>NC_064616.1:451201628-461201628 GCF_023898315.1 Schistocerca nitens
TGTGAGAGAGTGTGAGAGAGTGTGAGAGAGTGTGAGAGAGTGTGAGAGAGTGTGAGAGAGTGTGAGAGAGTGTGAGAGAGTGTGAGAGAGTGTGAGAGAGTGTGAGAGAGTGTGAGAGAGTGTGAGAGAGTGTGAGAGAGTGTGAGAGAGTGTGAGAGAGTGTGAGAGAGTGTGAGAGAGTGTGAGAGAGTGTGAGAGAGTGTGAGAGAGTGTGAGAGAGTGTGAGAGAGTGTGAGAGAGTGTGAGAGAGTGTGAGAGAGTGTGAGAGAGTGTGAGAGAGTGTGAGAGAGTGTGAGAGAGTGTGAGAGAGTGTGAGAGAGTGTGAGAGAGTGTGAGAGAGTGTGAGAGAGTGTGAGAGAGTGTGAGAGAGTGTGAGAGAGTGTGAGAGAGTGTGAGAGAGTGTGAGAGAGTGTGAGAGAGTGTGAGAGAGTGTGAGAGAGTGTGAGAGAGTGTGAGAGAGTGTGAGAGAGTGTGAGAGAGTGTGAGAGAGTGTGAGAGAGTGTGAGAGAGTGTGAGAGAGTGTGAGAGAGTGTGAGAGAGTGTGAGAGAGTGTGAGAGAGTGTGAGAGAGTGTGAGAGAGTGTGAGAGAGTGTGAGAGAGTGTGAGAGAGTGTGAGAGAGTGTGAGAGAGTGTGAGAGAGTGTGAGAGAGTGTGAGAGAGTGTGAGAGAGTGTGAGAGAGTGTGAGAGAGTGTGAGAGAGTGTGAGAGAGTGTGAGAGAGTGTGAGAGAGTGTGAGAGAGTGTGAGAGAGTGTGAGAGAGTGTGAGAGAGTGTGAGAGAGTGTGAGAGAGTGTGAGAGAGTGTGAGAGAGTGTGAGAGAGTGTGAGAGAGTGTGAGAGAGTGTGAGAGAGTGTGAGAGAGTGTGAGAGAGTGTGAGAGAGTGTGAGAGAGTGTGAGAGAGTGTGAGAGAGTGTGAGAGAGTGTGAGAGAGTGTGAGAGAGTGTGAGAGAGTGTGAGAGAGTGTGAGAGAGTGTGAGAGAGTGTGAGAGAGTGTGAGAGAGTGTGAGAGAGTGTGAGAGAGTGTGAGAGAGTGTGAGAGAGTGTGAGAGAGTGTGAGAGAGTGTGAGAGAGTGTGAGAGAGTGTGAGAGAGTGTGAGAGAGTGTGAGAGAGTGTGAGAGAGTGTGAGAGAGTGTGAGAGAGTGTGAGAGAGTGTGAGAGAGTGTGAGAGAGTGTGAGAGAGTGTGAGAGAGTGTGAGAGAGTGTGAGAGAGTGTGAGAGAGTGTGAGAGAGTGTGAGAGAGTGTGAGAGAGTGTGAGAGAGTGTGAGAGAGTGTGAGAGAGTGTGAGAGAGTGTGAGAGAGTGTGAGAGAGTGTGAGAGAGTGTGAGAGAGTGTGAGAGAGTGTGAGAGAGTGAGAGAGAGTGAGAGAGAGTGTGAGAGAGTGAGAGAGAGTGTGAGAGAGTGAGAGAGAGAGAGAGAGAGAGTGAGAGAGAGAGTGGGGGGGGGGGGGTACAGGGAGACCAAGGGTACAGTAAGCAAGTCCAAATCGGTATAGGTCTTAGTACTTAGACGAAAACGTTGCACAGGATAGACTAGCACGGAGAGCTACATCAAACCAGTCTTCGGACTGAAGATCACAAAAACAGTCCGATCGAGTTTTCGAAAATATTGGTCGTCACAGTTTTCATAGGAGTAGACATTGCGTCAGTGAACCTTTACAAATCGTTCCAAGTACGTATTACTGGTTTGTTCGTTATTGTTTACTGACAAGCTGCTTTTCCCCGCGTTTGCTAGAAAATAAAAATTGTTTACTGCTCGTCTAAGTTTTCTGGGTCACTTCTGTGCATTGAAAATTTAACTTCAGTAGTGGGGGAAAGAAATACAGTAGAAGAATGGGCAGCTCTGAGGGATGAAATAGTGAAGGCAGCAGACGATCAAGTAGGTAAAAAGACGAGGGCTAATAGAAATCCTTGGGTAACAGAAGAAACATTGAATTTAATTGATGAAAGGAGGAAATATAAAAATGCAGTAAATGAGGCAGGCAAAAAGGAATACAAACGTCTCAAAAATGAGATCGACAGGGAGTGCTAAATGGCTAAGCAGGGATGGCTAGAGGACAAATGTAAGGATGTAGAGGCTTGTCTCACTAGGGGTAAGATAGATACTGCCTACAGGAAAATTAAAGAGACCTTTGGAGAGAAGAGAACCACTTGTATGAATATCAAGAGCTCAGATGGCAAGCCAGTTCTAAGCAAAGAAGGGAAGGCAGAAAGGTGGAACGAGTATATAGAGGGTATATACAAGGGCGATGTACTTGAGGACAATATTATGGAAATGGAAGAGGATGTAGATGAAGACAAAATGGGAGATAAGATCCTGCGTGAAGAGTTTGACAGAGCACTGAAAGACCTGAGTGGAAACAAGGCCCCGGGAGTCGACAACATTCCATTAGAACTACTAATGGCCTTGGGAGAGCCATTCATGACAAAACTCTACCGTCTGGTGAGCAAGATGTATGAGACAGGCGAAATTCCCTCAGATTTCAAGAAGAATATAATTCCAATCCCAAAGAAAGCAGGTGTTGACAGATGTGAAAACTGCCGAACAATCAGTTTAACAAGTCACAGCTGCAAAATACTAACGCGAATTCTTTACAGACGAATGGAAAAAGTGGTAGAAGCGGACCTCGGGGAAGATCAGTTTGGATTCCGTAGAAATGTTGGAACACGTGAGGCAATACTAACCTTACGACTTATCTTAGAAGAAAGATTAAGAAAAGGCAAACCTACGTTTCTAGCATTTGTAGACTTAGAGAAAGCTTTTGACAATGTTAACTGGAATACTCCCTTTCAAATTCTGAAGGTGGCAGAGGTAAAATACAGGGAGCGAAAGGCTATTTACAATTTGTACAGAAACCAGATGGCAGTTATAAGAGTGGAGGGACATGAAAGGGAAACAGTGGTTGGGAAGGGAGTGAGACAGGGTTGTAGCCTCTCCCCAATGTTATTCAATCTGTATATTGAGCAAGCAGTAAAGGAAACAAAAGAAAAATTCGGAGTAGGTATTAAAATTCATGGAGAAGAAGTAAAAACGTTGAGGTTCGCCGATGACATTGTAATTCTGTCAGAGACAGCAAAGGACTTGGAAGAGCAGTTGAACGGAATGGATGGTCTTGAAGGGAGGATATAAGATGAACATCAACAAAAGCAAAACGAGGATAATGGAATGTAGTCAAATTAAATCAGGTGATGCTGAGGGAATTAGATTATGAAATGAGACCCTTAAAGTAGTAAAGGAGTTTTGCTATTTGGGGAGCAAAATAACTGATGATGGTCGAAGTAGAGAGGATATAAAATGTAGACTGGCAATGGGAAGGAAAGCGTTTCTGAAGAGAAATTTGTTAACATCGAGTATAGATTTAAGTGTCAGGAAGTCGTTTCTGAAAGTATTTGTATGGAGTGTAGCCATGTATGGAAGTGAAACATGGACGATAACTAGTTTGGACAAGAAGAGAATAGAAGCTTTCGAAATGTGGTGCTACAGAAGAATGCTGAAGATAAGGTGGGTAGATCACGTAACTAATGAGGAGGTATTGAATAGAATTGGGGAGAAGAGAAGTTTGTGGCACAACTTAACTAGAAGAAGGGATCGGTTGGTAGGACATGTTTTGAGGCATCAAGGGATCACAAATTTAGCATTGGAGGGCAGCGTGGAGGGTAAAAATCGTAGAGGGAGACCAAGAGATGAATACACTAAGCAGATTCAGAAGGATGTAGGTTGCAGTCGGTACTGGGAGATGAAGGAGCTTGCACAGGATAGAGTAGCATGGAGAGCTGCATCAAACCTGTCTCAGGACTGAAAACAACAACAACAAACAATCTGAATCTGGCCGCGAAACATTTGAACGTTTTCGTGATAGCTACAGATCATAGTTCGACGCCGTAATACTAACTTACGGAGTATGGAACTGACCTCAGTACTGCAATATTTACAGCAGAAGGAAAAAATGCCTGTTTCCTACGAATATTTCACTATAATATTCCGACAAAATTGACGTCATTGCCTTTTGAAATCCGACCTATTCAGATACTCATGTTCTCAATTCAAATAAATTGAGTACAACAAACTGGAATTTTACACTTTTCCTGGCACATTAGAACTGTGTGCCTAAACAGGTCCGGAATTTGACTTTCTGGAGAAGTGGTCTACCAACTGGGCTACCCGCCCACGACTCACATCCCGTGCTCACAGTTTTTACTCTGGCAAGTTTCCCTCTTCCTACCTTCATACAATCACAAGTAGATTTACCAGACAAGCTTCGAATCAGCGCCGCCGTCACCCCATGCAGACGGGAAATTCATTATGGAGGTTTTTTTCAAAATTATGTACACTGACCAAAACAACGATAAGAATCTGTTAAATAGAAAAGAGAGTCTTACATTATATCCTTTCTTGCACTGCACTCACCTCATCCATTATCGGAGATTCACAGTTTATTGAAGGAAACCTGGAACAAAAATGGAAAATATTAGCCAACAAAATATAGAAAAACTAGTTACGCAAGTGGAGGCTTCGCGCTGTATCACTACATTTGTTTGGATAGAAACTGCAGGTAGGTAGATAGGAAGTTCGAGCAGTCAGCCGTCTGTTTTTGTCAAAAGATACATTTGTATTCAAGAACTCTTCAAAAATCAGGGTATTTGGACTTCAGAGCGATTAGAAAGGCAATTTAAATGGTACTTTTACCTTTAGAATGAATGGGAATAAAACGTCACAATTTCTAATTCGGAAGTGTGTAGACTTCAGTAGGATCCATGGATATGGTTTCCTCGGACGATGGAAGGTTTGAAACTCACTGATTGCAATATAACAGGACCATTTTTTTCACTTGCAAAGAAGGAAAAATAAACAAGCACATCGTATTCGATGTGGGCAATTAGAAGCAAGTATTTTACTGACGAAGATAAAGTTCGTCAGTCATTTCCACATAGGAAGAAAGGCAGGTTCTATTTGTAAAGCTGCTACGTATCTGACCTGAAATATGGTTTTAACAGCAGTTTTTTTAAGTATGGTCCCGCTGGAGATGGGATACCCTTGTCTAATACATATACATGACTATGCAAATCACATTATGTGATTGACAGTGGGTTCATTAAACCCCTTTCCTACTAAATAAAATTAAAGCAGTCACAGCCCTCGGTCGCAAAAGAAGTCTTGACCTAGGTTTTGGCGCTGTATGTGCCTTCATCAGAAGTAAAACATTCAAACTGGCATGTCACGTATTAAGTAAATATCAAGCGATAAAGCTTTAGTCACAAAATTTTTAAAATACGTAGAAGGCAAGCCACTATGGGCTGCTCACACATGTCGAGCTACAGTAGCATGCCAGTTTGAATGTTTTACTTCTGATAGAGGCACTCATAGTAGTGCCGAAACCTAGGTCAAAAGACCTTTTTGAGACCGAGGGCTCTTATTGCTTTAATTTTACTTTGTAAACGGTGGCTCAGCATGCAGCCATATTAAAAACTAACACTTTCCTACTTTTTTCTACCGCTCTGAACAACGCATGGGGAAACAAGCAATTTATTCTATATGTGCAAACTCTGATTTCTCTTATTTCATTACGACGATCCTTTCTCCCGGTGTAAGTGGGCGTCGAGAAAATTCTTTCGCATTCGAAGGAACAAATTAATCATTTCCTTTCGCTAATGCATCTCGCAGCAATGAAAAACATTATGTTAATGATTGCCACACCAACTAACGTATCATATCCCTGGAACTGTCCCTGCTTCGTAGCATTAAAGAACTACCTGCCCTGCTTTTAATGTTTTCGATGTGTTCAGTCAGTCCTATATGGTAAGGAGCCCATACTGCACAGCAGTGCTCTAGCAGACGCTGACAAACGTAGGGTACGCAGTCTTCAATAGGTTTGTTGCATCTTCTAAGCATTCGCCCTATAGAACTTAGTATTTTGTCTGAGATCGTTCCAATTTTAAGTTGCTCGTAATTTTAATTCTTAGGTATTTGAATGGACAGCCTTTAAATTTGTGCTATTTGTTGTGTAACCGAAACGTAACAGATTACATTTAGCAGTGGGTACCTTTACTTTTCATTGTTCACCGTCACTTGCCACTTTTCCGAGTGCACGGATTTAACTGGCTGGTCCCGCTCCGATGAAATGACAACCTGACCCGTTCGCTCCAGCCGGCCTTTAATTTCCTCATCTCGTCCTACAGTACTACCATAGGAACAATATTCATTTTTCGCAAAATCCGACTCACTCGTCAGTTAACTTTATCTGCTGACCAGCTATAAACACCGACAGTAGCAACTGAACGTACACTACTTTCTTACATATACATAGGTCATCAACAAGAAGCTACAAGATTTGAATATTCCTTTTCCAGTGTATCTCAAACGTTAAAGGCGTCATCTACATACACGTATGTATATATATATATATATATATATATATATATATATATATATATATATATATATATATATATATATATATATATATATATATATATATATATATATACTACGGCAGCCACCACACGGTGCATGGCGTAGGGGTATCTTTTATCATAGCTGGTCATTCCTATCCTGTTTCACTACTTTCGATCAGTTTAGAAGCGAAGTGGTAGCTGAAACTAGTGTCGTCTGACACTAATGAGAACGACTCCTTGAAACACAGCATAACCAATGTTATTCGTTGAAAGATTGAGTATTATGACAGCATGTGTTACGGAACCTTGCTCGCACTGTGCAGTCTTCATTCAGTAACTTTATAAAGCATGTTTTATGTTTGTTGTACGCCTGAGTACGTATTTGAAGTTCTGTTTGTTCATCAAATGCTTACGGCTAGATAGCTGAGTGGGTTGTTATGCACCTCCAGTGAACTTTCTGCGAGCAATTGTGTTAACCATTAAGCTATCTGAACAGGCCTCCACGTCGTCCTCAGACTTTACTGTCAGCTATGTTTCCTCTTGCTAACACTTTATCCCACGGAACTCTTGAGAAACACTACTTCGGCTACGGCTGTTTCTGTGGGTAAGCAATTCGTTTCCAAATCGATGGAGTGTCATGGCGCTCTTAAAGTAACTACTTCCCACTGTTCGGAAGGAACCTGCAGCCATGCGGCACAGTGACTGCCAAAGGCTCGTGAAAAAATCATTTACATTCACGTACACAGCTTTTCAAGAAATTTCGCGACTGGTCATTTGCCTTCTAGAGGTTTCCGCTCTAGCCTTAGGTCTTCTACAAACAGTATCTCCATTTTTTCATAAACTCTCAACCTTATACGATAATTTACTGATGTTTGCCACCCGATTTGTGAGTAGTAAACAGCGCCCGAATTACAACGAATCCAAAGTGCAAGTAAAAAGTGTTCAATATGCACTAGTCTAGGAAAGATCCAGAAATATCAAGGAGATACGTGGGTTGGTGGTTATGAATTTGTTCGCCATAGGAATTGTCTTCCTATAAACAAATCCAACAGGTATACTTAAAAGGACCACCATCTGTGATGAAGCATTGTCATCTATCGATCGGTGGTTCACAACAGGATACACTGATCCATTTTTATGGTGAAACTGACGCATCCGTCACGTCAAATGTCCCCAAAAATTAAGGTCACATGAAACATATGCACACAGTCATTCAATACAAGCTAAGTGTAGTCGATATTGATTATATGAAACACCAAGTACCTAACCCTGTAGTCAAGGAGTTAAATAGCATCTATTGTTAAACATAGCACTACCTCAAACCATGTATAGTATAGTACGAAGAGAGAGAAAGGGCATTTAAAAACAAAACTAAGTAAGAGGGATGGAAGAGTGAGCTCATTAACGACGGGGGTTAGTGGCCCCAAAAACCCAGCATTCAGCGCTAAATGCCTTAATTACATTGTCCTGCCACAATGGTACATTCAAACATTTTAAAATAAAAACCACTTTCTTAGGTAACTGAGGACCAGTTCAACCATCCGTTAATAGACTGCCAATATTTGAGGCAAAGAATTCTGATGGCCACTTTCAGCATGGAGGGCCAGAATGAAGTTGCATTCCACAAGGATGCGAGCTACTGTCTGTAAGGCTCCACAACTACCATGTGGGAGTGGCTCACTATATAAAATAGAACTATGGGTTAGCTTCGTATGACCAATATGAAACGATGGACACCTGCAAGGAACGAAAGGAAGAACGCCATGCATCAGTAGTATTTGTAGCATGGAGTTTGTTAGACGGGGCAGTACCCCATCAGATGTCTGTCTCTCTCTACGAGTAGGCAGAGGACTTATTTGAACCCTGATATCCTCACCTTGGATCGTAAAAGCAGACAGCAGGCGAGTAATCTCTCATCTAACCCAACAGCAACTTCAATTCCTGCGATACTCATGACTAAGTTCAGCGAGAAGGTCCTAAATAGCAGATACCACCAGGTAAGAATAACGTCAATGGCCTGCATACTTTAGTCACTACACAATAAAACATGAGAGGTCAGTTTATTGAGACGGGGGCTCTTAACGGCCTTCAGCTTCGCCATAAGAAGACTACATGCTCCTGGCAACAAGTGGTGCTCCTGATTGGCAGGAGATGTAAAAACATGTTTTAGAGCTGTCAGTATAAAATGCGATAGCACCCTGAAACTCAGGAAGAACAATGTAACAAGCTGCAGAATCGTGTAGAAACAGTTTAGGACCTTGAAATAGGTCAGTCCAAATTCGTGGATTGGGCACCAACGAATGGGGAGAGGCGGGGCATAAGGAATGTGCGAGGAAACATGGGGAGCTGATTCTAGGGAGGAGAAGCGGAGATCCTGGCGAGGTGAATTCCAGCTGGTAACAACGCCCAAGGGCAGGTATCAGGACATCAACACCACTCGCATGCAAAACCAGTGTGACACATTAAATGACCAGAAAATTGTCGAATAGCGATTGCATAGAACGTTAACAGTTGGTACAGCTGTAACTGAGTAGGTAAGATCCTCATCTCGGCATGGAGACTATTTAGTCCAGAAGGGTCCAGTGGACAGACGAGTTCCACGATTTACTGATTCTATCAATTTTAGAAGCAAAGGCACAGTCGAGTCGAATCCAGCAGCTATAGTCGAGTCGGGATGATAACAGCGTCTAGTAAATACAGAGAGAAGCAGCACGATGCTCACCCAGAGATACGGGCAAGGAGGCAAAGTATTAATCTTCTGCATGCAATTAGTATTTAGTTTGCGATGCCCCACCCTGATTTATCCTAATTTGGATACGTATTCGCCTATAATTGACAGTAAGCGACGATCTGACGCCAATTTTTGTAGACAGGCAGATGTAAGTAATTAGCATCCACTTTACCTTTTGCTCTCTAGAATGGAGAACTTATCTTACCACACAGAATTTTGATTAAAGGAACCGACAAGGTAACGTTATTGAAAACATTGGAAAGGATAGCACAAATATTAGTGTGCAACATTGGGATGTTACACTGCAAATGATTGATACTGACACCATAAATGTACCGAGTTAATTAGTTGGCAAATGAATACTTTCATCTGCACAAAATACCTCTGTTGTAAATATGACACAAAAATAAACGTACTGTGAAATAACCAGTGATCAAAACGTCCTAAGCACTGAAAATGGTCAGTTACTGTGATGGTGATTTTATTGCATACATTCTGTATGGCAATGTGCTTTGTATCATTAAAACTTGACACTATGTCGAAACAAGCCTACAGTTCTGTAATTATACTTTCAATGAACAGAGAAACACTGTATCCTGCCCTTGAACCAACTGGAAGTTACTTTCGTCAGACGCAAACAAATTTAAGAAATCGTGTGGACTGAAACGCAGCCACAGGAATTTTCTGTTGTAGGTAAGAAAAATTACACAGTATCTTTTGGCGTCTTCTGGAACACTGCTTCCGATTTGTAGTAATCCTTATAACATAGAAAATTCTTCGGTAACACTACCACGTTTTACTCAATGATTCCAGTAAGAAATTTAGAACATGTTATTAATCACCAGCTCATTTCTCTTTACAAAGAGAGAGATAAGATCACGACTTTTATAATTTGGCGGCCAAGAATGAAAATTATTACACACATACACTGAACTGCACCAATAAATTACTTTAGTCTTTTCACAGGTGGCGAGCACAGAATTGCTACTTTACGATGAATTTGCTGCTTTTAATTGTGGCTTAGATGTCTTACTACCTTCTGTCGTCATACTTGGTCAGCAAAACAGATCTTTCTACAACGCAATGCATGCCATCAGCCAGCATACAACTTCAAACTGGCCCACAAAAATATTTTTTCTTGGATAAGAGCTGCTCCAAACACTGCAGAATCAGTAGTAGCAACTTTATCTCGTCCATCCTAGGCTTACATAACAATTATGCTCAATTTCTCCATCACAACATAATGTGCGTGTCTGCTATTTCACCCGTAACTCGAGACTGCCTTCCATTTCTACTTAGAATTTTCTAGTGAATAAAAAGGAGGTAAGTCTGCCGCCAAAGCCCTTCCACGGGAAAGTCCCTACTGTTCACGTCTTGGAACTTAATTATGACCGTCTACATTGGTAACTACAAAAGTCCACGACACAATTATGGAGACAGTTTCGCAAAATATATACAATACACAAATCATTTAAACAGTAAAATTCAAAACATATCTAAGCTTTAAAATTTCTCCTCTATGTGCCTGGTGGCAGCACCGCACAGTGATAGGCGAGTTCATTTTATCGCTGTTATCACTAGATGGCAGAAGAGTACCATGCTTGCTGTAACACCTCACTGACTACATATTATCCATCTATGCACGGCTAATACTCTTAATAAGTTACGAAAAAAATTATATTACTGAAATGAAACTTTACACAAGCTGGTAATGACACTTGTATCGTTAAAAGTTGAATATGGGGACAGCCAAGTCAATTTTGTATTTAAAAAACGGGACATTGCAATAGTGTATTGTACGGGGTAACTGGACTGGTGTTAAATGCATAACTTTTTTTATACAGGAGAGAATTCGCGATCATGGGAAAGGGGCAAGCGGAAGTCCAATGGCACTCTGCGGCTGGTGTTCAACAGAGGCTACGTAGCAGGAGCTGCACCATATGCAAAAATCTTCGACATACAGCGCAGGGGTGACCAGTGGGCTGGGAGAGGTCACTAACCCACTGATTGCCATAACATTGTAACATTCAGGACAGAGCCCTGATGGGCGCCATTGTCTTAGACCTGCAGAGACGTTAGAGGTACAAACTGGGATCCGAAACACCAGCGAGATAAAACTGAACAACAAATATTGGTAGGGAGGTCCAGTCATGGAGCGTAAATGGTGGTACTAAGCTGTCTCATTGCTTATGTACGTCGAAAACGAATGAGTCTGCCTTTAGAAAAAGCCTGCGATGTTGCTGCTTCCACATGGACCAAATCGGTTGTGGATCATCCTTCACGGAAACTATACGGATAGGGAGCCGAAAGCCTGTAAACTGAGAACCCAGTGTAATCTGCAGGCAACCGTCTTTTCAGGCAGTTTGCAGAGCACATTAGTCAGGCTACTCGGTCGATATCTAAAGGTAACCTGTATCTAAGCCTGACTTAAGGATTGGGACGACAGTACCACCTCACTAGTGCAAAGGGAAGACACCAAGTCATACAGTTCGACACCCTGAGTAGATGTAGCCTTTGAGTAAATGGATCAGGACCATGCCTTGAGCAGTTTCCAATTAAAGGTTTATTATGTGATTCAGATGGCAGAGGGATTGGGAGTGGGGAGGGGAGGGGGGGGCGGGGAACATTTGATTTGTCGTTCCTACTGTAGAAACAGCTCTATGCTGTCCATTTTTGGAACAACCTACGACCAACTTAGGGACAGAAGTGATAATACTTTCTGCAGGACCTGACCATTTTGCAGGACAATGCTCAAGCACGTACAGTGCAAGCTGCTGCTGATTTGTTTGACTGGGGGGGTGGGGGGGGGGGGCTGTTAAGTGCTAGACCACCTACTGCACTCCCCTCACTTAAGCCCTCGTAAGTTCAACTATTTCTAAACTGAAGGAAACTTCACGGCATTCTCTTCAGAACTGCTATAAATTCTTTGGGCAACAGACCGCGTCGCTCTAACTGTCAACTGTCACTGCTAAGAATATCCTACGACTTCCACATCGCTGGCAACGCATTATACACAATGTTGGTGACTACTTTGAAGGTCAGTAAGACTGAAGCGCGTATCTATGTTGTACCAGCTGTAAATAAATAGTTGCCACTATTAAAGATCCAACCCTCGTATTATTCTCGGGACCTTTTTGGACCCACACAAAATACACTCCTGGAAATGGAAAAAAGAACACATTGACACCGGTGTGTCAAACCCACCATACTTGCTCCGGACACTGCGAGAGGGCTGTACAAGCAATGATCACACGCACGGCACAGCGGACACACCACGAACCGCGGTGTTGGCCGTCGAATGGCGCTAGCTGCGCAGCATTTGTGCACCGCCGCCGTCAGTGTCAGCCAGTTTGCCGTGGCATACGGAGCTCCATCGCAGTCTTTAACACTGGCAGCATGCCGCGACAGCGTGGACGTGAACCGTATGTGCAGTTGACGGACTTGGAGCGAGGGCGTATAGTGGGCATGCGGGAGGCCGGGTGGACGTACTGCCGAATTGCTCAGCACGTGGGGCGTGAGGTCTCCACAGTACTTCGATGTTGTCGCCAGTGGTCGGCGGAAGGTGCACGTGCCCGTCGACCTGGGACCGGACCGCAGCGACGCACGGATGCACGCCAAGACCGTAGGATCCTACGCAGTGCCGTAGGGGACCGCACCGCCACTTCCCAGGAAATTAGGGACACTTGCTCCTGGGGTATCGGCGAGGACCATTCGGAACCGTCTCCATGAAGCTGGGCTACGGTCCCGCACACCGTTAGGCCGTCTTCCGCTCACGCCCCAACATCGTGCAGCCCGGCTCCAGTGGTGTCGCGACAGGCGTGAATGGAGGGACGAATGGAGACGTGTCGTCTTCAGCGATGAGAGTCGCTTCTGCCTTGGTACCAATGATGGTCGTATGCGTGTTTGGCGCCGTGCAGGTGAGCGCCACAATCAGGACTGCATACGACCGAGGCACACAGGGCCAACACCCGGCATCATGGTGTGGGGAGCGATCTCCTACACTGGCCGTACACCACTGGTGATCGTCAATGGGACACAATAGTGCACGGTACATCCAAACCGTCATCGAACCCATCGTTCTACCATTCCTAGACCGGCAAGGGAACTTGCTGTTCCAACAGGACAATGCACGTCCGCATGTATCCCGTGCCACCCAACGTGCTCTAGAAGGTGGAAGTCAACTACCCTGGCCAGCAAGATCTCCGGATCTGTCCCCCATTGAGCATGTTGGGACTGGATGAAGCGTCGTCTCACGCGGTCTGCACGTCCAGCACGAACGCTGGTCCAACTGAGGTGCCAGGTGGAAATGGCATGGCGAGCCGTTCCACAGGACTACATCCAGCATCTCTACGATCGTCTCCATGGGAGAATAGCAGCCTGTATTGCTGCGAAAGGTGGATATACACTGTACTAGTGCCGACATTGTGCATGCTCTGTTGCCTGTGTCTATGTGCCTGTGGTTCTGTCAGTGTGATCATGTGATGTATCTGACCCCTTCCTGGGACAATGAATTCACGGTGTTCTTATTTCAATTTCCAGGAGTGTAATTCTGCATCGAAGACTAAACTGTGGAGGCAGTTTGACCTTTAGTACACGATCAGGGAAGACGACAGAGCAACCAGCAGTCACCCTGCTTAGACCCATCCGTAAAAACAGTTACATGGTCATGGTACTCATAAAATATATCGCAGTGAAAAGAGAAGGATACTATCTCTCCTGTACAGCACCAAATCTAAAATCACTCGGTTTCTCCAGTAACCAGGGCGACAAGCGGTTAAAACCTTGAATTTTGAGTCGCACTGGTTCCACACCGTGTGACTCCAGCACACGCTGCACACGGATCCCAAATGCCGTCGTGGCTCGTGGGCAGTTGTAAAAACAGACGTTCCATAGATGGACGAACAATAGTATGGTGTGCAGGTGAAGCTGGAGCTACAAGGAACTTACACACCTGACCTACCATGAGGATGGTGGTACTTCCCCACCTCAGTACAGATGCTAGGTACGGGACTGGTCCCATGAGCACCTGTGGCCCGCCGAATCCCCTCATGATGGAAAGCGTCAATGATACGGAAGTAGGAGGACCTCACTGACCCATACACTGTGCAACCATCGTCTAGCCGCGAACTCGTGAAAGCCCGATAAAACTGAAGGAGACGCTCCCTGCCTTCTCCCCGAGACCTGTGGCTATGGCACTATGTTCAACGCCTGCAAGATTCTGGCTCTTAGGCCTCGCAATCAGGAGTCAAAAATGAGGCACAGAAACCGTACTCTGTCTCTAAAATGTAGGATCTTGTCCCCATATTCGAGGCAGGCAAATTAAAAAGACGAGAACGATTAAAATGAACACGTACTTATCTGCAGGAAACTGAAAACCCGTCTTTGCAGCCTACTCCTACCTGCCGCAATGTAAGTTGTAACTGACGGCTCTCCATTGTAACACTGGAGGAGGAACAGAAAACAGCAAAATAGTCTACAAATAAGGAGCATTGTACAAAACTCCTTACCAAAGATGTGATTGTGTTGATGGCTATGGCAAAGAGAACTTAAAACACTGCCCTGAGGAACACCATTCTCCTGCTCAAATCAGACAGCGTATTACCAACTCTAGTACTAAAAAACCGCTCAGACAGGAGAGGCCGTATGAAGATGGGGAGGTGGCCACGAAAGCCAATTGATACAGTTGTGCCAGAATACAGTGTCTCCAAGTAGTATCGTATACCTTATTTCTAAGAATATGCCGATAAAGTGATGCTCATAGAGGAAAGCCTGCTGAATAGACGCTTCTAGGAGGGTCAGATTGTCGGCAGTGGACGGAAAGCTTTGGAATCCATGCCGAGAGCGCCTAAGAGGTTGCCTGGTCTCTAACAACCAGACTAGACGACGGTTAACCATTCGCTCCAGGGTCTTTCCTACACAGCTCATGAAGTCGATACTCTGATAATTACTTTGACATGTGCAGTCCTTTCCTGGTTTGAGGGGAAGGATCAGAACTGTCTCTACACGAGCTGGGGAAGTTGCCTGTCTGCAATATTAGATTAAAACATTCGAGGGCGATTTCCTTCGATATCGCTGGCAAATGCCGAAACATGTGATACCGGATTTGATCGTGACTCGATGCAGTGTCACGAATCGGTCAGTGACAATTGCAAGTGCCACATGGAGTAGTTTTAGGCCGCTGAACTATTTGACCTTAAGTCCAACTTTTCCCTATCAACAGTCGCACGATAGCGATGAAACGCTGGATCCTGGCTTGCATTGGTAATAGTCAGTGCGAAGTGTTCGGCAAGCATCTGAGCAATGTGTCTGGGTTTTGTTTGGAGGCATCTGTGTATCTCAGCACTCCTGCTATCGTTAAAAGGCTGCGTTTACCAGAAATCCTCCTGAAGGCTTCCACACTTTTATAGATATGGAACGATTGATGGAGTTCAGGAACGCTTTCCATGATCTTTTCTTATTCTCTCTAATGATGCATCGAGCCTTGGCCCTCGTTACTAAGCCCTAAGGTTATCTGCTGTCGGTCGGCATTTAAAATGTCAAAGAGCCGCGCGCCTTTTCTGGAACGCGGAATAGCACTCATCTGTCCACCAAGGTACTAGTCGCCTCCTAAGGTGACCTGATCGCTGTGCGATGGAGAAGTCAGCAGCACGATGGATAACTGATGTTGTCCACCCATCCCTGGACACTGTTGCAGTGTTCCTACACAGCCAGCTGGCTGGCTCGCTGGCTGAAACTCATCCAGTTAGCCCTGCTGACCATTTTGTGGGCTTAATTTCAGGTGATGAGCCATTTAGTACGTGAAGGTGGATTTGGTAGTGGTCATTGGAATGTAGGTCGTCAATGACCTCCCACTGAACAGGGTCAGTGAGGGCGGGAGAACATGTCGATGGCTGAGAATGACCCAGTAGCAGTAGAAAATTGTTTAGGATGCACAGCTCGTGAGACGTCATGAGGCCCTCCAAAACCTGAGCCCAAGGACAAGTATTGATCGAGCCCCACAGGACATAATGCGCACTGAAGTCTCCCAGGACGAAGAATGGTCGCAGGAGTTGTGCGATAAGATTCATGATAGCCTCAGAGCGTAGTGCATGTTGCAGAGGTAAATACAGTGAGCAAATCGTGATCCTAGGAGAGACACGAATTTGAACTGCAACTGCTTGCAGGTCAGTAGCAGCAAGGGGGAGTGCAGAGGAGTGGTGCCCATTAGTCACAAACACTGACACCTCCCTTTGCCCTTTCCCCAACAGGTCATCCTTGTGGTATAGCGTATATGCCTGTAGCACAGAGATAGCTGTATCTTTAACATGGTTTTCTTGTAAACGAAAGCACAAGGAACGTGCCTGTATTATGAGTTTCAGTTCCTTCACGTGAGTCCTGAACCAATTAATGTTCCAGTGTAGTATGGAAGCCATGTCATCAGTGCAGTTTTAATTTACGCATATCTTTGCACCAGTGAGGTGAAGCACTTGAGGAGCGAGGGGGAGTGGAGGGGATGGCTGGATCTAAAGCATCCAACTCCATGATATCCTCCTTATCAGTGAGACGGGAAAGAATTATGTCTGATTGCACTCTGGACAACTTTTGACCCGAACGTCGTGAGCCTTTCTCTGCACCCAGTCCCTTCGAGGATGAGGGGGGAAAGGGGGCGTTGAGAGGCATTCTGCTGTTCTTGTACCTTCTGGATGCTCGCTGCGGAACTGATGGTCTTTCTTAGTGCAGCTGCCTGGATTTCTTTGACCTTACTCCTTTTCCCTTGACATGTGCACGTGGAAGTCAGGTCCGAAAAGAACAGACACCATATCCATGTAAGCACCTTGGGAATAGGTTTTTGCACCATTGATGATGCCTTTGCTCAGTTCAGTCTCACCACTTTGATGAATGATGATGAAATCATGAGGACAGCACGAACGCCGTCATCTCGATACAGGTGAAAATCCCTGACCCCACCGGGAATCGAACCCGGGACTCCGTGCTCGGGAAGCGAGAACCCGTGCACCACTGAAGAATATGAGGTGGCACAGACAGGCAGTTTCTTCGCCATATATTCTTTTTTCAGCTTCGGCACAGGGTATCTGCTTGGTCACTTACCTCCTGATTTTTGCGTTCTTCAGCAAAACCAGGACAGTCTCGGCTCCAGACTGGGTGGTTCCCAGAGCAGTTTATGCAGATGGCCAGAGATGGGCAGTCAGCCCCAGCGTCATGAGCGGCTTTTCTGCAGTTCCCACAGATCGCTTCACCTCCACAACTCTTAGTTGTATGGTCGAAATGCTGGCATTTGTAGCACTGTAGAGGGTTTGGAATGTAAGGCCGAACATTAAGTCAAAGGAACCCAGCCATAAGCTGTTCAGGCAGTGTCGGAGAATTAAATGTGGCAATGAAAGTGGCAATCTTTTCAGTTGCTGGATATTCCCGAGTGTTCGTTGCTCCATGTCGACTATTCTGTGGGATGCCCATTTTTGCTTCAGTTCTGCTATATCCATGACATCTTGGCATGTGACAACGCCCTTACTGGAGTTGAGAGAGGTGTGCATCTCGACAATGACATAGTCCCCCAGATTCTGCGGTTTCTGAGTAAGGCCTACCTGATTTGACCTGTTAGTTTCGGATAACAATGAGCCATTACACAATCTTTTTATAGATTTTAATATTCCATCAAGGCTTTACAAACCCTTATGCATATAAAAGGGGGACTTTTTCAAATGTCCCCTCCTTTCTATCACCAGGAACAAATTGTTATTCATGACTCCATGAGCCCTCTTACTACAGGCGGAAGTATTCTTATCAGGACTAGCCCCTCTCATTCTTTTGGACGAATGTATGAATACTCCCTGGCAGTAGACCCTTCCAGCTGGGAGGATAAAATGATTTAGAGGGTTCCATCTCGGTCCCAGAAGCAGCTAGGGAAATAAAGGTTCACTCAGAGCCCCCACGTACCTGAGTAAGCCTTATACAACGGTAACGACTGTTCCACCGCAACAGACATGCATCCCATCAGTACACAGCACACCTTGATACAGAGGTTTTTTAGAGGTTTATCCCATCCTCGCGATCCGGGCGGTCTAGCCAAGATCCCAGTCCCTGGGACACCCAACGATCCACCACCGCGTCGCGCGGTGGTCGCTGAAGCATGCCCAGAGCTTACAGTGACAGGGGGACTGGCGGCGTTTACCAGTCCCCAACTCAGGAACCCCAGGGTCGCCGAGCCCGTACCCAGCAAATTAATGCTAGCTCGTGAGGGCTACCTGTCTCCCAGCAGGTGTCAAACTTGCTCCAAATCAACCTGTCTTATTTCTACAGAAAACTGTTCACTGCACTGGTTGATGAAGTAACGGGAGGGTCGACTGTTCAATGGTGCGCAAGAAATCCACATTGTGCAGTAGTTAGTAGACAGACATGAATCATACATTCCTCACCTTTCAAATATAGCTGGTGGTAACGGGACAGTAGCAGTAGATAAAATGGAGATGTTTGCCTTACAGGGCTGAAGTATGGAAGGAACTACTAAGTTAAATGCAGCTCACGAGCTCTTCATGAAACGGAATACCGCCCTCAGGGGAGGGTGTTGGAAAGGTCTAAGCGGGCGCAACGAAGGAATTTCAGGAGGTCAAAGCAGTCTCGAGGAAGATACTTTGTTTCTCGGAGGCAAAGAACAAGTGGACAAGGCAATTCCAAGAGCAGCCATCATTATTCCTTGTTATATCTAACGCTACAAACGTTCCATTGGAGGAGAGTCATAATGAGAGGGGGAGGGGATAGGAAGGAGAGAACAGATGAAAGGTGGTCATCCTGGCAGCTGACAAGTGTCAGCCTTCAAAGAATTTACAACAAGGCACAGACGCTGCCGGATCCTGTTCCAAGAGATCCACCAGGAGCGTTGTCGTTAAATGGTTTGATCTGCAGATTCCAGGACAAACGGTAGGTGGAGCACAATGGCGAAATGGAGGTCGGCGAGGTGAGGGTAACATGTAGAGACACTGTTTAAGAGGATCTCTAAGGCGGAAGGAGAAGACTGACTGCTTCTAATTTCTTAGAGCCTTTGAGATTGGCAGACAGACTCCTATCTGTTGATTGGAGGGATGTAAAACGTCTTTGTGGAAGTATTCCTTTGTTCTTTTCAGCCTGCCAGTTTGTTTTGTTTTAGGGCGCGAAAACTGGGGACACACGCACACCCAAGTCAAAACTATAAAACTCAAAAGCAGAAGAGTTAAACGACTATGTCAATCCAAATGACATAATAGAAGACAGCTAAAACAGGCACGTGGAGAAAGGGCTAAAAAGACCATACAGAAATGGAGATCTAAAAATGAAATACCTTTCGCCATATTGCTTTGGCAGATAAAAAGTAAAACGCGGTCAACAGACCGCATGTCATTTGCTAAAACGGCCGATAACTCAGACGGCCAGCCCGAACGAGAACTAAAAAGTTCAAAAAATGGACATTCCATCAGGAAAAAGCGGACAGTTACAACTTAGGCGCAATGTTTACGAAGTATTAGGGTAGCACCCTCTTAACAAATGAATATGGCAAATAGGCAAATAACCTCCTCCCAGCGGGAGGGCCGAGAGGAGGTCGTACAAGAACTGGGAGAGGCTTAATACAGAGCTTATTCCTGTGAAGGGAAGGACTGCAGCTTTGGCAGCAGCGTTAGCAGCCTCGTTTCCTGGCACATGGACATGACCAGGATCCCAGAGAAGCATCACACTGCCTCCACCAAGAGTGAGCAAGTGACAGTTTTCCTGGATCCGCTGCACTAAGGGATGGGTGTTGCACAGCGCATAGACTGAAGAACACAGAGTCTGAGTACAGGACAACTGAAATGGCTGTGTCGCTAGATTTACTCCGTGGCCCGATACAGGGCGAAAAGTTGGCTGTAAATACCAAGGTGTGTGCCGGAAGCCGATATCTAAAGACATGGGTGCCAATGACGAACGCGCAGCCGATCCCACTGTCAGTCGGACCAATCAGTGTATAAAAAGGTACTACCGCGAAGTTCCAGGCGAAGGTCGTGATACTGAAGGCGATAGACTGATGTTGAAATAGTGTCCTTATGAAGCGAATGAAGGCCAACGTTAACATGGGTTGCTTCACGAAGCCAAGGTGCCGAAGGGTTCACACCCACCAGGGAATCCGCAGGTGGAGCGAAAATAAGCCACTGTAGCAAGTGCCAAAACTGGACTCTAGGAGGTAACAAAAGGAGGAGGAGCCCCATACTGATGATCAAAGGCATCATCAAAGAAAGAGGCATAGGATGGGTGGCCACGCATGGCGCATAAACCGCATGCATACATGCCGAGGCGAAAGTCATGGTGGTAGGACAGTGGTTGTTCAGCAGCTTTAGCATACAGACACTACTGGGCTGGTGAAAAAGGCACATGTGGCCAAACAGATGCTACAATGGTTGGTTGTTTGGTTTAAAAGGGGGAGAAGGGACCAAACTACAAGGTCATCGGTCACTTGTTCCGAAGGAAACAATCCCACAAGGGTGAGAATGAGACTTCCAACACAAAACAGAATTAAAGTAAAAACTACAACGACTGAAAGGCTACAAACAAATGGACAAAGGGGCAAAGGGGCAAGGAAACCACAAAGCCGCAATAAAAGGATAGAAGAGATTAAAGCAAGAACGCAGGTTATGGATGGATGACCATGAAGATAAAAAGGAAGAGCCAGCCACTCTGCAACACATTAAAACCACCCTGAAAGCACTAGGGTGGAGGACACACAGGGACAAAGAACATATGCTAAAACTTAGAGCACATGGTAAAACTCACCCTCACAAATAAAACTTAAAACTAAAGCTGCTGTTGAGGCACTGTCACCCAACACTGAAGGTATGATGCTGGGTTTTAACTTTCCCAGTATCCGCCGCAGAGTGGTTAAAACTGGGCAGTCCAGCAAGAGAGGGACAACAGTCATTCGTGAGCCACAGCAACACCGAGGTGCGTCCTCACCACGGAGGAGGTAACCATGCATCAGCCACGTATGTCCAATGCGGAGCCGACATAACCACAGAGTCCCTGCAAGATGCCTGCATGGAGGTCTTCCACACATTCGTAGTTTCCTTAATGGCATGCAGCTTGCTGTGCCTGTCGGCAAGCCTGTCGGCAAGCCTGTCGGCAAGCCTGTCGGCAAGCCTGTCGGCAAGCCTGTCGGCAAGCCTGTCGGCAAGCCTGTCGGCAAGCCTGTCGGCAAGCCTGTCGGCAAGCCTGTCGGCAAGCCTGTCGGCAAGCCTGTCGGCAAGCCTGTCGGCAAGCCTGTCGGCAAGCCTGTCGGCAAGCCTGTCGGCAAGTTCGTTGCCTGGGATTCCGACATGACCTGGGGTCCAGACAAACACCCCTGAATGACTGGATCATTCCAGGGCATAGATGGACTATTGGATAATCGCTGCCAAAGTATGACGAGGGTAGCCCTGGTCGATAGCTTGTAGGCTGCTCAAGGAGTCAACAGGAAAAATGAACCACCTGGGCATGAGAGGATGTGCTCAAGAGCACGAGATATGGCCGCCAGCTCTGCAGTTGAAACACTGCAGCTATCTGGCAAGGAGTGCTGTTCAATATGTCCTCCATGGACGTAGGCAAAGCCAACGTGGCCATCAGCCATCGAGCAATCAGTGTAGACCACTTCATGGCCCCAGTACATGTTGAGAATCTAGGGGAAGTGACAGCCGAGATCCTTAGGGTTAACAGAGCCTTTAGGGCCATGTGAAAGGTCCAGGCAAAGCTGCGGCCTAGGTGTACACCAACGTGGTGTTCGTGAATGAACCTGAAGTAGAGGTGGTAAAGGTAAGGACTCCAATCCAGAGAGAAGGGATGACACATGAATTACAATTCTAAGCCATGACCTGGGCCGCCGATGAGAGATGAACCGCTGTGGGCGAGAAAAGGAGATGGTAGTAATTCGGACGCGCAAGGGGACTACGAACATGTGCAACGTAACTGGAGAGCTATTGCACACCCCTAACCTGCAATGGAGGGACTCTGGCCTCCACCACGACTCTGGTCACTGGAGTCGTCCTGAAAGCTCCTGTCGCTAGGTGAACGCCAGTGGCGCACTGGGTCGAGTAAACGCAACTCTGAGGGTGCTGCCGAACGATAAACCACACTCCCATAGTGATGGCGGGATTGAACAAGGGCTCTTTAGATCTGCAGCAGCGTAGATTGTTTTGTGGTGAAAAAAGCAACTGGGCCATATGCACCGAAGTCAAAACTATAGAAAAACACGAAGACAAAGGAAATGACTATCAGTCCCAATGGACAGAATAGTAGACCGTTTAACAAGGCACGTTGAGAAAGGGTTAAAAAACATACAAAAGTGGAGATTCAAAACTAAAAATTAAATGGCCTTCGCCATATTGGTTTGGCGGATAGAAAGTAAAACGCGGTTGACAGCCCGCGCGTCATCCGCTAAAATGGCCGAAAACACGTCAAACAAGCTGGAACGTAAATTGGTAAAAAATGGCATTCCAGCAGTGACGGATAGTTAAAATTTAGGTGCAATGCATACGAAGTGGTGGAGCAGCGCCACTGAGCAAGTGACTTTGGCTAAAAAAGTCAGTGCCCAATACGCAGCTGAGTTAAAATAACCTCCCGCCGGGAGGGACACAACCACCTGACAGCAATGCAGAAATCTGAGGGGAAAAAGGTACTCGCGGACTGAGGTATGAGGATTGCGGCCTTGGCAGCACCGTCAGCAGCCCTGTTACCCTTTTTTTGTGAGGTTTAAGGGCGCTCAACTACTGAGGTCATTAGCGCCCAGTCACTGTTGTTAGAGCACATGGAATCTAGTAAAACTCAAGAGGAGGGGGGACACCAGAAAGACCTGACAAAGATGCAGATAAAATAAGTAAAAAGGTTAGATGTCTGGACAAGCCAGTCAATGTTATAAAACGCAGAACACGAGCAGCTGCTCGAGCGTCATCAGCTAAAATATCCGGTATAGTAGACGGCAGGGACAGGACAACACGAGATTGACTAAAGCAGGGACACGACAATAAAACATGGCGCACTGTTAATGCCTGACCACAAGGGCACTGCGGGGCTGGGTCACCGGAGAGCAGGTAGCGGTGGCTAAACCGGCAATTCCCAATCCGCAACCTGGTCAGAAGGACCTCCTCTCGCCGAGATGGTCTGGAGGAGGTTGTCCAAGCAGTTGGGAGCGGTTTTACTGCCCGGAGCTTGTTTCCTTGGAGGGATGACCAAGCATCCCACCACAACGACAAGCCTCTTACATACATCCCCACGAACGTCAGATGACGGGACACAATGGGAGGCTGGCCGAGGCAGGACGACTGCAGCCTTGGCTGCAGCATCCGCAGCCTCATTCCCAGGCACTCCTACATGTCTGGGAACCCACAGAAAGCTGACAGGAGAACCATTATCAGCGAAAGAATGGAGGGACTGCTGTATCCGTTGAATCAACGGATGGACCGGATAGGGAGCTCCAAGGCTCTGAAGAGCACTGAGTGAGTCAGAGCAGAGTACATACGATGAATGGCGGTGGCGGCGGGCATACTGAACGGCCTGATGGAGAGCAAAAAGCTCGGCCGTAAAGCTCTAACATTGGTCGAGGAGCCCGTATTTAAAGGTGGCGGCCCCGACGACAAACGCACAGCCGACACCATCGTCAGATTTGAAGCCATCGGTGTAAATAAAGGTGTGACCGGCAAGTCGAGCACGAAGTTCGACAAACCGTGAGCAATACACAGCAGCCGGAGTACCCTCCTTCGGGAGTGAGCTGAGGTCGAGATAAACATGAACCGGAGCCTGGAGCCAAGGTGGTGTCGGGCTCTCACCCTCTCTGAAGGTGGTAGGGAGGGCAAAATCCAATTGTCGAAGCAGGCGACGGACGCGGACTCCGGGGGCAGCAGGGCAGACACATACAACCCCTACTGACGGTCGAGAGAATCGGCGAAGAAAGACTGGTAAGAGGGGTGGTCGGGCATAGACAACAGCCGGCAGGCATACCGACACAGCAGTACGTCGTGCCGGTAGGTCAATGGTAATTCGGCAGCTTCAGCATAAAGACTCGACAGGACTAGTGTAGAAGGCTCCGGTCGCAAGACGTAACCCCCGATGGTGGATGGAGTTGAGATGGCGTAAGACGGATGGCCGAGCAGACGAGTAGACGAGTAGACGAGTAGACGAGTAGACGAGGCTCCCATAATCCAGCTTCGATCGGACTATGGACCGATACAAGCGAAGCAGGACAGTGCGATCCGCTCCCCAAGATGAACCGCTAAGAACTCTGAGGACATTAAGGGAACGTGTACAACGGGCCGCCAAATAAGAGACATGTGGAGACCAACACAGTTTCCTGTCCAACATGAGCCCTAGGAACTTGGTTGTGTCCACGAATGGGAGAACAACGGGACCGAGATGTAAGGATGGCGGAAGGAACGCTTTATATCGCCAAAAGTTGATACAAACCATCTCTTCAGAGAACCGGAAGCCATTTGCTACGCTCCCTGAGTAGAGGCTGTCTAGACACCGCTGAAGGCAGCGCTCCAGGAGGCATGTTCTCTGGGCACTGCAGTAGATCGCGAAGTCATCGACAAAGAGAGAGCCTGAGACATTAGGTGGAATGCAATCCATAATTGGATTGATCGCGATGGCAAAAAGGGCTACGCTCAAGACTGAGCCCTGAGGCACTCCGTTCTCCTGGAGGAAGACGTCGGACAATACGGAACCCACACGTACCCTAAACTTTCGATCCGTTAAAAAGGAATCAATAAAAAGGGGCAGGCGACCGCGTAGGCCCCACCTGTGCATAGTGCGGAGGATACCTCCTCTCCAACAGGTCTCATAAGCCTTCTCCAAGTCGAAGAACACGGCTACCGTTTGGCGCCTTCGCAAAAAGTTGTTCATGATGAATGTCGACAAGGTCACAAGGTGGTCAACAGCGGAGCGGCGGTGACGAAAGCCGCATTGGACATTAGTAAGTAGCCGTCGAGATTCAAGAATCCAGACTAACCGAGCATTAACCATGCGCTCCATCACCTTACAGACACAGCTTGTAAGAGAAATGGGGCGGTAACTAGAAGGAAGGTGTCTATCCTTCCCGGGTTTGGGTATAGCAACAACAACGGCGTCACGCCAACGCGTGGGGACTTGACCTTCGGTCCAGACGCGATTGTAGGTACGAAGAAGGAAGCTTTTGCCCGCCGGAGAAAGGTGTGCCAGCATCTGAACGTGAATGGCATAGGGCCCCGGAGCAGAGCACCGGGACAGTGCAAGCGCACGTTCGAGTTCCCGCATAGTAAAGGGGGCATTATAAGTTTCCAGATTCAGCGAGTGGAAGGAAGGTCGCCGAGCCTCTTCTGCCTCTTTCCTGGGAAGGAAGGCAGGATGGTAATGGGCGGAGCTTGAAACCTCCGCGAAAAAGCGGCCAAAGGCGTTGGAGACAGCCACAGGATCAACAAGGACCTCATTACCTGAGGTCAGGCCAGGTACCGAGGAGTGGGCCTTAATGCCCGACAGCCGGCGCAGACTACCCCAAACGACGGAAGAGGGAGTAAAACTGTTAAAGGAGCTGGCGAAAGAGGCCCAACAACCTTTTTTGCTGTCTTTGATGACTCGACGGCATTGCGCTCTGAGTCGTTTGTATCCAATACAATTCGCCAACGTAGGATGGCGGCAAAAGGTGCGTAAAGCACGTCGCCGAGCACGGATAGTGTCCCTACAAGCCTCGTTCCACCAGGGGACGGAAACGCGACGTGAAGAAGTTGTACGAGGAATGGAACGTTCGGCAGCATTGATGATAACAGCCGTGAGGTATTCGACCTGACTGTCAACTGGGAAAATCGTGGTCCGGAAAGGTCGCCAGGGAGGAGTAAAGTCCCCAGTCAGCTTTCAGTATGTTCCAGCTCGAAGGACGTGGGGATGGGGTGTGGTGCAGGAGACGAACGACACAGGAGAAGTGGTCGCTCGAATAGGTGTCAGAAAGGACATACCACTCGAACCGACGGGCAAGAGTGGTAGAACAGATCGAGAGGTCCAAGTGGGAGTAGGTATGAGTAGAGTCCGAGAGGAAAGTCGGGGCGCCAGTATTGAGGCAGACAAGATTGAGATGGTTGAAGACATCCGCCAAGAGTGAGCCTCTTTGACAGGATGCAGGAGAGCCCCAAAGGGGATGATGGGCATTGAAGTCGCCAAACAATAAAAACGGCGGGGGAAGCTGAACGATCAGGTGCATCATGTCAGCCCGACTAACAGCAGATGACGGTGGAGTGTAGATGGTACAAACTGAAAAAGTAAAAGCAGAAAGAGTAATGCGGCAGCTATTGCTTGGAGTGGGGTGGTCAATGGGACGGAATGGTAATAGACATCGTCCCGAATGAGCAACATGACCCCACCATGAGCTGGGACACCGTCCACAGGGGTGAGGTCATACCGCTCCGAGGTGTAGTGGGTAAAGGCAATACGGTCAGTCGGGCGCAACTTGGTTTCCTGGAGACCAAGGACAAGCGGACAGTGCAGGCGCAGGAGCAGTTTTAATTCCTCCCGATTAGATCGAATACCTCTTATGTTCCAATGAAACAACGCCATCGCTAGTCAAAAATTCGGGGGAACGAGACGGGGGAAGAGCTGGTCACCTCGACGGCCGCGGAGGGCCACGTTGCGAGGGAACAACGCTACAACCGACGGGAGGCGGATCCGGTTCCATCGACTCGTCGCCAGCTGCGGCCGCTGTCCCTGGTTGTGTAGGAGGGGCAGCATCGTTTGCCGACGAAAGGCCAGCTGAGCGCCTGGCAGCAGAGCGTCCCGGCGAAACTGAGGACGGCCGGGAGCAGCGACTCACGGATGGAGCCTCAGACGAAACGCGCCGGGGTGGAGAGGGGGATAGAGACTTCTTCTTGGAGGCCTTCTTTGAAGTCTGAGGAGGCACAGGGATGGTGGGCTGGACCCGAAGAAGGTCCTCACGCGCGGAGTCCGTTTTGGAACGCCGGACCTCGGAAGCTGGGGTCCGGGACGTTTCCCCGATGGACGCCTGAGAAGAGGATCGCTTCTCAGGTGGCGTGGGGGCAGGAGGAGGAGGAAGGGTGGCCCCTGGGGCAGAGGGGGTGGGGGCCACGGGGGAGGAGGATTTGGAAGGGAGGGATTTGGGAAGCGGAGGCAGAGCCCCCTGATGGGCGGAGGAGGCGGAGGGGGGACAGGATAGGGGTGAGGATACCGCGGAAGGAGTGGACACAACGGAGGCAAACGAAGTGGTCAATGGCACGGGATGGAGGCGGTCATACTTCTTCCTGGCCTCAGAATAAGAGAGCCAATCCAAAGTTTTGATTTCTTGTATCTTCTTCTTCTTCTGATATGCGGGGCACTCTGAGGATCTAGGCGAGTGGACGCCAGGACAATTAATGCACCGAGGTGGTGGGGTGCATGTATGTTCCTCACGAAGAGGACGCCCACAATCGCCACAAAGGGGCTCAGCCTCACACCGTGACGACATGTGCCCAAAGCGCAAACACCTAAAACAGCGCATAGGAGGCGGGACGTAAGGTCGCACGTCACACCGGTAGCACATCACCTTTACCTTCTCCGGGAGAACGTCCCCCTCGAAGGCGAGGATAAAGGCCCCGGTGTCGATGCGACGGTCTTTGGGGCCGCGCTGGACTCGCCGGACGAAATGCACGCCTCGGCGCTCCAGGTTGGCCCTGAGCTCCTCATCAGATTGTAGGAGGAGGTCACGATGAAAAATAACCCCCTGCATTCTATTTAGTGCCAGATGTGGGACAATGGATACTGGGATGTCCCCTAGGCGGTCGCACGCCTGGAGCGCCGCCGACTGTGTGGCGGAGGTGGTCTTGATAAGAACGGACCCTGAACGCATCTTGCTGAGAACCTCGATTTCGCCGAAGATGTCCTCAATGTGCTGAACAAAGAACATGGGCTTGGAGGTGGCGAATGTCCCCCCATCGGTTCGAGAACAGACCAAATAGCGGGGGAAGTACTTCGCCCCAAGCCGGCGGGCCTGTCCCTCCTCCCATGGAGTGGCCAAGGGGGAAAGGGCAGGAGAACCAGAACTAGAAACGGTACCTTTTCTTTTGAAAGACTCGGCCGCAGAGCGACCTGATATGTGTTGACGTTTCATCTGCGAAACGTCCGCCCCGCTACCACCCACTCCGACCAGGGGCTCTCCCCACGGGCGCCACCCAGCCGCAGCAAGGGCCACCTGGCAGGATGACCATTGCCGGGAGTCCCGATGCCCCAAGGAGACGGGCATCTACTCCTTGGCCGACGTGGGGAGGGTGCAGCTCAGGTATCGGCAGTACGATCCCTGTGTTGTCAGGGGGCTACAACCTAGAGGGTACATGACGACCCCACCACAACGGGCTGGCTACCATGCTGGATTTCTGGTGCCATGGAAAGTCCATCATGAGCGCTGGTGCAGATGGAGATGCACTATGGGCGTAACTTAGACAACCCATCAGGCGTATAGGCCCAATTTGAGGAATAGTGGGTATGGTTACAACGCCGGTGCAATGCTGAGTGCCAAGGTCTTAGTGCACTTAGGACCAGTGGTACACCACGTAAGGTGTCCTTCCCCAAAAGGCTCGTACTTCTGTAGAATTTTGAAAAATTGAGGTCAAACCCCAAGGGGGACCATCACATGGAAGGCCGAAACGGTTGAAACTCCTTTTAGTCGCCTCTTACGACAGGCAGGAATACCTCGGGCCTATTCTTACCCCGGACCCGCAGGGAGGCTAAAGCCATTGTCGATGCTCCAGGAGTGAAGACGATCAAGACAGCGCTGAAGTCTTGACTCAGTGGAGGTCCGTGGAGAACTGCAATAGATGGCAAAACCATTGACGAAAAGGGAGCCAGAGACACCCAGCGTGAGACAGGCCATTATTGGGGTTAATGCCGATAGCAAAGAGGATGACGCTCAGGACGGAACCTTGAGGCACACCATTTTCCTGAATGAAAGTGGCCGACAAGGCAGAACCCACACACACCTTGAAAACTCTGTCTAGTAGAAATTCCGCTTAGAAGACAGGGCAGGTGCCTATAGAAGTCCCACATGTGAAGAGTATGGAGGATACCAGTTCTCCAGCAGGTGTTTTAGGCCTTCTCCAAATCGAAAAACACCGTCATAGTCTGGGATTTCCGCAGGAAACCTTTTATGATATGAGTGGACAAACAAACGAGATGGTCAACTGCAGAACGCCACACTAAATCCCACACAGTGCATTAGTGAGTAAATGGAGAGACTAGAGCCATCATACCAGCCAGGCACGAATCATACGTTCCATCACCCTGCAAATGCAGCTGGTAGGTGACATGGGGTGGTAGCTTGAAGGAAGGCTTCTGTCCTTATCGGGATTAGGTGTGGATATGACGGTGGCTTCACGCCAGTGTCTGGGAAATGTGCCCTGTACCCAGATGCAGTTGTGCGTGTTAAGCACAAAGTGCTTGCCTGCAGGAGAAAAGTGCTGCAACGTCTGCAGGTGGATGGCGTCCAGCCCCAAGGCAGAGGATCGGGATGAACAGAGCATGATCGAGCTCCTTCGTAGTCAAGGCGGCGTTGTAGCACTCACGATTTGGGAAAGAAGGGTATCGCCCGAGCCGCTTCCGCTCGTTTCCGATGCAGGAAGGCATGGTGACAATGGGAAGAGCTCTAAACTTCCGCAAAAGGGTGGCCCAAGGTGTTTGAGATGGCAATAGGGTCCACACTAACATCGTCCGCTAGTGTAAGGCCGGAAATGGAGGAATGGACCTTTGTCCCAGAGAGCCGTTGGAGGTTGGCCCACACAACGGAGGTAGGGGTTGGAACAGTTAAAATAATTAGTGAATTAAATCCAGCTAGCTCGTTTGCTATCCTGAAGAACGCCAAAACACTTTGCATGCATCTGTTTATAATGAATGCAGTTTGCCACCGTAGGATGACTGTTAAAAACGTCGAGAGCATTTGTGCATCACAGCATGCCTCAGTCCAAATAGGGATGGGGACACGATGTGGTAAAGAGTAAGTGTGAGGAATAGGACATTCTGCAGCAGTAAGGATAACGTTTGTGGGGTAGTCCACGTGGTCATTAGAACTGGGGAAATCATTTTCTTCGAAGGTTGCCAGGGAGGAGTGAAGCTGCCAGTTAGCTTTAGGAAGCTCGTATTTGGGCGAACACGCAAATGGAGTCAGAAAACGGAGAGAACATGGGAAATGGTCGCACGAGCAGGTGTCAAAGAACGGACCACTGAAGACTATGGGTAAACTGGGCAGTGCAAAAGGATAAGTCCAAATGAGAACAGGTGTGTGAGGAGTCTGAAGGAAGTGGGTGCTCCGGTGTTAAGGCAGAGGTGGTTACGTTGGTTAAGAAGGTGAGCCAAGAGGGCGCCTCTGACAGGTCCTGAAAGAACCCCAAAGGATATGATGCACATTGAAGTCACTGAGTAGCAAAAATGGGGAAGTAGTTGCCCAATAAGCTGAAGGAAGTCTGCCCTGGTGACACTGAATGACGGAGGGGCATAAATGGTAAAGATGGACGAAGACAGGGAAAGGAAAGGTGAAGACAGTCAGGAAGATGGGTTGACTGCGGATGACATCCTGTATGAGCAGGATGACACCCCCTTGTAATGGAATGCTGATCTGAGGGAGAAGTCCAACACGAAATGGGAAGTAATGGGAAAGCTCAAAGCATACTTTAAGGAGCAATTTCCTTTCTTGAATACAGAGCACAAGGGGATGTTAAAAGCAGTCGTAATTCCTCTTTGTGTGACCAAAGTCCGCAAACATTCCATTGGAGGACAGTCATGATGAATACATATGAGGGTGTCAATTCGGCGGCCACCGAGTGACAGCAGATGTAGAGTCTGCTACTACAGGGCACAGAAGCAGGAGGATCCTGCTCCACGGAGCCCACAGAAGAATCGGCGTGCTTGTGCGGTCGGTCTGTGGAGTCCAACGCTGAAAAACGATTGGTTGTGCGCACTGGCACTACAGAGGCTGGCTGGGCTAGGGTACCACGTGGTAACACCATCTAGAGGATCTTTGAGTAGGCATAGGAGAAGACCTTGGTAGACTTCGAGCCCTTGCGGTTAGAGGGAGACTTAATGTTTGGCTGGATGGACAGAGGAATTCTTCATGGAAGTACTACTGTCCTTTCCAGCCTACCAGTTGTGTAGCTGGTGGCTGTACCCCTCGAGGCACGAGTTTGATGGTTTGTTGCACAGCAGGACGGGGGAATGGCGATGTTACCTTGACACTGGGCGATTTCACAACCTCAGAGCTGAATTTTAGGTCGCATGTTGGGGTGGCTATGTCCTCCGAGCAAGGGGTAGCAAGAACGGAACTATAGGTACCAGACCGGAAAACACAGGGTTTGTGACTGGCCAGTAAATTGTGACAGGATAAGGCACCTTTTCCTTTACCCAGATCTCTTTAACAACCCACTCAAAGATACATGGGACAATTCCAAGAGGCAGCGGCATGGCTGCCATTGCAGTTGGTACAGTGGGGAGGAGGTGGTCAATCGCCCTCGTGCACATCCCTACCACATGTGACACCTTTGGCTGGCTGTTGACAAGATGTTCTAGCGTCGTTGAAACGATGATACTTTTAGCACCACATCGGGTTCTTATTGTATGGCCAGACTGTGGAAATTTCATAGCCTGCTTTGAGCTTTGACAGAAGCACCACTATCAAAGTTAAGAGTATGGGCGGCCACTAAGGAGAAATCAACCTTTTTCATTACATGATGGATAGCGATGACACCCCAATCAGAGGTAATATTGGATTTCTTCCTCAGACTGTCTAGCAGCCTGGTGTAAATTACACCACAGGAAGAATTCAAAGTTCTATGGGCCTGAACACGAACAGGGTAACTGGAGAAGCAAGGTAGCAAGCAATTGTTGAGCTTGAGCATCACCAGTGGTCTCCAAAAGCAAAGTGCCAGTCTGTAAATGAGAGCAGGATTCCACAGGCCCAGCAATTGCATCAACACCTTTCTGAATAATACACTGATTTATCAGGGAGGACTCACCATCTTCAGTATGTGAGACCATGAGTAGCTGTGGTGCAGTGGGAAGTGTTTTTGAATCCATCTCATTGCGTTTATGTTCTGTAGACGTTGAGTAGGAAGATTGACTCATGAGGAAATCCCCATTACTGCCATCATCACTGAAGTTGCACTCCTTCGAACTGGGGGCCCCTTTCACAAGGCGGCACACCTACCTTTGGTGATTGTGCACACCTCCTGTACCCCTGACATAGGGACCAATCGGCAATTTGGGAAGGTTACAGCTCAGGCTATCACCCCTCACTGGCTCTCGCCTGTACCAGTGGGTACATGCGAATCCTACCTGTCGACCAGGAGCTGGTTATTAGGCGTTACCCTGTCACCTGTTATGCATCCGACGTATGGGCCAGCCTTCAGGAGCAGATAGGGAGGAAGAAGAAAGACGATCTTCAAACGCCAAAGTGGAGGAACGAGAGAAGGGAACAAGGGAAGGAAGAGCTAGCGAAAAAAAGTGAGACTTCATATGTCAGCGACAGAAAGCAGAACATTCCCAGTAATACCCCAGACATGTTCCAAGGGAGGGCAAAAAGAATACCAAGAGGATAGACACACAGCACCGAAGGGAAAAATATGCTGCAAAGGCTGAGGCCCCTTGGTAGCCAAGCACAAAACCTCCAAAGAGTGACGAGCCCCCAAGGGGATCTGCCAGTTTTGTAGCCAGTGACTGTCACTGGGGGAGGGGGGGGGGAGGGGAGGGGATTTGGTGGATTGTTGGGCAGCTGTAGGAGAAAAATGGGCATGGTATTGTGATACTAGGCGATTTTACAACTGCAGTGTTGAATTGGATTTCGGAAGTCTGTGTGGCCATGTCCTTCGTGGTGCAAGGCATATGAAGAATGGCACTTTAAGTGACAGATGATACGATGTTTAGCTTTCGACTGGCCAACAACTTCCGAGCGACAGGGTAATGTGCGTTTTCGTTCACTTTGATCTCCTGGATAGGCAGCTCACCAAGACACATGGGACCATCACGGTATGACGTGGCATAGTCGCCATTGCGACTGACAGTGGCGAGGAGGCAGGCAATCACTGTCTTGAGCATCCTCACCCCAAGTACATTTGGCTATCTTGACAGGACATGGAAGTATGGCTGTAATGTTGACACTAGAAGCAATCCATCAGGCTTGGAACATATGGTTTGACTGTGATAACTTCATATCTTGCTTTTTCGTTGATGGAAGCACCACTACCAAAAGTGACAGTGTACACATGGGCACTAAGACTGCATCTACCTTTTTCATCACCTAATGGAGTACAATTATGCCCGGATAAGAGGTTAAGTTTGGTTTGTCTCTCAGTTCAACAATCCAGCAGTCAAGTGCATGTAACGCCCCATGAAGAATTCAGGATTTGGTGGACCTCAACACGAACAAAATAGCCATGGAGGAGCTAGGCTGTAAGCAGTTATTGGGCTTTAAAATCACAATTTGTCTCCAGATGAGAAGAGGCACTATGTAAACTAGAACAGCATTTCACAGGGCCTGGAACTGCATTAACACCTTTCTGAATAATAAACGGATTAACCTCAGAAAAGGACTGACCTTCGGTACATGATACTATAACGAACCAAGGTGCAGCTGGGAAAGTCTTTGAATCTTTATCCTCATTCTCTTTACGTTCAGTAGACGTAGACAGAGTTGAAGACGATTGTCTCACTGTGAGGGAATCACCCGCAATTGCCAGTATCTCCTGTGATACTCTTCTTCCAACTGGGGGTACCCATCAGAGTGGACTCCCCACCTTATGTGATTGTTCACACCTCAGGTAACTACTGCTGAACTACTGACAGAGGGACCAAATGGCAATTTTGGAAGGTAACAGCTCAGACTACCATCCGTCCCTGGGCCTGCCCTGTACCAGGGGATAGGTGTTAATTCTGTGTGTCAACCTGGGGCTGGAATTACGCATTACTCAGTCACCTACTACGCATCAACACATGGGCCAGTCTTCAGGAGTGCACAGGGAGGAAGAAGAAAAACCTCTAACGCCACAGTGGCGGAAGGGTAGGTGGAAAACGAATAAAGAAGAACGAAATGGCTGTTCCGATGTCAGGATTTCGAAACCACAGAACACACACACAGAAGTATCCCACAGATGTTCCCACGGGAGGGGAGGATGAATAGCAGGAGGATAAACATGCAGCACAGAAGGGAAGAGATGCTGCGAAGGCTGGGCCCCGTCTCAGCCAAGAACGAACCTACCGAAGACTGGTGAGCCCCCTGGTGGGTTTCATAGTATTGAGAAGCTATAGCATTTTTTAGAGGAACTGACAGAACAAATATGCAGCAACTCTTAAAATATTCGACATACAGGTTCTCCCAGAAGAAATGGTTAACAATCAGATGACAGGAATGTTCATTTGAACCAAGAAAACCTTAGGACATATGATCTATTCCGAATGGTTTTCGAACAATAATAGAATTTCTATTTTGTAATGCTTTGAGTAACAAACCACGTCCTCTAAAGGAAACTTTTTGGAGTACAAATTAAACCATATTAAGTTTCCTTCAAAAAACCTATTCATTTATTCCCTAGAATATAGTTAGGAGAGAGAGAGAGAGAGAGAGAGAATAATGAAATCCAATGCGACACGCATGCATTGTAGCTTAGGTGGTTTATGTAGGACAGTTTGGGGCAGTTTCTAGAACAGACTACAAGTGTCCTGTATCAAATTATTCGTCTACTTCCTCCACACTACTGTGGTACTTCTCAATTATGATGTACTGAATAAAGAAAACTACATTAACTGTTTTGTTTTCGGAAACAGTTCGGAATAAGACGCATGTCCACTCCAAGTTATCTGCTTCAAATGATTGTTCCTATCATATCCCTAAATGTTGATCATTCCTCCTGGGACACGCTGTATTTATGGAATCAAATTGTTTTAAGAACGACAAACGTGCTGAAGGGCCAATTTGCCTCACTTTTACCAAAGTGAACGACCAAAGTACTGACAACTTTTACGAGAGTTAAAGTTCACTTTGAACTTAACAGTTGCTTAGAATACTTCCACCCGAAAGTCATGGCCAGCGGTGCCTGGATACAGTCTGGGACGTTGTCTACACATTTTACTGTCCCAATATACACCACCGTCACAATGTTGATATTTCAAACTCAGTTGAGAACTACTATTACAAGTTCAAGGAAAGCAGAGAGATTTTGCAGCGTTAAAAGGAATATCCAGGTTTAATAATTCGTTGCCGACACCATAATTACATATTAAGCACCAGTTGGGATAGGACAAGTATGGAGTAACAAAGGAATCTTATGTATTAACCGTAAATGACTTACGGAGAACTACAGGAAAACCACATTCGGTTTGCCAGACGACAACCTTCCCAGTTAAGTGTCTAGAGCATTACATACAGTCCCAGCGATTGTGCTCCCTACTGGGTTTAGCCACTGTGACGGATGAAGCAGTTTAAAAAATCAGTGTTTTACTACAATTTTTATTTGCATTAATTCTGATGTACTTTATCATAAAGAGCGTCACAAATTATGATCAAGAGTGATTTGTGCCTTCATACTAGTAGCCCGTATTACTTTGTGTAGCGTGTCGATTCCACATTAACTTAATTACTATTAGTAAAGAAGTGAACATTTTTGTCAGGAATCCCTCCGTGGTTTTGGTTTGTACGTACAGTCCGACATAAAACATGCCCACCGACCAGTCGCCCTAGGGCCGGTGCTAGTCTTAGTTTACATAGCAACATACCTGCCGCAGCCACCGCCGCCACTACCACGACAGCCTCTTCCCCCATTCCCGAGTCAAGTCCAGACATCTGCACCAACTGGCAACAAGGTAAGATGCAGAAGTTCCTGGAGGAAGAGTTGTCTCATTTACACTTTCTGACACGCCTCTAATAGCAAAAGTTTTCCACGACAATTCGTGGCTGTCAGAACAATTCTTCACCCCCCCCCCCCCAACCCTCGTTTTTCCTCTTTGCAGCGGGTGTGCGACGCCGCCTAATGCTACCACAGCGATCACGACGCATCGCATCATGCCCTGTGATGTGCAATGCACGTTGTTTAACTGTTGCAAGGATTAAGTTATTTGTTACTGGCATGTCAGTTTCCGCACAAAATGTCTTCGATTAACCGAGTGAATACAGTCCAGAGATGGGTAGCTGTAAGTTAAAAACTTTACTGTGAAAGCATTTTTTTGCATTTCTGGTTAATCAGCTTGGAGCGTCAAAATGAATACCAGAGTTCCACTTTTCTATGGAAATCGCGGAAACAGGAAGTTTATAATGCTAGACTAATTGTATTTGTTTCATCTCACTGAAGAATACACAAAGTTACAAAAAGGAAAGAGACAAGGCTCAAATCTCAAGATTTGTGATAAAGTGTCCGAGAATAATGGAACGAATTGTGGACAGCCACGTGGAACACGTGCTCGTATCAATAGTAAGTTTCGAATGTGGAAAAACTTGAGTGACAGGTTTGAAACAGCCTCGCTGGTCAGTTACTGCAACTAAATCTTCAACCTAGCAAAAAGTAAAGTGAGCATTTCTTGGAATTTGGGAAGTTGATACGTCAACTTCGGTCGAAAAGTGCAACAGTTTAAAAAACCGCGATCTGCTAACAGTTTTCTCAACATGACAAAGGTCGTTTTGGGTTAAGTTCGTTTTTTTCATGGCGCAAAAACTAGGGACATACAGGTTCTTGTCAGAACCGCAGAACACGAAGATGAAAAGAACTAAAAACTACTACACCTTAAGCACAATCAACCAAAGGAAAGACAGCTAATGATACGGACGTGGAGAAACGTCCATAAAATACTCCATAGAGACAATGGAGGTCCTTCGCCTTGTTGCTAAGAAGGATAAACAGTAAAACGCAGTATACAGCCCGTCCGTCGTTCATTAAAACGTGTAACAACTCAGACTGCAAACAAATAATCTAAAGGGTTAAAAAAGGACATTCCGTCAGGAAGTGGTGAACAGAGAGGTTGAGAGCAATTAGCACATCGTGGTGGGGGAGCACCACTAAAATCGCGATGGTTAAAACGACAGTGCCCAATACGCAACCTAGCTAACTAAAATGATGATCTCGCGGCGAGAGGCCGAAGAGGAGATCTGGCAAGACGCTGGGAGAGAGTTAATTCACAGATCTTGTTCCCATGAAGGGACTATCGTGAAATTCCGTACGAAGGTCAAGAAACTAACCTAGTCGGCAGCAGTTCCTTAGGAAGTGAGTAAAGTACAAGGTGAACACGATCTGGGACAAGAAGCCAAGATGGTGAAGGATTCACACAGACTGCAAAAGCAGCATATATCATGAAGTTAAGCTGCCGGAGCTATACATGAAAGCCAACTCCACAAGGCAATAGGAAAGAGACGCCCCATACTGGCGATCAAAGGAGTCATCGAAGGAAGAGGTATAGGACAGGTGGCCAGGAATGGCAGACAAACGGCATGCGTATCTGCTGAGAAGAAAATCATGGCGGTATGACAGCGGTATTTCGGCAGGTTCTGCAGACAGACTCAACTAGGCTAGTGTAACAGGTGCCAGCGGCTAAACGGGCCCCACGATGGTGGACTGCATTGAGACCACCTAAGATGAACGGAAATTCAGATTTTTATTAAAAATTAAATTCCTCCAGCTGTACTTAAGATTTTTTTATTTACTTCTCTACTAGTTTCGGCGTTAGGACCCATCTTCAGACCCGTACACTTTGCTGAAGTAAGTTGTGTGTGGCTCAGTCTAGAAGACCGCGGTGAGATCAACATGTGCTCCTCATGGATCACATGCAGATTTGCTAAAGTACTCAGTTTATTGCAAAATATAGTTTTGCAAGAATACTGTGCCAGATTGTGTAAATGTTATTGTGTAAAATACCTGCTTCACAGGTGATAAAAGAAAGGTAAATAATTTAAACTCATTTAAACAAATGTAGTCTTTATTCATATCATGAATGAATCCTTTATTTGAAGTTAATTAAGCTCAGTGTTGAATATTTTGCCTTGAAAAGTAAAACAAAACTATTCCAAGCCAAGTTAAGGATTAGCTTTGTTTGAATTAGTCTTATCTACTGAAATAATCAGAGCTTTACTAGTGACACTATACTAGTTTATGGGTCTAAATCTACATGGATACTCTGCAAAGCACATTTAAGTGCCTGGCAGAGGTTTCATCGAACCACCTTCACAATTTTGTATTATTCCAATCTCGTATAGCGCGCGGAAAGAATGAACACCGATATCTTTCCGTACGAGCTCTGATTTCCCTTATTTTATCGTGGTGATCGTTCCTCCCTATGTAGGTCGATGTCAAAATATTTTCGCATTCGGAGGAGAAAGTTGGTGATTGGAATTTGGTGAGAAGGTTTCGTCACAACGAAAAACTCCTTTCTTTTAACGATTTCCAGCCCAAATCCTGTATCATTTCTGTGAAACACTCCCATATTTCGCGATAATACAGAACGTGCTGCATTTCTTTGAACTTTTTCGATATACTCAGTCAGTCCTATCTGGTAATGATCCCACACCGCGCAGCAGTATGCTAAGAGAGGACGGACAAGCGTAGTGTAGGCAGTCTTCTTAATAGGTGTTACATTTTCTAAGTGATCTACCAATAAAACGCAGTCTTTGGTTAGCCTTCCCCACAACATTTTCTGTGTGTTCCTTCCAATTTAAATTGTTCCTAACTGTAATACCTAGGTATTTAGTTGAATTTATGGCTTTTAGATTAGACTGATTTATCGTGTAACCGAAGTTTAACCAATTCCTTTTAGCACTCATGTGGATGACCTCACTTTTCGTTATTCAGGGTCGACTGGCACTTTTCGCACCATTCCGATATTTTTCCTAAATCGTTTTGCCGTTTGTTTTGATCTTCTGATGACTATTAGTCGAAAAACTACAGCGTCATTTGCAAATAACCGAAGACGGCTGCTCAGATTGTCTCCCAAATCGTTTATATAGATAAGGAACAGCAAATGGCCTACAACACTACCTTGGGGGACGCCAGAAATAATCTGTTTTACACGATGACTTTCCGTCAATTACTACGAACTGTGACCACTGACACTAAATGACAAATCAAGTCACATAACACGATATTCCGTAAGCACGCAATTTCAATACGAACCGCTTGTGTGGTACAGTATCAAAAGTCTTCCGGAAATCCAGAAATACGAAATCGATCAAATCCCCGTCAATAGCACTCAACACTTCATGTTAATAAAGAGCTAGTTGTGGTTCACAGGAATGATGTTTTCTAAACCCATGTTGACTGTGTGTCAATAGACTGTTTTCTTCGAGGTAATTCATTATGTTCTAAAATCCTGCTGCATATCTACGTTAACGATATGGGCCTGTAATTTAGTGGCTTACTCATACTACCTTTCTTCAATATTGGTGTGACCTGTGCAACTTTCCAGTCTTTGGGTACGGATCTTTTGTCGAGCGAACAGTTGTATGTAATTGTTAAGTATGGAGCTAATGCATAAGCATACTCGGAAAGGAACCTAATTGATATACAGTCTAGACCGGAAGACTTGCTTTTAGTAAGTGACAAATTGCTTCACTACTCAGAGGATATTGTACGTTACTCATGTTGGCAGCTGTTCTTGATTCGAATTCTGGAATATATACTTCGTCCTTTGTGAAGGCATTTCTGAAGGCTGTGTTTAGTAACTGCTTTGGTAGCATTGTCTTCTATAGTATCTTCATTGCTATCTTGCAGAGAAGGCATTGATTGTTTCTTGCCGCTAACATACTTCAAATACGATCAGAATCTCTTTGGATTTTCTGCTAGGTTTGGAGACAACGTTTCATTGTGGAAACTGTTATAGGCATCTCGCATTGAAGCCCGCTCTAAATTTAGAGCTTCTGTAGAAGACCGCCAAACCAATCTTTGGGATTTTGCGTCTGTTCAAATTTGGCATGTTTCTTTGTTTCTGAAACAGTGTTCTAACCCGTTTTGTGTACCAAGGAGGATCAGCTCCGTCGTTTTTAGTTTATTTGGTCTGAAGCTCAATTGCTGCCGATACTATTTCTTTGAATTCAAGCCGCATCTGGTCTACACTTATATTATTAATTTGGAATGAGTGGAGATTGTCTCTCAGGAAGGCGTCAAGTGAATTTTTATCAGCTTGTTTGAATAGATACTTTTTCTCTTGTTTTTCGGGGATTTGGGGATTACAATATTCAATCTCGCTACGACAACCCTGTGTTCACTAATCCCACGATCGGTTTTGATGCTGGTTATTAACTCAGGATTATTTGTTGCTAAGAGGTCAAGTGTGTTTTCACAACCGTTTACTATTCGCGTGGGTTCATGAACTAAATACTCTAAATAATTTTCAGAGAATGCGTTTAGCACAATTTCGAATGATATTTTATGCGTACCTCCTGAATTAAACGTATTTCCGCCAACATACCTAGGGTAAATTAAAGTCACCACCAGCTATTATCGTACGAGTCGGGTACGTGCTTGAAACAAACAAGTTTTCTTTGAACCTTTCAGCAACTGTATCATCTGAATTTGAAGGTCGGTGAAAGGATCCAATTCTTTTATTCCGGTTGCCAACAATGACCTCTGCCCATACTACCTCACAGGAAGTATCTACTTCAATTTCACGATGACAGCAACAAAGACGCCACCGCCAACCGTGTTTCGCCAACCCCTTTCGGAACACCGTTAGGTTCTTCGCAAAAATTTCGGATGAGCTTATGTCCGACTTTAGCCAGCTTTCAATGCCTATAACGATTTGAGCATCAGTGCTTTGTATTAGTGCTTGGAGCTCTGGTACTTAGCCACCACAGCTAAGACAATTTGCAACTGTTATACCAATGGTTACTTTATCTACGTTCTTCCTGTGTTCAGCCTCCTCCCTTTGTGACTGAAGCACTTCTTGTATTTTCCCGAGACCCTCTAACCTAAAAAACCGCCGAGTCCACGCCACACAGCCCCTGCTACCCCATCATTCTTCACATATCAGAAAGATACTTTGACTATTATTGCTGCTAAGGAAATCTGATATACAGGGTGGTCCACTGATCGTGACCGGGCCAAATATCTCACGAAATAAGCCTCAAACGAAAAACTACAAAGAATGAGACTTGTCTAGCTTGAAGGGGGAAACCACATGGCGCTATGCTTGGCCCGCTAGATGGCGCTGCCGTAGGTCGAACGGCTACCAACTGCGTTTTTTAAAATAGAAACCCCCATTTTTATTACATAGTCGTGTAGTAAGTAAAGAAGTATGAATGTTTTAGTTGGACCACTTTTTTCGCTTTGTGACAGATGGCGCTGTAATAGACACAAACATATGGCTCACAATTTTAGACTAACAGTTGGTAACAGGTAGGTTTTTTAAATTAAAATACAGAACGGAGGTACGTTTGAACATTCTGTTTCGGTTGTTCCACTGTGATACATGTACCTTTGTGAATTTATTTCTGAGAACGCATGCTGTTACAGCGTGATTACCTGTAAATACCACATTAACGCAATAAATGCTCAAAATGATGTCCATTAACCTCAATGCATTTGGCAATACGTGTAACGACATTCCTCTCAACAGCGAGTAGTTCGCCTTCCGTAATGTTCGCACATGCATTGACAATGCGCTGACGCATGTTGTCATGCGTTGTCAGTGGATCACGAGAGCAAATATCCAACTTTCCCCACAGAAAGAAATCCGGGGACGTCAGATCCAGTGAACGTGCGAGTCATGGTATGGTGCTTCGACGACCAATCCACCTGTCATGAAATATGCTATTCAATATGCTTCAACCGCACGCGAGCTACGTGCAGGACATCCATCAAGTTGGAAGTACATCGCCATTCTTTCATGCGGTGAAAGATCTAATTACATCGGTAGAGCATTACGTAGGAAATCAGCGTACATTACACCATTTAGATTGCCATCGATAAAATGAGGACCAATTATCCTTCCTCCCATAATGCTGCACCATACATCAACCCGCCAAGGTCTCTGATGGTTCACTTGTCGCAGCCATCGAGGATTTTCCGTTGCCCAATAGTGCATATTATGCCGGTTTACGTTACCGCTGTTGGTGAATGACGCTTCGTCACTAAATAGGACGCGTGCAAAAAATTTTTCATCGTCCCGTAATTTCTCTTGTTCCCAGTGGCAGAAGTGTACACGACGTTCAAAGTCGTCGCCAAGCAATTCCTGGTGCATAGAAATATGGTACGGGTGCAATCTATGTTTTAGCATTCGCAACACCGACGTTTGTGATTCCCGATTCTCGCGCAATTTGTCTGCTACTGATGTGCGGATTAGCCGCGACAGCAGCTAAAACACCTACTTGGGCATCGTGATTTGTTGCAGGTCGTGGGTGACGTTTCACATGTGGCTGAACATTCCTTTTTCCTTAAATAACTATCCGGTTCACGGTCCGGACACTTGGATTATGTCCAGGATACCGAGTAGCATACGTCCGTTGGGCATTTTGATCAGAACAGCCATATATCAACACGATATCGACCTTTTCCGCAACTGGTAACACGGGTAATGTAGCACGACGCAAATACCGTCCGCACTGGCAGAATGTTAAGCGATACCACGTACTTATACGTTTCTGACTATTACAGCGCTATCTGTAACAAAGCGAGAAAAGTGGTCCAACTAAAACATTCATATTTCTTTACGTACTACACGAATATGTAATAAAAATGGGGGTTCCTATTTAAAAAAACGCAGTTGATATCCGTTTGACCTATGGCAACGCCATCCAGCGGGCCAACCATAGCGCCATCTGGTTTTCCCCTTCAAGCTACACGAGTTTCGTCCTTTGTAGTTTTTTCGTTCGATGCTTATTTCGTGAGAGATTTGGCCCGGTCACTATGAATCTACCACTAACATGTCAGTTAAGATAGAAGCCCCTTATGTCCAAATTTATTTCTGCACTTCATGCAGTAACATTTCAGTAATGGTTTAAGTAATGATCTTTAGTGTAGCTGTTATTACTGTGGCTTTGTGCAAATTTGTTTTCTATAATAACTGGTGTGCGTTATTGGTAACTGCTGGTACATACAGCTGTAAGTGCCGTATGTCAATTTGTTCGAATGGCTCTGAGCACTATGGGACTCAACATCTGAGGTCACCAGCCCCCTAGAACTTAGAACTACTTAAACTTAACTAACCTAAGGACATCACACACATCCATGCCCGAGGCAGGATTCGAACCTGCCACCGTAGCAGTCACGCGATTCCGGACTGAAGTGCCTAGAACCGCACGGCCACCGCGGCCGGCGTCAATTTGTATCCTGTGCACTATTCAAAGGGAAATAGCAACGAAAGTAACTTAAATAACCGATGTTCAATGTTCTTAAACATTTTTGCAAATTTATGTGCCCATTTGGGCTGGCGACCTTTTGTCTTCATTCACATATGAATTTTACCACTTTCGTTAACTCCAAAGTTTAAAGTCTTGTTTAGTTTTTCTGTTAATTTAAACATATTCAAAATTATAGTCCGATACTTGCATGCATTAGATACACATGCGGTCAAAATTCATTCCATCTCCGAATGTAACATTAGGTTGTTCCACAGCAAGTTAGTGTTGTAAGTGGCGCAGGGATGGTTGGATACTGGCAGACGGGAGGATGGATAGAAGAAGACTGGATCACTTGTGGCTACCAGCAACGTGTTTCAGCTGCCAGAGTTTAAGAGGAAGCCTCAAGATGGTGTTTCATTAAGATATTTGCAACAGACTGCCAGTGATTAGCAATAACAATGTTAGAATAGATCACTGCTGCTAGCTAGCAGTCATGGCAGAGGCGTGAGCTCTTAAATACAGGCTCAATATCAGATGTACAAGGTCACCAGCGTTTTCAAGCCGTGTTCTGGGTGGGATCCATTGATTGGAATTTTAAGGCCTTTGTGAGGATTTTACAATATACCAGGTAGTGATATTGGGTGGGGGCAAGTAACAACTTTAAAAGGGACAGGGCATACAATGTAGGTGGTTACCTGAGAGGTAATTTCTCTAATGTGAGCATGATAGAGCTGTTCCAGTTCTTGGCAGTGCTGTAAAACGTGTCAGTACGGAACTGGAGATGGTGCTAATGACTGCTGGACGGGTGGGCATTTCACTGGTGACGATGGAGACTGTCAGGGGATAGTACAATATGTAATGAAGTCCGAAGGAATTTTGCATCGTAATTCGGAGTAACACAGGCACTGCAATATAGTATTTATCCGCCGACGCCGGGGAAGCGACTTTCAAGTAAAATGTCTTCCCTGTACGGGAATATACATAATGGATGTACGAGTCCGGGCTATCGACATATGATTGACGACAAAGTTTGGGTCTGGCCGTAAATCGTGGACAGACAGCTAAATGGTAAAGCGACTACTCACGATAAGCAGGAAATCCGCGTTCGAATCCTGGTCAGACACAAATTATCGTTATTTTGTTCTACAACTGAATTTAGTCCATATTCGCAACTGAATACATTTAATGTATCAGGAGATGGGATGGCCTCGACCTCAACATTTTGGGGTAAAGTGAGGCCAATGTAGTTAGCCGAAACCTAGCGTTTGGGTGTAGGTGTCACAAATGGTCGAACACTTATTAGGTCTAGCACTTCTTTAGAATAATCCGTAAAATGCTCCCTTTTGAAAGTATCTCAACTAGGTTAGATATTTCTGCTCTGTGTACACAGGAAAATTTAGCTCAATGGATTGCACAAACACTGCAGGAAGCTTTTCAGAACTACTTATCAATCAAAACATGCGCTCCATTAAATATAATAAAAGTACACCAGCTTGAAGTTGAATTACAGTCTTTGAGCAGCAAGATAATATACATTATAGAGCAGTGGTGTAGAGATGATTTGCAGCATATAGTGCTATCATATGAATCTTCTAAGTTGCTACTGTAGAGCTACCTTAAAGGATGGGAGGGTGATAATTTATCTTATCAAGAGCGGTACACATTTTAAAGCTAGACTTGATATGCCCACAATTGGTCTCCATAAGCATTTTGAATCGTCAACCTTTGAAGTCATAAGGCTAGATGCCTATGAGAAGTTATTCATACTGTGTTTTTATGCTCAGCTAATGGTAATGACACAAATTAACTGAAATCCTGGAGAGCCCCCACAACTAGCATAATATTAACACAGGTGTTGAAGGTGAAAAGAGTAATAACTTCCTAAATATTTGAAGCACTTTTCTTGTGACAAGGTTTTCGAGAAGTTGAGCAATTTTAGACCATGTACTTACAATTTTCTGTGTATCTGTATTTATAAGATATCTTTGTATTTCGGATCATTACTGACAAAGCTGAAGACAGGCTCGGTGAAACTGGCAACAAATGGATTTTCCTAGATCATAAGATAGTCTAGGGCATTGGCGAATAAATCCCGGTATGCTAATGTGAACGGAAGGCAACGCAGATGCTTAAGTTCTTTAAATTTTGCAGTTTGTTTAAATTAGAGGTGACACTTCCAAACTTAGCCGAAAGCGCTGAATTAATCCAGTTCCTCGAGTACTAAATGTACAGGAGAGTACTGTCTGTTGCAAGATATTCAATGACTAATATAGAACGCACACAATGAAAGCAAAGTGGCGTCTCTTGTTATTAACTAAGAAACTACGAAATGCTGACAAACATACGAGTGCAACTTAAAGTACGTAATGTACATACCTCGGGAATTAGCAAATTTTGTGAACTGTAATTCCTAGAAGACTTGAACTGGACCGGACAGAGACCATCTAGGGACTTTTTCTCGGGAAAGTGCTCTGACAGCTACCCAAGCATAGCTCACGATCCGTCCTCACGTTTACTTCCGCCAGTACCTTTTATTTCTGTGCTATTGCGGATAAGCTGCAGAAGAATCTTCCTAAATCATGTAACACCGAAAATGACTTACACAGCAAGCACAATAACGTTTCACGACAACAGAGCTCGAAGTTCTGGGGGAAGTACAAAAATGACCGGGTGCGGGTAGGACTCGCGCACCGAGGGTTCCATACAAAATTATGTATATAGATAGTGTATCAATTCCGGAATCTAGGAATTTTATTGTTGCTTGTTGTAGACATAGAAACTGACAAGATATCTGTGCCAGGGATTCCAAGACTTTGGCTCTGAACACTATGGGACTTGACTTCTGAGGTCATCAGTCCCCTAGAACTTAGAACTACTTAAACCTAACCAACCTAAGGACATCGCACACACCCATGCCCAAGGCAGGATTCGAACCTGCGACCGTACCGGTCGCGCGGCTCCAGACTAGCGCCTAGAACCGCTCGGCCACCCCGGCCGGCTCCAAGACTCGAAAGTTTTAAGTTCATGTCTGAAGTCTGATAAATGAAATTTTTCGTGTGGTATAATTACAATTTAATGATTTCTTAGTTTTCCGTGTGGTTGCACTGTGGAACCTTGCTGCTTGCCAAATTTCATTATTCTAGGTCAACGTCAAGTGTCCTACAGGTTTTGACGAGAGTTCTAGTATCAAAGCATGTGACGAATGGTACTTTTTGACTGACTTAGCTTAAAATTTTTACACTGCCAAGGTACCAGAGACCTTAACGTGACAAATTTGAACTTGATATGTGTATTTGTTCCTAACAGCCGGACAGGCGGACAAAGTGATCCTAGAATGTTTACATTTTACAGATTGAGGCATGTAACCTAAAAGCTAAGCCAGCAGGCATATTGGGGTTCAAACAAGTGAATGCTTTGTTTCATGTGTTTTCAAAGAGTACGTAAAGCATGCACTAGTGGCGGCCTTACTAAAAGTAATGCGAAAACGTCTGAAACTGCAGGCCAGTTTAATTGCTGCCTTTATTCTGTATAATAACTGACGCAATCATGAACGAGACATAAGTTAAAGGAAATAGAACCTCTTTAATGAAGCACAGTCATTTCAGAAGTGTAATCAGTCCAGTATAGGCCATTTCTGACATCACTGAAGTGGTAACTGAAGCTCTTGACAGGAATGTGTGACAGGCATGTTCTGAGACTTACAAGGCTGACACTGTTTACCACAAAATACTAAAGAGCAAGCTTGAAGCTCTAGGTGTGAGAGGAATAGCGAATGACTGGTTTCAGTTTATTAGTAAACAGGATGAAGACTTTGGAGATTGTCTCACGTCTGCTGACAAATTTCTAGTAAAACATTTGTCAAATACATAAACATGTTTATCAGGATAGTGTACTGGGTCCAATTATCTTCTCTCTCTCTCTCTCTCTCTCTCTCTCTCTCTCTCTCTCTCTATATCTATATCTATATCTATATCTATATCTATATCTATATCTATATCTATATCTATATCTATATCTATATCTATATCTATATCTATATATCTATATATATATATATATATATATATATATATGGGTGTCAATCGTCAGAATTTCCCCTGATGTTTCAACACACACACACACACACACACACACACACACACACACACACACACACACACACACACACACACACAGTCTTTCATGCGACGCCCAGGGTCTTAGAAAAGGGTCCGTTTCCCTTTATAAACTATTTTTGAAACAATTATACGTGCTCATTTGATACAGCGGTTCCAAATTAGTCTAGTGCGATATCTATGCCATCGATATGTATTAATGACAGTAAAAGAGTAAGTACTTCAGTAGTTACAATACTGCTCTGGCCCGTGCTTACTGCTTCCACCAGACAGCAGCGCTTCTCCTGCTGCTGCTGGTCAGTCGCTTGTCGAGTACTAGTTATTCTTCGTGTTTTACTGTTACTGTTAAAAACTGATACAAGTACTGCACTAGACTAATTTCGGTCCGCTGTATCGACTGAGCACGTATAATTCCGCTTTAAAAATTAATTTTCATAATCTTCGACATTGTCGCGAATAAAACAGTGACCGGAATATAGAATAAATTTCCTGTATGTATATGGTCACAAATTTGACAAAACGTTTGTGACCATAGACGCAAAGTAAAGGAAAAATGATTTTATTTGTAGCGGGAAACAAACCTACGCTTTCCGTCGACACTTTACGTCGTAGAAAAGGCGTGATGAGCTTTGGAGTTACTCCTGTTATACACTGCAAAAACTAAATTACAGATATCTGCGGGAAACAGAAAATACATGTGACAGCTGTTAAGAGAGAGACCCTGTAAATTAACGACTTCTCATAAAGTAACACATGGAGAGTTCTTTGCCGCTGTAAGCAACATGAGTCACTGACAGAACGTTTCAACTATTAGAAAAAGTAAACGAAACCCTCAAGGATGTTTACAACCGGGAAGTATGTAATTCATGTTAAACATAAAACTCACCGTATGTACCTCGGCATAAAGAGGAAGAAACCGTCACAAAGCATCCATGATAGACATCTAGATTGTGAAGCAAACAGTTTTTAGAGATGGCCATTTTCCGCTAACGTCGAATAAACCAAGATACTGGAAAAAATATCAGAATGCTATGATATTAGGGTGTTAACAGAAGCCTGAAACAGCCAATATTTGGTGACATACTATGCCTACACTATTCTTAGCTATGGGATTCTTTTCTGGGTACCGAAGACAAAACGACAGTTTTTGAACTGCAGATAAGCGCTATAAGAAAAAAAGCAGCCAGGCTAATTGTAAAGGGCATCCTTACGGCACCAGTTGAGTACATCTACAAATCTGTGGTGCATATCGGGGAAAAAATATTGCACTATTCATAATCATGGACCAAGAGACGGTTTGCGGTGACATTTACCGAAGCAAAACAAACTAAACAGGATTTTTATCAGGCTATAAAATTTTATAACAAACTGCTAAATGAAAATATTACTAAAATACCGTAGTTTAACAAGGCTAGTAAAACGCTCTTAAAGTTTACTTAGATGACTCAGTAGCGGATAGTAGTGGAGTAATTACAGCATCTTGTCACATTTCAGTATTTGTTTATGGTTTGCTGCCTTCACAAGGATCGTTTGTCAAGGTGTAAAACGCATGGTAGTAATGTTCGTTGACTTAGTTTTCAGGTTGACAGTGGTACAAAGTTTAACATGGAGTCCGCGATTGAGGCAAGGGCACAGCAGCATCTTCACAGTCCAGCAGTGTTCGGCGGGTGGTGTGTACGGCAGAGACGAGAGGAACTGTTTTACACTGCAACTGACTGGAAACAGTCCAGGAGTCATCAGTGCGTATGGTAATGAACGAAACTATGTTGCAAGTTACCTGAAACCGTGTAAATCAAGGAACATTATACAATTGGGAACTACCGATTGAGCCAGTGCTGCTGTTTAAAGACTGGCCTCGTATCCGGTAGGATTGAGCTGCTCTGCATGGTGGTCCTGATTTGGCTCTTCCGTGGTTTTCCTAGATAGCTAAGGCAAATGCCCAGATGGTTCCTTAACCAAGGCCGCAGCCGACCACCTACCTTATTCCCATAGGCTACGTGTCTTCTCAAAAGATGTTTTGTTTACCGAGTTTTGTGTGTTCTATTTATTAGCATTTTTTTACCTCGACAGATCGTGCATCATTGACCCTTGGATTAATAAAAATAGATTTTTAATTACAGCAAGTAAGAAAGCCACAGTGTGGCATTCTGAACACAAAACGCATTCCACCTTCATGTTAAAGAGCAGAGCTATCTATAGGAAAACAAACTTGCATTTGTAAGTTAGTCGTACAACCATATGCATCTCAAAATGTCTGCGAACGCTGAAGTCTCAATCTTTTAAAATTTGTTGCAGCCATGAAGGAAAGTCATTGGAGAAAGAACACTTATTTAAAAATATAAAAGCTAAATATACAGAATTTTCGTGTAATTTGCTCACAAGAAGACCCATTGAGATTGTGATGGTTCAATCCTAGGACAGAAATACATCCAAGACGCCGAGGATGAGATTTTTAGAGGGAACAGTACCTTTTTTAAAAATTAAGAATTGGTAAGATCGTAAAACAAATGTTATAAAATATCGATTTATCAGCAGCGCAGAGCTTACACAGCTTTTAATTGCCTTATTTGAGCCTGCCTTCATTACGTGTCGGTATCTTTCTTATACCATAAGACATCCGCAATCACCAGTCTGGGGAAAACCAATCGGGGCCGAAGAACACTATCAGACACGAAAAACCGCAGAAGGATTCTACTTTAACATTTTGTTTCATGTCAAGAGAGGCCATTTGGGACAACACAAACTGGAGTGGGAGTATGATAAAGCAGGATATTAACAATGCCCTCTTCAAATGAACTAAAATGAGTTTAAGAAAACTGCGGAAAATCAAAGTCAGTATAACCGAACGAGAATTTGAATCCTGTGTGCGAGCTGAATCCTCACTGCTACATATCGCTCTGGAAACCTTTTGAGATAGTATGGCAAGTTACATCTGTACTCAAACTTGCCACTTGGTTTTTCAGTCCGAGTCTATAATGAGCTCAGACTTACCAATTGCGGCTATCATTCCACCTATACATGAACGCTTCAAGCTGACGCAAATGGCGACCAGTCAGTTCAAAGAGTGTTACCGGGATAATGTGACCAGAAAATTTAATGTTTCCGACAGAAGGCTCACTTTATACTTAACATTACAAGCTTGCCTACTTTCTGTATTAAAGATCAGGTGTGTGAGCTTGTCGGTTTCATGGCCATGTATTTGTCCAATTCTTTCTAACGTACATTTGGAACGTAGCATTACTTAGACGTTTTCTGACAAAACTTGAAACCGCACCGATTGGCAGACATGTTTACTATCAAGATAAAGCCATAAATTCACACAGTTTTAGCAATGTTTGAGAACGTTATGAAAGACCCAATATACGGGGAGAGCCCCAAGGTATTCACTAAAACTCACTTACAAACGAAGTTTTCGGCAAATAATAGCAAGCGGGCGAGGACTGGGTCTCAAGGATTCTTTACGTAATTAACACTTCCTATCCATAGCATTTTTCTAACGGAATAATACTTTTAACGTCATTTTGAACGTCTTAAAGGTAAGTACAGTGACCTTTCGTTAACTTTGGCGTTGAAAATCTTTCCAACATTATCAGAGATCCTAAAATTGAGGCGCAAAGGTGGCCGGAAACAGTAGAGTGTATACAAGGGGCATTCCCTTGATGTCTAAGCAAAAAAGAAAACTTTCCTCCTTGCCCTAATTTATATGACATACAGGATCAACTTAGTTTGTGTATGGAACTGTGCTAAATTTTAGAGGCTCATGAAAATGTGTGCGTCATGTTTAAGCAAAGTATCTCGTCATAGTTTTTCCATTTTAGCCAAATTCAATGCTTTCAGCTGCTTGTCACTAGCTAAAACCTTCACTCATACGTCCACTTTAAAGGAAGTTCCCATCCACGAAGATAATTCTGCGTTGACGCAAAAATTGATTTGTCTTTGCCACTAGTGGCCGATGGCTTCTTTAGGGGCTTGTGGAATTTTTTCAATATGCCTTTGACAACTGACTACATATACTATTCCAAGTGACAATTAGATGGGAGGGACAAGGTAACTAAACAGGTTACAATGATTGCGTGACTAGTGTATTTTGCAGCTGACTGATGAACAGCTTTATGCTTCACTTAAACATGTGCTCAAACTGCTTCCCATCGTTTGCAATGCATATTTCGAACAGCTAATCGAGAGAGATGAACGTGTCAGTGGAACACTCAGCAGTACATGTTGCAACGATTCAAGGGCATACGTCGACTGACACTACGGGAGCTTTATGGTAGACCAATTTCAAGTGTTGCCGCAAAGAAATTATGAGAAATAGGTGGCCCGAGAGGTCCTTTTTCATTCCGGCACCTAGCAGCCAAAGGTTTCCATCGAAGGTGTTCTGACAGGAAAGGATGAATCCGGCAGCCGTGCTCATAATTTAATATATTCGAGCGCCAAAGTTAACAAGCGTTGCGTCACTCTAGAGCTTTCGAATGCCGATTACAGTTAAACTTGCTTAAATATATCGATTTAAATTATTCTTAATCTCAAACTGAATTACATGTCACCTGATTATTATTCGTCGTAGCCCTTGTTTCGATACCTGCAACCGCTCACGAAATTTAAGTGTAGTCTTTCAAGATTCACCCTGCATGAAAATTTTCAAAACTTTTGTTTGGGTGTTCAGCCAAGTTAGTTCAAGGGTTCAATTCGTAGGTGTTCATATTGATCAAAGCATCATATCGCGGTTCGTCCTTAAGTTTACATCCGACGTCAATAACTGGTTCGAATACAGCATAGCAGACCTTTCGAGCATCTGTATCAAGTCAGGTTTACTTCGTTTCAACTATTCATGCCCGAAGATATTTCGTGTTTATGACATCCGGTCTTAATTACGGGTTGCAACCTGTGGAAACTGCTAAGAGAAGCGCTTTGTGGCACACAGTATTGCTCGCAACAAGACAATTACCATATTCGCAAGATCCAGTGTCCAATAAATGCAGATTCCATTCATAAAGGCTTTGTGCCTTAGTCCCATTTTGCTTTTATCAGTACTTCACAATTCGTGACATATTGCTCCAATTATGTGGCTGCTTCCTGCAACAGCAATCCTCAGAGCATTAAAGAGTAGCCGCATGCTAGAAATTTTCTGGCCTTGTCGCCAATTGATTTGCGTTAAAAATGTACAAGCAAATCAACGTTAAACGTTCGACGAGAATACGTGATTTTCCTGCAAGTTATAATAAGAAAGAGGGTACATTATTTCTTTAACGAGTCATTTGTTTTGTCCAAGAACCCCCACAATGCCGACGCTTTTCTCAACGGTCTATCACACTACATCACGACATTCAAGGTCGTCAGAGTTAATACGCTGCTCACGTTGATTTGTTAAGGAAGCGTTGCAAATAGCTAAAAAATCGAAGTTATATTTAAGGGCCTCAGTACTTTTAACTGACTAAACTCTGTATAGAGGACAATCCCTCTCTGTAGCAGGGAACGCGAAAGTTAAACAGGATATGGAGGGGTGTAGGGGGTGTTACGTGGTAGCGACAAACAGAACCACCAAACAATTTATATTGTTATACAGATGTTCTTGTGTGCAGTTACTGCATATGTAGGCTGCCACTGTGCACACTACCTCTGGTCAACAGATGTATCAGCTTCAAGCCAACCATCACTTCAACTCAAATAGTCAAAATACACCCAAAAACAATCATACGTGAAGGGGCAAACAAACTTCGCACTGCAATCCGTTAGTCACGTATTTCGTGAAAATCTAAGACTTAAGACTGACGAAACGAATCCAAGAACTTACGGTGAACGATGTTTATTTCTATGAACTTTATCAAAATTACGTCCTATTTGCTTTCCTGATATTAACATCCCTTTCACCATTTAACGTCGAATCACCAGAACTCAGGTTCAAGACGCCAAATAGTAATTTTCGATGTAGCCCCTACAGTTGCGTAACAGATTTAGTTTTTCCGATCTAGTATCTGGAATTACATACATTCTCAGTGGAATTACACGTTATATCCGTCAAAATACATCTAGTCTGCTCAAGCGAAAGTATGGTTACTGTCCAGCAAGAAAAAACGTTTAAGAACATTAACCACATCACTAACCACAATATGCATGTCACGCGAGCGAACAAACGTGAGACTGCGTTAATACCTTAAACTTCACGCGACAGGTCTCACGTGTACTTGGGCCACAGGCATACCATAGCCAAGCTATTTCACTCTCTAATTGAACAGTTCACAAACAGCAAAGTACAAAATGAAGAGTAACGATGAAAACTCTTTATGTAATGTCTACTGATCTCTTACGGGGCGCAGAACTAGCGGCTTCTACCAGCACCCCCTTCGCAGCAAGTAAAATGAACTCATCAATGAGGCAAGGCTGTAAATACTAACAGCTATATACACTTCCCGAATTAAATCCTACCAATAATTATCTATTCTATATTATAGGGAATATTTTACATAGCGCTGCAAGCCCCAATTTCTTTTTGGAACGCTAAAAAGCTACTTCTTGAAAACAAAGTTTATTGTCTAGTTTGGGCAATAATGCAATTCTCGAGCAGACGTAAATACAACTACAAATTGATTAAAAAGGAAGTTGTTCCATATGCAGGGTGTATTCACAGTCCCTGTTTAGTCGTCCACATTCTCTGTTCAGTTGCTCGACAATTATGCTCAAATTCTGTGAACACTTATGAAGTTACGATAACTACCCTAAGGATTCGTCTCACACAATGGTATTTACGTTTGTATTATGACGTAATCTCCATTAAACATTGAATTCATGAAACAGCTCACGGGAACTCCAAAAACTGATTTCTTTCAGTTCATTCGGAAAAGGAAAATTGTCAGGATAGTTCCCAAATGAGTCTAAAATTGCCTTGCAAGGAGTTACGCAACAGTTGCCATGCGGTACCTGTTCCGGAAATAAAGGATACAACTTACTTCACTGCGACGATGCGTAAACACGACGAGCGGGGACGGCGTAGTTAGTCGAACCACAACGAACTGCTAGATTCTGACTAGGCAGCCTGCCTGCTCCCAGCGCACTCTGCTCTTGTAAACACTTCCCGCCAGCGTCGCTAATTACCGTAAATGCCGCTATACACCTAGTGACATGCCTAACAAACATGCTTCTACAAATATCGATTGTGCTAAGAATATATGGACCTCGAGCCAAAACGATTAGCACAATTCGCCCGTTGTGATAGAAAGAAAATGAAAGAAGAAACTCGACATGTGATCTAAACACTTGTCAGTTAAACGAAACGATTATATTTACATTTATTTACTCTGTAAGTTTCAGATTTATTCATATGATTCGTAAAACGATTTCGACTGCACCCTATCCCCTACAATCCATGAACGTGCAGAAATCAGTGTCCCACTCTTGGATCCCCGCTTCCACTGCTTGGACTCGTATCAGCAACACCAAATACAGCATACGACATAAAACAAGTATTCCACAAAAATCGTAGCATTTCCCCCGAACACAAGTGCACTACTCCCCCCCCCCTCCCCCTCGTGCTTCCTCCTCCTTTTCTAGTCACTACTGCAACCAACACAATTCTCCCCACACGCTTCCATCCTGAAATGTACCAACCCCTCCCTGTTAATCAGAGTGGCTTTTTTCCCAACGTCTCTCTCTGATGATCAGCTCCAGTTAACCTCCTGGAGTAACCAATGACACCTCAATATAAATCGTTCCAAACTCCAGGTACGATGAACCACCCACAGCTTCTACCTCATCTTCTTCTTTCGTTTCACCCTCTTTGGGGTACGCTGGATCAATCATTTATTTGTGCGTCATTCTTTCCTTGGGATCCAGTATTTCTTAATTCTTTATTATCTTCTTTTCCTCTATTCTTCCGAGATGAAGGGTTTGGAATTTTGTGTAGATTTGTCTTTGAACCTTATGTTTCCATCTTTCTTAATTACTGTAGCTGTTCGATCGATAAGTGAATTTTCTGAAATCCTTAATTCTACTAGATCTTTCTCAGTTTCTATAAACCAGTTGGGTTTCGTTTTGCTGTTACGAAAAATGTTAAAAATATGTTTTGTTAATGTGTTGGAATTCATTCTGAGAAGACGACCATAAAAATTTATCCTCCTTTTTCAAATAGTATTTGAAAGTTTTGAATTTTCTTGTAGAGAGTTTCATTTTTTATGTATATAATCTTATTGTCTTGAAATTTTGGTCCTACGATTTTTCTTTCCTTTGGCTCAAGTTTCTGTATTTGGCCTTTGAAATTCATGTTTAGTGTTTCTGCTGCATACAGTGCCTCTGGCTTAATCACTGTCTTGTAATGTGTAATTTTGGAGCCCCATGAAAGGGATTTTTTCTTGTATGTATTTTTTGTTAGTTGGAAGGCCGATTCAAATTTATTTTTTCTGGATTTCATTGCTTTACTTTCCCCAGCATTCCAACTAATCCATTCCCTGAGGTATTTGAATTCCTTTACTATTTCAATCTCTTGTTCTTGAACTTTGAGGTATTTACATGAGTGCTTGATGCTTGTCAATATCTTAGTTTTTTAAAAGGAGATGTGAAGACCTATTGTAGCTGCTTGTTTCCTTAGTTCAAGGATTTGTTCCCGTGCTTCTTCCATTGTTTCAGCAAACAGGGCCATATCATCTGCAAAAGCAATGCAATTTACTTCAAAGGTTCTTCTTTTTGCAACCGTCTTATACCACTCTTAATATTTGTGTTCCAGTCTCTGACTACTTTCTCAAGCGCACAGTTGAACAGGAACGGTGAGAGCCCATCCCCCTGTCGCATTCCCGTTTTTATTCCAAAGGTTTCCGATAATTCGCCCATAAACTTAACTTTCGAACATGTATTTTTAAGGGTCGCTTTTATAATATTAGTTCTTTTCTTATCCAAACCCATCTCTTCCAGGACTGATAGTAGAGATTTTCTATCAATCGAATCATATGCTTTTTTGAAATCAATGAAGGAGATTACGTATGTCTTTGCACTTGATTTTTTGTATAACATGATGTTTTTGAGCTTTAGTATTTGTTCCGAACATGATCTACCCTTTCTAAAACCTCTCTGGTATTCCTCGATTTTCGGCTCCAATTACGGCTCTGGCCTGTTCAAAAGGACTTCAGAAATAATCTTGTATGTCATATTCAGCAGTGATATTCCTCTGTAATTGTTGGGGTCTGTCTTCAAATCTTTCTTGTGGATAGGGTGGATTAGAGCTGTTCTCCATTCTGTGGGGATCTCTTCTTCTTTCCAGATTTTATCGAAAACACACTGAAGGGATGTAATTGCATTTTTGGTAGCTTTTTTCCATAGTTCGCCCACTATTTGGTTTTCTCCGGACGCTTTGTTGTTTTTAAGTTCTGAAATGACCTCCTGTAGTTCTACAGCCGTCGGTGGTTCCGAATCCGGCTTCTCACGGTCATTTGGGATGGATTCAAATTTTTCAAGAATAGGTTCACAATTCCAGAGTTTCTCAAAGTAGCCTGCTAGTATTTTGAAATTTTTCCCGTCATTGTGAGCGATGGTCCCATTTCTACATCATCATTTATGACGATCTTATCCAACTAATCAACATAATATAATATCTAGAATTGAAACTGGTGTGACAACTAATGTGGAAACCCAACCTACAATCACTGCAATTTGATCCTAACTATGGTTCTCTATGTCAATGTCGCATCAGTCTCCGTTCCAACAAAGTTCTGTCACTCCCTTCAAATCCTGGATAACAAATCCTGGGGATAGCAGGGCTCATACGAGTGCAGGGGCAAAGTGGGTAGACAACCCATTTGTCCAGTGATATGATAACACCATAACTGACTAGCCATAGAAATCCAGGGCAGGTACGAGGACAGATAATGGTGTTATCTCAAGGTCACTTCCGGTCTCAGGTTACACACTTGGGCCACGTATGTTCTAAATCATCCCGTCTTCTCCTCCCCCTTGGCAACTGAACAAGGTCGTTCAGTGCAACTCTCATCCCACCCACCACTTAGAAAATTTTATGGGGTATATTCAAGGTCATGATGTAGTTCGATACCAATCAGGTGGCCCTAACCACGCATCTAAGGCAAGGACACTAGGTCATGAGGTAATTTGACACTGCTTGCTTGGTATAAAATATGTGGGAAAAACATGGGCCAGTGGGAACACATTAAAATGGTGACAAGCTCTTGGACTAGTAAGAGTCCAGCTCCCACTCCCCCATATAACCTTTCATAATTAGTTCCATTGTATATGTCTCTTTATTCCAAGTCTGTGCATCATTGGGAGAGATTCAGGTTTATTGTAAACAAATTAACGATAATTCTATAGTGACAGGGTTTGGAAATAATAATAGTCATATAACAAATTAACTGGTAATTTATTATTCACAGTTTTCTTTTTGCAATACATTTTTACAATAATTTTGTTGTCGTTTATTAACATTTTTTTTTAATTTACGAAGCTGTTAGCTTCTGTGTCATAAACACAGAGGTTTCTTTACAAAGCTATTAATCTCATATACACAAAAGTTTACCACTTTTGTTGTTGGTGTATTTGCTCAACAATTTCTTTCTTACATATACAGTGTGTTTGGAAGCACTCTGAAAAACTTGTCAGGGTGTTGAAAGGTAGGTTGTGCTGGAAGATAATTGTTCAGAAAGAAATTCGATACGTTGTGCCGAATCCTTTTTAATTAGCATTGACGTTAGCTAATCAGGTCGTTGCAAGCGCGAATTCAAGCGCTCAAATACAGTAATACACAGCAATCTGTGGGTCTCTGAGTAATCACTTGTTCAAATGCTCATTACTAGCTGAACTATGCCTTTTCTGAGATAATAAATTTAATCTATATGAACAAAGTCTGCGTTTGTTCAGTCTCATGAAACCAAACCAAGAGCACATTTGGCGACACTGTCTCTCACAGGCTGCTCGAACTTGAGGTGGCAACAACCTGACTAGCTAACTTCAATGCCAATCAAATCGAAAGTGCTGCAACACATCGAATTTTTTTCTTAACAACAATTTCTCGGCACAACCTACCCTGAAACACTCTTACAGCATTTGAGACTGTTTTTCACCACCCTGTATACATTCATTTTACTTACAATGTAACTTTTCTGATGACTTATGACTATCAGGTACTTTACATTAAAGCCAGTAGAAATTAAATACTGCGTTTCCCATTTTTGTTTATACAAGGTGAAGCGAAATTCGCGCACTCGGGCTTCGCGGCAGGACTACTTACATGCTAGCCATAAAAAATGTCTCTCACAAAATTTCGTCTGGCGAGTACATCCGGCAGAAAAAGGACGTTAAAGAGTGACAGTCTGGCAACACTGAGACCACATGTATGGTAATCACGTCTGTCAGCACTTGTTACTCGTGTTGTACAGTTAGTGCGGGGCGTAGAGTTTTGGGTTAGCATGCAGGAGGTCGAGGGTTGGACCCTGCGTTGGCGCCCATTTTTTTTATTTGCTCATTTCATTCTGACATTTCATACTGCAATATATACCGTTTCTTAGGTCACATGTATCCTAAATTTACAACATTTTGTAACGCTAAACACACCAAATACGTGGTTAGACAAATAAGAAATAGACAGTTGAAACAAATGACCTGTCATAGGACAGATCATCATCATTTCATCCCCATTCGGCGGACAGGTCGCCCAATGTGGCGTCGAATGTAATAAGACCTGCACCAAGGCGGCCGGACCTGCCCCGTAAGGGGCACAGTACAATAATATAACATCTACTTGTCATTTGTGATTTATACTACATGTAATATGAGCGCCCAGATGTCTCACATTTGCAACCAGTGACAATAATAATGTCCGTATTAATGACCGCATGACCTTCACAGCAGAATATATTGTCGTCGGAACAACAGATGCTTAAAGCAACCTCCCTGCACGTCCAAACACTTCGCAACCCGACGGATCATACAACTGTGGACCCTTCACAGTAAATTTGCGTCCACAGTGAAAAGAGCAGCATGAACACTCGCTACCAGCTCTTCCAAATTCATCGGTAGAGTAGAGTAAACATGTTCCTTCAGGTGTCCCACAGGCAGAGATCCAGGGGATTTAGGTCAGGTGAATGCGGTGGCCATACTATTGGACCTCCACGTCCTACTCATTTCCCTGGAAATGTTCTGCCCATATGCTGTTGTAGTAGGGTAGTGGGATTACAACTCCACTTTTGATATCAAATTGATATGCAAATTAATTAAATTGATTAATTAATTACCCCCGCCCCCTACCTACTCCCGACCATGACCACTCCCACCACCAGATGACGTCACGTGTTTTTCTGAGCCTGCACATGGGGCCCAGCCCCCTTCCCCAACTCTGCCCCACCCCTCCCTCACCCCTCCACCACCCCTTCCCCTCCCCGAACCTGCCCTATTGGCGGGAATTTCGAATTTTGGTGAGAACTTCGAATTTTGGGAGAACCTCGATTTTTGGCGGTAATTCCTAATATTTGCAGTACAAATCACATTTCAGTTCAGAGGACACAATATTAACAGAAATTGCTGATGGAAATTGTTTATAAAATGGGAATAGGTGGCAGAAATCGGAAAATAAACAATTCAGAGAACGGGTTTGGAGAATTATGCTCTGAGAAGGACATAATTGGCATTTCGTAGGACATGGATACTCTTGTTTAACTTATGAGAGCCCCATCGCTTCATTTACCGCGATTGCGAAGTCATTAAGACGTGCTGAGGTGCTTTGCAGGTGTTGAGTGCAATACTGGCGTGGCTGGCTCCGAGCGGCTTCCAGCCCCCGTATCAGATAGCAGTCCATTGCCGGCCCGGAGCCCCCGACTCCACCTTTACGATAAGCAGGGGTGGACGTGGCGATTCGAACATACGTCCCTCTGGAGCCTGTAGTAATACAGGAAACCGTGGAGGCTGCTGGACAGGTTGCTGAGGGAAAGGAGGAGGAGGTACAGCAGCTGGAAGAAGAGGACGACGATGAGGCAGTACAAGTCGCTGCTGAGGCTGCCAAACACGGAAAATACCACCACCTGCCGCTGCCAGACAACCCGCAAGCGGCTAAGCCGGTGGTGGACATGCTAGCGGAGTCGCTGTGAGATAGTACATATCCGTACCTTCACCATCCATACCCCTTCACCCCTCCTGATGTTCCCAAACCCCCTCTTCCCCACCAGCCATATGACTTTGGTTGAGCAGCTGCAAATCTGCTCAATGTCGTCTCCAAAAAGGACCTAGCTTTGATCAATTCCCATCCGATCTTCACGCCGCGGGACTGGCAATGCATCATTGATGTAGTGCCGAGAGCGCGGACCAAGAAGAAACATCGCTAGTTTTACTAGCAATACCAGTTATTATATTCCTGCCTTGCTCTGGCAAACCAAGTTTTTCCCTAGTCCCAGTTTTACCCTTCACCCCATCTGTTTGGAGTAAATGTCCTACGACAAAGACTCTTCTTTTTTACGCATCCTCTGGTGAGGCTGTCATTTTCAGAGAGCGAGAGAGAGCCGGCCCAGAAGGCGACCCACTACCGCCAGGCCCTGACCAGCTGCGGACCTTCTGACATGAAAGGTGCCGTGCCACGCGAGTTTGTAACTCTCAGGCAGCCTAATGACACAACTGTGACACATCCGCTGCTCGACCACGTGTTGGGCAGTCCACTGATGACGTCTTGTCTGCTCCTGTCTGCTCGAATTGGTGTACAATGCTGCTCTCAAGGCACGCTTTGTTGGTCATTACCAGTTTCGAAGGTTAGCGTCTTCCCCCACAGCTATGTCCTAAGGAAAACAGCAACACATATTCCAAGGTATGCAGCTAGCTTTGCGTGTGTCAGACTATCCATGTATCTGAGAATGAACAAATAGTGTTTTTGTAAAGCTATCAGCTGCATCCAATTTTCCATCCACTTGCCGGCAAATACAGGATGTTTGTCCCAGATCTTTCTTTCCTCCCCCTACAGATGTAATATTTTCCTGAAACAGTTGCACCAAGCCTGCTTGAAGAAAAAAAGGAGGCAAATTACAACATGCTGGTATGGCGCTCTGAATTCCTATTGGTCCTCTACAAAATAGAGGGTGGAGTCTGAAGCTACATAAATCCCAACCCCCACCACAATCATCATCAGTCTTTGACAGTGCATAGTTGTCGCAGTGTGATTCCTGCACCATGAAACGTTCAGCCAGCAGTGAAGCCAGTGGCAGTGGTTTTGGGAAACGGCGAAACTGGGATCAATCGCCATGTAAGTGTTTATAAAAGAAATTATGAGTTCAAATTACGACAGTTATAAAATTTCTTAGCAATTTTTTCGAGATTGTGATATATTTTTTAACAATTGGTTATAAAAGTTATTTTTTCTTTCTATTACAGCATTCATTCCCGAAATCTTGATGGAATTAGAACGCCAGCTGGAAGCTGAGTCTCCAGCAAGCGGAAGAGGTAGTGCTGCAATCATGTAAGTACATCTCAAAATTCTGTGTGTGATAGTTATATGTTCAAAAAATGTCTCTTAAAGTGTTCAAACCGTAACAAGTGCTTATAACATTTCTACTGTTGTTCTATCATCACAGCAGCAGCAGCTGGAAGCTGAAAGTCCCCATCAATGGGAAGAGCTTGTGCTACCATCATTTCGCGTCTGCATCCGAAATGTACCCTTTGGTGTCTCCAGCCGAACTGTTCGCTTTTTCTTGCCCACCAGCACTACGATGTAGGTTCTTGTCTGTCTCATTCGACACTATAGCGCTTAGGCCTCAATAGACAATAGACGCCTGCGAGTTTCCCCATCTCGTGGTGAATCTGCGCCCTTTGTGGCACGCAGTCCTGGACGGCAGGGTTCGTTTCACAGTTCCTGTAGGCTGACACTTTCGGCCACATATTTAAATGAGAGCGCAATGCTCGTTAACTATCAAATACCAGCTTTTGCAAATGATACTGCAGGGTGTAGATGGTGTAAGATACAAGACATTCAGTCAAAGCAGTCAAATCCCACTGCCATAAAAAGTAAAGCCAAATACATTGTTCATATTTGATGATGTTGCTGTGGAGAACCAGGACCAACTTATACGATATTTCTGTTTTGGTCGTCATATGGGCACTGATGTATCTTGTTTGAGTCAGACATATTCCATAATCCCAAAACTGTTGGTGAGGGATAATGCAAATCTATTATAACTTTCAGACAAGACAATCTGAATCTAAAACACATTTACCAGGGGCGTGTCGGAACCAACATGTCATTCAACGATTCTCTAAAGATATGCACAGACTGCTGAAATCATACGCAGTATGGGTTTCTTGTTATTGATAAATGAAGAAAATTGAATGACGGTAGGTTATACACACACACAAAGACACAAAAAGTGATGAGAATATTTGTATACACTGCACCATGGACAAGTTCGCACATATGTCAGGCACTTAATCTGAGAGGATAGGTGTGTACAGACAGAGAATGTGTCTGTATATGGATGGAAAATTTCACTCTCTCGAACTTAAAATTAGGGAGCTAGAGACATATGCTCAAATCTTTCTGAGACTGATCAGTTAATTGGAGGCTAGGGTTAAGGAATTAGAGACGTACACCTGTATCATTCTGAGAAAGAAAGTAGACGACTTAGCTGTATAGGTTGATGGAGCTGAAAAGAAAGTACATGACTTAACTTTAAAGTTTGAGTGAAATGCATATAAATTGCTGCCTGTGGAGCAGCCCGCTTAGTATATAACAAGATGACTAAACATTAGATCATTGCTGCATGGAAGGCTGTTTGAAAGAAGTTACAGCTCCTAAGGTTAGGACGTTTGCATCGAGAGCAGACACTGAAAGGAACATTTAAACCACCTACTGAATCTCTTAATGAACTCTCTGCGAAATTACACAACAATGACGATGATGCTATTGCCGGTTTCATTAACCATCACTGGGACGTTAGGATAGACGAAACATTCAGTATCAGTGGTGAAAGACAATGCATGTTGGGCATGCACCCTATAAGTTTAAATGAAAAAAAATACAGATAAGGGACAGGTAATTCCAAACAACACCAGGTCTACTCAACCTCATTTTCCTAAAATACTCAAAAACAGTTAAATTTTCACCCAAAAATCTGGAGATGTATGATGAAATAATAGAACTGACTGGTGTACAAAAGAAAGGAGAAAACCAGCGCAGTGCAAATTACAGAGACATTATAAAAGGATTAATATAGTACCTCATTACTTCATACGTCCGCTCCCGGTAGCTGTGTGGTCAGCGCGACAGACTGTCAATCCTAAGGGCCCGGGTTCGATTCCTGGCTGGGTCAGAGATTTTCTAAATTCAGGGACTGTGTGTTATGTTGTCCTAATCATCATTTAATCCCCATCGACGAGCAGGTCGCCGAAGTGGCGTCAACTCGAAAGACCTGCAACAGGCGAACGGTCTACCCGACGGGAGGCCCTTGCCACACTACATCACTTCATATGGATTGCAGTTCTTCACCCAATAGATGAAGCTATCTGTATCTGTATAAAGTAATTTAGGATCAGCGAAATGAGGTTTCTTAAACTCATAATGAAAGCGGTACATGTCGAGTTTGGATAGGTTTAGTATGCACATCCCACATAGATAGGTTTCGTAAACTCTACTGCAACCTTCGTCATCTCCACAGCAACAAGGTTCTCACTGAATATTGTGACCCGTTTAAAATTTGGTCTGGAGATGCATTTTCTACTGCCCCATTGCCCATCCCATTCGGTTCTAATCAAAATTTCCCTCAAATTCTCCATTGTTTTACATCAAATTGAACTATTCATTAATTTTAAAAAAAAATCTATCTCAAATTCACACGTTGTGGAAGCCCTCAGTCTCGTATTCGAATCAATATACTTCCTCAACAAGGGTGACTGCTTGAAGGAGATAGCCCAGTTGATTCTAACCAGCTCCATCCCCAAGTTGAGACACTGCTGGAGATTACGGTAATGAATAATATATCCCCTCTTATTACACACGGTTGTCATAAATTTTCGGGTGGAACCTCCTTGCGGAACTAGTTGCTCTGGACACTGTGGCAAATTGACGTGCGCATCGTGCAGGCTAATAGAGTACGTGAGTTTTGCCTCCACCACATACCCTACATCAGAATCAGCCGCCATCCATCCGTTGATTTTTTCACCTAATCCCTTGCATTCGTCTTCAGGCACCCATCGAATCTCGCCAGTCGGCAGTAACTGTTGTATGGCGTGTCTATGGACACATTGGCAAAGTCTCTCACGGATTCCTCGCTCAAAGAAAAGAAACATGTCAACATCGGTCAACAAGTCGGTGGTGCGCTTCGCTTTCTTGAGCACCGCATCTCAAGACGACCCAGGTGCCGTGTAATAAAAGGCGGGATCCAAAGAATATGTGGTCACGCATAGACTCCGGAATTTCTCGAAAACATCCGCAAGCAAGGGCGCGTCTGTGTCTATGTTAAGCTGTACATACTCTCCTAAAGTGGACATACTGAATTCCCGCCAGACATTCACGGCATTCTGATACTCTGCATCCGTTACGGAGTTGCTGGAGAATGCAGTTATGTCGTGTAGTCTTGTTTCGTTGAGTTTTGCCACACTATGCTGATACTCGAATAGAAAAAACCCACTTCTTAGTTGGAACTTGGAACTTTACCTCGTCGGAAATTGCAGATCGAATGATATGCATTTCCTCCAGAGGTAGAGATTTAAAGAGTTTCTGGAGTGGTACCTGCATAAAACGTAGCGAGTCAAGAAAGCGGAGCGTATTCATTGAGTCATTCGTTTGGAGAATGAAATGTATCTCTCAACGCTTTCAGGCAGGACACTGGCCAAACCTCTCTTCATGCCGAAATTAGCCAAGTGCTCAGCAAGAAAGTGAATGTCATACCCGCTTAAATTATGGAAGAAAACGGTTTGTGCCTTGGTAACAGGCCCTTCAAATTGCATGTATTGTGAGCTGCACTATTGAACTACCCCGTAAGACGAGAAGTTGGCGCTTTTTTATTAACAGCAGCCCACAAATACGACACTCATCCGCGTTATTCTACAAATCTTCATCCTCCTTCAATTTGATCACGAGAACGTTGTCGCTGTAAAGCCTATCAATCTCCAATGAAAGTTTTTGTAGCTCAGTGAGAAGCCAAACCGCAGGATTACCCCGACATAAGATTTTTAGCGGCTAACACTTGAATCATAGAACGATATAGTTTAGAACAGCCAGATATAGTACATGTTTTTCAGTGAAGGTTGTATGTGAGGCTGCACGGTCACCTTCAAATCGGGTCACAGGAGCAACCAAACATTCAAAGTCAAATGGTTGAAATCGCTCTGAGCACTATGGGACTTAACATCTGAGGGCATGAGTCCCCTACAACTTAGAACTACTTAAATCTAACTAACCTAAGAACATCACACACAGCCATGCCCGAGGCAGGATTCGAACCTGCGACCGCAACGGTCGCGCGGCTCCAGACTGAAGCGCCTAGAACCGCTCGTCCATAGAGGCCGGCCATTCAAAGTCACTGTGCACCACAATCTGGTATTCCTCCTGATGGTGAACACTCTTAAGTTTGATGAATTTGTTTTCTTCAGTAGGCATAATAACATGTACCGGGGCTTTGGAAGTGAAATCTACTAGATGCTTTGGTGATAACTTGTATAAGGAAAAGTCATTGAGGCACCTTAAGTTGATATGCTTTTTGCACTTGTGGTTATTCAATTGAGAGAACGGGAGTCGGGACATGTCTTAGTGCTGCTGATCGCCTTTCTCGAACAGCAGCATGTTTACATGTAAATTACGCTCACCAACAAATTTAGAGAAATGGAGTAGTGCGATGACTCTATACTCTTCCTAATCTGGCTTGCTTTTCTCTTTTTCTATTTTCTTCAGACCATAAACACGAACCGATATACCAGTATTCTGAGCCTCAAATTTGGGTATGTCCTTAATCCTGGCGGAGAACTCGATACCGTCAAAGTTATACCACCCACGAATGTTAAGACTTTTCCGTATCGAGATGTGCGCTCTGGGTGTACCTCATAATTTACCTCGCATAATGACCATGCAAAACAAGCCTCGTCGTCTTTATTTTAAAAATTAATACACGCCTTCTTGGGTGCTATATCCTTAGGTAGCTCGACATAGTTTGATCCTCCATTGATCGGATCATAGATATGAACATGGATGTCGAGGTGTAGTATTTGGCTGAGAACTTTACCCTGATCCCCTGACTTCCATCTGGGAAAGTCGGACCAGTATAGCTGTCAAAGTGGACTCAAGAAACCACTCGGTAACTGATGTGCTCCGTGATTTCACGACACTATCCCCCAAATGTAATGAAGACTCTTTTCCTCAACACCACCTTGCTGTTTGGTGGGGAAAGGGGGGGGGGGGGAGTCGGGTACGTTAACTCGTAGCAGAGAACAGCGTTACATTTAATGGCGGGATACTGCGGAGGATCACTAAGGACTTTAAGGAGGTCTGCTTCCAACACAGGAAGGCACACTTCCAGAAACCTTGCAGGCTCTCCGTGCCCTCCTGCTGGATTCTCAATTCTTGTGAGAGAGATTCGCCCCTCAGCAACTAACTAGTATTCTAATGGTGTGACGACGCTACTGGCCTGATATCCTTCACTAAACGGACGGGAGAAAGAACTATTGCTACCGCTGGATCATCACTACTACTAATACTGCTACTACCAGGTGAGGCCGTCCTTCCGGTTGATGCTAGAGCCAGTGAGGTGCAAAGGGGTATGCGCTGAGGCACACATACCTTTCGTTGACGTCGATTTTGGCGAGGACGAGATCACGGAAGAGGAGGCGACACTACTGAATCAGGCCAGTGGGAGCCGCCTGGCTGGGTGGGTGGTTCTCGATGCTGCTGCTACTGTTGTTGCAGGCCTGACCCGCTAGCCTGAGGGAGGGGACCCGTTGCTCTTCCTGATGCCTTATCCAGGGACGCCAGAGCGGAGATAGCGCTGGGGCAGCACCGAAAGATTCCCGCGGTGCGACTATAGGTGCCTTGCACGGCTGTGCGTGCCACGTTGGTCCGCGCCTGGCGGCCGTTGGTTTAGTCGTCGCCGCTCCTGAAAACCTCTAACATTCTGCGTGGTGTCTGTTGTTCTATGTCGTGTCTCCCTACCACTTTGGCGCAACAATGCTCTGAGCGTGTTTTTTAGGGAATTGACTAATTTGAACCTGGGACCTGTTGCTGGTAAGGAGACGCCAGACCACACATGACATGTAGAGTTCAGAAGAGTTCAGTGAGACTAGCGATGATATAACCAAATACTTAATGATTTTAGCGTCAGCTCCACTGCACTCCCTGTAAAAGAATCTTAATACTAACTAAATTTAGTGGAAGGGGTTCAAGGCTTTCCTATTTTTAGTTAGCTGGTAAAATAACGTCGGAAAAGCAGTTAAGTTTACCATTGTAAATTTTATTCTACTCACTAAACATTGTTTATAAATTGCACTATTGATAAAAGGAAATGTTTTAATACAGGATGATAAAAACCAACTGCGTTCAACAAAAATGTGAACGAATATTCCCTGAATGGGTTTCCAAGTTCTACAATGGATCGAAGGATGACCTATGCCATATCACATCTATAATGTAGGTTTAAATTAAGTTTCACAAAAGAGAAAACTATCAAAATGGTCTACAGTGACCCTCAATTATCTTTAACTACTTATCTAACTTGTCGTAAATTACAGTGGCTGATGTGGCTTCTCAATAATTATATAACAGAAAAATCATCGCGTTTCAGATTTTTACTTCACGTAGCAAATGTGAATACCATGAGCTTTAATTGACGATCGACACTAGTATTACGCAAAACGGGGATGTAACACATGAGACTTCTGCAGTTCTGAGTGAAGCCTTATGCGCTCAAAAATTCGGCATCGCGTGCGTTCATTACCTTGTTGCTGGTTATGCAGCGTCAGAGGCGGCGGGCGACGCAGCTCCATACAGCTCACTGTCTCGGAAGCAACTCTTTCCTAACTTCTCCTTACTACAATTTACCGAAGTTAGTTAAAAAAAACCAACTGGCTGTGTTTTCATCTGACCAATCAGGGTCTCAATGTTAACCTTAAGCTCCGCCTACAAAAATTCTGTCTATCCAATGAGAAACGTTATACTTTTCGTGGTGGGGCAATGTTTTTAAAGTTTGCAACGTAACAGAGACGCGAAAAAGTCTCACGCTAAAACTTGCAGCTGGTGTGGCCCTTTTAGTTTTGTTACTTTTCGTGGTGGGGCAATGTTTTTAATGTTTGCAACGTAACAGAGACGCGAAGAAGTCTCACGCTAAAACTTGCAGCTGGTGTGGCCCTTTTAGTGTTATCGTAAGATCTATACTGTTCTTCTGGAGGGATCTAGCTTTTAACATGGGCTGGGGGGTGGTCCTGGCGGTTAGCTGGCGACGTGGGTGTCCGTCCCTTATCGTAGGGCCTTCCAGCTTAACACGGTTCTGCTCTCGGCTTCTGTCCTCGTTTCTCCCCTCGGAACTGCATCTGTCTCATCTGTCTCACGGTGGGAAGGTATGACATGCATTTAGGCGTCCCTTATCGTAGGGCCTTCCAGCTTAACACGGTTCTGCTCTCGGCTTCTGTCCTCGTTTCTCCCCTCGGAACTGCATCTGTCTCATCTGTCTCACGGTGGGAAGGTATGACATGCATTTAGGCGTCCCTTATCGTAGGGCCTTCCAGCTTAACACGGTTCTGCTCTCGGCTTCTGTTCTCGTTTCTCCCCTCGGAACTGCGTCTGTCACATCTGTCTCACTGTGGGAAGGTATGACATGCATTTAGGCATTCTTGTGTTAGTCTGTGGTATTCCATTTGCTCACTCGTTACTCGTATTACTTTGGTTAATTTAATGTCACGATGTATTCGGAGCTATGTCACATACTGTTGGATTTGCTTATCATGTCAGGGTTTTCATGGAAGGTGTTGGATTTGCCTGACACCTTACATATCACCAACCTTCGAACTTAATTTTTGCACTGATGTTAGGCAATGATTGAATCGTTGTCTAAGTCAGTCAAAACTTATTCCTTTATCTAAATTTTGTTGCCTACTGTTCAGCCACGTTATTCTGGTTCTATGCTAGATTCTATTACTAATTTATATTTTTATATTCTTCCACATTATTCTCAAAAATATGTTTATATTGACAAAAGAAGAATATTTTTATGCTATTATTATTTTTTTAATTATTTTCTTTCTTTATTTAAGTGTGAAGTTTGTTTTTTAAGAAGTTTGTTATCGAAAGTGAGGAGTCTTTCACATCGATTTTCTTAGAAAAATATTTTCTATTTTATAAATGTAGTAATTAAGTAAAATCTACTCCTAACACATTTTCTAAATATCATGTACAAGTAAAATGTTTTTGTTTCTAGACACTCATTTCAACATTGTTACAGTAACAAATAAGAATTATCTCCAAGAATTACTTTGACAATGAAATGTACATACACAAGTATTGAGATATTATCCTAACAAATGGTACAAATGTTAAAAAAAAGGGAAAACATCCAACAAGATAAGTTTTTATTCTTTGTTTTTATAAGGAGAAAATAAGTAAAATATAGTTGTTCTTTTATTTTTATGAGGAGAAAGTAAGTGGCATATAGTTTTAGTGTTTATTATACCTTACTTTTGTTCTTTATATACTGTCCATTTCAGAACTAATGACTTATTTTTATCGGTAGTCTATTTTTTACTTAAGTCCATAGTCAATGACTGTTATTTTGTAGTTTATTAGCTGTCTGGTTTGCTTAAATTATTTAGTTTTTCACACGTTTCTTTTGCACAATTCCTACATCACATAATTTGATTTCACACATTCACACAATCCTATGAATGTTTAAGCATGAGGTTGGCGAATGTTTTTGCACAAAGATGATGGACTTGAGCGAGATGGATGTGGGCAAGTATTTGATGTACAGCTTCGTTCGTCATTCCTTGTTGGCTTTGCAAGTGTGTGTTGCTGTTGTGGAGGTTCCATAATGGAATGGAGCTGTGAGTGCAGAATCTCGTAGTTTACTGGCTTTGTATACGTGAAAGTCATCATTATGTGTCGCTGAAAGCGGTCGTTTTTCGTTGTAATACTTCGCAGACGACTAGTTTACTTTAGGATAGGGATTTGGGAAGGTATCTCATCTATTCTTCACCCATCTTCTTTCTTCGTCTCAATCTTGCGAATCTTCAACTTCTGTTCTTCCTGCTTTTCTCTGCTTATTACTTGCTTCTTGGTTCTTCTCTGGGAAGCATATGGAAATATTTATTGATAACTGGTCGGTTTGAAGTTCTCCTCTTAGTAACAGTTTGATAAATTGTTTGGGCATGTCATTTTTACTTTGAGGAAGTTTTCTTCAGTTTCGTGCATCAGCGTGCTGTTTAATAGCAGCAGTGTGAATTTTACACAAATTTTTTGCCTGGCCGGTTTTTTGCTCGGGGCGTTCCAAGACCCTCTTTGCCTTCCGTGTTCTGTCCCAGCTGGATTCCGCCACGCTGTGGTTCCGTGTTCTGTCCCAACAGGGTTCCGTTTAGTGGGCAGATTTACTGCCCACTTTGGCTACAAGGGCCCTCTGTTGGTCTCCCTGTCCTTTCCCTTCTCTCAACGCTTCTGCCTTGTAGGAGTTGTGTCTTGCTAATTATGTCCTTTTCTTTCTTGATACTTCTGGCGCTGCAACTTGTGGGTTGTTGCATCTGGTCTTTGCTGGATTTTTTACATTGGTTCTTACAAAAAGTTTTACTTATAATCATCTAACATATGTCTAGTACCTACATTGTTTTACGCCTTCTTAAAAAGCTTTACAAATTCCGGCGCCCTTTCCATGTTACAGTTCTAAGATATTTTGAGTCTTAACTTCTACAAGAATCCTCAAATTCGTATTTTATTTTTGTGTAGTGTCATGGTGTATAGCATTTTAGTATTTCATGCTGTTAGACTATCTACACTTTATCCCTTCACCTTAATCTATGGTACTATTGGTGTTATTTTTGTTTTTGTTTTTATTGAAACTACCTTCTTTTTCCCACCTTCCTCTCTCTTTATTCTTCTTTCTCCTGACGATCTTATCTGCAACATAATCTTGAAATATTGTGCTGATTATTTACCAGTAATAAAATTAATTTTCAAACTTTTTGATATGACTCACATGGTGAAGTCCTAAGGTTTTACCTGTTTTTGGGTTCATTAGTTCCACAGCATTATCATGAGCAATTCGGCTAATTATGACAGGTCCTTTGTATACAGCGTAAAACTTCTGTATTTTGTGTTTCTGTTTGCTGGAGAGATGGTGTGTTTTTTACAAATACTTTCTGGCCTACTGAGAATGTTCTTTTAATTGCTGTTCTATCTCCTCTTTCTTTTCTTTTAATGGCTGCCTTTCTGATGTTACAGACTGCTGTTGCTATGACTTGTTTGTGCTGTCTACGTGGTACAATAGGAAATCTAACATTTTTTCTGGTTAAGTTTGGGGGTTCAATATTTTTAAGTACAGTAACTGGAGGTAGTAGTGTAGTGCTATGTGGCATTTCATATATTACTTCTTGAAAATCTTTAAGGTATATATCCCAAGTGTTGTGTCTTTTGCCTGCATATAATCGGCATAAAGTGCCTATGTCCTTCATAGATCGTCCTGCTGGATTTACGCTAGGTCTGTACTTAGATATGTAGATGGGTTTTATTTTGTGTTGTTTTAACGTGTTCTGCCATTGCACTGATTTGTATTGAGGGCCATTATCCGAAATTATTCGTTCCACTCGACCTACTTGTCTGAGAAAATCTTGTCTAAATGCTTTACTTATAGTAAGACATGTTGCCCGTTTTAATGGTGTCAAGGTAACATATTTAGAAGTAAGTTGCAAAATGACAAATTGACAAATATGAAAATATATCTATTTTTTGTGCATGGGAGGGGCCCCATCAAATCTGTTGCAGCTATTTGTTTTAATTTTTTAGGGATTATTGGAAACATAGGTGGTTTGGTTTGGAAAGTGGCGTGTTTAGCCCTCATACATGTTTTGCATTTGACTAACACTGTTCTAGTTCGTCTATCCATATTAGGAAATGGCTTGTTTGTTTTATTTTTAAAAAGCATTTGTTTGGTACAAAGTGGCCATTACTTAAATGTATATACCATATGTACTTATTAATTAGTTCATCTGGGATATAAATTAACCATTCATTCGTTGCAACATTTCGTCTAAAAAATAAAACATTGTTTTTTACGAGATAGTGCTGTCGAATGTCTGGAAAATCCTTAATTCTCCACTTGTGTTTGATTCCTAGTATTTCGGGATCCTTGTCCTGTTCTTTGCCTATGTTTTTCAGTGCTGTCGTAATGTAGTTTTCGAAAGGTACTTGTTTGATATAGTACATTGTAAACTGGTCTTCTGCTGCTTCCAAACCTATCTTATTGGATGCACCCTGTGGACATCGTGATAAAGCATCTGCTAATACATTCGCTGGTCCTGGTATGTGTGTAATAGTGAAGTCAAATTCTTGTAGTATTAACATCCATCTGGCTAACCTCCCATGGGTTAGTTTGACGGATAACAGATATTCTAATGCTTTGTGGTCAGTGTATACTTTTGTTTTTCTTCCGAATTGGAAGTATCGAAAACGTTGGAAGCCCCATACAATGGCCAATGCATCCAGCTCCGTGACTGACTAGTTTTTCCCGCTTTTTGTGAGTACCCGACTGGCAAATGTAATTGTTCTATATGATGTTAGCCCTGCCTGTTCGTATTCTTGGAATAAAACAACTCCTAAACCTGTTTTCGCGCTATCAGTGGCCATACAAAAATTTTGTGTTGGATCAGGATGTGCTAAAATCGGTGCTGTTGTTAGTGCGTTTTTCACTTTTAAAAATTCTTCATTGGCCATACTCATGGCGTGTTATTTCCAGTCAATGCACATAGGCGTGGTGTTGCAAGAGAGTCGATCCAAATAAATTTTTTATAGAATCCGGTGAGACCTAGAAATCCTCTGAGAGTTTTCTTATTATATGGAGTACAGAATTCTTTGATTGCCGTTAGTTTTTCTGGGTCGGGCATTACCCCTTTCTCTGAAATTATGTGTCCTAGAAATTTGACCTCTCGCCTTCCAAATTTGGATTTTGTTATATTTACTGTGACCCCATGCTCTTTCATGATCTGTAAAAACTGATTTAATGTGTCGTTGTGATGTTCCCAAGAGGGTTATGCTATAATCACATCATCAACATGACAAGTAATTTTTTGTAAAATTTCAGGACTGAGTATAGTACTAAATCCCCTAATAAACGCTGCTGATGATATGTTTAAACCAAATGGCAATCGTTTAAACTGGTAACATCTACCGAATACGATAAATGCTGTAAATTTTCTACATTCTGGGGCCAATTCTATTTACCAGAAACTACTCCGTAAATCAATTGATGGAAATATCTTAGCACCGTGGAAGTTTTCTATCAATTCGTCTAATTTTTCTGGGCGATCGGTCTCAGTGATTGTGATTGTGTTGATCTGTCTGGAATCAAGCACTAACCTGATGCTCCCATCTCGTTTTTGTTCAATATGGAGCGGGCTGTTATATGTGGAGGTAGCTAGTTCAATAATATCATCATCTAACTTGTTAGATATCTCCTGGAATACTTTATTCCTGTAGCTTAATGGGATTGTATAGGGTGGCACTCTAAATGTTTTCTGCTGTTTTACTTCAAACTTGTACTTAAAGTGTTTAATACTGCCAGTCTTACGTAAAAATACCTCTGCTTTATTTCGTAAAATACCCTCTAATTCTCTTTTACTGTGTTCCGAAATACCTTGAACTTCTTGCAATTTTTCGTCGATATCTTTATGGACTTCTAACATGAGTTGAGGCGATTCCCCCTTTTGTGCATACCATTCTAATTCTTCATCCTCTTTATCTCGCGTCATTCTTAATTGTATGTTTATAACTGGTATTTCTTCTAATTTTAGCTTTTGCTCAAAGAGAAGTGTGACATTCCCGAATGATACGCTGCCTTTCCCCATATCTACACTCCTGGAAATGGAAAAAAGAACACATTGACACCGGTGTGTCAGACCCACCATACTTGCTCCGGACACTGCGAGAGGGCTGTACAAGCAATGATCACACGCACGGCACAGCGGACACACCAGGAACCGCGGTGTTGGCCGTCGAATGGCGCTAGCTGCGCAGCATTTGTGCACCGCCGCCGTCAGTGTCAGCCAGTTTGCCGTGGCATACGGAGCTCCATCGCAGTCTTTAACACTGGTAGCATGCCGCGACAGCGTGGACGTGAACCGTATGTGCAGTTGACGGACTTTGAGCAAGGGCGTATAGTGGGCATGCGGGAGGCCGGGTGGACGTACCGCCGAATTGCTCAACACGTGGGGCGTGAGGTCTCCACAATACATCGATGTTGTCGCCAGTGGTCGGCGGAAGGTGCACGTGCCCGTCGACCTGGGACCGGACCGCAGCGACGCACGGATGCACGCCAAGACCGTAGGATCCTACGCAGTGCCGTAGGGGACCGCACCGCCACTTCCCAGCAAATTAGGGACACTGTTGCTCCTGGGGTATCGGCGAGGACCATTCGCAACCGTCTCCATGAAGCTGAGCTACGGTCCCGCACACCGTTAGGCCGTCTTCCGCTCACGCCCCAACATCGTGCAGCCCGCCTCCAGTGGTGTCGCGACAGGCGTGAATGGAGGGACGAATGGAGGCGTGTCGTCTTCAGCGATAAGAGTCGCTTCTGCCTTGGTGCCAATGATGGTCGTATGCGTGTTTGGCGCCGTGCAGGTGAGCGCCACAATCAGGACTGCATACGACCGAGGCACACAGGGCCAACACCCGGCATCATGGTGTGGGGAGCGATCTCCTACACTGGCCGTACACCACTGGTGATCGTCGAGGGGACACTGAATAGTGCACGGTACATCCAAACCGTCATCGAACCCATCGTTCTACCATTCCTAGACCGGCAAGGGAACTTGCTGTTCCAACAGGACAATGCACGTCCGCATGTATCCCGTGCCACCCAACGTGCTCTAGAAGGTGGAAGTCAACTACCCTGGCCAGCAAGATCTCCGGATCTGTCCCCCATTGAGCATGTTTGGGACTGGATGAAGCGTCGTCTCACGCGGTCTGCACGTCCAGCACGAACGCTGGTCCGACTGAGGCGCCAGGTGGAAATGGCATGGCAAGCCGTTCCACAGGACTACATCCAGCATCTCTACGATCGTCTCCATGGGAGAATAGCAGCCTGCATTGCTGTGAAAGGTGGATATACACTGTACTAGTGCCGACATTGTGCATGCTCTGTTGCCTGTGTCTATGTGCCTGTGGTTCTGTCAGTGTGATCATGTGATGTATCTGATCCCAGGAATGTGTGAATAAAGTTTCCCCTTCCTGGGACAATGAATTCACGGTGTTCTTATTTCAATTTCCAGGAGTGTATTATCGCTCGTCTCTCATTTAAAAAATCTGCACCTATAATCAAATGTACAGTTAGTTTAGATATAATCACGAAGTTGGCTTCGATCTTTTGACCTTGACACTAAAGAGTTAACCTTGTTTGTCTCGTAACTTCCGCAGCATTGTTTCTAATAGGACCTCTTACTTTAATCTTACTTGTTTTCAGAACTGGCAATTCCTCATTACCATTACACTGCATGAATAAATTTTCTGAGATCGCAGTCAGTTCACTTCCGCTATCAATTACAATATTGACTGGGATATGCTTTACCATGGCCTTCACAATTAGTTGAATTTCAAAGGGTTGGTTCTGTTCTTCTTCTTCTTGCATCAACGAATCCTCCACTGAAGCATACATGAGTCTTTTCAGGAATTTCCATTGTGAATTCGAACTTTCTCTAGGATAAGCTTCGACTGCTACTTCTCTCTCTTTTATTTCCTCTTCTCTATTTCTTCCTTCATTTACGCTTTCTTCAACATCCTCTACTTTTTCCTCATCCTCGTCTATCTTCTCCTTCTTCGTCGCTACTTCCACATGATCGCATCTAAATGCTCTAATTATCGCTTCATAACTTCCTTCATTATATACGTTGGGTTGTGTGCCCACTAGTAACTTATTTTCAACTTCTGTCGACTGCGCATTATCCTCATTGAATTCGCTTTCCCTGGTTTCCATCTAAAAATAGCTCTGCAATACTCATTACTTCGGCCTTTCCTCCTACATTCGTTGTGCATGCCCCTGGTAATTCATCTTCCTCGTCAGTATTCTCCCAATTAATTTCGTTCCAACACGATATTGTTATTTTCCTGTCTTCGTTTTCATCTGGTCCCTGCGGATTTGTTTCTTCCTTCTTCTCTTCTCGTGATAAGGTATTTACTTCTCTGTTCAAGGTGCTGCAATTGTCCTGGGTCGGTGGGTCATTCCCTTTGGCATGGGCGCTTAGCTGTCAATTCGAACGTTTTCCGGGGTTTGGTGGTCTTACCTCCACCTCTTCTATATGTATTCTCTTTTCTTGCTTCGCTTGTTGAAATTGGTTTCTTTGTTGATAATTTGTCGGTCTACTGGCGCTCCAATACCCGTTCCGGTTGTCGTTATTCCCTCTGTAATAGTTGTTGCCGTTCCTGTGTGAATTATAGTTATTGCCATATTCTCTTCTAAATCCATAATCGGTTCATTGTTGAAATCTATTGTCGTTTCTTGGTGCGAAGTTATCACGTGCTTCGTAATTATTGTTTCTTGGTACTGTGTCTTGTGGATTCCACTGCTTTTTGCATTCGTTTTCACGTGCGCTTCGTCTTTTTCTTGAGTCATCTTCCGAAAATATGAACTCTAGTTCCCTTAGAATTCCTTTAAATGCTTCGACGTCATTGCCTTCGCGACCTACTAATGATTGCTGGTATTTCAATGGTAACTTCATGGCGCATAATTTAATCAAATCTCCGTCACTGTATGGTACATCTAAGCATTGATTTTTCTTTGCCATTAATTCGAAACATTTCACGGGACTCTTCTCTCCTGAATTGTCAAAATATGGGTTCTGTAATAATTCGTCCTTCACTCTGTTCGTGCTTCGCTGGACCAATATCATGAGAGAAACTTCTCTCTGAAATCTTCGTACGATCGGCACGTCGCTACAACATTCTGCATGGTTTCTGCGACTGTTCCTGACATGCGTGCACATATAAAGTCTAATTTGTGTGCTAGCATCCAGTGTTCTGGTTATACTACTCGGAATTGATCAATAAAAGTTCGTGGATGTAATGAGTTTCCTTCTCGAAAGTGTTGAAATTTTCTGACTGTGAGGAAATGATCGTTGTCGTACTTCGTCATAGTTCCATATGAAATTCGCGATTCTTCGCCACTTTTGTTTCTGATCATTTCTCCCGTCGTTCTTTCCGGTTGTGGTAGATTCATTGGATATTGTCCACTGTAACTTTCGCGTACCCTTGCGTAGTATCGTTGGAGTGGTACGCAATAATTTTCTTCCATCGGTTGTGAACGTGTAGCTGAATGCATTGCACTGTACTCTTCGCGGCCTGGCTTTCCATTGTCAGGTATTGGTTCGGTATCTTGTCTGGCTAACCTTGCCGCTTCATTGCACGATCCAAACTGTCTTGAAACATACATTTGTGGTTCTGCATGTGTTTGTGGTGCCGTTTGTTCATCAAGAATTTCGAAACGTGTTTGTTGCGGTGCAGGCTGTCTGATTTCACGTATGTTATTTTCCGCCTGTGATTGGAACCGAAAATGCGTAATATCTTCGTTAATTGCTTGTTTTTCCAGTGCTGTTACAGATACGGATGTGGTTGCAGACTCAGTGCTTGTTCGATCCTGTTCACTACGCTCTTCAATAGTTTGCAACAACTCTGTTCGCAATTTCTGAAATTGTCGCTTCGTTTGCGCTTCTATTTTGACTATGCGGTTATCATATCTTTTCAGCGCTGCTTTTGTGATACGTTTGCGTAACACACTGTTTTCAACAATTTCACGCGCTGTACCTGCTGCTTGTCTAGTAATTACGTTTATCTGTTTCTCTAGTTTTTTGACTTCTCCCTGGGTGTTGTTACGTAATGTTTTGATCTAGTCCTGAGTGTCACTACGCAATGTTTGTACGTCCGCTTGTACCTTGTCAATGTCTGTTCTCAATTGATTGTGACCTCTTATTAAGTTTCCTATCACTTCTCGAGATTCTTTTGCCTCGTCTTCAATATGACTTAGGTGTAACTGAATTTTTTTTGTTTTGTTCTTTAATCTCACGCATTTGTCTCGTGGTTTCTGCAATTTGTTTCGTCGTTTCTGAATTCTGAATTTTAATTAGGTTCGCTATTTATTTATTTTGCCTTGCCATGTTTTCCGTAATTTGTTGTAATAATTCTGCCAGATTAGTGGGTCCTATTGCGTTTTCGTCCGACGTCCTACGCTCTGTGTTTTCGCCTAAGTATTGGTTTGCAACTGATTGCATTGAACTGTGCGGTGACACGTTTCTGCTCGAATTCCTTGTACTCTGTGGTGAGGGAGCTCTGATTACTTGTACTATGGGTTCTACGTATTCAAGACGCAAGTTAGAATCCTCATCGCCTGTCTCTCTACTTTCCTGCTCCTCCGTCATATGCTGACCTAGGTTTTCTGTGCCTTGGCGTACATTATCCTCGTTATGGTGCGTTATCTGTCCTATTTCTCGCGATACTGCATCGTCTGTTGTACTGTCCACTATTCTCTGTCCATCTTCATGTTGGGTCTCTACCTGAATTCGGTCAAGGTCTCGATCTGCCATTGCTAATCTTTCCGAATCCCTTGTTTTCTGTTTTAAAAGCAATTCACGCGCCCTACTTCGAGTCAACATGTGCTCATACGATCTCACGCGTTTCATAAACCTTTTGCACACACGACTTAACAATCCATTCACTTACTTGTTGGGTCAGAACCAACTTGTCAACGATGTATCCGCCACCTGTGCGCTTGCATTGGAGAGAAAACTTAATTCTAACAATATTAAAATTCATAACTTAATTATGCTATTGTCTCTGCTAGAATGTCTCACGTTCTATTGAATGCTTTCTTACTATCTATTACTGCAGCTACTGTTTTCGACTATTTATAACTTTAGGAAAAAAATTTTGTTACAAAAATTTTGCAACAAGATATTTTTCTGACCTAGTTAGGCATGTGGTCTACTTTCAATCACGGTATTTTACCATCCTGGCAGGTCGCCATTCTCTAACATTCTGCATGGTGCCTGTTGTTCTATGTCGTGTCTCCCTACCACATTCGCGCAACGACGCTCTGAGAATGTTTTTTAGGGAATTGACTAGTTTGAACCTGGGACCTGTTGCTGGTAAGGAGACGCCAGACCACACATGACATGTAGAGTTCAGAAGAGTTCAGTGAGACTAGCGATGATATAACCAAATACTTAATGATTTCAGCGTCAGCTCCACTGCACTCCCTGTAAAAGAATCTTAATACTAACTAAATTTAGTGGAAGGGGTTCAAGGCTTTCCTATTTTTAGTTAGCTGGTAAAATAACGTCGGAAAAGCAGTTAAGTTTACCATTGTAAATTTTATTCTACTCACTAAACATTGTTTATAAATTGCACTATTGATAAAAGGAAATGTTTTAATACAGGATGATAAAAACCAACTGCGTTCAACAAAAATGTGAACGAATATTCCCTGAATGGGTTTCCAAGTTCTACAATGGATCGAAGGATGACCTATGCCATATCACATCTATAATGTAGGTTTAAACTAAGTTTCACAAAAGAGAAAACTATCAAAATGGTCTACAGTGACCCTCAATTATCTTTAATTACTTATCTAACTTGTCGTAAATTACAGTGGCTGATGTGGCTTCTCAATAATTATATAACAGAAAAATCATCGCGTTTCAGATTTTTACTTCACGTAGCAAATGTGAATACCGTGAGCTTTAATTGACGATCGACACTAGTATTACGCAAAACGGGGATGTAACACATGAGACTTCTGCAGTTCTGAGTGAAGCCTTATGCGCTCAAAAATTCGGCATCGCGTGCGTTCATTACCTTGTCGTTGGTTATGCAGCGTCAGAGGGCGGCGGGCGACGCAGCTCCATACAGCTCGCTGTCTCGGAAGCAACTCTTTCCTAACTTCTCCTTACTACAATTTACCGAAGTTAGTTAAAAAAAACCAACTGGCTGTGTTTTCATCTGACCAATCAGGGTCTCAATGTTAACCTTAAGCTCCGCCTACAAAAATTCTGTCTATCCAATGAGAAACGTTATACTTTTCGTGGTGGGGCAATGTTTTTAAAGTTTGCAACGTAACAGAGACGCGAAAAAGTCTCACGCTAAAACTTGCAGCTGGTGTGGCCCTTTTAGTTTTGTTACTTTTCGTGGTGGGGCAATGTTTTTAATGTTTGCAACGTAACAGAGACGCGAAGAAGTCTCACGCTTAAACTTGCAGCTGGTGTGGCCCTTTTAGTGTTATCGTAAGATCTATACTGTTCTTCTGGAGGGATCTAGCTTTTAACATGGGCTGGGGGGTGGTCCTGGCGGTTAGCTGGCGACGTGGGTGTCCGTCCCTTATCGTAGGGCCTTCCAGCTTAACACGGTTCTGCTCTCGGCTTCTGTTCTCGTTTCTCCCCTCGGAACTGCTTCTGTCTCGTCTGTCTCACGGTGGGAAGGTATGACATGCATTTAGGCGTCCCTTATTGTAGGGCCTTCCAGCTTAACACGGTTCTGCTCTCGGCTTCTGTTCTCGTTTCTCCCCTCGGAACTGCGTCTGTCTCATCTGTCTCACTGTGGGAAGGTATGACATGCATTTAGGCATTCTTGTGTTAGTCTGTGGTATTCCATTTGCTCACTCGTTACTCGTATTACTTTGGTTAATTTAATGTCACGATGTATTCGGAGCTATGTCACATACTGTTGGATTGGCTTATCATGTCAGGGTTTTCATGGAAGGTGTTGGATTTGCCTGACACCTTACAAACCCAGCCACCGCGTGCCGCGGCGTTGCTCTAGAAGGGAAAGAGAATAACGAAAATTAAGTACAACTTTCCAGAGAGAAGAAGAATATTAATACAGATTCTATATGCGACGTTCACATCGTTATAAGCATAGCGAGTAATTACCTTTTCCGCTCTGAATATATGGCATGAGCGTTTCATCCAAAACACCTGGAATATTCCCCACTCACTCAGGTAAGCACTCCTCCTCTTAAAGGGCGCCTCTTCTTTCGCCGCTATTTCCCTGACCATTCTGCTGTCTCGTCCTCGCCAGAATCGGTATGGCGCCATCGATCTAACTAGCTGAAACTGCTTACAACAAGATAATGATCTTAAAACTTATATACAAATCTACGAAAAAAACGTATAGAGTCGCTACTTGCAAGATGGAAGTGAAAGCTCCTGGCTCTTATCCTCGGCACATACCCCTCCCAGATCATCCCATGTTGTTTCCATTTATTCATTTACAACAACGAAGATATAGCTCAGACAAGAACATACTACATAAACGATAACATTTTTAGAATATGTTTAACAGCAACATAGTACAAAAAAATGTATGTACATATGTTCTTGATGTACTTGCCTTAACTACAGATGGAGGCTGCCTCTGCTGCCTTTCAGCCCCCAGCTGCTGATCGAGGTCAGCTATGATCTCGCAGAAAACTGCTACAACAATAACAAAAAATTAGCACATGCTGTGAAACTCGTTTAAGAACACATGTTACGAAAATCACTTTTGAATGTCTAGTTACTGGGTAATCCAGAGTCTTCCGACTCTCTAAGTTGTTTGCTGGCACCACTCTTGTTCATACTGCTGCTGCTACGTTTCATTTGTTTCTCAGAAAATTGGCAACGTGGCACAGACAGAGAATAAACGAGACTCACTGACATAAGTGAGCACAACCACGGGCGATAACTGACTGTGATCAATAGTGATGGGGGTAGAGGTTTAAATATCTTCACCGACTCTGTATTAGCCAGTAGGAGAGCTGTATTCAGTTACGCGTGTCGAAACCTGTTTGAAGTGCACACAAAAAACGGTTCCCAATGTATCAAGTTTCATATTAACCACTTAAGACAGATAGAGAGAGAGTTACGAGCAGGCTCGACTGCCCTCACACTTGCCGATGCCCAGGTGTTGCGACAAGAAGTAACCGTTTAAGATCAGTGCCGGTTTTGTCTGAACATCGTGTCCGGCCACGGCACAGCCTCTCCGAACCCTGGCGTGAGAGTATCGGCGCGGGGCATACTGCCCGCGGTGCTCATCGCTTAGGCGACTGTTTCTCGAGCGCGATATATATATTATTATTATTTTCGATTATTATTTTCGATTATTCCCTTTTAAGAGAGCTATTGAACTTGCGTAGTCATGATTTCTTCTTCTTTCTTCGTTCTGCCCAAATTGTCTTCATACGTTCACTGCGTTCTCTAGCGTTCTTCCGACCATCTTTTTCCCGTTCTGTTCTGCGTGTGTTCTTGTTTAAGTGTGTGTTTCTATATGATGTTTCTGAACTGTTCTCTATCGTTTATGTTGTCTTGTGTGATCCCCAGTTCTTTAATATCTTGTTCTGTTTCAATGATCCACTTTGTCTTGTTTTTTGCGCTTGTTTACTATACCAAAGATTTGCCTTGTGAGCCTGCTTTTATTCATCATATATATATATATATATATATATATATATATATATATATATATATATATATATATATATATATATACACTCCTGGAAATGGAAAAAAGAACACATTGACACCAGTGTGTCAGACCCACCATACTTGCTCCGGACACTGCGAGAGGGCTGTACAAGCAATGATCACACGCACGGCACAGCGGACACACCAGGAACCGCGGTGTTGGCCGTCGAATGGCGCTAGCTGCGCAGCATTTGTGCACCGCCGCCGTCAGTGTCAGCCAGTTTGCCGTGGCATACGGAGCTCCATCGCAGTCTTTAACACTGGTAGCATGCCGCGACAGCGTGGACGTGAACCGTATGTGCAGTTGACGGACTTTGAGCGAGGGCGTATAGTGGGCATGCGGGAGGCCGGGTGGACGTACCGCCGAATTGCTCAACACGTGGGGCGTGAGGTCTCCACAGTACATCGATGTTGTCGCCAGTGGTCGGCGGAAGGTGCATGTGCCCGTCGACCTGGGACCGGACCGCAGCGACGCACGGATGCACGCCAAGACCGTAGGATCCTACGCAGTGCCGTAGGGGACCGCACCGCCACTTCCCAGCAAATTAGGGACACTGTTGCTCCTGGGGTATCGGCGAGGACCATTCGCAACCGTCTCCATGAAGCTGGGCTACGGTCCCGCACACCGTTAGGCCGTCTTCCGCTCACGCCCCAACATCGTGCAGCCCGCCTCAAGTGGTGTCGCGACAGGCGTGAATGGAGGGACGAATGGAGACGTGTCGTCTTCAGCGATGAGAGTCGCTTCTGCCTTGGTGCCAATGATGGTCGTATGCGTGTTTGGCGCCGTGCAGGTGAGCGCCACAATCAGGACTGCATACGACCGAGGCACACAGGGCCAACACCCGGCATCATGGTGTGGGGAGCGATCTCCTACACTGGCCGTACACCACTGGTGATCGTCGAGGGGACACTGAATAGTGCACGGTACATCCAAACCGTCATCGAACCCATCGTTCTACCATTCCTAGACCGGCAAGGGAACTTGCTGTTCCAACAGGATAATGCACGTCCGCATGTATCCCGTGCCACCCAACGTGCTCTAGAAGGTGTAAGTCAACTACCCTGGCCAGCAAGATCTCCGGATCTGTCCCCCATTGAGCATGTTTGGGACTGGATGAAGCGTCGTCTCACGCGGTCTGCACGTCCAGCACGAACGCTGGTCCAACTGAGGCGCCAGGTGGAAATGGCATGGCAAGCCGTTCCACAGGACTACATCCAGCATCTCTACGATCGTCTCCATGGGAGAATAGCAGCCTGCATTGCTGCGAAAGGTGGATATACACTGTACTAGTGCCGACATTGTGCATGCTCTGTTGCCTGTGTCTATGTGCCTGTGGTTCTGTCAGTGTGATCATGTGATGTATCTGACCCCAGGAATGTGTCAATAAAGTTTCCCTTTCCTGGGACAATGAATTCACGGTGTTCTTATTTCAATTTCCAGGAGTGTATATATATATCGCGCTCGAGAAACAGTCGCGTATACATTTTTTGACTTGTTGGAGCACCATGTTCTGTGGTTGAAGACTGTGAATATATATTGTTCTATTTAAGTTTTTCACAATTTAATGACATGATACGTGCTACGATTCTCAATGCCATGTTTAGTTCAAAAATGGCTCTGAGTACTATGCGACTTAACTTCTGAGGTCATCAGTCGCCTAGAACTTAGAACTAATTAAACCTAACTAGCCTAAGGACATCACAAACATCCATGCCCGAGGCAGGATTCGAACCTGCGACCGTAGCGGGCGCTCGGTTCCAGACTGTAGCGCCTAGAACCGCACGGCCACTCCGGTCGGCGCCATGTTTAGTGCCACGATCTGTTGAACCGAGACGTCTTTCAATGTGCGCGATCCATTACTTTGTAGAACAAAGTGGTTCTGGTGTGGAAAATTCCAGTTACCCCTGGTTGTTCGGTATGTCGGAATTTACAGTAGCTACTTCTTTTTTTTATTTTTTTTATTGCGATCTGTTGCTTTGTAGAACAAATTGTTCCAGGTGTCTCAGTATGTCGGAGTTTAACTACTTTTTTTTATCGCGATCTATTACGTTGTAGAATAAACTGATCCAGGTGGATGAGTATGTCGGAATTTAACTACGTTTTCTATCGCGATCTATTACTTTTTAAAACAAAATTGTTCCAAGTGGCTCAGTATCTCGGAATTTAACTACGTTTTTTATCTATTACAGAAAGAGTTTTAAATTTTTTAATGGATGGACTTCGTCAGTGGGTAGCACATAATAGTTTTCCTCCTGAGAATTGTTTAAATAAGGCATATTCCAACAAATTATTTAAATAAATACCGGTATTATGAGAACACAAAGATATTCCAGCAATAGTAGGTAGTGTGAAATCTATCTCTCAAACTGTCTAAATAAATAAATAGTGTGAAATTGTTCCCAATTGTTTAAATAAATAAACAGGGTGAAAGTGTTTATATAAATACTATATTGATCCTCCAGTCCCGCCGCAGTTCAACACAGACTGAGCGAGTTTCCCACCATTTTTTTTCCTTAGTGGGGGGATGGAGAAGGGGGGAGGGGAGGGAAAGGGATGGGTGAGGAGTCAGGATTTCCCAGTGGCGTAGTGTGGGAAGGGTCCAACGTATCATCTGGGGAAAACCCTTGACGACATCAGGGCGTGGGATAATTAATTGCTCAATTTAATTAATGTGCATAATTAATTTTGATATCAAATTGATATAAATTGTCCTCATACCCCCATCATCCCACTAGTTACCTACACTGGCAAAGTCCTCCATGACTCATATGTTCAAAGAAGAGCACCACGTCAGCGTCGGTCAATAGTTCGATGTTCAGACGTGTTCCACATGATATTGTGTCCCACGAAAGCCTAAGAGCATGTATTAGATGGCAGGATCCAGCGAGTATGTGAAAAGATAAGTACGTCAGAATTTCTCGAAAATGTCCGTGAGCAGTTATACATTGGTGTTCATGTAGACATAATCCCGTATATTCTCGTAAATCATGGATGTTGAAACCCTGCTAAACATCCACTGTGTGCTCATAATCCGCATCTGTTATTGCTGGGCTTTTTAGTTTACTAGAAAATGCGGCTATGTCAGGAAATAGATTGCCCAGAGTCTCCATGGAATCCAGATATTCGTATGGAGAGATATCTTCTTTGTCACGTGCTGAAACTTTGTATCATCAGCATATGCAGCTCTGGTGATACGCATGTCCTTCTGTCGCATTGTCTCAGTACGTTAGTGCAGATATGCATGCATGAAACGTAGTGCATCCAGGAAGAGGAGCAACATTCTTGGCATGATTCTATTGGAAACAGAATTTACTTTTGAACAATATCAGGAATGAACATGCACCTTATAATCTTTCAAACCGAAATCACTAAGTGCTGAACGAGAAATTGGGCATCATACCAGCTCAAATTGTGAAAGAAAACAGGTATGTGGCCTGGCAACCAGAACTTCAAGTCGCATATGTTATGAGCTGCGCCACAGAAGTTCCCTGTTACATGAGAACGGTCTCTAAACGGAGTACCTGTTTCTCTATACAACAGCAGCCAACATATATGACAATCAAGTTTCTGCTTGTTGAAGGCATCATTCTCCTGCAAGCCGGTCATGGGATTGTTGTTGCGATAAATCTCTTCATCGTCCAAAGAAAACTTTTCGTGCTCAGCAAGCAACTATTCCAGAAGATTATCCCCGATGTACGATTTGAATTTGTTGCGACTGGAATCATATAAGCATACAAGTTGATATGCTGCGGCATATGTTACATGTCGTTCTGTGAATGTTGTCTGGGAGGCAGTGGGCACCTTCACAATGCGCTGCATGAGCTAGAAGGCACTCGAAGTTGGCGTACATAGGGAGCAGAAGTGGTCAGCATTCTTAAATGTACGATGCACACAATGTGCAATGTTGTTTACTCAACTGGGCGGAAAGTAGACAGGATATTGTTTTTGATCCTCACTTTGTGATTCTTTTCGCTCTCAGATAATAACAACAAATCTTCATATTTGGGGCGCTAACAGGCTAATCTTGAAAAATAGTGGGGTCCAGCTGCTTTATGCTTTTCTTCTTTGTTCTGCAGTGTGCTCGTGGTCATCTTCATCTTCTCGCTTGCTTTCATCAACGTCCAGAGAGTATACGTGAACTCAATAGTCCTGATTCTGCCTCTCGAACTTTGCAAGGTCCTGGAGTTTTACAGGGAATGAGATGCCTGGGAATTCATAATCCCCACAGACATAAGATGTTTGGTATTTACTTGTACGCTGTGCAGCTTTTGGGTAGTTTCTGTCGCTACTCAAAAGCAACCACATCCGTCTTATCAAGATTCTGGAGATTAATGCATGCTTGATGAGCAGCAATGTCTTTTGAAGGACGGATGAAATTGGACGCCTCAGTAAGTGGATCAAAGGTATTCGAGTATACATAAAGGTGGAGTACACGGCTGAGTGCCTTACCCAAGCCATTTCCCCGTATTTCGGAAAAATGGCCGCGTTTACTTTCGTGATAAAAGTTCAAAACACCTCTGTGGCTAAATTTCCCCACGATATCATACCTGTTCTCGACAAATTTGAACGATGCTGTTTTCGTCTACATCTACGTAGATACTCCGCAGTCCAGCTTACGGCGTATGGTGGAGGGCACCCCGTACCACGAATAGTCATTTCCTTCACCGTTTCACACGCAAATAGAGTGAGGTAAAAACGATTATCTATATGCTTCCGTATGAGCCCTAACTTCTCATATCTTCATGGTTCCTACTCACGACGCACATTGGAGACAGTAGAATCGTTCTACAGTCAGCTTCAAATCATAATTCTCTAAATTTTCTGTATAGTGTTCCTCGAAAAGAATGTCACCTTCCCTACAGGGAATCCCATTTGAGTTCCTAAAGCATGTGCATAACACTTGCGTGTTGTTCGAACCCACCAGTAACAAATCTAGCAGCCCACGTATGAACTGCTTCGACGTCCTCCTTTAGTCTGACTTGGTATGGGTCCCAAACACTCAAGAGTAGGTCACAGTGGCCTCCTATATGAGGTCTCCTTTACAGATGAACCACACTTTCCTAGAATTCTGCTAATGAACCGAAGCTGACCATTCGACCTCCCTACCAAAATCTTCACATGCTAGTTCCATTTCACATCGCTTTCAACGTTACGACCAGATATTTAAATGACGCGACTGTGTCAAGCAGGACACCACTAATGTATCCACATTACGGGTTTCTTTTTCCTTCTCATCCGCATTAACTTTCATTTTTCTACATTTAGAGCTACCTGCTTTCGTCACACCAACTAGAAATTTTCTCTAAGTCACTCAACTTCTACACCTTAACGCACACCACAGCATCATCAGTAAACGACCTGCCCACCCTGTCCACCTAATCGTTTATGTACATAGATAATAATAACGGTCCTATCACACTTTCTTGGGGCACTCCTGACAATACTCTTTTCGCTTGATAGGTTCCCGGGATTTACGCCGGATAATATTGTAGAAACCGCACAATATTTCAGAGAGACAACTGCCCGCCATCTTCAGGTGCTACTGTCGCGTCGCTGAGAAGCGCGCCAATTTATATGCTGGCTTTCTAGAACAGCGTAGGCGCCAGCGGGGCACAACGTCATCGAAGACCAATCGTAGACAGCGTCGAATACCAGAGCCCTCTGCTGGAGAAACGGGTCGCGGTCTGCGGAAGCGCGCCACGGCGCGGGAAAATGCGGCCGGGAGCGACGGACCCCGTTCGCGCGCGCGAGGTGTTGGCGCGCAATTTAAGCATCTGCGATAAGGTTTCCCATCTGCGTTGACTCGGTGCGGTTGCTTATCTGTTGCTGACGATTCCTTAGTGCCGCCAAGGCTGGCTCCCAGGCTTTGCTCAGGTGAAACCCCGTGTCTCTGTTTATTAGGTCACTGCTTATACGTATTTCGAGCGCCTCTTTGATGATGGAGTCCCAGTATGTGGAAGCATGCGAGAGGATCTTGGTTTCTTCATAATTCATGCCGTGTCCCGTGTCAAGGCAATGTTCAGCAACCGCAGATTTCTCTGGCTGACCCAACCTCGTATGACGTTTATGTTCGTCGCATCTGTCTTTGACCGTACGACACGTCTGGCCAATATAAGATTTCCCACATTGGCACGGGATTTTGTATATTCCTGGTCTCCTCAGGCCGAGGTTGTCTTTAACAGAGCCCAGCATTGATTTCACTTTTGCTGGAGGCCGGAAAACACATTTAATCCGGTATTTCTTCAAAATTCTGCCCACCTTAAAAGACACGCCACCGACATACGGTAGAAAAACCAACCCCGTGGTGTTATCTGCTTCTTCAGGTTGTTCTTGAGGTTTGGAGCGTGCTGGTCGAAACGCGTTCCGGATCTGCTTCTCGGAGTACCCGTTCTGGGCAATACAGAGCGGAGATGGCTGAGCACTGCCGATAAGCTGTCCTGATCTGGGATGGCTCTAGCCCTATGCACTAGCGTCCGTAATACACCGCTGCGCTATGAGGGATGATGACAGCTCGTAGCTTGTAAATACAAGTCTGTGTGGGTAGGCTTCCGGAACACACTGTGACCCAAGGAGCCGTCTCCTTTTCTACGCACCAAAACATCCAGAAACGGGAGCTCACCATCTTTTTCTACCTCCATGGTAAAACAGATACTTGGATGGAGGGAGTTCAGATGTTCCAGGAAAGAAGGAAGCGTTGCTGTCCCATGCGGCCATACCACAAACGTATCATCTACATATCTCCAAAAACATTTGGGTTTCAGAACCGCCGTCTGAAGTGCTTTGTCCTCGAAATCTTCCATAAAAAGATTTGCTACTATGGGAGACAAAGGGCTACCCATAGCAACACCGTCAGTCTGCTCGAAATACTGGTTGTTAAATAAAAAGTAAGTCGAGGTAAGCACATGTTTGAAAAGATGTAAGGCGTCCTCTTCCAGCTTGGCTCCTATAAGTTGTAATGAGTCCATCAGAGGCACCCGTGTGAACAAGGAAACCACATCGAAACTCACTAGTAAGTCTGTAGATTCAAGACGCAGGTTCTTCATTCGCCGTATAAAATCTTCTGAGTTTCGAATATGGTGTTCACATTTCCCCACCATGGGACTCAGAAGAGAAGCCAGATGTTTAGCTAGATGGTATATTGGGGCACCTATATTACTAACGATAGGGCGAAGCGGAACATTCTCCTTATGTATCTTAGGCAGGCCATAAAGTCGTGGCGGAACTGGCGCTCGTTCTCTTAAACTCTTCTTCAGATGATCAGGAAGTTGGCTGGATTTGAGGAGAGCGGATGTCCTCCGTTGTACGGCATCCGTCGGATCTTTCTGGAGTCGACGATACGCTGTATCCTGTAGTAGGGCCATCATCTTGCCAAAATAAGATGTAGCAGGCATAAGAACAGTGGCGTTACCCTTGTCAGCTGGTAAAATTACTATATCATTGTCTTCTTTCAAAGAACGGAGCGCTCTTCTTTCTTCAATGGTGACGTTCTGCTTGGGAGCAGGCATCCTGGTTATTGATCTACAAGCCTCTCGCCTTATTTCTTCAGCAGCATCATTCGGAAGTTTTAAAACACGGTCCGTCGCTCCCGGCCGCATTTTCCCGCACCGCGGCGCGCTTTCGCAGACCGTGGCCCGTTTCTCCAGCAGAGGGCTCTAGTATTCGACGCTGTCTACGATTGGTCTTCGATGACGTTATGCCCCGCTGGCGCCTGCGCTGTTCTAGAAAGCCAGCATATAAATTGGCGCGCTTCTCAGCGACGCGACAGTAGCACCTGAAGATGGCGGGCAGTTGTCTCGCTGAAATATTGTGCGGTTTCTACAATATTATCCGGCGTAAATCCCGGAAACCTATCAAGCAGATGCAGCGCCGGGAAAGCCTCAAACAGCACAATACTCTTTTCTCTGATGAACACTCGCCGTCGAAGACAACAAACTGGGTTCTATCACTTAAGAAGTCTTCGAGCAACTCATATACCTGTGAACCTGTTCCATATGCTTGTACCTTCATCAACAGCCTGCAATAGGGCACCGTGTCAAACGCTTTCGGAAATCTACAAATATGGAATCTGTCTGTTGCCCCTCATCCATAGTTTGCAGTATATCATGTGAGAACAGGGCAAGCTGAGTTACGTACGAGAGGTGCTTCGTACAACCATACTGATTCGTTGATGATGATGATGATGATGATGTTTGGTTTGTGGGGCGCTCAACTGCGCGGTTATCAGCGCCCATACAAATTCGCAACCTTTGCTCAGTCCAATCTCGCCAATGATGATGAAATGGTGAAGACAACACAAACACCCAACCATCTCGAGGCAGGTGAAAATCCCTGACCCCGCCGGGAATCGAACCCGGGACCACGTGCTTGGGAAGCGAGAACGCAACAGCAATACTGATTCGTGGTCATAAGATTCTCCGTCTCAGGAAAATTTATTATATTCGAACTGAGAACGTGCTCAAGGATTCTGCAGCAAACCGACGTTAGCGATATTGGTCTGTAATTTTGCGGGTCCGTTTTTACATACTACCAGAATTTTCTCGGGATCTCTGCCAGATCTTTTGCTAAGGTATGACAATGTTAGTTATATACTTCTTGCATAGGACTTTCACAAGCACACGAATCTCTACTACCGCTTGCTTGGCCGCAATTGGGCGTTCTCATTTGAACCGAGAGTGCAACAGCCTCTCCTTCCTCAGCATTTTCTGAATCTCATTATTAAACCACGGTGGGTCTTTTCCGTCCTAGGCACATAATTCTCCAGACCACGGTTTACAATCTGCTTAAACTTTGCCCATAATTCCTCAACGACCATTCTTCTGGAACCAACTCATGTCAATTCATTATCTAAGTCAGGTGCTAACAGCTACTTGCCTACTTTTTATAGCAGAAACACTCTCCTAGGCTTCATAACTCATTTATTAACTTCCGTAACCATAGTTGCTGTAATGCCATCATGATCGCCAATCCCCGTTTTTATACTGACGTTGTTGATAAGTTCCAGTCTATTTGTAGCTAAAATGTCGAAGATATTTCCACTGCGTGTGGATTACCGAACTAGCTGTTCAAGACAAATTTCAGGAAACGTGTTCTAAAGTACTTAGCGCGACTGTCCGTCTGTACCTGCTGCAAAGAGACCAGAGACATCCTAGTCTATACTCGGTAGGTTAAAATCGTTTCCAAATAGTATTGTATGATCTGGTTATTTACGCGTTACCGACCGTAGACTTTGTTTGAATGTGTCTAGAACTGTCACAGCAGAATCGGATGGCCGGTAAAAACATCCAACAATTAACTTGGTTTCACCTAGATCTGTTATACGCTACCAGATAACTTCAGTGTCAGACTTAACTTCGACCTCAATAGAGATATCAAATGGTTCAAATGGCTCTGAGCACTATGGGACTCAACTGCCGTGGTCATAAGTCCCCTAGAACTTAGAACTACTTAAACCTAACTAACCTAAGGACAGCACACAACACCCAGCCATCACGAGGCAGAGAAAATCCCTGACCCCGCCGGGAATCGAACCCGGGAACCCGGGCGTGGGAAGCGAGATCGCTACCGCACGACCACGAGATGCGGGCTCAATAGAGATATCATTTTTGGCAACTGCAAAGAACACTCCCCATGCTATGTCCTCTAATCTGTCTTTCCGATTTACGTTCCATGCCTCGCTAAATGTCTCACAGCTTTCCACTTTGGGTTTCAGCCATCTCTCGGTCCCGAGAGTAATTTGAGTGCGAGAACTTTCCTGAAGGGCAATAAATTCGGGAATTTCCTCACCAGCGTCATTGCCCCGTTTTTGGGGGTGCGTGAGCTCACAGTATAGAGCTATGTTACAATAAACGGTGGGATTCCTCAGGTCGCTAACGATTTCGGGGAGCAACCTTTCCAGAATGCCCTGGCAGTCATCGGGAAAATTTGCACGATCTTGGTAGCCTGTATTCGTGCTCTCAATAAGGGCTGATAAGATCCTGGCTCCAAAGCGCAAGCAACCACGGAGTAGTCCAGTTCGGCTGCAAAACTAACTTGATGATTCGTAACAAAGCGGTCAGGGGTACTGCTTCCACTAGGATGATGTCGGAGCTAGGTAGAATGCCATGAAGGTCCATAAAGATTGTGAGACAGTCCAGGGTGTCGCTGCATCTGCAGTCGAGCTGATGTCACCAGCCATACCACGTTGATAATGGTTTACCCGACTGCGGTGCTTTTCGTGAGCGCTGCGAATACATCATCGACGAACCGTGCTGAGGCGACGAACATTTCGTCGTCGGGTCGCGTGCTGGAATATTTGCAGGTGCAAGCCCGTGTCTACCTAGTTCTCTTACCACTGGGTTGTCCGAGTTGCTCGCGGTCTCGTAAAATGCAATCGCAGGTCCTCGGAGTCTTTATTTCAGTGTTTTCATTTCCGTGGCTTCGTGGGTGTTGCCCGTTAGGAAGCGAGAGGGGACATGTAGCACCCGTTTTAGTGCCCTGTTTTGGATTTTGTGCAGCCTCACAGTATGTGATTTGGCAGCATAACCCCAAACAGGGTAGGCATGCTCTAAGATTGGCTTCACTAGCGTGCAGTAAAACCGCACACCTATTGTTGTTGCGAGGGGCTACTGTTCATGTTGAGTAACGGATACAGGGTGTTCAGTCTGGCGCTTGCTTTTCTTCGGTGATCCTCGATGTGGTGTCTCCAGCTGAGGAGCTGGTCGAGAGGGACTCGAAGATACCTTGCGGTGCCTTTGCAGGGGATTTCTCACCTTGTAGTCGTAGCGGTACGTTTTGACGCCTACGATGTGGAAGGAAGGGCTTATCACTTCACTGTGTTAGCATTGTTGCTTGTGCTTTTTCACTATTTATTGTCATACACTATTTTTTGGGCCATGTTTCAGTCTTGTCGAGCAGGTTAAGTAATATACTTGTAACTATTCACCTGTTGCTACTGCTCGAGAAGCTTGCTGTGTCGTCAGCATATTATGCGGTTTGTGTCTGTGGGACGGTAAGTGTGTTGGCAGTGCACAAGTTGTACAACACTGTCATGAATGCTGCGCTTAGAGGACTTACCGTTGTCTGCTTTGTCGCTGAATGTGCGGCTGGACAATTTGGTAAGGGAACCTTAGTGTGTACAGCTTGTTGTAATATTTCTGGCTTATTCAGCCATCATATTAGGCTCCATGAAGCTATTCCCAGGGCAGTGGAGATGCAAGAAGCATAGATATGACGCAATGTGGGATGAGGTACCGATGACAGATGTTAGATTCGGTACCATTCCCGTGAGAAAGACCGCCTGCATGATGCTGCTGCTCTGTGATTGGCTGCTGTGTTCGGCGGTAGGGCGCCAAAACGTTAAACTTTTGTTGCTATTATTAATTAAACCTGTCATCCAAATTACTTCATCTTTTTAAATAAACATCTCTCAACAGCCAGCTATCAATCAGTTATTTCAAAATTATTAAAAATGAAAGTATTACTAAAACAAAAGACTGACGATATTACTGCCGATGCACTTCGGTGGCGTTCGGGTCACGCCTTGCTGGCTGGGCGCGCGAAGTGTCTCGGGCAGTCCGGCTCTCCAGTTCTGACCGTTACAGTAGACAGACATGTTGTCTGTTATAGCAGTATTTGTTTCATGCAATTTTATTTACTACAGTTCCGACCGTCGCTAGGTACAGACATGTTGTCTGTAATAGTAGTATTTAATTCATGTAATTTTATTCTCCAGTTCTGACGGTTCCAATAGACAGACATGTTGTCTGTGGCAGGATGTATTTCATGTTATTTTAGCCAGATATAATGACTGTGGAAAGATATGTTCAATACGTTGTGATCAAGAATATTTTCTCGTGTCTATATCAATAAAAACGCGAGTGGCATCCCAAATGAGTTATAGTTTATTCGTAGCAGCAGTTCCTTGCGAAGTTAATTTCAGCCTCAAGAAAAAGAATCCACGACCTGCGTGCTATTTTCTGCGCTGGGGACATCATCATCATGAAGACAGCACATGAAGTGTACAAGAACTTATGCATTCCACACAGGGCAGTGGAAACAACTAAGCACCTCACGTGTACTGCATGCACAGTACAAATGTGCTCAGTGACACGTCATCTGCAGTAATGCAGAGGAGGTAAAGAAGGATGAAAGTATTAACACTATCTCACTTTTATCCCTTTTTCTTGCCGTATTGTACACTAAACCAGTGTGCCACACACTGTCGAACGCCTTGGCTACGTCTAGCGAAATTGCTACCCCGTCCCTTGCAGTTGGTCGGTCTTGTCAGTAGCAGAGGTACTTTGGTGCCTTTACTCTAATTTCTTGTTTAAGGTGAGTCTCTGACACCATGCATACACCTATGTTTTCGTCACCCAGGAACTCCTTGAATTCGAGTGCCTGTTGGACTAGGCCGTTGGCGTTGAAAGTGCACATTTTTAGCCTCTGGATAGCTAGCCTATCCATCGCGTTGTTTTGAGGGCTGTCAAAAGGTGTTGTATTGTGTGTGTTTTCATTGTCACTGACGGTGGTTTGAGGTGCTCTGGTCCGCTTTGTGTTATACTGTTGGTAGCCTGATCTTTTGGTATTGGGGCGGTCTGCGACTTCTCGTACCGAAACGACTCGTATTTATAGCCGAAAATCACATTCCTTTCCTTATGTCACCGAATAGACAGGATAGCACCAGTTTACAGCAGTGCTTAGACAACGCTATCTTACACCGCTTCTGCGGGTGTTCTTATATGCATGATTGTATTTCAGTGCATGTCCACGCGTTGGTCCACATCTGGTGGACGACGCATATGCTGTTCAAAGAGAAGAAGAATTTTTCCATGGCTTTGAGAGTGGCTGCGTGCCATGGCCAGTATCTGCGGAGTACTACCCATGATTCAGACGCTGCTGTCAGCTACGTTCAAAGAATAGCATACATGTTTTAATAATGTACTTTTAGTAGTTGCCCGTTACAGCAGACGTCGTCGATATAACCATCAGGAGACACTCAGAGTCCTGTAGATATCACGCTGCGCACTGCTTTCGCAATAATAATAATAGTAATGGAAGGTGGTGATAACAGTTTTTTAATCAGTGGGATAGGCAATATCTTAGAGCCGTGCATCGTCAAGTAGTAGCGATAAGTCGCTATGAGCACACCCACGGCCCAGCAGGCGGACGCTATCTGAAGAAAGAGTCACACGTTTGTATCAAGACATTATTGACCACTGACGTTTTTTCACAAAATATGATAAAAACCGGAATGTTTTGCACTTACAGTGCTCCGCGAGGAGTTGTATTTTGTACGAGCACACCAACGGCATGAGTTTGCGTAATCTGTTTCCATGATAAGTAATTAAACTTACAGCTAGATAGATCATTTTTTCATTAGATACCCGACTGTCAAATATAGTTTAGTCGCAAAATCCTCTGAGTAGAGACCCAGGATGGCAGCACTTTCTGTCATGCTCTGTAAGTGTGGATATATTTACGCTATTTTACGTGTGTGCTGCGAAGTGGGATACCCCTAGGGTGAGGGGTAAAGCAGATCTGACTTTTTGTCTGTGTGCATGGTGTTACTCAACACATGAATACCATACTAATTGAAGAAAATCACTTTAACATCGCACAAGTCATCTTTATAGTGTAATATTTAACAGTGTAATATTGCTTATGTTAAAAAATAATGATGCGTGATGGTAAGATGTTAAACATTAAAACCATAGAACTATCAGAGTAGCTTGTAAGCTGGCCAATTGATCTATGAAATGACCCTGACAAATCAGCAGTGCCGTTCATAATCTAACTATGAGAGAAGGACAGTTCCTGCACTGACTGCATCTTCGTCCATCTCTCTCCAACGTGCGTTTACTCTCCTCCAAAACACTCAATTGTATACATGACCAACACAGTAAATGTCCTGCAGCTGATTCTGCCAGAGAGCACACGCAGAAAAAATGGGTAAACGTAGGATAAATGTTTTAAAAACGTAGACAAACACGAGTAATAGTACTATGTGCTAATCTAAGTAATGTAGGTAAAATGTATACTACCTGTGATCAGCAAAGTTCTCGTTATTTGATCTGTAGTAGTAGCGTCAATATTTGATCCATGTGAATCGGTTTTCGTTTCCGGACTCACACCACTTCACATTGTAAATCAATATTTTTACGATTCCAAATACAGCTGACTTGCAACTGTGATATATTGGGGGAGAATACCACAGCAGTCAGTATCCAAATAAAATAACACCGTTCCCTCACGCACACAGAACTAGTGAGAGTATGACAATTTAGTCTTGTCACCATGTCTCTCTCTAGAATGCACCGTCTTTCCACTAACATATGCGGTGACATACCCTCTCATACATCTGGTCGTTACATTAAGGGCCTACAGCCCCTTCTACCAATTGCTCCTTCTGCATAATGCTTTTTTTATTTCTAAGTTTGTGTGTGATATCATGTCTCTCCCTTCCCCTGTATAAATAACAATATCCATGTATGTTTTCCCAATGAGTCTGCGAGCTCTTTCAACCTTTTGTCGAGATCTCCCAGTCATTTTATGGTTGCAGATGGCACTGCCATTCTAACAGTTCCTTCCTTGATACGCACTTCTAGGTTTCTAGGAAAGTATCCGGCAAATCTGCAGACACTTTGATCTTGCGCTTATGTCACAAATTTCGACTACTTCCTACGTATCAACACAGTTATCCTGTGTGGCGATATCATATCCGGATTTTACCGTATTGTTCACATTTGTTATCTTCTTCCACATGTTTCCTTTTCCTCGGTTTTTTCATTTTTCCATATTCTGTATAAATGTTTAAGTGTATATACGCTTTTATTGTTTACATTACCGGGTGTGGGTTGCTATTTTTACCATCCAACTGTTATACAGATATCCAACCCAGCCAGGGTATTAGTGTTCAACGTCCCATCAGAAAGAGGTCATTGGACACGGAGCACAAGCTCGGATTAGGGAAGGACTGGGAAGGAAATAGGCCATGTCCTTTCAAAGGAAACATCCCAGTATTTGTATAATGCGATAAAGGGAAATCATGGAAAACTTAAATCAGGATCGTGGGGCACACTTTTAAACCGTCAGTCTCCTGAATGTGAGTCTAGTGTGCTAACCACTGAGCCACCTTGCTCGATAGGGTATCTACAAATTATACTTCCTCTAAATATCAATACACATAATACTAACAAGCTTAAAAATGGTTCAAATGGCTCTGAGCACTATGGGACTTAACATCTGAGGTCATCAGTCTCCTAGAACTTAGAACTACTTAAACCTAACTAACCTAAGGACATCACTCACATCGACCGTAGCGGTCGCGCGGTTCCATATTGAAGCGCCTAGAACCACTCGGCCACACTGGCCGGCTGCTAACAAGTGCCAAACCCAACGCTAAAAACACGCACATAAATGGATTGCTGTGGGGGTCGTGTGGTGACGTTATTCTGTTGTGAACACACACTTAACTCAGTTACACTATTTTGTGTGCTGAATTTGCGTGGGAGTCCCCAACCTACTCTCAGACCTACCACAAGTTTATCCGTTTCTGGAGGCTATCCCAAATAACACCTGGTATATCCACACCGAACATTATCTCAGAATATTTTTGCGGATCGATCCACCATGAACATTATCCCAGAATTTGCACAGATCCATCCAGGAATTTGGGGAGGTGGATCTGCCACTAACAGTAGTCCCAGATGTAGCACATCGTGGATCCACGCTCCACCCTGAATAATATTCGCAGATATAGTACATTGTGGATCCACCATGAATAATATCCCGTACGTAATGCGGTGGATCCTCCTTTCGCATGCTACTCCAAATGCATCCCAGAGAGTGAGGATTCCTGCGGGAAGCAGACACACAAAATGGCGTACCTGAGGTATGTATGTGTTTGCCAATCAATAATATCATCACTCTATCCCCACAGCAGTCCGTTTACATGCATGTGTTTTTAGCATTGGCTGTGGCAGTTAGTATTGTGTAGCTGGTTACTCAGAGGTTTTTGCTACCGATATGGATAATCAACAATTTTTTTTTTTGATAAATGGCAGTCTAATCCACAATATTATCTGTCCATCTAGAATTTTAATTATTTAACATGGAAATCGATTATGTAAACTTATGCCTGTCAGTGTGCTTGTATAAACTACCACAGAACGATTTTTAAACACTCCTCACAGACTACTGTTGGTAGAACATCTTCTTACTGTAGTAGCGGAACTTAGATAAAGCAGTTTTCTTGTTTCAATAACTGTAAAATTTTACCATGATTGAGAAGTGTGGGCTTTGCCGTAGGTTCGTAAGTAGTGGATTGCGGTGTGAGACTTGTTCGAAGTATTTTTACTGGGGGGGCAATGCAGTGGGGAAGCCAGTGGGCACTCTGGTGAGATCCTCTCCTGGAACTGCAGGTTATGTAGCAAGAGTAAGCTGATAGAGGAGCAGGAGCTTAAGATCTGTGCCCTTCAGGTGCAGTTGAAAAATGCACAGGAGGAGCTACATAGGATGAGGAGGGAGAAGGGGGCTGGGGAATGTGAGCTGGCTGTTGGAAACAGATCTGCTAGGAGAAGGAGATTTTCAGATAGTTTTACTATTGGTGTTTGTAATAGATATGACCAACTGTCAGAGTCTAGTGGAGAGGAATCTCTAGTAGCTGTAGATGTAGGAAGTATGCAGCAGACCTCAGCAGTTACAGTGGCTAGGGCAGTTGCAAAGTCGAAGAGAAAGAAGAATGTTCTGCTGTTAGGTAGTTCTCATGACAGAGGTGTAGGCCAGCAGTTGCAGGAAGTGTTGGGGAGTGAGTACCAGGTCACCAGCATTGTGAAGCCTAATGCAGGATTGCTCAGGTGACTGTTAACATAGGGGGGTTATGTAGGGTTTTTACTAAAGAGGATCAGTTTGTGATTGTGGGTGGGGCTGGTAATAGTATTGATAGGGATGGGGAGTATGACATAGATGGTGACCTGTAAAAGATAGCCACTCAGACTGGCAACACGAATGTGCATTTAGTGGAACTGTTTCAGCGTCACGATCGGCCTCATCTTAATACAGCCGTCAGGCGTAATAACATGAGACTTGGGGGTGCGCTGATGACAGAAGGCATGAGTCACATTTCAGTGGTGTCGGTGGAGTCTATCGGCAGGACGGGTTTCACTAGACATGGCCTGCACCTCAACAGGTACGGAAAGGGGAGGTTGGCAAAGCTTATAGGTGACAGCATAGGTGGGGGTGGTGGGATCACTCATGGGAAAATTCCTGTACTACTGGGTGTTAGAGCTGCACCTTTTTTAGACTGAAGTCAGCTGATAGGTATTCCTGCTTAAGGGAAGTCTCTCTAACAAAGGAACCACTTTCGACAAAGCTTAGGTATCCGAGTAATGAGGGAACTAGTATATCTCATCAAAATATACAAGGTATTAAGAGATAAAGTTAGAGAACTGCTTATAGATGTTGACTCTGAAATTATTGGTATATCTGAACACTTCTTAAAGAAGTATATAATTCAGAGGCTTCCTTTACCAGGATACAGGTTGGCTGGCCGCTTTTCTAGGAGCTCTTTGCGGTGTGGGGGAGTAGCCATATATGTGAAAAACGGCAACCCCCGTTTGAGTCAATTGATGTTTCAAAGTACTGCACTGAAATGGTGTTTGAATGTTGTGCAGGTGTGGTTAAATTTAGTGGAGCTAAACTTCTAACTGTTGTTATTTATAGATCCCCAGACTCCGATTTCACAACATTTTTGCTATAGCTAGAGGAGGTTCTTGGTTCACTTTATAGGAAATACAAAAAGTTAGTTATATGTGGTGACTTCAATATTAATTGTATAAGTGACTGTGCAAGGAAAAGGATGCTGGTAAACCTCCTTAATTCATATAATCTTATGCAAACCATATTCTTTCCAACGAGAGTGCAAGGGAACAGTAGAACAACCATAGACAACATTTTTGTTCATTCGTCATTACTAGAAGGGCATTCTGTTAGCAAAAAGGTGAATGGCCTTTCAGATCATGATGCACAAATTTTAACTGTAAAAGATTTTTGTACTGCAACACATGTTAAATATAGTTATCAACTGTTTAGGAAAGCTGGTCCAGTTGCTGTAGAGACCTTTGTAAACCTTATCAAGGAACAAGAGTGGCAAGATGTTTATAGTGCTGATACAGTAGACGATAAATATAATGCTTTCCTCAAGACTTTTCTCGTGCTATTTGAAAGTTGCATTCCGTTAGAACGTTCAAAACAGGGTACTAGCACAAACAGGCAGCCTGGGTGGCTGACTAGAGGGAAAGAATATCTTGTAGAAGAAAGTGGCAATTACATCAAAACGTTAGAAACAGTCAAAATCTAAATGCAGCAGCCCATTACAAACAGTATTGTAAGGTGCTTAAAAATGTTATTAGGAAGGCAAAAAGTATGTGGTATGTAGACACAATAGCTAAGTCTCAGGATAAAATTGAAACCATATGGTCAGTCGTAAAGGAAGTGGCTGGTCTGCAGAGACAGGTCGAGGATATAGAATCAGTGCGTAGTGGGAATGTCCGTGTTACTGATAAGTCGCATATATGTACGGTATTTAATAATCACTTTCTGAATATAGCAGGTGAACTAAATAGAAACCTAGTCCCAACAGGGAATCATATAGCGCTCTTAGAAAAAAGTGTTTCGAGACTGTTACCTGAAATGCTCCTCCATGATACTGACAAGAGGGAGATTGAGTTAATAATTAAATCACTAAAGACCAAGAACTCTCATGGATATGACGGGGTATCTAGCAGAATATTGAAGTATTGTTCTATGTATGTTAGCCCAGTACTTAGCCATATCTGTAACTTTTTCTTTAGGAGTGGTCGATTTCCTGACCGATTAAATTACTCGGTAGTGAAGCCACTTTATAAAAAGAGAGACAGGGATAATGTTGACAATTTTAGACCTATTTCTATGCCATCGGTGTTTGCTAAATTTATCGAGAAGGTTGTATACACAAGGTTACTGGAACATTTAAATTCACATAATTTGCTGTCAAATGTACAGTTTGGTTTTAGAAATGGTTTAACAACTGAAAATGCTATATTCTCTTTTCTCTGTGAGGTTTTGGACGGATTAAATAAAAGGTAGCGAACGCCAGGCGTTTTCTTTGATTTAACGAAGGCTTTTGACTGTGTTGACCACAAAATATTACTGCAGAAGTTGGACCATTATGGAGTAAGGGGAGTAGCTTACAATTGGTTCGCCTATTACTTTAAGAACAGAAAGCAGAAGGTAATTCTCCGCAATACTGAGAGTGGTAGTGATGTTCAGTCCCAATGGGGCACTGTTAAGTGGGGCGTTCCCCAAGAGTCGGTGCTGGGGCCACTGCTGTTTCTTATTTATATAAATGATACGCCTTCTAGTATTACAGGTGATTCAAAAATATTTCTGTTTGCTGATGACACCAGCTTGGTAGTGAAGGGTCTTGTGTGTAATATTGAAACAGTATCAAAAAATGTAGTTCATCAAATAAGTTCGTGGCTTGTGGAAAATAATTTGATGCTAAATCACAGTAAGACTCAGTTTTTACAGTTTCTAATTCACAATTCAACAAGAACCGATATTTTGATCAGACAGAATGGGCATATTATATGCGAGACGGAACAGTTCAAGTTCCTAGGCGTTCGGATAGATAGTAAGCTGTTGTGGAAAGCCCATGTTCAGGATCTTGTTCAGAAACTAAATGCTGCTTTATTTAGCATTAGAACAGTATCTGAAATAAGTGAGAGTTCAACACGAAAAGTAGTCTACTTCGCATATTTTCATACGCTTATGTTGTATGGTATTATTTTTTGGGGTAATTCTTCTGATTCAAAAAGGGTATTTTTGGCTCAAAAACGGGCTGTTCGAGCTATATGTGGTGTAAGTTCGAGAACCTCTGGTCGATCCCTATTCAACAGCCTGGGAATTTTGACATTGCCCTCACAGTATACATTTGTGCCAATTCGCAACAAGGAATAATATGATAATTAAGAGCACCTGCTTCCCACACGAAAGGATTCAAAAAAAAAATGGTTCAAATGGCTCTGAGCACTATGGGACTTAACATCTATGGTCATCAGTCCCCTAGAACTTAGAACTACTTAAACCTAACTAACCTAAGGACATCACACACAACACCCAGCCATCACGAGGCAGAGAAAATCCCTGACCCCGCCGGGAATCGAACCCGGGAACCCGGGCGTGGGAAGCGAGAACGCTACCGCACGCCCACGAGATGCGGGCACGAAAGGATTCATCTGGGTATTTGGAAACTGGCAGTTAATGGAATAGTCAATCGGTCTACCGTATTTTAGTGAGTGCCCGCCACTCCGCCTCAGTTCTAGACGTACAGAGCTGCAGAGGAGCTAATTGTGACTCGGTGAAACCCTATACCTACACACACTACATATCCTCTCCCAACAAAACTTCTGCGAAGCACTTCCCCCAGGCAATGAAATTCACCCGTACATTTATCCTGTCAGTTATATCTCTTCCCCGCCTATTCCACTCCACAACACTGCACCCCATCACTCTTCCATTTCCATTTTCTCCGTATCCATTCTCCTCTTCATACTGCCTTCCAACGCTCCAAACTCCTTCCCCCTTTCTGTCTTACCACCATCCACCACAACACTTCGTAACTTACCGGCCTGTTTCGTATCCCTCTGTCTTCCTGAATTTCTACTTTAACCTTCTTCCTATGATTATTAGATATGGGGAACTGTCACTAAATAATGTGAACACTACTACAGAATTAGATTTTCATTATTAGCACTAAATGCGGCATCGATGATTATACTTTTAGAATATATGAGCGTCTGTATCTTAATACAGACCAGTAAGCTACACCAACTCGAAGAAGTTTAAAACATTTCACAAGTGGCAATGGTCACGACGACTGAAAGATACTCCACGACTGAAGGAAAATTACTTGATGACACATAAACTGTTTGAGAGTTCATGTTGGGCCCTGACTGACTAACGGATTACATTTTAACTAACAAGCACTGACTAACTGACAGAAGTTTGCGTTTCAGTTACCGGGCACTGACTGACTGGCACATAGTAACTGCACACTTTGACTGTTCCACCACTTCTGATGAGAGCTGCATGATGGTCACGTATTGAGTGCTCTTCTCCGACTGACTGTGGCTTTGCCTGCGACGCCTATATAAAGATGTGCGTATTACAGCAATTAAAAAACGCTAAAATATGTGACTATTATATTTTTTGGTATTAAAATATGGAAAAAATGAAAGATACTATAGACAATCTGTTCAACCGAAATCTATATAATTAGGTACTGGCAAAATAATAGGTACTATTTCATGGAAGGGAGTTTTCAATGTATATGGGAATTCCCAAAGTTCGTGCAGAATTTTCGAGACAGTGAAATTTTGTAATTTCAATGAGTAACAAATTAACAGACTCTTTTTGGCAACATAAAAACCGGGGCTACAAAACTGTGGCAATGAATTTTAGAGAAGATACTATTCGTCGACTGTAATATTATGGGAGTAAAAAATTTTGAATGCGATAACGTTTGAAATATTAAGTTTTCAGAAAGAGTAGAACGTTTGCTTGAAAGAGGAGAGCGAGGACTTTCAAACAAGCTGTATAAATCCAAGACCGCAAAATATTTAGTGTTGTGGAATTGTGACGAGAAAATACTTTACGGCTTAGTAAATTACGTTTATTTATTGAAATAACATGTTTCTTTATGAAATATTTACGGTATTGCTATCAGCAGACTGTAAATTATACTATGAGCAATGAAATTTAGTGAGATACTGCATGAATAAGTATTTGGTAATTTCGTGAACACGTTGCGTATTCATTACTAATAAAAAAAGATCATAAACGTACAAGAAGAAATTAATATTAGCATCAGGAGTGGTAGTCCTACCTTGCTCTGTTAGTAGTTACTTTCTTCGCCATAGAAACCACGCAACTGATCCTATGCTTATGCCCTCACTCTTCAACCCTACAGAACGCCTAATATTCGCATCATCAAAAATCAATTTTTCCCCAGTGCGGGTCCTTGAACTTCTTATGGAAGAGTAGACCTTATTTTTAAGAATGTCACCGGATCTTATGGTTATTTTACATCTTTCGGCTGAAGAACGATGTGTGTATACTGCTGGCAGACCACCCATCGGCTGCATATTCTCTTGAGTTATTGGAATATATCAGTAGACAATGTCTTTTATGCATCTCCAAAGACAAAAGTCCAAAGGAGTTAAGCCAGTAGACCGAACAGGCCACTCCATCGTTCCTCTAAGACAGGCAGGATACCTTGGATTCAGAACATGACCTGCACGCAAGTCGTTATGTGCTGAACTTCCTGTTGGTACTAAATAAACATTTTGACTCTTAACGGTACTCCATCCAAAAGAGGAGGAAGATTTCTCATGAGAAAGTTGGTACGTGCCCTGACTTTTAGGTTAACGTTGATAATATAAGGGACAATAATTGTAGTACAAGCACCCCACATTAAACACCACTTCTCCATTGATGCTGATGTTCTACCTGTCTAAGCCATCGTGGGTTTTCACTGGACCAATAATGCGTTTTCTTTACATATACCTGTCCTTTGTTTGACAAGGTACGTACATTGATTGGGGAAAAAAACGTACGAGAATTTCTGTTTTTTGAGAATTTGCTGCTGTGCGCTTTATAGAACTGTACATGATTCTGGAATCATTCCCATACAATTCTTGGTATAAGTGTCCATGATAAAGATGGAACTGGTGATCTGTTAAAATGCGATGTACATTGGTTCTATGAGTGAGAACTCCAGTACAAGCTGTCATTTGCTGACGTGTGGATCCATAGCAAAAGACAGGAGAACAGTAACATCGGCAGCTTTATCTGTGTAAGTTCTACGATGACAGGGTTGCCTTGAGTTGAAACTTTCCGTTTCCCGATGTGTCGAAACAAGGCGAAAAATATGCATCAGCAAGGTGAGTTCTTGTCAGAATACCGTTTTGCATAGGGTTTAATGGTACAGATATCAACACAGTTGCTATGTATTGAAGTTGCTCTTACTCATCTCTGCCGAATCGAAGCCCACAGGTGGTGTGGAGATACTACATTATCCGATTTGCGTGTGGCATGGTGCCTGTCGATTTGGTGCGTGGCAGTTGGTCTGAGAGTGTCTGCAGAGTGAGTCGCAGGCAAGCACGGTATGCACAGTTACAGATCGGAACGCCGGAAGTAAGCTTAAACGTTAATGATTACTTCAAAATGGCTCTGAGCACTATGGAACTCAACTGCTGTGGTCATCAGTCCCCTAGAACTTAGAACTACTTAAACCTAACTAACCTCATGACATCACACACATCCATGCCCGAGGCAGGATTCGAACCTGCGACCGTAGCAGTCGCACGGTTCCTGACTGCGCGCCTAGAACCGCGAGACCACGGCGGCCGGCTAATGATTACTAATTCACGTTATTTTTATATGAAATGAGACAACATATAAAATTTTACGACGACCTGACTGAACGAAGAAAATAATAACTAACTCGAGTTGATTTGTACAATAGTGCAAATCCTAATATACTGTGAACAAAGTAATTTGTTCACTGTTTTGCGGTTAATAAATTTAATAGTTTTCAGCGTTGTTTCGTGCTGTTTGTGGCGGAATAACGATTTAATAACCTTTGGGAAACGTGTTTTTTATAGTTTTCTGTGCGTTGAAGTAGTTTAGTAAACTTCGTGCTTTAGTTTTCAGTGGACGTTTCTTATTGTATCTAGTGAAATATTTCAGTAAAATTTTCATTCAGTGTTTTAACTTAGTCGAGTGTTACAGCGTCCGCTTGAATTTTTGGTTTTAGCTAGTAATTTTGTGATGTTTTGTTGGTATTGGTATTAGCTGTGATATGGTAGTGTTAATACAAGTGGTTGCTTTCTTGGTAGATAGATAATTTCGAGACCGCTATTGCTAGTTCTATAAATAGTTCTACTTGTGTAACTGAACTTACGTAACGTAGATGTATAGTTTTTCTTCAGTAACTGTAAAATTTAACCGTGAGTGAGAAGTGTGGTCTCTGTCGTAGGTTTGTGAGTAGTGGGTTACGGTGTGGGATTTGTTCAAAGTATTTTCATTGGAGGGAATGCAATGGGGAAACCAGTGGGGCACTCTAGTGAGATCCTCTCCTGGAATTGTAGAATCTGTAGTTCAAATAAGTTGACAGAGGAACAGGAGCGTAAGATCTGTGCCCTTCAGATGCAGTTACAACGCGCAGAAGAGGAGCTAGATAGACTGAAGAGGGTGAATGGTGGTGGGGAATGGAAACTGGCCGTTGGCAAGAAGGCAGCTAGGAGGAGGAGGTATTCAGACAGTTATACTTTGCATATATACAATAGATTTGATCAGCTGCCTGAGTTGAGTGGAGAGAAGCCTCTTGTAGCTGAAGATGTAGGTAACATGCAGCAGTCCTCAGCAGTTAGTAGGCCTATGTCAGTTGAAAAGCCTAACAGAAAGAATAAGGTTCTGCTGCTAGGTAGTTAGCATGGCAGAGGTGTGGGCCAGCAGTTGCAGGAAGTATTGAGGAGTGAGTATCAGGTCACCAGCATTGTGAAGCCAAGTGCAGGATTGGCTAGGGGAACTACGTAGCAATTTTACGAAGGAGGATCAGGTAGTCATAGTGGGTGGAGCAGGGAACAGTCTTGATAGGGATGGAGAATATGATGTAGGTGGTGACCTGGTAAAGATAGCTACTCAAACTGGTACCACTAATGTGCATTTCGTGCAATTGTTTCAGCATCATGATCGGCCTCATTTTAATGCGGCTGTAAGGCGCATTAACATGGGGCTGGGGAGGGCGCTGATGGAAGAGGGCGTTGGTCACATTTGAGTGGTGCCATTTGGGTCTATCAGGAGATCGGGTTTCACTAGGCATGGCCTGTATCTCAATAGGTATGGGAAGAGGAGGCTGGCAAAGCTCATAGGTGACAGGGTAGTGGGTGGTGGTGGTGGGATCACTCATGGAAAAATTCCTGTAGTGGTTGGTATTAGAGCTGCACCTTTTTTTAGATTGAAGTCAGCTGATACGTATACCCGCTTAAAGGAAGTCCCTCTAACTAAGGGCTCACCTTCAGGGGACGTCATATTTCCAAGTAGAGAGGGAATTAGCATATTTCATCAAAATATAAGAGGTATTAGAGATAAAGTTAGTGAACTGCTTATAGATGTTGACTCCGAAATTATTGGTATGTCAGAGCACTACTTAAATAATTTGACAATTCAGAGCTTCCTTTCCCAGGATACAGATTAGCTAGCTGTTTTTCAAGGAGTTCCTTGTGGGGTCGGGAGTGGCTATGTTGGTGGTGAATTGCTGGTGGATTAAATAAAAATTTAGTTTCCTGAGGGAACCATACAACTTTCTTGGCAAATGCCTTTCCGAGGTTGATGTCTGAAATACTCCTCTTTGATACTGACAAGGGGGAGATTCAGTCAATAATTAAATCACTGAAGACTAAGGACTCCCATTGTTATGATGGAGTGCCTAGCAGAATATTAAAGTACTGTGCTGCACATGTTAGCCCCGTATTTAGCCATATTTTTAATTTTTCCTTTAGGAATGGTCAGTTTCCTGAATGATTAAAGTACTCAGTAGTAAAGCCGCTTTACAAAAAGGGAGAAAGGGATAATGTAGGCAATTTTAGACTTATTTCTATGCCGTCAGTGTTTATTGAAGTTATTGAATAGGCAGTGTACGTAAGAATAATGGATAATTCTATATCACATAATTTGCTATCAAATGTACAGTCTGGCTTTAGAAGTCGTTTAACAACTGAAAATGCTACATTCTCTTTTCTCTATGAGGTACTTGATGGGTTAAACAAAAGGTTTCGAACGATAGGCCTATTTTTTATTTAACTAAGGTGTTTGATTGTGTTGATCACAAAATATTGCTCCAGAAGTTGGACCATTACGGAATACAGGGAGTTGCTCGCAATTGATTTACCTCTTACTTTAGCAACAGACAGCAAAAGGTCATTATTCACGATGTTGAGAATGGCTGAGTGGCGTACGGTCAAGTGGGGGGGGGGGGGGGGGGGGGTTGTCCCAGGGATCAGTGTTGTGGCCACTCCTGTTCCTTATTCCTTATTTATATGAATGATATGCTCTCTAGTATTACGAGTAACTCTAAAATATTTCTTTTTGCTGATGACACTAGGTTGGTAGTAAAGGATGTTGTATGCAACATTGGCTCGGTTTCAAACAGTGCAGTTCTTGACATAACTTCATGGCTGTTAGAAAATAAACTTAAGCTAAATCACATTAAGACTCAGTTTTTAGAGTTTCTACCACATAATTCAACAAAACGTGACGTTTTAATTTCTAAGAATGGGCATATGATTAGTGAAACTGAACAGTTCAAAGTTCTAGGTGTTCAGATAGATAGTAAACTTGCGTGGAAAGCCCACGTTCAGGATTTTTTTCAAAGACTTAATGCTGCAATTTTGACTGTTCGAACGGTATCTGAAGTGAGTGATCATTCGACACCCAAATAAGTCTACTTTGCTTATTTTCATTTGCTTATGTCGCGTGATATTATATTTTGGGGTAACTCTTCCCATTCTAAAAGGATATTTTTGCCTCAGAAACGGGCAGTTCGGCCAATAAGTGGGTAAGTACACGAATCTCTTGTCGACCCCTTTTTCTCTTTACTTATATGTCTTACTGACATATTTATGTGGGGTAGTGAAAGTAGGAATTTGATAGGGCATATGTGACTTAGACAGGCGGTTAGGAGTTTTATTACCGTGGTAGGTACACCTTGCAAGTTAAAGCTAACCACCAATGCTGTCAAGATGTAGGGTTTGATTCCAAGCCACCAAGACAACCAATTGAAGTAACAAGTACTCCAGAACCAACTTAACCTAAAACCGACGCGGTGTTTTACAAGCTCCTCTGCCTGAGTAGCATTATGTCTACCTTCAACTACAATAAAAGTAATGATGATGTAGTTTTTAATTAAGGACTATATTTCCTGTACATTTACATATCACTGAAAAGTACTAGAGTACTGCACAGTATGTACCCGTATAATATATAAGGTAACATTATTGGAACTACTGTTCTACCAAATTACATTCTCCATAGATGAGTAGCATTTCTACCTTCTCTTCATTGGTGTAGATAGTGCTTACACAACCCTTTAACTGAAGGTAGTTGACTTAATGATCGCCGTGCAATTTCACTGTGTTTGTATTTCTTTACTGCCAATTCCTGCAAGTGGACCAGTTATATTACCTGGACACCTGCACTTTGTGCTATTATAGGAGAGTCAAAGCCAGTTTGGTTCTGCGTTTTTAATAACGTCAAGTTTACTTGGAATGTGCCCTCTGATACTTTTTTCAACAGATTTTGAGGAGAGGACGTTGATTAGGGAACAAAAAGTAAAGGGCACTATTTAAAAAAGACGTACTGCTGTTGATATCTCCGTAACGAAAAAAGTGACAAGGAAGGTAATGAACAGGTCCATGTCCCGCTGGCAGCTAAATAACGATAACTTGTTATATCTTTTTTATTTTGCTTTTGGACAAATAGTTATTTGTTGTGATCAAGATAAATGGGATACCCTATATATAAAATGTTTTTAATTTGTCTCTATCTTTCGTGTCGACAGTAACCGGTAGTGATATATGTTCATTGCACATATCAAGTGAATCATCTGTGTTAGCATAAAAAAATACAAATACATGAACTATCTTTCAGAGTTTTGTTTGGGTTATATTGTCCCATAATTGACTTAGAACTAGTTCGCATTCCTTAGTTCTAAACAAGCTTTCGGGAGATTTCCCTTGGTTGAAAGTAAATATCGGAACTGGAAATCCCAGTCAAAATATTACCGAAAGGGACTCCTTCCGGCCCACTATGCCTGATATTTTATCGAAAAGACCCTGACTCTACAATGGGCAAGACTCAAATTTCTGCTCTATGCAGAATATGAATATATATGAAACAAAAACAGTAACATCTGGATCAATATATTTGAACCTCACTCAATGTATTTGTACATCACTCATAACACGTTTGGTTAAAAAAGCGAGAGTCGGCTCACGTACCTCATCTCTTCCTATCCCAAATTACTGAATACCTTCCCTTCTTTCAGTCTGATTGGTATTTACATTTTTTGTGTTTTATTATTAATTTTTCATTTTAATATTCTCCAAATGTTCAAATAAAAGTAACTGTGGCCTTCATGCCAAGCGGGATTGTCACTTCAGCAGAGATCGTTTGTACATATGGAATGTGATCTACTGACAACATGCCAATTACGCAACCATTCTGGGTTTTTTTTTATTTTTTGTTTTATTTATTGCCAAATTATAGACCTGTTACCTGATGTTTAAAACAGATCGTTCATCTTACAATTTTCGTTTTTCATCTTTTCCAGTTTTCTTTTCTTTTGTTTTATCTACAACATTTACAAAGAATGGTACTTTTCAAAATAACAATAATTTAAGGTTGAAATATAAATAAAATTTTGTTGCTTTGTAAGAAGAATATAAAAAGATGATAGGATAGAGGAGAGAATTGCTAGTACCATCACCGAATGTGACTGACAGTGAATACCTCGGAATGGTTTCTTCGAGCCGTTGACCGCCAGTCGCACACACACAGAAACACACGCGCACGCGCGCGCTCACACACACACACACACATTCAAATGGTTATTAGCAGAGAAATAATATTGCTTGTACCATTTATTGCCAATCCTATCTATTAACTACTTTAGGTGCCCATCCGTGTACAGCATTTGGTGATTTCTTGGCTAGATCGCCAGCACCTTCTGCTTATTTACTGTCACATCTCAGCTTCCTCCTCCTGTTCCTCCTCATTTTCACTAATTTCGCTGTCACTGTGGGTATCGCTGTCCACCCTCTGGAGATCGTTGTTACGTTGCACACAGGCATGTCTGTTATGTCGTGTCCGCATGTACTCTTCATGTATTGTTTTTGAAATACTGTTTGTCAGTACGTTTCATTGTCCCCGTTGTTCTTCGTATCTTATTGCTGTGCATATATCTACGCCTGTTTCTGTGTAGTCTAAGTGTAATGTATGTCTGTATCCAAGGTTCTCGGGTGTCCAGCCGGATCCGATCGTCGAAGGACCTTCCGACAACAGAAGTGCAGCAATAACGGAGATGAAGAACAACCCGAAGAAGAGAACCAAGCTCTGGCCTTTCTGCCGTTTGCTGGCAACATGTCGTCAAAAATAGGGAGACTGTTAAGGCGACACAAGATTGACACAGTCTGCCGGCCACCAGCAAAGATTCGTGACCTACTAGGAACGGCAAAAGATGACGTAGGGCTTAAGAAAGCGGGCGTATACAAAATCCAAAATCCCGTGTGACTGTGGCAAATCCTATATCGGCCAAACAGTTCGCACGGTCGAGCACCGATGCAAGGAACACGAACGTCACACCCGCTTACGCCAAGCCAGCCATTCGGCCCTAGCAGAACACTGCATTGAAACAGGACACACGGCGGAATTCGAAGAGACAAAAATCCTGACTGCCACAAGTGCCTACTGGGACAGTATCTACAAGGAGGCCATAGAAATTCGAGTAACAGATAACCTCATCAACAGGGACACCGGGTTTCAACTTAGCAAGGCCTGGAAACCATTATCAAACACCATCAAAGAGCAACGGCGCGTGCGGGCACGAGATCCTTCCGCCACGGCGGACGGAGATGGACGGCGCCTACCACTTGGCGTGGCTGCAGCTACCCCCACCCCTCCCACCACGTGGCGCCCCGCCGGCAGCCCGCGCCGGGGTACGACTCGGGACCCCGCCGACATAAATACCACGGACACAGCGCAGACAGATCATTCCATCAGCACCACCGGATGATGGCGGAACGGTTATTCGCCGAAATATCGTGGAACTTCGTCGATCGGATTCGGCTGGACACCCGAGAACCTTGGTTACAGCACATTCGCCGGGAAAGCCTCAGATCACGTAATGTATGTCTGTTGTTCGTGTATTACCCGCAGAAAAAGACAGTGTGTTCTGGGGAACCTTCTTCCCCGCATGTGCATGTAGGTGTCTGCCTGAGACTCACGCGGTTTAAGTGCGTGGGATAAGGTCCGTGTCCGGTTAAGAAATGTACCATACCGCGGCTGGGATCGATATGTCTCATTCTCAACTGCTCCCTTATGTCAGGGAGGAAGTCGTGCAGTCTACGTACCTTGTCACCTACATCCCACTCACCTAGCCCTGTATCCAAACGCGAACTTTTAAGGTGACGTATCGTCTCTATCGGCACACCAGTTATTGTGTGTACCTTATCTAGTCTCCCCCCCTTTAACCAGTACCTTGCAGCTCTGTATTTGATAGTGATATCTATGGGGCATATTCCGAGCACCACACACAGTGCATCCGCTGAGGTGGTGCCGAAGGCCCAAGTAGCCTATGTAGGACACCTCTCTGCCCTTGTGTGACCGATGCTTTGTTGGTGACCACGTTCAGTCTATGTGAACACGTGCTAGCTGCGAAGCTGAGTACTGATTCTAAGAGCGCACAGTGGTATGTCCGCATGACTGGTAGAGATAGTGTGTACTGGTTTTAATTTAGCCTCACCAGTTTGTGTAGTATTTGTTCTGCTTTGTCTGTTGTTAACCTTATGTATTCGTGGAAATTCAATTTTTCATCTATGTGTACCACAAGATAGCGCGTAACGTGTGCTCGATTGATGTTTGTGTCCCCAATTTTAACCGAAGGCTTCCTTTGGAGTGATCCTTGCAGTAAAGTGTATGTTGTTTTGTTTTCGGCTATCCTGAGTTTGTTGTTGTGACACCACTGCGTAATTGTTTGTAGTGTTCCACTGGCTTTCTGGGTAGCCAAAGGGAAGTATTGGAGAGAAATCATGTGTTAACTGTGACCGCCGCCTGGAGTGCCGGTTCCATGCTACATGCCCTCTCTTGCCACAACTTCCAACTACCAATGACGTGATTCCTTTCCTACCACTTTTTGCGGTCTTTGTTCCGACACCGACATTAACGCCTTCTGACAACTACCATGACTGGCTAACGACTTCACAATACATCTTGGGGGAACCTGCTTGCATTCTGAACAAGTAATTTTTGTTGATGAAAATCTACACCTTATAATTTCGCGGCCCCTAAAGGATGTCTACTCCATGCCTATCCTGACCAAGTAGCCTCTGCACCTATACAAACTGGAGTCGTATGTAGAAAACCTCACCTTTCGGTCTATTATGGAGGCCACAATTTCGTAGCAACACCTGCCACGATTAATACATCAAAAGTTAGCTAAACCAATGATAAATAGGCTAAGTTGGTGTGCAACCACTTCGCTGTCGTCCACCGCATGCTAATAAGCTACCAATGCCCTGTCATCACTTGCCACTAGCCATTGTGGTTTATTTGCCACCACGCACAGCAGTCGGCGGCTATCCGTCGAGAGACGAAATCGTCCAACTTGCTGCTTGCCTCCATAAAATCATTAACACCCTACCGCGTCACTACTGCATCAACATCGAGACGACGATTTTTAAATGCCTCTAAAGCGCTATTTTGCAGCTGTCGATTCGTCCAGCCGAGGATTCCAAGTGTACAACAAGCACCGGAGAAACAGTGCGATGTTATTATGTTGGTATATGAGTACATTCAGGTGCGATGTCCAGGGGAACAAACTTACTGTAGTAGTACTTATCTTGTGTTTTAACGCGACTGCTACGTGTTCGCGATTGAAGGGAGCTGCAGAATCAGTCAGTGGAGACCCAATTAAAGGTTTGCAGGATCTGCCAGTGGTCATCGCCCGTAAGAATTTTGAACTGCAGGAACAACTGCAAGCAAAACAAGAGCCACCATCTTATCGAAAAGTCGGCATAATTGTTCAGGCAACTCTTGATTCCGTTGTGCACGTTGAAATTCCTTCTCTTGTATCGCAGCCCAGTATGATAAACAGTATCCAGACTGTAAACTTCGTACCGCCAGTCTCGGGGAAGACATCATAAACACACATACACACACACACACACACACACAGAACGTGTATGATCTTGGTTGGACGTGCTCTTGGCCTGATGGATTTTAGTTGACTGGAGATGTGGGTTCCTATGTACACTCATTTGAATCACTATGCAATAGTAGCAGGTTTAATGTGTTGCCAAGGGTTTATCTGATCTACACACGTACAATATGGCCGTGAGCTTTTACAGGAACAAACTCTCTCTGTCAGTCAGAGGACAAGGTAGGATCTTATGATGTTTACCAATCGCATCCGATCAGTTTCGTATCATACTCACAAGGGGTGAACAAATATATGGAAACACCAAAAATACAACACATTACGATGCCTAATACAGCCTAGGAAAAGTGTTGGCATTCAATATAGCTTCCAGTCGTCTCGGAATGGATAAATACAGGTCATGTATGGTATTCAAGGGAGTCCTACGACATTCTTTTGCAAAACAGTGGCAAGTTCAGGTCACCATGACGGAGGTCGATAATGATCACGCACCATCCTCTCCAAATTAGACCACGATGGCTCAATAATATTGAGATCTGGTAAATTTGGTAGCCAAGGATGATGCGATAATTCATCTTTGTGCTCACAAAACCAGTCTTGGACAGCATAAGCTACATGAACCGTGGCCGTGTCGTCTTTGAACGCAGCATCACCACTCGGGAACAAGCGTTGTACCATGGGATGCACCAGATCAGCCAAAATGGTCGCATAATCCTTCGTAATAAAGGGAAATTGTAGATTAATCACGAGGTCTATGTAATACCATAACAAAGGTGACCAAGTCATTACCGAACCAACGTCATATTTCACTCTTGGGACATAAACTCAGCAAGAAGTTGGAAACTGTGTGAAAAAAGACTCATCGGACCAAATGACATTCCACGGCTCCAAAGTCCAGATTCTATTGCTTCGGCATCACGTCCTCCTGTTACGGGCATTTGCATCACTGAAGAGTGGTTCTGGAACTCCAGCTCACTCCGCTATTCCTTGCTTATGGAGCTCTCTTTGTGTCGCTGTGGCGGTGACAGGGCTCGCGAGTGTGACATTCAGTTCTATAGTGGCTTTTGCAGCTGTCGACCTCTTATTTTTCACCACAGTCATCTTCAATGACCCTCTGTCCGTCGGTCACGATCGCTCAACACACACTTTTGTCCACGCTGTGACTTAGCGAATAATGTTTTCCGCTTTGCCTGTATGCAGTATAAATCTCCGATACGATGCCTCTTGAAACACCAAACACTTCGGCTACCTTGGTTACGGAAGCACCCACCATATGAGCATCAACAATTTGCACACGTTCGAATGCACTCAGCTCTGACATAATGCACTCACAACTGCACAGAACACTGTTCTGATCAGGACTTACACTTGCAATGCATTGAGGACATTGCACAGGCGCCGTTAGTGGTTAAATACAACAGGCTTGACTATAATCTGCATTTATCTTCAAGCATGCATTTCTCACGGTGTTTCCATATTTTTGGCCATCCCCTGTATGTCCCGGGGTGGAACAAAGTGAGAAATGATGTACCCCTTGAAGAGGCAAAGATGAAGTTTGTGAATGTGTTTACCAATGGGATAAATTTGCACATTGGTGGACAAATAAAATTTGCATCACTATCATCTCTACAAGAGGCTGTGTGCCTTATGCTGCTGAAAGAAGAACCTAATCGCTTTGTTTCGTCTTCCTCTCGTGGGAATATTTCTCATTATGCTTTAATGAGGGTGACAAATTGTAGGTGTCGAAAGTGCCCAGGGGAAAAAAGCCAATAGACATTTGTCCCCGTGTTCCCCTCACTATAGAGAGATCTGTCACCTAAGTGCTGATAGTCACCGTTCGTGAAATAGATTAAATAAAGGCCATGGAGGGTACAGAGCTACCGGAAGGTGTAATCAGGAAATGAGAGTGGGGCTGGTGTAGCTGCTGCTCCAGGCTCTCATTAAAATTGGCTAAGCGTGTTGGTTTTCAGCTACTAACAGAGGTGGAAAACGTGATTGTGAAAGCTATAAGCACTCGTTCATCTTCACCACTCCAAAACACATCTCTTCTGCAGCAAGCTCTCTGCTTTTCACAGGTTAGAGTTGGCAGTATGTACCAAAAGAAAATGTCCACTTAACATTGCCTCTGAAATACATAGTTCAACAGCTATGAGTACTTGTTCATCTTCACTATGGTGAAACACATGTCTTCTACGGAATAACAGTGCTGACAGATCTAAAGTATTCGTTTTAGAGCCTATGTTTACTGAACATTTTTTATTGTTTTGGTCCATGTTACCAACTATCAAAATATGGAAAGTAAAGAGTCTGCAATAGAAGAATTGTGTTTCACAGCAGCGAAGATGAAGTATTGTCCATAGCTCTTAAGATATGCATTTTAGAGTCAGTGTTTACTGGACATTTTTGCCATTTTTGACCTATATTATCACCTCTCAAAATATGGAATTTTTTTTTTTAAAACCTGTATATGAGATGGGGCATCACGATACCCACACTTCCTTAGGATAGACACAAGTTAGTATCTGTCGTATGTTCTGGACTAAATGAATTCCATAGAATGCCTTTCAGACTAAGAAATGCGCCTGCTAATTTTCGTCGGTTTGCAGATTACCTATTCTGTGGACTAAAACCTATGAAATGCCACAGTGGAACGCTAACGTGGGAGTTACCTGTTATTAATTTCTGCACTGGAGTGACACCTGACAAAGAACTACCCTCAAGATATACTACCTAAATGCGTATAAATAATGTGTGACCCTAGGAGTGAACCCTAACTAGGCCAATTCGTAATAAAAGAATAAACGACATCAAATACCCCACAGAAAAAGACCAAAACTATAAAGTTGAAACGTAACAACTATGTTAAACAGCAATGTCTTGTTGTATCCTCCTCTATTTTTTTCTTTTTACTTTCATCTGATAATAACAGTAATAACTAAAGGCGTCACCGTCTTTGCGTAGGCAGACCTTTCCATCAACTTAAAAGAGCGCAGAACGGCTATGCCGAAGGGGAATCCCCATACTGCTCTGCTATGTAATAGACAGTGGCGGATGTAAAATTTTGGAGCCCATAGGCACACTTTAATATATACACCCCTCCAAAAACATGTGTTAAATAATGACTGTATAGTTTTTAAATTACAGCGACTGTGCTCTAAGTTGCTAATAAAAAATCACATTATAACGTGAAATTTTTAAAACTAACATGTAAAAATAAACAAAACTCCGCACTCAGCAAAGTTTATGCCTGGCTTTGATGGCAGCAAACTCGTTTAGTTATATCTTAATAGCTGAAACGCTCATTAGGTACGATGTGAAGAATGGACCAGGCGTTCAATCTCTCCTCAGACAAAGTAGAACGCCGATATGATTTCAGCCTCTCAGGAGCCGACGACGAACAATTTGTACCTGCCGTACGTAGAAATTTTCTAAGAGCAATATCATCATTCGGAAACATGGACTCTAACAGCTCCTTTCGTAGTAATTTACTCGTTTCGGCTGACACTAACCTCACAAGATTTCAAAAGTGCCGCGAAATGTACACATTCACTTGGGAAGGAAGCTTCAAAATCAGTGTATATGACGCTTGGAGTTTTTGCTGCACGTTCAGAAACAACGTCTGGTGAATTATTCTTAAGTTTACCGAAAACTATAGAGGAGTCTAACAGTGTTTTATAACTTTCTTCCCTCCTCACTAATTCGGTGTACAAGTCGTTGAGTATTGGAAAAATGTTTCGATTCTAAATTTCTTTCTACAAGTCAGAAGAACTTCTTCAATTTCCTCGTCTTCATCAACAACAAGTTTGCGTTTCCTTGACCTTTTATATGTGCATTCGTAGTCCATATCAGTCATATTCTCCCTGGATTTATTTCCATACTAGACGAAAATGCCACGAATAGAGCTACTAAACACTAGAAGTGATTCATATAATTCATGCACTATTCAAATATCAATATTTATACTTTGCAGTTTCACATTTACTCTATTAAATCTCTGGGGTATGTCCTTCAAAACTGTCATCACGAATACTGCTTCTACTCTACTGAGTTGATTCAGTAAAGTTGAAACTTCATTTCGCGCAAGTGATTTCTCACAGGTGTTACTGGTATAATGTGTGAGGGCATTGATAACGATCTCCTAGTTTTCATTTAGACTTATATATGCTTCTTCTCTTGCTGACCGGCTTGTTTTTGATAAACTTTTAACTGTTTTGTTTCCTGTTTTCATGAATGAAATAAGTTGATACCAGCGTTGTATAGAACAGAGAAAAAATTATAAAAGTTATGGACAAAACTGAAAAATGAACGTGCTTCCTGGCAACAGTTTGCAGCACTAGCGCTGACTAAATTCAAAGAATATACTGCGCAATGCTCGTAAAGTGCTTTCGGATTTCGTTTTTTAATGTGTGCCTGTAAACCAGTGTAGGCTCCTGATAAGCTGCTTGCAATGTCATATTACTGGCCTCTACAGTCAGTAATGTAAATGGAATTTGTAGACAGAACTGTCAGTACGACCTCAGCTAGGTTTCCAGACTTGTGTCATGGGTTTGTTATCAACAGAAGGAAATGTTCAACATACCCGCCATTCTCGCTGACATATCTTAAAACTAAATATAATTAATCAATATGTATAATGAAACTTCCTGGCAGATTAAAACTGTGTGCCCGACCGAGACTCGAACTCGGGACCTTTGCCTTTCGCGGGCAAGTGCTCTACCATCTAAGCTACCGAAGCACGACTCACGCCCGGTCTCACAGCTTTACTTCTGCCAGTATCTCGTCTCCTACCTTCCAGACTTTACAGAAGCTCTCCTGCGAACCATGCAGAACTAGCACTCCCGAAAGAAAGGATACTGCGGAGACATGGCTTAGCCACAGCCTGGGGGATGTTTCCATTCTGGAATATGTATAATGTCCGCAGCAGAATCTACTCTTACAGAGAAATATTTGGCCTGTTTCATATAACTTACGACAACTCTTTTTATTCGTTCAGGAAGCACCTCTATTATTTCATCACAGGTTGTTGAATATAGATAACATGTGTGTTCCTGTCCCGGATTTCCACATCGTTCAGTGTGCCCTGGGAGAAAAGGATCGAACTCGGCTATAAGTTCAAGAGACATCATAAACTGACCGTTTGTAATGAATGGAATTTTTCAGCGTGTCCACGTTAGGGAAGTCCACCACTTCTCAGCTACTGCAGTACTGGAAACACCCTTTTCAACACATCGCGCCAGTATATTTTTTTCTGTCTCACAATATGACTCGAAATGGTTTTGTAGCGTTCCAAGTGATTTTTACTTGGTAAAAGTGGTAACCCAAAACTTTTGTGTTCGAGTGAATTTCCATGATGAGGTAAAATATTAGAAATATTTCTCCAGTATGAACTACCAAACGCGGTCATACCACCGAACAATTTACATGGTGCACCATAAATAGCACCGGTGCTAAGAAATCACGCAAAGTTGATTCACCATTCAAAAGTTTACGATAAAATAAGTTTTTCTTTAAATATCTGGTTTTAGCACCTATTGACCTTCGTGAATTAGAAAAAAACCGTTACGATTTTGATTATTGCCACGGTGTAAAAGAATGTCGATTGGTGATTCATTAACACTCCAAATCGTAGGATCGTCATTAACGAGGTTATTAATTTTGTAATATCTGTTTCGACATTTAGGTTTTTGTGAGATTGGATTTTTTTTTTCACTTGAACTCGAACAAGCAACATTTTTTGTGAAAAATTTGTCTACTTTTTCAAGTGTGTTTAGACATTATCTTCTCCTTCTCGCTTTTCCTTCGTTAATTTCCGAAATTCCGCCCGTTTGTTTTTGTCACTCTTATCCATGATAAAGCCACTTACGAAATTGTCAGCCTACACCAACACAAAATAAAATGAGGTAGAGAATCAAAAGTATCCAGTTCAAACTCGTACCACACGGCAAACGAGCACAAAGCTTTTTTCTTTAAACAAGACAGTCAACTAACACAAAAGAAAATTAGTTCACAAATAAAAAGTATCCATTCGTACCACGCGGACCACGAGCACAAAGCACTTTAAACACGACGGTGATCAACTGACCACCTTGGATTACTTGCCCGAAATGTGCTACAAAATAATATCGTTACATACACTGAAGCGCCAAAGAAACTGGTATAGGCATGCGTATTCAAATGTACAGATGTAAACAGGCATAAGACGGCACTGCTGTCGGCAACGCCTATATGAGACAACAAGAGTCTGGCGCAGTTGTTAGATCGGTTACTGCTGCTACAATGGTAGGTTATCAAGATTTAAGTGAGTTTGTACGTGGTGTTATAGTCGGCGCACGAGCGATGGCACACAGCATCTCCGAGGGAGCGATGAAGGAGGGATTTTCCCATACGGTCATTTCACGAGTGTACCGTGAATACAAGGGATCCGGTTAAACATTAAATCTCCGATATCGCTGCGGCCGGAAAGAGATCCTGCAAGAACGGTACCAACGACGAGTGAAGAGAATCAGGTGAGAAGTGCAACCCTCCCGCAAATTGCTGCATATTTCAATGCTGGGCCATCAACAAGTGTCAGTCCGCCCCGGTAGCTGAGTGGTCAGCGTGACAGAATGTCAATCCTAAGGGCCCGGGTTCGATTCCCGGCTGGACCGGAGAGTTTCTCCGCTCAGGGACTGGATGTTGTGTTGTCCTAATCATCATTTCATCCCCATCGACGCACAAGTCGCCAAAGTGGCATCAAATCGAAAGACTTGCACCAGGCGAAACGTCTACCCGACGGGAGGCCCTAGTCACACGTCATTTTTTTTAAACAAGTGTCAGCGTACGAACCACACAACGGAACATCATCGATACGGGCTTTCGGAGCAGAAAGCCCACTCATGTACCCGTGATGAATGCACGACACAAAGCTTTACGCCTCGCCTGGGTCCGTCAACATCGATTTTGGACTGTTGATGATGGAAACATGTTGCCTGATCGGACAAGTCTCCTTTCAAATTGTATCGAGTGGATGGACGTGTACGGGTATGGAGACAACTTCACAAAACCCTGCATATCACCAGGGGACTTTTCAAGCTGGTGGAGGCTCTGCAAGGGTGTGGGGCGCGTGCAGTTGGAGTGATGTGGGACCTTGATACGTCTAGATACGACTCTGACAGATGACACGTACGTAAACAGCCTGTCTGATCACCTGAATCCATTCATGTACATTGTGCATTCCGACGGACTTGGCCAATTTCAGCATGACAGCGCGTCACCACACAAGTCCAGAATAGCTACAGAGGGGCTCCGGGAACACACTTCTGAGTTTAAGCACTCCTGCTGGCCACCAAAGTCCCCATGCCTTGCAACGTGCTATTCAGAAGAGATCTCCACCCCCTCATACTCTTACGGATGTATGGACAGCCCTGCAGGAATCAGGGTGTCAATTCCCTCCAACACTACTTCAGACATTAGTCGATTCCATGCCACGTCGTACTGCGGCACTTCTGTGTGCTTGCCGGGGACCTAGACGATATTAGGTAGATGTACCAGTTTCCTTGGCTCTTCAGTGTAGAAGCCGACAGCATTCTCGGAATAATGTTTCAGAGTTTGCAGTGTCGACTGTCGTCCTGATAGCTTACTTTAAAATATTATTCAATAATTTCATAAATACGATTGGAAACGGAAATTGAATTTTTGAATTGCCATTCAGTCACCAAGTAATGTAATAATATTTCAAAGCTTATATTGTCGATTGTAATTCTTACGGCTTGTTTAAACTACCGATTTATTCCACAACATTAATAATTTTTGCCATTTGTAAGTGCAGTTATCTTAAAACGTAAAATGTTAAAATAAATACAGTGCAAAAAGTGCCGTACTCTAAAGCCGCCACACCTACGCCAGTGGGTCTACATGTAAATTCGGCTCTGGAAATTGATCGAGATACCGCAAAAAGACATAAAATAGTCCCAGGAGTTCTTAACGCTTCACGTTAAGTACTATTTATGTTAACTGTAGTCTAAAGAAGGTAACAGAGGAAAATACGTACTGGGCTATATTCCTCAGTTTCACTTCGCATGTTTTCATTCATTTTCAGAAGCAGATACACCTACCGTGACCCATAACTGCGGTAGCATATATATATATATATATATATATATATATATATATATATATATATATATATATATATATATATATATATTTTTTTTTTTTTTTTTTTTTTTTTTTTTTTTTTTTTTTTTTTTTTACCAGTGCAAGGGGCACCAGCAAAGCTGTTGGAGCACTTGGAACATAAAGTCGTTGGTAGGTTGGCTGGGAGTGGGTCATGAAGATGAAAGGTCGGCAGAAATGTTCATTTCTGATGTAATATAGGACTTTCACCCGCCAGGGTAGCCGAGAGCGCTAACGCGCTGCTTTCTGGACTCGGGAAGGCGCTGGACCCGGGTCAAATCAGCCCGGCGGACTAATGACGAGGGCCGGTGTGCCGGCCAGCCTGGATGTGGTTTTTAGGTGGTTTTCCACATCCTGATAGGTGAATACCAGGTTGGTGCCCACGTTCTGCCTCAGCTACACGACTCGCAGACATTTGCAACACGTCGCACTATTCCATGGATTACTCTAGATGCAGACAGTTGGGGTACACACATTCCATCCCGGTGGGGCGGGGAGGGGGAGAGGGTACGGGGTAGCGACAGGAAGGGCATCCGGCCACCCCTTAACATTAACATGCCAAATCCGGTTAACCATAACAGCAGACCCCACCAGTCAGGATAAATGCTTGGAACGAGAGAGATAGGACTTTCGGAGTACTGTCGCTTTTCAGAAAGTGCTCCAAGTGTCCAAGACAGCATCTGGGTAGTAGCAGGTTATTCCAAAATACTGCACATAGTACCTTGTATGAGAAGGAAGTGACTTTGAAATTGTGTACAAGTACCGTTTGCAACTATGACGACTATTAGAATGAGGTTGGGACCGCGTTCTCAAGTCATTATCCTGTCTCAATATGATGGATAAGCGATTTCGGGGATTAGTTTGGTGCTTGTGTGATTTATAATGGTTGCGTCTTCAGGGTTTAACCACGTAGATGGCTGACTGGTCGCGTGATGGAAATACTGAATCCCGATTCTTTATTCTGTTTATTATGCGCAGACAAGCAAGAGCCTTTTTTAGAACCATTATTGAAAGGCCCACTTGCAATGCAAAATTAATTACTGCAAGTTCTATTACATATTATTTTTCTGTGTTGTACCTATCTTAAATTAAAAAGTGCTTCAGAGAGATTCTTAGAGTCCTAGAAATGGCTGACGTGAGTAAAGTTCCCTTCTTAGTGATTACTTGATTAGAGAAAAGAATCATATTAACATGACTGATGGTAGTAATCGTACAAGGTGTATAAGGGAAGACATTCACCTGATATCGCTGTCTTTCATGTGCTGTCGTCTTAAACAATAGGTGCCAAACGCAACTGTAACTATCAATCCCTTGCCAATGTAACTGCTGTATATTACAGGACAGTGCAATTCTCGATTACGTGTGAAGGTTTGTTGCAGTTCTGTCTTATTTGTTAGTGGCTGACCATTCCTTATTTCATTATGATTTGGATAATTACAGTGAGTACGTAAGAGAGCGAGTTAGCAGGGCTATCCTTGACTGCGTGTTCAACGAGATGATGAAATATCGAAGTTTGTGGCGCTCGTGGCATTTTACAAATGTGAGATCGCCGTTAGCCAGGCCCAACTAAAGGGGTTGTCAAAATCCCCGGGGCCCAAACCTCATTAGGGGCCAACGTCTCTCATGTGTTCTTATCCCCCAGGGTGCTAAATTGCCAAATATCAGACTCCTATTGTAAAATAGATTTTCTATCACATAATAAGTAAACGAACATTACACTAACGCCAGTGTACGGAATCTATCTCTTCCTTCATTTCGGTTCTTCAGTTTTATGAGTCATAAAGGCAAATTGCATACCATTATATTTCGTGTTTAATCTTGAATGCATAACATTTTCTTTAAATATTGTACACTAAAAATATCCTGTGATGGAGCCGAATTTGCGCTTTCTTTAATGTTGGAAAGCTACCAAAACATTGCCCCAACAAATTTACACGTCAACAGCTGTGAATCATCTTTATAAATTGGTAGGTTTGCCAACAACATTCAAAAATTCCACAACAAGGTAATTTTACACGAAAAACGAGTATACAGAAAATATTTTGTATTCAAGGGTAAACGCAACATAAAATATTTCTGTTTCTGTATAGTTGTCATGGAATAATCGTAAAAGTGAAGACATGAAATGTGAACTGACATGAAAGAGGTACAATAGGCCACGCTGATGCTCTGAAGTGTACAGGTAACGTTCTCCTTTTGTTCGTCTGTAAAATAGCCAATCCACATGGGTATGGTAATGAGACTTGATGTGACATTATTTCTTGGTCAAACGGGCTTGGCCTTCAGAGGTTCAGGTCAGAAAATTGGAGATCCAAATAATGGAAATTCCCTCGGAATATTGGAACTCTTGAGTCACTATGATCCAGTTATTGCAACATACATTATCAAGATCAGAGACCGAAAAGAAGCTGCAAAGCGTTTACAAGTGCATTATCTTTCAAGTGATACTCAAAATTAATTTATTTCTAGTTGTACACATCATGCGGGGTGCCAGCTTGGAACCGATAGAAAATGAGAAGTATTACTCAATTACTGTTGGTGCAATTCCTCATTCAAATCATACTGAACAAACAACATTCATCCTGCGTTATATTTACCCAAGAAGGAAATTGATAAATATGAAAAACGTTAACGGTTTTTGGATTGTTACGTCGTAATCCGACTACGAGAGTTGCTATTGCACATTTAATTCGATCAACACTTGCGAAAAGAACAATGACTATCAGTGAATACCATGAACAAGGTTATGATAACGAAAGCAATATTATAGGGTCTCATAAAGGATCTAAGAGATTACGTAAGATCTTAGAAGTGGTTAACCACGGCAACAATGTGGCTAAAGTTGTCGGTACCAATTGACTACAGAAGCAAATTAGTTCAAGCTCGAAATACTACCACTGATGTTGCGGCAAGACACTTCGAGAGCTTGTTAAATGACTTAAGATATGTTCGCGAAAATTGGGACGTCATTCTCCCTGATCTAAAGTTGTTTCCAGTGCAATTAATATCGATCCTGAATTTCCGGAGATGCCCAGTAAGAAGAAGAAATCATTTTCTTATGAAATTAGAAATGAAGTGAAAGATTTGAGTTCAGAAGATTTATTCAAGGAAAATTTATTTTGTCATTATTGAAAATCTATACCCAACTTGAAAACCCGATATGAAACAGTGAAGATTTTAGATGAAACGTTTGGGTTTTATAGAAATACTCAAAGATGAGTGACCATCAGGTCGCTGAGGCATGCAAGTTATTATTCAGTGAACACCATAACGATGTCACAACACATTTAAAAGAAGAAATTAAATATTTGCAATGAATTCATGCTTCTTACTTTGAATGCATTACTTTGGAACCATTATAACTCTTGAATATTTAACCTTGTTTCCGAATGTATCTGTAGCTATGAGCATTTTTTACACTCTTCCAGTGACTGTAACTGAAACATTGAAAGAGAAACGTCATTTAGCACTCTGTCTCGTCTTAATATTTGTCTCAGATCCACTATACATCAACAACGTCTCACAGATTTTGGAACATAGGCAACTGAATATAGTCTGGCAAGGCGACCAAACTTTGATGCTGGGACTCAAATATTTCCCGAACGAAAGGCTCGCAAAGCGCCACTGACAGTGTTATAGGCAAGTACATTATAATATGCTCCCGGTTGCACGTCTCATTGAGGCTTACATGCGAGAGCACTGGTGTCTACTGAAATGTGGGCACTACAGGGAACGAGTGGGGACACTACACTCCATATCGCAGCGTTACTGGCACCAGACATTTCGTCAATGTACGAATCAATGTAAAACTTAGACTTTTGTTTTAAAGTGAAGTGAATGTAAATTAAACCAATTTAAAAAATATAATGAAATGGAGCACACAGACATTTTACAATAATTCGTTATTGAGTAGCATTTGAAGCCAAGCTTGCAGGTTGGTCAGTCATATCAGTTTTCTACCTTGCCGCGTGGGTCTCGACCGCCCTGTTATCCAGTTCCCTAGCTGTTGTGCCCTTGGACTCCTGATAACAGTCTTCGTTACTACTTTTTAAACCAATTTATTACATTCTTTCAGTCTGCTGCTCCGTGAAAGCGTCAAGGCGCTAGCATACTTTCTCGATATATTTAACCTCTGCAGATTCATACATGATTCATCTGACTGATGTACCTCTTCTTTCAAAGCCGCAGTGGGAAACTACAGACATGGTTTACGACTGTTTTTTGTTTAAATATATTCCAAATAATTTTGATCGTACTAGAAAATTATACAAGGTGTATCATAATAGCTATTACTAGTTTTCTGAAATGATCGAGCGCATGAAATAAAACATTTTTGTTAATACAGCAATGATCAGTAATGAGTCGTGTAGAACTTGCACTAGGCTGAAGGAAACTATATCAATTATTGCAATAAAAGTGTTAGAAGGGCATCATTACAAAACGAGTGTGAAATTTGGAGCATGATCCTTAGCTGAAGAAAACTATATGAATTATTGCAATAAAAGTGTTAGATGGGCATCATTACAAAACGAGTGTGAAATTTAGAGCATAATCCTTAGCAAGAGCACATCACACAAATGTGCTACTAACTGCTTTCTTTCTATGAACTTGTCGTAATCAAATACAATGAAAATTGCTATTATATTTATAAACATTGTTTAAGTTTGTAGCTGCCGCAATCTATCTGATTGAAAATGCGTGTAGAAATCAGAAATGTGAATGCAGAAAACGAGCTCGGAAAAAATTGCATACTAGAGGCATCAAATTTAACTTTCAGTGTCAGTTCTGTAGTTAGGAAGCCTATCCTTCCCCACTTTTGTAGAAAAACGATGTTATGTAATTTAATACCTGAAACTAAGTAAACAAACTTCTTAGAAGATATTACGTAACCAACAGTAACAAACTTAGTTCACTAGTTCATTGTTTCTGTGGTAAGAATAACAACTGAAACAAAATCAACAAAATTTTTAACGATGAGCACTAGCTTTTGTATAGAAAACGAAACATTTGCAGACACAGTGTCACTGTGAGTAATGTTTACATTCCTGTCCTCCATGATGTTAGAGAATTGGAAACAGTTACTCTGATACATCTGATTAGAAATTTTCTGCTCTGAGTCAGGACACTTCGGGCTACTTCCTCTACTGGGCTACCCCGTTTCTAAATACAATGCAATGACATGTCAGAGCCTGTACTATATACTCGAATGTTCATATGTTCCGTAACACGGGATAACACTGCATCCTGCAAGCAACCGAAGTTAGTACTGTGACTCGATGGTACACTTACGTATACTATCGCGCGCTCTGATTCCACCTATTGCCCCGTGAACAACTGTAAATTCGCTCAAATTCAGCCGACAGTATCTCGTGCAACATATAGTACCATAGTATAAACCAGCAGGAAAACGTTCCTGCCGGAGCACAAAAAGACGAATATGCCCCTCTTTAAAAGAACCTCAGAGAAAAGCGTGGAACCAGCTGTCTCAATCTTCTTTCCATTTCCTCACAAACAGTTTTAGCAGTCGAACATATTGGCACCCTTTTAATAAAGAACATTGTAAATCCTTTTACCCTTTCTTTCTTTATAGTTAAGCTTTCATATTTAACATCCCCTTTCTGACTGCCACTCTCTATATATGTCTCTCTCCCACTATCTCCTTTTTCTCCCATTGATTTACAGTACATTCCATTGCCACTGTCTCCCCTCTCGCTCATACTATCTTCTTTTGTCTTTGTTTGCCTCTGCTTCTGCATCCTTCATACTTGGGCAGCATAAAAATTCTAGAGGGAGGAGGGATCGAACTTACTTTTTCCCCCATACCCAAGTGTTTAAAATATCGGTCCAAAATACACCCTGCCCTATGCATACGTATTGGAGTTCGCCGATCTGGGAGGCTCCAGACACCCCCCGCCCAGGCGAATGTATGGTCTCCACTCATCTGTATTTTCCACTGTCTCATCTCTCTTTTGCTCACATTGCTTCTATCTCCATCCACCTCCCTTTCTCTTTTACTGTCACTGTCACTCTCTAAACATCAGTCGGTTATGAAGTTATATTGGTGAAAAATGCTGACTAAAAACATACTTTGGTGATCTCCGAACCTTTGCGATGACCCTTGAACCCTTTCCATGTATCGACAACGTTAGTTAGAACTACATTTACGTGTCAGACCAGACATTACGCGCATATTTAACTGCATAAGTAAGAAAATTTTGAGCATCTGTATCTTGGTAGCGGATAATGTGTCGAAAAAAGATTCGAAGTCCCTCGAGAGTATCATCTTAAGAACATACGGTAAAATTTTCGACGGTATGCCATGAACAGAAATTCTAGAAGTGGCAAACCTCTTATTTGGTGTTTTAGGTACCCAAAAACCGCGTTTTTTTCGGGTGTAGCTTGATAACAGATACAGATTTTCGAAAGCTGGAAAACTGTGCTCCTAGCTGAATGTATCAAGAATGTACGCTTAAAATTTAAGTCATTTGCTACAGTTAATTGTTTAGATAAGTACGACCCATAGTGCAAAAACGTCTAAAAACCAGTTTCTACGGTTTTCTGCGTAAGTATGCTAACCCTGGACCTCTGGATATCGGTAACGAATAATGATATCGAAAAAAGTTTCTAAGTTCCCAGAGAATATCATCTTCAGAACCTATGGTAAAATTTTCGACGATATGCAGTGAATAGAAATTACGTAAGTGGCCATCCGCACTTTCCGTACCCAAAACTCGTTGCTTTTCGGAATTTGTTTCAGGACCTTGCCACGAACAAATAGTGCTTTCATAAGCCGCCTAAGGTCCGACCCAGACCACACCTAACGAAAAGGAACCAACCGTTTTGCTCAATATGCCTAAGCTGGTGGAAGCGTGTAATGCTTAAATTTTAACCCTGTACTGTAGGATAGCTACAGCAGGCCAGTTCTTCCTATAGGTATACAAATGGTCTAGGCCGACGGCTATCGAAAACAGTTGGCCACTTATCTCTGTGATTAATAATGCCTGACATATGACACCATGAAAAATCACATGTCCCAGCGTGAATTTTTTGGAACGTATTGGTACTGTGCACAGTCGTGCGCCATGTTTAAATCATGTCAAACCTACTCTAAATTAACATTAAAACTGAGTTGCTATATTTTTTCGATAACACATGTTGCCCCTGGCCCAGTACTGGCTCTTAGTGGCCTTGCTGTTGGCATGCTGCCCGCCCTGGTAAATGAAGAGAGTGGCACCTTTACAATCAAGTAACTGGTCACTGGCATTCAACTGCTGCGATTGAAACACATCTACGTTTAGGTTTTGAAATTAAAACAGCATTCTTCCAGTTACCGACGCAGTCAACTGGAACTAATTAATACATTTCATGTTACAATAATAATTCGCCACTGTGTTTGCTAAGTTCCAAAATGGTGCTGTTGGCCTAAAAATAAATTGCTAAATAGTCCAACGGAGTCAATTTTCAGAAAGTGTGAGACCATATTATTGAACATATTTCTGTGTGGTGTCTGTTCTCTCCGACATGTCCAACAGAACAGACACCAATGTACTATTCAGTAGCCATGTACACTGAAGCGGCAAAGAAACTGGTTTGGGCATGCGTATTCAAATGTAGAGTTATGTAAACAGGCAGAAGACAGCACTGCGGTCGACAACGCCTATCTAAGAAAACAAGCTTCTAGCGCAGTTGTTAGATCGGTTACTGCTGCTACAATGGTAGGTTATCAAGATTTAAGCGAGTTTGAACGTGGTGTTATAGTCGGCGCACGAGCGATGGCACACAGGATCTCCGAGATAGCGATGAAGCGGAGATTTTCCCAAACAACCATTTCACAAGTGTACCGTGAACATAAGGAATGCGGTAAAACATCACATCTGAGACATCGCTGCGGCCGGAAAAAGATCCTGCGAAAACGGGACCAAAGACGACTGAAGAGAATCGTTCAACGTGACAGAAGTGCAAACCTTTCTCAAATTGCTGCAGATTTCAATGCTGGGCCATCAACAAGTGTCAGCGTGCGAACCATATAATGGAACATCATCGATACAGGCTTTCGGTGCCGAAGGCCAATGCACGTACCCATGATGGCTGCACGATACAAAGCTTTACACCTCGACTGGACCCTTCAGCGCCGACATTGGACTGCTGATGACTGGAAACATGTTGCCTGATCAGACGAGTCTCGTTTCAAATTGTATCGAGTGGATGGACATGTACTGGTATGGAGACAACCTCATGAATGCATGGACCTTGCATGTCAGCAGGTGACTGTTCAAGCTGGTGGAGGCTCTGTAATGGTGTGGGGCATATGCAGCTGTAGTGATATGGCACCCCTGATACGTCCAGATACGACTCTGACAACTGACACGCACATAAGCATCCTGTCTGATCACCTGCATCCATTCATGTCCACAGCGCATTCCGACGGACTTGGCCAATTCCAGCAGGACAATGCGACGCCACACACGTACAGAACTGCTACAGAGTGGCTCCGGAAACACGCTTCTGAGTTTAAACACTTCCCCTTGCCACCAAGACATGAACATTATTGAGCATATCTGGGATGCATTGCAACGTGCTGTTCATAAGAAATATCCACCCCCTCATACTCTTACGGATTTATGGACAGCCCTGCAGGGTTCATGGTGTCAGCTCCCTCCAGCACTACTTCAGATATTAGACGAATCCATACCACGTCGTGTTGCGACACTTGTGCGTGCTCGCGGTAACCCTACACAATATTAGGCAGGTGTAGCTGTTTCTCTTGCTCTTCAGTGTATATATACAGAATGAAAGAGAAATTCCCAGATCTCAACTGAATATAGGCATTGCAGTAACAGCTTTGATATGTGAAAATTTGTGCTGGCCCAGGATCTGAACTCGGATGCTCCACGTGCGTACATCGGTTGCCTTAACTGCGTCAGCCAAGCGAGAACGTCCCCTGTTGAGCCCAAATTCTCACGTAGTGCACACTACAGATGTAGTGTGTGGATGCACTAACTCGTCCAAACCCTTGTGGGACTCAAGTGAATAGCTGCGAGTAAATGGAGGTAACGTTCAGAGGACACTACATCTGTAGCGTGCGGCATGTGAGAATCTGGGCTGGCCGGGAGCAGTGCTCCGATGGCCGATGCCCCGGCACAGTAGCTCAAGGTGTTTTGTTCAGAAGGCTGTCTGGTCTCTGTAATAAGAAAAACTGGTTGAAGTATGCAACAATCAACTTGCCCAGTAGTCATTTCACGTCCGCCCAGACCAAACATAAGGAACAATAACGATGAAACGAAGGGAAAAATGGTGATTGAGGCACCGATCTCGAGAAGCGAAGCATCGGGGTTCGAGTCCCAGTCCAGCACAAACTTTCACATGTCGCCACTGCATTTAAAGCAAAGCACGTATGCAGCTGAGATCTGAAAATTTCTCTTTCACTTCATGTTACAGAATTAAGTACGAAAAACGTAGATTAGCGTTGTTGTTGTTGTGGTCTTCAGTCCTGAGACTGGTTTGATGCAGCTCTCCATGCTACTCTATCCTGTGCAAGCTTCTTCATCTCCCAGTACATACTACAAGCTACATCCTTCTGAATCTGCTTAGTGTATTCATCTCTTGGTCTCCCTCTACGATTTGTACCCTCCACGCTGCCCTCCAGTACTAAATTGGTGATCCCTTGATGCCTCAGAACATGTCCTACCAACCGATCCCTTCTCCTAGTCAAGTTGCGCCACAAACTTCTCTTCTCCCCAATTCTATTCAGTACCTCCTCATTAGTTATGTGATCATCCCATCTAATCTTCAACATTCTTCTGTAGCGCCACATTTCGAAAGCTTCTATTCTCTTTTTGTCCAAACTATTTACCGTCCAGGTTTCACTTCCATACATGACTACACTCCATACAAATACTTTCAGAAACGACTTCATGACACTTAAATCTATACCCAATGTTTCTGAGGAAAAGTAGTTAATTGGTAACTGTAGGAAGTTAGTGACACAAGCATCAGAATTCAGCAGTACGAGTCAATGTGCGGAATCATTATTCTATAATGTGACAGAACACTGAGCAACAGCCGTCAGCGTAAAAATTTCGATCTGGCACTGCGAGCGGAGCGCACCACCAGTAACCAGCAGAAGACTGGCGCAGAACACGGTATCCAGCAATTCTTCGTGTCACCATCACTGGTGGATAGATGTAGTCAAGCTGCTAGACGGCTGAGTCATGGGATACGTTGAGTGAACGAGATACTCGCACCAAGTGCGATGTCCGACACACAGCTCCAACACGTCACTGTGAGGCGGCACACCAAAAAGTTTCGTGACCGGACATTGTTTTGTTTGCTGAGAAGAGTCTTATTAACGAGTAGAAAAATGGCTGAGCAAGGAGACAAGGGGTTTACAACTCATTAGGAGTAAAGTGAACTCTCCAAATACATGTTCCAATATTAGGAATAAGTAAGAACCGCTTGATACTAGTATAGAGGTCACAACAAACAATGAAATGGGGTGTGTACATATAGCTGACCTCAGAATACAGTTTGAGAAGAAGGTATCTGAGAAGTGGACCATAGATGGTTCATAGAATTGTCGTTATTAAAGTACTGAGATTCTGGAGGAGTCAGAAGAACCTAGGTTTCCTGAACAAATTCTTGCTGAGGATGAAAATAACCAGATTATGTCACTTCTGAGTGAATTGAGTTCGCAAATAACTGCTGTAAATAATAATTTTGCTGCTGTAAATTCTACTGAAGAAGCGGAAACTGTAAATTCCAGTGTCGAGTCAAAAGTGGAATCCATTAAACAAATGGAAAGAGAATAAGAGCGAAAATTTTCAAAAACAGATGGAAAATTACGTGGAGGGATAAAAGTGGTTCGTGATGAATGCGAAGAATTTGTTACACGTTCTGCAACTGTAGTGCTGAAGGCTTTTAGGAATGCGATTAATTTCATCAGTAAATTATATTTGAACAAATTGTCCTTAGCAGGCTGCTTTGCGACAGTTAGTAAGTAACTTTGCATACCGAAGTATCCAAAGAAAACACGGGAATGCTTAAGCGAGCAGTGTCAGAAGAGAATAGCGTGATCGGGTTGCTCATAACGTATCCTGCTTGTTTATATTTTAAAATATCACTTTTACACTGTCTTCTACAACACTCTACATACCTTTCTTAATAGCACGGTAACTTTTCTGACAACTTCCGATATAGAGTACGACATGTCCGTCCGAAACAGAGATACACGTCCGGCTCTGAAGAATACCAGAAACAGAGTGACAAGAGCAGCCGAAGTACTTCGTCTTCCACGAGCGCCAAAGCCAGCACTTCGACTGTAATATCATTACTCTTATGTTTCTGAAAACTAGTGAAATTTAATAAAAAAAAAGCTGTGCACTCTTAGGGTAACCATGAGAGATTGTCATACTAAAAACTGGGTTAAATACGACGAAAAGTACATTAATAATTAATAAGAAAAGTTAGGTGTTTTGGCGCCTAACAGCCGATTGTGCCGACCAATCAGAAGCAAGTTCAGTACAATTGGCGGACTCTCCCAGGGGATGGTACATACTGTACCATCTGCTGCTTGTTGCTCGCTCCACTTTTGTACCATATGCTACTTTACGTGTATCAAGTTGCATCAAGGCGAGCTTTTAGCAAGATAAAATACTGACAGCCACATCCAGTAATATCACACACCCTTCCTTCTTTGATTTCCAAAATTGGCCTGTTATCGAAGACAACTACCAAGTGTGCAAATGAGAAAATTTTGCCCAATATTTAAAAAGAATTGCAGTTTCCAATCTCTCAGTAGCTCCCCTTCTCTCATTCACGGAAATTCTTTTTTTAAAAAAAAGAAAAAAACTAGGAAATTGTTGTTCCAAAAATATCATCTCAATTAACCATAACCATTGTCTTACTAATGCTAAACATATAATTTCTCATCTTAATTCTATCGTCCGCAGCTCGTGGCCGTGCGGTAGCGTTCTCGCTTCCCACGCCCGAGTTCCCGGGTTCGATTCCCGGCGGGGTCAGGGATTTTCTCTGCCTCGTGATGACTGGGTGTTGTGTGATGTCCTTAGGTTAGTTAGGTTTAAGTAGTTCTAAGTTCTAGGGGACTGATGACCATAGATGTTAAGTGCCATAGTGCTCAGAGCCATTTCTTAATTCTACCAAAAACCCTTAACTAAACACACATTACATCATGAACTTCTTCTTATCACAAAATATCATTTATAATTTTCAGCACATAACCGTTCTTTAAATTTTCTGTAGCTTTGTTATTCAACAGTACACATCGGCGCCTGGGCCATTAAATCTCCTCATAAACACACACTACACTTATTGTTGTTTATATATGATAGGAACTAAGCAATATATGTTGTTGGCGCAATGCCATCCATCTTTACACAACACACGTTTTTCGCCTAATACCTAATAACACATTATTTTAATCTAACATCGGTGCAGTGCCATCCACTTTTACCTAATAACACTCACTTTTTGTTTACTTGCGCCAGCGCTACGACGTCCATACATATTGTTTACTATCACATAATTCATAAATATTCTAAATTATATCAGTATGTAAGTTTCACTACATAAAAGTCATACGTATATGTTAAATGGCTCTGAGCACTATGGGACTTAACATGTAAGGTCATCAGTCCCTAGAACTTAGAACTACTTAAACCTAACTAACCAAAGGACATCACACACATCCATGCCCGAGGCAGGATTCGAACCTGCGACCATAGCGGTCGCGCGGTTCCAGACGGAAGCGCCTAGAACCGCTCGGCCACACCGGCCGGCTACGTAGATGTTACATAGTTATACAATATATACAATGTTGCATTGATCATAATACAATAATATTTACAAAGTCTTTGTTACTGCTATGGTGACTAGAGGGCTTCAATTTGAATTGTCTCCTCGTGCGGCTAGTCTTCCTGACTTTGACTCATCGGTCAGTACACACTCGCACCTCCTGTTAATATTTTGCCGTTACGTATCACGCGTGACTCATTCCAGTCAGTGCTTATTTTCGTTCAAGTTAATAACGACGCTTGACGCATCGCTATCTTACGTCTACGCATTGAAAATGGAAATGATATGAGAATAGCTCTTATTTTATACTTCAGGTCTTATCCTCATTTCATTCGATAACTTAACCACGCATTCAAAAATATTTACAGGTCTTTTGAGAGAACTAAAGATACCCTTGATCGTGATAACAGAGAAAAATAGCGAAACAAATCCTGTTGCCTTAAATTCGCTTGTTGCTTATCATGGACTTTGCTGCTCAAACATGTAAACACTGTGAACATGACGAACATTCAAAAATGGTTCAAATGGCTCTGAGTACTATGGGACTTAACATCTGTGGTCATTAGTCCCCTAGAACTTAGAACTACTTAAACCTAACTAACCTAAGGACATCACACACAACCATGCCCGAGGCAGGATTCGAACCTGCGACCGTAGCAGTCACGCGGTTCCGGACTGAGCGCCTAGAACCGCTGGACCACCGCGGCCGGCAACGAACATTCCTCATGTGCTTTATGCACCACTTCACTACGCGCCATTTCGCTGTTGCTATGACGTATTCCAGCCAATCAGAAGCCGTCCTTGGCATATAAAAGTGGGAACCTCGCTAGTTCACGACAGTCAGTTTTAGCCCTGACGACGACCACGGAGGTAGTGGTCGAAAGCTTGGAGTTTTATCCTGAACTGACGCGGCATGAACACCGAGAGATTTTTATTCAAGAAATACGTCGCCATATTAGTTTCCTCTACGGGGAGGATATAGCGCGCAGCGTTCGTCACCTGGAGAAGCTGTGCCTGAAACAGTCTCAGTTGCTGAGCAATCTGGCTTTTTTTACAACGCTGTCGTGACAAGGAGGTAGTACCGCAGTTTGCAGTCGTCAAACTCCACATCAGAACCGCTGCAGTAAACAGAATTTTACGAAAGAGCAGACATGCTATTGTGAAAGAGAGGATACGTCATACCAGATATGAACTAGACATGAACGCTCGCCTGTTATTTAGTTGCCATTTACTTCTGGCCAGAGTCCTCTCACCATTGGACTGGGAATAGGTGGATATGACTTTGGCGGCACACCAACGAGCCAATTTAAGCAGGACTACGGCGAAACAGGCCGATAAATTTGAGCGGCTTAACCGTGATCAAGGAACTACTGGGTCCAACGGCATTCACCGCACTGTTATCAACTTCTCTGACAAGGAACTTGATGAAGCTACCATCTCGGCTCTCAGTAAAGGATTGAACTTTGCCCCAGCTCCACGTAAGTTACCGGTGGTTGAGATTATTAGTGGAATGGAACAAGCAGTTCGTCATCTTCCTCAAGAAGCAGCGGATGACGTAAGGCTTGCTACTAGCCGGATTTTAGCGACATCCAAGCCGCCTAAGTCAAACATCAGCAGCGAGGAGAGACAAGGACTGAAATTGTTGCAGAAGGATGAAGATCTAGCCGTGCGGTTAAAGGCGCTGCAGTCTGGAACCGCAAGACCGCTACGGTCGCAGGTTCGAATCCTGCCTAGGGCATGGATGTTTGTGATGTCCTTAGGTTAGTTAGGTTTAACTAGTTCTAAGTTCTAGGGGACTAATGACCTCAGCAGTTGAGTCCCATAGTGCTCAGAGCCATTTGAACCATGAAGATCTAGTTGTTTTACCTGCTGACAAGGGGAACGCCACGGTAATCCTCAATGCTACAGATTACCACAAGAAAGTTAGATTATTACTGGAGGATAGCACATACCGGATTCTCAGACGGGATCCCACATCGGCGCTCAGCAGGAAGACAAGGGAGCTACTAAAAATCTCTGGCCTCTCCGACGAACTGGTGAAGAACGTACGGCCGAGAGCACCTAGGCCACCAAGACTGTACGGTTTGCCAAAGGTTCATAAGGAGAACGTCCCGTTGAGACCGATTGTTAGCGCTATTGGCTCTCCTACGTACAGGCTTGCAAAACACTTAACTAAATTGTTGGCGCCTATAGTTGGTCACTGCCCACATCTTATTAAGAATTCAAAAATGTTTGTTGATATCATAAAACAGATGAAGATAGGCCCATGTGATATCATGGTCAGCATCGGCGTGGTTTCTCTGTTCACCAAAGTACCTGTGGATGACACATTACAACTGTTGGCTGCTCATTTTTCCTCAGAAATTTTGAAGTTGTTCCGGCATACCTTGACGACCACTTACTTTTTATACAGTGGAAATTATTATGAAATGACGGATGGAACAGCCATGGGTTCGCCACTGTCACCAGCAATAGCGAATTTTTTCATGTAGGACTTTGAAGAACGAGCGTTGAGCAGTGCTCACCTCCGCCCATCATGCTTCTACAGATACGTCGACGATACTTTTTTAATCTGGCCACACGGCAGCGACACGCTGCAGCAGTTCGTCGAACATTTAAATGGTGTACATCCAAACATAAAATTTACATTGGAGGTAGAGAAGGAAGGGAAGTTACGTTTTTCAGATGTGTTGGTAGAGCGAAAGCCGGATGGACGACTGGGCCATTCTGTGTACAGAAAGCCAACCCATACAGATTTATATCTGCATAGCCATAGCTTCCATCATCCGTCTCAGAAGAGAGCTATGCTGAATACTTTAGTACACAGAGCCAGGACTATTTCCGACAAGGACCACCTCGGTCCCGAGATTAACCATTCGACGACTGTTTTCAAGAGGAATGGTTATTCTGCAGGTGAAATTAAATCAGTATTGTCTAAGAAAGTAAGACACGATGCCGGCCATATACAAGAAGAGGACCAACACATAGCGCGGCTTCCTTTTTGCGGTGCTACAACGAGCAAGATAGCCAAAGTCCTGAAGAGGCAAGGAATAAAACCAGTTTTCCGACCACCTAGGAAAATTAAGGAAATGTTGAGATCAGTCAAAGATAGTCTCGGCTTAAGAGTGCCGGGAATTTATACTATTCCTTGCGAATGCGGCAAGAATTACGTGGGCCAGTCGGTAAGAACCGTTGCCGACCGCTGCATCGAGCACCAGCGCCACCTTATTTTTGGTCATCAGTCTACTGACTGGTTTGATGCGGCCCGCTACGAATTCCTTTCCAGTGCTAACCTCTTCATCTCAGAGAGATGCAACCTACGTCCTCAATTATTTGCTTGACGTATTCCAATCTCTGTCTTCCTCTACAGTTTTTGCCCTCTACAGCTCCCTCTAGTACCATGGAAGTCATTCCCTCATGTCTTAGCAGATGTCCTATCATCCTGTCCCTTCTCCTTATCAGTGTTTTCCACATATTCCTTTCCTCTCCGATTCTGCGTAGAACCTCCTCATTCCTTACCTTATCAGTCCACCTAATTTTCAACATTCGTCTATAGCACCACATCTCAAATGCTTCGATTCTCTTCTCTTCCGGTTTTCCCACAGTCCATGTTTCACTACCATACAATGCTGTACTCCAGACGTACATCCTCAGAAATTTCTTCCTCAAATTAAGGCCGGTATTTGATATTAGTAGACTTCTCTTGGCCAGAAATGCCTTTTTCGCCATAGCGAGTCTGCTTTTGATGTCCTCCTTGCTCCGTCCGTCATTGGTTATTTTACTGCCTAGGTAGCAGAATTCCTTAACTTCATTGACTTCGTTACCATCAACCCTGATGTTAAGTTTCTCGCTGTTGTCATTTCTACTACTTCTCATTACCTTCGTCTTTCTCCGATTTACTCTCAAACCATACTGTGTACTCATTAGACTGTTCATTCCGTTCAGCAGATCATTTAATTCTTCTTCACTTTCACTCAGGATAGCAATGTCATCAGCGAATCGTATCATTGATATCCTTTCACCTTGTATTTTAATTCCACTCCTGAATCTTTCTTTTATTTCCATCATTGCTTCCTCGATTTACAGATTGAAGAGTAGGGGCGAAAGGCTACAGCCTTGTCTTACACCCTTCTTAATACGAGCACTTCGTTCTTGATCGTCCACTCTTATTATTCCCTCTTGGTTGTTGTACATATTGTATATGACCCGTCTCTCCCTATAGCTTACCCCTACTTTTTTCAGAATCTCGAACAGCTTGCACCTTTTTATATTGTCGAACGCTTTTTCCAGGTCGACAAATCCTATGAACGTGTCTTGATTTTTCTTTAGCCTTGCTTCCATTATTAGCCGTAACGTCAGAATTGCCTCTCTCGTCCCTTTACTTTTCCTAAAGCCAAACTGATCGTCACCTAGCGCATTCTCAATTTTCTTTTCCATTCTTCTGTATATTATTCTTGTAAGCAGCTTCGATGCATGAGGTGTTAAGCTGGTTGTGCGATAATTCTCGCACTTGTCAGATCTTGCCGTCTTCGGAATTGTGTGGATGATGCTTTTCCGAAAGTCAGATGGTATGTTGCCAGACTCACATGTTCTACACACCAACGTGAATAGTCGTTTTGTTGCCACTTCCCCCAATGATTTTAGAAATTCTGATGGAATGTTATCTATCCCTTCTGCCTTATTTGACCGTAAGTCCTCCAAAGCTCTTTTAAATTCCGATTCTAATACTGGATCCCCTATCTCTTCTAAATCGACTCCTGTTTCTTCTTCTATCACATCAGACAAATCTTCACCCTCATAGAGGCTTTCAATGTATTCTTTCCACCTATCTGCTCTCTCCTCTGCATTTAACAGTGGAATTCCCGTTGCACTCTTTATGTTACCACCGTTGCTTTTAATGTCACCAAAGGTTGTTTTGACTTTCCTGTATGCTGAGTCTGTCCTTCCGACAATCATATCTTTTTCGATGTCTTCACATTTTTCCTGCAGCCATTTCTTCTTAGCTTCCCTGCACTTCCTATTTATTTCATTCCTCAGCGACTTGTACTTCTGTATTCCTGATTTTCCCGGAACTTGTTTGTACTTCCTCCTTTCATCAATCAACTGAAGTATTTCTTCTGTTACCCATGGTTTCTTCGCAGCTACCTTCTTTGTACCTATGTTTTTCTTCCCAACTTCTGTGATGGCCCTTTTTAGAGATGTCCATTCCTCTTCAACTGTACTGCCTACTGCGCTATTCCTTATTGCTGTATCTATAGCGTTAGAGAACTTCAAACGTATCTCGTCATTCCTTAGTACTTCTGTATCCCACTTCTTTGCGTATTAATTCTTCGTGACTAATGTCTTGAACTTCAGCCTACTCTTCATCACTACTATATTGTGATCTGAGTCTATATCTACTCCTGGGTACGCCTTACAATCCAGTATCTGATTTCGGAATCTCTGTCTGACCATGATGTAATCTAATTGAAATCTTCCCGTATCTCCCGGCCTTTTCCAAGTATACCTCCTCCTCTTGTAATTCTTGAACAGGGTATTCGCTATTACTAGCTGAAACTTGTTACAGAACTCAATTAGTCTTTCTCCTCTTTCATTCCTTGTCCCAAGCCCATATTCTCCTGTAACCTTTTCTTCTACTCCTTCCCCTACAACTGCATTCCAGTCGCCCATGACTATTAGATTTTCGTCCCCCTTTACATACTGCATTACCCTTTCAACATCCTCATACACTTTCTCTATCTGTTCATCTTCAGCTTGCGACATCGGCATGTATACCTGAACTATCGTTGTCGGTGTTGGTCTGCTGTCGATTCTGATTAGAACAACCCGGTCACTGAACTGTTCACAGTAACACACCCTCTGCCCTACCTTCCTATTCATAACGAATCCTACACCTGTTATACCATTTTCTGCTGCTGTTGATATTACCCGATACTCATCTGACCAGAAATCCTTGTCTTCCTTCCACTTCACTTCACTGACTCCTACTATATCTAGATTGAGCCTTTGCATTTCCCTTTCCAGATTTTCTAGTTTCCCTACCACGTTCAAGCTTCTGACATTCCATGCCCCGACTCGTAGAACGTTATCCTTTCGTTGATTATTCAATCTTTTTCTCATGGTAACCTCCCCATGGCAGTCCCCTCCCGGAGATCCGAATGGGGGACTATTCCGGAATCTTTTGCCAATGGAGAGATCATCATGACACTTTTTCAATTACAGGCCACATGTCCTGTGGATACACGTTACGTGTCTTTAATGCAGTGGTTTCCATTGCCTTCTGCATCCTCATGTCGTTGATCATTGCTGATTCTTCCGCCTTTAGGGGCAATTTCCCACCCCTAGGACAAGAGAGTGCCCTGAACCTCTATCCGCTCCTCCGCCCTCTTTGACAAGGCCGTTGGCAGAATGAGGCTGACTTCTTATGCCGGAAGTCTTCGGCCGCCAATGCTGATTATTTATCAAAATTTAGGCAGTGGCGGGGATCGAACCCGGGACCAAAGACGTTTTGATTATGAATCAAAGACGCTACCCCTAGACCACGGGCCACCTAAAATACAAGTATTGGGACAAAATCAGTGGTGGCTGAACACAGCCAGCTTAACAAGCATAAGATTTTATTTTAAGAAACCAGAGTAATAGCCCACGCATCGAATTACTGGGACTCTGTGATCCGGGAAGCAGTCGAAATTAGACTTAGCGATAATAACTTTAACAGAGGCAACGGCTATGCACTTAGCAACCCTTGGAAGAGTGCACTGGATAAAGAAAAATCGCAGAGAAAAACTTCCCGCACTTTACCTCCTGATTCAATGGATGGCGCTGCAAGCAACGCAGGATAGAAACTACGTCTACGAAAGTAGAGGGCACCACTTCACTACGCGCCATATCGATGTTGCTATGACGTATTCCAGGCAATCAGAAGCCGTCCTTGGCATATAAAAGTGGGAACCTCGCTAGTTCACGACAACCTGTGGAAAACCTCCCGTATCCTCATGTTCCTTAAACCTGGCAAACCGCCGTCCGCCGTCTCCTCCTACCGTCCCATCAGCCTTAGCTCGGTCTTCAGCAAGGTCCTGGAATCTATCCTCACCCGACGCATCCACCAGCATCTCCGCCAGCACCGCCTCCTTCCCGTTACGCAGTGTGGCTTTCGGCCGTCCTTCTCTTCCGACGACCTTCTCCTTCACCTCACTCATCTCCTTTCCGACCAGCTCAATTCCCGTCGCTCCGCAATCTTCCTCTCCCTGGACCTCGAGCGTGCTTATGACCGCGTCTGGCATTCCGGTCTCCTCTTCAAGCTCCAAACATTCGCCCTTCCCATTAACTCCTTTCTCTCCCGCCGTCCTTCCTATGTCACCATCCATAACACAGATTCCTACACCTTTTTCCCCTCCGCCGGTGTGCCCAAAGGCTCCGTCCTCTCCCCCCTTCTGTACCTTTTGTACACGGCGGACATGCCGCCGCCGTCACCCCCCGTCCACCTTCTCCAGTTTGCCGATAACACCGCCTTCCTTGCCCTTGCCCCCACCCTCCAGCGCTCCCAACACCTTCTCCAATCCCATCTTGACCGGTTCACCGCTTGGTGCAACCAGTGGTTGCTCAAGGTCAATCCCTCCAAACCCAGGCGATCATTGTAGGCAAAACCACCCCTTCCTTCCGCCTCCTTGATTTCTATATCACCATCTATGGCTGTCATATCGCCCTCACTCCCACCCTTAAGTACCTTGGCGTCACCCTCGACCGTCGCCTCTCCTGGACTCCCCACCTCCGGACAATCCAAGCCAAGGCACGCTCCCGACTCAGTCTCCTCAAGCTCCTCTCCGGCCGTACGTGGGGTCTGGACCCCTCCACCATCCTCCACACTTATAAATCCCTCATCCGCCCTATCCTTTGTTATGCCCATCCGGCTTGGATCTCCGCCCCCCCCCCTACCTTTTATAAATCCCTCCAAATCCTTGAACGCCATGCTCTCCGCCTCGCCTATCGCATCTGTCTCCCCTCCCCCACGCGGATCCTGTATGATCTCATCCCCTTCCCCCACCTCCTCCTTTTCCTTGATAGGATACGGATCCTGTACACCTCCCGTAAACTCGATCCTCCTCACCCACTAGTCTCCCCGATCCTCTCCCACCCCCGCCCACTGCCGAGCCTGTATTCCCATGTCCCACCCGGTCTCCATCTCTCCACCCTCCTTACCCTCTCCCAAGGTGGCTTCCGTCAACTCCCCTTCCCTGATGATGTCCTCCTCCCCTCCATCTACCCCTCCTATCAAATTTGACCCTACCCCGCCCCCCACTTCCGGTGTCCTTTTATTTAGGCACCCTCCCTCCCTTCTCTTCCCTTCCCTTCTCTTCCCTTCCCTTCTCTTTCCTTTTACCCCGTCCCCTCCCTCCACCCCTCTTCCCCCGGGCTTCCCCTCCACCTTCCTCCCTCCCCCTATCTCCCCTGCCCGTGGCATCTCTGCTCTCCCCTCTCCCTCTCGCACCCCCCCTCCTCCTCTCTTGGCAGGTCCCTGGACTCGCATACGCTCAGTGAACATTCGCGCGCCGGAGATCATCGCCATCTGTGTCTCTTGTGTGTGATGTCGTTTTATGTTTTTTCGTGTGTGCCTTCACGCTTCTACGTTCACTTGTGCCGTCGGATTCACCAGTGTTCTGTGCGCCGTGTCAACGTGTTTTCAGTGTCGCTATCGTCGGGTGTCAACGGCTCCGTGTTTTTTGTGTATCTGTAACCACTGTTTTTTGCCCGTCACTATGTTCATTTTAATTCTCCGTTATTGTACTGTTATTGTCAACTCTATGGCTGAAGAGCGGCATAGCATGCCGCTGCCAGCCTACCTCATTGTTCAGGTGTTAAAATAACAATAAAGAAAAAAAAATAGTTCACGACAGTCAGTTTTAGCCCTGACGGCGACCATGGAGGTAGTGGTCGAAAGCTTGGAGTTTTATCCTGAACTGACGCGGCATGTACACCGAGAGATTTTTATTCATTAATAATAATGCTTTGGCGGAAATACTTTGCCTATTAATCCCTAAATGTGGCCAACTCTCACGTCACCTATTACCTTCTTATTCCCTGTCATCACATACGAGTAGCCGACTTCTATGGTCGATCCAAGACTTTCATTATCATTTATATACGAATGGTCTACTTCTATGGTCGATCCAAAACTCTTTCATCATCATTTTAACTGTGGCTGGACTCATCCTAACATATATATATATATATATATATATATATATATATATATATATATATATATATATATTCGCAGATCGCAGACCATCTACCAATTGTTGCTAACAAAGTTTAATCTAATCATCTCAGGAACATTGCATACTGTTTGTTCTAATTGTGCCCACTTACTTGGTTTGGCGCCGTCCTCTACGTCAGCTGTGAGCTAGCTACATAAAGAAATAAGAAGATTGTTTTTCTCTTTCTCTCTCTCTCTCTCTCTCTCTCTCTCTCTCTCTATATATATATATATATATATATATATATATATATATATATATATATATATATAATTTCTTTGTGTTTCATAATATGTATAAAAAATTTCTGTAAATAGTTAATAGGGTGTTCTTCTGCCTGTATGGATGATAATTTCAGGTCTTATAGCCTAGGTTCTGTACTTGTTTTTTCAAACTTTATGCTGCATGTTATCTTCTGTGATTTGTAACTGTAGTCTATCATCGGTAGCTTAACTATTCAATTAGTATGTCTTTCGTTTCAATTGATCCCTTTTTGTCTTTTTTTTTAATAGAGAAGAAGGGTGAAAAACAGATTTTAGTTCAGAATGATGAAGAGGGAATAACTAACAGCGTGAAAAGAAAGGAAGTAAACTGTTAGTTAAGGGGGGATTTAATGGATTTTGGTCCAAAAAATCGATTTTCCAAAAATGTTATTTTCTTCATCTACACAGTTTAATCTACGTTGTGTGTGAATTTATCGTCATAGCAGCTTTAGAAATGCCTTTAAGTTAAACTGATGAACTCCGCACTGGCGGGCACACCCATCTTTTCCGACATTTGGGAAACTGCTTCAGTGGAATTTTTGTCAGTGTCAAGGCTTTTTGCTTTCGATATCTTTCTTTGGCTGACATCTATATCTCTGGCTGAAAACTATCTTGCATGTGGATTATTTACGTTTTGACAATACTAACACATATTAGTAGGTGGAAGGTTTAATTCCGAAACCTTTAAGTGGAAGTCAAGATTTATACAAAACGGTTGGTGGAAAAACTGTGTTTAGGAAACTGAGGTTTCATGGAGTTTACCAACAAAAGAGAGGAAGCACCTCGAAATGAAGAACATAATCTCTCAGCTTCAGCATCGAAACTTGGGACAGGAGAACTGTACAGGTGCATGAATGATGTTGATATGGATTCCACTGGATTTAGGCTTACTGATTTAGAGCTTCTCTGCCAGGCTATAAGGTTTTCATGTTCATGTGTTAGCTGTAAAAATACGGAATGCATGATTGTTGTTGAAGAAAGAAGAGTGGGAATAGCTTGTGATTTTAAATTAATTTGTAATTCGCGTGGCTATGAATTTTCATTTTCCTCAGGCAAAAAAACTGACACTGTTACCTATGAAAGCAATTTTAGGTTAGCATATGCTCTGAGATGCCTTGGACAGGGCAGAGAAGGGGGTAATTTATTGTGTGGTTTTCTGAACATGCCTCCACCTTGTGCAAGATTTGAAAAAATAAATACAGAGATGTCCTATGCTGTATGCAATACTGCCAAAGTTTCCATGAAGAAAGCAGTGGAGTAAATGGTGGAAATAAACTAAAAAGAATTATATCTTGGGGTAGATATGCTTGACAGTGAATCTCCTACAAATGTTACTGACCTGTGTGTGTCTGTAGATGGGACCTGGATGAGAAGGGGTCACACATCTCTGTATGGAGCTGCATCTGTTATTGGTATTGACTAAGGTAAAGTTTTGGATGTAGAAATTATGTCTAAATACTGCCACCACTGTGCAACAAGGAAAATGTCCAACAATGGAGACTCTGAGGAACTGTGGAAAGAAAAGCATGCTGTAGCATGCTCTAAAAATTATAGTGGGTCAAGTGGGGGCATGGAGGCTGCTGCAGTTGTGAGGACGTTCTTCAGATCTGAGGACCAGTAATGTGTTAGATATCCTAAATACCTGGGCGATGGGGACTCCTCTTAGTTCAAAGCTGTAACAGATAAAAATACGTACAATAAAACAACAGAAAAGTTGTAATGCGTTGTCCACATCCAACAGAGGCTTGGTGGTAGGCTTCGTAGCTTGCAGAAAGAGTTGAGAGGTGAAGTACTTGAGGATGGGAAACCACTAGCAGGAAAAGGTAGGCTTACTCAACGAAATTGATTCTCTTCAGTAATTTTGTGGGAGAGCTATCAGGAAAGATACACATAATTTAGAGGCAATGAGGCGTGCTGTGTGGGCAATTATTTTCCACAAACTATCCACTGACCAAGCACCAACGCACAATCTGTGTCCGAAAGACAATTGGGGTAACTTCAGCGACAGAAATGAGACGTATTCACAAACCACTCATTACCAGAACCTGTTATGAATACAGTTAAGCCCACATTCAGGCTTCTTGTAAACCTGATTTATTGAGGAAGTGTCTTCATGGAAAGATACAAAATGCAAATGAAAGCCTGAATAATTTAACTTCGATTAGATGCTCAAAAAGGACATTCTGTGGACATGAAGTACTCAAAATAGTTGTCTATGATGCAGTTTTATGTTGCAATAACGGAAATAATGGCAGAATTGAAGTGTTGAAGAGAGGTGATATAGATCCTGGTGTGTTTACAACAAAAACATCTTACACCATCGACGAGAGCAAGGTCAAGAAAGCTAACAGATCAATGTCTTACCTGGACACACAAGCCGGGCAGATTCGAAGAGGAGAAAAGAAAAATCTGGAGGATGAGGAGTATCAGTATGGAACCTTAGCTTCTCTGTTTTACATTTTCTACGTTATTACAAGCCTGTTCTCAAAAAGTATATGCGCTAATGCTATGAAATTTTCAGGAACTGTTCGCAACACGTTGCTGTCTCCCTGGAACTAAAAAATACGAGATCCTGCAATTACATTCTGATTTTTAGATGACTGTATGTAGAAAAAAAGTTAATTTTAGATGTGCAAAATTAAAAACTCTGTTAGTGGTACAATTTGTACCATAAATTAATAACTATAGTTCAGTGGTCTTATAACCTTCTCAGTACACTACAATTAAATTTTCAGATTATTGCATGATTAGAATTTGAGTTATGGCTTTTTATAAAAAAGACAATAAAAAAATTACAAATTCAAATTTCTGGCAAAATATTACTCCTGCATATTTTATTTTTTTTCCGTTAAAACACAGCTCTTTCGCTTTACGAATGCAAAATTCTAGATTTGTACGTTAATAAATACGGTTGTAATGATTTTTTTAAATAAATGTTTACATTTCTCGTTACATCTCCCCTGAACTTGGGTACCTGGAAGGCGTCAGCTACATAGCAATGCAAGGAGTGCTATTGCCCCCTGAGTTTTCTCAACATGCTATTCCTGTATGAGTCACGGCGGATGCGGTGGTCTGTATGCCACCTGTTTTTACGCCAGCCTGCCGGCACTTGTCTGTTGCCTGAAAAGCGTCCAGCTGTTCTAAGACATACAGGAGGGTTGTTAACCTCACTCTTGTTGACATGAATTAGTTTATCGTGTACAGACACTGGAAACTTAAGAACTATTATTTCTACTAAGTCAGATTCACGTAAAGGATCAGTTAAATACTTGTTCTTTCGCCAGTAGTACTGAAACAACTCCTTATAACTATTGCAGCCACTGTTTTCAAAGCTCCCAGCTTCAAATATTTCTGTTTTTATACTGTTTGACGTACTTGTGGACCAGTATTGGTTTAAGAATGCTCTAATAAATTCTTGGTATGTTTTACATGTGTTACTGGCTCCTGTTCCCCATGATATTGCGTCCCCTTTAAAACGATTGGCTATAAACTTGATTTTCTGCTGTCCTGTCATGTTGACATGTATGATGCCCTCAAGCTGACGAATGAAACCAACAGGATGTATACAACCTTTGCTAGAGAAGTTATGAAATTTGTAATCAATGGCATTACTAACTACTTCATTAATATGAACAACACCCTCACGTTTTTCCCATTCAATCCACGTTTGGAGTTTCTGTTTTAACGCAATTTCCACATTACCTACGCTTTTACTCATCTCACTTAGTTGTGGTATGTTTTCCACCTTCTGTTCTACTTCTCTCAAACAACCGTGAAACGTAGTTGTATTACCATTACAAACAGATTCCATTCGTGATACTTTATGGGTGAGGACTGCATTTTCGTCCTTTAAGTCTACAACCTGTTTGTTTTGCTTTCATGGGTATTTTTACAAGTTTTGTTTATTTTACACTGATGAAAGAAATGAAATGTCGTGTGACGAGGGCCTCCCGTCGGGTAGACCGTTCGCCTGGTGCAAGTCTTTCGATTTGACGCCACTTCGGCGATTTGCGAGTCGATGGGGATGAAATAATGATGATTAGGACAACGCAACACCCAGTACCTGAGCGGGGAAAATCTCCGACCCAGCCGGGAATCGAACCCGGGCCCTTTGGATTGACAGTCTGTCGCGCTGACCACTCAGCTACCGGGGGAGGACATTTTACACTGATCATTACTTAATTTCATGATTTCATCCCTAAAATACAAAAGTATCTTGAGCTTGCACGAGAACATTTATTTTTGCTACTTCATCATCAATCTTATGATTAACCTCTTGCTTACACTTATCTAATTTTTGACCCCATTCTTTACTCTCATGCTCAATTCTTTTTTCACAAGCCCCTATTCTAGTTTCATGAGAATCTACCCTGGTCTCTAAATGTTTAAACTTATGATTATTTTTTGCTATCTCCTCGTTTGTTGCTTCTATTTTATCAGCAAGTAATTTTTGCCCTTTCTTTAATTAATTTGAATCCTTTATTATTTCTTTTTACTCAGATAATAACTCCATTAACATTTCAACCATACTTTTATTATTATCTTGTGTAGGCAATGTATTAGCTGATGCTGTTCCGTGGATTAACCTACTTGTTCTACTTGTTGATTCATTAGCGATAATGGTGTCAGAGTCATCACTTCTGACATCACCATTCACCTTATTTAACTTATTATTAACATTCATGTCATCTGCATTAGAATCCATCTCTCTAATTTCATTATTGCTACAGTTTCAAATTGTGTTTTTTTGGAAAACTTCAGTTTATGCATCAGATGACTCTGGTAAATAGCTATAATCCATTTGGTTTTGTACACTTTCCTCTTTACTTATATTACTAATTTCATCTGGCATGCCCTGTAATTGGCTTGCCTCTTCAATTTCATTACCTTGAGGCTGCACTGCCTATCTACTTCCAAGATTGTGCCACGTTTCGCTTTCCCACGACATTTTGTTATTATGGAAATTATTACGTTACAATTTAACATTATTCTTAAAAATTCGTGTGGTTGTTAATACTAGCTTCCTCTCGCAAGCTGTAAAGTGATTACCGTACATCAGTACATGTTACCTTATTCTCCAGCGCAATGCTGCTGCTAGCCGCATTGTCTTTGTCGTGTTGGGTGTCTTCGGCTGCCGTAGTCGACCACAGACGCCTACCCCTGCTGTTCACCGCTCTGAAGCTGGGCTGCAGCTGGTAGAGGCGACACTTGTTGCTTCCAAACAATTCGCCTCACCTGCCGTGCGCTGCTCTACTAACTCCTCCCTGAAGCGTTGTTTCTCGTGGTGGTGTAGTAAAACGTTATCCGTTTGGACAGCGCACACACTTATAACTTTACACTTCGATTAGCGTTTTCGCGTTTTCACTTTCAACTCTGCGACGCGGATTAACTAGGGGCATTTATCGATTTTGTTGCATAACAGTTCAAAGAAACTTGCAAAAGTTCAAACGGGATATAATTTCACAGTTCATACAGTGTCGCATTTTATCTTTTTCACTGTTCATACACTACTGATTCGGGCGTTTTATGATAATCATTACAGTTCACTGTTCTCACCGTGCTTTTCACGTCTCACCCGGTTCACAGTTCCCGTTAATGGAGAGTAGCCTCTTCTTTAAACACACGATCCCCACCAGGGACGCCACGTATAAATTATACGTTGTTGTGTTGTAAGTCAAATCTGAAAGCTGGAGAGATCTGTAGATATTGAATAAGAGTCCCTAACCGTTCTTTCCACCACGTTGTTGTGTTGTAAGTCAGATCTGAAAGCTGGAGAGATCTGTAGATATTGAATAAGAGTCCCTAACCGTTCTTTCTACCAACCTGTCGTCTTCTAAGTTGTGTCCCCAGCGCAGAAGACACCTCGTGGGATCTTCTTCGGCGGAACCTGCTATGCTGTCACCTCGAACTTGAACCTGTGCTTGTGCTTTTTTGGTGGGATGCCACTGGCCCAGGTTAGTCTCTGTATCTACAGAAGGAAAGATCTGTAGTACTGACAATTATGGTGGGCGACACCTCTCACTAATGTATCCTGTTTGTTTATATTTTAAAATATCACATTTTACACTGTCTTCTACAACACTCGACATAGCTTTCTAAATAGTACGGTAACTTTTCTGACAACTTACGATATAGAGTACGACATGTCCGTCCGAAACAGAGATACACGTCCGGCTCTGGAGAATACCCGGAACAGAGTGACAAGAGCAACCGAAGTACTTCGTCTCCCAGGCGCGCCAGAGCGACCTAAAGGTGTCCGAAGCATTTCGGTTGTAATTACTCTTACGTTTCTCAAAACTAGTGAAATTTAAGAAACAAAAACTGTACACTCGTAGGGTAACCATGAGAGATTTTCATATTGGAAACTGGGTTAAATACAATGAAAAGTTTTTAAATAATTAATAAGAGCAGTTAAGCGTTTTGACGCCTAACACCCGAATTTGCCGACCAATCAGAAGCAAGTTTCAGTCCAATTGACGGATTCTCCCAGGGGATGGTACATACTGTACCATCTGCTGCCCGTAGCTCACTCCACTTTTCTACCATATGCTACTTCACGTGTATCAAGACGCATCAAGGCGAACTTCTAGCAAGATAAAATGCATGCAGCCACAGCCAGGAGTATCACATTGTGCATAGTTCAACTTCTGGATGCACAGACGCGGTTTTAATTACATGTAGAAAATATGAATGCTTTATCCATATGGGAAATTTGCATCCAAAAATATCCATTTAAAGTTTTGACAATGTTTAACCAACATCTTGGAAAGTGAATGAACAGATATCCTTCATTATCGGATACTTGCAAGAAGATGCCACTATATGGGCAAATGGTGTCACAAGTTCCTGTGAAACTGTAAAGAAATTTCAGGAGACGTTTTCTCGGGCACTGGTCTAGAGAAATCCAGCCAGAAATGGTTAGAAATTTCTTTAATGGAAATCCTTATCAATCAAGGTACGGCTCATTAGTTTATTTCTGTGAACATTGGTGGGCAAAGGTGTAGTTAATACTGTGAAGCCATTCAGTTGTAATTTGGAGTGACTTCTGCCTTGTGCGGTACAAGAAGTTATGCCACCAGCACCGCGTGACACGTACGAGAACTGCAGTCAGACCCAGTATACTGCAGCTGAGTCATTTAAGTATTGGAGACAGGGGACGGTAGCACAGTCGCTCAGTCTGTTCCAATCGCAGTGCATCCGATGAGACTCACCTCTGATCAGCAACTAAAACTTTGCGATAACATAAAGTTATATAAGAGGATTAATATGATGGTAATACAGATTTCAGACAATATTTATGACATTTTTGAATTATTCAAAGTATCAATAACAGAAAAATTGGTTGACGTAAGTTTAGAGGAAGACACAGTGATTATCAGTAATTTCAGCAATGTAGTATGGAATATGTGATCTCTTGAAACTGAAGAACAGTTGCAAGAGGAACGTGAAGAGGTAAGTGCCGGTGATAACAATGTGATCGGTGTACATTAGGATACGGTACTAACAATGAAGTGTCTATTAGCAATAAGGAAGATGTTAGGGAGGATGTTTTGGAAGAGGAAGATAGTAATGGATATGAATGTGTTTATGATAGAGTAATTAGTGATGGGGAGCTTCAGACTTGGAATGCACAAGAGGTGTGGCGTCACGCTCAAAACTCTGCAGCATATCTTTTCACAATTAGTTGGCCAAATTTCAACGTTGTTTAACCTTGTCTACCAAGAATAAGGGCTCAAGCGATTGTTCTGATTTTAATAGGAAGGAAACAAGAGTGTTTCGGAAGAAGAGGCTGATAATGAAAATATTATGTAGTTACTGCCCAATTAGTAGACGTCACTGCTGATATTTTGGTGGGTAGTGGTTCAGAGGTGTCTGCTTTTTCCAAAGAGTTACACGGATCTGTCCAAAAGAAAGAAAATTTTTCAGTTTTTCAAGCTAGGGGTCTGAAAATTTTAGGTGCAGCAGTAAAACAGTCTACAGTAATAAAATATGAAGTACTACTACCTATGGTACTGAACTGAAAGATAATATAGCATAACTTTTTAACTATTCCAAATTTAAGCACAAAATTATTGGTGTGTGGAGATTTATTGAATGAATTCAAATAATCTCTAGACGTTGAAGATTGAAAAATGAAGCTGTGCGTGTAAGGTAACGAGATATTAGTTTCATTTAAAACCTCAAATTAAGTTCGAAAGGGACAACTCGGATTTTTCTTCATTCAGCAATTCCAGGACGATAATGTACCATGCCAGGCAAATATTTACAACATTCAGTGAAGTAACAAGGAAGGAGATGTGCACAGAGCATATGAACAACAGAACACTTGTGAAGAAATAAAGGGAAGAGTAGAAAATATCGAAGTTTTGTCCGATAGCGAGAAAGAGGATTTGAGGGAATTGCTTATAGATATTGAGGAAGTGTATTCTGAATCTCCAGGGCAGATGTCGATTAACTCTAAAGTCACATGAAAAGTTTGTGGCAAAAGTGTATGTTATTCCATAAGCAAGGAGAGGGAGAGAAGAAGTAAAAAAGAGAATTAAATAGGATGTTATCTTGGGAAGTCATTAAACAAGCTAGGAGCTACCACATAAATCCATTTGTAATTATTCTTAAACCTGATGGAACTGAACACTTAGTTTTAGATACAAGGAATCTCAATGGCATAGTCAAAGGAGAAAGGAATCGCCTAACGCAAGTTGATCAGTTGTTTCAAAAGTTTCATTGTGCTAAATTTTATCCTCATTGGATGTCACCTGTGGATATTGGAACTTAACTTTGGCCCTTAAGTCAAGGAATTTCTGCATGATGGTAAAAGTCACTAGTTTTATGAAGTGCGATTTGGGTCTAACATTCCTACATTTGTGTTTGTTAGGGCCATGAGACAGGTGTTGAGTCCTGATCTAATGGCCTTGTATGTGGACAGCATTCCTATAGCCACTTAAGAGCCACTTAAGAGAAGTGTTGAGTGACATGTTACAAGGAGGGATGAGATTAAAGCTGAGCAAGACAGAGTTTATTAAAACAGAAATAAAATTTTTAGAGTGTGTTATTAGTGAACACAGTTGTAAGGCAATAAGATTTTGACACAGTATATTTAATATTCGTTTCAATTTGTATTTATATTAGCTCGTTGTTTATGATACACAATTGGGCTATTACTCTTTTTATTGGCTTATTCTGGCTAGCACCAGTTACTAACAACTTCTGTAGTACTGCACGTCTGGTAGTTAATTAGAGCTGAGCACTGACAGAAAGGGCGAAGTGGGTCACATGTTCTTCAGAAGCCGATATCGGCTAATGAGGGGCTGGAAAGCGACTTTACATGTTTTACAGGAGTGGACACTTACTTCCCTGAGAGAGAGCAGAAATTGGAGATGTCGGCTTTCAATGCTGGAAGCCGCAGAACTTCCTTAGCGTGGACAGAGCAGGGAGGAAGCTGCTCTCTGGTGGGACGAAAAAAGTTTCAGCATAGCGTGCCTGAAGAAAGAGCATCAGGAGCGAAACATGGCGGAAAGACATCCTTTTAGTGTAAAGGAAATCGCTGGCTCACAAACAATGGTCGTGAGCTGACCTCCGAGGATTCTTTTCACGGAAAGCGCCGGCGTATGCGTCCTGCTGAAAAGCAGAAATTCGTTTTTGATTGGCAGAGTGCTAAGGAAGTAGGAGGGGAAATGGGAACTTCCATAAAATCTTCTGAAAGGAGTATGACCTTCAGGCTCATTACCCATGTAGTGGGAGGTTATGTTTTGTGATGACCGTTGGGACTCGTTGCCTGAGCGCAAACGTAGACGCCACATGTCCAGGAGGGAGTGGGGTAGGGTGTGAAGAGAACATTTCCCTCTGGGAGGAGGAGGATATTAGTGTTTAACGTCCCGTCGACAACGAGTTCATTAGAGACGGAGCGCAAGCTCGGGTTAGGGAAGGACGGGCAAGGAAATCGGCCGTGCCCTTTGAAAGGAACCATCCCGGCATTTGCCTGAAACGATTTAGGGAAATCACGGAAAACCTAAATCAGGATGGCCGGAGACGGGATTGAACCGTCGTCCTCCCGAATGCGAGTCCAGTGTGCTAACTCCCTCTGGGGATCGATCGAGGGCACCTCTCTGTCAGGACCAATGGAACACAGTTCTCTCCGGTGATGGACCTAGAGACTTTGTTGTCTAGAGCGACAGTGGAGAATCAGGCGGTTAGTCTTAGAGAAGTTTTGATTTTGACACAGGGAGCATGTGAAGTCCTTTCTCTGTAACAGGATTCTTATTCTGTTAACCCGAGTGACAATTCTTTATCTCTCCATGGATTCAGACACACACTGAAGTGTTTCTTTACGGGAGAATACTTGAGTCTAATTTATGTTTCTGGCTAGTGATAAAACAGAAATCTTGACTCGTGTTCTGTTTTGTACTGAGGTAATTCCAACCCTTGGAGTTTGCAGATAGCATATTGTGTCCACTTTCTAGACAGAGAATTGCAGGTACGCAACATACGTCGCCTGCACAGCAGCCAATGGTCCAGTGAGCAGATCATCGGTGCAGTATATATGTTGCCCGCACTTCGATATATGATACAGGCACTCCCGTTCACTGGATAGGGAAACACCCACAGCCGATGTATTGAGTTCTATTTGTCTGTTCCCTGACCGTTTTCTGAAAGTGCCACTCAGGGTGAAGACCTTCTGTTTCTCACTGCTAATGATTATCAGCCAACTTAGTGTCTGTATGATAATGGGGGCAAGGGAGGGGTAGGTCCTAAGAAATTCAAACACGTGTTCTACCAATTTTATGGAGGACAGAGTCTGACATTGTGCACTTCGTATTTATACAATTTATGTGACATTCCACCTTAGGTGGGTAGTATGATGTGTTAGGTTAATAACCATGTGAGTTGAACAGACTCATGTTTTAGTTATAAGGTCGCAAGGCATATCTTTTTTAAAAGTATTCTTCTAGCCAAAGAAGAGTAAATCTCAGCAAACACTAAACAGTGTGACGTTGAACAGTGATCAGGACAAGATACCTGGCTGTGAAAAAGAATAAGAGAATGCCGATCATGCAAAATTAGAAAAGTGTATGAGAAAGAAAAAACAAGCAGCTCAGCCATTAACAATTTTTAAAGAACTTTGGAGGGATAGATTTCAGTTGTTAATATTCGTCAGAATGTTCTACTGATGAAAAACCTGAGTTTCATTTAACTCTGTAGTATTAGTGTGTACATAACAGTTTTTCCTTTTTTGCCTGGCAATCATAATGTGGTCAGATGGGTTCATAAGCTGTTCCCTAACATTCTTTTGGGAGATGTACGAAAAGCAATTTTTTCAGTTACATGATATGCACATTTATAAAGGGCTAAGGTATTTGACTTCATGATGGGTTGGAGGAAAAGACTCAACCCTTAGATCGTATGTATAATTGGCCAAAAAATGGGCCAATATGGTGCCAAGTTGTCTGTTTATTAGACTGATTTATTAATATATGTGTGTAAATTTTCAAAAGTGGCCAAAATAGTTCACGATTTGTTCATTCATTTCAATTGATTTATAGATATTATAATTTTCATATGTGTGTAATTTTCAAGAGTGGCGTAAATTTTTCATAATTTAGGCATTAATTATTTAATTTATTTGATGTCAAATGACGAAGTCAAAGTTCTGGTGTAAAAATCTTGTATCATATTAAGCAATCAATGAGTTGCATGATCACTTTGATGGTTTTCAGCATAATTCTTATATGATGTTAATGGAAAATATTAGAAAAATAATTTGATTGTGTTTTTGGAAAGTTAATTAATTTCAGCTAGTCAGTATTCAATGGTATTGTAGGAAATTCTAAAAATTTGTTCAAGGTATAATTTTTTTTATATTTATTTCAAAATTATTCCATACTGATTGCTTATTGAATTAAATGACTTTCATATTTTAATACGATGTAGGTGGGATGTAACGTACTGGTAGCAACTACATTATGTAGTAATGTATAAATATTTCCTCCTCTGTTTTTCTTTTTAGTTACATTTGATAATAATAGTGATAATTAAAAAATGCACCTAAATTTAAGGGCAAGAATTTCACGCCAACCCGTAAGGTGACGTGAAACAAACTCTTTAACTGTGTGCCAATCAAAGTAAGAGGGAGCACTTGAAATTACACTAGGCAGGTGTATGAGTGAAAGTTATGTATGGAAGGCGGTGAGTTAATTAGAGCGGAAAGTCGCGAGAGTTATGTAGACGGAAGTTACGTGGGTGTGGAGCTTGCACGGGAATGCACAAAGCGTCTCGACTATTCTAGAAGAATTTTCGCGCTGGCAGACCTTTCCATCAACTTCGAAGTGCGCAGAACGTCTATGCCGAAGGGGAATCCCCACACTAGTCTGCTTTGCAATAGATCGACATATCGCACAAAGCCGTAGTCCCAGGAGTTTTTAACCATTCAGGTTAAGAACTATTTACTTCAACTGCAATCGGAACAAGGTAATAAAGGACAATACCTAATGGGTCAGATTCCTCAGTTTCAGTTCGTATGTTTTCATTCATTTTTCAAAGCGGATACATCTACTGTGACACACGAGCGCAGAAGCATATGTTTATTGGAGGGGGCACCAGTTAGGTGTCGGCCACTCGGAACATAAACCTGCTAATGGGCCGCCTGAGAGGCAGGTCACGTAGATAAATGCTCAGCAAAAATGTTTGTTTCTGATGTAATATAGTTTTTTCGGAGTACTGTCGCTTTTTGGACACAGCTACAAGCATCTGAGTAGCGACAGTGTATTCCGGAAATATTACAGTGTAGTATTATGTGCGAGTATCTTCGGAGTCTTTTACAGTGGCATACTTCAAGCGTGCGAGTTTGTGGAAGATGACGTCTAAGCAATGTTCTAAGTTTGACCGCTTAACATGCAAAGGTGCCGATCTGGAGTTCACGGAACAGAAGACCCACAGAATCAGTTGTTAATATTTCCAACCAAGAACTGAATGACATCTCTGTTGCAGCGCTGAGTAAAGGCCTCAGTTTTTTCCCAGTACCACGACGTCTGCCAATAGTGGATATTGTTAGCAGAATGGAACAGTGCATTTGGTATCTCTCACATGACGAAACTGAGGACTTCAGACTAACTACTAGCCGTATCCTAGCGAAAGTAGGGAGGAGCGACATGACCTACGTTTATTACATCAGAATGAGGACTTGGTTATTTTGCCAGCCGATACAGGAAATTCCACTATGGTCCTGATCACTGATGAGTACTGCTTGAAGGTGCTGCATTCATTAGAAGATGATACATACCGGAAGTTTAGTTGTGATCCAACACAGACCATCGTGGGGAAGACAAGGAAGTTAATAAAGGATTTTGGTATGGCAGAAGTAGTGACGAAGAAATTAATGCCACGTGCTGCCAGATCTAACAGGCTTTATGGATTGCCAAAGAGACACAAGGAAAATGTTCCTCTCTAGCTAATGCAATCAGTTCACCCACCAACAGATAGGCAAAATATCTGGCAGAATTATTAGCGCTCAAACTGGGACACTGCGAACATCATGTTGTTTACTCCCATTCATTCATTGAGATCCTCAGGAAAATAAAGATAGGCCAAAACGACTTAATGGTTAGTCTCTTTTTAAGAGGGTGCTAGTGCAAGATACGTTGGATCTTTTGGCCCAACATCTTCAAGCTGTTCCGCCATGCCTTAACGACAACGTACTTCTGTACTGCAGTGAATATTATGAGATGACAGATCGCGCAGCCATGGGATCCGCACTGTCTCCGGTCATCGCGAACATTTTCATGGAGCGCTTTGAAGAGCAAGCTCTGATTTCTGCGAGGTTGCGTCCATCTTGCTTCCAACGGTACGATGACAACACATTGTTGATGTGGCCCCATGATTAAAATGTACTGCAGAAGTTCGTCGACCACATGAACAGTGACCGTTTTAAGATTAAATTTACTGTCGAGCTGGAGAGGGATGGCAAGCTTCCGTTCTTGGATGTTTTAGTTGAGCAGAAGGAAGGAGGCTAGCTCGGTCATTCAGTGTACAGAAAATGTAGCCACACTTATCCGTACTTGAACGCAAAAGGCTTTCACCAACCTGTACACAAGACAGCGGTCCTGAATACGGTAGCACACACGACAAAGATGATTTGTGACGACGTCCATCTTGATTCTGAATGTCAGTGTTTCAAGTGCGAGTTTAGATAAAATGATATAGCTAGGGAAAAACTGAAAAAGCTTTAAGGCGCCACCGACGAAAGACGCTAAGCCGGCTGCATTCCTTTCATACTGTGGAGTAACACCTAGTAAAAAACGACACATGCTGAAGACACATGGACTGATACCAGTGTTCTGGCCCATCTTCAAGAAAAGAGAAATGTTGACCCATTAAAAACAGCCTAGGTCTTCCAGTTCCTGGTCTGTATAGTGTCCCCTGTGAATGAGGTAGCATCTGCGTAGGTCAAACTAGTCGCATTGTTGCTGTCGTTGTGCAGAGCGCTCACGACACACTAAACGAAAGGAACTTGAGAAGTCGGCGGTGGCTGAACATTGCCTAGATAACGGACATGTAACACAATTTGAAAAGACGAGGGTTCTGGCTCAAAACATAATCATACTGGGATACTGTTATAAAACAAGCGGTCGAAATTAGAATAAACAGCAATAATTTTACCAGGAACCGGGGATAAATACCTAGTATGGCATGGGGACGAGCTTTCGACATTGAGCAAAAGCAAAGACGGTGGCTTGACGCATGTAGGGACGTGGGAGCGGCAGTTAGAAATGTGCGCCGGCCCGTCGCGCCGTGTGATGTCACCCGGTCCCGCAGCGGGACAGCTGCTAGTAGCTGCCCAATTTGTCATCCGTGCATGCGTCACTCCGGCCCTCTCTGTAAGGTTCCAGACGCCGCCTTTGCATCTACGCAAGGCTCCGTGCACAGTGGCACCGACAACGGTCGTCAGACACCGTCGCCAGATGTCGCCCGATAGCATCGACCGATAGCGTGGTCGTAGTGCATCCGATCTCCTTGTCAGTTTTTGGCGGGTTGTATTTTAACCTCTAAGGGTGGCGTGGATACAACGACGCCTCTGTGCTTGGATACGAGTGCTGCATAGCGGCTTCTGCTATTAAAGAGACGCCGAATGCATGTGAATAAGCTTTCCTGACTCGTAAGAACGTGTCGAGTACTATACACTCTGTCCTCAGTTCCTCAGTTATCGGAATAACCAGACAAGCTTTACGAATATATGAGATGACAGGAGAAACGTTCTGTTACATACTCGCTGAAAAGCGAGCTATAAACACTCTGTTTCGCTGTCTTTATTTGAAGTTGTGCTGACTTACGTTAGTTAACATTCAGTGACCATCATTTAGCACACGAGTGCAAGACAAGCATAAAGTGCAGCATAAACGCTTAAAAGTGGAAATACTACATATCGTACAGTATATTTGCAAACCACTTCGTATTAATAGAATTACTACTTTTGTGGCGGCGTTCGTAGCGACAAACAATTCGCTGTAGAAACGGCTTACGAAGTCACCGACACACTTTTAATAGCGGGCCGACCGGTCCGCTGGAACAGTGAACAGAAAGATGAAAACCCAAACACTCTGATTAAATAAAATTCGGTACTTATCTTTATTAACGAAGATACAGAAACACAGTAGTGAACTCCGTGTCTGCAGAGATCTGTCTAGTTCGAGTCGGAGCGGCTAGGTCAGCGTCGGCTGACGACAAACAACAACTCTGCTGCGATGAACACACAACTGACTAGCAAGTACACAATTCGGTGGCGAGTATACAACTGAGCGGCGAGTACAGAACTGTCCTAGCGCCCGCGACTCAAGCGCTTAAGAAACCAGAAGCCAGCGGTGGCGCGCGCAGACTTGCGGCGATTTCCTGTCTCGCTGGCGCTGCTTATGCGGACGGCGTCCGCACTTTGATGCTGCCAACCTTTTGGCAGCGGGCTCGGGTGGCATTACTGGCTAGGATATAACAACTACCCTACTGGCATAGAACGCCAGTAAGCAGTAATAATAATTTGTAGACAACTAATGACAATCTACCAAAAAAAAAAAAAAAAAAGATTCAGCACAGTAAACATAAGCATATAAGATACGCCACCCGTTTCACTTTAACAAATTATTTTTTGAAGTTATAATCTACGCCTAAAATTTCTAACGACGATTTTGCACTTTTGAGGTTGCAAATAAACCTGCGATTTCAGTCCACACCCGGGTTCGATTCCCGGCGGGGTCAGGGATTTTCTCTGCCTCGTGATGACTGGGTGTTGTGTGCTGTCCTTAGGTTAGTTAGGTTTAAGTAGTTCTAAGTTCTAGGGGACTGATGACCATAGATGTTAAGTCCCATAGTGCTCAGAACCATTTGAACCATTTTTTCAGTCCATAGATATCGAACTATATCCCAATTATGATATTTTCATCTTCTGGATGCCACAAACTCACCTTTCTTTGACTAAACTTAGTAGTTTCTCACGCTCCATATTTCGTGTGCGAGAACGTCGGTCGATTTGACCGAAGAAAACAAACTGATTTGAATATCACCGATTGTTGTCCGAAGTCTGTACGTCTGGGAGATACGATCGGCTATAGTGTGATCGCGCACGTACTGGCGCACTGATTTGAAAAGATCGGCCGATGTCGGACATCGGCGGAATCCACCGATATCAGAGACTGCGCCTTCAACTGGATATGGTAACTTCTGTGAACTACGTCACTTCCCGTGTTTCGCTGTCGGTAAAGTATTATCTAAAGTCTTGCCCACTGCGACCGCAGTCTAAGCAGAACACTGCCAGCTGCGGCATTCAGTGATTGTAACTCGTGGTTCAGTGATTGTAACTCGTGGTGACAACGACGGCGACAAATATCGAAAACTCGAGTGTTTTAATCGAAGTGACGCGGCTTGTAACTCGAGAAGATTGTATTGAAGTGATCTTGAATTTGTGTATAGGTATCATTTCCAACTGACGAGTATTAGAACAACGGTAGGACCGCCTTCACAAGTCATTATGCTGACTGATCATGATGGGTAAGTGATTTAACCACGCAGGCGGCCGACTGGTCACGTGATGGAAGTGCTGAATCCCAATCCTTTATTCTGTTTAATATCCGTAGACGAACAAGAGTATAGTTTAGAATCATCATTGAAAGAACCACATAGCGTTGTAAAATTAATTATTGCAAATGAAAGGTCTATTAAACATTTTTTGTATTGTACCTATCTTAAATTACAAAATGCATGAGATGGATTTCTGGAGTCCTAGAAATGGCTAACGTAAGTAATTTTCTCTTCTTAGTGAGTACTTGGTTAGGAACGAACAGTATGTAACTTGACTAATTGAAGAATTAGACAATCCATACAAGGGATGTCGTTCGCCTGATAACGCTGTCTTCGTGTACTCTCGTGCTATGCAACAACTGTAACTATGAATCCCTTGCCTCTGTAACTTCTGTTTCTTAGGGGAAAGTGCACCTCTCAATTACATCTGAATGTTTATTGTAGTTAGGTCTGAGTTATTCGTGGCTAATGTCTTCCTTCATAGGCCAGTACAATTTAATTATGATTTAGATAATTACAGTGTGTACCTACAAGAACGGATTAGTAGGGCTATCCTCAGTGCTTTTTAACGAGGTGGTGAAGTTTCGGGCGTTCGTTGCGCTAGCGGCTTTTCACAAACGTGAGATTGCCTTTGGCGCTGCTCCCCCTTGGTAATGAAGAGTGTGTCATCTTTGCACTCGAGTAACATATCACTGGCATTCAATCTATAATATTCAGACACTTTTACGTCTAGGTTTTATAGATTTCTTCAGGTTACCGAGATAACCAGGTGTGATTGATTAATACATTTTATAATCCTCCAACGCGCCTACTAAGTTCTAAAGTGAACGAGATATATTACCTGTTGAAATGAGTTATGTTATTCACTGTGACGATGACTTTATTTCAAAACAACATGCATGAAGTATGACATTCAACCACAATAATAATAAAGAGCAGATATGCAATTGAAACATCTATTAATCACAATCATATACGTACTCATGATGAGTTGGCGGGAAAATTTGGAATTCCTAACATGACGCCTCCCTCCTTCATCATGATGATAGACGACGACGACGACTGGTTTGTGGGGCGCTATCAGCACCCATACAAATTCCCAGTCTTTACTGTGTCCACTATTGTTCCAGATCCCTCTTTGAGTATCAACGTACATTAAACAAACTTTCAGATTGTGCCTTAAGTGACAGTGATAGTGAACCACTAAATTTTAAGACTGTGGTACATTCATTAATTGGACAACTGCTACTGTGAGTAGTAAGAAAACGCTGCAGATGGTGTAATGCACCTAGAAAACCTCGTAATGTGCCGGAGCTGCAATAAGTCTCACCACAGACAACTGCCCATCGTGAGTAAACCCTGCACTCGGCATTGCAAGTCTGCAACCGTCACTGTGCCCTTGCACAGACTCAGACGTTGGACTCTGCCTCGATTGCTGCCCCTGGACGAGTGTTCTCCCGAAACCTCCTCCTCCAAAACATGCTGCACGTGGAGCACCTCGGAAAACTTTCACTACCAACTGCTCATGGCAACATTTCACGACACCAATCTCATAATTAAATATCGGTGCTCAGTCTCCCTCCATAACATAAGTGAAAATCACTCCCCCAATTGAGTGGCTTGTCACTATCCGACGCCCAGTCATGACTTATTTTCAGCACATGCTGGAAATCAGTTGGCATAGGAACCCAAATATCTCAAGAAATACACCGGCTGTGCAGGCGACACAGTCAGGCACCCAGCAGCATGGGGCTATTTCAGGCTCCGAGGAGATATGTTTTACGAGCCTAGCAGATAAGATACTCTCAAAGGTCCTCTCAAAGCCAGCTCTCAAACATCTACTGATTCTAAAAAAGTTTTAAAGTTTACCGCCAAACAGGGAAAAATTTCCAGGGTGATAAATCATAAAAGTTATAAAAAAAAGACCTATAACTGATATTGGGAACAATACACCATTGTGCATTAACAGCAGGGCGCTGTCCATTGCTGTTTGCCTCCCAGTAGCACGGGCCTTCCACAAGCCACTGCCATGATGTGAAAGCAGTGACTGGACCCCCCCCCCCCCTCCAAGATCCCTGCCATTGTATCTACAGCTTTGTGCTTTCACCTTCCTAGAACTGCAGCCCATTAAGGCAGCTCTGCAGTAAGTCACCAAGCAGTGTGTCTCTCCCAACACAGCAGCTACACAAACAAATCATGAGGTTTTAGTCAACAGAAATGAAGACCCATCACCTCCAATTACTCAGTGCAACTAGATTCTGAGGCAGGCAATAGGCAGTCACTGTTAACCTACTTTATTAAACCGTACTAGTGCCTTCCTGTTTAGATACTAGTGCATTAAATGCACCTGTAATGTGAACTAATTGAAAAAATTAAACAAAATTGATTAATTTACTAATTACAAATTAAAGGAGGCAAGCCCTCAGGACTTGCCATGTTTTGTTACCCTTCATGCACAGTGAGTTTTTTGGGTACGGAATATCACATTTAAATTATGGTAGTGGGTTATGGACAATTATTGATAGTGTAATGTGAATGTTATGGTCAATCATCTTGAATAACTGTGGAATTTTATAGTCAACTGTGTTGACCTCAAAATAATAGCAATACTTAGTAAATCAGCATCCAACACCCAAGGACCACCCAGCAATACCAACCAGTCATCCACACAGTATCTTAATTGCTGTACACACGGCTTAGGGCTGTGTGGATGTTGCTGTCAATTAATATACGACCTCCTGGTCTCCACAATTATCAGAGACACAAATTTAGACAATAAAAAACAGGAAAAAGATGTCCAGCACAACAACTCTCACTCCTTTACTGAGGCCAGTATTAAAAATTTTAAATGCAACCAGAAACTCGCATTAGAACTTCTGTACCTCTTCATCATACTATTTCTCTAAACAAATGCAAAAATGTATATAAAAGTTTAATTTGACTGAAGATCCACACACTCGAATTTCACCACAAGAACATGTTTACATAATTATGGCACTCTAAGCAACACTCATACATACTAGAGATATACAATTAAAAGTACATCTGAAATGTGACTTGTACAAAAATAATAATATGAAAGCAGACAGGTAAGCATCAGCAAGATGAGTCAAGATGTGTTGTGGTCTGAGAATAAACACGTGAATAATTTACTAAAACAGGGGGGGGGGGGGGGGGGGTCTTGCTTAAAAGTAAAGCCTCCAAATTCTTTATGTGAAAACTCTTAATGTTTTTCAAGCATTGCTTTTGTTTTTCCCCTCACCTCGTCTGAGCTGTTATCCATGGTAATCAGAGTAGCATCATCAGCATATATTATAGACTTGTGAGGCAAGAAAGTAGGCATGTCATTCTTGTACACCAGAAACAGGAAGGGGCAAACACCAGGTCTTGTGGCACACCTCTAACAAATGGTAGGGCATTTGATTGACAGTTATTTACCATAACCACCTAAGTTCTGTTAGTCAAGTATGGTATAATTAGCACTAGTCTGTTGTCTTGATGTCATAGCACTCTATCTTATTTATGAGTATTTTATGTGACACAGTGTCAAATGCTTTACACAGGTCTAGTAGTAAGGCACAACTGAAGAATTTTTTTCTCAAAACCATTGACAATATCAGTAACAAGACTTTCTACTGCTTTCACTGTAGACGAACCTGGCCTAAACCAAACAGTTAAGTGGACATTAGATTGTGATCCTCAAAACAGCTGCAAAATTGTAATTTAATACATTTTGTTACCTTGGATATGATAGGTATAAGCAATACGGGGTGGTACTTTCAGGTCTGTTTTTATCCCCTTTCTTAGAAATTGGGATAACAGTAGTAGCCTTCAGGCCCTTCCAAAATTTTCCAGTTTTAAAATTATTATTGATCAGAAAAGTAAGAGTGCAACAATAACATCAAATGTTTGTTTCAGAATGATGTATGAAATGCCTGAGACTTTCTCTATGAGAGCTATTTATGTATGTGACTACTTTGTGTACAGTCTCGCTGGAGATACGCCCCCCCCCCCCCCCCCCATACTTGCAGATACAAGAGTGGTGAAATTTTGTGAACTGTCAGGCCTCATCCCTAAATTGGTGGGGAATGGTGTCAGACTTGAATACGTTATAAACTGCTTCCCATGTGGGGACAGCCTTCATCCCCACCCATGAGATTAGCATGCTGACTTTTTGTCAGGGTGCTAAGACCATGATGTCGAGTGCCCCATCAACCCAAATCATCATCATCATACTTTGTGTACAGTTTGGCAGATAACCTGTTCCCAGTTAAAAAATAAATCATGTGAGTCATGTATGTTATGCAAAGTACTTCCAGAAGTGTCATCATCTTGTGTGAAGGTAGTAGGAGTTTCACACTTAGTGCTATTTACAAAGAATTCATTTTGTATTCCTGGCAATATTGGAGTTTCTTGTCCATTTTTATGTCTCCTTGTATTGTGTTTATTACCTGCCAGGCGGCTTTACATTTGTCACTGCAATTTTCATTCAAAGCATTATGGCCTCTTTGCTTTGATGTCTGTATTTCAGTTCTTTATTTCTTTGTACCTCTGTTTATACTCTAGGTTACCAGTTTTAGCCTTTTTATGCATGATAACGACAGTGTTACTCTGGTTATGCAGTTCAGGTGTCAACCAGTCTTTTTTCATCTATTTTCATCTTTTTTGTTACTTCTGGGCTACAACTTCAAACTAAGCATGTTAGTATGTTAGTAAATAAGCTAAATGCAATGTCATTGTTGTCATGCAGTTTTTGTTTACAAAAATAGTAACTCCTCCATATCTGCTTTTGCTTCTACAGTATGAACATGCTAATTCATATCCTGGGATACACAAACCATTCTCTGCAGGTGTGAGCCCATGTTTATTTACACAATAAAACATGGCATGTGTTTGAGTTCAGGAACGCATTTATTTCATCTCTTTTGTTTCTTACTGACTGCACATCTAGATTAATAGACCCCTAACACTCTGTGTTTGTTGCCTTGACACAGGACACTGCAGGTATTCCAACAGGTGCATCGAATCTCACTGGCTCTGTTTTGGTGTCAGTGGAAGACAGAACCTCGAACTTGTCGATTAGATGGATGGATGCTACATCCTGACTTGTCCCTGATCTCTTGCTTCCCCTATACAGGACACCTTGACCTACCATCGACATCCCACCCACTGACAACTGGTAAGTAATGAAGGGTTGTGTATTTACTGCAGGAGAGACAGTATCCACAGCAGAGGACAGTACTTGAGATACCTTTGGTATCTCTGGTATTCAGATCTTGGTAGACCTCTCAATACACCCACCCACAACAGCTTCTATTGCTTGGCAGTAGTTAGGGGAATTTCCAGCTGCTTATGGAAAAGGATTTACCAGGGAAGACACCGTGGTTATTGTGGGAGGGCCAGGGAATAGCATCGACAGAGATCTTGGGTACAGTATAGAGTGTGACCTGGTAAAGATTGCGTCGGCATCGAGACACACCAATGTTGAATTTGTATCTGTCCTGAGACACCATGACCGGCCTCATTTGAACTCTTCTGTTGGGAGAGTTAATTTGGAATTGGAACAGCTGCTTGGGTCGGGTGCGGGGGCTCATATTGGTGTGGTTCCTGTTGATTCTCTCAGTAGGTGGGACTATACCAGGCATGGCCTACATCTCAACAGGAAAGGGAAGGGGAAACTGGCTGGGGTAATAGCAGGAAATGTAAGGGGGGGAGGCACTGCTATGAATGGTAAAATACCAGTGGTTACAGGTGTTGGAGCAGCACCTTTTTTTAGGATAGGTAAGACAGAATGATGTCAAGTTCTACGAGAGGTCAGGATTGAAACAAATCTTCAGTTTAGGAAAGAAATTAAACAGCACAATTCTAGCACATTGGATCACCAATCACAGCTGTCAATTATAAATTTTCACCAATCACCAGAAATTTTATCTCCACCAAGTTGTATCTCAGTCCTAGGTAATTGCATTGATGAATTAAAGTCACCCAACCCAGTTGACATAATCTGCCTCTCTGAACACCATGTGACCACTGGTATAGGAACTAGGCCTAAGCACAATGAGAAACTCAGACAGGAGAGTACTGCAAATGTTAGAATGAGGAAAGGTTCTCATAAAAGTATAATTAAAAATAATGTAAGTATATTTCATCAAAATATTGGGAGTTTAAAGAATAAAATAGATGAGCTTCTGGTTTGTTTAGAAGATTTAGAAGTTTAGGATGAAATAGATATACTATGCCTGCCCGAGCATCACATTGTTACTGATATGGATAAGGCAAATGTAAGTGGATATAAGCTCTCTGCACATGTAATGAGAGAAAATATGGAGAAAGGAGGAGCTGCCATATATGTCAAAAGTTATCATTGTGCAAAAAGTATAGAAACAAAAAAGTTTTGTGTAGAGAAACATATAGAAGCATGTGCCTGCGAGCTTAAACTAAATAAAGGCACATTTATAATTGTAACTGTATATAGGTCCCCATCAGGAAATTTTCACCTATTTCTGAAAAATTTGGACTCCTTGTTGTGCTATCTGTCAGACAGGGGGAAGCAAATTATTATTTGTGGGGACTTCAATGTAGATTCTCTGAAAGAGGGTAATGGGAAAAATGACCTTGAAGTATTACTCGGTTCTTTCAATTTGACACCCGTTACTGATTTTCCTACTCGGGTGGTAAAGGATAGCAGCTCACTGATAGATAACTTCTTTATAGACCAAGATAAGTTTAACCAGATAAATGCTCAGCCTGTTGAGAATGGTCTTTCTGATCATGGTGCACAGCTAGTTACAATATATGACATAGCTCCATTCAGCAATACTAAACAGTCCTCCAAAGTAGTACGTTCAGTCAATGATTTAACAATTGCAAATTTCAGGGAAAGCCTACAGCAATTCGACTGGGATGAGGTGTACCGTGAACCTGATGCCAATTTAAAATATAATTTATCTCATGACATTTTTGTAAATGCATTTGAAAACTGCTTCCCCAAGAAAATAGTTAAATATACTCGTAAGAAACCTTGTAACAAACCATGGCTTACTAAGGGTATAAAAATATCTTGTAACCGGAAAAGGGAAATGTATCTGACAGCAAGAAAGAGTAGTGACCCAGAAACTATCAAACATTATAAAAACTACTGTGTTATATTAAGAAAAGTTATTAAAAAATCCAGAAGTATGTGTATCATGTCTGCAATCAGCAACTCTGATAATAAAATTAAAACAACCTGGAATATTATTAAAAGAGAAACAGGTCAACCAAGAGCACAGGAAGACAGTATTACCATCAAATTGAATGTCCCGGGTTCGATTCCCGGCGGGGTCAGGGATTTTCTCTGCCTCGTGATGGCTGGGTGTTGTGTGTGATGTCCTTAGGTTAGTTAGGTTTAAGTAGTTCTAAGTTCTAGGGGACTGATGACCATAGATGTTAAGTCCCATAGTGCTCAGAGCCGTAATCAAATTGAATGAAAACTTTATGAACAAAAAGTCAGATGTTGAAAATATTTTTAATAATCATTTTCTGAATGTTGTGGATACAGTAGGATCCAGGTGTTCATTAGAAGATGCTAGGCTGTTAATGGAAGAGGCCATACCTATGCAATTTGATACAATTGAAATCTCACCCACTTCTCCCTCTGAAATTAGGAAAATAATAAACTTGCTTAAAAGCAAAAACTCACATGGAATTGATGGCATTTCCAGCAAAATACTAAAAGTTTGTTCTCAACAGATAAGTAAGATTCTCAGCCACCTGTGTAATAGCTCTCTGGAACAGGGCATTTTCCCTGATAGACTGAAATATGCTATTGTTATACCTTTGCATAAAAAGGGGGATAGATCTGATGTCAACAATTACCGTCCAATCTCCCTTCTAACAGCTTTATCCAAGATTTTTGAGAAAGTAATGTATTCAAGAGTAGCTTCACATATCTGTAAAAATGAAGTACTAACAAAATGTCAGTTTGGTTTCCAGAAAGGTTTTTCAACAGAAAATGCCATATATGCTTTCACCAATCAAATTTTGAATGATCTGAATAACCGAACACCACCCATTGGGATTTTTTGTGATCTCTTAAAGGCTTTTGACTGTGTAAATCATGAAATTCTGCTAGACAAGCTCAAATATTGTGGCATGAGTGGGACAGTGCACAAATGATTCAATTCGTACCTAACTGGACGAGTGCAGAAAGTTGAAATAAGCAGTTCTCATAATATGCAAAGATCAGCACATTCCTCAAACTGGAGAACTACCAAGAATGGGGTTCCACAAGGGTCAGTCTTGGGTCCTTTGGTGTTCTTAATATACGTATATTAATGACTTGCCATTCTGTATTCATGAAGAGGCAAAGTTAGTTCTCTTTGCCGATGATACAAGTATAGTAATCACACCTGACAAACGAGAATTAACTGATGAAATTGTCAATACTGTCTTTCAGAAAATTACTAAGTGGTTCCTTGTAAACTGACTCTCACTGAATTTTGATAAGACACAGTACATACAGTTCCGTACAGTGAATGGTATGACGCGATTAATAAATATAGACCTTAATCAGAAGCATATAGCTAAGGTAGAATATTCCAAATTTTTAGGTGTGTCCATTGAAGAGAGATTAAATTGGAAGAAACACATTGATGATCTGCTGAAACGTTTGAGTTCAGCTACTTATGCAATAAGGGTCACTGCAAATGTTGGTGATAAACATCTTAGTAAATTAGCTTACTACGCCTATTTTCACTCATTGCTTTCATATGGTATCATATTTTGGGGTAATTCATCACTGAGGAATAAAGTATTTATTGCACAAAAGTGTGTAATCAGAATAATAGCTGGAGTCCACCCAAGATCATCCTGCAGACATTTATTTAAGGATCTAGGGATATTCACAGTAGCTTCTCAGTATATATACTCTCTTATGAAATTTGTTATTAACAACCAAACCCAATTCAAAAGTAATAGCAGTGTACATAACTACAATACTAGGAGAAAGGATGATCTTCACTATTCAAGATTAAATCTAACTCTGGCACAGAAAGGGGTGAATTACAATGCCACTAAAGTCTTTGGTCACTTACCAAATAGTATCAAAAGACTGGCAGATAACCAACAAGTATTTAAGAAGAAATTAAAAGAATTTCTGAATGACAACTCCTACTCCATAGAGGAATTTTTAGATATAAATTTAAAAAAAATATATCAAAAACACAAAAAAATAAAAAAAGTTGTTATATTAACTTAAGTATGTTGTTAAATTAACTTAATTATGTCATGTGTTGGAAAATTTGACTCGTTCCACATCATTACGAAATATCGTATTCATGATCCATGGAACTAGTATTAATCTAATCTAATCTATGAATAGCAACCACTCAGCCCCTTCCCAATCAGAGCAAACACACTGGGGCTGCATTATGCCTGGTGCAATATTTTACAAAACAGTGAAAAAATAACTTATGACTGGTGCAGCATTCTATAGAATAGTAAACAAGTAACTTTATATTATGCTTGCTGATTCTATTGTAATTTATGAGTCTGATATGCTACAAATATTATCTGCAGATTTTTGGAATTAAAGTGATTTACAACCAAAAGCAAGATATCTCTTTTGATAACAGAAAACTTGGTATAAGTTTTACTGTTTCTCTGAAATGCTTTTCTGATTATGGTCACTAAGATGATCTGACAGTAGCCTCTCGCAGGGAATCAGTTGTCCCCTGCCGGCTCCACATTTGCCATGCTTGGGTGAACCACAGTTACCTCTTGCGCCCACCCCTGCGGGTCCAGGGTAAGAATAGGCCCAAGGTATTCCTGCCTGTCGTAAGAGGCGACTAAAAGGAGTTTCAACTGTTTCGGCCTCCTAGTAGTAGGTCCCCCTTGGGGTTTGACCTCCGTTTTTCAAAATTCTACAGAAGTACAAGCCTTTTGGGGAAGGACGCCTTACGTGGTGTATCACTGGTCCTCAGTGCACTAAGACCTTGGCACTCAGCATTGTACCGGCGTTGTAACCACACCCACTATTCCTCAAATTGGGCCTAAATGCCTGATGGGTTGCACAAGTTACGCCCATAGTGCGTCCCCATCTGCACCTACGATCATGATGGACCTCCATGGCACCCGAAATCCAGCACGGTAGCCAGCCCGTTGTGGTGGGGTCGTCATGTACCCTCTAGGTTGTAGCCCCCTGACAACACGGGGATCGTACTGCCGATACCTGAGCTGCACCCTCCCCACTTCGGCCAAGGAGTAGATGCCCATCTCCTTGGGCCATCAGGACTCCCGGCAACGGTCATCCTGCCAGGTGGCCCTTGCTGAGGCTGGGTGGCGCCCGTGGGGAGAGCCCCTGGTAGGAGTGGGTGGTATCGGGGCGGACATTTCGCAGATGAAACGTCAACATGTATCAGGTCGCTCTGCGGCCTAGTCTTTTAAAAAGAAAGATACTGTCTCTGGTTCTGGTTCTCCTGTCCTTTCCCCCTTGGCCACTCCCTGGGAGGAAGGACAGGCCCGCCGGCTTGGGGCGAAGTACTTCCCCCACTATTTAGTCTGTTCTCGGACTGATGGGGGGACATTCGCCACCTCCAAGCCCATGTTCTTTGTCCAGCACATCGAGGACATCTTCGGGGAAATCGAGGCTCTCAGTAAAATGCGTTCGGGGTCCGTTCTTATAAAGACCGCCTCCGCCACACAGTCAGCGGCGCTCCAGGCGTGCGATCGACTAGGGGACATCCCAGTGTCTATTGTCCCACATCTGGCACTGAATAGGACGCAGGGGGTTATTTTTCATCGGGACCTCCTGCTGCAATCTGATGAGGAGCTCAGGGCAAACCTGGAGCGCCGAGGCGTGCATTTCGTCCGGCGAGTTCAGTGCGGCCCCAAAGACCATCTCATCGACACCGGAGCCTTTATCCTCGCCTACGAGGGGGACGTTCTCCCAGAGAAGGTAAAGGTGATGTGCTACCGGTGCGACGTGCGACCTTACGTCCCGCCTCCTATGCGCTGCTTTCGGTGTTTGCGCTTTGGGCACATGTTGTCACGGTGTGAGGCTGAGCCCCTTTGTGGCGATTGTGGATGTCCTCTTCGTGAGGAACATACATGCACCCCACCACCTTGCTGTGTCAATTGTCCTGGCATCCACTCGCCTAGATCTTTAGACTGCCCCGCGTACCAGAAGCAGAAGAAGATTCAAGAATTAAAAACTTTGGATCGTCTCTCTTATTCTGAGGCCAGCAAGAAGTATGACCGCCTCCATCCCGTGACATTGACAACTTCGTTTGCCTCAGTCGTGTCCACTCCTTCCGCAGTATCCTCACCCCTCTCCTGTCCCCCCTCCACCACCTCACCCCATCCGGGGTCTATGCCTCCGCCTCCCAAATCCCTCCCTTCCCCCTCCTCCCCCTCCGCCGCCTGAGAAGCGATCCTCTTCTCAGGCGTCCATCGGGGAAATGTTCCGGACCCCGGCTTCCGAGGTCCGGCGTTCCAACATGGACCCCGCACGTGAGGACCTTCTTTGGGTCCAGCCCACCATCCCCGTGCCTCATCGGACTTCCAAGAAGGCCTCCAAAAAGAAATCTTTATCCCCCTCTCCACCCCGGCACGTTTTGTCTGACGCTCCATCCGTGAGTCGCTGCTCCCAGCCGTCCTCAGTTTTGCCGGGACGCTCTGCTGCCAGGCACTCAGCTGGCCTCTCGTCGGCGAATGATGCTGCCCCTCCTACGCAACCCGGGAAAGCGGCCGCCGCTGGCGACAACTCAATGGAACAGGATCCGCCTCCCGCCAGTTGTAGCGTTGTTCCCTCAACACCTGACCCTCCGCGGCCGTCGAGGTGACCAGCTCTTCACCCGTTTCGTTCCCCCTCTTTTCTGACTAGCGATGGCTTTGTTACATTGGAACATAAGAGGTATTCGATCTGATCGGGAGGAATTACAACTGCTCCTCCACCTGCACTGTCTCCTCGTCCTTGGTCTCCAGGAAACCAAGTTGCACCCAACTGACCGTATTGCTTTTACCCACTATACCTCGGAGCGGTCTGACCTCCCCCCTGTGGACGGTATTCCAGCTCATGGTGGGGACATGTTGCTCGTTCGGGACGATGTGTCTATTACCATCCCCTCCCATTGACCACCCCACTCCAAGCAATAGCTGTCCATATTACTCTTTCTGCCTTTACTTTTTCTGTTTGTACCGTCTACACTCTATCGTCATCCGCAATTAGTCGGGCTGACATGATGCACCTGATGGTTCAGCTTCCCCCGCATTTTATTGTTTGGCGACTTCAATGCCCATCATCCCCTTTGGGGCTCTCCTGCATCCTGTCAGAGAGGCTCACTCTTGGCGGATGTCTTGAACCATCTCAATCTTGTCTGCCTCAATACTGGCACCCCGACTTTCCTCTCGGACTCTACTCATACCTACTCCCACTTGGACCTCTCGATCTGTTCTACCACTCTTGCCCGTCGGTTCGAGTGGTATGTCCTTTCTGACACCTATTCGAGCGACCACTTCCCCTGTGTCGTTCGTCTCCTGCACCACACACCATCCCCACGTCCTTCGAGCTGGAACACACCGAAATCTGACTGGGGACTTTACTCCTCCCTGGCGACCTTTCCGGACCACGATTTTCTCAGTTGTGACAGTCAGGTCGAATACCTCACGGCTGTTATCATCAATGCTGCCGAACGTTCCATTCCTCGTACTGCCTCTTCTTCACGTCGCGTTTCCGTCCCCTGGTGGAATGAGGCTTGTCGAGACGCTATCCATGCTCGACGATGTGCTTTACGCACCTTTCGCCGCCATTGGTGAATTGTATTGGATACAAACGACTCCGAGCGCAATGCCGTAGAGTCATCAAAGACAGCAAAAAAGCTTGTTGGGCCTCTTTCACCAGCTCCTTTAACAGTTTTACTCCTTCTTCTGTCGTCTGGGGTGGCCTGCGCCGGCTGTCGGGCATTACGGCCCACTCCTCGGTACCTGGCCTGACTTCAGGTGTTGAGGTCCTTGTTGATCCTGTGGATATCTACAACGCCTTCGGCCGCTTTTTCGCGGAGGTTTCAAGCTCCGCCCATTACCACCCTACCTTCCTTCCCAGGAAAGAGGCAGAAGAGGTTCGGCGACCGTCCTTCCACTAACTGAATCTGGAAAATTATAGTGCCCCCTTTACTATGTGGGAACTCGAACGTACACTTGCACTGTCCCGGTCCTCTGCTCCGGGGCCAGATGCCATTCACGTTCAGATGCTGGCACACCTTTCTCTGGCAGGCAAAAGCTTCCTTCTTCGTACCTACAATCGGGTCTGGACCGAATGTCAAGTCCCCATGCGTTGGCGTGACGCCGTCGTTGTTCCTATACCCAAACCCGGGAAGGATAGACACCTTCCTTCTAGTTACCGCCCCATTTCTCTTACAAGCTGTGTCTGTAACGTGATGGAGCGCATGGTTAACGCTCGGTTAGTTTGGATTCTTGAATCTCGACGGCTGCTTTCCAATGTTCAATGAGGCTTTCGTCGCCGCCGCTCCGCTGTTGACCACGTTGTGACCTTGTCGACATTCATCATGCACAACTTTTTGCGAAAGCGCCAAACGGTCACCGTGTTCTTCGATTTGGAGAAGGCTTATGAGACCTGTTGGAGAGGAGGTATCCTCCGCACTATGCACAGGTGGGGTCTACGTGGTCGCCTGCCCCTTTTTATTGATTCCTTTTTAAAAGATCGACAGTTTAGGGTACGTGTGGGTTCCGTATTGTCCGACGTCTTCCTCCAGGAGAACGGAGTGCCTCAGGACTCCATCTTGAGCGTAGCCCTTTTTGCCATAGCGATCAATCCAATTATGGATTGCATTCCACCTAATGTCTCAGGCTCTCTTTTTGTCGATGACTTCGCGATCTACTGCAGTGCCCAGCGAACGTGCCTCCTGGAGCGTTGCCTTCAGCGTTGTCTAGACAGCGTATACTCATGGAGTGTGGCAAATGGCTTCGCTGAAGAGAAGACGGTTTGCATCAACTTTTGGCGATATAAAGCGTTCCTTCCGCCATCCTTACATCTCGGTCCCGTTGTTCTCCCATTCGTGGAAACAACTAAGTTTCTAGGGCTCACACTGGACAGGAAACTTTGTTGGTCTCCTCACGTCTCTTATTTGGCTGCCCGTTGTACACGTTCCCTTAATGTCCTCAGAGTTCTTAGTGGTGCATCTTGGGGAGCGGATCGCACTGTCCTGCTTCGCTTGTATCGGTCCATAGTCCGATCAAAGCTGGATTATGGGAGCCTCGTCTACTCGGCCATCCCTCTTACGCCGTCTCAACTCCATCTACCATAGGGGGTTACGTCTTGCGACTGGAGCTTTCTACACTAGTCCCGTCGAGAGTCTTTATGCTGAAGCTGCCAAATTACCATTGACCTACCGGCGCGACGTACTGCTTTGTCAGTATGCCTGCCGGCTGCTGTCAATGCCCAACCACCCCTCTTATCAGTCCTTCTTCGCCGATTCTCTCGACCGTCAGTATGGGTTGTATGTGTCTGCCCTGCTGCCCCCTGGAGTCCGCTTTCGTCGCCTGCTTTGACAATTGGATTTTGCCCTCCCTACCACCTTCATAGAGGGTGAGAGCCCGACACCACCTTGGCTCCAGGCTCCGGTTCATGTTTATCTCGACCTCAGCTCACTCCCGAAGGAGGGTACTCTGGCTGCAGTGTATTGCTCACGGTTTGTCGAACTTCGTGCGCGACTTGCCAGTCACACCTTTATTTACACTGATGGCTCCAAAACTGATGGTGTCGGATGTGCCTTTGTCATCGGGGCCGTCACCTTTAAATACTGGCTCCTCGACCAGTGTTCCAGCTTTACGGCCGAGCTTTTTGCTCTCCATCAGGCCGTTCACTATGCCCGCCACCACCGCCATTCATCGTATGTACTCTGCTCTGATTCACTCAGTGCTCTTCAGAGCCTTGGAGCTCCATCTCCGGTCCATCCCTTGGTGCAACGGATCCAGCAGTCCCTCCATTCTTTCGCTGAGGGTGGCTCTCCTGTCAGCTTTCTGTGGGTTCCCGGCCATGTAGGAGTGCCTGGGAATGAGGCTGCTGATGCTGCAGCCAAGGCTGCAGTCCTCCTGCCTTGGCCAGCCTCCCATTGTGTCCCGTCATCTGACGTTAGTGGGGTTTTTTGTAAGAGGCTTGTGTCCTTGTGGTGGGATACTTGGTCCTCACTTCAAGGAAACAAGCTCCGGGCAGTAAAAACGTTCCCAACTGCTTGGACAACCTCCTCCCGACCATCTCGGCGAGAAGAGGTCCTTCTGACCAGGTTGCGGATTGGGCATTGCCAGTTTAGCCACCGCTACCTGCTGTCCGGTGACCCAGTCCCGCAGTGCCCTTGTGGTCATGCATTAACAGTGTGCCATGTTTTATTGTCGTGTCCCCGTTTTAGTCAATCTCGTGTTGTCCTGTCTCTGCCATCTACTTTACAGGATATTTTAGCGGATGACGCTCGAGCAGCTGCTCGTGTTCTTAGTTTCATTACTTTGACTGGATTGTCCAAAGACATCTAACTCTTTCACTTATTTTATCTGCATCTTTGTAAGAACTTTCTGGTGTCCCCCCCCCCCCCTTGAGTTTTACTAGATTCTATGTGCTCTAACAATTGTGACTGGGCGCTAATGACCTCAGTAGTTAAGCGCCCTTAAACCCCAAACAAAAAAAACAAAAAAACAAAAAGAAAGCTCTTGCACCATGAAGACCCACCTCAGCGTCGGCACGGCACCCGGTTGTCAGTGGTCCATATTCTGGTGCACTGTCCCACGTTAACTGTCCAGTGATGGAATCTTGGGTCACCGGACTCGCTGCTCATTTTATCTGACACCTCATTGGCTGATTTAGTTTTACATTTTATTCGCGAGGGTGGGTTTTATCATTTGATCTAAGTTTTAGCTCGTGTCCTTTGTCCCTCTGTGTCCTCCACCCTAGTGCTTTTAGGGTGGAGGTTTTAATGTGTTGCAGAGTTTCTGGCTTTTCATTTTTATTCCCGTGGTTGGCCAGCCACTGTAATCTGCTTTCTTCTTTTACTGTCTTCTGTTTCTAGCATCTCTCTGTTGTTTTCGTGTCCTCTTTTGTTCCTTTTAGTGGTCATTGCCTTTCCTCATTCTTGTGGTTTTTCCTTTCTTTCCATTTTGTGTTATATGTCTTGTCTGTTTTATTCTCACACTTGTGGCATTGTTTTATTAGGAACAAGGGACTGATGACCTCGTAGTTTGGTCCCTTCTCCCCTCTTTTAAACCAACCAACCTTCTTTCAGTGATGTCACTGTGCCAAGTGAGCAGTTTTAAATTTTTCAGTCAATCAAAAAATACTACATGGTGACAGTGAAAAGTATTCAATAAAATGAAAGTCAGCAACAGTGCAGTACGGATTGCCACTCAGCATGTCAAGGGTATCTGAATTTTTTTTTAACGCCATACTCAAAAGTATCCAATTATACTATAGTACTTCCACAACCTCCTCCTTACATTTTCACTCATAGTTTGAAATCACAGTGAACTTTGATTTCCAGTACAAATCGTTTGTTTTATGCTAGCATGCTGAGCAGAAACATAAAAATTTGATACACATTCATCTCCAACACTTTTTAAAATAATTTCTATTTTAAACTATAGGTTCTTACCATTTTAGTAAATGGTTCAGTTATGTCCACCAGCTAAACAAGTTCCGGCAGTTGTGACTGCCTTAATAATTTAATTTGATCCATTAGGAGTGGTTTGTGAAAGCCTAAGACTGTAAAAGCAATGGGTTTGTGTAAAAATAACTTTCGTGCTAGCAGTCACAATTTCCTTTTATTTATATTTTTTGTGATGCATTTCAGGAAATGATTCTCATTTTCAAGAGCATTTCTCTTGTGTGTTCTGTGCAATTTTTTGTGTTGTTTTTGATGTCTAGGGTTCTACATTGTTTTGTCGTCGTTAAGTTTTCTTATGGTTTCTGCACAAATGGATCACAATAAATCTTAAAGACAACAAAACACATCAAAAACAATACAAAAAAAAGGCACAACACACAGAGAAAAACTCTCCTGAAAACGGGAGTCAGTTCCAAAAATGTCATGTAAAATATAAATGAAAGATCATCGTGACTGGAAACAGAAAAGTTACTGTTAAACATGTTGTGTATGATCTTGTACACAACAGTAAGGAGACATGGGCTACAGAGTGGTATGGCAACTGTTGTCATAGAAAAGCAGGATGGGAGCAGAAATTATTAGCAAACAAGGTAACACAACAAACAGAGCCAGCCGCGGTGGTCTAGCGGTTCTAGGCGCTCAGTCCGGAACCGCGCGACTGCTACGGCCGCAGGTTCGATTCCTGCCTCGGGCATGGATGTATGTGATGTCCTTAGGTTAGTTAGGTTTAACTAGTTCTAAATTCTAGGGGACTAATGACCTCAGCAGTTGAGTCCCATAGTGCTCAGAGCCATTTGAACCATTTGAACAACAAACAGAAGATTTATTTAACTTGTATTACTCCAATCATACAAGGACTCATTACAAATAATGCAGCAAGAAACAGTCCAGCTATAAAAATGCCAACAAGGATGAGGCTCCCTGAACTAAGTATGAATGATGGAGCTGAAGCCACGAACAAGTGGCATCTGCGTAGCATCTCATAGCAAAGAGGCCCCAAGTGCAAGGGGGATGGTGGCTGCTATCGGCCATCCTATATCGTGACTACAGAGGACACTAATGGTACGGAGCCACTGCAGGCATGGCTCAGTGGGCACACACCATTGGGTCTGCCAGATCTCACGTGACTGCTGTCGGTGACTTACAGAAACTTGCAACCCCAAAACCCACTTTTTTAATAAAATCAAAATGACACTGAATTGAGTTTTGTGGGTAAACAGTAAACAATATGAATAATGTAGCTTTCCTGTAACAATTGTCCAGTTTTTTATATAGATACTGAGTCACTTCTGTGGAATAAATGTATTCATATTTATCATACACTTCAAAAGCAGCGAAGTGTTTAGAATCTGTCGAACACTTCTCGAGAAACTTTATTATTTCCAATTCAGTTCTGAAAAATGGTTTAGTTCAGAGCCAAAACCATTAATTACATGTGAAAATTTAAGTCTTACAAATTAAACACAGAACCACAATAATCTTCTTTTAAGGTCGAACATTAATATCTCTTAGATTTCCAGTGTCTAATAAGTCATGAATAGGAACTAACCTTTTTACATACACTGTTTTTCTACTAGGCACACGTTAAAAAAATACATTAATTCATACTACTATTTCCAAAATCAACTGTGTCCATTTTGTTTGGTCTTGCACGAGATATCAGGCACAAGGTGCCGCTGCTGAGGAAGCTAAGTTTGTCATCGCTGATAACTGAGAATATTGACAGTCGGTATATGTTGCAGTCCTTCATATAAACTAGCACTGATGCTTCAAATTACATGTTGATATATCTCTGGATTGGTTGCTGCTCCCCTGTCTCCAATGCTGAAAGTCTTTCAATGCATATTGCACTTCCACCTTAACCCACATGCTTGAAGTTCTGTAACATGGAAGAAGAAGAATTGTTAAGCAGAGTACAAATTTTATTGGAGGCAGTACATATTAGACATAAATTCTTTGTAACTCAATGACACACATGAAGATGACAGCAGTGGGAGCAGCAGCGCCAGGGACTTACTTCCACTACTAACTGTCTTGTATTTATATATATTTTCCTTCTGAGGCAGCAATTGCTGACTTGTTCAACAAAATCAAAAAAGCAAAAGTGCTTACTTGACAAGTCAAGTTCTGTAAATCATTCACTCCTTAATTACATAGTAAATATTTCATTCTCTTATTCTGTCATGTAACAACTATGACATACTGCAACTCATTCACTCTTTAATTATCTAGTAAATAGTCCACTCTATTTGTTTATTTTTTGTGTACATTTTTAATCCACATTACTTGTATATTGCCCATGTAAGAACACATCTCCAGCTAGTGAGATTCACTTAAATATTATATTATCTGTACGTTTAAATATTTATTTTGTAATACAATGTATCTCAGGCCAAATATAATGATGTAGCAAAGTATAATATCTATTGCATACATATTCCTTGTATTTACATCCAGTGTTTATGTTCTGTGAATAAGTGTGAAACCAAGTGCAGCTAAATACTGTGTACTTTTGTGTATACACCTGGTAAGGTATATTATGGGAATGGATTTGCTATGGATATCATGATGCAGTGCACTGTAAGTACCCAAAATGCAACATCATTTCCATTTGATAAATGTTTCATTACCGATTATTAAATTTCTGTCATTTTTCTCCCACCATCACCACAATGTCTAGCTACACTTGCTCCATGAAATAATGATCCTGTGACAGCTCCACCTGATTATGAGCCTGCAGTGTCTTGAAAAATAGTTAATGGTGCATTAAATCATACCTAAAAGCCAAAAGAGTGACTGGTTGCATATTCATACCCAGCTAAATTCGTAAGTCAATATGTTACCCAATCTCCAAGCATATCATACTCCACCAACAAACCAGGGCAAGTTTCAGCTTGTCCCAACAATAAAAACACATTGTCAATGGGATCAGCATGCATGTCATATTATGCCAAACCGACAGTTTGTTGCATTGGTCTCCCATCGCCAGTGAGCTATCACTGTTGTGGAGCAGTGATATATTTTATTTTATGGTTTTAATAATGACATTCACTTTATTTTTTATAGGTATTGTAAGCTTCAAGCAATAATAGATGCTTCTTGAAGGTCCTCTTTGATAGATATTATTTCATTATCACTTTTGAAGCTAGCAAAGAAACTAATCATGACACCAATTGATTCAGATCATTCCAGGGAACAAAGTCATTAAATGCTGGTGATTCAGTGGAGAGTGTCTTCCAATTGTAAATTTAAAGTGCATTTTCATTCTCTCCCATGTTGATATGTATGTCATCATCTTCTCTCAATACTGATCTACCAATTTTATTTAATGCAGGCTTAATAATATGAATATAATTATAGCCTTTGTTGGAATTTATTGGTTCCTAGGAGAGATAGTTCTGTTCATGAGGACTTTTCTATAATTTTGAAGATATCATGTTGAGTAGCTCTTTTTATAGAGCTTGATTTTAAACAGTATATTATATAATCCTCTTGTTCCTGCTATCTACTAAAAAAAGGATTCTGCCAGTTTACCCCATATCTCTGGTATAATTTTGTTTCATGACTTCATAATCACCTCCATCACCATCTTCCACATCATATTCATCATCTTTTTCTTCTTTTTTCGTTCTTCTTCTTCTTCCTCCTCACCTCATCCAATAGCTCCACCTTCTGCTTTCAAAAATACACTGTTTTCTTTTGCTTCACTTTCTTTACCTTGGTCTGGCTTCTTTCAGATTAACTGGCCCAATCTGAGGCAGTTGCAAAATGAGTTTAAATACGTTCTTCAGCACATAATCAAATTCAGCTTGCCTTTTATGCAGCAATGCCAGTTACTTCCAAGTATTTCTTCAAGATTCCAACACCTGACTTTTCAGACTAATCTCTCATCCAAAGAAATTGAGACATTTTAGAACTGCAATTTGCAATGAACATCTGAACTGATTACAAGCAAACACCTCAATTTATACCACTGCTGACATCTAACAGATGATGTTAAATACAAATATACTCTGCTCTGCAAGACTTAAGGATTAGCTAGGTAAAGTAACACAACCTATTAATGACTTAGTGGAATTATTAAAAGTGCAGAGCATGTTGTCAGAGGTCTCCCTGTTGTGCACAGAAAGTTGGACGTCACATGGAATCAGCTCAGGATGACTATAGTGCAATATGGTGCTAGCCCCACTACATGGGGAAGCTGAAGGTGTGGGAAAAAACGAAGTGTGGTAATCAGTGAGCTGTGGTGGTAGTCTTCATTACAACAAAACTCAGAGACCCATTTGGATGACTTTGCATGGGGAAGAAGCATCAGCACTCTGGAAGAAGGATGAAGTGTGACAAATGTAGCCAAGAAGTTTGGTATTGCTCCCAGCACTGTTTTGTGTGCATATGGACCATTCCAAACCACAGGAAATGCTGCTCAAAGGAGAGGAGGTGATTGGGCATCGTCAGCTACAGCATCAGATGACCTATAGTCGCTACATAGTGCAACAGGTAACAAGGGGCCCACATTGAACATTGGGTGCAGTTACAACCACAATTAACAAGACTACAGGGCATGCAGTTTCAGGCTCCACAGTGGGACAGCGACTGTATGAGGGTTTTCTGTTCACCTGATGACTAGTAAGTTGTGTACTGTCAGCACCCACACATCAGTGAAAGCATTTGTAATGGAGCTAAGACAATAGGGACTGGAGTAAAGAAGAGTGGGGTCATGTGCTCTTCTTGGATGAGAGCAGATTCAGTCTGAGTAGTCATTTGGGATATACCCTCATATGGTGAGAGGTGGGAACACATCATGCACACAGGAACATTGTTAAACATGATTGCTTTGTTGGTTCCAGTGTCATGATGTGGGGTGGGGGGCATAATACTGCATGGAACTATTCATCTCCAGATCCTTGAACATGATTCACTCATCAATTAACATTGTTGTGACAGTATACACATTCCCCATGTGCATCTTTTCAGGAGTTCATTTGGTGCTCACTTCATTTTTATGGATGACAGTGTATGAATCCATTGAACTGCACAGTTGAAGGAGCTCTTGGAATGAGAGGATATTTGGAGAATAGACTGGCCTGCCCATTCCCCTGACTTAAATCCCATCAAGCAAAAGTGGAATGCACTTGAGGGACATGTTACAGCATGTCTACATACACAATCAATCATCCAGCAGCTGTAAATCATGCCTTAGCAGTTCTTTTTATGGTCCAAATTTCATCAAGCTACTTGGCAATTATGCATCATGAAAAAGTTATTTTCATCCTAAAGCTTTGAACTCCAGTGTAGTTATCAAAATAAATACAGTAATGCCTGTTATTTATGTCATCCTCACGTACAGCTAGAAAATTATATATATTCTCACATCATGCTCATCTGTGCAGTTTGGGGAATGCATTGTCATATCTGGGTTTAGATGACTGCTGAATGCAATCTTCAGATTACCTTCATCTTGTTTGAAAAGAATAACAATACTAATATTGCCCCTAATTAATGGTTGTGGAATTTTGCTATTTCTCTGAAGTAGGTAGAAGCTGTCTACACCATAATGGTGACCTGCAGATCAGTTAGCAGTAATGAAATTGCTTATCATAAGCAGTAATGTCAAAAATGAAAATCAGAAATCGAAGCTCTTCATCGGGTGATGTTACATCTTTCATACTTTAAATTGTGAAATATACAGTATCATTCAAGTTTTCAAACACCTGTCCAAAAAATTTATGCTTATATTGCCAAATCAGTTTTGGTGTGTATTCTTGAATTTGAGATCATTTTCATAAAAGGGAAGGATAATAATCAGATTTTTTTGTAGTGAGAAGAATTGGATGTACTGCATATTTGGAAATAGATCAGGTTGTATATGCCCTGAGACAATCGGGAAATCCAGGAAAAACCTTGGAATTTTTTGTAATTCCAGGAAATTTTCATTGCTTTAGTTTTCAGTTAAATTTTTTAATTCTGACTGATAAAGAACTGAGACTCTAGCAAAGAATATTTCTGTATTCTGCTACTGCAGAATACTACTGCACCAATAAAACATAAATGAGAGAAGAAAAGAAAACTAAACTAAACTTTAGTTGCAAAGGAAACACTGTGCATACACAAGTGCCTGCCAACAGCAAAATGTGTCAGAGACCTTAGGACAAAGACTTGCAATACTTTGTAACACCAAACTGCTTCCAGTTAGCGTGACATCACAAATAGTTTACATTAAGTTCGTTTGAGGGGTTGGCAGCGAGCTGACGTGCATGCGCAGTTGAGTTGCATATGAGCAGTACACTCTCTCACTTCTGGCTACTTGAAGTGTGGTGGTAGCTGTATCATCAATAGCAGCAAGCATCCAGATGCTAACCGAAAAAAATTTTCCGGTGCACTCAAGCTGCCATATTCGTGCATGCACAGAACAGACTTTTTTTGGAGAGAGTAGTTGTCTCCACGTGACCTTTGTTTAGGTTTCCTCATTGTTTACAGCTCCCTCATCAAATGAAAACAAAATGGATTTCTATGACCAGGAGCTATCAAGTGAATTAAAATACATTCAGATATGAAACTTCCTGGCAGATTAAAACTGTGTGCCGGACCAAGACTCGAACTCGGGACCTTTGCCTTTCGCAGGCAAGTGATCTACCAGGGTTCTGCAGGGTTCGCAGAAGAGCTTCTGTGGAGTTTGGAAGGTAGGAGATGAGGTACTGGTGGAATTTTAAGCTGTGATGACGGGGCGTGAGTTGTGCTTGGGTAGCTCAGTTGGTAGAGCACTTGCCCGTGAAAGGAAAAGGTCCCGAGTTCGAGTCTTGGTCCAGCACACAGTTTTAATCTGCCAGGAAGTTTCATATCAGTGCACACTCCCCTGTAGAGTGAAAAATTTCATTACATTCAGATAATTATGGAAGGATAAAATATATGATTAGTTTGTTTTCTGATTCTGTCCAATTTCCAGCCCGCCTGGCTAGAAGTGTGGTCTAACACGCTGCTTCCTGAGTGGGAAGGCATGAGAGTCTCCAGCACGAATCTGTGTGGTGCATTAGTGTTGAGATCTGGTGTGCTGGCCAGCCTGTGGGTGGCTTTTAAGGTGGTTTTCGATCTGCCTCGGCAAATGTGGGCTGGTTCCCCTTATTCCACCTCAGTTACACTATGCCGGTGATTGCTGTGCAAACACTGTCTCCACATATGCGTACACCATAATTACTCTACCATGCGAACATTTGGGGTTACACTCATCCGGCATGAGATGTTCCTGGGGGCAGGGGGGGGGGGGGGGGAGGGGGCGAACTGCGCAATAACCCTGGGTTCTGTGAGAGGTGGTGGTGGTGGGATGGGTGGGGGTGAGTGGCCTGCTGTGGCCTGTTGTGGGGTTGTGAACCACTGAGGGCTATGGCGAGACGAAGCCTCTCCGTCGTTTCTAGGTCCCCAGTTTAATACACAATACACAATTTTCCATTTCCACATTTTTGGCAGTCAAACATTAAACGCCTTGCAGAACAATAGTTATTTTTGTCAATTTACTAAGGAAATTGGGACTTTATTAATCTTTTCCACTGAGGCAGTCAATTTATTTGAAAAGAAGTGTTTCATTCGACAGTACTGGCTAGTTCCAAATGTTTGCTGAATTTCAAGTACACGTTTTCATCTACCGGCAAATATGACTATCTTAAAGTGTAACACGTGCAAAAAAAAGACCAATATTATTGTAGAAGCTTAGCTTCTCTTGTAGCTTATGAATCTTTGAGACCAATATTATATCTTAAAGCTTAGCTTTTCTTGTAGCAATACTATGTGTATTAATTTAAACCATTAACTTTCAACTTGTGTGTTGGCACTAATTAACTGTGATGTTGCTATTGGCTCTGAATATCTAATACCATCTGCTGGTGAGATCAACTGACATGATCTTCGATTGGCTAACAAAAGTGCATTGCAATTCACTTTCAATGCTTCAGAAACTAGTGTGCTGTGTTTGGTGGTAACATGAAAATATGCAGCATACATGTTACTGCACATGAAAGAGCTTTCCAAAAGTTTTCTTTCTGGGTGTCGTTTTCTAAATTGCTGGGAAGTTCTATGTCAGTGTAAAAAACATTAACCATTCAAAGGATTGATAAGTTTTACAGTTCTGATGGAATGTATACTGTCACTTAACAAGGATAAAGTGTATTTTCCCCCGGAAAGTGTATCTTTTAATCTGGACAGCTGGGAAATATTCATGAATTTTTTCTCCTTGTCCATGTGTACACCCCATAGATCAAGCTACAAAGGAATTAATGACTTTTAGCCTCTAGTAAACATTAAATTACGTCAATGGGGAAAGTTACAAATTTGTGCTAGACCAGGATTCAAACCAGGGCTTCCTTCTCAGCAGCTGCTCTGACCACTAAGTCATCCAGACACTATGATCATGACAAGTGTGGGGACTACCCTAGCATACCTCCTATTACACCCAAATTCTCAACTTATCCACACCCTACTGATGTAGTACCCTTGTCCGTTATCCTCTTTACTCACAGTGTTTTGCTGATTCCCTAAGAGTTTGAGGATGGTGTGAGTCTGCACTGAAGGGATCACTGGTCAGCCTTGCCTTAATTATATATGTGTTGTCTGTTCTTTCAAACATATGCAAAAGAACAGACATCATTTTGATTCTGCAACCATTATGAACCAAGACACAAAGAAATTAATGACATTTAGCTGGTAGTGGACATTGATTTGTCAACAGGGAAAGCTGAAAATTTGTCAGACCAGGATTGAATTCAGGTCCCTTGCTCACTAATCTGGCTAATAATCCCTTCAGTGCAGTTCCACACCATACTCAAACTCTTATGGGAATAAGCAAAATGCCACAGGCAAAGAGGATATGGGCAGGGGCACAATGTCAGTGGTGTGTGGATAAGTTGAAAATTTGGGTCTGACAGGAGGTATACCTAGGGTAGACTATGCAGTTGCAATGATCATTGTGTCCAGATGACTTAGTGGTTGGAGCATCTGCCTAGTGAGCAGGAGACCTGAGTTGGAGTCCTGATCCAGCACGAATTTTCAGCTTTTTTCCCACTGATATAAATCGCTGCCCGCTAGCAGCTAAATGCCATTTATTCCTTTGTGTATTGATTCATAAGGGCTCCAGGATCAGAATGGTGTCTGTTCTTTCAGAAATGTCCAAAAGTGCAGACACCATCTATGGAAATAGATCATCACATTCTCAATTTTCTGGTTGGAACCCATTTTCATCAGTATTAGGACTGATGGGAAGTCAAAATTTGTGCATGTTTGAATGGCGTCTTCAAGCACACCAATGATTCTTCCATCTTGCAGCAACTAATACAAACCTACACAGGGTGGTCCATTGATCATGACCGGGCAAAATATCTCACGATATAAGCGTCAAACAAAAAAACTACAATGAACAAAACTTGTCTAGCTTGAAGAGGGGAACCAGATGGTGCTATGGTTGGCCCGCTAGATGGCGCTGCCATAGGTCAAACAGATATCAACTACATTTTTTAAAATAAGAACCCCCATTTTTATTACATATTCGTTTAGTACATAAAGAAACATGAATGTTTTAGCTGGACCACTTTTTTCGCTTTCTGATAGATGGTGCTGTAATAGTCACAAATGTATAAGTACATGGTATCATGTGACATTCCACCAGTGCGGACGGTATTTGCTTCGTGATGCATTACCTGTGTTAAAATGGACCGTTTATCAATTGCAGAAAAGGTTGATATCGTGTTGATGTATGGCTATTGTGATCAAAATGCCCAATGGGCGTGTGCTATGTATGCTGCTCGGTATCCTGGATGACATCATCCAAGTGTTTGGACCGTTTGCTGGATAGTTACGTTGTTTAAGGAAACAGGAAGTGTTCAGCCACATGCAAAACATCAACCATGACCTGCAACTAACGATGATGCCCAAGTAGGTGTTTTAGCTGCCGTCACAGCTAATCTGCACATCAGTAGCAGACAAATTGCATGAGAATCAGGAATCTCAAAATCGTCGGTGTTGAGAATGCTACATCATCATCAGTTGCACCCGTACCATGTTTCTATGCACAAGGAATTGGATGGTGATGACTTTGAATGTCATGTACAGTAATGCCATTGGGCACAAGAGAAATTATGGTACGATGACTGATATTTTGCATGCATTCTATTTAGCAACAAAGTGTCATTCACCAACAGCAGTGACATACACCAGCATAATAGGCACTATTGGGCAACGGAAAATCCACGATGGCTGCAACAAGTGGAACATCAGCGACCTTGGTGGGTTAATGTATGGTGCGGCATTATGGGAGGAAGAATAACTGGCCCCCATTTATATTGATGGCAATTTAAATGGTGCAATGTATGCTAATTTCCTATGTATTGTTCTACTGATGTTACTACAAGATGTTTCACTACATGACAGAATGGCGATGTACTTCCAACATGATGGATGCCTGGCACATAGCTCACGTGCAGTTGAAGCGGTATTGAATAGCAAATTTCATGACAGGTGGATTGGTCATCAAAGCACCATACCATGGCCCGCACCTTCACCGGATCTGATGTCCCCAGATTTCTTTCTGTGGGGAAAGTTGAAGGATATTTGCTATCGTGATCCACTGACAACGCATGACAGCATGTGTCAGCGCATTGTCAATGCTTGTGCGAACATTACAGAAGGTGAACTACTCACTGTTGAGATGAATGTCATTACATGTGTTACCAAATGCATTGAGGTTGACGGACATCATTTTGAGCATTTTTTGCATTAATGTGGTATTTACAGGTAATCATGCTGTAACAGCATGCATTCTCAGAAATAATAAGTTCACAAAGATACATGTATCACATTGGAACAACCGAAATAAAATGTTCAAATGTACCTAAGTTCTGTATTTTAATTTAAAGAACCTACCTGTTACCAATGGCTGCTTCATTTTAATGAAAATTCCCCGTCACCTTGTTGGTACCCTCTTGCATTTTTTAAAGCATTGTGACTGGCTGAAAAATTAAAAAATTCCCACTAGCACTATCTTGCAATTTTTTTAAATTCTCCACCAGTGTGATGTCACTGAAAAATATGTGGGGGCTTGTGACATCATGATGATGACACCATAGATAAGGTGGTATGGCTTATGGTGTAAATCCAACAGAGGATGTGAGAGTCAAGTTGTTAGTAAGGGATAAGATGAATAATTGGCCAGTAATATGAATCATTTTAGATGAAAATTACTTCGAGAAGAGAACAATAAAACAAAGAATAAATGTTGTCGCAGAAGAAGGTGAGTAGCACAGTCACCAGGGTGTAGTGGTTATGATACTAGACTGTTGCTTGGAGGGCTGTGAATTCAAAACTCGCCTGAACTGTAAAATTTTAATTTCTGTATGCAGTTAGAGTACATTCTAGAAGTATCCACAAATGTCAAGAATCATTGTAATGGAATGTTCTGTAACTGTATATATACCGTATGTGTTCTGGCCAGAAGAAGATCGCTCCACACTCTTGTATGTGCAAGTGCTGAATAAACCTTCGTTAGGTGAAGTTAGTGTTCGTCATTCATCTACTTAAACCTTCCTCTACACGACATTATTCTGGTGGAGATGCTGGGTATTGGAACTTGTGATACTGCAGATTATCAACGACACAGTGGCTCCCATCAGGCGACAACAGAGCCGCCGTTCACGTGGCGAGAAACCCGAGTTCAAGCAATATTCAACAGATAGCAATCTATTGGGGACAGAAGAAGAAGACATCACAATGACAGCAACTGTGTGCCACCACATGAGACATCCTTCCGGGTTCTCTGGTGATGATGGCCAAGATCCAAACAAGTGGCTTAAGATATATGAGCGTATAGCCGAATTTTACAAATGGGATGACACCGTGTGTTTGGCTAATGTATTTTTCTACTTGGAGGGCACAGCCAAGCAATGGTATGAGAACAACGAGGAGAAGTTCACAAGCTGGGAAGTGTTCTAGGTGGAACTGCACAAGTATTTCAGTGACACACAATGACAGAAGTGCAAGGTTGAAGATAAATTAAAGTGCAGGGGACAGCATCCCGGAGAAATGACAGTATCCTACATTCAAGACATCTTGGAGCTGTGTAAAATAGTGGATCCTAGAGTGGAGGAGGAAGATAAGGTTGCACATCTCATGAAGGATGTTGCTGACGACATGTATCAAGCCCTACTTCTGAAGGAGGTTTCATAAAATGGTACCAGTATATCAAGACAGTGCATCAAAATAGAATTACATGCAAGAAGTTTGAATGGCTCACAAACATCGTATTGATGTCTGTGATCAAGGAAGGAACTGATTTCACAAGTGTCCTTTGTCAGATAGTGAGAGAGGAAGTTCAGAAGGCACTTGGATTGCATGGCAAGCAAAAAACCGAGACACTTCAAGAGGTCATAAGGGAGGAAGTAGAACAGACATTGAACCCAACCTCTCATCCTTTATTTCCCTTTAAAACTGTGAAAAAGTAAAGACCCAGGCGAAGTTACGTTCCTACAATGCCACATGAGGAACCTGATTGGGCACCAAGGAAGACTGATGTCTGGAGGACCCAGGATAACCAACCAGTATGTTTCCACTGCGGATGACCAGGACATGTGGTGGTTGAGAAGGGTGGCGGATATTTGATGACGCCAGCACCAGAAGACAGCAGACTGATCTTAGCCAACTCCAACTCTAGGACGACGAAGATGAACAGGAAGATGTTACTAAAATGTAAACTTTCACGGCCGGAAATATCATGTCCATTATAATTATCTGGGCTGTTATGCCGTGGTCGGTTGATGAATTCTGAGGTGATTCGCAACGTTTCGTCTCCGACTGCGGGAGACATCTTCAAGGGGGTCCGTAGCTTGATGGTCCAACACACACACTGCCAGTGTGTGTGTTGGACCATCAAGCTACAGATCCCCTTGAAGATGTCTCCCGCAGTCGGAGACGAAACGTTGGGAATCACCTCAGAATTCATCAACCGACCACGGCATAACAGCCCGGATAATTATAATGGACACAGGAAGATGTGTCATTCGTGTGGGTATAAGTGGCCATACACAGCCCTTAGAATTCATTGTCTTAACAAGAGTGTAGTCATGATGTCATTCTCGGATGGGACTTTCTGCTCTCTGGCTTATTGGTTGATGGTCTCCAGTGCCAATTCAGTGCTTAACAGTCGATTTGTCTAATTTGCTCTTCACCTGTGGATTGAAGCATTCGGAGAAATCTTGAAGAGTGGCAGGTAGCTTCTTTTGTTGTTCCTTAGTGTGATCTGGTGATAGTCAAGCTAGAAGATCTTGTCTCGTAGTGGTAGCAACAGTTTTGCCCACAGACTCGGCATGGGAGGTTTCTATAATGCTCAGCTGTTTGTCAATTAATGGCTCAGCATTTGCTATGCACACACATCTTGGAAGCATCTGCTGTTCTCGGCGACAGTTAACTATCCACAGTTCACCAAATACTTTCTTAAATGAGACTACAGAGGCTGGGATGACCAAGTTATTCTTCAGTGGTATGCTTCTCTTACATTCCACTACAAGATCCATGGGTTGATGCATGGCATGACACATGACAGTTACCTTTCTAGTGCTGAGTGCAGGAATGATCACTTCATCGAGCACACATAGTTTCCACACACTTGGATGTGCAACTTCCTGTCCACAGTATCTAATCTCGTCTAGCATATGACCATGATCTATAATTTCCTTAGAAGCTTTCAAAAAGTCCCATCCAAGAATGACATCATGACTACACAAGACCTATTCAATTGCTACCTATATGAGTAAAAGTTTAATTATTCTAGTTATTGGATTTCTCCAAATGTAATTATTGTGAATATTTGTAAGAAAAATTGTTTGATGAGACTGAAGTACAGAACTGCTGTCATTCTATTTATGTAAAAATAACTACTGCACTAGAGACAAATAGATGGTCTTTATGAGCAGGAGACAATAGAAAGTGTCAGTTTGTTTCCCATTCCAAATAAAATTATTTTAATACTGGTCTTTCATGCACCCATTTGGCAGAGCATGCCCATATTAGTGTAGTCCGATAATCATTTTATCACTATATATGTTAAAGGGAAATGAAGAATAACCAGCAATCCAGCTGTGACTTAGAAGCACTGCATGCTTGGTGGTAGCAGTCAGCGTGGGCCAGGGTGGTACTGTTGCAGCTGGAGTCCTGATTATTTTTTGAGTTTTACTGTCCCTGTTAATACATATCAATAAGATGAATATTACACTAGACTGTTCTTGGACTGTTCTGCTGAATTGGGTAGTAAAATTCTGCCTTAAGAATAATTTTGTTTGCAACAAGAAACAAACCAGTACTGAAGCATCAGTGCTTGGCATCGTATTAGTACTTGATGAGCACTATTTGTTTGGGCTGACTCCAGCTACACAACTTAAAAAAGAAATTGCAAATATCTGATGAAACACCACACCATCCTCCATTGACATTATTTAATCCCCAATACCACAGATGCCAAAAGGTTTGCTTAAGCAGAACAGTAAAGGGGACTCCACTAACAGAGAGGAGACCCTGCTAAATGTAAGACCAGTGCTTGGTTCAAATGGCTCTGAGCACTATGGGACTCAACTGCTGAGGTCATTAGTCCCCTAGAACTTAGAACTAGTTAAACCTAACTAACCTAAGGACATCACACACATCCATGCCCGAGGCAGGATTCGAACCTGCGACCGTAGCGGTCTCGCGGTTCCAGACTGCAGCGCCAGAACCGCACGGCCACTTCGGCCGGCACCAGTGCTTGAAAACAAACATTTTACAGCTATTACTGTTCCTCTAGCTCATTGCTAGAAAACTTGCTTACTTTAGGAGGTGTGCTGGATTCAATTCCTTGGCTTGAGAAATGTCTATGTAGAAAAATGAAAGTCCCTGACCAAAACAATATGCACAAGGGAAGGAGCATATCAACATATGACACTTAATTTATTAACAACACATAATACACCAATTCGTGCTTCACAATTGCCAGTATTACATAAACGCTATCATATCTTTAATTGCAATAAAGAACAATGAATATAATGAATATCATAAGTGGTGTTTCTTTAAACCTATGTTGTTATAGACTGACAGATCTTTATAATTGCATTATTCATAATACAAATGTTCAAATGCATGTCCAACTTGTTGGATGCATTGCTGTAACCAGCTCTCAGTATTAGCATGCACCTCTTGATATTAGCATGGACACCTCTTAACATTTCTGTAGATACTTAGGCACAGGCATGACATATTCCTTCTTTTAATGCATCTGGATTTTCCAGTTTCATTATGCAAACCCTGGCTTTGATATAACCCCACAAGAAAAAAATCCAGAGGCATTACATTAGGCTACCTTGCTGGCCATCAAATGCAACCACCATGACCTATCCATTGTTCAGGGTACACATTGCTGAGATATTCCCTAACCACTATACAAAAATGGGTTAGTGCACCATCGTGCTGAAACCAGTGCCTCACAGCTAAATGAAGTGGGATCTCTTCTAAGAGAAGCCCAAGATTCAGCTCATTCTGTGGGAATTGCAAATACAGCCAACTAGTTAGTCTGAGAGCCAAATAAACTGGTCCAATGACGTGGTCTCCTAGAATGCCACACCATACATTAAAACACCAGTGCACTTGCACATGATGTGGTCATAACCAGTGAGGATTTGCAGGAGCCCACTAATGTAGTTAGTGTCCGTTGACAGTTGTGTCATTGGTGAAATAGTATTCATCTCCCTATAAAATCTGTCTGTTGAAATCCAGATTTATGGCTGCTTTACTTACAAAACATCTGCAGAAATACACCCAATTTTGGAAATCATTTTCATATAGCTGTTGGTGTAGGTGCAGCTTAAAGGGATGCCCTTTTCATTTCTTCAGAATCCTTTGTACTGAAGACATTGATACCTCCAGGACCACTGCAGCTCTTCTTTGTCCTAATTATGATGAGAAATACGTATTACTGGGCAACATCTAATTATTTTCATAGTATTAATAATAATGACCACAATAGTATTATTATTACTATTATTTAATCTTTCTTTTCTCAGACATTATGTCTGGTTAAAAATGGAAAGTGATGCGGACCTTGATCAAGTGTGACATCCTTTTAACTGTACAGTATATGTTACGTTGCATTTAGGAACTTTTGGGTAATTGAACATGTATCAATAATTACAGATTTCTGTAGTTGTATATATACGTTTGGATGTAGCTGTATTGCGTTGATGATGTACTGGTGGATATTGTGTGGTATAACTCCTGTAGTTGATAGTATAATTGGTATAATGTCAACTTTATCCTGATGCCACATGTCCTTGACTTCCTCAACCAGTTGGATGTATTTTTCAATTTTTTCTCCTGTTTTCTTCTGTATATTTGTTGTATTGGGTATGGATATTTCGATTAGTTGTGTTAATTTCTTCTTTTTATTGGTAAGTATGATGTCAGGTTTGTTATGTGGTGTTGTTTTATCTGTTATAATGGTTCTGTTCCAGTATAATTTGTATTCATCATTCTCCAGTACATTTTGTGGTGCATACTTGTATGTGGGAACGTGTTGGTTTATTAGTTTATGTTGTATGGCAAGTTGTTGATGTATTATTTTTGCTACATTGACATGTCTTCTGGTGTATTCTGTATTTGCTAGTATTGTACATCCTCTTCTGATGTGATCTACTGTTTCTATTTGTTGTTTGCAAAGTCTGCATTTATCTGTTGTGGTATTGGGATCTTTAATAATATGCTTGCTGTAATATCTGGTGTTTATTGTTTGATCCTGTATTGCAATCATGAATCCTTCTGTCTCACTGTATATATTGCCTTTTCTCAGTCAAGTGTTGGATGCATCTTGATCGATGTGTGGCTGTGTTGGATGATATGGATGCTTGCCATGTAGTGATTTCTTTTTCCAATTTACTTTCTTTGTATCTGTTGATGTTATGTGATCTAAAGGGTTGTAGAAGCGGTTATGAAATTGCAATGGTGTAGCCGATGTATTTATATGAGTGATTGCTTTGTGTATTTTGCTAGTTTCTGCTCGTTCTATAAAGAATTTCCTTAAATTGTCTACCTGTCCGTAATGTAGGTTTTTTATGTCGATAAAACCCCTTCCTCCTTCCTTTCTGCGTAATGTGAATCTTTCTGTTGCTGAATGTATGTGATGTATTCTGTATTTGTGGCATTGTGATCGTGTAAGTGTATTGAGTGCTTCTAGGTCTGTGTTACTCCATTTCACTACTCCAAATGAATAGGTCAATATTGGTATAGCGTAAGTATTTATAGCTTTTGTCTTGTTTCTTGCTGTCAATTCTTGTTAGTCTTTGTCTATATTTTTCTTTTAGTTCTTCTTTAATATTTGTATTATCTATTCATATTTTTGTCTGTATCCTAGATATTTAGAGGCATCTGTTTTTTCCATAGCTTCTATGCAGTTGCTGTGGTTATCCAATATGTAAGCTTCCAGTTTAGTGTGTTTTCCCTTGACTATACTATTTTTCCTACGTTTGTCTGTTCCAAAAGCCATATTTATATCATTGCTGAATACTTCTGTTATCTTTAGTAATTGGTTGAGTTGTTGTTTTGTTGCTGCCAGTAGTTTTAGATCATCCATGTATAGCAAATGTGTGATTTTCTGTGGGTATGTTCCAGTAATATTGTATCCATAATTTGTATTATTTAGCATGTTGGATAGTGTGTTCAGACCAAGGCAGAACCAGAAAGGACTTAATGAGTCTCCTTGGTATATTCCACACTTAATCTGTATTGGCTGTGATGTGATATTATTTGAATTTGTTTGGATATTAAGTGTGGTTTTCCAATTTTTCATTACTATGTTTAGGGACTGTATCAATTTAGGATCTACTTTGTATACTTCCAATATTTGTAGTAACCATGAGTGGGGTACGCAATCAAAAGCTTTTTGGTAATCAATGTATGCGTAGTGTAGCAACCTTTGTTTAGTTTTAGCTTGATATGTCACCTCTGTATCTATTATCAGTTGATCTTTACATCCTCGTGCTCCTTTGCAACAGCTCCTTTGATCTTCATTTATAATTTTGTCATGTGTTGTATGTGTCATTAATTTCTGTGTAATGACTGAAGTTAATATTTTGTATATTGTTGGTAGGCATGTTATGGGGCGATACTTAGCTGGGTTTGCTGTGTCTGCTTGATCTTTAGGTTTCAGATAAGTTATTCCTTGTGTAAGTGTATCAGGGAATGTGTATGGGTCTGCAATGTAACTGTTAAATAATTTAGTTAGATGTGAATGTGTTGAGGTGAATTCTTTAGCCAGAAATTTGCTATTTTATCTTTTCCAGGGGCTTTCCAATTGTGAGTAGAATTAATTGCTTGGGTGACTTCATGTTGCAAAATTATTACTTCAGGCATTTGTGGTATCATCTTGTATGTGTCTGTTTCTGCTTGTATCCACCGTGCATGCCTGTTATGTTGTACCGGGTTTGACCATATGTTGCTCCAGAAGTGTTCCATGTCTGTTATGTTTGGTGGATTGTCTATTTTAATGTGTGTGTTATCTATTGTCTGGTAAAATTTATTTTGGTTTGTGTTGAATGTTTGGTTTTGTTTCTTTCTATTTTCACTTTTTTTGTATGTTCTAAATCGTTTGGCCAATGCTTGTAATTTCTGATTTTTTATCATCTAATTGCTCTATTGCTTCTTGTTGTGAGATTTTACCTAACCTTTTTGGTTTTTTTCTGACATTTCATTTCTTATAAATTGTGTTAGCTGTCCGATGTCTTTTCTCAGTTTTTCTATTCTGATCTGTAGCCTGTGTTGCCATGCTTGTTTTGTGGGTTTCTTCTGTGTGTTGGTTGGTTCTGATCTCTGCCTAGTGTGTAATTTAGTGTAGTGAGTGCTCCTATATAAACCAGTAGTTGTAACTCTTCCATACTTGTGTTTTCATTTATTTTGTTGTGTATGATTGTGTTGATAGTTTTTATTGTTTCGACTTGTGGGTTATTTGGCGGTCTATGCAAGAATGGTCTAATGTCTGTATTTGTGTCTTTGTATTCTATGTATGTCAGCTGAAATTTTTCTTCTATGTCTAACGTGTGTGTCACTTCGTGTTCTATTTGTGCTTGTTCTGATGGCTGTCTTAAGATTTCATTTTCCTCTGATTGTTTAATTGATGCGTGTTGTTCTTTGTTTGTTTGCTCTGGGATGTTTGAGTCCATTACTGTATTTTCTTCTTCTTCTGATTGCACATTATTTTGTTCCAGTATTTGTTGTACTTGTTGTTTGATGTTTTCTAATTCTGACTGGGGTATCCTGTTATTTTTGATTATTACACGGATCTGATCAGCTAGTCGTTGTTATGTTAAAAATTTTAATTCTGGGTATCTGATAATAAATGTTGTGTATACTTGTGATCTGTATCCAGTTGTGTTGTTTCCTAGGTTTGTTGCTTGGTAATAACAGAACATGAGGTGTCAATTAACTTCATCTGACCATCTCATCCTCTGCCTTTGTTTTCCTTCTAGGGTGTTTGCAGGAAGCATATCCTGCAAAACACCTCTATTTGGATTTAAATCATTTTCCAGTTGGCTAGCAGTGTCGTTACCATTGTGGGCGGGCATAGGGTTCAAATGTCGTCACCAACCATGACGGCGCTTGTCCGAGGCTTCTTTAGTTCTGTCCTGAACCAACTAATCACACTAAAAGGGGGGTTAGCCCTATTAGTGGTTTGTTCTTTTCATCGTCTTTTACGACTGGCAGAACATACCGGAGGCCTATTCTTTACCCGGGCCTCCACAGGGTTTTCTTTAATTATTATTATTATTATTATTATTATTATTATTATTATTATTATTACCTGATGTTTCCTGGAGCATGTTAAGTATAGCTTAAATGATTACGCATATGCACAACACAATATAAATGAAGGTGTTATTGTGCTATTTCATTTAGGCTGCAGTATTATTTGTATCTATAATAATAATAATAATAATAATAATAATAATAATAATTAAAGAAAACCCCGTGGAGGCCCGGGTAAAGAATAGGCCTCCGGTATGTTCTGCCAGTCGTAAAAGGCGACGAAAAGAACAAACCACTAATGGGGCAACCCCCCTTTTAGTGTGATTAGTTGGTTCAGGACAGAACTAAAGAAGCCTCGAACAAGCGCCGTCATGGTCGGGGACGACGCTTGAACCCTATGCCCGCCCACAATGTTAACGACACTGCTAGCCAACTGGAAAATGATTTAAATCCAAATAGAGGTGTTTTGTAGGATATGCTTCCTGCAACCACCCTAGAAGGAAAACAAAGACAGAGGATGAGATGGTCAGATGAAGTTAATCGACACCTCATGTTCTGTTACTACCAAGCAACAAACCTAGGAACCAACACAACTGGATACAGATCACAAGTATACACAACATTTATTACCAGATACCCAGAATTAAAATTTTTAACATAACAACGACTAGCTGATCAGATCCGTGTAATAATAAAAAATAACAGGATACCCCAGTCAGAATTAGAAAACATCAAACAACAAGTACAACAAATACTGGAACAAAATAATGTGCAATCAGAAGAAGAAGAAAATACAGTAATGGACTCAAACATCCCAGAGCAAACAAACAAAGAACAACACGCGTCAATTAAACAATCAGAGGAAAACGAAATCTTAAGACAGCCACCAGAACAAGCACAAATAGAACACGAAGTGACACACACGTTAGACATAGAAGAAAAATTTCAGCTGACATACATAGAATACAAAGACACAAATACAGACATTAGACCATTCTTGCATAGACCGCCAAATAACCCACAAGTCGAAACAATAAAAACTATCAACACAATCATACACAACAAAATAAATGAAAACACAACTATGGAAGAGTTACAACTACTGGTTTATATAGGAGCACTCACTACACTAAATTACACACTAGGCAGAGATCAAAACAAACCAACACACAGAAGAAACCCACAAAACCAGCATGGCAACACAGGCTACAGATCAGAATAGAAAAACTGAGAAAAGACATCGGACAGCTAACACAATTTATAAGAAATGAAATGTCAGAAAAAAAACCAAAAAGATTAGGTAAAATCTCACAACAAGAAGTGATAGAGCAATTAGATGAAAAAAAGCAGAAATTACAAGCATTGGCCAAACGATTTAGAACATACAAAAAAAGTGAAAATAGAAAGAAACAAAACCAAACATTCAACACAAACCAAAATAAATTTTACCAGACAATAGATAACACACACATTAAAATAGACAATCCACCAAACATAACAGACATGGAACACTTCTGGAGCAACATATGGTCAAACCCGGTACAACATAACAGGCATGCACGGTGGATACAAGCAGAAACAGACACATACAAGATGATACCACAAATGCCTGAAGTGATAATTTTGCAACATGAAGTCACCCAAGCAATTAATTCTACTCACAATTGGAAAGCCCCTGGAAAAGATAAAATAGCAAATTTCTGGCTAAAGAAATTCACCTCAACACATTCGCATCTAACTAAATTATTTAACAGTTACATTGCAGACCCATACACATTCCCTGATACACTTACACAAGGAATAACTTATCTGAAACCTAAAGATCAAGCAGACACAGCAAACCCAGCTAAGTATCGCCCCATAACATGCCTACCAACAATATACAAAATATTAACTTCAGTCATTACACAGAAATTAATGACACATACAACACATGACAAAATTATAAATGAAGATCAAAGGAGCTGTTGCAAAGGAGCACGAGGATGTAAAGATCAACTGATAATAGATACAGAGGTGACATATCAAGCTAAAACTAAACAAAGGTTGCTACACTACGCATACATTGATTACCAAAAAGCTTTTGATTGCGTACCCCACTCATGGTTACTACAAATATTGGAAGTATACAAAGTAGATCCTAAATTGATACAGTCCCTAAACATAGTAATGAAAAATTGGAAAACCACACTTAATATCCAAACAAATTCAAATAATATCACATCACAGCCAATACAGATTAAGTGTGGAATATACCAAGGAGACTCATTAAGTCCTTTCTGGTTCTACCTTGGTCTGAACACACTATCCAACATGCTAAATAATACAAATTATGGATACAATATTGCTGGAACATACCCACACAAAATCACACATTTGCTATACATGGATGATCTAAAACTACTGGCAGCAACAAAACAACAACTCAACCAATTACTAAAGATAACAGAAGTATTCAGCAATGATATAAATATGGCTTTTGGAACAGACAAATGTAGGAAAAATAGCATAGTCAAGGGAAAACACACTAAACTGGAAGCTTACATATTGGATAACCACAGCAACTGCATAGAAGCTATGGAAAAAACAGATGCCTCTAAATATCTAGGATACAGACAAAAAATATGAATAGATAATACAAATATTAAAGAAGAACTAAAAGAAAAATATAGACAAAGACTAACAAGAATTGACAGCAAGAAACAAGACAAAAGCTATAAATACTTACGCTATACCAATATTGACCTACTCATGTGGAGTAGTGAAATGGAGTAACACAGACCTAGAAGCACTCAATACACTTACACGATCACAATGCCACAAATACAGAATACATCACATACATTCAGCAACAGAAAGATTCACATTACGCAGAAAGGAAGGAGGAAGGGGTTTTATCGACATAAAAAACCTACATTACGGACAGGTAGACAATTTAAGAAAATTCTTTATAGAACGAGCAGAAACTAGCAAAATACACAAAGCAATCACTCATATAAATACATCGGCTACACCATTGCAATTTCATAACCGCTTCTACAACCCTTTAGATCACATAACATCAACAGATACGAAGAAAGTAAATTGGAAAAAGAAATCACTACATGGCAAGCATCCATATCATCCAACACAGCCACACATCGATCAAGATGCATCCAACACTTGACTGAGAAAAGGCAATATATACAGTGAGACAGAAGGATTCATGATTGCAATACAGGATCAAACAATAAACACCAGATATTACAGCAAGCATATTATTAAAGATCCCAATACCACAACAGATAAATGCAGACTTTGCAAACAACAAATAGAAACAGTAGATCACATCAGAAGAGGATGTACAATACTAGCAAATACAGAATACACCAGAAGACATGTCAATGTAGCAAAAATAATACATCAACAACTTGCCATACAACATAAACTAATAAACCAACACGTTCCCACATACAAGTATGCACCACAAAATGTACTGGAGAATGATGAATACAAATTATACTGGAACAGAACCATTATAACAGATAAAACAACACCACATAACAAACCTGACATCATACTTACCAATAAAAAGAAGAAATTAACACAACTAATCGAAATATCCATACCCAATACAACAAATATACAGAAGAAAACAGGAGAAAAAATTGAAAAATACATCCAACTGGTTGAGGAAGTCAAGGACATGTGGCATCAGGATAAAGTTGACATTATACCAATTATACTATCAACTACAGGAGTCATACCACACAATATCCACCAGTACATCATCAACGCAATACAGCTACATCCAAACGTATATATACAACTACAGAAATCTGTATTGATACATGTTCAATTACCCAAAAGTTCCTAAATGCAATGTAACATATACTGTACAGTTAAAAGGATGTCACGCTTGATCAAGGTCCGCATCACTTTCCATTTTTAACCAGACATAACGTCTGAGAAAGAAAATAATAATAATAATAATATTACATTTATATTGTGTTGTGCATATGCGTTATCATTTAAGCCATACTTAACATGCTCCGGGAAATAGGTGTGTCACGAATTGGTCTTTCCACAACACATTGTACCTGGAAAGCTCCATCAGTTCTTATACCTACCTCTGTATGACTAAAAACATGCACAGAAGATAGAAGTCACGCTGCAATGCATTGTGAATGTAGCCTTAGGACATTGCTCTATTGAGTAGTTCGCTTGTACAGGCACTTCCACTTTGATAGCAGTGATGAGGTAGCCCTTCTTGCACTAACATATTCAGGAAACATAAAACTACACAGTATTGTTGTGTTTTCTTTGAGGTGTAGTGTAAAGAATATATGCAAAACTTTAATTGTATTTAATTGCACTTTGTGCAGTGCATATTAATGATTTTTTGATGCGAGGTGTCATATCTTACAATATTTTAATTACATATCATATTATCATGGGAGAGGATTTTAGTGATCAAGCATATTGCAAAGTTTTGGTCAGCACTTCGGAGCATGTATATCAGCGTGCATCACTTAGTGACCTGTGGTGGGTTGCAATATTTCGATTGGCCTCACAAGGGCTTAATTCACCCCACTTGCCAACAGTACTCAGCAGATCCAGATGGTCACCCAGCCAAGTGCTAGCTAATCCTGACAGTCCTTATCTACAGTGATTTGATCGGAACTGGTGTTACCACTGGGGCAAGACCATCTGCTTTGTGTTGAATGCAGAAGCATTATTCCGTCATATCTGCTACAACACAGGAAGCAGTGTATAGATGAATCTATTTTGTATATGTGATGGTATAGCAAATATGGATGACTCTATTTGAAGGGATGTTTGCCCTTTGTTAGTTTTGGTCTTAGTGGCTATTCCTGCCTTTACAGAAATAATGAAATACTGTCAGAACAAAATATTACCACATTTGTCTTTTAAACAATATTGTCTGTATGATTATAAAATTGCACCAATACATATCTACATTTATTGTCAAATGTCCATCTTGAAATTAAATGTCCATCATAAAATAAATAAATCATACATCAAAGTACAACACTGTCAAAGATTTCTATTGTTAATTCTTGCCAGCCCTTGCGAGTTCCAATACACTCATAAGAAAGAAATGTGAAATACGTTTTACTAGTGTCCAACAATTCCATTGTATTCATAATGCTGTAAGAAACATAAATAGATATATTATCATTGCTACAGAGTTACTGTTGTAAAAGCAATACTTACACAAGCCAATACTCAATTAAAGAGGGTTGATTATTCACTACTTACATGAAATTTAGATGTGCATACATCTGACTATACATATAAGGTGGTTGGTATCATAAATGCCTAATTACACAAGAACAGACAAGAGGAAATTGCTATCAAAGTATTACAACCTGTGTTAACTGCAGATATTGAATATCATACAGTGATATCAGATGAATCATATGCCACACTACTGTTGCTGTATAAGCTAAAGAATTTGAAGTTATTAAGAATACATACTGGTGTTCCATTGAATTTATTACCTTCTACAAAACCATTTCATGGCAGTAAAACCCTTGGCCGGGACAACTATACCCAACATATTTTCTATATGGCAAAATGACTGTTCTTATTTAAGATATATGGTCGTTTTAATGGTAGATTCTGTGTGGAAGATCTTGCCATATCAATTACTTACACATAATGTCATATACAAATATTAGTTACATATTTGAAGTAACAGGCACAGATGATTAATATTTACATGAATTCACTTTAAAGGAACAAAAAATTACAATATGGTGGAGATAATTTATAACATTTGTCTGTTATTATTATTTGAGAAGCACAATTGTGTAATTATTGTCATGATATGCAGGAAACTGCCTTTTCTTATATAAACTTATGTTCAAACACTTGCACTATGTTAACTGAAAGATGAAGAGGCACCTGTACCAAGAAGGACCATTCTAGGCTGGGACTGATTTACCACTGTAGTATGTTCAATAAGAAAATATTTATCATCACAGAAACAAAATGTCATAGTAAAAGCACCTCCTAAGACTGCAACAATATGGATACATGTGATTACTACCTGTCAATTTATTAGCCAATGTTAATTTAAAACCAAATCAAAATTGAAAGAAGAATAAGGAAACAATTTATACTCCATTTAACACATACACAGTCACATTGTAAATGCTACCTAATGAATTCCATAACAATCAAATCCATTCTAATTAGGAACATATTTGGATTGCACATAATCTTGCAAACCTGACATCCACATACACTACATGCATCTCCAATACTAGAATAAGAAATACTATTTACTAAAAACCTGTATATATGAATAATATGTATCTTCTGAAACATAATTAATTTAATCATACACTTGTAAAATTTAATAATATAACTACTTGTGACAGTTGACTTTTAATTGTTTAATATCAGAAACTATAATACCTAACCATGTATTTTGATTGCTTAGAATTGTTCATATTTTTTGTAGTTGTGCTCTGACTGAATTGTTGGTAATGGAGACTGTCTATTAGTCCACAGACAAAATATAACATCAGAGTGAAACTGAGGATAAGTGGGATACTGTGTGGTGATACTTCAAACACAAGTTTTGTTTGTGCATGTGAGCTCATGGAGCAGAGGAAGAACAGCCACACAGTGTGTGATTCCTCCCATTTCAGAGATACTGTTAAGCTACCTTTATGAAAAGTTGCATACATACAGAAGTTTCAGTTGTAACATTACTTGCTTACTTTATGTATAAAAAGTAATTGACTTCCAATTAAACTGAATTAATATTATTTAGTTGTGATCAACTTATAGAAATATTGCACTACAAACTAAAAATATTGTAAACTAAATGTGAAACAGATTGAAATCAACCACTGTAGGAATACTGTACAAAAGAGCAATAGTAATAGGCCTGACAATAGAACTCAATGTAAAGACACCAAAAGTATATTAGGAAAAAAAGCTATTGTGTAATTGTTAAATATTTAACAAACATAGTCAAAGTACTATTATCAATTTATATTTCATGAAATTTCATTACAAGACCAAGATCTTTCAGCATACTAATTATATCAGAGATATTGTCAAGGCTTTTCCAAGCCAAAATTTGTAGCCGGTTTTATGAAAGCATATAAATTTCAGTTGTAAGTTTAATTATGTTAAAGTACGTAAAGAGAGATTGTAATTGTTGGTTGTTGCATAAGCAGCAATGGCAGTAACCACAGGGGAGTCATTCAGTATTGTCTAGTGTTGCATTAGTTTTATGTCAGTTTTTGGGCAGTTTTATGTTGGTCATGGGTCTAATTTTATTGTATGTCTTTGCAGAAATAAATCAGTGAAAGAGTAAATTGAACATGTTGACAACATCATCTTAAAAATTAGTGTACCACAAAAACTGTCATGACATGAATTACCAGATATGCATATTAATGAATGGATTATTTATTTAATGCACAGTTACATCGCCCATTTGATGACAAACAACTACAGAATTTAAGTAAGAGAATTCGGGATTAGCTACAAAACTAGTGCAACATTATAATGTAATGATCTAGCAGTATAGTTAAAAACAACATAGCACAGCATATGCTAGATGTGTGCTGCTTGGCAGATATTGCAATGAACTGATGCCTCCAGTATGATGGCACTGAGTACATAGTGGTGATCAAGCACTGCTGTTGTATGGGAGAGTGGGATGGAGTTGACCAGCATTGCTCAATGGTGCAGTGTTCCAGCAGCATGGAGATGGCATTGCAAAGAGCTGAGGTATGGTTGAATGCTAAAGAGCAGGGGCTGGTGGCTGGTGCAGGGTTGGTTGCCTGGGCTCGGCAGACAACCCAAGGCCCCTGGACCTGGTTCCGGCAGTGGTAGACATTCACTCAGCTGGAGGGTCACTGACCACTACCTGGCTAACTCTAGTGGCTAATTACTCATATGGTGCTCTGTTGCTGGCTTCAAGTCCTACCTTTACAGTAAAATTGAGCTGAACTGAATTGTGAGAACAGCATGTGCTACAAACGATATAATAATCTGGAGCTTTTGTTTGATCCACTGGCAATCATTTTCTGATGCCTTACATTGCTCTTTCTGCCAAAAATCTGTTGATTCCTAAATAGTACATCCAACTAAAAACCATTCTGCTAGAACCAAATGTGGTGTCAATTTACAAGCTTCAAATACATTCCTTTCCAAGAACTGAAATGTCAGTCTATGTACACTCTGTATTTTATTTTTAATTCTATATTTATATATTCCCCATGGATCATTAGGTACATGGAATTGACATACCACATTATACACTGTGGTGTTCAGTTCATATGACTGGAATATTGTCAGACCATGAGTTGGCATTTGCCCCGACAGTCACATTATGTGCAAGACCTGTGACATCAGCATATTTGACCATGGTCAGGTCATCGCTGACCTCTGCATGCAATACTTCATCTCTGGGATGTCATTGTGTCAATGATATGAGTACATCAATTTTATAAAAACAAATGCAGCCAAAGTCAAATACCATGGCCAACAAAACACTGATGACAGAAGTTCCTGTCTGCTGTTGCAATGTATAACAGCAGATACACACATCACAGTGCAACAAACACCTAGCCAATTCAATGCTTTAAAACAATTGTCAGTGAGCAGTGATACTGTCTAATGCAAACTTCACACTATGAGGAACAGAATCACTGCCACACACATCTTCCACTTAATCATTACACACCACAGACTACAGTGGTATGTATGAACTCAAGGAACAGTGTCACTGTGTGATGGGAGCATGGGAAAAGCTCACCTGATATGATGAGCTATAAATATCAGTCCACATTCCTTTTCTGAACAGGATTCCATTCAGGCAAGTTGATGAGGTATTCTTGTGTAAGGATCTTTATATAGGATTATGTGGTCCTCTTGGCATGTCAATCATCGTCCCTTTGGTAAACAACACAGGAACCTACTGTCCAACCACATACATCAGTTTGTTCATGTACAACACTCTGTTAGTGTTGTGTACTTTCAGCAAAACAATGCACAAACTCACAGTTTCTGAACTATGTCACAATTGTGTTAGGAAGACTCCACAGGGATGACCTCCAAAATGCCTGATCTCAGTTATACTGAGAACATTTTCCCCTTTTTTGTGGTTGTGGTGTGGTGGTGGTATTGGGGGGGGGGGGGAGAATATAAGACAGGATGTGTACATTAGAGTCACTCTTGTTTTTTTAGTTTAATTTCATTCTTAGTGCTCGTGCATATGGGTCATGCCATGCAAAAACATTTTTCCCTGTAAACAAACTGAAGATGAAAATATCATACTTGCAACAACTGATGCCTTTCCTCAAGGGTGAAAGACAAATAGAGAAGTCTGAGTTAGGGTGGTAAAAAGGAATAATTTGGCTCACTCTGCCCTCTCTCTATCTGGCTTGGGGTCACTGACTCATCACATTACTGTATCAATGTGACATGTGAAATGTGGATGCAGTTAACTAAGAAGACTGAGGCAAACAAACAGCCTACATTAGATTATGAATGAATTACCCAAGCAGAAGTTGAGAAGTTGATGGTTTTCTTCTGGTTTTTCTGATTTTGAACACTAGGGGCATCCCTTCCTCTTAGTCTATTGAGCTCAAATTTCATACAGCTCATTTTTTTTATGGAATGAAACAAACTGGAGGGTAACCTGCTGTGGTGACAAGTGCAACTGGTGCCAACAGCAAACCACACAATATACATCAGGCTGACAATACTCAAGTGTGCATGAGGCAAAAATTCAAACTAGGCAGCTTACCAGCAGATCAACAGAGGGCAACACCAGTAGCTGGGCCAGCAGCAGCTCCACGGTATGCATGCAGCCCTGATCAGCATGCACAGACTGAGCTATTTTCTACTTCCATCCAAAGTAAGTCTGACCTGGTCAAACACCAGTGTTACTCCATGATGTGACAATTTAGGCCCATGCCATGATGGCAGCCAGCAGTTTCAGTGCAGTCTGCAACATTAGGGAGACCTTGCCTGGATGATGCACTACCATGATCAACTCTTCACCATCACTGTGAAATGGGACTGGTCAAATGGGATGCTGCCAAATGGAGAGGACTTGGTATTCTGTTTTTTCCTACATCTGCTACACTTGAGAAGTGTCAGACTTTGTGCCAGTATTACAAAATTCATTCTGACAGACTTTAAAGGGATTCAACCCATGACTCTTATTTTTTGGAACTCAGGTTATTTGAGCATTCATTCAGTCAACAAACTTTTCATTTTTGTTCCTCAGAATTTAGTTATTGTATTTTTCCCAAATCTGTGGGTATATTTCTTGTGCTGCAAATAAAACTGTTTAATTAGTATACCAGGTGAGTGTTTCATGTGATATAACTGAAGGAAGGGAAACAGCATAGCCTAATAAAATTCATAAAAAATGTATACACTGAAGTGCCAAAGAAATTGGTATAGGCATGCATATTCAAATACAGAGATATGTAAACAGGTAGAAGACAGCACTGCAGTCTGAAATGCCTAAATAAGACAATAAGTGTCTGGCACAGTTGTCAGATTGGTTACTGCTGCTGCAATTGCAGATTATCAAGATTTAACTGAGTTTGAATGTGAAGTTATAGTTGGTGCACAAACAATGGGACACATCATCTCTGAGATAGTGATGAAGTGGGGATTTTCACCTGGAACCATTTCACAAGAGTACCGTGAATATCAGGAATCTGGTAAAACATCAAATTTCTGACATTGTTGCAGCCAGGAAAAGATCCTGCAAGAATGGGACCAACAATGACCAAAGAGAATCCTTAAACATGGCAGAAGTTCAAAATGTCATCGTGGAAACCATTCAATGAAACATCATTGATACGGGCTTTCAGAGGCAAAGGTGCACTCATGTACCCTTGAAAACTGCATGACACAAAGCTTTACACCTCACCTGGGCCCATCAACACTGACACTGAACTGTTGATGACTGGAAACATGTTTCAAACTTTTTTAAAATTGTATAGAGTGGATGGATGTGTGCGGGTATGGAGACTGCCTCATGAATCCATGGACGTTGCAGGTCAGCAGGGAACTGTTCAAGCTGTTGGAGGCTCTGCAATGGTCAGGGGTGTGCAGCTGGAGTGATATGGGAACCCTGATATGTCTAGATATGACTCTGACAAGTTACACATACATAAGCATCCTGTCTGATCACCAGCATCCATTCATGTCCATTTTGCATTTTAATGGACTTGGGAAATTCCAGAAGGACAATGCGACACACATCCAGAATTGCTACACAGTGGCTCCCGGAACACTCTTCTGCTGGCCACAAAACACCTGAGACATGAGCATTATTGACATATCTGGGATGCCTTGCAACCTGCTGTTCAGAGCAGATCTCCAGCCCCTTGTACTCTTATGGATCTATGGATAGCCCTGCTGGATTCATGGTACAATTCCCTCCAGCACTACTTCAGACATTAGTCAATCGCCTGCCATGTCATTTTGCAGCACTTCTGTGTGCTCGCGGGGGCACTACACGATGTTAGGCAGGTGTACCAGTTTCTTTGGCTTTTCAGTGTAAGACTTTCATGTAATGGCCACCATAGTGTACACTATAGCTCCAGGTACAGCTAATGTAATTATTTGCAGGAAGTAGTAGAGTATACATGGATGAAACTAGATCCCAAAAAGAATAATGATAAAAATTGTCAAAATCCAACAGACCAACACACTATTTTGATGTTCTTTGTAGTGTACACGATAAATACTAACATGATTTTTCACTTTTGTAAGTGCAGGAACGATGTGTGATGTACATATGGTCACAACACTTCCATAAGTAACTCAGATCATTGTATATCAATGAAAATAATTAAGTTTTGAGAACATAATGTAATTGGATAGATAAAAAGTCTACTCACCAAATGACAGCAGGAGAACACACATATAAAAGGTATTACATATGCATGCTTTCAGAGCTCGTGGCCCCTTCTTCTGGAAGAAGGGCTAAAGGGGAAGGAAGAGGGGAAAAGGAAAAGTACTGGTGAGGTTTAGAAAAAGGACTAAACTTTGGAAAAGTCACCTAGAGAACTAGCTTAGGGGAGACTTATTGGACAGGATAAGAAGGAAAGTCTTTCCTTCTCATCCTGTCTGGTAAGTCTTCCCTGACATGGGGTTCTGGGTGACTTTTTCAAAGTCTTCCCCCTTTCCTAAACCTAACCAGTCCTTTTCGTTCACCCCTCTTTCTTCTCCTTCAATCCTTCTGCCACAAGAAGGAACCACTGGCTCTGAAAGTTAGCATATGTAATATCTTTTATATGTGTCTTCTCTTGCTGCTGCTTGGTGAATAGATACTTTTATCTATCCAATTAAATTCAGATCATAGTATGATTGATTATACAGTGTATGATAACATAATTAACAAAAATTACATTTTTTATCTACTTGATGAAAGTTGTAAACTATCAGGGTACAAAAAGCATTGAGCTCAAAGAGAACTATAATAAATTAATTAATGTACAACAAGAATCACAAGCTGTATGTACTTCAGATGGTATGTGAGTATCACCATAAGTTTCTAGGGCACAGAAAGAGACTTTATTAATGAATAATGATTTTTAAAAGGAAATGTTCTCTCATCACATATGCTTTAACAAATGTTGTATATATTAGAGTTATAGGTCATTTTATTAGATTGAACACAGTAACATTAATAATTACATTCAAAGTAATGAAGTTATTGGTTAATCAGCTACTTCTATACAATATTTTTGATTAAAGACACATGTGATTTTCATGCAGTTTATTGGTTTACTTTCAGCTTCAGAGTTGGAAGGCCACCTTTTTCCTGTTCCTACTGAGAAAAATTACAGAAGACTCTTCTTTCACTTCCGTAGAGCCAGTATAGGGTGTAGAACGAAGAAAAAATTGAATTTCTAGAAACAGAGTCGCTCTGGTGTATCCATCATGCCTTATATGAAACCATCCCCACAATATGTTCTCAATATGGTGGAGATCAGGCAATCTTGAGGCAATGTCGGTGGAGTTTTCCTCATAAAATACTGACCCAATTCAGGAATGAAATTACAATGAAATCCACAGTGTTAGCTGCTTACAGGCATTGATAAATATCAACGAGGAGTTTAAAATGTGTGCCCCGACCAGGATTTGTACCAATGGAAAATTGTACTGATATGCAGGAGGCTATACAACGAATAGACACATGGTGCAGGGAATGGCAATTAAATCTCAATGTAGACAAGTGTAATGTGCTGCGAATACATAGAAAGAAAGATCCCTTATCAATTAGCTAAAATATAGCAGGTCAGCAACTGGAAGCAGTTAATTCCATAAATTATCTGGGAGTAGGCATTAGGAGTGATGTAAAATGGAATGATCATATAAAGTTGATCATCAGTAAAGCAGATGCCAGACTGAGATCCATTTGAAGAATCCCAAGGAAATGCAATCCGAAAACAAAGGAAGTAGGTTACAGTATACTTTTTTGCCCACTGCTTGAATACTGCTCACCAGTGTGGGATCCGTACCAGATAGGGTTGATAGAAGAGATAGAGAAGATCCAACAGAGAGCAGCGCACTTCATTACAGGAGCATTCAGTAATCTCAAAAGCGTTACGGAGATGATAGATAAACTCCAGTGGAAGAATCTACAGGAGAGATGCTCAGTAGCTCGGTATGGCCTTTTGTTGAAGTTAGAGAGACCATGAAGATAAAGTCAGAGAGGTTAGAGCCTACACAGAGGCATACCAACAATCTTTCTTTCCACGAACAATAAAAGACTGGAGTAGAAGGGAGAATCGATAGAGGTACTCAAAGTACCCTCCGCCACACACCGTCAGGTGGCTTGCGGAGTATGGCTGTAGATGTACATGTAGATGTAGGTCTCCTGCTTACATGGCAGATGCTCTATCTGACTGAACCATCGAGGACACAGAGGATAGTGTGAATGCAGAAACTTATCTCTGGCATGCTCCCCGTGAGACCCACATTTCAAACTTACTGTCCACACACTACAGTTGTAGTGCCCCTGCCCACTATTCTCACTACTCGAGGCAGTCAATCTACCAGTTCTCATGAGATTTTGAGCACTGTGAGTGCATCTGCACTGAAGATCATTGGCCGGTAAACCTTATTTTATGTGAAGATGGTATCTGTTCTTTCAGACATGTCCAAAAGAACAGATACCGTTGGTGATCTTGCAGCTCTCGAAGAATGAAACTACTATGAAACCCAGCCCATTAGCTGCTTACAGGCATTGATAAATATCAATGGGGACAGTTGAAAATGTGTGCCTCGACCGGGACTCGAACCCGGGATCTCCTGCTTACATGGCAGACACTCTATCCAACTGAGCCATTAAGGACACAGAGGATAGTTATGGATCGTTTTATTAGACTGAACACAGTAACATTAATAATTAAGTTGAAAGTAATAAAGTTATTGGTTACTCAGCTACTTTTATACTTTATCTTTTGATTAAAAACAGGTGTGATTTTCATGCAATTTATTGGTTTTCTTTTAGCTTTAGTCAAAAAGGCCACCCTTTCGCTGTTCCTACTGAGAAAAATTACAAAAGACTCTTCTTTTACTTCAGTAGAACCAGGACACAGAGGATAGTGCGACTGCACGGACTTATCTCTGGCACACTCCTCATGAGACCCACACTTCCAGCTTACTGTCCACACACTACAGTTGTAATTCCCCCCTGCCCACTATACCTATTACTCATGATTGTCTGAAAGAACAAATACCATCTTCATATAAAATAAGGGTTACTGGCCAATGATTTTCTTCAGTGCGGATGCACTCACATTGCTCAAACTCTTATGGAAATCAGTAGATAGACTGCTGCAAGTAATGAGGATAATGGGCAGGGGCACTATAACTGTAGTGTGTGGACAGTAAGTTGGAGTGTGGGTCTCACGAGGAGCAAGCCCAAAATAAGTCCCTGCAGTAGCACTATCCTCTGTGTCCTCTATGGCTCAGTCGGATAGAGCATTTGCATGTAAACAGGAGAGCCCGCGTCTGAGTCCTGATCGAGGCACACATTTTCAACTGTCACTGTTGATATTTATCAAATCCTGTAACCAGCTAATGGTTTGGATTTCGTAGTGATTTCATTCTTTGAGAGCTGCAAGATCACCAATGGTATCTGTTCTTTTGGACATGTCCGAAAGAACAGATACTGTCTTCATATACAATTCAGGAATTGTTGGCCTTGCTGAATATATAGTCCACTAACAGAGTGTTGTACATGAACATAGACCTTATACAGTTGGTAAAAACATAGTTATCTACAATTCACATATCTTTGAATTTGGAAAACATTTGAAAAATTCAAAACAAATATAGTAATTTCATTAACCAGAAATAATTTGAATACACAATGTGATTAATCTGAGTAGTAGTACAGTACACATAGTAAAGCATAATGATGTTAATGGTAGGGTCTGGGAATTTCATATGAAATGAATTTCATTTTTTTTGCAAAGTTGGTCTAAACATGGAGGCTCTGGTGAAGTATGCATCCCAAGAGCATCCAAACATGCCATAAAGGATGCATGTCAGAGAATGAATATAACAACACTATGCAATAAGTGGCTTCCTTTAGAACATATATGCCTATAAGACATGTCGTGTGCAGCTGGGGATTATCAAGCTATAGAATGAAAATGCCAGCTATTGAACACTCAGAAAAAGGTATAGATCCCATTTTCTATAGATGTTCTGAGTTGTAGGTACATATGGAAGAGCATGAATGACTGTATCCTAAATACTATTTACCATAGCTCTCACAGAAACTGTCTTCCCCAAAGAAAACTCTTATGGGTGTTTGAAGGATGGTAAAAATTTTTTGTACATCATTGAAGTAAAGAATATCTGCTGCTATTTTGCAAGCCAGACCACACCTCACTCGTGAAGAAAGAAACAGTCCAATGTAAGTGATGGGTTGCCTTCAGTGATGAGCACTGATGAGTGCACAGATGACTGACTGCCTTGTGCACACTTCTTTCATGAAGCCTTTCACATACAGTACTTAATATGGTCTGATGGCTGATTTTATCAAGGTCAGGATAAAGTCACAGTTCCTGTTGTATCCATCTGGTAATCGATTCCTTTGCACACCAGGCAGGTTGTGCAGGCAGCAAACCTCACCTAGAGGATGGTAGCTACACATCACCTGCACAGTGTCTAGGAGTGTCATCCTCACTAACAGGCAGCATGCCTGTCTCAGCAGTGGGCATTGTCAGCAGGCACTATTTTGCTACAACAGTTCATGTGCCCTCACTGTGTCATGCAGATATCCATTCACTCCCAACTATTTAGGCCACTGCTGGACTGTGTGAAGTCAGTTATGCCCTACACCTCAAGTCAGCAGTGCCAGCAGTTCCAACTGGCCACATCAGCTGTTCAGTTCCATTGCTACCAGTTGGCAGTACCAGCAGTTTCATCTCATTGATCCAGGTCAGCAAACCTAGCCCATTTCACACAGGTCTACACCAGCCACATTTCAGCCATCATACAGCAATAGTACAGGTCCTATAAAGTCACAGGTCTTCACACTGCCACCTACAATGAATATAGCATTTGTTATGTAGGCCCATCACAGACAGTGTCACAGAAGAGATATTTCTGTCATATATAATTGTATGGATATTCATCCAAGGACACAACTACTTCTCCTTTGAATGGAAGATATACAAAAAAATCTGTGGCACAGCCATGGAGATGCACATGGCACTCTCCTATGCAAACCTATTTATGTGCCATCTGGAGGAGACCTTCCTAGCCTCCCAAAATGCCTAACCCCTAGCCGGTTCAGGTTCATTGATGATATCTTCATGATCTGGTCCCAGGACCAAGACACTGTATCTTTGCTCCTTTACAACCTAAACACCTCTCCCATCCACTTCACCTGGTCCTCCTCAGCCCAGCATACCATCTTCTTGGACACTGATATCATCCTCTCTGATGGCTCTGTTCATACCTCTGTCCACAGTAAACCCATCTGGGTTTTGACAGCTGTCACCCCTTCCACACCAAAAAATCCCTCCCATATGGCCTGGCCATGACAGCCTGAAGAAAGTGTATCTGCAGTGACAAGAACTCCTTTGCCCACTGTGTTGTGGGTTTCAAAGGAGTGCCCCCTTCATGACCCAAAACCACCCTGAACTGGAACAACTGAACCACATTCTTTGTCAGGGCTTTGATTACCTATCATCATGCCCTGAAATGATAGAAATCGTATGCAAGACCCTTCCCACCCCTTCTAAAGTAGTGAGGGGCTGAGAGGTGGGAGGGGAGGAGTAATGGACCTCTTCTCTCCTCCCACCTGTGCACTGCCGTCCCTTCCCCTTCTCCACCCCTCCACAACATCCTTCTCCATACCTATGTCATTCCTAATCCAAACCCCTTGCCACAAGGATCATATCCTTATGGAAGACCCAGGCACAAGGCCTGCCCAATCCACTCACTCCAGTACTTCTCTTCCAGTCCTCTCACAGGCTTATCCTACCACATCACAGGCTGGGACACTTGTGAAAGCAACCATGTCATATATCATCTCTGCTGCAATCATTACACAGTTTTTTATATTGGAATGACTACCAACCAGCTGTTCACCTGGATGAATGGCCACTGCCAAACTGTGGCCAGAAGTAAAGTAGACCACCCTGAGGCACAATATGCAACTGAATGTAGCATGCTTGATTTAAATGGTTGCTTAATTATGCAAGCCATCTGGATTCTCTCCTCCACTACTAGCTTTTCTGAATTAAACAAATGAGAATTATCCTTACAACACATTCTCCACTCCCAAAATTATGCCAGCATCACCCTATGGAAACATATTGTCTCCACACCCTCCACATATCAATTTCCACCCCATCTATCTTCTCACCTTCTCCCTATTCTCAATCCCCACCTTCTTTGTGTGCTGCCTCAACCAATACATCTGCCCGTTTTTCCCCACTCTTCTCCTTTTTCACTCCGTTCCCCCTCCTCCTCCCCACCTCCCTGCCCCATTGCCCCACACCCTCCTGATGCTGTGCCTTTGGGCATCTAATCCCTGAACACTCTGCCAGACAGCATTCTTCTTGCCCTCCACCTATACACTGCTATCCCTTCCCCTCCGTCCCCTCTCCATATTGCTGCCTCCATTCTATGTGACAGCTGTACCCTCGTTGGAGCTGCCAGAGATGACAGTCGTGTGTGTGTGAGGTGTGTCTGCTTGTGTGAATGAATGTGTGTGTTTCTTTTCCTTTTTTTGATGAAGGCTGTGGTCAAAAGCTAATGTGTAAGTATCTTTTAATTGTGTCTGCCTGCAACTTAATGTGCCATCTTTACAGTAAATAGCACTCTATCTTTTCCTTATAGTGTTGATATTTCAACTTGTAATTTCCACTCTTTGAACATATTATGTACCACTTCCGAAAAATATAAACATATGAACACTTGCCAGCATTATATCCACAACAACTTTTCTTGCAGCTGATTCTCAGCTTTGAGAAGGTGTATTTCACTGCCACTGTAACAAAGAATATGGGAAAATAACATCAGAAGCATTCTTTTACAAAGTCACTGTAGAAACTCTTATCAACAAGAAATGTTTTTCACACTGATCTAAAAGCCATTTTCCTGACAGTACTTCCTTTGCATCAGATACTAATCTGATTTTATAATTAAAATGAGATGAATTGAGGTCTATAACCTTCATTCCATTGAACAAAGGCTGCTTGGACTATGTTACAACAAGATGATATTCTTACTGGATCTCAGTGTGTATTGCATGATATAGAATAGACAATGTACTGAGAGAAATCTGAAAGTGACTTTACTTTGCCTCCTGCATATGTTGCCTACCACACGGAACAACTACACTGGCATAGCTTTGCACAGCCTGTTAATCTCACTGACTTCACAGATGATACTCAACAGGTTAACCGAGTACAAGAAAGTTGTCACATGACCAGTTCTCATTTTCATACAATTTCACATCATCACAGCAATGCTCCACACCCATTCCTTTGTCCTTTCAAACTGGGAACAGTGAAGTCAAATCAGTTTCTCCCGCAATGTGGAACTCACCCAGCTGGGTTACATGACAAGAATTTCAGTTTTTCTACCACATCACGCATGATAAATGGTGTTTTGTATGTGAACACCCTCTGATCACATAACCTAGCACCATACAGGCATGATCTTGGCACCAAGACATTCACTACCGAAGTTAACCTCCACTTCAAACAGAACAGCCACAAACAGCATTTGCTACTGCAGAGACTATTCCGGTTACCTAGGAAGTCATAAATGATGCATCAAAGTCTTATGCCTTATTAAGCAGTGTTGGTAAACATATCTTCAGATTTAGTGATGTGATTCAGTTACCTCTAGTCATGGGAAAATTTGACACACAAAAATCTGTTTTACTACATACAACATGTGATTTATTTTCAGAAGCTGAACATCAAAATGTCCTCTCAGTTCTGGATTCATTTACATTAGTCGAAGTATAGTCTGTGGATTATATAGTTAAGTAAATTTCCTGCACACATACAAGTCTCCATGATTTCTCATGAAGGTAATACATGAGAGAACAGGTTGCTCATAGATGATCAGATTTTTGCATTCACACACCACCACCATTACTAAAGTAGTGGCAGCAATGACTTACAGCAAAGGCAGCCATATACCGGCTGGTGTGGCTGAGCGGTTCTAGGTGCTTCAGCCTGGAACTGTGTGACCACTAGGGTTGCAGGTTCTAATCCTGCCTTGGGCATGGATGTGTGTGATGTCCTTAGGTTACTTAGGTTTAAGTAGTTCTAAGTTCTAGGGGACTGATCACCTCAGATGTTAAGTCCCATAGTGCTCAGAGCCATTTGACCCATTTTTTGAAAGGCAGCCATTTAACTCCCCAACATGGCAATGAGTGGCCTGTATGGATGGACCTGACAGTGTCACCACACATCAACAACATGTAGCTCATGGGAATGAAAGACATCAGCTGTTCATGGCAGGCCAACTCACAGCCATAAAAAATCAGAGTTTAAATTACAGCTGAGAGATGGCACATTGATGGTGGTTCTGCAAATTCTCTGCACCTTGCTCCTGCAAAAATTCTGTGTGCGACACACTCTAAGAGCAATTACATCCCAAATGAGTGAAGCAACCTAGTTTTCCTCATATCTCCCAAAACTGTTGCAGGTGATATGTTCTTGACAAAAATAGGTATCTCTATTTCCTGACTGACACAAGCTTGGAAGTGAGCACAATCCCAAAGACAGCAACTTAGTCACAAATTTCAGAATCTCTCCTATTCTCACAAGCTGCCAATGACACAATCATCCACCTATTTGGCACAATCATTTGAATTGTGGATTTGGGTCTACTTACACCCTTCACTTTGAAATTCACTACTACCAAAGTCAATGAACCATTGCTCTGGCCTGATTTTTTGTTGCTTTTCACCTATTTCCAGACTTGGCAGATGGTAAAGTTTGCCAAACCAACAGGGGAGATACAGTGTCATATATTCTAGGCAAACTACCTGTGCATTCACACCTGCATGTGACAGTTTTCAGCACTACAATAGCAAAATGGACACAGGATACCTACCATTCTTTGAAATCAAACCTGCCTCATATGAACAATAAATATTTAGACAGTAGCACAAAATATACAACCTTATTTGAAGAAAAGCAAGTATTACATTGATTATTGACTGACATCAAACAGTAGTTGGAAGATACGAAGCAACAATTGTCCCAAATGAGGATAAACATGATGTATCCTGCAGAATTGCAACTACTTCCAACCCACCATATTCATGCACTTTCAGCAGATATGGAAAAGCTACAGTGTTTGACAAATGACTGTAGTAGTTCCCAGTGTGCGATTTGTGCTTTTACCAGTGGGGGGGGGATGTCTTAGGGGGTTAGTATAATTATATATGTTACTAGCTTGGACCGTGGCGTTACCCATGGCTAAACAGTTATTTATAAATAGATGTTAATGCCGAAACTCACTATTCACGCATATGCACTATCAGAAAAGCCATCCCTTGTTACATCTTTAAAAGTACATTATAGGTAAAGCTTATTTACAAAATCATCTACATACAGGTATACGAGGGGAATTCAAAAAGTAAAGGCACGTTTGTGGAAAGCTATATTTATTCTGATGATAGAAAACTGAAACATGCGTTATTTTTCTACGTAACCTTCCTCGACTTCAATGCAGTTTTCCCGACGTTTTACGAGTTTTTTCATTTCATCAGAAAATACGTTTTTCGGTTGCATCTGTAACCAATTTTGCACCACAGCAGTGACGTCTTCATCACTTTGCTTTCAAATCTTCTTCCCTGTAGTACTTCTGTTAAGGGTTCAAACATGTGAAAATCGCTTGGAGCCAGGTCTGGACTGTATGATGGATGTTCCAGCACCTCGAATCTCAACTCCTTTATTGCGTCGGCTGTCCGTTTGGCAGAATGTGGGCGAGCGTTACCTTGCTGCAGGATGACACCTCTTCACAGTTTTCCACGACGTTTGGATCTGATTGCAGGTTTTAGTTTTGTACGCAACACATCACATCCACCATACAACACAGACCTGGCTCTAAAGCCTCGTTTACGCTGGGGCGACGTCTTGCAACATTGTGGCATGCTACGGAAATGTGGCGTGCGTCGTCTCATAGCATGCTACAACAGGCAACATCTTGCGACGTATGTTGCATGCGGCAGGTTAATTTATACCAAAGCAACAGAATTTGTGCCACACGTGTGTTGGTCTTGCAGTATAATGGATGATAAAGTGATCGCAGCGGCGGCCTACTTGGTACTTGCACATGCAGCTAACAACGGAAATGAAAACCAAAGGAAAAGAAACCGATGGTGGAAGAGAAGAGTATTTAAAGAAGGTCCACGAAATAGTATCCTAGGAACTAGAAGCAGACGATGGTGCGTTATTTAGTAATTTTACGAGAATGTCGACTGAAGACTTCAATTACTTACAAGGGAACCTCCCCATCGCACCCCCCTCAGATTTAGTTATAAATTGACACAGTGGATAGGCCTTGAAAAACTAAACACAGATCAATCAAGAAAACAGGAAGAAGTTGTGTGGAACTATGAACAAATAGGCAAAATATACAAACTGAGTAGTCCATGTGCGAGATAGGCAACATCAAGGACAATCTAAGCTGAGGAGCGCCGTGGTCCCGTGGTTAGAGTGAGCAACTGAGGAACGAGAGGTCCTTGGTTCGAGTCTAGCTGGCACGGTAGCTCAGCGTGTTCGGTCAGAGGGAAAGCTGCCCTCTGTAATAAAAAAAACTGAGTTATGGATCAACAACGAACTGAAACGGGTGTCTTTCGACATCCGCCGAGAGCAGATACAACGAACGAAAATGAACAAAATGAGATCTAAAGGAAAGCCGGCACGGCAGCTCAGCGTGTTCGGTCATATAAAGTTGATCATCAGTAAAGCAGATGCCAGACTGAGATCCATTTGAAGAATCCCAAGGAAATGCAATCCGAAAACAAAGGAAGTAGGTTACAGTATACTTTTTTGCCCACTGCTTGAATACTGCTCACCAGTGTGGGATCCGTACCAGATAGGGTTGATAGAAGAGATAGAGAAGATCCAACAGAGAGCAGCGCACTTCATTACAGGAGCATTCAGTAATCTCAAAAGCGTTACGGAGATGATAGATAAACTCCAGTGGAAGAATCTACAGGAGAGATGCTCAGTAGCTCGGTATGGCCTTTTGTTGAAGTTAGAGAGACCATGAAGATAAAGTCAGAGAGGTTAGAGCCTACACAGAGGCATACCAACAATCTTTCTTTCCACGAACAATAAAAGACTGGAGTAGAAGGGAGAATCGATAGAGGTACTCAAAGTACCCTCCGCCACACACCGTCAGGTGGCTTGCGGAGTATGGCTGTAGATGTACATGTAGATGTAGGTCTCCTGCTTACATGGCAGATGCTCTATCTGACTGAACCATCGAGGACACAGAGGATAGTGTGAATGCAGAAACTTATCTCTGGCATGCTCCCCGTGAGACCCACATTTCAAACTTACTGTCCACACACTACAGTTGTAGTGCCCCTGCCCACTATTCTCACTACTCGAGGCAGTCAATCTACCAGTTCTCATGAGATTTTGAGCACTGTGAGTGCATCTGCACTGAAGATCATTGGCCGGTAAACCTTATTTTATGTGAAGATGGTATCTGTTCTTTCAGACATGTCCAAAAGAACAGATACCGTTGGTGATCTTGCAGCTCTCGAAGAATGAAACTACTATGAAACCCAGCCCATTAGCTGCTTACAGGCATTGATAAATATCAATGGGGACAGTTGAAAATGTGTGCCTCGACCGGGACTCGAACCCGGGATCTCCTGCTTACATGGCAGACACTCTATCCAACTGAGCCATTAAGGACACAGAGGATAGTTATAGATCGTTTTATTAGACTGAACACAGTAACATTAATAATTAAGTTGAAAGTAATAAAGTTATTGGTTACTCAGCTACTTTTATACTTTATCTTTTGATTAAAAACAGGTGTGATTTTCATGCAATTTATTGGTTTTCTTTTAGCTTTAGTCAAAAAGGCCACCCTTTCGCTGTTCCTACTGAGAAAAATTACAAAAGACTCTTCTTTTACTTCAGTAGAACCAGGACACAGAGGATAGTGCGACTGCACGGACTTATCTCTGGCACACTCCTCATGAGACCCACACTTCCAGCTTACTGTCCACACACTACAGTTGTAATTCCCCCCTGCCCACTATACCTATTACTCATGGTTGTCTGAAAGAACAAATACCATCTTCATATAAAATAAGGGTTACTGGCCAATGATTTTCTTCAGTGCGGATGCACTCACATTGCTCAAACTCTTATGGAAATCAGTAGATAGACTGCTGCAAGTAATGAGTATAATGGGCAGGGGCACTATAACTGTAGTGTGTGGACAGTAAGTTGGAGTGTGGGTCTCACGAGGAGCAAGCCCAAAATAAGTCCCTGCAGTAGCACTATCCTCTGTGTCCTCTATGGCTCAGTCGGATAGAGCATTTGCATGTAAACAGGAGAGCCCGCGTCTGAGTCCTGATCGAGGCACACATTTTCAACTGTCACTGTTGATATTTATCAAATCCTGTAACCAGCTAATGGTTTGGATTTCGTAGTGATTTCATTCTTTGAGAGCTGCAAGATCACCAATGGTATCTGTTCTTTTGGACATGTCCGAAAGAACAGATACTGTCTTCATATACAATTCAGGAATTGTTGGCCTTGCTGAATATATAGTCCACTAACAGAGTGTTGTACATGAACATAGACCTTATACAGTTGGTAAAAACATAGTTATCTACAATTCACATATCTTTGAATTTGGAAAACATTTGAAAAATTCAAAACAAATATAGTAATTTCATTAACCAGAAATAATTTGAATACACAATGTGATTAATCTGAGTAGTAGTACAGTACACATAGTAAAGCATAATGATGTTAATGGTAGGGTCTGGGAATTTCATATGAAATGAATTTCATTTTTTTTGCAAAGTTGGTCTAAACATGGAGGCTCTGGTGAAGTATGCATCCCAAGAGCATCCAAACATGCCATAAAGGATGCATGTCAGAGAATGAATATAACAACACTATGCAATAAGTGGCTTCCTTTAGAACATATATGCCTATAAGACATGTCGTGTGCAGCTGGGGATTATCAAGCTATAGAATGAAAATGCCAGCTATTGAACACTCAGAAAAAGGTATAGATCCCATTTTCTATAGATGTTCTGAGTTGTAGGTACATATGGAAGAGCATGAATGACTGTATCCTAAATACTATTTACCATAGCTCTCACAGAAACTGTCTTCCCCAAAGAAAACTCTTATGGGTGTTTGAAGGATGGTAAAAATTTTTTGTACATCATTGAAGTAAAGAATATCTGCTGCTATTTTGCAAGCCAGACCACACCTCACTCGTGAAGAAAGAAACAGTCCAATGTAAGTGATGGGTTGCCTTCAGTGATGAGCACTGATGAGTGCACAGATGACTGACTGCCTTGTGCACACTTCTTTCATGAAGCCTTTCACATACAGTACTTAATATGGTCTGATGGCTGATTTTATCAAGGTCAGGATAAAGTCACAGTTCCTGTTGTATCCATCTGGTAATCGATTCCTTTGCACACCAGGCAGGTTGTGCAGGCAGCAAACCTCACCTAGAGGATGGTAGCTACACATCACCTGCACAGTGTCTAGGAGTGTCATCCTCACTAACAGGCAGCATGCCTGTCTCAGCAGTGGGCATTGTCAGCAGGCACTATTTTGCTACAACAGTTCATGTGCCCTCACTGTGTCATGCAGATATCCATTCACTCCCAACTATTTAGGCCACTGCTGGACTGTGTGAAGTCAGTTATGCCCTACACCTCAAGTCAGCAGTGCCAGCAGTTCCAACTGGCCACATCAGCTGTTCAGTTCCATTGCTACCAGTTGGCAGTACCAGCAGTTTCATCTCATTGATCCAGGTCAGCAAACCTAGCCCATTTCACACAGGTCTACACCAGCCACATTTCAGCCATCATACAGCAATAGTACAGGTCCTATAAAGTCACAGGTCTTCACACTGCCACCTACAATGAATATAGCATTTGTTATGTAGGCCCATCACAGACAGTGTCACAGAAGAGATATTTCTGTCATATATAATTGTATGGATATTCATCCAAGGACACAACTACTTCTCCTTTGAATGGAAGATATACAAAAAAATCTGTGGCACAGCCATGGAGATGCACATGGCACTCTCCTATGCAAACCTATTTATGTGCCATCTGGAGGAGACCTTCCTAGCCTCCCAAAATGCCTAACCCCTAGCCGGTTCAGGTTCATTGATGATATCTTCATGATCTGGTCCCAGGACCAAGACACTGTATCTTTGCTCCTTTACAACCTAAACACCTCTCCCATCCACTTCACCTGGTCCTCCTCAGCCCAGCATACCATCTTCTTGGACACTGATATCATCCTCTCTGATGGCTCTGTTCATACCTCTGTCCACAGTAAACCCATCTGGGTTTTGACAGCTGTCACCCCTTCCACACCAAAAAATCCCTCCCATATGGCCTGGCCATGACAGCCTGAAGAAAGTGTATCTGCAGTGACAAGAACTCCTTTGCCCACTGTGTTGTGGGTTTCAAAGGAGTGCCCCCTTCATGACCCAAAACCACCCTGAACTGGAACAACTGAACCACATTCTTTGTCAGGGCTTTGATTACCTATCATCATGCCCTGAAATGATAGAAATCGTATGCAAGACCCTTCCCACCCCTTCTAAAGTAGTGAGGGGCTGAGAGGTGGGAGGGGAGGAGTAATGGACCTCTTCTCTCCTCCCACCTGTGCACTGCCGTCCCTTCCCCTTCTCCACCCCTCCACAACATCCTTCTCCATACCTATGTCATTCCTAATCCAAACCCCTTGCCACAAGGATCATATCCTTATGGAAGACCCAGGCACAAGGCCTGCCCAATCCACTCACTCCAGTACTTCTCTTCCAGTCCTCTCACAGGCTTATCCTACCACATCACAGGCTGGGACACTTGTGAAAGCAACCATGTCATATATCATCTCTGCTGCAATCATTACACAGTTTTTTATATTGGAATGACTACCAACCAGCTGTTCACCTGGATGAATGGCCACTGCCAAACTGTGGCCAGAAGTAAAGTAGACCACCCTGAGGCACAATATGCAACTGAATGTAGCATGCTTGATTTAAATGGTTGCTTAATTATGCAAGCCATCTGGATTCTCTCCTCCACTACTAGCTTTTCTGAATTAAACAAATGAGAATTATCCTTACAACACATTCTCCACTCCCAAAATTATGCCAGCATCACCCTATGGAAACATATTGTCTCCACACCCTCCACATATCAATTTCCACCCCATCTATCTTCTCACCTTCTCCCTATTCTCAATCCCCACCTTCTTTGTGTGCTGCCTCAACCAATACATCTGCCCGTTTTTCCCCACTCTTCTCCTTTTTCACTCCGTTCCCCCTCCTCCTCCCCACCTCCCTGCCCCATTGCCCCACACCCTCCTGATGCTGTGCCTTTGGGCATCTAATCCCTGAACACTCTGCCAGACAGCATTCTTCTTGCCCTCCACCTATACACTGCTATCCCTTCCCCTCCGTCCCCTCTCCATATTGCTGCCTCCATTCTATGTGACAGCTGTACCCTCGTTGGAGCTGCCAGAGATGACAGTCGTGTGTGTGTGAGGTGTGTCTGCTTGTGTGAATGAATGTGTGTGTTTCTTTTCCTTTTTTTGATGAAGGCTGTGGTCAAAAGCTAATGTGTAAGTATCTTTTAATTGTGTCTGCCTGCAACTTAATGTGCCATCTTTACAGTAAATAGCACTCTATCTTTTCCTTATAGTGTTGATATTTCAACTTGTAATTTCCACTCTTTGAACATATTATGTACCACTTCCGAAAAATATAAACATATGAACACTTGCCAGCATTATATCCACAACAACTTTTCTTGCAGCTGATTCTCAGCTTTGAGAAGGTGTATTTCACTGCCACTGTAACAAAGAATATGGGAAAATAACATCAGAAGCATTCTTTTACAAAGTCACTGTAGAAACTCTTATCAACAAGAAATGTTTTTCACACTGATCTAAAAGCCATTTTCCTGACAGTACTTCCTTTGCATCAGATACTAATCTGATTTTATAATTAAAATGAGATGAATTGAGGTCTATAACCTTCATTCCATTGAACAAAGGCTGCTTGGACTATGTTACAACAAGATGATATTCTTACTGGATCTCAGTGTGTATTGCATGATATAGAATAGACAATGTACTGAGAGAAATCTGAAAGTGACTTTACTTTGCCTCCTGCATATGTTGCCTACCACACGGAACAACTACACTGGCATAGCTTTGCACAGCCTGTTAATCTCACTGACTTCACAGATGATACTCAACAGGTTAACCGAGTACAAGAAAGTTGTCACATGACCAGTTCTCATTTTCATACAATTTCACATCATCACAGCAATGCTCCACACCCATTCCTTTGTCCTTTCAAACTGGGAACAGTGAAGTCAAATCAGTTTCTCCCGCAATGTGGAACTCACCCAGCTGGGTTACATGACAAGAATTTCAGTTTTTCTACCACATCACGCATGATAAATGGTGTTTTGTATGTGAACACCCTCTGATCACATAACCTAGCACCATACAGGCATGATCTTGGCACCAAGACATTCACTACCGAAGTTAACCTCCACTTCAAACAGAACAGCCACAAACAGCATTTGCTACTGCAGAGACTATTCCGGTTACCTAGGAAGTCATAAATGATGCATCAAAGTCTTATGCCTTATTAAGCAGTGTTGGTAAACATATCTTCAGATTTAGTGATGTGATTCAGTTACCTCTAGTCATGGGAAAATTTGACACACAAAAATCTGTTTTACTACATACAACATGTGATTTATTTTCAGAAGCTGAACATCAAAATGTCCTCTCAGTTCTGGATTCATTTACATTAGTCGAAGTATAGTCTGTGGATTATATAGTTAAGTAAATTTCCTGCACACATACAAGTCTCCATGATTTCTCATGAAGGTAATACATGAGAGAACAGGTTGCTCATAGATGATCAGATTTTTGCATTCACACACCACCACCATTACTAAAGTAGTGGCAGCAATGACTTACAGCAAAGGCAGCCATATACCGGCTGGTGTGGCTGAGCGGTTCTAGGTGCTTCAGCCTGGAACTGTGTGACCACTAGGGTTGCAGGTTCTAATCCTGCCTTGGGCATGGATGTGTGTGATGTCCTTAGGTTACTTAGGTTTAAGTAGTTCTAAGTTCTAGGGGACTGATCACCTCAGATGTTAAGTCCCATAGTGCTCAGAGCCATTTGACCCATTTTTTGAAAGGCAGCCATTTAACTCCCCAACATGGCAATGAGTGGCCTGTATGGATGGACCTGACAGTGTCACCACACATCAACAACATGTAGCTCATGGGAATGAAAGACATCAGCTGTTCATGGCAGGCCAACTCACAGCCATAAAAAATCAGAGTTTAAATTACAGCTGAGAGATGGCACATTGATGGTGGTTCTGCAAATTCTCTGCACCTTGCTCCTGCAAAAATTCTGTGTGCGACACACTCTAAGAGCAATTACATCCCAAATGAGTGAAGCAACCTAGTTTTCCTCATATCTCCCAAAACTGTTGCAGGTGATATGTTCTTGACAAAAATAGGTATCTCTATTTCCTGACTGACACAAGCTTGGAAGTGAGCACAATCCCAAAGACAGCAACTTAGTCACAAATTTCAGAATCTCTCCTATTCTCACAAGCTGCCAATGACACAATCATCCACCTATTTGGCACAATCATTTGAATTGTGGATTTGGGTCTACTTACACCCTTCACTTTGAAATTCACTACTACCAAAGTCAATGAACCATTGCTCTGGCCTGATTTTTTGTTGCTTTTCACCTATTTCCAGACTTGGCAGATGGTAAAGTTTGCCAAACCAACAGGGGAGATACAGTGTCATATATTCTAGGCAAACTACCTGTGCATTCACACCTGCATGTGACAGTTTTCAGCACTACAATAGCAAAATGGACACAGGATACCTACCATTCTTTGAAATCAAACCTGCCTCATATGAACAATAAATATTTAGACAGTAGCACAAAATATACAACCTTATTTGAAGAAAAGCAAGTATTACATTGATTATTGACTGACATCAAACAGTAGTTGGAAGATACGAAGCAACAATTGTCCCAAATGAGGATAAACATGATGTATCCTGCAGAATTGCAACTACTTCCAACCCACCATATTCATGCACTTTCAGCAGATATGGAAAAGCTACAGTGTTTGACAAATGACTGTAGTAGTTCCCAGTGTGCGATTTGTGCTTTTACCAGTGGGGGGGGGATGTCTTAGGGGGTTAGTATAATTATATATGTTACTAGCTTGGACCGTGGCGTTACCCATGGCTAAACAGTTATTTATAAATAGATGTTAATGCCGAAACTCACTATTCACACATATGCACTATCAGAAAAGCCATCCCTTGTTACATCTTTAAAAGTACATTATAGGTAAAGCTTATTTACAAAATCATCTACATACAGGTATACGAGGGGAATTCAAAAAGTAAAGGCACATTTGTGGAAAGCTATATTTATTCTGATGATAGAAAACTGAAACATGCGTTATTTTTCTACGTAACCTTCCTCGACTTCAATGCAGTTTTCCCGACGTTTTACGAGTTTTTTCATTTCATCAGAAAATACGTTTTTCGGTTGCATCTGTAACCAATTTTGCACCACAGCAGTGACGTCTTCATCACTTTGCTTTCAAATCTTCTTCCCTGTAGTACTTCTGTTAAGGGTTCAAACATGTGAAAATCGCTTGGAGCCAGGTCTGGACTGTATGATGGATGTTCCAGCACCTCGAATCTCAACTCCTTTATTGCGTCGGCTGTCCGTTTGGCAGAATGTGGGCGAGCGTTACCTTGCTGCAGGATGACACCTCTTCACAGTTTTCCACGACGTTTGGATCTGATTGCAGGTTTTAGTTTTGTACGCAACACATCACATCCACCATACAACACAGACCTGGCTCTAAAGCCTCGTTTACGCTGGGGCAACGTCTTGCAACATTGTGGCATGCTACGGAAATGTGGCGTGCGTCGTCTCATAGCATGCTACAACAGGCAACATCTTGCGACGTATGTTGCATGCGGCAGGTTAATTTATACCAAAGCAACAGAATTTGTGCCACACGTGTGTCGGTCTTGCAGTATAATGGATGATAAAGTGATCGCAGCGGCGGCCTACTTGGTACTTGCACATGCAGCTAACAACGGAAATGAAAACCAAAGGAAAAGAAACCGATGGTGGAAGAGAAGAGTATTTAAAGAAGGTCCACGAAATAGTATCCTAGGAACTAGAAGCAGACGATGGTGCGTTATTTAGTAATTTTACGAGAATGTCGACTGAAGACTTCAATTACTTACAAGGGAACCTCCCCATCGCACCCCCCTCAGATTTAGTTATAAATTGACACAGTGGATAGGCCTTGAAAAACTAAACACAGATCAATCAAGAAAACAGGAAGAAGTTGTGTGGAACTATGAACAAATAGGCAAAATATACAAACTGAGTAGTCCATGTGCGAGATAGGCAACATCAAGGACAATCTAAGCTGAGGAGCGCCGTGGTCCCGTGGTTAGAGTGAGTAACTGAGGAACGAGAGGTCCTTGGTTCGAGTCTAGCTGGCACGGTAGCTCAGTGTGTTCGGTCAGAGGGAAAGCTGCCCTCTGTAATAAAAAAAAACTGAGTTATGGATCAACAACGAACTGAAACGGGTGTCTTTCGACATCCGCCGAGAGCAGATACAACGAACGAAAATGAAGAAAATGAGATCTAAAGGAAAGCCGGCACGGCAGCTCAGCGTGTTCGGTCAGGGAGCCAGTTGGCCTCTGTAATAAAAAAAACTGAGTGGAAGGATCAACCACCGAACTTGAACAGGATGTCTTGCGACGTCCGCAGCGACCAAACACAACAATCAATAACGAACAAGACGCAAAAAAAAAAAAAAAAAAAAAAAAGTTCACTGTAATAAGTTTAGTGTCAGTGTTTCGCGACCGCACCGCAAAACCGTGCGATTAGTAGATGAAAGGTCGTGCCTCTCCAATAGGAACCGAAAACATTTGATCGCAAGGTCATAGGTCAACCGATTCCTCCACAGGAAAACACGTCTGATATATTCTTTACGACACTGGTGACGGCATGTGTGTCACATGACACATGACAGGAATATGTTGTCGACCCACCTAACTTGGACACTTGGCGAATGGGTAAAAAGATTCTTCTACCTTGCCCGATTTAGGTTTTCTTATGGATGTGATAGTCACTCCAAAAAAAGTGATGAAAACATAAGAGTTTGTCACATAAACTGCAACAAATGAATGCAACAGTTTCACAGTCGCACAGTTTTCCCTGTGCTCTGTGAAAACATATGTTTTTTACGTTTTCAAATGTTTCCGTGCGTAGACCGTCAAATCCTGCATATGTCCAAGCAAATCTGAACATGTCCTGGAATTTTGGAGAGCGAAGTTGATTATGTGTGAGTGCCTGAACTTTGATAATTGTCTGAAAATAAAAAAATTAAACTTTTCACTCGAGAGAAGATTAGAACTATAGACCTCTTGTTCCGCAGCTGCTCACGCTAACCATGGGACCACGGCGCTCGTAAGCTGACACTCTCCTTGATGTTGCCTACCTTGCGCATGGACTACTCACTTTGTATATTTTGTTTATTTTTTTCATAGTTCCACACAACTTCTTCCTGTTTTCTCGATTGATCTGTGTTCAGTTTTTCAAGGCCTATCCCTGTGCCAACTTATAACTAAATCTGAGGGGGGTGCGATGGGGATGTTCCCTTATTAGTGCAGTTAACTACACCTCTTATTGCAACTACTAAGACAGTATTTCACCAAGAATTCGATGGGCCATCACATTACGATTTTTAGCCACTGGCGATTCATACAAGTCACTAATGTACTTATTTAAAGTATTATATTCTGCTATTTCCCTCATGGTGCCAGAAGTATGTGAAGCTATTTCATTGGTGTTGAAGAATTACATAAAGGTAAGCACGCAACATTCAATACCGACTTCATTTAAGTAATGTTTTATTGGCATTTTTAAGCAAATTAAAATGGATATTAAAGAACTGTTAAAAATACTTATTTCTAAAATCGAATTAATTCGAGCTCTTCTGTTTCTGTTTGAACAAATTCGTCACAATTATTATTGTCCACATATACAATTTCACAGCTAGGTTTTGCAACCAATGTTTCGATGCCTGGATTTTGCTGTTCATACTCCCCCAAGGCCGCTTTAAAAAGAACATTTGAAAATATGTGCTTGACATATGTGGGAAGTTCATGTTCTTCAAGAGCTACATCGCCGTCGTCTTTTGATACTGTGTCCTCTGTGTCATCAGTCTGAAAAAACAGGGAAAGTAATGAGTATGTTTTACTTTTCAGATTCCAAAGGATACTGAAGACTGGCAGAAGGTAGCAAGAAATTTCGAAGTGAAGTGGAATTTCCCTCACTGCATAGCAGACATATATGGCAAACATGTGCAAATTATGTGTCCTACGAATACTGGAAGTGAATACATCAACTACAAAAAAACATTCAGCATTATCCATATGACAATTGTAGATGCAAATTACTGCTTTCAATATGTAAATGATGGATGTCACAGGGACAGAAAGAGAGGGGAAGAGGAGATTGACTAAGAAGGGGAGAGAAAGTGACCTAAGTGAAGGGGACAGTGACGGAGGGGGTAGGAGGTGATAGAGGAGAGAAGCAGATGGACATGGAGAAGGGCAGGAGAAGATGGGGAGTGGGAAAAGGAGGAGATGGACATAAGAGGCAGGTAGAGACATCCAGGCAACACCAAGTTTATTTACCTCATTTATAAATTAATAAATCTTAATGTGTTGTTAATTAACAACTTTGTAAATGATTCATGTAATATAAGATACTCAAACTATACTAAAATATGAGATGAATAAAATATAAAATTAAAATTTTTGTGTTGTTTTGTGCTTAATTTTAACACTCAGAAATTATAAGTGAATTTGTTAAATCATCGTATTATGACAAAGTTACAGCAAAGTGTGGCCGGTTCAGCTAGTACTACAGTATATAATTGTCATTTTAACTTACAGAGTTCAGTTGAAGAGACGAGATGAATGAAACTGCTCCTGAAGATTCGAGGTTTGCCTGTTGGTTTGTCAAGGGCTCTATGGTGCTGAGACTTGATCCACCTTGCTGCAAATTTTTCTGCATCGAAGCAATGCAGTGGAGGTCCATTTATTGAAATGAAAAGTAGATTTGAAAGTGTCGGAATTTTTAAGTGATTTCTCTGATCAGTCAGTGTTAAATTCATGGCACTAAATCTGCGTTCACATTCAGCCGTAGATATAGGTATAACTTCGACTGCTTTCACAAGTTCCTTCACAGAATTGGGCATGTGTTGAGAACTTTCTTTATAGATTCGAAAATCTTTAACTAGTGACACACACTTACTTTAACGTAATTTATAATCCACCTTATTACACAAGCGAGAAATTGACATGTCACCATAAAACACACGTTCATAATCATCTGAAGGCCATGTATCTGAATTTAATACGGCTACATCCAAAAAGAAATCCAGGTCCTCAAAGCGGTTTTTTATATTGTCTACCAAAGACTGAAAAAATTTCTTCCGAAATATCTTAAATCTGTTATATTCATCACAAGATGGTTCTTTAATTAATACCTCTTTGAATGTGCGCTTTTCTCTCCAACTCTTGTACTATCATCCTAATTCGTGGCGAGTCATTTGTTTTCAGTGTTTCATGAATTATTATAGCCACGTCAATTTCCTGTTTTGCTTTAAAGACTGAAGAATTTCTGTTCTGCATAAAGAATGATTATACTTGCAGAACTTCTAGGGCCTCATAAAGCATAACTAATTCCATTACAAGCAACCACTTTGTGAGATGTTTTAGTAAACCTTCAAATTTAGGTCTCTATTGAGTTGATCGGGAACCATCATGTCTCAGTTTTTCAAAAAGATAGACAAGAGAACTGTGACTTTCAAGAAGAGCTCAAACAGCATTAAATGAGGAAGCTACCCAACGTACGTGAAAAATATGGCCTAGTTTTAATAGCTGCGAGGATAATTCATGTGAAACACTTTGTAGCAGTCTCTAATTTTTGGGACTTCGGGAAAACACATAATATAAGAAATCTAAAAAAAAAACTGTATATGGTATACATCTGCTACATCATTCATAACAGCGTGGACAGCTAATTCCATTTCGTGCTTCATACAACGAACGACAGCTAAATCCTTATGTAAATGACTACGCAGCAGAGTGGCTACGCCTTTGTAAGGTGCAAGCATTGTTGAGGCACCATCTGTTGAGATACCTACAAGGTAGTTTTTTAGTACTTCCTTTGTAATGCCATACTTTTCAAGAGCTGCTAACAGTGTGCTGAAAAGGCATTCTCCTGTCCCACTTTCTAATTCAACAATGTCAAAAAAATAATTGCAAGTAACTCCCTCAAAGGACAAACGTAAATATATTATTAAACAAGTTTTATTGGAAACCGTTGTACTTTCGTCCATCATGATACTAAAGTTTGTACCCGATTCTAAAAGGAAGTGAGCAAGATTCTTTTTCATTTCTTCTCCTACAAACATAATCATATTTCGGCATGCATGGTCAGAATGAAGCATATTACTGACTGATAAACCATTAAGCTTTCGTAGTTCGATTACTGCAGGATACGATTTGAATGATAATTTCTGTTTAGCTATTACATATGCAGATCAGAACAATGAAGCAGTTGTGACTACTTTTTCTTGATGCTGTTTTCCCCACAACTTTTCACTTTCACTCACGCATTTTTCTAAACTTTTCTTTTCTTTTATACTCATGATTTCTACGCACTTCATGTGTGATTTGCACTTTGCATGATCCCCGATTTTATCATTTAGTTTTTTGGCAGAAACACCAGCTAAAAACGCGTTATTGATACGCACAGTTCACTGCTTTCCACCTTAAGTTCACGAACTTGTGAACACACTGTGCATATTACTAAGTTTTTGTCATTTACGGACAGCCATGGCTTAGTCTTTTGCCAGTTTTGAAAACGTGATAAGGCAACACAATTTCCTACTATAATCTCAAGAGTACTGTTACTCCCATTCCTACCTTGAGACATGTCGCAGTTTTCAGTCACCAGAGATTCAGTCTCTTCCCCTGTATTAGCACCATCATTACCGTTTTCTTTTTTACTTTCACAGTCTATTGTAACTCTTTTAGCACCACTGTTAGTATCCTGAGTTTCAGAGTTTGTACACGTATCAGGTAATGCACTGCTCTTAAGGAAATCAGAAATTTTGCTTTGTTTGAATGACATTGTGAAATTCTGTAATTCTTACAGGCCCGGACGCACTCAACCCACTAATGAAGCTACTGAAGTGGGAACGTGTGAAGATCGCCATGTGTTTGGCGGACGCGAGGCAATGAACGAACGGCACCAATTAATTTGGAGTCCGCGATGCTGGGGAGCCTGTGTTAAGCTCCACCCATGTGGTTCGTGGCTAGCGAAGTCAGACTGTCCGACCCCGTCTGACCAGTACCGTTGCTCGCTTCGCACTACTTCGTACTTTTGTCCCAGGCGCGTTAGTCCGCGCCATACCGTTGCCAAAAGGTGGCCTAACAGTAAATGTTCGCACAGGTACCGGGCCGGTCACCACCCTGTGTCAGGGCCCGGGGTGGGAATTTCAGCCCCCAGCTCACCCAACTCTGTGGTACGACTGCTGCGGTATGCCTGCCACACTACTTCCCTCACAAGTAAACGGATGATGCACCTTAGACAAAAGCAACAATGACAGCATGAGAAAGATGATTTAGTTCTAAATGTTTCGAAATGCTTAACTACTACATAACTCTTTTTCAAAAATGGTTCAAATGGCTCTGAGCACTATGGGACTCAACTGCTGAGGTCATTAGTCCCCTAGAACTTAGAACTAGTTAAACCTAACTAACCTAAGGACATCACAAACATCCATGCCCAAGGCAGGATTCGAACCTGCGATCGTAGCGGTCTTGCGGTTCCAGACTGCAGTGCCTTTAACCGCACGGCCACTTCGGCCGGCAACTCTCTTTCAAAATTAATAAGCAAACATATTAATAGTATTAAGACTGTATTAAAAACTTTCAGTGTTCAGCTCCACAAATTTAAATTATATGTAAAGTTTTACTCCAGTGCATGGGAAATAAACATCCCAGGTTGGGATGCATCAACTAAAACCAGAGGAGGGGATGGTCTGATGCAAATAGCACACTGGTAGTTCCTTCATAGAGGACATGAAAAAATAGCACAGTGATGCTATTCAATGCGTCCAGAGCTGTATCAATCAGCTGGAGTTATCAGTGGCTGGTACTGGAGCAGAGGAACCTTGTAGTTTTTCTCAATGTTCTATGCACAAACTTGGAGGCATAGCTTCCAAGCTAATGCTGGTCAGTGATAATGATGTGACTCCAATGCTCACTTCTAATGAAGTTACCAATGGTCTGTCTTTCTTGCGCCACTCTCCAGAAATGAGAGAGGCAAAAGCACACATGGAATCAAGATGCTGTGATCTGCCTGGCAACTTGCACCTGACAAGTTATGTGCTGTCCCACCAAAGTTAACTTTTAAGAAGAAGACATCAGACCCCCCCTCCCTCCCTCTGCCCTTCCTCCCTCCCTCTCCCCTCCCCACTCCAATGAGTTTCAACATCAATCTGCTTCCACAGAAATGATTAATGTAGCAGCAGCACTCTTACAACAACATGTCAACTACACACCTTGTTCTTGCTATGGCTGGGATTTTCCGGCCCCACCCTATCTGAGTGAGTTCCTGTGACTGTAGGAGTACTGCCACAGAGTTGACCATGCACGAACAGTCTAACCATGATGCACTTGATGGACTGCAACAGTACGGGTGGTAATGATGCAACAGCTGATTGGGGATAATGTCACAGCTAACACCTGGAATCTTATTGACTGGAGTAGACTTTTCTTCAGTCATCAGTTTCATTTCAGAATGAGCCCCAATGACCAGTGAAGACATGCCTGGAGATGCCCCAGACAGTGGTGGGATACCAACTTGACTGTCACCTACCATAAGGCCTGACTACTGGTGATGATGGTCTGGGGTGTCATTTCTTTTCATGGCAGGATCTGTTTGGTTGTCATCTGAGGTCTACACCCCATTTTGTGCCTATCATAGCAAGTCATCCTTGGCTGTCATTACAGCAAGATAATACCTGCTCATACACAGAGAGAGTTTCTACTGCTTGTCTTCATGCTTTCCAAAACCTAACTTGGCCAGCAGTGTCGCCAGATCTCTCCCCAATTGACAATGTTTGGAGAATGATGACAGGGCCCTCGAACTAGCTCAGGATAAGGGCCAAATTTCGACCAACATGTTACTGACTTGGTCAATTTGTGAAGCTCTTCTTCTTGAATAAATCATCCAAATTTTCTGAATTTGTTACAATTTTTGTCTGTACATATGCATCACATCTATTGATTTCTGTCCTGTATGGATAATTCATTTGTGGTGCATCACTTTTTTATTTTTTTGTCTTAGAGTGTACTAACATGTTACCTCTTTCTGAGTTCAACATCTCACTCACCACAGAGTGATGAAGACTCAGCTTTTAAGGCTTGCAAATCGAAAGTTATCATTCACAAAATGAAAACAAAACATTATCATTATGGTCCTGACAGCAGCTTATAATCCGAATAGTGTTGCATTATAGAATAATACGTGTATACTAGTAGTGATAAGTGAATAGACAGTGTATCACTAGACTTCTACATTATTAAATAACTTCTATGAGAACAATATTGTACATTAGGGATAAACAGTACGAGAGAGCCCTGTGTGTGAAATCTTATGGGACTTAACTGCTAAGGTCATCAGTCCCTAAGCTTACACACTACTAAACCTAAATTATCCTAAGGACAAACACACACACCCATGCCCGAGGGAGGACTCGAACCTCCACCGGGACCAGCAGCACAGTCCATGACTGCAGCACCTTAGACCACTCGGCTAATCCCGCGCGGCTGAGAGAGCCCTGGTTTAATCACATTGGTGTAGTATTTGGGAGGATGGAGGGTCCCTACTTTGTTTGGGTCAACTTGATTAAGGTTTTCTATTCTTTTCCAAAATTATTTCAGGCAAATTCCATGATTGTTCCTGCTGTAAGGACAGGACCAACAACCTGGCCCACACTAGTCAAACTACATCTATAAGTATTGTCAATGCCTATGTATAGGTCTTGTGTTATTTTCTTTGTTGATCCATTATGGATTGTGGGACGATGGCTGACATGAACTTCTTGATGCAATAATTTACCAACAGCCATATGATTTGTAGAGGTTTATTTTATTTTATTTTATGAACGGCTGTTGGTAAATTGCATCAAGAAGTTATGTTATTTTGGTTGCTCTGAAATTTTAATATCATGACATGTTCAATAAGCTTGTAAAAGTGGTTCGTGGAAGAATAAAACTACTAATACTATTACTACTACTACTGCTGCTAGTAGTGGTGGTGGTGGTAGTAATAATAATAATAGTAATAATAATAGTGCTCACAAAATTCAATATTTATTTTGTCTGCAGTCATTATGTGACCATCTCATAACAGAAAATGTGTTGTTATTATTAGGTCCAATACCAAAGAGAGTCTATTTCATCCCCAGAGGCAGCTGTAAAAGTCACAAGGCTTCACATATTCCTCCACAAGTTTCATGTCAGCACAGAAGAATCATTTACAATTAAACACTTAATGGACAGCAAAAGTACATTGTCTTGGTGAAAAACAATGAATGTTACAAAAGAATAAACACATTAACATACTGTTTCATAACATTGATTAAAGAATAGTTAATGGTTAAATGATTGTTTCTAATGTTGGATCAGACAACAAAATAGTGGATATGTTCATAAAGATTTTCAAAAGCAAATCTACAAATTAACCGCAAACAATATCAAACAAGCCTTTAAAAGCAGAGTACAATATATATAGTGAGTGTAATTAAATTAACTTCACAGACTTTGAGACATGTAGCAGGGACCAAGATGGTTATCAGATCTGTTGCTTTTTTGGTGCCACTGCTTATGGTATTAAGTACATCATTCACTTCAGTTCAGTTTGTGATCTGCCCAGAGAGGTTTGTAGATACCACTGTGGTCTTTGTTCATGCTGTACTCATTTGGAGAGGTTTGTACCTGCTGTTGTGCTTTTGCTGCTAGTTCATACTGTACTACTGTGTAGTAGTAATCATTAAATATAGGACAGACAGTAAGCTGTACATACATTAATGTGTTGCTGTTGATCATGCTGAACTACATATTTGCAGGATATGTCAAAATGGTGTAACTGCACAGTGAAGCTCAGTGGAATGAGAAGGGTGCTCCTTAGTTGTATGCAGAGCATTTTCAACACCACCAGACACTTTCAAACTCCATCTTTGCTACAGTGTACCAGCAGGATTTAGAGACAGGTATTCACCACCAGCAGGGTTGACTTTGGTGCTCCGTAGGAGGAGTGCACACCTGTGTTTGAGGAGGCTGTACCAGAAACATAGCATGTTGACTGAATGTTGATACCAAATTGTGTGGCATGTTCTACATAAGCAGCAGCTACACTGATGCCACCCCCAGAAGGTATAGGAAATGCAGCCATGGGATTTTGGGTCATGAGCCCACTTCTGTAGCTGGTTCTCGCACCACTGTGTGCATGTGCCTGACTTCGCATGACAGATCCTTTTCACAGGTGAAGCCAAGTTCACCAGGAAAGGTGTTCTCAGTTCTGGCAATAGCCAAGTGTGAGCTAATGGAAACACACCTCATGTTGCAACCCCTCCCCACCCCCCCCCCCCACCCACCCCCTCCCAAGAGTTTCAGGAATGACACGGCGTGAACATCTGGATGTGGGATTGGCCCATACCTCCTTCCACCACATCTCATTGGTGCTGCATATTTGTAATTCCTTGACAGTGTACTGCATGGGCTCTTGGAAGATTTACCACTGCATGTGAGTCAAAATATGTGGTTCTGGCATTCTGGCACACTACCTCATTTTTCATGTCCAGTCTGAGATCACCTGGACAAACAATTTGGACAATATTGGATAGGTTATGCTGGCCCAGTTGTTCTCCTGACTTGAACCCACTAGACTATTACCTGTGGGGTCAAATGAAACCCTTGATTTATGAGGTTCCTGTGGCATCCAAGTACATCTACTGGCGTGGATTATGACTGAAGTGGATGCTGGAGGACGAGAGACTGGTGATCATGTGTACCAGAACATGGTATGGAGATACTGTTACTTCTTGTAACTGGACCCAGATGACAAGCATCAGTGGTCAGAGAGCAACATGTGTTCCAGTATTTTGTGTGTACTGAAAAAATGGTTCATTTCTGGACATGAGTTCCTACACTTAACTTAATCATCTAGGTCCCCACTACAAGCCCTCAAAGTCTGTAAAGAGAATTTAGCTGCATCACCTATATACAGGGTGATTCAAAAAGAAAGAACATATTTCAGTTGTTTATTGTAGACAAACTGTGAAAGACAATAACACATAGTGTGTGTCAGTGGGTAGAGGAAGATTCTGTTTTGTGTTTGCACAGACACTATACTCTGCAGTCAACATGAGCGCCATGGATTGCTCAAGAAACATCAAAATGGTAGTCCATTTCATTTCACACATGTATCAACAGGTTCCTGTTTATTGAATTGACAGCTTCAACTATTCAGTTTCTCAGATCTTTATGAGTAGCAGCCATAAGAGTGACAGAGACTCTTTTTTTTGTACCCCCACAGGAAATAATCACAAGGTATGGTGTCTGGTGACCTAGGAGGACAGAAACAATGAACAAGGTCTTGTTGTTCACCTCTTACAGTCCAACATTGTCAGATAGTTTTATTAAGATAACACTGCGTTTCAAGGTGAAAGTGAGGTTGGGGTGCCATTATGCATAAAAATGAAATCACTGGAATATTTTATGCTGGTCATAAACCTGCTTATGCAGAGGTGGTTTCTTGCTGAATCAACAGTGAATGCACATTTTTCTTGTGACTTTGAGCAAGTTTAAACACACAAAATTATTTCTCTTGTAGTGTAGTCAGTATGTTGCTAAAAATGAACAACAGTGCAGCTGTGTAAAAGCTTTGCACCTCTCTCTGTTCAGTGCTATCAAGTGACATTTACAATTTGTTTCTAACTTTTGTAGTTTGTCTGTAATAAACAAATGAAATCTGTTCTTTCATTTTGAATCATCCTGTCTCTCTCTCTCTCTCTCTCTCTCTCTCTCTCTCTCTCTCTCCTCTCTCTGTGTGTGTGTGTGTGTGTGTGTGTGTGTGTGTGTGTGTGTGTGTACACACACGCGCGCTATCTGTATCTTTTCATTATGTATCTCTGAATGATTCCAGTCAAGACACATGTTGCCTTGGTACAATGATTTCAGAGTTTCTATACTCACTTCCCAGTACAACTATTCTTCCATAACACTGGACACCAATTATAAAGATACATTTCAGATTGGCTGGGATGGACATAAAACAAGAAGTTACAAAATCGTAGAATTTTGAATGAAATTAATTGCTCATGATGTTATTCTTTCCTTGTATTATTTACCTAACTGTGTAAATTCAAGTACTGATGAGTACTGCACAAAAAACAACACTATACATTGTAAACAGAACTTTATTACCAAACCATGCAAACAATTGATCTTCATATTGTTAGTACATACATAGAAAAAGGGGTGGTAGAAAGAGATCAGCTATTCTGTGTAATTGAGAAATAAAACCCTTTTTTTCAGACCATGATTTTCCAGCTAATTTTGTAATGTTTATTTTAGCTTGTGTTATCCCATAGAGAATATAGTAGTTTATAGATACCTGGGTGTTATGACAGTCTACAGATTCAGTTTCTGCATTTCATCTCTTTGTAAATGTATACCATGAACTGTTATGTATCCACAAAATGCAATGAGTGAAAAAATGTCTCAAGATGGAAGTGCTGTCAAATATTGGGAAAGTACAGCAATTGCCTGTAGATGAATCATTTGAAACATCTCTCAATTTCTTTAAGGAAACAACAGATTGCCATTTGAGAGGCAGAGGAATACCAAGTATATGACCACTGGTGTGTTGCACTAATGATGTTTCAGTTTTACGTTTGAAAATAGTGGAACAGTAATAAAATCTCAATCCCAAATGGTTTTCCATAAGTTATCTGACCACAATTAACTTTACAAGGACAAAAATTTAATGTAGACCCTGCTCTTTTGATGGCTTCTGCCCAATATGTCTCTGTGAGACCACAGTTCAGAAAAGTTGTGTAACAAATTTCTACAATAGGTATGAAGTCATATTCAGCTTTACTATTCTGCCCTGTTTTATGTGGTGAACTGGTCTCATAGTTCATACCATAATTCTTTATATGATTGGGAATATGAGCATTAATTGGTTAGTGGTAGTTAAGTATAAATGTTATCCTAATGAATTTTATGAGGTTGTTCAGTGGGGCTGTAGCTGTTTTATTGTCAAGAGAGATAATCATTATAGTTTAGGTCAATAAGTGATAAATTATGAGGTTGACATGTTTTCATCTTTGGTTGAGTGCCTTCTTTGGCATCAGTTGTATACCAGAAAACCTAGGTAATATGAAAATAAATTTTTATGAAACAAGGCAAAAAACCATTTCATTGAATTAATAACATTCATAAACTCTTTTACATTGTCTGTGTAAACAACTTTAATACTAATTGTAGCGCATCTTTCTACCATACACCAGAGTCCCGCTAAAGCCGGCCGTGGTGGTCTAGCGGTTCTAGGCGCACAGTCCGGAACCGCGCGACTGCTACGGTCGCAGGTTCGAATCCTGCCTCGGGCATGGATGTGTGTGATGTCCTTAGGTTAGTTAGGTTTAAGTAGTTCTAAGTTCTAGGGGACTGATGACCACAGATGTTAAGTCCCATAGTGCTCAGAGCCATTTGAACCATTTTTTAGTTCCGCTAATCCAAACCCCGGTAATCCAAACATTCGGTTAATCCGAACATGAAAAATGTTAGTCTAAGTATGGAAAACTGTGCAGTACACTGCTGTAAATACACACTTTTTTTAATTTACACAGTACAGTAAACATGTATTAGAAAAACTGGCTAGAAAGCATAAGGTTTAAACAATGCATAACAATAATAGAAAAGCTGTCAAACTTACTAAAATACAGCAGACATTTTATCCCCACTTTTTAGATGACAAAAACTCACTCATTGTTTTTTGGCATAATGAAGACAGTCTGTTACATGATGCATAGTTGTGCCATTGTCTCATAAACATCAAATCAGTAAGTGAAGCAGTGGACTGTTGTTCCAAATAACGTAGCACGAGGTCAAGGGCTTCTGCTGCGTCACTGTGTGACACCAGCTCTCCTTGTCACTTTCAGGCTCATTGTCACTTCCGTCATAGCAGTCCACTTCATCCTGGCCTTGAGTCACAGCAGCAACTAAACCAGCATCAGTAAGGTTCTCCACACATGCCCCATCTGTTGCCACCATTCATCTACGTCTCCTTCACTAGTTTCTTCACATCCAGGGATTGTCTGTATCATGTCTAGTAGATTTTACTCTTCATTTTCAACTAGATTATCCTGAAATTCAAGAGATGTCCACAGTTTTCTCCACAATTTTCTCAGAGAATTTTCTGAAATATTCTGCCATGCCTCAGCGGCCCAATAAGCAACATCCTTCACATTGGTCTTTTTTTTATTTGTCCACTAAAGGAATGCTATCATCTTGGATCAGCATTCTTAAAAATTGTTTTCTGTAAATCAGTTTTAATGTTTGCAGTACGCTCTGGTCCATTGGCTGTAAAAGTGGTGTAACATACGGCGGCAAAAACTTCGCCACAATTTCTCCATAACATAATTCCTCAGTGCTGGGGTGAGATGGCACATTACCAATCAAAAGGATTGCACGGGGAGACAAAGGATTTTCCTTAGAAAACCATCGAATAGAGGGAACAAACTGCCTGTGAAACCATTCTTTGAACAGCTTACCATCCATTCATGCTTTTTTTCTGGTTGCGATAATATATGGGCAGGGACTTCATGTTGCAGTTTTTAAAAGCTCTGGGTCTAGCAGATTTGCTGATCAGCATTAAAGGCAGCTTGTGATTACCAGGAGCATGCTAATAAAGTCACATGATATTTGCAAATTTTAAAACCAGGAGCAAGGTCTTTGCTTTTGATGCCAGGCTTTTTGTTGGCAATGCCCTAAAATTAAGACCAGTCTCATCACCATTATAAATTTCTTGGGGAGAATACTTTCCCCCTCTTATCATTTTTTTCAAGCTCGTCCAAGTATTCCTTCGCTGCATCATGGTCAGAAGAAAGCTTCTCTCCAGTAATGGTTAACTGACAGATTCCATGACTTTTTTGAATCTGTCCAACCAGCCCATACTCGCACTAAAAGACTTGTCACAATTCATTAACTTGTTCAGGTAAACAGCCTTCTCCTGAACCAGCGCTCCACTCAAAGGAGTTCCCCTTTCTCTTCCCTGCAAAAACCAAAGGAAAAGTGCTTCATCCACATTATCATACTGGGGCTGTTTCAAAGTCTGCCGAATTTCGAGTGTTTTTCCCGAAGACATTGCACAGGACTGTTAAAGCGGTTCTTCTTCCAGTGACAAATAGTTGCTTTACCAGCACCCAGTTCCGTTGCCAGTTTAGATACATTCTCACCATTGTCTATCCGCTTCAAAGCATTAAGTTTTTCTTTGAGAGTTCGTGTTGTATGTTTCCGTTTACTCATGACGAAAATACGTACACCACTACACCTGAATGAATACAATACAACTGTTACGCCAGCCAGTGATCGATAACTAACATAACCAAGTGCTTTGCGAGCCAACTGTCAGTGCACCTCAGACACTACAAAGGTCTCAACAATGCACAACAACAGGGGCAGGGAGTGAGAGTGAGCCATTGTTCCCGCACTTGTTCCCATTTTTTACCATGGTTTACCTACTTATCGGCTTGGTATACTTCATTCTAGAAACTCGCCACTGTAATTCCGGCTAATCTGAACAAATTGGTAATCCAAACAAGGTCCGGTTCCAGTTAGTTTGGATTAATGGGACTCTATTGTATTTTGAAATTCAGATAATGTAGAAGTAGATTTAACAATATTTTTGTTCATACCAAGATATATAAATATTTACCAAGTACAGTCTTCCCTGAAGGCTAGAAAATAACTGACCTGAGCTAATGACATTCATGGTATTTCTCCTTATACACCATCTTGAAATTTAGGCATGAACCTGTGTGCATCCTTTGCTATGCTGTTTATGACAAACACTGACATGATTCTCAAAAGAATTTGGGTGAAATATTGGATTTTTAGCTTGGAATATGATCACAATCACTTATAACTTTTTTTTAATTCTTAGAGCTGGCATGCAGCAGCCCCTTGTGCCATAACTGAGCTAAATCAGATAATACACAATTTCTGTGTTCAATGCTTTACATGTGAAACATTCTATAGCACTAATTTTAAACTTTTGCATCAACTGCTCTCAATCTGTTATTGGTTCTCAATCTTCTTGTTGTTAAATGTTATTGAGGCTTTAATGTCTACTGGTTCCAGTGAAAAATAGTGTTTTCCTCAAACATGGTATACATGACGTGCCGTCAGATGTGTTATGTTCCCATGCACCATTTGTAGGGTCTTTCAACTTGATTGATTGAATATCTCCCATATGGTCAGTAATTTCAGACTTCAGCAATAACTTATATGTTGAAATCCATTTCTTGTGTATAGTCACTTGTTTTCTTGCACTAGTTTTCGCAAGCTACATGTTGTCACAACCTTTAGCTAAAAATTTTCTGATTTATGCGCTTAAAGCTGATGTTTAGGTTTGCAAACCTTCTCTTGATAATTTAAATAGCCTTTCTTGCTTTCAGACTTATAATGGCCTTTTTATGACAAAACTGAATTTTAATAATCATCTTATACAATGTTTCTTGTTAAAATTGCTTTGTCAAAGATTAAATTTATCATTTGAGAGACAAAATTTAACAATAGGGAATGGTTTATTGATTTCATTAATTGGCATAAGCATGGATCTTCTTTCAGCGGTCATTGCACGTGTTCCAAACCATGACAAATAAACAATATGTCACTTGGAACAAGTCAGTATTTAACCATGTTCACTGCTAAATTCTGGTGCACCGATCTTGATCAAAGATAAACATGGGAGTTGATCATAGTCAAATTTGACCATGCCTTTTGTTTGGTTTTCTCAAGATGTCCAGGATTTTTTAAGTATATGGTACTAAAATTAGGGCACATTTTGTTGTGCTGACCCTCCAGACTCGAGGCATCATGTACCATTCACTATACTTGATATGAACATAGAAAATTTATTAAGTTAGGAATAATACTTACCAAGAGTAGAAATAAATTGTGCCTCCTCATGTGACCACATTGCCTGTTTGTCTCTATCAAGAGGATCTCACAAAAATCTGACTTTTTAAAAACTTTTTATATTTATGGTACATGAAGTTCTAAAACACAGATATACATCTTCCAAAGCAGTTCGAAGCAACTCTCAAAAGTTCTTGAGAAAATTTACTTCTGAGATTTCTGACCATATTTAACATGCTAAAATAAGGAACATCTTTCTTTCCAACAGGCTCTGAGGCTCTGCAGTAGTGTGCTTGCTCACTGCATTAGAAGCCTGGGTTCAGTTCCCAGTGAATTATAATTTTTAAACAACAATTCATATTCTAGGAGCATCTACATGAAGCATAAAATACAGAAAAATAAAAAAACTCTTTTGTAGCTTTGTAAGTATTCAATATTAACTACCAATTTTTTTATAAAAGATTGGTAATTAAAAATTTTTATTGCAATGAAAACTGGATTTTTGTGTGCAGTAAGGAGACATGCATTTTTCATAAAATGACTATTAGATGTGTTAATTAGCGTATATTTGATGAATTTTGTTCTTAAATGACATAGGTATTCAAACTGAATGGGGAAAAAGTTATGACCAAAATGCAGCTGTACATACCTTCTTTTATGCTACAGCCATCAGTCCCTTTATTTTCAAGATCTGATGCATTCCAAAAAACCAATGTGAGGAGCATATTTACCTTGTACTTAAAAAAATTTGGTATTCTTCTTTTGTTTTACATTTTGGCAAACACAAATGAATGGACTAGTAGTGAGGTATAAACACACTTTGCTTGTTGACAAAAGAGAGAACATTTGACAATGACATCACCTACCAGTGATTGTCTTGAAAACATATGTATACAGGCAGCTGTGTGCAAACTCATATCTTTATGAACGTTTTTGTATCTCCATGGTGCCTTCCATTGCAATACATGGAGTTAACCAAGGTAAAGAGCACGGTTGGCTCAGGACAGTTTACTGACCGGTGATTAACATTGGTGCACTGCAGAGACACTTTAAATGTGGTTTACATTTAATCATGATCACAGGACCTTGGTTATCTCACTTTTTGACCAAAGTATATTCTCTCCCTGACAAGACACTGTCAACACGTTTCCATGGGCAGTCACAGGATATTCTGAACTAAGGGGGTAAAGTGCCTTTTCTCTCTCCTGTATAATGTGTCAAATGTTGTTATCAGTGATTATGAAATGTGGTTGTGGATGTTTATTTTCAACTTTTTGTTGTTATGAGTGATTATAGAAATGAAAGAAAGGTTGGCAGGGAAATCTAATTATATAATGTAGCCAGTCTCAAACAACCTCAATAGGTTTAATTCAATAGATGGGTCAGTCTACATCTAAATCTACATCTACATGGATACTCTGCAAAAGTGCCTGGCAGAGGGTTCATTGAACCACCTTCACAATTCTCTGTTATTCCAATCTTGTATAGTGCACGGAAAGAATGAAAACCTATATCTTCCCGTACAAGCTCTGATCTCCCTTATTTTTATTGTGGTGATCATTTCTCCCGATGTAGGTCGGTGTCAACAAAATATTTACGCATTTGTAGGAGAAAGTTGGAGATTGGAATTTCGTGAGAAGATTCTGTCACAACGAAAAATGCCTCTCTTTTAATGATGTCCAGCCAAAAACCTGTATCGTTTCAGCGACACACTGTCCCATATCCCACGATAATACAAAATGTGCTGCCCTTCTTTGAACTTTTTCAATGTACTCCAATAGTCCTATCTGGTAGGGATCCCACACTGTGCAGCAGTATTCTAAAAGAGGATGGACAAGCATAGTGTCCTGTCAATAAAACACAGTCTTTGGTTAGCCTTCCCCACAACATTTTCTGTGTGTTCCAATTTAAGTTGTTTGTAATCGTAATTCCTAGGTATTCAGTTGAATTTATGACCTATAGATTTGACTGATTTATCATGTAACTGAATTGCAATGAATTCATTTTAGCACTTGTGTGTATGACCTCACATTTTGTTATTTAGGGTCAACTGCCAATTTTTGCACCATTCAGATCTGATGACTTTATTAGCTGATAAATGACAGCATCATCTGCAAACAAGCTAAGATGGCTACTCAGACTGTCTCCCATATCGTTTATATAGATAAGGAACAGCAAAGGGCCTATAACACTACCTTGCGGAATGCCAGAAATCATTTCTGGTTTACTTGATGACTTTCCATCAATTACTATGAACTGTGACCTCTCTGACAAGAAGTCACAAATCCAGTCACATAATTGAGACGATATTCCATAAGCACGCAATTTCACTACAAGCCACTCGTGTAGTACAGTGTCAAAAGCCTTCTGGAAATCCAAAAATACAGAATCAATCTTAAATATCTTGTCAATATCACCAACACTTCATGTGAATAAAGAGCTTGTTGTGTTTAACAAAAATGGCTTTTTGTAAACTGAAGTTGAGTGTGTGTCAATAGACCATTTTCTTCAAGGTAATTCATTATGTTTGAACACAATATATGTTCCAGAATCCTGCTGCATATTGACGTTAATGAAATGGGCCTGTAAGGAAGTGGATTACTCCTACTACATTTCTTGAATCCTCTGGATTTCACTTAATGTTGTGACCAATCCATGATAACTGAAAGTACCATGAATGAGAATTACTTGAATAAGTATTCAGTCAGCTCACATAGAATTTGTCAATAAATATATAGAAAACTAAAAGTGAATGTCTTAAAACAAATAATGCACAAACATCAAATTAATAGAATGCATTGGTAGGGCAGTGAAGGCAATGATTCGAAGCACCATACTGTGGACAGTGTGGAAACTAAATATAGACTGTATAGCTGTTGAACCCGCAATAATGTATTTGACATACTAAAAGAATGTTACATAGCTTCAGAATCATATTACATTATTATATATTATAGACATAACAGGATGACATTGAGAAGTGCAGTCAGTACACTTAACTGAACCTCAGTGAAGTCTTATTGTGGGCCTGCTATAGACTGGATGACTGTTCCAAAGAATGGCTCAGTGAACTGGAAGTGAAGCATCAATTGAGTATCAATGTTGACAGAGATGGTCCAATAAAGCAAATGTCAATTTTCTTGGTTCCATAGGACTGCTGTATATATATTAACAGAATCCTGCTGCATATTGACGTTAATGAAATGGGCCTGTAAGGAAGTGGTTTACTCCTACTACCTTTCTTGAATATTGGTGTGACCTGTGCAACTTTCCACTCTTTGGGTACGGATCTTTTGTCAAGTGAACAGTTGTATATGATTGTTAAGTATGGAGCTAATGCATTATTATACTCTGAAAGGAACCTAACTGGTATACAGTTAGAACCAGAAGACCTGCTTTCATTAAGTGATTTAAGTTGTTTCACTACTCTGAGGACATTTACTTCTATGTTACTCATACTGGCAGCTGTTCTCAATTTGAATTCTGGGATATTTACTTCGTCTTCTTTTGTGAAGGCACTTCAGAAGGCTGTGTTTAGTAACTCTGCTTTGGCAGCACTGTCTTCAATAGTATCTCCATTGCTATCTTGCAGAGAAGGCCTTGATTGTTTCTTGCCGCTAACATACTTCACATATGACCAAGTGAAAACACACCACCTGTTCGTCTCATGTAATGCTAGTGGGGCCATTTAGATTAATGTTTCCTTTTAACTGATGTATCACTTTGTGTCTTATATTCCCTCACTCCATACGACACTGGAGGTATCAGAATTAAAACAGGTAAGTGAAAGAGTGTCTGATGAATGGTAACTGTATGCTCCCACATTCCCATCCTTTTCATGTCAGATGTTGACAGTGAGAAACCCAGGCCACTGGGATTCAAACCACACTCAGTTACAGATGCCTGTTAATATAGTCAATGCAAACAATTAATATTAAGTGTATACCTCCAATAATATATACTTTGATGCTTAATTTTGACAGGCTTTATACAATGAGTCACACAAACAAAGAAAGATAATTACTTTTAAAGTTTTCCAAAAACTAGTTAATGTAATGATAGTACCTTGACTGTAAATTCATAAGTGATTCATTTATATATCATGTTCCCTACACCTCATCATGAGGTATTGAGTCATCGTACTATCTCAACACAAAAAATGAGGTTGTTTGCATCACTGAGAAAGTACTTATCATGGCATAGAAGTGGGTGGCTGAACTGATCAATTGTTCTGAAATTTTTTTACAGCCAAAAAACACAATTCAGACTGCAATACAATATTTCACAGGATTGTCCTTTTCCTGTGTCAGAAGGCAAAAATGGCAGTGTTCCTTTGTAATCCCAAGAAAAATTGTATGTAGAAATGTTTTGAACTGTGTTTGGAAGGAATACAGATGTACATGGAATGAAATCGATATGATGTTGAAGGTAACACATTAATTTAACATTTATGATGAGTATGGACATTTGATGCATGAATATAATTCCTTTCATATTAGATATTTTATATGGAATTTTACAAATGAGTTAGATAACATATCTGTAACTAACAGTTCATCCACTGCCAGTGTATTTATCAATTTTGTAGAAACTTCTTGCAGCGCTAGAACAATTTTCATGTTTGGAAAAAATCATGTGCTAATAGTCTATGACAAATGAGTAATTATTAGTGTTAGTAGTTTACTTTCTTGTGTGCCAAGATAGCATGTTGCCACAGAGATGTTGCAATAGTACACAGCTTGAATGGGCGAAATGATTCATAATTTCGATGAATGATACCTGGCATATGGCGCATATAAAAACCCTTGTTATACTAAAAAAATGCAGCAGTTATGTGGTGCATATAAAATGCTTATTATATGATACTTAAAAATGCTGCAAATTATCACTTACATATTATCACACAGAATTCGGAATAAAGTATCAGTTATGAATGCAGAGCCACTTCGCAATGAAAGCAAGTTTATTGAGCACATCCAAAAGTATACATAGAACTAAACTACCTACTTCAGCAGAGAGTGTTCCTATTCATACGTACATATGACATAGAAATATTTCGGTACTTGATAAACAATTAGACGCCACAACCTTCTAGAAGTAATAGACGTTAAATACTAAATAACTGCAGCAGATGGGCATCAGACTGGTGATACACATCACCAGCCAGCAACTATAATCATTATGCCACATCATTTGACTGTATGTGGCAATATTTAGCATAAAAACTGATATTTTGAGAAAGCTACCAGTTTTCCATTGCATTACCTGATAAGGTACAGCAAAGAATATTTGGAGTAGTTCCATTTGAGATGTGATATGTTTCTTATTAAAAACACAATCAATCATCCTCTGGATTTCACTTAATGTTGTGACCAATCCATGATAACTGAAAGTACCATGAATGAGAATTACTTGAATAAGTATTCAGTCAGCTCACATAGAATTTGTCAATAAATATATAGAAAACTAAAAGTGAATGTCTTAAAACAAATAATGCACAAACATCAAATTAATAGAATGCATTGGTAGGGCAGTGAAGGCAATGATTCGAAGCACCATACTGTGGACAGTGTGGAAACTAAGTATAGACTGTATAGCTGTTGAACCCGCAATAATGTATTTGACATACTAAAAGAATGTTACATAGCTTCAGAATCATATTACATTATTATATATTATAGACATATCAGGATGACATTGAGAAGTGCAGTCAGTACACTTAACTGAACCTCAGTGAAGTCTTATTGTGGGCCTGCTATAGACTGGATGACTGTTCCAAAGAATGGCTCAATGAACTGGAAGTGAAGCATCAATTGAGTATCAATGTTGATAGAGATGGTCCAATAAAGCAAATGTCAATTTTCTTGGTTCCATAGGACTGCAGTATATATATTCAGAGATTCATTGATGTAACAAATGAGCAGCCACTGCTAATTGTGTAGTGACTGCATCTTAAATTATGACGAATAAGTTGGCGAGGACAACCAATCAAATTTTTGTTATGAAGAAAGAAGCTACTCATCAGACTTCTTCTCACATCTCTTCACCATGAAATGAATAACAAAACTGTAGTCAAGAATGGTGTAAAGTTATGCTTAGACACGAAAACAAATTTTGCCCTGACATTTACAGGAGGAATATCAATCAGTGTAGTTGCAGCTGCTGCTGTGTATGAGGCTGTGGCATCCCAAAATAGGTCCAGATATCATTGTGTGGAATGGCATTGCCTATAAAAACTGTATATATCTGATTTTTGCTAAGGCACTAAAAATGCAAAAGATACCAGATCACCATCTAGTGCTTTCTGCTGCCACTCCTGCAAATTCAAGGATACTTGTCCTTCCAGGTTGCCATACACAGTCTACAAGATGCTTGTCAACACTGCTGGCCAACAGGATTACTAAGTATGTCCCACACTGAGCATTTATGGGATGGAGTCTGGTTCAATGCAATTGTTGGTGACATTCCTTGATCAGCAGGTCAATGACATATTACATTTTCTTTAACAGTCTTAGATATCAGCATTTCTGTATATTCACACAAATGAAATAATGTTAAAACTGAACTTTAATTTGATATACCACCTTTCAGTAGGATATACTTCTATTAATATTCTTGTTATGGGGATCTACAAAAATAATGCATTAATGGAATTCAGGAATCTGTGAGTCACTACATACATCTTTCATTTCATAACTGTTTTGTTTTTAAAAATATATCCATTTTTTGTAACCTGTTATACATGTGTTTTCCAGCAGGAAATGGATGGTATTGGGTTGCTTTGTTATTACTAAGTAATGTATGGTAATTTTCTGTGGGCATTTGAGACATAACAAGTTGGAATAACTGCATCTGTTATGGCTTCAATTCCTGACAATGAATAAACTTTTTATTCTTTCTGATCTTTGTCTGATTTGAACAAAATTACTTATGTAGTTTACATGTGGTATGTACATGAATGTTTCAAAATGTTATCTAGGTAGAGTTTCATTTGGGTTCATCATTTAGGTTATTATTTTTGATGTCCTGATTCTTTCAATGTATGTGGTTGCCATAAAAGTGACTAATCAAAAAGATATTAATAATTAAACATTTTACTGCAGGGTGACATAGCAGATATTGTGCGAGTTAATATTTATTTATGGGCTTAGTGATACTACTCATTAGAAATTCTAGCATTCAGAATTTTCAATAACACAGTTAAAATTCTGTGAAATTAACTAACTTAAAAGATAATTAACAATTAAATTCAGAAGTAGTTACATTTTCCATTGCAGATTTAGCTTTTGTGTTGTTGTTAGATTTCAATCTTTGCAATTATACTTTTATTGAACCAATTTTTTTTTGCACAAAGTGGCATATACACTCAGCAGCCAGAATATTAAGACCACTGACCTACTATTGATATACACCCATCCAGGCAATAGCAGTGTCACCCAGCGAGGAATGACTGTTAGTCAGACACATGCACGGTGCGTGTAGTATCAGTGAGCCTGCTGTCCATGTGCAGAATGGGGAAGGCACATGATCTAACTGAGTTTGACCAAGGGCAGTTTGTGATGGCCCAGAGGCTCAGCATGAGCATTTTGGAAACTGCATGACTTGTCAGGTGTTTAAGGACTGCTGTCATGAGAAACTTCAATACATGATGAAACCAAGGTGAAACTGTGTCCATGTGTCATGGGATTACAGATGTCAGACGTTGTAGGCTATGCAGACTGGTGAAAAAGGACAGGTGGTAAACTGTGGCACAACTAACATTATATTTAATGCTGGACAGAGTAAAAGTGTGTCTGAACACACAGTGCACCAAACACCTCTAACTATGGGCTGATGCCGATGGCCCATGCACGTGCCAGTATTAACACCACAAAATTGGCAGCTACAACTGAAATCAGCATGTGACCATTGGAACTGGACATTTGTGCAGTGACAGAGCATTGCATGGTATAATGAATCCTGATACCTTCTTCATCATGCTAACAGGAAAGCACAAATCTGTCATCTTTCAGGGGAACAGCTCTTTGACACCTGTACTGCAGGATGGAGACAAGTTGGCGGCAGCTCCATTATGATCATGTGCATGCATCGATTCTCACCAATAAAGTTTTAGAGTGTATCTCGCAAACTCTAGGACTCAGTCAAAAAACAGTAATAAGGAAAGGGGTGCTACTTCAAGACTTACAAAACACCGAAGTTAACAGTGTGGAAGAAAGCCCCTGTGAGAAAACACTGTGTTTTTAAGTACTCCTGGAAATAAACAAGGAAGCAGCCTCATCCTGTTACAAATATTAATTCTTTCCAATCCAATGCAATTTGTTGGCACACATACGGATATTACAGAAGGAAAGAATACCCAACAATAGCAAAGCTTCTAATTTATTTAAGAGAAAGTGAACTTTTCTCAGGGGAGAAAATGTCACTTAAGATGGTGTTAAAAAGTGTGGGCTTCCACTTTAAAATGTTAGATGCACAAAAAATGTTACTTGAAAAAGCTCACGTCATTGCAACTCATACCATTTTCTTACACAAAATTGTAGAAAAGGACATACACTCAGTCATATGGTTGGACAAAACCTGAGTTAACAATGGAGAATCAGATGAGAAATGCTGGACAGATGATACTCTGAGTAGCAGCAGTCATAAGCCAACAGGAAGAGGATACAGATTAATTGTGGCCCATGCAGGATCTTCAAACGGCTTTATGCCTGTAGGACTATTAGTTTTTTGATCAAGAAAAACCGGTGACTATCATGAGGATATGGACCACTCACGGTTTATGCAGTGGTTTAAAAAGTTGTTGCTCCAATTTGGTGTTCCGACAGTGTTTTTGATGGGCAATGCACCGTACCACTCTGTGATTTTAGATAAAACTCACACCACTAGTCACTGCAAAGAAACTTTGGTGCAGTGGTTGCAAGTGAGAGACATTGCTGCAGACATAAGCATGACAAAGCTGTCGTTATACTTGGTCGTGAAACAAAATAAACCTATGATGCCTAAATATGTTGTGGATGAAATTGCAAGCAAACAGGGTCACTTGGTAATTAGGCTACTGCCTTATCACTGCCATTTTAATCCAAGTTAATTGATTTGGAGTGAAGTCAAGGTGTACATTAGAAGTAACAACAAGACTTTTACTATAACAGAAGTGGAAAGGCTGCTACGTAAAGGTCTTGCTACTGTAGACGCTACCTCATGGAGGAAGAAAGTAGACCATGTTGCTTAACTCATAAGAGAAGCACAAGCTATAGAAAAAGAACAATTAATGATTTCTCTTAATGATGATGCTTATGATGAAAACAATGGTTTTGGCGCCAGTTCTGATCAGAGTGAAGGAGAACTGGATGGAATTGCGCCACTGACATCGTAAATTAGTACGTGTAAATTATACAGAATTAATTCTTTCTCCCTGCAATTGAGTAGGCTATGCATGTTTTGCTTTATTTCTCTCTAAGAGTGTCAATAGTGCATTCTTTTGCATGCTTAACATTACATTATTACACGATGTTTTACATGCAGCTATTACCGTAACAATTTGGAATGCTTTTTCATAGATATTGTCATTAACTTTGGGTGTTGTTATTTCCCAGTTTTGTATACTATCAAACGCTAAGTCTCCATCGTCATTCTCTCCATTGTTAGAAAAACTTACTTTGTTGTAGTTATGTACAAATGGTGATTGTAGCTTACATTTACAAAACGTACTTTGGAGTTGTGGACGTGTGTGGTGGCAGCTATTGCAACCTCGCAATCACGGTATAGCCAACTATACGTGAACTGTCAAGTGACGTGTTTCACCAGCCTGTGTATAGCAGTTTTTCAAATGATTATGTAGTTATGAAACAACAACTTATTCACTGGGTAGTCCTTAAATACTCAGACATTATCCCAAATAGACAGTCTGAGACCAGCAAGTAAAAGTCCTGGTCAAGTGAGTAAGTGAGCAACACCTACATTGAGTATGCTCTTACTAATTAATCATGTAACAATAATGTCCAACCTGTCAGCAAAAATGTGTGTATCGATATCCACAAAAACTCAGTTAGGTTGGTACTTAAGAACTTGTAAGTGATTTCTGAAATACAAGCTTGTGAATGTTATGACTGAATTTTGTTATGGTTGTTAGGAGGGTCAGACCATAACCATCACTGGAACAACAGATTGTTGTGCATAATGATTTTCATTAAGAACTGGGCTAAGTGAAATATTATTGCGTAACTTCCTTTGATGGTTAACTGCAGGTTGATATATTTGCTGTGACAGTGTTCTCTGCTACACTTCATCATTTTGTCTTGGTGACTTGTTAAAATGCTGTCAATCCTTGGACAGTGTTTCATAAAACTGTGATCCAAATGATGTGCTGAGGCACAAAACCATTTCTGCCATCTGCTGTGACTCTCATTGAGCAGATGACATGTCAACTAGCACATACACATCGCAGACTATGCATAGCATCAACAGCAGTATATCTTGTACTTGACTCTTTTCACACCAAATCCTTAAGACAAATTTTCATACAGAATTAAAAAGATTTTATGTTCCTTGTATGTAATTTGACATTAAAATTATTAAAAAAAATTTAGAAATATGTTAAGAAAAGGTGTTTTACATAAAGATTGGCGTATAATATAACTCTGCATGAAAAGTTGCCTTAAGGATTTATGGTAAAAATATTTTTAAATTATGTGATTTGGACATTGATCATGTTCTGCTACATAATGGCATTTTGACATTAGTCATCTAAGATGAATATAACATGAACATGAACGTTGTAGCACAGGCATGTGTAAGAGTGAGTTGGTAATGCCAGATCATCAGCTCAGTTTAAGAACACCTGCAATCTCAAATGGTGTAATAATTGTACATTGGTTATATATTGAAGTGATAAAAAAAACCTGGTATAGGCATGCGTATTCAAATACAGAGATATTCAAACAGGCATAATGTGGTGCTGTGATCGGCAATGCCTGTATACAACAACAAGTGTCTGGCACAGTTGACAGATCAGTTAATGCTACTACAATGGCAGGTTACCAAGATTTAAGCAAGTTTAAACATGGTGTTATAGTGGGCACATGAGTGATGGGGCACAGCCTCTCCAAGGAAAATATGAAGTGGGGATTTTCCCATATGACCATTTCACAAGTGTGAAATATCAGGAATCCAGTAAAACATTGAATCTCCAACATCGCTGCGGCTGGAAAAAGATCCTGCAAGAATGGGACCAACAACAACTGAAGAGAATAGTTCAACATGATGTGACAGAAGTGCAACCCTTCCACAAATTGCTGCAGATTTCAATACTGGGCAATCAACAAGTGTTAGTGTGTGAACCATTCAACAAAACATAGTCGATATGGGATTTCGGAGCCAAAGGCAGATGGAGGTGTACGGGTGTGCAGACAACCTCATGAATCTGTGGACCTTGCATGTCAGCAGGGGACTGTTCAAGTTGGTGGAGGCTCTGTAATGGTGTGAAGCGTGTGCAGTTGGAGTGATATCGGACCCCTGATATGTCAAGATATGACTCTGACACGTGACACGTATGTGAGCACACTGTCTGATCACCTGCAACCATTCATGTCTGTTGTGCATATGTGGGATGCCTTGCTGTTCAGAAGAGATCTCCATCCCCTCATACTCTTATGGATCTATGGACAGCCCTGCAGGATTCATGGTGTCAGTTCCCTCTAGCATTACGTCAGACATAGGCATCAGGCGACGAGACGCCAACTAAACCTCGAGTGATGTGTTGTCTTTGATAATTTCATATAAACATGGTAACTGACAACAAAAGTACAAACATTAAATAGCTCCATTGTTGGTAGGCAAACCTTGAATGTATTCTTGATGAAATATCATATCTGTGCTTATAGATATCAAGCTATTCCAGTATGAGCTAAACTCAACTTACATGTGATGCCATTAGTTGTACATAGATAGCTTCTAAGTGGTTATATGTTGTCATATTGGTTAAGATTTTATATAAAGGAAATTTGGTATAGAATTATTAAGAATGTTTGTAAAATATTTTGAAAAATTTTCTTAAGTGATGTCAAAAGATGTATGTATAAATTATGTTTTATGGCTGTTGCACATGATTTTACAATTTTTTTTAACGTAGAGTACTTACATTGCTTATTCACCATGATAATAATTTAGGCATATGTAATTATATGGAGTAGTAGATAAAAGCTTTAATCTAATGTGAGATGACAGTATCGATTTGTACTACCACTGCACCATCTGATGTACTTATGTGTCATGAAGATAGTTTACGCCGGGTTCTGTCAGTTGTAATGTGGTGATTAATGTGAGCACTTGTAATCAGTGCAATAATATGTGAGCACATAGCTGTTATTTTAAAACTGACATGCTGACTTCAAGTATAGCTTCTGTTACCAACATGGACATACATTGTATGGCACCACTTACTGCACTGAAGGAGAAGACTACATAAAAATGTAAACATAGGTATGTTGCTATTCCATGTATTGGAAATTTTGGACTAATTATGTGTGCTGTTATGTTAGTTTCTGTATCCTAACATTTTCAGTCTCTTGTAGATCAGAAGATGGCAATGGAGAGGTGCCTAAACCAGTCATCTGTAAATGACTTTCATGATCTTGGCAGTTACAATTCATTCAGTGTTCATTATCTTACCAAGTTAAGATACTGGTCATTGCCACAACAACAGCACCTCATGGATAATAAATCTGTGAAACAGTGAATCTAAACTTGTGATGTTGTATACACTATATTATTAATCAAACACCACCAAGTATTCATTAATGTGTCAGTTTCACAATGACAGAGTGGTTTGCTACCAAACAGGTAGAGAGATAAGAGATGACAAAAACCAGGTTAGTCATCTTCCACACTGTCCCGCAGTAAGGAGTATCTTCATTCATGGTGCTATATATTACTTTTCACTTCTTAGTCTTCACAGCACTGACAATGGTTTATGCCAGTAAATTATCCTAACTGTTCTCTGCTGCAGACAGGGCATTATACCCACACTGATTGAAGGTGTCACTACTCATATCTGTGCCATTTTGAAGATACAAGAAGCTTAATCCACAATGATGTGTTTTAAGGCAGGATGAGTTGTTGCAGTTCTGAGGAACTTTAGTATGTAATAGAGGATTACACAGTATTGCCCAGTTTACTTATCTATTGCAGTTGAACAGAACATAAATAAATGGAACTGTTTGTTTCCAAGTAAAAGGTCTTACAGACACATTAGTCACACAAATGTCTCCAAAAACTAAGTATTTAACAATGGTACTTGTAGTTTTCAACATTTTTTTCATGTCAGCATATTCCTACCACCGCACAAGAGACTTATGAGTGATTTAACTACATAATTGGGTGCCAATGCAGTGAGTCAAATGTGTGACAAACGTGATTGAAAAAGCTTCTGGAATTTCAAAGTTATAATAGATCAAACACACATACTTCCATTTTCATAGTTATACTTGCTAAGCAGATGATGATCGTAAACATGCACTTGATGTACTCCTTCCATGTATGATACACACAAAATGCCCAGTAATTTGTGTTCAACAGTTGTTTCAATAGTTTATTTATTACACACATCAAAAAAAGTTTTGCATCACCTCAGGGTCAAGAGATCCAGAACCTGCACAGAAAATTGAAATGCAGATCAACGTAAAAATCATTTTTGCCCTTTTTATTGCTCATGAAAACCACACATTGCATGTTGTGCCACCATACAGTGAGACCTTCAGTGGTGGTAGTCCACATTGCTGTTCACACTGGTACATCTAATACCCAGTAGCACATCCTCTTGCATTGATGCATGCCTGCATTCATCGTGGCATACTTTCCACAAGTTCATCAAGGCACTGTTGTTCCAGATTGTTCCAATCCTCAACGGCAATTCGGTGCAGATACCTCAGAGTGGTTGGTGGGTCACGTTGTCCATAAACAGCCCTTTTCAATCTATTACAGGCATGTTTGATAGGGTTCATGTCTGGAGAACATGCTGGCCACTCTAGTTGAGCAATGTTGTTATCCTGAAGGAAGTCATTCACAAGATGTACACGATGGGGACGTGAATTATTTTTCATGAAGACGAATGGCTCGGCAATATGCTGCCAATATGGTTGCACTATCAGCCGGAGGATGGCATTCACGTATTGTACAACTGTTACGGCGCCTTCCAGGACCACCAGTTGCATACATCGGCCCCACATAATGCCACCTCAAAACAGCAGGGAACCTCCACCTTGCATTCAGCCTGACCCGTCTGCCTCCAAACACGTCTCTGACAACATTCTGGTTGAAGGCATATGCGACACTCATCGGTGAAGAGAACATGATGCCAATCCTGAGCGGTCCATTCAGCATGTTATTGGACCCATCTGTACCATGCTGCATGGTGTTGTGGTTGCAAAGATGGACCTCACCGTGGACAACAGGAGTGAAGTTGCGCATCATGCAGCCTATTGCACACAGTTTGAGCCAACACGACGTCCTGTGGCTGCACGAAAATCATTACTCAACATGGTGGCATTGCTATCAGGGATCCTCTGAGCTATAATCCATAGGCAGTAGTCATCCACTGCAGTAGTAGCTCATGGGTGGCCTGAGTGAGGCATATAATCGAAAATTCATGTCTGTCTGTATCTCCTCCATGTCCAAACAACATCGCTTTGGTTCAGTCTGAGATACATGGACACTTCCCTCATTGAGAGCCCTTCCTATCATGATGCAACAATGTGGTTGTGATTGAACCACAGTATTGACCATCTAGGCATGGTTGAACTACAGACAACACGAGCTGCATACCTCCTTCCTGGTGGAATGACTGGAACTGATCAGCTGTCGGGCCCCCTCCATCTAATTGTTTACATCTCTGGGTGCATTTGGTGACATCTCTGAACATTCAAAGGGACTGAGTCTGTGATACAACATCCACAGTCAATGTCTATCTTCAGGAGTTCTGGAAACCGGGCTGATGCAAAACTTTTTTTGATGTGTGTATATTTTTATTTATTTGTAGTTTATATATTTATAGCAACATAATAAGAATTACAATTTAAGATATCCTTCAGCATAAATGTTTTATTCTCATTTAATGTGTATTTATTTGGAATAATATATTATGTGATGACACTTTTTTATTTATTTTTATGTATTGCTACAGTTGCAGCTAGTGAAGGATGTGTCATCACAAGGGACAGAAGATAATAGCTGTCCCTGTCACCATACAGTATAAACAAATTATTAAAAATGTGTGTATAGAAAGTACTTCCATACGTCTGAATGTTATCTGCCTGACAGCAAAATTATATGTACATATCTCAAAACTATACTCTACACATTAAGGACATTGTTGGTAACTGATAAATATTGTAAAGTGTTAGTATGTTGGATTTTCAATACTTTAGAGTCTTTCTCAATAGTTTAGAGTTTATTTTGTAAAAAACTGTGCTGTATTTCCTCTTTTCCTCTCACTTTCCATAAAAATAATATGATCCCCACCCACTCCAATTCAGATCATGGGTTTCATAGTGTATCATCAGAATACTTCATTATCTTTGAACTACTGTGCTGGTATTGTGAATGGCTGAAAGCAAGAGAGAACAACAGCTGTTTTTTCCTCCAAGGACATGGAGCTCTACTGTATAGTTAAATAATGATGGCAGCCTTTTGAGTAAAATATTCCAGAGGAAAAATAGTCCCCCATTTGGATCTCCAGATGGCTACAACTGAGGAGGGTCTCATTATCAGGAAAAATAAAACTGGCACTCTTTGGGTCAGAGTATGGGCTGTTAGATCCCTTGCTTGGGCAAGGAGGTTAGATAATTTAAAAAGTGAAACCAATAGGCTGAATTACGGAATAGTGGGAATTAATGAGGTTTGGTGACAGGAGAAACAGGACTTCTGGTCAGGTGAGTGCAGGGTTTTAAACAGAAAATAAATAAGGAAATAAGAGCACAGATAAGTTACCATTAACAGCATAGCGAATGCACAAGCATAATTACATAGCGAATGCACAAGCATAGCTAAGACAGACATGAAACCAACACCCAACACAGTAGTACATGATTATGTGCCAACTAGCACTGAAGATGACGAAGAGACTGAGAGAATGTACCATGACATAAAAGAAATTATTCAGATAGTTAAGGGAGACGAAAACTGAGTTGTGATGAGGGACACTGGGAAAATAATAAAGGAAACCAAAGAAAATTTTGGATAAAGAATTAAAGTTCAGGGGGAATAAATAAAAAAATTAAGTTTGTTGATGACATTGAAATTCCTTCAGAGACAACAAGACTTAGAAAAGCACTTAACTGGAATGGACAGTGCTCTGAATGGAGAATATAAGATGAACATCAACAAAAACAAAACAAAGGTAACTGAAAGTAGTCTAATGAAATCAGATGATGCTAACATAGTAGAGAATTTTTGTTAGGTGGGAAGTAAAATAACTTGTGATGGCTGAAGTAGAGAGATATAAAGTATAGACTGGCAATGGCAATTAATGTGTTTCAGTAGAAGAGAAATGCGTTAACATCAAATATAAACTTAAGTATCAGGAAGGCTTTTCTGAAGGTATTTGTTTTGAGAAAAGCCTTGTATGGGAGTGAAAAATAGATGGTAGGCAATACAGACAAGAGGAGAATGACATTGTGACAAAGCAAGCTGGGATATTTTTGCTTCCCTTCTTCTTTTGTCATCTCCCTCCTTAAAATTCATTTGTTCATTTCTGACTAGTTACCATTAACATACTTGAGTATAATCTGCATTTTCATAAGAGAGAAAGGCTGGCCTTCAGTTTTAAAGAATATAATCCGAGATCTAATTTTGTGCTTAGTTTTATGTATGTAATTGATTTTCTAATTTATTTCAAAATTCTATTGTTGACTTATAAACAAATATAAATTCTGTACTAATTATAAGCATTTGGAAGACGAAACAATAGCATTATTTAAGTATTTATTTGGCTCTATTTGAAAACATGTTAGCAAAGCCAACCCTCAATTAATTCCAAAAGTAATTACCAGTTTTTCAAAAGTATTGTTTGCGTAACCATAGCTGTTAATTTCATCATTTAAGCAAATAATTTGGCCTAACTCTTGTAGTAGAAGAAACTGTTAAAAAGATGGATTTTTTCAATGTACTCAATTAATTTAATGAGTTAAGATTTAATTGTAATGTCTGTAAATTAAACATCAAACAATGTGTAGTTTCAGTACCTATTATTGTGATGATATATAAAGGCCCGATTTTTGGTTCTGAGATAGTCAGCCCACGGCTGAGTTTCAGACAAGAATCTTGTGTTGGTTGGAACACCAAAAATGCATCAACTTAACCATGAGATAAGTGTTACACCAATGACAGGGTCTGTTCAATTTATTTGAAAAACTGTGAAATGTATGGCTAGATTTTTACTGCTTGTAAATGTTCAACAGTAAACTATTGTAGCAGTATGTTGATGTTTTTCTGCAAACTATTCAAATGGCTCTCAGCACTATGGGACTTAACATCTGAGGTCATCAGTCCCCGAGAACGTAGAACTACGTCAACCTAACTAACCTAAGGACATCACACACATCCATGCCCGAGGCAGGATTCAAACCTGCGACTGTAGCGGTCGCGCGGTTCCAGACTGAAGCACCTAGAACTGCTCAGCCACACCAGCCGGCTGCAAACTGTTAATGAGGCTTATTGAAAGTTAAACAATAGTGCACTGGCTATATTAACTATGTATATTTGGGGTTTTGAACAGTGACAGAAAAGAAGTGTGAAACCCAAATGTGCACTTGTCGGCTACATCATTTGAAGTAGTCAGTGTTGAACTTCCACCCCCCCCCCCCCCCTCCCATTTTTCAGCCAGTGCAGCAACACAGCACATTGACACTGAGGACAACGAGGAAATAAAGCAGGCAAACATCACAACATGTCAGTTCCTACATGTGCTTGGTAAATATGCTCTAAATTCAGACTGTATGGTTTGAAAGAAATAGTAAAGTTCACATTATCCTGGACCAACTGCTTTGGGATCTTTCATTATGTCTGGCTCAAATAAAATATATTGACTTGCATATGGTCACCAAAGCTCATTTTACATTACATTTTTCCACTGTAATGTTATCAAATATGAATAAGCTACTTGGCTTTGCTTTTTCAGGCATTAGAGTATCACTGATTTCACTGAACGTCTGATATACTACTCCCTCAGTGCTGCACAAAATCAATTGCAGTAGCTGATATTTTGACTAAAACACAGCTTTTGAAAAAAAATATATATACCTGCTCAAAGCAGACTCCCACAGGACATGTTAACAGTGTTAGAATAACACTAGTTTTCCCACAGCCTAAAGACCCAATAACCAAAGCACCTGTAATATCAGGAATTGATGATCCATTTATGTTGTTCTCGCAAGGTTCATCATTGCAGAACCAGTCGCTTACTGCAAGAACATTTGTGGTAATGCTGTTTTATCCACTATGTCATCATGATAACTCTTAATTTACATTGGAATGCAGGGGTTTTTATATACTCATACATTTAGCTGGGTATGTAAACAAACTTAAATAAGATCATAGTTCTGTGCCCACGTCTGGTAATATTGAGTCATGTGATTCCACCTCATTGATGCACAACATGTATCATGGAGTTGAGCTGTGGTTTCTTCCAACAGGCTGAGAGTTTGGTGAGCTAACTCCAGTAGGTTACTCCACAATGTCTCATAGAATTGTTAGACATATAACTGCCACCTTCATCAGCACGCTAACTCATGCTGTATGGCACAGCTGGCATTCATTAAACTCTTTAAAAGTCTCCTCTTGTAGATGTAATCATTCTTTGTTTTTAAATATTTTAACTGTACTAGGGAAGTTGCCTACAGAGATTGTATGTTCACTCAGTATCACTGACAGGGAGTAAACATTTTTGTGGAACAGGACTGAAATTTGCTTTGATACTTTGCATAGTCGATGGCATTCATCCGTAGATATTACTTTGATGCCACAAAATTGAGGGATTTCAAAACTACCACCAGGCAGAACTTCCTATTTGATATCATACCACATTGATATGCTTACATCCACTGGTGTTAAAACCATAGGTTTGGCCAAATAGCATTATCTTCACTTCAGGTAGCTGCTGCTGCAACAAATTCACCTTGCCTGCAAGGAAAACATGCATTATTAGTTAAGCTTGTTTACCTTTCTTCCCATTATTCATCACCATCAGCATTAATACTTACACTACCTTGCAGTAGGGAGTGTTGATATATGTCTTGACATCCCTGCTGTCTGATGTTTCTCTCACAAGTTGGTGAACTATTTATTGATTGCTGTAAATATAGTTTAATGACCTCTACCACCATTATTATTATTATTATTATTATTATTATTATTATCATATGTATGTATGTGCTCATATGATTAGGAAGTTTAGGCAGCATGACTGATAAGCACACCAGAGCCAGAGCTGGTATGTCAATTGCTGTGAGCAGCAGTACACACTTATTAGGGAATATTTACATAATTACATATTTACAATTTCTATAATACCACACCAAGAACAGCAAGTTGCTTCAGTATCTTCATTGTCAGCACTCCCATCACATTGTGCTGCGGACAAAAATTAATTAATTTAATGTACAAAATGAATGCTTAGCAGTATGATATTAAATGGCAGACTTTTTTATTTTTAAATTCTTACAGTCAACATCTTCATCAGTTGTCATTGTCAAGATGCAAATGTAGTGAGAGAGTACTGTACATGGATATTTAAAAAACCCACAACCTACTGCTACTGTAATAGCAGCAGAAATGTTTTCCTACTATACAACAGGCCCAGGTTCGATACCTGGCTAGGTTGGAGATTTTCTCCACTCGTGGACTGGATATTGCGTTGTTCTCCTCATCATTTCATCATCACTGACATGCAAGCTGCCCAATGTGGCGTCATCTGAAATAAGACTCATAACTCAGTGGCTGAACTTCCCAGGATGGGACCTCCCGGACATCAATGTCACATGATCATTTCATTTCATAATGACAGTTATACGTAGAGCAATACTCACATTTTGTGTGGACTGGTATTTTAAACAATTCCAACATATGTTACACTTCATATATATTAATTATAGTAGTGTGATGTCACAACTGCAGAGGCATGGGGCATGTGGGTGCTTGTGTGCATGGCTCAGGGGATGAGAGTGCTCATTGTTGGATGATGATGCTGATGTCACGAAATATGACATGCATGAAAACTGCACTTCAGTCTCACTCCCACAAAAGCACAAATGCAGTGCTGCAATTAATGTTCCATTGGCTGCAGAGCAGGGGGTGTTTGGATTAGGGGGTGCTTTACGCAAAATTTGCAGCGGTGCAGGGAGTGGGGCGGGAGGGCCCTCTTTCCCCTGCCCTCCTTGACCTCAGCACATTTTAGGATGACATGATTTCTGGAATGGCATTGTAGATAAGGAAGTGCTGATGCTGCTGTCTACAAAATATGACATGCACAATTGGATGAGATTTCCTGGAATTACCTCTTTTTTGGGTTCAATGTTATCTTTTACTACTATTACTGAAGCGTGTGAAAGTAAAATTATGTTGCTTCTGTTGAAAATTCATACAATCCTGATAAAACTGTTAAACTATAGAAGAGAGGGACTGTACAAAGTAAAAGTAGGATTGCATATGGTGATGGAATTGTCCAAAAAAAAAAAAAAAAAAGGATATCATAGCACAGGCTGTTTTAGCAGAGAGAATGATGAAGGTACCAGATAAATTTAAAGTGAGAAAGTAAAACAAGATGACTGACATAAACACATTTGTCTCTTATGGAGAATTTTAAAATTTTTATTTACTGTGTGATCAACTGATTTTACTGTACTATGTTTTATTCTGTGGTTTATGTTGTTCTATGCTAACTTGATGATACATAGATTTTGGTGTGGTCTATATTGTGGTAGAATTTGAACTGAACTATATTTTGTTGGGGTTACATATTATTCAATTTTTCTGAAATACTGAACAACTGATTACTCATGTCTCTGTTGATCCATCATGGACTGTGGACATCAGATAGCTAAGTAATTGTCAATATCAATGAAATTCTCCAGCAGCCTTGTAACTGAGATGTTATTTTATTTTATTTTGATGACAACGAGTTTCAGCATTCCACTATGCCGTCTTTAAGCCCTTGTATAATAAAAGAGTATACATGTAGTGTATTTTCAGGGTGTACAAAGAAAGCTTACAGAAAATGATGGGTAATCATAAAAGTGCTTAAAGCTAAAAAATGAAAGTAGTGGCGTAAAACCAAATCTCTGTGTACATGGAGCACAATAGACTAAAACACGTGTACTTGTGTGTTAATCATAAAACTATTTAACACCACAGATTTACAAGAGAACATGTAAAAACATGGAAAAGATCAGAACTAGATAGTATACAAATAAGAGCTCCACTGAAACAGAGCTTGTCAAAAATTCTTATAGATGCGGAAACCCTTAGTATATATGAGGCCTATCTTCATTTAAAGTAAAATGTCACACAGTAATCTATGAAGTACAATAATATGCATATTTATGGCCTAGTTATTATCACAACTGGTGATATAATTAGTTGTCAAAGCATAAAAATAAATAAATATATAGAAAAACAAACTTAGTGCAAAACCCAATGGCCGATGACATATTAAGAGAAACAGAGCATGCAAAGAGCACACTAAGAATATTCACAAATACCTTGTGGGACTAGGTTATAAACAAATCAAAATATATAATTTGGTATCCTTTATATCACTTAACAGGTTGGCATTACCACAGTGAAACAAACCAGCAAAGGATCTCAAATCCTACTTAACTAAGGGGAGTCCTCCATGTTCTCAGATGCCCATGTCATACTATTTCCTTGGGAGTGTAAGGCAATACCCAACAGCCTATCTGTAGATGATGAACCCATTTAAATAATAAGATGTAGCAAGTTGTGTTGTGACAGATAAATTGGGTATGGTAAAAGATTAGTGAGTGTGCGAAGACCAACATACCATCAAAGTTGATGCCCATTAAATGTATTGTGGGTTGGCAGGAGAGCCAACACCTTAATAATAGAGGAAGCTGAAAGGCACGCATTTTAGCTCATGCAGGCTGGCGTGAGGTCTGGAACAGGACAAGGAATTTAGACTTTAGAAAAAACGGACGTAGCTGGTGGAATACTTAACTTTAATCCATTAATGGTGAATGTCAGTCTTGCCGTTAGATGATTCACAATATTAATAGCAACTGATAATGGCGCCTTGCTAGGTCGTAGCAAATGACATAGCTGAAGGCTATGCTAACTATCGTCTCGGCAAATGAGAGCGTATTTTATCAGTGAACCATCGCTAGCAAAGTCGGTTGTACAACTGGGGCGAGTGCTAGGAAGTCTCTCTAGACCTGCCGTGTGGTTGCGCTCGGTCTGCAATCACTGATAGTGGCGACACACGGGTCCAACGTATACTAACGGACCACGGCTGATTTAAAGGCTACCACCTAGCAAGTGTGGTGTCTGGCGGTGACACCACAAAATGAGTAACGTATTTGTGTGCCTAAGGGGCAACAATTGTGTGCAAAAAAGAGTTTATTAATGGGAACCACATTATAAAGTACTCGTGGAGTGAACAGTGCTACTCAAAGCATGGTCAGTAAAGGAGTAGCCCAAAGCAATGAAAGAAAGTATTAGTGCCAAGCCAAATATTTACAGAGTCTCTAGCTGATTATGTCCCACAGTGGTAGCCCACAAACTTAAAATTTTATAACTAACATCAGGTCAGCATCAAACTCCATGAACATCAATAAGTGTATCTGGTAAGAACATCACAGTATCCCCCCTAATCTGTATAGAGAAGTAGCACAAAGCTGAAACGCTGATAAACTGTTCAAATACTAATCACACTCATAAGTCACTATCAAGTCTTCGAGTGAAGTGCATGTGAAACATTTTGAATTCATGAAACCCAGAGATATACGGCACGGTACGGCATTATTGTTTTTAGGTGTGTATGGGGCCTGAAAATGGCATAGTGGATTGCTGAAACTGGTTGTCATCAAAATAAAATAAAATTGCAGCTTAGTTACATGGTTGTTGGAGAATTTCATTGATATTGACAATTAGTAGTGCTGTCAAACCCCCAGCGGGATATGCATTCTTTGTGAGTTATGTGCTTGGAGAATAAGAGATCAGAGCCCTAAGTTATGTGTCTCTATTTCCCATTTTTCATTCTCCTGGGCTGCATCATTGCTTAAGCTTTTCAGTCTTTATGTGTTAGTTCTCTTGTTTTATCTATGCTTCCCCTAAGCTATTATCTCTGTGCTAAGATGTAATTGTGCTGATTAAAACCAAGTAATTTGATGGACTGATGATTGTTGCCTATTACATTCTCTTGTATGAACATATATTTTGCTCAGTTGTAACTGTACAGATTTTTATTAGTAACACTTATTAATTCAATATTATTTCCTTTATTATCACCGTTTTCCTTCATGCCTATGTACTAAGTCTTCACCACACCAGTCATTTTTTTTTACACCATAAGTACTTGTTGTTGCCTCAAAAAAGTATATTTACATTGGTGAGTTCAGAGCAGTAGTGCTGTCAGACAACCAGGGGACTAACATCCTTTGTGATCCATGTGCTTGGTGATCTGTGGGTCCTGAGGCACGTAGCACTATACTTGCTTTGTTATCTTTCTGTGCAGCATAATCTCTCAATCTTTTCTGTTTTTCTGTCACAATTTTCTTTTTCTGTCTCTTCTTTCTTTACAGTCATGAGAACCATACAATTTACACACATATATAGGTGTGACATAGAGTGAGTTTTCCTTAATTGCCTACTTATAAGCTGGGCTAGATTGAAGCCATGATTATTTTCCGTTTACACTTTATATCTGACATGTTTGCTTAATACATGACAAATATACTGAAGAGCCAAAGAAACTGGTACACCTGCCTAATATCATGTAGGGCCCCACAAGCATGCAGAAGTGCCACAGTAAGATGTGGCATGGACTCTACTAATGTCTGAAGTAGTGCTGCAGGTGACTGACACCATGAATCCTGCAAGACAGTCCATAAATCAATAGGAGTACAACGGGGTGGAGATCTCTTCGGAAACAACAAGGTATCACAAATATGCTCAAAATGTTGTGTCTGGGAAGTTTGGTGGCCAGCAAAAGTGTTTACACTCATAAGAGTGTTTCTGGAGCAACTCTGTAGCAATTCTGGATGTGGGGGTTGTCGCATTGTCCTACTTGAATTGTCCAAGTCTGTCAGAATGCACAATGGACATGAATGGATTAAGGTGATCAGACAGGATGCTTACTTATGTGTGAACTGTCAGATTCATATCTAGATGTATCAGGAGTCCCACATCACTCCAACTGCACACACTCTACACCATTACAGAGCCTCCACCAGCTTGAACAGTCCCCTGCTGACCTTCAGGGTCCATGGAGTCATACATGTACACATACACATCCATCTGCTCAATACAATTGGAGATGAGACTTGTCTAACCAGGCAACATGTTTTCACTCATCAACAGTCCATCGTCAGTGTTGACAGGCCCAAGTAAAGTATAAATCTTTGTGTCATGCAGTCATCAAGGATATGTGAGTGGGCCTTTGGAACCAAAAGCCCATATCAATGTAGTTTTATTGAATGGATCACACACTGACACTTGTTGATGACCCAGCATTGGAATCTGCAGCAATTTGCGGAAGGGTTGCACTTGTGTCACATTGAACGATTCTTCTCAGTCGTTGGTCCCATTCTTGCAGGATCTTTTTCTGGCTGCAGCGATGTCAAAGATTTTATGTTTTACCAGATTCCTGATATTCACTGTACACTCATGAAATGGTTGTATGGGAAAATGCCCACTTCAATGCTGCCTTGGGGGTTGCGTGTTCCATTGTTTGTGTGCTGACAGTAACACCATGTTTAAACTCACATAAATCCTGATAATCTGCCATTGTAGCAGCAGTAATTGATCTAGTACCTGCACGAGACACTTGTTTTTTTATATAGGCATTGCCAGCCGCAGTGCTGAATTTTGCCTTTTTATATCATCTCTGTATTTGAAAACACATGTGTATACCAATTTCTTTGGCACTTCAGTGTATTTACATTCCAAAATGTGAACTCTGTTTATTAGATGATGAAGATGATCAGGCAATGAAGATAATAATTATGACAGTGATGGTTACAATGCAAATGGTTTTACTGATGATGGGGATAGATAGTTTCTTTGGTATGATGCTGGAAGCTACTGATATTCACTATATGTAATTAGGTTTGCAATTGTAAATGTGAAACTATCTAAGTTCTCAATATTATTTAATTTGATCTTTAAAAAGGTGTCTCTGAAAGTACCCACTTCAGTAGTAATGTTTCACAAGAATAACTGAATGACAGCACATAATAGAGAGTTTCTCCAGTCCTGTAAGGACCCTTACCTTACATCTGTCAAGAGTCTTAGGATGCCAGAGATCTTAAATTGCTCCCCAAGGTACAAAAATATTAACATAAGAGTATTGTTTTGAAAAAAAAAAAAACACACAATGAGAGTGAATCAGGCTGGGACATCATACAACAAGTAGTAGTAATACTAATAGCAGCAGCAATAGTTTTATTCACCCATAGAGAACTTTCACAAGGATATTTGACATGGCATGGTATTGTAATTTGAGAGCAGTAAAAATAACATAATTCATATTTACAAGAATTTAAATTCTAATTTGATGAGGATAGGACAGCCTGTGGTCTTAAAAGTAGGAACTATCCCTTCATTTGCCTGAAGTAATTTAAAGAAATCATTGAAAATGTAAATTACAAAGGAAGAATGAAGATTGGAGCCTTCCAATCCCAAAGACAAGGTCAATCTACTTAAAACATTACTCTCTTGTTCAATTTTCTCCTTCTGTAAAATACTATTTTGAAAAGAAATTTCTTAATAATGTAAAAGGCTACTCACATACTACTCATTCATTTCTCACTTCCTAGTAACTGCACACACTTCACACAAATTATTTTATAATGTAACACTACACAAACTCTCAGCTGATACCAGGGACATACTGATGTCATTTAGTTTCCATTTTGCATACTGAAACTTTGCAAGCCTGAAAAACTGAAGCAGCATCAACTTTCTAGTAAAGTATTTTGATTTATCTGAAACTAATTTATTTGCAAGATAGTTAACCATGAAGTTTCTGATCAGTTACATTTTACATTGTAGATTTTGCATCTGAGCTTATTAGACCCTGACCTTTGCCATTATACCGAAGGAGATATCACGGTGGTAAGGTAAAGACCACAGTTCTCTCTCCTAATCATCAATATTTTTATTAAATGACAAATGTACAGGTCAAAGACTAGGCGGGAACTGAGGTCCTGGAAGTATACAAAAACAAAGATCAACTTGAAGACATAATACACATATGATGTTTTGGCCTATCGATCCGTGAATCGACGCCACATAGCCCCCCCCCCCCCCCCCCTGCAGTATGGATGGAGCACATACCCGAAGGTGGGAAAGGCGGGGGGGGGGGGGGTTGGCGAGAGTTTAAGTGCATTACAGCGAGTTCCTCCACGTCTAACGGCATGGGCCATGTGGGAGGAGAGCGTGGAGCAAATCCTGGAATGCTGATGCTGAAGTCTTGAAGCGATGTTGGTGGTCGTAGTCGTCGGCTGGTGCGGGAGCACTGGTGTGGAAGGGTGTCATCGGCAGGGAACCTAATGATCACCTTTCCACTTGGCCTAATGTAAGCCCGTAGGTTGCCACACGTAGCAATTCGAGAGATTGTGAAACGCTTCACTACACGTTGTGACACACCACCTAACAAGTCACACGAATCGTCACACACAAGCAGCAATAATGCGGCATCACCACTAACGATGACAGATAAGCCACAAATGTAATTAGGATGAATGTGGGTAGAGAGCTCATAAGTGGCACCTGCTAATGGAGAGGTATGCTGAGCCAGTGGGGTGGGGAAACCGTAGCATGGTGAGGGCAGTGTGCTGCGAGTAGAGGGGTGAGTGTCAGACAGTGAGGTCTGAGTGGGCGCAGCAGGAACCTGCGGGCTGCACCGGTTAGAAGAGCGGCGCGGTGTGCTGTCACATGAAGATGGAACTGTTATATTAGTCCCCTGGGAGCTCGGGCCTCTGCTATGGGAGCCGGGAGTCGGAAAACCCCAGAATGAGTGTGGGTTGGTGTAGGCATGAGTTTATTCGAATCATGAGCAGATGGAGAAGGCTGAGGGTGGCCAGAGAGCATGGTCTCTTCAATGGTGGGTGAGGTAGGGGAAAACTCAACACGAGCAGGTTCAACCCTGTTGAGGGAGACAGTAGTTACTGAGCCCTTAATTACGATGTCCATTGTGTTACTGGTTCGTTTGACAACTCTGTACGGGCCTGTGTAAGGGGGCTGTAACAGGGATTTTACAGTGTCATTGTGAAGGAACACAAATTTGCAAGTGTCGAGCACCTTGGAAACATATGTGTGCTGGCTGGAAGGGGCCGGGGTTGAAGCTTGTTATAGTGTAACCTCACCCGTTCTACAAAGGATGGCAGTTCGGACAGTTTGGCGACTGGAGTAGGAGCAACAAGTTCGCCTGGCAGTGTAAGGGACTGGCCACAGATGAACTCAGCCACTGAGCCTTTTAGGTTTTTCTTGAAAGTTGTCTGCAAACCGAGTAAGATGAATGGCAGGGCTTCCATCCAAAGGAGGCCATGGCAATGTAGGCCGTCTTAAGCGTTCTGTGCCAATGTTCCATGAGGCCGTTGCTTTGGGGGTGGTAAGCTGTTGAATGAATTTTCTTGATGCTGCACAGCCTACATAGTTCAGAAAACAAGGCAGACTCAAATTGACAGCCTTGGTCGGTCATCAAGTAAACAGGGCAGCCAAAGCGTGAAATCCAAGTGTCTATGAAGGATCGTGCCACTGATTCAGATGTAATATTGGGTAGCAAGGCAGCTTCCACCCAACGAGAGGTTCTGTCTATAATAGATAGCACATATCTGTAACCCTCGGAGGGGGTGAGGGAGCCCACCAAGTTGATGTGAAGCAACTGGGAGGAGCAGTGAACCGGCCGACGTGGCCGTGCGGTTAAAGGCGCTGCAGTCTGGAACCGCAAGACCGCTACGGTCGCAGGTTCGAATCCTGCCTCGGGCATGGATGTTTGTGATGTCCTTAGGTTAGTTAGGTTTAACTAGTTCTCAGTTCTAGGGGACTAATGACCTCAGCAGTTGAGTCCCATAGTGCTCAGAGCCATTTGAAGGAGCAGTGAAGCTGCCTAGTAGGGGCGATGTGTGCCGCAAAACTTTATTTTGTTGGCACAGAATGTAGGCACGGGTCCAGGCTGGGCAGTCGCAATGCATGTCGCACCAGATGAAGTGCTCTGAAATAAGTCTGGTAGAGGCTCTCACACCTGGATGAGCTAGGTTGTGTAATTTGTCGAACACTTGTCTCTGTAGAGGATTGGGTATGAAGGGACGCAGCGTACCAGTTGATTCGTCACACCAAACCTCGCCTATGACACCGGGAAAGGTGGATCGCACAGGTTTGAGTGATGAGCTGTGATCGGAAATAAGGTTCATAGTGTTCGTGTCGGCAGACTGCAGCTAAGGCAAGTTAGAGAGGTCTATCAGAGTTGTGAGAGCGCCGACACGAGACAAAAAATCTGCGACCACATTATCTGCACCCTTGATGTATTGTATGTCAGAGGTAAATTGCAATATAAAGTCCAAATGATGGATTCATCTAGGTGGAGGGTCAGTCGGGGGGTTCTTTACAGCAGCAACCAAAGGTTTATGGTCGGTTAAAATGTAGAAGTCCTTACCCTCAACCTCGGCGTGAAAGTGTTTCACAGCCTCGTGAACTGCCAAGAGCTCCCTATCAAAGGCTGAGTACTATTTTTGAGCGCCATTGAGCTTCTTAGAAAAGAACTGCAAAGGAGAGGTAGTTTCTCCAACGGTTTGGCTGAGGGCAACACCTACTGCGGTATCACTGGCATCTGTGGTAATAAAAAAATGTAGCGTCCATATGCGGGTGGGCAACAGTCACTGCGTTTGCTAGTAAGTGCTTCAGTTTGTCATAAGCTTGTTCCATGGCAGGGGTCCAGGGGACTGGGCAGATACCGGTCGTATTTTTGCCAGCAAAGGGCGTCTTTTAGAGGAGCCTGAACCTCGGCTGCGGCAGGCAAGTGCTTCCTATAATACCTCTCTAGTCTCGAATCGTCATATGAACATGTAATTATAGCTGGTGACACTAACATTAATTTTCTGTGCAATAGCCCTTCCACTGGGAAATTTAAGAGGATGCTTTCTTCCTCAAATATGACGCTACTTCAGCTGGCACCTACTCATCACACGACTACCAGTCACACTTTCATAGATATATTCGCAACGAAATCTCCGAACAGAATAATCCGCACCTCTCAAATATCTGCGCCTGGCATGTCTGCCCATGACATCATTTCCATGACGTATTCACTAGAATGCCCTAGAAAGAAACAAAAACTGTCTACATACCGAGACCTCAAACGCATAAATTTGCCTGAACTCGAAACTGAGGCACAAGAAATAGTTTGGGGGATGACCTCTACTCCTCTCATGGACATAAACGACAAACTCCACGATTTCACTAACAAAATTACTCAACTATATGACAAATATGCTCCAATAAAGACCAGAAAAGTAAAAAGGCAACCTGCACCTTGGCTGACTGATGAACTAAAACAGCTCATGAATCTCAGAGATGCTGCACATCGAGCATACAAGATGCACCCTACACCTGAAAATCACGCTGTATACAAGCAGAAACGAAACAAAGTCAGTCAAGCGGTGAGAAACGCTAAGCTCAGACATGCCCGTACATTAGCTGACAATAGATGTAGACCAGCTATCCTGTGGAAAAATCTCCGTAGTCTCGGTTTAGGCAAAATAAAAGTTGCAGAAAATCCCATCGTCCCAGCTGAAGAACTAAACCGATTCTTCACATTACCTGCAACCAAAATTGATCCGCAAAAAAAACAGAAAATCATTGATTACTTCATGGGGATGAACGACTGTAGCAAAGAAAAATTCTATCTGCAGCACGTCACTTGCAGTACTGTCAAGAAAGCCATAATGCGGATTAGATCAGCATCTACTGGACATGATGGTATGACTATCCAGATGGTAAAACTTATCATTGACCAACTACTGCCCTCTATAACAGACATTTTCAACGATTCATTAATCACAAGTGTTTTCCCTGAGGCCTGGAATTTGGGACAAATTAAGCCACTGCCTAAAAAGGACATCGCCACAGCACCCTCTGACTACCGCCCCATCTGCCTTCTTCCTGCACTATCAAAGGCCTTAGAATATATAGTTCGTGACCAGCTCACCAACTACCTAACTACTAACAACCTACTAGACGAATACCAATCAGGTTTCCGTAAACATCGAAGCACAACATCCGCTATGATAAAGGTGACAGATGACCTGAAACTTGCCATGGACAGACAAGAAACGACTATCATTTGCTTCTTAGATTTCAGCAAAGCATTTGATACTGTCGACTTCGACATCTTACTAGCCAAACTTAGCGGTCTAAATTTCTCACCAAGCGCAGTGCAATGGTTTCACTCATACATGACGTCTCGTCAGCAACGCGTCCTGTCTGGGAATATAAAATCACAATGGCGGCAGGTAGTGTCAGGCGTTCCCCAAGGCTCAGTATTAGGTCCTATACTCTTCTCTCTTTATGTCAATGATGTATCATCGGTCCTGACCTATTGCAAATACCATATGTATGCTGATGACCTTCAGTTGTATCTAAGTGCGAAACCAAGCAATCTCAAGAAAGCTATTGAAAATTTCAATACTGACCTCGATGCACTGTCAAAATGGGCACAGGACATAGGTCTAAAACTAAACCCATCTAAAACCCAAGCGGTACTTGTTGGTCACTCTAAGCTCATTAGCCCAAAACATCGGGAATCCGTACCACCTCTTATCCTAAATGGAACAAATATTAAATTCTCTCCCTCAGCAAAGAGTTTGGGAGTAATAATAGATGAAAATCTAAATTGGACAGAGCACGTAACTGCAGTGTGCAAAAAAGCATCAGCATCCCTTCATGTCCTACAAAAATATAAAAAACTCTTCCCTTTCGATCTGAAAAAGAAATTAATACAAACGCTTATACTCCCAATCATTGACTACAGCGATATTATCCTACAAGGCCTCTCTCAGGAAAATTCCCGACGTCTAGAACTGGTCACGAATGCCTGCGTCCGATATATCTGTGACGTTCGACTTTTTGATCACATTTCACCAGCATATGCAAAATTGTCCTGGCTGCGTGCAGACAAACGCAGAGATTTCCATACACTCTGTCTCATCTACTGCCTTATAAATGTACACTGTCCCTCATATCTCTCCTCGTCCCTAACACTCATATCGGAACAACATGACAGAAACACACGTTCCCATCATAATAAAATCCTCTCCGTTCCACTGCATCGCTCAGTCACTTTCTCCAAGTCCTTTACAGTAGCGGGAACCCGACTCTGGAATAACCTCCCTCGTTATGTTAGAGAACTTAAAAACATGACCGGCTTCAAAAAACAGTTAATGACGTATCTACTTAAGCAACAGTAATGCCTTCCTCTGTACATGAGTGCACTTCACCTCATTAGTTCCCTCTTTCCCCCTCCTTAAACCTCCCTTACCCAAAACTCGCTATACTAGTAAACATCTACTTTACACACCAAGATATTAATGTACATCTGCACAAACCTTCATTACTATTGCCAATCTTTCCCATGTTTGTCATTATTATTTGATTTTTTTTTTACTGTTATTATTATTGCTTTCACCATAATCTGTATGTATAGCACGTGATGTAAAAATACTGCCAGCATTTACTTTATTATGTCTTAGTCATGTTTATCATTATTATTTGATTTTTTTTGTTTTACTGTTATTATTATTGCTTTTATCATAATCTGTATGTATAGCAACTGTTGTAAAAATACTTCCGCATTTACTTTATTACGTCTTAGTCACTACTCTTTATTCATATTGTCACTAGAGTAAGCTAATTTTCTCATTTAAACTATGTTCATGATGTAACTCTGATGTGTGAAATGCTGCATGTGTGGAACACTGGTCCGATGTAAGAGAGGGCCTGATGGCCCTAATCTGATCAGGTTAAATAAATAAATAAATAAATAAATAAATAATAGTTAACTGTTCCGATGAACCTGTGCAGCTCCTTAAACGAGTGAGGGCGTGGCAAATCCAAAACAGGTTTGATTTTATCCTCGGGAGGAGTGAGGCCCTTAGCTGACACGATGTAGCCTAAGAACCTTACCGAAGTCTGGTGCAACTGGAGTTTCCTATTATTCAGTTCAACACTGGCAGCAGTTAGCAATCTGCAAATGTTCCTTGTTCTTTTGCAAAGTAGGACTGAAAATAAGAATGTCGGCCAAGTAAACGAAACAAAAATCCAGATGAAACAACACCTTGCTTATGAATCTCTGCCAAGTCTGTGTAGCGTTGCGGAGGCCAAAGGGCATGAACCGGTACTGGAAAAGGCCAAAAGGTGTTGTAACAGCTGTCTTTTCAATATCCTCTGGTGCCATCGGAATTTGATGATAGGCCCTCCTACAGTCCACTACCGAGAAACATTTAGCACCTGCAAGAGCATAGTTAAAATCCGTGACGGTAGGAACCGGGTACTTGTCTACAATAGTACGAGAGTTCAACTAAGTATAGTTGACAACCATATGCCGGGTGCCGTCGCTTTTGTGACGAAGTGGATAGGCGAGGCCCAGCATCCGACAGATGGTTCGATGACACCGGCTGTTAAAAGATCGTATATTTGTTCGCAAGCCACTTTCAAGAGTTCTGGCTTGAGACGGCGTGGTCAGAAAGAGATAGGCGGTCCGTCCTGCAAGTGAAGTTTGAGGGCGGTGCCGTCTGTAACCACGGAAACGCACGACGCGGTACACGAGGCGACTGTCTGTGGTATAGTGTGCGCGGCGGCCGCTAGGCTCGGTTGTGGCGCGGACGGCGAAAGTTTGCATAAGTGCCAACTGTTGGGCAGCTGGGAGTGACAAACAAGTGAGCTACGTGAAACAAGGTTGGTACACTGTTTATTAGTAACTGAAGGTGCCGCTGTCGAGCTTGGTGGCAGTAGCAGGTGTGAATGAACAGCTGATGGCAGTAAATCAAAAACATTAACCTGCGCCTGGGAAGTTAACTGCCCAAGCAAGGAGGGGGATGAATATGCGCTCCAATTAACACAGTTAGAGCTGGTGTGAGCGCGGACACTGTACAGTTTATGTGGCACACGGTCACAAATGCACTCGGGCGCAAGAACACTGTAGTGGCACCGACTAACCTTGTGTGTTGCCGAGGCATCGTCAGCTGCAAGCTGCTGCCGTGCTGAAGGTAACTCATTACTTAAGTCATTGAGGCGATGGCACAGCTCAAGTTGTTCCAAGCGCAGGTGTGTAGACTCGACACGCTCCGTGAGCCACTTATTGGTCCATGACAAGAGCTCGGAGGAGGGGTTATTACACTTCCTATCCAGGTGGACCTGTGTAGCAGTACTATTGACACTCGACGAAGCACACAGGATGTGTTCCTGCGTAGGGTGGTAGAACACTGTATTCTTGACAAGGTCCAGCCACAGTTGTGGTGTCATAGAAAGTCGATGCCCAAAATTGGATTGTTGATGTGAGCCACCAGGAAGGACCACTTCAGGTTGCACTAAGGCAAGAGGGACACTGCATATGAAGTAGAACGTAAGCACAACAAACTAGATGAGTTTACAGCACGTAGGGCAGTTTTGTGTGGTCGGATCTTTTCGGTAGCAAGACGAGATGGAAGTAGGGAAACATCTGCACTCGTGTCAGTGAGAAAGTTTGTGCCAGAGTTCAATTCACAGATGTAGACTCGTCCATTCGAAACATTAGTGTTGGACGCCGAACGGAGTGTGGGACGGCGCCTGTTGTTTACATCACAGGAGGTGGTGGCGCTGATTACCTGCGGTTGAAGTTTGGGTAGGAGCACAGCAGTTTACAATTGCATGCTTGTTCCCAGAATTTCACATGGAAGAAACAGTATTTATGGGCGGACATCTGCTCCTGCGAGTGGTCACACGATGGCGGCCCAGAATCTTCCACAGAGTCAGATGTGCTGTTGTTGTGCGGACATTAAGGTGCTGGTAGTGCGGCAAGCTTGACAGACTTAGGTTTAGTGGGGCGTCCACGTTGGGGCCCTGGTTGTGGTTGGAAACTGGCGTAACTGCCGGACTGCTGGGCACGGCGTTCACGGAGTAGAGTGGAGTAAGCTCAGTTGGTGGCACACAAGCGTTAACTATTTGGTCTATCTTCGTAGGCAGAGATGGCCGTTTGGACAGACAGAGGCAGCTGTTCCATCCAAATCTCGGTGAGCGTGGCGTCTGGCATGTCGCATTCACTGACGAGAAGTCGAAGGTATCACCACAGCTGGGACGGAGATCTGTCACTGAGGCGTTCTTCATAGATGAGCTGTCGAAAATTTTCTCTTCTTGTCTTGGAGACACATTCCAGTATTGCTTGTTTAGCTGTAGCGTACTTCTCATTCAGAGGAGGTGACTTAACCAGGTCATAAATTAAGTCACCTCGGTCATGGAGGTGGTTCATGAGGCATGTGAAACAGGCATTGTCATCAAGTGCACAGACACTGAAAGTTTGCTCGACCAGGTTGAACCCGAATTCCGGTTGGACAGGTTTGAATGCCAGAAGTTTCAATAGATTCGATGAACTGGTAGTCGAAGAATGCGGGCAGCCACTCGCGGACGCAGGAGTCGACAAGTCAAAGTTAACTCTGCGTTATGAGGGTGGTGGAGAGGAAGCAGACGTGCTGGCTGTGTTCATAGTAGCTGGAGGGGAAGCAAAATCCGTTAGCAGGAAGCCCGGCGTGGAGCAAAGCAGGACTGGTTGTTGCGGTGGAAGGTCAAAGTGGTCACGGCGGTTGCTCGACAGGTTATTATGCAATTGGTCCTCCAAATCTGCAGCGAAATTGTCCATCACAGAGTCACTGATGAGCCGGGTGAAACCTGACGCACTCAAATTACTGCACTGATGAACACTCGGAGTAACAGGCTGGCAAATGTCATTCACATAGTGTGCAACCGGTGCGGAGTGATACACACATGGAGCTTGCACATTCAAAAAGGCGTCCTGTTGTGGCACATTATGAAAACTATGCTCCCACTATTTACAGTACTTGCATTAAAATTTGGTATCAGTGTGTAGTGGTTTCTTGTACTGCTGTGCAGCGAAAACTGAAGCACTTCAGGGCTAACAAAGCCGGAGTTGGAGATCGCTGGCGACATGTTCAAAACTACTGCACCTGACGAGGTCCCTGGGTTCTCGAGGCTATAGGACTGTGTAAATTCATGTTGGGCACCGACTACAGCTGGTGTGCTTGAATTTAGCTGCTGTTGCTGGTAAAAACCGGGCGGCAGCGGCGTGTAGTAGAAGGCCATTGTGTAGTGGACAAAGGTCCATGCGGAACGTGGAAGCCGGCGCAGTAGTCACTTTGTACTCGGTTCGACATATTATTCGAACTTATGGGTCACCACTGAAGGAGATATCACGGTGGCAAGATAATCACCATGGTTCTCTCTTCTAATCATCAATATTTTTATTACACGACAAACGTACAGGTTGAAGACTAGGCGGGAACTGAGGTCCCAGAAGTATACAAAAACAAAGATCAACTCGAAGACATAATACACATATGATGTTTTGGCCTATCGATCCGTGAATCGACGCCACAATACTATTGTTGACCTGCTTTTTTTATGTGAGATGACATATGGAGCCTACTTCACTAACTGATTAAGTCATTTATTAAGATTTTCAATATGGTTCTTGTACTCATAAATGGGATATTCCAAATGTGGATACATAAACTGGTTTCATAAACTTTTCTAATTTGTTAACCAACAACATATTTCATAAACTGAATTATTCAATGCTTATTCTCCATCCTAAGTACAAAAATATAACCTAGCCATTTTTCAAATGATTTTGTAGTCTGAGATTGCAATAAGTTCTTACGCCATTCTCTAAGTAGTTAGACATCAGCAAAAATTTTCAGTCTGGTCTTGGATACTGTAATGACAACTACTATGTGAAAGACCCAATCAAGCTAAAAAAAGAGTAACACCTATATCTAAACCTCCACGACCAGCAAGCAATTGTGTAATATCTATGTGAAAGTCCATATTCCAAAAGCCCACATGTAACACCTACATAAAAGTCCCACATAAGCTAGCATACATGTAACACCTATATATCAAAGTCCTAAACATCATGTCATCTAGTATACTGTATCTTTGTGAAGCTCTCTGGTCAACGTTCAGTTTGAGTCTAATAATTGGTCAGTTATCATCTGTTTGTACTGTGTTCATTTCTCTGTGTCAACTAAATATGTTTCTGTGCTTGTTGTTTGACTTATCTTGTCCACTAATTGTTTAATTTGAAGCCAATATCGAGGTTCACATGTGAGATTTTATACAGCAAAATGCTCTGTGTTTGCCACTGTCATACTGAGTTGTTGGAGTGTTTGCATGTCTATCTAAAAAATTACTTAATGTGAAATTGGATCCAGGCATAGAAATAAATGTGGAAAAAGCCACATTACTTGAAGATTTGTGAAGCGTACATCATTAGCACAACTCCTGGAAATCTAGTTACAGATGTTCTACAAGACTTTAATCACTGAGACTCAGCAGGCTTAATGGACAATGGATGTAGGCAATGTAAGAGGCTGGTAGTCTTCCATGTCTTCTGCATTGTATTCTATAATGGGGGCACAACTCTTGCCTGGAAATTCTCATTATGTGAATGACTCATGTTTTATGTTTGTTAAGGAAGCTTGTATACACTGTATGCATTCTTTCAGGACACACATTGGTACTTCATCTAATCCTGCAGACTTTTTTTAGGTTTTGTACATTTATACTGACTTCATGGTCTGCTGTTCATAGTAACATCATTGTACTCATTTCATAGTTATTTACAAGTGTTACATCTCTTTTGGAGAATTTTTGTTCTGATTTCTCTGAAATACTTAAAAAATGATCATTCATGTAGTTTTCTGGATGATGAGTCTCATTTGTTACTTTGCCCTCCTTCCTAATTGGTATGTTATAACATTTTTGTTTATATATCTCTGTTTCCTGTTTAATGGCATCCCAGGCTGCTTTTCTTTTACTCCTTGTGTTATATATTATTAGGCATTAAATGACCTGTTTTGCACCAATAAGTACCTTCCTATAAAAATGTTTATGCTTATGACTGGCATTTAAGAATTCTGGCTCATTATAATTCAATTTTATAGAACTGTGGTACTTGATGGTTTGAGAGGACTTCCTTATAACCACTGTTATCAGTTTCTTCATTCTGTTTCTCACAACCTTGTATCCAAATTTGTTGATCCATGTATTAATCTTCTTTCAAATTTCTTCAATGTATATCCTGCTCCACTTCATTATGCCATTCTGTACATGGTCTTTCTCTGTTTCCCTTGCTTGGAGATTGCCAACATAAAACTATTTTCAGCCACTGTTCATCCCCTGAGCCCATTACTTGTGTGTGCCATTCTAAACACAGCATATTAATCAAAACTCCACAAGAACTAGAAAATTTTCTAAATGATTTTTTTCAGGTTTGCAAAGAGGTTGCAACAAAATTTCACTGACGCATGTAGCATCCAAAATGAATTATACCATATATCTAGCATAACGATTATGCTGGTTATCTGGCAACAGAGGACACAGTCAGGAAGACAATAAAAAAATTAAAAAATAAGGAGAAAGCATTCATGGATAGCATAGAAACATCATTGATATAGAAAATGTTACAAACTACAGCCCAGTTTCTCTACTCCCACCATTCTAAAAAGTAACAGAATCAGTCATGAAAGATGGACTAGTGAATTACCTGAATAAATACAACTTTCTTGATGAAGCACAGTTTGGCTTTCCAGATCGTGGAAGTACAATATCAAGTGTAACAGAGTTTAAAGTATTAGTACTTCAGGCTCTTGACAAGGATACAAACGTGGCACTTGAGACTCTTGACCAGACTGGGTGTGTTACAGCTACCTTTCTAGTCCTGTGCAAGGTGTTCAACGCTATTGACCATAAGATATTACTGAACAAACTTAAATCGCTGATGAGGGGTTCCATTCATATTTGGAAAACAGAATACAGAATACAGAAGGTAGAGATAGCCCACACTTGAGGTGTTGCCAAATTTTTAATGAAACAATTATCAGACTCCAAACATATTAACAGAGGTGCAGGCCAGCAACATTACAACCACTGTTAAACACCAGAGCTTCTAGTTGGTAAGGCAATGTGTACCACTTAGTATTAAGTAATGAATTGACAAAAAATATAAAGAAAACAAATAGCATGTATTTCAGCTTAAAGAAGGAGAATAGCCTTTTCCCTTTATGCATAAATGATAAAGCTATAGCCTGTATAGCATCTACAGAAAGTTCTTAGGGATGAATATTGGATGTGAGTTTACATGGAATGGACAACAAAGATACTAGCAAAGTGAATGTCACTGTTTTGTTATGTCCTTTTGGTCCTATCATCATGTGTAATAGCCTGTGGCCTCTGATGACATACTACTCATATGTATGTTTTGGGGATTTAAAAAGTGGAAACAGCTTTCAAATTACAGAAAAGGGTTGTAAAGATGATTCCTAAGAGTACTAGTTGAACTCACTGTAAAGCTCAGCCACATGCTTATTTTAAAAGATCACTGCAACAATAGGAAGCTCAAAGTCTGCAGCTGCTCACTAATAGCACATGGGGAACTCAACCAAATATTCAACAAGCATCGGCTCTAGCTCTATGTTCCTCTGCAGCAGGATATGCACCGGTTTGGCAGACCTCTGCACACACTAGGCTTGTTGACACCACTCTTAACAAAACAGTCTACCTTATAACTGGTTGCCTGTGACCAACTCCAGTTGACAAAATCTGCCATTTTATAGGCATAGAACCCACAGATAATAGACAAAGAACAGCAGCAGAGGTTGAGGAAAAAAAATAAAAAAAGAAAGAAAGAAAAAAAGATTCCAGGCACCCATATTTGAAAGTAAAGCATCATGTCCTAAACTGATGTCGAGAATGGGCCTTCTTTGAACAACTGAAGCCATTAAATAATCACCTCCCACTCACCAAATAGTACTATGGAGAAACAAGGCAACTAGAAGTAATATGCGAACCCTAAAGCAAGAGCCTGCTCATTGCTTCCAACTACCATGTCAGATATGGAAGACTTTGAACAGACTGTGAACTGGAGTGACATGGTGTAAACAAAGCTTGAAGTGGTGGAGCTACATTACTGGAGATGCAATTTGCAGGTGTGGAGAACTTCAAGATGTTGAACACTTCTTGGTCTGCCTGAAGCCTGAATGCTGGAGGACCTGGTTTCAGGAAATATTCCAGCAATCAAGACTGCCAAATTTTGGGCCTCAAAATCAATTTGACATGTAGAAAGTCTTATGTATATATAGAATATATGTCTTTAATTTGTAAATAACTGTACTGTACTGTCCTGGAGATGAAATAATAATAATAATAAGAAGAAGAAGAAGAAGAAGTTAAAAAAAATTGAGCAGCCTTACTGTTAAGCAGATTAGGAGAGACATTAGTAAGTGCATCATAAATAGTTCTTTAAATTATCACAGGACAAGAACCAGTATGAAACTTAAACATTTGCCAAAGAGAAACAAACAAAAACCCATAAACAGCATTTTCTATTGGAGATTAAAACTGTATAATGATTGTCCCAAGAAAATGAAAGAGTACCTAAAATATGTATATGCTTCTTAAATATTGCATACTACACAATTTAAGACATGCTTAAAAAATCAGAGTAGGAGTTAATAATAAAAAGAGGGATTACTGTTTGTGCATAATAGTAATATCCCACCATTGTTCTGAATTCAACATCTCCCTCATCATTAGGGGATGCTGATAAAGATTTTTATACTGGTACAAGGGAAGACATAGAAGTATAATAGAATCATGGCAGCATGGTTGTGGTTCTAATTTCAGCTGCCAGTGTAGAGAGTTGTGTGTAGTGCACATGCTGTGTCAAGTATAAATGACTGAAGTAGTATACTAATGATAGAAAATCCTGGATAGAACAATACAACAATACATAAAATAAAGCAAAGGCAACTACTCATTTTTAACAGACTGCTTTATGGTGCACATACTCAAGTAACACAACATGGGATTAACCTATGGCAGAAAGTACCGGTACACACATTCAAACACACAACCTCACAGACACCCAAACCCAAATGCACACTGGTGTGGCCTACCCATTTCTGACTTAATAACAGCTTTTCATTTCCTGTTGTGTCTGAGATATTTTCTGATAATATTCATGCCAGCCCCCCTCACCCATAACACCTCAAATAAGACAGACTTTGATGCAGTGGTATATCCTGTATAAATGAATGATACAGATAGCCTTCCTGTGACTGCAATCATGTCACAGGAGCGTCTATGGGGACTCCAGACTATCATATGCTTCCTGATTGTAAGCAGCAGCCTTTTTCACAGCTTTAGGGGCAACAGTTTGGATAACTGACTCATCAGATTTTATATCACTAATGAACACAGCTTTGCTATCTTGCACAAAATAAAGAGAAACTACAATTTTTATAATTCCAGAGGATATCCAGCTGTACTTTGTGGTTTAATGATGATGAAATCCTCCTAAGTAAAATGTTCTTAGAGATAACATAATCCTGCATTCAGACCTCTAGGCAGGTGTTATTCATGAGAAGATTGTTATCAGAAAAGCAAATCTGTTTTTTTGGAGGTAACATTGTGTGACGTTGAGTCCATTGGTGTTCTTCAATTATTTACTTTTTTTCTTAAGAGCAAAGCTGTTCCTCTTTCCAAAATGCAATTTTTTAAGAAAAACAATTACTTTATTTCATTAATTTAATTGAAGTAATTTTTTATTTAATACAGAAGCAATCATATTTTTATGGAGAACCAAGTATTTATGCTTACTGCAATTTCTTAACCTGATACGAAGTTGAGAAATGAATTAATTTTCGTGAAGAAGGAAAAAAGAATTGTTTAACTGTGTCTGAAGCCAAACCAAGTGGGGGAAAGGAACTGATAATATGGTCACTATCTGAAACGAAGGTTGAATTATCTGCTGATTCCAATCTGGCTGGAGGCATAGTATACCGCATCCGTGTTTTTCAAAACTCAAAACTGATAATAAATTTAAAAAAGTGGTAGACTGCCACTTTAAAGATCTGAAGGGTTTGATCCCTGGTCAGTACTAGGATTTCTGTCTGTCACTTAACACTTCTTTCATCGCTGGCAATGTTTGTTAATGGGTAGTACTATTGGTCAGAACCCTCATCAAGCTGTATGTCCCCTACAACTGGCTAGGTGAGTCAATTCTAAGGTCAGAGGAGTGAAACAGCATACCACCTGCAATAGCACTGTGCCTAACATTTAAACCAGTCTTTGGGTTTATAAATGTTTTTCGTTTTTTATGGGTAGGAGCATGAAATTTCGGATTCATTAAGTGGGTCGACAGAAGCGTCCGATCCCACGCGTCGACTTTGACCCGTCACGTAAGGGTGTTGTCGTGTGTGACGTCATGACGGCGCGGAGTTTGGTTTGAGTGTGGCAGTCTCCAGTTCTGTTTTATCTTATTTTATTTACTTTTCTGATCTGTTCGTTCTATCCCGTGAGATTTTTTTTTTAAAGACAAAAAACACTAATCAGCTACTGAAGCATCTTTATCTTCTATGGGTTGCAGGGGTTACGACCCCTGGGGAGGTGGGTGGGTATTCATGCATGGCTGTCTTCACTTACACGTTGTAGCTATGCAAGGCGTCTAAATTTGTTTATATTTAGTTTGCCCCCCACCCAAAACACCCCATTTCCCGCACTTGTCCCGTTAGTGTCATTAGGCTTCTTGTGGAAAGTGTGTGTGTTTGTTTTTGTTCCTGCCATATTTGTGACGTCACGGGGCAAAGCAGACGGGCGGGATCGGACGCTTCCGTATTTTCCATTAAGTATTCTGGTAAACTGGAGAACTTGAAAACAGAAATAGGTAGGTTGAAGTGACATACGGGGTGTTAAGGGTATAAGGGCAGATATTTCTCTTGACAAATAAGGACAATGTAGTCAACAGCATTATGTCAATTTGCTGACTACTAATTACAGCTCTTATGAGTAGTAGGTTTTCTGGTTGGATAGCATCTTTAAGTACATAAGGCACATAATGTTTTTTTTATCCAGGGCGGCAGGTCAGGTATCGAAATATGGATGCATGGATGTAAAACATATGCTCTGTACCAACAGGCACACTCCACTTTGCGGCACAGATGACTGTGCAGACAACATTAGGCCATAAATTATGTGATGTGTTTGCTGGAAGACTATTGGACACAGAGAAAAAACAACTAACACACTGAAAGATACCTATGGCCAAAATATATGTGTCTATACACTCAATAAAGAAGAATTAGCTTTCTAGTCAAGTGAGTGAAGGGTTACCAATACATAATAAAATACTGTATGTGTGGTGCATGGACAGGTCTAATAATGAACAAAAAGCAAGGAATGTGTGTGAACAGTGCAGAGAACAGGAAATCGTAGCAAAAATAGATACAAAGCAATGGCACACTGCAAAATACCTATTAGAGACTAAGAAAATTTATGATGATGAAACAAATTATTCAGCGTATTGGGAGCTGAAATTTAGTTGTGAAATGGAAGAGAAGGAAAGAATAAAAGGAGAACATGGTCTGGGCAAAAGGAAAAAAAAGGAAGCTGACAAGCAGAATTTCACACAGAGTGCTGTTTAACCACTGAAAATCCATGGTTTCAAAATCACTGTCAAAAATTTATTTATTTTATCTCAGTCCAGTGACATCTTGAGTAGTTACAGAACCAGTAAATAGATAATATAGAATTAAACATTGTATATGTCTAGTAAAATTAACATAAATTATCACATGTGATTACTGTAGACAAACAGAGTTTGATTATAAACATGTTTGACAGCAATAATGTATTAAAATTATGAGACTGATTTGCTGGCCATGACTTAGTTTCAGGAGGTATGCCAATAGGCATATGTAAAAGTACAGGAACATACCCTAGCTTTCAGATCTAATAGTTCTGTCTTCAGGGAGGAGAGAGGGACCAGCTGTGGATGGTAAAAAAGGAAGTATAGGTCATTCACACCTCAGAATGAGAAGGACCAATAAAAAAAAGTGTGTGTGAATTTGGCATAATTTGGATTAAATCTGTAATAGTACATAAATAAGAGTGAGATCTAGTTTAGTATTCGGCAGTGATTTGGATTAATTGCCCAGCCTGAGTATCAATATGGAGGAACTATCAGAGATACTCTGACTTCAAATCATGGGTGCAGCTCCAGTGGTGGGGCAAGTCCAAAATTGGGTGTGGAAGTCCATCGTTCTCATGAACATGGAACTATAGCTGATGATACAAATAAAGAAAATGAACCACCACAGCCGTATCATCCAAGAAATTTATTTCAGATAACTAGTTTCAGCACAATGCTTGTGTCATTTTCAGGTCCTGTTTATCAAATAGCAAGTCATATAGCTACAATGCCTAAGTCAGATAGGTGAATTAATGTAAAAATAACATACGACAAAAGCATTAAAACCATGAATGGAATGACAATTATATTGTGAAACATATAATTTCATTTATTTATTTTTTATAACTATAAGTAGAATCATAAAATGGGTGAGAGTATATGAACATAAAAGCTCAAAGAAATTGTGTCATAGTCACCATACATGTAGCTATTGAAATATGTGAAAAAAGGTGTAACGTTTGGCTGACTTTAAAAGTGTACCAGTACAATACAACACAGTCAACAGATTTAACTGAGGGGCTAAACGTCAGACGTGATACAACTCAAAACATTTATATTTTAACATATGAAAAACATATGTAGAAGGCCATAAAAGTGATGTAGGGAATGAAAAACAACAGCAAGGAACAAAATCAGTGCAGGCTAATCACAAGCCAAATATAAATGCGCAACAGCATAGGTAAATATGATGTTTGCAACAGATGACCTCCAGGGAACAAAAGTAGCAACCTGATCAACAACCCACTGCAAAATATAAAAGAAAAATCCAAAGTTAAATGTGAATTCTGGAATCATGAGTGTCATATGCACTATTTTGTCAATACATACATAGTAAACATAAACTTGTAATGGTAAGAGAACTAAAAACAAATGTCCAAATGCCATCTTCACATACCTCATCTTTATTTGATACAAATATCCTAGTTAAAATTAGTTAAACAATGTTACTGTCAACATACCAGCAACAGTACATGGACAGTGTGGTAGCAATACACCTACTTGTCCATAACTATGTTGTATCAGTATTGGGGATCAAAGTATGGAATACTATCCAATGCCCCTTGAACTCTTACCGTACATGGCCCATATAAATGATGAGTCATACACACTCTCTCCAAAACAATAAAATGTAAAAAAATAATTTGGAAATCCCAGTTAAAATCAAACATGATGTAAAATTGTCAAAATGGTAGAACAAGAATAGAATCAGAAAAAATTGTACTTGCATTGTATATGACTATATAACGTGTAGGGAACCATAAAGAAAAAGAAAAGCAATTTGGAACAGGAATCTTGTGAAACCGACATGAAAAGTATAATGGCATGTCAAAAAAGTGTAGGAAGAGAGAAAACCAATAATAGAAACTTGTAGCATAAGAGTGGTCACAAGTAAATTCATGAGAAATTTAGTTCCTCTTCTTCGGGAATAGACAAACCTGTCCCAAAACGAAATAGAAGCTAATGTTGAGTATTACTTATACAAACCATAGAATGCATAGTGTGATGAAATTTGACAATATGTGACAAACATTGTACTAAGAACAGTACACCAAAAAATTGAAACCTGGACATGCTACCAATTGACTCTAAGTTGGTAACAAATTAGTCCTACAGCCAGCTAAAAACACTGGTGAACATGACTTAACATACAACAGGTAAGAATGAATATAATGTCAAATTAAAGACTGATAAATGACTGGTGAAAGTGAATTAACATTCGCCATGTAAGTAAGAATAGTGTGTCAAAGAAAATAAAGATTAAGGCTGTCATTAAATAAAATAAATAACGCTTTGACAGACTGGGCTATAATCCCAAAGAATTAATATTAGCTTGTACTGTTATCAGATCATACATGAAGATATCGGGAGTTACAAAGTGAAACCATAATGAGATAAAACAGGTAGCAGGTTAGTATAGGCCATGAAAGGAATAATGGTAGGTAACTTGTCAAACAATTATGGCTACTGAAATGTAATTACAGCTGAACAACAATTTAACCAGCCATACTAATACAGGAGGAAGGTTTGTGAAACAAAGGAGCCATGATGGCTACAATGAGCCCTTACCCAATAGGCAAAACTGATGAGAAGCACAATGTCACAAAATATGCTTAAAAGTATTTACAAACATAACATAGCATATGAGAAGTCATTTACTGTACCTAGTTTAAGGCAGAGCCATCTGAAAATGATAAAGTAAACTCAACCTTCTTTCCTAACAAGCCCCTTTCTTTAGCTGCATTTGGTGACTGTATTTTCAGGATGAAGTGACCACTGTCATTATGATTGTTTTTCATTATGAACATAGTAGTATATTCTCATTTTTTAAAGTGAACTAGTTGTGTGTGATTCCTCTCTGTTGATTTTTCTGTTCGACAGTAGGTTCTTTTGTTCTTTACTCAGTCCAGTAACTGTAGATAGTTCACTGAGGACTTTTGATGTTCTTGTTTATTCCAGGGCTGTTGGTTTAATGGTGCCACCAGCATTAATTTTACATGCTTTCCATTGGCTTGAGTCTGATTTATCATTTTCAGATGGCTGTGCTGTAAACTACACAAATACATTCTCCCATATGTTATGTTATGTTATGTTATGCCTTTAAATACGCATTGTATCATTGTTCTTCTTCGTCAGTTTTGGCTGTTACATTTTTATAGAATGAATATGGGCTCATTGTAGCCTTCATGGCTCCTTTGTTCCATGTAGCTATTTTTGTTCTGGAATATGCATTAGCCTGCATTGTTTTACTATTAGTGTCGTGTGTATGAGTGGTATATTTCTCTTGTATGACTGGTTAAATTGACATACAGATCCAATTAAATTTCAGTATCCATGGTAGTTTGACGAGTTAATGAGTTACCTACCATCATTCCCTATACTATCCTCCTATTTGTTTTATCTCACTATGGTTTCATCTTAATAATTGATGCGACATGTTAGTAACAGCTTCGAGTACAAGCTGACACTCATTCTCTGGGATTATTGGTCATTCTGTCAAAGCGTTTTTCATTTTATTTGACGACAGCCTTAATCTGTTTTGAAGAGATTGAAAAAAAAAAAATCGGCCAACCAGTTGCAAAACAAAGGTTTATTAGCCCTTGACCTTGGTTTTGATATTTCTAAAAATGTCTTCTTCAGGAGGAGTGGGCCCTATATATATATATATATATATATATATATATATATATATATATATATATATATCCAGTTACAAACATTATTTTTACAAATGTAACAAAATATTAAAAGAAAAATATTTGTGAGGCAAGCAGACCCATTCTCACATTACATGATAGTACATTAGAATAGCTGAAGCCGAGCAGCTATTGCCGTGTATAAAATTGACAGAAACAAGAATCACCCCAAGCCATGGTTTTAGATAGCAGTCAGATTACATTTAGTATACGTGGGAATGAATGCTCACTGGTAAATGTCCACTGGTAGAGTCTCTTGTCAACATAAAATATTTGCATAAGTTACGTGTACATCATGCCAAATACAAAGGCCAGACGTTATAAATATACTGGCTCAAGCGACCACGAAAATCGGGCCACAGAAGGCGCCAAATATATGAAGGGCGTATCTCAATAGTGGTACAAGTCCATTTTTGTTCATACTGTGGTACAGAGTTCTAAAGTTAAATGAGCGCTGAAAAATCTGGAGTCGAGATATCAGAAATATTCAAGCATATGCCTTCTTGCTGGAGATGAACCTTTCTTTTTGTTTGTTTGGCTCATTAACTTCAGAAGCATTATAGGCAGAAAAGTGGAGGTAATGTAAGCCCTTCGTATGTGCCAGGCCTGTCCCATGCTTGTGTTAAATAACAGCATTTTACATTAAAGTAAACATTAAATTTCTTCTACAAGGCTACTAAAAATGTAATCGATTTAGTAGTATACATTACGTGTAAAATTACTAATACATTTGCTGACAAAGTAACACTTTAGTCTACATAAACTCAGCGTGCAGAAGGTATAGTTCTATTTACAAAAGATCACTGTTATAAATGCGTGGTGAAAGAAGAGAAAATATAACCTAAAACAACGCCTCGAAAAAGAAAAACAAACTTCCGCTAAACACTACGGAAGTCTAAGCGGGACTGATGACCTTGTAGTTTGGTCCCTTTATCCCTCAAACCAACCAACCAACAAACCAACCAAGTCTAAGCGATAAGGAAAATGGGAGAGCAGTGGGCGCTGTAACTGTATACACGCGCGTAAGTACTGCGTCTTTCTGGTCTTAGGTAGCATTATTTTACGTTAAAGCATTATGACAATCTCTTATACAAATGCACTAATAAATGTAATAACTGTAGAGGTATACATTAAATATAAAATTATTTGTAAAACATTTATGTAGCAAAGTGATACTGCACGTAGCTTTAGTGTGCAGAAGATAACTATTACAAAAAATTACTTCTGTCACCAAAATTGGTGGAGGGCAGAATAAAATGGATAAAGCTACATCACAACATAAAAATGAAAACCTTCTGCTTAACTGTCCAACATCATTTTTTGGAATATCAACTACCGGTATGGGGACATGTGTTAATAAGACCACGAAATATCAGTAGCTCAACAACAGAGAAAAAATATTTTGAGGAAAATGCCACATTCACCTATATCAGCGGGGATCGGCAAACACGTATTATGTAAACGTGAGCAGCGGTTTAAATGCATCAAGGAAGTGCTTACTCGCGAGTTGCAGCTGATCGTTCACAATGTAACCGTCTCTCTTAGCAAGATGTCTGTAAGTTTGAAGTTCTTCCAATGTACTTCCTTGATGGACTTAAACCTATGTCCGCTTATATCGGTGACTGTGCCGTTTCCCTCAAAACATTCTTTTTCTACTGACGTTTCGTATCACTAGGCTTTATTTTTCGTGGTCAAGGGCTAACAAACCTTTGTTTTGTAACTGATTGGCTGATTTTTTCAACTTCAGATTTACACAGTTGCTGATTCGCAGCCATGTTTAAATTTTAATCTGTTTTATTTGAGATTATATTTTTATTTACGTGGCGTGCGTCATGTGAAGTTCAGCAGTGTTTTTAGCTCGGTGTGGGGACAACTTTATACCAGCTCGGAGTCAATTGGTAGCGTGTCTAGCTTTCGATTTTAAATCCCCATTCTTAGTACAGTGTTTGTCACATATTGTCAAATTTCATCACACTACGCATTCTGTCGTTTTCATAAGTAATTACTCAACATTAGCTTCTCTTTCCTTTTGGGATAGGTCTGGCTATGTCCTAGGACTCCCCCCCCCCCCCCCCCCTCCATGAACCATGGAACCATGGACCTTGCCAATGTTGGTGGGGACGCTTGCGTGTCTCAACGACACAGATAGCCGTACCGTAGGTGCAACCACAACGAAGGGGTATCTGTTGAGAGGCCAGACAAACATGTGGTTCCTGAAGAGGGCGGCAGCCTTTTCAGTGGTTGCAGGGGCAACAGTCTGGATGTTTGACTGATATGGCCCTGTAACACTAACCAAAACGGCCTTGCTGTTGTGCTACTGCGAACGGCTGAAAGCAAGGGGAAACTACAGCCGCAATTTTTCCCAAGGGCATGCAGCTTTACTGTATGATTAAATGGTGATGGCATCCTCTTGGGTAAAGTATTGCGGAGGTAAAATAGTCCCGCATTCGGATCTCCTGGCGGGGACTACTCAGGAGGACGTCGTTATCAGGAAAAAGAAAACTGGCGTTCTACGGATCGTAGCATGGAATGTCAGATCCATTAATCGGGCAGGTAGGTTAGAAAATTTAAAAAGGGAAATGGATAGGTTAAAGTTAGATATAGTGGGAATTAGTGAAGTTCGGTGGCAGGAGGAACAAGACTTTTGGTCAGGTGAATACAGGGTTATAAATACAAAATCAAATAGGGGTAATGCAGGAGTAGGTTTAATAATGAATAAAAAAAATAGGAGTGCGGGTAAGCTACTACAAACAGCATAGTGAACGCATTATTGTGGCCAAGATAGACACAAAGCCTACGCCTACTACAATAGTACAAGTTTATATGCCAACTAGCTCTGCAGATGATGAATAAATTGATGAATTGTATGATGAGATAAAAGAAATTATTCAGGTAGTGAAGGGAGACGAAAATTTAATAGTCATGGGTGGCTGGAATTCGACAGTAGGAAAAGGAAGAGAAGGAAACGTAGTAGGTGAATATGGATTGGGGCTAAGAACTGAAAGATGAAGCCGCCTGGTAGAATTTCGCACAGCGCATAACTTAATCATAGCTAACACTTGGTTCAAGAATCATGAAAGAAGGTTGTACACATGGAAGAACCCTGGAGATACTAGAAGGTTTCAGATAGATTATATAATGGTAAGACAGAGATTTAGGAACCAGGTTTTAAAATATAAGACATTTCCAGGGGCAGATGTGGACTCTGATCACAATCTATTGGGTATGAACTGTAGGTTAAAACTAAAGAAACTGCAAAAAGGTGGGAGTTTAAGGAGATGGGACCTGGATAAACTGAAAGAACGTGAGGTTGTACAGAGTTTCAGGGAGAGCATAAGAGAACAATTGACAGGAATGGGAGAAAGAAATACAGTAGAAGAAGAATGGGTAGCTTTGAGGAATGAAATAGTGAAGGCAGCAGAGGATCAAGTAGGTAAAAAGACGACGGCTAGTAGAAATCCTTGGGTAACAGAAGAGATACTGAATTTAAATGAAATGAAAGGAGAAAATAAAAAATGCAGTAAGTGAAGCAGGCAAAAAGGAATACAAACGTCTCAAAAATGAGATCGACAGGAAGTGCAAAATGGCTAAGCAGGGATGGCTAGAGGATAAATGTAAGGATGTAGAGGCTTATCTCACGAGGGGTAAGATAGATTCTGCCTACAGGAAAATTAAAGAGACCGTCGGAGAAAAGAGAACCACTTGCATGAATATCAGGAGCTCAGATGGAAACCCAGTTCTAAGCTAAGAAGGGAAAGCAGAAAGGTGGAAGGAGTATATAGAGGGTCTATACAGGGGCGATGTTCTTGAGGACAATATTATGGAAATGGAAGAGGAGGTAGATGAACATGAAATGGGAGATATGATACTGCGTGAAGAGTCTGACAGAGCACTGAAAGACCTAAGTCGAAATCGGCCCCAGGAGTAGACAACATTCCATTAGAACTACTGACAGCCTTGGGAGAGCCAGTCCTGACAAAACTCTACCATCTGGTGAGCAAGATGTATGAGACAGGCGAAATTCCCTCAGATTTCAAGAAGAATATAATAATTCCAATCCCAAAGAAAGCAGGTGTTGACAGATGTGAAAATTACCGGACTATCAGTTTAATAAGTCACAGCTGCAAAATACTAACGCGAATTCTTTACAGACGAATGGAAAAACTGGTAGAAACCGACCTTGGGGAAGACCAGTTTGGATTCCGTAGAAATGTTGGAACACGTGAGGCAATACTGACCCTACGACTTATCGTAGAAGAAAGATTAAGGAAAGGAAAACCTACGTTTCTAGCATTTGTAGATTTAGAGAAAGCTTTTGACAATGTTGACTGGAATACTCTCTTTAAAATTCTGAAGATGGCAGGTGTAAAATACAGGGAGCGAAAGTCTATTTACAATTTGTACATAAACCAGACTGCAGTTATAAGAGTCGAGGGACATGAAAGGGAAGCAGTGGTTGGGAAGGGAGTGAGACAGGGTTGTAGCCTCTCCCCGATGCTGTTCAATCTGTATATTGAGCAAGCAGTTAAGGAAACAAAAGAAAAGTTCGGAGTAGGTATTGAAATCCATGGAGAAGAAATAAAAACTTTGAGGTTCGCCGATGACATTGTAATTCTGTCAGAGACAGCAAAGGGCTTGGAAGAGCAGTTGAACGGAATGGACAGAGTCTTGAAAGGAGGATATAAGATGAACATCAACAAAAGCAAAACGAGGATAATGGAATGTAGTCGAATTAAGTCGGGTGATGCTGAGGGAATTAGATTAAGAAATGAGATACTTAAAGTAGTAAAGGTGTTTTGCTATTTGGGGAGCAAAATAACTGATGATGGTCGAAGTAGAGAGGATATAAAATGTAGACTGGCGATGGCAAGGAAAGCGTTTCTGTAGAAGAGAAATTTTTTAACATCGAGTATTGATTTAAATGTCAGGAAGTCGTTTCTGAAAGTATTTGTATGGAGTGTAGCCATGTATGGAAGTGAAACATGGACGATAAATAGTTTGGACAGGAAGATAATAGAAGCTTTTGCAATGTGGTGCTACAGAAGAATGCTGAAGATTAGATGGGTAGATAACATAACTAATGAGGAGGTACTGAATAGAATTGGGGAGAAGAGGTGTTTGTGGCACAACTTGACTAGAAGAAGGGATCGGTTGGTAGGACATGTTCTGAGGCATCAAGGGATCACCAATTTAGTATTGGAGGGCAGCGTGGAGGGTAAAAATCGCAGAGGGAGACCAAGAGATGAATACACTAAGCAGATTCAGAAGGATGTAGGCTGCAGTAGGTACTGGGAGATGAAGAAGCTTGCATAGGATAGAGTAGCATGGAGAACTGCATCAAACCAGTCACAGGACTGAAGACCAGAACATCAACAACAACAATGTCCTATGATGAGGGATTAGAATTGTCGTCAATTTGCTTGAAACAACGCTTATGGTATTATCAAACGGGGTTACTTGAAAAGTTTCATTTTTCTGATTACTTTGTAACGTAGTATTCCTACGTCTTGGTGTCTGAGTCCTAAGTTAAACCATATTTACGTTATTTGAGATAATGCAGAAAAAAGCCAGAAAGAGAAATTATTGATTTATTGCCAGACAAATGCATTTATCTCATCTTTATTACACAGTACAACTAAATACAGAATATCACACTTGATTCAAATATGGCCAGGCACACTGAATACGTATCTGTTCCTACTCGTTACTTTCATTGGTACAGCAATCTTAATTATTTGATGTGTCGTAACATTGTCTACGTCATCAGCTGTAGGAAATACAAATATATTGGTTTTATTTCCTGATTAGCTAAGAAGAAATTTGCACTGACAGGTTCCATCAGCTTCTACTGAAAGCACTTGCCCTACAAAAACTTTTCCTCCTGTTTCTTGGTGCCTTCATCACACATGAGTTTAATCACCACAAAATCATTAACACTCGGATGCATCTTTCCAGAGGGTTCTTCAAAATTTTTGTTATCGTCATTTGCAATGGGATTCCAAACTCTGCGTCACAGTCTTCATCAGATGCATCAAAATTATCAAAGTCCATTTCATCAAATGGCTCGAAGCACTTTGGGACTTAACACCTGAAGTCATCAGTCCCCTAGACATGGAACTACTTAATCCTAACTAACCTAAGGACATCACACACATCCATGCCCGATGCAGGATTCGAACCTGCGACCGTAGCAGCAGCGCGGTTCCGGACTGAAGCGCCTCGAACCGCTCGGTCAAATCGGCCGGCTCCATTTCATCACTCGTGTCATGAACTGAGAATGATTCAGTATCAGATTCAGATTCTGAGTTATTGTGACATTGCTTCTGTTCTTGGGTTTCAGGCAGTACCAAATAGGGGCTTTCCGCATGTTACGCTTCACTGGAGTCAGCAATTCTATACTCCTAAGTATGGACAACTTTGCTCCTGTTGTTCTTCAGATCTGCAAATATTTCTATTAAAATGGAATATCGTCTCAATTGTGTGACTGGATTCGTGATTTCCTCTCAGAGAGGTCACAGTTCGTAGTGATAGATGGTAAACCATCGAGTAGAACAGAAGTAATATCTGGCGTTCAGCAAGGAAGTCTAATAGGCCCGCCGGCCGGAGTGGCCGTGCGGTTCTAGGCGCTACAGTCTGGAACCGAGCGACCGCTACGGTCGCAGGTTCAAATTCTGCCTCGGGCATGGATGTGTGTGCTGTCCTTAGGTTAGTTGGTTAAATTAGTTCTAAGTTCTAGGCGACTGATGACCTCGGAAGTTAAGTCGCATAGTGCTCAGAGCCATTTGAACCATTTGTAATAGGCCCTCTGCTGTTCCTGATTTAATAAATGATCTAGGTGATAATCTGAGCAGCCCCCTTAGACTGTTTGCAGATTACGTTGTAATTTATCGTCTAGTAAAGTGATCAGACGATCAATTCCAATTACAAAATGATCTGGAGAGAATTTCTATATGGTGCTAAAAGTGGCAATTGGCACGAAACAAAGAAAAGTGCGAGGTCACCCACATGGGTAGTAAAAGAAATCCGATAAATTTTGGGTATACAATAAATCGCACAAATCTAAGGGCTGTCAGTTCGACTAAATACCTAGGAATTACAATTACGAGCAACTTAAAATGGAAAGACCACGTAGATAATATTGTGGGGAAGGCGAAACAAAGACTGCGCTTCGTTGGCAGAACACCCAGAAGATGCGACAAACCCACTAAAGAGACAGCCTACATCACTTGTCCGTCCTGTGCTGGAATATTGCTGCGCGGTGTGGGATCCTTACCAGGCAGGGTTGACGGAAACATAAAAAGTGCAAAGAAGGGCAGCTAGTGTCGTGTTATCGTGCAATAGGGGTGAGAGTGTCACTGATATGATACGCGAGTTGGGATGGCAGTCACTGAAGCAATAGCGGTTATCTTCGCGGCGAGATCTATTTACGAAATTTCAATCACCAACTTTCTCTTCCGAATGCGAAAATATTTTGTTGACACCCACCTACGTACGGAGAAATGATCATCAGAATAAAATAAGAGAAATCAGAGCTCGAACGGAAAGATTTCGGTGCGCGATTTTCCCACTCGCCCTTCGAGAGTGGAATGGTAGAGAAGTAGTATGAAAATGGTTCGATGAACCCTCTGCCAGACACTTAAGTGTGAATTGCAGAGTAACCATGTAGATGTAGATGTAGACCCACACAGTGAGCTGAAGCCTCAGGTGCTTTTTCGATATTCCAGTTTCAGAAGTTGAGTTTCGTGCAAAAATTCTTGGAGTGACGCTTTCCAGTGACACTCTTCAATAGTTCTTTTTGCTAGCCTACCCAACAATTGTTGGGAATCATGAGACCGGATTCCACTTCCTCAGAATCTACTTATTAAATTATATCCTTTTTTCTCAGCAAGACGATCTAAACACTCGTTCAGCAGATGTGGGAAGGTGTCTTGCGGAATTGTTCTATGATGTTTGCTTTTCCATTCTTCTAGTACCTTTCTCTATTTGACTCTTAAGGGTCTGAAGAATGCTTGGTCTAATGGCTGACACAGATGTGTCGCATAAGGTTCTTGTTAGATTCTTGTATCAATCTTACAGAAATATGAGTTGGGGATTGTCACCAATAATAGTCTTTTGTTCGTATCCTAAGGATTTCAGATACGGTATGACTAAGGTAAAGAACCAATCTTCAAAAATTGGACACTCAAGCCACCCACATTTTGATCTGTTGTAACTTGCTTCTCGGTCCTTTCACCCATGTTTGACATAGTTGCTCTGCCTTATAAACAACATAAGGGAGCCCTGAATTTCCACTAGCTGTTGCCGCAAACATTACTGATTTGCTTGACTTGGAAGAGTCTATCAATCGTTTAAATGTTTGCAGGTCCGCCAAACAATAACTTTTATCCTTCCTTGACCGTCGCACAAATTGGTCTAGTCATAATTTATAATAGCCTCAATTGGTACATCATTTAGTGTTACCTCTAATGTTTTAAAGTAGTTTGTTATTGATTCCTGATAAACAGCAGCTCTGCCTCGCTTGATGTACTCAATTAATCTCACTTTCAGTTGATCAGATTGTCTCTTACGAAACGATTTCACCCAGTCAACACTAGGCACGTCGTTTCTGAATCTCGCCTCTTGCATACCAATTTTGTTAAGATATCTTTTGACAATTAGTCGCACATAAAAAGGGAACGCCAGTCTGCAATCAGTAGTACAGAATCTGTCAATATTTCTTCATCATATGATGATAGAACATACAGACACCTCTATTTTCTAATATTTTTGCTAGCTATTTTACGAGTAATTGTACTCATAGGCATACCAGACATCCCAGCAGCTTTCCTTGTAGACATTTCTTTCTTCTTCGCAGCATCCCAAGCGAACTGCAGGTTATCATCTGAAAATTAATGGTATTTTTGGGCTCATAGCTGCCTATTGTACTACCTTGGTATGTTATTTAGCCTAAAATATAATTTAAAAAATCACTAGCATTTAATTTTGTGGAAACTTATTGAAGCAAATGTAACTTGGGACACTGGCCCAAGTAACCCTAAAATTACAATTTATAACTTAAACAAATTTTACATGCTTAGGTTGGCTGCAATGCAAAATACAAAGCATCATTGAAGTTGTTGAAAAGTGTGGTTATAAAACTACGAAATGTCCAGCTTTACAATTTCATTGCCTCAGCTAATGCACACAAAGTTGTTATGAGTATTTTTCGAGAATATCAGTTACATAAAATAAATACAACGTCAGTTGCACCCCTACCTTGATGTTTCCTGGAAAAATATACATCTTGCAAGTAAACATTGAGTTGCAGTCGCCTGTTGTGCTATGGCAGGTTCTCACTGATGCAATTCATGTCAAAGATATTCCAGAGTATGGATTCCTATTGTCCCAAGTTGGACTGCAGTCGCAAGTAACCCCATTTGATGGTACATGATTCTGTTATTGGTTTACTCTCTTTGTACACATTTTGATACGCCATGATACTTTTAGTGCTGGTTTCATAGAATTCCTGGTCCAAATTGCATTTCTTTTTCCTTATGGTTCCCTACACATTACATCATCATATATGATGAAAGTGGCATTTTTTGCGGTTCTATTATTTTTCTGCTGTTTTCTCAATTGTATGTAATGTGCAGTCCTAAAGCATCGGCTGCACACCGACCAGCGCAGTGCCGCGAAACAGAATTAAGATGGCATTGGCCCACACGCCAAGGGAAAGAGTGGGCAGTGCCACACATCCAGGACGACGGAGTTCATCGCCCCCTGTTAGCGCTGACTTAACCAGCCGCCCATTCCTTGTCGGGCTCATTTCGCTCAGAGAGTTCGAGAGCATCAATACTGAGTAATAGGAAGACGATACATAGCCTTAGTTCTGCAAGCAGTAATAGTGTATAAACGTTACCGCTCATTGGGGCACAAGAAGTACCTCAAGACACCTCATAACAAGAAGTTAAGTGATGTTTCTTTTCACTTTAGAAATAAAGTGTCCTATTAATTAGGAAGTTAATGTACAGATCATTTTGGATTCCTACCACCAGCCATAGCAACTTCCCTCTTCCTTTGTGTTGGTGCTGACTCCCACAGCAACCAACACATCTGGCGCCGCGGATTCCAGAACCAACACTGCCTTCGCTCTTCGCCACTCCACACAGCGCGTCAATAATATTTCCCTCTTTTCTTTCAGAGGAGCATTGCTACTAATTGTGTTCTTTCTCGCAGGACAACTGCAACGCTTCCGCAATTTGCGTATTTGTCTTGCTCCTAATTATTTTGTTGCAGCGCTCCTCTCATCAAAATAGTCTCTAACCCACCTACTGCACCACCTGTGCCTACGTCACCGGTTGCTGTTGGCTTTGATCTAATGCAGTTTATTCAGTTTCAAAACCATCAAGTGTCGCAGTTGATGGTGGCAGTCCATCAGCTAATTAATGCACAAGCGACTTCTGCATCAACTCCACAGTATCGCCTCCATGCATTCCACCGTTCCGAGCTTTCAATGAACAACAAAAGGAGTGGAACGAGTTGTACCCTCAGTTCGGTGCTCATTGTGCTACACATCAAGTGCAATGCACTGTGAAACATTCTGTTTCTTGTCAATGGGCGGCACAGAATTTTACCACTTCACTCAGAAGGTATTCACGACTAGTAGGCTGGAATTGATAGTTTTTGAAGATTCAGACAGACATAGAGTCAGTGGGTGACTGAACTTCAGGGTTTGGCACGACAATGTCGTTTTCAATATAGTTGTGGACAGCACTATAGTGACGCAACGATTCGTGATGCAATTATGTACGAGTACAATGCGTCAGAGAGTAGGATTTGTGATCAAATTCTCAAACATTCTGATATTACTTTGTAGCAAGTGTTACAGATTATTGAACATCAGGATACATGTGATAGTGCAGTGGAAAACTTTGAGGTAGCTCCCGTCTGCCGTGTAACGTAAAGTGACAAACGAAGCACCGCCTTGCAACCGACCACTGCGCACCAATGGGCTACCGCGCCATGGACGGAATAAGCATGTGTCAACGCGTGTGTCTGCTGTGAAATCATGTCTCCGCTTCTTTTCCATGCATAAAAGACAGTATTGCCCTTTTGCGGAACGTGACGTGCTTTGCTTCTGGAAAGCCGGGTCATGTACAGCCTGTGTGCTTGCAACAGAAAAAGAACTCTATCCACGTTCACTCTCGTAAGCGAGGAGCACCTTCTTGCTCTGTGAACGTAGTGTTTCCTAAACCGGCTACCGGTAGTAGTAATGACCAAATTCAAGATATGCCTTTACCGCACCAAAATGCTGTGGAACGACAGTCAAACAAACTTTTTGTAAACTTAGTCATTGCCCGACACTGTGTGCGGCTTCAGTTAGACACTGGCGCTTCTGTTACATCGCTTAATTATGCCACCTATGAACAGTTTGGTTTGCCACAGTTGACAAAATCTTGCATGCAACTTACTGTGCACAACGGTCAGGGCATTCCAGTGCTTTTTTTTTTTTATTTTGGTTTTAGGGCGCAAAACTGCTATGGTCATTAGCGCCCATTCCAGTGCTTGGTGCGTGTAGTTTACCTGCCATTTTCCACTCTCATACCTTAACAGTGACATTAACAATTTTGAGTTCGCGAGACTGAAAATATTTTTGAGTGAAATTCATTTCATTTGTTTAGTCTTCGTATTCAGGACAATGTACTTTCTGTTTCTGCTTTCAACCCAACAGATAGTGTTACTCAATTGACTGAGGAGTTTCCTGATTAATTTCTGAAGAACTTGGCAGAGCAAATAATTTTGTGGTGCACGTTACAATGAAGGACAATGCGCAACCTAAGTTTTTTCGGGCACTTCCCGTCCCTCACGCGCTTAGAGACAAAGTCGCAAGTGAACCTGAAGAATGTCAAGACAGTGGTTTTCTTACTCATGTAGGCTTCTCACTTAGTAATCTCACCAAAGGCTTCTGCAAGACTTTGTCTTTGTATTGACCTAAAATCCACTTTGAATCCACAAACAATAATTGATACTTATGTATTGGCCACCCTGAGATATTGATGGACAGGCTTGGTGCAGGCTGCTATTTGTTTTTAATTTGAGTTGCATGATGCATAGTTGCAACTTCGGCTAGGTGAGGAACCTCAGAAAGTCTTTGCGGCCAACACACGTTTACGTTGTTCAAATTTTTGAGCTTAGCCTTTGGCAGTGCGTCCGTGCCTGCCATATTCCAATCCTACATAGAACAGCGTACTGCAAAAGTTCAAATTACTTCATACACTTCTTCGTGTATTTTCAGTTGCAGGTTTGAAGTGTTGCCTGGACAAATGTGCCTTTTTTCTGTCTGAAATTGAGTATTTAGGCCATGTTCTTAACATCCAAAGTGTTAAACCTCTTCACTCATATTTGCTGGTTATCCGGCACCTCCATGCTCCGCGGAATGTAATGGAGTTACAATGGGTTCTCGGGAAGTTGACATATTATTCCCAGTTTATACCCAATGCAATCTAGGTTGGCTGCGTTGCATTTGTCTGGAAGAATGTACCTTATGTTTGGGCCAAAGAGTGTCAGGATGCATTCCAGAAACTTAAAAGTGCCTTGTTGAGTGACAAATGCCTTGTTCATTTCGATACCGCTAAACCTGTGGTTTTGGCAGTGGACGCTTCTTCGTACAGAATTGGAGTTGCGCTCTCGCACACATTGGGTTCACGGGACAGGCTGATTGCTCTCGCCTCCAAGTTATTGACCAAGACTCAATGTAACTATTCTAAAGTCGAGATGGAAGCGCTCGCTATTATCTATGGGGTGACAAAGTTTCATCATTATCCGTTTGGTCGGAAGTTTTACCTAGTGACTATTGTCACAGTATCAGTACGAAATATTGTTCTGGCCCACGTCGAAGCATGCAAATACCGACGCCCTTTCTCGCCTTACTGTTGGTCCGAATTCTGAATTCGATGGTACTGCCGCATCTTGTTGTCAGATCGATGCTCAGGACATTGAACTTTTAAGGACTTTTTCACTGCACTATAGGATAACTGCAGACCCTGACTTGAACTTTTTGTTACACTACACCCGTACTGCTTGGCCTCGTTAAGTGCAAAACATTCGGAATTCTTTTGTGCGCCGATATTTTGCTCGTGAGCATAGCGTCTGCATCCAGCATTGTGTGATTTTATTGGAAAGTGACTCTGGACAGTCGCGAGTGCTTATTCCTGAAGTGTTGCAAAAAGATGTGTTGCGATTGCTCCACCAAGGACATTGGGAAATTACACGCACAATAAAGTTAGCGCTTCGGCACTGCACTTGGCTCGGCATGGGCGCCCACATTCAAATGTTCAAATGTGTGTGAATTCCTAAGGGACCAAACTGCCGAGGTCATCGGTCCCTAGACCTACACACTACTTAAACTGACTTAAGTTACGAGCAACACACACACGCACACCCATGCCCGAGGGAGGACTCGAACCTTCGGCGGGAGGGCCGTGCAATCCGTGACATACGCTCACATTGGACTGATGATGTCGCAGTGTCACACTTGCACTGAAAATCTATCGGCCCCAACGCAAACGTTTTCAGCTTGGCCAAAGTATCAATCGCCGTGGCAACGAGTGCATATTGACTCTGTTGGAACACTCGTTGGCTTATTGTTGTGGAGTCTTTTAGCAAATATTCTTTCGTAGTGCCCATGAACACAACTACGTAGCGTAGTACCCTTCAGGCTTTGTCATCTGTTTTGAGCTTCGAAGGTTTGCCTGAAGTGTCGGTTACAGACAACGGACCGCAGTTTACGGCTCAGGACTTTGAACAGTTTTGTGCAGCCAATGGCATTACTCACCTTACTAGTGCTCCATTTCATGCCCAGTCGAACAGATGAACAAACTGCATGCCTCCCGCACAAGGGAGCAAGCGCTGCTGCTCTTCCTCGCAACGTACCACTCCCAGCCCCATGGCGGCCCGTCGCCGACGGAGCTTCTTCATGGCTAGCGCCACCGCAGGCTGCTCCACTTGCTGTACCCACTACAGCGCGCCTCCCATGCTCCGCAAGTGTCGCTTTGCGCCTAATGATTCTGTTCTTTTCAGAGTTTTTGGTCGCACCAGGCGCTGGGAGAGAGGAAGGATTCTTCGAAATTTGGGCCCTTGCATGTAATTCAAAGTCCTGCTGGATTGCTGCGCCACCATCAGAACCAGATTCGTGCATGACGATTGCGAGATTCTTCCGCTGTTTTTCTGTTCCCAGATTCGCATCCTACCGGGACCTTGCGGCCGGCGCGGCCGCCCCCGCATGTCTCTTCGGTAACGCTTGCTGAATCAATGGAGCTGGACCCATCGCCTTTGCCCACCGCAGCAGCTCAACTTCCTGGCACTTGTCTCGGCGCCCGCCACGGACCCAGCACCGCCGATGTCGCCGCCCTCTCCGTTTTTCGCCGGAGCAGCTAAGGAAGAGGATGGGCGCCCTTACGGGGTTATCCGACCAACGTTCCCCTCGGAGAGCAGGATGAATGTCGGGGCGCGGCCGGGGGCTCGGCGTCAGTCCCAGTTGCGGCTCCCGGCTCCTCACGCCGTCCATCTTTCTGACTCCCCCCACCCACGTTGTCGTAAGGTTGTTCCCTACACGACAGCGGTGCGACATTTTTTTTGGGGGGGGGGAGAGGGGGGAGGAATGTGCACCGACCAGCGTAACGCCGAGAAACGGCAAGGTGCCGACCCGCGCGCCAGTGGGAAGAACGGGTAGCGCCATTCCTCCAGGAAGACAGAGTTCATCATCCCCTGTCAACGCTGACTTAACCAGCCGCCCATGGCAGATCGGGCCCAGGCGTGGAAAGCATGAGTACTGAGTAATAGGAAGATAGATGATACTTAAGCCTACGTTCAGCGAATAGCAACAGTGTGTAAATGTAATTGCGTAATTGCACATATGAAGCACAACAAGCACCGCAAGCCATCTCATAACAAGAAATTAAGTTACGTTTCTTTTCTCTTTAGAAATAAAGTGTCCTATTAACTAGAGAGTTTAATATACAGATCATTCTGTATTCCTGCCACCGCCCATCGCAACTTCTGCCCTTTCTTGTTTGTGTCAGTGCTGGCTCCCAAAGTAGCCGACAAAACATGTAATGTGTGATTTTGACTGGGACTAACCATTTTCTTTTTTTTTTTTTACATTTTATTGTTATCTACACCTTTCTTGGAGAGTGTACATATGACTTACCATTTATATGTGCCATGTACGATGAAAGTTCAGGCGGCACTGGATAGTATTCTATATTTTGGTCCCCAATACTTATAGGCCTAAAATGTAGTTATGGACAGCCAGGATATTGGTACCACACTGTTTATGTACTGTGACAGGCATGTTGACCGTTATATTGTTTAATTCTACCTAGTATATTTTTATAAAATGTGAATGAGGTACATGAAGAAGGACTCTGGACATTTAATTTTAGTTAAATATTTCCTCCAATAATACATAATGAATTTATGAGGTAGTCTGATACACGAGTATAACAGTAAACTTCTGAAGCTCAGGTCGTATTGCTTCTTGCTGAAGGATAAGATATAAAATATAAAACATTCAGTCGTATGAAAAGCATTGAATTAAAACGGTCCAGCACTTGAACTACAGCCGGCCGCGGTGGTCTCGCGGTTCTAGGCGCGCAGTCCGGAACCGTGCGACTGCTACGGTCGCAGGTTCGAATCCTGCCTCGGGCATGGATGTGTGTGATGTCCTTAGGTTAGTTAGGTTTAAGTAGTTCTAAGTTCTAGGGGACTAACGACCACAGCAGTTGAGTCCCATAGTGCTCAGAGCCATTTGAACCATTTTTTGAACTTGAACTACAAGAGAGAGCGAGGAGAGAAAACACTGTTCACTAGCATGAAAGGTAACGGAAGCCCGGGCAGCGCACTTCAAACAACTGTTCCTGTATCATCTTAAATAGCGCGCTTTCTATTGCGTACTGAACGACTAGCAGCGTAACAAAAAATGCTTCTGAATGTGAACTCGGAGATGAATCTAACTATCTGGAATCTTGCTAGTTGTACGACCCATGGCGGCAAACAGTGCACAAAGCATGCTCACCAAAGCTCAGATGACGGCTGGTCTCAAACTCGCAATCGTCGTAACTGCTCAGCTCCGTTCACATTGATCAACTCATAACTGTGGCGATCACTGCGTCTCTCGTCACTTGTGTGGCCGAGGAGCCCTCGACGCAGTAAGCTCTTGCCAGCAAGAAAAGAACCATATAGCCATTCTAACCAGCGGTGCGGTTGCCGTTAGCTCCCCTTTGCAGCGTTCAGAGCCCACAGCCCTGGGTTTAGGACTGGTGAAGTGGTGGCAAGTTCCGCGAAAACGGCGGGCACTCTACTGTCCTTCCACGGTATGTACCTGTAGCCTGAATTGAAACTAATGGCTGGCTAGCTTCCGGCAATATTCACCATCTTTTGATACTGCAGAATTAAATTAGGACCCAGAAAGTTCGTTCCCGCCTATGAGCCCATAGTCTGCTGGTTAGGCAAGCCGACATGATCTCAATCGTCGGGGAAAATTAGCTTGATAGCGAGTAACTGAAGATTAATTGTGACGACTTTTCAAATAAGAATTTAATCAACAAGAGATGTATATCAAACGATAAGTAATAACGCGAATCTAATGTTAAAAGTATTGATATAATTTATTTGGTGCACTCTTCCTTTGTCAATGAGCTGTACCATGCTGCAGGAGAGGCTAGTGGCAGGCACTGTGGGCAGCCCACGAAATGTCTACGCTCTACGGTAGTTTTAATAGTACAGAAACACGCTCGCGGCTGCGCCACAGTCACGTAGCTTGAACGTTCAGAGCAGCCAGTTGGTGGCCTCAGATCGTTATCCTCCTGTGGGCTGTGCAGTTGCGTTCAATGCGTTAGTGTTTATATAGTAGCTTCAGCTTTCCACCTCAGAAGTGCTACAGACAGGTAATAAAACACAAAAGCGAATAATCAACAACGGAACATTCTAACCCCATAGAACAAAGGCCAAGAATAAAAAAGCACTCAAATAATTAAAATCTATCTTCCCGCTCCCACGAATGTCTGTGGTCCTCAGTTAGACATTGTAGTGTTGGCTAATATTATGGAGCTGGCTTAAGCACGTAATCCACAACATATTCCCGCTGATTTACTTAAAAACAGACAGTTAATCAGATCCTCCTGTACCTAGTGTGGATAGAAAGTTCTTTTTAAAATACTGAGAGATGTTTTATTCACAAACGTAATACATAGGTTTTTCCACTTTCGAAGAGTATCTATAACAAGCAAGGAAACAACGTTTGGTAATGGTAGTTAGTAATGCATCGATTTACCTTTAATTAGGTTTTGCAGCTTGAAAATTTCATTTAATATTTGTCCAGAAACGAAATCTAGTATTGGCGTAAAACACGGCATTGATAATATTTTCATTAAGCAATTTCTTCTTTGAAAATTTCTTGTTATCCGTCAGCTCACATTTGTATTATCTGTGCTAATGTCGTTCTATCTGAGAAAACAATATACTTCCTATAAAACACACTCTCCATATCAAAACACTTTCGCCCTGTTCTTGAGTTCCGGTGTGTAATATGAATACACCCAAAATACAATATTCATATCTACTGAAAGAAGTTCTAACTATTGTTTCAGTAATCTTGTACTTTAATTTCAATTACAATCTTACAGAGGCAAAACAGTGACTAAGTATCCACATCTCAAACGCAAGATAGCAACTTGTATCCATTTCAAAAGTCAACACAGTAACTGATGTGTAATTCAGGTAAAACTTTTTAATAACGGTATCGCATAGGTCGAAGTAGATCATCTTGTTATTGCTGACTCGTACTATTAGTTAATCTAACAGGTAGCTCCGCGTATTGTCTGCGATCTGTACTGGATGGATTTCATTCGGCTAGGTTGGTCAATGAACCATAAAACATAGAAAAACATAATGCAAGAAATACATTTTTACGCTGTGAATGTTAATAATTGGGCAATACATATACTCTTTACTATGATTACAGTATTGTAAAAGCGGTGAAAATACGAGTTTCGCAGTTCATTTTTGCGACACTTCACGCAGCGAAAGAGAAGGTGTAGATGGTATGATTGTCACAATTCCTGGTCGCTTCAGAGTGTTTTCACATCCACCTCCGCTAACACCTTGGATCAAATAGGTCAGAGCGGTCCGCTAAGTGGAGATGGTGGCAGCAATTTTTTGCTGTGCTCAAATTACGTGGCTGAGTGTCTGTCTGTCCACGGCATCGCCCTTTACTACTCACAGGTTTCAAAACTATCACAGCAACATTTATGAAATATTAAGTGGTGTGAAAAGCTCACCTCCTGAAGGCTGGTCGTTCTGCCCTATTATGATTCACTTGCTGATATTGCAGCGTTTGACATTGCCACTTGCTTTCATTTTTCCGGTACTTTCGTTAACGCTTGCAAAATGAAAGCAGCTGTCAGAAGGACAATGAGAGATTCTTTTAGCGAATTTGAAAGCAATATTTTATCTGCAGATTCTAAAAATAACCAAAAAATGTTTTGGTCGTACGTAAAATCTATGAACGCTACAAATAATTCAATACATTCTCTTGCTGACAGTACGGGTAATGTAACTGATGATGATAAAAAGAAGGCTGGAATTCTAAACTTAGCTTTCAAAAACTAGTTTACGGTAGAGGATTGCAGCACCATTCCCCCTTTCAATTATAGAACAAACGCAAGGATGGCTGACATAGTGTTTAGTGTATCTGGGATTGTAAAACGGTTAAGATCCTTAGACGCCAGGAAGGCATCTGGCGCAGACGGTATCCCTGTAAAATTATATGTTGACTATGCTACAAATATAGCACCATTCTTATCCATCATCTATCAGAGATCATTGTAACAGCGGAAAGTTCCACGGGACTGGAAGAAGGTCCAGGTCATAGCAATCCATAAAAATGGTAGAAAATCGGATGCACATAATTACCGGTCAATTTCACTGACATGGCTTTGTTGTAGAATCATGGAACACATTTTGTGTTTCTAGGCTCTGAGAAGCTCATCTGCAGAAACCAGCACGGTTTTAGGAAACAGCGGTCATGCGAGGCACAGCTGGCCCTCTTTATGCATGATATGCAACAGGCTCTAGATACCGGCTCCCAGGTTGATGCCATTTCTCTCGACTTTCGGATGGGGTTCGACTCAGTTCCGCACTGTCGCTTGCTCCAAAAAGTGCGCGCGTACGGTATATCCGATGACCTATGCGGTTGGATAGAAAGTTTTCTGACAGGGAACAGTATGTCGTCCTGAACGGGGTGACTTCAACAGAAACCGAGCGAGGTGGCGCAGTGGTTAGACACTGGACTTGCATTCGGGAGGACGACGGTTCAATCCCGCGTCCGGCCATCCTGATTAAGGTTTTCCGTGATTTCCCTAAATCGCTCCAGGCAAATGCCGGGATGGTTTCTCTGAAAGGGCACGGCCGACTTCCTTCCCCATCCTTCCCTAATCCGATGAGACCGATGACCACGCTGTCTGGTCTCCTTCCTCAAAACAACCAACCAACTTCAACAGAAACAAGCGTAACTTTAGGTGTGCCCCAGGGCACTGTAACAGGTCCGCTGCTTTTTACGATTTACATAAACGACCTGGTTGATGGTATTGACAGCGGCATTAGACTGTTTGCCTATGATGCTGTAGTCTACAGGAAAGTAGTATCACGTGAAAGTTGTGAACAAATCAATGAGGATTTGCAGAAAATAAATGCGTGGTGTAATGACTGGCAGTTATCTCTCAATATTAGTAAGTGTAACCTACTGCGCATAGCCGGCTGGGGTGGCCGAGCGGTTCTAGGCGCTACAGGCTGGAACCGCGCGATCGCTACGGTACCAGGTTCGAATCCTGCCTCGGGTATGGATGTGTGTGATGTCCTTAGGTTAGTTAAGTTTAAGTAGTTCTAAGTTTTAGGGGACTGATGACCTCAGAAGTTAAGTCCCATAGTGCTCAGAGCCATTTGGACCATTCTGAACTTCGTATAACAAGGCGAAAATCCCCATTAATGTACGATTACAAAATAAATGCCCAGTCTTTGGAAGCGGTAACATCCGTCAATATCTGGGTGTGACTATTCGAAATGATCTCAAATGGAATGATCAGATTACGCAAGTAACCGGTAAATCGAAATCTAGATTGCGGTTTATTGGTAGAATCCTGAATCCATGCAGTCCTTCAACAAAGGAAACAGCTTACAATACGTTAGTTCGTCCAGTCTTAGAGTGTTGTTCGTCTGTATGGGACCCTTATCAGTTGGGTTTGATTCAAGAGATTGAGAAGGTCCAAAGAAGGGTGGCAAGATTCCTGACCGGTACATTTAGCCATAGTGAGAGCGTTACAAATCTCACAGAAAGTTTGAAGTGGGACACTCTTGCAGATAGACGGTGCGCTAAACGGAAGGGGCTGCTTACTCATTTCCGAAATCCGATCTTCACTGAGGATGTAGAACATATATTATTACCACCAACTTTCAAATCACGCAATGATCAACATTCAAGGATAAGGGATAAGGGGGGAGGAGGGGGAATATGACTTTGGCGCTAATTGTGCCCTCCGCCACACACCACTTGGTGGCTAGCGGAGTATATATGTAGATGTAGAACGCATCACTTACTGAGCTTGACATAACACTGAACAATCTGATCATAAAAAAAGATCATTGTACGAAAGAAAGATTTTGGAAACAAATGCTAATGGCCTTGCGTCAAGCAGTACACCTATTCTTGTCAGATTACCGAAGTTAAGCAAAGTCCAGCGTGGTCAATACCTGTGTAAGCCATGTGTTGCTGACAAATTTCCCTAGGGGTGGTGGCGTAAAGTTCCTGATCACCAGACTTTGGGCCAATACTCTGGATTAATTTCCAAACGTCTCCGCAATGACTCATGAAGTGAGGGCATGCGACACTGTAGATGGTGGTCCGTCCGTCGAATGGGTACGTTAAGCTCGGCGGCCCCTTGGTGCTATTCGAGAGGAGTAAGTTGTGCTCATACACCGGTTTTCACCATCTCCTTCTCCTCATCATCATTCAGCACGAACATGATGCCACACTACACACACCCATTACTGTCTCTTACACTTATCAGTTACACTTAAACAAACAACTCTCACACTTCGCGAAGGAAAGGAGTCGTTGCGCACGACGAACAGAAATACCTTTCCAATTATGCGGCAGAACTTACCCTACGGGGTCTTTCAGCCAACAGTGCCATACGACTTTTCTTTTTCATTTATTTTGATCCACCTCGGTTGGTTAATTTCGTCAGAGTATGTCAATAATGGATTTCCCTTACAGCTGTACTGTGGAATCATGGTGTACTTCGGTTTGTATTGGTGAACGGATGTTAATCCACTTGGGGGTGCAGCCAACATCGCATTAAGAAATCAGTATGGTGATTGTAAAGTGAACAATTCAAAAGAGCTTTGTAAGAAGTAATGTTCGTGCATTTTCAAGAAACATTTAGTGACAATGGCAATGTCAGCGAAAGGTTTCAGTACTCGACTGGACAAACTGGACATCTAAAATTCTAAAATAAATCCACATGTGCGTCGAGTATTTTCCATAAGACATAATCCTATATGTTCGCGTGACACAGACAATAACATAGACACCAATACATCAGAGTCTGCTGAAGATATTAGCTTTGGTAAGGTTACAGAAATGACTATGTAAGTGGAAAAAACGATATCATCTCTGGGACAGTGCTTGATTGCTTTGTTTGTGGATTTAGTATTTTCATTCACACAATTACTCAAAGTTTTTATACCATTAACCCGCAATTGACCACTACTGACCAACATCAGAACAATTAAAGCAGCGTCGGTAGCCGATACCAGGGAACAGCATAAAACTTTACGTGATTGCATCAACTGTACAGATTATGTGAGTGCCAGATAAAAACACTATGTTCACATTAGGCTGATGGGTCTGATAGTTTACTCAAGTTAAAACTCCCACACTGAGAGTCCATGGTCGAAATATAAGTCTATTCGCTGACATATCGTCCCCATCTGCAGGAGACATCTTCACAGATTAATTGACATCTCTCAGACCGGAACTTGTAACTGAAGGAAACACTGCCATGAAAGTCTACATTGTGCTGTGAAGGATTAGTCAGCAGATGAGTGTCTTTTAATTACATTCTTCTGATACTCTATCTGCTCTCTTTAGTTCTCTTCCATGAAAAGTGAATGTGGCTAATATGGCTCTACGTGGGAAATTTGATCCATTTGACACAATGAAAACGTCTATTGAAGAACTAGTAGAGTTGAATAGAGAACCGAAGTCAGTACAATAACAATTTTAACATAGGCCGGTCTTAAGTGACAAGACTCCAATGGCATTTGTGTTGCGAAACTCATCAAGTCGGAACCGGGTCGAGGACGTAATCGCCTCTGTTAATGCCCTTTGTAAACAATGGGTTGTTACAAGATTTGCCTACAGGCGAGATAGTGTTACAAGCTATCAGGACGGAGAACAATAGCGGAGCAGGCTCCGTGCTGTTGGACCGGACGACCTGAACAGATATTCGCAGCCGAGCGTTGTAGCTTCGGTGCTTAATGTCCCAGCGGCATCGATGCCAACGAAATCGAGGATAAGCGCTTCGTTTGCAAGCCTGAGCCATTCCCCGCATTTTGAAGCAGTCTGGTTTACTGTTAAGGGCGAAAAAGTACAACACGACTAGCTATCCCTACTACAGTTTCTCCACACACCGTTAAAGAAATAATAGGCTTTTCAACAAGCCCTCCAAAGAAGTTACCAAACGAATGAGCAACGGTAGTAGTTCGTGTCTCCAACCTACAAACATATTATTACATAAGGCACTCTGGATCCTATAGTGGCAACGCTGTCGTTTTTACGTCCGAGAAGAACTGGAGAAAAAAAATGGTTCAAATGGCTCTGAGCACTATGGGACTTAACTGCTAAGGTCATCAGTCCCCTAGAACTTAGAACTACCTAAACCTAACTAACCTAAGGACATCACACACATCCATGCCCGAGGCAGGATTCGAACCTGCGACCGTAGCGGTCGCGCGGTTCCAGAACTGGAGAGATTTCTGCGTCATTGAAGAGGGAATTGTACGTATACTAACAGAATGTGATAAATACGATCATCCCAGAACAATTATACTGTACAGTATTTTAAAAATTAAACTTTAATTTCATGAATAAATCCGTTGATAAATGTATTTACCATTTCATTCGTCATCGTAAAGGAGATATTTAAAATTTGAGGAGTTTTTCGTATATACTGGGTACCCCAAAAGTCCGTTAACATTTGAAAATTTAATACCTCACAGACTAAAGTAGGTAGAGAGGTAAAAGCTGACACACATGCTTGAAATGACATGAGGTTTTACTGAAACCAAGAAAGTGCACAGCACGGCTAACAGATTGCGCTTCATATGACACAAAGCTTTGGTTGGTTGGTTATTTCGGGAAAGGAGACCAGACAGCGAGGTCATCGGTCTCATCGGATTAGGGAAGGACGGGAAAGGAAGGCGGCCGTGCCCTATGAAAGGAACCATCCCGGCATTTGCCTGGAGCGATTTAGGGAAATCATGGAAAACCTAAATCAGGATGGCCGGACGCGGGATTGAACCGTCGTCCTCCCGAATGCGAGTCCAGTGTCTAACCACTGCGCCACCTCGCTCGGTAACACAAAGCTTTAGTTAGCATGATAATTGATCTTGAGCAAAGACGATGTTGTTTACAACAAATTCTCGTTATGTCGGCCGTCATTCATTAATAATCCCTGTAGTCGAATGACAATGTTGCGAACAGCACTGTACAGCATATAGCAGGTATGGAGAGAAAATGCGGTCAGAAATTGTGTTTCAGCATCTCTAATAAGGTCAGACGATTGCGGTAGACTTGCGACTTCAGGTAACAACGCAACCAATAATCACACGGATTGTGGTCTGGGGATCGGCCTCCCTCTCTCGCTACAGATTATTTTATACACGATTCTCATGCTGTGTCACTGACGTGCTACTGTCCAATGCCATCAGTTGGCCACGTTTTGCCGGCCGAAGTGGCCGTGTGGTTCTAGGCGCTGCAGTCTGGAGCCGCGAGACCGCTACTGTCGCAGGTTCGAATCTTGCCTCGGGCATGGATGTGTGTGATGTCCTTAGGTTAGTTAGGTTTAACTAGTTCTAAGTTCTAGGGGACTAATGACCTCAGAAGTTGCGTCCCATAGTGCTCAGAGCCATTTGAACCATTTTGGCCGCGTTTTACACTTGTTCTTTGGTTTCAATAAAACCATATGCCACTTGTTCCAAGTTTTGCCTCTCTACCTGCATTATTCCGTGAATTAGAGCATTCTCAAACGGTAGCGGACATTTGGTCACCATGTATGTGTATAAAATTTGTGGCTTTTATCGTAACGTTGCAGTGAGACTAACAAATTCAGACAATGTCCCTTTTGTATCATTCTACGACATAATGGGGTCTGATTATATAGGCTTTGTCAGAAACGTACTATGTGAACCACGTACGCTCCATTATGCTTAAACGTGTAGCACTATTACTCACTACACGAGTAAATAAAAAGTCTAGTGGGTACTAAGTAACTATAGGAGAACAAACGGTAATTACCTTTTCCTCTGCTGCTCAGGAAATTTCGCTAGAAGTAAGCGGAGTTAACTTCTGTGGCGATGTGACGATCGACGTAAACTGTGATCGTGGGATTGTCTTCTCCCGTTTCGTTCGCGAAAGGTAATGACGACTGATGGCTTCCACATGTGCCGTTTAATTATACGGTATTTTGAGTTTCGCCGCCTGCCAAAACAGAAACGTACTCATAGGATTACTAAATCACCCGATGTATCGGAATACAGTCTACTCTTAATGCTCTATTTCAGCCTCGGGCTGCAAATTCATAAAATTGTAAACAAAAAGAAAAGAAACTATTTTTGGGCTTCCATGTCAAGTTGTTGTTCTGTGATACCATGTGTCATCTGGCGGACGGAAACTAAAACTGGATATAAATTAGGAGTGATAAAAGCAGGTCGGCGACACTTCAGGCGATAGTCAGTTGTCGTGACGGCAACTTGATCTTCAGCTTGCTTTCTAGCGTAGAGTACCGTACATCGAGTCGGCCTGGTTGTGGCGTCGTAACTGATGATATTAGCTGTTGCAGTTGTAGAGAACGTTTCGAATATGCCGAAACGCAACTTCAAGGAAAATTATCCGAACGAAATTCCAGTTCTATGAGAAGGCAGAATACTTGATGTACAGATAAATCTCAAATATAAATAATGTGCAAGAAAGCAATGAGTGTGGAGCCTACAGCTTTGCATCCTGCGTCTATGCGTGACCGGTATCTTACATATAGCTTCTTACTAGAATTATTTTCATCCACCTCTACATTTATATGATTACTCTCAAATTTGCAATTAAGTACTTGGCAGTGGTTTCATTGAACCACCTTCAAGCTATTTCTCTACCGTTTCACTAACGAATATCGCTCATGAGAAACGAAAACTTTAATCTTTCAGTGCCAGCTCTGATTTCTCTTGTTTTATTGTGATGATCATTGCTCCCCATGTAGGCGGGTGCCAGCAAAATATCTGCACATTCGGAGGAGAAAGTTGGTGATTGAAATTTTATGACAAGATCCTGCCGCAACGAAAAACGCCTTTGTTCTGCTGATTACCAACCCAGTTCGTGTATCATATCCATGGCACACTCTCCCCTATTTTGCGATAGTACAATTTTAAGTTTATTTACTTCCAGGTTTTTCTTCTCAGTATCACATGGTGTGAGATCGGATATTGTGGATCATGTTAATACCAAATAGCTAAAAAGAGTAAAGAAGCGCAAGGTACATCGTGAAGAATCGGCGACTTCTTTCCACATACCTACAGTGATATGATCTGAAGATATCAACAATTGAGGCAGCACATGTATTTCTTACCGTAAACATCATCAGAGCTGGATATTATGCCAGAATGAAACGTGAAGCAATAGTAAGCAATGTGTTAGTCCCTGTGTGCCTAGATCAGTTAAAAGTTCGATTGGAAGGAGTTAATTTTCTTAGTGGTACTACTGATGGAAGCAACCATGAAAATATTAAACTTTTTCTCCAGCATCTGGGGGGAAGGGGGGGAAGCATGAAAACTACACTTATTGACATACAAAAAATTCCAACCGAAATGTCAGACTCTGTAGTCAAGTATATACTGGGAGTGTTTCAGAAAAACAATCTGTAACAAATGTGTGTTGCATTTGGCGGTGATGATGCCAATGTCATCTTTGGCGGATTAGAAGGGTCTGGTTCTAACAATGTGTCCTGTGAACTGAAGAAAGAATTAGGGGACAATATTTTTGGAAGTGACTGTTCCGGCTGGTAGCATTTCTTCAGACAATCTGAAGAAAGATGTGGAAGTTTTTGTCGAAAAAGTGTTTTATCATTTTTCAGTTTATACTGTCAGAGTGCCAACTTAGTTGAATATCGTAATTTTGTAGGAACTGAAGGTAAGACAATACTTTCTCTCAGCAAGAGTGGCTGTTATCTATGCCTGCAAATGAAAGAATTTCTCAAATGTATGAGACTCTTAATGTGACTTATTGTCTGAAAATAATGTCCCCTTACATTTCGTGGAAAATCATCTGGCTGAAGGATACATATGTTTTCTTCATAGTGAGCAGTTACCTGTACAAATAAATATTGCGCACTGAAGGTAAAAAAAAAGACTGTAGTGGAAGTGTATTCTGTCCTGAATGATACTGTCAAGTCTGCAAGAGGGGGCTAAAAATAACTTTGTTCTGCTAAAATTAAGAGATGTTATCTCTAAATGCGACAATGACCAGCCTTTTAATGTGTTCAGAAAAGATATGAACGGTTATTATTTTGATTGTAGTGATTACAGTGAAACGTCCCCTTGGAACAGTTATACATGACTGTGCTTAAACTGACACACAATATTTTTAGCGCAACGCAATCTGGCTTTAAATAATCCCTACAAAAGAATGGCCCTGACTAACATTAACCTATACCTTTCACAAATCACTTACCTCACAAAAATCTTCGTTACTCGAACTACTGCAATTCAGCGAGCGCCACTACTGCCAGCTAAATAAAAGATTCAAACTACGGAAGGCACTAACTACTGATAGGCATAGTTAGCAAATGAAAGATTTTAATAGAGAACAAACAATGTATTTACCTTAATAGGCATAATATATATAGCAGTTCATGACATCCAGTCTTACAAATTTCAAAACTCCGCCATTTCTCTCCCCACATCCACCACTGCTGGCAGCTCACCTCCAACTGCGCAACGCTACGCGCTGTTAACAGCCAACTGCCCAACACTACAATAGCCAACAACAATGCAAACCAGCCACAGACTGCACACAGCACAGCCAGTGATTTTCATACAGAGCGCTACGTAACGTTGCCAATAAGAAAACATAAACAGCCTACTTACATAGCCCCCATGCTCCCCACAAAAAATTTTACAAATTGTTTTGGGCAGTGGCCAATAATGATTTGATAAAATTTTTCATAATTACAATAACAAAGAAATCAAATGCACACACTTATTGATACAATGTTGGTCAAAAGCTAAAATTTTCTCACAGTCCATAAAGACAGTCCTGATCAATCATCACAGTAAAATTGCAGTGTTCCAACAGAAACGTGTGCAGTGTAATGGAACTTACAAGTTACTTAATTTGATGAACTGGTGTCAATTACAATTTTATAACGTAATAATACAATTACAAAGGTACAAAATACATCATTAAAGAACATAACAATACAGATAACATTTGTAGTAATACAGGCTTTACAAAAGAATAGAAATATACATATACATCAGTGTATCGGATTTATGACATAAGTACATACATAAAGATCAGAAGAACTTTTGAAACATCACCTTCACATGTGAGCAACAAAACAGAATAAATAATGTCGAAACATCTTTACAAAGTAAATAACATAGTACTAGAAAAATTCTACAACATAACTCATATCAGCTAAACACATAAAGACAGGAAAAACTCAAATATACAAGAGTACACAAACACATAGCAGAATAACACAAGAGGAAAGGGCAGGGTTTGTTTTCAGTGTAACATTTGGTACTGCAGTCCAACCTAAAACTTCATTCCATAGATCTTTCGTCTTATTTCAACATTTGTTTCCACCAAAAAAATCCTGTCCAAGCATGCTTTCTGTATTTATATGTTCACATATTTCTTACCTCATTACTTATTTTCCATTATCTTACCTCATCATTTATTGCCAAGAAAATCCTACCTAAACCTGTTGTCCCTAAACCCCACTTTTTTGGTTCATATCCTCTTTCAAAATACTTTTTTGGCCAAACCATTTTCTTATAGCTTCTCAATGCATTACTTCCACTTCATCACAACTTGTTCTCTTATATGGCCTACCCCATCTTAAGCTAACTTAAATCTACTGAGCTCAGATGCTAAACTAAGGGACGAGGCAATGCAGCAGCACAAAACAATTAACACAAACAGCAATGACAAAAAAAATGGAAATTGGCAAAGCAAGCTACAGTAAATCTAAATTACCAAGAAAATGCAACATTACAACTAATATGAGCCAATGTGCAGCAACAAGAAAAATAAAACAGTAGTAAAACTAGCTTAACAGAGTAATACAAAGTGAAATTTAGTAGCACTATGCCTGGCAAACAGCAGCAGCAAATGCAATAACTTATATCTAAATATGACAAAGCTCAAGCAGAAAAAATATTACAGTAAAAATGGCCATGTTTAATACCTATGTCACATCTTAACACTAGAGTGATGCATCACCTTGACTTACTCTAGCAGATAAGTTACCAACCTGTTAAAAAATTATTTTTGCAATTCCTGTGAAGGGAAATGTCTATTTGTGCTCTCTTTTCTACGAAAGTACATCATAAAATTATTCTTTACTGGGTCTGTAGACAGAAAATAGTGATATTAGTACATCTATTAAATTTTATTTTAACCAATGCTCCTGCAGCTAGAAACTAGATATTAAACAAGATAGGCAAAGCAAGGCATGAAACGTCATTCACTAGCCATATGGCATTTCATAATGCAGTAAACAATCTTTCAACTAGCAAGGCAATAGATGTGAAATGTTTCTTATCATTTCATTAGGCATTTTAGTAAACATCATAAATTTCGAGCTCCACAGTGTAATCATATGTTTTCAAGTTTGAGCGTGTCTTATTTGCGATGCTTTCTACAAAGAAATGCCAATAGCGAGGATAATGGCCTCCTTTTTTCTCCACCTGTGCCTCTGAAAGGCACACACTAATGGCTTTTTTCCAGGGGACTGTCGCGCAGCTGCCCATGTAATGCGTCATGCCCACGACGCATTACGTGAAGGTCACTTAACTTTCTTACTGAAACATTTACAACACCAGTTTGCACTACAGTGGCAGTCTCATATACAAAATTTCACGGGTCGAGAATTTGCGTTGCAAATGTGTAGAAACAAAATCTTATGAATATAACAGTGTCCAAAAAATTTTCGCCGGCATTGTGATACATTCACGCATTTACACACATTTCATAACTCTTAAAGTACGATTCTTGGTTTCCAACATCCTTTTTCGCAAGTCAGAGTCCCTAACCACCATTCGTTACTCCTTACCTTATGACACATATATATATTCGTCGACACGTCAATCTTGCGACGACACTTCAATATTTCATCATAATAAATACGTAGTATAATCAAATTCCTCATATAGCATCAGCTTATTGATCATAAACATACCTCAACAGCATAATACACATCGTCGTCGTAAAAATAACATCATAACACCTCAGTCAAATCTCAAAATCGTCGTAGCTTCCTCCAATAATTTCAAAACCTAAAAAAAATTCTCTGCTCATTTCAATAGTGTCATCTACCTCAAACATACTTTAAAAATCATGATCCCATACCAAGTACATCATTCAAAGCTCTCATAGTATCACAATGGTTCCGAAAAAATATGAACAGTTCACAAAGTACAGACAAAATACAATTTCATAAGTATGAAATTATCCAACTGTGTAATTGCGTAAACATCTGTCACTGATGTAGTAAAATAAATGTTTGTCTCTCTCAGTTAAATGATCAGATAGCTGTGTAATTTCTGTGTTAGAGAAATATGGTACCGATGTGTAAAGTTGTATAAGCAAATACCATATCAGCTAGGGCTCCTTGTACTTGCCAAACACATGGTACACAAAGTAAGCGTGTACCCCCCTGAGGATTAATGTAATTATACCCTCAGGTGTTACAGATTATTGCAATGGAATGAAATGTATTACGGAAAACTTTCTTTGTAATACAAAAATCTTGAAAAATAAATGGTTTAAGTACAAAATTAATCACTCAAATGCGTGTCCTGTAGCGCTAAATGTGCGTCTTGCTGTAAGATAATTCTGTGGAACTGTCGTAGTTATCGTCCTCTGTAAGCAAAGTTCTGCTGAAGTCAATGTACTTACCTCATCATAAACGAAAGTGACATGCTTTGCATATAGATATCGTAGTTATTACGTACCTTACCGTGATCAAGAAAGTACTATAATGTAACGTATTGTTGTGCTACGAAAAAGGCTGTCTCATTGTAGTTATACCACAAAAGTTACTATGAAAACATGTTTTACTTTCCAGAATAATTCAGAAAAACTGTGCAGATATAAAACAGATACACCGCAAAAGCAACAAAGTAAATTATGTCACATATTAGTAGTGTCGTGATATAATCGTGTAGCTGTCAAAGAAACCAAATACTAAGTCAAATGTTGATGTTTTTAGGGCAGCAACCAGCCACAAATTTACTTTGAGTTCCTTTATTCAAAGGAAACCGTTACCGGTTTCGAATCGTTGCGATTCACCATCAGACGGATTTACACGCTTTCTTTCTACATTTGGTGTGTTTTTATAGATAAATTGTCCTAAAATATAAATAAAACATAATTACAAACACGCCACACACAGATTGTTACGTTGCAGATTTTCGTTGCATGTGACTTACGTGAAACGTCGGCTTCGAGTGATTGTTTCTATAACGTTCATCCAATCGATGTAAATGCATTTCACCTGCATCTTCGTTGTTGCCCACGTAATAGTTCTCACTGTACACTTTAGATTTGTCGCTGAGATCATTTCAACCACGCACCACATGTTTTGGTACATACAAAGAGCTTACAAATATATGGGTGTCACAGATGCTATGATATATCGTAACATTTGACGATGATGTCCTATGTTTGGAAATGATCATATATTCTTTTACAAAACTGTAACGTCTTTTACATTAGTACACAGAGATTGAAATTTTTTTATCTGTTATTGCTAATTTAATTATAAAGTTTTTTATATATATTTAGAGCTGTATAGGTAAAACAGTACATTATTTTATTACATTTGGCAGCATGAGAATTATAGTAACATATAAATTTTCTACTTGATCTGCAGATAGGTGTATTAATATTATTTGCTTTGGAGGCTGGAAAGTAATTTTTGGAAATTTTTCAGGAAAGGGGTGTTAGCCAACTCTGTTTGTTCGTTAAGGATATAGTCTGGGGTGCTGTTTTTGTGTGTGTGTATTTCTAATTCTTCTAATATATTCATAGTGGCCCCTTTTTCTGTTAGATGTAAAATCTTTAAGTTGTCCTCAATGTTACCTATTGAATGGTTTTCTTCAGCAATATGGGCTGCAAATGCTGATTTGTTCAAGTTACCAAGTCTTAGAGCGTCCATACGTTCTTTATATCTAATTTCAAAACTTCTGCCTGTCTGTCCAATGTAGAATTTTGGGCATGTATCACACTTGATTTTGTATATTCCTGATTTACGGTAGGGGCTCTTGGAGGTGTTTACATCATGGATCAATTTTTGTTGTAATTTATTATTTGTGGAAAAGCTGATTCTGATATTTTTCTTCTTTTTAAATAAGTTTGCTATTTGGTATGAAAGTGGGCCTATGTATGGGAGAGTAGCATATTTAGGTTTGGCTTCAGTGGCACACTGATTTGGCTTGAATTGACTGCTGTGAAGTGGATCTGTCATCTTTAATCTCATAGAAAGTACTTCAAATCCAGAATGTATTTTCAAGTAAACCAAAATTATGCATTAAAATCTCATTAGCAGTACCGGTATATGTTCTAAGTATGTAAGCCTTATAGTAGTTACGTAATCGTGCAACTAACAAGCAAGAATGTACACACACAATAACACTGTGTCGTCTGTTCACAATAACAATGCATTCGTAATTTCTGTTTAAAAATGTTCCCTAGGTTCTAGGGTGGATAGTTAACTTCAAAACATTGTTGCATGTTAACAGTTTCTCAGTGTGACAAATTGTACTAGTAGCGTGAAGTGAAAAGTTTTATGGCAAAGACTAAGTTAAAAAGCAGATTATCTTTCAATAAACGGTTTTACATGTGAAATGTGGTGTAAACCTTTACTCTTCCTAGTACGCAGAGTTTTAGCTTCAACGGAATCATCGTGTGGCATATGTCGGTAAAGAATACTGGAATTTTTCTCGAGGTTAGCGTCTATGTTACTTTTCTCTGAGCCAGTCGGCGCACGTGGCTGCCTGCGGTGCGAGTCATTGCCTGCTATCTCTTTGTTGGCGTGTGTCGTTACAGGGATTAGGTGACCTAACTTCTACAAATTCACCTTGCCCAGAGGGCCCAGCCCTGTTTAAATCCCGCCAGTTCTGACGAAATTCAGGTCTGTCGTTATGATTATATCGTCTGTCGTCATGTCGGTAGTTCCTGTAGTTTCTTTCTTGTCGGAGAATTTCTCCCTGAATTATCACTGCACGGTGGACCGTTGCGTCTGAAGTTATTCTGTCTCCCCTGATAATAATAGTTCTGGTTGCCATATTGCCTGTTTCTGTGATTGTCTCTGTCATATTCATTACTACGGAAATGCGATCTTTCTCTGTATTTATTATTCTGCCAACGGTTGTCGTACGGGTGGTGTCTGTTTTGGTCCCGATTTACGTTGTAAGAATAGCCTTGTCGTGTATTATTTCTGTCATCGCGGAATTGTGACAGATGTGACCTGTAATTTTTGTGCTCCTGTTTTCGCGTTCCGCGATTGTCAGTGTCAATTTCCAGTTCTTGTAACAGTCCCTGAAAAGCTTCAATGTCGTCTTTGCGACGTCCTGCTAAAATAATATGTCGTAAATGTTCAGGCAGTTTGATTAAGCAAATGCGGATGAGTTCTGAGGGGCTGTATGGGTTAGACAGGTACTGATTCTTGTGCAACATGTCTTCAAAATATTTCACAAGACTGGAAAATTCAGATTGTTCAAAGTGTTTCATCATCATGATGCTATGTTTTACTCGGTCTCGTGTGGCTTGAGACCAATATGCTGAGAGGAAGGCATGGTAAAATTCTCCTCAGGTATCCGAAATGACAGCTCACAATATTGTAAGTACTGTAGACTCAGGTTATGGGTCCTCACCGTTTTCTCAAATAAGTCAAGACACATTTTCTGCTCGTCAAAATGTAAATGTTGCCGGTGCAAATGCAATGCCGAAAAGCATAGAGGAACAGATTCCAGACACAAATACATTAATATTGCAATTAATGCAGCAAATGAAACAAAATCAGAGACAAACACAGCAACAGTTAGACATAATGGAACAAAATTTTCAAAAGTTAGACACGATGGAACAAAATCAGAGACAAACACAGCAACAGCTTCAAAAGTTAGACTCATTGAAACAAACTCTTGAACAAACAAGTGAATATTTAACTACTGAGTTGCATAACATTGAATCGAAATGTCAAAAAGCCTGTAATGACGTAAAAACACAAATTTGTGAGCATTTTCAACCTATTTTTTCGCGGCATGTTTACTTTGGAGCCTAGTGTTACGTTTTTCACACGCCATTATTGTCACAATATTTCACACGACAACACAGAAAAGCACAATTTGAAGAGCAAAATAAGAAAACACATTAACATAGCACTGAAAATAATATCCAGTTAATTGCAAGCGCAGCTGCGAAATACTTGGTGCACATCTACATGCATGCCACAACTGTGTGCAACAATGAAAAACTACAACTACAAAGGAAATTCACTCTATAATTACGCGCTAGCAATAAACAAAAGCTACACTAATTACACAAACTACAAGAAAAATCAGAAGATTCCAGTGAGGTATCCTCAGCTAAGGGTCGACATATGAAACGTCCCCTTGGAACAATTATACATGACTGTGCTTAAACTGACACACAATATTTTTAGCGCAACGCAAACTGACTTTCAATAATCCCTACAAAAGAATGGCCCTGACTAACATTAACCTATACCTTTCACAAACCACTTACCTCACAAAAATCTTCGTTACTCGAACTACTGCAATTCAGCGAGCGCCACTACTGCCAGCTAAATAAAAGATTCAAACTACGGAAGGCACTAACTACTGATAGGCATAGTTAGCAAATGAAAGATTTTAATAGAGAACAAACAATGTATTTACCTTAATAGGCATAATATATATAGCTGTTCATGACATCCAGTCTTACAAATTTCAAAACTCCACCATTTCTCTCCCCACATCCACCACTGCTGGCAGCTCACCTCCAACTGTGCAACGCTACACGCTGTTAACAGCCAACTGCCCAACACCACAATAGCCAACAACAATGCAAACCAGCCACAGACTGCATACAGCACAGCCAGTGATTTTCATACAGAGCGCTACGTAACGTTGCCAATAAGAAAACATAAACAGCCTACTTACAACAGTAGCAAACGGAAGAAGCAGTACGATGAATTAAATGTGTTCTAGCAGTTAACTTTTAACAAATAACCTAAAGTAGGGAAAATGCTGTAGTCTATTTGAGAAATAGAAATGTTCTTGTAGATGACAATGAATTGTCTGATGAAGTAAGTCACCTTCAAAGGTATATAAGTGAACAGCCCAAATCGCAAACCATATAACATTTTTAGAGAAAACTTCATCTGATAGATAGTGTGATTTCATGAACAATCGTTCTGGGAATGAATGTTTGGAACTTTTGAAGTTGTGCAATACTTTTTTGAAATCCCTGCCCAAAGTGAAGCTGTGAGAAGGATATTTTTGTTATGAAAATATGGTTTGGACTGATAAAAGAAATAGACTTTCTGTACAATGTATAAAGAATTTGGTGGTCGTCAATTATAGGTACAATGATCTCACGTGTTCTGCATGCTATGATAACATCAGATTCAAGCAAAGTTACTGAATAAGGTTCGATGGAGCGAGAAATATGCTTTTCTAAAACCGTAAGCCACTGTGGTTCACATAAAGATTGTTTGTAATGCCCCCCGGTGTTTTCATTTGGAAATATGATAACCTTATGTACGCAACAGAATCTCTTTTAACGGCTTTCTTCTGCTGGCTTTCACGTAAAACTAAAAGACAATACGAATAAACAGAGTTTTAGTAGGTTTCGTGTATTAGATCCAAGATTTTGATTACGTACTTCCGTAGTTTAGTCTAGATGAGATGGCAGGAGTCACGGTTTAAAGATATTTCCAGGAAAACTGTTCTGCAAGATGATCCTGCACTCTAGTGACAAAATTTTGAAGGTCATTTATGAATATTTTCTATATTTTTTGGTGTAAGGGACCCATGGTGTCCGATGGTTAGTTATGCGGTAATATCATTTCGTTTGATTTTTCTCCCCATTTACCTTTATATCTGCACAACTGTACAAGTAGCAACAGTATGTATTGTGAGTCTCACGTTTAGAAACAAACTAATTCCATTCATTTGCGCTACTTGTTGGCGACAGTAATATCCATTTTACTCTTCACCTTCAAGCTTGCGTTTTTGTGCTCCTCGATTCTGTGTAGGGTTTGTTTTTCCGTCAGTGTTAGTTGTACGTTAACAGCCGCTGTAAATTCTGGAGTGATCGTGGTGGAAAATTTTTTAACACTCCCTGTAAGGGAACAGTTACGCATTTATTACGTACACAGACTGAACTCACTGTGATAAAAATGTATTTTGAGTGAGAGTTACTGCTTTACTCTGCGTTTTGTATTGTACGTTTTAATGATTGCATATTACAGGATTTTACACATTTGTGAAGGTTTTTTTTTTACAGAAACGAAGGTACTTGAGCTAACAAATCGATTCAGTTACAATGAAACTGTCACTCTGTGACGAATCATCGGAGATCACGGGTTCTTGTACCAGAATGCTCCGAACATAATCCTGCAGAACATCCGAAATTTTATAGATTCACCCTTTATGTTGAATACACAGCAGAAAGTATAATAATTAAATTCTGACTTCTAGTAGTGTTTGGCAGTAGAACGGCATGCAGCTGTGTTACTTGTTAGTAGCATTTGTATCATTTCTGTAATATTGTCTTCTTTTCTTATCGAGTGTTTGGTGGATTTATTTTGATATTGCCTTTCTCTGAACTCTTAGTGAAACATCAAGTGTATATCTGAATAAATTCAGGAAATACAATTCTATTAGTTCAGATACGTGCTTTGTTGTGAAGTGACATTGATACACGTCTCTTTATTGTACGAAAATTGGAGACAAAAATCATAAGATCTTTGAACAGGAGATGTAAGCGCTGAATAGGAGTTGATTCATTTTGCTGCGTGTTTCCAGAGATGAATTGCTAACCGAATCCCAGTGCAAGCCCTAGAACGTCGAGACAGCTTAAGGAATGTAAATGTCTAATACAGGTATTATATTGATGATCTGTGCATAATACACCCAAAGTTATCACTACGACACGATTAGCAATCTGGAGTTCGTCTTCAAGTCAGTGCAACAATAAGTGAGGAATTGTATCGTGGTTGCTATTTCACGTGCTGCTAGAGAAGAAATTACAGCAGTGATGTTGAAGCAGCAGCTCCAAGCGAAGGAAGCAGAGAACGAAGCGACTTATTGCGAGGAGCACAAGAAAGACAAGGCTGCGAAAGCTCGGTGGAGGTGGCGGCGGCTTAAGCTTTCCTAAGAAAATCTTGGCCGTGAGTAAACTTCCTAAGAAGCTTAAAGCCCCATCTCATTCCCCATCCGGTGCTACCCAGACTGCTGGACGTTTTCTCAAAAGTTAATTGCGTCAGTGGCAAATATTTGGAGAAAGCCGTTATTTAGTCATCAATAGTATTAAACTGCATCAGCCAGATATATGGCGAGTATATATTAAATATGCTATTTATTTAAACCAGCGTGGTTTACGGAGGTCTTTTCTAATGTTCCGCTCATGTATTCGATGAAAAGACAATATTAAACCGAGCTGTAGAAAATAGTTAAAGTGTTCTTCATTGTAAAGATAAAATAGTAAGGTTATCAGATTTCATTAATGAGGCTGTAGCACCGAATACACCGTATGCTGTAAACGATATTCCGAAGCTTATCTTTTAGAAACTATAAATATTACATATAATCTTGGAGAGGCGACATTTGTAAAAAAATAGTATTTTTTCACGGAGAATCAAATATTATAGCATCCCTTAATTCAAATATTGAATTTGGAGAGTCAACCACTAATAATTTGTCATATCCTGAATTTATTCAAATTGATGATAAAACATCAAAAATAAAGTTTAATGGTTCTAGAATGGCAGTTGCGTTAGAAATTAAATAATTTTTCTAAATTGATCGATAACGCACAATGTTATCAGTTTTAGTCTTTTACTTTCGATGATAAGACAAAAACAATTTAAATATTTGAAATAAAGGTATAGAGACTCACGTTAGTGCTCTGAGATATTGTTACATAGCTTACTAATCACAGCATATTGGTTTGGGTACTAACCATACCAATGTTAAAGACTGTGCATCATGCGATGGAAAATCTAATGAAAAGCTGACGGATATCTTTTTATCATCCTCGAATAACAAGCACTCGACTGAAAAATCGTAAATCTCATCAAACATTCATCAACACAGCTTCCGGTGTAATATTCATAGTTGAGATGTCACAACCATTTCTGATAAAAAACGGTGTTCACCAGGGTGACGATCTGTCTCCTATACTCATTTATCTGGTATTGGACAAAGTCATAATAGAGTGAGAAAAAAACTTAGAAACAAAATTATTGGAGCCTCATACGACTTGGAAAACGTAAAATGACGTACAAATCTGTCGTTTAGCTTTCACAGATGATCTGGTAGCAGACGATGAGATGGTGGCAATTAAACAGACAGAAACTCTCAAGAAATGCGCAGAGATGATCTCCAAATATTCTTCCAAAGAACCAAGTTACCTGCTCAAAACGTGCTAATAAAAAATTGGTCAGAAAATACGGACAAATCGAGAGAGTTCCACATATAAAACATTTTGGAGAAAACATTGAACTACAGGGAGAGAGAAAATGGCACAGAAAATACGGATGCAAATACTTAGAGCTTACGGTATAATCTACAACTTCTACAGCAATAAATGTATGCGCATACACACGAAAATTTGGCAGGATAAAAAAGTTATAAAATCTAGGTGTTGTATGTTAGCCAAACGCCTGTATCCATAGAAAGGTGATCTGGAAGGTATCCTAAAAGAAGAACAAAAAATTTCTAAGAAAGGTACTTGGTCCCAAAAGAGCAAACGACGGGTACAGAATACAGTCCCGAAAAACAACCGTAAAATTGTCTAATCTCGAGGCAGACATCACGGAAATAAAATTGAAGTTTTACGGGCATATTAAATTAAACTAAACTTCGCCCGGACAGACCATAAAGGCCAAACGGTACCGACCGGCCACCGAGTCGCAAAAACGGCGTTCTAAGTAGAACAACTCAGAACTAGACCCTTTATCCGGCAGGTAAAGTAGATTTAGAAAAGGCTCTGATAAGTCCGTCAGACATTTTTAGCAGAAACTTATATACACAAAAAATTGGCAAATGTGAACTACTGTCTGAGAATTAAGTGACTACCAGACCAAGGACAAAGTGAATCAAAGAAGAGAAAGAATCCACAGATAAAAAATGATAGGTACTTCGAAACTCTAAACATTCAAACACAATAACTTTGTTTTAGCAGACAGAGTCCACTAGCACCTAACAATAACAATAATATTTATGTATTTAAGTATCATTTTGTTTTATGATATCATCAGTTTTTTTGTAATTAGCTTCAACTTCTAGTAGGTAATAAATATTTAGTTTCTTCAGTAACGTTGATAGTTGTTGCTTGACTTAAGAAAGCGAAAGAGGAAAACAATACGAGCATATAGGGTCAGAAACGAACATCGTAATCATTGGAGATGGAGCACTAATCAGGAGAAGATAAGTGTAGAGGATGGAACAGACTGTGGCCTCGCTACAGGAACTACTCTGGCATTTTCCTGAAGCGATATATGGAAACTGAAGAAAATGAGGAAGAATCGAAAGCTGCCCTTCCATAATGAGAGTGCCTCTGCGTCATCCGTTCGTTACAACGAGCAAAATCAGAATATTTGAGTAGATACGACTGATACAAAGGATAAATCACCCTACAAGGAGAAAACTCCTTGCGACTTTGTGAGATGTATGGAGAAGCAATCTTTCACTTGTACAATTTATTTTTTAGTATAACTGCGTGGAAAAAATATTGTTGCTACTTAATTAATTAAATATTTGTTGTAATGAGTTCCTTCTGTTTTTGTAACAATTCTGTCATGTGGCTACCAACAGTTAAAAACTAACATAAAATGAGACTTATTTGTTGCGCTTGCTATTGTGCAACTTGGAGCTTTGTTTTAAAGGTAGTTATGTGGGCATAGAATTCAGTCGTTGTATTCCGTCAGCATGATTAATTCTGTGGAAATAAATAAGAACCGTTTACATTTTGTGTCTGCGAAAAACTATCTGTAGTTATAACTCATGCCTTTATTATCTCGGTGCGCATACTGGGACTCTGAGAGAGGTTGTAGTAAAAGTCCCGCAGCCGAATTTTAGTGCTTGCGCTTAGATGTATTCAATCTTCTTCTTCACATCTTTAGAAACCACTGTTTGTTTCACTGCCTAGATTGATATGAATACTGAAAGTGCTAGAATTATCGCTCATGAAAGTTTGCGCAACGTATACAAAGTGTTTATATAACGTGGCTGTTGAGTGTATAGAAATGTGGGTGCATACCTGTGTGGTGTGCGTGTGTGTGTGTGTGTGTGTGTGTGTGTGTGTGTGTGTGTGAATCGAGATTAGATTTGATTTGTTTAGGGGTATGAATGCCAATGAATACGCGTATTCTGCGAACAGAAGAAAGAAACGGGGGAAAAGCAGAGGGAGCGGGACGGAGAGGGAGAGAGAGAGAGAGAGAGAGAGAGAGAGAGAGAACGGAAGTTCAATGAGTTGGGAATACTTTCACCGTGCACAAAAGAAAATCTACTCACCGGCGTTCTATTCTTTCAACAGCGATCTCCTCTCCGTTTATTCGACCGAGAACAAACGTACGTATCCGTGAAATTATGTGTCGCAGCAGTGATGGATGCCTCCGCTTTACATCACAGAGGCGAGCAGTTACCACAACACACACAGTCTTCTTATAAAACGGTATTGATTATTCCCATTCACATACTTCATCTTCGTCTATTGATACTTTCTCACAATATTTTATTCATAGCTACTTCAACTAACAGAATGGATGTTATGAAAACCAAAGGACTAAAATCCGTCTTCTTACAGATGGTCTAATTTCAGACGAGCAGTCATATGAAACACTTCTTATTTCTGATTTCACATACTGCTGTCGAGATAGCCTTTTTTTCTCTTGTTTATTGCAATTCAATCAAAATTTTGTAAAGAACAATAATCAAAAATAAGGTGAATCCAACATTCATAAAGAACATAATGATAACAGTAAAAGTAAAGTTCACTCACCTCCTTCGTCAGTAATAGAAAAAAATTTCGCTATGAAATAAGAAAAGAAAGGACACAATATCTCAGATTTTTAAGTATTAACAGTAAGATGATGAACAAGATAAGAGATCTCTCAGTTGAAGGAAAACACGACTTTAATTCTCTATTTCACTTTACATACAGTACGGTAGCTGGCAAGAACTACCTGTAGTACTATCTCATCGAAACCATAATCATGTACAAGTTCGAAAACACGGTCGTTAGTGAATTACAACTCTTAGAACTGAAAGCACATTTGAAGGGTTTATTTCAGTAGTGGAACAAGTCCATTTTTGTTCATTCTGAGATACAGAGTCCTAAAGTTAAATGAGCGCTGAAAAATCTGCAGTTGAGATACCAGAAATATTCAAGTATATATATTTGAATATTTCTGGTATCTCAACTGCAAGTATATATACTTGATTATTTCTGGTATCTCAACTGCAGATTTTTCAGCGCTCATTTAACTTTAGGACTCTGTGTCTCAGAATGAACAAAAATGGACTTGTACCACTATTGAAATAAGCCCTTCATTTATTACTGACACCAACTGCTGCTGCTGGACTAAGAGTACAGCTGTTTATACAAACATCGTACATTCAGAATATACTAACGTTACAAACATAAGATTTTTCTGTATGTTTGAAAAACGATAAATATTAAGAAAAAATTGTTGCTGGTGATCGGGTTTCAACTAAGGAACCACAGCACCCTAATCAGCGAAATTAACTACTACAGTACACTGCGCACGCCGGAGCTCAGGCCATTAATCCCTCTTCTGGAGAAACAGCGACCTGCTATTCCACAAATTCTCGTTGAAGCCTACCACAGCGTCTTGGAACTAAGTATTGTCAATGGTCCTCTGTGTGGTGACGCTGGCTGATCGTCACGTTCTGGTCGTATTGTGTTATCCTCTTAACTATGATGAGCATCGAAGGTAGCCCTCCCATCAAAGCACTGAGATCGTGCAGTAGGTTTACAGTTTCCATGTACCTCGTATCATGGATCTACACTTCTGGACTGCAGTACGGCTTCGTACAGAGGACATGGGCGGCGTCCGTTTGCTTTTGTCTTTTTGATGAACGGTCATAATCCTCGACTTCATATCTGATATCCGACAAGTGAAGAAGGGTACGATATGGCCCGAAGTAGAGCTTTAGTAACTTTTCCTACAGTCCTACTCTCGTCACAGGGGTAAAAATACAAACCAACTCCCTTCGGCTGTATCGCACTGGTCAGTGCATCCTATTGTAGCGCTCTCGGTCATGTGAACCAGCAGTCTTGCTTCTTCAATCCTGGTGATGAGGTATTTCACATAATCGTGCTGAATATCTTCCTGTTGAAATGGGAACAACCTAGCAACCTTCTAGCAGAAAGAACGGAGTGAAGCCTGCAGTGTCTTGCTTTGCTGTGTTGTAAGTGCATGACACGACGGATAGTACTGTATCCCAATTTCTCTGTTCGACATCAACGTACGTCAAGAGCATGTCTGCCAACGTCTTATTATAACGTTCCGTGAGGCAGTTCATTGTGGATCGTAGACCGTTGTCATGTTTTGGATGACATCGCAATACGAGGGTACCTCTGATACTAGCTTCGACTGGAAAACTTTTCTGCGATCACAGATCATCAGGTGAGGTATCTGTGCTTCAAAATGATGCATTTTACAAGAGAATTTGCAATTTGCGGAGCTTCGGAAGTCGGGACAGCTTTAGTGACAGGATAGCCGGTGAGGTAGCCAGTGCACTTTATTATCCATCGATTCCCGTTTCTCCATTTGGGAACCTCCCCAAGAGATCGATCCCCTTTCGGTTTAATGCCGCTGCTGCAGGCGAGATTGATACAAGATGTTCAAATGGTTCAAATGGCTCTGAGCACTATGGGACTTAACATCTATGGTCATCAGTCCCCTAGAACTTAGAACTACTTAAACCTAAATAACCTAAAGCCATCACACAACACCCAGTCATCACGAGGCAGAGAAGATCCCTGACCCCGTCGGGAATCGAACCCGGGAACCCGGGCGCGGGAAGCGAGAAGGCTACCGCACGACCACGATACAAGATGTCCCTGAGGTAATTACAACCTGTGCTTTCGTAGTTGACATTCCTTACAGTGGTTCACATAAGTCTAACAGTTCGGTGGAGACGTGGGCAGTGACATCTGCGTTTAATGCTATCTAGAGCCTTCATGTATCCCTGGTGACCAGACGTTGCAGTATCGTGGAAATACTTCACAATAGCTGGGAGGACGAGCAACCATTTCCGCCCCATTGGACCATAGTTCCTCTTATACAATACTCCGTCAATTAACTGGAATCCTCCTTTAGTCGAGTCCTCCTCCTTCAAAGCTATTATGGTTTTCAGCAGTGCTGGATCTTTCCTCTGTCCAGCAGCAGTGTCATTTAATGCAGCGATTACTGAGATTTCATCCACGCTACTGTGTTCCCGCAAAAGATTTCTTGAAAGGCAGTCTGCAACATTGTATTTGCATCCTATTTTGTGTACCACTTGAACGTGGTACTCCTGAAGCCTCGGTCCCTACATCACCAGTTGAGCCGACGTATCCTCCAGGCTAGTCAACCAGCAGATAGAATGATGGTCTGTCACAATAGTACATGACTTGCCAAATAAGTACGGCCACACCTTGTTGATGTCCCAAACAACTGCAAGGCAGTTTTTCTCTGTTGTACAGTAGTTCATCCCAGAGCTGTAGAGTACTCTGGAAGCACCTTCCTGAATTTGTACCACAGATACCCCATTCCAAAACCTCTAGAGTCAATGTGAAGTTCGGACACGGCTTTCTTGTGATACAGCGCTAGAAATGGAGAATACAGAAGTTCTTTATGAATCGCATGGTAGTACGAGCACATTCTGAGAAAACTTCTCACATCATGAATATGCCAATATTTTGGGAAATGTGTGACTACACTTATTTTCTGTCATTGAAATAGCAAAGACATGTCATCCAATTAAGGTGTCGAAGGAGGTTCTCGATCATATGTTTGTAGCTGGCTGGAGCCTTACACAGTCGAAACGCCATAGCTTTAAACTCCTAGAGGCCATCAGAAATCATGAAGACAGACTTTTCCCATTCCAGCTTGTAACCCTCGATTTGCCAGTAGCCTACTGCATGTCAATAGTTGAGAATACCTTGAGCGTTCATGCAGTCTAGAGTGTCAACATGAAGCAATGGACAGACATCTTTCTTCATGATTTCCTTCAGTTATCGGTATTCGATGCAGAAACGACATAGGTCATCTTTCTTCTTCGAAAGGACCACAGCAGATAACCAAGGACTCTTTGAAGGTTCAGTGAGTGCAGCATCTCCACTTCTTCCTGGATAATCCTTCGTTCACCTGGTGACACCCTATGCATGTGTTGGCTAATTGGTGGGCCGCTTGATCTGTCTTTTCTCAAATACTGATTTGAAAGCATCTTAAAATTGGTGCAGAACAGCTGTCCTTCAGCAACATCATTCCTCGGTCAGGATATATCCTATTGGCCATTGATACCTCTCCTGCACTGTCTGCAATAGTAGCGACGCACGATTCGTCGTCGAAGACACTAAGTTGCTTTATTGGACTAGTTTGGCTGCCTGCACGCATATATCTTTTGGGATGAGTTGTGGCTGCTCGCGATAATCCAAAGTTCTTTTTCACCACTTGTAATGCTTATGATCGTCATTTTCATATAGATTTCCTTCGAGAGCCTCAGTAACTTTTTGCAGTCGAAAGAATCTCTACCGTTTAAATGAGCATCTATATTGATGACTGGAACTCGCATTATTGATGACGACAAGATAACTATGTCTTCAAAGTCAAACAACGTTCCAGAGCAATATTAGTTATATGTACTTGTTGGAATAGCTTCGTTAATCTGGAGCTCTCGTCTTCCGTGGCCTATGATGCTGGTGATGCTGGCAAGTAGGCCTATCCAAGAATAAGACCATGACTACATTCTGGTAAAAGGACCAATTAGAAAAGTTGTATTATATCGTTGATAGTCGTTCTTGTAAAACTTGTTCCTGTTGGCTCGACATATTTCTCATTTACGACGTTCAGCGCAATTGCTTTAGTATCATGGAACACAGTCTTCCTTAGCATTAGACATTAAAGAAAAAGAAGCCCCTGAATAGACGGATGCCAAGAGAGGTTGGCCATCGACGATGATGTCAATGAGATTTTCTGACATCTTGGTGACTGTCTTCCATGGATGTGGTGACCCTACCTCCATAGACTATCGCCTCGCTTAGTCTTCCTGCATTCAGTGGATAAACAAGCGGCTGGTACCTCTGTCCAATGACAGGGAATAGCTACAGCATGTTGAAGAGTCACCTCGTCCACGGTACAGCCATGGGCCTCATCCCACAGGTCCTTCATACTCGTGGGTATTTGACTGGCGTACACGGCACTCTTGTAATGGCTGATGACTCGCCGAACACTTCGTCTTCCGCTGCAGTTCGTACAATGTGTCCAGGGGGCCCACAGTGAAAACATACCACCCTGTCGTTCTCAATCCTCCAACTATGTTTCTTTCTTTGCAGAGTTGTACTTGACAGAAGAGTTGGTTATAACTGCGTTGCAATTTGACAATAGCAGAATAAGTTCGAAATGGCTGATTCCATTCTCCATGGCACATGCTACTAGTAGTAAATATTGGTGCGAAAAATCAGAACAATTCTTCTTCAATATTCTATATTACCTCCTGAATCGACATTCATGGCTGATACCCCTTCTGTACCAGGTTCGAAATTTGTGGCTGCTACACACTGCTTTTCTCTTCTCTTACTATCTCCTGTATGAGAGAGGCGAGCTCATAGTGATCTAAAACTGCCAAAGAGACCACATTCGGCTGTCGGTCACTCCTCTTTCGTCTGTCTCTATCAATGTTTTTCCTCGATTCACTGGCACCTACACATTTTTTAACAAATTTACTTTTTTTAGTTTTACAAAATGAACAAACTTCTTCAATTCATTATCTTCTATTTTTTGTTGTTTTCTATTTAGATGATGTTTCCAGTAAACTTAAAATTTTATAAAATTTCCATTAAAAATGTTATAAAACATTTTACAGAAAATAATTAAAATATTTCAGATTTTAATTTAGTAAAGAATTTATTAAAATATTTTATTGAATATCATTAATCTTTAATCAAATTTCTTAGCTCTATTTCACTTTTTTTCTAACTCCAAAATTAAAAGTTCAAACTAGTGCAGTAGATGTGAAACTAATTTTATTTGGCGAATTTTAATCTTATATAAATGTGAATATACTTAATCACCTTTCAGACAATCATATTTGGTGTCTAAAATGTAAAAAAATAATTATATTCCATAAAATGTTCTTATAAATTTTGTAATCAAAGTTTGATAAATTTTAATTATATTCATTGAAATGTTTTTATAAATTGTAATCAATGTCTTATAAGATTTTAATCTAAATAAATGAATAATTTTACAATTGATTATACTTGCTGCTGAGTGCTACAACTAAAGCTAAAGCAATTAAAATTGAACTAAATATTGAACAATTAAATAGTATTGATAATTTTTAGCTGATGTACAAAAGAAGAAATGAAATAAGAAAACTGCTGGATATTTACTTGTAACATCTGAATTGGGATAAATATTGAATGTCTTATAAAAAAAGATAAAACAGTTTATAGATTCACAAAGCATGAAGGTGGATTCATACCATTATTATTGGCTGTATTACCATATTTAGTGGCTGCCAGTTCAGTAGCTGGTAGAGTAGCAAACATAATAATAAATAAGATATAAAAGTTAAAGAATTCGCAGAAGAAAAAGACACAATTTAGCAATGAAGAAGAAGGGAATTCAATAGAAAATTTAACTCTGATTTGTACAACAAGCATGAATGGCTGTGTGATTGTGACATGACAAATGCCTTATTCTGTTTTCCTTGTTTATTGTTTGGAGGAGATCTTTCATGGTCTAAACACGGAGTCTGTGACATTTGTAAGTAGGCTGTTTAGGTTTTTATATTGGTAACGCCATGTAGCGCTCTATATGAGAATCACTGGCTGTGCTGTGTGCAGTCTGTGGCTGGTTTGCATTGTTGTTGGCCATTGTAGTGTTGGGCAGTTGGCTGTTAACAGCGCGTAGCGTTGCGCAGTTGGAGGTTAGCCGCCAGCAGTGGTGGATGTGGGGAGAGAAATGACGGAGTTTTGAGATTTGTAAGAATGGATGTCATGAACTGCTATATATATTATGACTAATAAGGTAAATACATTTTTGTTCTCTATTAAAATCTTTCATTTGCTAACTATTCCTATCAGTAGTAATTGTTCAAAGGGGACGTTTCATATGGCGACCCTGCCAGGATACCTCACTGGAATCTTTTGATTTTTTCTTGTAGTTTGTGTAATTAGTGTAGCTTTTGTTTATTGCTAGCGCATAATTGTTGAGAGAATTACCTTTGTAGTTGTAGTTTTTCATTATGGTACAGTAAAACAGTTGTGGCATGCATGTAGATTTATACCAAGTATTTCTCAGCTGCGCGTGCAATTAACTAGATATTATTTTCAGTGCTATGTTAATGTGTTTTCTTATTTTGCTCTTCAAATTGTGCTTTTCTGTGTTATCGTGTGAAATATTGTGACAATAATGGCGTGTGAAAAACGTAATACTAAGCTCCAAAGTAAACTGAGAAATGACAGTGAAGACGAAAGCAGTGTGTTAGCGCCACCTTGTACTGAATTAACAGACATTCAAAGTAGTAATTTGGTAATTGTGCATAGGGAAATGGAGTGGGCGACAAATAATGGTGTAGACAGTGAAACAAGTAGTGAATAGGGAAGCATTATCGATCGATCGGTCGGCAACAGCTCGCCTCAGAAATCCGAAATGACAGAACACAATATTGCAAATACTGTAGACTCAGGTTTTGGGTCCTCACCGTTTTCTCAAATAAATCAAGACACATTTTCTGCTCGTCAAAATGTAAATGTTGCTGGTGCAAATGCACTGCAGAAAAGCATAGAGGAATAGATTCCAGACACTAATACATTATTATTGCAATTAATGCAGCAAATGAAACAAAAATAGAGACAAACACAGCAACAGTTAGACACAATGGAACAAAATCTTCAGAAGTTAGACACTATGGAACAAAATCAGAGACAAACACACCAACAGCTTCAAAAGTTGGACTCATTGAAATAAACTCTTGAACAAACACGTGAATATTTAACTACTGAGTTGCATAACATTGAATCGAAATGTCAAAAAGCCTGTAATGACGTAAAAACACAAATTTGTGAGCATTTTCAACCTATTTTTTCGCGGCATGAAAATGCATTACAGAATCACGAAGCAGCCATAAAAGAACTGCAAATTATTGTTCATGAAAATCATGAGACCTTGCAAGCTAAAACTGACTCAGTTGCATCTACCGATTCGGTCACGCAACTTGCAAAGACTCAGGAAAACTTAAAGGACACAGTAGATACTCTGAAAATTCAGAAAGACACATGGAGGGAATTAGTTTACTATCAGAGAAAGTAGTCGAACTTTCGGATCAGTAAATAATTTATCTACGAAGGTAGATGATAATCTGAATGACGCAAGACCGGTAGTCTTTAATGACACAGAAGATTACGAACAAATTAGGAAATTCAAACAAAATCAGAATCAAATTAATACACAACACCAAAGAGAAATCCGGGAAGTATAAGATCAGCTGACACAGGTAATACAATATTTACGTATTTCAGAGGACACTCGCGCTCCAACACGGGAAGAAAGACTTAGAAATACGGAAAAGCCGCAAAATAATAAGACAGCGCGTTTCGGAAATTATGAAAGAAATTGGCTAGGTGCACCGAATTTTGAAATGGAACCGCCGAAACGACGCAACAATGACCGACATGCGACTCGCCGACATGATGATTTTGACTATAAGCTGTTCATTACTACACGCAAATTCAAAACATTTAAGAATTCTGGCAACGACATTCATCCACAAGCGTGGCTTCATCAATTCTATCATTGTTTTCCTCCCAGCTGGTCATTAGAGCACAGATTAGAATTTATGTGCGGCTATTTAGGGAATGAACCAGCTGTAAGAATGCGATCGGTCATTCACGAATGCCACAGTGAAGGAGAATTTTTCATGCCTTCCTCTCAACATATTGGTCTCAAGCTACACAAGACCGAGTAAAACATAGCATCATAATGATGAAACATTTCGAACAATCTGAATCTTCCAGTCTTGTCAAATATTTCGAAGACTTGGTACATAAGAATCAGTATCTTTCAAACCCATACAGCCCCTCAGAACTCATCTGCATTTGCTTAATCAAATTGCCTGAACATTTACGACATATTATTTTGGCAGGACGTTGCACAGACAACATTGAAGCTTTTCAGCGACTGTTACAAGAATTGGAAATTGACACTGACAATCGCGGAACGCGAAAACAGGAGCACAACAATTACAGGTCACATCCGTTACAATTCCGCGATGACAGAAATAATAACAGGATACGACAAGGCTATTCTTACAACGCAAATCGTGAACAAAACAGACACCACCCGTATGACAACCACTGGCAGAGTAACAGTTACAGAGAAAGATCACATTTCCGTAGTAATGAATATGACAGACAATCATAGAAACAGACAATATGGCAACCAGAACTATTATTATCACGGGAGACAGAATAACTTCAGACGCAACGGTCCACCGCGCAGTTACGATTCCGGGAGAAATTCTCCACCACATGACCGACAAAAATGAAACTATGTAAACTACCGACAAAACGACAGACCTGAATTTCATCAGAACTGGCGGGATTCAAACAAGGCAGGGCCCTCTCGACAAGGTGAATTTGTAGAAGTTAGGTCTCCTAATCCTGATAACGACGCGCGGCAACAAAGAGACAGACAATGACTCGCACCGCCGGCAGCCACGTGCGCCGGCTGGCTCAGAGCAAAATAACATAGACGCTAACCTTGAGAAAAATTTTAGCATTCCTTACCGACGTATGCAACATGATAATTACTCTGAAGTTGAAACTCGGCGTACTAGAAAGGGTAAGGGATTGCACCACATTCCACGTATAAAACCGTTTATTGAAAGATAATCTGCTTTTTAACTTAATCTTTGCCATAAAATTTTTCGCTTCACGTTACTAGTACAATTTGTCACACGTAGAAACTGTTAACATGCAACTATGTTTTAAAGTTAACTATCTAGTCTAGAACCTAGGGAACATATTTAAACAGAAATTACGAATGCATTGGTTTAGTGAAAAGACGACACAGTGTTATTGTGTGTACACATTCTTGCTTGTTAGTGGTACTATTACGTAACGACCATAAGGCTCACATACTTAGAACATGTACCGGGTCTGCTAATGAGATTTTAATGCATAATTTTAGTTTATTTGAAAATACATTCTGGATTTAAAGTACTTTCTGAGAGATATCAGATGACACAGTGGTTAGTTTATTTGACAGCTACACGTTTATACCACGACGCTACTAATGAGTGACACAATTTATATTATTGCTTTTGCGCTTTATCTGTTTTATATCTGCACAGTTTTTCTGTATTATTCTGGAAAGTGAAACATGTTTTAGTAGTAACTTTTGTGGTATAACTACAATGAGACAGCCTTTTTCGTAGCACAACAATACGTTACATTATAGTACTTTCTTGATCACGGTAAGGTACGTAATAACTACGATATCTATATGCAAAGCATGTCACTTTCGTTTATGATGAGGTAAGTACATTGACTTCAGCAGAACTTTGCTTACAGAGGACGATAACTACGACAGTTCCACAGAATTATCTTACAGCAAGACGCACATTTAGCGCTACAGGACACGCATTTGAGTGATTAATTTTGTACTTAAACCATTTATTTTTCAAGATTTTTGTATTACAAAGAAAGTTTTCCGTGATACATTTCATTCCATTGCTGTAATCTGTAACACCTGAGGGTATAATTACATTTATCCTCAGGGGGATACACGCTTACTTTGTGTACCATGTGTGTGGCAAGCACAAGGAGCCCTAGCTAATATGGTATTTGCTTATACAACTTTACACCTCGGTACCATATTTCTCTAACACAGAATTACACAGCTATCTGATCATTTAACTGGGAGAGACAAACATTTATTTTACTATATCAGTGGCAGATGTTTACGTAATTACACAGTTGGATAACTTCACACTTATGAAACTGTATTTTGTCTGTACTTTGTGAACTGTTCATATTTTTTCGGAACCATTGTGATGCTATGAGAGCTTTGAATGATGTATTTGGTATGGGATCATGATTTTTAAAGTACATTTGAGGTAGATGAAACTTCTGACATGAGCAAAGAATTTTTTTTAGGTTTTGAAATTACTGGAGGAAGCTACGACGATTTTGAGATTTGGCTGAGGTTTTATGATGTTATGATGACGATGTGTATTACGCTGTTGCGGTATGTTTATGATCAATAAGCTGATGCTATATGAGGAATTTGATTATGCTACGTATTTATTATGATGAAATATTGAAGAAATGTCTACGAATATGTATATGTGTAATAAAGCAAGGAATAATGAGTAGTGGTTAGGGACTCTGACTTGTGAAAAAGGATGCTGGAAACCAAGAATCGTACTTTAATAGTTATGAAATGTGTGTAAATGCGTGAACGTTAGTTATCACGATGCCGGCGAAAGTTTTTGGACACTGTTATATATGAGATTTTGTTTCTACACACTTCTAATGTAAATTTCTAACCTTTGAATTTTTTTATTTTATATGAGACTGTCACTGTAGTGCAAACTGGTGTCGTAAATATTTCAGTAAGAAAGTTAAGTGACCACCTGCACGTAATGCGTCATGGGCACCCAGCTGCGCGACAGTCGCCTGGAAAAAAGCCATTAGTGTTTGCCTTTCAGAGGCACAGGTAGAAAAAAAAAGAGGCCATTATCCTCACTATTGACATTTCTTTGTAGAAAGCGTCGCAAATACGACACGCTCAAACTTGAAAACATATGATTACACTTTGGAGCTCTTAATTTATGATATTTACTAAAATGCCTAATGAAATGATGAGAAACATTTTCCATCTATTGTCTTTCTAGTTGAGAGATTGCTCAATTTGTTTAATATCTGCAGCATTGGTTAAAATAAAATTTTATAGATGTGCTAATATAAATATTTTATGCCTACAGACCCCGTAAAGAATAACTTTATGATGAACTTAAAAAAAACGAAGGAGCACAAAAAGACATTTCCCTTCACAGGAATTGCATACAGAATTTTCTTTTCAAGTACTTGGTAATTTCTTTTGTAGAATAAATTGTGATGCATCACTCTAGTATTAAGATGTGACATAGGTATTAGACATGGCCATCTTAAGTGTAATATTTTTTCTGCTTGACCTTCGTCATGTTTAGATATAAGTTATTACATTTGCTGCTGCTGTTTGCCAGGCATAGTGCTACTAAATTTCACTTTGTATTACTCCGTTAAGCCAGTTTTACTACTGATTTATTTTTATTGTTTGCTGCACATTGCCTTATATTAGTTGTAATATTGCAATTGCTCTGCTAATTTATTTTACTGCTGCTTGCTTTGCCAATATGAATTTTTGTCATTGCTGTTTGTGTTAAATTTTTATGTGCTGCTGCATTGCCTCGTCCCTTGGTATATATATCTGAGCTCAGTAGATTTAAGTTAGCTGAAGAGGGGGTAGACTATATATGAAACTAACTATGATGAATTGGAAGAAATACATTCAGAAGCTATAAGAAAATGGTTTGGCCAAAAAAAATGTAGTGTACAGTGGAGAAAAACTATTTTTGAAAGAGAATGTGAACAGAATACAGGAAGCAGGCTTAGATAGGACTTTTGGGAATAATGATGAACGAAGGGAGATCTCCATGCAAAATACTGCAGTAAAACAAACCCTGTCCTTTCCTTTTGTGTCATCCCTCTATGTGTTTGTGTACCCTTGTGTATTTGTGTTTTTCCTGTCTTTATGTCTTTAGCTGATATGAGTTATGTTGTGGAATTTTTCTAATAATATGTTATTTTCTTTCTAAAGATGTTTAGACATTATTTATTCTGTTTTGTTTTGATATTCACGTGTGAAGTTGATGCTTAGAAAGTTATTCTGATCTTTTATGTATTTACTTATGTCACAATTCTTGTAACACTGATGTACATGTCTATTTCTATTCTTTTGTAAAGCCTGTTTTACTACAAATGTTATCTGTTCTGTTATGTTCTTTAATGATGTATTTTGTACCTTTGTAATTGTATTCTTATGTTGTAAATTTATAATTGTATAGACACCAGGTCTTCAAATTAAGTTTCATTTATCTGCACACGTTTCTGTTGGTCATAGTACGTGCACAATATGTGAGAAGTTGGGACTGTTAGTGTTTGCACATGTGTTAACAACTGAGCAAGGGACTGGTTAACAGCATTGCTGGTTCTAAGGAAATTCCAAAAAGTTTTGTGAGTACATAAGTGGTGGTTTATGGACTTGCTATATTGTCCACAAGACTCTTCGTTGGTGATTGTGCACCTGCACATTCGCAACAGATGGCTGCTGGCCGTCTCTACAAGGACTACAGTGGGTCTGCACCTTTGATGATCCATCAATACCATTATTTCTACAAGGACTGCAGTGGGTCTGCACCTTTGGTGGCCCACAAATACCATACTTTCTACCAAGACTATAGTGCGTCTGCTCTGTGATGACCTACCTACCAGTATTCTTCAAAACTTCGACTGACTCTGCAGTGGGTTTGCTCTGTTGTGGCCCATTACCTGTCTGCATGTCAAGAATCAGCACTGTCTTTCCGTTGGAAGGACAACACTACTTCTTCAAGACTGCATGGAAATCCACTACTTCCGTGTGCATTTTCTTTTACTGCTCAGACTTTGAGATAAACACTGCTATTTTACTGTGATAAACGATCAGGACTGTCTTTATGGACTGTGAGAAAATTTTAGCTTTTGACCAACATTGTATCGATAAGTGTGTGCATTTGATTTCTTTGTTATTGTAATTACGAAAAAATTTTTTCAAATCTGTATTGGCCACTGCCCAAAACAATTTGTAAAATTTTTTGTGGGGAGCATGGGGGCTATGTAAGTAGGCTGTTTAGGTTTTTATATTGGTAACGCCATGTAGCGCTCTATATGAAAATCACTGGCTGTGCTATGTGCAGTCTGTGGCTGGTTTGCATTGTTATTGGCCATTGTAGTGTTGGGCAGTTGGCTGTTAACAGCGCGTAGCGTTGCGTAGTTTGAGGTTAGCCGCCAGCAGTGGTGGATGTGGGGAGAGAAATGGCGGAGTTTTGAGATTTGTAAGAATGGATGTCATGAACTGCTATATATATTATGGCTACTAAGGTAAATATATTTTTTGTTCTCTATTAAAATCTTTCATTTGCTAACTATGCCTATCAGTAGTTAGTGCCTTCCGAAGTTTGAATCTTTTATTTAGCTGGCAGTAGTGGCGCTCGCTGTTTTGCAGTAGTTCGAGTAAACTGTCGAAGCTGCATTGGTAAAGTACCGGAACTTCAAGCGCTGATAGAAAGCACCGAAGCTGAAATCGTTATAGGTACAGAAAGCTGGCTGAACCCAGAGATAAATTCAGCCAAAATTTTTACAAAGGCACAGACGGTGTTTAGAAAGGATAGATTGCATGCAACCGGTGGTGGCGTGTTTTTCGCTGCTAGTAGTAGTTTATCCTGTAGTGTAGTAGAAGTGGCTAGTTCCTGTGAAATATTATGGGTGGAGGTTACACTCAACAACCGAGCTAGGTTAATAATTGGCTCCTTTTACCGACCTCCCGACTCAGCAGCATTAGTTGCAGAACAACTGAGAGAAAATTTGGAATGCATTGCACATAAATTTTCTCAGCATATTATAGTCTTAGGTGGAGATTTCAGTTTACCAGATATAGACTGGGACACTCAGATGTTTAGGACGGGTGGTGGGACAGAGCATCGAGTGACATTATACTGAGTGCGCTATCCGAAAATTACCTCGAGCAATTAAACAGAGAACCGACTCGTGGAGATAACATCTTGGACCTACTGATAACAAACAGACCCGAACTTTTCGACTCTGTAAGTGCAGAACAGGGAATCAGTGATCATAAGGCCGTTGCAGCATCCCTGAATATGGATGTTAATAGGAATATAAAAAAAGGGAGGAAGGTTTATCCGTTTAGCAACAGTAATAGAAGGCAGATTTCAGACTACCTAACAGATCAAAACGAAAATTTCTGTTCCGATACTGACAATGTTGAGTGTTCATGGAAAAAGTTTAAGACAATTGTAAAATGCGTTTTAGACAGGTACGTGCCGAGTAAAACTGTGAGGGACGGGAAAAACCCACCGTGGTTCAACAACAAAGTTAGGAAGCTACTGCGAAAGCAAAGAGAGTTTCACTCCAAGTTTAAACGCAGCCAAAACCTCTCAGACAAACAGAACCTAAACGATGTCAAAGTTAGCGTAAGGAGGGCTATGCGTGAAGCGTTGAGTGAATTCGAAAGTAAAATTCTATGTACCGACTTAACAAAAAATCCTAGGAAGTTCTGGTCTTACGTTAAATCTGTAAGTGGCTCGAAACAGCATATCCAGACACTCCGGGATGATGATGGCATTGAAACAGAGGATGACACGCGTAAAGCTGAAATACTAAACACCTTTTTCCAAAGCTGTTTCACAGGGGAAGACCGCACTGCAGTTCCTTCTCTAAATCCTCGCACAAACGAAAAAATGGCTGACATCGAAATAAGTGTCCAAGGAATAGAAAAGCAACGGGAATCACTCAACAGAGGAAAGTCCACTGGACCTGACGGGATACCAATTCGTTTCTACACAGAGTACGCGAAAGAACTTGCCCCCCCTTCTGACAGCCGTGTACCGCAAGTCTCTAGAGGAACGGAAGGTTCCAAATGATTGGAAAAGAGCACAGGTAGTCCCAGTCTTCAAGAAGGGTCGTCGAGCAGATGCGCAAAACTATAGACCTATATCTCTGACGTCGATCTGTTGTAGCATTTTAGAACATGTTTTTTGCTCGAGTATCATGTCGTTTTTGGAAACCCAGAATCTACTCTGTGGGAATCAACATGGATTCCGGAAACAGCGATCGTGTGAGACCCAACTCGCTTTGTTTGTTCATGAGACCCAGAAAATATTAGATACAGGCTCCCAGGTAGATGCTAGTTTCCTTGACTTCCGGAAGGCGTTCGATACAAAGTAAGAGCCTACGGAATATCAGACCAGCTGTGTGGCTGGATTGAAGAGGTTTTAGCAGACAGAACACAGCATGTTGTTATCAATGGAGGGACGTCTACAGACGGTAAAGTAACCTCTGGCGTGCCACAGGGGAGTGTTATGGGACCATTGCTTTTCACAATATATATAAATGACCTAATAGATAGTGTCGGAAGTTCCATGCGGCTTTTCGCGGATGATGCTGTAGTATACAGAGAAGTTGCAGCATTAGAAAATTGTAGCGAAATGCAGGAAGACCTGCAGCGGATAGGCAATGGTTGCATGGAGTGGCAACTGACCCTTAACATAGACAAATGTAATGTATTGCGAATACATAGAAAGAAGGATCCTTTATTGTATGATTATATGATAGCGGAACAAATTTGGTAGCAGTTACTTCTGTAAAATATCTGGGAGTATGCGTGCGGAACGATTTGAAATGGAATGATCATATAAAATTAATTGTTGGTAAGGCGGGTACCAGGTTGAGAGTCATTGGGAGAGTCCTTAGAAAATGTAGTCCACCAACAAAGGAGGTGGCTTACAAAACACTCGTTCGACCTATACTTGAGTATTGCTCAACAGTGTGGGATCCGTACCAGATCGGGTTGACGGAGGAGATAGAGAAGATCCAAAGAAGAGCGGCGCGTTTCGTCACAGGGTTATTTGGTATCCGTGATAGCGTTACGGATATGTTTAGCAAACTCAAGTGGCAGACTCTGCAAGAGAGGCGCTCTGCATCGCGGTGTAGCTTGCTCGCCAGGTTTCGAGAGGGTGCGTTTCTGGATGAGGTATCGAATATATTGCTTCCCCCTACTTATACATCCCGAGGAGATCACGAATGTAAAATTAGAGAGATTAGATCGCGCACGGAGGCTTTCAGACAGTCGTTTTTCCCGCGAACCATACGCGACTGGAATAGAAAAGGGAGGTAATGACAGTGGCACGTAAAGTGCCCTCCGCCACACACCGTTGGGTGGCTTGCGGAGTATAAATATAGATGTAGATGTAGAACGAAGATTTTTGTGAGGTAAGTGATTTGTGAAACGTATAGGTTAATGTTAGTCAGGGCCATTCTTTTGTAGGGATTACTGAAAGTCAGATTGCGTTGCGCCAAAAATATTGTGTGTCAGTTTAAGCACAGTCATGTATAATTGTTCAAAGGGGACGTTTCACATTCAACACCTCCATGAGAAAATTAGAAAACACGAACTTTCTTCAGACCATGTAAATAACGTTTTGAATACCGCAAGTCTAGGCAATGTAATTATAGCTGCACAATTAGACAGTGGGTACAGAAGGTCCGTGGCATTACACAACCAAAAAGTTACCGATATAGGTACATATTGAATCGAATTATTAACTGTATTCGTTTCTGTGGTGCGTTGGAACTCGCCCTTAGAGGACATGATGAGACTGAATCATTTTCCAGTCCTGGTGTTTTTCGTTCCTTGATTAATTTTATGCAGAAAATTAAACAGGTTTACACGAGTAGCATGAAAGAGGGAGAACTGAAGATGGAGTAGCGATGTGTAATCTACTGTGGGTGGCAAAAGAAGTCTGTGATGTCATAAGTTACGAGGCAAAAGAAAGAGTCAAGTTCACTGGACACCTACTTGCAGCTTCTCTCTTTCTACCAGAGAAATTCGCTACTTACAGTTTTCCAGAAACTTCTTTCAGAGCAGCTATAGAATGCTACTCTTTTTTGGAAGCAAAGAAACTTCGAACAGAACTCTCTGTTATTTATGGAAGAGAGGAGTTCAGAAGCATATGTGGAGCTTTGAGCTTTCTGGATTACATAACAGACAATAATCTTTGTGGTACACTGAGCGAATCTGTGAAGCTCCTGAAAGCGATAATTACAATTCCAATGACCACATCAGAAGCAGATCGTTGTTTTTATTTGCTGAAACGCATCAAAATCTTCTTGCGGAATACTATGGACCAAGAAAGACTGTCAGCACTCGCGATGCTCTCTATTGAACGAGACATCGTTTCAGGAATTGCAGACTTTAATCAAAGAGTGACTGAAAGATTTTCGAATATGAAGGAAAGAAGAATAGAGTTCCTGTACAGGTGAGCACCACCACATCCAAATTCAGAGACAAAATCGAACGGCGTTAACATCAGTCCTGCTGAAAAAGGTTAGTAAGGCATGCCTACCACTTTTTGAGTACATAGAGCTGCAGTTGATTTTAATTCCTTTTATTCTGCAAAAGTAATACTTTTTTCTGTGTACACCTTTTGGTTTTATTACGAGAAGATGCAGGACTGACACGAGCGAGTGGTCTGTTTATATCAGGCATTGCAAAAACATGAGCAGTGTACTGATTTTCTCTCTTTTGTTCATGTTTTCCTTCGTGAACAAAGTGCACCACCATCTTCTTTGGTCACGAGCCGCCACTGCACTGTAGTATATTTAATTTAGATATTCCAGTATGGTGGTACCCATTTTTATTTTTTATTATGAAATAAGTAATACAAAAATTATTTGGGAAAAATGATTTGTATTATAATGTTGAAAGAACACAAATTTTGATGAATTCATTTGTTTTCATTTGTGTTTATTTGTGTTAAAATTATTTTCAGATAATTATAAAGTTCAAGATATTTTAAATTTATTTAATGAACATTTTTAGAAATGAAATAGAAATAGTATAAACAGAATCAGAAAAACCTTAGATCAAAAATTAATACAAAAATCCATAAACATGAATTAGGACTAGAAGAATCTAAAATTAATAGGGAATTCGAGTCAAAAATTAATATAGAAGTTAATAAACGTGAATTAGGAGAAATATAATCAAAAATGAATAACAAAGCAGAATTAAAAATCGTCAAACAGACGTCGGCCGATAAATCAGAGACAGAAGCCAAAAGGTAGCTTGTCAAAAAGTGGTCGGTTCGATTCCCGGTACTGCAAGGGATTTTGCCATGGTGGGAGGACTGGACCGGGGTGCATTTAGTCTCTTAATGCTAACTAAGGAGCTACCCGATTAAGAGGTAGCAGCTCCAAGGTCGGAACATCGACAACGAACAGAACTGCTTTGTGCTGACTAGAGCCCTTCAGGTGCGTGGCCTATTCGTTTTGCCCACACGCGACTGTTGAGAGAGAGAGAGTGTGAGAGGGAGGGGTGGGGGGAGGGGGGGAGAGCGAATACACTTCACGTATGTCGGCGGAAGTTGCTGAAGATGACAAATGCCACCTCGCCTGATAATGCAGCTGCGTGGACGCTTCTTGACAGCCATGCGTTCGTCCGCACTTGTCTAGCACCACACAGACGCCATACGCATACTGGCTGCGAATTTGCAATGCGTGCAGGCGTAAGAACCTACACTTACCACTACACCTTTTCTTCCTTTCTCTTTCCGGTTAGAGCCGTAAACATTACCGACTGTAACGGAAGGTATTAAGGTCATCTGCTCGATTTATCACAAGATGGCTGGACAACGGCAGACCATCGATGCAGAACAACCCAAATCAGATGATGGAAGAATCAAAATGCCAGGGAAAACATTTTGTCAGGTGACTGGATGGTACGGGCCAAAATAAGTAGGCGTGTTATGAACCGAAGTTGAGAAAAGTTTAAGAAGATATTCGAAAGGAGCACAAAGAGGTACATGAATTTTGTACAATGTTTTAACATAAAATTTTTCAAAAAATGCTCGAGTCCCTGCTGGCTGTCAAAACATTAGTGTGCCAAACTAAACATTTGTATGAACACACTTTCAACGAAAGTTACTGCCAAAATGAAGATCCGGTTTAGGAATGCGCTTGTTATAATATGAGTGCAGGTGATTTTTGGCCGTTCAACACAATCACAGGTCCATATTTCATTTACTTGTTTATTTCACCTGATCTGATGAGGCCAGCAGGCCCTCTCTTATGTCAGACAAGGGGTTCAAATGGACAGTACATTTCTACATCACACTTAAAACTTACCTAATAAATAAAAATGTTAATGTGTCAGCTAGTATTAAAATGATCTGAGTGTCTGAAGTGGCAGTGTGAGTAAATTATACTGACTAAGAACTAATAAAGTTAATACTGGCAGCACTTCTACTACTGCAGCTGCTGCCACTAATATTAATAATAATAATAATAATAATGACAATGATAACGACAATAACGAAGTGTAAGATGTATATGAAGAATTTATAGGTACATAAAACAGATGATTTCTGATATATCGAGTTCTGGTGAAAGGTAATTAAAGGAGACAACATTGGGTAAGAATACTGAGGAATGAGGAAGATCAGATTGGAAAGAAGGATGTACAAGGGCTACGAGTGTGTGTGGGGATAATGGCAATCCTTATTGTTACTTTAATGTATATGTCATTAACTAACTGTCTTATGAAGCTGGAGATGTTATCCAGTTCTCTAATATAATGCGGAAGGTTATTCAAGAATTGGGTTCCTGCTACTGAGAAGGACTTCGAGAAAGTGGCTGAATGATGGAATGGGACAGAAAGGATTTTGCTCTGATGGGAGCGGGCGTTCCTGCCATATTGTTCAAATAAGAGCGTTAAGATCGAGGAGAGATATGAGGCACACTGTTCTTTGATAAGACACTAGAGAAGACCGATGGTATGGAAATCTCTGCACTTGTCTGCACGCAGCCAGATTTGCTGTTCTTATGATGGTGAAGTGTGCTCGAAGAGTCGAACATAACAGGTATAACAAATTCCTGGTGCCGTAAGATTCCATGAGAAAAGCTGTGCAGGATAACACTGCTGTAATTAATAATTGAAAATGTAAGAGTTTGTACAAGTTCCTTTTCCCAGTCCAGAGGGAAGAGCTTTTCATATTTTTGTGTGGATTGGAGACAAGTTGATGCCTCCTTGCACACTGCAGTTACGTGCTGAGAGCAATTTGGATTTTATCTTTTATTACTCCTAGACCCTTTGCTGAAGGAGAGAAGTTGACATTTGTCCCATTTAGGGTCAAAGATGTTAGCGATTCCCTATATTTAGGGCTAATGAGCGTAGAATGACCAACTAGTACGGCTTGGGTTTTGCATTTTACTAAGACCCTACATCCTGGGCCCATTTTGATAGTGCACACAGGTCGGTATTGAGATTCTCGATAGCTGTCTTCAGGTTTATTGGTTTTGCATCTGGATGCAAAAAGAGGTCATCAGTTTACATATGGCATTTATTGTAGGACAAAACTGGTGACACATTATTTACGTACAATGACAAGAGTATAGGACCTAAAGATGAATCGCTGGGGACGCCCTATACTATCCGCCTCCATTGTGACTTTGTGATGCCGGACATGATACATTGCTAGCGAGACTTGTAAGCGTCATAGTCGACAGTATCGAAGGCTCTGCTGAAGTCGAAGAAGTACATCATAGTTGCCTCTTGTGTATCCATGGCAAGCTTCAGATCATTCGTCACCTTTATTAAGGCAGATGTTGTGCTGCGATGTTTACGGAAACTTGATTGGTGTTCGGCTAGTAGATTTCTGTAGTTAGGTAGTTTGTTAGCTGGTCGTGGACTATGTATTCTAAGATTTTGGACAATACAGGGAGAATGCAAATAGATCGATAGTCAGAGAGTGCTGTGGTAGCGTCCTTTGTAGGCAATGGCTAACTAGACCATCTTTACACTTGTGCTTAATGAGTTGTTGAGGGCATCTGTTATAGTGGGCAGTAGTAAAGTAGATGCTGATCTGATACACATGAAGACTTTTGTGTATGGTATTTGCTAGTAATATGCTTTAGATAGAATTTTTCGTGGCTACAGTCGTTTACCCCCATGAAGGAATCAGTGTGCCTCTGTTTCGTCTACGGTTCAGTTGTGGTTGTAGGTAATGTGAACTACCGGTTCATTTCATCAGCCAGGGCAATTGGATCGGCTGCAGCTGTTACTTTCCTATACCAAGATAATGCAGGTTTTTCCATGGGACAACTGGCCTATTTCTCTTGTCGATTAATGTATGGGCATGCCTGAGTTTTTCGTTTATCACAGCTTGACTAACTCTGTTCCACTTCTACTTGTAAGGAGTATGATTTTCAGGCGTGGGGCGCAGTTCGTATGCTCGATGTGCGTTCCTTAAAGGGCATATCGGCATATGTGTGATACAGTTGAATAAGTTTCTTAGAAAGCCTATGAAGTTTTTCATTTATGTCCGAAATTGGAATATAAGACTTCCTGCAAACTATTTCTTGCACCTCAGTTGGAAGTTCAGATGAATTACTGCGTTTGAAGCCTCAGCCTGTAGTCAGTTTCGGTTTCTTTCTGAGATATTCTATCGAGTATGTTGTGAAAATTATGTCATGGGTGTCCATTCCAGGAGGAGATATTTTAGAGATGCGAATTACTGTGCTTGGGGATTTCGCTGCAAATATATCTGTGGAAGAGTGTGTCTATTGTTCGTATGATGAGTAGAAGGAAGCTGAAGTAGCGACATGTTTGAAGAAGAAAGCATCCGCTTGAATTTCACACTGGATGGACTACTGTGCAGAAAATTTACGTTAGTGCCACCAGCTATAACTGCATGCTTGTATGTAAATTCGAGACTTGAAATAACAGTTTCGAAGCTCGCAAACCCCTTTAGGAGATATTCTACTTGTTTATCTTTATCATTGTGTGAGCTGTGTAGTAATTGTCGTGTGTTAACAGATGTAGCTGTCTAGATTTACCAGACTTGGACTACTTGGTTTGCGGAAGATCTCTAACAGAAGTATTACATGGATGTCTGTGTATTGGAATATATGATGTAACTCTTTGAGATGAGCTGGCGGGGATCGGACATTTGCGTGTGCAATGTGAAACGTAGTGTGTTCGGGTCCAAAGCTGGCAAGGATACCGCCGGTGGACATTAACGTCTCTGAGCCAGCGACGGTGAGGGGACAAAATATACCGGACCGCTCTGAGGTAGGTATCACTTCCCTGAATATCAGCAACTGCAAAATGACTGTATGTTCTACACTTCTGGATTCTATCCTTTTCTACTTATTTCAGCTTTTACAATTGGTGTCTTTCTGACTGGCTACAGCTTTCCCCATTATGTACTGAATATTAGTATCACCAAGAACCAAGCTATGATCTCCAAATGACTTCTTCAGATACAAAGCTACAAAAAAATTTCCAATCCCAGAATTTATTAAAAATAAAAAAGACATTTAATTCTCCAACAATTATCCACAAACCACTTAATTATGAAACAGGTAGAAAATACAACTCAAGATCTCCTCTCAGTAACATCAAGGACCAGCAAATCAAAAAATCACAGCAGAAAATTGTCCCATGGAAAATACTTAAGAATGGCTAAAACGTCATTTCTTCAAAAACTCTGTATAATCAAACATAAGAACGTGAATTCTTTGACTTATGCCTCATTTTATATTCCACATCATCGCAAGCAGTGTGCATGTAAGTGAGAATCTAAACTCCATGAAAACTTTTCTTCAGATCAACAAATAAATAACCAAATGAGATGAAATATACTGTGACTACAGTGTTCAAAATGCTATAATGATCTAACAATGCCTTGTCATTCAAACTTCTAGTACAATTTCGTTAGAGGCCAGTAGAGTCTTCTTCAACAAGAGAATTTCCAGTCAAGACAAAGGGTATCATATTTCTGAAATGTATAAATGTATTCTACACCACAGACACATGTCCAGTGAATCAACAACGAAACCTTGATAAAATTCAATGCAATGACATATATGAATTAAAATAAAATTTAGGAATGCAAAAACACACTAAAAAGATTTCAACAACATGAGAAAAGAAAAATTTAAGCAAAAGTATATTATTCTGAACCGTAAATAAACTTATTTCTTTGCTTGTTCACCATGTACTCAAAAATGAAATAACTGTCGATGTACATCTATGCTTAAATGAGAAAGTGCATACTGTACTACAGACTCAAAATCCTCTTCTCGAAGTTCTACCCTCACGTTTTACACTTCTGGGACTTCACCTAGTAAATGATCATTTACCAGCTGGAAGTATCCTTGAGACATAAGTAACAATTGAAATCTGTAGCACTGTGTTAACCCAGTTTAACAACGCAATTAACACACAGAAAACAAAAAAGAAATTTTGGTTTCCAAGATGTAGTAATCTTCCACACTATTAAATCCGACAGTGCATTTTCCACCAATGCCCCACATAACTGAATCTTCTAGATTATTGTTGTTGCTTGATGCATGTCAGTTAATTCAACCTTCATCCCCGAAAATATTTTACGTGGAGATTAATGTACACAAATTCCCTTGATTCCCACAAAGGTCACGCTATTATTGATTTTTACGGTTTCTTAATGGAGTAAGAAATAAATTTCTTATAAATTTTAATGCAGAGGATCCTGTGTTATCAATATAAATAACTATACTTTACCAAAAGCTGTAGCTTAGCCAATAACTTTATTTTCATTGAAGCAGTTTATACCAGACAAAACAAGGGGTCAGCAGACACTGATAATGATATTCATTGCATTAACAAATTGTATATATTTAGCAAAGCTGAGAAAGAGAGACACTTTTCTTTTATCAGGGAAGGGTCTGTCAGATGTAAGGCGTCTGTAAAATGCGTTTACTGTAGTAGTAGTGGTACCACATAAAATTGCCGATTAAAGATGCCCTTATTACTAAGTGAACAAAGTACCAAAAGTCTATAGGATACAAGATAATTGCACAGTGTAACTGCCCATCTAGTGTGGTTCAATACAGCAACACATACTAAAGACAATGGATGTTCTGAAATGATTTACTATTGTTTAAAGATCAACTTTCTCATCACTGAACCTGACTTTGGATCGCATCTACATTATATCTAATAGGGTAGATATGTAGCATAACTGTCAACGCCATTGGAATTAATAGCGCTTGTGTGTCACGATTTGGTAATATAACGTTCGCACAAAATACTGTATTAGGACGCAAAGAAACTGTTCACGATTGGATATCACTTTGTTCCAGTATAATTGACGTAGAGGAATTATGGGCAAAGTTTAAACCGATAGTAAATCATACCATGGATAAGCATGTGTCAAGTAAATGGACTAAGGACGGAAAAGACACCGTGATCAATAACAAAATTCGGGAAACACTGAGGAAACAGAGATTCTTGCACTCTCGATTCGAAAGAGAATGTGCAGATGCTGACAGACGAAAGTTAATAGTGATTTGTCGGTCTGTAAGGAGATCCATGCGCGAAGTGTACAACTTCCATCGCCATACCTTAGCGAAAGACCTTGCCTACGTAAAACTGCTAAGCGGGTTGAAGGTTTCTGCCCAGTCACTCGCTGACCAGTCGAGCGAGGCAGTAGAAGACAGCAACAGGAAAGCTGAAGTTTAAGAAACCATTCACGCAGGAGGATCGTACAAACATACCGTCATTTGATTGTCACACAGACTCCCGTATGAAGGACATTGTAATAGGCATCTCTAGCGTAGAGAAATAACTGAAAGACTTGAAAACAAATGTCGGCAGGTTCGGATAGAATACCAGTTCTGTTTTACAGAGAATGTGCTGCGGTATTGGCCCCTCACTTAGCTTTCATTCATTGTGAATCTTTCCCACAGCGCAAAGTTCCACGAGACTGGAAAAAAGCACAGGTGACTCCCGTATGTAAGAAGGGTAAAAGAATGAACCCACATAATTAAAGAGCAATATCCTTAATATCGATCTGCAGCAGAATTCTTGAACATGAGACAGAAAAGCTTATGTCCACAAATGAACGTGGATTTAGGAAGCGCCGGCCGGAGTGGCCGTGCGGTTCTACGCGCTACAGTCTGGAACCGAGCGACCGCTACGGTCGCAGGTTCGAATCCTGCCTCGGGCATGGATGTGTGTGATGTCCTTAGGTTAGTTAGGTTTAATTAGTTCTAAGTTCTAGGTGACTGATGACCTCAGAAGTTAAGTCGCATAGTGCTCAGAGCCATGTGAACCATGTGATTTAGGAAGCATCGCTCATGCGAACCTCAGCTTGCTCTTTCCTCGCGTGATATCCTGCGAACCACGGATGAAGGTCAACAAGCAGTTCTCATATTTCTATATTTCCGGAAAGCGTTTGACACCGTGCCTCACTGCAGAATTTTAATGAAAGTACGAGCATACGGAATAGGCTCCCAGTATGCTGTACTCAACGGCGAGAAAGCATACCATTGGGAGGAGCCCAGAGAAATGTGATAGGATCGCTCTTATTCTCTATGTAAATAAATGATCTGATGGACAGGGTGAGCCGCAATCTGCGTCTGTTTGCTGATGATGCTGTGGTGTACGGGAAACTTTCGCTGTTGAGAGACTGTAGAAGGATACGAAATGTAAGTTAATGCAGTTGAGTAGTAAAAAAAAAATTCTGTGATGATCGAATGTAACATTAATAGTATGCTGTTTATGACAGTAACGTCGATTAAATATTTAGACGTAACGTTGCAGAGCGATATGAAACGGAAAGAGCACAAAAGAATGGTAGTAGAGAATACGAATGGTCGGCTTCGGTTTATTGGAAGAACTTTAGGAAAGTGTAGCTCATCTATAAAGGAGACAGCACATGAAAAACTAGAGTGAAACGTTCTTGAATGCCACTCCAGTATGCTGGATCCCCACTAGGCAGGTTTGAAGGAAGACATTGAAGCAATTCAAAGCCGTGCTACTAGATTTGTTGCCGGTATGTTCGATCAGCGTGCAAGTGTTACAGAGATTCTTCATGAAATCCGTGAAGGGAAGACGACGTTCTTTCCGCGAGGCACTATTGAGGAAATTTAGGGAATTTGAGGCTAACTGCAGGACGATTCTATTGTCGCCAACAAAGATTTCGAGTAAGGTCGATGAAGATAAGAAAAGGGAAATTAGGACTCGTATGGGGCATATAGAAGATCACATTTCCCTCTCTCAGTCTACAAGTGGAACAGAAAAGGATATGGCTAGTAGTGGTACATGATATCTTCCACAGTGCACAGTATGGTCGACTTGTAGAGTATGTATGTAGGTGGAAATGCAAAAGTAAATGCGGAATTCTTTGAGCTAACTTACTTCCGAGATCTGAAAAGAATTTAAAATAAAAATATCATTACTGCTTATATAATTTGTGCTACAGTGGAAGTGATTGTCAACAAACTAATCATTGGGCTGAAAGCAAACCATCATTACTCTCAATATTTCTGGACGATATATAGGGGAAAAGCCTCGTAATTACTCACTCCCACTATCATGGAAAAGTAAGTTTAATGGAACTAAACTGATGAGGGAATGAAAATCAAATAAACATATGATATTTTCTTTAGATTTATAACTATTAAGTCTCAAAGAATACAGATGTTTTACATAAAGGAATAACGCTAATGTTACGTGAGTCACGTGATGCTCTTGTCATCACAATACAAAGGCTAGCTTCATAAGGGAAATATGAAAATATACAAAGTACAAGAAACCTTTTGGCTGTTTTCATATATCACTCTCTGTCTTTCTCAATATACATCAATGTGGCCTGCTTGGAAGCGTGGAATTTATCATTCACTGTACAAACACTTATGTAAAATTTACCATCCACGCAACAGCAGCTTTTTCATCGTAAGATATGTGGATGTTAAGGCATGGAAGTCGTTCGCTACACAGCTGCTCTGCAGAACGTGATTAACCCGCAGCTGTTTGCTTTTCTTTTCTCGCGCTCTTCGCACAGTCAGCAAACAGTGTATCGATCGGTCTCCTTAATACGAAAGCAGAATTTTATTCAAAGAGGTGAAAAGCAGTTACGGATCAGGCTATCTGAGTCGATTCACTGAAAATGAGACTCAACCGTACTGTCGACAAAATATCATTACTACAGTACTAAGCATCGTGACCTCAATTAATACTGCAGACGTGAATAACCTATTTACCGCACACGTAAAGTCTTTTCAAATTATTGCGATAGTAAATTTCGTTCGCTTTTCTTTTCAGGTTCATCTTCCTCTGAAGCCATTTTAGGAAGACAGGTTCCATGGAAAATTCGTAAGATGAAGAACTGTTTAATATGAACATCCAGCTTCCAAAGCCTAGTAAATGGAACAGAAATAGACACAGTCAACATGTGTTACCTGATTACGCGACTAGAGAGCGTCCAGGATAAACGAATGCTTCAGAAGACGCAATGACGTATTTATTTTGCAACTTTAGTGTACAGGGTGATTCGTCTGAGCCGTTAATCTCAAATGTTTCCTGAACCGTTTCAGATATCGTAATTTTGAGGAATGAGGAAGAATGGAGTTAGGACAAAATACTAACAGTGAATAACACAACACTTCCATCGAGGAAATGCAAACACCTTATTTTGTTACTCGCTTTATGAAAGGAACTATGTAATTCCGTCATGATTGTTTATGTAGTGCATGTAGCTATTACTTTCATAATAAATTTGATAGATGTATGCTTCAGTCAATGTATATTACTTTAGTATAAACCATGCCTTTATACTAATTTCCACTACTATATATTCACCCAAATGAATAGGGAAAATCTCCCCACAAAATGACGTATAGTCTCTTATCATAACTACACTAATTAGGAGATATTGGTATCAACTTCGCTTTTTCAGATATAGCTATAACATTTTCTGCTGCTAATTTCGTAGCTGTGAAAAGACACGATTTCAAAGGCGTTTATTTCTACAAAATCTGAGTAATGTTTTTGGAGAAGTTACAATATTTATAACTGAGGATTTATCTGTTTTGAACATGACACTGATCACTGTCGTTACACTTAACCGTAAAGCTGTATGGTCTAAAAAGTTCCTAAAAATTCCTTTTATGTCACCAAATGTTCGAAATTGCCTCCTTCTACTGCAATACACACGTTTGCGGACGCTGGTGCAACGAATTCTGTGCACACTGAAGACATTCCTTCGATATTGTTGCACAGTCTGTAACAATGCTTTGTGTTAAGCGCTGCTGGGGTGCGTAGTTTATAGGCTACATATTCAGGTTTACCCCACAAAAAAGGTCCAGTGGGGTCAATTTAGGTGATCCCGCATGCCAACTGATAAAGTCTTCAGCGCGCACATCGTGCTGGTGCTACATACATTTCCAGCGCTATTTCACTAGGAGAGAATTTGGCACTTCGGTAAGGAACTCTGCATACCTTTCACTCGTTAACATTTCTTTATTGAACTAAGGAAAAATCACGTATTTCCCGAAAATCTCTCACTCCAATGCCTCTGATGTTCAGCCTGCCTCACAGGCCCAGTAATACACGTTTATTACAGTCAGCTTTCCGTCATTTGTGAAGGTATCTTCATCGGTAAAGTGACTTCTTTGAAGCAAGAATCTGTTGTCCTGTTGTAACGTCAGAACTAAGTGACAGAACTCGATGCATCTTTAGTCCCGCTGGTAGATATGTTGAAGAAGCGACACGTGATATGGATGTGAATGTGAATAACGCTGCTCTGGAGCTAACGGGTGGATTATGAACAACAGCTGCCAGAGCACGTATTTCGTTTGGTCCACTTGTTATAGACTTGTTCCTTACCCCCTACGTAGTATTCTAGTACCCTTCCAATAATAACTATTTGAAAAATTTAAGAAAAAGTTTATTTGTACATTCGTAAATTTGTTCTCTACCTATTTCAATTATGACAAGCTTCTTCTCACGAGAAAATAGGTGTATATCAATGGATCAAAAATACATTTTCGTTAAAGATGACCTAACCAATTGTAATAATCGAATCTGGCAAAGAATAAACATACAGTAGTACAGGTGATCCTGCAAGTACGCTTTTTTCAAAATATCTAACAGCTGTAGACAGTCACCTGTGAAAAGTTCTAATAATTTTTGTGCATACGTTGAATTGTCATTCTTGTTGGACCTTGTCTGACAGAATATTTTTTGTGTGCACTTCAACTGTTCTCTCCACTTTCCTTCTCAATTATTCGTAAAGAATTAGGATATCTAGCTTCTCTTGGCTTCTGAATGGCATTTATTTTTCCAAAGTAGTCACTACTCATATTAATGACTAATGAAAACCACAACCGTTATGTTAATACAAATTTATTGCGTGAGACCAGTTTACTTCTTTTAGAGCATTATCAGGCTGCCTGCAGTTAAGCAAAACAAGAAATTGGGCTAAAAGCTATGCTATCTTTACGAATGAAGATGGCAACTCACACTGTTAATTGTTTTATAATAAATCCTAACCGAGCTGTGCAAATATTATCATATAAAAGGCTTGATTGTCATATGTAACGTTAGAGACGAAATCTGGAAGCAATTATGACATAAACATTCTGTTGACCGCCTGGCGGGAGCATGGAGAGCAGTAAGTGCTTGCAACATGCCGTGCTGTGTAGGTTAGACTGTCCAGACGGAGCCGCTCCGCGAGAAACGTAAACGGATAAGCGTACTACTTGGCCTATCTCAAGTGTGATTTGTCGACTGTGAGATCATAATCAATATAAATAAAGAAAAAGCCTGAGGTGCGGAAATGACATTAAAGTGTAAGAAACAGAACACAGCTGTTCGAAACAATTGCAAACATAGATAGAAGGACGGATTAACAAAACAATTATGCATTTAACGATGGAATAGGTGGGAATGCTTATGCAAAACTGCATCGTCATTCAGCAGATATGACAGTAAGTGACTAAATACACAGAACTGTTTTGGAGTAACTATGTAGAATATAACAGGAATAGTAATTATGATCTCACAGAATGATCATTACTCGTGAATAAGATGATAAAAAGAGACGTACAGTCATAGAACACTACTGTTTGTCATATTTCCGAAAGGTGATCGGCAGATGTTTATATGATCGCTGCCTCCTGATTTTGTCTCTAGCTTTAACTGTGACAATAAGACCATTTATATCATTGTATGGGAACAACTCGATGAGGATTTATTATAAGACTACTGGCAGCGTTAACTGGTTCAAAATGGCTCTGAGCACTATGGGACTTAACTTCTAAGGTCATCAGTCCCCTAGAACTTAGAACTACTTAAACCTAACTAACCTAAGGACATCACACACATCCATGCCCGAGGCAGGATTCGAACCTGCGACCGGCAGCGTTAACTGTCTATCGTTAAAATATTATAGGTTTTGTACTGATTTTTTTTTTTTTGCTTACCTGCAGGCAACTTGATGATGTTCTTAAAAGAACGAAACCGCCAGTAACACTGTAAATTTGTATCAAACAGTTGTGGCAGTTTTCATGAATCTGTAGTATAAGTGTCAGTCACTTATAGGACTCAACATGACCAATATTATAACCAGTACTCGATACACGCGAACGACACACACAGAACGAAAGCTAAATTTCCTGTGTGACCCTTTCCTTTATATCGGTTTCACTGTGGTGCTGCACTGCGTTTCCTCCATGCTGGACTTGGCATACACTAACGGAAAAAATATAAAAATATAATATATAAATGAAAGTTGGTAGGCGTGTTTCTGCATCGGAAGGATGATGTCTATTAAAATTTGGCGCCAGTCGCATAAGAGTGGCACTAATAGCGCCACTATGAGGATGCAAATCAGGTTTGATTCAAAACGGTCGTGAGTGTTAATTGCATTTGAGAATGGGCGTGGTGAGTTGATGTTAGTTAAGAACGCCTGTAAGGAGACAGAGACGCCCTTATCAACACCACACTGAGTTTGAACGATGTCTTGTAATAGGACTACGAGAAGCTGGGTGTTCCTTCTGCGATATTGCAAAAACACATGGCGGGAATATAGCCATTGTATATAATTGCTGACAGCAGTGGTCATGAGGAGACCATTTGAGTGTCTGCAACTGAACTGTCTGTGTGCTAGACACACTGGATCTACACCTGGTGTTATGGACTGGGGTGCGATTTCGCATGACAGTAAGAACACTCTCGTGGTTATCCCACTCAACCTGACTGCAAATTTGTACGTCAGTCTAGTGATTCGTTCTGTCCTGCCACCATTCATGAACAGCATTCTAGGGGATGTTTTCCAATAGGATAACGCTCGCCCACATACAGCTGTTGTAACCCAACATGCTCTACAGAGTGTCAACATGTTGTCTTAGCCTGCTCGATCACCAGATCTGTCTCCAATCGAGGACATGTGGGACATGATCGGACGACAACTCCAACGTCATGCCCTGTATTGACCGATCAAGTGCAACAGGCATGGAACTCTATCCCACAAACTGATATCCGGCAGTTGTACAACACAATACATGTACGTCTGCATGCTTGCTTTCAACAGTCTGGCAGTTGCATTGATTGTTAAAGCACCAGCATTTCACATTTGGAATGGCTTATCTCGCGCTTACATTAACCTGTGATCTTTCAATGTTAATCATTTATATCTGTTTTATAGACAAATGTATTCCCTAAACTTCATTACTCTACATTTTTTTGTGTTGCGATTTTTTTTTCGTCAATGTATTTCCGTATTTTGGTATAAATTACGAGCTTCTGCAGCTTCTGGAAAAGGCACATTCGGTTTCATGTTATAAGCAGATAAACACCAAGTTCTTACTGTCGTAATTACTCAGAAACTAGTAAGCGGGTTTTTAAAAGTGAACAGTCATTGAATGATAACAACCAGCGGAAACTGCTATAGTTCCACATGTATAAGCAAAGTGATTGCCGATATCTATGTAATTAATACGGCTACTGAAAGAGACTATATGTCTTTTAGCGAATGCTTTCTCACTCTTGATCTGGGTGAAACGGAATTACGGTAACTTAAACTCTTCCAGAAATATTTGAGATGAACATCTTAACTGAATCACCTTTATTTCATAAATAGTTCAAGGTATCAGAACAAGGCAACAGCCAGTGGTTGAATAAAAATGTACGAATATGTCTCCACGCAGTCTATAGTCGAAACATTTTTATAAATAGAGATACTGAAGCAACTATGTTTTTTGATGAAACCATATGCTTTCCTTAATAGTACACGAGTGAACGTGAGAAGAGGACTGCAATGGCAGGCCGGTGATTAGGGATTTCATTGAAACTTATTCCAAAAAAAGAGTCAGGTATGTTTAAAATTTTTGGTCAAGACTTCCGAAACAGTGGTGGAATCAAAGGTTTCTACGTCAAAGCAGTTGAAACCAACACTGTCGCAAATGTCAGAGATATGAGCATTCCTGCACATTCTATACCCTCCCCATGTGGCGAATAGCCTACATGCCACTCAAACAACAGCGAGCGAAATTATGGATCTCATTTCAAAACTAATGTGACTGATTTGTGAACTGCAGCTTTTAGCTAAGAAAACTCAAATACGATACACGTGTTCAGAATCTATTCTATATTACTGCAACCACTCGTCTGTACAGACCCAGAACATGTGTACTTGATGCAAGGTGTAAAAAGAGCAGAAAAGTTTTTATGGACGAAAGGGAAGTAAATAAAAGGAACAACTTCAATGATTTTAATCACCGTCTGATTTATGAATCAATTCGCCAGCATGAAAGCATTTTCGTTTCATACACTCACACTTTATTAATCAGAAGTGACTATAGATGTTAAATATTTCCAATAATTACTGGATACTATGTGGAAAAATCCACATTAATAGAAAATAAGCCTGTAGCAATATATTTTATTTATAATAATTGAGCAAAGATGTTAAATATTCCCAGAAAATAGAGGAGGTAAAGTGAGAAATTCTGTGTTACTTAAAATTGAAAAGTGAATATTGCAGCAATATATTTCCTTAATTGGAAGTGAACAAGTGAGATAAATATTACACACTTTTCCATTTTATACACTGTCACATTCATGATATGATAAACCAATGATATTCTGGTTGCGTAGACCGGATAATTGTTATCACATAATCAATGTTATTGTGTCTAAAATAAAGAGAAATGCATAATACGTCACTCAGTCTTTCCCATAAACCAAAACGTCAATTTTTTCAAAATGTTAAATGTCCCTAGCACAGAGAGAACATAAAATAATAATTCAACTCTACAGTCGCCGTCGTCGAAGGAGACGTCCGCGTTACGCAACTTCATCCGTCGTTTTCACTACACCAGGAGCTGGTAAGTCGACGACAAGTGTTCGCAACTTGCGTGTGCTTCTTTCTGCTTTTTAATATGAAATAGATTTACATAATTCCACTTTGCTGTCCCTGTCGTGAAAGTAGACGTCCGCATCATCCAACTTCGCCCTTCTTTTTCATGACGCCACGGCTGGTAAGTCGACAAGAGTTCGCTACTTATGGGTGCTTGTTTCCGCCTTTTTACGTGAAGTAGACCTACATTATAGTTCAGCAACAGCCGATGCAGAGAATAGGTGTCAGCCCAAGACTTCTAGATGTACCCCCTACAGTGAATAGACATTACTCATGATGAAGGTGTTAGGTGGAACATTAATTTTACCATGTACAGTTGCTTACTGCCGAAGAAGGTGGAGTCTGAGAAACGGTGATACTAGGTTTCAATATCATTGTAAGATCTTCAGAGGGTAAGGCATATGTGCAGCTCTCTATTCACCTCGAATGGGATCTATGACGGAAAGTAAATGCACTGATATGGCCGATTGTGCTAAAATAGTTCTCTGCAAACTATATGAGAATGTCACAATAGAGGAGAGTACTAAAATAGTTGTCTACAAACTATATTAGAATGTTACAATAGAGGAGAGTTTCGTAAAGTCATTAAAATAAGATCAGGTCTCCATTATTAAATTGAGTACGAAGGCTTAGAAACATCCGTTCCGCGAATTCTAAAAATCATCCGTTTTACGTTCAGGAAGTGTAACGATCGACGAAAATTTCTGCAGAGACGAAATGATATTGCCTCCTAGAGAGTCACTTTTCTACTGATTGTGGAGGTAAAAAACTGGCCGAAAACTGGATATCTCAAAGTCGCACGAACAAATACATTTAGCACCACTACAATGAAAACTGAGGGCCAAGGGTACGTAGAGGTGGAAGTTTCTGGCTAATAGTGACTCATGCTGGGTGTGTAAATGCAGGTTTTGTAATGGAAGCCAGACTTGTACTTCGTTGGTCTTAAAGTTCCAGTCACTATTGAGGAATGAACGAGACAGCCTTTACAACTTGTTTGTTGATACGTTACCCTCAATGGAAGAAGACAGCATTGTAATGGATCAATTGGGTTTTCCATGCTGAAACGTAAGATAAGAATTCAGTCAGCTATCTTTCCATGCAAGTTGACAAACCACCATTTTTAAACTTGTGTAGAAAAGCCATTACAGACTGAATACATAAGAAGTGCCGCAACTAGGAAAGCTAGGGAAAATAGTTTATTCAGTTAAGATATACGAGGTACCAAGAAGTTATATGAAGTGACCAGTTTGTAAAAAAGAAAAGGGGGGGACATGAAATAGTTCCCCTTCCATAGTATCAGGGTTATTATAAACCAACTGAGATGATATAGGCCTCGGTTAAAAGGGATATAGCAAAGAGGAACACGACCAACAACGTCAAGGACCTTCAAGTTCAACAATTTTGCTAAATACGTGGAAAGTATAGAGCACTCAATAGTGCATTAGGAACACAGTAACAGAACCAATTTCAGTACGATTGAGTGAATTTATCGAAAGTGAACTTGAACCAGAATCGAAAAACGAACTGATGTAACTATTTACGAAGCTTCAAACAACATAAAATTCAATACAAAAATGATTTTTATGCAAGTGCATGTTTTGTTACATAACTACAAGTATTTTTCTATAGAGGATGTATTGCCTACAGTTCCAGGATGTTATGCGGTTTTTCCCACTCACAGATCCATTACTCAATAATAAACTAACTGGCTAAAATTCACGGAAACGGTTATCCCATTTGAAGATGTGCCCTGAATAACGCCCGAGTGTTGCGCCTAGATGTGGCTTATGGCACGAGAGTAGACGTGATATTACAGTAGTCTGTTACAGACAAGTGTGTGGTCAAGATGACAGCACGTTGCGAATTAGACGACTTTGAAAGCGAATAGAAATCGGTGCAAGACTAATGGATCCATAGCTTTTCTGAGATTACACAAGAATTCCTATTTCCGGGATCAGCTGTGTCTAGTATGGATATTCATTATCGCAGATACAACATTTTCACACGCGTAAACAGCTGCAAAGGAGACCGCAAGTGTTTGATGAACGGACGTCACATCGCCTCATAGAGCCACACGAGGCGATAGGTGGTTTACTATCTGTCAGATCGAAACTGATTTGAATAAGGGGCATCTGGAAAAGATATCTACCAGAACAGTACGAACATGAATACACCGCATAGGCTTCAACAGGTCGGCTCGTGTCCCAGTACTTTCCCATGACATGAGTTTCGCCCACTCACTGTACTTCAGTTAAGTTTATCGCTTAATCGTCAACTAAATTACATCTTTTTACACCGTAAATACTTTCTCGCTGCACATTTCTAGTTTGTGCCCGTGTGGTTTCAGATGCTTCAGTTGTCTGTATATTTTATCACAAGCATTTCAGGATGTAGCAGTGACGTAGTAGCAGTAAGAGCTGCATACAGAGTGTCAGAGGCGGCTCGTGGTTTCAATAAAAGAGAGAAGAGACGGCTGTGAATCCGTTACCAGTGTGGTCACATTCTTGAGTTTCCGAGAGTCCTGCTGCTTTTTTTACCCTTTCTATTATGTCTTAAAATTACGGTTTTTGCAGTTCTACCTATTGCACATGTCGCAAAAACTATCCAAATGCACCGCAGGTAACACACATAAACTTGGAAATAACACACTATATCAACAAAACGGCGTCAGCTAGCAAGGAACGTTATCAGCAGTTAAAAGTTATAACACACGTTTTTGGTCACTTATTTCATCAAATCCTTCGTCTCGTTAAATGGTGATACTTACGTTACCGTATTCTAGTACTCTCTATCCAAACATTTACATTCTTATGGCACCTTTACTAGAATAGTTAGAATTGTCAATACCAGAAACACAAAAGTATATTGAACACTATCGAAACATTAATATTTAACGTCGATTCATGACACATCGAAGCGTCATATAGAGACACAGAGGCAGGTATTTGTGGGCAAGGGTTCATCTACTCTGTTGCTTTCCCTTTGTTGTGTCCTTGACCTTCCGCTCTTACCCCATTCCTTGGAATATACAGGGTGTCTCTCCTAAGAGTCGTCAGGCCGATTTTCTCTGGTGATTCAGCGGTTATTTGCAAATTAGTTTTTGCAGTGTGTAGCTGGAGTCACGCCAAACAAATACTGTTTTGCACGTCTTTCATTCGACGTGCAGAGTCGACAGGAAGCGTCGGTTTGTTTCCCGTTACAAACAAAATGGTTTTGAAAGCGGATTTATACGTGCCCACGTGAGAGGTACATCCCAAAATAGTGTAGTGTGATATTCTTTTTATCGATATGTATTAACAGGGGCACTAAAACACGAGGAATAATCAGCAGCGATAGCACCGTCCTTGCCCGTAATAACTGTTACCACCATATAGCAGTACTGCTCAGTCGCTCCTGGAGTACGTTTATTCTTCGTGTTGTAATGTCCCTGTTAATACTAGTTCTATCTGTCTTCGGCAACTGTATTTCTATTTCTTGCAATAAACTTTATAGTCTTCTGAAGAAGGACACTAGGTGCCTAAAACCGGTTAAGAAATAAAATGTCTCTTTGCAGTTTGTAGCTGTTCCCTATTGATACGTTTCGATAAAACGAATATCATGCTAGACTAACTTGGAAGCGCTATATCGAATCATCAATTGAAATTCCGCTTCAAAAATTATTTTATTGGTAATGGGAAATAAACCGTCACTTTCCGTCGACAACGAACGTCGCATGAAAAACCTGATAAGCAGTATTTCTTTGGAGTCGTTACAGCTTCACACTGCAAAAATGAAATTGAAAATATCTGCCGAAACACCAGAGAAAAAGCGTCTGACGATATTTATTCCAAGTTATGGCGGACAATATGGCGGATTTCCTGACGTTCACAAGTAGTTTATATCGTTTATAGTCGCCGACATACGACACAGTTTTTATTTCTGTCTAATGGAACATGTTTTTCTTTTCAATCGAAAGTAGCTTCTAAGATAACTTCAACGACATAACATGTATGGGACTTTATCAAATATTATCAAGATAACAGCGCCGCAAACCATTGTCCCGCCGTCAGGAGAAGAGGGTCCACTATCGTCTGTCCTTTTGTTCGATAAATAAGCAAACAAGTAGCTCAGGTATGGTAGTTCTGTTTACCTTTGTGCTTGAATCCCATCAGTCCGTGTTCAGCTGTTTTAGGAGTCAGATAACTTGCTCGTAAGGCTTTTGAGACATTTACAGTGTATACAACAGTCGTTGGACTGTCGTTTATGGAGAATGTCGCAAACTAGCAAACTACCAGCTGAAGAGTATTCAGATAGAGCCAAGCGCATGAGATATGTCTTTGAAAATGTTATAAAAAAGTTCTGGAAACTGGGAATGTGGAGAATAAAATAAACCAGGGAAAAAGAAGAGCAACTGAAACTAACATTCTAGCAGTAGTAAAACACAATGCAAATGTCACTAAGATGCATCTCGGAAGTAACGATACGGATTAATCAAACGAGCTTTCTGCGAACACTATATTCCTTCACATTTCATCCTCCTCTCATCTTTCTGTATCTACAGCTTCATAGCATTGACTTCCAGAATGGGCTACAGTTCTCCGAATGTTATTTTTGAAAAGTGCAAAGTGATGCGACATATCTATTCAAAATTTTGTTTAAGGAATAAGCATCATTTACAAACCGGGGGCAAGACAGTCTTCGCAATATGCACTAATCGTCAGTTGAAAATCCACGCTGACTCAAAGAAGTAGTTAGAAACAACACTCTTTGTCTATCAACGTTTGGTGGGTATTTTTTGAAGACCCGCATCATTGGTCCCTGTTTTATTGATGGGAATCTAAATACAGTCAGGTACCTCGAGTTCCTATGATACGCTGCTGCTGTAATTATTGGAAGTCATCACGCTGAAGGTAAGGCAGTCAGTGTAGTGCCAACACGGCGGGTGCCCTTCCACATTCAGCGCTTGTAATAACAGCCCTCTTAAGAGAACATTTGGAGATCATTGGAACAGTCGTTCAGGAAACGTAAAACAATCTACACTCTCACCAAAGTCATCACTTCTATAATTTTGTGTATGGCGAAAATTAAAGCAAGATGCCTATTAGGAAACACCGGTGACTCATGAAGGCACGAAATGCCTTTTAACGCGGAACTGTGTTGCCGTTAACTCCAGATGAAACTGAACGTGAAGTATTGTTTTTCCAGAATGAATTTATAGCGTGTAGCAATGCTCAGTGTCCAGAATTTTGAGCACTTGGTATAAGAGCCTGGACAATAAACACACGAACCATACCTTAGTTACGTGTTTGCTTCCATTTGGTATAAGAGGTCAGGCGTTTTTGGAACCTCTTCTCCTGATGGCGGTACGGTGATTCGGGGCACCGTTATCTTGACACTGCTTGATAAAATCCCATCAACGTTATGTTACTGAAATTTTGTCGAACCTCGATACATCTACTCAGTTCAGAAATATTTGGGGTGTCCTGTCTTAGCTGCCTCGCCCAATATACAGGGTGACCTAGACCTACAGTGACCAAATTTTGGACATTGTACAGGGGTATTTTCTGAGTGTTTTGTTAAAAGGGATCCGTGGTCTCTGTTGGCTCGTTACAGTATAATTGCACTACGGTTGAGTTTCTAAGCCCATTTGTCTTTGTACCTGCATTGCAATGAAAATGTCTGCAAAACAATACAAATGGCGGCAGTATGCCCTATGTATCTTGTTTTTAAACAAACTTCTTCCATTGACTCATGGTACTTGCTATTGACAACTGAAATGCCCTGTTTACTCTTTGTCCTCAAACTTGCTTTGTATACTTATCTCTCCTGTCTCAAGTGTTGTCTAAAGATGAAACTCGATATGCTGGCCGTGTATGGTTTCACTGAATCCAACAGCAGAGTAGCACAACGATACTACGCCGAACTGTTCTCGCAGCGATGGCAACCACATCACAGTCGGCCCAGACAAAATACTTTCAGAAACATGAAAACAAACGGTAACACAGATCACACACCTTTTCTTACTAACATGTTCAACGGGACACTACTAACAGGAAAAATTCCAAACCTCTGGAAAACTGCTAATATAGTGATAATCGGGAAATCACAAGACAACGTACCGACCGATCTGTCTCTTAAACGCTCTCGGCAAGGTACAGGAAAAGCTCCTGTCTGACCGTTTACAATAGCACAGACGCCTCCTCGGCCTAACGCCCCATCAATTTGGCTTCAGGGAAGGTAGATCAATAGAAGACGCCGTCAGCCAAGTACTGACAGTTACAAATAACATCAGCGACAAATACGTGGCCGCCATACTAATCGACATAGCCGGGGCATTTGACAACTTGTGGTGGCCATCCCTCTTCGCCAGGTTAAGGGAAATGAGGCTATCAGTTTCCCTCTACAGAGGCAGAGTGGCCGAGTGCAGGGTTGGTACACGGGAGGTTGTCAAGACAATAACAGAGAGATGTCCACAGGGCTCGATCTGTGCACCAATATTCTGGGATATCGCAATCGAGCCCTTGCTGGACACCCTAGACAGTTACGACAGTGTAAGAGGTGTGGTGGCTTACGCAGATGACCTGCCCGTAGTGGTGTCAGCCAACTCGAGGGCAGCACTAGAGGCAAAAGGCACGCAACTGCTTCATTAAATTAACGGTTGGTGCAAAGAAACTAAATTAAAAACAGCTCCCAGTAAAACTGTATATTTACTGCAGAGACAGACACTACAGAGGAATCCAATTCTAAAATTAGACAATAGAAGCATGCAGAGGAAGCAAGCCACACGTTATCTCGGACTGCATTTTGACGAAAAACAGACTTTCAACCATCATATAAAATTGACAATTTACAAAGCCTCCAAAATTATGCACAAACTAACAAGACTAAACACAACTCAGTACAAATTACCTACTAAGACGATAAGGACCTACCACATTGCGATATTTGAATCCATCGCATGCTTCGCCGCAAGTGCTTGGGCTCATAGACTGAACATACAAACTAACAAGACAACTGCAAGACGAGGTCAACGTAGTGTCCTGAGAATGAGAGGAGCCTTCAGCACCACGTCACTAGAGGCACTTTGCGTTGTGATGGGGACCTGTCCTATAGACATAACAATACGTTATAGAGCTGCACTTTACCGGCTGAAGAGGGACAGGCTCGATAAAGTCAGCGAAATTACGGGAACCAACATTATGAACAAAACACAAATGAAACAATGGTGGATTCAAACATGGCAGAGAGGGTGGGATGCATCCGACAAGGGTAGCATAGTACACGCTTTCTTTCCTGATGCACATGAAAGACTACAACTGAAACATGTCGACCCAAGCCGGGGGATGGTCCATTTCCTGATAGGCCACGGGTCGTATCCGGTACATTTAAATCGTATGGGACTATTTAACTATGAAGTATGCGTGTGCGGAGAAACTGGGACACTAGCACATGTCACACTGCTATGCAACACGCTAGCACAAGTGAGACCTATACAGAACGACAGTGACATCGCCAGAATAATACGTAATCCAGATGGCTGGAACACAATAAATAGCGTAGCCAATATTGTATTGAACACTCTGCATGAAGAATACAAGCGCCAAAACTCATATGGAAGGAGACGTAGACAAGCACAAATAACACGACAAACCACATGGGAGGACACAAACACCATCACACATTCCGAAACAGAGGAAGGAACACTAAGTGAACATGACTCAGAAGGGGTCAACATGTAAGGGACCGAACCCAACAATGCATGACACTGCATGTCACAACACAATCACCAACAACACAACAATCAAAAAACAAATAAGCACCGACACCACATGATAAGATTGTAGTTAGAAAGTAATGTCGCTTGGGAGGAGAAGGCGCGAAGAACTTTTATTCCGAGGCTCCTCCTCCCCAATGACATACTGCATAGTATTTAAAGTATACTGCACACAACCAGTAATGTACTGCTCGTTTTATTGTGTGCATACAGAAGTATATTCTCTTCTCTAGAGTCAAAGAATTTTACATATCAGTAATGTATTAAGTTATTTAAGGAATAATGCATTCAACTAGCAATGAACTATAGTTTATTTCTACTGACAAATTACAAACATAAGTGTATCTCTCATGTAAAGCTAAAATTAATGTATTCCATGTTTGAAGTGCTCAATCAGTAACCCGTAGAATCTGTGTAAACATACATTTCAGATGAGAATAGCTCGAGGTTGTACCTAGACCTTCTCATCCGCAATAGGTAGAAATAGGCCATTATCAACCAACATGCTACTTAGACTATATAACACATCCAAATACAGAATATCACTTCCCTCTACATACTGCAAATTATTTTCACCCCATACTTTGTATTACATTTTCTATTTTTTTCTTTTTCTTTGACATTTGCATTATATAAATTATATTCTCAGCAACTAAATAGTAACAAATTGTATGGAACCATTTTAACAATTGTTAAGCATTCAATTCGCTGTAACCTCAGGGAAATCTTTATATATTATGTTCTTTATATTATTTAAAAAAGCATTAACAACTGTATACCAATAAGATTTTAACAATGAGAAGTCTTTGCTGTTAGATTCAGAAGCATCCGACCTACCTTACATTTCAAGACGGTGGGTTACTCTGTACTGTTAATGAAATAAATAAAAAATAAATAAATAAGTCGTTTAGCACCTGTAATGTGTTGCATTACTCTGTGGTTTCTGTTATACATTTTGCTGACAGTATGTTACCGCTTTTTCACTGACACCAAATAAATATTAATTATATTGAAGAGCCACCGGAGAGGGTACAGTCCTGTAAGAATGATGTCAAACTGTTAAAAAGTCAGAATTGGCCATTTCCGCACCTGTTGTTCTGACGTTAGGAGCAAGCTCGGCCAGTCCGGCGTGTGTTTCGACAGCCAGGAAGCTGGGTCGGCCGAGCTGGGCGTACCTTAGTAAGCCGCGCGATCCTCGCAGTTGACATCAACAGATAGCGGCACCTTTTGAGCCTCAGTAACTGGCGGACACTCTGAGCATGAAAAGGAAGTAAGATGAGAGTTTAACGTTCTCTCGACAGTGTGATCATTAGAGACAGAGCACAAGCTCAGATTACGAAAGGATGGGTAAGGAAATCGACCGTGCCCTTTCAGCAGAACCATTACGTCATTTGTCTGATGCAGAGTTGTAAAACTACCGCAGGCTACCGTAGATTACCATAAGTAAGTGGAGGCTACAGCAGCTTTCCTAGTAGCTTTGGTGAGTCAAGGATGTACCCACATTATCTGTACGTTAGGTGTGTTGCATGCCTATCGGGCGTTACCTCACAACGATTTCTTTCTTTACGTATGCTAGCAATGTTTTACTAGATTTCGCTAAAACCCGGAAGCCGTGAACCGTCTTGAAACAGACTGAGGATCTATAGAGGACTGGGTAATCTATAAAACATTTTTGTTTCACATAGTTATCCTCCAGTCTATTACTTAGGAATAAACAGTATTTATAGCAAAACTGAAATTGTCAATGTTTAATTCAGTTGATTTGTAATGTGAAACAGAAAGACTATGTGTTGAAAATAGAAAAGTACAAATTTAACATATAGTGCTAGAAATATCAATTTCCTCAACAACAAAATAAAATAAAATAATGCAAACGAAAAGTATGTCAGACATCGGTTCAATACTTCGTCGAACTTATGTAAGGCATGTTTCTGTTATTCATAAACCACTTTCGCATTTATCAATAATAACAGGAAACTCTTGCCATTGATCATAATGAAGAATGCTCTATTGAGCATAATATAACAAAACAATTTCACATATTTTTTATGTTTGTATGTAAACTGTACTTGCATCAAAAGTAACAGCTTTGGTTACATAAAAGCGTAGAAATTATACGATCAACTAATGTATATTACCTAAAAATGCAATTTATATTCTGTAACTATAGAAAATACACAATGGGCTAACACTGAATGACGTGTAGTTCTAATTATGTGAAAAACAAACAACGAAACAAACGAAAAAAACTAAGAAAAGTCGTCGGCTCCCACTTTCTCTCTTACAAATTTATTTATCTTTCTTTGCCTACCATTGTTACCAGTACTACCGGTGGTCCTGCCATATACTACATTATTTATGTGGTGTACCAAAACTGTAGTCTGGAGCGAATTAAGGAAATCACGGGAAACCTAAATCTGGATATCCGGATGGGGTTTTAGCTGTCGTTCTCCTGAACACGAGTCCAGTGCGCTAACCACTGTGCCAGCTCGCTTGTCCTTGTATAAGAATTTCTAAGTTCACAGAACGGGTAGGAGGTAAACACATCAACTGGCCGAATGGTCGGAAAAACCTGGCTGTTGGCGATAAACGTGGAGAGGGCAATCGCTGTGGCTGTATTCAGTGACTAACATAAATATTAAACAAGACTAAATCTAATAAAAATGAACTTGACAAGTTTCAGAGAAGCCAGTAACATGGTTATAAAGAGAGTAACAAGACGTTTGAGTGGGAAGAGAAAAATAAGACGTTTGAGTGGGTCAAAACGTTTCCTCGGTTGGAAAAGTAGTTTTTAAGTTAGTTTACGTCGAAGTGTTTCTGTCTAAAACGAATATTGAAAAGTAGTATCTCCACAACGCCTTAAGTGAGTTTTACAAACGAAGTGTCTACGGATAAGTTTCATACAGCTCTCTCAGGAGATACAGTAGATTCATTGTAAACATTGCCTACTTTAAATTTCATGCCAGAATGTGCATTCTGCGTAAAAAAATATGAATGTTCACCTAAATAACAAATTTAAGATTAAAATTAGTGGTAGCATTACTAACTAAATATAGAGAGGAGTGAATGAATGTACTTAGTTTTAGCTGTTTGTGTTCATTAACAATAAAACGGTGTAAAGTAGTGTTCACATAGACAAAATCGTTATGTATGATGAAACTATTTAACTTAGAGACAAGCCAAGAACAGCAATAGAAAGCTGACGAAATTTACATATTAACTGATGTATGACACGTATGTGTAACATTAAATTTATGGTTTTTAAGTATGTTGCCGAAGTCGGAAGTGTGCACTTCTATCTCGTCAGATCGAGGGCTTAAATATGCCCCAGCTATTTTGCCCAGGATACTCTGTTCGGGTTCGTGGAGCAGTCAGTTTTGAGATCTAGGAGCGGCAGTACACATGACTACGAGTAGGTGGCATCACAAGTCTATCGAAATTTTTCTTAGTTTGCATTGCGGACTTACAATATTCACAAGTGTCGCTAGTGTATTATAGATGCAGGTCTACCTTTATGTAAACAAATTTTTTGAAACATGGCATATTACAGACAGAAATATATAATAATATGATAATAAGGCTATAACCATACCTTACACTGGAAATCTATCTCAAGTACTTGTTATATCTAAATACAAATAAAGAGTGACTTCATGCTAAAATGATAACTACACACGTAGTTTGTCATATGCATGCACTTTGTTAAGACGTTAAGATCACACAAAGTCTCTCGAAACCACTTATTTTCAACAAAATAAATATTTATTCCATCCTGGCTTTAGAGTGTTTTTACACTACTGCCCATTAAAATTGCTACACCACGAAGATGACGTGCTACAGACGCGAAATTTAGCCGACAGGAAGAAGATGCTGTGATATGCAAATGATTAGCTTTTCAGAGCATCACACAAGTTTGGCGACGGTGGCGACACCTACAACGTGCTGACACGAGGAAAGTTTCCAACCGATTTCTCATACACAAACAGCAGTTGACCGGCGTTGCCTGGTGAAACGTTGTTGTGATGTCTCGTGGAAGGAGGAGAAACGCGTACCATCACGTTTCCGACTTTAATAAAGGTCACATTGTAGCCTATCACGATTGCGGTTTATCGTATCGCGACATTGCTACTCGCGTTGGTCGAGATCCACTGACTGTTAGCAGAATATGGAATCGGTGGGCTCAGGAGAGTAATACGGAAAGCCGTGCTGAATCTCAAAGGCCTGGTATCACTAGCAGTCGAGATGACAGGCATTTTATTCGCATGGCTTGTACGGATCGTGCAGCCACGTCTCGATCCCTGAGTCAACAGATGGGGACGTTTGCAAGACAACAAACATCTGCACGAAGAATTCGACGACGTTTGCAGCAGCATGGACTATCTGCTCGGAGACCATGGCTGCGGTTACCCTTGACGCTGCATCATAGACAGGAGCGTCTGCGGTGGTGTACTCAACGATGAACCTGGGTGCACGAATGGCAAAACGTCATTTTTTCGGATGAATCCAGGTTCTGCTTACAGCATCATGATGGTCGCATCCGTGTTTGGCGACATCGCGGTGAGCACACTTTGGAAGCGTGTATTCATCATCGCCATACTGGCGTATCGCCCGGCGTGATGGTATGGGGTGCCGTTGGTTACATGTCTCGGTCACCTCTTGTTCGCATTGACGGCACTTTGAACAGTGGACGTTACATTTCAGATGTATTACGACCCGTGGCCCTACCCTTCATTCGATCCCTGCGAAGCCCTACATTTCAGCAGGATAATGCACGACCGCATGTTGCAGGTCCTGTGCGGGCCTTTGTGGGTACTGAAAATGTTCGACTGCTGCACTGGCCAACACATTCTCCAGATCTCTCACCAATTGAAAACGTCTGGTCAATGGTGGCCGAGCAACTGGCTCGTCACAATACGCCAGTCACTACTCTTGATGAACTGTGGTATCGTGTTGAAGCTGCATGGGCAGCTGTACCTGTACACGCCATCCAAGCTCTGTTTGACTCAATGCCCAGGCGTATCAAGGCCGTTATTACGGCCAGAGGTGGTTGTTCTGGGTACTGATTTCTCAGGATCTATGCGCCCAAATTGCGTGAAAATGTAATTACATGTCAGTTCTAGTATAATATATTTGTCCAATGAATACCCGTTTATTATCTGCATTTCTTTTAGGTGTAGCAATTTTAATGGCCCGTAGTGTAGCAAGTAAAACAAAATGGGATAATTCAACCCGGTTCTTTAGTTGTTGTTCACGAGTCCCTTATCTGTCTCTATAGCTGAGTGGTCAGCACGGTGGAACGCCATGCGAGGGGCCAGGGTTCGATTCCTGGCTGGGTCGGAGAGTTTCTCCGCTCAGGGGCTGGGTGTTGTGTTGTCTTCATCATCATTTCATCCTCATCGACTTCCAAGTCGCCGAAGTGGCGTCAACTAAAAAGACTGGCACGAGGGGGACGGCCTACCCAATGGGAGGCCCTAGCCACATGACATTTCATTTCACAAGTCCCTTGAGCTTCTAGTCCGTGGAGGGCCAGTCCATAAATTTTTGGGATGCCACCTTTGGTAAGGTGACATCACACTGCTGTTACGTTTTACAACATGTCCATGAATACTACCTTGTACAAGGTAGATCACGTGTTAAGTAGACTCCCACAGCATCTCCCATCATGTAACGGCTATTAAATACTGGGCTTTGCTCAATGATTACTCTTTTTCTATACCGAATGGTGAGTGTATTGCGAGAATTTCGACAGCAAATTAATTCCTATCCCACCTGTCAGTCTTTAAATTTCTCAGTGAGCAGCTGCATATTACAAAGAGTCATTAGCCTCTGAGCCACTCACTGTGAACCCAAGTGAAACCAAACCTGAAAATAATAAGCTGTAAGGGTCTACGGGTTGCATGCAGCCATACGGTAGGTAACAAGTGCTGACCAGCCGACCTATCTGGACTGCTGACAATTTGCTTGGTCAGTACACGTGCGTCCGGCCGCAGTGCGACGCAGGGTGTAAGCGACTGGCCGCCGTCCACAGCGAACCGTATTAACTAGCGTGGCCTCGGGCGCGAATCTGTCTCTTTTCTTAGCTCACCATTGAGCCTTTCGATACGTCCGTAATTAGGATGTCAGACACAGTGATGATGGGTGCATGTAGCGTGTGTGTTTTATAATCAGCCACTGTTAATAAAACTGTTTAAAATTACTTCTTGGTGTTCGCGTATTGCCGTACCTCAAGATCCCACCGCTTACAAATTCTGACAAATATTTCGTCTGATTATCATCCGAGGCAACAACACAAGCAACACCCTTATAAAGGGAATGGATACAGCAGCATCCAATTCTGCCATGTTCACTGCTTAGTTTTGATGTGGCTGCCTTTTGTTGCACACACCACGGCCACCAACCACGCCCAGGAGTGTGCGACCCTTCTGACGAACTGATGAACCTCCAGGGGAGGGAACTGTTTCACATGCCCCTATCTCAGACGAAAGAATGGACATAAAACAGGGAATAGCAGTATCACCATAACGCTCTCTGAATTCTAACCAAGCGATCAATGAAAAGTCAGAACTCAGAGACAGTTGAAAAGTGCTACGTTTCACTAGTGTGAAGATTTAAATTTTGTAAACTGACAAGGGGAGAGTAGTGGGACAAAGAGATTGCTTCCTCAGATTTATTCAAGATGGCGGATCCAAGAAGGCAGTCATCAATGTGGCAGTGAAACACTGTCATCATGACGGGGAGTTCAAACATTGACAGAAAATAGGTTAGTTGCGCTATCTCCACTAACCTAACTCATCCATTTCCCTTTTCATCCTTACAACGCCACTTCCCCCTCCTCTCCCCTCCCCTATCTGGAAGTTGGTGGGAAAACGACTCACTCTGTGCTGGGCTGCCGGATAGGGTGGACGTAAGTCTTTATTTTGCCTGTAATATACAATATTGTTTATTTAAACAATTAGAGTTGTAATAGACGTTAGCTCAATCCATTATGTCCACCTCAAGGTCTGGAGTCCAACTGATATAGTACACAGCACGAGAGACCACTTTCGCTTCTCCTCCCCTCCTGTGACGTAATCCAAAATGGTCGTGTGGGGAAAAATGTCGGGAAATTCGCTCAGTCTATGCTGAGACTCCCAAAACGATTGACATAATTGTTTACTGTGTACTATGTGTTAAATGGATGAGATGTCTGTGTTGGAAAAGGAAGAATTTAACAGGTATATTAGATGTAATCATACAACTGAGGAATGTGTCCATAGCCACCTGCACGATGTTTGGAAAGCAATGACATGTCATGGATGTATGTAGAAGACAAATACACTTCATCAAATAATGAAGATTCAGCAGAATGGTGCTAAGTAACACTTCGCAACTCATCCTGATAAATGCTGTAATTGTAGATCATTCGACAAAAGTACCGTCAGTCTGAAGCGCAAGAACCAAGACGTTCACCCACTCCAGCACAAGGCCTCTGCCAGTGGGCACAGAGACTCTGCGGCAGAGAGCACGCTGCGCTCAGAGTGCCGGCATATGGCAGCCACAGGGTGGCCATGCGCTAAATACTCTTTGTGGCACTGGAAATACCCACAGCCTTCCATCTCACCCCTGCCACACGGATACCCATTACTGTTTACTGCAACATTCTTCAAGAGTTATTACATCTGGTGTGTAAGCAATGTGAGGAATATTGTAAAATACATAGCATGAAGAAGTCGCATGAACTAAATGTAACACTATACAAAGAGAGAGAGAGAGAGAGAGAGAGAGAGAGAGAGAGAGAGAGAGAGAGCTTTGCAGACGGTTCAAGAATATTTAAACAATTTACAGTGTAATTACACATTTTATTTCGAGGAATACCACCACCGCACTTGAACGTGGACTCTAAAAGAAAAGATCACGGCACACTGTGAAACCACCCCTGAGGCACTTCGCTCGCTTTTGTGGAAAATACCACATCATTACCTTGACTTTGAGCATGAGCTGCTTCAGGAGTTACTTGAACACTTGAACACAGACTCTGAAAAGATCACGGCACACTTGTGAAATCTCTCTGAGACACTTCACATGCTTTTGTGGGAAATAGATCCCGAAACCGATATCAGCTGCAATTTCCGATTTTATAACTACAAAGAGACGATATTTGGATGTCGAAATAAGTATTTCTGTAACTCTAAAAAGAACGCTCACCAGTTTTCGAGTCTTAACTGCTCATTTCAAGGCAGTAGTAGAGAAAGAAAAATTTCTGAGTCTTACAGATGCTGTGGTGTTCATCACTTTTCTGAAACGCCGAGTCAGCTGAGTATGTATTTGCCGCTGGAGTCAGGGACATTATTTTTCTCACTTCTCGGAGCACACTGGTGTCTAAGAACAGATGGGAAAATCAGAAAAATCACATATTTAAAAGTTCATGACATATTTCGAATCCCACGACAGATCATGAAAAAAAAATAGAATTCGGAGCACTGTCCTACAGAAGAGAAAAATGGTTGGAATTTTCGGTGAATTTTCGATGTCATATAACTGCTGGTCTGAAGGTGCTCTAAAGCCACAATGGTGGCTGGAGGACAACATCCCGCCTGTCCAAACCAGAGGAGTATGGTCTGCTTGGACCTGCCTCTGAACCCTCAAACAAAGAAGACATCACATGACTCTGAGACGTCACGGAACTTTCCGCAGATACCTTGCCACTGTCGTGTACGAACCCCTCTGTAGAGACTCCTATTACCCGCACAAATGATGTATTGTGACTCTCTGACGTCATGGATCTTCCTGTGACTGAAGCATTCTGATTGGTTCTTACTGAATTTACCCGCCAAACTGCTGCTGGTGCTGTGGGAGCACTGTCCGCCATTTTCTGCGGAAGGAAAACTTACAAGACTTTTTCAGCAGCAAAAATATTTTTTATAGATAAAAAAACATACAGTTGTGACTGGCAGTTAAACCCTCTAAAAGTGATCTACAGATCATCAAATATGGAAACTACCGCCAAAGACACTTCCTCAAGTATACTGCTCTGCTTCTGTTGAGGATAGCTTGAATTTTTGGGTGTGAAACCAGTCTTCAACCAGGCTATCTAAAAACATAAGCGCATCTGTCATATATGGTCACAGCACTAAATATTTACTACGAAGTCGGTCGGTCATTTACCACAGCCAATAGCTGCGAGTCAACTGCCCACTGGACACAATTGCCCGATACATGATCAGAGTGCCCTCCATGGACCATGGTCACTCTCCAAACTGGTGTACAAAGACATTAGTATTTATGGCTCTGACCTGCTTGCTTGCGGCCATTCTTTCTACGGCCATCTCAAGACTCTGGAATTACAAGAATATATGTATTTTCACATGGTTTGCCAGAATATCGTACAATTTACGCTGTAGTTCTCGGTATTAATCACAGAGCAGTATGCCAATAATTGCTTGTGCAGTGAAATTCCGAATATAAAGAGTGGAGGACCTCCTCACTACGGATCAATTGGAATCAAAGTAAATCTAATCTAATCTAATCTAAGAAATTATGTCTCTAGAAAGCCAAAACTTTTGTGAGGTGTAGTGACGTTGGACATGCGTCAAACAACTGAGTAACTAAAAGCTTTATTCTTCTGTGAAGATCTTTATGTGAAAACTCAAAAATACAGGAAACTGGTAGTTCCACTCATATTTTTAACGAATACCATTGTAGTGATATAACAGATCCCATATCGTCATTGCCGGCCGAAGTGTCTGCGCGGTTCTGGCGCTGCAGTCCGGAACCGCGAGACCGCGACGGTCGCAGGTTCGAATCCTGCCTCGGGCATGGATGTGTGTGATGTCCTTAGGTTAGTTAGATTTAACTAGTTCTAAGTTCTAGGGGACTAATGACCTCAGCAGTTGAGTCCCATAGTGCTCAGAGCCATTTTTGAACCATATCGTCATTGTACTTTACAATGTAAACTAAGGCGTTTCTCGTGTGTCGAGAACTGACAAACGTTCCTTGCGCCATCTAGATGCACACAACACACATCACAACCGATGTTTTCTCAAGCAAATAAACACGGGAAACGTTCAAAAGCAGTCAACTGATCAGTCTACATGATAGGGAATAATTGTCCTGCACAAACCCATGTCCATATTGTATCTTCTCAAATTTCGACAGAGGATACTCCCAACACACGTAATCATGAAGGCTGCCCCAACACATACGCAGTATATTTTCGCTATTCACCCACCTAGAGGGCAACATGGTTAGGTCAGCTGCATTTTTGTACTCCAGGCACTCCAGTTTTGGAGGCTCCCGCCAAATTGGTTCAAATGGCTCTAAGCACTATGGGACTTAACATCTGTTATCAGTCCCCTAGACTTAGAACTACTTAAACCTAACTAACCTAAGGATATCACACACATCCATGCCCGAGGGAGGATTCGAACCTGCGACCGTAGCAGCAGTGCGGTTCCGGACTGAAGCGCCTGGAACCGCTCGGCCACAGTTGCCGGCAGGCTCCCACCATAAACCAGAAATGTCAATTGTTCCGGCCACAAACTACCGCTTCCGTATGCTCCTCGCGCCCCAAGTAGAATCGTCCTAGGAAACCAGCCACATATTTGTCACTGTACTTACAATTAACTATTACAATTGCAACCTGAATCTGACGACATTCGGCAATGAGCAAAGTATCAGAAACACTGCCTCATGACGACTGTGGCACTGGAAATATCAAAATAACTGAACATAATTTTCCACGTGAAAGTATCTTTCATACCCCTTACGGCTTCCTTAGCTATGGACACATAGCGTCCCACCCATCTGGATGCTCCACGCATTCTTTGCTGGGCTGCAGGTTACTGGACAGGGTGTGTGCTCTGGCTTGCATTAATCCCTCCCAGAACAAAAGCACACTTCCTGCCACGCGCGAAATACCAATCATGCCACGTGGAGCCGACAACAGACCTGAAGCCACGCTGCCTCCTCTGTGAGAAATACAGAAAATACACTGCATCCGTAGAATATGTGGTTGGATGAGCTCGAGTACAGTTTCCAATCAGGAAAATAGTTCATGCACTAGGTGTTGACAACTGTACTAATACATTTACAAGCAAATTTAGAATAGGTGGTGAGAAGTGATATCATTATGGTATGGGCAGAAGTGACATAAAATCGATACAATTAGAAAAACAATGAGGGAATATACATATAAATCGAAGGAAAAAATACGCCGAAATGAGGGGAAATTGAGGGAGTGCTTGCATGTCTTCTGCTTGGTGGAGGACAGTTCTTGTACATGGGAACGAGTGTGTGGCAGTAAGAAGAATATGAGAAAAAATTTGATGTGGAAACACTGGGAATCAGAGAGGAACAGTCATTCTTTCGTCGACATTGATAAGACAGTTGGATTACTATGTTTAGCGTGAATGACCACCAAATGTTCAAAAATGGTTCAAATGGCTCTGAGCACTATGGGACTCAACTGCTGTGGTCATTAGTCCCCTAGAACTTAGAACTACTTAAACCTAACTAACCTAAGGACATCACAAACATCCATGCCCGAGGCAGGATTCGAACCTGCGACCAAATGTAGAGTAATAAATTTGTATATCGGATCACAAGCCCAGGTGTGTCCCGAAAGTGATCAGCAATCACCTTATACATTTTTTAAAAGTGTCCTTACCTAAAGAGCATTGTATTACCGGGTCAGGGACTGCAATGTACAACTACAGAATGGATTGGGTGTTTGACCCTGTGCGAGACTGATTAGGTGTTTTAAACCCTAACAAACAGTATTTGCAATGTGCTTCTCTGTATTCTTCACCAATAACAGCCTTGCGGTGGCAGCTGACAAACACCTCACAAACAGTCCGCGTATGGTTTTTGTTTACAACAATCTACTGTATGTCTGTCGAGGTAATAGCGATACATGCAAGTTGACTGCTGTCTTTGATGCTTTCCTGGAAGAAAGATAAGCATCTGCCTCTAAATTGACTTACATCTGCCTTAAAGGTTGACAGAATGTGGATGGTGTGATCGGTTGAGATGGGCTTGTGACGAGAGATGATTTAATAGTAGACTGATGATGCATTCTAGAGAGAGGGAGATGCTTCTGCATGTCATTTATCGCGCATTAGACTATTTTTCTAGTTGTTCTGTTGGGCTATCTCAGTTATTTGCTGTATCCTGCATTCAACTCATATACACTTGCATGTTCTGAGTGTGTGTGTGACTTAAAGCGCTATCTACCTGAGATGCTTAACAGCAAACCTCTCAATCATCAGAGGACTTCTAACTCATGTGTGATGATGAAACATGTCTATCGATGGAAAATCTGTTTCGGAGCCCTCCTCTAGACATACATAGATTTATGCAACGTACACCATTCCCCTGCAGCATCTTGAGGTATAAAATCGAGTCTTCAGTTTCATGACTACGGTGATTCTAAGTTAGCGGGAGGTGTTTGTGAGGTACTAAAATCCCCGTGTATACGCCTGCTTGGCAGATGTTCTGTTTACTTACTTAGTAGTTGCATGGCGTGTAATTTCACATGTCAAACACCGCTGCTAAGCGTTTGTCTGAGTCCTTGTAAGAGGTTTTATCCCTAGCTGACGATAACTTTATATAGGACTGATCCGACCATAGTATAATTTCTGAACCATCATCGGATGTGAAAAGTGGGCGCTATACACCTCTGGAAAGCTATATTGTGCGTTCATGACAAAGACTCTGTGTGCTTTTTCTTTTGTCTAGAAGAAAGTGGTTTTATAATCTCACCATAGTGAGTGGGATAGAAAACTTGCAGGGTAGATGTAAGTCACATGTTGGAGATTTATGTTCTGCATTAGGGTCCATGCGTTTATATTCTATGATCATGTCTACTTTTCTGTTAGAGCCAATGGATCGAAATGAGTTAATGTCAGTTTAGAACCTGACACGGACCTCGAAGCCATGGTGAAAAAAACAAAATGGTATGATAGTGGACAAATCTGTGCTCATACACTGCTTGGACGTGTCACAAGAGAAAAAAGCAAATCTATCAGACAGCACACCAGAACCCTCTCTTGCAACTGATGGTCTCTGGGTTATGGTCCTCCTACAGCACAGGCAATGAAACTTTACACTGATCTGTGCAAGCGACTTCGATCCCTGGCCATCTGCTCGAATGGACTATTAACAGTATATTAATAGGATCGCCACATATATTCAATGCCAGCACAACACAGACAGTATTTGTTTCCATTTGTTTTCGATATACAGGGTGAGTCACCTAACATTACCGCTGGATATATTTCGTAAACCACATCAAATACTGACGAATGGATTCCACAGACCGAACGTGAGGAGATGGGCTAGTGTAATTGGTTAATACAAACCATAAAAAAATGCACGGAAGTATGTTTTTTAACACAAACCTAGGTTTTTTTAAATGGAACCCCGTTAGTTTTGTTAGCACATCTGAAGATATAAACAAATACGTAATCAGTGCCGTTTGTTGCATTATAAAATGTTAATTACATCCGGAGATATTGTAACCTAAAGTTGACGCTTGAGTACCACTCCTCCGCTGTTCGATCGTGTGTATCGGAGAGCAACGAATTACGTAGGGATCCAAAGGGAACGGTGATGGACCTTAGGTACAGAAGAGACTGGAACAGCACATTACGTCCACATGCTAACACCTTTTTATTGGTCTTTTTCACTGTCGCACATGTACATTACCATGAGGGGTGAGGTACACGTACACACGTGGTTTCCGTTTCCAATTACGGAGTGGAATAGAGTGTGTCCCGACATGTCAGGCCAATAGATGTTCAATGTGGTGGCCATCGTTTGCTGCACACAATTGCAATCTCTGGCGTAATGAATGTCGTACACGCCGCAGTACATCTGGTGTAATGTCGCCGCAGGCTGCCACAATACGTTGTTTCATATCCTCTGGGGTTGTAGGCGCATCACGGTACACATTCTCCTTTAACGTACCCCACAGAAAGAAGTCCAGAGGTGTAAGATCAGGAGAACGGGCTGGCCAATTTATGCGTCCTCCACGTCCTATGAAACGCCAGTCGAACATCCTGTCAAGGGTCAGCCTAGTGTTAATTGCGGAATGTGCAGGTGCACCATCATGCTGATACCACATACGTCGACGCGTTTCCAGTGGGACATTTTCGAGCAACGTTGACAGATCATTCTGTAGAAACGCGATGTATGTTGCAGCTGTGTGGGCCCCTGCAGTGAAGTGAGGACCAATGAGGTGGTCGCCAATGATTCCGCACCATACATTTACAGTCCACGGTCGCTGTCGCTCTACCTGTCTGAGCCAGCGAGGATTGTCCACGGACCAGTAATGCATGTTCCGTAGATTCACTGCCCCGTGGTTTGTGAAACCCGCTTCATCGGTAAACAGGTAGAACTGCAACGCATTCTCTGTTAATGTCCATTGACAGAATTGCACTCGATGATTAAAGTCATCACCATGTAATTGCTGATGTAGCGACACATGAAACGGGTGAAAGCGGTGACGATGCAGTATGCGCATGACACTACTTTCACTCAGTCCACCGGCTCTCGCAATGTCCTGTGTACTCATGTGTGGGTTCATGGCAACAGCAGCTAACACACCAACTGCACCCGCTTCTCCTGTGACGGGCCTGTTACGGACCCGTTTGCGTGCTACGACCATACCTGTTGCATACAGTTGGCGGTAGATGTTTTGCATTGTGCGGCTGAAGCGGTATTGAACAGCATATTTCATGACAGGTGGATTGGTCGTCGTAGCACCATTACATGGCCCGCACGTTCACCGGATCTGACGTCCCCGGATTTCTTTCTGTGGGGAAAGTTCAAGGATATTTGCTATCGTGATCCACCGACAACGCTTGACAACATGCGTCAGCACATTGTCACTGCATGTGCGAACATTACGGAAGGCAAACTACTCGCTGTTGAGAGGAATGGCGTTACACGTATTGCCAAATGCACTGAGGTTGACGGACATCATTTTGAGCATTTATTGCATTAATGTGGTATTTACAAGTAATCACGGAGTAACAGCATGCGTTCTCAGAAATGATAAGTTCACAACGGTACATGTATCACATTGGAACAATCGAAATAAAATGCTCAAACGTACCTACGTTCTGTATTTTAATTTAAAAAACCTACCTGTTACCAACTGTTCGTCTAAAATTGTGAGCCATCTGTTTGTGACTATTACAGCGCCATCTGTCACTAAGCGAAAAAAGTGGTACAACTAAAACATCCATATCTCTTTACGTACTACACGAATATGTAATAAACAATGTGGGTTCCTGTTTAAAAAAACGCAGTTCATATCCGTTTGACCTATGGCAGCGCCATCTAGCGGGCCAACCATAGCGCCATCTGGTTTCCCCCTTCAAGCTCGACAAGTTTCGTTCTTTGCGGTTTTTTCGTTTGACGCTTATTTCGTGAGATATTTGCCACGGTCACTATCAATGGACCACTCTGTATATGTATCTCGGAATACAGGCATACAGTAATATCTTATTGAGTTCTCTATTGCGTGATGTTAGTGGAGTTTTTGTAGTTTGTAGTTTTTTTTTCATTGTTTAATGGTACAAAATAACGATGATAGAGAGAATGTTTGGGTGACAGACGTCACTGCACCCTGAGGGATGCAAATCTCCTTCAGAATGTAGTACGTGTATGTAATTTGGAAATTCACTACACTGCAGTAGCAAAATCCTCATCCTTCTCCAAGTTCCCGCAACTGCTCATACTATCTTTTCTACTACCTCATGTTGCAGGAGAAAGTTTCATTTGGCGCTGGCCTTACACATCGTACAAGGTTGGTGGAGCTATGACAACCTGTTCTGATTTTCCATCAAGTCGTCAAAACACGGTCATGTCACATTAACTCAGTTCATCACCCTGTTTCTACATGGGTTGCAGAAGGTGGCAGATATAGCACTCTCTGACTTCTGCTCAGTTCTGACTTAAATTGAAATGATCACATGGACAAAGCTGCAACGATGGCAGGGCAGAGACTGAGGAACAGTTACAAGATGCAGAGGCACTGCCTAAAACCATGCTGGAGTTTTACTATATGAGGTCTTTAGCTGACAGGTTCGAAAAGGGTGACTCATTTCGAGATATGAGTCTGTTATGAATATGATTCACTAGTGGCTGTAATCATTAAAAGACATCTCCATAGCACCCAATGCAGGTATGTGGCTGAATGGAGAGACTTGATTCCAAATTGCAGACAGCATTTCTACCGAAAATCATAGTACTATAGATCTGGAAAGCCAGTGAATTCGTCTAGGATTTTGTACATTTCTTACGACGTCAATCAAGTATTACATTTTTTTAAAGTGATTCAACACATAGTACACCACCTACTGAATGTGATCTTTCTGAATAAACCATCATCCTCCCTTGCCTATAACCAAGTTGATATGTCACAGAACCTCAGACATCGCATCGAGATAGAGCGTGTTACAAAAACTGTTTGTTGGAGTGAGAAATATCTAGTGGCGGCATGAAGGAGTTGCAGATATTGGCTTCATACCATGTTCCTTAGTCGAATAACTTTCTACATTCGGTGATTTTATTACGAGTTTACACCGCTGTAGACATGCACCCATGCTTTTTGTCTCTAATACACACCCCAGTGACGACTGTCTACATTCAGTGTCGTGATACTTCATTCTGAAACATTACCATACCTCGATTTGCAAGGCTTTTAACATGGATATTGTTAGTGACACTTGTGTTCGCCGATAGAAACAAGACCACCTTTTATGCATGGTGACAGTAACTTGGTCGTTGCGATCACGTTTTTTTTAATAGCTCCTCTCTTATAAGACGGTTACATCTCTCATGCTAAGACACACTGGTGCCACTCACAAGAAAAAACAAATGAGACATTTCCATCCATCGCGGATTTTCGCTCAGTATTGATTGGTATCACCACCATTCAGATACTGGCAAAGTATTATACCTAGTAGGAGATGTGTAATAGGTACACTGTGATCAGCAGACTTATAAAATGTATATTTTTCCCTCATTTGTGCATGTATTCCAGCATTTTTTTTAAATTTTATCGATTTTATGTCGCTTCTGCCTATACAATCATGACATCACTTCTCCCAGTCCATACCAAATTTGCTTGTAAATGTAGTAGTACAATTGTCAACACCTAGCGCAAATGCTCTATTTTTCTGGTCGGAAGGTATAGTATAGCACTCTACTCGAACGCATCCAACCACATATTCTACAGAAGCAATGTATTTTCTGTATGTCTCACAGATGGTTCAAATGGCTCTGAGCACTATGGGACTGAACTGCTGTGGCTGGGTTGTTAGGGGAAGGAGACCAGACAGCGAGGTCATCGGTCTCATCGGATTAGGGAAGGATGGGGCAGGAAGTCGGCCAAGCCCTTTCAAAGGAACCATCCCAGCATTTGCCTGGAGCGATTTAGGGAAATCACGGAAAACCTAAATCAGGATGGCCGGACGCGGGATTGAACCGTCGTCCTCCCGAATGCGAGTCCAGTGTCTAACCACTGCGCCACCTCGCTCGGTTAACTGCTGTGGTCATGAGTACCCTATAACTTAGAACTACTTAAACCTAACTAATCTAAGGATATCACACACATCCATGCCCGAGGCAGAATTCGAACCTGCGACCGTAGCGGTCGGGTGGTTCAAGACTGCAGCGCCTAGAACCGCACGGCCACTCTGGCCGGCTGTCTCACAGAAGAACGCAGTGTAGCTTCAGGTCTGTTGTCGGCTCCACGTGGCGTGATTGATATTTCCTGCTCACGGGTAGTGTGCTTTTGTTTGGGGAGGGATTAATGAAAACCAGAGCATTGAGCCTGGCCAGTAGGCTGCAGTCCGGCGAAGGACGCCTGGCGCATCCAGGTGGAGAGGACGTTGTCTGTCCATAGCTAAGGAGCCATAAGGGGAATGAAAGAATTTTTACATGGAAAATCATGTTCAGTCATAATACTGCTACAGATTTTGATATTTTCAGTCCCTCAATCGCCAGGAGGGAGTGGTGGTGGTGGTGGTGGTTAGTGTTTAACGTCCCGTCGACAATGAGGTCATTAGGGACGGAGCGCAAGCTCAGGTTAGGGATGGATTGGGATGGAAATCGGCCGTGCCCTTTCAAAGGAACCATCCGGTATTTGCCTGAAACGATTTAGGGAAATCACGGAAAACCTAAATCAGGATGGCTGGAGACGGGATTGAACCGCCGTCCTCCCGAATGCGAGTCCAGTGTGCTAACCACTGCGCCACCTCGCTCGGTCGCCAGGAGGGAGTATTTGTGATACTTTGCTCAGTGTCAAATGTCGTCAGATTGAGGCTGCAATCGTAAAATTTAGTTCAAAGTACGCTGATACATAGCGCATTGCACCAGTAGCCGGTTGCCGCAATGACTGACGTTTTTGGCTTATGGCAGGAGTTGCCCAAACTGGAGAGGCTCGAGTGCAAGAATGCAGCTGACGTAACTGTATTTTCGAGTTTTCACATCAAGATCTTCACAGATGATTAACGTTTCCAGTTACTCAGTGGTTTGCAGTATGTCCCACTTCACTGCACCTTCAGGTTTTGACAGATGTGGATATTTGCACTCTGTATCTTCGCAATTACGCTGTGCAAAGAAATTGGTAGCATACTGCTCTGTGATTCATGTCGGGAACTATCGCGTAAATGGTATGATAATCTGGCAAACCATGTGAAAATACATTCTTGTGATCCTAGAGTCTTGAGATGGCCGTAGAGGGTTCAAATGGCTCTCAGCACTATGGGACTTAACATCTGAGGTCATCAGTTCCCTAGACTTAGAACTACTGAAACCTAACTAACCTAAGGAAATCACACACATCGAAGCCCGAGGCAGGATTCGAACCAGCGACCATAGCAGCAGCGCGCTTCCGGACTAAAGCACCTAGAACCACTCGGCCACAGCGGCCAGCAGATGGCCGTAGAAAGAATGGGAGCAAGCAAGCAGGTCGGGAACGTAAACACTAACGCCTCTGTGCCGGGGGAACCAGCCCAGTCTTTGTAGTGCTTTCAAACGAGCAGCTAAAACTCGAAAAGTGGCAAGCGTCCTGTTTAGAGCTACAGATATATTTATTTCGACTTCCATATCCCGTCATTTTCGCGTGTAAAATCGGATGCTGCAGCTGATATCAGTTTCGGGATCTATTTCCCACAAAAGCATGTGAAGTGTCTCAGGGAGATTTCACCAGTGCGCCGCAATCTTTTCAGAGTCTGTGTTCAAATGTGGCGGTATATATCGCAAAATTGAAGCAAACTATGTGCAGCGATCTTCTTGAAAGTGTATTTAGATACATACTCAGTTGGATTTAGTAACTTCTCAAGCAGCTCATGCTCAAAGACAAGGTATTTGCCACAAAAGCGCACGAAAGTGTCTCAGGGGTGGTTTCACAGTGTGCCGTGATCTTTTCTTTTGGAGTCCATGTTCAAGTGCTGTGGTGGTATTCCTCAGAATAAAATGTGCAAGTACATCGCAAATTGGTTAAACATTCTTGCGTTATCTGCAAAAGCTCTCTGTCTCTCTCTTTGTACAGTGGTACATTTACTTCCTGTGACATCTTCAACTTATGTATGTGACAATATGCCTCACATAGCTTAGACACCAGATGTAATAACTCCTGAAGCATTTTGCATTCAATGACAAAGTGTATCCATGTGGCAGGCGTGTGGTGGGACTCTGAAGGTACTTCCAACGCAACAGGGAGTACTTAACCCGTGGCTGCCCTGCGGCTACTGCATGCCAGCGCGGTGAGCCCGGCGCACTCCCTGCCCCAGAGTGTCCTTGCCCACTGGAAGTGGCCATGCACCAGAGTGGATGATCGTCTTGCTTCTATTGCTTCGGAAGACTAACTGGACTTTTATCGAATGATCTACAGTTACAGTACACATATGTATCTGGATGAGTTTCGAAGTGTAACATAGCCCCATCCTGCTGTATCTTCATTATTTGATGAAGTGTATTTGTCTTCTTGATACATTTACCGAATATCATTCCTTTCCAAATATCATGCAGGTGGCTATGGACACAGTCCTCAGCTACATGATTACAGCTAATATATCTGTTAAACTCCTCCTCCTGCAGTGCAGACATCTTATCCATTGAACTCGTAGTACACAGTAAACAATTACATCTGACCTTTTGGGAACCTCAGCACAGACTGAGCAAATTTCCTGCCATTTACTACGCACCGTCATCTTGGATTACGTCATAGGAGGTGAGGGGAGGTGGGCCGACAGTGTGCTCTCATGGTGGTGTTGTGAACTATGTCAGTTGGATTCCAGATCTTGGATGGAGCAACAGTCTACAACAACTCAAATGGTTTAAATAAACAATATACCACAATTCATACAGAATAAAGGCTTATGTCCATCCTATCAAGCAGTCCAGCACAGAGTGAGCCTCTTTCCCCCCAATTTCGCAGTGGGGAGGGGAGTGGGGATGGGTAGGGAAGTGTTGGGAAGGGTGGGGGTGGAGTAAGGTTCGAGGAGGTAGCCCCATTGACCTATTTTCCCTCTAAAATTGAACTTACAGCCATGATGTCAATGCGCCATTGCCTTATCTATAGCTGCCACCTTGGATCCGCCATTTTCAATAAATTTGGCAACAATGCAATGTGGGGTAGCACTGTGTTTGTCCCACTACTGGGGAGGCCATAATATTCAAATCACAGATTTACGTCAGACTTTGTAGACATTTAGTGTTCCGTTAGGACAATGTAATGTACAAGTAGTAACGTGTTCCAATTAGGGGACTCCGAGAAAATCCGAAGATGAGTTTTATGCATCAGTGATGTAACAGTGTGTTGCGACCTTGAGCACGAAATGGCACCCATCATGTGGTTAGCATTCATGATCCATAATCAGTCAATCGCTTGATCCAATCCTTCTCATCTTTCTTTTTTATAATTATATTTTTTTCAGCACTAGTCGTATTGTTTCATACATATTACGTTTACAAGCTAATATGATGAAGAGTCACTTGTATGTGCATGAAATTTTATGGAAATTACAAAGTTATTTGCTAGTTTAGTAATTTTTGTCATCACAACAATTGGTATGTTAAATAAACTGCCGTGCGGCTAGGGCCTCCCATTGGGTAGACCAGTCGCCTGGTGCAAGTCTTTCAAGTTGACGCCACTTCGGCGACTTGCGTGTCGATGAGGTTGCAATGATGATAAGGGCAACACAACACCTCATCCCTGAGCGGAGAAAATCTCCGACCCAGTCGGGAATCGAACCCGGACCGTTAGGTATGACATTCCGTCGCGCTGACCACTCAGCTACCAGGGGCGGACATTATTATCTTTATAATTACCGACAAGTAAACGACCAAACGTACAACATTTTCCTGAAAACGTATGCCTGTCATGATTTCAGAAATCCTTTAGACCTGCCGTCGATCAAACCGTAGGGTACCGGGAACTATTTTACACATGGACGCTTCAATCTGCAGACGCCAGTTTCAACCACGAGGCACAGGATTGGAAAGCAGAAGTCAGACATCGATAAATAAGGGTGTTCAAATGGTTCAAATGGCTCTGAGCACTATGGGACTTGACTTCTGAGGTCATCAGTCCCCTAGAACTTAGAACTATTTAAACCTAACTAACCTAAGGACATCACACACATCCATGCCCGAGGCAGGATTCGAACCTGCGACCGTAGCGGTCGCGTGGTTCCCGACTGTAGCGCCTAGAACCGCTCGGCCACTCTGGCCGGCAATAAGGGTGTAAATAACTTTATTCAATAACACAATGAGTTACAATATGTCAGATTATGAGAATAATGTACGATTAAACGTCGTATGTGTTTTCCACGTTACAGGTTTCAGGATGATATTTTTCATACAGACACAGAAACATAAATTAAAACAGCATCTACTCTACCGAATGAATGCAGTTTTCCCGCATGCACTTGGAATCTTCAGAATTTCTAAGGAAATAAAAAAGCTCGTTGTAATTTTGAAAAAATTCTAATTCTTCCGACAATTTGGAAGCAAACCATCTGTAGTGGAATTTTTTTGTATATATCGGTGCCGAAAATTGCTGGTGCAAATGGTTCAAATGGCTCTAAGCACTATGGGACTTAACATCTGAAGTCATCAGTCCCCTAGACTTACTTAAACGTAACTAACCTAAGGACATCACACACATCCATGCTCGACGCAGGATTCGAACCTGTGACCACAGCAGCAGCAGCGCGGTTCCGAACTGAAGCGCCTAAAACCGCTCGTCCACAGCGGCCGGCAATTGCTGGTGCACGATCGATGGTATTGTAATAGCATCTTCACGAGAAGCAATTTCTCGCTCGTTCTCAATCAGATATGAACAAGTTTCAAGGCCTTTGATAAAGTTTTTAACTTGCCTATAGAAATAAAAGTCGCATAATATTTGTTGTAGTAACAAAAGTTAGCAAACAGCGAAATGACATTGGAAATTCAATAAAATGTCACACATATACACGTGTCTTTTCATCATATTATCTGTCAAATGTAATATCTACAAAGTAATATGACTAGTGTTGAAAACAAGATAAAAAAAAGAAGAGCTGGACTCGAGCCAGCGATCCACTGATTATTGAGCTTGAACGCTAACCACATGACATCTGCCAGCTCGTATTCATGGGTGCAGTGCACCATATGATGAAACAGGTATCATTTCGGCGCTGAACAGTATCTTTATTAACAGAATTACAAATTGTTCACCTTTGTACATCACGTAGACTGCAAACTCTCACAGACAAAAGAGAGTGATCAGCCATCACATAGCCGAGCATCTACTGTACGCGACTGTCTCCCGTAATTTGAGTCCGATTGCCATACGCGGTTAATAAAGCAATTATTACATCCTAATGAGTAAAAAATAAATTGAACCTAACGGGTATATCACAACTGAGAAGTAACTCGCGTAAAACTTCTGTTGCGATTTTCTCGAAATCATCTAAGTAATACCCTTCACTATTTGCATATTACATTGTCCTAACACTATTAAAGATGTACAAAGTTTGAAGTAAATCCGTGATCCGAACGTCATGGCCACCTTTGTGAGTTACATGAGCTTTGTATTCTCGATTTGTTTTTGCTTTTTTGACGCTCCGAGGAAATTCAGTTTAAACTGTCCTCTAAAGGCCTTTACAGCGAAGTGAACACAGACGGACGGCCGCTGTGGCCGAGCGATTCTAGGCGCTTCAGTCCGGAACCGCGCTGTTGCTACGTTTGCAGGTTCGAATCCTGCCTCGGGCATGGATGTGTGTGTTGTCCTTAGGTTAGTTAGGTTTAAGTAGTTCTAAGTCTAGGGGACTGATGACCTCAGATGTTTAAGTCCCATAGTGCTTAGATCCATTTGAACCATTTTGAACACAAACGCAAGTGCAACAGTGAACGAGAATTCTCTCTGGTGTTACCACTTTGTGCGTGTGTACAAACGGAATTTTGTCTTTTGCAAGTCGCATTCGCAGGTATTCACTTGTGATCCACAGGCTGTCGGCTTGTGAACGAACCATCAACGGAAGTACGCGTCCTCTCCGCTTCAACGCTAGCCGTACAGAAGCTTTTGTCCACTATCTTGTCTCCTTTTGTTGTTGTTGTTGTTGACATGAGATGCCTGGGCGGTGAGGTGGGATGAAGAGAACGTAATATTGCTGATGGAAGAGTGTAGATATCTAAGTGCTCTTATACCCACCGCAGAGGCCGAAGGAAAAAAAAAATATATTGGTGTAGAATTGCTCAATCACTCTATGTTCCATATGTTCCAACTGGGTATGTGAGACACAGGACAAATTCATTAGGTATTTGCTCCTGGCAGGACCAGAGTGAATAAGCAAAAGCTTCGTTTTTTGTTTTTTTTGTTAAAGAGGAAAGGCACAAATAAGTAAACAAGTGTGAATATATATTTAAAAAATATGCCGATTAAAATTAAAAATATACGAAAGACCTGATCAATCTCTTTGTGTACGTTCGTGGTGCCTGTAATTAGATGGCTGATGCACCTCTGTTACGTTACATATCTTTCATCATAAATGACAATGGTTTACCCAAAACCATGCTATCTGCCTCTAGCAAACAATACACAGATGCAGATTTTATCAAGTACCCTATGAAACAGGTCATACGTATACTTACCATTTCATTAATCGTACCTTATTGACATTATCTTCCTTACGTTTACTTTAATTAAAATCTTGAACTGATTCACATATGTCACTGCAGATATCAGAAACTATCCCATATAAAGTAGTTACTGAAATGTAAAACAATCACTAACGTAAATATCTCTGTTTGCCAATAACCAGAGTGTCAATGCTAACATGTCTTCAGGTTATGTTGGTCGCCGGTAATTAGTATTCTGCTCTTAAATTTCCAGCTCTGTTGTTATGCGAAACCACCAAAGTGTGTCCACCTGCATATGTGCAATGCTAAGCTGGTACTGTAATTCTGTGTTAAGTGAGCTACCTCCAAACATTTCTCATTTACATACATTTCCCAACACTTTAGCAGAACAAACCGCATTAAAAGAGATGCATTTTGGAGGGACCTTTAATGTGTTATATCACTAAAACGATGTATATTCCTGAAATGAAAATATAAATTCGAAAATCAGCAAATATGGCATGTTAGCTCTGCACAAAGTCGAATACAAATGTGACTGCTAGTACCAGCATCTGTTAAAGACGAAGATGCTGGATGCGAACCTACTTTCTCCAATCCCGCATTTCAATGTCCCTCACTACGCGACAACACTGAGTTCATGCCATAGAGAACAGTATTTTCATTCGTCTTCAAATATCCTGGAGGCTTTACACCAGCATTGTGTCATTAATTGACATTTAAGTTTTAAAAAATTCGTACTAAGGGTAACGTGTTAGTGAGGAATCTCTGATGTACCAAAATAAGCCTGCGGGTGAAACAACGCTTTTTGATTGGTCTTCCATTCCTGACGTTTCATTCATCGCTTGGTTAGAGCTCAGACGACGTGATGGGGATATTTCTAGACCCCGGGTTACTTCCGTTCTTGCACCAGACAATGGGTGGTGGAGGAGACGGCTGTCGGCATTAGGGCTGGATCGGCCCGTCTTGAAGCCAGATGGAGATCAGCTGGGTTGAATGAAATGTGGCACAGATAGGGAGCGAGAGCGGGAAGGCACCTGTTGCCTCACCTTCCTGCCCCCCCCCCTCTCACCCCCGCCGGAGGCGTTCCCGTCTCTCTCTTTGACCCAGTCAGGCCCTCAGCTGAGCACAGGTATAAACGCCAGGCGGCTGCAGCGTTCACAAGGAGCGAGGCGGCGAGTTCTTCGTCACCTGCTCTCACCGCCCAGGCTCGCACCAGCCGATCGGCTGGCGATTGCGACGGTTCCCTGATGTTTCTGTCAGTGCTGATCCCGTGTTCCCCTTCTCTCTACTAGCATTGCGAAGTTCCTCATAACGTATTAACCCACATCCTTAGATTGTAAATACTTAAACAAGATACCAGCATTATTGTTATACTCGACTGCACAGATTTACAATCTCTTTCAAAGCATAGTGTTATGCTTTGACGAAGGAGACGCAGTGTTACCAACATATTTTCTACAGGCACGAAGTCGTAAAACCATCCGAACATTCTCAGACTGTTTTAGATCATGTGGGAGACTGTACTGCTGTTGATTTCTCCATCCCCTGTGATCTCATGTGTTCAATAAAATAACGAAAGAAAACTCTGTTTAGTATGAACTGCACTAATACAAATTACATACAATTTATAACGATAATGTAACGAAAAAGTCTTTTTTAGTAAAACGAAGTATCCCAAGTCGTCACGAATTAGCAGGAGAACAGCAGTTTTGAGAAACGGTCTGTCCACAGTCCGACTGAAGTCGCGTTACTGGAAGAGGCAGACACATAACGAAGTTCAGTTAACAAATCATTCAGTGCCACAAGTAAGTCAATCAGTACACTTGACAGAAGCAGAAAAACAAGCATTAAGAAGTGCGCAATTCTGCAAGTTTTTCACCTTTGGATCTACTGAGTGCAGAATCAAGGTAGCAAAAAAACCTATGGGGGATAAATTGTCTCAAGATTTCTCAACTGATTGTCGATCTGATCTTCCTGCTACTGGATATTGCAAAGGAGAGGTAAAACGTTATCTCCAGAGCGATTAGAACCGAAAACTAACGCAGTCTTACCCTTCAGAGGCAAACAGAGCACCACTATGCTAGCTTACAACTCTAGCAAATAGTGCTCCCTTGTCATTCCAGTGCTGGCTATGACAGAGACTGTATACGACAACATATGCTGTATTTTTTACTGGAACAAATTTTCTGAACTTAAAACCTTACATTTGCTACTTCTATGTCATCCCTGAAGTGAGAATCATTCAAAGTATTTCATCTAAAGAAGAAAACATCGAGTTAATTTCTCAGAATAGTTCTGTAATACTCCAGAGAGTAAATCGACAGTCAGTAGTTGCCAAACTTGTCCTGCAATGCTGCCAGTTCTCCATTGTACTGACGACAGGCAGAATATGTTCGCTCAGGCAAAGTGTTTCTTGAGTTTGCTAGTACTGAGGAAGCTCGCACTTCGAAGATGCAGTGGTGCCAGCTGCCACCACGTTGACTGGGAGGAGAAATATCTAGAATAGTCTAACGAGTTTTATTCACATTTCTTTAACTAGAATTTGGATCTAAAACGTAGTTGTGAGTAATATCAAGTTGCACCGACTGCAACTTGAACATCATAAATAAAGAGCAGGAGATTTATCTGGGCAGCTATCATAGTTATTTCTGTTTTTCTACCTTAAGTGAACTGTAAACTAAAAAACTCATTCACCGGAAGTGATTCGCTTTTTCAGCATCATGAGACGTTACTAACGTTATCAGTAAATAACATCCATTTTAATGTCATATACTTGCAAACAGTTTTCCTATGTGAATGCATTCATTGGAAACTCCTCTAATACATAAAAACACAAATTAAAAGACAACACAAGCTGATTACAAATTCTGAACACGCACAAAGTAATTTCATAAGTTGCGAGTAACATATAGCTTCAAATCAGAAAAGTAAATCGTACAAAGAAATCTTTCGGAATGACTAAAAAATAGGATTCAAAAACTGCGAAGAAAATTAAATAAGTTGATCACTGCAGTGTGATTACAGATTCCGATAACGTGAAAGGAGATGTCGTTGTGATGAGAAACTGAAACAAGCAATAAAATGTGCCGATAGCAATGTCTCGAATATGTCATTCTTTAACGAAATTGCCATTCATTTTACAAAAAACAAAGGAACGGATAGTATGGTTATTCGTAACGATTACGACAATATAACTGCTGATGAGAATTTGTCAATAGGAGCACAGAGCGCCTTATGAATGAGATTTTCAATTTTTGAACTACATAAGGCAGGGGGAACCAAAGTAACAACAGTAATTTACTCAAGGTGAGCGTTGGACCGAAATTCTACGTGGTACCCGCAATCGGCGCATTTTGCTAATACTTTATTTCCCAGTTTCTTCACACTAACGCAGCCTCTCGCTTATCACAACATTCATAGGAGAATTATCGATCGTGTATCTGTTAAAACAGAATGTTATGTTGAATATTACGGAACTTCCTTCCGAACGTGCCTCACAGGGAAATGCCAACTGCAATTATGCAGACTATTGGAAAGACGTGATAACACTTACGAGATAGAATCTGCACACTTCAGCTTGTCTTCTGATAAAACTGCTCGTCAGCTCTTGCTTAACTAAAATGTTGAGAGTCACATAAATAGGGCAAAACCAGGACACATAGAAATGGAGACTAACACCTCACCCTTTACATCACCGTGGAATGACGAGAAAAAGTGAAGTATTTCTGTTTCTAAATCGCTCATAGACAGCTAACTAATGTCAAACACATGCAAGCATCCTTTTAAACACTTTGGCAACTCATGGTCGCAGTGGGGAGTGTCCGCCACTTGACACTATCATGATCAAATCCCAGTGCGATGCAGTCCCAACTAGCGCCCTGCATTTTCATCGAAAAACTGAACAATTATATAGTTTCAAGAAAGAAGTGAAAAATACAGAATAAAAATGCCCAATTATCATAAGAAACAAATCACGTCAATTTCCACAGGATTAATATAGTTTAATCATAATTTTACAAGTCTAATACCATCACAGCACTCCCGAATGCAAGATTTATTAACCAATTTGGAAAGTATATTATTTTCTCAAGACAGACATTTGGAACCTTTAAGGATTGGCCAAGCTACGTTTCTGTCGCGGAAATTCTGCAAGAACTCCATGTTCCATTCGCAGTCATGGAGTTACATCAGCGGTTTAGTGAAACCATATCTTATAAGAGGAAACCGTCATTGGTCGGTTCCTGGCACTGCCGAAATTTCTCTTAGTGAGAAGAGGATCAAATTAAAGGCAGACCTATTTTGTCTGAGGTGCCAGCACTCAACAGTTTCTGAGAGATAGACTAAGTTTTAATACTACTTCATCAGTTCACACTTCCTTCATTATATCAATCGAGGCTGTGGCATATTGGCTAAAAACACACTTTCGTATTTTTGCGCGCAATGTTCAAATCCATCGTTTGTGTTGTTATATGTAGCATCAATGAGATGAATATTTTTGTGACATTTAGAAATTCAATTAGCTGTTGACAAAAGAAATAAGCATTTCAAATATTTAGAAAAGTAACTTTTACTATCACATATTTATATAACGTTATATAATTAACAGTAACTGAAAATGAAAAACATACAAATCCTAGAATTTCAATTATTGCTTTTATACTTCAAGAGCACCAACGCATTTACCAGGGTGACATACGTTATAAAAGTGTTCAAAGCATAACAAATGAAAGGACCACAAGCAACTTGTGAATGCGTATATGCCACAGTCACAGTTTTTACTGTGAATGTCAGTAGGAAAAGAGACCTAATTAACTTTGCTAAATAGCTCTCGTCATGCCGATAATTTAGTGGTAAACCAAGCATATCAAATGATTTTCTCGAAATCTGTAGCCTGCGATTAATAACGGATTCAGACATATATTTTATCAATAGCATCGCTTCTACTTGTGATTTCGGTTTGCTGTGCGATGAGAACAGAACACTTCTGTAATGGGCGAGTGTAATTCTTTACTTGTCAGTAAAATTATTCATCGTAGGTTTGAGAGAACGGCATATACTTTGGTGTAATTACTTTTAATGAACGCGTCGCTATTCCGATTTCATCAACAAACAGACTATCGTATAAGGAGAGTCATCTTATAAGGAGAGACAGCTTTGCTCATCTTCATCCACTAACTGATGACAGGAAGATTTTGTGAGCTTTCCAGATTTTGTGGCTGTTGCGTACACATTATGATGCCATTCCATTGATTGGTTTACATCTTGTTGGACTCGAGAGTGAATTTGCTACTGACTTCTTGGAGGCAAGCAAAAACTGTTGGTAACAATTGTCCAGAAAGTACAAAGAGGTAACACGATGGAGGACCCACGTGACAAGCGCAGTATCGATTCGAGATAAATATGAAATGATTGATTCGTGGGAGTTCTGTCGTTTTTCACAAGCTAGGAACAATGGACATGTGGTTACTTCGTGAGCATTGTTCCCGTGGGAAATGGCTACAGCAACCTCATTGCTGTCGGAAACTTTTTAATTTATAGCTCCAAGCACCTGTTGTGGTTCTTTCAGAGGGAACCATAGAATTCGGCAGCGTCATGTCACCAAATACATCAGCACCAAAGACAAGCGTACGGTTGATGGATTATTGGAAACGACAAGATTGTCTCAACTTCAAACCTCCACTATAATTCCTGAATTCAACTCTGATTTCTGTATAAGCACGGATCAGACAGAATGTATCACGTCTCTAGTAAGAGAACGTTATCGCTTTGAGTTGAAAAGGTTACAGAAATAGACATCGGCCAACTGAAACAAAGATATCTATCATTAGCTCTTGTACGAATTTTTACAACCTTACGTAAAAATTGAGCCGTTTCTGTACAGTATTGACTAATGGGGTTGCACAGCTATCCTTCTTATAAGATGGCCTGGTTGTTTATGAAATCGGAATAGCGATGTATTCATTAAAAGTAATTACGCCAAAGAGTATACCGTTTGGTCAAACCTACGATGTATACTTCTACTGACACGCGAAGAATTACATTCGCCCATAACAGAAGTGCCCTATTCTCATTGTGCAGCAGATGGAAATCACGAGTATAAGCGATGCTCTTGATAAAATACATGTCTGAATCCGTAATCAATTGCATGCTACAGCTTTCGAAAAAATGCTTTGATATGCTTAGGTTGCCGCGATATTATCAGCAGATCGTGAGGTAAGTAATTAACATCTTAAATAACATTCCTTTTCCTAATGATACACTAAAATATGTGATTGGCATACACGCATTCGTACGTTGCTGGTGTATATAATGGTTGTGATGATAAAATCTTCTTTTAATAAGATTTGAAATGATTATTTATAGTATATTATATTATTCCCCATGACACAAAAAAATGACTTCATGAATATCCACATACTTCTGCGACAAAAAAGAAAAAGAGACTGGATTTGAACACAGTGCTAAAAAATTCCGAACCCACACTTTTATGCGCTACATCACCGACTCGCTTCAATTAATACTGCTTGCACGAATTGATGCAGTAGCATCAAAACTTTCACTCAGTTTCTTGAGAACTATTGAGTGTTCGCACCTAAGACAAAATAGGTCTCCCTTTATTTTCACCCTTCTTTCACCAAGCAGTTTCGACTGTGCCAGAGAGCGACCCATAGCGGGCTCCTCTTGTAAGATATTGTTTCAGGACCCCGCTAATGTAACTCTATTCTCAACCATGGAACATGGATTTTTCTGCAGTGTTTCCGCACCGAGCAACATAGGTCGACCAATCTCTATGGATCCAGAATAGCTACCTTGAGAAAATATTGTGCTATTCAGATTGATCACCACGTCCTGCATTCGAGACTGCTATGATAATATTAGACTCGCTAAAGTAAGATTAAATTGTATTGATTTCGTATAAAATGACGTGTTCCATCTCCCATGATTCATGGACTTATTTATTCTGTCGTTTTTATTCCCTTCCTGAAACTATGTCATTGTTGAGTTTTTCGACGAAACTGAAGGGTGACGATTGGATTTGCATCGCACCGGGACTAGATGACGATAGTATCGGGTGGCAGAAACTCCTCACTGCGACCTCTGGTTATCAAAGTGTTTAAAACGATTCGGAGAGAGCTTCAGTGACACGATTCGGCGTTAGTTAGCTGTGAAGGGGAGATTTCAAAACGGGAAGAGTTTAGATTTATGTCTGATCTCGAAATTTTTCATTACTTCATCAACCTTATTTCACCTATATTCGTTTTCTTACAAATGTTCAATTTTTTTAGGTTATTCAACGGTGATGTGAAGAATGAGTTTTTAGTCTCCACTTCTACGTGTCCTTTTGGTTTTGTCCTACTTACGTGACCACCAGAATTTTAATCAAGCAAGAGCAGATAAGCAGTTGTATCAGAAGACAAGCTAATGTGAACAGATTCTATCCCAAAGGCGTTATCACACCATTTAGTAGTCATCAAAACGAAACGAAATTACAATTAGCGTTGTCCACTGAGGTAGATTTGGCCGGAAGTTCCCTAATATTTAACATAACAGTCTGTTTTAACATTTACGCTTCGATAAATTTCATATGAATGTTGTAATAGTCGTCAAGTGGCGTTATTTTGAACTAACTGGGAAATAAAGGCGAAATGCACCAATTGCGAGATACTGCATAGGTAATCCTACCTATGCTTACCTGTGGTAACTTCTTCCATTTACTACTTCCTTTGTTACTGTGATTCTTACACTGTGTGTTCAAAAGTATCCGGACACCCCCAAACACCCACGTTTTATATATTACGTGCATTATGCTGCCACCTACTGCCCGGTACTCCATATCAGCGAACTCAGTAGTCATTAGTCATCGGGAGAGAGCAGAATGGGTCGCTCCGCGGAACTCACGGAGTTCAAACATGGTCAGGTGATGGGGTGTCACTTGTGCGATACGTCTGTACGCGAGTTTTCCACAATCATAAGCATCCCTAGGTCCACTGTTTCCGATGTGACAGTGAAGTGGAAACGTGAAGGGACACGTACAGCACAAAAGCGTACAGGCCGACCTCGTCTGTTGACTGACAGAGATCGCCGACAGTTGAAGAGGTTCATAATGTGTAATAGGCAGACTTTTATCCTGACCATCACACAGGAATTCCAAACTGCATCAGGATCCGCTGCAAGTACTATGACAGTTAGGCGGGAGGTGAGAAAATTTGGATTTCATGGTCGAGCTGTTGCTCATAAGCCACACATCACGCCGGTAAATGCCAAACGACGCCTCGCTTGGTGTAAGGAGGGTAAACATTGGACGATTGAACAGTGGAAAAACGTTGTGTCGAGTGACGAATCATGGTACACAACATGGCGATCCGATGGCAGGGTATGGGTATGGCGAATGCCCGGCGAACACCATCTGCCAGCGTGTGTAGTGCCAAAAGTAAATTTCGGAGGCGGTGATGTTATGGTGTGGTCAGGTTTTTCCTGGAGGGGGCTTGCACCCCTTGTTGTTTTGCGTGGCACTATCCCAGCACAGGCCTACATTGATGTTTTGAGCATCTTCTTGCTTCCCACTGTTGAAGAGCAATTCGGATATGGCGACTGCATCTTTCAACACGATAGAGCACCTGTTAATAATGCACGGCGTATGATGCAGTGGTCACACGACAATAACATCCCTGCAGTAAACTGGCCTACACAGAGTCCTCACCTGAATCCTACAGGACACCTTTGGGATGTTTTGGAACGCCGTCTTCGTGCCAGGCCTCACCGACCGACATCGATACCTCTCCTCAGTGCAGCACTCCCTGAAGAATGGGCTGCCATTCCCAAAGAAACTTTCCAGCACAAGTTTGAAGGTATGCCTAGAGAGTGGAAGCTGTCATCAAGGCTAAGGGTGGGCCAACACCATATTGAATTCCAGCATTACCGATGAAGGGCACCACGAACCTGAACGTCATTTTAAGCCAGGTGTCCGGATACATTTGATCACATAGTATATCTGTGTTAAGTTGTCCGCAAATTTAAATTCTCATTCAAGTGGCGTCTATATTGCCGTAATCGTTATGAGTAACGATACGTTTTGTTCCTCTGTTTTTTATCAAATGAATGGCAATTTCGCTTAAGAATGAAATATGTCAAACATTACCGTCGGGAAATTTTGTTCCTTGTTTCAGATTTTCGTCACAAACGCTTCTTCTTTCATGTTATTAGAAGCTCGAATCACACTGATTCAATTTTCTTCTCTGGTTTTGAGTGCCGTTTTTCTGTCATTGCGAAAGATTTGTTTGCGCGATTTGCTTTTCTGATCTCCAGCTTATGAAATATCTTTGCCGATGTTCGCATTTTGCAGTCGGGATTATGTCGTCTTTTCATTTGTGTTATTATTTGTTGGAGGAGGTCCCAATGAAAGCATTCGTAAGGAAAACTGTTCTCCAATAGAGGAACTCGGTACAGAACGGGATAGTGTGACACAACGGGACTGCTGTTTTCTATACTGGAGAATGCTGCAGCCTATTGTAGTGACATGGAACTACAGGGGATAGGCAAAATAATGTGAAAAGTGGGCTGGTTGTGTTTGACAGTCAACAACGCAAGTAAGGCAAGTGTCGCGCTGGACTGTGTGTGTTCAGTACAGACTAGCCATCACTGCAGGTTGTTTACGATTAGTGCACACTTCGTATTTGCATTCAAATGCCGAAGTCGACGTGCAATGAAAGAACTAACAGAGCCCCAAATAAGGCAGATTGTGGGAGCCCGATTAGTAGAAGCATCAGTAACCAAGACAGCCAACTTATTGAATGTTTCAAGAGCGACTGTTTCAACAGGTCACGGCAGCCTACACAAAACATTGTGTAGACGTAATAGTGCTAACAAGAATTGTATCAGAATAATACAAAACTACGGCGGCTAAAGTGACTGCAGAGCTCAATAGCCACTTCGCCGAGAACTCCATAAAGCGAATATTCATGGACGAATTGGTATACTGAAACCATTAGTGACGACAACCAAAGCAAAGAAGCGTAAAACATGATGTCAGGAGCATAATTGCCGGACGGGTGATCAGTGGAAACATGTCATTGGCCCGACGAATCACGTTTTCGTTATTTCCAACATCGGGCCTGTTTTACGTCTGGAGAACGCCAAAAGAACCCTATAATCCTGATTGCTTGATGATTCCAACGGTTAAGCATGGAGTGGAAGTGTGATGCTGTAGGCAGCCATATCATGGTATTCTACTGGTCCCATTGTTACTCTCAAAGGCCGTGTTACAGCCAACGATTATGTGAACATTTCAGGTGATCAGGTGCACCCTACGATTCAAATGTTATTTCTCAACAATGATGCCATATTTCAGGACGATAATCCACCATTTCACACGGTCAGGACAGTACAATTATGATGTGAGGAACATGCACCTGAACTACAGCAACTTCCCTGGTCAGCACAGTCCTCTAACTTGAACATTATCGAACGCTTGTGGGCCGTATTGGAGAGCAGACTCAGGAGCAGTTTTCCTCCTCCCTCGTCCCTATAGGAGTTAGAAGAGGTTCTAATAGAAGAGTGGCATAACATGACACTGGAGACTATACAATCATTATATGCCAGTATTCCAAGAATAATCACAGCTGTATTACGGACAAATGGGGGTCCAACCCCTTATTAATAAATAATTCCCAAGTAGGTACTGGTGCTCACATTTTTAGCCTATCCCCTGTGTGTTGTGAATGGGAGAGAAGGGGCGACAGCCATTTTGACTTCTGTACGGTTGTCCTACAAACTTCCAGTTACGTTTTTGCAAATTTTGGTGAATTTAATCGCTTGATAAGCCGTTTATTCTTAATTATACGCCTTTAAATGACAGGTAATCGTGAATTTCATGCCATCCCTGTAATTTAGTTACATAATACATTTAAATCCATCAGTTACTACGCTCCATAAAAGTTGTTAACATGAAATGTGCTCTTGGTGCGGAATGAAACGCAGCAGAATGGGATAGTGCCCCGTTCAGTCGCGTAATTATTTGATGCAACTACATTTCAAACTGCGTATTTCTTTTTGGCCTTGTTATTCCACATGCTATGAATTTATATTAGAAAGACTGATAGACAGGAATTGGATATGACATTAAAACAAATGACAGTTTCAACCGTTTTATCTTCCAAAATGGAAGTTTTAAAATCATCCAAGCAGATTAACGTACCCAAATCGACGTTGGAAAGATACATTCATAAAGCTGACAAATCAGATGGTAAATTTGCAAATGTGTTCACTGCACAACAAAAGACGATCTTATAGCATACCTTAAACAATGGAGAGCAGTCGTTTTAATCCAACGATGAAACGTCTCATTTTCAGTTTATTAGCCTAGAAGCAGCAGAAAGAAATGGCTTACAACATAGGTTTGACAAAGAAACTAATCTTGCAGCGGAGGATTGGGTAATAGGATTTGTTATGGGCTTCCACTGTTGGCTATTCGGAAGCTATAAAGTAAATCTGATACACGAACGATTGGTTTCAATAAAGTGACTGTAACAGTGATTTGGTATTACGCATTAAAAATAATTTACGGTTTTCAAGTAGATATTAAAATCTAAGAAGAAACTAATCTTGCAGCGGAGGATTGGGTAATAGGATTTGTTATGGGCTTCCACTGTTGGCTATTCGGAAGCTATAAAGTAAATCTGGTACACGAACGATTGGTTTCAATAAAGTGACTGTAACAGTGATTTGGTATTACGCATTAAAAATAATTTACGGTTTTCAAGTAGATATTAAAATCTTTTCTTATTGTTAACGATTTTTTGAAGATTCCTTATCCTTTAGGATAAATTGTTCACTAAATAACTTTATGTCTTAGTTTTAAGATGACATTCCTAGCAATTTCAAAGTCTATGCAATAAGTTCAGAAGAAACTGCCCTATCCCATTCTGCCCTGTGGGTGGGGCAGATTGGGTAATAAGCAAGCATTTCATTGAGAACTGTAAAGAAAGACATAACAGACAGTTTTAAATGATTTTAAAGTAAGGTATGTTAAGTTATACTACAAATTAATTTTTTCATTCTTTTAAAAGGTGGTTTCTTGTGCTCCTTTAGTTTACAAAAATTGTTAAATATTAAGCATCCCATTCTGCCCCGTCTTCCCCTATACGATATTAAAATGAATTTTATTTACTGATAATGTTAATAGGGTTTGGTAATACTACAAAGCGAATCGATTCCAGTGAATCAGTTTTTTAGTTTGGAGTTCACTTAATATAGAAAAATAAAAATAGCTTTAATAGTTAATGACGAGGAGAGATGCCAAATAATTTCTCCCGCTCTTTATATATAATGTTCGAGTTGCATTTGGTGCATCTGGATATTATTCGTAACAACGCTTTAGACCCAAATGATAGATACAGAAATGCAAATAAAAGTCATTGGCCTATACAAGGTATTTCTACTCCGAGTCAACGCGACGGCAGCCGGAGCTGGCGTGTCTTCGAAGTGCGAGCTTCCTCAGTGCGAACCAGCTCAAGAAACACATCAACTGAGAAAACAAAATATGCCTATCGCAAGTCTAGTGGCAAATTGGCAACATTGCGAAATATTTTTTGCAAATGTGTGTATTTCTACTCCGAGTCAACGCGACGGCAGCCGGCGCTGGCGTGTCTTCGAAGTGCGAGCTTCCTCAGTGCGAACCAGCTCAAGAAACACATCAACTGAGAAAACAAAATATGCCTGTCGCAAGTCTAGTGGCAAATTGGCAACATTGCGGAATATTTTTTGCAAATTTGTGACCGTCGATATAGTTCCTGGAGTAGCTCAGGATTATTCTGGTAAATTCACTTGATCTTTTCTTGTCATTTACATTAAATATTCTGAATGATTCTAAATTACAGAATTACATAGTGATAGCAAATTTATGTTCGTAAGCCCAGGGGGCTCGTACCAACTGCAGCATAGTACGCCATATACATAGCGAATTCTCCATCATCACCATCACTGGTATAATAGTGGAGCAATGTTTGCGACAGTTGTATGCTACCTCAGTGGTAAAGTTTTCGGCTTTGACGACGAAGACTGCATTAGTTTTTGGCTCTAATCTCGCTCGAGGCAAGATTTTTACATCTTCTATGAATGAACCAATACAGGCTGATCGACAAAAAATAAAAAAAAATCTTAAGACAATTTCTCCCCCATGCTCTTCGTCCCTACCTTTATAGTTTACTCTATACATGTAAAGGTGAAAAACTTGTAGAACTGCACACTTTTTAATGACTATTTTTCGGCTTCTGTCAATTATACTTACTGATTGTATGAATATATTATGTCCGTTCTTTCGGACATGTCTGAAAGAACAGACATCACGCATTCATGTAACTGATTCGCCTCGATGGTCAATGAATCCACCACTTTCAGTGCGGATGTACTGTGGAAATAAAGTAGCGGGCATGGAGAACGTGGATAGGGGCAGCGTATAGGTGGGAATGCGAGTGACCGGAGAAATGTGTCACGAGGGAGGAGTAGTGGTTAACGCAACTATCAAAATGGTTCAAATGGCTCTGAGCATTATATAACTTAACATCTGAGGTCATCAGTCCCCTAGAACTTCGAACTACTTAAACCTAACCAACCTCAGGACATCACACACATCCATGCCCGAGGCAGGATTCGAATTTGCGACCGCAGCGGTCGCGCTGTTCCAGACTGAAGCGCCTAGAACCGCTCGTCCACAACGGCCGGCAACGCAACTACCCAGTAAGCATGGGAGCCTGGGTTCGAATCCCAGACTGGCACACATTTTCACTCGTCGTCTCTGACGCTGCATGAAGTCCTGTTACAGCTGACATGAATAGTTCTTTCCCTTTCCTTTTGTCCTTCTCCACATTTACTTCGCATAAAATGTTGTGACTGACTTACCTGTGACATTGAATGATTTGTTAACTGTATTTCGTTACGTGTCTATCCATGCTGCTATATTTCCATACGTTCGTGGTATTCCTTCCTGTTACGCTACTCCAGTAGGAATGTGGACAGAACGTAGACACAGACCGTTTCGAAGCAGAAAATGCTGTTCTCCTGCTAATTCGTGATAATTTGAGCTCTTTGTTTTATTGAGAAAGGCTACTTTCGCAACTATCATCCAATGTCCCATTACCAATAATTCACGATAATACAGAAACTTGCCGTCACTGTCCCGTCCTTGCAACGCATTGCATGCAAACAACCCACGTGCTAGTATGCAACAGAGAGTAATAAAAAATTTACACCAAATAATCCTGTTTGTGCTATCTTTTTCTCGATTCGTCTTCCTGGGCGCTGTAAACACATGTGGTAGACCATACAAAGGGTTAGAAAAACATAAAATGTTAATTTATGTCTTTGAACATCAGTTTTTATCATTAACACAGATACTAACATGTACCTGGTACCTGCTGGATGCGTACTACTTGGTTTCCCTCTTGCAAAAGTTCTCGCTCTCTGCCATCTATTTTGTCTTACGGTAGTACCTCGTGTTTCACTTCTCTTTGCAAAATGACGACTGTGGAAACACACTTCAAACTGTACACATTGTTAGGCACGATACGAAATAGCACACTGAATGGTAAGATTTAGCCTCTAATAAACATTGGTTGAAAATCGATACAAATCCCCTTGTCACTCTCTTGCTAGATTTCTCACTCTTTCTTCTATCCGTTCTCGTTATTATAGGTTTGACTCGTTCTGATGTATATCAGCTTACTGTTTTGCTCCTCTTTGCATTCCTGTTGTCGTTTCAGTATCCTTCTTAAGGCTCCATCACACATAATCACATACCAAAACAACATGCTATGAGCAAAAATGCAATAACATTATCCACAGGTAATCGATCCTCCTCAGTTTTAAAACTCAGCCCTACCCTGGCAGACAAACATTAAAAAAATATCAACAACCTTATCTCAACAGTTCACTTGCAGGTACTAACTTTACCTTTGCCTTCTGTGGGCAAGTACTCAAAACTTGTTTCAGTGCGGTCTCTGGCCACTGCCATTTAGCTCTTTCTTTTCCATCTGAAATATTTATCCTCTTCATGAATCGATAATTCATAACCCTGGATCAGTCTTCTTTCCAATATCTAGAACATAATTTGTACTGCCATGGCCCAGTTCACAGCTTTCACACAGAGGGACTGTTTGTAAGGTATACTAGAAGAGCGAAACACCAGGTATGAGAATCAAATAAGCTATAACCGGTTTCGTATCTCAAGGTCATTCCCTCCCCCTTTTCTATGGCATGTGTCAAGATCAACAACAGGAAAGTCAAGGTCACTTAAAAGTAGCCCATATCACAATCACTGTCTATAGGGCAATTGTATGACTTAAAAATGATGGGAAAATGGAGGTGGCACATATTAAGGTCACATCCCTGCCTGCAGGGCAAATGTATGACGTGAAATTTCTGGGAAAAAGAAGCTGGCGTGGGGCAAGGTCACCTCCCCCTTTTCTACCTGAGCCACATTAAAATAACGGGATACCTTTCTCCTGCACCCTTCTCACACGGTGTCAATATGAATCAAGCTCCCCCTCTCCTTCCCCATTTTTATCATAAATGTAGAAGATGTTTTGGGATTATTGCAAGGTAGTAAATAATAGAGCAAGTATACTTATACAAAAACATTCATTAATTTTTGCACATACATTCACACACAGAGGATAACACTTTCTTTATTTTCGTTTGATGTAGTCTTACTTATATCCAGCTTCATTTTTAACTTAAGGTTAAATCTACATCAGAATGATCTATTTCTTTCTCCAGATAATAATGTGACTAATAAAAAGAAGATGTATTCTCGAATTCAAATACGTGTCCTACTTTCTTCCTATAAAATATCTGTTTTATGGTTTTAAGGGTTAGCTCTGTCCCTTCCTAGTCAAGAGCATTCGGGGTTTCCAGTTTGCCTCTTATTTAATGCATAACTGTATCGCTAAAACGATCCACATCTTCCTTTGAATACGCTGTCAACTTTTCTGCTCCACATTTTTACGACATTCTCGTCAATAACTTAAAGTTTACAAGTTTCGCAAACGAGTATCCATTAAATGTAGGTATTCTGGCAGACTGAAACTCCGCAAACAGCTCTCCTGTTGCTAAGTGCATAATGTATTGCCCACCACATTTGGATAGAATATAACCATCCCTTGAAGTCGACCGAGATGGGAGTGGAATGTTACAAACAGATTTTTCGTGTATCTTTTAATGCAGAAAGCATTCTCGTTTCCATTCATTTGGCCAGCTGTCCACCGCATGACCAGTTTCCTTCGCTGTTCACTGTAAATTCAGATGTTCTATATTCCCTAGACATAGCCAGATTCCCCCACACACTGTGTTTACAGCAATATATTAACCTTGCTTGCACATCAGCGTTAGTTTCTTCCTTTCCCAATTGCCGTTTATATATTCTTTCTTTTTGATAGTTGTTTTCGCCGTAGACATAACAACAATCAATAAAGTAGCTGTATATTGTCGTAGCTGTGTTGTGAAAGAACCAGAGCTCTAAGTACTAATAGAAAGCGCTGAAGCTCAAATCGTTATAGATACCAAAAGCTACATAAAGCTAGAGATAAGTTCAGACGAAATTTGTACATGGAGCCTAAGGAAGTTTAGAATGGAGAGATTAAATACGGTTGGTGGCGGCATCTTTTTAGGTGTTGTAAGTAGTTTATCTTGTAGCGAAATTGAAGTAGATAGTTCCTATGAGTTAGTATGGGAATAGGTTATACTTGACAGTCGGACTAAATTAATAATTAATTCCTTTTACTGACCCCCTAACTGAGATGATTCAGTTGCTGAACAGATGCAAAAAAGACTTGAGTCTCGTCACAAATAGGTACCCAACTCACACAATTACAATTGGTGGTGACTTCAATCTACGTTCTATAAGCTAGCAAAAATACACATTCAAAACCAGTATCAGATATAAAACATAATCTGAAATTACGCTAAATGCTTTCTCCGAAAATTATTTTGAGCAGTTAGTTCAGGAACCCACTCGAAGTGCAGATGGTTATGAAAACATACTTGAACTCTTAGCCACACATAATCCTCAGCAAATAAAGAGCGTCATAACAGAGACAGGGATTAGTAACCTCAAAGTCATTGTAGCGAGACTGACCACCGAAACATCAAAATCCACGAAACGTAAACGCAAAATATATCTGTGTAAAAAAGCAGATGAAAACACGCTCGACGCTTTCTTAAGAAACAGTGTCCACTTTTTCCCAACTAACGATGTTGACCAGATATGGTTTAATTTCAAACAAATAGTATCTGAAGCAACTGAAACATTTATATCGAATAATATTGATCCCCAAAGGTACACAAAACAGTTCAGAACACTGATGCAGAAGAACGAAAAAAATATGTTAAATTTAAAATAACACAATATCTCTAAGCTTGACCATGTTTTAGTAAAGCGTAGAGCAGCTTTCTATGTGAGATGCTTTCAATAGCTTCCACAACGAAACTCTGTCTCGAACTCTGATAGAAAATTCCAAGAGATTCTGGTCGTATGTGAAGTACACTAACTGTAAGCAGCAATCAACATCTTCACTGCGCGTTATCAGTTGTAATATTACCGATAACAGCACCATTAAAACGGGATTGTTAAACACAATTTTCCGAATTTTCTGCACCAAAGAAGACGAAGTAAATATTCCAGAATTCGGGTCGGAAAAACTGCGAATATTAGTAGCTTAAAAGTATATATCGTCAGTGTAGCGAAGCAGCTTACAACATTTAATGGAGGCAAGTCTTCCGGTTCTGATAGGGTACCAATAAGGTTCCTTTCAAAGACTGCTGGTGCAATATCACCATATTTAGCTATCATATACAACCGCACGCTGGAAAGTCGCACAGGTCACACCAATATTCAGGAAAGGAAATAGCAGTGAACCGCTGAAGTAGAGACACATATCACTAACGTCGATTTGCAGTAGGATTTTGGAACATGTAGTGTTTTCGAGCAGTATGAATTACCTCCAAGGGAAGGGTATATTGACACGATTGAGCACGTATTCAGGAAATATCGTTCTTGTGAAACACAACTACCTCTTTATGGGCGTGAAGCAATGAGTGCTATCAACAGGGGATTTCAAATTGATTCCATATTACTAGATTTCCAGAAGGCTTTTGGCACTGTTTCTCACAAGCGAAGGGAGTATCACTTGAGTTGTGCGACTGGATTCGTAACTTTCTGTCAGAATGGTCACAGTACGCAGTAATCGATGGAAAGTCATCAAGTAAGAAGTGATGTCCTGTGTTACCTGAGGAAGCGTTTTAGGCCCTCTGCTGTTCTTAATGTATATAAACTACCAGGGGAGAGTCTGAGCAGCCTTCTTAGATTGTTTGCAGATGTTGCTGTCATTTACCGTCTTGTAAAGTCGTCAGACAATCAAACCCAATTGCAAGATGATTTACACAACATATCTGTATGGTGCGAAAACTGGCAAATAATGAAAAGTGGGAAGACATCCACATGAGCAATAAAAGGAATCCGCATAAATTTCTGTTACACAGTACTTTAGACAAATCTGAAGGCTGTAAACTCAATAGATTGACGATGATAACTGAAGGTCCCAATGAATCAAGTATTACTCCCCTGACTATAATGCAGTATCGCGATTAGTAGTGAGAGCTTAAACTGGAACACATGGAGAAACAAACAAGGTGGACCTGTAGCAAAGCGAGCATGGGTGCTGCTGAGGACTTCAATATAAAAATGATATATCTTACAATGCTGGTGCCACAAAATACTTTACCAGTCCTGAAACTTCCAGCACGTCGTCAGTAGGGAGCGTTTCGATGTTGTAGGCGCCGACTCCTGGTGTGCAGGAACTCTGTTTCAACCCATGGCCTCGAATACTATCCGAGAATCCTAAGTTCTGCTCGCGTGGCCGATACAGAGAAACTCCTGGATGCAATAGGATGTATCTCCAGGAAGAGACACAGGAAAACCGCCTAAACGCGCCCTGTCAGTACATGTGCGAAAACACGGAGTAAGGATCTGGGTCTTAGGTCGCAGAATGAAACACGAATATGACCAAAGTTATGCTTCACAACGATTCCGAAAAAGTGCGACTAAGTCGCAAGACCGTCCTATTCTGCCGAAGATCAGATCCCGAATGCTCTGTGGCCATGCACGCAAGAAGGAAGCCAACGTTATTCAACTCCCCACTACCCACAAAAAGCCACGAATCAGCATTCAGTGCTGATTCCAAAATTCCGCCACACTATTCCAGAACATCATCTGCGTCAATAGCGGCCGTTCCCTCCAGTTTCGTGCAGGGCTTTATGATGTCAAGTGGCCTCAGTTTAAGTTGACCAATGATGCCTCTGCTATTTAACTGCAGGCACTAAACGTGCCGTTTGACCGGCTAAAGACCACCAGCCATCTGGCGCCAGACAGTCGCACTCGGCAGGGTGCCATACACAAGAGTTCTAAGAATCATGAAGACAATACAGTCAGTCAGCGCCAGTAGTCGCAGTTCCAGATGCACCGGAATGGTAAACACATAAACTGTGGTGACACTCAGCTCGCAGGTCGTTTCGCCCTCCATACGACAAGCGAAACTCGACCAAGGTCAGTCGCCCCGCCAGGCGCTCAAGCACATTGATGTACGACTTTCTCCGTATCCGCGGAAGTGCAGACTCCCCACGAAAACGCAGTGTGTCGTTTCCTCCGATGCTCGCGTCGCAACAAGCCACCCAGGGAAATAACAGAGAAAACTAAAAGCAAGGCCACATACAGTTCCCAAACGCATATCAATCAAGTGAAAAGTAATTTGAGGTCTCAGTATAAATACTCTCATCAGAACAACCTTATTCGGCCCATTCCCACCGTGAAATGATATAAACATTAATAAAACTTATTAAAGTGAGAGGCGACATGCAAAAGAAGGCATGGAACCTCTCAAACCTATCTCTTTTATGGCTTTAACGATTAGTTCTGTTCCTTCCGGCAGTTCTTCCAGACGAGAACATTCAGAGATATTAATTTTTCCTCTTATTTCCTGCATGACATTGGTGTTATCACTCCACATCTTCCTGAATGTAGGCTGCCCATTCTTCTGCTGCACATTCTTGTGGAAATTCGGTATAGAATCTTAAGTTTACAACTTTTGCAAGCGAATTGCCTTTAAGGTTGTAATCCCATTTGTTTTAAGCCATGCAAACGGTTGTTCTGTTGCTAAGTGTATGACATCAAACCCAACACATTTTCGTACAAGGCATCCATATTTTTTGAGCAGACCCTAAAAGGAGCGGAGTTTGATAAACAGATTTTCCGTGTGTACTTTAAAATAATAAACGTGCTCCAGTCCGCCGTTTTCATACGGGACTCCAACATATGGCCACTTGCCATTGCTCTTTACAGTAAATGCTATTATCTTCTATTCTCCAGTCGTAGCCAGATTTATCCATACATTGCGTTTAAAGCCATATGTAAACCTAGTCCGCACATCCGCAACAGCCTCTTCCTTTTCCATTTGCAGCTTATATTCCTGCTTTATGGCAGTTGCCTTCTCTGTATACACCAGTTTTCTTTACTTTACTTTGATGTCCTCCATTTTCAGTTTCATTTTCCGTGCACATAACACAGACTGTACGTAAGGTATAATTTCTTTAATGGGGAATCGTTTTAAGTCTGTGTGGGACATTTTCTGTTTTTCTTAGGACTTGTGGAATAACGTTGCTCGTGTCAACCAGTCCGAATTGTGCAATGTCTATATTGGACGGTATTGTGGAGAGCAAAGTTGTAGACTGAAAAAAATAAGTTTTTCCTGCTTTAACATAACACTTCTGTGTAATAGGTATATCGTCTTCATTGGAGTCAGAGTTAAGAACCTCCACGTAGTTTACAACTAGACAATTAAAACTTTATGCAGACATAATGTAGATGATAAGCTTTTCTCGGTCTGGAATATCTACGAGTCTTGTTTGTACACCTGTCAATTTTCGGGTATTCTTATTACCACAGTACACAAAGTGCAGAACGTTACTAAACACAACAGAACAGTTGTTCTGTACATTATACGTTAATCGACACCACATGGAAACAAGTGGCAAAAAGTAAATTGGGGCATGTTGTAAATACTGTTTGTTGGTGTCCAATACACGTAAACACTCTTGCACAGGGTCAAATACACGATCCACTCTATAGTTGTATATTGCAACCTCCAACTTGGTAATCTCAAGCTGCTTAGCCAAGGAAGACCTAAAAGTTTCTCACAGTCGCATGGTTCAAATGGCTCTGAGCACTATGGGACTCAACATCTTAGGTCATAAGTCCCCTAGAACTTAGAACTACTTAAACCTAACTAACCTAAGGACATCACACACACCCATGCCCGAGGCAGGATTCGAACCTGCGACCATAGCAGTCCCGCGGTTCCGGACTGCAGCGCCAGAACCGCTAGACCACCGCGGCCGGCTACAGTCGCATGTCTCGACACTTTTTACCAATATCTTTGTTCACACCCATACTTATGATTTGACATATAAATTTGTTATATATCTTTACTCTAAAGTTGGAGGTTAACCACGTTAGACAGTCTATTCAAACTGTCTTATCGTTGTCCACAATCACATTGTTGTTTCCCTGGCGATCTCCTCCCATGTAGAAGTCGTGGGTTGATATTAAGTAGCTGCTCATCTAAATTTTGTTTAAAATTCCAGCAAAGTCTTGCGTTATGTATAAATAAAAAAGGTAATAGTCGTCTACACGTAGCTGTTTTAATGTTCCACATTTCAACCATTCCCTATTAAAGAAATTCCGCTTTAAGTGCAGTTAATGCGTTATGCACATACAAAGGAAAACTAGAAATGGAGGACATCTAAGTCAAAACACGAAAACTGAATTATATCTGCATCTAAATATATATATCTACCTGACAGTAGTCGGATACTGGGACTGCAGGTGCAATTTTGATATCAAATTGATATGAAAATTAATTAAATTGATCAGTTATTTACCCCCTCTGGATGATGTCATGTATTTTCCCCAGGTGGCACGTGGGTACTTGCTCCCTCCCACCTCTTCCTCAACACCCTGTCCCACCTATCCTGTTGGCTGGAATTTCGAATTTTGGCGGGGATTTCATTGTCCCAGGACTGTGTTGATGTCAAACCCCCACCCAGTCTCCATGAAATTGTCGGGAAATTACAATTCGGCTGGGAGCTTTTTTTCTCCGCTGACACCACCAGAATTGATGGGAGAGGTTCACTCTATACTGAGCTGTCATTGTGGAAGCATCATGATGTGTTCGATGAGATGAATATGAAGTGTAGAGTAGCTTTCAATAGCTGTATTACATGTACGAATTTGAGGAAGGACTGTAACCATTGCTCACCACAACGGGGTTGGAAGACTATGATAATGGAAGAGTGTAGGAGAAATTAGCAGAAGAATTCGGCGCAGCAAATTGTGACAATGCAGACGGATGGAGCCAAAATGCACGTTGCAATTGATACATGCTCATGTGCATGCATGAACTACCAACATTTTCCACATGAAGCCTGCCTCTTCCAAAATGGAACCGCGTGACTGTTACGGTCGCAGGTTCGAATCCTGCCTCGGGCATGGATGTGTGTGATGTCCTTAGGTTAGTTAGGTTTAAGTAGTTCTAAGTTCTAGGGGACTGATGACCACAGATGTTAAGTCCCATAGTGCTCAGAACCATTTGAACCATTTGAATCTTCCAAAATGGAAGCTTCAGTGGAAGCATATTCGTACATGTCATATACACCATCAAAGAACATCAGCTGCTCATCCCCATGTACTTCCCCCTTCACCAACTCATCATCTCATCCCACCATCAATCACTCACGTTCTCGGTGCTTTGTGGAATGTGTTCTATCGAAGAGCACATGGTGTCTGACTGGGAGGAGTTTAAGAGCCATGATGCCTGTAAGCACAGAATCGAGGACTCTGCACCCATAGCCTCCTACATGCAGAATAGAAAGGAGTCGTATTTGATGAGTGCCTGAAGAAGAAGAGGAATACTGTCCAGCAGATAATGGGTAAGCAGCAGAATGGTATCAAGATGCATTCTGCAACTGATGCAGACCGATGCTGTTATTATAACTGCTTGCCATTTTTGAAATGCACACTCAGTTTTCCAGATCCAGAGGACCAAGCAACTGGTCTAGTTCACAATTGTGCCACCAGATGCACTTGAAATTTCCATGAGCCAATAGGAACACAACATCCGATAACATCGGGCATATAAGGCTAGCCCAGCAGCTCCGCGGCCGCAGTAGCAGTTGACATGAATCTCCAGCCGAGATCGTGCTGTGCCGCCCAGACGCAGTGAAATAGGAAGAAGCTGTGATGAGTAAGTGCCCCTTGCCTAATGTCTGTGTTCGCTGTTGTATGAAGAAGCTGAAGTCTTTGTGCTGGTATTAACTCTTGTAACGATTTTTCTTCTTTGCTCATCAGTCGATGCGATGTCCTTGAGTCTGTCGGGGTCTGCAGCAGCAATGTAGCCTAGCCTATCGGCACCCGCAGCAGCGGCAGCACTCTGAGATCCTGTTGAGCACCTCGTCAGCTTATTGGATTAGGACAATGAGCTGTTATTGTCGGTTGAAGACACCCACCCAGCCCCTGAGTCGCTGAAGTCCTCTGGGGGTCCTAATAACAATAACGCAGCTTTATACTGGACCCCAACATATGCACCTTCGCAGGATGTTCCAGTGATACTGCAAGGACAAAGTGAGGATGTAGTGGATGAGAAGATACCAGTTAAGCCCTGTGCACAACTACTGTTCACATCAGTGTATAATTTAACCTCTAGTGGTCCGAAGTGTTTACAAATTGGTATAGAAGCATCCACAGACAGAAACTGGCATACTGTGGTAGAGATCGAAAATGCAGCTAAAAGTGCTAAGGTGTGGTTTACAGAGGTGGAATGGAACGAACTGTGTCGTGTAAAAGCCTACGTTTAACAGCAGTTGACTGCCGAGTATCATTCGAGCTGTCCTCCAGACATTTACTGTGCTGCTCTAACTCTAACCATCACAACAGTGTGCGATGACTCTGCACTATGTGTGAAATCGGGTGACACATTCATTTATCTACAGAACTCCAAGGTTGCAACTTTGTTTGGTCTACAGATGGTGTTATCCATTGTGTTGGAAAGACTGAACAGATTCCTTGCTTACAGGAAGGCTTTATTTTCTATATTCTTTACTAGTGTTAAGATAAGGAAAGAAGCTGTCGATGTGGTGCACCCCGAATATGATTGGCTCTGAGCACTATGGGACTTAACATCTATGGTCATCAGTCCCCTAGAACTTAGAACTACTTCAACCTAACTAACCTAAGGACATTACACAACACCCAGCCATCACGAGGCAGAGAAAATCCCTGACCCCGCCGGGAATCGAACACGGGAACCCGGGCGTGGGAAGCCGAATATGATTACTGAGTACAATGTATATAACCACGTATGTGATTTTATTTGTTACCTCTCATTATATTGAAAATGTAAAGCTATCGCTACCACTATTTTCACTGCAAACATGCAACTGCAGAAAATTATGTCATTCCCTGTAAAAGCCCATTGCACGCCAGTACCTGGCATAGTTGGTATCATGGCAGTGTTCATTATTTTTCTGTAAAAACCCATTGCACGCCAAAACCTGACGTAGTCGGTATCATGGCATGGTGGATGAAGCATCAAGACTTCGTTGAAAGCGACTGGAGCTGTGACGGCGTACAAAGTGTCTGGAAGAAGAATGGCGTACTCCTTTCTGACAACATACAAGCAATAATTGTAGGTCCTTACAACTGTGGCAAGACAAATTTTCTCATGTCGCTGCTAATACATCGGGATGGAATCCGTTTTGAGTATGTGTATTTTCAAGAACACTGTTTCAGCCCAAATACCAACTACTGTATTACAGGAGATATCGCAGGGTGTAGATAGCGTGATATAAACGACATTCGGTGAGAGCAGTGACACCCTTCCACTAGCAAAAGTAAATCCAAACACAGTGTTCCTATTTGACGATGTTGCTGTGGTAAACTTAGATCAAATTGGACGATATTTCTGTTTAGGTCGTCTTATGGCTGTTGCTGTATTTTATCTGAGTCAGACATACTCGAGAATACTAAAGCAGCTGGTGAAGGATAATGCAGACCTAATTATAACACTCAATAGGCCGACTTAACTGAAGGGAATATTGTATAAGTGGGATAACGCAAACGAAAAGAATGTAGACGACTTAACTGAAAGGTAAAACAGCTGTTACAGGGAAGGGGAAGAAGCGTAAGAAGGAGGAGAGCGGATGTATAAAATCTTACGCCGCACAGGAGTCTGATTAGTATATAAGGAGAGGCCGACTAAGCACAAAGTCATCGAGGCACGGAAGGCCGTTCGAGAGACATTACAGTTGCTGAGGTTAGGGGATTCGAAGCAGGAACAGACACTGCGAGAAACCTCTAAACCAGTTACTGAAGATCTCGATAAAGCCTCAGCGAACTTCCACAATGAGAATGACACTAAGGCAGATTTACCAGGCATATGTAGGAACCGACACGTCGTTCAAAAATTTTGTAAAGATACGTGCAGATTGCTGGAATCGCGCAGTTATGTGTTTCTCGTTATTGATAAATTAAGAAAACTGAGTGATGGCAGGTATAGACAGAACTTTCAGGAGTTTCTATGTATATAGCCATGGAAAGTGGTGAGTACATTAGTATACACATCACCATGGATAAATTCTCATGCAGGCTGGGAGCTCAGACTGACTGGATGGGTGTGCATAGACAAAACATTTGACGCAAGGAACTAAAGATGTATTGTCATACCCTTCTGAGACTGAAAAACACACTAAATCGAAAAGAAAATAAGCTATTTAACTGAAGGGGAAATAGCTGTTATTGAGAAGGGAATATTGTATAAGTGGGATTACGCAAACGAAAAGAATGTAGGCGACTTAACTGAAGGGTAAAACAGCTGTTACAGGGAAGGGGAAGAAGCGTAAGAAGGAGGAGAGCGGATGTATAAAATCTTACGCCGCACAGGAGTCTGATTAGTATATAAGGAGAGGCCGACTAAGCACAAAGTCATCGAGGCACGGAAGGCCGTTCGAGAGACATTACAGTTGCTGAGGTTAGGGCATTCGAAGCAGGAACAGACATTGCGAGAAACCTCTAAACCAGTTACTGAAAATCTCGATAAAGCCTCAGCGAACTTCCACAATGAGAATGACACTAAGGCAGACAAAATATTCGGTGTCAGTGGTGAAAAGCCATACATGTTGGGCACGCAGCCTGTAACTTAAAATGAAAAAAACAATACAGGGGTCACCTATGGCAGACGGATCTTGTCGACATGAGGGAATATTCACGTGTGAATAATGGCTTCAAATATATTTTAATGGTCATTTATAATTAGTCCAAATTCGCTGGGGCATTAACCTTGAAAGTGAAAATGGGGAAGGATGTTGCACAGGTGTTCGAGCGATTGCTGAGGGTAGGACTGAATTAAATCCCAGGCGACGTTCAACAGATCCTAGTGGCGAGTTTTACATTAGATATTTCAAGACTGTGTTGAAGCCTTATGGAATACGTCACTACTCGACATTTACCCACATGAAGGTGACTATTGTGAAATGTCTGAACAGAACGGTGAATGCCCAGATGTGGATGCATTTCAATCTTCATGGTTCACACAAATGGATCGGTGTGTTCTTCGCAATCGAAAGATTTGCCAGTGTACTTACGTCTGATAGGTTTTTCGTGACAGTATTCTTCGTGCGATCGGAATAAAAAAAGAAAAGCGATCGATGTAATTACTTCTTACAAGACCTACATCTCTCCAAACAGCAGAGAACGATGAGCAACAGAAATTCAACAATATGCCCTTGAATTTCCTGTCATGAGATCCTTCCTCTCCACCACAGAGCAGCCAATATTCAGGAGGGGAGGGGGTTTACGAGAGGGGGAGAGATTAATTAACTGATCACTTTAATTAAGTAGTCAGTCAAACTGATAATAGTGAGAGGGGCTATTCCAATAACTCAGACCTGAAGTGTACCTGTAGCAGCGAGGGGAGCATTCCTGAGGGGGGAGTGGAGTGGGAAGGGGGTGGGGAAACAATAAATTAAGTGCCTATCAATCAAAAGGAAGGATCCTTTTAGTCGAGCAATAGGTTAAGGACCTGTCCATCAAAGGAGAACAATGGGTTAATGACCTGATAGTCAAAGGAGAGCAACAGGGTTACACCTGAGTGCATACCTGCCCCTGATCTAGGCAACCTGCACTAACGAAGTGTGCTCACTCTCTCTTTGGTCCACTACTGTAGTGCAGCAGCTCGATGTGACATGGACTCAAGAAGTCGTTGGAAATCCCTTGCAGTAATATAGGGCTATGCTGCTTCTATAGCCATCCACAATTGTACAAGTGTTGCCAGCGCAGAATGTTGTGCACGAATTGACCTCGCGATTATGTCCCACAAATTTTAGATGGAATGCATGTTTGGCGATCTGTGTGGTCAAATCATTCACTCCAGTTGTCCAGAATGTTCTTCAAACCAATCGCAAACAATTGTGGCCCAGTGACACGTCATCATTGTTCGGGAACATGGAATACATGAATTGCTGTGAGAGGTCTCCAAGTAGCCGAATGCAACCATTTCCTGTCAGTGATCTGTTCAGTTGGACCATAAGACTCAGTCCATTCCTTGCAAACACAGCCTACACTATTCTGGAGCCACCGTCAGATTGCACAGTACCTTGTTGACGACTTGGGTCCATGGCTTCGTGGTGTATGACTCACACTCCAGCCCTACCATCAGCTCTTACCAACTGAAATCGGGACTCATCTGATCAGTCCACGGTTCGCCAGTCATCCAGGATCCAACCGATATGGTCAAGAGCTCAGGAGAGGCGCTGCAGGCTATGTCATGCTGTTAACACAGGCACTCGTTGCGGTCTCCTGTTGCCATAGCCTGTTAACGTTTCATTTTGCCGCACTGTCCTAACGGATACATTCGTTGTACATCCCACCTTGATATCTGCGGTTACTTCATGCATTGTTGCTTGTCTGTTAGCATGGGCAACTCTATACAAATGCCACTGCTTACGGCCGTTAAGGCTGTCGGCCATTGCGCTGTCCATTGTGAGAGGCAATGCCTGAAATTTGGTATTCTTGGCACACTCTTGACACTGCAGATCTGGGAATGTTGAATTCCATAACGATTTCCGAAGTGGAATGTCCCACGCGTCTAGCTCCAAATACCAATCCATGTTCAAAGTTAAATTCCCATTGTGCGGTCATCATCACACCGGAAATGTTTTCACATTAATCATCTGAGTGCAAATGACAGCTCTATCAGTGCCTTGCTATTTTATACCTTGTGTACACAATGCTACCTCCATCTATATATGTGCATATCGCTATACCATGACATTTGTCACCTCAGTGTATGTACACTACTGGCCATTAAAATTGCTACAAAACGAAGATGACGTGCTAAAAACGCGAAATTTAACCGACAGGAAGAAGATGCTGTGATATGCAAATGATTAGCTTTTCAGAGCATTCACACAAGGCTGGAGCCGGTGGCGACACCTACAACGTGCTGACATCAGGAAAGTTTCCAACCTATTTCTCATACACAAACAGCAGTTGTCCGGCGTTGCCTGATGAAACGTTGTTGTGATGCCTCGTGTAAGGAGGAGAAATGCGTACCATCACGTTTCCGACTTTGATAAAGGTCGGATTGTAGCCTAACGTGATTGCGGTTTATCGTACCGCGACATTGCTGCTCGCGTTGGTCGAGATCCAATGACTGTTAGCAGAATATGGAATCGGTGGGTTCAGGAGGGTAATACGGAACGCCGTGCTGGATCCCAACGGCCTCGTATCACTAGCAGTCGAGATGACAGGCATCTTATCGGCATGGCTGTAACGGATCGTGCAGCCACGTCTCGATCCCTGAGTCAACAGATAGGGACGTTTGCAAGACAACAACCATCTGCACGAACAGTTCTACGACTTTTGCAGCAGCATGGACTATCAGCTCGGAGACCATGGTTGCGGTTACCTTTGGCGCTGCATCGCAAGACAGGAGCGCCTGCGATGGTGTACTCAACGACGAAACTGGGTGCACGAACGGCAAAACGTCATTTTTTGGGATGAATCCAGGTTCTGTCTACAGCATCATCATGGTCGCATCCGTGTTTGGCGACATCGCGGTGAACGCACATTGGAAGCATGTATTCGTCATCGCCATACTGGCGTATCACCCGGCGTGATGGTATGGGGGGCCATTGGTTACACGTCGCGGTCACCTCTTGTTCGCATTGACGGCACTTTGAACAGTGGACGTTACATTTCAGATGTGTTACGACCGTGGCTCTACCCTTTATTCGATCCCTGCGAAACCCTACATTTCAGCAGCATAATGCACGACCGCATGTTGCAGGTCCTGTACGGGCCTTTCTGGATACAGAAAATGTTCGATTGCTGCCCTGGCCAGCACATTATCCAGATCTTTCACCAATTGAAAACGTCTGGTCAATGGTGGCCGAGCAACTGGCTCGTCACAATACGCCAGTCACTACTCTTGATGAACTGTGGTATCGTGTTGAAGCTGCATGGGCAGCTGTACCTGTACACGCCATCTAAGCTCTGTTTGACTCAATACCCAGGCGTATCAAGGCCGTTATTACGGCCAGAGGTGGTTGTTCTGGGTACTGATTTCTCAGGATCTATGCTCCCAAATTGCGTGAAAATGTAATCACATGTCAGTTCTAGCATAATAAATTCGTCCAATGAATACCCGTTTATCATCTGCATTTCTTCTTTGTGTAGCAATTTTAATGGCCAGTAGTGTATATTATGACTAACCCACCAAAATAATAGAATAGTTAAAGGCTCCTCACGGTATCAGCAGCTAAGGGGAATAGAGCTCACTAGAATGAAATCATGTCACTCATTTCAGAGCTTCAAGAAAGGCACATCATTGAAAAGCTATGGAGACAGTAGCTAAAAGACTCCACCAAGCAGCATATACAAATTTCTACATAGATGTGTTGTAATAGAAGGGTTTCATGATGTATGGCACACACAACTTGTAGATATGAAGCATTATTCACCAGCAACCTAAGATTTCAAATTTATTTTAATGGTCATTGATACATATTCTAAATTCGCTTGGACGTGACCTCTGAAAACAATAACAAGTTGCACTGTGATGGAGCCACTGCTGCAGATGAGAATGAGTCAATGTCTGTAAACCTCGAGATCGATTATTGTGGTGAGTTTTATAATGCACTGCTCTGTAAAACTTAAGGACGAAATAGATAAAGTAACATAACATATTAATAATATTGTGGAAATGAATGAAATTGCAGAAGCATACTACCTGAAGTGTCCCAGACACGAACTGAAATCTTCATGTCACATGGTGTGAGCTGTGGGTGACTCTAGCGCCAAATTGGGCTGGCACTACAACATGTGGCAGTTGAAGGAACTAGAAACAAAAGTGTGTGTCAGTCAGCTAGCAGTTACGATTCTTCATTACAAAATGGCCAGGAGACTTTACATGAGGAAGAATCACCAGGCAACTGGAAGAATAACAAAGTGTGACAAATGTAGCCCAGAACTTAAGTATTACTCACAGCATTGTTTCACATGCATGGGGAGCTTTACGAACCACACTCACAGCTGAAGTGAAGTGGAGGTGGTGGACCACAGACAATTAAGGCAGCAGATGACCACTGCATTGTGATTCAAGCAAGAAAGGCCACACATCAAACAGTGGATATAGTTGCAACCACAACTGATAAAACTGCAAATATAGAAATGCAAATGTAGAACTGCAAACATGGAGGTGATCGCTTTGCTTGGGGACAAGTTTGTTGTGTTCCATGACACCTGCACATTTTTGGCATGGTGCCAAGAGCATTGAGACTGAACCAGTGAGGAGAGCAGTTGGATGCTCTTCTCACATTAGAGCAGATTCTGTCTGAGTAGTGTTTCTGGATGTGCCCTCATATGGCGGGAAATGGGAACACATACTGCACCCAGGAACACTATTGAACATCATCATTTTGGTGGTTCACATGCTATGGTGTGTGGAGGCATAATTTTGTATGGACGAATTGACCTCCATAACTTTAAACATGGTACACTCGCTGGTCATTGTTATTGCGACACTGTACTCCTTCCCCACAAGCATCTTTTCAACGGGTGCATTCAGCCATGAATTCATTTTCATGGATGACAGTGCACGACCGCAGGTGGAGCAGCTCTTTGAATGAGAGGATATTCAGCAAACAGACTGGCCTGCTATTCCCCTCACTGAAATCCCATCGAGTACATGTAGGATTCATTGGAGAGATGTACTGCACCGCATCCATCTCCTTGCGGGTTCCGTGTAAGTTGAATGCCCATTGGGAGAAATGGACCTAGATTACCATTAGAGGACATATTATTGTACACAGACTCCTTGACTTGTGATGTTGTGGTTCAGAAGCCACCCAGTCCAGAGGTCCATACAGACGAGTAGAAACTGGATAACACATCGTTGGAGGATATCTTGTATATTGCACACTCGTTTGAAATTGTGCAGGCTGCTAACAAACGTTTCATGGCCAGGATACCAGCTGCGGCGGTTACCGCACCACTACATATTCCACCACTGCGTCACAGCTGTCGGACGACCCCCAGGTTGCAGCAACACTGCATTTCGTCATTGTCCGACGCCCCAGTGGCGTTCCACCTTCCGGTCGCCACTCGTCGATAGTCATGAGGGCCCCTCTCTCTGTGCCCGAAATGCTTTTTCGCTCACTTCCGAGCAGTCTGTCCAGATCACTGGCGGCCCTGCATGCTCTCTGGCAAAGGGCACCCTCGCTAATTACGTCAGAGCTGCACACCTCGCTCCCATCCTGCCCCGAAAGTGCAGCAGGATACCGTACATAAGCTGCTGTGGGTAGACCCTACGGGCAACTCAACTCCTTCACGCAGAAATGGTTCCTCACCCTTCGCATTTCGCACCAGGACGTCCACTTCCAGGTGGATGCAGGAGCTGCTGTTCCTTTGATAATTCAGGTGATTTATGCACAACTGGTCTCACCCGAGTTATTCTCACCCTCGTGGGATTTGGTGGCCTTCGGGTACAGTTTTATTCCTCTTCATGGGCAGCTATCGATCACTGTGGCCCATAAATGCGTTACGCGGCCCATTTCGTTATGTGTCGTCGATCACCCGTCTGCTACCGATATTTACGTTGTTTGGGTCTTCCATCACTGATCAAATCAAGATCGTATCAACTGCAGCCTCTTTCTAGGAACTGGACGATCTCTGTACTGTGTTTGCATCTATATTTCCGCCAGGTCTGGGATGTCTCTCAGACTTTCTGGTGCACATCAATCTTCGGCTGGACACCATTCTTACTGTGCCAGACCAATCCTGTTTACCTCACGTGCTGCTGCGTTTATCAGGTCAGTGAAATCTAAAAGATGAGCTACTCCGCTAGTCATCATCAGAAAACCGAATGCTTGTCCCCCATTTGATGGAGATTTCAAAGCAGCGGTCAATGCCCAATCGCAGGTGAGAACTTAGCCAATGTCCAGAATATTTCCTCACCAGATCAACCGCGCCGATGCTTACCTCCACTTATCTTTAGCAAAGGAATCCCAGAACATTTTTGTTATAATATGCGCCTTCGTATATGTAATACAGATATTACAGTAATTTCAGCCTTACTTTTCGCAAATTTCTCATAGAAGATGCCGCTCTTGAATTGTATACTAACAGAAATCCATTGCAACAATACAAAAAGAACTGAATCCGAAGAAGATGCTAACCGGTCTCCATAAAAGTGAGAACTAATAATGTGAAATATGCAGATAGCAGATTCGATGGGGATGGTGAAATGTGGTGGAGTGTTATTAATGTGTATAACTGTAAGAGATACACCGAGAGGTAACTGCATCGATGGCAATAAGAAAAATTTCCATTACCTCTCAAACGTAGCTTGCTTTGGAATAAGGCGAAAGCTACTCACCAGGAAAGTACTTGTGCTCGAACAAACACAAATACACCAAAATCGTGTGAGAAATAATGTAAAGGTCTCTTATTGCACTAGTGATACTCCCGCATCTGCAAAACTCTGCAGTCGTCCGTTAGAGGCCTCTGCGTATGCCATGCCGCATTGCACACTGACCTGCCGGTACGCCAGTCGGGACCTGTAGGGACGGTGCAGTGTGCCTCTGAAGTTGCGTTTTGTGACATTATTTGTGTATTGAAGCGTCAGATGGCTCGGCGATTGGTAATCAATCCTGCTAATGTATTGCGATTGGTTGAGATGAAGTTACGAAGAACTCTTCTTCGTGAAGATGGTATTGGTGTAGAAGACGAATCATTCGCAAGTTTTCTGGTATCTATTATAGTGCAGAAATATAAGCATAAGTTAGAAACAGATACTGTTGTAACACTAACACATAATGATGATGATAGGGATGATAATGACGAACAACTCATTGCAAACGGTAGTGCTACAGCAAGTGCGGGAAGAGGCGATGGAAGAAGTGACAGTGAATACCAACCGTCTCCCAAGAAGAAGGTTAAAGTTGCAAGTATCATCACGGCGTTTGATGACAACACACTGGGGAACATGTACGATGATTATTACGTAAGAGGTTTCAACACATACGACAAGCTTCTGAAAAGATACCCTAAACTGAAGTCTAAAAGCAATATTAAAAACTTACTGGATTACGTGGCAAAGAAAAGAGAAGGAAATACAGTTTTCAAAGGAAATCGTACACTGCTGTTCAAGACCATCAAGAAGCGTGTAATGGCGAAATTCTATGAAGCGCGAGAATGCGGTTCCGCCGTTCATTATTGGCATTTACAACATTGGGCATAGGACGTAGCCAGAAATCTCGGGTGTACAAACTTTACAGCTTCACTAGGATTTATTACTAATTTGAAAAAGGAGCTTAGGATAACATCACGCCGTATCACTATGCTCCAAGCACGAAAAGATAAGGATGACGAAGAAGAGCTGATTGAAAGAGCTCAAACGTTTGTTGCTGACGTCAATGAGCATATCACGAGAGAAAACATCGATATTAGTTGTGTATGGAACTGTGATCAGAGTCAGTTCAACTATGAACTTTCTTGTGACACAACACTATACATAAAAGGGGAGAGAAACACTGTCGCGATGTTGCAATCAGTTAATTGTGCAACACATAGTTACACGATCGATGTTGCTATATCAATGCAAGGACGATTGGCAAACTCTATATTTGCTTCCAAGAATCCAGTGGAAAGTTTGGACTCCGCGTGTCAAGGGAAATAGAAACACGGTGCCCTCCAAATGTCGTCGTCGATGCAAGTGTGAGTGGGAAGATGACGAAACAACATCTGAAGACGTTTTTTCTGTCAGTTTTGAATCCACATTTGTAGAGAAAGTCATTAGTACTTTGTGACTCCTGGTCTGGACATAAGGATGAACGAGTACTACTGGAAGCATCTGGCGGAAAACATGTAGATTTAAAAATCATTCCGCCTAAAACTACAAAATATGCACAACCTCTGGATGTGTATTTCTTCAGGCAATATAAAATATATGCCAAGAGAATAACAGACTTCATTAAACTACGTTCCAGTAATATGCAGCCGAAATTGCACGACAGATTCTTTATGATGAATATGCATTCTGTCATTTACAATCAGTTATCTGCGGGAGTATACAGACCAATGCTTCGTTACGCGTGGCAGAACGCTGGCTACGTTATTGGTGAACCAAAGAATAACTTCAAAAGTGTCACTGACGTGGCGTTCAACACTGATATTATAGAATGTGCAATGCGATCAACTTGCGTTTCTTCACTGTGCGTTTTGCAGTCATTCGTATTGCTCGGAGCATTTTATTCACATTCCGCATTTACATTTATAGTTAAGATTGCTGCATTGCGTATGACGTCTACAATTACATCTACAGTGATATCTAGAGCATGACTGCAGAGTTTTGCAGAAAAACGACACCCACCAGCAAATTCAAAGGTACATAACGGTCCTGTAACCAAACGTTCATACAGATCTGTTTGTTCGAGCCCAAGTACTTTCCTGATGAGTAACTTCTTCTCAACAAGTAATAAGTTCTATCAACAGGGGCTCTGAAGTTGATTCAATATTTCTAGATTACTGGAAGGTTTTCGAAACTGTTCCTGACAACCTGGCTCTAATTAAATTGTATGCCTGTGGATTATCATTTCAGTTGCGAGGCTGCATTCGTGATTTACTGCCAGAAAGTTCACAGATCGTGGTAAGTGACGGGAATCATCTAGTGAAACCAAATTGATATCTGGGAAGTGTTACAGGTCCTCTGCTGTTCTTAATCAATGTAAAGATTCAGGAAAGAATCTGAGCAACCTTCTTATGTTGTTTGCAGTTGGTGCTGTCGTTTAACATCCACTAAAGTCCTCAGAAGAAGAGTATTAAAATATATCCGTTGAAATTCTGTTGATGATAAACCTCACAAGTTTAAATTTTGTCGATTCAACTAAAATACCTAGTGATTACAATTAAGAACAGCTTAAATTGGAACCACCACGTAGAAAATATTGTGGGGAAGGTGAACCAAAGACCACATTTTTTTGGCAGAACACTTGGAAGAAGATGATTTGAAATATTGCTGGGCGGTATAGCATCCTTTCTAGATGTGATTGAGGGAAGTCATCGAAAAAGTTCGAAGATGGGCAGATCGCTTTCTTCTATCGAGAAATAAGGGAGAATGTGTCAGGGAAATGTCACGCTGGATGAGGTGGAAATCATGGAAAAAAAACTTTTTCACTTAATTTCAAGCACTAACTTTCTGCTCCGAATGCGAAAATATTTTGTTGACCCCCGCCTACATAGGGAGAAATAACCATCATAATAAAATAACAGAAATGAGAGCTCGCACGGAGAGATTTACGAATTCATTTTTCCTACCTGCAGTTCAACGGGGAACGGTCGAGAAATATACATAGTCGTTCTATGAACATTCTACCAAACACTTAGGTGTGAATTGCAGAGTAATCATGTAGATGTAGATGTATGGAAAAGAAATTAAACGTATACTTAAAACGAGTCGTAAATGACTGTGATTTACTACTTTGAATTCATAACATTTTCAGTTTCCTTTGAATCGATTTTACTGCCACATTTTTTCTAAGACAGTGTTATGCATTCGTCTTAGGATCAGTTTTCTAGCCACCGTGGCGTGAAGTGTGAAGTATTCGCGTGGCCCTGCAGCACACGTGACAACGTCAAAAGCACCCCAGGCACGGATTCTCCCAGCTGGCAGCGTATCGCCAGCGGAATGCATTACGTTGATGGGGCTGTCCAATCCACTTCGCCACGCCTGTCGGCTCCACGATCGCTCGCCACTTCCTCTGCGCATTCCTTCCGCGTCACAGAACCGAAGTGGTTTCATTACGCTTGTGTGAGGGGTCGGGCTAGATGCTTCCTCCTGTCCTACTCACCACAAAACAGATACATATTGTAATTTTGCTTCAGAATAAAGGTAGCAAATTACGTGTTTGTCTTCAATGCTGATGCCCTTATTCAGACAGGTGCGTGGTGATTCGTTTTCATACATCCCACTACTGTAAGAAGTGACAAAAACACATCGCCATTTGACTGTTTTGTTGTTTATTTAATTACGACCCAGGTTTCGGCCTTTTATGCCATCTCGAAAATGGCATAAAACGCCAAAACCTGGGTGATAAGTAAAGAAACAACAATACAGTCAAATGACAGGGTGTTCATTTAAAAATTATTGTTTGACTGTTATTCAGCAACGTCAAAAACTGTTTACTGACATATATCTGTTCATCTTTGAAGGTTCTGACAGAGCCATGTAAGACACATCATGCTACACAGATGATCACTTAACCACGTTTCTAATACAATTAGATCATGTTTACATTACAGTGTTTCAAAAGTATTCCATTTCAGTGTCACATATACGTTTGCACACCACCTCATTCACTCCTCTTCTTTAGTTTTCTTTCTCATGGTGTGCTTCTGTAATCTGCTTTGTTCTTGAAGGTAAACTGCGTCACATACATTACTTCAACAGTCCTTGTACTACCAAGTTTATTTCCACAGGTTTCTGTGTTTGAGACTGAGTCAAAACATTCAAACAAAAAGGTGCAGTAACATATAACAAACTGTTTGCACAATACGTAAATATATAGTCTTTAGCAAACTAGGAGACTGACGTTAGTGTGAATCATTAATACTTTCCTCCATGCTGAAGAACCTATCTGATACGATAATTTCGTCTATTAATTCTGATTTCAGGTAATGTATCGAAAAGTAATTTGTGTTCATACAGCACCTTTGTCGGATACTAGAAAATGCTATGTATGCTATGTATAACTCAGCTCTGTAATGCTGAAATTTTCCACCATAATTCTAGAAAGTGACATATGAAAGTATTACGGTTTGAAATTCTTTATAACAGTCACTGCATGATTTCTTATTGATAACCCTTGATCGTTATTGTTACGGTCCAAAGTTTAAATGATCGCATTTCAAAGATTCTTCTTCAACAGAACAATAAACCACACCATAAGGGCTATACTATCTGAATATTGAAAACGTAAAAGTTTCAGTATTACAGTATTTTTTATTTTCCCCACTTCAAATGATCACCTCACTGTACACTCACATATCTTGTGTAAAACGTTTACTTAGTGCTAACTTCACACAGTTCAGAGGTTTTTGCTCCTGCACACTAGATTCGATAGTGATTCAGAGTAGTTCATTTTTAAAGGAAAAGACAAATATTACACTAAATTATAATGCCTATATGCCTAAATTTAAGTGTGGGAAACAAAGCCCAGTATGTGAATTTCCTACTAAATTTAAGTGTCGGAGGAAAATCATAGTGTTTCACTTTCCTACTAACCCAGCACAAACTCCATCTATGATCATTCAGGTAGATACGTTTGTTTTCCTGTCTCTCACAATAAATCCCAATGTACGAGGTGACTATAACTAAAGTTAAACTTTCAAACCGCTGAAGAAATAACACCACTGGTCAGAACGACGTCAAATTGCAAAGGAATATTATCGGAGAAGCGGGAAAGCGTATGGCAGAAGAAAAATAAATAGTTGCAAAATGTAGCAATAGATGGCGCTCTAAGCATCATATTTTAATAGTGGACGATTACAATGACAAATCTATCATACAGAAATGCCTAAGATGTATGTCTGACGTTAAACAAACTGTACTACTCAGTGTGCATGAGTGTACAGGTGAGATACTGTTCGTTAAGTAAGCCCATCCACCACATCAAGGTCATATCACATTGGATGGGAAAAACCTGTTTTTAATTGTCCTGGTGCCAAAAACCGCAAAGAAGCATCGCTCACTTCGGTTTTTAGTTGTCCTGAGGACAAAAACCCGAATAAAAAGCATCAATCACATCGGTTTTTAATTGTCCTGAGGCTGAACACCACATGAAAAACATCAGTCCAAATCAAATCAAATTATTAATTTCTGTGTGACTGGCACAAAACATGTTCAATTCTGCAACAAGTTGAAATCGAGAAGTGGTCGTGCGGTTAAAGGCGCTGCAGTCTGGAACCGCAAGACCGCTACGGTCGCAGGTTCGAATCCTGCCTCGGGCATGGATGTTTGTGATGTCCTTAGGTTAGTTAGGTTTAACTAGTTCTAAGTTCTAGGGGACTAATGACCTCAGCAGTTGAGTCCCATAGTGCTCAGAGCCATTTGAACCATTTTTTTGAAATCGAGAAACAACATGTTCCATAACTGATCGAAGTTTTTCCGGGGTCACGTTCAGAATGTGTTGTGCAATGCGTGCATTCAATGCAGCTAAGTTTGCAGTCGGAACACTGAACACATCTTTCAGGTAGCCCACAACCATAAGTCACACGGAATAAGATCAGGGGATCGGGACTGCCAGGCTGTAGGGTAATGGCTGCTGATAATTCTAGCATTTCCGGAATGGCGCTTCAACAGCTGATTAACTGGATTTGCAATGTGCGGTGGTGCGCCATCTTGCATAAAAATGATCCCCACCCACACATCCGCGCTGTTGGATAGCTGGAATGACGTGGTTGCGCAAGACACTCATAGCGCTGACCAGTGACGGTACAGGTAACAGAACAGGAAGCACCTGTCTCTTCGAAAAAATATGGCCCTATGATAAATGACGCCGTAAACCCGTAGCACACAGTGACCTTTCCAGGATGAAGTGGTACTGGTTGATTTTCGTGTGGATTTTCCATAACCCATACTGGACAATTCTATGTATTGACATATCCTGTCAGAGATGGTAGTGGGCTTCGTCTGTCCACAAAATCTTCTACAGCGAATCATCGTCCACTTCTATGCAAGCAAGAAATTCTAAAGCAAAGGTCTCTCCTGCTGGCACGTCAACAGGAAGCAACTTGTGATCATGGGTAATTTTGAATGGATAGTAAAGAAGGATGTTTCGTAGGATTTTTCGCACTGTGCTCACGGATATGTCCAATGTTCGGGCAATTCTCCATGCAAACCACATTTGCACACCACCACTCGTCTCCTCCTGCATTGCTGTGGCCCCTGCTTCCACAGACGTCGAATCAATTCGTTTCCTATCTCTACCAGGTTGCAAACCAAAAGAATCCGTCTTTTCGAATTTCCGAATCATTTTCTCCAGACCCACGGCAGTCATCGGACCAACGCCTTTTTTCAAATCCGTTAGTGTCCAGAACATCTGCAGACCGACATGTGCACAGTCATCATTCTTGTCATACACCTTCACAAGCAGTCATGGCAAACGTCACAGACGCGAAAGGAGGAAAAACTGTGTACCCGGCGTGTTTGTACAAACTTCGGTCTGTCGTGGTACGCATGACAGGTGTTTTAATTTACATATTCTGGCACATGCAGCGCCAAGTATTGATCAGTTTTACACAATTTTGTTTCTTCTGCCATACGTTTTTCCTCTTCTCCGATAATATTCCGTTGCAATTTGACGTCATTCTGAGCAGTGGTGTTATTTCTACAGTGTTTTGAAAGTTTATCTTGAATTGTTATCACCCTGTATATCTCTTCCTAGTTCACTAAGAAGATCTCAGTTTTTCAATAGATTTCATATTAAATATGTATATCGGTCACAATTCACATCTCGCAAAACACAGTGTTGGTAAACTTTTCCATTCAGGCACTTAAATGTGATTTGCAGAGTATCCATGTAGATGTAGATGCATATCAGAAACATAATTTATCAAATACAATGCTACAGGCTATAGTTATGTAATGGTTTATTTCTTTTGCTATCCACCCTATGGTAGTATTCTTGTCCTTTAAATGCGATACTTTATTATATGATCTATGATGACCTTCATTATTGGTTCTATGCTCTTCTTGACGTGTGGACAATGCATTATTTCGGTCCCAGTGGAACAGATATTCAGATTTATTAAGTTTTTACATTAAATTCTTCCATTATTTGTTGAAGTATGTTTTACTGGAGGAGACAGTAGAATGTCATCGGGCAAACGAAGTTTGTGTGACGAATTTCACCGCTATGTGCAGTTCAAATTCAAATGGCTCTGAGCACTATGGGACTTAACTGCTGAGGTCATCAGTCCCCTAGAACTTAGAACCACTTAAACCTAACTAACCTAAGGACATCACACACATCCAAGCCCGAGGCAGGATTCGAACCTGCGACTGTAGCGGTCGCGCGGTTCCAGACTAAAGCGCCCGGCCGGCGCTATGTGCAGTCATACCACTGATGATGTCATTTACGTTGAACTCGCCTCACACTTGCAAACTACTTAATTAATAAGCTTTATATTTTTTCCAAGACTGAGAAAGACTGAACATGATACACTGATTGTCAAAAAAACTGAAACAACCAGAAAGGGAGGAGGAAACGAAACATCATTGGTTGAGAACGTATATGATGATGATATTGCAATTACTACAAAATCGAGACAAATTTTCAAAGAACTTGCAAAGACGATACCCACTTTCGCTTTGATGCATACACTGTTTTGATTGGATATGGTGTAATAACACCATTGTATCCTTTCTTGGGACAAGCCGACCCACTACTGTTCTGGCTGGTCCTTCATATCTTGGATACAGGCACTAGTAGTATAGCAGTGCCAGTACGAAGACAGGTATACATCAGGCGATGCATCACTCCTAGTGAATGAGCACCCTTATCAAACAAAACTCCTTGACAGGCATTGAGAAAAGTGGCAGGATGTCATTATTCCACATTCGTGTTACCAGTATGGGTTTGTAATATGATAAAGCCATAACTGATAAGCAGTGGTTTATCAGTGGCCATTCTGCCACATACCATTCTAATAACTGACAACATAAGGCAGGTATCAGGTTTCATATCTGGTGTCACACTTGGGCAACTTATATTCAATGTCACCCCCACTCCCATCCCCCCCAGGGAACCACCAGGAATTGATCATGGTCATTCAGCCAGACCTGAGACCTGTCCTCTCCCTCTCCCTCCCTCTCCCTCTCCCTCTCCCTCTCCCTCTCCCTCTCCCTCTCCCTCTCCCTCTCCCTCTCCCTCTCCCTCTCCCTCTCCCTCTCCCTCTCCCTCTCCCTCTCCCTCACCCTCCCTCTCCCTCTCCCTCTCCCTCGCCCCCTCCCTCTCCCTCTCCATCTCCCTCTCCCTCTCCATTTCCCTCTCCATCTCCCTCTCCCTCTCCCTCTCCCTTTCTCTCTCCCTCTCCACCCCCCCTCCCTGAGTGAATGACTGAAGTACCCCTTCCTCATACCCATATTTTGAAACTAGGGCACTTGAGTGAGTGGTGTCTGGGCAGCATAGGGAGAGGATCAGACTGTGTCTTTGTTTACCTTAACTCTTGTGACACAAGGTCTGTTTGTCAATAACAGTTTAATATTATGTGATATGTAAGTACTATCATTCTTCTCCAATTATAGATATTTTTATTCATTTTCGTATTTTCCCATATTTCGACAATTTTTACGGATTTCTCCAATTTTTTCGCATTTTTTTAAAATTTTATCCACTTATGTGAGTTCCATTCCACTGCACGCAAAGTCATGTTAACATTTCATCACTCACGTAGCAGCACATCACGTTGACATCATGACGCTCTTAGCAAACCACAGTACAGCATGTGTCAGAATTACCTATCACTGCTAAGCCACCGCTTCATTACAAGCATGTGTGATGCCATAGAGTACGAGTTACCAACAAACATGTTGAAGGAAATAATGACGCTATAGCATATTCTATAAACACAAGCGATGTCCAACCAAAGATACACTATGTATAGGAAGTGCCACACCATGGTAGATAAACCCCTACTCAGTCACCACTATATTACTGGATTTTGTGTAACCATAGCAAAATTATAGTGCTTTGAAACAAAAATGGTGTGTATGTGTAATAGTTAGCACAGCATTACAAAATATGCATCTAGAGAGAATAACATTGTTTCTAAATTTGATTCTTCTGAGTTACTAGATGTTTTGCAAAACATTAGTCTATACATGCATCAAGCTGAACTGTGTGCATCCATCACCTTGCTCAGGTCAGCTATATGGCAGCACTTGGCATAAATACCACAGCTCGATACATACGAGGTGTGACAATAAAGTAATGAGACTGATTTTCTTTCCAAGATGTGGCAACCCTGCAGGATTGCGTAGGCACAATATCTTTGACCTTGGTCTATAAGCAGCTTCTAGTCCAAGCGGCACATCGATGCAACTGCTCAGTCATGAGTTGTGCTGTAATAAGTTAACATGTGTTTGTGTCGCTCGTCACGGAAATGGAACCGCATAATATTGCGCAACGGTATGCCATTTCTTTTTGCGTTAAATTGGATGAAAACGCAACGACAACATACGGTAAGCTTCAGAAGGCTTTTGGAGAGGAGGTTATGTCAAGAGCTCAAGCTTTTTGTTGGCATAAAATGTGTAGTGAAGGCAGAACGAATGCTGAAGGTGAAGACTGCAGAGGACAACTGTCAACCTCACAGAGGGATGTCAACTTGGCTAGGGTGCATCAACTTGTATGATCTGATCGAAGATTATCCGTGAAAATGATTGCAGAAGAACTGAACATCAATCGAGAAATGGTTTGTCTAATGATAACTGAAAATCTTGGTATGAGAAAGATTTGTGCAAAAACGGTCCCCAGAAATCTCACACCACAACAGCGAGAAACACAGAAAAGTGTGGCAGCCGATCTGTTAGAGCAAACGGAAATCAATCTAGAATTGTTGAGCCGTGCTAAAACTGGTGATTAAAGTTGGTTTTTGCAGTACGATTCAGAGACAAAACGCCCAAGTTCGCAATGGTGCTCAAAGGGATTACCCAGACCAAAAAAAGCTCGCATGTCAAAGTCAAAAGAAAAAAGCATGCTTATGTGCTCCTTTGATTCCAAGAGAATTGCTCATAAAGAGTGTGTGCCTCCTGTACAAACAGTTATCCAATATTACTATAAAGAAATTTTAGAAAGACTTCGTAAAAGAGTTCTTCGTGTCCGTGCCAACATTGTTGATAGTTGGATTCTGCATTACCATAATACGCCAACCCATACTGCTCTGTCAGTACAGCGATTTTTAACCTCAAAACAAATTTCAGTACTACCACAGCCACCTTATTCACCAGATATCGCTCCGTACGACTTTTTTCTGTTTCCAAGAGTCAAAAGGGCGGTCAAGGGACACCATTTTCAAACAACACAAGATGTCCAAAAAGCTGTGACGAGGGTCTTGGAGGATATTACAGAAGATGAGTTCCAGAAATGTTACCATCAATGGCAGAAGCGCTGGAAAAAGTGTGTGCAATCAGAATGGAACTACTTTGAAGGAGACAACACTGAACTTGACTAAAACGATAAGCAACATATTTTTTAGACATCAGTCTCATTACTTTATTGTTGATCCTCGTAAACTCATGCAAAGCCATTAGGGTGCAGTTAAACGATCTCATTACATTGGTGTCCGCCCCGACAGGTGAGTGATCAGCGTGATGTATTGCCGTGCTATGGGCCCGGGTTTGATTCCCGCCTAGGTCGAGGAATTTCTCCGCTCAGGGACTGAGTGTTGTGCTGCCCTCATCATTTCATCCACATCCGGCGCGCGGGTCGCCCACTGTGGCGTCGAACGAAATAAGATCTGCACCAAGGTGGCGGACCTGCCCCACAGGGGGCCTCCTGGCCAATTGCGCCAAACGCTCATTTCCAATGTATTGGTGAAAATAATGACAGCGTAGCAAAATTCTGATGTTTCCAACCAAAGATACTGTCGATGTAAGAATTAGCCTACCACTACAACATACTCACCTAGGGATCACCAGTATCCGAAATCACTCTGCCGAAAAGTATGTCAAGTACGTCACCTGTTACTGTAGAATCCCACGCCCTTCCCCCCAAACCCCTCTAATGCCGACATCTGGTGTATAGCCACGAACACTGCTCCAACCCATCAATGATCGAGAAATTTGCATTGTTATAGGTTTAATCCTCTCTGGCCCGGTTGCTCGCCCAAAAGGCACTAATGTTATATCAGTTCCGGCCGAGGGACCCCTGCCTACGGTAATAACGGCAAACAGGTCCCAAGACGTCGGTGGAAATAACGGAGACTGCTACAAATATGCACATACATTACGAGTGACTCCTCCCTTGCATTCGCCGGAAAATGCAGGTTAAATGCGCCAAGTAAGATGCCAGTAGGATATGAAACTCCTCTAGCGTCTGTGGCCAAAACGAAAACCCTGACCACAAACGAGGGAGGACCATATGCGCCAAACCATCTACCCACGAATGGTAGAGAAATTTGCATTATCTCAACAACATGTATATGTACTCAACCGCGACGCAACCAACACAGTGGCTAGCACAAAGGGCATTGGTACGAAATCTAGTATCAGGGAGGAGTCATACCACCACATCAAACCAAGTGTAAGACACTGATGCCTACATCTTTATGGGCAGAAAACCGCAGACGCCTTTGCAGATTACGTTTCTGACAGTTTATGTGTCATGTGCCAAGCTCCACACTCCCCCCTCCCTCTCTGGAGCAATGAAAGTGACACATTGGAAACCTGTGATTATGCATAGGCAGTTTCAGTCTCAGTCAGTCAGAGCTCCCAGGTGGAATAAAGACCCATAACCCGATTTAAGTATTGCATAAATATTAGAGAGTGTATAACATTGCTAGAAGACACTTTAAAAAATCGAGTAGGAGAGCCACCAATTCTTCTGTGACCATTCCATTGGTAAAGTTATTCTATGATTTCTTTCAAACCTAGGCACGATTATTTCAACTGCTATATGCTCCACCCCTACTTGTGAACCATACTGGGCATATCCAGAAAAATTTAACAACAAAATACAGCGCTGCAAGCACACTGACCGTGGGAATGCCAGACATTTGCCACGCCGGACATTTGCCACGCCGGACATTTGCCACACTTGCCCCTTCGCCAGGTAGCTTGAGTAACGATCCCTCAGGTAAGGGACGCCCTTCCCCGCACTATACCTCTGTCCGCTTTCAAACCGCCGTCTCCAGATCTTATTCGATACAACCAGTACGTAAGGGACCTTCTTCTTCGACAACTTGGCCAAATACAGAGCTTCTTTTCCGAAATCGAAATATTTATAACTTTTGGGAAACGAAAGCAATACCGACGATTATGTCAGTATGTAATTAGTTCTGCCAAGCATAAATATAGATTCCTCTGTCTGCACGGTAGCTTCCTTTCACGCTTACTGATTGCGATAGAAACAGTACATCGGCATTGGAGCAACAAGAAAGGAACGATGAAACGAGAATGCAAATGTACGCTAATCATTTCTTTTTTATCACTGCATTTGTGTCTACTTTAATTACTACAACGGAATACCCAAAAGACAATAGGGAAAGAATAAATGTGTTTGTGAATGTTTGAAAAGAAGAACGAGATACTCCATATTAATTTACTCTTTGAAAACATTAGTTAATAAAGTGTAGCGGGACAATGTTCAAAACATAACTGAAAACACGTTCACTAAATAGAGTTAAGAACATCTATGATTGATATGTCATCTAAAGTCGACTTACAATTTTAAAATGTTAGAAATAAGGAAATGAAGTAATACAGAATGCTACGCTTGTAACGTACATTATTGTCCTACATTGTTTAGCTCTGGTATTTACAGGGTCACAGAGAAAGCATCTTAGGTTCTGGAGTGAAAAGCCGTAATTGTAATTATCTGCACTACAACAGAAACAAGAAGGACAACTTAAGGAAAAATAATGTAAGCTCACAATCGACTTTGAAGCAGATAGTTCCTGTGACTTAGTATGACCAGAGGTTTATTCGACAACCGGAATAAATTAATAACTGGCTCCTTTTACCGACCTTCTGTCTCAGATGAAACAGTTGCTGAACAGTTCAAAGAAAAGAAAACTTGAATCTCATCACAAATAGGTACCATATTCATACAATTATAGTTGGCAGTTACCTCAATGTACCTTCCGCATGTTGACAAAAATACATTTTCATACCCTACTGTAAATAGAAAGCCACTTCCGTAATTGTTTTAAATGCTTTTTAAAATTTATTTTTAACTGTTAGTTGGCGAGGCCATTCAAATTGTAAATGGTTACGAAAACACACTTGACCTCTTAGCCACAAATAATCCTGAGCATCACGACGGATACAGGGATTAGTGAACACGCAGTCGTAGAGAGACTCACTTCCGTAACAAAGAAATTCACCAAAACTAAACGCGAAATATATCTATTTATAAAAGCAGCTAAAAATTCCGGTGACGTCTTTCTAAGAGATAGTCTCCAATCCTTCCAAACGATGTAAATGAAGACCATATGTGGCTTAAGTTCAAAGAAATAGTATCACCAGCACTCGAGATATTCATACCAAATAAATTAATAAGAGACGGAACTGATTCCCCATGGTACACAAAACACGACAGAAAGCTGTTGCAGAAGCACCCGCAAAAGGCACGTATAATTTAGACGAACGCAAAATCTCCAAGTTTGGTGAAGTTTTACTGAGACTCGAAATTTGGTGCGGATTTCAATGCGAGATGCATTTAATAGTTTCCACAACGAAACTCACTCTAGAAATGTGGCGGAAAATCCAAAGAGATACTGGTCCTATGTTAAGTAAACCAGCGGAAAGTCTCAGGAAGTACCTTTACTGCGCGACAGCGACGGTAATGCTACTGATGACAGTGCCACTAAAGTGGAGTTAGTAAATGCATTTTCCGAAATTCCTCCACCAAAGAAGACGAAATAAATATTCCAGATTTCGAAAAGAGAGCAGCTGCAAACATAATTTAGAAGTAGATATCCCTGGTGTCGCAAAGCAACTGAAATTACACTGTCAGTGACAGAGGAAATGATCAAATATCTTTTCAAAAAGTCTCAAATGTATAAGAAAAATAGGTCAAATACATTTGGCTCTGATGTTCGTTAGTAACATTTAATTTTCAGTAGTAAGCTCCTTGCTTTTACTGACCTGTTTAAAGATAATCAACAATTTAATAAGAAATTTTAATTTTTAAAGGACTATATCTAAATGTACTTAAGTAGATTTACATCTACTATAAATGATTGCAGCTAAATTTAAATAAAAAATATTTGAGGTGCCAAAATTGTCAACCTTGGCGTCAGATCAGTGTTGGGATGTCAATTTTAGGTGCAATTCAAAGGTTCAGTTCCCATTTTCTTTTACGAAAGCGTATACTATCAGTTTAACAAACCATGATATTTCAGGTGATAGTTGCGATTCTGAAGCTTCAGAAAATTATTTTAGAACTCACAATTATTTAATAGTATGGCCATAATATTGGAAGGTAGAAAAAAGTTATCTTAACGTGACAAGAATAGGGATACTTTTGTCAGGCTTGAAACACTTTTTAATTTTTTACATTAAAGGCTGATTCGCATCACACTTTGCACAGGCTTTGGACCGTGGAAATGATAAATGACCAGTTACCATTTTGCGTGTGAAAAATCAGCCTAAACACGCTGAACTAATGTACACTCTATTTACAATTACAACTTAATATTAGCTCCGATAATGCTGCTTCAATGTTTTAATAATTTTATCTCAGTAACCTGCGAGGATTCAGTGGTCTTCATAGTTTTTAATACATTATTTTTAACGTATTTTAGTCCAGTTTTTGAATATGGGCAACGGCTGTCAAGCAAGGCCTAATGTTGCTAGTCTCTTCATAATTCTTTACGATTCTCTCTATCCTGTCGTCCAGCTTCAAATACTTCTTCTTCCTCTTCTTATCTCCAAGATTCATTTCCAATTTCATGTACATGCAGTTTGTGAGCTCTGCTTCCTTTTTCAAGCACTCAACCAAATAGTGCCACCCTTCAACAGCATTCGTCGTTCGGTGCCTTTTTCCGTAACAGTCCCACATTTCTATTGCGATACCCTCATTCTCTAGCCAGTTATCCACGAAGTAGTCAAAATATTGAGAACCTTCCGTTATCAGGAGCTTCTGCATGAATCTCAATCCATCCATTGCTTACGTCCTCCGGTTTTACAACTGCCAGCGCTGCACACATGCTGACGTGAAGTCTTAAATCCTCGTTCTCGCGGTACTCCTCAGTTAGACCGAGAACTCGAGTTCTTCTCCATAAACTCTTCTTCATATGGAAATATAATCCATTAATTTAAGTTGTGAGAAAAACTTGACGAACGGCCGATATCGCAGCTACCTCAAAGTCCACCTTTACTTGTTTAGGACACCACTCAGAGACTGCCTGTTTTATCAGACGAAACAGACGAACATATGTTTCTTTCTTCTTATTAGGGAGCACTGCAAATACAGTAGGAAGAATGTTTGTTTCTTTACTCGGGCCTCCTAAGTCTACGTGTATGGTGTAGATCTGTGCAAACTGCTTGCTGCACCTCTTAAATGTTCCATCCATAAAAAAATGATAACATCTTTTTAAATTTTCTTTTCCTTTATTTCCACTAAAAATCATTATTCTCACCTCTAATCTATCGTCTTCCAGAAGAAAACTACTGCCATCTCCCATTTTTAATAGATCTTCATGAAGACCAATTGCATAAGAGTTCTTAGGCTCTTGTTGGTTCCCCCAGTCTTGACTTCATCGACGACGCATGGTTCTATTCATAGATTCTGAATTAGGCATCACTGTAACAAAGTCATAAACTTTATAATGTACATTTCCCATTTCATCCGCGTATATCTCCGATAACTGTGTAGTTTCTTCTCGAGACCTTCTCTTCGCTCTTTCCACTTGCTTTCTCACTTTCAGAGCTGCATCGTCAGGTGATCCACTTCTCCGTTCCTCGAAAGCAGCTTTCCCTTGCAATGATCCGCTTTTCGGCGCAAGCACACCCACGTAACAACACCATCTTTAGATTCCCTCTGTTTAAGATACGCGTAACCTTTCTAATAAGCAGGAGGCCTGCTCTTGTTCGTTGTAATAAGTTCCATACTGATGGTCACGTTAGGAACTTCGAAAGCAATCTGGGCGGGCAGGTGAGGAGGAGGAGGAGGAGGAGGAGGTCGGAGCAGGTAAAACCGTGGCAAATGTCCGGCGTGGCAAATGTCCTGCCACCGACCGTGGGCGAGAGATCTGCTAGGGCTCTCAGGCAGATTAAAAGGCATGTAACACCTTCAATATCAGTGTGGCACGTTATTATAAGACTCATAAACATATAAGGAGTGTATACGCACCTCCTCGCCACCCAAATAGGACTAAGCAATGGTCACAGTGAAAAAAAAGCAAACAAAAAAAAAACAACTTTGAGGGCTATTATCCAATGAAGCTTTGCATATATGTGTTGGACAGTGTCATTAGTACGTCCATCAATCGCGTCACTTCGCTCTTTTCAGTTCTGAGCTCACAGTGAATACGTATAGACGCCTAGAAAATAGTGTCTCCCGCCAAACATGAGTGACTGTGGGAGATTTCACCTGATTTCATGCAGCCTGCACAGCATAACTGCCATGCATTTCCTTCTTCGTGACAGTTCTTGGCCGCACACTGTAGGGGCAATGAGGACCCTCCTGCAGCGTTTTCGATGGGGTGTGCTTGATCATACAACAATCAGCCCCTCTGATTTTTATCTCTGCTCACACGAAACGCTGGCTATGTAGACAACGTTTTGGCACAGACAATTAGTTGCAGTTCAGCCTAGAGAATTTCCAGCCTTCTATGACGAGGGTATTGCAAAGTTGGTACAATGCTACGACATATTCGGAGCGGTGGCCATGTAGAGGAGTAACTGGAAGTTGTAGCTAACTATTGCAAATAAAACGTGTTTGATTTTCACTGCAGTTTCCATTTCGCAACCGATTGGACCTTACTTTCCGAATAGCCCTCGCATTTCTACTTACCAGGTCATCAGATCACAGAGGTGACGACACCTTTGCCGCTATACGACAAAACGCGTCGTATAGAGATGCAGTGTGAACGAACCGTCTGTCCATAAGCCTCAAAAAAGTTTCGGACGGGATGCTGCGTGTCTCCCTGGAGGAGCTGCCGCCACCACCGCCGCTCCAGTGGATCCCAGCGGCCACGGGAACCGTTTCTGCTTGCTCTGGTAATACTGACCATCCACGAAGTCTAGCACCTCTCTGTATATGAGGTTGCTATCCAAGGGGAGTACAACCGTCTCATCGGCTCTAAGTAAACGCAGGAAATCATCCTACGCGCTAGAGAATCCCAGCTCTGTGTGCGTGTTGCTAGCGTTAACGATCCAGGAATTCCTTTCCTCCACCAGCTATCCCAACACTTTGATCAGGGAGGCCGCTCGGCGACCGATGAATCACACAGAAGCTGATCAGTGCTCATACGGCTACGTGGGGTTACCTATCGTGGGGTTTCCTACAAGGGTGCACCAGGAAGCGAAGCTGTCCAGAGCAACCGGTTCCCTAACGAGGTGTTTGCGATTTTAGCCTCCCCCACTGCTTGTCTAACCCAATCGCTCACCCTCAGTGCAGGTGTTGTCACCGTTTCTCAGACAGTGTCGTCGTCGATCAGCATCAATAATTTCGCAAAGTTAACTTGCTGATTCTGGAGTTCCGTCATATATGTCATACGAAACTAATTATTTGTATTTGGCGGATCTCATTCACAAAAGCACGCTTTTAACGGTATTCTAAAGTTCTAATACACAATCTGCTGTTTACTGAATTTTTATCTCAACATAACTGAAATTTTACTTGGTAAATTTCTTACATAACATGGTCACTCGTCCTGTGAAGCGTCTAGAATTTTTGGTGAGGAAGGCAGAATGAGGACTCAGACAGCTGGTTGCCCACTTTTCTGCCAGAGACTTTTAAACACGATCATATTTGCCTTTATTGTGCTCCAACCGGAGCATTTTTCAGCTGATTATTATGCAGTTCATTTTATAAAGATGAAATTCCAACTAGATTAACATTGGTGGAGTTATCTATATTAAGCAACTAAATTTTATCATCTGTAGACATCAAGAACAACACTCTAGTTATCGAGACTTTATGCGCCGCATCTAACCATAGGGAAATATTCTGTAATTTGTTTCAGATGAACACGCCCATTTTCGCGTAAATCTTTATCTAATTACTAACTGTAAACCGGGCGTTGCCCGGATATTTATTCATCCCAGTTTTATGTCAGTTCATCCCCTCTTCCCTCATCTCTCTTGTCCATTTAGTCCTATCTCGTCTCTCTATCCACTGCCTCCTTCCGCCCATCCGTCTCTCTTTCCATCTCCTCCATCTGCCCCCCTCTCTCACAACACTTCATCCTCCTCTCCTTCTCCATCCATCTTCCCGTCTCTGTCCACCTCCTCCTCCGCTTTTTCTAATAGTACATCAAATTCACAATAACACCACTAATTTATGTATTTATTACAGTGTTCCATTAGTCATTCATCACCTTCCCCCTTTCTCTGTTTACCTGCTGCTCCCTCTCTCTTTTAATCTGTTTCTCTCACTTCTCTGGATGCACCTCTCCCCCCTCCCCGACCCCATCACGTTCTCCTCTCTCCGTATATCTCCTCCTCCGCCTCCGTCATGCCATCTCCTCTTTCTCCGTCTATGAAAAAATACGCATATCTGCCAACTTTCATGCTGACTGACGAGACGATGTTGAATTTATTTAAAGGTAGGCCAACTATCCGCCATCCAGCATACATTGATTTGTGTAAATGCCTTCACCACGAAAACATACATACATGAGCCAATTCCCAAGCTCATCAGTCAAATGGTATGTAATTCTGTTGTAAGGCACCCTCCGCCATACACTGTATGAAATTTCACGTAGACGGTGAGGTTCCCCTTGTTTTGAAGGTCAAATGTACAAAATTTCATCAAGATCGGAGCGACACTGTGGCTTTTGTTGAAATCCGTAAGTAAAGTACCCTCCACAATGCACTGAACGAAGTTTTATGTAGACAGTGACCTTCCTCTTGGATTGGGAAATAGAAATTCATTTTTATACACCCCACTCGCTCTATGCTTTCAGTGTTACGTAAAATAACGTTATATCTTGTAAATTATCACAACACAAAATGAAGATGATAAGCAATGTAGGAACTCCCTTCCGTTTGCGTTTGAAACTCTCGGAGAAATCCTGTGTGGTGAGGAGGGATGGGAGGGGGCAGCAAGGGGAGCCTCGATTTGTTTTGCCGGCCCGGGCCTCTGACAGGTTTAGTGTACCACCGCTCGTAGGAAACCACCTGGTAGGAAACCCCACGACACCACTGCCGACATCAGAGGAAGCTGCTTTGTAAGGCTACAATTTGAATCACCCATCGAAAGCGTGAAGCAAACGACAGATACTGTATGAATAAAAATATTATGAAGATTTTTCTTATTATACTTAGAACAATACCAGCACAGCGAGAATATGTCGAATGTACTGAGAAAAAACATTCCGAGACAAACGTAGAGTAACGCGTGCCATGTTTAGCATCGTGATGTAGCTATTAGAAACGCGTTTTGGCTACGTATGCAGTGGGAAACTACGATCGATGTGTCACACTACAGGTCCATATGCTGCTTCCTAAGAAGAAAGTAAAAAGGGTTATGATCAACCCATGCATTTTATAAGGTTCCTGGCCGTACTTTGTAGTACCGATTGTTGCTTACGGATATGCTATAAAACTCCCCCCCCCCCCCCCTTACTAAGTAAAAGACGTCTGCCAAACACAATAACGTAATGATGTACTTTATTATCGATAGGTTTAATTAACATGCTCATTTCGTGTAAACACTATTGAGAACCAACATTCACAGAAAACGTAATGTAAGAGAAATTAAGATTTGTACAGATAGATGCTTTCCTCTCCCTCTCGAGGTACGTGTTTGTGAGTGGTACATGGTACTATCTGAAATTTGTGTGTGCGCGTGCGCGCTTGCGCCTGCGTGTGTGTGTGTGTGTGTGTGTGTGTGTGTGTGTGTGTGTGAGCTAAAATAATTAGGAATAGACTTCACGATAGCGTGATCGTCTTATATGCGACCCAGGGTTCAGACAAACATTAAAGAACAGAACACTTGCAACACATACAGGAAGGCTATGTTTCTGCCAGCCATAGCTGCGAGCGTCTTTCCGTGTTGGTTCTATAATAAGTAAGGGTACAGACGGAATTATTTCAGCCATCTGGCGGAGTAGCTCCCAATTCCTCCATTAGATCGTCTACAAAACAGCTGCCAGTATTGCTGTTCTGTGTAATCGATTTCCACGTCAAAACTATAGGCATACAGGGCATCGTATTATAAACCACTATAATCCTAATTGTCTTTTTTCAATTTCCACAACATGTACACATCCAGCTAAAAATATAACACTTATGTATTCTAATTTTAGGAGTCACATCCTGAAAAGATGTTATGATCATGTGATCAACAACATACAAGCTAGTATTACATTCCAGTAGACAAAACTGCAGAACGATCTTAGGATTACATATAGGAAAGCTTTAATAAGTATTGAGCTAAGCCTGCTCGACACACTTTTCTTCCTTCATGTATCAAGGAGATACAGGATGTCAATTATTGCACTGAATGAAAATAAACGTAAATTAGTTACAACCTACAGCGCGCACACTCTGTATTCAACATGTGAACGGCGCTAGAGATATTCGAATTTACGTTATGACACCTTCGATATTCCTGCCATCATTGGCAGACGAATAGCGAAGTTCTGCATGACCCGCTGAAACGCTGGAGCATCGATACCGTCGATGACCTTCTGAATGGCTGTTTTCAGCTGAGGAATGGCTTTGGGGTTATTGTGTACACCTTGTCTTTAATATAACCCCAAAAAAGGAGTCGTGTGTGTTCAGATCTGGAGAATATGACGAGCAATCGAGGCCCACACCATTGGCCTCTGGGTACCCCAGAGCCAGAATGCGGTCCCCAAAGTGCTCCTCCAGGATATCAAACACTCTCGTGCTTCGATGGGGTCGAGCGCCGTTTTGTATGAACCCCATCTTGTCGAAATCAGGGCCTCTTTGGATAATGGGGATGAAATCATCTTCCAAAACCCTCACGTACCGTTCGGTAGTCACAGTACCATTAAGGAATATCACACTGATTATTCCGTTGCTGGACATTGCACATCACACAGTCACCCATCGAGGGTGAGGAGACTTGTCGATTGCGAAATGCGGGTTCTCAGTCGTCCAAATGCGTCAGTTTTGCTTATTGACGAGCCCGTAAAAATGGAAGTGGGCTTCGTCGCTAAACCATATCATACAATTCCCATGATGCTCTGCGGCCAACCGTGCAGTTTGAACGTGATGACGCAAACCGTTCAGAAGTTGTGACGATTTTATTTCATACAGTTCAATAATTGTCTCCCTGTATAATTTATGTATTGAAATAACGAGCAACCAGCTGCATAAAAAGATATTTATTTTTTAATCGGTTTCTGGCTCTTAGTACCCTTCTACAGAAGGTTATATCTATCACATTATATGAGAGTGTCAACTAAACTTAGTGCCCTTCTTCATAAGGTTATATCTATCACATCATATGAGAGTGTCAACTAAGTGTCCGAAACCCATTACGAAATTTAATTTCTTTTTATGCAACAGGGTACTCATTATTTCGATACATGCAAAAAATGGTTCAAATGGCTCTGAGCACTATGCGACTCAACTTCTGAGGTCATCAGTCGCCTAGAACTTAGAACTAATTAAACCTAACTAACCTGAGGACATCACACACATCCATGCCCGAGGCAGGATTGGAACCTGCGACCGTAGCGGTCACGCGGTTCCAGACTGAAGCGCCTTTAACCGCACGGCCACACCGGCCGGCACGATACATGCAACTACAGTTGCTGAGGATGGATAAAATACTAAAGCTTAATTTCTTCTATACACCCTTGCCAGGAAGACGGTCAGATCTTTTAGAGATGTATAGATGTTCTTAGCATTCTGAGATTTACTGTCTCTAGAATTTTCCATGTCTTCCACATACCAGCAAAAAAAAAAAAAAAATCCTCTGGGAAGGAATGGTATCCAATACTGATTTACTTACAACGAACAGACAGTCATCCACCCATACATATTCCACAGAAGAACTGTTAGCACCACTGTTTGGTAGCTCGTGTTATCGATTGCCAGGTTAAATAATTAAAATTATACGCACATAGGGCATAGTTCTGTAAGCAATTATCAGTCCTGATTACCTGGAATGTATGTAGTAACATGCTAAAAAGTATCCGAACGAATGACATGAATTGCATTTCGTCTGATTTTTGTGCAGTCGACGTAATGTAACTGTCTTGCAGGTCCTCTGCTCTCTTTTCGGTACAACCGTTTCACTCTTAATGGCTATCAATCCAGATTCAAATTAATGTCATGATAATGCAAATATCAGAAAACACTTTATTAGAGATCATACAGCAATTACGCTTGTAAACTAAAATTTATTGCAGCATATGACATTTCGAAAGCAAGTTTCTGCTTGAAATTATATTACGAAAATTTTGGTACTGGACTAGGACCTGCGTCTCCAATCCAACAACTATTTTTTCTGTTAACCAACCACGAACGATCTTAAATATGATTACAATCACAAATAACAAAGTGTGCACATGTTAAACTTGAAATGATATGGGATAAATGATTGTGTTGGGCAGAGATTCGAACCGAGCCCATAATCGAATTGTTAACTAAGGACAATAACATGTTAGAAATCATATTTTTACACCAGTAGCGAAACGACTGAAACTGAAATGACGAAACGAACAAGTGTTGCCTTACCAGTATTCGAACCAGTAACCTATCGTAGTTAATTTTATAGTCGCGAATAGGTGTTAAAAACCGGTTTATTTCACCGGTAGCGAAATGTGCAGACGTCTGAACTGAAAGTAACATGAAGAAAAGATCTGTGTTGACTGGGAGTCGAAACCCGCACATGTCATCATCGTTGTTGACTACACACAGAGAGAGGTTTACTATAGAATTCTTTTGGGCCAGTAAATAAGAGTGGCATGTTTCAACCTGAAATGATACGACGGAAAGGTCTGTGTCGCACTGGGAGTCGTGACTGGTACCAATCGTTTTTGTTGACAATGCATGGGGAGGTGCTAAAAATCATAATCATTTGTCGCCTGTAGTTTGGTGAGCGCATGCTTCAACTTGAAATGACAGGATGGAGAAGTGTTGCCTCAGACCAGGATTCGAACCAAGACATACAATCATCTTCGAGACCTTGTGGAGTTCGGAAGAATGCTGAAGATAAGGTGGGTAGATCACGTAACTAATGAGGAGGTATTGAATAGGATTGGGGAGAAGAGAAGTTTGTGGCACAACTTGACTAGATGAAGGGATCGGTTGGTAGGACATGTTTTGAGGCATCAAGGGATCACAAATTTAGCATTGGAGGGCAGCGTGGAGGGTAACAATCGAAGAGGGAGACCAAGAGATCAATACACTAAGCAGATTCAGAAGGATGTAGGTTGCAGTAGGTACTGGGAGATGAAGAAGCTTGCACAGGATAGAGTAGCAGGAGAGCTGCATCAAACCAGTCTCAAGACTGAAGACCACAACAACAACAACAACATGGGCGCTCACGTTTCACCTGATGAAGCCAACGGGCATTGTCAACAGACCAATAGTGCATATTTAGGTGGTTTACCTGGCCGCGATTGGTTAATGAGGCTTCAGCATTAAACAAGATACATTATACATCTGGAGTACCCAGTCTTAATGTCCATGTACAGAGATTAACACTATTCTCAGAATCGTTTCCATGCAGCTCTTGATGGAGAGAAATGTAATAGGGATGGAACCTACGTCGATCGAGAATGCGTAGGACACTTGCCTGGCTCATGCTACCTCCTCGTGCAATTGCGCGGGAGCTAATGTGCAGATCAACTGCAACTGCAGCAAGAACATTAATTTCCGCCTCTTCTGTCCTCACTGGCTTCATTCTGTCACGTTGTCTGTGTGTTACACTAATACTTTCACGTAACTGAATGAAGAGGTTGATAAATAATTCCCGAGATTGTTGACGTCTATTGGGATATTTTGCTGGGTAGGCCGTACAAGAACCAACTGCATTCTTCCTACACTCTCCACACACCACGAACATGTCGGCTTTCACTGCTTGGTAAATTCCATCGTTCAGTCACGACCTACTGCTTTGTCTGTCAGACACTAACTGACTAGCAAGTCGTAATGCACTCAAGGAACAGAAACACACTGCAAGCAAACATTGCAACATCGTACCTACAACAGGTTGAAAAGCACAAACAAATGGCGGTGTTGAAGCTTTTCAAAATACGATATCTCGTAAACAACTTGCACTAGAATACTGCAGCAGACACCACCGAAGTTCTAGTTTATCCTAATTTTAGTCTGTTAATATCAATAGCCACTGTTCCATTTAAAAATGTGTATGTTTGGACAAAAAATATTTTTTCTAAGTAATATTACAATCTGTTGACTGGCTAACAAAAGGAGCCCCTGATTTCCAGTTCTGGGAAGATCGTCCGTTAATAGCACTTTCCATTTCCGCTATATTTTCTGTGCAAGTTTTATGTGATTCTTCCTATATAACCCACGAAGGCAAAATTTAGTTCTCTTTGCATATAACAGACGGTTGCAGCTGGAAAGATTTGAGCCGTTTATAAGATAAATGGATGGGAAAAATCACTTAAAATTGTTTTCTCATTTCAAGCAGGAATGCCTCGACGTGAATTATTCGCCACGTTAGAATGCCTTTTCATGGTTTACCAATACGGTATACCCGATTACCGGCAAATGTGATAAACTGCGAATATTTAACCTTCGTGGTACACTTGCAATCTATGGGCCATGTTGGGTGAGAATGAAAGAGAGGAAGCTTAAGGTTAAACTGCATCCCATGGATGTGCCCATCGCAGCTGGCAAAGGTTTTCAACAAATGGGACCCCTTGCATCCGCAACCTACGAAATGTGACCAAGGAAAGTGCAACTAGTGTTGTTACTACACGGGAACGTACATCTACACTTTACTGATTTCGCAAAAGAAATTATCCAGGACCTTGGCTGGAAAGCAATCCCTACCGCTCTTCTTCTTATGATCTAGCACCCTCAAGGGCTTATCTTTCTTGCTCCTAATCGAACAGCCATCTAGAATCGAACAGGCAACTTGTGTATTGCCGATCCATAATGTCCAGCGGGCACGATATTTCGGGGATCAGATATTTTGACATCGTCATGTGCGTTGTCGAAATGAGAACCCGAACTGCTGACTTACATCCCCTCCCATCTCGAGTCATTCCCTCCGCGGTTCGCCCCTGATCGTCAGATTGTTGTGTTTGCTGAGCGTCTTCTTAGTGAAATCCAGTGCTGGTTCCCAATCCTTGCTGAGATTATAGTCGAAGTCCTGAATGATTAGATTCTAGCTCGGTGGAAAAGCATTCACCCTTTAAGGAGAAGACTGCGGTAGCTTTCGGTTGAAATCCAGCAGGTGATATGATTTTTACTTGTTCTGCGAGAAAGGTACACTCTGGCAGATTGACTATCAGTAAAGAACACTGTAGCTCTAAAAAGTGAGACATTTAAGGATTTGCAAACTTGTTATTGCTACATTTTCTGCATCTACAGAGATAATTTTTAGTTTATTATGAAGAAACAATGTTACTGACTTATCTGGGGCACTGGATGATTTGTTAACTGGATTTAGATATGATTTTTCCCTGACTGCTACATTTCCATACTTTCGTGGTAGTCCTGTAACAACACTCCAGTATGTCTATGGACTGCACATAGTCACAGACGGTTTTTATGCCAAAAAACGTAATGTCTTGCTAATTTATGACGATTTGGGGACGTTTGTGTTATGGGTACTTTGTTTTATTACATACGTCCTTTATTTTAAGGTTATCGTGGTAAGATGCAATTCATTTGCATTAGTATAGTGTATGCTCTATAGCGTCTAATCGTCAGTTTATTGAACACAACATATAAACATATGAAATAAATTAATCGTCAGCAATGTAGTCTTCCAGACTATCTAACGTTATTGAAACTGCACTTTACTTATTCATTTACTTCACTGCGTTTTGAGTCCTGTTTTTTGGTCAATGAGAAAGTTTTCCTTGCACTGTTTGCTTTTCTTTTTTGAAACTGGATTTCATTAGCAGCCTATGAAATAGCTTTGTGGATGTCTGTGTTATCTACTCAGCGTCTGTTGCCTTTTCATTTGTGTTAGTACATGTTAGAGGTGGTGTCAATGAAAGAATTCCTGGAAAAAACTGCTTTAACTGAATAATATTTTTTAAAAAAGTTGCCCATAATCTTAACTGTGACAAGTGATGCCAAAAAAGCGAATCACTTCCAGTGAATAAGCTTCATCTTTTCAGTATATATAAGACGTAAAAAAACAAAAGATAGCTATGACATCTACTGAAGAGTAAAGCCATTCCCCGCTCTTTACAAATTATGTTCGTTTTACACTCAGTTAGTCTAAATATTATTCGTAACTATGGTTTAGATCAGCATCATAGTTACAAAATTTCGTTGGATTATACTTAAGATTTTTCGGCTGCCAGTTAAAGCGGTAGAAGGCACCTTCGCCGCGTCTTCGAAAGGTAAGCTTCCACTTGCTAACCAGCTTAGCGCATCGGATAAGCAAATGTATTCGTCCTGTCGCTTGTGTAATAGAGAATTCGCATCATTGTAGAATACACTTGGCAACTATGTGACCATCGAATTACTCCCACGCGTTTTTCAGAGTTGTCTTGCTAAATTCATTTGATATTTCGTTGCCATTTCCGATAAATAACCCAACTTATTCTCATAAAAGGTATAATAATGGGGTGTAAAATTTATTATTTGATACCAGGAAGGCCATTCCAAACACTAGCTATAACTAATCTCATATTTATCATTACTAATTATCTCGACTGTTAATGGACAATATCACAATAGGAGCTTTCGTTTGCAGAAGTGGGTCGCTAGCTCAGTCGCAGCCGGCACGGTTACTCAGTGTGTTCGTTCAGAGGCTTTGCCGCCCTCTGTAATAAAAAAAAATGAGGAAGGGATCAAAGGGAGCAACGATGAAAATAAACGGCTGTCATGAGACGTCCACCCCCAATAAATGCAACCAACAGTAAAACTGCGGCTTCGTGCAAGGAAGGTTGCATTAGCTCTGGGTTCTAATATCGCTACAGGTCTACATGCTTCGTTTGCTTTTTACTTCTTCTCTTATCAAGCTCTAAGTTTCCAAATCGAAAACTATTAAGGAAATCTTAACTTCGTCATCTTAAGTTTCACTGAAACTTCTCTTTAGTATCTCTAAATGCAAACGCGAAAAGCTTTTACATTGTGACCTTGGCACTTGTTGAAACTTATGTTTTTCTGCTTATACCGACACATATCTTACTTTTCTCGGAATAAGCAATTCAACTGATTATTCGTATGTGTGGGACTGAATAATTTGTTAACTGGGTTTCTTTTTGGGTCTATTGCCACTGCGAAGTTTTTATATTTTTGTGGTAATTCCGAAATGCTTCTAGGGTAGGGCACCGGACTTCACGTAGACACAGAGCATTTGGGGGCAAAATGGAGTAATATCTTGCTAATGCGTGATGTATTGGGGAAGTTCGTGTAACAGATACTATTTGTTTTATTAAATTAGACTTGTTAAGTTACCCTGCTAAGTTTTAAATGATTTGTATTAGAACAGAGCACATTTTACAGCGTTTCTCATTGGTTTATGTAATGTAACAGAAAGACATAAGGGAGAAATTAATCAACAATATATTCCCTCTCCTCTCCCCGCCACCCCCCCCCTTCATTAACTAAAACAGGCTTGACAATGGTCAGCTGATTTTTCGATTGCACACATGTAGAAAAGCTACTTTATTGGAGATAAAGATATCCTCAACCCAAGTTTAAAGTGCGTTTTCACCCACGAAGAAATTTTCTTGATGGTTGTTCGCTAAGGAGTGAGAAAGCTAAACACTTGAGAGCGCTAAATCACATGAAAAAGTGCGGTAGGAATTGCTTTCCAGTCAAGCTCCTGGATATGTTCTTGTGTGATTGGAGATAAAGATATAGTAAATCCAAGTTTAGAGTGCATTTTCACCCACAAAGAAGTTTTCTTGATGGTTGTTCACCAATGCTTTCCAGTCAAGCTCCTGGATATGTTCTTTCGTGAAATCATCAATGTGTAGTAGGGCGTTCTCGTACAGTAGAGACACTAGTTGGAGTTTACTTGGTCGCTTTTCGTATACTACGACCTCAAGGTTCCTCAGTTGTTGAAGACAGATGACAACTGCGATGGACAAGACCCTGGGATGCAGTTCTTAACACAAAACATCGCCTTTGTGCCACTAGACGCATAATGTTACATTTTGAGAACTCGCCTTTTTTTATTTTTGTTTTTAAAAGGGGCCAACCATTGTTTTCAGTTTATGAGCTTAATACACAGTGCTTCAAACCCCCATTTCCTTAAATCAATTTTTTTGTCCATTTGTTTTTCGCCTACCTGTGTGTCCGTCTGTTAAGACCTCTTTCTGCCAGGAACGGGTAGAGGTTGAAACGTCCCCTTAGAAAAATGTTATAAATGACAGTGCTGGAAAAGCTCTACGTTATTTGATTTTCAAACGGCTGAGCAAAACTGAACGTACTCAAGACATTCACTAAACTGACAAACAATATTTTTAGCGCAACGCAATCTGACTTTCAATAATCCCTAAAAAAGAATGGCACAGACTAACAATAACCTATACATTTCATGAATTACTTACCTCACAAAAATCTTCGTTACTCAAACTACTGCAATACAGCGAGCGCCAATACTGCCAGCTAAATAAAAGATTCTAACTACTGAAGGCACTAACTACTGATCGGCATAGTTAGCAAATGAAAGATTTTGATAGAGAACAAACAATGTACTTACCTTAATAATATTCAAAAGTCATCATATATATATCAGTTCATGATATCCAGTATTAAAAATTTACTCTTTCTGAAGGACACACGTCCAGATCGTCCGCTCTCAAAATTCTGTTATCTCTCTCCCCACATCCACAACTGCTGGCGGCTCACCTCCAACTGCGCAACGCCACGCGCTGTTCACATCCAACTGCCCAACACTACAATAGCAAATATCCCAACAATGCAAACCAGCCACAGACTGCACACAGCACAGTCAGTGATTTTCATACAGAGCGCTACGTGGTGTTACCAACATAAAAACGTAAACAGCCTACTTACAAGGTATCAAGCTGAAATTTATGTGAAATAATAATGTCTAAGGTTCTTTGTGGGTGTAAAATATTTAAGATTCCAAGTCAATGCAGTCAAAAGATATGGGCATGTATGTCGTATATTTTCATTGTCGCAAACTCATTCATCAAATCCTGTAGATGGACCTGTCGTTCCAGATAATCTGGTGGTCTAACAGTAAGGTGCGTGCCTGGAAAACGAGAGGTCTTGGTATCGCATCTTGGTCGTATCATGGATCTTTTCACTCTTCGTTTTAAATTAGTGTTCACCTGACAGTGATGTGAGGACCCACCAGATACCACACATGGTTCGGTTTCCACGTTCAACTGTACGTCCCCTATCCCCAGTTGGATGTCTGGAGTAGGGTAGGGACACACAAGTCGCGGAAGTGGCGTACAATAGAAATACTGGCAGTAGAGCAGTGAGCCGCAAGAATTTATTATTATTATCTATAAACAAAATTAAGTTTGTAGGGAATCGCAGAGAGCGAGCCGTACTCATACTTGTCCGGTTTATAGGTAACCTTTATCCTGGTGTATTACATACATCAGTACTCTTCTATGTTATATACTGCATGAGAAAAGGTCGCTACACCCTACAGCGCATAATTATATGAGACGAAATGCGATTTAAAGACGTAAAGACTAGAGTGTGCCTGATATCTGGCGTTTACGTTTACACTGCGCCGTATTTATCAGCAGCACAGAATCACAGGTGGAAAGCAACATTTCCTGCAGAAATTTCCACAGCCTATCGTGTTGCTAGTTCTTGCAATTGGCTATTAAGTGATTTTATTTCAATGATTACAAAATCAAGTGAAAGGCACACATTGAGTAGCCAAGACAGCTAGTGAATGTGGATGATTCTCTTTCAGTGTGGAGCATTTTTGTTTATGATACAATCATAAGCCATACTGCTGGTCCATAGGAATGATTATCGATACTTTTGCTTAAAGTATGGGTTTGGTTCACATTTCAGACAAATATTGTTAACAAACAGACCCTTGTCACCTGTGATATCGCCAGTTGAAAAATGTAGGGTTGAACCGTGGTTCCAAATCCACGTTAAACATGACGTCCCTTCGATACCTGCTGGAGGAGAATCGGTGTGGTGGGTTGGGCCATGACACAGGCGGATGTCAAGCCAGGTTGAAACTCTGTCACCAATAAACTTCCTTACACGAGAGTTTTTTTGTTTTAATCAGCCAGTCGTCATATAAGGTCACAGGACACTTACTTTTTGTTGTATTTGAACTTGATTTATCGAAAATAATGTTGCTGGACTGGGACTCGAACTTAGATCTCTCCTTTCGCTGGGTTTGACCCCTTTGAGGCGATACACTTCCATCGTTTCACTGTCATTTCAAGTTACAGCATCCGCTCATAAAAGTACAGGCAACAAATAACTGCAATTTTTAACACATCTCCGCGCATTGTCAACAATAACGATGTGTATCAGTCTCAACTCTCAGTGAGACGCAGAACTTTTTGTCATATAATTTGAGTTTCAAACACGCCACTCTTTGCTATTTCTGAAAAAGAATTCGATTGTTAAGGTCTCCTCGTGTGTAGTGAACAATGATGATACTTTCAGGGTTCGACTACCAGTCATCACAGAACTTTCCTTCATGTTATTTTCAGTTCAGACATCTGTACATCTAGTTACTGGTGAAATAAACCAGTTTTTAACGCATATTCGTGACTAGAAGTTAACGACGATAGATTCTGGGTTCTAATACTGGTAAGTCAAAACCTTTTCGTTTCGTCATTTCAGTTACAATCATCTGGCTATTGGGGAAATTACAATATCCAACATTTGATTAAGCTCAATTAACAATTCGATTAAGTAATGGATCCGAATGCATGAGCAACACAAGCATTTTTGCCATTTCATTTGAAGTTTAAACGTGCGCATGCTTTGTTATTTGTGATTATAATCATATTTAGGATCTTTCGTGGTTAGTTAACAGGAATGATAGAGAATGGATTGGAGACGCAGGTCCCAGACCAGTAGAAAAATTTTCGTCGTATAATTTCAAGTTGCAAGTTGGTTTCTGGAATGTCATACATTGCAATAAATTTTAGTTTACAAGCGCAATGGCTGTGCCATCCCAAATAACGTGTTTTCTGATATTTACATTATCGTGGTATTAATTTGCACCTGGACTGATAACCATAAAGAGTGTTACCTCTTGCAGTTTCTTGTAATAACCATATTCTATGATCAAACAATTGTCCAAAAAGAGAGCAGAGGAACTGTAAGACAAGTTACTTTATATGGGTTTCATACAAATCACGGCGATATGCAATTGAGTTCGTTTGGATACTTTTGGGTATGATAGTACATCCACACAATTCAACAGTACTTTTTTAATTCTCCAGATTATGCTCGCTTAGACCATCCTCACTGTGTCTTAGTATTCGTGAGTGTATAGGACAAACACTGGAATGAGTCAGGATGACAATATGACCAGCAACATCGAATGTATTTAATAATAATGGTTATTCAGACTAGTAGCAAAAAACCTTCTGGTAAAAGTCACCATTGCAACACTACGTGTCACGTGATCTTCTGGTTGTACCTTCTGATTGTGATTAGGCTTGCAATCCAATTGCACTATTTTGTGAGTGTGTGTTGCAGCGTGTATACCCCAGAACACTTGGGTGGAGCTTCTAAACTGACTGACAGAATTGCACTAGAGGTTGAGAGAGAGCTCGCACACCCATTGGAAATAAAATATATCGAGTCTGTTATTTATACAGAGGGAGGAAGAGACAGGCGTTATACATTTACTTAGAAATGAAAAAGTCATTATGCAGTTGGGGTAATCGGTAGAGAGGAGCTGTAACAGGTAGGTATAAGAGGGGTTGTAACACCCCATGTGCTTTAATAGTGGATAGTGGAAAGCTAGTGGATTCTAGAAATAGAGTGGACACACACACACACACACACACACACACACACACACACACACACACACACAGAGTGAGAGAGAGAGAGAGAGAGAGAGAGACACTTGGTGATACAAGACGACGTTGTCATACTCCTATTACTTCTTTGTGCATGAGGAAACGGTGACGTTTTTTTACTCTTAATTCTGTGGTATTACCGCTCCCCCCTCCCCCCAAAACGCTTCAATTGCGAGTCATATGTCTTTGGCATCGTGAAAATATGAAATACTATTTAGGATGGGTACACTTTTTTCAAGTGCGCTATTATTGTTCCACTTTAATACCAAAATATGTTTCACCACAATTATGAATCATCCGTGGTCTTTTTCTCTTATTTTTCTAAAATACAGAAGTACAGATTGTATTTTGGTTATAAAATATATAATATCAGATTACGTTGTTATTTAAATTACATTTGTCCTGTACCTTTTATCCACATTGTGTGTGTCCTGTGGCTGCCAACCAAAATCAGCCAGGTGTAAGTTAGTACACCATGTCATCTACAAAGATAAGGGATGTTACGATATCGTCTGCATTTTTGCCCTGATTTTTTTGCCTTATGTGATAGTTTATTCGATGTGTTAATTATTTTCTATTGCTAAGAAATGGTACAGATCATTACTGTGTTTCGGATTTAGAAGTCCGTTTCTACGGCACTCGGGTGGTGGCTGATTTTAACACGGTAGTCTGCAGATGTGGAATGTGAAATTTGTGCTGTCACTTTTTAGTGCTCTTAAATTTTCAGTGTCTTATACTGAAACTTCCACAAGTCTGTCTGATGCATACCGATCCATAGTCTTTGCAGATTCGCATGTATGTAGTTACTTTGTACTTAATGATACAACCACCTCCAGGTTTCTCCACATAATGTCAAAGAAGTGGCGAAACTTCAGAACTGTGTAATTTGAATGTAAGAAGATAACAATAATGAAAACAATGCAGTAACTCATAATATCTAATAGCCTATTGCCAAAATAAGCAGTAATAATTGATAGTATGAATTACACTAAAAATTATGTGCAACAAAATCAAGTGTTGCAGTTTAGCGTCCACAAGCAATGTTCCATATGCGCACCGAAATTAGTTCTCACTAGAGCACATTATTCATTAAGTGTGCCCATAATCCGCACTTATGTAAACTCGTTTATGTCTCATTTCCAACTATGTTCTTGGATTCGTAACACATTCTCTTAAGTTTCATTAATGTGTTACTACAGTTCGAATGCTACGTGTCAGGGTTCGACTCGAAAGCCATCATTCTATTGCGAGATTTAGAAGTCAATAATGATATAACAACCTCCAGGTTTCACCACATAATGTCAAACAGGGGGCGAAACTTCAGATGGGTATGTACCTTTTACACACCATACTTCCATGCTGAGCTATTGAATGACTTATGACATTCTGGTGAACCTACCGTGCAGTGGTCATACCTGTTTAAGTAACATCTGCACCATGTGATCAGTTATTGTTATAGAGTAGTATCAAAAAACCAGACAAATTACTGCATGATTTTCATTCTCGTTAATACCCGTGATTTATTCCAAATGGTCGTTAATGATTATCAATTTCTGTCTGTGATGACCACTTCAGATACGTTTTTATGATGTAAAAATATAACAAATAATAAATGTACAAGGTAAACTATAATGCAACATTACACCAGTCAGTGTTGTCAAATGTGAATATTTCTTAAGTAAATAATAGAATAATCCAATCGACAATCGATTGACGTGTTTCTGCGATCAAGTACTGGAAATAAAGAGAACTAAACTCTACATTTCCTCGTTAACTGTTTCTCTTTATTGCAAAAATACTGCGAATCATAAAATCACTGCGTCTGTGGACAACAGATGTATCTGATACCGTGTATAGCTAAGTACAAATGAATATCGGTTTCTGTCTTAATATCAACGTTTACAGAGCAGCGGCTATGAAAGATATTAATGCCATTGGGTAAATTTTTTAACTTTCAGTTAAATGTGGTTGGAGTTTACTACCAAACACTATTAAGTACAGGTGTTTCTCGATCGCCAGTACTTCAAATTTTCGTCGTAAATGCCTATAGTAGTAAATTCCTTTGCACATGCAAACTTCGGTTCGCTATAAGCACCTGTGAGAGTAAACCCTTTTCTTAATTCTCAGTTCGTTAGTTACCAGTAATTTAGGATTAAAATCCATTCAGCAATTAGTCTTTACTAAGTAAAGCCTTATTGATCAGTGCGATAAGGAATGTCAATTATTATTAGGGGCTACGGTGTTCTGCTTCTTGTCTGTTGCAAAGATATGTTGATCACACCGCTTTCTTAGTTCATGTTCATCACGCTAATGCGGCTATTGCATCTCTATTTCGCTCCTTAATGCTGGTTATATGATGTCATACTTTTAATAATTTTACGAGAATACGTACCAAAATTATTGCTGTCGCTTTTAAGTGACAAACTGGCTTGGACCAGACTACTTTTCATAAGAATCTCACAGGTAGTCGTTACAAAAAAGAAGAGTACACAGAGGAATAAGGTTACCAATACAGTGATAGCAGTGTTGCTTAGTAGTTACCATCTACTCTCAGTTATTCATTATAAGGTGTCGCTAGAAGCAACTTTCTTCTTCGATCTGCGGTTTATACAATAGCGTCTCAATGTTCAGCACTCGTTAGCAAAATCTATATCGTTTCTCACTTGACACTACACTCAGAATTCAAATTTAATTCATTTTTAATACTAGCTGTTAACTCATGGCTCCTTCAGATATTTCTTTTTATAGAATCGATGGCCAGCATAAAAGTCAACCTCGCGCCTTACTTCTTCCTTCAACCTGTCTTCTCCCATGAAGTCTGAATTCTATCGACTTTACTTTAGGACATTAATTGGTCTAGGAATAGTATTTTACAACAAATATTACGTAAACGGTATGATCTTCATGTTTACATACGTGGCATTAACATTATGCATTTATATTGTGCATAGTTTTGTGTTATGTCGGTTTGCATTTGCGCAGGAAATAGACAAATCACCCTCACAAAAAGTCCGCAGCCAAAATTTATCGAGAAGTCAACAGGATACAGTTTTCTAAAAATGCGTAACATGTTGTTTACTATGTACAGTCGTGCTCAAAAGTATCCGAACGACCTGAACTGCATTTCGCGTGATTCGCATGCAACCGGCATAACGCAGCTGTCTAGCAGGTCCTCTAATTGCTGCTTGGTACAGACGTTTGGCTATTGAAAATGGTTCCAACAAGTCACCACTAGAAAACACTGCTATGTATCGCAATAACTCAAGATGTAAAGTAATACCACGATACTAAAAATATCAGGGAACACCTTATCACAGATAAGACTGTCCTTAAGGCTTGTAAGCTCACATTTATTACAATAAATGACATACCTGAAATGTTACCACTCTCATTATTACGTCAGATAGGTAATGCACGTAGTAAGTTCGTCGTATTCATGATTTACTCTTGGAAGTAACATACCGTACTTATTATTTAACACAAAATGACATTAAAAATTTAAGTTATTCACGTGCAGCTAGTGAGGATATGTATGAACTTCAAATGACACGACGAACCGTCTCGTTCTGCATATGGATTCAAACCCAGGTCATGCAGACTAAGCAAAGATTTCGTGACTGACGGAAACTGTCATTCCTGATTAGGCATACAGAGAGTGATATACCTCGATTTTAGACAGTATCAGTTAACAAATATCAACTTTGAATTATATAACGCAGACATTTTTAACGGACGCGAATTCCTGCCCAGCATCTACTGTCCCTGTTAACGAACTATGAGAGATGTTAAATATTGCTTCTTCACTTACTTGAAATGACGTGAAGTAAAGCTTTGTGTTGGACAGAGATTCGAACCCAGAACCTAATCGGATTGATATCGAAGCACAATCAACTGTGACATATCCGATTTTCTCGGCAGTAGCTAGATGTTTTAACTGAAATGACGAGACGAAACATTAATTTTTTCCTTCCCAGGACTCCAACCCGGCACCTATCGCTGTTATATTCTAGAGAAAACGAACGTTAAATATGGGTTTGTTGCAACAGCAGCGTAGTGTGAGCATGTTTGAACTAGAAATAATATGACGAAGAGTTCAGTGCTGACTGGGAATAGAGTCCCACACATATCGTTGTTGACTACACACAAAGAGACGTCAGTTACCGAATTTTTCTCCACAAGCAGCTCGGAATAACATCTTGAACTTACAGTGATCTCGCAAATAGTTCTGTGTCTCACTGGGAGTCAAAAACGTCAAATATCGTTAGTGTTGACAACGAATGAAAATACATTAAACATCAAAATTATTGTCCACCAGCGGATAGGTGTTCTCATGCTAGAGCCGGACTAGGATTCGAACCCATTCACGCGCAGCATGTGGAGATGTTGAGGAATCTGCAGTTTTGAACCAAAAAAAAAATGGAGCCGAGCTGTATTGTCACGAAGGGATCAAATTTCGCGTTAAGGGCGGTCTGAGTTGCATTCCCAGTTCAGAACCAATTTTATCGACATACAGAAGCTCAAATAAAAGATGGAATAAGTGTCCTGTGACCCTACATAACGTTTGTTTCGTCACTAGAAATAGATAACTAGTATAAGAAAGTTTACTGGTGATAGAGTTTCTACATGTCACCGCTCCAGACTTTATTGTGGTTCAAACTAACGTCTACTTGGTAGAGAAGGAATATCATTTTTAATGTGAATTTCAGACCACAGTGCCATTATATCTTGTTCACTTGGTGTAGCCAGAAGAGAATGGAATCTGTCTCTCCCTATATAAAATCATTGACAGAAGTTGGAATCGAACCTAGACCGTACGTATATGAAACTATCATCAGTCCAACAGACCACCAAATCCTCTTCTCTGTCACTTATTTTTCTATCGTAACGCCGTTGCGCCGCACTGGATGAGAATTCTGACACACAGGCTCCCTGTAGTAATTTGCAGCATGTTCAGTAAATTCATTTACTTGGTTGACCGAATCACTATGAACTAGCTGCCTAGGCTACCCTGTGCATACATTCGACTCTATTTTGTAATCATCGAAATAAAATCACGTAACTGCCACCTACACAGAACAGCCAACAGCGTAGGATGCAGAAATTTAAATAGGAAGTGTTCCTTTCCACTTGAGGCACTCTATTGCGCTTTCTGTTTGTTGAAAACGTCGTGCAGTGCAAAAGAAAAGCTGTAACTGTTTGTCTCTCAGAAGTCTAGACCCGGCCATATGCATTATCTCACAGCGCAGTAGAATGCAGAAGTCCTGGAGGAATTGTTGAGTTCATGGTAAGTGTCGCGCACTGTAGATAAGATGTCGCGAATACATTCACTGCTACGTTTTTTAAAACGCAGTTCTGCTGTCTGCTAAAGTTATCAATCTAATGGAACTTTGAACATAATTCCCTTCCCTTCTCAACCCAAAATAGTCGCATGTCAGAAAAGGGCTAACTTCTGCGACATTTTGTTCTTTTCAGGTTTAATAGACAGCCAGGCACCAGATGCATCTCGACACTTTTGTATTATGTATGGGGAGAGCGCATCGTGCCAAAATACTAATGTTTTAACAACACTAAAGGAAAACTTACGAAAATTGTGCACTGTATTATAAGAAATGAAATAAAACTACCCACGATAAGCTTACGACGAAAGTCTGTTTTAATAAAACTTAGTATCTGTACACAAGCGTGCCTCTATGGACACGAATTAGTAAAATACTACTCATTTAGATTTTGATTGGGTCTGTGTTTAATTGGTATGCTGTGACATACTCAAGGGGTATACAAATGTGGCGTTTCATAAATAAAGTTACATATTCCTAGAACCTAAAATTTGCTTGCCAGCAGTGGAAAGAGGCGTTACCTGTTGTGCAGCATTGTAAGTTTTTCACCATTGCACTATGAGCCGAAAGTATTTTCTTGCGATTTCCTTATCGATGTTTGATCTGACTGCTTGTAGCTCTTCCACAGAAGGGATAAAAACGTTACAGTTAGTGAGACTGGAACTGCAAACCATAACAGACGCTTTTTCACAGGTCAGCACGTTACCAAAGAGCTGGCGAAGAGGTACGTATCTTAGTTTCGTCTTACGAGACCATTGGTTGCTGGAACTCGTAAACCGCTATTTAAAGGACGAGATTATATGCGATTTGCACGTGCAAGGACTTTCCTGGGCTGAAGACCGTAAATTTTCAATCTTTTATTACACCTCAAGCGATAATAACTCAGATTATTCAATGGAAATGACAGGTAAAATCAAGTGAACTTTGAGGCTTATTTCCGTACACCAGGAAGTAACTCGTCGATCACAGAGTTGCCAAACATACCCTGTCATGTTGCCAAATCTCAGTTACAGTACCAGCAGGAAGAGGACGAACCGATGTGATCCTACAGCGGGCTGGGAAGTGACAATAGCTGGGGTCTCCATGTCATTGTTGAACCATACTGTCATTACCAATGTGACAGAAAGCGAAATATATTGTAGATTCGCTTGAATTACACTCATTGCTTCAGCACTGAGAGGAAAGGAGCGATAAAAATTTTGTCGTCTTGTGCTTTCAGACGCCAGACATCATATTAGTTAGTCTCGCGTTTTACCTCAAGACTACAGTCGTGGTCGAAAGTAATGTACTAAGACTCCAGTCAAGACTTCCTTGGGGAAGTGCCGCAATCTACAATGTTGCCAGATCGAGCATATTGCCAGACATAGGATTCTGAGAGGAGCACGACTGTATTGTCCACCTCACGTGAACGACTCGGCGGTCAATTTTTTGCTCTAAGACTGTATCTGTAACACATATTGGACGCCGAAGACCCAGAAGAATTAAAAAAACAAAAGTAGTTTATGAAAGGAACGTTAACTATAGCGGTCGAATTATTCAAAGTATTGTATACGTGTGTGTAAACGCCTTCCAATGTCCAATCAAGGAAGACAAGGATACACAGTCTAGCTTCAATATTATAAATATGCCTCAGTTTGAGGATGAACTCAGACTTAAGTTGATCATCATTTTGAATATTTAGCAGTACTGTACCCATTGGTGTTAAACTCGTATTCAACCAATGATTCCCACAGTTACAGGAACACTTACTTGTGATAGCTCTTAGAGAAAATACTTACGCAGTGCTATCAGACGAAAACATCAACCTGACACAAACTGTGGGAAGTTTGTCTTACAACCTCCGTACCTGGATAATGAGCTTTTCCTATTTGAGATATCTGTGAATGTTGCTGCGTAAGACGATTTAAGAAGAAACTAAATTCCTTCAGCTACGACATTGTTTAAGGAAATCGTCTTAACGGCACTAAATCGTGGTTTGTGGATTGTTTACTGGCCGTACTCTGCCGCATTTCGCTGGTTGGAAGGCAAAACGCTTACTGACAAATTTCACAGAACGAAAAGGGGGACGAAATGTCGCCCACTCGAAGGTCATGTTGTTTTATTTATATGATTACAAAATCAGGTAAAACGAACAGTCAGGTTGTCAGTATAATCACATTACTATTGTCAGTATGATGTTGCACTGCCCAGGGCCTGTAATGATAAAGGGCCCGTTTAGGTCAGGCATATTGTATACAGAAGTGGAAGAGAGAACACCACTAAATTCTACAACCTGTATGCATTGTATACACACAGAAATTACTGTTACAGTGTACCTATGGAGCCCAATGAGTAAACTGCGTGTTTTCCAGTGAGAGAGAGCACTGGCAAACAGTGTTCGCTACATTAGGCTACTTAAACCGGTGTCAAAAATGGTTCAAATGGCTCTGAGCACTATGCGACTTAACTTCTGAGGTCATCAGTCGCCTAGAACTTAGAACTAATTAAACCTAACTAACCTAAGGACATCACACACATCCATGCCCGAGGCAGGATTCGAACCTGCGACCGTAGCGGTCGCTCGGTTCCAGACTGTAGCGCCCAGAACCGCACGGCCACTCCGGCCGTCAAATCGGAGTCACTCTGAGCTAGAATTTATGGTCAGCGACTAAATGTAAGGTCAATGAGTTGGATGCGAGTTTTGCAACTGTGAAATACTTTCCTACATTATAGAAGCGAATATTAAATTTGAACTAATATTGCGAAAATTTTGAACTTGGATAGTTTAGAATGAAAATGTTTCTGTTTTTTGCAAAGGAAAACAATTGATTTTCTAAAACATTGTCTGTGATACACAACTTGAAACAGTTCATGTCGACCTAATCATGTGGAAGAACTGACAGCGACGTATATCTGAAGGCAGTAAGATCTCTGGCCTTTTGGTTTGGCAGTACTTCAAACGTTCAAATTTGTGTGAAATCTTATGGGACTTAACTGCTCAGGTCATCAGTCCCTAAGCTTACACACTACTTAACCTAAATTATCCTAAGGACAAACACACACACCCATGCCCGATAGAGGACTCGAACCTCCGCCGGGATCAGCAGCACAGTGGCAGTACTAGATAGCCATTTCTAGGCGCAAGTAAATGAAGAAAGGCAGCGCGTTTTTGTTATCAAGTAACGTCTTCATCAATTACTTTAGTTTTAATGTAATCTTCGAGTAATATTAGCATGAAAAGGATTCCGCAGACAGGGAAATAACCTGTTCTTGGGAAACTACTTCTATAATGACCAAAAGGCATTAAATGATCTTCAGTCACATGTATTCCAGCAGCGGTATGAAGAAAATGATAGTAATAATGACGGTAATAATCGAATTATCCGATAACTTCACACTTCACAGTTGATTTTCTCGAACTAAGAAATTTGCTGAATTTGTGAAAATTTCAAAATGGCTAGCCTATGATGCCTAGAAGTGTCTTTACATCCTGCTGAGATGAGAATAGCATAATCTCCGCGTCAGAAGCTTGCTTCTACTTAACCATTGAATAGACTCGCATTTTTTCCACCGTGACTAATTTTGTAAGTTAAGCACATCATCCGTTACAGCACACTCTTGGGGCCTAGGAAATGTGGCCACAATGGTCTGGTGGGACGAACTATCACAGGTGCAAAACGTGGGTTCAGGCATTTACTTTTAAGAGGCACAAACAGATTTGCTTTACCTCTGGTAACCTCAAGAGAAAGACGTTGTAATACAGAATCCGCATTAAACATCACGTTCCTTCTTTACCAACTGGGCATAGCCGGTTTACGTTGGGAAATGACATAGCGGAAGTAATGGTAAACAGAAACACAGTCGGGCACACAGTTTTAATCTGCCAGGAAGTTTCATATCAGCGCACACTCCGCTGCAGAGTGAAAATCTCATTCTGGAAACATCCCCCAGGCTGTGGCTAAGCCATGTCTCCGCAATATCCTTTCTTTCAGGAGTGCTAGTTCTGCAAGGTTCGCAGGAGAGCTTCTGTAAAGAGAGTGAGAGGTAGAGAGATAAAAATCCAAAAGAATGAAAGAGAGAGTAAAAAATTGTTGTAAAGAAATTGAACCATGGTATGTAAAGAAATCTTTCATTAAAATAACACGTTCCACATCATTACGAAATGTCGTATTCATGATCTATGGAACAAGAATTAATCTAATGTAATCTAATCTAATCATATCATATTGAGAAATAGCAATGAAGAGTCATGAATTACCTAAACTTTTGCCAATTCCAGTAATCAAATCTAAACTTGACAATAAAAGACGACAATTTTTGTAATAAACCGGGACTCCTATCAAGACCCTTTCGTCCCTGTTAACTAACCACGAAAGATGTCTAATATACCTCCATTCTGAAGTAACAAAGTGTGCATGCATTTAAAGATGAAGTGCATGATGTGGAGTTCGGTGACGGAGATACGAACCCAACACATAATCGGATTCTTAACTAAGTAAAATCAAATGTTACATATCGGTTTTTCTTACCAGCTGCTAGGTGTTTGAATCTAAAATAAGGATACAAACTTTTGTGCCTGAGTGACAATCGAACTGCACACCTACCTTGATTCCACGAACATAGCTTAAGTATCAGCTGCTTACCAACAGTAAGATGTATGCATGTTAGACCAGAAATAACGGCACCTAATGCGATTGTTGTCAACACATGAACAGACATTAAAAATGCACGTTAATTTTCACTAGTAGGCCGGTAAGCACGTGATAGGGCTTGAAATGATATTATGAATATTTTTGTACTGGATCAGGATTGGGACCCACATACTTACCTTTGGAGGAGACCTAGAGAAGATTGCAGTCTTGGGAAAGGGAACGAAATGATTGAACTATACTGTTCCGAGAGATTCAGATCCTCGAAAGAGCAGATACTAATTCGAATCACAGTCCACCACCAAATTTTCAACGTCTCTAGTTCAATCAAGTATCAGTAAATGACTATCGGTTCATCAAATAAAATAAACTTTTCTAATGTAAGTAAGTTTACTGGCGACTGTATTTCTAGAATGAGATTTTCACTCTGCAGCGGAGTGTGCGCTGATATGAAACTTCCTGGCAGATTAAAACTGTGTGCCCGACCGAGACTCGAACTCGGGGCCTTCGCCTTTCGCGGGCAAGTGCTCTACCATCTTTTTTTATTTATTTTTTATTTATTTTTTATTTATATGGATATCAATGTGCGAACAGTCATAGTTAATCAAGCCTGGAAAACTAAAACTGAATGAAGACACCACCGAAGATAGTAAACAGAAATAACATGAAAATAAAGCTACCACTTCGTAGTTAGGCTTCCCAGCGAATGCACCCACTGATAAAGATTGTTCAATATATGATCGTTTGCAGTTCGTTCTGACCTCATCTGCCACTGCCTGGAACATTCCAGCTACACGGCGGGCTGTGAAAGGCACTCCATAGGTAGTTTGCGAAGCATTGTCGATGTCTGGTATGCCCGGAAATAGCATGATGTCTTTCTGGCAAATAGAGCCAGAAGTCAAGTAAATTCTTGTGTCCGTCACGACAGAGGTAATGGACCGCATGCCCACGTATCCAGGTGACGGAGTTAGTTCGAGTTTTGGGGTAAAATGTCTCATCCGGAAACAATAACGTGCGTGCAGATATATGCTCCGGCCTAACTCGCAAGAGATAAGCCAGCATCTGCCGCACTAGGTGCCAAACCGGTTCCGCCTCTCCACAGCTGAGGCGGTGCTCGTCAGAATCTACCGTATTACAACCCACACAATTGGGAGATTCTGCCATGTGGATATTGTAGAGACGTTCTTGCGTCACCAGCTTCCCATTAACGACTACGTACCATTTGTTCAAAATGGCTCTGAGCACTATGGGACTCAACATTTGTAGCCGTAAGTCCCCTAGAACTTAGAACTACTTGAACCGAATTAACCTAAGGACATCACACACATCCATGCCCGAGGTAGGATTCGAAACTGCGACCGTAGCAGTCGCGCGGTTCCTGACTGAGCGCCTAGAACCGCTAGACCACCGCGGCCGGCCGTACCGTTGGGAAACGACATCGGAATCAAACATGGCATCGTGTACAGTCTTCCACACCACGCGCCACCGTACGTCAGGATATGCCATCTGAGTTACCGAAGCACGGCTCACGCCTGGTCTCACAGCTTTACTTCTGCCAGTATCTCGTCTCCTACCTTCCAAACTTTACAGAAGCTATCCTGCGAACCTTGCAGAACTAGCACTCCTGAAAGAAAGGATATTGCGGAGACATGGCTTAGCCACAGCCTGGGGGATGTTTCCAGAATGAGATTTTCACTCTGCAGCGGAGTGTGCGCTGATATGAAACTTCCTGGCAGATTAAAACTGTGTGCCCGACTGTGTTTCTGTTTACCATTACTTCCGCTATGTCATTTCCCAACGTAAACCGGCTATGCCCAGTTGGTAAAGAAGGAACGTGATGTTTAATGCGGATTCTGTATTACAACGTCTTTCTCTTGAGGTTACCAGAGGTAAAGCAAATCTGTTTGTGCCTCTTAAAAGTAAATGCCTGAACCCACGTTTTGCACCTGTGATAGTTCGTCCCACCAGACCATTGTGGCCACATTTCCTAGGCCCCAAGAGTGTGCTGTAACGGATGATGTGCTTAACTTACAAAATTAGTCACGGTGGAAAAAATGCGAGTCTATTCAATGGTTAAGTAGAAGCAAGCTTCTGACGCGGAGATTATGCTATTCTCATCTCAGCAGGATGTAAAGACACTTCTAGGCATCATAGGCTAGCCATTTTGAAATTTTCACAAATTCAGCAAATTTCTTAGTTCGAGAAAATCAACTGTGAAGTGTGAAGTTATCGGATAATTCGATTATTACCGTCATTATTACTATCATTTTCTTCATACCGCTGCTGGAATACATGTGACTGAAGATCATTTAATGCCTTTTGGTCATTATAGAAGTAGTTTCCCAAGAACAGGTTATTTCCCTGTCTGCGGAATCCTTTTCATGCTAATATTACTCGAAGATTACATTAAAACTAAAGTAATTGATGAAGACGTTACTTGATAACAAAAACGCGCTGCCTTTCTTCATTTACTTGCGCCTAGAAATGGCTATCTAGTACTGCCACTGTGCTGCTGATCCCGGCGGAGGTTCGAGTCCTCTATCGGGCATGGGTGTGTGTGTTTGTCCTTAGGATAATTTAGGTTAAGTAGTGTGTAAGCTTAGGGACTGATGACCTGAGCAGTTAAGTCCCATAAGATTTCACACAAATTTGAACGTTTGAAGTACTGCCAAACCAAAAGGCCAGAGATCTTACTGCCTTCAGATATACGTCGCTGTCAGTTCTTCCACATGATTAGGTCGACATGAACTGTTTCAAGTTGTGTATCACAGACAATGTTTTAGAAAATCAATTGTTTTCCTTTGCAAAAAACAGAAACATTTTCATTCTAAACTATCCAAGTTCAAAATTTTCGCAATATTAGTTCAAATTTAATATTCGCTTCTATAATGTAGGAAAGTATTTCACAGTTGCAAAACTCGCATCCAACTCATTGACCTTACATTTAGTCGCTGACCATAAATTCTAGCTCAGAGTGACTCCGATTTGACGGCCGGAGTGGCCGTGCGGTTCTGGGCGCTACAGTCTGGAACCGAGCGACCGCTACGGTCGCAGGTTCGAATCCTGCCTCGGGCATGGATGTGTGTGATGTCCTTAGGTTAGTTAGGTTTAATTAGTTCTAAGTTCTAGGCGACTGATGACCTCAGAAGTTAAGTCGCATAGTGCTCAGAGCCATTTGAACCATTTTTGACACCGGTTTAAGTAGCCTAATGTAGCGAACACTGTTTGCCAGTGCTCTCTCTCACTGGAAAACACGCAGTTTACTCATTGGGCTCCATAGGTACACTGTAACAGTAATTTCTGTGTGTATACAATGCATACAGGTTGTAGAATTTAGTGGTGTTCTCTCTTCCACTTCTGTATACAATATGCCTGACCTAAACGGGCCCTTTATCATTACAGGCCCTGGGCAGTGCAACATCATACTGACAATAGTAATGTGATTATACTGACAACCTGACTGTTCGTTTTACCTGATTTTGTAATCATATAAATAAAACAACATGACCTTCGAGTGGGCGACATTTCGTCCCCCTTTTCGTTCTGTGAAATTTGTCAGTAAGCGTTTTGCCTTCCAACCAGCGAAATGCGGCAGAGTACGGCCAGTAAACAATCCACAAACCACGATTTAGTGCCGTTAAGACGATTTCCTTAAACAATGTCGTAGCTGAAGGAATTTAGTTTCTTCTTAAATCGTCTTACGCAGCAACATTCACAGATATCTCAAATAGGAAAAGCTCATTATCCAGGTACGGAGGTTGTAAGACAAACTTCCCACAGTTTGTGTCAGGTTGATGTTTTCGTCTGATAGCACTGCGTAAGTATTTTCTCTAAGAGCTATCACAAGTAAGTGTTCCTGTAACTGTGGGAATCATTGGTTGAATACGAGTTTAACACCAATGGGTACAGTACTGCTAAATATTCAAAATGATGATCAACTTAAGTCTGAGTTCATCCTCAAACTGAGGCATATTTATAATATTGAAGCTAGACTGTGTATCCTTGTCTTCCTTGATTGGACATTGGAAGGCGTTTACACACACGTATACAATACTTTGAATAATTCGACCGCTATAGTTAACGTTCCTTTCATAAACTACTTTTGTTTTTTTAATTCTTCTGGGTCTTCAGCGTCCAATATGTGTTACAGATACAGTCTTAGAGCAAAAAATTGACCGCCGAGTCGTTCACGTGAGGTGGACAATACAGTCGTGCTCCTCTCAGAATCCTATGTCTGGCAATATGCTCGATCTGGCAACATTGTAGATTGCGGCACTTCCCCAAGGAAGTCTTGACTGGAGTCTTAGTACATTACTTTCGACCACGACTGTAGTCTTGAGGTAAAACGCGAGACTAACTAATATGATGTCTGGCGTCTGAAAGCACAAGACGACAAAATTTTTATCGCTCCTTTCCTCTCAGTGCTGAAGCAATGAGTGTAATTCAAGCGAATCTACAATATATTTCGCTTTCTGTCACATTGGTAATGACAGTATGGTTCAACAATGACATGGAGACCCCAGCTATTGTCACTTCCCAGCCCGCTGTAGGATCACATCGGTTCGTCCTCTTCCTGCTGGTACTGTAACTGAGATTTGGCAACATGACAGGGTATGTTTGGCAACTCTGTGATCGACGAGTTACTTCCTGGTGTACGGAAATAAGCCTCAAAGTTCACTTGATTTTACCTGTCATTTCCATTGAATAATCTGAGTTATTATCGCTTGAGGTGTAATAAAAGATTGAAAATTTACGGTCTTCAGCCCAGGAAAGTCCTTGCACGTGCAAATCGCATATAATCTCGTCCTTTAAATAGCGGTTTACGAGTTCCAGCAACCAATGGTCTCGTAAGACGAAACTAAGATACGTACCTCTTCGCCAGCTCTTTGGTAACGTGCTGACCTGTGAAAAAGCGTCTGTTATGGTTTGCAGTTCCAGTCTCACTAACTGTAACGTTTTTATCCCTTCTGTGGAAGAGCTACAAGCAGTCAGATCAAACATCGATAAGGAAATCGCAAGAAAATACTTTCGGCTCATAGTGCAATGGTGAAAAACTTACAATGCTGCACAACAGGTAACGCCTCTTTCCACTGCTGGCAAGCAAATTTTAGGTTCTAGGAATATGTAACTTTATTTATGAAACGCCACATTTGTATACCCCTTGAGTATGTCACAGCATACCAATTAAACACAGACCCAATCAAAATCTAAATGAGTAGTATTTTACTAATTCGTGTCCATAGAGGCACGCTTGTGTACAGATACTAAGTTTTATTAAAACAGACTTTCGTCGTAAGCTTATCGTGGGTAGTTTTATTTCATTTCTTATAATACAGTGCACAATTTTCGTAAGTTTTCCTTTAGTGTTGTTAAAACATTAGTATTTTGGCACGATGCGCTCTCCCCATACATAATACAAAAGTGTCGAGATGCATCTGGTGCCTGGCTGTCTATTAAACCTGAAAAGAACAAAATGTCGCAGAAGTTAGCCCTTTTCTGACATGCGACTATTTTGGGTTGAGAAGGGAAGGGAATTATGTTCAAAGTTCCATTAGATTGATAACTTTAGCAGACAGCAGAACTGCGTTTTAAAAAACGTAGCAGTGAATGTATTCGCGACATCTTATCTACAGTGCGCGACACTTACCATGAACTCAACAATTCCTCCAGGACTTCTGCATTCTACTGCGCTGTGAGATAATGCATATGGCCGGGTCTAGACTTCTGAGAGACAAACAGTTACAGCTTTTCTTTTGCACTGCACGACGTTTTCAACAAACAGAAAGCGCAATAGAGTGCCTCAAGTGGAAAGGAACACTTCCTATTTAAATTTCTGCATCCTACGCTGTTGGCTGTTCTGTGTAGGTGGCAGTTACGTGATTTTATTTCGATGATTACAAAATAGAGTCGAATGTATGCACAGGGTAGCCTAGGCAGCTAGTTCATAGTGATTCGGTCAACCAAGTAAATGAATTTACTGAACATGCTGCAAATTACTACAGGGAGCCTGTGTGTCAGAATTCTCATCCAGTGCGGCGCAACGGCGTTACGATAGAAAAATAAGTGACAGAGAAGAGGATTTGGTGGTCTGTTGGACTGATGATAGTTTCATATACGTACGGTCTAGGTTCGATTCCAACTTCTGTCAATGATTTTATATAGGGAGAGACAGATTCCATTCTCTTCTGGCTACACCAAGTGAACAAGATATAATGGCACTGTGGTCTGAAATTCACATTAAAAATGATATTCCTTCTCTACCAAGTAGACGTTAGTTTGAACCACAATAAAGTCTGGAGCGGTGACATGTAGAAACTCTATCACCAGTAAACTTTCTTATACTAGTTATCTATTTCTAGTGACGAAACAAACGTTATGTAGGGTCACAGGACACTTATTCCATCTTTTATTTGAGCTTCTGTATGTCGATAAAATTGGTTCTGAACTGGGAATGCAACTCAGACCGCCCTTAACGCGAAATTTGATCCCTTCGTGACAATACAGCTCGGCTCCATTTTTTTTTTGGTTCAAAACTGCAGATTCCTCAACATCTCCACATGCTGCGCGTGAATGGGTTCGAATCCTAGTCCGGCTCTAGCATGAGAACACCTATCCGCTGGTGGACAATAATTTTGATGTTTAATGTATTTTCATTCGTTGTCAACACTAACGATATTTGACGTTTTTGACTCCCAGTGAGACACAGAACTATTTGCGAGATCACTGTAAGTTCAAGATGTTATTCCGAGCTGCTTGTGGAGAAAAATTCGGTAACTGACGTCTCTTTGTGTGTAGTCAACAACGATATGTGTGGGACTCTATTCCCAGTCAGCACTGAACTCTTCGTCATATTATTTCTAGTTCAAACATGCTCACACTACGCTGCTGTTGCAACAAACCCATATTTAACGTTCGTTTTCTCTAGAATATAACAGCGATAGGTGCCGGGTTGGAGTCCTGGGAAGGAAAAAATTAATGTTTCGTCTCGTCATTTCAGTTAAAACATCTAGCTACTGCCGAGAAAATCGGATATGTCACAGTTGATTGTGCTTCGATATCAATCCGATTAGGTTCTGGGTTCGAATCTCTGTCCAACACAAAGCTTTACTTCACGTCATTTCAAGTAAGTGAAGAAGCAATATTTAACATCTCTCATAGTTCGTTAACAGGGACAGTAGATGCTGGGCAGGAATTCGCGTCCGTTAAAAATGTCTGCGTTATATAATTCAAAGTTGATATTTGTTAACTGATACTGTCTAAAATCGAGGTATATCACTCTCTGTATGCCTAATCAGGAATGACAGTTTCCGTCAGTCACGAAATCTTTGCTTAGTCTGCATGACCTGGGTTTGAATCCATATGCAGAACGAGACGGTTCGTCGTGTCATTTGAAGTTCATACATATCCTCACTAGCTGCACGTGAATAACTTAAATTTTTAATGTCATTTTGTGTTAAATAATAAGTACGGTATGTTACTTCCAAGAGTAAATCATGAATACGACGAACTTACTACGTGCATTACCTATCTGACGTAATAATGAGAGTGGTAACATTTCAGGTATGTCATTTATTGTAATAAATGTGAGCTTACAAGCCTTAAGGACAGTCTTATCTGTGATAAGGTGTTCCCTGATATTTTTAGTATCGTGGTATTACTTTACATCTTGAGTTATTGCGATACAGAGCAGTGTTTTCTAGTGGTGACTTGTTGGAACCATTTTCAATAGTCAAGCGACTGTACCAAGGAGCAATTAGAGGACCTGCTAGACAGCTGCATTATGCCGGTTGCATGCGAATCAGGCGAAATGCAATTCAGGTCGTTCGGATACTTCTATGCACGACTGTACATGAAGTAATTTTACATTTACATTTCGACACAGTTACTAACGATTTTCAAACATTCCTTACAAGTATTAAGTGTTCAGTTTGGATGATGTCATTTTAAAATACATGTGAACATGTTTCACACATCACCTCAAACGTTAGTTCCAAAGTAGTACGTAACTGTGTCCTCGGTGTTTCCTTTAGACAAACCACATGTGACAGGTATTACGTTTAAAACGACGTCCACACACGCTTTTTCTGGTCCTGTATACCGTTTTGCCCGTGCTATACGTCAGTATAAATTGGATTGACTCCAACTGATTTGCATTTACGTCTGTGATAAAATGTCTACGCCACTTCCACCGCCTGGGAACGGGTACGGCGCTGATCGACCGGTATGTTAGAAGTACTGACCCAGGCTGTTGAGACACTTGTCCCACTGTGACACAAGGCGGTGAATGGCTGTCTCATAAAATTCCCGGGGCTGCGATGTTAACCAGTTCCGCACGTACAGATGGACGTCGTCGTCCGAGGTGAATTGTTTGCTCCTCAGAGCCTTTTTAAGAGGACCAAAAATAGCGTAATCACAGGGAGAGATGTCCGGACTGTATGGAGGGTGGCCGAGAACTTCCCATTTGAATTTTTGCAGGAGAGCTGCGACTGTGTTGGCCGTATGAGGCGTTGCATTGTCGTGGAGCAGAATGACGCCACGGGGGTTAGATTGCCTGGTCGTTTTGATTTGATCGCTTGGTAAAGGGTGGTCAAGATTTGCGAGTAACGCTGGGCATTCACTGTTGTTCCGTGCTGCAGGAATTGAACGTCAGCATAACCTTTCCGATTCACCTCGTACGACGACGTCCAGCTGTACGTGCGGAACTGGTTAACATCGCAACCCCGGGAATTTTATGAGACAGCCATTCACCGCCTTGTGTCACAATGGGACAAGTGTCTCAACAGCCAGGGTCAATATTTCTAACATACAGGTATTGGTTTCTGTGATTATGTCTCCGGATCGTTTCTTTTTGAACAGCCCTTACAGATCGTTACAGCTTGGAGATTATCTCATCTTTTTTGCTATATTTTCTCCATTCGGCGTCGTTGCTTTCCCCACAGCATCGAGTCAGTCCTTGGTAAAATGATTTATACACATTATTTACTGGTGTGGCAGATAGTTCTTGTAGGTCTCAACAAAAGTAAATTTTTATCCTCTCCGATGGATTGCTTGACCGATATTAAGGCGTTCTATCCGTTCTCTCTGTCATGTACTGTCATCATTCCTCTCCAACTTCCAAAAGCAAGCTGGGGCACATTATCAGGGAGAATCGCTTTTGGTTTACCATTTCCTCTACATATGTGTAGACTTTTGATATCACAGATCAACAATTAGCTCCACTGGTGCGATACAATATTACAAGTTTGGAAAGAAGAGTCTAAAATTACTGAAACAAAGCGAGATTGTCTGATGTTACTTGCTGAAACACCAAATACATCTACAGCTACTAGAACTAGCATTTCATAGTTTCCATAAACTCCTCCTGGCAATGGATTGTAAAGATTACTAATCTCTTTCTTTAGTCATTAATCCATCCTCTTAAAGAAGATGGATTCCTCAAACATTTCCAGACTCTTGTGGCCATGTCTTAGATAAAGACAGTCATTTATTCTATTTTTCTGTTTCGCCGGATTCCTCATTATGGATTTTGTGTACTCAAAAAGGAGTTAGTTTAGAAGTTCGGCATTCGATATTTTGTGATCATACTAGTTCTTTCTTATTCCTTCCTCTTTTCCGCAGTTGTTTCTCACGATAGCCTTTACATTTTCAAGTAAGACTATCGTCTGTAGCGATTATTGTATAATTCGGATTCTCCCTTCATTGTTTGTTTAGGGATAAAGATTGTGCTTTCATGGACTGAACAGTTGATTACTTGCTCAACCATTTATAGATGTTTACCACATTAAATATGTGTTTCCTAGGAGTAGGTTTGAGATGATGGGGGTATTTCTTACAACCACTATTCTAGTGGGTTACTTACTGAATGAGAAGCCATTGTGTGGATGATCTTAATACCGTGGGCTGTCAACTTTTCTCTTCAAAGGTAAGATCCGAAATGTTGGTCCTTATCCGAGGCAACTGCTTTGTGTTTTTCTGTTTCTTCTTTTTACATCCATAACGACATTGATGTTTCTGCTTGATCGTTAGCTTTGCTGATGCTATACCATTAGAAAATTGCACGACTTATTCCTACAGCACATTATGTGGGAAATCGTTGTTCATTAACCACTGGGTGAAACAGTAGCAGTACTGCTAGTACGCTTCACTACTGTCGTCTATATGCAAATGATGTCAGAATGGAAATTAGGGATGTTCACAATAATATATGACATGAAAAGAGTGTTTCTTCTCTTGTAATCATAAATTTGGGCCGATGAACATTGAAATACGCACAACTGTGTTTTATTTCCATAAATAGTTCTATGTGTCACACTTCCCTGTGTTATCAATACTTCTCCTAGTGTCTATGAGGGCATGATATGAGAGTGTAATGGGATGTAATTAGGTGAAGGGGTAGCCTAAACATAGTGAGAAAGCAGTAGACCTCTCAAAGCATAACATGAGAAGAAGTTCATTCATGTTAATTACGTATTGCTCATGACAATTCCTAACCTCCTCTTTATTAATTGGACTATGAAAATCAAATGTAAGCTCCATAAGAGAAGAAAGTAGCACCAATCTTAAATGAAATTAAATCAAATATTTAATAAAATTGCGATAGTTCAGTTTACTGTCAGCTTGTTTAGGGGCATGTTCCAAGCAGGCGTATACCTATATCTATGCTGAATGCGTTGGCTGAAGGTGCGACTAGCGTTATCCGTTTCATTTCTTAACTTATTAATTCCAGAGATCATGAAAAAAAAGTTAAAGTCTGGTCACTGAGAGTAATTATTAGAATCTTAGCATCTCAACCTCAGGATTTGGCAAGGGGCAAAGCTTTCTCTTGACAAGTGTCATAGGATAATACAGAGATAATAATGACGGCACAAACAAATTGATTCATGTACCTATAGCCTAATCAAAATGAAAATAAAGTCCTACACCAGACCACTAGGGTAACTGCGCACGTGGCGACCCTCGCCTAGGATGTATTAGACCTATAGGTTCTCTTGTAATGTGTCAGTGTGTGGGTGTTAGGTGATGCATGTCATTTTGACTAGATCGCATACTAGAAGTACCAGTAATACGGAAGAGGAACGTAACGCAGAGAATAGCGTCCGGTCTGGGAGTGTAGCAGAGGATTGAAACGGGCGAGTTATCCCGGCTGCAGGGCCGCCCAAAGGGTCGCAGCGACAGCAGATAACAACCGAGGACAATGAGCCGGAAAGAGCCAGTACACAACCCAGAGGACATGGTCCAGCGCGAGGAATGCAGTGATACCGCAGATGGTGCAGAACGAACGGTATGCAAGCCGTCAGCTCGTACTCACGCAGCAGAAACGCATGATGGACAGAGCGCACTTAATAGTGATGCATTAACACTACTTATGAAGGTCATCACTAGATTAGTACAAGGTTTGGAGACGAAGGACGAAATTTGGAGAAACTGAAACAGGGATTAGATAATCAGAAACAAAGCTTAGAGAAATTGAAACGAGGTTTGGATAAACAAGAATAAAATTTAGAAAAATTTAGAGGTGCATTTATTCATAAATTCGACGGTTAAAATTAACGAGCACAAACGAGATATCTGTCAGCGCTTCGATGAACAAGGGAGTAAACAACTGAGTAAAGCCAAAGGATCAGGAAGGTCGAGGAATCTCTTCAGCGGGAAGAGCAGGACGTCAGAAAGAACATTACTGAGGTGAGCGAAAGGCTCGATAACCGTATGGTTACCATTAAGCATGAGTTGTCAGAAGGAAGCAAAGTTGTGCCAAGTGATACACAGGTCGAGGAAGCCGTGGTAAAAGTTTACGAGGGGCATAATAATATCACAGATAATGTGCAAGCAAGAAACATCATCCGATCGAACGCAACAAGTGCCAGTAGGCGAAAGTGACGAAGTGGGCTCATTATTTTGTTCAAAGAGTCGCAAGTAGAGGTAAACATGCGGAACAGAGACGCAATTGCTGAGTTGCAAGAGCGAGTGTAGGCGGTAGCGAGAGCGACAGAAGAAGTCGCCAGGAAAAGAGTAACGATGAAGGGCCAATAGAAAGCAAGCGGAGGCGGTGTGAAGAGGAAGAGTTTCACGATTTAGAGGAAAGGCAGTGTAGTTTGCGGCACATGGACGAATCAGTTGATCGCAGAGAGAGCAGTATTCAGGACGAAGAAGCATGAAGGAGGCACTTTGTGTCGGTCCAGACCTCTTCTGTGTTCCCTGTCACTAATGACGACGCACATCTAGTGTTGTGGCTTTTGCAGTGTGGTTATTCGTTACCTACTTCTTGCTGTTACATACTACGCATTAAGTTCGTATGCAATCACTAATGAGATGAGGAAGGTGCAAGACTGTAGATTCGTATAAAGGTCGCATTCCTGGAGGAGTTTTGGTAGAAAGGGCCACGGGAAAGGATCAAACATGGCATTGTAATGAAAAAGGCGTACTCAGTCAATGCACAATGCAGTCCGTTGGAGTATTTCAAAAATATGGTTAACAGTAACCAATATTAAGATGATCCGTATGAAACGCCGGACTAATGCGTATTTGTCTCACCAAACTGCCAAATAAACTCAAAAAAGACATTACGATAACAAGTCGTAATATGAAAGACATAGAGTGGTACCAAATCTTGCTGCAAGAATTGGGTGCTGTCCAGCAATTCCATGAACAGAATAGTGTAGCGCATTTTGTTGCTCTTCGTCGGAATGGCTAAAATATAGAGAATCGTAACGGGAGCGGACGACGAAATAACGATCGGAGTTGCGGCACATGGAATGGCCATAGAAATCGACTGTCTTTGGAACCAAGTAATGATGACATGCAGCAATTTAATCGTAAAAGTCCGATACCAGAAAACGGATATCAGCAGCGACCACATGAAAGGAGACCAGATGAGTGTAAGAGCACAGAGGCGAGAATGAGGCGCCATAGGTGATAGGTTCGTGACAAGGAACATAATGGCAGGGCACAAAACATAGCAGTAGCAACACAGGAGAGACTTTGGATAGTTTCGGTATAAATTTTGAGGATATTAGAGGTAGGTTATTAGAGGATGAGATTGTGATTAGTTCAGTAATGTGTCCCGTTGTGCCGGGCTACAGTCTGGAACCGCGCGACCGCTACGGTCGCAGGTTCGAATCCTGCCTCGGGCATGGATGTGTGTGATGTCATTAGGTTAGTTAGGTTTAAGTAGTTCTAAGTTCTAGGGGACTGATGACCTCAGAAGTTAAGTCCCATAGTGCTCAGAGCCATTTGAACCATTTTTTGTACCGTTGTAAATAATAGGATTAATGATGTTGTTTCGTGTCTTGTAGACTCAGGTTACTAGGTATCAGTACTAAGGGAATGTCGTGAGAAGAGAGAATGGTCAGTTCTTCCACGGCAAAAGACGAAGATCCGTGGTGCTATTCATATTAAAAGTGTAGACGCTAAAAGACAGAGAGCTATTGAGTTTTCATGTCGATCTCACACGTTATTTGCGGAGTTTTTAACAGGCCAGCCACTCACAGTGGAAGTCGTCCTTGGTTTAGATTTTCTGTACGCTCATAGAGCAGTGATAGATCTTGTACAGTCAGGTGTTAGATTAGTGAAAAGAGAGGAGAGAGTGTTTATTTCTTTTGAAGACGTTATTGTTGGTGACAAGAAAATTTGCGCGCTCCTTAGCCTTCTGTTAGAGGAAGATGATGAAGGAGGCATAGAATATCTCTGTATTCTTAGAAATGTGGAGGTTAATGAGGCTGAAGGTAAAATTATAGAGGATGTAACAGGCAAGAGAGCGCGACACAATGGTGCAGTAGAGCATAGGGACCAGTTAAGATATACTGCACAAACGTAAGCACGTTTTCTCCTAAGCTCCTGGGCCAATTCGTGGACTTCAGTACAGGTTTCGTGTGAAGCTGTACAAGCCTTTCTCGTCACATATCTACCCTATACCAGTTGCTCACCGGTCAGAGGTTAAAAGGTAAATTGAGGCCATGTTGGAACTCGGCGTTATTGAGCTAGCCATCAGTTCCTATAAGGCCCCCTTCACTTAGTGACAAAGAAGAGAGGAGCGATCCTGTTTGAACTGGACTCACGTCACATTAGTGACATCATTGAACCAGAGACCGATAGACCGGTAACATTTGACGAATGCCTGCAGAGATTTCACCGTATTGAGGTACTTACTTCGACAGATTTGTATAGTACCTTGTGGCAGATTGATTTGGAGCCTTCCTGTCGAAGGAGTACCGTATTCCTCCACTTTGGCAGGTGTTTACAATCCAGGTGATTGCTCTTTGGGCTCAGTATTTCGTCGGCAGCATTTATCTGCACACTAAACGCAGCTCTGCCTGACGACCCATGCAGTAGAGTTACCTGCTACATTGACGATGTACTACTGGAGGAGGTGTCGTGAGCAGAACATCATCGTGTGGTAGATTTCTTGCTACAAGTCCTAAATGGTAGAAATGTATGTGTTAATCTGTTGAAATCTAAATTTGGAAGAAGGGAGGTACGTTTTCTTAGGCATACTGTGAATGCAGAAGGAATGTTAGGGGACCCAGAGTTATCACAGAATATGCTGTACATCGGTCAAAGAGAGGCTTGAGATCGTTCTCAGGTTAACTAAATTCCTTTAAGCGTTTCATAAAAATGGATACCATATCCACTCTACATCTGTGTCAGCTGACAGGCAAAGGAATCATCTGGAGCTGGGATGACAGGGCGCAGACGGACTTCGAAGAACTCGACAGGAGTTTGTTAAATGCACCACTGCTTATACATCCCGATCTGAGCCAAGAATTTTGTATATCAGAGTTCTTGACACTTCCACGAAGTGCCACTTGCACGGAGAGGTATGTGTTGACATTTCCACGGAGCCGAGGACACTGTAGGTAGTGGACGGGATGTTACACGAGTAGGATACACCGGCCTGTCCGCCGCTACCTGCGATGTATCCTGGGGAAGGCCAAAGCCCATTACCTGCACAAAGTTACCAGTCCGCACCATTTCGTAGTGTGAGTGGCTTTCTCCCAGAGTTCAGTACTGTAGCTGACCTCTCACTGGCAAGTAGTGTTACGTGTTTTAGTGCTGAGATAATAGAGTTCATCGGGACCACCAAAGGGACGCCTTTCACTGATTTACACCAGACATCAGTATATAGTGAGCCACACAAACAAACAAGAAGTGGCTTACTGGCGTTGAGAAACTATAAAAACAATAAATTCAAAGGAAGAATATCCACAAAAAATAACGCAGTTTTAGGGGAAAGAAGAGATGTTTGTAGTTCAGATGAAGGAGCAAAAGAAGTGTGAAAATATTTTGTCAGCGAAAGAAGCGGGCAGAAGAAACAGACTCTTCATCAGTTTACGTTGAAGAAGTAGGGCAGCTCTCAATCGAGGCTACATCATTACTATTACACAAAGTACGAAAGAATCGCTACGTCGCCTTAGGAGAAAATATATGGGAACTACACAAGATCCCACATATTCTGGAGGTATATTCTTCCAAGGAAATAATTTTCTGATAAATGATGGTAGAAAATTTTTACTTCCAGAAGCTAACAGGGACCGAATGACAGAATACTGATGTTTGCCAGCGAAAATTTAAAAGCGTATTTACGAAACTGCTAATCATTCTTTGTGGATGGAACGCTTATGAGATCGAGGAAGTTATTTTGACAGTTGTTTATACTGCACGCCGACCTTAATAGTTCTTCATAGGAAACAAAAACCATTCCAGTTGTTTACGCTTTGCTGTCAAATAAAAAGTGAGAAACATATGAACGCTTTTTTTTTTTTAAAGAAGCTATTAAAACTAACGTGACAGGATGGAAGCCTGCATATCTGATGATGGACTTCGAAACTGCCATCATCCAAGCAGCTAACAGTTTGTTTCCTGGAGCAGAGATTACTGGTTGCAGTTCTCATTTTAATCAATGTTTGTGGAGAGAAGTTCGATGTTGCGGCCTCGTTCCAGTTTATAAGAAAAACGAGGAAATATGTTTCACATATGAATGTGTTCTGCTCTAGCACATCTTGCCCTGGAAATATTGGTTGATGGTTGTGTATTCAGGAGAGCATGAATGAAAACCAAAAGCTTCAGAACTTTTATGACTATTTCGTGGACCAGTGACTCGATATCGACCCCATGCCAAGAGAGATGTGGAACTGCAGTGGAAGGCGCCATAGCACTAATAATGTCTCAGAAGGATGTAACCGAAAAATAAATAGGCCTACATTAATATCAGGAGTTCATCCGAATGTTTACTCATTAGTTCAAATGGTTCAAATGGCTCTAAGCACTATGGGACTTAACAACTGAGGTCATCAGTCCCTTAGACTTAGAACTACTTAAACCTAACTAACCTAAGGACATCACACACATCCATGCCCGAGGCAGAATTCGAACCTGCGACCGTAGCAGCAGCGCGGTTCCGGACTGAAGTTACTCATTAGTGAAAAATCTTCGAGAATATCCAGAGTACCAGTCTGACCGACCAGTTTTAAACTTTGATGGGAAAAGAAGGAAAAAGTCAGCAATGAAGACTGACGGAACGATTGAAAAGGCTTTAAAGAAACTTCGAACTGATGGTATCTTAAAACCATTTCTGGCTTGTGTGGTCTACGCACGAAATTTACAGTGACGACTAAAACGTCAGAATCATTGAAAAAATTGTAAATATTGGAAATTAGTTTAATGTAATTATTGGCAATCTTGTAAATGTTGTAAAACAATTTAATGGGAGACGAAACGAGACTACCTTCTCGTGCTTCTCGTGGTGTCCCCAGGAAACCACACAAATTGGGCTAAATGTCTTTTGAAATTTGTAAGATATTCTTTAAGGAAGACTGACAAGACGATCTCAAAGGCCATTTCTTTTCTAGGGAATAATGGCAGCATTCGCCTGGAGAGGTTCTTAGAATCAAAATCTTTATGGACGGACACCTAATATAAAATCTTTGCGGTGGAAACGCAGGCAAATGCAAGCAGTTAAATAAATACTTTCTCCCTCCGTTAGGAGGTAAGCAATCCAGCATTAAACTAACAAAAACAAAATAAATTACCATAAAAAAGTGCCTGGTCGCAGTTTTGAAACCTTTCAACGTATGTTAAAACTAATTTCTAGTAATCCATGACTGCAGCAGGCCTGTTGAAGCTGCGCCTAGGCGAGCAAGAGCGCTCACGCTCGCTCGCCACCTGAGTTGTGAGCGCTCGCAGTAAAATAGAAGTCAGACGTTGTTATGTAGCGCAGCACGGCCGACTTGTAGCTGCCTTCATAGGAATGACCATGATTTGGTTCCGAGTAGCTTTGGATACGAACATACAGTTTATATGGCGGGGTACTTAAGGGGAGACTCCAACCAAAAATTTAACTTTTATTCTACTGTGCTGATAGCAACCAAACTTTAAAATCGTGTCTGTTATGTAAAGTTGCAGCAATACTGAAGCTTTGAAGTCCATAGCTTCACTGGTTTTCGAGTTTTGAACTTTTAATATTACTTTAATGGTATTTTTGAAAGCCAACTTTTGGTACTCCACCACAATTTTCATATGCCGGATATTATAGGTATACTCACAAGATGTAGTTCAAGGGTTCTGTGCATTCATTTTATGAGAAATATTAATAAACGGTTTTCACCGTTTATTTCAAATTTCAGCCTTAAATTTTCTTTAATTATTGATACATAAATGTGATGATAGAATAAACAAATTACATTTTCGATAATATTAATTTGTAGAAGTATATAAACACACCAAGACTACTTCCTCCATAAATTTCATTCAGCTTGGTGAATATTTATAATAAAAAGTTGGCACTCAGCTTAGAAAAACAAACTTATGGTAAAAAGGATTTTAAAATTTTATCAAAAAATGAATGTTGTTACAAGACACATACCCATAAAAATTCACTGGCACCATAACGTTTCCATTCCTGCTTACATGAGGCTTCTTCTTGTAATTTCACGATCAGGGTAGCCTTTTTCTTGAATTTTCCGAATAAAAATCTACTCACAGTCTTCATGAGAAGCTGCTGTGGTAGAGATATCTGATTGTAAGCCAATACCTCTTTCCTTGGAGCTTGTTGACTGAACAGAACGGACTTCAGTGTATTACCTAAATTTTTATTTACACAGCCAACAGACAAAGTAATTGATTTCCAACGATTGCCTGCCAATTGTTTCGCCTCAGTTTTCCTGGAAATCTTGCAACTTCATTTTCCATGTTTGAGTTTATGCCAAGGTCGGAGTAAAGATGGTTCTGTTTCAGGATGATAGAAATCAAAACTTATCTTTGGCATCGTTCGGTGGGCCACAGCCCCTTACGCAGACAGTATTTCAAACATTTCTTAGACGTACTTGTTATTCGAATACAGCCAAAGCGTTTTGGGATCTTAGAGTAAACACTCCAAAGATGTGAAATAACCATTAAGTTTTTTTTCTTTGGAATAAATGAAATAGTAGGGTAGAGTCTCCCCTTAAAATGGAGAGTAGTTGTTTTTAAAGGAATGAAAAGTAGCATCGTGGTCGGGTTAGGAACTTCAAAGCGGTCAGGCACATCAACATCTACGTACCAATGCAGAATGCCTGATCCCGGCGGAGGTTCGAGTCCTCCCTCGGGCATGGGTGTTTGTGTTTGTCCTTAGGATAATTTAGGTTAAGTAGTGTGTAAGCTTAGGGACTGATAACATTAGCAGTTAACTCCCATAAGATTCACACACATTTGAATTTTTTTGCAGAATGCCTAGTCTATATGTTTATTGTATGCAACGGTGTCTCGATGCGCTTAGAGTTCTATTAATGTGTGTCATAACTTTGAACACGACGAAAAAATTCGGTTTACAACAGCGTAACAATAGATTTACATGCAAAAGATTATGGGCACTTGGAAGGCGAACAGCGAGAAGCCGAAGTGCAGGAAAAAAACTCAGTTTTTAAGCAGTATGACTGAAGGATGTATTCATTATACTGGTGCAGAGAAGTAAACTTCTTAATAATTTTCCAAACATTTTCACTATGAAAATACATTTTTGCTTTCATAAGGGACACTCAACGAACGAATCTACAGTTATGTCAAGTTACTATACTGCTTTCCAGGTTGCAAAGGATTGCGCAGTTTCACTGATTTTCGGGTTATGTTGAACTGGATATTCTGCTACAGCTAACTTATACACCTACGGTGTGACGTTTGCGGGATCATATTCATAGCAAAATTACTCTCGTAGACTTCTACTTGCCGAAAGTAAATTTTCATCACTTTACAAGTCTGTAGCTACGATTATATCGATGTTTAGACACGTACATGCTGCTTTTTTACGCAATGAAGAGAACGAAACCCACCCTCAGAAGCTCACTGGCAGACTCCAACTAAAGAGCTTGTCTTCGAATTAGCATTACTCGTAAAGTGGTAACAGACATTGATCCTTTAGTGAAAAACAAAATAAATAATATTCATTGATATTCTGAGTTTTATGTTCAGCGTTTAAATAAAAGTGACACGAAATATAAATTTGCCGATCTAAATTTTTGGGCCTAAAACGGCAGTCAGCATAGGCTGCAACAGTCATAAGAAATATCATATAGCTTACTTAGCAGCTCCCCGTTCTTTTCACCGCCAAGATATTTTAAAGAGAGGTTAAATTTTATTGTCACTTCTCGTTAATATAACAGTGTTAAAAATAAGTTTGGCATGAAACGCGTTAACGAGCCACCTAGAAGCGCTACATTGTTGCTCACTGCTGTGGTGTGAGCGCGAGCCAGCTAGCACTCTTAGTGTGTCTGTACTTGTAAAAAACCGGTTAGCTGGGCACGAGCCCCAGGCTCTGTCGAAGCGTCACTGCATGCAAATGTCACTCCGTGCAAGTGTTCCAACCCCCATGAAACAGCGAACAGTTCACACAATGATCTGGGTGTGGCCATTTTCCAAGAGAATGAACAGGATGGAACGATTGTTGCCCAACCGATAGCTTGTGCGAGTCGCATACTAAATAAAGCGGAAAAGACTTACACACTAACAGAACTAGAAGCTCTCGCTGTTGTTTGGGGTTTTGTGAAATTCTGGTACTAGATTTATGGACGCTTAACAAATGTGTATGCAGATGACCAGGTATTAGTTTTTCCTGTCAGTCAAACTAACGCCCAGCCGACTTACCAGGTGGGTACTCCGATTACAGGAATTTAGGCTCCTGATTCTGTACACCCCTGGGTCGCTAAGTATAGTAGCAGACGCATTATCTTGTAACCCGATAAGGCTTGTACGAGGAAACGACGGAGAATTCCTCGACCTTATGCAGATGAACGGAGTGACTTTTGAAAATTATGTTGGGACAGCTCTGAGTAGCATAGACAGGGAGCAGAAATAGGATGACAACCTTAGAGCTATTAGGATATTGATTCGTGATGATAATGAGGTGCAATTAAGAAGGTTCTTCATTCTCAGGAAATGGATATTGTTTTTTCAGACGAAGCGCAGGTAGCAATGAGTAGCTAGTGTACATCCTGGAGAAATTAATAAAAATACGTGTAGTACACCCATCTTAGCAATGGCCATCTGGGAGCATGAAAATGTTGTTGCAAATTACGACAGACGTCGTATTTCAACAGCGTGGAACATGGAAGAAGAAGGGTACTTTCAACATGTAAAATCTATCAGAGAATATACATGCTAGTCGTGAGTGAATTAGTGTCCAAATATGTTACGTACACCCCTCTCAGGAGCGCAACCTGCAAAACTGTTTGGTACTGGTAAGTTCCTATGGGACCAAGCTGCTGAGGTCATCGGTCCCTAGACCTACACACTACTTAATCTAACTTAAACTAACTTACTCTAAAGACAACACACACACCCATACCCTAGGGAGGATTCGAACCTCCGACGAGGGGAGCCGCGCGAACCGTGGCAAGGCGCCTGAGACCACGCGGCGCGAAACTGTTGCTACAGCCTTCCAGCTACACTTTTTGGCAGATATGGGGCTGGTTAAGAAAATGATCTCTGACAGTAGACCACAGTATAAGTCATATCAGTGGAGGACCCTGCTATGGAATCCTAAAATTAAACCTGCGTTTGTATGTCGCTGGCATCCGGGCTCAAGCCCAGCTGTGACAGTAAGAAGGAGTTAGTGAAGTTCTGCAGAATCTACTGCCATAGCCAACATCGCAAGTGGGGCAGATATCTGGAGGACTTTCAAAAGACATAAAATGAAATCCCACATGGCGCAACAGGGGTAAAGCCCCATATTAGTGTTGAGGAACTAGTCTCTACCGGACTGAGTAAGAGAGCTGGTAAATTTTCCGCCAACAGATAGACTGCGGCTTTGCGAAATAATTAAGAGGGCGATTGATCAAACTAACAAATAAGCGATGAGGAGGAAGGAGGAACAGGAAGGAAAAATTAGGCACCTAAATCTCCAAGTTGGGAACAAAATACTGGTTTGGAATCATACGCTTTCTAAACAGAGTCGATTCCTATGTAGTAAATTTTTAATTCATTCTCGGAATATGCTAAGTTAGGAGAGTAGCTCATCCCAATGCAGTACAAATCCAAACGATTTCTCGAACGTCAAATTATGGAGATCATAAAAGAACAGATAAAAAGTAACGACTGTTACTGCCTGAAATGGCATGGAAATAGGATCTCCAAGGTGAGCCTCAGATCTAGTAAGCTGAAAGTGGAGTAACTAGAGAAGATTTGTTACCATACGGAGGTTGAATACTTGAACAGACTGAAGGTCAGTGGAAAGGGAACTCTTTATTAGTTTGCACCAAAGTAGCATGTTGTGTTTAGGTTGTTTGCGCCAAGGGTACGCGTTGTATTTCTTATACCGGTAACCAAGGGCTCCAGAAATGTGTTTTCTGTTGCATAGAAGCCGGCCGGTCTGAACGACCGGTTCTAGGCGCATCAGTCCGGAACCGCGACACCGCTACGGTCGCAGGTTCGAGTCCTGCCTTGGGCATGGATGTGTGTGACGTCCTTAGGTTAGTTAGGTTTAAGTAGTTCTAAGTTCTAGGGCACTGATGACTTCAGATGTTAAGTCCCATAGTGCTCAGAGCCATTTGAACCATTTTTGTTGCATAGGAATCTGTTGTACTGAAGACGTTGTTGTAATGAAAATGTTGTACCTTAAAGGACAGTGGAGCTCTTGAAAAGTGTGTGGCAAACAAAATAAATTGGATCAGAAGAGGAACGATGCTCAAAACCGACTGATATGTAGGCAAAGATTAGAGGAAGTACTGTCAAAGCAAGGAGTACCTAATAACGCTTTATTTTTAACATAATGAACTTGACTAGAGCATAAGAAATGGGTAATAGCTGTATTATGGAAATATTTGTTCTTTTCGTTGTTGACAGGATTTTGTTGAACATGGATGTGAGAGATGGCTAATGTTGACAGTTATTGTTACACCAGGTCGATGTTCACCCTCATCCAGGCCAACGGCTACTCTGTACGGTAGGGACAGTATTATGCCTTGGGCTTCAAAAATGGTTCAAATGGCTCTGAGCACTATGGGACTTAACATCTGTGGTCATCAGTCCCCTAGAACTTAGAACTAATTAAACCTAACTAACCTAAGGATATCACACACATCCATGCCCGAGGCAGGATTCGAACCTGCGACCGTAGCAGTCGCGCGGTTCCGGACTGAGCGCCTAGAACCGCTAGACCACCACGGCCGGCCCTTGGGCTTCCGTGAGACTCGTCGTAGTAATGTAATGCTCTGTGAAAATTACTGTAAACCATCTCTTGGCCATAACTGCTCAAATGGGCGATAACTGGGCTACGACTGGCAGAGTGTAGGCATGCGTTCGCTTAAATCGTGAGCTCGGCGTGTGAAAGTCGTCCTATGAAGAAGCATCAAACAGCTCGAATAGCTAGCGCCCTCTGTGGTGGCAGACGTAACTGTTAAAAGATGAATGCCCTGTTTGAAAGTCGATATGGAAGCACAAAGTAGTTCCTGGTTTAAAAGCCATTTAGAAAACGACTGACCAAATTATATGTCAAGCGCCATGCTGTTAGTGCCCGATAAGTGGTAACCTCCGATACTACCGCCGTGTACCACGGCTGACGGAGACACAGCACTTTGAATAACGTATGGAAACCAAATAAAACAAATAAGATTAACTTGTATCAGTGAACTGTAACTTAATAGCTTTCTTAATATAAAGGTTTACAGAGAGGCGTTTATGATAGATATTTTTGACCCTGGGTAACCGCATAACGTTCGATTAAATATTGTTATGAATTATCACAGAGAAAAATTACTTACTGCTATATGTAAATTTATTACATCTGAATTAGAGTGCTTACATTAATTGGCTAGGTGTATTTAGGTACTACTGGGGTAGCGCTATCAACTGACTAACGATATTAAGGATAAATGTATTTATTTGCTTATCAGCGTCAATAAAATATATCAGCGCAATACTAACCATCACGGAGTAACATTAGCAAACAAAATACACATCAAATAATGCTATTAAGGCATCGTTTTCCTTATATTATTCATCCTTTGCTGCAATATACTTGTGAATATTTTTGATCGTGTTTGTGTTAACTGCAATTATCTTAATTTAGTGATTAAATAGCAACAGTATCAAGATAAGAAGTTTTCTTTAGCACCAAGCGAAAAGAGAATAGACGCAAAATGATCTTTAATTTGCATTTGTAGAATCGTTTTGTAGGGGCTACCTTTGACGAAGCAATTACAGCAACATCGAAAATATTAAATTTAAAATGTCATGAAAAATAATTAAATAACTATATCATATCTTATGTCAAAATGCTCAGCACAGCGCTCATGTACTGATGCTTTATTATTTCATATCGGCCTACTGTTTCGATAGTTGCGAAATTGCGGCTGGGACAGTGGAAGTTGCAACGAATAATAAATAAGCAAGTTGAAACCTTGTGATTTTACATAGTATTAGTAAAATTGTGCTTGGGGCACAGTGGATAGAGGATGTGGCATTTGCACGTAGTAAAGAGCGGAGTTTCGTTTTGTTAGTGACGAGCAAAATACGATGGTACAGTGAAGACGGTATGAATGTATTTTTCCCGGCGGCATGCAACCGCATATACGCACAGCTGGGATATTTAGAAATTTCGGGACTGAAGCCGAATTATGGACTTCAAATTTAATTACCTTGGTGACAGATTGTGAAGCAACATAGCAATAAACTTCAATTACGAGCTGCAACCGACTGATGAACCCAGTTATTTATTTTCTGCGAAGTATATTTGATTAATAAACAATTCTGGTTAATACTTAACAACTTGCTATCACGAAATACAGAATGTTTCATTATTGTGTATTAATTCACAGCGTGCGGGTTTCCCTATTTGTGTTTCCCAAAGAATACCTCTGCGTTAATACATAATAACGCAGCAACCTGTAGTCAGTGCATTCACTCCAAGTATCATTTAATACTGTTATTCAGATCATATTGTGCAGTGAACTTTTTAATCTATATGTTATACTGGAACTACTTTGTACAGCTGTAAAATCGTGCCTAGACTAAGAGACAAACGGACTAAAATCGATAGCGTATTTAGTGCCATACTGAAACTCGCAAGCAACCAGTAGGTTAAAAGGGTTGGGAAGTTGCATTTCTCAATGCAGACGCCATATGCCCCTCCAACGATAGATCTTTTTTTGTATTATGCCTTCTAGCGACCACATGGGCGGCGGAGAAGGACGGCGGCTAAAATTTGCTGTGACTGCCGCGCTGGATGTGATTATCTTATACGTATCTATAGTCCAATCGGCTTGCAGTCCCATCTTACATCCAAGAAAAGGCAATTTATAGCGTATGGAATTCCGCCCATGTGTCTTTTAAACATTGCTGTCACGCTAAAGTGTTGCGGTCTTTCCAAAGGTTGTAATGTGATTTCTGGTACCTTCTGCGAGCAACACAGGTAAGATCGCCACCCAGTACAATTGGTTTACTAAGGGTTGCGAATATGGAGGTTATTTTCTCACTATAATATTGGCGACATTGTATTTTGTCAAGCAGACGCACGTATGTTGTCACGTGAATGTTGTTGAAGTTACATGAGACACTCAGTCCGGATGAAGTACGGCCTGAGGGACACAACGGATACATTTTCGGAAAAGTATGATTGTGCGACTTTTATGACTTCCTTGTACCCCGAAATAGGGGCAGTTTTAGATGTCGCTGCTCGCTTTAAGAGAGAACTCCACAGAAACTGACGTAATCCGATAGCTTGCATGCAGAAACTCTGCGGTTCATACTACCGTAACAATCTTAAAATTCTGCTTATCAGTTACTGCTTCATTTTAGTATGCATGTCATCTACCCTTGTCCAGTGGAATGTAATGTGTTTCCGTCCCTGACTTGATATCTGTTTTATTTGGTTTTTTTAATGCATCTATCATATTGAGCATACTGTTCCACCTGTCTGGCTATTTGCTTTGGTCTGCTTACCCTGTCTTCCATGTTGGTCTACGTCCTATGCGACGGCCGTTTGGGTCTCTTGTGTATCAGTTTTTTGTGATTCCCCAGGCCCGTCCCTCAATGATGAACTATCTTGTCGGAGTTTGCGTCCGATTCATCTGCTCGGCCGCCAAATGTGAGGCTTGGTCGGTGGGTGCGTATGTTTCGTCGTGAGCCTCTACCATTCGCCAAAAATTTACTGAAAGAACTTTACCTGATTGGTCGACTCTATCACTACTATCCCTGTTGGAGCTGATGGTAGTTGTCGAAGTACTGGCTTGGGGGAAACTAACGTGATTGGTATCGCCTTCGACAACAGACTAGTGCTAAGTCCGCGGCTGTGCGCTCTATCGACGAAACTCTCAAGACCACCAACAGATGGAACACCTGTACCACCTCGTACAATGGCTACAGTTAACCACCCATTGCCATGCGTAAAGGAATCATTAATGTCAATGCTGAAGTTCAGTCGACATCCACGAAAGACACATGGTCCGTCGACAAGTGCAGTAGCAGCAATGTTCTTCACAGTATTCTTCTTATTGTCTGCAGCTGATGTAGTAAATGTCTTTATCGTACCCTGTCACATTTCCTAACAGTTGAGGTAAGATTTTGATACACTGTCCCCGCAAATATTCTACTGTCCCACACGCCTCATACGTTCTCGATTTCCCTTTAGAAAGGATCAACATGCGATACCTTGGGTACCCATACAGCGTGTTCTAAAATCCAACGCATAGCTGACAGAAATTACGACGTATCTAAAACCAAATATATTTCTTTAACTAACAAGGTGTCGGAAACCCTTCAAGGAAGCCTTCATTTATAATGGATTTTCCTTTTTGTTTATTTACACTTCCTCTTACTGGATAAGATGGAATTTTCGTGATATTTTGTACTCGTATTCTGCTCATCGGTGGCAGTTATTTACTCCATTAAGTTCCATCATAACCGACAACGAAATCAACAATTCTGCAGCTTGTATCATCTAATTCTTCACTGTTTCATTCTCCTGAGGCGCTAGAAGACGATGGTTCATTATCCTGACGATAATCTCTGCTCTCTTTTTGATCAAAGAGAGCTTCATCTTCAGGCTATTCCGTAATAATTAATTTAAAGATTTGATCACCTGTGCTGACTTCAGATGTTCCTTCGTCTTTACGGGTAGTATGGTATAAAATTGCGTTATAAGTAGGGAATCAAGTATCTTAAATAGTTTTTCTGTTCATGGTACAAAACTTACATTCAGCCGAAAGTGTTCTGAGATTGAGAAATACACTTACCTTCAATTAAGCACTAGTATGTAACTTTTACAGTGCTTCTGACGTCTCAACAACGAGTATAATTGTGCCAAACTGACAACTGTTATCAGTAATCCAGCGATATCGACAGGTCATTTTGGTAAAATACAAATAAAGTATCGCAAAGGTAGTTATTTCTCTATGAGATCTAAAAGACCCTGCCATGCATTATACGATCAACACTACAAAATTTATAAAATAAAACAGGTAAGTTGACTTCCAACAAACAATGTTCCTTCTGAAGAAAGTCAGTTGTATTTCCAAGGATTACTAAAATAAATAGGCCGTGGTTACTTTATCTCAAGCTGAGGGCACCTAGAATGGTTGCAGATGTGGTGTTCCCCACGACGAACAGCGACGGAACTGGCAAAGGACCTTTATTTATTTCAAAGTTGATCGTTAATAATTATAAAATAATACTTATTTTATTTATTTACCTGGAGGCAATAATTTTATTTGTTCATTTATAAGATTAGTACTGAAAGGAAATGAATGAAGTTATAGGAATCTGCGTACTTACGTAATGTAAGAAGTGTTATCACTGCTCAATTGTTTTTGTCAGCTGTGACTGTAGCTTTAATTTTAAAAAGAATTGTCGGCAAAGAGCAACCGTGCTTAAGCGACAATCTGAACATGATTCTCACAGGCATTTATATGTAACTGTGTAATATGACTGGTAATACCTTAATAAATCTATTTGTTGAAGGAAATATGATAGCTAGGGAATTACGCATTAAAGCGTTGAGAGCAGTCTCCGAATTGCGAATTGCAGAACAAGAAAACTGGTTAAATATAAATAGTAAATAAGAAAGAGGCCTGCTCGTGTGAACATAATGTTTGTGTAAAATAAGTACGTTGCAGTCTTTAAACTTTACGGCAAAAGGAATAATAAATTAAGCCATGTAAGCACTGGTAAATACAGTATGTCAGGTAGATAGCTAAGTCCGTACTACTGACGCTGTACGTAAATATAGTAACACAAAGCTGTAAAGTTTGTTATGTATAGATCCATTAAGCCACAGCAATGAACTTGTGAGTGGGAAGGGGATTTTTTATTACCTCCATTTTATTTCCCTTTAATTTAAAAAAACAACTTGAATATAAGTTATCTATAGTGTGGATCAGCAACTGCGTTACTACATAGTTACAATAGAATCGTTGAATTACTTATTATATTGATGGAAGAAAACGACATACATTTATTTACGTGCAGTAAATGTTATTCCGTAATGAGTTTGAGATTGAGTACGAATTAACTGTGAAGTGACTTAATATCACTAGTTGTACCAAAAACATACATGAAGTACCTGTATGTATATTTTTTCGAATTACGTGAAAGATTATTTGGTGATATTTTACGTTAACAACATGAGGGTGAGCATGTGTGAAGTGATTTCTACGGCAAGGATGCCAGTTTATATGAAACTTCATTACAGTCACTATGGAGTGTTGGGTGTGAAAGGATGAATTGCTTTTCTTTGCTGGAGGTAGCATAATAGGGAAGGACAATAATGATAAAAGTATTTGTGGTAACAAGGAGGTATTGTTGATGGTAGCTAAGAATATTTCCTGAGGTTGACCGTTATTGTAGTGAAGAATATTCAAATGGCTCTGAGCACTATGGGACTTAACTTCTGAGGTCATCAGTCCCCTAGAACTTAGAACTAGTTAAACCTAACTAACCTAAGGACATCACACACATCCATGCCCGAGGCAGGATTCGAACCTGCGACCGTAGTGGTCACGCGGTTCCAGACTGCAGCGCCTAGAACCGCTCGGCCGCTCCGGCCGGCAGTGAAGAATATTACAGAGACATCAAAAGGTAGGTACTGGACCAGTACTAGCTGGTCACATCTATAGGCATGATAAGAAAATATTTGTGAGAATGTTATCAATAATTCATTATCAGTGGACTTAAATTTAGACATGTATTAAGTATTCCTAAAAGGTGTATTTATGTGATTATAATATTGAAAAAATACACTGGTGGAAAAAATCGCAACACAAAGAAAAGTAGAGTAACGAAATTTCGGGAATACATTTATCTATGTAACACATTTAATCGATTAACGTTGCAAGATCACAGGTTAATGTAAGTGCGAGATAAGCCACTGCAAATGTGAAATGCTGGTACGTTAATAACCGTTGTAACCTCCAGAATGTTGAATCAAAGCCTGCAAACGTGAATGCATTGTGCTGTACAGGTGCCGGATGTCAATTTGTGGGGTAGTTCCGTGCCTGTGCACTTGGTCGGTCAATACAGGGACGGTGGATGACGCTGCAGTTGTCGTCCGATGACGTCCTACATTGGACGATTTTCGACATAGCTGGTAATCGAGCAGACAACATGTCGACACTCTGTAGGGCATGTTGGGTTAGAACACCGGTATTTTGGCGAACGTTTTACTGTTGGAAAACACCCCCTGGAATACCTCTTCATGAATGGCAGTACAGTAAGTCGAATCACGCCGAACACAATGGTCTTCCCTCTCGGTAGTGCCACGTGGTCGTCCGGAGACCGGTATTCTTGCAACCGTACATCCTCATGACCACTGCTGCCAGCAATTACGTACAGTGGCTAAGTTCCTGTGAAGTCTTTCTGCAGTATCGCAGAAGGACCAATACGGCTTCTCGTAGTCCTATTCCGGCATCTCGTAGTCCTATTACACGACCTCTTTCAAACTCATTGAGGCGCTGATAATGACGTCTTTGTCGTCTTAAAGGCATTATTGACTAATATCAACACACCATGTCCAATCTCAAAGGTAACTAACGGTCACGACCTTTACAATGTGTATTTAAAGCAAACCAGATTTACATCCACATACCGTCGCTATAAGCGTCACTGTCACTCTACTGACGTGAAAAACGTACATACATCATCTTTAAGGTGTACAAACACGCTTAACAACTTTCGTTCATGTCGCCCAACACCTTCTCGGTGCTGTGATTTTTTCCCCGTCAGTGTATATACATTTATAGCATGTGAAGGTCAGTTTACAATTGATCCAGCTTGGTGTTTGTTTGGATCGACACAGCAATTTAGAGAGCACTGTTTGTCTTCGCGAGGACGTATGTGACAGTTCGGCGGTAACGACCTTCGGTACGTAATGGTAATCCTCGTCTACGTCCTGAAGATAGGACATTTTATAGATTAACATTGCTGCGTAGCTAGGGGTACTACAGTTGAGGGAATGTCATGTGATAATGTTTGCGACAAATTGTTGCAGAAAGCTCTTTACTGTAACAAGCCGCTCGGAATCCAGAGGGGCTGGGGAAGATGAAATATTTTCCTAGCACCCGGCTGCGTGAGCAACGACAGCAGGGCGATAATACACTTGCAGCCAAAAAACGCCGTGATACTACTGCTGCAGAACACGAAAGTTATATTAATGTTGTTATACGGTAGTCTTTCTCATGTATTCGTAATCGACTGACGTAATGCTGTTTTTGCTCCAGGTCAGTCTTTAATTCATCTGACAATGGATCTGAATTAATTGAATTACTTAAAGGATAATTAGAGAAATACTGAGCATTTTACATACCTGTGCTTTTCAGGATATATGGAAAAATGAGACATAGCATTTATACTTTTGTGGTTGGTAATTTTGAGCTACGGAAGTGACAGCAGGTTGCAGTGATTATTCCTTCGGAGTTTGGAATTATTCAGTTTTGTTTCAGTTGGAAATAACTACAAGAATAAGTGAGAGTTAATTAATCCTTGTGTTTTTACATTATGCAAGTAGGGAAAAGGTTACTTAACATTTTAGGCATTCAGATGCTAAACATTTTAGTAAGGACCTTGTTTTATCTAACCATTTTGCAATTACTGGCGATTATTTTTAGGCCTCTACTGCAGGTGTTCTCACCTGGACCAAAATTAGTGTTTTCTGAGCGCCGAGGATAAGGGATGTGTGAAAGTAGTCAGACATAAGAACATTCAATAAATCATCTACTGATAGGTAGATTGCCACAAAATCAAACACGACTTCTGTGTCAAGTAGCCTACTAAGCAAAATTAAGTATGTCAACCTAATTTTCACTTCTGTAAAATGTTTTTATACATGCCAGGTATACGTGAAATATTCTGCTGCTTAACTTACAGGTTACTTCGATAACTATTTAATGTTGATGCAGATTTACTTTATAATCTCGTTGCTACGAATAGGTAATTGAATACCTCTGTTTTTCCCACTAGTTTTTATAGGGCGAGAAATGTTGTAGGTAACATTCGATTTCAGAAAGTGGCGTTGAGATACTGCGAGGCTGGGTACACCAGCCGACAGGTGTGGCCCCAGTGCTCACCTGTCTGTGTAAATCATCTCGACACTTGGGTGGGGGTAGGACGAAGGCCCCAGAGATGTTTCTGGGGCTGGGCGGGGATGAGGGGACGATATTGGAGCAGGAAAGCTGCGCCGTGGACTAGCCGCCAGTTGGATTTCGTCGGGCGAGATGATAACGTGGTTTGAACAGCAGCGTTCTCCAAGTATATAAAGCGTGCGTGTAATTGGTCAAACATTGAAAATAAAGCACTTCTACCTGTTTAATTAAATAAACCCATCATCCTGATCCACGCTTCAGTCTAATTGGTTAGAATACAGAGGAATTTATTTTAAAAAATGAATCCCCCACTCCCACAAGTAGTTGCTAAGTCATAGCAAAAAAAAAAAAAAATCCGTAAGAATAAATCATCCTGGGCACCCCACAGGCGGATTCGAGGTCCTCCACGGTGTAACTGTTGCATAGCAACAGTGTACATTGTTTAAAAAAAGCCTCTCACACATACAGGTGTTCTTCTTTATTCTTGTTCAAGTAATAAATCATGCAGTGTAATAATAAATCATGGCATTAGGTGCTGGTGTGTGCTACGTACTGCCTCCTCATGGGGAGAGGGGGAGAATGGTGGAATTTCTTATAACTGTCAAGGAAAATTTGACTTGTGATGTCATGTAGGCCACCATCTTCTGACTAGTCGAAATTTTGGCTGCCGTGTTTGATTTGTGGCTTCATATAGGCAGTCGTTTTGGTGACCTTTCGACGATGTGCCGTCTTGGTTGCCAACTAAGCTGCCATCTATATTATTTTGGGAGAATAATGGGTGGAATCTGGATTTTAACACGCGCACAAGAAATCCACTTGGCCTGCCGTAATTAATTGATGTCACCCAAGGTGGTGAGGATTTGTTTACAGCATGGTAATAAATAATCCAGGACCATACCGTAATTTTGTGGCTTGCAAGAGGGGGGAGGTACAGGTATTTCATAATGCTGTCAGCGAGGGGGACAAGAATAAATTGTCCGAACTATACAGTAAAATTTCCCCCTCAGTACAATCCGCGCACCTTTTCTGAGCACTTTAAACATGTACTTCGTTATCCTAGAGCCGACTGGCGCTGCAGTGCTGTTCTAACACGTACTTGTAGACATGCAGCATTGAGGAGTGTCGAAGGTTTTCCTAGGAATCGGTCAAAGGCTGCCTCTTCACAGGCATGTCTTTAAAGTGCTCAACAAAGGCCGAGGGCGTTGTCGAACTGTGAGATCTTCAACGGTCTCTTTCCACGTGTCAGTGTCATAGCCCCCCCCCCTCCCCCACAATATCGTGGTCACGCCACAGGAGGGTATAAAACTAGAGGGATGGAAAAGTATGAATGCCTTTTGCTGCTTCGGATCAGGTTCAAATTTCGCCAAATGGTTTTGAACGGTCCCTAGTGTTGCCACCGTATTTAGAAGAGCAAAAATTGCAGTCACGACACACTCCAAAGGGGTCAGATGTCATTCAGTGCAGTTGCAGCCCCACGGTGTCCTTAGAGAAGGGTTGATTCCTCCAGCGGTTGTCGGCTGCGTCAGAGGTTGTCAGCAACGTCGTTATGTTGCATGTCGTACTGCAAAACGTCGGTTTCGTTCTTGAAATGTGTGTAAATGAACGCCCCAAAGCAAGGGCTGGTTTCATTGACACGATTTATGCCACCTCTTAAGGTCTTTTTGTTGCCGTTCTGAGCGGCGACATGACTGAAATTATTTCCTCAGTCATCCATAAGAAAACCGAGTGATTTAAATGCTTCAATCCTGACCGTAGCGATTCTGGTAGTCATTGCAAGCAGTCAATTGAAGTGGTGAGATGTGGTTAAGGGAGGTATGACGACCTTGCTATCGTATTAAATGTCCACGGTGCGGCTAGACAGAATTGTGGTGAAATTTGATGCCAACACTACCGAATTAATCCACCTTACACCTCACGTGAAGATCTGAGTTCTGAACGTTTTTCGCATTTGTCGACACCTTGACGTATGGATCTTCACCGAGGCCGAGGGTGATGTCGCAGGGCATCACGAAAAAAATGGTTCAAATGGCTCTGAGCACTATGCGACCTAACGTCTGAGGTCATCAGTCGCCTAGAGCTTAGAACTAATTAAACCTAACTAACCAAGGACATCACACACATAGATGCCCGACGCAGGATTCGAACCTGCGACCGTAGCGGTTACTCGGCTCCAGACTGCAGGGCATCACGCATTTTTACCTTTATAGAGGAGGGTAGTAGAGTACTAGGAATGGGAAAAAGGTGTAACTGCTCTGTATTAGCTACCGAACTGAAACATAAAAAGGAGAAAGACGTACGTATACATGTAGATAATTATGACATTGATTCACATTATTACTGTTATTAATCATATGTTACGTTCATTTTCCGTCACTTTTACCTTCTCCTGTACGTATTTACAGGACGAAAACCACACCATCCACAACGATGCAGCGATGACAGTAAGCTGTCATGTAGCTCTTAAAGTAGCTAAAACAGCACGGCCCGTCGGTGATGGAGGATTTGTGAAAGAATGTTTTGCTGCTGCCGCAACAATTTTGTGCCCACCAAATCTTCCTGTTTTTGAAACCATTCCTCTTCCACGGAGAACGGTTTGCAGGCGCACTGAAGAAAGGGCACACGATGTCGAAGCTCAATTGAGAAACAGGATCAAAGATTTGGTTTTCTTTCCATTAGCATTGGACGAAAGCATAGATGTATGTGATGTTGCTCAACTTGCTGTCTTTTCGCGAGGAGCTGATGCTCAGTTTGTGATTTAGGAACTCCTCGATTTAGTGCCAATGCATTACACAACAACGGCCGACGATATATTTCCGTGCGTAGAACATATAATAGAGAAATGCGAACTATGTTGGGAAAACCTTTCATCGATTGCAACAGATGAGTCTCCTGCAATGTTTTTGCTTATTGTTCCAACGTATTAGCTTTACGAATGAAATACTGATTTCTGCATAAACATAAGTCTCAACTTTTTGTTCTTTTAAAAAATATAGGTGCTGAAACTTCCTGGCAGATTAAAACTGTGTGCCCGACCGAGACTCGAACTCGGGACCTTTGCCTTTCGCGGGCAAGTGCTCTACCAACTTTCTTCTTTTTATTTTGTTCGTTGTGTTTGGTCGTTGCGGACGTCCCATGACAGCCGTTCACGTTCGTTGTTGATCCTTTCACTCAGTTTTTTGTTACAGAGGCCAACCAGCTCTCTGACCGAACACGCTGAGCTACCGTGCCGGCTACCAACTGAGCTACCCAAGCACGACTCACGCCCCGTTCTCACAGCTTTACGTCCGCCAGTACCTCCTCTCCTACCTTTCAAACTTTACACAAGCTCTCCTGCGAACCATGCTCAGTTGGTAGAGTACTTGCCCGCGAAAGGCAAAGGTCCCGAGTTCGAGTCTCCGTCCGGCACACAGTTTTAATCTGCCAGGAAGTTTCATATCAGCGCACACTCCGCTGCAGAGTGAAAATCTCATTCTGGAAATATAGGTGCTCTTAGTGACCTTAATAAATAATTTTGAAAACATTAATGATTTCAGTTCTTTTCATTTTATTAATACCATAAACTTATTAAATTTTAAGTTGTTTAAGAAATTATACACGCTTTAAAAACTTCAATATTACGTTTTATTCTTTTAAGAATAAGTGAGAAACTGCTTTACATCGCAATTTCTGCAGGTTAGTTACCACATAATTTTTCGCACCATGGGTTCTGCGTAGGGGTCAATAGATCTCAAATAACCTCCTGGCTATCACAGTACAAAAGGAAAGAGAGAAATGCATTAAACTGGGATATTTGTAAGATTTTTACGTTGGATAACTGTAAATTAGACGTGGTATAAACGGTCGCCCCTGCTTCATATGGACACATGCTGTTGTGTACTATTTCAGTGTTGTTCAGTGCAACGCAGCCAGAGAAGTTTGACATCTCTCCGGGAAGCACGGTGACCCACACCACTAGAATCTAGAATACGAATATGCTGTAACGGGTGAGCCGTCGAATGAGACATATGCCACAGGGTAGGTCGAAGATCATTCTGTCGGCTATAGCAATGTAACAAAATGAAAGACAACAGGTGCAATATAATTTGTTACAACCAAGATAATGTTCTGGTGACCAAATAGAAAACTAAAGGAAATTACAAAATTTGTAATAAAACTTCCGAGAGAGAAGAGCGTTATCGTAATTACTCCTGAAGTACTGAGGAAATCTGGAAACGGATTTTAGCTGTTGTCATTTTGAGAGCAGTTGTTAATTTACTCATTTCGAACAGTTCCTTCTTATTCCACATGAATGCGTAGAAATACAGTGTCGACCTCTTTTCGGACTGCTGGAACTGAGCCAGAATGTGAAACTTACGGCGGTTCATTCACGACCGTCCCGATTTTTGGTTTCTGAATTAACTACGCAGACTAGCGTCCCGATGTGTTATGAACTTAACTGCTAAGGGAACAACGACTGGACATCGTGGTGGTGGGGGGGGGAGGGGGATTCCGTGTTACAATTAAAGTGGACCGCTTTTACCGAAAAGCTATTTTAACGGAATGAGACGACGCTACTTTTGTGGCCGGTGGATTTACGAGCAGGCAGCTAGGAGCGGCCAGCTGGTGGCGCAGCTATAACGAAGGCGCGGCAAAGAATACTCTGTTGGCACCGGCTACAGCTTGAATACTGAAGTATATTAACGAATGTTTAGTTTTATGTAAATTTCTGATCTGCGTGGTATGTTGTTAAGATATATGACCCCAGGTTATTTTGATTTACACTGAAGTTAATGAATTCTCAATGCTAGTCAGAGAATCTAAACAGAGCATCGCTGTAAAAAAATTATGACAATATATGAGGGGTGAGGGTATAAGTGATACAAGTGACATTTCATAAGAAAATGATCACATTTGACAAGCTGAAGAGTGGATCCATCCTGAGTAAACGAAGTATAAGCGATATCCTGCATATAGCTGCACTCTGTGATGATAAAGTTCTAAGCAAATGTCTGGACTGCATTTAGAATACAACTATTACAAGTGAATTGGTGGACAGAAGGAGAATTGCTGACGTCTTTAATGAAGTTTCTAGTACGTATTTTTTTAAAGTACAGCAGTAGCATAACGTATATGCTTTTAAGAGTATTTACAGTAATATTTAACGCTTACTTAAACAGGCCATATTTTAAAATACTGGATGTATATTTTGAGGCAAAATTAACGTTCTGATACAATAGATCACAAGGTCCTTGACCCTGGCTGTACATACTGTATGTGAAATTTGATAAAGATTTTGGACTGCCTGAAAGGGCAAAGAAACACTTCAAATATGTATTTGTTCCCAAATACAGGAACAGGATATAAGCAGTGGAGCGGATCAACAGAAAGCTTTCCGTAGTGGAAATAAAAACAGAAAATTTTCTTTCAATTGAAACAACGGATGCCATAGCAAAGGAAAAACTTGCTAAGGACACAAAAGAAAACAAAACACAATGAAAGAACACCAGGTGGACCTGAGCCAACAAACAAAATTCTTTAATAATGCAGTTCAGATATTCACTAAACCTGATCTTGAGTTTATATAAGCGGCTTTTAGGAGGCCCAATATTAGTTCTCCATCAATACTTCTTCTACCAGCTTTGAATCAAGGCAAAATAAAATTTTAGAATTGGAAAAATCTTCAACAAATATATATCAACGTCAATCCACTTTATTATGAGTTCTTTAAAAATATACCCTATTTCCAGATAGCACTTGCCATTGGTATAAGAAGAGGGAGTGGAGAAAGAAGAGGATGTCAAAGAATGGGAAGAGGAAGACTGAAAAAATGAACCACACAGTCGTACAGCATCACGATTGTTGCCCATGGAGGATATTGTTCAAGAGATAACGCAGAAGGGAATGATTACGATTCTGTAGGCGTCGACTATGAGAGGATTATAGAACGAGACTACGGATAATGGAAAAAAATGGTTCAAATGGCTCTGACCACTATGGGACTTAACATCTGAGGTCATCAGTCCCCTAGAACATAGAACTACTTAAACCTAACTAATCTAAGGACATCACACACATCCATGCCCGAGGCAGGATTCGAACCTGCGACCGTAGCGGTCGCGCGGTTCCCGACTGACGCGCCTAGAACCACTTGGCCACACCGGCCGGCAATAATGGAAACACAAATTATATTTTTGTTTTGGTATTTTAAGTTTGTTTGCTGTTAAACTATTGTTTTTAAGCTTGTCGTATGAATTTTTCTTTAATTGCTCACGTATCCTTGTTTTATAATAAATATAATGTACTATGTATATCATGTGTGTCAAACCAAAAAAATCTTCAAAATATAGCATAGTTAATAAGATGTTTTTGCCTTATTACCTATTTTACTCTAAAAAGTTTTAAGACGCAAGAAGCATAAGTATGTTTACTATATTATAAAAAAATGCAAGGGCATTACAGTTTCTAAACATGCATATACCTGTACACAGACTAACTAACCATCAGGGGAAAATAGCTGATGTTTCGATAGCAGCTCACATAATTTATAAACAGCCGCTGAATTTTGGCAATTATTTATTCAGTATGCTTGAGCAAGCACTTGTACCATATGTACTCACAGCTCCTCCTATAACGGTCTTAAATTCAGCTGTTGGTGCTGCGTGATTGTAGTGGAACGTTGGTGATATCCTGATGAGCGAATCTGATGATTAACTTTTATGCTTACTTTAAGAATCGGGAAGGATACCTTCGATACAACAGGAAAAGTTTTTAGGAAAATGACATTCTGTTTATTCTTTTAACTGAAAGTTTCTCTGAGTGTGGTGAATTTTGCTAGTGATAGCAGTAGTCATTGTTTTTCCTTCGATAGTCTTCTGAGCAGTCCGAGACGTTTAAAGTATTCATGACTTAGCAGCGATGGCCAGATCTTAATAAAATATTAATTCTATCGAGGCCTTATATTATGTGTTGCCGACCCTGGAAGGACGACCCTAACCAAGCGCTTCAAGGTTCCTAGGGCCAATTGGTAGATCAAATACCAGAGCCCTAGTATGTTCAGAGTCCCCGGAGAAAGGATGACTGCCATGAACTTCGGGCAAAAGACAGGCAGTTCCCTGTGTCACAGCAGGTGGGGTTTATCCCTTGCCCAATGACATAAATTGGCCCTATTTTTGGGGTTGGCAGCATATACTACGATTTCAGTTTTACGACGTGAAGCTGTCATTGCAATTCGTGTATAGATAATTAATTGCATCACTTCTGAATGTTTACTCTGTATTGTAAGAACTGTCTAGTAATGTTTATGCCTTGTAAAACACAGTCTTCTTTTTTTACGTTTTATTTGTGCTTGTTTCATTTTTATATTACCTAATGTGACTGCGAAAGAAAATGTTAGTAAGAGAATCAGCGAATCAGTGAGAAGCAATATTTATTCTTGAGTAATGAATCCCACAGCCTTCCTGTTAAAAAGTGTGTTATGAGCCATCTTCTGCACTTGACCGGATGGTATCCAGAGCATGCTCTGTTTCACCTGGAACATGTTAGCGAGTTCCGGCTGAGTGAGTAGCTCTTTTCAAGGTAACAGTTTGTTGGAAGATGATTACATAAAAGGAGAGACCCACATGTAGTCGTTTTGAGTTTTAAATTATTATTATTCTCTTTGCTCTTTCGACACCAACTGTTAATATACTGCCGCGCGGGATTAGCCGAGCGGTCTGAGGCGCTGCAGTCATGGACTGTGCTGCTCGTCCCGGCGGAGGTTCGAGTCCTTCCCTCGGGCATGGGTGGGTGTGTTTGTCCTTAGGATAATTTAGGTTAAGTAGTGTGTAAGCTTAGGGACTGATGACCTAAGCAGTTAAAATGGTTCAAATGGCTCTGAGCACTATGGGACTTAACATCTTAGGTCATCAGTCCCCTAGAACTTAGAACTACTTAAACCTAACTAACCTAAGGACATCACACAACACCCAGCCATCACGAGGCAGAGAAAATCCCTGACCCCGCCGGGAATCGAACCCGGGAACCCGGGCGTGGGAAGCGAGAACACCTAAGCAGTTAAGTCCCATAAGATTTCACACACATTTGAACATCTTTTTTTAATATACTGGTACAAAACTAGTACCAATTGCACAACTTTTGTTAATAAAGTTAGACTTTTGTCGAAAACTGACATCCCTTCTGTACTTTTTTCATTACTTTGAGTTGCAGACTAATACTCGTATCTTTCTTCCATCCTCGACGTTCTACTCAAAATATTAATTTTATCAAATCATCTGACGTTGACCTATTTACTGCCACCACCCGACTCACACTCACTTAGCATCCCTTCCGCCAGGGTGCCTACTTGCATCGCACGTTGTGATCACATGAACAGCACAAAGGAGTTGACAGCAATAAAACATGCGCCTGTCAAGGGATCGTCAGAGGAGAGTAATACTCTTTTGGATAATTTATTTGCCTTAAGGCACTTTTATTATCAAAAATATAGTAAATTGACACTGAGTTGAGGGAAAATTTTGATATTCATTTACATATAAAGAATTTTAATCATCTGTGCATTAATAAAAACGTGATGTGAAATCTGAGGTTCATGAGGATGTGGTCACCTTAGTATACAAGGTCACTAGGGAGTGGCGCTTCCAGAGTCATAAAAGGTCGCACCATCACCGCCCAGGCGCCATTCAGTTTCAGCTTCGATACCGACCAACATACGCACCCTCGTCTCGGTTGCGGCTGCTTTTTGCTATAGGCACTTGCCACAGTGCATTTAGTAACAGATTAACTCGGCTATGTATCTCGCGTATGCACGCCGCTTAATTCGCTCGGCGAACGCTGCGGCCACAGACTGAACGCGCGATCCCTATGATAAGACTCCGTCACCTGAATCGGTATCTTATGTCTCGGTAATCTCTTTCTGGCTTAATCGATTCCCTTTCAACATTCTCCAGCTAGCACAGCACTTCCCTTTGTACATCTCAAAGTACATTAACCAAACCACATTACTGGCTGAAGCGAATGAACCACCGTTAAATCTGCGAAGACTATCCCTGTGCAAGAAATTGCTCCTATTTTGACGAATATGGGCCCTCGGCTAAAAAATCCTGCTGTGTGTGAGGAAAATGTTGGGTAAGTAAGAAACTTCCACCCGTCGCAGACGAACATATGGACATACGGGCAATAAGACCCTGGCGTGGCAAAGTCCTCTCATACCTCACTAGAACATACCACACGATGCGTCGACTCCGCGGACTGGTGAAAGGGCCAGTTTAAGGTTTCAGTGCCACGTCCCCAGTAACCCAACGGCAATGGTTGTCCTGCCTCACTATCACGATGTGTACGTGGTGTATACAGATTGGTACAACTCTAATGACGGTGTTGGTAGTGCCTACTGGGTACCGAAAACTAAACGAAACGTCCTATGCCAGGTGGATCCAGACAAGCTGACTGGCATTTTGGAAGCCCTGATATTTCGACAGACGACCATTGCAGATACTATAGTCATAATCTCTAATAGCTTTTTAGCCCTTCGACTGATTGTAAACCATCATAACAGTTATAGCATCCCGATGGTTACAGAAATTATCGACTTTTTTGGCTGAAGAGGACCTATCGCAACGTCGTGGTAATCTGGGTGAAAGGCAACTCTAGGATACCTGGAAATGAAAAAGTAGAAGTCTTAGCAAAGCAAGCATCCCCAAATGGAGCTGTTAAATGTAATAAACTCCCTTTTACAGATATTACACTCATACTCAGAAAGCGGTTGTCATTGGACTGGCAGGAGGAATGGACGAGAACATGTAATAACAAAGACAGTCACTACGCGCTAATTTATATCAGGATTCCAAGAGTACCATCGAGGAGTTTAAGGACTGTTATAGGCCGATTTAAATTTAATCACTGAAAGTTCGACAAACATTTCTATCTGGTCAACCTAAGTGCCACACGTCTGTACGTTTGCGGAGAGAAAGAAGATACTAACCACATATTCCTACAACGTTCTCCGAGAAAGAGTCACATAAACCTCCTTGAAAGTAGTCTTCTGAATCTTGGTAATCAGTTTCAAAGCAGCCTCAAAATCGTGTTAGCATCCAACGATACTGTAAAGACTAAAACATCGTACGTGTTTTTCAACAGTGCCAACGTTCAAATATAGTTCCCTGCGCTGTTAATCTTATGTTCTTGGCATTTAGAATGCCAGGGGAATAGCAAAGCACAATTTACCTACCTTCTCACCTGCTATTCAGCAGCATATGGAATGTTTAGTCTATGAATGTGTGTCACTAGGAACTTCCTGTATGTACAGGTATGTGCCTGAATACTAGTGAATCTATACATATGGCTGCTATAATAGGCAATTCTCGTTATTTTATAATGTTCCCATGTTCTGTCTATATGATACTTTAAAAAAATAAAAAAGCACCGTCCGAACAGACCTTGAAGTCCGATCGGTACCGACCGGCCTCCGTGTCATCTTCAGCCCTTAGGCGTCACTGGATGCGGGTACAGTGGGGCATGTGGTCAGCACACCAGTCTCCCAGCCATTGTCAGTTTTCGTGACTGGTCTCGCTACTTCACAGTGATGTAACTCCTCGATTGGGGCTGAGTGCACCCCACTTGTCAGACCCGGACAGTGACCCATCTAAGGGCTATCCTAACCCGACAGCACTTAACTTCGGCGATCTGGCGGGAACCGGTGTTACCACTGCTGCAAGGTAGTCGGCACATGGTACTTAGAGACCTGCACAGATATTTGGTTCTGCAACCGCAGCGTTTGAAACAATTCTTACTGTACATCCAAAAGATCATTTTTGTCACTTTAGATACATCTTCATTAATAATGATTAAATTTGGAAAAACCCAAATGTCTAGAAACTGCCCATTTATCAATTCTTACTGCATTACTTTTAGGATTTTTATAGAATACTACCTCTGTGTATCGTGAGGTAAATTTTCGTCTTGTTTAGTCGCTTTAGTATATTGTGTATGTGAAAATTTGTTTTGTAGCGGAATCTCTCCTTTGTCAAGCCAATGTACACTACTGGCCATTAAAATTGCTACACCAAGAAGAAATGCAGATGATAAACGGGTATTCATTGGACAAATATATTATACTAGAACTCACATGTGATAACATTTTCACGCAATTTGGGTGCATAGATCCTGAGACATCAGTACCCAGAACAACCACCCATGGCCATAATAACGGCCTTGATGCGCTTGGACATTGAGTCAAACAGAGCTTAGATGGCGTGTACAGGTACAGCTGCCCATGCAGCTTCAACACGATACCGCAATTCATCAAGCGTAGTGACTGGCGTATTGTGACGAGCCAGTTGCTCGGCCACCATTGACCAGACGTTTTCAGTTGGCGAGAGATCTGGAGAATGTGCTGGCCAGGGCAGCAGTCGAACATTTTCTGTATCCAGAAAGGCCTGTACAGGACCAGCAACATGCGTTCGTGCATTATCCTGCTGAAATGTAGGGTTTCGCAGGGATCGCCACGGGTCGTAACACATCTGAAATGTAACGTCCACTGTTCAAAGTGCCGTCAACGCGAACAAGAGGTGACCGAGACGTGTAACCCTATACCATCACTCCGGGTGATACGCCAGTATGGCGATGACGAATACACGCTTCCAATGTGCATTCACCGCGATGTCGCCAAACACGAATGCGACCATCATGATGCTGTAAACCGAACCTGGATTCAGCCGAAAAAATGACGTTTTGCCGTTCGTGCATCCAGGTTCGTCGTTGAGTACACTATCGCAGGCGCTCCTGTCCGTGATGCAGCGTCAAGGGTAACCGCAGCTATGATCTCCGAGCTGATAGTCCATGCTGCTGCAAACGTCGTCAAACTGTTCGTGCAGATGGTTGTTGACTTGCAAACGTCCCCATCTGTTTACTCAGGGATCGAGACGTGGCTGCACGATCCATTACAGCCATGCGGATAAGATGCCTGTCATCTCGACTGCTAGTGGTACGAAGCCGTTGGGATCCAGCACGGCGTTCCGTATTACCCTCCTGAACCCACCGATTCCATATTCTGCTAACAGTCATTGGATCTCGACCAATTCAAGCAGCAATGTCGCGATACGATAAACCGAAATCGTGATAGGCTACAATCAGACCTTTGTCAAAGTCGGAAACGTGATGGTACGCATTTATTCTCCTTACACGAGGCATCACAACAACGTTTCACCAGACAAAGCCGGTCAACTGCTGTTTGTGTATGAGAAATCGGTTGGAAACTTTCGTCATGTCAACACGTTGCAGGTGTCGCTACCGGCGCCAACCTTGTGTGAATGCTCTGAAAAGCTAATCATTTGCATATCACAGCATCTTATTCCTGTCGGTTAAATTTCGCATCTGTAGCACGTCATATTCGTGGTGTAGCAATTTTAATGGCCAGTAGTGTAACTTCGTACCAGGGTAAGAATTAAACTAATGTATCTCTGAACTGTCAAAACAAGCCATAGTATAACATTTCCAGTGCTGAAATGGCTGCGTTGTTACATTCCGAAAGTCAGTAAATAATCAAATAAAAAAGTAAGCGTACATAGAGTGGAGCGGTTTCTGTGGACTTTAAATAAGTTTTCTATTCAGGTACTTCTCCTTTAGCAATGCTTAACATTAGCGAAGGCCGCCCTCGGCTAAATACTGTGAACTTATAATCTCTGAATACATTCATTTCTCTCTGTTACACCTGCTACTGCTTTTTCTTTTGATATGAGACCATTCTTCCTAATCTTCCGCAGTCTCCATATTAATCAAGGACCTCCTGCAAGTAAGATCGTTTCGGACGTCTTACTCGGCCGGGGATTGAATAGGTAATGATTGTTAGAATCACGGTGGCCCGTTCATCTTTAATGACTCTGTAACCCAGGAAAAGCTACTTTCATATTAACCACCTGGGGTGAGAATGTTGTAAAGTGGACCCTCGCAAGGTCAAAAGCCTAATGTACAGAGAAGAAAAAGATGACAATTAATTTATCTTCCTTATGAAAATAATTGAAACAGAGTCGATGAGCCAGATGAGGTAAATTATGAGTATATGAGAAGTGTAGAAAAATAATTGAAATGACTGGATGAAGTTTGCTACATGGGAAGTTGTTAACTGAATTTCATCCTTTTAAATGAATCATTACTGCATTCCACACATTTCTTGGCCTCTAAAGTTTGTGACAGCTAGAGTTTTTATTATCTGTTTTCTAGTGGTGTGCGAAGACAGCTGCCAGTATTAATGTGGGAGAAACCACAATCACTAATTAATACCGGCGTGAAAACAGAAGTCTTTCTGTGGATCCCACAGAGTAGAGTTTCAATCCTGGAACTTCCAGGCTGGATTTTACAGCCGGTACCGCCGAAGACAACTGTTATCTTAAGTAATAGTTCACTGATGGGCACGTCGAGGTTTCCAGTGACTCAGTTTTATTATGCCTGCTACACCCACGTGTCTACTAGCTTCCACTCGTAAGAACTCATAACTCATCAGTTTTCTACGTTTGAGAACACTGAGCAATGGCATTCAAGCATGAGGTCCCCTCCATAGCAAAGGAGAAGTAGCAGCAATGATCCTCACCCCCACCAAATGCCGTACATCTGTCAACTGTTAACAGTATTTATACGATTAAAAACAAGAAACCCTGCCGCGTTGCGACGCACGAAGGGAGACGAGCAGAATAGTCCCATGCTGCTCTAAGAGGTCTGTCCTCAGGGGTAGGTGCGGAAGAAATATTCTAGTCCATAAAACCTCACATTTATTTTGAATGGACAGTTTCTGTCGGCTTGAATCATAAATGGCCCAAAGCCATGACCATGGATTTCTGGCCAGTGGAATAGTACTTTTGATTTTCGCCTCTCGTCTCTCCGCAGTTGACCGTGGTAGTAGTATGCTACTCGTAGGACTTGACATTTTTACGGAATCCCTCTCCACCACCTTCGTCTTTCTTGGATGAGCCAGATGAGGTAAATTACGAGTATTTGAGAGGTGTAGAAAAATAGTTGAAATGATTGATTGTATGAAGCTTGCTACATGCTGCTTATGCTGAAAGCCAGAAAATACATAACTGCTGGACTATGATGTTGGTTCCTTGGGATTTCCCTTTGTCTGAAGATTTCCTTAATTATCGAGTGTAATAAAGGTCGTCCCTACTATATTACACACAATCACTTCAATTTTTAGCGTTAACCTTGTAGCAGATAGGTGTTCACCGCTCGCAGGCCTAAAGGTGACGCATATACCTATCGTTGATAACAGTTTGGCAAGAGGAAGGCACTGGGCAGCTAGCGTGGAAGGGTGGAGAAATTGGATGGCTTCTAGTAACGCAAAATTCATTCAGTACATGTTCATCAAATGTTGAGGCAGCCTTCTGCAGTCTTATTTTCCAGAACTACGGTAATTCTTATGCCAGTCAGTCGGGAAGAACTCTGACAGGTTGAACATGGACGTAGCAGGAGGGACAGGAGAATACATGGGCTCGTTCATAGATTTCCTCGACTGTGTCCTCGGGAGACTTCTACCGAATCGCATCATTGTCTTTGATGTTACAATCTGCGAGATCATCGGAAAGGCAGGAAGATTAAGGTTTAAAGCCCCGTCATTACAGACAGAGAACACGCTCGGATTAGGTATGGACGCAAACGAAAGCCGTCCCTATCCCTCTCCGATTTTGGGGCTTAAGCGGTTTAATTGCGGAAATTACGGAAAACCTAAACCGAGATGGCTAAAAAAAATGGCTCTTAGCACTATGGGACTTAACATCTATGGTCATCAGTCCCCTAGAACTTAGAACTACTTAAACCTAACTAACCTAAGGACAGCACACAACATCCAGTCATCACCGAGGTGGCTATCCTCACAAATTAAAGTCAATTGTCTTACAATCGCACAGCTTCACCCAGTGAGATATTGAAAGTGGCTGAGGTTGATGAATAGCACGTTGCAATCGATAATACAAACAATAATGTCACTCTATAGGTAAGCAATGATGCTAGCTTCGCCATGCTTGGGAGAAATCATAGAAATTGTCGGATATGCACAGAATAATTGTAAGTTACCATTTATTATTTATTAAAAATTAGAAGTTGAATTCTTTTAAATCTGTTATGTAAGTACAAGAAAAACTTAAGACCACTGCAAAACATTCACAGAAGATCCCTTCTACGTAAATTATACAAAAGAACGCCAGTACACCAATACTGCAGAACAAAAACGACGATTTTCTTTAAGTAACGAATATCGTTTTCATACAAAGCGCGCCTGCGCGTATGGATGTGTGTGTGGAGTGTGAGTGTGTGTGTGTGTGTGTGTGTGTGTGTGTGTGTGTGTGTGGGTGGGTGGGTGGGTGGGTGGGTGGGTGTGTCGATGTGAAAGAGATAAATCGCATTTAATATTGAAGTTAAGATATTCTTTGTCGTTATTCAGAACAGAACACAGAAATATGGCGAATGTGATCACCAGCTACGCGTTTCTGGAGTCAAGCTCCCATCATCTGGCTATACGCTTTCAGCCCTTGATACACACGCACTTGAAAAGCACGAAGTAGTTATAAAGTAAAAACGTAACAAAAATATTCTGACATAAAGCCTATGTCTTACTTTAAAATCGGCAACAAGCGCTTCGCTTCTTCTTACTACCGACCACTCACCAGGGTGTTCCATTTATGTAGTGTTAACATAGACGAAATCTACTGTAAGTCACAACAGCTGCATTTCCGTACACTGGCAAGTTCTGTAAACAACTATAAGGCTTAAATTGACAGTAAGTTAAGCACATTATTGAATGTATCTTGGTGAATTGCTATTTCGAGTTCTTCAAGAAAGTGAAGCTTTCTTCCTTTCTTTGCTATGTGCATAACCTCGAAATAGACTTCAATGCATTTTAGCGGGTGACCTGTCTCATATATATGTTTGCCTACTACCGATTTACCGGAATTGTCAAGTCCAAAATTGTCAGTGTTCTCTTTACACCTCGTCAAAAAATTTCTCTCCGTCTGTCCAACATATTTCTCGTGCCTTAAACTGTATATCACCAAGGATTTCTTTTTTTTATGCCAGCTGGATACGATACGGTAGCTAGTTCTTCTTTGGTCCCCTGTGGACTATTGGTATGTTGTTGCTTCATGTCTCCTGAATACTATGGAACGGCCGATAGCGCAGTACAGTCAGTTGGAGCCGTATACTTGTTTACAGAACTAGCCAGTGCACGGAAAGGCTGCTATATTTACTTGTAGTTAATGTGGCTGCTGTTACCGGAACCGCGGGACTGCTACGGTCGCAGGTTCGAATCCTGCCTCGGGCATGGGTGTGTGTGATGTCCTTAGGTTAGTTAGGTTTAAGTAGTTCTACGTTCTAGGGGACTTATGACCTAAGATGTTGAGTCCCATAGTGCTCAGAGCCTTTTTTTTTTTTTTTTTTTTTTTTTTTTTTTTTTTTTTTTTTTTTTTTTGCTGTTACCACTGCAGGAAAGGAGTACTCCGATGAATGTCCGGTAGTATGGAGAGGCGAAACCGAGAATCACGATTTGCTGATTGTACAGTAAAACGTGGATATGATATCCGAATATTTTGATATGATTTTATTGTAAGACTACTTACTACTTTTTAAGTGGGTGTGTACGGCCGGCCGGAGTGGCCGAGCGGTTCTAGGCGCTACAGTCTAGAGCCGCACGGCCGCTACGGTCGCAGGTTCGAATCCTGCCTCGGGCATGGATGTGTGTGATGTCCTTAGGTTAGTTAGGTTTAATTAGTTCTAAGTTCTAGGGGACTGATGACCTCAGAAGTTAAGTCCCATAATGCTCACGGCCATTTGAACCATTTTTTTTTTTTTTTGGTGTGTACGAAAGCTTGAACGGAGACAGCCAGATGATGAGAGCTTGACTCCCGAAATGAATAGCTGGTGATTATATTCCTCGTATTTGATTTGTGTGTTGTACGCTAAATAACGATAACGATTACATTGGAACCGCTCCTCTAATCCTGAGACGGATAATAGGAAGATAACATACTTCCTACATGGTGAAATCGAGCGCCACCGACTAAATTTCGAAGATTGTTCAGGGATATTTTATGAGTATTTTGGTATGAGGAACCGCTGGTACCTGGATGCTCATTACACAGTTTTTGCATTTCTTTTGATTTCTTACACCATTTTATGTTTATTCTGTATTGCATTGAAGATATCTGCACAAGAGTGCAACTGTCTACTGTATGTGCTACGTGCCTTGTTATGCAACGAACTTGTTACATTCACTCATTGTACTTGTTGCTGACAAAATTACTAGCCACTTGCTCTTTAACCTAATTACAGCTGAATGAAACGGATCTCTCGTGAGATACGTGGTTCGCCCTTATTATTTTCAAGGCATTGTCAGGAACCTTACACCGTGCAACTAAGAAAGTCGAAGGTGTGTGGCAAAAAATTAGCTTTATACGGTTATAATCAGAGGTATCCAAAGTGATAATTAATCGACATAATATTACATGCATTTGAGAACGACAGGAAAACAAATGTATGCACAGATTTACTGATAGAGAGCTGGCCGATAAGAACCTCATGTATGGATTCACCGAATGCAAATGGAGGAGCGACACAATGGCGACGTGCTGAGTTGTCCTCGCAGCGATACCAATCGTATCACACAGTTCGTGCAGTTCGTGTTTGGTCTGAGGGTTGTGGTATTACTGTGTTACGCGTTCTATTTTTTGGTGATACCGTATTACAGGTATTTTAACTGTAGTGGCGGTGTTTCCGCAAAAACAGAGGCAAAATTGAGCAATAAATCGAATAAATCATAGATATATTACACTGTCCCGTCACTTTTATGTGGCCACCGCCTATGTTCGATGTCAACGTGCAATAATCACTCACAAACGGCAGATGGCAGCAGTAGCAGTGGAGAGCATACACGATCTTTGGCTTGTGGGATAAGAGTGGAAGCTTTTCCTAAGCGGCTGAGTTTGTAAACTGTTCTCGTGCCGCCATGGTTAAAGTATACTGTGCATGACAAAATGGCGCTATTCAAAACCAGCGCAGAGGCAATTGAGGTGCACCACGAGCCATAGATCACAGGGGTTAATGACAGCTGTGGAGGTGTGTATGGGCGAATAGAGGTGTAACTGTTAAGCACAAGCCACCCAAATGAACCAAGTGGTTGCCAACAATGTCTCCTGAACGACCATTCAGTGGATGCTGCAGCGTATCGGCCTTCACAGCTTGCGCTTTCCTCATGCACTCAGGCTGACTGCCGTTCATCGGCGACGAAGGCTGCAATTTTCACGCCATTACCGAAACTGGACGTCTATTGAGTAGCGACATGTAGCCATTTCACCTGAATCACGTCGCTGGTGTAAGCGGCGTGAAACATCTAAAAGTAAACATCATGCAACGAACGTCGGATGGGTGCAGGCCGGAGGAGGGGGCTATGTGGTCTGTGGAACGTTTCGCGCGATTCCCTGGGTGGTCTTGTCATTCTGGAAGGCACATCGGATCAACACAATTATACATCTATACACGGAGACCATTTTCACCCCTATATGCAGTGTTTTTCCTCGGTACGATGGCACTTACAAACAGGAAAATGCAACGCGTCACACAACGTACAAGGTACGTGCGTGGTTTTAAGAGCACCAGGATGAGTTTACTGTACGCCCCTGGCAACCAGACCCCCCGCATGTAAACTCATGTGGGACCACCTGGCTCCTTTTCATGTTAATATCAAACATCAGCAACTACTCGTAGATTACATTAAAACTAAAGTAATTGATGAAGACTTTACTTGATAACAAAAACGCGCTGCTTTTCTTCATTTACTTCTGCCTAGAAATGCTTATCGAGTACTGCTAAACCAAAAGGCAAGAGATCTTACTGCCTGCGGATATACGTCGCTGTCAGTTCTTCCATATGATTTGGCCAACGTGACATGTTTCAAGTTGTGTATGTCAGAGAATGTTTTGAAAATCAATTGTTTTCGTTTGCAACAAACAGAAAGATCTTCATTCTAAGCTATCCAAGTACAAAATTTTCTCAATATTAGTTCAAATTTAATATTCGCTTCTATAATGTAGGAAAGTATTTCACAGTTGCAAAACTCGCATCCGACTCACTGACCTTACACTAGTCGCTGACCATAAATTCTAGCTCAGAATGACATCAGATTAAGTAACCTAATGTAGCGAAGACTGTTTGCGAGTGCTCTTTCTCACCGGAAAATACGCAGTTCACTCATTAGGCTCCATAAGTACATTGTAACAGTAATTTCTGTATGTATGCAATGCATACGGATTGTAGAGTTTAGTGGTGCTCTCTCTTCCACTTCTGTATACAATATGACTGACCTAAAAGGGCCCTTTATCGTTACAGGCCCTGGGCAGTGCTACATCATACTGACAACAGTAATGTGCTTATACTGACAACCTGACTGTTCGTTTTAACTGATTTTGTAATAATTTAAGTAAAACAACATGAGCTTCCAGTGGGAGACATTTCGTCCCCCTTTTCCTTCCTTCCTACGCTCCAGTACCTAAACCTAGTTACAGAAATGCGAATCAGACGCATTACATATTTCAATTCGTGGCAACCGCGACTTGGAGACACCAGCTATGGTCACTTCCCAGCCCGCTGTGCGATCACATCGGTTCGTCTTCTTCCTGCTGGTACTGTAACTGAGATTGGGCAACAAGGCAACGTATGTTTGGCAACTCTGTGATCGACGAGTTACTTCCTGGTGTGCACGGAATTAAGCCTCAAAGTTCACTTGATTTCACCTGTCATTTCCATTGAATAATCTGAGTTATTATCGCTTGAGGTGTAACAAAAGATTGTAAATTTATGGTTTTCAGCCCACGAAAGACGTTGCACGTGGAAATCGCAACTAATCTCGTCCTTTAAATAGCGGTTTACGAGTTCTAGCCGCTACTGATCTCGTAAGAGGAAGCTGAGACGCATTCATCTTCGCCAACTCTGTGGTACCGTGCTGACCTGTGAAGAAGCGTCTGTTACGGGTCGCAGTTCCAATCGCAGTGACTTCACCGTTTTTATCCCTTCTGTGAAAGAGCTACAAGCAGTCAGATCCAACATCGATAAGGAAATCGCAAGAAAATACTTTCGGCTCATAGTGTAATGGTGAAAAACTTACAATGCTGCACAGCAGGTAACTCCTCTTCCCGCCGCTGACAAGCTAATTTTGGGTTTCTAGGAATACAAACCTTTATTTATGAAATGCCACATTTGCACTGCACGACGTTTTCAACAACGAGATAGCGCAATAGAGTAGCTCAAGTCGAAAGAAACACTTCCTATTTAAATTTCTGCATCCTACAGTGTTAGCAGTTGTGTGTAGGTGGCAGTTGTGTGATTTTATTTCGGTCATTACAAAATAAAGTCGAATGTAGGCACCGGGTAGCCGAGGCAGATAGTTCATGGTGATTCGGTCAACCAAGTAAATGAATTTACTGAACATGCTGAAAATTACTACAGGGAGCCTGTGTGTCAGAATTCTCAACCAGTGTGGCGCAACGGCGTTACGATAGATAAATGAGCCACAGAGAAGAGGGTTTGGTGGTCTGTTGGACTGATAATATATTTGTGTATCTATGGTTTTGGTTCGATTCCAACTTTTATCAATGATTTTCACATAGGGAGAGACAGATTCCATTCTCTTCTGGCTATACCAAGTGAAGAAGATATAATGGCATTGTGGTCTGAAATTAACATTAAAAATGATATTCCTTCTCTACCAAGTAGACGTTAGGTTGAACCACAATAAAGTCTGGAGTGGCGACATGTAGAAACTCTATCGCCAGTAACCTTTCTTATACTAGTTATTTATTTCTAGTCACGAAACAAACGCTATGTAGGCTCACAGAACACTTATTCCATCTTTTATCTGAGCTTCTGTATGTCGATAAAATTGGTTTTGAACTGGGAATGCAACTCAGACCGTGCTTAACGCGCAATTTGATCCCTTCGTGACAATACAGCTCGGCCACAATTTATTGTTTGTTCAAAACTGCAGATTTCTCAACATTTCCACATATTGCTCGTGAATGGGTTCGAATCCTGGTTCGGCGCTAAAGATTTCATTATGTATTATCAAGGTCTAGCATGAGAACACCTATCTGCTGGTGGATAATAATTTTGTTTTTTATGTATTTTCATTCGTTGTCAAAACTAACGATATTTGACGTTTTTGACTCCCAGTGAGACACAGAACTATTTGCGAGATCACTGTAAGTTCAAGATGTTATTCCGAGCTGCTGGTGGCGAAAAATTCGGTAGCTGACGTCTCTTTGTGTGTAGTCAACAACGATATGTGTGGGGCTCTATTCCCAGTCAGCACTGAACTCTTCTAGTTCAAACATGCTCATACGTCGCTGCTGTTGCAACAAACCCATATTTAACGTTCGTTTTCTCTAGAATATAACAACGATAGGTGCCGGGTTGGAGTCCTGGGAAGGAAAAAATTAATGTTTCGTCTCGTCATTTCAATTAAAACATCTAGATACTGCCGAGAATATCCGATATGTCACAGTTGATTGTGCGTCGATATCTATCCGATTAGGTTCTGGGTTCGAATCTCTGTCCACCACAAAGCTTTACCTCACTGCAATTCAAGTAAGTTACTTGTGAGGAAGCAATTTTTAACATCTCTCGTAGTTCGTTAACAGGGACAGTAGATGCTGGGCAGGAATTCGCGTCCGTTAAAAATGTCTGCGTAATGTAATTCAAAGTTGATATTTGTTAACTGATACTGTCTACAATCGAGGTATATCACTCTCTGTATGCCTAATCAGGAATGACAGTTTCCGTCAGTCACGAAATCTTTGCTTAGTCTGCATGACCTGGATTTCATTCCATATGCAGAACGAGACGGTGCGTCGTGTCACTTGAAGTTCGTACATATTCTCAACTAGCTGCTCGTGAATAACTTAAATTTTTAATCTCATTTAGTGTTGTATAAAAAGTACGGTATGTTACTTTGAAGAGGAAATCATGAATACGACGAACTTACTACATGCATTACTTATCTGACGTAATAATAAGAGTGGTAACATTTCAGGTATGTCATTTATTGTAATAAATGTGAGCTTACAAGCCCTAAGGACAGCCTCATCTGTGATAAGGTGTTTCCTGATATTTTTAGTATCGTGGTATTACTTTACATCTAGAGTTATTGCGATGCAGAGCAATGTTTTCTAGTGGTGACTTGTTGGAACCATTTTCAATAGTCAAACGACTGTACCAAGGAGCGATTAGAGGACCTGCTGGACAGCTGCGTTATGTGGGTTGCATGCGCATCAGGCGAAATGCAATTCAGGTCGTTCGGATACTTTTGAGCACGACTCTACCTCCATCCCGAGTCAGGTCTAAGGCTTCCATCCGGTCACTCTTTGACCCGTCTGGTGCGGCAGCTGAAGACAGCAAAGCGAAAGCCGAAGTTTTAAATTTCGCGTTTAAGAATTATTTCACGCAGGAGATTTGTACGAACATAGCGCCGTTTAAACATCGCACAGACTCTCATGTGGACGAGATAGTAATAAACATCCCTGACTTAGAGAAACAATTGAAAGAGTTGGAAATAAAAGAGTCGCCAGGTCATGATGGAATACCAATTGGGCTTTACAAAGAGAACTCTACGGCATTGGCCCTGTACTTAACTTGCATTTATCGTGAATCTCTCGCCCAGCGCAAAGTCCCAAGGGAGTGGAAAGAAGAGCAGGTGACTCCTGTATATACGAAGGGTAAAAGAACGGACCCATGACATTACAGACCAGTGTCCCTAACATCGGTTCGCTGCAAGATATACTGTGTACTATGACTGAAGGGCGCCCGCCCGGTTAGCCGAGCGGTGTAACGTACGGCTTTCTGGAGCGGGAAGTAGCGCCTGGTCCCCGACACGAATCCGCCCGGCGGACTTGTGTCGAGGTCTGGTGAGCCAGCCAATCTGTGGATGGTTTTTAGGCGGTTTTCCATCTGCCTCGGCGAATGCGGGCTGGTTCCCCTTATTCGACCACAGCTACACTATGTCGGCGATTGCTGCGCAAACAAGTTCTCCACGTACGCGAATTACCACCATTACTCTACCAAACAAACATAGGGGTTACACTCGTCTAGTATGGGATGTTCCCTGCGAGGGTCCACCGGGGGCCGAACCGCAAAATAATCCTGGGCTCGAAGTGGGGCGGCAATACAATACAATACAGGCAATGGATGAAGGGCAACAGACAAATTCCATATTTCTATATTTTCGGAAAGCATTTGACACGGTGCCCCACCGCAGACTGTTAAGAAGATACGAGCATGTGGAATAGGTTCGAAATGTGTGAGTGGTTCGCAGACCTCTTAGGTAATAGAATCCAGTATGTTGTCCTCGACGGCGAGTGTTCATCAGAGACAAGGATACCGTCAGGAGTGCGCCAGGGAAGTGTGATAGAAGTGCTATTATTTTATATATACGCAAATTATCTGGCGGACACTGTGACAACAGTCAGCAGTTGTTTGCTGGTGGTGCTGTGGTGTACGGGAAGGTGTCGAAGCTGAGTGACTGTAAGAGGATACAAGATGACTTGAACAAAATTGGTAGTTGGTGTGATGAATAGTATCTCGCTTTACATTTCGAGAAATTTACGTTCGTGTGGTAGGGTAAGAAAATCAAACCCGTAACGTCCATATACAGCATTAGTAGTGCCCAGCTTGACACAGTCACTTCGTTTAAATATCAGGGCGTAACGTTGCAAAGCAAGATGAAATGGAACAAATGTCAGGGCTGTGGTAGGGAAGGCGAATGGTCAACATCGTTTATTGGGAGAATTCGGGAAAGTGTGGTTCATCTGTAAGGGAGACGTAGATAGAATGCTAGTGCGACATATTCGTGAGTACTGTTCGAGCGTGTGCGATCCGTACCAGATAGGATTAAAGGAAGACATTGAGGCAATACAGAGGCGGGCAGAGATGATTAGGGAACTCAAACGGGAATCTCTGGAGGGAATGTAACGTTCTTTTTGAGGAATAGTGTTGAGAAAATTTAGAGACCCGGCATTTGAAGCTGACTGCAGAACGATTCAACTACCGCCGAAATATATTTCGCGGTAGGACAACGAACATAAGAAACGAGAAATTAGGGCATATAGACAGTTGTTCTTCCCTCGAGTTATTTGTGAGTGGAACAGGAAAGGAATTGACAAGCAGTGATACAGAGTACCCTCCGCCACGCACCGTACGGTGGCTTGTGAAGTATGTATGTAGATGTAGGTTTCTGTGGTTTCCAAAAATCACTTATAGTGATTTCCGGCGTGGTTCCTTGTCCAATCCAACATTGAGATTTCTCTCTAATAACCTCCCCGTAAGAGGAACGTGAATCCCTAACCTTTTTGTTTACCTCGTGCTGATCATTATCATGTCGACGGCGTTTTAAACTCTAACCATGCTTTATACTTTGTTATTCCAAAGTTTCTCTGGCATTAATCGTTCAAACAGTTAATTTACGAAATTAATGATGTGCTAATTTTGTTTTTAATGTGATGAAAAGTGTTCTTGTACCACTATACTCCCACACGAATGTTTGTTGCTGTATAAACGAATATCTACAGACATTTTACGTAGGGGCTTGCACTGACTGAATTCTTACGGATTTGGAGCGTAGAATGTCGGACATATGGGTTTGCTTTTCTGTCCCCAACATGCTGTCAAGCGCTGCATAGAGCAAATAAGCTTTCCGTGCAGGATTAACAAACGGATCCAGATGCTTGTAGGAGAAATTAAACACAGCTGTTTCTTTATGGACTTGTGGCGTTGATTAGTATGAAGTAGGTGTGACTTGCATGCAAGGGATGCTTACAGCGACGATACAAATGAAATCAAATAAAACGAAAAAAACAGTAATGCTTCATTTTACTTAGTTAATTCACACCGCTCCTCCATAGGAAACATTTAGATAGTGGTATGTACAGTGAAAAATATAAGTCGGATATTTAAAAAGATAGTAACACTAACGAGACTTTCCGTTGAAAGAGTAGGTCTTGCGGCCACTGACGAATGGCTCGCGGAAAATGACGAGGAAGAGAAATCAAAAGTTGCCGAGTGGGAAACGCATCATTTCAGTTAAGTTACGACAGTATCAAAAAATGTCACGTTGTCTACTTATGAGCGCCGTCCTATCTTTTGCACAACGAAAGATATCAGTTAATTTCTTTGGATAACCGTTTCATTGCTCTAAAGAAAATATAGTACAGCTTAACATTAGTACATCACAACGGAAAGATGCCGAACTACATATACCTCGAAACAAAATCGACAAATGAAACACACTACCCATAATAACGAAGAGATTTAATGATAGTTCGCCTTCGTAATAAGGTATTTTTCTCTGAATCGGCACAAGGAGCTACTTGTTTTCATTTCAACTGCAATAAATTCAATAAATTAAGTACCTACGACAAAAGAATAACGCGTCACTGAGTGCGTAAGGTTAATAAAAATAAACGATTTATTGCTGAAAACTACATTAAATAAAATTATGTCGGTGATAGAAATGTTCCACAAACCTCGTAGAAATCAGTAAAGGAGGATAACAAACTGTAGTCATCCTAAAAAGGAGGTGTATTACGATGACCGCAAATAGTAATTTCAGCCCCACATCTATGCTTCAAACTATTAAGAACAGTTTGTACACTGACCTCTCTGAAAATGTTGTTGAGTTGTTTGGGAAACAAGGATTGGAAGGAGAGAAGAACTTAAGGACTACAGATGAGAAAGGTCAGACAAATGCCGGTAGATGATATCTAACTTACCGTCGGTAATACTGAGGTATGTAATTTGGGTGCCCGCTACAATTACTGGGTCTATGGTCCTTCAGGTAATGAGTACCTGCGTGCAGGAGTGATTTAGCTGTTCCTGGTGTCAAGATAGCTAACAAGCGTTCTAGTGCAGTGAAGATGTAACTGATTCGAATTCAGATGCCTCAAAAATTTTAGCTGGAAAGGAATGGTGGCGCCGAGCTTCTGCGCACTAGACTGCTATCTATTAGGCAAGTTATTACCTCAGACGGTGTGATGTTACAAAAGAATACTGAATGTGAGATGGGTAGATTGGATAACTAATGAAGATTTTTTTGTCGTCAATCCTTGATCCGGTGCGCTACAATTTCAACTCCTGTATCAATACTTTCACCTCATAGTGGCACATACACCCAACTTCCTCAATTAATTGCGTAGGTATGGCAATCGTTATCTTATTTTACAATGTTTGCCCTCCAAGGCTCGATCTTATAGCATGGAGGTTATTCTCTGACGGTTTTAACATGTGCTGTCATCCCGTCCCATCTTCTGATTGGTATTTTCCACATGTTCCTCTCTTCACTAATTCTGTGGAGAGTCTCCTCGTTTCTCATCTTATCAGTCCGTTCAATTTTCCGCATAACGTGTAAGGCTGCAATTCAAACACTTCAGACGTCTTTCTTCTGCATTTTCCACATTCCGTAGCTCACTCCCAATAATGCTGTGCTCCACAAATATCTTGTCAAAATACATTTATATTTGACACTATGAGACTTATTATGGAGAGGAATGCTCTCTTTCTCTGTGCTAGTCTACTTCTTACATCCACTTATTTCGTATGTCATGCGTTATTTTTCTTCCCCAGTTTTGATGTTAAGTGTGTCACTAGTACCATTACTGCATTTCTACTGTCCTCAATACCTTCGTCTTTCCGTTCATCAAGTCCTGTAATTCTTCATCACTTTTTCAAATTGTGGCGTTGCAATAAGAGAATCTTATCATTGATATCCTTTTATTCTGAATTTTAGACTCACTTCCTCGGATTTCTTTTATTCTATTCATCGCTACTTTCTACACGCAGGTTGAACGAAGGAGCAGAAAGACTACGCCCCTGCCTTACAACCTATTTAGCGGAGCACTTCTCTCTTGTTCTTCCATTCTTACTGTAGCGGTACCAAATCTAACTAGGGAGGTAGGAGCTTTATGCTTTGACATGATTAAAAGAGGGAATACGTTACTGCCACACTTTCTGAAGCACACAAAGGAATTGTGGAAATGGACTGACGTATGAGGGGGAGGGATAATATACACCGAGTTAACAACAGTGCGCAATGACCTATTCTGAATTGCTGACTGCCTGGCGCCAGTGCAGCAAAACGACGACATGGGGAGCGAGGTGTTGTCAGTATGGTGTCCACGCTCTATAAAGTATGCCAGGTATGGTCAAGATTTGAGCTCCCGGAATGCGCTGGAGTTCCGTGAGTGCAGCCAAGTCAGCTCAGAGCTTCGGTTTCCCTAACCACTGAGTTATTCTGACAAGGGAATCTCCCCATCGCACCCCCTCAGATTTAGTGGTAAGATGGCCCAGTGGATAGCCCGTCAGAAACCTAACTCAGATCAAGCATGGAAACAGGAAGATGCTGTACTGAACAGTAAAGGAAAAGCAAAATAGAAACAGACAACGGTCCAACCTTAATAAGCACATATATTTCCTTTCACAGCATTATGAACTATCCGTCTGGTCACTGAAATGTTTGTTCTCTTTCTGTAATCTTAGTGGTTGTCATACTGTACATTGGTCATCTAGTAAGAATACGTTACCGTAGCAAGTAAACGTGATGAACAGTGACAGAAGACGAGATACCACATAGACGTCTCACAGAAATGAAAACAACAAATAAACGTGTGTGAACTACACTCCTGGAAATGGAAAAAGAACACATTGACACCGGTGTGTCAGACCCACCATACTTGCTCCGGACACTGCGAGAGGGCTGTACAAGCAATGATCACACGCACGGCACAGCGGACACACCAGGAACCGCGGTGTTGGCCGTCGAATGGCGCTAGCTGCGCAGCATTTGTGCACCGCCGCCGTCAGTGTCAGCCAGTTTGCCGTGGCATACGGAGCTCCATCGCAGTCTTTAACACTGGTAGCATGCCGCGACAGCGTGGACGTGAACCGTATGTGCAGTTGACGGACTTTGAGCGAGGGCGTATAGTGGGCATGCGGGAGGCCGGGTGGACGTACCGCCGAATTGCTCAACACGTGGGGCGTGAGGTCTCCACAGTACATCGATGTTGTCGCCAGTGGTCGGCGGAAGGTGCACGTGCCCGTCGACCTGGGACCGGACCGCAGCGACGCACGGATGCACGCCAAGACCGTAGGATCCTACGCAGTGCCGTAGGGGACCGCACCGCCTCTTCCCAGCAAATTAGGGACACTGTTGCTCCTGGGGTATCGGCGAGGACCATTCGCAACCGTCTCCATGAAGCTGGGCTACGGTCCCGCACACCGTTAGGCCGTCTTCCGCTCACGCCCCAACATCGTGCAGCCCGCCTCCAGTGGTGTCGCGACAGGCGTGAATGGAGGGACGAATGGAGACGTGTCGTCTTCAGCGATGAGAGTCGCTTCTGCCTTGGTGCCAATGATGGTCGTATGCGTGTTTGGCGCCGTGCAGGTGAGCGCCACAATCAGGACTGCATACGACCGAGGCACACAGGGCCAACACCCGGCATCATGGTGTGGGGAGCGATCTCCTACACTGGCCTTACACCACTGGTGATCGTCGAGGGAACACTGAATAGTGCACGGTACATCCAAACCGTCATCGAACCCATCGTTCTACCATTCCTAGACCGGCAAGGGAACTTGCTGTTCCAACAGGACCCTGCACGTCCGCATGTATCCCGTGCCACCCAACGTGCTCTAGAAGGTGTAAGTCAACTACCCTGGCCAGCAAGATCTCCGGATCTGTCCCCCATTGAGCATGTTTGGGACTGGATGAAGCGTCGTCTCACGCGGTCTGCACGTCCAGCACGAACGCTGGTCCAACTGAGGCGCCAGGTGGAAATGGCATGGCAAGCCGTTCCACAGGACTACATCCAGCATCTCTACGATCGTCTCCATGGGAGAACAGCAGCCTGCATTGCTGCGAAAGGTGGATATACACTGTACTAGTGCCGACATTGTGCATGCTCTGTTGCCTGTGTCTATGTGCCTGTGGTTCTGTCAGTGTGATCATGTGATGTATCTGACCCCAGGAATGTGTCAATAAAGTTTCCCCTTCCTGGGACAATGAATTCACGGTGTTCTTATTTCAATTTCCAGGAGTGTATTAACACGGATGATACAATAAGAGTCTCTCCTGGTTAGGAACTCGTAAATGACAAAAGCCATTTACTTCCATGTTGCTGCGTCTGTGTCAGTCGGTTACTGCTGCCTGACTTTTCTTAGCTTAGTAGATGTAGTGTCGGCAGACTTGCCAACACTACGCACACTAATTGAAAGAGGCGGCCAAGATGCACGCGCTAACTCACGAAGGATGGGATGAGGTCTGAAACAGGATACGTAATGAATGCTATAAAGAAAAGTACGTAGCTTCTTGAATACTTAACTTTTAATCCATCCTAGTTGTACATCGCTCTTGACGATACAAGTGAGACTCTTTAGATACATGCAATGTTACTAATGGCGCCTTGCTAGGTCGTAGACATGGACTTAGCTGAAGGCTATTCTAACTGTCTCTCGGCAAATGAGAGAAAGGCTTCGTCAGTGTAGTCGCTAGCAAAGTCGTCGTACAACTGGGGCGAGTGCTAGTAAGTCTCTCGAGACCTGCCGTGTGGTGGCGCTCGGTCTGCGATCACTGTCAGTGGCGACACGCGGGTCCGACATGCACTAATGGACCGCGGCCGATTTAAAGCTACCACCTAGCAAGTGTGGTGTCTGGCGGTGACACCACAGTAGAGATATACAATTTGACCTTTACCACCAAAATTCAAACTTGGCGCCAGTTCGTAGCAAGAGGTGGCGGTCGGATGACTTAGGTTAGTGGAGGTAACCCAAGTGACCTATCTTCCCGCGATTTTTCTTAGGTTAGTAGAGATAACTGTGGTGTGATGCATTATCCTGTTGGAATTTGAACTTCCCGCCATTTTTCTTGGTGAGGGGAGGAGGGGGGGTTAGGTTAATGGAGGTTGCCCAGTTGACCTATCTTCGCGCCAAAATCCGCCACCTTGGATGATGTCATACACTGTTGCCAGGTCTACACGACACCATCTTGGATGACGTCATCGCCGCCATCTTTGATACATCTGGAAAAAATGCAGAGTGGTTCTGAACATAGGTTGTTCCAATACTACTATACACGACCTTGCAGTTAGCTGAATTGATAATAGCAATGCCAAACACTCTCCACACACCCATTTGAAGAAGATATTTATTGGTCACTCATTAAAGTTCTAGCTGCGAGACGAGGCGCATCATGGAGCTTCAAATTATTCACGAATATTTTGTCAAGAGTGAGCAGGAAAGTCTGGGATACTTTTCAGTGAACATGTATTTGGAGAGGTATAGCAACAGTAAATGCTCTCAGACAAAACAAACTGCATGTCAGATCAGCACAGGTAAGCAGTTCGCAATGGGAGAGATCCTACAAAAACCGCCGGCCGGAGTGGCCGAGGGGTTCTAGGCGCTACAGTCTGGAACCGGGCGACCGCTACGTTTGCAGGTTCGAATCCTGCCTCGGCCATTGATGTGTGTGATGTCCTTAGGTTAGTTAGGTTTAAGTAGTTCTAAGTTCTAGGGGACTGATGACCACTGCAGTTAAGTCCCATAGTGCTCAGAGCCATTTGAACCATTTGAACCTTCAAAAACTGCATCACGAGTAGCTTGCGATACTCAAGAATTGGAACTGTAGCAAAGAGGACCATCCCCACGTGCTCTGATATCTCCCTAGAGTAAGTAAATGGTATTTCCTTTACTTTCTGCAATTTTCTAAGGAGAGTGCCAGTCACTCAAGGAATACATAGGGATTTAGTTTAAATATTTTATCTGGAAGGCACCTGCCCAGTCTTTATAAGTTTTTCCGAGTATAACTTCTGTTATACCTCTGGGGCCCAAGCTGCTTGCCTTTCAGAACCATGAGAATTCTGTCCAGTTAAAGCCACTGAAAAGAGGCGCCTTCATTTCTCTGCTGAATTTGCTGGCGAATCTACATCATCGGTTCAGCCAATTGGGAGAATGAGAAACGGATCACTTGCGTGGCTGATTGAAGGCCCTAGAGAGCAGAACACAGTCGCTTCGCTCTCTTGCAATCCAGACTTCAGCCAGAGCAGACGTCTATCCTGGTTTCCAGACGTTAGAGCGGCCTAATGCCGTCCGCCAGTGTCACTGCTCGCCGGCCAGCAACCGCATAAACGAGAACTATCAACTCTCCCGCTTCCCATTCCTGCAGTTAGGCCCAAATACGATAGTCGCAGCCATACAGTAACTTCCCGCCCCCTGGACAGCCCCCATGAGCCCCCCATTGACAATGTAGATCGCAACTTCATTAAATTTCTCTCTTTCATTTTAAACAGCCGTGCCTTCCGTCATCTACCTCCCCTCAAACCACCCAATCTTTGGCATAGGAAGCCTTCACTTTCCGGGTATGGCCCTGTACCCTGTACATAACTTTCTCACAACAATTATTTATTAATTATTAAAATTACTTCATTGACAATACGGTCATTACTTTCTATTGTAATGATCCTTAATGTGCTGCTAGTTTACGTACGGAATTTTCATTTTAAAGAAGAACTTGGTGTTTAAAATTTTACTATGTCACCCATGTGCCTTAAAAATGTTAACCCTTACAATAAACGTTTGCTGAGATACGGACATGAACTTATTTAAACTACTGAGTTTCCTGATCATATAAATTTCTTTGGTTTTATCTAATATGCAATAATTTGGATGTTATTTCGACTTAAAAATTTAGTTGTGCTAAGTTCAGTAACGAAAGTTATCTGAATTTCGCTTCAAAAACTGTGGGAATTGATCAGTTGATGCTTAAAGAGGCCACTGAAGTAATAAGAAATACAAGGAAATTCTGCTGATTGTCGCATATTATTAACTAAAATTACGTTAGCGTAAACCTTGTGAAGTAGGCCTATTTAACTAATTTTTGAGGTATTAATATAAATATGTTCCAATTTACACTATATTTAAAGTCATGGAACAAGATAGAGTGAGAGCTGTTATGCATTGCTGTTAATAGTAGCTGGTAATGGTTAGTATGTAGTCAGTATTTAGCGTTTTGGACTACGAATAGCAGTTGCCATCCACAGAACTTTATTATATGGTAAACGCCTTTTTGAAGTCTGATCAGAATTATGCATAAGAGCTGCGTGGTAGCAAATTCATTTTCTTGTATGAACTATAACATTTAATGTTTTTGTGTTTCTAACAATCCGCTACCGATGTATAATCTATTAAATTTCGGGCTTGCAGCAGTGCAAATTCCATCTCTCCACTCATATTTCGGCCATTAGTGGAATAGACGCAAACTGCACGGCTGCATGCCTGAAATGTAATGGATTATTCGTTACGCCGTGAAAAACTGAAAATGCACATCCGGCAATGTATTTATTAATGAATAAATGCCAAAAAACGCAAAGAATTTGAGCATTAACTTTTAGGAAAATCTATATAATAAACTGTGTAATCTTTCATGGAATTCGAACTGTATTTTAAGAATCAACTTCAAAATATTATTAGGACGTAACATTACACGTTGTCCTCAATAGGAGACGTTGTGGGATCAGGTGACCGCTTAACAGCTGCTCACTTGGTAGACATGGGAAGATGAAGTCAGAGACATCTGGAAAGGCTTTCACCATTGTTGATAACGCAAGCACAGCAATGAACGCAGAGAAATATAAGAAAGAGGTGAATTATCATTATTGAGAAGTGAAAACAGGAAATCCCTCCCATCGGTTGTATCTGCTATGAAACCGAAGGGAGTAAAGTGATGTTTAAATTCAGAAGACACGCGTTGGAGAGAGCCTATTATCATTCTGCCCCGGTATTTGCCTCATACTAAGCGAAGCTGTTGGCGTGTGCTGTTACAGTGAAAAGAGTCTGCTGCTCTTTGTTCTAGCTGAAAGATCTAACAATGCACCCAAAATACGGCGCTGGTGGAGCTGGCATTTATGTAGTGGCTACTCTTCAACGCTACATAATTCTAAAACGGAGGATGCATCTATAGGAGACAATGACGGGTATAAGAGTCATAATGCTGTAATGGTTACGCTGAAAAAGTTTGGATTTGTTTACAACGGACAGGGCTATAATTATTCGGATCAAACAATATTTTTTCTGTAAGAGTACATTCGTTTATCTTAACACATTTCTTTATTTAACTTTTGAATTTCCTTCCAACACGCTTGCTATGACGTCATCAGTCAGTTAACCGACTTTCAGACGCTATGCATCTTAAAACATTCTATATGTTTCCCGACATATCTAGTTAACGAATAAAGTTAACTGAAAATGGTTTTCCCCGGCCTCAAGACCTCAAAAGTCTGCGTCCAGCGATAGGAAATTAAAATGAATGTAGGTTTAGGATTAAATGAGGTATGGAAGAAATCGGTTTCGGCGAAATCGAACTCATTTCGTTGTGCCAAAATTTCGTTAAACATTCTTTTAAATGTCCTGATGATTTCCAACAGAGGTGAGACACGCGATTGATAGGGCGACACTGGGATGATGTGAAGGAAAATGAAGTCTGAGAGGTTAATGCTGCATTAATTTGTATCAGCTGTTCACTGACAAATTCAGCCGAATAAACCCACAAAAAATAATTACCACTACGTCTTTTACGATTTTAAGACTATTCGCACGACAGTCAGAAAAGGAAGACTTTTTTCATTTCAAATTGTTGCGGCGCGTGCCCATTGGTGATGCAGGCCCCTAGGATGTCCTGAGCACCTCACTTTCCGAATATACCGCTGAAGTTCAGCTGCTGACTACGCATCGCATTAGCTGCCGTCACATCTACATCTGTACTTCTCAAGCTAACTTACGGTGTGTGGCGGAGGTTACTTTGTGTAGCAGAGTTACTTCTCCCTTTGTCTGTTACAGCCGCGAATGTCTAGGGGGAGAACGATTCCTGGCAAGTTTCTGTGTGGACTCTAAGCTCTCTAATTTTATCTTCGCGGCCTTTTCGCGAGATATGCACGAGTGGAAGCAATATATTAGTTCGTTCTTCTAGGAACGTATGTTCTCGGAACTTTAACAGCAGACCTCTATTGCAGCGTCTCTCACTGAAGCTGAGCATCTCCGTGACGTTTTCGAGCTTACTATATGCCGCACTGAGAAGACAGTGCTGACAGGTTTCGGCTCACAGCAATAGTTTCAACCACAGTCCACGAATGATTTCATAATTAAGCTGGGTGGTACCTAGTTAGAGTACTTTGGAGAAAGGTCTCGTGACGGACACCGCGCATCTGCAAATGATAGTAATGGATCATTGTTATCCGCTTCAAACGAACAACATGCTTTCTTCCGGTTAACTATTTTCGTTATTTTGTGTGGAATAAACTCATGCACAATGTTCATCCTTCGCACGCTAATGTAAAAGTTGTCTCTAAATAAAAGCACTCCGTCTTCAGGCCACAAGTGGTCCATCGGGACCATCCGACAGCCGTGTCATCCTCGGATGAAGATGCGGATAGGAGGGGCGTGTGGTCAGCACACCGCTCTCCCGGTCGTTATGATGGTTTTCTTTGACCGGAGCCGCTACTATTCGGTCGAGTAGCTCCTCAACTGGCATCACGAGGCTGAGTGCACCCCGAAAAATGGCAACAGTGCATGGCGGCTGGATGGTCACCCATCCAAGCGCCGGCCACGCCCGACAGTGCTTAACTTCGGAGATCTCACGGGAACCGGTGTATCCACTGCGGCTGGGCCGTTGCCTGTCTCTGAATAAGGTAAGTACCAAATTCGTGTATTTCGTATTTCTATTTATTAACGCTTCCAAGTGACGAATGCGCTCTTTTAGGGATGTGCATAATATTTTGTGGTGGTGGTGGTTAGTGTTTAACGTCCCAACGACAACGAGGTCATTAGAGACGGAGCGCAAGCTCGGGTTAGGGAAGGATTGGGAAGGAAATCGGCCGTGCCCTTTCAAAGGAACCATCCCGGCATTTGCCTGAAACGATTTAGGGAAATCACGGAAAACCTAAATCAGGATGGCCGGAGACGGGATTGAACCGTCGTCCTCCCGAATGCGAGTCCAGTGTGCTAACCACTGCGCCACCTCGCTCGGTATAATGTTTTGTCTGGAGTGCCCAGAATTTCCATAGCAATATTTTGTTTAAGTTTTGACAAGATGTGCAATTGTTATGGCACATTAGTAAATGCATATGTAATTTATGTTGCTCAGTCAGTTATCGTTCACAATACATTCAGACCTGAATTATCACTTACCGTTGGGTGTTACTGCGGCTAAATTCGAGGAATTCGTATGACCGGCTACTGGCAGTCCGTGGTTCAGGCTTACTGTTTCATTCCCTCTGACGATACCACACAAGAGCTGCTGTTTACGACTTGCTGATTTAAGTGTGGGTGCAGTTACAAGTTGTAGATTAGAAAGTACGACGTTTGAGAGAACGTTTACGAGGCAGAAAAATACTATCGTTTTTCAGAACTTCGATTCTACGAAATATAAAACGTTTAGAGCAACCAATGGACGATGTCTACGATTCGTATACCGCCTTACGAATAGTTATTCCAGAATATGAATTCATAAGTGTTCCTAATCATCATGAACGTTGAGTCCGCCCCCGCTAGCTGAGTGGTCAGCGCAACAGAATGTCAATCCTAAAGGCCCGGGTTCGATTCCCGACTGGGTCGGTGACTTTCTCCGCTCATGGACTGGGTGTTGTGTTGTGCTAATCATCATTTCATCCCCATCGACGCGCAAGTCGCCGAAGTGGCGATAATCGAAAGATTTGCACGCGGCGAACGGTCTACCCGACGGGACGCCCTAGTCGCACGACATGATGATGAACGAAAAAAAATAAAAAAAACTGAATAGAAGCAACGTGTAGATTCTTCGCAGATTTGAGTACACTACGAGTTTTATTTTTGTGTGCTTCTTCATAGAAGGGGGTTGAGGAGTGTCCACTCCTGATACCTGGTTGTTTAACTAACTGTCTGAATGGTTGAATTTCCTGCTGCTTTGGTACTGCTCTACTTTCGCAAAGACAATTGGATGTAGATAATGTAAACTATGTATCGGTTGGATCTGTCCGTGGAACAGCTGATACTTTTACTGGGTGCTTCATCATCATGGACGTGGAAGAGGTAGGAGATGTTGCGCCTTCCACATTTTCCTAGCTTCTCCGTGAGATACCAGCTTCGTGGTGTTCAATTTTCCGATTTCGGTTTCCACCAGGTATACACGACACTCTTGACTCAAGTCAGTATTATTGTTTTGCAACTGCTGAGAATGCAGAACTAAACTGTGTGATCCAGTTTTAAAGTATTTGGCTCGTTAGATATAGACCACAATATCGAAATATTAACTGCATAAAATTACTTGGAAACAGCTGGAGGCAATTGAGATTAGCTTACGGCTGCACGAATGTTTATGGTTTAAACTGAAATGTTTCTTCAAATTTCTCCTGTACATAACTGCGAAGTACTGTTTTTTAAAGTCAGAAATTGTAGCTGCATCCAGTAAACGAGAGCTATTCTACTATCACACATGCAACAATTTAACATTCATTGATTCAGACATCAAGTTCTATCGCCGAACGAGCTGACGAATTTTCTTAGTCAGAACTGAACACCACACGTGAAATATGCTGACAAATTTTCTTAGTCGCAACTTAAAACCATACGTGAAATATTATCAAGTCTCACGACGTTGCGGACAATTGACTTTATGCCGCCCAAAGATTAAAGTTTAACCATGAAGTTTCTCTTTCGCATCTACCAACAATACGTCTACCTACTCAAACTAACTTCATTCCCTTCCCCTCCCCCCCCCCCCCCCCAAGATTCCACGTTCCTCATTGGCTGCAGCTACCACTGCTCCCCTCCAAGCCAACCGCCCATAAGCGCTACGAATCAGATGTTGTTGTTGTTGTTGTGGTCTTCAGTCCTGAGACTGGTTTGATGCAGCTCTCCATGCTACTCTATCCTGTGCAAGCTTCTTCATCTCCCAGTACCTACTGCAGCCTACATCCTTTTGAATCTGCTTAGTGTAATTATCTCTTGGTCTCCCTCTAAGATTTTTACCTTCCATGCTGCCCTCCAGTACCAAATTGGTGATCTCTTGATGCCTCAGAACATGTCCTAACAACCGATCCCTTCTTCTCGTCAAGATGTGCCACAAGCTCCTCTTCTCCCCAATTCTACTCAATACCTCCTCGTTAGTTATGTGATCTACCCATCTAATCTTCAGCATTCTTCTGTAGCACCACATTTCGAAATCTTCTATTCTCTTCTTGTCTAAACTGTTTATCGTCCATGTTTCACTTCCATACATGGCTACACTCCATACAAATACTTTCAGAAACGACTTCCTGACACTTAAATCAATACTCGATGTTAACAAATTTCTCTTCTTCAGAAACGCTTTCCTTGCCATTGCCAGTCTACATTTTATATCCTCTCTACTTCGACCATCATCAGTTATTTTGCTCCCCAAATAGCAAAACTCCTTTACTACTTTAAGTGTCTCATTTCCTAATCTAATTCCCTCAGCATCACCCGATTTAATTCGACTACATTCCATTATCCTCGTTTTGCTTTTGTTGATGTTCATCTTATACCCTCCTTTCAAGACACTGTCCATTCCGTTCAACTGCTCTTCCAAGTCCTTTGCTGTCTCTGACATGAATCAGTACGCAGTGAAAAATTAAGATTATCGGCCTAAATGGCCGATTTAAGTAAACAAAGCGTCACTGTATGCGTGCTAAGATGTTGATTAATTCCGTGCCAAACAAGATATAGTTATTCAAATCATCATTTACGTAAACACTCGTTTAAAATTTGCTATTTTTATAAAGTTATTTTATAGTTACATCCTTTATGAAACACAAATGAATTAGTTCACATTTCTTTTCCGTTAATTCACATTTATTTACATGATGTCATTGAAATGTTATTGGTTTGCAACGTTACCAACTTATTTGCTAAAATTCTACGACTAAAATTTACATAAGCATATTATTCACATGGAAGTTGTTATTGAACCAAAAGGTGGTGTTCATCAGTTAGGCAAGAGGTTGCCGTGTTACATGCCTTGGTATACAAGCGCTTTTTTGTGTTATTTGACGGTAAACCATCTCGTTTCTCAGAAATTAGTGATTCGTTCCGATTTGTTTGACATACAGACAACCGACAGTACGACACAAGAACTGTCTGATCGAATGCTTTTATAGTCCACCTGGGTCAGGGTCTATAGTTGCAAAATATCATTAGTAATTTTCCTCATTATCCCGTTGTAATAGGGGGTGACTTCAACTTTACAGGTATAGATTGGGAGTGTTATGCCATCAAAATTGGTGCCAGAGACAGGGAATCGTGTGGCATTGTTCTGGATGTCATGTCAGAAAATTACCTTGAGCAGATTGTTAGAGAACCAACTCGTGAGGGTAACGTCTTAGACCTCCTGCCAATAAACTGACCTGAACTTATCGAATCAGTTAACGTAGAGGAAGGTATCAGTGATCATGAGACTGTGACAGCATCTATGACGATGGGTCGTACAAGGAATATTAATAAAGGTAGGAAGATATATTTGCTCAGTAAGGGTAACAGGATACAAATTTCAGAATGTCTCAGCAGTCACCATCAAATATTCGGTGATGTGGACGAAGATGTGAAGAACAAATGGAAAAACTTCAAAGGCATCGTTCAATATGCCCTAGACAAGTACGTTCCGAGTATGGTTTTAAGGAATGGGAACGATCCATCATGGTTTAATAGCCGTGTAAGAAAAGCGCTACGAAAACATAGGGCACTTCATCTCATATTCAAGAGAAGTAAAAATCTAGCTGAGAAGAAAAGCTGAACGAAGCGAAAAAGCGTAAGAAGAGCAATGAGAGAAGCGTTCAATGATATTGAAAGTAAGACGTTGTCAACCGACCTGAGTAATAACCCTAAGAGATTTTGGTCGTATGTAAAATCAGTAAGTGGGTCAAAATCATCTATTTATTCTCTCAGCGACCACGCCGGCACCGAAACGGAAGATAACAGAGAGAAGGTCGAAATATTGAATTCAGTCTTCCGAAGTTGTTTCACAGCGGAAGATCGTAGCACTGTCCATACTTTCAACCGTCGCACGAACGTCGAAATGGCAGATATTGAGATAGCCGATTGCAGAACTGAAAAGCAGCTACAAACGCTTAGTAGTGGAAAGGTGTCAAGACCAGATGAGGTACCTATACGATTCTATAAAGATTATGCGAAAGAACTTGTTCCCCTTCTGGTATTAATTTGTCGTTAATCGCTTGAGCAATGAAAGGTACCTAACGACTGGAAAAAAGCCCAGGCCATTTCCGTTTTTAAGAAAGGCCGTACGACAGATCCACACAATTATAGACCTATATCGTTGACATCAATCTGTTGTAGAATTATGGAAAATGTTTTATGCTCAAGAATTATGACTTTTGGAAAATGAACATTTTCTCTATAAAAATCAACATGGGTGCCGCAAACAGAGATCCTGTGAAACTCAGCTCGCTCTGTTCCTCCATGAGATCCTCAGCGCCGTGGACAACTGCGCTCAGGTTGATGCCGTGTTCCTTGATTTCAGTAAGGCATTTGACACCGTCCCGCATTGCCGTCCAATGAAAAAAAATATGAGCTTACGGAGTATCGGAGCAGACCTGCGACTGTATACAAGACTTTCTTGCAGATAGAACTCAATACGTCGCTCTAAACGGAACAAAATCGACAGATGTAAAGGTAATATCCGGAGTACCACAGGGAAATGTATAGGACCGCTGCAGTTTACAGTATACAGGGTGAGTCACTAACACTTGCCACCAAGAATAACTCCGAAAGTATAATGGGAGCCGAAAAGTTTCTGGGACAGAAGTTGAATGGGACAACGGGGGCCATAATATGACGTTGGTTTTTTGTTGATAGGTGGGGTCGTTTCAGAGATATGAAGGTCACCTTTGTTTTTTTAAGTGTGATCCTATAGTTTGGTACTTATTTTCTGACAGCGCCTATCGAGACGAAGCCAATGATGTGTAACAGTAAGGTCTTTGAAGGTCAACGAAGGTCGCAAAGGTTGCAAAGACGTCCATTTACAGAATGTGTTGGAAGTGATGACCATTGGTATCACCACAGCGCTGCAATCTTCTTATCGTGGATTGAGTGGTAACCCGTATCACTGCGGCACTTATCAAAACACATACTTTTACAATTCTCTCTCGTATATCGTGCAAATAGTAAATATTCGCCGAATACTGCGTATCCATCTAATGAGCCATTGCCATGTAAACACCATTCTACGGTTTCGCAATACAACACTGATAGGAAGGGTAAGACTAGTATCGTCGAATCAAGCGAATGTGAATGATGTATTCCTTCGAAGAACAAGTCGATATGCTTCTCATTTATGGAGAACGCCAACGAAATTCAGTGAGAGCTAGAGACTTATACGCTGAAAGGTATCTTCAACGTACTCACCCTACACGACGTACATTTAAATATGCGTATGATAAATTGAGAACAACTGGATCTTTAACGTATCGGAAACATATCCGGCAAAGAAAAGTTACTAACGAGGAAACGGGAATTGGTACTCTTGCCACATTGGTTCGAGATCCTTGTGTTAGTTCGCGTCAGATCGCAAGGGAATCTGAGAATCTGACAATCTGACATGAGCCAGAGTAGAGTTGTCCGTGTTCTGCATCGCCATAAATATCATCCTTACCATATCAGCCTCCACCAAGAATTAACTGGTACGGATTGTATGTGTCGCATTGAATTCTGCCTATGGGCTTAGCTTCAGATTCAGAGGGTGTGGAATTGTTCTTGTGGGGATTCGTAGAAGACATTGTTTATAAAGGTGTTCCAACTACATCTGAAGATATGCGAGAGAGAATTGTCAGAGCATGTGCCTCGGTAAGTGCCGATGTGATAAGGATTACTACTCAACTCATGATAAAAAGATTTCAGTACTCATTGATACCAATGGTCATCTCTTCAAACACCTTCTGCAAATGGACGTTCATGCAACCTTTGCGACTTTCGTTGACCTTCAAAGACATTGCTGTTACACATCATTGGAGTCGTCTCGATAGCCGCTGTCAGAAAATAAGTACCGAACTATAGCATCTCATTTAAAAAAAACAAAGATGACCATCATGTCCTGACGCGACCCCAACTAGCAACAAAAAACCAACGTCATATTATGGCCCCCGTTGTCCTATGCAACTTTTTCCCCCACAAACTTTTCGGTTCCCATCATTCTTTCGGAGCTACTCTAGGTGGCAATAGTTAGTGACTCGCCCTGTATATAAATGATCTAGTAGAAAGTGTCGGATGCTCTTTAAGGCTATTCGCAGATGATGCAGTTGTCTATACAAGAGTAGCAACGCCAGAAGATAGTAAGAATTTGCAGAATGACCTGCAAAGAATTAATGGATAGTGCAAACTCTGGCAGTTGACCCTGAACGTAAATAAATGTAACACATTGCGCATACATAGGAAAAGAAATCCACTACTGTGCAGCTACACTACTGCTGACAAACAGCTGGAGACAGCGTCTGCCGTAAAATATCTAGGCGTAACTATCCAGAACGACCTTAAGTGGAATGAGCATATAAAATGGATATTGGGAAAAGCAGATACGAGACTCAAATTCATCGGAAGAATCTTAAGAGATTGTAACTCATCCACGAAAGAAGTGACTTATAAGGCGCTTGTTCGAACGATTCTTGAGTATTGTTCATCTATCTGGGACTGATAGAGGAGATAGAGACGATCCAACGAAGAGCAGCTCGTTTCGTCACGGGATCGCTTAGCTGGCGAGAGAGCGTTACGGAGATGCTAAATAATCTCCACTGGCGGACGTTACAAGAGTGGCTTGTGTATCATGGAGAGATTTACTATTCAAATTTCGGGACAGCACATTTCAGGAGGAGTCGGATAACATATTACTTCCCCTCACATACATTTCGCGTATTGACCACGAGGAGAAAATTCGAGAAATTAGAGCCAATATTGAGGCTTACCGACAATCATTCTTCCCACGCACTATTCGCTAGTGGAACAGGGTTGGACGGTTTAGATAGTGATATCGCAATTACCGTCCGCCACACATCATTAGGTGGCTGGCGGAGTATGATGTAGATGTCTTAAAATACTTTTACAGTTCCAGCACTTGCTATAATTCATGACTATATAATTATATTAACAATACTTATCATTTAAATAAACAAAATAACAACATCTTCTAAGCTAGGAAAGCCACAGTTCTGGCTCATCTTTCATCTATCATATAATATGCATGTATCGGTCTTCATAAACTCACTATAGCCCCAATCTACATCGATTTATTGCATATACATGTATAAAGGATGAGGCAGGTAAGACAGGTCATCTCATATTAATCCATAATGAATAAATATCTCGAGGTCCGTCTTTCGTAGCTATAGCGGACAATATGACAAATTCCCTGACGTTCGCAAGTAATTATTGTCGTTTATAGTCGTCGAGCTACGACACCGACTTTGCTTAGCTTTTTTTGCTTTTTTCTCCCTCTAACGGTGCTGTATAATTCGTTCTGTGGCATTTCAAAGAAGCTTTTAACGACATGACATGTATTGGACTTGATAAAATAGTATCAAGATAACTGTGCCCCCACCTCCCACCCCCCTCAGGAGAAGGGGTTACACAAACATTTTCCGTCTTATACCAAATGTAAGCAAACACATAATTCGGGTACGTTTCGTTTGTTTATTATCACAGCTGTCATACCAAGTGCTCAAAATGTTGATTTCGAGCATTTCTACTCGCTATGAAGTGATTCTGGAGAAAGCATACTGCACGTTGAATTTCATCTGGAGTTAACGGCAGCAGAGGCTCGTGCTGTAACACATTTCATGCCTTCGGGAGTCGCCGGTTTTCCTAATAGACCTCTAGTTTTAATTTTCGCTGTTGTTGTTTTTGTTGTGGTCTTCAGTCCCGAGACTGGTTGGATGCAGCTCTCCATACTACTCTATCCTGTACACGCTTCTTCATCTCCCAGTACCTACTGCAGCCTACATCCTTCTGAATCTGCTTAGTATAATCATCTCTTGGTCTCCTTCTACGATTTTTACCCTCCACGCTGCCCTCCAGTACCAAATTGTTGATCCCTTGATGCCTCAGAACATGTCCTACCAACCGATCCCTTCTTCTAGTCAAGTTGTGCCACGAACTCCTCTTCTCCCAATTCTATTCAATACCTCTTCATTAGTTATGTGATCTACCCATCTAATCTTCAGCATTCTTCTGTAGCACCACATTTCGAAAGCTTCTATTCTCTTCTTGTCTAAACTATTTATCGTCCATGCTTCACTTCCATACATGGCTACACTCCATACAAATACTTTCAGAAACGACTTCCTGACACTTTAATCTATACTCGATGTTAACAAATTTCTCTTCTTCAGAAACACTTTCGTTGCCATTGCCAGTCTACATTTTATATCCTCTCTACTTCGACCATCATCAGTTTTTTGTTCCCCAAATAGCAAAACTCCTTTACTACTTTAAGTGTCTCATTTCCTAATCTAATTCCCTCAGCATCACCTGATTCAATTCGACTACATTCCATTATCCTCGTTTTGCTTTTGTTGATGTTCATCTTATACCCTCCTTTCAAGATACTGTCCATTCCGTTCAGCTGCTCTTCCAAGTCCTTTGCTGTCTCTGACAGAATTACAATGTCATCGGCAAACCTCAAGGTTTTTATTTATTCTCCATGGATTTTAATACCTACTCTGAACTTTTCTTTTGTTTCCTTTACTGCTTCTTCAATATACAGATTAAATAGCATCAGGCTACAACCCTGTCTCACTCCCTTCCCAACCACTGCTTCCCTTTCATGCCCCTCGACTCTTATAACTGCCATCTGGTTTCTGCACAAATTGTAAATAACCTTTCGCTCCCTGTATTTTACCCCTGCCACCTTCAGAATTTGAATGAGAGTATTCCAGTCAACATTGTCAATAGCTTTCTCTAAGTCTACAAATGCTAGAAACGTAGGTTTGCCTTTCCTTTATCTTTCTTCTAAGATAAGTCGTAGGGTCAGTATTGCCTCACGTGTTCCAACATTTCTACGGAATCCAAACTGATCTTCCCCGAGGTCAGCTTCTACCAGTTTTTGCATTCGTCTGTAGAGAATTCGCATTAGTATTTTACAGCTGTGACTTATTAAACTGATAGTTCGGTAACTTTCACATCTGTCAACACCTGCTTTCTTTGGGATTGGAATTATTATATTCTTCTTGAAGTCTGAGGGAATTTCGCCTGTCTCATACATCTTGCTCACCAGAAGATACAGTTTTGTTAGGCCTGGCTCTCCCAAGGCCGTCAGTAGTTCTAATGGAATGTTGTCTACTCCCAGGGCCTTGTTTCGACTTAGGTCTTTCAGTGCTCTGTCAAACTCTTCACGCAGTATCATATCTCCCATTTCATCTTCATCTACCTCCTCTTCCATTTCCATAATATTATCCTCAAGAACATCGCCCCTGTATAGACCCTCTATATACTCCTTCCACCTTTCTGCTTTCCCTTCTTTGCTTAGAACTGAGTTTCCATCAAAGCTCTTGATATTCATGCAAGTGGTTCTCCTTTCTCCAAAGGTCTCTTTAATTTTCCTGTAGGCAGTATCTATCTTACCCCTAGTGATATAAGCCTCTACATCCTTACATTTGTCCTCTAGCCATCCCTGCTTAGCCATTTTGCACTTCCTGTCAATATCATTTTTGAGAAGTTTGTATTCCTTTTTGCCTGCTTCATTTACTGCATTTTTGTATTTTCTCCTTTCATCAATTAAATTCAGTATCTCTTCTGTTACCCAAGGATTTCTACTAGCCCTCGTCTTTTTACCTACTTGATCCTCTGCTGCCTTCACTATTTCATTCCTCAAAGCTACCCATTCTTCTTCTACTGTATTTCTTTCCCCCATTCCTGTCAATTGTTCCCTTATGCTTTCCCTGAAGCTCTGTACAACCTCCGGTTCTTTCAGTTTATCCAGGTCCCATCTCCTTAAATTCCCACCTTTTTGCAGTTTCTTCAGTTTTAATCTACAGTTCATAACCAATAGAGTGCACATCTGCCCCTGGAAATGTCTTACAATTTAAAATCTGGTTCCTAAATCTCTGTCTTACCATTATATAATCGGTCTGAAACCTTTTAGTATCTCCAGGGTTCTTCCATGTATACAACCTTCTTTCATGATTCTTGAACCAAGTGTTAGCTATGTTTAAGTTATGCTCTGTGCGAAATTCTACCAGGCGGTTTCCTCTTTCATTTCTTAGCCCCAATCCATATTCACCTACTACGTTTCCTTCTCTTCCTTTTCCTACTGTCAAATTCCAGCCACCCATGACTGTTAAATTTTCGTCTCCCTTCACTACCTGAATAATTTCTTTTATTTCATCATACATTTCATCAATTTCTTCATCTGCAGAGCTAGTTGGCATATAAACCTGTACTACTGTAGTAGGCGTGGGCTTCGTGTCTATCTTGGCCACAATAATGCGTTCACTATGCTGTTTGTAGTAGCTTACCCGCACTCCTATTTTTTTATTCATTATTAAACCTACTCCTGCATTACCCCTATTTGATTTTGTATTTATAACCCTGTATTCACCTGACCAAAAGTCTTGCTGCATGCCCTCGGGAAAAATTACGGCTGTTGTTTCCCCTTGCTTTCAGCCGTTCGCAGTATCAGCACAGCAAGGCCGTTTTGGTTAGTGTTACAGGGCCAGATCAGTCAATCATCCAGACTGTTGCCCCTGCAACTACTGAAAAGGCTGCTGTCCCTCTTCAGGAACCACCCGTTTGTCTGGCCTCTCAACAGATACCCCTCCGTTGTGGTTGCACCTACGGTACGGCTATCTGTATCGTTGAGGCACGCAAGCCTCCACACCAGCGGCAAGGTCCATGGTTCATGGTTCATGGTTCATTTTCGCTACAGATAAAAATATAGAAGTGTTAAGCTCTATGTGTGTGCAGACCACTTTGTGTTTCCCGAACGATTGTTTCAGTGTTCTCCAAATACTCTCTTAAGAGCACGCGTCATTATACGTGCAGAAAGGAAGAGATATCCGTGTGGTTGGCACCACACTGATTGCATTATGTCCAGTGGGACGTCTTTCAATAACTGCGGCTGCAGCATGTGTTAGGAACTCGAGATACTTAAGTGTACTTAGATATCCCTCAACAAAACAGGCACCATCGATGCGGGTCTTGAAGAATATGCACCAAACGTTGATCGACCAAGACTGTTATTGTTGTTGCTTCTTTGAGTCAGCATGGATTTTACACTGACAATTAGTGCATATTGCGAAGATTGACTTGCCCTTAGTTTGTAAAACATGCTTCTTCCTTAAATAAAATTTTGCACAGATATGCAGCATTACTTTCCATTTTTCCTAGATAACCTTCGGAGCACTGTAACCAATTCTGGAAGTTATTGCCATGGAGCTGGTGATGCAGCAAAAGGTGAAGATAATGAAATGCAGTGGAATATAGTGTCCGCAGAACACTCGTTTGTTTGATTCATCTCGTACTTCCAAGATGCATCATAGTGACCGTTTGTTTGATCCCTCTCCTATTCCAGAGATGCAGCTTAGTGACATTTGCATTGCGTGTTACTGCTGCTAAAATGTTACTTTCCTTTATTTCATCAGTTGCCTTCATTATCCTTGGCCTATTTTATTCTCTACACTTCCATTTTCTAGATCGTTTGTTACAAAGTTTGCAAAGACAGATCGAGAGTGCTTGGCACGATATGGATAATCTTCAGTTACAGCCGCAGCACTCCTCTAATAATTTGGCTATATCCGCCACAAATGATATTCACTTTTTGGACTGTTGCATACATTGTTAAAGCCTCAGTATCTTTACGAATAAGTTGTATGATTGATACAGCAGTTTAACACACTTTCATGGGCTTCAAGCGCATAGGTAAATACAAGTACGACACCTGAGCTACGTGTTTGCTTACGTTTGGAATAAAAGGAAAGACGTTAGTGACCCTCTTCTCCTGACGGCGGGACAGTGGTTTGCGGCGTTGGTATCTGGATACTATTTGATAAAGTCCCATGCATGTTCTGTCGTTGAAGTTCTCTTAGAAGCTTCTTTCAGATGTCACGGACAAAAGTATATATTTGCATTACGAAAAAAACAATGTCAGTATCGTAATTCGGAGACTACACGACGATAAAAATTGCTTGCGAACGTCAGGAAATCGGCCATAGTGTTAGCTATAGCTTGGCGAAAACAGCACCTCGATGTACTTGTTAATTATGGATATACACTGACGGAAGAAGATCGCAACAACAAGGAGTTATGCGACATAAGCGAAAGTTGGTAGGCGTATTTCTACATCTCACAGATGATATTTGCTCACATTCCCCCTCCCCCCCCCCCTTGCCGGTCCGGGGTAAGAATAGGCCCGTGGTATTCCTGCCTGTCGTAAGAGGCGACTAAAAGGAGTCTCACAAGTTTCGGCCCTTATGTGTTGGTCCCCTGTGGAGTTTGACCTCCATTCTTCCAAATTTTTCAGAAGAGCGAGCCCACTGGGGAAGGGCGCCTTAGATGGTGCATCGTGTCCATAGTGCGTTGAGATCCTTAGCCCCCTTTCTCGTCGTCGCATTGCAGTCCCGCTCATTCTCCATCTATTGGGCGAGGATATATTCCTGGGTACGGTTTCCACCATGCACTATGCAGTGTCACTTTCTACGCCGACGACGACCATGGACTTCTTTGCACATGATATCCAGCACGGTAGGCAGTCCGTTGTGGTGGGGCCGCCATGTACCCCGTTGGTTCTAGCCCCCTGACCACACAGGGATCGCTCTGCTGATGCCTGCGCCGTTAACTACCCACGATGTCAAGGAGTAGATGCCCGTCACCCTGGGGCATCGGGACTCCCGGCAATGGTCATCCTGCTAGGTGGCCCTTGGTGCGGCTCGGTGGCGCCCGTGGGGAGGGCCCTTGGTGGGAGTGGGTGGCATCAGGGCAGATGGCACGCGATGAAGCGTAGTCCATCATCTCTAGCTCGTGGTGAAACACCATCAGTCTCTAAGCGATCACGAGCTCAATTCAGCGCACAGAAGTACGACTCCAAAACGTTCCCCTCCCTGGCCACACCATTGGAGGAACGTCAGGCTAAGGATGGCAGCGGATCTTATTCGCCCCGGTACCTTGTATGTTCGAGAGCTGATGCGGGGCCTTTCATGACGATGAGGCCTCAGTTCTTTGTAGAGCATTTAGAGAACAAGTTTGGGAAGGTGTAGGGCTTGTCCAAAATGCGCTCTGGGTCAGTTTTGATAAAAACAGCATCCTCTGCCCAGTCACGAGCGTTACTCGCTTGTGACAAGTTGGGGGATGTTTCTGTTACCATATGCACCATACGAGCTTAAATATGGTCCAGAGTATTATATTCCACAGGGACCTTCTTTTGCAGTCTGATGGCGAGCTGTGCGCCAATTTAGAGTGGCGAGGTGTTCATTTCGTCCGGCGCGTTCATCGGGGCCCGAGGGACAATCAGGTTGCCACCGGTTCCTTCATCTTGGCCTTCGAGGGTGACACATTGCCTGAGAAGGTCAAGGTGATGGTCTGCCGTTGTGACACCAAGCCCTATATCCCTCCCCCGATGCGGTGCTTTCATTGCTGGAAGTTCGGTCATATGTCTTCCCGCTGTACTTCCAGCCTCATATGTCGAGATTGCGGACGCCCATCACATCCCAATACTCCATGTGCCCCGCCTCCCACCTGTGTCAACTGCGGAGAGCATCATTCACCTTGCTCGACAAACTGCAGGATTTTACAGAAAGAGAGGAAAATCATGGAATATAAGACCCTGGACCGACTGACTAGGCTAAGCGGAAGTTTGAACGCCTCCATCATCTTCGTATGACCTCCTCTTACGCCGCCGATACAACTGTTCTATCCCCATCAGCTCCACCTACCCTAGTCACCTCTCAGAGCCGGAAGTCTACACATGCCCCCTTGATAGTAGGGGCACTTCCCTCCCTGTTGCTCCTGCCCCACCTACTGTAACTGTCATGAGAGTTAGTTATCTTTGAGTTTGGACGTGGTGAATTGATGTTAGTCAAGAATGCCTTTAAAGTGACAAAGACGTCACTATCCACAGCTCACTGAGTTTGAACGAGGTCGTGTAATAGGGCTACGGGGTGCTGGATGTTCCTTCTGGGTTACTGCAGAAAAACTTGACAGGAATGTAGCCACTGTATATGCTTTCTGGCAGCGGTGGTCACGAAAATGTAGGGTCGCAAAGAGACCGGGCTCTGGGCGGCCACGTAGCACTACCGAGAGGGAAGACCATCACGTTTGGCGCATGGCTCTTGCTCATCTCACAGCATCTGAAGCAGAAATCTGAGCAGTAGTTGACACCTCAGTGATACAAAGTACTGTAACAAATTGGCTACTTCAAGGACAGCTCCGAGGCAGACACCCTGTAGCGTATATTCCACTGATCAAAATTACAGCCAACTGCGACTTCAGTGGTCTCAAACAAGAGCTCATTGGAGGGCTGGGTGGAGGTCTTTTGTGTTTCCTAAGAAAATCTGGATCTTCCTCTGTACCTGTGATAGCCGTGTGCTGCTTAGAAGCAGGCCAAATGAAGCCTGCAACCAACCTGTCTTAGTACTAGAGACATTGAACCTTTACCTGGAGTTATGGTAAGGGGTGCGATTTCATATGATAGCACTCTCGTGGTTATCCCACGCACCCTGACTGCAATCTTGTACGTCAATCTGGTGATTCCATCTGTTGTGCTGCCAGTCATGACCAGCATTCTAGCGAGTGTTTTCAAACAGAATAACGCTCGGTCACATATTGCTTTTGCAACCCAACATGCTCTACAAAGTGTCATCATGTTGCCTTGGTCTGCTCGATCAGCAGATCTGCCTCCAGTCGAGCACTCATGGGACACCATCGGACGACAACTCCAGCTTCATCCACAAGCAGCATTGTCCGTCCCTGTGTTTTCCGACAAAGCGCAACAGGCATGGAACTCCATTCCAAAAACTGACATCCAGCACCTGCACAACACAATGTACGCAAGTTTTCTCGCTTGCACTGAACATTCTGGCGATTACAACAGTTATTAATGTATCAGAATTTCACACTTTCAGTGGTGTATCTCGCGCTTACATTAACTTGTGATCTTGCAATTTTAATCACTTGAATGTTACCTAGACAAAAGTATTATCGAAATTTCACTACTCCATATTAATTACTCTTTTGTGTTGCGGTTTTTTTCCGTCAGAGTATTTGGCGTCCCTGTCTTATCTGCCTCACCCTGTGTATCTCAAGGAAAATGTAGAAATGCTGTGGAAGTATGCACAGGGTGATCTGGCTGAATGGGGACGAACTGCAAGAAACGATGCCTGAGAGGATAAAGAGAAAAAAATTTCATATGGAAATAAAGCCTGAAACGCGTTCGGTTGGAGGTCCACCCACTTGAACGTCGACAGAGAAGTTCTTTGGCAGTGTAGCTTTCAATGAATGAAAGTATTCAAGACAATACACAAGGGTAGTGGGAATGTTCTGTTTTTGTGGCGTGGTGGTAGCGAACCATCATCACTGATTCAGCCTAAATATGTGGTCGGGGTATATGTTGTCGAGATGCCTCCGCACAGAAATGGTGAAGTTAGCTGGAGCGCCTTCATGTATTGTTTGAGGTCCTCTGTCGATATGCGGAGAGCGAAATCAGACCGCGTACAAAGTAAAGACCCTTCTGTCGTTAATGGTTACAGTGTCTGTGTTTATTTAGTTGGTGCATTTATTATAATTCAATGTCCATCAGACATGCATGGGGGCCTGAATTAACATATGCTGTCTTTGACGATTTGTAGCTGTGGAAATCATGAAATGGATTCACATGTTGTGAATGCGTAATAGCCTTAGGAACTTGTGAAAAATTAAAATTTTTGCAGACTGTGTCTGCGTAACATATGGGGGTTTGGACCGGCACTGAGGGCGTGCTCGGATACCTGAAGTTGTTAAGATGACCACTCATGACAGGTGGGAAATCCGGCTTCGAGTCCCTGTTCGGCACAATAAGTGTTCAAAATATGTGAATCTATTTCATAAAGACATTTCGACCGTCAACAAACTTCCTGAAGTTACTGCCCTCCAGGAAAAATGTCGCTCACAAATTATTCTCGAAACAGAGAGCTGACTGAAGCCCGCAGTAGAAATCTCCGAAATATTTAGCGAAGCATGGAATGTATAGTGAAATGTTACCTTCGGCACCAGAGGAGGAGAAGGAGTGTTCATTGCAGTCGACTAAGTTTTATTGCGTCTGTTGAGGTAGAAACTGAGACTGTGAAGTTATCTGGACGGGAGTAATAGCGTAGGCGAACTGATGTTAATCGGATGTTTTCAATAGTCACCTGATTCCGCTGCGATAGTCATAGCGTCATTCGAAGGAAGTCTATGCTAAGTTGCACAGTAATATCCAGAGTATTCACCATTAGGTGGAGGCGACTTTAAGCTACCGAGTTTGACTAGGACGTATATGGATTCATTGTAAGTGGTACGGACACTAGTGAAGTAGTTTTCAGCACGTTTTCCGAAACCTGTCATGAGCAGATAGTTCGACATCCCACACGCAGTTGATGTATTTTAGGCCTTTCAGTAACAAATAAACCTGACCTTATCGACAGGGTCAGTGTAGAATCAGGGATTATAGGTCATAATGTGATCATAGGGACGATAATTACTAAAGTTAATAAATCTGTCAAGAAGGCTAGGCGATTACTTTTGCTGGAAACAGCAGATAAGCTGCTCTTAAAATCCCACTTGGACAACAAATCAACATCATTTAATTTCAATATGACGGCCGTAGAGAAGTAATGGGCAAAGTTTAAAATCGTTGTAGATCACAATGTGGAGAACAATGTGTATTACTGACATGCTTCGTGAGCTATAATTGGAATCCCTGGAGGACAGACGACGCTCTTTTCGTGAAACATGAAACGGAACTTGTTGTCGCGTTCCATACTTTTTCCAATAAATTCCGGTACAGGAGAACTATAGCTAGAGTGTTTTGACTCTGCAGAAGTGAATTCCGTGTATAACAAACAGAAGAGAATGGACCAAGTGGTGTTTATTTATTTATTTATTCGTTTTATTTCATGTGTGCCACGTTTCCTTGTATCCTTTCCCGTATGCGACTTTGGACTGTATGAATGTGATAGTATGTGATGTAGCAGAAAGCTCTGGTCAGAAGTCGTAGCCTTGCATGTGTAGAGTCGTTCTGTGGTAGGATTGTACCAACTCCCTAAACGTGAACAAGTTTAGCAAAGATGGTGGGCAAATCAGGTCAGAGGGATCGCGAAGGCCCGAGGATTGGCTCCGTTAGGTTGGCGAACCATTCCGTCCACCACCTTTTGAACGAAGAACGGTTAGGCGAGGTGTCCGGTGGATCACTTGTTCCTGAGTCGCGGCGCTGGACAGACGTGGAGACGCAGTTCTAGTTTTGGTAATGTTAACAAAGGTATTAGATTGTCTAAAATCTGCTCGGTAATGAAGTCCAGATGTTGAAATCAGGTGCGAGTTTACCACTAAACATTTTCATAGTTCATTCGAATTTCAGTAGAACTTTGCGTTTGTGCCTTGGTCAGGCCACGCACCATGGGCCTTAAGCTCACGGTCATGTTATTGCTCTGTGCTTAACGGAAATTCACTCATTCAATGTATTTTAATCTGCTCTTTCATTTACAGTAGTATTTTGGTGGATTTTTTAAAATTATTTTCCATATGTTTTCTTTGTGAACTTACTTTCGCGCCACGTGGTCGGTAGGAGCAACCGCCATTTTTGATAAATTGGAGTTTCGGTCTGAAAAGTTATTGTACACGATGAATAACCATACGATAGTGTGCGAGTGTAAAACAGGGAAGGAACAGTCTCGTGTGTCCGCAATTTCCTGGATTTTAGTTGTCTACCGAAACTTGCCCACGTGTGTTGAATAGCATTGAAGTGATGAAGTTTCTTGTGCTCCCCCATAACTATCTGATTTGTTGGCGCTATTGTGCGATAACTAAAATACATGGTTTAAACTCATGCCGCTAGCAAGAGTGTCGGATTTTAATGCTCATTGATTTGATAAAGACTTGCGAAATAATCTTCCACCCTGACCTACTTTTGCTTGTAGTGTCTTTTCTGAACTTGTCCTGAGACACCTATAGTAATTGAATGGGTTTAGGTATAATTGTGTATCTGTATGAAATTACATTGAAGCCAGGTCTGCGCTCCCCTGTCCCATTCCACAATTACGTGGCGAAACTGAACCATGTTAACTATAGAAACCAGTTATGATGATGTATATTACAAGAGAAACACGACTAGTTTTGAAATACCATCGGTACTGAATAAATATAAATTAATCTCTACCCTCGACTGATTATTTGCTCCCTCCATCATACAGAATTGGTCGAAGTCAGTACCACAGTCGAATTCTGGGTCATGAAAGCAAATGAAAGCTATATACTGCCTATTAAGCCCCGTATAAGTGCCTTCTGTAGTGGTAGGACATGACAATGCGACGGTAATCTTCGTACTTAGTAGAGTATTACCACCACCAGTACTGGAAGGTTACGTTGCAAACACACTTGAGAAAATTTAGAGAGCGAGGATTTGATGTAGACTGCACAACGATTCTACTGCCGGCAACATGTATTTCCTCTAAGGACCACGAAGACAGGATAAGAGAGATTAGCGCCAGTGTGGAGGTGTATAGGCAGTTGTTTGCCCTTCGCTCTGTTTACGAGTGAAACAGGAAAGGGTGAGTGGCTTGCGGAATATGTGTATAGATGTAGATGAAGTAGCCGCATTAGCCTTCGTACCATCAGACCCTCGTCTTCCATCAAGATAGGCTGGAATACCCTCAGGAAGTGCAGATATGTCTCGTCTGTGAGGCATCGTGGAACTATTGCTGGTCCCACGAGGTTTTCGGCAGAAACTCCGCTCACACATTGAGGTTGAACTGGTACTGAAGGTTCGCTGCCATTATACCGATAAAAGACTAGCACGGACGGAGCATTCTCACCAGTCTGGTGTGTTCTCGCGCTGATATCAATTATTGAAACCACTGTTAAAAGTATTTTATCTTCTTATTCATGTTGCAGTACCTCCCTTAGAACACATCTCTGGCCATATGCCGATATGAGCATTTTTGCTTCTTATCCTCTCAGCAATCGTTTCCTGTAATTATTCCCCATTTAGTTAAATCACCCTGCATGTGAATGAAGACAGATTGCTGTCCCACACAAAGGAGCGCTGAGCTACGGACAGGCACATTTAAAAGTTGACTGTCGTGCGCACGGTTGCGTGTGCGCGTGCTCGCGTGTGTGTACACTTGACGAAAAACTCGGTCCTATATCCCATTCAGCCTCCTATTTTAAAATATGCTCATTTTCTCCATAACGCCTCCTGTATGTGATGAGTAGAAATTTATTATGTACTATGCTAAGGTGGGTAGATCACGTAACTAATGAGGAGGTATTGAATAGGATTTGGGAGAAGAGAAGTTTGTGGCACAACTTGACTAGAAGAAGGGATCGGTTGGTAGGACATGTTTTGAGGCATCAAGGGATCACAAATTTAGCATTGGAGGGCAGCGTGGAGGGTAAAAATCGTAGAGGGAGACCAAGAGATGAATACACTAAGCAGATTCAGAAGGATGTAGGTTGCAGTAGGTACTGGGAGATGAAGAAGCTTGCACAGGATAGAGTAGCATGGAGAGCTGCATCAAACCAGTCTCAGGACTGAAGACCACAACAACAACAATGCTTAACAAAAAAATTGAACTGAAGCACCCAGAAGAGGATGAGAAACGAAATGAAACTTCACGAGTTGAAAGGGGACGTGATGTCATTTCTTTTAGGGACTGCAAAAGCAGTCAGATTTGCAGAGAACTTGGCAGTATGAGTCGACTTATTATTGTGATTTTGCACGCCCTCTGGTGTGGCTGCATGCACTGATTCGGCTGGGAAGGGTGTCACAAAGCCGTTGTATCCTCCTCTGAAGCAAGCTACCCTAAAACTGTTGTAACGGAGCCTCAGTATACTAGATACTGACTCTGGAATGGAGTCGACGTCCGAGCTGGCAGCATACACGTTCTAGTAGGAATAGATCAGTTAATCTTCCTGATCATGGGAATACTTCAACATCACACAGACATTCCATGGAGGCATATGCCATATGTCGGCAAGCATTGTCCTATTAAAAAGGGCACCACGATACTGTCACACGTGAGTAACGCGAGAGGACATGGGACGTCTTTGTCACTTGACGTATCTTTATGCCGTCAGTGTTCCCTCAGTCGCCACCAGCCGTCACTTGAAGTCATACCCGATGTCTCCCTACACGATGATAGCCCCAGTAACACTGCTGTGCCTCTCCAAAGCATTGGAAGACTGGAACCTCTGACCAGCTTGCCGCCATACTCGCCGACGGTGATCATCCGGGGTAGTGGAGCACCATGATTCATCGCTGAACACAAGGCGACCCCATTCATCGATGATCCGTGCTTCCCGGGCACGAAATCGCCCCATACGCACCTGTTTGTATTTTGTTAACGGCACCCTTCATATGGGACGGTTATTTCCCAGTCTGCCTGTTATTTCCTAGTCTGCCTGTTGCTAGTTTCCAACCAGTGGTATGGGATAACACAGAATGTTATAGGGAGTGCATTACTTGTTCTCGGATTGCAGGCGCAGATGTGAAGGTGTTACGCTGTGCTTGGTGCAGAGCACGCCGATCCTCCCTTAACGACAAACATGTCTGCCTTCACGTTCCCATGCAGTCCAACGTCAAGCCACTGCCACGTAAATGCCCCAGAAATATGGATATTTCATATTTCAACCAGTTGGCCAAATGGCGACCCACAATGAGGCCCCTTCCATATTGTGTTAGGTGTTGATAACGGTGTCTCAACGACAGCGTTGCATCCCCGTTCCTTCATAGTTATCACTCAACATCTGACACTCTTCATGCCCCTTATATACCCTACCAAGTCTGACTGTATTACTAAACACGAAAAACATTAATGCGCTATCATGGCTGTTTTACCTGTCACAGAGTACAGCAATCCTAATCATTTACGTACATAACAATGGTGCGTACGTGTACGAAGTTAGAGTAACATCCAACCATCTCTTATGGGTGCTTCATTTTCTGTCAGGCAGTGTGAACACTGAAAACGTGAGCAGCAGCATTAGTATGTTTAACGCAGCGAAAGATGTTCGTTCCACAGCACTACGTGCTCCAGTAAGAGAAGCCCTTAAAGTGTTTTTAATGGCCCTCTAAGCCGCTTAGCACTCAAACAGACATAGTAAAATGCTAGCGCTCCGGCCTCTTATTTCTGGAACTGAATCCTCTTACACCTAGGTGCTACCTTCTGCAACCTTTCAAGGCGGACGACGACTCTATTATGTGTTCTTGAAGCGTAGAGTGAATAAAAGCTGACATCTACTGGAGCTCCTCGTAATAGTTCGGACGTCTACGACACCCTCACTCTCATATTCTTCAGTCAGTTCACATATTTATCTACCCATGATGTCTTTTACTGTAATTCACAGGAATGTATTGCGTGATCACTAAATGATATTCCCCAAGACACGTGGAGTGTGATAGTAATATTGCTAAGTGTGAGGTAGAGGTGCCTAATAATAAAGTCTCTTTTCTGTGCCTTTTTACTGATTTGACGTTTCGAGCCACTGTAACCGACGCTTTCTGCGTATAAAATACTGACAGTTTCTCGAAACTTTCCTCCTCTCAGGCTCGTAAAATTTCGAGGTGTTAAGTGGAAGATTAGAAAAAAAATAACGATACTCGAATACAATACTGACAGAATATCCTGGTTCATCCCCATTGTAACCTGAATGATGGGCCTAATTCACGGCGCGGAAAACCCCATGAAAATGTCACAAAACCATCTTCGGCCTGAACTACACCCTCCAGACATCGGGATTTCAGGAGAGTATTTCTCAGGCTGAAGGTGGTTCTGTGATATTTTGAGGATGTTTATCATACCATTAATTTAGTCCACTCAGTAAAGTTACCATGAACAGCTATGTTGCTTTCAACTTTCTAGTTGACTACCTGTTGCCCTTTCTCTAGAATTTCATGGTGAGTCTACTGTGGGTAAACTTATCTGACAAAATTACAACTGTCGTGTTGACAGGTGCCGGCAATCCCACAGACACTGAAGCATCACGGGTTTGCATACGTACGAGACGTTGCCTCTACGGACTACATCGATCACAAGGACGAAAGACTGCAGGAGAAGCACCACCGGAGGTCCTCCTAACAGAGATGTATTTCCTTCGCCGTAGCACGAATTCCTCCGCGCCCTGGCTATATAGGGCGGCGTAAGGCAACAGGTCGTCAGTTCGCTCCACCGGAGCTCTGGGCCAATTCTTGCGCCGACCCTTAGCAGCCTATCATTCAGAGCCCGGTCGGAAGCCACTGCACCGTGACTTACTACTTTCCAACGATATTCCGAGACGTACCTGTCGGCCAACTACGCCGAATGCTCACCCATCGTCGTTACAGATTATCACTGACAGACTCGTCACGCCCCACTACGTTTATTCCCTATGAGTTACAGGCATATGCCTGTTAGTGTCTGAGAAGTTGTATTACTTTCTTTCTTCTTCTTCGCGGATGGATCACTTAGGACCACGCGTAATCAACATTTCTTGGCCTTCCTTTTCGCCCAGTATTCCTTCATAAACAACGAATGGGCTAGCTTTCGTTGCGTAGACCACGTATGTCGGTTAGTTTTTCTCTCTTCTTCCTCAAAACCCCGTGTGTTGGTGATTTTTCTGATTTCATTTCTGTCATGTAGATTTGGAGACCCTAATTCTCTCAGGTCTTTTTCCGTCTGTTTGTACCAGTTCGGTCTTGTAGTTTTGTTCTTTAAAAATGTATGGATTTTGTGCGTTAACCTTCTTTCTAAGTGCCGCATGAATTGGATTCTTCTCATGCGCATTGTGTCTGTTATTTTGGAGATATTTTTATATATTTCTGCCTTGGGTTTTGGATAATGCACACCATCTTTAGTTCTTGATCCTAGGATTTTCCTCATTATTTTACGGGTTTAATTACTGTTGTATAGTGTCGTATTTTGCAGTTCCACGAGAGACTATTTTTGTTGTAAATGTTTTTTGTTAACTGAAACGCCGTCTCCATTTTCTGGACTCTTGATCTGACAGATTTCTTTTCATTACAATTTTCTCCAATCGATTCACCTAAACATTTAAATTCTTTTACTCGAGAGATGTAGTTATTACCAATGTTGAGATCAGAAGGTGCATCTTTGATGTCAGTCATAAATTTTGTTTTTCCAAATTAAATTTGTAATCCTATTTTAGCTACCTGCTCTTGTAATAATTCTAGCTGTTTCTGTGCATCAGTAAAGTCTTGTGCGATCAGTGCCATGTCATCAGCAAATGCTAAACAGTCTAATTCTATGCCCTTACGTCTTGGTCCCAGTCTGTGTGCTGGTGCACCTGCTTTTCTCCATTCTCTAACAACTTTTTCAACAGCACAATTGAAGAGCACTGGGGACAGTACATCTCCTTGTCGTACTCCTGTGTCTATTTCAAATTCTGTGCTCAAGTCTCCCATAAATTTTACTTTGGATTTGGTCTCCGTGAGTGTTTCTTTTTGATGTTTATTGTCTTTTGATCTAGTCCAAATTCTGCTAAATATTCAAAAAGGGATTCGCGGTCTATACTGTCATATGCTTTTTTAAAGTCGACAAACGTGATGACATAACTTTTGTTTGAAGTACTATGTAAATATTTCATTGAGTTTTTCAAGTTAAGGATTTGTTCTACGAATGATCGACCTTTTCTGAACCCACCTTGGCATTCGCCTAGTTTTTAATCCAGCTGAGGTTCTGTGCGGTTTAGTAGACTTCAGATATTACATTTTTTATTGAGAAGAGTTTTCCTTTCAAATATTATTGGTTTTCCGTGTTGAGTTTACTGCAATTTAATAGAAGAGAATTACACCAGACGCGTTTCGCTTTTATTTATAAAGCATCTTTCCTAGTTATTGGTGTTTCTTTACATTTTCTTCAAATTACTGCTTATTCCCTCCTTGTTAGCAGCGGTTGACGTTGAAAGACTTCCCTTCACATGTGCACTTGACGCCGGCCGGTGTGGCCGTGCGGTTAAAGGCGCTTCAGTCTGGAACCGCGTGACCGATACGGTCGCAGGTTCGAATCCTGCCTCGGGCATGGATGTGTGTGATGTCCTTAGGTTAGTTAGGTTTAATTAGTTCTAAGTTCTAGGCGACTGATGACCTCAGAAGTTAAGTCGCATAGTGCTCAGAGCCATTTGAACCATATGCACTTGACAGTTTCTTCCATTCTGCAATATTTCTTGCGTTCATTGCGTTATTTAAACTTCACCTGTGTAAACTGAATTGAAGTTAGGTGAGTTTCTAACTCCTTTATTATTAAATCCCACTACTATGGTCGTAGTCCTTGTTTACCTGTGTCTTATTGGTTACTTATCAAGCATCTCCCCGTGGGAGAGCCCGCATCTCGTGGTCGTGCGGTAGCGTTCTCGCTTCCCACGCCCGGGTTCCCGGGTTCGATTCCCGGCGGGGTCAGGGATTTTCTGTGCCTCGTGATGGCTGGGTGTTGTGTGCTGTCCTTAGGTTAGTTAGGCTTAAGTAGTTCTAAGTTCTAGGGGACTTATGACCACAGCAGTTGAGTCCCATAGTGCTCAGAGCCATTTGAACCATTTTTTTCCCCGTGGGAGATGTTGCAACAGGGCTGCACGCTTACGTTTCTGGTTTGACGTAAATGTAGTCATCCTATCGCACGTCCACTACCTAGCTAAAACATCCGACCTGGTATTCAACATCCCCGCAAATTGGTACCTCTACGGGACCAGAGGCTCAGACGATGCCAGACTGAGATTCATTGGAAGAATCCTAAGGAAATGCAATCCGAAAACAAAGGAAGTAGGTTACAGTACGATTGTTCGCCCACTGCTTGAATACTGCTCAGCAGTGTGGGATCCGTACCAAATAGGATTGATAGAAGAGATAGAGAAGATCCAACGAAGAGCAGCGCGCTTCGTTACAGGATCATTTAGTAATCGCGAAAGCGTTACGGAGATGATAGATAAACTCCAGTGGAAGACTCTGCAGGAGAGACGCTCAGTAGCTCGGTACGGGCTTTTGTTAAAGTTTCGAGAACATACCTTCACCGAAGAGTCAAGCAGTATATTGCTCCCTCCTACGTATATCTCGCGAAGAGACCATGAGGATAAAATCAGAGAGTTTAGAGCGCACACAGAAGCATACCGACAATCCTTCTTTCCACGAACAATACGAGACTGGAATAGAAGGGAGAACCGATAGAGGTACTCAGGGTGCCCTCCGCCACACACCGTCAGGTGGCTTGCGGAGTATGGATGTAGATGTAGATGTAGATCCTATCATCAATGAATAGCTTCACCTGGACATGGCGTACCTGAAGAAACTTGTGGACTCTCCTCGCCGGAGTGAGGTCGTTATCGAGCCTAGAGGTGGTTTTACACGGAATTAACATCATGTCTGGAAGTGACTAATGGTTTCTCGAGAGTACTTATGCACGTCAAAGAAAATAAAAACATCAGAAGATGACGTCAGAAGGATTTCTACGGATCGAGTGTAAATAATCTTTTGTAGTAACTGAGAGTGTCCTCGAAGAGCCTTTATCTCAGGTGTAGAAACTACTGACTACTTATTGTTTTGCATTAATCCCGTACCTGCACGGGGTCGGCATTTTTATTATTGAATTTGGTATTGTTGATGTTAGTATGTGGCTGGATGTCCTTCCTGTGACCGCGATCCTTCCACCACCCTCGCCCCCCCCCCGCCCCACCCCCTCCCCTCACAGGACGGGATTTGTGTACTGTCTGCGTGTAGTGTCATCCATGTGAAAGTGTGAGAACGTTTTGTTAAACATTTGCGAATCGTGTAACTCAGGCGGCACGTAGGAACCAGCCCGGTATTCACCTAGTCTGCCGCGAGAAACAGCCACTTCCAGGCTGGATGGCTCACCGGACATTGTCGTTATTCCGTCCGGTGGATTCGATGCGGGGCGTCTGTCCGAATTCCGGAAGCGACACCCTAACACGCGCAGCTATCCAGGCCTGTTATAGAAACAACTAACTGATTCATATTATTAACGTTCTTAAGAGTGCTTTCGTTGCAGCAAATCAGAAAATAATTTAGTGTATACTTCAATACATCTGCTGAGCCACTAGGGTGGAAGGAAAGAAAGAAGCGAGCACTGACTTCGATAGAGAGCAAACTGTGTTAGAGCCCAGTGAGCAAACGTGCTGCAGAGTGGATCTAAGTGGGTGCAGCCTGAAGAGCGCTTCACTTCCCGAGAGGACAGCGACGCTTCAAGTGGCCGAGATACGGCGCCAGCGCTCCCCTTGCTGAAAGCTCGTATGTCCTCGTATATTGCGAGTCCCTACCGTTTCCATTTGACACGAGCCCTAGGCTGAACCACTTCACTCATTTTAGCTCATAAGCAGCATTTCTCGCTCCTACACGTTACACTGGCGGTTTCAGGAGGAATAGAAGTAAATTTAAAAGGCAATTTCCTGACTGACTGATTCATCATCGCTCAGCCCAAACCGCTAACGACAGAAATTTGAAATCTGGAGAATTTGGGGAGCTTATACTTCAAGCAACATATAAGAGGGGATTGTTCGACATTCCACTCCTAAGGGCGTGAAATACTAGATGAAAAGCTTTTTGAGTATTTGTCTTTATTACGGCAATTTTGAAGCTAGAACTACGAAAATTGTAATTTGGTTTCACAGTCAGAAATAAGAAAAATACACGTTTCAGCATTTTTGGAAATTCAATCACTAAGGGGTAAATAGCGTCCTAATGTTTTCTTTGAAAATAGATAATTATTAAAGGTAGATCTATGAAAACTGGTATTTGACTTCTCGGTTAGAAATATGCGTTTCAGTGTCTTTTGGAAATTCAACCCTGTGAGGGAGTGGGGAGTGAAAAGTTTTATAAAATTATTTCATTATAAAAGCATTTTCAGAGGTAAATCTGTAAAAATTTGTATTTGGCTTCTCGATTAGAAATAAAAAACATGTTTCACTGTTTTTAGAAAGTCAGTCCTTAAGGAGGTGAAAGTATTTCATTTTGAAAGCATTTTTGAAGCTACAGCTATGAAAATTTGTATTTGGCTTCTCCATTATAAATTTAAAAAAGTGCGTGTTTCACTGTTTTTGGAAATTCAAACCCCTAGACGATGAAATAGGGGATGAAAATTTTTAAGAAAATATTTCGTTTTATTAAAAAAAATTTAAACGTAAATATATGGGAATTGTTATTTCAATTCTACATTAGATGTAAAGAAATACTTATTAGGAGATGAAAGTTTCTATGAAAATGTCACCATAAGAACGCAAAAGTCATGATTAACAAAAAGCTTGGGCTCCAGCTACCCGAATTACATTTTAATCAGAAATACATTTAGTAAAGAACATGTTTCTATGGCCTTAATTAGCGTGAATAGTTTAGAAGGTGTTGCAATTTGTGAACAACATTATAATTCGATGAAAGAAAAACAAAAACAAAAAAATCTGCGCAAACCGTACAGTCAACGCGAGCGAAACAGCGGCAGCAAGCTTGTAGTAAACATTAAGGGAGGTGGTAGTTTAGATTAATTCCAACACAACATTTCTCGTAACATATGTCCAATTTTTTTTAGTTGCAGAGACACAGCTGTTAAACTGCAGCCCAAACAAATACACAAGGAGTCAAGTGAAGGCAAGTGATGATGTTCGACCTTCATTTCACAAATTTCCCCTCTGACTGCAATGTACTTTCGAATTCTCTTGACAACACCGCTGTGTAGCTCTTCGAAAGTCGTCATTGATTCTTTTATGGGGGGGGGGGGGCGAACTATTCACAATACTGGCGATCAATTCGTCTCTTGTGTTTATTTTTTTCTTTCTAGGCTTCGTGTTTCTACCATCCCAACAGGCAAAAGTCTGAAGGTGTAAGGTCGGGAGAACTTGATGACTAAGGTAGCTAGCCATTTCTGCCGATCGATAGTGCGGGGAATATTAGGTTTAAATGATGTATCAACTGAGTACTAGAATGTGCTGGAGCCCCGTTATGCTGGAAGATCAAAACCATCTTCATAACCAAAATAACCTCTTCCAATAATGCTGGAAGTTCGTTTGGAAGACATCTAGATGACAGGGCTGTGTAACACTACAGGCCCAATTAACTTACTGTCTGTCATGCCACATCAATACTGAAAATATCAATAACGTAATACAGGGTGGCCCAAAAAGGATGGTCACATTTTAAATAACTATAACTCCATCAGTTTTACAAATTAATTTTATTCAATTACGTAACTAAATGCTCCCAGGCACCCAATTACAAGAACTAACCACAAAAAATCATGTACGGAAAATGACTTCCGGAAGATGGTGTCCTTCCTCGGTGATGCATTCCACAAGTCTTTCCTCGAAATTTTCCATCACTTTCACTACTGTTTCTTCTTGAGTTGCCATAATTTCCGCACTGATTGCCTCCTTCAGATCAATTAAGTTTCGGGGCTTCTGTACGTAGACTTTTGACTTTAGGTATCGCCAAAGAAAAAAATCACAGGCTGAGAGGTCAGGTGATCTCGCGGGCCAGTGGACATCTCCAAAACGCGAGATGATGTGGTGGGGGAACATCCGCCTTAAAACACACATGGAGTCATTGGCTGTGTGGGCCGTGGCCCCGTCCTGTTGAAACCAAATTCGATCTCGATTTACATGTAACTCTCGCAGTTTCGGCACCAAAAAGCTACGTAGCATGTTAACGTAACGTTTCGAGGTCACTGTGACTGTAGCGTTGTTCTCCTGAAAAAAATAAGGACCAACAATCCCCAATCTTGAAATTCCACACCAGACTGTTACCTTAGCACTATGAAGAGGCTTTTGGTGCAATTCTCTGGGATTATCTGCTGCCCAGTACCTGCAGTTTTGTTTATTGACATAGCCGTCTAAATGGAAATGGGCTTCATCTGACATAAGAAGCACAACATCATTATTAGAGTACAAGATGTCAAGCATTGATTCACAAAATCGTCTTCGCTGCTCAAAATCACGATCATACAGCTTTTGCGTGATCATAATTTTGTATGGGTGAAACTGTAACTCACGGCTTAAAATACGCTGCAACGAACTACGGCTGAGGCCTAAAGTTTGAGCACGACGCCTAGTGGAACGACGCGGGCTTTGCAGCACTGACGCTCTAACATCATCAATGTTCTGTGGAGTAACTGCCGTACGTGTACGCCCTGTAGACTTACCACTTTTGACAGACCCTGTTGTCCGGAATGCAGTCACCCAACGTGATATGGATCTGCGATCTGGAATGGGTCCATCACGCGCTACACCAAAACGTTGTCGAAACAATCGTTGCACAGTAATAAACGATTCATTATTTCTGAAAAACTGTTCCACAGCAAAAACACGATGCTCGACCGTCCACTGCGCCATCTCGTGGCAAACTGGGTGTAATGGCCGACTTGCAGACGGCCGGCAGTGGTCCCCCCTCCTCACCTTTCAATGGTACTACGCAGTTCAAATCCGACCATCCTTTTTGGGCCACCCAGTATTAAGCCCAGCTTAGCAACTTGAACTTCAAAACAAAAGACACTAGATAAATAAAGCCATAGTGACTAGACTACCAATACGGGAAATGAAAACTTATCTCTGTAACAGCTGTATCTCTGTAACCGATAGAAACTGTACACATTTTCTGCTACATCCTAAAATATTTCTTATTGCTACTGAAACAATATGTACAATATTCGTGTGTATATCAAACACTGTAAGTAGGCTGTTTAGGTTTTCTTATTGGTAACGCCACGTAGCGCTCTGTATGAAAATCACTGGCTGTGCTGTGTGCAGTCTGTGGCTGGTTAGCATTGTTGTAATATTCGCCATTGTAGTGTTGGGCAGTTGGCTGTTAACAGCGCGTAGCGTTGCGCAGTTGGAGGTGAGCCGCCAGCAGTGGTGGATGTGGGGAAGTGAGATGCGGATTTTTGAGAGCGGATGATCTGGACGTGTGTCCATCAGAAACAGTACATTTGTAAGAATGGATGTCATGAACTGCCATATATATTATGACTTTTGAACACTATTAAGGTAAATACATTGTTTGTTCTCTATCAAAATCTTTCATTTGCTAACTATGCATATCAGTAGTTAGTGCCTTCAGTAGTTTGAATCTTTTATTTAGCTGGCAGTAGTGGCTCTCGCTGTATTGCAGTAGTTCGAGTAACGAAGATTTTTGTGAGGTAACTGATTTAGTGATTTGTGAAAGGTATAGCTTAATGTTAGTCAGGGCCATTCTTTTGTAGGGATTATTGAAAGTCAGATCGCGTTGCGCTAAAAATATTGTGTGTCATTTTAGTGTTGATCAGAATAGGTAAAGAGCGATATGCAAAATGTCTGAGTACGGTCAGTTCTGCTCAGCTGTTTGAAAATCAAATGGTGTAAGAGGTTTATCAGCACAGTAATTCATTAATTTTTCTAAGGGGACGTTTCATATGTCGACCCTTAGCCGAGGATACCTCACTGGAATCTTCTGATTTATTCTTGTAGTTTGTGTAATTAGTGCAGCCTTTGTTTATTGCTAGCGCGTAATTGTAGAGAGAATTTCCTTTGTAGTTGTAGTTTTTCATTCTTGTACAGTAAAACAGTTGGGTGGCATGCATGTAGTTTTGCACCAAGTATTTCGCAGCTGCGCTTGCAATTAACGAGATATTATTTTCAATGCTATGTTAATGTGTTTTCTTATTTTGCTCTTCAAATTGTGCTTTTCTGTGTTGTCGTGTGAAATATTGTGACAATAATGGCGTGTGAAAAACGTAATACTAGGCTCCAAAGTAAACTGAGAAATGACAGTGAAGAAGAAAGCAGTGTGTTAGCGCCGCCGAGTAATGAATTAACTAATGTTCAAAGTAGTAATTTGGTAATTGTGCATAGGGAAATGGTGCGGGCTGCAAATAATGGTGTAGGCAGTGAAACAATTAGTGAACAGGGAAGCATTATCGATCGATCGGTCGGCAACAGCTCGCCTCATTAATCCGAAATGAAAGGACACAATCTTGCAAATACTGTAGATTCAGGTTTTGCGTCCTCATCGTTTTCTCAAATAAGTCAAGACACATTTTCTGCTTGTCAAAATGTGAATGTTGCCGGAGGAAATGCACTGCCGAAAAGCATAGAGGAACAGTTTCCAGACACTAATACATTATTATTGCAATTAATGCATCAAATGAAACAAAATCAGAGACAAACACAGCAACAGTTACACGCAATGGTACAAAATCAGAGACAAACAGAGCAGAAGCTTCAAAAGTTAGACACAATGGAACAAAATCAGAGACAAACACAGCAAAAGCTTCAAAAGTTAGACTCCACACTTGATCAAACACGTGAAGATTTAACTACTGAGTTACATAAAATCGAATCGAAATGTCAAAAAGTCTGTAATTACGTAAAAACACAAATTTGTGAGCATTTTCAACCTATTTTTTCGCGGCATGAAAATGCATTACAGAATCACGAAGCAGCCATAAAAGAACTGCCATGAGACCTTGCGGGCTAAAATTGACTCAGTTGCATCTACTGATTCGGTTACGCTACTTGCAAAAACTCAGGAAAACTTAAAGGACGCAGTAGATACTCTGCAAATTGGTTCAGAAAGACACATGGAGAAAAATTAGTTCATTATCAGAGAAAGTAGCCGAACTTTCGGATCAGTTCACTAACTTATCTACAAAGAAAGATGATGATCTGAATGACACAAGACCTGTAGCCATCACTGACACAGAAGAATATGAACAAATTAAGAAATTCAAACAAAATCAGAATCAAATTAATACGCAACACAAAAGAGAAATCCGGGAAGTACAAGATCAGTTGGCACAAGTAATACATATTTCAGAGGACACTCGCGCCTCAACACGGGAAGAGGGACTTAGAAATACGGAAAAGCCGCAAAGTAATAACACAGGGCACTTCGGAAATTATGAAAGAAATTGGCAAGGTACACCGAATTTTGAGATGGAACCGCCGACACGACGTAACAATGACCGATATGTGACTCGCCGACGTGATGATTTTGACTATAAGCTGTTCATTACTACATGTAAATTAAAAACATTTAAGAATTCTGGCAACGACATTCATCCACAAGCGTGGCTTCATCAATTCTCTCATTGTTTTCCTCCCAACTGGTTGTTGGAGCACAGATTAGAATTTATGTGTGGCTACTTAGAGAATGAACCAGCTGTAAGAATGCGATCGATCATTCACGATTGTCACAGTGAAGGAGAATTTTATCATGACTTCCTCTCAGCATATTGGTCTCAAGCTATACAAGACCGAGTAAAACACAGCATCATAATGAAACATTTCGAACAATCTGAATTTTCCAGTCTTGTGAAATATTTTGAAGACATGTTGCACAAGAATCGGTACCTGTCAAACCCTTATAGCCCCTCAGAACTCATCCGCTTTTGCTTAATCAAATTGCCTGAACATTTACGACATATTATTTTGGCAGGACGTTGCAAAGACGGCGTTGAAACTTTCCAGGGACTGTTACAAGAATTGGAAATTGACACTGACAATCGTGGAACGCGAAAACAGGAGCACAACAATTACAGGTCACATCCGTCACAATTCCGCGATGAAAGAAATAATAACTGGACACGACAAGGCTATTCTCACAACACAAATCGTAACCAAAACAGACACCCCCCCCCCCTTATGACAACAGTTGGCAGAATAATAGTTACAGAGAAAGATCGCACTTCCGTAGTAATGAATATGACAGAGATAACCATAGAAACAGACAATATGGAAGCCAAAACAATTATTATCAAGGGAGACAGAATAACTTCAGACGCAACGGCCCACCGCGCAGTTACGATTCCGGGAGAAATTCTCCACCACATGACCAACAAAAAAGAAACTATGTAAACTACCGACAAAACGACAGACCTGAATTTCATCAGAACTTGCAGGATTCAAACAGGTCAGGGTCCTCTCGAAAAGGTGAATTTGTAGAAGTTAGAGCTCCAAATCCCAATAACGACGCGCGCCATCAAAGAAACAGACAGTGACTCGCACCGCAGGCAGCCACGTGCGCCGGTTGGCTCAGCGAAAAATAACATAGACGCTAACCTTGAGAAAAATTTTAGTATTCCTTACCGACGTATACAACATATAATTACTTTGAAGTTGAAACTCTGAGCACTAGAAAGGGTAAAAGATTGCACCACATTTCACATGTAAAACCGTTTATTGAAAGATAATCTGCTTTTTAACTTAGTCTTTGCTATAAAATTTTTCACTTCATGTTTCTAGTACTCTTTGTCACCCTTAGAAACTGTTAACATGCAACTATGTTTTAAAATTAACTATCCAGTCTAGAACCTAGGGAAAATATTTAGACAGTAATTACGAATGCATTGTTATAGTGAACAGACGACACAGTGTTATTGTGTGTGTACATTCTTGCTTGTTAGTTGCACGATCACGTAACGACTATAAGGCTTAGATACTTAGAACATAGACCGGCACTGCTAATGAGAAATTCATGAAACATTTTGGTTTACTTGAAAAGACATTCTTTATTTGAAGTACTTTCTATGGGATTAAAGATGACTTAGCATTTGGTTTCTTTGACAGCTACACGATTGTATCACGCTACTAATGTGTGACACAATTTACATTGTTGCTTTTGTGCTGTATCTGCTTTATATCTGCACAGTTTTTCTGAATTCTTCTGGAAAGGAAAACATGTTTTAGTAGTATCTTTTGTGGTATAGCTACAATGAGACAGCCTTTTCTGTAGCACAACAATACGTTACAGTACAGTACTTGATTCATCACGGCAATAAGCGTAACAACTACGATATCTATACGCATAGCAGTTCACTTTGCTTATTACGAGGTAAGTACATTGACTTCTACAGAACTTTGCTTACGGACGATGATAATTACGACACTTGGCACATTTTTTACCCTAAAGAAATGACAGAGATTATCTTACAACAAGACGAACAGTTTAGCGCTGCAGTACACGTATTTGAGTGATTAATTTTGTACTTATAACAGTTATTTTTAAAGATTTTTGAATCACAAAGATACAAATAAAGATTTCCGCGACACATTTCATTCCATTGCTGTAATCTGTAACACCTGAGGGTATAATTACATTAATCCTCAGGGGGGTACACGCTTACTTTGTGTACCATGTGTTTGGTAAGCACAAGGAGCCCTAGCTAATATGGTATTTGCTTATACAACTTTACACATCGGTACCATATTTATCTAACACAGAATTAGACAGCTATCTGATTATTTAACAGAGAAACAAACTTTTTTTTTACTACGTCAGTGACACATGTTTACGCAATTACACAGTTGGATAATTTCACACTTATGAAATTGTATTTTGTCTGTACTTTATGAACTGTTCATATTTTTTTGGAACCATTGTGATACTATGAGAGCTTTGAATGACGTATTTGGTATGGGATCATGATTTTTAAAGTACGTTTGAGGTAGATGATGCTATTGAAATGAGCAGAGAATTTTTTTTAGGTTTTGACATTATTGCAGAAATCTACGGCGTTTTAGAGATTTGACTGAGGTGTTATAATGATTTTTATGACGACAATGTGTATTATGCTGTTGAGGTATGTTTATGATCAATAAGCTGATGCTATATGAGGAATTTAATTGTGCTATGTATTTATTATGATGAAATATTGAAGAAATGTCGACGAATGTATATGTGTAATAAGGTAAGGAATAATGAGTAGTGTTTAGGGACTCTGACTTGTGAAAAAGGATGTTGGAAACCAAGAATCGTACTTTAAGAGTTATGAAATGTGTGTAAATGCGTGAAATACTGGCGAAAATTTTTTGGACACTGTTATATTTATAGGATTTTGTTTCTACAGATTTGTAACGCAAATATTTCGACCTGTGAAATTTTATTTGTATCAAACTGTCACTGAAGCGGAAACTGATGGCGTAAATATTTCGGTAAGGAAGGTAGGTCACCTTGACGTAATGCGTTTTGAGCGCCCAGCTGAGAGATAGTCGTCTGACAAAAGAAAGCCATTAGGTGGAAAAAAAGAGGCCATTATCCTCGCTATTGACATTTCTTTGTCGAAAGCATCGCAAATACGACACGCTCAAACTATAAAACATATGATTGCACTGTGGAGCTCTTAATTTATGGTATTTACTAAAATGCCTAATGAAATGATGAGAAACATTTTACATCTATTGTCTTTCTAGTTGAGAGATTGCTCATTTTGTTTAATATCCGGTTTCCAGCTGTGTTGCAGCATTGGTTTTATAAAATAAAATTAAGTGCATTTGCTAATGTGAACACTTTCTGCCAACAGATCTATTAAATAATAATTTTATGATCCACATTCTTCGAAAAAGGAGCACTTGGAATGGAAAGACCAATAAGAAGGGATTAATAACAGTAACTGCATAGGTATTAAACATGGCCATTTTTACTGTAAGCTAATTTATATATACTGCTGCTTGCTTTGCCAATTTCCATTTTTTTGTCATTGCTGTTTGTGTTAATTTGTTATGTGCTGCTGCATTGCCTCGTCCCTTGGTGTATATATCTGAGCTCAGTAGATTTAAGTTATCTTAAGAGGGGGTAGACTATATAAGAGAATGAGTTGCGATGAACTGGAAGAAATGCATTGAGAAGTTATACAAAAAAAGTACGGAAAGCAGGTATAGATAGGACTTTTTGGAAATAATGAAGAACGAACGGAGATCTCCGATTAGTAAAGAAAGTTTTGTTTGCAAAATACTGAAGTAAAACAAACCCTGTCCTTTCCTTGTGTTATCCCACTATGTTTTTGTGTACCCTTGTGTATTTGTGTTCTTCCTGTCTTTATGTGTTTATCTGATAAGACTTATGTTGTAGAATTTTTCTAATACTCAGTTACATTCACTATGATGAGGAATACTGTTATCCTCAAATATAATTTTCATTAATAATATGTCATTTTCTTTGTAAAGATGTTTACACATTATTAATTTTGTTCTGTTTCAATTCTCATGTGTGAAATTAATGTTTCGAAAACTATTCTCATTATTTTATATATTTACTAATGTCATAATTCCTGTAACACTGATGTATCTGTTTATTTCTATTCTTTTGTACAGCCCGTATTACTACAAATGTTATCTGTATTGTTATGTTCTTTAATGATGTATTTTGTACCTTTGTTATTGTATTCTCATGTTATAAAATTGTAGTTGACACCAATTCACCAAATTAAGTAACTTGTAAGCATTCATTTCACTGCACATATTTCTGTTGGTCATAGTATACGCACAATATGTGAAAAAAAGAGGACTGTTAGTGTTTGGATGTGTGTTAATAATTCAGCAAGGGACTGATTAACAGCATTGCTGGTTCTAAGGACAATTCTAAAAACTTTGTGCGTGCACAAGTGGTGGTTTATGGACTTGCTATATTCTCTGTAAGACTCTTCCTTGGTGATTGTGCACCTGCACAGTCGCTACAGATGGCTGCTGGCCGTCTCTACAAGGACTACAGTGGGTCTGCATCTTTGATGGCCCACCAATACCATTATTTCTACAACGACTGCAGTGGGTCTGCACCTCTAGTGGCCCACCAATTCCATACTCACTACCAGGACTACAGTGGGTCTGCTCTGTGATGACCTACCTACCAATATTCTTCAAAACTTCGAATGACTCTGCTGTGGGTTTGCTCTGTTGTGGCCCATTACCTGTCTGCATGTCAAGAGTCAGCACTGTCTTTCCGTTGGAAGGACAACACTACTTCTTCAAGACTGCATGGAAATCCACTACTTTCGTGTGCATTTTCTTTTACTGCTCAGACTTTGAGAAAAACACTGCAATTTTACTGTGATGAATGATCAGGACTGTCTTTATGGACTGTGAGACAATTTTAGCTTTCGACCAACATTGTATCAATAAGTGTGTACATTTGATTTCTTTGTTACTGTAATTATGATTATGAAAATTTTTTTCAAATCTGTATTGGCCACTGCCCAAAACAATTTGTAAAATTTTTTGTGGGGAGCATGGGGGCTGTGTAAGTAGGCTGTTAAGGTTTTCTTATTGGTAACGCCACGTAGCGCTCTGTATGAAAATCACTGGCTGTGCTGTGTGCAGTCTGTGGCTGGTTAGCATTGTTGTAATATTCGCCATTGTAGTGTTGGGCAGTTGGCTGTTAACAGCGCGTAGAGTTGCGCAGTTGGAGGTGAGCCGCCAGCAGTGGTGGATGTGGGGAAGTGAGATGGCGGATTTTTGAGAGCGGATGATCTGGACGTGTGTCCATCAGAAACAGTACATTTGTAAGAATGGATGTCATGAACTGCTATATATATTATGACTTTTGAACACTATTAAGGTAAATACATTGTTTGTTGTCTATCAAAATCTTTCATTTGCTAACTATGCATATAAGTAGTTAGTGCCTTCAGTAGTTTGAATCTTTTATTTAGCTGGCAGTAGTGGCGCTCGCTGTATTGCAGTAGTTCGAGTAACGAAGATTTTTGTGAGGTAACTGATTTAGTGACTTGTGAAAGGTATAGTTTAATGTTAGTCAGGGCCATTCTTTTGTAGGGATTATTGAAAGTCAGATCGCGTTGCTCTGAAAATATTGTGTGTCATTTTAGTGTTGATCAGAATAGGTAAAGAGCGAAATGCGAAATGTCTGAGTACGGTCAGTTCTGCTCAGCTGTTTGAAAATGAAATAACGTAGGGGCTTACCAGCACAGTAATTCACTAATTTTTCTAAGGGGACGTTACAACACTTCCTCAGCGTTTCGTTAAATATTAGTGTACTAATTCAATAGCATGTCAATCCGTAAAAACGTCGCAACTTTCCGTAATTAATATCGCTTGCTTGTTACCTTATAGTCTAGGAGGTCCCAAAAAGGTATGGCACCAAACACAGGGTGGGGAAAAGCTTTAGTTCTATGGTAGAACTCTTCACAAGCGCGAGATCGCTGGATCGAATCTCGCTGCCGGTTCTACATTATGTATGTGCATAGATCTTTAAGCTATCTGCACCAACATTCGGTGACAGAGTGGCAGTTTTTCAATGATTCCAGAGCCGGACGAGTAAGAGCTTAGTTCGCAAGCGCGAGGTCACTGGATCGAATTAAGCTATTTGCACCGACATTCGGTGATACGCTTCAATATATGTGGTATGCTGCACATTTTTGTGGCGATCGATAAATTTTTTTTTAATGTAGACAAAGTTTCCTTTGAAATAGATACATTGAGAGAACCGTGCACATGGAAAAACTGCAGCCTTTATTCCATGTGCTGTATATCGCAGTAATCATTGTTTCCTATCTTTCTACTATGAGTAGCGTTCTGATTCGTGCAGTTCTTCATAGGTTATACATTAAACTTACCACAAATGTACATACAATAACATAAATAAAGTTCTCGTGTACCCTTTCTTATTTTCAGTCTCCTTGAGAAAATTAATTCTTCATTTCTCAGGATGAAGTTTATGAAAATAATAAATGAATAATTAAATATTGATAATTTGCACAGTCATAAAAAATGTGCTGTCAGAATTACGATGGATTAAAAACGAAGTACCAGTGACGAGTTTCGATCCCAAGATCTAGCACATTTGAAACTAAGCGCTCACTCGCTCGGCTGCGGTTTCTGAAAAACTAGCTCCCCTAAAAAGTATAAATTTTTCAAACTCGATTTTCTCGGAAACGATTGAGAGTTGCGTTATTCTGTTTGACTATGCTGAAGTTTACCACTGGGAATCAAATCGGAGAGGTGAAGTTCGTACGGTCCCCTTGTAAGTGCTAATACTGAGGTTCGCTGCAAATCTTTTATTTTCCGCTTCGTCGTACATAATGTGAACATGCGACTCACTTCACTGTGTTATTCTTCTATAACACAAACCACCGTCACGGTCGTGGCGGGAACCAACTTGCACACGTGACTAATGACTGACTACATTTGCGCTCCAGTTCAAAGTCGTGCCCGTTGTTACATACTAAGAGCACAGTGACTTCAACACTTGTTTGACGTAGGAAGCGTTAGTCGGTGAGCCATACTTCCACGTTTTCATCATTGTTACGCGTCTTTCCTAACTGCTGGATCACTGTTGTATCGCGCCGACAATGCTGCCAGTAGAGACCACACGGAGCCAGCAGTGGTGTCGACCTGGAAGTTAAAATCGGTTGTATTAACATCCTGTCATTGAGTCACCGGAAATGGATAGGTGTCTGTTAAGATGTCAAGAGTTTGGAAAGCTACATTGATGATGAGAGGAAGCGATTTTACGGGGCCGTATGTGCACTTAGGGAATTCGCGTGGATGCCAATTGAGAGGCTGAGTGTACAAATGGTGCAAGAGACTTTCATCTACGTCTACCTGATTACTCTGCTATTCACAATAAAGTGCCTGGCAGAGGGTTCAATGAATCACCTTCAAGCTGTCTCTCTACCGTTCCACTCTCGAACGTAGCGCGGGAAAAACGAGCACTTAAATTTTTCTGTGCGAGCCCTGATTTCTCCTATTTATCGTGATGGTAATTTCTCCCTATGTAGGTGGGTGCCAACAGGATGTTTTCGCAATCGGAGGAGAAAACTGGTGATTGAAGTTTCATGAGAAGATCCCGTCGCAACGAAAAACGCCTTTGTTTAAATCATCGCCACTCCAATTCGCGTATCATGTCTGTGGTACTATCTCCCCTATTTCGCGATAATACAAAATGAGCTGCTCTTCATTGTACTTTTTCGATGTCATCCGTCAGTCTCACCTGATGCGGATCCCACACTGCACAGCAATACTCCAGTATAGGGCGGACAAGCGTGGTGTAAGCAGTCTCTTTAGTAGATCTGTTGCACTTTCTAAGTGTTCTGCCAATGAATTTGAAATTGTAATCCCTAAGCATTTAGTTGAATTTGCAGCCTTCAGATTTGTGTGACTTATCGTGTAATCGAAATTTAGCGGATTTCTTTTAGTGCTCTTGTGAATAACTTCACACTTTTCGTTATTCAGGGTCAGTTGCCACTTTCCGCATCATACACATACGTTTCACAGTAAAATAATACAAGCACACTTTTGGAAAGCTAAAGCGAGGATTTTTTTCGGGCCGAGCGGTCTAAGGCGCTGCAGTCATGGACTGTGTGGCTGGTCATGGCGAAGGTTCGAGTCCTCCCTCGGGCATGGGTGTGTGTGTTTGTCCTTAGGATAGTTTAGGTTAAGTAGTGTGTAAGCTTAGGGACTGATGACCTTAGCAGTTAAGTCCCATAAGATTTCACACACAGTTGAACAGTTGATCTTTTCAGAGTAAGAGATGTACAAACAATTACCTGCATAGTTCTGCACTTTGTGATCCTAAACTTTAGCCTGTAAGCCAATGCCTGCACTGCATTTGGAATACAACTAGTGCAAGTGAAATGGCTACTATCTTTAATGAAGCTTCAGTTAAGCATTATTTTGAAAGTAGTGCAATAGCCTTGTGCGTATGCTTTTGAGATTAGTTATAGTAATATTTAATGCCTATTTACATAGGTCCTATTTTGAAGTAGTAGATACAGCTGTTGATCGAAAGTCAGCAATAAAACAGAAAACTTTCTTTCAATTGAAGCCATTGACGCCACAGCAGAGGACAAAGTTTCTGAAGACACTCAAGGAAACAAAATACAATGGAGGAATATTAGTAGAATCAGAACCAGGAAAGACAACTCTCTAACAATGCTGTTCAAGCATTTACTATAGCGTGATCTTGGTTTATTGAAGCGAATTTTAGGAGGCGCAATATTGGTCGCCCATCAATTCCTCTTCTGCAGCCTTTGCATCAAGGTGATTATGAAATAAAATTTGAGAAGTGGAAAAATCGTCAGGAAATGAAAGAACTACATCCCTCTAATTTCAGGATGAAGAAGAAATATACAGCCAATAAATTTCCATTTGATTATGTATACAGGGTGTTACAAAAAGGTACGGCCAAACTTTCAGGAAACATTCCTCACACACAAAGAAAGAAAATATGTTATGTGGACATGTGTCCGGAAACGCTTACTTTCCATGTTAGAGCTCATTTTATTACTTCTCTTCAAATCACATTAATCATGGAATGGAAACACACAGCAACAGAACGTACCAGAGTGACTTCAAACACTTTGTTACAGGAAATGTTCAAAATGTCCTCCGTTAGCGAGGATACATGCATCCACCCTCCGTCGCATGGAATCTCTGATGCGCTGATGCAGCCCTGGAGAATGGCGTATTGTATCACAGCCGTCCACAATACGAGCACGAAGAGTCTCTACATTTGGTACCGGGGTTGCGTAGACAAGAGCTTTCAAATGCCCTCATAAATGAAAGTCAAGAGGGTTGAGGTCAGAAGAGCGTGGAGGCCATGGAATTGGTCCGCCTCTACTAATCCATCGGTCACCGAATCTGTTGTTGAGAAGCGTACGAACACTTCGACTGAAATGTGCAGGAGCTCCATCGTGCATGAACCGCATGTTGTGTCGCACTTGTAAAGGGACATGTTCCAGCAGCACAGGTAGAGTATCCCGTATGAAATCATGATAACGTGCTCCATTGAGCGTAGGTGGAAGAACATGGGGCCCAATCAAGCCATCACCAACAATGCCTGCCCAAACGTTCACAGAAAACCTGTGTTGATGACGTGATTGTAGAGCAATGAGTCGCATGTCAACATAAGCACCGAAGTCAACATTACCTTCCTTCAACTGGCCCAACTGGCGGTGAATCGAGGAAGTACAGTACATACTGACGAAACTGAAATGAGCTATAACATGGAAATTAAGCGTTTCCGGACACATGCTCACATAACATCTTTTCTTTATTTGTGTGTGAGGAATGTTTCCTGAAAGTTTGGCCGTACCTTCTTGTAACACCCTGTATATGTGTGACATTAGGCCGCAATTTATGCGATATTATGAACACTACAGGTAAATACCAGTTTTGCGAAAACTTCACAGCTTTTATCTCGCACGACTGTGAGAGAATTTGTTCCATCTACAGGAGCCGATTTTAAAACGTGCCTAAATAAACGAACCATCAAGCGCGAATGTGACGACACTGTAAGGTGGCTTTCGAGGTACAGATGTAGATGCATAATTTTTTCCAGGATAATAACTCAAGAGCTTGCCGTACTCCACTGCACGGCACATGTGAGCGGAAGTGGAACCCAATCTGCTGTGAGTAGCTGCTGGCAGCTGCTAGCGTGCCACCAGGGCATGTGTGAAGGTTATCAGATGGAGTGCTGGGAACCACCCAAGACACGCGATCTGAGTTGCTGCTGGCTGCACACGAGAATGCTTCCATTCTACTTTCATTAAAAGTGCATACGCTAGTTTCTAAGTGCTGCTTTTTGCATTAATGTACATTTCACTGGACACATTTTCATAACGACACGACTGACACAAACGCACCACTTCACTGTTATGACGTATGCAAGCGCTGAAGGAAATTGGAAATTTGTGGTAAGGACTATGGGACCAAACTGCTGAGGTCATCGGTCCCTAGGCTTACACACTAATTAAACTAACTTACGCTAAGGACAACACACACACCCATGGCCGAGGGAGGACTCGAACCTCCGACGGGGAAGCCGCTGAAGGGACACATGATTTGGTGGCACCACTTCTGCATAGTCTACGGTGTTCCATATCGACCACTTTACTCTTTTAAGAGGGTGACTAACACTTTCTCCTCTAGGCTGAATTAATTCAACAATGAAATAGATTACAAATCCAGTTCCTAACTAGGACTATCACCAATTACGATTAACAGAGAAGGTAGAAAATTTCCTAAGAATAGAGCAGCGCTTTGTCAAGAATTAGTTTAGCAAGCAGGAGAGTGTCACAAAAATGTTCATCGAATCGCAATAGTAGACGCAACAAGAGAGATGTGTATCGCAGAGAGCACATGCTCCAAGAAAAGTCAATACCCGTTGCACCAATCACAAACTAGCTCTGGGTAGCGTCACTTTCTACGCCTATTCGATATGGTCCTCTAACAGACTATGACACTTCGGGCGGCAGTGCTACCAACATGTCAAGTACGACCACAAACCGGCTATCAAACTAGAAACTAGGAGTATTGTAGTATCACGATATTTTATAATGAACTGTAGAGTCCTATTTTTTGCTTCCGTTAAGGCTGAGAGGCCTGTTCTTGTATGAAACAGCCCACCCGTTGACAATGTAGCATCTTACAGAAGGCAGATTCAAAATTTTCAAGATCAGTGACTCATTTCTCCTTAAAATAATGTAAGGTAGTAACAACAGATGAGTCAGTTTCTGGGTGTATCGAGGCAAACTGTACAACTTGTCTACAAGGAATGGGCGACCACTCGTATCCGTGAATAACTGCGTAAGAGCAGTGGTCGTAAGGGGTTCCTAACCGATACGGATTGAAGACGACTATCATGCAAAGTCAATGACAATCGGTTTCTGAGCTTTGCAGCCAAAGGCATCTTTTCCAATATTGTTGGGAGCTCGTTTTCAAGGAAGTCAAGATAACCGGGCCCATTTATACGATATGAGAACACAATGTGTCGAGTCAACTGATTGTCTATCGTAGCACACCACACATTCACGAAGCGCTCCTTTGACTATAAGGATGGGTATGTTCATCCAGCATGATGGGACCCTTGCACGTTATAATCGTCAGATGACATATCATCTAACCCTAACACTCCCCGGAAGATCGATCGGCAGAAATGGTTACGTTTCTTGTTCACCAAGAATCACAAACCTTATCGCACTAGATTTCTGCTTGTGAGGATGGTTGAATGGCGGAATCTCTAAAGAAAATGTAAACAGAATAGAGGAATAAATCGTTCGATTATAGATAGTGCTTCCCTCATAAAAGAAAACCGAGACGCCCTCAGAAAAGCTACACGTGGTTTTTTCAAGAAAATTCGAAAGTGGCTTGAAGACGGAGACGTAATTTAAGATAATCAAATTTGAACTTAAACATTTGCCTTTGCTTAATATCTTCTCTAAGTATTTATTTAAGTTATATTGTAGCAGCTGTATCTCTGTAACCAATAAAAAATCGACAAATTGTATATGAAATATTTTATTCCTATTAGTTTATACTATCACCTTCTAAAGTATGTGCTACTACTCCTGTAACACCACGTATATCGTTGACAGCAGCAGTCCTATCATACAATCTTAAGGCACGCCAGACGCTACCTTTGCCTCTTACACTGCCTCTCTGTTTGTGAATGACATGCTGATTTCCGTTTGCTAGACTCTCTTTATCCCAATCGCAACTATATTCTAATTTTTTGTGCATTTACGTTTTTTAGGAACTACGATACTTACTGAATCTGACTGTCGTGAGTGAACAAATTAAGCTAGATCCCTTGTGACTCTTGCTTGCTGGAATCGTGTAGATTCATACATAGTATTCGTTCGATCTGCAGAGAAGCCGTCATACGCGACCACCATATAGTCACACGCCAGTGAGACAGATGAAAAGTGCTGCGCGTCGGTTATGAGAGCCTTCTTGCAAATTCCAACAGCTACACCTTTAGTTCAGTCGCGTGATACGCTCCGTTAGGCTATTGACGTACGGTACACTGATTATAGAAGACGTGCCAGTTCCTTCGCATATTCAGTATAGAATTCAACTGACCCTAATTTCTATCTATATCTTCGTCCACATCTATATAGATATTCCGCAAGTCACCGTATGGTGCGTGACGGAGGGTACCTTGTACCACTACCAGTCATATCCTTTCCTGTTCCACTCGCAAATAGGACGAGGAAAAAAGACTATCTATGCGCTTTCGTATGAGCCCTTGTTTCTCGAATCTTCGTGGACCTAAAGCGAAGTAGAATCGTTCGGCTTTGCTTACTTTAGAATTTACAAAATGTATGTGACGATGGACGTGATGTAACAAAAAAGAAAAAGGAGTCTGTGATCACTGGAGAAGAACCAACGTGTTACCCCAAAGCAAATACACAACACAAACATGTTGCATTAATTCACACAATCACCTGATGGAGCCGGCCGGTGTGGCCGAGCGGTTCTAGGCGCTTCAGTCTGGAATCGCGTGACCACTACGGTCGCAGGTTCGAATCCTGCCTCGGGCATGGATGTGTGTGATGTCCTTAAGTTGGTTAGGTTTAAGTAGTTCTAAGTTCTAGGGGACTTATGATCTCAGATGTTAAGTCCCATAGTGCTCAGAGCCATCTGAACCATTTGAATCACCTGATTGAGGTTGAAACCTCTGAAACGGACTGTAGAAATAAAATAGTGTGTCTGGTAACAGTACACTCATACACGGTCCAGTCATATGGGACCGCCGCCCATGTGCAGTAACCACTCACAGACGGCAGGTGGCAGCAGTAGCAGTGGAGGGTGTATGAAACAGTCGTTTTTATGCTGAAACGGAGAGACTTAACTGACGTCCAAAAGCGCTTGATCATTGGCTTTCGGGCGAAGGGTGTAATCATTTCCAAAACGGCTACGTTTGTGAACTGTGCCGCGTGCCGCCATGGTTAAAGTACACCGTGCATGCAAAATGGCGCTATCTAATACCGGCGCCGAGGCATCTGTAGTGCACCACGTGCCACAGATATCAAGGGCTAATAACGGCTCCGGAGTCGTGTACAGGTGAACAGACGTGGAACTGCTGAGCAACTGACCGCTCACATGAACCAAGTGGCGGAAAACAACGTCTCCTCAACTGCCCTTCAGCGTATGGGCCTCCGCAACAACCACCTTGCTGATGCATCCATGCCGTTCATTGGCGACAAAGGCTGGAATTTGCATACCAGCACCGCAACAGGGTGTCCACTGAGTGACAACAGGTGGCCGTTTCAGGTAATAGGTGGTTGTTGGCGTCTGCTCAGTGAAACATCACGGCCTACGAGCGTTTGGTTTAATTTGCGTAGTGCCGCAACTGATCATCTTAGCAGTGACAATTTCATTTATCGCGAATCTTCCCCTGTCATAAATTTCTTGTCTCCTCACTAAAAAATAATTGTCTTTTTTCTTTTTAGATGCAGGTAAATTTTAAAACATGGCTCTGTAACCGCAAGCTTCACCGATCAGCATTTAGTCCTAAGTGAATGGAGCACGTCTTCGTAACCTTCCGCTAGCCATAGTATTCACAATATTGACTGAATAGTAAATTTTGACTAGGAGCCGTGGTTACGCATATGATCTGATAACGTTGTAAGTATATTTTAGACATTCCTTTATTAATTTTAAAATCCAAAAAATGTGGTGACACTATACTTCCCTCCGTACTATTTGCATTGCACCTTTTGATGCGGCTTTAGGCTGCGAAACCGGTTGGTGAAATGTCACCTGTAGTCTGGACGTGATGCAGCGCAATAGCGTTGCCGATCTGCTTTACCACCTTGCCTTGCAACGTACAAAATGCGGCTTAGCTGTATACACCTTTAAGCTTCATGTTGTATATTTCTGCATTCACATATGCTTGAGACTTAAGTAATGAGTTTGACCGCGATTGCTGAGCACATGGCTATGACATACCGAGACGGCGCCGGCTCCTGAGCCGACAGTCGCTGCTCACCGAGCGACGTTGGGAACCACCGGGGACGGCATTTCATACTTCCACACAGTCGTAATGCAGTGCACTAGTACACTAGAATAGAAGTCTTCGTCTCAGTGTTCTAAGTTAGTCACATATATCAAAAACGTGACCATGAGATCATGAAATGAATGGACAATACAGTTTATTAAACAGTAACAATAAGTCAAGATTACAAAATACTGGAACGAGCCACTTACGGCAGAATGGAAAAACCGTTAGAAGCCGACATCGGGGAAGATCATTTCGGATTCCGGAGAAATGTAGTAACAAGCGAGGTGATACTTGTCCTACAATTAATAAGACAAGGAGAAGGATATACACATAAAAAAAAGTTTTGCATCATCTCGGTCCCGAGAGTTCTGGAATCTGTACAGAAAATTGGAATAGAGATAAACATAAACATCATTTCCGCCATTTTTATTGCTCATGGAAACCACACATTGCATGTTGTACCACCATACAGCGAGATCTTCAGAGGTGGTGGTCCAGATTCCTGTATACACCGGTACCTCTAATACCCAGTAGCACTCTTCTTGCATTCATGCATGCCTGTATTCGTCGTAGCATACTATCCACAAGTTCATCAAGGCACTGTTGGTACAGATTGTATCACTACTCACAGAGATTCGGCGTAGATCCCTCAGAGCGGTTGGTGGGTCACGTCGTCCATAAACAGCCCTTTTCAATCTATCCCAGGCATGTTTGATAGGGCTCATATCTGGAGAACATGCTGGCCACTCTAGTCGAGCGATGTCGTTATCCTGAAGGAAGTCATTCACAAGATATGCCCGATAAGGGCGCGAATTGTCGTCCATGAAGACTAATGCCTCGTCAATATGCTGCCGATATGGTTGTACTATCGGTCGGAGGATGGCATTCACGTATCGCACAGTCATTTCGGCGGCTTTCATGATCACCAATGGCGTACTAGTACGTCGGCCCCACATAATGCCACCCCAAAACAGCAAGGAACCATCCCCTTTGCGGCACTCGCTGGACAATGTTTCTAAGGCGTTCGGGCTGACCGGGTTGCCTCCAAACACGTCTCCGACGATTGTCTGGTTGAAGGCATATGCGACACTCACCGGTGAAGAGAACGTGATGCCAGTTCTGAGCGGTCCATTCGGCATGTTGTTGAGTCCATGGGTACCGTGCTGCATGGTTTCGTGGTGGGAAAGATGGACCTCGCCATGGACGTCCGGAGTGAAGTGGCGCATCATGCAGCCTACTGCGTACAGTTTGAGTCGTAACACGACGTCCTGTGACTGCACGAAAAGCATTATTCAACGTGGTGACGTTGCTGTCAGCGTTGCTCCGAGCCACAATCCGTAGGTAACGGTCGTCCACTGCAGTTAGCCCTTGGGTGGCCTGAGCGAGGCATGCCATCAACAGTCCCTGTCTCTCTCTATCTCGTCCATATCCGAACAACATCGCTTTGGTTCACTCCTAGACGCCTGGAAACTTCCCTTGTTGAGAGCCCTTTCTCGCACAAAGTAACAATGCGGACACAATCTGTAACGCCGGAAATGCATATCCTCCTATTTCCATCTACTGTACTATAATTTTTTCCTTATTTTGTTACCTGAAGATATAACATTTCTGTGTCTTTGTATATTGTAATTGTTTCACTATTTGTATATATATGCATTTATGTCGATGTATAATTGGTTTGTTTTGTGAATATTATTTGTATTTATACGCTGGGTCTGGCCTAGGGAAAACTATGCTATCAAACGAATACGTCGATAGGTCGTGTGGAGAACCAAAGTGTTTAGGATCTTTGGTAGTGTTAACTCTGTCGCGTGGAGCGCGGGCAGAGGGGAGTCTGGCTGGAGTAGTGCAGTGGAGCAGGTGTGTTGTGTGACGCTCCCGCGAGTTGCCGCGCTTTCGGGGTTTGGCAGCATGTAATTGCGCTCGAATTGCTATGATAGTTTCTGACACGGTGTCGCGGACGGGAAGCGTTAGCTGGCACACATCAAGAGCCCGTTTCGGCTGGAGACCGTGTCGAGAAGAAGGCGCGCCAACATCCATCTTCTGCAACAGCGGCAGCCAACAATGAGTGACTGTCGCCACCTCCTCGATCGACGACTTCAAACCTTCAATCAACCAACAAGGAAGACTGGTAGCACGTAAAGTTTTAGAACTGTATGGCAGACCTCAGCTTTTCAAACTGTTAAATTTTTCTCACTAAATTACAGCAACGTATCATGAACCTTTGTTGCTCATTGTCCCTTCCTTTTCCGGAATGAACCCGAGTGTCGTTGAAATTCAAACGCCAGCATTAAAGTAATATCATTCGATTTCACTGCTTTAATTTCAAAGTTCAGTTAAGGTATTCATAGCTGGCTACAATATTCAGATTACATAAGCACAAATTAAGAGTGCGAGTTTTGTTACCGTATTTTAGCTTACCTGTGACTGCAGCTCAGCTTGGTACGTACTAAATTTTACTGTTGTTAATTGTTCAGAATCATTTAATTGAAGTTCAAAGTTAAATCTCTTATTTTTAAATTGCGTAGATTCAAGTAGCTTTTGAAATGATTGTTGAGGCAGCCCAAGACTAACCGTATTTTACTGAATTTCGATGTGCTTCAGAAACAAAGCTCACTATTAATTTCAGTCACTAAATTAACTTTCAATTTTCCGGTTTTATTAATTCTTTTGCTAAATTAAGTCAGAGTGTAGCGAAATTTATTACTTCTGACAAACTTTCAGTTTTCACACTACACGTGTCAACCTTCAGTTGCCACGCTTCTAGTGCTAATTATATGTGTAATAACCTTTCTTTTTCAGTTACTATAGTAATTTTCCATAGGACTGGCGACCGTAATTTCCCCCAAATCTCAAATATCTAATTACCGCTGGTTAATTGTTAACGTAACGGCCGCACATTTACTTTCTTTATTAACTTTACCCCTTTTCAAAATTAATTTCCACCAGTTTCATTTGCATTTTCCCTTTCATTTAGGTGTAACCCTTTCCTCCCTCTTTACCGACAGATTAACTTCGGTGACGATTGCTTTTCCCAAATTTCCATTAGGTACACGCGGTTTAATTTTTCACTGTCATTAAGGTCGATAAGTGAGGGGGAGGTTACGCGGTATTGGCCGTCTAAGCGTGGTTGAACTATAGACAACACGAGCCGCGTACCTCCTTCCTGGTGGAATGACTGGAACTGATCGGCTGTCGGACCCCTCCGTCTAATAGGCGCTGCTCATGCATGGTTGTTTACCTCTTTGGGCGGGTTTAGTGACATCTCTGAACAGTCAGAGGGACTGTGTGATACAATACCCACTGTCATCGTCTATGTTCAGGAGTTCTGGGAACCGGGGTGATGCAAAACTTTTTTTGATGTTTCCAGAATGAGATTTTCACTCTGCAGCGGAGTGTGCGCTGATATGAAACTTCCTGGCAGATTAAAACTGTGTGCCCGACCGAGATGTGTATACATTTATACCATTTGTACATTTAGACAAAGCCTTAACTGGAATGCACTCATTGAAGTTGTGAAGGCTGCAGGGATAAAATATATGGAGCGAAAGGTCATCTACAACTTGTAAAGACACTAAGTTGCAGTTATAAGCCTCGAAGGACATGAAGGGAAAGCACTAGTTGAGAATGGCCTGAGACGGGCTTGTAACCTATCCCTTATGTTATTCAATCCGTTCACTGAGCAAACAGTAAAGGAAACAAAGGAAAAATTTGGATAGGGAATTAAAGTTCAGGGAGAAGAAGTAAAGATATTGAGGTCTGACCATGACTGTAATTTTGCCAGAGAACTTGGAAGAGCACTTGAACGGAATGGATAGTGTCTTGAAAAGCGGTTATAAGATGAACATAATCAACAGTAAAACAAGAGCAATGGAATGTAGGCGAAGCTGAATGAATAAGACTAGGAAATTAGACACTAAAAGTAGTATATTAGAGTTGCTATTTTTGTATAAAAATTACTGATTATGGCCGAAATAGGATATAAAATGCAGATTGGTTCTATCAAAATATGTTTTTCTGAAAAGGAAAATTTTTTAACATCGAATATAAATTTAAGTGTTAGGAAGCCTTTTCTGAAAGTATTTGTTTGTACTGCAGCCTTTTAATCATGTGAAACGTGGGCGATGAACTCTTTAGATAAGGGAAATTGAAACTTATGAAATATAGTGCCACAGAAAAAGTTTGAAGACGACAAACATATCGAATAAGATTGGCTCTGAGCACTATGGGACTTAACTGCTGAGGTCATCAGTCATATCGAATAAGAAATGAGGGTATTGAATTGAGTTGGAGAGGAAAGAAATTGTAACGTTACGTGAATTTCGGGAGCTAATCGGCCCAGTATTGGTACGACGTAAGGTTATTTTCTTGTACAGCTGAACGCTAGTGAGTCCTGGTCTTGGGCGCGCCGAGGCAATTCCGGCTTCCGGCTAGATGACCGCTATGAACGAGTCCAGGTACAAAGACTAGCAGCGTCATCGGCAACGGACAAATCCCATCGCTGTGAATTCTGACCGCTGTTACCCGCATGGTCTTTGTGCGGGAGATGCTCCAAGAAATGGCGGAGTGTCGGACAGTCTTAAAGACGGCTAAGTTACAGCTCTTTGAGATTCGACAATAACTCACATCAAATATTAAAGCAAATCTGAATACATCGACGATCTCAGGTAAATGAGGCGCATCCAGTGACAACAATTTTTCAATATCTTTAGAACTGCAGTAGTTAATATTTCACAGTGAATTAACATTTTCACAAGGAATCTCTGAATTAACAACTTCTAATCGCTACATGCGATTTCAACATACTATATCTCAGATAATAGAATTGCACTATAGTATTCTCCCTGAAAGGTTGTATCTGTATCTAATTTATTTATCGATTTGCTACGTCTTTTATATCCTTTTCAGTGTGCAAATGTTTGCCACAACATCTTATTCTCCACATTTACACATAAAATGAACATACTGTCAATACCTCACCTTTAGCCATACTTCTGCTTTTATTTAATCAATGGTATACTATTTTAGCAGTACCTCATTTATATGTTGATTGCAAGTGCTATTAAAAATCTGTGCTAATTTAAAACTGGTCAGTTGCATGTGTTAGCGGACACCACAGTTGAAAAGATAACCAAAAGATGCTTCTGTTAAGAAGGCATAAATAATTGTACAAATAATTTATAACGAGAATCTGTTGTCATTTGCCGCGCGGGATTAGCCGAGCGATCTGAGGCGCTGCAGTCATGGACTGTACGGCTGGTCCCGTCGGAGGTTCGAGTCCTCCCCCGGGCATGGGTGTGTGTGTTTGTCCTTAGGATAATTTAGGTTACTTAGTGTGTAAGCTTATGGACTGATGACCTTAGCAGTTAAGTCCCATAAGATTTCACACACATTTGAATTTTTGTTGTCATTTATCGTGTGCGCACCTGCACAAGAATACTGACATATGGACAAACCTTTATTTATAATTATTGTAAATGATCTGAGTGTAACCAAATGTTTATGACATTTCCTTATTTAAATGTTGTTGTAATATATTAATTTAGTCCGAGAAGTGGTCAACTTGATTCATGTAGAGCTTAAGGACGATGTATTTTTGGTGGGCATGGCATTTAGCGAGTGAGAGTTGAACAGTGGTGGAACATTTCTGGGATCAAATGGAGACGGATTTTTCTAGAGAAGAGCACAGGGGAGCGATTCGACTTTGTGGCGAGTTCTTGAAGAAGGCAGACGTGTCTACAGTAACGTGCGCGATTCAGTCATATACGTGATTGTTTCTGGGTGTTGAACGGACGCCACAATACTCTAACTTTTGAAGGGACTTTATATTCGAGAGGTCTGAATGTGTTCCAGAATAAGACTCTAACTTTTGCCACTTTATTTAAGGAACTGAAAATAGAAAAAGTATGAGTTACCATTCTTTGCATCGCGTGTGTCAATTGGTGTATCATCTTGTTGAACTGTGAATTGTTTTGAGTTGGTGAATATTTCGTGTTTTGTGATCACGATTAGTTTTCGCGTATCTTTCATAATAATTTACTTTGGGGATCTTGCTACTATTCTCGTAACGCTCTCAACGTAACTTTACTGTATTTGATAAGAGTATTTTTATCTGTATTTTGACTGAATATCGTAGGACCACTTACCGTTTATTTGAGATGTCTTTTCTTGAATAAACATTATTCAACATAATTCTCTGTAGCCTTCATCAACTACGGGCATTAGAATACAACGATTTTTATTAAATTATTCGTTTATCTATTATTTTATATTTCTGTGTAATTTACTAACTTGCAATTCTAGCCAATGCATAGACTATTTGATGCACGGTCACAGTTATTATTTATTATTTATTTATTATTATTTATTATTTATTTTTATTATTTATTATTTGCAGCGAATTAGCTTGGGGCATAATGGCTCACGTGAGCCGCTCGACCCTGTGACTACATCGAGCTATTCTTTTTAAACAGGATTGTGCATAGCCTGAACACCTAAAGTATGAGTAACCGCAGATAAACACGCAACTGGTTTGCTAGTATGGGATGCTGTTAGGAATAGCGAGAACTCAGCAGCAGTAACCATTAGGTACAGTCGTAAAATTTATTTCACAACTTGACGAAAAGTATAGATCGGCTAGCAGGACATATCCTGAGGCATCAAGTTATTGTCAGTTGCTTAATGGAGGGAAGTGTGGAGGGTAAAATTTGTAGAGGGAGACCAAGGCTTGAATACAGTAAGCAAATCCGAACGTAGGTTGCAGTAGCTGTTCAGAAAGAAGAGGTTTCGACTGGATAGAGTAGCCTGGAGAGCGGTATCAGCCCATTATGCAGATTGGAGACAAGAACAACAACACAACTATGACTTACCATGGTAAAGTCTTCAGTGTCTTATATATTGTAAATCCAGTGTGAGTTTTGTTATGTTTATATGAAATAGGTAAGCAGAATATACTTTGCCTGTAGCCATTACCTATAGTCAATTACTGTTCAATAATGCAAGTACATACAGAGTGTCTACCGCTCATTCTAGCATGTGGTGCACCTTATCACGGTTTATATCTTTAATTGCAAATTCCGCATTCAGGCGAACGTATTTAGCTAGGTACTAAGTTAATTAACATTGAGTATTACATGTTTACGAAGAAAACCACGAAATTGGTCACAACATTACCGCTCTACAGCGTGGAGCTGTATTATCTGATAGATCAGTCACTGCAATACCACAGAAACAGTTTAGAGTTTGAGGTCCTGTCAACAAAACTAGGCCGGCCGGAGTGGCTTAGCGGTTCTAGGCGCTACAGTCTGGAACCGCGCGACCGCTGCGTCGGGCATGGACGTGTGTGATGTCCTTAGGTTAGTTAGGTTTAAGTAGCTCTAAGTTCTAGGGGACTGATGACCTCAGAAGTTAAGTCCCATAGTGCTCAGAGCCATTTGAACCATTTTGAACAAAACTTGTTGAAGGAATTAACCCTGAATTCGTCCGAAATTATGCAACAAAAACCGCAGAAAATCTAAAGCAAACTGGCTGAATGCGAATTACAATTCTACTGATCCCTAGAAAAGAGTCAGACGTACTACCGTTGCACCACTTCTGCGACAGAGGGTCAACAGCAACCAGTAGCCCATAGAAATCGTCGCAAAGGACAAAGGTCGCAAGCCGCATCCCCTGTCATTAGCTCCATCTGGCGCTGCTCCCACATACGTTACTTTTTCGCTAGCCAACTACATTTTCCAGAGATCACATTCACGCTAAAAGTCAACTGAACGAAAGCTAGCAGAGGCAATTAAAAATTATATATGTCTACATGATGACCATTTATTTATATTCAAGAATTCGCCTACTGTATAGAATTAGTTCGTAAGGATAAATAACTTTAAGCTTCATCTGAAAACTTTCTAAGGCTTTTTATTGATTTGGGAAGATTGCCATAGTGTTTTATAGTTGTGTAGTTCACTTCCTTCTGGGCCAAAGTTAAATTTAGTAGAGAGGAGTATAGATCACTTTTCTCTCTTTTATTGTGCTTGTGACTATCTCTATTACCATCAGACTGCAACCACTTTTGATATAAAATTTCATCAATGAATAAACCACAGTGCGGTTCTGGTTAACACTCCCAATTGCTTAAACAGACGTACTGTATGTGTGAACGCCAGACTTAATTATAATTAATTTCTTTTGAGTAACAAGTCCACTTCCCTGATTGAAGAGCCGCTCCACAGTATTATCTATACCTTAAGGCATCAGTACGTAGCAGTGCAGCCCGGTGGACGGTAGCATGTGGCGGTTCGCAATGACCGCTGCGGAGTGGTGGAGGAGCCGTGCTTCATCAGGACGGCGATGGCTTTCCCTCCCTGGGCGTTGTGGGTTCGAAGGGCTGGCAGGAGCTACGGGAGTCCTCCAGAGGTGAAGATGGCTGCAGCAAGACAGACGGCGTGAATGTCACCTATTTATTACTCCAACATTCTACAACTCTCGTCCGGTGGCGCAGCCCGGCTCGATCCACAGTGTCCATGTTCCACGGTGTGGCCAAGCGTCGATCTCGCGTCCCACAACGAAGCGACGCTGTGTCGCGTCTGCTGTCTGGCATCGTGGTGGCTCTGCGGTGCTGATGCACCAAATGTTGAGATGGCAGCTGGTGGTCACGGCCCCCGCAACGGCGCTTGGCCCTGCGCGGCGAAGCCCTCAGCGCTGGGCGGCAGCGCAGAGGAAAGACAGCAGGGTGCCCCAAACTCAAAATATCGGCGTATTCGTGGCCGATAAAGACGACGCGGCTGTCCAGCGGATGCGAGAGCAGTCCGGTAGAAGGACGGTCGCTGGTTACGGTCGCCAGCTCGAACATCTTCCCGGTAGCTCAGACGCTGCGTATAAATAACGCCCCGATGACTGACTGGCTATGTGTCGATGAAGGAGTGCACCGCTGGTTGGTGCATTGCTACGTCGATGGATTACTACGAGAGCCTTGCCACACGTCAGCTGCACGAATTCGGGATGGTAATTAGAACATCGTGTCCCGAATACCCTTGACGCCACCACAGTATGCCACAAGAAGTGCATGAAAACATGTAAAATATGTTAACTTACTGGATTGTGTGTCCCCAACGTCTGCTATTATTCTTATGGAAAAATAGAAAAAACTAAGCTTTTTAGTAGATGTATCATATCACTTAAAGTTTTCAATCCGTGCACCCAAAAACTTGTACGCTATGTGATCAAGAGTATCCGGACACCCCCAAAAACATACGTTTTTCATATTACCTGCATTGTGGTGCCACCTACTGCCAGTTACTCCATATCACCGACCTCAATATTATTAGACATCGTGAGAGAGCAGAATAGGGCGCTCCGCGGAACTCACGGGCTTCAAAAGTGGTCATATGATTGGGTGTCACTTGTGTCATACGTCTGTCCGCGAAATTTCCACACTCCTTAACACCATTAGGCCCACTGTTTCCGATGTGATAGTGAAGTGGAAACGTGAAGCGACACGTACAGCACAAAAGCGAACAGGCCGACCTCGTCTGTAGACTGACAGACACCGCAGACAGTTGAAAAGGGTCGTAATGTGTAATAGGCATCCATCCAGACCATCAGGAATTCCAAACTGCATCAGGATCCACTGCAAGTACTATGACAGTTAGGCGCGAGGTGAGAAAACTTGGATTTCATGGTCGAGCGGCTGCTCATAAGCCACACATCACGGCGGTAAATGCCAAACGACGCCTCGCTTGGTGTAAGGAGCGTAAACATTTGGCGACTGAACAGTGGAAAAACTTTGTGTGGAGTGACGAATGGCAGGGTGTCGATATGGCGAATTCCCGGTGAACGTCATCTGCCAGCGTGTGTAGTGCCAACATTAAAATTTGGAGGCGGTGGTGTTATGGTGTGGTCGTGTTTTTCATGGAGGGGGCTTGCACCCCTTGTTGTTTTGCGTGGTACTATCACAGCTCAGGCCTGCATTGATGTTTTAAGCTCCTTCTTGCTTCCCACCGTTGAAGGGCAATTCGGGGATGGCGATTGCATCTTTCAACGCGATCGGGAACGTGTTCCTAATGCACGGCATGTGGCAGAGTGGTTACACGACTCTAAAATCCCTGTAATGGACTGGCCTTCACAGGGTCCTGACCTGAATCCTATAGCAAACCTTCGGGATGTTTTGGAACGCCGATTCGTGACAGGTCTCACCAACCGACATCGATGCTTCTCCTCAGTGCAGTACTCCGTAAAGAATGGGCTGCCATTCCCCAAAAATCCATCCAGCACCTGATTGAACGTATACCTGCGAGAGTGGAAGCTGTCATCAGGGCTAAAGGTGGGCCAACACCGTATTGAATCCCACCATTACCGATTGAGGGCGCCACGAACTTGTAAGTAATTTTCAGCCAGGTTTCCGGCGGCAGTAGAATCATTCGGCAGTCAGCTTCAAATGCCGGTACTCTAACTTTTCTCAGTAGTGTTTCTCGAAAAGAATGTCCAGGGATTTCCATTTGAGTTCCCGAGGCATCTCCGTAACACTTAAGTGTTGTTCGAACCTACCAGGAACAAATCTAGCAGCCCGCCTTTGAATTGATTCGATGTCTTCCTTTCGTCTGAGATGGTGCGGATCGCATACGCCCGAGCAGCACTCATGAATAGGTGACACCAGTGTCCTATATGCGGTCTCCTTTACAGGCGAACCACTCTTTCCTAAAATTCTCTCAATAAACCTAAGTCGACCATTCGCCTTCCCTACCGCAGTTCTCACATTCTCGTTCCATCTCATATTGCTTAGCAACGTTACACTCAGATATTTAAACGACTTGACTATGTCAAGCACGGCACTAGTAATACTGTATCCGAACGTCATAGGTTTGACTTTCCTACTCATCCGCATTAGCTAACATTTTCCACTTGTAGGGCTAGTTCCATTTATCACACCAACTGGATATTTTGTCTAAGTCGTCTTGGATCTTCCTACAGTACCTCAACCTCGCCACTCTACTGTACACCACGGTATCTTCAGCAAAAAAACCGCAGATTTCTGCCCACCCTGTAACCAAATTATGTTTATAGAGAACAACAGCGGTCTTATCACACTTCTCTGGGGCACTCCTGACGATACCCTTATCCCTGATGGACACTTGCCGTCGAGGACAACATACTGGGTTCTATTACTTAAGAAGTCTTCGAGCCAGATCTGGGAACCGATTCCACATGCTCATATCTTCGTTAACAGTCTGCAGTGAGGTACCATGTCAAAAGCTCACCACGTGTTACCTTCTGTTAAAGCATGGATGATCGGTGGACTGAATGAATGTGGTATAACTGCAAACGTATACAATTTGGGTGAATTCAGATGGACATTCTTGCTTCAGCTTTGCAACAGAGACCTAGGAACGGCAGGGCTGGAGGCTCCACTCAGGTGGAGCGTCGGAGCGCTATGTGCACACATTATCTCAAAGGGCGCCCTCGCGATTGGCTCTTTCAGACACACGCGTGAGGGATGCGTTTCTTCAAATTTTAGATGTTCGACTGGTGGAAAATTTTGTGGACTAGTAAACTGGAGTCGTCTCTCTTGTGTTCTGATTGGACCGGGCGTCTGGCACCACTGAAATTTTCGTCTTGTTGACTGATCAGTTCGCCCCCTCCAAATTTTGCCGTGAATGAAGGCGAGGCAGGGTGGATTTTATATAATAGTCAGGCGCAGCAGAGTAGAGTAGCAGGAGAGTTTCTGAGCTGGTCTGTGATCAGTATGATGTCCCACTCCTGTTAGCATTTCGACGGTGATTTTGGCTGGGAGTTAGCTCAGATGTTTCGATTTGTTAATTTTCTGTTATCTTAAAGTCATTTCTTAAAAGCGTTATTGGATTCTAGTAACTCATAACTTTGATCTCATTTAACTAAATTTAGATGGGGCAGTACTTGCTCCTCAAGCAGTCACGATTCACTCCATGCATCGTGTTTCTGGTTTATTTCGTCTGCTGCGATGCGCTGGCCAGTTTTCTAGACTCAACTTCTGCTAGAAAATGGAAAGCTATACCTTCCGTTATTCTGTGAATGTTTGAGTCTTTGGGTGTGACGAAATGTGCGTCCATGTTGCGTCCCTGACCCAGTCTAATGTATGCTGATTAATGGTGATTGATACAGTTTGCCCACACAGAACCATAGCGTTAAGATATTATACGTGTTACATTATTAATGAAATTCAGGAGTATGCTCCACTTCGTGTATAAATGTCCTTTATCCGTTTAGTTCGTTAAGTTTTCCTCAGTGTGCATACCACCACTCCATCGTCCCTCCTGTGATCACCAATCTCATTCACCCTGTAAGAGAAAGATACTAGGACGCACTTAGTAAAGTTCGAACCCTGATAGGTCGACCTGAAGTCCGGTAGTTATTAGATTTCTGTTGCGGGTTTACTTTGTCATCTAACCTAGAGAAAAAGTCGGAGGCTTAAGACGTCTTGGCACTCATGGGTAGACAGAGTATGATAAGCACTGTATTTGTTGCATTTGAAGTTCGCGGCAATGAAAAGTCCCCATTATTAGGGAAAAGATCGTCGCACCAAAGAATCAACTTTCAACTTTTTGTACGTTTTGATTAGTCAAGAAACAGTGTGCGTCTTTTAGCTCCACTTTCATTTTAAAGTACACAGCATGTGTGTGTGCAGTTCGCATGTCTCTGAAGCTTTAAGGGTTCTCTCATATCACTGTCAATCGTATGAAAAGTCATTTTACGAGTAATTTTCTTCCATTCATTTCTCATTGAAGTGACAGCAGTTGTATTTGCGTTAAGGGTATTTCATAAATGAACTAGAAATGTATCCATTACTGACACAGATGCATGCAAAAAAACGTTAAGTTCAGTTTTAAAACGGACTCTCTCTCATGCTTCTGATAGTTCTCGAAACGTCTGCCACTCCTGATACATGGCAAGATAAATTACAAAGTCTGCAACACACAGTTCGAGTGCGCTAGTTATTCATTAATCTGAGGTAAGTTCCTATCAGAGCGAATAGAAACTAACCCGCCGATCAAGCCCAGACGACTGCTTGTTGCCAACCGGCTGCCGTGCCCTCCACTGCCATACAACGAGGTGACAAACGTCATGGAATACCTTCTAATATCGCGACGGACCTCCTTTCGCCCAGAATAGTGTAGAAACTCGACCTCGCATGGATGCAACAAGTTGTTGGAAGTCCCCTGCAAAAATATTGAGCCATGCTTCCTCTATAGCAGTTTATAATTGCGGAAGTCCTGCCAGTGCAGGATTTTGTGCACGAACTGACCCTCGATATCGCCCCATAAATGTTCCATAGGATTGGTGTCAGTAGTAGAACAAGCCCAACGCCACCTCACTCTCCATTGTTGCTAAATTTATTCAGGATGGTGGATCCAAGATGGCGGATCCTAGATGGCGGCGATAGATATGGCAACATCGCAATGCTGTCATGGTGCGACATTCAAATTTGGCGGGAAGATAGGTCAACTGGGCTACCTCCACTAACCTAACCCCGTCCAAACCCCTCCCCCCCCCCCATAAAATGGCGGATGTTCGAATTCAAGCAGGACAATGCTACACACCATGGCTACGTCCACTAACCAAAGAAAATGGCAGGAAAATAGGTCACTTGTGCTACCTCCACTAACCTAAGTCATCCGACAGCCACCTCTCCCTTGGAATTGGTGGGAAAAGGACGCAGCCTGTGCTGGGCTGCTGGATAGGATGGATGTAAGTATTTATTTTCCGTCTTTATTTAAACAATTTGAGGCAGTAGATCAGTCCAGTGTGTCCACCATGAGGTTTGGAGTCCAAATAACCTAGTATACAGTACCAGAGTGCGCTTTCATCCAATGACGGTCTGGGGGAAAAATAGTGGGAAAATGACTCAGCTTGTGATAGGCTGCTGGAGAGAGGAAGGAGTGTACTTTATTTATTTTGGATAAATTTATTTAGGGACGGATTTCAAGTAGTTTATTTATTATACTGATACAAAACACACACACTGACGTGCCTGGGGTCGCAATTCACAGCCTATAGACTTGCAAACTACTCGCAAATCACCGAAATAGTGCAGTTCCCTGATGTGCAGACACGCTCACTAATTATAAACTGTCGAAATAAATCATACAGTTTATTTAGGGACAGATTTCACCTACTTTACTCATTACACTGATACAAAACGTTCACGCTGGCGTGCTTAAGGTCGCAGTAAATAGTCTACAGACTTCCAAACTCCTCGTAAATCAACAAAATAATGCAGATCACTGATGTGCAGAGACGCAAACAACTCGTAAATTGAAACTTCCTGGCAGATTAAAACTGTGTGCCAGACCGAGACTCCAACTCGGGACCTTTGCCTTTCGCGGGCAAGTGCTCTACCGACTGAGCTACCCAAGCACGACTCACGCCCCATCCTCACAGCTTTACTTTTGCCAGTATCTTGTCTCGGTCCGGCACACAGTTTTAATCTGCCAGGAAGTTTCATATCAGCGCACACTCCGCTGTAGAGTGAAAATCTCATTCTGGAACTCGTAAATTGTCAAAATAATAGATGAAAATGGCTCTGCAAACACGCTTGCTAATCGTCAACTGCCGAAATCATGCATTGCACAGCCTACAGACCAGTTCACATAATAATTCGACAGACATGAAAACAACTCATAAATCACCGAAATAATGGATTTATAACGCTCTGCCAACACGCTCACAACGCTTAAACAGTCGAAAATAATGCACTGCACAAACACTCAGTGCACATAAAAAAACGCATTCGAACTATAGTCAACTGCGACACATCAGCGAACTGCTCCCCTGCAAAACTCCAAGATGCGCATGCTAGGCAGTGAGCTCACGCCGGTCCCATATGTGAGACGCCTCTGGGCGTGTTTACCGTTGCTGGCGTGACACCCCTCTGCCTATGGATACTGACGTCACAGGTCATGCTATAGAAATCTGTTCCACAATAACATCGACTGCTTTCTCCCTAGTGATCATAATGAGAGCTACCTCTAGCCCTGCACGCGTGCTTACCTGGCCAGCGTGACTGACGCATCACTGCAAAATGTGTGTGTGGAGACTCATCATCTAAAACGTTCTCAATTTTATACTGATGTCACATGGCTATGTAAAATAAGAACCATGTCGACCTCTCGGAAATTGTAAAGTTCTGCAGGAATAGTTAATGGTCGGTTTTGTAAGTGCTTTCGTGATGTCTCAGCTTGTCTGCATAGAAATTCTAGTCGTAACAGAACCAGTTTACGAAAAATAGCGCAGAATAACGCCAAATGCAGTCCTCCTGATGGTCCTAACAGGGTACACCGTCCATCATGTGTTACCCTTCCTGGAAATCGTTAAGTTCTGCTTTCAGCGAACATCTCTGAAACACAAACGTTCTGACCTCTATGTAGAGGCTCCTACTCTCCAGCACAAAGGATGTCTTGAGAATGAATAGAGCATTATGATTGGCTCTCAATGAATTTACCCGCCGAATTACTGATGGCGCAGATGTGGAAGCACCGTCTGCCTTTATTTTCTTTCTGCAGACGAGACTTTCAGCGGCAGAAAACTATTTTGTACAGATCACCATATTGCACCGACAATTAAACCCTGCAAAGTGGCCTACAGATCGTCAAATATGGAAAGAGTCTTACTCAGTTACACCGCTATGCCACTGCGGATAGAAGCTTAAATACTAGAGCGTGAAACCAAGCTACAACCCAGCAATATATCACTTTGTACCGTGTCGATGTAGTAAATATAGAATTCGTATCCTGTGCCATAAAAATTCGCCCCTTTTACGTCATTCGTATAGCTATCGGCCGCCAGACACTCGTACATATACGGCGAAGACACACAGTATAAGCACATGCATTGTAGGTATACTCATCGCTCCACTAAATATTTCCCGCGAGGTCGGGCAGTCATCCACTCCCAACCCATGAGCAGGGCACCCTCAGCAGACCGAAGTCACTCTCAGAACTGTTCCACAAATTCGAGGTCGAATTGCTTTTCTACACTCTGGATTTACAAGAATATATGTAGTTTGGCATGGTTTGCCAGTATCATACCATTTTCGCGATACTTCTCGATATCAAGCACATAGCAATATCACTTGCATAGTGGTATCACTCATAACATAATTCCGAAGATATAGACCTTATTTCTCTACAAACCCGAAACTTAAGCAAGATGCATCATGCTGTAAATCAGTGAGTAATTAGAAACTTATCCAATCTGCGAAGCCCTTTACATGAAAACCCGAAAAAGATAGAGGAAACTAATACTTCCACTCGCGAATACCGATGTCGGTGATGTAACAGATTCCAAATCATCCCCATAATATACAAAGTCAACTTAGGTGCGTCTCATGTCTAGAGAACCAGAAAATGTGTCTTCTACCTGTCTTTCACCTACTAGATCCACACACCACAATCGATGTTCCCTCAATGAAATAAAGGTGCGAAATGTGCAGAAGCAGTCAACCGGATAATTTACATGGAAGGGAATAATGGTCCAGTGCAAACACATGTCCATACTGAATCTTCTCAAATTTCCACGCGACCACGAAAGCTGCCCAACACATACTAAGTATTAGTTCGCTATTCGGCCATCTAGATGATGACATTAAGTCAGCTACATTCCTGCATCCCAACAGGCATTCCCACTTGGACGGTTCCTGCGATTAACAGGAAACGTTAATCATTCCCACCACAGGCCACCGACGCTGTACACCAAGCACACACAGGCAGAATCATCATCCTAGGAAATTGGTCACAGATATATTTGATTGCTATACTTAGAATTAAATGTTACGATTGTGGTCTCAGTTGAACGACATTCGACAATGAGCAAAGTATCGGAAATACACCCTGCTGACGGGTATGGCTCTGGAAATAGAGACATCTGTACCATTCTTATGACTTGACATATTCTTCCCTTTGCTATCACAGTATTCCATGTCAAATCCATACCTTCCTTACGACTTTACATAGTCATTTCCTTTGCACATGTCAGAACACAAACACATACTTTATAAGCCTGATGCTCAAGGCGAACCTATCATGCACCCCCTACTACTAAATATAATACTTCGTCAATAGCTGATTTCCTACGATACAAAATAATACTGAGAGAAAATCAGTGATGGATGGACATGTCTCATAAGTGTTTCTTGTGAGTGATACCACTGTGTCTTCGAAAGAGAGCCGTAATCATCTCACATGTTAAAAAACCCGATCACAACAGCTACTGTATGTTACTGTCACAAGCGGTCTTGGTTCTACAGGTGCACACAAGAATCCGTGTTAAAAACTATGCTTGCTTTATAAATCCACGTATGGCGTTACCTACGAATCACGTGGGTTTTCCAGACAAATACCGAGACGGTTTATAGATGCATACAAGTATCAATGTTAAAAGCTATACCCGCTTTAAAAATCGAGGTACGACATTGCCTCTGAATGAGGTGGTGTTTTGCCCAGACAAATACCATGACGGCGATCGCAGGAGTATATAGTATCAGACCAACACGTCGCCGACGTTGCAACCTCGTGATTCGGCTAAGGAACATGGTATTAAACCGCTATTTGCAACTCCCTCATGCCGCCGCTAGATACTTATCAAGTATATGTAATGTATTCTGTATCGATACCATGTTAGAGCCCGCCGATTTGGATGAGCGGTTCTAGGCACTTCAGTCTGGAGCCGCGCTACTGCTGCGGTCGCAGGTCCGAATCCTGCCTCGGGCATGGATGTGTGTGATGTCCTTAGGATAGTTAGGTTTAAGTAGTTCTAAGTCTAGGGGACTGATAACCTCAGAGGTTAAGTCTCATAGTGTTCAGAGCCATTTGAACGATGTCAGAGGTTCGGTGATATATCGACTGGGTTATATGCGATGGTTGATTGAGAAGGATCACAAATAGTAGTAGATGGTGTGCTGTTTGAGGTCGTAAGAAATGTACACAGACTTCTCAGATCTCTAGTGTTACGCTGTTGGCTAGAGATGATGTCTATGATTTGGAATCAAGTCCTTCTATTCAACCACATACCTGCGTTGGATCCTATGGAGAAGTCCTTTAATGATTACAGCCACTAGTGAATCATATTTCTGGCACTCTCATATCTCAAAAGAAGTCACTTTTCTCAAACCTGCCTGCTACAGTAAAATTTCGATGTGGTTTTAGGTAGTCCCTATGCATCTTGCAACTGCTGCCATTTCTGTAGCTGTGTGCAGGTAAGCGTTCCAATTTAAGTCAGAACTGAGCAGAAGTCGGAGAGAGCCATGTCCACCACTTTCTCCAACCCGTGTAGAAACAGAGTCACCTGAGTTAGTGCAGCAGGTACGTGTTTTGACCATTCGATGGAAATGGAAACAAGTTGTCGTAGCTCTGCCAACAGTGTACGACATGTAAGGTCAGCGCCAAATGAGGCCTGCTCCTGTAGCACTAGGTAGTATAAAAGACAGTACGGGAATGGGAGAAGGACGAGGATTTTGCTACTGCATTGTGATGCGTCCCCAAACGGCATACAGATACTACAATCCGGAGCAGATCCACGTCCCTCAAGGCCCATACACGTCTATCAGCCCACCACGCTATCTTCATTATTCTGAATCGTCCAACAGAGAATAATTACGAACTATAAAAGCTCCACGAATTTCATCTGACAGAGAAGTTGATAAGACTTTTACCACATCTCTTTCCGCCCATATACGGAAAACAAATACCGTCTACGTGTTGGGCCGGCTGTTGTGGCCGAGCGGTTCTAGGCGCTTCAGTCTGGAACCGCGCGACCTCTACGGTCGCAGGTTCGAATCCTGCCTCGGGCTTGAATGTGTGTGGTGTCCTTAGGTTAGTCAGGTTTCAGTAGTTCTAAGTTCTAGGGGACTGATGACCTCAGATGTCAAGTCAAATAGTGCTCAGAGCCATTTGAACCATTTCTGCGTGCCGGCATCAAGCATATGTGATGATCCTATTAAATATATAGGTATTGATCCACTGCGCAGGCCAGTTTATAGTTTTATCACATGTACTGTAGGAGTAATACACTATCCCACAAAGTATGCTATGTCGAAGAGACCCTCGCTGTGACCCTGTATCATTGTTTGAAACATTGTTTGAAAAATTGCCTTTTTTCTGCTATATCACGCTTTGTACACTGCCATACATTTTGTTTTATGTGCCACGACTTCGAGGTCTGTGTCAGGTTCTAAACTGACATTAACACGTTTTGATCCATTGCTTCTCACAGAAAACTAGACGCCGCACGGTATAAGCCATGTTGTTACTGCAGCTACCATAACACACCACACACACTGGATGATTTTAAATAAAAGAAAGTTACAACATTAGGAAACTGGAAGAGTTTGGCGGCGTTGTGGAGAGTTATCAAACTGAAGTCTGAAGGTGATTGACGACCGTGACATTTAAACTCATCTGTCACAGTGACAGAATAGCTGATGGCTTGGCATTCCGTTTCCTCATATTACAATCATGTATGCGATCACTGCTTCAGTGCTAGTAACCCCCAGAAGGTGTCACCCATCCACAAAACTCTTTTCCCAACTCAAACAACCTTTGTCAGTCCGTTATTATGTGGGAACCAACAGCCTGTCAGTGGATGGATGGGATGGAAAAGACACCGCCGATGTACTGTAATAATAAGCACTACAGTTGATAGTGCGAACAATTTTAGCAATTTTACAGTAATTTCAACATCGACCAATGATGCGACAGCATGTTTCCCCAGTTTCCGCATCATAGCTGAACCACCTCTTTTCTACTTTGCGAGTATCATTGCGAATGTAGAAAGATGACTGTGCAGTATGTCCATTCATTGTTAATCCTCGCCGACCGCGGTGGCCACGCGGTTCTAGGCGCTGCAGTCCGGAACAGCGCGACTGCTACGATCGCAGGTTCGAATCCTGCCTCGGACATGGATGTGTGTGATGTTCTTAGGTTGGTTACGTTTAAGTAGTTCTAAGTTCTAGGGGACTGATGACCTCAGATGTTAAGTCCCATAGTGCTCAGAGCCTTTTCTTTTTTTTTTTTTTTGTTAATTCTCGAACACATACATCATCAACGTATACCAGACAGCGCCCTACATATTTCTAACACCGCAAGCATAGTGCATAATTTACGATCTATGTCTATGCGGATGGGAGTCACAGAGAATTCTCGCAGTCTTAGGATAAAATTAGAGACTGAAAGACCCCTCGCACAGTCTTTGACCAGCCCCCCCTGAAGCACCGTTACCGATGTAATCTGCAGCCGACCAGAAGTAGACTGCTTTATTCCATGTCTCGTGAATGAATGGAGCTGGCCGAGTCCTCGCCCATCAAAGTGCACAAGATTTCTCCAGATGTACCCATGTCGAGCAGTCAGACCCACACAGAACAAGCGGTTGTATAAGAGTCGAACGGAGGCACACAACTGATGCATCCTGACAGAACACCAGGAAAAAATGGTAAAATGACTTGCAACAACTTCTCTCTCTCTCTCTCTCTCTCTCTCTCTCTCTAGAATGCATCATCAGTCTCCCATTAAATCGTACCTCGTTGCAACTCCATCTCAACTGACCACTCCATCCATTAACGCAGATACAAGTAAGTTTGTAGGCAGGTGGTTGTCTGTTTTTCCAGGAAAGCATTAAAGACAGCAGTCGACTCGCGTGTATCACTGTTACCTCAATAGACATACAGTAGAATGCTGCCTCGATGGAAAAAATAGTGATGGTTTCCCTGATTCCCTTCGCTTCCATGTCGACGTTTTCTCGGATTCCTCTTACTGTAGCATACTTATTCCCATGTACAAATTGTTCAGCTCCAACCAGAAGACACGCAGGTACTTTCTCAATCTCCCTGCATTTCAGCGTATATTCCCTCAATTTATACGTATTATTCGCAGTTCCATCGATTTTATGTGAGTTCTACCCATGCGATCATGAGATAACCTCTCGTTCCGTGTTCTAAAATTGCTTGTAAATGTAGTACAGCTGTCAACACCTAGCGCAAATGCACTGATCAGGCATAGTATAGCACTGTACTCGATTGTATCCATTCGCCTCCACACCATATATCCCACATTTGCAGAGCGTCTGCCCTGTTTTCTGTATCTGTGTATGTGCATGTGTCGGAGATGAAAGTGCACTCTGGTGGCAGTACTGTGTACTAGGTTATTTGGACTACGAACCTCATGGTGGACACACTGGATGGATCTACTGCCTCAAATTCTTTAAATAAAGACTGAACATACTTACGTCCATCCTATCCAGCAGCCCAGCACAAGTTGTGTCCTTTTCCCGCCAATTCGAAGGAAGAGGTGGCGGTCGGATGATTTAGGTTTGTGGAGGTAGCTCAAGTGACCCATTTTCTTAGGTTAGTGGAGTTAGCTGTGGTTTGTTGCATTGTCCTGCTGAAATTTGAACTTCCCGCCATTTTATGGGGTGGAGGGGAGGTTTAGGAGGGGAGATTGGGGAGGGGATTAGGTTAGAGGAGGTAGCCCAATGGACCTATCTACCCGCCAAAATGTGAACTTCCCATCATGACGTCATTGCGACATTCCCATATCTATCACCGCCATCTTGGATCCGCCATCTTGAATAAATTTATGAACATGGAGAGTGAGGTGGCGCCGGCCTTGTTCTGCTACTCATGTCGGGCGATCTGGGTGGCCAAGTCCAAACTTTCCAGAATGTTCTTCAAACCAATCCCGAACAATTTCGGCCCAGCAAAATGATGCATTCCATAAAATCTCCATTGTTGTTTGCGAACGTGAGGCTCATGAATAGTTGCAGATCGTCTCCAATCAGACGAATATAGCCATTTACTAGTCTGTGATCTGTTCAGTTCGACCATGGGACCCAATCCATTCTATGTAAGCACATCCCACACCATTATTGAACCATCACTAGGTTGCACAGTGCCTTGTTGACAACTTGGGTCCATGGGTTCATGGCGTCTGCGCCATACTATAACCCTACCATCAGCTCTTACCAACTGAAATCGGGACTCATCTGACCAGGCCATGGTTTGCCAGTCGTCTAGGATCCAATCGATATGGTCTTGAGCCCAGGAGAGGCGCTGCTTGCGATGTCGTGCTATTAGCAATGGCACTCTTGTCGGTCGTCTGCTGCCATAACCCATTAACGCCAGATTTCACCGCACTGTCTTAATGGATACTTTCGTCGTACGTCGTACACTGATTTTTGCGGCTATTTCACGCAATTTTGCTTGTCTGTTAGCACTGATAACTGTACGCAAACGCCTCCGCTCTCGGTCGTTAAGTGTGGGCCGCCGGTCCCTGCGTTGTCCGTGCTGAGAGGTAATGCCTGAAATTCGGTGTTTCCGGCACACTCTTGACAATGTGGATCTCTGACTACTCAATTACCTAACGATTTCCGAAATGGAATAAATCCGTCCCATGACTTTTGTCACCTCAGTGAACGGTGTTTTGAGGATGGGGCATGTGAGCATGGGGTCACCGCTCTCTTTGTCGTCATCAACTTCAAACCTTGGAGCTGCACTTCAATTGGCACTGCGAGGCTTAGTGGACTCCGTTATAGTCCTCCCACCAAATAAAAACCCCTAATAGTATCGGGAACTGAACCAGGTCTTCCACATGGTACTCAGCCAAGCTTACCCCTTAGTTACGGAGGCGAAATGTCAAAGTGAATAACGAGATAATTTCCTTCGCACTAGTCGTTGCTATTTGTGGCACTAGATCCGTCTAGAATTAGCAGTAATTATCATCTCCTGATCATCTCGATCTCTTCAAGATTCTTACTATCAAAGCAACGTGTCAAAGACGGTGTGGTATGAATTTCAAGATGACATTGAGATACGTTATTTAACTCTGTTTCAGTATTAAAATGTAAATACTCGCGACTGATCTGGAACTGTCCGATAACAACGACGAAGAGATGAACGAAGGGATGCTTGAGTGGCACACTTTTGGTTTGAGCTTCACACTTAAAGACAAGTTTATTTCGAACGTGTTGTATTTATCACAGGTGCGTTCAGGCACAGATTACATAATTCTAGAGAAGCGTAATGAAGCAGTCTTTCTCCTCATAGAAATCCACATGTTACTGTACCGATTTTGTCCAAGTAACAATTGGAGTAATGATAGGGTTTGGTCGTAATAGAGATACATTCAGAACTTACGGAACGTGGTTTGCTGTACCTCATTAACATTTTAATGGGTTTTCTTAACCATAGGAAATTAATCCAAGAAGATATCACCAAATAGCTCTTCTTAAGGGGTTTATTCCACTTTTATGAAATACCTGTGGCAGAGATTGTGTTGTTAGATTTACTTCCCTCTACGCAACATTTATTTTATCAGCCGACTGGTATCCGAATGAAATATATACATCATATTCAGAACTCTATGTAGGTAAACTGCCAGGACGCTTTATATTTCAGAGCAAATGCTGGATCCGTGTAATAACAGGTCTGTTGCATATTTCGAGAGAGTGTTCACTATGTATCCAAGTTGACTTTGGCATTCTAATGGTATACCTCGAGATATGCGCTACGCCACCATCCGCATTCTAACCCACAATATTCTCATTGCATTATTACTTCCACTGAACACGGACTTTCTCATATAGGAAAATCTCTTTTAGCTATAGCAGAACACTCGCTCTTGCCCTTTCAGTCTTTTCTCCAAAATCACATTTTTTCCAAGGCGTTATGAATCCTACGAGCTTTATTTAAATTTCGTACCGTGGTCTTTTAGCAGTGCATTATACTGAAATCAGTCAGTAATTTTCTTCCGACAAATTGAACAAAAGGCTTTTGTGCACAGCACTTGAATCTAATTTTTACGCTTCGGAGTGATATTGGTCTGCGCAGAGGGGAAGGCGCTTTTTGTACCCCAAAAGAAGCCATACTTCTGAAAAGCGTTCCTTCTGAGCTCAAAGGAAAATCCTACGTTGACGACGGCAAATATAATAAGAAGAACTGTGATATCCCCTAGACGTGGAACAAAATACCTGCAACGCAGCTATCTTGCTATAAAAACTATTCCGCTGAGCGCTGTAATTAAGATAGAGAAAGAACTGAAGGTTAGAGACTAAAACAATATTTAGTGAGCGGAGGCACCGTCCCACTCAGATGTGACAAGGAACGAATAATAGAAAATGAATGATGTTTCGAGTTTCTCTTTTTAAAAACTTGCAAAGCTGAGAATATTCGACTTTAAGTTCATACTTTAATTTTTCCTCATGTTTGGACCCACATACATGTACAATTTGCGCTTACTTGGAATAAATTAACAGAAATCAAGGACTCGAATTTTAGGGAAATATAACGAATATTTCTTCTTATATCAAAGGAAAGGTAAAATATTAATTACAAAGGAGAACAACGAATCAATGTTTATTTCCATGATGATGTTGAACCATAATTTGCCATACAATAAAAAACTGCGTTTGCTACAAAAAATGAAAGTATGACATCCGCTTGCAAAATGTTTATATTTATGTATTCGTGACTTCTTTTTAAGTAATATGTGGTAACCACAAATTCTTGCTCTGTCTTAAGCAAACGTGACATGTTTTTGCACGTGGACTCATTTCGATGAATTCATGTGGAAAATATTTTTCAAAATATTTTATTAATACCCGTACATCATAACAACAATTGTGAGACACTGATAAGTCTCCTAAAGCAAATAACCCCTTCCTCCACAACTATGGCGTTCCTTCGACTAGATTCCGCTGTTGCATGCTCTACGGCTCCTGTTGATTCTACAAATGTTCATGAATTTAACTAATATATTGCAGTTTGTGGTTATGAAGTAAAGGTCGTTCGCCGTAGTAATAAAATTCAGCTGCTTCCAGGAATTTTCTTTTTTGGTGACGTAGTCGAATCCACCTACGGGTCCACAGTCGCTAAACTCCATCAAATACAATCGAGGAATAAGAGAGGCAGTCGCTAGATTTAAGAGCGTTTATAGTAAAAGGAAACCCCAAAAAAAAAATGGCTCTGAGCACTATGGGACTTAACATCTGTGGTCATCAGTCCCCTAGAACTTAGAACTACTTAAACCTAACTAACCTAAGGACATCACACACATCCATGCCCGAGGCAGGATTCGAACCTGCGACCGTAGCAGCCGCGCGGTTCCGCGAAACCACCGCGGCCGGCCAAAAGGAAACCCAGGTGGGATGTTTATTTGGTGTGCGTACCCATAGTGTCCTAGCATCTTCCTTATGGTTTATTCACCCTTTCCGTTCTCCCATTAGCTTGAGTATGTAGATCACTCGTCCTTACGTTCTTTGACCAAATCTGATAAAGTTGGTTCCCTGGTGTGGTAATACCATTTCAGGTACCCTGAACTTCAATAGGCAGTTGTTTACCAGAGCTTGTGCCACCTTTGCTACCTGTTGGTTTGGCATTCCCACCATTGCCACATATCTCGAAAAATAATCTGTAATCGTGAGTACCTATTTATTCCCTGTGGGTATTTTGTTGAAAGGAACTAAAATATCAATCCCAAGAAATTCCAAAATTGCTAATGCTTCAGGCAGTCTGCAATGGTAATCCCATCGGACACAAATCAGCTCTCTGCGCACACTACGCAGTTCCACACATACTGGTTCATGGCCTTCCCAGAATGAATTCCTTACTGAAAATTGGAAACACTAACAAGGGGAGGCCACGAACTTAAACGGATGTCTTACGACGTCCGCCCCGAGCAGATTCAACGAACAAAAGCGAACAAAATGAGATTTAAAAAAAGTGGTTAGCCTTCAAGCCCTTTAATCGTTGGGTCGCTGGATCGAGTCCGGTACGTCAGGTTTTATTTTTATTTTTTTTTATTCCTAACACAGTCATTTTCTTTACTACTTATATTACAATTGATATAATGAGAAAATACGTGTAATCGGATGAACTTTTATTAAATTTACAATGTTATTTGGCAGTCTACAAATTTTTATTATCACAAATAATATAATATTCATAGCTATCGACTAGTACACGACCAAACGCATAACGTGATACTGAAAATGTATGCTTGTCCGTGATTTCAGAAATCCCTTATACCTGGAAGGAGCCCGAAACGACTTGTTACCTCCAAGTTTTGACCGGCACAGACGGCTTTTGAAAGATGTACAATTAATCGTCGCTTTCGACGTTACGAGTACGATGGCAGGATGGTATTTTTCGTAAAAACATGGAAAACATGTAGCTAAACGGCCACCAGCTGCATTGAATAAATGCTGTTTCCACATACTCAAGGTTTTTTGAGGTTTCCCATGGAAAAACAAACCTCGTTAACATTTTCAAAAACCTCTCTTTCAGCCGATAATTTGGAAGCAAACCACGCATAACGCAGCATTTCCTTAAGTATCAGTGCTGATAATTGTTCATGCAGTATCGAGTGTATTTTAATAGCGTCTTTACGAGAAGCAATTTATGAGTTCTTTTTCGATTAAATACGAACAGTTTTGAAGACACGGAGAAGTATACATTTTCAGTATCACTTTATGCGTTTGGTCGTTTACTAGTCGGTAGTTATGAATATTATATTATTTGTGATAGTAAAAATTTGTAGACTGCCAAATAACATTGTAAATTTAATAAAAGTTCATCCGATTACACGTATTTTCCCAATTATATCAATTGTAATATAAACAGTAAAGAAAATGACTGTGTTAGAACCGGCCGGGGTGGCCGAGCGGTTCTAGGTGCTACAGTCTGTAACCGCGCAACCACTAAGGTCGCAGGTTCGAATCCTGCCTCGGGCATGGATGTGTGTGATGTCCTTACGTTAGTTAGGTTTAAGTAGTTCTAAGTTCTAGGGGACTGATGACCTCAGAAGTTAAGTCCCATAGTGCTCAGAGCCATTTGAACCATTTTGACTGTGCTAGGAATAAAAAAAAAACACGTACGGGACTCGATCCGGCGATTGAACGCTAACCACTTTCTCTCTCTCTCTCTCTCTCTCTCTCTTTTTTATCGTTGTGTTCGGTCGTTGCGAACGTCGCATGACATCTGTTAAAGTTTGTTTGTTCATCCTTCCACTCAGTTTTTTATTATAGGGGCCAACCAGCTCTTTGAGCAAACACGCTGAGCTACCGTGCCGGCAGCACTCGGCTGCCGCCGTTTCATGGTAAAAATGGCCACGCACAGGTATATATTTGACGACCGAAATTATCTTGCGATTTTCTCAATAACGCGTGAGGAGTACGCGCTACTGCTTACACATTTTGTTGTCCTCATGGAGTACTACAAGTGTACGAAGTTTGCAGTAAATCCGCGTTCCAAGCGTCGTGGCCTCCCCTTGTAAGATCAAGCTTCTCTCAGTTTTCCAAAAGCGTCTTCACAACCCTCTGACCAAACAAATTTTGAACTTTTTGTTTAGTAATTGCGTCAATGGTCTAGCACTATACACAAATCCATTTACGAAACTTCGGTAATAATTTTCGAATCCAAGGAATGATTGTAGTTCCTTCTCTGACAGAGACACAGAAAATTCTAGCGTAGCTTTAACTAATATATCTTAACCCCAACCTTACTAATTATGTGACCAACGTACGCCACCTCTTCTAACACAAAATTACACTTTTCTGTAGTCAAAGTTAAATTCGTTGCCCTCAGTCTCAGGAATAATTTCCTCAAGCTTGGTATGTGTCGTTCCGCATCACTCACATAGACGATTATATCTTCAAGACAGATCAAGCATTGACTTGGATTCAGTCCTTTGAGAACTCCATCTAACGACCTCTGAAACATCTCAGGTGCCTTCTTTAATCCTAAAGGTATCCTCCAAAACTAATAATGACCCCACGGTGAAGAAAATGCTGTTTTTGGTCAGTCTTTTGGAGCGACTTGCACTGGCCCAAATAGTCTATGGTTTGAATGTTCGGCACAGATTGGGCGTCAGTTACAGTCTTAGCAGTCAGATGTCTATATTTCCATGATCCATCCGCTGATTTGTCAGGCACGACGATGATTCCGTGTCCCCACTTCAACCTCCTTGTCCTATTACTCTCGTCAGAAATCCCATCCTTCCAATGCTGATCGATAAATTCTTGCACAATCGGATGCAAGTACCTTGGGACTCTGCATGGCGTGCGGTAAACAGGTGAAACATTTCCTGTTGGTGCGTAATATGTGTAGCCGGGAATGGGCCTACTGGAAAAAATCCCTAAATTATAAAAGTAACTCTCCCACCCGATCTCTATCACTTCCCTTTAGATTCTGTATCTTCTCTCGTAAAGCAGTTTCAGTGGCTTTTGGGGACTGTCCGTGGCTGACATACCCTGTGTGCCACTCTTCTTCCTGTAGGATATTCACATTATTAATCAACATCCCCTCGTTAACCGTAAAGATTATACACAAACACAGATAACATTTTTTCAGCATTCACACACACTTCTTCTCGCTAAGCACCCTGCGTGATCCGTTACTTCATTTACTTCCCGTGGTTCCACCACACATAAAATTCCTATTGGTAAGCTAGACTCAACATTAACACAAAGTGATTCCCCAGTACCCTTAGGTACACAGTTCCCTGAATTGAGTCTTAGTGTGATTATTCACTGTTTAAATGGTTGTTAATTCGCTACACTAGCAGCAGTTTCATCCAGATGAAACATTTTCCTGTCATGCCATACCGCATTCTGCCGAAGATCGATTTTGGGACAATGACAATACAGGTAATCCAACCCCAGAATCATGTCACAGTCCTTACTCATGTGTGGCAGAGTGTCTACACATTGTTTGAACTGAACCGTATCCGGGCAAAAACCTACATCCAGTAATCCCAAAGGCTGACATATTTATCCCCCACTCCACGTAATTTATACCGTGGTGGAATCCATTGCTGATGTTCAACCAGATCCGCAATGGAAACCAACACGTGCGCCCTTGTGTTCAAAAATATCGTGAAATTCCTCTTTCCTACTATTTCTCTCACCGCGCAGTTCACCTCTGTATACGTCTTTGTATCATCTAATGATCCGGAGCCGCGCGACCGATACGGTCGCAGGTTCGAATCCTGCCTCGGGCATGGATGTGTGTGATGTCCTTAGGTTAGTTAGGTTTAATTAGTTCTAAGTTCTAGGGGACTGATGACCTCAGATGTTAAGTCCCATAGTGCTCAGAGTCATTTGAACCATTTTTCCACACCTATAAGACCTTACATTGGTTGAAAACATTGTATGTCTAACCTGAACTGCAGTTGCCATATCAATTTCTTAAAATTCTATTGTTAATCTGACAGATGCGCACAAGTCAGTTGGGCCCCTTTCTGTACATTTCTTGACATCTTTAAAGGCAATCCTTTTAAAAATGCTCCAAGCTCCCTCTGCTTAGCCTCTAGTGAAATCACATCATTCACCATAGCATTCTGTCCCAACTCTTTCGTACACCAATTGGTGTTCCGTATTCTGTCTGCAGATCCTACCACCAACACCGCATGCTTCTTCGTTACCATGTACAACTGTACCGTAAAATGTCTCGCACTAATCTGTTTCATATACTACTGGACTAACCCCTCCTTAATTTCCTCAAACGTTCTAGCTCCCTTGAGAGCCTCTGTATACCCACATATTTTTTTGCTTCTCCTGTTAATCTCAACTTTGCTACCCTTAGAAGTTCTACATCAGACCATTCTTCCATCTCTGCGAAATTCTTTAGATCTTACACAAATACTTCTTAGCTGGTTTCCCACAGAAAGGAGCAAGTAAATTTGCGGTTGACAAATCTATACCTCGCTGTGGCGACTGGCACTCCACTAGACCACGTAATTCCATATTGTCTTTTGTCAACTGCACTATCTTTTCCAATCATATGTGAACTGCTACCGATTCCGACACACCTTGCGTCTCTGACTCTGCAGAAGCTTTGTCCTTCACAACATTCATCTTTAAACGCCAATAATCGGAAGATATACAAAATGAAATACGAGTACATTTACCTAGTTCTTATGTCTAATCATTAATCATTTCGACTCTGAGCACTGCCTAGCCATATACCCACAACGTTTACATGTGAAACATACTACTGATACTGATTCTGTACACAGTACTGAATGACCTACGCTACACTGTGTACATCTAACAGCTACTAGCCAATTATGACCCGCATTACCCCTGAAGTGCGGCAGATTTATTGACTCTATATTTGTAATAAAATTCACCTCACAAAAAGCACAGCAGTCAAGCTTTTTTACCATGACTAAAACACTCAACAATTACATTTTCCTGACTCACCTTGCTCTAACAAGGTGATTTCAGTATCCTGACAGTAATGAAGTAGGACTGGGGCCGGTAGACTTGTTTTGTGCTTTTCAAATTCCTTTATTATGGCCCTTCACCGTGATTCATTACAAGCAGCGGCAGTGTTGTTGAGGCATCCCCTTTCATCCTACATGTGTCTGCGTGACTTCTCGCAATGCTGACAAAGTGCAGCGTGGCCAGGTGGTGGTGCAACACCGCTGCTGCTGCGTCTGACAGCAAGATCCTCCAGACTCGGCACGTAGGGCAGCGGAGGCCGAGGCAAGGCTCATGTCTCCAGCACTGCAGCAGCCACGACCCACTCACTGTAGTAGCGCTGTGGCTCGCGCCCTATGTCCGAGGGACCACATGGTCCGGCAGTGGTGATGGCTCTGCGCCTCGTGTTTCATTACAGGCTGCCCTGACGCGAGGTCGAATTGTGGGCTCTGTTCAATATTCTGGATGGCGACCCAAGTGTCACAGCACCATGGTGGTAGTCCTGCTGTACTAAAAGAAGACAATTCCAGTACAGAAGTAACTACTATTTACATGCTCATGGGCTTCACTTCTTCGTGTTTCGCTGCGCCTTCCAGCACATATACTCAACACTTCCACAGTTGCTGGTGTGCATAGGCTTCCGCCTCCTTTCGCTTAGATGGTGCTGTGTCAACTATTTATACACATCGCCTGACCGTCTCACCTCACCACATGCGGTGGCTGAGTTGGGTTTTGTAAGGCATAGCATCCATACTCACCCGCAACAGGCTCTGCTGTAATCTATTTCGTACCTTGCACGTTCCTGACGGAATATTGCCGGTGTGTTACACACATTACGTCATATGTACACTGACGGAAAAAAATGGCAACACCAAAAATAATCAGAGTAGAGTAGTAAAATTTTGGGTATATATGTGCCTAGGTAACATGTTTATGTACTTAACATTGCAATATTACAGGTTAATGTAAACATGAGGTAAGCCATGGGAAATGTGAAATGCTGGTAGATTAATTAGAGGTGTAACCCATAGAATGTTAAATGCAAGAGTACAAATATGCATGCATTGTGTTGTAAAGGGCCGGCTGCTAGAAGTTGTGGGATGGAGTTTCATGCCTGTTGCACCTGGCTGGTCAATACGGGAATTGGTTAATGCTGATCATGCATGATGCTGGAGCTGTCGTCCGATGATGTCCCAAATGTGCTCGATTGCAAACTTATCTGGTGATCAAGCAGACCAAGGTAACATGTCGACACTCTAGAGCATATTAGGTACAACAGCGGTATGTGGGAGAGCGTTATCCTGTTGGAAAACATCCCTTGGAATGCTGATCATGAATGGCACACGACAGGGTGCGTGGGATAACCACCCCCTGCTGCCATACGAAATCGCACACCACACCATAGCTCCAGGTGTAGGTCCAGTGTGTCTAGCATGCAAGCTCTTTGGTTGCAGGCCATCAACTGGTCTCCTCCTAACCAACATACGTCCATCACTGGCACCGAAGCAGAACCAGCTTTGTCAGAAAACACAACAGACCTCCACCCTGCCTCCAGTGAGCTCTCGCTTGACAATAAATTGCAGTGGTTTGGGGTTGGTGGAATGCAGGCTACAGGGCGTGTGGTTCGGAGCTGTCCTTGAAGTAAGCGATCTGTAACAGTTCGTTGTCTCACTGGTGCCAACTGCTGCTCAAATTGTTACAACAGACGCAGTACGATGAGCCAGTGCCATACGCCGAACACGATGGTCTTCCCTCCCGGTAGTGCCACGTGGCCGTCTTGACCTTGGTTTTCTTTCGACCATACATTCTCGTGGCCGCTGCTGCCAGTAATCATGTACAGTGCCTACAACACTGCCAAGTCTTGGTGCAGTAGCGCAGAAGCAACATCCAGCTCCCCGTAGCCCTATTACACGACCTTGTTCAAACTCCCTCGTAGCCCTATTACACGACCTTGTTCAAACTCAATGAGGTGTTCATAATGGCGTCTTTGTCACTTTAGACGCATTCTTGACTAGTAACTGCCGGCCCTGTGTAGCCGAGCGGTTCTAGGCGCTTTAGTCTGGAACCGCGCGACCGCTACGGTCGCAGGTTCGAATCCTGCCTCGGGCCTGGATGTGTGTGATGCCCTTAGGTTAGTTAGGTTTAAGTACTTCTAAGTTCTAGGGGACTGATGACCTCAGATATTAAGTCCCATAGTGCTCAGAGCCATTTGAACCATTTTGGACTAATAATTCACCACGTCCAATCCCAAAGGTAACTAACACTCACAACTGTCCAGCGTCTATTTAAAGCAAACCTGATTTGCATCATCATAGTGGCGCTACTAGCGACACTCTTATGCGAGTTGTCCGAATTTTGAATAGACATCTTTCAGATGCAGAAAGACTCCTATCAACTATCGTTTATGTCGCACAACTCCTTCGTGTTGTGATTTTCTTCCGTCAGTGTATTTACATTCTTTGTCAGTCCCCTAGTCCCTACACTAATCATCCACCTTCTGCAGTTCCCTACACTCTACCAGCGCTGGTATAAATAGGATAGCTTTTTTTTTACACAAACAGTTAGACGATGTTCAGATGTGTATGAATACCTGAGGGACCAAAGTGCTGAGGTCATCGGTCCCTAGACTTACACACTAACTTACGCTAAGAACGACACACACACACACCCATGCCCGAGGGAGGGGCCGCGCAATCCGTGATATGCCACTCCGCAGGTACACACACAGTTACTCTCCACTCCAAAATACCTACTTTGGCAGTAAATCTAGCTGTATATACTTAGTAAAGTGACAGCTATATTACATCATCATCCTATAAAGCTATACGTGCCGCTACAGCAAATCTATTTACAACGTATTGATGGTTTTCACCTGCATTCAGAAATCTGTTAGCATACATGTCTATCAAGACTATCAACCTACGTCAGTTTTATTCTATGTGCAAAACACCGAGAAGAAGCACTTGAAAATCTGAATCATTTCCTGGAACGTGTCGTGTAGACGATAAAGTATTGAACTTTAGATATGTTTGGTGGGTATTTGTAGGTATGTGTGGTATTCGTAGGTATTCTATGGAGGTTGAATGAGAATAGCGCAGTGGGGACTGCAACACATACTGCTGAGTGTCTTGTATAGTTAGAGCAATAAGGACTCTGACATACTTTAAATGCGAACATTTTTAGGTTAGGCTTTACCGTGACTGTTACTGACATTAAATGAAACAATAAGTTCACTGTTACCAGTCACCGTTTTATTTATTTCCACGACGCGTTTCGAAGGTTTAAACCTCCATCATCGGGTGGATTTACATTAGTAAGTATTACATTTGTGTGTGTGTTGTGTTACGATTTTTGGAGGAACTTGTGGCACTGCCTAGTAGAGAAACGAGACACTATTTCAGAATATGGTTTAGGATAACTTTTGACGAAAAATTAAACTGATATCTAATGGTAAACATTAAATAAGTAAACTACAGTACCTTCAGTGATCACAGGTTCCTTTTGCTGTCGTAACACATCACATGTATACTGCCACATTTGTAAACAAATATGGCGTCTGGAATCAGCTGGGTGCAAAGTTCGTATAACAGAAGTGAAGACATAATCGCAAAGTGCAAAGAATATACATCATAACAATATTATTACAGAATAATTGCTTTAAGCATTTGGCGGTGTTTGTTTTGAGGAGTCAAATATATGTGTGTGTACTTCAGGTGGTATATAAATCCAATTCTGACAAGTTAGAACAGCAAACATTCGTACTCGTTTATACAATCAGGTGAAATGTTAAAATGGCTTAAACTTCATTCTTATTGATAACAATTAGGTGAAATGTTACAGACTATAATTACAATGATCTTATTGGCTACAACAGTAAAATCATACATACATTACATTCTTTGATTGGGGTTAATAGACAGATATGAAGTGAGGGGCTGGAGGCAGAAGGAGAGGTAGAGAGAGAGAAAAAGTGTGTGTGTGTGTGTGTGTGTGTGTGTGTGTGTGTGTGTGTGTGTGTGTGTGTGTGTGTGCGTGTATTTTATGAGTGTAGGCAGTCGCTGAAAATGGAGATGATACTATTGTAAATATTGTCATTTTTGTCATTTAAGATAGATTCTGGTTGTTTCATTTGATGTTTGTATATTTGGAGTGTTTCAAGGATGTCTAGTTTTCTGCCTTTTGGTTGGATGTGTAGGATGCTAATACTTGTGTTGTTAACATGGTGTTTTGTTTCATGCAAGTGTGTAGCTATTGCTGATGTGTGATATTTTTTGTTTTTTAGTGCTGCCATGTGTTCCTTGAACCTAATCTCAAATGATCTGCCTGTCTGGCCTATGTAGAAGCAGTCACAGTCCAGACATTCCATTTTGTACACACCTGTGTGATGAAGTGGGTTTCGTGTGCCGATGTTGTGGGGTAACTTCTGTCCAATCTTGTTGTCCGTTGTAAAGGATATGCTTATGCCTTTCCGTTTGAAGACATTGGCAATCTGGTATGAAATGTTACCCAGAAAGGGGATTGTATGGAAGATGTTATTTTCTTTTTGTTTATTGTGTTGTGATTCCTTTGCCATTATTGAGTGTTTTAGGGTGTCTACTATGGAGCTGTTATAACCATTTTCAATAGCTGTTTGTTTTATTATTTCAATTTCTTTATCACATTTATCTTCTGAGAGTGGTAGTTGGATAGCTCTATTAATCATGTACCGGAATGCTGCCATTTTGTGTGCTGCGGGGTGGCAAGAGGAGTTGTGGATTGTGGTATGTGTTGTGGTAGGCTTCCGATAAATTTCAAATTGATGCCTATTATTCTTTATTGAAATGGTAAGGTCTAGGAAATTTATACTGTCGTCTTTTTGGTGTTCCACTGTGAATTTTATGTTTTCATGGGAGTTGTTGAAAAACTGATTCAACTCACTGATGTCATCTTTAGTGCCTTTGGTTAAAATGATGGTATCATCTACATATCTGTAGTAGTAGATGATATTTTTGAGGAGGTGGTGATTGGAATTCAGGATTTTGTCTTCTTGGTTACTTATAAATATTTCTGCTAGCAATCCAGAAAGATTTGAGCCCATTGCCAGACCATCTGTTTGTTGGTAGATTTTATTGTTAAATTTAAAATAGTTGTGTGAAAGTGTGAATTCAAGCAGGTCCATTAGTTCATTAATGTGAGTTGAAGGGATATTTTTGTGTTTATGTAGGTTGGCATTAATTATCTGTAGTGTGGGGTCTATTGGCACAGAGGAATATAGGTTTTGTATGTCAAATGAGGCAAGTGTGGCTCCATCAGGTACTTGTATGTTTTTGACATATTGTGTAAATTCTGTAGTGTTTCTAAGTGTTCTCTCATCATTGAATGTGTATGCTTGTTTGAGAATTCTGAAGAGTATTTTATTGAGCTTGAATGTTGGGCTGTTCCTACAGTTCACAATGGGCCTGATGGGGGTCCCGTTTTTGTGGATCTTTGGCTGTGATCTAAGGTAAGGTGCTTGTGGGCTCATTGTTACAATGTTTCTTGCTTCTTGGATGGTGAGTAGAAAATTGATGTTGTTTGAAATGTGTTTAATCTCCTTTTGTATTCTGGCTGTTGGATCTTTATGTATTTCAGTTATGTTGCTGGTTTGGAAGAAGTCTAGAGTTTTTTCTATGTATGTTGTTCTGTCCATTACAACAGTTGTGTTGCCCTTGTCAGCTTTTACAATTATTGCATTATTCACGTTTAATTTACTCTTAATGGTACGTGTAAGGGCTTCTTCTCTTTTCTTGTATGCTGGGAAAGGTTTTGCAATCTCCTTTTCAATGATTTCGTTGATTTTGTGGCAGGCTGATATTCTGTCAGTTTGCTTCTTAAGGGCGATGGTCGAGATCTGTGTTGCTCTGACATACGTATGAAAGCAGCATCTATTACCAGTAGATTCGATCAGTATGCGAGTATTAGGGAAATCTTTGTTGATGCATTATGGACTGTGGGACAACGGCTGGCATGTATTTCTTGATGCAATAATTTACCAACAGCCGTATGTGTTGTAGAAATTTATTTTGTGAACTTATATGCGGAAATGTTTCGTGAAATGAAATGGGAATCTCTGGATGGAAGACAACATCCTTTTGCAAAAAATTCTTCATGAAATTAAGAGAATATAAATTTGCGGTTGTCCGCAGAATGGTTGCATTTCGTGAAAATAGTATAAGAGGAATTAGGGTTAATGTGGTAGCATACAGGCAGTTGTTTTCTCTTCACTCTATTTGCTAGTGGAACAAGAAGGGAACGAATAGTAGTGATACAAGGTATCCACCATTCGCTACTCGACAGCTTGCGGAGTATGCGTGTACAAATAGTTGTGCTCTATAATTCAGGAGCCATAACCAGAATTCACGTAATTAGCATGTGACCAATTTATGAGCGTAATGTGGCCTAGTGTGTGGTCTAGCATTACTTACTTAAGCGGTTCCTCACACAAAATCTGTAGGTGTGCAAGTGTTATACAGTATATTACTTTGAAATTCTTAGGTATTCAGGGCTTTCTCGAAACTGATGCTCTATAGCCCTAATGACTGTGGACAAATTATGTCTTTTATTGTGTACGCTCCAGGCTGTAGAAGTGTGGAGGAGTTTGCTTTTTAATTTTATTGCTACGATTGTCGAGTGTGCGCCAAACAACAGTACATGCGCCTGTCTACCCAGCCCTGCTGCCCGAAATTCCTCTAGCTGCACCCTACCTTTGCCAGCAAGATCGCCGCATTTTCCCCCAATTGCGAATGTTTGGAGCATTATGGGCAGGGCCCTCGAACCATCTCAGGATTTTGACAGTTTAAGACGTCAGTTTGACAGAATTTGGCACGACATCCATCAGGAGAACATCCAACAACTCTATTGACGATTCCCAAACCGAATAATTGCTTGTATAAGGACCAGGCGTAGGCAATGGCGTTGTTGGCTTGCTTAACCTGTGAAGTTCTTTCTCTTGAATAAATCATGCAATTTTTCTGAAATTGTAATAATGTGCATCACATCTACTGATTTCTGTCCCATTCGGATACTTTCTTCATGATGGGTCCTTTTTTTTTTGTCAGAGTGTAGTTGTTAAACAAGGGTTCCCTGCTACTGGGCGAAGCTGAAGGAAGCGGGGTTCATAAATGAAATCGATTTCACAATAACCAAATATTTATACAAATTCAAAACCAGCTTGGTGTCTTATTGCAGAATGACTCTGAAAAAACAAAAAACATAGAAAAGAAACATGAAATACTGAAATTAATTATATGAATAAACGTAAAATATTTCGATAGGAAGATTGATAGACTAATAAAATCAGACTTCCTCAACTGCACAACTCGAATTTTCCAATACAAAGGAAATAACGTAATGGGCACGAGAATAGAGAGAAACGCAGCAAACCTTTACCTGACCTGGTATAGTCGATTTCTGAGGCTGGTGCTGAACTTTAAAGGTCTTTTAGTATTGGTTTATAGGTATATACCGTGTCTGGAAGAGGAGAGAATACAAAGAATAAGCAGAACAGAAAATACTGTTGACAAGGTGCTACATTTTTTACGTTTCATGGGAACGGAAAGGCAGGATTCTCGTTGACATCCACGCTGAATAGATAGTTACCACATCTCAAGTGGGCATTTGGTGGCTAAAGCACTGTTACAGCCAGAAACCGCATCAGAATCTATTGGAAAGGCCCTGGGAATCACCCAATGATGCCACCCAACTTTTGAGTAAAGTGTTAAGCTGCAACTGCACACGAAACATGGGATGTCCCAGAAAAAAAAATGGTTCAAATGGCTCTGAGCACTATGGGACTTAGCTTCTGAGGTCATCATCCCCCTAGAACTAAGAACTACGTAAACCTAACTAACCTAAGGACATCACGCACATGCATGCCCGAGGCAGGATTCGAACCTGCGACCGTAGCGGTCGCGCGGTTCCAGACTGTAGCGCCTAGAACCGCTCGGCCAGATGTCCCACAATCAGCAGTTTCCCATGAAAACTCTTTAGCCACAACCCAACAGTCAGTATTGCCCACTTTGTATATGAAATAAATGTAACTCACCTAATACAGGATCGAGTAACGGTATGTACTATTCATGTTATAATACTATTATCTATCAATCTAGCTTTTGCCGTTAACTGCCCTAAATACTTGCACAAGAACTCCTCTACTGTTTCATAACATTATTGTCCATTTTTACTAATTCCTGTTCCAAATGTTGTACATCATTGTAGTCCAATAAGCAAAGCTACGGTAGTTCCAATATGTGCTGTTAACAAATATGCCTTCTTATTTATATTTTAAGGATCTGAAAACTTTTCTAGGACTGCAGGGAAGAGCTTAGGTTATATGGAATCTCCTTGTATACCTCGTCTCTCACTTCTTGGTGAGTCTCTATCCTAATAACGTCTGATGGAAACTACAGAAATGACGTATAAATTCTACAGTAAGTGTGTTATCAGTGTGGGTTCTGGGCAGATAACGATCTTATATCAAGGTCACTTCTCGTGTCATGTTAAACACTTTGGCGACTTACATTCAAAGCTTCCTCTCCTCCCCCGGCAACCACTAGCAATTGATCAAGGTCATCCAGGGAACCCTCACCCACTCGTCTACCCCTCAGCCCTCCTTCCTCTCCTCTCCGCCACCCTGCATCAATGAGATTCAAGCATCCCCTCCCCATCTTTTATAACTGGGGCACATGATTGTGTGGGTTCTCTCCGGAGCCGTGCAGCATAGGGAGAGGATCACTGTGTATTTATTAGTTAATAACTTAAATCCAGAAAACCACCCAAGACAATGCATAGATGCATCTCATATATATGATGAGAGTCAAGAATGAAGAGAGGTTTGACAGAATTTTGCTCCACCAAATTCTTCCCTCATTGCTGATTCTACAAAAGTGCTAAATGAATTTGATCCTCCCAGGAAACTATGGACAACTCTGAATCGAATGTTTACGTGGAATCAGAGATGTGGTGTAAGTCTGTGAGCCTGGAAGTTCAAGGATGCCCTGACGTTCAATGGTGATGTCACTGTGTAAACTATGCAGCACCTGACCGAAGGGTGTCTATTATGAAAATATTGTGGTGGACTCAGTGAACTGCATTTGGTGACATCATGATCTGTGGACTGGTTAAGAGACCCAGATATTTAGTTAAAAAATTGTTTTTGATATTATATTTGTTTTTACAACACGTATGTTTTATGTATATTTAACCATTTATATAACAATGCAAACTGACCATATTAACCATACGAATGACAATAATACTACTGCTACGAATAATGTTGTAATTATCTTAAGTCATGTCACTTTAGGTCTATTTACTAATGAATTAAATTCAGTATTATGTGATTTTCGTCATTCAAGGCACCAGAAAGAGACCACAACCAGGCAGATTACGTATTTATTCATATTTTTTATAATTTAAGTATTTTTTACGCGTTTTTCCACATTTTTACGTATTTTTCGTGTTTTTGCGTATTTTATCCAGTTGTGTGAGTTCCGTAACACTGTTTCCGACATGCACCATCTCATCGAGTCAACGTAGAGTTGCATCGTGTTGCGTTAAATCGATGTCTTGATGCTGTCAGCCAATCACAATGCAGTAGCATGTGCACAAAAGTATTCGAATTTTTTATCATTGCTAAGCCACCACTACATTACTAGTCTGTGTGTGTGTGTGTGTGTGTGTGTGTGTGAGAGAGAGAGAGAGAGAGAGAGAGAGAGAGAGAGAGAGAGAGAGAGAGAGAGAGAGTGGGGGGGGGGGGGGGGGGAGAACTCGTAGGGTATTAGTTAGAAACAAACATGTTATATAGGATGGCATAAATAAAATTGGCCCGGACGATGGCAGCATTAACAGAGGAGGAAAAGACCTATATCTGCTTGCAACAGGATGGAGCAACTGCCCATACAGCCAGCCATATCTTGGAGCATATTTACACAATCTTCACGCCTGACAGAGTTGCTAGAAGAGGTCAGCCTGGTTGCGGCCCCAGCTAGCCACTCAGGTCACCGTATCTGTCGGTGTGTGATTACTTCGTAAAGAGAGCCCTCAAGTCTAAGGTGTATTGCAACGAGTCCCATAGTCTTCAAGAACTGTAGCAGAATATTTCGGATAAGATAGCAGCAATTCCAGCAGTCCAGTTCCGATCTGCCCTCAGCAACTTGACGATCAGGGCCCGAAAGTGCCAATAGATGAATGGTGGTCACTTTCAACATCTACTGTAGTCAGGTTGGTACTGTATTTCCTTTCCTCTGCTGTGTTTCTTTTTACCCTGGAACTCTGTTCTCCGGGTCACGTTTACTTGTCCCACCCTGTACCTATTGGTAGAAATAATGACATCATGACATGTTAATGACGTCATTGCAAATACTATAAGCACTGCAGTTTTACTGATTTCCAACCGAAGATACTATAGCTTACATGGGAGTAAAGCACCACAATTTTCAATTTTTCTAATATTATGGTCAATGATGGGTAGATTTCCCTGTGATTTCAAATTGAATAGGTTGGGTTTTTACCTATACCCATCCAAATCACTGCTCTCCCTGGTTAGTAATTGCAGAGAAATTTACAATTTAGGTAAGACTAAAATTGCGGTGTTTGACCCCCGCCACCACCCCCCCTCCCCCAAAATGATGTAAAGCTCTGCAGTGCGGGACTTCGTCCCATCTGAGATAAATATGGATAAGGATGGATGACACCGTGATAAAAACACTTGAAGTAACCGTTTTTAACATAACTGTATTGTAGTCAGTTTACCATACTCAATATTGAACTGAAATGCCCCGTGAATCTGAACATCATGCTTAAAAATTCTTGCACAAATATAATACTTTCTTTCCCACGAAAGGAAGACTAGTAGGGTAGGCTGAAAGAGTTCAGTTACTGAGGCTAAGCTATCTAGATATCTGGTAAATTGTGTACTTTGGTGGGTCCTCTGATTCTTCCTTGAAGTCCCTAGATCTTGTCGTTGGTTTCCTTTACATCTTCTCCAAATAGTAAGTTCATATCTATATCTTAGGTATTATTATGATGTGAGAAGCCTGAATCTGACAATGAAAAATAATCAGCTGTCTGTCGGACTTGTTTGCTTCCTTTTATTTGGAACTGACGTTACGAAATCTAACGAATGCCGTTTTGTTTCTATAGCACGCCCTATTCAGGCGAGGTAATCTCACGCAGTGTGGGTTGAATGTCATCTTGTCTGGGGTTATCATTTAGGAATTATCGTCTGATTGCTGGATCTATAGGGATTTAACCCAAAACACCTGTTGTGATTTGCCCTATTTCTTAACTTCCCTACAAATGCGCCACTGTTCATTTTGGGGGCCAATTGGAACAATTATTTTTACGCGAAAGCGAAGTTGAAATGTAGTGGTGTCAACTAGTAATTCGTTGATTCTTCTTTTGAAACTCTATATTATACAAATGCTTTCAAGTAAACGATCAGAAAAATTAAATGTAAGCAGTAAAAAACATACTTACCTCATTTTCTCACCCCTGGAGCGACCTGGGGGGACGAACTTTCATGGAACAATGTGTTACAATAAGATAAACCTGCTACTTGGTGTCCATCTTCTGAATCGACGGCAATCAGTTCAGAAGCTTTGTGCGGGTTTTTACCCCACGTGGAGCTTTACTCCCGACTTACAGTACGTATAAGAAATACTACACCGCAATAGATGAATGCTTGCCAAGCCACTACTACATTACTAGATTGCGTGACAACATAGAACATGTGTTAAAACGAGTACCCTTTTGTAAATAATGACGTCATGATAAATTTATGACGTTATAGCAAAATTTTGAAATTTACCTATTTGCATTCAAAGATACTGTGTGTATCAGAATTAGCGCAGCGCTACGAAATACGTACCTATAGATAGCTGACCAGTATCTCCAAGCAGACCCAGCAAAAAGTTGTCGCCTGTGGCGTAGAGCACCCCTTGAACATCTCTGCTTGAAGCATAGCCGTGGACATCCTGCTCCAACTCAGCAGTAATAGAGAAGCTTGCACTAATTCACGTGTAATCGCCTCTGACTTGGTTGCTGGCACAAAACCATTACTGCTGTATCAAGCATTCAGTGGCAAACCTCCCGCCCATGCTAATAATGACAACCAAGTTCCAAACCGTCCGTGGAAATATGTGGGTTGCCTCGCAGATAGCCGGTCAGTGTGGCCGAGCGGTTCTAGGCGCTTCTGTCTGGAACCGCGCGACCGCTAAGGTCGCAGGTTCGAATCCTGCCTCGGGCATGGATGTGTGTGATGTCCGTTGGTTAGTTAGGTTTAAGTAGTTCTAAGTTCTAGGGGACTGATGACGTCAGATGTTAAGTCCCATAGTGCTCAGAGCCATTTGAACCATTTTTGAGCCTCGCAGATAAGCCTCATCCCCTCTCGTCTTTCTTTCTCGGGAGTAATCAGAATGAAGCTTTCAAAACCAGCTCTTATGCATGAGTGCTATCAGTTCCAGTCACCCAGAGCTCCCAGGTAGAATAAAAATTCACGTAACGAATTTAACTCCTGCAGTATTAGTTTGTGACGTCACTATAAGATTCTTAAATACGTGCGCCGGCCGCGGTGGTCTCGCGGTTCTAGGCGCGCAGTCCGGAACCGCGCGACTGCTACGGTCGCAGGTTCGAATCCTGCCTCGGGCATGGATGTGTGTGATGTCCTTAGGTTAGTTAGATTTAAGTAGTTCTAAGTTCTAGGGGACTGATGACCACAGCAGTTGAGTCCCATAGTGCTCAGAGCCATTTTCTTAAATACGTGCGGGGTATATATACACACCTCCGCCACCCAAATAAGACAGCAATGGCCATAATGCAGCAGACTACTTATAAAGTCATCGACTCAGAGGTCACGACGTTTCTGCCGCCATATGATAAAATACAGCCATCTGTCTATATGCCTTTGAAAAATCCGCAACAGCTATGCAGGAGTTGCAGCAGACGTCTCTACAATAGCCGCCGCAGCAGCTGAACTCGGGTGGCGCGAATGTAAGCCATGCACCAAGTATGCCCAACACCACACCAGTCAACCGCTTCCCACTCAACTGCCGCCCGCCTCCTCCCTGAAGCCGCCTCCGGCACCTCGACGTCGGCGCTGCAAGCCTCCAACCAGCCCTTGGAATACTGGCCAGGCCTTGGCCGCCCAACACCTCAGCAACGATGCTCCTCACGTGACTGAAACGTCTAGACTCAGGGATGTACCAACATGCGTACAACACAGGGCTCATTGTCTCCAAGTAACTACAGGAAATTTGCCTACACATTAGACATCCCCTGTCCTGTGTGTGTAGATAGTGGTTACTGTCAATAAATTACTTCCCCCGCCATTGGTCACCGATTACAACACATACAACAGAGAGGCAGCTCAGCGGCGGAAAACGAAAAACCCGAACAGTACCCTTGCACTGGCGTTGGCGCCTGCAGTCAAGCCAATACTCATACACACACATCAAAAAAAGTTTTGCGTCACCTCGGTTCCGAGAGTCCCGGAACCTGTACAGAAAATTGGAATAGAGATCAGCATAAACATCATTTTCGCCCTTTATATTGCTCATGGAAACCACACATTGCGTGTTGTACCACCATACAGCGAGACCTTCAGAGGTGGTGGTCCGGATTTCTGTACACACCGCTACCTCTAATACCCAGCAGCACGTCATCTTGCATTGATGCATGCCTGTATTCGTCGTGGCGTACTATCCACAAATTCATCAAGGCACTGTTGGTCCAGATTGTACCACTCCTCAACGGCGATTCAGCGTAGATCCCTCAAAGTGGTTTGTAGATCATGTCGTTCATAAATAGCCCTTTTCAATCTATCGCAGGATTGTTCGATAGGGTTCATGTCTGGACAACATGCTGGCTACTGTAGTCGAGCGATGTCGTTATCCTGAATGAAGTCAATCACAAGATGTGCGTGATGGAGGCACGAATTGTCGTCCATGAATACGAATGCCTGGCCAATATGCTCCCGATGTGGTTGCACTATCGGTCGGAGGTTGGCTTCATGTATCGTACAGCCGTTACGGCGCCTTTCATGACCACCAGCGGAGTACGTCGGTCCCACATTATGGCAATCCAAAACAACAGGGAACCTCCACCTCGCTGCACTCGCTGGACAGTGTGTCCAAGGCGTTCAGCCTGATCGGGTAGCCTCCAAACACGTCTCCGACGATTGCCTGGTTGAAGGCATACGGGACACTCATCGGTGAAGAGAACGTGATGCCAATCCTGAGCGGTCCATTCGGCATCTTGTTGGGACCATCCGTACCGCGCTGCATGGTATCGTTGTTGCAAAGACGGACCTCGCCATAGACGTCGGGAGTGAAGTTGCGCATTATGCAGCCTATTGCGCACTGTTTGAGTCGTAACACGACATCCTGTGGCTGCACGAAAAGAATTATTCAACATGGTGGCATTGCTATCACGGTTCCTCCGAGCCACAATCCGTAGGTAACGGTCATCCACTGCAGTTATCCCTTGAGCGGCCTGAGCGAGACATGTCATCGACAGTTCCTGTCTCTCCGTATCTCCTCCATATCCAAACAACATCGCTTTCGTTCACTCCGAGACGCCTGGACATTTCCCCTGTTGAGAGCCCTTCCTGACACTAAGTAACAATGCGGACGCGATCGTACCGCGGTATTGACGGTCTAGGCATCAAAATGCGGGGAAATTGAGGAAGTACTTGCGCGTCTTCTACTTAATGCAGAACAATTTGAACATGGGAACAAGCATGTTACAGCAAGAGGCCGAGAAAACATTGACATGGAAACGAAGGGAAGCAGGGAAACAGTCACTTTTTTTCCGTCGAGGCAGCATTCTACTGGTAACAGTGATACATGCGAGTTGACTACTACAGATCACGCTTTTCGGAAAGACAGAAAACCAACTCCCTCTAAACTCACTTGCATCTGCGTTAAAGGACGACTTAGAGTAGATGGATTGGTCGGTTGATATGTGGTTGTAACGAGGTGCGATTTAATGGTAGATTGATGATGTATTCTAGAGAGAGTGAGTGAGGGGGAAGGTGCTGCGGGTCATTTGACAATTTTTCCTGATGTTCCGTCAGAATGCAACAGATGTGTGACATAACCTGCATTCGACTCGTATACAGCCGCTTGTTCTATGTGGGTCTTAGAGCGGTGTCTACTCGCGATCGTTAACAGTAAACCTCTCGGTCATCAGAGGACTTCAATCTCACGTGTGATGAAACTTGACACATTCCTCTAAACGAACGAAGATTTATGCGATGTACTCCTCTTCCCGGTCGCATCTTAATTGTATAATCGGTACTTCAGTTTCATAACTAAGTTAGCGATAGGTGTTTGTGAGACACTGCAATCCCCTGTGTATACATCTGTTTGACAGATGTGCTGTTTACAAAGTTAGTGGCGACATGACTTGTAATTTCATATGTCGGACGCCGTTGCTATGCGTTCAGAGTAATGACAAATGGTTCAAATGGCTCTGAGCACTATGCGACTTAACCTCTGAGGTCATCAGTCGCCAATAACTTAGAACTAATTAAACCTAACTAACCTGAGGACATCACACACACCCATGCCCGAGGCAGGATTCGAACCTGCGACCGCAGCGGTCGCTCGGTTCCAGACTGCACCGCCTAGAACCGCACGGCCACTCCGGCCGGTTAGTAATGACACTTATTGTTTGTTGTTGTTGTGGTCTTCAGTCCTGAAACTGGTTTGATGCAGCTCTCCATGCTACTCTATCCTGTGCAAGCTTCTTCATCTCCCAGTACCTACTGCAGCCTACATCCTTCTGAATCTGCTTAGTGTATTCATCTCTTGGTCTCCCTCTACGATTTTTACCCTCCACACTGCCCTCCAGTACTAAATTTGTGATCCCTTGATGCCTCAGAACATGTCCTACCAACCGATCCCTTCTTCTAGTAAAGTTGTGCCACAAACCCCTCCCCAATTCTATTCAATACCTCCTCATTAGTTATGTGCTCTACCCATCTAATCTTCAGCATTCTTCTGTAGCACCACATTTCGAAAGCTTCTATTCTCTTCTTGTCTAAACTATTTATCGTCCATGTTTCACTTCCATGCATGGCTAAACTCCGTACAAATACTTTCAGAAACGACTTCCTGACACTTAATTCAATACTCGATGTTAACAAATTTCACTTCTTCAGAAACGCTTTCCATGCCACTGCCAGTCTACATTTTATATCCTCTCTGATCGACCATCATCAGTTATTTTGCTCCCCAAATAGCAAAACTCATTTACTACTTTAAGTGTCTCATTTCCTAATCTAATTCCCTCAGCATCACCCGACGTAATTCGACTACATTCCATTATCTTCGTTTTGCTTTTGTTGATGTTCATCTTATACCCTCCTTTCAAGACACTGTCCATTCCGTTCAACTGCTCTTCCAAGTCCTTTGCTATCTCTGACAGAATTACAATGTCATCGGCGAACCTCAAAGTTTTTCAAAAATGGTTCAAATGGCTCTGAGCATTATGGGACTTAACATCTATGGTCATCAGTCCCCTAGAACTTCGAACTACTTAAACCTAACTAATCTAAGGACATCACACAACACCCAGTCATCACGAGGCAGAGAAAATCCCTGACCCCGCTGGGAATCGAACCCGGGAACCCGGGCGTGGGACTCAAAGGTTTTTTATTTCTTCTCCATGGATTGTAATACCTACTCCAAATTTTTCTTTTGTTTCCTTTACTGCTTGCTCAATATACAGATTGAATAACATCGGGAGGGGCTATAACCCTGTCTCACTCCCTACCCAACCACTGCTTTCCTTTCATGTCCCTCGACTCTTATAACTGCCATCTGCTTTCTGTACAAATTGTAAATAGCCTTTCGCTCCCTGTATTTTACCCCTAAAAATGGTTCAAATGGTTCTGAGCACTATGGGCCTTAACATCTGTGGTCATCAGTCCCCTAGAACTTAGAACTACTTAAACCTAACTAACCTAAGGACATCACACACATCCATGCCCGAGGCAGGATTCGAACCTGCGACCGTAGCAGTCGCGCGGTTCCGGACTGCGCGCCTAGAACCGCTAGACCACCGCGGCCGGCTATTTTACCCCTGACACCTTCAGAATTTGAAAGAAAGTATTCCAGTCAACATTGTCAAAAGCTTTCTCTAAGTCTACAAATGCTAGAAACGTAGGTTTGCCTTTCCGTAATCTTTCTTCTAAGATAAGTCGTAGGGTCAGTATTGCCTCACGTGTTCCAGCATTTCCACGGAATCCAAACTGATCTTCCCCGAGGTCGGCTTCTACCAGTTTTTCCATTCGTCTGTAAAGAATTCGCGTTTTATTTATTTATTTTTTTTTTTGCAGCTGTGACTTATTAAATTGATAGTTCGGAAATATTCACATCTGTCAACACCTGCTTTCTTTGGGATTAGAATTATTATATTCTTCTTGAAGTCTGAGGGAATTTCGCCTGTCTCATACATCTTGCTCACCAGATGGTAGAGTTTTGTCAGGACTGGCTCTCCCAAGACTGTCAATAGTTCTAATGGAATGTTGTCTACTCCGGGGGCCTTATTTCGACTCAGGTCTTTCAGTGCTCTGTCAAACTCTTCACGCAGTATCATATCTCCCATTTCATCTTCGTCTACATCCTCTTCCATTTCCATAATATTGTCCTCAAGTGCATCGCCCTTGTATAGACCCTCTATATACTCCATCCACCTTTCTGCTTTCCCTTCTTTGCTTAGAACTGGTTTTCCATTTGAGCTCTTGATATTCATGCAAGTGGTTCTCTTTTCTCCAAAGGTCTCTTTAATTTTCCTGTAGGCAGTATCTATCTTACCCCTAGTGAGCTAAGCCTCTACATCCTTACATTTGTCCACTAGCCATCCCTGCTTAGCCATTTTGCGCTTCTCATTTTTGAGACGTTGGTATTCCTTTTTGCCTGCTTCACTTACTGCATTTTTGTACACTCCTGGAAATTGAAATAAGAACACCGTGAATTCATTGTCCCAGGAAGGGGAAACTTTATTGACACATTCCTGGGGTCAGATACATCACATGATCACACTGACAGAACCACAGGCACATAGACACAGGCAACAGAGCATGCACAATGTCGGCACTAGTACAGTGTATATCCACCTTTCGCAGCAATGCAGGCTGCTATTCTCCCATGGAGACGATCGTAGAGATGCTGGATGTAGTCCTGTGGAACGGCTTGCCATGCCATTTCCACCTGGCGCCTCAGTTGGACCAGCGTTCGTGCTGGACGTGCAGACCGCGTGAGACGACGCTTCATCCAGTCCCAAACATGCTCAATGGGGGACAGATCCGGAGATCCTGCCGGCCAGGGTAGTTGACTTACACCTTCTAGAGCACGTTGGGTGGCATGGGATACGTGCGGACGTGCATTGTCCTGTTGGAACAGCAAGTTCCCTTGCCGGTCTAGGAATGGTAGAACGATGGGTTCGATGACGGTTTGGATGTACCGTGCACTATTCAGTGTCCCCTCGTCGATCACCAGTGGTGTACGGCCAGTGTAGGAGATCGCTCCCCACACCATGATGCCGGGTGTTGGCCCTGTGTGCCTCGGTCGTATGCAGTCCTGATTGTGGCGCTCACCTGCACGGCGCCAAACACGCATACGACCATCATTGGCACCAAGGCAGAAGCGACTCTCATCGCTGAAGACGACACGTCTCCATTCGTCCCTCCATTCACGCCTGTCGCGACACCACTGGAGGCGGGCTGCACGATGTTGGGGCGTGAGCGGAAGACGGCCTAACGGTGTGCGGGACCGTAGCCCAGCTTCATGGAGACGGTTGCGAATGGTCCTCGCCGATACCCCAGGAGCAACAGTGTCCCTAATTTGCTGGGAAGTGGCGGTGCGGTCCCCTACGGCACTGCGTAGGATCCTACGGTCTTGGCGTGCATCCGTGCGTCGCTGCGGTCCGGTCCCAGGTCGACGGGCACGTGCACCTTCCGCCGACCACTGGCGACAACATCGATGTACTGTGGAGACCTCACGCCCCACGTGTTGAGCAATTCGGCGGTACGTCCACCCAGCCTCCCGCATGCCCACTATACGCCCTCGCTCAAAGTCCGTCAACTGCACATACGGTTCACGTCCACGCTGTCGCGGCATGCTACCAGTGTTAAAGACTGCGATGGAGCTCCGTATGCCACGGCAAACTGGCTGACACTGACGGCGGCGGTGCACAAATGCTGCGCAGCTAGCGCCATTCGACGGCCAACGCCGCGGTTCCTGGTGTGTCCGCTGTGCCGTGCGTGTGATCATTGCTTGTAAAGCCCTCTCGCAGTGTCCGGAGCAAGTATGGTGGGTCTGACACACCGGTGTCAATGTGTTCTTTTTTCCATTTCCAGGAGTGTATTTTCTCCTTTCATCAATTAAATTCAGTATCTATTCTCTTACCCAAGGATTTCTACTAGCTCTCGTTTTTTACCTACTTGATCCTCTGCTGCCTTCACTATTTCATTCCTCAAAGCTACCCATTCTTCTTCTACTGTATTTCTTTCCCCCATTCCTGTCAATTGTTTCCTTATGCTCTCCCTGAAACTCTGTACAACCTCTGGTTCTTTCAGTTTATCCAGGTCCCATCTCCTTAAATTCCCACCTTTTTGCAGTTTCTTCAGTTTTAATCTACAGTTCATAACCAATAGATTGTGGTCGGAGTCCACATCTGCCCCTGGAAATGTCTTACAATTTAAAACCTGGTTCCTAAATCTCTGTCTTACCATTATATAATCTATCTGAAACCTTCTAGTATCTCCAGGGTTCTACCATGTATACAACCTTCTTTCATGATTCTTGAACCAAGTGTTAGCTATGATTAAGTTATGGTCTTTACAAAATTCTACCAGGTGGCTTCCTCTTTCATTTCTTAGCCCCAATCCATATTCACCTACCACGTTTCCTTCTCTTCCTTTTCCTACTGTCGAATTCCAGTCACCCATGACTATTAAATTTTCGTCTCCCTTCACTACCTGAATAATTTCTTTTATCTCATCATACATTACATCAATTTCTTCATCATCTGCAGAGCTAGTTGGCATGTAAACTTGTACTACTGTAGTAGGCGTGGGCTTCGTGTCTATCTTGGCCACAATAATGCGTTCACTATGCTGTTTGTAGTAGCTTACCCGCACTCCTATTTTTTTATTCATTATTAAACCTACTCCTGCATTACCCCTATTTGATTTTGTATTTATAACCCTGTATTCACCTGACCAAAAGTCTTGTTCCTCCTGCCACCGAACTTCACTAATTCCCACAATATCTAATTTTAACCTATCCATTTCCCTTTTTAAATTTTCTATCCTACCTGCACGATTTAGGGATCTGACATTCCACGCTCCGATCCGTAGAATGCCAGTTTTCTTTCTCCTGATAACGACGTCCTCTTGAATAGTCCCCGCCCGGAGATCCGAATGGGGACTATTTTACCTCCGGAATATTTTACCCAAGAGGACGCCATCACCTTTAACCATACAGTAAAGCTGCATGCCTTCGTGAAAAATTACTGCTGTAGTTTCCCGTTGCCTTCAGCCGTTCGCAGTACCAGCACAGCAAGGCCGTTTTGGTTAGTGTTACAACGCCAGATCAGTCTATGATCCAGACTGTTGCCCCTGCAAATTCTGAAAAGGCTGCTGCCCCTCTTCAGGAACCACACGTTTGTCTGGCCTCTCAACAGATACCCCTCCGTTGTGGTTGCACCTACGGTACGGCCATCTGTATCGCTGAGGCACGCAAGCTTCCCCACCAACGGCAAGGTCCATGGTTCATGGGGGAGGTAATGACACTTATACCGTCAAAATTTTATCAGAAAGTTGTCGAAGTATTCGTAACAAAGTTCCCAAATACATTGCTCTTCAGAAAATATTTCGCGCTCAAATTATTGTCGGGAGAGAGAACTGGCTGGAACTCGATGTAGGAAGTTTTGAGGTATTTAGCAATCTATCTAACGAACACCGAAAAGACGTATTCGACGGCATAGTAAAGGTAGTGTTCACTGCAATTCACATAAAGATTGTCTATATTGAGACCAGATTTGAGTGTGACAGTGAAGTCATCTGGACGCGTATAACAGGTCTAGGTGAAATCAAGTTAACTGTTGTATATTTGTACCAGCCTCCCGATTCCGCTGTGACAGTCTTAGAGTCATTTATAGAACGTTTACAGTCAGTAGGGCGGAAATACCCAGGTCATGCAATAATAGTTGACCTACCGAGTATAGATTGGGACGTCTGTGGATGCACTAAAGGACTTCTGAACACGTTTTCCGGAAACTGCGTTGAGCAGCAAGTTCGGTAGCCCACACGGAATGGAAATATTTTAGACCTTGTAGCTATAGACAGGTTCGCCCTTATTGACGACGTCATTATGAAGACAGGGATTAATGATGATGACTATGTTTACTTAAGTTAATAAATCAATCAAGATAGCTGCGAGAATATATCTGCTAGAAAGAGAAAATTAGCAGTTGTTAGCATGTCACATAGACAGTTAACTGACGTCATTAAGTTCAAATATGATATAAGTAGACGAATTATGGGCAAAGTTTGAACGGATTGTAAATCGTGCTCCAGATATGTATGTGCCGAGTATGTGGATTAAGGACGGTAAATACCCAACATAGCTTAAGAACAAATTCGGAAAATGCTGAGGAAGCAAACGCTGTTGCAATATCGGTTCAAAAGACAACGCGCCGATAACAACAGATAGAAGTTAATAGAAATTAGTTCATATGTAAAATGATCGATGTGCGAAGCATACACCAACTACCATCGTCATACCTTAGTAAAAAATCTTGCCGAGAACCAGTGAAAATTCTGTCCTACGTAAAATTGCTAAGTTGGTCGAAGGCTTCTATTCAGTCAGTCGTTGACCAGTCTGATGTGGCAATAGAAGGCAGTAAAAGTAAAGCTGGAGTTTTAAATTTCGCATTTAAGAAATCGTTCACGCAGGAGAATCGAATGCACAAACCGTCGTTTGATCGTCGCACAGATTCCCATGAGAAAGAAATACTAATAAGCATCCCTGGCGTAGAGAAACAACTTAAAGAGTTGAAAGGAAGGAAGACACCAAGTCGCTAGGTCCTGATGGAATCCTAGTTCCGTTTTACAAAGAATACTCTACAGCACGGACGCCTTACTTAGCTTCCATTTATTGCGAATCTCTCACCAAGCACAAAGTCCCAAATGACTGGAAAAAGCGCAGGTTACTCTTGTATATAACACGTGTAAAAGAACCGACTTTCAAGATTACAGACCAATATCCTTAACATCGGTTTCCAGCAGAATCCTTGAATATATTCTCATTTCAGAGAGCGAAAACTTTCTGCCCACGAATCAACACACTTTTAGAAAGCGTCGCTCCTGCGAAACTCCGCTTTTCTTTTTCTCACATGACATTCTGCGAACCATGGATGAACGGTAGCAAGCAGACTCCGTATTCTTAGAGATCAGAAAAGGATTTGACACCGTGTCCCATTGCATATTGTAAACGAAGGCACGAGCATACTGCATAGGTTCCTAGATATGTGAGTGGCTCGAAGACTTCTTAAATAACCGAACCCAGCGTTTTCCTCGACGATGAGTGTTCATCAGAGACTCGAATATCATCAGAAGGGCCTCAGGGAACTGTGATAAGACCGCTTTTATTTTCTATATACGTAAATGATCTGGGAGACAGGTTGAGCAACCATATGCGGCTGTTTGCTGATGCTGTGATGTACAGGTAGGTGTCGTCGTCGAGAGGCTGTACAAGATGACCTACACAAAGTTTCTAGTCTGTGTCATGAATGGCAGCTAGCATTAAATGTAGAAACATGTAATTTAATGCAGATGAGTGGGAGAGTGGGAAACACAAACCCGTAATATTCGAATACAGTGTACTGCGTGACACAGCCACGTCGATAAAATATCTATGTGTAACATTGCAAAGCGATATAAAATGGAACGAACCTGTAAGGATTGTAGTAGGGAAGGCGAATGGCCGGCTTCGGTTCATTAGAAGAAGCTTAGGAAGATGTGGTTCATCTGTAAAGGCGACCACATACAGACATTAGCGTGAGCCGTTCTTGAGTACTGCTAGAGTTTTTGGGATCAATACGAGGTCGGATTAAAGGAAGACGTTGCAGCAATTCTGAGGCGGGCTGTTAGATTTGCTACCGAGAGGTTCGAAGAATGCGCAAGTGTTACAGGATGCTTTGGAGTCAAAAACAGGGACCTCTGGTGGGAAGGCGACGTTGTTTTCGAGGAACATAATTGAGAAAACTTAGAGAACAGGCATTTGAAGCCTACTGCAGAACGATTCTCCTGCCACCAATTACATTTCTCGTAAGGACCACGAAGATAAGATACCAGAAATTAGGACTCGTACAGAGACATATCGACAGTCGTTTTTCCTTCCCTCTATTTGTAAATGAAACAGGAAATGACTAGTAATGGTACAGCGTACCCTCCGCCATGCACCGTATGGTGGCTTGCGGAGAATGTATGTAGATGTAGATCACGTTGGTAATTTAAGAAAGTGTGTGTGGGGGAGGAGGTAAACATTTTAGAGGAAGACCAAGGCGAGAATACGGAAAGCAGGTTGAAATGGATGTAGTTTGCAATACTTATGAAGAGACTTGTACGTGATACACCAGCGTGGAGAGCTGAGTTTTCGGACTGAAGACCACAACAACAACATGTTTCTATGCAGTTCTCAGTTCCTGCACGGCTTAAATGTGCTACAGTTGTACCCAGACATTACATAACAAAATGCGTCTCGCTGTTGTGTTTGGAAAACCTGTTTCCAAGTTGCGTTGTCTACTGGAACTCGATGTTGTTTGCTGCATAATAGACTGACTTACTTAACTTCTGCTTGTTCCCTGTCGTCCTGCGCACGTGGCCGGCCGGAGTGGCCGAGCGGTTCTAGGCGCTACAGTCTGGAACCGCGCGACCACTACGGTCGCAGGTTCGAATCCTGCCTCGGGCATGGATGTGTGTGATGTCCATAGGTTAGTTAGGTTTAAGTAATTCTAAGTTCTAGGGGACTGATGACCACAGCAGTTAAGTCCCATAGTGCTCAGAGCCATTTGAACCTGCGCACGTACCCTGTAGTTTCCCGCTACCGCTGCAGCCGTATCGAACTTTTGACAGCTACTGCAAACTTTTAGGCGGATTACCAGCTCTCGTACAAATCGCTTCACAAACTTTCAATGGAATACACTTCCATCATCCTTGCCAAAGTTTTTCGTTGTTGTACTGTTCGTTCGTCATTCATCGGATACTTAATCTGCACCGAAAGAGCCATTTATTTACGAATTAATATAATCTCGAAACTTGGTGTATATTTAATGTACTTGTATATCGTGTAATTCGGTTTATTACAGTTTTTGACTATTTCAAGCCCGTGTGTGACGAACTGAGAAATGGAGATGTAAGCCAGGATCCCTCTAATTCTGCGTAAAACTGTCTGATATCCAGAGAAGTTTAGCTGCCGTGGACTGTTATTAACAGATATTCCACCGTTGGATTCTGATCGCTTCTTTCACGATAAGCTACGGCAAAAGAAACCCATTTATTCTCTTTATTATAGAAATGTTTCAAGACAGTAACTTATCATTTGGATTGCCTCCTTTCGTGCCCAGTTCATGTAGCAGTATTTCTTAAGTCGATACTCTTTCGACTGGGTTGATGGTGGCCTAAATATTTTCCTGCTTTCTTCTAAAATGTTCATCCATATGTAACTTTTGCACCCATTATTCTCTGTCACTTGTTTTGCATTTTTTGGTCTTTGTCAGGCCTCCTACACCGATGAGCCGAAATATTTTGACCATCCGTTTAACAGCGTGTAGATCAACGTGTGAAAGCAATACAGCAGCGATTCCGCGTGATATGGATTCGACACGTCCTTGGTAATTTTTTGGACGCACGGAGTAGTTAATGTACAGTTCCCTTAAATGTGGAGCTTGTGGTTTGTGGGAGCGGAGCTGGTGCCGTAAAGCGTCCCATAAGCGTTTCATCGTTCCAGATGAGGCTAATTTGGTTGCCAATATATCAAAGTGAGTTTACTATCATGCTCCCCAAACCACCTTAGCGCAGTTCTGGCTTTGTGACATGCACACTTATCCTGTTAGAAGATGTCATCGACTTCGGGGAAGAAATCATGCATGAAAAGATGCAGAACGACCATAGTAATGTTCACATAGCCCAAAGCTGTCACGTGAATACCTCTCATAGCGTAACACTGCTACCACAGGCTCCCCATTGGCGCAGGAATATGTTTCTAGAAGCTCTTCGCATGGATGACTGTGTATCTGGAAGCAGCCATCGTTCTGGTGTTCTGACCAGACGAAACTACTTTCATCCGGCAATCACTGTGTGTCCTTTGATTACTCTGGGAGATGGCTTATCAGACCAGAACACATGAGATATTAGTTCACTTTATTACATAAATGAATAAAAGACTTAATTAACTTTGATACACTCCTTGGCCATAGGATTTTTGAATAATTGACGATTGACACTGGCTAGCCAAACTTCACTTAATACACTTATTAACAAATTGTTTTCTTGCACTACAAAATAAAACCTTTAAGAAAGTACATTTCATCAGAAACTTTAACTGTCACTGTCCTACACGATGATGTTGACTGCTGTAGCCGAGGTCTCCAACCTGGACAAAGCCCTTTTGTGCTCGGCTCTATATTGATCTCAAGTGTGAAGGAGCTGGGTATTGCAGCAGGACCTCCCCAGCACCTGTGGTACCGATGTGTGTTGCCGACTTCGGTGTGGCACCGTGATCTCTGGCCGATACTACATCTGGTGTGACAAGAAACGTGACTCATCCGACCAGGTAACACGTTTCCATTAATCCATAGTCAAATCTCAATGATCCCATAACCTGTGCAGTCGGAATTGACGATTTCATTGGGTGAACAAGGGGACATTTGAGGAACGTCTGATGTGTAGCCCCATGTTTAACAATGTGTGTTGAACGTTGCGCCTCTTAGCACTAGTGCTAAGAGGCGTCTCTGTAGTCAGTTCGGCCACAGACTGTGATTGCTGTGTTCGGATGAGGGCTGAGTTGGCATCCCTTCGCTCACAGCTGCAAACGGCGCTGACTTCGGTCGCGCAGCTTGAGGCTGTTGCCAATGGGCACCATTGTGGGGAGCCGGACTTGGGTATCACTGGGATGTCAACCTCGTCCCGTCTGTCCCCAGATCGGTCTGCCGCTGTGGTTGCCCCGGTTGCTGCCCGCAGTGGGGCTGAGCCCTCGCCTGTGGTTGACTGGGAGGTCGTTCCAAGGCGTGGCAGGCAGCGAAAGACGTCCCCGGAGGCTGATCAGAAAGCCTCCCCGGTGCGTCTGACAAACAGGTTTCAGGCACTGTCTCTGGCTGAGCCAGATGCAGCTGCCTGCCCTGTTTCAGAGGATGATTCTCAGCCTTCAAGGTCCGGGCAGTCGCAGAGGGTGGACTTATTGGTAGTTGGGAGCTCCAATGTTAGGCGCGTAATGAGGCCCCTTAGGGATATGGCGGCTAAGGAGGGGAAGAAATCCAGTGTGCACTCCGTGTGCATTCCGGGTGGAATCATTCCTGATGTGGAAAGGGTCCTTCCGGATTCCATGAAGAGCACAGGGTGCAGCCAGCTGCAAGTGGTGGCACATGTCGGCACTAATGACGTGTGTCGCTTTGGATCTGAGGAAATTCTCTCTGGATTCCAGCGGCTATCTGATTTGGTGAAGGCTGCCGGTCTTGCTTACGGGATGAAGGCAGAGCTCATGTGGTGTCACTGCCAGACACCACACTTGCTAGGTGGTAGCTTAAATCGGCCGCGGTCCATTAGTACATGTCGGACCCGCGTGTCGCCACTGTGTGATCGCAGGCCGAGCGCCACCACACGGCAGGTCTCGAGAGACGTACGAGAACTCACCCCAGTTGTACGGCGACGTTGCTAGCGACTATACTGACGAAGCCTTTGCTCTCATTTGCCGAGAGACAGTTAGAATAGCCTTCAGCTAAGTTAATGGCTACAACTTAGCAAGGCGCCATTAGCCTTAAATAGCTTGTATATAAAGAGTCACTTGTATCGCCACAATCTCCAGATGTCTCATCAAGAACGATGTATACAAGGATGTATTAAAAGTTAAGTATATTCCAAAGATACGTATTTTCTTTATCACATTCATTAAGTCTCCTGTTTCAGACCTCACTCCATCCTTCGTGAGTTAGCGCGTGCATCTTGGCCGCCTCTTTCAATTAGTGTGCGTAGTGTTGGCAAGTCTGCCGACACTACAGCTCACCATCTGCAGCATCGTTGACAGAACCGACTGCGGACCTTTGGTGCAGAGCCGGGTGGAGGGTCTGAATCAGAGGCTCAGACGGTTTTGCGATCGTGTTGGCTGCAGATTTCTTGACTTGCGCCATAGGGTGGTGGGGTTTCGGGTTCCGCTGAATAGGTCAGGAGTTCACTACACTCAGCTGGCGGCTACACGGGTAGCGGAGGCTGTGTGGCGTGGACTGGGCGATTTTTTAGGTTAGAAGGCCTCCGGAATGTACGGGGTGGGCTGCAATATCAAAGGGTGCATGGCAAATACAGGACGTGCTTGGATCAAGGAACAGTCGGAATTGTAGTTGTAAATTGTTGTAGTTGTGCTGGGAAAGTCTCTGAGCTTCAAGCGCTAATAGAAAGCACAGAAGCTGAAATAGTTATAGGTATAGAAAGCTGGCTAAAGCCTGAAATAAGTTCTGCAGAAATTTTTACGAAGTCTCAGACGGTGTTCAGGAAAGATAGATTAGGCAGAATTGGTGGTGGGGTGTTTGTGTCTGTCAGTAGTGGTTTATCTTGTAGTGAAGTCGAAGTAGATACTCCGTGCGAATTGGTATGGGTGGAGGTTATACTTAACAGCCGAACTAAGTTAATAATTGGCTCCTTCTACCGACCCCCAGACTCCGATGATATAGTTGCTGAACAGTTCAGAGAAAATTTGAGTCTCGTAACAAATAAATACCCCACTCATACGGTTATAGTTGGTGGGGATTTCAACCTTCTCTCGATATGTTGGCAAAAATACTTGTTCAAAACCGGTGGTAGGCCGAAAACATCTTCCGAGATTGTCCTAAATGCTTTCTCCGAAAATTATTTCGAGCAGTTAGTCCACGAACCCACGCGAATTGTAAATGGTTGCGAAAACACACTTGACCTCTTAGCCACAAACAATCCAGAGCTAATAGAGAGCATCATGACTGATACAGGGATTAGTGATCACAAGATCGTTGTAGCTAGGCTCAATACCGTTTCTTACAAATCCACCAGAAACAAACGCAAAATAATTTTATTTAAAAAAGCGGATAAAGTGTCACTAGAAGCCTTCCTAAGAGACAATCTCCATTCCTTCCGAACTGACTATGAAAATGTAGACGAGATGTGGCTCAAATTCAAAGATATAGTAGCAACAGCAATTGAGAGATTCATACCACATAAATTGGTAAGAGATGGAATTGATCCCCCATAGTACACAAAACAGGTCAGAACTCTGTTGCAGAGGCAACGGAAAAAGCATGCGAAGTTCAGAAGAACGCGAAATCCCGAAGATTGGCTAAAATTTACAAACGCGCGAAATTTGGCAAGGACTTCAATGCGAGATGCCTTTAATAGGTTCCACAACGAAACATTGTCTCGAAATTTGGTAGAAAATCCGAAGAAATTCTGGTCGTATGTAAAGTACACAAGCGGCAAGACGCAGTCAATACCTTCGCTGCGCAGTGCCGATGGTACTGTTACCGACGACTGTGCCGCTAAAGCGGAGTTACTGAACGCAGTTTTCCGAAATTCCTTCACCAGGGAAGACGAATGGAATATTCCAGAATTTGAAACACGAACAGCTGCTAGCATGAGTTTCTTAGAGGTAGATATCTTAGGGGTTGCGAAGCAACTCAAATCGCTTGATACGGGCAAGTCTTCAGGTCCAGATTGTATACCGATTAGCTTCCTTTCAGATTACGCTGATACAATAGCTCCCTACTTGGCAATCATATACAACCGCTCGCTCACCGATAGATCTGTACCTACAGATTCGAAAATTGCGCAGGTCGCACCAGTGTTTAAGAAGGGTAGTAGGAGTAATCCATCGAACTACAGACCTATATCATTGACGTCGGTTTGCAGTAGGGTTTTGGAGCATATACTGTATTCAAACATTATGAATCACCTCGAAGGGAACGATCTATTGATACGTAATCAGCATGGTTTCAGAAAACATCGTTCTTGTGCAACGCAGATAGCTCTTTATTCGCACGAAGTAATGGCCGCTATCGACAGGGGATCTCAAGTTGATTCCGTATTTCTAGATTTCCGGAAAGCTTTTGACACCGTTCCTCACAAGCGACTTCTAATCAAGCTGCGGGCCTATGGGGTAGCGTCTCAGTTGTGCGACTGGATTCGTGATTTCCTGTCAGGAAGGTCGCAGTTCGTAGTAATAGACGGAAAATCATCGAGTAAAACTGAAGTGATATCAGGTGTTCCCCAGGGAAGCGTCCTGGGGCCTCTGCTGTTCCTGATCTATATAAATGACCTGAATGACAATCTGAGCAGTTCTCTTAGGTTGTTCGCAGATGATGCTGTAATTTACCGTCTAGTAAGGTCATCCGAAGACCAGTATCAGTTGCAAAGCGATTTAGAAAAGATTGCTGTATGGTGTGGCAGGTGGCGGTTGACGCTAAATAACGAAAAGTGTGAGGTGAACCACATGAGTTCCAAAAGAAATCCGTTGGAATTCGATTACTCGATAAATAGTACAATTCTCAAGGCTGTCAATTCAACTAAGTACCTGGGTGTTAAAATTACAAACAACTTCAGTTGGAAAGACCACATAAATAATATTGTGGGGAAGGCGAGCCAAAGGTTGCGTTTCATCGGCAGGACACTTAGAAGATGCAACAAGTCCACTAAAGAGACAGCTTACACTACACTCGTTCGTCCTCTGTTAGAATATTGCTGCGCGGTGTGGGATCCCTACCAGGTGGGATTGACGGAGGACATCGAAAGGGTGAAAAACAGGGCAGCTCGTTTTGTATTATCACGTAATAGGGGAGAGAGTGTGGCAGATATGATACGCGAGTTGGGATGGAAGTCATTAAAGCAAAGACGTTTTTCGTCGTGGCGAGATCTATTTACGAAATTTCAGTCACCAACTTTCTCTTCCGAATGCGAAAATATTTTGTTGAGCCCAACCTACATAGGTAGGAATGATCATCAAAATAAAATAAAAGAAATCAGAGCTCGAACAGAAAGGTTTAGGTGTTCGTTTTTCCCGCGCTGTTCGGGAGTGGAATGGTAGAGAGTAGTATGATTGTGGTTCGATGAACCCTCTGCCAAGCACTTAAATGTGAATTGCAGAGTAATCATGTAGATGTAGATGGCCGCCTATCCTGCTTCACAGAACGGTAGCCAAACCTCTGACCTACACATTGTGTGATGAGGCGTGGGCGTCTAACACCTTGCCAACTATTCGTTGTTTCACTGTCATTCAATCACGTGTCATAGATGCTCATGACAGTAACTCGTAAAAAGCCGAACAGCTTCGTCTTTCACAAAACCTCGTTCCCAGAGGCCATGCTGTAACAATCTGCCCTTTTTCAAAGTCGCTTATGTGAGTTGATTCCCTCATTTGCGGGACACACTGAAAAAAATCTCCCCAAAAATTTAGAACAGGAAGTATACACTTAAAACTTTCATTAACACACAATTTAGAAAGACTTTGAACAAAACCGATCTGATGCTTGAATCGGAAAAGAAAACAAAATAATTTTTAATGCTTAACAAAGGGTTAACTTCTTCTTGAATTGTCCAGGGCCAAAGAGCAAACTTCTTCAGTTTCTAGCAAGAAACTCAAACAATACTTGGACAAAAGAAGAACAGGCAAAATCAATAGCATGGCGCGTAATATACCTGCCTCGTTTCAGAGATAAAGTTCGTGTCGAATACGCGATATGAAAATTTGTCTAAGTTCAGTAGTCGTTATCGAAAACTTTTCCAAGTCCGAAAGCATAGTGTTGAGCAGATCCTGTCCCTAGAAGCACTACGTAGAAACTGGACGGCGGCGGCGAGCGTCGGACAGGGCGGCAGATGCGACGCAAGTGAATACGAGTCTTCAGCGGGTGGATGAACTGACGAATGATGCCTGAGCGCGATCCTAAGGCATGGCTGCGCGAATGACTACAACTTTTTTACTGGCTGATTCCCTTGTTGGTGGGTGCATAACGTAGTCCGATCGGCAGGCCGCTGGCTGCTGTGCGCATCGATTCCTGGCTCGCTGTGGGAGCTAGTATCGCCGTCTGACGGATCGCCTGTCGACTTGTTGCAGTCCGAAGGTCAGGTGTTTAAACGCTGCGTCTCGCGAACGGACGGCTGTCTGCGCTTGACGGAAGACCTGCCACAGCACGTACACCGCTAGATGGTGCTGACGGAGGACCTGCCACAGCACGTACCATCGTTAGATGGTGCCCAATTCGTCCCTGCTCCGTTAATACACTGAAGCGCCAAAGAAACTGTGTAAGGTAACTATAATTTCGCACCTTACAAACACTCATCCACATACTTTGCCGTGATTTACTACCGGAATTAGGTATCATTTTATTGGTTGCACATCGTATATATGAATATTTAAAGAAGACTGACATTGTCACGCACACTTTGTAAATAGTGGTTAACGCTTATTGCATTAAAGGTGATGGAGAGTCTTTATTATGGAAACGGCGTAATGAATGATTGCCTATACTAGTAGAAGTTGGAACGCCAGTGGAAATGAAACGGCAGCCGTAACTCAGGCCCTGGGTGGAAAAGCCTGCCCAGGTGTGTTGGTCCTGCTTAACAGAGGAAGTAGCCCCAGCCGGACGGTCGGGTCACCTGAGCGCTGAAGCACAGTAGAGTGGCGGCTGGCCGATATTGTAGCTAGGCCGGAAGGATAACCGGAAACTCTGAAAATCTTGGACGCGGCAGAGAGGAACAAGGAAGGTTTACTTCATAAATCACGTAGGCTGGGTTATTTCCGAGGATTTTTACTTTGAGAAGGGTGCCATTGTATAAATTCCTAGTTAACGGGGATTGGTATTTCCTCTCAAATATTCCGCGATGGACGACTAAGGACTAAAATATGGTTGGTCGGTGTTCGGAAGAATCTGTAGAAAGAGAGAATATTCCCTGGTTTCTGATGACCACAGATGTTAAGTCCCATAGTGCTCAGAGCCATTTGAACCATTTTGAACCATATTCCCTGGTTTCGAGAATATGATTCGCCTTCTACTGTTACGAGGGGGGTGGTAAGGGGGGGGGGGGGAGCCAAGCTTTGCTGGGAAGCCAACGGTGGAGAGAATGTGGTCTTACGTTTTGAGCGCTCGTGTTTGATGGCCGCTTAGTATCAGCTTTTGTTGGTACAGATGGACTTTCTGTCTTCAGGAGATTTTGTAGGTAGAACGGTTAGGCACTGTACTGTTGCGAACTTATACGATTCTGGACTTCGCCTCTGGGTAGAGAGTCGTCGTTGAGTACGCAGCGTTCAGTGACTGAGAGCACTTCCTCTGTCTCTACTGACGTAGACACGTTATCTGAATTCCGTTCTTGTGGCTGGGAGCTCGTGTTTCTCGTCTGTAGAACACAGAGAGGAAAAGACAGTATTAGATTATACTAGTCAGAGGACCGTCTTCTGCCGTCCTAGTGTTTGAATGAGGTTTTTTTTTTTTTAATATTTTGTGGCTAGATTTCTTCCGTCGTCGCAGACGTGTACGAGAACCATCACTCTGACGCACTGGACGCAGTATATACAGTGATGTTGCTAATTGTTTCGACCTATTAGTGTTACAAAGCTAAACAGCTGTGATCACGTAAATTTTATTCCCACTGAGGTTGCACACCACTGTAGATCATCTTTGAAAGTAGTGTCTCCTAGTGTTTGGTACGTAGGTGCTGTGCTACGGTCGCAGGTTCGAATCCTACCTCGAGCATGGATGTGTGTGATGTCCTTAAGTTAGTTAGGTTTAAGTAGTTCTAAGTTCTAGGGGACTGATGACCACAGCAGTTGAGTCCCATAGTGCTCAGAGCCATAAAAAGGTGCAGATTTGGGCAATTGATCAATCATATTAGTTAGGAAATCCATTTGTATCTATTTATGTCCATTGGACATTGATATATAAACATTTGTAATATATAAAGGGGTTTAAATGCACAATTAATGTACAAGCAGAAACAACATTTATCATTTGTAGTTACTAGTTCCCTTAATTATTCTATGTTGGTGTTGTAATTCACATGTTAAAGAGCAAGAAGGAGGGGATAATATCACCATTAAGAGATCCTGAGATCTGCTTCAGGGGATAATCAGACAGGGCCAAATATTCCTTTCGCGTTCAGTATTTCCGTTGCGCACATTCATTTTACAACCGTCTGGAGTAGCATCTTGGAACTGGTATAGGCATGGTACTCAAATACTGAGATATGCAAACAGGTAGAATACGGCGCTGCGGTCGGCAATGCGTATATAAGACATCGAATGTCTGGCGCAATTGTTAGATCGGTTACTGCTGCTACAATGGCAGGTTATCAAGATTGTAGTGAGTTTGAACGTGGTGTTATAGGCGCGACACGAGCGATGAGACACAGCATCTCCGAGGTAGCGACGAAGCGTGGATTTTCCTATACGACTGTTTCACGGGTGTACCGTGAGTGTCAGAAATCCGATGAAAAACATCGAATCTCGGACATCGCTGCGGCCGGAAAAAGATCCTGCAAGAACGGAACCAATGACGACTGAAGAGAATCGTTCAACGTGACATAAGTGCAACCCTCCCGCAGATTCCTGCAGATTTCAATGCTGGGCCATCAACAAGTGTCAGCTTGCGAACCATTCAACGAAACACCACCGATATAGGCTTTCGGAGCCGAAATCCCGCTCGTGTGCCCTTGATGACCACATGATACGCTTCGCCTGGACCCGTCAACACCGACATTGGACTGTTGATGATAGAAACATGTTGCCTGGTCGTACGAGTCTCGTCTCAAATTGTATCGAGCGGATGGACGTGTATGGTTATGGAGACAACTTCACGAATTCATGGACTGTGCATGTCAGCTGGGGAGTGTTCAAGCTGGTGGAGGCTCTTTAATGGTGTGTGGCGTGTGCAGTTGGAGTGATATGGGACGTCTGATCAGCCTAGATACGACTCTGACAGATGACACGGACGTACGCATCCTGTCTGATCACCTGTATCCAAGTCCGCGGTAGCGTTCTCGCTTCCCACGCCCGGGTTCCCGGGTTCGATTCCCGGCGGGGTCAGGGATTTTCTCTGCCTCGTGATGACTGGGTGTTGTGTGTTGTCCTTAGGTTAGTTAGGTTTAAGTAGTTCTAAGTTCTAGGGGACTGATGACCATAGATGTTAAGTCCCATAGTGCTCAGAGCCATTTGAACCATTTTTGAACCTGTATCCATTCATGTACACTGTACATTCTGACGGACTTGAGCAATTCCAGCACGTCCAGAACTGCTACAGAGTGGCTCCAGGAACACTCTTCTGAGTTTAAACACTTCCACCGGCCACCAAACTCTCCAGACATGAACATTATTCAGCGTGCCGTTCAACGTGCTGTTCAGAAGAGATCTCGACCCTTACGGATTTATGGACGGCCCTGTGGACTCATGGTGTCAATTCCCTCCAGCACTACTTCAGACATTAGTCGAGTCTATGCCACATCTTGTTGCGGCACTTCTGCGTGCTCGCGGGGGCCCTACACGATATGAGGCAGGTGTACCAGTTTCTTTGGCTCTTCGGAGTTTATCATGTCAACCCAAATAGTTTCTGAGGCTGGATGAAAAAAAAGTAGATAAAACTCAAGATGGTGGTTTTAACGTTTCAGGTGTTCTACGTAATCTTTCCCAGTTGAGCATAACGCAAAAATAACACCTGTGTGAAACTGTCAGAAATGTCTTTCTTCGGGATGCTGTTCAACTTGCGCCGTAAATTGTCTTGAATATCGGTTATGTCGTCAAAGTGTTGATCCGTCATGTGAATTTCTACACTTCGTCGTTTTCTGCAAGGTTCTTATAGATAATGCTAAATATTGGCCCCTACGATGATTTTTTTTCCTGAAAGGGACGTCCACGTTTTGCTTTTAAATGAAGTCGCGGCAGGGGTCCACACGTCGTAATTTTCGTTCTGGTGTCAAGGTGTGAGGGATAAACTTTGCACACACTTTTCTCTTCTCCAAATCATTCAGCATAACATCTTGGGCACTGGATTAAGATATTTTATTCCTTTGATTTTTGCGACACAACAACGCTGACACTACAGCCGTATGTCCACTACTTAACACTACTAGCTCATAACTGATTGGTCGAACGCGCAGCTGTTGTTTTTGGTGGTTAGTTCCAGCTGCTGCAGCAGGTACTGCGCTGACGTCGTATGTACGCCAGGAATAAAATCAGTCTCGGAACTTTTTGGATGGACGGTGTACTTTCCTTACTGTGTTACGTGCCTGCAACGACACTAAGTGATATTTATTCTGGTCATAGGCAGTGGTCATAATGTTTTCTCTCGTTTTCGTTGTGGTCTTCAGTCCGAACTCTTGTTTGATTCAGCTCTCCGTGCTACTCCATCCTGTGCAAGCCTCTTCATTTCCGAGTAATTACTGCAACCTCCAACCTTTTGAATCTACTTGCTGCATTCATCTCTTGGTCTTCCTCCGAGGTATTTACCCTCTCCTGCGCTAAATTGGTGATCCCTTGATTTCTTAGACTGTGTCCTACCAACCGGTCCCTTCTTCTAATCAGGTTGTTACATAAACTTCTTTTCTCCCCAATTCTATACAGTACCTACTCATTACCTATCTGATCTACTCACCTAATATTCAGCATTCTTCTCTAGCGTCACATTTCAAAAGCTTATATTCTCTTCTTGTCTAAACTGTTTATTGTCCATGTTTCACTTCCACCCGCGGCTACTCTCCAGACAAGTCTATATTCAGTGTTAACAAATTTCTCTTCTTCAGGAAAGCTTTTCTTGCCATTGGCACTCTACATTTTATATCGTCTCTCCTTCAGCCGTCATCAGCTATTTTGCTGCCCAAATAGCAAAACTCATCTGCTACTTTAAGTGTCTCGTTTTCTAATATTATTGCCTCATCATCACCTGATGTAATTCGACTACATTCCATTATCCTTCTTTTGCTTTGTTGATGTCCATTCCGTTTAACTGCTCTTCCAAGTATTTTGCAGTCTCTGTTAGAATTGCAAAGTCATCGATGAACCTCAAAGTTTTTATTTCCCCTCCCTGCATCTTAGTTCCTACTCGAAATTTTTCTTTGCTTTCCTTTACTGCTTGTTCAATGTGCAGATTAAATAACATAAGGGATAGGCTACAACCGTGTCTGTCCCTTCTCAACCACTGCTTCCCCTTCATGCCCCTCGACTCTTAAATCTGCCGTCTGTTTACTGTACAAGTTGTAAACAGCCTTCTGGTCCCTGTATTTTACCTCTATTGCCTTCAGACTTTCAAAGGGAGTATTCCAGTCAAAAAAGCTTTCTCTAAGTCTACGAATGGTATAAACGTAGGTTTGCCTTTCCTTGACCTATTTTCTAACATTTTCCGGAATTCAATCTGATCTTCCTGACGTCGGCTTCTACCACTCTTTCCATTCTTCTGTAAGGAATTCGTATTACTATTTTGCAACCATAACTTATTATATACAGGAATTCAGGAAGGCTGTGAGGGGCACACGTGTATTCAGGGGATTCTTTGATGACACTGATCACTATTTAATCTGCAGTGAAATTGGTATTGTGAGGCCGAAAGTGCAGCAGGTCAGGTCCATATGTAGCAGGATAAGAGTGGAGAAACTTCAGGATAAGGAAATCAGGCACAAGTACATAACAGTGATCTCAGAAATGTTCCAGTTAGTTGAATGTAGTCAATTACAGTCATTGGAAAAGGAATGGACAAGGTGCAGGGTCACAGTACTAGAAGTGGCTAAAGAATGCCTTGGAACAGTAGTGTGTAAAGGTAGGATGAAGCAAACAGCTTGGTGGAATGACACAGTCAAGGCAGCCTGTAAAAGGAAAAAGAAAGCGTATCAAAAATGGCTACATACTAGAACTCAGGTAGACAGAGAAAGTTATGTTGAAGAAAGAAACAAAGCCAAACAGATAATTGCAGTGTCCAAGAAGAAATCTTGGGAAGACTTTGGAAACAGGTTGGAGACTTTGGGTCTAGCTGCTGGAAAACCATTCTGGAGTGTAATTAGCAGTCTTCAAATGGGAGTTAAGAAGGAAATTACAAGTATTTGGACAGGTCAGGAAAACTGCTGGTGAATCCTGTTGATGCCCTGGGCAGATGGAGGGAATATTTTGAAGAGTTGCTCAATGTAGGTGAAAATACGATCAGTAATGTTTAGATTTCGATGTACAATGGGATAGGAATGATGATGGAAATAGGATCACATTCGAGGAAGTGGAGAAAATGGTCAATATATTGCAGTGCAATAAAGCGGCTGGGGTGGATGAAATTGAATCGGAACTCATCAAATACAGTGGAATGTCAGGTCTTAAATGGCTACACAGGATAATTGAAATGGCGTGGGAGTCAGGACAGGTTCCGTCAGACTGGACGAAAGCACTAATCACACCAATCTTTAAACATGGAAACAGAAAAGATTGTAATAACTACAGAGGTATCTCTTTAATCAGCGTTGTGGGTAAAATCTTCTCAGGTATTGTTGAAAGGAAAGTGAGAGTATTAGTTGAGGACAAATTGGATGAAAATCAGTGTGGGTTTAGGTCTCTTAGAGGTTGTCAGGACCAGATCTTTAGCTTACGACAAATAATGGAGAAGTCTTACGACTGGAATAGGGAATTGTATCTATGCTTTATAGATCTAGAAAAGGCATATGACCGGGTTCCTAGGAGGAAGTTATTGTCTGTTCTACGAGATTATGGAATAGGAGGCAAACTTTTGCAAGCAAATGGTTCAAATGGCTCTGAGCACTATGGGACTCAACATCTTAGGTCATAAGTCCCCTAGAACTTAGAACTACTTAAACCTAACTAACCTAAGGACATCACACACACCCATGCCCTTTTGCAAGCAATTAAAGGTCTTTACATAGATAGTCAGGCAGCAGTGACGGTAAATTGAGTTCATGGTTCAGAGTAGTTTCAGGGGTAAGACAAGGCTGTAACCTGTCTCCACTGTTGTTTATATTATTTATGGATCATATGTTGAAAACAATAAACTGGCTGGGTGAGATTAAGATATGTGAACACAAAATAAGCAGTCTCGCATATGCGGATGACTTAGTTGTGATGGCAGATTCGATTGAAAGTTTGCAAAGCAATATTTCAGAGCTAGATCAGAAATGTAAGGACTATGGTATGAAGATTAACATCTCCAAAACGAAAGTAATGTCAATGGGAAAGAGATATAAACGGATTGAGTGCCAAATAGGAGGAACAAAGTAAGAACAGGTGGACAGTTTCAAGTACTTAGGATGCATATTCTCACAGGATGGCAACATAGTGAAAGAACTGGAAGCATGGTGTAGCAAAGCTAACGCAGTGAGCGCTCAGCTACAATCTAGTCTCCTCTGCAAGAAGGAAGTCAGTACCAAGACTAAGTTATCTGTGCACCGTTCAATCTTTCGACCAACTTTGTTGTATGGGAGCGAAAGCTGGGTGGATTCAGGTTACCTTATCAATAAGGTTGAGGTTACGGATATGAAAGTAGCTAGGATGATTACAGGTACTAGTAGATGGGAACAATGGCAGGAGGGTGTCCACAATGAGGAAATCAAAGAAAAACTGGGAATGAACTCTATAGATGTAGCAGTCAGGGCGAACAGGCTTAGATGGTGGGGGCATGTTACACGCATGGGAGAAGCAAGGTTACCCAAGACACTCATGGGTTCAGCAGTAGAGGGTAGGAGGAGTCGGGGTAGACCAAGGAGAAGGTACCTGGATTCGGTTAAGAATCATTTTGAAATAATGGGCTTAACATCAGAAGAGGCATGAATATTAGCACTGAATAGGGGATCATGAAGGAATTTTGTAAGGGGGACTATGCTCCAGACTGAACGCTGAAAGACATAATCAGTCTTAAATGATGATGATGATGATGATGATAACTTATTATACTAAGAGTTTAGTCATTTTCACACCTGACAGCAACTGCATTCTCTGGAATTGGAATTATTATATTCTTCTTGAAGTCTGAGGGTATTTCGCCTGTCTCATAGATCTTGCACACCAGGTGCAAGAGTTTTGTGATGAATGGCTCCGTCAGTGTTATAAGTAGTCCTGCCAGAATATCATCTACTTCTGGGGCCTTGTTTTGACATAGGTCTTTCAGTGCTCTGTCAAATTCTTCTCACAGTACATATCTCCCCCTTTTCTTCATCTAGGTCCTCTTCAGTTTCTATAACACTGCCTACAAGTTCATCTCCCTTGTGTAGGTCCTCTAAATACTCATTCCACCTTCCGGCTTTCTCTTCCTTGCTTAAGACTGGTTTTCCATCTGAGCTCTTGATATTCGTACAGCTGCTTCTCTTTTCTCCAAAGGGCTATTTAACTTTCCTGTAGGCCGAATCAGACTGCCGGCCGGTATGGCCGAGCGGTTCTAGGCACTACAGTCTGGAACCGCGAGACCGCTACGGTTGCAGCTTCGAATCCTGCCTCGGGCATGGATGTGTATGGTGTCCTTAGGTTAGTTAGGTTTAAGTAGTTCTAAGTTCTAGGGGACTGATGACCTCAGCAGTTAAGTCCCATAGTGCTCAGAGCCATTTGAACCATTTTGGAATCAGATTTTCCCCTAATGAAATCTGCTTCTATACATTTGTCTCTAGCCTTTCCTACTTATCCATTATGCACTTCCTGTCAATCTCATATTTAGACTTTGCATTCCATTTTGCCTCCTTCATTTGTTCCATTTTTCTATTTACCCCTTTCATTAATTGGATTCAGTATGTACACTCCTGGAAATGGAAAAAAGAACACATTGACACCGGTGTGTCAGACCCACCATACTTGCTCCGGTCACTGCGAGAGGGCTGTACAAGCAATGATCACACGCACGGCACAGCGGACACACCAGGAACCGCGGTGTTGGCCGTCGAATGGCGCTAGCTGCGCAGCATTTGTGCACCGCCGCCGTCAGTGTCAGCCAGTTTGCCGTGGCATACGGAGCTCCATCGCAGTCTTTAATACTGGTAGCATGCCGCGACAGCGTGGACGTGAACCGTATGTGCAGTTGACGGACTTTGAGCGAGGGCGTATAGTGGGCATGCGGGAGGCCAGGTGGACGTACCGCCGAATTGCTCAACACGTGGGGCGTGAGGTCTCCACAGCACATCGATGTTGTCGCCAGTGGTCGGCGGAAGGTGCACGTGCCCGTCGACCTGGGACCGGACCGCAGCGACGCACGGATGCACGCCAAGACCGTAGGATCCTACGCAGTGCCGTAGGGGACCGCACCGCCACTTCCCAGCAAATTAGGGACACTGTTGCTCCTGGGGTATCGGCGAGGACCATTCGCAACCGTCTCCATGAAACTGGGCTACGGTCCCGCACACCGTTAGGCCGTCTTCCGCTCACGCCCCAACATCGTGCAGCCCGCCTCCAGTGGTGTCGCGACAGGCGTGAATGGAGGGACGAATGGAGAGGTGTCGTCTTCAGCGGTGAGAGTCGCTTCTGCCTTGGTGCCAATGATGGTCGTATGCATGTTTGGCGCCGTGCAGGTGAGCGCCACAATCAGGACTGCATACGACCGAGGCACACAGGGCCAACACCCGGCATCATGGTGTGGGGAGCGATCTCCTACACTGGCCGTACACCACTGGTGATCGTCGAGGGGACACTGAATAGTGCACGGTACATCCAAACCGTTATCGAACCCATCGTTCTACCATTCCTAGACCGGCAAGGGAACTTGCTGTTCCAACAGGACCCTGCACGTCCGCATGTATCCCGTGCCACCCAACGTGCTCTAGAAGGTGTAAGTCAACTACCCTGGCCAGCAAGATCTCCGGATCTGTCCCCCATTGAGCATGTTTGGGACTGGATGAAGCGTCGTCTCACGCGGTCTGCACGTCCAGCACGAACGCTGGTCCAACTGAGGCGCCAGGTGGAAATGGCATGGCAAGCCGTTCCACAGGACTACATCCAGCATCTCTACGATCGTCTCCATGGGAGAATAGCAGCCTGCATTGCTGCGAAAGGTGGATATACACTGTACTAGTGCCGACATTGTGCATGCTCTGTTGCCTGTGTCTATGTGCCTGTGGTTCTGTCAGTGTGATCATGTGATGTATCTGACCCCAGGAATGTGTCAATAAAGTTTCCCCTTCCTGGGACAATGAATTCACGGTGTTCTTATTTCAATTTCCAGGAGTGTATGTGTCATCCAATGATTTCTGCTAGGCATTGTATGTTTACCTATTTCATCTTCTGCTGCCTTCACTATTTCAGCTCTTAAAGTTACCCATTCGTCATTCACTGTATTCCTTTCCCCCTATTCTGGTTAACCGTTGACTAATGCGCCCTCTGAAACTCGCAGCAGTCTCTGGTTATTTCAAATTATCCAGGTCCCATCTCCTTAATTTCCTACCTTTTTGCAAATTCTTAAGTTTTAAACTACATATCCATTTTCGTTTTTAAATTTTCTATCCTACCCGCGAGGTTAAGGGATCTAACATTCCACGCTCCGATCCATAGAACACCACTTCTGCACCTCCTGATGACAACATCCTATTGAGTAGTTCCCAGCCCGAGATCCGAATGCGGGACTACTTTATCTCCAGAATGTTTTACCTAAGAAGACGCCATTGTCATGGAACCATACAGTAGAGCTGCTTGTCCTCGGAAAAAATTGCGACTGTAGGTTCCCTTGCCTTCAGCTGTTCGTAGTACCAGCAGAGCTAGGTCGTTTTGGTTGATGTTACAAGGCCATATCAATCAGTCATCCAGACTGTTGTCCCTGCAAGTACTGCAGAGGCTGCTACTACTCTTCACGAACCACATGTTCGTCTGACCACTCAACAGATACCCAACCGTTGTCGTTACGCCTGTGGTACAGCTATATGTATCGCTGAGGCAAGCAAGCCACCCCACCGACCGCAAGGCCCATGCTTCATGGGGGAGGGTGCCTCTCTCAGCGGTGTATTTTCCTCTTCTACTCATCCTTCAAGTGCCAGCTGAACCATTGTAAGCTGTACTTTCTACTGGTAACGGACGTTATTCCTCACTTATTCTTTTTAGCTCTCCTTCATTTCGTAATTTACATACCCACTTAATTTTTAATATTCTTCAAATGCACCAACTTTAACTGCTAAAAGTTCCTTTTTCGCCGTATTTCCAAGAGGCTACTTTTCATTTTCGACTCAATGCTGTGCTACAGAGTTACACTTTCAGGTACTTCCTCCTTATTTCCATCTCAGTAAATGGCTCTGAGCACTATGGGACTCAACTGCTGAGGTCATTAGTCCCCTAGAACTTAGAACTAGTTAAACCTAACTAACCTAAGGACATCACAAACATCCATGCCCGAGGCAGGATTCGAACCTGCGACCGTAGCGGTCTTGCGGTTCCAGACTGCAGCGCCTTTAACCGCACGGCCACTTCGGCCGGCTTCCATCTCAGTAGCTGATGGCAGTGTAGCTCTATCGTTGATGAAAACTTTCTTCGCCTATACCAGTCAGTTTCTGACATCTTTTAGCTCCGTCCATCGTGTGTTGTCTTACTTCCTACAGTGGAGGATTTATCACTACTGGATTATTTGCAATGTGCATCACAAGCAAATTGTAGTTTCCTTTTCTACTACTGTTCATCATCCTATTTTTTTAAATTTCTTGTGTGTTGGTGTGCTTGCTGGACACAGTCTTTCGTTTTAATAGTTGTGTTATGTAAGGTATCCCCTCTTGTTTCGATGCTTGTATCGACCCTCGCATCGTTCAGGTTTTTGTTTATTTGTTTTTGTTACATCAGGTCAGTGTCGACTAGATCGTCAGTGAGAAAGGTCCTGTGTTCCTGCTGAAGATAAAAGCGAGTACACCGTTTGTTTGCAAATTATATTTACGAGTGCTGTGAATTTACACAGCTACTCATGGGAAATGACTTATTTTAAATTCTGTTAATGTCCTTTAACTTCAGCTCCTGTATTTCGTGTGCGTTTATTTATCAGGCAGAGTTCCGCGCTTAATTAGCAGTGTAGTGCATAGACCCGCCATTCGCATTGCGCCAGGCGTTTGTTTTTGTGTTTCAGGAGCCATTTGTAGTAGTTAGGTCCCCCAGTCAAGTGATATCTGTCCCAGAAGCAGCGCATTAGAGTACTGAGAGTTGACACAGCTTCCCATAAAAAGCGACTTACTTTACATTTCGTCAGTGTTCTTTAGTTTCAACTCCTATGTTTCGTGCGTGTCTCTGCGTTTATCAGGCCGTCTTGACTATGGATTGGAACAGTGATCGCTGTATTAGGATGCAAGCCCTGTTCCCTTCGCTCAAAGCCCCAGGTGTCGTTGGCTTTGGTCACGTAGCTTGAGGTTGTTGCAAGAGAGGATCACTGGTCGGCCGGAGTGGCCGAGCGGTTTTAGGCACTACAGTCTGGAACCGCGCGACCGCTACGGTCACAGGTTCGAATCCTGCCTTGGGCATGGATGTGTGTGATGTTCTTAGGTGAGTTAGGTTTAAGCAGTTCTAAGTTCTAGGGGACTGATGACCTCAGAAGTTAAGTCCCATAGTGCTCAGAGCCATTTGAACCATCTTGGGAATCACTGTGGTGGACAAGGCGGGGCGATCCGAGGGGGGCCCATCACGACGCATGTGTCCCATGTGGCTGCCCCGGATACAGCACGCACTGAGGTTGATCCCTGTCCTGCGATCGAGTGGGAGGTCCTTAAAGGGTGTGGCCGACAGCTAAAGGCTTTCCGGGTAGCCGATGGGAGGGCCTCCCTTGGTTCGTCTGACGAACAGTTTTAGGGCACTGTCTGTGGCTGACGAAGTCCCTGAGCCGGATGAAGTCACTCGCCCTGTTCCACAGGAATCTTCTCGGCCTACAAGGTCTCGGTATTCACAGAGGGTGAGATTACTGTAATTGCGAGCTCCAACGTTAGGCGCGTGATGGTGCCTCTCATGGATATAGCTGCGAAGGAGGGGAAGCATCCAGTGTGCTCTTTGTGTGCACATGGGGAGGATTCATTCCAGATGTGGAACGAGTGCTTCCGGATGCCATGAAGAGCACAAGATCCAGCCAGCTGCAAGTGTTGATATTAACAATGTGTGTCACCTTGGTTTGGATGAGATTCTCTCTGGTTTCAGGCCGCTAGCTGAAGTAGTAAAGACTGCCAGTCCTGCTTGTGAGATGAAGGGGGAGCTCCCCATCTGTAGTATCGTCGACGGAACCGACTGTGGTCCTTCGGTACAGAACCGAGTGGAGGGTCTGAGTAAGAGGCTCAGACGGTTCTGCGACCGTAGGTTGCAGATTCCTTGACTTGCACCATAGGGCTGTAGGTTTCAGGGTTCTGCTAAATAAGTCAGAAGTCCACCACACGCAGGAGGGGACGGGAATTGCCCAGCAGAACGTCATCAGGAAAGACAGAACTGGAAGTCTACTGGACGGAGCGTGGAATATTAAATTCCGTAATCGGATAGATAGGTTATAGACTTTATAAGTTGAAGTTAAACATAGTGAGAGTTAGTGAAGTGCGGTGGCAGGAGGAACATGACTTTTGGTCAGGTGAGTACAGGATTACAAGTAAAAAAGCAAATAAAGGTAATGCTGTAGTAGGTCTAATAATGAATAAGAAAATATGGATTAGGGTAGCTACAATGAATAGTATAGTAAATTCATTGTGGTAGCCAAGATATACACGAAGCCAACACCTACCACAGCCGTACAAGTTCATACGTCAACTAACTCCGCCGAAAATAAGATTGAAAGAAATTATGATGAGATACAGGATGACAAAGAAGGTAAAATAGTAGAAGGATATGGACTGGGGGAATGGAAGGTAAGATGAAGCCGCCAAGTAGAATTTGTCACAGAGCATAATTCAGTGGTTTAAGTATCATGAAAGAAGGTTGTGCACGAGGAATAAGCCCGCAGACACTGGAAGATTTCAGACTGATTATATTGGCAAGGCAGAGATTTCGAAACCAGATATTAAACTGCAAGGTATTTCTACGTGTAGATGTGGACACTGGTGACAATTAATTAGTAATGAACCGCAGACTGAAACTGAAGAAAGATAAGAATTTAAACAGGCAGGACCAGGATTTATTGAAAGAACGTGAGATTGCTGAATGTTTCAAGATAGCGTTAGTCAACGTTGTACTGAAACAGAGGAAAGTAAAGGAAAGTAATAAATGTATGACAAATTGGTAAATCCTTGAACAACACAGAAGACTTTGAATTAAATTGAAGAAAGGAGAAAATACTAAAATGCAGCAAATGAAGTATGCGAAAAAGTGTGTAGACGTTTAAAAATGTAACTGAGAGAGCGCGTAAACAGGCTAAGGTAATGCAAGGCTGCAAAAGCATGCACCAGTTTTCAGACTGAAGACAGCAACAACACGGAGTCGTCACAGAAACGTATTCGATAAATTAGTTTGTTATACAAACGCCATCTACAACGCATACTCATCTGATTCTTTTTGTTAAATGGATTTTTGTGGAAAGTAAGGCAACAGAATGAAAGTCCCTTCGTTATCTATAGAATACACCGTGTTTTGTGCTTCACCACATATCCAGTAACAGCTTCATCGATCCGTCGTCCCACCGGGCAGAAGACCTCTACGTATATTGGCAGCGAGGCCGGGCTAGAAAGTTTTCATAGATGATGTTACCTCGTTAATTCTGCAGTCTAAGCTGCTTTGGATTCTTTACAGTTTCTGTAACACTATCGCTGATGGAGAATTAAATCCGGGTAGAGTGAAGCTTTTTCTTTGAGTTTGAACGACCTGACGATGGCTATGCCATTACACTTATTATTACTACCTCAACTGAGAGAGGGTGGGGGAACATATTCATCGAGAGTTTCTTGAAGGAACCTTATGCGCATCCCCTTCAAGTTATTGTAAGCATAAAATCTGCATAAAGATGAAAGAGTAGATGAGAATTAGTGTTCCGTTCCCGATTACGTGAAATCTGACTTGACCACTACAACAGTTTACAGGTAAACAATCAATGTTATAATCGAAGCTAAGGTACAAGTTGATCCATACGTAGTTATTGTTATTATTACTGTATACATCTACCTAATTTTGCTTCAGAGGTACTATTTCAGAGAGCAATTTGCAAGCAGAAGATTCGAAAGATAGGGAACTTTGGAATCTAGGATGCGAGAAGCAACTATAATGTTGTACGAAATCACAATAAAACATTTAGGTTAACCACAACTTCCATTTATAGTAGTCCGCCTGATTAGCTGAATGGTAACGTGCTTGCCTCCCAGGCAGCGTGTCCGGGTTTGGTTCCCGGCCGGGTTGGAGATTTTCTCCGCTCGTGGACTGGGTGTTGTGTTGTTCTCACTATCATTTCATCCTCATCACCTGCACGCAAGTCGCACAATGTGACGTCGACTGAAATAAGTCCTGCACTCGGCGGCGAACTTCCCCGAATGGAGCCTCCCGGCCAACAGTGGCACACGATCATTTCCTTTATAGTAAACGGCGGTACTTGATCCTTCTGATTACTTAGAGCTAACTTGGAGCGTTAACATTACCAATGGTTATTATTGGGGACAGTTTTATTGAATTGGTGATTTAAGTGGTTACAGTACCTGTGACACGTTGTTCCAACAGGGAGACAATAAAATAACAGAAAGATTACAAAATAAGGACTCAGCATTAAATTTGTTTCTAATGAATAATTAATAAGAAAAATAAAAGAACTGAAACAATAAAATGGATCAGTTCAAAAAATGGTTCAAATGGCTCTGAGCACTATGGGACTTAACATCTGTGGTCATCAGTCCCCTAGAACTTAGAACTACTTAAACCTAACTAACCTAAGGACATCATACACATCCATGCCCGAGGCAGGATTCGAACCTGCGACCGCAGCGGTCAAGCGGTTCCGGACTGAGCGCATAGAACCGCTAGACCACCGCGGCCGGCAAAATGGATCAGTCGGAAAGAAGCAAGAGTAACACAACTTGATACACCGGTACAACAGATGAGAATATTCACGAGGAAATTTCGTGACTGGGCAGTTGATGTGATGGGAAAAACCCAAGTAAACTGGAACAGCTTGGTCTGACGAGAGGAAAAGAGCAAATTCTGAGAGAATGTGGGAATATGGACACAAAGAAAAACTCTATAAGAACTCCGAAAATGCCAAATGTTGTACATCGTGTGGTCTAGTACATAATAAGTATATATATATATTCCTCCAGAAATGCAGAAAATTTTCATTAAAGACAGTAATTCATCCATGAGGCACATGTGCATCGGAAGCACTTATTTTATGATCAATAGAACATAGTTAATAAATTAGCAAAATGGAAAGAAGGTTATTGAGGAAGAAATAGACTTATGTAGACAACTTTAGATTATGAACACACACAGAAGTACACAGTCATAGGAGCTGGAGAAGAAATGGAAAAGTTTTATGTTAACAGGCACCCAAAGAATCAGTCCTAACAAACTAAACAGAAAAATTGTACAGCATTTTGAAAACTGAAAGACAAACTCATGTCGCTTGGACCTAGAAGAAAAGTGCGTAAATAAGCAAGAACTTTAAGACACAACAAAATATAGAAATGAAATTATGAGCTGAGAATTTAACCAATATAAAATAGCTTCAGAACGACAGGAAAGAAAATGGAAAAGCGAAAAGAGAAAAGGAAAAAAGTGAACAGGGGAAGGAATATTCGAGAAATGTGAGGATAACTCAGAGGTTTAAACGTAGTCCTTAGCCCACGTGTAATGAAAGAACAAGAAGAAGAAAATAAAATGTCTTCAGTTTTTCCGAATGGTTGCTGTAGCTTGTTGTCATCCATCATCGAGTGTTAACCATTCTACAAAATCTTCAAACTATCATAAATGTTCCATTACACACAAGAGTTCTATTAATTTTCGCGTGATGAAAGAAAGCGGGTACTCCGTAGAATGGAAACGTTACTCATGAAACAAATTTCATTGTCTGAATCAATAGCAGTTATTCATTTCTGACTTTCATGCACTTACACAACGGAACTCAAAAAAATTGTGTGGCAAGGGCAAAGACAGAGCATGATACAGCAATGTTTTAAACTAAAACGGTCGATAACACCGTGATGTGGAGCAGACTGTTTCCCCCAAAAAACAAAAAAAGAAAAGAAAAGAATCAGACACTCAGATGATGAGCAAAATCGCATTAAATGATTGATTGTGTTTCGAACTTTTCATAACTATCACACTGTTGTTACATCGATGCTTTTCGACAACGAAACTCAATACGAGTGCATCTCCGATTCTTGGAAGTGACGAACGGTACCAAATGTTTACAACTGGGGTAAACGCCAGCGCCAACTGTTGTGGCAGCTCACCGTCCGAAATAGATCACCCACTGCAGCCGCTCACACGCACATACACCTCAGGCGGAAAACGAGTAAACCACTCTCCTGGGAAAATCACGAAGGGACGCTGTCACCGCGTCCGGGCGATATTTCAAGTGTCCCGTGACAATACGCACAGCAGCGGGTGTTTTTGGCGGGGAACATCTGGCTCGGAATGGATAGCCCAGAACACTCACAGAAATGTAAACAGTTTTCTTCCCCTTTCAGTCTATTGATACACTGTTTTCTTCTGCAGTCGTAGTAGGCTACGGGGACAACAGATTACAGGTGTCTCAAGTGTGATTCACACCTCCATCATCGTTTTCGAAGATTGTAGCACGCAGAGAGAATAATCTGAACGAATCAAACACAGTATAATAGCGTACCAGATCTTGCTGTGGTGATCATTCGAAGGATGGTTTGATACAGCTCCACGCGCTGGTCCATCCCAGTCTCTTCATCTTTGAATTATTACTGCAACGTGCATCCATTTGAGCCTGCTTACTGTATTCGAGCGTTGGTCGCCATCTATAATTTTTATCCAAATAGCTCCCGTCTTTACCAAACTGGGCTTTGGTGCAATCAACCGAGCCTTCTTTGAGTCAGGTAGTACAATAAGTGCATTTTACCCCACTACTATTTAGTGCCTCCTCATTAGTTATTCGATATACCCATCTAACCTTCAGCATTATTTTGTAACACTTCTATTCTTTTCTTGTCTAAATTGATTACTTTCCAAGTATGATTGCTGTACAAGGCTACACCATACAAATACTTTCAGGAAAGAGTTTTTAACATTTAAATTTGTATTGGATGTTAACAAATACCTCTGTTTTATAATTGGCTTTCTTATTATTGCCAGCCTGCATTTTATAGGCATTTTATACCGTCCCTCTTTAAGCCAACATCAGTCATTTGCAGTCTAAATGACAAAATTCGTCTACTACTTTCAGTGTTTCATTTCCTAATCTATTTCCATCAACATCGCCTGATATAATTTGACTATATTCCATTATCCACGTTTTATTTTTGTTGATGTTCATATTATAGCCTCTTTTCAAGCACTATTCATTCCTTTCAACTGCTCTTCCTAATCTATCTCTGAAAGAATTTCTGTGTCGTCGACGAACCTCTTTTTTTTTTAAATTTCTTCTCTCTCCTTTCCACATGTCTCCTTCACTTACTTCACAGCTTGCTCAGAGCCCAATTAGATGATATTGGGAATAGGTTATAACCACGTTTCATACTTTTGTCAACTAATGTTTCCCTTTCATATCCTATGAATCATATGAATGCAGCCTGGTTTGCCCAAAAAGTTGTAGATAAACATTCGCTCCCTGCATCTTATCCCTGCAAATTCAGAATTTCAAATAATGTGTCGCAGACAACATTTCAGAAGGTTTATCTGAATCTATTAATGCTATAGACGTAGGTTTTCCCTACTTTACCCTATCCTCTAAGCTTCATCGTAGGTTTATTATTGCATGAGTACGAGGCTAGGTGGTTTGCGACAAAGAGGGCACTGTTCTTACGTCAAAAAACTGGTCATTTGCTGTAGCTCCCTGCTGTAAACAAACTGTGCACCTGGACCAATGTTTTGTTTATTTACAACGTAATTTATAGGCCATCACTGTCATTATAATTGCAATTAAGGGTCCATAAATGTCATTGTAATTTCCGTAAATTATAGACAAGATGGAGGCCAAGTAGTGCACTTGCATCTATGTTTACCAAGGAATCATCATAAAGATAGTAGTTTATAACCCAGAAAGCTCTCTCCTCCACCACTGTTGCCGTCTCAAGAATCATAAGTCTAGTACTCTTAGTCTGTACCTCACTTGAGCAGCACCATGAAATGTGTGCAATTTCCAGCACCGTAAAGCACCCTAATGCTATTTACCGATGTTTTTAAAAGAATACAGTTGCAAATTTGAAACTTAACACCACAGCATGCCAACATACACTCTTGCTACTCTAATATTACAGCAAATAACGTTCCTGCACAAGAATATTTGACCTAGCAACTAATACCACAGTGCATAACCTTTATTGACGCATAAAATGTTTAACTAACATCACAGTGCACGAAAAGTACGTTCTTGCTACTTTGTCACTGTGATATTACAGTAACTAACACTAGAGGATGATGCGTGGCAGGGGCACAGCTCCACTCACACCAAGTGGCGACTTAGGTTGGTAAACGCAGTACTCACCCATCGTGCCCCTCTCCTCACCAGGTAGTTGAGAAAGTACACAGGCACACGGCTCGCTGTCCCGTAGCAGCAGTCTCCCTCGCTGTATTACTTTTTATCTAATTCATGGCGCTTACAGACATACTACTGGTTTAGCACAGTCAATATGGCACTTGCAAATAGCCCACATCACCAACTGGCTTGCCAAACAATTCACAAATCTTATGTGAAAGAAATAAGAAGGCGAATTAAAAAAAATGTTTTATTTCATACCATTTTTACAAGCTTCACAGGGAAGTTCAATAGGAGGCAAGCCATCGACCTCACAATCTCCATCCAATTGAAAATGCTTATCATACGAGTCATTCTCAGAAATAAATTTATCACTCTGAAACACCAGTGGTAGCTTGTGAAAGTTCTGTTTAATATTTTATAAAGTAGGCATCTGTTCTTTCGGAAATATATAGTACTCATTTGCATTCAAATGATAGCACTCATCCATAGGTTTTTGTAAATTTGAAGAATCACTTTACGCACATTTTCAGATTTAACTCTCTCGAATGTGTAATATGGATCAACACTCTCTTTCTTGGCGAATCAATAATCTACTAGTTGCATAATCAGCACATAATTCGGTATAATTTGTCGCAGAATATTTAGAATGGCTGGAGTTAGCATATCCCCTGAAAACATCAGTGTTCTGCAGAGTGTTGAAAGATGCTTCGTAGCTGAGAACTTCAAATATACACTCGTTGCCTGCCATGTAGGCTGATACCATTATCCTCTGCTTGTCGCATTTAGCGGCTAGTATCACAACCTTATTTATTGAGTTACGCATCACACGGTCTGAACTCGAGAAAACTGCACGCGTCTTACTTGCATGCCACCTGAAACTGGCCTCGACAATCTCGCCGCGCTCACGGGAGCGGGTGGATGGCAATACTATCGCCTCTAGTACACTGTGCAAGCGGAAGGCCACCAAAAAACAACACAACAAGTCCCAACGACTACCAGGGCACAACTGCAGGAGGCTGACACCGAGGATTCGACGACCATTGTCAACCTGATGAGTCGACAACGTCCGTGCTATCCAAAGGAGTAAACTTTACACCGGTTCCGAGCACATTACCAAAACTACAAATCACCAGCAACGTCGAACAAGCTGTAATCGGGCTACCGTCTGAAGCCGCTGAAGAGGTGAGAAAGGAGAGCTGCAGAATCCTAGACAAATCGAGAATGCCTAAAACCAACATCTTCTGAGAAGATGAGGATACTGTCATTCTACTAGCAGACAAAAAGAACGCGCCGGTGCGGCTTGGAGCGGCTGACTACTGGGACAAGATTAATTCGCTGCTGCATGATCAGGCCTACAAACAAATGGAGAAGGGCCCTACAACATCTGTGATTAGAAGGAGCATTGGTGTTCTCAAAAGCTCAGGTCCTGACCAGGACCTGGTAAAAGGGCTTTACCCGAGAGCTCCGGTTCCACCACGGTTATACGGCCTCCCAAAGATACACAAGAGGGAGGTACCACTACGCCTGATAGTAGACAGGATCAATTCTTCTACCTATGGTATAACCAAACACCTGGCACAACTACTCAAGCCTCTCGTGGGTACATGTCCCCACCAAATCAAGAATTCCACAGAGTTTGTTAAGACACTCAACGAGTGGCGTCTTGACAAAAATGATATTATGGTTAGCTTTGACGTTACATCCCTCTTCACGAGGGTACCGCTAGAGAACTCCTTGAAACTACTGGAGAATCATTTCAACGAAGACACAGTGGAATTATTCCACCATGCACTCACGACCACGTATTTCCAGTGTGGGAGCAGGTTTTACCAACAATTGGATGAAGTCGCTATGGGATCTCCACTAAAACCACGTATCGCCAATCTGTACATGGAATACTTCGAGGATATCGCCTTGGAAACAGCACGCTATAAACCCAAGGTCTTTTTATCGGTATGTGGACAATACTTTCGCGGTCTGGCCGCACGACGAGGACACTCTAACGGAATTTCTCAACCATCTGAACAGCATACACGAGAACATCAAGTTCACCATGGAATTGGAAGAAAATGGGTAGGCACCCTTCCTCGATATCCTAATAAGGAAGAAAACGGACGGCACACTGGGACACTCAGTCTACCGAAAGAAAACACACACAGACCTATACCTCAACGACCAACAACAGCCATCACCCAGCACAACGGAAATCCGTGCTCACTACCCTTGTCCGCAGAGCTCATGACATATACAAGGACAGTTTATCTACTGAGACTCAGCACCTGAAGAAAACCTTCCAGAAGAACGGCTACACCGAAACGCAGATTAGACGCGCTCTCAAGATGAGCAAGAAGAAGAAGGACCCTCACGAAGAACACAACAACAAAGGTCTGGCGTTTCCCCCGTACGCAGGGCCAAGATTGCCAGGATATTGGAGAAGAACAAGATAAAAACCATCTTCCGTCTTCCAGCAAAAATCACGAATATGCTCAGCTCAATGAAGGACAACTAAGGTCTAAGGACACCGGGTGTCTACAGCATCCCTGTGACTGTGGGCAACAATATATTGCACAGACGCAGCGTTGAATCACACAACGCATCTCTGAACATGTGAGAAGCGGTCGCCTCGGGCAAAAGAAAAAATCCGCGGTAGCCGAGCACAGCCTCAATGAAGAACACACATTTCAATTTGAAGAAACCAAGAGACTCTGTAGAGCGAAAGATTTCTAGGACTGTATTATTAAAGAGGCAGTGGAAATACGGGTCAGAGATAACCTGGTCAACCGGGGTAGTGGCCTCCAACTCAGCACCACGTGGAACATAACATTATCAAGAATAAGACGAGAGCGCACCGATGTAGGCAGGTCGGTGGCGGCGGATGGAATAAACAGGCCGCACCGAGACGAGACGCCAGGACCCTGCTGCTGCTTTCATCTATTACTTTGCTCTCTTTGAAAAAGTGTGAGGGGGAGTTTGTAGCCTTTCGGCTTTTACTCCCCTGTGAATGTGTGTGTGTGTTATTTTTCTATAGTTTTTTTTGGTGTCTGTGATATGTGATGATTGTTGTGAGTGTGTCTGGTACTTGCCTGAGTTAGGCGAGAAGATTGGTGTTATATGGGAAGGAACAGGATTAGGGATTGGGTGTTGGGATTTTCTCTTCGACTTAGTCGTCGAAGATCGTCATAGGGCGCTTGTACTTATCGCGGGACATGTCATACCGACCTAGGGAGTGAATGAGTGGGTTTCCGGATCTGGAAGAACCCTCATAGAAGGCCCTTGCCAGATCCTGGAAACGCTCTCTCAGGAGTGGGATTTCGGCTGCGGCGTGCAGGTCGTCTGTGGGGAATCCAAGAGGTAGGTGCAGTGCCCTTCTGAGGGCGCGGTTCTGCAGCCTCTGGAGTTTGTCCAGGTGCTGCTTTGCCGCGTATCCCCAGACAGGGCACGCATACTCCATTACTGGCCGGATCAGGGCCTGGTACACATTTACTGCTACTGGGCAGGGAAGGGAGCTGGTTGTGTTCAGGATAGGGTACAAGATGGACATTTTGGCGCAGACCTTCCTGTGGACCTCGTCTATGTGGGGTTTCCACGTAAGACGAGAGCCCAAGGTTACGCCAAGGTACTTGGCGGTTCTGCGCCAGGGGAGTTGGGTTCCATTTAGGTGAAGGTGGAGGGGGGACGTTGAGGAGGTTCGCGCCTTCCGAGCCTGCGGGTAATCAGCATTGCCAGCGTCTTCTCAGAGTTGATGGTGATGCGCCAGCGACGGGCCCAAGTTTCTGTGTCATCTAAAACCTTTTGTAGCCTACGGATGACCAGGTCCTTGTTCGCGTTTCTCGTGTAGAAGGCTGTATCGTCAGCGTACTGTGCAGTGTGCACCAGGGGGCCGTTGGAGTGTCCGCAGTGTACAAAGTGTACAATACGGGCCGGGCCCCAGGACCGATCCCTGTGGCACCCCAACACGAATACGCCTTCTGGTGGAGGTGACGCCAGGACCCGGCGCCCGCTGCTCCGCCCCACCACGTGCCGCCGCGCCGATTCCGCTCGCACCTGATTGGCCCGACCGGCGCCGAGTATGCAGAGAAGCCCGTGGCCCAACGGCTATAAAGATCCGCACTAACGTGATCCCGATCCTGGGGCCCATTTTGTACAGTCTGTACGCTGCGGACACCCCCACAGCCCTCCTGGTGCAAACCTCACAAAATGTTGACGAAACAGCCTTTTACACTTGTAATGCGAATAAGAACCTGATCATTCGTAGGATACAAAGGGTTTTTGATGACACAGAAACCTGGGCTCGTCGCTGGCGGACCACCATCAAACCTGGAAAGACACAGGCTATGCTGGTCACCCAGAGGCTCGGGAGACGTGAACACCCTCAACGCCCCCTTCCCCCCACCTACACCTACACCTACATGGCTCCCGATTCCTCTGGCTCAGATCCTCCAAGTATCTCGGCGTAACATTGGACTCCAGGCTATATGGAAGCCCCACATAGACGAGGTCCATAGGAAGGTCTGTGCCAGAATGTCCATCCTATACCGAATCCTCAACACAACCAGCTCCTGTATACCAATCACACATATGTCCAATAATGGAATATGCGTGTCCTGCCTGGGGGTATGCGGTGAAGCAGCACCTGGACATGTTCCAGAGGCTGCAGAACCGCGCCCTCAGGAGGGCTCTGCATCTACCCCATGGATTTCCAACACACGACTTGCACACCGCTGATGAAATCCCCCTCGTCAAAGAAAGATTCCAAGATCTGGCAAGGGCTTTCTATGAGAGCTCTTCAGATCTGGAAATAACGTCATCCACTCCCTAGGTTGGTATGACATGTCCTGTGACAAGCACAAACGTCTTATGACGATCTTCGATTACTAAATCGAAGAGAAAACTCCCAAAATCTCCAAGCCCTAGTACCAATCATTAATCCTTAAAATACCCAACACCTCACCAACCTCAGGCAAGTACAAGACACAACCAGAACACCATCACAATACACAGACAGCCAAAACTATCCAAGATAATCATACACACTCATAATATACAATGTGGAGTAAAAGCCAACGGGCTATAAACTCCTCAATACACTTCACCAAGGAGGGGAAAGTAAAAGGTGAGAGAGAGGCGTGAACCCGACACACATTCGCTGAGTGGCAGTCGGGTGTTGAGCATCGTGTCTGTCAGTCTGTGACACGAAGCCATACGCCCCCCTTGTACAGGAGACAAAGCAGGAGTGCTTTCGGCTGTGCTTTTGTTTAAGCTCAGACGATCACTCACATCGTGTTGGCACTAGCGGCTGAAGCAGCAGCTGGTGAGCAAAACTGTCGTCGTGTTTTGTTAGTTGCGGGTCGGCGCGGTTTGGCGCGCGCCTTCCTGCTGTTGCAGGCCGTTTTTCCAGCCACTTCAGAGTCTTACTGCTGCCGCAGGTGCACTCCACTTGCTCCCCCGAGGCGTAGAGCCCAAGTTAGGACCTGGCTGTTGGCCAGTCACCCGCGCTTGGTAGGCAGTTAGGGCCGGTGTTGTTGCTCGAAACGTATAATAGTGACCACAAAGGCAACACCCGGCACTCCCTTTTGCAGCTTTGCCTCGCCTTTCCGCTCCGGACGTGGACCCCAACCACATTATAGGCGCGACAGTCGTCCCACAACCGGGAGGCTCGTCGATCGCATACTTACACAACACAGAGAACGTGAACAGGGAGCCCTCAACTTCAATCATCTCATCTTGAATGTGATTTTAACTCTGCAGCGGAGTGTGCGCTGATATGAGACTTCCTGGCAGATTAAAAATGTGTGTCGGACCGAGACTCGAACTCGGGACCATTGCCTTTCACGGGCAAGTGTTCTACCAACTGAGCTACCCAAGCACGACTCACGCCCCGTCCTCACAGCTTTACTTCTGCCAGTACCTCGCCTCCTACCTTCCAAACTTTACAGAAGCTCTCCTGCGAACCCTGCAGAACTAACACTCCTGAAAGAAAGGATATGGCTTAGCCACAGCCTGGGGGATGTTTCCATAATGATATTTTCACTCTGCAGCGGAGTGTGCGCTGGTATGAAACTTCCTGGCAGATTAAAACTGTGTGCCGGATAGAGACTCGAACTCGGGACCTTTGCCTTTCGCGGGAAAGTGCTCTATCCACCAGGCTGTGGCTAAGCCATGTCTCCGCAATATCCTTTCTTTCAGGAGTGCTAGTTCTGCATGGTTCGCAGGAGAGCTTCTGTAAAGTTTGGAAAGTATGAGGCGAGGTACTGGCAGACGTAAAGCTGTGAGGACGGGGTGTGAGTCGTGCTTGGGTAGCTCAGTTGGTAGAGCACTTGCCCGCGAAAGGCAAAGGTCCCGAGTTCGAGTCTCGGTGCGGCACACAGTTTTAATCTGCCAGGAAGTTTCATCTCATCTTCATCATCATAACCACCAATCATCCCTTCCACCACCCTGTCCCCTACAACACTGCGCCAACCCGTCAGAGCTCCCCCCCCCCCCAGGAACAAAGGCACATTCTTCCAAAAACGACACCTGCACGAAGACGACAGGCGTCAGATAGGAGTCAGGTACCTAGGCAGCAATCCCTATACAGAGAAAAAAGTTCCCTCAAACGAAACAGGCGTGATAGGGAATCGGAAGAGATAGTCAGAGGCGTGCTAAGAAACGCACGGCCGGAAGACTCACTAGAGAAGTCCCCTGCAGCCATGCGAGGCGCCCAAGAAACAGCCCCCACAAAAGCACCCTTTGGCATGCCGATAGTCGACGACACGGTCCCAGAGGCAAACATTAGTCCACCATTCGACGGCGAGCAAGCCAACGATCAGGGCGACGAGCCGCCCTTCGAAATAGCCAGAAGAACGACTTGGCGCGCGCCACATCCAGGAACAATCCACAACCACCTTCCCACCGAAAATAGGTTCGATGCAATTGCGCCATCTTCCGTGCCGGCACAGGCGCGCCAACACGCCCACCACCACCAGCTAGAAAGTATAAGATCCCACCCATAATAGCAGAATTACTGACCACATACTCGGACCTCTATAACACAATCAAACAGGCCCTGGGGAACAGAGACTTTCAAGCGAAGTCAGCAGGGGAGGACAGGATCAAAATCACCCTGTCAAACACAGAGGACTACCTCACTGTCAAAAACGCGTTAAAAGAGCAGAACATCCCTCATGACACGTTTAGGATAATCACAGAAAAGCCACTAAAGTCAGTCTTCCGGGGAATACCCATCAAAACAGCCACTGAAGACATCAAAAAAGACCTCATGTCCTAAGGTTTTGAAGTACGCTCAGTTGGACTACTCACAAAACCATGGAGGAGGAAAACATTGCCACTGTTCTTAGCGACACTCCCTGACACCCCTCAGTACAGGAGAATCTTCTACGTCACCAGAGTAATAACTCTAGACGTGACTGTAGAGACACTCAGACAAAAAGCAGGCCTCAGTCAGTGCTACAATTGCCAATGGCTTTCACACGTCGCAAAAAACTGCGACATGCTCCACAAATGTGTGCGCTGTGCAGAACACCTCTCACGGGACTGCCCCTTAAAAGAAATGGGGGCAAAGTAAAATGCGTCAATTGTAAGCAGACAGGACACCTCGCCAGCTACCGCGGCTGCGAGGTAATAAAACGGACAACTGACCGTATGAGAGGAAAAAACAACAGTACACCCACAAACCAATCCGCTGGACAGCCCACTCCCAAACCAGGACAAGGAACAGCACAGCCAGCCAGGTACCCATTAGGCAAGTTTCAACAACCACCACAACAGCACCAACTCAGACCAGTGGCAGATAATCGCCGACCTATGGCCGAAATAGTGTCCTCCAGAGCCAGACCGATCCGCCAGGACAGGACAACAGACCAGGCGACAATCACCATTCCACGTTCCCTGCGTCTGAACCAGTACGCCAGTCTAAGGACGCAGAAGGCATGCAAGCACGACCGCTCGGGAACACATCTTGTCACCCGCAACAGACAGCCGCAGTCGGTCCTGCAGCATGGAGTAGCCATCCCAACACCCAACAGGACAAGCACGTTGCACAGCTTGTTTAATGAACACAATCATGTCAGCAGTCACCAAGACACTTGACATGATGCAGGAACTAGCAAAGCAACTTGCACAAATTTCAGCCTCTATGGCACTCATGTCTTCGTACTTTGCTGCGACAACCCCAGTAACCACCATCTCCAACAAACATGAATAGGAGAACACACATCCAAGGCCTAACCTTTTGCATCTTCAATGCAAATGGTCTCCTTCATCAGGTACAAGAATTCAGACAATTCCTAAAAGACGTATGTTTGGTATTGTAAACTCACTTGAAGCCATGCATTAAAGCCTCGGTGCCAAACTACTCAAGCCACTGACAAGATAGGCCAACAGCAGGAGGCGGTGTAGCCATCTTCGTAAAACGAAGAATCCCCCACCACGAAGTCAACTCCCCAGCCATTCACCTAGAGTCAGTTGCCATAGAGATAGCCACAACCACAGGGCCACTGACCACCACAGCAGTATACAACAAACCCTCCCTGAGTATACGAGACAAAGACATCGCAACACTGGGTCAGCTAAGAGGCAAACTCCTCATTGGAGGCGACCTCAATGCTAAACATCCGGACTGGCACTCCAGAACCACCAACAGAGCAGGCCGCCAGTTGCACCGACTTGTGTGCACACACCACATCTATGTGTGGGGCCCAGAGGGACCACACATTCCTTCCTCCAACGGAAATCGTGCGGACGTCCTAGACATAGCCGGGTACCGGGTTTTGTGGCCGCGAGTTCACTAAACAGAATGTCATCCGACCACTATCCCGTTATCCTCGAACTCGACGTGGGTGGATGGCTCCCCATAATGCAGCGTCAGTACTCATACCAACACACCAACTTGGAGCAATTCAATGGCGACTTGGCCACGGACATTATCGACACCCCGCCTCCCACAGCAGAAACAACAGAATAGGCGCTGCACCACCTCACCGGAATGATCCTACAAGCAGCTCAGTAAACCACACCCAGGCCTCTAGAAAGTGACCTCCCCTCTAAACAGCTCCCACCGCACCTGCTTGCTCAGATTAGGCACAAAAACAGGATCGCGAAGGAATGGAAATTAACAAGAAACCCAGGCTCCAGTAGACTGTTTAACAGGCTCCAGAGAGAGCTGAAGCAGCCCTCATAGAACATAGAAAACAGGAATGGTCCGCACGACTCTCGACTCTTAAGGTGGAAGACAACAGCCTCTGGCAAGCAACCAAACAATTTACAGAAAGACGCGCAAGAGTGCCCCCTCTACACGGTGAGCGAGCCCTTGCGTTCAGCGTTGCTGACAAGGCTAACGCGTTCGCGGACGTTTTCGAAAAACAATTCCAACCGGCCGAGTCTCAGAATAGGGAACACGACGCCATCGTCAGGAAGCAGTTGGCCACCTTCCTCGCAGCAGAAGACGATGAAGATGATGCGCTACCGTTCTTCACTGCAGAAGACGTAGTAGCAGTCATAAAATCGCAACCAACTAGCAAGGCGTCTGGCCACCACAAAGTCACAAACGAGCTGCTGAAACAGCTGCTCCCAATAGCGATTACGGACATCGCGAACATCTTCAATGAGCTCACGCGATCACGCAAATTTCCTAAGGAATGGAAACATGCAGAAGTGATCGCGATCGCGAAACTAGGTAAAGATCCAATCTTTCCAAACACTACAGCCAATAAGTTTGCTACCATCATTAAGCAAACTACGAGGTGCGGCTAGAAAAAAACCGGACTGATGCTGGAAAAAACATTTATTTACAATTATTTACAATTTCATGTTATCTCCTTCAATGTACTCTCCTCCTCGGTCTCTACACCGCTCCATACGAATTTTCCACTGTTCATAGCAATGCTGCAGATCATTTTCGGTAAGTCCATACATTACTTCCGTCGCTTTTTCTTTTACTGCTTCAACAGTCTCAAATCTAGTTCCTTTCAAAGCTGACTTGACTTTAGGGAAAAGAAAAAAGTCACAGGGGGCCAAATCAGGTGAGTAGGGTGGATGATCTAAGATGGGAATGTTGTGTTTTGCCAAAAACGTCTTCACTGACAACGCACTGTGAGCTGGGGCATTGTCTTGGTGAAGGATCCATGACTTTTTTCTCCACAAATCGTTCCGTTTTCTCCGTACTCGCTCACGTAGGGTAGCCAGGACACTAATGTAGTAATGCTGATTCACTGTTTGTCCCTCTGGTACCCAATCAATGTGCACAATCCCTTTGATGTCAAAAAAAAAAACAATCATCATTGCCTTGAATCTCGATTTTGACATTCGTGCTTTTTTTTGTCGTGGAGAACCAGGAGTTTTCCAATGCATCGATTGGCGTTGTAACAGTACAAACGTTTCACTTGCAGATTTTCCTAGTTTGAAACAAAATTTGATGTTAACACGCTGTTCTTTCTGTACACTCAACATTTTCCGACGCACAGACAAAACGTCAACTACTTAAAACAGACGCCACGGGCAGACTGAGTGCAGGAGGCAGATGAAACTCGAGCAGTAGGCGGAGCGAGAGTCACGTGACAGGCCACGCGACTTTCAGCCTTATTGCATTCGTTTTATTGTTTCACCAGTACTAGTCCGGTTTTTTTCTAGCCACACCTCGTATGCTAATGCCCCCTGCTTCTCCCATACAGCAGCACATAGGAGGAGAGCAGATGCTCCCCAGGACGCAGTTTGGCTTTCAGAGATACCACGCTGCCCCACAGCAACTAATAAGGGTGATAGAGACCGTCACCTAAGCCCTAAATCGCAGTGGCTACTGTGGAATGGTTCTACTAGACGTAGCCAAAGCTTTTGATACGGTCTGGCAAGAGGGACTACTATATAAACTGTACACGCAGGGTTTCCCAGGGCCCTTAGTCAAACTCATAAAAGGCTACCTCTCAGGTAGAAGTTTCACAGTAAAAGTCGACAACTCACACTCAACAAAAAGACGCATCCGAGCGGGGGTATCCCAAGGTAGCGTCATAGGACCCATCCTATACAATTAATACACAGCGGACACCCTCACAGAACCGGCAGTAGAAACAGCGCAGTACGCTGATGACACTTCCTTTTTCTCACAGAGCTCAAACAGGAACCTCGTCACAACACGATTACAATTCGTCCTTGACAAAACAGGCAAATGGGCCAAGAAATGTCGCATAACCCTGGACAGTGAAAAAACCCAAGCCATTATGTTTAAGCATAGGAAAGGACTTTGACCTCTACGCCGCCGCCCACACTCCACCCTCCGTCTCCACAGAAGCAACATCGAGTGGTGGCCAGACGTAAAGTACCTCGGGGTGACTATGGACCAATGCCTCACATGGCGTAGGCACATACAAGCCTTGAGGATAAAAGCCAGTCAAAGGCTCTATGTACTATACCCCATTATTAACAGAGAGAGCAGCCTAGCAGCCGGTGTAGGGGTAAGGGTGTACTGTAGTCTAGTACGCCCCATCCTCGAATACGCCTGCCCTGTATGGGGCTACGCTGCAAAACCCATATCAAAAGATTGCAATCAGTACAGAACAGAACCTTGAAAAGAGCCGTACACGTAGATGCCCGTTTCCCCACTGCATACTTGCACGCTGCTGTCAATATAGAACCACTTAACACAAGGTCAAAAAATCTCACCCAAGCCATCTACGATGGAGCCAGGCAATCCCGAATGCGCTAATAAGTTCCCTTGGTAACTACAATCCAAGAGAATTCAGAATCAAACCCCCAGATCTCTGTTCTTGTTGTTGTTGTTGTGGTCTTCAGTCCTGAGACTGGTTTGATGCAGCTCTCCATGCTACTCTATTCTGTGCAAGCTTCTTCATCTCCCAGTACCTACTGCAACCTACATCCTTCTGAATCTGTTTAGTGTATTCATCTCTTGGTCTCCCTCTACGATTTTTACCCTCCACGCTGCCCTCCAATACTAAATTGGTGATCCCTCGATGTCTCAGAGCATGTCCTACCAACTGATCCCTTCTTCTCGTCAAGATGTGCCACAAGTTCCTCTTCTCCCCAGTTCTACTCAATACCTCCTCATTAGTTATGTGATCTACCCATCTAATCTTCAGCATTCTTCTGTAGCACCACATTTCGAAAGCTTCTATTCTCTTCTTGTCTAAACTATTTATCGTCCACGTTTCACTTCCACACATGGCTACACTCCATACAAATACTTTCAGAAACGACATCCTGACATTTAAATCTATACTCGATGTTAACAAATTTTTCGTCTTCAGAAACGCTTTCCTTGCCATTGCCAGTCTACATTTTATATCCTCTCTACTTCGGCAGTCATCAGTTATTTTGCTCCCCAAATAGCAAAACTCCTTTACTACTTTAAATATCGCATTTCCTAATCTAATTCCCTCAGCATCACCCGACTTAATTCGACTACATTCCATTATCCTCGTTTTGCTTTTGTTGATGTTCATCTTATACCCCTCCTTCCAAAACACTGTCCATTCCGTTCAACTGTTCTTCCAAGTTCTTTGCTGTCTCTGACAGAATTACAATGTCATCGGCGAACCTCAAAGTTTTTATTTCTTCTCCATGGATTTTAATACCTACTCCGAACTTTTCTTTTGTTTCCTTTATTGCTTGCTCAGTATACAGATTGAATAACACCGGGGATCGGCTACAACCCTGTCTCACTACCTTCCCAACCACTGCTTCCCTTTCATGCCCCTCGACTCTTATAACTGCTATCTGATTTCTGTACAGATTGTAAATAGCCTTTCACTCCCTGTATTTTACCCCTGCCACCTTCAGAATTTGAAAGACAGTATTCCAATCAACATTGTCAAAAGATTTCTCTAAGCCTACAAATGCTAGAAACGTAGGTTTGTTTTTCCTTAATCTTTCTTCTAAGATAAGTCGTAGGGTCAGTATTGCCTCACGTGTTCCAACATTTCTACGGAATCCAAACTGATCTTCCCCGAGGTCGGCTTCTATCAGTTTTTCCATTCGTCTGTAAAGAATTCGCGTTAGTATTTTGCAGCTGTGACTTATTAAACTGATAGTTCGGTAATTTTCACATCTGTCAACACATGCTTTCTTTGGGATTAGAATTATTATATTCTTCTTGAAGTCTGAGGGAATTTCTCCTGTCTCATACATCTTGCTCACCAAATGGTAGAGTTTTGTCAGGACTGGCTCTCCCAAGGCTGTCAGTAATTCTAATGGAATGTTGTCTACTCCGGGGGCCTTATTTCGACTCAGGTCTTTCAGTGCTCTGTCAAACTCTTCACGCAGTATCATATCTCCCATTTCATCTTCGTCTACATCCTCTTCCATTTCCATAATATTGTCCTCGAGTACATCGCCCTTGTATAGACCCTCTATATACTCCTTCCACCTTTCTGCTTTCCCTTCTTTGCTTAGAACTGAGTTTCCATCAAAGCTCTTGATATACATGCAAGTGGTTCTCCTTTCTCCAAAGGTCTCTTTAATTTTCCTGTAGGCAGTATCTATCTTACCCCTAGTGAGCTAAGCCTCTACATCCTTATATTTGTCCTCTAGCCATCCCTGCTTAGCCATTTTGCACTTCCTGTCAATATCATTTTTGAGAAGTTTGTATTCCTTTTTGCCTGCTTCATTTACTGCATTTTTATATTTTCTCCTTTCATCATTTAAGTTCAATATTTCTTCTGTTACCCAAGGGTTTCTACTAGTCCTCGTCTTTTTACCTATTTGATTCTCTGCTGCCTTCACTATTTCATCCCTCAAAGCTACCCATTCTTCTTCTACTGTATTTCTTTCCCCCATTCCTCTCAATTGTTCCCTTATGCTCTCCCTGAAGCTCTCTACAACATCTGGTTCTTTCAGTTTATCCAGGTCCCATCTCCTTAAATTCCCACCTTTTTGCAGTTTATTCAGTTTTAATCTACAGTTCATAACCAATAGATAGTAGTCAGAGTCAGCATCTGCCCCTGGAAATGTCTTACAATTTAAAACCTGGTTCCTAAATCTTTGTCTTACCATTATATAATCTATCTGATACCTTCTAGTATCTCCAGAGTTCTACCATGTATACAACCTTCTTTCATGATTCTTGAACCATGTGTTAGCTATGATTAAGTTATGCTCTGCGCAAAATTCTATCAGGCGGCTTCCTCTTTCGTTTCTTAGCCCCAATCCATATTCACCTACTATGTTTCCTTCTCTCCCTTTTCCTACTCTCGAATTCCAATCACCCATGACTATTAAATTTTTGTCTCCGTTCACTACCTGAATAATTTCTTTTATCTCATACATTTCATCAATTTCTTCGTCATCTGCAGAGCTAGTTGGCATATAAACTTGTACTACTGTAGTAGACGTGGGCTTCGTGTCTATCGTGGCCACAATAACGCGTTCACTATGCTGTTTGTAGTAACTTACCCGTACTCCTGCTTTTTTATTCATTATTGAACCTACTCCTGCATTACTCCTATTTGATTCTGTATTTATAACCCTGTGTTCCCCTGACCAAAAGTCTTGTGCCTCCTGCCACCGAACTTCATTAATTCCCACAATATCTAATTTTAACCTATCCATTTCCCTTTTTAAATTTTCTATCCTACCTGCCCGATTAAGGGATCTGACATTCCACGCTCCGATCCGTAGAACGCCAGTTTTCTTTCTCCTGATAACGACGTCCTTTTGAGTAGTCCCCGCCCGGAGATCCGAATGGGGGACTATTTTACCTCCGGAATATTTTACCCAAGAGGACGCCATCATCATTTAATCATACAGTAAAGCTGCATGCCCTCGGGAAAAATTACGGCTGTAGTTTCCCCTTGCTTTCAGCCGTACCAGAACAGCAAGGCCATTTTGGTTAGTGTTACAAGGCCAGGTCAGTCAGTCATCCAGACTGTTGCCCCTTAAACTACTGAAAAGTCTGCTGCCCCTCTTCAGGAACCACACGTTTGTCTGGCCTCTCAACAGATACCCCTCTGTTGTGGTTGCACCTACGGTACGGCTATCTGTTGAGGCTATCTCGTGGAGGCACGCAAGCCTCCCCACCAACGGCAAGGTCCATGGTTCATGAAAAATCATAAACCCACCACCTAATCCCAGATAAACCCAGGAGAACCAAACACTTCTCTCACAAACGACAGGACCCCACAAAAAAGCCAGGACCACTACCCATCCCCTCCTAAAGGCAGAAGAAAATGTTACACAGACAAAACACTTCACCAAAATCAGCCTTCAAGTAAGGCTTATAGTAAGAGAGAGAGAGAGAGAGAGAGAGAGAGCCAAACCCGACACATAGCCTGAAGATCACATGTAGGAAACGTGCTGAAACGTTGCCGGAGAACAACGCATTGTCTCGGTTGTCAACCCGATAAGATTTTATTATCAAGATTCACCGAGACAGATTGCATTCTCATAGAATGTAGGACGGCTCATAGACGGACTGATGAGTGAATACGATCACTTTAGTGTCTGCTTACCACATAAGACACTAATGAGATTCGTTAAAGAAACGCTATGAGTTATTACGAACTCGAAACAAGAACTTATTTTAGTGGCAAGTGTGACGGATAATAACTCTTATATTCAGGTAGAAACTAATCCCGAAGAGAATAAAATAATGCTGGGAAAGGTCATCTGGAAGATGCAGCACATTTCAGTATCAGACGAAGAGTGCCTACGATTCCTGCAGGTACTGAATTCCTCTACTCCGCTGCCATTATCATTCTGTTCATGGGAACTGTATAAATATTCAGCTCTTACAACCACTTCGTGTCAGTCTTGGTTAGTGAAGACAACTAATCAGACAGAAAGACCTCAGTTGGTTATATTGCTGCTGCAGACCAAGCGTAAAGTAAGCTTGAAGAAATATTCGAACGTATTCAACAGTTGAAAACTAATAAATACTAAAGTGTTTTTAAATGTTGAATTCTACCCATACGATATCTCACAGCTGAACTGAAGTTGCGTCCCTCGTACTATGAGTCAGACAAAACAGAATGAGCGCACTAAGGATTGTCCTGTTGATGTTCATATAGAATTTGAGTCATCGGACAAATTCCCCCAAGATACTGCTGAGTACACATTGTTCTTGCATGATTGGATGGTGAAATATTGTCCCCTGACTGGAATAGTGCAACAAGTAGAGTAAATTAACGAACGATGAATTACATTCGTGTCATTTCACGATGAGATCTCAGACTACGAACATTACTGCTGATACATAAGGTTTTGTCGATGAATTCATGCAGTTTATGTTTCAAGACCTAGCATTTATTGATTTTACGAATGCTGGACGTGTGATAGTGACTTTCTCTGCGAGTGTTCAAGTTCCTAAACCATTCGAAACCATCAAAAGCGCTAAAACACAGATGACAATATAACAGCTGACGCGAAATCACCATTCAAAATACTGGGTGGAATCCGACTTGTCTTTCGGACACGCGCTGGGAACGTTTCGGAATTTCGGTCACATCGATAGTGTCGCTTACGTCAAAGCAGTAAAAAGATGTGCCGGATAAAGAAAATATTCAAGAGCACTCAACATGTGACGTCGAGTCATATGGGTGCCCAACGATCCGTCAGCTCAAGAAGATGTACGAAGAAGGAGAGGAAGGGTAAGGCAGAAACAATGTTTTTATTTCTGCTTCAAATAGTGTGAAATTACTTTTAAATTGGATGACCAATAAACGATTTTTGAAACTGTATTATACGTTTTAGTTATGCTCTTAACCCTCTGGCATCCATTGATTTTTCGGTGATGAATGTGCAGATCAGCATCATACACTGCCTCTCGTTATGTTCCAGGAATGGAGACAGAATTTCCGACAATTCTCGAATACGTTTTTCGAAGTGTGTCAGTCCAGTGCATGTGTCTCCCATATTCCAACACAAGACGTCCGGTAAGCGTATGACAATGTAATCATTCTGTGAGAAGTGTTGCTTTCGTCTGTAAACCTCACATGTGGCTTGCCCGAGTTCATTACAGCAGGCCCGCGCGGCTATCTCACGGTTCCCATCGTTTACACTGGTGACTCGGACCGCGCCATGGCAGCAGCCAGTGAGCGCTTAGGACAGAGTAATGTTTATGAGAGGTGCTCATACTACTGAGGTACTTGATACATACTACCCGCTGTTCTCTGTACAATGTGAGGAACCTGTGTTCCACAGTGTCTACGTTTCATTAAAGAGAGACACAGTCGTATTGAATAGCAAAAGCACTGACTTTATCACCTCTGGCAAAGCCAAGTATACGCAATTCATTCTTTAAGATCACTTGCACAGTGAAGCGTTAAGGAGGGACTGCCTTAAGTAGAACTTATCCCCAAGACGCACACTTGTTTACATAGAAGAAGGATCCAGCCAGCTTGCTCTATGGAGCATTGTCTGTTCTAGCAGAAGGTGTTTGTGTCCAGTACAAAAATTCCTTGATGGACCCTGCTCTGTCCATATCATTGTGCTCTGATGGACTTTCTCTACCACAAAATTCATTACTTGTACATCACAGGACTCTGCTGTGGAGCGGCCTTGGCTTCAGCAGATCTTGTGTCACGCAAATGTCTGTCTACCGCAGCAGCTGCGTCTGATACAAAAATTTAACAAATAGCACACTGGGCGTAACTGTGGAGCGTCATCTGCTCTGTAAGACACTGTCTGTTACGGAATTTATTATATACCACATGCAGTACTCACTGTACCAGAGTCAGATCCATCTGCTTTTTCAGGCAGTTTAACCGTCTCAGCATATCGAATGTCGCCGTCAGAGGTAGCGGGTTATGAGTGAGTGTAGGAGTAATATCTGGCTGTGCACCCACATGCAGGAACACAAGACGGACACGGGCAAGCACATGCCAGTCAGCAGCTGTTCCTCGCCAACATGAAACTCGACTGCAACTGATGGGAAGAATGTGTGTGCAGTGTGTCTGTAAATGTTTGTAATACAACCAATGTAATGGCTTGCAAATAACGTCCCTAGAGCTATACCTACATCTGTTGTCCACAAGCCGCTTTACGGTGTACTGTGGACAACACCTTTCCTTCCTGCTACTCCTGGAGCATCTTCCGTGGTGCAGTATGGCCACATATAAATGCCACAATATCATCCCTTGAGACTGAAGCCATATGGTGGTCTACCAATAAGTACAGGCGAGGATTTCGGGAATTCTTGTAAATCTCGCGCCGCTATGGCTGGATGGCAGTAGTTAAGGGACCAATTGTCACGCCGGCAGCGGTGGCCGAGCGGTTCTAGACGCTTCACTCCAGAACCGGGCGGCTGCTACAGTCGCAGGTTCGAATCCTGCCTCGTGCTTGGATGTGTGAGATGTCCTTAGGTTTGTTAGGTTTAAGTAGTTCTAAGTTCTAGGGGACTGATGAATGGTTCAAATGGCTCTGAGCACTATGGGACTCAACTGCTGTGGTCATAAGTCCCCTAGAACTTAGAACTACTTAAACCTAACTAACCTAAAGACATCACACACATCCATGCCCGAGGCAGGATTCGAACCTGCGAACGTTGCGGTCGTGCGGTTCCAGACTGTAGCGCCTTTAACCGCTCGGCCACTTCGGGGGCGGGGACTGATGACCTCAGATGTTAAGTCCCATAGTGCTCAGAGCCATTTGAACCAATTGTCACATCGGATGCCAGGCGTGCGTGATGTCGGCTATTTTGTAAACGATTCTGCGAAACAGGTTTACAATACCACTGGCAGACAAGAAGGCACGGCCCGACATGTACCGTATACAAATGTGAAGTAATCAGGGCAGCATAGGGCGTCGACGTGCGTGAAGAACCCATATGTTGTAGTTACGACAGAGCCTAGTGACCTGGGTGGAGGGACCGAAGAGGGCTCAGGAAATCTGACTTTGTAATTATTAAACAGCACTCCACTTTTTTCCCCCGGAGGAACTACGTCAGAGGTGTAGGAAAAAGACTTGTAAATAAGCGAGCCCGGAGGCTCAAATCAGGCTGTCGTGTCGCCTTTCTGTCCGCGTCTAGAACCGAAGAGAATGACGGTTGTTTAAATTGCTGGCCAACCACGACGACCTTCTGGTGGTGAACGTCGGTGGCCAAACGCTCCGCTGAAACTTTCTCCGACCTCCGCTGCACGGACGCGTCACAGCTGTGGCGGGGCACGGCGCACCTTGGCGCTGCACCGGCGAGAGGAGCGAGAAGGCTGCTAGGCTCCGCTCTCCGCGTGACATCGTCTGGCGAACTGCAAGCTGCCGTCCGAAGGGATGGGGCCGGAGCGCGGACTCGGGGCCTCCCAGGTGCAGAGCTGTCTGCGGTCATTGAACGAGCTTCCCTGGGCAGACGGTCGGAGCTGCTATGGCTCATATAATAATGGCTGTTTCCCTTCGGCACTCTACATCGGGTCTACAAGGGCGCTTGAGGAAGCAGTCAACCGTGTTCCGGGCCATCGGACGCAACAGCACACGTGGCGGCCACATAGCCGTGGCATGAATAGGAACGCTACGCCCACAAGGCTGGGCGACCGGGTACCGACGCTGCAGATCCCGGCATTGGCACGGTGTGCCGCCCCATCACCGAGGTCAGCAGACGGCCCTGTGTGTACTTTCTATGGAATAAAGTCAATGACTCACTTGCCTGTGTTCTCTGCACACTTTGGTGTGAGTTACCCATCTCTCTCCCAAATCATACCTTTCCATCGTTCTGACATATTACAGCTCCTGAGCTCGAGGGATAGTAACAATTTCGTGTCTGGAAGTGGTCGTTTCGCTTTCCAACGCAATACATTGTGTCGGGAAGTGTCTGTCCACGTCCAGCACTACGTTTTGGTGAAAGAGTTGGTTTTGATGAGTGGTGAGTGAATCAGTGGCACTTGACTTAGACTCACCACACCACATTGTGTAGTGCTTGAACCTAAGTTTTATGTATAGTGTTTTTGTTGCTTGCTCTCGTTGTCGGAGTTAGTTGTGTGAGCTACATTATACGATGCTTAGTGTTACTTTTTGAAGCCACAGGAACCCGTGGACTTATCTTTGTTTAGAGGTAACGGTGGACGTGATAATTTTGAACCACTGAGCTGTCCATTTTGCAATTTGTCTGGGGACGGATTGCCGTGTACCAGAGCTGTAGCAGCTGTTTGTTCAGTATGTAGGCTTACTAGTCATCTGTCTAGTAGTTGTACTGGGCGTAGGTGGGGGATGGTTCGCTGGAGGAATTAATTTGTGTTTACATTTTCTGTCTAGAGTTGAATGAGAATTTGTGTTTTGTCTCGTTTAAGAAAAAAGATCAGTTGCATTAAGGTGGAAGTAGAGAACGAAAAATGGTGGATACACGTACTACTACCGCAGATTCAGTTGGTGCTTTAATTTGGCAAGTGCAAGCGTTAACAGAGCAGTTTGAGAGTTTGAATGCGAGAAATTTCGAACTTTTTCGTGAGTTAGAGGCTCATAAAGAGAGTCATGATCAGTCGCAATCGGAGTCACGCGAAAGTAAGTCTGGAGTGAGAGTGCCTTCGTTCCATACGATCCGACAGTGGTCGTACTGATTATACCCCTCTCGAACAAGGCAATATAGGACGTGACAATTTTCTTTAAGGATGTTAGGGACGTGGTGGAACGACAAGGGAGTCGCATGAAGTAACCCTGTATGTGGCTAACATGTGTTTGGCGGGGGATGCCAAAGCACATGTTGTCTACCATGAGGCATTGAGTGAAGCACGTACGTTCCCGGAGTGGTCCGCTGGATTGTGCCAGATATACCGAAAGCGGAACAGTGAGCGACTTTTTCGGGAGAAATTAAGTATGTTATCTATGCAGTGTCACGAGTCTGTCGAAGCTTTCTCAAACAGAATCTGTAAGCTAAACGGAAAGACTTACGTACATACCCAGAATGCAGAATCTAAGAGCGTACCGCTATAGGAGGCAGAAAACAGAGCGGTGGATCTCTTTTTGCATGGTATATCCGCTGAAATATAGCGGAGAGTACGGATGGAGAACCCAGAGGACTTGGAATCAGCTCTTAGGATCACAACACTTATAGAGAAGGTGGGTAAGGGCACAAAGCAGAGGGTGCACCACCACGTGTTCGCTTCTGAATTCAAGTGTTATATGTATATGTGGTCGGGAGGGCCATGTAAGGAAGCAGTGTAAGCAACCAGAGTGCTATGTGTCTGACATAGTGGGCCACCGGGCATTTGAGTGTAGAGGTAGGAAGGGTTGAAACCAACGGCAAGGGAAGAAGCCATTAAACGGAAACGGGATTGCTTCAACCTTCGGAAAGTAGTCCCGATAGACCGTAACATGGCACAAGTTAGTGCACAGACGGAATTGTAGCTTAGTGGGCTTAGTGCGTGGCAGTAAACAGAGATTTTTGGTGGACACAGCTGCGAATGTGTCCGTTATGAGTCTGGAGCTTGTGGGAACGAGGAGACTGGGGCCACCACTGCATAGGTTACATGGGATTGGCGATAATAGGTGGAATCATTGGTTACGGCAGTACTGGAGTTTTCAGTCGGGAAAACTAAGTTCAGCGAATGCATGGAGGTGTTGCCATGCGTAGGCGAAGGTTATTCAGTGATTCTCAGGCTACACTTTCTCGACAAACATCACGCTAAGATTTATCTTCTGCAACGCACGGTGGAAGTCAATGGGGCTCTGTTTCAACTGGAGGAAACAGTTGCAACTGAGAAAATGGCACAAGGTTCACCTATCATGGGGGTGAGACCAGCAAAGATCTACCAGTAAAGATCTACCAGCAATATAAAATACCAGCAGGAACGGGAAAGATAGTGTGGGTTTCAGGGGATACCGATTTTCCAAGGGAAACATTATATGTGGTTGAATTGCTCTTAACCACTGAACAGTTGGATAGTTCATATTGCTTTATCCACAGGAGTTTAGCACATGTGAGTGACATTAATGGGGAACAGATGATTCCGATTAGTGTGGATAACTTTGGCGGAAGGGAGGTGACTGTGTCAAAGAGTGCAATAATAGTCACTCTGGAAGCCTTGGAAGATGAGGACTTCGATAGGTCGCGCCTAGAGGAAGACCACAAGCAAACGTCGATAAGCAAGTGTTACGGGAGAAAGTAGATCATTTGAAAGGCAGTGATCGAATGGATGTGGAGAACTTGTCGTTGAGGTTTAGTGATTTATTTTGTGCGAACGGAAGGTTACCAGTAACCCCAATGATGCAACGTCATATACCGACAGCGGATAGTGGACCAACAAATAGGAAGCCATACCGTATAGCAAAGCAGCTGCAACCACTGGTAGAAGAATTTATTGAACAACAATTACGGGATGGGATCATAGAACCGAGTGATAGTCCATGAAGTGCAAATATTGTCATCGTGCCAAAAAAGTCGGCGGACGGGAAACGGAAATACAGATTTCGCTATGACAACAGATATATAAACCCACGAACCATTTCGGACGCTTATCCAATTCCAAACATCGCAGAAACTTTGGATAATGTGGGTCAGTGTCAGTTCTTTACAACGATTGACTTCAGGAATTGATATCATCAATTGGATGTGGCACCTGAAGATTAGGCCGAAAACAGTGTTTACCGTCCCAGCAGGACATTACCATTATAAACGTATGCTATTTGGACTAAGGAACGCACCGGTAACTTTTCGGCGGTCGCTAGAAGGGGTACTGAGAGGATTAAAACCAAAAACTTGTCTAGTCTGTCCTGATGACATAATTGTCTATTCAAAGAATTTACCAGAGCATGTGAGACTTTTTGAGGATGTATTTAGTACATTACGATTGGCACGTTTGAGGTTAAGTGTGGACAAGTGTCATTTTGCGCGAACTCAAGTTGCCACCAGTTGTGGCGTGTTTCTGACAGGCTTTTGAGTACTGCATTTCTGGGTAAGACGCAAGAGGGCACAGGTTGTGGACGTGCCAACACGCCAATTACCAGTAGAATGGTAAGCCGGCGTTGGTTGGGGAGGCAATTAGTTTTAAGGTCTTCATTAGTGTATAATAGTATGATAGGGAATACATGGGAGTAGTAAAATGTGAGCGTAAGTCCTGTATGGTGAATTCAGGAGATTGTCCTCAATATGTAAATTATTACAGTTAAGGTAGTTAAGTGGGAGTATGACGTTAAAGATTCGGGACGAGTCTTCTCGGAAGGAAGAAGGAATGCTGCGGAACGAATAAGTACAGGAGTGGATTTGGGGAATCGTAAATCTCGTGCAGCTATGGCTGGATGGCAGTAGTTAAGGGACCGATTGTCACATCGGATGCCAGGCGTGCGTGATGTTGATATTTTGCAATCGATTCTGCGGGGCAGACAAGAAGGCACGGCCCGGCAGGCACCGTATACAAATGTGAAATAATCAGGGCAGCACAGGACATCGACGTGCAGTGAAGAACACATACGTTGCAATTATAACAGCATCTAGTGGCCTGTGTGCAAGGGCCGAAGCTGGCTGAGGAAAGCTGACTTTGTAATTATTAAACAGCACTCCACTTGTCCCCTCCAGAGGAACTAAGTCAGAGGCGTAGGGGAAAGATATTTAAACAAGCGAGCCCGGAGGCTCAAATCAGGCCGTCGTGTCACCATTCTGTCCACGTCTAGAACCGAAGAGAATAAGTTGCAGGCCAACGACGACGATCTTCTGGTGATGAATATCGGTGGCCAAACGGCCCGTTGAAACTTCCTCCAACCTCCGCTGCACGGACGCGTCATAGCTGTGGCAGGGCACAGCGCACCTTGGAGCTGCACCGGCGCGAGGAGCGAGAAGGCTGCTAGCCTCCGCTCTCTGGGTGACATCGTCCGGCAGACTGCAAGCTGCCGTCCGCAGGGATGGGGCCGGGGCGCGTACTCGCGACCTCCCAGGTGCAGAGCTGTCTGCAGTCACTGAACGAGCTGCCCTGGGCACACGGTCGGAGCTGCGAAGGCTCATACAATGGTGGCGGTCGGCTGTTTCGCTTCGTCACTCAACATGGGGTCTACAAGTGGTGCTTGAGGAAGTAGTCAACCGTGTTCCGGGCCATCGGACGCAACAGCACACGTGGCGGCCACATACCAGTGGCGTGAATAGGAGCTCTACATCCACAATGCTGGGCTGCCGACGCTGCAGATTCAGGCATTGGCACTGGCGCTGACCAACACACCCACGATGTGCGGCGCCATCGCCGACTTCAGCAGAAGGCTCGCTGTGTACTTTGATTGTAATGAAGTCAATAGGACACTTGCCTGCGTTTCTCTGCACACTTCGGCGTGAGTCACCCCTCTCTCCCAAATCATACCTCTCCGTCGTTCTGACATATTACAACTCCTGAGCTCGAGTGTTTGTAACACATAATTTTTTCCACAAAATAACTTCTCTGGGTTAAAATAAATTCAGCTGGGGAGCACGCCAACTCTCCTCATCCTCTCAGGTCTGTCATCTTAGCTCCATTGTCTAGGATTGTGACGCAATAAAGACAACCATCTTGGATCCACCATCTTGGATTGGCTAGAAACCTGGGAACCACACGGACTACGCTCGTATCTCCAACAAATACAATTGCCCATCTTACACTTTAAGTTTCCAAATTTTTACATCTAAGGCAACTGGACTGTTGAATTAGGAAATCAGGGTATCGGGGAGAAGGCTGGGGTGGAGGGGATGGGGATGGGGAGTTGCAGGTTTACGACTTTCAAGGGGACATATAGAACAATGGTGTCTGGGCTCGTAGCAGTAAAAGACTCTACTACCCTGAATATGAACAGAGATGTCTTTCTTTTTTTCAACATTCTTGGTGACCAAATGTTCACTTTCTTCTATATCTTCACGATGTGTATTTTGCAGGCAGTCTATTCTGGCTACATGACAACAGCCTTGGTTATAGGGCTGCATGCATATGTTTCTGGTTTGACGAGCACTAGGGCATCATATAAACTATCGAGGTGCCTAGTTAATAACCCAATTTTATCCCTTAAAATATGTCTTTTAATATTTGTAACAACGGGTGAAACGTAGCAATCTACAGCACCACAAATGTTAGCTCTATGTGATCTAATCATGAATGGGTGATCTCAGCTGAATGTGGCATACGTAATGAAGATTGTAGCTTCTCTTCTTCAGCGAATTGTAGCCGTTTTCAAGCTTAAAATTGGTGTTACACGGTATTTTCACGCTGTCTTCTGCAGGTGCCAATGTTTTGTGTGATGTGTTTATTAACTAGGGAAAACATGTGAGGTATCATGCACAACTGTGAACCAGAGAGAGAACTAGTGTGTTGGCCCAGATAATAGTTTGTTGCGGGGGTACAATGTAGGACACTAGAGATCAGTTTCCTCAGCAGCCATTATATGACTTGTTTATCAAAAAGACAGGCTCGATAAAGTCACCGAAATTACAACTGAAACAGGTCGACCCAAGCCGGGGGATGGTCCATTTCCTGACAGACCACAGGCCGTATCCGGTACACTTAAACCGCATGGGACTAGCTAACAATGAAATATGCGTTTGCGGAGAAACTGGGACACTAGAACATGTCACACTGCTATGCAACTCGCTGGCACAAGTAAGACGTATACAGAACGACAATGACATCGCCAGAATAATACGTAATCCCGATATTGTATCGAGCACACTGCATGAAGAATACAAGCGCCAAAATCCATATGGAAGGAGGCGTAGACAAGCACAAACAATACAACAAACCACGTGGAGGACACAAGCACGACCACAGATTCGGAAACAGAGGAAGGAACCAACACATTAAGTGAACATGACTCAGAATGGATCAGCACGTAAGGGACCCGAACCAACAACGCATGACACTGCTTGCCACAACACAGTCACAAACAATGCAACAGGCAGCAACAATCATAAAACAAACACCGACACCACATACTAAGACTCTAGTAATAACGCAACGTCGCTTGGGAGGAGAAGGCTCGAAGAACTTTTATTCCGAGGCTCCTACATCCCACCGACATATTGCATAGTGTTTAAAGTGTACTTCACACAAGCAGTAATGTATTTTAATTTTATCCATTATTTTTCAGTGTTTCGTCCGCGACTGTTTTACTTTCGTAAAATGAAGAACAAACCGCCTTCAGTCACAAGTTGCGTTTATTTACTGCACTATGCATTTCGAGCCCTGGAGGCTCATCTTCAGGTGCTTTTTAGTGATTTACATAAGGTTTTTTCTAGTTGTTTACCTGTTTATATTACATTTTTGTGTTACAACATGGTATATTGTAGATATAAGTTTAACAGCGTTAATAATATGAAACTAACTTACAGTTTAACATTGTATGATGTCTGCTTCTGTTGTGCAGTTGGTATACACAATACACATCTTTAATTTTGCAGTACATACTGGGATATAATGTATTGTTCGTCTTATTGTGTGTAGATAGAAGTGTATTCTCTCCTCTATTTAAAGCTACAACGAGTTGATTTCATATATCAAATGTATTTTCTGTTTAAAGTAGGTATAAAACTAGAAATGTAATGTATTAAGTTATTTAAGGAATAATGCATTCAAGTAGAAATCAACTACATTCTATTTCTACTAACAGTTTTTCTCAGGTAAAGCTAAAATTCATGTATTATACAGATTAAATACTGACTGAGCATTTCATACATGGTATGAATATCATCTAGTGTCCTGACTTGCAACACTCCCAATAATATACCAATGCATACAAACACAGTAAACATACATAAGCACAAATCATTTCAGATGACAATAGCTCGAGGTTCTACCGATACCTTCTCACCTGAAATACGTAGAAATAGGTCATTACCAACCAAAATGCTACATAGGATATATTACACACCCAGGTGTGGCATCAATCCGTTCATACGTCACAACATTGTCATCGACAGCATCTAGAACAGAAAGAAAAACATCTCATAAATAATGCACATACACCTGAATTAATATTGAGAAATATCTGTTACGACTACTACATTGAATGCAATAATTAATATCAGGGCCAGTGGCATTCATAGCGGTGTTCATCTACTGCTCATGGACTGGAAACGTTCAGTTTCACGTAGTCAGTGGGATGGTGATTTCACATAACAAATGGGAGGCGAGAAGAGAGGCAATATATTTATCGCGCCTAAATTGAAACCATTATCTTGTTCGCTGTTTTTCGGTGTATTTTCGTGAGTTTCTAAAGAAATTTTGTGTAATTATGGCATCAAATTCTATAAAGTGGATTTAGCTCTACAAGGCGACGTGCTCCATTTGTGCATGTCTCATGGGTTAATTACCGAGATATGAATATGTATCAAATATCGAGGTGAAATGGTTCTCAAAGAGACAAAGGTTTGTGTGGATTGTATCATCTATTCGAAAGAATTCCTGGATTTCGGGAAGCAAGCTGATAATTAGATTTAAGTATTTATGGGTTTGCTAGCGTAAATCGAAAGTTTTATAAGCCGGGAACTGCATTCGGTCAAGCAAACTGTTGTGAACTGGTGACAGTCTTTTTTAGAGAGGTTTGTGTGGAAATCTGCCCGAGACAGAACGAGAAAGTTTCTGACGAAGAGCAGATTGTTGAGATCGATGAATCTCAGTTGAGCAAGAAGAAATTTGGGAGAGGGAACAAAGAAAGATGAGAGTCTGATGATATCCAAACAAACGTTTCTTCCGCGATGTACCTAGACGTTCAAAAGCTGTTATCTTAAAAATTATTAAAGAGAATATTTTGCTGGGAACACCGGTAATATCACTACACACAAATATCTAATAAAAAGGTTTCCAGCACCTTGCCGTCAGTTACAAATTGTCTTTCAAGGATCCGAAGCTAGGTGCTCACACAAATAACGTAGAGGGCACATGGACTGTCATTAAACGGTCCCTGAATGGCACAAGACAATCCAAGACCTTTTTTGAAAGCTGCCTTTTCGAATGTGTGGGGGAAATAAAATCGAAATGAATCAGAGTTCTTTTTATGTTTTTTGAGGGCTGTTGTGTAACCCAGATGAATAATGTTTGTTGCAGTTTCACTTTTTATTTCTTTTCACTGACAATTGTTATTCATAATACGAGCAGAAATTCTATTAATATTATTTGTTGCCACAATTATTTGACATTTTTCAAAATTACTTTAGTTACTACGAGGTTGTTGTTAAGTTCGGATGTGAAAGTATGCTTGTGAGTTGGCAAAGCAGACGACACTGAAAGCTAAAATGTCTCCTTGTCGTGACAGACTGATCTGTAGCTTAGTCCAAGATCTAGGTCAGAATTTTGAGTTACCGAAGCCAATGAATCTGAAATTAAAAAAAAAACCTGCTTCTGGTGATAGACTAATCTGTAGCTTAGCCCGAGGTCTATATTAAAAAGGGATATGACAGTTTCGTTGTGAGTGGTGAAGCCAACGAATTTGAAAATTAAAAAACCATCTTTTGGTTACATACTGCCTGTAGCTTAGCCAAAGGTCTAGGTTGGGCTGAGATGTGACAGGGTGTTTGTGAGTTGACGAAGCCAACGAATCTGAAAGCTAAAATAACCTGCTTGTAGTGACAGACAGATCTGCAGCTTAGTATGAAGTTCAAGATAGGCTGGGAATTTACAGTTCCTCTATCAAAAATTACTTTCATAGTATTAGTCTTAGTAAATATTTCAGTGAATTTTTTCCCAAACATATCATGAATAATGATGGTGTGCTGAATTTGGGACCTAGTAATGCAGCTTAAATTCCTTATTGCAACTAAACGAGGAGAATTACATTAATAATATTCGTCGTCACAAAAATTTCATTCCTACTTTCCAAACATGTCACGAATTCGTAGGCTATTCTTATGTAGGGATCTAATAACACATGTTAATTTTCTGGCAGTGAATTGTACGTATAACCAACGGCCTCGCCGCAGTGGTAATACCAGTTCCCGTCAGATCACCGAAGTTAAGCTCTGTCGGGCTTTACTAGCACTTGGATGGGTCACAATCCCGATATTCCGAGTTATGTTGGCAGGCGGGGTGCACTCAGACCTTGTGAGGCCAATTGAGAAGTAGCGACACCATTCACGAAAACTGAGAACGGCCGGGAAAGCAGTGTGCTGACTACATACTCATCCGTATCCGCATCCGGTGACGCCTAACAGCTGAGGATGATACGGCGGCCGGTCGGTAATACACTTATAATGCACTGTCCATTCACATGAATGTACCTCCTGTAAGAAGCCTGAATAACCAGCATTTACAGGGCGGACCGCTGCAAGACACACAGGAAGAGAATCAACGAGGTTCTAGGATATACCAACAGGGCTGTGGAGCCATGTCAACTCTAATGCTGTGGACAGCTGCTCTAGGTCTCTCGGTTGAGGATCCATGGTGGGAACAGCCCAACAGAGGTGATCCTACAGATTCTCGACTGGGTTTAAATCTGGAGAGTACTGTAAACTCATACTGACGCACTTCGAACCATGCACATACACTGCGATCTGTGTAACGCGTTTCATTGTCCTGCTGGTAGATGCTATTCTGTCAAGAAAAAACAAACTGCATGTATGGGTGGACATGGTCATCATATTTGTGTTGATCCATTGTTCCTTCCAAAATGACATCACCCAGGGAATGCCACAAGAACATTCCCCAGCCCATAAAGCTCCCTCCTCCGCCCTGGACCTGCCAATGGAACATAAAACGTGATTCATCTTAAAAGGCCACCTGTCGCTTCTCAGTGGACATCCAGGTCTGGTATTGGCGTACAAATTCCAGCCTTCGTCGTCAGTGAACAGCAGTCATCATAGTGCATGAATCAGGCACCTACTTTGGAGGTCCATACGCAGCAACATTGGCTAAACGGTTGTTTCATCTAGATGATCAGTCGTTCAACTTTTGCAGGAATGTTCACCTGCACACATCCTCATGGCCATCGTTCACCACCATCATGTATGGCACCACGATTGCTTTGTCGCTAGTTTTGGATAGCGCCATTTTGCCATACAAAGTATACCGCCTTTAACCACAGCGGCAGGAGAACAGTTTATATACTTAGCCGTTTCCGAAATGTTTCCATCCTTGGGCTGAAACCCAATGAACATGCCCTTTTGGAAGCAAGAGAAACCTCTTTCGGAAAACTGGCATTCAAATTTCTTTTAGCACTAACAACAAGCCACAACAGCACATCATCCACAACAGTAAGACAAATAGCCAATGCCACCACAAATCAGGTATTTACAAACTTTTATGTGACAATTGTCCACAGTTCTACATACGGCAAACTGGAAGGAGTTCATTACAAGATTCTGTGAGCATATGGATGCCTTCTTGCTGAATAACTTTGACAAGTCCACCTTCGCAATGCATCTAAAAGACCATGGTCACTCAACCTAAGCCATTACAGACAACCTACAAATACTGCACACTGTCAACAAAGGAAAGAAAATGAATCATCTCGAAGAGCTAGAAATTTACATCCACAGCTCTAACTCACCACGCCTTATTATCAACGAACAAGTGGAGCTTGCAAGCAAATCTTATCTCCACATATTTCATGAAATATTCAAAACCAAAAACTCATTTTCTTCTGATATCTAATAACAAAGTAATATGCTATCGAAATCCGATGCAGCAATCATACAACAGTTCAATTGTCATTATCTAATTTGTGTAAACACAAATTCTAACTGTTATTTTCGTAATTTGTAACAGCTTTCAAACTTTCATGTGAATAACATCATTGTACTTCCTCGATCTAAGTTCTCTGACAACAGTGTGGCTCGAAACAGTTCTGTCATTTTCATCATTTGCAATAGCTCTCAGTAATTTCGTATGTTTAACATCATTGTACTTCTTACATCTAAGTTCTCTGACAAAAATGTCGACCAAAAATTGAATAATGTGGATCAAAAATTTCGCAATTTATAATAGCTTTTTAAGTTTCTATGTGTGCAACATCTTTGGACTTCTAATGTCTAAGATTTTTGACCATAACCTAAGTGTTTCTGTATGAGCAACATCTTTGGACCCCTATGTCTACGTTCTGCGACCATAACCTACAGATTGGAATGTAAACGCACTGTATATCACGAGTTCACGACACATTAGTGAAATATGCAGATAGATTTTAAAAAACTGAAACATTGACTTGATAATGGTAGCAAATGTGCAACTGAGTGGAAAAACTGTCACCACAGCATAATTATAATAAAGATACTTCACCTTTATGTAAGTACAGATATATTTTCGACAAATTCTACCTTGCCACTTACAGCTGTTCCACTTGTATCTGTTTAGCCACCTACAAATAATTTTCTTTGTATTCAAACAGTGATCTCCAGCAATGCAAACATGTACAGGAATGTACGACAGCTGAGGATGGGCACAAGCCCAAAACCAGTCGTGTGACGAATAAATAATCTTTTATTGTGACTGGTAGCGGAAATTTTTCTTCAGCTTATGAAAGAACAGTCACGGAGGTCAACAGCATCAATTATGTATAAAATTAAGTTAGGGTTACGTTTTTGGCTAAAGGCACATTTTAAATTGCTGCGGGGAGCAGTTAAATTTGTAATTTTCAGTGTCAAAAATGTTTCATTGTTTTTTCAAATATATAATGTATATATGAAAAAAGCAACTGTTCTCGAAAGAACAGAATACTGTTGATGACCGTGCAGCTTTTGCCTGGAATAAATGATGACTAACTGAAACCGTCAGCTGCCGACAGGTGTTGTTGATATACCTCGATGTGGATAGCTGAAAATGTGTGCCCCGACCGGGACTCGAACATGTAAGCAGGAGATCCCGGGTTCGAGTCCCGGTCGGGGCACACATTTTCAGCTGTCCACATCGAGGTATATCAACAACACCTGTCGGCAACTGAGGGTTTCAGTTAGTCATCAGTTAAATATATAATGGGTTACGAGGCTTTCCTTAGATTTTCAGATACTAACACAATGTAAATACTACGACTCAGACGAGTAAAAATTAAATTTATCATCTTGTTTACAGCAGTGTTTCTCTCTTTCTTCCGAATACTGCTTCGAAGCACTTAGTCTGCCTGCTGCTCCCTCTTTTGCTGTGTAATACAAACAGCTGACACACCCTCTTTCGTCCCCATCATACCTCATGGCAAGCACTGACACCATTTCTGCAAGAAACACGTAAGTACGTACTACACATTTACTGGAGTTGTGTCCATCTGCCATATGGCACATTCCTATTATTGTATGCAGGTTTTATAAAAAATAACAATAACAAATGGTTCAAATGGCTCTGAGTACTATGGTACTTAACATCTGAGGTCATCAGTCCCCTAGAACTTAGAACTACTTAAACCTAACTAACCTAAGGACATCAAACACATCCATGCCCGAGGCAGGATTCGAACCTGCGACCGTAGCGATCTCGCGGTTCCAGACTGAAGCGCCCAGAACCGCTCGGCCACTCCGGCCGGCCAACAGTAACATTTCATGCAGGTGTACAACACTATTATGTGAAATACCACTTACGTATTGGAGTGTCTGTCATGTCCTGAGAGATCATGCTAAGTACCTGATAAACCCTACTACACATCTCTATACTTGTATCCAGATCTCCTAGAATAAAGAAAAAAATGACATTTTCATAAGCAATTATAATTATACGTAACAATCTTATATGAATTACTTACACATTTCATGATCTGTTAGGTCCTGGGAGTTCACGCTAGGTACCTGATCAAGTATATGTATTTCAGTTAAACTAAACATGCCATATAAGTAACACACACACACACACACACACACACAGAGAGAGAGAGAGAGACACACACAGACACACACATCCGCTCGCACGCGCGCACAGAGAGAGAGAGAGAGAGAGAGAGAGAGAGAGAGGTGGGTCATATAGATTTCTTTTCGTACTTACACTGATATGCTCCTACCGACAGAGTGATGGGTACTGTGCCCATAATTTGCTGCAGTAATTTCTCTCCTATGGCTGAAACATCGTTGACCTCAGATCGGTGACACTTCCCAGCTACTGCTGTGGCAGCATCATCCATGGTATTGCGGCCGGCTGCTGTGGCTGAGCGGTTCTAGGCGCTTCAGTCCGGAACCGCGATGCTACTACGGTCGCAGATTCGAATCCTGCCTTGGGCGTGGATGTGTGTGATATCCTTGGGTTAGTCAGGATTAAGTAGTTCTGAGTCTAGGGGACTGATGACCTCAGACGTTTAGTCCCATAGTGCTTAGAGCCATTCGAACTTTTTTTTTTTTTTTTTTAACACGTTTCATTTTTGCAGATGTTACCTCAGTGCAGAGCGACACTCAAATGGTATCTTGAGGCAAAGCACCTCTTATTTATAGCCAGCTGGTTCCCACCTTCACAGTTGCAGGTACGAACCTGTAGAAATAACACCGACATATGGAGCTGTATAGATGTCTGTACCGGTGCTTTTGTCAAGCCACTGGTAACACTGTTCAAAGAACACTATATTATATTTATTAGGGCATACCATCTGTGCCACCACATTGTAATCTTATCTTGTTCTCCCTCCCACACGAGGGCGATGGCTACCATCCATAGTACCAGTACGAGAATCAATATCCAGGTCACCGATAAGCAGTGCTGGTCCAAGCCAAGATAACCTCTAGGCTAACAGAGGCCCATAGGTAGTGGCTGTTGTTCTCATCTTGCCATCGCTGGCACTGTGCAAAGGGCTATTGTATTAAATGTTGTTATCTTTTCCTACCGTTTGCCGGCGGCTGCTCCTTGCGGGAAGTGATATGAGCGAACCAGCCGCGGTTGGGTGTGCCCTCTGCGACCTCAGAGGAGGGTGTGCCTCTGTTAGTATAAAAAGGCTGGAACAGAGGCGGCTTATAAAGCACGTCTCTCTCTTTCTCTCTCTCTCTCTCTCTCTCTCAGTCTCTCTAACATGCTGCATGTCTGAGGTTCACCCGTGAAATTGGGTCTGTAATAAGCCAAATTTCATTTCATTAACTGTTTTTGTAGCTTGTACAAGACGTAAATATGTCTACATTCATCACATCTATCTGCATACAATCTATGTGATTTTTCCATGTGCCTATTTGCGAATCGTGTGAACAGTAACGATTTTGTGAACAATAATTGTCAGAACAGAGATGAAATAATTAACACAGAGGATGTAGTTAATGTTAAACTTATGTGAAATCTTCCGGAAGCAGCATCACATCAACATATGTCTATGAGCAGTAAGAATATTTATTGAGAAAAAACTACAATTTTGTAGGAAATGTTATTATTTTATTATAATGTATTAATACACGGAGTGGAAAAAATAAATCATTATTACTGAAATAGTCAATCCTACATAGATCAGTTCTTAATAATGTGGTTACATCATGATCTTAACACTTTTTTTGAGAAGAAAGATGAAAATCATTAAACAGCCAGGAATTTACTATCGAAATACACACATCAAAAAAAATTTTGTATCAACTCGTACAGAAAATTGGAATAGAGACCAACATAAACATCATTGTGCTCATGAAAACCACACATTGCTTGTTGTACCACCATGCAGGGAGACCTACAGAGGTGGTGGTCCAGATTGCTGTACACACCGGTGCCTGTAATACCCAGTAGAATGTCCTCTTGCATTGACGCATGCCTATATTCGTATACTATCCACAAGTACATCAAGGCACTGTTGGTTCAAATTGTCCCTCTCTTCAACGGCGTTTCGGGGTAGATCCCTCAGAGTAGTTGGTGGGAAAAGTCGCCCATAAACAGCCATTTTCAAGCTATCCTAGGCATGTTCGATAGGGTTCATGTCTGGACAACATGCCGGCCACTCTAGTCGAGCGATGTCGTTATCCTGAAGGAAGTCATTCACAAGATGTGCACGATGGGGGCGCGAATTGTCGTCCATGAATACGAATGACTCGCCATTATGCTGCCGATATGGTTGCACTATCTGCCGGAGGATGACATTCACGCATGGTACAGCCCTTACGGCGCCTTCCATAACCACCAGCGGCGTACGTCGGTCCCACATTATGCCGCCCCAGAACAGCAGGGAACCTCCACCTTGCTGCACTCGCTGGACAGTGTCTCTAAGGCGTTCAGCCTGACCGGGTTGCCTCCAAACACGTCTCCGACGATTGTCTGGTTGAAGGCATATGCGACACTCATCAGTGAAAAGAAAGTGATGCCAATCCTGAGTAGTCCATTCGGCATGTTGTTGGGCGCATCTGTACCGCACTGCATGGTGTCGTGATTGCAAAGATAGGCCTCGCGTCGGGAGTGAAGTTGCGCATCATGCAGCTATTGGGCGCGGCTTGAGTTGTAACACGACGTCCTGTGGATGCACGAAAAGCATTATTCAACATAGTGGCGTTGCTGTCAGGGTTTCTCCGAGCCACAATCCGTAGATAGCGGTCATCCACCGCAGTAGTAGCCCTTGGGCGGCCTGAGCGAGGCATGTCATCAACAGTTCCTCTCTCTCTGTATCTCCCCCATGTCCGAAAACCACCGCTTTGGTTCACTCCGAGACGCCTGGGCACTTCCCTTGCTGAGAGCCCTTTCTGTTACAAAGTAACAATGCGGAGGCTATCGAACCGCAGTATTGACCGACCAGTCATGGTTGAACTACAGGCAACATAAGCTGTGTACCTCGTTCCTGGTATAACAACTGGAAGTGATCGACTGTCGGACCCCCTCCGTCTCATAAACGCTGCTCACGCTTTGTTGTTTACATCTTTGGGCGGGTTTAGTGACATCTCTGAACAGTCAAAGGGACAGTGTCTGTGATGCAGTATCCACATTCAACGTGTATCTTCAGGAGTTCTGGGAACCGGGGTGATGCAAAACTGTTTTTGATGTGCGTATTGGGTTGACACTGGTACTTAGCATTGTGTGATGACGGAAGTTTTATTTTTTGGGTCGAAATTTGAAAGAAGAGGAAGAAGCGATCTTGCATACACGTTGCAGAATCCCCAGCTTGGTGGCAGGAATCCGAAAACCCTCAGTTGCTACAGAAACCTGGCAGGGTAAGCGATAAGGATATAGATAGTCTTACACTTCTACACACTGGATATCGAAAAAATATCAGTATATATAGAATATGTGGTTGATGAGTGTGCCATATCATAGCACCCGTTAGTAATCCCAATTAATTATTGTGGTAGCAACCAGCTAGCACCTGTTTGTGTCCCATAGTTCAAAAATGGTTCAAATGGCTCTGAGCACTATGGGACTTAACATCTTAGGTCATCAGTCCCTTAGACTTAGAACTACTTAAACCTAACTAACCCAAGGACATCACACACATCCATGCCCGAGGCAGGATTCGAACCTGCGACCGTAGCAGCCGCGCGGCGCCGGACGGAAGCGCCTAGAACCGCTCGGCCTGTTCCATAGTTTAGTGTTTAATATTTACCATCAAGCATTGTTATTATTTTAAATAAATAAATACACTTTTGCTGCAAAGTCCATCTGGTCGATGTTAAATTAGTTTTCTGAGCGAATATTGTATCAGCTTCATATTGATGATACCTTTATTATCCATAAGCTTCATACTACTATTATTATTATTACATGCTAGAGAAACACATTTTAGGTCCTGTTTACACCACACCACGGTTCGTGAACACCTGGGGAATAACTTGTTTCGGGGGTATTTTGTCACAGTTCGGAAAAGCAAATACAGAATATGACTAGCCCAACAGTAACTGAGGAGTGTGTTCCAGCATTTCAGATTTCCACAAACAGAAATAGATTTTTAATGCTCCTGCCAATCAGTTTCCACAATGGATACACTCCCAATTCAATGCTCTGTCAGATTCTTTATCGGCGATACTGTTCAGTACCTCCTGAGAACAATCAATCTGTACGGTCAACGCCTGTTACTTACAGAACCCTAAGACAGCGTAATAAATCCTGCACGTGTAAATGCACTCTCCTGAGTCACAGAGCTGTGTGGCGGGTCAGGGCCGCTGACTCGAAGCAGCTGAGAGTGTCATACTCCTTGGAGTCAGGGCTGAACAGCCGATGATTGCTACGACGAGTTACTGTAGCCTTCTGGGACATCTCCGCTGAAATAGTAGCATGTGTGCAGCATTCGTTCCATACCACACTGGAAGCATGTGCTGGCGCTACCAGTTGTCATTTTAACACGACCTATGATGGACAATTGTCTCGGTGTATGTCAGAATTCACATAACTAGTGTACGCACTTATGTTGTTCTTTAATATGTGCTACCACAGGTATTGTAGAAGTGCCGGTGCGGGAAGTTTTCAAAATACAGTAGCTCGTAAATGACTCGCACTAGAATCCTGCACCAAACGCCACTGACGCTCTGATTTACCCTACTTTCAGTTTGTTTATGTCAATAGGCAGTGTTCCATTTCAAAAAGTGTATGTCTGCACAAGAAGGACACTTTCTAAGTACCATTATAACCTGTTGATTGCCTAACAATACGAGCGTCTGATTACCAATCCAATTTGTGAAAACCACACATCAATAGTATTTCGCATTTTCACAATATTTGCGGTGCACGTTTTAGGTGATTACCCTGTGTGCACTAGTCTCTCAATTACGCTCAATTATGTGAGCCCTACAATGACGACACATGTCGTCCTCCCATTATTAGCTACATTCCTTCTTTTCCTTTTTCAGATCGAATGCCAGTCTACATTTTCCACCCTGATTGGGAGACCTCACTACCACTGAGGTCATTTACTAGGATAGTTCCGTTATACCTCTCTTAAGGACTTCTATTATATCTTCCACTACAGCTAACAGAACAAGAATGACGATTTTCATGCAGTTGGATTTACATTAGGAACGAAGGGGAAGGGTCAGAATGGCGAGCCTGGTTATTATTGACCTAGAGAGAGATGCGGGAGACTGGCTTCGTCTCAGACCATTATCTGTGCCAGAACCGACCACAGCTGGCCGAGAGAGTGGGCAGTGGTCACGTTACAGGTCTCGTTTTCCTACTGCGACCTGCCGACAGAGTTCTGACATGGACGGTCTCACTCCATCCTCAGCCATTATGCCAGTATACTATGCTATTCTGAGTAGACAGATGTCTCGTTATGGACACTCGGGGCGGCTGGTAGCACCTTCTTCTCCGTTTTGGTAGTTCGCAGCCTAGTGTTGGGTGTCGAGTTCTGGCTGTCATGCAGTGGTCTTCTCCTCAAGTTTTTTTAATAAAAAAATTGGAAATTTGTGGTAAGATGTTATGGGACCAAACTACTGAGGTCATCGGTCCCAGATCTTACCCACTACTTACTGTAACTTAAACTAACTTACGCTAAGGACAACACACACACCCATGCCCGAGGGAGGACCCGGACCTCCGACGGGGAGAGCCACGCGGACTGTAACAAGGCGCCTCAAACTGCGCGGCTACCCCACGCGGCTTTTAATAAAAGTGCATTCCTCTTTTATAATGGAGAAAACTGTTTTTTAAAGTCTACATTTATCGTTGTATTATGAGGAGTAATCTGCGCGTTTACTAGGGGCTGTCTTATAGTGACGTCACACACTAAAAATGCAGTGTGCGTATTTTCTTGATTGTACTTTTTTTATGTGTTGCGTAATTTATTTTGTTAACTTATCGCGTTGTGCTTCTCGTTTAATGGGGAGTTCTGTTTTAATATAAAAATCGCTAGTGCTTCGTGCTATGCAGTTTTAACATTTTCACTAATTGACAGGGGAAGTTGTGCTGATAACTAATTCTTAAGGAGTGACGTTAACCATTCAGGTCGTTGCACGCAACTTCAAGCACTTGCACGCGTTAAAATGCGATAATGTTCGGACGTCTGTGGGTCCGTGCGTTACCACTTGTTCAATTGCTTATCACCAGTTGAAATGTGCCCTTTTCGGAAGTGATAAATTTAAATTAGGTGAGCAACACCTACCATTGTTCGATTTGAGGGAACCAAACGACGAATAGGTTTGGCGACACTGCTTCTGGGCAGGCTGCTTGAATTAGTGCGTGCGACGACCTGATTGGCCAACTTCAATGCTAAATAACTCGCAAACGGCGCGAAGTATACTATCTTTTTCTAAACAATTATTTGTCAGCACAGTCTTCCCTTCAACACCTATAAAGCTTCTCAGAATGTTTCTAACCACCCAAATTGAACGTTTTAATGACAGGATGGCGGGAAAATAAGTACAATTTTGTAGGAGGTATTATTACTACTTATTTACATTGTTCACAAATTTACAGTCATTCGATTCTACAACACCTTGCAAATAATTGCTTTCTGTAGGCCTTAAATTCAGCCTAAATAGGTTCAACCCTGTAGGAGTATTTACATACATGGGTATACGGTCCACATACGCTAGCAGAAAAAAGAAACTAAACACCAAGAAGGAGTTATGCGACATAAATGAAAGTTAGTAAGCGTGTTTCTACACCTGAAATATTATAGGTATTCAGATTTCGCTCCGGCCGCATAAGAGTGGCGTTAGTAGTTTTAAATACACGCTGTACGGTCGTGAGCGTTAGTTACCTTTGGGGCTGGACGTGGAGAATTGATGTTTGTGAAGAATACCTCGAAGGCGACAACACCACCTCACTGAGTTTGAACGAGGTAGTGTAAAAGGTCTACTAGAAGCTGGATGTTCTTTCTGTGATATTGCAGAAAAGCTTGGCAGGAATGAAGCCACTGTACATGATTGCTAGCAACGGTAGTCAAGGGAGTGTACGGTCGCAAGAAGAACGGGCTGCTTGACACTACCACGAGGGAAGATCATCGTGTTCGGGGTATGGCTCTGGCGCGTCTGCAGCAGCAATCTGAGTAGCAGTTGGCACCACAGTGACACTATGAACTGTCACAAATCTGTCACTTAAAAGACAGCTCTGAGCCAGACGCCCTGTAGCGTGCATTCCAGTTACCCTAAACAACCGTCATTTGAGTAGTGTCAAACGAGAAGCCGTTGGAGCGCAGAGTGGAGGTCTGTTATGTCTTCTAGTGAAAGCTAGTCCTGCCTCGGTGCCAGTAATGGCCGTGTGATGGTTAGAAGGAAACCAGCTGAGGGCCTGCAACCAACCTGTCTGCTTGCTAGACATACTGGGCCTGCACCTGGAGCTATGGCCTGGGGTTCGTTTTCGTATGACAGCAGGAACTCTCTCGTGGCTATCCAGCGCATGTGACTCAACCCGTTGTGCTGCCATTCATGAACAGCATTCCAGTGGGCGTTTTCCAACAGCATAATGCTCGCTCGCATACCACTGTGGTAACCCAACATGCTCTACAGAGTGTTGATATGTTTCCTCGGCCTCCTCGATCGCCAGATATGTCTACAATCGAGCACATATGGGACAGCGTCAAACGACAACTCTTGCGTCATCTACAACCAGCATTAACCGTCCCTACATTGCCCAACGAAGTTTTACAGGCATGGAACTCCGTCCGACAAACTGACATCCGGCACCTTTACAATAAAATGCTTGCACTTTGCATGCTTGCATTACCACAAGCCGGCCGAAGTGGCCGTGCGGTTCTAGGCGCTGCAGTCTGGAACCGCGAGACCGCTACGGTCGCAGGTTCGAATCCTGCCTCGGGCATGGATGTTTGTGATGTCCTTAGGTTACTTAGGTTTAACTAGTTCTAAGTTCTAGGGGACTAATGACCTCAGAAGTTGAGTCCCATAGTGCTCAGAGCCATTTGAACCATTACCACAAACTGACATTCAGCACCTTTACAATAAAATGCATGCACTTTGTATCCTTGCTTTCAACATGCCGACGGTTACATCGCTTATTAATATACCAACATTTGACATTTGCAATGCCTTGTCTCATAACCTGTGATCTTGCAATGTTAGACAAATGTATTCCCGAAATTTCATTACTCTACATTAATTATTTTTTGGTGTTGTGATTTTTTCCGTCGGTGTATTTCACTTCTACGGATTTCGTGCTTATGCCATCCGGAAATTATTTAACCTTCAGGCTAAATAAAGATAGGAGAAATAACATCGAATATTACTATCTTATAACTCGTTAACAGATAGGAAAAGTAGATAACTGAAGAATAGATCAACCAAGTGATTTAAAAAAAAAGAAGATTTTGCAACTGCAGGATAGCGAACTAGAAGAGGAAATCATCAAATGCATGTTTTACGACCACCAGCCAGATGATAAATGGAGCCTTTACGACCTAACAAGAGATCGAAAAAAATATATAAATAGAGATATATAGGTACTATCCCACCTCCCCCCCCCCCCCATGAACCATGGACCTTGCCGTTGGTGGGGAGGCCCGCCGGTGTGGCCAAGCGGTTCTAGGCGCTTCAGTCTGAAACCGCGCGACCGCTACGGTCGCAGGTTCGAATCCTGCCTCGGGCATGGATGTTTGTGATGTCCTTAGGTTAGTTAGGTTTAAGTAGTTCTACGTTCTATGGGACTGATGACCTCAGATGTTAAGTCCCATAGTGCTCAGAACCATTTGAACCATTTTGTTGGTGGGGAGGGTTGCGTGCCTCAGCGATACAGATAGCCGTACCACAGGTGCAACTGCAACGGAAGGGTATCTGTTCAGAGGCCAGACAAACGTGTTGTTCCTGAAGAGGGCAGCAGCCTTTTCAGTAGTTGCAGGGGCAACAGTCTGGATGATTGACTGATCTGGCCTTGTAACATTAACCAAAACGGCCTTCCTATGATGGTACTGCGAACAGCTGAAAGCAAGGGGAAACTACAGCCATTATTTTTCCCGGGGCATCCAGCTTTGCTGTATGGTTAAATGATGATGGCGTCGTCTTGGGTAAAATATTCCGGAGGTAAAATAGTCCCCCATTCGGTTCTCCGGGCGGGGACTACTCAGGAGGACGTCGTTATCAGGAGAAAGAAAACAGGCGTTCTACAGATCGTAGCGTGGAATGTCAGGTCCCTTAATCGGGCAGGCAGGATAGAAAATTTAAACAGGGAAATGGATAGGTTAAAGTTAGATATAGTGGGAATTAGTGAAGTTCGGTGGCAGGAGGAAAAAGACTTCTGGTCAGTTGACTACAGGGTTATAAATACTAAATCAAAAAGGGGTAATGCAGGAGTAGGTTTAATAATGAATAAAAAATAGAAACGCGGATAACCTACTACGAACAGCATAGTGAATGATATATTGTGGCCAAGATAGACACGAAGCCCACGCCTACCACAACAGTACAAGTTTATATGCCAACTAGCTCCGCAATTAAGGAAGAGATTGAAGAAATGCACGATGAGATAAAAGAAATTAATCAGATAGTGAAGAGAGACGAAGATTTAATAGTCATGGGGGACTGGAATTCGATAGGAGGAAAAGGTAGAGAAGGAAAAGTAGTAGGTGAATATGCAATGGGGATAAGGAATGAAAGAGGAAGCCGCCTGGTAGAATTTTGCACAGACTATAATTTGATCGTAGCTAACACTTGGTTCAAGAATCATGAAAGAAGGTTATACACGTGGAAGACGCCCGGAGACACTGGAAGGTTTCAGATAGGTTACATAATGGTAAGACAGAGGTTTAGGAACCAGGTTTTATATTGTAAGACATTTCCAGTGGCAGATGCGGACTCTGACCTCAATCTGTTAGTTATGAGCTGTAGATTAAAACTGAAGAAATTCCAAAAATGTGGAAATTTAAGGAGATGGAACCTGGATGAACTGAAAGAACCAGAGGTTGTAGAGAATTTCAGAGAGAGCATTAGGGAACAATTGACAAGAACGGGGGAAAGAAATACAGCAGAAGAAGAATGGGTAACTTTGAGAGATGAAATAGTGAAAAAAGCAGAGGATAAAGTAGGCAAAAGGACGATGACTAGTAGTAATCATTGGGTGACAGAAGAGATATTGAATTTAATTGATGAAAGGAGAAAATATAAAAATGCAGTAAATGAAACAGGCAAAAAGAGTACAAACGTCTCAAAAATGAGATCGATAGGAAGTGCTAAATGTCTAGAGGACTAATGTAAGGATGTAGAGGCATATATCAGTAGGAATAAGAGAGATACTGCCTACAGGAAAATTAAAGAGACCTCAGGAGAAAAGAGAACCACCTGTGTGAATATCAAGAGCTCAAATGGAAAACCAGTTCTAAGCAAATAAGGAAAAGCAGAAAGGTCTAAGGAGTATATACAGGGTTTATACAAGGGCGATGTACTTGAGGACAATATTATGAAAATGGAACAGGATGTAGATGAAGATGAAGTGGGAGATATGAGATTGCGTGAACAGTTTGACAGAGGACTGAAAGACCTAAGTCGACACAAGGCCCAGGGAGTAGACAACATTCCGTTAGAACTACTGATAGCATTGGGAGAGCCAGCCATGACAAAACTCTTCCATCTGCTAAGCAAGACGTATGAGACAGGCAAAATAGCTTCAGACTTCAGAACAATAAAATAATTCCAATCCCAAAGAAATTAGGTGTTGACAGGTGGGAAAATTACCGAACTATCAGTTTAATAAGTCACGGATGCAAAATAGTAACGCGAATTCTTTACAGACGAATGGAAAAACTGGTAGAAGCCGACCTAGGAAGATCAGTTTGGAGTCCGTAGAAATATTGGAACACATAAGACAATACTGACTCTACGACTTATCTTAGATGATAGAATAAGGAAACGCAAACCTACGTTTCTAGCATTTGTAGACTTAGAAAAAACTTTTGACAATGTTGACTGGAATACTCTCTTTTATATTCTGAAGGTGGCAGTAGTCAAATACAGGGAGCGAAAGGCTATTTACATTTTGTGCGAAAACCAGATTGCAGTTGTACGAGTCGAGGAGCGTGAAAGGAAAGCAGTGGTTGGGAAGCGAGGGACACAGGGTTGTAGCCTATCCACGATGTTATTCAGTCTTTTTATTTAGCTAGCAGTAAAGGAAACAAAAGAAAAATTTGGAGTTGGAATTAAAATCCATGGAGAAGAAATAAAAACTTTTAGGTTTGCCGATGACAGAGCAGTCAGGCAGAAAAGGGCCCGGAAAGCAGTTGAATGGAATGGACAGTGTCTTGAAAGGAGGATATGAGATGAACATTAAGAAAATCAAAACGAGGATAGTGGAATGTACGGTAGTCGAATTAAATCAGGTGATGCTGTGGGAATTAAATTGGGAAATGAAATACTTAAAAAGTAGTAGATGAGTTTTGCTATTTGGGGAGCAAAGTAACTGATGGTCAAAGTAGACTGGCAATGGTAAGGAATGCGTTCTGAAGAAGATAAGTTGGTTAACATCGAGTATAGATTTAAGTGTCAGAAAGTCTTTTCTGAAAGTATTTGTATGGAGTGTAGCCACATATGGAAGTGAAACATGGACGATAAATGGTTTAGAGGATAAGAGAATAGAAGCTTTCGAAAAGTGGTGCTACAGAAGAATGCTGAAGATTAGATGGGTAGATCACGTAATTAATGAGGAGGTACAGAACAGAATCGGGAGAAGAGTAATCTGTGGCACAACTTTACTAGAAGAAGATATCTGTTGATAGAACATGTTCTGAGGCATCAAGGGATCACCAACTTAGTGTTGGAGGGCAACGTGGAGAAGAAATATCGTAGAGTGAGACCAAGAGATGAATACACTGAGCAGATTCAGAAGGATGTAGGTTGCATTAGATATTTAAGTATGTTTAGAGAACCGGCATTTGCGACAGGCTGCAGTCTGATCCTGCTGCCACCAACGTCAATCTCATGTAAGAACCGCGAAAGCAATATAAGGTAAATCAGGGCTCGTACAGATGCTTTTCCGTCGCTCCGTTAACGAGTGGAACAGTAGCGGATTTTAAATGATAGCAGGTGCAGAATTTCTGTCTTTGAGACAGTGTCTATGTAATTGATCTATTTCTATATTAACCTTTTTCTACGACAGTCGTTCACTTCGAGATTACTGCTGCAGACGGAAGAGATATATGCTGCTCTATCCTAAATCCGCTCTCGAATATCATGTGGGAGAATGAACAACGCACTAAATCTTCACATATATTGCCGTTCTGCGTGTAATATTGTTATGTGGTACAGACCCCGAATTATTAAATATACTTTCCGCCCCATAGTACTGGAAGATACACTAAAACTTCCACAGGTTATAAATTTAAAATACCTGTATGATGGGTGTTATATAAGGAAAATCGAAGTGGGGAACTTCCATGTGAAAATATTAGCGCTTTGTTCTGCAGGGAGTGCTGATTATTATTCGTGTATTTCAGTGTTCCTATTAATACAAACCGATTAAAAGAAGGGTCTCAGAGTGATGTACAAATACTGGTTAAAAATGATACGTCTTATAGGTGCTCAGTATCCCACTTTTTTTGTGGATGGTGAGGTACGTTCCCTCATAATTCCCGAAAATGAATTCAAACTCTTAATATGCTTTACCGCGCCCCAATTGCTTACTGCTAGTTATTTTACAGTAGTAATGCTGCCATCTATATGTAGAACATCAGAACTGGGTATTTGCGCCACTTTATAAATAGGATGGTCTGCTTTTTTCCCACTAGAGAATCTGGGAAGAGTATAGAAAGGCTCTAGTAACAGAAAGGGACGAGGATGACATAACGTCATTATTTTATAGTAGTTCAGTCACACACTGTATTGTCAAAGTGCATTACCTCGTGTTTTATGCTGCCATTTTCTAAGTCGGATAACTCCACTACTTCTTCTCACTATGGAGTACAGAGCACAAACGAAGATTGATGGGGGATCTTCATTCCTATTGGTCTAGGAAGTCGTGTCCTCTACCTGGATCCTTAGCTATTCCAGAACTCTCACCGTGGTGCGGCGATCTCGCCACGTCCTAGGGGGAGGGGCTAAGATTGTATGCTCACTGATACAGTACTAAGTAATGTCAGCAGCCATCATAGTTTGTAGAAATTTTCTGCCAACCTGAATTCTGAGAACTATGCGTTTTCGTTGTTGGTGGCCTGAGATACGTAAGTGCCACAAGTAGCCACTCTTCTTCAAAAGCTACTGCTTCGTTGGCTGATTTCCATGATACTACAGAAACGGAAAGGGAATGCCTCTCTGTACTTACGAAGTGTTCGTACAGTTTATGTGTGCTCGTATTCTCATTGGCGGTAAAAGAGCACGCATATTTTTAAAACTGTGCTCCACCACCTAAGTGAGTGCACAAAAGACCTGTAAACAGCAGTCATGCAACTCAAAATATGTATATTCGATCCGCAATAACAATTAATATGAAATCACTGTAGAGTACACCCCACATGTCTGTGGGATTCACGCATATATGGTAAGACCAAGGAAAAGCTTCTACGTTTCATATAAGTAAAATTAAAAAAAAAATACATTATGTCAGGTTTCAGGTCGACATCTGTATGAAAATGCATCACTTGAATGTGTTAATTTGTATACTGTCGGAATTTTACAAAAAGTTATCAAGTTTAATAATGCAAATTGTCACGAAATACATCAGAAGCTGGCACATTATCAGTAAAATCAGATTTAAAGTATTTTTCCTCTGATTCGTGTAATTTTACTTTATCTATAGTAAACCTCTGATGATGACTTCGTCACTTGATACTGTAGAATATGTACTAAATAAGGTAAGTTTTTATTGAATAATATGAGGTATAGTTGCATAAAACGTATGTACTTCCTACCACGATAACCTAAGAAGACGAAATAAAAGCAAAGTTTAACAGACTTTTATATATTTAATGTTGAAAGTAAATTGATATTAAAATGAAAAAATAAACAAAAGTTTTAAACAAAATTTTCGAGTGAGCCATCTGTTTGGACAGATGGTTTTGGAGCGCAGTGTTTCTGGCCCTGGTCAACTGGCAAGTACTGGTACTACTCATGCAAATCTGCTCACACGTCTTTGTTGATGCATAAGACCTTTGTCTTTGGAAGCAGGAATATATAACTGACTACTGTACACTCTGGATATCTGTGCTGTTACATGCTAATAGCTTTGTTTTTCAATCAGTTTCCGTACTCACTTTCTTTGTTCATACATTTTACTTAATAAGACCTGCTGCAATTATTTCAAGTAAATTACTTCTGAGAAATTTAAATCTTTGCAAAGATACTTTGTCACTATATGTAGAAAGGTGGTTTTTGTAGAGGTCGGCGAACATTCTTAGCACTTACACACAGAATTTATCTTGATCACAATGTATTTATATAGTAATTCCGTATAACGGGTCTTAGCCTTAGAACTTATCAGATCGAAATATGGAAAAAGGAAACAGAAGCATTTCACTGTGAACCAGTGGACACACTGGCTATGATAGAACATCGTGACACGATTAATATGTACGAAAATAAATCCTGAAGCATAGATACAACGTCCCACGTCAAAAAATATGGGCCGACTGTATACTGTAGTAGTGTATGGCAGGCTGAGCGCCGTGGCAGCTGACCGAGCTACTAACAACAAATTACCGTAAGGCGGCGCTGCAGTTAATCATGGACTGGCATACATGTTGAACATTAAAAATAATAGCCTTATTCTTACGCTAAAATGACAACCAACATTAAGTGATTTAATATGAATATTGGCTCTGCTGATGATGAAGAGACTGATATAAATGATTCATTGCAAGAAATTATTCAGATCGTTAAATGAGGCGAAAATGTAATTGTGGTGGAGGCCTGGAAATCGATAATATGAAAAAGGGAAAAGTATAAATAGAAGGAGAACATGTGTTGGGTGAATTTTGCACAAGTCACAATTTAGGTTAGACAGAGATTCCCAAACCAGTTTTTAAAGTGGAAAACATTATCAACTGCAGATGCCATAATTTATTGGTTATGATCTGTAGTTGAAAACTGGAGAAATTGCAGAAAGTTAGTACACTAAGAAGATGATATCTGGATAAATTGAAAGAACAAGAAATTGTTGAGAGTTTCAAAGGTAGCATTAGGCACTGATTGAATGAAATAAGGAAAATGAATACAATAAAACACGAATAGGTAGGTTCAAAAGATGAAATAGTGAAGGCAGTAAAAGATCATATGTACAAAAAGACTGGACCCAGTAGCATCCTAGGATAACACAGAAGCTACTGAATTCTGTTGACGAAATGAAAAATAAAAAACGAACCAAATGAAACAGACAAAAGGGAATATAAACATCTAAAAAATGAAATTAAGAGAAAACACGAAATGGAAAAGTAAGAATGGCTATAGCAGAAATGAAAAACTGTAGAAGCACGTATGACTAAGCGACATATCAATGATACCTATAGAAAAAGTTAAGGAAACCTCTAGAGGAAACTGAAGCATTGTATGAACTTCAGAAACTCAAAGGGCAAGGCAGTAGCAAGCCAAGAGCGAAAGGCTGAAAGGGGAAAGAAAAACATAGAAGACAATACAAATGGCAGAACCAGTCATGAAAACCTTATTCTATCCAGTATGTAACATATATAAGGCAGGCTTCAAGAAGAAGACAATAACTCCAATTATGAAGAAGGTAGACGCTGACAAGTATGAACGCCATCGAACTTTCAGTTTAATTGGTTGTGGTTACAAAATAGTGACACAAATTATTTACAGGAGAACGGAAAGACTGGTAGAAGCCGACCTCGGGGAAGATTAGTTTCGGCTCCAAGGAAACGTAGGTAACATGAGGCAGTACGAATTATCTTAGAAGATGTGCTGACGAAAGGGAAATTATGTTTATAGCATTTGTAGAGTTTGAGAAAGCTTTTGGCAGTGTTTACTGGAAAACACTCTTGGAAATTCTGAAAACTGCAGGGATAAAATGCAGGCTGCGAAAGATTATTTAAAACTTGAATAGAAAACAGACTGTAGTTATAAGAGTCGTAGGGCATGAAAGGGAAACAATTGTTGGCATGGGGGTGAGACACCGCATGAGACTATCACCGAAGTTATTTAATCTGTAGATTAAGCAAGCAGAAGGAAATCAAGGAAAAATTTTGAAAAGGGAACTACTGTTTAGGGAGAGGAAATAAAAACTTTGAGGTTTGAGGTTTGCGAGTGGCGTTGTAATTCTGTCCGAGACGGTTAGTGACTTGAAAGAGCAGGTGAACGGCATGGACTGTATTTGAAAAGAGAATACTGAACCAGACAATGCTGAGGGAAGTTGACTAGAAAATGAGATGCTGTAAGCAATAGATGAGGGTTTTTTTTTTTTTTGGTAGTAGCAACAAAACCAATTCTGTAGAAGAGAAATTTGTTAACATCGATTATAAATATAAACTGTGAGAAGCGTTCTTTGAAGGTATTTGTCTGGACTATAGCTCTGTGCAAAAGAGAACCGTGTACGATAAATATTTTATTTCACACAGGAAGAGAATGGAAGCTTTTCAAATATTGTTTTACAAAAGAATTCTAAACGTTAGATCCTTCGATCGAATAACTAATGAAGAGATACTGAATCGAAATAGGTAAAAATAGATATGTGGAAATACTTGACTAAAAGGTGGGATGAGTTGATAAGACATATCGTGTAGCGTCACGGCATCGTCACTGTGGAGATGGATGCAGGGAAGCGTGTAGGTTTGTGGATCAGGGGAGGAGGAGGGGGAGATAAAAATTGTAGAGGGAGACAATAAGCAGGTTCAGACGGACCTAGGTTGGAGTAGTTATGTAGAGATGAATAGACATGCATAGTATCGACTAGCGTAGCGAAGTAGATAACAACAGTCTTCAGTATGAAGACCACAAAAAAAACATCAACTCATAGAATCTGAGTACTTCGTTGTGACTTTTTTATTTTTCACGATCGTTCGTTTCTTTGAATCATTCGTACTCTTACCGTATAAGACTAGTTGGCGACGAGAGATTACCTTCCTTAATGAGGCGTCGTGGCCGACCAACTCTCATTTGAAATTAAATAATGTACGCCAGGGACAGAATGTTTTACCAGTGTGTTATAGCGACAAGACAAGTTCAAGCGTGGTTACTGAATCAGCCAGATATCTATAAATTAGATCACGAAAAATGTTACAGGCCTGTAAGCAGGAATTTGGGGACTCTCCTAATTCATCCTGGATTTGTACCCTAGGAGCAGGAGCTTACAGCAGACTATTCTGCTATTCTGTTTACAGAACATGCTCGGGTAATTCCTCCGCCGAACCTGCCGCTGAGGTGCTTCGGGCTTACCATATTTCCTCGCACTGCCTGAGAAGCAGCTGACCCACGAGTATCACCATACGATATTCACAGACGAGAAAGGCGAGCGAACATCTGCTTATCTGCGGGATTACAACCGGATCCCTTTGTCATGGTGCAGTAGAGAGATTTCAACGTGTGCAAAGGGTTCCTCGTAATCCGTCGCTCCAGTGCCGTCGCTTCTCTCCTACAGTACGCAGCGACTCTGTTTTCAAGGAGAGCGAGAAATATTTTTCGCTTACCCTGCTCAGACGGGATTACCTCATCACATTTCAGATGGAATACGAGAAAACGGTTTTTACTTGTACTAGAAAGAAAATACCGTTTCCATTGTATCTCCAGATTTTATAGTTTCATGGGCTTCCATACTGAATAGAAACTTATGCTCTCACGTGGACGCGACTTAGAACAGCATTTGTTGATTTGTTGCGTTACCGATAGCGCTTTTATCTAAGTAGGACAGGTTGTTCCTCTGACCATAAACCCAAGGGACACTACCGGACATTACTGACAATCCGACTGTTTCAGAAACACTGTTAGCTGTATTGACGCTGCGTTACCGTGACTGTGACGAATACGTACCTATATGTTTATGCGCGCAGCCAGTCACATAACATTATTCATTCAAATGCCTTAAAACTTATATGGGTATACCAGTAGGTGTTTTGGACTTTCGTACATCATCTGGTGGCTTCCGTGTTTAAGACTAACAAAAAGACTTCTGTGTGCTATAACCCATTCTAGCAGACTGTTTACTGCTCCCGTTATGTTCTTTGTTTAACAGAAGTCGGGCGGCTCCAACTGATGCTGCAAATTCTTCAACGACAATGAGGTCATATTTAAACCAATATTGGTAAATGCGGTCAGGAAAAGTGCACCCACTACCGATCATGTGGACGTAGCACCTGACGCATTGTTTACTATTTTGTTGCCTGATGTCGTAGCATTACACACTTTTTTTGAGTCGCTTGCACTATTTCCGTAGACTGTAATAGTAAATTAAAACTTTGTAAACACTTCTTTTTTCCGCATGTCCACACTCTTCTGACCATTTTATTTATGTTTTTGTCCGGAGACATACACTTCTCTAAGCTATGGCTGTCAAAGACATGAAGTTTGCCGGTTTGACTCAGGTCTTTTTTTCTTTCATGATCTTTTGAAGACTAGTTTTTATGAGGAAGAGAAAAATATTTCAATTGAGAATTCTATGCACTGCATAAAAACTAGTCTGGATTTATGTTTACTTGTAAGGTCTTTACAATTTATGAAGAAATTACAGCTACAGGAGCTGGCCGTCTCATTTGTGATTTTCTCACAATAATACTCAAGATGAGAAAATAATACTCAAAAATAGAAAGTCAGTTTAATTGTGATACGCTTCCAAAACGCAATTAGCAATGAAGAAAATGTGTATTTTTCTATACTGGTATGTGTAGTACTCCAACATCTTACGTCCAATTTTTAGAGTTACCGTATTTAGAATCAAACGAGGTAAGGTGTTCGAATAAGTGGCAGTTACTATCTGTTGTTCCATTGTGGACGTGAGACAGCGGCTGGTCAAACATTTAACAAACAGATTCGCCAAACATCCGTGCAAATTGAGAAGTTATTTTATTTTATTTTCACTACTAGTTACGGCAATTCAGTATGCAATCTCCAGCTCATACATAATAAAAAGAGTATATATGTAATGTATATCAAAATGTACTACAGCAAGCATTGCAGATAGTGACGGGCAATAACAGAAGTACTTAAAAACTACAAAATGGAAGTAGCAGCGTTAAGACAAATCCCTGTGTGCATACAGCACGACAAAATAGAATGTTTGTACATACTGGTCAGCACTGAAACTACTTTAACATCACAGAGGTATAAGAAAACATACCAAACATCAAACAGACCCAAAATAGACAATATACAATCATAAGGTCAACCAAACAAAACTCGTCAATTTTTTACTGTAAAAAACCAACATAATTCTTCAAGATGAGAGAGTTCATATGAGGACCTATCCTCATTTAAAGTGAAATATCGCACCATAGTCTAAGAAGAACACAATAGTGTGCATATCTACAGTATAAGTATTATTAATACTACCGATATACCATAATAAGATGTCACAGTGAGAGGTTACTACCGTTGTCTTTTCCTACCGCAAATCTACCACCTGTTGCATCTAGCAGTCAGGCCTACTAGTTGTGTGGCCTGCCAAGCGAGTGCTTTGAATATTTGTGCATCGGAAATGTTGATATGACTTATCGTAGCCACTTCTACTATACATTGATAGCAAAGTCCTATCACCCAAATGTTTTGCTATATTTTTTCTTTTAATTATCTCAACACAACGGAATTAAACGCATCTGACTAATAAATTTTAAATATGGTGCTGTCTGTAAACATTTCCAATGGACTCACTCCACCTTGGCAAGACCGCATTCCCATTCTATTGCATTCATTTTAATCAGAGTTTGGCTATTCTAGTAATAGGGAGCTTATGGCAAAAATGTCAGAACAAAATGACTACCCTCTACTGAATGATCATGACTACCATTTTGCTTCATATCTCCTCTTTTGTTTTCTGAGATTCTACAACTGCAATGATACAAAATGTCCTCCCATACATGCATTTAAACATAAAGGAAAACAAGAAAGTCTCTGCCCAGTAGGCATGATATTACGTACACATTCAATATCCTATGGTCTCTTAATATTTTTCCTTATTACTATAGTGCCCTTTCTGGATTGCTACGGATATCCACTACTTCTCTCTCTCTCTCACTCTCATAAGCTCATTCATTAATAACCTAGAGAATTTACTAGCGGTCAGGCTGTTCAAAGAAAGTTCTTGCTTTTTGGTACAGTACGTATAACTAAGTCGCCACATTCAAGTTACACACGTTATACATGTAAAATAAGACAGAACAACCGACTTTAGCCAGTATGTATCAAATTTTCCCCACAACAAAATTTCAACCCAGATTAACAAGCCGCAGACCTTTGGATCAAATTTTATACATAACCTTTCCTACGGCCCTACCACATACTCTGGAGGATTTATGCTCATCTCCCACTGTAATTAATAACGGTAATTTTGGTATCATGATTACTTAATTATCTCACACGGATCCTCAACTGAAAGTATGCACCAGCACTTCTGTTTTACATTGTCTCTTGGCCAGAGTGAGACACAGTCAGTACTCCCCATGTGGAAGTGCTTCTTCCTAATTCAAATTCTCCACACGCAATTCTTAAATATTCTCAGCTTAAATTTACACACGCAAGTATCTCAGTTTAAAATTACCACACGTGGTTTCATTGTGACCGTTGGTCACTACCAGAGAATCCTAAGTTCCCTATGAGCTTTACCTGCCTACCTGTATTCGAATCTCCCACCAAAAAGTTTTCTTCTCGTCGGTATTCTGAAAAGGGAAATCATTATTTCTAGTTACTCTTAAATATTCCACATGCATACCGTTCCCATATTCTTTAGTTTTACCGAGCACACTGAAGGTAGGTGTTTCAACTTCAGGAACCAGCGACAGAGTGTCGGAGCATGGCCGTTCACCAGGCCATTCCACGCTTCCTCAGAAGTGGGGAAGGATCCTGTTACCGTATTGGGCAGCCACATTCCAGGCCCTCTAGTGCTCTGGAATACTTCCTTTCTGTGGTTCCGCCAAAGGTGACCAAAGGACTGTCTCAAAGATAGTTACAGATTCTACATCCACTTTCTGTGGTCAGCAGACAACAAACTATTCACTCATTTCTCAAACATCACAAACTGGATATGTTGTTGTTGTTGTTGTGGTCTTCAGTCCTAAGACTGGTTTGATGCAGCTCTCCATGCTACTCTATCCTGTGCAAGCTTCTTCATCTCCCAGTACCTACTGCAACCTACATCCTTCTGAATCTGCTTAGTGTATTCATCTCTTGATCTCCCTCTACGATTTTTACCCTCCACGCTGCCCTCCAATGCTAAATTTGTGATCCCTTGATGCCTCAAAACATGTCCTACCAACCGATCCCTTCTTCTCGTCAAGTTGTGCCACAAACTTCTCTTCTCCCCAATCCTATTCAATACCTCCTCATTAGTTACGTGATCTACCCACCTTATCTTCAGCATTCTTCTGTAGCACCACATTTCGAAAGCTTCTATTCTCTTCTTGTCCAAACTGGTTATCGTCCATGTTTCACTTCCATACATGGCTACACTCCATACAAATACTTTCAGAAACGACTTCCTGACACTTAAATCTATACTCGATGTTAACAAATTTCTCTTCTTCAGAAACGATTTCCTTGCCATTGCCAGTCTACATTTGATATCCTCTCTACTTCGACCATCATCAGTTATTTTACTCCCTAAATAGCAAAACTCCTTTACTACTTTAAGTGTCTCATTTCCTAATCTAATCCCCTCAGCATCACCCGATTTAATTTGACTACATTCCATTATCCTCGTTTCGCTTTTGTTGATGTTCATCTTATATCCTCCTTTCAAGACACTGTCCATTCCGTTCAACTGCTCTTCCAAGTCCTTTGCTGTCTCTGACAGAATTACAATGTCATCGGCGAACCTCAAAGTTTTTACTTCTTCTCCATGAATTTTAATACCTACTCCGAATTTTTCTTTTGTTTCCTTTACTGCTTGCTCAATATACAGATTGAATAACATCGGGGAGAGGCTACAACCCTGTCTCACTCCTTTTCCAACCACTGCTTCCCTTTCATGCCCCTCGACTCTTATAACTGCCATCTGGTTTCTGTACAAATTGTAAATAGCCTGGATATAGGGATCTATTTTTGAAGGAAGTGGACATATGAATAATTAAATATACCAACTGTCCTTCTTTTCTACATCAGTATCCGGTCTCAGTGTACTGAATGAAAGTGTGTTACCATAAAACCACTGTTCTGACAAGAACAAGGAAGTATATTGTTATACAACGGGTATTACTGTACGCAATGAGGCAAATCTTTTCTATGTCGGATAGTACTGTACCCTTTCAACAGCATAAAAAATGCAACCTGACGCAAAACCCAAAGGCACACTACGTGTAAAGTGAAAAACGGAATGCAAAGGACACGCGAAGAATACTCAAAAAATAGTTTGAGATCATACGTTATACACCAAATCAAAATAAAAAGATAGTACTGCCGTGCCTTACATCACTTAACAAGCGAGCAATGCAAGAGTGGAAACAAACAAAGACCTCAAATCCACATTAACTAAGTTGAGTCCTCCAAAACTTCAGCTGCCACCGTCGTACTGTTTCCCAGCGACTGTAAGGTATCACACTAACGATCCATCTATAAAATGACGAACCCAGCCAAATAGGAACCAACACATAGCAAGTTGTATCGCGATAGGTAACACGGGGAGGGATAAAGCTAAAAGATAGGTAAGTGTGCGAAGACTAACAAAACCCCAAGGTATAAGCCCATTAATTAAGTAACATACTTGCGCACAAAAGGGGGACAACAATAGCGAGCGAAACAGGAGTTATTAAATGGCATCATACTATAAACTAATCATGGAGTACAATAATACTGCTCAAAATATTGCAAGTGACGGAGGAACCCAAGGCGATAAAAAATGTGTTGGTACAAGCCCAAATATGTCGGAGTCTCAAGCCGTTTGCGGCCCGCAATAGTAGCCCACAAACTCAAAATTCCTAACTATCGTCAGATCGACATCAGTCAGAAATCCATAAACACCATAAAACGCGTATCTGGTAAGAACATCATAAGCTGTATGGTGAAGTAAAGGACAAACCTGATACAATGATACACTAACCGAAACCTACTCACGAGATGCAGTCAAGAAGTACCGAATATCCCATACATGAACTGGAGAATGTATCAATTTGGGTCTTAAAAGGTAACTACCTAAAAAGTGGTATGCAGACGAATAGATAACATCAAATCACACCATAAGGAAACAGTAAAAACTGCATGTCTTTTTACATGTGGTGTTCTCTGTCTTTAAAACTATACTACCGATTTCGCTTGGCTATAATAACCCATGATAAGTTTTACACATTAGAGTCAGGACATTATGTGCCATTTTTGGGTTTTATTTTAGCAAATTTCATACTACTTCTTAGTTGTTTTCTATCCCTCATAGGTGTTACCTTGGTTCACCTATATTTGTGTATCTCCTTATTAATTCTAGTTTTTATGTTTTTGACCATTATGTTTCTACCAATCTACAGTTTTCTCTACGTCTAATCTTGTGTCTACGATTCTTAGTATGCATGCATGTTTTTACCTGTACAATTACGCTTTGTTTTGTTTGGCTGTGACATGTGGTAGATCCCCTCACTATGAGTATTGGATTAGCTCGTAGGTCGTGGTTGTTTCAGCAACTCTTTATATCTCGCTTTGTAACACTATAGTATCTTGGTATGTAGCGCTTTTTTATTGACCATGTATTTTATTTTGTTGTTGTTTGTAAGCTTTACGCTTCTATGAATGGATTTTCTTTAGGACAGTGAGGTCTGTTTGATACTTAGGATGATGCGCTTTTTACTGTTTCCTTATGGTGTGATTTTGTGTTATCTATTCGTCTGCATACCACTTTTTAGCCAGTTACATTTTTAGACCCAAATTGACACATTCCATTGCTCATGTGTGAGATATTCGATAATTCTTGACTGCACCTTGTGAGTAGGTTTCGGTTAGTTCATCATTGTATCAGCTTTGTCCTTTATTTCACCATGCAGATTTTGGGGAATGTTATGATATTCTTACCAACTTCAGTAAGTAATCGTCACCTAACTGATGTAGATCAGTTCTGTTCGCCAGCCGTTGTGGCCGAGCTGTTCTAGGCGCTTCAGTCTGGAACCGTGCTACCGCTACGGTTGCAGGTTCGAATCCTGCCTCGGGCATGGATGTGTGTGATGTCCTTAGGTTAGTTAGGTTTAAGTAGTTCTAAGTTCTAGGGGACTGATGACCTCAGATGTTAAGTCCCATAGTGCTCAGAGCCATTTGAACCACTTTCAGTTCTGTTCCGTGATTCTCACGTTCTCACTCTACAAACTCTGATTTGAATGTGGTAGTGTCAAATGCATCCACATAGTTTATACAGATTGGTAATTGATATTCTTTTCTTATTTCTATAAATTTGTTTCCAACCTGTAGATGATCAATAGTGCGATACTATTCGGCAAGCCAGTTTATCCTTTTCCCTAACTAAGGCTAAAATTTTTTCTACACAATTAGTAAGAATTTTTGTAGTAATTATGTAAGCAATAACAAAAGCCTAAAAGATGAATGTTTAACGGATTTCTCGCTGCATCAAATTTGTTGAAAACTCAACCCTTCAACGATTTCTCCTGTCTTCAAGGGCAGGAGTTATCTTATACTAACAGGCTGTGTGGTTCTGTCGTATGTAATTCGCCGAATTATTGAAAGGTGGCTACACTGAGTCACAGCGCCAGAGATTGCGTCAAAGATTATTATTCCGCCGCCTCCACTGGGGTAGTAGTAGTTTAGAGGTTGCCGTGGTCAGTGCTTGTTGAGAGGATTTCGAGAGCAGTACTAGTTCAGAGGATGTCGTGTGCAGTTGTTGTTCTGTTGGGCGAGAGAGTAGATGCTGTTCGGTTGGTGTAATGTATAGATGGAAGATGTTGCAATGATCACAGTGTATTTTTCGTATATACAGTATATATGGAGGTAACAAAAAACATTTTTCTTCAGATTTCCTTAATGACAATGCCTCTTGGTCACAGGTTCAGTCAACAAATCATCTGGCTCGTGTTCATGTATTAGACTTGTAATTCTGGTTTCTATTTGCAATTATAGTATTTCTGGTTTTTCAATTAGTTCATTGTAATTGGTGTTTAAAATTTCTTGTCGTATTGAGGAAGAACCGTGCCAGATACATGTACGTTGAATCACACTACCACACACAGAACAGTTACACTTGTGCTTTGTTGTTTCGTAGCTTTTATAGTTGCAGGGGACTTAATTAATCAATTGTGTTAACGGAAATTTCCTTTCATTCTTTATTGTTATTTTATGCAGTCAGATTGCGTACTAATACTAGTCAGGGCCAACCGGTTACGAGACTTCGTAACCGGACAAACAGCTACTAAAATTATTGCATTTTGATTAATCCCCGTTGCACGTGGCGACCGCTGCTTCGATCGTCCCTTGGAATTCTTTTGACAGTAAAAATAGGAGACAGTAGTGTTGTTGTAGTAATTGTAGTCTATATTGCATGTGTAGATTTGGTAATTGAACATTTGTAGTTGTCTTGTCATTCTTCTAATGGTATTTTTGCAGAATTTAATTTTTGATGTCTCGTATACGGGTTTGACAATTTTGTGCAATTATGAAGATTTTAATTGTTCGTTAATCGTGTTTGTGGGGAAGCATTTCGTGTGAATGGTATTGTTGGTGATAAAGTGTTATATTGTGTGTAATTTTCGTATAGTGACGAGTTTTGTATGTTTTGTAAATGATAACGCGATCGATGAAAAATGCAAAAATGATGGATAGTCAATTAACGAAATTGTTAATATGTCGAACTCGCCAACACTGGAGAACAGTATGATGAATAATGAAGTAGAAAACAATTTAATAAGCCGGGAAAATAGTCCGGAACCAGTTCAAAATTTTTCACATTCAAAAAATTCACAGAATACGAGATTAACGACAGAAGATTCTGGAATAGTATCGAACACAGCTACGACGAAGGAAGTCAGTTTTACGGGAGATGTTAGGGGCGAAAAGAATTTCGAACCAGTTAATATGGAGCAGTTGATGAGTGCAATATTAAATTTGGGATCACAGTTAGGATCTCAATCAGAAGCTCAATCAGAATTTGAACAACTTCGTGATGCTTTAGTTGCTGCTCCACTTCTTTCACATCCGGATTTATCTAAAGATTTTTGTTTGGCGACGGACTCATCATACAAAGGCCTAGGTGCACACTTATTTCAAGAGATAGAAGAAAACGGCGTTATAGTAGAGAAAACTATTGCATTTGGAAGTCGTGTTCTCTCTAAATCAGAAAAGAATTATTCGATTACGGAACTTGAAGCTTTGGCTGTTATTTGGGCTTTTAAAAAATTTCGCATCTTTTTGTATAGCAGACATACTAAGGTTTACACCGATCATCGAGCTCTGGAATTTCTTATGTTAACAATATTAACACATGGAAGATTGTCACGATGGGCACTGTATCTACAGGAATTTGATTTTAGTATTGTTTACATCCAGGCTTCTTTAAATATTATTGCTGATGCTTTATCACGTGCACCTATGGGTTTGAAACAAAGTGCTGAGGAGGTTCAAATGGTTCAAATGGCTCTGAGCACTATGGGACTCAACTGCTGCGGTCATAAGTCCCCTAGAACTTAGAACTACTTAAACCTAACTAACCTAAGGACATCACACACATCCATGCCCGAGGTAGGATTCGAACCTGCGACCGTAGCAGTCGCACGGTTCCGGACTGCGCGCCTAGAACCGCGAGACCACCGCGGCCGGCTGCTGAGGAGGACTGCAAAGAAAACAATTATTGTTAGATGTATATTCAAGGTGTTGCGTTCGAAAATTCTATTTCGTCTTCGCTCCAGGACATCGCTAAGGAGCAAAACAAGGATCCAATCTGGAAGGACATTCAGGAGAAGTGGAGGAGAAAGGAAAGCGTAGCGATTAGACAGTATTATTTAGTTCGCAATGATATTCTTTTTAAACGAAAATCGGTGGACAACTCTGTTTGGTTAGTTTGCATTCCTGATGAGTGGATTAATAAATTGATTTGGTATACACATTTCAGTTATGTACACTTTGGTCCCAGGAAATGCCTTCATAAATTACGAGAAAATTGCTACTTCAGTAATATGTCAAAAGGCTAAACCGCCAACTATTTCTCACAGAGCACCGTTGTTTCCTATCATTCCAGCGAAATTAAAGGAGATGGCTGCAGTCGATTTGTTCAGTCCAGTGGTTCTTTCTACTAATGGTTTTGCGTACATTTTGGTAGCAGTGGAATTGACATCAAAATATGTGTGTTTTACACCTTTACGCAAAGCAACAGCTCGTTCAGTATCTAATGATTTCATTAAACATTTTCTTAAAGAAGTGGGTTATGTTGATAAAGTTATATCAGATAATGGGAGATGGATGAAGGAAATCAATATATTGTGTCGTCTTTATTGTCATCAGAATCACAGAACGTGGGAACAGTATCTTCATATTTTTCAAAACATTCTGAATGTACTCTCTAATGATTCAACTTCTTTACCGCCTATATTGATATTAAAAAATAAAGCACCGACAAATCGAATTTCTGAAATCGTTCCTTTTCCGCCTACACGGAAATTGCGGCATTCTGAAGTTGTCAACCTGGCTCTGCAAAATATTGTATCTGCGGCTGCTAGAAGAGAGAAATCAGCTAAACGTCCTGGTCATTTAAAAACCTTGTCAGTTGGTCAAAAGGTGTTAATTAAGTCTCATCGTTTGTCCACAAAGGAAAAGGCTTGTGTCGCAAATTTTTTCTGGTTTATAATGGTCCATATAGAGTTCGCAAAATTATTCATGATAACACTGTCCAAGTAGAAACTCTTAAATCACGGCGCTCTAAGGGAATACACCATATATCGAACGTTAAAATTTTTGTGGAATGACATACTTTTGAGAAACTAACAGTTACACGTAAACACGCAGAGAATATAAGGATACCGCGCCGTGTTTTGACGGCGGCACATACTCAAAGCGACAGTCAGTCTGCGCGCCGCACAAGGCAGTCGTTGACCGCAAACAATTACTTCCTACGTCACGCGTACCTACAGCTGATCGAGCGCTCAGTGCGAATGCACTGACAGCCGTAAATAAATACACAGTCTAAATTCTCCGATTAAATTCAATATAAAGCTATAGTGACTTGATAAATTATGTTATTACCGTTCAGTTTTTCTCAGGATACAGTTGTATAAAATATTTAAGAACTTCAGGTAAATTCTGTGTGTGTCCGACGTTAAGATGACTTGCTATCGAGAAAATTTCAGGAAGAATGTAATTTCGAAGAAGAAAGTTATAAACTAAAAAGGTAACTATTAATTGAGTTTATTTTTCAGGTAACATATTTCTACTTAGGTATGTACTTTATGCGTAATTTGCTGCTCGCGATTACGTGATTTATACTTTGTGTTAACTGATTTTGACAATGATTGATTAATGAACAGGGTTGTTATTTATGTATATTATGCATCGTTTGGCTTCTCTGCTTTTCCACTGATGTCATATTTTTTTATTATGTGCCTGCTGTGCTTATTTATTTAAATTATAATTGTCACCTGATTAGTTGTGCTGATATGGTTATGTATGTAAGTTACACTTTGTGATTTATCTGCTTGCGCCTTCATGTTTACTTATTAAGATTACATATGAACAATTATTTGCTTATGCTGATATGATGCTAATGACCTGTTTATTATGTAAGATATATACTTGCTGCTTTGCATGGATTGCATATTTACACATTTCTGTTTTCTTGTCATAACTACTCTTTAATTTGGTGTATAGAAATGCTGATGTACTGTGTACGAACATGGAGTTTAGGTTACACTATGGTATTAATTATAGATTGTTCGCTTGGCAGAGCCTCGTTGTAGGGATTGTGCTACATCCCCTTGTTAACATTCTATTCTCTACTGGTATATTTACTCGCTATTGCATGTTTTGCTTACGCTCAGTGATTTATATTTTAAGGTAAGAAAAAGAAATGCTATAATTCTACGAACGACATTGGTACAAGAAACTTCATTGAAGTCACATGAGCTGGAGGTTTTATGGAAGCTGTATAAATTCATGTTAGTAGAAAGGAAGCTAACGACATGAAATACCAACACTAGGTTTAGACCACTGACAGTTATTACACTGCATTCTTCGTGAGCAATTGAAATAGCAAGTGACACTTGACACAAAAAAAAAACACTCCACATGTTTGCTTTTGTTTTGCCATGATTCTTGAAGTGGTGTACACACTGTGAAATATTACGATTTATTCATTCAAAGTCTTATGTAATCATTCATACTCTGTACTCGTACTTACTTACTGAAAGTTATTCAAACTAAAGGCTGTTAGAGGTCATGTATGCATTTCTTTTATTTAATGATGGACAAGGTAACCAAAATGTATTTTATAATTCATAATGAGTAGAAGATTTGGCTCAGGTGGGTTACACAGAGATTGTGTGTGGACATTGTGTCTTCGGATTGTATGGGATGATGAATTGAAGTTTGCATTAGGATTTTATCTGTACTTGTTCGAGGAAACTGACTAGAGGAAGGAGTTGTTATGGAAGTGAAATGATATTGGTGATAAGGTTTATATGTATCGACGTATTGAAGAGGTATTATTGAGGTATTGAGATTGTGTGATGTTGATGATTATTGGAGTTTTGGTGGACAAGAGGTACGGTAAATGATATTGATGATAAGGTTTATATGTATCGACGTAAGAGGTATTATTGAAGTATTAAGATTATGTGATGCTGATGATTATTGGAGTTTTTACGGATAAGAGGTGAAGTAAGTGAGGAGCATATTTTTTTTGTTGGTTTATACGGAACAAGGAGGATGAAGATGGCAGACTAGAAAACTCAAGTGAAGGAAGATTGTCTACACACACACTTTGTTAAATCAATAAGCAGTATATATATATATATATATATATATATATATATATATATATATATATATATATATATATATACTCCTGGAAATTGAAATAAGAACACCGTGAATTCATTGTCCCAGGAAGGGGAAACTTTATTGACACATTCCTGGGGTCAGATACATCACATGATCACACTGACAGAACCACAGGCACATAGACACAGGCAACAGAGCATGCACAATGTCGGCACTAGTACAGTGTACATCCACCTCTCGCAGCAATGCAGGCTGCTATTCTCCCATGGAGACGATCGTAGAGATGCTGGATGTAGTCCTGTGGAACGGCTTGCCATGCCATTTCCACCTGGCGCCTCAGTTGGACCAGCGTTCGTGCTGGACGTGCAGACCGCGTGAGACGACGCTTCATCCAGTCCCAAACATGCTCAATGGGGGACAGATCCGGAGATCTTGCTGGCCAGGGTAGTTGACTTACACCTTCTAGAGCACGTTGGGTGGCACGGGATACATGCGGACGTGCATTGTCCTGTTGGAACAGCAAGTTCCCTTGCCGGTCTAGGAATGGTAGAACGATGGGTTCGATGACGGTTTGGATGTACCGTGCACTATTCAGTGTCCCCTCGACGATCACCAGTGGTGTACGGCCAGTGTAGGAGATCGCTCCCCACACCATGATGCCGGGTGTTGGCCCTGTGTGCCTCGGTCGTATGCAGTCCTGATTGTGGCGCTCACCTGCACGGCGCCAAACACGCATACGACCATCATTGGCACCAAGGCAGAAGCGACTCTCATCGCTGAAGACGACACGTCTCCATTCGTCCCTCCATTCACGCCTGTCGCGACACCACTGGAGGCGGGCTGCACGATGTTGGGGCGTGAGCGGAAGACGGCCTAACGGTGGGCGGGACCGTAGCTCAGCTTCATGGAGACGGTTGCGAATGGTCCTCGCCGATACCCCAGGAGCAACAGTGTCCCTAATTTGCTGGGAAGTGGCGGTGCGGTCCCCTACGGCACTGCGTAGGATCCTACGGTCTTGGCGTGCATCCGTGCGTCGCTGCGGTCCGGTCCCAGGTCGACGGGCACGTGCACCTTCCGCCGACCACTGGCGACAACATCGATGTACTGTGGAGAGCTCACGCCCCACGTGTTGAGCAATTCGGCGGTACGTCCACCCGGCCTCCCGCATGCCCACTATACGCCCTCGCTCAAAGTCCGTCAACTGCACATACGGTTCACGTCCACGCTGTTGCGGCATGCTACCAGTGTTAAAGACTGCGATGGAGCTCCGTATGCCACGGCAAACTGGCTGACACTGACGGCGGCGGTGCACAAATGCTGCGCAGCTAGCGCCATTCGACGGCCAACACCGCGGCTCCTGGTGTGTCCGCTGTGCCGTGCGTGTGATCATTGCTTGTACAGCCCTCTCGCAGTGTCCGGAGCAAGTATGGTGGGTCTGACACACCGGTGTCAATGTGTTCTTTTTTCCATTTCCAGGAGTGTATTTGAGAGGAAGTATTTGCATATCTTGGCAGACTAACAGTTGTTCAGCAACCGTACATTTTGATTTGGCTTGGCAAACATTGGTCTTGACATGATGACTATGACGTTGACTAACTATTATTGACTGTTATACACTGTTGCCACTACTACTTGATACACATGTTGAACATCAAATTTTGACAGAATTGCATTTACACAGTTAACACTATTCAATTACAAAGATGAGTGAGTGTGTTTTGTGTGTTTTCCTTTCCTAATCCCAAATAATTGGTACCGACCTACCTCCTAAATATTATTTTACTTGTTAGTGTGGCATGCACTGACACCCATAAATATTATAGGTTTACTGATATTTGTGTATTTGTAAAAGTTAATATGACAATTATCTGATATCATTTGTGTGTCTATTATAATTTGTATGTTTAGTGTAAGAGCATTGATAATAATTTTGTAAAAGCAATTGTGTGTGCATTCAAACTGTTGTTCGTGCTTTACCTATTATCATTGATGGGTGCCACTTGGAAATGTTTAATTTCTGCTGATGAACTCTGATGAACTGTTTAATTATTGATAGTGAATATTATGGATTGTTACCTGCACCTGTTCAACATTACTGGGTGCCACTGTTGGAACTGCTCAACCAGTGATGAGATGTCACCTGTTGGTGTCTGCACCTGTTCAACATTGCTGGGTGCCACTGATGGAACTGCTTCTACTGAAATGATGTCACTTGTTGGTGTCTGCACCTGTTCAACATTGCTGGGTGCCACTGATGGAACTGCTTCTACTGAAATGATGATACTTGTTGCTGTCTGCACCTGTTCAACATTACTGGGTGCCAGTGATGGAACTGCTTCTACTGAGATAATGTTACTTGTTGCTGTCTGCACCTGTTCAACATTACTGGGTGCCAGTGATGGAACTGCTTCTACTGAGATGATGTCACTTGTTGGTGTCTGCACCTGCTCAACATTGCTGGGTGCGACTGATGGAACTGCTCCTACTGAGATAATGTCAGTTGTTGCTGTCTTCAACATTACTGGGTGCCACTGATGGAACTGCTGCTACTGAGATAATGTCACTTGTTGGTGTCTGCGCCTGCTCGCCATTGCTGGGTGCCACTGTTGGAGCTGTTTAAATATTGCTGATGGAATGTTATGGGACAGCTATTTGCACCTGTTGTCCATTGCTGGGTGCTACTGTTGGAACTGTCAACTACTCTGAGGAGTGCTACTTGTTTATTGAACTATTGAAAAGATTTTATGTGAATATTTGCATAAACAGATTTTTTGTGTATTTACTGCTTATGAAATGTTATGAGACTCTTACCTGCACCTATTCGTCATTGCTGGTGCCATTGATTGAATTGTTTAACCACTCTGACAAATGATACTTGTGTAAACTATTATGTAAAATCACATTATGCAAGCATTTGTATTCCTTACTGTATTTTATATATTAGGTTATTGAAGGGTCAGTGCAAAGCCAAAATTTATTTAGTTATGTGATATTTACTTATTAATATCATCTTTTATTTTTGTCTGTGTTTTTTGGACGAATTTGGTGGTATTTTCACCACCAACGCTGGCAAAAATACCATCAAATTCAAGCCCGTGGAGGAGGGGCATATGAAAGGTGGCTACACTGAGTCACAGCGCCAGAGATTGCGCCAAAGATTATTATTCCGCCGCCTCCACTGGGGTAGTAGTATTTCAGAGGTTGCCGTGGGCAGTGCTTGTTGAGAGGATGTCGAGAGCAGTACTAGTTCAGAGGATGTCGTGTGCAGTTGTTGTTCTGTTGGGCGAGAGAGTAGATGCTGTTCGGTTGGTGTAATGTATAGATGGAAGATGTTGCAATGATCACAGTATATGGAACAAAAAAAATTTTTATTTAACATTTCCTTAATGACAATGCCTCTTGGTCGCAGGTTCAGTCAACAAAGCATCTGGCTCGTGTTCATGTATTAGACTTGTAATTCTGGTTTCTATATGCAATTATAGTATTTCTGGTTTTTCAATTAGTTCATGGTAACTGGTGTTTTAAATTTCTTGTCGTATTGAGGAAGAACCGTGCCAGATACATGTACGTTGAATCACACTACCACACACAGAACAGTTACACTTGTGCTTCGTTGTTTCGTAGCTTTTATAGTTGCAGGAGACTTAATTAATCAATTGTGTTAACGGAAATTTCCTTTCATTCTTTATTGTTATTTTATGCAGTCAGATTGCGTACTAATATTAGTCAGGGCCAACCAGTTACGAGACTTCGTAACCGGACAAACAGGTACTAAAATTATTGCATTTTAATGAAACCCCCATGCATTATGTCATGGAGACGTCATGACACTTCCATACGTTACCAGAGATTATGTCGTTGTCAATGACACAGGCATTCTAGCAGCGATGCAGAATCCGTTACATGGTGGCTAATTTAGCAACGGCTTCTTGGATAACAGAATCCACGTGGGTAGCATAGATGAATAGGATAATATTTTCATTTTATCAAAGATAATCTTATATTTATTTTTGAGGCAATGGTTGGTAACAAGAGTCGTCGAAATCGTGATGTTTAATGTGACGTCAATAGGGGACAGTTCTGTACCTAGAGGATAGTATACCTAGGAACACACGATGTATTTTGTTCGGTACTTCATTCCACTGACCGATTTTAGAATAACTTGAAGAAAAGCGCAATAGAGACCTCCATAAGCAGTTGCCTTCATTTTTAACTGTTTTTGTTGGTAGACATGAGGCTGTGTCTAATGCAGCATTTTTCACATTTCGCATTCTACACATTTAAGTGCTGTATAGTATGTTAAAGCTAATTATTCAGTCACAGAGTTCTGTGGTGAGTAAAATATTATATAATTTTAGAAGTTGGTTCAAATGGCTCTGAGCACTATGGGACTCAACTGCTGAGGTCATTAGTCCCCTAGAACTTAGAACTAGTTAAACCTAACTAACCTAAGGACATCACAAACATCCATGCCCGAGGCAGGATTCGAACCTGCGACCGTAGCGGTCTTGCGGTTCCAGACTGCAGCGCCTTTAACCGCACGGCCACTTCGGCCGGCATTTTAGAAGTATTTATGTAATATGCGAGCAGTTAAGCCATACTTCGTTGGTCGCGCAGGACCTTGTACCTTGGAACAGAAGAAGGACGTTTACCATGGAACATACGGTATTGGCAAATGCACTAAGGTTCTTTAATTTCTTTACAGTTTTACCCGTGTTGAAAATTCAGATTTGTGTTAGTTGGTAATATCTTCTGTATCAAAATGTAATTAACTTGTAACTAGATTCTAATAATACTGTTTTTTAATTTCATTTCATTTGGTGCATATTGGTGCGGAGCAGAGCAATAACATAGCAGATAGACTTATAAATACAACACTAACAAGATATTCTCTATTGCAACGGCTTTAAATTTCAATCGAATATTTATTCCTAGGTACATTATAATGAGACCAGACAAAACTACAATCGTCCGGCCACAAGCGTATGCTCTTCGAATGCTCCTGGAGATGAGTGATTTTTAACTAAAACAAATGAAATATCAGTTAACTTTATTAGATAAATGAATAAAAGATTTGCTTAACTTTGACACCCTTCTTTGTCACAGGATTGTTGAATAATTTTCATCTGTCATTGACTATGAAAGCATCACTTGATGCACTAGGTAACAAACTGTTCTCTTAAGATAGAATGCTCGACATGTGCAACAATACGTTTCATCAGAAACTTTAACTGTAATTGTTCTACACGATGGTGTTGACTACTGTAGCTCAGGTCTTGAACTTGAGCAAAGCCATAACACGCTCTACACTATACTGACCTCGGTGCGAGGGCGCTGCTACGCTGAGAGGGGAGACGTGGTCTTCAGGAGCGCCTCCGATTTGTCGTTGCTGTTTGCAGCGGAACTTTTCTTGTGTCTCTGGTATCGATATGCGTTGGCGATCTCAGTGTGGCACTGCGATTTCTGGATGATACAACACATTACCATGTTGTATCTTAGAGCACATTTTCACATTTGGAAAAATCTTAATTTTCCGGAATGATTTTTGTAGTTTCAGAACAAATGCTGCAGCACACAATTAGTGTGTACCACCCTTTAAAAACAGAGTAAGAAACTGTATTATATTTTCATTACAGGGCTGGCTAGAGGCGGAAGTCTCGATAGCATACCGAAGTACAACCCTCTCCCTAATTCTGTGCACCGTTCAGAAGGCATTTTATATATTCTAGGACACTGAGACCAATGCTGTCTTTTACTGGATGCAGCATCTGTTTATTGGATACACGGGAAATGTCTGCCGAGGACTCCTTACAGCCGTCCAATGTACCTACAAATTAGCATTATTAACATATACACCGAAGCGCCAAAGAAACTGGCATAGGTAAGCGTATTAAAATAGTGATATGTGTAAACAGACAGAATACGGCGCTGCGGTCGGCAGCGCCTATATAAGACAATACGTATTCTGTGCAGTTGTTAGATCAGTTATTGCTGCTACAATGGGAGGTTATCAAGATTTGAGTTTGAACGTGGTGCTGTAGTCGGCGTACGAGCGATGGGACACAGCATATTCGTGGCAGTGATGAAGTGGGGAATTTCCCGTAGGACCATTTCACGCTTGTAGCTTGAATATCAGGAATCCGGTAAAACATCAAATCTCCAACATCGCTGCGGCCGGAAAAAGATCCTGCAAGAGCAAGACTAACGACGACTGAAGAGAATTGTTCAACGTGACAGAAGTGCACCCCTTCCACAAATTGCTGCAGATATCAACGCTGGGCCATCAGCAAGTATCAGCATGCGAACCATTTAACGCAACATCATCGATATGCGCTTTAGGAACCGAAGGCCCACTCGTGTACCTTTGATCAATGCACAACAGAAAGCTTTACGTCAGCCCAGTACTGACAATGGACTGTTGATGACTGGAAATTGTAAACGATGTTTTTCAGAAAATCATTAAGTGGTTCTCTGCAAATGGGCTCTGATTAAACTTCGACAAAACACAGTACATACAGTTCCACACAGTAAGTGGAATGACACCATTGATAAATATAGACTTCGATCAGAAATCGGTAGCTAAGGTAGAATATTTAAAATTTCTAGGTGTATCCATTGATGAGGGGTTGAACTGGAAAAAACATGCTGAAGATCTGCTGAAACGTTTGAGTTCAGCTACTTATACTATTAGGGTCATTGCAAATGTTGGCGATATACATCTCAGTAAATTAGCTTACCACGCCTATTTTCATTCTCTGCTTTCGTACGGCATCATATCCTGGGGTAACGCATCATTGAGTAAAAGTGTTCATTACACAAAAGCTTGTAATCAGAATAATTGCTGGAGCTCATCCAAGATCATCCGGCAGACACTTATTTAAAGAGCTAGAGATCTTCACTGTAGCCTCACAATATATATATTGACTTATGAAATTTGTTATTACCAATCCGAACGAATTCAAAAGTACTAGCAGTGTACATGGCTACAACACTAGGAAAAAGGATGATCTTCACTACTCGAGGTTAAATCTAACTTTGGCTCAGTAGGGGGTAAATTACGCTGCCACAAAAGTTTTTGGTAACTTACCTAACAGCATCAAAAGTCTGACAGATAGCCATATAGCATTTAAAACGAAATTAAAAGAATTTCTTAATGGCAACTCATTAGATGAATTTTTGGATATAGTAAGTGGGTAATTTCCCCAACACCCATATATACACTCCTGGAAATGGAAAAAAGAACACATTGACACCGGTGTGTCAGACCCACCATACTTGCTCCGGACACTGCGAGAGGGCTGTACAAGCAATGATCACACGCACGGCACAGCGGACACACCAGGAACCGCGGTGTTGGCCGTCGAATGGCGCTAGCTGCGCAGCATTTGTGCACCGCCGCCGTCAGTGTCAGCCAGTTTGCCGTGGCATACGGAGCTCCATCGCAGCCTTTAACACTGGTAGCATGCCGCGACAGCGTGGACGTGAACCGTATGTGCAGTTGACGGACTTTGAGCGAGGGCGTATAGTGGGCATGCGGGAGGCCGGGTGGACGTACCGCCGAATTGCTCAACACGTGGGGCGTGAGGTCTCCACAGTACATCGATGTTGTCGCCAGTGGTCGGCGGAAGGTGCACGTGCCCGTCGACCTGGGACCGGACCGCAGCGACGCACGGATGCACGCCAAGACCGTAGGATCCTACGCAGTGCCGTAGGGGACCGCACCGCCACTTCCCAGCAAATTAGGGACACTGTTGCTCCTGGGGTATCGGCGAGGACCATTCGCAACCGTCTCCATGAAGCTGGGCTACGGTCCCGCACACCGTTAGGCCGTCTTCCGCTCACGCCCCAACATCGTGCAGCCCGCCTCCAGTGGTGTCGCGACAGGCGTGAATGGAGGGACGAATGGAGACGTGTCGTCTTCAGCGATGAGAGTCGCTTCTGCCTTGGTGCCAATGATGGTCGTATGCGTGTTTGGCGCCGTGCAGGTGAGCGCCACAATCAGGACTGCATACGACCGAGGCACACAGGGCCAACACCCGGCATCATGGTGTGGGGAGCGATCTCCTACACTGGCCGTACACCACTGGTGATCGTCGAGGGGACACTGAATAGTGCACGGTACATCCAAACCGTCATCGAACCCATCGTTCTACCATTCCTAGACCGGCAAGGGAACTTGCTGTTCCAACAGGACAATGCACGTCCGCATGTATCCCGTGCCACCCAATGTGCTCTAGAAGGTGTAAGTCAACTACCCTGGCCAGCAAGATCTCCGGATCTGTCCCCCATTGAGCATGTTTGGGACTGGATGAAGCGTCGTCCCACGCGGTCTGGACGTCCAGCACGAACGCTGGTCCAACTTAGGCGCCAGGTGGAAATGGCATGGCAAGCCGTTCCACAGGACTACATCCAGCATCTCTGCGATCGTCTCCATGGGAGAATAGCGGCCTGCATTGCTGCGAAAGGTGGATATACACTGTACTAGTGCCGACATTGTGCATGCTCTGTTGCCTGTGTCTATGTGCCTGTGGTTCTGTCAGTGTGATCATGTGATGTATCTGACCCCAGGAATGTGTCAATAAAGTTTCCCCTTCCTGGGACAATGAATTCACGGTGTTCTTATTTCAATTTCCAGGAGTATATATATATATATATATATATATATATATATATATATATATATATATATATATATATATATATATGTGTGTGTGTGTGTGTGTGTGTGTGTGTGTGTGTGTGTGTGTGCGTCATTTAATATTTTGTGTAATGTAATATTTTGTATACACACCTTTTATTAACCTGACACGTTCCACATCATTACGAAGTGTAGTATTCATGATCTGTGGAACAAGAACTAATCTAATCTAATCTGGAAACACGTTGCCTGATCGGACGAGTCTCGTCTCACACGTCCAGAATCGCTACAGAGTGGCTCCAGGAACACTCTTCTGAGTTAACACATTTCCGCTGGCCACCAAACTCCCCAGACATGAACATTATTCAGGATATCTGGGATGCCTTGCAACACGCTGTTCAGAAGAGAAATCCATCCCCTCGTACACTTACGGATTTATGGGCAACCCTGCAGGCTTCATGGTGTCATTTCCCTCCAGCACAACTTCAGACATGAGTCGAGTCCATGCTACATCGTGTTGCGCCACTTCTGCGTGCTCAAGAGGACCCTACACGACATTAGGCAGGTGTACCAGTTTCATTGGCTCTTTAGTGTATACGGAATAAAACTTCTCAAACAGTTCAATATTCGTGTAACTTTATTGAGTGCGTTACCCAGTGTGATGAAGTGACATACGCTGTTATCAGTTGAACACTCGAACAAGAATTTTGCTTCATGTGTATCCATCTCTAAATTGTAATTGTATAATTACGAAAAAGGCACGCTATTGAATGTTAATGTGAAATTCTTCATAAATGGTTGCCCACAGCAGCTCATTTTATAGAGAAGACGCCGTGACAAGACACGTTAAATAGGACTCGTCTGTCACTCGAAATGAAGAGGACCTTACTGCACCAGTAAATTCACTGTCTCTTCAGAGGTTGTCAACGCCAATGGCCGCATTTGTTCATCGAAATGAATCGACGATAACAGATGAAAATTTGTGCAGGACCGGGACGCGATGGATGAGAATTACAAAAATAAGCTGGTCGCACATGACCAACAGGCAACAATCATCTTCAACAATTCAGCCCTGAGGATCAGTATCCCGTCATGGACAAACATTCGAGGCTGGCACGAAATGTCGGACGCCTGTGCTAGCTGACGATTATGTACACGGCTCAAAAGTAAAATTCCATAATAAAGAACTCAGAAAGGGAGTCAGTTCCATGATGTAGAAGTGATGTATCACCAACAGTAAACCGTTGAATGCAGCAACGAGACTATGTTGAAGAATAAAGAACAGGGTGGAGAGCTGTATGTTATCGAGAAGTCAGAATATAAAACAGCCACTGTTACTGTGAATTGTTTCATCTATAGCTGTTTTCCTTTTGCGTATGGTGAAGGTGTGTCTGTTGTTTTATACAAGCTGTTAAGTCCAAGGAACTTAATGTCTTGTCTGCCTCGTGTTTGATAGTGAATTTGATGGTGGTGTGGAACTGGTTGAAAAAGTCACATAATTTTTCAAGTTCAGTATTGTTGTCCTGAAAAGTATGATAATATCATTAACGTATCCGTAACCGTAAAGTGTTTTACTATCTAATGCATGATGAGGACGGAGTGTCTAGTTTGCTAAATGGTCAAAGTAATTATATTTCAACAGAATTTCAAGGAGATCCATAAGTTCTTTAATTTCTGTTGCTGCAGTTACCTTACATTTATTTAAATTTTTGTTAATGATGACTGACGTTGGCTTAACTGGGACAGAGCCTTAGGGGTTTCTAACATCGAAAGATACTTGTCTAGCTTGTCTAACTTGTTCTCTTACTTAAGGAGTGTTCGAACCACTCACACATCTGTGAATTATACCATATGCTCGCACCTTCGTTAACAGGCTGCAATGGTTCATCGTGTCAAATGCTTTCCGCAAATCTAGGAATGTGGAATCTACCGGTTGGCCTTCAAATGGCTCTGAGCACTATGCGACTTAACTTCTGAGGTCATCAGTCGCCTAGAACTTAGAACCAATCAAACCTAACCAACCCAAGGACGACACACACATCCATGCCCGAGGCAGGACTCGAACCTGCGACCTAGCAGTCGCTCGGCTCCAGACTGTAGCGCCCAGAACCGCACGGCCACTCCGGCCGGCACCGGTTGGCCTTCATCCATAGTTCGTAGTATGACATTTGAGAAAAGGGCACTGAGTTTCGCACAAGCGATGCTTTCTAAAGCCATGCTGAATCGTGGACATAAACATCTCAGTCTGAAGAACGTTTATTATATTCGAACTGAGAATATATTCAAGGATTCTGCAGCAAAACGATGTTAGGGATGTTAGTCTGCAATTTTGCGGGTCCGTTCTTTTACCTTTTTCATGTACTGGAGTGACCAGCGCTTTTTTCCAGGTGTTTGTGATTTCGTCTTCGGAAAGAGATTTACCATAAATGCAGCCCAAGTAAGCGACCATTGTAAAGTCGAACTAGGATTCCATCCGGACCTGGTGACTTATTTGCTTTCAAATCTTTCAGTCGTTTCTCTAAGCCAGTGATGCTTATTACTATGTCGTCCATACAGGAGTCTGCCCGATGGTCAAATGACGGTATGTTTGTCAGATTCTGCGGTGTGAACGATTTACTGAACGTGAAATTTAAGACTTCGGTTTTCATTTTGCTAGCTTCAAGTGGCACACTAGACTGGTCAACGAAGGAGTGAATGGAAACCTTAGACCAGCTTAGGGATTTTACATATGACCATAATTTTCTAGAGCTCTCTGCCAGATCTTTTGCGAAGGTATAGGTGGTGTATGCTTCGCGCACAGATCTTTTCACAGAAGCACGACTCTCTACTAACCTTAGCTTGTTTCATTTTTGCCTTCTCTGTTGAACGGAGAGTGCAAGACTCTCTGCTTCCTCAGCATCTTTCGAATTTCGTTATTAAACTATGCTGGGTCTTTTCCAACTTTTATCCACTTACTAGGCACATAACATTCAATACCACGACTTACATTCTGCTTAAACTTTGCCCACAATTCCTCTACACCTATTGTATTGGAAGTAAATGATGTCAGCTCACTGTCTAAGTGAGATGCTTACAACTGTTGATCTGCTGCATCTGGTAGAAACACTGTCCTAGCCTTCTTGACTGACTTACTAACTTTCGTTGCCGTAGTTGCTATAATGACATCATGATCGTTAATCCCTGTTTTTATACTGACATTGTCGATAAGGTCCGGCCTTTCTGTAGCTACAAGATCGAAGATATTTCCATTGCGTGAGGGCTGCCGAGCAAACAGCTCAAGATAGTTTTCAGAAAGCATGTTTAAAAGTATTTCGCATGACTGTCTGTCTGTACCTCCCACAATGAATCCATAGGTTTCCTAGTCTAAACTCTGTAGTTTGAAGTCGCCTTCAACTAGTAATGCATTATCTGGGTATTTCTGCGCTACTGACCGTAGACATTGTTGGAATCACTCTAGAACTGTCACCGGTAAAAAATCCAACAATTAACTTGGTTTCACCTTCACCTTTTTTCGCGACCAGGTAACTTCACTGTCACACTCAAGCAGCAATGAACACTTCCTCTCCTATGCCTATAATCTACCTTTCCGATATACGTTCCACGACTCGCTAAATATCTCAGAGCTTTCCACTGTGGGTTTCAGCCAGCTCTCTGTTCCATGAATAATTTGAGCGTGAGGCCTTTCCTGGAAGTCAGTAAATTCGGGGAAACTTCGTTACGAATGCTTCAACAATTTACTGATAAGATTTTGACAGTCGAGGTTTCTTTACCCTGAATGCTGTCTGACTTTCCTTGCTATATATCGACTTTCAAGTGTTCATCAGAGCACCTCAAACTACCGCCTAACCTAAAAAACCCTCATGTAGTCTCCACAAGTACTCTGCTACCCGAGTAGCTGCTTCCTTAGTGTAGTGCACCACTGACCTATCAATGGAAGTCCTACTAATCCCCACACGTTAATGCAGGACTAGGGAACTGTTGTCGCGACCGTCACAGAGTCGACGAAGCCTTTGGTTGAGACCTTCCACTTGGCTCCAAGCCAAAGGACATCGATCACCTCTGGGAGCAATCCTACAAATTTCGAGCTCTGCTGGCACCACCACCGGCAGCACTGGCCTCAGAACACACGTGCCAGGCGTCGTTGGTGTCGACATGAGCCACAACATGGAGACGACTGCACCCTGTACTCTCGATAGCCACAGGGAAGGACACCTCCACATTACAGGTCTGCAAATTGGGGTTTGGCTCGCTCGTACCCGCTCAAGCGCGCCGCGCTCGGTCATGGCTTCCCGGAGTACGAACGCTCGAAGCGGTTGTGTTCGAACTTTCGAACTTGGCGACGGGGTGGGGGGGAGGAGGGGGGGAGGGCAGAGGCGCGCTCGCTGCTCTGCTGTTGCTACCGTTTTAACAGCAGCGCTCTGTGCCTGGAGGCCGGTGTCGCTCCTGACACTCCCACCAGCTGATGGAACTACACTCGGATCAGTTGGTTTACGCTGCAGACATATACTGCTGGGTGGCATTTTCTAATCGTGACATAATTGTGATCCATAGGAGAAAACAGCTTGCTTTATGTAGTAACGAGAGTTTGGAAACAATTAGGAATTTCACAGGAAAACTATGTATCTACCAACTTTTATCGGTCTCATAATGCAAAATCACGTTGTTGCTTTTTATAACATCATCTGCTTTATTGATTCAAATGTACATATATGAACCCAATCACCAAACAAATTATAAATCTAACAAGGACAAAATTGTCTACAAATATCATTTCCAATAATCGGAAGGTCGATCACAGAATTGTAATTATTCTGTGCAACGCCGAAGTTTCGACTTTCTCATCTGCGAGACAGAGACAGCGATGATTCGGTACTGGTAGTACTTACAGTTGATAGATGATAGGACTGTTGTAGTGTACTGCCGAAATACTGGTGATACTGAAAGCAGCGTTTCGCAGTTAAGGGCAGTTTTCAGTTCCTTGACACGCAGCATGTCTACAGCAATTTGTATCTTTGGGTCCTATATTACAATGACTTTTCAGTTCGTGCATCCATAAAAAAACAAACTGAACTGTTGGAAACTTCTCGCCTTCCAGCATTCCTATTGCGTCTCTGAATGGCTCTAAAACTGTCATGAGTTGTTTTACAGTCTTGTTGTCGTAATCAATAAGTTTTTCAGACACACCTCTCTCCGGAAGCAGTTCCATGAACGTGCCGTAGTGCCTTAGTAGCATTTTAAACAAGCTGTTACACTTACTCCATGTTTATTGCTTGAAGCTCGTACTGAGGCGTTCAGACAGTCGTTTTTCCCTCGCGCGATCCGCGAGTGAAACAGGGGGCGGGGGGGGGGGGGGGAGGGGAATGGGTAATTGTGCCCTCCGCCACACACCACTTGGTGGCTAGCGGAGTATATATGTAGATGTTGATGTAGATGTAGATATCGAATTCAGGTCACCATTTTTCTTCATGGGACAGTCACTATCTTTAGCTGTATAAGTCGTGGAATAAACTACTCCAACCCACTGATTAAGTAATCGTCATGTAACATACGTTTCAGGACTATGTTCAAAACATGTGCAATGCATGCATAATGCTGGAAGGATTGCAGTGCCCTGCATACATTAGCACATTCGTCAGTGGAAAATGAAATCTTATTAAAATGGTGAGGATTGACTCCTAAAAATTTGAATAATGTTTCCTCGATGTAGTTCTTAATAAATTTTCCATACCTTTTTTTTTTTTTCTTCTCAGCCAACTGATTTGTCACCAGTGCCATGTTTGGCAGTGCCTAATCTCAATAAACGAAGTCCACAGTATTAGACAGTAACATATTTTCCGATATCTGTCTGTCCATATATCCGCTGTACATCCACATGCATCCACATGCATCAACACCAATGGCCTGAATAATGCTGGACATCATACTCGTTCGTATTTCATTGGCTTGTCTTTCAGTGTTTCGTCCTACTACCATAGGAAGAGGCAAAATGTTGGAAACGTCTACATCTGCCAATTCTGAACCGACATTTACAAGCTCCTGACATAAAACGCAAAATCCTACACCTAATGTTTAATATATATGAACGAAGGCCTCTGGCATACATTTCTAGGCACTTTTTTTTAATTATTGTAGCTTTCACTGAAGCTGCTATCGATTCAGAAATTACACTTTGTTGTCATCTGAAGGCATGTGCCTTTATATATGTGGTGGCTCATACGTAAGACAGGAGAACGGAGCACTTGTCACAGTACACGACGTAGCCGACACCCTTGTCAGTCACTAATGAAAATCTTTCCTTAACATTGTTACAGCTACTGTATTTCGCACTCAGGATATATTATTTTGAATCATGTTGCACTTTCGGATTCTCCTTCATCTCGTGTTCATGAGCGTGATCCTAAAGTGGACGACTGAGCTGCGCTCCGGTAACTGTAGCAGATGGCCTAGCAATTATAGCATGCGACGCTCGAACGAAGGTCTTGAAAGTCGAGTGCGGTTTCCCCCTCAGTCCAAAGTGGCTTTTCGGATGAGGCCCCCAGCAGACGTACTGAGTGCACATTGGCTTTCCTTAGAGCCCTGAAGGCTACCTGCCTGTGGGCTCTATAATGCGCCTAACTTTAGAGCTCCCGATAACCAATAACACCCCCCCCCCTCTCCCCTACGATGTGCCTGCTCAGACACTGCTGAAGGAGCGGCCACCTGTCCACTCTCAGGGTGAACGGACGAGGCCAGACGGACTGTCTCCACATTGGCCCTTCACCTCGAGCAACGCGAACGCTTTACCATCCCCCACTCACCCTACTGTGAGGACAAACCCACAATGTCTGTTACACTAGGAGATGCCTTGGAAGCAGAGTCCGTGGGTAAACCAAGCGACACCTGAGGTGTCCCATATGACGCACCAGAATCTCCTCTACCTCTACACGCGAGGCAGCAGCCTGAAGGTGATTAGCCATAGCCAAAAGCTCATTAAGCTGTTCGCGAACTAGTGCCAGCTGCTCCTGCATCGTACACAGAATGCACTCCTCCTAACCATCCTAATGAGACTAACTAAAGAAGTGAACTACAAAATCAGACGGAATCCTAGATATGCAACTTGGTGCCGTCCTGAGGTGTCACCAATGAATGCCGATGCGTTAATGACCTACATAGGTGGCTGTTCAGTGAGCAACTATTTCGCTACAGACTGAATGAATTTACACATACAAAAAACGTGAGAGTAAATCTCTCAAACAGAAAAACACGCACGAAATCTATTAAATAAAGTTAAACTTTAAAACCGCTGTAGAAATAACACCACTGGTCAGAATGACATCAAATTACAACGGAATATCATCGGAGAAGGGGGTAAACGTATGGCAGAAGAAAAATAAATAGTTACAAAATGTAGCAATAGATGGGGCTGTAAGCATCACAATTTAATAGTTGTCGACTACAAATGATAAATGAATCATACAACAATGCATAAGGTGTACATTTGACATTAAACAAACTGTACAACTCAGTGCGCATTGGTGTATAGCTGTGATACTGTTAGTTACGTAAGCCCATCCACCACAGCAAGGTAGTATGACATTGGGTGGGAAAATCGGTTTTTAATTGTCCTGAGGTCAAAAACCGCATAAAAAGCATCAATCAAAATCAAATCGGATTATTAATTTCCGTGTGACTGGCGCAAAATATGTTCAGTATGCTGTTCACCGCTTTCTGCAACAAGTTGAAACCGAGAAACAGCATGTTCCACAACTGATCGAAGTGTTTCCAGGACCACGTTCAAAAGGTGGTGCGCAATGCTTGCCTTCGGTCAGCTAAGTCTGCAATCGGAAAACTGAACATAACATCGTTCAGACATCCCCACAGCCAGAAGCCACACGGATTAAGATCAGGTGATGGCGAAGGTTAGGCTGTAGGGAAATGGCGGCTGATAATTCTAGCATTTCGGGAATCGCGCTTCAGCAGCTGCTTAACTGGATTTTCAGTGTCCGGAGGGACGCCGTCTTGTATAAAAATGATTCCATCCACACAGCCACGCTGTTGGAGAACTCGAATGACTTAGTTGCGCAAAAGACGCTCATATAGCCCTTACCTGTGACGGTACAGGCAACAGGGCCGGAAGCAACTGTATCTTCGAAAAAATATGGCCGTACGATAAATGATGCCATAAACCCGCACCACACAGTGACCTTTTCAGGAGGAAGTGGTACTGGTTGATATTTGTATGGATTTTCAGTTGCCAAGGTTCGACAATTCTGTGTATTAACATATCCTGTCAGATGGAAGTGGGCTTCGTCTGTCCCTAAAATCTTCCACGGCCAATCATTGTCCACTTCCATGCGAGCAAGAAATTCTAAAGCAAAGGCCTCTCTCGCTGGCACATCAACAGGAAGCAACTCGTGTACATGGGTTATTTTAAATGGATAGCAAAGAAGGATGTTTCGTAGGATTTTACACACCGTGCTCATGGGTATGTCCAATGTTCGGGCAATTCTCCGTGCACTACACGTTTGCACACTACCACTCGTCTCCTCCTGCATTGCTGTGGCCACTGCTTCCACTGATGTAGAATCAATTCGTTTCCTCCACCTACCAGGTTGCACACCAAAAGAACCCGTCTTTTCAAATCTCAGAATTATTTTCTCCAGACACACGGCAGTCATCAGACCAATGCCTTTTTTTCAAACCCGTCAGTGTCCGGAACTTCTGCAGAGCGACGTGTGCACACTCATCGTCCTTGTAATACAGCTTTACAGGCAGAGCGCGATCCTGCATTGAGACAGTCACGGGGAACGTCGCAGACGCGAAAGGAGGAAAAGCCTTGTACCCGGCGTGTTTATACCAACTTCAGTTCGTGGTGTGCATGACAGGTGTTTTCATTTACGTATTCTGACAAATACATCGCCATCTATTGGCCAATTTTTACATTTTTTTTTATTTTTTATTTATTTATTTTTTTTTTTTTGCTGTACGTTTTCCCCATTCTCCGATAATATTCCGTTGCAATTTGACGTCATTCTGGCCAGTGGTGTTATTTCTATGCGTTTTGAAAGTTTAACTTTAATTACAATCTCCCTTCACTACGAGAAAAACACAGAAAAAGATAAACACTTAATTTTCCGCTCTGTAGATGTGTATTAGCCGAGAACTGGAGCATAGGTAGGCAGTGTGGAACACTTCATTTCAGTCTCAGTCACTCATAAAATCAGAATACGCAACTTCGTTGGCTCCACTGCATTTCATCTACTTCTACAGGGTGACAATTATTGAACTGTGTGAAGTAAAATGTTCATAATTTCTGCACCGTTTACGTTCGGACGTTCAAACCTCACGGTTGGCTGCGGGGCATGATGGAAATTAGTATGCGCATACATGGTTTAGCTTAGCGACGAAGTCGACTTTCATTTGGATGCTTTCGTCAATAAGCAAAACTGGCGCATTTGGGGGACTTAACATCAGCATTTCGCGATCGAGAAGAGTCTTCACCCTCAATGGGTGACTGTGTGGTGTGCAGTCCAGTCACGGAATAATCGGTGCGATATTCTTTGATGGTACGGTGACTACCGAACGGTAAGTGAAGGTTTTGGAACATAATTACATTCCCATTATCCAAATTGACACTGTTTTTGACAAGATGTGGTTCATGCAAGACGGAGCTCGATCCCATTGAAGCAGGAGAGTGATGTCCTGGAAGAGCACTTCGTGGACCGCATTTTGGCTCTGGGGTACCCAGAGGCCACTGCCATGGGCCTCGATTGGCCGCCATGTTCTACGGATCTGAAAACATACTACTCCTTTTTGTAGGGCTATATTAAAGAGAAGGTGTACAGCAGTAACCCCAAAACCATTGCTGAACTGAAAACAGTCACTCAGGAGATCATCGACAGCATCGATGTTCCGACACTTTAGCGGATCATGCAGAATTTCGCTATCCGTCTGGGCCATATCATCGTTAATGATGGCAGGCACATCGAACATGCCATAGCCTAAATCCGAATATCTGCAGTGACGTTTACAAGTTGAATAAAGTGAGTGCGCGCCGTAGTTTGTAACTAATTTACATTTTTTTCAGATAGTTCCATAATTGTTACCCTGTACATCTACATGATTTGCTTTACATTTCACAGTTAAGTTCCTGGCAGACGGTTCATCGAACCACGCGATGGACGGCACGCTGGAAAAACAAACACTTAAATCTTTCTGTGCGAGTTTCGATTTCTCTTATTTTATCATGACGATCATGTAGGTTGGTGCAGCAAACAGAATATTTTCGCAGTCAGTAGAGGAGAAACTTAGTGATTGAATTTTCACGAGAAGATCCTGCCACTACGAAAAACGCCTTTGTTTTAACGATTGCCACCCCAGTTCACGTATCATCTTCATAGCACTATCTCCCTGTTTGGCAATAATACAAATCCGTCCATCGCAGAGGCGTCAAAATAAGGGGTTAAATGTGGGTAAGAGGGTCTGTGACGACATTCGCACCCTTTAACACGTCCGCAGTGGTGTTAGGCAGAAATGTGGTGGCAATGTGACACCGTTACCTCACCTTACACCTCACATGAACTTTTGAGCTCTGGCCTTTTTCGCATTTGCCGCCACCTTGCTCTCTGAAGCGTCACTGAGCCCAAGTGTGTCGTCGCAGGACGCCACGCTTTTGTACCGTTACAGAAGATGATTGTAGTCACATTTGAGCCAAATTTCAAATTTCTGCGCTGCAATGTGAGACAATTACGGGTTTTCAAGAAAAACTGAGCCTTTAATTGCGCTGTGGCGTGTTATTTCATACCTTGTTCTCCTACTCCAAGGAGTAATAAAGGGTACATGTTCAATACAGATCTGCATGCTTAAACTGATGTATTTCGTTTAAATCAGCATTTACTTACATTAACATTGAATTTCACTTGACTGTTTGAATTTCTTTGATTGTTCTTCGTTTCAGAACATTTCGAGGTAAGCACAAGCAGCAGTTACTGCCACATTTTTTTCACAACTACACATGTATGAAACAAGCAGATTAAATGTAGTTGTTAACCAACATACACGAACTCTATGTCTCTTCATGCAACACATCTGAACCGTCAAAACTCCTGAAAAAACTCCAAAGCATTCGAAAGTCAGGGGATCCTTAGCTATTGATAGTCAACCTCTTGCAGCCAAGACACTGCAGACTTACACAGATCGATCGACTGAAAAAACTACAACTGTATCACAAGTGCCACTAGAGTATACTCTGAGTCGGTTGCTTTTCTTCATATATATCAATTACAGGCCACTAAACGTGGTAAGTGGTTCAAAAATTCTTCTATTTCTCCTGATAACTGAATGTCATATACATCACGTACGCACCCTGGCATGTGGGGCTGCGCAGGGCGAGATGCACCCTCGCTCTAGTACTTCCCACTCACCGTTGCCTCCACAGAGTTGGTGCTACACGGAGAGTTTGGGGCGGGGGGGGGGGGGAGGCACTGCGCAGTTTCTCTGTTTACAGCTCTTGCAAGCTGCCGGAGGCCACTAATCTTTGTTTGCACAGCCACCACCAGCTACTGTGCAGCACTCGCTAGTGTCCGCAACAGGGGCAGAGACGTCAAAATCAAATGATACGTCCAACCGTCATTGAGTGTGTGCATTGCTAAAAGTGTTGTGTGGAAAGTTAATACATCATTACGCATGTGTTTGTTTCAGCTGATTGTTCACGAACTTTTATTTCTGTGTGTCAAAAATGTTTTTTCAATTTTAAATACAAAATTTTTTGCCTGTCTTTCGTTCCCACTCAAGAACAAAAATGGTTCAAATGGCTCTGAGCACTATGCGACTTAACTTCTGAGGTCATCAGTCGCCTAGAACTAATTAAACCTAACTAACCTAAGGACATCACACACATCCATGTCCGAGGCAGGATTCGAACTTGCGACCGTGGCGGACGCTCGGTTCCAGACTGGAGCGCCTAGAACCGCACGGCCACTCCGGCCGGCCTCAAGAACAAAGTTTTATCCGATTCTTTATGCCATGACACGTAATATGCTCAATGTGAGATCATGTTGTTTGACATAGTAGAAATTCTTCTTTTCTTCTATTCCAATCTGATTATTCTCTAATTGAAGTGTAGTTGTAACATGCTGTACCATGTTAGGTAACCAGTTTGTAACTAATTATGTTCCAGTTTAATGAAAATTTTCATTTTCCTGATTTCTTCTACATACCGATAACAGTTTATGTATGACAATATTCCTTTTGCATAGGCTGATCAATGTTTGAATACAAGTGACAACTGAGGTATAACAAATGCTGAGATTATAAAAAGATGTTTCAAGGCGGTAAAAAACCATACACCATTACCTCAGAAGGTATTTTCAGTGATCAGTGATGCTGAACTAAAAAATTTACACTTTTTAGATATTGATGATTTGCTAATGATACTTTTTTATGTGCAAACTGTGCACGTAACTTGTGTAGATTTGTATGAAGATGCGTTAACAATAGCAAAACGTGATACTTCTCATAGGAAAAGTTAACAATTAGGATGTGCTATCTGCTAAACACATTTAAATGTACTGCGTTATGTACGTTTTTGGCACTATTTTTATGGACATCTATCCAGAAACGTTTGATTTTTTTTTCTGTTTAACTTAATTATACGATTAATTTGATTGCTATGTATGTACAGTGCCTGCTTCTCACATATCACGTGGTTATAATTAAAATATAGCTGCTCACAGAGGTCCAGTGTGGCTGTAACCATTGTATGGCAGCATAACTTGCTATATATGCTGATTTGTTAATGTGGAACCGATTTATACTGGAAAAAAGTTATTTCCAGTTTCGGCCACCAGATACAAATTTGGCGCTGTACAGCACCTCATTGATGTCTCCAGTGCTCATGCTGAACAAATTGCGTAAGCAGTATTTAATAATAAAATTAACATTATCCTTTTACAATTTGTTTGACCTCTTATGACCAGACTCCATTCCTTATCCACTACATAAGGAAACGGGTCGGGTTGACATACGAGATATGGAAGGTCCAAAGAAGAGCGGCGCGTTTCGTCACATGGTTATTTGATGAGCGTGATAGCGTTACGGAGATGTTTAGCAAACTCAAATGGCAGACTCTGCAAGAGAGGCACTCTGCATCGCGGTGTAGCTTACTGTCCAGGTTTCGAGATGGTGCGTGTCAGGATGAGGTATAGATTATATTACTTCCCCCTACGTACACCTCCCGAGGAGATCACGAATGTAAAATTAGAGAGATTCGAGCGGGCACGGAGGCTTTCTGGCAGTCGTTCTTCCCGTGAACCATACGCGACTGGAACAGGAAAGGGAGGTAATGACAGTGGCACGTAAAGTGCCCTCCGCCACACACCGTTGGGTGGCTTGTGGAGTATAACTGTAGATGTAGATGTAGATTTCTATATGTCTTTCTTGGATTCACAGTGTCATATTCGAACCTGGTGGCCAAAACTGGAAGTAAATTTTTCCAGCATAAATCGTTTCCACATTAAGACATTAGAATATCTACCAAGTTTCACAGTAATGCGATAATTACAGCCCATACTGGACCTGTGTGTGTAACTACACTTTAATTATAACCACACAGTATAGAAATAAAAATGTAAAGATTGTAATTTTTGGCGTAGGGGCGAGAGACTTTCATGTACATATGATATTTCTGTTGTAATACAGTATAACAACTCAGGAGGGAACCATTGCTGGGTTGTTCATTTTAGTGGGTATCTTGCTGATGAGTCAAAATTTCTATGGGATTTCTATTTTTTGTTTGTGCATTCTCAAAAAAAATTTTCACATTTTTGAAAATATTGTGCTGGGGAGATGTGAGTAGTGCTGCTGTCTTTGATGTTGTAATGTAGCTGTATTGTACTCCTTACTTATGGCTAACTTGTGGAAGCCGGATAACCTTTTATATGAGGGTGCATTGTCTTGCTGTATAGTGGCAACAATGTCCCAGCAGTACTGGTCACGTGCTGTCTTGCTGTGGGAAAGAGAGTCGTTGTTGAGCTTCCGCCCAGAGCGGACGCTCGCAGCTGTGTCGTGGATAAATCAATATGAAGAATTGGATAGAAAGTATAATTAATAGCTGAAGGTATTAGATCGGTTCGTAGGAGAAAAGTGTTTGAGAAATTTAATTATTCTGTGGAAAGTCACACGGGATTAGTTATGAGGTTTAAAGTTGGAACAGTGTCACGTTTGTGATTCAAAAATTTTCATGGAGGAACACGCTGAAAGAAGACCGTAATATGAAAAGGCTATCGTCATCAGTGATTCCCTGTTTAAATAGTGTGTAAACGCAACGTAGCGGTGGTTACTTCGGTATGAATGAGTACGAGCGTAATTATACCACAAGACTGGATGAGTTTAAACACTGTTAGGTAAGTGTGTTATGTGCTAAATGACATTAAGAGGAAATTATTTGACTTGTACTGTTATTATTTCGAAGTGATATTTTCCATTCTTCAGCTGAATAACTTTAATATTTGAAGAGTATGAGACCCGTGTTCGTATTATGCACATGATCAGTGTTATTTGGTAACGTAGCGTCTTCTCTATGTCCTATGTTTAGAGTCCGATGGCTGCAAAAGTTAACCTGAAAATAAACGGAGCAAAACATTACCAGAACTTCACGCAATGCAGTTAACAATAGAACTCCGTCATCTGCAGTATCCAACTACAATTATGTATATAGATAATAATAATTTCGTGTGACTCAATGTCCTGGTGCAAGTCTTTCTATTGGACGCTACTTCAGTGAGTTGCGAGCCCAAACCTACCCAAGTTATGTGACGGGGCAAGGGATGCATACAGTTTAACGCGGAAACCGAACTACGTGTTGCTTTTGGCCATTCCTCACATAGCTAAGGGGTGAAGGCTAGGTTATATCGAAGACTGAAAAATTCGTGATCCTACCGAAATTCGATCCGCGTCCTCTCGGTTTCGAGGCACACGCTTTTCCGCGAGATCACCAGGCTCCACGTGTGTGTATGAAGTTGATCTACACTTTTTGATGAGAGAGACTGCGAGTATCAATAATTGAGTTGACATAGAAGCTTCCATTTTTTTGTACTGTCAAGGGACCATAGACTTTAGTACACATTTCAACGTAATACCTATAGAAGTTCCTGGGAAAAAGGAGCCTTAACAGTCAGACAGACGGACAGATGGATTAAGTGATACTACAAGGGTTTTGTTTTTACTGCCGGAGGTACAGAAGCCTAAAAAGTACAAAAAATCCATTCCAAAAAACTGCTGAAACTCGAAGCACAACGAAGTCAATCAGCATTTCATGAAAAAGATCCCACACGGAAGGTTAAGGTCCCAGTCATGAAAGCAATAGAAATCAACTTAGAAAATGATGAAATCTGTCTTCTTGCGAAAGGCTTCAGTCACAACATTAGGCACAAGTAAGTCAAAAAACAAAAATGTCATAATCAGTTACATTAGAAAAATTGAAATGTTTGGAATAAAAGATCCCTCAGAACAGGTAATAGTGACTCATAGGGCCAGCCTAGCATTACAGGAAGATCAAGAGCAAAAATATGTCATATTTAAAGAGAGATACAGCCATTAATATGAATCGAAATCTGAAAAAAAAATTAAGCCATAGCTATCAAATCTGATAAGGTAAATGCGACTGTCATAATGAATTTAGATGTCTACGTAAAAAATAATTTAAAAAAGTTTTTCTTCAAGAACAACATCAAAGAAATTAGGGGAGACCCCACTCACTGTTTCCAGAGATAGCTCAACGAACCAATGAGGAACAGCAATTTCCTCTTCATAGTTGTAGAAACTAAAGACATAAGCATACTGGCTCCCCAGACACCTCTCTTGAGAGCCTAACAGAAAGCCCACAAAGAAGTTGTCCTGGACAGGCCTGTTGTTAACTCTAAAAAAAGCCCAGCATTACAGCTAAAAAATAACTTATTCAACATCTTAAATCAGACACACGCCTTTGAAAACACCAGATTCATCATGAACAATAGTGAATTCACTCAGGCCGTCATGGAGTTGCAGGTACCCAGTGAAGCTAGACTCTAAACTTCTATACAAACGTTCCAACCAAGCCAACATTAGACACCATTAACAAAATTTTAGATAAATATAAGGCAAATTCAGCAACAGAAATTAATCAGCTTATGGACCTTCCTGAACATTTGCTCAGATTTATTGACTTTTAGTTTAACAACAAATTTCATCAACAGCCACATGAGTTATCCATGGGGCAAGTCTCTCTGTCTTGTTAGTTGACATTTATAATGATCAGTTATAAATCAGATCCCTTGCTCTCATTATGCATTCTCTAGTAAAGTAATTTCTATTACAGATAAATTAACGACATATCACATTTTTCCAGTGCAACAATACTGATATCGTACAGTTACGTAACTTTTCAGCCAGGTCCACCCCAACATTAAATACACCATCATACGTGAGGAGAAGAGACGTTAAGTTTGTTAGACCTAACTATTTACATAAAACACAACCAGCTACATATAGAACTATTCACAGCTGCTCCTTCCATACCTCCACTCAAAAATTAACAGCATACCGAAGGTCAGTGAATATATCAATTGCACAACATTACCTTTTTGAGAAATTGCATTAATCAAACAAATAGCCACCAATAATGGATATTCACCATCCATAATTGATCACCTCGTTAACTGTATGAAAAATAAATAAAATAGTTAGGAAGCAACACGCTGGTTACCAACTGATACAAAAACCATGAAATATTCCAGTATCCCATTCATTGGAAGAGCCTCTTATAAAATTGTCACTCAGTTCAAAAAGTATGGCTACAAAATGGGCTATTACTCATCTAATTAAATAAACCACGTCCTGCTTCATAGTTGCAACAAACCTGACAAACATAAACAACCATGTGTATACAGTATCATATGCCCAGTCCGTTTTTCAGTGGTAATACAGACAGATCATTTGCCATATGAGATAAGAAATACATGTGAGCACTTCGATTAGATGTACATCATAAATCTGCTGTGGAACCTCATCTTTATGACAACAAACACAACATTCGAGACATCAGTAAAGATCTCACAATCTGTTATAGACAACGTTCAGGCAATAGTGAATACAACACGTAATTTTCTGAATTCAGTTACCTATGTCTTCTGTATTCAGTTTACTGTCTCCTAATACAAAAGTGTCACAAGAAGCAACGATCACGATTTCCTTATCCCTGGCTCAGAAATAAATGCACCGTATCAGATCTGTCTCATTCCATCTAGACTGGACCCCCCCCCCTCTCTCTCTCTCTCTCTCTCCACTCCCCTACCTCTCTGGCCTTCCCGCACGAGGCCCAGCAAGTACTCACCGCCATTTTTAGGCAATTTCATTGGTGCACAACTAAAATAATGTGCAGTTACCATCACAGGGACTATAAATTGCGTACTTAGCAACAGAAACAGTAAATTGAAGTGATTATTAAGACTTTTTAATGTACATAAAATGTCAAATTTGGTGTTGAATTTGCAAGCATGTATAGCTAAAATTCTTAACTCTCACTCTTCTAAGTATTTGTTTAATTTGTTATTTTATTTCGCCAACTATAGAAATGAACATACTAGAGAATCTAATACTCCATCACATCACTGAAACGCATGTTGAATATGCACCATTTGAGCTATGTAGTACTATAATCAATATCCTAAGAAGTTTCAGAATGTAAGTGCAGATGTGGAAAATTTTCATCAATTGAGAAAACGAAAATCATGTGGTCAAACCAACGTAATATGGTATTAGCCTTTATTTCACTCATTTCTCTATTTTCATCTTTTTAATCCCACCTGATGTACAATTAATCTTGTTAAATCTAGTAACTGTGTCATTCTGTCATTTTCAGGTGAAAAACTCAAGCAGATATAATCCCAGTATACCCATAAAGCCCTTGAAAATTGAGTTTTAGCTCCGAAACACGTTGGACGGCAATTATAATATAAAATTTGTGACTGATGACAGAATATTTTTAATAAATACGTAAAAAATATTACAAATTTATTCGTGTCATTTACTATCTTGACTTATTCCGTTGCTCCATCTTTCAAATTGTTGTACTAACTGTTTTGCTATTAAAGTGCTATAAAGTCCTACCTCAAGCGACATCGCTAATTGTGCAGGAGATGGTTGAAGTGGTCACTGTAACAAATATCTAATAAACCAGTGTTGCTGGCCCTTGTTTTGATCACATGCGAGATACTTTATTCCTACACGCTGATCAGGGGTCTGAAGATGATGTAGTAAAACGCTGGAACTGGTTGCCCAATAAAATAAGATTAACAGTTGACGGCTGGAAAGTGTTTAATTTAGTTTGACATCCTCTATCTAACAGCCAAGTCCCGCAACCATCGCTAAAAAGATGGGTATACAGTCATTAATTGTTGGTTAATTTGGTGGGGGGGGGGGGGGGTACCAAACAGCGAGATCTTCGGACCCATCAGATTAGGGAAGGAATGGGAAGGAAGCTAGCTGTGCCCTTTCAAAGGAACTATCCCGGCATTTGCCTGGAGTGATTCAGAGAAATTACGGAAAACCTAATCAGAATGGCCGGACGCGGGTTCGAACCGTCGTCCTTACGAATGCGATTCCAGTGTGCTAACCACTGCGCCACCTCGCTGGGTGTCATCACTAACATCTTCACTGTAAACTGTTGAAACAGATATGAGACGATTTGAATAATGCTTTGGGGCAGAACGCGAGTTTCTGCGGATAAATTATTTGTTAACGAATCCAAGGAAAAATAAGGATACTAAAACAAAAAAATCGAATTTACATTTTTATATGTAGCGCCCTTGTCTAACCGAATCATCTCTACTGACTTTCATAAGAATACTAGACAAAGTCTGAAGACTCTAGACTGCTTAGATTATTAAGGAATTCTTCCTTGTGACGTATTAATGCACCACTGTTTATTTACTTTGAAGAACTCTGAAATTTCATACGAATCGATGAACTCAGAGGCTGCAGACCAAAAGTATACTACAGATAAGTTCTCGTGCTCTAAAAGGAAGACATAAAACGGCGGAGCTATTATGCAACCCGACAGGACAGGACACGCATAAAAACTTGTTGCTTCCAAAGCGATGGCATTTGCGATGCTAGCTGTGAGATTTTTTTGCTATCTAGAATAAATGTTGTTCTCTTGTTACTTTCCTTCCACACAGCTGTGTTCATTGTTTTAATTTATTTGCTATAGTGTCCGAAGGAACTACGGCTTTATCTTCAGACGTTTTAGCACTGTGATACATGTTCACTTCACTAGTGGATATATGAGGGTGTGCTGAATTTTTTAATTTTTTAATGAAAACTCCTAAAGCCTTTTAATAAAACAAATGTTATTAACATTCCACATCTTTATTCTTCATAGCTACATATTGGTTTCTCAAGATAGCCACCCTGGCGATGAACACATTTATACCAACGAGAGATTAGTTTGTTGGTACCGTCACTGTAGAATGATTGACTATGTTGACAGAGCCACAACTTCACCTCTGCTTGCACCGTTTCATCACTATCAACGTGAAATCCTCGACGGTGTCCTTCAAGATTTGGAAACAGATGAAAATCAGACGTTGTCAAGTCAGGACGGTATGGAGGATGATAGAAGAAACTGAAACCAAGGAATAGGAGTGTTGCAGATGTCACAGCGCTCTTGTGTGGTCTGGCATTGTCATACTGAAGGAGAGGTACTCCATTTGTGGACGAACTCTTCTCCGAATTCGAGCTTCCAGTCCTCTGAGGCCTTGCAAAGCTTATGGTGATGCCTTTAGGCATGGGTTCAAAGTTCACCACACCTTGAACATCCCAGAACACCATTAGCATGACTTTGGCTGCTGATGACTTGGTCTTGAACTTTTTTGGCGTCTGTGAACCATTGTTTTGGGACTCCATTGCTGCTTTCTCGGTTCCAGGGTCAAGATGGTGAACCCAGCTTCATTACGAGAACAAACAATCCAGCACCACACATTACTGATGTGGATACAATCATCACTGTACACAGCTTTCATTCTTCTAAGGATTTCAATTGCATGTACGTTTTCTGCGGCGAGAAACTCAATTACAGCACGCTGTTTCTCATACATCGCCATTGCTACGTTACACACCCTTGTTTCTAACGCTACAGTTAGAAGCCCTCTAGCCACAGAGGGTTGCAACATGCGTCAGCGAAGCGTAAAGTCGACCGAGTAATATGGATGATACGTAATGCCTCAACCGATATTGAAAACAGAATAAAAAAAATTCGGGTGCATTACTTTTCAGCACGCTCTCATAACTGAGGTGGTATAGCTAACCAATCACAGTGCTAAAGCGCCCAAATGTGAAGCCGGAGTCGTTGCGTAATCGTTAACAAATAGTTTAAAACAATGAATACTGTTGATTGGAGGAAAACTAGTAAGATAATAGTCTTTATTCTTCATAACAAGACTTGCTAAAATATACAGAGCAGTGAAACGAGCGAAAGCATATGTTTGTGGACTCAGATGGTTTCTGTATTGAAGACGCTCACCACTAATTGTACATATTCACTAAGCACAATAGGTTGCTGCTTTAGCTCTTATGATTCTGTGTCAGACAATTTTGGGAGAAACGTCATGACAGATCAGCTCTTCCACTGTCAGTGATGTCATCAATATTATTTTGAAACTAGTCGCAGCTGTAGAACGCAGTTCAAGGGTGAAATACAGTTGTGCACAAATTCGCAATCACAAATAGTTCCTCTCGTTTCGATGTAGTACACTGGCCAGTTGGTAGAAAAGCGATAAACAGATTTATTCGTAAAAAATTGCTCTTGCGAAATGTCCTCTGTGAACTCATTTCTACAGTCTGTGCCGACCGCAGTATATTAATCAAAACAGTGAAGCGAGGACACCAATTATAGCACGTGTGGAAAGTACTGATGCGGTAATTAAATCCGCAGGGCGCATTTTCCCACTTGCACCGCTCAAAAGGTAATTAATTTGATAATGTTGAGCGGGACTTGGGCAGTGGGGGGTGGGGGGGGGGGATGCAGAGCGGGTCATTTGATTTACAACCGCTGTATTACTTTGTGCGGAGCTATCACCGGGTTTAATAGCTGAAGACTCAGATCAGTATGACGTCCCTGGGAAAACAATTTAGTTTATGAGGCTATCATTTCTCAGACAGGAGCTCTTATATGCTGCGACACTTATTCAGATTAGTTTTTGATGTCTTCGAGGATTTCCTGGTAAATAACTTTGATCGTAATCCATGTTTCTCTAATATTTGTCAGTGGGGATTAGCTACATTATGCATCATTTATATCTCGTCATCCATGTGAGTGGCACATCAGATGTAGAAAGAGTAGAAGTCAACCTCATACACAGGGTGAGTCACCTAACATTACCGCTGGATATATTTCGTAAACCACATCAAATACTGACGAATCGATTCCACAGACCGAACGTGAGGAGAGGGGCTAGTGTAGTTGGTTAATAAATGCACGGAAGTATGTTCTTTAACACAAACCTACGTTTTTTTAAATAGAACCCCGTTAGTTTTGTTAGCACACCTGAACATATAAACAAATACGAAATCAGTGCCGTTTGTTGCATTGTAAAATGTTAATTACATCCGGAGATATTGTACCCTAAAGTTGACGCTTGAGTACCACTCCTCCGCTGTTCGATCGTGTGTATCGGAGAGCACTGCAACATTCATCGCGTTTCTACAGAATGATCTGCCAACGTTGCTCGAAAATGTCCCACTGGAAACGCGTCGACGTATGTGGTATCAGCATGATGGTGCACCTGCACTTTCCGCAATTAACACTAGGCTGACCCTTGACAGGATGTTCGACAGGCGTTTCATAGGACGTGGAGGACGCATAAATTGGCCAGCCCGTTCTACTGATCTTACACCTCTGGACTTCTTTCGGTGGGGTACGTTAAAGGAGAATGTGTACCGTGATGTGCCTACAACCCCAGAGGATATGAAACAACGTATTGTGGCAGCCTGCGGCGACATTACACCAGATGTACTGCGGCGTGTACGACATTCATTACGCCAGAGATTGCAATTGTGTGCAGCAAATGATGGCCACCACATTGAACATCTATTGGCCTGACATGTCGGGACACACTCTATTCCACTCCGTAATTGAAAACGGAAACCACGTGTGTACGTGTACCTCACCCCTCGTGGTAATGTACATGTGCGTCAGTGAAAAAGACCAATAAAAAGGTGTTAGCATGTGGACGTAATGTGCTGTTCCAGTCTCTTCTGTACCTAAGGTCCATCACCGTTCCCTTTGGATCCCTACGTAATTCGGTGCTCTCCGATGCACACGATCAAACAGCGGAGGAGTGGTACTCAAGCGTCAACTTTAGGTTACAATATCTCCGGATGTAATTAACATTTTACAATGCAACAAAGGGCACTGATTACGTATTTGTTTATATGTTCAGATGTGCTAACAAAACTAACGTGGTTCCATTTGAAAAAAACGTAGGTTTCTGTTAAAAAAACATACTTCCGTGCATTTTTTATGGTTTGTATTAAACAGTTACTCTAGCCCCTCTCCTCACGTTCGGTCTGTGGAATCGGTTCGTCAGTATTTGATGTGGTTTACGAAATATATCCAGCGGTAACGTTAGGTGACTCACCCTGTATACACAGAACTTCAAAACTTTAGTGCAATTCAAAGATGAGAGCATAATTGCTGTATAGGATGTATAAAGCGTCATCATGACGCACTTGTGCTACAAATGTGTTCGCGAAGCTCAATTAAGTAAGATCTGACATTGACGTTAAAATTTACAAATAGGCAATAGACCCAGAAAGCGTCTTCCACAAAAATCTATTAATATTGGACATGATTTCTCTGTCTGACAAACATGAGCGACGCCTCTATGAATAATTCAAGAGTCTACTTTGCTTATTTTATTCTCTTATGTTGTATGGTATTATATTTTGGGGTAACTCTTCCCAGTCCTGCTCCTTATTTATATAAATGATATGCCTGTAGTATTACGGGTAACTCTTAAATATTTATGTTTGCTGATGACACTAGCTTGGTAGTAAAGGATGTTGCGTCCAACATTCACCTGGTTTCAAATAGTGTAGTTCATGACCTAAGTTCGTGGTTTGTAGAAAATAAACTAACGATAAATCACAGCAAGACACAGTTTCTACAGTTTCTGACACACAATTCAACAAAATCTGACATTTTAATTTCACAGAATGGGCATATGATTAGTGAAACTGAACAATTCAAATTTCTAGGTGTTCAGATAGATAGCAAAATGTCGTGGAAAGCCCACTTTCAGGATCTTGTTCAAAGACTTAATGCTGCCATTTTTACTATACGGACGGTATCTGAAGTGAGTTATCGTTCGACACGAGTATTAGTCTACTTTGTTTTTTTCATTCACTTATTTCGTGTGGTATTATACACTCCTGGAAATTGAAATAAGAACACCGTGAATTCATTGTCCCAGGAAGGGGAAACTATATTGACACATTCCTGGGGTCAGATACATCACATGATCACACTGACAGAATCACAGGCACATAGACACAGGCAACAGAGCATGCACAATGTCGGCACTAGTACAGTGTATATCCACCTTTCGCAGCAATGCAGGCTGCTATTCTCCCATGGAGACGATCGTAGAGATGCTGGATGTAGTCTTGTGGAACGGCTTGCACATGCCATTTCCACCTGGCGCCTCAGTTGGACCAGCGTTCGTGCTGGACGTGCAGACCGCGTGAGACGACGCTTCATCCAGTCCCAAACATGCTCAATGGGGGACAGATCCGGAGATCTTGCTGGCCAGGGTAGTTGACTTACACCTTCTAGAGCACGTTGGGTGGCACGGGATACATGCGGACGTGCATTGTCCTGTTGGAACAGCAAGTTCCCTTGCCGGTCTAGGAATGGTAGAACGATGGGTTCGATGACGGTTTGGATGTACCGTGCACTATTCAGTGTCCCCTCGACGATCACCAGTGGTGTACGGCCAGTGTAGGAGATCGCTCCCCACACCATGATGCCGGGTGTTGGCCCTGTGTGCCTCGGTCGTATGCAGTCCTGATTGTGGCGCTCACCTGCACGGCGCCAAACACGCATACGACCATCATTGGCACCAAGGCAGAAGCGACTCTCATCGCTGAAGACGACACGTCTCCATTCGTCCCTCCATTCACGCCTGTCGCGACACCACTGGAGGCGGGCTGCACGATGTTGGGGCGTGAGCGGAAGACGGCCCAACGGTGTGCGGGACCGTAGCCCAGCTTCATGGAGACGGTTGCGAATGGTCCTTCTCGATACCCCAGGAGCAACAGTGTCCCTAATTTGCTGGGAAGTGGCGGTGCGGTCCCCTACGGCACTGCGTAGGATCCTACGGTCTTGGCGTGCATCCGTGCGTCGCTGCGGTCCGGTCCCAGGTCGACGGGCACGTGCACATTCCGCCGACCACTGGCGACAACATCGATGTACTGTGGAGACCTCACGCCCCACGTGTTGAACAATTCGGCGGTACGTCCACCCGGCCTCCCGCATGCCCACTATACGCCCTCGCTCAAAGTCCGTCAACTGCACATACGGTTCACGTCCACGCTGTCGCGGCATGCTACCAGTGTTAAAGACTGCGATGGAGCTCCGTATGCCACGGCAAACTGGCTGACACTGACGGCGGCGGTGCACAAATGCTGCGCAGCTAGCGCCATTCGACGGCCAACACCGCGGTTCCTGGTGTGTTCGCTGTGCCGTGCGTGTGATCATTGCTTGTACAGCCCTCTCGCAGTGTCCGGAGCAAGTATGGTGGGTCTGACACACCGGTGTCAATGTGTTCTTTTTTCCATTTCCAGGAGTGTATTTTGGGGTAACTCTTCCCATTCTAAAAGGATATTTTTGGCTCAGAAACGTGCGGTTCGGGCAATAAGTTCACGAACCTCTTGTCGACCCCTGTTCACGAGTCTGGGTATTTTGACATTGGCCTATCAATATATATATTCCTTACTGTCATTTCTTGTAAACAATATTAGCTTATTCCCAAGAATAAGCAGCTTTTACTCGGTTAACACTCGACAGAAATCAAACCTGCATTTGAATCGGACTTCCTTACCTCTTGTGTAGAAAGGTGTGCTGTATACTGCTGCATCCATTTTCAATAAGCTACCGCTCGAATTCAAAAATCTTAGCAGTAATCCACGCGCTTTCAAATCTAAACTGAAGAGTTTCCTCATGGGTCACTCTTTCTATTCTGTCGAGGACTTCCTTGAAAAATTAAGCTGATTCTTATTGTATTGTTGATTGCGTTTACTTAAACTTATGAATCGACTTTGTTCGGGTTCATTAACATTTTATTTTTATCTATTATTACTTTTATGTTGTAATTTCTTGTAGTGACATGTTCCATGACCTTGGAGATTTGCTCCTTAATTTGGTCCTACGGAACTTGACCCGTAAATAAATTTAAAAGAATAATATAATTCATCTGTTCAAAGAGACCTAGGAAACGACTATCCAACCGTTGTGTCTGCTAGAGCGACATTCTCGGCACTAGCCATCATGGAAACAAGACAGTGGAGAGTGACCTTACATGTGCTCCATCTAGTTTAGAACCAAAAATTCAGGCGCTGCTTACAGAAAATCATTGTGAACTGTACACTGACGTTCTGAATTTTTCATGTAACTTGAATCACATAAAAAAAGTTACATGTGAAAAGTGTTGCTCAAGTGAAATCAATAGCATTAGGTATTTAGGTAGGTCATAAATACATTTCTGTTTCAGTTCCCAAGTCCTTTGAAATGCTATAGTTTTGAATTAGTCTACGTTTGCTAATCCACTGTTAGTAAAGTGTGGGTTCTTGTCAAATAAAATTTTTTTTCAAAATAAGCAAAAGATTTAATAAGTAAGAAATATATGAAGCCACAATGTATTCTGGCATTGCAAAGGGGCGCACCAAGTGAAATAAGTTGCGAACTGCTGGTGTAGAGGGGGAAGGGGGTAGGGTAGAATTGAGGGGTGGGGACCAATAGGAGATCTAGAGAAGTGAGGGAAGGGGAATAAATTTGGCAGCCAAGCAGGCAGCTCATTTCCACAGCCAGTAGGACAACACCCCTTTGATTTTCCTACCATTTACTAGCCACACAGTCGCCTGAATAGGGTGGAGAGATGGAGGGGTGAGGGAGAGGAAGAAGGAATTCTGGTAACGATACAGACTGCATTCAGAGGAGCACTGGTCCACTACTAGTGGGGTAAGGAGGTTCGACGGACAGACACAATGAAATTGCCGCAAAGCGCTATCATTTCTGGACATGCCCTTGGCCACTCTGTGAACGAAGTTACATGATTTGTTACTGTGTCAATGTGAACTGCACACTGCGCCTAAAACGTAAGCAGTACCACTCACAGCAATGTAAACAGGTGTAAGGATTGTAAAGATGTCATAAAAAAGCCTAACCGGCGGTTTCACTTCCCGTCAATGAGAATTGGTTTCAAATGAGACAGTAACTGCTGCTGACATTGAATGCAGGTCCAGCTCAACCAGTGCGCGAACGAAATTTGTTAAGAGACCTAAATAAAATGTACATTTGGAGTTGGACATCTTGCAAAATATCATTGCTCGTAGCAACACATAAATCTGCACATCTTTTATGGGTCACACAATATGGTAACTGGACAGTAGCTGACTGGGGGTGTGTAGTGTAAAAAGGTGCTAATGATCATTAAACTAATACATCCTGGGAGGATTCGGCAAATAAATGGTTACTGTTAGGACAAAAATATATTCTAGCTGCTTCATGCAGGTAAAAATGATCCTACTGCTACTGCGGATTATTTATATTAATCCTGGGAAAAGGAGACACAGAAATGTCCCTGTATTCTAGAAATTTAGGCAAATGTCATGATGATTAACGCATCTTCCTTGCAGCCTCACTATAAAACAAACTGTTACTATAACTTCACTAATTCTTCTTTTTGTTTCTTGTTTGATTTACTGGCACACATATCGTCACTGGATTCTGTCTGTACCGCTCATGAAAATTCAATTGGTAAATTTATTTCACTTGAATCATTAAACAAAAGGGTCAGTGTATAACATTTGATTTTACGTATAAGAAGCTGATCTTATCGTTTCAGGAATCAATTAAGGATTCGATGGGAATTTGGTACACAAATCTTAGGTTTTCTTTTAACATTCCATACAAACGACTTATGTATCAGATATGTCTGATTCGAATTGAATGTACATTATGAAACTATACTGTTTATGTCCTTAAGACAATAGATATGCATTACCGACCATTGGTTCTTTATCTCAGTATAATCGGTTGTAGATCTACTATCACTTATTTCAATTTGAGCCAACAGGTTTGCGACGCCCTGTATACGTTTCATTGTGAACCGAAGGGTTGCAGTTTTGCCTCTTTTCAAAAGATACGAGGCACTGAGAACAACGGCAGTTCAAGGAGGCATTGAACAATCAGTGTGTGGAGGGTGTACTACACGTTGAAGAACGTTCTGCGATATTAATTGCTACTACTTAAACTCTCTAAAATATGAGCACAGACTAAATAGGTCACTGACCTATAGTAATTCTTACAGCAGGTTCCTTGTGAATGTCAGTTACTAGACACTGCTTCCAAGAACCCTTCTATTCATTCTAAAAAACTACAGAGATTTTAATGTTTAACGGTAAATGGTTTAACACAAAAAGAGTTGATTAAATGTATTCAGGTTGTAAAGTGTGTAGTTGCATTAGTAACCACACCACAAATGGACAAGGTCGTTCAGACACGTGTTGAATTTACTGATATGATATAACAGACATTAAACTCATGTTCTACTGAAAACTTGCTATGTGAGATAATTAAAACACACTTCCACAATGTTACAGCGAAGTAGAGCTTCACTCACCCGCTACAAGAGCAGTAATAACTACTCGTTAACCATGTAACTTGTCCGCCCCCGGTAGCTGAGTGGTGTCCGCAGCTCGTGGTCGTTCGGCAGCGTTCTCGCTTCCCGCGCCCGGGTTCGATTCCCGGCGGGGTCAGGGATTTTCTCTGCCTCGTGATGACTGGGTGTTGTGTGATGTGCTTAGGTTAGTTAGGTTTAAGTAGTTCTAATTTTAAAAAAAAATAAAAAAAGCCGGCACGGTAGCTCAGCGTGTTCGGTCAGAGGGTTAGCTGCCCTCTGTAATAAAAAAAAACTGAGTGAATGGATCAATAACGAACTTCAATGGGCGTCAGGGGACGTCCGCCAGGAACAACTGCGACGAAAAAAATGAAAAAAATATATATATTATTATTAAAAAAAAGCGGTCAGTGCGACAGACTGTCAATCCTAAGGGACCGGGTTCGATTCCCGGCTGGGTCGGAGATATTCTCGGCTCAGGGACTGGGTGTTGTGTTGTCCTAATCATCATTATTTCATCCCCATCGACGCGCAAGTCGCCGAAGTGGCGTCAAATCGAAAGACTTGCACCAGGCGAGCGGTCTACCCGACGGGAGGCCCTCGTCACACGCCATTATTATTATTACCATGTACCTTGCTCTGTTTCTGAAACCAACAGTGGAATCTGTAGATACACTTCATTTTCACATCCTTAATCATTTTACACCTAGTCTACATCCAATATCATCGTATCATCTACACATTGTTTAATCGTATTCTCAGCATGCCTCAAATTTATCATCAGAATAAAAATTTGTCTTCGTCCCAATTATCTCTGTACACATCATATTTACCTCAGTATGAAGTTTCTTTGAGGCAAGAGCGGTAAATCCATAAAGTGTAATTCATCATCATATTAATTTATTACATCATTTGCTTAATGTGCCGTGGCACATTATCAATACGTGTGTTGTGTTCCAGTTTATTAGACAACTAACTCTCACAAATAAAAGATGGAAAGGGAGAAAGTAATAAAAACATAAAAGATGGAGGGGGAGAACCCAATCTATTCTTGCATAGTGGTGCCTATCCTGTACACGACAACAGTAACATGACTGAGAAATAACTTTTAACTTTATTAGAGTTCAAGAAGAGAAAAAGGTATCCAGGGCACAGAAAGTAGAGTGGAGAGAATATAATCCTTTAGTCCCACAATCTGGTAGGTCATACAGTGGTAAAATGTCGGATCTGTCCGGCTAAGGCTGTGTTCACAGTGGCACCGACAACGGTCGTCAGACACCGTCGGCAGGGGTCGCCCGATAACACCGCCGACAGTGTGGTCATATTGCGTCTGATCTCCTTCGTCAGTTTTTGGCAGGGTCAAGGAGCTTAAGTTAGGTTAGAATCTATTCTATGTATCAAGTAGGTTAGATTTCAGCCTCTTACGGTGCGGTGGATACCACGACGCCTCTGTGCTTGGATACGAGTGCCGCATAGAAGCTTCTGCTACTAAATGGACGCCGAATGCATATAATGAGCTGTCCTGTCTCGTAACGAACGTGGCGAGAACAATACACTCCATCCTCAGTCATCGGAATAATCATACAAGCTTTACGAATACATGAGATTACGGGAGAAACGTTCTGTTATGTACTCGAGATAATTGAAAAGCAAATTACAATCACTCTGTTTCTCTGTATTTGTTTAATGTTGTGCAGGCGTACGTCAGTTAACCTTCAATGACTGTCACTTAGCCTACGAGTGAAAAACAAGCATAAAGTGTAGCATAAGGTACACTGAAAACCTGAAGCACTTAAAAGTGGAAATACATTCCATAGATCGCATTTGCAAACCAGTTCATATTAACAGAATCACAAACCGACCGGCATTAAACGCCAGTAAGCAGTGATAATAATTTTTAGGCAACTGATGACAACCTACCACAAAAAAGATCCAGTATGGTAGCTTTAAGCACATATGATACGTCACCCTTTTCGCTTGCACAAATAATTTTTTAAGGTTATAATCTACGCCTAAAATTTCAAATAAAGGTTTTGCCTATTTGAAGTTCCGAATAGGCAATTTCTGTCCATATATTCCGAACTATATCCCGATTTAACTCTTCAGGCTTTCCCGGCGATCTAATGACATCTTGGGTTGTCGGGTGTTCTGCCGGATATCAGCTTCGTACTTGCACGATATTTCGGTCACGTAGCTCGTAACCTTCATCAGGTGCAACCTGAGACTGCTCCTCGAGTGGACCTGGTCCAGTATTTATGCCTATGGCCTTCCCCCTCCACCAACGGCTGCAGGCGCGTCCTCTGTGGTCCGCGCCCATTCCCTGCGATCTGCTGGAGCGCTGCTGCTCCGTTTTCCGTCCGCTGTGGTTCTACGTGTTCCCTCTGCGGTCCGCGCGCACCAAACCCGCTCCTGGGGGTTTCATCTACAGTCTGGGGTACCAAGCGTTCCCCCTGCGGTCCGCACCCGCTCACCACGACCTGTTGGAGCGTTGCCGCTCCGTTTGCCACTCGAGTAAGCGATGCAGTGCAAGCAGGACCATGCTACTCAAGCGAAGGGTGTGGCGGATCGTCACCAGGCGGGACGGGCTCGGGCGACCGAGTCCGCCCCGTCTGCGGCCCCATCCGGCCCCCCACGTACGACGACGCAGCAAATGACAATGGACCACGAGACGGCATATTCTAGGGAAACAGGCCCGCTTACAGCGGCGCAATCAAATGGTTCAAATGGTTCTGAGCACTATGGGACTCAACTGCTGAGGTCATTAGTCCCCTAGAACTTAGAACTAGTTAAACCTAACTAACCTAATGACAGCACAAACATCCATGCCCGAGGCAGGATTCGAACCTGCGACCGTAGCGGTCTCGCGGTTCCAGGCTGCAGCGCCTTTAACCGCATGGCCACTTCGGCCGGCTAGCGGCGCAATTGTACGCCATCCTGCACCGAATGTCACGGGATACTGATTACCGGGAACGAGCAGCCGACGAACGAGCTCTCCACTTGTTCCACCAGTACCTCAAGTCACTCGGTTGCGTGGTCAATGAAGAGGAACGAGTACCGTCGGGAGCCCTGAAAGGCGTGTTGAATACAGACGACACTGTTCTGTCAGCGGCGGCCCCGATGAGTGTTGCGCCACCAGTCCCAGTTCCAGAAGAAACTGGTGCACTGCTGGCTGCCACTCCGGTCTCTTCCAGTGAAGAGACCACAGTTATACCGCAACCTGTACCGCCAGGCGTGACGAGAGAAGACGTCACCGTCCTGCCACGTGACGACACTATCGTAGAGGCCAACCTTGGCGACCTGCTCGAGGCGGAAGCCATGGCAACACCGCAGCCCTCCAGGAAGAGGCCGTCAGCAATAGAGGAGGACGACTCCTCCAAATTCTCTCAGTCTGCTTGCAGGAGAAGCCAGAAGCAGAAGATGGCAGACGACCCTGCCCCCACTGAGGCAGACCAGACACCAGACGACGGCTTCACCGTCCCGAAGCGGCGGCAGACTGCTCGGGCCAAACGGCTCCAAACAGTGCAGCCACTCCCGACGACGAACTCATTCATCGATGTCGACGAGCCAGGGGCCATGGAGGCCACTGAGCCACCCAAGAGGCGGGCACCCGCCCCACCACCGGTAACTGTCTCATGGACGGGCACTTACAAGTCCTTCCTTGATAAATTTGAGACAGTTGCGTCCGCTGTCAAGGTCAAATGTGTCGGGCGAGACCTATACCGGGTTTCGACCGCCACCATGGATGACTACCGCGCAGCCATGAAGATCATTGAGACCGACAAGCTACACTGCTTTACACATAATGCGGAGCCCGTGAAGCAGCTGAAGGTGGTTTTCCACCGCCTCCCACTGAAAATGGAGCCCTCGCACCTCAAAGAAGAACTGGCGGGGCTGGGCTACATGGCCAGCTCCGTGACCATCATGAAATCGCCCAGGACGAAGCGAGACATGCCTCTTTTCCTAATTGTCCTCCCAGACAACTTCGAAAACCGAAAAATCTTCCAGCTGCAGATGGTGGCCCGAATTGGGGTGGAAGTGGAGACGCTCAAGGCCAAGGGGAGGCGCGCCCAGTGCTTCTCCTGCCAGGGCCTTGACCACGTGGCTCGCTACTGCTCCATGCCGGCCCGCTGTGTCAAGTGCGCCGACTCCCACCAGAGTCGGGACTGAACGAAGAAGCGAGAGGAGGCGCCAAAGTGCTGCAACTGTAGCGAGCCACATGTGGCGAGCTACAGAGGCTGCGCTGCATTCCGCCGCCGCCGCCGCCGCCCACGGCAGAACGGACGATCAGCACCTGCCAGGAAGGTGCAACCTGCCACCAGCTACGCCTCCGCCGCCAAGGGGGAGTCCGCTGACGCCACCACGAGACGACAAGCGGCCTTCCCGCCACGGGACTCGAACGAGACCGCACCATCCACCGCGCCTGGCTCGTCAGCCCCACAGGCTGCCTCCCAGGCTGACCACCACCAGGGTGGACGACGCACTGCCCGTCCACTCAACACTCCCGCGCCGCAGGCTGCTGGGCGCGCGGTCCAGCGAACGGACGCGACGGCGACGCCTCGCCCGGCCGCCTACGTACAAAACAGCCAAGTACTAGAAAGGTCTCCTGTCTCCATATGTGGGGAAATGTATTCACCACATCCGCAACTCAGAAGACTTCCTGCAACGCCTCAAGCAACTGCACATCACAGATTCGGACATCATGGTTAGTTTTGATGTGGTATCGCTGTTCACCAGGGTCCCACTGAAGGACTCACTAGAACTGATTGCAGAGAAATTTGACGGTGCTCTGTTGTACCTGTTCAGTCATACACTGACATCCACGTATTTCCTGTACAGAAACCAATATTACGAGCAAACTGAAGGTGTAGCTATGGGCAGCCAACTGTCCCCTGTGGTTGCCAACATGTTTATGGAGAGTTTTGAGGAGAGGGCATTGGAGACAGCCACATTTAAACCCACATGCTTCTTTAGGTATGTGGATGACACCTTCGTGATCTGGCCACATGGGATGGACAGGCTCAATGAGTTTCTTGAACATCTTAACTCATGCCACCCTAATATCAAGTTCACCATGGAACTGGAGAAGAATGGCCAGCTGCCATTTCTGGATGTACTAGTCCAGAGGAAAGCAGATGGATCAATTGGCCACAGTGTGTACTGAAAACCAACACACACTGATTTATATCTGCAGGCCAGCAGCTGTCACCACCCTGCACAGAAGAATGGGGTTCTGAAGACTTTGGTCCACAGAGCACGTGCCCTGTCAGACCAATAGAATCTACCTATAGAGATAGAACGTCTCAAAACAGTTTTCTCCAAGAATGGATACACGGACAGACAAATTGAGAGGGCACTCCAACCAGCCACTATACCACAGGTTCCTGAAGAAGACCAAGATGAAGCAAAGAAGGTGGCATATCTGCCCCATGCTGGCTCTGTTTCTGCCAGAATCAGTAGGATCCTCCGTAAACACAATATCAAGTGTGTTTTCTGTCCATCCAACAAGATCGGGGGACTGCTGGGGAGTGTCAAAGACGACCTGGGGTTACGAAAACCGGGGATTTACAATATACCTTGTCAATGTGGCATGTCCTACATTGGCCAGACGACACGAACTGTGGAGATCAGATGCAAAGAACATCAGAGGCACACTACATTAAGACGGGTGACTAAGTCAGCCATTGCTGAACACTGTCTAGAACTAGATCATGCCATGAAGTATGAGGATACCAAGATTCTAGCACAAACACCCAGATTTTGGGACAGTGTTATAAGAGAATCGATAGAAATTAAAATGGCAACCCAAGATGTTATATCCCTATTATTATATTTTCACACTCAGGATGCCACAGAATCAGTCTTTCTTGGACTAAACGTATAAGTTTCCCACGCTCCATATTTCGTGTGCGAGAACGTCGGTCGATTTGACCGAAGAAAACAAACTGATTTGAATTTCGCCGATTGTCATCAAAAGTCTGTATGTTCGGGAGATAACATCGGCTGTAGTGTGACCGCGTACGTAGCGACGTACTGATTTGAAAAGATGGGCCGTCTCCGGCCGATGTCGGTCGTCGGCGGAATCCACCCATATCGGAGCCACTGTGACCGCAGCCTAATGCCAGACACTTGGCAACTCTACGTACAGCAAACGTGTATGTGAGTGTTCTGCACGAGCCTGCCCAATCTGACTGTCGCGGCTTGCCACCCAATACCATTTGTAATTTATCGATCGTCGCGTCAGTAGGGTTGCCAGGTCCAAAAACAGGAAAGCTGGAGTCGGTGTTATGTTTAGCTGGACATTTTGCCCCGACAGCCGGTCTCCTGTTTTAAATAGAAATAGAGTCAATTGGGTATGTTGATACGTTTACTATTAATCGATTACAGTCAGTTTTACTTGAGATCAACCTTAAACATACTTAAACTAAAAAATGCAGCTTTATAATTTGGAAATTATGAAAGTAAAAAAGTGTTCAGTTTTCTTAATTGCTTAGTCTTCATCCTGTTATTATGTCAAAATAAGCTGAAAGCTCGTCATTAAAGGAAACAAACAATTTTCTATTCTTCTGGGACAGAAAACGAAAAGATATTCAGTAACTTACGTTATTTCAGTTAGACTTATAAAGGAATAACGGTGATCTGTCGTTAATTATTAATATTTTTGATTTGAACCCTCTTGATCCACAACGTTACTTTTTACGAAATTTTCACTCTGCAGCGGAATATGCGCTGATATGAAACTTGCTGGCACACCAAAACTGTGTGTCAGACCGAGACTCTAACTCGTGACCTTTGCCTTCCGCTCACAAGTGTTCTACTATCTGAGCCACCCAACCACGACTCATAATTTGTAATTTGCCAGGAAGTTTCATATCAGCTCACACTCCGTTGCAGAATGAAAATTTCACTATGGGAACATCCCCCAGGCTATGACTAAGACATGTGTCCACAATATCCTTGCTTCCATGAGTGCTAGTTCTGCAAGGTTCGCAGGAGAGCATCTGTGAAGCTTGGAAGGTAGGACTTACAGCTGTGAGGACGAATCGTCAGTCGTGCTTGGGTGGCTCAGCTAGTAGAGCACTTGCCTGCGAAAGGCAAGGGTCCCTCGTTCGCATCTCGGTCTGACATACAGTTTCAGTCTGCCAGGAAGTTTCAACTTTATTTAGCTTCGAAACCATTTCCTGGAACTCTTGAAATGATAATTTTAAATTACAGAACAACAATATCATCATATTTGTCGGTTAGCAGTCTATTGGATGCAATTATGACTGACGTTTCGATGTAGGCGTTATGACCTGGAATTGCATAGTATTATACTGCCAGTTTCAATAAAATTCTTTATCATGTGTATTTTGAAGCAACCTGTTCACTTTTCATGTACCGAAAGTTTTTATGAGGCAGAGGCATCTTTTATGGTTGCTGCATAAATTTCGTGAAATTATTCCATTGATCAGAGAATTTACTACCACCGAGCTTCACGTTTTCTCTTGAAAAAACACTGATAGTTTCTGCAGCTTGTTCCCAGGCTGGAGCATAAGCTAATCTCAGTCAGTGAAAGTGCTTTAATTGGGCGTTAAATTCACGTGTCCAAGATTTTAAACAGTCTTCGGCAATTATGTACGTACTATTCACGTGTGCTCTAAATTCTTCCAGCCGATATGGATGTGTATCTGATAAGTTGTGCGTTACTTCATCTGTTACAAGCCTAACAAAAGCCAGACAACCCGGACTTGTATACATCTGGCGGGACACGAGCGTAAAATGCCTACCTGCCTGGTCTGCTAGCCGAGCTGTTCGCGCCGTCGACTACACCTTTGCTGCCGCCTCTCTGCGCGGCCCACCTGCTGCTGCCGTCGCCCACTGACTGATATCCATCGGCGTCACTCATCTGTCGATTACCGCGTACCTGGCCTCGATGCCTTGCTGCCACGCCGCCTGCCTTTGGACAAATCTGTCCGCCACCAAGCTGCACGACCTACAGCGTCCAGCACCACGCCGCCATTGCCTTCCAGTTGGTGGCGCAGCCCATCTGGCGTCGACGCTGGTGTCACACTATGCCTCGCCGCCCTTGTAGCTGCTACCGCTGGGTCCACATTGAGTCGCGGGTGCCACGTGCTGATGGCCCACCAGCCCTCGTGTGCTGTGTATGACGGGCTGCCGTCACGCACTGTCCAACGTGCGTCGCTTCGTACTGCACTTACTGTACGTCGATCAGTGATTGGGTAGGTATCCTTGAGCAGTCGGCCCGGAAAATTATAGTTTTAAATGGACGATGTCCAACTAGAATTTTCTTTGCCTTTAATTGCAATTTCTTCGAAAAGTTTAAAGCGTCCACTAGAATATGGACATTGTACAGGGTGTTTCAAAAATTACCGGTATATTTGAAACGGCAATACAAACTAAACGAGCAGCGATAGAAATACACCGTTTGTTGCAATATGCTTGGGACAACAGTACATTTTCACGCAGACAAACTTTCGAAATTACAGTAGTTACAATTGTCAACAACAGATGGCGCTGCGGTCTGGGAAACTCTATAGTACGATATTTTCCACATATCCACCATGCGTAGCAATAATATGGCGTAGTCTATGAATGAAATTACCCGAAACCTTTGACAACGTGTCTGGCGGAATGGCTTCACATGCAGATGAGATGTACTGCTTCAGCTGTTCAATTGTTTCTGGATTCTGGCGGTACACCTGGTCTTTCAAGTGTCCCCACAGAAAGAAGTCACAGGGGTTCATGTCTGGCGAATAGGGAGGCCAATCCACGCCGCCTCCTGTATGTTTCGGATAGCCCAAAGCAATCACACGATCATCGAAATATTCATTCAGGAAATGAAAGACGTCGGCCGTGCGATGTGGCCGGGCACCATCTTGCATAAACCACGAGGTGTTTGCAGTGTCGTCTAAGGCAGTTTGTACCGCCACAAATTCACGAAGAATGTCCAGATAGCGTGATGCAGTAATCGTTTCGGATCTGAAAAATGGGCCGATGATTCCTTTGGAAGAAATGGCGGCCCAGACCAGTACTTTTTGAGGATGCAGGGACGATGGGACTGCAACATGGGGCTTTTCGGTTCCCCATATGCGCCAGTTCTGTTTATTGACGAAGCCGTCCAGGTAAAAATAAGCTTCGTCAGTAAACCAAATGCTGCCCACATGCATATCGCCGTCATCAATCCTGTGCACTATATCGTTAGCGAATGTCTCTCGTGCAGCAATGGTAGCGGCGCTGAGGGGTTGCCGCGTTTGAATTTTGTGTGGATAGAGGTGTAAACTCTGGCGCATGAGACGATACGTGGACGTTGGCGTCATTTGGACCGCAGCTGCAACACGGCGAACGGAAACCCGAGGCCGCTGTTGGATCACCTGCTGCACTAGCTGCGCGTTGCCCTCTGTGGTTGCCGTACGCGGTCGCCCTACCTTTCCAGCACGTTCATCCGTCACGTTCCCAATCCGTTGAAATTTTGCAAACAGATTCTTTATTGTATCGCTTTTCGGTCCTTTGGTTACATTAAACCTCCGTTGAAAACTTCATCTTGTTGCAACAACACTGTGTTCTAGGCGGTGGAATTCCAACACCAGAAAAATCCTCTGTTCTAAGGAATAAACCATGTTGTCCACAGCACACTTGCACGTTGTGAACAGCACACGCTTACAGCAGAAAGACGACGTACCGAATGGCGCACCCACAGACTGCGTTGTCGTCTATATCTTTCACATCACTTGCAGCGCCATCTGTTGTTGAAAATTGTAACTACTGTAATTTCGAAAGTTTGTCCGCCTGAAAATGTACTGTTGTCCCAAGCATATTGCAACAAACGGTGTATTTCTATCGCTGCTCGTTTAGTTTTTATTGCCGTTTCAAATATACCGGTCATTTTTTAAACACCCTGTATGATAACCATAGCAGAGAACAGACTGGCACAAAAACTTTTTTGTGTAGGATTAAAGAGTACTTTGAGTGTTTTGTGTTATTCTCATTAGAGAATGATTCATTCTGACAATTAACAGCTGTAATTTTGTAGACAGAACTTTTAAGGGATAATGTGATGAACAGTGGGAAAGACACTGTCTGTGAACAGCGGTATTTACAAATGTATACTTTTAGGTATTACTTTTAAGTTGATTTCTGACATCCTCTTTTCATGTTTAGTTAACGGCTGGGTTGTGGAATATAAGGAAGAATCTGTATATATGTGTTTTTGGCTGTTATTTGTACAGATAAAATAATCTCTATGACAGTGCAGCTGGCAAGATGTGGCCTAGCGACCTCAGCGAGCTCGAGCTATTCGTGATATTTCCTCCGTTTTCATTTTAATCTTACTATTCATGCTATCTTTTTAATCTTTCCTATTAGCACTATTTCCGTGGGCACCTGTGAGAACAGCCTTCCCACCCTTTAAACAGACATGAGGGACTTAGTGCTTGAGCCCCCTGTCTTCTCGCTATACGGTCTCTAGAAGAGATGAAAGTCATAAACGTGCCCACACTCTGACCTCTGAACTGTAATGAGAGTGAGTTTTTATTTCAGGGTAAGATACAGATACAATACTGGCATTTAGGTTCTGAAAGAAAAACCACATTACATTAAGTTCTTCAATATCGTTTGTGTCTATTGGATTACTAGTTGTATCAGACATCATCAGGCCTGAGGATGCCTAAATCGTTGTTAAACATGACTGACATCTGCTGCTGCCGAAAGCGCTAGGACGCTGTATGACCTACCAGATTGTGGGACTAAAGGAATAAATTCTCTCCACTCTACTTTCTGTGCCTTGGATATCTTTTTCTCTTCTTGAACTCTAATAAAGTTAAAAGTTATTTCTCAGTCATGTTACTGCACCACTGTGCAAGAACAGATTAGGTTCTTCCCCTCCATCTTTTATGTTTCTATTACTTTATCCCATTCCATCTTTTATTTGTGAGAGTTAGTTGTCTAATAAAACTGGAACACAACACAGCAGCTTTAGACTGTTTGCCGATGATGCTGTAGTCTACAGGAAAGTAGTATCACATGAGAGTTGTGAACAAATCAATGAGGATTTGCAGAAAATAAATGGGTGGTGTAATGACTGGCAGTTATCTCTCAATATTAGTAAGTGTAACCTACTGCGTATAACAAGGCGAAAACCCCCATTAATATAAGAGTACAAAATAAATGCCCAGTCTTTGGAAGAGGTAACATCCGTTAAGTACCTGGGTGTGACTATTCTAAATGATCTTAAAATGGAATGACCAGATTACACATGTAATGGGCATGGCGAACTCTAGATTGCGGTTTATTGGTAGAATCCTGAAGCGATGCAGTCCTTCAACAAAGGAAATTACTTACAAAACGTTGGTTCGTCCAGTCTTAGAGTACTGTTCGTCTCTATGGGACCCTTACCAGTTGGGTCTGATTCAAGAGATTGAGAAGGTCCAAAGAAGAGCGGCAGGATTCGTGACTGGTACATTTAGCGATCATGAGAGCGTTACAAGTCTCATAGAAGGGTTGAAGTGGGACACACTTGCAGATAGACGAAGCGCTAAACGGAAGGGGCTGCTCACTAAATTCCGAAATCTGATCTTCACTGTTGATGTAGAGCACATATTATTACCACCAACTTTCAAATCGCGCAATGATCACCATTCAAAGGTAAGGGAAATTAGAGCTCGTACTGAGGCGTTCAGACAGTCGTTTTTCCCTTGCACAATCTGCGAGTGGAACAGAGGGGAGGAAATATGACTTTGGCGCGAATTGTGCCCTTTGCCACACACCGCTTGGTGGCTAGCGAAGTACATATGTAGATGTAGATGTAGACAGGTTGGGAAAGGGGCTCATGGATGGGTTGGGGGGGGGGGGGAGGAGGTGTCAGTGGGCAGCTCATCCCTGAGGGGCAGGTGATACAGGGGGTGGAGGCGTGGGTGTGGCAGAGACTGTGGCATGGCGGACTGGGATTCGTGCTCGCTGGGAGCCTGACATAGGTGGACAAGAGAGTGGTGAGAATTCCGAAAATGGTGATGGGGTGACAGCTAAGGGTGAGGGAGAGTCGGGGGATGTGATGGCTGAAAATGGCGCAGGAGTGGGGCAGACAGGCAGGGAAGGGAGAATGGGGATGGGGTCTGCTGATGAGCTCCATGTGATGGTGCTTGGAGGCCGGCCGGAGTGGCCGAGCGGTTCTAGGCGCCACAGTTTGGAACCGCGCGACCGCTACGGTGGCAGGTTCGAATCCTGCCTCGGGCATGGATGTGTGTGATGTCCCTAGGTTAGTTAGGTTTAAGTAGGTCTAAGTTCTAGGGGACTGATGACCACAGCAGTTAAGTCCCATAGTGCTCAGTACCATTTTTTTGATGGTGCTTGGAGCAGTGAACAGGGAGGTGCAAATGATGGAGGTGGTAGGGTGGGCCATGCTGGTGGTGAGGAAGTGGGGGGGGGGGGGGGAGTGAAGATGGTGACGGTGACAGCGGCGGTGACGGCGGCAGGGACGAGAAACGGCGGCTACAGCGAGGACAGTGGCGGCGGCGAAGGACTGCGGCAATGGCGGCAGCAGCACCGTCACGAGGGAGCAATCAGCGTGGGGAGAGGGGGGCAGCGGCCACTCGACCAGGGCGGGGCGGCAGCCCCTCCGGTAGGTGGTGAAGGTGGTCCGGCGAATCCCTCCGGGCAGTGGCTGGACGATGATGGCAGCAGGGGTGGCTCGGTACGCCCCGCTGGGGACAGCGGCGACGGCAGCAAGGGCGCCGGGGCAGAGCCCCACCAGTAGATATGGGTCGAACTCGTTCATTCCCGTGAACTACTCCATTCGTTTCACTCTTTGCCGTGAAGCGTTCAAATGAAGTAGTTCATTTATGAAGTACAGAAGCCTGGCGAAATTGCCAGATCGCCGCTCAGCCGTGGCTACGCTCGCTTCGCCTCGCTCGTACAATAAAGCTTCGTAATACAGAATGAGATTTTCACTCTGCAGCGGAGTGTGCGCTGATATGAAACTTCCTGGCAGATTAAAACTGTGTGCCCGACCGAGACTCCAACTCGGGACCTTTGCCTTTCGCGGGCAAGTGCTCTACCATCTGAGCTACCGAAGCACGACTCACGCTCGGTACTCACAGCTTTACTTCTGCCAGTACCTCGTCTCCTACCTTCCAAACTTTACAGAAGCTCTCCTGCGAACCTTGCAGAACTAGCAGGCTGTGGCTAAGCCATGTCTCCGCAATTTCCTTTCTTTCAGGAGTGCTAGTTCTGCAAGGTTCGCAGGAGAGCTTCTGTAAAGTTTGGAACGTAGGAGACGAGGTAACGGCAGAAGTAAAGCTGTGAGTACCGGGCGTGAGTCGTGCTTCGGTAGCTCAGATGGTAGAGCACTTGTCCGTGAAAGGCAAAGGTCCCGAGTTCGAGTCTCGGTCGGGCACACAGTTTTAATCTGCCAGGAAGTTTCAAGCTTCGTAATACTTCACAATTTTACCAACAGATGGCCGAACTATGCAGTAACGTGCACGCAACGTTTTACGTTCTTACTTAAATAGAGCATCGTCGAAGGGGACAAAGGAAAGATAAACAGAGTAGCCTGTCATATATAAAGAAGGAGATACATTTAATCTTGCTCGACATTTTTTCATGAAGCGCCCAAAAAAGTCTTCATCTGCCAAGTGAAACATTATTTGTTGTATTCATGGACTGAAAACTAGAGCAACCAACGAAATGCAGTCCAATTTTATGTTCCTTTTACAATTTAATCCAAAATAGAATGAGTATGTTTACCACTGTCACAAAGTCTATACACCTACGTTAAGTAATTATTCAGAAGTTTTACTGTAGATTTTATTTTTATTGAGAATAATAACCCTCCACATTCAAAACGTAAACTGTCACTTGTAGTCATTGGTACGATTTCAAGTAAAATCCCTCTTTCAGTGATATTAACAAACCTTTTGTTTTCATGTTGGCTGTGCGTGCTCACACAGCCAGCCTCTTCGTTTGTATCTTTAATATTCATTTGTCTGCAAGCGCCGCCAACGGTAGGCTACCCGTAGACGCGAAGTATAACTGCACAAATGGTCAGGCGTAATGATGCCAGCACTGCAGGAAGCAGCTGACGCTGCCTTCCCCTCGCCCCTCACCACCCCAACCCCTCCTAAACCTATCGTTCCCCACAAACACCGCACGATTCGTCGACAGGCAGTAGAGGGAGGACTGAATAGAAGGGAGAATGACTGGCGTAGCGCCGATGTAGTGGGAGAGGGAGAGGGGAAGAGAGTGAGTGAACTAGAAAAAAGTTTGGATTGTGCTATCTCTGAAGAGTTCGAAGTACCAGTTCATTGAAATTGTGTGGTTAGTTCACACTTCACTGCAGTGAAGCGTTCATTTGAACGACTCATTCACGAGCTCCCCATCACTACCCACCAGAACGGCGGCGGAGCTCACCAGGCGGCGGCAACGGCGGCGGTGAGTGCTGGGCGGCGGCGAGCACCGGGCGGCGGCGGCGGCAGCGGCTGACGGACGGCGAGTTGCAATTTTGCCTCTTTTAAAATGGTGCACCGGTGGTTCAGTGAGGCGTTTCACCCTTTTAATACCAGTGGTTTCTGCCTGAAACCGCCATTTTGTTATAGCTACAATTATTTTTTAAGTATCAGTGCCTTACGCATGAAACCACCGAGCTATTTGCATGACAGAGGCATCTAGTGGTACACTGAGGTACTTCTACGAACGTAGTGAACTGTAGAAATCACTTAGCTGCGTCCAAAGCAACAGTCGAATTGATTAATACTGTTGTACCCTACCACACCTCAATCGACCCATACAGAACTCTATTGTACCCATAGAAAGTATGTGAAACTATTTGGGACAGCAGGTGAAACTTATCAGTTCTGTAGCTCTAATGGATCTCATTTTTAATGTGTGGCTTCATTTGGATATGGCATACCTTACCGAGACTTGAGGACTGCCTTCCTTGCCGAAAAGGGCCATTATCAATGCTAGAGAAGGTATTAAGCTGTATTTGTGTGATGTCTCGTGAAAGTAGCTGATTTTTTGCTCTGTGTGCTTATGGATCTAACACACCACACTATTCACTGAGATGACAAAGATCATAGATACCTCCCAATAACTTATCGGACCTCCTTTCGTCCGGCGTAGTGCAGCAACTCAAAGTGACATGAACTCAACAAGTCATTGGAAATCCCCTGCAGAAATATTGAGCCAAGCTGACTCTATAGCCGTCCATAACTGCGAAAGTGTTACTGGCGTAGGATTTTGTACACGAACAGACCACTCGATTATGTACCATAAATCTCGTATGGGACTCATGTCGGGCAATCTGGGTGGCCAAATAATTCGCTGGAATTGTTCAGGAAGTTCTTCAAATCAATCATGAACAATTGTAGCCCGGTGACATGGCGCATAGTTATCCATTACATTTCCATAGCTGCCTGGGAACGTGAAGTCCATGAATGGCTGCAAATGATCTCCAAGTAGCCGCTCATAACCATTTCCAGTCAATGATCGGTCCACTCCATGTAAACACAGCCAACATTAGGAAGCCACCACCGGCTTTGGTCCATGGCTTTGTGGGGTCTGCACCACACTCGGACTGTACCGTCATCTCTTACCAACTGAATTCGGGACTCAACCGACCAGGTCACGGATTTCCAGTCACCTAGGCCCAAACGATATGGTCACAAGACGAGGAGAGGCACTGCAGGTAATGTCGTGCTGTTAGCAAAGGCATTCGCGTCGGTCGTCAGCTGTCATAGCCCTTTAACGCCAAATTTCGTCGCACTTTCCCAAGCGATAAGTTCGTCGAACGTCCCACATTGGTTTCTGCGGTTATTTCACTCTGTGTTGCTTGTCTGTTACCGCTGAAAACTATATGCAAACGCCGCTGCTCTTAGTAGCTAAGTGAAGGCCGTCGGCCACTGTGTTGTCCATGGTGAGAGGTAATGCCTGAAATTTGGTATTCTCGCCTCACTCCTGCCACTATGGATCTCGGAATAGTGAATTCCATAATGATTTCTAAAATGGAATGTGTCATGCGTCCAGCTCCAACTACTACTCCGCGAGCGAGGTCTCTATCTTCCCGTCGTGCGTCCAAAATCGTCAGAAACCTTTCCACGTGAGTCACCTGTGTAGAAATGATAGCTCCGCCAATACACTCCCCGTTTGTACCTTGTGTACGCAATACTACTGCCATTGTATATGTGCATATCCGTGTCCCATAACTTTTGCCACCTCAGTGTACAGCGGAAGAAATGTGGGCGAAAGAAGAATGCTTTCAATTAGGCGAACTGAAAACCTTTCATGTTTTCCAATACTACACGAATTTAGCTTGTCTTTATATTACAAACTTGGAACAATCTGGGGTCACTGTGAATTTTTAGGGGCATGAAGCGTAATCATAGACGTTTAGACGCCCAAAACACTGTTGCACGCCCGAACAGTAATTGCTGACGTTTGGGAATTCGGGTTAACGAGTACTACATGAGACGCAGAAGCCTAGATGGCCACCCGCCTTTGACAGCGGTACATGAGAATCGCGTTAAACTCCAATTTTGTGCCTGGTGACCAATTCTCACATCGTGAGATGCTGTGTATTACGAGGATGAATCCTAATCGATGAAAGCTAATTATTCTGGTAGTTCCGGAGTGCTGTGATTCCGTACCATGCAGTCACTTCTTGTCGAGTATGAAGCCGTCGGAAGCAAACGGCTCCGCGGCGTTTTCTCTTTTTCCGCAGCCACCTGGCTGTCAGAAGCTGTGCGTGTCATCTCAGTATTCATTCAGACAACCGTAACGGCTCTCGTTTGTCGTAGCACGAGCGAATGGCCTCGACCCATATAAATAACCCGCGCCAGGAGGGTTGCTGCAGTAGACATTTATGCTTTCCACTCTAGTCACTCCAGCACGGGGAAGGAAGACAAACTCCTGTTGCCGCTCTCTGCCGCTTTCCACACAGGCCCGCTCATCTGCAACTGCAGTTCCAGCAGTTACGCAGCGAAAAAAAAAAGCCTCAGTACTTTTACTATCAACTGCGTAGTTTCATTTAGCTTTTCAGCACAACTTACTTTCCTCGAGATTCTGCATTCATTGAAAGAGCTCAACACTCTACACTTCGCGATACCATGAAGGCTGCATGCAACATACGTCAAACTTTCACGAAGTACATTACATGATTGGATATGGAAATGACCATCATTTCAGCACAACCGAGCAAATTATGTAGAAATAACGCTATCTACATTCTATATGAAGGATGTTCGTAAATTCCCGTAACAAAATTGTAGGACTTGGAGAGGGGAGTGGGTATATAATACTTTGAACAGGAACCCGGGATGTCACTTAACGTCCGCCTTGCTGCGAGACCTACTCAATGCCTGTGCGTCTCCGATACAGTAAACATTGTTCGGTACACGTGTACACGTTTTCGGAATACACAGACATACTCCTTGTGTATGACGAAGCTTGAAGTGATGGAAGAAGTGCTAGTCGACTCTATCACAATCGTTTCCGTAAACTAGCACGCCATCGCACAAACTTTTTGCCCAAGTTACGCAGCGGCTCCGAGAAACTGGCACCTTCACCGTGAGTAGATAGGACTGTGATGCTCCACGGCAACGCTGCACGAACGAATTTGAAGACGATGTACCGCATCGCGTTGAAGAGAAACCGTCAACGAGTACTCGAACAGTTGCGTGTGCAATAGATGTAAGTCACAGTATTATCTGGAACGTTCTGCGTTAGCAACAATGACATCCGTACCACTTATAAAGGGTACACGCTGTGGGTCCAGCCGATTTTCCACAATGCGTTGGCTGTTGCACCTGGTTCCTGCACTGCTGCATTGACTAATCCCTGTTTCCACGCCGAGTTCTGAATACTACTAGGGAATATGTTCTGAATCGGTGAAACGACCATGTCTGGGCACACGTCGTGCAACGCATGTTCAAGGTTTTCAGCACCAGCTTGGTATTAACGTGTGGGCAGGTATTCTGGACGGTTATGTGACTGAGCCATACCTCCTTCCATTCACGCTAACTGGTCCTGCATGCTTGATATTCCTACACGATGGGGCAAATAAAAGTGGCACAAACGAGTGGATACTATTGGACATGAATTTATGCATTTAACTACACCCCGTGATGCGCACGTGTACGTCCGTCACGTGATCCTCACCAGTTGAGAGCGTAATGCGGGCTGTGTCGTGTGAGTGGGTCAGTGCAAAGAGGACGATGGTAGTCACAGTCGTGCAGCAGGTTCATCTTGTGGGAAGTTATGAGACAACAAAGTCGTGGTTTGCTGAGAAGTTTAATGGTGTCAAACTGCCAGCAAAAAAGTGCCATTCAACTCTTAGTCCGAAAATGGCGTAAGACAAGTAAAAAAAAAATAATTCCGAAACGTGCTCGCACACCAGAAAATGCGGCTGCAGTTCACCAGATATTGCTTCTGAGTCCTACCAAATCAACCCGACGCCTGTCGCAAGAGACCGGCATATCACGTCGATCATGCGGACATCGCTACCGATTGTCTGTTGTTTATGCATTAAATATATAAGATCTTCCTCAACGCCTCCAGTTTTGTGAGTGGCTGTTCGCTGAGATAACAATGAGTGGCTTTGACATGGATCTTTTCGTTATACCTGATGAAGCCTGGTTACGTTTGAGTGATTGCGTCAGCTCACAGAATCACAGGTTCTGGGCTGCGGAAACACCATTACATGATCAGAAGGTTGGGGTTTGGTGTGCAGTGTCTGCACGCCGCATTATTGGTCCCATATTCTTTGAGCAGACACTGACTCACCGCGGTACATTGTCAAAATTTTGAAACCATTTGCGACAGCAAAAACGGAGGAGGAAAATACCTACAGTTCTTGCAACAGGATGGAGCAACTGGCCATACAGCCGGCCGAACTTTGGAGCACATTTACACAATCTTCACGCCTGACAGAGTTGTCTAAGGTGTATCGCAACAATCCTCGTAGTCTTCAAGAACTGTGGCAAAACATTTCGGATGTGAGAGCAGCAATTCCAGCAGTCTAGCTTCGATCCGCCTTCAGCAATTTGCTGACAGGGCCCAAAAGTTCCAAGAGATGAATGGTGGTCCCTTTCAACATCTGACATAGTCAGGTTTATACCGTATTTCCTTTCCTCTGCTGTGTTTCTTTGTACCCTGGAACTTCGTTCTCCGGGCCACTTTTATTTGGCTCTGAGCACTATGGGACTTAACTTCTAAGGTCATCAGTCCCCTAGAACTTAGAACTACTTAAACCTAACTAACCTTAAGGACGTCACACACATCTATGCCCGAGGCAGGATTCGAGCCTGCGACCGTAGCGGTCGCGCGGTTCCAGACTATAGCGCCTAGAACTGCTTGGCCACTCCGGCCGGCCACTTTTATTTGCTCCACACTGTATAAAACGTACTGGACAAGTTTTTGGAAGCTGTGCCACTGAATTTCCACCAGGAAATGTGGTTTCAACATGATGGTGCATCACCTCACTTCTCAAGTTCGGTTTGGAGACATCTCAAGGAACGATATGATGGAAGATCGATAGGCTGAGGTGGTCCAACGGCGTGGCCTCTGCGATCGACGGATTTAACCCCCGTGGACTACTTGTGGCGTCGTATGAGAAGTTTAATTTACGAGACTCGTGAAGAGACAGAGGAAGATCTGCTGATACGAGATCTGACTGCTGCACTTCAAATTAAAGAGACGCCGGGTGGAATTGAGAGTGTCTACCAAAACATGTCTGTAGCAACGTTAGTGGTCGCCACGTCCAGCCTCGTAGTGCATCGGGTTTGTTCTGTACGTACAGTATGCTGGGTTCGTTTTTTTTCTGGAATAATGTAAAGACGCAATGTTTAAGTATTAATACAAACAAAATCAAATGGCTCTGAGCACTATGGGACTCAACTGCTGAGGTCATTAGTCCCCTAGAACTTAGAACTAGTTAAACCTAACTAACCTAAGGACATCACAAACATCCATGCCCGAGGCAGGATTCGAACCTGCGACCGTAGCGGTCTCGCGGTTCCAGACTGCAGCGCCTTTAACCGCACGGCCACTTCGGGCGGCCAAACAAAATCAATGGATGTTTCGCTATGTTTTCTTTTTCGAATCGTTACCTAATAACTGTACCGAGTCACGCCTAATTCGGTTCCTCAAGCAGAAGTAGACGAGTGAAACATATGAATTGAAACCGACACAGAATGGAAACGTTACGTTTCGGGACATCGGTTCCCACTGAAAATATTATGTACTCACTTCCTTCAACTTTTCAACGAAAATTTCCGAACACCCTGTATAAGAAAAGATCAAGCAGTGGGTTTCTGACTTGAATGTTAGTTATTTGTGTTATATCGGGTTATGCCTTGTGTAAGAAGGACAAACCTCTACCATATCGTCCCGGAAATCTACAGCGGCAGTATCGTGGCCTGTAGAGTCTGGAGACTATCGTTCTGTCATACTGCAGCTCGTGTTACACAGTATTCCAAGAGTGTCGTGCGAGTATGCAAGCTGTAGGTTCAGGTGAGTCATGCACGATGTCATGCAGGATCTCTGCAGCCCCATGTGGCTACCACCCGAGAGGACAGACATGTTCGCTCGACTGTGCGAAATCTTACAGCCATGTCCCATATCTTGAGTCAGAAAATGGACTTGTTTGCAGCAAGACAAGTACGCAAGCCAACAGAGCCGTCAGCACAGCGACCACTGTTGTGGCTTCCCTTGACAGGGAAGGAGAGCAAGGCGCACTGCCAATGGTGTACCCAACGACATCACCTGGACACATGAGGGGGAACCTTGAGGTCACTCCACACATTCCCGGCCCTTTGTACAGCATAACGACGGTAGTTACGTGTGTTCGGAGGTTTCGAGGCGAACGGTTATATGACCAGCACCTGGTGTGATGGTACGGGGTGCTGCTATTGGGTGCACGTCACGACCACTTCTAGTCCGCATATCCCGCGACTTGGACGGTTTTAGGTCTCAGTGGCATCGTCTTTTATCAAGAAAACGCAAATCGCATGTTGACCTGTTGTTCGGACCTGAGTCGATATAGATATTTTTCGACTGTTGCCCTAGTCGGCACAATCTCCAGCTCGCTCATCCACTGAAAATATCAGGTCATACTGGAACGATGCCTATCGCCCAGTAGGGAGCTTTATCATAGAGTGGCAGTGGGATGGAAGACCTTGCCATATCTCTCATCCAAGCCCAGCGCGAGTCAAGGCCCAACCAGGTTACAACCATTGTTGTGACCATGGGTGACAGCTCTGTGTTGTATATTTTGGATACTGTGTACCCCTAAATCACCTTCAAATTTAATGATGTATTCTTCTCACTGTACTGTGTTGACACAGTAGCTAATTTTCGTTATTTGCCAACCTTCTAGGAGGCGCCTCTTTAGTGGCCATCACGTTCTAGCCTGCGTTCTGTAGATTAACTTCATTTTTTTCATTTTTTGGAAGTATCGGAGTGTTCTCCGCTCTTAGGTTGTTTCTTATCTGCTGGACAGTTGACCACAGGTCACGAGAAATGTTTTTTGACCCTGTATTGCCTTTATTTTCACAGCATGGGACAGAGAACGCGAACGTGGTTGAGTTTCTTCAATGTGCTTCTTCTTTGTTTGATACTCTTGTCTTTTCTACAACCAATCAGATTTATAATTTTTAATTCGTCTGTCATTTCCAGCTGTGTCTCTGATTTCATTAGAATGTCAAATTTATGTCATGTGATGAAGTTATTAGTGTTGTGTGCCTGTGTTGGGAGTTACATTAAACTATCAGTACCGGCAGGTGGTCAGACCCGATTTACTCTTGTAGTATTAATCAGCTAATATATAATCACAATATCCACGGGTGTGCTGCCGGTCTATAGTGTCCAACGGGCACAATATTTCGGCGATCATACATGTCGCCATCATCAGGTGAACTGACGGACTGAGCTCCTGTGAACGTGCCGGCACGGAGATCCGTACGCTAAGGCTGCTCAGAGGGAACTGGGTTCGGTCGCGGCGGCGGCCGATTTAAATACCCTCCGCCCGCGGCGCGCTCCCTCCGCCGTCCGCGCCCCGCGCCAAGGTCGCGCGGTGGAACAGATTGCGACGGCGTCTGAGATGAAGTCGGTGTGATGGCTCAGTCCGCCGTGGTCGTCACAACTATACGTTTGCTCGGTGTACTCTTGATTAACCCGATCGCTGGTTCCCAAGCCTTGCAAAGATTATAGCCACAGTCGCGGTTTATGAGGTCGTCATTGGTGCGAATTTCGATGGCCTCTCTAACAACGCTGTCCCAGTATCTCGATGTCTGTACCAGAATCCTCGTGCGGTCATACTCCATGGCGTGATTTTCCGACAAACAATGTTCAGCGACCGCCGACTTGCTCGGATACATCAGTCGAGTGTGCCTCTGGTGTTCACGGCATCGATCCTCGACGGTACGCATCGTCTGACCAATATACGACTTTCCACATTGACACGGAATCTGGTACACGCCGGCCTTCCTCAAACCGAGGTCATCCTTGGCGCTCCCCACCAGTGCACGAGTTTTATTTGGAGGACAAAACACAGTTCCGACCCGGTATTTCTTCAGAATGCGGGCGATTTTCCCCGAGAGTGCGCCTGTGTATGGAATAAATGCAGTGCCTACCTCCTCTCTCGTGACTTCATCCATCTCAACAGGTTGTGCTGCAGTGGTTGGGCGGAGAGCACGTTGAATCTGCCACTCTGAGTACCCAGTAGTGAATTTGATGTTGGGGTGTATGGAGTTTAGATTCACTATGGAGACTGAAACGGTGGGTAAATTACCTTTCCTTGACGTCTTGGTCAAGAGAAGGGCTGACGGCACCCTAGGTCATGGGGTGTATCGGAAGACTACGCACACTGATCTGTATTTGCACGCAGACAGCTGCCACCACCCTTCACAGAGGAATGGGGTACTTAAAACTCTAGTACATAGGGCGCGCACTATCTCTGACGCAGAGAGTCTACCCCAGGAATTGGAACATCTGAGAACTGTTTTTCGAAAAAATGGGTACTCAAAGTGGCAGATTCAACGTGCTCTCCGCCCAACCACTGCAGCACAACCTGTTGAGATGGATGAAGTCACGAGGGAGGAGGTAGGCACTGCATTTATTCCATACACAGGCGCACTCTCGGGGAAAATCGCCCGCATTCTGAAGAAATACCGGGTCGGAACTGTGTTTTGTCCTCCAAATAAAACTCGTGCACTGGTGGGGAGCGCCAAGGATGACCTCGGTTTGAGGAAGGCCGGCGTGTACCAGATTCCGTGTCAATGTGGCAAGTCGTATATTGGTCAGACGATGCATACCGTCGAGGATCGATGCCGTGAACACCAGAGGCACACTCGACTGATGTATCCGAGCAAGTCGGCGGTCGCTGAACATTGTTTGTCGAAAAATCACGCCATGGAGTATGACCGCACGAGGATTCTGGTACAGACGTCGAGATACTGGGACAGCGTTGTTAGAGAGGCCATCGAAATTCGCACCAATGACGACCTCATAAACCGCGACTGTGGCTATAATCTTTGCAAGGCTTGGGAACCAGCGATCGGGTTAATCAAGAGTACATCGAGCAAACGTATAGCTGTGACGACCACGGCGGACAGAGCCATCACACCGACGTCATCTCAGACGCCGTCGCAATCTGTTCCACCGCGCGACCGTGGCGCGGGGCGCGGACGGCGGAGGGAGCGCGCCGCGGGCGGAGGGTATTTAAATCGGCCGCCGCCGCGACCGAACCCAGTTCCCTCTGAGCAGCCTTAGCGTACGGATCTCCGTGCAGGCACGTTCACAGGAGCTCAGTCCGTCAGTTCACCTGATGATGGCGACATGTATGATCGCCGAAATATTGTGCCCGTTGGACACTATAGACCGGCAGCACACCCGTGGATATTTTGATTATCAAATACGCCGGGAGAAACTCAAGAATTACAGCTAATATATAGCCCAGAATTGACTAATGGGAAGCTGACGTCTACAAAACTGTTTTGCTGATCAGATCTGTTACCTCTTGTTGGTGTTCTGTAATTTAGTATTACTAGTATGTATGCCTCTGTTTCGTCTGTGATTTCTGATTTCTCTTCCATCCCTGCAATCAACGTTTAAATACCAAATGGGATAACGGGCAGTCTCGTATCCAACTATTTTCTTGTTTCCTCGACACCATTATTTATGGTCTTGTTATGTTCTGTTCGTACTATCCCTGGAAACGTGATACATTCCCCTGGTTGTATTCATATTTCTGAAATGGCAAGGGATATATTTAACGTTTTAACAGTTTTAAATAGACAGTGTTTGACTGAATTTAAGGAACGAGCATTTCATAGCATAGTACTATAGCACTCCCAGTGCAGGGAGGAATGGGTATGAGTCAGAATAGTGTGAGCAGTTGTTGGAGGTAATGTGGGAGCCCAGAGGGCTCCAGAGAACGGCATCTACAAATGTAACAAGTTCTTCATTGAAGCAACTGTACTGCGTAGGTCACCACGTCAGTGACTGGCTGGCCGCTGAATTGTGCTCAACTGGCTGTCTGCACGCCCCACAATGCTGATGCGTGATACGGATTCTCCAGCTACCGCCGACGGCCTCAGTACGTACGCCGGCGCCGCTGTTTCCTCGCCAGCAGCGCGTGTACTCGTCAATGGTATGTCTGCTATGGATCTGGGTGGCGCCTGGCTACGTCACGACAGGGAATCCTCACTCCATGCGATGGTGGATGACAGTTCGGGTGCACTGGGAGTGACTCACTGCCCCCTGTTCGTGAGTCAGCTCTGCTGCTGGAGTTGACCTGAGATGACCTGCTGTGCTGTAGCACTTCATCTGGGAGGGACTTAGTGTGTAGAGCTATTGCACTGCTGTGGCCTCAAAAAGGCGACCTGCTGGCAGATCCAAGTGGCGAACTCGTTTGACGTATCACTGGTAGAGCTGTGAAACTAAAAATTATTTCGTTACAAAATGCCCAGTACCTATGGTCGCCATCGACGCGCTTGTTGTGCATATGCGCCACTACCAGTTATGTATGCTAATCACCATTGCTACTGTTAGTGTGGAAATCGCCCTTGCCCCTTGCTGCACGAGTCTGTGTAGTACCACTGAGTTCACTGTTTCGGCAAGCTAACTCATCTTCCAACAATATTTCGGCCTTTTTGAATTGCTATAGTGAGAACAGTCGGTACTCACCTACTGTCAGCACTGCTGCAATACATTCTTGATTATAACTGTATAGCTGAGTTTCCTTGCTGTTAACAAATTTATCATTAATTTATTCTTCTTCGTATATATAGTGTATTTGCGCCAGGTATGCTGTTGCTGACGGCCTCACCGCAGTGGTAACACTGGTTCCCGTCAGATCATCGAAGTTAAGCGCTGTTGGGCTGGGTTATCACTTGGATGGGTGGCCATCCGTACTGCCAAGTGCTGTTGGCAAGCGCAGTGCACTCAGTCCTTATGAGGCAAACTGAGGAGTTACTTGACTGAAGCCGGCCAGTGTGACCGAGCGGTTCTAGACGCTTCAATGTGGAATCGCGCGACCGCTACGGTCGCAGGTTCGAATCCTGCCTCGAGCATGGATGTGTGTGATGTCCTTAGGTTAGTTAGTTTTAAGTAGTTCTAAGTTCTAGGGGACTGATGACCTCAGAGCCATTTGAACCATTTTGAACTTGATTGAAAAGTAGTGGTTCCAGTCTCATAAACTGACATACACCCAGGAGAGCGGTGTGCTGACCACATGCCCCTTCATATCCACATCCTGTGATGCTTGTGGTCTGAGGGTGACACGGCGGCCGGTCGGTACCGTTGGGCCTTCCAAGACTTGTTCGGACAGAGTTTAGTTTAGTTTATGTTGTTTGCTGGCTGGAGTGATGTTATGTTGGTATGGTACCAGGAATTTCTTATACATCCTGTACTGAGCAGATATGGGAAAAATTAACTCTCTAAATGTAGGTGATGTGCAATAGAGAGTGGCGATCCACTCATAAATTGATTCAAAGAGCTAGATCCTTTCACAGAATGAGCAGTTGGTAACTTGGAAAAAGGAGCGGTAGCTCTTCAGATCTGAAATGTATCTACAGTGACATCAATGTGTGGAACGAACATTCTAGGGCAGGTTGCTGCAATAGTGTTCTGCCAGAACGCTAAATTAGCTACTATGATATAGACTATGCTGCAAAAAATATGCTATATACAATGCGTTAAGTACAAGTTTATATACCTTGCTGTTGAGAATGGCTTTTGTCAGCCATGAACAGAATAGAAAGCAAATTAATGTCACTCTCTTAGAACATTTCATTAATGCAGAAAACGCTTTCTCATCTTCTATTTCTGCTTTTGATTTGAATAGAGAGCTTACAAGGAACTGCCCTGTTCATCCATTTGATGCTTCACTGCTACAGATGATACTCAGTGAAGTGGACTCTCTTGGCTCTCCTTCCAGTTATAACTCATTACGGAGCAGAACGCAGGTGGCTCATGAGTCACTGCACTCTTGGATCCCGACTCCCAGCCCCTGGCTCCCAGCTTTCAATTCCCAGCAGTGGGTCACAGCACCTGACTCCGTGTGGAGTGGATCACAAGATGACTCAAGAGTCACCATGCTCTTTGCGTTGTTGGCTCACTCAGTGATTCAGCTCCCAGCACTCTTGGCTTGCTCGCTAAATCATCTTGCAGTTAGACTTGAATCTCTCGCTCACTTCCCTCCATTTGAATTATCTATATTAAATTATCTATATTATTATCTATATTATTATCTATATTATTATCTATATTATTATCTATATTATTATCTATATTATCTATATTAAATCATAAATTTTCCAGGGTGAGTTTTTTATCTTGAGACAGTGAAATATCTCAGAAACTACACATCGGACTAAAAAACTGAAAAATAAGTGTTCAGTATTTTTAAAAGTTCTATCTGGTGATACCAATTACAAGCCCCCTGCAACATCCGCAGTGGGTGGTGGGCCGCGGGCAACTTTGAAATCTTAAATAGGAACACCCCATTTTTAATGCAGACTCGGACTCTATGGGAAAAAAATATGTAACTTTCCTGTTATTGCACAATAGCTGACACTATAATCGGCAAATAGCACTGTTGAGTTCCCAGGAGAAGTTATCTCGAGAAAAATACATTGAATCAAAAGAAAACAAAAGAAAATCAGACATGTTCAGTAACTGTGAAAAATGTTTGTATAGGGTATGTCCTCCATCCCTCAACAACAGATTGCTCATTTGAGGTGTAACCAACAGAGTGCTTCTTTGTACGAATTCATAGTAAGCGTTTAGTAACGTCGCCGCAAACTTCTATGTACTTATTTATGTGCAGATGGAATGATTTGACATAACTAATAGTGTTTCCAATGAAATGCTAAATCATGTTATCGCTGTTTCTGGCATTCACTCTTCAAGTGATTCCACAAACAAAAGGCAGGTGAAGGAAGACCTGACGATCTAGCAAGGGCAACAAATTGGACTGCCTCTCCAGATCTACCGCCGATTGTACACGCGATGTAATACTTTTCGAGTTGCTACATAATAACCACATTATTTGTCGTAGGTCTGCGTGCAGTACTGGAAGATAGTCCTCCAAGAATGTTCGACATTTATCGCCATTTAAGGTGCCATCAATAAAGATGCTCCATTGAGTCTCTCACCAAATATTCAACACCAAACATTCACATGCCACGGACGCTGGCGTTCAACTTGGCGTAAGCAATGTGGGTTTTTCATATTCCAGTAATTCATGTTGCGTCGATTAAGCGTCCTGTGGTTGAAGGTCGATTCGACAGAGAACAACACTGGAGATCACCGGCAAAATATTACTGGGTACTGGAAATCATTGCCATGAAGTTCATAATGGAGGGAAACAGGAAACGAATGATGTTTCCTACTTTTCAAAATTCGGAAAACACTACCCCGACTAATTCCCGATTCACGACTTAATTGCTGAGTGCTAACGTTGAGGATACGGTTCACTGCAGATAACAGCAAACTTTCATTACTATCTAATCAACTGTTCTTCGACAGTTCCTTTTTCGTGGCTGTACAGTTCACATAATGGTAAACTGCCGGATAAGCCGATGAAAACAAGGGCGTGATCGCATCCTGTTTGGGAAGCCTTGAGTATAAAAGGTTATAGCATATCGACGTTCCTGCCACTTTTCCATAAATGTAAACCATCTCAGTTTTCTTCTTCTATCATCCTAGTTTCTCCTCATTTGTGTGGAACGTCGCGCCTGGAGTGCCTTGTGTCACCAAAAAGAAAAAACCACTTGGTCTCAACTCGCAAACCCTTCGAACTATCCGCTCTATTCCTCTATCTTCTGCATTGTAACTAATAACACAGCCAGGTAGTGAAGAAACGTATTTAAGGAATGAGGGACGGCGTGCATGCAATGCGATCATGTCAATTAATTAACTAATATTTCAAAACAACTATACAGAGAAAACTGCAAAACACTCAGTAATTAGCTACACACGTCTGTTTTTATGTTTTGGATCCAGTGACTTTTTTTCTCGAGATGATACAGTTTTAGAAGTCAACTATGTGATTTGTCGATCACAGCGGCATCTATCATGCAACGACAAAAATGTTACGTACAAAAGTTTCGTGTTTTTTTGCCGTGTAATCCGACTCCACAATAAAAAAAGCGATTTTACTATTTACGATTTCGAAGTTTCCCCTTCGCCCCACCCTTTGGGGTTGGGACAGGAAGCAATACTTTTGTATCGCTGGACATTATTTTTAAAAATATTGGATACATATTTTCTGTTTTCTAAGTCATTAAGATATTTCTTTATATCAAGACAAAAAACTCACCCTGCGCGCATTTTTGTACTCATTTTCAGTTTTTGCTACTTAAAAAGTGTATTTAAAATTTTCCATAAACGTACTTACAAAGCTGCAGGCCTTAAGTCAATCACGTCGCCGTCCAATATAAGATTTTCTAGTGATATCTGGTATCATTTTACAAAACTAGATAAAAGAAGAAAATTCCGTTACTACCAGCAACAGCTTCCCGTTCTCGTGACTCCTCATCAAACATGAAGAGACGTCTAAAGTTCAAGTAGCCAACAGTACTTCTGGAATGGTGTGGATCAGAAAGTCCATGAAGATCGCCATCAACCGATATTTCTTCTGCAGAATTAAAGACATTGTTTTTCACGAATCATCTTCAGATGAAGCCCTCAGTTCAGGAAATTAAAACGAATCTCAATATGTTTCCAGCCTGCCACTGTCATTTGACTGCCGAACAGAACCGACTTTTGTTTGCAATAACACGTAAGTAAATTTGTCGATACTATAAAGCCAATCACATAAAATAAAATAGTTAATTTCTTGTACTATGGGCCAAGAGCTTCCACAACTTTTTAAATGGCGTTCTGATTTTTCTGTTACAGTTTTTATTTCACTATTGCAGTTTCTACATTTGTGTCATTTTCAAGCATCTACAAACATAATACAACGTAATGAGAAAAATATGAATTCCACAGCTTGCACAACCTATTTTTGCAGTTTGTTATCAGTCATATACTTACAAGATTTGATATTTTGTCATACAGATGGGTTAAAAATATCATTATTGGAGGACTTCGTTACTTTTGATGGTAATGTAGTCATTGGTTCTTATTAATGACAATAGTAGATTTGTTATCGATGGCCAATAACAGGTGGACAACCATTAATAATATTAGTTTGTGTGCCTTCATTGCACATTTTGTAGATGATAAGATTCAATTAAAGTCGTAGTTTATTTTAGTCCCTTAGGAATTCACACACACAAAGTCATAGTTTCTAGAGTGCATCTAAACTGAAGAAAGTCACATCGCAGAAAATATTTCAAATTGGGTAAGGGTTGTTGTGACCCAATGTAATTTCGAGTTTAAAACAACCGTCATAATAACGGACGATACTTTCAAGCACGGAGTCAGCTGCCATACTTTTGAGCCTTCCCCATGCCCCATGTTTTTCACATTTCTTGCCTCAAATTGTGCAACACATATTATGAAAGTCAATAGAGAAAATTCTTGAGGAGATCAAAAAGGCAGTTACGTTTTTCGGTAAGACCTGTTTTGCCTTAACAAAACTTTTTGAAATACAAGAAAATTAAAAGAAAGATCAATCGCAAATCAGTTATCATCATAAAGGCTGAGAATTGTTCAATTTGGAAGGTGTTCGATGATACCATCAGTCAGCTCCTAGGAAGTCATAATGAGATACGTATACAGTGGTCGACGTTATTAACAAAAACAAGGAAGGACTCACGAGATAAAAGGCGATACTATCAACAAGCGAAGACAACGCAAGGTAAAGAAGCCAGACTGCAACATTACCTTGAAGCCAAACGACGATACAAAGACGAATTACAAAACACAATGCAGGACCCTTGGGACAGTTTCATCAAGACCAAGCTTCAAAATGACATATGAGAGAGTCCTTCAAAATACAAACTGAAAGAATAACATCAACAGAAATGTCAACATTAAAGTAACAAAACGGTACAATGACGCAAGGCTAGAGATGCTTGGTAGAGTACCTTCTAAACAAGCTACTACCAGACGATGACCTTTCACACGATCAACATCATCACATAAACCTACACAGACAAATGGACATTAATTACGTAAGTGGAAGAATTACTGCTCTTTTCGCTCATGAGGAGATTGCAATGGCAATAACGAAACCTAAAAGAGCGAAAAGCTCCGGGTCCAGATAGAGTTCGCTCAGAGGCCATTAAAACTGCTGCGTCACAGATCGTCCCCTACGTGACGGATTTACTTAATGACTCTTTATAGCAAGGGAGAAAACCCGCTTGTTGGGAAACGACCAATGCAGTGATTATAAAAAATCGGAGGACAAAGACTCAACAGACCCCAAAAATCATAGAAACCGATCTGCCTACTGAATGTACTAGTCAACATCCAGGAGAGGCTGCTGTGTGACAATCTAGCAGCGCGCCTTTGAATTGCTTCGATGTCTTCCTTCAGTCCGATCTGTTAGGGATCCCAAACACTCGAGTAGTACACAAGAATAGGTCATACCAGGATTCTGCAGCAAACGGGGACCTGCCAAATCCTTCCTTAACTTTAGAGCGGTAAATGTAATGTTACTCTTAACTAATGTTTCCTGGTTTTCTTTGGCTTTTGTCTTATACCTGTTATTAATGAATCTGATGTCAGTAGCATCCAGTTTATTTTGTCTAGACTGCATTCTTCTCTTGAGAATTTCATGGCATACGTTTGTCTGTACAGACGAAAGTGCTTGTCGCGGGCTCCGGTTGATTCTTCTGATAAACTACCTGTGGGTAAGCGGGCATGTTCAATGTCAGCTGGGCTAAACACCAAAATCTTGTGTACAATGGGACACATAGGATGCAATGGACATAAATCAATATACAGTCTTCTTATTTCAACCGTATAAGCAGAAAATTCATCTCTGTCTACCTAACAATCACTGAAAATAGCCTCTAGAATAAACGTAAATCGATAGATGAGTTGTAGATGTACACCTGTTATTTCTGCTAATGTTTTAGGATCCGCAAAGAATCTTCTACTGGTATTTCCATCTTTGTTATTTCCATAGCCTTGTTTGGAAACGTCTACAATTAATCCCAGTCGACATCTAAACATTTCTTGTTTGACTTTTTCCCCTCTTGAACAAGTTTCTTTTCCTCTTTTAAACGGATTTTCCATTTCTTGATGTTTATTTTGCAGAATAAATGCAACAGAAATGCGAGAAATCTAATTCGCCCATGGTGTATAGGCAGGCCGAACTGAAGAGCTTCTGTATTTACTACTTTGGTTTTTGACAGGTAATTGAAGTCTTCTGAAGTAGCATTGAAAATGTAGCATCTCATTGTCGATGCTGTCTCTGTTGCTGTTGTGCAGACCTTTGCATCTACTATAGTCATCGGCAATGTGTATTTTATGGGTAAGTCACCCTCTGCAACTTTTGTTTCTTTTGATGTTTCAATTTGCCTGTTGATGTAATCAATTTCTTCATTTAGAAGATCATTTCTTCATTTAGAAGATCATTTAAAACCTCTTCCTGCTATATTAATCGCTCACATGTATGATTAAGCAAGGCTTGAACACTGATTTTTAGCCTCTGAAGCTCTTTTCCTTGAAGTATTAATCAGTGTAGCCAAGACACTGAAATGTCTTAATAATATTCCATGCTATCATTTTGGTAGTACACTAGGTACACCAAACAGTGGGACCATAATAACAGCGATAGACATTCTTATCAGTTGCTCGAATTATTTCGTATGGTTTCCTTGTCAACGAGATTTCCACAAAGATTGACAAGGCTTGGATATGTGAAAGTCGTTTTCTTTTTTTGCTTGTAAGTCCCGACGACTCCGATCTAATGCTTGTCTGTACAGCTCCTCGTGTAGGAGACGAAGTAATAACTTTAACCTCTTTAGGACCCTCAACATTTCCGCCGGCCGCGGTGGTCTCGCGGTTCTAGGCGCTCAGTCCGGAACCGCGCGACTGCTACGGTCGCAGGTTCGAATCCTGCCTCGGGCATGGATGTGTGTGATGTCCTTAGGTTAGTTAGGTTTAAGTAGTTCTAAGTTCTAGGGGACTGATGACCACAGATGTTAAGTCCCATAGTGCTCAGAGCCATTTGAACCACTTCCAAATTCTCAGAGACTCATTTGATTAGGATACATTAATTCTATCGCTCTAAATTTTTTTTCTCAATAGCTGTGTCTTACGCCTTTTATTGTGTTCACTTAACTGTACGAACAACTTGCGCGTCACCTAACAGCTATAAAACAGAGCGCTCCAGTGATGGCCTGCCAACTTGAGTTTTGCAATATGGAATTTTAATGGTACTTTGCAGCAAGTTATGCTTATTTTTTATTCAGGTACTTTCAAGTTTGTGAAGCAAGCCATCGCTTCTTAATTGTGAGGATCTGATAATATTGCTCTGAGCACTATGGAACTTAACATCTGAAGTCATCAGTCCCCTAGAACTTAGAACTACTTAAACCTAACTAACCTAAGGACATCACACACACCCATGCCCGAGGCAGGATTCGAACCTGCGACCGTAGCAGTCCCGCGGTTCCGGACTGAAGTGCCTAGAACCGCACGGCCACCGCGGCCGGCGATCTGATAATATATAATTTACCATAAAGTCCAACCTTTTTGCAAAGTCATTTTCGGAACACCTCTTTATAAGGTCATGGAGGTCTTTTCTTCCCATAATTTTGACTTTCAAAGGATCTAGGATAAAAACCAAATCCTTTCAGAATTCATTTCAGAGATGACATATTTTTGTAACTGAAATCTCATTAATATAGTGTAATAGTACAAAACGAAACTGGGGTATTCAGCGGCTACTTGTTTAAATTTCCAGTAGAGGAATGATTTTTTTATCACACTCTATTGACAAACAAGCATGGGAACGTATGGAATGAATGATTACTAACAAAAGTAGTTAATAATATGAATAAAAATAATTATAAATATCGGGTTCTCACGCGGATCTACGGAATTCATACTGCTATTAAGTAAAGGATCCTGTAAAATTTTCAGACTTGTATCTCTGATAGTTCAGGAGATTGATAAAATTACTTAAATGCCCGAAAACCGACACTTATGTTTCAAAACTCAGTTAGGACCAATAGCAGTTTGTCTTTTATTATCATCTATAGTCATAATCAGAGTTCTTAGTGTATAAAATCATTTAATTGGAATTTTTCTTTTCAATACTTTAATTACTCTGCAATTTCGTAGTGTAAAAATCATTCAAAATCATTATCTTATTATTATTTTGTTGTGTCTAAACATGGGAATGAATGAGAGAATGTCTGTGGGACATACGTAAAAACTTAATACTATTTTATGTAAATCTTATTAAATTGAACCGTGGGAAAATAGTGTTGTAACCACGAAGCTGATGACGTATGTCGATGTGTGCTTGCTTTTGTAAGAGAGCAGCCAGAATAGAAGTCGGAAGTGGAATAAATTTCTAAATTACTCTCTGTGTGGTAGGTATTAGGTCGTGGTTTCGTCAACGCTGATTTACACGGCCTAGTGAATATCTACTACTGCAGAGTGAAGGGACGTCGTAAGGAAGCCGTACTGAGATAGGTGGACAATGAATGAGAGAGACTGTACGAACGAGTAACGACGACACAAAACCCCGACCCGGCGCAGGGTATAGGTTTTTCTTGCACTATCCTAATTCGGGACCACTCTGTCGAACAGCACGTAAAATTCCACATTGAAAATAATTTTCTTTGTAACAAGAAACAAACCGAGTCATTCCGTCGACGCTGGGCCTCGTTTAGAAAACGTGACGAGCAGAATTTGTTGGGCCAACAACAGCTACACATTTCAAAAACGTAGCTACAGCTATCTGTCGAAACAGCAGAAGAAATGCGCCTAGCGACCCATAAGAGACAAACGCTGTGTATTCATAGAACGTGGTAAATACCATCATCCAACGACAATTACACTACAATATTTTAAAAATTAAGGACTATTTCTCTTTTAAGGTAGCTCTTGGTTCCATGAATAGGTCCGCTGTCAAATTTATTTGCATTTCCATTCGTCTCTGTGAAAGAGAACTTTAAAATATGAGGATTTTCTTCAATATTTCTTTATGCACGTTTCTAACTGGATTTTATGATAAAATTTCGTGGCTTTTATCGTAATGTTGCAGCAAGACTAATGTAGATTCTACTTTTTTGACTCCTCATCTCGTTTAATTACGTTCTATATTTTGTAATAAAATCAGACCAACGTCCTTTTCGCATCATTATCTGCAATAATTGTATCGGCTGAAATGAGCTCTTACTGAAACCAAATGAAATAAAATTACGTGGACCATACGTGGCTGGGGGGAAACGAAGACAGCAAAGGAGAGAGAGAAACAACGAGCATATATGACGAGTGCAGTGTATTCGGCGTATTTACACTTTTTCCGGGCGGTACGGGGGAGCGAGGCTAATTGGCGCATCACATGGGGAGCCAGCTAATTGGCGGCTGGGTCAGCGCTCGCGTCAGCGCGGCGGCGGTGCGTGCTGCAGGGCCGGCATTTCACCTGCTGGCGCAAAACACAGACAGCGTTCCCTCCATTAACCGTCTTCTGTGCCAACGATTCATACCACACACACACACCATTTTACATCATATGTTTTATTTTTATTATTATTATTTTTTTAAAGAAAAACTCCGCTATTTGACTGTGTACTGTATATTTCCTGTGTATGTTCTAGATTTCGGCTTTCACGTCATTATAGAGTGCAGTTTTCTTAGACCATCAACTGTATACAAAATTAACGTGTTATGATGTGAACTAATACATCACCCCGCGCAGTACACAAAAAAAATAAGAGAATGGTCTAAGATCGTTGTACTCGATCAGGGTGTGAAAGCCGAAATCTAGATTGTACACTGGAAATATACAGAAATATACAGTCTGTACTTCAAACAAAACTGTATGTCTGAGGCTCAGCAACATCGAAAACTCTTTACTCCTTTTTTGTTAGCAAACACTTTTGAAAAGTGGCTTATAAATTGTACTGAGAATAGTGACCGCCAGGCAGGTATGTTTTTTTTAGAGAATCATCTTGTACCACAAGTGATGAAATAAAACTAAATTATAATTATACTCTAAAGCCGGCCGCTGTGGTCGAGCGGTTCTATGCGCTTCAGCCCGGAACCGCGCTGCTGCTAGGGTCGCAGGTTCGAATCCTGCCTCGGGCATGGATTTGTGTGATGTCCTTAGGTTAGTTAGGTTTAAGTAGTTCTAAGTCTAGGGGACTGATAACCTCCGATGTTAAGTCCCATAGTGCTTAGAGCAATTTGAACCATTTTTTATGCTCTAAAATTAGCGCAGTACAATGCCCAGTCACTTCCAAACAAACTTGGTGAACTCTGTGTTCTCCTTACCGGTGACTGGAGAGATGTTTGTTTTATATATGTTTGAACACTGCCTATACAATGACTATCTATGAAACTTAAAAACTGAAACTTTAAACATACTCGGATCTTTTGTTGACTTATTTCTAAACATGGAGGAAGTTGTATACATATCAAAAAACACCTAGATAGACTCTGCTTGTAAATTAGTAAAAAAGAAGGTATTTGAGGTTACAGCCATAGAATTAACCGTTGTAAAAGTACAAATTTTGTGTATTTTAGATCACAATGCAACAATGTTAACGATTTTTCAATTATCTTGATCTTGCTCTAAGTAAACTCAAAGGTTACGAAAGAATTATAGTACTGTATGATGATTTTAATATTAATTTTGCAAATAGTAGTACCGAAATAGAGAAATATGTTAACTCTTAACTCACGAAGTGACTTTTCTGTGACGTATATTACAAGGTGGGGTCCTCGGACGCCTACGTTTAACCCGAGATTTAAGGCGTAAATCGTCTAAAATTTTTAATTTGAGCAACGTAGGAATTGTTGTTACAATTATGTAAGTGTTGATTAAATACTCGTTGTGGATTTTATTCCACTAAATAATGCCTGCAGTATCTTACTTTTTATCACACTAAGTTACATACTTTTGTGCGCTTTTTTAAATATCAGTCATAAAAAACTGTCAGAGAACTGAATTTTACATTGCGACAAATTGTACTATCTCTGTAGAAGTAAATGTTCAAATAAAATTAAATTTGAGGGTTTCAACTTGCACGTAAAAATAGCACTTGGTAGGTACAGAAAGAAAGTCTGAAAAATTGATTTTCAACGCTGGGAGCTACATTTTCCTTTGTCACCACTCAGAACATACTTAATTGTAACTAACACTTTAAGTACTTTATTGCAGAAACAGAATGCTCTTCATCACATTTGCCTTAGGGTGTTCGTCATAATGATCGTCCCGTTCACTAGTAGAATTGTCTATTGTAAAATCGTCTTCTTTATAGTCTATTTCTTGATCTATATCACTGACATCCTGTATCCATCGACTACCAATTTCGTCAAACTTAGGACCGTTAAAACTGACACGTTCCTGCGAACACATTTTGTACTATACCGTAGAAAAAAAGGCACGTAGTTCACGAGGCGCGGTTTATGAGACCCCAACATATGTCAGTAACATTTGTCAACAACAAGCAGAGAAGACGATAATGTAACCAACAACAAAACATTATATGGTTGCCGCTTTAAGGAGAGTAGGGGGATTATAGAAGCATACCGTTAGAATTTACTTTGGAGAGAGGGTTCGAAAATTTTCGCTCGGTCTGAGAGACAACGTCGTGAGTTAATGGTTAATGTCATTGTAAGTCACAGACTGTATGTGACTATAAACTCCTTAACCCACATTTAATAAAAAAAGCAGGTACTCAGCACAGACGTTCGGTACAGGATATATGGTTAATCAGGAACAGCATCTTACAGTACCCCCCGCTTGCCTGTTGTGTCAGGAACAATCTGTTACATGTAAAAGGAAGTTCTGCATGGGAAATATAGAGCATTTTCTGTTGTTGCTATCTAATGAATCATGCAGTAATGTTCTTAGTAAACCTAATACAAATCACAGGGTCTACCATTTCATAACAAATTTCAGTGAATATTTTCAAGCAGCCTTTCCAAAAAAGAAATTCTAATGCAAAAACACAAACAAATCGAACTCTTTTACAGCAGGAATCAGAGTTTCGTAGGAAGAGAGCTTTATGTAAACTTTAAAAAGGAAACCATGATCCAGAGTTCGCCGGCCGCGGTGGTCTCGCGGTTCTAGGCGCGTAGTCCGGAACCGTGCGACTGCTACGGGCCGGCCGCGGTGGCCGAGGGGTTCTAGGCGCTTCAGTCCGGAGCCACGCTGCTGCTACGGTCGCAGGTTCGAATCCTGCCTCGGGCATGGATGTGTGTGATGTCCTTAGGTTAGTTAGGTTTAAGTAGTTCTAAGTCTAGGGGACTGATGACCTCAGACGTTTAGTCCCATAGTGCTCAGAGCCATTTGAACCATTTTTGACTGCTACGGTCGCAGGTTCGAATCCTGCCTCGGGCATGGATGTGTGTGATGTCCTTAGGTTAGTTAGGTTTAAGTAGTTCTAAGTTCTAGGGGACTGATAACCACAGCAGTTGAGTCCCATCGTGCTCAGAACCATTTGATCCAGAGTTCCTAAATTCTTTCAGAAGGTATGAATTAGTTCTGAAGCAGCTCATAAAAGATCCAAAAATTTAGAAAAATGATCGATATATCAGGAAATTATCACACAAGACTAAGGCATTGTGGAAATCTGTGCATAAACTTAATGGGATGAAGGAAAGGTATAATAGTATTCCAGAATGAGATTTTCACTCTGCAGCGGAGTGTGCGCTGATAAGAAACTTCCTGGCAGATTAAAACTGTGTGCCCGACCGAGACTCGAACTCGGGACCTTTGCCTTTCGCGGGCAAGTGCTCTACCATCTGAGCTACCGAAGCACGACTCACGCCCGGTACTCACAGCTTTACTTCTGCCAGTATCTCGTCTCGCCGAGGCGGTTTGAATCGCGCGCCACAGGCTACCCAGCCAATCACAAGCTGCGCGGCATCGAGCGCAGCGGCGAAGTCCGCTTCAAGTTCACCCGCCTAGCGAGCAACCAAGACTCGCACGGCCACCAAATTATAAGTGAATATTGTTTTTAATTTAAAAAAAAAATCTCACGGGATAGATAAGGATGGTTCTCGGGTAGGACAAACTTTATTGTCTGTAATACATACAGTCACCATTTATCTTTATTTTACAATTTCCATTACCAACTTTAGCCCATATAAAAAGATACTCATCGGCATTCAGTTTCTTCTTCCTTCTAGTACTCAACACAAGTGGCATGCTGGGAACAAGTGTACCATATGTAACTTTAGCTAAGAGTCCTGTTGTCTCAGCTATACTCCATGTGTTCCATGTAAGAATATTTGCATCTGGAAAAGCTTCAAGGCCACCATAATCACAATGGTTGCCCCATACTACAGCAAGAGTGAGCCATGTACTACCTCCAAACACGGCTTGTACATCACATGTAAAGTTCAAACGGAGTCCACGAAATACGTTTGGACCTCCGATTAATTGTTGTTTATTGAACTGTCCAGAAAGATCAATGTCTATCGCCTTCAAAGCACGATACACAGGAACGCTGCGCCGCCAGCAACACTCTGATAAGGCGCGCTGGCGCCGAAGTGGCGCGCATGGACCGGACGTTGACGTCACGATAAGGACTGCTGGCTGCAGCTGCGCCGCAGTACGGAGCGTCATTCGCTCTGCGAACGTCGAGTAGTACGGACGCATAGCAGTGGGTGTCTCGCTGGGCGTTGGCTTGCTACGTTTACCTGTATTAACGTGCCACAGCAATGGCTCTGCGACGTGGTTACCGTCGTCGCTGGCGGCGCAGCGTTCCTGTGTATCGTGCTTTGAAGGCGATAGACATTGATCTTTCTGGACAGTTCAATAAACAACAATTAATCGGAGGTCCAAACGTATTTCGTGGACTCCGTTTGAACTTTACATGTGATGTACAAGCCGTGTTTGGAGGTAGTACATGGCTCACTCTTGCTGTAGTATGGGGCAACCATTGTGATTATGGTGGCCTTGAAGCTTTTCCAGATGCAAATATTCTTACATGGAAGACATGGAGTATAGCTGAGACAACAGGACTCTTAGCTAAAGTTCCATATGGTACACTTGTTCCCAGTATGCCATTTGTGTTGTGTACTAGAAGGAAGAAGAAACTGAATGCCGATGAGTATCTTTTTATATGGGCTAAAGTTGGTAATGGATATTGTAAAATAAGGATAAGGTAGGAGACGAGATACTGGCAGAAGTAAAGCTGTGAGTACCGGGCGTGAGTCGTGCTTCGGTAGCTCAGATGGTAGAGCACATGCCCGCGAAAGGCAAAGGTCCCGAGTTCGAGTCTCGGTCGGGCACACAGTTTTAATCTGCCAGGAAGTTTTATAATAGTATTGTTCTACCCCATGATGGCAGCCTTATTATTGTTGATGGCAAATCTGTTCAGTTTGTACTTTGCCACAATTGCAAAGAATTTAGCGACTGAAAAATTTAGAAAATTAGGTTTGAAAGACACCCAGGAACTTGCAAATCTTGAAGTCAACAAAAATACTATACTCCTCTGTCCTGTTTGGGAAGATACCAAAAATCATACGCTCATAAAAAAGTAGTCATTCAGCCGGTGTTGATGAGACCCCTGATTAAACTTTATTCTTACACCATTTTAGACATGTGCAGTTCTTCACTGACAGAGACCATTTTCCCAGATCATCTAAAATCTGCTAAGTAGTACCTCTATATAAGAAAGGAGACTCTCAGGAAATGTTAAATTATAGACCTGTAACACTGTCATCTGGCTTTTCAAAAATTATTAAACAACTCTTTCCAGCTCGGCTAACATTTTTCAGTCGGAATAATATAGGAGTATTATCAATATGTGGCAACGGCCTTGCCGCAGTGGATACACCGGTTCCCGTGAGATCACCGAAGTTAAGCGCTGTCGGGCGTGGTCGGCACTTGGATGGGTGACCATCCACGCCACCATGTGCTGTTGCCATTTTTCGGGGTGTACTCAGCCTCGTGATGCCAATTGAGGAGCTACTCGAGCGAATAATAGCGGCTTCGGTCAAGAATACCATCATAACGACCGGGAGAGTGGTGTGCTGACCCACTACCTGTCCTATCCGCATCCTCCTCTGAGGATGACACGGCGGTCGGATGGTCCCGGTAGGCCACTCCTTGCCTGAAGACGGAGTGCATTATCAATATGTCAACATGACTTCAGAGCACTGCATTCACTGAGACTGCTACTTTTAATTTTGAAATGTAGTTGACGAACACTCTAAAATCTCAGGTATTTTCTTAGATCTGACAAAGACTTTTGATGTTATAGATCATTAAGTTCTCCTAAACAAACTTGACTGTGAGGGTGTGTGAGATGCCCCAAACGAATGACTAAGTCGTTTTTAAGCAATCGAGCTCAGATTACAGAGGTCATACACAAGCACGGTAGCGCTGTACACAACTACCATTCATATCCATCCTAACAGTCACATACATGTACGACAGGGCTCTGATACACATGAATTTAGTTTCCGTTTTTTTTTTTTTTTCACGTGCTTCTGCAAAGGGGTGAACTGTACTTCTGTATTATATTGTGTAGACTAGTGGTTAGCAGATTACTGTAAGTTTTTGCTTTTGCGTGCATATCCTTGTGTAACGCGGCTTCCAGGTGTTATTTTCTCGTCAGACCCCAACGTCACGCTACTAAATTTAAATTTCGTGCTGGTACATAGCGTATAGTTTGGATCAGTGCGTTCTAGTTTGCATCATTATCTGCTGCAGTAGCTTTCGGGTAAGCAGAGTTTCTAGTAACAGGTAACTGTAGATGTATCCACTTCAGTAGAAAAATTCATTTCCGTCTAAGAGTATGCCGTTTCAGAGCACAGTGAGAAATCTGCAGAGCAGTTTTTAGTGTTTATTTATTCTCCTCGTTATATTTTGTGTACATTCCAAATTCATTAGCGTCATTTGAGATCTTATATTTATGTCTACACACTACGATATAGCTAGAGACTGTGCTTGTTGTAAATGGACACAAGGAGAATTGGCTGCTGTCCGTAAACAGCTGGAAGCAGCGTTGGCTGCTTTCGACATGCTTCTGGATAATGTTAAAAATTGCGGCGGCATCATGGCGTTGAGGGCGAGATCTGCGTCATGTTTGGTGCCTTTGAAATCCGCTGGAGACCCGAATGTCGCTGCACCTTCATCTGTGTCTACATAGATACTCCGCAAGCCACCGTACGGTGCGTGGCGGAGGGTGCCATGTACCACTACTTGTCATTTCCCTTCGCGGTCCTCTGGTTTGGAGCAGATTTGAAGGTCTAAACCAGAGGCACAGACGACTCTGCAACGGTATCGGGTGCGAATTTCTCGACCTCCGCTACCGGGTACTGAACTGTAGGATTCCTCTTAACAGGTCAGGCGCCGACTAGACGCTGGAAGCGGCTATTAGGGTAGCGGAGTACGCGTGGAGTGTACATGGGGCTTTTTTAGGTTAGAGAAACCCTCCCTTGGGATCAAAGACGATTTGACTAATAAATTAGCCACGATGCCCTCAGAGAACTTCGTCGTCGCAGATCAGAGCTAGAAAAGGTTCATATGATTTCAGTAAACTGCAGGAGCATCCAAGGAAAGGTCCCAGAATTAGTATCGCTTAATTAGTACCCCTTACTGAAGATTATAAAGCGCAGATAGTATTAGGAGCAGAAAGTTGGTTGAAACCAGAAGCTAATGACAACGAAATCAGACTGGAATATTTATCGTAAGGATAGACTAGTTGCCAATGGTGGCCGCTTGTTTATTGCAGTAAAGAATTCGATAAAATCTAGCGAGGTTGTCACGGATTCCGATTGTGAATTAATCTAGGTGAAGTTAAGTATCAAAGATCGGTCGAAAATGGTAATCGGATGCTTTTATAGACCGCCTGGGTCAGGAGCTTTAGTGGTAGAACGCTTCAAATACAACTTACAGAATAACGTTAATAATTTTCCTGATCGTGCCATTGTGATAGGGGGTAACTTCAACTTGCCAGGTATATATTTGGAGTGTCGTACTATCAAAACTGGTGCAGACAGTGTTCTGGATGTCTTGTCCGAGAATTACTTTGAGCAGATAGAGAACCAATTAGTGAAGGTAACGTCTTAGATCTCTTGGCAACAGACCTGAACTTATCGAATCAGTTAACGTAGAGAAAAGTTAACAGTGATCATAAAGCTGTGATAGCATCTATGACTACGGGGATAACAAATAATGTAAAGAAAGGTGTAAGACGTCGCGGTCTCCTGACCTTCATTGCTTACATGTTCCGCCCTCACAATCCTATTCCGCACATCAAGACGCTTCATTCGAACCCAAACTCGATAAGACAAAGTCAACGTTGTATGAATTCATGTAAACGATATGCAATTGACAAGTGAGCGCACCGTAGTTGAAATACTCGAGGCAGGCGTGCACACATACATTCCAGACACGACGGTCACAGAGGCTTTTAGTTCGGGAGAGAGGCCGCACAACGGGACGCCAGGCCCTTCAGAGGACGACCCAGCCCATGTCGGCCGGTGACCGCCTGTAGCGGACAGCGTAGGCCCGAGTGGAAAGGGGGGAATAACCCCATGTTTGGCTTAAAAGCAAATTCCGCTACATTGTGTGGGAGCGGCCAGCCTACGCATTCTTTACACATAGCACGCAGTTTCAGAGATTTTCACAGGGAGACAGCAAACGCCAAACACAAAAGCTACAAGTTTCCCGATTGGTCGCCTTAAACGAAACGTCATTCTCCCATTTTAGAACAGCAATGCTGATTGGCAGACAATATTTCTGACGCCTTGAGCTGAAGGAATAATGGAAGAGACCGAAAGATATACCCCTTCACGTCCGGCGTGGAGAGGCGCCGTTCCGTTGTCGCTCTTGGAGCGAGAGCATAACGAGAGCGTGCGCGCTCGTACGTGTAGTCGAAAGAGCGAGGAACAAGTCCCTCCTCAGTACTTCACTGGGAGAGCACCTCTGTCGAGAGCGAATCAAAGGGCGACTCTACAATGAGTCCTTGCGATTAAGCGTTGTTCACTGTGTTGGCCGACACACTTATTGTGCAGAGTGAACGGACAGAGTTATAGTTAAACGCCTGCAAGCGAATTTTGAGTGGCATCGCAGTGGACTGGTTATCTGACCGGTGTACCACACCAATAGTTAGACTAGGGGCGAATAGGAATCCTTGACTTCATCAAGGCATAGGGAGAGTTTGATTGGCGAAGGTCAGTCCAGATAGAACGAGAGTTATCTTATTTGTCAGCAGCGAGCGGCGCAGGCAGAAGTCATCGCAGCTTACGGTATTATGCGCTACAGCTATTGCGAGCCCCATATTTCCTCCACAACAGTACACTTCACTGCATTTCACACGCAACAGCCTCGACCGTACCTAACAAAATTCTAAAGGACAATTATTCAAGTCGAGTAGGCGCGCCTCTCATCCATTCTGCCAAGGCAACAAGCATCTTAAACTTTGTGTAGAAATTTCATTAGCGAATCATATCCTTGAAAGGTAACTTCACATTCCGAAAAGAACCAGGATATAACTTGTTCAATTCATAACTAAAAGTGTCATTATGATTTCTCAGAATTTTTGCAAAATAAATAATAACTTTCGTTAGTTTCATGTTTTTCTTACACTAACTAGCACTACTCCAGTACCCAAGTATCCCACTAGTTACGTAAGAAATTTTGTGAATTTTTGTGTCATTTCCTTACAGCGGACGACTCCAGAAGATATTTATTACTGAAAGTTTTTCAGGCATTTCTCTTTAGAACGTTAGGAGCGTCTGTCTGAATTCTGTAGTAGTGTGGGGGTGGAAATTGCATCTTGCAGGAGCCACAGGGTAAAGGGTACATCTCAGATTAATCCGTTGCACAGAATAACAGGATAATAGATCAACCCCACACACCTCAGAAAGGTGGGAAGATATTTTTGATTAGCAAGAGTGACATTATACAAATTTCAGAGTATCTGAGCAGTCAGCATCAGATATTCGGTGGAGAGGACGAAGGTGTGGAGAACAAATGGAAAAAATTCAAAGGAATCGTGCAATACGCCCTAGACAAATATGTTCTGAGTAGGTCTGAAGCGATGGGAAGACCCACCTTGGTATAACAGCCGTGTTAGAAAACTGCTACGTAAACAAAGAGAACACCTCATACTCAAGAGAAGTAAAAACCTAGCTGACAAACAAAAACTGAAAGAAGCGAAAATGAGCGTAAGGAGAGCAATGAGAGAGAGAAGCACTCAATGACTTTGAAAGTAAATCTTTGTAGACCGATCTGAGTAAAAACTCTAAGAGGTTTTGATCGTATGTAAAATCAGTAAGTGGGTCAAAATCATCCATTCATTCACTTAGTGACCCTGCTGGCACCGAAACGGAAGATGACAGAGAGGAGGCCAAAATACTAGACCGAGCGAGTTGGCGCAGTCGTTAGCACACTGGACTCACATTCGGGAGGACGACGGCTCAATCCCACGTCCGGCCATCCTGATTTAGGTTTTCTGTGATTTCCCTAAATCGCTCCAGGCCAATGCCGGGCTGGTTCCTTTGAAATGGCACGGCCGACTTCCTTCCCCGTCCTTCCCTAATCCGATGAGACCGATGACCTCGCTGTTTGGTCTCTTCCCCGAAACAACCCAACCCAACCAAAAATACTAAATTCGGTCTTTTGTGGCGGCCTTCGTAGCGACAACACTTCGCTGTAGAAACGGCCTACGAAGTCACCGCCACACTTTTAATAGCGGGCCGACCGGTCCGCTGGAACAGTGAACAGAAAGATGAAAACCCAAACACTCGGATTAAATGAAAGTCGGTACTTACCTTTATTAACGACGATACAGAACACAGTGGTGAACATGGTCTACAGAAATCTGTCTAGTTCGAGTCGGAGTGGCTAGGTCAGCGTCGGCTGACGACAAACAATAAATCTGCTGCGATGAACACACAACTGACTAGCAAGTACACAATTCGGTGGCGAGTATACAACTGAGCGGCGAATCCAGAACTGTCCTAGCGCTTGCGACTCCAGCGCTTAAGAAGCCAGAAGCCAGCGGTGGCGCGCGCAGACTTGCAGCGATTTCCGGTATCGCTGGCGCTGCTTATGCGGACGGCGTCCGGACTTTGATGCTGCCAACCTTTTTGGCAGCGGGCTCTGTTGGCATTACTGGCTAGGATATAACACGGTCTTCCAAAATTATTTCACCGCGGAAGATCGTAACACGTCCCTCCTTTCAGTCGTCGTACGAACGTAAAAATGGCAGATATTCAGATCGCGAAATAGAAAAACAACTACAGTCGCTTAGAAGAGGAAAGGCGTCAGGACCAGATGAGATACCTATACGATTCTACGAAGATAGTGTGAAAAAAACTTGCTCCCCTTCTAGCAGCAATTTATCGTAGATCGCTTGAGTAACGAAGGGTACCTAGCGACTGGAAGAAAGCGCAGGTCATTTCCATTTTTAAGAATGACCGTGGGAGAGATGCACACAGTTAGAGACATACACAACTGGCCATTAAAGCTGTTAGACCACGAACATGACGTGCTACAAACGCGAAATTTAACCGACAGGAAGAAGATGCTGAGATATGCAAATGATTAGCTTTTCAGAGCATTCACACAAGGTTGGCGCCGGTGGCGACACCTACAACGTGCTGACATGAGGAAAGTTTCCAACCGATCTCTCATACACACACAGCACTTGACCGGCGTTGCCTGGTGAAACGTTGTTGTGATGCCTCGTGTAAGGAGGATAAATGCGTACCATCACGTTTCCGACTTTGATAAAGGTCGGATTGTAGCCAATCGCGATTGCGATTTATCGTATCGCGACATTGCTGCTCGCGTTGGTCGAGATCCAATGAGTGTTAGCAGAATATGGAATCGGTGGGTTCTGGAGGGTAATACGGAACGCCGTGCTGGATCCCAATGACCTCGTATCACTAGCAGTCGAGATGACAGGCATCTTATCCGCATGGCTGTAACGGATCGTGCAGCCACGTGTCGAACCCAGAGTCAACAGATGGGGACGTTTGCAAGACAACAACCATCTGCACGAACAGTTCGACTACGTTTTCAGCAGCATGGACTATCAGCTCGGAGACCATGGCTGCGGTTACCCTTCACGCTGCATCACAGACAGGAGTGCCTGCGATGGTGTACTCAACGACGAAGCTGGGTGCACGAATGGCAAAAGTCATTTTTTCGGATGAATCCAGGTTCTGTTTACAGCATCATGATGGTCGCATCCGTGTTTTGCGACATCGCGGTGAACGCACATTGGAAGCGTGATGGTATGGGGTGCCATTGGTTACACGTCTCGGTCACCTCTTGTTCGCATTGACGGCGCTTTGAACAGTGGACGTTACATTTCAGATGTGTTACGACACGTGGCTCTACCCTACATTCGATCCCTGCAAGACCCTACATTTCAGCAGGATAATGCACTGCCGCATGTTGCAGGTCCTGTACGGGCCTTTCTGGATACAGTAAATGTTCGACTGCTGCCCTGACCAGCACATTCTCCAGATATCTCACCAATTGAAAACGTCTGGTCAATGGTGACCGAGCAACTGGCTCGTCACAATACGCGAGTCACTACTCTTGATGAACTGTGGTATCGTGTTGAAGCTGCATGGGCAGCTGTACCTGTACACGCCATCCAAGCTCTGTTTGACTCAATGCCCAGGCGTATCAAGGTCGTTATTACTGCCAGAGGTGGTTGTTCTGGTTACTGATTTCTCAGGATCTATGCACCCAAATTGCGTGAAAATGTAATCACATGTCAGTTCTAGTATAATATATTTGTCCAATGAATACCCGTTTATCATCTGCATTTCTTCTTGGTGTAGCAATTTTGATGGCCAGTAGTGTATATCGTTGACGTCAAACTGTTGTAGAATTATGAAACATGGTTTATGCTTAAGAATTATGACGTTCTTGGAGAGTGAAATCTCTTTTATAAAAATCAACTTGAACTCCGCAAAGAGAGATCCTGCGAAACTCAGCTCGCTCTGTTCTTCCATTAGATCCATAGTGCTCCAGACAATTGCGCTCAGGTTGTAGCCGCGTTCCTTGACTTCAGGAAAGCATTTGACACAGTCCCGCACTGCCGGTTAGTGGAAAAATACGACTTTATCAAGTATCGGAGCAGGTTAGTGACTGGATTCAAGACTTCCTTGCAGACAGAACTCAACACGTCGCTCTTAACGGAACGAAATCGACAGATGTAAAGGTAATTGCCGCTGTACCCCAAAGAAGTGTAATAGGACCTTTACTAATTACAGTATATATAAATTATCTAGTAAAAAGCGTCGGATGCTCTCTAAGGCTGTTCGCAAATGATCCTGTTCTCTATAACAAAGTAACAACGCCAGATGATAGTAATGATTTGTAGAATGACCTTCGGGGAATTGATGAATGGTGCAGGATCTAGCAGTTGACTAGGACCATAAATATATGTTACATATTGCACACACATAGGAAAAGAAATCCTGTGTTGTATAGCTACACTATTGATGGCAAACCACTGGAAACAGTTCAGATCAGATGAATTCGCAATTGCGAATAGTGACTACCATCAGCTGTAGAATGGAGTGACGACAATGAAAATTTGTGCCGGACCGGGACACGAACTTGGATTTCCCGCTTATGGCGAGCGGTCGCCTTACCATTTTTTTAAAATTTTATTCGTAATTGTTCGTTGTATTTGGTCGTAGCAGATGTTCGATGACACCTGTTGAAGTTTGTTGTTGATCCTTTCACTCAGTTTCTTTATTACAGAGGCCAGCCCGCTCTCTGCCCGAACACGCTGAGCTATCGTGCCGGCGCCTATTTGGCTATCAGTGTACGACTCACGCTCAGATCCAAACTTCCATATGACGTCATTCATACGTCTATTCGCAATTGCGGATTCATCTGATGTGCTTAATAACGGCTGTGGTCGCCGATGTGCATCGTCATCAGAATAACACTGTCATTGTAATATCGTACTGGACTCAGTATCTACCGTAAAATATCTAGGAGTAACTATCCGGAGCGACATTAAGAGGAATGACCATATAAAACAGACAGTGGGAAAATCAGATGCCAGACTCAGAGTCATCGGAGGAATCTTAAAGAAACGTAACTCAGCCGCGAAGGAAGTGGCTTATAAGGCGCTTGTTCGACCCTTTCTTGAGTAGTGATCGTTTGCTTGGGATCCCTACCATATAGGACTGATAGAAGAGATAGAGAAGATCCAACGAGGCGCGTCACGTTTCGTCACTGGATCGTTTAGTCGGCAAGAGAGCGTTACGGAGATGCTCAACAAACTCCATTGTCAGATGTTACACGAGAGGTGTTGTGCATCACGGAGAGATTTACTATTGAAATTTCGAGAGAGCACTTTTCGGAAAAAGCCGGACAACGTATTACTTCCCCCTACATACATCTCGCATAATGACCATGAGGAGAAAATTCGATAAATTAGAGCTAATACAGAGGCTTACCGACAATCATTCTTCCCACGCGCTATTCGCGAGTGAAATAGGGTTGGTGGGCTCAGTTAGTGGTATAAAAAGTACCCTCCGCCACACACCATTAGGTGGGTTGTGGAGTATGATGTAGATTTCTTTTCCTAGTGTACATTAGTGACCACCTCTCAGGAGTAAAGGATACAGAAGCAATATTGTTTGCAAATGATGCCAGTCTGCTTGCTGAAGTAAAAAATAGAGAATATCATACCACTACTGCAGGTGTCATCGCAGATAAAGTTTCCCAGTTGCTCTATAGAAAAAGTCTTATCTTAAACCCAAAAAAAACTGTTACTTTACAAATTCTGTCCCAGCAAAATAAAAATTCAGAAAAGGCAGTAATTCACATGAACAATCGTGGAATTCAAAATATCACTGAAACGAAGTTTCTAGGCCTTAGCCTACAAGAAATTTAAAATCAAACTCTCACATATCTTCCTTAAACTCATAACTCTCTAAGTTAACGTATCCAGCAATGCAACTCACTAAATCGTAACAACTCTCTATTTTTCTCAGATACCCTCGATGTTAAGATATGATGTTACCTTTTGGAGTGTTCTCCTCATGCCTTTACAACATTCAGGAAGCAAAAGAGAATAATCAGAATAATAAAAAAGCAAACAATAGAAATAATTTTTTTTTTGGCGATTTAAATATTCTTCAAGTTCCCTGCATCCACATTTTAGAAACTATTGCCTGTAAGCAAAAGTATCATGAAGAAGGACAAAGCCTTTATCCAAAACGCTCCTTATGCATGTGCACCATACTAAATTAAGACGACATATTCATGTAAAAGGTTCGAGCACAAGTGTGTGTCAAAAGAGCGCTTATCATTCAGAACTTATAAAATGCACCACTCAAGCAAATGCGTTCAAAAAATATGTCAAATCCTTTTTATTAAAGAAATTGTTTTACACTGTGTTTGATTATATGGGTAACAAACTATAATACTTGACTAATATTACTATACTCTAAAGTTCTGTCGAACATGTGCCATCTCCTGTCATTTTTGTAATCCTAGCTTCCTCTAATACCACATGAGTTATTCCCTGGTGTCTTAAAACATGTCCTATCATCCTGTTACTTCTTCGGGTTAGTGAGTTTGACATAAGCTCACCAGACAAAAACGTAATCACCCTTTTAAGGGGGAACACTGATCTCCTTACAGCACTGTAATGTCACAGTTTTAATTCAGTGTTTAAAATCCGCATCTTCAAACGCACATGCAAAAGTATCACAATGTTATTCCTCCCCCCCCCCCCCACACACACACACACATACATAGCCATCAAAACTGGTGTCTAAAACATAAGGGTGGCCACTAGAATCAAATTTCCCAATGCTGTTTCCATGTCTAAATGGTTACAAATTACATGTTTCTCAAAAATAACATCCTAAGAATTTTTGGGCGTAAATGAGTCAATGTACCAAATCAGCTTGATCAAGTCTATAAACAGCCAAGCACTTGTTGGCTAAAATACTATGCTAAACTGACAAGCATACAAATAAAAAGGCAGTCTAAATAACTCGGAGTTACTGGAAGAATGCAATTAATTTCATTGTTAGGCTTACAGTTGGTATAAGGCATAATGGACTCTCATATTAAATATTTCCACATCTAAATTGTTCTGTGATGGTTTTGAAATGTCACAATATTCATCCAGTGTCTAAAACGCAAAAAAAATATCAGCCACTCAATATTTATGTAAGTTTTATTTCTTCATCTTGTAAAAACTGCTTCATCAACACACACAATGTTCATGTCACAGCCCACTGATCACTGCCTACTGCACACCGCGAAAGTGAATGCAGGTTGCTGGTGTTGAGGGCACGTGAAGCTGCTAGAAAAATATATAAGAGGAGCAGAGCCCAATGTAAAATCACTCTAGGGACGAGATAGGTAGCAAATGCAGAAATCCAGTGACACAAGTGACTTTGACAACGGGCGGATTTTCATGGTCTGTCGCCTGGGAAGGAGCCTCTCGGAAACGGTGAAGCTGTTTGGCTGTCATAGGCTATTGTCGTGAGCATCTACGGAAACTGAATAAAGGAGGCGAAATCACGAGTAGATGACAAAGTGCTGGACGTCCACGCCTCATAACAGGAAGTGAAGGTCAGTGGCTTGCTCAACCTGCAAAGCAGAATAGGCGGCAATCTCTTGCAGATCAGATAACAGAATACAATGCTGAGGTAGGCACAGGTACTCTGAAGCACACGGTTCAGCGCACGTTGCTGAACTAGTAGCCATAATTTTTGGCTCGTCCTTGTAGACTGAATCTTTATGTCTGTGCGGGAGGTTGGGCTACTAGAAAAATTATTAAAATGCATAGTAGGCCCATACCGAATCCTACGTCGCTTGTCAGGGGCCACCTACGAAGTCGCAGATGATGATCCTGCATCGAGAAGACGTCCACGTTCTTTACATAAAGCCCTATCGCAATCTTGAGATGTAAATCACGATAGGGGCTTTCAATACAAGGAATTTAGGAGACCTGTGCGACGATCGCAGTGCCTCGACGGAGGTAACTCCATCTGAATGTCCCCGTCCGACGATTTCTATGCCTTGATGGAGCCAACTCCATCTGAACGTCACAGCGAGCGTGAGAATGGAACAATACGACCAGGACGCGAGGATCCACCAACGTCATCATACTAAGGACCACTGACTAAATACACATATGGCAAGCTACAGTTCACTCCAAAACAGTGTGTCACTGTTCTGCGAAGAGGGGGTGCAATGGCCCGAGCTATGCGTCATCTGCCGTGGTGGTTCGACTATAGTCTCTGAGTGACGACTTGCTGGTTACCGGTTTGGTTCCCATCTCATGAAATCATACTGTTGGGTACCACGCAAGAGGTACACAACAAATACGCGAGAGGTCAGCTGCGAGGAGGTGCATAGAAATTCCGTCCCACGCTCACCTAGATTAACCTCTTCCTGGTACTTTGGTTTCTATCTGTCTTCAGCTCTCTGAAAACTGAAAACCTTATTCATTAGGCGCTTTTTGTTTTTATTGCGGCAGCATCACCAGGAGTTATATTGTAATCACTACGAATAAATGATAATTTTCGTTCATTTGAGTCTTATTGACTTAGTTTCAATTAGGAATGGCATATTAGAGTTTACTGTCAGGTTTTTGGTTTCATTGTACAATATTCTCATCGCGTCTGCTTTCCTTTTCATGTTATTAGTAGTTGGAATCGTACATGGACTCCACTCATTCACCTGTTTCATTTCCTTCGCGGGTTAATGAGCCCCATTTTTCGGTTATTGTGCAACATTTCTCAGCAGAGTTTCCTTTTCTTATTTAAAACTATATGTTTTCCACAGCTTATAATATTTCTTCATGGATGTTCATGTTTTGTAATTAGCGTTGTCTGTTCATGGATGATGCCAATGAAAGCATTCTCAAGCAAAACTGTTTTTACATGGCTAATATTAAAAGGAATGTTATTTATCCTTAATTTTACAAAGCCAAATGATGCCAAAAATCGCTTCCAGTGAATGGGGTTTTTATTATGCTTAACGCTTAGAGCAGAAAGACAGAAATAGCTGTGAAGGCTGCTGACGAGGACGGACCTCAAAATAATTCCCCTTGCTCTGTATTTATGATGTCTGAGTCGCAGTTGGTGCATTTGACTATTATACGTAACTACACTTTAGACCCAAATCATAGATACAGAAATGCGAATAAGACTAATTGGCCTACACATTAGGTTTTCCGGCCATCAGTCAACGTGACAACAAGTGCCGACTCATCGTCGAAGTGCGAGCTTCCCTAGTGCTACCCAGCTCAAGAAACACATTCGCTGCACAAACGGGTCTGTCTAGTGAAGAACTGGCAACATTGTGGAATATGTTTGGCAGCAATGTAATCATCGATCAACATCTTGGAGTTGTTCAGAAATTTTCTGCTAAATTCACTTGGTATTTTCTTCTCATTTCCAATAAATAATTTTCTTTAGGTTATCCGATCTATGATTGCCGGCCGAGGTGGCCGAGCGGTTCTAGGCGCTACAGTCTGGAACCGCACGACCGCTACGGTCGCAGGTTCGAATCCTGCCTCGGGCATGGATGTGTGTGTTGTCCTTAGGTTAGTTAGGTTTAAGTAGTTCTAAGTTCTAGGGGACTTATGACCTCAGCAGTTGAGTCCCATAGTGCTCAGAGCCCCCCCCCCCCCCCCCCCCGATCTGTGATTTGGTTCCAGGAATTTCGTTCCACCCCCCCCTCTACAACTATTCTCAAATTTTATGTTGTGAACTTTCTCTTCTATCCACATATGTATTACCTCTCTGCATTTGACAAGTAAGTGCATGGAAGACGGTTAGTGGACCACCTTCAATCTGTTTCTTTAATGTTCTACTGTCTGATTTTAAGACAATGATCATTTCTCCCTACTAGGGGAGCGCCAACAAAATATTTACACATTCAGAGGATAAATCTGGTTATTGAAATTTCGTGAAGACATCCTACTACAACGAAAAAGTCATAGTTTTAATGACTGACACCCCAACTCGCTTATCACACCTACGGCACTCTTTCTCCTGTTTCGCGATAATACAAACGGAGCCCTCCTTTGTATTTTTTCGATGTGCACTATCATTTCTATCTAATGTATATCCCACACCGTGCAGCTATATTCCAGAAGAGGATCGAAAAGCGTAGAGTAGGAAGTATCTTCGGTGTGCCTGTTGCATGTTCTAAGGGTTCTGCCAACAAATTGCAGTCTTTGGTTAGCTTACCGCACATCATCTATGTGAACGTTCCAGTTTAAATTATCCATAATTGTAATCCAAAAGTATTTAGTTGAATTCACATCATTTAGATTTGTGTGATTTATCGTGTAAGCGAAATTTAGTGGATTGCTCTTAGTACTCACATGGATGGCTTTACAGTTTTCATTATTTAGAGTCAATTGCCACTTCTCATACCAAACAGATATCTCGTTCTAAATCATTTGCGATTGTTTTTTATCATCTGATGACATTAAGACATGGTAAGTGACAGCATTATCGGCAAACAATCTAAGAGGGCTACTCAGATTGTCTCCTAAATCGTTTATATAGACTGGGAACAGCAGAGGACCTATAACACTTACCAGACATAACTTCTGTTTAATTAGATGGCTTCCCGTCAGTTACTACAAACTTTGATCTTTCTGACAGGAAATCACGAATCCAGTCGCACAATTGAGATGGTACGCCATAGGCACACAATCTGATTAGAAATCGTTTGTGAGGAACAGTGTCAAAAGCCTTCCGGAAATCGACAAATATCTAATCAATTTGAGATCGCCTGTCCATTTCTGAATTCGTGCTGACTATTTCTCAATAAATCGTTTAATTCGAGGTAAGTCATAATGTTCGAACTGTTGCACCCCGGGAATAGTGTTGAAGGCAAACACTAAAAATTTGTTGAAGTTCTTCACTGGCGGGACCGTAAGTAAGCCGCCTCAGTGGACCGGTGCCAAAGTTCGCAGACGAAGCACAATGACGTCATGGCAACAGACAGATGTATCGTTGTACTGGTGGCAGAGCAGAGTGTGCAGGAAAACCCAGTTATGATTGAACAGTAACTATTCATCCACTAATGCAGCAGAGAAGAGAGAGATTATACGTGATGTCATTGCTATCCCCACCGCAGCAGAGCGCACGGAAACTGCCAGGGTAAATACGACGCCTTTTTTATTGTCACTCGCAGCTGCACTAGTCCCGTGATACAGAGGTGGCTATGTCAGTCAACCCACTGTGAACCTAATCGTCTACAGTCATCTATGGAGTCGCAAGCGGCAGCGCCAATTTCCGAGTCATCACTGATGGGGTGCACACCGCTATAATTCTGCTAACTTACTGGATGCTTGATCAGCAGGGCCGAGAAACTGTACGCTATCTCCCATCGTGAAGGATAGACACTGTTGCTGCTCGCCACAGTCCTGCAGCCGACAATGATGCTGCCAGCCTCTGTCTCCTACATGGAGGCTGCGGGTCCAACTCTACACGACAACGAGTATTAGTGGTTGAGCCGGATGGCGAGTCTCAACGAGAGCGCTTCGTAGATCACCCTGCAGGCGCTGCTGGCCTGACTGAGCTGCCATCGCTTGGCGAAGACAATCCTGTATTTCTGATTAATAAATGTTTCATTCTGAATAATGTTTTCTTGACGCTCTCAGTGTGAACAGATCTTCCTCATCACACCCTGCTTGACACAATCCTGGCAACCATAGGGATCTTGGACTGGTCCTGTAGATCGTTGGCAATCACTATAAGCATTTTAATGAGGAGAACATATTGTATGCTGTACTGGCACACTAGCTAAGTGATAACGTGGCCACTTTGTGATGGGGAAGAAGCAATAGTTCTTTCTCTCAGCCTCACTGGTGACATAGAAAATTTTTCATATTTTTACTTCTTCTCTTTCTGAGCTACAAACTTCCGGATCGATAATCGCTGAGGAAAACTTAACTTCTGAATTTTAAGTCTTATCGCAACCGTGACTTAGTGCCCGCAAGATCTAAAGAGGAAAAATGTAAGAAATTGCGGCATTCTACCCTAGTTAAAATTCATATTTTTCTGCTTAAACTGATATAATTTTTAGTTTTTCGTGAATACATAATTTGATTGATTTATGTGTGGCACTGAATAATTTGTTAACTCTGTCTCTTTTCGGGTCTACACTCATTGTCAGATTTACATATTTTTCTAGTAGACCCTAAACGTTTTTTGGGTATCACACAGAACTTAACGTTGTGAAATATCTTAATAATGTGTTTATTTTTGTTCAGGCTCGTATTATGTACAATATTTGTTTCATTAAATTAGATTTTCGTTGTACAGTTACCATGGTAAGTTGTAAATCATTTGCATTAGAACAGTGCATTCTTATACCACTCCTCGTTGGTTTATTGAATATAGCAGAAAAATATAAGAGAAATATGAATCATCAACAGTATACTCTCCCACATTAACGAAAACAGTCTGGTGATGATCAGACAGTTTCTGAATTCCACTCATTTCGAAATCTACTGGTCCAGAGATAAACATGTCGTCAAATCAAGTTTATACTGAATCAAACAATGGAAAGCCGGCCGTTGTGACCGAGCGGTTCTAGGCGCTTCAGTCTGGAACCGCTCGACCGCTACGGTCGCAGGTTCGAATCCTGCCTCGGGCATGTATGTGTGTGGTGTCCTTCGGTTAGTTAGGTTTAAGTAGTTCTAAGTTCTAGGAGACTGATGACCTCAGATATTAAGTCCCATAGTGCTCAGAGCCATTTGAACCATTTGAACAGTGGAAAATCCAGGACGGAATGTAGCAATATAAGGAAAAGGATAGTTGCTACTCACTATATAGCTGAAATGCTGAGTCACAGAAAGGCACAACAAAAAGACTGTCACAAAATTAGCTTTTGGCTAACACGGCGATAAGGCGATTGTCAAAATTAGACAACATACACACGCACACACTCACGCAAACGCAACTCACATGGACATGACCACAGTCTCTGGCAGCTGGAGCAAGACTGCATTTTCATCAGCAAAGAAATCCTCTTGATTGTTGCACGATAAGGAGCGAGAAAGGTAAACGTTTGAGGGTGTAAAATCAGGGTAGGTATGGTAGTGATGGCTTTCCAACCGAGCCCCTGCTTTATCTCTAATGATCTTGTAGTCGGTGGTGTGTTCAGCCAAAATCTTCCTTTCTTTCTTTTTTCCCCAACATTGCCCAAGGAATGCAAGTGTCTCACGGAGATTCAGTTGTCACAGTTCGTACTGTTTGCCGGTAATTAGGTAGAATGACGTGGACTGTAGTGGTAAACCGTAAAAAAACCTAGTTTATCAAAGCCCACTGGTCTTCTTTAATGTGGCGAATATTTCACGTCGAAAGAATACTGCTTGGAACAAGAAATGTATTTTCTGATGTGATTTCTTCGATACATTTACCCCATACACGGCATAAATGTTTCATGTTGCCTCCATCCCTCCATCCCATGCCTGTTTTTTCCGTCTCGCGCACCGTTTCCTAATGCTTAAGCAACGATCATCACAAGCTTCGAACGTCTAACATTCAATAACTCACCGCAAGAACAATTCTAGAACCTCAAATAAAAAATGACGATTGATAAATTTACTTATAGCAATCTACGTGTCAAGACACCAAACAAAATCGGCACTAATTTCTGAATTATTCTACCTTTTAACGAAAATTTTGCCTGCAGTGATAGATTACATCAATGTCCTTCACGTCATATGGTGCATGAGAAATGTTCATAACGCCGTTGCGTATGTTACTATACGAAAGGAAGAGCAGTTTATTAAGTAAAGGGGTGAATGCGCTACATATTTTCAGTATCCCTGTTAGACTGTCCCATGACTGCCACTGTACCATTAATACACACAGCGCCAAGGTGGCTAAAGTGGAAAGCAGTGGTTCATGTAGAAATTCCAGCCTCTTACCATGTTGCCAGTTCGTACAGATGGGCGCCATGTGATTTTATATTAGGGAATACAAAATAAATTATAGATTTTACAATATTTTCAATAAGCTGTAGTCTATTTCCATAAAGTCAGAGTTCTCTTCCTTTGTAGAGTGTCCTCCATTACGACAAAATTATAACTAGCTCTAAGTGTAGAGCGATTGTCAGTCGGAATGATTGCATCTTTCTATGCTTTAGGCCCGTGTTCGATTCACATTTAACGCAACGCCAATTGAACCACGTAGGACTGCACTGTGGTCCCAAGTCCACATTAAACGTTGTGTCCCTTCAATAACGATTGGAGGTGTGTGGGAATTGATTGGGCCAAACAGAGGGGGAGGACGCGGCAAGTAGAAAGTTAACAGTAAGCCTTCGCAAATTTCATCTTATTAGTGAATCAATCCCCCTTTAAGGTCACAGGGCACTCGTTTCTTATGGTATTTGAACCTGATGTGTTGAAAATATTGATGCTGGACCGAAATTCAAACACAGATACCCACTTTTGCAGGATTGGCTCTTTCGGAAGGATACTGTTCCATCGTGTCGTTGTTTCCCCTAGATTCCACGAAATCCGCATGCCTGGGTTCGAATCCTGGTCTGGCACAAAAATTTCCATCTTGGCATTTCAAGCTGTAGCATGCGCACACCAAACTAAAGTTAAAATTAATGGTGATTTTTAACGTCTCTTCGTGCGTTGTCAACAATAACTATTGCTGCCGGTTTTGACTCCCAGTCAGACATGGATTTTTTACCGTGTTATTTCTAGTTCAAACATGCGCACATATCGCTACTTGTGAAATAAACTGATACTTAAAGTCTATTCGTAGCTAGAAAATAGCGCCGATGTATGTTGGGATCGAATCCTGGTAAGGCAAAACTTTTTCGACTCGTCATTTCAGTTCCTGTCATCTGAGTTACGGGTGAAAAAATTCGATGTCTAACGTTTGATTGTGCTTTTTTTTATAATCATATTGCGTGCTTTTCTCGAATCTCCGTCCAACACAAACTACACATCATGTCATTTCAAGTTTAAACACGTGCACATTTTGTTCCTTTTGATTGAAATCATATTTAAGACCTTTCTTGCACACTTATCAGGAACGATAGTTCTTTGATAGGAGTTCCAAGTCTCGGTCCAGTATAACGGTTACCATTAGGTAATTTCAAGTTGAAACTTACTTTCTATTGAAATAAATTTGAGTTAACAAGCGTTAAAGAATGTGACATTTCTAATAACATGTTTCCTGATTTTTGCATTGTCATGGTATTAGTATGCATGTAGATTGATAGTCAAACAGAGCAGCATTCTCTAGTGAGTATGCATTTTTTATAGTCAAACGACTGTACCAAAAAGAGATTAGAGGACCTGCAGGAGAGTTACGTTATGTGGTTCGCATACAAATCAGGTCGATCGGACACTTTTGAGCACTTGTTCGGGAAAAGGCTTTTTGCAAACGGACAGTGCGTTTATGTCTGGAACTCCACGGACTATCTGCACACGACTATTGTTCAGCTTACATAGACAGAGCAGCAGTGATGGGCTGTGTACTACCATGGTGCACCCAACAATACTATACACAGGACTAGTGACGGGTCGTCTTTTCAGACGATTCTCTGCTCTGCGCAATACATCGCGATGAACGTATTCATGTATGGAGGCTACAGAGGAACCAATGTTGCCTAACTGCATTCATCGTCATACGTATCCAACATCCTGCGTGAGTGAGGTGCCATAGTGTATACAGAACAGTCACTTGCTGGGCGCTTTGCCAGTAATTTGGAGAACAGCTGTTACGATTCCCAGATGTAACTGTGTATCATCTTCAAGGTCACCATGAAGCTATCCTGCAACAAGATAACCCCATACAGGAAAGTATTCGCAATTGTGAATATGAACCATTGTCGGCTGTATATTGGAATGACTGCAATGAAAAGTTGTGCTGGACGAGAACTCGAACCCAGGTTATCAGGTTTATGCGAGCAGTCTCCTTAGACGCTTCGGCCATTCGTGCACGAATACATTTCCTGTATTTCTCGACGGCTGCAGTCGCTGCAGCGCCTATTCACTCGGACATGCATGCATGTCCGAAAGAACGTTGTATCGTATAACACAGGCAATGTTCTTTGGTAAGATAACTCAAGACTACTTGCTTGGCGTGCTGTCCTGACGTTCTACAATTGGTGAGCTCTGATAATACAACTGTAGTAGCATGGAATGACGTACTCGTATCTGTCAACATACCCAGTTCGTCTCGACGCCCAACTGCATAAAGCAGTTGTTGCCGCCAAAGGTGTCAGCTCTCTGTACTAAATTTCGCTGCTTGTACCCCCTCAAATCTCTTACTAATTCTGAATCGTCTTCTTTCTACTTTATTGCACACGTACAATAAGTAGAATTTCTTATATATGAATGTGCCGTATCTGTTCTTTCAGGTATGTCCGAAAGAGCAGACACCACGCGGAATGCGCAGCTGTGATAAATTTTATGTGAATCGAAGGCGAAAGGAGGAGGAAGGAAAGGAAAGGAACTATTGATGTCAGCTGCATCGGGACTTAGTGCAGAAGCAGAGGAGACGAGTGAAAATGCGTGCTGGGCCGGGATTCGGAACTAGGATCTCCTGCTTATTAGACAGTTGCGTTAACCACTGCGTCATCTGGACACAGTTTTTATCCCAATTGCTCGCATGAATATTATTCGCCTCGATGCGCAATTAATCTACCACCTCCAGTGCAGATGCCAAATTACGTTCGACCTCCTGCGAGAATCACAAAGTAGCAAGCATGGGGGACACGACTGGGACTGCGGATAGGTGACGCTACGTTGGAATGTGGGTCGACCAGGAGGCGTGCCGAGATGGTCCACACGATTGCGATAAACACTGTCCAGATGACGCAGTGGTGTCTAGTAAACCGGAGATGCCGGGTTCGAATCCTAGTCCAGCACGTACGAGGGTGAGTCAAATGAAAACCTTAAATATTTTTTTAAATATTATTTATTGTGTATCACTTTTCAACAGAATCTCCCCCACGCTCAATGCAAGTCCTCCAGCGTTTACAAAGTGCATAAATGCCTTTCGAAAAAATTCTTTTGGTAGTCCGCGCAACCACTCATGCACCGCGTGGAGTGCCTCTTCATCAGAACGGAACTGCTTTCCTCCCATTGCGTCTTTGATTGGTCCAAACATATGGAAATCACTTCATGAGGAATGGTGCCATTCCTTGCTCGCTCTCTTCGTTTCCGGTTGGTGGAAGTGAACCCACGTTTCGTCCCCAGTAACGATTCTTGCAAGGAAGCCATAACCTTCTCGTTCAAAGCGCCGAAAAAGTTCTTCACAAGCATCAACACAACGTTCTCTCATTTCAGGAGTCAGCTGCCGAGGCACCCATCTTGCAGACACTTTGTGAAACTGGAGCACATCATGCACAATGTGATTTTCTGACCCATGACTCTTCTGTAAACATACTGCAGTGTCATTCGGTGTGACTCGGCGGTTTTCCTTCACTATGGCTTCAACTGCTCCAATGTTCTGTGGAGTCACAACTCGTTGTGCCTGACCTGGACGAGGAGCATCTTCCACTGAAGTCACACCATTTGCGAACTTCTTACTTCATTCGTAGACTTGTTGCTGTGACAAACATGCATCACCATACTGAACCTCCATTCGTCGATGAATTTCAAAAGGTTTCACACCTTCACTACGCAAAAACCGAATAACAGAACGCTGTTCTTCCCTCGTGCAAGTCGCAAGTGGGGCGGCCATCTTTATACCGATACTGTGACTGTATGTGTGCATCTGCACTATGCTGCCACCTACAGGCCATTCTGCACGCTGTTTGTAGCTCGCTTATCAACTTACAGGATAACGGCGCGAAATTTCGATTTGTTATTACAAATTTAAGGTTTTCATTTGACTCACCCTCGTATTTTCATTCATCGCCGCTGATTCCGCATAAAGTTCCAATGCAGCTGAAGGCAATAGTTCCTTTCCTTCCCTTTCTCCTCCTTCCACGTTCAATTTACATAATAAGTAAAATTTCGATTTTGGTGTTCTTCCTGGTACTGGATTAACATGGCCAGTAGTGAATTCTTATCTGTGCTCTAACACAGAAATTTTAGGGAACAACGGTAATATTAATTTCCAGTACAAGTGATAGGGTTTATCTTCTGTATAAATACAAAATCAAACTGTTGCCGGTATCCTCACAAGACGCGACAGAATGAGATTCACTGGAACCGCTCTCGACGTCTTGCCGGCGCACCACTGGTAATGCGATGTACAGGAGAGGTAGCATGAAGACACAGCATCGTATCAGGCAGCCAACCGCGGAGCTTCGCTAGCTGTAACCTCGACACGCTCTGTATGTGCAGTGCCGCTCTAGAGCGTGACAGTAAACTCTGCGGTCAACGTACTGGCTGCAAGGATCAGGAGTTTCTTTCACAGGGAAATGTGCTCCTACTGAGAACACTATTGCCGTTAAACGCTTTGAGTATGTTTGAGTGCAAGCAGGCGAAACAGGGTAGCGCATCACAAACTGTTCTCTGAGTGAGGAGGATACTGCAGGTCGTTGTGTCCGATCAATGAAACAGTTCGTAAGATCTTATTTCCTTTGGCGAGCATAAGGAAATTGTGACAAACTACGCTGAAGTGAACTTCCTGTAAACAGGAAGTGTACTTTTCCGTGCTTAATATCCATAGGAATGCGACATGTTGTAGTTCGATCCGAAATTATTGTAACTCCATAGTCGTATGGTGGAATGGAAGAGTAGGATAACATAAAAGAGATTTGAAGGTACTATTTTTGACAAAACTTCCCGGACAGACTTATCAATAGACTAACAAAGCCTTGAATGGCTAAAACTGTTTAATAATAATCCTAAAGTACAGAGATGTGTCGGTTCTGCCACCAGCTATGGTCATTTATCTGTAAAACTCTGCATCTGCGTACAATCGATGTTTGCAAGTTAACGAACCTAATGACCATACAAGCACATGTCGCTGAACAAACAGTACCGCCGAACAGAAAAGTACAACTAGCTGATTCACAAGAGCCGGAAATGACGGATCATTTGGTCAAAAGATACAGATTTCCTTAAAACAACATACATGGCGAACCCGAGCTCAATCGACAAACTTTTGAAGGCTGTTCAGGGATATTGAGTATTTTGGTATTAGGGAGCCATTGCAACATCCCTCCCGGGCTTCACCTTTTTAATTAGAAGCAGACGCTTTGTCCCTCGTAGTAACCTTGGTGCTGTATGGCTACAAGGAACAAAAACAAGTCACTAACGGAAGCAATTTGTGTTTACTGTGTTCCTGAACTAACCTCTTGAGTAAGCATTTAGACCTTTCTCTATCTACTCCATGATGCTGTTCTTCTGTCATTAAGTCCGTATTGCTATCATGCTGTACACCGATGAAATGTGGCTTCTGAAAGAATGCAGATAGCTGTCATTACTAAATGAAAAATTGAGATGCTCTTATGATGAGTTTATTGAAAATAATCACCGCGAAAATTACAGAAATACACTTCTGATATTAACTGATATGATGGATATTATTAAGACTGTGGTCTACATGGAGATGTCGCGTGAATTGTGTCCAAGCGCCGACAGAATGACTTGGTGAGCTACAAAATCTACTATACGACATAATACCGTTTGGTACTTCTTCGTACATTCTCGGGGTGACTTTGTCCCCTTCATTTATTTAACAAAACTCAAAGTTTACTATAATGGAATAATGCCACAGTTATTCCCAATGTCTGATAGACTTCTCCTTAGTTTCTACAAGTATTTCAAACATGATTTATTTTTATTAATATTTGTATATAAAGTTATTTTCGTTTCCTGCCCATTCTCCCAGTCATCCTGGATCTATTGCGTCAGCGCCTAAGATATCTTCCCATGTAACGAGCCGCTCTTCACACCATAAGCACCATATATTATGACACGTGTGCTGCTCAAGCTCCCTCCAGCCGTGGGAAAAGCCTTTTGTTACGGTCTTGTAGTTCTATAAGTTAGGGCTCGAGCCAATGCTGTAATGTAAGAGCTTCAGTAATAATTAGAACATCTAATTAAAGAAAAAATAAAGGGGCCCAATTATGAAAACGAACGCCACATAGTCGTCTCTGGTGGCTCGTTATAGAATAATAATGTAATTAAGATGTGTCCGATTTATTACCCCAATTACTTTTGTTCCTGTGAAAATATCTTGTAGAAAAATGTAATAGGCAACCTCAGATATTCGGCGATCTGCACAAGCTTCGATTTTTTATTGTGTAAACTTTTATGTTCCCAAAAATTATTCGAGTTTGCTATTATTATAGTTGTTAAATCAATCACGCATTTCTCCGAATAACTGCTGCAATCTACATCCTTCTGAATCTCCTTAGGATATTTATCTCTTGCTCTCCCTCTACCACCCCCCCCCCCCCCTCACCGCCCCACTCCCCCCAGAACTAATTTTGTCTTCACTTGATATATCAGAATGCGTCCTATCAACCGACTCCTTCTTTTAGTCAAGCTGTGCCACAAATTTCTTGTCTCCCCAATTCTGTTCAGTACCTGCGTTTTACTTATGTGATCTTCCTATCTAGTTTTCAACATTCTTCTGTAACACCACATTCCAAAACCTTCTATTTTCTTCTTGTGTAAATTGTTTATCGTCCATGTCTCACTTACATACCTGGTTACACTCCAGGCAAATACCTTCAGAAAAGACTTCCCGATACTGAATCTATATCCGATGTTAATAAATTACTATTCCTCAATAATTTACTGTTCTTGCCATTGCTAAAAAAAATGTTCAAATGTGTGTGAAATATTATGGGACTTAACTGCTAAGGTCATCAGTCCCTAAGCTTACACACTACTTAACCTAAATTATCCTAAGGACAAACACACACACCCATGCCCGAGGGAGGACTCGAACCTCCGCCGGGACCAGCCGCACAGTCCGTGACTGCAGCACCCTAGACCGCTCGGCTAATCCCGCGCGGCGCAAGTGCCATTGCCAGCCTACATTTTATATCCTATCTACTTAGGCCATCATCAGTTATTTTGCTGAACAAATCGAAAATTCATCTACTATTTTTCGTGTATCGTTTCATAATCAAATACCCTCAGCGTCACCTGATTTAATTCGACTTCATTGCATTATCCTTGCTTTGCATTTGTTGATGTTAATTTGATATCCTTGATCCAAGACACTGTCCACTCCGTTCAACTGCTCTTCCAAGTCCTTTGCTTTCTCTGATTGAATTACAATGTCATCAACAAACGTAAAAGTTTTTATATCTGCTCCTTGAACTTTACTTCATACTCTTTCATTTCCGTTACTGTTTGCTCGGTGTACAGATGGAATAACTTCGGGGGTGTGCTCCAACACTGTCTCACTCCCTTCTCAACTGTTGCTTATTTTTCATGCCCCTCGATTCTTATAACCGCCGTATGGTTTCTGTACAAGCTGCAAATAACACTTTCCTCCCAGTATTTTGCCCATGCATCCTTCAGAATTTCAAAGAGTATATTCTAATCAACTTTGTCAAAAATTTTCTCTAAGTCTACAAATGCTATTAATGTTGGTCTGTCTTTCCTTAACCTATCTTCTAAGAGTAGTCGTAGCGTCAGTATTGCATCGCGTTTTCCTACATTTCTCTGGAATCCAAATTGATCTTCATCGCGATTAGCTTCTACCAGTTTGTCCATTCCTCTGTAGTGAATTTGTGTTAGTATTTTGCAACCATGACTTGTTAAACTGATATATCGGTAATATTCACACCTGTCAGCAGTTGTTTTCTTTAAAAATTGAATTATTAAATTCTTCTTGAAGTCTGAAGTATTTTGTCTGTCTCATACATCTTGTACACCAGAAGGAATAGTTTTTTCGTGGCTCGCTCTCCCAGGGCTATTACCAGTTTTGACGGAATGTCGTCTACTCCAGGGGCCTTGTTTCGACTAAAGTCTTTCAGTGCTCCGAAATTCATCTCCCATATATAAAACCTCTATATACTCCTTCCACCTTTCAAAAATGGTTCTGAGCACTATGGGACTTAACATCTGAGGTCACCAGTCCCCTAGAACTTATAACTACTTAAACCCAACTAACCTAAGGATATCACACACATCCATGCCCGAGGCAGGATTCGAACCTGCGACCATAGCGGTCACGCGGTTCCAGACTGAAGCGCCTAGAACAGCTCGGCCACACCGGCCGGCTCCACCTTTCAGTTTTCCCTCTTTGCTTAGCAGTGGTTTCTCATCTGAGCTCTTGATATTCATACAGCTGCTTGTCTTCTCTCCAAAGGCCTCTTTAATTCTCCTGCAGGCGGCATCTGTCTTTCCCCTTGTGATATATACTTCTAAAGCGTTACATTTGTCTCCTAGTCATTTCTGCTTAGCCAATTTGCACTTCCTGTCAGTCTCATTTTTAGACGTTTCTGTTCCCTTTCGCTTGCTTCCTTTGCCGCACTTTTATATTTTCTTTTTTCGTCAGTTAAATTCAGTGTCTCTCGCGATATGCAAGGACTTTTACTAGGCCTTGTCTTTTTACCGGTTTGATCCTCTGCTGCCTTCACTGTTTCATCTCTCAAAGCTACCATTCATCTTCTACTGTATTCCTTTGCCCTGTTCTAGTTAACTGTTGCTTAATGCTGCCTCTGAAACTCTCAACAATCTCTGGTTCTTTCAACTTACCCAATTTTTTGAAACTCATGTTTTTGATCTGCTGATTTCAGATCTGAAATACTTTTTGCTGCCCATTCTCTGGTTCTCATTCAATTCGAACCTTTCCGTTCCAGTCGTTTGCGGTTAGATTAATTACTTACATGCTTATGTTGTCGACATGGTTGCGACATTGTATTTTTTTTCAGATCTGATGTCACATAATGGCTACGAAGATGGAAGTCATCCACACAGTTCCTGTTAATTTTTGGGTACTACACCCTTTTTCGTGAAAGACGCAATGTAACATTCTGTGTGAGGCAAGCTTATAAGGCGTACTTTGGACTTACTTTTGGTGACCAACACATAACTTGGGCCTCGCATACTGTATGTCAGAACTGTGAGGAAATGCTGCATGATTGGATGAAAGAAATGCATAAGGGTTCACCTTTCTGAATCCGTACGTCGTAGTAAGAACCAGTGGATCACACAATCGACTGTCATTTTTGTATCGTTAATACAAAGGGAACTGGTACGAAAAAGAGACATGAAATATCATATCCTGATATCCCCTCAGCAATCAGACCTACTACGCACTCTGATGACAACCACAACCAGTTTTCACAGGATTTACTCCGTCTGCAGATGAGAACAGCGACAAAACCCGGAGACAGGTGAAGAAAATGATTCTGACGTGTATTCCTCTAATCCTTAATAGATCTCAACTTCTCATCGGTTTAACCATTCTGAGCTGAATGACCTTGCAAGTGATTTCAAACTCTTCAAACTTGCAGCTGAAGTTTTAGTTTCTAGACCGCAAGAAAAAATCTGATGGGTGATACCGTAAAAGTGCCACAACAGGGAAAGCAGGAAAAAGTCTTTCTTCCATATTTTACAGAGGAATAGAAGTTTGTTTATTGCCGTAATGTCCCAGGTCTTCTTCAGGAATTAGGCATTACACTATACAAATCAGATGATTGGCGTTTATTTTTAGAGAGATGGAAGTGCAGTCTGAAGTGTGTTCTAGTACCTATTGGAAATGTCTAAGAGTCTGTTCCATTTGGTCACTCTGTGTATTTACGAAAAAGCGTGCTGAAACGAAGCTGTAATTAACCATCTAAAATACCAGGAGCACAAATACACAATATCCATGGATTTCAAAATGGTTAATTTGCTGCCAGACCAACAGAGAGGATTTACAAAGTACCCATGCTTTCTTTGCCTATGGGCCAGCCGAACACGAGATAGGCACTGTAGTCAGAAGAAGTGCCTCATACGTGAGACTCTATAAGCCGGTATATCAAATGTTTGTCAACGATTACATTTTCAGCCGAGAAAAAATAATTTTTCGTCTACTCCATATCAAACTAAGTTTTATTAAAGAGTTTGTTAAGCCATTAGACAGAGACGGTGAATGCTTCCAACTTATAGTCAGTGCATTTCCTAATTTATGCCTTGAGATGATTAAGGCAAGCGTGCTTAATGGATCCTAGATTTTGAAACTTATGTGTGATAAAGAATTTATCACAAGGATAAACATCAAGGAAAAGGCTGTATGGGTGTTATTCGTGAAGGTAATGGAAAACTTTCTTGGTAGTAAAATACCTGCTAACTATGAAGTATTTTACCCAGGAGGATGCCATCACCATTTACCCATACAGTACAGCTACATGCTCTCGGAAAGAATTACGGCTGTAGTTTCCTTTGCTTTCAACCGTTCGCCGTACCATCACAGCAAGGCCATTTTTCTTAACGTTACAAAGCCGGAGCAGTCATTCATTCAAACTGTTTTCTTGGAACTACTGAACATTCTGCTGCCCTTCTTAAGGAATCACACGTTTCTCTGGCCTCTTAACATACACCTCTCCATTGTGGTTGAACTTATAGTACGGCTACTTGTATAGCTGAGGCACGCAAGCCACCCCACCCACGGCGAGGCCCGTGGTTCATGAGAGGATACACTGCATTATTTAGCAACAAATACACTTCTGCTACCACCTTCTACAAGTACGCTGCTGTATGACCACATCCCTCTAGTGCTATTTACAATTGTTGTCGGTTCTCCCTCAGTATTTCAAAGTTATACGTATAAGTACCAGACTGAACAGTTACCGCAGCGCGAAATTTAAACGAATTGCGTTGATATCCTACATTAAACATCTAGCACAGTGAATTAATTTAATAATACACAGCATTCCACGTTAAACGCATAGCACAATACATGAGAAACTCCCCCCTGATTTCTTACTTTTTTTAAAAACAATGACGTCACTTTAAGGGTGGCTTAGAGACGGATGGAACTACCGGATTTAATATACTTTCAAATAATAAAAACCGAAAAATCCAAGTTTGTACACCCATAACGCATCTCTAAATCGCACTGTAAATACTTTCCTAACAGACATAGTGTGGGAACAGGATATACAAGCACTATAGTTGAAACAAACCAGAAAAATGTGAGGTGGATTCCCACATTTTAATCTTCTTCGTTATCTACGCCATCGCACCGTAGCAAGGAGCTGTGCGGTGGCCTAGAGCCTAGTGCAGCTGCTGCTGACACCCGGAGAACTTCTAGCGCGACCGATAAATGCTCTCCGCACAAGCACTCCTAGATAATTAACTTCGAGAGCTAACGCTTCTATACCTCACGTACATCACCGCCTAGCCCGGGGAAGTATTGCCACCCCTGTATCTGCAGCTGACAGGTCTCAGCCTACGGATAACACCCACGGATTGGCTGCCAGTAACAGACGGAAAACATTCTATACATACCCGATAAAAGGAGAATCCCCTAAACAGGACTGGGAGGGGAAGATTGGTACAGCTGATTCACGAAAGTGTAGGGGGTGGATCTTGGGCCACACATGGTCAAATACCTATAGTCATAGGCAGGTAAAGTAGGTCTTTTTTAGGCTAAATCCAGACAACAGGTTCCCCTGCCTAAAGAGTATCTCCAGCAGTTTAAAAAATACTGAAACAATCACTCACAAAACTGATTTTAACACTTCAAATATCACGTATACCAGTTGTCACAAAGAAAAACAAACGATTGGAAAGAGTAGCATGGGGCATTACACAGACTTAACAATCCTCCATCAAAACATGCAATCAATAAAAAATAAAATACAACTATTAGAAGTTGAGCTCCAGTCTCTGAACTGTACAGTAGTTTGTATCACTGAGCACTGGTGTAGAGACACAGAAATCCAACATGTAGTATTATCATTGTATGAAAAGGCAAACTCTTACCGCAGAACTACATTTATATCAGAAAAGGAATACAGTTCAAATCAAGTACAGTAACTGAAGACAAACACTTTGAAATATCAGCTATTGAATTAACAGGGCTTGATAGCACCAAGAAATTAATCATTTTGTGTGTGTATAGATTTCCCAGTGGCAGCGTGGACACTTTTTTCAATAACTTAACAGAAGTTCTTAATCAAGTCTAAAGTACAAAGGTCAACATAATTCTGTGTGAGGACATTAAATCAACACTAATATCATAAATGGATCCAGCAGCACCTTCATAAACATCCTTCAAAGTTTGGCATGTCCCTATTGGTCAATAGTACAACAAGGGTTACTACGACGACTGCATCAGTAATTGACCATATGGCCACAAATATGGACAGAGAAAAATGTGATGTAGCTGTAAAAGATCTCGGACTATCAGACCATCGCTGTCAAATAACAACAGTAAAATCAGGTATCGAATCATTCCCTAAACTACAAGCGTACAAACGACATCTATCAGAAATCAAAAGATTTTTCAAAAGAGCTAGAAAAACAAAGCTGGGATGAAGTGTATAAGGAAACCGATGTGAATATGAAATTCTCTAAAGTGTCCACATGATTTAAATTGAACTTTGAAAAGGAATTTCCAAAAGTATGCATGTCTGTATCAACATCTCACAAAAACAGATGGATAACAGCAGGTATTAAGAAGTCCTCCCAAAAACGTAAATACGTCGGTTCCATGAAAAAGATTCACAATGATCCATAATTCTTAAATTTCTATCATAGATACAAAAAGATCTATAGGAAGGTGCTGACTGCTGCAAAAAGGTCATGTAAAGATAAAATAATACATAATGCGGAGAATAAAAGCAAAGCAGTCTGGGATGTTTTAAAGAAGGAAACGGGGAGAGGCAAACAAACGCAGAATAACATACTGCTAAGGGAGGGGGATAAGGTAATAAATGATCCATGACACTTAGCAAACTATGTAAACGAGCATTTTTCAAGTATTGCAGAGAAGTTACAGCAAAAATTCCCCAAAACAAGTATAACACCTGTAAATAATGTTGCACCAAATAAAATTATGTTACTTCCAACCACAGAGAATGAAGTCAATAAAACTGTTCAAAAACTATAAAATAAAAAGTCAGTAGGCTTGGATGAAGTAGCAATGTGTGTACTGAAACAATGCACAGGGATATACAAGGCCCCTTAACAAATATAATAAATGAGTCCTTCACATCAGGGACATTTCCAGAGCAGTTAAAATAGGCAAGAGTTGTACCTTTAAGAAAGGTAATGCAGAAGACATAGAAAATTACCGGCCCATTTCCCTGCTGCCAGCATTCTCAAAAATAGTAGAAGCAATTATGAAAGACAGATTAATGAATTACCTGAATAAATACAATCTTTTAAGCGAGTCACAGTTTGGTTTCCGAAGTGGCAAAAATACGGGGTCAGCCATAGTAGAATGCACAAAAGTTGTACTTGATGCTCTTGATAAAAATGAGTGTGCCACAGGTATATTTTTGGATCTTTCTAAGGCGTTTGATACAGTCGACCACAAAATTCTATTAAATAAATTAGAAACATTAGGAATAAGAGGATTAGCTAATGACTGGTTTCGATCATACCTAACAGATAGGGTACAAAGAGTAGAGATAACACGTACTTCAAATAGATCTAAACATTTAGTAAGACACTTATCAGAATCAAAATACATTAATACAGGGGTTCCGCAAAGTAGCATATTAGGAACAATACTGTTCCTGATATACATCAATGACTTTCAAAGTAGTGTTACTCATGGTGAAAAAATTGTCTTCGCTGATGACAGCAATATTATAGTCACTTACAAGAGAACTCCTTGCCGAGAAAGCCAAAATATGAACACAATTTTCAAACAGCAGAAAAGAGCCATAAGAATAATAACCAAAAATACTAGTCGAGCTCATTGTAAAGATCTGTTCAAAACACTGGGGATTTTAACTGTTCCACTTGAATAATTTACCAGTCAGTTGTACACATCAAAGATAATATTGGTAATTACTGCACAAATAGCTCTGTCCATGACCATGCAACAAGATATAAACTCAACTTACATTTACTAAGAAAATATAAACATAAAACAGCATTTTCTACCAAGGAATAAAACTGTACAATAAATTACCAAAAGAGATTAAAGAAACTGCAAAAAGAGACTTATTTAAAAAGACAGCTAAAAAGTATCTGTTACGCAATACATTTCACACATTGAAGGATTACTTAGATAAAACAGAAAAGGGGTTTGATAAAAAAATGTTATACAAGTAAATAATAATAATAATGATTATAAAACATCCAACATTCCACATAACACCTTCATTTTACGTTTTTTTCCTTCTTTTTTTCGTTTCAAGAAATACTTACCCCCAACCTATGCATAACACAATGCTAACACCTCTTCCTCTTTCTGAGCTCAACATCTCACTCATTATGGAGGGATGCTGACTCAGTTTTTCATGATAGCAAATGGGAAGTTGCGGTACAGAAAATGGCCCAGTGATCACCAGTGTGTGTGTGTGTGTGTGTGTGTGTGTGTGTGTGTGTGTGTGTGTGTGGTGAGTGAAGTGTTGTGAAACAATGTGTAAATAGTGTGTGCAGTGACTGATAGTGAGATTGAGTGAACAGTGTACCACTACATTATTTAATAAGTTATTTGTAAAAAAAGTATTGTATACCAGGAGTAAACCGAATGATTGTCTCTAATTAGAAGTATGTAAATATATGTGTATATGAATTAGCTTATTTTAAATTAATCTAAAGTTGTAAATACTTTGACATGTCCTATATCCTTGTAAAATGAGATCTACGAATGAATAAAGCTACTACTACTACAACTACTACCTGTGTCGCTCCTGCTAACGGTCAACCATTCCACACACCTGGCTTGTCAACATATCAGTCACACCACACTCTAGGACAGCTTCCAGCAGACACATTTTGCAGTCAGTCTTAAAAACGATCTAACCATTTTATAACTAGATATTTCTCTAAATCTTGAGAAAATTTCCTGTAATGAGTCATCATTAAAATCATTACGTAAGACTTGGGTAATCATCGAATAGTTCTTAAAACTCAGTCATTAACTACAAAATAATTGGATTAGTGGATTCGTATGTTTTCCGTGTGTAGCGAGGAACCGCTATTGATTCTCATCCCTCATCTCATACGACTACATAAACCACGAAAAGTGTTCTGTCATGTATAAAACGCTTTGACATTCATATATATTAATTTCTGAGTGTTTATTTCGTTAATAGTGGTTGATTTTAAATTATATCAATCTCCAGATACCTCAACATCTGTGACAGCCTGCTGTTCAGTGTCAACCACACCGCTGTGCTGCTGGTATAGATAACTTTTTTGTTATATTTTGTGGCGACGCAGCGCTGTCGGGATCAAGTCACTTATAGACATACATGCGGCTGAGCTTGTCTCTGAGCTGATGGATTCGCCCGTATCGTCTTCCAGTGCACATATTTGTGTTTAATTTGACATGGAGTTTCCTTCCGAATGCTTCCAGTTATTTTCTTTGTCATATTTCGTTCGGAAATTCTCTAATACATACATTTCAGATTGTAAGGCTTCCACCGGTCCACGTACAAAGATGTCTACTAACTCTTCAAATCTTTTGCCGGTCTGAATCTGTCTGCCTTCAGCTCTCCAGTTCTGTAAAGCCTAGGATAATGTACCATTTTTAGCGTAACCATAGCATCTAATATTAAACTTGTTGCCTGTCCCACAAGGAATGAAGAGAGATTAGGGTTTAGCGACCAATTGACGTGGAGATCATGAGAGACGGAGCACAAGCTGGACTTTTTCAAGCGTGGGGAAGGAAATCGGGAGTGCCCTTTGAAACGAACCATCCCGGCATTTCTCTGGAGCAATTTACGTAAGGACTCGGGATGGCCAGAAGCGCATTTTTTCCCATTTTTCTACAATCAGTATCATCCCGATTCGTGCAGTGCTCCATAAGCCACACATTGCTCTTGTCACAGATGTAGATTCAATAAAATTACTATACTACTTTGATTAGAAATTATAGTGTATTATTTTTTATTTCCAATCTTCTTATGAAAAAGATATTTTCTCAGTTTTTCAGGATAAATATTATGCATCAATAAATGAATCATTAAATGTTGACAATTTGCAGTCAAAATAAATGTGGTGTAAGAATTACTTGCGAATTAAGAAAAGTACCAACAGCGAGAATCTCGCGCTTATGAAACTACGCGCTTTCCCACCTTTTCTTTTCATACAGACATTCCTGGCACACTTGGGAGGGGGGGAGGGGGGGGGGCAAAGTGGGCACGGGGTCGCAAACCGAGACCTGGTCACCATGTCCCGTTCCCAACTTTCAGCAGCCGAGGAAACCGTAGGGAACGTGAGGTAGAGGTACAATGAACATCAATAGTTCACTTATTTATTTCCTTAACTGACATTGATACCACAAAGAATGGCAGGAAACCTACGTCGCAAGGAGGAACTCGATGAGGCTACCGACGTATAGTTTTTCCGAGAACATTCCGATGACCAGAGAATATATCGGTTTTATGCACGGAAGAGGTATGCATCAACTCTTCATGACAGGAAAACCTCATCACTGATGCGGGTTAAGGAACACACTGCAAAGGAAATTGGAGAAAAATTGTCCACATTTTGGATTGCGGACGACTGCACAATGTCGTTTATTAAGGAACTTTTCCCTCCATCAGCAAACAAGTAGTGAGTTGCGTGGCCACAAATCCACTTCAAAGAGTTTGTCTTTGCTTGCGGGAAGTATCGCGCGTCCAGAAAGAGGAGCAGGTGAGAAGGTATCTCATAAGGAGTCGTAACGGCAATTGCGGACAATATATGTCGCACCAATAACCAGACACATCTTGCCCATCCGCACACCAGGCGGTGCTCGTCTGTGTCCAAAACATATCAAATGCGATACACAACGGGGTGTCTGCGAGGTGAATCCCGTAAAGGCGTGACCGGCATACCTGCTTCCCATTGAAAGTAAGTTACCTTGCAGACTGGACGTCAGTATCAGGATAAGGGGCGCACACCGATCGCCAAATAGCACGCCAGTCTAAGTAGGGATACTTCAGCTCAAACAAATTTTGTGACCTGTGCTGTTTAAGAAAGCCACAGATCGCCGTCTTGGATGTCCTGTGCGCTGGCATTATCACAGTACGGACGTAGCTGAGGTCGAGGAAAAAGTGGCGGAATTAATGAAGGACGTCGGGATGTCCGAAAGCTGGAGAGATCGTGGAACAAGGTCCTGCAGCAATAGGCTGATAAGGCAAGTAGGACCACGGCGCCGCAACGTCATGTGAGAGCCTGTGAAAAGGGCTACCGCTCTGTCAGGCACATTATACAGAGCTAAATCGCCCCTGCACCTCTGCAGGGTGAGGGTTTTGTGCCTTATCTTGAACAGCAAGCAGTGGAAAACAAATGAACCTGTTGCTGATAGCATACGGCGGCACATGGATGGCGGAATAGAAAGAGTCTATGCCACGTGGGGGATAACGGTACGTGACGCGAAATATACATTTATATAATGTGTCTGTTGCAATAGATCGAGTGCTAGTAAACGTTGGTTCAAGAACCCAGCTCGTAGTTGAGAACGTAGGCGCTGGCAATTGAGGGCAATCGTGAGCACCAGATCATTCGCGAAATCGAGTCCTAAGCATCGGTTAGCATCAGCTACACGTAAAGGAGCAGCGCCGTCCGCAGGAAGCCCCGCACCTGTAGCCATGGCGCTCGATACGCGGACGCTAATGCAGCCGCCAGAAGCCTCGCCGTAGCTGGTAACCCATGCCAGTGACTCCGTAACCACAGCACCGCTACAAAGAACGATGGCGATGGCGATGACGAGATCGTCTGGATAAGCAGTGCAGCTGAATACATGGTCACCGAGAGACGCCACAGAGAGGCGGTTCCATTGTGAAAGCATACAACAGTGCAGAGAGCGGGCAGCTTTGACGCACTGATCGACGGATCGAGATGAGAGGAACGAGACTTCCATTGTAGAGTACACGGGATGTAGCTACACGAAGGAGACGCATTACGACGTCGACGGTGGTTTCAGGGTAGCCCATATTGCGGAGCACCCTTTCCAAGTACTCGTGACCGACCCGATCGAACGCGTGGTTTAAGCCAAGGCATAGGACGACAGTGAGTTGGAGCGATTATGTCCCGACAGCGACAGTGAGCAGTGCGGATGTTATTGGCATCTCTCAAAGAAATTTAACCGGAGGAAACCACGTACCGAGCGCTCGTTTAAGCCGTGCAGCCAACAGCGGGGTAAAGATATTTGTGTCGATGTTGAATAACGTCAAGGGGCAGGAATCGCATATCTGTGACGTACCCCGTCGCTTGTAGATGGGAATGAGGAAACCATCTAGGAAACCGTCTGTAATCGGCGCGAAAGACGACGGAAGTTCGTCACTAATTTCCTTCCACACTGGCGCCAAAACGGGGTGAAATGTCCGATAAAACTCCAGTGGGAGGCCGTCAGAGCCAGGCGACCTGTTTTAGAACCCACCTGGATAGCATCATGGACTTCTTCTTCTGTGACGTTAGCAAGCAGTTCCATCGTCGCATCCATGGGAATCGAGCCAAAGGAGAGTCTGGGGACTGCTGAAATGTTGTCAGGGTGGCGACGTTGTTCGGAGTACAGCGTAACGTAATGTGCATGGAGGGCAGACCCTATATCCCGTTGCGTGTCAAAACGCTGTCCATTACCAGTCTTAAGAACATTAAACAAATTACTCCGACTGTGGCGTCCTACCGCTATAACATGATACATAGATAGACGCTCCTGCACTAATCTGTCGTGTGCGCGCGCCCTTCAAGGTGGCGGCGAGAGAGAATGTGAGCTGTGCCTTGGCACGATTCTCCATCACCTGTCGTTCTGGAATACGGTATCACCGTACATTCCCGGCGAATGAGGAAGTAAGATCGCTGAGTTCGTCGCCGCCACGCCGCAACCTCCCTTCCGTAACCAATCGAGGCCTTGTTGAGGGCAGGGCCGCAGAGCACCCACCAAGACAGGGCAGACTGAAAGGCAGCACGGCGTCGACGACAAGCTGTCGACATGGTCTGGATGAGTTGCCTGTAGACGGGTGAAGTAAGGTGAATCGTGTTCGGTTTCCATGGCCCACTGCAGCGCTACACCATTTGGCGGTAGAGATTAATTGCGCAGATACACTATGTGATCAAACGTTTCCGGACACCTGGCTGAAAATGACTTAACAGTTCGTGGCGCCCTCCATCGGTAATGCTGGGATTCAATATGGTGTAGGGTCACACATAGCCTTGATGACAGCTTCCACTCACGTAGCCATACCTTCAATCAGATGCTGGAAGGTTTCTTGGGGAATGTCAGCTCATTGTGCACGGAGTGCTGCACTGAGGAGAGCTATCGATGTCGGTCGGTGAGGTCTTGCACGAAGTTGGCGTTCCAAAACATCCCAAATGTGTTCTGTAGGATTGAGGTCAGGGCTCTCTGCCGGCCAGTCCATTACAGGGATGTTATTGTCGTGTAACCACTCAGCCACAGGCCGTGCATTGTGAACAGGTGCTCCACCATGTTGAAAGATGCAATCGCCATCCCCGAATTCCTCTTCAACAGTGGGAAGCAAGAAGGTGCTTAAAATATCAATTTAGGCCTGTGCTATGATAGAGCCACGCAAAACAACAAGGGGTACAAGCCCCCTCCATGAAAAGCACGATTACACCATAACACCTTTGCCTCCGAATTTTACTGTTGGCACTACACACACTCGCAAAAGACGTTCACCAGGTATTCGCCATACCCACATCCTGCCATCGGATCGCCACATTGTGTACCGTGATTCGTTACTCCACACGATGTTTTTCCACCGTTGAGTCGTCTAATGTTTACGCTCCCTATACCAAGCGAGGCGTCGTTTGGCATTTACCGGCATGATGTGTGGCTTATGAGCAGCCGCTCGGCCATAAAATCCAAGTTTTCTCACCTCCTGCATAACTGTCAAAGTACTTTTAGTGGATCCTGATGCAGTTTATAATTCCTGTGTGATGGTCTGGATAGATATCTGTCGGCGGACTCTGTCAGTCAACAGACGAGGTCGGCCTGTACGCTTTTGTGCTGTACGTGTCCCTTCAAGTTTCCACTTCACTATCTCATCGGAAACAGTGGACCTAGGGATGTTTAGGAGTGTTGAAATCTCGCGTACAGGCGTATGACACAAGTGACACCCAATCACCTGACCACGTTCCCGGTGAGTTACGCGGAGCGCCCCGTTCTGCTCTCTCACGATATCTAATGATTGCTGAGATCGCTGATATGGAGTAACTGCAGTAAGTGGCAGTACAATTCACCTAATATGAAAAACGTATGTTTTTGGGGGTGTCCGGATACTTTTGATCACATAGTGTATATGCGTCATGGTCAGAGAACGCAACGCGCCAGACTTCAGCATCCCGCACTCCACTGACAATATTGTGGGAGATATAAACACGATCGAGGCGGCTGGAAGAATGGTTAGTGAAATACGTAAACTCCAGACGATCGCCACGAACATGTTCTAAAGGATCCACAAGGCTAAGATGCTGGAGAATTGTCGTTAGCGCTGCACACGGAGAGTGATGTGGTAGTTGGTCTTTGGGTGCCACGGTGCAACTGAAATCGCCTCCCACGATCAATGCAACCTGCTGGCCCAGGAAAAGAGGCGTGACTCTCTCTGAGAAAAAAGTGGAACGTACACGGCGGCGATCCCAACCAGATGGCACATGGACATTGACGATCCTTACGCCACTAAACGTGAAACGTACCTCTGGCATCAGGGAGATAGGCAACTGCATCAGCGAGGATACCATCACTTAAGAGGCTCACCATCCCATTACCAGTAGGGGAAGCATGAGAGGCGTGGTGTAAAACCATGGAGAGCACAGAAAATTGCAACGTGCACCTCCTAAAGGAGAGCAACATCAACGTCCGCAGCATACAGCATGTCATGGAATGAACTGAGTTTGTGGCATTCGCGAATGGTATTGACTTTGACCGTGGCTATGAGATAAGTCTGGGAAGCTACCATCGCCAGGAGGATAGGTGATTCCGACACGAAGGAACTAACGGGGAACTCCTTGTTAGGGTCCCACAGGAGAGCACATCACTGTGATGGGGAAGAAGGCGATCCGACCCGACGGGGTCCATCTTCTGTACACTTCCAGAATGTCAATCCTCAGCATCGACGTCGTCCGCCCAGGAGACAGACGACTCATTGGGCTGGTTGAGGTGCGCCCACAGGTAGCATCAGACACAGAATTGGAGGCAACCGCACCAGACGCAGTCAGGAAAGGTCCGTGTCCAGAGGTGGGCGCTGACATGAGATGGAAGCGGAGGAGAACGTCGCGTCGTCAGGTGTCAGGGCGTCAGAGAACATCGCACCATCACTAGCATGGTCGTCATCCTGTGCACACATCCGATGGAGGTAGTCATCAGAAGGGGTACGACTTTGTCTCTGCCGTTTCTTTGGCGACCGTTGCTTCCTAACGTGGTGTTCCGTGTCGGATTGCAGGCGGCTATCGTCCGACATGTTGCCAGATGCCAGAAAAGCGGAGGTCGGTAAAGGTCCATGATCAACAACCACGGGGTCGGGACAGACAGCTTGTGCCTGCTGACGGTTATCATTCATTTGTATTGCCTCCGGCAGGAGCGTAAGAGAGACAGGCAAGACGTGCATTGCATCGCCGAGAGGAGATGACGTCGGTACCGACTGATTCAGAACGGCGCAGCAGGCAGAACAGCCGCAGACGCGTTAGATAGAGGTAACACCGTGTGCGCCGCAGGATGAGCGACGTCTCCAATTGTCGTCTGAACCATTCTACGTGGGAGAAATTCAGAACATACGTTGCCTTCCCAGCTACAACCTGAGGAAAATTAGGATTATATGTTGCCGGCTGGTATGGCCGTGAGGTTCTAGGCGCTTCAGTCTGGAACCGCGTGACCGCTACGGCCGCAGGTTCGAATCCTGCCTTGGGCATGGATGTGTGTGATGTCCTTAGGTTAGTTAGGTTTAAGTCGTTCTAAGTTCTAGGGGACTGATGACCACGGATGTTAAGTCCCATAGTGCCCAGAGCCATTTGAACCATTTGATTATATATTAATACCTTCAGCTGCTGACGGGCGTTCATATATATATCAACGGGGACAGGTGAAAATGTGTGTCCCGACCGGGACTCGAAAAAGTGATCTCCTGCTCAGAGGGCAAACGCTCTATCCATCTGAGCCACCGCGGGCACAGAGAATAGCGTAACTGCAATGACTATCTCGCGCACGCCTCCTGCGAGACCCACATTCTCACCTTATATGTCCACACACCTTATTCGTAGTGTCCCTACCCAACACACTCATTACTCGTGGAAGACATTCTTACTAAGTCCCGTAAGAGTTCAGGTAATATGTGTGCATCCGCACAGAAGAGGAAGGTCATGGCTACTATTGCCAGAACTATATACTTATATGGATATGGTGTCTGTTCTTTCGGACATTTCCGTCTAGAACGAAATTATAATTACATATTAATACCTTCAGCTGCTGACGGGCGCTGATATAAGGGTGAGTCACCTAACATTACCGCTGGATATATTTCGTAAACCACATCAAATACTGACGAATCGATTCCACAGACCGAACGTGAGGAGGGGGGCTAGTGTAATTGGTTAATACAAACCATAAAAAAATGCACGGAAGTATGTTTTTTAACACAAACCTACGTTTTTTTAAATGGAACCCCGTTAGTTTTGTTAGCACATCTGACCATATAAACAAATACGTAATCAGTGCCGTTTGTTGCATTGTAAAATGTTAATTACATCCGGAGATATTGTAACCTAAAGTTGACGCTTGAGTACCACTCCTCCGCTGTTCGATCGTGTGTATCGGAGAGCACCGAATTACGTAGGGATCCAAAGGGAACGGTGATGGACCTTAGGTACAGAAGAGACTGGAACAGCACATTACGTCCACATGCTAACACCTTTTTATTGGTCTTTTTCACTGACGCACATGTACATTACCATGAGGGGTGAGGTGCTCTCCGATACACACGATCGAACAGCGGAGGAGTGGTACTCAAGCGTCAACTTTAGGTTACAATATCTCCGGATGTAGTTAACATGTTACAATGCAACAAACGGCACTGATTACGTATTTGTTTATATGTTCAGATGTGCTAGCAAAACTAACGGGGTTCCATTTAAAAAAACGTAGGTTCGTGTTAAAAAACATACTTCCGTGCATTTTTTTATGGTTTGTATTAACGAGTTACACTAGCCCCTCTCCTCACGTTCGGTCTGTGGAATCAATTCGTCAGTATTTGATGTGGTTTACGAAATATATCCAGCGGTAACGTTAGGTGACTCACCCTGTATATCAACGGGGACAGGCGGGAGGCGTGTGCGAGATAGTCCCTGAAGTCGCTCTATACTCTGTGCCCTCGGTGGCTCAGCTGGATAGAGCGTTTGCCCTGTAAACAGGAAATAGAGGTTCCGAAAGAACAGACACCATATTCATAGAAGTACAACCTGAGCAGGTGCGCGGCTGGCCATCGTACATAACGACAGCCCTACAGCCGACGGTAACCAAGTAGGATGACACGTGTTTCCGTACTTCTATTTTTATCTGACGGACACCATTGAGGACACGGTATGTTTCAAACGTCCTCCACGTTTCAGTAACGTGAATGACGACCTTACGTTTTAAAGGCGGCCACCACAACGTCCGACGTTACCTGAAAGGGGAGTTTAAAAACCCTCAAAGTTTGGAGGCCACAACCAGCGTGATCAACCACGACAATCCCTTTATGTCCGTCAGAGTATCGAGACTTGAGAGCGTTACGTCGGCGCACGGCTCCTCATTCGCCAGTTTTATGTATCCAGTACTACTGAGGATCGAAAAATCAGTTCCGAGAACTTCTTGTAGCGGGAGACGCATTTCATCCCGTATAAAATGTGCTACTTGATACGGCTTCAGTCGTTCGCGATATAATGGAAAAGTTAATTTGATTGTGGGCGTGATGGTCAATGAAGCCGGACTCTGAATCAAGCCACTACGGGTAAGTAAACAAAAGCGCTCGCTCGGAAGCAGCGCAAGAGGCGAGACGCAAACAAGGCGTGCGCGCCTCACCACTGTCGAAAGCAGACGAACCACTGTGCCACCACGCTCTGTTGCATTCTTCTGAGTTTTGTGTTCCATTCCATTAAAATGTTCACTAACTTCACGTTTATGAACATTTAAAACTAGTTGCCAGTATTTGCACCACTTTCACATCTTGTCAAGTTCTGACTGCATACGTGTGCAGTTTTTTTTAGACAGTAGTTCATTTTAGGTGGGGCTGCTATTAATATTGTCTACCATAGTATTAATATACAGGAATGAACAGCAAGGGTACCAACACATGTCCCTGGGCACACCTGAAGTTACTTCTACATCTTTCGATAACTCTCCATCCATAATGAGATGCTGTGTCCTACGTACCAAGAGCTCGCCAATCCAGTTACAAGTATCTCCGTGGCCGTGCGGTTCTAGGCGCTTCAGTCCGGAACCGCGCGACCGCTACGGTCGCAGGTTCGAATCCTGCCTCGGGCATTGGTGTGTGTGATGTCCTTAGGTTAGTTAGGTTTAAGTATTTCTAAGTTCTAGGGGACTGATGACCTCAGATGTTAAGTCCCATAGTGCTCAGAGTCATTTGAACCAGTTTTTGAACAAATATCTCCAGAAACTTGTATGACCCCGTTTCTGTTAATAAGCAATGGAGCGATACTGAGTCAAATACAGTCCGGAAGCCGAGAAATACGGTATCTACCTGACTATCTTGGTCCATTGCTCTCAGGAAGCCACATGAGAAAAACGCATATTGAATTTCACATTACAGATTTTTTTGGAACTCAAGCTGGTCGGCATCGACTGGGTCATTCTGTTGGAGATATCATATTACATTTTAGCGCAAAATACACTCTAAGATTCTACAACATATGTAAAAGGCATTGGACGGTAGTTTCATGGATCACTTCTGCCAATTTTCTTGTAGACTGATGTGGCCTGCGTTTTCTTCCAATTTCTGGGCAGAGTCCTTTTTTTTCCAAGGGGTCTGCAGTGCGTAATGGTTAAAAGATGTGCTAAATCAGCCACAATATCTGTATAGGATCTGATAGGTATTCCGTCAGGCACTGCTTGAATAGACGGATTCCTTACTGAAAACAAGTCCATTGTCTTTCTGATATCGGGCTCTGCAGAGGCTTAAAGGTCGCCAGAGGAAATGGACTCTGATGGCCGTTGGAGTGCTTAGCATCGCCGCAGCCCCACCCGTCTCGCCCGTGAATACGCTGGCCAATAGCATTCCCCACGGCCGGTATAGATACGGGCCCCTGTACTCCCATCATATATTATCGGTTACTATCTACGTTGGACTATGGAGTATTCGCTAACAACCTCGTTTGGCTCTTGGATCTTCTCTGTTTGTTCTTGGCGCTGTGACGTCAGTCTTGGTCTTGTCCGCCATCGGACAGCCATGTTTAGCACACCTACCGCTTGGTATCGTGTTCTCTTCAGCCGGTGGCCATTCCGCCTTGTAGGTTCACCTGTTTCTCTTTTGAATTCTGATGTATGTACTGATATCCAGCTACTCGCGGATGTAGTAATGGTGACGAGGAAAAATGAAGTTGTTAGTAACAGATAGACTTGTTGAAAAGTCGTTTCAGCTTTAGATGGACAAACTACGAGCACGAGGAAGGACACTTTGCTCCAGGCATGATGCTGCCCCCCCCCCCCCCCCCCCCCCTTCGCCATACACTCTCCATTGTTCTCGCATTTCAAGGGGGAGCTCTGGACGCATATTTGCATCGACTGAAGCAATATATCATAGCGTTTCAGATCAAGGATCATTCATTACAGTGATCATTATTTCTGTCATGGGAGTCACCAGACACGTTTTTTCTGCTTCGCATATTCGTATATGTATCTGAATCCGCTGCGTTCTCCATTCAGGAGATATGTGGTGTGTTGACTAACTGTTGTTCCCAGAGATATCATGTGGCTGCCTCCACGCTCGAGTTTCACCAGTACCATAAACAGCCTGGAATAAACGCATCGCTCCTGGGCCACAGTCTTGCAAGGCCTCTGCCGCAAATGCGATTTCAGTTGCGCCAGTCAAGGCTGCAAGCCTTCGTACTTGAACGCACTCCATTGTGATGTCGTGGTTCTGCTGGCAACCAATCCGGAATTCCGCACAGCGATGTTGAAACTGGATAACCCATCGTTGAAGGACATCTTGCGCATCGCATACTCTTTCGAATTGCGCAGGCGGCTAACGAATGACTCATGGCTAGGCGATAAGCTTCGGCAGTGAATACGCCACCACGCGTTCCATCCTCCTGTCGCAGGCGTTGGACGAATCCCAGGTTGCAACAACGTTGTGATTCGTCATTGTCCGACGTCTCTATGGCGTCTGAGACTCTGATCGCTTGATCGCTCTTCGTCAGCGATCATGGGGGCCACTCCCTTCACGCCCGCAGTGTTTTTCCGCTCATTCTCGAGCAGATTGGCTAGATTGCTGAGGGTCTTGCACGAACTGTGTCGAAGCTACGCAACCTGCTCCCATCCCACCCAAGAAGTGCACCTGGATATTGTACATGCGCTGCAATCGATAGTCCCTCAGGGTGATCCCTTTACGCAGATACTGTTTCTCAAGCTTTGCATTTCTTACTAGGAAGTCCTTTCACAGGTGAACACAGCGACCAGCGTTTCTTTGATACATCAGGCAGTGTATGAACGAGTGGGTTCATCCGAGTTTTCTCCGCCCTCGCAGCGTTTGGTGGCCAATGGGGAAGATTCTCTTCCCCTTCATGGGCAGTTCTCGATCCTTGTGGCCTACAAACGTGTTATACAGTTCATTCCTTTATTTGTCGTCGACCACCCATCTGCTAATAAAGTTTTTGGCCTCGACAGCCTTGTTTGTGTTTCCTATCTCTGATGAATGGTTCAAATGGCTCTGAGCACTATGGGACTTAACACCTATGGTCATCAGTCCCATAGAACTTAGAACTACTTAAACCTAACCTAAGGACAGCACACAACACCCAGTCATCACGAGGCAGAGAAAATCCCCGACCCCGCCCGGAATCGAACCCGGGAACCCGGGCGTGGGAAGCGAGAACGCTACCGCACGACCACGAGCTGCGGACTATCTCTGATGAAGTCAACGTCATATCAACTACAGTCCCTTTCCAGGAACTGGACGATCTCTGCACTGTGTTTGTATCTACATTTCAGCCGGATTTGGGATGTGCCTAAGGCTTTCAGGCGCAGGTCATTATTCAGCTGAACACCACTCCTCGTTCTTATCATGCCAGAGCAATTCTTGTTACCTTACGTGCTGCAGTGAAACACGAGCTAGATGATTTCCAAGCTGCTGGGGTTATTGGGCCACTGATATCTAGCACATAGGCCACTCCACAAATCATCATCAGAGAGGCCAATACTTCTCTCCGATTGTGTGGAGATATTAAGGCTACCATCAATGTGCTGTCACAGGTGGATATGTATCCTGTCCCCACCTGTCTGACCTACCCACCAAACCTGCAGATTGCTACTCCATGATCAACCTCCTCAATGATTACCTCCAGTTACCCTTTGACGACAAATCCCAGAGCACTTGTCATCAATCCAGCTTTTGGATTACATAGGTACAAGTGACTCCTGTTTGGCCTCTCCGTGGGCCCTGCTATTTTCCAAACGTTTCTGGAACAGATGATGCAGCACATTTCAACTTAAATGAATTATTTGGATGATCTCACTGTTACGGTGTCCTCCAGCCACAAGTGTTTGCAAAACCTCTACATCCATTTTATTACACGGCAGGATGTAAGCTTGCATTGTCGTTAGGAGAAATGCAAACTTTTTCAGCTGGAAGTGAAGTATTTGGGGTACTGGCTCACCAAAGAGGGAACAGGCCCACTGACTGGAAGGTCGCTGTAATAGATTCCTTTATTCCCAGTTCTTATCTCACGCGGCGCACACTGCACGATCATTTGCATAAAGAGGGTGTTCCTTTGTAACATTACGCATATTTAGGCGAGCTAATAGGCTGTTCAGTATCGGTACGAGGTAAGATGAAATTGTTGTACAGCTGAACGCTGGCGGGCCCAGGGCTCAGGTACAAACGCGAGCTCTGTCGCCTCTGCTGGGTAACTTCCAAAGCTGGGAATCTGCACATGCTCCCACGGCCTTTTTGCAGGACATACGCCGAAAATGGTGGAGTGTTACACAAGTTGAAAGATGACTTCTTACAGCGCTATGAGAATCTGAAATAATTGACGGTCAAGTATTAAATCTAATCTATAGCTATCATCTCTGAATGCTACGTGTCTGTGTCTATTTTATTTCTTCATTTATTATGTTTTTCATATCTTTTCATTATGCAAATGCTTGTCAGAACAACATATCCTCCACAGTTACACAGCAAATGAACACAGCACGAATACCATATATTTTGTTATACCTGCGTACTTATTTAATGAACATATTACTATTTCTCCAGTAACTTTATTTAATTATTAACTGCAACTGATAATACAAAATCATTGTAATTTAAGAAGTGATCAGTCGGATGTGTTAGCCGACACAACCTTTGTAAAAGAGTGCTAAAAGATACTTATCACAGTCAGGCCTAAATAATTGTTGAAACAATATTAATGACATTTATCTGAGTGCTGACATTCGTCGTCAGCCGTTACAGGAAGTAGATGGCGCTGCAGACGTGGTCTCACGGGCCCTACACTGACGGCTAGCACCATCTATAGCGAAATTCCGCTTTCATGCATCTACACCTGGCATATCAATTACAGACATTAGAATAGAACCCTTGTTATTAAATTATTCATTTAACCTTTAATTTTGTATTTCTGTGTATTTTATTAACTCGCAATTCTAGACAATTCATAGACCATTTGACTGCAGGACCAAAGCTACAGGTTATTATTTGCAGCGAATTAGCTGCGGGGCACACAAGCAGATGTGCACTGCTCGATCCTAAGACTACATCGAGCTATTCTTTTTAAACAGAGCTCTGTATAGCCCATGTACATGAAGTACGAATAACAACACGTAAAGACTCAACTAGTTTGCTTGTATGGGATGCTGTTTAGGAGAGCAACGATACTAGAAGTATCTCGTCTGGGATATGAATGTAATCCATTTCGAATTCCAACTGTAGCTCTAACACCATAATATTCTGTGATCCAGGTACCAAATCTACTGCGTGACAGGCAGTTTGTGTGTGGGCTCAGAGCATAAGATTTTGCGGCAGTTGCACGTGTGAGGATCAGTAGTAGCCTAAGTTAGGTGTGGGGAAGTTCGAACAACAAAAAAGAAGAAGGCTACTCACAGGCGTGCTGAGATCGAGTTTGCAGCGGCCACCAGCGAAGGAGAAGACTTCGACGGAGTGCGAAGAGCAGCAGCGGCAATGGCAGCGCAGACCACCGGCGGCCACTTCATTCATCAGCGCCGGCGTGGGCAGCATCTGCACATTCGGCACCAGCAGCGCAGCGGTAGCAGCCGGCGTGACCGGTAAGTTAAATACTTACACCAAAAGTATTAATATGTTTGAACCCACAGCGTCATCCTCAGTGATGAAGCCTGCAACGAATGAGCAACCACCCAGCCAGAGTGTTCAGACAATGCTAGTGGGCCAATTAGTCCTAAACGTCAACATGATAGTGTCGAAATGGAACTTATTGATGGGGCAGATGGTCCAAAATCAGAGAATGGAGGTAAGCTCACAGACAATACATCGTCACAATTAATGTAAATTTTACTATGAGGAGAAATGCAATCTAGTATCTGGGCACTGACTACAAAAATGACAAAAATGGAATAGGGAAATTCCGATCTCATTTCAAATGTTGAAAGTGTGATATCTGAGCTGGAAAAAATTAAATCAGATATTGAAAGGCTTAGTGATACAAAATTAAAATTATAAGGGCAGACATGGTCAAAATTTATGAGGAGGGCGGATGGTTAACACCAGAATCGATACAGTAGAAAAAGATTTCGGGGAAAAGTTGGAAAAGATATGGGACGAGCTGAGAAGTGATGTAAAGAATTTCATGCTAAGGGAAAATGCGCTTGAGGAAGTAACCACTAAATCGGTTAACAACTGGACAGATAGAGTAGATGAATATGAAAAGAAGGTGCTTAAAAATAGAAAAAAAATTGAATCAAGATTAAATAAAGAAACTGTGCAGCATGAACATCAATTTAAAGACATGAGAACTGAATTAAATTCATTAGCAGCGAACCAGGCTACTACTATGATAGTTGTTCCATAGCTTAATTCGGGAACGACAGAGTGCTTTGCAAATAACGGAAAATACCATCCAGCTTTTTTTTCTTACTGAATGTAGAGATGGTTTTGTGAGAGATATGTCAGAAGATGCAAAAATTAAGTTCGCTAAAAGATATCTGGAGGATAACGCAAATTTAGTGAGAGCTTCATTTACTACCTATGAAGAGTTTGAGAGTTGTTCCCTGAACGAATTGTGGAATGAAGCGAAACAAACGCTACTTCAGAATGATTTCGTTAACGGACCAAATTTCAAAGACGAACCTGGGTCAATGCAGCATTTTTGTGTGCGTGAACTGGGTAAGTTAAGGCACATAAATCGTCCACTGTGGGTGCTGACAGAGATTACGAAGCTCAACAGACAACTACCGAACTTTTTACAATGGGATCTTGTGTACAGCTCGACAGATTCCATTGACGAGTTTTTAGATTTTATTGAGAAACTTGAACAGGTGTTGAAATTCAAGCCACATAACAGGAACAGTAGACAGAGAAGTAGGTAACAGAATTGGAATTATAACTATCAGCAAAATAATTATCACCGCAAATGGTATCAATAATTTTGAAAAGGGAAACGGAACTGGGAATTCTCAGAACGAAACCCAAAAACTGCTGAGGTCATTAGTCCCCTAGAACTTAGAACTAGTTAAACCTAACTAACCTAAGGACATCACAAACATCCATGCCCGAGGCAGGATTCGAACCTGCGACCGTAGCGGTCTTGCGGTTCCAGACTGCAGCGCCGTTAACCGCACGGCCACTTCGGCCGGCGCATCACAGGTCCTGAGGTGGAAAAATAAACCGGCGTTGAAAATGGCACGTTATTTTAAAAATGCTATGGGTGCCGAAAATTCGGCAAAGAAGGCACAAATGTTGGAGACGGAGGTTTCAAGAACTAAGATTAAAATAGGAAATAATTTTAAGCAATACAACCATAAAGAGGGCACAAGAAACGTTATAAAATGTGTAGAGATATTTGATAATGATGATAGTGGGCCAAAAAATTTATTTTGTGGAAGGAAAGTGAATGATGGAATGAATGTATGTTTGGTGTAAAATTCTGTGGTCAGAGAAGAGACAGAGGTAGATCCGAATTGGGTGGAGAGGGAATGTATGGCGAATTATAATGAGGCACTAGTCAGTAGCAACAATTATAGTGCTCTAGGCGAAAGTAATGTAGATGATTTTCTATCGGAGGAAATAAATGAAGCTGTCTGTGAGGGTGGCCGACGGAAGTATGTGAAAGTATCTGTGAAGGTAGTGTAGCATTAGTGTCGTCAGCTGGTGATGAATTTTATTATTTATCAGCGAATGTGGTTGATTTAATGTTTAAGGGAGGTAAAGGTGATGTTTTAGATACTGAAGTTTCGAAGACTGGAGCTACTGATTTAGAGATCACGTAGAAAGTAGTTTGTGCATTTATTTCTGTTGCTAGCAGTGAACCGATGGCTCTTGTTGAAAACATGAATATGGAATGGATGTTGAAGCATGAAAGCGAAAATGTAGTAGACGGTATGTTAAAGCATGAAATGATGGAGGCGTCTGGTAGGGAAAAAATGTAAAGGAGAAACGGTTATATCCGAATATGGGGGAATCCAAGTGTACTGTGAGTTCTAACGTGGGGCGATGGAATGGTGGCAATTTATTTGGTGTTTGATTCTGGCAGTGAATGGCTGCTACGATATTTTAACTTCTGAAGGGACTAGATGTTTCGAGAGGTCTGAATGTACTCCAGTGTAGGACTCTAATTTTTTTTGCTTGTGTGCGATGATAGAGTATGAGTCACTATTCCCTGCACCGCTTATGTTAATTTGTGAATCATCATGGTGAACTCTGAACTGTTTTGAGCTGGTGAATATTTGGTGTATTATGAGCATGAAATGAACGTAGTTTCCTCGCATCTTTGACGACTATTTAGTTTGGAGATTTTGCCACCATTCTCGTAACGCTGTCAACGTAACTTTCTTTAACAGACATTATTGAGCGTAATTTTCTGTCGTCTGCATCAATAACAGACTTTAGAATAGAACCCTTGTTATTAAATTGTTCATTTGAATTTTATTTTGTATTTCTGTGTATTTTATTTACTCGAATTCTAGCCAATGCATAGACTATATGACTGCAGGATCACAGCAACAGGTTATTATTTGCAACGAATTATCTGCGGGGCATGAAGGCAGACGTGCGCAGGTCGTCCTTATGATTCCATCGAACTATTCTTTATAAGCAGTGGCGAGCATATCACCTGTACCTAAAGTACGGGTAACCACGGATAAAGATGCAGCTATTTTGCTCATATGGGATGCTGTTTGGAAGAGCAACTACATTAAAAGTAAACACTAGGTATCGTTCCACCTTAAAATTGGATTCTTTCCTGTGACCTGGCTTTTACCCAATTGAAAACCATACTAAAATCCACCTCTTACCTCATGCCATTCTCTCCCACTCGCCTGTTGGTTGTGGCGGCCGATGGAAGCGTTCACCCCCAGTGTTTAGATGAGAGCCACATCAGGCATTACGCAAAGGGGCTGCAGAAATTTAACAGTTTACAGTTGTGGCAATTTAGAACAGTCGTACTGCTGCGACATGGAGGTGGATAGTTTTACTAAAAAGTGCACAATGTAGTGCGTCACAGAAAATTCTCTGCTGTAACACAACAATTTACCTAACTGAAACCCACCTCTTTATTTTTACTTGCAGACCTATGTGTTACAGCCCACTGAGTAGGCTGGCAGACATAATTATTCGAAAATGGAATCCGATCAGACCTGAGCAGTTGTAATTGCAAAATTTTGCATACAGGTGAGAATTGATTGGAATGAATATCGCAGGTGAGTTCGGGCACTTAACTGAAAAGCAATTAGCGAAAGGACACTAATAATGTCTGATCGTTCGCGTCCAAATAATTTGCCTCCAGCCTCACCTATGTTTGCCTGTAACATGTAGGGAAAACAGCATTTATGATTATAAGGCAAGGCAATGGCTTGAATTAATAAAGGAGCCTACACATCAAAGGTCAAAACACGTTTATCACACAAATGTAGATATATCTACAACACCTACATCGATCAGCCAGAACATTATGACCACCGGCCTACTATCGCTATAGACCCGTCCAGGCGGTAGCAGCGTCACCTGGCGAGGACTGACTGCTACTTAGACACACACACGGTGCATGTAGTATCAATGAGCGGGCTGTCCGTGTTTAGAATGGGGAAGGCGCGCGATCTATCTGACAAAGGGAGGCCACGACGTTAGGATCACTGATTTACTTCAATCTTTGTGCACCTTTAGTAGGCAATTAAAACAACATAATGTGAAAGTAGTAGGGTGCATTACTCTGGCAGTTCCAAGAAAATCGTAAGAGAAGTTTTACGCGTCTGTTACCTCAGTAATGTATTCTTACGAAGATTCTTGGTGCAAGACGTCATCGTGGTCCAGGGGCAGTCGGCCTTTGACTGTGGTGAGGCGCGCACGTCTAGTTTGCGTCTCACCTGTTGTGCTGCTTCCGAGCGAGCGCGCGTTTGTTTACTTCCGCGTAGCGGCTCGTTTCACAGTCCGACTTCATTAACCATCATGGTGTTTTCTTACCGCCAAACCGCAATCAAATTAACTTTCCCATTAGATCACGAACGACCGAAGGCGTATGAAGTTGAACGTTGTATACGGGACGAAATGCGTCTCCCGCCACAAGACGATCTCGGAATATATTTTTCGATCCACAGTACTATTGCGTTCATAAGGCTGGCAAATGAAGAGCTGTGCACCGACGTTGTGCGGCAAGACGCTATCTCAAGTTCTGATACTCTGGCGGCCATAAGGGACTGTCGTGGTTGATCACGCTAGTTTTGGCCTCCGAGCGTTACGGGTTTTCGAACTACCCTTTGAGGTACCGTCAGACGTTGTGGTGGCCGTCTTTCAGCCTTACGGAAATGTCGTCAGTCACGTTGCTGAAACGTGGAAGACGTTCGAAACGTACCGTTCGTCAGTGGTGCTCATCAGATAATAATCTAACTACGGAAACACGTGCTTTCCTACTTGGTTATTTCCGGTTGCAGGGATGTCGTCATGTACGATGGCCAGTCGCGCACCTGCTCAGGTTGTGGCCAGGAAGACCATGTCCGTTCTGAGTGTGTCCGACGTACACTGGCGCAGACGCCGATCGAAGACGTCGGTACTCCTGCAGCGCCCACTGTCTTACCTCTGTCTTACGCGTCCGTGGCGATGCTGCCAGCTACGCCCCCTCTGAATCACTAGGTACCAGTGTTGGCTCCTCTTGGCGACGCAGTCGACGTTTTGCCTGACTCTCCTACACCCCTGCCGAGGGCCATACAAATGAACGACGACAGTCAGCAGGGACAAGCTGTCTTTCCCGACCCCACGGTTGTAGATCATTTCTCTATACCTAACTCCGCCTTTCTGGCATCTGGCCACATGTCGGACGATAGCCGCCCGCAATCCGATACGGAACACCACGTAAGGAAGCGACGGTCGCCGAGGAAACGGCAGAGACAACGTCGCACCCCTTCTGATGACTGCCTCCATCGGATGTGTGCACAGGATGACGACCCTGCTACTGATGGTGCGATGTTCTCAGATGCCCTGACACCTGACGACGCGACGTCCTTCCCTGCCTCCGTCTCCAGTCACCGTCCATTGCCGGACACTGACTTCCCCCAGTTGCCTCTCCTTCTCTGTCTGACGCTACCTTTGAGAGCACCTCCACTGAACCGGCCCAGTGACACATCTGTCCCCTTTTCGGACGACGTCGATGCTGAGGATTGACATTCAGGAGGTGTACAGAAAGATGGACCCCTTTGGTGGGGTCGATCCCCCCCCAATCACAGTGATGTGACTTCCGTAGGGACCTAACAGGGAGTTCCCTGTGCTTCCCCCGTGTTTGACCTACTGGCAACGGCAGCTTTCCAGACTTATCGCGCAGTCACGATCCATGTCAACACTATTTGCCACAAAATGACTTTATTCCATGACATGCTGTATGCGTCGGACGCTGACGTTGCTCACCTTTAGGAGGTGCACGTCGCAACTTTCTGCGCTCCCCATGGTTTTAGAGCACATGTCTTTCATGCTTCTCCTACTGTAAGTCGGGTGGTGACCCTCTTACGTGATGGCATCCTCGCTAATGCGTGACTGAGGTATGGCTTCCACGTTTAGTGGCGTCGGGATTGTCAATGTCCATGTACCATCTGGTTCGAGTCGCCGCCGAGAACGTTCCACCTTCTTCTCAGAGATATTCACGGCTCTTTTCCTGGGTCAGCGGTATGCATTGATAGTGGAAGGCAATTTCATTTGCACCCAGGCACCCAAAGACCAACTACCACGTCACTCTCCGTGTGCGGCGCTAGCGACAATCCTCCAGCATCTCTGCCTCGTGGATTCTTGAGACCATGTTTATGGCGATCGTCTGGAGTTTATGCATTTCATTAGCCATTCTTCCAGCCGTCTCCATCGTGTTTATATCTCCCAAGATAATGTCATTGGAGTGCGGGATGCTGAAGTCTAGCGCGTTGCGTTCTCTGACCATGATACATACATGTGCGCCATCAATCTCTGCCGCCAGAGGGTGTGGTGCGGCAGTGGGCCATGGAAACCGAACACGATCCAACTTACTTCACCTGTCTGCTGGCAGCTCATCCGGACCATATCGACAGCTTGTCGTCGACGCCGTGCTGCCTTTCAGTCTGCCCTGTCTTGGTGGGTGCTCTGCGGCCCTGCCCTCAACAAGGCCTCGATTGGTTACGGAAGGGAGGTTGCGGCGTGGCGGCGACGAACTCAGCGAACTTATTTCCTCATTCGCCGGGAATGTACGGTGATACCGTATTCACCAGAACGACAGGTGATGGAGAATCGTGCCAAGGCACAGCTCACATCCTCTCTCGCCGCCACCTTGAAGGGCGCGCGCACACGACAGATTAGTGCAGGAGCGTCTATCTATGTATCATGTTATAGCGGTAGGACGCCACAGTCGGAGTAATTTGTTTAATGTTCTTAAGACTGGTAATGGACAGCGTTTTGACACGCAACGGGATATAGGGTCTGCCCTCCATGCACATTACGTTACGTTGTACTCCGAACAACGTCGCCACCCTGACAACATTTCAGCAGTCCCCAGACTCTCCTTTGGCTCGATTCCCATGGATGCGACGATGGAACTGCTTGCTAACGTCACAGAAGAAGAAGTCCATGATGCTATCCAGGTGGGTTCTAAAACAGGTCGCCTGGCTCTGACGGCCTCCCACTGGAGTTTTATCGGACATTTCACCCCGTTTTGGCGCCAGTGTGGAAGGAAATTAGTGACGAACTTCCGTCGTCTTTCGCGCCGATTACAGACGGTTTCCTAGATGGTTTCCTCATTCCCATCTACAAGCGACGGGGTACGTCACAGATATGCGATTCCTGCCCCTTGACGTTATTCAACATCGACACAAATATCTTTACCCCGCTGTTGGCTGCACGGCTTAAACGAGCGCTCGGTACGTGGTTTCCTCCGGTTAAATTTCTTTGAGAGATGCCAATAACATCCGCACTGCTCACTGTCGCTGTCGGGACATAATCGCTCCAACTCACTGTCGTCCTATGCCTTGGCTTAAACCACGCGTTCGATCGGGTCGGTCACGAGTACTTGGAAAGGGTGCTCCGCAATATGGGCTACCCTGAAACCACCGTCGACGTCGTAATGCGTCTCCTTCGTGTAGCTACATCCCGTGTACTCTACAATGGAAGTCTCGTTCCTCTCATCTCGATCCGTCGATCAGTGCGTCAAAGCTGCCCGCTCTCTGCACTGTTGTATGCTTTCACAATGGAACCGCCTCTCTGTGGCGTCTCTCGGTGACCATGTATTCAGCTGCACTGCTTATCCAGACGATCTCGTCATCGCCATCGCCATCGTTCTTTGTAGCGGTGCTGTGGTTACGGAGTCACTGGCATGGGTTACCAGCTACGGCGAGGCTTCTGGCGGCTGCATTAGCGTCCGCGTATCGAGCGCCATGGCTACAGGTGCGGGGCTTCCTGCGGACGGCGCTGCTCCTTTACGTGTAGCTGATGCTAACCGATGCTTAGGACTCGATTTCGCGAATGATCTGGTGCTCACGATTGCCCTCAATTGCCAGCGCCTACGTTCTCAACTACGAGCTGGGTTCTTGAACCAACGTTTACTAGCACTCGATCTATTGCAACAGACACATTATATAAATGTATATTTCGCGTCACGTACCGTTATCCCCCACGTGGCATAGACTCTTTCTATTCCGCCATCCATGGCCCGCCGCATGCTATCGGCAACGGGTTCATTTGTTTTCCACGGCTTGCTGTTCAAGATAAGGCACAAAACCCGCACCTTACCGCGTTCCAGGGGCGATTTAGATCTGTATAATGTGTCTGACAGAGCGGTAGCCCTTTTCACTGGCTCTCACATGACGTTGTGGCGCCTTGGTCCTACTTGCCTTACCAGCCTATTGCTGATGGCGCTTGTTCCACGCTCACTCTCAGCACCTTTCGCGCTTCCCGACGTCCCGGAGCCCTACATTTACTTCCTCCACTTTTTCCTCGACCTGAGCTACGTCCATACTGCGATAATGCCAGAGCACTTGACATCCACGAAGACGATCTGTGGCTTTCTTCAACAGCACAAGTCACAAAATGTGGTTGGCGATCGGTGTGCTCTCCCTATCCTGATACTGACTTCCAGTCTGCGTGCAACCTTACTTTCAATGGGAAGCAAGTATGCCGGTCATGCCTTCACGGGATTCACCTCGCAGGCACCCCGTTGTGTGTCGCATGTGATATTTTGGACACAGACGAGCATCGCCTGGTGTGCAGATGGACAAGATGTGTCTGGTTCCGGCCGGGGTGGCCGAGCGGTTCTAGGCGCTACAGTCTGGAACCGCGCGGCCGCTACGGTCGCAGGTTCGGATCATGCCTCGGGCATGGGTGATGTCCTTTGATTAGTTAGGTTTAAGTAGTTCTAAGTTCTAGGGGACTGATGACCTCAGAAGTTAAGTCCCATAGTGCTCAGAGCCATTTGAACCATTTTTGTGTCTGGTTATTTGTGCAACAGATACTGTCCATAATTTCCCGTACTACACCTCATGAGATACCTACTCAACTGCTCCTCTTCCTGGACGCGGGATACTTCCCGTAAGCAAACACAAACTCTTTGAGGTGGATTTGTGGACTCACTACTTGCTGGTGGCGGGAAAAGTGTCCTTGATTTTCGGCAGTTCCCTAATGAACGCTATTGTGCATTTTTCCACAATCCAAAATGCGGATAATTTTTCTCAAATTCCCTTTGCAGTGTCTTCCTTAACCTTCCTTAACCTACCGGGAGTGTTATCTTACACAGTCCATTCTCGTTTACTCATTAAATACTGTAAATAAATCAGAGAGAGTGATTAAAGTGCTTCTAGTGCGTTCGTCGTGTGCAACGCGTCAACGGAGAGGCCGTCCCCTTCCCGCTGGCCGAGCGCGTGTCGGTTTCACCAGTCAGACGCGTCGGTTCTCGCGTGTCAGCACTCCGCACCGCGCGCTGCGTCACCTCACCAGCCGCAGCGGAATCCGACGCGTCGGCAGCGACCACCAACTGCCCCGCGCCCCGCCGTCGACGTCAGCAGTAGCGGCCACCAGCTGTGCTCCCTGCTGTTGGTAAACAACCGCCTGCCTACCTTCGGCCCTGGATTCCTGCCGACGAAGCAGCGAAACCACCACACCAGAGGCCGACGTAAGAAGAAGGAAAGCATGGGGTAAGAAGATAGCTCGAGCAATCAACGTCACACCAGGTATGGAACACACGGAGGAAGAACTAGGGCTGCCGCGCGTCAAAACCGCGCGTCAGTGGCGTGGTTGCCATGGAAACGGCGTCAGCGGCACGGCGCGGCGGGCTCTGCGTCGCGGTTTGCCCATGTCGAACCGCTTCCGCTGCCGCGTGACGCGCTCCAGGTCCGCGCCGCCAATCACAGAACGCGCTGAGCGTGACGTCAGGTACGGAACCCCGGGCCACACGAACTTTCGCCGAACCGCTGGCGCGGACGCGGCGGCAGCTATAAAATACTTATCATCCGATTCCAAGAAAACTATTCGGCAGAAAAATTTCATTCTTGGGCATGTTACAGCCCGATAAAGGACCGAATTTCTTTTCGTTATTCGTCGTGGTTACTTCTTGAATCGCATTTACGTAAACCTTTATGCGAAATTTTAATGAGTGTGCAGAGGTAAAAACGCATTGCGAGGACTTTGCGTACAGTTCATATTAGGTAATACATTATTGCGTATGAAATTTAGTCAACATATCGAAATTGTTTTTAAAGCTGAGAGCAGATGGATAGCTATCACCGTTCTCGAGATATTGAATGATAAGTCGGCGGACGGGCTGTGCCGTGACAGCGCGCAGGTTGCTCGCGACGCGACCGGTACTTCGTCCTGCTCGTCGTAAACCATGTGGTTGTATCAACCGCAAATTTCGCAAACGGTTCAAGAAATCGAAACTGGTTTTTTTGCAAACGATAACTTGTGAAAAGTCACGTATTTCGTCGCATGATAAATATCCTAAATCTGTTTATCTACCAAGATATGAAAGTAACTACAGTTTTTCGGAAGGGATGAATTTTTTTAAACAGCATTTAATAGCATGTGGAATGAGAAGTTAAACCGAAACTAATTTGCTGGGATGTCATAAGATGTAATTTACTAAATATCTACAGCTATTGATTATTTCCTTTGGTAAGTAACAAACTTTTTTTCTTTATCCACTGTACTTTACTGATTCAAGACACGTTTCGCCTTTTAATTTAAGGCATCTTCGGTGTAATCTAGAATGATTCAGTTTTGTTTTGATATGTGATACTTGCAAAAATGGTTCAAATGGCTCTGAGCACTATGGGACTTAACATCTGTGGTCATCAGTCCCCTAGAACTTAGAACTACTTAAACCTAACTAACCTAAGGACGTCACACACATCCATGCCCGAGGCAGGATTCGAACCTGCGACCGTAGCAGTCGCGCGGTTCCGGACTGAGCGCCTAGAACCGCGAGACCACTGCAGCCGGCAGTGTGATACTTGCAGATTATAAAACAGTTCACATCTTTTTTTTGCGTGAATGACTGATTACTTACAGTGAATCGAGTTTTTGGCGTACATATACGTTTCCCCTCACCACAACATAAGCACATTTTCATGTTCGCTCTTTTTTTCTTCTGTCACCAGCAGTAGGCGTTTTACCGAAAACACTGATTTGAAGTCATAACCACAGTTTGTTCACCTCCTGTCCCTTCCTGTCTGGTTTGTTTATGTACATGTTGCCAACCTGCAGAATTATTGCTGAAAACTAATGTTTGTTTATTTTTGTTCTCCTTATATCTGTATGTGTGTGTTGCTAGCCAGTGATAGTTATAGAAAGTTGAAAGTGAATCCAGTAGTTGTCAGACAGTGGTTGAAAGATTTGGTGTTCAGCTGATTTCAGTTTTGGTGTAAATGTTTTGTGGAGGAGTGCATGGAAGAGTAAATTCACTGCTTACATTAATAGATAAAATAGTAGAATAGTATTTCAACAGATTATTATCAGAATACTATCACCCAACCCCTTTGTCCTCACTCTTTGACGCCCCATAATACGTCCTGTCAAGTAACCCCTATTGTTGTCAAAGTTGTGCCGTAATTTCCTATTCCTCCTGTATTTAATTCCGTACCTCTTCTTTAGTCACACGATCCTCCTATCTAATCTTCAGCATTCTTATTGATCACCACGTTTTGAAAGCGTCCATTGTCTTCTTGACAGAACTGTTCATCGTCCACGTTTCACTTACATACAAGGCTGCACTCCACACAAATACCTTTGTAAAATAGTATCCAACCATTAGAATTTATATTCGATGTGAACAAATTTTCTTTTTCAGAACACTTTTCTTGCTATTGACTGTCTTCAGTCAGGTTTGCGTCTGCACCAGGAAATGCCTTAAAATTTACAATCTGGTTTCGAAAACTCTGTTCCAAATATATATTATTCTTTTGTGATTCTTAAGCAAGGTGCTGGCGATGATTACTATGCTCTGTGGGAAATTCTATCAGGTGGTTTCCACTTTCATCCCTTCCACCTAGCCTTTGTGTTCTTACTGTTTCCGTGTACCCGCTACCATATCACATTTTAAATTTTTGTCTCGCTTAACTATCTGAATAATCTCTTTTATCGTACATTGTTTCAATGTGTTAGGAGATAGTGAACAATCATGAACGGTAGTCAAGAAATCTGTTTATGCTGAAATGAGAAAACATGAATAACGAAATATGTGAAAGAGTACATTGTACAGAAAATGAAAAATTGGAATGTCTTCACCCAACTTCGTCTTTCCTTCACGTAGGTGTAAGTTATAGTTATTCAAACACACCGGTCGTTTCGGTGGGTCCCACCCCGTACCTCAGTGGCTGTCCATCATTGGCTACCGCCAGCGTCTGCCGCTTCCAGGTGGGAACGCCAATTCCGCGAGCCGCCGCGTCAACGCGGAAAACGCTTGCCGCTGCCGTTGCCGCACGCCGCGCTGCCGCGCTCTAGTGGGAACCGGCCTTCAGCACTCCGCGCCGCGCGCTGCGTCACCTCACCAGCCGCAGCGGAATCCGACGCGTCGGCAGCGGCCACCGGCTGCCCCGCGCCCCGCCGTCGACGTCAGCAGTAGCAGCCACCAGCTGTGCTCCCTGCTGTTGGTAAACAACCGCCTGCCTACCTTCGGCCCTGGATTCCAGCCGACGAAGCAGCGACACCACCACACCAGAGGCCGACGTAAGAAGAAGGAAAGCATGGGGTAAGAAGCTAGCTCGAGCAATCAACGTCACACCAGGTATGGAACACACGGAGGAAGAACTTGTGCCCATGTCCCCCAGTCAAAAGATAGCTGCCATAGACAAAATATTGAGTGAAATAGGAGCAGAGTTAAAAGCTAAGCATGTTTCATCTACCCTGTTAACCGTCATTAGAGACAAAGTGTTTCCCTTGGCTTTCGAAATAACTAGCCTCGAAGCTAAACTGTCCTGCCTAAACGATGAAAATAGGCGACTAAGACTAGAACTACAGAGAGCCTCGAATCCAGTCAAAGACTTACAAATACAAACTTTGCAAGAGAAGGCTGAGAAATTAGAGAACGAAAATAGGGAATTGAGTGTAGCGAACCAAGACTTGCAGCAACAAATAAGAGAACTAACTAATAAAGTCACACAACAAGCACAGACACAAGCACAGACACTGACATATGCTGCCGCCTTAACTATAGAGCCCAAAACCAAAGAGGCTCGAAGAATAGAACAGGCTAAAACAAAACAGGCCACAACCCTCTATACCAAATCGACAGAAAATCAAGACGCCAAAGCTGTTCGACAGACCATCACCAAGAATATAAATCCCAGGAAAGAGAATATACATATAAAATCAATCAGAACCACACAGACTGCAGTTATAGTAGAAACGGAAACACAGGAGGACTGTCGAAAAATAATAGAAAAGACTAAAGACTTGCACACCATTGTCTGTGAAGGACCGCGAAAACGCAAGCCACTCGTGGCAGTATATCACGTGCCAGATACACTTACCGACGAAGAGTTTTTAGAAAGCCTTTACGAGCAGAATGTAAGCGGTGACACCACGAAAGAAGACTTCGACAGAGAGGTCAAAATAAGATTCAAAACAGGGCCTAAGGGAAGGGGTTTCAGTCACCAGATACTGGAGGTCAGCCCACACCTGTATAGAGTCCTTACAAGACAGAGAGTCTACATAGACTTAGAATCACTTTCTGTGAAAGACTATACAGTAGGAAACAAGTGTTTTAAGTGTTGCGGCCTAGGACATACGACTAAAACCTGCAGAAAAGCCGACGTCACGTGTGCCAAGTGCGGCAACCAAGGACACAAGCGCAGTGAGTGCAGGTCCGCGGTTTGCGTCTGTATCCCCTGCAAATACAGAGGCCACGTCTGCAATAAAACAAAAGGAGGTGATCGTCAGACCTATAAACAGCTGCATGACCGGCTCCTGGACAGTACAGACTATGGCAGCTACAATCAGCACACACACAAGAAACGCGAACGCCCAAAGCGAATCGCCCAAAACACATAAATACAAATCACCGTCAACATTACAGAGAAGCTACCAAAGAGCAATTTCCTGGAGAAGACAAATGAATCTTCTGCCGGAGAATCACGTCGATAATGAACCCATCCCGCCCCTAACACACTCAGCGACGTTACAGGATAGCTGCATTAATACGGGATGAACACAAACCAGAATCATCATCACATGGAAAACCCTACGACACACGTAAATGTGAACAGTAAATCAAACCAGTCAAATTTGTCTCGGGAGGCTCTCTTCACCCCGGGAAAAAGGAACAAGGAACAGACAGGCACGCAGTCCCTGAATCAAAACACATCGAAACACTCAGGCTACAGACCAATACAAAACTCAAAACTACCGGACCCAGACTTATAAAAGTAGACCAATTAGATGAGGACAAATCTGAGGGAGAGACATGTGACATTTGCAACGATGTCAACGTGCGTCTAGCAACAACCTCCACTCCAAACACAAACAAAGACAACATAACACGTACAGTCAGTCCCATACAAATCACCACCATCGCCGACACCACGCCAGCAAGCACCACCAACATCAGTGAAAAACGTGTGATGGCAAACAGCATTGAAGAGGCGTGTGACAAAACGAAAAGTAACCGTATGACATCCCAAAGAGGTCTTAAAATGTCCCCCAATCAGCGGCCAACACCAAGCCACAATCCGTCCAGTACCACCTCAGAGACCGCAACAGAAACCAGCACCAACAGCAAGCCAGCTGCTCCTAATTATGATAACTTAGAAGTTAACTTACTTTTAAGTAGGCTAGAGAAAAAAGAGATACTGCAGACAGCGCAGCGGATGCTACTCAGATTGTGCCATCCAAAGGGAGATTCTTTCTGTTTTCCAGCAACTGAGCAAACAGACAGAATCATCCTAAAGACAGAAAATATTCCTACATCAGCAGAGCCGCTCCTCGATCTCATGCTCCAGGTCTGCCTGCGCAGGTCAGAATCTTTCGACTTGGACAAAATATATATAGATCATGTAAGAGCACACGGACGAACATATTTTGATTACTCACAGACTGGCAGTAAATGTTTTGTACACGTAAAACACCCAGAACACATAGACAAAAAATGAATATCTTACAACATAATACAAAAAACAGTACGACAGTCAGCGCGGAAATCCCTAAAATAGCACAAGACCTGCAGGCAGACATCATGTGCTTACAAGAACCTTATAATAGAAACGGGCAACTGATATGTCTACCAAAACATGCTACCACAATAACAGGCAGCAATGACTGTAAGGCTGTAATAGTAATTCTAAATAGAACTTATAACATAATTAAGGTAACACAGTTATGCAATCAACACTTGGTTACCATAGAGATAACTAACGGGAACGTCACATGGGTTATTGCATCCATGTACGCCCAATATAGCCATCAAATACAGCCGTATGCAGACTACATCAGGGACCTAGCAATGTATGCCAGAGGCAAAAAATTAGTGATAAGTGCTGACATTAATTCCAGATCGACCCTCTGGAACTCAGACAGAACAGATGACAGAGGACGCATAATCACCGATCTAATACAAGAAACACAATTACATGTAATGAATACGGAAGGACCTATACCAACATATGCAGGGTTCGATGGTACGAGCAGTAATATCGACTTCACGCTAGCAAATAATGCAGCAATGGCATACGTAACAAACTGGACTGTACACGACAACATAACCAGTAGTGATCATAATGTCATAACATACACACTAACTCACACTCAGAACACAATGACCAAATCACACACCAGACACTTGCTGTTGCACAAAGCAGACTGGAACAAATTAACGGAAATTATCCAACGACACGATCTAAAAAACATCAGTGGAAGTTTCGATTATAGAGCACACAAGTTAACACAGGTGATACAATATGCACAAAACACTTCAATACCGACAGCAAAGAACACAAATAGCTCACCAGTACCATGGACCAACGAACTTACGAGACTCAAACAAGACGCAAGACGCAAACGAAAATTATATCAAAGGGCGGTAGCAGATAGGGACAGACGAATAAGACTTGAATCATACAGGCATGCACAAGACTTATATAGACATACCCTATACAACACGCGTAGACAACAATGGGAGCTATTTGTAACAACACAAACAGAGCAAAATATATGGGGGGAACCATACAAAATACTGACAGAGAAGATAAAAACCCCACTAGTTCTGGGAACGCTAAGGCAGGATGACGGCACGATGACGAGGGGATGGAGGAATACAGCGGAGTTTCTGCTGTATAAACTGCTCCCTGACGACGTTATCGATACAGACACACAACATCATGCAACACTAAGAGAAAACCTACACACACCATACATCACTGCAACTGTCACCTGTCCCTTTGCGCAAGAAGAGGTTGCGCTAGCAATCTCAGATCTCAAAAACAAAAAAGCACCTGGACCAGATGGTATCCACTCGGAAACACTGAAAAAACTAGCACCGCAGATCACCCCGTTCCTAACAACGTTACTGAACGATGCCTTACGGCTGGGCAGGGTACCTACAGTATGGAAAACCTCCAAAGCAGTCATTATTGAGAAATCTGCGGACAGGGATCCTTCATATCCAAAGACTTACAGGCCAATATGCCTAATAAACACCCTAGCAAAGATTCAGGAGAAGCTACTGTGTAAGCGCCTGCAAACACACAGAGCTCTCAGGGGTATGAGCCAACACCAGTTCGGCTTCAGATCTGGCAGATCAATAGATGATGCCATCAACCAGGCCCTGCACATAGTTAACAACACAAAACAGAAATACGCCATGGCAATAAGGATTGACATTGCCGGAGCATTCGATAATCTTTGGTGGCCAGCACTGTTTCAGAGGCTAAGACATCTAAGACATCTGGAGGTACCGCAATCACTGTACAACAGTTTTCTAGACTACTGTAAAGACCGAGTAGTCGAATGGCAGATGGACAACCGGAAAGTAATTAAAAGAATTACCAAAGGCTGTCCTCAAGGGTCGATCTGCGGCCCCATCTTCTGGGACATAACAATCGAACCCCTCCTACAGCTTCTGGATGGGGATGACAGGTCAGACGGAATTGTCGCCTACGCAGATGACCTATTAGTTGTAGTCACTGCAAACAACAGAGCCCAGTTAGAAGAGAAAGCCAGTGGATTACTACAAACAATTACTCAGTGGTGTCACAACAACAAACTCAGGATAGCCGAAAACAAAACAACATACACTTTACTGAAAGGATCACTCCAAAGGAATCCTTCGGTTAAAATTGGGGACACAAACATCAAACGAGCACGCATTACGCGCTACCTTGGGGTACACATAGATGAAAAATTGAATTTCCACGAACACATAAGGCTAACAACAGACAAAGCAGAAAAAATACTCCACAAACTGGTGAGGCTATATTCAAAACAGTACAGACTACCTGTAACAGTCATACGTACATACCACTGTGCGCTCTTCGAATCAGTACTCAGCTTTGCAGCTAGCACATGGGCACATAGACTGAACGTGGTCGCCAACAAAGCACCCGTCAGACGAAGGCAGAGAAGTGTCCTACTTAGGTTATCTGGAGCCTTCGGTACCACCTCAGCGGATGCACTGTGTGGTGCCCGGAATATGCCCCATAGATATCACGATCAAATACAGAGCTGCAAGGTACTGGTTAAAGGTGGGGAGACTAGATAAGGTACACACAATAACCGGAGTGGCCATAGAGACGATATTTCACCTTAAAAGTTGACGTTTGGATACATGGCAAGGTGAGTGGGATGTAAGTGATAAGGGACGTAGACTGCACGACTTCCTCCCTGACATAAGGGAGCGGTTGAGAATGAGACATATCGATCCCAGCCGCGGTATGGTACATTTCTTAACCGGGCACGGACCTTATTCCACGCACTTAAGCCGCGTGGGTCTGAGGCAGACACCTACATGCACATGCGGGAAAGAAGGTTCCCCAGAACACACTGTCTTTTTCTGCGGGCAATACGCGAACAATAGACATACACTACACTTAGATTACACAGAGACAGACATAGATATATACACAGCAATAAGAGACGAAGAACAATGGGCACAATTAAACGCACCGACAAACAGTATTTCAAAACCAACACATGAAGAGTATATGCGGACACGACATCACAGACATGCCTATGTGCAGCGTAACAGAAGTCTCCAGAGGATGGACAGCGATACCCACAGTGACAGTGAAAATAGTGACAATGAGGAGGAACAGGAGGAGGAAGCTGAGATGTGACAGTAAATAAGCAAATTGCTAGCAATCTAGACAAGAACACACCAAATGCTGTACATGGATGCGCACCTAAAGTAGTTAATACATAGGATTAGTAACAAATAGGATAAGCAACATTATTTCTCTATTAATAACCATTTGTGTGTGTGTGTGTGTGACTGGCGGTCAACGGCTCGAAGAAACCATTCCGAGGTATTCACCGTCAGTCACACTCGGTGATGGTACTAACACATCTCTCATCTACCCTGTCTTCTTTCTATATTCTTCTTAAAAAACAACAAAATTTTATTTATATTTCAAGCTTAAATTATTGTTATTTTGAAAAGTGCCATTCTTTGTAAATTTTGTAGATAAAACAAAAGGAAAGAAAACTGTAAAAAGATGAAAAACGAAAATTGTAAGATGTACGACCTGTTTTAAACATCAGGTAACAGGTCTATAATTTGGCAATAAATAAATAAATAAATAAATAAAAAATAAATTAACCTACCCCAGAACTGGGGGGATCCTGTCATGATGAATTGATGCCAGCCTCTTCCACGCATAGAACCGATATATTATCTGGTCATCGGCATGTTCTCCTCGGAAAAACTATACGTCGATAATCTCAACGAGTCTGAAATCTTGCTGTGCCTTACTCCTAGCGACGCAGGTTTGCCTGCATTCACGGTGGTATTAATGTTCATTAACAAAAACAGGAAATAAATAACTGAACTGTTGATGTTCATTGTACGTGTACTCCACGTTCCCTACACTTTCCTCGGCTCCTGGATGGTGGGAGCGGAACATGGTGACCAGGCCTCGGGTTGCAACCCCGTGCCCACTTTGCCCCCACCCCTCCCTTTGGGCGCCGAGAAGGTTTCTTTTATATGACATTTAAGAGTTAATGCAATGAAAAAAATCCTTGTGCATTTTCATGAAATTGTAGTGAATTTCATATGTTATTTGACTATATACACTCCTGGAAATGGAAAAAAGAACACATTGACACCGGTGTGTCAGACCCACCATACTTGCTCCGGACACTGCGAGAGGGCTGTACAAGCAATGATCACACGCACGGCACAGCGGACACACCAGGAACCACGGTGTTGGCCGTCGAATGGCGCTAGCTGCGCAGCATTTGTGCACCGCCGCCGTCAGTGTCAGCCAGTTTGCCGTGGCATACGGAGCTCCATCGCAGTCTTTAACACTGGTAGCATGCCGCGACAGCGTGGACGTGAACCGTATGTGCAGTTGACGGACTTTGAGCGAGGGCGTATAGTGGGCATGCGGGAGGCCGGGTGGACGTACCGCCGAATTGCTCAACACGTGGGGCGTGAGGTCTCCACAGTACATCGATGTTGTCGCCAGTGGTCGGCGGAAGGTGCACGTGCCCGTCGACCTGGGACCGGACCGCAGCGACGCACGGATGCACGCCAAGACCGTAGGATCCTACGCAGTGCCGTAGGGGACCGCACCGCCACTTCCCAGCAAAGTAGGGACACTGTTGCTCCTGGGGTATCGGCGAGGACCATTCGCAACCGTCTCCATGAAGCTGGGCTACGGTCCCGCACACCGTTAGGCCGTCTTCCGCTCACGCCCCAACATCGTGCAGCCCGCCTCCAGTGGTGTCGCGACAGGCGTGAATGGAGGGACGAATGGGGACGTGTCGTCTTCAGCGATGAGAGTCGCTTCTGCCTTGGTGCCAATGATGGTCGTATGCGTGTTTGGCGCCGTGCAGGTGAGCGCCACAATCAGGACTGCATACGACCGAGGCACACAGGGCCAACACCCGGCATCATGGTGTGGGGAGCGATCTCCTACACTGGCCGTACACCACTGGTGATCGTCGAGGGGACACTGAATAGTGCACGGTACATCCAAACCGTCATCGAACCCATCGTTCTACCATTCCTAGACCGGCAAGGGAACTTGCTGTTCCAACAGGACAATGCACGTCCGCATGTATCCCGTGCCACCCAACGTGCTCTAGAAGATGTAAGTCAACTACCCTGGCCAGCAAGACCTCCGGATCTGTCCCCCATTGAGCATGTTTGGGACTGGATGAAGCGTCGTCTCACGCGGTCTGCAAGTCCGGCACGAACGCTGGTCCAACTGAGGCGCCAGGTGGAAATGGCATGGCAAGCCGTTCCACAGGACTACATCCAGCATCTCTACGATCGTCTCCATGGGAGAATAGCAGCCTGCATTGCTGCGAAAGGTGGATATACACTGTACTAGTGCCGATATTGTGCATGCTCTGTTGCCTGTGTCTATGTGCCTGTGGTTCTGTCAGTGTGATCATGTGATGTATCTGACCCCAGGAATGTGTCAATAAAGTTTCCCCTTCCTGGGACAATGAATTCACGGTGTTCTTATTTCAATTTCCAGGAGTGTATTATTTGCAAATTTTCAAGGACAAGGGACCGGCTTGGAAAGCCCAAGTCAGACCTCGATAAATAATGATGCGAGTGACGTTATTCATAATCACTAATATGGTAAGGCACAGTGTGCCAGACCACAAGAGTAATGTACAATTACTCGTCGAATGTGCTCTCGACATCACACGTTGCAGGATGTTGTTTGTCATACAGTCATGGAAAACTTAAATTTAAACGTCATGCAAATACACGTGGTTTTTTTCATTATATTATATTTCAATTGTCATATTAATTAAATAATGCGACCATAGATGAAAAAAATATAGATTAAGAATAAATATAGAATGAGTTTAAGCGGGATTCGGATCGTCAACACGTCCACGACTCTCTTTCAAGGTGTGAACGCTAACCACATGACCATAATAGAGACCGCTACGGTCGCAGGTTCGAATCCTGCCTCGGGCATGGATGTGTGTGATGTCCTTAGGTTAGTTAGGTTTAACTAGTTCTAAGTTCTAGGGGACTAATGACCTCAGCAGTTGAGTCCCATAGTGCTCAGAGCCATTTTTTTTGACCATAATAACTTCCTACATTTAGCATCTTTGCACAGATACTTCGGCTACATAACAGACGCGTAAAACTTCTCTTGCAATTTTCTCGGAATTACCAAAGTAGTGCACCTCACTACTTGCACATTATGCTGTATCAATGGTCTACTAAAGGTGTACAAAGTTTGAAGTAAATCCGTGATCCCAGCGTTGTGGCCTCCCTTTGTGAGTTTGACGGAGGACAGATGGTGATGGCCCTGAGGCTCGGCACGAGCATTTTAGAAACTACACGACTTGTCAAATATTCGAGAAGTGCTGTGGTGAGTGTCTTCAAAAAGTAACAAAACCAAGGTGAAACCACGTCCAGACGTCATGAGGTTGGGCGGTCATCCCTCATTACAAATGTCAGACGTCGTAGGCCGGGCAGACTGATAAAAAAAGTGATTGTACAAGAGGAAGATAAAAGAATAGCGCTGTTTTCTTTTTTCTCAGTGGTTTTGCATTTACCACTTTTACAACTTTTGGAAGTCTCGGCACGTTAAGCGGAATCTTTGAACATATATCAAAATCATAGTTCCTTTTGTAACTACAGTATAGTTGTCCTCTTTTACACGTCATTACATTATTCATTATTAGAATAAAAAATTGAGGCAAAAAAAGATGAAACGTTTATCGCCCCCTTGAATGCCTGTAGTTATAGTGTCAACAGTATACGCTACAAGCATTGAACAGTAATTTTTCTTTGGGGGGGGGGGGTGGAAGTTATCTCAGCTTATTATTTTCGTATTACCTTTTAGTAAAAGAAGCACAGAATGTAAGATAAAAAATATAATCAATTGTTAATGAAACTTTACAAATATAGTAATTTCTTACAAAACTTTCGGGATAGTTCCTTTATTGATAAGTATGCAAATGAAAACAATAATAATTTCTATGTTTGAGCCCATGATGAGAACTCAGTAGCTTTTCTAATGTCATTGGTTCATTTATGGTTCCGAGTTCTCTGTCCCTCCCCAGATGGGATCAGCTCACTGGAGAAAAGAGCCAAGGAGAAAAAAGGGACGTATTTTGCGTTCAACGCGTTTAGTTCTCTGGCAAAACTGTATATTTACTCGTAGTAATATGTTTATGAGTCACTGTCATGCTTATTGTACATACGGAATTTCAGATTGTGCATACTTGGAAATGTCAGGGCATAGAGTGTTCAAAGTTGTGTTCTGTCTACTCATAACTGACTAGTAAAGTGATGAATTCTTTCTGGCCTCGCGGAGTAGCCGCGTGGTCTATGGGCGCCTTGCACGGTTCACGCGGCTCCTCCCGTCGGAGGTTCGAGTCATCGCTTGAGCACAGGTGTGTGTGTGTGTTGTCCTTAGCGTAGGTTAGTTTAAGTTAGATTAAGTAGTGTGTAAGCCTAGAGACCGATAACCTCAGCAGTTTGGCCCCACAGGAACTTATCACAAATTTCCAAAACTTTTTCCGTTTAACGACGATTCTTTTTTTTCAATAACCTGTTTACAAATAAGACTATCTTTCTCAGATGTTTAACATTTGAAACATTTCGTTGCTTAGAAGTCACTGAAGCGTTCATCACTAGGAACAAGCAAATGTCAGTGCAGTGTAACTGTGCGCGATTCGCATTTAATGCAGTCACATGCAGTTTAGTTTACAAAATACTCTACGACAATTGGATTTTGCGTTGTATTATTGACACCCGCTTCTTGAACAGGAAATTAGTTAGATACCACAGCCTGCAGCGGTATCACGTTTCCTTGTGACTGCATGTGTGTATCACCAAATGAAGGATATACAGAAGACGATGAGTGTCCTGGGATTCTTCATTCATTTTCACGTGTCTTCCAGTTCATCAGAGCTGAGTACACAGACACTGTGCACTTTCAAAAGTCATTCCAAATGTCTGCTTGCGTGCACCACGTATCATCTTAGCTTGCGTGGGCATCCCACGTACTACCTTTTCCGTTGAAATTTGAGTGAAAGAACACTCGATTTACGCACCCAATTCCGACTCTAATAACTACGCGTAGGGACTTACTCAAAGTCTCTTTCTTTGGTAGCCCCACGGATTGTAAAGCTTTCTTTCCGGCACAGGTCCCGGATACCAATATAGAGTTGGTCGAGCCTGCGTGGCGCAATCGGGGCGTTGACGACAATTATGAGTTTGTGGTTCCCTTTAACTAGGCTTTATTACGGAGGTGAGAGGGAGTAGAATCTCCTGGACTGTCTAAGAGCGTGTAGGAGGCGTAGATGCCTTAGACAATACTTCCAATAGGTAGTGGGTACAAAGGGTGAATTGGCAGCACTGAAAACAGTAAGGTGAGATTTCTTCTTTAACGTAATTTATTAAATTAATATCACAAAGAACATGTGAGGTGTCAGACCCTTCCCCTTACTCTGTGTACTTCTATAGATTCAGCCAGAATCTCCACTTTACTCTTCGTTTAAATAAAGGACCCTTACACTATCCACAGGAGACAAGCACCAGCCAGTGGCTTGTTCCTTCTATTGCTGAAACTAGCTGTAGAGGCTACTTGAGACAGAGACAAACTGTCCCTGTTCAAAACTATTCCACGGTAAAAACTTCTACTTAACTGACAGTTGTAGTTGATTCCACCAGAGCATCACCGTCTTCTCGTAGTTGCAGTTACTATAAACTCATCAGTAGTGGATGCTACCTTCTAGATGCTGCCGGGCCTTGGGCGCTGCTTGTGCCCTCTTCCACTTCTGCGACGACTCTGCTTCTTGCTGCTCGTGGATGCCCTTAAATACCCATTGTGAAGGTCTGCCCTGCTCGGACGCAGCCCTCGCATCCGCTTTCTCTAACTTATTTTTCGGTCTTCCGGACATTTCGTCGCTGTGGACCTACATTGGTTTCGATATGTCGAGCCGAGTCCCTGACGGAAAGTTCCTTCTCACCCTCCAAGGTCCGGGAGACGCGCTGTTCGTATCCTCGACGTGTTTACTAGCTCAGGCTATTTGTACTGTGTGACACTTTCCCTTCCGTGTCTGCGGTACTGCGCGGAGTCCGCGTAAGAAATACTGGCTGAACCTTTACATTATGAATAGCTATGTCATTTGGTTAATTAAATCCTCTGGGGACCTGACAACATAACGCAGTGTTGGCCATGATTCTCTTGTGGAACTCAGTGACCTGGTACTTATAAGTAATTCTATTGTTTTTTCTTTTTCTATATACAGAGCAATGCAGGTATAAATTCTAATACTTGGGATACCATTGTTTTATGTCCACACGCGACAAATCGTCACTTACGGGAGCACGGATCAGATGTGTCAAAATAGCCAAAATAAAGAAAAATACCTACGACAGCGAAAGAGATCAAGGATTAGAAATTAGTGTGAAAAACTAATTGAACAATTCTTAACTCGCATTACACCGAGTACTATGACATTTTGCTACCAACATACAACGAAACTGAAAACTTGGTTATACAAATGGTAGTAAAATCTTTCGCTCCTCTTACTCTATGGTAATAAAATCTTTCGATTCTCTTATCCTCTAACTAAAAGATTATATAGCATAAGTTACTTCATACTTAACAATATATTAAAATATCTCTTTGTGGTACAGCAAGTAGGCTTAAAACTGCTGTAAATTGCTTCTCATTTCTCATATATTATATGTCGTAGGGACGAGTAGATTTCTGTGTATAATTTTAATCCCACTTTCAAAAATATATAGAAAATACATAACTTATACTACATAGACATCTATCTGCAACCTCATTGTGTGCCATTGGGGCAGAGTTTCTCCTTTAACGTAGTCATCACTGATCATTGATCACTTATATCACTCATGCGGCCGTGCGGTTAAAGGCGCTGCAGTCTGGAACCGCAAGACCGCTACGGTCGCGGGTTCGAATCCTGCCTCGGGCATGGATGTTTGTGATGTCCTTAGGTTAGTTAGGTTTAACTAGTTCTAAGTTCTAGGGGACTAATAACCTCAGCAGTTGAGTCCCATAGTGCTCAGAGCCATTTGAACCATCACTCATGCAGAAAAACTGTTTTCTACAAGTGCTTAGAAACAAATGCCCTTCTCATTTAGCACTTACTTACTAAATACACATACGTTGTAAGATACATAAATACAATAAATAAACACAGGCAACAATAGTTACAAATAGGACACTATATGCTATGTACAATATCTTTATTGCACATATTTCTTTAAATCTCTCTGGTGATATAATCTTTCAGTCGTGTTGGAATCTTGATAGGCTATGAGATATGATCCTTGACACGAACAGTTATCCTGCTGGAAGATGACATCAAGATATCAAGCTTGAAGGGGTGCAGGCTGTCCACAGCTGTCAGCGCGTCTTCCATGCGAGCGCAGGAGACTGTATCCCATAGCATAATACTGCTGCCACCAGCCTGCGTCTTCGGTGCGGTGCACATTTCTAACGGCCGTTTACGTGAATGACGGCGTCTTGGAGACGACCATGGATCTATTGTAGCAAAAATATGATTCATCCGACGAGGCGACACGTTTCCATTGATGCACGGTCCAATGTGCAGTCGTAATTCACGATGTCGTTAGGCCAGCATACGAACACGTAGGGGCCGTCTGCTGCAGGGCCCCATGTTTAACAATCTACGATGAATGATGTGCTCCGAAACACTTATAGTGCACCAGCATTGTGCTCTTTCGACAGAGATGGCACAGATCGCCACCTATCCTGCTTCATAGAGAAGGTAAGGCTACAGATCCTACGTTCAGTGAAGGGTCGTGAATGTCCAACACTTATCGCCCAGTGGTAGTTTCACTGTCGTTCTACCACTTTCCATAGATGCTCAGCACAATAGCACGTGAACATTCCACCAGCTACGCTGTTTTCGAGATATTCGTTCGTAGGCTCTGGGTAATAATTATTTCACCTTCGTCAAAGTCCCTTACGTCAGTAGATTTCCCCATTTGTGGCCTGTGTCATCGCTAGAATGATTTCCCACCCGTCTTTGATACACTTATATATTTTTCTTACCGTGTCACGTTTCTGCTACGCCACCAGGCGACATCCAAGCGCGCTGTGGGCATTGGTCATAATGTTTTTGCTTATCAGTGTATGTAGTTGCTCGGTGGGAACGGATCCCACTTTCCGTCCCGCTACTGTCATCAGGAGCACCAAGGAGACGAATCTAGTTTGACACTTCGTTATCGACGTGCGCTCAGCTGTCACTTCACCTATGTTAACAGCATGATTTTCAGGTCGCGGCCAATTCTGAGAAGGTTCCGTATTGTTCGCGTGCCTGTCGTCATAATTAGTGTTTTGAGTCGGTGACCAATTTTGTGCCGGCCGGTGTGGCCGAGCGGTTCTAGGCGCTTCTGGAACCGCGCGACCGCTACGGTCGCAGGTTTGAATCCTGCCTCTGGCATGGATGTGTGTGATTTCCTTAGGTTAGTTAGGTTTAAGTAGTTCTAAGTTCTAGGGGACTGATGACCTCCGATGTTAAGTCCCATAGTGCTCAGAGCCATCTGAACCATTTTTGAACCAATTTTGTGGAGACCTTGCACTGTTCGTGTGTCTGTTATCATGATTGTAATTTCCTAGCAGTGGCCGATTTTCATGATTTTCGTGCCACTGGCTTCCAAAATTTGAATGCCACTGTTACTGTGGGATCCCATTACGGTTTGTACAGTATCCCGGAATGAACCGACGACTATTATTCCTCGGGCGCCGTTAGAAAGGCGCGGAGTTCTGAATTTCTGTGCGACTGTTTTGATTCGCAGGTGTGTGGTGCGGCGCTACGTAGTTGCCACAGCGCCCGTTACCGCTTCCGTGATTGTTGGCGTAGGAGCCTGTGTTGAGAGGCAGAGCTCCGCTGTTCCCGTTAGCATATTTGAAATCTTCATGTATCAAAACGATCGAATCTAACACCGAAAGAAAGTATTCCAAATCATCGTCTGGTATCACTATTAGCCTCTCACGTGTATTAATCGGCAATTTTGCCCTTAAAATCCGCAGCACGTCTTTGAGTGGGACAGGATTGGCCCAGTATCTTATTTTATTGTTACAGCGCTCAAATTATTTTCTGAGACTACCCTATTTGTGGTGATGAGTTTCTGGGCTAAAAATATTCTTCCGAAAACGCCCTTAGGCAGCTCCTGACCAAAACCTAGCCAGAAGATCCTTCAAAAACTTTTCATATGTAGCACATTTTTTAAATGGTTTCAGCTACAGTAGCCGACTCGAGTGTTGGCTCTGCCTTAGTCGCTGTACAGTACCTTTCCACTCTGTATTTAAATTTTCGTTAACCTCTTCGTCTTTTTCTTCCAATCATTTAGTGAATACGTTGTAGAATTTCTGATTTTGAACGTCGGCTAAGCGCTCCTGTACCTCTCCTTCAGGGTCAGGCGCTAAACTCTCAACTCTGTCAGACAGCTGGTATACAGTGGTTTCTACGGTTGGTTGCGCTGACTGCAGCGACTGTACATCGCTTGTTAACTTCTTTGCTGCCTCTCGTGTGCCTTTGTAAGCTTATTAGTTTCTAAATTTCGGTATAAATACTTAACAAATGGGTTTCAATTCGAGTCGCTAATTCCTTATCTCGCTTAGTAAGAGTGATATTAATTTGAGCGGCAAACTGTTTGTCACGCTCGCCCATTCGCTTAGCAGTTCCCAGTCACCTTCTGCAAGAGTACTATTGTGGTGTCACCGCTAGACACCACACTTGCTAGGTGGTAACTTAAATCGGCCGCGGTCCTGTAGTACATGTCGGACCCGCGTGTCGCCACTGTGTAATCGCAATCCTAGCGCCACCACATGGCAGGTCACAAGACACGGACATGACCTCGCCCCAGTTGTACGGACGACATAGCTTGCGACCAGACCTACCAAGTCTTCCTCTCATTTGCCGAGAGACTGATAGAATAGCCCTCAGCTTATTCCATAGCTACTACCTAGCAAGGCGCCATTTGTATAAGTGCTTATAGCTTACTACTATTCAAGAGATGTATTCCAACAAGAGAATAAAGTTAAGTATATTATTCCAGCTACGTACTTTTCTTCTTATTCATTAATAAGTCTCATGTTCCAGTACTTCACGCCCGTCTGCGTTAGTTTAGCGTGCACTTTCAGCCACTTCGATCTACAAGGTGTTGGCCCAGCTGCCGACACATCACATGGCGACGAGAGAAAGTGTTTTTTCTGCTTTGGACTGATTTGTTCTTTTTCCCTTTTTGTGCTCTGATTTGCTTGTGTCATGGCTTCGCCGCAATCTCCAGATGTACTGTCCGAATTTTTTCGCTTGCAGAATCAGCAGACGCAGGCGTTATTGGAAGCCCTTGGACAGCTCGTCCAGGGTCAACGTGCGCTGCAAACCGATGCGGCAGCCGCCGCTTCATCGTTACCGCAGCCACACAACGCTGTCGCACCGCCATTTAGGCCCTTTGAGGCCACGTGCGAAACCTGGACTGAGTGGGCCAGCCAGTTCCAGTTTCATCTCGCAGCATACAGAATTCAAGGTAAAGAGCGGCAGCCGTTTTTGCTTTCTTGTGTCGGTGTGTCTACCTACCGTGTGATAGTGAAATTGTTTCCCCGACGCGACGTAGCAACTCTGACCTACGAGGAAATTTTGTCGGCTTTAGATGCCTATTTCAAAGAAACAGTCAATGTAGTTGCAAAACGGTATACGTTCTTTCGTACAAAACGTACGGCCGGTCAGACTAATCGGGAGTGGGTTGCAACTTTGCAAGGCCTTACTAGAGACTGCGCGTTTGCCTGTGAATGTGGCCTCCCATATTCAGATACTATGGTGCGTGATGCAATAGCACAGAACGTTTCTGATGTTCGCATACGGGAACAGATTTTGAAACTCGTAAATCCCTCCCTTCAACAAGTAATAGACATATTGGATAGGCAAGACACACTTGACTTTGCTCAGGACTCATTTGAAACTTCGCCAGCAGTGTGTCACATTAATCAGCCCGCCGGGCCCACTGCACGGGACGCTAAGCGGCCCTCGCGCCCGTCGCAGCCGCGCTCGCAAACACGTGCGCCGCGTAAGCAAGCAACTGCAGTGAAATCATGCCCGCGGTGTGCAACTAGACATTCGCGTGAAAATTGCCCGTCACGCCAAGCTATTTGCTTTTACTGTCAAAAGAAAGGACATGTACAAAGTGTTTGCCAGAAAAAGCTTAGATCAGACAATCGCAATAATTCCAGGCCTTTTGCTTCGCGCCGGAATCGCACCCAGGACAATCAGGCTCGTGGACCTTCGCCCATGGACATTAATGTAGTTCATTCCCACCCGTCCAGTGACACTTTCGCTAACAGTGACTGTGTTCGTCCCACCCAAAGTGTGTGTCGACGTCGCAGGAAATCCCGTAAAGTCGCAAGTGCTTCTGTACCTGTATCAGTTCAAATTGCACGTGACAGTCGCTCTTGTCGTCAGCAGGACAATAAACTTTTTGTGGACTTAGACTTTGAAGGCAAAGTGATCCCATTCCAGCTCGATACCGGAGCTGCAGTTTCATTGCTCAATCACGACACGTACAAACAACTGGGCAAACCGCCATTGCGTGCCGCAAATGTTAAGTTAACTAGTTACTCAGGACAGCAGATCCCTGTGTTAGGACAGTGCAGCCTTCTTGCAACATACAAGGGACAATCAAAACTTGTATCATTTTACGTTCTTCGTTCTACTTCTGCAGTGAACTTGTTTGGTTTAGATTTGTTTCAATTGTTTAATTTGTCTATAGTAAATCAGGTCCTATCAGTGAATCAGACTGTGCCTTCCGCCAGTGTTTCTAGTCTTTGTGAAGAATTTGCAGACATTTTTGCACCGGGCCTTGGTTGCGCTAAGAACTATGCTGCACATTTGGAATTGAAAGACAACGCGCAACCGAAATTTTTCAGAGCGCGCAATGTTCCCCACGCATTGCGTGATGAGGTCGCAAGAACATTGGCCGATTTAGAATCTCAAGGTGTAATTGAACGTGTGCCGGCTTCTCTCTGGGCCTCACCCTTAGTAATTTTGCCAAAACCTTCCGGAAAATTGAGACTTTGTGTGGACTTCAAGGCCACTGTGAATCCACAACTTGTGACTGCTACTTTTCCTTTGCCCCGCCCGGAAGATCTTTTTGACAAACTGTGCCCGGGAAAATATTTTTCAAAATTGGACCTAGCAGATGCGTACTTGCAGATACCTGTGGACGAAGACTCCCAGCGCGTCTTGGTGGTAAACACGCATCTTGGCTTGTATCGCTTCAAAAGACTGCCATTCGGGTGTGCATCCGCCCCTGCATTGTTTCAGCAATATTTACAAACTATTTGTGCGTCGGTCCCTACTGCTGCGAACTATCTGGACGATATTGTGATCTCAGGACAGACAGAAGCAGAACATTTGCAAAATCTCCGAACATTATTTCAGGTATTGCGTCAGAATGGTCTTCGCTTGAGGAAGGACAAATGTGTTTTTTTTGCTCGGGACTTACCCTACCTGGGGCATGTCATAAATGCCCAAGGTATACATCCGAGTCCAGAGCACCTCCGTGCCATACAGGACTTACCTGCTCCGCAAGATTTGAAACAGCTACAGAGTGTGTTGGGTAAAATAAATTATTATCATAAATTTTTGCGCAATGCTTCTTCCATTTCAGCTCCGCTTCATCGCTTACGCCGTAAAGGTGTTCCGTTCGTCTGGACGACGGAATGCGAACGCGCCTTTCGCCAGTTGAAATCGGCGTTACTTTCAAATACTTGCCTTACGCCATTCGATCCCCGAAAACCCCTTTTGTTGATGGTTGATGCATCGGATTTCGGGATCGGTGCTGTGCTTGCGCACAAAGATGGCTCGCATGATCGCCCTATTGCCTTTGCGTCCAAATTGCTCTCCTCTGCGCAAAGAAATTATTCACAAATAGAGAAAGAAGCTTTAGCTCTCGTGTTTGGTGTTACCAAGTTCCATGACTTCTTGTACGGTCGTCACTTTACCATCATCACGGACCACAAACCTTTGACATCGCTTTTTCATCCGAGCAAGCCTGTACCTCCACGTACAGCGCAGAAATTCATTCGCTGGTCACTTTTTCTCTCGCAGTACCGCTACGATATCTTGTATCGGTCCACTGCTAAACACGGCAACGCTGATGCGTTGTCCCGTTTGCCTGTTGCTGAGGATAAAGCATTCGATTCTTCCGAACTTGCTTGCATGTTCATTGATTCGGAAACCGATGACGTGGTCGAATCGTTTCCGATTGATTTTCGTCGTGTAGCTACAGCCACAGCTGCTGACCCTGTCCTTGCTACTGTCTTGCGTTTTGTTGCTACGCAATGGCCCTTGTCAAAGTCACGGATCGAAGATCCTTTGGTTCGCCGTTTTTTTGCTCACAAGGAGAGACTTTTTGTACGACGTGGTGTTTTGTTGTTGCGTTCCGATAATGATCAGTCCCGAGTCGTGGTCCCACGTTCGTTACAGTCCTCTGTCTTAAAGCTTCTTCACCAAGGACATTGGGGTATAGTGCGAACGAAACAGCTTGCTCGTCAGCACTGTACTTGGTTCGGAATCGATGCTGCGATTACGAATATGTGCTCCTCTTGCGTGGCGTGTGCCGAACACCAATCCGCACCGCCGCGTAAATTCTTTGCATGGCCGAAAGCCACTTACCCTTGGCAACGTTTGCACATCGATTTTGCTGGTCCATTCTGGAATGCTCGATGGTTGGTTGTGGTCGATGCTTTCAGTAATTTTCCTTTTGTTGTCCGGATGTCTTCCACGACGTCTTCTGCCACAATCCAAGCCTTGTCTGCCATCTTTTGCATTGAAGGTCTTCCGCAGACTATTGTTTCCGACAATGGCCCACAATTCATGTCCGCAGAATTTCAGTCATTCTGCAAGGCCAATGGTATTCAACATCTGACGTCCGCGCCGTTTTCGCCTCAGTCAAACGGTGCCGCTGAACGATTGGTCCGGACTTTCAAGTCCCAGATGTTGAAATTGAAAGAGTCGCATTCTCGGGAGGACGCTTTGTTGCTCTTTTTGTCTTCGTATCGCTCTCAGCCCCGCGATGGTCGCTCGCCGGCTGAATTGCTCCATGGTCGTCCTCCTCGTACCCTGATGTCTTTGCTGCATCCGCCGCATCAGGTTCCTGTGCAGCGGCAGACTCCTGCTTTTGCTCCTGGCGACGTTGTCTATTATCGCACCTATCGCGGTTCACGGCGTTGGCTCGCAGGGCGCATTCTTCGCTGCCTCGGCCGCGCGATGTATTTGGTTTTGGGGGCCTCTGGTGAGGTGCGTCGGCATCTCAATCAGCTGCGCCTCTGTCGTCGCCTGGGTTCTGCCGCTCCCCGTCTGCTTTCAGCGACGGAGCCGTCAGGTCAGCGCCTTGGGGACCCATCTACTGGCTCGCCTCATCCCCAGGTGTTGCCGACGCTGCCTTCCATTTTGCCCCATGGCGTCGCGCCGCCGCCGCCGCCGCCGCCGCCGCCGGCGCCGCCCGCAGTGGACGCGTCGCTGCAACCGCCTGGCGCCTCCCTGGGTCACGCGCCGCCGCTCGCTTCCCGTGACCAGCCGTCCTCCGCCATGGACATCTTGCCCGCTCCGGACCAGATGTCGTATTCGCCCGTCGGGTGCTCCGACCACATGGAGGTCGACCCTTTTTTCTCATTACGTGCGCATACACCGCATGTTGACGTGCACCCTGGACTAGGTTTGCAGGCGTTTCCTAGCTCCCCTCGGACCGAATGGCCGGGTGCGGGTGGCACAGCCTCGCCTGTTGTTAGGCTCCCCACCTCATCGCATACGTCAACGTGGGGTCCTCCCCACGGCGGGCGGAAGCCTTATCTCACGACCGTTCGCCGATTTGCGGGGGAGGAATGTGGTGTCACCGCTAGACACCACACTTGCTAGGTGGTAACTTAAATCGGCCGCGGTCCTGTAGTACATGTCGGACCCGCGTGTCGCCACTGTGTAATCGCAATCCTAGCGCCACCACATGGCAGGTCACAAGACACGGACATGACCTCGCCCCAGTTGTACGGACGACATAGCTTGCGACCAGACCTACCAAGTCTTCCTCTCATTTGCCGAGAGACTGATAGAATAGCCCTCAGCTTATTCCATAGCTACTACCTAGCAAGGCGCCATTTGTATAAGTGCTTATAGCTTACTACTATTCAAGAGATGTATTCCAACAAGAGAATAAAGTTAAGTATATTATTCCAGCTACGTACTTTTCTTCTTATTCATTAATAAGTCTCATGTTCCAGTACTTCACGCCCGTCTGCGTTAGTTTAGCGTGCACTTTCAGCCACTTCGATCTACAAGGTGTTGGCCCAGCTGCCGACACATCAACTATTAATTTGCTCGGAACATTGTTTATCACATTCTGCTAGGGTATTGCCTATTTTTGCGGAAATTCGCACAGTCATCTCTTCGACACGCTCCACATTGATGCTGCTAATTTGCGCGGACAAGTGTTTGTCACGTTATTCATTCACATGGCCGTTCCTGGTTCCCCTTATTTATCAATATTCCAAGTTTCTTTAATAACATTGTGAATGGATAGGCACTTTCACTCATTTCAGGAATTTCCTCATTGGATACTGCTTGTGGGCTTGACTCTGTTTCAGAAATGACTCGTTTCAGTTTCTCTGTTGACGGATTTACAATTTTGCCGGCATCAGCATCAGATTCAATATTCATTTGATTCTCAGGCTCCATTGGTACGTCCCACCTTCCGGCAGGTCCTTCACTACGTGACCCAAGGCTGCCCAACCTATCTCACCCACTAGTTGGCGACCGAGCTCAGATCCTGGCAATGTATTTCTCACAGATGCTGGTGATGTCATCTTTGCACACTGTGAGTTTTACGCATCGGGTGGTCATTAGGCAGAACTGCATCAACGCTGGTTGAACTTGATGCACTGCGGACATTGCAGGACTCACAGATAGTCGTTAGCTCACAGACATGTATACAGGGTGGGGATCAACAATGACATTGAAAGAATGGTCTATGGCTCCACAGTGTATGCTGAGCGCCAGGCAGCGCCCCCTCAATGTCTCGCCCCCTGTCTTACCACCTGCCTCCCTTGGAACCACATCCGTCTCGATTTTGCAGGCCTGTTTCTTGATCGGTTTGGTTGCTCTTTTGGATCTTACTCGAAGTACCCATATGTTGTATGCATGATGACCACTACATCTCGCAACACACTCACAATCTTGGCGCAGGTTTTGGCCATTGAAGGATTATCTCAGTCATTAGTCTCTGATAATGTACTTGCAGTTCATCGGGTCTGCCTTCAAAGATTTCTGTAAGGCTAATGGCATAAAACATATCTGCCATCCTTCCCCAAATGATGAAGCGCAACGTCTCACTTGGAGCAAACGAAAAAAGCTGTCGAATTCGATATCACTATGGCGGCTCTCACCCTGTTTTTGAGCACTTACCGAACCACGCCGGTTAACAACCATAGCCACACCGAGCTACTCCACAGGTGGCGAACGTGCACCTGCTTCACCATCTGTCGCTGCCCCTTTCAGAACGCCACTACTATGCTTCCCAGAGCTACGTGCCTGGCCTGGCTATGTGGGACCTCTCCTACATCTACATCTACATCTACATTTATACTCCGCAAGCCACCCAACGGTGTGTGGCGGAGGGCACATTACGTGCCACTGTCATTACCACCCTTTTCTGTTCCAGTCGCGTATGGTTCGCGGGAAGAACGACTGTCTGAAAGCCTCCGTGCGCGCTCGAATCTCTCTAATTTTACATTCGTGATTTCCTCGGGAGGTATAAGTAGGGGGAAGCAATATATTCGATCCCTCATCCAGAAACGCACCCTGTCGAACCTGGACAGCAAGCTACACCGCGGTGCAGAGCCCTTTCTTGCAGAGTCTGCCACTTGAGTTTGCTAAACATCTCCGTAACGCTATCACGCTTACCAAATAACCCTGTGACGAAACGCGCCGCTCTTCTTTGGATCTTCTCTATCTCCTCCGTCAACCCGACCTGGTAAGGATCCCACACTGATGAGCAATACTCAAGTATAGGTCGAACAAGTGTTTTGTAAGCCACCTCCTTTGTTGATGGACTACATTTTCTAAGGACTCTCCCAATGAATCTCAACCTGGTACCCGCCTTACCAACAATTAATTTTATATGATCATTCCACTTCAAATCGTTCCGCAAGCATACTCCCAGATATTTTACAGAAGTAACTGCTACCAGTGTTTTTTCCGCTATCATATAATCACACAGTAAAGGATCCTTCTTTCTATGTATTCGCAATACATTACATTTGTCTATGTTAAGGGTCAGTTGCCACTCCCTGCAGCAATTGCCTATCCGCTGCAGATCTTCCTGCATTTCGCTACAATCTTCTAATGCTGCAACCTCTCCGTATACTACAGCATCATCCGCGAAAAGCCGCATGGAACTTCCGACACTATCTACTAGGTCATTTATATATATTGTGAAAATCAATGGTCCCATAACACTCCCCTGTGGCACGCCAGTGGTTACTTTACCGTCTGTAGACGTCACTCCATTGAGAACAACATGCTGTGTTTAAAAACTCTTCAATCCAGCCACACAGCTGGTCTGATATTCCGTAGGCTCTTACTTTATTTATCAGGCGACAGTGTGGAACTGTATCGAACGCCTTCCAGAAGTCAAGGGAAATGGCATCTACCTGGAAGCCTGTATCTAATATTTTCTGGGTCTCACGAGCAAATAAAGCGAGTTGGGTCTCACACGATCGCTGTTTCCAGAATCCATGTTGATTCCTACAGAGTAGATTCTGGGTTTCGAGAAACGACATGATACGCGAGCAAAAAACATTTTCTAAAATTCTACAACAGATCGACGTCAGAGATATAGGTCTATAGTTTTGCGCATCTGCTCGACGACCCTTCTTGAAGACTGGGACTACCTGTGCTCTTTTCCAATCATTTGGAACCTTCCGTTCGTCTAGAGACTTGCGGTACACGGCTGGTAGAAGGGGGGCAAGCTCTTTCGCGTACTCTGTGTAGAATCGAATGGGTATCCCGTCAGGTCCAGTGGACTTTCCTCTGTTGAGTGATTCCAGTTGCTTTTCTATTCCTTGGACACTTATTTCGATGTCAGCCATTTTTTCGTTTGTGCGAGGATTTAGAGAAGGAACTGCAGTGCGGTCTTCCTCTGTGAAACAGCTTTGGAAAAAGATGTTTAGTATTTCAGCTTTATGCGTGTCATCCTCTGCTTCAATGCTATCATCATCCCGGAGTGTCTGGATATGCTGTTTCGAGCCACTTACAGATTTAACGTAAGACCAGAACTTCCTAGGATTTTCTGTCAGGTCGGTACATAGAATTTTACTTTCGAATTCACTGAACGCTTCACGCATAGCCCTCCTTACGCTAACTTTGACATCATTTAGCTTCTGGTTGTCTGAGAGGTTTTGGATGCGTTTAAACTTGCAGTGAAGCTCTCTTTGCTTTCGCAGTAGTTTCCTGACTTTGTTGTTGAACCACAGTGTGTTTTTCCCGTCCTTCACAGTTTTACTCGGCACGTACACTTGACAGCAAAAAAAGTGGGTCACTGCCGAATACAACCAACATAACGTAGCTGTGTTGCAGGTCCTCTAAACACCAAAACCCCCGTGGGGTACAGTCGTTTGACTACACACAATGGGTACCGCAAGAGACTACTAACAAGGGAACATCCCCATCGCACCCCCCTCGGATTTAGTTATAAGTTGGCACAGTGGATAGGCCTTGAAAAACTGAACACAGATCAATCGAGAAAACAGGAAGAAGTTGTGTGGAACTATGAAAAAAATAAGCAAAATATACAAACTGTGTAGTCCATGCGCAAGATAGGCAACATCAAGGATAGTGTAAACTAGGGAGCGCCGTGGTCGCGTGGTTAGCGTGAGCAGCTGCGGAACGAGAGGACCTTGGTTCAAGTCTTCCCTCGAGTGAGAAGTTTAATTTTTTATTTTCAGACAATCATCACCACACGTACTGTTTACCAACAAATATAGCAAATAATCATATAAATGTTCGACAATCGCTCGATCCCTTAAGGAACTTTCCGATGCCTTACAGTTCGGAAAATATTCATTGATATTGTTATTGAAGTCGCGAGCTATATTTGCTGGATTCATATTGCCCACGAAATGCATCTCACGTATTTAATGCACTCTCGTCCAAAGTAGCGAACAGTCAACTGCCAGCCAGGGAGCCTCGTTAGCAGGAATACTCTCTCTTCCGTGCGCTGTAGTCGACTGACGTCATGTGTTTCGATGTTTGTTTAGGTGTAGCGTCATCATACTACGGCGCAGTTACCTCGAATCGGACGGACGGACAGACAGATAATAACTGTCTGAAAATAAAAACTTAAACTTTTCACTCGAAGGAAGACTTGAACCAAGGACCTCTCATTCCATAGCTGCTCACGCTAACCACGCGACCACGGCGCTCCCGAGTTCACACTATCCTTGATGTTGCGTGTCTTGCGCATGGACTACTCAGTTTGTATATTTTGCATATTTTTTTCATAGTTCCACACAACTTCTTTCTGTTTTCTCGATTGATCTGTGTTCAGTTTTTCAAGGCCTATCCACTGTGCCAACTTATAACTAAATCTGAGGGGGGTGCGATAGGGATGTTCCCTTGTAAGAGACCAAAGGTCTTTATGGCAGTCAGTCTAAGCGTCAACTAATATCGTCATACAAAACACATTAGAAAACACATTCTTAGCGATGAGACATCACATAACACTCATAAACTAACCTTAATTACAACAAGTGACATTCCAAAAGTTATGAGAAAACGGATTATTTTACATATATTGTACAGTAATCCTTAGTCAAAATTAAATACTTGAAACAATATATGGAGTTACAAAGCTGTACAGCAATTGGAAAATTTTTTTTCGCTCTCTAAAAGGTTTTCCATCCGCGTGCTGAAGGTCGCTCAACGGCGAGTGGCTCTGGAAACCAGATATTGGAGATACCAGTAGAAAAACGCGATAAAGGGCAACAAGCACTCTAAGGAAATCTCAACATTAGCAGCGAATCACCAGTAATATCATTGTTCTCGTAACACATTAACAGCTACGTGTACACAAATTTGAACTTTAAATGACATGACCAACGTCGTCGTTCTGGACCTGGATTCAAACCCAGCACCTATAGCCATTGCTAACCAAGCTAAGCTTTGTTTGTGCCTTATTGAGACCGGATCACTAGGCATAAAGAGACGTGAAGTATAGACGTTTGCACCAGTATCAGTTACCAATTCAGATCCTGAAAATAAATGACGAAAATGTTTGTACAGAACTGGGAATCCTGTCATAACAGTTACCGTCCTGGGAACTACCCCCAACGACGTTTAATATGGTGTCATTCACAAGCAACAAGGTATGCTCATGTTTAAAATTGAAATGCCATCATATAAAGTGCGAGGTGCCGGGGCTAGTAGTGTATTTATCACTAAATTCTACTAGAATCCACATGTGTAAATCATGCTCTAAGCCCCCCCTATTCTAACTCCGACTTTTGCTGTTGCACAAGGATAAAACAAACACGCGAACTGACTCTAATCAACCCTGCTAGTGGAGTAGAAGAGAGTTTGGCACCTGCAATAATTTAATTTGATAAATAAGTTAAATAAACAAAGGTTTCATTAGCATAGTGAGGAATGATAGGGTTGCTCTATTGATTAACAGAAAGAAAGTTCTGTCCAAAATAACAATATGATTTATTAAGATTAAACGCAGAATAGTAAAAGAGACACAGGAAATATAAAACATCAAATTGGCTAAAATTGGAGATTCATACAAACACAGTAAAGGTGAAGTTGTCCCTAACTTAGATCGTGAGGTTTAAGACGAAGTGGTATGTGGAGCCAATTCCTTTCCACTCAAATCTCAAGAGAGACACACAGCTAACCCAATAGTAATTGCTGCTACTCGAAACTGAACAAAGTTAGAAAAGGATGAACAGGCGCGCTCTGCTGAGCTCTGATTATCACCTAGGAAAATCCCTATCTGCCGGTGCTGCGGACGTACATTACCAACAGTCTTCTTATCTCCCAGAACACGATCTGGCGTACCGCAGGCGAGGGCTGGTTGCTCCGACGACCTCGACCGAAAGGCGACTGCCGACTACTCAGAGCACCCGTACAGGCCGAACACCGAACATTCCCGCCCCCACGACAGTGGCCGTGGTTACGTTCCAATCAGCAACTCGAAAACCGGCGGAAATTCCACTCCATTGCCGGAGCACTACCATTCCACCAATGGAGATTCTTGGCGCCAATTTCTGTGCTGATTTTGCAGAAAGTGCGGGAATTTTCCCGCCACAACTGCGTGGGTACACAAGTCATTCCCACGCCTCGCTGGTAGCCCGCCAGAAAGTGTTTTCGCAAAGTTTCTCTGAAGTAACGGAACCTCTAGCCCAGCCGCTACTTCACACCCCAGCGGGCGTGTCTCTTGACAATGTCGGCGTCTGAAAAGCATTCACTCGACTGCCTCACACACGTCGGCTTAACTCTCTCCAGTTCTACAGAGCCCGCCTGTCACCGGCCCACCCGGGTGACGAGAGACGCTGCGTGGGAAGTACGCGTGTTAAGGAAAAGCAACCCTCCACCGCATGCAACTAGAGAGGAGAATCGTAAGATAGAAATATGAGAGGGGGCTCATGCCACCTCTCATTGCCCCTACGCCATTTTAGATTGTAATTGGTGAGCGGTTGGCTCACTTAGGAGCAAGGTAGTGAGTCAATCGCCCAAGAACAATCTTACAAAGTGACTCCACATACCGCACTCTATAAAAAAGATCATTGCAACTGAAAAATGCAACTCATAGAGGGAGGATTATTTATGATGTAGCCAACTTCACCTTCTTAATATGGAACACTAACACTCACATCACACATCCATACCCAGGGAGCCCCTTCCAAACACCGATTCACGCAGACATTCACGCTCTAAACATGGCCCGGGCATCTGAGCCAAATATGGAGCAGTTTATTCTTTACAATCAGAGTTGGAGTGCTCCGCAATTAAATGCCCAAGATGTTACAACAATTTTAATCATTAAACTAACCTGACCTCACCCACACATGATAATATTTAAGTTAACAATCTCTTTGTGAGTTTTCAGAATCTAGTTACAACCTCCGATTCATTCTGTCTCCCTGCAGCAAGAATAACCTTTACAAAATGTTCCCTGAACTGATGGTCCATTCACAATGACAGTGGTGGTATCTGCTTCAGTTTATGGGGACTTCAGGCACACTGTTAGCATACACACAACAATAAACACAAAATACAAAAAAAACATGATGTGGAGAACAATACAGTAATCTGTAATAAGAATTACAGTGTAAAACACAAACGCATACAAGGTATAACATACATTACAGAAACAACATAAGAGAAAGAAATTTAAGAAAAACAAAAAAAACAAGGTTCATGGGGCATCAAATTGTGCGTGCACATTGCACAAAGTTCACGACTGTGCTGAGAATGAGGCACTAAATCACATTGTTAGAAATATCCGTGGCACTTCACTGATTCCACTGTACTGACATCACATAAGGCTAAACGTCGGTTGTAGTTGCTACGTTGTGGCAACAGCAATAGGGAGTTCTGGAGTGTCTGCAGTACGCTGTTGAGATTGTAGTCAGACCCACGCATATGATCACGGCCGTATGGTAGGAAGACACAGTGATAGGCTCTCCTCACGTCGATTAATTGTCTCTGAGGTCTACTCGTTGGGATACATCACTAGTCTAGGTCTCTTCTCTCGCTGGACAGAACTTTATGTTTCCCAATATTGCAGTTCGACGAGGGATGATGGCACGTGGAGTGACTCCACAAGTGTGTGAGGTCATCCATACAGGATCGAACTAGGAGCGACTATTGTTAAAAACTGCTCTCTAATAGAGAGGAGAAGTAAGACATGAGACCATACATTTGTTAGTGTGGCACGATACTGCTTTGTGTATGCAGATCGGCCAATGCTAGTGAGTTGTAAAAACCCAAACAGGTGAGTATAGAGCGTCCCTTTCTGTCCTGAGGCACATGAGGCGCAGGTTCTGACACGATATGTGATCTTCTTCGTGTACTCACGACAACGTGGTCTGCCGCAGGGAATCCCTCCAAGCGGCTGCCGCGTCCGGAGAGCTAGCAGGCTGTCGCGTGTCAGGGTCAACGGCCAGCCCCACTTTCGCTTGTGGCGGGGCAAGGGTCCCGTGTAATCCCTCAGGTAGGCAGCCGGGTGACTGTCAGCGTGTAGGACGGGACGCTCGCCCTCTAGCAGGTAGCCGAAGACCTCTTGTTTTTGCGCTGGCTGGCCTCTGCATTGCCACGTTCCTCGTCATCTGTACAATTCTTACAAAAGTCTTATGCCTAACTTTTTCCCATGACCTTCTATGTTATAATAAATTTACCTAATGAAACATTGATGGTCTGTCATTTCAGACACTCTTATTTTACTTTTATAGTTATTAATCTATGGCAATCATTATAACATCTAATCTAGACATGGAAATAATTTATTTTGATATACGTGTAGAGACCGATCTCAGTAAGTACATGGTGTGTGATAACTGATGCTTTGTAATGGATGAACAACTAAATGTGCGGGCCCGCACTAATATTACTATTAATTATATAGATCGACAGTAGACATGCTTCAAGAATTAACTACCATATCCCAACGATCTACATTCTACGTCTTTTAATTAAATTATGTTGTTATGCAGGTCTAAGTTTTACTGTGCTATAAAGAACATGCAACTACGCTACTTTCGCTCGCCCGTCGTCCCTCCATCTCGGGTCTGTGGTTTGGTGACCTGAAAAATAGCAACTCAACAGGCGCGCGCCACACTTGTGGTAGAAAACCCCCACAATATTAATCTAGTTATTGTTAAATCCTACAGTTTAACTTATCCTAGTATCGTACTTTCCCTTTTATTTATTTATTTATTTATTTTATTTTATTTATTTATTTATTTTTTTTTTTTTTTTTTTTTTTTTACCTTATACAATACCCTTACATAGTTCCTGTTACGCTGAGGTGTCTTGCTGCTCGCCGCTATTGACGACAGTGATGTGCGCGCCGTACGACATGACCTCCGAGTTTTCATTACGCCTCACTGAAACTCCAGAGACTGGGTTAGCCATGGCTATACACGACAATAAATTTATAGTTGCAACTTCCTTCTCTATGTGATGCGGTTTTCGCGATCGAAGTACACCTTTCCAGAAGCAATGTAATATGACCAAGCCAGGACTGGTTCCTGTTGAGGATTCAGACACCCAACACACGCCAGCTACACAGTATGTCACGAATATCCAAGTACAATTCCTTGGTGATTCATCTGTGACAAAAACGAGCAGCACGCTAAATCCCCAACCAGCACATTAGCATGGTAGGCTTTTATGCCCTCATTTCTCTCGTCTAGGGCACCATTAGAGTCAAATGCTCACAGGTTCACCCCGACTTGCAAGACAACGATACCGGCGCAGCTCTGCAAAAACTATACTGCCCATATTCACCCTCGAAATCGCGCAATATACCACAATCGTGCAGTGCACTGACGCGTGCCTGCAAGCATTGGTATGAACGTCTCACGAACTGGTTGTGGCCGCTATGGAGCGTATCACGACCTCTCAGAACGCTTCTAAGAGCACGTTCTTGTATGCGCCCGTTTGTGCGACGTCTCGTCACTCATCATTATCCCTCAACATGGACACCAGATAGGAAAGGACAAAAACATTGCTCATGAAAAGGTAGTGTCTCCTACTCCATCGACATTGGAGATCGCGAACATAAACAAAAAGAGGATAGCAGCAGTAAATTCTTATGCAAGACAACGCAGCGTGTTAATACTTTAGCAATCTTAATCTATTAATGTAACGATTATTGTTCCCCGAACAAAGGTTCATATATTTTGCCTATTCTACTATGTACACTTCTTACACTACTACTATTCTACGAACTCCTTTATGTGAGAGATGTGGTGGAGTCCTATGGACTTCTTTCCTTTCAGCGTCTCCAATTCATAAGCATTGTGGTGAGCTGCTCTCCTTATACGGTACGGGCCGTTGTAAACAGAATAGAATTTTTGGCATTTCATTTTTTGTTTGTTCGAAAGTCGGAAAGACTTAACGAGCACCTTTTGTCCAATTTGGAAGTGTCGTAGACGAGCTCCCCTGTCGGCACGTCTCTTCCTGACCTCTGCTGCAGCCCGTATCCTCTTGAGAGCCAAATCCACTATGGCTTGGTGCTGCGTTCGCGCCCTTGGTGGGAAGTTTACGACCTTGGTTATCAAGTCCTTAGGAATCCGGTTTTTCAGTACTGTAATGGGTGCCAATTTTGTTATCCCATGGGGTGCCTCATTGATCACCTCCTGGAAGTCTTTAAGGAAAACGTCCCATGTCGTGTGCTGTTTGTTACAGTACAACCGGCACAAGTTTCCGAGTTCTTTAATAACCCGTTCTGCAGCATTCGAGCTCGGATGGTGTGAAGATATAAAAATGGGATCAATTTTACATCGACGCAACGTCTCCTTCCATGTTTTTGACTTAAACTGTGGCCCGTTATCAGAAATGATTCTACTCACATGACCAACCTGTGGTAGGAAATCCCGGATTAGGGCTCGTGATACAGTTCGTCCTGTTGCCCTCTTCAGTGGCGTAAAGGTAACGTATTTGGACGTTAGCTCAACAAACACTAATACGTAAGTATATCCTCTTCTTGTTCTTGGCAAAGGTCCCATCAAATCTGTTGCTGCTAATTGTCTTAATTTGGTCGGTACGATTGGGTATAATGGTGCCTGCATGCTCACAGTGGTGTGCTTCGCCTTTTGGCAGTCTTTACACACCGACAGTACCCTCCGAATTCAACGCTCCATGTTTCGAAAGTAACACATGGTCCTTAGCTTGAGATTGCACTTGCGTGGTCCGAAGTGTCCATAGCTAAGGTGAGTATGCCATATAACCTTGTTTATTAGGTGTTCAGGGATGCATACCCCCCATTCAGTGTCATTGGTATAATTTCGGTGGAAAATTATGCCTTTACGCAAGAGGTAGAACTGCCTGATGGTGGCGTGTCTTCTGTCTATCCATTTCTGCTTCAATAACACTAGGGCAGGGTCCTTGTCTTGCTCCTTCTTGATGTCCTGCATACTACAGGTAATAAAATTCTCAAAGGCTACTTTCTGCATATAGTAAAGGCAGTAGTGATTTTCCTCTAGATCTTCTTCCATGTTGTGCTCAAATCCGATCGGTGACCGTGATAAGGCGTCTGCAATAATGTTCTGACTGCCGGGGATATATTCTATCGAAAAGTTGTACTGCTGTAGATATGATGCCCACCTAATGAGCCGCCTGTGATTAAGCTTTGCAGTCATCAAGAACTCGAGTGCCTTGTGGTCTGTGTAGACTTTCGTCTGGCGACCAAACAGAAGGTATCTGAATTTTTCAAACGCCCATACAATAGCCAGCGCCTCTAACTCGGTTACTGAGTAATTCCTCTCGCTCTTGGCTAGTACTCTGCTAGCAAACGCAATTGTCTTCCACACCCTGTTTCCTTCATGTACATAGTCTTGGAACACCATGACACCCAGACCGGAGTATGAACTGTCCGTTACTATGCAAAGCTCTTCAGCTAAATTAGGGTGTGATAGGATGGGTGCTTGTAATAATGCGAATTTTAATGTTTTCCATTCGGATTCGGCCGCCTCATCCCATTCCCAAGGAATCTTCTTTCCTGTAAGTTGATGCAACCGAGGACTGCTCTGAGTTTTGACATGTATAAAGCGGTTGTAAAAATTTATGATCCCCAAGAACCCCCTTAACTGCTTCTTTGTCGTAGGAATGGGAAACTTTTCAATCGCTTCGATCTTTTCGGGATTTGGCGCAATGCCCTCACCCGTGATGATATGTCCCAGAAATTTGACAGAGGACGTCCCAAAATTCGATTTTTCAATATTGATAGTCACTCCGTAATCCTTGAATGTCGCAAGGAGTTCACCGAGGACCGCATTGTGCTCTCCCCAAGATTTCTCCGCGATCAGCAAATCGTCCACATAGCTGGTGACATGACGTTTCAAATTATCGCTTAGTATGCCGTCCAGCCCCCGAATGAATGCGGCAGATGAAACGTTCAAACCAAATGGTAGACGACGAAACCGGTAACATCTTCCAAATGCTAAAAAGGCTGTGTACTGTCTGCAATTTGGATGGAGCTCGATCTGCCAGAAACTCGATTTTAGATCAACTGATGAGAAGATTGATATTCCATGGAAGTTTTGTAATAGTTCCTCTAATCGTTCCGGTCTGTCTGTTTCGGGTTCTATTATGGTATTAATTTGTCGCGAGTCCAAGACTAAACGAATACTACCATCTGCCTTCTCGACTACTCTTAACGGGTTATTATAGGCTGAAGCCGTAGGTTCAATTATTCCTTCACTCAGCATTCGCGTAATTTCAGCTGCTACTTTCTGTCGATATGCCAAGGGGATTGGATAGGGTGGCACACGAAACTGGTTGTGCGGACGAACACGAAATTCATATTGGAAGTTCTTTATTGATCCTGTCTTGGGAAGAAAGACCTCCGCATGTTCTACTAGTAATTTATGAAGTTCTTTGCGGTGGTCACTCCTAATATTCTTTATTGCTTCCACTTTTTCTCCTATTTTCTCCTTTATTTCTCCCATTATTCCGACTTCATTCTCATCCGTGTCCTCTCCCTTACCCGCAACGTCGACCTGTTCTTCCTTTCTGTCTTTCAGACACGCATAGTTTATCCGTACACAGTTAGACGGTAGTTGAGCTGGGATCAGCTGGTCGTCGAACTTAATGTGGACGGGATTCCCTTTCCTCAAAACCACTTCACCTCGTCCTAGATCAACTATCGCTTCATGTTCATTTAGGAAGTCCGTTCCTATTATCATGTCGATCGCCAGATTTGGCACGATCCAGAAGTTAGACTCTATTTTGTGTCCTTGGCAGGAGAATTCCAGTCTTGTTTGTTGGGTGACCTCCGTACATTTACCCGCTAATGCCCCTTTTATTTTTGTTTTCTTAACCGATAGAACAGGCCAGTCCATCTCCTGAGAGCACCTCTTGTATGCTGCCTCAGATATTGCTGTTATGTAGCTTCCACTATCTATTATCGCATTCATACTCTTTTCAGCTATTGTTACTGTGATAAGAGGCTGCCGATCTTGTCGAGGAGTTGCTTTATGTTCCTCGAGCAGGATTTCTGATAAATCTTCGTAATGTATCATCCGTAGTTGGCCAGGTCCGAGATTACGTGCGAAATTCCGGCGGCCTGTGTTCGCACTAGTCTGGCGTCAATCCCTTGTTAAGCTCCCCCTCCTCTGACGTGCATTAGGATTAGCGGGTCTAGTTTCAATCTCCTGGTTCCACCGTTGTCCTTGGTTTCGCTCTCTCCAATTACGGTCGCTTTGCCGTTCGTTATTCCTCCTATCCCAGATTCCTTGTCTAGATTGACCCTGCTCCCTGACGTTCTGGTTTCCGTGTCTTTGGTTTCCATAACCTTGAATAGCGTAACCTTGACTTCCGTAACCCTGGTTTCCTAACTGACCAGTGCGATTATGCGATCTGTTGTCGTCTTCCCTTCCTGGCCCGTGGTATTTGTTACTTTGCCCCTTCTTCCTGTCCTTTGCGTCTTGTTTATCAAAGACTACTTCGAGTTCGCGCAATAGACTCTTGAATGCTTCTATGTCAGATCCACACTTGCCGACAAGTGTCTGTTGGTACCTAACTGGCAATTTGGAAAAGCAAAATTTAATGATTTCTCCGTTGCTATATGGACTATCTAAAAATTGATTCTTCTTGAGTAAATCATCAAGAAATTTTGTTGCGCTCCTATGCCCGGACACTTCCAGTTCAGGACAAAATATTATTTCCTCTTTAATCCTGTCTTGCGTTTCCTTTGACCAGTAGGTCCGCAGGAATGCACCAACAAATTCCTGATAAGTCCGACACGTCACTGCCACACCCCGCATCTTTTCCGCGGCTTGGCCTTCGATGTGTCCACACATGAATTCTAATTTTGCCTGGGTTGGCCATGATGCCGGTAATGAATTTGTAAACTGCATCACCCAGCTCTTCGGATGCATCGACCCTCCATTTTCTTTGAACTTCTGGAATTTTAGTATCGACAGGAAGTGATTGTGATCAAAATCCTGTCTGATCCTCGCACTGGTGTTGTCACTCGTTTCCGATACTTGCACGTCTGCTGAGTGTCCTGCTCTATCTTGCTGATAACTGTGATGTGCTACCTCTGTATCACAGTGGAAGTGGCTCTCAGAATTCACTCTCCTAGGTGGGCTATAATTATTGGAGCTATTACTCGCTGTTTCTGCGTGTGCATTGTTAGTTCCGCACTCTGTCACTGGGCTAGAGCACGGCGGGCTTTTCCTCGGAGACACAATTCTGTGTATTCCATCATTGGTATCCGAACGCACAGTGCTCGTGTGCCCGTTTTGCTCTAGTTTTGCTATCCGACTCTCTACTTCTTCCATTCGTTTCGTGGTGTTTGCAACCGCGATATTACCTTGAGTTTTTAAGAATGCTAGGGATTTTGAGTGGGATTGTGTTGTACGTCGCAAGCGCCCTGCGAGTTTAGAAGTTGCTTCCGCGACTTTCATTGCCCCTATTGCTGCCGTTTTGGCCAGGCCTGCTACTTTTTGTGCAGCTATTGACATTTGTTTTGCTTCTCCACATTCTTTCTTTATTGTTAGTAATTCCCCACGAATTTCCCCTATATGCGAAATTATAGTCTGAGTGTCCTTCTTACGCTGTTTCTCATCTTCTTCTTTCATGGATCGTAGGAAGCTCAGTATTGGGTTTACGTCATCTTTTTGATCCTCTTCAAACGTGGGAGATGTAACTCTGGACACCTGGGCGCTAGAGCTCTGACGTGGCCGAGCTAGCCCCTGTCTGCTCTCGTTCGTTTGATTATAAATTTCTGCTACCGTCTCGACCTGTGTGCCTGTCTCTGTTTCATCCTCTACTTCACTATCATAATCACGGCCGCAACGCTGCTCTGAGATCGCGTCCAAATCACCTTTCTCATCAATGACCCTGGCGTCCTGCCCTGCTAAAAATGTGCCCATCTCATCTCCGAACCTATTCCCGTCAGTAAGCTGCCCCTTATCCATTATGCTATCCTCTTTTGTTTTAGCTGCGCTCGATAATAGTCGTGCCTTACTTCTCGTTATCATTCATGAAAAACAAATTTATCTAAAATGCACAATAAAATTAATCTACTCCATATATTTTTACACATAAACATAAAATTTCAACAACGCCGCTCCAACGCTGTAATTATACGCACGATTTGTTGTGGTACAGAAACCGCACACAAATTCGACAAAGTGTGAAGTGGTACGGACACCACATCAAAGAAACATATAAAACAATGAACAAACAAACAAATATATACGCTGAAAACAAAAACAGTAAACATGCGCCGCTACTTAAAAACTAAATGCGGAACTACCAGAAAAAACTTGCGTATTAATCAATAAAAATTAAGCAAAAAAAAATTCTGAGTGTCCCTACTAATATTACTGCTTGCTTATCAGAAGATTCGCAGGAAAGATCCGAGGCTAAGGGTCGCCATATTATGCGAGGTGCCGGGGCTAGTAGTGTATTTATCACTAAATTCTACTAGAATCCACATGTGTAAATCATGCTCTAAGCCCCCCCTATTCTAACTCCGACTTTTGCTGTTGCACAAGGATAAAACAAACACGCGAACTGACTCTAATCAACCCTGCTAGTGGAGTAGAAGAGAGTTTGGCACCTGCAATAATTTAATTTGATAAATAAGTTAAATAAACAAAGGTTTCATTAGCATAGTGAGGAATGATAGGGTTGCTCTATTGATTAACAGAAAGAAAGTTCTGTCCAAAATAACAATATGATTTATTAAGATTAAACGCAGAATAGTAAAAGAGACACAGGAAATATAAAACATCAAATTGGCTAAAATTGGAGATTCATACAAACACAGTAAAGGTGAAGTTGTCCCTAACTTAGATCGTGAGGTTTAAGACGAAGTGGTATGTGGAGCCAATTCCTTTCCACTCAAATCTCAAGAGAGACACACAGCTAACCCAATAGTAATTGCTGCTACTCGAAACTGAACAAAGTTAGAAAAGGATGAACAGGCGCGCTCTGCTGAGCTCTGATTATCACCTAGGAAAATCCCTATCTGCCGGTGCTGCGGACGTACATTACCAACAGTCTTCTTATCTCCCAGAACACGATCTGGCGTACCGCAGGCGAGGGCTGGTTGCTCCGACGACCTCGACCGAAAGGCGACTGCCGACTACTCAGAGCACCCGTACAGGCCGAACACCGAACATTCCCGCCCCCACGACAGTGGCCGTGGTTACGTTCCAATCAGCAACTCGAAAACCGGCGGAAATTCCACTCCATTGCCGGAGCACTACCATTCCACCAATGGAGATTCTTGGCGCCAATTTCTGTGCTGATTTTGCAGAAAGTGCGGGAATTTTCCCGCCACAACTGCGTGGGTACACAAGTCATTCCCACGCCTCGCTGGTAGCCCGCCAGAAAGTGTTTTCGCAAAGTTTCTCTGAAGTAACGGAACCTCTAGCCCAGCCGCTACTTCACACCCCAGCGGGCGTGTCTCTTGACAATGTCGGCGTCTGAAAAGCATTCACTCGACTGCCTCACACACGTCGGCTTAACTCTCTCCAGTTCTACAGAGCCCGCCTGTCACCGGCCCACCCGGGTGACGAGAGACGCTGCGTGGGAAGTACGCGTGTTAAGGAAAAGCAACCCTCCACCGCATGCAACTAGAGAGGAGAATCGTAAGATAGAAATATGAGAGGGGGCTCATGCCACCTCTCAAAAGCTTGTGACAGGATTGCAAACCCAGCACCTAATCGGATTGTTAACGAAGTACAGTCATGCTCAAAAGTATCCGAACGACCTGGAATGCATTTCGCCTGATTCCCATGCAACCCACATAACGCAGCTGTCTAGCAGGTCCTCTAATCGCTCATTGATACACTCGTTTGACTATTGAAAATGGTTCCAACAAGTCGCCACTAGAAAACACTGCTCTGTATCGCAATAACTCAAGATGTAAAGTAATACCACGATACTACAAATATCAGGGAACACCTCATCACAGATAAGACTGTCCTTAAGGCTTCTAAGCTCGCATTTATTGCAATAACTGACATACATGAAATGTTAGCACTCTCGTTATTACGACATATAGGTAATACACGTAGTAAGTTCGTCGTATTCATGATTTCCTCTTCAAAGTAACATACCATACTGGTTATTTAAGACAAAACGTCATTAAAAATTTACGTTGTTCACGAGCAGCTAGTTGAGAATATGTATGAACTTCAAATGACACGACGAACCGACTCGTTCTGCATATGGATTCAAACCCAGGTCGTGCAAACTAAGATTTCGTGACTGACGGAAGTTAACAGTCATTCCTGACTAGGAATAAAGAGAGTGATATACCTCGATTTTAGACAGTATCAGTTAAGAAATATCAACTTTAAATTACATAACGTAAACATTTTTAACGGTCGCGAATTCCTATCCAGCATATAGTCCCTGTTAACGAACTACGAGAGATGTTAAATACTGCTTCTTCACAAGTAACTTACTTGAAATGCAGTGAGGTAAAGCTTTGTGTTGGACAGGGATTCGAACCCAGAACCTAATCGGATTGTTATCGAAGAACAATCAACTTTGACATATCGGATTTTCTCGGCAGTAGCTAGATGTATTAACTGAAATGACGAGACGAAACATTAATTTTTTCCTTCCCAGGACTCCAATCCGGCACATATCGCTGTTATATTCTAGAGAAAAGTAACGTTAAGTATGGCTTTGTTACACCAGCAGCGACATGTGAGCATGTTTGAACTAGAATTATTATGACAAAGATTTCAGTGCTGACTAGGAATCGAACCTCACACATATCGTTGTTGACTACACACAGAGAGACGTCAGCTAACGAATTTTTCTCCACCAGCAGCTCGGAATAACATCCTTGAACTTACAGTGATCTCGCAAATAGTTCTGTGTCTCACTGGGAGTCAAAAACGTCAGATATCGTTAGTGTTGACAACGAATGAAAATGCATTAAAAATAAAAATTATTCTCCACCAGCAGATAGGTGTTCTCATGCTAGAGCTTGATAATACGTAGTGAAAAGTTTAGTTCTGGGCCAGGATTCCAACCCATTCATGCGCAATATGTGGAGATGTTGAGGAATCTGCAGTTTTAAACAAACAACAAATTGTAGTCGAGCTGTATTGTCACGAAGGGATCAAATTTCGCGTTAAGGGCGGTCTGAGTTGCATTCCCAGTTCAGAACCAATTTTATCGACATACAGAAGCTCAAGTAAAAGACGGAATAAGTGTCCTGAGACCATACACAGGGTTTGTTTCGTCACTAGAAATAAATAACTAGTATAAGAAAGGTTACTGGTGATGGAGTTTCTACATGTCGCCACTCCTTACTTTATTGTGGTTCCACCTAACGTCTACTTGGTAGAGAAGGAATATAATGTTTAATGTGATTTTCAGACCACAATGCCATTATACCTTCTTCACTTGGCGTAGCAGAAGAGAATAGAATCTGCCTCTCCCTATCAAAAAACATCGGCAGAAGTTGGAATCGAACCGAGACCATCGTCATATAAAACTATCAACAGTCCAACAGACCACCAAACCTTCTTCTCTACGACTCATTTCTCTATCATAACACTGTTGCGGCACACAAGATGAGAATTCTGACACACAGGCTACCTGTAGTGGTTTGCAGGATGTTCAGTACATTCATTTACTTGGTTGACCGAATCGCCATGAACTAGCTGCCTTGGCTACCCAGTGCATGCATTCGACTCTATTTTGTAATCACCGACATAAAATAACGTAACTGCCACCTACACAGCATTTCCAACAGTGTAGGATGCAGAAATTTAAATAGGAAGTGTTCCTTTCCATTTGAGCTACTCTATTGAGCTATCTGTTTGTTGAAACCATCGTGCAGTGCAAAAGAAATGCTGTAACTGTATGTCTCTCAGAAGTCTGCATCCGGCTATATGCATTATCTCACAGCACTGTGGAATGCCGAAGTTCTGGAGGAACTGTTTTTCACTTCCAGAGGTGCTATAGCTACGTCAGAGCTAGTAGCATAACGGGAAGCGTCGCGCACTGTTGTTAAGACGTCGCGTGTTACATTACATTCGCTACTACATTTTTTTAAAACGCAATTCTGCTGTCTGCTGAAGTTAACAATTTAATGGAACTTTGAACATAATTCTCTTCACTTCTCAACCCAAAATAGTCGCATGTGGAAAAAAGGCTAACTTATGCGTCATTTTGTTCTTTTCAGGTTTAATAGACGGCCAGGCAGCAGATGCGTCTCAAAGCTTTTGTATTATGTATGGGGAGAGTGCATCGTGCCAAAATAGTCAGAAAAGTATTTTCTACAAAATGGTTCAAATGGCTCTGAGCACTATGGGACTCAACTGCTGAGGTCATTAGTCCCCTAGAACTTAGAACTAGTTAAACCTAACTAACCTAAGGACATCACAAACATCCATGCCCGAGGCAGGATTCGAACCTGCGACCGTAGCGGTCTTGCGTTTACAGACTGCAGCGCCTTTAACCGCACGGCCACTTCGGCCGGCGTATTTTCTATATTAGCTGTCGTCTGGTAGTGGCATTTTATTCTTCTTCAAACCTTGTTTGACAGCTTTAACTCAGAACAAGTTTTCTACATGGATGTAATCAATAAACTGCATGTGCATTGTCAGACTGTCATAGATAACATCAGAGAATTCGCATATATCGTTGATGATTAATTTCTCTCTCATGTTTAGTATTGTTTTAACAACACTAAAAGAAACCTTACGAAAACTGTGCACTGTATTGTAAGAAATGAAATAAAACTACCCACGATAACCTTACGACGAAAGTCTGTTTTAACAAAACTGAGTATCTGTACACAAGCGTGCCTCTATCTGCACGAATTAGTAAAACACTATTCACTTAGATTTCGATTGGGTCTGTGTTTAAATGGTATGATGTGTCATACTCAACAGGTATGCTAACGTGGCATTTCATAAATAAAGTTACGTATTCCTAGAAACCCAAAATTTGCTTGTCAGCAGCGGAAAGAGGCGTTACCTGTTGTGCATCATTGTAAGTCTTTCACCATTGCACTATGAGCTGAAAGTATTTTCTTACGATTTGCTTATGGATGTTTGATTTGACTGCTTGCAGCTCTTACACAGAAGGGATAAAAACGTTACATTCAGCGAGGCTGGAACTGCGGATCATAACAGTCGCGTTTCCACAGGTCAGCACGTCAACACAGAGCTAGCGGATAGATATAGTTTGCGCCTTCCTCTTACGAGGCCAATAGGGGCTAGAACTCGTAAACCGCTATTTACAGGACGAGATTAGTTGCGACTGCCACGTTCAATGACTTTGCTGGGCTGAAAACCGTAAATTTAAAATCTTCTGTTACACCTCAAGCGATAACAACTGAGGTTATTCAATGGAAATGACACGAGAAATCAAGTGAACTTTGAGGCTTAATTCCGTGCACACCAGAAAGTAACTCGTCGATCACAGAGTTGCCAAACATACCTTGCGTTGTTGCCAAATCTCAGTTACATAACCAGCAGGAAGAAGACGAACCTATGTGATCCTACAGCGGGCTGGGAAGTGACCATAGCATTCCGGCTTTCGCTGTCGCCGCGGTCGGACGTGCTGGCTGGTTCCTCCCCGTCGTCGGTGTCCTTGCCAGTGTTTACTGTTTGCCGCTGTGTGTTTCTGTGTTCCGAGTGATTCACGTGTATTGTACTTTTTTTGTGGTCGTCCTTTTCGTCAGCAACTTGCCGATCTTGTACGGGATTCGGGCTTGACCGGATTCCTTACAGCTGCAGCGCCATGTCTACACCATCCGGAAAAACACCCTGGTTTTTGGCTTTGACAAGGATACCCGCCGAGTTCAACCGACCGCCCTCGAGATTCATGACTGGCTAACCGAGGTAATAGGCATCAAAAATGGCTCTGAGCACTATGGGACTCAACATCTTAGGTCATAAGTCCCCTAGAACTTAGAACTACTTAAACCTAAGGACATCACACACACCCATGCCCGAGGCAGGATTCGAACCTGCGACCGAGGCAGTCCCGCGGTTCCGGACTGCAGCGCCAGAACCGCTAGACCACCGCGGCCGGCTTAATAGGCATCACTTCTGATTCTGTGCACACCACCCAGCTAGATTCTGATCGTTATTGCGTGTTTGTCAAGTTTCTCAGTCCAGTAGCAGTTGATCGGCTTCTTGAAAAAATCGGCAAACAAGTCCCTTTTGTTCATCGCGACGGCACCACTAGTATGGTTACTGTAACACGTGCCGATACCTCGATTCAGACAGTTCGAGTACTTAACTTACCCATAGATTGAGAATGCTAAGATTAAAGATGCACTTTCTAAGTTTGGTGAGGTTAAAGAAATTGTCAACGAAAAGTGGTCGTCTCGCTAGAAATTACAATGTTTCAATGGGATTAGATCTGTGGACATGGAAGTAAAAATGAGCAGTCCTTCTCACATCACGGTCGATGGTTATAAGGCTCACATTATATATTCTGGTCAAGCCCCCACCTGCCATATCTGCAATGAACTGGCCGGCCGCGGTGGTCTCGCGGTTCTAGGCGCGCAGTCCGGAACTGTGGGACTGCTACGGTCGCAGGTTCGAATCCTGCCTCGGGCATGGATGTGTGTGATGTCCTTAGGTTAGTTAGGTTTAAGTAGTTCTAAGTTCTAGGGGACTGATAACCACAGCAGTTGAGTCCCATAGTGCTCAGAGCCATTTGAACCATTTTTTGCAATGAACTAGGCCATCTTCACCAGGACTGCCCCCGCCGAGTTTTTGTCTTAAAAAATTATCTCCAGCCGCGGCGTAGATTAACACTTAACGAGGTAATGGCAGTAGATACTTCTGGTTCTTCTGGACACCCTGATGTTGATGCTCCCCAGGCAACTATCTCCGAGACCCCGCCCATAACCGCTGAAGCGTTTCCACCACTCGTAGGACGGCAAACTGGTGCGCCAGTTTGTCTTGAAAGTGAATCTCAGCAAAAGAAAAGGCCGCTGGAACGTAGTGATGAGCATTCAGATCAGGAAGTATCTCACACTACTCCTGCAGCCCGGAAACCAAAACCATCCATCGCGGAGGATTTAGTACCAGATGATGTTATGCGGGTCGATTTTGAAGCCAGTGCGGACGGACTTGAGGGGATGCCGAATTCTGAGACGCCGGGTCATGAACAGGAACCTCCAATTTTGAGTGCCGCGCCCGAAGGACAACAGCCGCTACAACGCGCACACAGTGAGGAAGTGCTGTGTCAACAACGCGCTACAGCTGACTCCCGACAACAAGTTCCGGGCGGAAGTAAACAAGCAAAAGTGTTTACCAACCTGCCAGCTGCCGGCGGCAGTGCTGCGACAACGACACCACCGCGTCTCAAAGAATCCACAAAAACTCCGGGACCTCAGAACGCCCCACGACGAAGGCTCAATCCACAACCAAATCTCTCCGCTCCTCGCAACAAGGGCAATTCCACTTCGTCGAAAGCGGATGTAGTACCCCGAAATATTAGTTATGAAATTGTGAGGGAACGATTCGGTGATAACAGCAAAGAACTCGGCGAAGCCCATCCTCCACAGTAGTAATTCCGTTGGTACAAGGTTTGTTCCATGCTGTCGCCTAAGGTTGCAAAGCTTCTTCGTGTTTCTGTTGTCCTTTTATCCGGTTATGGTTCGCAGCATTCACTTTGTCGTTTTTGCTACAACCGGCCTATGATTCGTAGTGTATCACTTGTTATGGTTTTTATTTAGCTTCTTGATCCAATAATCCTCTCACGGCTGCTCACATTATACCTTTTTCAATTCTGCAGCTGGCACTCTTGAGCTCGATGCCATCGTTTTGTTATACTTTTACATCTCATTACCTATATGCTACAGGCCTATACTATCACGTCCCTTAATATCAATAGGATTACGTCAGAGTTAAAACTTGCTTTATTAAAACAATTTTTGTTTGACTCTGGTACAGATATTGCCCTTTTACAAGAGGTTGCTACATGGCAAATTAACATTCCCGGCTATGTTGCAATAATCAATTTCGCTCCCGAATTGAGTGCTGGCACAGCGATTTTAGTCAGGGAAGGAATACCTCTAACCGATGTCGAAAGGTTAGACTCTGGACGGGGCATAGGCGTGAATATCATGGGCGTCAGTGTAATCAATCTGTATGCACCATCTGGAAGTGCACGGCGCGCTGACAGATCGAAGTTTTTTAAGGAGGATATCATTTACTTATTGCGGAGAGACTCTCCAAACTTGATCATTGCAGGCGATTTTAATTGTGTATTGCACCATAAAGATCAGTCCCCAAATTTTAATTATTCCCCTGAATTAAACATTCTTGTCTCCCAAATGAAATTGAGGGTCGCGTGTGAAGTTAAGTATCCCACGCTTATGAAATACACGCACATTTCACATAATTCCAGTAGCAGGATTGATAGAATCTATATGTCAAGTCACACAGTGAGGAATTTGCTACAAGTGGAAATCACTCCAGTCAGCTTCTCTGATCACTGTAGTGTGAGTGCCTGCATAAACTTAGAACGGCAACCAACTCACTGGTTTAGGAATCAGGGGAGCATGAATGTCGGCCTTTTAACAGACGACGAGCTCGAGGCCGTTTTAAAGACAGCTTGGGAATTTTGCTTGCGCTCTGTACACAACTTTTCGAGTGTTTTGGAGTGTTGGACCCGCAAGTCGAAGCCCAAATTACGGAAAGTAGTTATATCTTATAGTATAGAGAGATCTCGGGCGGTCCACCGTACAATGGAATTTTACTACATGGTTTTAAGGGACTTGTATGATCAGGCAGATGGCTCAGACAGGCGCTTGTCCGACATCAAGAAAATTAAAGCGACATTATTAAGCTTAAAGAGAAAACAACTGGAGGGTCTTAAAATTAAGTCGAAAGCCAGATCTGTTAGCGAGGACGAAACGGCTGCGTTATATCATCTGATTAAACATCGCAAGAACCGACGACGGATATTCATGGACGAACTTAGATTAGAAAACGGTACTGTCTTCACTGTGCAAAACGAGATAATCAGAGAAATCCACAGGTATTACAGTGCCCTGTATGAGGCGGAAGCAACGCAAGAGGACGATTCGGATGAGTTATTTGCGTTTACAACCTCCACAATTACGGCCGACGACAACGCCAGCTTATTTTCGGCTTTTAGTCCAGATGATGTCCTTGAAATAATTCTCGGCTCCCCTAAACGGAAATCGCCGGGCCCTGATCGCCTTCCGGTCGAATTCTATCAAAGATATTGGAGTATCATAGGTGATAAGTTGACACAAGCCGTTAACGACGTCCTGCGGGGAAAGTTTGTATCATCAGAACTTAAAGAATGTAAAATCGTGTTGATTCCTAAAAATAAGGGATGTAAAAAGATTAACAACTTCCGGCCGATTTCTCTTCTTAATTCCGATTATAAGATTATTGCGAGAGCTTTAAACAAACGAATGATGCCGTTGACCGCAAACATAATTGGGAAACAGCAAACTTGTGCTTATAGGCGATCAATATTTCAGACTATAGCACAATATAGAGATATCGTCGCTCTGTCGTCTGCCAGCACCATTAATTGCGGCCTCCTTTTTGTCGACTTTTATAAAGCATTTGATAGTGTCAGCCATAAATACCTCTTCGAAACGATGCGGAGGATGGGCTTCCGGCATGACTCCATCGCTGTCGTGCGCAATATGATCACTGGTCTGGCCGCCCCGATCTCCGTCAACTACCAGCTCACAAGACCCAGTACCATCGCAAGGGGTGTCCCCCAAGGAATTCCCCTTTCCATGTTGCTCTTTGTCATCTCATTAGAACCATTGCTGCGGCTAGTACAAGAGCACATGACGGGCATAACGATCGCCGGGAAGAAAACTGCAGTTGGGACATATGCTGATGATGTCGGCATCGTCGTGAGGAACAGGGATGATGTGATTCAACTGGAGGCAGACCTCAGAAGCTATTGTTCCGCTTCTGGCGCAAAAATGAATGAAACTAAAAACAAATTTCTACGTATAAGGGGACTTGACGATGTCGGCCTAGAATGGGCTACCCATGTTACGGAACACAAATCTCTTGGGACGATACTGACGGTCCCCCCACAAAGGATGATAACAGCGAATTGGCGGGATGTCTCGTTCAAAGTCAAGAGTGCTTTAATAGATAACGTTTATCGCAGCGTGGACCAAATTCAGAGGGTTAAATTTATAAATACATGTATCCTGTCGCGAGCATATTATGTGGCACAGGTCTTTCCAATCCCCACTGTCATAGCCAAACAGATAATGAGCAAGTTGACCAATTTTCTGTGGTGGGGAGAAATATTTCGAGTTGACGTGAAGACTGTGACCCTCGACCCTCTGCATGGCGGTATGGATCTGAATGATCTGAACGCCAAAGCAATGGCTTTGTACATTAAACGGATGACATCCTTAATCCAAAACTACTCTGACACCCTTACGGCAAAGTTGTTTGAGGCAGTCGCGCCGAAAAGCGTAGAACCGCCGATCAATGTGCAGACGATCGACTACCAGCACTCCCACATCCGCACATATTATCTGGAAAAGAGCTATTGGAGCGAAGTCCTTCTCCAACACCGACCCATAACTACCAAGGACATTCTGGAGCACAGGAAACAATATGAGGGCAAGAACAAAATCGAACAAAAGCACACTGGAGTCAATTGGGATGTCCTGTGGGCGAACATCAGCAGCAGTGTACTTCCGTCCTTGGTCAGGTCGACATGGTACAAAAGGTTAACAACATTATCAGCACAAATGAGCGCCTGCATGCGATTGGGCTAAGCGACACAGCCCATTGTCCAGATTGTCACCAAGTGGATACTGTTCCCCACAGATATACTTGCAGTCACCGCATGCGCAATTGGCAATGGGTTCGTCAAAAAGTCGCCCTTATAACTAGGACTTCTGAAAATAACATAGACACGAACTTACTGCACAGACTGGACGTCAAATATTTTCCGCCAACTAAAAATAATGCCGTCATGTGGCTGTTAGGCCAATATACAAGTCATGTCTTCAATCGGCTGACGGGCGACGATTACAGCGAGTTTCTGTTACACATGGAAACGGAATATATTAAAATTAGACACTACGCGGATCACCGTCGCAAGTACGGTAATATGCTTCATATTGCATTCAATAGAACAGGTATTGGATAGCTGTTCGAGCTTTAAAACCTTCACCCGTTTTTGTATCAACCGAATGATCTGGCTCCAATCCCATAGTGATGCTTTCCAAAAAAAAAAAAAAAGTCAGTGTTCCTTTACAATCAGTTCAATATGAGTGGTGACGGTATGAGGGCGGCACCAAAAAAAATAAAAATAATAAAAAAATAAAAAATAGCTGGCGCCTCAAAAACGCGGCTGCTATGGCCTGGAATACGTAATGCGTCTGATTCGCATTTCTGTAGCTAGGTTTAGGGACTGGAGCTTAGTTGCTAATAATACTCAGAACTGACTGCTACTAAGCATCATAAATCAGTAACTCTCATAGTTGTTTTTATATTTCTTTCGTAACTATACTCAAAACTAAGAAACTCATTCACGGACGTTTTCGTGCCTCGCCGATAGTCGAGCACAACAAACAAATAAAAATAAAAAGAGAATGTGTGTGTGTGTGTGAGAGAGAGAGAGAGAAAGAGAGAGAGAGAGAGAGAGTGAGAGAGAGAGAGACAGAGAGAGAGAGGGTAAAAAATTGTTGTAAAGAAATTGAATACTGGTATGTAAAGAAATCTTTCATTAAAATGACTCGTTCCACATCATTACGAAATGTCGTATCATGATCTATGGAACAAGTATTAATCTAATCTAATCTAATCATATCATATTGCTGACTATCCATGAAAAGTCGTGAAGTACCGAAATTTTCGCCTATATCAGTAACCAAATCTAAACTTGAAAATAAAAGACGACAGTTTTTGTAATAAACCGGGACTCCTATCAAGACCGTTTCATCCCTGTTAACTAACCATGAAAGATGTCTGATATACCTCAATTCAGAAGTAACGAAGTGTGTATGAATTTAAAGATGAAGCGCACGATGTGAAGTTCTGCGACGGAGACACGAACCCAAGACGTAATCGGATTGTTAACTAAGTAAAATCAAATGTTACTTATCGGTTTTTCTTGCCAGCTGCTAGGTGTTTAAGCTAAAATAAGGACACAAATTTTTGTGCCTGAGCGACAATCGAGCCGCACTCCTATCGTTCTTCTTTATTGTCCACGAATATTGCTTAAGTATCAATTGCTTACTCACCAACAGTAAGATGTGTGCGTCTTTGTCCAGAAATTGTTGGCAACACATGAACAGACATTAAAAAATGCACGTTAATTTTCACTAGCAGCCCGTTGTGCACGTGATAGGGCTTGAAATGAAATTATGAATATTTTTGTACTGGATCAGGATTCGGACCCACATACTTACCTTTGGAGGAGACCTAGAGAAGACTGCAGTCTTGGGAAAAGGAATGAAATGATTGAACTATACTGTTCCGAAACATTCAGGTCCTCGAAAGAGGAGATACGACTTCGAATCACAGTCCAGCACCAAATTTTTCAACGTCTCTAGTTCAATCAAGTACAAGTAAAATATGAGTCCTGTTCCTTTAGACGGCTATCAGTTCATCAAACAAAATAAAATTTTCTAATGTAAGTAAGTTTACTGGTGACAGTATTTCTGTTTACCCTGACCTCCACCTATGTCATTTTCCAACGTAAACCGGCTCTGCCCAGTTTGGAATGAAGGAACGTGATATTTAATGCGGATTCTGGATGATAACAGCTTTCTCTTGAGGTTACCAGAGGTAAAGTAAATATGCTTGTGCCTATTAAAAGTAAATGCCTGAACCCACGCATTGCACTTGTGATAGTTCGTTCCACCAGACCATTGTGGCCACATTTCCCAGCCCCAGGAGTGTGCTGTAATGGATGATGTGCTTAGCTTACTTAACTAGTCACGGTGGGAAAAAACGCGAGTCTATTAAATAGTTAAGTAGAAGCAAGCTTCTGACGTGGAGATTATGCTATTCTCATGTCAGCAGGATGTAAAGACTCTCTAGGCGTCATAGCCTCGATTTGAAGCCATTTTGAAATTTTCACTAATTTAGGAAATTTCTTATTTCCAGAAAATCCACTTTGAAGTGTGAAGTTACTGGATAATTCGATTATCACCGTCATTATTACTATCATTTTCTTCATACCGCTGCTGGAACACATGTGCTTGAAGATCATTTACGTCCTTTTGGTCATTATAGAAGTAGTTGCCCAAGAACAAGTTCTTTCCCTGTCTATGGGATCCTTTTCATGTTAATATCAAACATCAGCAATTACTCGTAGATCACGTTAAAACTAAAGTAATTGATGAAGACGTTACTTGATTACGAAAACGCGCTGCCTTTCTTCATTTACTTGCGCCTAGAAATGGTTGTCGAATACTGCCAAACCAAAAGCCAAAGGATCTTACTGCCTTCCAATATAAGTCGCTGTCGGTTCTTTCATATGATTTGGTCGACGTGACCTGTTTCAAGTTGTGTATGACACAGAATGTTTTAGAAAAACAATTGTTTTCCTTTGCAATAAACAGAAAGATTTTCATTCTAAGCTATCCGAGTCCCAAACGTTCGCAATATTAGTTCAAATTTAATATTCGCTTCCATAATGTAAGGAAAGTATTTCACAGTTGCAAAACCCACATCCGACGCACTGTCCTTACACTTAGTCGCTGGCCATAAATTCTAGCTCAAAGTGACGCCAGTTTAAGTAGCCTAATGTAACGAAGACTGTTTGCCAGTGCTCTTTCTCACCGGAAAATATGCAACTCACTCATTGGGCTCCATAAGTTCACTGTAACAGTAATTTCTGTGTGTATGCAGTGCCTTCGGATTGTAGAATTTAGTGGTGCTCTCTCTTCCACTTCTGTGTACAATATGCCTGACCTAAACGGGCCCTTTATCATTACAGGCCCTGGGTGGTGCATCATCATATTGACAACAGTAATGCGCTTATACTGACAACCTCATTATTCGCTTTACGCGGTTTAGTAATGGCTTAAGTAAAACAACATGACCTTCGAGTGGGAGACATTTCGTCCCCCTTTTCCTTCTGTGAAATTTGTCAGTAAGCTTTTTGCCTTCGAACCAGCGAAATGCGGCAGAGTACGGCTGGTAAACGATTTACAAACCACGATGTAGTGGCGTTAACACGATTTCTTTAAACATTGGCGTAGCTGAAGGAATTTAGTTTCTTCTTAAATCGTCTTATGCAGCAACGTTCGCAGATATCTCAAATAGGAAAAGCTCTTTATCCAGGTACGAAGGTTGTAAAATAAACTTACCTCAGTTTGTGTCAGGTTGATCTTTTCGTCTGATAGCACTGCGTAAGTATTTTGTGTAAGAGGTATTAAAGTAGTGTTCCTGTAGCTGTGGGAATCATTGGTAGAAAACGAGTTTCACACCAATGGGTACAGTACTGATAAATATTCAAAATGATTATCAACCTAAGTCTGCGTTCATCCACAAACAGAGGCGGATTTGTAATATTGAAGCTAGACTAGGTATCCTTGTCTTCCTTGAGTGGGCATTGGAAGGCGTTTACACACACGTATACGAGGGTAATTACAAAGGTAAGGTCTCCTAAGGGACACGCAAGTGCCAACGCAGGCACAAACGAGAGATCCTTAATTTTAATGGCAAGCAGATATCACGGTGTTGGCTGCATAGTGGCAAGGTGATAAAGAGCAAGACTGTGGATACGAAGGTCTCAGGTTCGATCCCCAGTCCCATGATTTTTATGTGCCGTTTTACACATATTTCCCCTGGGGCAGTGTTTGTTGATGTGAGAAATGCCGAGTTGCACTGTGGTCCGAAAGCCACGTAAAACTGTAGGTTCCCCTATTAACTGGCTAGGTATGTCAACTCAAAGGTCGGATGAAAGCAACAGCATACCACCCCCAACAAGTCCGTGCCTATTAAAGCACTGTGGTGTTCAAACCACTCTTGCGACTGATGACTGCTTTACTTTCTATGGGTTCCAAAACTAATGATCTACGGGTTATTAACATTTTTGTGTTTTCATGCTGTAGCTTTGATACCAGTAAACGTAAGCAACCGGCCGAGCACTGTCACCGTTCGAGTTGTCAAGGTGGTAGACGACGATGCTGTCGACCCCAGTTACAATTTTGGTCATGGCTATGTAAATTGAATAAGTAGATGGGATGTCTCGAGTTCGAGTACATGCACTGCTATATTTTTTGAAGCGCAATTCTGCTGTCTGCTTAAAAAAAAAAAAGACATGTGGAAAAGCGTCCGTTATGGTTCGCGTTTCCAATCTTGCAGACTGTAAAGTTTTTTTTTCCCTCTTTGAAAGAAGAAAAAAATATATGTAAATAAAAAAACAAAAGTTGCCAAGGTGGTAGACGAGGATGCTGTCGACCCCAGTTACAATTTTGCTCATGGCTATGTAAAAAAAAAAAAAAAAAAAGTTGGGCTGATGATAGTTTCATATGACGATGGTCTCGGTTCGATTCTTCCAACTTCCGCCGAAGTTTTTTGATAGGGAGAAGCAGATTCTATTCTCTTCTGGCTACGCCAAGTGAAGAAGGTATAATGGCATTGTGGTCTGAAAATCATATTAAACATTATATTCCTTCTCTACCAAGTAGACGTTAAGTGGAACCACAATAAAGTAAGGAGTGGCGACATGTAGAAACTCCATCACCAGTAACCTTTCTTATACTAGTTATTTATTTCTAGTGACGAAACAAACCCTGTGTATGGTCTCAGGACACTTGTTGAGGAATCTGCAGTTTTAAACAAACAACAAATTGTAGTCGAGCTGTATTGTCACGAAGGGATCAAATTCCGCGTTAAGGGCGGTCTGAGTTGCATTCCCAGTTCAGAACCAATTTTATCGACATACAGAAGCTCAAATAAAAGACGCATGAATGGGTTGGAATCCTGGCCCAGCACTAAACTTTTCACTATATATTATCAAGCTCTAGCATGAGAACACCTATCTGCTGGTGGAGAATAATTTTCATTCGTTGTCAACACTAACGATATCTGACGTTTTTGACTCCCAGTGAGACACAGAACTATTTGCGAGATCACTGTAAGTTCAAGGATGTTATTCCGAGCTGCTGGTGGAGAAAAATTCGTTAGCTGACGTCTCTTTGTGTGTAGTCAACAACGATATGTGTGAGGTTCGATTCCTAGTCAGCACTAAAATCTTTGTCATATTATTTCTAGTTCAAAAATGCTCACATGTCGCTGCTGGTGTAACAAACCCGTACTTAACGTTACTTTTCTCTAGAATATAACAGCGATACGTGCCGGGTTGGAGTCCTGGGAAGGAAAAATTAATGTTTCGTCTCGTCATTTCATTTAATACATCTAGCTACTGCCGAGAAAATCCGATATGTCAAAGTTGATTGTTCTTCGATAACAATCCGATTAGGTTCTGGGTTCGAATCCCTGTCCAACACAAAGCTTTACCTCATTGCATTTCAAGTAAGTTACTTGTGAAGTAGCAATATTTAACATCTCTTGTAGTTCGTTAACAGGGACAATAGATGCTGGGTAGGAATTCGCGTCCGTTAAAAATGTTACGTTATGTAATTTAAAGTTGATATTTGCTAACTGATACTGTCCAAAAATGAGGTATATCACTCTCTTTATGCCTAGTCAGGAATGACTGTTAATTTCCGTCAGCCACGAAATCTTAGCCTTGCATGATTGGTTCAAATGGCTCTGAGCACTATGGGACTCAACATCTGAGGTCATCAGTCCCCTAGAACCTAGAACTACTTAAACCTAACTAACCTTAGGACATCACACACATCCATGCCCGAGGCAGGATTCGAACCTGCGACCGTAGCAGTCACGCGGTTCCGGACTGAAGTTCCTAGACTCGCACGGCCACCGCGGCCTAGCCTGCATGACCTGGGTTTGAATCCATATGCAGAACGAGGCGGCTCGTGGTGTCATTTGAAGTTCATACATATTCTCAACTAGCTGCTCGTGAATAACGTAAACTGTTAATGACATTTTGTGTTAAATAACAAGCATGGTATGTTACGTTGAAGAGGAAATCACGAATACGACGAACTTACTACGCGCATTATCTATCTGACGTAATAACGAAAGTGCTAACATTTCAGGTATGTCATTTATTGCAATAAATGTGAGCTTACAAACCTTAAGGGCAGTCTTATCTGTGATGAGGTGTTCCCTGATATTTGTAGTATCGTGGTATTACTTTACATCTTGAGTTATTGCGATACACAGCAGTGTTTTCTAGTGGTGATTTGTTGGAACCATTTTCAATAGTCAAACGACTGTACCAAGGAGCGATTAGAGGACCTGCTAGACAGCCGCGTTATGTAGGTCGCATGGGATTCAGGTGAAATGCAATTCAGGTCGTTCGGATACTTTTGAGCACGACTGTACATAAAATCAGAAGTTAAATATCAAATGTTTTCACCAATAGCGAAATGCTGAAACCTTAATTGACGATAGAATTGTTTTTGCCTGACTGGGATTCGAACCCAGCATCTAGCACCGTCGGTTTCTAGCCAGGAACAGACGTTAAATAGCTATTGTTGGTTCACCAGTAGAGAGATGGGCGTATGTTTAGCTAGACATCAGGCGACGAAAAGTTCTGTGCTGAATGGAATTCAAATCCCGCACACGTGGTCATGAAGTAACTTTAACTATCAAATTCTTTTCCAGTAATAGCTAGGAATGGCATGTTTCTACTTTCAGTGATGTGATGGAAAATACTCTGCTGGCTAGAAGTTGAATCCACAACATGTCGTCGTTGGTGATCACAACGAACACAACGTCAAACCCAAATCCGTTTTCACCAGTAGGATGGAGAGGAATGTTTGTACTTGAAAAGATGTAAGGAAACGCTTAATCTTGTAATGTTGTGATTAAAAGCTCATCATGTGGCTGTGAGTTGAAACGAACACGTTATAGCTGACAACGCACGAAGGGACGTTGAAAATGCAACTATTTTTCATCAGTAGTTAGGAGTGCACATGCTAGGGCTTGAAATGAAATAATGAATATTTTGTGCTGATCAGGATTCGAAACCAGATAGGTGCCTTTCGAGGACGCCTAGAAGAGATTGCAATCTTCGGGAACACAGCGAAATCGAATTCTAATCCCAGTCCAGCACCACAATTTTCAACGTCTCAGATTCAAATAAAGTAAGAGCCTTGTGAACTTACACGGCCATTGGTTCATTAAATGAAATACGTTTTCTAGTTTACGACGGCTTGCTGGTGACAGAGTCTCTGCTTTAGGGGCTTTCTCCATCTGTCAGAGCTCAAACCAATGCCCAGTCGGCAGCAAAGGGATGTTATCTTTACTGCGGATATTGAACTACGGAGCTTACTGGCGTTCTGCACTTGGCGCTACTAGGGGTGAAGGAGAGCTACTTGTGTGTGTTAAAAATCTACGCCTGACGTGAGATGTGAACCTGCACGTTTTACACATCAATACAAGATTAATACACCAGACCACAGAACCCCCTGCCAAGCACATAATTATGAATTGCGGAGTATTCAAATGGTTCAAATGGCTCTGAGCACTATGGGACTCAACATCTTAGGTCATAAGTCCCCTAGAACTTAGAACTACTTAAACCTAACTAACCTAAGGACATCACACACACCCATGCCCGAGGCAGGATTCGAACCTGCGACCGCAGCAGTCCCGCGGTTCCGGACTGCAGCGCCAGAACCGCTAGACCACCGCGGCCGGCCCGCGGAGTATTCATTTAGATGTAGATGCAGATGTCAAGGGACGTGTAACAGGAAGGAGGGTGGGATCTGGGAATGGATAGAAGTGCAGCAGTGCAAAATATAAGCGTGAAATACTTGCAAAGTATTGCTTACTTAGATGTGTGCCACAGTTCGTTTTATCTTAGGACCGAGAGATAAGGAAGGACTGTTCTCAGAACGAAAAATGGGTTATAGGGAAGGGGAGATCAAAGAATACGGTTTCATAGGTGGTGAGAGGAATGATAGAGAGTAAAGACAGTAGCAATTAAAAGAGAAAATGTAGCGACATTGGAAACCGCTAGATTTGTTTACAAAGTTTTGGGGGAGTGTAATAGAAGGGCACTTGCGGCGATAGTGTCAGAGAGAGTGTGTGTGAGAGAGAATAGAAGAGATATTAACAACGAGTAAACATAAATGTTCAAATGTGTGTGAAATCTTATGGGACTTAACTGCTAAGGTCATCAGTCCCTAATCTTACACACTACTTATCCGGCCGGCCGGAGTGGCCGAGCGGTTAAAGGCGCTACAGTCTGGAGCCGCACGACCGCTACGGTCGCAGGTTCGAATCCCGCCTCGGGCATGGATGTGTGTGATGTCCTTAGGTTAGTTAGGTTTAAGTAGTTCTAAGTTCTAGGGGACTTACGACCACAGCAGTTGAGTCCCATAGTGCTCAGAGCCATTTGAACCATTTTGAACTACTTATCCTAAATTATCCTAAGGACAAACATACACACCCATGCCCGAGGGAGGTCTCGAACCGCCGCCGGGACCAGCCTCACAGTCCATGACTGCAGCGCCTGAGACCGCTCGGCTAATCCCGCGTGGCGAGTAAACATAATATGAAAACGTTGGCGAGTTGTGTGGAGGACAGAGGGTGTATTCATGGATGGAGGGGAAGAGAGGGACGTATTTGAAGTAACAAAAACTACTGTGACAGAGTCCATCTACGCTGATTACTTTGTAAGTATATAGACAGGGTATAAATGAAATCAAAATAGAATACTTAACAAACTGTATATTCAAAAGAAACCCACTTGAATTAAAAGGGCAGCTCAAAGGAAAGCTAACCCATATTGTATCTTTTCTGTTGCCACGCGATCTTCCACTATCTCCCAATGAGGAAAAATGACGAAAAAGAAGACATAATAAAACATTTTAAGAATTCTAATATTTTATCCATAATCCTTCATTATTTTGTACTTCTATCACGCGTCTTGGCATAGAATGTATAAGTCGTCGGACGTAACAGCCTGAAGAAGCAACTTCCTCCCAGGCTTCCAGGACGCAGTCCCAAAGAGCGTCCGCAGAAGTTGGTTGGTTTCGTGGCCAGTTCTCTGTTAATGTTCTGGCGACCGCAGCCCACATGTTTTCCATGGAGTTCATATCAGCCGCCCGTGGCGGCCAGTCCATGACGTTGACGCCAATCGTGAAGAGCCGCTGCTGAACAAATGCAGACTTGTGAATGGGAGAATGGTCCTCTTCCAATGTGACGTCCCCTTCTGCGTACAGGATTCGCACTGAAGGAAGCATCACATTTTCCAATATGTGGGCATACTGCGCGCTATCCAGAGTTCCTTCTGTCCTGTGAAGAATTCCCGCCCCTCTCGCAGAATTCCAACCCCAGCAGGTAACAGATAGCCGGCCACTTCTTCTCGTCGTGGTCGTGGCTACATATTCGCGTCGATGGCGAGTCCCTTGCGGCCTGTAAACGATTCGTGGACCGTGGTTATTGGTGGAAAACACCTTCTTATCAGTGAAAATGACGTTGTCTCACGACGCCATCAGATGGAGCTCCCCAAATGCTAGCCTGTATAAAACGTTGTCTTCGCTGAGGTCTTGTTTCACGGCGGATCGTCGTGCATGCAGTCCAGCGTCCCTCAGCCTTCGGCGAATCGTGTCACTGGAGCCGGGGAAGTTGGTCTCTCGCCGCAACTGCTTCGCGTTCAGAAAGGGATTTTCTCTGCTCCTAGACACTAGGTCCCTGTCTTCATGCTGTGAGATCACTCTCTTCCTGCCTGAGCCAGGAGCCCTGTTGGTGGTGCCTCTTTCAAGGCACATCCTCCACCATCTCGTTGCAGTGGTATGTGGTACGCCATACCGTCTGCCAGCTTCTCTGATGGAACATCCTCCTTCCTCAAAGAGAGCGACGACTCTACCTCGGCCGGCCGGAGTGGCCGAGCGGTTCTAGGCGCTTCAGTCTGGAACCGCGCGACCGCTACGGTCGCAGGTTCGAATCCTGCCTCGGGCATGGATGTGTGTGATGTCCTTAGGTTAGTTAGGTTTACGTAGTTCTAAGTTCTAGGGGACTGATGTCCTCAGAAGTTGTCCCATAGTGCTCAGAGCCATTTGAACCATTTTTTGACTCTACCTCGAATAGACCTCTCCCAGTGAGCCATTACGGCCGACAGCCTGATGTGTATTTCTGCTTGCCGCTCTTATACTGATTCCAGGAGAGGAAGTAAACATACGGAGCGGTAGAGGCAGAGGCATGCGGCGCGGCCGTGCTGGCTCGTCCCGGGCTGTTGGCCCACTAACGCCACCGCCACCTCGTTCACTTGCGTCTCGCCTCGGCCAGCCTGGCTGGCCCGTAGCTAACGAGCCGCGGCTAGTACAGACCCGGGCCGCATTGCCACTATCACCCCTTGAAGGATCAAAAGTTACACCTAAACTACCCAAGTCTGTAGTACAGCTACAGCTACTATGCTATAACATGTGCAGGCACACCTACAGTTGACGATTTATTCAAATATTTGACGAACAATACTTTCAAAAATACATTCATTTTAAACATAGCTACCACAAAATATTTCACCTTGCTAGCAATAGCATGACGCAGGAAACTATACTTTCTTGTAAGCGCTGTGCATTAGATGTAGCCTTACGAAAACCTGTATTCAACCACGACAACTAAGCGGAATGTAAAAGCAAACATGTTTGGCGGCAGTTTCTCCAAATAATAGTATATACTTAGTATATAATACACGTTTTGTGCACTTATTAAATGTACTCAGTGTCTCTGAAACAATACGTGCTGCACGACGGAAATTACTTTCTGCTGAGGCACTTCATTTACATCTCAATGATCCACGACTACTAGAGAACATTGCTCTTTACGGCAGTCAATCCACTTGTAAAACCGAGCGAGGTGGCGCAGTGGTTAGACACTGGACTCGCATTCGTGAGGACGACGGTTCAATCCCGCGTCCGGCCATCCTGATTTCGGTTTTCCGTGATTTCCCTAAATCACTCCAGGCAAATGCCGGTATGGTTCCTCTGAAAGGGCACGGCCGACTTCCTTCCCCATCCTTCCCTAATCTGATGAGACCGATGACCACGTTGTCTGGTCTCCTTCCCCAAAACCAACCAACCAACCACTTGTAAATTAACATCATGATATCGAAGATATTAGGCAACACGTTGCTAGGGATGAGTAAGGCCTTATGGTTTGCAACTAAACATGCTACTCCTAGCTACTACTGAATATGAAGTTGATTATTAACGTGTCTTCAATAACCATGTGTGCGGCGTTCGACTCTCAGTCAGCATAGACGTTTTCGTCACCTTATTTCTAGTTAAACGGGTGCACATCTCGCTGATGGTGGACCAACATTGGACATTTCTCGTCTGTTCCTGGTTAGACAACGACGGCGGTAGGCGCCGGGTTCGAATCCCGGTCAGGCAATACAACTTCAGTCGTCATTTAAGGTTCCAGCCCCACTACTGGTGACAAACTGTGATATCTACATTCTGATTTTACGTACTTATTCAACAATCAGTTTAGGTGCTGGGTTCGCATCCTTGTCCCCAGCATTACATGATGCATCTCAATTTTAAACATGTGCATCCTTTATTCCTTGACAATGCAACACTATACAACGTCTTTCGAGGTTAATTACCAAGAAGGTAATTGTCATGATATGGTTCCTGCTTTCGTACAAACATTATCGTCATTTACGTTCAAGTTGAGAATTGATAACTGATACTTGTGCAAACGTCAATATTTGACGTATCTTTCTGCCTAGTGATCGAGTCTCGATAAGGCACAAAGCTTTGCTTGGTTAACAATGGCTTTACGTTCTGGGTTTGCATCCGGATCCAGAACGAAGACGTTGGTCAAGTCATTTAAAGTACAACTTCGTGTACAAGTAACTGTTGATAAGAAATGTGAACAATGATATTACTTTCGCTGTTAATGTTGGGATTTCCGTAGAGTGGTTGCCGCCGTTAATCACGTTTTCTTTTAACTGCTTAGTATTACATAAAGTTGATGCGAAACCATTCCCCGTTGAACGTTGAACGACGTTCAGCATGTGTTGGGTAAACCTTTTAGACAGCAAAGAACTTGTTTCACATTGCCATACAACTTTATAAATCCTTATACTGTCTAAAATATTTAATTGTGCCTAAAGATTACTGAACGATTTATGTGACAAAACTAGTTGTCCCATAACATTTGAAATGTCACTTATTGTAATTAAGTTTAGTTTACAAACGTTAAGGACTGTCTGATCTCTTCTGTACTATCGTGGTGTTACTTTACATCTGGACAGACTGTCATAAAGACTGGTGTTCTCTAGTAGTCTCTAGCGGTACCCATTATGTATCTTACAACGACTCTATTGTGGAGGATTGCGACTATGTGCAACACAGATATGCTATGTTGGTTGCATACATTCAGGTGCAGCCTACACGTTGGAATTCAGGGGTGACCCACTTTTTTTGCTGTCGAGTGTGCCTGTCTCAAACGCATTTTACGATTGCCTTGAATTTTTCCCATAAACACTCAACATTGTTAGTGTTGGAACAGAAATTTTAGTTTTGTTCTGTTAGGTAGTCTGAAATCTGCCTTCTATTACTCTTGCTAAACAGATAAACCTTCCTCCCTTTTTTTATATTCCTATTTACTTCCATATTCAGGGATGCTGCAACGGCCTTATGATAACCGATTCCCTGTTCTGCGCTTACAGAGTCGAAAAGTTCAGGCCTGATTGTTATCAGTAGGTCCAAGATGTTATCTCCACGAGTCGGTTGTCTGTTTAATTGCTCGAGGTAATTTTCGAATATTGCACTCAGTATAATGTCACTCGATGCTCTGTCCCTACCACTCATCCCAAACATCTGAGTGTCCCAGTCTATATCTGGTAAATTGAAATCTCCAGCTAAGACTATAACATGCTGGGGAAATTTATGTGAAATGTATTCCAGATTTTCTCTCAGTTGTTCTGCCACTAATGCTGCTGAGTCGGGAGGTCGGTAAAAGGAGCCAATTATTAACCTAGCTCGGTTGCTGAGTATAACTTCCACCTATAATAATTCACAGGAACTATCCACTTCTATTTCACTACAGGATAAGCTACTACTAACAGCGACAAACACGCCATAACCGGTTGCATGCAATCTATCCTTTCTAAACACCGTCTGTGCCTTTGTAAGAATTTCGGCAGAATTTATCTCTGGCTTCAGCCAGCTTTCCTTACCTATAACGATCTCAGAACGTCTTTCTGCTCCTATTCGTCGGGTGAAAATTGAATGCCACTCACATGTGCCTTCAGGGACGTGAAAAGATGATAATCCGAAGGCACTAAGTCAGGGGAATACGGAGGATGGTTCAAAACATTACAAATAAATAAGTGCAACACCAGCTAGGTTGCTATGTCTTTGGAAGGGCGACCTTTGTCATGCAACAAACACACTGCTCTCTTCAGCATTCTTCTCCTTTAGCTCTGAACACTCATTTTAGTTTTTTAGTGTCTCACAATATCGTTGTGCATTGATGATCTCTCCCTGAGGCTGAAATTCGACCAATTTGGTACCTTTTCGTCCCAAAATACTGATACAATGATTCTTTTACAGAAATAGTGGTTTTTAATTTCTTAGCAGATTGGGAATGGGTGTGACACCACTGTGACGACTGTCGTTTTGTCTCTGGCATATAATAAGGCACCCATGTTTCATCTCCGGTTACTGTAGAGCTCAGAAATTCCTCACCTTCCAATTCAAGACGCTCAAGTGACTCGCGGGTTCTACTGACCCGATTTTTCTTGTGCTGGTCTGTGAGCTGTTTGGAGACCCATCTTGGGCACAGTTTCCGGTATCCCAGCGCTTCTGTGAGTGTATCCCATAAGAAAGTTTTGGAGGGTTGTGGTAGCATTGCGGAAATTTCATCCACTGTCAATCGGGGGTCTTCACGCACAGTTTCCTTCATTTTTAGCACCAATTCATCAGTCAAAATGAAAGATCTTCCACTCCTCTGTTCATCATGAACATTTTCTTTGCCTCCACTAAACTCCTTAGACCATTTAAACACTCTCGTTCTGTTCATAACACCTTCGCCGTAAACCTTTTTGATTCGCGAAAAATTTCTGTAGGCATTATTCCTTCTGAGACAAGGAAGCGGATCACAGCATATGACTGTACTTGGTGGGATTTCTTACCAACATCTTTCAAGCAACTGGCCAATATGAAGTGAGTTTATCTAACACAGAAAGGCGTACCACGAAGGTGTTGTGAAAAATTGGTCATAAATTGATATTCAAAACTGTAAACAGTGGTGGCTGATGACGTTGCAGCTCAGTTTCACCGCGCAGCTGGCAAGGATAGTAGACAGGAGACATGTCGGTACCATGGTATAAAGCCTTTGCGAATTTCATTCCGTGTTCTCGGTTGGATGCCAGCTATACCTCGCAGATAGGCGCGTGAACAATATACGGAGATATAAGCATTTGAAAGAGGGATTCTAGTTGGGCTCAAAGGAACTAGTTGGAATAATCGGCAAACCGTTCGAGATTTGAATAGGACCGACGCCACTATTCCAATACGTTGGCAGGAATGAGTGAACCATGGTCTAACAGCGTCAAGATGGAAGCAGTCGACCTAGAGAAACGCCAGAACGTGATGATGGAGCAATCGTCAGAGAAACACTCAGAGCCTAGTCATTGTCATAGCTCCGACGTGCAACTGGTTCTTCAATGACGACGAGGACCATTAATAGGTGACTCACAGAAAGGGGGTTGAGCTCACAGTACCCCTTGCGCCGATTACCATTGACCTCTGTACACCAACAAGCCCGTTTGCAGTGGTGCCGGGCACACTTGGCCTGGAATCACACTGACTGGAGTAGAATTGCCTACAGTGATGAGGACGGCTTCGAACTAAACCCTGATGACCAACGAAAACTTGTCTGGAGACGACCTGGACAGCAATGGGATACCAATCTGACTGTCACCCGCCATACGGACAGGCAACCAGAAGTGATGAGCTGGGGTGCTATTTCGTTTCATACAAGGACCCTTTGGTTGTCATCTGCACCACCTTTACAATACAGCAGTACGCCGACCATATACCATGCAGCGTTTTGTGCCCTTAATGGCAAGCCAAACTGGGCTTTCATTTCAGTAAGATAATGCCCGCTCGGGAGAGTTTCTACTGCTTGTCTTCGTGCTTCTACCTTGGCCAGCAAGGTCGCCCGATCTCTCCCCAATCGCCAAAGTTTGGTGCGTTATGAGCAAGGCCTTCCAATCTGCCCGGGACTTTTACAATCTAACACGCTAGTAGGACATCCAACAATTCTATTAATGAACGACAACCCGAATAACTGCTTGCATAAGGGCCAGAGGTTAACCAACATGCTATTGACTTGCTTAGTCTGTGAATCTCTTTCTCTTGAATAAACCATTCAATTTTTCAGACATTGTAATCATTTGTTCGTCTGTGCCTGTACGTCACATCTACCGGAGTCTGTCTCATTCGTATAATTTCTTCATGGTGTGTCCTTTTTTTGTCTTCGAGTGTTCCTGTGGAGCTCGCTCTGGTCAGGCGACCCCACTGTACCACTCAGTATTGCCAGCCGTCAAAAAATCACAGCCCATTATGATCACAGTACACTCACTTTCTGGACATGTACATCAGTCCAAGGCTTGTCACGCACCAAAGTCCCATGCGGAACCTTAGCAAGCAGTCCTGTACTCTCGGTTACACTTTATGTCTTCCAAGCCAAGATGTTTGCATCGGGGAATGCTTCAAGGCCATTATAGTCTGCATGGTTCCCCCATACTACAGCCAAGGTCAGCCATGTACTACCTCCAAATACAGCTTCGGCATCACACGTGAACTGCATTCGTAGTCCACGAAAAACATTCGGACCACCCATAATCTGTTGCTTATTGAATTTCCAGCCATGTCAATCCCTATTGCTCTCAATGACTTGTACACAGGAACACTGCGCGCAAACGGCGACGATATCCACGTCGCGCAGGCATTGCAGAGGCACGTAAAACCACAGTTTTCGTTACAAGCCAACACCCAGTGAACGCCCAGAACTAAGCTTCCGCACTCTTCGACATTCGCTGAGCGAATGACGCCGTTTGCGGCGCTTGGAAGACATGGAGTATAACCGAGAGTACAGGACTGCTTTGCTAAGGTTCCGTATGGGACTTAGGTGCCAGACAAGCCCTTTATTTTGTCTACAAGAAGAAAGAAGAAGCTCAATGCAGACGAATATCTGTTATTTGGGCCAAAGTAGGGAACAATAATTGTAACATAATGACTATGTAATGTTACAGACAATAAAAATTCCTTCTCTCCTTTCCTTACCTCTCCCATGCTTTAAAAAAAATCACATAATTACGCTTTAAGGGCATGGTTATGCCTCTGCAATGCCCGTGCGATGTGGATATCGTTGCCGTTTGTGGCGCAGTCTTCTTGTGTACAAGTCATTGAGAGAAATAGAGATTAACTTGGCTGGACAATTCAATAAGCAACAGCTTATGGGTGGTGCGAATGTTTTTCGTAGACTACGAATGCAGTTCACGTGTGATGTTGAAGCTGTGTTTGGAGGCAGTGCATGGCTGATCTTGGCTGTAGTATGGGGGAACCAAACCAGCTCTGGGCTCGAGGGCAAGCGCTGCGTCCACCATCGCCTCCTCCTCCTCTGCCTTCTGATGAAGACGTGGTGCAATGGCTACCTATGATCCCTACTGTTGCACCGACGATACCATCTGCACCCACGTGTATTGGTGTAACCCTCTCGAACTCTCATCCCTCTTTACCCATCGCCATGTCCCAATGGACGCTGCCAAACACACTCCCTTCCAGCAGCCGGCAGTCGAATGGACTGGGTCTTCACTCGTAACTCCATTCCATCTCCACAGCGACGTCCAGCGCGTTTCCGTCTATACATGCCTGTTTTGGGGGAAGGGATCTGGTATCGGTCTCCGTGGAAGTTGACAAACCGCTAGAGGAAATGGACCTTGATGGCCGGTAGAGAGCATAGTATCGTTGCAACGCTGCGCTTGCGTAGGGAGCGCGCCACCCATCTCTCCATATGTATACAGCGGCCAGTAGTGTTCCTCACTGCCGGTATAAATACGGCCGCCCAGCAAATGATCAGTCATTTATGCACTCGCATCTGATATAGTCGGTTACTATGATCCGTGTACCATGGACTACTCGACAACAATCTCACATGCACTTGGTTCTTCTCTCTGGTCACGTTTCGGATTGTCTCTCTCTTTGTCCTCGGCCTGGTGACATCGTTGTGGCGATGGTTTCACTTTGAACCTCGTTTATCAACATCTACGTATACACACATACTCCACAAATCACCATATGGTGCGTGAGAGATGGTACCCTGAACCACTACTAGTCATTTCCATATATATGTGGTGTCTGTTCTTTCCAGCGAAATGCCGTGAGTAGTCAAATGATTGGCAAGAAGCACTACATTAGTATCGTGTGAATAAGATGAAAGCCGGCCGCGGTGGTCTAGCGGTTCTGGCGCTGCAGTCCGGAACCGCGGGACTGCTGCGGTCGCAGGTTCGAATCCTGCCTCGGGCATGGGTGTGTGTGATGTCCTTAGGTTAGTTAGGTTTAAGTAGTTCTAAGTTCTAGGGGACTTATGACCTAAGATGTTGAGTCCCATAGTGCTCAGAGCCATTTGAACCAATAAGATGAAAATTTGGGTGTGATAGGAGGAGTGCTCATTTAATCTGTGCAGCTGGAGTTACCACTGTGTCCAGATGGCTTAATGACACAGTCAGCTCATAACCGTGACATGAGGCAGACGTGCTCGGCGCTCCAAGTAGCTTCAAAAATGGCTCTGAGCACTATGGGACTTAACATCTATGGTCATCAGTCCCCTAGAACTTAGAGCTACTTAAACCTAACTAACCTAAGGACATCACACACATCCATGCCCGAGGCAGGATTCGAACCTGCGACCGTAGCAGTCGCGCGGCTCCGGACTGAGCGCCTAGAACCGCTAGACCACCGCGGCCGGCGCTCCAAGTAGCGTTCCATTGGCGTGTTGTTGTTTACACATTAGAGCGTAGTGCTACATTGCTATATTCATTCACGTTCTCACCTGCAATGGCTTTATCTTACCGTTGTGCGCCTATGAAGATCACCTTTCAAGCGGAACATGCACGACCTTCAGCGCAAAAAGTGGAACAGTTCATAGGTGACGAAATTAAACCCACACCTCAAGATGTTGTAGGAATTCATTTCACCATCACAAGCATTGTCGTGTATATCAAACTGCGGGCCGCAGAAATTTGTGCTGATATTGTGTGACGTTCCACCCAGGAACTGAAATTGTTGATCACACAGTGTTCGGCCTCCGTACCCTGTGTTTTCTAACTTCCTTTAGTGGTACCGCGAGACATGGTTATATCTGCCTTTCGAGCTTACGGAAATGTTGTTAGTCACATTGCAGAGAAGTGGCAGACCTTCGAGACCTAGGGGAGCACGTCTTAAATGGCGTGCGTCATCTCAAACTTGAACTGACAAAGCAGGTACCATCTTATCTGATGACTGGCAGTGTGTGATGACTGTTCTAGATTTATTAGACTTGTGGCATATGTGTGTGTGTGTGTGTGTTTTGTATTCTACACTCCTGGAAATTGAAATAAGAACACCGTGAATTCATTGTCCCAGGAAGGGGAAACTTTATTGACACATTCCTGGGGTCAGATACATCACATGATCACACTGACAGAACCACAGGCACATAGACACAGGCAACAGAGCATGCACAATGTCGGCACTAGTACAGTGTATATCCACCTTTCGCAGCAATGCAGGCTGCTATTCTCCCATGGAGACGATCGTAGAGATGCTGGATGTAGTCCTGTGGAACGGCTTGCCATGCCATTTCCACCTGGCGCCTCAGTTGGACCAGCGTTCGTGCTGGACGTGCAGACCGCGTGAGACGACGCTTCATCCAGTCCCAAACATGCTCAATGGGGGACAGATCCGGAGATCTTGCTGGCCAGGGTAGTTGACTTACACCTTCTAGAGCACGTTGGGTGGCACGGGATACATGCGGACGTGCATTGTCCTGTTGGAACAGCAAGTTCCCTTGCCGGTCTAGGAATGGTAGAACGATGGGTTCGATGACGGTTTGGATGTACCGTGCACTATTCAGTGTCCCCTCGACGATCACCAGTGGTGTACGGCCAGTGTAGGAGATCGCTCCCCACACCATGATGCCGGGTGTTGGCCCTGTGTGCCTCGGTCGTATGCAGTCCTGATTGTGGCGCTCACCTGCACGGCGCCAAACACGCATACGACCATCATTGGCACCAAGGCAGAAGCGACTCTCATCGCTGAAGACGACACGTCTCCATTCGTCCCTCCATTCACGCCTGTCGCGACACCACTGGAGGCGGGCTGCACGATGTTGGGGCGTGAGCGGAAGACGGCCTAACGGTGTGCGGAAGACGGCCTAACGGTGTGCGGGACCGTAGCCCAGCTTCATGGAGACGGTTGCGAATGGTCCTCGCCGATACCCCAGGAGCAACAGTGTCCCTAATTTGCTGGGAAGTGGCGGTGCGGTCCCCTACGGCACTGCGTAGGATCCTACGGTCTTGGCGTGCATCCGTGCGTCGCTGCGGTCCGGTCCCAGGTCGACGGGCACGTGCACCTTCCGCCGACCACTGGCGACAACATCGATGTACTGTGGAGACCTCACGCCCCACGTGTTGAGCAATTCGGCGGTACGTCCACCCGGCCTCCCGCATGCCCACTATACGCCCTCGCTCAAAGTCCGTCAACTGCACATACGGTTCACGTCCACGCTGTCGCGGCATGCTACCAGTGTTAAAGACTGCGATGGAGCTCCGTATGCCACGGCAAACTGGCTGACACTGACGGCGGCGGTGCACAAATGCTGCGCAGCTAGCGCCATTCGACGGCCAACACCGCGGTTCCTGGTGTGTCCGCTGTGCCGTGCGTGTGATCATTGCTTGTACAGCCCTCTCGCAGTGTCCGGAGCAAGTATGGTGGGTCTGACACACCGGTGTCAATGTGTTCTTTTTTCCATTTCCAGGAGTGTATATAATAGCGTTCAGTATTGTTTCATACCTAGGATACTGGATTGATTAACCAGCATTAGTAGTTAGTGTGTCATGTAAATTATATTGCGCTTTATATCTAACGTTACTCTACGTCTGTCTGTCGTCGCCGTCGTTGTCGTCTATTCTAGCACAATTTTTTTTCTGCCTCGTTAGTATTTGTCAGTACAAGCGTCCATCGCCTGTGCTCGTTGATGCCTGTACTCTTGTCGCTGGCAGTAGTCTTTATATAACGCCCTAGATCAGGGATGGCCAAGATTTCGGCTTAGGAACCATGACCGGGCCAGAGCGTCATAACGTTGTGCCTGGCTGACAAGTTTCCCCACCGCCACACTAAGCGCGAGGAGAGGAAGAGGGGAAAAAGGCGAACTCGCCGTATTTAAACGGCAGTGCAGTCGCACTGCATGTGGCTTGCTTTTATATTTCGCATTTCTCAACACCATGGATCACAAACAAAACAAGTTTTAAATATTAACTAATTATTTTTGTGGTGCTAAGGACACAATTTTTATCCGGTACAAACTGTCAGTATACGGAGAGATGCAGACAATTTCACAGTTTCGCACACAAGTTGCCACGTAATGGTGGTTTATTTAGTTTCATAATGGAGAAAAGATATGTCGATTGAAATATTGCAGCACTTCTACAGCCTCATTATGGAGGCTTGGAAAATCTACCTGAGGAAGTAATGCAGATGTCCTGGCAGTTTGAACATAAAAAGATTTGCACTGAAACTGGAATTATCTAGCAGGTCAATCACTTACGTCGGCACATGTGCAGGGCGCTTTCAACTGAAATGGAAAACGGACATGAAAACATCTCGAAAAGAAATTTAAGACTGACAAGTCCTCAAAACCTTTGTAAAATTATCCTTTTAATTCTTGGAAGCCTTCAAACCTCGAAGTGGCCGTGCGGTTAAAGGCGCTGCAGTCTGGAACCGCAAGACCGCTACGGTCGCAGGTTCGAATCCTGCCTCGGGCATCGATGTTTGTGATGTCCTTAGGTTAGTTAGGTTTAACTAGTTCTAAGTTCTAGGGGACTAATGACCTCAGCAGTTGAGTCCCATAGTGCTCAGAGAACATTTGAACCATTTTGAACCTTCAAACCTCGAACTTCCTTTATCTCCAGTGTGGTTAGGCAACTGGACTTTTTCAGAATATGTCCCTTCTACAACGTGATTTTTTAATGCATCCTCATCAAATCAGAAAAAAGTTACCTCGCAATGCTAAGTCTGCAATCCATTCCGGAAGTTCTAATTTTCGTTCCTGCACTCCTGTTTCCTTCATATATTGGATATTAGCGAGTTTTAAATCGAAAAATCTTTCCAGGCAACGTACTTTGCAGTAATATACTCTTCGCTCATTTCTACTGAAAATTGCCGGCCGGGGTGGCCGAGCGGTACTAGGTGCTACACTCCGGAACCGCGCGACCGCTACGGTGCAGGTTCGAATCCTGCCTCGGGCATCGATGTTTGTGATGTCCTTAGGTTAGTTAGGTTTAACTAGTTCTAAGTTCTAGGGGACTAATGACCTCAGCAGTTGAGTCCCATAGTGCTCAGAGCCATTTGAACCATTTTGAACCTTCAAACCTCGAACTTCCTTTATCTCCAGTGTGGTTAGGCAACTGGACTTTTTCAGAATGTGTCCCTTCTACAACGTGATTTTTTAATGCATCCTCATCGAATCAGAAAAAAGTTACCTCGCAATGTTTGACTGTGAGCAGCTTGCAGTCAAGTCCACTTAAAATGCTAAGTCTGCAATCCATTCCGGAAGTTCTAATTTTCGTTCCTGCACTCCTGTTTCCTTCATATATTGGACATTAGCGAGTTTTAAATCGAAAAATCTTTCCAGGCAACGTACTTTGCAGTAATATACTCTTCGCTCATTTCTACTGAAAATTGCCGGCCGGGGTGGCCGAGCGGTACTAGGTGCTACACTCTGGAACCGCGCGACCGCTACGGTGCAGGTTCGAATCCTGCCTCGGGCATGCATGTGTGTGATGTCCTTAGGTTAGTTAGGTTTAACTAGTTCTAAGTTCTAGGGGACTAATGACCTCAGAAGTTAAGCCCCATAGTGCTCAGAGCCATTTTCTACTGAAAATTGTTATACTTGACACTGGAATAATGGTGCGACTTTAGAAAGTTTATTATTTGTACCTCTATTTTCTTCCAGTGCTCCATGCTTGCAAATTTAGTACAAAATGCTTCTTTACGTACAGAACAATGAATCCCATCTGTCGATAGTTATAACTTTTTGCTCTTTCATTGTCGTCTAAATGTTTAAATTCTCTCTGTATGGTAGTGTAATGTATCATAGCAAATAAGCAGTGGCTCTGAGCACTATGGGACTTAACATCTGAGGTCATCGGTTCCCTAGAACTTAGAACTACTTAAATCTAACTAACCTAAGGACATCACACACATCCATGCCCGAGGCAGGATTCGAACCTGTGACCGTAGTGGTCGCGCGGTTCCAAACTGAAGCGCCTAGAACCGCTCGGCCACACCAGCCGGCCAAATAAGCAGTACCCGTCGCTTATGCGAACTGGGCAATGTCATCCCTCTCTTCTGTTGCTTGTCACTATAAGTCGCTAGACTGGCTCTTTTTGCACAAACGGCCACTGGACCTGCGAAAGTCCTTCATACCACGAACAAAGAGCGAAGGGTAAACAGCGCTGACACGACGATTCAGCCGAACTCAGAGTATTGTGCCGACCGAAAAATACCGTACCGCAATGTTAAAGGAAATGTCATATTGGTCCGGGTTCTTACCAGAAGGACCGAGCGAAGAGGAGTGACAGGCCGGGCCTTGGCCCGCCCGCGGCCTGCAGACGCTGCACGCGTGAAGTATGGCACGCCGTGGCATGCCCTGCCCTCGATATTCTTCCTGCATAGTTATGGTTCTAAGCTTATTGTGTTTGTGTCTTCGTGTGGTGTGTGTGTGTGTGTGTGTGTGTGTGTGTGTGTGTGTTAGTCGTCTTAGCGAGGACCAACGGTCGCAACATAGGAGCATGTGCTCTGGCGTCCCTCTCTCTCCACAGGTGCAATCAGCCCCTGAGGAAGGTATATACACTGCAAAGGCGTCGTATATTGGCCAGTGGCCGGTCAAGAAACAAAACGTGCTCTATCTGGGCTTTAATACACACAGGCTCATAAATTAAGGATAATGCTGATACAGGGTGAAACAACGCTCTGGTGGGCGGTTTGCGGGTTTAAATCACCTCTGGGTATGACCATGCGGTGCATTTGACCTGTTATCGTCGCACGGTGGCGCTGGCAGCAGTCCACATACGCAGAGGTGTGTTGGTGCATGTCAGAGTACAGTGCAGCGAGTAAGTTTGCAGACGTTTTCAGACGTGCTAATGGTGACTGTGTTGAAAATGGCTCTAAGAACACATATTGATGACGTTATGAGTAGTAGAATACTAGGGAGACTGGAGGCTGGTCAAACGCAGCAGGTCGTAGTAGCACGGGCCCTCCGTGTGCCACAAAGTGTGATCTCAAGATTATGGCAACGATTCCAGCAGAAAGGAAACGTGTCCAGGCGCTACAGTACGGGACGTCCACACTGTAAAACACCACAAGAAGACCGATATCTCACCATCAGTGCCCGCAGACGGTCACGGAGTACTGCAGGTAGCCTTGCTCGGGACCTTACTGCAGCCACTGGAACAGCTGACTCTAGACACACAGTCTACAGACGACTGAACAGATATGGTTTATTTGCCCGGAGATCTGCAAGGTGCATTCCACTGACCCCAGGTCACAGGAGAGCCCGTAAAGCCTGGTGTCAAGAACGCAGTACATGGTCATTGGAACAGTGGTCCCAGGTTATGCTCACGGACGAGTCCAGGTACAGTCGGAACAGTGATTTTCGCCGGGTTTTTATCTGGCGTGAACAAGGAACCAGATACCAACCCCTTAATGTCCTTGAAAGGGACCTGTATGGAGGTCGTGGTTTGATGGTATGGGGCGGGATTATGATTGGTGCACGTGCACCCCTGCATGTCTTTGACAGAGGAACTGTAACAGGTCAGGTGTATCGGGACGTCATTTTGCACCAGTATGTCCACCTTTTCAGGGGTGCAGTGGGTCCCACCTTCCTCCTGATGGATGATAACGCACGTCCCCACCGAGCTGCCATCGTGGAGAAGTACCTTGAAGCAGAAGATATCAGGCGAATGGAGTGGCCTGCCTGTTCTCCAGACCTAAACCCCATTGAGCACGTCTGGGATGCTCTCGGTCGACGTATCGCTGTAAGTTTTCAAACCCCTACGACACTTCAGGAGCTCCGACGGGCACTGGTGCAAGAATGTGGGGCTATACCCCAGCAGCTGCTCGACTACCTGATCCAGAGTAGACCAACCCGTTGTGTCGCCTGTGTACGTGCGCATGGTAATCATATCCCATATTAATGTCGGGGTACATGCGCAGGAAACAGTGGCGTTTTGTAGCACATGTGTTTCGGGACGGTTTTCTCAACGTATAACCAATACCGTGGACTTATAGATATGTGTCGTGTGTGTTCCCTATGTGCCTATGCTATTAGCGCCAGTTTTGTGTAGTGCCACGCTGTGTGGCACCACGTTCTACAATTATCCTTAATTTATGAGCATGAGTATATGTTTCATTCTCAACCACTACCTCATGTTGCGCAACAATGCTTATACCGTATGATCCTTTTCGCTGTTGTCGCACTAATTTTTCGATAAATTCACACTCTATATTTTGAACTCTCTCAAGGTCTTTATTTTCTCCCCTAAGATGTCCCTCACTGTCCCCGGTCTGCCCGTTTTCAATCATTACGTTTGCTGCGGGATACTTATTAGTTATGTAGGAGTACAGGATTGTAGCTAAGCAGGAGAGAACGAAGTGTAACGATCGTATGGTTGCTGCTGGAGAAGGAGCGTGCCCCAGGGAGGTAGCAGCGGTAAACAAGCGAGACGTGGTCGCAGCGTCAGTGACGCACGTGCCAGAGACAGGAATAAACAGGCCGTAGGGCGTAAGGCTTGCCCACAGCCCAGCCGGCGCACAGCTGTTGCTTTATCGGTTCGCACCTCACTGTACCCAGACCACGGGTTGAGCTCCGAGGCTTCTAGTGGCACAACTGCTGCATGCTCGTGGAGAAGCCTGCACGCCGTATTTCATCTCATTTACGGAAACGACAAAAGTACGGCTGGTTCAGAAAAATGACAAAGCAATTCGTTAGAAAACTTATTTCTAGTTAGTGAAGTCTGCAGACTTACGAGGCCGTTGTTATTGCATGTAAAGTTACCCAGGTTGTTCGTGTGGGCCGGCCCAGGTGGCCGAGCGGTTCTAGGTGCTACAGACTGGAACCGCGCGACCAATACGGTCACAGGTCCGAATCCTGCCTCGGGCATGGATGTGTGTGATGTCCTTAGGTTAGTTAGGTTTAAGTAGTTCTAAGTTCTAGGGGACTGATGACCTTAGACCCATAGTGCTCAGAGACATTTTTTATTTATTTATTTTGTGTGCGTCACGTTTCCTTCTCAAATTTCTTCTTCGCAGTCGACGTTTCGACCCCTCTGCTTGGATCTTCTTCAAGACCTGCGGGTATCCGCGATTAGTTGAACTCTGTCAATGATTATAGTGTCGAGTTTATGGAAAAAAACGCTTTTTTACTGTGCGTGTTTGAATAAGAGGTATTATTGAGAGAAATTTGTTCTGGCCGCTGTTGGTGGGCGATAGTCATTAGATAGATAGACAAAGAAAGATAGGGCAAATGTTTGATAGTTGTTCGTATTCCTCGCACACCGTGGCTGGTTACTTACTTTCTTCATGTCGTAAGCGATCAAGGTCGAAGCCTGTAACTGTTATCTCTGATGAAATAACTTTCTTTCTTAGATATGTGAACCGCTTCTCGTACTTTCCATCTATAAATTCTACCTTCGAAGAAGACGTCGTCTTCATTTGAGTGCCTGCCAGATAAGCTATTCCTACATCTACGTTATACTCTCTCACCAATCAAATAAGCCTGTGACCATTCGCATCAATATTCATTGTGCACGCACCATGTCCTCTGCTAGTCCAAGCTCAATCTGGAACTATACAGGGTAATTACGTTATGATGTTGTAGACTTTCAGATACAGACACTGTATAAACACAGACATTGTAACCATCAATGACGTATCCATGTCTCGACGGGTTAGAATGATTGTGAAATGTTGATCTCTCCCTGTACGGGAATCACAAAATGTGCGAACGTAAGGGTTGTGGACTCCGTGACATATGGAAGTTTGAGTCGATCTTGGAAGTTTGCTCGGATTTCCGAAGTGGTTAAGACGACCGCTTACGGTAAGTGAGAAATTCCGGTTCGAATCCTTGTCCGGCACACATTTTCATCTGTCACTAACAGCTGACGTCAATCCTTATTCGCAAAATATTGTGGTTAATTATGTTTTCACAACCTGCCACACATTTTGATTCCCTATACTGAATTAATGGTAGACCTGATGATACAGCTGTCTTTTGCATTCAACATCGGTTTTGAACTGTTGTACAAAGTTAGTGTACTCTCTTTCTAGCCCGGCAAAATATTACGTATTTTCATTACTACAGCCTCAATTGTAAGTGAATTCGTCGCTACATCTGCTTGCCCTTACATGTTGTCAGTCTGTAACGAACTGAGCAATCATGTCGTGAATATTGTACTGTTCAGCTGAACCTGTAGCGGACAAAATGGCACAGAGGTTAAGACAATAGACCAATATTCAACAGGAACGAGGTTCAGATTCCTGTCCAACCATCTGGGTTCCAGTTTTGCGTCTTCGTAGTTTCTCTGAATCTTTTAATGCTAATGCATGGACGGTTCCTGTGAAACGGGCACAGCCGACTTTATTTTCCATTTCGGCACTTCTGAACTTGCGCTCCATCTCCAACGACCTCGTCTCCGATGAGATGTCAAGCTATTTTTTATCTCCTTTGCGTTTCGACTAAATTTCAATAGTTGTCTTGACTGCAATAACAAGGCTACCCTGTGGTTTCAAGAAGTCAGACGGGCTAAGAGAAACAAAATGTGACATCCGCTGTAAAGAACAGAAAGCCACATGGGCTTTAACAAACAAGGAGTCACAGGGGCTGTAAGAAATAATAGTGCACTCTGGTATCTCGACACAGCGACTTAGCCCGCTGTAGAGATTGCAAGTGTTCTTCTGCCGCTAGACGGAGCTGTTATAACCAGTGGCGCTAGCATCCCCTCGCTGCGGCACCACACGCCGTTCCGCTGGGCAATTAGGGCTCTCGGCCTCCCTATATGTGCAGCTGCGTTGAAATGCAAATCACATGCATATCCAAGAATGTAGTACACGTTATGCCATTTGACGTCTGTGCATGGTGCCTTCATGACTACATAATTTTAGTGGCCAGCATTGTATTTTCCATACATCTTGTATATCGACTTCTACATCCACACTCCGCAAGCCACCTTACGGTGTGTGGCGGAGGGTACTTTCTCTACCATCGTCACTTCCCCTTTTGTTGTTCCAGTCGCGTATGGTTCGCGGGAAGAACGATTGATCCGTGTGGGCTCGAATCAGTCTGATTTTACTTCCATGGTCTTTTCGTAAGATATACGTAGTAGGAAGCAATATGCTGGTTGATTCTTCTAGGAATGTACGCTCTCGGAACTTTAACAGTATATTATAACGTGTTGCAGAGCGCCACTCTTGCAACGTCTGCCCCTGGTGTTGGAGGAGCATCTCTGTGACGCTTTCACGCTTACCAGATGAACATGTAACGAAACGTGCTTTCCTGCTTTGGATCTTCTCTATTTCCTCTATCAGTCCTATCTGGTACGGATCCCATATTGACGAGCAGCAGTCAAGTATTTGATGAACGATTTTTTTACAAGCTTCTTCCTTTCGTGATGGGCTACATCTCCTGGGGATTCTTTCAGTGAATCTCAGTCTGGCATCTACCTCATTCGCGAATAATTTTATGTGGTTCTTCCACTTCAAATCGCTCCGTACGCATACTCCTAGATATTTTATGGAAGAAACGGTGCCGGCTGCGGTGGTCTCGCGGTTCTGGGCGCTCAGTCCGGAACCGCGCGACTGCTACGGTCGCAGGTTCGAATCCTGCCTCGGGCATGGATGTGTGTGATGTCCTTAGGTTAGTTAGGTTTAAGTAGTTCTAAGTTCTAGGGGACTGATGACCACAGATGTTAAGTCCCATAGTGCTCAGAGCCATTTGAACCATTTGAAGTAACGGTCTCCAGTGATTGACCTACAATCGTATAATAATACAGTACAAGTCTTTCTGTCTACGTACAAGCAACAAGTTACATTTGTTTGTGTTGAAGGTCAATTGCTACTCCTGCACCAAGCGCAGATCCTCTCCAGGCCTCCCTGCATTTCTCTACAATTTTCTAGCGTCGCGGCTTCTCTTTATACGACGCTATCATTAGCCAAAAGCCTCATGGAAATTCCGACGTTACCTAATAGGCCATTTACATGTACTGTGAAAAGTAATGGTCCTCTAACACTCCCCTGCGACATGCTCGAAGTTACTTTCACGTCTGAAGACTCTTCTCCGTTCAGAATGACTCCTTGTGTTCTGTTTGCTAGAAACTCTGGAAGTTAGCATGTGCTCGCGTGCGGGTGTCCGTAACTGACATTCAAATTAGGACCAGAGTGAAACTCTGACGCATACCACAATCACGAGGGCGCACATCAATCACACGAAAGGAAAGATGCTGAAATAATCTGGCCCCAATGCAGCCCATCTTCAGCCAACTAAACTTCACATAAATTTAATTAAGAGACTGATTAATATTTCCCCTCCAAAATAATTACGGGTAGGAACGAACTATACAGTTCAACAGAGAAAATTTTGACCTAGAGTATTACAATGAGATTTATTGACTCAAAGACAAATGTTAGCTTGAAATCCAAATACGAGCAGTATGAGAATCATAAGGGCCGTGAGTTATTGACAAATTTACGAACAAAAATTGATAGACACTGACAAAATCCAGTAGAGGACCTATCTGGGCAAGTTGCTATCAGGCACGTGTGTGTGACTGGGGCCGCAATGAGATGCAGATTAATTGTAATCGCTGCTAAAGTGTCACTGATTGAACAGTTCTCCACCTTATCGCTAATGAAAGGAAAGCGGTGCTAAGAGCATACACCCTGAAGGCAAGGCTACTGCGTTGGAAAGTAAAATTCACTGACGGATTCCCTATTTGCCAGAGCAGCGTATATTACCACAAATTGCAAATTTCGGCGTGTAGACGACTGCCGCGATTGGTGGTCGGGTGCATTGTGATGAAGTTGATGGCGTCCGAGGCAGAGGGTTCCAAACTCCAGCGTGAAACTCTATTTGTCAGGGTGACTAGACAGGTAGGACTAACAAACTACTCTCTGTTCAAGTACAGAAGAGAAGTCAGACTCCTGCGACGATCAGGACGGTTCTCCCTGTGTTTCCTTCATCACAGCTCCGCCAGAGCTTCTGCTTCCTTAAGCTGATACCAGCCAATCGCGGTCCAACAACATTTTTTTCGCCAATCATGGCTATTAAACAAAAACGGCAAATCTCAAACTGCAAAATTATGTCACTGTAGCAACCAATGACAGATCATACCGCCAATCTCCATGCTAGCCGTAATCATGAGCTGTCAATAGTTAACCTTCCAATCACAGCCTCCGCGAGATATCTGCACGGGAAGCTCTCGGATGTGGGACTATGCCTACATTGTCTACGTGGGACGCCGCAGTCACGCACCTCCTCATCGAGACGGCCACTTATTTCCGCGAAGCAGCAGACAGTGTCATAGGCTATACGTATGTCCTCCACACTCTCTCCCAAAACACGCCGCTTTGGACGACGGCGTTGGCTCTCGCAAAACAGTGTTCGGGGCGTCCGCTACCCGATAATTGCTAACATCAGAAGGTAGGTGAGTCACGGGAGACGTCTTAGGCGCCTGTCCTACGGCCGGTGACCTCGCCCCCCCCCCCCCCCCCACCTTATTCAACGCTTGGCCAGCGCAGCTATTGTATAGGCTGGCCGCATGGGAATACATCACCTTTCTCCCTTCGCCGACCACGCACAAATCCGACAGCTGAAAATACAAGGCGATCGCAGAGTAGAAGGAGGAATAATGGTACAGGTCATCCGAGCTCTGATTTGTATAACTAAGTATGTCCATCAAATATTAAAGGCATGTATGCAGAATCAAACATAATAATGGAAGATGGACTGGTGTGCTGGAGGTGTGAAGGGCCAGAAGGCTTCCCATCTTATACTTACCGCTACTCACACTACATTTTTGTGCCATATGTCCCTCACATAGAAAAAAATGGTGCTGTGGCAGCATACGTAGAAAAATCCGCATATTAAACATGTTAAGGCAAACCTGACAGAACGGAAACGCAAAGAAAATTTTAAATTTTTCCAGCTCTCAGTCAATAAACACTATGTGATCAGAAGTATCCGACACCCCAAAAACATACGTTTTTCATATTAGGTGCATTGTGGTACCACCTACTGCAAGTACTCCATATCAGCGACCTCAGTAGTCATTAGACATTGTGAGAGAGCAGAATGGGGCACTCCGCGGAACTCGCGGCTTCGAACATCGTCATGTGATTGGGTGTAACTTGTGTCATACGTCTGCACGCGAGATTTCCACACTGCTAAACATCCATAGGTCCACTGTTTTTGATGTGATAGCGAAGTGGATACGTGAAGGGACACGTACAGCACGACAGAGACCGCCGACAGTTGAAGAGGGTCGTAATATGTAATAGGCAGACACCTATCCAGACCATCACACAGGAATTTCAAACTGCATCAGGATCCACTGCAAGTACTATGACAGTTAGGCGGGAGGTGAGAAAACTTGGATTTCATGGTCGAGCGGCCCCTCATAAGCCACTCATCATGCAGGTAAATGCCTCGCTTGGTGTAAGGAGCGTAAACATAGGACGATTGAACAGTGGAAAAACGTTGTCTGACGAATCACGGTACATAATGTGGCGATCCGATGGCAGGGTGTGGGTATGGCTCATGGCCGGTGAACGTCATCAGGGACAGGGAGCGTGTGTAGTGCCAACAGTAAAATTCGGAGGCGGTGATGTTATGGTGTGGTCGTGTTTTTCATGGGGGGGGGGGGGGGGGGGGGGGTTGCACCCCTTGTTGTTTTGCATGGCACTATCACAGCACAGGCGTACATTGATGTTTTAAGCGCCTTCTTGTTTCCCACTGTTGAAGAGCAATTCGGGGATGGCGATTCAATCTTTCAACATGATGGAGCACCTGTTCATAATGTACGGCCTGTGGCGGTTTGGTTACACGACAATAACATCTCTGTAATGGACTGGCGTGCAAAGAGTCCTGACCTGAATTCTATATAACACTTTTGGAATGTTTTGGAAGGCCGACTTCGTGCGGCCTCACCGACTGACATCGATAGCTCTCCTCAGCGCAGCACTCCGTGAAGAATGGTCTGCCATTCCCCAAGAAACCTTCCAGCATCTGATTGAACGTATGCCTGCGAGAGTGGAAGCTGTCATCAAGACTAAGGGTGGGCCAACACCATATTGAATTCCAGAATTACCAATGGAGGGCACCACGAAATTGCAAGTCATTTTCAGCCATGTTTCCGAATACTTTTGATCACATAGTGTATCTAGCTTTACTGGCAACACGGAGCTATCCTCTGGGTCACCCACAGATATCCACACACTCTCTTACAAATATGGACGAATACTGGGCACCAGGCTGAGGACCAGTTGTTTATCACAAGTGTGTATCATTTGATCTTGCGATTCTTATAATGTCTCACACAACAGAATAGAACAACAAGGAACCATCAGTGTGAGCGCACTGAAACCCCTGATGTTCATAGTTTATTGAAAGCCGTATCTTATCAAGATCGTACCTCCAATTGAATGAATTTTCCACACTCATTCTGTGCAGAAATTAATCAATAAATTCTTTGGAGATGACCTAAGGTCCAAGCAACATCATTCATGCTTGGAACCCCTATTCCGGAGTCACACACATATTAAGGACAAAACAATAGACTTATGAAATGCAAATATGTGGAAAACCTGACAAGTCAAGGTAAAAACCGTAACCAATAGTGACCATTTCAGGTAAGGTCGATAGAACCCAATTATGTTAATGGTAGCTAGAGTGAGAATCAGAAATTAAGATAATAAATTTTGCAATAATGAAGGACGGTCACAGTCTTGAGGGTGTGATTACAAAACACGGAATTGCATTTGAAACATTGTAAGGAGTGTGTCAGAACTCTACATAAAACAATATATCCGACTTAATGCTATTCCTTGCATTGTGTAATCACTCAGATCTCGATAGTAACAATCTGAGGGCGAAACATGGGAGCCCGATTCTAAGCATTATTATGAGACGAGGTCTGTCTGCGACAGTGGAAGTAGTAGTGTCGATCGAGGTCTCGAAGACAGCAGACGTGTCACGCTGCACTCACGTCGGTGATGGCAGATCTTACCACACTCAAGACCTGATTTCATTTATATAGCCAGGAAAAGTTTAGATGGTTAAACTACGCTTGAATTCCACCTTCAAGCGTAGATAAGCCATCTAAACCTCTCCTTCATCCACCACTCCCTTGGTGGTGAATTTATGTTCGTTATAAACTCGGTTTTCTGAAATGAAATTTGGAGACCAGTCTTCTGTGCGTGTGCATTAAGCTCATTAATCTGTCTCTCAGCTGTTTCCATTGAATCAGAAAAAATTGCAAGATCATCTGCAAGAGCGAGACAATCTGTTTCAAGATTTTCTTTCTTTAACCCAGGCTGACACCATTTTTAATTCCTTGGTTTTCCAGTTCTTTTCACCACTCACACACACACACACACACACACACACACATATATATATATATATATATATATGATGGTTGGAGCTTAGTGGCAACTATTTATTCTCAACGGATACAAAAGGGTTACATGTTTGCACCTGTTACTGTCCTTCATAGTAGTCACCAGCATTGTGTAGAACTCGTCGCCAGAGACGTGGAAGGCGTAGTATACAGTTAGCAGAGCCTGTTCTGTTGATTTGAAAGTAGTAGACTTCCCGACGAGGTCGCGTGAGGCGTACAAGAAAGTGACTGAATGTGCACTCAATAGGATTCAGGTGGCGGCCCAGGGTAGAAAGGCGAGAGCTGACAGAAAAGCACGAACACATTGGCAAGAAGGTACTCTAGAAGTCCTTCCGAATTTCCAATAAGGCGAAGAAGTGTCACAAAAACTTTTTCGTATACAACGGGTCGCTCCGAGAGCGGAACGGCGGAAAAAATCAGTCGGGCACCACCACATTTGCCATATAAAACACTTCTTGGAATAGATATCCCCAGTGGTTTCACTTAGATATAGGATTTAGTTTTTATTCTTTTCCAGTTGTTAAAGAATAGCTATACTTGTGATTGTCTAGGATATCTTTGTTTCTTTCCTTTTTTGTGTGTGAAGCTGGTGGAGTGATACGTACCCATTCATAAGAACACAAGTACTGGCGTCTGTAGGGTCATGATCTACTATATGTGTCGTTTTTATCAACACACTGCTACGTGTGTATAGTCACCTTCGAGGTTCCTGCGGGTAATCGCTTTTAACAATGACATGTGCTGAGTTTGGTCTCGTGTTTTGTTGGGATTGTGCGGTGTGAGGGCGAGAGAGTGCCTCATCGTGCATGGAGCACGCCTTGACAGTGCTGCACTCGAATCAGTTCGATCATCGATTAAGTGCGTACACTAATTTTGTGCGAGGGACCGTTTCCGTGGTAATCGTTGTTGTGCTAAGGTGGCCACCGTGCCCGCCTTCGACATCGTTGCGAGGGGTCATTTGCGTGGGATTTCCTTTTGTGAACGACAGGCAAAGGCAAGGCAAAATTAAGCAAGTTAAAAAGTTTAAATATCTGGAATAATGGATAACAGCCACCTGGAAATGGCATTCCATTTAACCAAAAACAGCTACAACAAAAGATCAATATCGTTCAACGCAAAGTTAAGGCATTACTGCAGTGTTATCCGTCCCGAGTTCTTGTACGCTTCTGAATGCCTTGTAATGAACAAAAAAGGCCTAATCGAAAAACTGGAGGTTAAGGAAAGGAAGATTTTGAGAAAGATCTTACGTCTCATCAAAGAGAATGGAGAATATAGAAGACGTCATAATAATGAACTGTATTCCCACATAGAGAAGATAACCGATACCATCCGGAAAAGAAGGATTATGTTTTATGGACATATGACCCGAATGAGCCCTGGAAATCTCACTAATCGTATGATCACCTACTTTCAGGAGAAGAAAACAAAATGGGCCTGGTTCACAAAGGTGGAGAAAGGTCTTAAAGAAGTGGGGATCACCCATGATGACATCTTGGAACGTGTCCCTCTCAAGGAAAAACTTGTGGCCTGGCAGGGTTTCCAAGAAAAGCCAAAACTAAAAACAGGAAAGGCTTGGACCCAGGACAGGAAGGAGCAACACCGAGAACGAATGCAGGATCACTGGGCAAACATCAGAATACGTAATGCAAGACAGTTGAAATAACGTGGTCCAAAGATGGCCTATACGGAATGAATGAATAAATGAATGAATGAATGAATGAATGAATGAATGAATGAACCTGCCACCTATGAAAATTATTTCCCTTAGATTGTGGTAAAGAGCATCCAATCACTGATTTGTATAACACAGTATGCCCATCGAATATTAAGGGCAATATAGATATATACAGACTCAAAAATAATAATGAAAGATGGACTGGCGTGATGGGTCTTACTGCCACGTGAAACCGCTGCCGGCAGTGCCTCCTCCACATCTCATATGAAACCCCTGACAGGCGGAGTGGACACTCGCCTTCTTCCCCGACCAGACCTGCCCGCAATCTTCCTGGGGGTTTTCATGACTTGTCTAGCTTCCAATGACAAGCATTCCTACCCTCAGTACTTGTTCAGACGTCTCAGGAATATTGGCCCCAGACCCAGCAGAAGAGGCATCCCGTGCTGGCTCAGATGTACTTTCAGCAGCACGCAATACGTCAAACCTGTTTTTAAGACGTAGGGGGAGAGCCGTGCAGCTGGTATCGGCTTTCTCCTTCCATGCAGATAATCCCGACCCAGGCTTAGTTAGTAAATCACTGTCAGGCAACTATCGACAGGTCAGGACGTGAGAATCAGGAGGCGCAGCGGCATCACAGATCCCAGATAACACTATGGGTTCCGGAGGTGCCGCAGCCTAGGGCAACAGCCGGAATCCTGTCGACTGTGCCTAACACAGCTTCCAGTTGTTTGCAGACAGTGGCCAATTCCCGCTGGGTCCGTACACAACGGATTCAGTCCGTATCCATCTTCAATTAACGAACAGGAAACCAAAAACAAGCTCTCGCGTCTTTTAGATGTCGCTGGGGACGATACTAATGATTACAGCCATAAAATGAAAAGCACGAGCTGCTGTATGACCACTAGCTCACTGAACAATAGTGCACAGTACAAGCTAGGCTATTTCTTGGAAGATTCCTCTAAACGGGACACAGATGATCCACTTTCCTATACCAGCTTATAGCAACGCGTCACAAGACTAGTTTCTGTAAGATGTTTCTTCCATACCACACACAACTTGTGTCTGGACATTGATTTAAAAATGTGTTATTAGTCTTGTGACCTCCTTGGGGGCTGTGGACATTGCGAATTGATCCCGGAAGGGAATTGAAATGTCCCCATACGCTACCAAATTCCTGGGGGGGGGGGGGGTGGAGGGGGAAGGGGGGGAAGGCGTGATGCTAGTTCTGGGGAACCTAGACGAGCATACGGTTGCAGATGTACCAAGGAAACTGTATCATCTGTGTACATCTGGAAACGGACGTTTTCCCCTAATTGTAAGGTTCATAAATAGTTTGTTGGTGTTAGGGAAAGGATCATTTGAGGAACTATTGCTTGAAGCTCATTGCATTGTCGGATGTGAGGAACTGGATCTGATCGTCCTGGCGCTTAGTGGCAGTCTGGTTGGAGGTGCCCATCTCTTAGACAGTGGCTACAATATGCACAGCGAATTAGACATAGTACATGTGTGTGCACTATGAAGCAGTCTGGGCATGATGAAATCCCCAGTACCTACACCGATGGTGTACTACTGGCTGTTCAGAGGCCATTCATGCATCTCATACAGACGGAATTCGAATCGCCATGTAACTACATAGAATTTTGCAAATAAAATTCGAATGTAAAATGCATATTTCCTCGAATATGATGGCGGCTGAATTCGCGAGGGAACTCAGCTTCTTGCGTAAAAAAACCGCCTCTGGGGAAGCCCAGGACAGGAAGAGCGACTGTTTGAGACTGTCACTAGTGACCTGAAAGGCAGTGTAGTGCTGTTTCAGCTGCTGTAAATATATGCCCAATCCTCTGGGACATCATTAAATACCGGAAACGTGGGTGGGTGGCTCTCCTCGTGGAAAGTGACCACTGCCTGTATTGCGTGGGTATCCTGTATCTGCAGTTTATCCTTCAGAACCTAATTTTCTTGATGGAGCAACTCACTATGCTGCTGATCTTCTTGTTGCTATTGTTCAAAGTGCTATTGGAACTGCTGTTGCAATTGCTGATGCGGATGCAGCTGTTGCTGTTCCAAGAGTTTCACGAGTTTTGCTTCCATGGTATTTTTCCAATGTATCTCATCGCCAATTACTGTGACCGATATTCGACCAGATGTTGTGAACGACTGAAACGAAACTCAATGAGTTTTGAGCGACAGATATGGAGCAGTCAACATAGAAAGCCGTGTGGGAACAGAAAAGAAAAACAACGACGAAACGAGGATGCGGCACTATATATAAACAAAGTCCAAAGAGTATTCCGGAGAGAGAAATCCTGAGACCTAGTGAAAGCGAAGACCAAGAACGAATGGAGTGTTACGACAACGAGACGCTAGTGATACAAATACATTGCTGATTGACATTAAGAGGACACGACGATCTTGTCAACTGTGGTATAGGTTTCCATATGAGCCCCACATTGGATATGGCGCTAACAAAAATACGTCAGTAACGCTTTGATACGAAAGCAGTGGAGGCAGTGGACGGAATAGACAGGCAGCAGTAAAAGTCGTGAGAACGCTCGTGGACGTGGAGCTTGTGACGTCACAGTGTGAACTCCACGTTGCACTACACCGCGGAGCGTGAAACGAAGAATCTGGCAAGTCAGATTTTTACCCCGTGGAGAGGGACGTGGCCAACGAGATGCGACATCTTTTTCACATCCCAAGCAGAACTTAAAGAGCCTCAACGTTGTACTGACAAGTGAATGGTCCAATCCGACATGCCAAAACCTACACTGAAATTTTTCACGCTGGAAGAATACGCCGAGAAAAATGCCCTGTCTAATTTTTAGCTGCTAAAGCGCTCTGAATGTACTTTTTTTGTTAATGTTAAGGTTACTCATTTATGCCGCACGAAGAGCCGCTTATAACAGCGGTTTTTACAACCTGTCTTGCACAGCTCGCGAATTGGCGAATAAGCAGGCATAGCACCGCGTAGCGCGAAGTCCAAAGTACAACACGTGAATTTTTAAGTGCTTAAACCATACCAAAAAAGGCTCAAATCAGTGTTTTTTGAATAACTTGCAGTTCTTACGGACAGATAAACTGTTGCAGTAGAGGAAAAAAATCAAGGCAATGTATGATGTTACATTACAGACTACTTCCATCAATCAGGATTTTAATTTGCTGACATTAAATACATTATAACAAATACCGCAGCAAAGGTCTTACGATAATTTTTCAATAATGTTTATTTTACTAGCAATGAAACAGTTCCTTGTTTATTCCCAGAAGTCATCACCAAAATGCGAAGTATGTGTTGGATGACGAAAACAAATATTTTCCTTGTAGATAGATAAAACTTCGACTAGTCACTCGTTTTGAAAATAGATATTTATTACTCCATGAACCGGTTGTCTAATCTTTTCAGGCTCATCTTCAGATGATTTTCCGGAAGTTACATATCTGTGTCAAGCGTAATGCTGGGTGTTAGCTCTGTGACAAGAAGATGGAACACGCTTTAATGTATCGCCACGACTATTGTTTACACGTCGATCTGGATCCAGAATTTAGTTTTGTACTTACTGCGACAATGTGGGCCGATTTTTCCTTTTTTGTTAGTATCCATCTGTCTGCTTCCACTGTGATTGCCACTCGGCATCATATCACACACTTTTACACAATATGTATGCCTATACACTGTGATGGCAAAACTTTGCCAGAATCCAGCACGTGTCATACAACTGTCACTTGTTACAAAGATCTTGATACTAAACTATGACATAGGCCTGCATTGCTCAGAGACATATCGAAATAGACGACAGAGGGATAGAGAAACAATTAAAATCGCTCAAAAGAGGAAAGGCCGCTGGACCTGATGGGATACCAGTTCGATTTTACACAGAGTACGCGAAGGAACTTGCCCCCCTTCTTGCAGCGGTGTACCGTAGGTCTCTAGAAGAGCGTAGCGTTCCAAAGGATTGGAAAAGGGCACAGGTCATCCCCGTTTTCAAGAAGGGACGTCGAACAGATGTGCAGAACTATAGACCTATATCTCTAACGTCGATCAGTTGTAGAATTTTGGAACACGTATTATGTTCGAGTATAACGAATTTTCTGGAGACTAGAAGTCTACTCTGTAGGAATCAGCATGGGTTTCGAAAAAGACGGTCGTGCGAAACCCAGCTCGCGCTATTCGTCCACGAGACTCAGAGGGCCATTGACACGGGTTCACAGGTAGATGTGTTTCTTGACTTCCGCAAGGCGTTCGATACAGTTCCCCACAGTCGTTTAATGAACAAAGTAAGAGCATATGGACTATCAGACCAATTGTGTGATTGGATTGAAGAGTTCCTAAATAACAGAACGCAGCATGTCATTCTCAATGGAGAGAAGTCTTCCGAAGTAAGAGTGATTTCAGGTGTGCCGCAGGGTAGTGTCATAGGACCGTTGCTATTTACAATATACATAAATGACGTTGTGGATGACATCGGAAGTTCACTGAGGCTTTTTGCAGATGATGCTGTGGTGCATCGAGAGGTTGTAACAATGGAAAATTGTACTGAAATGCAGGAGGATCTGCAGCGAATTGACGCATGGTGCAGGGAATGGCAATTGAATCTCAATGTAGACAAGTGTAATGTGCTGCGAATACATAGAAAGATGGATCCCTTATCATTTAGCTACAAAATTGCAGGTCAGCAACTGGAAGCAGTTAATTCCATAAATTATCTGGGAGTACGCATTAGGAGTGATTTAAAATGGAATGATCATATAAAGTTGATCGTCGGTAAAGCAGATGCCAGACTGAGATTCATTGGAAGAATCCTAAGGAAATGCAATCCGAAAACAAAGGAAGTAGGTTACAGTACGCTTGTTCTCTCACTGCTTGAATACTGCTCAGCAGTTTGGGATCCGTACCAGATAGGGTTGATAGAAGAGATAGAGAAGATCCAATGGAGAGCAGCGCGCTTCGTTACAGGATCATTTAGTAACCGCGAAAGCGTTACGGAGATGATAGATAAACTCCAGTGGAAGACTCTGCGGGAGAGACGCTCAGTAGCTCGGTACGGGCTTTTGTTAAAGTTTCGAGAACATACCTTCACCGAAGAGTCAAGCAGTATATTGCTCCCTCCTACGTATATCTCGCGAAGAGACCATGAGGATAAAATTAGAGAGATTAGAACCCACACAGAAGCATACCGACAATCCTTCTTTCCACGAACGATACGAGACTGGAATAGAAGGGAGAACCGATAGAGGTACTCAGGGTACCCTCCGCCACACACCGTCAGGTGGCTTGCGGAGTATGGATGTAGATGTAGATGTAGATGTAGATGTAGACATTATTTGTTTTTCTTTGCATGTATTAATGTCAATACATGGGCAAATACTTTAATCAAAATTGGCGTTCACATGAGAGCTCAAAATCAATAAATAAATAATTAAATTACTACAAGAACAACTTCAATTCATCTGATGTCTTATTTCTGTTCGTATATTAACGTATAACACAATCAATTTATGAGCAAATACTTTAATCAAGACTGGCATTAACATGAATGCCCAGGAATAAAATAATACCGAGTTATAGTATTTGCAATGAACTGCAACTGTTTGTATGACCATGAGCTTTACATTTAAATTTATAACAGAAACAAGCCGGCCGGAGTGGCCGAGCGGTTCTAGGCGCTTCAGTCTGGAACCGAGCGACCGCTGCGGTGGCAGGTTCGAATCCTGCCTCGGGCATGGATGTGTGTGATGTCCTTAGGTTAGTTAGGTTTACGTAGTTATAAGTTCTAGGGGACTGGTGACCTCAGATGTTAAGTCCCATAGTGCTCAGAGCCATTTGAACCATTTGAACAGAAACAAAACTTCAAATAAACTGCTGACTTATTTCTGATCTTACATTATCTGGAATATCAGTAAACGTAGATTCTGCTTATTTCAGATACAGGTAATATGTATAAAAATTATAGTATTTGTAATTAACTAAAGCTGTTTGTATGACAATGAACTTTATATTTAAAAACAGGAACAAAACTTCAAATGAACTGATGTATTTCTGTTCTTACATTAAAATGACCAGGAATATTAGTGAAGGCAGATTATTTCAGCTAGAGGCAATATACATAAATGTTATACACACATTAAAAAAAGTTTGCATCGCCTCGGTTCCGAGAGAACCGGAACCTGTACAGAAAATTGGAATAGAGATCAACATAAAAATCATTGCCACCATTTTTATTGCTCGTGAAAACCACACATTGCGTGTTGTACCGCCATACAGCGAGACCTTCAGAGGTGGTGGTCAGGATTGCTGTACTCACCTGTATCTATCATACCCAGTAGTACGTCCTCTTGCATTGGCGCATGCGTGTATTCGTCGTGGCACACTATCCACAAGTTAATCAAGGCACTGTCGGTCCAGATTGCCCCACTCCTCAACGGCGATTCGGCTTAGATCCCTCAGAGTGGTTGGTGGGTCACGTCAACCATAAACAGCCCTTTTCAAGCCGGCCAGTGTGGCTGAGCGGTTATAGGCGCTTCAGTCTGGAACCGCGAGACCGCTACGGTCGCAGGTTCGAATCCTGCCTCGGGCATGGATGTGTGTGATGTCCTTAGGATAGTTAGGTTTAAGTAGTTCTAAGTTCTAGGGGACTGATGACCTCAGAAGTTAAGTCCCATAGCGCTCAGAGCCATTTGAACCATTTGAAGCCCTTTTCAATCTATCCCAGGCATGTTCGATAGGATTCATGTCTGGAGAACATGCTGGCCACTTTAGTCGAGCGATGTCGTTATCCTGAATGAAGTCATTCATAAGATGTGCACGATGGAGGCGCGAATCGTCATCTATGAAGATGAATGCCTCGCCAATATGATACCGATATGGTTTCACTGTCGGTCGGAGGATGACATTCACGTATCGTACAGCCGTTACGGCGCCTTCCATGACCACCAGCGGCGTACGTCGGTCCCACATAGTGCCACCCCAAAACAGCAGGGAACCTCCACCTCCAGTAACTCGCTGGATAGTGTGTCTAAGGAGTTCAGTTTGACCTGGTTGCCTCCAAACACGTCTCTGACGGTCTGGTTGAAGGCATATACGACACTCATCGGTGAAGAGAACGTGATGCAAATCCTGAGCAGTCCATTTGGCATGTTGTTGGGCCCATCTGTACCGAGCTGCTTGGTGTCGTGGTTGCAAAGATGGACCTCGCCACGGGCGCCGGGAGTGAAGTTGCGCAACATACACTCTATTGCACCCAGTTTGAGTCGTAACACGGCGTCCTGTGGCTGCACGAAAAGCATTATTCAACATGGTGGCGTTGCTGTAAGGTTTTCTTAGAGCCATAATCCGTAGGTAGCGATCATCCACTGCAGCAATAACCCTTGGGCGGCTTGAGCGAGGCATGTCATCGACAATTCCTGCCTCTCTGTATCACCTCCATGTCCGAACAACATCGCTTTGGTTCACTCCGAGACACCTGCACACTTCCCTTGTTGAGAGCCCTTCCTTCACAAAGTAACAATGCGGACGCGATCGAACCGCGGTATTGCCCGTCAGGGCATGGTTGAACTACAGATAACAAGAGCGGTGTACCTCCTTCCTGGTAGAATGACTGGAACCGATCGGCTGTCGGACCCCTGCCGTCTAATAGGTGCTGCTCATGCATGGTTGTTTACATCTTTGGGCGGGTTTAGCGACATCTCTGAACAGTGGAAGGGACTGTGTCTCTGTTACAGTATCCACAGTCAACGTCTATCTTCAGGAGTTCTGGGAACCGGGGTGATGCAAAAGTTTTTTTGATTTATGTAGTATTTGTAATGGACTGCAGCTGTGAATATGTATGTTATATTTTAGATAAAGTGAATATATATATAAAAGCACTGATTTATCTTAACAGTAGAGGGTTTCGACATTTAGAAATGAAGCACAGAATTTATTCTGTTGTAGGATATTTACGTTGACGCAAGTGCAGTTAGGATGTAAACTGAGGGATAGAGGTGGAATGGGGGGGGGGAGGTGGGGGGTTGGGAGGAGTGTAGGGTTGGTTGATGACTACTTGTTTAAACTAATAAATCTTCGAAATTTTGATGGAAAAATTTGTTTCTCAGTTCAGTTTGGTCATTGAGTAAGTAGCCGCGCATACTGCCGCAGTAGGTACAAAACTAAATTGTGAATCGAAATCGACAGAAAACAATACTCATGGCGATGTATTAAAGGATGTTCCAGCTTCTTGTCACAGAGCCAACACCCAGAATTCTGCTTAAAATAGATACGTGACTTCCGGAAAATCATCTGAAGATGAGCTTGAAAAGGTTCAAAACCCAGTTCCAAAAATAATAAATATTTCAGAAAAAGTGACTGGTTGCAGTTTTATGCATTAACAGTGAATAAACAGTCATCCCTAATGGATAAGCTTAAACATTTTTCTTACACCAGGCGCACCTTGTAGTGCATTCTGACATTTCACAGTAATTAGTAATTTATTTAGGCAGAACATGGATGGAGGCAGTAATGGTCGCAGCCGTTGTTCTGCACATTGTGCTGTGTACCAACTTCATAAAACGTGGTGATGCATACATACTATGTACAAATGTCTGACGTTTAACAGTACTGTTTCGCTGATAAACCTGAAATGACAAAGAGCTATAGAAATTATGTTGTCCAACAATTTTCTGAAAAATGCTTTAGACTGTAGAAACATTTCTTTATCGAGAGGCTAAAGTACACTATTAGCTCCAGTTGGTATCCGAATTATATTAACAGTCTTTCCGTCGTCTAACCGCGAGACCGCTACGGTCGCAGGTTCGAATCCTGCCTCGGGCATGGATGTTTGTGATGTCCTTAGGTTAGTTAGGTTTAACTAGTTCTAAGTTCTAGGGGACTAATGACCTCAGCAGTTGAGTCCCATAGTGCTCAGAGCCATTTGAACTATTTTTTTTCCGTCGTCTTCCTGAAGAAAGAGGTGTTGTTATGTCCAGACCAAGAGTCCAACATAGGCAATGAATCATTTCCTGCAGCTTATAAGAAGACATTTATGACATAGTATTGAAACTTATTCTCTCCCATTCTCCCAGATTTTGCTATGTCGATAATAAGACTTTTGCAACCAAAGAATCGTTTTTTAAATTTTTTGCCCTAATTTGCGTTGAGATACCTGAAGAAAGATACAAAGTTGCGGAAACAGTAAACCATTGATACAGTAGTTATCACAGGGATTGTTGTATTCGAATGTGCCATTGTATTTATCAACTGCAAAGTGACTGGTATCTGTTTCTGCTTGAAATGGAAAAAGAAAATGCCGTCTGCGCACCGTTCTCCGGCGGAACATGATTGGTTGGCCTTATAAGCCCCACAACATCATTTTAGGGGCAAACCAGAAGCTTCGTGTTACGTCAGTTACGAATTTCTGTGTACTATTACTCATTAATGACATTCCTCTGTTCGTTTGCTTGAAGTAAGCTTCTAAATTCTGTGATCTCCTTTACCACATAATTTTCGGAATCTGTTTAACTAGGTCGAAGAAGCCTGGAAATCAGTAATGTTCGTCTCAATTGCTATCCAGGGGACCGTGTCTCGCAAATCTGTCTCCATTGTGCACTGACTCACCAGCATTACTATTATCTGTAGAATAGTTTTTCTTTCATACTGGCCGGCCGCAATAGCCGAGCGGTTCTAGGCGCTTCAGTCCGGAACCGCGTGACTGGTACGGTCGCAGGTTCGAATCCTGCCTCGGGCGTGGATGTGTATGGTGTCCTTAAGTTAGTTAGTCTTAAGTAGTTCTAAGTTCTAGGGGTCTGATGACCTCAGATGTTAAGTCCCATATTGCTCAGAGCCATTTGAACCATCTTTCAAAAAAATGGTTCAAATGGCTCTGAGCACTATGGGACTTAACATCTACGGTCATCAGTCCCCTAGAACTTAGAACTACTTAAACCTAACTAACCTAAGGACATCACACAACACCCAGTCATCACGAGGCAGAGAAAATCCCTGACGCCGCCGGGAATCGAACCCGGGAACCCGGGCGTGGGAAGCGAGAACGCTACCGCACGACCACGAGCTGCGGACAAACCATCTTTCATACTTTTCAAAAAAAAAATTTTTCAAATGTGTGTGAAATCTTATGGGACTTAACTGCTAAGGTCATCAGTCCCTAAGCTTACACACTACTTAACCTAAATTATCCTAAGGACACACAAACACACCCATGCCCGAGGGAGGATTCGAACCTCCGCCGGGACCAGTTTCATACTTTTATAAGATTCATTTTGGTGCATATTTCGTAGTTTATGTAAATCTTTCTTTCTTTATACAATTTAAGTTCAGTTTTTACGAAACTAAACCATCTTTGCACACTGCTTAACTGTAAGCTTCTTCTCCCTCCTTCATGTAACCATAGAATTTCGAGCCATTTCTGGTCTCTGAAAGCTATTGCTGTAATGTTTTCTTTGGGCTAGCAAGGTACTGTATTTTTGTTCTGGACTTTAGTTAGCATAACAGTTATCGTGTGAACCACAATTCACCGAATCGTCAGAGCTGTTTCCTGCTTCTTCTAATGTTTCCACAATTTCTAACGAAATGTCGACATCATTCGAATCAATGTCCAAGAAATCAACTTCTGAGTAATACATATATGCAGATCTGCAGCACATGACTGTGAAACTCTGGAATCTGTACAAAGACGGATACTGTTACCTAGCATATACGAAAAAAACACAAAGAAAACTAATTCAATTACCTCCATTGTCAATATTTAGCGATATCGCCAAGGCAACTGCTGATTATTATGGATATTACATGTATGCAAAATTCTAGCAGACAGTAACTGTAAACAATAGGGTCCGAGAAACTATCAATGGAAACTGAATTTCGCGTTACATACGACGATCACGCTGTTTTATTTGTTGTACCAATTCCCCGTCAACCAAGGCTATGCACCTGCAGTGTTGCACTTGCGCTGTCTGCTACAGCTACGGTAGGGGTGTACATTTCTCCAGCCGTTTGGCGAGCAGGGAATTTGGCAATTTTCAACACTTTTAAAAAATGCTTGTAATGTGTCTCAGCACCTAAATTTTGACATAATGTTTTTTTCGGTGTATTGTTCCTAGAAAAGAAATTTCAGGGCAGGTTTCGGCATATCGGATTGGACTATTCCCTTGCAACGGGTTAAGCAACGTATTTGGCGGGTTTTCTTTATCAAAGAGTACGTGTATGAATGTAAGCTGTTTAGAAGCAGTATACCATTTCAGTGCTACGGCACAATGACCATCTATCAAAAGCTAGTCAAATATCCAATAATGACATTTGTAGATAGTCTTCAAACAGTTTATACCATATACGAAAGAATGACTACCCTGTCGAAGCTACAGTTTAGTTAAGAGCGTCTTGAGCTGTATATGAGCAGGTAGCAGGTTAGCGTCCACTTCCTTTCAATTTCTTTCATTTTTGTTTTATAAAAGATTCTGGGTCTTTCTTGTTAATTTAGTAGAGGTATTACATGCAGTAGTCGATGTTACTTATTATAAATGATGTATTTGCTCCAATTCTTGTTGCAAAAGAAATGTTTCCCCAGTGGCCAGAAATCTTAACGTAACTGCCAGTCTACGTAACAAAGATAAGTTACACTCTGGAAGTTTGTGCTATTATGAAACTTTATGAAAAAACTATATATTCATATCTCATGATTTTATCGACTGCCTCATTTTTGCACCTTTCCGGTAAATATGTTTTTAAGTGATGGTGAGTAGCATCGAAAACATCTCTTCTTCTATTCAAATGTAATTACGAAACGAATCTCTATCGTGAAATATTACTGGTGTTTCACAAATAAAGTTACACACTTTTAGAGGTTGTAGAGGGAATTTAGTACATCAAGTTTTACATAGGAACCCATGTTCCGAAGTGTCATCCAACGACGCTACAGAGCGTTAAAGTTGTGGGCGCCGGAGTCTATGTATATACAGGGTGATTGCCTGATGACGTTACAAACTTTCTAGGATGATGAAGAAGGATAAGTGTATCAGTTTGAAGCAAGAGTCCCTCTGTGTGTGTGTGTGTGTGGAAGGTGAGCCAACCTACTACCTCGGATTAAGGCTGGGCTTCCGGGATGTCTGCGTACAGGGATTTACTTAAGCTATATTCACACGTAGCTCATGGTCCTACTAACGGTGTTAGTTTTAGATGGATCCAGTTACTGGGAGGCCCCGACGATTGCACTAGGGTTCAAAAAATGGCTCTGAGCACTATGGGACTTAACTTCTGAGGTCATCAGTCCCCTAGAACTTAGAACTACTTAAACCTAACTAACCTAAGGACATCACACACATCCATGCTCGAGGCAGGATTCGAACCTGCGAGCGTAGCGGTCACGCGGTTCCAGACTGTAGCTCCTAGAACCGCTCGGCCACTCCGGCCGGCGATTGCAAGAGGGACCCACACTCGGTGCCACCGTTGTCGAGCGATAGAGCCAGTGTATTACAGGTGTCGGGTAGTGGGCATGAGTTCATCGATCCTATGAAGGAGTTTCTGCGTTGCATATGTGATGTAATCGGAGATGCATGGGATGTTCAGTTCGACGTGAAGGTCGGCAATCCGGGCCTATCTTGGAGTTCCTTAGATGAGGCGGAGGCATCTGTTTCGAATGCCTTGTAGTGGCTGAAGATTGGACGGGCTGGTTGTTCCCCACGTGGAGTAACTATAAAGAAAAGCAGGTAAAACTGTCGCTCGATATGGCCGAAGCTTCGTTCGATCATTCATCTGGTAATTGCTAAACTATGGGTATAATTGGTGTAGGAAGTATAATAGTTGAATCCTCTTGTTGTGAATACGAAAAGGAGTTTGCTATCCAGGGTCACCCCTAAGTATTTTACTTCGTTCATCCATACAAGTTGTTGATGGTGAAGGGGACAGTCTTAAATTTGTCGGTGTTAAGACGAATGTGATTATCTGATGCGACTGTCCTGTCAGCGTGAGCTGTCTTTGTAGTCTCCCCACTGCTGCAGTTATCCGCAAGCTACCAATGAGTAAGACCATGTCATCCATAAACTGAGCCAGGACGATCTGGGGTATGATGGGTAAGTCGTTAACATAAACTATGAAAAGAGATGGGGATTGGAGCGAGTCCTGGGGGAGACCTTGCTGAGGACATCCGTCCCCTAGAACTTAGAACTACTTAAACCTAACTAACCTAAAGACATCACACACATCCATGCCCGAGGCAGGTTTCGAACCTGCGACCGTAGCGGTTGCGTGGTTCCAGACTGAAACGCCTAGAACCGCTCGGCCACAGAGGCCGTCCCTTGGATGTAAGATCTGCCAGTTTTGCATAACTGGCAGACCTTACATCCAACAATTCTAACTGCAAATATGAAAGATACAAGAGCTGCTAATCCAAATGATGAATGTTATAAACCCTTGTGAGCAACAGTAAGGACTTGCGTGGAAGATGTTTTATATGTTCGCTTGTAACGCCGTCCGGTCCGGGGCCAGAGCGAGTCCCCAGGTGGCGGATTAAAATCTTCACTTCAGCTGGTGTGGTCAGCAGTGTCCCTCTTGTTGTCGTCTTCGGCCAAGTCATCAATGGTGTTTTCAGACTCGTATGCCTCGACGAAAATTTCGGCCTTGCCCAACGGGTCACATAGCAGTCCTTGCGAGCTCTGGAGCGGCCGTTTCGGCGACCGTGGTAGGCGAATTTGTCGGACCAGATTACAGTGGTTGCGCGTCTGGGGTGCAAAAGAGGTCATCTTGTCTTCCCACATTCACTCGCGGTGTTCTGCATCGCGGCAGTGGAGTTCTCTGGAGAGCCACACCGAACGCATCTGGCAGGTAGCTCACAATAATTAGTCACATGAAAAAAATTGAGGCAGCGCTTGCACTGTGGAGAGCCACCCCGAGCTAAGTATGTTTCGACCTTGATTCGGGTATCCATTATATGGCGAAGGTCATAGATAGGGTCACTTGTTGGTCCTGCAGATAAGGAGACACAGTAAACGGGCTGAGCCACCAACTGATTAGTATTCTCATCTCTAGACTTGAATCGGTGGACAGACGATTGGGGGAAGCCTCTGGCATGCAGTTGCTTTTCCACTTCTTTGGCTGTCATCTCCGTCGGGAGATATTTGATCCCCAATTTAGAGATTTTTCCGTGAGTGGCTGGTGAGTGAAAAATGGGAATTTCCTCTGATGAAAGAAGCGGAGCGCTTTACGTTGATCCTCCACTGTCTCAAAATTGCATTTACCCGTTTTCATCTTATATATGACCTTTATTGGATCGGAAATCTGTTTCTTTATCTCCGCATTTAGGGAAAGGTATGTGCCTGTATATTGAATCGCGATTGGTGGTATCTTTGCTGCTGGCTCTTTCTGCGGCTGTGGTTGGTCAGAGCGGGCGGCGGCGGCAGTTTCCTCTGCAGTTGGTTGCGTCGTCACTTCCATATGCTCACCCTCTATTGGAAGCAGGTCGAACTGGTTTGATTTAGGAATCGAGTGTTGGCACCAGTTGGAATGTTCAAGTTCTTGTGAATTTTTCGCTTTTTCTCGTTCATTTATGGCGAACGGTTTGGAATGGCTGATCATCGCCTTCGTCATCAGATGGCTGTGCGGAGTCGGCCTCCGACGCTGAGGTCGGGCCGCGCCTGCTGTCCTCATCTGATGAGTCGCTGTTACCCACTTCAGGTGTTTTCAGTCCAAGCCTGGAGTCAAGGTCCCTCGCTCGTTGGTCTCGCCTCCTGAAGTCTTTTTCGGCGATTTTCAGATCGTCCGTGGTCGGCAGAGGGTAAATGTTGACGCTGGGTTGAGTGTAAGGTTCCAAAGTGACAGTCCTGTCCGCGTTGTGTTGCCGCGTTCCCGATCTGGACCTCGGCCTAGGAGACGCGAGTTGCCACGCCCTCCGATGATTTCCGTTTGCGTCGTTACAGACGGAGCCGTCTCCTGAGCCTGTAGGATAGTCGTAGGATATCTGTTTGCCATGCCCAGGGTCGTCGTAAACGGGGCAACCGATGGCACCGCGGCCGGGCACGCCCAGCCGCTCGGCGATCAGCCGAAGCCTGTGTGGCCGAGGCAGCTACCTGGGCCGCGCTCGCACTGCGGTCTGCAAGTTGCCGCATCGCGCTCTCCACTGGGACGACTGCAAGAGTCCCCCTATCGCAAAGGAACGAGTCGAAAGTTTTAAGCGAAAACCGTTCTGATACCTCTGACAGTGGAATAGATATCCTGGTACTGTTGTTGCCAAGGTTGTAGGGTAGGCAACTTTCAAAAGTGGTAGTATGGACTAAAACAAGCCAAAAATGTCCATGAGCTCTAAAATACATACCTGAGGAGCTATGAGCACTTGTTTATCTTCGATACTGTGAAACACATCGCCTCTCCCCCCAGCCTCTTCCGGAAGCACGCGATTGGCCCACCCCTTAGGCACATGGGAGATTAGTTTGCGATCCAGTGGCTATAAAAGAACGAAGGGAACATAACGCGACACCTTGTCTAAAGATAAAGAGTAGGAAATTCGTCGTAACGTTGTGACAATACGACGCCACGACTTGTCTGATAATCAGAGAAGATCTCGTCAATTAATTTCGTCAAGAAAGCCAGCATTTCCATACGATCGACATATTGTTGGCTTGGCCGTGCAGTATAGTACAGAGAGATCACGTACCTGGAAGCAGGAAATGGGTTTGTTTGCAGCAATGCAACTACCTACATCGGCATTTTTTTATATCTTTGTTAATAGTCCATCACATAGCTAAGCAAATAGACACGTTTTTGTATTACATATTTTTTTACAAGTTGTACAAAAGACATTTTTGTTGTATCCCAGTGTATACTTGCGACTTTACAATCAAATAAAAACTTCAAAACAGAAATAACGTTAGACTGAGAAACCAGAGGAACTTAAATTGAGATTATTTAATTAGGAAAGAAAAACAAGAATATAGGATAGAAAATGAAAAATGCCACCAGCAGTGCCATTTTAAATGGGAGGACGTCGCTAGCACACTTCGATCCACTCACTTCTAATCCTAGTGATTGACTGTCTATAGGTAAGCATCTACTGTAAGAATGAACGTGAAGTCACTGCCTTACGTCTGTCTTCTGTGCTATACTATTTTAATTACAATTCTATCCTAATTTAATGAAGTTCTTTGTGTAGTCCAATGTGTACTGTTAGTTTATTTCAATTTTATGGAGTCTAGTGACCTAGCGGTACTACCTCTACTCTGTAGCTGTTATAGGTTTAGCGCGCCTATTACGGCACACTCTGGTATAGTTGCAGCTAGTCATAGTTGACGTTTCATCTTTGTATCCCCTGATTTGAGAGCTGTTAGCCGTCAATCTGTCAGTGTTGTGTGCTCCATTCTGCTTCCTCTGCATCGCTTATTAACTATAAATTGTCACTGTCAGAATTAGTGTTTTCATTCTGTTCTGTGTCGGGTATTTCCCATGGATCAGGTTCGTCTCCGTTAATTGCCTCTCTGGTTACTCGGTACGGTGTTGTCTTCATGTATTCAGCATATAGTGTACGTAATACAGTATCAGCAGCTCTGCTCAGGTCTTGCCATTTATCTGGATCTCTTGTGGATTCGTAGATGTCGTTATCTGTGAAATTTGTTTATCAGACCTGCATGTGTGGTGCACAATGTAGAAACATATGCACAGAGGTTCCTGGTTCCCCACAGGAACACTGTACACTAAGCGAGGTGCATTCGATGACAGTGCGATGGGGTAGCGACCGTGTCCTGTTAAAAAGTCACCATGCCTCGACAGGGGTTTGCATGGCGCATTTTCAACCGCTCCCGTATGTCCATAAAAAAGGAGTGCCTTTAGCACTGATTGCCCTTCACGTTGTCACAAATTCACTTACCACTGTTTAAGTTGGCGGTTGTCCTTTAAATATTCCCTTTTAATTATTATTACTTTGTCTAGTTTACCCCTCTTCACCCAGCACTTCGAAGCTCGCCGACTGTTAGATCAACTGGATATATTCCGATCGTCACCCGCAGTGCTTCCACTGATGTGGTGCTGGAAGCCCCTGGTATTCTCTGCAGAACACTTCTTTGACATCGCCTAATAATGGTTCTGATAGTTGTGAGACAGAGTGTGTGTGCCTCAGTGCTCGCCGCCGAACATGCCATTGATTCAAGCAAGTCACAGTATACGTTTGTATAACTTGTAGTGGAAGTCTGTAAGTGATTGTGCTGATGCGTGCGAGTTGGTGTACAAGCTTTTATGCTTTACCAGTTGCCAGTTTTATGTGTCAGTTAAACGTCAGTCGTTAATAATTCTGTACATCTGATAGCCGTGCGTAGCCCCGTCGCGTAACTCTCATGACGTTATCAGCCCAATGCATACATTTTATACACTGACAGGAAAAAAAAATCGCAACGCCAAGAAGAAGTTTCACGACATAAACGAAAGTTTGTAGGCGTGTCTCTACCTGCGTAATATGATGTGTACTCAGATTTCGAGCCAGTCGCATAAGAGTGGCACTAATAGCGCCACTGTGAGCATGCAAATCAAGTTTGCTTGAAATACAAGCTGCAACTTTTGTGGGCACTAGTTACCTTTGAGTCGGATGTGGTGAGTTGATGTCAGTCAGGAATTCCTTTAAGGTGACAAAGACGCCATTATCAACACCTCACTGAGCTTGAACAAGGTTTTGTAATAGGACTACGAGAAGCTGAATGTTTCTTCTGTGATATTGCACAAAGACTTGGCAGGAATGTAGCCACTGTGTATGACTGCTGGCAGCGGTGGTCACGCGAATATACGGTCACAAGAAGACCAGGCTCCGGACGGCGTATGACTCTGTCGTATCGTAAAGCATCTGCAGCAGCAATCTCTACTGTAGTTGGCACCAGAGCGAAACAGCGAACTGTTGCAAATTTGTTACTTCAAGGACAGTTCCGACCCACTCGCCTTGTTGCGTGCATTCCACTGATTTCAAACCACCGCCGTCTGCGACTTCAGTGGTATCAAGTGAGAGCTCATTGGATGGCAGGGTGAAGTCTGTTGTGTCTACTGATGAAAGCTGGTTCTGCGTCAGTGCCAGTGATGGCTGTAGTTGGCACCAGAGCGAAACAGCGAACTGTTGCAAATTTGTTACTTCAAGGACAGTTCCGACCCACTCGCGTTGGTTAGAAGTAGGCCAGTTGAGGGGCTACAACCAACCTGTCTGCGTCCTAGTAACACTAAACCTACACCTGGAGTTAACGTCTGAGATGCGATTTCGTATGACAGCAGGAGCACTCTCGTGTTGTACCACGCACCCTGACTGCAAATTTGTATGCAGTCTGGTGATTCGACTTGTTATGCTTATTCATGAATAGCACTCCAGGAGGTGTTTCCAACTGGATGACGCTCGCCCACATAGCGTTATTGTAACCCAACATGCTCTACAGAGTGTTGACATGTTTCCTTGGCCTGCTCGATCACGAGCTGTGTTTCCAATGGAGCGGATGTGGGACAGCGTCGGACGACAGCTCCAGCGTCCTCCACAACCAGCAGTAACCGTCGCTGTATTGGCCGACCAAGTGCAACAGACATGGGACCCCATCCCACAAACTGACATCCGGCACCTATACAACACAGTGCAAGCACATTTGATTGCTTACATTCAACATTCTGGCCATTACACCAGACTTTCGCATTCGCAATGGCTTATCTCACACTTACGTTAACCTGTGATCTTACAATGTTAATCACTTAAATATATTACCTAGACTAATGTTTTCCCGAAATTTCTTCGCTCTACATTAATTATTTTTTGGTGTTTCAATTTTTTCCGTCAGTGTATTTGCTACTGGGCTGTTAGTGTTTGATTTTGTTTCCGCCCTGTTGTGTGATGCTGAGCGTCCCTATTAACTATCTATAGGCTGTTCGTGTGTATATTATCATTAACGTAGCGTCCCTATGTATCTGTTCATGACGAGTGCCATATTGCGTTAATATCTACAGTGATGATTAACTTTTGATGTCGTGTGTTGTGCAATTTTCCGTATCCGTTCTCCGTAGGGATAGCTCTTATCAGAAAACTGCGAATAAATAGATGAAATTACCCATCAATCATTGCCTTTACATATTTCTACCGTAACTACGTGGGCAGAACATAGTTGTGACAGTTTTTCACAGTGCACTGCTTGCTGACTAATACGACGGCAACTTTAGCATCGGTGCCCCCAGAAATCACTGTTGCGTTCTTTGCGAGACAATCAGTCTTCCGTTCCCTGTGCATGGTTCCTGCGGGCACACCACGTTCTCGCACTCCCCGTCCACATCCTTTTCCAGTTACACTTTCACGACAGTACTCCGCATAGTGTATAGTTGGCTGGCTCTGGGCACTATGGTACTTAACATCTGAGGTCATCAGTTCCCTAGAACTTAGAACTACTTAAACCTAACTAACCTAAGGACATCACACACATCCATGCCCGAGGCAGGATTCCAACCTGCGACCGTAGCGGTCGCGCGGTCCCAGACTGAAGCGCCTAGAACCACTCGGCCACAGCGGCCGGCAGTGTTTTGTTGGAAGAGCTTCACGGGTGATTGGTAAAAATAAAGCATTTCAAGGCTGACCTTGTCGGACCGAAGACTACGCGACCGTGCGTCCTCATAAGGGACTGTGCGCTTGGTCTGGGTTGAACCCTTCCAATCTTGGCGCATACAGTCTCCATATTAGTTCAAGCACTACGCGTGGATCAGTCGGGAGATTTTCCACCTTTATGATCATTCAGTCTGATTGTTCCCTAGAAGGAGAGCATATTGTGTGCCTTTTACGTGTTACGAAACGGAGAGCGATTTGAAAGATATCTCACTGTTCCAGTCTGTTAATCCGCAAGGTCTCCTCTAGGTTCTCATAGTCAAAGTAGTAGTTTTGTTGGATTATGTGTCTCTTTCCCCTGTTTCCAAGTTTTATAGTTTTTGGTCAGTTTATTCTTTGTTTCTGTTTTCTGGATGTTTGGTTTTGTATATGCTATTTTTGGTCTGCTGCATCTTGCTCGGTGCATCGGTTTGCGTGCTGTTATCGTTCTCGGGTGTTCGCAGACCACATATTTTGTTGGGTGCCGTTGCTGTTATTGGCGATGTTGTCACTGTTGTGTTGTGGAAACTGATGTCTGACGTATGGTGGTTGTTGTGAGCATCTGTGTAGCCGCCTGATACGAAGGGTAATTGGCTTGGCATATCGATTACTTCTCATCGCGTAATATTCCTTTTTTCTAGTGTGCCTGTCGTTATTTTCACAGTCTGACTTCTCTCTCTCTCTCTCTCTCTCTCTCTCTCTCTCCCTCTCTCTGCCTGCCCGAACAGGCCTGTAAGACCCAACGGTACCGACGGACGGCCGCGTCATGCTCAGACGATAGGGGTCACATGATGCGGATATGGAGGGAAATGTGATCTGCAACCGCTCTCTGGCCGTTTTCAGTTTTCGTGACCAGAGCCGCTACTTCTCAATCAAGTAGCTCCTCAAGTGACCTCACAAGGGCTGATTGCCCTCCTCTTGCCAAAAGCTCTCCGCAAACCCGGACGGTGACCCATCCAAGTGCTAGCCAATACAAACAGCGCTTAACTTCGGTGATGTGACGGCAACTGGTGTTATCACTGCCTGCTCTCTCAGCTAGTCAGTTTTTCTGACAAGTGATTTGCGTTTTCATTTGTGTGTCTGGTCTTTGTGATGGTCTGAGATTTGGGATGGGGCTGATTTGCGTCAGTCTGTTGGTGCTCTTCTGGATCCAATGTTTTAACGTAGGATGGGCTTGGTTGTGCACTTTGTGTTAGTCGTTTCCCTGAGATACACCCACACACTTCCTTGCCATTTACACATTCTCTGTTGATGATCTCGTACTCTAACTCCTCGATGGGTAAAGCTAATACTGTTTGAGTAAATGTACTTTAGTATAGATCATGTTTTAATTGCCTAGCTACGTTCTAATCCATTAAAATGTCGTGTAATAATCTAGCGCAATAATGTACATGTTATGCAATTCATTCAGTAGTGTAGGAGGCAAGGAGCGATGTTTGCATGTTGACTTCGATTATGAACCCCATTTTTAGCTGCCCTGCAACCACGCAAGGCCAGACACATATTCTGGTAGAGGGCGATTTGTACTCTTCCTCATTGTGTTGGGACTACTTACGACTTAGCTGGTGCAGTTATGAACTCCTTCTGTATATACGTGCACACTGTGGGGTGTCAGTTGTGCTGTTTAGCATACCCCTAGATGCTATAGTTCAAACTCTGGTGACCTATACAGAAGGGAAGCACGCATATCATCACGTAAATTAATTTAAAGGAAACGAAAATATCGCACAAATGTAAATGTCTTACTGAAATGACAATTAATAGTAGCGGCCCAATCAAGCGTGAAAATATGGGTACCACACCAGGCACATAGATATGGTAATGAGAGCAGGAACCATCTACAACAGAAAGAAGCGGTAGCTCAAATGCGTGTGAAATCTTATTGGACTTAACTGCTAAGGTCATCAGTCCCTAAGCTTACACACTACTTAACCTAAATTATCCTAAGAGCAAACACACACGCCCATGCCCGAGGGAGGAATCGAACCCCCGCCGGAACTAGCCGCACAGTCCATGACTGCAGCGCCTGAGACCGCTCGGCTAGTACGACGAAGCGGTAGCTATAAAGAGTCAGATTTATTATTGTAGGCCGGCCGCGGTGGTCTCGCGGTTCTAGGCGCGCAGTCCGGAGCCGTGCGACTGCTACGGTCGCAGGTTCGAATCCTGCCTCGTGCATGGATGTGTGTGATGTCCTTAGGTTAGTTAGGTTTAAGTAGTTGTGAGTTCTAGGGGACTGATAACCACAGCAGTTGAGTCCCATAGTGCTCAGAGCCATTTGAACCATTTTTTATTATTGTAAACATTAACATATAAGCTACCCACTGACATAGGCTACTTGAATGAACATTGGTAACTGCACTCGCGATTATAGTTGTAAAATCTAATCTTGACACAGATGGTGGACATGGAGTTATGAGAGTGTTTCGTGGATACGACCTGTGATTACAAGAGTGGTTAATAGATTACAGAAAGAAATGCAAAAATAGGTAGAAACACTAGAAAGCTCATCAAAATGCGTAATACTATCTTTATTGCTGACAACACATGAGTCCGCATCTCGTGGTTGTGCGGTAGCGTTCTCGCTTCCCACGCCCGTGTTCCCGGGTTAGATTCCCGGCGGGGTCAGGGATTTTCTCTGCCTCGTGATGACTGGGTGTTGTGTGCTGTCCTTAGGTTAGTTAGGTTTAAGTAGTTCTAAGTTCTAGGGGACTGATGACCATAGACGTTAAGTCCCATAGTGCTCAGAGCCATTTGAACCATTTGACAACACATGAAGTGGCAATAAAAATGAAAATTATTTACCACTAATAGTCTGGCGAACGTATGGTAGGGATTGAAGTGAAATCATGGATATTTTTATGCTGGACCAGTATTCGAAACCACAAATGTCCCTTTCGTGAAGACCTAGAGCAGTTTGCAACCTTGGGGAGAACAACGAAATGATCGAACTATATCGTTCCATGTGTATCAGAGTCCACGAAAGAGGAGATCCGAATTCGAAACCCAGTCCAGAACCAAATTTTTCAACGTCTCAAGTTCAAATAAAAGAAGAACCCTTTGATCTTAAATGACCATTGGCTGATTAAATAAAATAAAGTTTCTAGTGTAAGAAAGCTCACTGGCTACAGACAATCTGTTTGCCGCGACTTCTGCCTCTGGTATGATTCTGCCCCACTTGCTAGCGACGTGATATGATGTTTATAATACGGGTATTGAACTACGATGCCGTCTGGCGTTCTTCACTTGGCATTACTGGAGATGAAGAAGATGTGTTCGTGTGTGTTTAAAATACTTAGCGGAAGCGGGAATCGAACATTTACATTGTGTGATCAAAAGTATCCGGACACATGGCTGAAAATGACTTGCAAGTTCGTGGTGCCCTCCATCGGTAATTCTGGAATTCAATATGGTGTTGGCCCCCCTTAGCCTTGATGACATTTCCCACTTTAGCAGGCATACGTTCAATCAGGTGCTGCAACGTTTCTTGGGGAATGGCAGCCCATTCTTCACGGTGTGCTGCTCTGAGGAGAGGTATCGATGTCGGTCTGTGAGGCCGCACGAAGTCGGCGTTCCAAAACATCCCAAAGGTGTGCAATCGGATTCAGGTAAGGACTCTGTGCAGGTCAGTCCATTACAGGGATGCTATTGTCGTGTAACCACTCAGCCACAGGCCGTACATTATGAACAGGTGCTCGATCGTGTTGAAAGATGCAAACGCCATCCCCGAATTCTTCAACAGTGGGAAGCAAGAAGCAGCTTAAAATTTCGTTTTGGCCTGTGCTGTGATAGTGCCACGCAAAACAACAAGGGGTGCAAATCCCCTCCATGAAAAACACTACCACACCGTAACACCACCGCCTCCGAATGTTACTGTTGGCACTACACACGCTGGCAGATGACGTTCACCGGGCATTCGCTATACCGACACCCTGCCATCGGATCGCCACATTGTGTACCGTGATTCGTCAGAGAACGTTCTTCCACTGTTCAATCGTCCTATGTTTACGCTCGTTACACCAAGCGAGGCGTCGTTTAGCATTACCAGCGTGATGTGTGGCTTATGAGCAGCCGCTCGACCATGAAATCCAACTTTTCTCATCTCCCGCCGAACTAGCATAGTACTTGCAGTGGATCCTGATGCAGTTTGGAATCCCTGTGTGATGGTCTGGATACATATCTGCCTATCACATATTACGACCTTCTTCAACTGTCGGCGGTCTCTGTCAGTCTACAGATGAGGTCGGCATCTACGCTTTTGTGATGTACGTGACCCTTCACGTTTCCACTACACTATCACATCGGAAGCAGTGGACCTAGGGATGTTTAGGAGTGTGGAAATCTCGCGTACAGACGTATGACACAATCACCTGACTACGTTCGAAGCCGTGAGTTCCTCGGAGCGCCCCATTCTGCTCTCTCACGATGTCTAATGACTACTGAGGTCACTGATATGGAGTACCTGGCAGTAGGTGGCGCCACAATGCACATAATACGAAAAACGTATGTTTTTGGGGGTGGATACTTTTGATCACAAAGTGTACCTCAAAATTAATTAACTATATTCAAACAACCAGACCATCGAAGCGTAGAGTATGACGCACTTAACTACAAATTGGACGCGGTGAAAAATTTCAGTTTTCTGTTGACTGGTTAATAAGTAGCTGGCTTCAGAAACGGAAATTATACTACTCTCACGTCAGCCGGATGTAAAGACGCTTTTAGCCATCACAGCCCTGATCCGATATCTACTGCCATTATTGTTACAATCTCCTTCTTTCTGCTGCTGCTAGACTGTGCCTGAAGGAAGTATTTAATGTTTCTCCTGTCCATACAGCGAACAGTGTAAAACACTTGTTTCAAATGAAAGGCGACGTTGAGTTGTTGGATTGGCCTCCCAGAGTTGCTTACCACAGTCCCATAGAGCATGTATTGGCAGAGACGGAGAAAACTGTTTGGTGTAGAAGACCAGCACCGAGAATCAGGAGAGGCCTTTCCGAAGCAGTTGATGACGCGTGGGAAGAATTGTCACAGAATAACAGATTCATTCGGAAACTTGTTGCCTCTACTCCCGGGCGACTAAATGCAGATGTAGAGGAGGACTGAAAATGGACATGGTACTTAGTTATTGTGTTGTTAGGGAGAGACTGTTTATGACAAATGAACGTTTCGTTCACCCGCGAAAAAGAGAAAGATTCGTTTGTATTTCCTCTTTTTTATTTCATTTTATTTTTATTTTTTTAAGGAAGAGGAGCTGATTACACATAAAAAATAGACTGTCTCTTTCAGTCTTTCAAACGTATCTTGATTTTAAATTATTATAGGACTTTTGATCAAAAATACTGAGGCAAACATGAAACTAATTATTTTTGTCGCATGGCGAATAACGTGAAGGCATCAAAGAGGGGGTATTTAGTATTATTACGTCCAGAAACAACTTCAAAACAAATTGTTTTCTCTTTATATGTATGCATGCAGGACACCAATACCGACGAGAGCACAAAGGAGATATGATTTTCTTTTAATGCCAAGCAGAAATCACAGTACATACGTTCCAGAGAAAAAGTGGTGCAGGACGGGCTGTCTGGGCGCAATACATTAAAATTATGAATACTTAATAATTCCATTGTCATCCTAAACTAAAAAATCTTACCTCTATTTAAAATTCATGGAAGTGACAGAATTCGAAACCCCAACCTGTAGATTAGAAAGTGACCGCTTTGACCACTCTGCCAGTCAACCAACGGTGTAAGCTAATCTTACGAAATGTTATGATATGGTCTGTAATGTCACACCTTTTCCATAAAAAAGAAGTGATACGAGTGAAAGCGGCGCAGAGCGTGTTCGACTGAAATGCAGACAGCACATCTGGCTGAATTCCATGAATGGAGTTCTGAAAAACAAGCTAATTGAAAGCACCACATTAAGCATTCTGCTAGGTTTTATTAGATCTGCTTATTTTGGAAATTCCATGTGTGGGGGTATCTGAGAAATTAAGAACTTCTAACACAAGTGTCATAAAATTTCAACACAGTGGTGGCAAAGTTACTCGTGTGGCAATCGCTCGTGCAGAAAATGGCTTAAGAATGTTGCAGCATATATTATATCACCATGACGGAAATGTGTCAGAAAATTCAGTTGAATTATATACTGATCTTACGTATCGTACGATGAAAGATTGATGTAATGAAGAAAAACTGTGTGCTTCAGTCACAGTTCTCAACTGATTCAAGTATGTATATTTATAAGGAAAATGTATCACTTCTGGTGCAGATAACAAGAGGAAAGATATGAAAAAGCGTCCAGTTCTGCTAGTCAAGACATTTCCACCTTCAGATTTAGTTCAGTATGTTCATTTGTCTCGACTGATGATTCCCTAAATGACAAACAACACATAAGCTAATGTCATTAACGGCTCCTTGGAGGCTCTTCTGAGCCTTTCTTGTGAAGTAACTCAGTAGTTCTAAAACAGATACTTCTGCTCAGTCCTACCGTTTACTGAAAGGAAGCTTGAGACGGTTCATGATGCAGAGCTTGTCTAATGATTTAGTCACTGAATTTCGTGCTGACCGTTTGCAGATAGAATAAAGAAAACGAGAAAAAGAGTTACAAACCACAGTGTTTCTCGAGTGAAATAGAAACCGCCTTGTCCATCAACCTGTACAGTGAAAATCCAGTGCGCTACCACCAAGCCAACATGACACTATTATAGTATACCTTTTTTCATTACGTCCCTATTTCCTAATGTAGATTACTCGGAATTTGGTATCTGAAAACTATCTCAGCTTAGGTGCCAAACTTTGAATCTGGATTCAAACAATGAATTTTACTTATTGTCACATTTTAAACGGAAACCATTTAGAATATTTGATCGAGATGACAAGAAAGTATAGTATTAGACATAAAACCTGGACGCCAGTAGTCCGTCTCAGAGATGAAATCTGAGTCTTTCAATTAAGGCGGCCAATATTCCCGGCCGCCCCTCAGAATTCTACGTCCAGTCGTACGCAGGATCTGCGGAAGTGTATGGAGGGAGTTCTGTCAGTCTCCTCGAGATGTTGCAGAAACATATCTGCCTGTGGTGTAGTGGTAAGCTTCCTGCTCTGTAAACGTAAAGTACACGCATCCGAGTCTGCTCCATTCCATAGTTTCTTTAAATCACATGTCGGATATCCGCTAAAGTTATGAATATGATGGAACCTCAAACATAATTCGTTTCATTTTCTAATCCACCTGCAATAGCAAAAAATTTCAGGAACATTTCCGCCATACAGCTTGTGGGTGTGTGACGATCAGAACAGTTTATGCTAGAGAGTTTCCTCGCCCCACAGCAGCTACCGGCAATCAGCCATACGCCGCCCGCCGCCGCCGTCAGAGGTGTCCGAATAGGTGAGCGTGGCACGGAGTTATGAGTGTATTTATGAACAGTCTTTTTCTTATTTGAAATTATCGTATTTATCTCGCAGTTATGAGTTGGATTTCACATGACTGAAATTTATGAGCGTTGTGCGAGTATGATTAAATATACTCCCAAGTGGAAAAATGTCTAACATTTGCGACATATTTTTCGCTATGGGTCTAGTAGGTGGGTGAAAGCAACAGAGGTGCTCTGAACCTTTGTACTCTTTAAGGGGCGAGAGCTTTTGAGCAAAACACGTCAGAAAAGGACTTTTATGCTTCAAGAAACGTCATTCAGGCATGAATGATTTTGAACATTCAGAAAGCCTCAACGACAGACGTACGTGAAAAAGTGTGATCACTTAAGCATCGTGCGACATTCAGTGACTAAATCATTATACAAGATCTGCATCATGGGCCATCTCACAGCCTCCATTCAATAAGTTGTAGGACTGAACAGAAACGTCTGTTACTTCACAAGAAAGGCTCAGAAAAGACTCCAAGGGGACATTAATGACAGCAACTTGAGTGTTGTTTGTCGTTTAGGGAATCATAACCCGAGGTAAATGAACATACAGAGGTAAATCTGGAGGTGAAAAACGTCTTGAATAACAAACTGGATCCTTTCTTATATCTCTTCTCTTGTATCTGCATTAAAAGGGATACATTTTCCTTTTAAATATATATTTTAATTACTGTGTGACATACTTGAATCAATTCACAACTGTGACTGAAACAAACAGATTTCCTTAATTATATCAAACTTTCCTCGTAGGATACATAAGATCAGTATATAATTCAACTGCATTTTCTGATGCATTTCCCTCGTGGTGATATACGCGTAACATATGCTTCAAATATTCTTAAGCCATTTTCTGCACAAGCGATTGCCACATGAGTAACTTCGCCATCACCGTGTTGAAATTTTATGACACTTGTGTTAGCAGCTTTTAATTTCTCACGTACCCCCACACATGGAATTTCCAAAATAAGTAGATCTAATGAAACCTAGCAGAATACTTGCGGTGGCACTTTCAATTAGCTTATGTTTTTTTCAGAACTCCGCTCGTGGAATTCAGTCAGATGGACTGTCTGCATTTCCGTCGAAGATGCTCTCCGCCGCTTTCACTCGTTATATCACTTCTTTTTCATGCAAAAGGTGTGACGTTACAGACCATATCATAACATTTCGTAAGTTTAGGCGTACACCTTTGGTAGACTGGTGTAGTGGTCTAACATTCTGCGTGGTGTCTGTTCTAAGTCGCGTTTCTCTACCACTTTCGCGCAACGACGCTCTGAGCGTGTTTTTTAGGAAATTGACTAGTTTGAACCTGGGACCTGTTGCTGGTAAGGAGACGCCAGACCACACATGACATGTAGAGTTCAGAAGAGTTCAGTGAGACTAGCGATGATATAATCAAATACTTAATGATTTCAGCGTCAGCTCCACTGCACTCCCTGTAAAAGAATCTTAATACTAACTAAATTAAGTGGTAGGGGTTCAAGGCTTTCCTATTTTTAGTTAGCTGGTAAAATAACGTCGAAAAAGCAGTTAAGTTTACCACTGGAATTTTTATTCTACTCACAAAACATTGTTTATAAATTGCACTATTGATAAAAGGAAATATTTTAATACAGGATGATAAAAACTAACTGCGTTCAAGAAAAATGTGAACGAATAATCCCTGAATGGGTGTCCAAGTTCTATAATGGATCGAAGGATGACCTATGCCATATCACATCTATAATATAGGTTTAAATTAAGTTTCATAAAAGAGAAACTATCAAAAATGGTCTACAGTGACCCTCAATTATCTTTAATTACTTATTTAACTTGTCGTAAATTACAGTGGCTAATGTGGCTTCTCAATAACTATATAACAGAAACATCATCGCGTTTCAGATTTTAACTTCAAGTAGCAAATGTGAATACCACGGAGTTTAATTGACGATCGACACTAGTATTATGTAAAAAGGGGATGTAACAGATGAGACTTCTGCAGCTCTGAGTGAAGCCTTATGCGCTCTTATGCGGCATCGCATGCGTTCATTACCTTGTCGGTGGTTAGGCAGCGTCAGGGGGCGGCAGGCGGCGCAGCTCCACACACCTCGCCGTCTCAGTAGCAACTCTCTCGAACTTCTCCTTACTACAATTTACCGAAGTTGGTTTAAGAAAAAGGTATCTGGCTGTGTTTTCAGCTGACCAATCAGCGTCTTAATGGTAACCTCAAGCTCCGCCTACAAAAATTCTGTCTATTCAATGAGAAACGTTATACTTTTCATGGTGGGGCAATGTTTTTGAATGTTTGCTATGTAACAGAGACGCGTATAGTCTCACGCTAAAACTTGCAGCTAGTGTGGCCCTTTTAGTGTTATCATAAGATCTATACTGTTCTTCTGGAGGGCTCTATCTTTTAACATGGACTGGGGGGTGGACCTCCCGGCGATCGGCCGGCGATGTGGGTGTCCTCCCTTATCGTAGGGCCTTCTAGCCTACACAGCTCTGCTCTCGGCTTCTGTTCTCGTTTCTCCCCTCATAACTGCGTCTGTTTCATTGTGGGAAGGTATGACATGCATTTAGGTGTTCTTGTGCTAGTCTGTGGTATTCCATTTGCTCACTCGTTGATCGTATTACTTTGGTTAATTTAATGCCAGGATTTATTCGGAGCTATGTGACATACTGCCGGATTTGCTATCATGTCAGGGTTTTCATGGAAGGTGTTGGATTTGCCTCACACCTTACAGTGGTCAAGGCGGTCAGTTTCTTATCTGAATTTAGGGGTTTTGAATTGTCCCTTCCATGAATTTTAATTGGTGGTAAGATATATTGGTTTAGGAGGATAATGAGAATTATTAGCTATTTATAATTCGCCCGTCTTGCACCACTTTTTGTCTGTATGTGCTGTGATTGCTGCTTGGCATTAAAGGTGAATCATATCTCTTTCGTGGTTTCGTCTGTATTGACGTCCTGCATGCATGTGTAGAAAGAGAACACAAATTAATATGAAGCTGTTTCTGGACGTAAGAAATCTAAATACCCTCTCTTTGAGGCCTTCATCTGCAGTGAAGTCATGAGCCCTGTGACCAAAAAAAAAAGTTAGTTTCACATTTGTCTCAGTCATTTTGAACAAATGTCGTAAAATAATTGAAAATCAGGACTCTGTTGAAAGACTGAAAAGAGTGAAATAGACAGCATAGTTTTTACGTGTAATATGCTCCTCTTCCTTAAAAAAACAAAAAAAATGAAAATAAAATCACATAGAAAAAGAGAAAATACAAACGAATCTTTCTCTTCTCCGTGGGTGAACAAAATGTTCATTTGTCATAAACAGTTTCTCCCTAACAACACAATAATTACGTACCATATTCAGTTTCTGTTCTCCGCTACACCTGCATTTAGCGGCCGTGGGTCAGAGGCAAAAAGTTTCCGGATGAATGTTTTTTTGCGGGTCTTCCCATGCATCATCAACTGTTTCAGACAAAGCAGTCTTGGATATCGGTGCTGGTATTCTACTCCTAACAATTTTCTACGTGCTCTATGGAACCGAGGACAGCACTTTTGGGAAGCCAGTCCAACAGCTCAACGTCTCCTTTCATTTGAAAGAAGTATTTTTCACTGTTCACTGTATGGTCATGTTGGAAGATTAGTCTGCCTCCCGAAAATCTCTGACGAACACAGAATTTCACTGTATTAATACTAGGAAAAGGATGCTCCAGTTGTCACAGAAAACCGCAACCATTTACTGCGAACTACCAGTAATCAATAAATTTTGTTTTTAATGCCTCTTCATGTGTTATCAACAACAATGATAGTTGCCATTATCTCTACACAAACATACACACAGACACTACTGGTGAGCAAACAATTCTTCATTAGAAATCAACGCAATAGATGCTGGGTTCGTGCCGCAGCTTGTGGTCGTGCGGTAGCGTTCTCACTTCCCGCGCCCGGGTTCCCGGGTTCGATTCCCAGCGGGGTCAGGGATTTTCTCTGCCTCGTGATGACTGGGTGTTGTGTGACGTCCTTGCGTTAGTTAGATTTACGTAGTTCTAAGTTCTAGGGGACTGATGACCATAGATGTTAAGTCCCATAATGCTCAGAGCCATTTTTTTTACTGGGTTCTATTCCCAGTCAGGTAAAAAAATTGAATCCTCAATTCAAATTACACCATCTTTTTGATGGTGAAAACTTTTGATAGCTATCAACTGATTTTACTTTGTTAACAATCGGATTACGCGGTAGGTTCGAGTCCTCATCACTAAACTTTACATCATGGCACTTCGTTTTAAACACGTGCGAACTTTGTCACTTAAAATTATATTAAATGTTTCTCGTGGGTAGTTAATAGGAAGATAAGGGTCTTGATAGGATTCCAGGCAGAGCACAAAAATTTTCAATTTTTTTGCTAACTGATATTGGTGAAAACTTCGATAGTTGTCGACTCTTTACGCCTAGTCACCAATGATGAACGTTACTATGATCGAGTCTCGGTCAGACACGAAAGCTTCGCTTACTTACAATGGCTAAGGGTGCTTGATCTCAATACAGATCTAGAACAAAAAAGTTTGCCACGCTGTTTAAAGTGCAAACATGTGTACAAATAATTGCTCAGTCATGAGTATAGAGAAATTACTGGTGAGACGATGTAAATTTTGCAGTTTCCGTAGAGCGCTTGCCGCTGTTAATCGCATTGCCTTGAACTGGTTAGTTCAACATCCAGTTTATGACAAACTTTTCGTATCAGCAACGACGGTTCACAGGTGTGCGAAATCCTTTTAAAGAGCAGAAATGCATCAAATTGCCATAGGACTTCAGGAGTCCCATGCCTAATGACGCATATCTTAGTATTTATGATATCATTGTGTTGATTTACGTCTGTTCTTATTACCTTAAAGAACAGTGTCCTCTAGTGATCACTTGTGTTGTCCATTTTGTATAGTCAAACGACTAAAAAGCAAAGGGATTAGAGGACCTGCAAAACATCGAAGCTATGTGGGCTGCATGCAAATCAAGCGGAACGCATTTCAGGGTGTCTGGATACTTTTAGGTACTATAGTACGTTGTCATATTCGGTGTGTGCAGTCTGTCTATCATACAGCTGTCTGTATGTCAAACACTCTGGTCTCCCTGCCTTGTCGCAGTTCCTTCACAGCCACTAACATGATATGCACCCAACGCTCTGAGATTCGTTACAGTGTTATTTTGTGGTCTGGTTTCCCATGCTTGGCACAGTTTACTTCCCATTTTCTGTATTTGTTTGCTGTGGGATCTAGACTGCAACACTTAAAGCGCCGTAGGATGTGCAAGAAATTTTTGTTTCACGGTGCCTCAAACTGAACGTATACCGTCCCTCATAGGAGGAGAAGGTATTAAACTCACGAGCTGACTTCAGTGATATTGTTTGCAACCCGTTTGCCCCCTTCCCCTGTTTCGAATTGTAACTTGGCCTCTCTCGTGACCTCTTCTTTGTCTAGGTCATCACTTAGGTTGATTTCGTACAACTCGTCGAGAAATTCCTCATCAGAAAGTGGTGTCTACATCTGATAAATCTCCAAGGGCGGCCACCTACTTCTCGTCGCTTTGAACCTAATGTCGCTTAGATGTATAGTTTGTTCTTTATCTTCTTGCTGCCCACTCGTGACACGGTTTCTATTAGCATCATACTGCCTATGGAGCTGATGCCATATATCTTAATTTTGTATTGTCGGGGATTGATTGTCTGAGTCAAAGTTTCCCTAACAGTGAGCTTATCTTGATTATCGGTTGCTTTGAAAAAGAGACCATTTGTTCGCTTCATTTGTGTCCGTTCTATCCTAGCTTTTACCTTACTTTTTGGCTTGCTGGCTGTGATAACCGCAACGACCGCTGCAAAGGATTTGGGAAGTGGTCTTCTAAGTTGTATTTCTTCTTGCCTTACATTCTTTATTTATGCCTATAATCTTTTAATCTTGTCCTTCACGTCCGTGTACTATCTGTTGCCAATCCGCGGCGCAGGCATCCGTTTTCTGCGCGTTAAATCTTCATTCTGGCCCTCAAGTGTTGCCTGTGTGAATGAAAATGCCCAGATTTTGTTTCTCGCTTGAGCTGTGATTGTTGTCGACGATCTTGTTTGTTTCAGTTTGGTTTATATACCACTCAGAATCTTATCAACTGCCGCGATTTCCTACGCAGTCGATGTGCTCGAAATTGCTCCCTTTCCAGCCTTGAGAACTGAATTAGTTCTCTTAATATCACCTATCTTCCTAGTCGATGGTGTCACATTTCTTCTCATCTCCGATGTCACAGTTACCATTAACTTTGGTGTGCCATCTCCCTCGTTATTTGCCGCGCGGGATTAGCCGAGCGGTCTCAGGCGCTGCAGTCGTGGACTGTGCGGCTGATCCCGGCGGAGGTTCGAGTCCTCCCTCGGGCATGGGTGTGTGTGTTTGTCCTTAGGATAATTTAGGTTAAGTAGTGTGCAAGCTTAGGGACTGATGACCTTAGCAGTTAAGTCCCATAAGATTTCACACACATCTGAACATCCCTCGATAGTTGGACTAGAGGGAGCTGCCGCCAGCGAAGACTACGTAGTATTCTACAGTGTCCGCGCTTACAGCGGCCGTGTAACCATACAAGACAAAAAGCTGAACGTCCACGTCGCAAAAACTTCACTTAACTGAGGTGACTGGAGCCTCTGCCGACTACAAGTGCCACGTGATAGACATTTATTAATTAGACAGTGAAGTACTAAATTGTTACGACCGAAGTTGTGGGACTGAGTCAGGACACAGCACAAGTCTTGCCTTTGAGAATACCTAGCTACAGAACAGCCTTTTGCAAGCTACTCCTCGACGTAGCACTGTATACGCCATCTACTGAGTCGCCCGCAGCTGTCACAGATGGCTGGGTAGCTAACAGCTGGGAACGCCTGACAACGCTGAAGCTCACGCGTTACATCCATGTTCAGTTGATGATGCGCGACACGTCCACGTAGCAGGAGCCGGCTCACGCTAACCTCCGCGAAAGGGCGACGATCCCTCCACGTTGACAATGACCGATCGCACTACAACATTTTCATCACTCGAATTGTCTTATTCGTACGATGTGTTAAAATCCATCTACGTTGGAGGAATTCATAACCTTATACTTCAACAAGATAACGGAAGACCGCATGTTACTCCTGCCGTCTTGGTCCACTTCTATGCAGTAGGTGTTCGACTGATTCCCTTGCCAGCATGTTCGGCAGATCTCTCACTCACTGAAAACATTTAATTATAGGACACCATAGTTTACCAGCCACAACGATTGATAAACTCTGGCATAGAGACAAAGCAACAGGGAATGAAGTATCCCTGTCTGGCATCAAACTTCTGTTCGGTTGGATGACCATCCAGGATTGAGCTATTTTTGTTGCTATTGGTGGCAGGTCGGTGTAACAAATCATACTAAATCTCCTCCTGTTACAGTGTATATGTCTGTAACTAAAATTTCTTTATTTGCTATTGTTTGTGGTGTTGCAGTTTCAATGGTCAGCGGCACATGAGGAGCCTACATCTGGATGATCAGACAGGGTTTCGAACCGACATCAGCCGGCCAGTGTGGCCGTGCGGTTCTAGGCGCTTCAGTCTGGAACCGCGTGACCGCTGCGGTCGCAGGTTCGAATCCTGCCTCGGGCATGGATGTGTGTGATGTCCTTAGGTTAGTTAGGTTTAAGTAGTTCTAAGTTCTAGGGGACTGATGACCACAGATGTTAAGTCCCATAGTTCTCAGAGCCATTTGAACCATTTTTTTGAACCGACATCCTCATGAATGAAATTTCACTGTGTTACCACTGCGACATCATGCAGATAATAAACCTGTATTAATTTTTGGAAAAAACGAAGGGTTGTAACAAGTAATCACCAAAACTGCACGTCTAGTTGTCTAGAGATAAAATTTGTTGTTAAGATGAAGGTTTGGTTGCAAGGAGATATGTGCCCGATCACACGCGCTTGTTAGGAGAACTCTAGATTCCGTCAAGCTGAATATCGCTCACTCCGGGACAAGAAACAGCTATTAAGTTAGACGTTATTGTTGCAGGTACCGGACAATTCGCAAGAGATAAAGTGCGGTTTTCTGCATATGATGTGGATGCAGCACTTTTTCTTGTACCAATCTGCAGATGCGTATTCGTCTGCAGGTCTAACCTCCATTTCCTCACTCAAAGACGTCCTTGGCCGTTTATCTGGTATACACTCGAAAGAGCTTCGTTGGCAATGGAGGCGATCAGTTCCTTTTAATATGTTACGGTCTGGATGTCGGCGCGAGTCAGAATGCGTTCCTAAAACACGTCACTCGCTTTCAAACCACTTATGAGTCACCAAACCATGCATGATATATTAACACACCAGACAAAATCTTAGTGACCACGCTAATACCGCCTGCAGCCTCGATAATGGCCTAAATACGACAAGGAAGAAATTCCTCAAATTTCTTCAGGTATCTCAAATCAAGTGCTGCCACTCATTAATAATTACGTCCAGTAGTGCTACGAAACTCTAGGGATGTTACAGCCATGTTTAGGCCGCTGTTCCAAATGGTCCCAAACATTTTCTAAGAGATTAAGGTCGGGAGATACAACGGGCCAGTCGAGGTACAATAAGGTGCAGAATTGTTCGTAAAACCATGAATGTATACGTGCGGTCCCGTGAGATTTTGTCATCATGAAACGCTGGAGTTCCCACAGCTGTAGAAGAAAGGGCACACCATGATCACCGAGAATGTTGGAATATACACCCTGGTCCACGTTCACAGAGACTGAATAAGTGAGTGCAAGTCATGGTGGGAAAAAACGTCGCATTACGATCCCCGGCCTGAATTACGTCCTCCACACACTGTGGATTAAACGCCTCGTTGGGACTTCGGTACATCATTTGAAAAGAAGCAAAGCCGAGACTCGTCGGAGCACACTACACGCCTCCATTCAGCTACTGCCCTGTTCCTGTGTAGTTCGCCCAGTAAATATCTGCTTCTTCATGTTCCGCTCTGAGCAATGGCCTCTTGCTAGGTGTCTAACTCTAAATGACCATTGCATGCAGTTTCCTTGGCAGCATTTGTTGAGTTATTGGTTGGGATGAACCTGCAGTCACTCACAGCAGTGCTGACACTGACAAGGCTGTCCTCTTACACCGTGATAGATGGTTCCTAGTGGTAAACCATTCCATGTAGACACGTTGGACAGTCCGCGTTACGTCCAGCGATAAGTCGAACCACTGCATGTATAGTGCGGTCATACGCAAGTCCAAACATGATAGTTCCTTCACTACCAGGACTTAAGTCAATGGTAGAGTGTCACACGACCTTCTGCTATTAGTTTTGCAGCGTCTGGATCATTCTAAAGCGACCAGCGTGCTCTTCTATACGAGAGACTCATATTTTGTCTAATGAACTATTTCTAGTAACCACATTCTTGAGGGTAAAAGCTACTTATAATCACAGTATACTTGGCATACTGAAAACAAGTGTTTACAGGTAAACGGTTAGGAAGAAACTCTCTTCACGTGTTTCGCATGTTGCCAGTCCTTACAGCTCCGTTGAACTTACTTTGTAGACTCTCCATAATTATATTATGAAGTGTGACTGCAGTAGAGAATTGTCCCCTGAGTTCCTAAAACGACGAATTGTACTTGTTTGAAATGAACATCGTTCTCAAATTGTGTGAAATAATAAACGTATAGCGCATTGTTACGGAGAACTGATGTAATGTGTGATATTTCTTAGAGCGTTGCTATCTGCCACATGGGACGTTCTCATCAAAATTCCTCGAGAAGATATAGTTTTATATGGACAACAAACATATGAAATTGATGTCACACCGACCGTACACTAGAATGCGAACGTTTTGTTTTACAACAATGCATTTCGTCTTCATATCATTCAGTTTACAGCCTTAAGTATTGAGGAGTTTGTTCGAAAAATCTGAGGTATAGTTCGTGAAGTTCTTGAAGTGGAATGGCATAAAAATAGACATAAAAATTGCCACAATGACAGCGAAACAATCAGTTGGTCGCTCAGCGGAGACGGGAACCATGCTTGTCGTACGCTGTAACGGCACTCTGCTGATGAATGGGCGAGTCAAGGAGACCTGGCAAGGAAGTGCGCTAACGACTGATCAGCCATGACTAGCCTTGCGCAAATTTTTCATTCCTTTTCGTGCCTCCAGAAGTCTGTGCGAGCTTGATCACAGACTTTTTTTCGAACAGTAACCTATATAACCAAGTGCAAGATTCAAAAATATGAGGCAAAATTAAATTGAGGCTACTTAATACACCGGAATTTAAATTAATGTATGTGCACTTTTTATTTATAAGTAAAAAAACATAGAGTATCGTATAGTTCAAAATTAAACTTTTCGAAAGGTTGTAACACCTCTTCCCGAGCTGTGCGTAAAGGCCGAGCAGCAAGGAGTATTGTCGGTATGTGGTGTGGGAAGATGCCACCATCATATCGCGCTGTAGGCATGGCTGGTTGCTGCTCGTTTCATGACTCGCGACTACGATGGGGGCATGAGCTGGCTGGCTGCTTATGTGTCACCTGTTCCTCTCCTTGTGCTGACTGATCAACACTCTTCTATCTCAGACCCACTCTGACGGTTTTTACTACGGATAGATGAATACTTATCTATAATTCTCTCTCGTAATGGTGTAGAAATAGTGCTTGATCACAATCGCCACCTATGGTTAAAGTTTTTGCATATATGATGGGGAACAGTGTTAGTGTGTCACTGTGGCTACGTGCATCAGTTTTTCAGCAGGGTCGAAATTTGTTAGGAAGCAGTTTGGGAGATGGCTATAAGCTTTGTCCCTCGACGTTGGATCAGTGAAAGAAAGGAACAACCTTTGGCTCGTTTGGACCTGAAAGTCGTCTTGTTACGGGCGACAAAGTAGTAAATCTCAACTACTGTGTCCACATGTTGGGCAGTAGCTTGTAAATAGCTCGACCCAGCCTTCCCAGGCCATAGCAACTGGGTCTGCCTTTTGAAGAGGAAATTGACAATCAATAAGGAATTTATTTGCGATAGCTGACTCACCCTCTACCATGAGTGGCAATCGACTTCGTCCGTACTGTCAGGGGGTCCTAATATATATATATACATCAAAAAAGGGTTTGTATAATCCCAGTGCCCAGAACTGAAGACAGATGTTGACTGTGGATATTGTATCACAGACACAGTCCCTTTCACTGTTCAGAGATCTCACTAAACCCGCCCAAAGAAAGAACCAACTATGCATGATCAGCGCCTATTAGGCGGAGGGGTTCCGACAGCAGATCAGTACCAGTCATTCCACCACGAAGGTGGTACACGGCTCTTGTTGTCTGTAGTTCAACCATGTCTAGACGGTCAATACCGAGGTTCGATCGCGTCCGCACTGTTACTTTGTGCCAGGAAGGGCTCTCAAAGAGAGAAGTGTCCAGGCGTATCGGAGTGAACCAAAGCGATCTTGTTCAGACATGGAAGAAATACAGAGAGGCAAGGAACTGTCGAAGACATGCCTCGCTTAGGCCGTCCAAGGGCTACTACTGCAATGGATGACCGCTACCTACGGATTATGGCTCGAAGGAAACCTGACAACAACGCCACCATGTTGAATAATGCTTTTCGTGCAGCCACAGGACGTCGTGTAACGACTCAAACTGTGCACAATAGGCTAAATGTTGCCCAACTTCACTCCCGATGTCCATGGCGAGGTCCATCTTTGCAACCACGACACCATGCAGTGCGGTACACATGGGCCCAACAACATGCCGAATGGACCGCTCAGGATCAGAATCACGTTCTCTTCACCGATGAGTGTCGCATATACCTTCAAGCAGACAATCGTTGGAGACGTATTTGGAGGCAACCTGGTCAGGCTGAACGCCTTAGACACAAGTAGGGGGGCTAGGAGAGAACGACGTCACTCTCCTTTGCTGCCAGGTGTATCCAAGATGGAGGCGATGACGTCATCCAAGATGGCGGCCTGTAGACTTAGCAACAGTGCATGACATCATCCAAGATGGCGGGCGTGACGCCATTCAACATGGCGGATTTTGATGGGAAGTTAGGTCAATTGGGCTATCTCCACTAACCTAATCCCCTCCCCTGCCCCCTCCCCTCCTTTCCCCCAGAAAGTGGCAGGAAGTTCAAATTCCATCAGGACAATGCAACACATCTTATTTAAACTAAGAAAATGGCAGGAAAATTGGTCACTTGGGCTACCTCCACTAACCTAAGACATCTGATCGCCACCTCCTCCCAGGAACTGGTGGGAAGAGGACTCACCTTGTGCTGGACATACGGCTGTATTTTGCATGCAGTCTTTATTTAAACAATATGATGCAGTACAGCCATCCTGTGTGTTCACCATGAGGTCCTGAGTCCAACTGACCTAGTACACACTACCACCACCAGAGGGCGCTGAAATCCCTCCCATTACGTAATCCAAGATGGCGGCCATGGTTTCAGCTGATGACCCATCCAAGATGGCGGATTTTGGGGGGAAACAGTGTGTTCACCACGAGGTCTGAACTTAGTACACAGTACTGTCACAGAGGGCACTGTCATCTATTCTGTAACACAATCCAAGACGGTGGTCTGGGGTGGGGAGCAATGGCTGGTACCAACAGGAGCCCTTAATCCAGTCACATGTTAGATTTCAGCCAGTAGGATGGCAGTATCTGGTAATGTTATAGGAGGGGATATAGGGGAGGCTCAGCAGCTCTGGGACTTCAGTCTTGCTCAGCAGCAACAGAAGAAGAACCATGAAGTGTCAGCAGCAGTCACAATCCAGCACAGCCCTGCACAACAGGAGGAAACGGAAAAGTAAGTATCCCATACCACATCTTTCTCTGTGGTTAACATTATTATTATTATTATTATTATTCATTGTTTCCACGTGTTGGTCCTTGTCTAATGCTTCCTTGTCTTTGTTCAGCAGTAGTCCTCAACGCGTTCAGGCCAGCAGTGTCGAGCACCAACATGCCAATCTCTGCCACGTCCGGACCTGCAGCAACCTTGGCTGCCATCTTGTCGAGTCCTGCAGCTTCCTCTAGATCTGTGGCGGCAACAACCTCCAGCACATCTGAACCAGTAGCGGCCACGTGGGCTCCTGTAGCACGCATAGCCCACTTGCTGGGGCAGGACAAGGAACTGCTGTTGTCCATCCCACTCATCGATTTGTGTGATGAGGAAACACGATCTGCCCCCGACACATAGAACGCTGCTGGTGGTCCTAAACAACATCAAGATGGAGAACAGTACTGGCCACCAACATATGACCCATCCCAGCAGAACATCCCTGCGATAGTGCAGCCACAGAGTGCAGATGCTGTGGATAAGAAGGCATCGATTGTACCTATTCTTTTCACCTCCACATACAATTTAACACCAATGGAACGAAACGTGTAAATGTTGATATAGAAGCACATCATGTCTGGGGCTTGCATGCGAGAATGGAAATTGAAAATGTATCTAAGTATGTTTAAGTGCCAATTTCCGAGTTCGACTGGGACGAAATATGTGGTGCAAAGCGCTACATCAATCAGCGGATGACTACAGAGTATTATCCAACTTGTTCTCGCCCAGACATCTGCCTTACTGGTGTGAGACTTTCTATTACAACAATGTACGATGACTGTGCATTATGTGTGAAATCTGGTGACAGCAGTGTTTATCTAAGGCATGCCTCAGTTATGAAGTTATACGACCTGGATACTGCGCTACGTCTTGCATTGGAGAGACTGAACCGTTGATTGCCGAGCATAGACTCTGCATACAATGATGTTGTAAACTCCCTACGTGTGCATAGTGTACATGTTGATGATTTGAAGCAGCACCTTTGTTTGCACATGAACGCTGAACCTAAAGACAAACAGATTAAATGTGCGTGTGAAGAACCTGAGTACTGTGAGGCATCCATTGGCCTGAGTGAGATACGAGCGGAATTTATTGCACGTCAAAATGCTTTGTTTGGGAAATACTGTACAGCTGCGAAGAAGAAGATACATAAAATGGTTCAAATGGCTCTGAGCACTATGGGACTTAACTTCTGAGGTCATCAGTCCCCTAGAACTTAGAACTATGTAAACCTAACTAACCTAAGGACATCACACACATCCATGCCCGAGGCAGGATTCGAACCTGCGACCGTAGCGGTCGCGCGGTTCCATACTGTAGCGCCTAGAACCGCTCGGCCACCCCGGCCGGCAGCTATAGTGGCTACACGTACCAGTACTGTCCCTTCAAGTGTACCTTTCTATATATGTCAACCACTTGTCAGTACCTGGCGGAGTTAGTATCATGGCAGGGTGGGTGAAACATCCTCATCACAAGGACTTTGTTGTCGGTGATTGGTCCTGTGAAGATACAAAAGATGACCTGAAGAAGAAGAAGAAGAACAGAATTCTTCTCCCTGATAATATACGAGCAATTATTGTAGTTCCATCCAACTGTGGGAAGACTAATGTTCTCATGACGCTGCTAACACATGTAGATGGAGTCCGATTTGAGCATGGTTCTGTATTCTCAAAAACACTGTTTCAACCCAAGTATCAGCTATTGCAGGAGATATTGGGCGGTGTAGATAGTGTTATATACACGACATTCAGTGAAAGCGGTGATATCTCTCCACCTGAAAAAGCAATGCCAAACACTGTCTTCATATTTGACGATGTTGCTGTGGAAAACCAAGACCAAATTCGAAAATATTTCTGTTTCGGTCGTCATATGGGTGCTGATGTATTTTATATAACCCAAACAAATTCCAGAATCCCCCTAATGAGGAGATGGAGGAATTAAGTGTGATTAAACAAATAGCCAGGGCAAATGGATGTAAAGATCGTGACGTAATGAAACGTCATTATAAATTAAAATCAAAAATATGTAACAGGAAGAAGCCAATAGAACCAGGAGGCAAGAAGTTTGTGGTTATGTCATGCAATGCTGCGTTTTCCGACAGAACTGCGCAGGCCTTCAAAAAAGCTAAAATAAAAATTAGGCTTCAAACGAAAGGTACAACTGGTTATAAGCTACGGCACACAGTTGGCAACGACAGCAGTAAATATATGGGATCTGGTGTTCATAAGATTAGCTGCCAGGACTGTGATAGATTTTACATCGCTCAGACAGGAAGAGGATTCGAACCTGCGACCCTAGCAGCAGCGCGGTTCCAGACTGTAGCGCCTAGAACCGCATCCTGTTAAACATAGCTCAGAAGTATGCCCATTTATGCTTACTGGGGTGGCGGGACTTTGCATTTATAATAGTGTCAGTGGCAGTTGTCTTCCTAAATATGATAATTTTATGTCTTCCATCTCTTTTAGTTAACCTGAGCTCCAACAAACTTATACTTCCTTCTTCTTCCAACTTCACTGTGTATTCCTTTCTGCTGTCCCGCGTATTTCACTTTCGAAATAGATGAAATGTATGACGAGATAAAAGAAATTATTCAGGTAGTGAAGGGAGACGAAAATTTAATAGTCATTGGTGACTGGAATTCGTCAGTAGGAAAAGGGAGAGAAGGAAACATAGTAGGTGAATATGGATTGGGGGGAAGAAATGAAAGAGGAAGCCGCCTTGTAGAATTTTGCACAGAGCATGACTTTATCATAGCTAACACATGGTTCAAGAATCATAAAAGAAGGTTGTATACCTGGAAGAATCCTGGAGATACTAAAAGGTATCAGATAGATTATATAATGGTAAGACAGAGATTTAGGAACCAGGTTTTAAATTGTAAGACATTTCCAGGGGCAGATGTGGACTCTGACCACGATCTATTGGTTATGAACTGCAGATTGAAACTAAAGAAACTGCAAAAAGGTGGGAATTTAAGGAGATGGGACCGGGATAAACTGAAAGAACCAGAGGTTGTATAGAGTTTCAGGGAGAGCATAAGGGAAGAATTGACAGGAATGGGGGAAAGAAATACAGTAGAAGAAGAATGGGTAGCTCTGAGGGATGAAGTAGTGAAGGCAGCAGACGATCAAATAGGTAAAGACGAGGGCTATTAGAAATCCTTGTATAACAGAAGAAATATTGAAATTAACTGATGAAAGGAGAAAATATAAAAATGCAGTAAATGAAGCAGGCAAAAAGGAATACAAACGTCTCAAAAATGAGATTGACAGGAAGTGCAAAATGGCTAAGCAGGGATGGCTAGAGGACAAATGTAAGGATGTAGAGGCTTGTCTCACTAGGGGTAAGATAGATACTGCCTACAGGAAAATTAAAGAGACCTTTGGAGAGAAGAGAACCACTTGTATGAATATCAAGAGCTCAGATGGCAACCCAGTTCTAAGCAAAGAAGGGAAGGCAGAAAGGTGGAAGGAGCATATAGAGGGTTCATACAAGGGCGATGTACTTGAGGACAATATTATGGAAATGGAAGAGGATGTAGATGAAGATGAAATGGGAGATATGATACTGCGTGAAGATTTTGACAGAGCACTGATAGACCTGAGTCGAAACAAGGCCCCAGGAGTAGACAACATTCCATTAGAACTACTGATGGCCTTGGGAGAGCCAGTCATGACAAAACTCTATACCATCTGGTGAGCAAGATGTATGAGACAGGCGAAATACCCTCAGACTTCAAGAAGAATATAATAATTCCAATCCCAAAGAAAGCAGGTGTTGACAGATGTGAAAATTACCGAACTATCAGTTTAATAAGTCACAGCTGCAAAATACTAACGCGAATTCTTTACAGACGAATGGAAAAACTGGTAGAAGCGGACCTCGGGGAAGATCAGTTTGGATTCCGTAGAAATGTTGGAACACGTGAGGCAATACTGACCCTACGGCTTATCTTAGAAACTAGATTAAGGAAAGGCAAACCTACGTTTCTAGCATTTGTAGACTTAGAGAAAGCTTTTGACAATGTTAACTTGAATACTCTCAAATTCTGAAGGTGGCAGGGGTAAAATACAGGGAGCGAAAGGCTATTTACAATTTGTACAGCAACCAGATAGCAGTTATAAGAGTCGAGGGACATGAAAGGGAAGCAGTGGTTGGGAAAGGAGTGAGACAGGGTTGTAGCCTCTCCCCGATGTTATTCAATCTGTATATTGAGCAAGCAGTAAAGGAAACAAAAGAAAAATTCGGAGTAGGTATTAAAATTCATGGAGAAGAAGTAAAAACTTTGAGGTTCGCCGATGACATTGTAATTCTGTCAGAGACAGCAAAGGACTTGGAAGAGCAGTTGAACGGTATGGACAGTGTCTTGAAAGGAGGATATAAGATGAACATCAACAAAAGCAAAACGAGGATAATGGAATGTAGTCAAATTAAATCGGGTGATGCTGAGGTAATTAGATTAGGAAATGAGACACTTAAAGTAGTAAAGGAGTTTTGCTATTTAGGGAGTAAAATAACTGATGATGGTCGAAATAGAGAGGATATAAAATGTAGACTGGCAATGGCAAGGAAATCGTTTCTGAAGAAGAGAAATTTGTTAACGTCGAGCATAGATTTAAGTGCCAGGAAGTCCTTTCTGAAAGTATTTGTATGGAGTGTAGCCATGTATGGAAGTGAAACATGGACGATAACTAGTTTGGACAAGAAGGGAATAGAATCTTTCGAAATGTGGTGCTACAGAAGAATGGTGAAGATAAGGTGGGTAGATCACGTAACTAATGAGGAGGTATTGAATAGGATTGGGGAGAAGAGAAGTTTGTGGCACAACTTGACTAGAAGAAGGGATCGGTTGGTAGGACATGTTTTGAGGCATCAAGGGATCACAAATTTAGCATTGGAGGGCAGCGTGGAGGGTAAAAATCGTAGAGGGAGACCAAGAGACGAATACACTAAGCAGATTCAGAAGGATGTAGGTTGCAGTAGGTATTGGGAGATAAAGAAGCTTGCACAGAACAGAGTAGCATGGAGAGCTGCATCAAACCCGTCTCAGGACTGAAGACCACAACAACAACAACAACAACCTTTGTACAGTAGTATAATATCGTCTACATATCGTCTGTAATAGACAATTGTCTCGAAGACGTCAGGATTTAGTTCAAAAAAACTTATTTTCTAGCTCATTTATAAATACCCCAGCTAAAGTACCAGACAAACTGTTGGCCATTCCGAGCCCGTCCTTCTGATAAAAAATCTTGTTAAACTTAAAATAACTAAATGACATCACAAGTTCCAAAATTTCCAACAGTTATGCTATTTCACCCTGGCTAATCTTCCTATGTGTTAGCAAGTTCCTCCTTATAATTTATTGGGACGTTGATATATAGGTTGTTATTGTTGTGGTCTTCAGTTCTGAGACTGGTTTGATGCAGCTCTCCATGCTACTCTATCCTGTGCAAGCTTCTTCATCTCCCAGTACCTACTGCAACCTACATCCTTCTGAATCTGCTTGGTGTATTCATCTCTTGGTCTCCCTCTACGATTTTTACCCTCCACGCTGACCTCAAATACTAAATTGTTGATCCCTTGATGCCTCAGAACATGTCCTACCAACCGATCCCTTCTTCTAGTCAAGTTGTGCCACAAACGTCTCTTCTCCTAATCCTATTCAACACCTCCTCATTAGTTATGTGATCTACCCACCTTATCTTCATCATTCTTCTGTAGCACCACATTTCGAAATCTTCTATTCTCTTCTTGTCTAAACTAGTTATCGCCCATGTTTCACTTCCATACACGGCTACACTCCATACAAATACTTTCAGAAACGGCTTCCTAAAACTTAAATCAATACTCGATGTTAACAAATTTCTCTTCTTCAGAAAAACTTTCCTTCCCATTGCCAGTCTACATTTTATATCCTCTCTACTTCGACCATCATCAGTTATTTTGCTCCCCAAATAGCAAAACTCCTTTACTACTTTAAGTGTCTCATTTCCTAATCTAATACCCTCAACATCACCCGACTTAATTCGACTACATTCCATTATTCTCGTTTTGCTTTTGTTGAAGTTCATCTTACAGGGTGTTTCAAAAATGACCGGTATATTTGAAACGGCAATAAAAACTAAACGAGCAGCGATAGAAATACACCGTTTGTTGCAATATGCTTGGGACAACAGTACATTTTCAGGCAGACAAACTTTCGAAATTACAGTAGTTACAGTTTTCAACAACAGATGGCGCTGCGGTCTGGGAAACTTTATAGTACGATATTTTCCACACATCCACCATGCGTAGCAATAATATGGCGTAGTCTCTGAATGAAATTACCCGAAACCTTTGACAACGTGTCTGGCGGAATGGCTTCACATGCAGATGAGATGTACTGCTTCAGCTGTTCAATTGTTTCTGGATTCTGGCGGTACACCTGGTCTTTCAAGTGTCCCCACAGAAAGAAGTCACAGGGGTTCATGTCTGGCGAATAGGGAGGCCAATCCACGCCGCCTCCTGTATGTTTCGGATAGCCCAAAGCAATCACACGATCATCGAAATATTCATTCAGGAAATTAAAGGCGTCGGCCGTGCGATGTGGCCGGGCACCATCTTGCATAAACCACGAGGTGTTCGCAGTGTCGTCTAAGGCAGTTTGTACCGCCACAAATTCACGAAGAATGTCCAGATAGCGTGATGCAGTAATCGTTTCGGATCTGAAAAATGGGCCAATGATTCCTTTGGAAGAAATGGCGGCCCAGATCAGTACTTTTTGAGGATGCAGGGACGATGGGACTGCAACATGGGGCTTTTCGGTTCCCCATATGCGCCACTTCTGTTTATTGACGAAGCCGTCCAGGTAAAAATAAGCTTCGTCAGTAAACCAAATGCTGCCCACATGCATATCGCTGTCATCAATCCTGTGCACTATATCGTTAGCGAATGTCTCTCGTGCAGCAATAGTAGCGGCGCTGAGGGGTTGCCGCGTTTGAATTTTGTATGGATAGAGGTGTAAACTCTGGCGCATGAGACGATACGTGGACGTTGGCGTCATTTGGACCGCAGCTGCAACACGGCGAACGGAAACCCGAGGCCGCTGTTGGATCACCTGCTGCACTAGCTGCGCGTTGCCCTCTGTGGTTGCCGTACGCGGTCGCCCTACCTTTCCAGCACGTTCATCCGTCACGTTCCCAGTCCGTTGAAATTTTTCAAACAGATCCTTTATTGTATCGCTTTTCGGTCCTTTGGTTACATTAAACATCCGTTGAAAACTTCGTCTTGTTGCAACAACACTGTGTTCTAGGCGGTGGAAATCCAACACCAGAAAAATCCTCTGTTCTAAGGAATAAACCATGTTGTCTACAGCACACGTGCACGTTGTGAACAGCACACGCTTACAGCAGAAAGACGACGTACAGAATGGCGCACCCACAGACTGCGTTGTCTTCTATATCTTTCACATCACTTGCAGCGCCATCTGTTGTTGAAAATTGTAACTACTGTAATTTCGAAAGTTTGTCCGCCTGAAAATGTACTGTTGTCCCAAGCATATTGCAACAAACGGTGTATTTCTATCGCTGTTCGTTTAGTTTTTATTGCCGTTTCAAATATACCGGTCATTTTTGAAACACCCTGTATATCCTACCTTCAAGACACCATCCATTCCGTTCAACTGCTCTTCCAAGTCCTTTGCTGTCTCTGACAGAATTACAATGTCATCGGCGAACCTCAAAGTTTTTATTTCTTCTCCATGGAATTTAATACCTACTCCAAATTTTTCTTTTGTTTCCTTCACTGCTTGCTCAATATACAGATTCAATAACATCTGGGAGAGGCTACAACCCTGTCTCACTCCCTTCCCAACCACTGCTTCCCTTTCATGCCCCTCAACTCTTATAACTGCCATTTGGTTTCTATATAAATTGTAAATAGCCTTTCGCTCCCTGTATTTTACCGCTCCCACCTTCAGAATTCGAAAGACAGTATTACAGTCAACATTGTCAAAAGCTTTCTCTAAGTCTACAAATGCTAGAAACGTAGGTTTGCCTTTCCTTAATCTAGTTTCTAAGATAAGCCGTAGGGTCAGTATTGCCTCACGTGTTCCAATATTTCTATGGAATCCAAACTGATCTTCCCCAAGGTCGGCTTCTGCTAGTTTTTCCATTCGTCTGTAAAGAATTCGCGTTAGTATTTTGCAGCTGTGACTTATTAAACTGATAGTTCGGTAATTTTCACATCTGTCAACACCTGCTTTCTTTGGGATTGGGATTATTATATTCTTCTTGAAGTCTGAGGGTATTTCGCCTGTCTCATACATCTTGCTCACCAGGTGGTAAAGTTTTCTCAGGACTGGCTCTCCCAAGGCCATCAGTAGTTCTAATGGAATGTTGTCTACTCCTGGGGCCATGTTTCGACTCAGGTCTTTCAGTGCTCTGTCGAACTCTTCACGCAGTATCATATCTCCCATTTCATCTTCATCTACATCCTCCTCCATTTCCATAATGTTGTCCTCAAGTACATCGCCCTTGTATAGTCCCTCTACAAACCCCTTCCACCTTTCTGCTTTCCCTTCTTTGCTTAGAACTGGGTTTCCACTTGAGCTCTTGATATTCATACAAGTGGTTCTCTTTTCTCCAAAGGTCTCTTTAATTTTCCTGTAGGCAGTATCTATCTTACCCCTAGTGAGATAAGCCTCTACACCCTTACATTTATCCTCTAGCCATCCCTGCTTAGCCATTTTGCACTTCCTGTCGATCTCATTTTTGAGACATTTGTATTCCTTTTTGCCTGCTTCATTTACTGCATTTTTATATTTTCTCCTTTCATCAGTTAAATTCAATATTTCTTCTGTTATACAAGGATTTCTAATAGCCCTCGTCTTTTTACCTACTTGATCGCCTGCTGCCTTCACTACTTCATCCCTCAAAGCTACCCATTCTTCTTCTACTGTATTTCTTTCCCCCATTCCTGCCATTTGTTCCCTTACGCTCTCCCTAAAACTCTGTACACGCTCTGGTTTAGTCAGTTTATCCAGGTCCCATCTCCTTAAATTCCCACCTTTTTGCAGTTTCTTCAGTTTTAATCTACACTTCATAACCAATAGATTGTGGTCAGAGTCCACATCTGCCCCTGGAAATGTCTTACAATTTAAAACCTGCTTTCTAAATCTCTGTCTTACCATTATATAATCTATCTGATACCTTTTAGTATCTCCAGGGTTCTTCCATGTATACAACCTCCTTTCATGACTCTTGAACCAAGTGTTAGCTATGATTAAGTTACGCTCTGCAAAAATTCTACAAGGCGGCTTTCTCTTTCATTTCTTACCCCCATCCATATTCACCTACTACATTTCCTTCTCTCCCTTTTCCTACTACCGAATTCCAGTCACCCATGACTATTAAATTTTCGTCTCCCTTCACTATCTGAATAATTTCTTTTTTTTCATCATACATTTCTTCAATTTCTTCGTCATCTGCAGAGCTAGTTGGCATATAAACTTGTACTACTGCAGTAGGCATGGACTTCGTGTCTATCTTGGCCACAATAATGCGTTCACTATGTTGTTTGTAGTAGCTTACCCGCATTCCTATTTTCTTATTCATTATTAAACCTACTCCTGCATTACTCCTACTTGACTTTGTATTTATTACCCTGTATTCGCCTGACCAAAAGTCTTGTTCCTCCTGCCACCCAACTTCACTAATTCCCACTATATCTAACTTTAACCTATCCATTTCCCTTTTTAAATTTTCTAACCTACCTGCCCGATTAAGGGATCTGACATTCCGCGCTCCGATCCGTAGAACGCCAGTTTTCTTTCTCCTGATAACGACGTCCTCTTGAGTAGTCCCCGCCCGGAGATCCGAATGGGGGACTATTTTACCTCCGGAATATTTTACCCAAGAGGACGCCATCATCATTAACCATACAGTAAAGCTGCATGCACTCGGGAAAAATTACGGCTGTAGTTTCCCCTTGCTTTCAACCGTTCGCAGTACCAGCACAGCAAGGCCGTTTTGGTTAGTGTTACAAGGCCAGATCAATCAATCATCCAGACTGTTGCCCCTGCAACTACTGAAAATGCTGCTGCCCCTCTTCAGGAACCACGCGTTTGTCTGGCCTCTCAACAGATACCCCTCCGTTGTGGTTGCACCTATGGTACGGCTATCTGTATCGCTCAGGCATGCAAGCCTCCCCACCAACGGCATGGTCCATGGTTCATGGGGGGGTATATAGGTTAATGATGTCAAAGGAAGCCAATGTAGCCCCATCTGGGATCGGTACATCTTTAACCTCATTCGCAAATTCATAAATATTCCTGACATTGAATCATTTTCTGTAAGTATATGCTGCTCTTAGTCTCTTGTTGAATTCACGGTTCCATTTGTAATTGGGACACGACATGTTATTAATAATCGGCCGAATCGGTTCCCCTTTCTTGTGCAACTTAATTTGCGAACGAAGCACAGGAATGGACGGGTTCATCATTTTTAATCTACGTTTCTCTTTTACATCTGGGAACAAAAATATACAGCTGTCAATTACTTTCTTTATATCTGACTCAAATCTGTTCACAGGATTTCTCTTGATTTCAACTGTTATTACCTGCAAGAAATTTTTCGGTTCTTTGAATGTAATCGCAATCATAAATTATGACAACCGAATTACGTTTGTCTGCTCTCGTAACTATAGCCTTATCCATTTCCAGTTTTTGATTTTAGCTTTTAAGTCCTTCTACATGCTTTGCATTTTTTCGTTCGTGACTGCCTACTGCAGATACGCATTTATTAGTTTTTACTGCTATGTCAATTTGATGAAATTTATTGAGTTTAGCCATGTCACACGCATCTTTTACCTCCACAATAGTATTCCTAATTATGGCTGTGCTCAATTTCGGAGTAATACTAAAATGCGAACCCTCATTCAAAAGATCCATTTCACTATTCGTCATTTTTATGTTCGTGAGATTAAATTAATTATAGTCTTCAAACAAGACAATCTGAATTTAAAACACATTTACCAGGCACATGTCGGAATTGGCATGTCATTCAATGATTTTGTAAAGATATGTGCTGATTGCTGGAATTATTCCAGCATGGGTTTCTCGTTATTGATAAAAAAAGAAAACTGAGTGATGGTAGGTACAGGCGAAACTTTGAAGAGGTTTTGCATTTATAGCACGGTAAGAGAGGTTAGTACCTCAGTATATGCTGCACCATGGACAAATTCGCGCGTATGTCTAGCTCTCAACCCGAGAGAATGGACGTACATAGACAGAACATTCGCCTGTACATGGATGCGAAAATTCAGGCTATTGTGCATAAAGTTGGAGGTATGCGCAGGGAAGTAGAGACGTATTACCAGACTCTTCTCAGAATGGTGAATGTGTTAAATGAGGTAGTTAATGAAGTCGGTAAGAAAGTAATCGACTGAACTGAAAAGATCGAGGCTATTCAGGGGAAAATAGATGTGGAGTTCCTTGTTGAAAAGGGGGAGCACTTACATAGTAAGAGGAAGAAGAAAATGAGCGGATGTATAAAGCCTCACGCTGCAGAGATGTCGACGAAGCAGAGATTGATTCAAGCGCGAAAGCAGTTAGTGGAAATTACGGTTACTGAGGTTAGGGCATATGGATCGACAGCAAACGTTAAGAGAGACCTTCAAGCCGGTTACTGAATCTCTCCGACAGCTCTCAGCTAGAACAAAAACACAAGATAACGATGGTGTTTCCATTGACAAATTGCCGGCCGCGGTGGTCTAGCGGTTCTGGCGCTGCAGTCCGGAACCGCGGGACTGCTACGGTCGCAGGTTCGAATCCTGCCTCGGGCATGGGTGTGTGTGATGTCCTTAGGTTAGTTAGGTTTAAGTAGTTCTAAGTTCTAGGGGACTTATGACCTAAGATGTTGAGTCCCATAGTGCTCAGAGCCATTTGAACCATTGACTAATTCGTTATCCGTCACTCCCCTGGTCAGATAGATAGAACATTCGGCGTTAGCAAGGGAAGACCGTACATGTTGGGTACGCATCCTATAACTGACACAATACGGATTGGTGATTGGTGGTTTGAGAGAACACCTGGCTTAATGGATCTTATTTTCCTAAGCCGCGCGGGATTAGCCGAGCGGTCTTATGCGCTGCAGTCATGGGCTGGTCCGGCGGAGGTTCGAGTCCTCCCTCGGGCATGGGTGTGTGTGTTTGTCCTTAGGATAATTTGGGTTAAGTAGTGTGTAAGCTTAGGGACTGATGACCTTAGCAGTTAAGTCCCATAAGATTTCAGACACATTTGAACATTATTTTTCCTAAAACCTACCAAAAAACCTATAAATTATTCAGTTAATGATAGGGAAACGTACCGTGAAATACTGCACATGGCTGATGTACAGAAGATAGTGAGCAGCCTGAACAACAAGAAATATGAAGCCATTAAAAAACCAATACTTGAAGGCGAAAACATCAACAACAACAACAACAACAACAGCAGCAGCGGTGATGGTATTGACACTCAGCATGAAGTAGTGAACAGTCGAAACCCTCAGTATATATATTATGACGACCCCAACGAGCTAATAGATCTACCACGACTGCTCATGGCATTATCTGCTGCAGGTAATACAGCTCATTCGAATGAGGTTGTTTCAATAATCTCTGAGCTTAGAGAGAGAGGTATCATCGAATAAGGCTGGAGACAGTAGTTCGAGAACTGCACAAACCAGCACGCAAAACATACCCTCGTAGGCATGTTATGATTAAAGGTTTGGATGACTTATGGCAAGCTGATCTTGTAAATCTGAGGGAATATTCACGTGAGAATAATGGATTCAAATATATTTTAATGGTTATTGATACATACTCCAAATTTTCTTGGGAAATACCTGTTAAAACAAAAACGGTTAGAAGTGTCGCGGAAGTTTTTGAGCGTTTGCTACAGACAGGGACGAATCGATGCCCTGAAAACCTCCAAACCGATCACGGCAGAGAGTTTTACAATAGGTATTTCAAGAACGTGATGCAGCGGTACGGAATACATCACCACTCAACATTCACTCACCTGAAGGCAAGTATCGTGGAGCGTCTGAACAGGACAATAAATGGTCGAATGTGGATGAGTTTCAACCTTCGCGGCTCATAAAAATGGACAGATATCCTCCCAGAATAATTGCTCAGTATAATCTAACCAAAAATACCACAATAAAAATGAGACCAATCGATGTTAGTGATGATGGACTCATGGATACGATGTACTATCGCATTAAAATGCTGGATCCACGCAGACAGAAATTTAATGTAGGTGATTTGGTACGTATCTCAAAACACAAAACGTCATTTGAGAAATCATACCTACCGAATTGGTCAACAGAGATATTTACAGTTTCAAAGGTGCAAAGAACGAATCCTAGAACTTTTATATTGAAGGATAGTAAAGGTAAAGAAACTGCAGGCTGCTTCTACACCGAGGAGTTGTAGTAAGGCTCAGAACCGGATGTTTTTCTCGTGGAGAGAGTCATAAGACGTCATGGAAATAAACCACTAGTCAAATGGCTTGATTTTCCTGATAAACAAAACAGTTGGTTGATGCCGACGATTTGCTATATAATGGGGGCGCATAATTTACAACCACGGCAGTAGCATAACATTCGTGCTAGGAGACGCATTAGAGGAGGTGGTGGTATTCCAAACGAACTGCCGGTGGAATTGCACATCCCTGGGTATAACTACTGTGGACCTGGAACAAAGCTTCAGAAACGCTTGGCGCGAGGTGATAAGGGGGTTAACCTGCTCGACGAAGCGTGTATGGAACATGACACTGCATACGGTGCAAATGAAGATCTATCAAGTTGTCACATTGCAGAGAGGATTTTAGATGATAAGGCTAAGGCGATACGGGGAAGAAAGGATATTGGTATAGGTCAACGTATCGCAGCATTTTCAGTAGATAAAACCATGTGAGGCAAAATGAAGTTGGGTTTAGGAGTGATGAATTTCAAGGGAGTTATGAATGCTGCACATTGTGCACTAAACAAGAAGAAGGACAAGGGCGGGAAGCAGCGCTGCTTGAAGAACTGTAAGCTGACAGCGATGTATGCAGCTAAAAATGCACTGAAGCATAAAGATGCGGGAAGAAGACGACGATCGGTTAAGGCAACTTGAGTTCTACCAATACCCAAGACATCTGGTGGTTTTATTCCATTTCTCATCCCAGCCCTCTCCGCGCTATCGGCAGTAGGGTCACTCGCTGTTAGTGCTGCATCCATCGCTCGAACTGTCAAGAACGCGCAAAACTCCCAAGCGCAGTCAGAAGAAGCAACAAGACATTACTGCATGATGGAAGTCACAGCCATCGGTAACGGACTATACTTGAAACCGTACAGGAAAGGGATTGATCTACTCATAAATTTAAAAAAAAGCCCATTAGAGGTCCTACCAGATCGACCACTCACAAATACTGATCTTTTTAAGTTTGTTATAAAACAAATTCAACATACGAAGATTCCGCGATGTGTTTATGCGGATACACTACCGAAGACTATGTGGAAAAGCGGTGAATGTGACATTGTGAATTTAAATGTTGCTGGAGACCCCGACACCCACTGGGTATCATATGTTATGAAAAATCCGGATACCATCTACTATTTCGATTCATTTAGTGACCTGCAACCACCAGAAGAATTACAACAATGCTTCATTCACAGAAGACGTGCGTTCTACAATTATTGGCGTAAGCTACATGTCACGCATGTCCTGTTAGAATCGCGAGCAGTGGAGCTGATTTCTATTGCACGATCTGTGACATCAGTATGCATATGCGGGCTAGACGATGTGGTGTCACTATGTGCGAATGCACGAGCTAGACATGTCACACCTGTCCCATTAGAATCATGAGCAGTGGTGTAGATTTCTGTTGCACGATCTGTGATGTCAGCATACACGTGAGGGCTAGACACTGTGACGTCACTATGCATGCACGTGGGCTAGACACGTCACACATGTCCTGTTAGACTCGTGAGAGAGAAAGTGGTTGAACAGATGAGATGAATGACAGTGGCCTCTGGTGGCGGTACTGTATACTAGACCTGTACTTCATGGTGATCACACTTTTTCCCTCCATTTTCCCCTGCCATCTTGGATTATGTCACGGAACGGAATGGACAACAGCACCTTCTGGTGGCAGTACTGCGTACTAGGTCAGTTTGATTCTGGACCTCACGGCGAACACACTGGATGGTGGTAGTGCCTCAAATTGTTTAAATAAAGACTAGTGCATGATTTCGAGAGTTGAAGATTAGCAAGCAGGTTTGCCGAGTCTTTTAGATGGATTATTATTTCGACGATTTATGAGTTGTTTGGCTCTCTGGAAATAAGTGTATTTCATTATTTGAGTGGTTTGCATGTCTGTAGGCTGTGCAATGCATTATTTTGGCGGTTTACAATTAGCAAGTGCGTCTGCAGAACATTATACATGGGTTATTTGGGTAATTTATGAGTTGTTTGCAGGTCTGTATGCTGTGTACTGATATTATTTCGGTAATTTACGAGTTGTTTGTTGTGCGTTATTTCAATAATTTACGAGTATTTTACAGGTCTGTAGGCTGTGTGGCGTGACTCCAAGCATGTCAGAGTGTGTGTTTCGTATCAGTGTAATAAATATGCTATCTCTCAAAATCCATCCCTAAATAAATTGTTCCAAAATAAAGTACACTCCTTCCCCTCTCCAGCAGCCAGGTGCAGGCTGGGTCCTTTTCCCACCAATCCCTTGGAAGAGGTGGCGGTCAAATGACTTAGGTTAGTAGAGGTAGCCCAAGTGACCTATTTTCCCGCCATTTTCTTAGGTTAAATGAGGTGTGTTGCATTGTACTGATGGAATTTGAACTTCCCACCATTTTCTGGGGGAGGGGAAGGATGAGGGGAGAGGGTCAGGTTAGTGGAGGTAGCCCAATTGACTTATCTTCCCGCCACAATCCGCCATCTTGAGTGACGTCACCCACCATCTTCGTCATCGCCTCCATCTAGGATACACCTGGCAACATTGGAGAGTGGCATCGTTCTCTCCTAGCCCCCCTACTGACGCAAAGTCCAATGAGTGCAGCAAGGTGGAGGTTCCTTGCTAATTTGGGTGGCATTATGTGGGGCCAACGTATGCTGCTGGTGGTAATGGAAGGCGCCGTAATGGCTGTACGATAAGTGAATGCCATCCTGCGACCAATAGTGCAACCATATCAATAGCATATTGGCGAGGCATTCGGCTTCATAGACAACAATTCAGACCCCATCGTGCACATCTTATGAATGACTTCCTCCAGGATAACGGCATCGCTCGACTAAAGTGGCCAGCATGTTCTCCAGACATGAATCCTATCGAACATGCCTGGGATACATTGAAAAGGGCTGTTTATGGACGACGTGACCCAGCAACCACTCTGAGGCATCTACGCCTAATCGACATTGAGGAATGGGACAATCAGTGCCTTGATGAACTTGTGGATAGTATGCTACGACGAATACATGCATGTATCAATGCAAGAGGACGTGCTACTAGGTACTAGAGGTACCGGCGTGTACAGAAATCTGGAACACCACCTCTGAAGGTCTCGCTATATGGTGGTACAAAATACAATGTGTGGTTTTCATGAGCAATGGGCAGAAATGAAGTTTATGTTGATCTCTATTCCAATTTTCTATACAGATTCCGGAACTCTCGGAACCGGGGTGATGCAAAACTTTTTTTGATGCGTGTATTTAGAGGGTGGACAGAGGATTCTGCACTAATAAAACATGCCAAAGATAAACAATGAGCTATATTCTATCAGAATTCATTAACACAGACCCAAGATAGCCTTCACTAATGTTCTAATATTACTTACAAACAAGGGAGACATAGACACAGAAATCAGCCAACAAATGAAGAAATCGGCACATGAAATTACAGCCTTCCACAAACACTACTTCCGATGCTAATGTGCTGGAAATAACTGAATGCATATGATATTTCGAACATGACAGAGCGAGCTGAACCCGTGATATAACTATCGAGATGACAAGCAGGAATTGTGGGACGGGAGCTTACCGGTGCTTCTTACTACATGGCTGAAGACGCCGTCTCACAGTAACAGCGGGTGGAAATGGTGACACCTATATGTGAACAATATTACCATATTCTAATCAAAGTAATGAACAGGTAAACTATAATCTGCCTCAAAGCGGCAAGTGCCCAGAGCAGAGCGCATTCATGTCTGAATCGTTTCGCTGAAGCAGTTGGTACTAAGAGAAACTGGCAAAAAGTGAGGTTGAAGTGGCTGGGCTCCAAATGTTCATGACATCAGTGTCGACTGAGCTTATCAACTGACGAGAGGTGCGGTGACCAATGCCTACCTTCTAAGACTTGCAGAGCAGACATCGTTTCTCAGTTCGCAAAGGTTTCACATCCTGTCTTGGCCTCGATCGTCTTTTTATCACTGCTCATTGCGCCTCCTCGAACAAGATGAATGAACCCTTTGTTTTTATCTGTCTTTAACGGCATCTGGCATCTTCAGAACGTAACTAAATCCTCTCAAAATGAACGCATCCAAAATCAGATTCCAGGATACTGTTCCTCAGTAGATGAGGAAGCTGTATGTTAGTGACTTCTTTCAAAAATGGTTCAGATGACTCTGAGCACTATGGGACTTAACATCTGAGGTCATCAGTCCCATAGACTTAGAACTACACTACTGGCCATTAAAATTGCTACACCACGAACATGACGTGCTACAGACGGGAAATTTAACCGACAGGAAGAAGATGCTGTGATATGCAAATGATTAGCTTTTCAGAGCATTCACACAAGGATGGCGCCGGTTTCGACACCTACAACTTGCTGACATGAGGAAAGTTTCCAACTGATTTCTCATACACAAACAGCAGTTGACCGGTGTTCCCTGGTGAAACGTTATTGTGATGACTCGTGTAAGGAGGAGAAATGCGTACCATCACGTTTCCGACTTTGATAAAGGTCGGATTGTAGCCTATCGCGATTGCGGTTTATCGTATCGCGACATTGCTGCTCGCGTTGGTCGAGATCCAATGACTGTTAGCAGAAAATGTAATCGGTGGGTTCAGGAAGGCAATACGGAACGCCGTGCTGCATCCCAACGGCCTCGTATCACTAGCAGGCGAGATGACTGGCATCTTATCCGCATGGCTGTAACGGATCGTGCAGCCACGTCTCGATCCCTTAGTCATCAGATGGGGACGTTTGCAAGACAACAACCATCTGCACGAACAGTTCGACGACGTTTGCAGCAGCATAGACTATCAGCTCGGAGACCATGGCTGCGGTTGCCCTTGACGCTGCATCACAGACAGGAGCGTCGGCGATGGTGTGCTCAACGATGAACCTGGGTGCACGAATGGCAAATCGTCATTTTTTCCGATGAATCCAGGTTCTGTTTACAGCATCATGATGGTCGCATCCGTGTTTGGCAACATCGCGGTGAACGCACATTGGAAGCGTGTATTCGTCATCGCCATAGTGGCGTTACGCCCGGCGTGATGGTATGGGGTGCCATTGGTTAGACGTCTCGGTCACCTCTTGTTCGCACTGACGGCACTTTGAACAGTGGACGCTACATTTCAGATGTGTTACGACCCGTGGCTCTACCCTTCATTCGATCCCTGCGAAACCCCACATTTCAGCAGGATAATGCACGACCGCATGTTGCAGGTCCTGTACGGGCCTTTCTGGATACAGAAAATGTTCGACTGCTGCCCTGGTCAACACATTCTCCAATTCTCTTACCAACTGAAAACGTCTGGTCAATGGTGGCCGAGCAACTGGCTCGTCACTATACGCCAGTCACTACTCTTGATAAACTGTGGTATCGTCTTGAAGCTGCATGGGCAGCTGTACCTGAACACGCCATCCAAGTTCTGTTTGACTCAATGCCTAGGCGTATCAAGGCCGTTATTAAGGCCAGAGGTGGTTGTTCTGGGTACTGATTTCTCCGGATCTATGCACCCAATTTGCGTGAAAATTTAATCACGTCAGTTCTAGTATAATATATTTGTCCAATAAATACCCGTTATTATCTGCATTTCTTCTTGGTGTAGCAATTTTAATGGCCAGTAGTGTACTTAAAGCTAACTAACCTAAGGACATCACACACATCCATACCAGAAGCAGGTTTCGAACCTGCGACCGTAGCAGCAGCGCGGTTCCGGACTGAAGCTCCTAGAACCGCTCGGCCACAATGGCCGGCTGCGAATTCTTTCTCTCGGACTTTTTAATACGGGGCTAATTTTCATTAAATGAAACAGTGTCTGTGTATTACGGTCCTCTTTCTTTCAGAATTTTTGATACGAGGCCACTTTTCATTGAATGAAACAGTTTCCTGACCGACTGAGGAACACTATTGTAGGATCTGATTTCGGATGTGGTCATTTTGGTATGTTTGGTGGTAAGTTCCTGTGGGACCTAATTGCGGAGGCCATCGGCCCTAGGCTTACACACTACTTAATATAAGTTAAACTAACTTACTCTATGGACACCAAACACACCCATGCCCTAGGGAAGATTCGAACCTCCGACGAAAGGAGCCGCGCGTGGCAAGGCGCCTGAGACCACAAGGCTACCCCGCGCGGTGTTGTGGTCATTCTGAGAGGATTTAGTTATTTGCTCAAGATGCCGGAAACAGTTATATTCATTAAAAAATTCACGCCATGTCAAATATAGTCGCGTACTTACTTAGGTTTGTGCTGCAGCCTCGCAAGTCGTACATCGTCTTACTGGCGAGTTGAACAAAAGAAATTGTTCAAATGGCTCTGAGCACTATGGGACTGAACTTCTGAGGTCATCATTCCCCTAGAACTTAGAACTACTTAAACCTAACTAACCTAAGGACATCACACACATCCATGCCCTAGGCAGGATTCGAACCTACGACCGTAGCAGTCGCGCGGTTCCTGACTGTAGCGCCTAGAACCGCTCGGCCACCCCGGCTGGCCGAGTTTAACACTTACGGTGCTGGTCTCGTAGGTGGTTGCCATTAGCTGTGAACTGGCTAAAATATGTGTTTTTTTTAAGCTATAATTCGTGTGTAAAAATATGTAATTTGAATTTCAGGTTTATTAGACTTTCTACTTAAAACACGCGTATTTTGGTACTGCTAGAGTTAAATCTGGAATACGTAATGAAACTTCCGTTTAACACAGAAAAAAAATCGAAAAGGAATTTTAGTATTCAAATATGTAAGCAAACACGTGGTCTTTCAATTTATATTTCCCTTACAGCCAATTTGTATCTAACGAAACACACAAAACATAAGATCAAACCAAAATTTTGCATTCACAGTGGAGTAAAGTGTGATGCAAATAGAAACATTGAGAGCTACAGTCCAACAATACATTCCCTGGACTCTTATGCTCATATTCATTTCCTGTTGTACCTAAAAGCAATATTTCATAACAACACAATTTTTGAAAGCAGTATGCAGCAAATCATCTTCAAAAAAGTACAGAGATACTAAAATTTTCAGATGACGTGTAATACGAATCGTCATAATATACTTCGTTTCATAGTCTGTAGATTCGTTAAAGAATTTGTAAACAATTTTCTCCTCTTCACTCCAAGTTTTGAACACAAAATCAACAATAAAGCACGCAAATCGCACGAAACAGATAGCCCTCTACCACCACCTAATGCGTACGAAGCAAGAGAGAATAGTCGGCCGGAGTGGCCGAACGGTTCTAGGCGCTACAGTCTGGAACCACGTGACCGCTACGGTCGAAGGTTCGAATCCTGCCTCGGGCATGGATGTGTATGATGTCCTTAGGTTAGTTAGGTTTAAGTAGTTCTGAATTCTAGGGGACTGATGACCTCAGCAGTTAAGTCCCATGGTGCTCAGAGCCATTTGAACCAAGAGAGAATAACAAAGTTTCAAAAACGGCGAAATCTTCAAGTGATACCCCTACCGTCATCTGCGAAGCCCACAGACCTCACAGATGATTCGGGTGGACGTAAACGTACGTTCGAAACCGCGGGAAAGGATCGCAACTGATGTGGTGTAATATTACGTTCGCCGTACACTCTCATTTCCAGCAAGCGCCGAAATATTACGCCAGCCGCACGCGAAGTGCTACCCTGCAGCTGTGCTGCCCTGCCAGCCGCTGGGATCCGCGTCAGGCGAGGATTAGGTTACAGCAGTAGCAGTAGAACAACAAAACTCGAATTTCCATTGTATTTGATACGTAAAACGTCTTCCCAACAATGTAATTTAAAATTCCTATTAGTACTATCCGTCAGCATAATGAAATAATGTACAGCAAAACTTAGTAATAGGCTACACACGCTATCAGACGGATAGCTAAACGAAGAGGAAAACATGTCGAAAACACGGGCTTTTGTGTTTCGTCCATTCGAGTCTAGCGAAATATGTAGAGTCCTGGGAAAAAGAGGCACGAGACCTAATTTCTGACTGCCAAAGAAGATAAAGGATATGCTGCGGACGGTGTGGCTCTCAGGGTTCCCGGAATTTATAAGATACCTTGTGATCGCAGAAGCAGCTACATCGGTCACTGTATCTGGACTGTAACCTGCCGCTGTGCATAACATCAGAGGCATATTAAAAGTCGGGAACTTCACAAATCACAGTTTTTGAGCACAGTCTCACAGCTAAACACAGATAATTTTATGTAATATCCTGTCCCACGCTGACACATATTTTTTTCTTTATTGTTATATCAACCACCCCGAACTCCATATGGGCAGAGGGGGGGCTGTCAGTGATACATGCAACCCGCTCTTCAGCCAGTTTTTTGACAACAACAAAAAGTTAAATAAGACGAAAAAAAACAAGGAAAATATAACGGAGATATTTACACTGAATTTAAAATGTTTTGAAGGTGAAAAATAAAATTCAAGTTTGTAGATATACGATGAATGACTTCTTACAGTGGTAGTTAAAAACAGTAATAAAAACAGTTAAAATGAAACACAATAAGTGCACATTTAAAATATGTTGCCGAAATACTGCTAATTAAAAGAAGCACTTACCTGTCACTAGAAACTGAAAGTACTGGCCGTGGGATAAGGAGTCAGTTGTTAAAGGGCAAAAGGTTGGCCATTGAGGAGGGTAGCAACGTGGTGGTATAAGGATGGAGTAGATGTGGCTGTTGGGACAGAAGAAGGGGTGGACTGGAGCGGGTAATTAGAGACACTAATAGTTGTTGGGAAAAAGGGGGTGGGGAAGGAGAGGCAGATGGGGAAAGAAGGAAGAAAGGAAATGTGGCGAGGGTGGGAAGAGCAAACCCTAATATGGTGGATTGGCTGAGGTGGATCTATACCTGGTAGGATGGGTAAATGTCAGGGCAGAGTTCGTGATCTGGGAGGAGGAGATGTGTCAAATTTCTTTCGGAGAGTATTTAGAAGGTGTGCAGATGGAGGTTTGGTGAGATGTGGTGGTAAAGGCGTAGCACCATATGAGGACTGGAAAGTAAAGGGGGAATCGAGTTTTCGGATGGTGTATATTGTTTGGAGGTGTTCAATGTGAATCAGGAGAGCGTGGAATTGGATGGATTGGTAAAGGATCCTTGCGGGGAAACTGAAGGGCTGCAGAAAGCGAGGCAGAGTGCATGGCATTCCAGGATCTAGAGTGAGTGATAGAGCTTGTGTTGGGCGGCAGTCCATGCAACATTTGCATGGCAAAGATGGAGCTAATCGGTGATACGTATGTGCGAAGAACAGTTCCAATATTCGACCAGTTAGTAGTTTTAGTCTATTGTGGGCTTTCTGTTGGATGGTTAGTAGGTGAGGTTTACACATTAGCTGCCGGTCGAGTGTTATTCCAAGATATTTTAGTGTACTAGTTACCTGGATAAGGCGGTCATACATGGTAAGGTAGAACTCATTGAGATGGAAAGCGCGGGTGGTGCGCCCTATAATTATTTCCGGGATTTTGAAGGGTCTGATTTTGAGGAGCCATTTGTTACACCAGTCAGTGAACTGATTGAGGTGGATTTGGAGGGATCGTTCTGATTTCTGGAGTGTATGAGAGAGCGAGAAATGCTGTGTCATCAGCATCCTGAAGGAGGTGGAGGTGGTTTGGACATATCAGTCGTGTAGAGAAGACAGAGGAGAGGAGAGAGGATGGTGCCTTGTGGCACGCCTGCAGTGGGATGGAAGCTGTGGGAGTTGGTGTTGTTAATGGTGACAAAGGATGGAAGATTAGAGAGGAAGGATGCAATAAGGCGAACATAATTAACTGGAAGGGCGTAAGACAGTAGTTTCAGAAGGAGACCGGAATGCCATACACGTTCGTAGGCTTTCTCTAGGTCGAAGGAGACAAAAATAGCGGATTTACGGATGTTGAGCTGGTGGGATAGGAGATGGGTGAGGTGCAGGAACTAGTCATCAGAAGAGAAAGTGGGACGGAAGCCACACTACGTAATTGGTAGGGGGTGTTGATGGATACGTCAAGAGAGGATGGAATTCCATTGTTAAAGGAGAAGTAGAACTTATAATGCACGAGAGCAATTTCAACCGGGACAGTTGGAGCCGCGAACACTGCTTGGCATGTCATCTTAGCGGTGCGTGGAAGTGAGCTGACAGGAGAGAGAAATAGGCTGAATTGTTTACGTTCCTACAAGATTGGTGGCGCCACCTGTGCAGACATGGACACAATCTCTGGCATTACGACTTAATGATGACGTTCGCCGACCAATCACAAACACTCTACGGGCTATAAATGGCCACCAAAGCAACAGCTACGACGCTGATTTGTCCCTGTCAAAAATGACACAGGATTTCGTCGAAAACATGAGATTTTACTCGGATGTGAAGCGACAAGAAAAATGAGAATGTTTTCACAAGGATATCGTTGCAAGAAACTTCAGTCTCAACAACGTAACTGATACATAATTAGGTCCCACTTCCAGTGGGGTCACAACAGGTGCTTTATATGTACTGTGCCCGACGACTAGCCGCTGAGCTCTTCAGGGATGAAAATATAGAAAGAGGGGTACAGCGGAGACACTATAGAGATCTGCACCGTAACCGAATTTCAGATACGTGATTTTTGTAGGAGACCGAAACTTTGAAAAGTGATTTTCTCTCTTCGTGGAAAGAGGTGTGCTTTGGTGGCTGCGTGCAGACAATGCTTCTCAAGACAACGTTTCATCTTTCGAGCTGCGTGCAGACAATACATGTCAAGACAACGTTTCATCTTTCGTGCTGGAAATCACAACTAAGTTAAATGTGCAGTGTCCGAGCACTGATGTAGAAACACACACTGCATGGTCTGGCACTATGCAGGGCCCTGTGACTCTCGACACTGATTAGGAATACCGTCTCTACTGACCTCGCCGCAAAATCGAATCTTCCTTTGTTTCTGTTTTTCCTCAGGATATTTAGTCTTTATTGTCCTGGATCCATCTAAAATGCGAAATTCCTGGTAAATTAAGAGTCATAATATTTAAATGTTAATCGTTTATTTTTGTGTCTGAACACCAGCGTTACAACACAATATACATTATTAGCGGAACTTTAAATACTAACTGCTCTGTAAATGTGCTATACAAACAGCATATCTTCATGGGGACCCGACAGAGAGAAGTGTATCAAATGATTCAAAGCACTGTGCTGTGCGCGGAACAGTGTGCACTGACTAAGGCTAAAACATTAGTGGTAATGAAAGTTCAGATCTATCTCTGACTTGTCCTGCGACGGCTATATGTTTTTCTTCTTGTATTTTGTTGAGAGTGAAACGTGAAAAAAAATTATTTATCGAGGAAAGATTTCAAAGTCATTAATGGGTGGATGTGAGCAAAAAAAGAACATAAAATTACTAAGACAACTGTAGGAAATTCGTGTCTGAGTCACAGTCTGACACAAAATTTCCGTTAGTCATGACACATTCACAACATTGCACGTTCAGATTTGCTGACCGTTTTTCACTAATTTCGTTTCATGTAAGCACATTTTCGTTGATCTCGTCCCCACGATCCATTCATTTCACTTTAGTGAGTCTAATTCAGTTCCAAATCTGCAGCTATACTGCGCAAGCCACCTTTGGACCACCATCTTTTGGCTCCCTTTCCACTCGCGAATAATGCCTGTGATCAACGATTGTTGGTAAAGCTCTGTGCAAGCTCTTATTTCTTTGATTTTCTCATCTTGGTCATTTCACGAAACGTATCTGGGTGGAACTAAGATGTTGCCCGTAGCTTCTTGGAACGCACGCCCACGAAATTCAATAGTAAACTTCGCCGTAGTGTGCAGTGCCTCTCTTGTAGCGTCTGCCACTGCAGTTTGTTGAGCATCTACGGAGTGCTCCATCGTCGAGTAAACGGTCTCGTGACGAAACACGTCGCTCTTCCTTTGTATCTTCTCTTTCACTTCTATTAGTCCTAGTCGATAAAGGTTTCGGACTGATGAGCAACACTTAGGAATCGGTCGAAAGTGTGTTTTGGAAGCGACTTCGCACATGAGTTAAATTTCCTTAAAATTCTTCTAATGAATCTCACAAGGGAATGGTCCAATAAGATATCTCGAAACCTACTCTGAAATTTTTTACACAGGAAGAAGACAACGAAAGAAATTCACTGCCCAGATATTAGCTGCTAAGAGGCAATGTAAGTATTTTGTAAAGAATGTTGAACTTACACATTTTTGCAGCGCGGATAACAGCTTATAACAGCGGTTTGTACAACCGCGCCGCGCGTGACTAGGCGAATCACTTACGCAGCGCTGCGTAGCCGAATTATCCGGAGTCCACAGACACCAATTTTAAGCACCTAAGTCCTGGTTTACAATGGAACGAATGGAAGCGAACACTTGTGAATGAGCATTTGCAGAAAAGTCACTACCATTCGCTTGTATTTGAGTAGCATCGTATATACTAGAGGGAACCAAAGAGAACACAAGGTAGCGAACATTGCCTGTGAACACTGTGTTAGTTTTTAGTTTTTGGAGTTAATATTCGACATACAGGATATAACTCTATCTTGTTAGACCCACAGTGCGAAACTCTGCTATTCAGTGAGGATTATTTTGCATGGCGAGCGCACTATTCTTGGCGGAGTATGCAAAATGGCGCAGGGATGGAAGAATTCAAGTGTCTCAATTTGTATGAAAGCGTAACATCCGTGGAGATCGTGCACTTTACACGGAATTGCATATACATTTCTCCTTGGCACTGGTCAAAAATTTTCCTTGTATGTCAGCTGCAATTTTTCCCTAGCTTTTCATTATAATTAAGGGGAAATTTATAAACAGTACACTGCCGGCCGGAGGGGCCGTGCAGTTCTAGGCGCTACAGTCTGGAAACGAGCGACCGCTACGGTCGCAGGTTCGAGTCCTGCCTCGGGCATGGATGTTTGTGATATCCTTAGGTTAGTTAGGTTTAATTAGTTCTAAGTTCTAGGCGACTGATGACCTCAGAAGTTAAGTCGCATTGTGCTCAGAGCCATTTGAACCATTTTTAAACAGAACACTAATTACCGACGTCGACCATCATCTCAAGAGGCGACACAGATAGCGTTTCCACCACGCGTGTAAGGTCTAATGGTCATATTCTAATTTTTTTTAAGAAAAATGATCTAGTGGCAAATTGCGCGCTTTGTGATCCGGAGAGCGCGGGATCAAATCCCCTTCAGACCGCAACTTTTCCACTATGATTTTTAACCGAGCATTCACTTCTCACAGATGTTGGAGTTCCCACGAAAGGCACAGGTTCGGATTCCACGTTAAACTGAAGGTCTCCATTTTCCGATTATGTAACTGGGGAAGGTTAGGGACACGTAAGTAGCTGCCGTGGTGTCCAGTTGAAAGACATGCAAGAGGCCTACCGGGTACGCCAGATAGAATTCTCATTTGCTCGTGCTTGTTAGCTTGTTTACTCCAGTGAAAACCTGACTTAAACTAGCAAAATGAAATCGTAGTGTTTGATGTCACAAATGTCTGCCATCAATGAGGAATTGTAATTTGTTTAAATGAAATGTGTCTTGCAGTACTACATTTTATAACAATTCCTATAGGCCATTCCTTATAATAATTTTTGAATGCTGTACATTTGGCATTAGTTAACTAATTTTGTGACTGTTAGCGGCAGTTAAAAACCTTTACGTAGTTCTTTGTTTGTACCCTGCAGTCGTCACAAAAATGCGAAGTGTCTATCGAATGACAAAAACAAACATTTTTCTTGCACCAAGCACACCGGACAAAGAAAAAATTGATGCAGTGAGGCACTTCCCAGTAACCACTAGTTCCATTTAGACAGAACTGGGATGGAGTCAGAAATGGCCTCGGCCGTCGTTCTGCATATTGCGCTGCATACCAGGCATACTTGATCAAATTCGTAAAGCGTGGCGAATAAAATTGGTAATTCATAAATAACTGGAGCTTAAAAATACCGTTCCGCTGAAAAATCTGAAATAGTGAGAGGTATCGGAAATTATGTTGCCTGATAATTGCCTGAAAAATGCTTTCCACTGGCGAAAAAATTATTTATCGAGAGGTTGAATCGCACTAGTAGTTCCAGGCGGAATCCGCATTACATCTACAGATTTTTTGTCGTCCTCCAGAAAAACAGAGGCATCGTTATGTCCAGACCATGAATCCAACAAAAGCAATGAATTAATTTCTGCAGGTGGTGGGAATACGTTTCGAACGAAATGTTGACAATTATTCTTTCCCATTTTTCCAGATTTTGATACCTCGATTACAATATTTTTTGCAACTAAACAGTCCATTTTTTATTTTTGGTCCTAATTTGCCTTGCGGTTCTTGGAGACAGATATAAAGCTGCGGAAACAGTAAACCACTCATACTTATCACTGGCTTTATCGTGTATGAATGTGTCACTGCATTCATTGATTCGGCAACCGACTCCGTCTTTTTTTCACTCCGAAATGATAAGGTGCGGTGTGTACGCCTTTGCCTGATCAGCGTTATGAATAGCAGGTGCAGTGATAACAGCAAGTTTCGTCTTTAAGTCAGCTATGAATTACTCTATAGCATTTTCTATCACTGGCAGCTGCTCTACATATTTACGTGACGTAAACTTCGTAATTTTGCGACTTCCTATTCTGTATCATTTCTTGAACCTGTGTAGAAGAAGCCTGGAAATTAGTAATGTTCGTGTCAGATGCAATTCAGAGGGCCCAGTCTCGTAGATCCCCATCGGTAACAGTGCATAGCCTCTCACGAGCAGTTCTAAATCTTTCGAGCAGTTTTTCATTCAGATGGCTTCGTGTTTCCGTTTGGCACATATTTCTTACTTCGTGTAATTCGCTGAAAGGTGTTGAAGTACGTGTCTTTTTTTTAGGGTTGTAAGGTATTCTTCTTCAGAACTGTTACTGGCACAACTGACGTCATCCGAACCACAATTCATGGAATCATCATAGTTATTTCCTATTTCTTCTAACGTATCCACAATTTCAAACGAAATGACGATATCATTCGAATGAATGTCAAGGAAATCAACTAACAAATGACACTTAAGTATGTCCTCAGGAGAAGTAGGTGATTTAGGCTGGAAACCACATTCTTCATATTTCGTCATTGCTAAATTGAGAACATTAACTGGATTCCACATTACTGTGAAACTGGAAGAAAAAAAAGGTACTATTAGCAGGCATGCCTTGCGAAGGACAGTAAATATTAATTCAGCTTTATCTGTATTGTCAATACTTACCAACACTGCAAAAAGCAACTGATAATTTGTAATGGATGTTACTTGAGTGGCTAATTCGAGAGAATAGTAACTGTGTACTGTTGTGTCAGAGAAACTATCAACGAACGGTAACCTGAAACGTCCTTTACAAATTACGATAGGTTTCTGTCATGTTTCCTGTTAACAAATGTACCGCTGATCTCGGCTCTGTGTGTGTGTGTGTGTGTGTGTGTGTGGCGCCTAGTTGCGCATATGCAATTGCTACAGCGCCAGTGGGGGGTGTACATTTCTACCGCCGCCTGGCGGTCTACGAATTTGACAATTTTCACTTGCAGTGCCTCTTAGCAGCTAAAATTTTGACAGTACATTTCTTTCGTTGTGTTCTTCCTGTGTAAAAAATTTCAATGTGGGTTTCGACATGCCTTACTGAACCATTCCAACCTGACATTTGCTTTTCCTACTATTCGTTTTCTGTGGGTGTTCCACTTTCGGTTGCTCCAGATGATACGCCGCCAATACAGACAAACTCCGTCCGATCACACCTTGAAAGCCCAACGGTACCGACTGGACTGGCCACCGCATCATCCTCAGCCCTTAGGTGTCACCGGATGCGGATTCGGAGGGGCATTTGGTCAGCACACCGCTTTCCCGGGGGATGGCAATTTTCGTGACCGGTGCTGCTACTATTCAATCAGGTAACTCCTCAATTAGCCCAACAAGGGCTGAGTGAAAACCGCCTGCCGACAGCACTCGGCAGACCCAGACGGTGACCCATCCAAGTGTTAGCCAAGCCCGACAGCGCTTAACGTTGGTGATCTGACGTGAAGCGGTATTACCAGTGCGGCAAGGCCTTTGGCGATACGTCGCCAATAGCGTAGAGAAACAACAGTCGACCTCTCGGCCTGTTTATGAACAATACGCCATATTTATGTACGTTTAGGGTCAACTGCCAGTCCCTGAACCAATCGTTGATCTTCAATATGTCTTCGTGCATTTTTCTACAGTCTTCTGATGCTGTAGGCTTCCAACAGGCAATCACATCGTCCCCATGGCCTCACGGAGTCTCCAATGTTATACATTAGATCAGTGGTGGATAAATAGCGCCCATGGACCACATGCGGTTCTATCATGGTTTTTGAGCGACCTGCCACGACATTCAGAAAGATCCGCCTTGAGCCGAGATTTCCTTCCCGTGCACGACAGAGAATTTCCAATAAGATGGCTTCGTCAGTACGCATGTGCCCTGCGGATACGAATACCAAGTTGACACTCGGTGCGGTGGCTGATGGAAGCGACCATAAAGGCATTTGCCATTCACTTATTGATATGCAGTCAGATCACACTGTTAAATAAATGTTTATTGCTGTGATATTAGTTGAATTTTGCAAATGTTTGTCAACTGAAAAACTTCCATGTATGAACAAATTTACTGCAAAAATGTTCTTTGTATTTAAATTGTGAGCACGGTTTTTCTTGCTTGAAGATCAACAGGAGTAAATATAGGACCATAGATGCTCTCTCACAGACATTAGCTTCCAGACTGCGAGGAGAATATCAACAAGCACTCTCATTCCTGATTCCAAAAAAGTTGTAGAAAATGGTGATAGGATACATTTGTCTTACTAAACCGGTGCTGAAATGAAATGTGCTTGCAGCTACAGATGATAAGAAGTTATTACAATAAATAAATTGTTTAAGACTACCAATGTTTTTTTAAATCGATGTTTATTGGTTTTTTAGGTATAACCTATATTTTTCTGAAATGCATAGTTAACTAATGACTGCAGTCATTTCAAAAGTTGCTACCCTCCAGTAACCTCCGGCTACAGAAAATGGCCCCCGAAACAAAGAAATTGCCCACAATTGTAACAGATCAGTAATATAAATTTTAGTCAGTAACTGCTCTATCACATACCCTTGGGGTACTCCCAAAATTACCTTTGCATATGTCGATTTTGTTCCGTTAAGAATGACGTGTTGACCTATATCAGCAAGGAAGTCTTGTATCCAGTCACAAATACACTCCTGGAAATTGAAATAAGAACACCGTGAATTCATTGTCCCAGGAAGGGGCAACTTTATTGACACATTCCTGGGGTCAGATACATCACATGATCACACTGACAGAACCACAGGCACATAGACACAGGCAACAGAGCATGCACAATGTCGGCACTAGTACAGTGTATATCCACCTTTCGCAGCAATGCAGGCTGCTATTCTCCCATGGAGACGATCGTAGAGATGCTGGATGTAGTACTGTGGAACGGCTTGCCATGCCATTTCCACCTGGCGCCTCAGTTGGACCAGCGTTCGTGCTGGACGTGCAGACCGCGTGAGACGACGCTTCATCCAGTCCCAAACATGCTCAATGGGGGACAGATCCGGAGATCTTGCTGGCCAGGGTAGTTGACTTACACCTTCTAGAGCACGTTGGGTGGCACGGGATACATGCGGACGTGCATTGTCCTGTTGGAACAGCAAGTTCCCTTGCCGGTCTAGGAATGGTAGAACGATGGGTTCGATGACGGTTTGGATGTACCATGCACTATTCAGTGTCCCCTCGACGATCACCAGTGGTGTAGGAGATCGCTCCCCACACCATGATGCCGGGTGTTGGCCCTGTGTGCCTCTGTCGTATGCAGTCCTGATTGTGGCGCTCACCTGCACGGCGCCAGACACGCATACGACCATCATTGGCACCAAGGCAGAAGCGACTCTCATCGCTGAAGACGACACGTCTCCATTCGTCCCTCCATTCACGCCTGTCGCGACACCACTGGAGGCGGGCTGCACGATGTTGGGGCGTGAGCGGAAGACGGCCTAACGGTGTGCGGGACCGTAGCCCAGCTTCATGGAGACGGTTGCGAATGGTCCTCGCCGATACCCCAGGAGCAACAGTGTCCCTAATTTGCTGGGAAGTGGCGGTGCGGTCCCCTACGGCACTGCGTAGGATCCTACGATCTTGGCGTGCATCCGTGCGTCGCTGCGGTCCGGTCCCAGGTCGACGGGCACGTGCACCTTCCGCCGACCACTGGCGACAACATCGATGTACTGTGGAGACCTCACGCCCCACGTGTTGAGCAATTCGGCGGTACGTCCACCCGGCCTCCCGCATGCCCACTATACGCCCTCGCTCAAAGTCCGTCAACTGCACATACGGTTCACGTCCACGCTGTCGCGGCATGCTACCAGTGTTAAAGACTGCGATGGAGCTCCGTATGCCACGGCAAACTGGCTGACACTGACGGCGGCGGTGCACAAATGCTGCGCAGCTAGCGCCATTCGACGGCCAACACCGCGGTTCCTGGTGTGTCCGCTGTGCCGTGCGTGTGATCATTGCTTGTACAGCCCTCTCGCAGTGTCCGGAGCAAGTATGGTGGGTCTGACACACCGGTGTCAATGTGTTCTTTTTTCCATTTCCAGGAGTGTATGATCCGACTTGTAAGGTGTCAGGCAAATCCAACACCTTCCATGAAAACCCTGACATGACAAGCAAATCCAGTAGTATGTCACATAGCTCCGAATAAATCGAGACATTAAATTAACCAAAGTAATACGAGTAACGAGTGAGCAAATGGAATACCACATACTAACACAAGAATACCTAAATGCATGTCATACCTTCCCACGGTGAGACAGACGCAGTTCCGAGGGGAGAAACGAGAACAGAAGCCGAGAGCAGAACCGTGTTAAGCTAGAAGGCCCTACGATAAGGGACGGACACCCACGTAGCCAACTAACCACCATGACCACCCCCAAGCCCATGTTAAAAGATAGAGCCCTCCAGAAGAACAGTATAGATCTTATGATAACAATAAAAGGGCCACACCAGCCGCAAGTTTTAGCGTGAGACTTTTTCGCGTCTCTATTACGTTGCAAACTTTAAAAACATTGCCCCACCACGAAAAGTATAACGTTTCTCATTGGATCGACAGAATTTTTGTAGGCGGAGCTTAAGGTTAACATTGAGACCCTGATTGGTCAGATGAAAACACAGCCAGATAGTTTTTTTAAACCAACTTCGGTAAATTGTAGTAAGGAGGAGTTAGGAGAGAGTTGCTTCCGAGTCGGCGAGGTGCGTGGAACTGTGCCGACCGACGCCCCCACACACTGCCCAACCAACGACAAGGTAATGAACACACGCGATGCCGCATAGCAGCGCACAAAGCTTCACTCAGAACTGCAGAAGTCTCATCTGTTACACCCCCGTTTTGCGTAATACTAGTGTCGATCGTCAATTAAAGCTCATGGTATTCACATTTGCTACGTAAGTTAAAATCTGAAACACGATGATTTTTCTGTTATATAATTACTGAGAAGCCACATCAGCCACTGTAATTTATGACAAGTTAGATAAGTAATTAAAGATAATTTAGGGTCACCGTAGACCATTTTGATAGTTTTCTCTTTTGTGAAACTTAATTTAAACCTAGATTATAGATGTAATATGGCATAGGTCATCCTTCGATCCATTGTAGAACTTGGAAACTCATTCAGGGAATATTCGTTTACATTTTTGTTGAACGCAGTTGGTTTTTATCATCCTGTATTAAAACATTTCCTTTTATCAATAGTGCAATTTACAAACAATGTTTTGTGAGTAGAATAAAATTTCCAATGGTAAACTTAACTGCTTTTTCGACGTTATTTTACCAGCTAACTAAAAATAGGAAAACCTTGAACACCTTCTACTAAATTTAGTTGGTATTAAGATTCTTTTACAGGGAGTGCAGTGGAGCTGACGCTGAAATCATTAAGTATTTGGTTATATCATCGCTAGTCTCACTGAACTCTCCTGAACTCTACATGGTCTGGCGTCTCCTTACCAGCAACAGGTTCCAGGTTCAAACTAGTCAATTCCCTAAAAAACACGCTCAGAGCGTCGTTGCGCGAAAGTGGTAGGGAGACACGACATAGAACAACAGACACCACGCAGAATGTTAGAGACTGATGCAATTAAATCTACAAAAATCTTTCCCTCATTGTATGAACATATTATTATGCTCATAAACAGTGTATAACTGCACAAATAAGAGAATAAAATTTAATTAGAAACATTGCTTCATGGTGTTCATTATTCTTTCTCCAGACACGTAAACGTGCACCTCATCAATCGCCAAAATATCAGACGTTACCGCGTTTACGTAAAATGTTAAGAGTTACAGTACTTAACAGTTTGCTCTCAAAATTCATTTCAAGTTACAGCCCGTAACAGTTATCTCTCTGAATTCATTTCACTTACTGGAATAAATGTTAACAAAATAGTTGCGTGTAATTAATAACTTCAGTGATCCTAAAAGTAACATCTGCGCAGGAGTTGTCCGTGTTCGTTTAAGGTTCCGAATCCTTTATGAGAAAAAAAAATGCTGTGGACTTCGTTCATAAAATGGTGAGCTGTATTAACTTACCACTGTATTTTGTATTTCAGGATATGAACACTTTTAAGTACGCTTATGAGTATGAATTTCAGTATCGAGCAAAAGGCTTTTGTCGTCTCGAGAGACGCGTCTCTCAAAAGCTCACCGTTCCTACAGCAGTGCAGCATCCCGGTTTACCGACGCTGGGAGAGTCGGGCCCATTTATATTGTTTAGAAAGGCTCTTGCCGTAATCCGGCGGGAATGAAGGGGATTCTGGCGACGGAACGAGGGCAGTTCACACCTGAGCGAGCGGTCACGGCCGCAACGCAAACACTGGCCCGTACTTCTCGTGTGGAAAGGTACTGCACTTACCTCTCTACTAGAAGATACATACACCAAAGGCAAACTAGGTGCTTCTGATTCCGCACTTCCACTACTTACCTATTATTAAAGCTACATACAGGGTAAAGATAAATACGCGCTACTGGACTTCACAGCGTGATTCGCTCTACACAAGCAGCACAAAAATGTGTGTAATTGAATGTCATCCTGTGCGTATTTTCAACAGAAAATGTAAGAGATAGTCATGAAGTTGTAATTACCATCTCAAAAAATGAACTTTTGCGGGTACGTGTGTGCAATAAGTGGTACATACTGAAAGTCTCGCGTAATGGAACCATAGTACTTCCCTAGCGAAGGCACAACAAAAGGGTGCTGGTCTCTGATGTAGTGTACTACGTAAGGGGGTACTCATAAAGTTTTGTTTGTCATATCGAAGGAATATTAAGTTGCGTAATTAATTTTTTGTTTGTTACTGGAATACATATAGACGCTAAACAACGCTAATTCGGTGACTGGTAATCACTTGTACAAGTATCTTCAGTCGCTGCGTTACCACAGTGGTATCTTAACCCAGTAGGTACAGTGTTCGGTTGGAATACTCCACTTGCAGGATTCCATTCCAGTTATAGGCATATTTGTTTTAAATTTCCTAGTTTTAGCTTCCGGTGTATGGTATCGGGCTTTTCAATCGTCACGCAGCAAATACAGCAATTCCTATGCAAAACACTTGCGATTACACAATATTAACACAGAAAGAAAAGTAAACCTTTTTATTCCACAACTTGTATTGATAAAGTGCCGGACTACGGCTCCAAAGGTCTCTGTGTAGATCCCTGGTCAGTTATATGACCTTCATCTGTCAGTTTTCAATTCCCTAACCTCTGGCAATGTTAATTAATGTGAAAAACGCCGAGGTGCACCGTAGTTCAGAATCAACGTTAAACTGTAATTACCACTAGAACAGGTTGGATAAGACAGTTCAGAGGAAGGAGGAAGGCAGCGGCATACCATCATTAATGAGATCATGCCTAATCACGTACTGTGGTGTTCAAATCAACCCTTGGGTTGATCACAGCCTTTTTTTTTTTTCTTTTTTTGCCTTCAAGCGTTCAGTGTTTTCTCATCACGCACTATTTTCCAACTGGTTTTCAGCATTACGTTCTCCATATTCTGTCTTCCCAATTCATCAAAAGGTGAAAAGAAAGACAAAAGAAACAAAACCATCGCTCCACATTTATTCCTTCTGGACTAGCCTTGCTTTCTTATACTCCAGCACTGAATTAATACTTTTCTTAGGTAGGTTGGTTCAAATGGCTCTGAGCACTATGGGACTTAACTTCTGAGGTCATCAGTCCCTTAGGACTCAGAACTACTTAAACCTAACTAACCTAGGGACATCACACACATCCATACCCGAGGCAGGATTCGAACCTGCGACCGCAGCGGTCGCGCGGTTCCAGACTGTAGCGCCTAGAACCGCTCGGCCACTGCGGCCGGCTTTCTTAGGTAGGCTCCCTGCAGCAGCAAAATATAGCCGCAGCTTTTAACTGTATTGTTTCACACCACTTCTAGTACATTCGAACTCAGATTTCGATTTGTCTTGAAAGAAGACATTTGTCTGGCATTTGACTAAAGTAGTGCCAGATTTACATTCTGTGATGGTTATTTTCCACCGATAAGATCCACACAAAGAAATGTCTTTACAGATATTTTTGCATCCTTAATATACAAGGAATAGAGCTGTGAAGTCTTATGCGTTGCACAGCACTCTTGTACAATGACACAGCTCTGAATAATCCATACCATTGAGGTTATTGTTGACTGTGTATTTCTAAATACAAAGTTAAATTACAGCTCATGGTGTCTTCTCTGTGTTTACTTGCTTAACGTTCTCTGTTCAGTTAGAAGACTTGCTCCGCGATTCTCAAAAACCAAATCTTCCCTGATCCAGAAAGTTTCGGTCTGGCTTATACTCAAATCGAAAAACACCTCTAACACTTAATATATACCACCATCATCGTCATTACCATCAAATGGTCTGTCTTAGGCATAGGTATTTCCCTGAAAGCTCAGCATTCTCAAACTTGTTTTTTCGCTGCCATGATTTTAATTCTGCAGTATGGCGAATTTATTCTCTCATATATCCCCGCCTGCATTTCATTTCCCTCTATTACAGTTCCTTCTAAAATTTCCTGTGTTATGCTGCCTGCCCCAGAAAATTTGTTTTCTGGATTGCCTTTAGTGTCTTCCCTCTTTCTATTTTTGAATATCTCCTTATTCCTTATTCAATGTTATGGGTTCACATCTTTCATTTTCCTTCTATCGGAAGGCTGTTCTTCATGCCTTTGCAATTTCCTTGTTTCAATGCCACATAAGTCTACTTTCAGTTCTTCGCTACACTTCTTCTTACCTGCTTATCCACCAGTAGGCATATTTTTAAAGCGTGTACTTGGAATATGTGGACACCAAGTTATTGCTACTATTAACATTGTGCTTATGCCTGAATGTACCCTACCACAAGACTATATTTTGTTTTTATGTCTCTGTCTATCTATTTTAGTCAGTGACCCATAATTAATGCAGCATGCCATATGCAACACAAGTACGTTCAGATTATGCCTCCATCGGACATCAGACACTGAAAAAATTTATATTGGGACATGAATCATTAGCATATATCAACATCGGCACGTACTGTTGTTGTAATGCTTCTGCTTCGAGGCCTGTTGTAACAGTTTCTGGACTTATGAAAAGAATGGGGTCTTCCTGCGACGACACACTATTGCATCTGGATGTGCTAACTTCAAAAGTTGTTCCTTACGTGAAGATGAGGATGGAGGGCTACGTTGGATAAACTGCGAGAGTAAATCCTAATAATCTGCACTCGGTGGTTCGCTGATTGTTGTAAGATAGGCCTGTTCATCTCATGTCTTCTAATAATGTCATATTTGCCGCCATTGGGACTCCTCTCCATAGGTCACGGATTCTAACATAGCTATCTTCAACAGTGAAAGGAAGTGAGGACATGGGGAACGGTACTATTGTCATTACAAGAGTGTTCACTGCTTTTGATTTCAGGAAAACGAATAACACCATATTTATTTTTCCGTATGTGTTAAATAAGAAAAATACTTACATCTGGCGATATGATAAAATCAATGCCTCGTGAAAGCCAGAAAAAATCCATAAGTCAATAATACGACCACAATGTCTAATCACTACAACTGTTGTAAGTAATACTACTTTCTTTTTTTTCTTTTTGAGAGTCATTTAATATCGGATCAAACATTTACCGAGGCACTTACAAAATTATATCGCTTTTAACCACCAAGTTGTCCGTTTGAGAAAGAGTTACGCGTCAACATCGCCCATCAACGAGTTAGAGTGCCTAATAAGCACACCTAACAGTTGTCACTTGCCAGTGCAAGACATGTTTCCTTCAGAGATCGACCATCTCCGCCGTCATTTGTCACGTTAATTTGATTCATTTGTTTATCTTCTGAATGTTCTTTTTAATAAATAATTTTTCAGATATTAAATGACAGCATGAATAAGGATTCCAGTATGGTCAGCTTGGTTGTTAATAAGTCATTTATTAATTATTATCACTTGAAATTCTAATATTGCCGCCAGTTTTTACGGGAGCTTTACCGTTTGCTGTAGGCCAAGGACGAATTCTTCAACCGTCAGAAACTTTCTAACACTCCTGGCCTAGTTGTCTTGAGTATTTGTAATAGTGGAGTGGTCTATCTTATAACTCCCAAAGCTATATCGGTGAATGTACTCTATTCTCCCGCAGCGTGACATAAATGGCACACCAGTGAGCTGAGTTCTTAGGCTTCTTTGTTTGTTTTAGTACACTTTTTTACATTGGCGATCTGTGGTTGTGGGTCAGATGCGTAGTTAAGGACATTATGAAAAACAGTCCAGTGTAATGTCTTAAATGTTTATTACGATGTACAGCTTCGGTAGACTTCTGCTAAGTTTTCCACAGAACGACCACGATAAAATCGTAAATGAAATTAGAAGCCTTTGACTATCAGATTAATGAATCACAACTACACGGGACACTCTCAATAATTTGAATACCTGTAAAAAGACTGATAACCACTTTAGCAGCGCGGACGTGAAGAAAGAGAGTCGATGGTGTTCTGGAAGAGACAGACAGGAATGTGGAGCCACGCCGACTTCAGTTCCTTGGCCTGCTGTGCTAGGTTTCTCTGTTGAACTTCGCAAACCACATCAAAGAGTACTCGCCTTGCTTTCGAAAACAAGGTGGTAAACTAGACCTGACAAATGAAGAAAACTGCCAAGTACTAGCCACATAATTTTCACAGCTTTTACACAGTCCAGAACCCAAAGAGAGATTCTCGAAAATGCAGCCAGAAATCCCACCACAGAACTCGTCACCACCAACACAAGAAGAAATTTATGCCCACGTCAAGAAACTTAAAAGCAATAAAGCATCAGGGAAGGACGGAATTGTAGCAGAATTCTTGAAAAATTTAGGCTCAAATTCACTCAAAGAAATTACTCAAGTAATCCAAAACATCTGGCAAACCGAAAAAATCCCGGATGACTGGAAGATTGCTTTGATTCATCCACTACATAAAAAAGGTAATAAATCAGATGTAAACTATAGGGGGATCTCTCTATTACCAGTAACCTACAAAATTCTGCCAGCTTGTGTCTTGACTAGAACACAACAGCAATTAGATCCCAAAGTAGCAGAATATCAACCAGGATTCAGACCGAAATAAATGTAAATGTCGTGTGACTAGGCCCTCCCGTCAGGTAGCCCGTTCGCCGGGTGCAAGTCTTTCGATTTGACGCCTCTTCGGCGACTTGCGCGTCGATGGGGATGAAATGATGGTGATTAGGACAACACAACACAGGTCCCTGAGCGGAGAAAATCTCCGACCCAGCCAGGAAACGAACCCGGGCCATTAGGATTGACACTCTGTCGCGCTGACCACTCAGTTATCGGGGTCTGACAGTCCGAAATGATCATTGTCGGAGTAAATTTTCAACCTCATAACTATACTCAACATGCGAGGTCTCAGACAAAAACCTGTAGTATGCACAGTTGTGGATTTCAAAAAAGCATAAGATTCAATAGACAGGCCCTCACTGTTCCAAATTTTAGAAGAGAGGGGATTAGACACGAGAAACCATAAAACAAACACTAATTGACATGAAATCTAAAGTAAAATTTCTGGGGGAGATCTCGGAACCCTTCGCCATTCAAACAGGTGTGAGACAAGGTGATGGACTCTCTCCTATTCTGTTCAACGTAGTTCTGGATAAAATTATGGAAGAATTGAAGAAAGAACTCAATAAATGTGGAGTTTGGAAGCCAATTCGACTGGGCTAAAAACAACCTGTACGTACCATATCTTGCATTTGCGAACGACCTGGCGGTACTAACAGAGGATGAGCAGACTGCAGTCAAACAGCTGTAAATGCTCAAAGAATGTGCAGAAAAAGTAGGTTTACAAATTTCATTTGAGAAAAGTGTATCCTTTTGTTCAAAAAGAGAAATTGCAAGCTTGAAAACAAACTATGGTGAAATTAACAGCATCCCATACTTTAAATACCTTGCAGAATTCATCGAACCGACCGGTATTGAAAAAATCTGGCAGCAACATAGCCTCAAAAACTTAAAAAAACGATTAGGGTAAACGCAAAACCTCTACAACAAAAAATCAATGTCAAGAGGGGCAAAAAATCGACTCTACAACACTGTCATAAAACCAGCAATCCTCTGGGAAAGTGAAACACTAACCCTTAACAGAAAACAACAACTTGAAGACATCAAAAAAGAAGAGAGAAAGATCATCAGGAAAATTCCAGGAGGAAAATATGCCCGAGACGGTTATAGTCTTCAGTCAATTAAAACAACAGAAAAGTTTTCAAACATCGAAACTGATATTAGGAAAAGGCGAATGAAATTCTTTGGTCATCTCAGCCGACGACCATAAAATCGATTGACGAGTAGAATAATACATTATGTAACCTCACTTAAGAATTCCACACCTTGGCTAGATGAAATTCGGAAGGACCTAAATCACACAAGCATAAGACCAGCCGACATTCTAGAAAGAGACACCTTCAGACACAAATTAGGCAAACTGGAAGTACTATCAGAGCAGCCAAAAGAAAAACAGTACAGACCAAAGTGGTCGGATGAACGTAAACAAGCCTTTTCGGAAAGAATGAAAGTCTATTGGAAGAACTAGAAGAAGTCAAAGAAAAATTGATCGAGTTATTTACTTAACGTCTTCCATTTCTGGGGAGAATTCTCAAATAATAATAATAAATATATCTGCTTACTCCACGCTCTGTAATGGCATTTTTCGAACTGAGAACATGTCGGGAAAGTACCCATTTTCATAACAGAATAAATTTCTTTTGAGTCTACGATCAAAAATCGTTGGGTCCTTACATTACTGGATTCGGTCAGCAGAAACCATCTTCAGATTTGTAGAAAAACATGGTAAAAACCACAAATACTACAAGTGAATTGTTTATATCTTACAACAATCAAATAGGCCATAATGGAAAGTATTGCTGACATAAATGTGGAAAAGATGCGCTTTAAATATGCTAAAAGGAAAAGCTATTCATTATAAACGGTATATTGACGTTTTATTACTGATGGAGGGTGAAAGTAATGAAGTTAACGCATTTGCACAAGTAGTAGGCAGCAAGTACCCAAAAATAACTTTTACTACTGAAATAGAAGTATAGAACTATGTTATCTACCTTGACATTACTATTCAGAACGTTGACCTAACATAAATTTTCGATTTTCCGAAAACCTACATATACATATAGTACTATCAATGCTAGTTAATGCCATCCTCCACGATGTAAAAAATCCTTTTCATCTCAATGATTCACCGGCTCTTTCGTCTACCATGGGACGAACTCAGTATTTTAAAGCAAACTGCGTTTGCTTATGGTTTTTCTGTAAACGTTGTCACGCACCCTTACAATAGACTAACAAAACGAGTAATAAACCGCAGGCAAACGCACACTCACCCAGAAAATAAATCCAATAAGCAACGAATGAAAACCTTTCCAATGAAATTTTACGGCAGAATGTCCGGGAAAAGAGAGAAATATTGCAGAAAATCTAATGTCAGATGTGGTTTTCAGGTTAATGACACCCTAAAATTACGAGTGAAACATAAACTGGAAAGAGCGTATAACAAATTTTGTGGCTCTGGAGTATACAAGATTGATTGTAATAACCGTCATAAATATTGTATCCGCCAAAACGGCCGCAGTTTAACGTAAGGTTTAAGGAGCATTCACAGCTGCTTAACAGAACTGCCTTGGCATTGCATTTATCAGTAACTGGCCATACTACAGGGAGCGCTGAGAAAAAAAGCGTATTCTTCACAGGTTGCAAAAAGGACGAGCTCTCAACTCGTTAGAAGAGCTCGAAGCTTATAAAGCGAAACAACCAGAGCCAACAAAAATGCTCAATGGGCACAGCGATTTTGTACACAGTGCTTACTATGCTTCGTTTCGAAATGTTCTACTTTAATCTCCCTCTTTTATGTGTGGTTGTGGTGGAGTCTTATAACCTTCGGTGATTTTTCTTCTTTTCTTCCTGTGTGCTAGGTAAGGGAGGAGTTTCAGACGTTTTTATTGTGCTTTATTTACAAGTGTCGGGCGCACAAAGGAATCCTTTCACCTGTAGTTTTTTTTTTTTTTTTTTTTTTTTTTTTTTTTTTTTTTTTTACTGCGATTCGTACTTGAGTTGAGATTATTTAGTGTCCTGCAGGTGGAACTCATTCGTCTGCCACGATGGATTGTGGTATTTTATATTTGTGCCACGGTTGAGTAAGGATTGTGCCTACAGTCACTAACTGATGATTGATATGACGTAGCGCGTCGTTATTGACGAACAGTTTTTGAGCCTTATCCCGCTCTTTTTGGTGCAGGTATTTTTCATGGAGTGCATCGTGGAGTTCCTTTGCGCTTATCCTTCAGTGTGTTCTGAGGTTCCGACGGAAACATTTGTTTTGTATGACTTGAAGCTTCTTGAGATTGGTGTCGCATGTTGTGCCCCAGGAAGTCGCTCAATAGAGCAGTGTGGGCACCACCGTAGCTCGGTATAGTCTCATCTGCCTGGTAACATTCAGATCCTTACTCCTGAAGAAGGAATTCAGAGGTCTCAACATTCTTTGTCCGGCTTTCTTCTTTTCTGCGATGTGATGGGCGAACAGTAGTTTCGTGTGCAGATAAACAAACGCCCAGGTATTTTTACCATCGAAGGAATAGGTTGGTTTCTGATGTGGAGCCTCTTACGTATGATCGATCTGCGTATTGTGAAAATAATTAAATAATGCCCACTGTTTTGTGGGGCTTGATGGTAATCTTGTGTAGTTGTGCCCATCGCTCCATGAGATGCAGTTGTCATAGCAATCTCGCAATCCTGTATCGTCAGCACAGAGGCTGACTGACACGTGTTGAACTGTAGGTACGTCGTTGATATAGACGTTGAAAAGTCCTAACGAGATTATAGATCCCTGTAGGATACCGGCATGGACTGGTTTCTTGGCAGAATTGTTGTAGTTGACGTGCACATACAGTTTCCTATCTTGAAGGAAGTTATCAAGTAATTTTATGTATCAGTCGTTATTGTGGCGTTTTGGTTCAGCATGACAATTAAGTTCTCACGCTATACTTTATCGTAAGCTTTCTCGAGGTGCAAGAACACTCCAACTGTCGAATGTCGTTTATTAAATTTGAGTTGTATGGTTTCCGTAATTCGGAGGAGTTGAAGTTCAGCGGAGAGTTTATTTTGGAATTCGAACTGTTCCGGTCGGATCACGTTGTGCCGTACCAAAGTGTCTTGTAGTCTCCTGTGTAATACGTTCGAGGAGCTTCCCCAGCCTTGGTAGAAGGCTGATCTGGCGGTAACTGTTCGGAAGGGAGAGATCCTTCCTGGGTTTCGGCAGCGGCACCACATTCGCCTCTAGGAAGTATCCATGGTGAAGACAACTGTTGGCAATTCTTGTAATTAAGACCAGCGGCTTCCTGGGAGGATGCTTTAAGTCTTCATTGGTGACGAAGTCGGGACCCGGCGAGTTGTTGGCCTGTAATCACTCAACGCCTCTCTTATATACAGTATATCTTGCCTTTGACTTTACCTAATATAGAGTGCTTAACGTACTTCCTTCAGTTCCTTACGTTGAGCGTAATACTCTCGTGTTTACTTGTCCCTTCTATATTTATATAATACATTTCGTTAGCTAGACAATCTTATACGCAGTCGCAGGGTACGAAGGGTCTTCTGACGGTTAATTGCTATGACCACTTCTCGCCAATGTGGCATTCTAGTGACCACGCCAACAAAGGTCACTGACAGCTTACAACAGTCCGTTGTTTCATCCATTTGGCTTCTTTCCCTACTTATTTTATCATTTTTATATTTTTGTGTTAGATCCGTACGCTTGTTTCTTATGTATGTCATTATATTTTTATCTTAAATTCGCCACAAGGGCGTATCAGAGTTACTATCACGTAACTGTTTCCTTTTTAACAATCTAGTTATAGTTTTTTTTTAATTTATTGCATTCTATTACTGTAATGACGCATACACCCGGTAAGCCATCTATGTACGTTATCTATTGTATTCTTCTTTTATTACATATCGTACAAATTCATAATTGACGAACATGTGCGCGCATCAGTAGCGACATCTACCGAGCTTAAGACACAAATATTTTGTGGCTACTATAAAGCAGTTTGTTATAAACAGTAGCGTTGTTCGAAATGGTTTAAATGGCTCTGAGCACTATGGGACTTTACATCTGCCGGCCTTAGTGGCCGAGCGGTTCTAGGCGCTACAGTCTGGAACTGCGCGACCGCTATGGTCGTAGGTTCGAATCCTGCCTCGGGCATGGATGTGTGTGATGTCCTTAGGTTAGGTAGGTTTAAGTAGTTCTAAGTTCTAGGGGACTGATGACCTCAGAAGTTAAGACCCATAGTGCTCAGAGCCATTTGAACCATTTTTCTTTTTTAACTTAACATCTGAGGTCATCAGTCCCCTAGAACTTAGAACTACGTAAACCTAACTAACCTAAGGACATCACACACATCCATGCCCGAGGCAGGATTCGAACCTGCGACCGTAGCGGTCGCACGGTTCCAGACTGAAGCGCCTAGAACCGCTCGGCCACCACCGCCGGCTGTAGCGTTATTAACAACATGACTCTGTCAACACTGTGGCCTAGTTCGTACCATATTTTAAAGACGTGCGACGATGCTAGGCTGATTTTGAGTTTATCTTTCGACGATGTCACTATAGCTTCATTACATTAGGACATGTTATAAAACAGGTTTGCTTCATCATATGTGGAGCGCTTGCTTTCCTCTTGTACGTCACTAATACTTTTCATTATGGCCTATTTTATTGTCTTAATATTTAGACAACCCACTAGATGTATTTGTGTTTTTTCCCCAAGTTTTGTCGCAGATTGGTGACAGAAACCGATCGTCTAAGGACCTAACAATTTTGTGATATAACGAAATTTATTGTACATTTTCTGGATCACTGTTATATTCGCGACTATGCCGCAGACTGTGAAACTTCCATAATAGCTTCCCACCGATACGGATATTGATCACCGGAGCTACGACGACAACTAGGTCTTTACGTCCCGCTGACAAGAGACGACCATAATTTCCTGGCAAGAAGCAGGGACAGGAAATTAACAGCTCGTCGTACTAGTTAATAGAGAGCCACCGAGCGGTTCTAGGCGCTTCAGTCCGGAACCGCGCATCTGCTACGGTCGCAGGTTCGAATCCTGCCTCGGGCATGGATGTGTGTGATGTCCTTAGGTTAATTAGGTTTAAATAGTTTCTAAGTCCAGGGGACTAATGACCTCAGATGTTAACTCCCATAGTGCTTAGAGCCATTTGAACCATTTAATAGAGAGCCAGTTTTTCTTCCACGCAGTTAAAAATAAAAAGGTTTTGTTCGATAATTTCATAAAATACAAAAGTTAATGGATGGTATCACTGAAATTGCAATAAATTGTCGCCTGTAAGGAGGTACCGGGCATGTCGAAAGTGCGCAGTGAGTAGTGGAAGCAGCTGGTGAGTGACGGTACAGTAGAACAAGACAACGTACAGCCAGGAAGTGCTGTTTAACGAACAGGCAGGAATCAACCTTCAGGTAATTATCGCACTTGTTCCAGTACTACGGCCAGCCGCAGTGGCTGGGCGGTTCTAGGCGCATCAGACCGGAACTGCGAGACTGCTACGGTCGTAGGTTCGAATCCCGCTTCAGGCATGGATGTGTGTAATGTCCATAAGTTAGTTAGATTTAAGTAGTTCTAAGTTCTAGGGGACTGATGACCTCAGATGTTAAGTCCCATAGTGCTCAGAGCCATTTGAACTAGTACTACGAAAAAATTAACACAACACGTATGGACTTCAGCGACTAGGTAGACTTGTGGTTCCTTGGTATTCTGAAGTTTCGGGATAAATTACCACCTAAGAAGACCATTTTTAACGCCCAACGTCTGTCGCAGCAAAGCAAAACTCTAACCTGTAAGCTTCACTTAAACGATACATTTTGTTTTATTTTATGTACCAGTTGACACATAAAGCTACAGAGCACTTATTTCTTATTTTACAAGTATATGAACATCATTTTGCTGTCTGCCTGGAAACTCACCTTTTACGAGATTTGTCTCTCCCGAGACGATGCAGTTCCTTTGTTTTATTATTTTCCTCAAGATTGCGAACTCCTCAACGTCACTGCAAAAGGGGCCTATCTCGGTTCGAATTGCAGCTTGGCACGTAAGTTTTCATCATATCATTTGAGGGTCTAACATGTCTGCCTGCTTAGCTGGGTGGTAACGTGCTTGCCTCCAATGCACTGGCCCGGGTTCGATTCCCGGCCGGGTTGGAGATTTTCTCCGCTCGGGGACTGTATGTTGTGTTATCCTCATCATCGGCCGCAAGTCTCCCTATGTGGTCCCGACTGGGCCATCCCGGCCAACATTGCCATACGATCATTTCATTTTTAGGATCTAACATGCGCACAGCCAACTACTTGTGAAAAAGAATTTTATTTTCAGCATCTTCTCGTATGTAGTCCATAATGACTATAAGTGATGGGATATATTACCATCAGACACAGAAATTTTCAACGTATCAGTTCAAGATCAAACACACGCTCAATTAGCTGCTGGAGAAAAACAGTTCGACCGTTAATGTCTCTTAGTGTGCGGTCAACAAAGACGATTGTGGGGGGGGGGGGGGGAGCTGGGAAGGGGAGGAGGGTTTAGGATCCTCGTGAGGTGTGAAATTTTTGATACGTCATTCAGGGTTCAAACGGCTCACCTCTGGTAAAAAATTCCATATCTAGTATCTTACTGTACTTATTTAACAAATGATTAGTTGCTGGGTTCGAAAACCTGTCACGTACACAAAATTGGGTCTGTCATTTCATTTTTATAAATTTGCAAACATTGTAACCTGCAAATAAAAATGCCTTAAAACTGAGCAGTTTTGTGAAACTTTTAGCAGTTTTTGTAACATAACCTGATAAAAATATGTATTGAGACATTTAAGTTCCGCTCATAAGGAATTTTTCAACAATAAAGTTTTTGTTTGTGCAATAAGCTATTCGGAAAACAATATTAACGATCGTAAAGTTGCCTCCTAGCCCAAGACAGCATTATGACGTGAACCATAAGACAGGTAACGTAGAGTTAAGTTAATTTTTCACAAGGCTGACCTGACCTAGTGTTTCTTTACTAGTCACAGTTATAACTTCGTTACAAATTTCCCCCGTTTTACTTTATCGATACCCAGAAAAAATTTGGTCACGAAGTTTGCCAATGTGGTGAGATTTATTTTGCAAATCTTCTTAAAATCCGCCTAATCATACGCCTATATTCCCTGAAACAAAAAGAATGAAAATAATAACCGACCTGAACCAAGCAAGTTAATTAAACAAAACAGTTACACACTTATTTACGTATGCTTTCGGTGGCATTGAAGGAGAAAAAAACAGGTCATAACACTTACATTTAATACAATATTCTCTAAGGTATGTAATTACGTCAAACTGTTAGACACTTACTTACAAGTTCAGTGATATGAGAGAAAACTGAAGTTTGAGGTACTCTGATGAACAGTCGGCAGAGACACGCAGATAGCGAAACCAGACCATGTTCACAGTAACGACACTTCGACAGGTATAGGTGAAATCTAGTTCATTGTTGCGTGTTTTTACCGGCCACCCGCTTCCGCTGTGACAGTTTTAGAGTCATTCGAAGAAAGTCTATGGCCAGTAGCGTGGAAATACCCACATCATGCAATATTAGTTGGAGGCGACTTTAACCAACAGAGCATAGTCTGAGACGTTTATGGATTCATTGTACGGGATACAGACAGTCTTACGGCGTACTTTTGAACACATTTTCCGAAAATGCCTTAAGCAGCTAGTTAGACAGTCCACACGCAATGGAAATATTTTACACCTTGTAGCAACAAACAGACCTAACCTTACCGACGGCGTCAGTATAAACAGAGGGATTAGTGAAATTACAATGAAATGAATACCCCTAGCTGCATACAGGCGTTGATGTAAGTCAAGGGGGACAGTTGAAAATGTGTGCCCCGACCAGGACTCGAACCTGGGATCTGCTGCTTACATGGCAGACACTCTATCCATCTGGGCCACCGAGGACGCAGAGGATAGTGCGACTGCAGGGACTCTCTAGCACGCCTCCCGTGAGACCCACATTCCCAACTTATTATACTTATTACTCGCGGCTTTTTGCCGATTCCCGTAAGAGTTCGGGCACTGTTTGTGCATCCGAAAGAACAGATATATATATAAGGCTCACCGGCCATTTGACCATCTTCATCGGTATGAAGAGTATAATGGGAAGGGGCACTATGAACATAGTGCGGGACAATAAGTTGGGAATGTGGGTCTCACGGGTGACGTGCCAGAGATAAGTCCCTGCAGTCGCACTATGATGTTGCTCTGTGTCCTCGATGGCTCACATGGATAGAGCGTCTGCCATGTAAGCAAGAGATTACACGTTCGAGTCCCGGTCGGGGCACACATTTTCGACTGTCCCGGTAGACTTACATCAACGCCTGTATGCAACTAGGGTTATTCATTTCATTGTAATTTCATGCTAACGAGCAGCATGGTCATCATCTTCATATATATAGTGGGATTAGTGACCATGATATCGTCATAGCGACTATGGCTACTGAAGTTACTAAATCCATGAAGAACACTAGGAGATTATTTCTGCTAGAAAGAGCAGATAAGCAGTTGGTAGCACCCCACTTAGACAATGAACTTATATCACTTAGCTGCAGTATGATATACGTAGAACAACTGTGGATAAAGTTTAAACGGATTGTAAATCGTGCTCTGGAGAAGAATGAGTTGACCTTTGTTATTTTTTATGTACATAAATGATCTGGCGGTCAGGGTGAGCAGCAATCTCCAGCTGTTCGCTGAAGACGCTCTGGTGTACGGGAAGGTGTCGTTATTTAATGACTGTAGTAGGATACGGGGTGACTTCGACAAAATTTCTAGTTGGTGTGATGAATGGCAGCTTGCTTTAAATGTAGAAAAATGTAAGTTAAAGAGGTTGAGAAGGATAAACAATCCTGTAACGTTCGAATACAGCATTAGTTCTGTGTTCCTTGGCACAGCCACATCGTTTGAATACTTAAGTGTAACGTTGCTGTGCGACATGAAATTAATTGAGCACGTCACGTTGGCAGTAGGGAAGTAGATTGCTCCATTTCGTTTTATTGGGAGAATTCTGAGAAAGTGTACCTCATCCATAATGGAGACGGCATATCGAATGCTAGAGCGACCCATTCCTGAGTACTGCTCGAGTGTTATGGAGCCCCTCCAGGTTGGATTAAAAGAAGACATTGAAGCAATTCAAAGATTTGTTACCGGTATGTTCGATCAGCACTTAGGTATTATGGGAATGATTCCTGAACTCAAATGGGAATCGATGGAGGGAAGATGACGCTCCTTTCGTGAGGCACTATTACGGAAATTTATTTCGTGCAAGGACTTCAAAGATAAGATGAGAGAAATTAGGGCTCGTACGGAGGCATATAGATAAACGTTTTTCGCTCGCTCTATTTCTGAGTGGAAAAGGAAAGAAAAAACTAGTAGCCGTTTCCGAAGCAGTGCGTGATTTTATGTCCACAGAGGTGTTATATTTTCAGCTAACATTTTTGCTTTGTAGTTTTGTATATTATTCTACAAGTCTACTGCAATAATTAGTAGTTTATGATGCTTACTCTGAGCGTTGAGGTGGCCTAATTGCTCTATTATATCAATAGCAGTTTTGTTCGGTTGGAGGCATGCTGATACTGTCTCGATAAAAAATGATGAAAGCGAAAGCGTCTGACAGTGATCCCTGTTGGCCAGAATTCAGCTTCATTTGCCAAATCGAAGTAGTGAATCTGGCCTTTGTTAAAGTCGCGTGCCTTAGTGAATTTCCCCATTTTCGTGGTGGGCAGTGGTTATAACGTTTTGTTTCGTCAACGTAGAATTTAAGTGAAAGAAAGTCTTGATGGTACCTTACGGTGCACAGATTATCGGTGATTCATGTGAGCCTTTATTGAGCAGTGGGTGATAAATAAATTACCGGCCGCGGTGATCTAGCGGTTCTAGGCGCTCAGTCCGGAACCACGCGACTGCTACGGTCGCATGTTCGAATCCTGCCTCGGGCATGGATGTGTGTGATGTCCTTAGGTTAGTTAGGTTTAAGTAGTTCTAAGATCTAGGGGACTGATGACCACAGATGTTAAGTCCCATAGTGCTCAGAGCCATTTGAACCATTTTTTGATAAATAAATTAATAAAATAACGCTAGCGACACTAATGTTCCAATCCTTTTATCGGAAGTGTCACTATCCAAGTCATTATGGAATATTTATTGATGTGACATGGAGTAGTAGGACGAGCATTGCGCATCTAAGGGACGTCGCAAATACACAACACAACTGGACAACAAGCTTATTAATCGTTTTCTTTAGTCGTGCCAGACGGGGATCTAAGCAGGATCCCGTTTCTTACAACGTATTAATTTGGCAACAAGTTCCATAAAAGCATACACACAAGTATCATCTTCATCCTTCAAACAAGCCCCTGGATATAGCTAAGCCATTTGACACCATATCCTTTCCATCAGATTGGCTAGTCCAGTAAGAGACCTTGATTGGTGCTTGGAGAAGAGGAGAAAGGTACTGGCAGGACAGAATTCAGTCGTACCTAGTGTGTTACGGTAGTAAAAACATTAATCACAAAAGCGAAAGGCGCAAGCTCGAATTACGATCTAGTAAAAGCTCTAATCTGTCAAGAAGTCTGGTCTTGCGAAATACTAAAGAATCGGTATGAATTAAGGTATGAAGTTGCTCTGGGTTAATGAAAATAAACTGGAGACAGTGGATGGAATCCGCGTCAGATTAACAACCAAGAACACAATGCTCAACCTCACTTGTATTGCTAAAACCAACTAGTTACCTGTCTTATCACATCCGAGCGTCAACAGGAATGGGAATTGTTCATGATAACAACTTGTTAAGAAAGTGGTTCAGAATACCTGATAATATCACAGAGAAGCTGCTAAGAGAAACGTGATGAAGTTTGGAAACCACTGTGGGTGGTTTAATTCAGGAAGAAGAAACTCAGAGCTTCGGCTTCTGTTTTAAAATAACGCCTACGACATCAACAGAACTTCAGTGAAAGTGGGCGTCTTCAGAACAGCGTATTTTGGTGATTGAACCGGTCATTTCTAAAAGAACTCTTAAACACACTGGCTAATTCCCAGTAAAACCTAGAAATATATTTTAAAATCAAACTGTTGGTTTAAAAATCTATTTTCTTACATCAGTATCGAACATCGAGTCCACGTTTTTTGTAGAAATTCGGTCAACACTCGCTAAAATTGTAAATATCTTCTATATTAACGATGTTTACTGTAACTTTGTTGTTGGTAGCACAATTTACAATGACAGTTCCCTGCTGAACTACCTCTTCTTCTGGAGAAGGTGTCTTTTAGGAATGAATCAAAACAGTTTTTTTTTTACTTTGTCAATTATAAATAGTTGGTGAAAGCCTGCGAATGTAAAAACTGTCGTTTTGTTTATTATAAAATAAAAATTTCTACTTCCAATTACATTTTCTTTTCTCTAGTTTCATCACGACTCAGTCCGGGAAATATGAGTAATTCCTATTATCAAATGCGTTTTTCGGTTATTACGATAGTTTTCGGCGTGACAAATGCGATGTGTTAGCTGCTACATTCTTCTTGTTTAGGATTTCTCATTGTCCTCTTGTGTAGAAACTCACACATATTATATATCACTTACACTGTTGACAGTCCACAGTATAGATTAAAAACAGAAATGTATGGTAGCAAAGAGTCACTTTTTTACTACGAATTTCATTTATCTCCACAATTTGCACAGGTGTGACAGTCACAAAAGTTGTTCAAAGCAGCACCCCGGCTGTTATGCACTTATGTCATCCACGCACAATGCTGCGTGAGAAACTTCGAAAAGCACCCGTGGCGAATTGAGAATTCTTGCTAACAGATTCTCCTCACTGTCGTCGGGTGTTGCGTACTCAAAATCTACCCATGACCTTACAGGAGTTCCAGTAATGTTTCCAATGGTTTGTGCTGACACTGTGCCTGTATCCGCTGCCCAGATTTCAGAAGCTGTTAGGCGTCTATTCGTCGGAGCCAACAGAACATTCTTATCTCCCTCTCGTGGAGCAGTCATTCTGGAAGGATCCATGCCTATTTTGTTGTCCTGGGTCCATATCGTCAACACTCGTTCCGTTGTCATTGCAATACAGCCAGATGTATGCGAAATTATTTGTATGATGCTCCCATTTCCCTCGTGTCAATTATTCGACCTTTCTCATAGTCCGCCGGCCGGAGGGGCCGAGCGGTTCTAGGCTCTACAGTCTGGAACCGCGCCACTGCTATGGTCGCAGATTCAAATCCTGCCTCGGGCATGGCTGTGTGTGATGTCCTTAGGTTAGTTGGGGTTAAGTAGTTCTAAGTTCTAGGGGACTGATGACCACAGCAGTTAAGTCCCATAGTGCTCAGAGCCATCTGAACCATTTTTTTTCTCATAGTCCGAAATAGGGTGGTAGGCTACATAAGCACTTCCTATGAACGTATTGTGTTGCAATCTCCACTGGAAAGTTCCACTAACGTTAGACATGCCCAATGACCATCACGTACTCACATCAGTCTTCATCAGTAAGAATGGATTTTTCCTGTATTCAAAATACGAAAATAAGTTCATGTAAGGATGTAATTATAATCGACATGTCCAATAGGCATGGAAATATTAGAATATCAATTTGGTGGCGTTCATTCAACGTTTTCATGGTGCAATACTTCCCGTTTCGGTCAGAGTATCACAAGCCTAGAAAGCGGAATGTTTGTACAATGAGAATCAAGCCCCCACCGATATAAGACGAGAGGCAGAAACAGTTATAAACATGAACTGTATCTTGCAGCTCCTTGCCGAGCAGTAACTAAAACGTACTGATGCTCGAGAGTGCATAAAAGAGGACGAAGGATATTTCATATTGGCATAGTTATTCTGGGTTACAGAGCAGAAAAAGGTGACATTAAATATACGGCATCCAATTACAGTGCGACACACACTGTAAAATATTTCATTATTTCTTTAATTTAGTTATAATGCACAGCAGCTGTGTTCCATACAGAGTTCTGTTCGATCTCGGGCGGACGTAACCGGATGTGGAGGTCAGACTGGTCAATGTTAGAAGTGAAAGTAGTTCTCAAGCGGTCAGCGGCCTGAGAAGAAGCAGCGGCAAACAACTTCGTCTGGCTTACATCAGTAGGTCCATGGCACAACAACCTACCTCATCGAGGCTGGGAATATAACTGTCAGACCAAAAATTTAGGATCGTTCAGCTGTGCAGAGGGGCGCTGAAGGTATTCTGCTAATGCTTAACAGCATCATTAATCGTTCAAAGCAAGGAGCCAGAGGCTCTGACGGAACTGAAATATAATACAAACCGCAGCAAATATCTGCATTTTCTCTTTTTGCTTATGTCCTCTGCCAATCGATGGAGTTATACAGTGCGTCCCAAAGCCTTACGGTCAAAACTATTCTCATGATATTGTTAACATTTTTACCCATTCTTCATTAGTTGCTACTTCAATTATGTTTATCGTGTATTTAAGTAGGAAAGTTATTCGTCTATTGCAACAGAGCGTTTTCTTTGTTTTTAAGAAACATGTTTCATCTTTTTATACTAGACGTCCTCAGTGGTCTAAAACCAATTATTTAGAATTTTAAAGCTGTGGTTTATCTCTTATTTTCGTTTCTCTATCCTGTTCATGTGTCCATTGGTCCTTCTGTAGGCACTAAACGCACACAATACAAGTTTTCAATTGATAATATGTCACACTTTCGCATTTCACTACATATAACCTTTTCCGCTGCACACTGCGCATGATATTGCTCACTTACTGTAGGGTTGACTGAGGTATTATGGGAGTTGTAGAGGGTGAGAGTGGAGTGGCATGTTGGAGTGCAGATGGAAGGGGGCTGAGTGGTGTGGTAATACTGGTTCTGCGTGTGTGTGTGTCTGTGTGTGTGTCTGTGTGTGTGTGTGTGTGTGTGTGTGTTGTGTTATTTAAATTTTTTATTTTGTTGTTATTAGTAAATATTTTTATTTTTATTGTAATCTGTGAAACACCAAGGATACGATCATTCTGTTATCGCTGTTTGGTTTCCATTTCGATGGTAGTGGAGCCTTAACTGGATACTTTAAGATACTGAACTAACAGATGGAATTAGTATTTAGTTCTTCATTGACATAAACAATCTACACCACACAACAACAAGAACAGTTTAAAGTGATGTACTTCTGATTAATTAGTATATATATAAATACCTGTCATGCAGGGCCGCCGAATTTTTATGTGAAGACTATTAAAGCTTCTTAAATAAAACATACGTTATTAACATTCTACATCTTTATTCTTCATGTCTACAAATTTGCAGCACTCTGTCGCTAGAGAGCTCCGAATTGTAGCGTGTGACATGATAATGTCTAACGCAATTATATTGGATCGTGAGAAATAGCGCGCGCTGTTAATTGAGCTTCAGCTTTGAAGAGTTCGCCCATACAAGGAGCACCCTCTCCTTCAGCATGACAATGCCAGACCACACATTAGTGCTGCAACTTCTTTCAAAACCCGGCGCCATGGGTTCACTGTTATCGATCATCCTCCATACACTCCCGGCTTGGCCCCATCCGATTTTTATCCGTTTTCAAAACTTAAAGAACACCTTCAAGGACTTCACAAAGTCAACGAAGTCGAACATTCTTCAGTGACGGTAGTAACAAATTGGTCTCTCATTGGGAGAAATGTTTTCGTCGCCAGGGTGACTATGTTGAGAAATAAATATGTAGACGAGAAGGATGAAGTTGTAGACTGTTAATAATGTTTGTTTTATTTATGAAGGTTTGAGAGTTTTCACATAAAAAAATTCGAAGGCAGTACATTTCAGTATGCTCTCGTATAAATATGTTTTGTTAGGTTCCCTCGCGAAACAAAACGGTGACATATTTGTTACGTTATTTACCTTATAGAAGCTATGTTCTACTGATTACATTATTAACTCAAAAAACTAGATGTGAGTGGGACATACACAATCAGTGTCAAAAGTGTGAGGTATGTCACCAGGACGAATTTAATTAAAATAAATTGTGATTCCTTTTATTTTCACAATATACATTCGTTTCGGACCACTACCAGATTACCTCCCCCAGAGGACTTCATCTAGAAGTACGCGAGTAGCATCCGTGGGGCCCTGAGCTGAGTCTGACATTGTTTCCAGGCCCCTTTCTGTCTTCTTTGCTGTCGGCCTCACTTGGCCAGTTCTTGTTTTCTTCGACCCTGATGGTATTAGGTATCGAGGCCTGAGAGTGTCTTTCAGTTTCCAACCTAGGCACTGAAGGCAACGGGAAACCACAGTGCTCTTTCCTTCCCCAGGACACTCACAGATAAACCTGTTCTCCCGCATCTTTAACATATGACGGAAAAACAAAAATGGAAAACCACCCCAGGAGGTAACCCGCAAGAGTGCAAATAGGCTAGAGGATTCTGGGGAGCCTGGACCAGCATGTGAAAGACAGAATACAACAAGAAAAACAAAGAATACATTCTCATGTACTATTTGGAACGTACGAAGTCTATTAAAAGGAGGAAAGATTCAGAATCTCTTCAAGGAAATGACACGCTTAAAGATAGATATACTCAGTATCGGTGAACGTAGATGGCCAGATAGTGGATGTGTCAGTCAAGAAGATAAAAGAATGTTCTATTCAGGACATCCTACAAGTGGAAAAAATGGAGTGGCAATCATAGTTGGGAAAAAGTTCATGAACTGTGAAATTAGCACAGCTGCAATAGCTGAGCCGGCCGACGTGGCCGTGCGGTTAAAGGCGCTGCAGTCTGGATCCGCAAGACCGCTACGGTCGCAGGTTCGAATACTGCCTCGGGCATGGATGTTTGTGATGTCCTTAGGTTAGTTAGGTTTAACTAGTTCTAAGTTCTAGGGGACTAATGACCTCAGCAGTTGAGTCCCATAGTGCTCAGAGCCATTTTTTTGCAATAGCTGACCGAGTAACTGCCATCCACATTAGCGGCCTGAAGCAGAATGTGAATGTAGTTCAGGAATATGCCCCAACAGCAGACAAGAGCGATGAAGAAATAGGGAGCTTCGACAATGATCTCCATTCAATAACACGAACCTTGAAGAAGGAAGACATGAACTTGATAATGGGAGATTTCAATACTAAAGTTGGAAATGCCAGAATTGATAGAGTCGTAGGAGGATTTGGTCTTGGTGATACAAATGAAAGAAGTATGGCACTTATCGGTTGCTGTAAGGCTGAATAATTCACAATTAAAAGCAATTTTTAAAAGCTACATCCCAGAAGACTGTACACCTAGAAGTTGCCTCAAGCTGCAGAAAGGAGAATAGTTAGAAATCAGATTGATTATTTACTGATCAATAAGCGATTTCAAAACAGCATGACCCTTGCAGCAGCATATCCACGGGCAGATATTGGATCAGACCACAGTCCTGTTACTGATACCATGAAGATTAAATTTCAACGTCCAAAGCCGAAAAGCAGCATGGGTGTAAGATTTGATACTGAAAAACTGAGCCGGCCAGTGTGGCCGAGTGGTTCTAGGCGCTTCAGTCTGGAACCGCGCGACCGCTACGGTCGCAGGTTCGAATCCTGCCTCGGGCATGGATGTGTGTGATGCCCTTAGGTTAGCTAGGTTTAAGAAGTTCGAAGTTCTAGGGGACTGATGACCTCAGATGTTAAGTCCCATAGTGCTCAGAGCCATTTTTTTGAAAAACTGAAGAACCTAAAATTGAGAGAGGAGGTGGTGAAACAAATGGGAAACAACATGCCACCCATAGACGAGATCTACGAAAGAAGTACTAATGAATCCTGGGAAAAGGTACGCAATGCAGCCATCCAAGTTGCTACAGCCGAAATTGGCACGTGTAAAAAACAGATGTCTAAGCCCTGGATGACAGAAAATATTCTACTGAAATTGGAAGAACGTAGACTACGGAAGGTGCATCATAAAAATGTGGAATACCACCAGACACATAAAGAAATTAAGAAGATGGTTCGAGAAGCAAAGACAATGTGGTTTGAGGAACAATGTGCCGAAGCGCAAGAAATGCTGAAGTTACAGACTCGTATAATTTCCATAAGAAAATCAAGGTTATAACTGGAAACTTTAAGAAGCAGAATCTAACTGCCTTAAGAGATGAGGCTAATTGGGTTATTCTCGAATCGGAAAAAATGGCAAAATACAGGGAGAATTACATATCATCTCTGTTTCTGGACAAAAGAGACACGACAATAAATCAAAATTAAGAAGAATCTGGTCTACGTATCAGAGATAGAATATGCGCTGAAAGTAACAAAGAACAGTAAAGCGCCTCGAGGAGACAACTTACCCACTGAAATTTTAAAATGCATAGACCCAAAAACGTTGACAGCCCTATTTAATGTTACAGCTCAGGCTAGATCCCGGATGAATGGCTGAAATCAACCTTTGTCCAATTACCGAAGATAGCAAACGCAAAAACGTGCTCAGAATTTCGATTGATCTCATTGGTGAGTCATGCTCTGAAAACTTTACTAAGAATTATACATAACCGAATTTACCATAAATGTGATGAGTATTGTGGAGAAACCCAGTTTGGTTTTATGAAGGGACTGGGAACCCGAGAAGCGTTATTTGGCATGAAGATACTTATGCAAATATGCTATTACTATCAGCAGGATACCCATGTATGCTTTATCGACTATGAGAAAGCATTTGACACCGTTAAGCATGACCCCCTTATCACAATCTTACGAGAAATAGGATTGGATGGTAAGAACATGAGAATCAATCAGCAATTATACTGGAATCAGAGAGCAGAGGTCAGATTTAACAAAAATCTGTGCAAATACTAAAAGGAGTACGCCAGGGCTGTATACTATCCCAATTACTGTTCAATTTGTATCTGGACAAGATTTTTAGATCCAGTCAAGACTCGTAATTATTTGGTACAAAAATAAATGGAGTGAAGATCTGGAACTTACAGTATGCCGACGACACAGCTTTGTTTGCGCCATGCGTAGCCGAGATACAGAAAATACTTACAGAAATAGATAAAGCTGGTCAGCATTTTGGTGTCAGAATAAATGCCAAGAAAACAAAATGAATGTCAATGGAAAGAACCCTGGTCAAAACGAGTCCCTAGTTATTAATGGTAGTAAAATCGAGAAAGTAACCAAGTTTAAATATCTAGGATATGTGATGAACTCAGTCCGGAACCGCGCGACTGCTACGGTCGCAGGTTCGAATCCTGCCTCGGGCATGGATGTGTGTGATGTCCTTGGGTTAGTTAGGTTTAAGTAGTTCTAAGTTCTAGGGGACTGATGACCACAGATGTTAAGTCCCATAGTGCTCAGAGCTATTTGAACCATTTGTGATGAACTCGAAACTTGATTATGATGAGGAAATTAAGATTCGCTGTGGGATTGCCAAAGAAACGTTCCGAAAGCTGCGAAATGTGCTGATATACACAGACATGCCGCTCTGTACAGGATGGCAGCCAGTCAAGGAATATTTTAGGGAATTGGTTTAAAAAAAAAATTATTTCAAAGGCCCAGTGGCCTCTTTACAAGTTTTCTCCCAGAGTAATTCATCTCGTGTCTACGTGACACAAGTCGCTTGCCTTTCAAAACGGAGGCAGCTCTGTCCAGTTAAAGCTGCTGACAGGAGACTCCCTGAGACCTCTGCTGAAACTGCTAGCGAATTCACGCCATTGGTTTTAGCCAATAGAGAGCGTTGGATACAAGTCATGTGTGTGGACGATGGAGTAGGAATAACACCATCTACATTCTGCATATAATGAAATGTTACGCAGCAGGTTTCACATTCAATAATCTCTCTTCAATGTTGCGATTCCGAACACAGTTGTTTCTGAGAATAACGGTGGTACAATGCTATGTTATCCCCGTCCTACTCTATGGAGTGGGAATTTGGTCAATTAAAGCAGCTTCTGTAAAGCGATTAGAAGTAAGAGAAATGTTGTTCTTGTGCCGATTACTAAAAATACCATGGATTGAGAAAGTGAGCAATGCTGAAGTGCTGCGTAGGGCCAGGGTGGATAGAGAACTAATGGGGACAGTTAAAAGAAGAAAGACATCGTACCTGGGGCACATTACGAGAGGAAAGAAATAAGAAGTTCTGCAATTAATCCTGGAAGGCAGAATAGAAGGAAAGCGCCCGCCATGTAGAAGGAAGCAATCATGGTCACAGAATATCAAGTCATGGACTGGCATCAACAACTTTGAACAGCTGGTTCAAGGAGCAAAGGAAAGCCGTCTGTGAGCAGCCGACGCACTACAAGTGTATGGCACCAAGAAGAAGAAGCCAGATTACCTTTACAAAACATCTTCCCATCGCACAGGAAAAAGCAAATTAAAACAGTCGTATGCCCGTTATATTACTGAAAATCTCACATCGCTGCATGTGAGGGGACGCTCAGGACTCCTGATAGCAGTGGCTAATATCGCTTGCTTGAGGAATCTCCCAGCACACACTGAAGTCTTACACCAGACACAGCAATGTAGGTTCTCAAAGCAGCACGACTTACGGCTGACGTTGTTCAATATTTTCTCTTGTTTTTTCCTTGCATCTCATTCGAGAGCTCCGATTCTACGTTTCGACAGTTGAATTATTTGTTAACAACTTTCGTTTTTGTTGCACAACAAGCCCTTTCTCATATTAAAAACGTCCACTGAGTAAGAATGTTCTTTACTAAGTGTATTCCACAGTATGTAATGTTTATTTTGTCACAATCTGCAAACAAAGCGTCCTGTCAAGTCGTGTATTTTGTAAGGCCCTTTTACTGGCACCTATATTGTTACTATTATTATTATTATTATCATCATTATTGTTGATATACAGACCAACGACTTGCATTAGATTGGTCTACAATTTCTGGCCAGAAAGCTCCAGAAACTTCATTGCCTGGCGAGAAGCTCTGGTCCGAATGTCTGTATCTCGTGGCAACTTATGGTCCCATCATACGGATGTAACACAATACCGTATACCTATAGCTAAAGGAATGCGTTGCTCTCATGTAAACTGTTGGCCATTAAAACTGCAACATCGCGGGGACAACAGGCAACAAACGTCAAACTGGTATGAAGTGTACTACATGCTGGGATATGTAAATGATTAACATTTTAACGGAACCACACAAAGTTCTATAATAACAAATATCTTGGGTCCTTTGCAGGGGATGCTGAGAGGAAAGCAAGCGATTGTCGCCTAACTCATGGGCTGCTGCGAGCGTGAAGAAGTGTGGGCAAACAAGCTCTGACTCTTTCTGGCAAGGCAAGCAGCACACTGGAACCAACACTGCATTCACAGTGCCTACTATAGCGCTACGGCGTGGTGTATCGTTTAGTAGTTACGGTCGGCAACGGACGGAAACATCCCGTACTGGCCCCAAGTCATCCGACATTCACAGATTCCTTCGCTCCCAGAAAAAGGGGCAAGTTATACTGTACGTACAGTAAGTAGGAATAACACCATCTACATTCTGCATATAATGAAATGTTACGCAGCAGGTTTCACATTCAATAATCTCTCTTCAATGTTGTTTGTTCATAAGAGGATATGAAACAAACTCGTCTAAGGAGAAGGAACGTCTAATAAAGTGTGCTGGAATTCGACAGCGGCATAGTCTTGTCCTATCGATACCGCGATTTACCCTTACGCGATGTCGCTACGAGTGTTGGTCTAACTACACGGCTGATGCGTGAATACTGAATGGGGCAGTGGGAAAGGGGTGACGACAGGAAGGGCAACCGTCCACCCTCTACCACTAACATTGCCAAATCCACATTAACATGTCGACCCCATGAAGATACGGCATGTGGCCAGGTAAAAGAAAGAAGACAAATTTAGCGTCAAAAACAGGAATTACCGCAGCCTAACAGTTTCTCTTGCCGTTCATGCTTACAGGGATGGTATACAACAACGACGTAAAGTACACAGTCTTGAAATGCAATATTAAGTTCAATTTCCGTAGCTACTCGTATATCCATTGCGATGAAATCAGTGGTTTCAGGTAATACTTTCGCACAACCCAAAATCCGAAACGAGCTCATAGCGAAATTTTTCGAAGTTCAGCGGTCCTGAAATATCCGCGTCAGATGTTTGCGTACTTTGTGATGATATGATGATGTTTGGTTTGTAGGGCGCTCAACTGCGCGGTCAACAGCGCCCGTACAAAGTTCCAGTTTTTACATAGTCCAGTTTTTTACTCTGTCCAGTCTAGCCGCTGCCACGAATGATGATGATGATGATGATGATGATGATAATGAAATGATGAGGACAACACAAAGACCCAGTCCCAGGGCAGAGAAAAACCCCCACCCCGCCGGGAATCGAACCCGCGACCCCGTGATCCAGAGGCAGCAACGCTAGCCACTAGACCACGAGCTCCTGACTTGCGTACATTGTGACTAAAGTGTGCTCGTGCGCCATCATGAATGAACCACATTTGTATTCCTGCTGCAATGGCACAGACTCCAGCAAGGACGGCAATACATTAATGAGAAAATCCAGATAATGTGCCCCAATTAACTTTTTGGTAGCACGTATGACCCTAATAATCTATCGCCAAGTACGCCTGACAATACGTTGATAGAGAATCGGTTTTCGTGTTCTCTTTCCTGAATTGCTTGGGGATTTACATTTGCCCATAAATGCTGGTTGTGGAAATTCACAACACCATCTGTTGTGAACCCTGCCTCATCAGTAAATAAAATCTTGAATGTGAACAGTGGGACTGCGGCACACTTCTGCAACAGCCATTGACAGAGGCCCCGTCTGCCATGATGATCCTGTGGCCCTAGGGCCCGAACGCGCGGTAGATGATATGGGTGCAGCAATTGTTTATGAAGAACCCCCCCCCCCCAGATAAGAGAGAGAGACACACCTTCTGCTGCTGCTAATCGTCGCACACTGGCCCAGGGGCTTCTTCCCCCGAAAGTAGCACACGCTCCTCCATGTCAGGCGTGCTGACTGTGCTGGGCCTTCCGCTGTGAGTCTTTCGAGGTGCAAGGGTACCTATGTCCCTCAGACGCTATAGAAGTCCGTCGAAGAGCTTATCAGAGGGCACTCTGCGCTGCATATTTTTTTCAGCGTGGAGGGCACGGGATCGCAAGCTAAACCACAGCAGAATATCATATCCGCCATTACCTTTGTCGAGTAGTAGGTTTCCATTGCTAACAACTGGTGGAAGAGAGAAAATTTAAATGTACTACACGATTTGTACGTACAAACAGCGCAATAACAGTAAACACATAAATGAATCCGCATTTGGAAGAAGATAAAACACTGTGATACGTACTCAAGATTGCCAGTACTGTACTATAAGGCACACAAACGCGACGAAAACTAACGTAGCCTACAACACGACTCAACCCACACAACTGGTAGGTAGAGTACTGTGAATAAGACATTATAATACCCTGCCAACAAATTTGACGGAGCGCCAATGCAACCAACGTTTGTGCTAATATCCACAACCAGGTGTCGCTCAGCCCTTCCTATAAACACGTGTTTATCTCGGAAAGTATGCATCTCTGGACCCACGTCTATTGGACTTATTTTTCTTGTTTCTATGAGTACTACCAACTCTAAAAGTATCAGACACTTTTAACACCCTGTATAAAGGGTGTGAACAGCGTCAGACGTTATCAGTACCTGTCACAATTTGAAAGGGTCCTTATTTTGTGTCTCCATTTGGCCGGCTGGGCGAGTCGTGTAAAGGCCAGAGTTGTGGGGCATTCGGAAGTGACAGTAGCCCGATGTGGGACTGCATGGGAACGTGAGAGCAGGCATACTCGTCGCAAAAGTTCTGGTTGATCATGTCTGACCATCACAAGCGATGGTCGCCGTATTGTGCACCAAGCACATCGTAACCTCTTCACATTTGCGCCTGCCGTCCGAGAGCAAATAATGGACTCTGTAACATTCTGTGTTATCCCGCATCAACGACCGGAGACTAGCAGCTGCCGGAATAAGGAATTACCGTCCCATACCGTTAACACCATAACACAGGGGGCTGCCTTTGGAATGGTGCCGTGGCCGTAAGCAAAGACTGCTGATGAATGGCGTCGCATTGTGTTCAGCGATGATCCACGGTACGGCACTATCTCGGATAACCATAGTCGACGAATATGGCGCTGACCTAGGGAGAAGTCTCATTATTCCTATGTTCTGGAGAGGCGCAGCGATGTTACTCCTGGCATCATGGTGTAGAGAGCCATCGAGTATGACTTCAAGTCATGGATGGTAGTGATTGAAGGTGCTCTGACGGCACAACGGTAGGTCACGGACATCCTGCCTCCTTACGTGTTACCTCTCATGCGGCAATATCGTGGTGCCCTTTTTCAACAGAACAGTCCTCGTCTGCACGTAGCACATGTATCTACAAACTGTCTGCTTGGTCTAAGCTATCCCCGTGGCCAACAAGAGTCCCAGATGTACCTCCGATAGAACATGCGTTGGACCAGCTTGGACATCAACTCCATCCCAACGCCAGTATCCAGAATATCAGTGAGTTGCAACTGCTTGCAGGGTCCTCGAAAACACGGAGAAACTGTTACTGGCTGACAAACTACCGCAACAAAAATTATTAAATTCTGCATTTCTGATGGTTAAAACATTCTGCGGAGAAGGATATTGAAAATTAATATCTTTCATTACAAGTAATTCTGAAAGGTGATGTTTGCGCATTGTGGCATAACCTTCCCTACAGTGCCTGTGAATTCTCCAGCAGGTCTTCCCCCCCCCCCCCCCCCCGCACCGCCGCCCCCAACCCCTCTTCCACACTTCTGCAAGAGACAGAACCAGTCGTTATTACTTAAGCAAAAACAGCAACAAGACACTTCTTGGATAGCATCATTTGTGCCTAGACACGTTTTGCTCTTTCATCCACCTTCATATGATGAGATGAATTTATATCTTGGTCAGTTTTTATGGACTGAATTTTGAACGCTGCAGCTTCCTTTGGTTCTGTAACTTTTGTTCTGCAACTTTCCGTGCCTTTATATCGGTAGAGCAAGCACTTTTAGGATCACTAATTCAGCTCATCAGTCACGATATGGCTGTATCAGCGTATCAGTGCAGTCAAAGTAGTGTGGTCATATCTTACTTGTCTCTTTGCTGATATACGCGTACATGAATTTTTAAGAATTATTGACATCTGTATATCTATCAGATAAGCGAAACTATTAAAAACATCTTGTATAATTACTACAGTCACTCTTTTGTTAGATAAATCTTGCCACTAAATGGACCTATTAGAGTTTAAGGGAAGTCGTGATTGTAATTTGGAAGCTACAATTCATCATCACGGATGGTGCATCTGAATAAATAGGCACCACGCTTACAACCATCAATTTGTCACGCACCAGGAAATAGCCAACGTTCTATTAAAAATGGTTCAAATGGCTCTGAGCACTATGGGACTTAACATCTGAGGGCATCAGTCCCCTAGAACTTAGAACTACTTAAACCTAACTAACCTAAGGACATCACACACAGCCATGCCCGAGGCAGGATTCGAACCTGCGACCGTAGCGTGTAACCTCCCCCTCACTTATCGACCTTAATGACAGTGAAAAATTAAACCGCGTGCACCTAATGGAAATTTGGGAAAAGCAATCGTCACCGAAGTTAATTTGTCGGTAAAGAGGGAGGAAAGGGTTACATCTAAATGAAAGGAAAAATTCAAATGAAATTGGTGGAAATTAATTTTGAGAAAAGGGTAAAATTAATAAAGAAAGTAAATGTGCGGTCGTTACGTTAACAATTAATTGGCGTTAATTAGATATTGAGATTTGGGGAAAATTACGGTCGCCAGTCCTATGGACAACTACTATAATAACTGAAAATGAAAGATTAATGCACATATAATTAACACTAAAAGCGTGGCAACTGGAGGTTGACACGTGTTGTGTGAAAACTGAATGTTTGTCAGAAGTAATAAATTTCGCTACACTCTGACTTAATTTAGCAAAAGAATTAATAAAACCGGAAAATTGAAAGTTAATTTAGTGACTGAAAGAAATAGTGAACTTTGTTTCTGAAGCATTACAAAATTCAATAAAATAAGTTAGTCTTGGGCTACCTCAACAATCATTTCAAAAGCTACTTGAATCTACGCAATTTAGAAATAAGAGATTTAACTTTGAACTTGAATTAAATGATTCTGATTAACAAAAGTAAAATTTAGTACATACCAGGCTGAGCTGCAGTCACAGGTAAGCTAAAATATGGTAACAAAACTCGCACTCTTAATTTGTGCTTGTGTAATCTAAATATTGTAGCCAGCTATGAATACTTTAACTGAACTTTGAAATTAAAGCAGTGAAATGGAATGATATTACCTTAATGCTGGCGTTTGAATTTCAACGACACTCGGGTTCATTCCGGAAAAGGAAGGGACCCTGCTTGGTAATGCAATTGGGACAATGAGCAACAAAGGTTCATGCTACGTTGCTGTAATTTTGTGAGAAAAATTTAACAGTTTGAAAAGCTGAGGTCTGCCATACACTTTTAAAACTTTACGTGCTTTTAGTCTTCCTTGTTGGTTGACTGAAGGTTTGCAATCGTCGATCTGGGAGGTGGCGACAGTCACTCATTGTCGGCCGTCGCTGTTGCAGAAGCTGGATGTTGGCGCGCCTTCTTCTCGACACGGTCACCAGGCGAAACGGGCTCTTGATGTGCGCCAGCTAATGCTTCCCGACCGCGACACCGTGTCAGAAACTATCTTAGCAAGTCGAGCGCAATTACATGCTGCCAAACCCCGAAAGCGCGGCAACTCGCGGGAGCGTCACACAACACACCTGCTCCACCGCCCTACTCCAGCCAGACTCTCTCTACCCGCGCTCCATGCGGCAGAGTTAACTCAACCAAAGATCCTAAACACTTTGGTTCTCCACACGACCTATCGATGTAGTCGTTCGATAGCATAGTTTTCCCTAGGCCAGACCCAGCGTAAAAATACAAATAATATTTACATAACAAACCAATTATACATCGACATAAATGCATAAATATATATAGTAAAACAAATACAATATATAAAGACACAGAAATGTTATATCTTCAGTGTACAATAGATGGAAATAGGAGGATATGCATTTCCGGCGTTACAAGCGGTCGCGCGGTTCCAGACTGAAGCGCCTAGAACCGCTCAGCCACACCGGCCGGCAACGTTCTATTAAGCACAATGAGTATCCTAATGGGAAAGGCTGAAGTAACCAGATCGAGATATGCGTTCGTCTATACGATTTAAGTCTGAGTTAACGCCATGCACAGTTGCCATTTTCCGTAAAAGAGCAAGACCTCATGAGTCAGCCCCTCACAATGCCTGACCACACACAATGATGCTCAATCGAACATAATACTTGGTTTCAATAATTTCTCGCGGATTTATAACTGTCTACGCATGGTCATTGAGGTAATTTATTATTATGCCACTCTTTGCGCATACGGTCTCGATAGTGAAGAAAATGAAGGCTGCACATCTGGATCTTCAGTGCTACGTCCTAGAATTGATTAGCAGAAGTGTTCACCTGCATGATGGTCTCGTAAGCTTCGTCCGCTCCTCACCCACCTGTACCCTTCCCCCATCCCCCCTCCATCCTGAGCTCAAATACTCTCTCTTCATTTGGTGTGCTTCATCTTCATAAATGAAACCTTAAGGACGTTCAGCTGTATTACTGGATAATCTCTTCCGCTGTTTTATTGATCTTATTTAATTCACACGATCGTTTTCGAACTTTATCCGTGCTTGTAGTATTCTAACTCAGTCGAGACACTCCAAGTACATAAAATTATCCAACCACAACGAAAATCAGTTGTACATAAAATTATCCAACCACATCGAAAATCAGTAGTGCTACTGTAAACAATAAAATATGCCAGTTCTTGTGAACAGCCATTACGAAGCCAAAACATGCAGTAAACGAAGTTTGATGCAAGCCATGGGATCCGTCAGTATGATGTTCCCATGTCCTGCATGCCAGTGACCATTTTCAAAATCTGAACGGTGTAGTAAACGTGGATACGGTGTGTAGATTACATTAATTGGCCCCACACTTGGTGACAAAATGTAGTAAAACGATGCAGTACGCAGATTAATTGAAATAGCTCAACATTGGACGCCAAAATGTTATAAAATTACAAGTATAGGGTGTAACAGTAGTTATGTTCATTACAACATGCACGTTCTCTGACCATGCTATGTTGCATTCTTTATTTAACAAGTTTCAATATTTTTAGATGCACCCTATAGACCTATAGCCATAACTTACTCACGCCATTCTTCATCTGGAGGAATGGATTTTTATGTGCTGAAAATATTGAAAAAAAGACTGTGTAAAAGTAAAATTTTAATCAACATATCCCACAGGCAAGGGAATACTGGTGTATCATCGTGTATCAGTTTGGCAGCGTTCTTTCAAGTCGTTCAAGGTCTAACATTTATTATTTCCGTCAGTGTATTTCACTAAATCTATGGTAGTAACTATAAACTGCTGTGTAATTACAGGAGCACAAATCAGATATGTTTCGAGTACACAATCTGTGGAAAGTATATGAAGATACGAGTAACCATATAAAACCAGAACGGTAAGCACAATTCGCTATTTTCTTTTCTCGTTCGCTCCGTTACGCAGAATGCACTCCCGACAAGTGTCAGCTGTCAGTAGGTATGGCAATTCGTCTTGTGTTTGGATGCGCTTCTTTGCTTCGTTAGGGCACCTGAAACCACGGAAAGGATATCGTGTCTGCATACCACTTAAACTCTGTCAATGCGTTTTCGTGTTTTTACAATTATTGTCCTGTATTTCTGAAGCAGATATACTTATTACTTCCAGCACTCACGTGAACTAATCTTCATCTACAACTATGCTCTGCAAACCACTGTCCAGTGCATGGCAGAGGGTACTGCGCGTCAGCACCGGTTTAAGGCCCATGCGACACAAGCCGCCACTTGGGGTGGCAAGGCAAGAGGGGCATCAGAGATGCCACAACTATATAATTTCTACACGGACGTATCACAGTTAGAAGCGGCCTCTTGGGGTCATATTACGATCTGGCTGAATATTTGTGAAGCTTTCTTCAGATACCATTTCATTATAGATAACTGAATATTCTGAAAATATTCTGAGGTTAATGTTAACATATTCTGCCATGTCATTAATACAGAAGATGAACGATAATGGTCCTAAGAACCTTCCTTTTGGCACGCATGGTGTTACTTCTACATCTGCTGATCACACGCCATGAAAGATAACACAGTGCATCCTCCCTACCGAGAAACACTCAGTCTAGTCACAAATTTCATTTTGGTACCCCATACAATCTTAGTTTCAGTAATAAGCGCCGGTGAGTTTCAGGATCCAATGATTTTTGGAGGTCAATAAGTATTGTATCAACCTGACTGTCTAATGTGGCCCACGACTTAAAAATTACTAACAGAGCACCGACCTGGTGTTGGTCGCCCTCCGCTTCGCGAGCCATCTCTGTCACCACATGTTTCAGCTGTGTTCCTTGCGCCATGGTGTTCGTTTTCTACATATACATCTACATATATACTCCGAAAGTCACCGTATTGTGCATGGCGGACCTCACCTTGTACTGCTACTGGTCATGTCTTTTCCTATTCCACTCACATTGCTCCGTGTTGTTGTTGTGGTCTTCACTCCGAAGACCGATTTGTTGCAGCTCTACATGCTACTCTATCCTGTGCAAGCCCCATCATCTCCGAATAACGACTGTGTTGCGGCCACATGTAGTAAGCATTGCTTCACGCAGTGGAGAATGGCAAAACAGAGGCACGCCGGCGACCGAGGCGTTGCGAAGTAAGCACGCACAGATAGCCTCGCTGACAGCAGCAGTCTACCAAGCTGACGCAAGGACGCACGCAGACTGAGTGCCGAGCGAAGCCTGGAGAGTGCTGAGTAAGGGGAAGTGAGGCCAGCACGCTAAGTTACGCTGCAATATACTACAGAAGTAATAACAAAAAGCTACCACAGAGGGTAAAAAACGTCCTCCTGCTGGATATAAATAATGGAGTGCAGGCAGCAACAGGCAGAAGCCAGCAGTTCGGACCTGAGGACGGACGTGGTCCGTGTCCGAATGTTCAACCTTCGTAGGTGACGATTCCAGAAGTCTGTTCCAGCTCGCAGGAGTCATCCGTTCGCCGCCAGATGTCAAATTCAGCTCTGGAGGTCGGCCCGATTTCGGTCGGCACCATTGCTGACTAACTACAGCGAGAACTTCCAGCAGGACCGGCCGGGCGCCGCCGGGGACTGACACCCGGACTACACGGCAACCCGGCCCCACGGCGCGTGGTCCGTCCATGACGGGACCTCGCGGACATCGCGACAGACGGCTTCCCAGCCGCCAGTGCAGCAGGCGTCGGCAGCTGACCTCATGGCGACGCAGCTCCGTGGGCGTGCCCATACTGGGGCGCCGAGCGGCGACGAGTTCATCTCAACCACAGGGCATCCTGGCTTCAGCGGAGCAATGGTGGCCTGAGGCTCCCGAGTGCGATCAGCGGCGCGCGTTGCGCGCATTTTCGCAGAACCTACATAGCAGCAGCCAGGCGGAGGGATCCGCAGGGCTGGACAGCGACGACGAGGAAGAAATTGTAAAGGAAGTTCAATAAATAATAAATAAAACTCCACGCCGTCTCAGTTTTGGTGCAGCCACTGTGTTTGCTGCTAACAAGTGGTGCAGGAGTCGTAACAACTGCAACGTGGATCTTTCTGAATCTGCTTTCTGTATTCATCTCTTGGTCTCGCTCTACGATTTTTACCCCCACACTTCCTTCCAACACTACGTTGGTGATCCCTTGATGCCTGAGATCAACCGCCCCTTCTTCTAGTCAGGCTGTGTCAAAAATTTCTTTTCTCCCCAATTCTGTTCAGTATCCGTCATTAGTTACGTGATCTACCCATCTAATCTTCAGCATTCTTCTGTAGCACGACATTTCAAAAGCTTCTATTCTCTTCGTGTTTAAATTGTTTATCGTCCACTTTCACTTCCCTACATGGCTACACTCCAGACAAATACCTTCAGAAAAGACTTCCTAACACTTAAATCTATATCCGATGTTAGCAAATTTCTATTCTTCAGAAACACTTTGCTTGGCACTGCCAGTCTACATTTTATATCCCCTCTACTTTGGCCATCATCAGTTATTTTGCTGTCCAAATGGAAAAACTCAACTACTACTTTAAGTGTCTCATTTCCTAATTTAATCGCCTCACCATCATCTCAATTAATTCGACTACATTCCATTATCCTCGTTTTGCTTTTGTTGATGTTCATCTTATATCCTCAGGATCTGTCCATCTGTCCATTCCGCTTAGTTGCTCTTCCAAGTCCCTTACTGTCTGTGACAGAATTACAATGTCATCGGCAAATTTGTCTTTGTTTACTATACTGCTTGCTCAGTATACAGATTGAACAGCATCGGGGATAGGTTACAACCATTTCTCATTCCTTTCTGAACCACTGCTTCCCTTTCATACCCCTCGATTCTTATAGCTACCATATGGTTTTTGTGTAAGTTGTAAATAGCCAATCGATCCCTGTGTTTGCCCCTGCTACCTTCAGAATTTCAAAGAGAGTATTTCGGTCAACACTGTCAAAAGCTTTCTCTAAATCTACAAATGCCATAAACGTAGATTTGATTTTCCTTAACCTATCTTCTAAAGTAAGTCGTAGGGTCAGTACCGCTTCGCGTTTTCCTACGTTTCTCCGAAATCCAAATTGATTTTCCCTGAGGTCGGCTTCTACAAGTTTTCAGATTTTTCTGTAAACCATTCGTGTCAGTATTTAGCAACCATGACTTATTAAACTGATAGTTCGGTAATTTTTACTCCTCTCGGCGCCACCTCTCTTTGGAATTGGAATTATTACATTCTTCTAGAAGTCTCATATATCATACACACCGCATGGAACAATATTGTCATGGTAGGTTCTCCCAAGGCCATCAGTAGCTCCTGCAGGCAGTATCTGTCTTTTCCCTAGTGAAATATGCTTCTAAATCTTTACATTTGTCCTTTAGCCATTCCTACTTAGCCATTTTACACTTCCTGTCGATCACAAATCTTAAATGTTTGTATTTCCTTTCACCTGCATTTTTAAATTTTCTATTGTCATCAGTTAAATTCAATATCTCCTGTATTATCCAAGGATTTGTACTATGGCTACTGTTTTTACCTACTTGTTCCTCTGCTGCCTTCACTATTTCATCTCTTAAACCTACCCATTCGTCTTCTACTTTGTTCTTTCCCCCTGTTCTAGACATCCGTTGCCTAATGATCCCTCTTAAACTTTCAAAATCTCTGTTTCTTTCAACTTATCTCGGTCTCATCTCATTAATTTCCTAATTGTTTTGCAATTTCTTCAGCTTTAATCCACAGTTCAGAAACAATACATTGTGGTCATAATCCATACCTGCCTGTAAATGTCTTACAATTTGAAATCTGGTTTCGAAATTTCTGACTTACCATTATATAATCAATCTGAAACCTTCCAGTGCCTACAGGTCTCTTCCACGTATACAGCTCTGTTTCACGATTCTTAAACCAAATGTTTGCGATTATTAAAGTATGCTCCGTGCAAAATTCTACCACTCTACCAACCTTCCTGCAAGCCCTAATTTCTCGTATCTTCGTGGTCCTTGCCTGAAAAGTACGTTGGCGGCAATAGAAACATTCTACGGTCAGTTTCAAATGCCGGATCTCTAAATTTCGTCACTTGTGTTCTGCGAAAAGGAAGTCATCTTCCTTCCAGTGATTCTCACTTGAGTTCACGAAGCATCTCCGTCATAATTAAGTGTTGATCAAACCTACCAGCTATATATCTAGCAGCCCGCCTCTGAATTACTTCGATGTCTTCCTGCAATTGAGCTGGTGGGGATCTCAAACTTCCGAGCAGTATTCAAGAATATTCCTTTACAGGTGACCCACACATACCTAAAATTCTCCCAATAAACCGAAGTCGACCATTCGCCTTCCCTACTACCATCCTTACTTGCTCGTTCCACTTCATATATTTTTGCAACGTTACGCCTAGATACTTAATCGACGTGACTGTATCAACCAGTACACCGCTAACGCTGTATTCGAACATTAGGGTATTGTTTTTTCTACTCATCTGGATTAACTTACATTTTTCTACATTTAGAACAAGCTGTCAGTCATCACACCAACTAGAAATTTTGTCTACGTCTTCTTGTATGCTCCTGCAGTCACTCAACGACGACACCTTCCGCACAACACAACATCAGCAAACAGCCAGAGATTGCCACTCGCCGGCCGCTGTGGCCGAGCGGTTCTAGGCACTTCAGTCCGGAACTGCGCTGCTGCTACGGTCGCAGGTTCGAATCCTGCCTCGGGCATGAATGTGTGTGATGTCCTTAGGTTAGTTAGGTTTAAGTAGTTCTAAGTCTAGGGGACTGTTGACCTCAGATGTTACGTCTCATAGTGCTTAGAGCCATTTGAACCATTTAGATTGCCGCTCACGAAAACACTTAATTCTTTCCTTCTTACGATTTGGCTTTCTGTGGATTTGGGGCCGGATGCCACTCGTGACGTCATAGTAGTCAGTTTCCCTAAGGAAGGAAAGTCCTGCATGCCATCGGTCTGTGAATCGCGTAAAGTTTGTTCGTCGCGTAATCGTATTTTCAATATTTGAGTCTCGTGTTTCCACGGAAACCAAACTCGGGCTAGCTGATGTATCACTCCGGCTATGGCTCACCTCCCCGTCCCGTAGGCAGTGCGCTACGAACTAAACTTTATCACGTTTAGTTTTTAATATGTTTTGTTGCCGGCCGGTGTGGCCGTGCGGTTCTAGGCGCTTCAGTCTGGAACCGCTCGACCGCTACGGTCGCAGGTTCGAATCCTGCCTCGGGCATGGACGTGTGTGATGTCCTTAGGTTAGTTAGGTGTAAGTAGTTCTAAGTTCTAGGGGACTGATGACCTCAGAAGTTAAGTCCCATAGTGCTCAGAGCCATTTTTATATTTTGTTTTTATAGCGTTTCTATTCTCTTGCCTGTCCTTATCGTCCCTCTTTTTTTATGAGTTCCTCAGGTAGCAAATACGCTTAAGAAAAACTTCGAGCATATTATTCTGATTAGTTTAGATTTATTTCTCTTAAGGAGCCCTCCTTGCTACTACAGATTATCACCATTGAAAAATATATAAAAATAGAGTGATTAAACGTAACTGAAAACATTATTTCTGACTCGGAAAAATAAAGGACACAACGCCTTTCTTCCAGATTACGCCTCGAACTTGGCCTTGCTTTATTGTAGAATTTAAAAAGTCGTGTGGTCATCTAAACTTAAGAAAGGGAAATACGAGGGACATTTCATAAATAACGCACACTATTTTTTTTCTTTTCCTGTTTTTTCAACATTTCTTTACAGTCCTTCAATATAGTCTCCCTGCTTCTCGATGACTGAATCCCAAAGTCCCTGAAGCCCTATTATTCCATCCAGGACACCGCTTCTCTTCATCTGTCGAATGTCTCGGATAACGGTGGTAGAAAGCTCGCCGAGAAAAGATAACGATTTCCGGACATCGTTTTTTTTTTTTTTTTTTCCAACTTCAGGAACAAGTGGAAGTCTGGTAGTCTTATTTTCGAGCTGTAGGGAAGATGCGGCAACACTTCTAATCCGCATTCGCGCAGTTTTTTGGGCTACACCATTGCCGATATGCGGACGGGCATTGTCTTGGAGAATGAGTGGCCCAGCCTCGAGCAACTGAGGTGGAGTTTTGTGCATTTTTCTGCGCAGGTTTTACGTGAAGTTACGATAATACACTGCTGTGACACTTGTTCCACATGGACTCTATCTGTCATGATGATGCTTTGGCTATCATAAGCAAAAATCACTATTTGCTTGAGCTCTGATTGAGCGCATTGTTTTTTTTTTTTTTGTTTTTTTTTACATGGAGAATCTGAAGCTCTAGCTCTCTAGCTCTCCATTCTTTGGATTGTGATTTCAACTCCGATTCAAAGTCTCTAATCCAGTTTCGCCAATAGCGAAAATTCGACACAAGAATCCTTGACCTTCACAGTCGAATCGTTGTCTGGGCAACGTTGTAGTGTCCAGGCGTTTCTGATTCTCTTCAGCAGTCAAACAGTATGGGATCCATCTCGCAGAAATTTTTCTCTTCTCCAAATCACTTGTCATAATAAGGAATACTAATGCTGGGGGAATTCCCGTGGCTCCAGAGAGTTCCTCACAAGTAGCACTGCCATATTCTTCAGGAGGATCTGCCACAAATTTCACACTTCGTTGATCTATTGACGTTTTTGGCCTTCTGGGTATTGGATTATCATCTATGCTCATACGAGCACGTGAAACTGTACTGAAATCCACTGTAAATTCACCACAAACGTCACCTAACACACCTTGAATTTCTGTCGGGCTTTTGCTGCGTAAAGCGATTTTGATGTACGACCTCTGGTCTTCAACAGTCATACTACCGGAGACCCCTGCAGGGTCCATTTCTACCTCTCGCCAATTTTATGTTACAGTACACAGCGATAGAACAAAACACATGCTTCTTCCTCAAGCTCGCAACTACATCTGCCGTAATTTTCATTGTCCTTGCATCAGACAGTCCATAGTAATACCTACCTGTGCATTATTTATGAAACGTCCCTCGTATGCTCCTATTGAAAGTTACAGTCACGATAAGTAATTTCTGCCTATAGAATGAAACTACAATTCTGGCCATTAAATCTGCAATTCCAGGAAACATAGAAAATAACTAAATGTTGGTTATAGTGCATTACGATATTGTAGGAGGAATACATGATTAAATTTGTAGGAGGTGTAAGGGTATAAAGGGTGTGAAATTTAGTACACTGTGTTGCCATCCCTAACAGCAGTAATCGGCATCGATTCGAACTTAGCTGGGCTGACAGATATAGGTACGTCGTACCACGTTGATTCATCTCGACGATAGAGTTCATCAATCGTAGTGTCTGTCGAGTCGTGGCGCGTAGTCTCTCAGTAACCCATGTTCAATGGCTTAGAGATCTGGAGAGCGAGCTAGCCAGTGTAACAGACCAGGAAGGGCCTTATTTTCGCTACACACAGTAACACCAAAAAAAAAAAAGAATTGCATTAAATTTGAAAGCATATACCGGTATGGCAAGCTAGCAGCATTGTTGCTAGCGTAACGTTTGATTAATTGTTGAGCTCAGTTGGAGGGCGATTACTACTGTCGTGAGCTACAATTGCTGTATAGTTCTGGAGTTGTCATTATTGCACGTGTTACCTATTATTCTTTTCCTGAGAGTAGTCTGCCCATTATAAGCGACGTGGAGAAGCTAAGTGATGCACACAATAGGAGACGAACTACAGAAAGAAAATGGAAAATACGTAAAAGCTAAAAGATTTGACGAACGTGTAGATGTGAAATTGGGCCGTTCGATCTACAGTAGTCACATTAACAATGGAGGTGAAATTTTAACATCATTGAATGATCCCGTTGATGGCGATGAAATATGTGTTGAGAGTGATAATAGATTTAGGAGTGGAAGAGGCATTGTTGTTGGTGTTGATGGTGTAGAGGTATTGATCCTGTGGGGTCCTGCCCGCTCTTCTCGTATAGGGTGCCTAAACAATGCTGCGTTCTCAGAATGCTATACAACAGTTCAAGCAAATACCATTAGCAGTTTTTATTACAAATAAGAAAAATGACAATACTTAACTTGTATTTACAAAGGTGTCGCAAGCGATGGGTGACATGCAACCAAGTCACAGTCCTTTATAGGTCAGAGTCCTTTATACAGTGTTCATGCAAGTTTTTCACACAGTTTGTGTGCTGTCGTAGGACTCTCTGCAAGGCCTGTCTGTATACTGTCCCGATAGTGAGCGGCCGAGGCTGGCAGGAGCGGTGCTTATATTATCCTCTTGTAGAGGCCGTTCCTGTCTGGGTGCGGTCCTAATCGGCGCACCATTGGCCGATGTTTCACCTCCTTCTCTTATCTTGCGTTCTTCATCTTCGTTCCGGCGCTTGTGGGTACGCCAGAACAGACCCTAGCTGTAGCAATACATTTTCTGTATAGCGCATTACCAAGGTGGAAGGTTACTTCATGCCAACCCTAAAAAATTTAAGAAACGCAAATTTTGTAAACTGTTGTTAACGTTTACTCACAACTCACTTTTTAAAGACATGGTAATGTGTAAGTAAGGTACTGAACCTGAAAGTACTGAATATGACATTCACTGGGGAAAGTGACGTCTACTATTAAGACAAGTCTTTGGATTAAGATCACTTGAACAATTTAAAACATTTATGGTATCACATAGAAGAGTTCGTTAAAAACAATAAACTTTTCTTTTCAAGTTTCAAAATATAAAGTAACTGACCAGATTACAATATTTGCAAAAGGTAGGCATAAACTACCCCCAACCTTTGGTACTGCGAGGGTTAAAGATGTCAAAGATGGTAGCATGAAGCGTCCAACATTTGGAAACAATGAAATAGAGGAGTACAAAGGCGATCTCAAGTAAAGTCGCGAGAAGTGTGTGAAGGAAAAAGAACAAATGGTGCGTATAGGTACAAGTTTGGGCGTTGAGATAAAACTGTGTTTTAAAATGCGAACTACGTAAACAAAACTTTCAATGACCCATCGAATTGGGTTATTACTGATGCTACCTGACAGTTTTATTGCTAGTGACATAGATATTCGGACGGCATCAGCACATTATCAAAAACCGCAAACTAGCAAGTGGAGAAGAGCAGCTGAGACAGTGATCCGTTTTTCTTCCAAAGACAAGATTGGTATTCTGTTGCAGACTGTTTGATAATAGTATAAAATTCCAAAACACATCTACCGAAAGAAAACAAATCCTTTTCAAATGGTTCAAATGGCTCTGAGCACTATGGGACTCAACATCTGAGGTCATCAGTCCCCTAGAACTAAGAACTACTTAAACCTAACTAACGTAAGGACATCACACACATCCATGCCCGAGGCAGGATTCGGACCTGCAACCGTAGCGGTCGCGCGGTTGCAGGCTGAAGCGCCTAGAACCGCTCGGCCACACCGGCCGGCCACAAAGCCTTTTAATGGTTTTAGAAAACAGTTATTTATCTCTGTTTGGGCTGTAATATGGTGCTTCCCTGTTTTCACCGCCCACATTATATTAGAAATCTTTCTTTATATTTTAGTCATAAATGTTGGCAATATTCTTAATTCTGATCATTGACTTAATTAAGAGAATAATTGGTTACAGTTTTCGCTGTTCTTGTTTTGAAAGGAACCTCACTTTTGGAAATAAAGTTTGTGTTGACTGGAAAAATGCCGCAAAACCTTTTACTGAGCACGAACTTTGTGCAGAACACTGATATTCTCTGAGGGACATGACTGGAAGGTCCAAGATGTCTGGGTGGCTTTACAGAAACATAAAAAGAGAACTTCAGAAGGAGAAACAGTATTGGTGGGATGTCCTCAAACGTGTTATCACTTTGGTCAAGACATTGGTTGTCACGGTTTATCGTTATGAGATTGCAATGAACATTTTGGGTCATATTCTGGTGGGGACTTAATAAGTTCTCTGGAGCCATATAAAATTCGATCCCTTCCTTCCCGGGCATATATGGCATTCTCTCTCCAAAGTTAGTGACGGAATGTTCTGTTTGTGAACTAAAATACACTGTCAAATAAGATTAACATGACCAACTGTCAAGATCCTGAATAACCACATTTTGCAACACAGACCGCTGCGAGATGTGCAGGAAGAGAGACAGGGGGGCTCTGCAAGGCATCAGCAGGGCTGAGGAGCCATGCCAATTCCTGGGGCCCTATTCTGTATCTTTTGGTAGCTTTGCGAATCGGTTCGGTAGGCGAGCATACCGAACAGTCTGATTATCACAGGAGAGCCCTCACGATAGTCTGCAAGCATTTCAGAAGCGATTCCACACAGTTCTAGCGAACCGAAGCTCTGTTGTCCGTTCTCCTTGCGCCAGCCAGTCAGCAAGTGGCCGCAGATCGCACGTGCGCACTGCAGCTCCACGAACCCGAAGCACACACGCTATTCTTCACGCTACAAAAATTGTGTTTAGAGTACGTAGTACTGCTCAAGTATCAGCGGAAATGTCGGAAGAAAATGAGGTTAGTAGGATCACATCCCGATGTATGCAGAATAACGAAAAAAATGTTCAATTGTGTGTGAAATTTTATGGGACTTAACTACTAAGTTCATCAGTCCCTAAGCTTACACACTTCTTCTTCTGTAGTGGTCAATCCAAGGACTGGTTTGCAACAGCTACAATGGCAGCTTGTCTCCATTCTGTGCGTCTTTCAGCTTCTCTCTTCATTTCTTTATAGGTGTTACATCCCACACCTTTCACGATTTGATCCATGTACCTCAGTCGTGGTCTTCCTCTTGGTCTTTTTCCCTCGACATATCCCTCTATGATTGTGTTCAGGAGTCCTTTATGTCTTAATAGATGGCCTGTAAATTGCACTCTTCTTTTAACAATGAAACTCCAGAAGCTTCTCTTCTCACCTGCTCTTTCCAGAACCACTTCGTTTGTGACCTTCTCGATACATTTTATTTTGAGCATGCGTCTATAGCACCACATTTCAAAAGAATTTAGCTTCTGGTCTTCCTCTATCCTGAGAGTCCATGTTTCACACCCATAGCATGCCACCACTCCACACATATGATTTCAAAAATCTTTTCCTGATTTCAAGATTGATGCTCTTAGATGTTGATATGTTTTTCTTCTTGTTAAAAGCAGCCTTTGCTTGAGCTATTCTACTTCTCACTTCTGCCTTGATCCTTCCATCCCTGGTAATATTACTGCCCAGATAAGTAAATTTATCAACTTGTTCAAGCAGTTCATTGCCTACATGAACTTGGACTTTCACTTGATCTTCTTTGTCGCATGCCATTACTTTTGTTTTTGCTTTATTAATTCTCATATTATATTCTTCACCCATAACTTTATCCATTCTATTCAGTAGGACTACAAGATCTTCTTCACTTTCAGCCAGGACAGCTATATCATCGGCATATCTTATCATATCTATTCGTTGGCCATGAATTACTACACCTGTCTGTGAATTTTCCCTTACTTTTTTCAGCGCCTCTTCAATGTATACGTTAAAGATAACAGGGGATAGTGCGCAACCTTGTCGGACCCCTTTCCGTATCTGCACCTCTTCTTGTTTTGTCCGTCCACGGATAACTGCTGTCTCGTTTTTGTACAGGTTCCATATCATTTCTCTATCTTTATGGTCTATTCCTACTTTTTTGAGTACCTCAAACATCTTATCCCATTTAACATTATCAAAGGCTTTCTCTACATCTACTAAAGCTATGTATGTTTTCAGGTTCTTATCTAGTCGTTTCTCTATTATTAGTTTTAGAGCAAATATTGCTTCTCTGGTTCCTCTATCTTTCCGGAATCCAAACTGGTCTTCGGAGAGTGTACCTTCGACTTTTTTTTTCTATGCGTTTTAGGATAATTGAGGTTAATATTTTAGAGGCGTGCGTAACTAGGCTGAGCGTCCTATAATTTTCACATTTTGTAGCATTTGCCTTCTTTGGAATGGGGATCACTACTTAACCTAAATTATCCTAAGGACAAACACACACACTCATGCCAGAATAATGATAGGATATTTGAATGTGTTCTGGAAATTGTTATAAATTCCGTATTATATCATTTTATTCCCTTTCACCTTGACATCTTGTTTTGGATTTTTTACTTTCGGTAAACGAGTCAGGAACGGTGTGTAGTACCGCATTGTACAAATACATCTATAAAAACAACTGAAATTTGTTTTACAGAGTGTCAACGAATAAGAAGATGCACAGAATGTCGCTCCTAGTGATCCGAAGGGTTAAGTAGCCTACTTCCTGACACATCAACGATTTGGTCTTAAAAACAAAATTTAAAAAACGCCTTTTCGACAGTGTGTGGTGAATGCAGCTATTGATGTTCGTCGGAGTTTATAACATGCATCTGCTGAATCAAAAGTTTCGTATATGGTGGTATAGTCTAAAAATATTATGGCAGGGATCTTTCATCTCTCTCTACAGTTATTAAGGATTCGATCACAGATAAATACTTGTGACAAGCAGTAGTACAAAGATGACTGCTGCCAGTATCATTCATTACTGATAAAAATCTTACGAATACTGCAAAAGAATACCTAACTTCCACGAATAACAAGAACTCTCAGAATGTGTTATAAACAAGAAGAGGAAGAAATGAACCTAGCAAGACGCGAACCTTTGACATTCAGCACTACAGGCTTTTGCCTTCACCACTTGGTCACGACTATCAACACGGTTCAGGTGCTCTACTTCTGCTGAGTTTAATGCTGAGCGACATTGGCTGATTTTGTTGCATAACGATTAGTGCGTAAGCTTCAATTGCATGAGATTTTGGAAGGTTTCCACTATTAGGCTTCACAAAAATCCTTTCCATTGTAAGTTAAAAGTTGTAAACCCATTTCGATAATTAATAACACCATTTGCAGGAAAAAGTACGAGAACTCACCAGTAATTTCAGTTAACACACATATAATATACATAAGCAGAACTGAAGTCCTGAAATTTAATGATTTTGAAACTCTTAACTACATAAAAATAATAGGTATTTTGTGACAATACTGACCGAAAATGTTTTTTGATGTTACAAGTATTCACAGTAACAACAATACAAACCATATTTCTAACAAAGGAACACAGTCTATTATGAATTCACTTTCCACTCAGATGCGTCAAGGTGATTCTTCAGTAAAACATAATCACCAAATCCGAAACTAAAAGCGCTCAACATTTCCAAAATAACAAATTCTAGCTGTAAACAAATCACACCTAGCCGAACGAGTGGCCATAGCGAAACTCCTATCAGTACAGTTGGTGAAAAATAGGCGGCAGACCGTCGGTAAACAGGATTGGGTTGTTTTGGGGAGGAGACCAGACAGCGAGGTCATCAGTCTCGTTGGATTAGGGTAAGACGGGGAAGGAAATCGGCCGTGCCATTTCAGAGGAACCATCCCGGCATTTGCCTGGAGTGATTTAGGGAAATCACGGAAAACCTAAATCAGGATGGCCGGACGCAGGATTGAACCGTCGTTCTCCCGAACGCGAGTCCAGTGTGCAAGCCACTTCGGTAACAGGCCTCAGAAGCTTACAGAGTAGCAACTTCGGCTAACGAACCGAAAATGACGTCACTACCGAGGCTAAGCTACGGCATCGATCGCTATGAACGATACAGAATAGGGTTCCTTGGCCGTGTCCAGCTGCGCTAGTTTTCTCGTTGTGGATCCAGGGGCCGATCAAGATGATACCACTGATTTTAGATAGGGTTTAAACCTGAGAAGTTTAGTTGTCAGGGGATTATGGTAAACTCATCCTGGTGCTCTTCAAACCACGCACGTACGCAAGTGCATTGTCCGGCTGGTAGATGCCATTGTGATGAGGAAAAACAAACTGTGGATATCGTCCCCAAGGATAGATTTATACTTGTGTTGACCCATTGTACCTTCAAAAATAACGATATCACTCAGGGAATACCATGAAAACATTCCCCAGACCACAATATCCCTTCTCCAGCCTGGACACCTTGCTTCAAACGTTTCACGCCATACACGCCAACGTTCATATGTGCAATAGAGCATAATACGTGATTCATCTGAAAAGGCCACCTGCCGCCACTCAGTACTGCTGTGCAAATTCCAACCTTCGTCGCCGATGAACAGCAGTCAACATGGGTGGTACAGTATCAGCCGCAATCCGGGTGGCAGCACTTTCAAATACACGCGTCGATAGTTACGCCGTCGCGTTTTTTACAGCCGCCACAACGACACGAGGGCGCTTCCACGAAAGATTACGTCGCTGCCAATGAGATGCAAGCATCCTCTCTCTAGAGCTCCAGCGGCGGGTGTACTTAGGTTCGAACATTTATGCACTAAGCTCATTTTGTGTGTTTTCCAGTTGAATAACATTTACAGACTTTCATAGTGGCCAGGGCTCGACATCTTCTGAATAAACATTGGACTAAAGAGTGACAGATTTATAAATCCTTTTATCTGTATAAATTTCTACATCCAAATCTACCGTTAGCAACTGGCGCTACAAATACAGCAACAAAGTTACGTATTATTCTTTTCTATTTGATATTAGGTGTAGAATAAATTAATGTCTGAATTCTCTGTTCACGAACAGCATCTGTTCCTCGCTCCTGTGTCCACTAAAGAACTACACTGCGTGCAAAGGAATTCACAACAGGTGCATGAAACAGGCACCTGCTGTGGAGGCCTGTACACTGCAACGTTCGCTGAACGGTTGTTATGGAGACAGTGTTGGTAGCCCCTTGGTTCATCTGGGAGATCAGTTCTACACCTGACTCGCCTGACGTGGACCAATTAGCTCTCGTGCTTCGGTATGTGTTTCACGAGGACGGCAAACTCCCCCCGTAGAGCGATTTCGTCTGTTTAAATCAAACACTGGCCTCGAAATTTCAGACCAAGTAGGGCATGTTGTTAAGGAACTGAAAAGCTTTCACACTGACAGTCACGTTTCAAGAAGTCCGTCGTAAGACAGTGCATTCTATATGTGACGAAAGTTTTCAGGACTGCAGTTTTAATTAAAGGGATCAACCCTTTGCTTGAGTGGACACGTGTTGTGGAAACTCCCAAAATCTTCTAAGAAGGAACAGTGCGTACGGATTTGTTTTTTGTATGTTCCTGTTACGTTCAATTCAATTTACAATTCAATTATGACGTCACTTAACTAGCTTTGTTGTTGTTGTTTTAGTCCCCCAAGCACTCTCCAGACTACTTTCTGCAAGTACTGTCTGACTCAAATTTTGAAAGAAATCTTGAACAAAGAAAAGAAAAAAGAGTTTGTCAGCAACGATATGGTAAGCTCGTCATGGGTCCTGCCGTGCTCTTCGATATTTTTAGGCAGCAATAAAGCGGCTCTTGCAGTGTTTTTAGAATACGTTGGCTGGAAGCCAATAGCAAGACGTGAAGCTGTTTTCCACTTAGCAAGCTGGAGCAACTGAGATCCGGGGTTATGTCTACTTTTGGGCCGGAAATTCTTGAAAGATTTCACTCTGTTTCAGAACAGAGACTGTGGCGGAAGCTTCTATGCGAGACAGGTACGTGTGTACTGTTAAAGCAAAAGCGAATAGAGTTGATTGCACACATCTGTTACTGAGTGAAAAATTTATAAAAATAGATAAATATTTAAGGCGTGAATTTAATATTGATCTTCATCGTATTAAAGTAAGAAAATTGGCATTGAACTGAATGGTCACGTTAAACGCCGCCATGCCGTTACATGGCGAAACATACAAACGAAAAATTTTGATGACTTACAACGTGAAAATTAAACTACTGATACACGATATAATTACGAAAGGTATGTCTCCAAAGAAAAAATTGCTAATATACGCAGCAATTTGGAGAAAACGAAGGAAACGTATTCTTCATTAATCAGATTATATGGCTTCCTGTTTAAGCTTGCGGAGATTGAAGTAGATGAAATTGGACAACAAGATAAAACCTTCTAATTGTGTAGCCAGGCGCTTTGGAAATGCACTTGGATAGCGTATATACACTCCTGGAAATGGAAAAAAGAACACATTGACACCGGTGTGTCAGACCCACCATACTTGCTCCTGACACTGCGAGAGGGCTGTACAAGCAATGATCACACGCACGGCACAGCGGACACACCAGGAACCACGGTGTTGGCCGTCGAATGGCGCTAGCTGCGCAGCATTTGTGCACTGCCGCCGTCAGTGTCAGCCAGTTTGCCGTGGCATACGGAGCTCCATCGCAGTCTTTAACACTGGTAGCATGCCGCGACAGCGTGGACGTGAACCGTATGTGCAGTTGACGGACTTTGAGCGAGGGCGTATAGTGGGCATGCGGGAGGCCGGGTGGACGTACCGCCGAATTGCTCAACACGTGGGGCGTGAGGTCTCCACAGTACATCGATGTTGTCGCCAGTGGTCGGCGGAAGGTGCACGTGCCCGTCGACCTGGGACCGGACCGCAGCGACGCACGGATGCACGCCAAGACCGTAGGATCCTACGCAGTGCCGTAGGGGACCGCACCGCCACTTCCCAGCAAATTAGGGACACTGTTGCTCCTGGGGTATCGGCGAGGACCATTCGCAACCGTCTCCATGAAGCTGGGCTACGGTCCCGCACACCGTTAGGCCGTCTTCTGCTCACGCCCCAACATCGTGCAGCCCGCCTCCAGTGGTGTCGCGACAGGCGTGAATGGAGGGACGAATGGAGACGTGTCGTCTTCAGCGATGAGAGTCGCTTCTGCCTTGGTGCCAATGATGGTCGTATGCGTGTTTGGCGCCGTGCAGGTGAGCGCCACAATCAGGACTGCATACGACCGAGGCACACAGGGCCAACACCCGGCATCATGGTGTGGGGAGCGATCTCCTACACTGGCCGTACACCACTGGTGATCGTCGAGGGGACACTGAATAGTGCACGGTACATCCAAACCGTTATCGAACCCATCGTTCTACCATTCCTAGACCGGCAAGGGAACTTGCTGTTCCAACAGGACAATGCACGTCCGCATGTATCCCGTGCCACCCAACGTGCTCTAGAAGGTGTAAGTCAACTACCCTGGCCAGCAAGATCTCCGGGATCTGTCCCCCATTGAGCATGTTTGGGACTGGATGAAGCGTCGTCTCACGCGGTCTGCGCGTCCAGCACGAACGCTGGTCCAACTGAGGCGCCAGGTGGAAATGGCATGGCAAGCCGTTCCACAGGACTACATCCAGCATCTCTACGATCGTCTCCATGGGAGAATAGCAGCCTGCATTGCTGCGAAAGGTGGATATACACTGTACTAGTGCTGACATTGTGCATGCTCTGTTGCCTGTGTCTATGTGCCTGTGGTTCTGTCAGTGTGATCATGTGATGTATCTGACCCCAGGAATGTGTCAATAAAGTTTCCCCTTCCTGGGACAATGAATTCACGGTGTTCTTATTTCAATTTCCAGGAGTGTATCAATCTACCTTTATATTTGAAACGTACTATGAACAAAGACGAAAAATTAACTCCACTGATGCTCTTGTTCTTCTTGCAAAAAGAAGAACCAAGCGCACTGTATTCGAACGTTATGACTGAGCTTAGAACACATCTGTCAAAGGCGGTATCTAGAGGTGGTAGACAAAAATATGAAAAATCCACGCACACAACACTCTACCATGTCTGTTACAATGAAGGAAAGCCGTTGACAATGAAAACAGCTTCCAATGGTATAGGAAAGGATAAATACACATCCTGTATGGTTTTCAAGGGAGTTTCATACAATTCTTCCTGCAAAATAGTGGCAAGATAAGGTAATGATGATGGAGATGGATAGCGATCACGCAACCTTCTGTCAAAAGTAGAACAAAAAGCTCAATAATATTGACATCTGGTGACTGTGATAGTCAGGGAAAATGCGACTATTCATCATCGTGTCCACAAAACTAGTCCTGGACGACTAGAGGTGTGTGAACAGAGGCGCTCTCGTCTTGCAACACAACGTCAGCATTTTGGAACAAACATTGCACCATGGGATAGACCTGATCGGAAGAAATGGTCAGACAATCTTTGGCAGTAATGCTGCCTTGCGGAGTAACGATATTGCCCATGGAATACCACAATATGGCTGCCCTAAATATCTCCAACCACCGGCATGTTTTACTGTCGTGACACGAAGTCAGCCACAAGTTCGAAACAGTATGAAACAAGATTCATTCGATCGAATGACTTTCTTATACCGCTCCTTAATTCAAGTTTTATGGCTTCGGCACCACGTCTTCCTATGACGGACGTTTGCATCACTGATGAGTAGCCTACGAATTCCCGCTCGGCCCCAATTTTCAGTATACAACGCTCCCTTTCGTTTTGTTTTGATTCTGACAGGGTACGTGAGTGCGAAATTCAGTTCTGCAATGACTCTATCCGCCGTAGTACCCTTATTTTTCGTTACAATGATTCCGTTCAATGATCGTCTGTCACGATAACTCGACAAATTTTCGTCCGCGTTGTGACTTAGCAGATGCTTTCCAGCTTTCCCTGTATGCGGTATAAAAATGGTTCAAATGCCTCTGAGCACTATGAGACTTAACATCTGAGGTCATCAGTCCCATAGACTTAGAACTATTTAAACGTAACTAACATAAGGACATCACAGAAATCCATGCCTGAGGCAGATTTCGAACCTGCGACCGCAGCAGCAGCGCGGTTCCAGACTGAAGCGCCTAGAACCGCTCTGCCGCAACGGCCGGCTATGCGGTATAAATCTTCAAAATAGTGCCTCTTGAAAAGCCGAACCCTTCCCCTAACTTCGTTAAGGAAGCACCCACCAAGCGCGCACCAACAATTGGCATACGTTCGAATTCATTTAGCTCCGACATAATGCACTCACAGCACTCATAGCGTGGAACACAGTTCTGATCTCGACTGACACTTGCAACGTATTGACGACATTGCAGTGGTGCCGTTATTCGTCAAACACAACAGCGCAACCTACAGGCTTGGCTAGCATCAGGATTTATTTTTAAGCATGTATTTTTCGCTATGTTTCCATATTTTTATCGATTCCCTTTTTTAAAAACAGTTAAAAACTACATCAGAGTTACTGCTTTGCAAGGAATTAACGCTCTATCTGTAAATTTGTAAGTGAAATTGCTAATATGTTTAATTTTTAAGACAGGATTTATGACTGTGCCGAAAAGGTGTCATGAGGAAGTGATTTGTAGGTAAAGTGTTAACTTTCTCACTTAATACACTACTGGCCATTAAAATTGCTACACCATGAAGATGACGCGAAATTTAATCAACGGGAAGAAGATGCTGTGATATGCAAATGATTAGCTTTTCAGAGCATTCACCCAAGGTTGGCGCCGGTGGCGACACCTACAACGTGCTGACATGAGCAAAGTTTCCAACCGATTTCTCATACACAAACAGCAGTTGACCGGCGTTGCCTGGTAAAACGTTGTTGTGAAGCCTCGTGTAAGGAGGAGATATGCGTACCATCACGTTTCCGACTTTGATAAAGGTCGGGTTGTAGCCTATCGCGATTGCGATTTACCGTATCGCGACATTTCTGCTCACGTTGCTCGAGATCCAATGACTGTTAGCAGAATATGGAATAGGTGGGTTCAGGAAGGTAATACGGAACGCCGTGCTGGATCCCAACGGCCTCGTATCACAAGCAGTCGCGATGACAGGCATCTTATCCTCATGGCTGTAACGGATCGTGCAGCCACGTCTCGATCCCTGAGTCAGCAGATGGGGACGTTTGCAAGACAAGAACCATCTGCACGAACAGTTCGACGACGTTTGCAGCAGCATGGACTATCAACTCGGAGACCATGGCTGCGGTTACCCTTGACGCTGCATCACACACAGGAGCGCCTGCGATGGTGTACTCAACGACGAACCTGGGTGCACGAATGGAAAAACGTCATTTTTTCGAATGAATCCTGGCTCTATTTACAGCTTCACGATGGTCGCATCCGTGTTTGGCGACATCGCGGTGAACGCACATTGGAAGCGTGTATTCGTCATCGCCATAGTGGGGTATCACCCGGCGAGATGGTATGGGGTGCCATTGGTTTCACGTCACGGTCACCTCGTGTTCGTATTGACGGCACTTTGAACAGTAGACGTTACATTTCAGATGTGTTACGACCCGTGGCTCTACCCTCCATTCGATCCCTGCGAAACCCTACATTTCAGCAGGATAATGCACGACCGCATGTTGCAGGTCCTGTACGGCCCTTTCTGGATACAGAAAATGTTCGACTGCTGCCCTGGCCAGCACATTGTCCAAATCTCTCACCAACTGAAAATGTCTGGTCAATGGTGGCCGAGCAACTGGCTCATCACCATACGCCAGTCACTACTCTTGATGAACTGTGATATCGTTTTGAAGCTGCATGGGCAGTTGTACCTGTACACGCCATCCAAGCTCTGTTTGACTCAATGCCCAGACATATCAAGGCCGTTATTATGGCCAGAGGTGGTTCTTCTGGGTACTGATTTCTCAGGATCTATGCACCCAAATTGGGTGAAAATGTAATCACATGTCAGTTCTAGTATAATATATTTTTCCAATGAATACCCGTTTATCATCTGCATTTCTTCTTGGTGTAGCAATTTTAATGGCCAGTAGTGTATTTATATTCTTCATTTCATATTTAAATCCATCCACTTATTTTCATTTCTCTGTGGAATAAATCGCATCGGTATGATTCGTTTCGCTGTTCAACTAAGGAGATAGTGGCTGTCCCATTTATCTACTACATGCCCACTTCCCATGAAACTCACATCACCACGTGACTTTTATTTCCTCCTCCCCTTACTCCAGAAGAGTTTGCCTTTTCACAGCTGAAGATGTCCAAAGTTAAAAATGAATGAGAGCTATGGCAGAGGGGGCAGGGGCCGTGGGGGAAAGGGTGGGGGGGAGGAGTAGTCTCTGGCCTAGGGCGCCGCCGTCTACAAATCTGGTCCTGCAAGGATACAATGGAACACACTCTTTATCGAGGTACTTGAGAACAGCACTGGCTACATGCGGTGTTGTCACGCAGACTCGAAGATAAAGTGCAGCCACCTGCCTTTATTTGTCAGAAATGTATGCATTATATTAAAATTCCCTTCTGTGTGAAACAGGGCTGTTATGTTGTGTCCGCAAAGGCACCCCATGCCATCACGCCAGGTGCTGGACCCACATTAACATGATGAATGGCAGTCTAGCAACATTAGTTCTCCTCGGAGCCTACACGCACAGAAATATCCAATATGATGTTGTACACAGCATGAAAAGACGACATGGTGTCACTCCTGTGTCTAATGTCGCTCAGCGCACCGCTGTTATGAGTCCCTCTCTGTTGCCAGGCCAAGGGATGCTGCACCCTGCTCAATGTCATTATATCCACTGGTGCTGCTCCAGACGTCGCACAATGGAGTATTTGTACCGAAATCCTACTTTGAATATTTTCATAGTTTAAAACGTTTAAAGCACTTCTGTTCAGTATAAACTTAAATGCAACCGTGCGGGGTAGCCGCTCTGTCTAGGGCGCCTTGTCATGGTCCGTGCGGCAACCCCGTCGGGGGTTGAGTCCTCCCTAGGGCATGGGTGTGTGTTGTCCATAGCGTAAGTTAGTTTAAGTTAGATTAAATAGTGTGTAGGCTTATGGACCGATGACCTCAGCGCTTTGGTCCCATAAGACCTTACCATCAAATTTAACTTAAATGCAAGTGTAAATACCCCTAAACTTCTCCATTGTCAACCTTGGATATGCGCCTGGGATGTCTCGGTATGCATTTGTTAGTTTGGTGCATAGGATTATTCAGTATGCATTTGTAAGTTTGGCCCCTGGGATGACTCTGTGTGCATTTGTTAGTTTGTATTCGCGTCTTTCAGTTGGTACCACGCTACTTTCCACCATTTCGGGTCTTTTGGCTTCTGGCTTTTGGCTTCTGTATAGATTTTGGTGACGATATGATGAAATCAATGCTGCTATTAGCGTATCCAAATTCCTCGTCATGTGTATGATTGTTCATAAGTAGTTGGATTGCTGTAATTTCTGGCAGTAATTTGTTTTTTTAAATATTCTCTAAAACTAATTCAATAATTGTAGCTTATATGCTCAATGGAATTTCATGTATTTCGTTATATACAGAATGTATTATAATTAATGGCGTAAACGCATACAGTTGAAAGTACACGATACTAGAAGCAAAAAAGTCTGAGTAAACATAGGGTCGAAAATGTATACCTTAAGAGCTACGAGTTATTTTTCATCTTCGATACAGTGAAACAAATCTCTTCTACTGCAAGCTCTTTGCTTTCCACATTCTAGGAGGTAGTAGTATGGACCAAAACAAGGAAAAAATTTCCAGTAAACAGGTGCTCTAAAACGCGTACCTTAAGAGCTATGAGCACGTGCTCATCTTCGCTACTTGGAAACACAACTCTTCTAATGAACAATTGCTCATAACTGTTAAGGTATGCATTTTAGAGCAAATGTTTACTGAACATTTTTTTCTTGTTTTGGTCCATACTACTACTTCCCAAAATGTGGAAAGCAAAGAGCTTGCAGTAGAAGAGATTAGCTTCACAGTCCCGAAGATGAAAAATTGCTCGTAGCTCTTAAGGTATGCATTTTCGACCCTATGTTTACTCAGACTTTTTTGTTTCTAGTATCGTGTACTTTCAACTGTATGTGTTTACGCCATCAATTATGATACACCCTGTATACATGTACTGAGATGTAAATTTTAGTATGTGTTGTCTAGTTTTGTGCAGCTATTGCATTTACGGCAAGTGAAAGAGAGAGAATTTATGTGTGTATGATAAATCCCATCCCTCGCAGTTTTCCTTCCTTCATATCTGCTCTATGTTACCACAGACGACGTATCACTGATCTCATTTGTACTAACATTGCAGTACACTCGAGGTGCCTAGTTGCTTCCACGGCCCTGAGTGGAATGCGTAAGTTGGGAATAATGTTCACCAACCTGCAATATTCTATAGTTGTTGACCCCTACGGAGAAAACAGCACGTAGTTCGTGAATCCGTTATCTTGAGGCTGTAATAAACTTTTAGCGAGGAACTGGTGCTGCAAAAGAAAATAAATTTTGAATTTGTTTGTTTAAACGGGATGCCAGACGTTGTTTATTAATAGAATACGAGAAACTGCAGAATCATATTCCATTTTATGAACCACAAACAATTTCCATTCTTTACACTTTCACAGAGAATAAACAAAATAATGATCTGCATGTTTGCGTAATTATTATCAAACTGCTTCTCAGTTACCTGTTCAAAAAGCCAGAGATTGCTAATTAAGTTCTTAACCAATACCGACCGCGGCAGACAACATGTCAGTCCTGGGAGACTACTGATCGAGCTCCTACATTTACAAACCAGAGATTGTTAATTAAGTCTTAACTGATACCGACCGCGGCAGACATGTCGGTCCTGCGAGACTGCCGATTGAAGTCTCATATTTACAAACCAGAGATTGGTAATTAAGTCTTCACTGATACCGACCGCTGCAGATAACATGTCTGTCCTCCGAGACTTCTGATCGAACTCTGATCTTACAGCCTAACCACCTCACCCGCCATCAAAGTTAGTGGCGATCCGAAGATCTCCGGAGTACTTCGTCTGCCTTTTCGTTTATCTGTTGTTTATTATTCTGCTAGAAATTAACACTTTTGAAGCAATGGAATGATAGCCTGATATTGAGAGATGGTTTTATATGAAATGCAAATAAATTCACTGTTTAGTTTTTCTAATATTAATAACAGAAGTTTATCATTTTAAAGCGCTACTTCCGAACACGGCAGCCAATCGTGGAGAAGGACCACAATTTAGGAGGTCACGATACACGTGCCGAATAAGCCATCTTCACCGGTACGTCCCACCACATTACGTCACCTTCCCACTGCTGCCTTCTCAGCTGCTCTAAGGAGAGCTTCTTATTGCTGAACATGATGGCTGTAAGGCCAGAAATATTACACGTTCATCTGTCTAATGATCCCGATCGTGATAGACGACTGTCCCAGGCTTTCGGCCAAGTGTTCTAAACTTCATCTCGTGATTTTGTTTATACATAAGATCGAGATATTTTGGAAGATAACGTATGGAGAATATCTGCAAGTATTTATCTAACAGTATTTTACCACATGCTTATAGCCTAAGATAAATTTTTGATGTACGAATTTGCGTAAGGCTACTGGTTTGTGGATTCACTGGTATGAACATGAAAGTATGAGGATTTCATTGTTTTAAAAGCTGTAATGTACGAAGATATTTCAACTGCGTACAGTTTTAATTGGGAAGGAAATATTGGTTGATCCATAGGCACAGTTTAAATGAATGCGGTTAATTTAGAAATTTATAAAACTTTAATCAGTTGTGAAATCAGCACATGTATTTATACACTATTTTTCATATCGACAGTTTCAGTCTGATTCTCCAGAATTCAGATCTTCGGCCTCTTCCTCATATGCATCTTCCTCAGCACTCTCTTGTTGGCTTTTATCAGAAAGACCAATATGTGACGGCTCTGAAAGAGGAAGCTGCAACATATCACTGCAGTAAGCCTTAATCTTTCTCGTTTGTCTTTTGCTAGAGCAACTCATATAATGATCGCTACTAAGAAGCCTGTGCAAGACACACCTGTTGCAAATGTCTCTGTGGGCCTTTCTGGAGAAATTTCTACTATACAATCTAAATTATTTGTTTCTGGTGTGAGCAGCTTCTTCTAATAGTTGACCAATTGGTACAATAGATTCTGTAATAACAACACCCCATGTATCAAAACTTTGTGCCTTATTGGAGTCATGGAATGCTAACTGTGAAGATCACTATACAGTCTTGATGTTTCATAAGCATATGCTTGACACTCTTTTACATCAGTGTGATTCCCACTGCTGTTTCCAATATTAGTTTCAACTTTTTAATCAATTGTAAATCCACTCCAGTGATTTTTGAGATAGTTTCAGGACCTGAAAAAAGCGTCTGGCTGTTTTCTCATCATTCGCATTACCAAATTCTGTCTTGGGAACTTCAACATGTAGTCCCATTTCTATCCTAAAATTTCTATGAAAGTTTTTCTTCGTGGCAACTACAATTCTTTTCTCTTCTTCGCCTCTCGCGCGCCACTTCCGAATTAGGATTCTATATGTTGAGAGCAGCACTGGCCCAAAGAATCATACGCGTGTGCGCAAAATTGACAGACCAAACTTCTTAGTTTCACGCTTTTCCGATACCCTTTGACCTAATTTATTGAAATCTTTTGACGAAAGACCGCAGATGTAGCATCTTATTCTTGATGTTGCGCCTGTAACTATATTGCACACTTTTCCATCAACCATTGTGAGCAGTACACTGTGTTTCATTTTTAAAACTCCTTCAGTGGTTGATTTGCTCCTCAGTGTATTGAATCTTCTAGTTTGTAACGTCCGATGTTTCGTGTACAAAAGGGATGCACATTGGCCTACATATTGAGGACGAAGGGATCGGATTTTGCCATATAGTTCCCTTCGTTTAATTAACGTTAGCAAGTAGCTTAATATACGATCGCAGGTTCGAATCCTACCTCCGGCATGGATGTGTGTGATGTCCTTAGGTTAGTTAGGTTTAAGTAGTTCTAAGTTCTAGGGGACTGATGACCTCAGCTGTTAAGTCCCATAGTGCTCAGAGCCATTTGAACCATGTAGCTTAATAACTACACATGAACTCTGATACGAATTAGAAGCACAGTCACAGATTTTTTTAAATTTTTGCTTAAACTGTGATTGCTGGGAGCCATCGCAACCCCATTTTGATGTTAGTTCCAAGTTATGCTTTGCTTCTGAATCTGTGCACTGCAGCACTTCTTCTAAATATCCGCACAGCCGTAATGCGGTGTGATCTAATAATCCTTGCAATTTAATTTCAGCCGAATTTTCAGTGTCAATAACTGAGTCTTCTGTTGAATATCATTGCGTTTTCGCTTCTTTGTCTAATTAGTACCAATGGTATATAGATTGGTTTGCATTCTGTGTTATTTCATACTGCTTCCTTGTTAGCTTTGCATTAATAAAAATGGTCAGTGCATCCTCAGGAGTAAGTTTTGTTTTGGAAATGTGGAAATAAGTGGTAGAGTCTTATGGGACCAAACTGCTGGGGTCATCGCTCCCTAAGCTTACGCACTACTTAATGTAACTTAAAATAACTTACGCTAAGGACGACACACACACCCATGCCCGATGCAGGACTCGAACCTCCGACCGGGCAAGCCGCGCGGACCGTAACAAGGTGCCCGAGACCGCGCGGCTATCCCGCGCTGCTGAAGTTTCGTTACTTTTATCTCTTCGCGCATTGAAATCACTTGCTTCATTTTCGTTGCCCTTGTTGGAGTAGTTTTTTTTCAATCATGCCAGCCATGTCAGGGTTTCCAGCAGCTGTCTAGCTCATAGTGATAGCAAATGTCAGCTCTTCATGGGTAGAAAATTGTTGCAAATCTTCAGGTTTTCTCCGTTTGGTTCTTTCATTTGACTTAATGAAATCTTTTTGCGGACGGCCTGAAGCAGAGAAATGAAAAATTGATACATTCACGTTAATCGCTAACCAGTCATCATTCTGCTCCAGGAACTCCTCTCTTCATTATTTGCTGAAGTCCACGTTTTATTATATTCAGATTTGAAATATCTGAGCAAACAATTTAGTGAACTTCACTCATCATTTTGGAAGCTCATTATTTCAGCGACTCTGTTTTCCATGCTCTCCAATTTCTCATCGATCGATCTAGGAAAAGATTCCTTAATCAATTGGTATAAGGCTGCCCTAGAAAATTCCTATTACCGTTTTCAGTGGCTGAACACCGAGATAAAAGAGACCTGTAGTACGGCAATAAAATGATATATCTATGGAACACGATGGCTCAAAGTACGTTTGTATCCTTTAGTATTCCGTATCTAAAATAAACGACACATGAAACACCATCCGATTTCATTATTGACGAAAATAGAACTGAAAAGGGTAATTTATAGCACACAAACAAACAGATATAACTTAAATGTGAAAATAATAAGGAACTGGCCACTTACCGAAGTTCACACTCTGTAAGTGGTGTCCACCGCTATTAAATCTCCGCACCGGGCAGCGGCGAGCTGTTACGCACGGCCGGGGGACGCACCGTTGCCGCACTTCTCCGTGCGCGGCCCGCTACTATAACACGTTCATCTTAAGAATAAACCTGATGTAAGCAAACAAAAACGCGATGATTGGTCAGAAGCCGTAGCACACGTACACTGGTGTTGTTACACTCTTGGAAATAGGTCCTACTTATGTATTAGATATCTTATTACTATGTTACATTAAATGAAACTTTAAGATATTCAAATCTATTAACAGTCATCAACGTTTTTCTTAATCACGCTTTAGCCACGTAGTTTTTATTTCAAAAATCGTGTACAGTCACAGCCTCTGCAGCGTTGTGCTCTGATTGTCGCGCTATTAATGCGCAGCATGAAAATGACTGAGGCTGCTTCCTGTTCCGTAGTGAAACACGCGAGTGGAACACGGTTAAAAAGTGCCGAGAAATAGGCTGTTCTTTTTTTATATAAATTTACGGAGATAATCGGCTTTGAAGTTTTCCCAGCGTTGTATAAAATGCAGTTGATAAACAAACTCACACTGAACGTGTTGCGCAGTCGGTGGCGTAATGGAATGAAAAGCAAAGGCGGTTATTCGTGCGTTTGTTCAAATTTCCCCAGTATCATTTTCTTCTTCTCGTTCAATTGGAAATATTCACATCTCCTAATTATGAAACTCATCATCATTTTTTTATGAATAATGCACGTCTTCTTATTTCTAACTACATACTGGACGCAAAATTCCTTTTTCCATTTCAAATGCAAATTCTTAATTTTCGATGTTTTATGAAAGACTGTTCATAAAAGTTGTTTAAATTAAGAAAACATAACAATTTGATTTTAAGGCAAAAATGAAAAACCAAATCCTCTTTATTTGGACTATTGCCATCGTTTCATAAAACAAAGGTAGATAAGTATCGTAGAAACATAAAAAACCATTTTCACAGCATGGAGCACATCATACAAATGCTGAATTTTTACATTTGCTACTGTACGATTACAATATGAACCCAGCAGCACTGATCTGGAGCCATGGCGCGGGTTTTGGCCCGAGAAGTAACAAGATTGTTAAGCTGCCAGACGTACTGGAACTAACGCACGCAGCTTGTTATCCACGTAGCAGGTGACACTTCCAGAATTGAAATGTATTTCTCGGATTCGGATAAGGAAGGAGCTAAGAGATTACCAGACGACTGACTGTAAGTGATACCTTCAGTGGCTTCAATATTTAAATATACGGCGAAATCCTTGAATATTCTCTTACGTTACACACAGCTTATGCAGAAAAATTAACCTGTGGTTAAATCAGGAAAACCTAACTAACCTAAGGACATCACACACATCCATGCCCGAGGCAGGATTCGAACCTGCGACCGTAGCAGTCGCGCGGTTCCGGACTGAAGCGCATAGAACCGCTCGGTCACCGCGGATTCTTGTTTTGAGTTATTATAGAACGTTAGCTAAAAACGATAACGTGTTGCGGTTTTCGGCTTGTGGGAGATTTGCAGTGTGTTATTTCGTGCTACTTAAAAATTAAATGATACTCGAAGCCATATTGCTCCTCTGCTCTTCTCGTTTTACGTATGAACTGCAGCTGACCACGTCACTGCAGGATAGTTGTATCAGCTGACCAGCCAGTGTTAAGTTTAATGTGCCGGTAAACTGTTGTCCCCGTTAAGTCGATGTGCGTAATGCACAGCACAAAACTTACACTTATTATCGTACAGGGTGTTTCAAAAATGACCGGTATATTTGAAACGGCAATACAAACTAAACGAGCAGCGATAGAAATACACCGTTTGTTGCAATATGCTTGGGACAACAGTACATTTTCAGGCAGACAAACTTTCGAAATTACAGTAGTTACAATTTTCAACAACAGATGGCGCTGCGGTCTGGGAAACTCTATAGTACGATATTTTCCACACAACCACCATGCGTAGCAATAATATGGCGTAGTCTCTGAATGAAATTACCCGAAACCTTTGACAACGTGTCTGGCGGAATGGCTTCACATGCAGATGAGATGTACTGCTTCAGCTGTTCAATTGTTTCTGGATTCTGGCGGTACACCTGGTCTTTCAAGTATCCGCACAGAAAGAAGTCACAGGGGTTCATGTCTGGCGAATAGGGAGGCCAATCCACGCCGCCTCCTGTATGTTTCGGATAGCCCAAAGCAATCACACGATCATCGAAATATTCATTCAGGAAATTAAAGACGTCGGCCGTGCGATAGGGCCGGGCACCATCTTGCATAAACCATGAGGTGTTCGCAGTGTCGTCTAAGGCAGTTTGCACCGCCACAAATTCACGAAGAATGTCCAGATAGCGTGATGCAGTAATCGTTTCGGATCTGAAAAATGGGCCAATGATTCCTTTGGAAGAAATGGCGGCCCAGACCAGTACTTTTTGAGGATGCAGGGACGATGGGACTGCAACATGGGGCTTTTCGGTTCCCCATATGCGCCAGTTCTGTTTATTGACGACGCCGTCCAGGTAAAAATAAGCTTCGTCAGTAAACCAAATGCTGCCCACATGCATATCGCCATCATCAATCCTGTGCACTATATCGTTAGCGAATGTCTCTCGTGCAGCAATGGTAGCGGCGCTGAGGGGTTGCCGCGTTTGAATTTTGTATGGATAGAGGGGTAAACTCTGGCGCATGAGACGATACGTGGACGTTGGCGTCATTTGGACCGCAGCTGCAACACGGCGAACGGAAACCCGAGGCCGCTGTTGGATCACCTGCTGCACTAGCTGCGCGTTGCCCTCTGTGGTTGCCGTACGCGGTCGCCCTACCTTTCCAGCACGTTCATCCGTCACGTTCCCAGTCCGTTGAAACTTTTCAAACAGATCCTTTATTGTATCGCTTTTCGGTCCTTTGGTTACATTAAACCTCCGTTGAAAACTTCGTCTTGTTGCAACAACACTGTGTTCTAGGCGGTGGAATTCCAACACCAGAAAAATCCTCTGTTCTAAGGAATAAACCATGTTGTCCACAGCACACTTGCACGTTGTGAACAGCACACGCTTACAGCAGAAAGACGACGTACAGAATGGCGCACCCACAGACTGCGTTGTCGTCTATATCTTTCACATCACTTGCAGCGCCATCTGTTGTTGAAAATTGTAACTACTGTAATTTCGAAAGTCTGTCCGCCTGAAAATGTACTGTTGTCCCAAGCATATTGCAACAAACGGTGTATTTCTATCGCTGCTCGTTTAGTTTTTATTGCCGTTTCAAATATACCGGTCATTTTTGAAACACCCTGTACTTGACAGTACTCGCGACAGTTTGGCTGCAGTCCCACGTGAAACTGAAATCCAATGAGGTTCCAGCAAACGCGGAAGAATATATAGTGAAATGTTTACATTAGGTTTATTCTTATGATGAACGGATTATAGAATCGCACATCGCCTACGCGCGCGCGTTCGCTACAAACCACAGCGATTGGCCACCCATAACACTCAGCTATTGGCCGCCCAGAATATCAGCGACCCCAGCCGCCGGATCCACTATCTGTGGAGCCTCATTTGATGCCGCTACCGACCTCTACAAGCCAGTTCTCATCGCACTGTGTTCTACTCCACAGCTAGGAAATGCAACGTTGCGGTTCGATGTTGATGTGGCAGCGCTCTGAACTTAGAATCTGAATGCTGTGCTGGAACGTGGATTTCAACGTTCATTACGCTTAGTAAGTCAACAGACTTGTGATATCCGCCGAAATTTTGCGTTTCACTTGAACTTCCTGTACACTGGTAAAATCACCACAATTTGTATAATTTTCGTAAAGTGTTCATCAACAACTTGGCGCTTGGTAACAGAATTATTTTGTATCATTGTTGTGTCAATAAACCATTGAACGGTGATATATTTATTGTGTTATTCCCGTTTATAATACATCTTTAACAAATCAGTCGGTCTGTAACAGCGACAATAGCGCAAACAACATTTATGTAATGGCGGCTCGCAAGGGATACCTTTCACCGCGAACGCTCGGAACCACAAAACCATACTTAGAATAACACTCGATCATACAAAAAACAGTAGTTTGTGTCATTTTCCATGCAAAACGTTGCATTCTATCACAGGTGATATTTACTAGAGAGAAACAAAGTCACAAGGTATCAGTACCACAGGAGGGGAATTACAAATAATTCAGTGACGTAACTGTATCATTACGTTTTCAATCTACAGTGCCAAAAACCCTCAGCTTTAAGTAATGATAATAGTGCAAAACACACATATCGTGCACACTTGATAGTGCTTATATTAGACCTCATAGTGCAGATGCGGGATTTCGATGAAATGGTTAAAACCAAGTGGAAGAGAACAATGTGCACACCTCACTGAAGCCACGTTTTTACATTCAAGCAGTCCAGTATCATAAACCACATCATTTACATTTTCAAATGATGATATGTGTACGTCAATCTCATAACCTGCCTTTCGCCAAGCATATTGCAACATAGGTGCATACTTTGGTGCAGAAAATTCGTTGCAAATCACAAAGTGAAGTTTGATGAAATAACGATCATGTATCTTCACATGTGGTTTGGCACATTGTAGTCTTACAAAATCAGTACTCTTCTGATATAGAGCTTCTACTGCCGACAGAAATAAACATCAAACGACTGGCAATATTTTATTGTTTTCTGTGGCAATATCTTCAGCATAACGGTCTATGATCAGGAATCACAAAGCTATAGATTCTTTTCACTTGTTACGTGTTCGACAAGGATTAAAGTTAGAAAACGTTTCATGCGTTCTTTATTATTTTTCTACTTTTGCCTGCCTCCACATGAATGTTTCGTGGCCAGGTTGTTTCAAGTTTCTTTGAAATATTGGAGCCGAAAGTGCCTTGCGCCTCACGAAAACAGATGTAAAACTTGTCTGCTAGTCTGCCTGTAATTGATAAAGTTACATTAGTTTTTTAACTGTGGGTGGGGCTATGAACAGACTTCAACACACTACCTGTAGTTTTCTCTCCTCTGTGAGACAGTGTTGATGATGAAGACATTTCATACTAGCACTGACTCTGGTTACTTTTCCAAACATTTCCTTTTTCCATACCCTGCCCTCCAAAAACTGTTGTGCCTTCTGAAATATACTATTATTGTCTTCTATGCCCTCACGTGTGACAAATGAAGTAATATGCCAGGATTAAATGCCATATTGAGCCTTACGATTATCGATAAAAGAAATCTAAGCTTTGAAATTGTCCAAGACTACCATTTTAGACGCTTCTAGTGCCCATATTTGCAGATGCCAATAGTGAATTGTAAGTTCCCTACGACGTTGCTGTATCAGATTGCGAGATTACATGCTCTTTTATAGTTTGTAATTGCAACAATCTGTTTCCTAAAAAAAAATTTTAAAAAAACGAGTTCGTACTCGCCTTTCGCTGGAAACATAATTTAGATTCTCTAACACGCTGTCGTCAGTAACCGGCCGGTGTGGCCGTGCGGTTCTAGGCGCTACAGTCTGGAGCCGAGCGACCGCTACGGTCGCAGGTTCGAATCCTGCCTCGAGCATGGTTGTCTGTGATGTCCTTAGGTTAGTTAGGTTTAATTAGTTCTAAGTTCTAGGCGACTGATGACCTCAGAAGTTAAGTCGCATAGTGCTCAGAGCCATTTTTTTGTCGTCAGCATCTAACTAATACTCTGGGCTTCGACTGTTTGGGTGGAGACAGTTCGTTCTCACTTTGAATATACTGTTCCTGCCCTCTGCAGATGACCGCCGTGTACTGCTTGAACAGCCTGCTTCAGGTTCAGGTTCTTCCTGTCCCCCAATATCAGTACACCTATCCAGAATAACGTCATGTATTTTTGTGAATGAAATAGAACACTTTTAAAGATTTTACTGGTCTCGTACTGATATTATTTTATGTGTGTAGATTGAAGCGGCGAGTGAAAATTTGTACCAATTTCCATACTGGCAACGACTCTAGTTACTGTTCCAAACATTTCCTTTCTCCATACCCTGCTCACCTAAAACTAAAATGTGTGTGAATTCCTAAGGGACCAAACTGCTGAGGTCATCGGTCCCTAGACTTACACACTACTTAAACTAACTTATCCTAAGGACAACACACACACCCATGCCCGAGGGAGGACTCGAACCTCCGGCGGGAGGGGCCACGCAATTCGTGACATGGCGCCTCTAACCGCGCGGCTCTCCCAAAACTGTTGTGCCTTCTGACATATACTGTTAGTGTCTTCTATGTCCTGAGGTGTGACAGATGAAGTAATATGCTAGTATTCCCGGCTTTGGTACAAAGTTTCACTCGCCACCTCAGTCTACATACATTAAAAAAAATATATTTTTGTGTTATCTCCATTACATTCCTGAATTATTATGTTACATAATATATCCGCAAACTCTCTATCCTCGTCCCCGATTTCATTCTCATATTTTGCACGTCGCAACTTTGTCCCTAATATCTGGAAGACATTCGTAGGATTCTATTCAGGATACCACTGTACACAGTTTACACAGTACCCGCACGCGAGCACTCCAAGAGACGCATTCGGATTGCAGCTATACCATTCAGGCAACTCGAGCACTTGTTAGTGCAGCTACAACGTTCAACCGTCAAAAAAACAAATAAAAATATATTATCTTAAAAATCTTAATTTGACTAGGGAAAATTTAAGGACTATTCTATCTTTGCAACTGGCTCTCAGTACTGCATCAATCATGACTGAACTTTAAAACAGGTCCAGCAAGCCCTGGCACATTCAAAACAGCTAAAGGAAATGAGAGACGAATTAAAATATTGTCAGTTACAATAAAGTATACTTGCTACAAGTGTTGGGCAAACTTTAATTTTAGCAGTTTTGGCTAGGATTTCGGCACAAATACTCGACTGCGCATTTTCGTGCTGTCCGTGTGGGTACCTATCTTACTACAAGCAAGCCCATTTCCTGACTCAGTGTATGGGATGTGGCTGCATGATTCTGTAAGTCCCAGAGAACAATGTGCCTGTCCTCTGCGTCTGGTTGTTATCCTGCTTGATGAAGTGTGGCCGTCCTGAATCCACCGCTTCTATATTCACATGACAGTCGCGTGGTCCTGACCAACGCGAGTAGTGATATCGCTGTCGAATTCTGACACATTTTAGTCAACGCAGTGGCGTAGCTATAGTCTAGTCAGTTTAAGAAGTTCCCCAACATTTGCAGTGGGCTACGCGAAGCAGCTACGTGCATCGATCTCGATCATGTGACGATATTTTGTAAACGTCACTATGGCAACGTCAAGTGTAATCACAAATATATAAGTGGCTACTGATTTCGCCTGCAGTTTCGCATTTGAAAACTGGCAACAGCACTACTAGCCATCAAGGAACTTATTACGCCAATTCGACTATAGGTAGCTTGGCAGCAGGTGCAGAGTTTTATCACCCCACGCTACCCTTACAAATCCCACAACAGAAACGTCATATATATACAGGGTGGTCCATTGATAGTGACCGGCCCAAATATCTCACGAAATAACCATCAAACGAAAAAACTACAAAGAACGAAACTCGTCTAGCTTGAAGGAGGAGACCAGATGGTGCTATGGTTGGCCCGCTAGATGGCGCTGCCATAGGTCAAACGCAAATCAACTGCGTTTTTTTTTAAAATAGGAACTCCCATTTTTTCTTACATATTCGTGTAGTACGTAAAGAAATATGAATGTTTTGGTTGGACCACTTTTTTCGCTTTGTGATAGATGGCGCTCTAATAGTCACAAACGCATAAGTACATGGTATCACGTAACATTCCGCCAGTGCGGACGGTATTTGCTTCGTGATACATTACCGGTGTTAAAACGGACCGTTTACCAATTGCGGAAAAGGTCGATATCGTGTTGATGTATAGCTATTATGATCAAAATGCCCAACGGGCGTCTGCTATGTATGCTGCTTGGTATCCTGGACGACATCATACAAGTGTCCGGACCGTTCGCCGGATAGTTACGTTATTTAAGGAAACAGGAAGTGTTCAGCCACATATGAAACGTCAACCACGACCTGCAACAAATGATGATGCACAAGTAGGTGTTTTACCTGCTGTCGCGGCTAATCCGCACATCAGTAGCAGACAAATTGCGCGAGAATCGGGAATGTCAAAAACGTCGGTGTTGAGAATGCTGCATCAACATCGATTGCACCCGTACCATATTTCTATGCACCAGGAATTGCGTGGCGACGACTTTGAACGTCGTGTGCAGTTCTGCCACTGAGCACAAGAGAAATTACGGGATGATGACAGATTTTTTGCATGCGTTCTATTTAGCGACGAAGCGTCATTCATCAACAGCGGTAACGTAAACCGGCATAATATGCACTATTGGGCAACGGAAAATCCACGATGGCTGCGACAAGTGGAACATCAGCGACCTTGGCGGGTTAATGTATGGTGCGGCATTATGGGAGGAAGGTTAATGGCCCCCATTTTATCGATGGCAATCTAAATGGTGCAATGTATGCTGATTCCCTACGTAATGTTCTACCGATGTTACTACAAGATGTTTCACAGCATGACAGAATGGCGATGTACTTCCAACATGATGAATGTCCGGCACATAGCTCGCGTCGTGCGGTTGAATCGGTGTTGAATAGCATATTTCATGACCGGTGGATTGATCATCGAAGCACCATACCATGTCCTGCACGTTCACCGGATCTGACGTCCCCGGATTTCTTTCTGTGGGGAAAGTTGACGAATATTTGCGATCGTGATCCACCAACAACGCCTGACAACATGCGTCAGCGCATTGTCAGTGCATGTGCGAACATTACGGAAGGCGAACTACTCGCTGTTGAGAGCAATGTCGTTACACGTATTGCCAAATGCATTGAGGTTGACGGACATCATTTTAAGCATTTATTGCATTAATGTGGTATTTACAGGTAATCACACTGTAACAGCATGCGTTCTCAGAAATGATAAGTTCACGAAGGTACATGTATTACATTGGAACAACCGAAATAATATGTTCAAACGTTCCTACGTTCTGTATTTTAATTTAATAAACCTACCTGTTACCAACTGTTCGACTAAAATTGTGAGCCATATGTTTGTGACTATTACAGCGCCATCTATCACAAAGCGAAAAAAGTGGTCCAACTAAAACATTCATATTTCTTTACGTACTACACGAATATGTAATAAAAATGGGGGTTCCTATTTTAAAAAACGCAGTTGATATCCGTTTGACCTATGGCAGCGCCATCTAGCGGTCCAACCATAGCGCCATCTGGTTTCCCCCTTCAAGCTAGACAAGTTTCGTTCTTTGTAGTTTTTTCGTTTGACGCTTATTTCTTTAGATATTTGGCCCGGTCACGATCAATGGCCCACCCTATATATATATATATATATATATATATATATATATATATATATATATATATATATATATATAGTTAAGTATTCTGTAATCAGTTTTTATGAATTGAGAAATAATTAAAACGCATTTTTATAAGCAACATAGTTTACTTTATTATTAATGAAACACTAAAAGCAACCAAAGCTTTTCTTATTCATTAATAGACTTAGTTCTTTCAATGCTAGGTAGCATACAGGGCAACAAGATTTCCCCAGCGAATTCCATCAGCTGCCAGGTTTTCAGCTTCGTCCCAGTTCATGTCCATGCATTGGATATCCTTTGCAAAAGTTCGTTTCTAGGTGTTACGAGGTCTTCTTCTATTTCTGTATCCATCCGTTGGTTTACAGAACAATGCTTATTTGGGGATTTTTCCGTCCTTCATGCGTAGAACTCTGCCCTGCAAGCTTCAGTCTTCTTTCAGCAACGATTTTGTTCAGTCTACATAGACCTCAGCACTTCATCGTTTGAAATTTGGTTGCGATTAACTGATCTTCAAAATTCACCTCAAATATTGTTGGAAAAGCATGTGTGCTGATTTTACTGAAATTTTCCAGGTCTCACATGTGTCTGTGGCCGACGGGAGGGTGATAGAGCAGTAGCTTTGTGGACATGCTTGTTGAGTCTAGTTTCCATATTTGTTGCATTCATTGGAAGACTGCGGAAACATTTCAATTTCTGCTGCTGATGTCTGCGTCTACGTTACCATTAATACAGATAAGGCTGCCGAGACACGAAAATCGGTCAACACCTTGTAGTTCCTTCGGTTGCACTGTAATTTGAGTGGACATATTTCCAGTTTTTATGCAGAATGATATCGTCTTGTTACCGTTTATTTGTTTCGTACAAGACTGGCGATTCCTTCCAGCTTATTTGTCATGAGCTGTAAACTTGTGATGTTTCTACCACAAGAACGATGTGATCATCAAAATCCAGACTCGTGAACCAATATTTCTCATTCCTTCGGGTGCCATGTTTGAGTTGTCCATAGTTTTTCTCATTATGAAATCTACGAACAATATGAAGGGGAATGGTGACAAAGTGCATCCTTGTCTGACTCCTGACAGAATGTTAAAGAAAGAGGTCTTCGCACATTCTGTTCTTATACAGCAAATAGTCTGAATACAGGTTTCTAAAAACAGCAATGAGATAGTGAGAAGTTCCATATAAAACTAACCTCCGTCCGAACATGTCATGAAGGCCCAACAGTACCGACCGGCCGCCGTGTCATCCTCAGGCAACAGGCGTCATTGGATGCGGATATGGAGGGGTATGTGATCAGCACGCCGCTCTCCCGGCCGTATGTCAGTTTACAAGACCGAGAAGTGCCATACAGGCTTACAATATTCTGCAATGATTCTCGGTGTATACTGTCAAAAACTTTTTAAAATCAACGAAGTTTAGGTGCAGTGAACAGTTGAATTCTATACGTTGTTCTATTACGTTTCGTAGAATAAATAAAGAGTCTTTCATGAAGAGTGATACTTTTTTTCACATTTCGAAAAAAAAAAACACGTGACGTATCAAAGCAAATTGTGCTTTATTCTGGAGCTTAGACATTGCACTTACATTCTGAACAAATTATCATTCAAATGTCCAGCACGATTTAGAACACACTGACGCAGACGATAGCTCCAGTTGTTAATCGCTCTGTCCAATATTTGTGCCATTATATCTGCGATAGCCTTATGAATGTTAGCCTCCAAATGTTCCAAAATTTGTGTCTTGTCAGTATGGACCTAGTCTTTGATGTGGCCCTAAGGAAATAAAAATTCACGGGTGTTAAATCAACCGAGCAGCCATTTCGGTAAAATATTTTAATGACTTCTAAACGTTCAGGAAGAGTGAGTCGCTGCGTGATGAAACTGCAAATTGTATTGGATGTTTCCACACCTGGAAGCACACAAAACATATATTAGAAACTGTAAATTACAATTTTAAAAGGTATCACTCCTAATGAAAGACCTTTTATTTGTTCGGAGCAGAATCTCCCACTTCGAAAGTCAGTAACAGGTGACTTTAATATTTGCCTTAGAATCTCCTTCCCCTAACTTTTTCTATAGTAAATTTTGAAATTAGGACATCAACATGGATAACTTTGGCTACACCGCTTTTGACTGAAAAATTGCCAAACTACAGAGTCACGCTTCACCTAAGGTAGTTCTTAAGTCGTTTGAGTTCTGAAAAACTCCTTCCACATGACGCTACCGAAACACACACACACTCACACACACACACACACACGCACACACACACACACACACACACATTCACAAAGTTATGAAAAATCTTTAAGCCAAAATGACTTCTGGATACAGAATGAATCTTAAATACGTCCACCCAAGAGACTCTTCTGCAAATTGCAAAAATCTTCTTACGCGTGGAATTTCTAAAAGGGTACCATCTTCACAAAACTCACAGTAATTGTTAGTTAAACTTTTTACAATCGTGGGAAGTTTCGTATGTCCGGTTTTAATAACATTACTGGACTCTAAAATAGCGAAACGTTCCATGGTTTTGCGGCGTTTATCGATTTCTTCTAGAAACCTGTCTATGAACTCTAACATTTACCTTCTCAGTTCCTGCAGCAAAGTGAGCGCCTCGTCTGGAGTCTCCTCTCCAGGGATCATTTCCTTCTTCCTTATAGTTCTACATTTTCTCCCAGGAATGTCCTTCTCGCCACATGTGTCCTTCGCAAATCGACGTGATTCGTCAACAAAATAATTTCTCTTGTTTTTCAAAAGGAGCCTTAGATTTCTAATCTTAGTAATACACATTCTGACGCTGATTCCAAGAATATGTAAATACTGTCTGCAAAGGCAGTACTCCAAAAACACAAAAACGAGAAATCGCGCAATGGCGGCAACAGAGTTTGGTCAGATTCTCTGGTTTCTACGTTTCTACATTTTTCAGAAGGATCATCCATCTGTGAGTAGAAGCTGAGTAAAACTGTACGAACTTTCTAAGATCCGAAAATAAGTCATACATAATAGAACTGTTGCAAAACCGTGTGATCTACACAGACTGAGAGAATGGCTTGCATAAAATACAAACAATGCTTAACGATTGGGTTCACAAATTCTTGTTTGACCTCCTGAATACACTCCAGCTATCCTCTTCACATTCTTATATCCAGGCCATGATGTATTAACAAACGTATTTCTACAACTGTTGCCACAGAACCTAGCAAGTTTTGTCACCTGCACGGAGCTGGTACCCGGTGCGAACTACACTCCCCAGCTCCCCCCTAGTTACGCCACTGGGTAAACGTTGCTCCTTACATGAAGCAAGCACGACCTTCTAACAAACAACCAAACTTCAAACGTGATTTCTGAGTAAGAAACCCGTTACTTCATTTTTCCTTTTATACAGAATGTGGATGGCACTTGAAACATAACAGTGAACTGTATTAAGAATGAACTGTACTGCTCACGGGATGCTGAGAGCGAAGTGCGTGATGGATACTGTATGCAAGTGAATGCAGGTGCCGTCTCTGGATACGTTCGCCTCACTAATTAGTGCCAGGAAGTGTTGCCAGTCAGGACTATTGTCAATCTGCTTTTAAGGTATTCACAAATCAGCTTTGTGTATTAAGACATGTAAACCTTGTTTAGCTGGTTTTGTAAAAGATATAATATCATAAAAATTTTGTAAATTCTATTCTTTATGATAGAAAATTTGTAATTTATATGTATTGTGTGAGAGAGAACTTTTTAAAAGATTTGTATTGGATAAAGTCATGGAGAAAGCGTCATTGCACAAGATTGGCAGGCCGTTTCAATACTACAGCGCATTTTAGGCTTTGACGGAAGTTTTCATGCGGAAACCGCACAGAATTGACGAGAAGAAGTGTTAAGATGGCGGTTCTACATAGATACTTAACACGTTGGCTCCGAGTAATTATTGTGGTTTACCTGAAGTTTGAGTGGTTGACTGAAGGGAACTAAGACCACACAGCAAGATTATAGTTACAAGAGCTCGGATAACTATTTTAAAGTCGTCAGTGAAAGTAGATGTTGATTTGGTAGGTATCTGACGTGATAGTGAATTTGAGGCCTGCCAATCGTGCACTAGCTATAAACAGTAATGTGAACTGATGATTTTGGTCATTCAGTCAGTATAAAAATTGTCCGTAACAAATTTTAATAAATGGTCTTTACGGAAAAGAAGTTTCGCTGCGTCATTTCGTTGTCACTAACGCAGAGTTTTTTTCAGGGTACTGTGAAAAAGAATGATATTTGTTGTAGAAATCCAAATACACCGAAGCGCCAAGGAAATTGGTATAGGCACGCGTATTCAAGTACAGAGATATGTAAACAGGCAGAATACGGCGCTGAGGTCGGCAAGGCCTATATAAGACAAGTGTCTGGCGCAGTTGTTAACTCGGTTACTGCTCCTACAATGGTAGGTTATCAAGATTTAAATGAGTTTGAGCGTGGTGTTATAGGTCGGCGCACGAGCGATGGGATACAGCATCTCCGAGGTAGCAATGAAGTGGGGATTACCCCGTACGACCATTTCACGAATGTACCGTAAATACCAGGAATACGGATTAACATCAAATCTCCGACATCGCTGCGGGCTGTAAAAAGATCCTGCAAGGACGGGGCCAACGACGACTGAAGAAAATCGTGCAACATGACAGAAGTGCAGCCCTTCCGCAAATAGCTGCAGATCTGAATGCTGTGCCATCAACAAGTGACAGCGTGCGAACCATTCAACGAAATAGCATCGATCTCGGCTTTCTGAGCCGAAGGCCCACTCGTGTACCTTTGATAACTGCACGACACACAGCTTTACGCTCCTCCTGGGCCCCTCAACACCGGCGTCGGACTGTTGGTGATTGGAAACATGTTGCTTGGTCGAACGACTCTCGTTTCAAATTGTATCGAGCGAATGGGCGTGTACAAGTATGGAGACAACCACGTGAATCCATGGACCCTGCATGTCAGGAGGGGACTGTTCAAGCTGGTGGAGGCTCTGTAATGGTGTGGGGCGTGTGCAGTTGGAGTGTAACAGGACCCCTGATACGTCTAGATACGACTCTGACAGATAACACGTACGTAAGCATCCTGTCTGACCACCTGCATCCTTTCATGTCCAGTGTGCATTCCGATGGACTTCAGCAATTCCAGAAAGACAATGCGACACCCCACGCGTACAACACGTACCGAATTGCTACAGAGTGGCTCCAGGAACACTCTTCTGAGCTTAAACACTTCTGCTGGCGACCAAACACCCAAGACATGAGCATTATTGAACATATCTGGGATGCCGTGCAGAAGAGATCTCCACCCCCTCGTACTCTTAACGGATTTATGGACAGTCCTGCATGATTCATGGTGTCAGTTCTCTCCAGCACTGCTTCAGACATTAGTCGAGTCCATGCCTCGTCGTGTTGCGGCACTTCTGCGTGCTCGTGGAGGCCCCACACGTTATTTGGCAGGTGTACCAGTTTCTTTGGCTCTTCAGTGTATAAAGACGATAAATCCTGAGTAAAAGAGAAGACGGGTACTGTTTATATTTCGACGTATAATTATTTTGTACCTACTGAAATAACACTAAATATATGATACAGTTAATATTCTCAGGAGTGGTTCGGCATGGAATTGCTATTGACTGTTTATGCGTAAAAAATCTATGTTTATTTGTGTCTCGTTGGTCTTGAGCGTAACTGCAAGTTACTTGCAAATTTCGCACTAATCACAGTACTTAAACCTATTTCCAACTGAGTCTCTCTATATGAGCATGTCATATCACCTAAAGAGGAATGATGATGATGATGATGATGATGATGTTTGGTTTGTGGGGCGCTCAACTTCGCGGTCGTCAGCGCCCGTACAAAGTCCCAGTTTTTACACAGTCCAATGTTTACACAGTCCAATCCAGCTACTGTCACGAATGATGAGGACAACACAAACACCCAGTCCCCGGGCACAGAAAATCCCCAACCCGCCCGGAAATCGAACCCGGGACACAGTGATCCGCCGGCCAGGGTGGCCAAGCGGTTCTAGGCGCTACAGTCGGGAACCGTGCAACCGCTACGGTCGCAGGTTCGAATCCTGCCTCGGGCATGGATGTGTGTGATGTCCTTAGGTTAGTTAGGTTTATAGTTCTAAGTTCTAGGGGACTGATGACCTCAGAAGTTAAGTCCCATAGTGCTCAGAGCCATTTTTGAACCACAGTGATCCAGAGGCAGCATCGCTAGCCGCTAGAACACGAGCTGGGGACAAAAGGAATGAACAATTCGTAACTAGCTCTTCTAAATCTCTTTATAAATTTAGCGCCTCTTCGAAGTAAACCGGCCAAAAGTTCCTCAAGCGACCCTTCTCTCAACGCTGGACGCGCCTATCTATGAGATCTACACCAAGACGCGTTAAAATGAGACTCGGAACGAATCCAAGAATCGTTGCCAGAGTTTTGAGCGAAAGATTAGTTGCCGCCTACATTCTCTGCGACATTACCTGAAACGCAGTAGCAGGCAACAGGTGGAATACACTGTCCGTTATTGTCAGATTCTTAGTCACTGCTTCTAGTGACGTAGGACGGATCCACTAGGGGTCATTGAATACGAAAGCGGAAGGAGTGGCACGCCGAACAGTCACCAGCAACTCGGAGAGCGTAGCTGTGAGTCAGCGCTGGCCTCAGGAACCAGCTTAAGGTTGGGCAGCCGTTGAACGAGGACACTGTGCGTGTACACGGATGTTCTAAGCTGCGAACAAAGTGACTGCTTCACCTTCAATGGTTTATATTATTCACACAACATAACACTTACAGTTAAAGAATCATGACATATCAAACATACACTACACTACACACTGCGCTCTGTGCAAACAGGCCTCAGAAGGCCCAACAGTATCGACCAATCGCCGTGTCATTCTCAGTCAATATGCGTCACCAGGTGCGGATGTGGAGGGACATGTGCTTAGCACACCGCTCTGTCGGCGGTCGTCAATTTTCGTGACCGGCCCGGTACTTCTCAATCAAGTAGCCCCTCCAGTTAGCCTCATGAGGGTGAGAGCACCCAGCCTGCCAACAGTGCTCGTCAATCCTAACAGCGCTTAACTTCGGTGATCTGATAGCAGCCGAAGTTAGCACTATGGCAAGGTCATTGGCGTATCAACCATAGAGAAAGTAAAATATAAAAGGAATTCAACAGACATTGTGCGGCATGGACCTAGAGTGAAACCACAGATGAAACACCAAATTTCGTATATACATGTTACTATCTCGTATAAAATAAAAAAGGACTTTGTATATTTGAGTAAGTTCTATCTACATCTATGCTAACAATAAAACTGCAAAACCGTCGTGTCTGACTGCTGTTTGCACACGCTAATCTCCAAAACGACTAAACGAATTTTCATGGGACTTGCACACATAACTTTAGCGTAGCTAGGGGAAAAATATTGGCTTTATTCCATAAAATAAGAACACGAAAAAAATATACCGTAGATTAAAAAATTATCAGAAATCGTCTGTTCAGCTTACGAGGAGAACACGGCAAGTGCCATAAACCGATTCCCCAGAAACTTCATTCAGTGGAAGAACAGTGAAAATAAGCGAACACGTGTCTCGGCTTATCCGTACATATTGGGCTGTTTTTGAGAAAACGATGGGCAAAGTTTTCAGTGTCATTTAGACGCAGTTTAGCGCGCACTATCTCAGCCGAAATGGTGGCGCGGCTTTTTCAACTTTGTGCCCCGTGTTCGAAACCCAGTTATTGTTTTTATTCATTTTCTTTTATTTATTTTTCATTTATCTATCCGTGTCTGTAGAATGTTACAACATGAATGGTTCAAATGGCTCTGAGCACTATGGGACTTAACAGCTCAGGTCATCGGTCTCCTAGATCTTAGAACTACTTAAACCTAACTAATCTAAGGACATCATACACATCCATGCTTGAGGCAGGATTCGAACCTGCGACCGTAGCAGTCGCGCGGTTCCGGACTGAAGCGCCTAGAACCGCTCGGCCACCGCGGCCGGCTACATGAATGTTTCTTATCAAGTTACGGGATGCAACGGCGTTCCGTTAATTGTAAATTACAATTGGATTTCACAATGAGTATCATACATTTACCATACAGGGTGAACAGTAATAAAACAGACAAACTGCACGGACGGATTCCCGACTAGAAATGGAGGCAAATAGTCCCCCGAAGACATTTCCTAAAATACATCGTTGCCAGGATGGATGGCCCTGACGAATGAAAGTTTCTCTGCGTTGCAGGTTGCGTGATTAATGCAGCATACTGTAAGCAGCAGAATGGTCCGGTATTCATGTAGGGAACAAGCCGATATGGCGTTTGTGTACGGTTAAGCAGATGGAAACGGTCGAAAGGCTCCAAGATTATATTAGATTAGATTTACTTTCATTCCAATTGATCCGTAGTGAGGAGGTCCTCCAGGATGTGGAACATGTCAGAAGAACAACAATACATGACAAATTTTTACAACTAAAACAAATAAGCTAATGTACCATTCCACAGGTCCCAAGTGGAATGATCGTCATTTTTTAATGAACACTATATGAAAGAGTCATTTTACAAATACTAATGCACTGAATTTAAAATAAAAAAGTTTTTATTTATTTATAAGGTAATAAACATGTAATACAACTACTATAATACTTATTTACAATAACACATTACTGCACTGAAATGGTGCAGAAGTTAGATTGTACTTACACACACACACACACACACACACACACACACACACACACACACTAATTTTCAATGAACACATTACTGCACTGAAATTGTGCAGAAGTTATATTGTACTTATATACAAATCAGTTAGTTTTACTGAGAAATTCATCAATGGAGTAGAAGGAGTTGGCCAGCAATAAATCCTTTAGGCTTCTCTTAAACTGAATGTCATTGGTTGTTAAGCTTTTTATGGCTGCTGGCAAGTTATTGAAAATGTGTGTTCCTGAATAATGCACACCATTTTGTACAAGACTAAGTGACTTTAAATCCTTGTGAAGATTATTCTTATTTCTAGTATTGATTCCATGAATTGAGCTGTTGGTTTGAAAAAGTGATATATTTTTAATGACAAATTTCATTAAGGAATAAATATATTGGGAAGCAGTAGTTAGTATTCCTAGTTCCCTAAACAGGCTTCTGCAGGATGTTCTTGAGTTCACACCACATATAACTCTTACTGCACGTTTTTGTGCCCGGAAAACTGTAGCTTGGCTTGATGAATTACCCCAAAAAATAATCCCATATGACATTATGGAATGAAAGTAAGCATAGTGCGCAAGCTGTTTCATTTTTATATCCCCTATGTCTGACAAAATTCGCATTGCAAACAAAGATTTGTTAAGACGCTTCAGCAGTTCTGTGGTGTGCTCCTCCCAGTTGAATTTATTATCAAGTTTTAATCCCAAGAATTTAACACTGTCCACTTTTTCTATCTTCTTGTCATCGTATGTTAGACATATACTCGCGGGACACCTCTTACAAGTTCTGAACTGCATGTAGTGTGGTTTTTCAAAGTTTAGTGACAAAGAATTGGCTAGGAACCAGTGATTAATGTCCACAAATATTTTATTGGCTGATCTTTCTAAGACTACACTTGATTTGCTATTTATTGCAATGTTTGTATCATCGGCAAACAAAACGAACTTGGCATCTGGTAATGTTACTGATGAAAGGTCATTGATATACACAAGAAAAAGTAAGGGCCCTAAAATGGAACCTTGTGGGACCCCACATGTAATTAGTTCCCAGTTGGATGATGCCTGATAGCTTGATACATGTCTCTTTCCTAATAACACCCTTTGTTTCCTGCCAGAGATATAAGATTTGAACCATTTTGCAGCATTTCCTGTTACACTATAATATTCTAATTTACTTAAAAGGATATTGTGATTTACACTGTCAAATGCCTTTGACAGATCACAAAATATACCAGTTGCCTGCAATTTTTTGTGTAATGAATTAAGCACATTTTCACTGTAAGTGTAGATAGCCTTCTCAATATCAGAACCTTTTAGATATCCAAACTGTGACTTTGACAGTATGTTATTTGAGATAAGATGGTTATAAAGACGACTGTAAATTACTTTTTCGAAAATTTTTGAGAATGCTGGCAACACTGAAACTGGACGGAAATGTGATGCTATTTCTTTATCTCCCTTCTTAAATAGTGGCTTAACTTCAGCACATTTCTGCCATTCAGGAAATATTCCACTGATAAACGACTGGTTACACAGATAGCTTAATATGTTACTTAGCTCAGAATAACATTTTTTACTTTGTTGATATTTCATCATACCCACTAGATGTTTTTGATTTTAAAGATTTTATGATGGACATTATTTCTGTTGGGGTAGTGAGGGTCAAATTCATATTATGGAAGTTACTTGAAATGTCTGGTCTGAGGTGTTCCATAGCAGCATCTACCGAACCTGACAACCCCATCTTTTCAGTAACAGTTATAAAATGTTTGTTAAAAAGTTCTGCAACACTATACACATCTGTCACCAATGTATCATTTACTCTTAATGCTATTTGTCCTCTTCATGTCTGGTTCTACCGGTCTCCTCCTTCACTATATCCCATATTGTCTTTATTTTGTTATCTGATATGACTATCTTTTCCTTGTAATATATTTGCTTTGACATCCGTATTACAGTCTTTAATACTTTGCAGTATTTCTTATAATGTGCTATAGCATCAACATTGGAAATGTTTCGGATTGACAGATACAGTTTTCTTTTTGTTTTACAAGATACCCCTATTCCTCGAGTAATCCATGGCTTCTTTGTAGACTTTGCTCTAACCTTGGTAAGTTTTGGGGGAGAGCAGTGTTCGAATAAGGTAAGCACTTTATTAGCAAAAGTGTTATATTTTTCATTCATGCCATGAGCACTGTAAACATCAGTCCAGTGAATAATCTCTGAGGAGTGTCCTAAAATAATCAATTTTTGGCTTACTGATTACCCTCTTGAGCTCAGAGTTAACAGATTTTATATCCTGTTCAGTATTAACATTTAACAGAAGGAACTGCATGTCATGGTCTGAGAGGCCATTGACTATTGGTTTTGTAATATAATATTGTTCATTGGACTTTTCTATAAAGATATTATCAATGGCTGTTTGTGAGCAAGTGGCTATCCTAGTGGGGAACTTTACAGTGGGAATTAAATTGGATGATAGTGTTACTAACGCAAATAAGTTCTTATTGGGAGAGTCTTTAAGGAAATCTACATTAAAATCACCAGCAACCACTATTTCTTTGTTTTTGGTTGGTACAGCTTCAAGGTGGTTTACAAACAGATTAAAGTTACCTGCAGGTGCTCGATATACACTTAATATTATGAAAGATTTTTTGTGAAATTCTAATTCTGTTGCACATGCTTACATATGCTGTTCTAGGCAAAATTTATGAATGTCTATGTTCTTAAATTTATGACACTTGCTGATGAATGTGGCAACTCCTCCTGAATGTGGCAACTCCTCCCAAAACAGACACCAACCACATGACACAACATTTCAAGACCTTTTTGGGCGTTTGTGTGATCATGGGTTCTTTTAGACAGACGAACGTTCAGGGACGCAACGGACTGTGCGTACACAAGACCTGGAGGACAGGATTCTACAGGATAATGAGACGAACCCTACTGCAAGCCCCAGGCAAGTGGCCCGCCAACACATTCGTGGGATACGAAGCAAAATCGGTTTGTTTCCATCATCTTGGATTTGTTTTAATATTGCGCTGTGACTGACTCGAGATAGGTAGGAAAGGAGAAGAGGGGAGGCACAATTGGTCTATTTTCTAATACTAGTTGGAATCAGGATGAGGGGAGGGTGTGTAAAACACACATACAACTTGTTGCCAATATATTGGTACCTTGGTTGTCTGGAAGAAAGGAAGGGGTGCGACTTGATGCGTACATCGAAAATAATGTAATCTGACAACCTTTTTATACTACGATTGGTTGGAGATAGATAGGAAGGGCACGGAGTATAAAGCTCACAATTGGTTTTTCCACCATCGTTCATCTTTTCATTAGATGTTTATTTTAATACTGAGCTATGATTATCTGGAGATAGGGGGAGGGGAGAGTGGAGGGAGGGAAGGGCTTCCTTTTTTTAATTTTCTGGGCTACTTTCTAATATTATGATCTGGCTGGTTGGAAAGACGAGAGGCAGTAGGGAGTATAAAGCATACAATTGGTCTGTACATAAATAATGTAACTGGAGACTACTTTTATGCTGCAAATAATGCTTATGTCTGATTTTCAAGGAAAGGGAAATGCCGTGTGGCTAGGACCTCCCGTCGGGTAGACCGTTCGCCTGGTGCAAGTCTTTCGAGTTGACGCCACTTCGGCGACTTGCGTCTCGATGGGAATGAAGTGATGATGAAAGACACACAACACCCAGTCATCACGAGGCAGAGAAAAATCCCTGGCCCCGCCGGGAATCTAACCCGGGACCCCGTGCGCGGGAAGCGAGAACGCTACCGCAAGACCACGAGCTGCGGACATTTTCAAGGAAACAATAAGACTTTCAAGTTGAGGTTCCGTAATTTTTACTACATATCTGGAGACATTTTCGATTACTATACTCTGATTAATTAAAAAAAAGAAGAGGGGAGGACATAAAGCACACTATTGGTCTGTTTCCATCAAAGAAGAGGTAGGTTTTAAAATTCTCATTAATATAAATGCGCTACTTCCACCCTTTTGGAGTTTTTAATTCCACACTGATGATGAAGAGGCGGAAGGGAGGAGAGGGGTGTGTTAATTTTCCACAAATGCAATTGGGCTATTTCCACCACCTTGAAATTATAATACTGCATTACGATTGGCTGGAAATAAGGAGGAGGCATCACTTTCCACTTATAAGGGTTACGACCTCACTGATAACAGCGATAAAGTCAAATATGACGTCACTAGGTCAATAAGCTATGTCACATGATGTCACAAATGTGAACAATGTGTACCAGCTTGCCCATAGCGTTACTAATTATTGCATCATAGGCGAAATAGTTGTCATGGTATGCTGAAGTACTTTGAGAGAACATGCCATGACAAAACTATTTCACCCGTTATGCAACATATATGAGACAGTTGATGTATTCTTCGACAGCATGAGTAGGCTACTGTAATATCTCCAATTCCAAAGAACGGATGTGCTGTCACCTGTGAATATTATTGACCTATCAGTTTAATAACTAATGGCTGCAAAATATTTACAAGAATTATTTACAGAAGAATGGGAAGGCTGACTGATGTAGACATCAGTGAAGATCAATTTGGATATCTCAGAAACGTAGAAAAGCGTGAAGCAATAATGTACAAATTATTTGACAAGAAGTACACAAAACGTAAAGTATCTTAAAAGATTTGTAGTTATCTACTTAGTATTTTTAAGGTCGATTACTTTGCTACCTAGAAAGTAAGCATGTTTCAAAACTATATGCAAGGAACACCTTTTTATGCTGTTCATATGAATATGGCTACAACTTTCTTGATTCAACGATTTGATATTATATCGTCATATGATCAGGTCCTAGGTAAGTTGTCCAATAAAGGTAGAAAATATTCCCAAAAATAATTTATTCATATCCCGGTGATGTTAAAGTGAAACTGTAATCAAAAAACTGAAATTGAAAAAGGCTCATAATGACTGAGGAAATACTGCTGAAATCAAGTAAAATGCCACATTAAGATTCGTATAAGTCGTAAAAACTGGGAATAGACTTAAAAAAAAAAAGTTATTCATCTTGTATGTCATCCATAATACTTTATTAGCTTATAAAACTTCACATCTGGTCCGTTAATGATTTATTGCAGTACTTTCTTGATTTCTATTTTATAGTGTCGATGGGCACAACTTAAGATGACGAAATACGTTTTGAAAGCTTTATTTCTTCACTTTGCAGTAGGAATGCAACAGGCTTTCTGGACTCAATCCCACACGAATAGCACCCCATCCCCCCCCCCACCCACCATACACACACACACACACACACACACACACACATTCTGCTTCCCGACCAAAACGCAGCATTTTTCTACTGAAATGTCGTGTGACTAGGGCCTCCCGTCGGGTAGACCGTTCGCCGGGTGCAAGTATTTCGATTTGACGCCACTTCGGCGACTTACGCGTCGATGGGGATGAAATGACGATGATTAGGACAACACAACACCCAGTCCCTGAGCGGAGAAAATCTCCGACCCAGCCGGGAATCGAACCCGGCCTTTTAGGATTGACATTCTGTCGCGCTGACCACTCAGCTACTGGGGGCGGACATTTGTCTACCATAAAAAATAAAACAGCCAATCAGTGTGTACTCCAGAGCTGTCATTTAGCTCCGCTGGTTTAATGTCTGACCCTTTGCTTCATCATCTCTGTTCCCATATTTTATATCTGACTCCTGCTCCATCTTCTCTTTCTCGGTCGAACTCCTACCCCAAAAGATGTTACAACAGTAGTTCAGTCTCTGACAAGGAGTTCATAAGAAGGGGAGACATCCTTACTTCACAAAAGTATGGCCACTGCCACCATATTGGTTTGCCTATAACATTCAGTGTAGAATGAGTATTCATACTGCAATGTAGTGATGCTTTGTACTTTATCAAAATACATACTCAGAAATGACTGCCTATTAGACGTACGAAAGCTAAGAGGACAATTGTCATACAGTATTTAACCGAGAAACTCACTTCCTGGGCGCAGGAAGATGGTGTCCCTGGCTCCAGTCAGTGCTCAGTTAGATAGTGCCATCTCCTCTTATTCTAACCTCTTTGGTCACTGACCCCCCACAGTTGGTGAAAATATTGCTCTGCTAATACAACCTCTGACCCCAAAGAAGCTACAGTAGTAGTTTTATGTTTGGATCCCTGACCAGCCATCTTGTTTTGCTCATTCAGTCTGAGCCCCCCAGACACGTTTCAACTTCAGCTGGTTCTTTGTAGACCAGAACTTGAATATTGCCTTGCTAGTTCCATCTCTAACACCTGCTCCACCATCTTTGTTCTCGTAGTTCTTTCTCTGACCCACTGCTCTGCCATCTTCATTCTTGCAGTTCCCCGTAAAGTGACGACCGCCTATGTTCGACACCAACTTGCAATAACCAATCACAGAGGGCAGGTGGCAGCACTAGCGGTGGAGAGTATTCAGGGTGAACATTAATAAAACTGACGAACTGTAGGGACGGATTCCTAGCTGAAATGGAAGAAAAAAGGTCCTATGAACATGTTACCGGAAATGCATCATTGCCACGGTAGACGGCGCTGGCAAATGAAAGTTCCTCTAACCACGTGCCGTGTGGTCCTTGTATGTTGCAGGCTGTGTGATTTACGCAGTGTACTGGATGCAGGGGAATGGTCCAGAACAAGCCGAGATGGTGTTTGTGTATGGCCAAGCGGATGGAAAAGGTCAAGTGTTTGCACGGTTACAACAAAACAAATACCCTCGCAGACAGTGCAGTCGTCGTAATGTGGAAACAGAGCGATTTATCTGACGTCCAAAAGGGCATGATTATTGGCTTTTGGGCCAAGGGTGGAAGCATTTCCGAAACGGCTAAGTTTCTAAACTGTTCGCATGCCGCCTTAGTTGAATGCATGGCCAAATGGCGCCGTCAAAAACTGGCGCAGAGGAAACTGTAGTGCACAACAGGTCACAGATGACAGGGGTGAATACCGGCTGCGGACACACGAATGGGCGGATAGACGTGTAACTGTTGAGCACCTGATCGCCCAGATGAATTAAGGAGCTGCCAACAGCGTCTCCTCAACAACCGGTCAGCGAACGTTGCTGCGTATGGGCTTCTACATCAGGCGTCTGGTTCATGCAGCCATGCTGACTGCTATTCATCGGTGACGAAAGCTGGAATTCTCACGGCATTACCGCAACAGGATGTGCACTGAGTGGCGACTGATGTCTCTTCATATGAATCACGTTTTTGCTCCATCGAACTGGGTGATCTCGTCGTTCTGGAAGGCACAAGAGATCAACACAAGTATGCAGCTATCCCTAGGGACCATGTTCACGCATACATGCAGTTTGTTTTCTCGTTGGCACGATGACATTTACCAGCAGGACAATGCAACGTGTCACATAGCTCGTAGCGCACGTGCACGGTTCAGAGACCACCAGGATAAGTTTACGGCACTCCTTTGGTCACCAAACGCGCTGCATTTAAACCCAATCGAGAATCTGTGGGACCACACGGATCGGGCTGTTCGCGCCACGGGTGCTCAACCGAGAAACCTAGCGCCGCTGTCCACGGCACTGGAGTCAGCATGGCTCTACATCGCTAGCGGTACTTCCAGAACCTCACTGACTCTTTCTGCACCTCTCGCAGCGGTCCGCAATGCAAAAGGTGGTTATTCAGCCTTCTGACAGGAAGTCAGATTAATGGAACTGGAACCTAACGAATTTACACCGTATAAATTGGTGCGCGTCTATCGTCTAGCTTTTTAAGCTCACGCAGGCCCGATCCCCATGCTACAGTGCTCACTTTATCATTGAGGATGAACCGCTTATCATCTTTTCGCCGATAATGCCGCTTTACGTTACATTAAAAAGAAACTGTACGATGCTTAGATCAAATTATATACTGTAAAGTCAAGGTATCACACTAATTTAAAGCAAGTCTAATGTGCTAAATGGCACAATGATAATCCGGTGTACTGCATCACGTAATCCGGATATTACATCACATAACCCAGGTACCGCATTGCACTAAGTCATATGTACACCGGCGTGCAGGTGAAGTTCAAGCAGCAGCCGCCAGCAGGTGTCAGGTATGGTCCACCCTTACAAACTGTAATTTTTGAGCAAGACCTTATCTCCTTATGAACATACCTCCTCAGCCCATAGAGCACGCCTGCCGCTGTTGGCAAAGTGTTCTTCCTTAAATGAACCGCTCAACCAGGCTGTCACCAATACTCCGGCAACATGTTGCTCCAGGATTTGCAACGTTTTTGATGGCTGCAATTCACCTTGTCGCTTTGTATCACCGTGTGTCACTCCCAAATGTTGGGGAACGGGGTGAGTGCGTAAAGGACAAAAATTTGCCACAGGAAGTGCCGACACCTTGAATTTTGGAGGATGTAAAAAGCCTTAAATTGTTTTCACAACAAATCTCTTCTTCTTAATCGCTATGCCCTCAAAAAATCCTAAAAGATTCTTTCATGTACGAAAACTTTCGTGTGTTTTTGGTATGTTGTCATTGAAAAGTGGCCGAAACTAGGTAGCTGAAAGCATCACAATCCTCATTTCTTATATATATGAATTTTCTCTGATTAAATTATCAAGCGGCTGTTGTCTAGCGCTCGAGGCTCATGCAGGCCGCATGCCCACGCTACAGTGCTCACTTTGTTCACTTTGTTCAAAAAATGGCTCTGAGCACTATGGGACTTAACTTCTAGAGTCATCAGTCCCCTATAACGTAGAACTACTTAAACCTAACTAAACCTAAGGACATCACAAACATCCATGCCCGAGGCAGGATTCGAACCTGCGACCGTAGCGGTCGCGCGGTTCCAGACTGTAGCGCCTAGAGCCGCTCGGCCACCCCGGCCGGCGCTCACTTTGTCATCGAGTATGAAGAAGTAATCATTTTTTGCCAACAATGCCAATGTATAGTGGAAAGTGTTTGTAGCTTAGATGGAATTATTTACTGAACAGCCCATTTATCGACATCATTCAGTACCTAGTCTTAAGTGCTAAATGGTGCAATGACTTTCTCTTTTAGATATAGCAGTTCGTCACCAAATACATGTGTGTTAATCTTGCACGCGTCGCACAACCATGGCAGATTTTCTTTTTCTTTAAGTTTTGCGAGAAGAAATAATTGAAATTACAGCCATTCCCACAGCGAAATCTATGTCCTTTTTCTTTTGCCATATTTGAAACTTTTTGTGAGTAAAATATAAAACGTTTTGTTTATTTACGATGTACTTCAGTTTTGTTCTATTAAGTCAATATTTTCTAAGTAAAACGCTCGGAATTTTAATGATAGTATTGTCTTTGATGCCCAGACATCATCTGTTATTGCAAATAGTGTTCAAGGAAGAGTGGGTACAATAAACGTATTATCGTCACCTGATGTTTTTAAAAATTTTTCAATGGCAGTTAACTCCACCAGACACCATTTTTGGGGGAAAATGATAATCCATCATGTTCTACACTAAAGAAATGTAATTGACATTATTGACAGTCTAATATAGTGTATTATTATTTTCGATTTTAGGTCTGCTTTAGTATGTTCCGCTGGTGGTTCAGTAAACGAACTTACATAACCTGAAAGTTTTTAGAAGTTTTTCACTAACCATCACCTCATCAAACGTTATTTTAAGTGCGAAGGCGGTAATGCATTGTGTTCAACGCTATAAAAATACAACTGACTTCATTGACTGGCTAATATTGCGTATAATTATTTTCGATTTTAGGCCCACTTTTGGTTATGTCCCACTGGTAGTTCAATAAACGAACTTTCATCACCCGACGTTTTTAGAACTTTTTCACGTCTAGTTCTGCATTGCATAATGTGGGGTATTGCGTCACGTAACACGAACAGCGCATCGTACTATCTCAAACATACAAGGGCGTTTGCATTTGTTGGATCTTTAATACCGCACTATGGTTGGCTAAAGATAAAAAGTACTGCATTGTGTGATTGGTTGGAAATAGGAGGGAAGAGGACACGGTTTTTCATTTTCAACTAACACAATTTAACTGTTTTTGCCATCTTGGATTTATTATGCTGCTTTGTGATTGCCTGGAGATGAACAGGAGGTTCGGCTTCCCATTGAGAAGAATGATTACAACACTGGTAATAGAAGTGAAGTCACTGGTGATGTTACTCATGATGATGATGTCCTACGTGAACGATCAAGACACATGACGTCACAAATGTAAACAAAGTTGCTATACCATTGCTACTGCAAGATGTATGTGACAGGCGAAATACTCTGGCACTTTAAGAGAAAGGTAATAATTTGAATTCCAAAGAAGGCAAGGACTGACAAGTGTAAATATTAGCTGTAAATTTCATTACAAGTAATGTTTATGCATTTTTTCGTGTAGTGTTATGGCCTATTAGCACACCCACTCGAAACCTTGTGTTTTATAAATAAATAACCTCAACGAGCCTACTGATTGGTTGTGGTTACTAGACTAACATTTAAAATAATATTATACAATCACATTTTTCGACTGCTGGTTCAGTCGAAGTTAGATCGCTATTAAGGTTTAAGGAAGAGCAAATAGAAATTAATAAGAGAATAAGACAGGTGCGTCAGGAATTACAAGAAAGGGTTTCTAAGACTGAGGAGAAGAGAGATGAAAGTATGTCCAGAAGTTGATAATGAATGAAATATTGTTTTACTTCATCGTGTTTATAAGCACACCGGACAAGAAATTAATCGCCCCCCAAGATACAACACGCTCACACCGTGTAACACTGCCTATAGCCTTGATAATGGCGTCAATTCAGAGATTACTCGTATGATGATTGTTACATTGCACTCCCTGTTCCAAATGGTCCGAGACATTTTGTATGGGATTAAGATCTGATGATATACCGGGTTAGTCGAAGGGTGATTGAGTTTCTTCGAAGACGGGAGTGTCGAAAGTATTCTCATCTACATCTACATCTAAATATATAATGCGCAATCCACCGTACGGTGCGTGGCAGAGTGTACCCTGTACCACTACTAGCCGTTTCCTTTCCTGTTCCACTCGCAGATAGAGCGAGGGAGAATCGACTGCGCAGGATCAACTGTCTATATGCATCCGTATGAGCCGTTATTTCTCGTATCTTATCCTTGTTATCCTTACTCGAAATGTATGCTGACAGCAGTAGGATCGTTCTGCAGACAGCTTCAAATGCCGGTTCTCTAAAATTTTCTGACTAGTGTTCCACCGGAAAGAACGTCGCCTCCCCTCCAGGGATCCCAACTGAGTTCACGAAGCACTTCCGTAATACTTGCGTGTTGTTCGAACCTACCGGTAACAGCTCTAACATCCCATCTCTAAATTGTTTGATGTCTTCCTTTAATCCAACGTGGTGCGGATCTCAAGCACTCGAGCAATACTCAAGAATAGGTCGCGCTAGCATCCTATATGCGGTCTCCTTTACAGATGAACCTCACTTTCCTAAAAGTCTCTCAATAAACTGAAGTCCACCATTCACCTTCCATACCACAGTCCTCACTTGCTCGTTCCATTTCATATCGCTTGGCAATGTTACGCCCAGATATTTGAACGACGTGACTATCTCAAGCTGGACCCTACTAATGCTGTATTCGGACATTGCGGGTTTCTTTTTCCTACTCATCTGCATTAACTTACATTTTCCTACATTTATAGCCAGCTGACAGTCCACAAATGTACTGGAAATTCAATCTACGTCATCTTGTATCTTCCGACAGTCACTCAACATCGACACCTTCCCGTACAACATAGCATCATCAGCGAACAACCGCAGATTACTGCCCACCCTGCCCGCAGACCACTATTGTATATAGAAAATAATAGCGGCCCTAACACACTTTCGTGGGACGCTCCTGACGATACCCTTGTCTCTGACGAATACTTGCTGTCATCGTGACGAATCAGAAGAGAACACACCACTTCGTCAAAGAGAATGATGAAATAATCATCCTTGTTCATATTCAAGATACCTTGAACGGACCGAAGACATACTACGATGAATACTCGCAAAACAGCCCAGAACGTCCTCCTGCCTAAACTACATCCTCCTCGCACTATGCTCTAAACGCCTCACTGGGACGTCGATTCATTCGATGCCTTGCATCATTTGAAAACAGGCAAAATCGCGTCTCATCGGACCCCAGTACATGCCCTCAGTCAGTTACTGTCCTCTTTTTGCGTCGTTTGGCCCACTGGAGACGTGCAACGTCATGTATCACAGTGAGAAATGGCTCTCTGAGAGCTATTCTGTTCCAAATGTTAGCTGTATGTAGTTCTATTCACAATGTCCGCTCTAAAACTGGTTGAGATTGATATGCATTGACTGACAGCAACGATTCCTGTCGGGTGTGTAAACGATTCTCATTGACAAGGAGACACTCGTCTCCGCTCCCTGTCGAAGAGGACGTTTTTTAAGACCACTGTTCCTACTCCTCATCACATGATTGCGAATGATACACCATTTCTTGCTGACAGCTCGTTTTGATACATCAACAAATCGGACAGTTCGTTCACAATGTGATCATGGGCACGTCCAAACACGATAGGTCCTCCAGTCCATTGTGTTATGTCTGCAAGTCGACCTATCATACTATATTGATTCCATACAACCGACTGCCACATACACACCAAATCATTTCCACGACTTATGTCACGGACGGAGGGTACCATAATCACCTGGTACCATTGCCACACCGCCTACAGCTTCCCAGAGCGATCTGTGTGCTCTTGTAATGGGTTGGCTAATACTCTGGCGGAAAATAATATCCCAACACCAAGAAAGAGTTGTGCGAGGTAAATGAAAGTTTATAGGCGTGTTTCTACGTCTGAAATATGACGTCTATTCAAATTTCGCAGCCGCGCGGAGTGGCCGCCGGTTTGAGGCGTCATGTCAAGGATTGCGCGGTCCCTCTCGCCAGAGGTTCGAGTCCTCGCTCGGGTATGGGTGTGTGCGTTGTTCTTAGCATAAGTTAGTTTAAGTAGTGTGTAAGTTTAGGGACCGATGACCTATGCAGTTTGGTCCCTTAAGAATTCACACACACACAAAAAAAACAAGGTTCGTACCAGTAGCGCCACTACGAGGATACAAATCATGTTTGCTTGAAATACGATCTGTATCGGTCGTGAGACAGAGAGTTACCTTTGAAATTGGACATAGTTAGTTGATGCTGGTCAAGAATGCATTTAAGACGACGAAGACACCATTATCAACAGCTCACTGAGTTTTAACGAAGTCATTTAATAGGGTTACGAGAAGATGGATGTTCATTCGCGATATCGCAGAAGACGTAGTACGAATGTAGCCACTGTACATGCTAAGGCTGTAGCAAATCGTACTGCGTCTGTAGCAGAAATTCGAGCGGTGGTTGGCACCATAGTGACACAACGAAATGTTACAAATCGATACTTTAATGACAGTTCCGAGCCAGACGCCCTGTAGCATGCAGTCCACCGACCCCAAACCACCGCCGCTTGAGACTTTATTGGTGTCAAGCGAGAGCTGTATTTTCTGATGAAAGCCTGTTCTGACTGGGTGCCAGTGATGGCCATGTGTTGGCTAGAATGATGCCAGGTGAGCGCCTGTAACCAACTTTTCTGCGCCCTGGACACATTGGACCTACACCTAGAATTATGGTCGGGGGGCGATTTAGTATGACAGCAGGAGCACCCTCATAGTTATCCCACCCAATTTGACTGCAAATGTGGACGTCAATCTGGTGATTCGATCTGCTGTGCTGCCATTCATATGCATCATTCCAAGGGGTGTTTTCCGGAATTATAAAGCTCGTCCACATACCGCTTTTGCAACCCAACATACTCTGCAGAGTGTCGACATGGCCTGCTCGATCACCTGATCTGTCTCCAATCGAGCACATATGGGACATCATCGGACAACAACTGCAGCGTCAGCCATAGCCAACATTAACCTCCCTGCACTGAGCGACGAAGTGCAATAGGCGTGGAACTCCATCCCAAAAACTGACATCTGGCACCTCTATGACATAATGCATGGATGTTTGCATCCTTGCAACAACATTCTGGGGGTTACACCTGTTATTAATGTGCCAGCATCTCGCATTTTCACTAGCTTTTCTCGCGATTACTTTAACCTGTGATCTTACAACGTTGATCACTTAAATATATTACCTGGACAAATATTCCTGAAATTTCATTTCTGTACATGAATTATTTGTTGGTGTTTTGACTTTTTTCCGTCAATGTATCTTGTCTGATTTATTAGTCCATGTATTTCACAGGAATTGGTGATGATAATAGTAATGCGATTTTCAGTGGACACGTGATAACTACTGACAAAGGAAAAATACACATTTCACTCGAGACCGTGTAAACGATTGCTTGAAACATAACTGTGACTCGTTCTCACTGTAATACTGCTACCGCGTCGGGCCTGCAGACTGGGACTCCCGTGCGGCAATATACAGTCCCGTGACCTATGGATACGTCGAGACGCTAACCTGCGGCACAGAGCAATATAGTCGGCCGCTCCAGGCATAAAGCAAGTGCAATCGATGGCCCGCCGGAAGCTCTGCACGCTCTCGCTTTTGTTCTGCCGCTACTCCTCCCATGGGTCATACACCCACGCAGCAGGCCCCGCTCTGCACAAGGGCGAGCAGCACCGTCCGCCGCTATATCTTCTTCATCTGACTAATCCAGTAGTATACTGAAGAGGGCAAACATCAGACATATTTAGTTTTTCCTTCCTTCCCTATGAACACTTTTAAGTAGTTCGGGAAGAGCAATAGAATGTCTCTGCTGACAGTGCATGATACAGCATCCTCATAAAAAAAGCGGCAGCAGGCATATCACGGAATTGCTTCCTTACATTTTGTGTCTCCTATATGGCTTGTTGACGACGTACACAGCCCCCATGTTTCATTTCGTAGATTATTGCTACAAGTCCTTGTTTACTTAGATACGACGTTTTGTAGCTACAGGATAGATATTTTGTATGTTGCATTGCTTCTTCTGTCCGCCTCCGGGTTTTGATGGGCTATCCAAAGAATTTTATGTTCGGTTTTGGCCTCTGATAGGAGATATGATAACATCAATGGTGAACGAAGTGGTGCAAGGGGTACACATCCCGTCCTCCTTTAAGGTCGGAAAAATTGTTTTAATTCCCAAAAAGACGGGACGTCTGTCCGTGGATCAGGTCCGACCGATAACGCTACTCAGTTTTCATTGTAAAGCAGTAGCGCGGGCGATAAATAGCCACTTGTTGATTTTGCTTGCTGACAATGTCGCGCGTTATGAAAGTTGTTTCCTGGGTCGTACTCTCCTGACTCCCATTACTGAATGTCGTGATCTTATCCCGATTCTTCCACTGTTCCTGTGTCGGGAACTTTACTTTTTTTAATTTTAATCATGCATTTGACGGAGTTAGTCATGATTTTCTGTTGAGAGTGTTGACAGCTGTCGGTTTTAATGATGCATGACAGATATTCACCTCTCTAATAACTGGTATTCAGGATATTGGCGTGAATGGTCGTCTTACTCCACCCATAAAGTGGGTCGAGGTGATCTGCTGGGGAGTCCCCTTACTATGTCGTTATTCGTGCTATATCTGGAGACCTTACTGCGGTCAATGGCTGCTCGAATGGGCGGATGGTCGTTGTTGTGAGAAAGGTTTATTGTTCGCGTATTTACCGATGACATTATGGTACTTCCTCGTAGTCATGACGACATACCGATGCTCAAGGCCGTTTTGAATGCATTTTTTCGTCTTACGGGAGGACAAATTAACGACCGGAAGTGTCGGTTACTCAATTTTCGGGGATTTGACGCGGTTGAGATTCCATGGATTGTGGCGGTCGCCCGCTATCGATTGTTGGGTGTTATAAGCAATCGTTGTCCGATGAAGACGGCTGCGTTAAATTGGAAGTGCGTCACTAATAGGATTCAAGGAGCGATCCTTGAACACGAGCGTAGCTCCCTCTCGGTACTTCACAAGGATAGGACCATGGAAACATGTGTTGAGCAAAGCCTGTTTTGTTGCTCAAATTTTTCGTGTTCCTGCAATGATGTCCCGATAGGTTCAACGATTATCGGGCAAGTTTATCTGAAAAACCTTAGCCGGCCGAAGTGGCCGTGCGGTTAAAGGCGCTGCAGTCTGGAACCGCAAGACCGCTACGGTCGCAGGTTCGAATCCTGCCTCGGGCATGGATGTTTGTGATGTCCTTAGGTTAGTTAGGTTTAACTAGTTCTAAGTTCTAGGGGACTAATGACCTCAGCAGTTGAGTCCCATAGTGCTCAGAGCCATTTGAACCATTTTTTTTGAAAAACCTCTATTTTTTCGGGTGCGCTATGAGGTTACGACGAGACCCCAGGTGATTGGAGGTTTGGGCGTCCCTGATGTCCAGACTAAGGCTTCTGCTTTACTTCTTCTATGCACGCCTTTTTGTATGTTTCCGATCAGCGAGCTTAAACACTGCAGTAAATGTTGGTACGATAAATAATAAATTCGGGCACATTCGTGAATTTTATCTTGATGTCAGTTGTTCGGGGGTTGATATTCTTTCCCAGACGCAACTCTCTGACAAAATGCTGTTATTTCGCTGGACGTTTACTAATCGCTCTTCCTCTGCGGAGTCCCTTTCGCCAGAGACAGATTGGAAGGTTGTCTAGTACAATGTCAGCCTACCTATTTTTCGGATGCAAATGGCGTCCTCATGGTACCAAGTCGTTCATAACCTTCTCCCCAGCGACGTTAGACTTTTTCACATTGGCCCTAGTGAGATAGAGCGATGCAGTCGTTGCTATGAAACGGATACATTATGTCATCTGTTGGTCGCCTGCGGACACAGACATTGGAGTTGACTCCGCCGACAATTGGCCTTTCTTTCCAAGACAAAGTGGCAGTCTCCAATGAGATTCTCCTGCGTCCCGATTCAACCTTCTTTCCCAGAACAAAGAACAATACAGTTATGTGGCTTGCCGGGTATTATGTTCATTACGTGGTGGGGAGTGGATATGACCCGAACTTTTATGCTTTATAGCCGGTTGGACATGACAGCGGATGCCACGCTATCGTGAGCCTTTTCAAATATGCTGTACCCGGTATTTAATCGTCATGGAGTTGGTTGAAGTGTAGAATCCATTTTCTGTCTGAATGTTTCATTCTTATTATCTTGCTTTTGATAAATTTATCAACAAAACAAAAAAATAAGGTGTTCCTCTTGGTATTTTCGTTATGATTCCTTTTAATGCGTATTGTTAGGGAGTTTATTTCATTTTCGAGGGCCTGTTTACATTTTTCTTGTTAATTAAAAAAATTAACAAAAATTGTTGCGGGCCACGACTGAAATCAATTTTTTTATATTTTAAGTGGCAGAAACAATGTAGAATTATGTTCGATTTTGTTTCTTTCCCTTTCGAGTAGTAAGTTCTAAGGTTTCAACAAAAAATACATGTTGTTGTTGTTGTTGTGGTCTTCAGTCCTGAGACTGGTTTGATGCAGCTCAATGCTACTCTATCCTGTGCAAGCTTCTTCAGCTCCCAGTACCTACTGCAACCTACATCCTTCTGAATCTGTTTAGTGTATTCATCTCTTGGTCTCCCTCTACGATTTTTACCCTCCACGCTGCCCTCCAATACTAAATTGGTGATCCCTTGATGCCTCATAACATGTCCTAGCAACCGATCCCTTCTTCTAGTCAAGTTGTGCCACAAACTTCTCTTCTCCCCAATCCTGTTCAATACCTCCTCATTAGTTATATGATCTACCCATCTAGTCTTCAGCATTCTTCTGTAGCACCACATTTCGAAAGCTTCTATTCTCTTCTTGTCGAAACTAGTTATCGTCCATGTTTCACTTCCATACATGGCTACGCTCCATACAAATACTTTGAGAAACGACATCCTGAGACTTAAATCTATACTCGATGTTAACAAATTTCTCTTCTTCAGAAACGCTTTCCTTGCCATTGCCAGTCTACATTTTATATCCTCTCTACTTCGACCATCATCAGTAATTTTGTTTCCCAAATAGCAAAACTCCTTTACTACTTAAAAAATACATAAAGATAAAATATTCAAAAAAGGCCAGTACACTGTGTAGGACCAGCAGAGTGACAGGTGGGGAGGGGGGGGGGGTGAGGGGGGCGGTGGCGCGTCGTGGCTTCGGGATTCGACCCATGGACACCTTTCCTGCCGCTAAAAGAAAAAAAACTGTTAATACCAAAATTAAAAAAGGAAAAAAGTGAACTTGTTAATACGAAAAAAGTTAAGCAGGAGATCCCGGATTGGAGTCCCAGTAAAACAAAGTAGCTGAGTGGTCAGTGTAGATGGCTGCGATGCTCAGGACCCGTGCTCGATTCCCGGTACTGCCAAGCATTTTTCCTTGGTAGGAGGACTGGTACGGGGTGCACTCAACCTCATGATGCTAATTTCGGAGCTGTCTGACCGAGTAGTAGCGGTATCACGGTCTGATCAGTCTACAAAATGGCCGGGAGAGCGGTGTGCTGACCACATGCCCTTCCTTATCGCATCCACATCGCGCCGCAAGATAGAGGATGACACGTCCTGGTCAGAAGATCGTTATGTTATTATTCATGTTACATTTGGTACTGCTTTAAAATTAGAATTGCTATTTGTTTGTGAATCTCACACCCGTCGGATAGCCGTGCATGTTAAAGCGCCGCTTCTGGGACTTGAAAAAATTTCGCTTACTTTCACGTGAATAATACCACCCGCAGATAGCTGGCATACACATATTCGGTAGCGGGGAGTAACGGGGTGACGACAGGAAGAGCATTCGACCACCTCTTAAATTACCGTGCCAAATTCGTTAATAGCCATGCCGACACTGCGTCCTTAAATTAACTGTGCCAAATTCGTTAATAATCGTACTGACCCTGCGCCGATGCGAGACAAAAGGCACAGGAAAAAATAAGAAGAAGTTAGTGAAATTCGAACATTTGGAAATTGTTGAATTACAGAATATGTAGAAATCATTTAAAAATAGTTTTATTATTTAACTCTTGCCAGCTAGTCAATTTCCGACACATGGATTTGTTGGCTATTCTATATCAATGATTGTAAGCTTTCAGTTTTCCGTGTGCCATTAGAACCGCTGCGTAGTGGCATTTTAATCACCCGTCTTGGGTCGGCCGTTGGAAAATATTATTTTGTAGTTTATTGCCATTCTTTTCCTTACTGTCCCTCAGGTACTTTTCGTAACATTTTTTTCGTTAAATTTAGGTGACGTTTCCTAACTTCCACTTGTGACCTAGAAGCCCATTTAGCCAGTTGATCTGCCAGTTAATTTCCATATATGCACATGTGGTCTCTAATCCATGAAAAGTTTATAATCTATTTACTCTTTTGCAATATTATGGTCCCATTTTTTTATTTCTCCAGTTAGACTGTTGTGTTGATTTAGATACCCCAAACAATGTGATGTTATTTCACTATCGGTCTCTATTATGGTCGTTCTTGTAAGTCATCTAATGTGTTAAGCTTATCGAGAAATTAGTTATGCATTCCTTTCACTGTTTATATTAAACCTGATGTGTTATTGGCTCAACGAAATTACCGGCACGTTTATGGAGGAATAACGACACACATTACGTCAGTACCTGCCAAGCGATTCCTAATAACTGAGGAGGAACCGAGGAACATCCCCTTTGTGCCCTGAATGTTTAGCATAACATTATTGTGTCACCATGCTCTTGTTAAAAATACTTCAGTAACGCCAACATTCTACGTTATTTATTGTTTGAGGGGTTAGCTTCCTCTTTTGCAGTATTCACTTCCGTTGACACTATGCGAATGGATGAGTCTATCGACGTCTTGTGTACAATATCCAAAAGCATAATAAAGCATGACGTACGAAGCAATGGGGACTTAAGAATCGGACTAGTACAGTCAAACAGACCAGTACTCGGGGAAGAAAGAAGTTTATATTTAGGAATCACGTACAAACAAGCATAAGATGTAAACTGAGCTAAAAGCTGATAAGAAAACTTATTAGTTATTAAATGCTTAAATTATGATCTTAACTAGATGTATGTTTTCGAGGCGACTGAGAGATGGCGACAACGTAATACTGTTCGTCAGGCTTCAAAAATGCACATACAACCGTCTACAGGCGACATTTAGTAACTAAACACATTCCAAAGTGCACTCAGCACTATAGAAGGTGCGTCTGAAAAGTTCGGTGAATGGTTTCAGAAAATAAAGAAAACAACAGTTACAAACAAAAATACCTTTACTGGCCTTTAAAGTAATCACCATTAGCAACAAGTTACGTCTGGCATTGATTGTAAGGCTGTTGGGAGCTGTCAGCAAACGCATCTTCTGGAATCGCTCGAAGCACCGTGGTCACACGTTACTGATTATCCCCTTCATTACAGGAGATGAGACCTGGGACTACCAATACGAGACCAAGCGGCAGTCAGTGGCATGGTGGGCATCGCTTCCCCGCCTGTCAAAACACGTCGGCTCTTACAAAATCCAAGATTAAGACTGATGGCTCTCGATATTCCACCATAACCGAGTCCATCAACATGAGGTAGCAAATATGAGGTAGCCAAGGAGGTGGAAACGTGGGTTCTACTATACCAAGACTGCTTGGTAGCTACAACAGGAAAATACAGTTAATTAGCAGAGGTACAAAATAAGAAAGTATTTATTACTTAACTTTGTTGTAGTCCATGATCTGTTGGTTGACAATTATAGAAGACGCGACTAGACTAAGCGTCTGTAGAATGACATAATCTACAAGTCACAAATCTTGATGAACTAATCTCTCGTAATCTTGAATGTCGAATCCCGTGAATTTGAAGACTATCTTGGAACTGGGCTACAAAGACTTGATGGCAGCAATGACTGAGCTGCAGACATCGGCTCTGGCTGACCACTGAGCGCGGCTACGACCTGTAGACTGGCACAACTGCACTACACTCCTGTCCGCCCACGGTGGATGAGTGGTCAGCGCGACAGAATGATAGTCCTAAGGGCCTGGGTTCGATTCCCGGCGGCGTCGGAGATTTTCTCCGCTCAGGGAGTAGGTGTTGTGCTGTACTAATCATCATCATCATTTCATCCCCATCGACGCGTAAGTCGCCGAAGTGGCGTCAAATTGACAGCCTGGCACCCGGCGAACGCTACCCGACGGGAGGCCCTCGTCACACGACATTTACTTTTACTACACTCCTGCTACACATGAAGTGGCCTAGCGGCGTCTCGCGGCGAGCGTAAGTACTGCGACTGGCTGTGTACTCTTTGGCTAGCACAGCCGTTCTTCTGTTCCGTTTATCGAGAGAATCGAATCCGGCGGATCGATCTCTCAGGCGGTGGTGTGGTCGTATGACTGACGACATCACAAAGACGATGTTGATCGCCTTTTTCGACAACAAGGACTTGATCCATCATGAATTTCTACCTTGTCACTGACTGTCGCTTGGTGACCGCGTCGTATTGGTAGCACCAGATCTCATCTCCTGTAACGATGCTGTTATCCAACAACTACTGACGACAGTGCTTCAAGCGATTCCATAAGATGCGTTAGCTAACAGTTTCCAACAGTCTTACAATCGATGTGAGAAGAAAGTTGTAGCTAATTGTGATTACTTTGAAGGCCAGTTAAGGTATTTTCTTTGTAACATTTGTGTCCATTTTCTGAGACCATTCAGCGAACTTTTCAGAGGCACCTTGTATAACGTTGACTGCTATAATTTGGTGCCACCTGTTGATGACTATGGGAACTAAATGCCGAGAAAACGCTCAAATGCCTAATGTGTATTCTGATGACTTTTACGTTCAAATCACACTGAAATCTGTTAAACTGTATGTAATACTTTTTAACAATTAATGAGTAAACTGTATAGAGATGTGTAAAAATGATGTGTAATAGAGCGTCGCTTTAAAAATCGGTAGGATACGCTATACGAATAACTTGGTACGCTCAAGCCATTCGAGAAATCAGGGGAAGTCCATGAGCGACAAGAATCTTGCGGTTGCGGGCCCGCATTTACTTGAGACGAGAGAAAATTTTGATGCTGTTGGAAACAATGGCCAGCGGACACATTACAAGTTTCGTGCAAAACCAGTTCCAAATCCTTCTCAAGTTGTGGAGAGTCTTCTACACAGCAAGATCTTTTTCACGTATACAGCCTTCTTTCGTGACTCCTAAACCAAGTGTTAACGATGGTTAAATAATGCTCTGTGCAAAATTCTACCAGGCAGTTTCCTCTTTCATTCCTTTCCACCAGTCCATATTTACCTACTGCTTTCCTTCTCTTCCTTTCCCTACTATCAAATTCCGGTCACCCATCAAAATTAAATTTTCGTCTCCGTTAACCATCTGAATAATTTCTTTTATCTGATCATACGGCTCTTCGATCCCTTCATCATCTGCGGAGCTAATTGGAATATAAACTTGTACTACTGTGGTTGGAGTGGGCTTTTTGTCTGTCTTGGCTACGATAATGCGTTCACTATTCTGTTTATAGTAGCACATCCGCATTACTATTTTCTTATTCATTAGTAAACCCACTTCTGCATTACTCATATTTTACTTTGTTTTTATAATCCTCTATTCACCTAACCATAAATCCTATTCCCGCTGCCACCGAACTTCACTAATTCCCACTATATCTTACTTTATCCTATCCAATTCCCTTTTTAAATTTTCTAACCTACCTACCCGATTAAGGGATTTATCATTCCACTCATCAATCCACAGAATGAAAGTTTTATTTCTCCTGATGACAACGTCCTCCTGAGTAGTCCCCGTCCGGAGATCCTAATGAGGGACTACTTTACCTCCGGAAGCCCTGCCGAGTGGGATGTAGGATCTGGTAGGACGGGTATATATCATGGCGGATTTCATGGTCGGGTAAGTGAAAGAGATTGAAGTTTCATTGGGAGAGGATGTGGATGGTATGGAGGTGTAGTGTTGGGTGAATATGATGCGAGAGATGTGGCGGAGTACCAGGATCAGTGACCAGTGGGGATATTAGGGGATGGGTAGCGTTGAGTTTAGAGGTAACATAAGATATTCGGAGGTGTTCAAGATGAAAGAGTAGGCTGGGGAATTTGATAAGTTGGTAGAGGATGCAGGTGGGGGACAGTAAGCGGATTCGAAAGGCTAGGCAGAGTGCATGGCGTTCGAGAATCTGTAGGGTGTGCTAAAAAGACGGAGGAGCGGAAGTCCATGCCACATTGGCATAGTAGAGAATTGGTCGGATTAGGGCTTCATAGGTGTGGAGGATTGTGCAAGGGTGCAATTCCCTAGTTGAGCTGGTTAGTAGTTTTAGTAATTATAGTCTATTATGGTCTTTTTGTTGAATGGTTAGCTTCCTTGTTTGTGGGTGATCAAGTGTTAGTCCGAGGTATTTTAGCGTGTTAGTTAACTGGATAGAACCGTTGTAAATGTTAAGGTAAAAGTCGTGGGGATGGAAGCTACTGGTGGTTCAGCCTATAATTATTGCCTTCTTTTTTTAGGGTTTATATGGTTGATATAACTGGTTGTGCCAGAAGATGAACTGATTGAGATGGAGCTGGACGAATCGCTGGGATTTCTGGATGGTAGGACAGAGGGCAAGAAAGGCAGTGTCTTCGGTATACTGGAGAAGATGAGCAGGAGAAGGGGGCTTGGGCGTATGGGCAGTGTAGAGGACGTACAGGAGAGATGACAGGACAGAACCTTGGGGCATACATACAGTGTTATGGAATATATAGGTGTGGGTGTTGTTGATGGTGGTTACAGAAAGGAGGTGATGAGGCGGACATAATTCATGAGAATTGCGTAAGTCTGGAGCTTAAAGAGGAGCCCAGAATGTCATACATGGTCATAAGCTTTCTCAAGATATAGGGAGACAAAAATGGAGGATTTGCGGTTGTTGATTTGGTGAGATAGGAGATGAGTAAGGTACACGTGTTGGTCATCAGAGGAAATATTGGGACAGAAGCCACACTCATGGACAGGAATGAGTAGGTGTTGTTGTAAGTATTTATGGATACGTCGGGATAGAATGAACTCAAGGACCTTGCTAAACACGGAGGTGAGGCTGATGGGACGGTAGAAGGAAGTGTCACTGGCAGGTTTATTAGGTTTGAGGAAGAGGAGAATTCGCGAAGTTTTCAGTGGCTGAGGATAGAAACCTGTGTGAAGGATTGTATTATAAATGATGGGTAAGATTTATAGGAAGGAAAAGGGGCATTCTTTCAGGTGTCTGTAGGTGATGCAGTCGTGACCGGCAGCCGTGTTGCGTTTGTGATGAAGTATCTGTTAAATGTTTTGTGTTGTTATTGGAGTATTGGGTTCTGTCTGTGGGGTGTTGACGAGGTACAGGAAGCTGGGAGCGATGTGTGGGAGGGGGGTATTGGTACGCTCGTGGATTGTCGGGAATAAGGAGTAATCGAAGCGGGGGTCATCTGGGGTGGTGAAGGTGTCACTGAGGTAGGACACAAAGCGATTTCGCGGGATTAGCCGAGCGGTCTAGGGCGCTACAGTCATGGACTGTGCGACTGCTCCCGGCGGAGGTTCGAGTCCTCCCTCGGGCATGGGTGTGTGTCTTTGTCCTTAGGATAATTTAGGTTAAGTAGTGTGTAAGCTTAGGGGCTGATGACCTTAGCAGTTGAGTCCCATAAGATTTCACACACATTTGAACATTTGAACACAAAGCGATTTGCTTTGCTTAGGTTGTCGAGGTGAGGGTGATTATCGTGCAGGAGGGGGTAGGAGGGAGACGGGTTGTTGCCAGTAGGACGGTATAATGCCTTGCAATACCTGGAAGAGTTCATGAGCAGCGTGGAGTTGAGGTTTGTGCACGTTCGGCGCCATACGCGGTGTTTCTTTGCATTGAGTAGATTTCGAATATCTCGTTGTAGTTATCGGCAATGCAAAAAATGTTATGTTCACAACGATAACCAGAGTGTTTTTATCAAGTTATTTTCCACACATATCAATCTATAAAACATGATTGTGAAATCTTTAGTATGTGTCAGGGGAGAGGAATGTGAACATACTGTATCACCAGAAAAATATAATCGATAGCAAATAATTTAAGGCGCTGCAGTCATGGACTGTGCGGTTGGTCCCGGCGGAGGTTCGAGTCCTCCCTCTGGCATGGCTGTGTGTGTTTGTCATTAGGATAATTTAGGTTAAGTAGTGTGTAAGTCCCATAAGATTTCACACACATTTGAACATTTGAAAATAGGCGGAGGGCGGTCTGCTGTAAAGCACCACAGATCTTTAAAGAATTGAGTAGTTTAGCACATTATGTACAGGGGACGGTATATGTGGGTGACAGACGAGGTAAAGATGGGAAAGGGAATGGCCATCAGAACCAAATTAGATGTTTTGCATGTGGGCAATGGCCACAAGTTTCCAAATTATAAACACAAGACGTTAGTACAAATAATCGCCATTTGCACATTCTTGCTAGGAAAAAACTCGAGATGGATTCCGCCCTGTGCAAGACCCCTTAGTTTTGTTTTACCCGGACATGTTGCAACACTTGTAGCTACAAGAATACTTGCAATGGTGGCAGGAACGCTTCGCTTGTCTGACAAACTATAAAAAATTCATGTGCAACAACAAGAAACGACAACAGTAAAAGAATAAGTACTTTAACACGAAACAATAGAGTGAAACTACCTAACAACTGTTATCAAGCGAGTCGGTGACTCCTGGGGCCAAATGTTACCACCTCGCTACTAATGATAAATGATTGGAAGGCAGACAAAGGACCTATCGCCGTACGAATCTGGATAGACAAGCGAAAGGTTAATTGACACAAATACAATTTAAATGAATATAATTTACTCAACTCATGCGAGAGAACTGCAATACTGTTGACAACTTTTGGCAGCCGTGGCTAGGTATAAGCAGAGGCCCGACACGGGCGTGCATCTATGTACGCTGAATGTTTGCTGGTAGAGCTATCAGCAACATGGTGTAACGTTCAGCACCAACTATCAAATAGAAGTAATCTCAAACTAGCACTAGGAGACTAGTGCCCATGTGCCAGCTTCTTCTAACACCAGTTCGCTGGTCTTCATTGGTCAGCGGCCTGGGAGATCTCCATTAGTGGCTATGTTAAAAGTGCCGCTCGCGGCGCCCGCAGGAATCTTCGAGGAGCCGGCTTTGGCAATATCGATAAGCTACGTTACAAAAACAACGTCGAAAATACCAGGCAAGCTGTAACAATTCGAGTAGAATTAAAAGTACCCTCATACACAAGTAATAGCATCAAGTGAGAAATAAACTGAACAAAAAATCTCACTGAATGGTTCAAATGGCTCTGAGCACTATGGGACTTAACATTGGAGGTCATCAGTCCCCGAGAACTTAGAACTGCTTAAACCTAACTAACCTAAGGACAGCATACACATCCATGCCCGAGGCAGGATTCGAACCTGCGACCGTAGCGGTCGCGCGGTTCCAGACTGAAGCGCCTAGAACCGCTCGGCCACACCGACCGGCAGTCTCACTGAACGTTGCACATAAAGTGCTGAAACATGTACGGGTAAAACAAAATGAAAGCATAAGGCGGATTTCATCTCCCACGAGTACAACAGTTGACGTTCAAGGAGCGGCAGATGGTTGTTGCGATTCAGAGAAGGTCATTTTACAAGTGACTGCAAACATGAAATACAGATAAAAAAAAGTCTGGTGGTGTGAACGGGGCCCATCCAGAATAGAAAAGGGATGTCACTCCATTTAATATGATTAAGGGAATTACTTGTAGAGACGAAGACAGTCTACCATGAACATGCTACAAATAAAGAGCTAGTATCTGCTTAATGGACTCTCGAAGTGCCGTGACAGCCTTCGATGAACAGTGGTTTAACTGAGTTAAAAGTCACTGTAATTGATCGCCCGGAAAATTGGGGGAAAATCGTGTAGTCGCAAATTTTCGTACAGTGGTAGGAGGGGAGTCATGAACAAACAACTAAAACTTCCTGGCACATTAAAACTGTGTGTTGGAACAACACTCAAACCTGAGATATTTGTCTTTCGGGGACAAGTGCTCTACTAGCTATGCTATCCAAGCACGACTCACCGAGCGAGGTGGCGCAGTGGTTAGCACACTGGACTCGCATTCGGGAGGACGACGGTTCAATCCCGTCTCCGGCCATCCTGATTTAGGTTTTCCGTGATTTCCCTAAATCGTTTCAGGCAAATGCCGGGATGGTTCCTTTGAAAGGGCACGGCCGATTTCCTTCCCAATCCTTCCCTAACCCGAGCTTGCTCTCCGTCTCTAATGACCTCGTTGTCGACGGGACGTTAAACACTAACCACCACCACAAGCACGACTCACGACCCCCACAGCTTTAGTTCCGCCAGTGGCTCATCTCCTAACTGCCAAACTTCACAGATGTTCTCCAGCGTAACTTGCGGCACTAGTGCTATACGAAGAAAGGATATTTCCGAGACGTGTGCTAGCTACAGCCTGGAGGATATGGTTTCCACAATGAATTTTCACTCTGCAGTGGAATGTGAGCTGATATGAAATTCCCTAAAATTAAAACTGTGTGCCAGACCGGGACTCGAACCTGGCACCTTTACCTCTCTCGGGCAAGTGCTTATAACTCAACAACGCTGTATCTCATAGTTTTTCAGTTAATTAATTCTGGACTCTTAAAGAACTTCTTGTAAATGTATGTACTTCATGGATTTTGTAAGTTTTAACTATTTAACAACTGTAATATGGTTCTAAAAACACCACCGAAAAATAATATTGTAAAATCTTTGTAGTAGAAACGTTGGCATACTCATAGAAGTTCGTATTGTATGGAATACAAAGAATCTGTTTCATACTTGACAATAATATCGTTGGGCGCGAATGTTTGCAGAGTCTGCTGTAGAGTTGAGGTGCTAGTTTCTCTGTGGCGCAGTATGCACGCAAAGTGGCGGGACTCGAGGGGGTAACGGAAAGTGTTCTCGACATGCTGTTTAACCACGACAAAGCATTGTGAATGGGTGAGAGTGCACATAACTGAGCACAGTTCAAAGTTTGTAAGAAGAATTGGTAATTCAAGAAAAGTACTGTGTGACCAAATTTATTAAAAGCTGCTTGTTGTTTAAGAAGAGCCTATTGCCAATAAAGGTCGTTACAGAATGCATTACGTCACACCACCTGTGACTTACCACAAAGTAAGATCAAGCCACTTATCTTTTTAGTTACGTACACGTCTTGCCAGCGTTGTAGTTTCACCACTTTGAACATACAGTGGTTCTTTTTTTTTGTTTAGGTGTAAACATTATTAGTGCTACTGATCATCCCAATTCATTAACCACCAGAGGAGTTCTGTCCTTTCAGTATTATATGCGAAAGAGATAACGCTAATTTACTAAAGAGAAAATTACATAGATTTGCAAATAACTCAAGTTAAGTAGTTCATGAGTGCATATGCAGTAGTAATAAAAGGTCTTTGTGCATGGTAGTGCTTCTACTGCATCCTTTTATAACTAAGTAAAGACAGTACAAAGTAAAAGTAATTTCAAAACTTGACAATGTAAAGTGCATATGCCATTTTGACTAAAGTGACTTTTATAACTTTGTTGTGTGTTTCCTATTTTTCATATGTTTTTGACTTTCGTAACATTGGCATGGCAAAGATGTTTGTTGTTAGCTAATGAAATCATTATGAACTCTTTGAGTTAACGTATATTACCAAGGAGTGGTTAGTCGTACTTTGCCGGCCGGGGTGTCCGAGCGGTTCTAGGCGCTACAGTTTGGAACCGCGCGACCGCTGCGGCCGCATGTTTGAATCCTGCCTCGGGCATGGATGTTTGTGATGTCCTTAGATTAGTTAGGTTTAAGTAGTTGTAAGTTCTATGGGACTGATGACCTCAGAAGTTAAGTACCATAGTGCTCAGAGCCATTTGAACCATTTTTAGACGTACTTTGTTTGAAAAAAAACCTGCCGACAGGCTGCATTACAGTGAGTGGCATTGTTCAGTGCTCCTCCCGCGACGTATTGCCTCCAAGTAACCATTATTGGGTTTGTTAATTTCAAATAATTTTACTGTATTTCTAATTCACTTAAAATAATTTTGTCATTCACTGAATTTACATTCAAAGTTGCGCGTGCGCATTTTTGTCCCGCTCTGCCTTCCTACACACTTAAACTATTATCAATTTCCGTTTCAATTCAGTTACTAACAAACAGTACTTTTTGCTCACTTTTGAGTTGGCGACCCCGATTTCATATTCTGCTATTTTAATTTCAAAAAATTTCAAATATTTATTCAAAATTTTAGCTAACTCAGCGCATTATTTAGTTCCGTACAGTTTCTTTCCGATAGCTATCATAGACGAGAATTATCTGCATGATAATGATCAATTTATAAGCTTGTTTACATACTTTCGGTTAGCATTGTTGTTACGAATCGCTGTCTTTTCCTGCTGAATAATCAACATTTGGTACACGGTTCATCAAAATCACTTATTACCAGAGAGTTTAGGCAGGTTATACGTGGCGACCGTCAGTCGACAGGGCATCATGATTCATATTGGTATCCTCAGTCTCGCAAGAACGAAGTTTAATTTAAATAAAACTGCTGTTAGTGAGGTTCTATAGTTAAACAATAAGTAGAAAGAATGTTGACCTCGACAATGGAGGCGCAGCTGCCGCTACAAAATCACGAGGCAAGCTCACTAATGCGAAAGAATGATCCAGCTAGCCACAGCGAAGCAATTTATCTTACTGACTTGGGAGACGTAAATTACGTGACGGTGAAACAAGATATGATAGATTCATATCAGGAAAGTTCACAAGAGACTCACAGAACATGCAAGTACACAGACGAAGTTGAAACGAAAATAGAGCAGGTTGTGAATCAGACAGACCATTGGGGTGAAATGATGAAGATATTTAAAATAATTATTAGTAACCAAATTGAAACGAAAAATGATTTAGGCAGTAAAACATATTTTGTGGACAGTAAAACAGATTCTTAAAATCAGTCTGAACAGTAAAATACACAGAGGTGACAAAAGTCTTAGGATATCATCTAATATCGTGACGTATCTCCTTTTGCTCGGCGTAGTGTAGCAACTCGATGTGAGGTTGACTCAACGAGACGTTAAGTCCCCCGCAGAAATACTGAGCCACGCTGCCTCTATAGCCGTGAATAGCTGCGAAAGTGTTGCCGGTTCAGAATTTGGTGCACGAACTGACTTCTCGATTATGCTCCATCAGTGTTCAATGAGGTTCATGTCGGGCGAGCTGGGTGGACAAATCATTCGCTCGCACTGTCCAGAATGTTCTTCAAATCAATTGCGAACAGTTGCGTCCCAGTGACGTGGCATCGTTGTTTGGCAACATTAAGTCAGTGAATGGCTGCAGATGGTCTCCAAGTACCTGAACGTAACCATTTCTAGTCAATAATCGGTTCAGTTGGACCAGAGAACCTACTCCATTCCATGTAAACACAGCCCACACCATTATTGAGCCACCATCATCTTACACAGTGCCTTGTTGACAACTTAGGCTAATGGCTTTGTGGGGTATGAACCACACTCGAATCCTACTGTCAGCCCTTACGAACTGAAATCGGGACTCACCTGACCACGCCACGATTTTCCATTCGTCTAGGGGCCAACCGATATGGTCACGAGCACTGAAGAGGCGATGCAGGCGATGTAGTGTTGTTAGCGAAGGTACTCGCATCGGTCGTCCGCTGCCATAGCCATTAACGCCAAATTTCGTCGCACTGTCGTAACGGATACGTTCGTCGTAGGTCCCACATTGATATCTGCGATTATTTCACGCAGTGTTGCTTGTCTGTTAGCACTAACAACTCTACGCAAACGCTGCTGCTCTCGGACGTTGGGTGAAAGCCGCCACTGCGTTGTCCGTGATGTGAGGTATTGCCTGAAATTTCCTATTCTCGGCACACACACTACACTGCGTATCTCCGAATTCCCTAACAATTTCAGAAATGGAATTTCCCATTCGTCTAGCTCCAAGTACCATTTCGCGTTCAAAGTCCATTAATTCCAGTTTGTCGGCCATAATCACATCAAAAACCTTTTCATGCGAATCACTTGAGTACAAATGACAGCTCCGCCAATCACGGTTGTGATATCCATAGCAGGCGAATTTTGTAACAACCTAATAAAATTCCTGCATTTTTGTAAAAAATTTCATACTATTTGAAAAAAAATAGTGTATCCGTGGTAAATTATCGACCACATGTACCGCCTAAAAACCTGATTTGAATGAGAACTGACATAAAAATATCAACGACATTTTGTACCTATGATTCAAATTCAAAGTCCACTTCTTCTTCTTCTTCGTCTTTCTTTCTCGTTTTATACAGAGCCGCCGAAGTCATTTCCTAGTACATTTCATGTGTTGATTGAAAAGTTATACACGTGTAATTGTTTTCTGGACCCTGTTTAATACATTCTGAAGCAAAAAGTGCTCCATTCATTGTGTTGGTTTTCTGTCGGTTTTAATTTTGGTTTTCATGAGGTTTACCTGAAATTAAACGTAAAATTTTAATAACCAAAAAAGCATGAACACATGTCATTAACCAGTTTTAGAGCTTTATTGCTTTACATACCTTTGAGAAAACGCTTCCGCAGTCAACATTTGAGGTAAAATCAGAACTGAGAAGGCGAAATAGCTCAATTTGTTGAATTTTTCATATCCATGATTTAATATATTCCATATTTTATCCGGTAATTGCTCCTTTTGAAGTGAGTCTGGAACACAAGCCAAAACCTGTTAGAGGCGCTTCCATTGGTCAACTGTATTCTATGCTAAATCAACATCTTTGGGAGGAATAATACATGGCAATAGTTCCATGAAGGGCATAAGCAAAGGTGTTGTATATCTGAAACTTTGTAACTTTTTTATCCCGCCTGGATAGGCGTGGGTGGATCTGCTCATGTGAACTGCTTCTGTAATATAGGCCGGGAGTGAAGGAAGCGAGTGGAAGCAGGAGAGGTGAAGCACTTCGGTACTGCATGTAACTTTAACACTTTTAATAGAGTCAGAGTCCGCAGCTCGTGGTCTTGCGGTAGCGTTCTCGCTTCCCGCGCATGGGGTCCCGGGTTCGATTCCCGGCGGGGCCAGGGATTTTCTCTGCCTATTGATGACTGGGTGTTGTGTGTCTTTCATCATCATTTCATCCCCATCGACACGCAAGTCGCCGAAGTGGCGTCAACTCGAAAGACTTGCACCAGGCGAACGGTCTACCCGACGGGAGGCCCTAGCCACACGGCATTTCCATTTTAATAGAGTCAGAAACACAAGTAAATATCAGTTGCATACATAACTTTGGCTAGGATGAGCACGTAGATGTGAAGATTATGTTTCATTTATTTCCACTCGATCAGATTTAAAATAAAATAAATGAAGTTAAAAATGCTATGACACATGAAATTCCTTGAACTCCAGTTGTCTCTTGTCTCTGAGTTTGAAAAAACCCTAAATATTCTTGGCAAGGTCTCCACATTCCAATGGAAGGCTTTTGCACACTTCGCTTGCGCATGTATGCACCGAGTGCAAACAAACTTCGTTATTAAAACTCCCGGGCAAGTATCTCTCGATCTGCTTGCCACCGAATTATGAACTTTCATTATGGTGTTGCAACCATATGCTCAAAAGCCAATAACATATTTAAATGAAGTGTTTTGGTGTTGGAACGTTTTTACTAGACCATTGTAGGGATTCTCTGCAATAGAAGCTTTCTTAATATTCACGTCTGCATCATTGTAAACTTTTTATAACTCTCAAAACTTACTTCCAGTGCAACCTGTAAAAGAAGAAGTGATACAAAATTATAACTTAAGAGGAATCTAATTTTAGAATTTAGCTGATTATTATTTCTAGATGAGCTCTTGTAACTACTCACCATAAACTTTGTTATAGAAACGGATCACCGCACAGGAACATTTTACAGTTCCAATATCGGTGGACTCGTCCGTCATTTTGCTAAATTCGTCATGCTGTAGCTTTTTCACCATAACCTCTCTGTGTGACACTCCAATCACATTAGGACCTAGGGCTGCGCAAACGATACTCGCGATCGAACGGGCTCGAGACTTCCCGATACGTCGCAGAGTTCGGTACAGTATCGAGCTTGTTCGAGCAATCAAATGACATTTGACTCACGCAGTGAAAAGGCCTGAAACAGTGGAGGAAACAGCGATAAATCCTACCGTTGTAGAAACTCCTAATGTATTTGAACAAATTTAAAATCTAGAGTTCTCGTACAGTGTGTACGGAGATATAAACATTTATGCTGGTTTTTAAGTAAAGACAAAAAAGACGAAAATGTCGACCTCCGAGAAATATTGCTTGACTGAACCCAGCAAAATATATTATTTGATTATCAGAGGCGGTAATGATTTACCAAAGAGGAGGAAATGAGCAAGTCTGTCACTGTTCACATATTTGAATAACATGTAAAATCTTCAGCAGATTTTAATCAGTTTGAAAACAACGCGGCAACATTCAGATGAAACAACCAAGGCAACTAATCAAGAAATGAATGCTGAACAATCGGAATGTATTGCAATAACGTGACTGTAATTTTTATCGCGAGAATAAATTACAGCGGAGTGACCTGTCTTTCAGGTAGTACCACCAGACCTCACCAGATCACTCGATGGCCGAAAGCTGGAGAATTACACAGAATCATGATTGTAAATCTTTTTTTTTATTTATTTATTAGTTACTGTTGTTACGCGTGGTATACACCATTGAAGATACTTCAGTCCGTTCTTCACAGTTATTTTAATTGCTAAAATCCATTGTGAATCAAAAACTTTAAGACATGTCCATGAATTACTACCGACAGAAGTCACTGGATCGCAGGCCTATCAAAAGATAGTACAGAGCCCGAGATTTCCAGAACTGTGACGTAAACTGTTCGAACAGTTCGAGTCGTGTTCAAACTATTAGAAACTTTGGCCCGTGCTTTGTGGCGTTTATGAATCATGGCCCGTGCAATATCCGAATCTGGAAATATTTCTTTCAACAAGTCGGATAAATAATCAGCTGCTAATAATGGCACATTATTTCTGCCAGGTATATTGATAATTGAATTTCAGCTTTAGCAACTTTCCTCTCAATTGGCTGCGTATAGGAAACAAATTAACAAGCTGAAGGTTGTCGTGAGTAGCCGACTGCACAATGTTAAGGTGCTTCTTACTTTTTGAATGGCTTTTAATGTTTTGAACTCCAGAAATTATACTTGTATTACAGCATCTGCATCGCGCCCTGTACGGATCACTATCGCGCAACAGCCAATTACAGAAATCAGGCATATTTGCGTACAATATTCGCTTTTGCCTCGTACCATGTACAAATGATGAAATTCTCGTATCCGCACGAGTATTCTCGTACATATCACGAGCCTGCTGCCCTTTCCTGCGATATTACTGTCGTCTGTACACGCGCATATCGCTATCCCATGAGTTTTGTCACCTCAGTGTAGATGCATTGGACAAATCAATGGACAGTAATCAAGATAGATGTTTTAGACATGTCAGTTGTCAGTAAACTCGACAGTAAATTAAATGTGAAAAAAGGTACTTTGAAGCGAATCAGTGAATAGTCATATTAAAAATACGAACTATAAGTTGGAGTCATATACTAACAACCAAGAAACAATGTTTCGAAATCTTGAGATGAAAATTGATCAAGAAATTAAGGACAGTACTGAGCTGAGTGAAACTGTAGATGAATTCAAAGGGCAGGCAGCAAATGCTAAAAATAATACTAAGACACGGTTGCAAGATTTTGAAAGAGCAATTAACAACAAGTTATCCGAACTGTAACAGCAATCAACGCAGACGTTTAGACTAAAATCCAGAGTTTAGAAAGTAACTAAACCAAAAGGTGACGGAGTTCAGCAACAAAGAGGTAGTGAATGAGAGCAGAAATCAACGAACATGTAGAAGGTGTAGAAAGTATTTTAAAATTGATTACCACTTTCACGTTAGGAGAGGCATGCCACAACCTAAAAAGCGCTGAACGAGAGAAACTGGATCCGAAGGGAATGATCCATCGTATAACTTTTACGTTCCCGTGTAGTAGATTGATTTATGCAGATCTCCCGGTAAAGAACCGCGTGTTAACCGCGGAGACAAAAATCAGTGGGGATGCGCATAATCGGGCAGGTCACGCGAAATTTAAGAAGAAATTTTCAACAGATTTGAGGTCGAATACCGGTGATACGATAAGCAGAAGGAAACACGTCAGGAATTCCTGAACGCTCCTTCATACCGACCGCGTGGAGAAAAGAGCATGAAATCATTCTGAGGAACGTTGAGCGAAAAAGTTGAGTGCTTAAAAGATTTTGGACCAGGGGAACTACTGTTAACCTTGCTACCCAGAAAATTACCTTGAAATGTCCAAGGCTACGTTAGTTTGGTAGACTGTAATAACAACACATTCTTGAGACGAGGAGTAGACATTCATACGTGATATCGAGACAATGATAACCGAACCATAATAATAATAACATGCCCTGCCATAATAATAACAGTGCAGGTAACAACCGAAATAATGGGTATGGTGTGAGAATGGCCAGAGTTGAAAGAGGCAGAAGAGGTGAAAGTGGATTCAGCTCTAGCACGGGAAGCTACAATGGCCATTGTGACGGAAATAATTGTACGGAAAACGGAGGTCCGCTACAGTAGAAGGGCGTCTGCAGGAAGTGAAACGATGAAATGCCCCAGCAACAAAGACGACGTTATCACTTGAATAATAGCCAATAGCCGAATGACCAATAGCCGGCACAGTGATATACACTCCTGGAAATGGAAAAAAGAACACATTGACACCGGTGTGTCAGACCCACCATACTTGCTCCGGACACTGCGAGAGGGCTGTACAAGCAATGATCACACGCACGGCACAGCGGACACACCAGGAACCGCGGTGTTGGCCGTCGAATGGCGCTAGCTGCGCAGCATTTGTGCACCGCCGCCGTCAGTGTCAGCCAGTTTGCCGTGGCATACGGAGCTCCATCGCAGTCTTTAACACTGGTAGCATGCCGCGACAGCGTGGACGTGAACCGTATGTGCAGTTGACGGACTTTGAGCGAGGGCGTATAGTGGGCATGCGGGAGGCCGGGTGGACGTACCGCCGAATTGCTCAACACGTGGGGCGTGAGGTCTCCACAGTACATCGATGTTGTCGCCAGTGGTCGGCGGAAGGTGCACGTGCCCGTCGACCTGGGACCGGACCGCAGCGACGCACGGATGCACGCCAAGACCGTAGGATCCTACGCAGTGCCGTAGGGGACCGCACCGCCACTTCCCAGCAAATTAGGGACACTGTTGCTCCTGGGGTATCGGCGAGGACCATTCGCAACCGTCTCCATGAAGCTGGGCTACGGTCCCGCACACCGTTAGGCCGTCTTCCGCTCACGCCCCAACATCGTGCAGCCCGCCTCCAGTGGTGTCGCGACAGGCGTGAATGGAGGGACGAATGGAGACGTGTCGTCTTCAGCGATGAGAGTCGCTTCTGCCTTGGTGCCAATGATGGTCGTATGCGTGTTTGGCGCCGTGCAGGTGAGCGCCACAATCAGGACTGTATACGACCGAGGCACACAGGGCCAACACCCGGCATCATGGTGTGGGGAGCGATCTCCTACACTGGCCGTACACCACTGGTGATCGTCGAGGGGACACTGAATAGTGCACGGTACATCCAAACCGTCATCGAACCCATCGTTCTACCATTCCTAGACCGGCAAGGGAACTTGCTGTTCCAACAGGACAATGCACGTCCGCATGTATCCCGTGCCACCCAACGTGCTCTAGAAGGTGTAAGTCAACTACCCTGGCCAGCAAGATCTCCGGATCTGTCCCCCATTGAGCATGTTTGGGACTGGATGAAGCGTCGTCTCACGCGGTCTGCACGTCCAGCACGAACGCTGGTCCAACTGAGGCGCCAGGTGGAAATGCATGGCAAGCCGTTCCACAGGACTACATCCAGCATCTCTACGATCGTCTCCATGGGAGAATAGCAGCCTGCATTGCTGCGAAAGGTGGATATACACTGTACTAGTGCCGACATTGTGCATGCTCTGTTGCCTGTGTCCATGTGCCTGTGGTTCTGTCAGTGTGATCATGTGATGTATCTGACCCCAGGAATGTGTCAATAAAGTTTCCCCTTCCTGGGACAATGAATTCACGGTGTTCTTATTTCAATTTCCAGGAGTGTATTTAATCGCGAGCAGATTCATATAGAAAAAATGTGCGTGAAAATTAACGCAACGATAACGAACTTCACATACATAATATCCTGAAGCGCCAAAGAAACTGGTATAGGCATGTGTATTCAAATAAACAGATATGTAGGCAGGCAGAACACGGCACTGCTGTCGGCAACGCCTATATAAGACGACAAGTGTCTGGTGCAGTTGTTAGAGCGATTACTGTTGCTACAAAGGCAGGTTATCAAGATTTAAGTGAATCTGCACATGGTGTTATAGTTGGCGCATGAGCGATGGGACACACCATCTCCGAGGTAGCGATGAAATGGGGATTTTTACGTACGTCCATTTTACGAGTGTACCGTGAATATCAGGAATCCGGTAAAACATCAAATCTCCGACATCGCTGCAACCAGAAAAAGACCCTGCAAGAACGGGACCAACGACGACTGAAGAAAATCGTTCAACGTGACAGAAGTGCAACCCTTCCGCAAGCAGATTTCAGTGCTGAGCCATCAACAAGTGTCAGCGTACGAACTTGTCAACGAAACATCGTCGATATGGGCTTTCGGAGCAGAAGGTCCACTCGTGTACCCTTGATTGCACGTCATGAAGCTTTACGCCTCGCCTGGGCCCGTCAACACAGACATTGGACGGTTGATGACCGGAAACATGTTGCCTGGTCGGACGAGTCTCGTTTCAAATTGTATCGAGTGGATGGACGTGTACAAGTATGGAGACTACCTCATGAATCCATGGACCCTGCATGTCAGCAGGGGACTGTTCACGCTGGTGGAGGTTCTGTAATGGTGTGGGGCGTGTGCAGTTGGAGTGATATGGGATCCCTGATACGTCTAGATACGACTCTGGCGTGTGACACATACGTAAGCATCCTGTCTGATCACCTACATCCATTCATGTCCACTTTGCATTCCGACGGACTTTGGCAATTCCAGCAGGACAATGCGACACCCCAGACGTTCAGAGTTGCTACAGAGTGGCTCCAGGAACAGTCGTCTGAGTTTAAACACTTCCGCTGGCCACCAAACTCCCCAAAGATGAACATTATTGAGCATATCTAGGATTCCTTGCAACGTGCTGTTCAGAAGAGATCTCCGCCCCCTCCTACTCTTGCGGATTTATGGACAGCCCTGCAGGATTCATGGTGTCAGTTCCCTCCAGCATTACTTCAGACATTAATCGAGTCCATGCCACGTCGTTTTGCGGCACTTCTGCGTGCTCGCAGGGGCACTACACGATATTAGGCAGATGTACCAGTTTCTTTGGCTCTTCAGTGTACACTGGAAGTGACATCGAAAGAAATCTTAGGTCTTGTTCAAACAATAACGAATCAGGCGCGCATTAGTTGGACAGCTGCGCCAACAACAACTCAGTATCCAGTTGCGACAAAGCAAACTGTATGAATGTGTGTTGTCCGTTCTTTCGGACATATAATTTGATAGACCTACCTTGACAATGAATCCACCTTCTTCATTGCGAATGCGCAAATACGTTCGACCTCACGGAAGAGCGAATATGGAGGAAATTGACAGGGGCTGCGGATAGGTGGCGTTCGGTTGGCTGGTTTGATGTTTAAAGGGACTACGTGGTCATCGGCCCCTTGTTCCATTGAACTAAGTCCATAGGTTAAAACGGAAAACAAACATGACGCTCGGTGGGACTGTGGATCCGTCGTGAGTCGTGCTGAGATAGTCAGTGCAGGTGCGATACCACTGTGTCCCTGATGGCGCAGTGGTTACCGCACCATCCTAGTAAGCAGAAGATCATGGGTTCGAATCTCGGTCCCGTACACATTTTCACTCGTCGCCGTCGATTCTGCGTAATGCCTCAGTGCAGCTGACAGCAGTGATCCCTCTTCTTTCTTCCTCTCTCCACCTGCAATTTACATATAAAGCAAACTGTCTCAGTCAATGAAATCGAAACTGTGGTAGATAACAAGCATTGGGCAATGCAACTCGCTCAAATGTATGATAGGTTAGAACAAAGGAAAAGGAAAGTAAGTTTTTGTACGGAGAGTGGTCAAGGTGTCAGACATGTTAATAATTATAAAGTGTGTGAAAAGAAAAGAGTGAGCAACATAAGACAGGTGTTGCGCAGTGTAGATGAAATTAGTGAATAGAGAAATGCGGATCGGGCACGTGAAGTTCAAACGAATAAAAGTATAATGAATGCCATTACCGAGTGTAGCGAAGTTGATGGAATTGTGCAGAAAGACAGAAACATTGATACTGGCCAAGCGTATGCATTTCTTGATAATTATATGAAGTTAGTAAATGAATCAGAAGACTGCAAAGTATACGAGTCGGGACAGATACGTTACGTTCAGATGTGAGTAATGAGGAAGGTGGAACTGTTGCTGTGTCAAAAATAAAAAATAAATAATAAGAAATAAAACATGTCTTGTGTCAGACAGAAGATATAAGAAGGAAAAGGCAAAAGAAACCCCGAGGTATAGTTTCCGAACAGGATGGAGTTTTATGGAGTGGTTTAGAAGTAGAAAAAGACTCGTTATGGAAAGATAAGGGCAGTTAATCAGAACAGTGTGTATCAATCACAATTCCTATAGAAATGTATGGAACAGAAACTCAAGATTTCGCAGACAGTGGTAGTAAGAACATTGTTGTTTCTGTTGTTTTACGAACACAATAAAACAGATTCAAATGTAGCTGAGATGCCTGTTATGGGTGTGAAGTTAACAGATGCTACTGGTATTTGTAGTAATAATAGGTGCTACTAATATTTGTGTTAAACCTATTAGAGCTCAAGTTTTAATACAGTTTTCTATTATAGGTGTTGCATTTGAACATGACTTTGTAGCAGTAGCTCACCTGAATACTGATATAATTGCGGGCGTGGTTTGGTTGTTAAGATACAAAGCAATCCCGAACTGTAGTAAGAGGATGATAGCCCGCATCTCGTGGTCGTGCGGTAGCGTTCTCGCTTCCCACGCCCGGGTTCCCGGGTTCAAATGGTTCAAATGGCTCTGAGCACTATGGGACTCAACTGCTGTGGTCATAAGTCCCCTAGAACTTAGAACTACTTAAACCTAACTAACCTAAGGACAGCACACAACACCCAGCCATCACGAGGCAGAGAAAATCCCTGACCCCGCCGGGAATCGAACCCGGGAACCCGGGCGTGGGAAGCAAGAACGCTACCGCACGACCATTCCCGGGTTCGATTCCCGGCGGGGTCAGGGATTTTCTCTGCCTCGTGATGGCTGGGTGTTGTGTGCTGTCCTTAGGTTAGTTAGGTTTAAGTAGTTCTAAGTTCTAGGGGACTTATGACCACAGCAGTTGAGTCCCATAGTGCTCAGAGCCATTTGAACCATTTTAAGAGGATGATAATGTGTTCAGCAGGGAAAGAAAAGGTGGAAATAAGTTTTGATGAGAAACTTCCTGGCAGATTAAAACTGTGTGCCGGACCGAGACTCGAACTCAGGACCTTCGCCTAGGCGACGGTCCTGAGTTCGAGTCTCGGTCCGGCACACAGATTTAATCTGCCAGGAAGTTTCATATCAGTGCACACTCCGCTGTAGAGTGAAAATCTCATTCTAGAAACATCCCCCAGGCTGTGGCTAAGCCATGTCTCCGCAATATCCTTTCTTTCAGGAGTGCTAGTTCTGCAAGGTTCGCAGGAGAGCTTCTGTGAAGTTTGGAAGGTAGGAGACGAGGTACTGGCAGAAGTAAAGCTGTGAGGACGGGGCGTGAGTCGTGCTTGGGTAGCTCAGTTGGTAGAGCACTTGCCCGCGGAAGGCGAAGGTCCTGAGTTCGAGTCTCGGTCCGGCACACAGTTTTAATCTGTCAGGAAGTTTCATATCAGCGCACACTCCGCTGAAGAGTGAAAATTTCATTCAAGTTTTTATGAAGTTACTGGGCCGGCCGGAGTGGCAGAGCGGTTCTAGGCGCTACAGTCTGGAACCGCTCAACCGCTACGGTTGCAGGTTCGAATCCTGCCTCGGGCATGGATGTGTGTAATGTCCTTAGGTTGGTTAGGTTTAAGTAGTTATAAGTTCTACGGGACTGATGACCTCAGAAGTTAAGTCCCACAGTGCTCAGAGCCATTTGAACCATTTTTTGAAGTTACTGGTATGAATAAAGATCATGGTAGTTGCGATTAATCACATTACCTAATGCAATGGGTTAAGTGAAGGACCGGAATAGGAACATGTAACTAACTAACCACAATGAGGCAAGGAGCGCTAACGAGGCCAATAAACGAGGGCAAATTCGCTCATTCACCTACAGCCACCGCGTCATAGGAGCAGACTGGGCACTTTAAATAATGAGGCTTTTAGAGCTCGAGGGCACATTCAGTAGTACCGCCGTTCTATTCATGTTTGTAGAGCGAGACAGAATGGAGGTCTATTGAGTTTTAGTGAAACTACCACAAGTTGATTGGTGATGGTCTGCCGGCTACTTGTTTGCTGACTTTAACGTCGAGACCCAGCCAACCTAATGCAAACCACAGCTGTGGCCTGACGTTGCGTACTGGGACATCATGCGTCAGGAGAAGACTGGTGTGCTGCCAGCCTTCCACGCACTGAGGGTCATTCTTGGATAATCTGTAAGTTGTCATCTCCACACTATCCATGCTTCGAGCGTTCGCTCAGTACCCTGGCTAGCTCGTGAACATCTGCTGCAGTCTTCATTGACCCATGGTGGATGTCTGGGTCTAGCCTTCACGACAGTTGACAGCCTGGACCAAGCAGTCGGCTATCCTCAAGTGTGCGACAAGCTGTCTACGAGAGCTCTGATTTGTAGGGCCGCACTGGACAGCAGAATGTCTGGAGCGGGCAGTGCTTGTCTATCGCCACGCTTCCGCCTGTATCACAACACACCTGCCGCGGCACGTTGACCTGCGACTCCGACTTCGCGACTCGCTGAAGATGCGCAACAGCATTTCCTCACGGCACGCGCTGAGACCCAGCAACTCAAGGACGCTGTGAGGCAGCTTTATTACACTGTACACTCATCCTGGAGAATAAATGATTGGCAGATACCGCTATGTCTCTAACGCCTCTGGGCGTTTCTCCAGACCACTGTCCTGCTCTCTGTGCTTGGCCCAGTGTACACGAACCGACCACAGCTCCCTGGTTCGCAACAGTACGTTTTATACTCGTTCTCAAGTTCCATAGTGAATGGCCGCGCGTGGTAACCGCGTGGTCTGTGGCGCCTTGCCACGGTTCACGCAGCTTCCCTCCGGCGGGAGGGACCGCGTAACCCGTGACATGGCGCCTCAAACCGCGCGGCCACTCCTCGCGGCACAAATTTCCAATTTCCATAGCGCATGCTATACAGGGTGAACACTAATAAAACCGACAAAATGCAGAGACGGATTCCTGACTACAAGTGGAGGAAAAAAAGTCCTATGGACATGTGTCCGGAAATAGGTAGTTGCCACGACAGATGGCGCTCACAAATGAAAGTTCCCCTGACCACGTGCAGTGTGTTCCTAGTATGCTGCAGGCTGTGTGATTGACGCAGTGTACTTCAAACAGCAGAATAGTCCTGAATTCGTGTCGGGAAGGAGCCGAGATGGTGTTTGTGTACGGCCAAGCAGATGGAAACGTTCGAGAGGCAGCACGACTATACCGAAACAAGTACCCTCATATACACCAGCCACATCACACAAAATTTCGAGCCCTCTTTGGACGTTAGTGTGATCATGGGTACTTTCAGACAGACAAACGTGCAAGAAGACGGTGAGTTGTGCGTACACTAGATTTAGAGGACCGAGTTCAAAAAAAAAAAAAAAATAATGGTTCAAATGGCTCTGAGCACTATGGGACTCAACTGCTGAGGTCATAAGTCCCCTAGAACTTAGAACTACTTAAACCTAACTAACCTAAGGACAACACACACATCCATGCCGGAGGCAGGATTCGAACCTGCGACCGTAGCGGTCGCGCGGTTCCAGACTGTAGCGCCAGAACCGCTCGAGGACCGAGTTCTACAGGATATTGATACGAACCCTTGTACAAGCTCCAGGCAAGTGGCCCGCCGACATGGTGTAACACAAAGTAGAATTATGTGCATCCTGCTTGACAACAGCTACTATCCCTATCACCTACAGCGAATGCAATGATTATCAGCAGCGGATTTCCCTCTACTGGGAGGCTTTTTCGATGGTTTTTGCATCAGATCATCACAATTATGAGATTTCTGTCATCAGTCCTCTTTACCGGCGAAGGAACCTTTACCAGAACTGGCATCATCAATCTGTATAATCGTCATCTGTGGGCTAATGACACGGCACGTGGTCAGAGGAACTTTCGTTTGTCAGAGCCATCTACCGTGGCCACGGTGCATTTCCGGACACTTTTTCATAGGACCCGTTTTCATCCATTTCCCGTCAGGAACCCGTCCTAGTAGTTATATTATTGCTCGCTCTGTACAACTTCCAACTAACTTTATAGATTTGAGATAAAAAATGTCGTGTGACTAGGGCCTCCCGTCGGGTAGACTGTTCGCCGGGTTCAAGTCTTTCGATTTGACGCCATTTCGGTGACTTGGGCGTCGATGGGGATGACGTGATGATGATTATGACAACTCAACACCCGGTCCCTAAGCGGAGAAAATCTCCGACACACCTGGGAATCGAACCCGGGCCCTTTTTTTTACTTTTTTTTTAAAATCTCATTTTGTTCGCTTTTGTTCGTTTCATCTGCTCGGGGCGGACGTCGCAAGACATCCGTTTAAGTTCGTTGTTGATCGATTAACTCAGTTTTTTTTTATTACAGAGGGCAGCTAACCCTCTGACCGAACACGCTAAACTACCGTGCCGGCAGCCCTTAGGATTAACGTTCTGTCGCACTGACCATCAGCAGTAAATGGAATGACACCATTAATAAATATAGACTTCGATCAGAAATCGGTAGCTAATGTAGAATATTCAAAATTTCTAGGTGTGTGCATTGATGAGGGGTTGAACTGGAGAAAACACACTGAGGATCTGCTGAAACGTTTGAGTTCAGCTACTTATACTATTAGGGTCATTGCAAATTTTGGCGATATAAATCTGATAAAATTAGCTTACCATGCCTATTTTCATTCTCTGCTTTCGTATGGCATCATATTCTGGAGTAACTCATCATTGAGTAAAAACGTGTTCATTGCACAAAAGCGTGTAATCAGAATAATTGCTGGAGCTCATCCAAGATCATCCTGCTGACACTTATTTAAAGAGCTAGAGATCTTCACTGTAGCCTCACAATATATATATTCACTTATGAAATTTGTTATTAACAATCCGAACGAATTCAAAAGTAATAGCAGTGTACATGGCTACAACACTAGGAGAAAGGATGATCTTCGCTACTCAAGGTTAAATCTAACTTTGGCTCAGAAGGGGGTAAATTATGCCGCCACGAAAGTCTTTGGTCACTTACCTAATAGCATCAAAAGTCTGACAGATAGCCATATAGCATTTGAAAGGAAATTAAAAGAATTTATTAATGGCAACTCCTTCTACTCATTAGATGAATTTTTGGATATAGTAAGTGGGTAATTTCCCCAACCCCCACACAAAAAAAAATATTAAGTGTCATGTAATATTTTGTGTAATGTAATATCTTGTATAGACACCTTTTATTAACCTGACACGTTCCACATCATTACGAAGTGTCGTATTCATGATCTATGGAACAAGTACTAATCTAATCTAATCTAATCTAACCGAGGGCGGACAGATTTGAGATTATATTTATTAATGACACGATACAGTGTTTGCGATAAACAGTTTCCTTTGGCGAAGTATGAACACATAGTTGGCAATATTATTTTTTTACATGGCGCCAGTATATGCAATTCAGGGGAACGCAACGTATTTTTAAGTGTGTGTGTGTGTGTGTGTGTGTGAAATACTGCAGGTTACACCCTTTATATAATTTGTATGAAATACTTTGGAACGTAGCACAAAAAATTCCTATTGTTTTGATACTTTTGAGCAGAGACAAGATGGATGCGTGGAAGCTACATTGTGATTCCACTTTAATGACCTCTAAAATACTACCTTGTGTGTGCTTGTGTTATTTCGTTACTGTGCTGATATTGGCGGGAGAGGAGAAGGGATGAGGAGAAGGGGGAGGGAAAGTGGGTGCGGAAGGTTTTGGCATGTCATGTGATAGATAACGGGATATGGCTTGTTATCATCTTGGATTCTGACCTAATGTGTAGTAGAGTGTGGTGATTCTAGCCCACTTACACTTTCCAAGGTTGCTTGTAAAATGTTCCAGAGTGCCTTTAGCATTCGTATTCATATCATTTGTGAACCATTTCATGAAATTTTAAAAAATAAATTTTAAAGAAAACCTGTGGTCACATTGTCATGGAGTAATTTGTATTTCTTGCAAAAGGAAGAAATTGTTACTTCTGAAGGTGCTTTTGGCGTAAACAAAAAAATCAGTTACTAACTTCGCCGAAATTAATATGCAACAACTGACGGTCTGGACCCTAAATCGCCCCAGAAGTCGCACTAAAATGAGCTCGGGACTTTATAGGAACACAACCTTCCTTCCTCTGAAGTTGAGATGGGCCCTTCTCATGCCTGCAGATAGTTAAACTTAAAAATCACAGAAAAAAGGACGAAAGAAAATAAGGTCGGAAGTGTTGTCTGTATTTTTCCCAGGAAATATGCCTCAGATTTAAAAAAATGTGTGTGAAATCTTATGGGACTTAACTGCTAAGGTCATCAATCCTTAAGCTTACACACTATTTAACCTAAATTATCCTAAGGACCCACACACACACACGCACACGCACACACACACACACACACACACACACACACACACACACACACACACACATGCCCGAGGGAGGACTTGAACCTCCGCCTCAGATTTCTCAGAAAATTGTGCGCCTTAACTGCTTTCGGCCATCTTTTGGCGCTGTACGCTAACAGCCTTGTTATAAGACCGCCTGTATGAAAAATAGACGGTACAGAGGCGTTTGTGTTAGCATACACCGCTGATGAAAGGAGCGCGTTGTCCAACGGACGGAAGTTCGGAGCTTCGTATCGATCGGGATTTTTTCTTCCTTTGTGACGAAGTTCCTCAAAGGCGTCTGTCGCACGGAGGAATGGGGACTAGTGTGCCCGAAAGATTGTAGGATCGGCAGCACTGGCACTGTAAGAAAGACATAAGGCAGGTCGTTGCATGTGCCACTAGATGACCTACTGCACTTTGCGAAGTCACTTCCTCTCGTCCACAACAACATATCGAGAAATATACGTCCTACGACAAAAGTGATTCATAAAAACGATGTTGGAGACATTGGAAGGGATCACATGGGAACGATATTATTTTCGTCCTAGATGCCGCTGCGTTCGATGGAAACTGAGTCGAGTTTATATTAATTGGGGACCCTCACAGGCTTTTTTTCCCTATGAGTAAGTGCTAAAAGTAATATAACTGTTTACACATACCCAAGTTTGCTAGATTCTTTCCGTTAGGCTTTTTTCCATCATCAGGAGGAAATTTCCGTGTTTAGTTAATGTGCAATTTCGTTGTGTTCTTTTCTCGAGAGCACTGTATTTGAGTTTACAGTTTACAAAGTTTACCATAGATATTACAAGTATTTAGCGTCTCCTGACTTACAGAAATGTTTTATATTATTTCGTCTGATGATTTGCAAAGTTTATAAAAAAGTTATACATCAATCGACGATGCTGTTTACTCTTTTCTACAGTTTCTGCATGAATGAGAACTGTATTTACTTTACTTTTTCAATAGTGCCATATATATAATTTAAAAACACGTAATACGCACTCTTTCTTTTGGCTGTATGTGTTCGGTATGGCTATCATCGCAAACGGCATTGTTAATGTTAGAAGTGGCTGCATGCACTCCCTGTCGTCAACCCTTTTGCTCCCTCACTCCATCCTGGGACAGAATTAGTGTAACGCAACTGTCTGCGTGTAGTGTCATTGATTTGGAAGTGTGCAAATTGTTTCTATATGTCTGTAAATCGTGTAACTGAGTCGGAGCGTGGGTACCAGCACGGTATTCACCTAGCTAGGTGTAGAAAGCCGCCTAAAAACGACATCCAAACTGGCTGGCAAACAGGTCCTCGTCGTTTATACGCTGGGCGGAATCGATCTGTAGCCAGCACACCTGCCCAAATCCCGGAAACGGCGTGCCAAATGTGCGGCTATCCAGTTGTGTAGAAATAATAATATCCATTGCCTGACCGTGAAGTGAAACACCCAGGAAACATCATCAGAGGCAAAGTACACATACCAGGCCTAGTAGGGTAAATAAGGGGTATCAACAGCGCCAGACGTGAGTGATTTCTGTGAAGGACATCTAGTTTCCACATACACGTGTGAGTGTTATCGGCACCTGACACAGTTTGAGAGTAGTTTCATTGTGGATTTCCATTTGGCTGGCTGGTAGAATCTCCAATATCCGGATTTGAGGGGCATTCGGATTGACAGTGGTCCAACGCTGGACCACGTAGGAACATAAGAGCAGGAGTACTCGTCGCTAATGTTTACTATACCTGATGCCCACAAGATTAGGTCACCATATTGTACACCTAGCAAACTGTAGCCCCTTTACGTCTGTGCCTGCTATTCGAGAATAAGTTCAAAATGTTTCAAATGGTTCTGAGTACTATGGGACTTAACATCTGAGGTCATCAGTCCCCTAGAACTTAGAACTACTTAAACCTAACTAACCTAAGGACATCACACACATCCATGCCCGAGGCAGGATTCGAAACTGCGACCGTAGCAGCCGCGCGGTTCCGGACTGAAGCGCCTAGACGAGAACAAGTAATGCCTGCAGCATTCTGTGCTATCCTGCACCACTACCTTCTACATAAAATTATCATAGCAGTAGCTGGAGTAGGGAAGTACCACCCCATGCGAAGGCTGCACACCACAAAACGAATGGCTGCGTTTGAAGAGGTGCCGTGACTCAGAAGCATAGACTGCTGATGAACAGCATCTCATTGTGTTCAGCGATGAATCACGGTTCTGCACTACCCGGGATGGCCATCGTCGACGAGTGTGGTGGTGACCTGGGAAGAGATGTGACATTCTTCCAGTGTTTTGGAAAGATACAGTGGTGCTACTCCTGGCATTGTGGTGTGGGGAACCATCAGATATGACTTCAGATCAAGGTTGTTAGTGATTGAGGGAACTCTAAAGGTACAATGGAGTCTCTATGTAATGTCTGCGTGATGTTGAGGTAGTCTCACGCCGGCAAAATCCCAAGATCTGTCCCTCACAAAACATGTGTGGGACTATCTCAGTCATCAACTCTTATCCATTGCCAGTATCAAAGATATCAAGGACGAGATACAAGATTTGAGGGTCAAGAAAGAATACAACGGCTTTATGACATCCTTCCCATCTGGAACAGTGCATGCAGCCGGGTCTAAGGGGGTGTAACGTCCTACTGATACATAGGCTTATACTGCCAAGTTCTTTGTAAATTTGACTTAATGTGTAATCACTGAAACCACACCATATACTCTCTCGATCTGTGAAGTTTCATTTCGTCTCCTCCTCCCCTTCTGCGGACTTCACTTTTTTGCCACGCAGTGCATCTATCAAAACGACATTTCTTAATAAATATTTAGCTCCACAGAAACTGTTCGCAGCGTCCTCAAAAACATGGATAAATTGTTAATAGCTGGTAAACTAATGCAACAAAAATTATGAAATTCAGCAGCCAGTGTATGTTTCCTCATATGAACTTTGAGTTCCATTATATCTACTAAATTGGATTGTAAATTTATCTGTTTTGAAAAATAATAAACGCTGCTGTACATACTAGAAGATGGTGCATAATAAATAAAATGAAATAGGATCAACTGGTATAAGAGATGATTTGAAGGGACATGTTTCACTGCAATTCCATATTACTTTTGTGTGTCCGTAGCTAATATTTACATTCAGAATTACATCTGGTTGTTGCTTTTGGTTTCTCTACATTTATAACATATCTAGAATATGTAGCTTGATGCCTTTTGGTTGTGTATGAAACACTATGATTGCTTTATTTATGTCTGTTATTTTGTTTCTTGTTTCACGCAGATTAGTCAGGCAATTTTACGTTTCTCGTATTATTTACACGATTTATTGTAGTGAGGTGGAACAAGTCATTTTAAATTCATATTTCATATTAGTATGTTAATATGGCTAAATTCTAACCGTTTACAATCTTTTTATGTACAAATGTGAATTAGTAACTCCTACCCACCACCTTTTACATTTAAGTGTAGAAATTCTATATGATGGAAATTATCAAATAGATTTTTTTCTACTTTGTTTTAAAATTTAAGACATTTTATGTCACAGGGTAAGTGACTACAAATGTTCGTAGCAGCATTATGCTCGCCTTTTTGTGCTAAAACCAAGCCTAATGTGGAAAAATGAAGGTCTTTTTCTTTTGGTAATTATGAACATCACTGTTCTTTCTGAACTCTAGTGGGCTAGTTACAGTCAGCTTCATAAGGGAATAAATATTTTGTGAAGCAGTAGTCAAAATGGCTAATCCCTCAAACAGATGCCCAGGAGCTCGTGAGTCAGCACTACATATTGATCTGTTATTTCCTGACAGTCAGCGATGAGACTAGCCATCTGAAAAGTTTGGTGAAGATAAAAAATTTCATAGACAATATCTTTTAATAGTCTAGATTGCAATTGTATAACATTCAGTGATTACTAGTTTCTGCTTGATATTGAGCCATCTTCTGGTCTGGAATGGGAACAGAAAATTGCAATTAAGGGAGAAGATCTATGAAAAATTAATTAAAATTACAATAAATATAAATGATTCTAATAAATACCAATTATCAATTCGAGTGCAGTATCTGATCGTAAGATTAGGTGAAGACACAATGTCATTAGCATAGCAGTAGGTCAAATATAAGATCGCACACATCATAAAGCACGCGCAAACTAAAACATAATTAACAGCTGCTGGAATGGAGAAACCAAGTGAAGAAGTGTGGAACAAACCACGAAAAATAAAAAAAATGTCGGTTCGAGGGCGTACAATAATTCTGAAGAAGCTAGAAAGGACGGACATCTAGTTACAACTCGAATTTTGCGGCAGTAAGCGATGGTGGCAGTGGCTTCATTCCAGTCCGAAGATTTTGAATTTAAGGCTTCGCAAACGTGGTTTGATTCCTTGAAAACAAAGCTTAGGATTCGGTAGTGACATCTTACCAAACATATTAGCACAAAGGAAAAACAAACGTACGAAGAATTAACGTCTGCTACAATTCCGCATTTAAATCCTGATTTTGAGATCAATACGAGATCAAACCGTATTCGAATATCACATAATCAGTAAACGAACATGGTCGCATCGAGGTAAAAAGATCACAGAACTTGCTGTCAACCAGTTACAACGCCGGCCGCTGGTGGCCGAGCGGTTCTGGCGCTACAGTCTGGAACCGCGCGACCGCTACGGTCGCAGGTTCGAATCCTGCCTCGGGCATGGATGTGTGTGTTGTCCTTAGGTTAGTTAGGTTTAAGTAGTTCTAAGTTCTAGGGGACTTATGACCTCAGCAGTTGAGTCCCATAGTGCTCAGAGCCAGTTACAACGTCACATTCAAGTTGTTGTTGTTGTGGTCTTCAGTCCTGAGACTGGTTTGATGCAGCTATCCATGCTACTTTATCCTGTGCAAGCTTCTTCATCTCCCAGTACTTACTGCAACCTACATCCTTCTGAATCTGTTTAGTATATTCATCTCTCGGTCTGCCTCTACGATTTTTACCCTCCACGCTGCCCTCCAATACTAAATTGGTGATCCCTTGATGCCTCAGAACATGTCCTACCAACCGATCCCTTCTTCTAGTCAAGTTGTGCCACAAACTTCTCTTCTCCCCAATCCTATTCAATACCTCCTCATTAGTTATATGATCTACCCATCTAATCTTCAGCATTCTTCTGTAGCACCACATTTCGAAAGCTTCTATTTTCTTCTTGTCGAAACTAGTTATCGTCCATGTTTCACTTCCATACATGGCTACGCTCCATACAAATACTTTCAGAAACGACTTCCTGACACTTAAATCTATACTCGATGTTAACAAATTTCTCTTCTTCTGAAACGCTTTCCTTGCCATTGCCAGTCTACATTTGATATCCTCTCTACTTCGAGCATCACCAGTTATTTTGCTCCCCAAATAGCAAAACTCCTTTACTACTTTAAGTGTCTCATTTCCTAATCTAATGCCCTCAGCATCACCCGACTTAATTCGACTACATTCCATTATCCTCGTTTTGCTTTTGTTGATGTTCATCTTATACCCTCCTTTCAAGACACTGTCCATTCCGTTCAACTGCTCTTCCAAGTCCTTTGCTGTCTCTGACAGAATTACAATGTCACATTCACATACCGCCCAATACAGTGTAACACTATCCGGAAAACTCCTGCCAACATTCTTCATCTGTCTTCAAGAAGTTAGTAGACAGTTCGCTCCTCGAGTGCAACAAGATGTGAAACAACAAACGGAACAACATCCAAACTGAACGCAACCACCACAAAATCCGTAAAGCTGACAAAAGAAACATATGAGCAGTTCTTGAATAAAGTTATGGAATCATATGTTAAAACGGAGACGTTCTCGTTCATTATTGTTTTATGTGGTGGATACAGCGATCTTTCGTTATACAAAGAGAAATTCGTGAACGAAGATGGAATGCAACCAAATTGTTCGTTGAAAGTCATTCCTCTTCCACCGAAGTGTACGCTGTTCTCTCAACCCTATGACGTATAGTTTTACCGACAAAGGAAACATTTCATCTGAAAACTCCAGAAATGCTCTGCACTCATTGCGCAGAGATATCATGACTAGACGCTACGCTATGAAAATCTGTGCATTGATAGATAATCTATTGCAATCGCCCGTTTTCGAAAATAAAATCCTTTATGCGTGGTTTACAGAGAAATTATTGCCAACGTGTGAAATCTTCAACACTTTTACCTAGGTTTCCTTCCCGAGTGAGATTCATGCGAAGAACTGTGACTATCACAAACCAGCATTCGCCGCGATGCTCATAGTCTTCGGAATTTCCATATATATTTCTACTATCATTAACATCCAAGGGAATGCACCAAATCTTCCTGAAGAACTAACATAAGAATAAAATATAAGAATTTGTATAAGAATTGGTATAAGAATGAAATATAAAGATACGAGAATTTTAAAAAATTGTAACCCATGAAAATACCCTATATACAGGTATTATATAAATGTATGACATGTACTGTGAAACCTAGTTGTAATTTAAGTATGTTGCACATCTCCAGCTAAACCACTGCACAGATTTCACCTTCACTTCGTAGACATATCACTTAGTGTCTGTAAATAACTACTGTGAGGGTAAGAACCACCGGCCTCTCAAATGGATGGGAATGAAAATCGTAGCTCACGACGCGCAAATCGCCAGACTACACTCATTCAGTAGACTATTTGAAAGTAACAGCACTTAATGACTTTCAGTAAACGTTACACACAATGTCAAGTCTTTACGAGACTTTTTCACTCTCACACACCCCGCAATATGATGAAACACTTTATTCAGACAGAACGTACCTGCAAAAATATATCACTGCATGACATGTAGTTCAGGAGATATGACATCATAAACATTGACCTCCGTGAATACGAAACTACACGGCGAAATTCGCTAGAGACACAGGTGAAATGCGTGCAGAAATATGTGTGAAATGTGTGAAACACACTGACCGAAAAAATCGTAACAACAAGAAGGAGTTGTGTGACATGAACGAAAGTTTATGGACGTGTTTCTACATCTGCAAGATAACGTCTGTTTAAATTCCGCGCCAGTCGCATTAGGTTTGCTTCAAATACACTCTGTAACGGTCGTGAGCGTTAGTTACCCTTGTGATTGGACATAGTGAGCTGATGTTAGTCAAGAATGCCTTTAAGGCGACAAAGACGCCTTTATCAACACTTCAGTGAGTTTGAACGAGATCCTGCAATAGAACTACGAGAAGGTGGACGTTCCTTCTGAGATACTGCAGAAAGACCTTGCACAAATGCAGCCACTGTAAATGATTTCTGGCAACGATGGTCACGAGTACGTATGGTAGCAAGAATACCGAGCTCCGGGTGGCCCCATGGCATTACCGAGAGGGAAGACCATCGTGTTCGGCGTATGGCTTTGGCGCATCAAATGGTTCAAATGGCTTTGACCAGTATGGGACTTAACTTCTGAGGTCATCAGTCCCCTAGAACTTAGAACTACGTAAACCTAACTAACCTAAGGACATCACACACATCCATGCCCGAGGCAGGATTTGAACCTGCGACCGTAGCGGTCGCGCGGCTCCAGACTGAAGCGCCTAGAACCGCTCGGCCACCCCGGCCGGCTTTGGCGCATCGTTGGCATCTTTAGCAGCAATATGAGCAGCAGTTGGCACCACAGTGACACAACGCACTGTTACAAAATGGCTGCTTCAAAGACAGCTCCGAGCCAGGCACCCTGTAGCGTGCATTCCACTGACCCCAAACCACCGATATTTGCGGCTCCAGTGGTATCAAGCAAGAGCTCATTGGACGGCAGGGTGACGGTCTGTTATGTTTTCTGATGAAATCTGGTTCTGACTCGGTGTCAGTATTGGCTGTGTGTTGGTCAGCAAGAGGCCAGTGAAGGTCTGCAACCATCTGTCTCCGTGCTAGACGTACTGGTCCTACACCTGCAGTTATGGCCTGGGGTGCGATTTCGAACGACAGCAGGAGCACTATCGTGGTTATGCCACGCACCCTGACTGCAAATTTGTATGTCTGGTGATTCGATCTTTTGTGCTCCCATTCATAACAGCCTTCCAAGGAGTGTTTTCCAACAGGAACCGCTCACCCAATACCGCTGTTGTAAGCCAACATGCTCTACATAGTGCCGACATGTTATTTTGGCCTGCTCCATTACCAGATGTGTCTCCATTTGAACACATATGGGACATCATCGGACCACAACTCCAGCGTTATCAACAAACAGCATTAAACGTCTCTGCATCGACCGACCAAGCGCAACAGGCATGAACTCCATCTCTCCATACCACAAACTGATATCTGGCACCTTGCGACGGATTTTGCTACGTGCCTGCGTGCGATGCACCAATTGCGACGGATTATACGTTGCTGCTGCAATGCAATTTATTTTATAATTTTTGTTCACCTACCTCTTTACAGCGGTAGATCTTCGCACGTAAACTCCTGACTGCAGCTACTTACGAGATCACAGAAAAGCAGTGTTGAGGAAACTGTAACCTCATAGCTACACGCCGGAGGCCGCTATAAGTAAAATTTGCTGAAAATTGTCTATGTACTTTAAAGAAATGATTCGGAAAGGGGATGTCACTCGTACTTTAAACATGAAGTTCAAATTTAAACCTTCAATAGATCTTTATTGCCGTTAAGCAAGATCATCAGCCCACATTTACGAAAATTACTAACGTTTCTGCTCACAGTTATCACCATACCTAAAACAGCCAGAACTTTTACCTTCCCAAATTCCGAAACCAATTACTTGTAACACAGTCAATGATAGGCCAATTACTTCTGCACACGATATTCAGTGGTTGTCTTTAGTTAAAGTTTATGCTCGCCATAAAATACTCAGTAAGAATATACTCAGTACCGCCACGCTATATAATTCAAAGTTCTCTCGCGATTTTCGTCGGAACGAATCATCACAACACTCTATAAAGTTTTCATAAACAGTTTCTGGTCACTACCAGATACCATTAACACTGGACCATAACGCGGAAGTCATCCCAAGACTTCATCTTACACCTAATGCGAAAAGTCACATCCAGCATAACCGCCTCCAATCAAAGCTAGCTCGCGACCCTCCTCTCACTCTCCCACACTCAAAACTATATCTCCTCTCTAGGTGGCCAACCGTGTCGCTTCTCATCGGCTGTCAGCACTTACGACCAATGAGAACTCACTTCTAGGGCGCGGCTCGTGCCAAAATCTAGCAAGCACCAACCACTTCTCTAGGCTCATTGACTTCATCAAATTAAGAAACACAAAACTCTCTAATTAAATAAACAAAACAAAATGAACTATAAGCTTTACTCTATATCTGGAAATTTATTGCATAGTCGCGAATGTTCTGGCTGTCTTATACATAAGCATACATACTTGGACATCCGACATTCACTAGTAGGGGAACCGCTAGTGGAATCGTTCCCACGTTACGGAGTTGGAACACTTGCCAGTTCCTGTAGAGAATTACATGAATGATTTTTAATAATGCCGAACGTCCCACATACTCTCACGCACGCGTTCTCATTCACACGAACCCTAACACACAATACACATATTTACTTAGAATTCTTGAAATTATTATTATAGAAAAGTCACGGAGGTTTTCTGAAACTAAAAACTTTCCAAATTTATATATGAACACTGGAAGTGTTATCAGATCATCGTACATAGTCACTGAAGGTGAACTATTACATCACTGTATTTATTTAAATTCTTGACTGTCGGAAAATTACGTTTTTTCTTTATGGAATTTTACTAACTTCCAAAATACAACTATTTTTGATCTCAGACTTTGACATATTTTTTGTTTTCGCAACAGAAGGATGTACATCAAATATGACGTTCCTTAGGTTATCTCTTTATTAGTTATTAGTATTTTTAGTTTCGTATAATGTAAGTGGCCTGCCAGCGCTACTCCACTGCTTTCACACGCGCAGCTGCAACAGATGGTCGTGACGTCAGTCTGCAGGACACAACTCGTCCGTTACTGACCGTATAATACTCTACCGGCTTACATTGCAGCCCACATACATTCTGAAGTAAAGCTTTTAATAGACAAATGGGCGATCGTGCACTAGTTGCGACGCCACAACCTGTACAACACAATGCACTCACATTTGCATGTTTTCATTCAACATTCTGGTGGTTACAATGGTTATTGACGTACCAGCGTTTCACATTTTTAATGGCTTATCTTGTGCTTACATTAACCTGTGATCTTGCAACGTTAATCGCTTAAATATGTTACCTGGACAGATCTATTCCCGAAATTCCATTACTGTATATTAATTATTTTTTGTTTCGCGATTTTTTCCGTCGATTTATATGTTAAATGTGTATGACATGTGCGTATACACGTTAAGCTGAGGGTGAAACGCTCCTTCTAAGCCACTAGATCCATTTCAATCAAACTTGGTACATATATTACTTACTATTTGGAAAGAAATACTGTAGGAATAAGAACCAGCAACATCCTATTGGGATGGGGGTGATAACGTGAAGAGAGAAGGTGGGAGAAAGAGATGGATAGAGAAAGAAAAGGTGAGGAGATAGACACAGAGAAGTGCAGGATGACATGGACAGAGACAGCTGGCAGGGAGAGATGGAGAAGCAGAGGGGGAAGATGGAGACCGACATGAGGGAGAGAGAGGGGAAGAGGAGATGAACAGAGAGAAGGAAGAGATGGACAGAGAGGTGCAGGAGGAGATGTACAACAGAGAGGGATGGGTAGGTGGTCAGAGGGTGGAAAGCAGATGGACAGAGAGAGGGGGAAGGAGGAGATGGACTAATAGCATTGGAATGCATACATACTCGGGCAACGCCGGGTATTCAGCTAGTTGTGGTAGTAAACCAAATATATTATTACATTACTGCTGCAGACCACTTGCCCTTTATACTACAGTGCTCAGACATCATTCCTGTACAATCTGAAAAATTTGTTCAGAACCATTTATAAAGGATCAAATCAGAATCTGCGAAATTTTAGATACGCTTTTCAGCCTGGTCACAGAGTAACTCGTTAACTTCTGTGCCATGTGTGGCTGAATCAACGTTAAAATACTGGGTGAGGGGGAGAGAGGGTGACATCCAGGAAGGTACCGATTTAAGCACCGCGCTAAACACAGTGTGGAGAGTGGGGGAGGGGACGTCATGGGGTAGCAATATGAAGGTACCATTCCCCAGAGTGCAGGTAGTTTACACGTTTTTACGTATAGACCAACTGGTTAAGCAATAAAGGTGCCCAAATAGCTGAAAAATTTTGGCAAAATTTTCTTGACCTGTCACGCCCCTCACTGTGCTGGACAATATTTATTTGTTTATTTATTTGCTATCCTTTGTAAGTTGTGCTGTCTCGTGACTATGGAAGACCGTGCTAAGAACTTACAAAAGAAAGGTAAACTCAAATTTCATAATAATTTCTCTGTTGATACATAAAGTGCAATGCTGGTTGCCAGAGGAAACAGAACGTGCTTCCCCGTCTGTTTCGTAACGGAAGACCACACCTGCACCCTTTAGCCGTGATATGGCTCCCTCTACACCATGTCCTAGAACATTACTACGATTTGAAAATGCCTGAACTATTTTTAAACTATTTTTAACATATAAGATTTTTTATTTCATATTAGTCCGAATTGTCTTTTATGATTGAGGGCGTGCAGAGTAGTAATGCCTCGGAATTTTGTATGTGAATTCTCTTAAAGCTTTTTAAACAGAACACACGTTATTAACATTCTACATCTTTATTCTTCACGTTTACATATTTGCAGCCCGCTGCCGCTGGAGGGCTCCGAATTGTAGCGTGTAGCATAGTATTGTGTAACGTAACTATGTCGGTGCGTGAGAAACAGCGTGCTGTAATCGAGTTTCGACTTCGAAGAGTTCGTCAATACATGGGGCACGCTCTCCTTCAGCATGTCAAAGCCAGGCCACATACGAGCTTTACGAAATCTGCAACAATCCGACTCCTTGCGTCCGCTGTCATCGATCATCCAACAGTCCCAACTTGGTGCCATCCTTTTTTCACCTGTTTCCAAAATGTAAAGAACACCTTCGGGCACTTAACTTTCATAGTAATGAAGAAACGGTATAAGCAGAGGTGAGACTGTGGCTCCGTCAACAAATTCAAACGTTCTACAGTGACGATATCAAGAAACTGGTCCCTCGTTGAGAGAAATGTGTTCGTCGCAAGGGTAATTATATTGAAAAATAAATACTTAGCCACGAAGAATAAAGATGTAGAATGTTAATAACTTTAATTCTATTCAAAAAACTTTAAGAGTTTTCACATAAAACTTCGGAGGCGTTATTTTTCAGCACGCCCGCGTATGTAACGCTATCCAAATTTTTTTTGTTCTTCTACTGTTCATTGTGAACATTGGCTTCTTCAATAATTCTCCACCATTTGTCACAATACAAATCTCGAGCTTTCCGTCCACTACAGCCCACTTTCTGCAGGTCCTGTATTACTCTATCAACCTGGTTCTCGATCGACCCCGTCCTCTTTGGCCCCCTGGATTTCCACCTAATATCCTTTCACCCACTTCGTATCACTCATCTTTACCACGTATCCTGCTCGTATCAATCACGCTGATTTCAGGTTTCACTATTGTTCTATGAGTTGGATCCTTACATACACTGGAGTAATATACTTAAATTTTTCTTCCCTGAGGCAGCCAGAGAGGATGCATTGCGAGAAACCTGGGTGGTTGGTTGTTTGGGGAAGGAGACCAGACAGCGTGGTCATCGGTCTCATCGGATTAAGGAAGGATGGGGAAGGCAGTCGGCCGTACCCTTTCAGAGGAACCATCCCGGCATTTGTCTGGAGTGATTTAGGGAAATCACGGAAAACCTAAATCAGGATGGCCGGACGCGGGATTGAACCGTCGTCCTCCCGAATGCGAGTCCAGTGTCGAACCACTGCGCCACCTCGCTCGGTAAACCTGGGTGGTGTTGGAGCTTTGAACACGGGGTAGTTTACAGACCCCTGTGGGATTGTAATTCCACAAAACTTTTCGGCCAAAAGCTGTACTTGTTCTCTAGCTCGCACGTTGGCATGGGCTTTTGAAATTAGAGCGTAGTGACACCAGGTCCCCTGAGTATTTCTGGCGTGACGAATCTGCACATCCTGTAGGCTGATGCAAAAACGCGAAACTGCCATTTTGCAGCCTCCAGTGAGAGAAGATTTCTAAATTTTACATTCCGGATCTTGTCAGCCAGTCAAATGGGTCAGCAGTTTTGGCGCCGTAACGCGAATATCTGAGCCAAAGACTAGTCACACAGCAAATACTGTGCACCAACCTCTTGTTCGTTAACTGGTATCCAGTAAGCGACGGTGAAGACGCTTTGGCAGTCTTCCCCTGCGTTTTGGTGAATTCAGAGAAATTCTTTCTCGTCACTGTGGTGAAAGTTGTGATTCCTCCCCACCAAATCGAGGAACGTTGAGGAGACGCGGGGACGGTGTGGAGACGCGTGGCCGTGAGGTCATATACAGAGAGAGACGTTCGAACACAGCCTCGCGTACTTTGCTGAGTCTTCTGTAAGTATCGCTTTTTAGCATTAGGGCTGTCTACTCTGAGCAGCTCACAATTTGTGAGGTCAATCATGCAACTTGTGATGCTTCTTCAGTGGTTCAGTAATATGGATCTTGGATCCGTTTTTAACTTGCATTTTCAAGTTGCACAGATTTGGAAACGCATTGACGGTTCCAGTACAATGTATCAAGGCCGCATTACTATCCAGCTTAGGAATCGTGAGATCAGTGGAATGTCATGAGACGTATATCTTACACTTAAGATGGAACAACCACCACCTTCTGAAGAAGACAAGCATCCCTGAGGGACCATGTTTGCCTTTGTACGTTGGTTGGTCCACATCACGTATGTTAACAGACCCACAGGAGATGGTGGCGAAGCGTCCTCTGCCGATAGAAGGAAAAGCTGTATCAAGGGCATCATTAGTATGGTCGAAAATCCCATGGGCACCTGCTCACTGTCGAGCGACTCGCTACCAGGGACGTCAGTAGATAGTGGAGCTACGCCATTATCGAATGTAGTGAAGGAATCCACAGTGCTTGCGTGTGAAAGCACTGGAATCAAATTTGTAAGAGGTACAAAACTAAACCATCATGATTATGAGATAATCCGTCCTGGAAAGGACTGGGTTACGGAAGTGGCGCCACAGAGGAGTTGAAAAACTGAAGCAGGTAGTGTGAGAGCATCTAGTAGTGAGAATTTGCACATTTGTGTAACCGAATAGCGGATGTTGGTCCCGCCGTGGCTGAAGAGCTGGGCTTCGAATTTGTTTTCAAGGAGTTCTGGAGGCAGGGAGTCCTGGAAGCAGAGAGTCCTGCAGCGTCGTTGATGATGTCGCGAATTGTTTATTGTATGGATCAGCACTGAAAATCTGACAAGTGTGAAGGATTGGCAGAGACCCCCTCAGCGTCGTGGAAGACGTCATGAATTATTTATGGTGTATACGAGCACCAAGGATTTGACAAAAAGGAAGGTCTGGTAATGAGTACTGGAGCATCGCGGGAGACTTCTCAGAACGGTTAGCGTGACCATGAACACGATACATTCTGCATGGAGCATGGTAGGTATTTAGTGATATCTTTAACTGCGCATATGGTTCGGTACCAGGATCTACACTTGCGTCGATTAGTTGAAGAATTTGATAGGCTTTAACACCTCAGCAAGCTAGTAAAAAAGCTCGTTGGCGAGTGTCACCCTGAATCAGGAACACCACGAAATGCTAGTCCCACCTTTTGATGAAGGCTGGCCATGGCTCCATCTCCTCGGAGGCGTCGTCCTTGCTTGGGGTAGAACAGCGTCTAGGTGGGACAAAATTTTCATGATAATCTCCTAATTTTTGTTGAAACTGTAGTAGCTGTGTCAAGTCAGGTTTGCGATGTTGCCATAATGGAACAAGAAAACATGATTATCACACTTGGAATTTGTGTCTCTAAATGGCAATTAAGTGAGAAAAATATCTGTGATTGCACTGACTACCCTGGAAATGCAAACCATGGTTCTCTCAACTTCGTCGTCATTAATGAAGGGACTAAAGCTTGAAACCTTTTATCCTCTTCACCAAAACTGCATTACCCTTAGACAAGATTCCCAGATAGTTATAAAACAAATGACCCTTTACTACACCAGTCATAAAATGAAATGTTTCATAGCCAGTGTCCACTGTGACGGAAAGTAAGTAAACTGACAACACACAAGTTAACGATCTTCTTGATCTGATGCACTTCATGAATTATAGTCTCAGTTATTTCATTGACAGATAACAGCACTTGAAGTGAAAATGTCCAGGTCGCACTGCTATCACTGCTGATAGTTTATCAGTAGAATTCTAAGTCCAGTTGGACGCCCAGTTCATAATTGTTGACAGGAAGTAAACACCACATTGGTAGGTAAACAGTAGAACAGCTCATGATCATAAGTATAAAAAGGGGCTAAATAAAATTTGAGGTATTCGACGATTACCGTATCAGAATCTTATCAAAATATCTTCAAAAAAAAATTGGCCATATCTTACTGCTGTTAGCGGCACCGAAGATAGTGTCAAAACACTCATGGATCACCCGGGAATCGATTATCGGTAACAGAAATTCTGAACTCAGATTTAAAATGTACCTTTAGAAATAAATATGCAGTAGAACTGCTGCCAACTGCATCTATGCAGAAACCAAAGATACAGATATTCTCCACAGCACTGAGAAACAATTGAAATCACTAAACTTAACGAAGACTTCCGGGTACGATGAAATCACTGTCCAATTCCCTACAGAATTTGTAGTTGAATTAGCCCCTCTCTTAGCAGCATATGTACATCCCTCCAGCGAAACACTGAATCCAGTGGTTGGAAGGAAGCACGTGTCACACGTCTAAAAAAAAGGTCCAAATGGCTCTGAGCACTATGGGACGTAACATCGGAGGTCATCAGACCCCTAGAACGTAGAACTACTTAAACCTAACATCACACCTAAGGACATCACACACATCCACGCCCGAGGCAGGATTCGAACCTGCGAACGTAGCAGTCGCGCGGTTCCGGACTGAAGCGCCTAGAACCGCTCGGCCACCACGGCCGGCTCACACGTCCACAAGAACGGAAGTAGAAGTAGAAGTAACTTCAGGCGTGCCCCTGTAAATTGTGATACGACCAATGCTGTTCATGTTGTATTTTAATGGCGTGGTAGGCAATAGTAATACTAACCTCAGACATTCTGTAAATGACACAGTCATCTGTAACGATGAACTATCTGAAGAAAGCTGCGGAAATATTGCCGGAACTTGATATAATTTCGATGTGCCTCAAAAACTGGCAATCTGCTTTAAATGTCCAGGAATGCAAAACTGCGCTTTCCACAAAACGCAAAAACGTAGCACCCCATCATTAAAATGCCAGCGCGTCACTATTGGAATCAGACAACTCAAAAAAATACCTAGCTGTAGAATTTGTGAGGATATGGAAGAGAATGATTGTATAGGTTCGATTGTAGGTAAAGCAGTGGCACATTTCGCTTCATATATAGGAAACTGGAAAAATACAGTCAATCTGCAAAGGAATTGCTTACAAAACACTCACGGGTCGGTTCTATATTACTGTGGAAGTCTATGGGATTCATACCAAAAGTAATTAACAGGGAATATTGAACATATACAAAGGCAGGCAGAACAAGTAGTCACACGTTTGTTAGAGTCTTGGGGCAGCTTAACGGAATTACTGACGAACCTAAACTGGTCGACACTTGACGACAGGCATTGAGTGCTTGCGTAACACCACATATAAAACTTCCTAGAATCAGTATTATGTAGTGAGTCTAGAAGTATACTACAGACCGCTACGTATCGCTCCCGTAGAGGCGGTTGCACACTCTCATTCAACAGTCGTATGTAGCGCTCAACTGAGTAGCAAGAAACACTAATTCATTGTACAGTGGAAATGGACATCACAGTGGATTACAGAGAATGTATGTGGATGTATAAATTAAAGTATACTTCATTGTGAATCTAAAAAATAATACTTTAGTGTTCTACTGCTATTGTCACCCTATTTAACATCACATCCGAAAGGAGAGACGTGACCAGGGCATTATTGAACAATAATAGTGGATCATTGTTTTAAGACAGAAAGTTAACGTGTCGTCGATGCATTATGATGCGAGTTTATTGGAAGTTGGCGAATGTGGTGCTACTCTCATCGATCGATATACGTTATCACAAGATTGATGACTGTAATTAGGATCTACTGAAAATGTCATACGTATTTTGTTATTTATACTCATTTGAGTCGCATTCGGGAGGACGACGGTTCAATCCCGCGTCCGTCCATCCTGATTTAGGTTTTCCGTGATTTCCCTAATTCGCTCCAGGCAAATGCCGGAATGGTTCCTTTGAAAGGGCACGGCCGACTTCCTTCCTCGTCCTTTCCTAATCCGATGAGACCGATGACCTCGCTGTCTGGTCTCCTTCCCCAAACAACCCAACCCAACTCATTTGAGAGACACTTCTCTAAATTTTTTCCTGTCACTGTTCCCAAACCGTTGTTTTGAAACTTAGTGTTCATAACTCCCAACATACATTACGAAAAGCAGCAAGCCATTGGGCCAGTCTCTTTTCACTCATATTTGATAAATAATTCGACCATAAACGAGTCGAGCTAGACAGAGTCTGATAATTTAAATCCTGATACAGTTTGCTGCGATTGCAGTGGTTGTTTGTTCTTATTTCATCTGCACTGTTTAACATTCTTTAACTTAACTTGGTGCTGGCTTTTTCAGTTTCTTTACTGAGTAGATTTAGAAGTGACATGCGCTGAGGATACGGAAGCTGAGCACCCCCCCCCCCCCCTCCCCTGTGGGCCGAGAGAATACATCACTTGCAGATTTGTTAGCATTGGGATCGATACGATAGGTAGATGCCGCCCAAGCGTTGTCATGGGGAGAGTTGCCTTGGCTATCGCCATACTGGTGCCCAGCCTATTGAGCAGTTCCACTCTGGACGGCCAAGCTGAAAGCATTTGGTCCAGACCACAGAACTCTGCCGGTTGTAGGTAGGTATCCGGGCCATACTAAGAAGAGTACAGTCAGCTGTTAAACATCTCCCAGCTGTCCAAAAACCATGGCAAAACGGCTGTGACATATCATACATTCAGAAGTTGGCAGAGTTGATGGAAAGCAACGATCCCAGTTTTTTAGTTTTTACCAGGGCCTGTGACGCGAGGCTAGTTGCTGCTTGAGAGGCCACCAGTTGGTGAAATTGATGTAACATCAGGAGGACGTAACACGTAGTGCAAAGTTTTTACCAAAAGTGGGGAGGATATCGAGACTATTGGTTTTTAATGTTTCTCTTCTCCAGGAAGCAGATTGTTTTAGAAGAAAACAGTTACGCCATTGGTGTACTGGTATAACTTTGGTTGCCGTGAATCTTGACTGGAATAAGTGAGCGGTCAGTTCCTTACTGATTGTCTCAGAACTCGACGTTGAATGCATCGGTACTCCACAGGCTTCGCCCTGTTATCAGCAGACTGCGTTATCAGAGTGGAGTCCAATGTTGGAATCGGACTGACGATTATGGTAAGTATAGCTTACAGCTTGGGCATTTTAGATCCACTGGGAACTAGAAATTCAGAATCATGTTCGAATTCACTTTTCCATTTTCGTCAGCGCATTCTCATATGCATGGGCTTCATCATTCCTCCAGTCAGCCAAACTATCACTGTAAATGATCACAAGTTCAGGTTATGAACTAATTCCAACACCCATCAAGTAACTTTGCCAACCGATAGTTCACTTATCTACTTGTTATAGTTAATGTTCCACATTTTCTTTACTTAATTAGATAATTGTTCATTCTCATGCCTTTTTGTGATAAGGAGTTCACTTAAATCATGTCCTCGATTCCAGTAGATGTTCCCTCCCTGATCGTATTTAATATTTTTCAATGACAAAATGTGTATTCTCCACGTTAAGATTCACTGCTAGGGCCACGATCTTTCATACTGTTAATCATACCGTTGCGTGCATTACCTCCAACAGTGGGTCTTACGGCTGTATATGCAACACGATCATTTCTGATTCAGTTAACTTCACTCATACACACATGCGGTGTTTCGCAACTGACGAGCCAAACTGTTACCAATGCCCACTGCGAGACTGAATGTCGCTTGGTGGCGCTGCGGATGGTATAGTACTGGAACCAGGTGATCACGTGATTCTCCATCGCTGATGTACGTCATGGTAATAAAGTGGTGTACATGTGCCACTGTTCTGTGGGAACAGCACGTTGAGATGGGGCGACTTGGAGACATCACAAAATGACAGAAAGAAGTTACCATATTTGAGGGTAACCATGAGTACTGAGACAAAGCGATTTCTACGCCAAAATACCGTTACCCAAGATGGCGGCGATGACATCATCCAAGATGGCGGTCGTGACGTCATCTGATGACGTCATCCAAGATGGCTGATTTTGGCGGGAAGCTTGAATTTTGGTAGGAAGATAGGTCAATTGAGCTACCTGCACTATCCTAACCCCCTCCCCCAGAAAATGGCGGGAAGTTCAAATTCCATCAGGATAATGCATCACACCATGGTTACCTCTACTAACTTAAGAAAATGGCGGGAAAATAGGTCAATTGAGCTACCTCCTCTAACCTAAGTCATCCGACCATCACCTCATCCTAGGGATTGGTGGGAAGTCTGAATTTTGGAGGAAAGATAGGTCAATCGGGCTATCTCTACTAACCTAAGAAAATGGCGGGAAAGAAAGGGCACTTGGGTCGTCACCTCCACTAACCTAAGTCACCCGACTGCCACCTCATCCTTGGAAATGGCAGGAAGAGGAATCGACCTGTGTTGGACATAAGTCTTTATTTTACATGCACTATTCAGTTAAACAATTGGTGGCACTACCACCATCCAGTGTAGTCACCATGGGGTCCGGAGTCCAGCTGACCTAGTACACAGTACTGCCACCAGAGGGTTCTGTCATTCATACAAGTAACAAGTCGTTGGAAGTACCTCACAGAAATATTATGCCATGCTGCCTATATAGCCGTCCAGGATGATGGAAGTGTTTTTGTGTACAAACTGACCTCTTGATTAGGTCCCATAAACGTTCAATGGGACTCATGTCAGGTGATCTGGGTGGCCAAATCATTCACTGAATTATCCAGAATGTTCTTCAAGCCAAATGCAAACAACTGTAGCCCGATGCAATTACATCATTGCTTAGGAACATGAATGGCTGCAAATGGTCTCCAAATAGCCAAACATAACCATTTACAGTCAATGATCGGTACTGTTTGACCAGAGGACCCAGTCTATTCCATGTTAACACAGCCCACACCATTACGAAGCCATTACCAGTTTGTACAGTGCCTCACTGACAACCTGGGTCCATGGCTTCGTGGGGTCTGCGCCACACTTGAACCTTACCATCACCTCTTACCAAGTGCAATCAGAGCTTATCTAAGCAGGCCACAGTTTTCCAGCTGTCTAGGGTCCAATCGATGGGGTCAAAAGCCGAGGAGAGGTGTTGTAGGCGATGTTGCGCTGTTAGCAAAGGCACTCCCATCGTTCATCTGATGCCATAGCCCATTAACACCAAATTTCGCCGCACTATCCTAACGGATATGTTTGTCGTATGTCCCACATTGATTTCTGTGGTTATTTCACGCAGTGTTGCTTGTCTATTAGCAGTGGCAATTCTACGCATCTGCCACTGCTCTCGGTCTTTAAGTGAAGGCGTTAACCACTGCATTGTCCGTCGTGAGAGGTAATGCCTGACATGTGGTATTCTCAGCAGACTCTTGACACTGTCGATCTCGGGATTTTGTATTTCCTAACGATTTCAGAAATGGACTTTTACGAGTTCCTAACGAAGAACGAATTGTATGTATAGTTTGGTCTGTTGAGTTTCTGCGTGTTAATTTAACATCAAATAGACGCAGTTCTTGCGTTTTCGTTTGCGTCGGAAAGTAAACCGATTTTGTGACATATTACAAGTTCCAAATCAAGAGCGAATTATTTAGTCTCACCTGAGTGCTTCTTTAGTTCATTTTTTGAATCTCTACATATTTATCTAATTTATTAGACACAGTTCTTGCACCTTCGTCAGGGTGTACGGTAGAGCTCCACAGCATGTGTCGATCGTCCTTTTTTCTATGTAGTGAAGTTTTACACGGTCTTTAGTATGGACTGGGACTGTGATTGTTGTGCGCGGATGCAAGCCGAATTTGTGACACTTCACTCTCAGCTCCAGGCCGTGATGACTTCTGTTACACAGTTTGAAGCTTCATTGGATGAGCAGCATTGTTGTGGGCCAGCCGTGGGGATCCAACAGATGTCCAGCACGTCCGAGTCCTCCTATCGGTACTCACCAGTTGCCAGCCCAGTTCCTGCTCGCTCTGAGGTTGACCCCTCACCGGTGATCACGTGGAAGGTCGCCTTGGGGCGTGGCAGGCGGCGAAAGACTTCCCAGGTGGGCGGACATAAGGTCTCCCCAGTTGGTCTGTGCCGATGGCTGACACTGTCACTCAGCCAGGTGCAGTTGCTTGTGCTGTTTCAGAGGAAACCTCTCACCTTGCAAGACCCAAGCAGTCACAGAGGTTGGGATTATTGATAGTTGAGAGCTCCAATGTTATGCGCACTATGGGACCCCTTAGGGACATGGCTGCCAGGAAGTGGAAGAAAGCCAATGTGCTATTTGTGTGCATATCTGATGGAGTCGTTCCAGGTGTGGAATGGGTATTTCCAGATGCCATGAAGAGCACAGGGTGCAGCCAGCTGCAGGTGGTGCTCACTTTGGTACGATTGATGAGTGTTGCTTTCCATCGGAAGAGATTCTCTCTGGTTTCGGGTGGCTAACAGAAGTGGTAAAGGCTGGCAGTCTTTCTTGCGAGATGAAAGCAGAGCTGACCATTTGCAGCATAGTCGACAGGACCGATTGCGGACCTCTGGTACAGAGCCGAGGGGAAGATCTGAATCAGAGGCCCAGGAGGCTCTGCGACCATTCAGGCTGTAGATTCCTCGACTTGCGCCATAGGGTGGTTGGGGTTCGGGTTCCACTGAATAGACTGGGAGTCCACTACATGCAGGAGGTGGCTACACAGGTATCAGGGGTTGTGTGCCATGAACTGGGCGGTTTTTTAGGTTGGAGGGTCTCGGGAAAACACAAAAAGGGCTTCAGTCTCAAAGGGTGTGGGCAACGGTCTTGCCGCAGTGGATACACTGGTTTCCGTCAGATCACCGAAGTTAAGCGCTGCCGGGTGTGGCCGACACTTGGATGGGTGACCATCTGGGCCGCCAAGTGCTGTTGCCATTGTTCGGGGTGCACTCAGCCTCGTGATGCCAATTGAGGACCTTCTCGACCAAATAGTAGCGGCTCCAACAAAGAAAACTATCATAACGACAGGGAGAGCGGTGTTCAAATGGTTCAAATGGCTCTGAGCACTATGGGACAACATCTGAGGTCATCAGCCCCATAGAACTTAGAACTACTTAAACCTAACTAACCTAAGGGCATCACACACATCCATGCCCAAGGCAATATTTGACCCTGCGATCGTAGCGGTCGCGCGGTTCCAGACTCATGCGCCTAGAACCTCTCGGCCACACCGGCCCGCGAGAGCGGTGTGCTGACCACACACCCCTGCTATCCACATCCTCAGATGTGGATGACACGGCGGTGGGATGGTCCAGCTGGGCCACTTGTCGCCTGAAGACAGAGTGCTGAGTGCTCAAAGGGTGCAGGCCGAACACAGGAAGAACATAGATACAGGAACCATTGGTATAAGAATTGTAAATTGTCGTACCTGTGTTGGAAAAATATCAGGGCTTCAAGCGCTAATAGAAGTCACTGATGCTCAAATCACTACAGGCACTAAAAGCTGGCTAAAGCCGGAGATAAGTTCAGGTGATATTTTTGCGAATGATCGTACAGTGTTCCGAAGAAATAGGGTAAGCACAGTTGGCGGTGGCGTGTTTATTGCTGTTAGAAGTAGTTAATCTTGTCGCGAGATTGAATTAGATAGTTCCTGTGAGTTAGTATGGGCAGAGGTCATTCTTGGCAACTGGAATAAAATAACAATTGGATCACATCTTGGGTTGTCGGGTGTTCTGCCGGATATCAGCGTCGTACTTGCACGATATTTCGGTCACGTAGCTCGTAACCTTCATCAGGTGCGACCTGAGACTGCTCCTCGAGTGGACCTGGTGCAGTATTTATGCCTATAAATACTGGACCAGGTCCACTCGAGGAGCAGTCTCAGGTCGCACCTGATGAAGATTACGAGCTACGTGACCGAAATATCGTGCAAGTACGACGCTGATATCCGGCAGAACATCCGACAACCCAAGATGTCATTAGATCGCCGGGAAAGCCTGAAGAGTTACAACAATTGGATCCTTTTACCGACCTCCCAATTCAGATGATACAATTGCTGAAATGTTCAAAGAAAACTTGAGTTTAATTTCAAACACGTACCCGACTCATACGGTTATAATTGTTGGTGACTTTCTTTTACCTTCGACATGTTGGCGAAAATACATGTCTAATCCGGAGGTACGCATAAAACATCATCCGAAATTGTGCTAAATGCTTTCTTTGAACATTTTTTCGAGCAGTTAGTTCATGAGGATACACGAATAGTAAACGGTTGTGAAAACACTCTTGACCTCTAAGCAACAAATAATCCTGAGCTAATAACAAGCATCACAGCGGATACAGCGGTTAGTGAACACAGGGTTGTCGTAGCGAGATTGAATATTATAACCCCCAAATCCTCCAAAAATAAACAAAAATATACCGATTCAAAAAAAGTAGATAAAAATTCACATGATGCCTTCCTGAGAGACTATCTCCACTCCTTCCAAATTAACAATGTAAGTGTAGACCAGATGTGGCTTGAATTCAGAGAAATAGTATCGGCGGCAATAGAGAGATTTATACCAAATAAATTAACAAACGACGGAGCTGATCCGCCTTGGCACACAAACGGGTCGGAACACTGCAGAAACAACGAAAAAAAATTCCAAATTTAAAAGGACGCAAAATCTCACAGATAAACGATCTCTTACAGAAGCTCGAAATTTAGTGTGGACGTGAATGCGAGATGCTTATAATAGTTTCCACAGCGAAACTTTGTCTCGAAACCTGGCAGAAAATCCAAATAGATCCTGGTCGTATGTGAAGTATGCTAGTGGCAAGACACAGTCAATGCCTTCTCTGCGTGATAGCAATGGAAATACTATTGACGACAGTGCTGCAAAAGCTGAGTTACTACACACAGCCTTCCGAAATTCCTTCACCAAAGAAGATGAAGTAAATACTCCAGAATTCGAATCAAGACCAGCTGCCAACATGAGTAACGTAGAAGTAGATATCCTTGGAATAGTGAAGCAACTTAAATCACTTAATAAAAACAAGTCTTCCGATCCAGACAGTATACCAGTTAGATTCCTTTCAGAGTGTGTTCATATAATATCTCCACACTTAACAATTATATAAAAGTTTTCGCTCGACGAAACATCCGTACGCAAAGACTGGAAAGTTGCGCAGGTCACATTAATATTCAAGAAAGGTAGTAGCAGTAATCCACTAAATTACAGGCCCATATCATTAGCGTCGATATGCAGCAGGATTTTGGAACATAAATTTTGTTCAAATATTATGAATTACCTCGAAGAAAACGGTCTATTGACACACAGTCAACATGGGTTTAGAAAACATCGTTCCTGTGAAACATAACTAGCGCTTTACTCACATGAAGTGTTGAGTGCTATTGACAAGGGATTTCTGATCGATTCAGTGTTTCTAGTTCTCCAGAAGGCTTTTGACACTCTACCACACAAGCGGCTTGTAGTGATATTGCGTAATTATGGAATATCGTCTCAGTTATGTGACTGGATTCGTGATTTCCTGTGAGAGAGGTCACATTTCGTCGTAACTGATAGAAAGTCATCAAGTAAAACAGATGTGATTTCTGGCGTTCCCGAGGGTAGTGTTATAGGCTCTTTGCTGTTCCTTATCTATACAAAGGATTTAGGAGATAATCTGAGTAGCCGTCTTAAGTTGTTTGCAGATGATCCTGTCGTTTATCGACTAGTAAAGTCATCAGAAGATCAAAACAAATTGCAAAACGGCTTAGAAAAGATCTCTGTATGGTGCAAAAATTGGCAATTGACCCTAAATAACGAAAAGTTTGAGGTTATTCACATGAGTGGTAAAAGGAATCCCTTAAACTTCGGTTGCACGATAAATCAATCAGATCTGAAGGCCGTAAATTCAACTAAATACCTAGGAATTACAATTATGAACAACTTAAGCTGGAAGGAATACATAGAAAATGTAGTGGGAAAGACAAACCAAAGACCCTGTTTTGTTGACAGGACACTTAAAAAACGTAATAGATCTACTAATGAGACTGCCTACACTACGCTTGTCAGTCCTATTTTAGAATACTGCTGCGCGGTGTGGGATCCTTACGAGATAGGATTAACAAAGAAAATTGCGAAAGTGCAAAGAAGTACAGCACGTTGTATATTATCGTTAAATAGGGGAGAAAGTGTCACCGAAATGATACATGATTTGGGGTGGACATCATTAAAACAAATGCAAAATGTTCTCAAGAAATTCCAATCACCAATTTTCTCCCCTGAATGCGAAAATATTTTGTTGGCGCCGACCTACATTGGGAGAAACGATCACCACAACAAAAAAGGGAAATCAGAGCCTGCACGGAAAAATGTAAGTGTTCGTTTTTTCCGCTCGCTGTACGAGATTGGAGTAATAGAGAATTATTGTGAAGGTGGTTCGATGAACTCTCTGCCAGACACTTGAATGTGATTTGCAGAGTATCGATGTAGATGTAGATGGAATGTCCCATACGTCTAACTCCAACTAGCATTCCGCGTCCAAAGTCTGTTAATTCCCGCCGTGCAGCCATAAACACGTCGGAAAGCTTTTCACATGAATCACCTCAGTATAAGTCCGCCTGCTTAGCTGGGTGGTAACGTGGTCACATCCCATGCAAAGGGGCCCGGGTTCGATTCTCGGCCGGGTTAGAGGTTTTCTCCGCTCGTGGACCGGGTGTTGTGTTGTCCTCATCATCATTTCATCGTCATCACCGGCGCGCAAGTCGCCCAATGTGGCGTCGAATGAAATAGGACTTGCACCTGGCGGCCGAGCTTCGCCGGATGGGGCTTCCTGGCCAACGATGCCATACGCTCATTTCCATTTTTTTTTTACCTGAGTATAAACAACAGCTCCGCCAATGCACTACCCCTTTTACATCTTGTGTACGCGATACTACCGCCATCTGCATATTTGCATATCGCTATCCCATGACTTTCGTCACCTCAGTGGACAATGGTCGTAGAGAGGTCCTAGCCGACGTGGACCAGACACGAATGTCTTAAGTTGTCAATAATAGTCGATTTCAAACCCGACAAGAACGGCTGTTGTCAGTGAATACAAATCCATTTCAGTCAGTTTCCGAGCGAACATTGCGAAGCGGTTTGCATACAACTGGCATCTGGAGTCAGGTACACCACGTAAGGTCATTTCTCACAGCGGTCGATAAAGTTACATGTCTTAGAACTTGTCACACAACGCAAAAATTGGACGTAACTGATCAGAGGCGTGCAGTGTGGTCCAACGAGACGTGATTTTCCCTCTTTTCAAATTATACAATGCGTCGAGTGCAGCGACGTCCAAATGAAGCGTTTAGTCCGCAATGTGTTGAAGGTGTATTTCAGGTCGGAGGTGATGTTTTGGGTTGTTTTCGCATCGTAACTTGCACCTACTGATTCTGGTTATTGTGACCATGAACCAGGATGTTGATTTAAACATTATCTGTGACCAAAAGTCGTCCTTTCTTCTAAATCTTCCTTCCTGTTTGACGAACAGTTATGCACCCTACCGCATCCCCTCTGGACCGCTAAATCATCTCATTTGTAATCATTTTCGATTATACGTGATTGCTTCTTTATTTTATGAGATTATTTCAGCTCATTTATTCTCATGTGCTTTACAACACAGCGTAGGATTCAGATGAGAAGTGCCATATATCAAGATGTTGTAATGTCAAACGCAAACTTGCTCACTTACAGCAACCAGGAATGCATCTTATGTTGACTGAATTTTATGAAGCCATTGGCGTATATGAAGTTTTCGCTTTCCGCAGTTACACCATTGGACTGAGGGTAGACGGAGTGCACCCGAACCCCACTGGCAAAATTTGGAATGTTATTCAGGGATATTTTCTGATTATTTTGGTATGAGGGGCCCGTGATCTCCGGTGGCTCGCCACACAATAATAAATTTGCTATGATTTATTTGGTATGTTACCTCACTTCCCTTGTTTCCTGTGAAATTCCTTCACAGTAGTAAAAATCCTGTAAGATGCGATCACAAAAAGGTACGACACAAAACGCAGAGTTAGGGAACAACACTCGAACATAGAATAACTGTGGTTGGTGTGGTGTCACAGCCAGACACCACACGTGCTAGGTGGTAGCTTAAATCGGCCGCGGTCCTGTAGTACATGTCGGACCCGCGTGTCGCCACTGTGTGATCGCAAACCTAGCGCCACCACAAGGCAGGTCTCGAGAGACTGACTCGAACTCAGCCCAGTTGTACGGACGACAGAGCTAGCGACTAGACGTACGAAGCCTTTCTCTCTCATTAGCCGAGAGACAGAATAGCCTTCAGCTAAGTTAATGGCTACGAACTAGCAAGGCGCCATTAGCCTTACAGTGATTGTAATTAAAGTCTCCTTTGTGCGATGTACCACAATGATTGATTAAAGATAAGTATTATACCAGCTACGTACTTTTCTTCATAGCATTAATTACGTATCCTGTTCCAGTACTTCACGCCCGTCTGCGTTAGTCTAGCGTGCCTTTTAAGCCACCTCTATCTACAAGGTGTTGGCCCAGCTGCCGACACATCAGTTGGTGTCAAAAGAGGGACAGTTGAGTGTAGAGTGGTTGTACCGCTCTTATATTGCTCTCAGTTAACCCAGACACGAAGTGCATCTTGATCAACTCTTCATCAGTAAACATACACTAGAAAGTCAAACCCGAGACAGAGCCACACAATACTGAAAGCAAACTTGGGGGCGAAATGTAGAGTGTTGTCAACAAGTACCCTGAGTGCAGTAAATATGTTTGTTTCGAAACTAGACATACAAGGTAGATATTTGAGTTGTTGTGTAAACATTTTCTGATTCAGTATCTATATCAAGACAAATGGGGTTCGAAATCAAACGAAATGCAATTATTCTGTAGCGAGCCACCAGAGACCACATGTCCCTTATACCAAAATACTCAGAAATACTCCTGAACAACCTTCGAAATTTTCTAGGTGGAGTTCGGCTTCATAACGTATTATTCGTCAGGAACAATCTTTTTTAAAATCGTGGCTAAACGGTAGATCATTTACTGTAATTGTTAATCGGATATCAGTGCTTACCCATGGAAATACACTGCCGAAAAAGATTTTTACAACTGGTTCAAATGGCTCTGAGCACTATGGGACTCAACTGCTGGGGTCATTAGTCTCCTAGAACTTAGAACTACTTAAACCTAACTAACCTAAGGACATCACAAACATCCATGCCCGAGGCAGGATTCGAACCTGCGACCGTAGCAGTCGCACGGTTCCGGACTGCGCGCCTAGAACCGCGAGACCACCACGGCCGGCGATTTTTACAACTGGAAACACAACGTCACTTCTGATCAGATGACGGCATATGCCACCATGGGATAGGAGGTATAATGATAATTGTCTCAACATCTTCCGACAACATATAGCGCAGTGGCATAGCTACCAGAGCGCCATCTCTCTCTACCCTTTAATAGGAGATGTTCACAGTCAGAAGGCTCACTGTAGTGCAAACACGTGAAGCAAGCACGCAAATATGCCACAGAGACGCACTCGTGCTTCCTACATCCAGGGGGTAAAATTGTGGCCCTCCGAGTAGCGGGATGGTCCTTTCGAAGAATTGTCACACAATTTGTACGAGCTACGTCAGTTGTGCAACGATGCTGGAATCAGTGGCCAATTCGACATTCTCACACGCATAGGTGAGGTTCTGGACGTCCACGTAGCACAAACATCCGCCAGGATCGTCGTATTGTAAGAGGAGCAATGGCAGATCGTACAACTACCACAGCACAGATAAGAGGGCTTGTGAGCCCAGACGTGTCAACACGAACTGTTGCGAACCGGTCATTAGCCATGGGACTACAGGCACGCACACACCTCTAGCCCGTCTTCCACTCGCGCTACAGCATCGATGTGCATCGCTTGACTGGTGCCGTCAGAGGATCACTTGGAAGATGGAATGGCGCGACGTGGTTTCCAGCGGTGGAAGTAGATTCTGCCCGCACACAAGTGTTGGTCATTTGCGCATACGACGCAGACTTGGTGAGCGCTCTCCCGTAGAGTGCATTCGTCCAAGAAACACTGGCCTCAATCCAAGCCTTATGGTTAGGGATGCAATAAGCTACAGCTCTCGTTCACCTTTGGTGTTTCTGGAGGGGACGCTAACCAATGCTCGGTATGTGCAGAATTCTGTTAAACCTGTGCTTTTTCCGTTCTTGCAACAGGAAGGCGATGTGTTGTTCCAGCAGGATAATGCTGGCCCACACACAGCCCGCGGAATTCAACTTGCTCTGCAAGATGTGCAGCAACTTTTCTGGCCAGCACGATCTCTGGACTTGTCTCCAACCGAGCACATGTGGGATATGATTGGATCGGAAGTGACTCGTGCTACACGTCAACTAAAAACTCTTACAGAACTACGTGAATAGGTCGAGCAAGCTTGGAATAACGTTCCCAGGACAGTATTCGCCATCTGTACAATCGACTGAATGCCAGAGTCAGCACCTGCATTGCCGCCCATGAATGCTACACCACGTACTAATATGGGTGTTTCAGCATGGGTCGATCACAGTACTGGTACCTCACAACTACTTGTGCTATTGATCTTCAAATGTAATCATTTCATGGACTCCATATGTACTGCTGCTACAATAAATCTTGAGTGAAGTGGAAACTTCTAAAACGGTGTGTTAATTTTTTCCAGCAGTCTAATTATCCGTAAAATACATTTCATACTAACACAAGGTATCAGTGACTTTTTAACTATCCATAAGAGTGATTAATTTAACGTGCGCTGAACAAGCACAATAAAATTCTGCATACTTTCAACACGGTTTTTGTACATTATAGCAATTACAGTTATTCCAAGAATAATACCTAAGGCACGCATTTGATTTTATGCTTGTTTCAGTGTAAAATCGCAATTTGTAATTTTGTTTCAGTTGCTTCTGTAACTGATCAAATTGGCCTGCAGCCATTACGTAGGTAATGTAAAGCAATTCACTTGTTTATTAAATGATCAGATGAAGAGAGCCTCAGCCGTCCTGTATTGTCACAGTTGCATTCACTCCAATAGTCCTATCATGTCTTGTGCTTGTAATTATTGTTTGCGTCACACCTGACGCTATGCCTATAATTCTAACGTCTGCCCAGCCAAGCTCTGCCTCTGAAACTCTGTGATGTAGATAACTACGCTGACTGTAAGCCAGTTATGTACATTAAATGGGTTGTGTTTAATACTGAGATTGGTTACACAGCCGAAACTACATGGTAGCTATGGTGTCGTCCAGAAGAACTGGGTACCAAAGCAAGGTTGGCACCTCGCAACGAAACCATAGAAAACGATAGTCGCTGTTATGTCGCACCGATGAATGAAAAACACCGGTGTATGCACGTCTCTTAGACCATCGCAATCGATGGTCTGGTTACGGCTGAGCAGAGGAACGCTTGCCTCAGTTCTTAGTCACCGATCAAGACGACAGCATCATCTTAGACAGGCCACCAGTGCATTCAGTTTCTTAGGCAGAACTTTATGTGTAACACTAACCAAAACGGCCTTTGTTGTGCTGGTGCTGCGATCGGCTGAAAGCAAGGGGAAATTACAGCCGTAATTATTCCCGAGGGCATGCAGCTTTACTCTATGGTTAAATGATGATGGCGTCCTCTTGGGTAAAATATTCCGGAGGTAAAATAGTCCCTCATTCGGATCTCCGGGCGGGGACTACTCAGGAGGACTTTGTTATCAGGAAAAAGAAAACCTCTCGTTCTACGGATCGGAGGGTGGAATGTCAGACCCCTTAATCGGGCAGGTAGGTTAGAAAATTTAAAAATGGAAACGGATAGTTTGGATTAGATATTGTGGGAATTAGTGAAGTTCAGTGGCAGAAGGAACAAGACTTCTGGTCAGGTGAATACAGGGTTATAGACACAAAACCAAATAGGAGTAATGAAGGAGTAGGTTTAATAATGAATTTAAAAAATAGGAGCGCGAGTCAGTTACTAGGAACAGCATAGTGAACGCATTATTGTAGCTAAGATAGACACAAAGCTCACGCCTACCACAGTACAAGTTTATACACCAACTAGCTCCGCAGATGACGAAGAGATTGAAGAAATGTACGATGAGATAAAAGAAATTATTCAGATAGTGAAGGGTGACGAAAATTTAATACTCACGGGGGACTGGAATTCGACAGTAGGAAAAGGAAGAGAAGGAAAAGTAGTAGGTGAATATGGAATGGGAGTAAGGAATGAAAGTGGAAGCCGCCTCGTAGAATTTTGCGCAGCGCATAACTTAATCATAGCAAACACTTGGTTTGAGAATCGTGTAATAAGGTTGTATACGTGAAAGAGGCCTGGAGACACTGGAAGGTTTCAGATAGATTATGTAATGGTAACACAGAGATTTAGGAATCAGGTTTTAAATTGTAAGACATTTCCAGGGGCAGATGTGGACTGCAACCACAATTTGTTGATTATAAAATAAAACTGAAGAAACTGCGAAAATGTAGGAATTTAAGGAGATGGAACCTGGATAAACTGAAAGAACCAGGGGTTGTAGAGAGTTCCAGAAGGAGCATTAGGGAACGATTGACAAGAATAGGGGAAAGGAATACAGAAGAAGAAGAATTTGTAGCTTTGACAGATGAAATAGTGAAAGCAGTAGAGGACCAAGTAGATAAAAACACAAGGACTAGTAGAAGTCTTGGGTAACACAAGAGACATCGAATTTAACTGATGAAAGGAGAAACTATAAAAATGCAGTAAATGAGGCAGGAGCAAAGAAATACAAACGTCTACAGAATGAGATCAACAGGAAGTGCAAAATGGCTAAACGGGAATGACTATAGGACAAATGTAAGGATGTAGAAACATATATCACTAGGGGTAAGATACATGCCGCCTACCGGAAAATCAAAGAAACCTTTTGAGAAAATAGAACCACCTGTATGAATATCAAATGCTCAGATGGAAAACCAGGCCTAAACAAAGAAGGAAAGCAGGAAGGTGGAAGGAGTATATAGAGGGTCCATACAAGGACGATGTACTTGAGGGGAATATTATGGACATGGAAGACGACGTAGATGCAGATGAGATGGGAGATTGATACTGCGTGAAGAATTTGACACAGGACAGAAAGACCTAAGTCAAAATAAGGTCCCGGGAGTAGACAACATTCCGTTAGAACTACTGGCAGCCTTGACAGAGAGAGCCATGGCTAAACTCTTCCATTTGGTGTGCAAGTTGTATGAGACACGCGCAATACACTCAGACGTCAGGAAGAAGATAATAATTACAATTCCTCCTGTCAGGTGTGAAAATGATCGCACTATTAGTTTAATAAGACAGGGTTGCAAAATACTAATACGAATTGTTTACAGACAAATGGAGAAACTGGTAGAAGCCGACCTCGAGGAAGATCAGTTTGGATTCCGTAGAAATGTAGGAACACACGAGGCAGTACTGGCCCTACGACCTGTCTTAGAAAATAGTTTAGGGGAATGCAAACCTCCGTTTATACCATTTGTAGACTTAGAGAAAGCGTTTGAAATGTTGACTGGGATACTCTCTTACAAATTCTGAAGGTGACAGGGGTCAAACACAGGGAGCAAAAGGCTATTTACAATTTGTACAGATACCAGATGGCAGTTATAAGAGTTGAGGGTCATGAAAGGGAAGCAGTGGTTGGGAAGGGAGTGAGACAGGGTTGTAGCCTATCCCCGATGTTATTCAATCTGTATATTGAACAAGTAGTAAAGGCAACAAAAGAAAAATTCTGAGTAGAAATTAAAATTCATGGGGAAGAAATAAAAACTTTGAGGTTTACCCATGACATGGTAGTTCTGTCAGAGGCAGCAAAGGACCTGGAAGAGCTGTTGAACGGAATGGACAGTGTCTTGAATGGAGAATATAAGATGAACGTCAACAAAAGCAAAACGAGGATAATGGAATGTAGTCTAATGAAATCAGATGATGCTGAGGGAATTAGATTAGGAAATGAGACACTTAAAAGTGTAGATGAGTTTTGCTATTTGGGGAGCAAAGTAACTGATGTTGGTTGAAGTAGAGAGGATATAAAATGTAGACTGGCAATGGCAAGGAAAGCGTTGAGAAGAAAAGAAGTTGGTTAACATCGAGTATAGATTTAAGTGTCAGGAAGCCTTTTCTGAAAGTATTTGTATGGATTGTAGCCACGTATGGCAGTGAAACATGGACGATATATAGTTTAAACAATAAGAGAATAGAAGCTTTCTAAATGTAGTGCTACAGAAGAATGCTGAAGATTAGATGGGAACATCACGTAACTGATGCCTACTGAATAGAACTGGGGAGAAGAGGAATTTGTGGCACAACTTGACTAGAAGAAGGGATCGGTTAGTAGGACATGTTCTGAGGCATCAAGGGTTCACAAATTTAGTACTGGGGCGCAGCGCGGAGGGTAAAAATCGTAGAGGGAGACCAAAAGATGAGTACACCAAGCAGATTCAGAAGGATGTACGTTGTATTAGTTACTTGGAGATGAAGAAGCTTGCGCAGGATAGAGTAGCATGGAGAGCTGCATCAAACCAGTCTCTCTACTGAAAACCACAACAACAACAACAACATAACAATAATATATTTTATTATTAAACATGTTTCGTAAGCATACAGTCACGCGAGAGTGAGCTACGGTCTCAAGATGATATTACTCTTATTTTTAAAACCTTAAGCTTCTTGGCTCTTTGTAACTGAGGGTTACGAGAAGTTATATTTGTTGGTGGAAGCGGTAGATGTCAGTAAATTGTGACCTCCTTCCCACAGAACCGAATCCTAGATCCGCAACTGATACTCTCTAGTCGTTATGACCTTGTAGTTTTCGGCTCATGGACTGCACCTCTTTGCTATGACACAGACACGCCAGTTACTCTGCTTTCGAAATAGCCGGCAACATGCCTACGTCAGGAAATTCGTTGCGCAGCAGCAGATGACGACGGCCCAGGGAAACGTGACCATGACGTGTTACTAGCTGACAAGTTTCTAACGTCACAGGCATGACGCACAGTGCAAGTCCTGCCCAGCGGTGATTCAACCTTCTCAGCATCTCAGCACTGTCTCCTGTCAGCGCGCCAGTTAAGCCTACCTATCTTTAGAGGGATATTCATCGTAACGACAGATCTACACACGGCGTCATTGCTGCTTCCTGTTAGGTATCTCTGCTCTGATTCCACGGAAAGGTTAAAAGATTGCGTGCACCGTTACTGAAAATAATATTTAAAAATAATATCACACAATTTTGATACCGTTCTGGTAGCTCAGATCGCCCTCCCTATTCCTTTCCGACATCTGCGTTACTACTTTCTCCCGTAATTTCGAGATTTTTTGACACTTATAGCTTGATCTAGGTGTTATTTCAATAGTTAACTGAAACCTTTCCCGTCATGTTCCTACCCTTTATTCATATTCGAAGATTGTTGAATATAGGTTAGGCATTCGATATGAGAAGCACCCATCGAATGCTACGGAACGTAACTGTCGCTTTGAAGGATGCGTATCAGTACTGTCGAAAAAAAGTCCCTATGGTATTAATTTTTAAAGAAAACAAGCAAATTATGAGAAATACTTCATTATTCACCATAGCCTAGTTCGCAGTTGGTGGACTAATGACATTTTAGCCGGCCGAAGTGGCCGTGCGGTTAAAGGCGCTGCAGTCTGGAACCGCAAGACCGCTACGGTCGCAGGTTCGAATCCTGCCTCGGGCATGGATGTTTGTGATGTCCTTAGGTTAGTTAGGTTTAACTAGTTCTAAGTTCTAGGGGACTAATGACCTCAGCAGTTGAGTCCCATAGTGCTCAGAGCCATTTGAACCATTTGAATGACATTTTACAGATTTCGATTCTTGTGTGTCATCACTAGAAATAAAAATGCAGAAAAGACAAAATCGCAAAACTGCTACTGAACATAGAAATTATAATAACTGTGCAAGATAACTAGGAAAAATGTATACCCAATGTGTTATTACGAAAGTAACTCGTCAAATAGTCATTTAGCGTCCATCGTTGTCACTTGAAATCTACTTCCATGCCTACTCATGCCTCGTGCTTATAAAATGGAACATTTATATTCATAGAGGGCGCTTGGAACTTGGCCTATATGTGAGAGAAGTATCACGTTTTTTCTTAAAAAGATGCATGTTTCAAAAATTATAAGTAATCGTTACTGAGTGCCTTTAACAACTATGTTTTACACATGTTTGGTTCCTTTGAATTTTACAGTATGTAATGTTCGTTTTATCAGAGGAGTAGGGCCTGTTTATCTTACTTTCTTTAAATACTCTAAAATGTAGCTGATTATATTTCAAACAAATGGAAAAAGAATGATTACATTACAGATTAAACCAGGCCTGATCAAACTGCTCTCCAGCCGCTCTCCTGCCTAGCGCTCTGAGTGCTGCGGCGAATGGGGCGAAGGAGTGAGCGGGAAGGTGCGGCTGAAAAGTGAGGAGGAAGAGGAAAATGAAGGCTGCAGCAGGACGTCGCTAAAGCAAAGCAGTCACCTTGTCAGCACCCAGGCAGTTTCCTGACGGTACTATTTGCTTTTGATTAGATTTGCGTTCTGCATTTTCCGAAAAAGAAAAAAATAGAGAGGACACATCGTTTAGTTCCAGATGGGAATTACCTCACTTTTCGAATTGTTTAAAGGCCATGCAAAGCGCTTAATGTGTTATCGCACTACTATGAGCTGGAAAAACGCTTATTGGAACACCATTACAACAGCAATCACAAAGGCTATATGATGCACTTGTTTCTGACAAACGCCAGTGCATTCTGACTGAACTGAAGGCGGCCATTAGGGAGAAAACTGTGTGAAGACCAAATAGAGTATGACAAAGTCTTTCATGGTCGATATCACCAATTATTTTAATTCATTAAGTGTCTTAATGCAAAGGGAGAATCATTTGGTAACAGTGTTTGATTCAACACAAGTGTGCAAACATTTTTCTTCTGCTATGAAACTGAAAGTCCCGCCAACGTGCAGGTTTAACGGATTTTAATCTGCGTAACTCCGTGTGTTTTACTTTATCATGAACCATAGTTCCAGATATAATACATATTCTAAAATGGAAATGTGTACAAATGTATATACATCACAACTTAATGCTAAATGTCTGTATGTACAGCTTTTTGTAGCTCTGCTCACCATATTAGTGTTACCTAATGTACTTCTTTAATCAAGTAATAAAATTTATTACTTTCGAAAAAAAAGTAAAAGGGTGAAACTAAACACACGTGATAAACTGTTCCTTATGCTGCAATATTCGCTTCTTAGAAGAAAACATTACCAACTCGACCTCATATTTAAGGATAGAAAAAAGCGCAGTTGCAAGATATCTGCCCCATCAGTCGATCCTGCGCGAAAATTTGGGCCATAATTCTGATAGTACGCAGTTATGTCTTTCTGAAAGTACAGCGTTTAAACTTTTGCGGCCGCCGTTTGTTTCTCTGCAACCTCATAAAGCCCCAGCGCGAAGTACTGTACAGTGGAGTGAATAAGTGGTTTGAGTAATAGTATTTTGACATTGGTAACATGCATTGTTCATTGGTCAAATGCGCAGTTGCCAGCCTGTAACTGATACCACAGATTTCTTTGATTTAAACGTTTTTATGTTGCGGTTTACAAATACAGTATAAATGAATGAAATGAATTAGTGTCTCACCAAAGAAGTAACGTTGCGCTAATTATGAACATCGCTGTTGTATGGTATCTTCCTTTGATTTTAAAGCTGGCACAGTTAAAAATGAAGTACATTTACAAGAGATACTCTATTCTTCAACGTATTAGCATATTTAAATTGTAAACCGAAAATCATTAACACAGTTTCATGATAATTCTTCAGTTGCTTAGGTTTATCCATTTTGATCTTGGGCCATATAGACATACAGCAGCAGACTGTCAATTCGAAATATAATGCATTATTTACCATTTTCGCGTAAAATCTTTTCTGTAATAATATTTCAAAACAAGTTGGGCACATGTGTCCATCTTCCCCCTCCACTTCCATAGCCTTCCACATCCAGTGAATAGCTCTGGTTGTCATTTCAATGTACTCGTACATTAATTCGCGCTCGAGCATTAGGCGGCTGAGGTGGGGCGGAGCGAGTGACAATCAAACGGTGTGCGCGAAACATTAAAAGATGTTCTTTCAGAAGGTCGGCGCTGCGTAATTTCAGAACTATGGCCAAAATTTTCGAGTGGGGTCGATTTCTGGGTCTGACGTCTTGCATGTGTGCTTTTTTGTCCTTAAAATATAAGGTTAGGTTGGTGATGTTTCCTCGTTAGAGGTAGTTAGTTGCATTGTGCTGCAAATACGTCTATCCAAAATACCCACGTGTGCAGACTTTGACATATAGTTGTCTCACACACCTGCTCGGAATAGCGGAGTGGTGGGTGAAGCCGAAGTGCTGAGCAGAATAGTACCACCTAGGTAGCGGTGAGCTGACCTGGCCGCGCGAGCGTACTCCAGAAGCACAGATCTTGGCCAAGCCTGTCTTAAACTTTCGTAACTAGATAGTAGGCATATTTTTATTTCTTTCTCTTTACCTTTCACTCTCTAATTTCGTATAATTTTTATATTCAGTAGCAATTTTGCATTTTTGTCTACTCCGGATTTTTAGTTCTGATGGTGACACAGAATCCAGACCACTAAACTGTCATTGGTACATCAATTGTGATCAAAACTACTGAGAATAATACAATGTTTTTTCAAGACAGATGGCGTGCTCCAGTCTGACAATGTAAAATTTAATTGAGGTACAACAAACTGAGGACTTGTATTTTCTATCAGGTAGTGCATCCCAGGGGAAAGACATGTCAGAATGTTAGGGTTTAGCGTCCAGTCGACAACGAAGACATCAGAGGCAGAGCACAAGATAGAATTGGGGAGGAAATCAGCCTTGCCCTTTCGAAGAAACTATTTCCTAAAGTCATTCATTGAAACCCCGACTCGCTAGGTTAGCCGAGAGAGCTAATGCGCTGCTTCCTGGACTCGGGTAGGCGCGACGGCCCCAGATCGGCGGATTAACGACGAGGGCCAGTGTGCCGGCCAGCCTAGATGTAGTTTTTAGGCGATTTTCCACATCCCACTAGGTGAATACCGAGCTGGTCCCCACGTCCCCCACAGTTACACGACTCGCAGACATCTGAACACGTTCACACTATTCCATGGATTCCACTAGATGCAGACAGCTGGGGTACATTTATTCCGTCCCGGGAGTACGAGGTGGCGGCACGAAGGGCATCGGGCCACCCCGTAACATTAGCCTTGCCAAATCCGTCTCTAACCATGCCGACACTGCGCAACCGCGGGATAAAGGCATAAGCAAAAGATTTATTGAAACCCCGAGAAACCTAAATTTGACGGGGATGTGAAGCATCATCCTCCTGAACACGAGTCCAGTGTCTCACCACCGCGCTGCCTCACCCGTTCTATGAAAACCAAATCTAGATCAGATTATCCCCTGGAATTCCGGACAAGGACATAACCTAGCTGGTGGCGAGTGGTCTGCGCAGCGGAATAATGATGGTAAACGGGACAAAGAAAGAGGGTCATCGCCTAGAAAACAGGGAAAGTTTAAAACAAGAGTCATGACTTTTCCCTTTAAACGATTTGTGTGCTCAAAACAGCATTAACATTGCGGACGGGCTTATCAGTGATTCGGCTATGCTTAAATCAAATATTTCCTGTAACGTGTAAGATGCCGTAATTCATTTTTCAACTAAATGAATGCTGAAAAAGTTCCCACTAAATGAGGTATATTCTCTTTTCATACCTATATTAATTGCAGAGATATCGGTATCAACTTCGCTTTTTCAAAGGGAACTGTGGTAATTTCTGCCGATAGTATTGTGCCTCTAAAAGGTACGAATTCAACGACGTTTCACTCTTCTCAGTCCGATTAGCAGTTTCTGAATAACAAGTTATAACTTGGAATTTATCTGTTTTGAGCATGAAACCGTCTTCTGTCTTACGTATATTATACTGAGCTTTGGTGTCAGGGTGATGGGCTTCTACAGCCTCGCGCAGCTAACACAGTCTACTTAGAAAAGCGGAATAGTGCAGAAAAGATTAATTTAAAACTGATACTAATCATGTGGTTGGACCAACGCATCAACTCGAAGCCAAAGGATGTGGCGTATAAGGATGATTCTTTAGTCAACTACGCCAGCAGGTCTGCCCTTGTTCCTTCAGAGCCTTTGAAAGAAAGCTGCAAATCAAAAATTGACTGGATTTCTAAAACAGAGAATTGAGGAAGACAACTTTGTTAAATAATAACTTCACGTCATGAGCTTTATGTCAAGATACGCGCTTGCTTTGCAAAATTACATCAGCAGCAGCAACAAAAAGAGAATCTTTTCCTTAAAATTCAATTTTTATGGCCACGCGTTCGAAATTTCCACCGTCCAAGGCAATAAACTTTTGCAGTCGCTCGTGTAAGGACTTCTGGGCAGACTGGAGAGATTCCTTCGATATCAATGCAAGTGTTGCAAAAATGAGATGCTTTAAATTCTCTTAGAGTTTGAAAAGTGAAATGCTGTTGAATTTGTCTCATTTAAAACTACGGTATTAGCAGTAGAAATTTCCGTAGTTCCACCTGAAAAGCGAAGTTGAGTCTGATATCTCTGCAATTAATGGATCTATTAAAAGAAACTATCGGCGTGAAAAATAATTACGACAACTTAAAGAGTTCTGGAAATATTTGAAGTGATCAACTTACCTGAATGAGCCTGCCTATTGTTGTTGTTGTGGTCTTCAGTCCTGAGACTGATTTGATGCAGCTCTCAATGCTACTTTATCCTGTGCAAGCTTCTTCATCTCCCAGTACCTACTGCAACCTACATCCTTCTGAATCTGCTTGGTGTATTCATCTCTTGGTCTCCCTCTACGATTTTTACCCTCCACGCTGCCCTCCAATACTAAATTGGTGATCCCTTGATGCCTCAGAACATGTCCTACCAACCGATCCCTTCTTCTAGTCAAGTTGTGCCACAAACTTCTCTTCTCCCCAATCCTTTGCCGTCTCTGACAGAATTACAATGTCATCGGCGAACCTCAAAGTTTTTATTTGTTCTCCATGGATTTTAATACCTACTCCGAATTTTTCATTTGTTTCCTTCACTGCCTGCTCAATATACAGATTGAATAACATCGGGGAGAGGCTACAACCCTGTCTCACTCCCTTCCCGACCACTGCTTCCCTTTTATGCCCCTCAACTCTTATAACTGCCATTTGGTTTCTATACAAATTGTAAATAGCCTTTCCTCCCTATATTCTACCCCTGCCACCTTCAGAATTTGAAAGGGAGTATTCCAGTCAACATTGTCAAAAGCTTTCTCTAAGTCTACAAATGCTAGAAACGTAGGTTTGCCTTTCCTTAATCTAGCTCCTAAGATAAGCCGTAGGGTCAGTATTGCCTCCCGTGTTCCAGTATTTCTACGGAATCCAAACTGATCTTCCCCAAGGTTGGCTTCTACTAGTTTTTCCATTCGTCTGTAAAGAATTCGCGTTAGTATTTTGCAGCCGTGACTTATTAAACTGATAGTTCGGTAATTTTCACATCTGTCAACACCTGCTTTCTTTGGGATTGGGATTATTATATTCTTGTTGAAGTCTGAGGGTATTTCGCCTGCCTATTATGTCTCTATAGCGTTCATCGCTGATCGGTCCTCTATGACACTGTGTAGGTTTCAGTTTGTTGTCAACAGCAAGCATAAGCAACAACTTTCTTTCTTTAAAAATAAAGAATTCCTCATAAGGATATGGGACTAAATGAAATATCATGAGGAATGCCGGCAAAAACGATTACCGTAAAGGTGAATAGGAAAGTTACTCCATTAGTAAAATTAGAATCACGAATTACATTCACAACACAGGCTTCTCCAGCAATGCTAGAGTAATGGCTGGAATGGGACGGAAAGTTTAATTTTAATTGATGGTTCCCAAACACCAACCAATCATGCTGATTATTATTTATTCTGTCGTCGAAAGCAAGGAAGGAAAAATGATTGCAGTGTGGTTTGTTTTTTTTCCTAGGTCCCGTAGGTAGTCGCCAATAAGCCCTGCCAGTAGTGTATTTGATGTGACACTCGGCAGTTCGTAACAAGAAACTGCCGACTAGCCGGCCCTGCGCCCCATATGCAATTTTCGTCGGCGATGCGGCACTTATCACACCGTGCGTTCCCGATCGATGGAGTCGTCGGGTTGCCTCGCCACGTGCGACGGGTTATCTGCGCGCCGACGCTTCCTCTTATTAGATGAAGAGCCTTCTGCTGCGTACGAGATGGATTCATTCCGTATCTCGATACAACACCTTGTCCTCCACGTCGTCGTGGGATGAGCGAAGGCAACAACAAGTAACAGCTGTACAGCACAACTACTCAAAAGCAGCAAAAACACTAAGGAGGTGAACAAATTACATAGAATGTATACGTTTGCAGTACCTTAAAATGGTTCAAATGGCTCTGAGCACTATGGGACTCAACTGCTGTGGTTATCAGTCCCCTAGAACTTAGAACTACTTAAACCTAACTAACCTAAGGACATCACACACATCCATGCCCGAGGCAGGATTCGAACCTGCGACCGTAGCAGTCGCGCGGTTCCGGACTGCGCGCCTAGAACCGCGAGACCACCGCGGCCGGCTTGCAGTACCTTACTTAGCTCGTTTGCAGGATGCGATGGAACACGTCGTGGTAGGCGTACGAGTTCATGTTGCGCAGGGCTACTGTGTTTGCTTTACCCTGCATTATAATTTGCAGGCAGCAACTAAACACGTCAAGGAGCTTTTTTGTTACATTGTGTAACAAATGAATATTCCAGTGCACTACAAGACAAATGTATGCAATACATTAGTATGACAGTAACTGTGAAAGCATCCATTTTTTAAATAAATTGCTTACCTTCATTAAACTATAGAAGCCCTTAACAGCAATATGTACTACGATGCTGAAAGGTATGAAAACGATCTGAATTGCGTTCCGCCTGAATTGTAGGCAGCCCACATAAATTACCTTTCTTGCAGGTCCTCTAAACTTTGCAGTACAGTCGTCTGGCTATAAAATAGTTACCACAAGAAACACCTGGAGAGCACTGCTCTGTTTGGCAATCAGTCAAGATATAAACTAATCCCATGATACTGAAAATATCAGGAAACACTTTATTAGAGATGAGACGGGCTTTAACCTTTACAAATCCGAATTTCTTAAAGTAAGCATCAAGCTGAAATTCCGCGACGAAAACCTGTGCACTAAACTGGGACCTGGCACTCCATCCCAGTTGTTAGTCCATCAAACCTACCACGTAAGTTCTTAAATACGATTTCATTCACAGATAAATTAAGCGCGTGTTTATACTTGAAATGATGTGACAAAGTTGTGTGTTGAACATGGTTTCGAAACCAACATCTTTTAGGATTGTTAACTAAAGACAATCAGATCTTAGCTATAGAATGTTTTTCACCAATAGGGTCTGTCTGAAGCTAATATGACGAGACGAAAATGTTTTACTTTACCGGGATTCGAATGTGGCGACTATCGCTGTTGTTTTATAGTCACGAATAGCTACTAAATATCACCATTACTTAGATTTCCGCATGTTTAAGTTACGAATAACGTAGTGAAAAGTTCTGTGCTCACTGGAGGTCTAATACCACACGTATCGTCATTGTTAACTGCACATGAAATGACGTTAATTGTCGAATTCTTTTTCACAAGTTGCTAGGAGTGGCATGTTTAAACCTGAAATGACTTGATGAAAGGATTTCCTTCTGATTGGGAGACGAAACCGGCAGATATCGATGCTGTCGATAACACTTAAAAGGATGTTGAAAATCGGAATAATTTTTCTCTAATTGGTGTGCGCATACTAGAGCTTGAAATGACAATATGAACATTTTTGTGCTGGGCTAGGATTAAAACCCTGTCACTCGCCGTTGATGGACAACTTGATGAATTGGGAATCTTGAGGAAACAACGAAATGATAGTACTGCATTATCCTGAAAGGGTCGAGTCCCGTGAAAGAGAAAATCTCAGTTTGAATAGGAGTCAGCACTAATATTTTTGACATCTAAAGTTCTATTACAGTAAGTACCTTGTGACCTTGCATGACGACTGGATTATGAAATATAATACGAGGTGCGTTCAATAAGTAATACAACACATTTTTTCTCGGTCAGTTTCGATTGAAAAAATGCGGAATTTGTTAAGCGACATCATGGAATATTTCCGTTTCAGCCCCTATACGTCCATGAAGTTTCCATAGGTGAGGGGCGCTACACACAGCCTTCAAAATGGCGTCTATAACGTAAATATATTCAAACCAAAGAGCTGACATTGAGTTTCTTTCGGGGGGAAACCAGAGCATCGCAGATATTCATAGGCGCTTGCAGAATGTCTACCGAGAGCTCGCAATTAACAAAGTACGGGGAGTCGTTGGGCGAGGCGTCTGTCATTATCGCAACAAGATCTCCTGTGTGCTGGCCGGCAGCACACCTCTGTGAGTCCTGCAATGTTGGAACTTGCGGAAACTCCCACTCGAGGTGATCATGGCGGTGGTCTTCTGGGACTCTGAGGGGGTTATTCTCTTTCATGTCCTCCCTCACTGTGGAACGATCAGTTCTGAGGCGTCTTGTGCTACCCTCAGGAATTTGAAGAAACAACTTCAGCATGTTTATCTCCACAAAAATGCAAACGAATTTCTCCTTGTCCATGACAACGCAAGGCCTCACGGAAGTCTGCGCTCGCGAATGGAGCTCACAAAATTTCATTGGACTGATTTTTCTCACCCCGCAGGAACCAATACGTGGATAATGGGGAGGTTTTTGATACATCAGGGTGTTGGCTCCGTCGTCGAGCAGTAGAGTGGTACGAAGGGGGGCTCTCCCAGTAAGGTAGCGTAAGGCCGTTGATTGAACGGAGATTATGTTTAAAAATGTAGTTTTGTAACTAAAATAATGGGGAATAATATGGCGTACTGGAATCCTGGACAAAATCAACCTGCTTTCGGAAAAAAGTGTTGCATTACTTTCTGAACGCCCCTGGTATAATTTCGAAAGTAAGGGAGCTGTTCTGTTTGTCACGACTTCTACCTCTGTTACAGCCCAACCTAAACAGACTCTCCTCCAGTCGGTGGCAAAGGGACATCATGATTAACGTGGATTTGGACCCATGCTGCACTTCAATTAGTGTTATCAGAGGTGAAAAGGCTTGTTCGCACATGCTAAAAATTCTTGCCTAAAGTGGGAAATGAACCCAGATCTCACGGATACCAAGTTAGCATCAATCCAACAACCCATCAAACTACACAAAATATGAGTAGATAATGATATTATGATAGCGAAGGAAGTGCCACACTCGGTGAGAATTCTGGAGGTAGATTACAGCCTATTCAATACATTTACTTCCTTGTTCGACAGCATTGTCGTTCACCAGCTGTATCGTCTACACAATGCATACGTTCAACCGAATTTTGTAAACACTGCAATGAAATCACATAAGGCCATCTGCAGAACCTGGCAGCAATGATGGATGTAGATGTTTCTACAGAAAGCGTTACTTCCCACTTGAACTATTCTAGTTCTTATGTGTTTGTGGTCAAGTGGTAAACGTTGCGCATTATAAACGCAAAGCCAAGATATCAAGCACACTCCTACCTTTGTTTTATTTAAACCGCATTTCGTCTGATGTAATAGTGCAGGCCACGGCGTTGTGACCACTTATTATGCATTATATGACGTGAAGAATGCTGAAGTATGTAATCTACCATTAAGGGCAAAACTTATCTGAAAAGGCAGGTTGGTGCTTAAGTTCGCAGAGATTTTCTAAGTCGTGTTGTTACGCAATTTGTTACAAGTACATTTAGCGATCATCATTTCTTATTTGATGTTCAAATGGTTCAAATGGCTCTGAGCACTATGGGACCCAACTGCTGAGGTCATAAGTCCCCTAGAACTTAGAACTACTTAAACCTAACTAACCTAAGGACAACACACACATCCATGCCCGAGGCAGGATTCGAACCTGCGACCGTAGCGGTCGCGCGGTTCCAGACTGTAGCGCCAGAACCGCTCGGCCACCAGCGGCCGGCTTATTTGATGTTCTAGAATTGATCTTGCAGTGAATTATTGAATGTTTCGTATTTGAAGATTATGAGGAACGTTGTTTAAGCATGGGAAAAAGAAGTGTCAAACGGAAAATGTCTAAAATTTGTGAAATTTTCTTCCCTTTGGATTTAATAGAGGAGTGGAGACAGCAGAGGTACCTAGAAACGTTTGTGTCGTGTATGGGGTAAGTGCATCGAAGAAATCACATCAGAAAATATTTTTCTCGTTTCAAGTAGGATCGTTTCGACTTGAATTACACTGTTGGAAAAAAATCCCAACAACAATAGGTAATTAATGTAGAGTAATGAAATATCGGAATACATTTGTCTAGGTAACATATTTAAGTGATTAACGTTTGCAGCTTCACAGATTAAGGTATGTGCGAGAAAAACAATTGCAAACGTTAAATGCTGGTACATTAATAACCGAGCTAGCTTCCATAATATTGAATACAAGTATACAAACGAGTATGTATTGTGTCGCAATGGTGCCGGTTGTCAGTTTGTGGGGTGGAGTTTCATGCCTTTTGCACTTGGTCGGTTGGTACAGGGACGGTTAATGCTGATTTTGATGACGCAGAAGTTGTCGTCCGATAATGTCTCATGCGTTTTCTAGTTGAGACAGATCTGGTGATCGAGCAGGAGAAGACAACATGTCGACACACTATAGAGCATGTTCATGAATAGCACTACGACAGGTGGAATCACCAGATTGACGTACACATTTGCAGTCAGGGTGCATTGGTAACAACGAGAGTGCTCCACCGATAGTACCAAATCCGCCCCCATATAATAACTCCAGGTGTAGGCCCAGGGTGTCAGCACGCAGACATGCTGGTTGCAGGCGCTCACGTTGCCTCTGTCTAGCCAAAACACGGCCTTCACAGGCACCGAGGCAGAACCAGCTTGCACCAAGAAACACAACAGACCTCCATTTTACCCTTCAATGAGTTCTTGCTTGACACCACTGAAGTCGCAAATGGCGCTGTTTTGTGGTGAGTGGAAGGCAAGCTACAGGGCTTCTGGCTCGGAGCGGTCCAAGAAGTAACCGATTTGTATCAGTTCGTTGTGTCACTGTGGTGTTAACTGATGCTCGAACTGCAGCTGCAGACGTAGTACGATGCGCCACACTCATGCACCGAACGCAACGGTCTCCCTCTCGATAGTACCACGTGGCCGTCCGGAGCCCGATCTTCTTGCGACCGCACCTATCCGTGAACACCCCTGCCAACGGTCGTGTACATTGGCTATATTCTTGTCAAGTATTTCTGCAATATCGCGGAAGGAACATCCGGCATCTCGTAGTCCTATTACACAACCTCGTTCAGAATCAGTAAGCAGTTGATAATGATGGCTTTTTCGTCATCTCAAAGGAATTCTTGACTAACATCGGCTGACTACATCCAGTTATAAAGGTAACTAAATAACGTTCACTCACAACCGTTGCAGAGCGTATTTAAAGCTAACCTGTGTTGTATCCTCATAGTAGTATTACTAGCAGTACTCTTATGCGACTGCCTGGAAATTTGAATATACGTGCCTACCAACGTTCATTCATGTCGCACAACTCGTTCTTGGTGTTGGGATTTTTTTCCCTTTCATTGTATTTACCCTATTCAAGAGGACCTACACCCTTTGATGAAGGGCGTTTTTTACGTTTCATTACTAAGGTACATACGGTTATTGAAACATGTGAGTGACTACGACCGTTTAACCTTTGTGAGAAATTTCAATGCTCAATGATGTGGAAGAAAGAATGAAAGGATGATTAGGATTAAACATTTTAAGGGGACCAGACGGGAATATGAACCACCATTTGTTACTTTCAGAAAAGAAAATAACGGTTGAGCCCTAACAAAAACTATCTGAAGCAAAGGCCATTGTGAGTCCACTAATTGTTCTGTTACGCATCTGTTGTCGCAAAGAAGATGTTTCGTGTTACTAAAGCCATCCCAGGGACGTTTCCATCACTGCTGGCATTTTTTGCTAACAACTAATACGCCTTACACTCGCAATATAAGAAAACCGACCAAGAAAATTACGTCAACTGTTGCTGTATCACGAAAGAAACTCTCCAGGAGCTTGGTTGAGAAATTGTCACTACCGCACTTATTCTTTTAATCTTGCGCCCTCAGATATTTACCTTCCTTGCTCATTATCAAACAGCCACCGAGAAAATCACTTTGCGATCGAAAATGCACTTTATACTAGGATTAACGATTTCTCTAGCCCTAGCATCGTCTGACTCTTTAAAACAGCGTGAGAGAATATATTGCTGATGATTAATTTCTTTTTTATTTTAACTGCTTTTTTCAGTAAAGTAACGAAATAAACGCTTGAAATATGCACTATACTAGTACAAATTAATTACAGTGTTTTGATAACCTTAAGATGAAACACGAGGTATCCGTGACATCAGTATGTCAAAATCGTCAAGTATCAGTAAGATATTTTGCACTTTTGACGTCTAAATGGTCTATGTAGTGCTGTGTCTTACTGACGAGGCACTACACGACTACCTCATACGATTCGATATGTTACAGTGGAATAGCTGCATAAAGAAACCCAATTAACAAACCAATAATTAACAGTTTCATCAGTAAAGTGATGTAGACACAAAAAACTGGAAGCTTACGTCGACAGGAAGCATAAAACTGAAATCATTACCAACATAGCAACTCTGTAATGTCATACTTTCTTGCCTTCATGTCTACTGGTTGCTGAGTGTAGCGAGAAATCACTTGAAGCATTAAACATTAACGCACTTTGCTACTTGTGAATGAAACTACACTTGACATCTTTCGAGGTTGGTTAGCAGGGACAGTAGTCGCTGGATTGGTGTCGGTTTCTTCCCAGTACAGAAATATTCGTCATGTAATTTCCAGTAGAGATTAGCGTACTGAAACTGACCAAATATAAGATATCTGACATCTCTTACATCTCTTTATGCCTAGCTAGCGATGAGGATCGATGCTGTGTTCGAATCTCGCTCAGGCACGATAACTTTGCTTAGTTAGCATTGGCTATAAGTGCTGGGATTGAAACCTATTCAGAACAAAACAGTCCGGCATGTCATTTAAATTTCGAACAATTAGCTACTAGTGAATACCTTAGAAATTTAATGTTACTCTGTCCTAGATAACGAGGGCGATAAATGACTTTCGAACTGCACATCGATCCACGACTCATCATGAGTACAGTGAATTTACTGATGATACGCTGTTGATGTTTAAATTGCCAAAGTGCATTGGTGCTATTAATCGTGGTTTTTCTGACTGCCTACACTGCGCTTGTCCGTCGTCTATTGGAGTACTGCTGCGCGGTGTGGGATCCTTATCAGATAGGATTAACGGGATACATTTAGAAACTTCAAAGAAGGCAGCACGCTCTGTACTATCGATAAATAGGGGAGAGAGTGTCACGTATATGATAGAAGATTTGGGGTGAAAATAATTAAAACAAAGGCGTTCTTCGTTGCGGCAGAATCCTCTCACGAAATTTCGATCACCAACTTTCTCCTCCAGATGCGAAAATATTTTGTTGACTTCAACCTACACGGGGGAACGATCATCATAACAAAATAATGGAAATCAGGGCTCGTCGAGAGTGGAATAACAGAGAATTATTGTGAAGGCGGTTCGATGAACCCTGTGCCAGGCAGTTAAGTGTGATTTCAGACTAGCCATGTAGATGCAGATGTAGATTAGTTCATTAACCAGTTGATCCAACACCACACGCTAAATAAACGATGGACTGGAAAACGTGTTAGAGACCGACAATACATCGAACTGTCATAGAACTTTGGGAGTCAAGACATTATTCCAAAATATCATAGTCACACAAGCATGGTTTTGATTGAGGACTGCTGAATAATTTGTGTGATACTGTCACAGCTATTTTCTGAATAATTTGTGTGACACTGTCAAGGCTATTAGTTGCCTCAGATACTAATGAGAGTGTTAACACTTTCGACATGTCACTTATCATAATAAATTTGAGTTTACAAGCGTTAACGGCTGTCTCGTCTTTAATAATGTGTTTCCTGATATTTATAATATCGTAGTTTAATTTGATTACCATTCGGAGCAGTGTTGTTTAGTGGTCATTTGTTTCGTGTAGTGAGACGACTAATGCAAAGAGGTCACAGAACCTGCAAAAAAAGTAGCTTTATGTGGGCTGCAAGTAAATGAAGCTGAAAGCAGTTCAGGTTGTTCGTAACTTTTGAGCATGATAGCACATACTATATTCGTCCTGAAATTGAAAACATTTCCATTCACGAAAATTTGATATTCGTCCATCAACATATAAACTTTATGTGAGCCGCGCGCTGCATTACTGCAGCACATATCAGGCGTTTTGTTTATCATCTAATAATTGTATTGCAACCGCAAAAACTGTCTACTCCAACAGACTGATTGCAGCCCGTCCGAAATATCTTTACCGGTATTAAATACTGTGTGGTGTCACCGCCAGACACCACACTTGCTAGGTGGTAGCCTTTAAATCGGCCGCGGTCCGTTAGTATACGTCGGACCCGCGTGTCGCCACTATCAGTGATTGCAGACCGAGCGCCGCCACACGGCAGGTCTAGAGAGACTTCCTAGCACTCGTCCCAGTTGTACAGCCGACTTTGCTAGCGATAGTTCACTGACAAATTACGCTCTCGTTTGTCGAGACGATAGTTAGCATAGCCTTCAGCTACGCCATTTGCTACGACCTAGCAAGGCGCCATGTTCAGTTGCTATTGATATTGTAAATAATGTACAGACAAGAGCTACGTTCAACATTAATGGATTAAAGTTAAGTATTCCACAAGCTACATCCTTTTTTCTAAAGTCTAAATTCCTTGTCCTGTTCCAGACCTCACGCCAGCCTGCGTGAGCTTAAACGCGTGCCTTTCGGCTTCCTCCAAACTCCGTGGGTTGGCTCCTGCCAATCCACAACATTTTCCCGCGTTCTTATTGACATTGCCCTGATTTACTTGTGTAATGGCTTCGCCAGTCTCCAGATGTACTGTCCGAATTTTATCGCTTACAGAATCAGCAGACGCAGACCTTACTGGATGCCCTTGGACAGCTCGTCCAGGGTCAACGTGCAATGCAAAACGATGCGGCAGCCGCCGCTCCACCGCTACCGCAGCCACAACATGCAGTTGCACCACCTTTTCGTCCTTTTGATGCTGCACGGGAAAGCTGGACGGAGTGGTCACGCCAATTTGGATTCCATCTCGCCGCCTACAGAATTCAAGTTAATGAGCGGCAGCCTTTTCTCTTTTCCTCCGTAGGCGTCCAAACGTACCGCGTGATAGTGAATTTATTTCCCCGAAGCGACGTAGCAACTCTTTCCTACGACGAAATTTTGTCTGCATTAGATGCATATTTCAAAGACTCCGTCAATGTAGTTGCCAAATGGTATACCTTCTTTCGTACAAAACGTACGGCAGGTCAAACTAATAGGGAGTGGGTTGCAACCTTGCAAGGCCTTACTAGGGATTGTGCTTTTGAGTGTCCATGTGGACTCCCTTATTCAGATACTATGGTACGTGATGTGATTGCACAGACCGTTTCTAATGTTCGTATAAGGGAACAGATTTTGAAACTAGTCAATCCCTCCCTTCAACAAGTGATAGACATATTGGATCGGCAGGACACACTTGACTTTGCTCAGGAATCATTTGAAACTTCACCAGCCGCGTGTCACGTTAACCGGCCCGCCGGGCGAGCTGCACGGAACAGTAAACAGCCCTCGCGCCCATCCGCGCAGCTGCCACCAGGCTCTCAGCCACGTGTGCCGCGCAGGCAAGCAAATGCAGTGCTAAAATCATGCCCACGGTGTGCTACTAGACATTCGCGTGAGAATTGCCCATCACGCCAAGCTATTTGCTTTTTCTGTAATAAAAAACGACATGTTCAGAGTGTTTGCCAGAAAAAGCTCAGATCGGACACTCATAACCATTCCAGGCCCTTTGCTTCGCGCCGGAATCGGAAGCAAACCAAGAATACTCCGGCTCGTGAAACTTCACCCATGGAAATTCATGTAGTTCATTCCACTCCACCCAGTGCCACTCTCTCTCACAGTGACTGTGTTCGTCCCACAAATAGTGTGCGTCGACATCGCCGGAAATCCCGTCACGTCGCAAGTGATTTTGTACCAGTGTCAGTTCACGTTGCACGAGCCGGCCGCTGGTGGCCAAGCGGTTCTGGCGCTACAGTCTGGAACCGTGCGACCGCTACGGTCGCAGGTTCGAATCCTGCCTCGGGCATGGATGTGTGTGTTGTCCCTAGGTTAGTTAGGTTTAAGTAGTTCTAAGTTCTAGGGGACTTATGACCTCAGCAGTTGAGTCCCATAGTGCTCAGAGCCATTTGAACGTTGCACGAGACAGTCGCTCTTGTCGTCAACAGGACAATAAACGTTTTGTAGACTTGGACATTAACGGCAAAGTGATACCATTCCAGCTCGATACCGGAGCTGCAGCTTCACTGATCAATCAAGACACATACAAACAGCTGGGCACACCTCCGTTGCGTGCCACAAATGTTAAGTAGTTATTCAGTACAAGCGATCCCTGTGTTAGGACAGTGCAGCCTTCTTGCAACATACAAAGGACAAACAAAACCTGTGTCATTTTACGTCCTTCGTTCTTCTTCTGCAGTGAACTTGTTTGGTTTCGATTTATTTCAGTTGTTTAACTTGTCTATAGTCAATCAGGACCTATCAGTGAACCAGACGGTGCCTTCAAACAGTGTTTCTCGTCTATGTGAAGAGTTTGCAGACATTTTTGCACCGGGTCTTGGTTGCGCCAAGAACTATACAGCACATTTGGAACTGAAAGTAAACGCGCAACCGAAATTTTTCAGAGCACGCAATGTTCCCCACGCATTGCGTGATGAGGTCGCACGAACATTACACGATTTGGAATCACAAGGTGTGATTGAACGTGTGCAGGCTTCTCTCTGGGCATCATCGTTAGTAATTTTGCCAAAACCTTCTGGAAAATTGAGACTTTGTGTGGACTTCAAGGCAACAGTGAATCCACAACTAGTGATTGCAACTTTTCCTTTACCCCGCCCGGAAGATCTTTTTGACAAACTGTACCCGGGTAAATATTTTTCGAAGTTGGACCTAGCAGATGCGTACTTGCAAATACCGGTGGACGAAGAATCCCAGCGCATTTTGGTGGTTAACACGCATCTTGGTTTGTATCGATTCAAACGACTGCCATTCGGGTGTGCATCCGCCCCTGCATTGTTTCAGCAATATCTGCAAACTGTTTGTGCGTCGGTCCCTACTGCAGCAAACTATCTGGACGATATTGTGATCTCCGGACAGACGGAAGAAGAACATTTAGCCAATCTCAGAGCATTATTTCAGGTCTTGCGGCAAAATGGTCTTCGCTTGCGGAAGGACAAATGTGTGTTTTTTGCTCGTGACTTACCCTACCTGGGACATGTACTCAATGCCCAAGGCATACATCCCAGTCCCGAGCACCTCCGTGCCATACAAGACTTGCCTTCGCCGCGGAATTTGAAGCAGCTACAGAGTGTGCTGGGAAAAATCAATTATTATCATCGCTATGTGCGCCACGCCTCTTCCATTTCAACTCCGCTTCATCGCTTACGCCGTAAAGGTGTTCCGTTCGTCTGGACGACGGAATGCGAACGCGCCTTTCGCCAGTTGAAATCGGCGTTGCTTTCAAATACTTGCCTTACGCCATTCGATCCCCAGAAACCCCTTTTGTTGATGGTCGATGCATCGGATTTCGGGATCGGTGCTGTGTTTGCGCACAAAGATGGATCGCACGATCGCCCTATTGCCTTTGCGTCCAAATTGCTCTCATCTGCGCAAAGAAATTATTCACACATCGAGAAAGAAGCATTGGCTCTCGTATTTGGTGTTACTAAGTTTCATGATTTCTTGTATGGTCGTCACTTTACCATCATCACAGACCACAAACCTTTGACATCGCTTTTTCATCCGAACAAGCCTGTACCTCCACGTACAGTGCAGAAATTCATTCGCTGGTCTATTTTCCTCTCGCAGTACCGCTACGATATCTTGTATCGGTCCACTGCTAAGCACGGAAACGCCGATGCGTTGTCCCGTTTGCCTGTTGCTGAGGATAGAGCATTCGATTCCTCCGAACTTGCTTGCATGTTCATTGATGCGGAAACCGATGACGTGGTCGAATCGTTTCCGATTGATTTTCGTCGTGTAGCTACAGTCACAGCTGCTGACCCTGTCCTTGCTACCGTTTTGCGTTTTGTTGCTACGCAATGGCCCTTGTCAAAGTCACGGATCGAGGATCCGTTGGTTCGCCGATTTTTTGCTCACAAGGAGAGACTTTTTGTTCGACGTGGTGTTTTGCTGTTGCGTTCTGATAATGATCAGTCCAGAGTCGTGGTCCCACGTTCGTTACAGTCCTCTGTCTTACGGGTTCTCCACCAAGGACATTGGGGTATAGTGAGAACGAAACAACTTGCTCGTCAGCACTGTACTTGGTTCGGAATCGATGCTGCGATTACGAATATGTGCTCTTCTTGCATGGCGTGTGCCGAACAACAATCCGCACCACCGCGGAAATTCTTTGCATGGCCAAAAGCCACTTCCCCTTGGCAACACTTACACATCGATTTTGCTGGTCCATTCTGGAATGCTCGCTGGTTGGTTGTGGTCGATTCATTCAGTAATTATCCTTTTGTTGTCCGGATGTTTTCCACGACGTCATCTGCCACCATCCAAGCGTTATCTGCTATCTTTTGCATTGAAGGTCTTCCACAGACTATTGTTTCCGACAGTGGCCCACAATTCATGTCCGCAGAATTTCAGTCATTCTGCAAGGCCAATGGTATTCAACATCTGACATCCGCGCCGTTTTCGCCTCAGTCAAACGGTGCCGCTGAACGATTGGTCAGGACTTTCAAGTCCCAGATGTTGAAGTTGAAAGAGTCGCATTCTCGGGATGACGCGTTATTGCTCTTTTTGTCCTCGTATCGCTCTCAGCCCCGAGATGGTCGCTCGCCGACTGAGTTGCTCCACGGTCGTCCTCATTGAACCTTGATGTCTTTGCTACATCCGCCGCATCAGGTTCCTGTGCAGCGGCAGACGCCTGCTTTTGCTCCAGGCGACGTTGGCTACTATCGTCACTATCGAGGTTCACGGCGTTGGCTCGAAGGGCGCATTCTTCGCTGCCTCGGCCGCGCTATGTATCTGGTTTTGGGGGCCTCTGGTGAGGTGCGCCGGCATCTCAACCAGCTGCGCCTCTGTCGTCGCATGGGATCTGCCGCTCCCCGTCTGCTTTCAGCGAGGGTGCCGTCCGGTCAGCGCCCTGGGGACCCATCTACTGGTTCGCCTCAGCCCCAGGTGTTACCGACGCTGCCTTCCATTTTGCCCCATGGCGACGCGCCGCCGCCACCGCCGCCGCCGCCTGTTCTCCCGCCGGCGACGCCCGCAGTGGACGCTTCGCTGCAACCGGCGGGCGCCTCCCTGGGTCACGCGCCGCCGATCGCTTCCCGTGACCAGTTGTCCTCCGACATGGACCTCTTGCCCGCTCCGGACCATATGGCGTCTTCGCCCGTCGGGTGCCCCGGCCCGATGGAGGTCGACCCTTCGGCCCCTCCTGTCTCTCTGCGGGCGCATACACCGCATGTTGGCGTGCACCCTGGAGCAGGTTTTCAGGCGTTTCCTAGCTCCCCTCGGACCGAATGGCAGGGTGCGGGTGGCACAGCCTCGCCTGTTGTTAGGCTCCCCACCTCGTCGCATACGTCAACATGGGGTCCTCCCCACGGCGGGCGGAAGCCTTATGCCACAACCGTGCGCCGATTTGCGGGGGAGGAATGTGGTGTCACCGCCAGACACCACACTTGCTAGGTGGTAGCCTTTAAATCGGCCGCGGTCCGTTAGTATACGTCGGACCCGCGTGTCGCCACTATCAGTGATTGCAGACCGAGCGCCGCCACACGGCAGGTCTAGAGAGACTTCCTAGCACTCGCCCCAGTTGTACAGCCGACTTTGCTAGCGATGGTTCACTGACACATTACGCTCTCGTTTGTCGAGACGATAGTTAGCATAGCCTTCAGCTACGCCATTTGCTACGACCTAGCAAGGCGCCATGTTCAGTTGCTATTGATATTGTAAATAATGTACAGACAAGAGCTACGTTCAACATTAATGGATTAAAGTTAAGTATTCCACAAGCTACATCCTTTTTTCTAAAGTCTAAATTCCTTGTCCTGTTCCAGACCTCACGCCAGCCTGCGTGAGCTTAAACGCGTGCCTTTCGGCTTCCTCTCAATTTAGTGGGTTGGTCTCCTGCCAATCCACAACATACTGCAAACAGCCACGCTAGCTGCCACGAGCCGCGAGTTATCGGAGTCACGTGCGATGGCTACATCGCGCAGCTTAGCTGTTGTCTGCGTGCACTGGAGAAAAATACTATACTTTTTTCTTAGACAAGTAGAAAGGAGATACCCCCAAAGAAATCGTAATAGGATCTCATATCAGAGAATTAGTGCTCAGAATAGAAAAAAATAGGCCTCACTGTCCCGTTACATAAAAATTCACGAGATGAACAGCAATAATTACGTTAATGTGTTGTAGGCAATTGTGATACACCACGGACCCTTGATTGCGGCTGCGGAGATGTGTACGGGCGAATACACGCACAACTGTTGAGCAAATGACCTCCCAGAGGAACCAATGGACTACAAAAACTGTCTCCTCAACGACCGTTCAACGAAGCATCTATCCTTGTGGACCATGTCCACCCCTAAACACAATTTTTTTTTTTCTCGGCATGATGGCATCTACCACAATCAGCTTATCCGTCATCTTTTGGAAGACTGCGCGGTGTGGGATCATTACTAGATAGGATAAACGGATAACATCGTGGAAATTCAAAGAAGAGCATCACGGTTTGTATTATCGAGAAAGAGGGGAGACAGTGGCACGGATGTGGCATTTGGGGTGGACATCATTAAAACAAAGGCGTTTCCTGTTGCGGCAGGATCTTCTCACGAAATTTCAATCACCAACTTTCTCCTACGAATGCGAAAATACACTCCTGGAAATTGAAATAAGAACACCGTGAATTCATTGTCCCAGGAAGGGGAAACTTTATTGACACATTCCTGGGGTCAGATACATCACATGATGACACTGACAGAACCACAGGCACATAGACACAGGCAACAGAGCATGCACAATGTCGGCACTAGTACAGTGTATATCCACCTTTCGCAGCAATGCAGGCTGCTATTCTCCCATGGAGACGATCGTAGAGATGCTGGATGTAGCCCTGTGGAACGGCTTGCCATGCCATTTCCACCTGGCGCCTCAGTTGGACCAGCGTTCGTGCTGGACGTGCAGACCGCGTGAGACGACGCTTCATCCAGTCCCAAACATGCTCAATGGGGGACAGATCCGGAGATCTTGCTGGCCAGGGTAGTTGACTTACACCTTCTAGAGCACGTTGGGTGGCACGGGATACATGCGGACGTGCATTGTCCTGTTGGAACAGCAAGTTCCCTTGCCGGTCTAGGAATGGTAGAACGATGGGTTCGATGACGGTTTGGATGTACCGTGCACTATTCAGTGTCCCCTCGACGATCACCAGTGGTGTACGGCCAGTGTAGGAGATCGCTCCCCACACCATGATGCCGGGTGTTGGCCCTGTGTGCCTCGGTCGTATGCAGTCCTGATTGTGGCGCTCACCTGCACGGCGCCAAACACGCATACGACCATCATTGGCACCAAGGCAGAAGCGACTCTCATCGCTGAAGACGACACGTCTCCATTCGTCCCTCCATTCACGCCTGTCGCGACACCACTGGAGGCGGGCTGCACGATGTTGGGGCGTGAGCGGAAGACGGCCTAACGGTGTGCGGGACCGTAGCCCAGCTTCATGGAGACGGTTGCGAATGGTCCTCGCCGATACCCCAGGAGCAACAGTGTCCCTAATTTGCTGGGAAGTGGCGGTGCGGTCCCCTACGGCACTGCGTAGGATCCTACGGTCTTGGCGTGCATCCGTGCGTCGCTGCGGTCCGGTCCCAGGTCGACGGGCACGTGCACCTTCCGCCGACCACTGGCGACAACATCGATGTACTGTGGAGACCTCACGCCCCACGTGTTGAGCAATTCGGCGGTACGTCCACCCGGCCTCCCGCATGCCCACTATACGCCCTCGCTCAAAGTCCGTCAACTGCACATACGGTTCACGTCCACGCTGTCGCGGCATGCTACCAGTGTTAAAGACTGCGATGGAGCTCCGTATGCCACGGCAAACTGGCTGACACTGACGGCGGCGGTGCACAAATGCTGCGCAGCTAGCGCCATTCGACGGCCAACACCGCGGTTCCTGGTGTGTCCGCTGTGCCGTGCGTGTGATCATTGCTTGTACAGCCCTCTCGCAGTGTCCGGAGCAAGTATGGTGGGTCTGACACACCGGTGTCAATGTGTTCTTTTTTCCATTTCCAGGAGTGTATTTTGTTGACGCCGACCTGCATAGGGAGAAACGATTATCATAACAAAATAACGAAAAGCAGAACTAAAACGGAAAGCTATAGGTGTTCGTTTTTCCGCGCGCTGTACGAGAGTGGAATAACAGACGGTTAAGTGTTATATGCAGAGTATCCAAGTAGTTGTAGATGTAGATGTAGATATACAAGAAAGGCCAACACTTGGTCAGTTAGAATGTTGAAATAAATAGCCTGGTTCATGTTCCCGGTAACTAGAAGGGGTGAGCTCAAGTCATGGAACGAAGAATATCTCCAAAACATCACAGAACCACCTCCGGCCTGCACTACATCATCGACACACTGCGGATTAAACGTCTCATTGGGCCGACCGTGGACATGCGTCATTTGAATAGAGGCAGAACGGCGACTCGTCGGACAGCACTGCACGCCTCCGGTCAGCTATTCTGTTTCTGTGTTGCTTGGTCGAATAAAGAGGAGCAGCTTTGTGTAAAGCTCCTAACAACAGTCTTTTGTGAGCTTCCCGACTCGAAATGCCCATTGTAGGCAGTTACCTTGGAAAGATTCGCTCGAAAGCTGTTTGACCTGAACCTGCAGTCCCTGACAGCAGCAACTGCAGTCGGGTTTGAAACCGACTGTCGTTGAGAAGGCCTGACACTATCTTTGGTCTTGATCAGTTAGGATCTTCTTACGACCATTGTTCTTACATCGTGTTGGTGTTGGGAACCAAGCTCTAAAATACCAAATAGAAATACCAAAATAGAAATACCAAATAGAAATACCAAATAGAAATACCAAATAGAAATACCATATAGAAAAAACCGAGATAGAACCTAGCTCCTGAGGGTTGTATTTTAGATTTTGCTACACATTTTCTCTTATCTTGATCCATACTGCCACCTGTGAAAGTTTCATACCCTACATTCTTAGCAACAAACGTACCTGTACATATATTCCACTGTCAGAGGTATCAGAATGATTTTCGTTTGTAACTTTCCACTAGTTCGTTTCAGAACCAGGGACCCTTACCTCAAATTCATACATTTATCCGTCTCCATCATCCTCGAAAGTTTGTAACATCAACACGGAATCACCCTGTATATACACACATCAGATAAAGTTTTGCATCACCTCGGTTCCGAGTGTTCCGGAACCTGTACAGAAAATTGGAATAGAGATCAACATAAACATCAGTTCCGCCCTTTTTATTGCTCATGAAAACCACACATACCACCACACAGAGAGACCTTCAGAGGTGGTGGTCCAGATTGCTGTGCGCCCCGTACCTCTAATACTCAGTAGCACGTCCTCTTGCACTGATGCATGCCTGTATTCGTCGTGGCATACTATCCACAAGTCCATCAAGGCATTGTTGGTCCAGATTGTCCTACTCCTCAACAGCGATTCGACGTGGATCCCTCAGAGTGGTTGCTGGGACACGTCGTCCATAAACAGCCCTTTTCAATCTATCCCAGGCATGTCCGGAGAACATGCTGACCACTCTAGTCGAGCGATGCCGTTATCCTGAAGGAAGTCAATCACAAGATGTGCACGACGGGGGTGCGAATTGTCGTCCAAGAAGACGAATACGTCGCCAATATGCTGTCGATATCGTTGCACTATCGGTCGGAGGATGGCATTCACATATCGTACAGCATTTACGGCGCCTTCCATGATCACCAGCGGCGTACATCTGCCCCACATAATGCCACCCTAAAACAGCAGGGAACCTCCACCTTGCTGCACTCGCTGAACAGTGTGTCTAAGGCGTTCTGCCTGATCGGGTAGCCTCCAAACACGTCTCCGACGATTGTCTGTTTAATGGCATATGCGAGACTCATCGGTGAAGAGAACGTGACGCCAATCCCAAGCGGTCCATTCGGCATGTTGTTAGGCCAATCTGTAATGCGCTGCAGGGTGTCGTGGTTGCAAAGATGGACCTCGCCATGGCCGTCGGGAGTCAAGTTGCGCATCATGCAGCCTATTGCATACAGTTTGAGTCGTAGCACGACGTCATGTGGCTGCACGAAAAGCATTATTCAACATGGTGGCGTTGCTTTCAGGGTACCTCCGAGCCATAATTCGCAGGTAGCGGTCATCCACTGCAGTAGCAGCCCTTGGGCGCCTGAGAAAGGCATGTGATCGACAGTTCCTGTCTGTCTGTATTTCCTCCATGTCCGAACTACATCGCTTTGGTTCACTCCGAGATGCCTGGACACTTCCCTTGTTGAGAGCCTTTCCTGGCACAAAGTAACAATGCGGACGCGATCGAACCGCGGTATTGACCGACTAGGCATGGTTGAACTACAGACAGCAAGAGCGGTGTTCCTCCTTCCTGGTAGAATGACTGGAACTGATCGGCTGTCGGACCTCCTCCGTCTAATACGCGCTGCTTATGCATGGTTGTTTACATCTTTGGGCGGGTTTAGTGACATTGAGAGAGGACAAGTTACTCTCTCACCCATTTTTCGCATACGGAAAATCATTAAAGATTTCATTACAACCTGATGCACCTTTAGCAAGACTCTAGTAAAGTTAACAGCCTGAGCAGATGTTGATGGAGCCTGTTAGGGCGCTAAGAGCACGAGGTATTTTTATGACTGTTAGCTCATAGAAACGGCTTGTTGGGAGTTGCAATTGGCGGCGAGCCCATCCATTAGTAAATCTTGCTGGACAGGCCCACAGCCGTACAGAAAGACAGGGCAGCCCCTCGTCAAGACGGGACTCCAGTAGAACAATGCCGGACTACCTGCCGTGGCGCCAGCAGAAGCCTGGGCTGGGGCTATGGTCTAAATGAACAAGCCTACACAGTGGAGCCATAAACCAGGCATTGTGTGCAGAGCTTCATGTAATAAAAATTCACATGTTTTCGTGTTCACCAACAGTGCAAATAGGCCAGTGGAAAACTTCCATCAGCTGCCACAGTTGTATAAGAAAACTCCGGCGTCTGATAAACGTTTAGATATAGAATCTTTATTACACTTCATAGCTATGACTAACAAGCGATTTAGATAAGTATCTTTGAGATTGTATTGCTCGCTTTTTGCCGTGAGAAGAGACACGAGTTCTTAAAAAAAAAAACGTCACTTCCCCCTCTGCGAAAACTTAAAAAAGCCAGTAATTGGCGGTTTCTTTTTCTTCAGAGATGCAGGTTTCTTAACTCTTGCACTGGTTCGACTTGAGTTTGTGCTGTCGTGTGGGAGGGGAGATTTGGCATCCCTAGAGCCTTGTGATTGGCTCAAGACAGGGTGAAGGCGGTGACGTTCGTGCACTTTGCAGGAAAACAGACAGAAGAGACAGGAGGCATCCTTGTACTATGTAAAATTACGTGTACACAATCATAAAATGCCACTACAAAGATTTCAGGAACATCACCAGCACCTGAGTGAATAGTCGCACTTCCTGACCACTTCTGCGTCAACAGACAACACCGCCGGACATCGAAAAATAAAAGAGGATATACAAGAATAAAATGCATGAAATTTCGCTTCAGTATTATTAGCAAAGGCATACGGTAGTACACTAAGTTAGTATTTAGTATTGGGAGAAGTCTGCATGCTTGGTGAAGGTATAGAGGTAGCGCCAGCGTAAAATTAGGTTGCATGACAGGAGTAGAACTAACCGAAAACTAACAAAACACGTACACACACGAACAAAGACACCTCATACCACATAATTTACGTCCATACAAGGCCCTGCAGTCTTTAATTTATTTTTGAATATTGCGAAGGAGAAAAATTTAAGAAAAAAATATTCGCTCTTCATTATTTTTTGTGTGATTATATCGATGTAATGACATTTGTGAGAGAATATGGCACTTGACCACACTTGAGGATTGTGCAGACTCCGCAAACAACACGGCAGACTGAACGTCACGGCCCACGCCAGCCAGCGAGGGGCGAATGCAGCGGGCAGCCGTAATGAGTCACTGTAGCGGCCCAGGCGTGGGGGACCGCCGCTGTGACAGAACCGGTCCCTGCCAGCTGACGCGCCTACGTCACGCAGTCCCTGTGGAGGCGGCATGTCTCAAGCTAGCGCAGACAGCGGGACGCCACCAAATGCCAGCAACAACCCCCTAGCGGCCAACGACCCCCCATGCCACCAATCGAGGTACAAGCGAGTCGCGTAGCACCACAGTCGACGCGCACGCCGAGACTAAAGGCCTGGCCAGACAGAACGCGGCCTGGCCGTCCGGCCTGTGGCCTTGAACCGCAGCGGGCAGGCCGCACTGTTGAATCGCTCGTTATTGTATGGTGGCTGTCACACAGAGTGCGGCTCTGACGCACCGGCACGCGGCCTGCCGCACCGGCCGCCGCCGGGTTGTCACAGATTACAGATTCGCCGCAAGCCGGAGCGGCTGCTTGCCTCCGTTGGCGTACTCAACCGCTCTGTGGTCACACTGGAAGCAGCGGCGTGAGGCGGTTTTTGTCTTGCAGCTCGTTGGGCATGCATCATGGACACAGAAAGACTTATAGAGGAGGTGAGACAATACAACTTTTTGAACGATACACGCGATCCTGATTTGGAGGTGGAATAATTTTGCCCTCGATATACTCTTGATAGAAAGCTGAATTCTCATAAATAGTGTTGTCACTGTGACGTCCATAATTTCCAATATCAACTACTGTAAACTCGTAGTATGGATCAACGATCGCCAGGAGAACCAGCGAAAAGAATTGTTTGTAACAGAAGAACTGGGATCCACTCTCCTTCGGGCATTTTAACCTGATATGCTTTCCGTCTATGCTTCCAAGGCAGTTCAGAAACCCCCAAAGTTCTAGAAATCCTTTTCAGATTTCTTCCACATCTCTGTTGTAGGAGTGGGTAAATACTTGTGTTGTAGAACAGTCCATATTGCCTGGCACACTTGTTTCACAATTTCTGAGACTGTTGAACGTCCTAACCGAAAAGAAAAAGCTATGGTCTGGTGACTGTTGCCTGTAGTCAAGTATCTTATGCCGATAGAACGAATAGATGAGTTAACGATCAAAGATATGTTTGTTTAAATTCAATGACAATGTTATGAATACAATGAAACAAAACAATCTATTAAGTAGAAAGTTCTCTCTAGCGGGACATACGGAAATAGATGTAACTATCGTTTGCTGTATTCGTAAACACTGCAGATAAATTTATCACTCCACTCGTAACTGCGTTGTGGGATAGCATTTTCATCCGCCGAATCTTTCATATGATACAGCAAAACTGAAATGGAATAAATTATAAGACTTTTGTTTGAAGCACAAAAAGGCAAAAAATGGTAAAACTTACCGCAAACAAATGGCTAGTCTGTGCCCTGTATCAACTGGCTTTCTCCAGTTCGTTGTGCACTTCCCGGTGCTACCTTTTTTATCAGGCGATGCAGTTCCCGAAACATTCTCGCGACATACGAAAATATTTGAAGAACCTATCTTCGTCAGACTCTAGATCAATACACAGATGATAGTTTTCTCCTAAGCTTTCTCTCTTGCTATTAATGTCGTGCACCCAACATCTCCTCTTCTTGGTGCAATTTCGTATGGCTAGTGCGAGCTACTCATTTCTGCACTTAAAAAAAATAACAATAATAACTCGCACAAAGATAACGTGTCCCGCGTGAAGCTTCCAAATCGTCTAACGCCAAGACAATTGCGCTACGCACGCAAGCTTAATAATGGGGTTCGGCCCTTTCCATAGTGTTAACAGCTGACGCATCAAGAGTCGCTGCGGCCGGCCGTTGCCTGTGTGGCGTCCCTGGCCGCTGACTGGCCCGGCCTCCCGCTGCGCCGTCCGTCTCAGCGGCAGGCCGGATTCTGTCTGGCCAGGCCTTAAGAGACTCAGAGGCGAACGGGAAGAGAAGGGCTGTCCCACATCTCGCTGAATGGATTTCTACACCAGGGGGCGGGTTGCACGTCAAATGCAATGCTGTCACGCCAGTCCCTGACGGCTGACTGCGGCCAGACCAGGATGAGGCCAAGGGTACAACTGCGCAGCTGCGGTCCGGAAGCTGCCAAAAATGCCGGTTGCTGCCAAGACACCAGATGCTGCCAGAGACGAGAGAGGACGCCAGAGACGTCTGCCGCCACTTCTGCCACGTCATGCGCTGAATGAGAGGCCACTCCACTCTGGCGCAAATTGCTGTTCTTCAGTCCTACCAGTCACGGTTTGTGTGTGTGCATAAGTGCCATGTTCTCAATTCGTGTGACATTTTCAGTTGTAACATTTGTCTCCCAAGGACGCTTGTGAAGGGAGCGATAGGATACCTTTCTGTAATATCATTATGTAATATCCTTTTGTGTTTCGGTATGTATCAATTGAACTGTCTTGATTGTGAAGTCTATGGTTTTTCTGCACCTTTATTAATGCTCTCGACACTGATTATGTGCCTGTATTTGTTTTCATGTCATAGAAAATAATACACAAATTTACACAACTTAGGTAATAAGACAAACAGATTAGAAATGTGATTTCTTTGTTCATTGAGAATTTGAGAATGTATGTGTTTGATGATTGAGACCAAATGGTTGATAGAGCAGAGGTAAATCAGTGAGCAGAGAACAGTTCATACCCCAGGACATTGTAGATAATTAGTGACATTAGACAACTCTCACCTCACGATATATTGTGAATGGGTACATTTCTCTGCTGCAAGGCCTTTTAACCACATATCAAATGTTTAACAGAAGTCAGTGATGTAGCAATGACTCCTGGGTCTAACGTAATTCATACCACTCGCAGCAATGTTTACATGTACTCTTGCCGACTTGCAGGTTCATGTGTGTCAATGACCCCTTGAATAAATGAGGTCAAGCTAGGATATGTTTTAGCCATGGGCAATCCGGATTGGCAAAGTTATCTTTTTCACAGAAACACATCAAGAAAAGTTTTGCATCACCTCGATTCCGAGAGTTCCAGAACCTGTACAGAAAATTGGAAGAGAGATCAACATAAATATCATTTCCGCCCTTTTTATTGCTCATGAAAACCACACATCGCATGTTGTACCCCCATACAGCGAGACCTTCAGATGTGCTGGTCCAGATTGCTGTACACACCGGTACCTCTAATACCCAGTAGCACGTGCTGTTGCATTGATGCATGCCTGTATTCGTCATGGCATACTATCTACAAGTTCACCAAGGCACTGTTGATCCAGATTGTCCCACTCCTCAACGGCGATTCGGCGTAGATCCCTCAGAGTGGTTACTGGGTCACGTAATCTATAAACAGCCCTTTTCAATCTATCCAAGGCATGTGTGATAGGGTTCATGTCTGGAGAATATGCAGGCCACTCTAGTCGAGCGATGTCATTATCCTGTAGGAAGACATTCACAAGATGTGCACGACGGGGGTGCGAATTGTCGTCCATGAAGACGAATGCCTCGCCAATATGCTGCCAATATGATTGCACTATCGGTCGGAGGATGGCATTCACGTATCTTACAGCCGTTACGGCGTGTTCCATGAGCACCAGCGACGTATGTTGGCCGTTGGCCCCACATAATGCTACCCCAAGACAGCAGGGAACCTCCACCTAGCTGCACTCGCTGGACAGTGTGTCCAAAACGTTCAGTCTGACCGAAAAAAAAAACACATCTCTTCCCCTTCAGTTATAACTTAAAAAATCCAGTAATGGCGGTTTCTTTTTCTTCAGAGATGCAGCTTTATTAACTCTTACCCTGGTTCGACATGAGTTTGTGCTGTCGTGTGGGAGGGGAGATTTGGCGCTTCTAGAGCTTTGTGATTGGCTCAAGACAGGGTGGAGGCGGTGTCGTTCGCGCACTTGCGGGAAAACGGAATTTTTTCTGGAGTGGTGCGAAGCACTCGGGTGTGGGGCATTGGTCTGGTAAGCATTTCTGGTCGAAGCTCTGGCCTGTGTGACTGGTACTTTGGGCCTGTCCTGAGACTGACTTCACTTGCGCGTAGTGTAGATTGAGGAGTCTGTGGTGAAGTTCTTACTGTACCGACAGTGTAACTTTAAACGTCTCAGACTACTCGTTTGCCGAGGGCACACTTATTCATTTTTGGGTTACCAGTCTTGACGTTTGGTATCCTTGTGCGCTCTGTCGTATAAGTGAGCCAAATTGGTCCTTGGTACGACCAACGAACGGGTATGTCACACACTGAAATCTACCGTGATTTCAGGGCTCTGGTAAAGAGCAAATTGCGATTCGTCTGTCCGATCGCTAGACCATGAGATTTTTGCATTTCCGTCATGGCCGCGATCGATTCACAGATGCCGCCTCCACTGCACACATCTCGCCAGCTGCAAGTCACGTCACCGCACGAAGCAAACAGGGCAACGTACTGCCGCTCCGGCATTGTCAGGGCGTACAGATCTCAATTGCCACTTGCTCTCAGCTGCACCTATGTAAAGGAACTTCAGTAGATTTGATGAATCAAAGTCTGCTCAGCGTCAGATCAATTCAGCTTGCGTTATCCACATTTTTAGCGCCAGAGTACTTTACTCACTGATCACCTAGTTAAACTGTCTTTTCCACCCAGGATTCACCCAGTGTAGAATTAAATTACCTGTTAATTGTTTAGGATATTCAATCTATAACTTGTTTAGTGTAATTTATGTCTGGTTTGGAAAAAATAAATGTTTTTAGTACACTAAATTTTGCCTACATTCTGAATTATTTACATAGTCCCACCAGAGTTACCTTGCAACACCTCTGAACAGTCAACGTCTATCTTCAGGAGTCCTGGGAACCGGGGTGTTGCAAAACTTTTTTTGATGTGTGCACATACATTTAAACTGTCACTTTGACGTTCTGTAGCGTCGTTGGATGACGTTTTCGGATATGGCCACCTATGTAAAACTTGATCTACTAAGTCTCCTCTACAATCTCTAGAGGTATGTAACGTGAGTTGTTAAACACCTATATATTTTGTCCAACGGACTTATTTGGTAGGAGCAGTCCGTATATTCGTCTTACTCGGACGGCTACCGAACAAAATCTGAAGACACAAAGGAACTGTAGACATTGGCTGTGAGTGGGCATTGATTTAAATCACTGCCGAAAATTGAAAATTTGTGCCACACCGGAATTCGATCCCGGGTCTCCTGCATACTAGGCAGATTCACTTACCACTGCAACATTCAGACACAGTGAGCATCGGAACTGCACGGACTACCCTAGCATGCCTCCTATCAGATCCAAGTTCTCAACTTATCCACACAATACTAACATAGCCCCCCCCCCCCCTCTTGCCCATTATCCTCATTAGTCGCGTCATTTCGCCGATTCCCGTACGAGTTCGTGCCTGGCGCGCATCCGTACTGGAGAGAGCACTGGCTGTCCTCGCCTTAATTATATAGGGTGGTCCATTGATCGTGACCGGGTCATATATCTTACGAAATAAGCGTCAAACGAAAAACCTAAAAAGAACGAAACTTGTCTAGCTTGAAGGGGGAAACTGGATGGCCCTATGGTTGGTCCGCTAGATGGCGCTGCCATAGGTCAAACGGATATTAACTGTGTTTTTTTAAATAGGAACCCCCATTTTTATAACATATTCATGTAGTACGTAAAGAAATATGAATGTTTTAGTTGGACCACTTTTTTCGCTTTGTGACAGATGGCGCTGTAATAGTCACTAACGTATGGCTCACAATTTCAGACGAACAGTTGGTAACAGGTAGGTTTTTTAAATTAAAATACATGTCGTAGGTACGTTTGAACATTTTATTTCGGTTGTTCCAATGTGATAAATGTACCTTTGTGAATCTATCATTTCTGAGAACGCATGCTGTTACAGCGTGATTACCTGTAAATACCACATTAATGCAATAAATGCTCAAAATGATCTGCGTCAACCTCAATGCATTTGGCCATACGTGTAACGACATTCCTCTCAACAGCGAGTAGTTCGCCTTCCGTAATGTTCGCACATGCATTGACAATGCGCTGACGCATGTTGTCAGGCGTTGTCGGTGGATCGCGACAGCAAATATCCTTCAACTTTCCCCACAGAAAGAAATCCTGGGACGTCAGATCCGGTGAACGTGCGGACGATGGTATGGTGCTTCGACGACCAATCCACCTGTTATGGAATATGCTATTCAATACCGCTTCAACCGCACGCGAGCTATGTGCCGGACATCCAACATGTTGGAAGTACATCGCCGTTCTGTCATGCAGTGAAACATCTAGTAGTAACATCGGTAGAATATTACGTAGGAAATCAGCATAGATTACACCATTTAGATTGCCATGTTTGTCGTTAAATAGAACGCGTGCAAAAAATCTGTCATCGTCCGTAATTTCTCTTGTGCTCAGTGGCAGAACTGTACACGACGTTTAAAGTCGTCTCCATGCAATTCCTGGTGCATACAAATATGGTACGGGTGCAATCGATGTTGATGTAGGATTCTCAACACCGACGTTTTTGAGATTCCCGATTCTCGCGCAATTTGTCTGCTACTGATGTGCGCATTAGCCGCGACAGCAGGTAAAACACCTACTTGTGCATCATCATTTGTTGCAGGTCGTGGTTGACGTTTCACATGTGGCTGAACACTTCCTGTTACCTTAAATAAGCTAACTATCCGGCGAACGGTCCGGACACTTGGATGATGTCGTCCAGGATACCGAGTAGCATACATAGCACACGCCCGTTGGACATTTTGATCACAATAGCCATACATCAACACGATATCGACCTTTTCCGCAATTGGTAAACGGTCCATTTTAACACGGGTAATGTATCACGAAGCAAACACCGCCTGTACTGGCGGAATGTTACGCGATACCACATACTTATACGTTTGTGACTATTACAGCGCCATCTGTCACAAAGCGAAAAAACTGGTCCAACTAAAGCATTCATATTTCTTTACGTACTACACGAATATGTAATAAAAATTGGGGTTCCTATTTAAAAAAAACGCAGTTGATATCCGTTTGACCTATGGCAGCGCCATCTAGCGGACCAACCATAGCGCCATCTGGTTTCCCCCTTCAAGCTAGACGAGCTTCGTTCTTTGTAGTTTTTTCGTTTGATGCTTATTTCGTGAGATATTTGGCCCGGTCACTATCAGTGGATCAACCTGTATATAAGTGGTATTTATTCTTTCGTAAAAGCGAGTAATGAGGATAATGGGTCACAGGCACTACATTAGTAGTGTGTGGGTAAGTTGAGAATTCGAGTCGGACGGCAGGAGTGCTACGGTACTCCGTGCAGTCGCTGTGACGAATGTATCCGGGTAGCACAACGATCAGATCGTCTACCTAGTAGGCAGGAGACGCATGTTCAAATCCCGATCCGCCAGAATTTTTCAACTTTTCCCATTGATTTAAATCGATACCCATTCGCAGCCAATGTCTGTAACTCCTTTGTGTCTTAATCCATAGTGGCTGCTGGTTCAAAATTATGCCTGTTCTTTCCGACATGTCTGAAAGAACAGACACCACATGTATAAAATCTGAAGACAAACTGGCTACACTGTTCTGAGTCTTTATTTGTTTAGTGTAACAGACTATGCCATGTCAGTGTTCCCCTGTTACACGCAGCAAATGATGTTAGCGAGCTGAGAGCAACTGAAGTGCCGCCGAATGGAGAGTGTCGGAGCAGAGCAGCGTACGCGTTATCACGGCCGCGCAGCGTCACAGCACAATTACCGCATTCAGCTGGCAGGCTGCCGGAGCAGTCGGAATTCAGCTGCCGCGGAACAACGAAATGCTTGTGGTCTTTGGTCTGCCGTGGGGCGTGCGTGTTGCACGCTGATACTGCCTCGGAGCGCTTTCGTTTGTTCCCAGCACCCGCAAAGAATAATCACTAGTGGACAACAGTCCGTACAACAATCCATAAGTGTGGAACCACCCTTCTAAAGCAAAGCAGAAATCCAAGACAAATAGCATGAGATGGGAGAGGAGGAAAACCTGTGAGGATACGTTACTAAGATGGTCTCCATTTTGTAACTGCCACCTTGGATGCAGCTCGTAATTTTCAAATATAAAGAGTGACATTGACGGATTAAACAGTTAGAGAATGATGCGAGAAGAACAATGGTATCTCCCACTTCATCATACCTTTTTTCATTCTCGCGCTGTGACTAATGTTTCTTCCTTACAGGTGAGATGAAAGCTGATGGCGTTAGCGTAAACCGAACACGCTGAACTAGTCTTGATATCAAGAGAGAGGAGCACCCGTGCCATCGCAAACAATTCAGTCAACGCCACGTGGACAGACTATCCATTACCCACAGTGAGGTGGTGAAACTTCTCGCGAAATTCCGAGAAACTGACGCTGTCGCAGATAAACTGAAAGTTGGACGATCGAAAACGGCTACGGATGAAGCAAGACCGGCCAATGTATTGGTATTGTTCAGTAAGAGTCCAGAGCACAGCGCTCGCCTAATCTTGCAGGATATTGAGGTCATCAATAATGAGAATTTTGATACATGTGTTGGTTAATCCTATGAGGAATCGGTGGTAACAACCACCTTACAAGGTGCTGGCCACACATAAAGCACATTCTGAAACATGTACGTTTTATCATATGAATTTGCCTGGTTCTGTATAAAATGTGACGTAAGCTGAGAATGAATAAAGCTGTGCTCAAATGAAACAGGCCATTGTTTTTCTCGTGTAACTCTCTGTTTCATGTCACTTTGAAAATTACGAGTTGTACCCGAGGTGGCGGCTTGCAGCATAAGCCGGCCTGTTAGTAACATAGCCTCTAAGGTTTTTCCTGCTCCCATTTCATAATACTTGACTTCAAATTTCAGTTTATCCCACTGTTTTTGTTTCAGAAGGGTCGTTACATACCTATGGTCAGCACTGTAGTATGGAATCGAGTTCTTAGAAATATTTATGACACAAATCATGAAAACAGTAATAGCTAAAGCAGACAAACATAACCATCTTGCATTTGTATGTGAAAAGTGTAATAATAAAGATAAACTGCAGGCAGAGAAATTTTAGTCTGTGGCCCACGTATAACGAACAGGAGCCCCCCTATAATTATTTCTACCACAAATGGCATTGTTCCTATAAAAGGTGTCAGTCCCATAAAACGGAAACGAGATGGATTTTAAACTTTCTGGAGCATCATCACTAAATTTGTTGTCTCTGTTTTGAAAAAATTCTTGTTCAGAATTATATATCTTAACAATTATGGAAAAATGATTGCCATTTCAAGAGGCTACATGGCGCAGTATATTCCATTCTTTGTTATTTTCTGTGTTATTAAGGCATAATTTGAGTAAGCTGCTTGAAATGAGGCTTATTTTTGTTGTGCTGGGTGGCAAGTATCCGGAAAAATAATAGCATCAATTGTTGCAGGACTGTGATAACTGCCAAGCGAATGTTTTTCATTGGTATTAATAATGCATAAATCCTGAAATTGAATGGAAATATTTTAGTGATATTCTACGGCGAAGTGAATAATAAGATGAAGTCTGTTCAGGGTATGAGCGAACAGATCAATGCCGCCCTTAGCTCCTTGATGTAAAAGAATGTCTGCAACATATCTTTTGTAATAACTTGTCACTTGTAGGTGTTTACTGAAAAACTAGCTGTCAAGATGATTCATAAATATATTGGCAATAGTACCAGCCAGTGGCGAACCCATTCTGCTAAAATTTTTATTATGGAATAAAAAGTATGTATAATGAAGTACTAACGTTAATAATTCATGAAGTTAAACTGCTGCACTTTGTGATAATGTTTTGTGGGTGAGGAGACTGCTTTCATCCATGGGGCTGTAGGTGCAAAGATTGGTAATACACGGAGCGAGGTAGGGGCAATGGTTAGCACACTGGACTCGCATTTGCGAGGACGACGATTCAGACGCAGCCACTCTGATTTAAGTTTCCCGTGATTTGCCTAAATCGCTTCAGGAAAATGCCGAGATGGTTCCTTTGCAAGGTTCAAATGGCTCTGAGCACTATGGGACTCAACTTCTGAGGTCATTAGTCCCCTAGAACGTAGAACTAGTTAAACCTAACTAACCTAAGGACATCACACACATCCATGCCCGAGGCAGGATTCGAACCTGTGACCGTAGCGGTCTCGCGGTTCCAGACTGCAGCGCCCAGAACCGCACGGCCAAATCGGCCGGCTCCTTTGCAAGAGCACAACCGATTTCCTCCCCCATCCTTCCCTAATGCGATGGGACCGATAACCTCGCTGTTTGGTCCCCTCCCCAAATCAACCAACCACACATTGGTAATACAAACAACATAAATCTAGCTCCTTGTGGAATGGTAGTGGGTCTAATTGACTCAGATACCTCATAGCAATTATTGACCGAGTATTTTTTACGAAAAATGTAATGTGTTCCCATCAGTGTGCTTAAATTTTTTGGAAAATAATTAGACTGGGTTGTAAATTTCATGATAAAACGATTTACTTTAGTTCACTTTATAACAAGAATGTCCGCCCCCAGTAGTTTTATCAAACAAAAAACTGGAATGTTCGATTGTCTTTGCATCAAATTCAAATGGTTCAAATGACTCTGAGCACTTTGGGACGTAACATCTATGGTCATCAGTCCCCTAGAGCTTAGAACTACTTAAACCTAACTAATCTAAGGACATCACACAACACCCAGCCATCACGAGGCAGAGAAAATCCCTAACCCCGCCGGGAATCGAACCCGGGAACCCGGGCATACGAAGCGAGAACGCTACCGCACGACAACGAGCTGCGGACCTGTCTTTGCATCATTCGTTATTTTCTTTTGGCATTTATCGCCTGCCTACAAAAATTGATATCACTATTTCTCTGAACCATTGCGACTCAGCATAACAAAAAGAAGCATTCTTCCAAGCAACGATAAGCTGATTACTTAAATTACACTTTAATAGTACAGAAACTAACAAAGAACTGAATATATTATGCCATATTATCTCCTAAAATAGCGCTTATTTTTCCTTAGTTGATAAGATATATATATTTCTAAACTCGAGGTTCTTCAGAACAGAGGCAAAAAATTTAGTAATGATGCTCTAGAAAGCTTCAAATTCATCTCATTTCCCTTTCATGGGAACTTTCTTTTTAAACTGAGTGCTTTTTTCCGCAGATTTAATGTTAAAATTGCCTTAAAAACCGATAATACATATATCTCAGAAGCGAATGACAACACAGAGGGACATTCATCGAGATTGCATTTATGCGGCCAGCCGGAGTGGCCGAGCGGTTCTAGGCGCTTCAGTCTGGAACCGCGCGACTGCTACGCTCGCAGGTTCGAATCCTGCCTCGGGCATGGGTGTGTGTGATGTCCTTAGGTTAATCAGGTTTAAGTAGTTCTAAGTTGTAGGGGACTGATGACAACAGACGTTAAGTCCCATAGTGCACAGAGCCATTTGAACCATTTTGACATGCCTTTATTCATCTCATCATATTCTTAACGTGCAGTTTCTCTGCAAGTGTGTCAACCATTTTTGTCTCTAAAATGTATCTGAATGGTATAAAAATCCAAGATACTGGATATGGAAACACCAAGAGAAATGCATTCTTGAACATTCATATAGATATTAGCCAAGCCTGCAGGTTGTGCTGTTGTATTTGATCAAAAACGGACCTCTGCAGTGTCCTCAATATGTTGCAAGTGTCAGTCATGGTAATAACAGTAGTCTTTGTAGCTGTGAGTGCTGTGGTGCTAAGTGAATCCGAACGTGGGAAAATTGTTGGTGCTCATGTATTGGGTGCTTCCATAACCAATGGAACCAAAGTGTCTGATGCCTCAAGAGGAAGTGTATAGATGATTTATACCACATACAGGAAAGCAGAAAAACATCGTCTGCTAAGTCACAACGTAGACAAAAGTATGTATTGAGTGATCATAAATTATAGTCATTGGAGATGATTATGACGAAGAAAAAAAGGATAACATCTGCAAAAGTCACTGCAAAACTGAATGTCGCAGTGCCCAACTCAGTCAGCACCAAGACAACACAAAGGGAGCTCCCTAAGCAGAAGTTGCAGATGGAGTTTCAAAACTACTCATCAGTGATACAAATGCACATAACAAGAAAATGTGGTGCTGAGGCCATAAACCCTGGAGGACAGTGGACTCGAATTCAGGAGGACGGGCGGATCATACCCGAATCTGGCCATCCAGATTTAGGTTTTCTGAGATTTCCCTAACCCACTCCAGTCAAATACCAGGATGGTTCCTTTGGCAGGGCATGGCCGATTTCCTTCCCCATCCCTGACACAATCCGATCTTTTGCTCCATTTCTAATGGCCTCGATGTCGATGGGACATTAAACCCAAAATTCCTTCCTTCTTTCCTGGATTGTGGAGAAATGGAAGAATGTCGTTTTGTGAGATGATTCTTGATTCACATTGTTTACAACTACTGACCAAAAGTGAAATATGGCGGTGATATGGTGATGATTTGGGCAACCATATCAAGGTATTCCATGGCTGCATGGTTACTCTGCAAGGTCACATTACTGACAAGGACTATGTGACCATTTTGGCTGATCAGACCCACTCCATGGTACGATGTTTGTAACCCACTAGTAATGCTATGTTCCAACAGGAAGTGGCTACTGTTCTTAAAGTTCGCATCATTCACGACTTGTTTTGTGAGCAGAAGGATGAAGTATCACATTTACCCTGGCCACCACAGTCAACAGATCTCCGTATTATGGAGCCTTTGTGGTCTTCTTTGGAGAGAAGTGTATGTGATCGCTAGCGCCTCCATCATCGTTCCCTGTACTTGCCATTAATTTGGAGGAAGAATGGTATAAGATTCCCTGGCAGCTGTTTTGAAAGCGAATGGTTTTCCTACACCGTATTAGGTGTGGTAATGTGTTGTGCTTTTGGTGTTTCCTCATTTTTTCATCCCTGTATGTTTGTTTACCCCTTTATCAGTCATGCACACTTTCCAGTCCACTTGCAACTGACTATGCATGTAAACAGCACTTCATTCCTCCCCAAACAGAGATGCCCTACTGGCTATTGTCCAAAGATCATGAGTCCATAGCAAATTCGGCAACGCGCATCGATACCACAGACATTAGCAATGTTGTAACGTAACGAGTATCTGGGTGAGTTATTCGTCCACCTAGGGCTGGTACTGAGGAGAGCTGAATTTGCTTCCTTGGCACGGCGCGAATCGACTGGACGAGGACTTCGCGCGGCCGCCCCCGGTGAGTTCAGGTGCTGAAACAAGGAGCGTATCACCAGAAATGGGTAAATCCTAAAGCTGGGAATTTGGACAGCAGTTGCTCGCACGGCCTTTGTGTAGGACAGACAATGCTCCAAGAAATGGCGGAGTGTCAGACAAGCTGAAAGATGGCTTCTTACAACTCTGCAAGAATCTATAACAATTCACAGTCAAGTATTAAAGCAAATTTGAATACATCTGCGATCTCAGAAGAAAGAGGCACGTCCAGTGACACAAAAATATTTCAATATTTTTAAAACTACAGAAGTTAATATTTCACAGTGAATAAGCATTTTCACAATGAACCTCTAAATTAACAACATTTAAACGCTTTATTTGATTTCAGTATGCAATATCTCAGATGATAGCATTGCAATGTAGCTATTATCTCAGAAAGCTACATATTGGTATTTAGTTTATTTCTTCATTTATTACGTTTTTATACCTTTCCATTATGCAAGCGCTTGTCAGAACATTGTATTCTCCACAAATACACAGCAAATGAATACAGCACGGATACTTCACATATCGTAGTACTTGTGTGGTTATTTAATGAACGGTTTACTCTTTTGCCACTAACTTTATTCAAATGTTGATTACAAGTACTATTAAAACGGTGCTAATTTAAAGAGGGTCAGTCACTTGTGTTAGCGGACACCACAATTGAAAAGAGAACCAAAAGACGCTTCTGACAAGCAGGCCTAAATAGTTGCTTACATCATACTTAACGAAAGTCTCAGATCATTTACCGTGAACGCACTTGCACAAGAATATTTACTTATTTATTGATGGATAAATCTTTATTTATGTTTATTCTGAATGTTTTGAGTGTGACAAAAACTTCATACCGTTTCTTTATTTTAATATTGTTTTAATATATTAGTTTAGTCCATGCTGAGTCAGATCATGTTTGTAGGACACAAGAACGATGTATGTTTGACGGGGACAGCCTTCAGCCAATGGAAAAGGAGACAGTAGCGGAACACTATGGGAGTCAAATGGAGACTGACTTTTCGAGTGGAAAGCTCAGGAGAGCGATTCTAGGTGCTTTCAGGTGAGTTCTTGAAGAAGACAGACCCGCCTGAGGCAACATCCATGATTCAGTCATATAAGTGATTGATTCTGAGTGATGGATGGCCGCTACCATACTTTAACTTCTGAAGGGGCTTTATATTTCGAGAGATCTGCAACATGCGGTAGTGCATTTTCCTGCTGCAATGTAGGGTTTCGCAGGGATCGAATGAAGGGCAGAGCCACGGGTCGTAACACATCTGAAATGTAACGTCCACTGTTCAAAGTGCCGTCAGTGCGAACAAGAGGTGACCGAGACGTGTAACCAATGGCACCCCATACCATCACGCCGGGTGATACGCCAGTATGGCGATGACGAATACACGCTTCCAATGTGCGTTCACCGCAATATCGCCAAACACGGGTGCGACCATCATGACGCTGTAAATATAACCTGGATTCATCCGAAAAAATTACGTTTTACCATTCGTGCACCCAGGTTCGTCGTCGTGTACACCATCGCAGGCGCTCCTGTCTGTGATGCAGCGTCAAGGGTAACCGCAGCCATTGTCTCCGAGCTGATAGTCCATGCTGCTGAAAACGTAGTCGAACTGTTCGTGCAGATGGTTGTTGTCTTGCAAACGTCCCCATCTGTTGACTCAGGGATCGAGACGTGACTGCACGATCCGTTACAGCCATGCGGATAAGGCGCCTGTCATCTCGACTGCTAGTAATACGAGGCCTTTGGGATTCAGCACGGTGTTCCGTATTGCCCTCCTGAACCCACCGATTCCATATTCTGCTAACAGTCATTGGATCTCGACCAACGCGAGCAGCAATGTCGCGATACGATAAACCGCAATCGCGATAGGCTACAATCCGACCTTTATCAATGTCAGAAACGTGATGGTACGCATTTCTCCTCCTTACACGAGGCATCACAACAACGTTTCACCAGGCAACGCCGGTCAACTGCTGTTTGTGTATGAGAAATCGGTTGGAAACTTTCCTCATGTCAGCACGTTGTACGTGTCGCCACCGGCGCCAACCTTGTGTGAATGCTCTGAAAAGCTAATCATTTGAATATCACGGCATCTTCTTCCTGTCGGTTAAATTTCGCGTCTGTAGCATGTCATCTTCGTGGTGTAGCAATGTTAATGGCCAGTGGTGTATTACTGGACGATAATGGTTTCGTCAGGTCATAATACCTTATACAGTTCTTCTCCCTACTTTTCGACTGGTTGATTTTACTTCACGGCGTTGAATTTTTCACTATGGCCCTGCAAGGTTATCAAAGAGTTGCTGAAAGAAATTATTAGAGGGTCTACCTTTCATATACAACAGCATAATTTCATGTTCAGAGTTCTGTAAAGGTAGTACCCCTTTTCCTCCAACCGGTAGTTGTGACAAGGCATCCACAATTACGTTTTCTTTGCCTGGCAGATAGCAGACCAAAAACTCGAACTCCTGCAAGGCCAGCACCCATCGCATTAGGAGCACATGTATGAGTTTGGCCTGTCCAGACCAGAGTGTACTAACGTAGCAAGAAAAGCTGTAATTTCTGTAACGCCCTGATTGTAGCTAATGCTTTGAGCTAAGTTACAGAATAATTCCTCCCGCTCTTATTCGGGACTTGACCAGCGAGCGCTATCATCCTGTGTTCCTGTCCCTTTTCATCTTCCACTACATAACAGAGCACTGCGCCAATTCCCCAGCAGTAACTGTCGATCGCGAGAGGAAACACCTGTGTAAAACTAAGATGAGCTAAAAGTCTTGAACTGGTGATCTCTTCCTTGACCCTATGAAACTCTGGTTCACATTGGTTCAAATGGCTCTGAACACTATGGGACTTAACATCTATGGTCATCAGTCCCCTAGAACTTAGAACTACTTAAACCGAACTAACCTAAGGACAGCACACAACACCCAGTCATCACGAGGCAGAGAAAATCCCTGACCCCGCCGGGAATCGAACCCGGGAACCCGGGCGTGGGAAGCGAGAATGCTACCGCACGACCACGAGATGCGGACTCTGGTTCACATTGGTTCTTCCATTTCCAATATACGTTTTCCTGGTAAAGGCTAAAATATAGTCGACCAAAGCGTGCAAAACTGCATGTATGCAGAATGTGCTGCACATGTTCTGTCTGAGGCACAACCTGTCTCGGCACTGTTCGATATGTCTCGGCTTTGCTCGGTCTTTCTTGGAACTAGTCGGTGCAGCGCAACATTTCATTTAGTAATGCGGCATTATTCGGTTGACACGACTTTCTTCAGTTTCGTAGAATCATGATTTGAGCCTTTTTTATCCTTCGCTGTTTGTTCGTTGTGTAAAGATCCATCGTTGTGTAAAGTTCCATCGTCACAAGCCTTAAAAATGGATGGGAATCACAGTAGAGAAGAATGAGAATTCTTAACATCTATCATGCAGTTCGACGGATACTTCAAATATGCTATGAAGCAGCATTAAAACACCATGCAGAAAGAGTTTAAAGATTTAGTGGACGGTGAAAGAACAAAAAATTACCGCTATCGACAGACGATTTGAACGCGATTCGTTGATGTGTACATCAAGAGGCATTCTGTGCTAAATTTATAAACATGGAGCACGTGATGAAATTGGTTGTATAAATAGTAAATTTTGTGACGTTTCTCGCATTATTAAACCATCAGTTGCATCAGTATTTGATGGAACAGAACGAAGGGTACTGAGACTTTATACAGGGCGATTCTGTGATGATGTTACAAACTTTCAGGGATGATCGAGAAGGGTAAATATATCACCTTGAGAAGAGGGACCATGGTCCAGAAACACCCGATTCGAGGGATGCAACCGAAACTACCTCTGACAATGAACCTCTTCTACTGCAAGCTCTTTGCTTTCCATAATTTGGACTCTAAAAGTACGTACCTTAAGAGTTATGAGCTTTTGTTTATCTTTGCTGTTGTGAAACATATCTCTTCTATTGAACAAGTGCTCATAGCTCTATAAACGTATGCATTATAGAGCCCACATTTGCTAGTCAGTTTTTTTTCTTGTTTAACTTGCAGTAGATAAAAATGTAAATGTCGTGTGACTAGGGCCTCCCGTCGTGTAGACCGTTTCATGTTTGATGGGTGCAAGTCTTTCGATTTGACGCCACTTCGGCGACTTGCGTGTCGAAGGGGATAGAACCCGGGCCCTTAGGATTGACATTCTGTCGCGCTGATCACTTTCTTTTCTTTTTTTAATCTCATTTTGTTCGTTCTGTTTGTTCGGGGCGGACGTCCCATGGCGCTTATTCAACTTCATCATTAATCCATTAACTCTGTTTTTTCTATTACAGGCGGCAGCTAACCCTCTGACCGAACACGCTGAGCTACCGTGCCGGCCCACTCAGCCACCGGGGGCGGACAGTTTGCAGTAGATGAGGTGCAATGTCAGAGGTATCAGAACGGTTTTCGCCTATAACTTCATAACTCGGTCGTTTCTGGACTATAATTCCATACCTCAAATTCATACATTTATCCTCCTCCATCCCTAGAAGTTGATAACATCTTCACGGAATCACCCTGTTTATTACTGGCAAAAGTACGTTGGTTAGGTTAGGGAGCATGCCTGGAACGATTTCTCGATTTAAGACCTGCTGTTGTTGAATTTCTGAAGGAAAAAGGAAAGCAGCAACGGAAATCAGAACATTCGGAATGGATTGCTGACCTTGCATTTTAAGTGGAATTGACTGCACACTGTCCAAAGTAAACCGCATCAAGCTGAGAAACATCATATTTCTTATTTCGTCGCAATGTATTTAAAATGAAAATCACATTGTGGAATCCTAAATTTCTGGCAACAATCAACATCCATATCCATAAGCTCAATGGCATTAAAGAAAATATGACTTTTGGAAAACTCATTTTAGCGTTGAAAAAATTTCTTAATAGTTTGAAGACAGTACTAATCTTACATCTGCTTTTGATCTGTTTTCAAGACCGTTTAGCGTTTCAGTTGAAAACGTCCCTGTCCACGTGCAGATGGAACTTATCGATCCGCAATGTAATTTCCATTTAAAAGACAAATTATTTTACCTTCAAACTGTCAATGAGATCTTCGTTGTTTTCCTTGGTAAAAATTTTAACGTCTCCATAATCACGCTGCAAACATCATAGAATGTTTCGATCAACGTATGTGCAAGAAATGCTTTTTTCTTCTATTATATAACTAAGCAAGGCAACGGCCTTGCCACAGTGGATACACCGGTTCCCGTGAGATCACCGAAGTTAAGCGCTGTCGGGCGTGGCCGGCGCTTGGATGGGTCACCATCCCGCCGCCACGTGCTGTTGCCATTTTTCGGGGTGCACTCAGCCTCGTGATGCCAATTGAGGAGCTACTCGACCGAATAGTAGCGGCTCCGGTCAAAGAAAACCGTCATAACGACCGGGAGAGCGGTGTGCTGACCCCATGCCCCTCCTATCCGCATCCTCACCTGAGGATGATACGGCGGTCGGATGGTCCCGATGGGTCGCTTGCGGCCTGTAGACGGAGTTAGTAATTATATAACTAAGCAAGTCATGATTACGTTCAATGTGAATGATGGAAACCTGCGAAACTGTCTGTGTCTGTCCCTATGTCGACAGTTTCTGCCAGATATGAATTTTACACTACTGGCCATTAAAATTGCTACACCACGAAGATGACGTGCTACAGACGCGAAATTTAACCGACAGGAAGAAGATGCTGTGATATGCAAATGATTAGCTTTTCAGAGCCTTCACACAAGGTTGGCGCAGGTGGCGACACCTACAACGTACTGACATGAGGAAAGTTTCCAACCGATTTCTCATACACAAACAGCAGTTGATCGAAGTTGCCTGGTGAAACGTTGTTGTGATGCCTCGTGTAAGGAGGAGAAATGCGTACCATCACGTTTCCGACTTTGATAAAGGTCGGACTGTAGCCTATCGCGATTGCGATTTATCGTATCGCGACATTGCTGCTCGCGTTGGTCGAAATCCGATCACTGTTAGCAGAATATGGAATCGGTGGGTTCTGGAGGGTAATACGGAACGCCGTGCTGGATCCCAATGACCTTGTATCACTAGCAGTCGAGATGACAGGCATCTTATCCGCATGGCTGTAACGGATCGTGCAGCCACGTGTCGAACCCTGAGTCAACAGATAGGGACGTTTGCAAGACAACAACCATCTGCACGAACAGTTCGACTACGTTTTCAGCAGCATGGACTATCAGCTCGGAGACCATGGCTGCGGTTACCCTTCACGCTGCATGACAGACAGGAGTGCCTGCGATGGTGTACTCAACGACGAACCTGGGTGCATGAATGGCAAATCGTCATTTTTTCTGATGAATCCAGGTTCTGTTTACAGCATCATGATGGTCGCATCCGTGTTTGGCGACATGGCGGTGAACGCACATTGGAAGCGTGTATTCGTCATCGACATACTTGCGTATCACCCGGCGTGATGGTATGGGGTGCCATTGGTTACACGTCTCGGTCACCTCTTGTTCGCATTGACGGCACTTTGAACAGTGGACGTTACATTTCAGATGTGTTACGACCCGTGGCTCTACCCTTCATTCGATCCCTGCGAAACCCTACATTTCAGCAGGGCAATGCACGACCGCATGTTGCAGGTCCTGTACGGGCCTTTCTGGATAGAGAAAATGTTCGACTGCTGCCCCGGCCAGCACATTCTCCATATCTCGCACCAATTGAAAACGTCTGGTCAATGGTGGCCCAGCAACTGGCTCGTCACAACACGCCAGTCACTACTCTTGATGAACTGTGGTATCGTGTTTAAGCTGCATGGGCAGGTGTACCTGTACACGCCATCCAAGCTCTGTTTGACTCAATGCCCAGGCGTATCAAGGCCGTTATTACGGCCAGGGGCGGTTGTTCTGGGTACTGATTTCTCAGGATCTATGCACCCAAATTGCGTGAAAATGTAATCACATGTCATTTTTAGTACAATGTATTTGTCCAATGCATACCCGTTTATCATCTGCATTTCTTCTTTGTGTAGCAATTTTAATGGCCAGCAGTGTATTATATCTTAAGTGGGCAAAAAAGAATAAATAATGCACTATTTTTGTGATCTATGTTGTTGAAAAATATCAAATATGAAACCAAACCTCATTGAAGGAGTTCAATTTTCCTGGTACGACTGCATTCCCATCTGTTGTGGAGCATTCACAGTTTCCTCCTACTGTAGCTCAGACAGTATAGCGTGATGGGTTGGGAGGGGAGTGGGGAGTGTGTTGCCAGGTGACAGAGATCCACATGCATGCAAAATTCTTTGCCATCCTTGTGATAACAGATGTGGTGCATTGAGGACTTAGTGGCTGAAAAACTTCCTGTAGAATCCCATTTCATTTTTCCTAGCCCAAATACCGACTTCCTTAAGTTCACAGACACTCATCTATCTCCTAAAGCTTGCAATACATGTCCTAGTAACTAGTGGTGTTCCCACATGTGTGGCTGCAGTTAGTAAGTCATCTATGTTGACTGTGGCTTTACATTCTATACTTCAACCCAACACGTCGTCCAGAGCCCTTCCAAATGATGCAGTAGAGACACTAAGCCCAAACTATGACTTTGTAAATTGATAAAACTTAACCCATACATAGAAGCTTCATATTTTTGTCTAGATGTGCTAACTTACTATGCCAATACCCAGATGTAAGATCAAGGCTAATAAGCGTCTTTACCCCACGAAATCTTTGTAGGAATACATCTGGTAATTCCGTCCGATCTGTCTCCTCCATCCGATTTTGATTCATCTTGCGAGCGTCAAGAGCTAACTGCACTGTTCACCCTTTTTTGGAATTATATAACAGCTTACTGCTGGCTCTATAACGCCTCCATCCTGCATGCATTGGACCTCCTTATCCACTGTCTCTCTCTTCGCGAGCGGGATCAGATAGGTTCCACTTTAAATTCGCATTCAAACTGTGTAATTGCACTTGGATATGGTGAAAACACATGTTTGTAACTGTTCTTTCTCCTTGGCTGGTATCTCTACTAGTTCCATGACCTTCACTTCCATTTCGTAGTCTGCTTCATTGGTGAGACTCTCATGAATTACTGTCTGTTCTGCTGCCGATTCTTCTCTTACATTCTCAGTTAGCAAGCGTTGTCTCTCATATGTTGAACACACATACAAGCACTTCACAATCCTTCGCACTGTCGGCCAAATACCCACTCTTTAAGTGCCACCGTTATCCGTTGTCCGTCAAATGCAGCCATGAGTAGCCCCTTTTTTGCCTCTCAGATTGCTTGTGCGCTTCTTAGCCAATCACAACACAGTAAAATTGGATTGCATAACTGCGGAATAATAATTATGTTGTGTCTCAACATGCAACTATCCATCGTAAACATCAAGCAGGCTTGCTTTTTTGAAGGTTGGCTTCCCTTTCCCACAACGTCTATGATTCTCACGTCTGATAGCGGTAATGTCATTAGCGGACACTTTTCAACTAGTAATCTTTAAGTGTCTTCCGACATACCTGACGGATCGTTCCCTGGATTTAGAGCAGCACATTTGAATTGGGTATGGCTTTTTTTTTTTTTTTTTTTTTTGCTTTTTCAGTCTTGATCAGGCCCTTTCAGACACCAACCCCTTTTCCCTCTCTACGGTGCTTCAGGTTCTCGTACTACTCCTAATTCTCTGGCCTGATCGCTTGGCCCGGCCCATCCATCCAACTCGACATCAAACACACTCTCATTATCAATTTCATTTAGGCCCCTTACCCACACCTGGTCGCTGTGATGGGAAGGGGATGGTCGTCTTGGCCTCTACCTACATTCTCGACTCCCTCTCTGCAGGTCGGTGCACCATCTTCTAATCTCGAAGAGGTGCTCTCTTCCCTATCCCAAGCGCGTGAATATCTTATGGAACGTTTTCCAGACATGTCTTCCACCTCTTCACTCCTCATGCATACCTTCAGGCAACTTCATTATGATTAAAGTAGCCAGTTCCTCTGGACGAAATGGGTCCGATAAATAGGAATTTTACTCTATGTAATTATTGTGCAAGCAGCATAAAAATCGTTCCACTGCCTCGTTCGAATGGTGTTATGTTATGTTATGTTAACCGGGGACCGAGGAACGAAGGAAAGGCTCCGTCCCCGCGGCAGCCTCAGTGGTCCACAACACCACGACGACTACCGCAGTCCACTTCACCCCTCCGCCGCCCCACACCGAACCCAGGGTGATTGTGCGGTTCGGTCCCCGGTGGACCACCCAGGGAACGTCTCGCACCAGACGAGTGTAACCCCTATGTTTGCGTGGTAGAGTAATGGTGGTGTACGCGTACGTGGAGAACTTGTTTGCGCAGCAATCGCCAAAATAGTGTAGCTGAGGCGGAATAAGGGGAACCAGCCCGCATTTGCCGAGGCAGATGGAAAACCGCCTAAAAACCACCGGATCACCGGACCTCGACACAAATCCGCCGGGCGGATTCGTGCTGGGGACCGGCGCTCCTTCCCGTCTGGAAAGCCGTGCGTTAGACCGCACGGCGAACCGGGCGGGCTCGAATGGTGTACTTTGGTATATATGTCTTTTGTTACGTTGCTTTGTGCAGCACTAGCCCAAAATTTTTCTAGACATACGGCTTGAAATTCTGCGAACGTATGACAAAACTCTTGTATTCTTAGCCCAGATGCTAAAGCTCCATCTCAGCAACTCCGACAACTACACTGATTTCTACCGGATCCGTTCGTTTCGTCACGACTGCTAGCTGTTGTAAGTGTTCAACTAGCCATTCTTGTACTCTGTCTGTTGGTGTCTATGTTTCAGCATTGGAAGTGCACAATTACTGGCGCAGTTCCAAGGCAGGTCCCGCAACTTTGTCTTCCGCGTTTCTGCGAACCAATTCATTTGCTCCTTCTGGCCCTCGTTCTCTTCCACAACCTCATCAAGCCTCCTATTAGTGGCTTCGAGAGACTTTGTTAGCGTCTGTTCCACCGTGCGTAACTTCTCTACAAGTTTTGGAATCCGGCAACCGATTCAGTCAGAACTTCTAGCGACTTGTTAATTGCTTCCTGCTTTGCACTCATCCCTTTGCTTAAGGCCTCGCGTCTTTCGCCCATACCTTCCTGTCTTACAGCTATCTTTTTAATGCTGTCTACCGGTTCTTTGCCTTTGACTTCGTGAATGCGCCTAATCTCAGCTATTTTCTGCTACCGATTTATTCAATTCGTGCAACACTTGTAGGATCGAATCTAACCTGTTTAAATCAGCCAACAGGCAGACAATCGTTACGCAAGTCCGCTGTTTGGTTCGATTTGTCTGTTACTAATTCTCGCCCTTCCGAGTTTTCCGAAAAACTGTCCTTATTTGTTAACTATTTAGCAACGACAGAACGTAACAAATTTATTCCCGAAGTATTAATTACACTCCTACATTGCCTATGTCTTGTCAAAATCCCATCCAAAATACACTCCCTATAGTTATTCATTACAGGCATGTTCTTTTCCTGACAAGTACCGACACTGAGAATGTATAGGGGGCTATAATTAAACTATCGCTACTAGAGACGGCTTCCATGAAAACCGAGTGATCGTAGGGCATAAAACTTGGTGTAAACGTTTGTCAGGAGATGCGGAAGAGAAATAACTAATAAACCATTGAAAGGAACACATTTTAATTTCCAAATGAGAAAGTAACATTTATCAATTGCGTACCACGTTTACGTACCAGGTTACAAAGGTTGCTCAATATGACGACCATCTGCATCCACGGCAGCTTGGAACCGTACTATTGTTCGCAGCACTTTCGAGCATTGGAACATGGAATGTTCAGGTGTCGTGATACAGCTCTTGCACTGCTTGAAGATCACACATTGCGTCCAGCTTTGTTAGCCATGGCAACAGTAACGTCTTCAACAATTTGTGGTGCCTCTCCCAGGAGCAATTCCCAAATCCCCACTTAATTCAAACTTCCAAATCATGTTCTCCATCGCCGGCGAGGAAAGAGGACCTCTTCGTATTCCTTTAATGCGTCGGTACTCCTAAAGAGCGACACCACTGTTGCTGTTGTTTTGGTAAATCTGCTTTACGAGTAGAGCCCGGATCACCTTGTCCAGAATGTTAACTGTCTGCAAGTGTAATGCACACTGATGCTTGTATTTCAACCCTTAGTCCCCTAACGGCATGTCATCACACTAACACTACTAACAAAGCAAATGCTGCAGCGTTCAGTCTGAACATGATTTTTGGGTACCCATATGGTGAATAGTTTTCCATCTGCATTGGTTCAACTAGCGAAAGTTTAATTATAACCACCCTGTACTTTTAAAAGCAAAGAAAAATCCTTAAATTAACAAAATTCAACAATACCTGTTTATCAACCAAACACTTTCGTTATCGAGTATGTGACGACATTCAGTAGATATATAAAACTCACAAAACATTGGCCACTATTATCGATAACAGAAAGCACTCCCTTACCAAAATAAAATTTACACTTGTCTGTTGCTCACAACAGATGACTAGGTACTACAGTATCTGCAGTGTTTTTCATATGAAGGCTTTTATATTTGCCTTTGAAAATGAGATATTATCGAAATGTGTAAGTCAGTTCCAATCAGTAAACAGTGTGGCTCAGGTAATTTGATATTTCTAGTGCAATTTGGACACTACGTCTCATACAGCGTTTTTGCAGACCATTAAAAAAATTACCAAAATTAAGTAGCGTGGCTTTCATTTTACTTTATTTTATTTTATTTTTTGATAATTTGCCACTAGACTACTGTGTTGTACTTCCTCCATTCTCACCCTCGCTGCCTTGTTGCATCTGCCGTCAGAGGATACCAGCTGTGGCTCGTGAGTATACATTTTGGGTGTTCATAAATTTTTAGATACAGAAAAATTTGAGAGCGTGGAACTAATAGCATCTGCTGTATAATAGTTATGCATATCAACAAATTTATACAACTACAGACACTGCCAATACTAATAACAACAACAACAACAACAATAATAATAATAATAATAATAACGATAATAATAAGAAGAAGATCCATAACTTATCTGACAAAAGAAATAATTATTTTCGTGGAACTTTGTTGTTTTGTGGATAATTAAGTACAGCTTAGGGCAATAACGAAATAATCTGTAAGCTTTCTCAACCCTCCACTTCGCATTTTTTTTTTTTTTTTTTTTTGTAAATGGGAGTTTTCGTGATTTTCCATTTTTTCAGTTATATGTAAAAGATCCCTAACAGATCTACTAGTTCACGAATTCACTTCGGAGATGAAAATCAGATATTCTTATGCTGCACCCAGACAACAACTTGTGCTAACTGTACGCTTCCTTGTTAAGTGCTTTGTAGTAACGCCTATTTGATTTCGACACTCTCTCAGCAAAGTATCTGTTCTCGGAGGCCCTAGTCCTTTTGCGTTAACATTTCCTGGTAATTCAATTTTCTGTTCTCAGAATGTAATTTTCACTCTGCAGCGGAGTGTTCGCTGATACGAAGCTTTCTGTTGGATTAAAGCTTTGTGCCAGACCGAGACTCGAACTCGGAACCTTTGCCTTTTATGGGTAAGTGCTCTACCGGCTGAGCTACCCAGCCACGGGTGACAACCTGTCCTCACAGATTTACTTTTCTGTTAGCATTTAAAATAGATTCAAATAGTCCATGTTTACACTGCACATGAAAGCCGATTACCGCATAGTAAACAGCCGACTCCAAACAACGCCGTTTGTGGAAATGATTAAATTCAAGTAGTAACGTCTACCAGCATGGTTCAAAGGGATCTGAGCACTATGGGACTTAACATCTGAGGTCATCAGTACCAGCATGGTGACTTGACTAGAATACAAATGAGGCGCTGAGATCCATAAGGACCCAAAGTACACCGCCGTCGATACCACGGGTGAATATTAGAGAAACCAGTGATACAGCTTTTCGTGAATTTTCATATATATATATACTGTTGGCCAAAAGCACAGATAAACCTGACTCACCATAAGATCAACAGATTTCAGATGCATTAATAAATGCTACAATCTCACAATCGGCGGTGATGTGCTTTAGGCCCTTATGATTCTCACAAGGGAAACTCTCCATCGCACCCCCGTCAGATTTGGGGGTAAGAGGGCCCAATGGACAGCCCGTCAAAAACTGAACACAGATCAAGCGTGAAAACAGGAAGAAGTACTAAACCATGACGAAAAAACAAAAGAGAAACAGTGAGCGGTCTAAGCTCAAGAACTACAACGTCGAGCACAGACGAAGAGCTATGGCGTCGTGGTTAAGCGGTGACGGAGTTGGACTTCAAATTGGACGAGTCCGCGTTCAAATCTTAGGTATTAATAACCGCTTCAGCTGTATGTAGTCCTTCTTTTTACCGAATCACTACCAGTTTGTGACACCTAAAGCCATATCTTCAGGTGGACAAAGCTCCATCGTGCCATTTTTTGTTTTCACAAAATTATGAACTTTCCGTCCGATCATTGACGTGTCTGTTCGTTGTATTCAAATTTATGTCTGTGTCGTGGTGTAACGTTGGCAACAGCGAGTTGTAAGGAAGAGACCTATAATGAAATTTGATTCTGCACAACTACTCTATTAGCAGCCGAAAGGAAAAGGCTTTCGAATGAGAAACGCAAACGTTTGATAACAAAGCGACAAGTCAACCGAATCCTGCACTGGAAAACACGAGTGGTGTGTCATACATGGCATTAGTGACAGTACGTGAGGTATATGATATGAATGTCTTATCGACGCACCTAACTTGTACGCCTGATGAGTGAGTGAGATAAGCCTCCTTGCCCGGTTTAGGTGTTCGTATGAATATGAATGTGATCACTCCCAAAGAAATGATGAAAATATAATAGTTTGTCACATAAGCTGCAACAAATGAACTCAACAGTTTCACAATCACACAGTTTTCCCTGTAATCTATCAAAACGTATGTTTTTAACGTTTCTGAAGTTGCTTTCCGTTTTTGAAGTTTTGAGTCCTGTAACATTGTTGACACCCGTTTATGTGTTGTTTTCATTTCTGTGAGATGTCTCTGTGGTATCTCGCCTGCTCTCACTATTTATCTCATTTACTTGCGAAGTACTGTACTCTTACCACATGACTCATATTCTATAACCAATGTATAGTATGACAGTTGCCCAGACTACAGAAAGAGAACAGACATTTCAATGACAGTTGATCATTTTGTGAAAAAAATTTGCCGCGAGAGAGTTTTGAACACTGCTGATCTGTTTTTCAGTCCAACACCATGACAACCATGACGCAGTGGTTATGCAAATAAGCTCGATATTGTACTTTTTAAGCTTGCACCGTTCGTTATTTCTATTTTGCTTTTTTTCACACTTCAGTGCACCTTCTTCCTGTTTTCATGCTGATCTGTGTTCAGTTTTTGACGGGCTATCCAATGCATCATCTTACCACCAAATCTCAGGGGGATGCAATGGGAAGTTTCCCTTGTCAACGCCACAGATGGATTACTGTATGACATACTTCATAAATGGGTTTACTGTGAGTACAACTTTAACATATACTGATGTCCAATCCAATTTTATTATAGTATACAGTGAGTGGATTAGCGTATCTGGATCTTTGCCGAGCGAACAGGGGTAAAGGTCTGTCGCAGTGTGCTATCACCTTGTGGCACTGACGTAAACTTCTGTTAAGTGGCAAGGGCTAACTGTGCACATCGTGAACCATACACGTTGTTTATCAAATACGTATGTATTTTGCAAACACGTCACGCGGGTTGCGCATGCGCAAAAGCTCCTTAAAATGTGCACAACTAAAGATATGCTAGCGACCCTGGTGCCAAGTTTCACAGAGTCTAGAGGAGCAGTAGCGCGGTAGATTTAAGTGCTGTACCTTTCAGATTGCAGTATCTATGTTAGGCTCAGCAGCATTCAAAGAAAAATAAGCAATAAATCCGCAATGTGTCGAAAGTTTGGGTGTTCATGTGCGCTTGCGCTCTTACACAGCAACCTCCACTGGAGGATACTCACGTCGCAGCCTGGCAGGTGCGCCAAGCATAGGATTACTCCGATTTCCCAGGTGATTGTGACAGCTCCTTTATCTCCTTCATTTCCATGCTATCCCACAACGTCTGCATGTTAATGATTAATTAAGGCCCCGCTACAAGACAATTGATCATTAAGGAATATAACATAAATTAGCAAATCAGTAAGACAGCCATTACTAGGCTGTATCAACTAGAAAAGAATGAAAGAAAGTTCCGCTGATCTTCAAGTCAGATTTTGAACAATGAAGCTGCACATCTACCACTGTGTTATGATGAAGGTTGCACCGTGAGGCGCAATAAAACATTTGTTACCAGTGAACAAAATGCATTTTTCTTGCTTTAAGACCGCAGAGCACTAAAGAAATTTTCCTGTTAAGATTATCCTAATTCATTCACACTTACTCTCACGCTATTCCTATATCTAAATATTTATACTGACGAAACATTCCATAATAATTCACATGACAATCACTGAGGCTAGTTACTCCTACCGCACTTCCATGGAACACATTATTCAGCCAGTATTGTACAGCCGCTGGGGCACGTCCAGATGGTTCAAATGGCTCTAAGCACTATGAGATTTAACATCTGAGGTCATCAGTCCCCTTGACTTAGAACTACTTAAACCTAACTAACCTAAGGACAGCACACACATCCTTGCCCGAGACAGGATTCGAACCTGCGACCGCAGCAGCCTCGCGCTTCCGGATTGAAACGCCTAGAACCACTCGACCACTGCGGCCGGCGTCTATGAAGAGGCAGCCAAGAATGAAGACCTGTCCCACAGTTTTTAGCAGGCTGGCATTGCACTCATCTACCCGATTATGAGCTGAACCTAAGGGCGATCGCCAGTTATCCCACTACAAGCCACCCCTCTTTCCATTGTTACAAAACAACAATATTATATTATTTCTAACTCGAGACATACATTTAAATTTAATAGGAATCCTTATATTTCCCTTTTATCTTTATTTATAAAATCAAATCCCTGACTGTGTTAATTACTTATAGGTTTAGGACGCGTAATTTCGCACCAGAGTCGGTCCTACAGCTATGCTGTCCGCTCGAAACCTCGCTTCTCTCTAGAGGGTGGGAGAAATTGCTTGCACGTCCTGCTACGACTTTGTCGAGACAAACGCCTCTGGAATGCGCTGCCCTAGTGCCGGGCGGAAATTGTTCCCGCCATTCGGGCGCCACAGCTGACTATATATGCCCCAAGCGCATCTCGTGATCTCGTTCCCTTACAATATTAAAATTTACGTTAATATATAATTTTATGCCCATAGAATTATTTTAGCAACACGTTAATAAATGTGTAAACGCACAACAGCAGAAAATGAAAAGATGCATAGGGGGTAGTTACGGAACGTTTATACGTGGGCGTGCTGAAAATTAATGCCTCCGCATTTTTATGTTATTAACATTCTATATATATATATATATATATATATATATATATATATTTGCAATTGTTTGTTGCTAGAAGGTTCCGGTTTGTAGCGTGTAACATGACGGTGTGTTAGGGAACTATGTCGGTGCGTGAGAAACAGCGTGCTGTAATCAAGTTTCCAATTCGAAGAGTTCGTCCCCACCTGGAGCATCCTCTCCTTCAGCACGACATTGTCAGACCACATACGAGCGCTGTGACATCTGGAACAATCCGACGCCTTGGGCCCACTGTCATCGATTGTCCTGCATACAGTTCCGACATGGCACCATCCGATTTTTATCAGTTTATTTTGATAGTTATGAAACGGTCTAAGGAGAGGTGGGGTTGTTGCTCCGTCATTAAAGTCAAACATTCTACACTGACGGCGTCAACAACACATCGGGAGAATTGTGTTCGTCGCCAGGGTGACTATGTCGAGGAATAAATGTGTAGACACGAAGAATAAAAATGCGGAATGTTAATAACGTTTGTTATATTTAAACACTTTAAAGATTTTCCACATAAAAAATTGGGAGCAATTACTTTACAGAAGGCTGTCGTGCAAAACCTGTACTAGGAAAGTTCTTTGCTGTGACAAAAAAGAAAAAAACAACTAAATGGAAAATAACAATATATCGGACTAAAGCAGTGTATTCAAACGTGGCAGGAACAGTCATGAGGGAAGTGATGGGAGAGGAAGGGAAAGGGAACGTGGCAGAATGCAAGTAATGAAGACAGGGAGGCAGCAATGGCGTGACTGACTGAGGAGCGGAGTTCTTGAGCTTTTCGTAAGTTCGACAGGCTACCCAATCGTTCTTAGAGTGCATGTCGCTTGTTTCAGAGACGCAGAACAGAAATGTTGAAGAGAGTTGAACTTTTTAGTGAATGGGCACAGCTAGAATTCTAGGTAAATGACTATAGTGCAGTGATAGATGCTTGATTTTATATGCACAGTACAGGGGTCTGTTGCACACTGACGACTAACTTGTCTGGATGCTACCGTCATAACTGGGCGTATGAAGCACTGTCATTGTCAAATAGATAAATGTTGCAAATGTAAGGCACGAGGGTATTCATGTTTACTACAAACTGTCTAGAGTTTCCACTTCTCGTGTCGTTTTGGATTACATCGCAAAAGTGGAGAATATCACATCCTGTGGAAATATGTTCAGAAACCTCTGGAGGAAGTAGCGGCAAGCCTAAGTCTTTCTGCAGGTGTTTACAGCAATTTCTACCGGATTACTGTGCTCGTTCAAGATTACACCCAAGTTATTCATAGTTTTCTAATCAGGTAGTTAGATACCGTCGAGAAAAGCATAGGGATAATTGTTCGCGGAACTCAGGACTGATTAACTCCTAAAGAGATACCAAAACTACGTGGAACTTTTTGGCATTTAGTTAATCAAATGTTTTGCGCTCATGTTAATACTTAGGAGAGGTTATTTATCCAGACGATGACAGTATCGATAGCTTGACGTGTAGCACTCGAGCAGATGTGGAGACAACAGAAACAGAAATGATACTTACAGGAGGACAATATAGTGACGCAGTGGTAAAGACGCTCAGAAGGAGAGAGGCTTCTCACCCATTTACATTTCAATTTTCCGTGTTTTCCCTAGTCCTCCTCTGCAGCTATGTGGTCAGCGTGTCTGACAGTTATGCTGCCAGTACTACCAGAGAGTTTTCCTTGATGGGAAGACGAACGAGGTGCACCCAACCTCGAGCTTCCAGTTAAGCTGCTTGCGGCTCCTAGGTCTGGGAACCTGACGATGGCCCGGAGACCGGTGAGCTGACCCTATGTCACTCCACACCCCATCCGAATGACCCCACTGAAGAGGATGACACGGTGGCCGGTCGGTAGTGATACGGTTCCCTTAAATCACTCAAGTCAAATAGTGTCTTTCAAAAGGACATGCCCGCTTTCCTTCAGCGTCCTTGTTCGCTCCGTCACTAATGATAGCCGTGGCCTTCTTCAAGAAACCAGACAGGCACTCTTCCTGGCTGATTAGGGAAACCTAATAATTACACCAGAGTGCTCCGATAGGGATATATGTGCATTTTAGCGTAAATCCTACCGAACTGCAGTTCAATGTGCGCCACCTAGTAAGATGCGGATTATGTTTTAAAATACTGTGAATACGTAGAAACAAAACCACAGCGGATCACAATAAAAATAGGCAAGTAATGGTCCAATGATACTCTACCAACAATTTGAGACCACAACCGCGGGAAGCATTTGACAGGGGACTTTCACCGTACTGTAAACACGCACGTCTTTCTTCTGGTGAATAAATATAACACACGCCCAGCTATATGTAGAACTCCTCCCATGTGGCTGTTAAGCCTGCAAGAGCTCACCGCGTGTTTGGACGTATGCCAGCATTGAAGCGCATATGTGAAGGGAAACACACTCTTGGGCGAACTTTAATTTGTTCCATTCTCTGCACGTTACTGAGTCTACGGTTGTCTAAATATACCTCATACATTCTCTTACCAATATAGAGCGAAGGGTAATTCACCGAGGAGATAAATCAGACGACGCAAGAATGGCATCGGAGTCACACGGTTGGCATTCTATGGTACTACATATCAATGCGATCAGCCCAGGTCGTCACTTGGTGAGCGGAATTTGTCATCTATATGTGCAGGATGAACCTTAACTCCACCGAGAAAATTTCAAATGTCGGTGCAGAATTTTTTCGGAGTGTTTTGTTATAAGATACCTGTGGTCATTGGTGGCTTGTCACAGAGTGCTGAAATAATTACGTTTTATTTGGTTTGTTAGCGCAGTTACCTTTGTTTCTGTGAAAATACTTCCACAGCAATGGTTCAAATGGCTCTGAGCACTATGGAACTTAACATCTGAGGCCACCAGTCCCCTAGAACTTAGAACTACTTAAACCTAACTAACCTAAGGACATCACACACATCCATGCCCGAGGCAGGATTCGAACCTGCGACCGTAGCGGTCGCGCGGTTCCTGACTGAAGCGCCTAGAACCGCTCAGCCACACCGGCCGCCTCCACAGTAATGAAAAGGCGTGTAATATGCAGCTTTGTAAACTGCAACAGAAAATAAAGAGTAGACGTCTATCTACAGACACAAAAGCACCGTAATGTAGTGGTTCTAGGCGCTTCAGTCTGGAACCGCGCTGCTGCTACGGTCGCAGGTTCGAATCCTGCCTCGGGTACGGATGTGTGTGATGTCCTTAGGTTAGTTCGGTTTAAGTAGTTCTACGTCTAGGGGACTGATTAACTCAGATGCTAAGTCCCATAGTGCTTAGAGCCATTTGAACCATTTTTTTGATGTGGTGGTTTCCTTCGGTGCTAGAACAGCTAAGCATAGCGTCGTTGGGGAGCTCTTCCATTGCATTCATTGCACCCACAGACGAGGTGCATGTCGGCCAACTCTTTATCAGGAATTTATCCGTAGTGCTGCATGCCTCTGTTAATGTATAACTAACACTGCCGGGAAAACAAAGGCGAGACAGACCTGAGCAGTACTGAATGCAAGTTTGACGGCGAAGAACTAAGTGAGCTTTACTGTTGTCAACAGCAAGTACCAAGAGCGGATAGAACAAGTTTCTTTCCAAACAAGACACACACCACACCCAACCGAAAATTTCCCTGTTTTGCAGATATTTTCAGTGCAGTACCAATCCAGGGATAAATAATGGGTAAGAAATGAAACGAAATGCAATTGTCCAGTAACAAGCTATTGGAGACCACAGTTCCCTTACAATAAAATATTCAAAAATATCCCTGAGAAACCTCCAAAATTTTTAGCAGTGAAGTTGGAATTCCCCCTGTATGCTCCGCAAACCACCTCAAAGGATGAGGTGGACGCTTCGTCTGATACCATTATGGTTTACGACCTTCCCTGTTCCACTTACAAATGCTGCAGGTGAAGAACAGCTGTCGATAATTCTCTGCAAAAGCTAGAATTTCTCTGATTTTTCCGTAAGCTAGGTACACCCAAGAGAATTTTTCACTATGAGAGAGCCCTTGCGAGTAATACCTGCCGTGTAAACAGCGCTAAGAGTCAGTTCGGCGGCAGTGTCCGACGTTGGGGAAAGATATCAGGTAGTCGCGCTCAACGAGGTTTGCTATCTCGTGTAGGCGGCAACCTCCATGTCTCGGGAGCTGCTCGCCGTAGCTCTCCGACAAGAAAAATTGTGCCAGTAATTTGGGTTGAGCCGAGAGTATTCCGTGAGTGGTGAGCGGCTATACTGCGCCTAGGAATGTGCAGTATTTCACAGTTTTTACGCTACACTCACCTTAGTAATATACAGGGTGATTCAAAAAGAATACCACAACTTTAAAAATGTGTATTTAATGAAAGAAACATAATATAACCTTCTGTTATACATCATTACAAAGAGTATTTAAAAAGGTTTTTTTTCACTCAAAAACAAGTTCAGAGATGTTCAATATGGCCCCCTCCAGACACACGAGCAATATCAACCCGATACTCCAACTCGTTCCACACTCTCTGTAGCATATCAGGCGTAACAGTTTGGATAGCTGCTGTTATTTCTCGTTTCAAATCATCAATGGTGGCTGGGAGAGGTGGCCGAAACACCATATCCTTAACATACCCCCATAATAAAAAATCGCAGGGGGTAAGATCAGGGCTCCTTGGAGGCCAGTGATGAAGTGCTCTGTCACAGGCTGCCTGGCGGCCGATCCATCGCCTCGGGTAGTTGACGTTCAGGTAGTTACGGACAGATAAGTGCCAATGTGGTGGCGCTCCATCCTGCTGAAATATGAATTGTTGTGCTTCTTGTTCGAGCTGAGGGAACAGCCAATTATCTAACATCTCCAGATACTGTAGTCCAGTTACAGTAGCACCTTCGAAGAAAAAGGGACCAAAAACTTTATTGGCAGAAATGGCACAGAAAACGTTCACCTTAGGCGAGTCACGTTCATACTGGGTTGTTTTCCGCGGATTCTCGGTGCCCCATATGCTGAACAACTGTCGTCGATTCACTTCTGCCGTACTCAATAACACAAAAAGCTTTCTGTTTAGCGGTCGCCATCTTAGCATCAACTGACGCTGACGCCTAGTCAACAGCGCCTCAAGCGAACAAATGTACAACTAAATGAAACTTTATAGCTCCCTTAATTCGCCGACAGATAGTGCTTAGCTCTGCCTTTTGTCGTTGCAGAGTTTTAAATTCCTAAAGTTGTGGTATTCTTTTTGAATCACCCTGTATTTTGCCGTATTCGTGCACACGTTAAATGAAATCACTAACGAAAGTGAGTGTTTTGAGGTGTAATTTGTGGCCGTGGCATCTTTCTGACCCAACAAATCGCTCGTTTATCCCACTACACGAACAACACGAGCAGTTAGTCTGTTTGCCGGCCGAAGTGGCCGTGCGGTTAAAGGCGCTGCAGTCTGGAACCGCAAGACCGCTACGGTCGCAGGTTCGAATCCTGCCTCGGGCATGGATGTTTGTGATGTCCTTAGGTTAGTTAGGTTTAACTAGTTCTAAGTTCTAGGGGACTAATGACCTCAGCAGTTGAGTCCCATAGTGCTCAGAGCCATTTGAACCATTTTTAGTTAGTCTGTTTCTAAAGCGCTAGATTTAAACAATGCAATGCAGCAAAGAACTTACAAAAACATTGTAGACATATGATACAGAGTTTATAAACGAAAAAACAATCATGTCAATGAGGAGAGTCGATCTTAGGTCAATACTAGTGACAGTCTAGCGTGGCATGCATTGCACCACATAAATACTGCAAAATACTCCATAATAAACGTGTACCGTCATTGTAGGTATAGTTGAGACTGCTGTCGCAATGGATACGCACGGTGAAGTGAATGTCAGATATGTGTCGGCAAAAAAGTGACGAAGAAAACTTTCAGGAAGTGGACTCAGGACGAAGTTGCGAATTTCACTTTTTTGTAAGTGGAAAGTACACTGCTATTGAATGTACAGTCAATGGACTGCAGGAACTGAGATAAGAAGCGAAGTTTGTTAGCTGGAATGACTCCAGTTTGTAACACTTCCACAGAGTAAATTTAACAGAATATCCACCATTTCTGGAATCGGGCAACGTACTTTTAAAACGTAGATTAATTAACGGAGAGAAACAAGTGAAATCATGTTGAAAAGTAATCGTTTTGGAATTCGAAAAATTGCTATTTAATTTCAAGTGAGACAGCTGTAATTCGATATGGCGTGATAATTATTAATTGTATTATTGTGCTGAGTGTTGGATAATTAAACCTTCAGGAATTTACGAGTGGTTCCTTCAGTTAATGCAAGTAAAAACGTTCACATATATGAACGTCCATAAATGCTTCATTTACCAGATATCCACCCTATTTTGCTTTTGAACGTGTATGTGTATCAATATGAAATATCGTGTAATGCTATTTCATCGTTATTGCTACTTTGGCAAATATCAAAGGGAATAAACGTACCTGATGTTAGAAATCTTTGTGTCACAAGCAGTCTGTCTCTTACACCAATGGACTTACGCATAACAGTATCTTGCTTGGAAATTTTGGGGCCATTTATAAGGAACATATCATCCATTTCCACCTCTGTCGTTCTCTTTAATTTCGATGTTGTTGTGCATCTTCCATCACAAGCTCTACACTGAGATTTATGCATGTTCCAATATCATCTCACCACCTACAACACGCTCTTATCCAACACTGACCAGGTCCTTTTTTATCTTTACCAATAAAAGATGAAAAGTGCAGTTGCATCCCGACGCTCTTTCATCACAACCTCGCACAGCACTACGACTGAAAAATTTAGCGGGGAGTGATACCTCAGCTCTCACAGACTCTCTCACTCTGCTGTGCGTAAACGCATCCGACATCTGATTTCGCAAGACTTTAAGACACTTACAGAAAGGACTTGCAAGAAATTATCACACAGAAACTGTCAGCGAAAAATCGCTCTTAGTGTAAACAATTCTGCGAGTACTATCTTAGAATACCAGACTGACAGAAAGAGAAAAACTCTCGTGTATACCAGCCCGGAAGAGCTCAGTTTCTCGGATTTTAACTGCGAAACTCTTCTTTATGAACAACATTTCTTTTGTAGCGTCTACCAATGAGGTATGAAGAGCATCGTCGTCATGCTCTCGTGCTTACTAAACGCACCTGTGACGAAATTCCTCGTTCTTCTTAGGAACTTAATGTCCTTCATTAATCTACCTGAAAATGGTCCTAGTGTGACGAGCCATACTCAAAGTCGTAAGATGCCTCTTTCATGTGTGAATTACATTTCCTAGGATCCTCAGCCCGGCATCTGCTTTTTCTACGACTAATCTTATATGGTAGTTCCACTTTAGGCCGCTCCGGACGGTTATTCCCAGATATTTTATAGTTGTTACTGTTTGCAGTATCAAACACCAATGATGTAATCGAACAACACTGAAACTTTCCACCTACTATTTTATATCTGCATTCGCGTCTACGTCCGTAATTGCGAATCTTTTGCCAGGCAGGTGCTATTTTTTCTACCATACTGTAAAGAGTTTATCGTGCTACACTCTGTGGAGCTGACTTGACATTATCAATGTTTGCGTTACCATCTTAGACAAGAGGGCTGTGTCATTGATGAAAACAATGCTTGGTGACACATCACAGCACCACAGATAGACTACGACCAGCCTATAGGATGCAGAAACAAATATATATTTTAGTTCAAATCCCCGTCGACGGTGAAGTCGTTAGAGATAGATCACGAGACTGAGCTCAAATTCATGTCATACAAGGACGGAAACGAAGACTTGTCAGATTTTACGGATCTTGTTACCATTATCTTGAAATAATGAATAATGTATAGGAAGTAAAATTATCACCAATCCGAAAGTTGGTTTGAACATCGCAGCGCCTACAAGGCGTGGTCGTGTTAGACGTGGTGTGCTCTTGCCTTCCTATGGCCTGTAAACAGATGCCCTCAGCCAGGAAAAGGGAACCTACACTTAAAAATCATTGTCAGAAGTGAGAAAACAAATTTTGGAAACGACTTGTGATTGAACCCCGAATCCTTGCATTTGTTGTCTAGCACCTACCTATTGAACCACCGAGTCGTACACTAAAAATATTAAAAAATGTTTATTTCTGTGCTACTCACCTTTCTTCCTTTCTGGTGTGAAATTCTGCAGGTATGATTCATCCTCTGCAACGTTGCCCAACAGGAACGGTACTGTTCCCTCGGGAAACTGTATCTCGTGCGAGAAAGAGAATCACATTCTAGCAGCCTTGTGGGCTTAGCGTCACGTTCATGTCTTTTAGATTCCGAGTGTGTGGCCTGAGCTCCCAGTTGGTGCACATCGACAGCGCAGAAAGATATGTATGTAGCTTCTTTTCTATGTTTACTTCGTAGATTCTTACTTAAATTGCGTGTGAGTTTCGTATAGGAGGTGTAATTTCGAGTTTTAGTTACTGTAATCGTAAATTCAGACAGACTGTAGTGCAGTCGTTAGGCATTTGTACAAGTTAGTTCATACATTATTTGCGTGTTTCCCTTGCGTTATCTAGGCACGGACTCGTGTTTCAGTAACTGTTGTTCAACATCGAGTAGAATGGACAGGGACTTTGATTGCTGTGTTCGGATGAGGGCTAAGTTGGCATCCCTTCGCTCACAGCTGCAGGCGGCACTGACTTCGGTCGCGCAGCTTGAGGCTGTTGCCAATGGGCACCACTATGGGGAGCCGGACTTGGGTATCACGGGGACGTCAACCTCGTCCCGTCTGTCCCAAGATCGGTCTGCCGCTGTGGTTGCCCCGGTTGCTGTCCGCAGTGGGGCTGGGCCCTCGCCTGTGGTTGATTGGGAGGTCGTTCCAAGGCGTGGCAGGCACCGAAAGACGTCCCCGGAGGCTGATCAGAAAGCCTCCCCGGTGCGTCTGACAAACCGGTTTCAGGTACTGTCTCTGGCTGAGCCAGATGCAGCTGCCGGCCCTGTTTCAGAGGATGATTCTCAGCCTTCAAGGTCCGGGCAATCGCAGAGGGTGGGCTTATTGGTAGTTGGGAGCTTCAATGTTAGGCGCGTAATGGGGCCCCTTAGGGATATGGCGCCTAAGGAGGGGAAGAAATCCAGTGTGCACTCCGTGTGCATTCCGGGTGGAGTCATTCCTGATGTGGAAAGGGTCCTTCCGGATGCCATGAAGAGCACAGGGTGCAGCCAGCTGCAGGTGGTGGCACATGTCGGCACTAATGACGTGTGTCGCTTTGGATCTGAGGAAATTCTTTCTGGATTCCAGCGGCTATCTGATTTGGTGAAGGCTGCCGGTCTTGCTTCCGAGATGAAGGCAGAGCTCACCATCTGCAGCATCGTTGACAGAACCGACTGCGGACCTTTGGTGCAGAGCCGGGTGGAGGGTCTGAATCAGAGGCTCAGACGGTTTTGCGATCGTGTTGGCTGCAGATTTCTTGACTTGCGCCATAGGGTGGTGGGGTTTCGGGTTCCGCTGAATAGGTCAGGAGTTCACTACACTCAGCTGGCGGGTACACGGGTAGCGGAGGCTGTGTGGCGTGGACTGGGCAGTTTTTTTAGGTTAGAAGGCCTCGGGAAAGTACGGGGTGGGCTGCAATCTCAAAGGGTGCATGGCAAATACAGGACGTGCTTGGATCAATGAACAGTCGGAATTGTAGTTGTAAATTGTTCTAGTTGTGCTGGGAAAATCCCTGAGCTTCAAGTGCTAATAGAAAGCACAGAAGCTGAAATCGTTATAGGTACAGAAAGCTGGCTAAAGCCTGAAATAAATTCTGCAGAAATTTTTACGAAGTCTCAGACGGTGTTCAGGAAAGATAGATTAGGCAGAATTGGTGGTGGAGTGTTTGTGTCTGTCAGTAGTGGTTTATCTTGTAGTGAATTCGAATTAGATACTCGGTGCGAATTTGTATGGGTGGAGGTTATACTTAACAGCCGAACTAAGTTAATAATTGGCTCCTTCTACTGACCCCCAGACTCCGATGATATAGTTGCTGAACAGTTCAGAGAAAATTTGAGTCTCGTAACAAATAAATACCCCACTCATACGGTTATAGTTGGTGGGGACTTCAACCTACCCTCGATATGTTGGCAAAAATACTTGTTCAAAACCGGTAGTAAGAAGAAAACATCATTCGAGATTGTCCTAAATGCTTTCTCCGAAAATTATTTCGAGCAGTTAGTCCACGAACCCACGCGAATTGTAAATTATTGCGAAAACACACTTGACCTCTTAGCCACAAACAATCCAGAGCTAATAGAGAGCATCATGACTGATACAGGGATTAGTGATCACAAGATCGTTGTAGCTATTCTCAATACCGTTTCTTCCAAATCCACCAGAAACAAACGCAAAATAATTTTATTTAAAAAAGCGGATAAAGTGTCACTAGAAGCCTTCCTAAGAGACAATCTCCATTCCTTCCGAACTGACTATGCAAATGTAGACGAGATGTGGCTCAAATTCAAAGATATAGTAGCAACAGCAATTGAGAGCTTCATACCTCATAAATTGGTAAGAGATGGAACTGATCCCCCATGGTACAAAAACAGGTCCGAACGCTGTTGCAGAGGCAACGGAAAAAGCATGCGAAGTTCAGAAGAACGCGAAATCCCGAAGATTGGCTAAAATTTACAGGCGCGCGAAATTTGGCACGGACTTCAATGCGAGATGCCTTTAATAGGTTCTACAACGAAACATTGTCTCGAAATTTGGTAGAAAATCCGAAGAAATTCTGGTCGTATGTAAAGTACACAAGCGGCAAGACGCAGTCAATACCTTCGCTGCGCAGTGCCGATGGTACTGTTACCGACGACTGTGCCGCTAAAGCGCAGTTATTGAACGCAGTTTTCCGAAATTCCTTCATCAGGGAAGACGAATGGAATATTCCAGAATTTGAAACACGAACAGTTGCAAGGATGAGTTTCTTAGAAGTAGATACCTTAAGGGTTACGAAGCAACTCAAATCGCTTGATACGGGCAAATCTTCAGGTCCAGATTGTATACCGATTAGGTTCCTTTCAGATTACGCTGATACAATAGTTCCCTACTTAGAAATCATATACAACCGCTCGCTCACCGATAGATCTGTACCTACAAATTGGAAAATTGCGCAGGTCGCACCAGTGTTTAAGAAAGGTAGTAGGAGTAATCCATCGAACTACAGACCTATATCATTGACGTCGGTTTGCAGTAGGGTTTTGGAGCATATACTGTATTCAAACATTATGAATCACCTCGAATGGAACGATCTACTGATACGTAATCAGCATGGTTTCAGAAAACATCGTTCTTGTGCAACGCAGCTAGCTCTTTATTCGCACGAAGTAATGGCCGCTATCGACAGGGGATCTCAAGTTGAATCCGTATTTCTAGATTTCCGGAAAGCTTTTGACACCGTTCCTCACAAGCGACTTTTAATCAAGCTGCGGGCCTATGGGGTATCGTCTCAGTTGTGCGACTGGATTCGTGATTTCCTGTCAGGAAGGTCGCAGTTCGTAGTAATAGACGGCAAATCATCGAGTAAAACTGAAGTGATATCAGGTGTTCCCCAGGGAAGCGTCCTGGGACCTCTGCTGTTCCTGATCTATATAAATAACCTGGGTGACAATCTGAGCAGTTCTCTTAGGTTGTTCGCAGATGATGCTGTAATTTACCGTCTAGTAAGGTCATCCGAAGACCAGTATCAGTTGCAAAGCGATTTAGAAAAGATTGCTGTATGGTGTGGCAGGTGGCAGTTGACGCTAAATAACGAAAAATGTGAGGTGATCCACATGAATTCCAAAAGAAATCCGTTGGAATTCGATTACTCGATAAATAGTACAATTCTCAAAGCTGTCAATTCAACTAAGTACCTGGGTGTTAAAATTACGAACAACTTCAGTTGGAAAGACCACATAGATAATATTGTGGGGAAGGCGAGCCAAAGGTTGCGTTTCATTGGCAGGACACTTAGAAGATGCAACAAGTCCACTAAAGAGACAGCTTACAATACACTCGTTCGTCCTCTGTTAGAATATTGCTGCACGGTGTGGGATCCTTACCAGGTGGGATTGCCGGAGGACACCTCCGCCACACACCGTCAGGTGGCTCGCGGAGTATGGATGTAGATGTAGATGTAGAAAGGGTGCAAAAAAGGGCAGCTCGTTTTGTATTATCACGTAATAGGGGAGAGAGTGTGGCAGATATGGTACGCGAGTTGGGATGGAAGTCATTAAAGCAAAGACGTTTTTCGTCGCGGCGAGATCTATTTACGAAATTTCAGTCACCAATTTTCTCTTCCGAATGCTAAAATATTTTGTTTAGCCCAACCTACATAGGTAGCAATGATCATCAAAATAAAATAAGAGAAATCAGAGCTCGAACAGAAAAGTTTAGGTGTTCGTTTTTCCCGCGCGCTGTTCGGGAGTGGAATGGTAGAGAGATAGTATGATTGTGGTTCGATGAACCCTCTGCCAAACACTTAAATGTGAATTGCGGAGTAATCATGTAGATGTAGATGTAGTGACGCTGATCAGTTCGCTACGCTCCGTAATTCCAACTGCCTGGGAGAGACCTTCAATATGGCACTCATTGCTATCTAGGGCGGGCCTACCAGCATGAGAAGACCTTTGCTTACCATACAGAACTGTCCCTCAATTTGACTACAGAACTGGATATATCAATAACTGGAAGACGTGTTTATGTCGTTGGGTTTTCTTCGAAACGCAAGGAAGCCTCATCACAATAGACTATTCCATATTCAACCATATTCCCTTTCCTACAACAATCTTACAGTCGATGATGCGAGAGTGTAAAGCATCAAACGCTCCTTCTACAAGAAGTGCGTTAATGCTGTGGTCGCCAGCTGTAGCCCTTACAGTTGAAGGAATCTGAACCTGAGAGGTCTTACTTAATTGCTTTTTGCGTCAGCTCATGATTACGCGCATGACCTACGTCCAGATCACAATTAAAGTTTTTTGAACCACTACGAGTATTCTGGTTTTAATTGCATCCAGCTGCGTTAGAACACACTATTTCTAATTAACAATCCGATATTGATATTTTTGTTTTTAGTAAAGCAGAAGTAGTAAGTGACGAGGTAGACTGATGAGCCGTAAGTTTACGATCACTGTCCACCGCGACACTGATTGCTATCTGGGCAAGACGCGGTAAGGAAAACACACTCAAAAAAACGACGCACCACGAAGAAATTATCCAAATCGGACGGAAATCGGTAGACGTGGTGTATATGTACAGACGAACAAATCATTACAATTTCAGAAAAAATGGATGATATGTTCAAGAGAAAGAGCTTCACAAATTGAGCAAGTCAATAACGCGCTGGTCCACCTCTGGCCCTTATGCAAGCAGTTATTCGGCTTGGCATTGATTAACAGAGTTGCCGGATGCCCTCCTGAGGCATATCGTCACAAATTCTGTCCAATTGGCGGGTTAGATCGTCAAATCTCCAAACGTTCTCAATTGGGAAGTTTCAGAAGAACTTGATGTAATGCTCAAGAGAAAGAACTTCACTAACTGAGCAAGTCAGTGACTCGATGGTCTACCTATGGCCCTTATGCAAGGAGGTATTCGGCTTGGCGTTGATTGATAGAGTAGTTGTATGTCTTTCTGAAGCATAACATGTCAAATTCTATTCAGTTCACACGTTAGATCGTCAAAATACCCAGCCAGTTGGAGAGCCCTGCCCACAGTGCTCCAAACTTCCTCATGCAGAAATAGTTATAATATAAAAAAATTTAGACTATATTTTGCTAAAAAAACTTTAAGGATATTGAATTACAAATAAAAATTGACGACATTCCAGAAAGTGCAACTAAAATTAATGGTCTATTAGTTTATTCTTAACGAAAATTAACAAGTATATCCAGAATGAGATTTTCACTCTGCAGAAGAGTGTGCGTTGATATGAAACTTCCTGGCAGATTAAAACTGTATGCCGGACATCCCCCAGGCTGTGGCTAAGCCATGTCTCCGCAATATCCTTTCTTTCAGGAGTGCTAGTTCTGTAGGATTCGCAGGAGAGCTTCTGTAAAGTTAAAGTTTGGAAGGTAGGAGACGAGATACTGGCAGAAGTAAAGCTGTGAGGATGGGGCGGGAGTCGTGCTTGGGTAGCTCAGTTGGTAGACCACTTGCCCGTGAGAGGCAAATGTCCCGAGTTCGAGGTTCGGTCCGGCACACAGTTTTAATCTGCCAGGAAGTTTCAACAAGTATATCCATTGGAAATAGCATAGCCTATGTAAGAAAATATTTAGATTTGTTATATTTTTAAAAGGGAAATAATTATCGCCACTTTTGGATAAAAGACTTTAGTAGACCTGTTTCACATAAATTCTCAAAACATAAGAAAACCAAATTTATTTATCATATGTGTTTATCATATATTAATAATAAAAAATACATCATAAAACATTGTTTAATTAATAGCCCAGGACCAACTGAACCCCCAAAAAATGTCAAATATATGAAACCTATAAATAATAAATTCATTCAAAAAGTTCCATTCTTCGTTTATGCCAAGTTTTAAAGATAATTATTGAAAACTGATAACTGTCACCCAGATCCAAAAAGAACATGTACTAGAAAATGTCAAAAACTTGAACCAGGTGGATCCTATTATTACATTAAATATATCAATGTTCACTATAACGATCCAGTTACATAAAAATGAACCCTAATCGTGTTAAAAATTTATGGTATGAATTAAAAAAGAATTGAAAAATGGGCGAAATTTATTCTGAAACTGAAGAAATCAAAACACTAACAACTGAAGAACAGTTTAGATGTGATAAATTTATAAAATGTTCCTTAGGTAAAATATACAACAGAAAATAAAAAGAGGCTCATCTTCATAATCATTCAACAGAAATTATATAAATCGATTATGATCATTTAACAGAAATTACATAAATCCATTATTTAATAAATGTAATTTAGAATTAACACATCCTGGCTTTGTACTAATTTATTTACATAAAGTTATCAGCATAGTATTCTCATTTATCTGCAAATAACTCAGTTATGATAAAAATTGATTTAATACCAAATAATGAAGATAGATGTATTAGTCTTGGTAAATAAACAGAAACAAATGAGATTTATTGATACATATAAATTTATGCTTGAAAGCCTTGATAAACTTTCTTCAAATCGAAAACAGAAAAAATGAAACATTTTTGAAATTTTTTCCAGTAAAAGAACTAAAAATTTAATAACGAAAAGTATTTTATCCTTATGATTACATGGATAGCTGGGAAAAATTTGAAGAAACAATAGTTCCAACAAAAAAAGGAGTTTTGCAATTAACTGGAAGACTGCAGAATAAAAGATGAAGATTATCATCATGCTAATTTAATTTGGCAAAAAATTTAACATAAAAAAAATCTTGGTGACCATCATTATTTATATTGAAAAACTGATGTTTTCTTATTAGCTGATATTTGTGAAAATTTAAGGGAAATCTGTATAAGAATAAATGTCTTACATCCACCTCGGTATTATATGGTGCCTTGCTGTCATGCCCCTGTCACACCGACGTCTGCTGTATAGGTGATTGTAAACAGCAGTTTCAGTTATTGTGTTCGTTTCATCGCTTCTGTTACTGCCAATAACTAAACACCAGTGCCTACGAGCTTTAATTTGTACGCTAATTGTATGTTCTTACCAGCAGTTGGTTTATACTCAGGTGTATTTGTGGTCTTTTGTTTCCCATTCGCAGATTGCTATATGAAATGTTTAACTTCCAGCACTGAAGATGATCATTATGTAATCGAAAATCGATTTTTCTTTTAATAAATCATCAAAATTATGGCCAATGCTGACCTTCCTTCTAATTTAGTTAAACACTAACCTCCTCCTTCAATTAGTTTCAAATATTTAACTATCTGTATGGGATTATTTAAATGTGGTTCCAAGGTACCCTTCAGTGCATTTACTATTGTTATGATAATAAATCATCCTGTCATTAAATATACATGTTAACTGTATAAGTCACTCATTTTGAGTAACAAAATAGCAGCCTGCCGCAACTGTCGATCAGTGGTATTTTCAGGTTGTGCAAAATGTCGATATAGTTTCAGCAACCCTTCTGGAATGATCTATTCCCCTTCCAGAACGTTAATCTTATTCTTAAAACAGGAAGTGACATTTCCATCCAGAGTACTAAATAATACCTTACTTATCTCACCAACAAAATTTAGAATTCTGCACCTTCGAATTTTGTGTTCATGTCGAGCTAACTGCCCAGTTAGGCTTTGTGAATTTGGTATCTTACGTACATAACAAAGTAGTGCCTGTTTTGCACTAGTATATTGAAGGTACTCATATTAAGCTGCAACAACATCTTATAGAAAAAACCTACAGTTCTTGATGCCAAATTTCCCGTTGATTCACATTTCCGCTTTAATTCTAATAGATTAAAATAGCTTACAGTTCGTCAGGTGACACTGTATGGATTGGCTGTACCTTTGTTATCATAATATAAACCTAGGGACAACTGTAATTTTGTCACTTGGGGATCCTGCTTTTTCGCTACTGATGTAATGTCAAAATCTAGGATGGCCAGTCCTACCCTTGCATGCATTGCCATGATCCTGTGAGTCAAAAATAACTCCTTTACTCTGTTTGCACGCACCTTTAGGTATTGATTTCACCTTAAGTGAATGGCAACATAGTGTCCTTTAGCTTTAATACCAGTATACGGACCATGCCACTGACTATAACTTTTTAGATCGACCATGTCGCACACTTCTATCAAACAGAAGAACCTTATTGCCTCGTTGGGACTTTTTGGATTCTGCGCTCATCATAATATTCTTTGTTTTCGATTTTTCTTTGGGCCACTAAGTCTCTTGCATTCGATTGTATTGTTCTTAACAATTCCTTCAACTCAATTACATGATCATTGTAACTGTAGATGACATCTGCTGGTTTTTTTGTTTTTTTAAATATTCCGGCATATAGCGTACTTTTCCAGAGATTAATTCGTGTGGAGTATAGCCTGTTGTATTATGAGGTATGGTATTGAATACAAACATTGCATATGGAATCCAAGTGTCCCAATTTAGTTGATATCTGTTGATGTAATGTTGGAATGTCTCAGTTAGTAAGCAGTGGGTTCATTCTAATGCTTCATTAGCTTGTGGCTCATAAGTGGAGGTATGAATTTTGTCTATATGTAGTAATCTGCATATCTGATGCCAGGTTTCACTCATAAAATTACTACCCATGTCATTTAGTGATGTCGATGGTATACCATACTTCATTATTATCTTCTCTACCAGTGCTCTAATGACTGTTTCTACATTTTGCTGTTCGATCGGTTCTGTTACTAAAAATTTGATTAAGATAACTTGAAAGGTAAGTGTATATTTATTATCTCGATCTGTTTGAGTGAGTGGGCCTACAATATCCACGTCACAACGTTTGAACGTGTGTTCTGGGGCTGTGGTTACTTCTACAGGCATCTTTATTCTATTGTGTATTACCTTATTACTTTGGCAGCTTTCGCATTTCCGAATATAATGCTTGATGTCAGCTTTCATACCCTCCCATTCACATTATTTTTTGATCCATTCTATGCCTTGGTGTCCATCAATTGGTGAGTCATGAAATTGTTTAAGAATGTTCAGTTTGTTCTCCTGACTGAATTTATCTGTTACTGAATTAGTGTTATGTCATCCTTATGTAAGGCTTTGGGAACAGCTATCACAGTGTCTTCGTTATTCATTTGATTCTTCCTCATCAACATTCAATACGGGCTCTTTTGTATCATTATCTTTGGTCGCCCTAAGATTCCATATTCTTGAGAGGGCATCTGCGACCAAATTCCTTTAATAGGTAATATGATAATTGTACTCCTCCAATTTGAGCCGGAATTTTGGCAACGGGATGACATATCTGAGTTGCTGCTGATCCATATTAGTGGCTTATCATCAATGCAAATTTTAAACTTGCCCCTGAACAAACAGGGTCGCAAATGTTTGGCCAGTCCGCAGCTCGTGGTCGTGCGGTAGCGTTCTCGCTTCCCACGCCCGAGTTCCCGGGTTCGATTCCCGACGGGGTCAGGGATTTTCTCTGCCTCGTGATGACTGGGTGTTGTGTGATGTCCTTAAGTTAGTTAGGTTTAAGTAGTTCTAAGTTCTAGGGGACTGATGACCATAGATGTTAAGTCCCATAGTGCTCAGAGCCATTTGAAGCCATATTTTGAAATGTTTGGTCTGTCAACAAATCGCTAACATTTCCCTCTCTATAGTAATATAATTTCTCTCTGGTTTATTTAGAGTTCATGATTCATAGGCAATAGGTCAATCACTACCAAGCTTGCTCTGACTTAAAACGGCTCCTAAACAGGTCAGGCTTGCATCAGTTGTGACTATAAAGTGTTTACTAAAATCAAGGTAATGTAGTATTTAAGGGTTCAACAACTTTTCCTCCAGTTGTTTTAACGCCTCTTCTAGTTCAGTTCCCCACATATAGGCAGCTCCCTTTTTCATTAGGTCATATAATGGTTTTGCCATTTTACTATAATTACTTAAAAATCGACGATATTACACACTATCGATATGGTACTGTATAACCACCCTGTGTGTGGAACCTTTCCAGACCCCTGAAAGTGGCCAGTGGCAACTTCTACCAGCATGTTCCAATATCACATCTCTCTGTAGCATGACAGCTTAACCTGTACCATACTGCACTTCATTCATGACAAAATATAAGAAACACAGTAGATATAAGATTCTTTTCAAATGTGAATGAATGTGATAAATCAGCAGCTAAACCTTATTTTAAAAATATGAAAGTATTTAATGAAAATTTAGTTGTTATTAACTGAATAAAATTGAAATTTTGTTTAATAAACCTACTTATATTGGAATGGCTATATTTGATTTATCAAAAGAAATAATGTATGATTTTCACTATAATGTTATGAATTCAAAATATGGAGAGAATATTGAACTTTGTTATCAAGATAGTGTTATTTATATCTATAATATAAAAATTGAAAGTTTGTGTGATGATATTAAATCAGTTATTTATTATTTTCGTACTAGTTATTTTCTGTAAGATATATATTCCTCAGACTAATGAAAAAGTATTAGGAAAAATGAAAGATGAACATAAAGGAACATGCAGCTTAAGACTAAAACTGTATGCTTGTAAAGTTGATGATAAAGAAGAGAAACAATCAAAAGGAATAACTATGTGCTGTTAAAAAATTATATGTATAGAAGATTATAAAGATCGTTTATTTTACAGTAAAGAACAATATAGAAATGTAAGTTTAATGCAAAGTGAGAAGCATGAGTTTATTCAGTTGAAGTCAATAAAAAATTTTCAAGGCCTCACAATAATAAAAGATATGTTTTAGAAAATAAAGTAGATGCATTATCGTACAATCATTATTTAACTAAAAATTGTCTTACTTAAAAAATTAATATAATTATTTTATTTAGAAAATTATAAATAATTTTTCTATACATAAATGAATAACATTAACCACCTTTCAGACAATCATATATTGTGTCTAAATTGTAAAAAATTTACTGCCACAAATCATCCAAATAGAATAACAACAAAAAGTGGTAGAAAGAATTGAAGGAATTTGTTCAGTATGTAAAACTAAAAGCGAAAATTTTTTTAAAAATTTGTAGGTAATGGTCTACAGCCAAATATCTGAGAAGAAATGATTAATGAATTACATAAACTGATAATAAAAAATTTTACAAGAAGAAATGTTATTTCTTTTGGGACAGATGATTTATGACAAAAATATATCGTAGAAATTGATTCAGGTAATTCAAAAGGAATTTCGAAAATAAATAAAGGCTATAATTGATGTTTTTCAAAATATTATTGAGCTATTCCAGCTAAAGATAAAACAGTTTTGAATGTAGTTGATTCTTTTGAAAACATTTTAAATCAAAGATGTCCAAGAAATTTAAAAACAGATGCTGGAAAATAATTTTAGAATAAAAATTTTCAAGAACTTACAAAAAAATATGAAGTTAATCATTACTGAACTCTTACAGAATTAAAAATATCTGTTGTTGAAAAATTTAATAGATCATGAAAAGAAAAAAAAGGTGGAAAAAATTTCACTTATAAGGAAATTACAAATGGATCGATTTACTTTCTAAATTATTTGATGAATATAAACATACAAAACTCACAACAATAAAAATGAAGCCAAAAGATTTAAACAAAGGTAAAAAACTCCTCCCAAACAGGCCATGAACGCCCAAAGGTACCGACCGGCCGCCGTGTCATACTCAGCCCACAGGCGTCACTGGATGCAGATATGGTGGGGCATGCGGTCAGCACACCGCTCTCCAAACCGTATGTCAGTTTCCGAGACCGGAGCCGCTACTTCTCAGTCAAGTAGCTCCTCAGTTTGTCTCACAAGGGCTGAGTGCACCCCGCTTGCTAACAGCGCTCGGAAGACCAGATGGTCACCCATCCAATTTCTAGCCCAGCCCGACAGCGCTTAACTTCGGTGATCTGACGGGAACCGGTGTTATCACTGCGGTAAGGCCGTTGGCAATTTGAACAAAGATAACAAAAAAATATTACAAACTGCTTATGTAGCAAATTTTAAAGATACTACACCTGAATATAAAATAGGTGATAAAGTAAGAATAAGTAAATTAAAAGGACTTTTTAAAGGTGCTCCACTTACAAAAAATGTGAGCATAGGCTTCAGTTTAGAACGGCACTTTCCCTCCAGTGATCGGCATTTCCTTTGCAGCACTTGCCCACGCAACCTCCACCATTACCGCACTTCACACGCGTGTCCTGCTGATTGCGCATTCTCTGGCCACGTTTTTCTGTGTGGACTCTATACTTCGGTTTAGTGGTTGAATACTGGGGAAATGCAATCAGTCTACGAAGGAGAATATTGCTCAAGTGTGTGGGGCCCGTACCAAACATGACTAACAGGGGATATTGAATGTTTACAGTGATTTGCATAGTAATAGAGATACATGCAGGCCACGAACTCGCAGGGCTCTAGTTGTAGGACAAAGCAGTACTCTTGCTTCGACTTCTGCTCAGGACAGCGACTGCTGCATATTCGGTTATTATGCAAGTATGCAGTGCACATCCATGTTGCTCAGTTTTATATGAATTTTCTTTTTCGCTGACAAGTGTGAATATTACGTGCTTTTAACAACTCTGACGCACTGTGCACAAGATCACTATGATTATCTGCAACTTATCAGTGGGAGTTTGACTGTTGTCCAATTCGTACTTATGCGAGGTTCAGATCAAATGCGGAAGTGAATCTGTATTTTTTGATTGGTCGAATCGTAAAATTGGAAATTTGTGGGAAGATCTTATGGGACCACAGTGCTGAGATCATCGGCCCCTAAGCTTACACACTACTTAATCTAACTTAAACTAACTTACGCTACGGACAACACACACACATTGAACTCGAACCTCCGACGGCAGGAGCCGGTTGAATTGTATCTCGACTATTTACCCAGTGTTCTTGATCATGTGGATGATATTAATCTTCATGTACAAGAAACTGGGCTGGAAAACATTATTCTGAGCGCTGGCAGAATGATAACTGGATATGTTTATATTCCCTGAAATCAAGAGGTATCTGATAGTGAGTTACCCTGAACTGAGCCAATTATTCAAAAAATGGTTCAAATGGCTCTAAGCACTATGGGACTTAACATCTGAGGTCATCAGTCCCCTAGACTTAGAACTGCTTAAACCTAACTAACCTAAAGGCATCACACACATCCATGCCCGAGGCAGGATTCGAACCTGCGGCCGCAGCAGCAGCGCGGTTCCGGACTGAAACGCCTAGAATGGCTAGGCCACAGCGACCGGCGAGAAAATTATTGCACCCAGTTAATAATGCTTTCTAACTTTGACCTATCTGGGTGCAAAAACTTTCACATGTGTTTACAGTTTTGTGGGAACAGTTTTGTATTTTCTTCTTTCATAAGATATGTGCAGATCTGAATTTCATATGTAGCTACTGTAGAGGCTACGTTTCATTTAGGTGGGGTTTCTTTGAGAGTGCTGGATATATTCTATGGAAGTTATGTGGTACTGAAAACTAAACAGTTCGATTAGCTTATTCATTTTTTAATGGTTGCAGTGGTCTATGATTACTAATGTTGGTCGCAGGGATTTTGTAGGCAGCTTACTTATGTATAAGTTCTCTGACAGTACTGTGTGACATATTTACACTCTAAGACAAAAGAAGATGCACCAGGAAAAAATTATCCGAATGGGGAGGAAACCGGTAGATGTGATGTACACGCACAGAAAGACAACTACAGTTTCAGAAAAATTGGATAGTTTATTCAAGAGAAAGAGCTTCACAAATTGAGAAAGTCAATAACGCATTGGTCCACCTCTAGCCGTTATGCAAGCAGTTATTCAGCTTGGCATTGACTGTCGGAGTTGTTGGCAGTCCTCCACAGGGTTATCGTGCCAAATTGTGTCTAGTGGTATCGTCAGATCGTCAAAATCCCGAGCTGATTGGAGGTCCCTGTCCATAAAGCTCAAAACTTTCTCAATTTAGGAGAGATCCGACGACCTTGGCGGCCAAGGCAGGGTTTGGCAAGCACAAAGACAAGCAGTAGAAGCTCACACTGATTGCGACGGGCATTATCTTGCTAAATTGTGAGCCCAGTATGGCTTACCATGAAGGACAACAAAACAGGGCGTGGAATATTGTCGACGTACCGTTGTTCTGTAAGGCCCCCGTGGATGCCAATCAAACGGGTCGTGCTGTGAACATAATGGTTGTTGGGCAGTATTGTGGACGGCAGTCACGTTGGTCTCCCACCGCTGTCTGGGCATCTCCAGACACATCTTCGGCCAGTAATCTCATTGATTGGACTATAATTGTCTTCAGTAATGAGTCCCGCTTCGAAATGAGGTCCGATGATCAGCCAAGACATGTCTGGAGAGTCCCTGGATAGTGGTGGGATACTATCCTGACTGTCGCCCACCATACGGTCGACGGAGCTCGCCCCGACTGAGAATGTTTGGAGCATTATGGCCACGTGGCCAGGGCCCCGTACCATTCGGATAATTCCTTGTTGGTGCGTTTCTTTGTCTTAGAGTGCACATTACTGTGAGGTGTATTTTACTCTGGATTTTGGTTTTAATTCTTGGACCAGTGTCTGTGTGACTGAAATTTTCTGGTGGTGCTGTTGTGACTCTGATGTCAGGTGGTCAGAACTTACTGCACTATATTTTCGGGTTCTGATATGGTATTTGAGGCCCAATTTTTTTCACTGTTACAATGAATTTTTTAATGTGTGTGATATTGGTATAATTATCAGCGGAGAAAACTTGCCGGTTCTGTCAAGGATCTGAGAGGGAATACATCCCCCTACCCCCTCCCTACTATCCTTAGTCCGTGGTACTTCCAGGCTATGGAGTGGATGATCATTTTCACATACCGGTACTTCTTGGATGCGAAAGGCAATGAAATTAGTAGTGTTTAATACATTAGGCCTATTTAATAAAAATTTGAGGAATCTGTGGTCTTTGAAAGTTGTCTGTGGCTTGGCGCTATAGACAGTGTTTCTAAATCACGAATATTGAATCTCTGGTTGTTTCTTCTTGTCATCGTGAACTTCGCGATATTGGAGATTAGTTTTGAGTTGTTTTTGTGAGTTGTAAGTTTTTGAAGTTGGCTGCGTTCCTCTGCGTTTACTAGCATTGTTCTGATCTGATGAACAATATCTGATGCATTTGGTCAATGTATCGCCTTAATGCTGACATAAAGTATTGTGAGACAGTTGTGCACAATTTTTCTCATTAACTCGTATTACAACTGAGGCACGGGTATTATTTTATGGCATGAAATGAGCCAGTGGTAAAAAACATTTCTCATTGTCTTGTGGTATAGCTGATTTGCAGCTGTCATTTGATTTGTGAAACGGAGAGAGGTAATTCGAATCAGAGAAAGACTAGGAGCAGCAGACTAATTAAAAGTGTTGAAGGAATTGCAGATCCTCCACCTAAACCACAGTTAACTGATAGTGTCATGTGTTTCCTTCAGTGGCTCAAGGGAGTGAAACCTCTATGGTTCAAATGGCTCTGAGCACTATGGGACTTAACATCTATGGTCATCAGTCCCCTAGAACTTAGAACTACTTAAACCTAACTAACCTAAGGACAGCACACACATCCATGCCCGAAGCAGGATTCGAACCTGCGACCGTAACGGTCACGCGGTTCCAGACTGAAGCGCCAGAACCGCACGGCCACACCGGCCGGCTGAAACCTCTATGTTTCCTGTCTCTGGTAGGGTATCAGCTAGTCAAGTGGAGAACTCTGGTGGGAGTGGCGAGAGTGCCACAGCTGAAGAGGCAAGTCGTGTCAGTGTTACTGCAACTGCAGGCAATTCTGAAGCCACTGGCCCACTTTATGCAGCTAGTTAACACGAGCTCCTGTCGACAGATAATTCACCAGAAGTGCTTAAGTTGGCTGTATGTCGTTGCCATAACTTCTCGGGTTAGGACCGGTCAGGATATGAATATCATGTTCTTTTAACTCCTAAGTAAGTTAAACGAGCAACTAGAGGCAAATTCGGAAAACCAAAGGGCTAACATCAATTGCATTGAAAGAGCAGCTAGCGGTAAACTGTAAAAAAATATAAAAAAGTTGAAGACTAATTCAAGTGAATAGTGGGCTAGTGATATTGGGAGACACCAGAGGTCTAGAACTTATGACTCGACGGAACGCTTAGAGATTGTGGAAGTTAACTGTAGAAAGGCACACAAGAACAGTGGGCGAGCTCAAATGCATTAAAAGACCAAATCACTAATATAGAAAACAAATTACAACAACTGGAGAAGATATTTCAAATCGCTTTATTGAATTAATCGGTTATATGAGGGGAGAGTCACAATACGAGTATGAGGGGAGATTTATCACTGTCGAAAATAGGATTTATGCAGTTGAAGATGAACCAAATTGAGGCATATAGTGGAAAGTCAGAATAAATCGTTATAGGATGGCTTGAATGTTTTAAGGGAATAACAATTCAAATACAATGTTGAACTAAAGTAAATGATTCCATTACTCGGAAAGAAGTCAGTCAGATCAAAGTACAAGTGGTCAGTCATGTTTCTACCTTACAGAATCTTGAACAGCGAATGGAATCACTTACGATCAGTTCATAAAAAGAAGTGTCAGACACTAAACAGGAGATTCAGAAAAATGCTGCCAAAACTGATGAACTCATGCCTGTAGTAGCACAATACCTGTACGAGTCAAGGATGTTTGGTCGTGATCCAAAGAAGGGCAAATGGAGATAACTCAGAGGCAAACGCTTATTTCAAGAACTGCAGGAACAATTTCCTAGGATCTGGGAGAGATTAGACAACAGACCAGTTCAGGATAACCATCTCATAGGAGTCAGATTTCTGATGAGCATGATGATTCTGGTCACAAGAATGAGCTTGAAAATGACCATAGCATTGAGAGAAGAAGGTTTCATAGTAATCACGAACGACGTCAGAAGAGCCATGTATCTAGAACGAATTCCTGGCTTTGATTTCAATTATTTTTTGTCTGTGCAGAAGTTTCAGATCTTTCCCAGTGCTCCAGATGGTATCCACACTCATGTGTTGTTGGAACAGTTTGAATTTTTGTTACCTCCAACTTGGTCAGTTGGCCATAAAATTGAATTTGTTTGCAGTAATTTAGAAGGAGAATCCACGACGCACATGTGCACACTGGCTCCGAATTATGACTCATATGAGGGCTTCTTGACGTTTGTTCTTGTTTGCTTACTGGTCTGAAGCACGCTTTTTCTGTTTATTTCTTTATTGTGCAACGTTGGCAATAGAAGTGATACTCGGGATAAATTTTTTTGTCTTCGCATCAATCAGTATTGAAGTTGGGTTGCAGTGAAATGGGCTTGGTTAAGGGGCTTCTATAAGGATGAGCTTTGATGACCGTGCTTTGAGAGAAGGAGTTTCAACCCATTATCTTTAGTTTCTTGCTAGATCTGAACTGTCACTTGAATCAAATTCTGTTACAAGTGAGGTCAGTCTTCTGTTAATCTTATTAATGGAGGAGAACCAAAGTCGTGTGGACGTTTTAAAAGAGATGAGGGGTCAAATTCACTGTGAGGAGGATACCAATGAATCAAATAAAGAAGTTTTATTTAGTGTTGTACAGCAACATTCACCTACATTTTCTGATATGCCAGGGACTATTAAAAGCTTCACTTACTAGTTGAAGATTAAGGAACACAGGAAGTTTTTTGTTAAGCCACATCCAGTACCACTTACAAATGAAGAGCGGGTGGAAGGAGAGACTGAAAAGATGTCTGCAGCAGGGTGTAATTGAACCTGCAGTTAGTTCATATAATAATCCCTTGTTGGTGTTGCCCAATAAAGGCAACTCAGTTAGACTTTTCTTCTTTCTCAGAAAATAAACACATCTTACCAGAAACCAACAGGCCTCAAACATTACATGACTTGTTACAGAAATTTCATGGAGTCAGTGTTCTGTAATTCATTGACATCAGGTAGGTTACTGGCACAATGAACTACGCCCTTCATGTCGGAAACATACTGCATCTTTGTGTTGCGTTAGTTTCTACCAATTACGGAAGCTAAATTTCGAGCTGAATATGACCTCGGTTACATTGATTTGCGGTTTGAATAACATCTTACCTATATATGTGATAAAGGTAATTATGACATACATTCATGGTGCATTAGTAGCAGAGAATATTTATGAAAATTGTAACAAGATGTTGGGCAGGTTTCTGGAGTTACATTATATTTATAAAAGATAGAATAATAGTGAAAGCAGGTCAAATTTCTTGGGCACATTGTGACCACAGTTGAAATCCCACCCAATCCTTATTAAATTGAAGCAATCAATGATTTTGTGATTCCTCAACCAAAAAGCAAGTTCTTTCATTTTCAGGTCTTTCCGATGTCTATAAGAGTCTTATGAATCACAACATAATAGCTACTCCATATCTGTGTATTGATGGGTAAAAACGTTCAGTGGACTGAGTTGACCAGGCACACGCACAATTTTAAGATGTATAATAAGCTGATAGTTTGCAGTGGACTGTGTGCATAAATTTTATCGAGTCAACAAATTGAGTGGTACACTCACCTCGGTTACATGCATTTTTGACCCAGGAAATTTTATCACAAGCTTTGTGATACCTGTTATTCCATTAACATGGAAAAGAGGATTCGTCGAATTATAGCTACATGCAAGCCATATCAAGGTAAAATCTCCAACAGCATCTCACGAGACTCCACTGTTTCCTATCATTCCTTCGAAGTTACAGGAACTTGTTACTGGTGATCTTTACAGACCTCTGCCAAGAACTACCAAGGGTTTCTCATACACTTTTGTAGCTATAGAACAAAGCTTAGAATTTGTATCATTGCCTCTGAGGAGAGCCACTAGTAAATGGGTGTATCATTCTTTTGTAAAAAATTACTTTTTTTTGGTTAGTTACATGGAGAATGTCACGTCTGACAATGGTCCACAATTTTTCGTGCAATATGTAAAGGGACATTTTCGGTGAAAGAAAATTATTTTCTTTTTATTTCAGCATACCATTCTGCTTCAAAACAGCCAGAGCATATAATGAAGGACACTGAGAAGTTGGTATCAGCTTTATTGTCATTACCATCATCGGTCCTAGGAAACACATCAATCATTTTTAACAAGCTATGGTTCTGCTTCTTTGCCATCAGCACTTTTTCAGAGAATAAGTATCCTCCAGATAAAGTTCAGGAGCTAAATTTTACCCTCTTTGGCAAAACTATGGCATAACAGTTTGATAAAATTGGCATTGTCAGATATTCAGCAGGCCACACAAAACCAGAAGAAGAGAGACAAAGTTGCAAGAGTGGAGACGACATTTACAGTGAGACAAAAGGTATTGGTAAGTTCACACAAATTGTCGAGTAAACGACACTCATTCAATCACAAATTACTTGCTATTTATGTTGGGCCAGTTCGGGTGAGACCAGCGGCTCGTACAAACACATGTAAAGACGATCAGAATCGAAAGGACGCAAGGTCTACATCACATTCCAAATGTGAATGTTTTTCGTGAGTACATGCACTGGAATTTGTACTGGTGATTATGTTGACTGATTTCACTCTTCGAAATCTATTACATGTAGTAGAAGCAGCTATAATTGTGTAATATTAAGCCATACATTTGATTTAATATTAGCTATGTGATATAAATCTTTCTCTTCCTTTTGTATACTACGGTTTACAATACATAGCCATGACCTTTTCTTGAAAACTTAGTGTAATGCGGCAGGATGACTTTCAACAGGCTTTGGAAGATGATATGCTAGACGTAATCTTGCGAGAAATCATGCAATACCGTATGGTCATAATTAATCTAATGCTGTTCCTAGTGCCGGCCGTTGTGGCCGAGCGGTTCTAGGCGCTTCAGTCTGGAACAGCGCGACCGCTACGGTCGCAGGTTCGAATCCTGTCTCGGGCATGGATGTGTGTGATGTCCTTAGGTTACTTAGGTTTAAGTAGTTCTAAGTTCTGGGGGACTGATGACTTCATATGTTAAGTCCCATAGTGCTCAGAACCATTTGAACCATTTTGTGTTCCTAGTGCTGCAGTACAGGTTGTAAACATAGTTTCACGTTCTGCCACCAGGTGAAAACATGCTGCTGTAAGCAGTCAGAAAGTGCAATAAAAAGGGGGGAACGATCAAACACATGATAACGGTGGTTCTGGCTCGTTTATTAGGATATGGTCACAAGTTACAACATGTGTTCAACATGGTCTCCCTACTCAACAACATGCTGCATTCGTAATGTGGCATGGTCGGCAGTTACTCGCAGCAACCCCGGTGTAATCAGAGCGATATGTCGTATGTTATCCTTAAGATCAGGAAGAGTTCGGATAAATCCTTAACAGAAATGATCTTTCAGATATCCCCACAATCACCACAATCAGAAGTCACATAGATTTAGGTCGGTGCACGGCATGTGGCGGAGTGGACCCCGTATGCGACAGTTTTGTGCATCCACGGCACCGTGCAGAGTAAAGTATGCCTTATCCATTTCCATGCGTGCAAAGAAAAGAAGGGAAAAGTCACTGCGTTATAGTCTATCTTTAGACTTCATTTGGTGTACATTCTGAATCTCATAGGGATACCAGTGTAAAATGCACCGCAGAATCATTTTTACTGTTGACCAGGGGAGAGAAAATTTCTGTGGCCCATGGGAACGGGCTGTCTCCCTCTCCCTCTCCCTGTTGCACCACCTGATTCACATGTTTCTTCAAATTTTTTGATCACATTGTTTAGCCCATTTATTAACATGGGGCCTCTTCGCAGCTGTTTCTGTCGGCGATATTCCCGCAATGCAGCGCTGATAAAATTACTTTACCAGCAATGCACTGCCTTTCTTCTCAGTAGCCTTTGGGTTCCATATGGAAAATGTCAACCTTCTTAAAGCGTCACAAAAGAAGTCAACCCAAGTCGTCAACTGACAGACAGCATACTGACATCAAAACAGAAAAATGTCACGTTCTGACTGCTTACAGCGCTATATTTTCACCTGGTGGCAGAAGGTGGAACCACAAATTTTTTCAGCATACTCCCCGAGCGCACTGATTAATGAACATACCTACGCATATGATGTTTCAGCGTACTGTGATGCAGACAGCCTGCACGGCAGCACTCTGAAAACCGTACTATTACTTCGAGGTAAGGATGCGCCTCAGTATTAGCTAATGTATCTTGCTACAGCACAGAAAGGTAAGAAGCTAAATGCCACATGCATTGTCATCGTGGCAGTTACGCTAATACTTTTCTTTTGCGATGTAATAATTCTGAATTTTGTATATTTAAGTATGAACACGTGTTGTATTACTGCTCCAAAGAATATTGCAGGTTGTTTTCATAACAAGCGAAACAGACTTGGAGGTTCAAAAATGGTTCAAATGGCTCTGAGCACTATGGGACTTAACATCTAAGGTCATCAGTCCCCTAGAACTTGGAACTAGTTAAACCTAACTAACCTAAGGACATCACACAAATCCATGCCCGAGGCAGGATTCGAACCTGCGACCGTAGCGGCCGCGCGGTTTCAGACTGAAAGCGCCTAGAACCGCTCGGCCACATCGGCCGGCAGACTTGGAGGTGATAGGTATGTTCTAAGAGTGTGCTTTCACAATGAGTGATGTTGCTGTTATCATGTAATGTGGCCGCCATTTTATCCTGCTCGTCAGACTGTTCACTAATTCTTAACGTTTTTATCTCTCTAATTTGTAGGAATCAACGGGGAAGATGAACTGGAAGTGAATTTGTGAATCTCGTAGGAGACTTAATTATTAATGATAATCTCGTCTTTCTCTTAGTGAAGTGTCTGTTAAATATTTGTGTACAGTTACTGAATCATGAAAGTATTATAGTACAATATTTTTGTAAATGCTGAAGAGTCTTACAGGTTGCTGAACTGAGCGGCGCGTCCACAGGAATAATGTTCTCTCCTGAATAATTTGAAAATTCATGTCTCTTTTTCTTAGCAAATCGACGAGTACGCTTTTAACAATTGAGTGGTAGTCGATATACAGCTTTCAGTTGCACAGTAAAGTTGTGATGAGAAAAGTCAATGAAATTTACACATTCTCCGTCGCTTTGACAATGGTTTAAAGCAATTCGTCATCAGAACTTCAAAGGCCCATCGCGGCTAGTTAAGTATTTGCTTATGATATCAAGGACCACTCAGAATAGCCACTGGAATGGTAGTTTTGTTTGAATACTTAGAGGAGAGTGTGGGGTAGAGATAGTCCTTGGACATAAGCTAAGACAAGGCATTATTTTGTGTTCTTTACACGCAAAAGCAATGGGTGCTGTGACACACTTGTCACATATTAATTACTCTCTTTGTCATAGGGGTACGATTAAATGCATATTTTCCTGAGTGCGACTATGTACAGGTTGAATCACCTAACACTTGCACCGCAAATGTTTCGTACATGGAAGACACTATCGATATTCGGCATTCACAGAATTGAATTCTAGGCAAGGGCGCGTAGTTGCAGCCTATATAGAGACTTGAAACGTAGACGAAACCGCAGTTCTTTTTTCACAACGGTTAGATACTTTTAAATGAGACAATGCGTACTGACAGTAAAATCCTAAAAGTAGAGTAAATGAAAATGTCAATGGTGTTTGTTGCACGAAGGTAGGGGAAGCAGTTTACGAGTAATCGTATTGCGAACATTGTATACACCGATGGCTGTGTTTCATCTATCGCTTAGCTGCTACACAACGACGTAATGTTTGTTGATATTGCGCTGTGTGTACGCTGCGATTGCACTGCGACTGTCCCGTCACTTAATGTCTGATTGTGGACGCAACAGAACGTCTTTGGAAGATGGTATTTCCCAATGCGAAAACAGCGGACGTGCTCGTCGTTTATGGTGAATATAGGAAGTATACCGTTCGTTCGTATATCGTGTACGCCGAAAGATATCCCAATAGATGTCAACCTCTTCAAACAACGAAAGATGATACGAAACTGCGTATTACAGCAGCCTGCGCTGTAGTTGCCGCTGAAATGTTAGAACATATGCACCAATCGTTACATGGTACACTGCAAGCCTATACTGACGCTAGTGGGGGTCATTTTCAGCACAGGCTTTGACGGTTCATTGTTTCTTTACGTGTCAGACACCACAGAGGTACTGTACTCACCTCTGCTGGTCTTTCGTTTGTTCTAGACAAAGTCCCATTTAACAACAAGATATTTCCGGACACGCACTAACGTCTGTGTAAGGCTGCACATACGCACCCATGTGAAATTCACCTTTGTTTGTGCTAAAACATGGAACAAACAACTGTCGATGTTTCCAGTGTTCAAACTACGATATCTCGTAAACTACTTGCACTACACTCGTACAACAAACACTACTGGCGTTCTAATTTAATCTACTTCGATTGAGGTACTGTTGACACTGTTCAATTGAAATATTTGTACCTTTCGTAAGCAAATACACATGTGAAACTCGTAAAACTATGTATGGGCTACACCATTATTACTCTACCACGCAAACATTTGGGGTTACACTCGTCTGGTATGAGACGTTCCCTGGAGGAGGGGGGGGGGGGGGGTCCACTGGGGGCCGAACTGCACAATAACCCTGGGTTCGGTGTGGGGCAGCGGTGGGGTGGTGGACTGCTGTGGGCTGTTGTGGGGTTGTGAGCCACTGAGGGCTGCGGCTGGACGAAGCCTCTCTGTCGTTTCTAGGTCCCGGGTTTAGTACACACAATACACAGTGCAATGTATAGGCTGCAAAGGCGGACCCCTGCCTACCATTCCAATCTGTGAAACTGCATATGAATGACGCCTTCCATTATGGAAAGATCTGTGGTGCAAGTGTTAGGTGTTACACCCCGTAAATTGTACGTAATTTTAAAGTCTGTGTAACTGTTTTCCGAACTCATACACTAGCATCAGAAATATCAGTCCATGATTATATGAATTATGCAGTACCATTATGTGGGTAGTTAAACACCTAAACATTATTTTTTCCATGCAGTTCGTCAGTAATTTGAGGCATGGTTATTAAATTATACATGCCTATTTACTTTCTTCCCTTTTGTAAATTGTAGGAGGGGAGAGATAAAACTGACAGTTATACATATGCCTGCAAGTCAGAAGAGAGAAAACCACTGGTCATAAAAGGCAGGATAAAGACGATGAACGAGAGACATGATTCTGGTCTGCTCTGGTGACTATGGCACACCACATCTACTCGCTTTTGAGGGCTACCAAACGATTTTGGGCAACAACGGACTGCTGTCACATCATGTCACCCCCGCACGATTTTTCAGAGCGTACACGCATCTATGACCTACGGAAGAGCCCGCTAGCCTGCGCGCCGTTACGTACTGGATCACTTGAGCAGTCACGCCATGCGACATGGAAGTGTGACGTAAGGTGACAATTCGACACTAGTTTCATCGTGATGTTGCATATGGACCGTGTTGCAACTGTCTAAGCCGAACGTCACAGGACGGTTGTGAACTCTATCATATGATTTCCATAATATCAGCCATCCAGAACTGAACTGATCGCTACCCATGTTCGCCGATCGCCATAGAACAGACATGCTACAGCCCTCCAATTACCATTATTACTTTCCGCTAGTAGAGTTGGAGACACCCCTGGATAGTACGATCTTCCACCACCCTCCTAAGTGAGTGCCAGTGTCTGTGTCTGTATAGTTTTTACTTTTTATCCCTCCTCTCAAGAAACATATTCCATGCATATGGAGACAGCATTTTTGTTCTCTTTCTCTCTCTCTTTCTTTCTCTCACTTGCACTTCCGAGGACATAAATCTAAAGAAATTTGTGATCAGCATTCACTGGTGGCAACAATGCTTCTGCACGGTGGTAAATTTGTCTTTTAATCTGTAAAAATGAACACAAATTATTGATTTATGAGCAGTGATGAAACACTGTGAATCGTTGACGTTTGTTTGTGTGATGTGTGTGTATGCATATGTGATGTAGAATGCAGTAAAAAAAAAATTACCTTAAAATTTTGGTTAAAACCTTGTTCTTCGATAACAATCGCCCCAAATGATGTAATTTGGAAGGAGCTGAGTATTTTTGTATATTCTCCAAGAAATGCTTCGATCGAGGTTCTTTGCCAGAAAACAATGATGTCAGTGGCTCTGGTCGCCGTGTCAGTTGTGGCACTCCGGTCCACAACATAATCTTGGCGGTTCGTGTCGAAATCTCAGAGCGTTGCAATGATGACAAACATTGTGCATTGTTCCGAAGTCGACCAGTACAACACGGTGTAATCAACTGTTAGATCTTATCTGAACAATAATTGTTCAGTCCAAATTGCCATGATTGGCCGTCTGTTTCATCGACGTTCCAAATTATTTTGTGAGTAAGCTGCAGCTGAGCGAGTCGAAATCGACTGTATCCATTGTTCCGGAGGCACAATGGATCGCGCTTGAGAATTTCATATTCGATTTGCTTCAAAAGGCTGTCTACGCTCTTCGTCCGTCTCATTGACTCGGCGATAACGCAGTTGGCCGCGTTGCGCGTACGCCGTCCGATATTTCGACGCCTCACTGGTGGCATTTTTTCCAAAAGAATAAACTACGAACTGAAATCAATTGAATGGTTGCAACATACCAAATTACCACGAACAGACATCAATTCAATCTTTGCAACACACCAAAGAGATGATCAACACCGATACACAATGAAATATCGCTTTAAATTGCATTCTTTTTCGCACAATATCAATATCCAATGCGGAATTTGTTGTTGTTATGAAAACAATGTGACAGCAGAACTGTCAAACTGAACGTCTCTTTTCTTTGTTATGAAAATATGGTGACAGCAGAATTGTCAAACCGGACGAGGTGGCGCAGTGCTTAGCACATTGGACTCGCATTCGGGAGAACGACGGTTGTATCCCGCGTCCGGCCATCCCTATTTAGGTTTTCCGTGATTTCCCTAAATCGCTTCAGGCAAATGCCAGGATGGTTTCTTTGACAGGGCACGGCCAATTTCCTTCCACATCCTTCCCCCGCTGTTTGGTCTCTTCCCCCAAATCAATCCAATCCGACCGTCAAAGTTCTTTCATTGAGATTTTCGTACAAAAGTACCGTCCATATTTCCGATTTTTCCGGTGGATTTTCCAAAATTTTCTCTCACACAAATCTTGTCCTGACAATTATGGCCGGCCGCTTGTGGCCGAGCGGTTCTGGCGCTACAGTCTGGAACAGTGCTCAGAGCCATTTGAACCATTTTGACAATTATGAACAGAAAAAAAAATAGTCAGATCGGTCAACCGTTCTCAAGTGATAATCTTTCATACACACGGCAGTATTCGAAACAACGATGACAACGATTCATCACTGAGATCTGCGCCTATCGCGCCAGGCACGTCACTTGTCAGGCCGTAATCGTCAATGGCTTTGTAGACTACTAGGAGGAGCCTACCAACACCTGTGCTAAAAAGGTTGTGTTACCAAACATCACACGCGCCCCCGCCGGGGACGTGGCGAACGAGCTGATGGAGCCGATTACGTGCGATGAGGTGCACAAAACAATCAACAGAGGTGCTCTGAATAAGTCACCTAAGATCGACAGATTGCTGATAGAATTTTATCTCGCCTCCCTTGTACTAATGGCATCGCTGTGGACGACATTGTTTCATCAACTGTTGATAGCGAACAACGCCGTATCACAGCCTTTGTCACGGGATTTATTATACCCATCCACAAACCGACAACAGGAGCGACGCCAGCACATTACCACCCCGACCCCTGGCGACGAGTTGCAGCAAGTACCCCCTTGCATTCTGTCCCCAGAACAGACAACTCTGGGTGGCTCAGTTAATATACAAACGGTCACAGGGGAATGTCGCGATTTAATCGCGCTGGCAGCGGCGTGCGGACTCCGCGCCGCAGTGGTTGCCATTGATTGGTTGACAGCGCATTCGACAGCATACGGCATCGTTTTCTGTTCTCCGTAAAGGGCCGAATGGGTTCTCCACACACACCCTTTATTGGTATCATCCGGCGCCCGTACGGCAAGGTCAGATCCCTTATTCAGGTCAATGGCTGTGTGGCAGGACCAGTGACCATACGTCGCTCCATAAGCAAAGTTGCCGACCGACCCACCTTTCTGGTCTCACTTTGCGTTGGCACACCTTATACTGTCGTGCGTATGCGGACGACTCCCTCCTCTCTGTCCGCTCGTGTAGCGAATCACAGGAAACACAGATGGTACTCGATCTGTTGGCAGCGTACAGAACTGCAACGGGCACTAGCATGAAAGTGACTAAATTCCCGGCGATGCGCACTGGACGCGGCCTCTCACACGACGACTTAGCACCTCTCCCATGCGTACAGAACCTTTGATACCCTGGTACCATTTCCGGCTCCACCGTACACCGCTCCAATGCTATCAGTTTTTGGCGTATCCTCCAACTTAACCGCATGGCAGTCGACAAAATCTTCTCCGCCGACTCGATTCTCTACAACGTGTCGAATACCTCAATCAACATGTGGTGACCAAGATGGTCTACATCTCAGTTACTCTCACGGCCAATAACTATGGGACGCTGACTCCAAGTTGCATTCAGATACTGTCTTACGGCCGGTATGCTCTTTAAGGTCCATTACGAAAGACTTACCCTCCCTCAGCGAGCGGGGCCCTCGGCCTTGTCAATGTGCGACTCCGTGCGGCGTCTCTGTATATGGCCACCGTGCACAAGCAGTGAAACCTTGGCGCCTCCGTTCCGCACAGCTTGCTGGACATTGTTATGCTCACGACCGTATCCTCGCAGGTGCCAGTAGGGCACATCACGCATCATCTGGTGCACATTTCTGTTTTCATAATTCACTTCAGTTACGATCCCACTCACTCACCCAGCACACGCCTTCCTCGAACCAAAGATTTCTACAACCCACTTCTTCGTTGCATATCCCACAACAACGTCGTACTCAATCATCTATTTGGCGTTATGCCCACCGGGCTTTCCTTTACCAGCGCGGGGTAGCCGCGGGGCCGTAGGTGCCCTGCCACGGTTCACGCGGCTCCCCCCCGTCGGAGGTTCGAGTCCTCCCTCGGGCATGGGTGTGTGTGTTGTCCATAGCGTGACTTAGTTTAAGTTAGATTAAGTAGTATGTAAGCCTAGGGACCGATGATCTCAGCAGTTTGGTCCAATAGGAACTTACCGCCACCAGGCTTTCCTTCCCTCCAACTTCTGGTCAACACGGTACCATGTCGTAAGAGGAAAATTCACCACGAATCAACGTCTTCGCGCAATCGGATTGTCAGAAACTCCGCTTTGTACAATTTGCCACCTCGTGAACGGCGATGCCCACCACCTGACTTGTGCTGCCGCCAGTAACGTCTGGAAACTGGGTCGACAGTTCGTTGCCTGGTACCTCCACGTTCCACCGGACTCGTTTGATCCATGGACTATTACACATCTTGAGCATATTCACTTCCCCGCCACCAAAACTCATGCGATTTTATGGGTCAAGAGATGGACGATCACTTTCCTGTAGACTGATGGCGATAAATCACACCCTGACTTCTGGCAGTACTTGCAAACTGTCCACAATGAAGCCTAGCACCGACCACACTACCGCACCTTCTTCGCCAGTTAACTTTGCGCGATCCTTACGTCACCCCCGCTCATCTGGATGGTGCCACACGTGGACGGCAACCCCCCCGCCCACACTTGCTGACGCCTGAGACTCCCCACGCTTCAGTTCTTTATCGTACGCCACAGCCGGGTACGGGCATGGACACGTGTCCCTTTTTTATGCACTATGCCAGACCAAGCTGGTCACTCCCCCAACTCTACTGTCCCCTCCTTTGCTTCCGCTGTCCTTTCGTGCGCTTCTGCCCGGTAGTGGTGCCGAGGACACCGTGAACCAGGCCTCGCATGTTGACCCCCCCCCCCCCCCCCCCCCACTCTACGGCCACGGCCCATCTGCTGAGCAGTAGGATGCCTGCAAGTCTTACCATGCCCCCACCCTTCCTTCCTTCTTTGTCTATGGCGTCACCTCTTAGCTTACTTTCAGTTTTTTTTCTTTTTTTCATTGTCCCTACACCTTGTTAATAAAGTCTTTTGCACGCGTTGTTCGAGTGTAATGTCTAATGTTTGCTCTACCTGAAGGGCGCTCTTTACGTTGTATTTGTGCTTGTACAAATAAAGATGTCTTATTTAGCCTGCTTTCTAAAAAATGACTCGGAGCAATATGGGACTTAACTTCTGAGGTCATCAGTCCACTAGAACTTACAACTACTTAAACCTAACTAACCTAAGGACATCACACAACACCCAGTCATCACGAAGCAGAGAAAATCCCTGACCCCGCCGGGAATCGAACCCGGGAACTTGGGCGTAGGAAGCGAGAACGCTACCGCACGACCACGAGCTGCGGACTGATTATTTTCGAGGGGAACATCTGCTGGTGCTAAAATTAGCCCGCCACCGCAGCCCCCTGGGGGTGGGGCAGGAGGAAACTTTAAAATTTCAAATGGAAACACCCATTTTTTATTGCAGAATCAGATTCTACATAAAAAAACTACGTACATTTTGTCTTAAATATTTGTTTTGATTCTTGGTAGTTGGCGCTGTAATTCAAGAAAATCCATGTTCTCATTTTTGCGTGGAAAATGGTTACGGATGAATAAAAAATACTTATTTACTTCGTAAATTTTGATTCGCTAAAACTAAAACTCTCTCTCTCTCCCCATAGGGTGGGGTTTGAGAGAGAGGAATTAGAGTTTTACAGATGCAGACCCAAATACTGTATTATTTTTTTCCGCAGATTCGGATAAGTTTTGTCTGTTTCGTGGTCATGAGGCCACCAAACTTTTAATTATCAAACAGATCATCTGACTAGCTAACTAACTAATCAAACATTCTACTTACTAACGAGTGAACTCGTTATCTAAAAAACTAACTGACTCACGAACCTAATTTTTTATTAGATTCGGAGTAATCACTCTTTTTGTCGAGAAGTCTCACAACTGGGGTGCTTCCTTAATTTGAGTCTTTTGGCTTCTAGTGCAAAAACGTAGAAAACGACATTCATAAATTTATTGGCTTAAATCACATTGTTCACACCTTTATTTTATTTCTGAATTTCGCGGCGGTTACGTCGTTTAAATTTTTAGAATTATGCACGATAATCGAAATCCCACTCAGCACTGATCGATAATCGATGCCCTTATCCAGCCCTTGATGGCCGGTCGCGGTGGTCTCGCGGTTCTAGGCGCGCAGTCGGGAACCGCGCGACTGCTACGATCGCAGGTTCGAATCCTGCCTCGGGCATGGGTGTGTGTGATGTCCTTAGGTTAGTTAGGTTTAAGTAGTTCTTAGTTCTAGGGGACTTATGACCTAAGATGTTGAGTCCCATAGTGCTCAGAGCCATTTGAACCATCCCTTGATGAGAGGCATAATGTTTCGGAGTGCCGCCGATAGGTAACGGAGGGACGAGAAATTCGCCCTTTCTCGTAATAAGACTGGGCTTTAGAAATTATGAGTATTAATGTAATAAATGAACTGTATCTTTTACCCGTCTTAGCATTCAGACAGCTTATAACGATTGTCTTTTGGGCGACTTATGTTTGATTACCTTGTGTGACTGCGTTCGCGGCGTTTGCTCGCTACCAGTGCCGTTTGACGCGGAGTTAGTATTGCTAGGCGGAATTGGTTCAAATGGCTCTGAGCACTATGGGACTCAACTGCTGAGGTCATAAGTCCCCTAGAACTTAGAACTACTTAAACCTAACTAACCTAAGGACAACACACACATCCAAGCCCGAGGCAGGATTCGAACCTGCGACCGTAGCGGTCGCGCGGTTCCAGACTGTAGCGCCAGAACCGCTCGGCCACCAGCGGCCGGCCTAGGCGGAATTACGCCGAGCGGGCTGCATCTCGCTCATAGAAATTCTAACCCTGCCTTTCTCGACGCCCCTTGTCTTTCCTCTCTTGAGATTAACGGATGACACATGTCATTATGACTTATCTTTCTGTGGAAGAAAAAATTTGAGATGGTATGCATTTATGGAGAAAGTGGGACAAATTTTGACGATGCAGTCGCGCTTTATGCGCAGCGTTTTCCTGGCCAAGTACGATCACGGTCTTCTTTTGTTCCAGTTATTAAACAATTTACTGCGGAATGTAGTGTGAACCAGAAAAAAAAAGAAAGAAAGAAAGAAAAGAAACCATGCAGCTACTGTTTGTGGAGGAAACCAAGAGGCAGTCCTAACTGCTGTGGCTCATAATCCACATGCGAGCACAAGAGACATACCAAGGCAATCAGGAAGCCGGCCGGAGTGGCCGTGCGGTTCTAGGCGCTACAGTCTGGAACCGAGCGACCGCTACGGTCGCAGGTTCGAATCCTGCCTCGGGCATGGATGTGTGTGATGTCCTTAGGTTAGTTAGGTTTAATTAGTTCTAAGTTCTAGGCGACTGATGACCTCAGAAGTTAAGTCGCATAGTGCTCAGAGCCATTTGAACAAGCAATCAGGAATTTCACACATGAGTGTTTGGAAAATCCTGAAGCCCTACAAATGTCATCCATACCATGTATCGATGCATCAGGAACTACATGGCGATGACTTCCAAAACTGTCTAACGTTTTGTCACTGGGTAGCCGGACGAAGTGGCCGTGCGGTTCTGGGCGCTGCAGTCTGGAACCGCGAGACCGCTACGGTCGCAGGTTCGAATCCTGCCTAGGGCATGGATGTGTGTGATGTCCTTAGGCTAGTTAGGTTTAACTAGTTCTAAGTTCTAGGGGACTAATGACCGCAGAAGTTGAGTCCCATAGAGCTCAGAGCCATTTGTCACTGGGTAGTTCAGCAGGTACAAACAAACCAAAACTTTTTGCCAGAGTACTTTTCTCCGATGAGGTAACATTCACAATCCACGACGAAGTTAATCGCCATAACATGCATAACTGGAGTGAACAGAACCCACACTGAATTCGAAAAGTCAACCATCGGCGACATTGGTCAGTTAATGTTTGGTGTGGTATAATTGGCGATAAACTGATCGGTCCATATTTTATCGACGGTAATTTGAACAAAACTTATCCGAATCTGCGAAAAAAATTAATACAGTATTTGGGTCAACATTTGTAAAACTCTAATTCCTCTCACTCAAACTCCACCCTATGGGGAGAGAGGGAAAGTTTTAGTTTTAGCGAATCAAAATTTACGAAGTAAATAAGTATTTTTGATTTATCTGTAACCATTTTCCACGCAAAAATGAGAACATCGATATCTTGAATTACAGCACCAATAACCAAGAATCAAAACAAATGTTTAAGACAAAATGTACGTAGTTTTTTATGTAAAATCTGATTCTGCAATAAAAAATGGGGGTTCCCATTTGAAACTTTAAAGCAGCCTCCCGCCTCACCTCCAGCACCAGCAGATGCCACCTCGAGAATAATCAACTTTGGATTCTACACATTTTTTCGCGTGAAGCTTATTTTTCGAGTTATTCTGCTTTGTCAACTTAAATTTTACACCCTGCATATCAATCATAGATGTTTGAGACTTGAGCATTTGATGAAAATGCAAAGTTGGGCCCAGGAGGGGTAGTTACAGGGTGGCCAGTTGTATCACTGACAGAGGTCCCTTTTACTAATATTAATTTTTCGGCTAGAAAATTTTTTTCGTTCGATTCGTCGTCTTCGAGATTTAGTTGTCTCAAGTTCATACAAACACTCTGTATATATCATTTTTACTATTTTTGTTATTATAATCATTATATATGGCTTTTGTATCATGAAAACTACTGTCGACTCAGTAAGGATTTCTGGCTGGATGTTTGAAAGTGCCTTAACGCCCTAATCTTGCCAGATGAAATAAATTCATAAACAAATAATAAGTAATCATTTATTCCACCTCCTTTTCCAGTGAGGTTCCAAACCATCGTTTCCCTACAGAGGTAGAATCCTACACGCTTCCTACCACCTGCATTCCGCCTCTAGACTCTTCCCAGTACTCGTCCCACCTCCTTTCTAAGGTCACGCAACCTCCCATTGCATCTGAATCAAAATCTCTCTCATAGAATATATTACAGCACCATCACCCTTACAGATTTTGAAGAACCCGCGCATCACCTCCTCAAGACGAGATCATAATTTTTCGTATCAATATCTATTATTTATATATTTTAATTGTATTAATCAACGGCTAAACAGCGGAAACAAGGCCACTGCCAAGCCCTTCCTCCTCCTCTGCGGGAGAGCTGTAAATAACGAATAACAAAGAACATGTGTGCATATAAAGGCAGTTGGCGGGCTACATCTATCTATACATTCATACATACATACATACTCCGAAACCCACCACACGGTGGTTGGCGAAGCGTATCTTGAACCACTGCTAGACATTTCCTTTCCTTTCTACTTGCTAATAAAGTCGGCGAAAAGCGACCGAGTATATGCTTCTTCACGAGCCCTGATTTATCTTGTCTTCGTGGTCCTTACGCGAGATGTATGTTGTTGGCAGTAGAGTTGTTCTGCTATCTACAAGTGCTGGTTGTCTAAATTTCCTTAATAGTGTTTCTTGAAATGAAAAGATCCGAAGTGGTTCGGATTCCAGCCACTCGACCAATACTAAATAATATATCGCGCAAGTGTTCTGTACACAGTTTTGTTTATAGTCTAGCTACACTTTTTTAGAGTTTTCTCAACAATCCGACGTTAACCAGTAAAGTGTTTCCGCTTCAAATTATGCTAAAATGTTGGCCGCAAGGGAGCTGAATTGTGTCGTCTGGCAGCGTGCATTGTTGAGCAACACATCTTACCAGTCACCAAGGCTGCTGTGGAAACCATTACACTCAACATTCATTTTCAACTCTCGCGTATTGTACGTAATCTAGAGAATAACGGCTGCGTTAGTGACATTTTAGGGCCCTATGTACAGTTTATCCATTTTCATTTACACTATCTGATCGAAAGTATCCGAAATCACTTATGTACCGCGGAACTCACCACTAGATGCCACGAGAGACGGACCCACCAGTATGCAGGGAGGCGGGAAGTGTTACATGCAACCATTACGCTTCCTATACCTCTTCCTGTTCACTCACACAATCCAAATTCACTCACATTTAATTTTATTTTATTTCGTAAGTTATCATTATCTCCGTTCCTCATATTTGTTTTTTTTATATTCAACAATTTTATGTTAACATCATTATTATTTTGTAAATGAGAAATATTAAGTTTTGAGTCGGCTACTGTGGGAGATTAGAACCGACACAAGCAAGGAAGGAGAGAAGTTGCGATGGCCAGTGACAGGAAACCAAATCAGCTGTACAAAATATTTCAAGATATAAATGTAACATAATTTGAGGTGCTATTTGTGCCTCCTACAAGCAGTTTCTGTTCCCGGTTACCACTCGCAGAATGCAGGCTAAGTATCAGCATCCTATTGCTAGTACCGATGCTCTCGAAGTCTGCAACCGAACTGGGCACGAACAACGACGGGCGACTGGTTCGACGTGCGGATCAGCGCCTTCTTGATGCCGTTTCGCGGCGCTGTGCTGGTCAGTGTGCAGTCGGTGCGTTAGGACTGCACATTAACACCCTTGTTTTGTATAATCAAAACTAAACAGAAATACAAAATAATTTAAATGCACTTATTACACGGCTCTGAAACAAAAATCACCAACTGCAAATGACAAATGTACACCTCAAAACAATCGCCGTCCACGCTAAGAGGAGGGAATGAAAAGCGCAGTAGAATAATGTGTTGTCAATAGAGAAGTAGTAATAGCTGAATGAGTCTCTCAGGAGAGCACAGTGAATTACAACGAGGATGCCACCTGAGTAGCGCTAGACCTCATGTACTGACAGATAGGTACCGTTGACGATTGTGGAGGGTGGTTAAAAAATCGCATGATATCAAAGAAAGGAATCACTCGTGGGTTCCAAAGTGCCACCAGCAATCCACTTAGCACAATCTACACTGAAGTGCCAAAGAAACTGGTATAGGCATGCGTATTCAAATACAGAGATATGTAAGCAGCCGGAATACGGCGCTGCGATCTGCAACGCCTATATAAGACAACCAAGTATCTGGTGGAGTTGTTAGACCGGTTATTGCTGCTACAATGGCTAGTTATCAAGATTTAAGTGAGTTTGAACCTGATGCTATAGTCCGCGCAAGAGCGATGGGACACAGTTGGGTTGGGTTGTTTGGGGAAGGAGACCAGACAGCGAGGTCATCGGTCTCAACGGATTAGGGAAGGATGGGGAAGGAAGTCGGCCGTGCCCTTTCAAAGGAACCATCCCGGCATTTGCCTGGAACGATTTAGGGAAATCACGGAAAACCTAAATCAGGATGGCCGGACGCGGGATTGAACCGACGTCCTCCCGAATGCGAGTCCAGTGTCTAACCACCGCGCCACCTCGCTCGGTGATGGGACACAGTGTCTTCGAGGTAGTGATGAAGTGGGGATTTTCCCGTACGACCATTTCACCAGTGTACCGAGAATATCAGGAATCCGGTAAAACATCAAATGCCCGACATCGCTGCGGCCGGAAAAAGATCCTGCAAGAACGGGACCAATGACGACTGAAGATAATCGTTCAACGTGACAGAAATGCAACCCTTCCGCAAATTGCTGCAGATTTCAGTGCTAGGTCATCAACAAGTGTCAGCGCGCGAACCATTCAACGAAACACCATCGATATGGGCTTTCGGAGCCGAAGGCCCACTTATGTACCCTTGATGACGGCACGACACAAAGCTTTACGCTTCGCCTGGGCCCGTCAACACCAAAATTGGACTGTTAATGCCTGGAAACATGTTGCCTGGTCAGACGAGTCTCGTTTCAAAATGTATCGAGCGGGTGTACGTGTACGGAGACAACCTCAGGAATCCATGAACCCTGTATGTTAGCAGGGGACTGTTCAAGCTGGTAGAGGCTCTGTAATGGTGTGGGGCGTGTGTACAGATGACACATACGTAAGCATCCTGTCTGGTAACCCGCATCCATTCATGTCCATTGTGCATTCCGACAAACTTGGGCAATTCAGGCAGGTCAATGCAACATCCCACACGTCCAGAATTGCTACACAGTGGCTCCAGGAACACTCGTCTGAGTTTAAACACTTCCGCTGGCCACCAGACTCACCAGAGATGAACAATATTGAGCATATCTGGAATACCTTGAAACGTGCTGTTCAAAAGAGATGTCCACCCCCTCGTTCCCTTAGGGATTTATGGACAGCCCTGCAGGATTCATAGCGTCAAATCCCTCCAGCACTACTTCAGACATTAGTCGAGTCAGTGCCACGTCGTGTTGCAGCACATCTGCATTCCCGCGGGGGCCCCACGCGATATTAGGCAGGTGTACAAGTTTCTTTGGTTCTTCAGCGTGTATCTACATCTACATACAAACTCCGCCAGCCACCGTGTGGTGCTTGGCGGAAGGTAGCCTGTACCACTACCAGTCATTCCCTTTCCTGTTCCACTAGCAAACGAGCAGCGCGGAGTGGCCACGCGGGTAGAGGCGCCATGTCACTAATTGCGCGGCCCCTCCCGCCGGAGGTTCCAGTCCTCCCTCGGGCATGGGCGTGTGTGCTGTCTTTAGCGTAAGTTAGTTTAAGTAGTGTGTAAGTATAGGGACTGATGACCTTAGCAGTTGGGTCCCTTAGAAATTCACACATATCTTCTTCTTCGCAAACAGAGCGAAGGAGAAACGACTGTCTGTCTCCATACGAGCCTTAATGTATCTGATCTTATATTCGCTATCCGTGAACGAAATGTACGTTGACGGCAGTAGAATCGTTCTGCAGTCAGCCTAAAATGGCAGTTCTCTACTTTTTCTCACTTGTACTCCTCGAAAAGAACGTCACCTTCCCTCCAGTGACTCCCATTTGAGTTCCCGAAGCCTCTCCATATTACTTGCGTGTTGTTCAAACCTACTGGTAAGAAAAGGAGCAGCCTTCCTCTGAAATGCTTCGATGTCTTTCTTTAATGAGACCTGGTACAGATCCCAAAAGCTCGACAGTACTCAAGAACAGGTCGCACTAGCGTCCTGTATGCAGTCTCCGTTACAGATTGACAACTCTCTCCTAAAATCCTCCCAATAAACCGAAATTGACGATTCGCCTTCTCCACTACAGTATTTACAAGCTCATTCCATTTCACATTGCTTTGCAGTGTTACGTCTAGGTATTTAATCGACGTGACTGCACCAAGTAGCACACTTCTGAAGCTGTAATCGAATGTTATGAGTTTGTTGTTCCTATTCACCTGCATTAACTTATATTTTTCTACATTTAAATGCCATTCATGTCACCATCTATAAATTTTTTCTAAGTCATCTTGTATCCTACTACAGACACTCAACAACGCCTTACCATACACCACAGCATTAGTAGGGCAAGGGCAGCACAGCCCCACTCTGCATTGTTACCAAATTTATTCAAGATAGCGGATACAAGGTGGTGGCAATAGATGTGGCAACGTTGCAATGACATCGGGGTAGGAAGTTCAAATTTTGGCGGGAATATAGGTCAATTGGGCTACATTCACTAACCTAAGAAAATGGCGAGGAAATTTTTGGTGGGAAGTTCAAATTTTCGCGGGAAGTTCAGATATAGATCCCACTAAGCTAAGAAAATGGGAAAATTTTGGTGGGAAAATAGATCAATAGTGCAACCTACACTAACCTAAGTCATCCAGCCACAACCTCTTCCTTGGAACTGGTGGGAAAAGGACTCACTCTGTGCTGGACTGCTGGATAGGATGCCCGTAAGTCTATTTTGCATGCAGTGTTTATTTAAACAATTCGAGTTGTCATAGCCAGTAGTTCCATCCACTGTGTTCACCATGAGGTTTGGAGTCCAACTGCCCTAGTACACAGTGCCGCCATCAGAGGGCGCTGTCGTCCCTCTGTGACGTAATCCAAGATGGCGGCCTCGTGAAAAATGGCGGAAACCAATAGATACCCTGAATCCAGTCACGTGTTAGACTTCAGGGAGTAGGATAGTGGTATCTGGTAACATCATTGGTGGGGGCATAGGGCAGGCTCAGCAGCTCTGTGATCTCAGCCTTCCTCAGTCAGCCAGCAGCAGGAGAAGAAGAGGAAGTTATAGTCCAAATATTATTCTTATTAATATCATCATTATTTTTCAAGGCTACACCTATAATGATGCTATTAACATGTGTAATACATCGACTGTAGCGAGAGAGGTATGAAATAAAACACAAACACAGTTTGACATTATATAATACATACATTATTGATTTAAATATCATACATCGGATTCATTATTTCAAAAGAATCATCAGATTCTTTCTTTATCTTCTTCTTCGCACCTGTACAGTATATCCCAAACAAAACTTTTTTATATGCAATAGGTTCCGCACGCATCTCCTTCAAGTCAAAGGGTGCCTCACAGTACTAGGTTTTTCACACGCACATTTAATCTGTTTCTTTTTTGGTTATGCATTCGTGTGCAAAAAAGGTTCTGCTCCAAATCATCAACATGTACACTTTGCACATGTAAGAAGGTTACATCATTGTATGCAGAGTCTATGCTCAAAAACCAACAACCCAATCTCTACAGTGCAATGCGAAATGCAGTGTCCAGATTGTATAAGTTCAAGACTGAGGTGTCTCATAGATAAACACACTTGTCACCTGATTTCACACATAGTGCAGAGTCATCATACACTGTTCTAATAGATAGTGTCACACCAGTAAGGCAAATGTCGGGGCGATACAAGTTGGATAATACTCTGTAGTCATCTGCTGATTTATGTAGCACTCTGCATGACATATTTCGCCACAGTCGAACTCAGAAATAGTCACTTTAGCACCCTTCGATGCATTTTCAATTTCTATTCTCATATGCAAGCCCCAGTCCTGATGTGCTTCTATAGCCACATTTACACGTTTTGTTCCACTGGCATTTAAATTGTTTGTGTAACTGAAAAGCATGGGTACACTTCATGCCTTGTTATCCACAGGATCTGCACTCTGTACCTGCACTAGCATGGAGATGTTTTGCTGAGATGGGTCATATGTTGGTGACCAGTACTGTCCTCCGTCTTGCTGTTGTTTAGGACCACCAGCAGCATTCGATGTGTTGGGAGCAGACCATGTGTCCTCATCACACAAATCAATGAGTGAGACAGACAACATCAGCTCCGTGCCCTTCTCCAGCAATTGGGCTGTGTGTGCTAGACGATCCCATGTGGTCGCTACAGGTTCAGACACGCTGGAGTTTGCTGCTGCCGCAGGTCCTGAGTTCGGTGCAGGTCTCGACAGACTGGGGCATGTTTACTATGTTGAAGGACACACGAAAAATCTGTTTATCAAACTTCATTCCTTCTTGGATCTGCTTAAAAAGGATGGATATATTATATCGAAATGTGGTGGGCTTAATATCATACACTTAGAAACAGAACAACCGTTTGCAGAGCTTAAAACCGACGGAAAAACAACCCTCAATGGCAATTCGTTTGCAAAAGTTGTAAACTTAAATTTCTACACCGAAAATCCGCAAGAATGTTTACCAGAAGAACTGGCAGCCTACACCCAGGAGGACGTGGAGTGTTGTTATAACAATAGTGTCAAGCGGCAAATAAGAGGAAAAATTAAATCCCCAAATGCTCTCGTCTAGAAGAACTACCAGAAGAAACAGAATTAATTGTTAAAGCCATAAAAGAGGTAGTTTACAGTAAAAAATTTAGAGATACACAGGAGTTAAAAAACAAACCTTCTCTGTATTTGTCAAATTACTGGCTGGAGAAATAAATAGATGATTCAGATGCGGTATTATGTTATAAGTTAAAAATTAAATTGGACATTATGAAAACTACACCTAACAAAAATAAGGAAAGGGTTGTTTTCTGTATGTAAATGTATATGTAAGAGTTAATAAAGATTAGATACTAGAATATTTGTTTGTCGTATTCGCTGATCTACCAAAAATCCTAAGATTTTTCCTATATACAATGATCCATGAGTATGTATTCCGGATGTGAAAATGGGTAGTGGGATGACCTTGAAAAAGAAGATATCTGAAAGTATAGTGAACCCCTTTTCATACCTATATGAAATCCATCCCCAAATAAATTGTTCCAGCTTCGCACTGAAAAAAAAAAAATGTACACTCCTTCCTCTCCAGCAGCTAGACACAGACTTAGTCCTTTTCCTGCCAATTACTAGGAAGAAGTAGAGGTTGGATGAGTTAGGTTAGTGGAGGTAACTCAATTGACCTATTTTCCCACCAAACTTTTCCCGCTACTTTTTTAGGTTAGTGGAGGTGGCCCAAGTGACCTTTCTTCCGCCATTTTCTGGGAGGAGGAAGGGGGGGCGAGAGGGGAGGGGAGGAGATGGGGTTAGGTTAGTGGATGGAGCCCAGTTGACCTTTCTTCCCGCCAAAATCTGAACTTCCCACCATGACGTCATTTCAGCATTGTAACATCTACTGCCGCCATCTTTGATTTGCTATCTTGAATAATTTTGGCAACAATGCAGAGAGGGATGATGTCTTTGTTGCCCTACTACTCACAGAAAAGCAGATTGCTGCTTATCCTGTCCATCAGATCATTTATGTATATAGGAAATAATAGTGGTCTTATCACACTTCCATAGGGCACTCCTGACGATACCCTTGTACCTGCTGAACACTCGCTGTCGAGGACCACACGCTATGTTCTATTACTTAACAAGTCTTCCAACCACTCACATATCTGGGTATCTATTCCATATGCTCGTACCTTTGTTGACAGTCTGCGGTGGGGCATCGTATAAAATGCGTTTCGCAAATCTAGAAATATCAAATCCGCCAGTTAGCATTATAGGATGTGAGCGAAGGGCAAGCTGAATTTTAGACAAGCAATGTATTCTAAAACCGTGCTGATTTGTGGACAGAAGCTTTTCCGTCTCAAGGAAATTTATAATATTCGAACTGAGAATATTTTGAATTCTGCAGCAAACCGATGTTACGGATATTGGTCTGTAATTTTGTGGATCTGTTCGTTTACCCTTCTTATAAACAAGAGTTACTTGCGCTTTTTCCAGTCGATTGGGACTTTGTGCTGGGTGAGAGATTCGCGATAAATGAAAGCTAACAAGGGAACCTCCCCATCGCACCCCCCTCAGATTTAGTTATAAGTTGGCACAGTGCATAGGCCTTGAAAAACTGAACACAAATGAATCGAGAAAACAGGAAGAAGTTGTGTGGAACTGTAAAAAAATAAGCAAAATATACAAACTGAGTAGTCCATGGGCCACATAGGCAACATCATGGACAACGTGGGCTCAGGAGCGCCGTGGTCCCGTGGTAGCGTGAGCAGCTGCAGAACGAAAGGTCCTTGGTTCAAGTCTTCCCTAGAGTGAAAATTTTACTTTCTTTGTTTTTGCGTAGTTATTATCTGTCCTTTCGTTCATTGACGTCTCTGTTCACTGTAATAAGTTTAGTGTCTGTGTTTTGCGACCGCATCGCAAAACCGTGCGATTAGTAGACGAAAGGACGTGCCTCTCCAATGGGAAGCGAAAACATTTGATCGCAGAGTCATAGGTCAACCGATTCCTCGACAGGAAAACAGATCTGATATATTGTATACGACACTGGTAACGGCATGTGCATCACATGACAGGAATATGGTGTCGACCCACCTAACTTGTACACTTGGCGAATGGGTAAAAAGATTCTTCTACCTTCCCCGATTTAGGTTTTCTTGTGGATGTGATAATCACTCCCAAAAAAGTGATGAAAACATAAGAGTTTGTCACATAAACTGAAAATAAAAAAATAAACTTTTCACTCGATGGAAGATTTGAACCAAGGACCTTTCGTTCCGCAGCTGCTCACGTTACCACGAGACAACAGCGCTCCCGCGTTCCCAGTCTCCTTGATGTTGCATATCTTCCCATGAACTACTCAGTTTGTATATTTTGCTTATTTTTTCACAGTTCGACACAACTTCTTCCTGTTTTCTCAATTGATCTGTGTTCAGTTTTTCAAGGCCTATTCACTGTGCCAACTTATAACTAAATCTGAGGGGGGTGCGATGGGGAGGTTCCCTTGTAAGTAAGGGGCAGGTGCTGTGTAAAACCAAACTGGGATTCCAGCTGGACCTGGTGATTTATTTTCAACTCTTTCAGTTGTTTCCATACACAAGGGATGCTTACTATTGTGTCCTCCTTACGCAAATCTGTGCGCCAATTAAGCACATACGATTTTCTCAAACCATTGTTTTCCATTCGTGGTGAAGGCGGTGAAATCGACAAATAGCAAGGGTGCCTCTTTGCGCAAATAAGAACAGACGCATTTTATTCTACATTTCTTTTATGATGTAAATGTAAACATTTGTAGTTACAATGAAATGAATACCCCTAGCTGCATACAGGCGTTGATATAAGGCAATGGGGACAGTTGAAAATGTGTGCACCATCAGGAACTCGAACCCGGGATCTCCTGCTTACATGGCAGATGCTCTATCCAGCTGAGCCACCGAGGACGCAGGGGCTAGGGCGACTACAGGGACTTATGACTGGCACGCCTCCCGTGAGACCCACATTCCCAACTTATTGTCCCGCACTATATTCATAGTGCCCCTGCCCATTATAATTACTCGCGGCTTTTTGCCGATTCTCGTAAGAGTTCGGGCACTGTTTGTGCATCCACACAGAAGAAGATGGTCAAAATGCCGGTGAGCCTTAAGTGTATATATTTATGAAGATGGTATCTGTTCTTTCGGACATGTCCGAAAGAGCAGTAACCATCTTCATAAATATATGTAAACATTTGTGTTCTAACGGTTAAGATTTATCCAGAATGAGATTTTCACTCTGCAGCGGAGTGTCCGCTCATATGAAACTTTCTGGCAAATTAAAACGGTGTGCCAGACCAAGACTCGAACTGTGCCCTCAGATGGTGGAGGCACTTGCCCGCGAAAGGCAAAGGTCCCGAGTTCGAGTCTCGATCCGGCACACAGTTTTAATCTGCCAGGAAATTTCGTTAAGATTTATGTTCAAAATTAACTTTAGTGTTCCAAATTTGATTTTACAGCATAATATGGCTAGCCGTTTCAATGTCTGGTTAGAAAGTACGTTTAGCGTAATCCAGGAACAGCGACGTGGATGTAATATTATGTAAATTGAAGGTGGAGGCAGGGAGAAAGGAAAAGAAAGGGAAGGAACTAATTATATCAGCTGCATCAGCCCTTCATTCAGGATCAGCGGCGACGAGTGAGTATGTGTGGCGGTCCAGTACTCGAATCCCGAATCTCCTGCTTACTAGGCAGTTGAATTAACCACTGCGGCATCTAGAAACAGTGTTATTGCAAACACGTGAACTATCTCGGCACACTCCCCGACCGACTCACGTCCCCCCCCCCTTCCCCCCCTCCCCCTGCGCCTAGTATCCGCAGTCCCCGTCCATATCCTCCATGCTCGCTAATTTTAGTTTCTCGCTGGAGGGCAAACGTAAACGTGCATTCGTACTTAAGGTTAAGGATTCATTGTCCATCGAGGCGCATCAGTTACATGAATGTGTAGTGCATGTTATTTCGAACATGTCCGAAAGAACAAACACCACACATTAATTTAGTGGATGTAATACATTTCTGTTGACATTGGGCCGGCCGTTGTGACTGTGCGGTTCTAGGCGCTTCAACCTGGTACCGCGCTGCTGCTACCGTCGCAAGTTAGAATCCTGCCTCGGGCATGAATGTGTGTGATGTCCTTAGGTTAGTTAGGTTTAAGCAGTTCTAAGTCTAGGGGACTGACGACCTCAGATGTTAATTTCCATAGTGCTCAGAGCCATTTGAACCATTTGTTCACATTGGGATGCTTGATTTCTTGAGTCCCATTGAGTCTCACCATTAGGGTGCTTGATCTCTGCGAGTATGCGTGGACACTGTACCTTATCAGTTACTGTATTAATAATGGTTGCAGGGCGGCCACCGAAATCAAGCATTCCGATGGTTTGGTGACTAGCCACTATCAACCCCACAGGGAACAGAAAACTACTATACCATATAAATAGCCTGCTTGCCAAAAATGTCCGTCCACATTACCCGCATTCGGGAGGACGACGGTTCAAACCCGTCTCCGGCCATCTTGATTTAGGTTTCCCGTTATTTCCCTAAATCGCTTCAGGAAAATGCCGGGATGGTTACTTTGAAACGGCACGGCCGATTTCCTTCCCCATCCTTCCCTAATCCGAGCTCGTGCTCCATCTCTAATGCCCTCGTTGTTCACGGGACTTTAACATTAATCTCCTCCTACTCCATATTAATTGTACTTTACATTCACATTTGCCACACTCAAGTAACGTATGAACATCAATATCAACCGCTAGAACCCAAAGGTTTACACTTACATCGTAAATGACATGTTGACTCAAATGTGCAGGTTTTTAATTCCAAAAACTGGCACACTTGCTATTTGTCGATTACAGCGCCATCTACCACAAATGGATTAAACCGTACTCATTTTTGGCCACAGAATCCGAATATACGATAAAAATGGGCGGTTCACATTTTGAAAGTAGGAAGTTCACCCCGTCCACGCAGGTAGCGTGGTTAAGAAGTGGTCAGTTGCAGCACAGACATATGTCCCCTTTACCAGCACTCCGTCTTCAGGCCACAAGTGGCCCATCGAGACCATCCGACCGCCGAGTCATCCTCAGCCGTGGATTGTGATAGGAGGGGCGTGTGGTCAGCACACCGCTCTCCCGGTCGTTATGATGGTTTTCTTTGACCGAAGCCGCTACTATTCGGTCGAGTAGCTCCTCAGTTGGCATCACGAGGCTGAGTGCACCCCGAAAAATGGCAACAGCCCATGGCGGCCCGGACGGTCACCCATCCAAGTGCTGGCCACTCCCGACAGCGCTTAACTTCGGTGATCTGACGGGAACCGGTGTTTCCACTGCGGCAAGGCCGTTGCCTTTTTGATATATTTAGACGTCCCAAATTGAAACAAACACCCTGTTTATACACAGAATGGTCATAAACATTCGGAAGAACGTGTAAGGGTTTTGCAGCGTTGTTTGTGCTGAAAAAAAAAAGGTTCAAATGGCTCTGAGCACTATGGGACTTAACATCTGAGGTCATCAGTCCCCTAGAACTTAGAACTACTTAAACCTAACTAACCTAAGGACATCACACATATCCATGCCCGAGGCAGGATTCGAACCTGCGACCGTAGCGGTCGTGCGGTTCCAGACTGTAGCGCCTAGAACCGCTCGGCCACTCAGTCCGGCGCTGAAAAGTAATCTTTACATTAAAAAATTCGATACATTGCTCCGTTTCCGAGTTAATTAGCGTTAAATTTAAGCAATGAGGCCGTCCCTCCGTGTACAATTAATGTCAGTTGCTACCATAGTGTAGACGATTGCGCACGAGACGACTGGCTCGGGTTTGATTCTTACTATAGTCCCATCTCGTTTTTGTATCACTCTCTTGTTCGGTTATAGGAAACCAAACGACGCCCAAGTTTGGCGACACTGCCTCCGGTGGCCGCTTGAATCTGCGCGCGCAATGGCCTGATTCACTATCGTCAATGGTAATTTTTTGCTTAAAAATTATTTGTCCGCACAACCTACCCTGCAACGTCCTGACAAGCTTTTCAGATTGTTTATAACCAGCCTGTATATTGTGAAAAGTAATATGGCTCAAATGGCTCTGAGCACTATGGGACTCAACTGCTGAGGTCATTAGTCCCCTAGAACTTAGAACTAGTTAAACCTAACTAACCTAAGGACATCACAAACAACCATGCCCGAGGCAGGATTCGAACCTGCGACCGTAGCGGTCTTGCGGTTCCAGACTGCAGCGCCTTTAACCGCACGGCCACGTCGGCCGGCGAAAAGTAATAGTCATGTAATATTCGCCAGGGGCACGTCTGCAGATTTCTAGCCATTAAGAATGAAACACTGTTTCCTGGAAACTGTTTAATCCAGTCACAAAGCTGGTCTGATATTCCGTACACTCGTGTTTTGCTCATTAGGTAGCAGTGCGAACGGTATCGAACTCCTTCCGTAAATCAACGAACACGGCATCAAACTGGGCGCCGGTAGAGGCACGCAGAGTAACGTGGCCGGTAGATGAGCCACCAACAGGGCACGCGTGGGTAGGACGATAGTGATGGAGGTTGCGTGGGCAGCTGCTGTAGGGAAAATACCGACCGCTGGAGGGGTAGTGCCGTTCCATACTGAAGCCTTTGCTCAGATTTTTGTAAGTGCCCACGCCCACTTCCGCATGGTGACCACTCAAAAAGATCTCCTGGCACCCCTACGTTGGTTATTGTCTAAAAATAATTCCGCTGAAAACGCAGCGATTTATTTTCGTCTCGGTTGTTACCCATTTATAACTTACAGAGATGCGTCATGAGTGGCGTATTTTGAGTAATACCTACATTTCTCTTGTTACCATGTTAAAATTTGCTTCTTTTGCCGAAACACAGCGAAGTTTACACTCTGTCACCTCACAAGCATGTTGTGCAGACGCAGTTGCGAGGGAATACTGAAACTGCGGTTTATTAAGTGTGTTAAGTGAGAAGCTAATGAAAAGTAACGACAGCTTGTACAAAAACGTGTAGCGTCTTCACTTACGTTTTTTTTTTTTTTAACCCACAGCATTTCTCGTTTCACCAGCTATCGATGGCCCTTAAAAATTACATTATTTCGTTGAAAAAGTCTGTAGTTAGCGGAACGCCCATACGGCAAAATGTTTTTCTCTTTGCATACTGTCATTTGCCAAAATCTCATTTCGATATCTCAAACCGTTTATGGAATATGAGGAATGTTGTGGATATTTCATTCTGGCTTTATCATTGGCGCGCGCGACAGCAACATATCGGGTGATCAAAAGGCAGTATAAATTTGAAAACCGAATAAATCACGGAATAATGTAGATAGAGAGGTACAACTTGACACACATGCTTGGAATGACATGGGGTTTTATTAGAACCAAAAAAATACAAAAGTTCAAAAAATGTCCGACAGATGGCGCTTCATCTTATCAGAATAGCAATAATTAGAGTAACAAAGTAAGACAAAGCAAAGATGATGTTCTGTACAGGAAATGCTCAACATGTCCACCAACATTCCTCAACAATAGCTGTAGTCGAGGAATAATGTTGTGAACAGCACTGTAAAGCATGTCCGGAGTTATGGTGAGGCATTGGCGTCGGATGTTGTCTTTCAGCATCCCTAGATATGTCTATCGATCACGATACACTCGCGACTTCAGGTAACCCCAAAGCCAATAATCGCACGGACTGAGGTCTGGGGACCTGGGAGGCCAAGCATGACAGAAGTGGCGGCTGAGCACACGATCATCACCAAACAAAGCGCGCAAGAGATCTTTCACGCGTCTAGCAATATGGGGTGGTTGTGATAAAACCCCATGTCATTCCAAGCATGTTTGTCAATTTTTACCTCTCTATCTACATTATTCCGTGGTTTATTAAGTTTTCAAATTTATACTGACTTTTTGATCACCCGGTATACCGTACGCACCAAATATAAAATCATAACGACCCCTATTTTTCCTTGCAAACTTTTTCGAATTTCACTTAGTGTCTTAAGTGTAGATATCACAATAACTATGACCATTAACGAAACAACGGTCACGTCTTCATAAAGCTGACACACGAAGCTGTAAGTACCGCAAAAATTAGATATTTTCACCGAATATTTTCTGTAAAATCGTTTTCGCGTGCATTTACATTCTGTCACCGCAGCGTGTGTCGGACCGGCCGAAAGCAGGCGAACAAGCAAGGCCTCTCGTTCCGAAAGGAGCCCGGCGCTTCAGTCGAAAACTGCCCACTGCGCATCAGCCTCCATATACTGCGCGGACCATATCTACTGGTTTTGTCTCTCGTGGTATATTAGACGAACGATACATTCAATCTACAGTAATTAGAGTGGAAAGCAGCTATAGGCAACAAGGAATTACTGATACCACTGCTTCGCTTGCCCGACAAATTGCCCGTATAACATGTCTTCGGCCAAGGCAGTCCAGCAACCAGCGTTGATGTCTGCGATGTCGCGTGGAGGGGATTACCTAACAGTATATCCAACCTCTTTTCGATTACCTGCCACGATGCTTAGAGTTATTGACTGCAGCACGGCCAGACGCTAGTTTTCTGCTATCAACTCTGTGAACCCCGAGTGTCCTGCGGCGGTGGCGGCGAGGAGTCGCTGCGCGGCCACGCCTCTGCTCTCGCGCATGCGCAGTAGGACCAGCGCCGCGAAGGCTGGCGCGCGCCGCGACGGCGCCGTCATTGCTAGCTGCGAAGCCGGCGAGACAGGTCATAGCTGCGGCTGCTGCCATGGTGCCACCAGCATTCGAGGACGCCGGCAAACAGGCCGGCATCACCGTATGGAGAATTGAGGTGAGTAGCGAGATGTCACTGATGTTTAATAACAAAGCAGTTACGTAAAAGATGGAACATTTCTTTCTAAAATCAGGTGTTCACTGCTTCATTGAAGATCATTTCACTCACGAGGTTGTCAAATATGTAATTAAAATTAGAATACTTCAAAAAATTACTGAAATGCCACATTGCTAAGAGGAAACATATTGCACTCTTCTTAATACCCAATAATAATATGTAAATACTTAATTTCTGCACTACATAAGCTTTTTTTTTCATAGGTAGCACGACGCGTGTCGTGAAATTCCCATTTTCAAGTGCTATGGAATTTACCGTAGTATTTGTTGTGATGTGTGTGTGTGTGTGTGTGCGCGCACTATTCTGCTTCATTCGCCCTGCAGTCTTGTTTTTGTGATCCAGTTATTGTGACTTCTTCAGTATGCAGAAAATCGCACATGTGCAAAACGTCATCCACACTGTTTGCTTTACGTTAAATAATAACATATTGTGATAAACAGTGTGGATGATGTTTTGCGTGTTTATGGACTTCTGCCCAGTGGAGACGGTACAGTAACGTAAGATCATATAAAGAGGACACAGGGCAAGAGAAGCGGAACACTACACTTGCAGACATGACATCCAACAATAATGTGAATTTCCACAGTACTAAAAAATAGGAATGGTTTCCAGAAACGCGTGATACTACGAATGGAAAAACGTAAATGTTACAATAACATACTGTTTAAGTAATTGACAGTTCTAGGCTTCGGTAAAATACATCGTTTATAATTGATGAAGTAAAGTTGCTCATATTATGCTTTAGCCACGTTGCCGTTGTTTTCTCGTCGAAAAATTTCCAGAAAATGTAAAACGTATTGTAGGAATAAATCTGTCGTTCGTGACAATCCTACTCAGTCCCTTCAGTTCCTGATCACAGAAACTGGGGCTGGGCTGTGAAAATTATATAAATAACAAATATACTAACTTAAATTGTTAAGGTTTGACGCATCATTTCACTTTAATAGCCACTTTCAGAGAAATGCGTTACATTGCAACACCTCACTTGTATGATTCACCGTGCAGTCAATACAAAAAAGGAATTAATGTAGTATTTAGGTAAGGAAGTGCTACTAGTTACCGCTGTTAGTTTGTATTCATAACATAAATGTAATCGTTGCCGGAAGAACCGCGGCAACACCCACTTGTGCAAGTCTTGTGTTACTGACAAACTCAGACGCGCTGCGATCCCAATGGTATCCTCTCTTGTTAATGTCATTGAGTTGTGGATGACTTGAGTCCCTGTAGCGTAAACTAGCACGCCTGTGGGTGTAACTTGCCTTGATATGCATTGTTGACAAATTACTTCGTATGACTCAGCCTGACATATTATCGTCCTCTTGTCAGTAAATGCTTTCCCACAATAAATATACATCCAAAGAATAGGTTTGTTTCCGCAGCACAAGTGTTTACATCTTGTAAGGCCCTTTCCTATATGTATACGCTAATATAACGATATAACGCAACGCGTTAGTAAGCCACAGGTTGGGGAGAGCCAGCTAAATGCTCTGCTGTGCAACTGTGCGCACCACGCACATTTTAAGCTAGTTAATTTGGCGAACCCACAGGTGCAAGAACGGCTTCCGCTGCAATGTTTTCGTGTATATCTTCGCGTTACACTAAAATAGGGTACTGTACGGCATTCGCGTAGCAAAACTGAGCAGAATTTAGCTGTTGAAATGAACATTTTTTAGCACATGAAGTGAGTTTGTCGCAATAATCCTATAGGCAGTCCGCAGTAGTAAACGTTTTAACAGACTAGAAAGATTGATTAACTTGTAAGTCTTAGGATGTTTCAATCCATGTTTCCTCCATAACAGATTCCTGTGTTTAGATTTTCCGAGTTATCGCATGTATAAATTAATTTAAATGGAAAATTTAGAACGCTTGCTGGCACAGCTTCGGCAGCCGAAATGTTTTTATAATTGGTAAATAAAGTACGCCATACCATTGCTTCTTTTGTATACCTACCAAATTGACTCACCACGTTACAGAAAAGCTTTAGCGTTTATAAAACAGGCAGAATTAATATTTCTTGCTAGTCGTAATATGTAAAATATTTTTGTAATCGAATGACATCCATCTGCAGTGTATTGTTGCAGAGTTCATTTTTTCACTCGTGCACAACTACTACCGCATAGTCTGCTTATTGTACCTACTATGACAGATTAAACACTGGGAAGAAACTTCTTTGGGAAGAAAATTATATGGCATCCGCTGCAGAACTCCCTAGTACTAAATGACTAAAATAGCTGTTAGATAAACGGAAGCGTCTCTCGTTATTTTATTACACACTCTGCGATCAGTCACAACCGTAATCAGTGTGTATCCAGAGATAGTGAACGACCACACAAAATTAGTTTTTGGTTAGGCAAATACCAAACTGAAATTCTTTGGAAGAATCTTTAGTAACTGAAATTTACTTGGGGAGGGGGTGACTTACAAAACTTGTTCTTAGATTCTCGAATATTACTCGTTATTGTGGGATCCAGACAATGTGATTGATACGAAGATCGAAATATCTAAAGAGAATCATACTGTCACTGGTTCGTTCTATCTAGTCATCACAGAAGCAGAACAGTGTTGTCAGAAGCTACGAAAAGCAATGTTCCTCAAGGAAGAGTTCTACTGTCGAAATCTGAGAAATAAAGCTAAAAAAGTCAAGAAAAATTGCACTTCCTCTCACATGCATCTCGGAAGCGACTGAAAACATAGAGGGACATTAATCGAGATTACATTTAGGCTTGCCAACGATGTTTTTTTTTTCAACACTATTAGCAAAATAAGTAGGTATGGGGAAGAAATAGTAGTGGTGCCTGAAATAACCATCGTCAGTGTGCGCTGATTTGGAAGTGCGTGATTAAAACTGCATGCGGAACCTGTGACATCTCTCGCAGGCAAGTGCTCCACCGACCGAGCTATCAAGGATGACTCACGACCCGCCCTCGCAGCTTCACTTCCGCCAGTATCTAATCTCCTACCTTCCAAACTTCATAGAACTTGGCCTAAGCACTTTTCGGGACCAACACTTCTGGAAGAATTGGTATAACGCAGAAATGTCTTACCATAGCCTAGGGATTTCTGTCCATAATTAATCCCATAGGCTGTGGATAAACCATTTATCTGAACTATCGTTTCTTCTACAATTGTTGATTCAACAAGGCATGCTGGATAGCTTCTGTGAAGCTTCGAAGGTAGAAGAGGTACTAGCGGATGTGAAGCTTTTGGGCTGGTTCGTAGGTAGTGCTTCAAAACTCAGAGATACAGCATTTGCCCGCGAAAAAATAAAGAGCAAAGATGGACTGACTCTGTCCACTTAAATTTCAAATAAGCAAAATGTAGCTTTCCAAAATGAAGACTGCTTTTATTTCATAAATGTACTTCGATTGATGTAAGTATTGGGTTTGATGATATTAGGTTTGTGGGGCGCTCAACTGCGCGGTCATTTGCGCCCGTACAAAGTCCTAGTTGTTACACAGTCCAATTTTTTTCTCAGTCCTCTCTAGCCACTATCGTAAATGATGATGCTGATGCTGGTGATGAAATAACACACCCAATGCCCAACCCCGCCGGGAATCGAAACTGGAACTCCATGATCCAGAGACAGCAACGCTAACCACTAGACCATAAGCTGGAGACAGGTACAGGATGACAATTACTGAACTATATGAGATAAAATCGTCAAAACTTCTGAACGGTTTTGCGTTGGGACGTTCGAACTGCACGGTTAGCTGCGGGGCATGATGAATTTAGTATGCGCATGCATGGTTTGGTTTAGCAACGAAGCCGACTTTCATTTGGATGGGTTCGTCAATAAGCAAAATTGACGCATTTGGGGGACTGAGAATCCACATTTCGCGATGGAGAAGTCACTCTCAACGGGTGATTGTGTGGTGTGCAACGTCCAGTCAAGGAATAATTGCTGCGATATTCCTTGATGGCACGGTGACTACCGAACGATATGTGAAGGTTTTGGAAGGTGATTTCATCCCCATCATCATCCATAGTGACCCTGATTTCGACAATACGTTGTTCATGCAAGACGGAGCTCGACCCCATCGAAGCAGTAGTGTTTGACGTCCTGAAGGAGTACTTTGGGGACCGCATTCTGGCTCTGGGGTATCCAGTAGCCTCTCATTGGGTCTCATTGGCCGCCACATTCTCCGGACCTGAACACATGCCTCCTCTTTGTGGGGCCATATTAAAGACAAGATGTACAGCAATAACCCCAAAACCATTGCTGAGCTGAAAACAGCGGTTTAGAAGGTAAACTCATCGATGTTCTGACACTTCAGCGGGTCATGCAGAAGAATTTCGCTATTCGTCTGCGCCGCACCACCAATGATGGCATACACATGGAACATATCGTAACCCAAACCCGAATATCTCTAGTGACGTTTACATGTTGAATAAAGTGTGTGCACGCCGTAGTTTGTAACTAATTTACATTTTCTTCATATAATTCGATAATAAGTTACCTTGTATAAGCCTTTCAGTACTTTAAATACTACCACGAACGACATTCTGATACTTTGCTTTACAAGGTTAAATATTTGCGATTAGCCTCTGTCTTTGTCAGACAATTTGGTGTAGTTCAGAGATTTCAACGGATATGTCATTTCTTCAAATGCCGTACTAAATTGACCTTATTACTGTATGTAGGCCCTACCTGCTATTGCATCAGCAGTCTCTTTTGCCTCAGTGATATCGCGGAGCGGAAAGACTTACAACCCCCCTCCGTGTCCGGGGGTTAGAATAGGCCCAAGGTATTCCTGTCTGTCGTAAGAGGCGACTAAAAGGAGCCTCCACGTTTCGGCCTTTATGTGATGCTCCGCTGTCGGGTTTGACCTCCATCTCTCTAAATTTTCCCGAAGAGTGAGCCAATTGGGTAAAGGCGCCTTATATGGTGCATCGTGTCCATCGTGCATTGAGATCTTTTGCCCACTTTCTCGACGTCGCATTGCAGTCCCACACATTCTCCATCTCTTGGGCGAGGACACCTTCCTGGGTGCGTTTTCCACTATGCGCTATGCAGTGTCGCCTTCTGCGCCGACGATGACCATGGACTTCTTAGCATCTCATATCCAGCACAGTAGCCAGTCCGTTGTGGTGGGGCCATCATGTATCCTGTTGGTTGTAGCCCCCTGACCACACAGGGATCGCTCTGCTGATGCCTGCGCCGTTGACTACCCACGATGTCAAGGAGTAGATGCCCGTCACCCTGGGGCATCGGGACTCCCGGCAATGGCCATCCTGCCAGATGGCCTTTGCTGCGGCTGGGTGGCGCCCGTGGGGAGTGCCCCTGGTCGGAGTGGGTGGCATCAGGGTGGATGACACGACATGAAGCGTAATATGTCATCTCTTGCTGGTGGTTTGCCACTAGCAGTCTCTAAGCGGGCAAATACTAACTTCAGTGTTACGAAATATGGCCACAAATCATTCCCCTCCCTGGCCACACCATGGGAGGAACGCCAGGCTAAAGATGGCAGTGAAGGTTATTCGCCCCAGTACCTCGTATGTAGGAGAGTTGATCCCCATCATTTACGACAGTGGCTAGAGTGGACTGTGTAACAATTGGGACATTGTACGGGCGCTAATGACCGCGCAGTTGAGCGTCCCACAAACCAAACGCCATCAAACCCTATACTTAAACCAATGGAAGTACTTAACAAAATCTTCCGTCGGTTCTTGGTAGAACAACATTATAATAAATGAAAAGCACCAGTTTGCTTTTGTTCTACAATATTACTTTTATTGTAGAACAAAAGCAAACTGGTGCTTTTCATTTATTTCAATGGAAGTACATTTATTAAATAAAAGCATTGTTCATTTTGGAAAGCTACATTTTGCTTATTTAAAATTTAAGTGAACAGAGTCAGTCCATCTTTGCTCATTTGCATTTAAACTTCCTGGCAGATCAAAACTGTATGCCAGGTAGGACAAACCTGGGGCTCTTCATGTCCATGAAGTCTGTTTTTTGTGGAGCATTTGGAGGACAAGGTTGGGAAGATGGAGGGCTTGTCCAAAATGTCCTCTGCCCAGTCACGGGCATTACTCGCTTGTGGCAAGTTGGGGGAAGTTTCTGTTACCATCATGCCCCATAAGAGCTTAAATATGGTCCAGGGTATTATATTCCACAGGGCCCTTCTTTTGCAGTCTGACGACGAGTTGCGCGCCGTTTTAGAGCGGCGGAGTGTTCATTTCGTCTGGCGCGTCCATCAGTGTCTGTGGGATAATAAGGTTGCCACTGGTGCTTTCATCTTGGCCTTCGAAGGTGATATTGCCCGAGAAGGTCAAGGTGATGGTCTACCGCTGTGACGTCAAGCCATATATACCTCCCCCAATGTGGTGCTTTAAGTGCTGGAAGTTCGGCCATATGTTTTCCTGCTGTCCTTCCAGCGTCACATGTCGAGATTGTGGACGTCCATCTCATCCCAATACTCATTGTGCCCGCCTCCCATCTGTATCTACTGCAGATAGCATCATTCATCTCGCTCGCCAAACTGCAGGGTTTTACAGAAAGAGGAAAATCATGGAATATAAGACCCTGGAATGACTTGCCTACACTGAGGTTAAGAGGAAATTTGAGCAACTACATCCTGTGGCTATGACCTCCTCTTACACCGCCACTACCAAAACAGTTGTCGCCCCATCAGTTCCTCGCATTCCTGTCTGAGAACCAGAAGACTACACCGGCCCCTTTGATGGTGGGGGACACTTCCCTCCGTGTTGCTTCCGCACCACCTACTTTGGGAGCAACACCCCCCCCCCCCCAACCATCGTGGATATCAGCCTCCACCTCTGAGCCACAGAAGTGTAAGTCTTCTTTGGCTCTTGTCGCTAGGAAGGGGTCCCTTGGGTCAATCCGTCCCCATGTTTCTGCGAGTGGGAAAGATGACACCGCCAGTGGCTGAAGAGCCCAAAAGCAGCTGGTCGTAGGGCTTCACACTCATCCTCAGTCCTGGAGACTGAATCAGTGAAGTCCTCCCATTCAGGGAAACCCATGGAGCAGCGAAAGAAATCCAAAAAGAACGTCCCCAAGACCAAGGGAATTGCGGTGGCACCCACACAACTACCTACAAGCTATGCATCTGCAGATGAGTTGGAGATTCTGGCGTCCACTGAGGACCTAGATCTCGCCGGACCCTCAGACACAATGGATATAGACCGCTCAGGCAATAAGTCGGTGGCCAGCAGGTGACTGAGGCGTAAACTGCCTCATTGGATGTTCTATGCCTTCGCAGTCTCACGATGACGTCATCCTCCAGCGGAATTGCGACGGTTTTTTCCACTGCCTGGCTGAGCTATGGCAACTTAAGCTTTACACTTGGCTGCCATACGTCACCTTCCCAAGTCTGGGCAAAGATCAAACGTGTTTTCGGGTACCAGACCCCAACAGGTGTTCCCAGTGATAACATAAATGGCGTGTTATCTACCGACGCAAGCGCGATTGCCGAGCACTTCGCTGCGTCGGAGAATTACCCCTCAGCCTTTCACACTCTGAAACGGCGACTGGAATGGAAAGTCCTCTAGTTAATCGCACGCCACAGTGAACCCTATAACGCCCCATTTACAGAGTGGGAGCTCCTCAGTGCCCTTGCACATTGCCCCGACACAGCTCCTGGGCCAAATCGGATCCACAGTCAGATTATTAAACAGCTCTCATCTGACTACAAGCGACATCTTCTCGTCATCTTCAACCGGATCTGCTGTGATGGCGTCTTTCCATCGCAATGGTGGGTCAGCACCATCATTCCAGTGCTTAAAACCGGTAGAAACCCGCTTGATGTGGATAGGTATCGGCCCATCATCCTCACCAACGTTCTTTGTAAGCTGCTGGAACGTATGGTGTGTCAGCAGTTGGGTTGGGTCCTGGAGTCAGATGGCCTACTGGCTCCATGTCAGGGCAGCTTCCGATAGGGTCGCTCTACCACTGATAATCTTGTGTTCCTCGAGGCTGCCATCTGAACAGCCTTTTCCAGACGCCAATACCTGGTGGCCGTCTTTTTTTTTGATTGACGAAATGCGTATGACACGACCTGGTGACATCATGTCCTTGCCACATTATACGAGTGGGGTCTGCGAGGCCCGCTCCTGATTTTTATCCAAAATTTCCTGTCGCTTCGTACTTTCCATGTCCGTTGGTGCCTCCCACAGTTCCCCCCCACACCCAGGAGAATGGGATGCTACAGAGTTCTGTATTGAGTGTATCTCTATTTTTAGTGGCCATTAACGGTCTACCAGCAGCTGTAGGGCCGTCCGTCTCACCCTCTCTGTATGCAGACGACTTCTACATTTCGCACTGCTCCACCAGTACTGGTGTTGCTGAGCGTCGCCTACAGGGAGCCATCCACAAGGCGCAGTCATGGGCTCTAGCCCACGGATTCCAGTTTTCGGCCGCAAAGTCGTGTGTTACGCTCCTCTGTCGGCGTCGTACCGTTCATCCAGGACTTTACCTTAATGACGATCCGCTCACTGCAGTTGAGACACGTCGAGTCTTAGGACTGGTTTTCGACGCCTGATTGACTTGGTTTCCTCACCTTCGTCAGCTTAAGCAGGAGTGCTGGCAACACATCAATGCCTTATGCTGCCTGAGCAACAGCAACAGGGGTGCAGATCCCTCTACGCTGCTGCAGCTCTACAGAGCCCTTGTTCAATCCCGCCTTGACTATGGGAGTCTGGTTAATGGTTCGGCGTTGCGTTTACTCGACCCAGTACACCACTGTGGCGTTCGCCTAGCGACAGGAGCTTTCAGGACGAGTTCGGTGACCAGCGTCCTTGTGGAGGCTGGAGTCCCTCCATTGCAGGTTAGGTGTGCACAACTGCTGACCAGTTATACTGCACACGTTCGTAGTTCTCCTGCGCATCCGAATCACTGTCTGCTTTTCCCACCCACGGCGGTTCATCTACCGCATCGGCGGCCCAGGTCAGGGCTTCCAATTGCTCTCTGTGTCCGATCCCTTCTTTCCGAATTGGATTCCTTGCGTTTACCACCTATACTTGAGGTCCATACATGTACACCTCCGTGGTGTACACCTAGGCCGCGGCTGTGCCTGGACCTTTCACATGGCCCTAAGGACTGAGTTAACCCCGCAGCTCTCCGCTGCCACTTCCTCTCGATTCTTGACATGTACCGAGGCCACGAAGTGGTTTACACCGACGGCTCGATGGCTGATGCTCATGACGGCTTGGTGTATGTGCATGGAGGACATATTGAACAGCATTCCTTGCCCGATGGCTGCAGTGTTTGCACTGCCGAGCTGGTGGCTATATCTCGCGCTCTTGAGCACATCCGTTAATGCACTGGGGACTTGTTTCTTCTGTTTACTGACTCCTTGAGCAGCCTATATGCTATCGACCAGTGCTACCCTCGTCATCCTTTGGTAGCAACCGTCCAGGAGTCCATGTATGCCCTGGAACGGTCCAACCGTTCAGTGGTGTTTGTTTGGCCCCTGGTGACGTCGGAATAGCAGGAGATGAACTTGCCGACGGACTTACCAAACAGGCTACACGGAAACCGCTTATGGAGATCGGCTTCTCTGCAACTGACCTGCATTCAGTACTCCGCCGCAAGGTTTTGCGGCTTTGGGGGACGAAATGGCATAAACTCATCACGCACAACAAACTGCGTGCCATTAAGGAGACTACGAATGTGTGGCAGTCCTCCATGCGGGCCTCTCGCAGGGACTCTGGTTCTCTGCCGGCTTCGCATTGGCCACCCTTGGGTGACACACGGCTACCTCCTGCACTGTGATGACCCACCTCAAATGTCGGTGCGGCGCCCGGCTGACAGTAGCCCATATCTTGTTGAGGTGAGCTGTCCTTTAGCTGCCCTGCGACGGAACCTTCAATTACCGGACTCGTTGCCATTAATTTTAGCTGACAACGCCTCATCAGCTAATTTAGTTTTACGTTTTAGACGTGACGGTGGGTTTTATCATTCTGTATAAGTTGTAGCACATGTCGTTTGTCCTTTTGTGTTCTCCACTTTAATGCTTTTAGGGTGGATGTTTTAATGTGTCGCAGTGTGGCTGGATTTTTCTTTTTATTCTCGTGGTCGGCCAGCCACTGTCATCTGCTCTCTTGTTTTTACCTCTTCTACCTGTTTCTTGCTTCTCTCTGTGGTTTTCTTTTGCTGTTTTGTTCGTGGTAGTGTTGGTTGTCCTTCTGTCGTTCTTCCTTTCTCCTGTTATTGTGCTGTATGTCTCGTTTTCTTCTTTCCCTTGTGTAATTATTTTACCGGGAACAAGGGACCGATGACCTCGCAGTTTGTTCCCTGCCCCACCCCCTCTTCCTTCTCCTTTTAAACCAACCAGAGACTTACAAGGGGGACCAAATAGTTTCCGTTTGAAGGCGTTGCTGCGGCATATATGCAACGTATCACGACTCAAGTGCGTGTATGTAAGCACAGATGCGTAGGCAAGGGGTTAGTCTACCATTCGTGTATTTCCAAGGTGGAGTATTACGTGCCTGTACATATTATTTTCCGAAAACCTAGTTTAGATACCATGAACCATTGGGGAAATAAAAGGTATGAAGTCTAAAGTGATTCGTTTTATACTACATAAGTATCGAAGGTGGAAGCCGCACTAACATGCCAGCAGAAATCTAACGGCAAAGCAGGAATCGAAACAAAGACCTTTATTATGGCGTCAAATGTAAGAGTGTATGAACATATTGAAACGGCTTTACTGTGGGAAACGGGATAAATGAAATGTTGGCCTCACTTGGTGGTTTTCGGCTGCTATGGCTGACGCTCACAGCGGCGCGGCGGAGGTCACCCAAGGAGAACCGGCTGACTCAGCCGCCTGCGGGCGGGATTTGAAGCTCTGACCTTCGGTGAGGCGTGCCGGCTTTGTTCTCCTGCTCGGGGATCGGCGTAACTAGATCTCGGATAAGCGTCGGGACCAGCCGCTGCAAACTGTCTAAGTTTGTTCGTCTTGCGCTTCTGAGGCAGGCGCAGGCGTATTTATACGACAGGTTGACTACTAGTATATGCTAAGTCCCAAGACATCAAAGGACTACTGATTGTTTTTATACGGTCTCTTAACTGACTCATCCATTAATTCTGCTTAGTTTTGAGCACCCAAATACGACACGGAGCTGACGTCCGTTTATTCTAACTTTATTTGTGTGTGTGTGTGTGTGTGTGTGTGTGTGTGTATAGAGAGAGAGAGGTGGGGTAGAAGAATTAAGAAATATCTGTATGAACTTGCCTTGGAAGACATAAAATCATTTAAACGAAAAGAAAAGCAGTTTCGTGAATTCTAGAAATTTATAGGTTTTTTGGACACACACACACACACACACACACACACACACACACACACACACACACACACACACACACTCCCTCTCACACTAGCGCGCGCATAATTTTAGATAGCATAATGCGATGCCAGATGTGTGTAGTCAGTCCTAATTGTGGCCTGGGCGATGCGCATTGCGGCAGGCTAACGAGCAGAATGTGGACACGCTAAAATAGTGGGTAGCTGACGTAATCGTAATGAGTAAGTCGCTGGACTTGTTTCCAGAAGTGAAGTTCAGTGCCCTGTACGACCATCATAGTTCAGATTATTCACTTCGAAAATGCCATTTACTCGTATCTCAACCGGTACATCACAAACGACGCAGAGGTCGACAGAACATTGTTCTTTTTCCTGCTGCATGAGCTCTAGAAAAAGACAGAGTAGCTTATACATGACCGTTAGGTTGAATGTAGGTAGTTTCCATGAGTCTTCATTACGAAGAAAATGAGGAAAGGAAGAAAGATTGGTTTGTCCTGGCAACGATACACTAGAGAGAGAAGACAACCCGAATAAATAAGATATGGCGATAGTCATCACAAGTGTGCATTTCAAATGAATCTCTCCAGGAATAGCCTGTGCCCCATACGGATTACAGGAAATCGCGGAAAGATAAATTTGGACGGAGATTTGAAATCCGCGCCGCCAGTGCTTAACCACTGGGCCACGTCTCTCAGTACGACTGAACCCACAGCAACCACATTGTTTGCTTTTTATAACATATTAAAAGCAGATCTCTAAACGGCCCCATATTTCTTAAATTTTTAGAATAATAAGTAATATTTGTATTTAGCATCTGCACTATACCGAAACACTTCTCAGTGTAAAGAAAAACTTAATGAATATTGCAATACCGCATTACTTATATGAAGAGGCCGTTCCACCACTGAAATATTATTAACGAAAGCGTGTCTGTCGGGGGACTTTTATTATATACACTAAAACTCAGAAAAATACACATGTCTACAATGGGCTGTGGCTTCTGGTAGTTAAAAACCAAGCGGTTTCGTTGAGTTGTAGTCATTGAATTTGTCACAGGTTGGTGAGGATGCGGGAGTACACATTATTCAAATAAATGCTACGTAATTGAGGACTGAAAGAGTTACAAAATTGACTTTTAAAACCTGTAGCAAATGATTTTGTGTGGAAATAATAAAACTAACAGCACTCCCCACTTTCCCTGTTTATTGCATATTACCGGAAAGTGTAAAATGCGTTGTGCAACTTGCTTTGTTGATAAGCAGAGACGAAAAAATTGAAAACAAAGGTACGCATTTTGTTTTAATTCTGCTATCTACACAACATGTAAAAGGTACTACTGCATGAGCAGTGATCATGTGACTTCCCCGGCTTCTAGGCAGGCATGGAATCTTCACTTGAAGTTATCTTATACCCGTTTGAACAACTCGAGTTCAAATATCCAGGCATATTAAATCTGCATGCTGCTGAGAAACTAGAATGCACAACATTGCCTTTAGCGGGCTATGGTTTTCCAGCTGAGCTATCCAGACAGGAGTCACGATCCGCCCTCACAGCTTTACTTCCACCTCAAAAGTTCACCGAAGTTTTCTTGCTGGACTGTAACTTTCGGAAGGAGATAGAGATAGAGAGATAGAGAGAGCGCGGAGAAATGGCTGGCATAACCTAGATAATTGTTTCGAGAATGAATATTTCACTCTACAGCGGCGTATGTGCTGTTTTGAAACTTCTTTGGCAGATTAAAACTGTGATAGACAAAAACTGTAAATGTGTGAGGGCGGAGCATGAGTCGTGCCTTGGATACTTAAGTTGGTAAGAACATTGGCCATGAAAGGCGAGGTTACGGGAACGCGTCCCACGCCAGAATGTTACATGGCCTTCCTGTAACTGGCCAGCGTTTTTCTGTCATTATTTCGGTTAGTAAATTATTTGCGTGATGAAACAACTGTAGTGCAAATCAGATGGAAACGGACGTTTTCTATCACTAATCTCACTAAACCAACTGAATCTACAGATGATACACTTGTAACGTAATAGCCGTGTCAACAAGATTAGTTGAAGTTGAGACATTGACAGCATTGCTCCCCAAAGCGCCAGATGCGATCGGAAATGGCTTTCTTGTAGCCTAGGTTTCGAAGGACAGTTTTTGAAGTCTATTTGACAAGTGTTTCATAGAATTTTTGTTCGAAATGTGTATGGATATCAGAAATTGACCATCACAACTGTCAAATAAGCGACAGGAAAATGGAGAAGACAAAGTGCCTGTTTTCTTGTCTATAAATGTGCGAAATATACCTCGGAATGCTTTGTAGTAGCAGGCACACGTTACAACGTCATTAAGAATGGGAGATACTGGCCTTGTATGTTTACAAGTCAAGTTCTTTTTTTTTTCCTCTCTCTGATTCAGTTTAGGTAATTTCAGATATTTTCAAGTGGTATACTTCCTTGTTCTAACAAGCTTTTCTAGCATCTTGATTTCAATAAGATTGATACTGTTACTGCCTGCAGACTGGACTTAAAGCGTAGGCCGGCAGCGGTGGTCGAGCGGTTGTAGACGCTTCAGTCCGGAACCGCGCTGCTGCTACGGTCGCAGGTTCGAATCCTGCCACGGGCATGGATGTGTATGATGTCCTTAGGTTAGTTAGGTTTAAGTAGTTCTAAGTCTAGGGGACTGATGACCTCAGATGTTAAGTCCCATAGTACTCAGAACCTTCATTTCTTTTCTCTCTTTTTTTTTTCGTCTAGCGTTCAGACCCACTCACTATCTCCAAATGACAATACGTAAGCTCAGTAACAATGAACTACAAATAAAAAATGGCAATGGGTAAATAAACTCATAGCAACCGGAATACCAACATAGAAATCGAAAACGCACAACCTAATATCACATGAAGTGGTTAACACATTGGGCTCATATTCGGGAGGACGACGGTTCAAACTCATGTTCGGCCGTCCAGATTTAGGTTTTCCGTTATCTCCCAAAATCGCTACAGGCAAACGCCGGGGAAGTTCGCTTGAAAGGGCACGGTCGATTTCCTTCCCCGTCCTTGGCACAGAGCTTGTGCTCCGTCTCTAATAACCTCAGTGTCGACTGTACGATAAATCCAATCTCCCTTCCTTTAACGTAATGATAGTGGTATAATCCAGGTAAAGTGTAGTGGAGATCAGTCTCGAACGCATAGTGGACAGTTTTGCCTCAAAAGCCTGGCCAGACAGAACACGGCCTGTGGCATTGAGCCACGACAGCCAGGCCGCGTCGCTGAAATGCTCGTAATTGCATTGTCAGTCACAGCGCGGCCTTGACCAAGGCTTGACGTGGAGTCCACGGGCCTGTCGCAGTGACCGGCGCAGAGTTTTCTCACAACAGGTTCGCATCTGTCACCCTTGGCAGTGAGCACCTGCGGTCGCGTTTAACTACAGTGTTCACGCGCAAGCGGCTGAAGCAGCAGGTGCCGGATGGCACAGCTGACTTACCGCCCTGCACCTGCGAACTGCTTGTTAAGTATTGGGCCATCGTGGCAGCTGCCTCAGCAACAGCAGCAGTCGCTGCTGCACGACGCTCGCCTGTGTTGTCCATTGCCCCTGCACACCTCCGCCATCCGCAGCCCCCTGACCTGCAACGCCAGGCCGCGTTCTGTCCACGCTTTCAGCCTGCAGCGTTAACACCGCTCCTCAGCGGCTGGCGCTCTCGTCTGCTATTCACCTGCTCGTAAAAATTAATCTTAGATTTCACAGAAACTCTTGGGAAGCGCATCGTACTAGAGCAGCATATACTTCATGTAAATATCTGGTCATAACACTGTTGCAGAAACAACGTAAAAAAAAAACCACGCCAAATTTAAACGGATGCAAAATCTCACAGATTCGTTATCTCTTACAGAAGCTCGAAATTTAGCGCGGACTTCAATGAGAGATGGTTACAATAAATAAATTAATTATTCAAAAACAGTCTTAATCGCATTTATTATCATTATACCGCCAACCGGTTTCAACCCGACGTAGGAGTCATCTTGTGGGCGTTTACACTGTGAAATTATAGATATCCGTCAGAAAGACTCCATTATACAACGGCTAAAATTATGTAAATTTAAAATATGTTACCCATTGGTCGACTGCTGGTGGTGTCACTCCTGTCTACATAACGGCAGGAAACTATGCGAGACAAACCCTTCGTATGGATTTAAATAGCGTGTTGAGATCACGTGAATAGACGGCAATACACCCAGCGGCGACCAACGGCATTAAATACAGTTTATTATATGTAATTACTAGTCACCTTCCAGAATGAGATTTTCACTCTGCAGCGGAGTGTGCGCTGATATGAAACTTCCTGGCAGATTAAAACTGTGTGCCCGACCGAGACTCGAACTCGGGACCTTTGCCTTTCGCGGGCAAGTGCTCTACCAACTGAGCTACCGAAGCACGACTCACGCCCGGTACTCACAGCTTTACTTCTGCCAGTACCTCGTCTCCTACCTTCCAAACTTTACAGAAGCTCTCCCCCAGGCTGTGGCTAAGCCATGTCTCCGCAATATCCTTTCTTTCAGGAGTGCTAGTTCTGCAAGGTTCGCAGGAGAGCTTCTGTAAAGTTTGGAAGGTAGGAGACGAGGTACTGGCAGAAGTAAAGCTGTGAGTACCGGGCGTGAGTCGTGCTTCGGTAGCTCAGTTGGTAGAGCACTTGCCCGCGAAAGGCAAAGGTCCCGAGTTCGAGTCTCGGTCGGGCACACAGTTTTAATCTGCCAGGAAGTTTCACTAGTCACCTTGGTTTAACATAAATTTAAGTGGCAGTAAATAACAGAAAACGGAACCATTCCATTTAAAAAGAGTTAAAATTATAGTGTTAATTATAAAATAATAACAAATGTTCCGTAGTCAACTCGTAAAATTCATAAAAGTATATTACATTATGTGTGATAATATAAAGTAAAACAATTTATGACACACACAAACTAGTGTCGTCTTGTGTTATAATATATCGATCCGTACATTTACGTAGCAAAAGCTTATAATAGTTTCCATAACGAAACTTTGTCTCGAAACCTGGCAGAAAATGCAAAGATATTACGTCGTATGTGAAGTACGCTAGCGGGAAGACTAAATCAATGCCTTTGCTGCGCAATAGCAGTGGCAATACTATCGACGAGAGGGCTGCCAAAGTCGAGTTACTAAACGTAACCTTCCGAAATTCTTTCGCTAGGGAAGACGAAGTAAATATTCCAGAATTCGAATCAAGAACAGCTGCCAACATGAGTAACGTAGACGTAGATATCCTCGGAGTAGTGAAGCAACTTCAATCACTTAACAAAAGTACGTCTTCCGGTCCAGACTGTAAACCAGTTAGGTTCCTTTCAGAAAATGCTGATGCAATAGCCCCATATACAACCGCTCGCTCGACGAAATATGTGTACACAAAGACTGAAAAGTTGCACAGGTCACACAATTATTCAAAAAACTAGTAAGATTGAGCCACTAAATTCGAGGCCCACATCATTAACGTCGATATGCAGTAGGATTTTGGAACATCTACTGTGTTCGAACATTATGAATTACCTCGCAGAAAACTGTCTACTGGCGCACAGTCGACACGGATTTCGAAAACATCGCTCTTGTGAAATACAACTAGGGCTTTACTCAAACGAAGTTCAAAAATGTGTGTGAAATCTTATGGGACTTAACTGCTAAGGTCATCAGTCCCTAAGCTTACAAACTACTTAACCTAAATTATCCTAAGGACAAAAACACGGCCGGCCGGAGTGGCCGTGCGGTTCTAGGCGCTACAGTCTGGAGCCGAGCGACCGCTATGGTCGCAGGTTCGAATCCTGCCTCGGGCATGGATGTGTGTGATGTCCTTAGGTTAATTAGGTTTAATTAGTTCTAAGTTCTAGGCGACTGATGACCTCAGAAGTTAAGTCGCATAGTGCTCAGAGCCATTTGAACCATTTTTTTGACAAAAAAAAAAAACACACACACACACACACACACACACACACATGTCCGAGGGAGGACTCGAACCTCCGCCGGGACCAGCCGCACAGTCCATGACTGCAGCACCTGTGACCTCTCGGCTAATCCCGCGCGGCACTCACACGAAGTGTTGAGTGCTATTGAAAAGGGATTCCAAATTCACTCCGTATTTCTAGATTTATAGAAGGCTTTTGACACTGCCCCGCACGAGCGGCTTGCAGTGAAATTGTGTGCTTACGAAATACCGTTATGTTTCTAGATTCGTGATTTCTTGTCAGAGGTCACAGTTCGTAGTAATTGTTGGAAAATCATAGAGTAAAACAGAAGTGATTTCTGGCGTTCCCCAAGGTAGTGTTATAGGCCCTTTGTTGTTCCGTATCTACACACATCAAAAAAGTTTTTTAACGCCCCGGTTCCCAAAAATCCTGAAGATAGACGTTGACTGCGGATATTGTATAACAGAGTCCCTTTGACTGTTCAGAGATGTCACTAAACCCGCCCAAAGACGTCAACAACTATGCATGAGCAGTGCGTATTAAGACGGAGGGGGTCCGGCAGCCGATCACTTTGTCATTCACCAGGAAGGAAGTACACGGCCCGTGTTGTCCTATAGTTCAACCATGCCTCAACGGTCAATAGCGCGGTTCGATCGCGTCCGCATTGTTACTTTGTACCAGGAAGAGCTCTCAACAAGGGAAGTGTCCACGCGTCTCTGAGTGAGTCAAAGAGTTGTTGTTCAGACATGGAGATACAGAGAGACAGAAACTGTCGATTACATGCCTCGCTCACACCGCCCAAGAGTTGCAACTGCAGTGGATGACCGCTACCTAGGGATTATGGCTCGGAGGAACCCTGAAAGCAACGCCACCATGTTGAATAATGCTTCTCGTGCAGCCACAGGACGTCTTGTGACTACTCAAACTATGCGCAATAGGCTTCATGATGCGCAACTTCATTCTCGACGTCCATGGCGATGTCCATCTTTTTTTGCTACCACGACACCATGCAGCACGGTACAGTTGGGTCCAACAACATGCCAAATGGACCGCTCAGGATTGGCATCTCGTTTTCACCGATGAGTGTCGTATATGCCTTCAACCAGGCAATCGTCGGAGACGTGTTTGCAGGTAACTCGGTCAGGCTGAACGCCTTAGACACACTGTCCAGCGAGTGTGGCAACGTGGAGGTTCCCTGCTGTTTTGGGGTGGGTACGCCGCTGATGGTCATGGAAGGCGCCGTAACGGCTATAAGATACGTGAGTGCCATCCTCCGACCAGTAGTGCAACCATATCGACAACATATTGGCGAGTCATTCGGCATCATGGACGAAAATTCGCGCCCCCCATCGTTAACATCTTGTGAATGGCTTCCTTCAGGATAACGACATCGCTTGACTAAAGTGGCCAGCGTGTTGTCCAGACATGAACCCAATCGAACATGCCTGGGATAGATTGAAAAAGGCTGTTTATGAATAACGTGATCTACAAACCACTCTCAGGGTTCTACGCCGAATCGCCGTTGAGGAGTGGGACAATGTGGATCAACAGTGCCTTGATGAACTTTGTGGATAGTATGTCACGACGAAAACAGGCATGCATCAATGCAAGATAACGTGCTACTGGGTATTATAGATACAGGTGTGTACAGCAATCCTGACCACCACTTCTGAAGGTCTCGCTGTATGGTGATACAACATTCAATGTGTGGTTTTCGTGTGCAATAAAAAGGGCGGAAATGATGTTTAATTTGATCTCTATTCCAATTTTCTGTACAGGTTCCGGAACCGAGGTGATGCAAAACTTTTTTTGATTTGTGTATATAAAGGAACTGGGAGACAATCTGAGCAGCCGTCTTGGATTATTTGCAGATGACACAGTCGTTCATCGACAAGTGAAGTCATCAGAAGATCAAAACAAATTGCGAAACAGATTTAGAAAAGATATCTGTAGGTTGCAAAAATTAACAGTTGACCCTGAATAACGAAAAGTGTGAGGTCATCCCCATGAGTGCCGAAAGGAATCCGTGAAACTTAAATTACAAGATAAATCAGGAAATCTAAAGGCCATAAATTCCAATAAATACCTAGGAATTAAAATTACTAACAACTTAAATTGGAAGGAACACATTGAAAATGTTGTTGGAAGGCTAACAAGACTGCGTTTTATTGTTAGGACACTTTAAAAATGTAACAGATCTACTAAAGAGACTGCGTACGCTACGTTTGTCCGTCCTCTTTTAGAAAACCGTTGCGCGGTATGGGATCTTTACCTGATAGGATTGACGGAGTACATCGAGAAAGTTCAAAGAAGGGCAGCATGTTTTGTATTATAGCGAAATAGTGGAGTGTGTTGCTAAAATTATACAGGATTTCGGTTGGACGTAATGAAAACAAAGTAGTTTTTCGTTGCGGCGGACTCTTCTCACTAAATTTCAGTCACCAACTTTGTCCTCCGAATACGAAAATACGTCGACCTACATCGGGAGAAACGATCACCATAATAAAATAAAGGAAATCGGAGCTCGCAGTGAAAGATATAGGGGTTCGTTCTTTCCGCGCGCTGTATGAGATTGGAATAGAGAATTATTGTGGAAGTGGTTCGATGAACCCTCTGCCAGGCACTTAAAAATGTGATTTGCTGAGTATCCTTCTAGATAGAGATGTAGATATGAACTGTAAGCCGGCGAAAGATAAGCCATATCGGTGACCCTTTGGATATAGTATTCACTGCTGAGGTAGTCCAACAAGACTTAACTCTCGTTGCAACTCGTCGAATCAATTTTAGGCGGACTCAAGTCACTTGCGTGTAAGTTTTCCTTGCGATATTCCTGTAGAAGATAGTGTCGATCGGTATTATGGCTCCAAAATAAATGTCTTATAAATGGAAGGGAAACAGTGGTTGACAGCATTAAAAAACATGCTGAGAATTTTACTGATTTGCGAAATGAAGAAAATCCTGAATATTGGTGCGCATTCTCAACTGGCAGTCAACGACGTGGAGTTTAGCTGAAAGTTATTGCATTCCTTTCGTAGTGATTCGGCTACGTGCGGTCGACTATTGTCGTTGACTATTTTATAAATTAAGATATAATGCATTTCCTGATTATCAGAGCATCTACTCACACACAGATTTGCCATTTCGCTCTCGAAGGCAAGTTCATACCTCCTGCCGGCCGCGGTGGCCGTGCGGTTCTAGGCGCTTCAATCCGGAACCGCGGGACTGCTACGGTCGCAGGTTCGAATCCTGCCTTGGGAATGGATGTGTGTGATGTCCTTAGGTTAGTTAGGTTTAAGTAGTTCTAAGTTCTAGGGGACTGATGACCTCAGATGTTAAGTCCCATAGTGCTCAGAGCCATTTGAACCATACCTCCTGCAATAAGGTCATACTCAGTAACACTTTCCAGTGTTCAAACCAACCTTCGGGTGGAGTACATTATTTACTTATACTGTTAATAAAGAGATTACCAACGAGTAGAATTACTGGTACACTGCCTCAGTCATTAAAATTTTACTTTTTTCACGCCGCTAAGTGTTTTGCGCCTCTGAGATCGTAGTCAGTGGATTAACATTTAACCGGCGTTGTAGAGTTGTAGAGTCTCTGGGGCTACAAGGAAGTGTGAAGTTTAGTAATTTTCATATTTGTTGTTCATGGAGCATGCCCTTTTCAGTACATTCGTGTGGCGGGGAAACACACAACGTGCTCAGGCCACTGCAGTCTCTTATCAAGACAAGCCCTGTAAACAACGAATTTAGTACCCGCATTTAGTGTTAAAATTTCCGATCATGCCGGTTAGGGATTCAGATAAATCAACGTAGTCTTAATTGTGACACACACATTCTATTCGTCAGACAGCGTTCTGAAAGAGAGGTTGTCGACGTAGAGAAATGTTTCTATTATTTACAACACAGAAAGGATTTATACAGCAGGTACGTGGCAGCTGTACTTATTGCATATCTGGGTGAATCTATTTAATGCAAGCTGCCATAGCGAACGCCACGTGTTTGTCACTACGCTTGCAAAATATTGTAACATGGAAAAGGGTGCAGCGAGAAATACGTGGAGTTCGCCATGCCAGTATACGGGAAATGTATTCGCTAAAATACGCAGTAAGCACAGCTTCTGCATACCTCTAAAATATTACAGAAATTATTTCAGTGCTGTAAATAACATTTAAAAATTTTCCATCAGTAAAAAAAGACTCGCAACCTACCTGCCACAACACTGTCTACCAAATAGCAACGTGTGTTAGTCAGTTGAGAGAGATAACGAGAGAAATTTGTGTGTTTGATAAATCCCTTCCCTCGAAAATTTCTGACCTTCCTACCTCCGTGTTACCACACATGACGTGTCTCTGATCTTATTTGTACTAAGATTGCAGTACACGCGAGGTGCCTAGTTGCTTCCACCAACCTGAGCGAAATGTTCAAATTCTGAATAATGCTCGCCAACATGCAGTCTTCTATGGTTCTCGTCCCCTGCGCAGAAAACACCACACTGTTCATGAATCCGTTATCTTGAAGCTGTAATAAGCTCTTTGTTAGGAACTGGGAATGTATAAATAATTAGTGGTTTGTTTAAACGGCATGACAGTCAATTTTTATTAGTAGATTACGAGAAACTACACAATTATAGTCCACTCTGTCCCACAAATAATTTCCATTCTTCGCATAACAGAAAATAAACAAAATAATGAACTGCGTGTTTGCGAATTACTATCAAACTAATGTCAATTACATGTCTGCTAATTAATTTCTTAGCAAATACTGACCGCGGCAGATATGCATCTTCTCAGGGACTGCCGATCAAGTTCTGTTCTGGCAGCCGAATAACTTCGATCGCCATCCAGGTGCGACCCGAAGATCTTCGAAGAGCTTAGTCTGTCTTTTCGTTTAGCAGTTCATTATTCTGCTGGGAATTAACACTTTAGAAATAACTGAATAATAACCTGCTATTGAGAGATGCTTCTACATAAAATTAAAGTCACTGTTTAGTTTTTCTAATAATGATAGGAGAAGTTCATTATTTCGACGCGCTACTTCCGAACACAGCAGCCAATAGTGGAGAGGACCTCAATTAAGGTACTCTCTCACGATAAACGTACCGAATAAACATTGTCACCGGTACTTCACTTCACATTACATTACGTCACCTTCCCATTACTGCCTTCTGAACTGCATTAATAAGAGCTTCTTGAAGCTGAATGTGATGGCTGAAATGCCAGAAATATTAGTGTTTGTCACAAACAAATTCAATGATGTAAAAGTATTTCAGTTCACCTGCTGGTAATGGCGTGCTTGTCGAAACACACAGTGGTGTTAAAAATAAAAAATGACTTAAGCAGTGCATTAAATTTTTCCCTCTAAATCAGTCGCAGCCCTTGAAGCCGTCGGCATATGGGACGAGTTAGCTCACGTTGACATGGCGCTCTAGTAGTTCTGTGACATGCCTTCCTGCTGTTTCACGTTGAGTAGCCATTTCGTCACGTGAAACAGAAGTTCTGCGATATTCCGGCGATGTGTCACGTAAAGTTTAACCAATAGGAAGCAAGAACGCTCCCAACGTCACCAGCAGAAAGATTGAGGCCAGCAGAAAGCAAGACGCCAAATTATTTTTGTTGTTGAGTAGAATCCCATTCTCGGTAGGTTTTATATTGTACCTTACACAACATGAATATAATTATGCTGTATCTAAGGACCAGCACATTGAATGTCTCGAAAGAATTGTTATTTATTGTTATAAAACCAAGGGGAAACGTCATATAGATGGTTAAATAATTTTCATATTTAGTTGCTGTTGTATTATAATTCGCGTGTTAAGAGAGGGAGCCGTTTTAAGACAACGGTGCATTGAAGATGCATAATAAACGTGTGGTTCTTGTTAGGATTAGTTATAATTAAATGTAAGTTAGTTACATTTCGGCGATCAGAGTCTTCTGAAGGATGTAAGTTAAAATACTAAGTCAGTCATCATGAAGCTGTATCTAGTGTAATTTATGGGGGCAGCACGATGCAGAACAGAGGTGAGGTCGGTAGAGGGTTCGAATCTTGACGTACCCAATTTTTTTCAGCTTTGCGTTTTCTAAAAGAGTATGGGACATTCTTACGAAATTAATAGAAATAATTTTTGTAATACTTGATATGTAAATATGAGTTCTGTCAGGAATGAGTTTGTTCGATTTGCTGAACTTCAATAAGTTGATGTTCTTACTGACTGGAGATGCATCTTTCCTTTTTTTTTCTTATTACATGTTAACAGATATTGAATATCTTTATGCGTACCACAGACAGAACATGACTAGCATATGGACAAGGGTGAAGTGTACTTTTAATAGAGCTAACGTAGAAATTTTACGCGCGTCCATTTTCTTGAACAAACTTACGGTTTTCGAGCCAAATATAGCAGACAGCTGCAGCTGGAGAGCGCTAAGAGGGCGAAGTCACTTAAACCACATCGTCCCGTGTGTGCCAACAGCGCTGTGTATAGTTAAGTCTGCGCGCATGTCAACGTTGGGTGCCTCGCCCCGTGTGCTGACTGATTTAAGAGGCAGTCATTATGGACAATATATATAATTATGACTGCTTTTGCGTTATTTCGATGCAGACGTCCAACGTTCCACGTAATGACCTTTGCGGTGGAATGAGAACTTGAATTTTACATGGAAGTTCACCTACGCTCTTTCATCCTGCTATGATCCGTAAACAGGTGTTATACTGTCTGCGTACATCGTATGATGGCTTTTAATGGAGGATGAATAAAAATTTTTTTGTATTACTTTTTACGCAGAGAATAAACATGAAGTGGAATCGAGGACAAGCAATAAGTAGCGTAACTGCGAACATTGGCCACAGGTGTAGGCCATAAAACAGTTTGGACCTCGTAACAGATGGGGCAATATAAAGTGGCGTAACAAGTTGTAAGAGCCGCATTTCCGACGGCGCGAAGCTTCGAGCTCTTATCGTTATCGCGCCAGGGAAAAGTTTCCGGCCACAACCTCTTGCGCTCCATAAAGGCGGCAGCACCACGTCTGCTTGATGCCGCTGTTACAGCAGCCCACGTCACGCGCTCGCGTCGTAATCCGCCGTGCAACAGTGGCACTACAATCTCTATATTGTAAAATGGTCGTACACTTCCTTCCCTCGGGCTTCGCAACCAGCGTAAAAGTGACGATAGGCAGTTTGTTCACTCACGCTTGATTGAGCACAGGTAATCTTCCCTTCCAGTTCCTCACACATCAGCAGTCCGTACGCCACCTTACGGAGTGTGGCGGACGGTACGGAATCATTTTGTCTCACTTCCTGTTCCATTCTCCGAATAGTGCCCCGAAAGAAAGGTGGTCGGTCGGTAAGCTTCTGTATACGTTCCATTTTTTCTTTTCGTTCCTCTTGGTTACTTCGAAAGACTTATGTCGAAGGAAATAAGATGCTAGATTTTTCACGAAATTTTAACAGTAAGCATGTCTGTGATGCACACCACCTTCCTTGTGGTTTATTCTACTGGGGTTGAATCACGTCCGTGACGTGTCTGGTAGCATTTCTTTAAATTCGGTCCTCTACTAATCCTTCCTAGTAAGGGTCGAAACTGACGAGCAGCGCCCAAGATTACTTTAACGTTTCCCTTCATGTTTCAATAACACTTCCTTATGGGCCGGCCGGAGTGGCCGTGCGGTTCTGGGCGCTACAGTCTGGAACCGAGCGACCGCTATGGTCGCAGGTTCGAATCCTGCCTCGGGCATGGATGTGTGTGATGTCCTTAGGTTAGTTAGGTTTAATTAGTTCTAAGTTCTAGGCGACTGATGACCTCCGAAGTTAAGTCGCATAGTGCTCAGAGCCATTTGAACCATTTTGAACTTCCTTAGGATTATTTGAATCTACGTCTCTGAAATCCGTCCACTTTTTTGTGTTCGTTTCACCTTCTATCCCAACGAACACGTCTACATCATTGTCACAGGTTACATTATTTAAACTGGTTGGCCACTATTAGCGCAAACGCAGTAATTTATTTTCTCCTATCTGCGCGAAGTACTGCGCATTTGTTTCTGGTGAGGGGCAGGTGCTATGTTTGTGCCCTCGAGGACGAGGCAATTAGTGACGGGTACCTAGCTCAGATCGTGAAAGGTTGGCAAAATCAGCCGTGCCCTTCGAAGAAACCATCCTCTCATTTGCGGAAACCAAGGAAACCTCTCGTAGATATCTACGTATTTTCTGCAAGGCACTAGATAGTGGTGGACGGTTAGCACTTAGTACCGGTCTTAGTGATTTTATCCTATTCCTTTTGCGTATGGAGCGAGAGGGGAAAAAATTGTCCATACACCCCTCTTCGCGAGCTAATCTAGAACCCTAAGAGATATACGATGATTGGAAATCAGAGACTTATCTGTAGACAACTGCCTTGTCCAGCGGTAGGAATCTTTCCTTAAAACAACGATTATATGTTCTTTGCATCTAGTAGTTACCAGACACCATCTTTGTTTACAGTATGAGACAGTTTATATATGATGTATTAAGATTGAGAAAGGAGCCTCTGACCACCGAAGACTCTACCCCAGTTTACTCTAAAGTCGCAGCACACAATTAACACACAAATCCACCTGATGGTGGAGGTTTAAGCCTTTTAAACGCGTTGTCGATATAAACAGTAACTGGCAACAATAAATTTGTTTCATTCTATAGCATTGTCATTTTATAGCAAAAACAAAAATAATTGCATTTAAAACAGTGAAGGGGCTTGTCCTGCTTGCAAATGAAATTTTCGGTAGTGAAAAAGTAAAATGTCTTAAGTGCCGGGTACTCTTTGCTGCCGCAACACGCATTTACATGCTACCTTACTGCATTTTAATAAAAAATCATAACGTCTCTTGTTACACGCAAATCTAACGAACAAAATGCGCCCCAACACTGGCGGGAAACGACAGTCGCTTTTACCTGCGGAGGTGTTGCCATAAAAACGTAAAAAGGAATCGTGAAAAGCCGCGGTGCGCGCGCAAATCAGCCCGCGTGCGACAAGTCCATTTCAACCCACATACACTACTGCGGTCGGCAACGCCTGTATAAGACGGAAAGTGGTGTAGTTGTTAGATCGGTTATTGCTGCTACAATGGCAGTTTATCAAGATTTGAGTGAGTTTGAACGTGGTGTTATAGTCGGCGCACCAGCGATGGGACACAGCATCTCCGAGGTAGCGATGAAGTGGGCATTTTCCCGTACGACCATTTCACGAGTGTACGGCAAATATCAGGAATCCGATAAAACAGCAAATCTCCGACATAGCTGCGGTCTGGAAAAGATCCTGCAAGAAAGGGACCGACGACGACTGAAGGAGAATCGTTCAACGTGACAGAAGGGGAACCCTTCAGCAAATTTCTGCAGATTTCAATGCTGGGCCACCAACAAGTGTCAGCGTGCGAACCATTCAACGAAGGCCCACTCGTGTACCCTTGATGACCGCACGACACTAAGTTTTACGCCTCGCTTGGGCCTGTCAACACCGACGTTGGACTGTTGACAGGAAACATGTTGCCTAGTCGGGCATACTCGTTTCAAATTGTATCGAGCGGATAGACGTGTAAGAGTATGGGTATGAAGACAAACTCATGAATCCATGGACCCTGCATGTCAGTATGGAACTCTTCAAGCTAGTGGAGGCTCTGTAAAAGTGTGGGGCCTGTGCAGTTGGAGTGATATAGAACGCGTGATACGGCTTGATACGACCCGTGACTCGTGACAGGTGACACGTACATCCTATGTGATCACCTGTATCTATTCATGTCCATTGTGCACTTGGACAATTCCAGCAGGACAGTGAGACACAGCACACATCCAGAACTGCTACAGAGTGGCTCCAGGAAAACTCTTCTGAGTTTAAGCACTTCACCTGGCGACCATACTCCCCAGACGTGAACATTATTGAGCATATCTGGAATGCCTTGCAATGTGCCGTTCAGAAGATCTCCACCCACTCGTACTCTTACGGATTTATGGACAGCTCATGGTGTCAATTCCCTCCAGCAGTACTTCAGACATTAGTAGAGTCCATGCCATGTCGTGTTGCGGAACTGCGGCATGCTCGCGGGGCTTTACATGATATTAGCCAGGTGCAACTGTCTCTTTGGCTCTTCAGTGTATGTAGAATGAAGGCTTTCACGACCGGGTGACATGGCTGTTGATATACTTTCCGGGATGTGAGGTCGCGGTCCAAGAACTTTTCTGCTCCTTAAGTTTCGTCCAGGACTGCGCTGGACTTCCTCAGAGGCGCTGCTCCGCTGAGTCGTTGCCAGCAACGACTCAGCGGAGCAGCGCCTCTGAGGAAGTCCAGCGCAGTCCTGGACGAGACGTAAGGAGCAGAAAAGTTCTTCAGTGTATGCCAATAGGATCGATAACGACCCAGCTGCGACCCGACAGTGTCAACGTTTTATTCTCACTTGTCAGGTTAGATGATGTGCGCTTTGTAAAAATAAAATTGTCAGGATGTACCGCAAATGCAACGTATATTTTGCATAACAGATGCTTCGCAGAGTTAATGCGTAATACTATGTTTTTATGTTCCTTACCTACCTAATACGCCATTACTTGGACAAATACATCGGTAGTAGAGACAGGCGACCATTCAGATTTGGCCCAACTTGGAAATAAATAAGTATTGATTGCACAATCCTTCGTTAAGCGCAAGAAAGATAATAATTGAAAATGCTGTATATGGATTGCTAAGATACATATTTATGTTATCATGTGCGTATCTGTTATCGTTAATTTCCTTGTTAACTTTATTCCACGACTTCAGTCTGATGACTGAAAGGCATAACGTTAATAAAGAATAGTGCAGTCAAGACATTTCTATATTTCAAAGTTGTGCTACCTAACATGATTATTAATAATTCCTAACTTATAATAATGAAGATTATGAAATTCCAAATAATTAACATTTGATTACCGTAAGATGTATTCCATTTTGGTTAATCCTATTCCGCATTAGACCTTAAATGTCCATAGGGTCATTGACGACCCACTGAAAAAACCTCATTCCAGAATTCACAATTACAAATTACTTTCACAGCTGTTGTCTGTTGTACTTATAAATGCCATATATGAAAATCATAACTCTGTGTTAAAATTTCTGGGTATATATGGGTTAACGAACCTCGCAAGCGAGCGACGGATGACAAGAGTCCGTCGCAGAGTCCCGGTATCAGTGGGCGAATAGCAGTGATTAATCGATCGCTCGTGGTTACCATGCAAAATGATAAATCTCATGCGTCGTATCTGCCACTTGTGGCACTATGGCTGCTAGGGTGAAATTCGTTTGTCTAGTTATTAGCGTGATTGTTTAGTTTTGTTTCCTTTCCGCAAGCCCACGTGTAGTAAGAACTCAACGTTAGACGGTACTTCTTGTAGGAAAACGAACCACTCAGTGAAGTTGACTTCCGTCAAGGAGGAGTACAAATCTAGAAACACTGACACTCAAATTTTGAACCTCGTACTGTAGAAATAGAAATTCGTGGAAAGTTCACAGTAATAGTCGTAATACACTTGGTTTCAGCTAATCTTATTCAATGAAGTTTCTAGCTCTGAACAGAATGGCATACCTATTCTAAAACCATATTTAAATCCCTTGTTATTTCGTATAATCTCTCCCTTGTAGAATTTACAAAAGCTATGAAAACCTGCAGTGACACTATAGAAATAAAACGATACCATTTCTACACACACATACATACCAAAATAATTGCTCAAAACTTTCTAGTTAAACTACAAATAAGTTGATTTGAGGACCAGATATATTTGCGAAATGCAGACAGGGAAGATATACACAACACAGTGAAAAATGTAATGTACTTTGTAACATAGTCTACAGTTCCCAAGAGAACATTCCAAAAAAAGCATTCCATTCATTTTGTTTGCAAGTGTTAGTAAGAATACGGAGACCAGTTGCCACTGCTGCTAAATAAAAGCCGATTTTCAATAGCGGATCTTCGACACTGTGGCGTTCGAAAAGTAGTAGTTAAAACTGTTTCATACACCGCTCGTGTGGATCCCTTATGTCACCGATTTTCTCTTAAGATATTCAAAGCTGCCGTCTCGCCTCTCGTACGGCAAGATTCCTTAGCGACTTCCGGCTGCAGATCGGCAGCTGTTGCAAGAGGCTGTAGAGTTTCCGAAGAGGCTCTCCCAGCAGGCGAAGTCTGCCCGTGACACAAATGTGAAGAGGCGCAGTTGCCTTGCGCGACGCCGTTCTGCTCTCTGGCTGCTCCTTGAGCTGAACATCCGGGTTGCTGATGGGATGGTAACGTATGCGCCATTGTTCCCTGTGACGAGTCCTTTATCCTGATTTTTCTGGGACTGTGGAGATGACAGCGACATGTTATCTGAGTGAGTAACTCAGAACACTAGCACAGCGAGATAGTTTACGTAAAAGTTCTTAATAAACTGATGATTAAAAGTGGCTTCCCCTTCGTCTTTCCGCTCGGCACAAATTAATTTGAAATACTGCCACTCGTACGCTTTTGCAATGTGTGCGAGAGATCTGACCACAGTTTATTCCGTCAGCATGTTTCTGGGTACGTCATTCAGTTAGGGTGACTTGCACGGTGTTTGAATTCATTTATGGGAAAAGCGGAATTCCTGTCATTTTTTACGTGGCTTCCTTCTTTTCTGAACGGTTACATAGCGTCATTGTAGGTAAAACAAATGGCATACTGTGCCATGGGCAAGATGCTGAAAAAAACTAGTTTGCTGCAAAAGAGAACACTTTTAAGGCCCATACGTGAATACTGATGTGTATGGGCCGTATACAGAGGCCCAACTAACAGGACACACGGTGTATACAGTGTGAACGCGAACCCAGAGAGAGAATTTGGAAGGTTCTTCAGGATGTTTTCGTAGTATTTTGTTATAAAAGGCTCATGATCTCCGGTGGCTCATTAGAGTAAATAGATTTCGTTTGATTTCTTATCCCCATTTATCTTTGTATATGTATTGCACTGAAAAATACCTACACAGCAATGCAAATGTCGACGTTGTGTGCCATTTTGTGTGGAAACACCTGTTGCTTTCACTCACGGTAGTTGCTGTTGCCAACAGCATAGCCCACTTTACTCTTCGCCCTCAAGCCTGCATTCAGTATTGCTCGGTTATCTATCGGGTTTTCCTGGCAATTAGTTGCATGTTAATAATTGCTGTACACTCTTTTTGATGGGAACTGGATTCACAGAATTAATGTAATTATGTGGTTGGGTTGCCGTATCTGGGCTGTTGCTAATGAAACCACAGCATTGGCTACACGGGCAATCATTTCTGGGCGTATTATGGACAACGTTTTTATTTTTATGTTCGTGTTCGTAGAAGGCTGTATTTGTGATCACCATATGAATCGTGTTCACCATCGCGTATGGAAGTACATTTACACACTGATGAGCCAAAGAAACTGCACCTCCCTAATATCGTGTTGGGCTCCGCGAACACGCAGAAGTGCCGCAACACGACATGACATGGTCTCGACTAACATCTGAAGTAGTGCTGGAGGGAAATGACACCATGAATCCTGCAGGGCTCTCCATAAATCAGAGTACGAACGAGTGGAGGTATCTTCTGAACAGCACGTTGCAAGGCATCCAAGATATGCTCAATAATGTTCATCTTTGGGGAGTTGGGTGGCCATCAGTTTAAACTCAGAAGACTGTTCCTGGAGCAACTCTGTAGCAATTTTGGACGTGTGGCGTGTGCATTGTCCAGCTGGAATTGCCCAATTCCGTCGGAATGCACAATGGACATAAATGGATGCAGCTGATCAGACACGATGCTTACGTACGTGTCACCTGTCCGTCATATCTACACATATCAGGGGTCCCATATCACTCCAACTGTACACGCCCCACACCATTACAGAGCCTCCACCAGCTTGAACAGTCCCCTGCTGACATGCAGGGTCCATGGATTCGTGAGGTTGTCTCCATACCCGCACATGTCCATCCGTTAGACACAATTTAAAGCGAGACTCGTCCGACCAGGCAACATGTTTCCAGTCATCACAGTCCAATGTCGGTGCTGACGGGCCCAGGCGAGGCGTAAAGCTTTATGTCGTGCTGTCATCAAGGGTACACGAGTGGACCTTAGTTTCCGAAAGCCCACAACGATGATGTTTCGTTGAATGGTTCGCATGCTGACACTTGTTGACGGCCCAGAATGGAAATTTGCAGCAATTTGCGGAAGGGTTGCCTTTTGTCACCTGAACGATTCTCTTCAGTCGTCGTCGGTCCCGTTTCTGCAGGATCTTTTTCCGGCCGCAGCGATGTGGGAGATTTGATGTTTTGCCGCATTCCTGATATTCACGGTACACCCGTGAAATAGTCGTACGGGAAAATCCCCACTTCATCGCTACCTCGGAGATGCTGTGTCCCATCGCTCGTGCTCCGACTGTAACACCACGTTCAAACTCACTCAAATCCTGCCATTGTAGAAATAGTAACCGAGGTAACTGCGCCAGACACTTGTCTTCTGTAAGCGTTGCCGACCGCAGCACCGTATTCTGCCTGTCTACATCTCTCTTTATTTGAATACTCATTCTTTGGCGCTCAGTGTATCTTCGTACTTATTTCCATTGAGACTGCTGGTAACTGTATCAGCGTGTCACGACTTAACGTTATAGTGGGGCTTTATAATGCCAGCATGCTTAAAAATGACAATGTCAAAATAGCAGTCGCAATAAATATGTTTAACAGTTCATTGCGGAACGACTACATTCAGTAAGTTTTGCTTTTTGCGTGCTGTAAGATACTCTAAGAAATAAAAGGTGCATTTCGCGATCTTAGAAATAGTAAATAACCTTATTTCACCCTAGAAACTAACAGTATTTTTCAACTCCTTAAATAACCATCTCGTATAGGTCGTGCAGTAAAAATAAGACTAGTAACAGAGGAGAAAAAACGGTCGTTCTCATCCGTCCGCGAATGGAACGGGAAGAAAGCTGAGCAGTTAGCATATGGTACAATAAAAAGTACCTTCTGCCACTTCAGTAATTCACGGGGTATAGACGTAGTGGTACATCTCCACTTGAAACTGCACTTCACTTGACTTCGATGTTATTTCCCTCAATGGCAATACTGTCATAGTTTAAACTAAATTTGATGCCATCTTTTTCCTCCACCTTCAAGCGAGATAATTCAAAACTCAATTGGACGTACAGATTACCATGAAGCATTTATACACCATTATTCGCTGGAAATAACAACCCTTTATGTAACGTAAATAGGAATTTACTCCTCCGCCAGCTATTTAACAATATTATGACTTAAGAAGTAATGACGATGTAATAAGTGATTGTCACGTAGTGTCCGTGGTTCCAATAAAAGAATAGAGTTTTGGTTCGTGTCATCGCGTAGCACCCTATAGTAGTAAATTCCTTTAAATTAAATATACGAGGGACGCTCAGTGAGTAATACAACACATTTGTTTCTCGGCTAATTTGTTGACAAAATGCGGAATTTATTGTGGTGCATCGTGGAATATCCCCGCTTGAGCCCCCACAGTTTCATGAAGTACCGGTAGGTGGTGGCGACATACGTAAACTTGAAAATGGCGTCTGTACCGGAGCTGCATTCCAAGCAGAGACCTGTCATAGTCTGTTTGACGGAAAACCAGAGCATCGGAGATACTCATAGACGCTTGCGGAATGTCTACGGACACTTGGCAATGAACAAAAGCACGGTGCCTCTTTGGGCGATGCGTCTGTTATCGTCGAAACAAGGTCGCGCAAACTTCATCCTGCCATGTTGGAACGTGTTCTCTTATTAGAGGTGATCGACGGACCACACACACACACACACACACACACACACACACACACACACACCCCTCGCTGCTCAACTTGACGTCTGTTAGTAGTGCTGACACACTCGTCCACCCGTTGGGGTACTCGAAGATGTGTGTCCGCTGTGTTTCTCTTCGTCTAACAGAAGACCATAAAGAGCGGAATTGCTTGCGCGTTGCCGGCCGGGGTGGCCGAGTGGTTCTAGGCTCTACAGTCTGGAAGCGCGCGACCGCTACGGTCGCCGGTTCGAATCCTGCCTCGGGCGTGGATGTGTGTGATGTCCTTGGGTTAGTTAGGTTTAAGTAGTTCTAAGTTCTAGGGGACTGATGACCTCAGAAGTTAAGTCCCATAGTGCTCAGAGCCATTTGAATCATTTTGCTTGCGCGTTACGAGGCTGACCGTGACAACCTTTTGTTGAACATTGTCACAGGCGATGAAACATGGGTTCATCAGATTGAACCGGAAACAAAACTGCAATCCGTGTAGTGGCGCCACACCACCTCTCGTCCGAAGAAAAAGTTCAAAGCAGCACTTCTCAGTCGGTTATGTTATGGCGACGGTGTTCTGGGACTATCAAGGAGTTATTCTGGTCAGTGTCCTCTCTCATGGTGCAACGATCAACTCGGAAGGGTATTGTTGCCCTCAGGAAATTTAAGAAACGACTTCAGCTTTTTCGTCGTCGCAGAAATGCAAAAGTACGTCTCCGTGACAACGCAAGGCCTCACAAAAGTCTGCGCATCCGGGAGCAGCTCACAAAACTCCATTGACCCGTCCTCCCTCATCCACCCTATAGCCCGAATCTCCCACCTTGCAATTTACATCTGTTTGGCCCAATGAAGCACGGGAAGCAGTACGTGGATGATTGGGAGGTTATTTAAGCAACGAGGCGTTGGCTCCGACGTCGACCAGTAGTGGTACCATGTGGGCATACGAGGCCTCCCAGTAAGGTGGCGTAAGGCCGTCGCGTTGAATGTAGATTATGTTGAAAAAACGGGTTTTGTAACCAAAAGAGTGGGAACAATATGGTGTATCAGAATCCTAAATGAAACCAACCCGCTTTTAGAAAAAGTGTCGCATTACTTACTGAACGCTCTTCGTAATAAGGTCAGAGGCAGACAGCCCGCCACAGTAAATTTGTGGTTGATGCTTCATTTCAGAAATAACTGCTGTTCTGCATACTCCTCTTCTCGCGTAAGACTTCAAATCTCAAAACCTCGTGAAAGACTCGACATCTTGTCACCAGTTGAAGTGTTTGCCTGAAAGTACAGAGGTGCATTTTGCAACTACTCGAGGCGCAGTTTACTACCAATATAGCATTTTCTCTCAAATAATTTACAATTCTTCGGAGACGAAAGGGTGCTTATTCTGAAAGATTGTATTTAGTACTATGGTTTTCCATTTGACGTAAGTACACGGAGATATTTCCATCTGCATTGCTCCGTAGCACAGTATTACAAAACGCTGTCCTCATAGATAGGCTCACACTTCTTTGACTACACTGTAGCGAAATAACAGACTCCAAGCGACCTTGATTAGACAATACCTGCCTTTACGCAATGAACGTACACGATAGATATAATTAAGCAAGACCAGTGAGATCACAAATTCCGAAATGAGTCCGAACACTAGAAAAATTCGAGAATGCAGCGGAGTATACGCTGATATGAAACTTCCTGACAGATTAAAACGGTGTGCCGGACCGAGACTCGAACTCGGGACCTATGCCCTTCGCGGGCAAGTGATCTACCGACTGAGCTACCAAGCACGACACACGACCCTTCCCCACAGCTTCAATTCTGCCAGTACCTCGGCTCCTACCTTCCAAACTCCACAGAAGCTCTTCTGGTTCGCTCAGTCGGTAGAGCACTTGCCCGCGAAAGGCAAGGCCCCGAGTTCGAGTCTCGGTCTGGCACACAGTTTTAATCTGCCAGGGAGTTTCAGAAAACATTGTTAAAGTGAGGCAGCTTGCAGAAAAACCTGCCTAAATAGCAACGCTGGTAGCTGTGCAAATGACAATGATAAGGTCATTGAAGTAGAATATAACAAAAAAAGTACATCTTCATCCTTTCAGATGTTGTGTTGTAAATGAGCTTAAGCTTCCAGACCAAACTGTGCGTGGTACGTTCACGCTGCTTCACCATAAGATTTTTGTATCCATGACTCATTGCGACTGAGCAAGATGTAGATTTTGTCAGGCGCGATGCAGGTCATCTCAGCTGGACAAGTAACTACGTAAACATACCTTGCTTCTCACAACTCCATCAGCGGTTACCGGTCGCTTTAACTTTCGCAGTTCACTCAAAACGTCTTAGTCACCCTAAGCATTTCTTAGTGCCAGTCTACATGTTCTGTAATCCTTTGGATATTATTTACCATCGTAGCTGTGTGTACGTCTACAAGGATAATAAGTTAATTTTATTGTAGAACCGTTGCTGCGAGATGTGCCCCAGTTAAGTTATCTTTCACCATTTTCCGGGCTTAGTGACGTTTTATGTCTCTCTTCTCGTGCTTGTCTTGCTGAATAAATGTTTTCGACCATACTAGTACAGCTCTACTTTGATTTTTTGATGTGACTGCTTCCATTGGGAATTGCTTATTTAGGCATCGGGGTGAGTCACTTAAAATCTAGATACTTACAAGTGGAAATCAGGAACGAGTCAGCAATAATTCTCGTTGTTCACAACGTTGTAAGTCAGTTTAAAAATTTAGCCCGCCAACTAAGGTGGTAATACTGTACTAGAAGTTCTAATATCAGTCCTTCGGTGGGACCAGAGCAGGCGACTATTTCTTTATCAGTGGCCACAGATCACAACAAAAAAAAAATGGTTCAAATGGCTCTGAGCACTATGCGACTTAACTTCTGCGGTCATCAGTCGCCTAGAACTTAGAACTAATTAAACCTAACTAACCTAAGGACATCACACACATCCATGCCCGAGGCAGGATTCGAACCTGCGACCGTAGCGGTCACGCGGTTCCAGACTGTAGCGCCTAGTACCGCACGGCCACATCGGCCGGCCACAGATCACAACAGACCAGATCGTAATAAAACCAGTAATAATGAGGAAAACCCGCACCTTGAGTCATTTACTTTAGAATTTCGACCTTATTTAATGAGATGAAGTGCCTATCATAACTACTACTCGGTAAATAACACTTTTATAGTCTGCTTTAAATCAGTTGGCGACTGAAGTTTAAGGTCCAACGTTGTAACAGTACTTTTCGCGCAATGCAAGCTGAGACTCTGCGTGGTGGTTGTTGGGAGCGACCGTAAAGGCATTTCCCGTTTACAGTCGATCCTAGCAGCTACCGCGCCGAGTCTCAGCTTGGATTTAGCTAATTATACTGCGTGTCACTAAAAAAATTAAGTTCACTGGTGGTAAAGATACGTCCCTAAGTATGTCAAAAGATCTGTTCTTAATTTCATGTAGGGGCAGAGTTAGTGTAATGTTTTTTGAAGCAGGTGAAATTTTCCTATCCGGGAAATAGCTTCACACTTTTTATTTGTTACGTCATAACCCGCAGACTATTGAACTCTCAAATATTTTCTTTTTCGTTGCTTGTCAACATCATTCGGCAACGGATCTTTAAAAGTTCTAAGCTCCATAAAATGGATTTATTTTTCTGTTCTACCAATATCTAACTCGTTAAGAGTTTTAACTTTGTAGTCTGCCTCCTGCAAAAAGCACATAAAAATTCTGAACTTCACACAGCGGTTAAGTGTGTATAGTGTGTCAAAGAATATCAATAACTTTCCAATTTTAATCAGGGACGGAGTTATTCTTCTTGAGATATGCGACTTCTTCGCGTCCGAAGCCATTGCCTGCTTGAGAACTGGCAGTTGCAATGCTTTGCGCAGCGGAAGTGGCCAGTGGTGTATTAGTGGCGGGAACAGTCCAGCCCTGTACTTTCAACAGCCAAATAATTTAAATCTGATAACTCCAAGACTTCTATTTGTCAGTGGTACAGGTCAACTAGATTAGATGTAGAAACGTCTGTTGGCGAACAGAACTTAACTGCCGTGTACAATCTTATTTGCTGTCACATCTGCAGTTGAAGATTCATTTCCTGCGCTCCAAATTCCCGCACAAGATAACAGAATTTGCGGGTAAGTGGTGTGCAGCAAGCACGAAAACGCGTCGCGCTAACGTGTCCTCGCCTGGTGCTGCGTCCTTATCGCAAGCTTCGTAAATTGCCACCCAGTCTGCTCGCCGTTTTCGCGATGTGGCTGAAATAGCACAGCGCCAACTCATTCGGCGTAGGGAAATGACCTCGCCTCGGCCCGTCAACGCGGTGGTTAACAAACTCGTGGGCACCCGGCGAGCGTGCTGCCGCAGCGAACTCACATTCGGGAGCAGTCTGTTCAGAAACCCGTGCGGCCATTGGATTTAGATTTTGTCTTCTCACAAGACGAATTCCGGGACGTTTTCTTTAGAACAGGTGAGGGGTTTGCTGTCTCGTAACCAAACTCCAACTCAGTCTCTTACGACCTCGTCGATGGGACGTCCAACTTGGGAGCGTTCAAATATTACTGATTCAATACTTCGCTTAGAAACAAAAAGTATCGGTATCGATACCACATATTCTGTACTTAAATAGCCTCGTAAGAAATACTGGACTATCGGTATCGGAAGCAACAAGCAGTGCTGCGAGAAATATTTCACAATTAGCTAAACGAGATATAAAACGTGTGCAGTATTATGTCGTTAACAAGAAATAAAAGCATAATAGTAAAAAGTACGTACTAGTAGTGTCTGTTATAAATGCAGGGTGTCCCACCTAACTTTGCCACCTCACATCCTGAAATGAAACAAAATGTGAAAAATGCATTTGCCCAGGGATGCGCCTGACGGGGGCTCACACAATGCGCCGGACACGTAACGGAAACTTTGACACAATTTCTGCCCTTTGCTGTAATGCCGTAATGTGGGTTGCCTACAGTGTCATGAAGCCTGTTGTATTGTTCTGCGCATTACGACAGAAACTGTGGCACCGTCGCCAACCTTGAAAGTCTACATAGTTCAGCAGGTATGAGATTTAGAACAATGGGAAAAGTCTACAGTCACAAACTGTACCTCTAGTTTTCATTTCCGGAGAAAAACATACATATTCCGCTTGAAAAAACGGTTGAAAGTGAGGTTTATTTATATCTATGGATCACGCGTTCCTACCCATTGTGAGCTCCTGACATATGTGCATTCCCGGCGAATTGAGCTTTTCACATTTTGTTTCGTTTTAAAAATGAGGTAGCAGAGTTAGGTGGGACACCCTGCGTATCTGACTGAAGTAACTTATCAAAAATTATTTTATTCTCGTCCGACAATTGCATTTCCCCGACACAATCCTGAAAGTACTCGCGGATTTACAACAGTAAATGTCGTCGTGACACACAAAGCCTCTCGTGTAGCCTCTCTGGAGTTCGTTAGGCTCCTCTGTAACAATCCCTGAATAAATGATCCCGCGACGAAACGCTCCGTTCTTCGTCGGAGCTTCTTTATTATTATTTTTTTTTATTATTAATCCAACCTGGTAAGGGTTCCAGATGATGAGCAATGCACATTAATTGGTCCAACAAGTGTTCTGTAAGCCACTTCTTTCGTGGATGAATTAAATTTACTTGATATTCTTTCAGTGAATCTGTCTGGCAACTGCTTTTCGTACAATTAGTTTTACATCGTCATCTCAGTTTAGGTCGTTCTGGATATAAAACGCTGCTCTTGGATGATTGAATCCGCAGACGAAATACATTTGTACAATACGTGCTTCCTCGTGAACGGTGTGGGACTGAATTGCTGGTGGCCCAGAGGGAGGCAATCAGGACTTTAATCACGCGGCGTGAGATATCGCACCGCAATAATGTCTGACGAAGCGATCGCTTACGTGTTCGGTGAGTCGTCGCGCCAGCAGGCAACGGCTTCTTGGAAAATCTCGAAACTGGAAGCACAGCTGCCCAGAATGACTGATTTTCCACCAGGACTTGCGGCAGTGTGGCCTGCGTGTTCCTTTTATGCGCGTGCATTCTAAATAAGACGGAATTGCGCTTGTAGAAATCTGTCCGTTTATCATTTTGTTATAAAAGGCGAGCCGTCAGATGTCATCCACAACTCCTGAGAATATAACTATTCTCTGGTAGTTGGTTTGCCCAAGATAGTGCAGGACCGTATGTTTGTCATTTTAGTTGGTTGGGGAAAAAAAAGAACGTTCTGTAATATTTGTCATTTAGCCCGAAACGGGCATGTTGCTGCACCTCAGTATGGCGTATTTAGCGTAGCCACCACACTATTAGAATAGAATCTCGTGGAATTTACTGTTGTCAGTACCTGGCCTAATTCATCCAAAACTCTAAAACTGTCCGCCTTCAGCTGAGCCGACTTCTTTTGTTATTGTGAATTGCGACGTCATTCTTGCTTTGTCTTCCAAGCCTACCCTACGACGTCATTGCGAAGTGTCTTATCATTCAAATGATCATTTGTAGAACTTGCAGTGACACTGAAGGCTGATTTTTCAATATGAGTCAGGGTATCTGAATAGAATTTAGGGAAACTCATAGACTGTTGGTTCTATGTGCATGAAAGTCATGTCTAATGAATTGAGTGGACGATGGATGGGCATATTGAAAAGAAAATCGCTAGAAAGTTTGTCAGAATTACAGTATATACGATCTCTGGGAGTATCAGGTGTGATAAATGGATTACAAATATTGACGGCAAAGTATCTGCTAAGTATCCATGCGTTTGTATCAGTCTTTCAATTAATTAATATCAGTTGAAACATATTTTGTTGGTTGAAACAAATTAATACTCTCGAGATATTTCGCACATCGATGGTGATACTTCAGGGCGCTTTTCAAAGACGAGCATCGAAAAGGTTGAGCGTTGCTCTCATATAAGATCATGCATAATTAGTTGTCATAGCCAGTAAATGTTCATAATGCCGCGGATAGTTTCTAAAAGAGAAAACAAATACGAAAACTTGAATCACACTAAAGAAACTGACAAAGTAAATATAAGTAAAAAATCAATACGGAAAGAGATGGAAAATCCAAATAAATTATATGTAGGAGCGGGAAGTGTCCCTCACGTTGGATCGGAAGCAACTTCTACTATGCATAAATTTGTTGTGACGATCAAAGGGCGTTCCTTCCGAAGCATTTGATCAGGTAATATTGATTTACGATAAGAGCGGAGAATTCAGTAGAACTACATCGTCTGCCTCTGGTTTCCGTCAGTTCACTATCCAGTAGAAGTCTTCAGTTATCAATCAGGGGAAGGTTAGCCTTTAACCAATTAGGTAAAAACATGCCTGTTAAGGACTGAGATAACGGCCAGTCCAGTTAAGTTACTGACTTACTCGTATCTGACACAGCGTATTGAGCGTTGTAATAGGTTAGTTGACTGATTTCTGGGAACCGTAGTAAATGGTTAATTATGTCATTTTATGCTCATAACATGTTTTTCCCTTCTTGAATTTCAGTATTCTTTTTAGAAAATCGGAAATGAAATTCAAATAATTTGAAACCCGGATAAAAAGTCCCATTAGTCATGTGACGTCTTGTGTTGGAGTTTTGGAATTTACATTTCGAAAAATTGATTCTAAATGGTGTGTAGTACCACACTATACAATTACATCCATAAAAACTCCTGAGTGTTTCAGGGAATGAGAAGAGAATGCGCTGTATCGGCAAAACGCCACCACGTCGATGCCCAAATTCCCTGAATTAGTTAAAATTGTTGTAAACACTGAATTTAACATTAATTTACTTCAGAGATACGCTTTCTCGCTGTTACAAATGGGTTCAAATGGCTCTGAGCACTATGGGACTTAACATCTGTGGTCATCAGTCCCCTAGAACTTAGAACTACTTAAACCTACCTAACCTAAGGACATCACACACATCCATGCCCGAGGCAGGATTCGAACCTGCGACCGTAGCAGTCGCGCGGTTCCGGACTGAGCGCCTAGAACCGCTAGACCACCGCGGCCGGCGCTGTTACAAAGGATAGCGTCAGTCGACGAAATTAAACTCTCAGTGTAAATGAGCGTTTTCGATCCCATGACAAAATCTTTGTATTTAATGATTTTTAAGCTTTAATAACATAAGAATAGAGAGATATTTTATGACAATATTGACCGTAAATGCGACTTAGATGTTAAAATCACAACAGTCCGAACCATATTTGTAACAAAGGAAAATAGCATATTCCCACTCAATGACTGTTACCGTATAGTAGAACACACGACAGCAAGAGTGGCCAATGTACAGTAATTAAAATAAGGCTACATCCACATGACTTCCCGGCAAGGATTGTTAAGCAGGAAGTTCATAGAACCACCTTCTGACGAGTTCTAGTCCGTTCCACTCTGGAACAGTACGTGCAAAAAAGGAATTCTGATTTCCTTATTTTATTATGATGGTTGTTTAGTCCTACGCAAGTGCAACTCAACAAAAATATTTTGGCGTTAGAAGGAGAAATTGATTGAAATTTCATGGAAAGATCTCACCGCAACAAGAAACTCCTTTGTTTTAACGACTGCATATCATGTCCGTGACACGCACTCACCTATTCCGCCATAATACAAAATGAGTTGCCCTTCTTCGAATTTTCTAGGTGTAACCCCATCAGTTCTATCTAGTAAGGATCCCATACCGCTCAGAAATACTCCAGAAGAGGACGGACAAGTGCAATGAAGGCAGTCTCTATAACAGAATTTTTCCTCTTATAAGTATTCTGCTAATAAAACGAAGTCTTCAGTCTGCCTTTTCCAGAAAGTTTTCTACGCAATAGTTCCATTTTAAGTTGTTCGTAGTTGTATTCTCTAGGTTTTTCCTATTTAAATTTGTGATTTATCGTGTAACCGAAATAATTTAAGCACTTGTGTGAAGCACCTGAATTTTTATAGCTCGGCGTCTATTGTCACTTTGACACCAAACAAATAGCTTCTTTATTTTGTAATTAGATGTTATCTTTTGATGACCGTACTTGACGGTAAACGACAGCATCATTTGCAAACAATCTACGAAGTCTGGTCTTATTGCGTCGTAAGTCGTTCACAGAGCTAGAAAACACCAGAGGGCCCTATAAAACTTCATTAGGAACATCAGATATCTCTTTAGCTTCACTATGTGACTTTGTCATTTACCACGAACTGTGAGCATTTCTTCAACAGATCTAGGACCCAGTCGAATTTCTGAGACGATACGCCAAGGCACGCAATTTGATAACAAGCCACCCGCGTCCGGCCATCCTGATTTAGGTTTTCCGTGATTTCCCTAAACTGCTTAAGAGAAATGCCGGGATGGTTCCTTCGGAAGGGCACGTCCGCTTTCCTTCTCAATCCTTCGCTAATCCGAGCTTGTACTCCGTCTTTAATGACCTCGTTGTCGACGGGACGTTAATCACCAATCTCCTCCTCCTGATTGCAAGGCGCTTGTGAGAAATGACGTCAGAAGCGTTCTAAAAATATGCAGGGTGATTCAGAAGACACGCAAATATTTTAATATGTTATTCTACAAGTAAAACTAAAGAAAAAAGTTCACGTATACATAGGTCCGCAGTTGTTTAGTTACGGAGTAACGGCTAACAAGATTTTGCCTGAAATTTATCGACTTCGCTAATATGAAGCCATCACAAAACCGCGCGAGGTTAAAGTAAAGCAAGATTTCCACTAATTTTGTTATAGATCTGGTGAATCTAATAAAATATATCCCAGACACGTATCTGCAGTAGTTTTCCAGAACACCAGAGAAGCAAAGAAGCAATTTCGTAAATTTTTAATTTATTAACTACTTGGCCCAATTTTTTTTTAAATTCCAGACAGTTGCACAAAGTTTTCAACAGAAGTTTCAGAGAATTTAATTTTGGAAAAATGATGGTAACGTTAACTGAAACTGTATAAATGTCAGATAATCTGCTTTTATTAATACCTTAGCACACGTGAATTCATGTTAACCCGGAAAAAACAAAGCTGAGTGTTCAGGAAGTTGTACAGTGTACATACAATTTCACAACAGAAAACTAACTCGTTTCAAGGTTAGGAAAGGACTGAAACAACTCACTAACGGTTGCCAACATTGACATAAACGTTTCTGCATTATTAATGTAAAGTAAACATTTATTTTTATAATAATCTTTGCTTCTCTGGATGTTCTGGAAAACTACTACAGATACGTCTGGGACATGTTTTATTAGATTCACCATGTCAATAACAACAAAAGAAATGGAAATAGTGCTTTACTTTAACCTTGTACAGTTTCGCGATGGCTTCGTATTAGCGAAGTTGCTAAATTTCAGGCAAAATCTTTTATTAGCCGTTACTCCTTAATTAACCATTTGCGGGCGTATGTTTATGTAAACTTTTTATTTAGTTTTATTTGTAGAATAACGTACGTAAGTATTTGCAATCTTCATGATTCACCCTATATAAATGTGGAATCAACCTGAGATCCCCAGATAATAATACTTATCAGCTTGTGTGAATAAAGAGACAGTTGTTTCAAAAGAATATTTTCTGAATCTCTGCTGGTTGTGTGTCAGTAGATGGTTTTCTTCGAAATAGTTCATAATGTTAAAACACAGCGTGTGTTCCGAGATTATGCTTCAAATCAACTTCAGTGATAGCTTTCTTTGGAAACATTGTTCAGTATTCAAGCACGGTACATTACCATTGTGGTGGTGTATAAATAACATAACTGAATTACATGCACGTGATAACTCTGCAGTTACCCACGAGGGGGCTCACGTTCTTTCGTGAGTTCGTGCTTGGCTACCGTGGGGCCCACGCCCTTGCAGCACCTCTTTCTATTCCGCGCAGCTTGTCTATCCTCGCCGGCCGAAGTGGCCGTGCGCTTAAAGGCGCTGCAGTCTGGAACCGCAAGACCGCTACGGTCGCAGGTTCGAATCCTGCCTAGGGCATGGATGTTTGTGATGTCCTTAGGTTAGTTAGGTTTAACTAGTTCTAAGTTGTAGGGGACTAATGACCTCAGCAGTTGAGTCCCACAGTGCTCAGAGCCATTTGAACCATTTGTCTATCCTCTTGCAGTTACTCCCCCCTCCTTTGGGAACATGTAACTACACACAGAAATCTCGTGTACATAGTGTTATCTGAATAACTGCATTTCATGTAGAGAGAAATCGTGCAAACTATTTACGAAACCTCCGGATGTGCAAAGATTAATGACTGTTTCGCTACGAAACATGATTAGTTAGCAGGTTTCGTGCCATAACCTGTGTGAAACATTCAGATTTCTTAAATATCTAAACAGATTTTCACGTTATCAATGACCCTTACGCTTTCTGAATTCTTTAGTGCCGGAATGGAGAAATGCTGCTGTTATTCCACTTATTCCACTTGTTGCTTCTTGTGTTCAGTGTTACATGATTATAAAGACGCCCAGATCCCGCCGCATTCAAAGACACACATGGGAGGACCGCGGTTTAATATCCCGTCTGGCCATCTAGATTTAATTTGTCTACAGTTCCCCTAAATCGCTGGAGGCAAATGACGAGATAGATCCTTTGAAAAGGACATGGTAGATTTCCTTCCTCTTCCCTGTCCAATCAGAGCTTGTGTTCCGTCCCTAATGACCTCGTCGTCGACGGGACATTAAACCGTGATCTTCCTTCCTCCTATTTCGAGGCTGGCCGCTTCTTCAGACACTAAAATTACTCGCTTAAGATTATTCATGAATGCTAATCGCCGCAGTAATGACGCATCGAATTATTGTTATTGCTCCAAAACGGAAGGCGGCCGACGGACAGTCCGCTCTGTGTAATGGTGGTCGTTACGGGCTGTTGGAAACTTACTCGAGCGTAGTCCATAGAAGACGCCTCTCATTGTTGTCACAAGGTGTGTAGCTCAAATTGCTTGTGCTCTTCCAATCTTCTAAAATTCTGCTTGATTGATTCACAGGTTAACGTGTTATAAGAACCCCGTCCTAGACAGCAACACTCCAGTTACGAGCGACGAGGAGAAAATTAAAACATCCTATTTCCACATGTTACTAAAGCGTTAGAGCCTCAGTTATGAATATTGAATTCAGCTAAGATCCCTGTGAACTCCCTCAATTCTGGGCTTATGCTAACTTCGCGATTGTTGGCTCTTGCACCCGCAATAAGTCTGTAAAAAATGTTCTGCATGTGTGAGCAGTTACTGCCATCATAGCAGCCAAAATATTGGTGTTATTTTGTTTTACGTTATGACCATGCACACAAACGTTCCCTGAACAGAACTTCGTTTACAGAGACTATCTTCCGCTACCCTCATTGAGTATCTATGCTCTAGATTTTAGAATAGTGGTCGTCAAGCATTTTTGCTAATGAGCCAATACTGACATTGTGGAGCAGCGCCTTCGGCTGTATATGCACTGATCTTATTATTAATTGGTAACTTACGTAATTTAGTATGTTATGAGTCGCCATGAGACCATCTGTAGTAAGGGCGCTGTTAATTCGCCTCCAGCCCCTAAGTAGTGATTGTTAAAACTCTGCACCATTCAGAATAATTTGTGTCGACTGTTGTAAAATGGTTCAAATGGCTCTGAGCACTATGGGACTCAACTGCTGAGGTCATTAGTCCCCTAGAACTTAGAACTAGTTAAACCTAACTAACCTAAGGACATCACAAACATCCATGCCCGAGGCAGGATTCGAACCTGCGACCGTAGCGGTCTTGCGGTTCCAGACTGCAGCGCCTTTAACCGCACGGCCACTTCGGCCGGCCTCGACTGTTGTATTTCAGATTGCTGCCACCCTAAGCGACCACAACGTTCCGAAACGGTGATTGCCTGACGAAATATTCTGTTGTCTGTGTGAGCGAATGCTTGATTAATAGCGGTAATTGTACTTACATTTAAATGTATTGTGCAATATGAGACACGATCACAAATGTTTAGTACAAATTTTGAATGTAATTTTTCTTGTACTCATTTCGTTGTAATACAACAGCCGTAATTTGATTTCAGAACCCTTGCTACAGATATGTACCGTATTTTAAAGATGACCGTTTCAATGTCAAAATATATACCACAGCAGCTGATCGGATAGAGTCGCGCGCGCCCGTAACTTGTCAGTGCTGGAGGACAAAAGGGTAACAATTCCCCTATCACATCTAACCCCGCAGTGGCCGCAATACTTAAATCTTTGTCCGTGAAGTAGGCGGCCAACTTATTCCCGAATTTACCAAGGTCAATTTCAGTTCAGCACATCGGAAAACAGAAAGAAGCACTTAACGGTAGATGATGGCTTTGGATTCGGGTGTTCGTTGATAGATGCATATTTTTTAAAAAATACGACTGGGAACAACGCGCCGCACGAATACTTACTTCGGTCGACATGCGGCTCCCAAGGAGCAGTTTGACGACCACTGGTCTAGAATAAGCTAATAAGATAATCAAAGCGGACTAGTCATTATAAGCCACTTATTTTCATGGATACAAATGAGACTGAAGTTATAGATCACATTTTTGCACAAGAAAACAAATTTTAAAGAGCTAAGTAACTAACTGTCGATGCCAGAATGAAATTTTCACTCTGCAGCGGAGTGTGCGCTGGTATGAAACTTCCTGGCAGATTAAAACTGTGTGCCGGATATGGCCGGCCGAAGTGGCCGTGCGGTTAAAGGCGCTGCAGTCTGGAACCGCAAGACCGCTACGGTCGCAGGTTCGAATCCTGCCTCGGGCATGGATGTTTGTGATGTCCTTAGGTTAGTTAGGTTTAACTAGTTCTAAGTTCTAGGGGACTAATGACCTCAGCAGTTGAGTCCCATAGTGCTGAGAGCCATTTGAACCATTTTTTTGTGCCGGACCGAGACTCGAAATTGGGACCTTTGTCTTTCGCAGGTACGTGCTGTACCAACTGAACCACCCAAGCACGATTCACGACCCATCCTCACAGATAATGGCGGAAGTAGAACTGTGAGGAGAGGTTGTGAGTCGTGCTTGGGTAGCTCAGTTGGTAGAGCAGTTGCCCGCGAAGGGCAAAGGTTCCAAGTTCTAGTTTCGGTCCCGCACATTGTTTTAATCAGTCAGGAAGTTTAAAACTGTCGATGTTTTGCTTGTATGAAACTTTCTTCTTTGAGGAGTAATAGTAATAAACGATGCTGCCACAACAACTTGTGACCATTTTAAGAGTTACGGCCTTCAATACAGATTTGTTTGTTTGTCCTGTTCAGAGCAATTTCTTGTAACCAAACGACCACCCTCTCCCCCCCCCCCCCCCCCCCATCCCTCCCACACCCTTCCTGACACCCTTCCTAAGGCATCGTACCTTTGGCTACACTCGTCTTCACGCAGCCTTCTTTGACACGGGACGCATTCTCATCTAAAGTCTCCTACTTTACAACAGAGACGATATTATTTTGTGAAAGAAATTCAGTAATACACAAAAAATGAAGTGAAATCAAAAAAATTATGACATGAAACATTACTGACACAAACTGTTCAGATGTACTGGGTCCCAGATTTCCCGCTTATTGCGAGCAGTCACCTTAACCGTTAAGCATATTTCAAAGGAACATGAGACGTAAATATTAACTTTCTCAGTACTTCAACTTTCCATTAACTCAATCTGATAGTTAAATGGAACAATTCTCCTCTTCGCGAAGGCCATTCCGAAATTTTAGGTACGCATTCTTCCAGTACCAAAAGGTCTGACACGATATTAAGAGGTATCACATGACATTTTTCCCATCAATGTATGTGTCTACCAGGACTGCAGGCGCTTGTTTGCAGACAGGTTACGTTACATTATTTTTTCGAAGTGATAATTAAAACTTTTAACTGCCTCTCGTACGTAAGAGTTTAACTATGTGTTCGGTGCCATGGTTTTACATGGGAATTGGGGTACACCAGGTTCTGTAGTGATCCAACTTATTTTGCTCTGAAGCCCTTGTCGTAGAATGCGGCACCTGCGCTTTATCACGCCGTTCTATTACCAGTATTTTATAGGGTATCACTGCTCTTTCTCCAGAGAAAGAGTGCGCGCGTTCCTTGCTTCGTTCTTACGGCTGATCAAATTAGATTTGAAGCACCCAGTTCTCAGTTTCGTGCGCTATAAATTGTTCCTTTCTTATTCTGAATTGAGACTTCCAGCAAGATCAGGACGACTACAGAGAACATACCGCCGCACATACTGGAATTAACGTAACTGTTTGTATCGAAAAGTAGCGATTGTGCGAACCTGTTTTTTATAAAAAAAATTTAGTCGGTACTTCTGTATTTAGATAAGTAATTTTTGCCAATAGTGAAGAAATAATGCTTAATTTTTAGCGAATTTGTTCATTTATCTCTGTCCAAGAGTAAACTGTTCGTGGGTAATTATCGTACAGCCAAAAATTAGACAGAACTGATCCCCCAAAAATTTGAGATTGAGATCAAAAATGGTGAGAATAAATGGTTCTTTCTGCATTGGAAGCAACACTCAAAGATTTCCTTAATCATTTCAGCTCCAGATCGTGAAGATGAATGAAAATTTGAGTTCAGTTTAGGGTATTTGTTTACAGCACCAATTTTATCTCAAAACACCATAATATTACGCTTAATACAGTTAACCGAATTACTGCTTCCTTAAAAAAGCTGTAATATTTGACGTGTGATGTTCAAAATGAAATCAGTTCATCAAAACATGTACAGTCCTGTTTCCGGTACGACCTGTGAAGGGTAGGAAATTTAACTGAGGAATATAAGGACATGTTTCCTGTAATTTTATTCGTCTTGTGCTGGGTCCATGGCTGCAAAATCTTTGATATGGAAAATTGACTTTCCTTGTAAAATCTAAATTACTTATTTTCGTTAGTCAGACCGATTTCGAAATGTCAGTTTAATTTTCAAGCCCATTTACAGCCTATGAAGCAGCAATGTCTTTGAACACCACCGCCCGTTTCTTCCTAATGGCCTGACTAAATCAGAAGATATGAAAGCGAAATCTGCCATCCATTCCCTCGCACAATACCGTGTTTGACTGCCGGTGTAAAATATTTGACGTTACACTATGTGATTAAAAGTATCCCGACACCCCCAGAAACACACGTTTTTCACATTAGTTGCATTGTGCTATCAGGTACTCCATATCAGTGGCATCAGTAGTCATTAGACATCGTGAGAGAGCAGAATGGGGCGTTTCGCGGAACTCCCTGACTTCGAACGTAGTTAGGTGATTGGATGTCACTTGCGTCATACGTACGTACGTGAGATTTCCACACTCTAAACATCCCTAGATCCACTGTTTCCGATGTGATAGTGAAGTGAAAACGTGAAGGGACACGTAAAGCACAAAAGCGTACAGGCCGACCTCGTCTATCGACAAGAGACCGCCGACAGTTGATGAGTGTCGTAATGCATAATAGGCAGACATCCATCCACATCATCATCAAGGAATTCCAAACTGCATGAGCATCCACTGCAAATGCTATGAAAGTTACGTCTCGCTTGGTGTATTGAATTACAGTATTACCAATGGAGGGTGCCACGAACTTGCAAGTCATTTTCAGCCAGGTGTCCGGATACTTTCGATCACACGGTGCATATGATGCAGGCGAACTTATAATATAATTAAATTACGTAAGTCTGAAACTGCGAAAGTATTATTTTTCAATAGCTTACTTCCCTTAAAAGTTCATGGGTCTTCTAATAGGAACATTTTAGTACAAATTAATGATGTCGAAAGATGCCCATTTTGATTACTAGATATTATTTTCTAGACTAGATAAAATGATTTGGTCACTGTAACACTTATTGTATACACATCACCCTACTGACGTCATTTAGTTACAAACTGAACTGGTACCCTGGGTTATTGATGTAGGGAACAATAGGTGCAATTGATGTGTTCCTGTGAAATTTCTGTTGAGGTAAACTTTGGGCTCCATTGGATTCATGGCAGTAACCCATTAGAGTTCGTTTTCAGCAAGTTCCACCACTAAAGGCCATTTCTTAGTTGATCATAGTGCTGGAGGGAACTGACACCACGAATCCTGCAGGGCTCTCCATAAATCCGTAAGAGTACGAGAGCTGGAGATCTCTCCTGAACAGCACATTGCAAGACATCCCGGATATGCTCAATAATATTCATATATGGGGAGTTCGGTGGCCAGCTGAAGTGTTTAAACTCGGAAGAGTGTTCCTGGAGCCACTCTACAGCAATTCAGGACGTGTGGGGTGTCGGATTGCCCTGTTGAAATTGGCAAAATACGTCGGATGGCACAGTGGACATGAATGGATGCTGGTGATCAGACAGGATGCTTATGTACTTCTCACTTGTCAGTCGTATCTAGAGGTATCAGGGGTCACACGCTGCACAGGCCCCACACCATTACAAATCTTCCACCAGCTTGAACAGTCCCCTGCTGACATGCAGGGTCCATGGATTCATGAGGTTTAATACCCATACCCATATCCGTACACGTCCATCTGCTCGATACAATTTGAAAAGAGACTGCCCTACCAGGCAACATGTTTCCAGTCAACAGCCCAATGTCGGTGTCGATGGGCCCAGGCGAGGTGTAAAACATTGTGTAGTGTAGTTATCAAGGGTACACGAGTGGACCTTCGACTCCGAAAGCCCATATCGATGGTTTCGTTGAATGGTTTGCACGCTGACTCTTGTCGATGACCCAGCATTGAAATATGCAGTAATTTGCGGAAGGGTTGCACTGCTGTCACGTTGAACGATTCTCTTCAGTCGTCGATGGCCCCGTTCCGGCAGGATATTTTTCCGGCCACAGCGATATCGGAGATTTTATGTTTTACCGGATTTCTGATATTCACGGTACACACGTGAAATGGTATTAAGAGACAATCCCCACTTCATCGCTACCTCGGAGATGCTGTGTTCCATCGCTCGTGCGCCGACTATAACACCACGTTCGAACTCACTCAAACCTTGATAACTACCATTGTAGCAGCAATAACCGATCTAACAACTGCGCGAGACACTTGTCTTACATAGGCGTTGCCGACCGCAAGCGCCGTATTATGCCTGTTTATATATCTATGTATTTGAATACGCATGTCTATTCCAGTTCCTTTGGAGCTTCAGTGTATGTCACAGTGCTATATTGTTGTCAAAATAATCATGCTTTCAATCGACGTATGGTTGTTCCTTCGTAACGACTAATGTATTGTCTTCATTGGTTATGATACCCAGAGCGTTATTCGTTTAAAACGTATTATGAACCTCGCGCAAAATTAGATCATTTATAGATTTATCTTGTTCCCTGCTCACAAATATGTACAAATGACATTCTTTAACCAATTGTGCCGCCTACCATTAACCTCGACTTGTTGATACTAAAGATAACTTAGCACAGTCGGGAATGAGTTCAGCATTTATTAACACGTGTTTAATGTTATCTTCTTCTATTTTCGGGTTAAACTAAAACGTAGTGCACTTTTATAATCTTTTTTTCATATTCGTGAAAAATAGTGCTTTTCCAAAACGTAAATCATTTTTCTTTCTTCTACTCAGCGTCTTTATTAGACCTCTAAGTTTGTGACTGAGTAAAAATTTTAGTTTCATCTCCTGTGCATGCTCAGTCACTGCCTCTGCCAATGAGTTAAATTTTCTCATCAAAAGGTGCTTAAGGTACAATATGTGATCAAAAGCATCTGGACACCCCTATGTAAGGCGGAATTTACCACTACATATCACAAGAGGTGGGCCCGCCAGTGCAAAAGGATAGAGAAGTATGGTGTTGTAAGTAGAGCAGCAGTAACAACACAGTGGGTCGATCAGGAGAGCTCAGTCTTCGAATGTGGGCTAGTCATGTGATGTCACGTGAATGAAAAATTCGTCGGGGGAATTTCTACCCTTACGGAGCTGGCAAAGTCGACTATTGATCTGATTGCCAAGTGGGAACCCGAAGGAACAACCGCAGCTGAAGAGAAACTACGCGGACCTCTTGTACTGACAGACAGGGACTGTCGACAATTCCAGAGGGTGGTTGCAAAAAATTAGCATGGAATGAGCAGAAGGAATCACTCGTGACTCCCAAAGTGGTATCAGCAGCCCAGCTAACACAATGACTGTCTGTGGTAAGCGACGCTTGAGGTAGTGTAAAGAATGACGCCATTGGAGAGTGGATGACTGGAAACAAGTGATTTTTAGGGATGTCACGTTATACAATGTGGCATTCAAATGGAAGTGTTTTGGTTTGGTGAATGAGTGGAGAATGTTAACTGTCATCTTGTGTAGTGCCAACAGTGAAGCAGGGAGTTGGTGGTGTTACAGTATTGGGGTGTTTTTTTCGTAGTTAGGTTATTGCGCTTAAGAAAACGCTAAATGCAGAATATTATGAACATATTTTACCGCAGTGTTGCTACACACGTTAGAGCAGCAGTTCAGAGGCGATGGTCGTTCTTATTAGTATGACAGTGCACCCTGTTATACAGCAGCGTCTGTGGGATTTTTAAGACGATAACATTCCTAAAATGGATTGGCTTGCCTATACCCCCGGCATAAACCCAATGGAAAAGCTTTGAAATGGGCTAAAATGTTGACTTCACTCCAGACTTTAGCGACCAGTATTATTATCTCCTCTGCTTTCATCTAGTGAGGAAGAATGGGCAGCCATCCCTCCAGATATTGTCACCTAATTCAACGTGTCCCCAGCAGTGTGCAAGTCGTCATAAAGGCGAAGGGTGGACACTCAATATTAAGAACAGTAATAGGCGTCCGGTAATTTTTTTATCAGATTGTGTGTACCTTCCTACTTCAACAATAAATTTAGGTATCACCTAAGAACAGGATCAGTTGCATTTACTATATCCAGTGTAATCATCTAAAGATCATTGCTCCATACTGATCCCCGAAAGTTAACATTATTAGATGTAGTTTTCCAAACCTGTGTAGTTTCGATATTTTTTTCATAACTGCTGTCTCCTGCACCACCACCACCACCACCACCACCACCACCACCACTACTGGTGGTGGTGGTGGTGGTGGTGGTGGTGGTGGTGGTGGTGGTGGTGGTGGTGGTGGCGGTGGCGGAGGAGGCCTTCTTCATCGGTTCAGTGAAGAAACCTAGATTGTTGCGTTAGGTATTGGACTTAAGATTTACTTGCCTGCAATGCCCTTAATCAGCGCCTCTCCTGTGCAAATCAGACGCTGTGGTAGCTGGAATAATCAGACGCGTTTAAACCGACGAACGCAATGGCGTTCGTACTTCTGGTAACCACCACCATCTTATAACACCTAGATCCTGTTGAACAGGAGTGGGACTCAGAGCATCTTTCAACTCTTCTGATAGAGGTTTCCTTAAATTACTTGGGACGAATTTCAGGATGGTCCCTTCTAATAGGCGGTGCCCAGTTTCGTGGCCGATTCGTATGCAGTCTGTTCCATTTGAAATTTAGGCTTCGGCAGGACATTAATCTTTCTTTAGTCTTTCAGTAACACCACCACTACAAACAGCAGCAGTACTGGTTAAAACTATGTGCGCGCTAGTGCCAGTTTTCAGCACGCAACTGTTGGCACGGTAGTGTAACACGACTGGGTACCGTATTTAGAGGTAATTAGCGGAACGGCAAGTGCCCACAGGGAGTTCTCGGTTCGTTAAATGAGTCACCATGCCCTTCGTGCCTGACTTACATTTCAAAAGACGAATGACGTCTTCTGATTTCCTTTCTGAAATGGCCAGCACAGATTCAGTATCCCTCTCATTTCAGTGCCTCGAAGAGCGATTAAAGCCAAGCTTTAAAAGTACGAAATATTAATTTATCTTTGAACCTATATCAAACTCAACTGAGAAATACATCAAATAAATGGGCAATGTGAAGTCCACAGCAGTTTATGGGTGATCGTTAGATCACTCTCTGGAGAGGGGCGGGGGGGTTAGGGACTCCAGTTGCTTTCGCCCAGCACAAAAAAAAAAAAATGGCTCTGAGCACTATGGGATTTAACATCTGTGGTCATCAGTTCCCTAGAACTTAGAACTACTTAAACCTAACTAACCCAAGGACATCACACACATCCATGCCCGAGGCAGGATTCGAACCTGTGACCGTAGCGGTCACGCGGTTCCAGACTGAAGCGCCTAGAACCGCACGGCCACACCGGCCGGCCCGCCCAGCACACTTCCTCCACCATACAATGTTCTTGTTGGACGATTGTTTCACACTTTTGTTTCGTTGTCCAAGACGAACCCATTAATCCATTTGGCTCATCATTCTCACTGGACAAAATACTCAGCTATTCCCAGGATACATCATGTTAAAAATGCGTAACACCGTCTCAGTGGTAACAGGATCTCAATTAGACAGCCGAGAGAGTACACAAGTTTCTTCATGTATGCTGTGTCCAGCTGAAGCCGCTTACTCGTGATTAGGTGGCGTAGAGCTAACAATTGCGGGGATGTTAATTACTGTGTTTGATCAAGTTTTCCAAACATCCCCACACAGTTTGTACGGGATTGAGATATCGGATGATTTAGCGCGCCAATCGACGTGCCATTGGATGTTACGTGTTCTTTAAACCAGGAGCGTATGCTTTGTCATGTGAACACGGAAGTTGTCATACTGGAGACGGAAGTGTCCACAGCATAATCATCATGAAGATGTACAAGAAATTGAAACAGTCAGCGGGGGTATTGAAATAACGTCTTGTTCATGCTTCGGTTTAAGCTCCTCATCGGACCGGCAGTGCATTCGAAGCCTTTCATCATTTGGAAAGAGGCAAAATCGCGACTCTGCGTACATTAAACCCCCTTGAGTCGGCTGCTGTTAAGTTTCTGCGTTACTTGGCCAATTGAAAAAGTTCCTTATGCCGCTGTGAACAATGTCCATTTGCAAGACACTCGATTCCAGATGTCAATTACATGCAGTTCTCGTCGAAATGTTCTGTCGGAAACTCAGACGTACCTGCATTATTTGACAGTATCTACCTAACCACCTTATCATTGGCAGTGCGTGATATACTCCTATGGCCTCTGTACATTTGGACCTTTGTACGAACACTGTTCTTCCGCATTGTCATACGGCTGCGAGTGACACACCATTCCTTGTAGGCACGTTGGAATATTCGTGTAGATACACCAACAAATCGGGCTATTTCATTCGCGGTATTAGCTAATACCACCGCCCTCCCCCGCCCTCCCCCGCACCCACCCGCCCTGCCGTCTGTTGCCGCCCCCCCCCCCCCCGCCCCTCTCTCTCCCCCACATGATCACAAACTTCAGCACCTACCTAAACTGTTAAAGAATTTTCTTGGGACACTTTAATGTTAAAAGTGGAAAGGTGAATGATAGTGTGTGTGTGTGTGTGTGTGTGTGTGTGTGTGTGTGTGTGTGTGTGTGACGAAGGAATTCGTATTGCATCGCAAGTGCTATCCACTACTCCTCCTCCTCAGATAAGCAAGCTAACTACCCACAGAGAGGTTACACAACATACATCCTCTAAATTACTTCTCTCCATTGTGGCACTTGCTTCATCTGCACATTGTAACCCCATTTGAAATCAGCGAAGTTAAAATGTGTGCATTATTCATACTGTTCGTAAATTACTTGATTGCTGAACTCATTTCTTCTGATCTGGCCGAAATTGGAAGACTTCAGGCTGTTGATGGTGTGTGTCTGACCATAACCACTATGTACAAGACTATAGTAGCCCTTACCTGTGTCGTTTCATCATCATTCATGAAAGTGGCGAGATTTGACTGAGCAAAGATTGGGAATTTGTACGGGCGCTGATAACCGTGCAGTTGAGCGCCCCACAAACCAATCATCATCATTACCTGTGTCGTGCTGTCAATTAATTCATTTATCTGTTTCGAAGCGAGTAAAGAAGAAATTTCTGGACTACTGCAGGTACTATCTACAACTTGGGAAAAGACATTTTCTTCCGATATCTATCACTTGTCACACACACACACACACACACACACACACACACACACACACACACACACATATATATATATATATATATATATATATATTATTATTATTGGTGTTTTGCCCTTAAAGAGCGCATTTGGACTAAACTACATGGCCAGTTCCTTTTGCTGCCTTCCTTGCTGCCCAAACTTCCCTCATTCGCTCGCTGTGTTTCTGTTTCCGGTCCTCTGTCCATGCTTCTTGTCGGCTTTGTGTCTTCGGCTTCATTTTGATTGCCTTTTTGGTTGCCCATATTTCTTTCATCTTCTGGCTGTGATCTTGCTTGCGTTCTTCGGTCCATTTTATGCCTGTTCGTTTGTCGCATTGTATCTCATGTAGTTTACTTTTCTTAATGATGTTTCTGAACTTTATTCTGTCGTTTATTGTGTCTGCTGTTATGTTGAGCTGGTTCAGGTCGTTTTCTACCTCTGCCACCCATTTGTTGTTTCTAGTGGTTACCCAGTCAAAGATCTGTTTGGTCAGCCTGTGTGATGGCATTCTGTATAGGTGTCCATAGAATTGTAGTCTGCGTTTTCTAATCTTTTCTGTGATTGTCTCCGTATGTTTGTACAGTTCCTTTGTAGGTTTCTTGATCCATATTCCATTGTTGTTAGTTGCGCCAAATATTTTCCTAAGTATTTTCCGTTCTACTTTTTCTAATTGTCTGATACGTGTATGCCCTAGGATTAGTGTGGTCTCTGCTGCATATAGTGCCTCGGGGAGCACCACCGTGTCGTAATGGCGTAATTTGGCTTTTTGTGAGATAGACTTCTTGTTGTAATGATTCCACACTACTTTGTATGCCTTGTCCAGTTCAGTCTTTCTTTCTTCGTTTGAGTCTCTGTTATGTCCACTCATTTGTAGTGTTTCACCGAGGTATTTGAAGTTTGCCGTTTTGTGAATCGTGCCATACTTTGTGTTCAGAGATGAGAGTTTCTTTGTGCTCATAAACTGTGTCTTTTCGTAAGAGATCTGTAGTCCAGTTTTGGCAGCGATTTCGTGCAGTTTTTCAATAGCGTCTTTTGTTTCCTTTATACCTTTCGTGACAATCGCCAAATCGTCTGCAAAAGCCAGGCATTTAATCTGTAGGTTTCCTAAGGTTATCCCCTGTTGTGATGTTTCCCATTCTTTTATGACCTTATCTAACACCAGATTGAAAAGGAGAGGTGAGAGGCCATCGCCTTGTCGGACACCTGTGCGAATTTCAAAGGGCTCTGATAGTTCCCCACAGAACTTTACTTTGGAGGTCGTGTTGGTTAAAGTTTGCTCTATGATAGCCCGTGTTTTGTTGTCTACTTTGTATTCTGCTAGAATTTTGAAGAGAGTTTTCCGGTCGATAGAGTCGTACGCCTTTTTGAAGTCAACAAAGGTAATGATCAGGTTCTGTTTGTGTTGTAAAATCATTTTCAGGTTCCAAATTTGTTCCGCACAAGACCGCCCTTTACGGAAGCCTGCTTGGTATTCCCCAATCAAGTGGTCGGTTTGGCATTCTAGTCTGTTCAGTAAAGCTTTAGAGAGGATCTTGTATGTGACCGGTAATAGGGATATTCCTCTGTAATTGTTCGGGTTAGTCTTGTCACCTTTTTTGTGTAGTGGGTGTATCAGGGCAGTTTTCCAGTCGTCAGGAATTTTCATGGTCTTCCAGATGTCTTCCAAGATCCTGTGGATGTCTTTGGTGAGTTCTGGGTCTTGTAACTTCCAGATTTCCGCGATGATGCCATCTTCTCCTGGTGCTCTACGATTCTTGAGTGACTTTATTATTTCTTTAACTTCTTCTAGAGTTGGAGGTTCACTATCTGGATTGTATGTGCTCGTTTCTGTCATTATTTCTTCCATGGGGGGGTCCGTGTTGAGCAGTTTTTCAAAGTACTTTGCCAGAATGTCACAATTGTTTTTGGTATTGGTTTCTAGGGTTCCATCCGGTCTTCTGAAGCACAAGTTGGGTGGTTGATATCCAGTCATATTTTCTCTGAACGTTCTGTAGAAGTTTCTTGTATTGTTCTTCATGAAGTCCGATTCGATCTCTGTCAGTCGCCGTTTGTCATACTGTCGTTTTTCACTGCGAATGATTTTGCTTGATTGCTTCTGTGTTTTCAAGAAGTTCATCCAATTCTCTTGGGATTTATGGCAACTAAATTTTTTCCATGCACTGATTCGTTGGTCAATAGCTTGGTCACATGTGTGGTTCCACCAACGGTGTTTCCGTGTTCGTGGTGCTTGTGCTAGTTTCATGGCCTCTCGGATTCTTCGTGAAAGTTGTGTCCAGTCTGTCGTTTTCTCCATTTTAATTTTGTGTAATATTTGTGTCTGGTTTAAAGTAACGTATTCTGGATCTGGTCGAACAATTTTGTTCTTCTGGAGCTTTTTCTTGGGCAAAAGACGAATCCTGATCTGTAGTAGGTGGTGGTCTGAGTCGAAGTAGCCTTTACGGGTGTCTATGTTCAAAATTTCTTTTTGTGAGTCTTTCTGCACTATTACGTGGTCGATTTGTAGTTCTTGCTGTCCGCTGGGGAATTTCCATGTGGTAAGTTTTCGTGTTGGTTTCTTGAATTTTGTTGACATAATGGCGAGGTCGTGGCTTTTGCAGAAGTCTATCAGATGTTTTCCGTTTTTGTTGGTGTCCTTGTGTGGAGTATGTTTTCCTGTGATATGTCTGTATATCTTTTCTTTTCCGAGTTTGGCGTTGAAGTCTCCCAGTATTATTTTGACTCTATGTGCAGGAATTTTTCTGATAGTTTCTTCCATTGTCGTCCAGAAGTCATCAATTTCGTCCGGATTTTTCCTGTTGTAGTCATTAGTCGGTGCATGTGCGTTGATTATTGTGTAGGATTTATTGGCTGATTTCACTGTGATGGTGCTGATTCTTTCGTTTGGTGACGAAAAGTCGATTATGCTGTCCGTGATGGACCTGTGTACTGCAAATCCTGTGCCAAAAAGCCTTAGGTTTTTCAGTTGTCTCGATGGTTTTCCTTTGTATATTCTGAAATTCTCCGTGTTGAAATGGTCTTCGTCTGTGAATCGTGTTTCTTGCAGTGCACATATTTTGATTTGAAATTTTTCGAGAGTGTCTGTCAGTTGTTTCATCTTTCCTGTCTTCATCAGTGTGTTCACGTTGAGTGTGCCGATGTAGTGTTTGCGTTTGGTCTTGAGGGAGTTTGAGAAGCTCCGATTCTTCTCATGATGTCCGTGAGCCCCCGGAATCCGATGCTCACGACGATCCCAGTCCATTGACTGGGGCCCGGGATAGTGAGATTCTTTTTCAACAGTAATGTAAGGGACAAATCACAAAATTTGTGTGTAGTGGGCGGACTGTGAGAGGAACCTGTAACATCCACTGCATTAATGCTACTAATTGAGAAAAACGAATTATTGATAGCAAGGTTTTTTTTGCGTGGCCAGTCTCCGCAGCAAGCTCAGAAATATTTGTTTTGTAAGTGAAAACCACCTTTTCTTGCTGCATTGTAATTTACAGTGCAGCAAGAAAAGGCGGTTTTTGTTTACAAAACAAATAATTATTGGTAACTTTTGTAATCAGTGTTAGTCTCACAAAAGTGTGATAATATTAATGATCTGTTGAAAACAATTTAGTTTCGTGACTAACACAATCGTATCCTTCAGTTTTTACCCCTCAGAAAATTTCAATTCATCCCTCAGTGGATAATTACCCCCAGGTTGGGAACCACTAGTCAACACCATCAACAGCGCTCCAGAGTGCCCTGTTTTTTTTTTTTGTTCTTTTTTTACGTCAGTCCCATAATCTGAGTTTGGTTACTTTCGCTGCAATAACCGAATCCAATCCTTTAGTCTAGCATCAGTTTACCGTAGATCGCGAGATCAAAAAACGGACGAACCCTACCGGAAAAGCTTCAGCTCGTCCCACTCTATAAGAAGGGTATCCAAATCGATGCGCTGGTTGTTGACCTAATAAGTGTCGTCGATTTCTTGTAGAACTGTGAAACTGCTGGAGACGGAAGAACACCTTTGTGGGAATCGGCATGGTTTACGCAAATATCAGCACGGCGTGAAATCGGGGTTCCTGTGTCCGCTCATGATTCAGAACGCAGTAGTGAAGCATATGTTGTTGTTTCTTGGTTTCCATCAAGCCTTCGGTATAGTCCGCTCCGTCGCTGTGTAAATAAAATACGTGCATATACTATAACCGAACAGATACCAGCTTCGTAACAAACCGAACTAGGTATTGTTGTAAGAATGCAATGCGTTGCGGCGGTAAAATAGGATAAAATGTTCTCGGGCAACCGGCCACGTCAAAAGGTTAAAATGCAACGAGCTTTCGACCAAGCACTTATTGTCCATTGTCAAGTGGAATGACTGCTGATGCGCAGCTGTTACGCCCTTACTTACTCCAGCTTCTGGCTGTGACTCACCAGTGCTTCCGGCATCGGCATATAAGGGCATCCGTTGACTACGCGTTCGATGAACCTGCTTTAACCCGAGATCACTGGATCCGACGCTGCGCTGAGTTGCAAGCTGCCATAGAGGCAAGCTGGAAGCCTAGAATATTTCATTCCAAAATCAGTACGTCGGTCTTGAATGCATTGTCAGAAACAAAGAAATCGTTGGATGTAATTCCGGATGGTGTAGCGGGACCACTGCTGTTCAGGATACTTGTAGATAACTTGCCAGATAACGTTGGAGCCCTATGGGGCTGTTCGCAGATGTACAGGGAAGTGACATCGTCAGGAACTTCTTATAAAATTAAGACATGAAAACGATTAGCACCTGGTGCAAATATTAGTAGCCTACTCTAAAGGCTCAAGCTATCACCGAATCGAAGTTAGTTTGAATGCCGCAGTGATTTACTGACTTCCTCCGACCTTTCAGCTGACTTACCCAGTTCTTTATAGGGAGACCTGTACTTCAACGTAACGAACATGGCCAGAGGTGAAAAGGATCGGATAAAGCTAGTAGTATTGACGGGTGACATAATTGTATTGTAATGCTAGTAAACGGACGGAAAGGACGTATGTCGTTTGATTTCACTATCGACGATCACTCAACGCGCGTCTGTCCGGAGTTCCTAAAGTTAATGTATTCGATGCGTATATTATTGAGCCCATAAGCAAAAGCATCTCAAATGTCAGTGTAAGGAATTAATGATACAGTTTACAGACCCGGCACGTATCGAGTTAGTCTTGTTTCGCTCGGGTTTTTCAAAGGAATTTATAGCGTTCGATGAATTTCTAATTCGAGAAGTTAGTTTTATTTCCCACGGTAAATAGTTGTATGTAGCAAGGAGTTAGAGAGAGAGAGAGAGAGAGAGAGAGAGAGAGAGAGAGAGAGAGAGAGAGAGAGGGGGGGAGAGAGAGAGAGAGAGAGAGGGGGGGGGATGGTTTTGCTTTTCCCGCATTCCTTCAGACAACTAGTCTCTCGTGTCTATGCTAGCATTGAGCTGGTTGAGACAATTTTCCGTATTCGGCGTTATTATTCGAAGTAAGAAGTTCACGCCACTTAGACGGCCTTCAGAAGTCTTCCGGCGAGTTCGCAACGCCGCCCCAAGGCCCCGCGAGTCTTCCTGTGACTCACTACTGCGGCGTTCGCCACGAACATGTAGTGATGCAAGGCTACTGGCTGTAGGACCAAAGACTGCCGCAATAAATGCTTACTGCACCTTACAGGCTTCAGACACACCGCACGCGATAACGCCTTCGTTCGGAATATATTCCCAGAATACCTCGTAATCTCGTGGACCCTGTAAGTTCAAACTTCCCACGAACTCTATCGGACTCTGGTGTGACACGCACGAAACCATCTGTGTGCCGCCCACAATGGTACACTCTGCTAACATACGCAGGTGGCGAGGTTCCTTACGAATTCCAAGAACACACATAACCAAATTCCTCCTTTATCCAGTGGTAGAGATAGCATGTGGATCCACGTATACCTGTACTCTGTAAGCTACCGTATGATGTATGGCGGATGGTATTCCTCGTCATTTCCCTGTGCGATGAAAGAACAGTTGTCGGTAAACATCCGTATGTGATCTTATTTTTATTTCCGTTTCTCTAAATTTGTCAGATTCGTGTGTTAGGAAGTAATATTGTTCGAATCATCTTGGAACGTATGCTCTCGGGATTTTAGAAGTAAAAACCTCCGGGGTGCACAACGCCTCTTACAGCGTTTGCCACGGGAACATGATGAGCAATTCCCAACGCTCTCGCAATTATGGAAAGGACCCGTGCCTAAACACACGGCTATTTCTCGGAACTTCTTCCATTTCCTCTATCTTGAAAAGAGCCCAGGCTGCAGGCTAAGGAGCAGCACTCAAGAATTGACTGCACAAGAGTTCAAGCTGTTGCTTTTAGCTCCCTGCCTCGGGCATGGATGTGTGTGATGTCCTTAGGATAGTTTGGTTTAAGTAGTTCTACGTCTACGGGACTGATGACCTCAGATGTTAAGTCCCGTAGTGCTTGGAGCCATTTGAACCATTTGCTGCTGTTTCCAAAGATGTTTTACCAATAACGTAATCCAATATTAGTGTCTATTTCCGTCTATGTGGAAGCTTTACGTTTAAGCTGCCCCTCAACTTCATTCTTTGAACCAAACTCCCATCTTCTGCGGTCCTTCCTACATTTCGCTACAACTATCAGAATAACTTCTCCACGGACCGAAAGTCAAAAGATTTGTTACTTAACCGCTTCGTTCACCTCTGGCAACGATTTGTGTGTGGAAAATTCCATGTTATATAATGGTTTGAAGACACAATGAACAGCATTTAGCGCCAGCACCCTTTTTCTATCATTCCTATTAGAGGAGTCGGCCGTGTGCTAGCACTAACGTTATAAACTTCCTTCGTCAAAAAGTCATACGCTTACGTTCTGTACCAAATTGTCTGATCTTTATTCTTGACGGCTCAGTGTAATTCGCTCTTCATTTCCTGGATGCGATACTGCTACAGTGCATGTAATCTGTCTTAACTCTTACAGGATTTACTTCCGGCTTTGCTTGCCCTGTACTCTGGTAAAGCACGTGCAAGTAACGTCGTCACGCCCAGTAAAGTACTCTGCAGTCAGCTCTGCACTCCCTTTAAAGAAACCGGCAATCCTTATCCTGAGTACCATCCGCGAATGAAATGGGTTGAGGGGCAAATGGAACTGCACTACACTCCATACGGTAGCCTTAAAGCACAGAAGTGAATGTGTGTGTGTGTGTGTGTGTGTGTGTGTGTGTGTGTGTGTGTGTGTGTGTGTGTGTGTGTGTGTGCCGGCCGAAGTGGCCGCGCGGTTCTGGCGCTGCAGTCTGGAACCGCGAGACCGCTACGGTCGCAGGTTCGAATCCTGCCTCGGGCATGGATGTGTGTGATGTCCTTAGGTTAGTTAGGTTTAACTAGTTCTAAGTTCTAGGGGACTAATGACCTCAGCAGTTGAGTCCCATAGTGCTCAGAGCCATTTGAACCATTTTGTGTGTGTGTGTGTGTGTGTTTGTGTTTTATACTATATTTCCCAGTGAAATCAAACGTCAGTAACTAATAAAAATTATTATTACTCTGCGGACTTGGCAGCTCACATTTCACTTCTGTAACTCATCAAATGTCTTGGCAGCGATAGCCAGTTGTTTGATGCCCTAGTAAACCGAGAAACGGGTTTGCAAAATAAACGTTATAGTCCTTCTACAGTTTTTCACTGTTAATCATGAAATCTCTCTGATATGAAACGATTAAAGTATCAACAACATAATTAAACATTTCTCTGATATACTACTTCTACACTTAGGATTTAATTGTATGTAAATACTTGTAATGCCGTCTAACCATTCTTGTGAACCTTAAGCATGTCAGATTAAGTTAAACTATACTTCGCCACATTCTCTTCCGTTACGCTCTTTTTCCGTGTCAACTGCCTTGTACACTAACTCATTCTTAATCAAAAGTGATTCCTGAAATCGAGAGTGAGTTGATTACAAATACTCAGGTTGCCTTATTTGGTACGCTTATTTACTTAGGAAAAACCAGACTAATTTTCACTACTGTACCACCTCATTCGTTAACACGTCCGATTGTTACTCTGATAGGCTTGAATTTGATTTCAGTGTGACCGCAGTAGTTACTTTCAACAATTATATTAACAGCTGCATAGGCACACTTCTTTCTTAAATATGGTCTTCAATGCAAGTTATGGCAAATTAAAGCTGTGGATTATGCACGTTACCCATGGTTTGCCTTGGTAAATGTATTGTCTTCAAAGATAAATTTCTGTCCATTCCTGGGTCACGGAATACCTTCTATGAAAAGCATCTCGTACGTCATACCAGCCCACCGTCAGTTCTGCAATGCTTTACCGTCTACTCAACGTGCCTACCGTTGACAACGCTTCATAAAAAAAAGCCACAATGCGTCATTCACATCTTCCTGGGTGAGCTGATTTTCATGTCTGAAGAGGCAAGTGATCCAACAGAACAGTTCCTAGTAAATGCACTCTGCTGTTTGAAACCTACCGTCCGGTTCAGAATAGTTTTGTTTGTCACAGATCACGTATGAAACTTAGCTGCTTCAATTTTTCATTCTGTTTGTTATAAATATGAAGTTATTCCTTGCTCGCACTATTCATACACGATGACTTGCAAACAGTAAATGCTGATACCCAAGTAGATACAACCTTCCTAGACTTCCGAAAGGCGTCAGTTATTACCAACAACCTAATACGCTTATGCAGAATTTCTCAGCTTCCGTTGTCGGAGTAGAAACTCCCGGATGTGATGCAGTGCAGGAGAAACTAATAAAGTGAATGAAGCTTAGTGCAATGTCACGTTGGCGCCAGTTAATAGTGATTGCGTGCAAACTCGGTTGGACAAGTATTTTGTGTGTGTGTGTGTGTGTGTGTGTGTGTGTGTGTGTGTGTGTGTGTGTTAATTTTATCTTAGCCCATTTGGGGGTCAACCTCCCAGGCTTGCCGGCTGAAAGCCATTTCCGTGAGCGCTTTTTCTAGAACTTTTACGACCCGTGTTTCCCCTGGTGGAGCTCTCCGGAATCCTTTTGACGCCCTGGGGGACGTAACTACAGAGTCAAAAATAGGTATGGTGCTGGCGGGCCATCATTCTTCTGCGGTGGGTGCCCCCGAGGGGGGAGCCGCAGCAGTTGTACACTATGTGGAGGAGAAATGCAAAACGTACCACAGCCTGTCCCTGCGAAAGGAGCACATTTCTCAGAAAAGTGTCACGTAAGTTACAAAAGTATTAAGGCTTTACAGAGACTAACGAAGTAAACTTCTCCTCCTCAAAGAAGTAACGATTCTCGTTTTCCGGTGTCAGAGGAAGTTGTTACCAAAGTTTCCATGGTCTTCCAATGTCTCTTACCGTCCGGTCTACATGATGATAAATCTTTCCATATCCGGCCTCCTTGCATTCTTTTCAGATGACAGCCCTCTGTTTTCGTCAGTTCTGTGTTCTGTTTCAAAAAAATTTTCTCTCCGCACATCATTTTAAAATTTATCCGGTCTCGTGCAGTCAGCCTCACTTCTCATCCTTGTAGCCAAAATATTTAGGTCTCGTTGCTCATAACTCCGAGCCGCAAAGAAAAACTCACAAATATGACTTCTACAAATTTTAATTCTTGCATTTATCATTTTCCTCGATAATATTCTTCGGGTTGTTTTACGTATGGCTTGGTACTTATTCAGTTTGCTATATCAAGATCAGTGTTCGTTATATCACAGCCAAGATACTGAGTGACACACTGGTTGAAGACGTCTTTATCTAGGTTTAGCGAACCCGGCAATGCTTCGCAATTGCTAAAGGTACATGGGAATTGGATATACATCCTTATCGTCTCCTCGTCCTCTCCCGCCCACCCTCTCTGTCCACCTCGTTCCCCCTCCATCGGTAGATTTCCTCCTCCCTGTCTGTCCCCTATTGACCCTCCCTCCCTCCAATCTTGAGCGTAGTTCATTGTTGTTGCAGACTAAACCTCAATTGGGAATTGAATTCGCTTAAAATGAATGGGTAAATAGGTTGGGATCAATTGGTATCTCGGGTATGAGAGAGGCCTCTCCATCTACTGGATCTTTGAATATAAAAGAAAACGAAGTTGCATATTTTCGCAGGACAGCATAGCATTTTACTTCTTGCAGTAGGTTTTAACAGAATTTCCACATAGTTGTTTCAAAAAGTTAAGCCTACGTTCATCTGAATGAATGTTTGAGTATCGTGTAAAAATCTGAAGTAAATCGGTCAAAAACTATTCTGGTAACGAAGTTAAACATGTCTTTTTACAGCAGTTTAGATAATTATTCTTAGAGCAGGATATTTGCCTCGAGAAGCCATAGTATTGATCGTTTGCGCAAAGAATTTCATGTTAAACTCCTAACATACCTGTTGTAGATACTAGACAGCTCTCTGAAAGTCATTCTCAGTTCATTGAATAACAACCTGATCACCTGCAAACACAATTGTATTTAAGTATAGTCTGTCATTTGTTTCTAATTCCTGGGCTTGCTCTGAGCTTAAATTTTATTATCTGCCTAAATATTAACATCCGTGACGTACTCCTTGGTTGATGAAAATCTCTTCCGTTAAAGTTTCTGTTCGCTGTATTATTTAAGTCACTAGGTGGAGAGGATATTCTCGTTTCATCATAATGACACATAGGAAGAATGTTAGGAGCCAGACCTTTCCGTACTAAATGAATGCAAGGGGTTTGTCGGCTTCTTTCACTTAACATTTTCAAGAGAAATGCTGACATTCCTCGATTGCTTCCCGGTAAAATGACAACAGTAAGCCTGTTTCATTATTTCCAGTCTTCTTGGTAGCGATGATATTTGATGACTTCACAGAACCGTCACAACACAAGAATGTATGTAATGAGCTAATAGTGTGTGTCACTAAATTCAGGCATCACATTAAAGATAGTATGTCATAAAAGACAAAAGACTGCCTCGCAACCCTGAGTCTACCTAAAGAGCTGCAGATTCGCTCGACTACGACTGAGGAACGTAGGTGTGACTTGGTTAGTATAGGGTCAGAGACCACTGGTTAGCGTGACGAGTAATCGAAGCTGTGGTGGGACAGGCCGCTGTTTACGGCTGTGCATGCAAGCTACACCGAGGCGCGCCGTCGCCCACGGATACAGCGATGACGTCAGTGCTGGCAACGTTGCGAGAGCCGGGTTTGACTCAGCGTCCTCGCAGGCTACCTTGGCCACTCACCGCTGAAGACTGCGTTGTACGTCAGGTGGCTGATGGCTGGCCGGGTCAAGGTTGACTATACGGTTTTCTTTCTATTAAACCAGTCCTCTCACAAATGTATACTAAAATACGAGGTCGCACGTTATTCTAAAGTACTGGTTGTGGCCTAGCAATGTTCAGGTAATCTTCATCTCCTTGCCTTGCAAACCTCTTAAGGAACAAAATCCGAAAAGATAACTAGAACTCAACGGTGCACGGACAGGGAGGTCATTCCAGACTGAGCGGTGTCGTGGGTTGGACAAATAGAAGCACTGCCGTCCCTTCCTACATCTCCGGTTTCAGAGACGTCTGAACTATCTTATCCAGCCAAGTATAGTGTGACTTACAGTTTTAACATGAACACTGAACCGTGATACAGCTCCCATGTTTCGAATTAACAAATATTTTCCACAGTTGAAACAAGCGGAAAATGAAAGAAACTCGAAGGCCGACTGAGTGTTCAATCCAGTCAGTCCTAGGAATTTATTCTGCAACTAATCGTTCCTTCTGCGTTTGATAATGATTTGTCAGTGTGAAAAATGCCAAGTTGCGCCATGTTTCTAAGGCGTTCCACACACTGAAACGCGTTACCGACAGAGTTGGTAACCGGTTGGTTGCGAATCACTTCCTTTGTAGTTATATAAGGTGCCACAGAAGGCGCAACTGCAGAGTGACTCAACAGTAAATCACTCGCAAAGCGATGCCAGCGATTCGGCGTCAGGTGCAAACCAATCTGAGTTGCGTTTTGTAAGTTTACTTTGAAGATAAATGAGCAGGTTGTGCATATTAGCTACGTACGGGAAGTCGAGGAACATCTCGTTCTATGCAACAAGCTCCCTGGCTGCTACAGAACTGATTTGACAGAGAAAGCAGGGACAAGAATTTTATGAGATGTATGTAGAGGAACGTATCTGCATTGTTAAAATACCGGAAGTACTCTTTTGTGTTGTTAGCTGCCTGAGCCTTTCTGTAAAACTACGTTGTCAAGTGGAATGCAACTGCAGAAACGGGCAGAAAAGACAGAAAAGCCACATCTTCGATACGCGAAAAAAGTGGTTTTAACATAAGTGATACCACGAACACAAACCACTACAACCACTCAGCCACATTTCCGCGTACATAAATGTCTAGACATTTAGGTTTCCAAAATAAAAGTAACGCTGCGTTATGGCTGATGAAATCAGCTGTGCCAAATCACTGTAGCGCTGATCAGTCGTTCTATAAAAAGCTATGAATTTCGAATCTGTTTGTCTCACAGCTCCTTAGATGCTACATACAATCTGCAGTTTGTTTCTTTGGATGTACGGATGAATCCAAATTTTCGCTTTCTCATACGTGGGTGGTGGGTGGTGATCTAGCAATATGAAGCATAGAAAACAGTTGCATAGCGACTTCCAACGGAAGTATCTTTCAAAACCAGGAAAATTAAAACATCGTACCTTATGAACTACAAAATTCTAATAACGGCCCTACAAGGAACCAGATTCACGGACGAAAACAGTTTTGATTCTGGAGGTTTCAGAATAACCAAAAAAAAGGTATGCAAAAAATGATGAAAAACGCAAAGTATCTAGGCAGTGGATTCATAGTAGACAATACTATTTGGGACTCCATTATTAACTTCGAATCACAATCTGAAAGACTCTGCACACTTACCTTCAAATCAAATAAAGTATACGCCATCGTGAATGCACATGCTCTCATAAATGAATAGAATGGAAAGGACACGTAAAGGTGGAGCGTTTTTAAGACCTAATCGATGATATTTTTCAAAAAATTCCAGAAAACCATAGTCGTATTGACGGACTTCAGTATCCAGATAGGGAAGGGGAAGAAATAGAAAAAATTGTTGGAAAGTACCCAGTATATAACAGAATAAACCAAAATGGTACCACACCGATAGAATTATGCCAAGCACGCATGATGTTCCTGAAATCAACAGCCTTTAAAAAGCTACCTTGAAAATAGGAAGCATGGGGTCTCACCAACACACGTAGGTGAATTCCAACTCGATCACGTGGCAATCAAACTGAATTCTGTAAGGAAATATGAAATGTCAAAGTCCTCAGAACACCTAACCTAGATTCTGATCATTTCATTTCTAAAGACGGACTCAAAATCATCCCCAAAAGGAAAAACGGAACCAACAAACCCAAAAGGAGAAAATAAGATCCGGAAAAGATAACCTGGAAGGAGTTTGTTCAAGAAGACGAACTCATCCTTCATATTAACGAAGACTTCATCAAAAACAACACAAGGAACTTATATAAACTTCTAAACAAAAAAAAAATCCAAATGCAGCCCACCGACCTTGCAGCTCCAAGACAAAAAAGGAAATATTGCCCACAACAGGAATAATTGCAAAATATTGATAGAATATATCAGAAACTTACTCAACTGTTAAGAACCCATTTTAAAAATGGACTGCCTCAACAATAGCCAACCCTAACTTTCAACCACACTCCACCGAGGAAATAAAATCAATTCTCAAAAACTACAAAGCCTCGGGAGAAAACCAAATCACCGCTGAATTTTGGAAAAATATCAACAGAAATTCCATAGACTTTCTCTAAAACATCTAAGAAATGGTTCAAATGGCTCTGAGCACTATGGGACTCAACATCTGTGGTCATAAGTCCCCTAGAACTTAAAACTACTTAAACCTAACTAACCTAAGGACATCACACACATCCATGCCCGAGGCAGGATTCGAACCTGCGACCGTAGCAGTCGCGCGGTTCCTGACTGAGCGCCTAGAACCGCTTGACCACCGCGGCCGGCATCTAAGAAATGTGTATAAATAAAAGAATCCCAGGTGAATGGAAGACTGCTCTCGTCCACCCACTTCATAAGAAAGTTTCCAAAACAGATCCCAACAGCTGCGAAGGGATCTCACTCCCATAAACGTAAGATGCAAGATATTCTCTAAAGACCTACTAAAGAGAGCAGAACCCCAATTAGATCGCTAACTTGGGGAATACCAAGCGGGTTTCAGGAAAGGAAGATCGTGCACAGAACGAATCCTAAATCTCATGGCCTATCAAAAATAGAGAGCAATAATAGTCTATCACATTCATTGATTTGCATAGAGCATAAGACTCGATAGACAGGGAATCCCGTGCCTCGATACTAAAAGAATGAAACCTAGACACAAGAACCACAAATCTAGTCAGAGAAATCCTTATGAACACGGACTCGAAGGTCAATTTCATGGAAGTACCCTCCGATCCTTTTGATATAAACTGGTGTACGGCAGGGAAATACTCTCCCTACTGCTATTTAACTGCGCTCTAAAAGAAGTCGGTGGAACTGGAATATTCATAGTGGATCAGACTAGGAACAAAAAACAAGGCATCAAAGTCAGTTGTTTAGCCTAGCCCTGGGAAGAAGCCAAACACAGCCTCGAACTTCAAAAGCAAGCTGAAAAAATGGGTTTCAATCTCCTTTGAAAAAACCAAAGCAATGGCAAACATAAAAACCACCAAAACAACTTAAAGTGGGAGAACAAAAAATAGAGATGGTTGAATTCAAATGTCTTGACTGAATCAGCTGGAATTCCTTCGAGAAAAATTCAGTGAAATCTAGAAGGAAGGTTAAAACGGCCTTCCAACTCAACAAAGATGCAGGCATTAGTCTCTCTCTTCGAATGCAAACATAACATTACAAGACAGTAATCAAACCGGAAGCCGTGTATGCAGCCGAAATATTGTACATCACCAACCACGGCCCAAAGGCTGGAGATGGAAGAAGGGAAGATGGGAAGATAAGAAAAATCCATGGCCCCAGATTCCACAACAAACCAACTAGCTACCAAGAAAAGTGACACAACGAGGAAAAGAATGGATTTTTATTCATAGATCCTCAGTACGAAACCAAATAGATTAACAAAAATTTTGACTATTACCGCAACAAGAATCCAGCCAAATTAGGTTAAGGAAACAGAGGACTCCAACTCAGAAAATATGCTCTTAGGTATAACTGAAAAAAAAAATACGAGAAAGAGAGGTTCCAAGCCAAAATGAAAATCAATCAATCCAAATCGAAGAAAAAGAAAGGAAGCAAGATCAGAAAGAAAGGAACAATATGCGGTAATAGAAAGATGCGGAACATTAAAAATTGGTTTAACGTACCCCAGAGTAGGGTGAGGAGGAGAATAGAGAAAACCCTCTTCCCCTGAGCTTGACTCTGAATTGGACATGCCCATTATAACCAAAAGATATTAGAATGCAACAAACATTACTCCTTACTCTCTACACCCGGACATGGAATCTACAATTTCTCCTCTGAGTTGCGCCGCCTTGTAAGGAACCTAGCTACCAGCTAATTGACAAACAGTTGCCGCTTCAGATTGCTCCGTGTGCGGACTGCCTAAATAACACTATTTTATATCGTATGTATTTTCTTTGTATGAATATGCTATGAGGTACGATGTACCGATCCATTCCTGCCTGAAAGATTGCATTACTAGCTTTTCTTCCTTGTATGCAGTTCGAGCCGACTCAGTCGTTTTCGCATTCCTTAAATTTATTATCCTCGCTGGGCCAAATGACACGGAGCACGAAACATATTAATCGACCACAATATTATTGCAGCTGGGAGTGAGAGCCCTTCGAGTTTTTGTCGCGACTTTTCACGAGGACACGCTGAACAACTCGGTAGTGCACTGAAGCGCCAAATAAACATGTATAGGCATGCGTATTCAAATACAGAGATATGTAAACAGGCAGAGTACGGCGCTGCGGTCGGCAACGACTATCCACGACAAGCGCCTGGCGCAGTTGGTAGATAAGTTACTACTTCTACAATGGCAGTTTATCAAGATTTAACTGAGTTTGAACGTGGTGTTACAGTCGGCGCACGAGCGATGGGACACAGCATCTCCGAGGTAGCGATGAAGTGTGGATTTTCCCCTATGACCATTTCACGAGTGTGCCGTGAATATCAGGAATCAGGTAAAACATGAAATCTCCGACATAGCTGCAGCCGGAAAAAGATCCTGCGAGAACGGGACCAACGACGACTGAAGGGAGTCGTTCAACATGACAGAAGCGCAACCTTTCCGCAAATTGACGCAGATTTAAATACTGGGCCATCGGAAAGCGTCAGCGTGGGGACCATTCAACTAAACATAATCGATATGGGCTTTCGGAACCGAAGTCCACTCGTGTTCCCTTGATGACTGCACGACATAAAGCTCCACGCCTCGCCTGAACCCGTCAATACCAACATTGGACTGTGATGACTAGAAACATGTTCCCTGGTCGGACAGCTTTGTTTCAAATTATATGGAGCGGATGGACGTGTACGTGTCTGGAGACAACCTCATGAATCCATGGACCCTGCATGTCAGCATGCGACTGTTCAAGCTGGTGGAGGTTCTGTAATGGTGTGGGGCATGTGCAGTTAGTGATACAGGGCCCCTGATACGTTCACACGCTACGGTATGTGGTTTGAACACAACAAGCCTCCGGAGACCATATGTCGCCGTGAATTACCACTGTAGAGGCCGGCCGTATTTTCTCATAGTGTAGTACATTATCATCTACATCTACATATACATCTACATGACTACACTGCAATTCACATTTAAGTGCTTGGCAGAGGGTTCGTCGAACCACAATCATACTATCTCTCTACCATTCCACTCCCGAACAGCGCGCGGGAAAAATGAACACCTAAACCTTTCTGTTCGAGCTACGATTTCTCTTATTTTATTTTGATGATCATTCCTACCTATGTAGGTTGGGCTCAACAAAATATTTTCGCATTCGGAAGAGAAAGTTGGTGACTGAAATTTCGTAAATAGATCTCGCCGCGACGAAAAACGTCTTCGCTGTAATGACTTCCATCCTAATTCGCGTATCATATCTGCCACACTCTCTCCCCTACTACGTGATAATACAAAACGAGCTGCCCTTTTTTGATCCCTTTCGATGTCCTCCGTCAATCCCACCTGGTACGGATCTCACACCGCGCAGTGATATTCTCACAGAGGACGAGCGAGTGTAGTGTAAGCTGTCTCTTTAGTGGACTTGTTGCATCTTCTAAGTGTTCTGCCAATGAAACGCAACCTTTGGCTCGCCTTCCCCACAATATTATCAATGTGGTCTTTCCAACTGAAGTTGTTCGTAATTTTAACACCCAGGTACTTAGTTGAATTGACAGCCTTGAGAATTGTACTATTTATCGAGTAATCGAATTCCAACGAATTTCTTTTGGAACTCATGTGGATCACCTCACACTTTTCGTTATTTAGCGTCAACTTCCACCTGCCACACCATACAGCAATCTTTTCTAAATCGCTTTGCAACTGATACTGGTCTTCGGATGACCTTACTAGACGGTAAATTACAGCATCATCTGCGAACAACCTAAGAGAACTGCTCAGATTGTCACCCATGTCATTTATATAGATCAGGAACAGCAGCGGTCCCAGGACGCTTCCCTGGGGAACACCTGATATCACTTCAGTTTTACTCGATGATTTGCCGTCTATTACTACGAACTGCGACCTTCCTGACAGGAAATCACGAATCCAGTCCACAACTGAGACGATACCCCATAGGCCCGCAGCTTGATTAAAAGTCGCTTGTGAGGAACGGTGTCAAAAGCTTTCCGGAAATCTAGAAATACGGAATCAACTTGAGATCCCCTGTCGATAGCTGCCATTACTTCGTGCAAATAAAGAGCTAGCTGCGTTGCACAAGAACGATGTTTTCTGAAACCATGCTGATTACGTATCAATAGATCGTTCCCTTCATGTAGCTGAAAAAGAATTAAGTGTCGACAATGATACTCAGACTAGTCCACAATGAATTCAAAACTCATTCACATATAATGACATTCAGTAGCCAGTAACAAATACTTTGAAACGTGTATATGTCTCGACAGTAGTGAATAAATGAGATAAAAACTTTCGTCGATACTTTTACAGCTCTAGTTCCAACCCCACGATAATCAGTAGGTTCCCATACAACTGGCTGAGTAAGTCAGATCAAACCTGAGACTGAAACTTCCTGGCAGATTAAAACTGTGTGCCCGACCGAAACTCGAACTCGGGACCTTTGCCTTTCGCGGGCAAGTGCTCTACCAACTGAAGGTAGGAGACGAGATACTGGCAGAAGTGAAGCTGTGAGTACCGGGCGTGAGTCGTGCTTCGGTAGCTCAGTTGGTAGAGCACTTGCCCGCGAAAGGCAAAGGTCCCGAGTTCGAGTCTCGATCGGGCACACAGTTTTAATCTGCCAGGAAGTTTCATATCAGCGCACACTCCGCTGCAGAGTGAAAATCTCATTCTGGAAACCTGAGACTGTGACAAGGACATAAATCTCAAACAGGACCATGCCCAATGAATCGTTACGGTGTTAAAATCAACTTTGTGTTGAGTAGGTTGAGGACAACTGTCCTTCGGAAGATAATTTTGGATGTCCTACGCTAGACAGTTATAAGGTTTTTCACGAAGCTACCCCCACAGTGGGCAGCAGAGCATTCGCCTCATTGATACTCAGTAAGGAATGTGTGGTCTTTTATATCTGTTGCATACTGTACAGACTGTAAGACAAGAGATGTCAGCTGCTGACACGGGCGTTTCTATGGAAAACGGGGAAGATACGCCATGTCCAAAATTTTTTATTATTAATCCAGGGATCATCTCATACGAGATTTGCATCACAGTACAATGACATAAATAGCTCAGGTACAAAGAATATAGAAGGATGTGCTTAAGATGATAGTATACGTGGTCAGCTGTGGCCTTCCTGAATGAAATTCTTCAGGAAAACTTAAATTAGACTGACCGTACAAAGAAAACTCTATCCTCCCGAATAAATGATCAGTACAGCTTCATTCGGTTGATCCTTGTTGTAAAATTCTCTTGTGCTCGTACACAGTTCACACAACATAAACAGTGAAATAAAGGGTATTTTGCACAGTTTCTGCGCCTCTGTTCACACTATCGGTGCACACGCTATGAACACGCCCCCGTGACTCCGGACCACGAAAATGATGCTATACACCTTGCACTCCATTCAGTCTGTCTGGAAAACTATTCTCGCATGAAGAGGGAGAAGTTAGTCAGTAGAATGACATCACTATGCACGTGGTTTTCGTGTAAAGCATTACATTGTGATCACGTATTGTCTTGTGACAGGGTGCTGTTAGTTCTGTCCCCTTCCCTTATTAACCCCTACTCATAACGGTAGGTAATACGCAGAATTTGTGAAGTACGTCTTAACTGCTTTTTCGAATATATGTATTTCAGTAATATTTTTCATCTCCTTGGGAAATTTATGGTTGAAATGGCTCTGAGCACTATGGGACTTAACATCTGTGGTCATCAGTCCCCTAGAACTTAGAACTACTTAAACCTAACTAACCTAAGGACTTCACACACATCCATGCCCGAGGCAGGATTCGAACCTGCGACCGTGGCGGTCACGCGGTTCCAGACTGAAGCGCCTAGAACCGCACGGCCACACCGGCCGGCCGGGAAATTTATTATACGGTTTTATTCTCAGGTAGACAATGTTGTTCAGAAGTTTTTGGCCCCCTTGATGAATGTAAATTTGAACTTGTTCTCGTTCCTTGATTATGTGCAGAAATATTTAGTGAAACACTCACTAATCTGTCTTACCGAAGAATGCAGCACCCGCCGAGATGCTTGGTATCTTGGAGCCCGTTGACATTTTAATCTCACGTTGTGTTCCCGCTAATTAACGTGCGTGTAGGGCGAGGCATTGCTTGTCTGCTGGCGAAAATGGGGCGAGTTATCAGAGATAGCTTGCCGGGCTCGCCGTTGATGTATTGAGCGACCACCTGTTCCGCCGCGTCTCTTAACCGCTACCACTCACCGATACCTTCGTTTTCGTAGAATTTCAACTTCCCCCCTCTCACTACTTCCGGTTTTTTAATAGTGACAGTAACTTAATGCAGCCACAGTCTCAACGACTGAAAACCTTTGCGAAATCGAAGCACCAGTTCCCCGCTTTACCCAGTCTATCCATCAGAACACACACAACTATTTCAGCTTTCTCTTCAACCTGGAACTTATTACCAATATGACCGTAGCTATCGTGCTGCAAGGGCTACACAATTACTTAAGTCACATGCTTCCAAGTTGGTGAGAGTCATACTTCAGCGATCACCTACTTTATGCACATCTGGACGTTTCCTAATCTGCTCCTTGGTCTTAGAGTGAGAACTGTAGTAACGTACTTCGCGATTTACGCACACGCGCGAACGCACGTTCCTTACCAACAGTCTGTCTGTAGATCGTTTTTAGAAGGTATATCGGAGTGAAGGACTAGACTACCGGCAATATTTAACCAGAGCCACTAAATTAGTAAACTATGCCAACTGTAGCGTGACAACTATTTTAAAGAACTCGAAAACTTGCGAACATAGCATTCAACATCAGAAAATTGCCTTTCCCACAATTATCTGTGTTAAAAATTTAGCCCTTACGAATTTTTCAGATTGAAAGGAAACACGTTCAAGGGGGTAGGATAAGACCGAAACATGACTGTTGTTAAATGACTATCAAGAAGGGAGACTAGCACTATTTGCCGCGCGGGATTAGCAGAGTGGTCTAAGGCACTGCAGTCATGGACTGTGCGGTTGGTCCCGGCGGAGGTTCGAGTCCTCCCTCGGGCATGTGTGTGTGTGTGTGTGTGTGTGTGTGTGTGTGTGTGTGTGTGTGTGTGTGTGTTTTTAGGATAATTTAGGTTAAGTTCAAAAATGGTTCAAATTGCTCTGAGCACTATGGGACTTAACATCTGAGGTCATCAGTCCCCTAGAACTTAGAACTACTTCAACCTAACTAACCTAAGGACATCACACACATCCATGCCTGAGGCAGGATTCGATCCTGCGACCGTAGCGGTCACACTGTTCCAGACTGTAGCGCCTAGAACCGCTCGGCCACACCGGGCGGCTAAGCTTAGGGACTGATGACCTTAGCAGTTAAGTTCCATATGATTTCACACACATTTGAACTAGCACTATTTCCTTATTGGCTTCTGCCTCGGGTTCTTCGGCCGACGTTCATTCACCACCGGCAATGAAGGGTGAAGCTTTGACAATGCCAGCCACTCGTGCTGGCGAAACGTCAGTAACATCATCAGATGATTGTCGGCCGAAGAACCCGAGACAGAAGCCAATAGCCAGTTTGTGAACAGGTGTCCACGAAAGCCTTAACAATTTTGTGCTGTTTCCTTAGTTTAAATTTAATTGCTTTAATTGATAACTCAATGTGTTCTTATCTTCGTTAATAGCTCAGTAAACGAAGTTTGCTAATGTGGCGTACAACGACTAAAAGGATCGCTACATTAACCGAATGCAGTTTTTAGCTGAACCCCTCTGAAATTTACGGCTTGATTCACCATAACTGCCGCACTGCCGCACTGTGGCACTAGACTACGTACTGGTAGTATTTTATTTTTATTTTTTACTACGTCTGAGAAGTTAATAGTAGGATTAAACGGAAGCGTTTCCGTTGACGCTATCACAGCGTTGCGTCTTCGTCCCGCTTTGACTGACAATAACGGGAAGGGGTTATGGAACTGTCAGTACGGGGAGTGTGCTCGCTTGTTTAGTTAATAGGAGAAAATAAAATTCCTTCCATTTGAGCAGAAACTTGCTTGGGGCAATATAAAGAGAAGACGAATAACTTGCATAACAGGAAGGATGGTTGCGTTTCGAACCTGGTTGGCAAAAATGTCGCTACGTCTGCTCCTTAGGTAGCAATCGATTATTACAGAACTGCTTGATGTAGCGTTCTCTTAACATGATCCATATGTCTGTCTCTGCTTCTGTAGTAATCAGTCAGCACAAACATCAGAATTTCCTAGACAGGAGTAACAGAGGACGGTTTGGCAGTATTGCATAGAATCGTGTATCTGCACCGTGTCTACTAAATATTACGAGTTGTGGCTCGTTGTGACACGGACACTGTACGTCATCAAAGATGAGCCTAGTTTAAACTGTCTGAGTGGTCAAAAGGGAATGAAGGGAAAAAATAACGGCAAGAGTCGTGATTCAAATCGTTCTCTCATTCTTTTGATTTTGCACAGTAGCGTGGTCAAACTTATAAAAATTGTCTATCTGGTGAATAAGTAGTGTAGGCTTACTTTGGAAGCCTCACTAAAAAACAAAGTGCAAATCAAAATGAAGGTCTTTCGTTCTCAAAGTGTTCCTTGGAATAAACATAGCTTTGTTTCTGGTACAATATTTATCAGCAGCAGCGTATAGCAGAAATTGCTACAATAAAATAGTTCGAAATTGTGGCAATCGATTTTTTAAACACAGGAATGCCTCCGATCACAACCTAATGCGCCTGTAGGTTGAGATGGTTGGAAAAGCACTGCTGAAAGGGCGTTTAGGCATTAATAGGTTCAAAAGGAAATTTCTGGAAAGTCTTAGAAATGCTTTATCCCAGGAAAACAGAGGAACGAGACGTCGTCAGATCGGATAATAGCAGAAGCAAGGTGCAGACAAGAGTCCTCATTTTATTACCTGATTTGCCAAAACGTCCATGCAAAATAAGCGGTAGGGCTTCAAATAGTAAAAAGTGTTACCGTTTAATCATTCATGCCCTTCCAGCGTATTGTTATTGAGGTACCCTAATGGAAGTGGGATACGAGAAAGTTGGGAACTGAACGTCGGTCAGACAGATCCGGAGCTTGGATTGTACAAAGGACTTGCACAGTATACTCACGAACTAATTTAATAGAACTAGGATCCTCCATATAACTGTATAAAGGTCACTTGTTATAGTGTAGTTGGCTCTGGCTAACTTCATTGTCACGGCCACGTAAATGGCCGTTGACGCTAAAGCTGTCAGATCATGGGATATATTGCATTTTTAAAGTAGTAATTCAGATGGAAAACTCGATGGACACAGCTGGTGTCTGTGCGATGCTGATGCAGATTTTGACAGACTATGGAGAAAACATGAACACAAGCGTGTCTTCCACTAAAATACAGGCGCAATCCATATGGCATGATAAAAATGGTTTTATTCATTTACACATAACGTACCTAACGTAATCGTTATGAACATAATGAAGCACGATGTTTAAACAAACATTCTCTGTGACCAAGTGTTGTCCTTTCTTGTATATATTAACTACGCTGTGAACTAGTGGTCGTCTAACTTTTATGCTCGAGCCCTAATACTGACATTGTAGAGCGGCACCTCGCGTCGTGTATTTACCGATGTTGTTATTTATTGGTAACTTGCATAAATTAATGTGTTATGTGCCTGCAGTACACGAGCAATACTAAGGGCGCAATAAGCTGGCCGCTGCCCCCCCCCCCCCCCCCCCCCCGCAAGAATTGATCATTAAAAAGTGCGTAGCATTCAGAGCACTACGTGTGTACTTTCATGTTTCACACGGCTGCCAAATTCAGCTACCCCCAAGTTGTAATACTGTAATTCCCTGACGAATTGTTTTTACGTGTGTGAGCGGATAATTGATTAATAACAGTAACTCTGTTTATATTTAAATACATTATACAGAATGAGACACGATCACAAACGTTTATCACATGTTTAGAAAATTCGTCTTTCTTGTACTCATTGCGTAGTATTACAATAGCCTTAATTTAATTTCGTATTCCTTGATATAAATATGTACCGCATTTGAACATGAGTCTGTATCATGTGCACTCACGAATCTGTGATACTCCAACTTGATATTTGTACCATAGCACCTGATCAGTAAGAGACACAAGCCAGTGAGTTGTCAGCGCAGACAAACGATAAAACATCTCTCCTCTCCCCCCCCCACCCCCCCCCCACCCCCCCCCCACCCCCAATGTCCTCTAGACCTTCAGGCTAGTCTCCCTCTGCCTCTGAGGTAAGCGGCTAATTTTACTTAGGTCTCGGCCGAATTCACGAATTAACCACATTTGAAATATTACTGCCTGTGTAAGAAATTTTGTTTTTTAGCGAGTAGGAAAACTACGCCGTCAAAAAGCTCTTAACGTTAGTTGACGTTTCTCGATTAGGATGTTAGTTACTACAATGCATATTTTGATGAAATACGGCTGAGAAAGAGGGCTGCACGAATAGTTGATTCCGATCGCATTTTCACGACCACAGCTGTGAACAATCATGTCTTGCAAGATATCAGCGATGTACATAGTGCTGAACGCATACATTCCTGTTGGTGAATATTCGAGCATCTTACCGCGCTCAGACTGACACGCTAAAGCTCCCGATCTTAATTCCTTAGAAAATGTCTGAGTACTTGGAAGAGTGGTTGAAAAGTAGCGATCAAGATCCCCTCGCAGTTTGGTAGCTCTGTGGGATCTAATCATGCGAGTGACCTCAGCTAGATATGGCATACCTGAAAAAACTCGTGGACTCTTTGTTGCCCAATTGAGATATTACAGCTAGAGGCGATGTTACACGGTATCAGCGTGATGCCCCTAGGGTTACTAATTTTCCGTTCGGTGTTTGTGCTAGTGCTGCTACCATGGCCTGTAATTTAGATCTGCAACTGCCGTTTTGACCCAGATTGGAGTGGGGAAGACGTCTTGTAATTTAGCCGGAGTGGAGGAGGCGGCCTTGGGCTGTGTGGTGGCTCGCTGCCAACGTCGTGGGATCGAATACTGCATGCTCGCCGACGCTACGGAGGTCTTTCGCCTCACCTGCCTTACGATCGATGCGAAACGAGCTAAATCAACCTGCTTCGTATCCGGAGCACGTCTGCTATATTAGGCGCTTCTCGTAAACCGCATTTCGTGGACGCTGAACCCTTCTAGGCAGGCGGTGTTTACAGTTACGGCTTAGTTAAATTAATACAGGGCCTATCGTAATTAAACTGACACGGGTGAAACGATACCATAATAGAGGCAAAAACGCACGCGTAAACGTGGGCCCGCAAACGAGCATTTTCGAGATAATTGCGAATATCTGGTTACGAGCCGCCACTGAGTTCTGCATGAAGTACAATGCTCAGAATAAATACTGCATACTGCCAAAAGTTAAATAGTGAACGTTGAGATCCTTAAATACGTTATGATACCAATACTGTACATTGGTTTGTTTGTAATGTAATTCTAGCAGAAAGTAAATATTTCTAGCGTGAGAGGTTGGGGGAGGGAGGGGGGGGGGCAGGAGTACGTGCCGTCTGTCAAAGGTGTCACCTGTGATGTGTGTCATTACGAGAGATGAGTTGCTTCAGGATGGTTCGGACAACGACGTGTGCTACGAGGCCCCGTATAGTCACTCTAATGGAGCATGGAATGAAACAGGTGGTTCAAAATGGCTCTGAGCACTATGGGACTCAACTGCTGAGGTCATTAGTCCCCTAGAACTTAGAACTAGTTAAACCTAACTAACCTAAGGACATCACAAACATCCATGCCCGAGGCAGGATTCGAACCTGCGACCGTAGCGGTCTTGCGGTTCCAGACTGCAGCGCCTTTAACCGCACGGCCACTTCGGCCGGCGTGAAACAAGTGGACGTCGCAGCGAATGTCGCAGTGAGTCAGTGATGTCTCTAGAATCTGTAACAAGTTTCTAGCGATAGTATCAGTTGAAGATACTCACGGAACTGGTCGCGGAAAAAACAAAACATGAGGTGTGCAGGACAGATGTCTTCGTATAGTAAAATGCTACACGTCTACGGCGGCAGCTCCTAACAGCTACAGGAGTGCGGGTGTCAACACAGACAATACGAAATAGGTCCCATGTGGAGGAATGAAGTGCCACAAGACCTGAAGGCTCCTCTAAAACGTGTTCGGAGAGGGACTCGTGTCGCATGGGCACGAAACCACACTTTGTGTGCTAGGCAGCAGTGAGACACAACGCTGTTTTCTGACGAGTCAGCATCAGTCGCCATCCTGATAATACTGATATTCGTGTGTGGAGGCAACGAGGCAAACGTTTACACCGTAACTGTATCGTAGGCCACCACCGTTATCGAGGCGGTTCCGTCATGTTTTGCCGTGGAATCATGTATGGTCGTAAGACACCCTTTGTGCCAATACATGGGAGGATGACGGGTATGAAGGATCGGGATGACATTGTTGCACGCATTGTGCCTCCATTTGGTGAACCTATTGGAGCGGGATTCACGCCGATGGACGACAGTGAACGCCCCCATGGTCAAAATATTGTGAATGCCTTCCTATTGCAGCATAGAATCAGTCAGTTGGAATGGCCTCCATATTCTCCAGATCTCAACTGCATTAAGAACGCGTAGCCATGCCAAAACAAGCAATTTGCTATCTTCCTATCTCACCAGAGACCTTACAGGGCATCGCAGAGGCTGCTGTGGAGGATTGGGACAATACCCCACAGGCTGATGTGGACGGTTTGGTAGGGATTATGCCCCACCACACTTAAGGGTCTCCAGTTACAAGGAGGGCCAACTGGTTCATAAACAATCGTTTATGTAAGTTGATAGTGAGAACAAACTGCTGTGTTTACTGTAAAATCCTTTTTTATCAAGGCGAAACGTGTTTATCTTCATTTTTGCTTTATCAGTATGAAACGTCCCCTTAGAACAATTATACATGACTGTGCTTAAACTGACACACAATATTTTTAGCGCAACGCAATCTGACTTTCAAAAATCCCTACAAAAGAATGGCCCTGACTAACATTAACCTATACCTTTCACAAATCACTTACCTCACAAAAATCTTCGTTACTCGAACTACTGCAATACAGCGAGCGCCACTACTGCCAGCTAAATAAAAGATTCAAACTACGGAAGGCACTAACTACTGATAGGCATAGTTAGCAAATGAAAGATTTTAATAGAGAACAAACAATGTATTTACCTTAATAGTCATAATATATATAGCAGTTCATGACATCCAGTCTTACAAATTTCAAAACTCCACCATCTCTCTCCCCACATTCACCACTGCTGGCGGCTCACCTCCAACTGCGCAACGCTACGCGCTGTTAACAGCCAACTGCACAACACTACAATTACAGACAACAATGCAAACTAGCCACAGACTGCACACAGCACAGCCAGTGATTTTCATACAGAGCGCTACGTAACGTTGCCAATAAGAAAACATAAACAGCCTACTTACAAGTATGCCTGACAAAACAAAGTTCTGTTCCCTGTTGTGTCCAGTACCAACGCTATGCAACTGGTTTATACACATGTCGTGGGCGGATATCAGCCAGTGAATTCACAGCAGCATTTGTAATTTGCCGGGACTCATGCTGCAGAACATCTGGAAAACATAATCAGCAGGCAGACTCATATCCATAACTTCAAAATCCAACATTTCAATGCCTCTATGATTCAAAGTTTGATGAACGTACTTTATGTTCACCCTGTTAATTCACATCACAGCATGTGGAAAGGACAATAGTAAGTTCAAACCTCAAAGTGGGGTAAAACCTGAGCTACATCTCAGCTCCATCCAGCTGAGAGTAAAACATCTTGCTAGTAGTCAAATTCCATAAAGATATTTACCGTTCCCAAATTTTCATTTAACCATCCTTTCGGTTGATACTGCTACATTCCCAAAACGAATATAACAACACATATGAAGCAGACATTTGGCACATCTCCGTAGAGTTCCGTAAATGAAGCATTACTGTTGTGAGAGTGAAGTAGCAAGTAGCCAGTGGCCTTAGAGTTCTTGCGTGCGTTTGGAAAACTGACAGCATGTCATCGTTTCAATATCAAACAGATGCGCGTTCTGAAATGGTGCGTAATCCTGCGATTTTCTTTCCAGCGAATTAATAAAAAGAAAGGTAGTGTCTATACACTCAACGCATCCCGAAGTGCATTAGTGCTTAAAGCAACGAGCATTTCAGCAATTAATAGCGCGTCTGACAGCCTACAGTAATAAAGCGGCTAAGCGGATCCCACACTGGACTCTAATTAACACCACCTAGTAGTTTCTACAAATTGTGACATCAAAAACGTTCAGATTTTTGCAACGTACTACGAATCGTGAGCCATTTCGATTCAAGATTGCTACGCCAAAGGACGAACCGAGATGACACCATGATGGAATCCAGCGTTCTGAAGCTAAAATATCATATTTGGTGGTTTTTGTCTGAGAACTAACGTGCTAGGAAGATTTGCTATTAAGATACATTGATTCATTACAGATTTATCACAAACGCGTAGTTTTTTCTGCGATTCGTTATAACACTTAAAAACTCATATGATCTTAGCTGAAAGTGCTACCATAGTCTAAGTTACAAAGTTTGATCCGGAATATAAACTTTCAAAGAAGTTTTACTTAACTACTCTGCGTGCTTCATCGCTGATCAAATGCAAATGCAAGTGAAAGTTTTGAGATGAACGTGCCAGGTATAGAGGAAAACACATCAAAAATACTTTCGTAACCATACGACAGGCAACATCAAGAAGTCGCCGTCGTTGACGTCGAAACTTTGTAATAAACTTCAGGCAGGTGTTGTACGCCTGTAAGTTTTCGGAAACAAAATCTGTTGGAGTGACTCATCACGTATAGTGCAGCGCTGGGCGCACAGATAATTTTCCACTCTCAGCACATTAGAAACCGTGCTAGAAACCACGTCGAAGGGATCCGCAACGCTGTATACTTCGGCGCCGATGTTGACTTCCTTGACTGCTGGAAGTGTTGTGACACAGCTCCACACCGTCGTTCAGTGCACAAAATACGAGCTTACATACTTTCAGATCCGATTTGTGAATCTATTCATGACTTAATCTACATCGACATGATTACTGTGCAATTCTAAGATAGGTACCTAGCTGAGAGTTCATCGAACCACCTTCAAGCTATTTCTTTACCGTTCCATTCTCGATAAGCGCGCGGGAAGAACGAAAAGTTGAATCCTTCCGTGCGAGCTCTGATTCATCTTACTTTATTATGGTCATCAGATTTCCACACTCAGAGGAGAAAGGTGGTGGTTGAAATTTCACGATAAGGTCATGGCGCAGCGAAAAGCGCCATTGCTTTAATGATAGCCACCGCAATTCGCGTATCATATCCGTGGCACCTGCTCACCTATATAGCGATAAGACAAAACGAGCTGCCCTTCTTTTAACTTTTCCGATCACATCCGTAAGTCCTATTTGATGCGTATCCCACACCACACCACACTGCAGTTCTCCGGAAGAGGGTAGACAAGCGTAGCGTAAGTAGTCTCTTTAGTAAACCTCTTAAATTTTCTAAGTGTTCTGCCAATAAATCGCAGTCTGTTTCGCTTTCCCCAACAACATTATCTATGTGATTGTTCCCATTCAAGTTATTCTTGTATGGAATTCTTAAGTATTTAGTTGAAATTACAGCTTGTAGATTTTTGATTTATCGTGTAACCGAAATTTAGTGGATTTCTTTTAGTACTAATGTGGATGACTCCACACGTTTCATTATCCACTTGCCACTTCTCGCACCAGACATATCTTGTCCAAATGTTTACACAATTTGTTTTTATCATCTGATGACCTCATAAGATGGTAAATTACAGCATCATTTGCAAACAGTCGAAGAGGTCTGCTCAGATTGTTCCTAAATCGTTTGTGTAGATCAGGAGCAGCAGACGGCCTGCAACACTTCCTTGCAGAAAGACACACATTACACCGTCAATTACTACAAACTGTGACTTTCCTGACAGGAAATCAGGAATCTAATCGCACAACAGAGACTACTCCATAGCCACGCAAGTTAAATGGAAGTTGCTCGTGAGGAACGACGTCGAAAGCTTTCTGGAAATATATAAATATGGAACCAATTTGGCATCCTCTGTTGATAGCAGTCCTCACTTCCTGAAAATAAAGAGCAAGTTGTGTTTCACAAGAACGATATTTTCTGAATCCGTGTTCACTGTTTCTCAATAAATAGTTTTTTCGAGGTAACTCGTAATATTCGAATACAGTATATGTTACAAAATCCTACTGCGCATCAACATTAGCGATGTGGGTCTGTAATTCAACGAATTACTCATAATTTGTTTTATTATTGGTGTGACTTCGGCAACTTTTCTGTTTTTGGGTACATACCTTTCGACGAACGAGGGCCTGTACATGGTGTTTCACAGTTCATGTTGCACACTGGTAGAGGTTGTAGAGGGGACTTAGATAAAGTTTTACAGAGGAATGAACCCATGTCCTGAAATGTCATGCAACGACGCTACACAGCGTCAAAGTCAAGGACGCAGGCGCTTGTAAATGTGTGTGTGTGTGTGTGTGTGTGTACAGGGTGATTCTGTGATGATACAAACTTTGTAGGACAATGGAGAAGGATAAACATATCAATTTGAGGTAAGGACCCCTGTACTGGAGACGAACGAGTCGAAAGTTGTAAGCGAAAACCGCTGATGCATCTGACAATGGAATGAAAGTACTGGTACGGATGTTGCTAAGAATGTAGGGTAGGCACCTTTCAGTGGTGGTAGTATAGGCCAAAACGAGGAAGTGTCTGGTAAACAAGGGGTCTGAAACGCGTACCTTAGGAGCTATGAGCCCTTGTTGAATAGACGTGTTTCACATTATTGAAATTGAATAAGTGCGCATAGCTCCTCAGGTATGCATTTTAGACGTGTTTACTGCACATGTTTTTCACTTTCTGGTCTATAGTACAACCACTGAAAGTTGCCTACTCTACATTCTTAGCAAAGACTGAACCAGTACATGTATTTCACTGTTACGGATATCGGAATGGTTTTCGCCTGCAACTGCCTTCTCGTTCGTTCCGGTAGAGGGACTCTTACTTGAAAATTAATCGTTTACATCTTAGATAGTTTGTAACATCATCAGGGATTCATCCGGTATTTCCGTATGCTTCCAATGGCCGGCGTCTATAACTTTGGCGCTCTGTAGCGTCGTTGCAGGAAGTTTCTGCACATGGGTTCCTATGAAAAACGTGATCTCTTAACTCCCCTCTACTACTTCTAGCAGTGTTTAAGATGAACTGTGAAAAATCCTACGTAAGATTATTTAAGTAAGGAGCTGTTGTATCGGCATGCTCTAAAAGGTACCTGACTGGAATACAATCTGGACCGCAGGCCTTGCCATTATTAAGTGGTATAAGCTGCTTCGCTACATCGAGGATGTCTACTTGTAAGTTACTCACGTAGGCAGTTCTTGATCGAATTGTGGAATATTTATTTCGGCTTTTTTGGTGAAGAAATTTCGCAAAACTGTTTAGTAACTCTGCTTCGCCGGCCGTTGTGGCCGAGTGGTTCTAGGCGCTTCAGTCCGGAACCGTGCTGCTGCTACGGTCGTAGGTTCGAATCCTGCCTCGGGCATGGATGTGTGTGATGTCCTTAGGTTAGTTAGGTTTAAGTAGTTCTATGTCTAGGGGGCTGATGACCTCAGATGTTAAGTCCCATAATGCTGAGAGCCTTTTAACTCTGCTTCAGTGGCAACACGTTAATCTTAATTGAACAAAATCGACAGATGTAAAAGTAATGTCAGGAGTACCCCAAGTGTGACAGTGCCGCTATTGTTGCAACGCCACAAGACTGCTGCATTTTGCAGGAAGACCTGCTGAGGGTCGATGATTGGTGCAGGAAATGGCAGTTGGCCCATAACGCAAATAACAGTAACGTTCCGCGCTTGAATAGGCGAAAAAATCCAGTACAGTAAAATTACCCTACTGCGAAAAAGCACTGGAAACAGTGAAATGTAATTAAGCCACGAAAGGAGTGGCTTACAGAAGACTTGTTTGACAGTGTGAGTATTGATCATCGGTCTTGGAGACTTAACATGTTGACTTAATAGATGATATTAGAGAACATACAACGAACAACGGCGCGTTTCATCACGGGGTCGCTTAGTCACCGTGAGAGCATTTCTTCGATGCTCAACTAATCCCAATGGCTAACACTAAGGGGCGTTTTTCGTGGTGCTCTTTGTTTACTACTCAAATTACGAGAGTTTGTAGTGAGAAGAGAAGGGAAACATGTTACTTCCTCCGTATGGTATGCCTGTTCAATAGACCACAACGAGAAATTCCACGCGCCATTCGCGAATCTTAACAGATCGGGGGAAGGGGATTGACAGTGTTACGAGAAGTATCCTCCGCCGCACACCGTGAGATGACTTGCAGACTACAGATGTATATGTGAGAGCAGGTTTACACTAAACGCCTTGTGTCGCCTTGCTTTTAGTCACAATTATTTCTAGCGTGGAAGCATAACGATGCGGCTCGTGTTGGTTCCCAGAGCTTGATACTCCAGCACCTTACCATCCGCAGCCAAGCACCAAGGCCGCCAGCGAGCCGTAAGCCATGTCCTGTCAGCAGTCAGCCCATTTCCAAGGCGTCTCTTTCCAAATTGAGTGCCACGAATGTTAGCATTCTTGTGTAGAATCTTCCAGCTGTAAGTTTCCATCTCCTGTTGTCTCACTTCAGAACCTGAAACTTTTAACATAGCTTGAATTTTAATTGGATATTAGAGCTTTATTCCTTACACAGTCCGTTGGACGTCGTTCTGACATTTGGGAAACAATATTATATTAGATCATAATGATTCTCTTAAACGCCGGAGCACTGTTTAAGAACGTAATTCATACTGAAGCAAACATTTACATCGTACTTGAGAGGCCCATCCTAAGTAAAGTATAGCTTTTCCATTGTCTCTCTCCATCTTTTGGGTTCTGATGGAATACGCCTGTTACCAAGACATTGTCAGCTATTGTACTATGTTCACTGTTTCGTTACGTCTGTAGATAATCACAAATGTTGGCCTACGTTCATAACTTGATCTACTAGCACTGCAAGGCCAGGCGTTTAGAAATGTCGTTTAGGAGTGGACTGAGAGAAGCAAAACAATTATTCATTTCTTGTGTTGTGAAAAGAAATCAGTCCTTGTATTTTATGTCCAGACATTCGCATTTTCGTTTCATTTATTACTTCATGCATTTAGTCCCTTCAGAGACTCGAACCGTTAACTCAGCTTGAATTTTAATTGTATCAGAGTACTTTGCCATCAAATCACCTAACGGTGTGTGGCGGAGGGTACTTAGTGTACCATTCAAAAATGGTTCTGAGCGCTATGGGACTTAACATCTGAGGTCATCAGTCCCCTAGAACTTAGAACTACTTAAACCTAACTAACCTAAGGACATCACACACATCCTTGCCCGAGGCAGGATTCGAACCTGCGACCGTAGCGGTCATGCGGTTCCAGACTGTAGCGCCTAGAACCGCTCGGCCACACCGGCCGGCTTAGTGTACCATTATTTCTTCCCTTCCTTGCTAGTTGATAACGTACTTATAGGATTAGAGGCATTTAATTTGTTCTTAATTTTATTTCGTGTTTCAATTCAATGGTACTACCTTGTTTCAAAGTTGATGAAAAGCTGGTAGTTTTTTACCTGTTATTGCATTACATGAGCGGGAATCAAAATACTCATTTACAACCCATTTGGCAAATCAGTCTCTTACAACCAAATAAAAAATCTTGTGATGGGTTCAGAGTAAACTAATAGTTTTTAACCCTAGAACACCAAAGGGCAGGGACGGGGGATATTACATTGTTTCTAAATCATCGTAAATTTAACTACTCGATATTTTATTCAGATGAAGTCATTTATGGTTTATGCACTAGTTAATTACAATTATAAGTTCTCAAGTGGTATGTCACATATAAAATAAGTACAAAAGTCCTCTTTCAAACCCCATACTGCCAGTACCAAATTGACAGGAACCACGAATTGGTACCAACTGCAATCGTAAACTCCACGAAAGTTCAGCAATCTATGGTTAAAGGACAACATTTTAGCATTTTGACAGAATTCGAAGGTGCGTAGAAGTCGGAGGAGGTGGAATTTATGAAAATCAATTTTGACCTTAAACATTTACGTTTGTTTAACACCTGTCAGTATTTCTTTGGCTCACATCTTAACAGCTCTCTGTAACTAGTAGAAATGAAAGGCACACGTTATGGGGAATATTCTGTTCGAATTAGCCTATACCACCACATCCTAAAATACCCACTTTTCCTCTTGAAACGCTCTGTATGTTCATACTTGTTTAAAAACTTTTCCTGCAAGTTAGTTTACATGTAGTAGAGTTTGTACTGTATCCGTCAGTGGCAGGTTTGATGCAATTTCCTCCAGTATTCCACGAATATACAGCGGTAGCTTGTTGTAGACAGTTACTAGTGTGTCGCTTGCAGCCGCACCGCGCTAGCCCCATGTGGCAGGTAACTTTATGGTTAGAGCAGCGCGTGGTACTGTATAGAGCTCAGCTGCGTATCCGGAATCTCCGGTCCGTGAGACTGCGAGTATTGTTCGCCCAGCCCTCCTCTAATGACGTACTCACTGGTAAGATACATTGAGGCGCAGGTCAAAACGTGTTGAAAAGTCAGTTCTGGTAGTCATATGCTTTGTTTAAAATCACACACATCAGCACTGACAAGGGAAACTCCCCATCGCACCTCCCCGTCAGATTTAGTGGTAAGATGGCCCAGTGGATAGCCCGTCAAAAACTTGAACACAGATCAAGTATGAAAATAGTAAGGAGGTGTACTGAATTATAAAACAAAGAAAGACAGAAACAGTGAACCGTCCAAGAACGAGAAGCGCAAGAAAGAGAAAGTTGAAACAACGAAGACGGCGTGGGTAAGTGGTCATGGTCTTGGACTGGTTGGAATGGCACGAGGGCGAGCCATGTTCAAAAATTCCCTCGTGCCAACATTTTTTTTTCACGTAATTATGAACTGTCCGTCCGGTCATTGAAATGTTTGTTCTCTTTCTGCAGTCTTGGCAGTTGTTATACTGTACATTGGTTATAGGATGGGTCGTGTGGTAAGAATACGTTACCGTCGCAAGTAAATGTGATGATTGAGAGAGCAGGTGAGGTAACACATAGACGTCTCACAGAAATGAAAACAAATGAACGGGTGTGAACTATGTTACAACAAAAGAATTAGTCAAGGCTTCCAAACCGGAAAGCAACTTCAAAACCGTTAAACATATGTTTCGACAGATCACAGAGAAACTGTGATTGGGAAACTGTTGCGTTCATTTGTTGCAGCATATGTGACAAACTATTATGTTTTCATCATTTCCTTGGGAGTAATCACATTCACATTCATACGAACACATATATCGGGCAAGGAGGCATATCTCAATCACTTACCAGTCCTACAAATTAGGTGCGTCGATAAGAGATTCCTATCGTATGACACACGTACTATCACTAATGCCGTGTTTGAGACACGAGACGTGTTTTCCGGTGGAGGAATCGGTTGACTTGTCATCAAATGTTCGCGGTTGGCATGAGAGAGGTTTGAACACGGCTCGGCCATTTGGCGGTCCAACACCGTAACCACTAAAACAGGACGCCCTTTGTCATGTCGACTGCTCTATATTGCACTTCTTGTTCTTGGACCGTTCATGTTTCTATTTTGCTTTTTTTTCACAGTTCAGTGCCCCTTCCTGTTTTCATGCTTGATCTGTGTTCAGTCTTTGACGGGCTGTCCACTGCACCCTCTTACAGCTAAATCTGAGGGGGATTCGATGAGGAGTTTACCTTGAGAGATCCTCTTCTTTGTAGAGGCGCTAGTAGACAGCTATCGGATGTCCATCTCATATGGGTGACTACAAGTAAATGTGAATGTAGTGGAGAGGCTGGAGTGTAGTACATCTAAATCTACATTTACACTCCGCAAATCACCTTACGGGGTGTTTGTAGGGTACTTTGTGTAACAGTGCCACTTCCACTTCCCCTTCCCCTTTCCCTGTTCCTGTCGCGGGAAGGAAATTGGTAATATGGTTCATATATGGTTCATATGGCTAAAAAATGGCTCTGAGCACTATGGGACTCAACTGCTGAGGTCATTAGTCCCCTAGAACTTAGAACTAGTTAAACCTAACTAACCTAAGGACATCACACACATCCATGCCCGAGGCAGGATTCGAACCTGCGACCGTAGCAGTCACGCGGTTCCGGACTGAGCGCCTAGAACCGCGAGACCACCGCGGCCGGCTTGGTGATATGACTCCTTGTGAATTAGAATCCTCAAACTCCTACCTTCAGAGATATACGTAGGAAGTAGTAGTAGTAATACAGAGTGGGGCAAATAAGGGGCCCAGAGGAGTGGATACGATTGGACGTAAATGTACGCATATAACCACTCTCTGTGACGCGCACACCACGTGTACACCCGCCACATTGATATACACCGGTTCAGAACGTAGTGTGGGTTGTGTCAATGTGAGTGGAGTGATGCAAAGTGGACGAGGATACAGTGGAACAGTGGGTGTTCGTTGTACAGTTATGTGACAACACAGTCGTGGAAACGGTGTGGTCAGGTGTGTGCTGAGAAGTTTAATAGTGTCAAAGTGCCAGCCAAGAGTGCCATGCAACACTTTGTTCGAAAATGGCGTCAAACAGGATATGTTTTGAACAAGTCAAAAAACATTCCGAAACGTGCCTACACACCAGAAAAGTGGCTGCAGTTAACCAGAAAATGCTTTAGAGCTCTACCGAATCAACCCAACATCTGTCGCAAGAGACGCGTATCACGTCGATCGTGCGGACGAATACTCCACCTGGACCTGCACGTGCATCCCTGCATTAAAACCAGCAGATGCTTCTCAGCGCCCCCAGTTTCGCGTGTGGCTGTTGTTCACTGAGATAACGATGAATGGCTTGGACATGGATCTTTTCTTTGTCTGATGAAACCTGGTTTCACGTGAGTGGTTACGTGAACTCACAGGATCAGAGGTTCTGGGCAGCGGAGAATCCGCTAACTTCCACGAAACACCACTGCAGGATCAGAAGATTGGTTTTGTGCATTATTGGCCCCATCTTCTTTCATCAGACGCTGACATCGGCGCGTTATATTGCCAACATTTTGAAACCATTTTTGGCAGTATTAACGGAGGAGGAAAAGACCTGCAGTTACTTCTAACAGGATGGAGCAACTGCTCATGCAGCTGGCCCAACCTTGGAACACACTCACACAATCCTCACACTTGACAGCGTTGTTAGGAAAGGTCAATCTTGTCGCGGCCCTAGCTGACCACCCAACTCACCTCATCCGTCAGTGCGCGATTACTTTGTATGGGGAGCCCTCAAGTCTAAGGTGTATACGTAACAACCCTCAGTCTTCAAGAACTGCAGCAAAACATTTCGGATGAGACTGCAATAATTCCAGTAGTCAATCTTAGATCCGCCTTCAGAAACTTGCCAAGAGATGATGGTAAGTTTTAACATCTACTGTAGTCAGGTTAATACTAAGTTCCTTTTCTTTGCTATGTTTCTTTGTACCCTGGAACTCTGTTCTCAGGACCACTTTTATTTCCCCCACCCTGTATATTGGTTGACTTTTCGAGGATCGTATGCTCTTCAAATCTTACCAGTAAACCACACCGTGAGTTCTCCTGCAGAGTCTCTGTGACACTTTCATCCTTACTAAACGAGCCTGACGAAATACGCGGCTCTTTAGACAGTCTCTATTTCCTCTACCAGTCCTATCTGAAAAGGGTCCCAAATTGAGAAGCAATATTAAAGTAATGTTCGAACGTGGTTTTTGTAAGGTAACTGTTTCGTGGGTGAACTGTACCGGTACTTCCAAAGGATTCTTCAAATTACTGTATCTGGCATGAGTCTTAACTGCGATTAGTCTTAGGTGGTCTCATTCCACTTTAAATCGGCTCTTATACATATTCCGAGACACTTAATGCATTTGACTGCTTCCAGTGATTGTTCTGCAATCTATCAATCACACAACAGTGTGTCTTTCTGCCTAGTTATCCCAGTATGTTACATTTAAGTCGAGGGCCAACTGTCAATCACTGCACCAAGCGTCGATCATCTGCAGGTCTTCCTGGATTTCGCTACAATTTTCCTGCGTTGCAACTTCTTTATATATAACAGCATTATCCACGATGACCCTCGTGGACATTTTGAGTCTAGTCACTATCGTCAAATAGCGCATTCCTGTTCAAAGAGGAGAGAACATTAATTAAATCCACGCAATCTGGACCTTAGAAAGTCTGTTTGCAAACTTTATTCCCCCAACTCCCTCATCGCCCCACGCCCCTCACCACCTCATCCTCCTGTCACCGGCCATGTCACTCTCCAAACCCCTGTTCCAGCTGGCCCTATTTCGGTAGTCAAAATTCAAATCAGCTGTCTACGGATTCAATCGGCAGCGCGTGATCGCGGTGTAGTGACGACCTCTATGGAATCGCCAATGAGAGCGCCAGTTGCACTGAATCAGCATCCGCGCTGTATGCAATTACTTGCTGTGGGTTAATCAAATCAGCAGCGGGGTAGTTAAGCCATCTGGGCCTCGCAGGTACTCTGCATCGCAGCCTGTTGCTGGTTCTGTCTCTCTCGTCGACGTAAACGAGGGACACTAACTCTATGGCCATCCACGCGGATCTAGATGGATCGAAGCATGTGAGATTGTGGCTCAACAGCCTGTACCAACGTTCCGGGTTAGATCTACGTAAGGACCAGTCTACGTGTGGAACAGGACTGTTTCAGCAGCTGTCGAAATTGGCTTGTGTAAGTATTGCACGGTGTCCAAAAGAAGCGGATATACAATGCAGACGCAAAGGTTTACACGAACAGTGAAGAGGTCAGAAGTGGTTTATACAGTCAGTGTGGCTCAGCGCGGCGGCTCGGCCAACGCACAGCTGCGTTGACGTTTGACGGAGGTCGGAGATGTGTGTGTGGATCCCGGGCCAGGTAGATCCTCCGTTCCACGCGCTACTGTCAAACTTGCAGGAATGTAGTATGTACTTGAGTGGTGTCTGTTCTGTCGGGCCACCACTCACATATTCATACATAGAATATATTCGCAGTTGCTATTACGGACAACCATCAGCTGTATAATGGAATGAATTGTACCGGATCGGGACTCGAACCCGCAATTCCGGCTTTACACTAGCGGTCGCCTTAACCACTTCATCTACCCGTGCACGACTCACGGCTAGACCCAAACTTCCGTATGTCGTCGTCCCTGTGTCACAACCTGTAATCGTATACACATGATGCAACTCCTGTACAGGGGAGGATATTCCAATTGAAAGTCGGTGCTTGGTGCCGGCGTATAAGATATTGCAGTGCCCCGTATTAAGGACGATGCAATGTTCCTTCCGACATGTATGCAATATCGTAAATAAAAATACTTCTCTATAGGAGCGCGACGGCTCCTTGACGTTTGTTTCTGCGCGAATGAATTAATATCGTCCGAACTCCTGCGGGAATCGATATGCAAGTAGGGGATTAATGGAGAAGGGACGCTGCATTGGAGCGTGCGATAAGTTGGATATTAGTCGGTCATGGACCGTGTTCGAATGGCCGAAGCGGTCTAGGCAACCGCTCATGAGAAGCGTTAAATCCGGATTAGAGTCCGGGTCAGGCCCAAATTTTCAGCTTCCATTCTCTGTTTCATATAAATTTGTAAGAATCAGGACGGGACGTGACGTCATGCGAATGCTTACAGTTCGCACAAACGCAGTTTAGTACATGTTTTCGCATGTGATGTGTAAACGACTAAAATAAAATCACAGTACAATACACCAACTTAGAGAGCAGAAGTAGACGATTCAGTTGATTTCTATAGACCGTCTATGCAAATAACATTTAAACTAATCCTTGAGCCAAGAAGATACCTGTAACGAACTTCAATTATTACGATTGTCACTGAAGACATGGTTAATCTACAGCCGGCCGAAGTGGCCGTGCGGTTAAAGGCGCTGCAGTCTGGAACCGCAAGACCGCTACGGTCGCAGGTTCGAATCCTGCCTCGGGCATGGATGTTTGTGATGTCCTTAGGTTAGTTGGGTTTAACTAGTTCTAAGTTCTAGGGGACTAATGACCTCAGCAGTTGAGTCCCATAGTGCTCAGAGCCATTTGAACCATTTTTTGGTTAATCTACAGAAGAGATCGGACTACCATACGAGTGAGCTACTTAAAACTTTGTTAATATAGTTAAGTAGCGAACCTGGCAGTGTTTAGCAATTGCTAAATATGTATGGTAATTGTATACAGGGTGTTACAAAAAGGTACGGCCAAACTTTCAGGAAACATTCCTCACACACAAATAAAGAAAAGATGTTATGTGGACATGTGTCCGGAACCGCTTAATTTCCATGTTAGTTTCGTCAGTATGTACTGTACTTCCTCGATTCAGCGCCAGTTGGCCCAGTTGAAGGAAGGTAATGTTCACTTCGGTGCTTTTGTTGACATGCGACTCATTACTCTACAGTACTAGCATCAAGCACATCAGTACGTAGCATCAATAGGTTAGTGTTCATCACGAACGTGGTTTTGCAGTCAGTGCGATGTTTACAAATGCGGAGTTGGCAGATGCCAATTTGATGTATGGATTAGCACGGGGTAATAGCCGTGGTGCGGCACGTTTGTATCGAGACAGATTTCCAAAACGAAGGTGACCCGACAGGAAGACGTTCGAAGCAATTGATCGGCGTCTTAGGGAGCACGGAACATTCCAGCCTATGACTCGCGACTGGGGAAGACCTAGAACGACGAGGACACCTGCAATGGACGAGGCAATTCTTCGTGCAGTTGACGATAACCCTAATGTCAGCGTCAGAGAAGTTGCTGCTGTACAAGGTAACGTTGACCACGTCACTGTATGGAGAGTGCTACGGGAGAACCATTTGTTTCCGTACCATGTACAGCGTGTGCAGGCACTATCAGCAGCTGATTGGCCTCCACGGGTACACTTCTGCGAATGGTTCATCCAACAATGTGTCAATCCTCATTTCAGTTCTCTTTACGGATGAGGCTTCATTCCAACGTGATTAAATTGTAAATTTTCACAGTCAACATGTGTGGGCTGACGAGAATCCGCACGCAATTGTGCAATCACGTTATCAACACAGATTTTCTGTGAACGTTGGGCAGGCATTGTTGGTGATGTCTTGATTGGGCCCCATGTTCTTCCACGTACGCTCAGTGGAGCACGTTATCATGATTTCATACGGGATACTCTACCTGTGCTGCTAGAACATGTGCCTTTGCAAGTACGACACATGTGGTTCATGCACGATGGAGCTCCTGCACATTTCAGTCGAAGTGTTCGTACGCTTCTCAACAACAGATTCGGTGACCGATGGATTGGTAGAGGCGGACCAATTCCATGGCCTCCACGCTCTCCTGACCTCAACCCTCTTGTCTTTCATTTATGGGGGCATTTGAAAGCTCTTGTCTACGCAACCCCGGTACCAAATATAGAGACTCTTCGTGCTCGCATTGTGGACGGCTGAGACACAATACGCCACTCTCCAGGGCTGCATCAGCGCATCAGGGATTCCATGTGACGGAGGGTGGATGCATGTAACCTCGCTAACGGAGGACATTTTGAACATTTCCTGTAACAAAGTGTTTGAAGTCACTCTGGTACGTTCTGTTGCTGTGTGTTTCCATTCCATGATTAATGTGATTTGAAGAGAAGTAATTAAATGAGCTCTAACATGGAAAGTAAGCGTTTCCGGACACATGTCCACATAACATATTTTCTTTCTTTGTGTGTGAGAAATGTTTCCTGAAAGTTTGGCAGTACCTTTTTGTAACACCCTGTATACGTCCTAATCGTCTCCTCCCTGCCCTCCCAGTCCATCGTCACCTTCCCGCTCTCTCTGCCTCTGGCCATAAGACTTGTTTCTTGGTGTTTCCAATGAAAGTTTGATTGGCAATTAAAGTCGCTTAAAACGAATGGGTAAACCAGTCGGTATCACTGGTATGCGGGGTGTGAGAGATCACTTAGGCTGCTGGAAGTGTGAGGATAGCAGTAGCTTCAGTGACAGTACTGCACATAGTTTTAATCAGCGAACGGGTAGGATTACAAAATTTCGGACGATTCAGATTCCGTAGTACATTTACATCTACATACTCCACAAATCACCTTACGGTGCGTGGCGGAGCGTACCCTGTACTGCTACTAGCCACTTCCTATCCTCGCAAATAGAGCGAGGGATAAACGACTCTCTATATGCCTCCTTATAAGTCCTCATTTCTGGTGTTTTATGTTCGTGGTCCTTACGTGAAATGTATGCTGGTGGCAGTAGAATCGTTCTGCATTCAACCCCAATTGCTGGCTCACAAATTTTCTCAATATTGTTCCTCGAAAAGAACATCGCTTTCCCTCCAGTATTTCTTATTTGAGTTTCCGAAGTTTGTCCGTAATTCTTGCGTGTTGTTTGAACATACCTGTAACAAATCTATCACCCTGCCTCTGGAACGCTTCGATTTCTACCTTCAGCCCGATATGTTGCGGATACCAAACTGTCGAACACTACTCAACAATGTGTTGCGCTAGCGTCTTGTATGTGGTCTCCTTTTTCAGATGAACCACACCATCCACCATCCACACCACACTCCTCACATGCTCGTACCATTTACTTTCGCTTTGCAATTTTACAGCCGTATATCTAAACGACGCGACTGTGTCGAGCAGTATACTACTAAAATAGTATGCGGAAGTTACAGGTTTGTTTTTCTTTCTCATTTGCATTAACTTACATTTTTCTTCCTTTAGAGCTAGCTACCATTGAGCACACCAAGTAGAAATTTTGTCTGTCAACTTGTATCCTCCTACAGTCATCCAACTTAGACACCTTCCCGTGCATCACAGCTTCATCAGCAAAGAACCGCAAATGCCTGCCCACTTTGTCCGACAGATCATTTATGTATATAGAAAATAATAGCGGTTCTAACACACTTCAGACGTGGAGCACTCCGGACGAAATCCCTCTCTGATGAACAGTCTCCGTCGAGGCGAACATTCTGCGTTCCATTACTTAAGAAGTCTTCGAACCACTCACATGTCTGGAAATCTAGTCCATATGATCGTACCTTATTTAACAGTGTGCTGTTGGGCAACGCATGAAACGCGTTTCGGAAATCTAGAAATATGGAATCCGCCTGTTGGCCTTCATCCGTAGTTAGAAGTATAAGATATGAGAAAAGGGCAAGCTGAATTTCACACGAGCAGTACTTCTAAAGCCGTGCTGAAATGTGGGCAGAAACTTTTCCCGTCTCAAGGAAATTTGATATTCGAACTGAGAATATAGTGAATTCAGCCGCAAAGCGATGGGACGGATATTCGTCTATAATTTTGCGGATCCGTTATTTTACCTTTGTTATATACAGGAGTCACTTGAACTTTTTCCGGTCGAGTGAGACTTTGCGCTGTGCGAGAGATTGACGATAAATGCAACCTAACCAGGGGGCCAATGCCGTAGAGTACTCTGTAAAGCCGAATTGGGATTCCATCCGGACCTGGTAACTTATTTGTTTTCAACTCTTTGTTGTTTCTCTACCCCAGGGATGCTTATTACTGTGTCGTCCATAGGGATTCTGTTAGATGGTTAAAGGATGGTATGTTTGTACGATTCTCTTGCGTGAGCGATTTCTTAAACCCCAAGTTTAAAGCTTGGGCTATCGTTTCGCTGTCTTTTACTGCCACAATAAACTTTTCAACGAGTGACTTGATAGAAGCCGTAGACTTACTAAGCGATTCTACATAGGACCAGAATTCTCATATTCTTGACCAGATTTTTTCCTAAGGTATGACGGTGCATAAATCGTTTCAGACGCAGGAATCTCTACTAACCTTTGTCTTTCGTCATTTATGCGTTCTTTTTTTGGAACCGAGCGTTATTTAAATTTCGTTGTTAAACCACGGCGGATGTTTCCATCCTTAACCCATCTGTTTATTCTATCAGAAGCACTGACCCAGCCTTCTTGTCTGATTTATGAGCATTCATAACCAGATTCGCTATATCATGATCACTACCCAGACTGTAATAGTATTCTAATCGTAAGCTGGTAAGTTATAAATACAACTTTTCTGGAGCGACTGCTACGGTCGCAGGTTCGAATCCTGCCTCGGGCATGGATGTGTGTGATGTCCTTAGGTTAGTTAGGTTTAAGTAGTTCTAAGTTCTAGGGGACTGATAACCACAGCAGTTGAGTCCCATAGTGCTCAGAGCCATTTTTTGAACTTTTCTGTTTTGTTAAAACCGACTATGAGCAAGAAAAAACACATTACATTGTTGTGTATAAATTTTTAAAAGGTATACAACAAGAAAAAAATATAAAACTGACTGCGAGAAAGAAAACTAAAACTAATTCACAGAAAACCTGTACATTGTTGTTTTTATTGTCTGTCGGTCAGAACGTTTATTAGAGTATCTTGCATAATTCTGAAGGATATCGGTCAAGAACTTTCGGAGAGTTTTGGGAACAACGCTAAACATCCTGTCTATATAATAGTATAAATGAGCCAACAAGAATATTGAATCAGATATTTAAAAAGTCTGCACAATTCGTTACTTAAGGCAGCTACACGAGCAGCATAGAAGCATATGATGGGAAACGTACACATACTTCATAAGCGATTGGATTTGTAAGTTCGTTTGACTGATTTTAATTAGTTACTCAGAACTTTTCAATGCATTTGGGAGGACGATGGCTCTGATCCGCGTCCTGCCACCCAGATTTAGGTTTTCTGTGATTTCCGTGAATCGCTCCAGGCAAATACCGAGATAGTTCCTTTGAAAGGGTGTGGCCCGATTTCCTTCCCCATCCTCGTCACAATGCGAGCTTGTTCTCAGATTCTAATAACCTCGATGTCGACGAGATGTTGAACACGATCTTCCTTCCTTCGACTTTTCAGTGTCGCCCATAACTTTAATTCAGTTAAATATACGTAATAAATTTGGATAACAAGGGAAATAGACGATTTCCTACGGAACTGATGTCTCTTAATATTTTTTGTAACTATGCGAGACAGTGAAAAAAAGTTAATATCGTCTTCATTTGAAGCGTGTAATCATTTTAATTAAGACTGTGAATGAACTACTTCAAGTATAATTATTGTAATATCATTTTAATCAGCTTTCCAGCACGCTCCTACTGATACCTACGGCTTTACGTTAGCGTTTGTGTCGAAAGATTCAGATTCGGTGATTTCTCTAACCTGTTGAATGACGCAAATTCTCGAAAATTCCAGGGACAGGGGAACCGATCTTGTAAAAGAGGAACAGCCTTCTTTGTTCTATGACGGGGCGCTAGCAGAGGCAGGGTCTGTTTTTCTCTGCACCTTGGTTTTTACAGTCAAATTTCATGGACTAGGTCATTTTTTAGGTTGGAAGGAGTCAATGCTTAAATAATTTCGTCATTGTGTAGGATTTATACCACATTGCGCCCCGCTTCATTCCTTCGTTACACTACAGGCCGCAGTGTGTAAAGCGCAGCTGCATCAGTAGTTGGTAGTCCGTAACTGACGTCACACCACGTGACGCCAGATGGTCACGTTGTGTGGAACGCGGGACGTTAAGAGACACTTCCTATGCTGGAGCAGTGGAGAGTAACCTTTTGGATGAGGCGCCAAGCTGCATATCGCTCACAATTTGCTATTTCAGATTACTACTGAATTTTAATTTCCAACTATACTGGTGGTCTTGTTTGTACTGAGAACAATCATTAAATAACTTCAACGACTTCAATAATGTTTATGAGAAAAGTTAGATGCATCAGTTAAGGTGAACTTTTATTAGATGTTGAGATGGGCCAGTCATAAGCGAGCAAGTGGAGGAAGGAGCGAAAACGGTGGTTAAGCGTCTGCAGTAGTCGCGACAGGGATTGAAAGGTGTAAAGACATGTACTGTAAATGATAGGACACTTAAAATGTTTAGTGTGATATTACCGGAGATATATAAACTAAATGTAGAAGCATTTTGCGTGCAAGAGACCGTTATTCACGGTGTTCAGGAAATATTTAAAGTTGCAAAATTTACTTTTACTGGCTCTGTGTCTCTTCAGGTTGTCCACGACGAAGCTTGAATAAATTTCGAGAGGCATTTGTGGCATCCTAAGCTAGCGTCCGTTCCTTTATTTGGGTTGAATCATAATTTGGATTTTTATTTTCCACCACTGTTCGTCCTTGCACCATTCAATATAGGAACAACGAACTTGCGACCTTCTGCGAAGAGTCCAATGAGGACAGCAATATCTGCAAATGGCGTCCATGAGACATTTATTGCAGACTACAAGTGAGCTAAAACACCTCCAGATAATCAGTGAAGATACAGGGCGCAAAGGCAGAATAGTGTTACGGTCTTTCATTTCATAACGTCCGTGTTACCTTCGTGTAAACAAAACGGTGAAATTCAGTGCTGGCTGGTCTAACGTGTGGAAGTGGAAATCTGCATACCAGTTTTCGGCAGTAGCTAGTAGGCACTTTGCATATGCCTTGAAGACCACCATTTAGGTGATAGACTTGATAATCTGCAGTGCACAGCACTTTGAAAATAATCACTTACTTTGCCATTTTTTTCACCACATTTGTGTTACAGCTTGTTCGGTTGAATTTATTATCTTCACGTGTAGATGGTTCGGACTTAGTCCGCAGAGTTGAACTCCTAAATCGCAGTCGAGTTGGGCACAATATTTTTGCTTCAGTTTTGTCGAGTGTCAGACGTACTTGGGTTAATAGTGATTAAAGCTGGTCCGAACACGTGAGTAGCTGGACAGAGAGAGTTGAACAACCAGAATAAGCAAGAGAACTACCGTATTCATTCACATAAATACTCCGTAAGCCGCCGTATGGCCCATCCGATGACTTTGCGATCAACTGTAGCTCTCAGTGGACCTGTTCACTGCAGGCCGGTGTGGCCGAGCGGTTCTAGCTTCAATCTGAAACCACAGGACCGCTACGGTCGCAGGTTCGGATCCTGCCTCGGGCATGGATGTGTCTGATGTCCTTACGTTAGTTAGGTTTTAGTTGTTCTTAGTTCTAGGGGACTGATGACCTCAGCAGTTAAGTCCTATAGTGCTCAGAGCCATTTTTTGTACCAAACCTCCAAATATCCTAAGGGTTTTAAACACCACTCGCGCGGAGCGGATCGGAAAATCCTCCGCTTATCAATCGCTTGTCCGATCAAAAATGTGTGTTTCCTTTATTCATCTGCACGACCGTGTACTTTACGCCGTCTCAACACAGTCCACCATCGAGGCATACGGTTGGCCAATGGAGTTTCCTACATTAGCCCAGTTATGGGTCTCTATGCAGACGTTGCCGAACGGCCTCTGTCATACTGGTGTGTTGTTCTCCTCAGCAAATAAGCGCGCCGTCTGTCCGCTATCCCCAACCATGCATCCTGTGCGTCCTTTTTTGATAACTCCCTTGACCGCCAGGAAAAGGTAAGCTCAACTTATTTGTGTCTCGGAGTTCGCTTTCGTATACGGCTTCGGAAGCTTAACGTGACGTTACGTGCCACGTTCCCGACGGGTGAGAGCCCTTCACCACCTTTACTTCGTGCAGAGGTCCGCGTTCATCCTAGACTCAGTTAGCTTTCCAAGGACGCTGCTCTAGATACGACCTATCTCTGTAAGTTTCTCGAACTTCGCACGCAACTTGGAGGCAGGACACTAGTCTACACTGATGGCTAGAAGCGCGTCAGTGGTGTCGGGAGCGCCTTTGCCATTGGCAAAAAACATTTTAGATACCGGCTTCCAGACCAATGCTCGATTTTTACTGCAGGGCTTTCCGCCCTGCAAATGGCCACCAAGTACACTCTAAAACACATGCTCTCAGTTGTGAATTTTGTTCCGATTCACATAGTGCGATCCAGAACCTGTGTGTACTATACATATACTACTACTTAGTACAACGAATCTGCGAATGCCTCCTCTTGCTCTCTGATGGAGCCAATGTGGTCTTCATGTGGGCCCCTAGTCACGTCGGAGTGACGGGAAGCCAAGCTGCCGAGGCTGCTGCCTACGCTGCAGTCAGACTACGTAAGCCTTTTAGCTATTCTGTCCTTTCAGATGACTGTGTCCCTCTGGCATGAACACTGGGCTTCATTACATGGGAACAAATTGCGGGAATTTCTTACTGCAAAAAGCCATTGATAGCGCGCCATTTTCCGACCCAATGCCGATTTTATAACCGTTCACCTTTACATGTATATTTGCCATCTGAATTATCAGATGTTTTAGCAGATACAGCACGAGCTGTTGATCGCATTTTACTTTCTATTTGTTGTAGTAATATGGCGAAAGAAATGTACTTTTCAACCGTTTGAGCGTACACCTCAAAGGGGAAGTGAACGTTTTTAGCCATCACTCTGCTCCAGTCGATTAGGATCTGAGTATTATCGACTTAAGCTTCATCCGGTAATTGACCATTTAAAGTTATGACACGGTCGCTTATGACCTCGGCTGTTTTGCGCCATAAAGCAACAACCATGTGGTGCATGGTGGAGGGAGCCTTGTACCACTACTAGTTGTTTTGTGTCCCACTCGTAAATAGAGCCAGTTTGAAAAGATTGTCTACACGTCTCTGTACGAGCCCTAATTTCTCTTATTTTTATCTTTGTTGTCCTTCCGCGAAATGTACGTTAGTCCCAGGGAGAATATTTCTGCAGTCAGATTCAAATGCCAGTTCTCTAAATAGTGCAAAACATGTCATTTTTATTAGTTTTAAGTGAAAAAATCCATAGTGACATCTTAAGTACTTTTTCTTTATATATGTAGTCTGAAAATATTTAGCATTTTCTTCTGTTTTCTTTATAATTTCAAATGACGTTCCTGAGCCACCGATCCACTTAAGAACAAATTACAACAAAAGCCTGTCTACTACTACTACTACTACTACTACTACTACTATTCCTCCTCGTGGTGCGTTCTTCGTATTGACCATTTACTGAAGGGTACGATCAGACTTCTGCCAGAATCGTTGAGACGGCATGCGCGTGAAGCTTGTGACGAGCCGTTTCCCGGTCTTTCGGTGGTCAGTACGTGAAAACGGTGTAAGGAAAAATATTAAAGCACTACATCGTAGCAAACCCGTAAATTTTTTACTTTCCAAAATAATCCAATAGCAACGGTTGAAAATAAGTTATTTGTCACATTGTGGGGAAATGCCCTCGAAAAATGAAATAACCATGTTGCGTGGCACAAAATGGTATACTAGGTTAACTTAGGTCTCCTGCGGCGTAAACTGTGCGTCTCGCACTTAAAACAAACTTGATACACGTAATAAGCCTAAAGTTATTGTCGCGAAAGTTTGGCGGCCGTGTTTAAAATGTGCCACTCGTATGCCTCAAAGATATTGCTAGTGGAACGAAATCCTAAGAGGTGTAAATATTCTTTTCAGTCGCCTAGGATGCCCAACGTGACGAGAGTGCAGTTCCTGCCGCGAACTAGCTGCGTGGGCGTGAACCTGGAAGGCGATACGGCGCCTGCTGCTCGCCTCTTGCCTGGAGGGCGGCGGGTGACTCACACACAATAAATAGCGAGGGGCTGGCGCCCTCGCGATGCGAGTGTTCGTGACGATTCTCAGCTCTCCTTAAACATGTGCTGTCTCCTCGTACAGTCAATGCTTGAATGCCGCGGAACGCCACTCATTTTGGGAATTAGATTCACTTCGACAGAAACAATATCGGGCACACGTTATGTTGATGTAAATGTTAACATCTCTACTCCAGAATTCAACTGACGGTGTGTCGCGGAGCATTTTTCTGGTAAAGCCATCTCCCTCCCCCCACCCCGTACCCCCACCTTTTTCACTTTTCCATTCACAAATTGTTGGTGGGAAGACCGAATGTCCGTAATCCTCTATAAGGGCACTAATTTCTTTGGTTCCCTCCTCGTGCTCATATCCGATACGCATGTGGGAGCTGCGTTTATTTTCGGAACGTACGTTCTCGGAATTTAGACAGTAAACCTCTCCGTGGTACACAACACCTCTTGTAGCGTCTGCCATGGGAGTTTGTTGAGCATTCCGTAATGCTCGCGCGCCGACTTAACGACCCCGTGACCAATTGTGTGATTGGATTGAAGAGTTCCTAGATAACAGAACGCAGCATGTCATTCTCAATGGAGAGAAGTCTTCCGAAGTAAGAGTGATTTCAGGTGTGCCGCAGGGGAGTGTAGTAGGACCGTTGCTATTCACAATATACATAAATGACCTTGTGGATGACATCGGAAGTTCACTGAGGCTTTTTGCGGATGATGCTGTGGTATATCGAGAGGTTGTAACAATGGAAAATTGTACTGAAATGCAGGAGAATCTGCAGCGAATTGACGCATGGTGCAGGGAATGGCAATTGAATCTCAGTGTAGACAAGTGTAATGTGCTGCGAATGCATAGAAAGAAAGATCCCATATCATTTACCTACAATATAGCAGGTCAGCAACTGGAAGCAGTTAATTCCATAAATTATGTGGGAGTACGGCTTAGGAGTGATTTAAAATTGAATGATCATATAAAGTTGATCGTCGGTAATGCAGATGCCAGACTGAGATTCAGTGGAAGAATCCCAAGGAAATGCAATCCGAAAACAAAGGAAGTAGATTACAGTATGCTTGTTTGCCCACTGCTTGAATACTGCTCAGCAGTGTGGGATCCGTACCAGATAGGGTTGATAGAAGAGATGGAGAAGATCCAACGGAGAGCAGCGCGCTTCGTTACAGGATCATTTAGTGATCGCGAAAGCGTTACGGAGATGATAGATAAACTCCAGTGGAAGACTCTGCAGGAGAGACGCTCAGTAACTCGGTACGGGCTTTTGTTGAAGTTTCGAGAACATACACTCACCGAGGAGTCAAGCAGTAAATTGCTCCCTCCTACGTATCTTGCGAAGAGACCATGAGGATAAAATCGGAGAGGTTAGAGCCCACACAGAGGCATACCGACAATCCTTCTTTCCACGAACAATACGAGACTGGAATAGAAGGGAGAACTGATAGAGGTACTCAAGGTACCCATCGCCACACACTTTCAGGTGGCTTGCGGAGTATGGATGTAGATGTAGAAAGGTGTCGCGCTATAGGATCTTCTGTTGACCCAATCTAGTTATCAACCCAGAATGATGCACAATACCCAAGAGTTCACTGAGATGACAAGCCATGAGATAGCCATATGCATATATACGGATGGCGGTAGTATCGCGAACACAAGGAATAAAACGGCATTGCATAGGCGAAGCTGTCATTTGTGCTCAGATGATTAATATGAAAAGGTTTCCGGCGTGATTATGGCCGCACAGCGGGAATTAACAACTTTGAACTCAGTCAGAATGGTGGTAGGAGCTTGACACACAGGACATTCCATTTCAGAAAATGTTAGGAAATTCAATAGTCAGAGATCCATAGCGTCAGGAGTGTGCCGAAAATACCAGATTTCAGGCATTACCTCTCACGACCTACAATGCAGTGGTCGATGGCCTTCGCTTAACGACAGAGCAGTGGCATTTGCGGAGAGTTGTCAGTGCTAACAGACAAGCAACACTGCGTGAAATAACCAGAGAAATACACGTGGGACATACGATGAACGTACCCGTTAGGACAGTGCGACAAAATGCGGCGTTAATGGGCGACGGCAATAGGACAGCACATCGCCTGCAGCGCCTCTCCCAGGCTCGTGGCCATATCGGTTGGACCCTAGGCGATTGGAAAACCTTGGCCTGGTCAGGTGAGTCCCGATTAAAATTGGTAAAGGCTGATGCTAGGATTAGACTGTGGCGAAGACCCCACGAAGGCATGGACCCAGGTCGTCCACAAGGCACTGTGCAGGCTGGTGGTGGCGGCTCCATAAGTGTGTGAGCTGTATTTACATGGAATGGACTGGGTCCTCTGGTCCAACTGTACAGATCATTAACTGGAAAAGTATATTGGATCGTCCATGGACTTAATGTTCCCAAACGACGATGGAATTTTTATGGATGACAATGGTCATTTCAGTGGGCCACAATTATTCGTGATTGTTTGAAGAACATTGTGGACAGTTAGAACGTATGATTTGGTCACCCAGACTGCCCAAAATGAGTGCCATCGAACGACTATGGGACATAGAGAGGTCAATTAGTGCACAAAATCCTGCGCTGGCAACACTTCTGCATTTATGGACGGCTATAGCGGCAGCATAGCCCAATATTTATGCAGGAGACTTCCAACGACTTATTGAATCCATGCCACGTTGAGCTGCTGCACTGCTCCTGGCAAAAGGTCAGACACAATATTAGGAGGTGTTCCACGAATTTTGTCTCCTCAGTGTAGGTCGAACAAGTATTTTACCAGCCGCTTTTCGGATGAACTGAATTTCCTTAGTTTTCCCAATGACGCTCAGCCTGGCGTCTGCTTTTCTTTCAGTTCCATCAATGTGCTCATTCCATTGTAGGTCGCCATGGATGGGTACTGCTAAGTACTTCACGGTATTTACGGTTTCCAATTAGCTGTCTCAAACCGTGAAATCGTATAGTAGAGTATATCGGCATCTATTTATGCGCAATACGTCACAATTACCAACGTTCAGGGTTAAGTGCCAGTCCTTGAACCAGCTGTGGATCCTTCGCAGGTCTTTCCGCTTTTCATTAGTCCTCCGGTGTTGCAAGCAACCTTTACACAACGGCATCATTTGCGAGCAACCCCACGAAATATCTAGTGTTCTCCGCTAGTTTATATTAAACTGTAAACGCAGCAACCACATAACACGCCCTTGGGGTCTTCCGAAATTGCTTCTACATGAGATTTTTTTCCGTTGTCAGTGGTGTGTCGACTTGTAACTACGAAGAATTGATAGTCTAGAATCAATCACAAATCTGGTCTGATATTCAGCAACCTCGTAGTTTGTTCACTAGACGACGAAAAGAATTAATATTTTTAGAGTAAACTATTTTGTGAACGATAATGATAAAAACTGAATAAATGAATTAAAATTTGTGTTACGGCCAGGACTGCAACCCGGGTCTGCTGCTCAAGCCATACTGCCTAATAAGGAGACACGGGTTCAAGTTCTGGCCGTGGCACAAATTTTAATTCACTTCTTCAGCTTCTGTTATTATCGAAAATAAAGTTGAGACTTCTATGTCTCAAGGAAAAAGTAATTTTATCAGATCAGTATTTTATCAATATCTGATGAAAAGAAGAAAATAAAAACAAATATTTTAACTGATACAAATTGGTTCCACATCTTACACAGAGAAGGTGGAAGATATACAGGGTGTTTATAAATGAAGATCGGGGTTTTAACGCTTTATAATATTTATTGTATTAAACTTAGTTATAAATATGTCAAATGAAAGAGCAACTCAATTTTTACAAGAACCTTATAAATGTTCAATGTGAGTACCATTTGTCACACGGCACACACAAAGTTCATAGCCAAGTTCTTCCCAAACGTTGATAAGTGTGTCTTCAGTGATTGTAGCAACAGCTGCTTCAATCCGGTTTCTTAATTCAGGGAGGTCTGCTGGTAGCAGAGGCACGTACACACGATCCTTGAAGCCCCAAAGGAAAAAATCGCATGGCGTTAGGTAGGGTGTTGAGTGTTCACTTTCTGTATCCGTGTTTGCTTCAGCCAAAATAGTGTCAGTTTAGGCTTAAATTGTTCATTCAATGTAATGTATTGCAGAGAGAACTTTAGTACAGATGACAAACTGTTTCGAACCTACAGCTATACTGCAGAAGACAGATAGTGACATGAACGGTAGCGTTTGCTACAAACACTTTCTTAAAAGATTTGGAACATAAGGGTCGCACTTAAAAATGAGTATTCTCGTGTAACATTTTATTTGACATAAAAGGAATGGCAATCAATTGAAAATGGTGAAAAACCACAGAAACACCTATGTGTAAAGAAAAAGAAGTAAAATTATTTTGATCGAGGTAGAATCCTTTCAAAATACACTCATGTGACCCTTGGTGAAAACAAAGAGCAGCGCTATAAAAGATTTAACTTCCGGTAAAATCTTTGTTCCCTAAAGCTAATGTCACTTCCATTTATCTGACAATATAACCTACCTCAGGAGCAACTGCTTCACCAGGCTGGGACGAAAGCAAGGCTGAAACTGAAGATGGCGTTTTCGCCCCTTCCAATTAAACAAAAAGCCGAAATACGCACATGAACTTTACACACTTGCACTTGGAATCATAAAACACCTAGGAAACTAAGTTCACGGTTAAGCATCAGTGAGGCATATGGTCACTCCGAAGAGCAACGCATGCCAAACAGCAACGTGCAAAGGTTTTTAATAAATCGTGAAGCATTTAATTTCATATCCATGTTAATTGTCTTCGGAGAGCAATCACCATGTTTCGTAGACAAAGTAGAGTGCAGGCATAGAAAGTGATGGTTATTATACAGGGTAGATCCAAACTCAGTCGACAAAATTTTAACGGTAGTTCAGGGATATTTTCTGAAAGGACCCATGGTTTCCGCTGGTTCGTTACAGAGCAATTGCATTTCGTGTGGTTTCATAACCCCATTCACCCTTTTGTCTGTACTGCACTGGAAATATCTGCACAGTAGTGCAACAGTAATGCTCAGTTTTACTCTTCCTCAAGCTTGCTTTCAGTTCTGCTGGCTTGTGTCTGGCTTGTGTCTGGTTTGTTTTTCCATCAGTGTTGTGCGGGCCCCCTCCCCCCCCCCCCTACAAACACACACACACACACACACACACACACACACACACACACACACACAAAAATTGAACACATTGTGAGAAGCGTACGTATTTCGTCTGAGGGTTGCTCTATTTCTCGGTGTTCAGTGTTGTGTTCAGTGATCCCGCATTACACTTTATTTATTATGAAGGTATCTGCACAGAAAATGTTAGCTGGGGGAATAAAGCGACTAATACACAATTGCATTATTATTAGGTAACATGCCACCGGAATACTCGGAGCTATCTCTGAACAGCTGTCAAAATATTTTCTGATTTCGGGATAAAACTGTAGTCGCTTTTATCAGGAGAACATGATGATCGTGTGTACGTTGGTTACCTTAATTCCGGTGGTGATGATGGTGATGTGTGGTCTTCGGCTCGAAGACTGGTTTCATCCAGCTCTTCTCACGTGTCAGTTACGTGCAAGCCTCTTCATAACCACTGCAAGCTACATCCATTTGATATGCTTGCCGCATTATTCAAGCCTTGGTCGCCCACTGTTTTTCTCTATTCCTCAGTCTCAGAATATGTCTATCAACCGATCCATTCTTTTACTAAGTTTGTGCGATAAATGTCCTATTTTCGCCAATTCCATGCAGTATTTACTAATTTATTCGATCTGCGAATGTGATCTTCAGCATCCTTCTCTAGCAGCACATTTCAAAAGCTCTTATTCTGTTCTTGTCGAAACTTTTCATCGTTCACGGTTCACTTCTGTACAATGCTGCAATCAAGACAAATACCTTCAGTAAAAGCTTCCTAGCATTTAAATTTACATTTGATGATATGAAATTAATCTGTTTCGAGGGTTCTTTTTCTTGTTATTGCGAATCTGAATTACACTGACGAAAAAATAAGAAAAAAGTAACATCCTCAAGGACCGTGTTTAGTCGCACCGGGGTGAAATATGTGCATATAGAGGGGTTGCAGTGTTAGTGATTAGTTTGTCACGATTATCGACAAACAGCCGGCTCTCAGGTAATCTGTATGTGCACGTTCTGTTCAGACTCTGCAAGCTGTAACTGTGTCGAGTTAGAAGTGAACAGTGTGTGCAACAGCATTCATTCTGGTACAACCTCGCCCCACAGATGAGTGCGTACCCCTGTAGAACAGTTTCGGGTTTTTGAACGATGCCGCATTTTGGGCTTGCGGGAAGCTGGGTGGACATATCGACGGATTGCTGCGCTTCTTGGGCACAGTGTACGTGTGGTGTGTCGCTGCATTCAACAGTAGAGATACACGTGAAGATCGACCGTTGTTCCAGCAGCGGTGGCCGACAGAGGATAATCTAGGAACTGAATCCGGGCACATGTTGCACCTTTTGCCATCAGGGACTATTAGGAAGCGCCTGTTTGCAGTAAGATGGAGGTCCCTTGTGCCTCTGGCTTGGCTACCACTGACAGCACGATATCGTCTTCCATGGCCACTCGAGTGTCATGCAATAGTTGACTGGAGAGTCTTTTTGTCTTCTGTGATAAGAGTAGGTTTTGTTTGTATGAGAGTGATACACTCTACACGTGTGTAGCGTGATATACGCACGTGTGTGTGGCGTAAACCTGGTGAGCTGCTTGTTCCAGAATGCATTCGCCAACAGGTCCCATCCCAGACTTCTTGCTGGTGGTGGGCGTGAGGCGGCGGCATCAGTTGCAACTTCCGCCACATTTGATGTTTCTGACAGGGTAAAGTAACAAGTGCCCGCTACATTGCACAGGCTGTTAACCCCGGTCTACTTCAGTTTCTTCAACGAGAAGGTAATGTGCTTTTTTCTAGCAGAACAGTGCAGATCCACATCGGCTTATGCGACGCAGCATGATCTTAGTAGTGTAAAACTACTGTCCTGGCCAGCAAGACCAGGTCGTCTCTCTCCAGTACGAGACGTGATGAAGCGCGAAACTGACTTCCTCCAGTACGTCCAAGAATCGTTGCCGAATTGCAACAAAAGGCACCAGATGCTAGGAACTGTCTATGGCAGGCTGCCATTCGGAACTTTATGATCGTTCACATTCGAAAATACACGCCTCCGTTGCCGCCAGGGGTGTGTAGATTCTGTATTGATGGCTGTTTCGGCACCCTTTACTGTGGCGTGTTTAATGTGGTCTGAATTTATCATACACTCATACAAGGATGAACTTCTGTCACCGAACTTGCCATTAAAATTACATTGTCCATGACGGTGTTGCGTTTTCTTCCGGCAGTGTTTATCCCCCCTACTTCGGTCACATTTGTGTTCCTGTCAAAAAACAAAAACTCATCAGCTACTTTTAGTGTGTTATTTCCTAATCGAATCCCCTCAGCATTGGCTGATTTGACTGATTTTCGTTACCCTTTCTTTACATTTGCTTATATTCACGTTTTAACCTCTTTCCTTTTTCGTCATTGCGATAACTACTGTATCACCGACGAACCTCAAAACCTTTATTTCTTCTCTCCGAACTTTCATAACCTTTCCAAATTTCTCTTTTGTTTCCGTTACTGTTTGCTCCATGTACTGACTTCATAACATGGGGGATAGGCTACCATCGTGTCTCACTCCCTTCTCGAACACTGTCTCTCTTTAACGCCACTCGACTGTGACTGCCGTCTGATTTCCGCAAACGTTGTAAATGACCTTCCATTCACTGTATTTTATCTCTGCTACCTTCCAGAATTTCAAAGAGTGTATTCCAGTTAACATTGTCGAAAGCTTTCCCAAAATCTAAAAGTGTTTTAAATGTAGGAGAAGGTCGGCCTTTCTTAAACCTAGGTCGTAGTGTTGGTATTGCCTCGTGTATCCCTACGCTTGTCCAGAGCCCAAACTAATCTTCACAAGTTCGGCCACTGCCGGTTAATCTATTCTTCTGTAAACGTCTCGTGTCAGTAGTTTGTAACCATGATTTATTAAACTGATAGTTGTTGAGTATCTCAAAGTCTGAGGTTATTTCGCGTGCCTCCTATATCTTGCACACAAGGTGGAACATTTGTCATGGCTGCCTCTCCCAAAGTGGTATTATGAGGGGTTGTCTGTACACCAGGAGATGTTTCGTTGATAATGTTTCTAACTTACGGCTTCTGTTCACGTGGTATGCAACTTCTACATCCTCATACAAACATACATGTTGCTCGGAACAAAGGCCCGCCCGCACACTGAAAGGGACTGCAAAGCCGTGGCAGCAAGTTTTAATGAAACGCAATCTGCTGTTTGAAGTTAGTCCCTCAGTGAAATAGACCTCGGTCCTAAATCTGATGTGACCGGAAACAGTACTACAGCTCACCAAATGATGTGTGAGCTGCGTTGCAAATCGGCCTGTTTTTGCCCTGGTTCCAGTGGTAAATTACCAGTCGAGCCCATTCGCAGGACAACCGCTGCCAATTAGCGTGGGACACGCAGGATGCAATCAAAACCATTTAAAAATTAAAGTAAAATTTCCAAAAATCTACTGAAATTCTAGGAAGGCCCTATAATAAATTATACGATCAACGAATATGGGCATATAGCCATACACATGTCCGTCCAAAACAAATATAAACAGCAGAACAAGCAACCTTATACATACGTACACAAACATTCATCGACTTCGTATAGGCCGCAGGATAACGTGAATACAAAACGAACTAAAGCAGCATTAGGCATATCGAAGTACGTGCCACAATCCTGCGAAATATGTGCAAAATCAGATACCCTTTGGTGTACACTTACCATAATTGATCAAAGTTTGTGTAGGGGCTCGGCCGCTACCTTTTCATACGAATCATCTCAGTATTTGCCCGGAAACGAAACGAAAACCAACGATGGTCGAGCGGGGATTTGAAGCGGATACTCGCAACAGCCCGTCACCGGTTGTTAGCTGTGGTGGCGTGCAGCGGCCTAAATCGTTCCCAAGCAGCCGCTGCCAGGCCGCACTAATTAAAGCTGACCAACACTTAGGGCCACTGTGCTCGCAAATAGCACCGCGTTCTGCCCACTTTTAATTAATATACCGCATTTGCGGACTCAGTGTTCAACTCAGACGAGGGGCACGCAACTGTTTCTACTGCTACTGATTTAATGGTAATAATAGCAGGGAAAAGTAACTACTGACAAATTACTAGGAGTAATCTTCCTGTGCGATATAAAGTACAATGACCGCATAAAGTAAACTGCAGGAAAATCAAACGTCAGGTTGAGATTCATTGTCGGAATCTTCAGGAAATGATTCATCCACGCAAGAAATGGCTTACGAAGTTAAAACTAGCTGTGTGTTTCATTCGTAATACGAAGAGTGATACTGCAAGTGCTAAGACGGATCGAATGGCGAAGTCGTTAGCGCACGGAACTCTGATTCCTGAGCACTGAGGTTCAATTCCTCGCCCTGCCATTTACAGTTAGGTTTCTCTAAATCTCTTCAGGTGAATACGAGGGTGGTTCCTTGGAAACGGACACTGCCGATTTTCTTCTCGAGTCTGTGCTTCTGTTTAGTTTCTGCTATCAAATGAAGTTTTATGTTAGTTGCAAATTTAAGGTTTCTTGGCCTTGAAATTTCGTTGGTAACGCATTTATTTTATTTATTTTTTTAATGTAGAGAGCAACACTAGTCTCGGTACCTCTCTCCCGTCTATCTTCCTGTGACAGGGAGTACGTTTATCAAGGTTTCCGCTGTTCTGAACGGTATATTATTACATGTGTGCAAACCGAATTGCGTCTCAAACCGTGGATGTTTCGTTACGTCTGTATAAATTAAATTTTATTCTAACTGACCATTAACATTTATTTTCCCAGATATTTCAGTTTGACACTTTATTTTAAAAATTTATTAAGCCCCGCCAGAACCATTATGTATCCGAGAAATGCGCTAGACTAAATGTTTTATCTTTTGGCTCTCCATAAATTATTCTTACCTTAAACTTACTTCAAATACTCCCTATGAAAATCATAAGTTTAAGTTTGTTGGGTTGCTAAAGCAAACTAGGGGCAAACATCAGACAAATAAGATACAGTGTTAAAGAAGGAACCATGTTCTACGTGCTGTACGCGAAAAAGAACGTCATTTTTATTTCCAGCTTACGTTTTGATGGACTGATAGACGAAGAAACAGGAAGAAAAATGAAACCTGAAACGATTATAATATTAGATGAGAAGACAACTGGCTGTATTTTATTCAAGAAGTGAAGCGTTAGGTTAAATGGTTCAAATGGCTCTGAGCACTATGGGACTTAACATCTATGGTCATCAGTCCCCTAGAACTTAGAACTACTTAAACCTAACTAACCTAAGGACATCACACAACACCCAGTCATCACGAGGCAGAGAAAATCCCTGACCCCGCCGGGAATCGAACACGGGAACCCGGGCGCGGGAAGCGAGAACGCTACCGCACGACCACGAGCTACGGACTGTTAGGGTAAATAGCGATGCTGTTTATTTCAGAAACGAAAATATGAGACTTTCCCTCCAGCTTAAGAAAAGGATTGGTTCAAGAACGCTTGGAGAGGAAAACTTCAAATCTAGGTTTTCCGTTACTCTTTCATCTAGACCTGGTGAAATTTTAAGAATTGACAGGGAAGAGAAGGGAAATATGCACAAGCGAAACCGAAGTGCTACAAACGCTTAGAATGGATGTAGACAGTATCAGAGACGAAAAGAAATCTGAATGAAGAAATACATGTGATTCATGTGGTACGTCTCTGTCTCCAGCACGCTACTTCAGTACGCAAAAAGACACACTTAAGACATAAAAGACCGTTTCAGAGTAGGTTTACAATCCTTGACGACAAAAAATTGTTTTCATCATTACAATCAGTATCTCCTCTGGACACAAATAGCTTCATAGCTACTGCTTTCGTCAATACAGAGATGCTCCGCAGGAGAAACTACTGACGATGTGCTAAGAGGAAAATTTTTTTCTCAACAGTTCGTTATCACTTCGACCGGAAATTTTGGAGAGAGAAGCAACAGTTTCTTACCGGATCCCGATCGCTGTCTATTTAAGTTGCTGTCCTTCGTCAGCATTAGTCTTGCGTTACTAGTTTTAAATGTAAGTCGTTTAGTGCATCCAGTAAAAAACCGGTAGCGCGTACGTCACCCCTACAGTGCTTCTCATTCGTATATGCCGAAGTAAACAAAACAGTCAAAACGAACAGCTGAGTACTGTTTCGGACAGCTGGTTGTGGTGCGGAAAAAACTACAGCCAGTGAAAGCATAAAATATCGCTCACCCACGTGCGGCGAGACATAAGGCGCTATAAAAAGGGCGTGCGACTATTCCTGTAGCAGCGGCGCTCCGACGTTGTTAATAAAAGCAGAGCGAGCGCGACAGCCTCGCTACAAGTTTTGATAATCTGACAGCGTCGTGGCGGGTGTCTCGTGGCGCCCATCTTCACGCAGCCAGTATGCCGTGTCAAGCAGTCCCCATTCAGCGTAGTAGTTCCCGTTCTTCCTTTTTAACACTAAAACTCCTCTGTTCTCCAAAAAAGTGAAAGACATTGACAGAGGACTATTCGGGGAGCAGCGGAATTACTGCCTGCTCGGTAACCCTGTTCTTCAAAATTAATCTTTAACTTTGCAGTGGAATGTGCGATTTGTTGAAACACTGTGGCAGATTGACATGATATTCGACTGGGAATCGAAGCTTCATTTCTGCCAATCCCTCTCTCTAACTTTCGAAACTTCATAGAAATTCTGCCTGATACTTTCCACAACTAGCACTGCTGGGAGAAAGGGATTAGTTTCCAGATAGAATTTTTTATAAAAGTTTTTTGAAATTACTGCAACCAGTCGCCTTTTTGTTGTTCAATTTTTTTATTATTCCATTGTCGTTTTCAAACCGCCTAGCGATTCATCATCAGATGGTACATATATTAATTGTCTGAGCAGTGTGGGAGTCATGTAGCTGTGGCGAGATGTATAAACGAAACAGACAAGCTCTGAATGTGGCGAGAATTATTCACTTTCCGAGATAGATTTTGTTGCTTTTCTGATATCCGACCAATGAATACTAATCACTGTAAGTAAAGCAACAAAATCTATCTCATAATGTGAATAATTATCGCCACACTCACTGGTTTAATGTTTCGTTTGTACAAATTGCCACAGCTACATGTCTCCCACACTGCTGCAGACAATTAACATATGTACCATCTGATAATAAATTGTTAGGCGGTTTGAAACCGATAATGGAATAATAATAAAAAATTGAACAAAACAAAAGGCGATAAAACAATTTTTCATTCTACAGCGTAATACGAGAGAGTAGTGAGTGAGGGTTGAGTCGTTCCTAGCTGGGAAGTTATCGACTTTTCGTCATTGTAACATTCGGGACTTGCATCTCATCCTGGAGTCAGGTACGAACCGTCAGTCCACAATTATCTGCATGTGGTGCTCGGCGAAGGTGAAGATTTGAAAATGAAGACTGAATATGTGTTCAAGCCAATAACACAATCGCCTGATGGAACAAGTCAGTTGGAAAATCACGTAGAGTTACGAAAAAATTAGTTCAAAATGCAAGCTGCTCAGAGACTGCATAAGCGTGTGGAACAGAGACAAAGTACTGTTTGATGAAAATTTGCATTTTTTAAAAGTGAAAACGATGAATATTACCTGTATTGCCTTTCATGTCCAATTATGTTGCGTATAAAATTTAAGAAAAAATTCGACAAATGTCTTTCATCTACAGCAAATTCGAACAAATTATTCCGGAGATTAACATAAGTATCACATGTTCATTATCATAATACACGTGAAATTCTTATTTTAGGAGAAAGATAGCGCAGTTCACAAAGGCATTGCCCACAATTTACAAGGTTTCTGGTTTTATTCCTGCCCGACCCACACTTTTAATCTTCCAGGGAGTTAAAACCCTTATCTCTGTTTTGTGTGGTTTTCCTAAAACACTTGATAAAAACACTGCAACATTAAAATTCGTAAATAAAAATATCTGTTTGTGCCGAAAACAGTGTTACGACTGGACATAAAATGAAGTATGATGAATCGAGAATGTCGACTCGTGCACAAACATAGGCTGTCATCAAAGAGGCCACAGAGATCAGAAAGTGCAACAAGCACTTAACCGGGACATCGGCTGTAATCTTAGTGGTGGCTGAAAACGTGCTCTTGATGTTGAAAATTGCAGAGAAATTCGCAGAGAAGTTTACATTCAAGCGGACGCCACCAACAACGCAGACATACAGTCTGGCAGAACGACGTAGTCTATTGATGAAAGCTGTCGTCGAAAACCAGTGTTTTTATTGAGATCTTCAGTGGCAAAAAATACTGCGAATATTTTACACAAGTACACCGCAGCGAGAAATTTTCATTCCTATACTTCTGCCAATTCCTTCATCAAGGCAACTGTTTCTTCCTCCTACCTTCTAAACAAATCTCGGCCTCATGACCTGGTTAAAAACATAAATCTGATTTCTGTTGTCCTATAAGAGACGAGGCAAGGTCACTACGTTATCCATTCTTCACTTTACACAGTAAGTTTAACTGCGATGTACCTCCTCCGTTCCACTTCAACATTTAGAGCATTCCACCCCATCTCTTGCGAAATGCGTCACTACGTAATTGTGAACTGTGCACCACTCAATCAGGAGTTCTCTAACTCCTCAAAATAAATAAATAAAATTAAATAAATAAATAAAATTAAATAAATAAATAAAATTAAATAAATAAATAAATAAATAAAAATTTAAAAAAGTTTGAGGAGAAACTTAGCGTAGATACAATGTGGTAAACCATGCAGGAAAATGATCACCCTGTTGACTGTGACTCTAAAAATGTTGGGTAGAATAAAGCGTTAGGAGTGTCTTCGTGGTTGGAGGTATCCTTGTGTCATAACGATGTAGCTGATCCGATTCAAACATGTTGGGGGAATCGATGCTCGTAAGTCAACCATCAATTTTCCGATAATTGGTTTAATACCTTTAATTTTTCTCACTTTGAATCTTCTCCTCCTCCTCCTCCTCCTCCTCCTCCTCCTCCTCCTCCTCCTCCTCCCTCGCTCTCTTACAGCAACCCTCACAGATTCATAGATTTTTTATTCATTTGTGTATTCATTTTCCGTAGCAAGATTATGGTATTCGGACAGTCTCCTATTTTTAACTAGGCATCCTTACAGATTTGGTGACAGCCAACGTTAAAGTGTACATAGTACGTGGCGGCGGCGGCTCTTAAGAAGCAAAAGGTTAATTATGTTGTTGTTATGATCTTCAGTCCAGAGACTGGGTTTGATGCAGCTCTCCATGCTACTCTATTCCGTGGAAGCTTCATCATCTCCAAGTACCTACTGCAACCTACATCCTTCTGAATCTGCTTAGTGTATTCATCTCTTGGTCTCACTCTACGATTTTTATTCTGAACGCTGCCCTCCAACACTAAATTGGTGATCCCTTGATGCCTCAGAACATGTACTATCAACCGATCCCTTCTTCTAGTAAAGTTGCATCACAAATTCCTCTTCTCCCAATTCTATTCAGTACTTTCTCATTAGTTACGTGATCAACCTATCTAATCATCAGCATTCTTCTGTAGCATCACATTTCGAAAGTTCTATTCTCTTCTTGTCTAAACTATTTATCGTCCATGTTTCACTTCCATACATGGCTACACTCCATACAAATTCTTTCAGAAACGACTTAAATCTATACTCGGTGTTAACCAATTTCTCTTCTTCAGAAACGCTTTCCTTGCCATTGCCAGTCTATATTTTATATCCTCTCTACTTCGACCATCATCAGTTATTTTGCTCCCCAAATTACAAAATTCATTTACTACATTAAGTGTCTCATTTCCTAATCTAATACCCTCAGCATCACGCAATTTAATTAACTACATTCCATTATCCTCGTTTTGCTTTTGTTGATATTCATCTTATATCCTCCTTTCAAGACACTGTCCATACCGTTCAGCTGCTCTGCCAGGTCCTTTGCTGTCTCTGACAGAATTACAATGTCATCGGCGAACCTCAAAGTTTTCATTTCTTCTCCATGGATTGTAATTCCTACGCCGAATTTTTCTTTTGTTTCCTTTACTGCTAGCTCAATATACAGATTGAATTCCATCGGGAATGCTACAACCCTATCTCACTCCCTTCCCAACCACTGCTTCCCTTTCATGCCCCTCGTCTCTCATAACTGCCATCTGGTTGCTGTACTAATTGTAAATAGCCTTTCGCTCCCTGTATTTGACCCCTACCACCTTCAGAATTCGAAAGAGAATATTCCAGTCAACATTGTTAGTTGGGAGCTCCAACGTTAGGCTCGTTATGGGCCCCCTGAGGGACTTTGGCTCACAAGAAGGGTAAGAAAACCAATTTGCACTCCGTGTGCATACCGGGTGGAGTCATTCCAGATGTGGAAAGGGTCCTCCCGGATGCCATGAAGAGCACAGGATGCAGCCAACTGCAGGTGGTGGCTCACGTCGGTACCAATTATGTGTGTCACTTTGGATCAGAAGAGATTCTCTCTGGTTTCGAGCGGCTGACAGAAGTAGTAAAGGCTGCCAGTCTTGCTTGCAAGATGAAAGCAGAACTGACCATTTGCACCATGACCGTTGGCAGCATAGTCGACAGGACCGATTGCGGACCTCTGGTACAGAGCCGAGTGGAGGGTCTGAGTCAGAGGCTCAGATGGTTCTGCGACAGTGTAGGCTGTAGATTCCTAGACTTGCGCCAAAGGGTGGCTGGGGTTCCGCTGAATAGGTCAGGAGTCCACTATACGCAGGAGGCGGCTACACGGGTAGCCGGGGCAGTGTGGCGTGAATTGGGAGGTTTTTTAGGTTACGGGGTCTCGGGAAAACATAAGAAGGGCTTCAGTCACAAAGGGTGCAGACTGAACACAGGAAGAACGTAGATACAGGAACCATTGGTATAACAGTTGTAAATTGTCGTAGGTGTGTTGGGAAAGTACCAGAGCTCCAAGCGCTAATAGAAAGCACTGATCCTCAAATCGTTATAGGCACTGAAAGTTGGCTAAAGCCGGATATAAGCTCAGCCGAAATTTTTGCGAAGAACCTAACGGTGTTCCGAAAGGATAGGCTAAACACAGTTGGCGATGGCGTGTTTGTTGCTGTCAGAAGTAGTTTATCTTGCCGCGAAATTGAAGTAGACACTTCCTGTAAGTTAGTATGGCCAGAAATCATTGTTGGCAACCGGAATAAAATAATAACTGGATCCTTTTACCGACCTTCCAATTCAGATGATACAGTTGCTGAAAGGTTCAAAGAAAACTTAAGTCTGATTACAAACACGTACCCGACTCATACGATAAATAGTTGGTGGTGACTTTAATTTACCCTCGATATGTTGACGAAAAAACATTTTTAATTCCAGAGGTACGCATAAAATATCATCCGAAATTGTGCTAAACGCATTCTCTGAAAATTATTTCGAGCAGTTAGTTCATGAGCCCACGCGAATAGTAAGCGGTTGTGAAAACGCGCTTGACCTCTTAGCAACAAATAATCCTTATTTAATAACGAGCATCAAATCCGATTCAGGGTTTAAGGAGCACAGAGTTGTCGTAGCGAGATGGAATGTTGTAATCCCCAAATCCTCGAAAAATAAGCGGAAAATACACCTATTCAAAAAAGCAGATAAAAATTCACTTGACGCCTTCCTAAGAGACAATCTCCACTCATTCCAAATTAGTAATGTAAGTGTGGACCAGATGTGGCTTAAATTCCAAGAAATCGAATCGGCACCAGTTGAGAGATTTATACCAAATAAATTAACAAAAGGAGGAGCTGATCCTTCTTGGTAAACAAAACGGGTTAGAACACTGTTGCAGAAACAACGAAACAAACATGCCAAATTTAAACAGACGCAAAATCCCCAAGATTGGCGATCTTTTACAGAAGCTCGAAATTTAGCGCGGACTTCAATACGAGGTGCCTAGAACAGTTTCCACAACGAAATTTTGTCTCGAAACCTGGCAGAATACCCAAAGAGATTCTGGTCGTATGTGAAGTATGTTAGCGGCAAGAAACAATCAATGCCTTCTCTGCGCGATAGCAATGGAGATACTATAGAAGACAGTGCTGCCAAAGCAGAGTTACTAAACACAGCCTTCAGATATGCCTTCACAAAAGAAGACGAAGTAAATATTCCAGAAATCGAATCGAGAACAGCTGCCAACGTGAGTAACGTAGAAGTAAATAAAATGGCTCAAATGGCTCGGAGCACTAGGGGACTTAACATCTGTGTTCATCAGTCCCCTAGAACTTAGAACTACTTAAACCTAACTAACCTAAGGACATCACACACATCCATGCCCGAGGCAGGATTCGAACCTGCGACTGTAGCAGTCGCGCGGTTCCGGACTGAGCGCCTAGAACCGCTAGACCACCGCGGCCGGCGTAGAAGTAAATATCCTCGCAGTAGTGAAGCAACTAAAATCCCTTAATAAAAGCAAGTCTTCTGGTCCAGACTGTATACCAATTAGGTTCCTTTCTATTTATGCTGATGCATTAGCTCCATACTTAACAATCATATACAACCGTTCGCTCGACGAAAGATCCGTACCCAAAGACTGGAAAGTTGCACAGGTCACACCAATATTCAAGAAAGGTAGTATGAGTAAGCCACTAAATTACAGGCCCATATCGTTAACGTCGATATGCAGCAGGATTTTAGAACATATATTGTGTTCGAACATAATGAATTACCTCGAAGAAAACGGTGTATTGACACAGTCAACATGGGTTTAGAAAACGTCGCTACTGTGAAACACAACTAGCTCTTTATTCACATGAAGTTCTGAGTGCTATTGACAAGGGATTTCAGATCGATTCCGCATTTCTGGATTTCCAGAAGGCTTTTGACACTGTACCACACAAGCGGCTCGTAGTGAAATTGCGTGGTTACGGAATATCGTCTCGGTTATGTGACTGGATTTGTGATTTCCTGTCAGAGGGGTCACAGTTCATAGTAATTGACGAAAAGTCACCTAGTATGACAGAAGTGATTTCTGGCGTTCCCCAAGGTAGTGTTACTGGCCCTTAGCTGTTCCTTATCTGTATAAACGATTTTGGAGACAATCTGAGCAGCCGTCTTCAGTTGTTTGCAAATGACGCTGTCGTTTATCGACTAATAAAGTCATCAGAAGATCAAAACAGACTGCAAAACGATTTAGAAGATATATTGGAATGGTGCGAAAAGTGGCAGTTGACCCCAAATAACGAAAAGTGTGAGGTCATCCACGTGAGTGCTAAAAGGAACTCGTAAAACTTCGGTTACACGACAAATCAGTCTAATCTAAAAGCAGTAAATTCAACTAAATACCTAGGTATTACAATTACGAACAACTTAAATTGGAAGGAACACACAGAAAATGTTGTGGGGAAGGCTAACTAAAGGCTGCATTTTATTAGCAGGACACTTTGAAAATGTAACAGACCTACTAAGGAGACTGCCTACGCTATGATTGTCCGTCTTTTAGAATACTGCTTTGCGGTGTGGGATCCTTACCAGATATGACTGACGGAGTACACCGAAAAAGTTCAAAGAAAGGCAGCACGTTATGTATTATCGCGAAATATGGGAGAGTGTGTCACCGAAATGATACAGGATTTGGGCTGGAAATCATTAAAAGAAAGGCGTTTTTCGTTTCGACGGAATCTTCTCACGAAATTCCAGTCACCAACTTCCTTCTCCGAATGCGACAATATTTTGTTGACACCGACCTACATAGGGAGGAACGATCATCACGATAAAATAAGGGAAATCAGAGCTCTTACGGAAAGCTATAGGTGTTCATTCTTCCCGCGCGCTATACGAGATTGGAATATTAGAGAATTGTGAAGGTGGTTCGATGAACACTGTGCCAGGCACTTGAATGTGATTTGCAGAGTATCCATGTAGATGTAAGTGTACAAATGCCAGAAACGTAGGTTTGCCTGTCCTTAACCTGTCTTCTAAGATACGTCGTTGGCTCAGTATTGCCTCACGTGTTCCAACATTTCTACGGAATGCAAACTGATCTTCCCCGTGGTCGGCTACCACTTTTTCGAATCGTCTGTAAAGCATCCAAGTTAGTATTTTGCAGCCGTGACTTATTACTCTAACAGTTCCGTAATTTTCACACCTGTCAACACTTGCTTTCTTTTGGATTGGAATTATTATATTCTTCTTGTAGTCTGAGAGTATTTTGACTGTCTCATACATGTTGCACACCAGATGGTAGAGTTTTGTCAGGGCTGGCTCTCCCAAGGCTATCGGTATTCTAATGGAATGTTGTTGACTCCCGGGGCCTTGTTTCGACTTGGGTCTTTCAGTGCTCTGTCAAACTCGTCACGCAGTATCATATCTCCAATTTCATCTTCATCTAAGTCCTCTTCCATTTCCATACTATTGTCAAGAACATCGCCCGTGTGTAGACCCACTATATACTCCTTCCACATTTCTGCTTTCCCTTCTTTGCGTAGTACTGGTTTTCCATCTGAGCTCTTGATATTCATACGAGTGGTTATCTTTTCTCAAGAGGTCTCTTTGATTTCCCTGTAGGCACTATCTTACCGCTAGTGATATATACGTCCACATTCTTACATTTATCCTCTAGTCATCCCGGCTTAGCACTTTCTGTCGATCTCATTTTTGAGACGTTTGTATTCCTTTTTGCCTGCTTCATTTACTGCATTTTTGTATTTTCCCCTATCATCAATTAAATTCAATATCTATTCTGTTACCCAATGATTTATACTAGGCCTCGTCTTTTTACCTACTTGATCCTCTGCTGCCTTCACTATTTCATCTCTCAAAGTTACCCATTCTTCTTCTACTGTATTTCTTTCCCCCGTTCTTGTCAATCGTTCCCTAATGCTCTCTCCGAAACACTCAACTTCTGGTTGTTTCAGTTTATCCAGTTCTCATCTTATTAAGTTCCCGCCTGTTTACCGAGCGAGGTGGCGCAGTGGTTAGACACTGGACTCGCATTCGGGAGGACGACGGTTCAATCCCGCGTCCGGCCATCCTGATTTAGGTTTTCCGTGATTTCCCTAAATCGCTCCAGGCAAATGCCGGGATGGTTCCTTTCAAAGGGCACGGCCGACTTCCTTCCCCATCCTTCCCTAATCCGATGAGACCGATGACCTCGCTGTCTGGCCTCCTTCCCCAAACCAACCAACCAACCAACCAACCCGCCTGTTTGCAGTTTCTTCACTTTTAGCCTACAGTTCGTAACCAATAGTTTGTGGTCAGAGTCCACAACTGCGTCTGGAAATATCTTAAAATTTAAAGCCGGGTTCTTAAATCTCTGTTTTACCATTATATAATCTATCTGAAACCTTCCAGTGTCTCCAGGCCTCTTCCATGTATACAACCTTCTTTCATGATTCTTGAACCAAGTGTTACTTACCTGTGATTGAGTTATTCTCTGCAAAATTCTACCAGGCGTCTTCCTCTTCCATTCCTTACCCCCATTCCGTATTCACCTATTATTTTTCCTTCTCTTCCTTTTCCTACTATCGAATTCCAGTTCCTCATGACTATTAAATTTTCGCCTCCCTTCACTATCTGAATAATTTCTTTTATCTCATCATACATTTCTTCAATCTCATCGTCATCCGTGGAGTTAGTTGGCGTATATACTTGTACTACTGTGGTAGGGGTGGGCTTCGTGTCTATATTGGCTACAATAGTGCGTTCACTATGCTGTTCGTAGTATCTTACGCGCGCTCTTTTTTTTTCATTATTAAACCTACTCCTGCATTACACCTATTTGATTTTGTACTTATAACCTGACCAAAAGTCTTGTTCCTTCTGCCACCGAACTTCACTAATTCCCCCTATATTTAACTTTAACCTATCCATTTCGGGTTTAAAATTTTCCAACCTATCTGTCCGATTAAGAGATCTGACATTCCACGCTCCGATACGTAGAACGCCAGTTTTCTTTCGCCAGATAACGTCGTCCTGTGTAGTCCCCTCCCGGTGATCCGAATTTGGGGGGGGGGGGGGGAGGGGGACTATATTACCTCGGGAATATTTTACCCAAGGGAACGCCATCATTTAACCATACAATAAAGCTGCGTGCCCTTGGGAAAAATTACGGCTGTAGTTTCCTCTAGCTTTCAGCCGTTCGCAGTACCAGCACAGCAAGGCCGTTTCGGTTAGTGTTAAAAGGCCAGATCAGTCAATCATCCAGACTGTTGCTCCTACAACTACTGAAAAGGCTGCTGCCCATCTTCAGGAACCACACGTTTGTCTGGCCTCTCAACAGACACCCCTCCGTTGTGGTTGCACCTACGGTGCGGCAATCTGTATCGCTGAGGCACGCAAGCCACCCTACCAACGGCAAGGTCCATGGTTCATGGACGGGTGGAGGTTAGTTATAACCACCCTTATTTCTCTAATTGAACTGCATGTAGAGGAGAGAGCAGCAAGAGAAAGGTTCTGACTTCTTCGAGAGGACGGCTTTATCTGTTGACCACCAGGGCAAACCTCTCTCTGAAGATGAATTATAATTGGTGCTCTTCTACACAGAGCCAGTGTTCAGAAATGCGGCAATTTTATTATATTCGACAGGATACCTCGTCATCTAAGCACTAGTGACGAAAGGTGAGACCAGTATGTACAGGGTATGTCTAAAAGGACTTCACAAATTCGAAAACTCATACAGTCTTATGAATGACTCGGACCTCGTTTTGGTGTAATTTTTTGTTTGGTTGTTTATTTACAAACTCCGTTACAATTACCTGTAATACTACAGGTACATATTGTGTGTGTGTGTGTGTGTGTGTGTGTGTGTGTGTGTGTGTGTGTGTAGTGTTGTTGGAGTGTGATGATAAAAGAAGGAATAGAATGAAACCAGGTACATGCACATAACCTACTCCTCACGCATAGCACCACGGGGAGCCACCATGCTTAACGTCCCCATCCGACGGACGGATCGCCATTAAGTGTCACATGCCCTCATTTCCTGACTCACGGTGGAGGCATTTGGTGTTTAAACCATGATATTGGCACCTGGTCTGGTGATCAGGAACTTAACGCCACCACCTCTTCTCCCCTTGCCGTCCAAATAATGGCAGTGAAGATTTTTCCCACCGCCAGCATGCGAACCAGGGGATTTTTTCCACCATCAGGATTCGAACCAGGTTACTCCCGGGTTGAGCGCTACCGCAGTAGCGTGCGTCAGCGACCTCGACCACGGAGGCGGAGGCGGATAGGTCGTAGTTTTGTAGGAAAAAAGTTTCGACTGATGTAGTACGCTAGTACGAATCACAGCAGCGCAAGCGCTACTAGATACGAACGTGTTCGCTGTTAGTTTCTGTTTGAGGAAACAGATGTGCGGAAATTGTGTTACGTAGCTTTTGTGCCTATTACAGTTAGATCGTCCCATTTGTTCTACCATTTAAGTGACATAAATGTTTCGTTTAATCTGGGTGCTTGGTAAATCATAAATCCTTAGCTCAGCTGCGAGGCAGTCGTGTGGTGCGGCGACGAGTGAGGATGGGATGTTGGTGACTAATAACATAAAAAAAATTCATCTGACTGTGTGCGCCGCCTACATTCCATATAATATATATGGAATTTCTTGCCACACCAATATTCCGTGGTGGCTCGCGCTGGGTAGGATGCTGCTAGCCGACTAGGTTCTGTCTGATCATCTGTCAAACTGCTTTATAGCCCCTACCCGATACCCTGCAGTTGCTTACGTAATGAGAGTGAGGCAAATCTGAAATAATCCTACAAAAGCACCGTGGCGTGTTTCTCTCGTACTAGGCGTTCCACTTGTAACTGCTTGGCGTGTACTAAGAAGACATCAGTATCCCAAACGGTTCACATTAATAATGGCGCTACATAACTCGTAAGGACTGTTTCGGAGAAATGTTACGTCACTTGGATGAATACGAAAATTTAACTGGAAACACGATCTTCAGTGAGGACTCGACTACTCACTGAAGTGATAATGTTAATAAACACAGCTGTAGCATTTGTGGCTGTGAAAATACACGACAAGCCTTGGAACACGTTCGTGGTAGCTCAAGTTACCATTTTTTGTGCATTGAACAAGAACAGAGAGAACCTTTAACGGAACAGCGTACGTCGATAAGCTCTAAAACTTTTTAATCCCGCTGATTGACGAGGCTGGCTAGGAACGCAGCGTACACTTCTTGCAATACGGCGCACCGCCACACCACCTCATAGACATCCGGGATGTCCTTAGTAACAGCTTTTCAGGTAAGTGGATTTGTCGAGGTGCGCCGATTGCATGGCCCACATGTTCACCAGACAGCCCTTAATTTCTTACTTGTGTGGTTCATCAAGGTACCGTATTTGTACCATCCTAGTCGGCTTCTCCAGAAGAGCTCGGAGCAAGAATCTCTATCGCAGTAGCCCAAGTTACGCCTGACAGGCTGCGGGGAGTCTGGCAAGAAATAGACTTCATATGCCATGGGTGCCACATAAACAGGGGCGGTCTCGTTCAAACTATTTAGCTATAAGGCAAGAGACTTTAGTTCGCTAAAAAAAAAAAAAAAAACACCGAAGTCAGCTATGTATGTCATGGATAAATAGTTTGTTTTCAAAACTACATCTGAAAAACATCCTGTATTGCTACGTACAAGCCAGTTCTAGAAATTCTGGAATTAAAAATAGATCATCACGATTAAATTGCATCAAACACATACTTTTCATTTTCTCTGAGCGTAATTTGCAAGCAGCTCTTCGGATATCGCGAGGCAGTTGTGTGGTGCAGCGACGTGTGAGGGAGGGGTGGGAGGTTAGTGACTAATGACATGAAAAAATTCATCTCAGCGTGTGCGCGCCGCATACATTCCATATCTGTGGAATTGCACGCCACACTAATATTCCGTTGCGGCTCGCGCTCGGTAGGGACGCTGCTAGCCAACAACTAGGTTCTGTCTGAGCATTTGTCAAACTGCTTTGTATCCACGTACCAGATACCATATAGTTGCTTATAACAACAGTTGATACATAATCTTGAGTATTAATAGTAAAATGTTCTCGTGCTTCCGTGAAAAAATGTCCTACGGGGTGACACACCAAAGAATCGAGATTGATGCGGCACGTTTTCTAACCTGACTAATACATTCACTTAGTGGTAGCCGTACCTACACTCACCGGTCAAAATATTACCCATTCGCCTCGGTAGCTGCAGGCTCAGCGCGGCAGTTACCAACCAAAGGGGCCCGGGTTCGATTATAGGCAGGGTTGGAGTTTTTCTCCGCTTTGGGACAGGGTGTTGTGTTCTCCTTAGCTTCGTCCCGTTGTAATTGGTACGAAAATCGCCTGCATGGTAACAAGTGGCAAGTCTAAGCATACGTAACGTAAAAGTAAACCTACACGAGGGATATATTTAGATTTGGATCGGCTCTGAATATGTTCTGTAGAGCAATATAAAACCCACGCATTTTCTTATACGTGCCCATACGGCGGATAAGAGGGTGAAAAATGAACTTGAAAAGAGTTCAGTTTAATATTTCTGAATGAATGCCGTAGAGACGGTAAGAGAGGAGAGAAGAAAAAAAAAAACTTTTAGTGAAAGTGATATAGTTTTTAATGTACATTACAACGGTGCACCCAGATTTATCGAATTTTTTTTTTTCGAAATCCCTTGTGCTTGGCGCGCAAAAGAAGTGCATTCAGCATTTTTTGACCCGAACAATTCTGTACTTTCTAACTGTTGTACAGATTTACAGTAATGTCACAACAATCATGTACAATTAATTCCAAATATAAAATCATTAAATCTGGAAAGGTTAAACCTTGAAAGAAGGCAAATATACAAAAGAAAACACAAATAAAAGATATTTCGTAGAATATATTCCCGCTTATCTCGAGCGGTCGCCATTTGGCTATCCGTGCACGACTCAGGGCAAGACCCAAACTTCAATATGTCGTCAACCATGCGTGTACAACCTGTACTTGTACATCCATTATGTATATTCCCGTACAGGTGAGACGTATTACTTGAGTCACTTCCCCGGTGTCGGCGGATAAATTACAGAGTGCGTTCAAAAAGTTTTGCACAGTTGTCTCGAATTTTTTTTATTTTTTGCAGGAGGAGAATGAAATTTTTTGTGAACATACTTGGAACATTTAGCTATACATTGAGCCTACTCAATGTAGCCTCCATCAGCTGTGACTCATCTGGCCCAACGTTCTTTCCACGATGTAAATGCTCTTTGTTAAAATTCTGGGGATTGACATTTACACTATCGCCTGACACAGGAAATAAGGTCTTTCTCACTATTAAATGTTTTACCGCGCAGGTGGACCTTCAGACGACCAAAAAAAATCAGACGGAGCAAAGTCCGGACTGTAGGGAGGATGAAGAACAATTTTCCAACCCATTTTCCTGATTTTTTTTCTCCTGCGTCATAAGGGCTGTATGGGGTTTGGCATTGCCATGGTGTAGTCAGATGAGCTGACCCTGAAGCTGAGGTCTGTCGGTCTTGTTGGCCCGTCGCAACTTGTCCAATGACAAACAGTAACGGTCCCGGTTAAATGTGGAGCCAGGTTCCAAAACGTCAATGAAAATGACACCACACTGATCCCAGAGGGAGGAGGCCATCACCTTTCGGCCTGCTGTTTTTGAAAGTCTTAGTTTCTTCTTCTGAGAGGAACCCGGATGACGCCACTCCATGGATTGGGTTTTGCTCTCAGGTTCGGGCAAAAACAACCATGTTTCATCCTGGGTAATGACGCCGTCAAAGCACTGTTTCCACTCTTCAGTATAGGTCTTCATGAGACCCTCGCACACATTCTTCCTCATCGTTTTCATTTCTCTCGTCAATAATCGAGCCACCCAACGTGCACAGATTTTTCTGTACCCTAGTAACTGTATCAGTGATACCACACTACCTAATGACAAACCAGTCATTACAGCAAGCTGTCGTGTGCGTCTCCTTATTCACATCACTCACTGCCGTCGATGTCTACCGCATCGTGGATTGTCCAGTAGAGAGAAATCACCTTTAAACCTCTGCAACCACCGCTGAATACTGCTGCGATCAACTGTGTCCTTCCCATAAACAGGGAGCAACTTCCTGTGAATCAATGTGGCAGACATCACCGGTCTTGAGCTACGGTCGCACGTTCGAATCCTGCCTCGGGCATGGATGTCGAATTCTGCCTCGGGCATGGATGTGTGTGACGTCCTTAGGTTAGTTAGGTTTAAGTAGTTCTAAGTTCTAGGGGACTAATGACCTCAGACGTAAAGTCCCATAGTGCTCAGAGCCATTTGAACCATCACCGATCTTGATGAGGAACTCTGTCACCGACCGTTGTCGCAACCTGACATCTACTTCATGGTCCATTATGGCTTACCTGTAAACAACAGAAAATACTTTTCGACACCAACTTATAGCTAAATGTTAAAAGTATGTTCACAAAAAATTCATTCTCCTCCTACAAAGAAAAAAAAATTGACTACTCTGCAAAACTTTTTGAACGCCCTTTGTGTATATTGCAGTGCCTGTGTTCTGAATTACGATACTTTGCATTTTAATTCAGAATAACATAGGCACTGTAATATCGTATTCGTCATATATGACTGAATTTAGTATTAAATATGCTATACGTTTTGTTATTAGTCAGATGTCTAAACGAAAACCAAAATAATGGAGGGGAGGGGATTTTAAAAAAGTGGCTTTTTCCACAAATCTGGGTGCACCGTTCTAACGTAAATTAGAAACGATAGAACTTTTATTTGGAGCTTTTTTATATGTTAGGTTTTCAACGGTATTTATTCAGGAATGTTAAACTCAATTTTTATCAAGGGAGCCGGCCGAAGTGGCCGTGCGGTTCTAGGCGCTGCAGTCTGGAACCGCAAGACCGCTACGGTCGCAGGTTCGAATCCTGTCTCTGGCATGGATGTGTGTGATATCCTTAGGTTAGTTAGGTTTAACTAGTTCTAAGTTCTAGGGGACTAATGACCTCAGAACTTGAGTCCCATAGTGCTCAGAGCCATTTGAACCATTTTTTTTTTTATCAAGGGAGTTCCTCACTACCTTAACGGCCGTACTAGTTAGTTCCCGGGGATGTTCTGAATTGTCGAAACACACTGTCGTATTTTCCACAGCTGAGGCCATTATATGGGCATGCCCCGGAAGCAAATGTTCTGTTAAAGGAAAAAGCAAGCCATCCTCCTCGAAAGAGTACGCAAGTCACTTTGAAGCGCTGTAGATGTTACAAGGCGGTCATTTGGCTCTCCAGTGCCGACGCAAGTCATGGCAGTGAAGTAGTGTGTATGGGCCAGTCGCTTGTACGGAATCAGTGCAGTTAGTTGGGACAACGTAGAGACTGAAGAGAGTGGAAGGAAGCAGCTATCGTGTTAAGACGTCCCACCACTTTGCTAAAGGTGAAGTTGCCCGATTTATTGGTGTATCAATGCAGACTGCCCAACGCGCCTACAAGGAATTAGAGTACTATTTGCAATCGTGTAAAATTGCGTAATAAATGGTCATAAAAAGATCTGAACCGACAGAGACCAGCTACAAGTGGAAGCTTTATCAATGTGAATCTTCAATGGAATTCATGGGGCTGTTTCAGGCATATTAGTTTTCCAAAGAAAAACTCATGTGTAGGACGCGCGCCAGATCTACCCAGGCGCTACAGCTAAAGAGCGTTGCGGTCACCGACCGCGTTAATTACCACGCCCCGTGCGATGGCTTCCGAGCGCTCACAAACTACCGTAGAAACCTCTTACGTTCACGTCCCGTGTGAGGGTGGTTTAACCATTACGCAGAGTCGCTCAGTCACCAATATAATGAGTATCAGTGGAAAGCTCCGCGTTGTGGCCCATGTTGGCCACCGGTACCGACCGATCGCCGTATGATCCTCTGACAAAGACGTCATTTGGGTTCAGTACACAGCACACCGCTCTCTTTGACGTTGTCACCCGCTATTTCTCAATCGAGTAGCTCCTCAACCTGAGGACGAGTGTACTCCGTTCCAGTCCTCCCATAAAGGAAAAACCCCTAAAAATATTGGGAATCTAACTCGCGTTTTCCGCATGACAGACAAGCTGTCTAGCTACGGAGGCGGACAGTAGAATGAAAAGATGTTAGACTTCCTTAGCACCCAAAATCGATTACCCTGGTCGCCACACAGGCATTACACACGGCGCATTCCCGGCATCTAGCCAACAACAGTCGGCAAGCCAGCGGCCGTGTCTGTTTGTAAGGAGCGCCCAGAGTCTGGATTTCGAGCGCGGCGCTGGCGGCTTTTCGGCTTTTATGGCTATGCGGGCATACATCGACCTTGGCGCCGCCACAGGCTGGTCCGCAAGTTGTGGCCTTGCGGGCGTGCGCGCGTCTCAACTTGCCGCCTCTGCTCTAGGCGTCCATCCGGCCGGCCGTTTCTGGAGGGAAGGCGCACACAGACTTAGTCTTCTGTAAACGTGCCAGTGGACTATACACCATCTATCGCGGTCACTTCCACAGGCTTCTACGATACTGCGCTTCTGTTAGTGTGCCACGTTCAACCCGTGAATTTACCCGGCTTGATAGTCATTCACGCCCACAGGTGCTTAACTCACATTCGATGTCAATAAAGGTCATTTAAATTTAAGGATTGAAAAGACAGAGCAAAATTATTTCCTCAACGCACATGTAGATGTGTTGTTGCGGAGTTGTTCAGAGATAGTGTTAATTAAAATTGCAAGTGCTTCTGTACTCCGCAAGCCATTCATCTTGTGGTGTGTGCCATGGATTACTTGGAGTACTATCATTTCTTCTTTTTTCTCTCCTCGTTGTCGAGATTCTACAGCTGTCGCCGCATACCGCATATCTGTCGCCATTCTTCTTCGCTGTCTTCCATTGTTTTTCGTTCCATCGTTTCGTGAATACCGCTTAGCCACACCTCCCTTAGTCTTCTTCTTACCCTTCCAGGAGGTTGCTAGGAAATTACTATTCGTCAACTGTCTTCATCTGTTCTTTTGACATGCCCAAACCATCCTACCTGTCTTTCTTTCATTTTATCCATAATACTAGGAGTATGTGCCCTTCCTGTTATTTCATTTCTTACGTGGTCAAGTCGTGAACTTCTACAGCCTCTTCTTAAGTGGTCCATTTCTAAAGCTCTAAGTCTCTTGTTACTTCTATGAGAGTTCGTAGCACTCAGCACTCAGCACCGTAGGTTATTGGTTCCATGAGGGGCCTGTATAAATGCATTTTAACCTTTAAACTCACTTTTGACGGGGTCAGGGATTTTCTCTGCCTCGTGATGGCTGGGTGTTGTGTGCTGTCCTTAGGTTAGTTAGGTTTAAGTAGTTCTAAGTTCTAGGGGACTTATGACCACAGCAGTTGAGTCCCATAGTGCTCAGAGCCATTTTTTTCACTTTTGACGACCGAAGTACAGGGTTTAATTTTTGGATAGACACCCTTCCCTGACTGGTTTGTTGTTGGATATGTCACATCTTCCGTGACGTATTTGTTAAACACTTTACATACTTCAATAGAATGTCCGTTATATCCAGGTTACGTCCCTCTTCTCCGCAACATAGATATTCAGTCTTCTTAAAATTAATTTTCAAACTCCACTTTTTATGCTCTTCCAACAAATTCCTGGGCATTTAAGATATATTCTGTACTGTTCAGTTGTTACTATTTCATTGCAAAGATGTTACTCACTGTATGTTTCTACTTCACTCTAGATGTGTTACTTCTCTTCCAATGTTGTCTGCTAACATTTAACTTCTTTGATGATAATACTCAGTAAATGTCTGAAGATGGCCTTGTAAGCCGAAAACCGGTTAGCAATAAAAATAATATTGTAGAACAAAAGCAAACTGGTGCATTTCATTTATTATTATAATGTTGTTCTACCAAGAACCGACGGAAGATTCTGTTAATATGATATATTCTCTTCATCGCTTGCTGCAACGACCTGCTCATCAGCATAGAAAAGTGTGTACATACCCCAGTTCCCTACTTCAGTCCCCATGCACTTCATACACCACAAATTCAGTGCCTTCTGCACATCTGAGAGTGTGGGAGACAGACTGCATACTTGCTTCAGTCCTTCAGTTATTGTTAAGGCCTTTCTATTCCTACTTCAATTACAGATTCTGCTGACTTGTGGAAGTCTGATGGTTATTACGTGAACTTTTTATCATTTTCCCCTGACCACGGCACCTCGAACAATAGACTCAGTGGCACTGTCACGTGCGGTCTCAAGATCTTTAAAAACCAAATGACTGCTTGGATTCCTTTCCAATCTCTCCTCCATGTTATGTCTTACGGTAAGGATATCTACACATCACCTGCCTTTTCTAAAACCCCTTTGTCCTTCCACTTCATTTACAAACTTCTTCATTCTTGATTTTAAAATCCTCTCGTGCAGCCTGCTAATTATTCTTAGACACTTACGCCACGATAAGTGCTACGTAGTTTCTTGCTTCCTTTTTTATTTATGGTGTTTACGATAAGTTCCATCCTGCTGGAATTTCCTCCCCATCCCACATATATTTCTTCCTTTCTTATTTACTAAAGAACGGTAATCGGTGCAGGTGTGTCCAGGACTCGGTTCTGGGAAAGTGTTATATTTTTTTACTATTACTCTCCTCCGCCTCCCTCCAAACCCCTCTTCAAATAAAAAATAGAGCTTCCCGTGACCGTCACATTTAAAGTCCCAGCTGTAGTAGTAGTAGTAGTAGTAGTAGTAGTAGTAGTAGTCAACTTATATCACTGCTTGGTACAGCTTATTTTTAGAAGTAAATGTACGGAGCATGAATACGACGATGACATTTTTCTATCATGTAACAAGACTTTTTCGTGATTTTACTTTGCAGTTCGACTGTTACGAGGAAAAGATTTTGTTGGGTTGGGGCATTAGTTCGTAACGTTTTTGTTTCCCTAGCTGGTATTCCGGTTGCAATGGGTTTATATTTCGATTTTCATTTTTTATTGTTAAACTGTTGATATTTGAGTTTACTTACTGTTATTTTGTCATTTGGAGATAGCGATTGGAGCTGTGGACGCTAAAAATGGACTGCCAAATGGAGAAATATGAATATTTCCTATATATTGTTCTATTCCGTGCATCCACAAAAGATAACGTTACGCATCTCGTGGAACAGCGACGGTGTGGTGTACTAAGAATTGCTTCCTCGAGGTCTAACCATCACTGCTGACACTTATCGTCAACGCCCGAGACGTCTTCCGGACGCAATGCAAGAAAACGACCAGGAAGAGTGCATGGTTGATGCTACTGCGCGATGACGCCTGCCGGCATTCTGATAGATTGACAAAAAAATGCGACACAGTAATTAGGTTGGGAAGGCATTCCGCAACAATCTTATTCACCTGATGTTGCGGCCTCAGATTTTCACCTTGCGTTGGAAGAAATTCGTTTCCTGATGAAAATGCGCTGCGAACATGGCTCAACGAGATTTTCGCCCCAGAACCACGTGATTTCTACAGTCGCAGACAGTAAATAGTGAAGGAGAATATATACACATCAAAAAAGTTCTACATCACCTCGGTTCCGAGAGTTCTGGAACCTGTACAGAAAATTGGAATAGAAATAAACATAAACATCATTCCCGCCCTTTTTATTGCTCATGAAAATCACACATTGCATGTTGTACAACCATACAGCGAGACTTTCAGAGGCCGTGGTCCAGATTGCTGTACACACCTGTACCTCTAATACCCAGTAGCACGTCCTCTTTGCATTGACGCATGCCTGTATTCGTCGTGACATACTATCCACAAGTTCATCAAGGCACTGTTGGTCCAGATTGTACCACTCCTCAACGGCAATTCGGCGTAGATCCCTGAGAGTGGTTTGTACATCACGTCATTCATGAACAGCCCTTTTTAATCTATCTCAGCAATGTTCGATAGGGTTCATGTCTGGACAACATGCTGGCCACTCTAGTCGAGCGATGTCGTTTTCCTGAAGGAAGTTATTCACAAGATGTGCACGATAGGGGTGCGAATTGTCGCCCATGAAGACGAATGCCTCGCCAATATGTTGCCGATATGGTTGCACTATGGGTCGGAGGATGGCATTCACGTATCGTACAGCCGCTACGGCGTCTTCCATGACAACCAGCGGCGTACGTCGGCCCCACATAATGCCACCCCAAAACAGCAGGGAACCGCCACCTTGCTGCACTCGCTGGACGGTGTGTCTAAGGCGTTCAGCCTGACCGGGTTGCCTCCAAACACGTCGCAGACGATTGTTGGGTTGAAGGCATATGCGACACTTATCGGTGAAGAGAACGTGATGCCTATCTTGAGCGGTCCATTCTGCATGTTGTTGGGCCCAATTGTACCGCGCTGCATGGTGTCGTGGTTGCAAAGATGGACCTCGCCATGGACGTCGGGAATGAAGTTGAGCATCATGCAGCCTATTGCGCACAGTTTTAGTAGTAACAGGACGTCCTGTGGCTGCACGAGAAGCATTATTCAACATAGTGGCGTTGCTGTCATGTTTCCTCTGAGCCATAATTCCTAGGTAGAGGTCATCCACTGCAGTAGTAACCCTTGGGCGGCCTGAGCGAGGCATGTCAACCACAGTTCCTGTCTCTCTCTGTATCTCCTGCATGTCTGAACAACATCGCTTTGGTTCACTCAGAGAGGCAGGGATACTTGCCTTGTTCAGAGCCCTTCCTTGCACAAAGTAACAATGCGGACGCGATCGAACCGCGCTATTGACCGTCTAGGCATGGTTCAACTACAGACAACACGAGCCGTGTACTTCCTTCATGTTGGAATGATTAGAACTGATCGGCTGTCGAACCCCCTCCGTCTAATAGGCGCTGTTCATGCATGGTTGTAAAAGATCTTTGGGCGGTGTTAGTGACATCAATGAACAGTCGAAGGGACTGTGTCTGTGATACAATATCCACAGTCAACATCTGTCTTCCCGAGTTCAGGGAACCTGGGTGATGCAAAACTTTTTTTGATGTGTGTGTAATTGATGACTAGAAGTCTCTTGTGTACCTGTTGTTTATCAAACTTACAAAATAATGCTACGGGCTTACGCACCAGTCCAATAGAGAGGCAGATTACGTAAGACGACAGATGTAGAAACCGGCCTCTAAATGGCACATACCTCCGGAAACTTAATAAGGACGTAGCAAATCCATGCCTCGCAGAATTGCTGCTGTATTGCGTTCCGAAGATAGACAAACAAGCGATCAACAGCTGGTCATAATGTTTTGCCTCATAAGTATGTTTACATTGATCATATTGCTGCACTGAAGATGTGCAGAGGTCAGACTATACGTAACACTAAAGTTATTTGATAGTGTTAATGATAAGTACACGTCATTGGGTTCTTATAAGAAATTCGTGAATGTATTAGTTTGCCATTAATAAATCCTATAGGCACCTCTTAAACTAAACTTTATTAACAGTTAAACTTTTTATGGTTGTTAAGTTTTCGACAACGTGTGTTCCTGAATAATAAGATGCGTTTGTGGACGAAAGTCAGTCACTTTATATCTTTGTGAATATTGTTCTCTATTTCTACTATTGATTCCCTGGCCTGAGCTGTTGGTTTGAAAAAGTTATTATTTGTGACAAATTTCATTAAGGAAGAAATAGATTCGGAAGCAATAGTTAGTACGGCCAGTCCCTTGAACAGTACTCTGCAATTTATTTCATGCTTTCGGTTCGGGAAAACTTTAGCTTGGCTGGACGAGTTTGCCCTAGAAAGTTACCCCGTATGACTCTGTGTTAAGGATCACTGTTGGTAAATGAATTGCTTTCGTTGTGCTGTTTTGCAGTACTTACATAAGATTGTCCATCTCTCTCTCTCTCTCTCTCTCTCTCTCTCTAGACTCATTGGAGAAATAACATTAGCTTCATTTGTTAGTCGTACATATCAGGTAGACTGTTTATGTGATGCTCAAAACACAGGTTGCATTTTCCTTGTACCACTAGAAGCGTTGTCCTAGTATGCCATATAGATTAGATTAGTTTTTCGTTCCATAGATCCGTGTTGAGGAGATTTTCTTGGATGTGGAACATGTCAATTTTTTTAAGCTGAAATAACAATACTAATAGTATGAATATATAAATCATTTGCTTCTATTAAAAAATTCGTCAATGGAGTAAGAGTTGGCTCCTTTTAAACTGATATTTATTTGTAACTAAATTTTTTATGTTTACTGACAAATTATTGAAGACGAGTGTTCGTGAGCAGTGGATCCCTTTTTGAACTAAAGTGCTTTTAAGTCCTTGTGCAGATCATTTTTGTTCCTGGTATTGTATGTATGAATTGAGCTGTTTGTTGGAAAAAGAGATATATTATTTAGGACAAATTTCATTAAGGAGTAAATATACTTGGAGGCAGTAGTTAGTATACCCAGTTCTTTGAAGAGGTTTCTACAGGATGTCCGTGAATTTACTCCACAAATAATACGTATTACACGCTTTTGGACTCTGAAAGCTTTTGTTTCACTTGAAGAGTTACCCCAAAATATTATACCATATGACATTATGGATTGAAAGTAGGCAAAGTATGCAAGCTTTTTCATTTTTATGTCACCTATGTCTGCTAACACTCGAATTGCAAATACAGATTTGTTAAGGTGTTTCTGCAGTTCTGTGGTGTGCTCCTCCCAACTGAATTTATTATCAAGTTGTAATCCCAAGAATTTAAGACTGTCAACCTCTTCTATCTGCTCTTCATCATACTTTATGCATGTGCTGGGTGGAAACCTCTTACAGGTTCTGAATTGCATATAGTGAGTCTTTCCGAAGTTTAATGTCGGTGAGTTGGCTTTAAACCATTTATTAATATCCATGAAAATATCATTAGCAGATCTTTCTAGAACTACACTCGACATACTATTTATTGCAATACTTGTGTCATCTGCGAACAAAACGAACTCTGCTTCTGGCAGTGTAACTAACTGATGAGAGATCATTAACGTACACAAGAAAAAGCAACGGCCCTAAGATGAATCCTTGTGGGGCACCACATGTAATTTCTTACCATTCTGATGATGACTGATGACTTAATTCACTAGTCCCTTGCACTGACACCCTTTGTTTCCTGTTAGCGAGGTATGACTTGAACCATTTTGCAGCACTGCCTGTGACACCATAGAATTCTAATTTATTTAAAAGGATGTTGTGGTTCACACAATCGAATGCCTTTGACAAATCACAGAAAATACCTGCTGCTTGTAACTTGTTATTTAGTGCATTAAGTACATTTTTCACTGTAGGTGTAAATAGCCTTCTCGATATCAGAACCCTTCAGAAATCCAAACTGTGTTCTTGATAATATGTTATTTGTGGTCAGATGGTTGAGAAGCTGCCTGTACATTACTTTTTCTAAAATTTTTGAGAATGCTGGCAAAGCGCCCTGCCTTCCCTCTTTCCCCCACCACTGAAAGAGGCTAAGTAAAGGTATACAACACGAGCTGCACTTCTAACGGTAGCCCTTAATCTGCCAGGCATAACCCTAAAGAGAGTAGCGTAGCGGGCCCAGGTCATTTGTAGCCGCCTACAGCTAATAACGAAAAGAAACTTCCCAGGGGGTGGCCAGTCTTGAATATCCAGCAAGCATTTCGCTACATGAAATCTGTAAACAACAAAAAGTGAACACTGGGGTCTATAAACAGACACTCTAACGTGGAGCAACGGAGGTGGTTCTTCTTTCCTATCTCAATCCTTTTTTTACTTAAGATTTGATACGTTAATACAACTGAAAGACGTGACACGTAGCCACAACACCCTGTGGCTATGAAGAAAGAAGACATAGAAAGAAATACAGTCAGCGTTAAAAAAACACCCCCAGCAAGTCACTGCAAAATGCTGGGCAGCGAGAACAGCCGAGAATTTGAAAGTTCCAAAGCTTTGCTAGAGGCTAGTAATACGGATTGGTTCACTTGGATCTCCAAGGAATAAGTGTGTGTGTGTGTGTGTGTGTGTGTGTGTGTGTGTGTGTGTGTGTGTGTGTGTGTGTGTGTGTGTGTGTGAAAAATACTCATGTAACATGTCGTTAAAGAAAGATACTCAAGAGATCATCGCAACGCGAGTGTAGAGAGCAGACTAAGGAATATTCTGTCGGCGTCATGTTTCCGTGTCGTGCTGTATCGAAGGTTTACTAATTATTGAAGCTAGTGCAGCGAGAGCTCAGATTAAAAACTTTGTGTACTGTCAGTGGAATCCAAACACTTAAGACTCCCAACAGTCTCCATATACTGCTAAATTAGTTTCCTACGTGGCTTCAACATACAGATAGCAATAATGATTCTGAGAACAGACGTGGTCAAAGTAAACCACGAAGCAGAACTTAACTGTGAAAACTTGTTCAAATGCCACTGCAATGCTATTTAAAGCATGTACTGAAAAGATAGCTGTATTCCACATGACCATAAATCCTTTTGGAGGCCATCAGCAACTACGAAACGTGATGACGCACGTTCGAAAGGCATATGCTATTCAAATAAAATAATACATTCTAGGCGAAAAACGTTTGTAAAACAGATCTAAAAGACATTCCACGACCGCATGGGACCACAGGATTCAGTGTCAACACAAAGGGGACTCTCACAAAGTTTTAAACGGGGGTCCTGCAAGGAGCGACACAGACACTAAAGTTGAAAGCAGTGTCTCCTTCCAGTTTGTAGACAGCAGAGCAGTGTGTGTACCATGTCGTTCCAAGTGTTTTGACAAGCTACCGCCGGTTGTGATATTTGTGGAGCTATTCCAACATTTATCTACCATAATTTCTCCAGCTCCCAGCTGCTTGTAAATATAGTCTCAGGGAGACATCCTCCGAGTTAGCTAATCTCGTCAAGCTTGCAGTTTTAAATTACAGCATTACATTACAGCAGACAGTTTGTTAGGGGCGAACCGGAAAGGTGTGTGTGTGTGTGTGTGTGTGTGAGAGAGAGAGAGAGAGAGAGAGAGAGAGACCTGCATAGGGCATGTATGTATGTATGTAGGTAGGTAGAACTGTGAGGGCGGGTCGGGGGTCGCGCACTGCCCGAAATAAAAAATACCAGGTTCGAGTCCACGTCCAGCTAGCGTTAATCTGCCAGGAAGTTACAGATCAGCGAAAAATGCAGTGTTTCCTTATTTAAACATTCTACGGTCCATCATTTTTGTATCTTGAGTATAAGCCGCACATTTTATCTGTGTATGCGAGATCCACTTGTCATCTGACGATTGCCCAGAAAGCCGAAACCCGGTTCCTGACCAATAAATACAGTTTTTACAGAACATTAAGAAGTGTTTCCTATTTAACATCAAGCAGTGACGGGAAATTTAGTTAATACTGTAACAGATCATAATTTTAAAATCGACCGCCTCTGCAGCCGAACGGTTGGCGTCGCTGACTTCGGTGCGGAAGGACTCGGGTTCGATTACTGGCGGGGAATTTTCTGCGGTAGGGGGGCTTGGAACGGGGTTTACTCAGCCTCCTGAAGACAGATAAGGAGCTGCTTGAATAAAGAAGCAGCAGCATTGTCAGGATTAACGTACAGTCAGTAACGGTCGGAGGGACTCGCTACACGCTGATAACAAGTGCCACGTTCATAGAGCGCCCCTCGTGCTGCCTTGTAGGGATCAGTAGGCCAGTCGGAACGGACTCGTCTGTGGCTTGCAGTTTTTTATCTTCAGAACTTAGGCATCTGTTGTCCATTAAAATTGAGGGTAACCCCCCTCCCCCAACCATCAGTACCGGTCCCACACAGCCATGCACACGCGCCAGCATACAAGAGTATCTTCATCAAGGCTTTAACAATAGTCACGGCGGGGGAGGGGGGGGGGGGCTGGGGGGGGGAGGGAGAGAGAGAGAGAGAGAGAGAGAGAGATTTATGTGTATGTGATAAATTCCTCCCCTCAAAAGTTTCCTTTCCTAATAGCTCCTGTGTTATCACAAATAATACGTCACTGATTTCATTTGTAATAAGATTGCAGTACACGCGAGGTGCCTAATTGCTTTCACCGCCCTGAGTGGAATGCATAAGTTCTGAATGTTTGCCAACGCGCAGTCTTCCATAGTTTTTCTCCCCTTCGCAGAAAACAGCGCGTAGGTCCCCAGAATGAGATTTTCACTCTGCAGCGGAGTGTGCGCCGATATGAAACTTCCTGGCAGATTGAAACTGTGTGGCGGACCGAGAATCGAACTTGGGACCTTTGCCTTTCGCGGTCAAGTGCTCTACCAACTGAGCTACCCAAGCTTGCACTTGCCCGCGAAAGGCAAAGGTCCCAAGTTCGAGTCTCGGTCCGCCACACAGTTTTAATCTGCCAGGAAGTTTCAGTACGTAGGTTGTGAAGCCGTTATCTTGAGGACGTTATAAACTGTTAGCAAGTAAAATTCTGAGTTTTGTACAAATGGGATGCCACTCGCTTTTTTTGTTAGCAGAATACGAGAATTGCACAATTATAGTCCACTTTATGAATTACAAATAATTTCCATTCTTCACACTATCACAGAGAATAAACAAAATGAACTTCATGTTTGCGTGATTACTATCAAACTAGTTCTCAGTTAAATGTCCAAAAACTAGAGGTTGGCCGGCCAGTGTGGCCGGGCGGTTCTAGGCGCTACAGTCTGGAACCGCGTGACAGCTACGGCCGCAGGTTCGAATCCTGCCTCGGGCATGGTTGCGTGTGATGTCCTTCGGTCAGTTAGGTTTAAGTAGTTCTAAGTTCTAGGGGACTGATGACCTCAGATGTTAACTCCCATAGTGGTCAGAGCCATTTGAAATAGAGGTTGCTTAAAGTTGTTAGCCAACAACGACCACGGCAGACATGTCTGTCCTCAGATACTGCCGATGGAGCTCTGATTTGACAGCCGAACCACCTCGCTCACCATGTAAGTTAGACGTGACCAGACCTCCGAAGTGCTTCGACCGCGTTTTCGTTTAGCAATTGTTTGTTATTCTGCTGGCAATTACCGCTTTTCAAATAATGGAATGGTATCCTGCTACTGAAAGGTGCTTTAATATAAAATTAAAGTAAATTCACAGTTTAGTTTTTGTAGTATTAAAAACAGATGTTTATCATTTTGGCGCTCTACCTTCCGAACACAGCACACAATCTCGGAGAAGCACGACAATGTAGGTGATCGTTCTCAGGATACCGAATAAACCATCTGTCATCGGTAGTTCACACCATGCTCGTCATCTTCCCACTGCTGCCTTCTCAATTGGTGTAAGAGCAGCTTCTTGTAGCTGGATATGATGGCTGTAAAGCCAGAAGTGTGACACAGTGCTCCCAGTGAATGCAATGGCTGCTGTTTTCATTCGATCACTCGAGGTTGAGGATTTTATTCCATATGTAGACATTTTTGTTCTTACTAATTTTAGTACCGGGTGATCAAAAAGTCAGTATAAATTTGAAAACTGAATAAATCACGGAATAATGTAGATAGATAGGTACAAATTGACACACATGCTTCGAATGACATGGGGTTTTACTAGAACAAAAAAAAAAAAAAAAAAAAAAAAGTTCAAAAAATGTCTGACAGATAGCGCTTCATCTGATAAGAATAGCAATAATTAGCATAACAAAGTTAGACAAAGCAAAGATGATGTTCTTCACAGGAAATGCTCAGTATGTCCACCATCATTCCTCAACAATAGCTGTAGTCGAGGAATAATGTTGTGAGCAGCACTGTAAAGCATGTCCGGAGTTATGGTGAGGCATTGGCGTCGGATGTTGTCTTTCAGCATCCCTAGAGATGTCTGTCGATCACGATACTCTTGCAACTTCAGGTAACCCCAAAGCCAATAATCGCACGGACTGAGGTCTGGGGACCTGGGAGGCCAAGCATAACGAAAGTGGCAGCTGAGCACACGATAATCACCAAACGACGCGCAAGAGATCTTTCGCGCGTCTAGCAATATGGGGTGGAGCGCCATCCTGCATAAACATTGTACGTTCCAGCAGGTGTTTATCAGCCAGGCTGGGGATGATGCGATTCTGTAACATATCGGGGTACCTCTCACCCGTCACGGTAGCAGTTTTGCTGTCCAGCGCCATCTGTCGGACATTTGTAAACTTATTTTTTTTCCCCTAATGAAACCCCATGTCATTCCAAGCAAGTGTGTCAATTTTTACCCATCTGTATTATTTCGTGGTTCATTAAGTTTTCAAATTTATACTGACTTTTTGATCACCCTGTATATGGTGCACGACACCTGCTTCGTGATCGCTGTGTAGTAACTACTGCAGTTTTCTTGCGAGGCATATTTGAATATTAATGGCTTATGTTTAAATGTTGGCACTCATATTAAATTATATGAATGCGTGGTTTCTTTCGTTTCGAACAGGTCCCAAAGAACAGACACCACTCGGAATCCTCAGCTGTAATACATTATATGTAAACTGAATGTGGAGGAGGGAGAAAGGTAACGGAAGAGATTACTGATGTCAGCTGCATCGGGACATTACGCGGAATTAGCGGCGGCGAGCTGAAGATCACGGGTTCGAATCCCGGTTGACATCAGTATACCCTTCCCTTTCTCCCCCTCCACTTTCAGTTTACATATAAGTCATAATAAAGTTGCACGAACGCCGTTCTATGCTCGTATTAGCTGTTTACGAAGCAACAAGTAGTCGTTTGACTGTGGGTGACAGCAAGAAACGGCGGAACCATGTGATCCTTTGGTGTTACGGTTATGACTGTCATAGACGCAAGTTTCTCAGGGTCTTGATCAGAGCAGGAATTTCCCAACCTCCATCTGTGGGAGACCTGTTTCGGCAGGTGTCAACAGTGGACTACGTCAATATTGCCCTGTTCCTCCAAGAAGCGGACACACAGCTATAAATCACCCACAAAGGATCAAGCGTGAGAAGGTGATACATGGACTGTTCAGTGTACAGATTGTACAATGAAGTTTAACGGGTATTCGTGTATGTAATATTACTATGTTGCGTACACGATTTTGTATGCGAAGTTTGTCACTACTCACTTCTCTGGCTAAGTAGTTAACGCCAAAGGCCTATAAATAAAAAGCAACGGCGGCTTCGAAAATTATCATAAGTTGCGTAGTGCGTGCTGTAATTCAATTTTTGTGTGCTGAACTACCGATAGTTGTTTCAGTTCACCTGTGGTTGCCTAGTTTACGAACGTACAGTAATGAGTGAAGGAGATAACGAAACAATCGCGTCAGGGTTCAAATACTGGCCGCAGAAATGTCACGATGGAGAGTGGAAGGACAGGTCCAGTGTTGAGACAGAGCAAATAGTGCAACGGGTGGATCGAAAACTGCGATCTGATCGACGAATGACAACTGATGTTCTCATCACTATTTACGCACCTGTCACTGCAAAAACTCGGGTCTCGCAAATTGTGGTGTGAGAGTGTGTACCAAAAATGCTTACCAACCAACGCAGAGCGAAGTATGTGGAGCGGGTGAGTAAGTTTACAGACCGCTGTCGCCAAGACAGTGGTTTGTTTCCCCACATGTAAGGCTGACTTTGTCCAGTGGTTCCAGGTGGTATGAATTGTAATGTTTCACATTTTTTCGGGAGGGTTTGTTTACTCTAAAGGAGTACAATTTTTACACGCAGACCAGGAACCTAGCAAAAGCAAGTTATGACACGCTATTGGCCAAAAGCATTGTATATACCATAGCTGTAGTTTTCTTACGCAAACTTTCCCACTCTCGCTTGTTGTGACGTAAGTATTCCCTATTGCCCTTGCAAGATAACGCACACAAGAAAGTATCGTAGGGAACAGAGCACCTCAGATTTCTGCGCAGCGCAATAAGTAACATTCCAGTCAACTTACCATCCAGATTAACAGTCGGCATGCGCCCTGTGCAATACAGAATTTCACAGAACAATTTCTTTAAGATACAGTTCTAAGTTTTCTAATTATATTTGGTAAAAGTTATACACTTTCAAATGGATTTGGCGAAAAAATCAGATAGCATTTACGTAAGCACACCATTTTGTATTGTTCAGATTAATTTTACGACATAGATATAAACGAAAGTTAAGAATACGGAACCAGTTTACATACACAATAACGAAACAAAAGTTAAAACACCCGTACTCAGTTTACGAGCCTGCCTTCGGAGATCGTGAGATGGCTAACGCAGTTGCGTTAGCGCTTGGCCCCGAAGTACCAGGTTCGAATTCTGGCGGTGGAACAAATTTCATCAACATCATTTGGCGGGAAAGATCGAATGTGGTAGCGTGAAAACTTTTCCAACTTCCAATTTTTATAAAAGTAGGGGGTGGTGGGTTATATAACCAGATATTACTGAAGATGACTAACATAATTCGAATACTTTCTAAATGTACCGCAGGTGATCAGTTACTGGTCCTGTGACATTTATATAACAATTTACTAGTTTCTCCTCACAAAAGGGTCCCTATGAAGTGTTAAGGTTATGGCGTCATTGACAGCCACATTGTGGAAGCGAATAAAAATTTCCTGTAGCTGAATCTAGCTTTCAGTACAGCGTTGATAGCTATAATTGTGAAATTAGAAGAAAAGAAAGAAACCCCACTGTTCTCTGCTGTGTCGTTATTCGGTCACGTAAGTCAAGAAGGCCTTACGCCAATGATTGCATTTTAGGAGAAGTGATATCTTGATATTCCAGTGGTTCAACACAGCTGGTACATTTGCTACTGAAACGATGAAACAGTCGATACGTAGTATGTGGTACAAAACTATTGGAAAACAAGAGATGTTAATGCATTCTATTAATAGAAACAAAAATCCAGCTTAAAGGAGGGAAGAAAGAAAGCATCGCGTAAGGTGGACTTCGTGTTGTACCTAACAAAATGCTTTTACAAGCAATCTCTTTCTAACCGTAAAAATCAAACGTTACTGGCCCAGAATTCACTTGTTGGTCATAAACATTATTTTTAGACGCGATAAAGGCAAGTAACGGAACCAGGAAAAAGATCGTGTGAAAAACGTTTGACAATAAAAGGCACCAACAGTAGAAGTATATAAATTAAGAAGCTACACGGTAAGTATTAAAGTTGCATGAACACGAATGAAATTAGTGAGGACTGTTTTGCAGGGATATAACAAAGGAGACTAACTACTAGGCTGATAAGAAACACATCAGTGTTTCAATTTCTTGAAAAATTTGAAGGGTAAATCAAATCTGAGTAGAAAAGTACATGACGTACCGTAGGGATTTGGCACACGTAAGCAATAAATTGAAGACAGGCCAAACTATAGAGCCAACATTAAAAGATATAACGTCTGACATCCAGTGAACCACCATGCGAACACAATTTCACCCTCGGAACCTCAACACAAACCAATAATCATGACAGAACAATGGGAAAGAATCCACTACTCACGGCCGCAGTCAGTAAGACCGGGTAATGATCTGATCATCGATTCCAGGGGATCGGGCACGTCATTAGAAGACTCGGAGCTTCTCAAAAGCTCTGAAGACTAAGCGAATATTTTACTTGGGAACGCACAACACGAACACACTACTGAAACCAGATAAAGTGAAATAACTGACAAACACCAAGGATAAGTTCAGTATAAAAATTCTGGTAATACAGGAAACATGATTCTCAGATGAGAACCGCTTTGACTCTGAAAACTACAGAACGTATAAGGAGAAACCAGTCATAACCATTCCAGGAAGAAATCTCAATTTCTTCGGAACAGGATTTGTAGTACACAAATAGTGGACTCTGTAATAGGTTTCACTTCAAAATCAGAAAAATCTATTCTCACGATATGATTTGGTCAACGCAATTCCAAAAATCATACAAAAATCATACAAAAAAACTACGAGGTAGGAGAATATTAGACACATCACATAGCCATGTCTTCGAAAAACATCAGACAAATTGTGAATGAAAGAACAAGGAAAGGACTTTTTGAATCCGATAATCACCTACTCCAAATCAAAGCGAAATTTATACCAGACAGACAAATAGAGAACCAACAGAACTGTCAGAACATATCCAGAGTACCTAAAATTTAAAAAGAAATAACAAAAAAATTTTAAAAAATCTACTTGACGACTGGGCAGAACCGTAAGAAAAAATCGGATAAAATTGAGGCAACCACCGAGAAAAAGGAAACAAAGATGGTGGAAGATGACACATGACAGAGCTATAGAAGACAGAATAAAAGCCTGAAAAAAATTTTCATAGAACATCCGAAAAATGGAAAGAATAAAACAGGATACAGAACAACACTTTGAATCTAGTCCATAGACAAGAGGTTACGAAAACCACAAATTGAGAGAGACAGAAGAGGGCTTCAACAAAAACACGCGGAAATTTTACAGACCATTCAGAGAGAATGACAGGAGAGCTTATGCTTGAAAAGATAAGATGGAACACTGGAGACAAACCCGAAAGAGAACTGAAATAGTAGCACAATACTTCACTACTAAACCGTGACAGACCGTTGCAAAATCCACGGTTCGAGAACCCAAAACCTTACCGCGATTCCAAACCGTCAACACACGGGGAGATCGTGAAAATGATATAAACAATGAAGAAGAAGAAGAAGAAGAAGAAGAGCACCTGGGAAGATGGACGGATTGCGGAAATCTGGAAATTAGATCAAAATACACAGTATCATTGAAAACATCTGGAAAACAGTAAAGGTGCTAGAAGAATGAAAGTCAGCCCAAATGCACCCCCTTCACAAAAAAGGAGACTAAACAGATCCTAATAACTACAGAGGGATTTCACTACTGACTGTGACGTATAAAATTCTCTTCAGAAACCCACATCTACGTGATTACTCTGCTATTCACAATGAAGTGCCTGGCATAGGATTCAATGAACCACCGTCAACCGGTCTCTTCCCGTTACACTGTCGAACGGCTCGCGGGAAAAACGAGCACTTAAATCTTTCTGTGCGATCCCTGATTTCTCTTATTTTATCGTGATTATCATTTCTCCCTACGTAGGTGGGTGCCAGCAGAATGTTTTCGCAATCGGAGGAGAAACCTGGTGATTGAAATTTCATGAGAAGATCCCGTCGCAACGAAAAACACCTTTGTTTTAATGATTTCCACTCCAATTCCCGTATCATGTCTGTGACACTATCTCCCCTATTTCGCGATAATACCAAACGAGCTGCACTTCTTTGTACTTTTTCGATGTCATCCAACAGTCCCACCTGATGCGGATACCACACCACACAGCAATACTCCAGAATAGGCCGGACAAGCGTGGTGTAAGCATTCTCTTTAGTAGACCTGTTGCACCTTCTAAGTGTTCTGCAATGAATCGCACGCAGTCTTTGGTTTGCTCTACCCACAATCTTATCTATGTGATCGCCCCTATTTAGGTTATTTGTAATTGTAATCCCTAAGTACTTAGCTGAATTTACAGCCTTCAGATTTGTGTGACCTATCGCGTAATCGAAAATTAGCTGATTTCTTTTAGTACTCATGTGAATAACTTCACACTTTTCTTTATTCAGGGTCAATTGCCACTTTTCGCACGGTACAGATATATTATCTAAATCATTTGGCAAGTCTTTATGATCATCTGATGACTTTACAAGACCGTAAATGACAGCATCATCTGCAAACAATCTAAGACGGCTACTCAGATTGTCTCCTATGTCGTTAATATAGAACAGGAACAATAAAGGGTCTACAACACTTCCTTGGGTAACGACGGATATTACTTCTGTTTTACTCGATGACTTTCTGTCCATTACTACGAACTGTGGCCTTTCTGTCAGGAAATCACGAATCCCGTCGCACAACTGAGGCGATACTCCGTAGGCACGCAGTTTGGTTAGAGGACCCTTGTGAGGAATGGTGTCGAAAGCCTTCTGGAAATCTAAAAATATGGAATCAATTTGACATCCCCTGTCACTAGCACTTATTACTTCATGAGTATAAAGAGCTAGTTGTGTTTTACAAGAACGATATTTTATGAATCCGTGCTGACTGTCAATAAATAGTTTTCTCCGAGGTACTTCATAATGTTCGAATGCAGTATATGTTCCAAAACCCTACTGCAAATCGACGTTAGTGATATAGGCCTGTAATTCCTCCTACTTCCCTTTTTGGGTATTGGTGTGACTTGAGCAATTTTCCAGTCTTTAGGTACGGATCTTCCTGTGAGCGAGTGGTTGTATATTTTTGCTAAATATGGAGCTATTTTGTCAGCATACACTGAGAGGAACCTGAATTGTATACCATCTGGACCGGAGGCCTTGCTTTTATTAAGTGATTTAAGCTGCTTTGTTACACCGAGGATATCTACTTCTATGTTTCTCATCTTCGCAGTTCTTCTTGATTGGAATTCAGGATACTAGTCTCAGATCCACAATTAGAATACGGAGGAGGGTTCAGAAAGTGAAGGTCATGCAGTGAACAGATCTGGTGCTTGAGAATAATACTGACAAGAATGTCCAGGAACACCACAATAACATTCGTAGACTTAAAGAAGGCGTACGACTGCATAGCTAAACACTGGAAGAAATGAAGGTGGGTAACAAGACCACAAAGCTAATCCAGGAAACATTAACAAATACACCATCCAAAGTGAAGTTTGAGGTAGAGATCTCTGAAACATTTGTAATCAAGACAGAAGTGAGACACGTAGATACCCAGTCACCCGTTCTATTTAGCTCGGTTTTTGAGAAAATAAGTAGGCCATGGAACAAGAGTCAATGGGGTAAAGATGGGGGGGGGGGGGGGAGAAAAGGATGTAACTGTAAATAAGTTAAGTTACATAAAACTGCAACCAATCACTTTTTGAATAATTCTATTTTATTCCACGAACCGGTTTTTCGAATCTTTTCAGGTTCATCAGATGATTTCTGGAAGTTACATAATTATTTCTAGTATAATGCTGGCTCTGTCGCCACTGGTAACCAAGTCTAGAAAAATAGCAGAAGTGGAAAGTTTCAAATACCTGGGGGAAATTATACAGAAAACACAACTGAACTGGGAATCAATGAAGAAAGGATCACAAAACTCTAAGTAGCATAGAGAGATTGCAAAACTACAAGAATTATAGAGTGTACCATGGAACCATTACAGCAAAAGAAGTATTTCCATAAACGCCAAATTAACACACTATAGTACAGTAGTCTTACCCTGTAGGCCTGAGAAACAGTAATCAAGAGAAGAACGAAAATCCAGGAGAGAGAAATGTACATGTCGGTTCAGAAAGAGGGTACAGTTCTTTTGTCGGTCTTTTTATCCAGATCCCAACAGGCAGAGAAGATTGCAAACATCAGAAAAATAAGGGTAAAGTTCTTAGGCTACATACGTAGGATGAACGAAAACAGATTGACCAAGAAGAACTTTAACATGGTTAAAACTAGTACACTGGAAACCAACTGGGTAAAGGAAATCGTGGAAGACCTCAAGAAATTGAAAATCTGCACAGAGGACATGACAGAAGGGAAAAATACAGAGAAAAAATCAGAAAACAGAAATTTCAGCAAATGCCCTAAGAGAAGAAACAAGGAAAGAAGTGGACATAAGAGAGGAATAAGCAGTGAATGTACGAGAGGTTGTGGAAGAAAAGACAAAAAAATGCGATGAAAATTGTTGTAGCGCTTGCGTAAGCGGAGTTAGCAATAATAATATAGTGGTAGTAGTAGTGTGGGATGGTACTTGAAAACAAGGAACACATTACAATGAAATGCATTGATTTACAGCGAGAAACTCTCGTAAATAAAAAAGATTCTTTTCTGGCGTCAGATTTTTGCGAGTGCAGTTGCCCCAAAATAACGTGCAAGCCAATAGAGCGAAAGTAAACAACATTTCACGTTTCAGTGACTGTGATGATTCTTACGGCGAACACAGCGTCATACAGTTCTTGCTTAAAATCCTGTATGTACCTCAAAGAGAACTCATCTGTTGTCAGTTCAGCTGTCTTTCCTACGCACGAAGAGAGCCGAGCAATAAATGGTAAGTAAAGCTGTCCACAACCCGAAGGTTAGTTCGAAAACTACAGTACTTCCCTTAGGCATGATCCTTTCGTAGATGGTATGCCCTTGTCTCCCTCTGATCACTGAAACAGCTTACCGAACCAGTTAGAGGATCAACAGTTTAACGCGACTATGAACCGCGGTGCAGTTTGACATTTTCACGTACACTCATCACTGCATAGGTGAAAGAAGCATAAAATGTGAAAATCAAAAGCAAAAACATAAACAAAATTATTTGTAATTTCGCCGGCACTTAAGTGAAAGAATTTCATTTCTACGTAGAGCTGTAAAGGAAAAGAAACCTCGTTTGCGAAGAAATTAAACAACTGTTTACACTAAACTGTTTTAATGATGTAAGTTCAATTACGTTTAATGAACCAGCGGAACAAATTTGTTGTACAGTCTCAATTGCGCAGTAAACTTTATTGAAAGACGGGTTTCGCATGTTGTGCACCTATTTTCAAGTTTCCTACAGCAAGATAATACAAGATTTACTTCTGTAATCGTATTAGTGATGTTAGAAATAATTCACAGTGGAATCCTAAACATTTTACTACCACTACGTGATGGCGTCATCACTCACTGTAAACATTTTACCAGTTTTAGTATGTCAGTCGACTTCTCGTAAAATGCTCATCACCGGTAACCCTAGGTTTTTTATCCTGTTGTAGGAAATTCGAAAATCGGCGCTTGCCAACCGAAACAATAGATACAAATTTTAGTTTACAACTGAAACTGTGTGCAATCCAAATAATTTTTGACTACCTGAAATTGTTCTGTGGCACCATGAAAAACATTACCAATGCGACAAGAGCAGTTTGACGAGAAAAGGCAGTACTGAAAAAACTCAAGTTGAAATTATAACGCTTCACGAAGCAAAACGGTGCATCCGGAATAGCAGCAATGCTTGGGCGCCGGACAATACTGCAGATTCCTCGAGGCACATCTGCAGCTAGCAGAACCTGGTCCCGGGCGAACCAGTTCTTGTGGACGCCGTTGTGATTCAGCCTGCGCAGGTGCGATTACTTCCAGTGGAAAGCTATTTTTGTACCTAGTCCATGGTTGAGGGCTCATTAGTAATCTCGGAGATCCACTTGGAATTGGTTCACAGCAAACAGCTGAACCCACAGTCTTACGAAACGGGCAAGAAGTAGTGATCCTCAGGCAACATTGGCAGCATTACGCTAATAGTGTACATTGAGGTGGCCAAAGCCACTGGATAGCGATATGCGCTTATACAGAAAGCTTTAGTATCGTGTACGCAAGGTACAAAAGGGCAGCGCGTTGGCGGATCTGTCATTTGTACTCCTGTGATTTATGTGCTAAAGTTTCCGATGTGATTATGGCAGCACGACGGCGATTAACATACTTACTTCGAACGTGGAATGGTAGTTGGAGCTCGAGGCTTGGGACATTACATTTCGGAAGTCGTTGAGAAATTCAGTATCCCAAAATTCACAGTGGCAAGGGCTCAGAGAATACCAGATTTCGGGCATTGCCTCCCGCCGTTTACATCACAGTGGCCAATGGCCTTCTCTTAACAATCGACGGCAGCGATGTTAGGGGAGAGTTGTTAGTGCTAACAGACAAGCACCAATGTGTGAAATAACCACAGAAATCAATGTGGGACGTACGACGAGCGTATTTGTTCGGACAGTGCGGCGAAATCTGGCGTTAGTGAGCTATAGCAGCAGACGACCGGCGTTGAGTACCTTAGCTAACAGCACGATATCGCCTGCAGCGCCTTTCTTGGCTGCTGACCATCTCGGTTTGACCATAGACTGGGAAACTGTGGCCTGATCATATGGGTCCCGACCTCAGTTGCCACGAACTGATTGTAGGATTAGTGCGTCGCATACCCCACATAGCCATGGACCCAAATTGTTGTCAAGGCACTGTGCACGCTGGTGGTGACTCCATAATGGTGTGGGCTGTGTTTACATGAATCATTGACTGGTTATGTTCCGCTACTTGGAGACCACTGGCAGCCATTCATGGACTTCCTGTTCCCAAACAACGATGGAATTTTTATGGATGACAGTGCGTCATATCACTGGGCCACAATTGTTCGGGATTGGTTTGACGAACATTCTGGGCAATTCGAGCGAATGATTTGGCCACCGAGATCGGCCGACATGCATTCCATCGAACATGTATGGGTCATAATGGAGGGGTCAGTTCGTGCACAAAATCCTGCATCAGCAAGACTTCAGGAGTGGATGGCAATAGTGGCAGCATGGCAAAGTATTTATGCAAGGGACTTCCAACCACTCGCTGAGTCCATGCCACGTCGAGTTGCTGCATTGCTCTGGGCAAAAGGAGGTCCGAAACGATATCAGGACTTACCCCATGACTTCCGTCGCGTCAATGTATAACACCGGCTCGAGCCCTTATAATTATGTGAGCAATTGTGTCTGCAGGTTTCTTCAGATGTGCCGTATCTACCCGAAGCCACTCATTGGTGATCAGATCCTGTACAACTGCTACATTGCGGAGACTTTGACTGCTACGTACCACCAGTTGTTAAAAGTAATTTCTGTGGGATTAACATTGGGCAATGTAGTGGACCAGTCGAAGGGCCGTAAAATATCTGAATGTTCCTTAAATCAGGAACGTAAGCGTACAGGCCTGTGAAAGGAAACGCATTATGGGTGGCTGTCAACGTATTCGGAACACGTCTGGGATTTTTGAACGTGTGCGGTCATTGATGAGACGTGTAGAATTCTTCCTCCTCAGGTCGTCAGGGGCATATGGATCCTCGAACTCTGTTATAAAGTGTTCATGTACTCAGTTATAACGTGTCGTATGTTTACGGATGATTTCCTTGCTTTATTGTCCTCTATTCTCAGCTTTAATTTCTACCTATGGTAGTCAAACACCTCGTATCTTGTAAACTAAAAGTAATTTCCATGACAGTGTGAGTGGCTTAGCACTAGTAACAAGTAGTTGGTGGTGTACTTGGCAGAAGTTGCCTACAGTGGCTGCCTCTGCCTGTTAGGGTATAACTTGCATTCCATACCTCTGAAGACCTTAATCCATTCCGTCTGAGAAGCCTTCTGTGTTTGTGTCTGCTGAGAAGAGGCGCGGAACTGTGTGTGTGTGTGTGTGTGTGTGTGTGTGTGTGTGTGTGTGTGTCAGCCAGGTTGACATTAGGCGCATTCCTTAAGTTCTTCTTTATTTATAGTAGTAACTTGCCTTTACCTATGCCGAACCGAACCAACCAATACTAAAGGACACGCTGTAACTCATTTACCCTTTTTTTTGGGGGGGGGGGGGGAGAGAAAATATTTTATTTCTACAGAAGCAATGAAACTTTTAACTTAAATTATTCTACCGAATGGCTGGACTGTATGCTGTAATGCCTGGAAGTTGAAGAGGAATTTTTTTTTAATTAACTTATTTTAGGAAAGGGATTAATCTGCCTGTTATCTATCTTTGCACTTGGCTGCACTATATGCCTGATTGTATTTTCTGTACAACAATGAATTGTGGCTTAGTTGTCTGGGTATGTTCGTTACGAATGTACGGATGTCCACGAAACATGCATTATGTTTCAGATTTCGCGAAGTAAGAACAAGATCAGTTTTTTGAGTGTCCCAACAATGGGACGATGGTATGTTACATTATCGTTCCTTTGTAGATGAGTCTTAAGTGTGCGCATATACAAAAATGGCTTACGTTGTTGAGATCTGCGTTCTTTACGTTGTATGTGTGTGTTTCCAGGGTAGATAATAGAATACGTTCCCTTTAACATTTTAATATTCCAGCTGAATAAAAACATGTCACATGGACTTGAAATTGCAGTAGTTCTAGCAGAACTAGAGAGCTATGGAGTGAGTTAACATTCCATGCAATGTAGATGAAATACTAGATGACGACACTGAGAGAAACGCACTGAACAATGAATATATTGTACCTGAAGTAGTTGGCACTTTAGAATTTACAACCGAAGGGATGAAGCTAATGTTATACCGATTTACCTGCAAAAGTGTGTGTTAGAGGTTTTTTTTCTTGAGGTACTACTGAATACTATTGCAGAACAAAGTCAAATAGGTGCCTGCCAACAGAACAACATAAATTTTCGTCTTGCCAAAGACTAGCTAAAATCCTTATATCTGAGTGGATGTCATAAGCTTCCACATGATTGTTTAGGCGTTGATCTCCTGGACAAGCAGGTATCATTTTATAGGACGAATAAAGGTCAACGAAGTGATGTGACCTTTATTCACCCATATGATAGAGGCTGTCAGTTTCGGATGTCCGAATGAGAATAGTGATGTACTTTTCAAAGAAAAAACAGGATCAACACCAAAATGCAGAGGACCACAAGGAAAGAAGTTGATGGGAGGACGGGTAAGCAAAGATGTGTGATGAGATCTAGTAAACCACTTTATTGTGCCAAGTAAAACACATATGTGTAATAGGCGCAATGTTGGTGTAAACAATTGTTTTGTTTCGTTTCATGCTGAATACACACTCAATAATAATACGTTCTATTTTGTTCACAATGTTTCTGATAGTTTTCTGCATTGACATTAATATTGCGTATTTTGAGAACTAATTTTACCAACGTCCCAAAAATGGGACAATCTACAGTTGTTGTGCTTCTATAGGTTCTTCAGAACAGCTTTTTCTTTCGTATATCATTCAGCGTATCACACTGTGAAAAATGTTGAAAAAATACAATAGATTTACCAAGTAATGGGTTAAATAGTGAAATCCTCTTTGTGACATGGGTTTAAGTACTGACCTATTCTACATAATCTACCTGAAGCTTGCGATTATTGAAAGCAGTACAACTACTCTAACTTGGGGAATGTTCTAAACCTGTGCTTAGTAACGATCTGAAACTGATTGTATTTTATCTTTGCCGAAATTATCAGCGGGATTATTTCCCGGCCATGACAACGTATTTCGCAAACGTTATTAGAATGCTCTTGGCTGTCGATCAGTCAGGCCGCTGGGGCTACGAGCAGCGTCTCGAATGGTGAGCAACGCGCGACAGTCGGCACTCGTTGCTACACTGCATATGTAGTTCCGTAGATTGCCGCTGCTGGAATGGGCGCTTCAAGCCACTGAAGCAACAGGTGACTGCTGCAGTTCATCACGCGCTTGGCGGTTTCTATAAACTGCAGTCTCGCAGCGAACCGTCGTAATTCCTTTTAATGAATGTACCTTGAGAGTTGAAAATTTCTGACACTGGGACCTGAATTTTTTTGATTCTCGCGACATATTCATTATCGGCATTTTGTAAATTCAGCATACCTAAAAGGTTTGCCCTGATATTTCATGTCTTTGCATCTTTACTAAAACCATAGAAACTTGAAACTCGGACGCTGGGAAAGGTTTTAAACGATATTTGAAGCTGGGTGTTGTGCGAGTACCGAAATCGGTCGCATTTTTGAGTAGTTTAGAATGGAGGGAAATGTTTTTTTACCACGGCACCTCGTTTCCCGGCATACCAACCCAATAATTGTACGTCATTTTCGATAGCATGGGCAGATTCACACAGATACTAAGATGATCTGATATCAGATTAGAAGAAAGCAAAACTTAGAAATACATTGACTTCTCTCAAATCCAATATACTGGACAGGCAAACATCTGTCGTCAGCGAATAATAGTAATAATAATAATAATAATAATAATAATAATAATAATAATGTATGAATGTCACGTGAGTCGAGCTATCTGAACAAAAACACTGTCACATAAAAAAACACCACAAAACTTATAACATGTGATAAATGTAAACATAATGGCAATAGTAACAATTCCATGTCGCTATAGTATAGCTAATTCACTCACTCAGTGGACAATGTTGGCACTAAGGTGGATTGCTGATCAGAAAAAACTTCCTCCAAAACTGTGTACTCATAACAATGAAACATCAGTGTTGTTAATATAGTGCATGGATAAGACAGAACCCATACACCATTTAAAGTGACAACAGTTGCCATACGGACACAGAATAGGCATTATATCCAGTGAGACAGACGTACTCGAAACGGCGTTACCTGATGTGGAAGTGCGAAGCAGCTGCCCCAAGCCCACCGCAGCAGTCAGGGATATTCTTTCGCTGATTCTACTATAGTGGTATGAAAAGAAACTGCTGTCGCAGATGAGATACAGGGACGAAAGCGTCTCAGGAGAGCTGTGCAATCTGACGGGAACATTGTTTCCTCATACAAGGCTTGCAGGCGCACTGCAAAACCAGAAGACAAATACAGTTGAGGATACTACGTGCCGGTCGCTGGGAAAGGGTGTGGGAAAGCAACACCCAAGTTTGATAATAAGTTGATAGCATTTAATGGTACATTACGAAGCATTTAATGGTACATTACGAAGCATTGGTACGTTGAACAACCAAAGATGACGGATTTCAAAATATCTTTATAATTAAATTAAATTCTATTCCATTTTTAAACATTTTGCAATACAGTTGATGTAATCATACAGAAATACATTAAATACAGTTCGTAACACGGACATTTTATACAAAGATTATGGACTGCAGTATGTTGGTTAAAATATTTGCAAATCAGAACTACAGGACATAAACATTCTCGCAGATAAGTATCAGTAAATGTCGTCTTTACAGCATGTATAAAAACTCCAGTGTAGGAAAAGCTTTGTTTAACCACTTCTCTGTAACATTTTAAAAATCAGATAATGGAAAATCATATGCATGTGTAGACAGTGAATCAAAAAACTTAACTCCTAAATACTCATAGCTGTTAATTCCATTCCGAGGCGTAGTTTCGGGCGTGTCCGTTTTCTTTCTGTCATGTTAGGTAGGTGGAATTGATTTTTGTAAGGTACATTTGTGTTGATTTTCTCTTATGTGTAATAAACAACTGAATATAAATAATTATCAGATGATTAGTATTTTCATTTTTTTAAAATGATCTCAGCAAGAAGCCCTACCATCAGAAATTTTTAAGATGGACCTGATGGCATTATTTTGCCAATGAAGATTTTCTTTGCTCCTGGTGAAATACCCAATGATAATCCAAATGTTAACTGTGTATCGAAGAAGGCACAAAATTGTAGTTATCACTATTGGTTATGGCATTACCAAGACAGGAGTACTGTCTTCTTGAGTACATGTCAGATTTTCTAAACTAAAAGGTTAGAAGGAAAGGCGAAAAAGAGGGTAAAATTATTGTGAGTCCTGCACTGTCCTGATTTCAACCCCTTGTCCACTGTGCCTCCTGTATCGACCTATCCACACACAGCATGACACACCCTGGTAATGGATCAACTACAATTAAAACATTTCAATGGCTTAATGCTTTTCCATGCCTCTGTTATGGTAAAGCTCACACTGGTTAATGTTCACAGTGAAAACATTTTAAAGTAACCAGGAAATGGACTAAAAGTAAAGGCAATAATGCTGGAACAGTAATTTCCCACTTGTACATCAGCTACAGTAATCATTGTTGGCTATTACATTATAAGCTGCTGTGCTCCACTGTGCATTTCTTGTTAACTGCGAAAGGTATCTCAAATATAATTCTGGGATCCACAAAAGAATAACATGTATGCAGATGATGTGCTACCAGATGGTGTCAAGTCAGAGCCAAATCAGGAAGTTCAGTGGTTAATACCAATGAGCTGTAAAGGTAAAATCTTACAAACATTACTGGAAATATGTTGACAGGATACAGAAAACATTGACTGAAGTATTGAATTCACAGAGCTCAGTTAGGGATGAAAGGTGGTCAGCCATGTGGGGCTATGCAAAGTTGTACAAAAGCTAGGCAGTCTTTATTTTTATACAGGGTGTCCCAGGAGCAATGGTCAGTACTGAACGATATGATGGGTATGATCATTCAAGTCAAAAAAGTCCACTAAACATACTCTTATAATACATACCTTAAAAGCTATGGGCACTTCTTCGGTGGAAGAGAGGTTTCACATTAGCCAAGATGAAAAATTCCTCATAACTCTTCAAGATGTGCTTTTTAGAGCCCATGTTTACTAGACTTGTTTGCTTCGAATGATGTTCCATCATATCCTTGAATATTGACCATTCCTTCTGAGGGTGAGTTATGGACACTAATGAAATATTTGGGATATGCAAAGGAGTGGCCAGATCTCTATTTAACCAGTTTTAATGCAGCTAGAGTGAAATGTCGGCAGAAATTTTAAAAGCAACAGCTACAAGTCTTAAGACTGTGGAAGTGTTTGGTATGCTTTTAGAGAAAGACAACTTCCCCCACGAGCATGCAGTAGTGCTGCAACATGTCATGGCATGGGCTCGACTAATGTCTGAAATAGTGCTGGAGGGAACTGACACCATGAATTCTGCAGGGTTGTCCATAAGGCCGTAAGAGTACAGAGGAGGTCGAGATCTCTTTTTGAATAGGACGTTGCAAGGCATCCCAGATATGCTCAATAACGTTCATGCCTGGGGAGTTTGTTGGCCAGCAGAAGTGTCAGAGTTGTTTTCCTGGAGCAACTCTGCAGCAATTCAGGATGTGTGGGGTGTCGTATTGTCCTGCTGGAATTGTCCAAGTCCGTTGGAATGCACAATAGACATGAATTGATGCAGGTGATCAGATATGTTGTTTACGTATTTGTCACCTGTTACATCGTATCTGCAGATGCCCCACACCATTACAGAGCCTCCACCAGCTTGAACAGTCCCCTGCTGACATGCAGGGTCCATGGATTCATGAGGATGTCTTCATACCTATACACATCCATCCCGCTCGATACAATTTCAAACATGATTCTTCCAGTCTGCAACATGTTTCCAGTCATCGACAGTCCAATGTCGGAGTTGATGGGCCCAGGTGAGGCGCAAGGGCCTTTGGCTCAGAAAGCCCATGTTGATCATGTTTCGTTGAATGGTTTGCACGTTGACTGGCTCGGCACTGAGATCTGCAGCAGTTTGTGGAAGGGTTGCACTTCCAGACATTGTTGGTCCCATTCTTGCAGGATCTTTTCCTGGTGGCAGTGATTTCTAAGATTTGATGTTTTACCAGATTTCTTATATTCACAGTACACATGTGAAATGGTCATATGGAAAAAATCCCCACTTAATTGCTACCTCAGAGATGCTTGTGTGCCAGTGATAACACAACATTCAAACTCACTTGATCTTTATAACCCGCCATTGTAGTAGCAGTAACCGATCTAAGAACTGCGCCAGACACTTGTTGTGTTATATAGGCATTGCCGACTGCAGTGCCATACTCTGCCTGTTTACATGTCTCTGTATTTAAATAAGCATGCCTATACCAGTTTCTTTGGCTCTTCGGTGTATGACCTACGAAATTGAGTGCATATTTACAACTTTTTGTATTGATGAATTGTTTCTCTTGGTTGAACAGCTTGGCACTGACTGGCCAACACCTCCCCACAGTAATGATATACATGGCTGATCAATGTTTTGCTGAAATATATACTGGTATGTCTAACACTACACAAAATTAGTGCTTGTTTCCATTAAAAAGATACTTAGTATGCAACTGTAGAAATAGACAGCATTAGTATATTTTATGGTTAGTGAACAGTTAAGTTTTGAGTCTTATTTTGTAGGAAATTGTTTGCTCGACTGCTCTTCTGCGACAAAACTACTGTAATGAGTTTTCCAACCCCTGCCTCAGATTTTTGGTATGCTGCTGGCTATAGAGACCAAAATATGGATATAGTGACAAATTATTTTTTCTAAAATGTATGCTCATTGATTATAGTCAACTAGACATTTGCATTGTTACAAAATCCTCCTCACAAAGCAAACCACTGTTTTCGCTACTGATATTGGATTGAATAGACATACATTCAGTTTTCCTATACATACCAATAACCCAGTTTTTCTCTTTCTTTAAAGTGAGCCATCCCAGTATATTATAAAGTTTTAGATGGTGAAATAAGTGTTGTCAACAAAAGCAATTTGTTCCATGTAGGCTTTCACGGCCGGCGTCTTCATCAATAAACACTTCTGGGCTAAGTTGCTGTGGTCGATCTGTAGAACTTCTTCTCCCTGACGTTTCGTTCTCAACTACGGAGAACATCTTCGTTGACTCACCTCCGAAGATGTTCTCCTTAGTTGAGAACGAAACGTCAGGGAGAAGAAGTTCTACAGATCGACCACGGCAACTTAGCCCGGAAGTGTTTATTGATGAGAAGCAAATTGGTTTTGTCTTGGGCTGAAGACGCGTTTGCTAGGCAAAAGTGAAGAAATGTATGTGAACACATCATCCTTTGGATATGAGCAACTGTTGAAATGTTTAGTACTTTTATGTGATGAAGGTTAGTCACAGATATGTTCACCCATGGTACAATGTACAATGTGTACATGGTCATGTGTCATTCACATCTTTAATTTCCTGTGGCAGGCTGTTGCAGGGTTTTACTCCATGATATAAAACACTGTTGTCTGTTTTAAACTTATTTTTCATCTTTAGAGGTAAATGATAATTCGCTCAGGTTCCATGCTCGTGTACAGAGCTGTTCATGGCTCGTGCATCTCCACTGTAATATTTGAAGACAGATTGTATTTGCATAGCCACTGACTGTGCTAACTACAAATCTGATTTGTGCTGAAATTTGTGTAGGTAATAACTTTACATTAAAATTGTTGCACATTCTTAATCTGAAACTTAATCCTTTGTTTCAGAATTTTGAACCAGTTGCCTATCCTAAGAAAGACTATGGAAAGTTTCACACTGGAGACTCCTACATAGTCCTGAATGTAAGTAGTAAGATTGGCCTTTGTTTGGAATACAAAGTTCCAAAGAGAGACAATGGCTGGCCATCACTTTTCTTCTGAAGGTGAAATTCCATTACTGATGTTAACATATGTAAAAATACAAAAATATGTTCTACCTTTCAGTACTATTAGTTCCTTCCTCTGGGAAGAAAGAAGTATAATGTTTTATGCAAGATATAATTTGAATATGAATTAAATTCATTATTTTCAAAATATTTTAAACATGTGAAAAAGGGAAATTAGCTTGAAGATACCTGATAAGAAAAGGCATTAGCCTATATTAATGTTATCATCAAACATGATATTCCAAAATAACGTGGAAAAACCATATTTGAAGCTTATTTTGCAGTAACAATACTGCGTGAACACGTCTCATTCATACAAGACCTTCAACTTGATTAAGTATTAAAAACATACTGACATTCTGTGAACCCTGTGGGCTTTGTTGGCTTAATAGCATATCCAGAAATAGGAATTGTTTGATATTTAATAAATAGATGTTGAACAGGAGCTAACTTTGTACTTCTTGTCTTCATTTTTAGACAGTGGATGGCCAATCCCTAATAAGATATAATGTTCATTAAAATCTCATTGTTTCCTTCGAGCTGAAGTTCACGACTTGCAATTATATGTATTGTTGATGTAATAAATATACTTTATAGCAAAGCTAAATCATCTGTATGTGACAGCAAATGTTACTGGTAAGCCAGGTGGATGAAAACACCTGCATGTGAACAACATGACAGTGCAAGACAAAAGCAGCAATGTGCACACATGAAGGTATTGCACCATCTTGCATCCAATCAATATCATTGAAGAGTAACAAATTGTTTTTGTGAAGGCTTGCAGTATTTTGTCTTCTGCAGTGTTGACATTGACACATCAATTTCACAGTTACTTGATCTCTCCCTCCTTTTTTTCTTTTATAAAATATTGTGGAATGAGTCAGTTTACTGGATATATATATATATAGTGAGTTATTTTTCAGTCCTACTCTTACAACTGAGCATTAAAGTAGTTCAGTTTTTTTAGGCTACTAGTTTTAAAATAAAAATTAATCAGTGGAGTAGTTGTCCAGAAGAAATGATTTTAGGTTGGATTTAAAACTTGCTTTGCTACCTCTAAAATTTCATGTTATTGGTAAAATTATCAAAAATATTTCATGGTGCATGTGGCACTCCTTTCTGAGACACTGGCAGCTTGAATAATGGGCAGTTAAGGTCACATTTTTCATAGTGTTGTAGATATGGACATCAGTGTTCTCAAATTTTGAACCCTTCAGAGCAGTCTACCCTTTTTACTGACTCTGGCTCATGTGTCATATAAGTTATTGATGCAACACTATTTGTTGTACAGAACCGACTATAGTGTTTTCCTTAAAATTGTGGAAGAGTTTATTTTCAGGGAACCACTTAATAATTCTTTGAAATGTATCATAAAAATTTCTTCTGTTGCTTTCTCTCTGATGGGATTTATTGTAACCCTATTATTGTCTACAAAAATTGCATTTCTGCTCAATAGATGTTAGTGGAAGGTCACTCACATATGTAAGGAATAAGTGTGGACCCAAAATTGGAACACAGTGGGGACTCAATTTGTGGTTTCTCCCCAGTCGCTAATATTATGTACCCCTCCGACATGGTTTTAATTATTCACTACAGCCTTTTTGCATTCTGTTTGTTAAGTACGTTCACAACAGGTGTGCATAAAGCCATCAGTTCGATAAAATTTGAATTTTTGTAAGAGAGTAACATGATCCACACAATCTAATGTTTTGGAAAGTTCACTGGAAATAACAGCTGGTGATACTACATTATTTAAGGCTTGTAATATTTGGTGAGTGAATGTATAAATAGCATTCTTAGTTAAGAATCTGTAATTGAAACTGTGATGTGCGGAGTAAATTGTTTGTACTTCAGTGTGGGATGACTCTTAAGTACATTACTTTATCAAATATTTTGGAGAACATCAGTAAGGAAATTGAACAGTAATTCTTTGCCTTTCTTGTGAAGAAGTGTAACAATGGCATATATTAATACCTCAAATTCCCTGTGCCAGTGATGCATTACATATGTCACGAAAGTTATTAGCAATCAAGGTAGACCAACTCTTCAGAATTCTATTTGAAATTTCATCTCACCATATGAGCTTTTGTTTCTGAGAACTTCTATAGTTCTATTATGTTCAATGAAGTAGGTTGGTGTCATTTCTAGTTCTTAAAATTTTGTGAAGCAGCATTTTTTAATGTGTTATTTTTAATGCGTCATTTTTAATGCGTCATTTTTAATGCGTCATTTTTAATGCGTCATTTTTAATGCGTCATTTTTAATGCGTCATTTTTAATGCGTCATTTTTAATGCGTCATTTTTAATGCGTTATTTTTAATGCGTTATTTTTAATGCGTTATTTTTAATGCGTTATTTTTAATGCGTTATTTTTAATGCGTTATTTTTAATGCGTTATTTTTAATGCGTTATTTATTCCCTCAACTAAACAATTTAATCCTATTTTTACTGCTACATTTATGTAGTGATTGTTGGAAATACTGCAATGTCAGTCACAGCTGTTTCATTCAGTTTAATTGTGATAATACACTCCTGGAAATTGAAATAAGAACACCGTGAATTCATTGTCCCAGGAAGGGGAAACTTTATTGACACATTCCTGGGGTCAGATACATCACATGATCACACTGACAGAACCACAGGCACATAGACACAGGCAACAGAGCATGCACAATGTCTGCACTAGTACAGTGTATATCCACCTTTCGCAGCAATGCAGGCTGCTATTCTCCCATGGAGACGATCGTAGAGATGCTGGATGTAGTCCTGTGGAACGGCTTGCCATGCCATTTCCACCTGGCGCCTCAGTTGGACCAGCGTTCGTGCCGGACGTGCAGACCGCGTGAGACGACGCTTCATCCAGTCCCAAACATGCTCAATGGGGGACAGATCCGGAGATCTTGCTGGCCAGGGTAGTTGACTTACACCTTCTAGAGCACGTTGGGTGGCACGGGATACATGCGGACGTGCATTGTCCTGTTGGAACAGCAAGTTCCCTTGCCGGTCTAGGAATGGTAGAACGATGGGTTCGATGACGGTTTGGATGTACCATGCACTATTCAGTGTCCCCTCGACGATCACCAGTGGTGTACAGCCAGTGTAGGAGATCGCTCCCCACACCATGATGCCGGGTGTTGGCCCTGTGTGCCTCGGTCGTATGCAGTCCTGATTGTGGCGCTCACCTGCACGGCGCCAAACACGCATACGACCATCATTGGCACCAAGGCAGAAGCGACTCTCATCGCTGAAGACGACACGTCTCCATTCGTCCCTCCATTCACGCCTGTTGCGACAACACTGGAGGCGGGCTGCACGATGTTGGGGCGTGAGCGGAAGACGGCCTAACGGTGTGCGGGACCGTAGCCCAGGTTCATGGAGACGGTTGCGAATGGTCCTCGCCGATACCCCAGGAGCAACAGTGTCCCTAATTTGCTGGGAAGTGGCGGTGCGGTCCCCTACGGCACTGCGTAGGATCCTACGGTCTTGGCGTGCATCCGTGCGTCGCTGCGGTCCGGTCCCAGGTCGACAGGTCGACGGGCACGTGCACCTTCTGCCGACCACTGGCGACAACATCGATGTACTGTGGAGACCTCACGCCCCACGTGTTGAGCAATTCGGCGGTACGTCCACCCGGCCTCCCGCATGCCTACTATACGCCCTCGCTCAAAGTCCGTCAAGTGCACATACGGTTCACGTCCACGCTGTCGCGGCATGCTACCAGTGTTAAAGACTGCGATGGAGCTCCGTATGCCACGGCAAACTGGCTGATACTGACGGTGGTGGTGCACAAATGCTGCGGAGCTAGCGCCATTCGACGGCCAACACCGCGGTTCCTGGTGTGTCCGCTGTGCCGTGCGTGTGATCATTGCTTGTACAGCCCTCTCGCAGTGTCCGGAGCAAGTATGGTGGGTCTGACACACCGGTGTCAATGTGTTCTTTTTTCCATTTCCAGGAGTGTATCTTGGGCACTGACAAGTTATCCTGTCTCCTATTTCAACGTGTCCCACACTATTTTAATCTTCTCTGTGGTATTGATATGTCATGATGTGCATATTTCTGGACAGTTTAATGGCTTCAAATTAAATATTAGAGTTTTTTTTCCGTAGTATGCAAGTAACATTGGCTGTAGGCTTTTGCTGGCCATTACATGAAATTCGCTTTTCCTCTTGCATATTTGGATGCCTTTAGTTATCCATGGTGTACTTGTTTTTTAATTATCTTTCTGGCTAATTTCAGCTTGCATATGTTCAATGGCAGCTCCTGCAAAATTTTTATGAATGTACTACAATGGTGGCCTGTAGCTATTAGGCTTAAAAGTAGTAATCATAACTAAACTGAATATATTAATTTTACTTACATTAATTAAACTGTTTAAATATATTTAAACTTTATTGTGAAGAATCATGAGGAATAAAATAAAATGAAACAAAAGACAAAGAAAGACAATAATACCAGCAGTAACTGAACCCAAGCAATTGAATTGGCAGTGTGTGCACTTGACCACTCGTCTGTGGGTCTCTTATGTGGGCAACTGCTTGAAAATCCCTCGTACTCTATGCAGAAATCTTCAGAGAATGTAATGTGCTATTGACGTGTGCATGTGTTCCATCCTGCCTACCCTCTCACTGCTATGGATGACTTTCTTCCATATATCAGTGAACAAAAAGCTGAGTATATATAATATAACACACGTGCCTCTTTTTGTGCTATCTTTTGCAAGAAATCTTGTTTCAATATCTTGAACCCTTTATGGAATGATGATTATGACCACATGATTCACAATGCGACTGTCCACTGGGTATAATAACCAATAACTTGTGAACGAAATGAGATGTTGTTCTGCTCCCAATTTTAAATAAAATGTTGATATCTCACCTAAATTTCATATACAGAAGTGAGTGCACTAAAATCAACCGTACACAGTGTATGCAATGCATTTTTACCGCTGCACTCTTTAAAATTTTGTACAGCGCTTTATTTGATGCAGCACACTGACTATGATAAATAGTGAAAAGAAATTGTCTTCATTCAGCAAAGATACCAAAATTAAGGTGTGCAAAAATTGGACAATAGGCATTTCATAGCAGGTAGCAGCATTAAGCGAGCAGTACAGTGACAGCAAAGCCACTCTCAGTGCATCTGTAGCAGTCAAAGGGCAAAGTTTTATAATTTAACATTGTGAGAAATAAAATAAAGTGGAATTGGGAGGGGGGGGGGTAGTTGGGAATTGGTAGCACCTCAGCTGATGAAATGCCAGTCTGTTGTCTAGACCACACAGCCACTGCCCCATTGTGAAAATTGCTTCTCTAATATCCCTCATACACTATGCTTTCACTGTACTTGACCCACAGTACTCAGAGAAACACATTGACCTAGTGCATTGAGCAATGTAGCACCCTACGTCCTGGAAGAGAAAAACGATAAATCAGAGCATACTTCGTCTAAAACAGACAACTGTGTCCCATCACTGAGTTTATCATAGTTTATCATAGTGTATCTGACAGTCATGTCAGCACTTGATACTGGTTTCTAGTTACCACAGAAAGAGCCCTACAAAATATGTTTCCATTCATTTCCTTTGCATGCCAGACTGCATTCGAAGAGCACCGGCATAATTTTAGTGCACTTATACAGTATGCTGTAGCATGTTAGCGAATGATCACTGGCCACCACTTCATGTATTGAAACAAATTTACTAAGAAATATATTTAATTTCTCAGTGGCATCACTTTTCGTATATCTCACCCTATATCACTTCTTTTAACCGAGTCTTAAAAAATTGTATCATGGCATCACTCATAAGCCCCACTGCTTTGTGTGGACATAACTCAGAGCTATAAGGTGCTACATATTTAATTTCCATTCATTGTGCATAACAGTCTGACAGTCCATTAACTGTTAGATAGAGATTATTTCAGCCAGAGCAGTGTCGACAAAAATGTTGCCAGTCAGGATCATGCGATCTTGCTGCACCTAAGTTGGAAAATTCACAATTGAAATCAGACTGAAGCAGCCAAATAATGGTTCCTGTTCATTTCTCATGTCAGAATTGTTTAAGAACCTACATTGAAGCCTCGACAAACTATTATTTCTTCTTGTTTGACAGGTAGCTTTATAATCCCTTTAGATTTCTCATAAATAGGAGTGTTTCTTAGAGGGGATCTATATAGACTCTTAAAATTACAAGAGAAGTATTCTGCAGCAACAGTTCACAAGTACACACTTCATCTATACAAAAACTGCTTTTTTTTATTTTTTATTTATTTATTTATTGATGTGTCCAACTTTTACATATGTTGAAATTTCTCAATTTTTCCCTGTTAACTCTAAATGTAAATGTTGCTTGTAAAGTTTCAAATAAGCAAAGTGACACTTACTTGATATTTCTTGCACGTGACATGTAAATTCAGTGATCCAAAGATTACAAATTTAAATTAGAATTATGCTGTCTGTGTTAGCCAAATCTCAAATGGCTACTAATAGTAATTTTTGATAAATACAAATGCATAAAAAGCAGCTCATGATGTCACTGTATTGTCAACCTGTCATTTTTTGCTTTATTAGCTATTAAGTTGTGACGAGTATGGAGCCACAAATGGGTGTAAGATTATGTTGTCTGTCTGCACCACTGAGTAAAAAAAAAAATGTAACTGCCTACTGTCATAATGATGTAGTTGTTGCTAGTATGGGGGTTACTGGTACACACAATTTTCCACAATGCCAATCATATAGCTAAATGTGCATATTTCTTCCATCGCCGATTTTCTTACAAGTATACATGCAACCCCTTCTGGAGCCATTTGTGATTAAAATTCTTTCTCAGGCAACTGCCGACAGCATCAATATATGTGGAGAAATGTGTGATACACACTGCTGTCATAAAATACACTCCTGGAAATTGAAATAAGAACACCGTGAATTCATTGTCCCAGGAAGGGGAAACTTTATTGACACATTCCTGGGGTCAGATACATCACATGATCACACTGACAGAACCACAGGCACATAGACACAGGCAACAGAGCATGCACAATGTCGGCACTAGTACAGTGTATATCCACCTATCGCAGCAATACAGGCTGCTATTCTCCCATGGAGACGATCGTAGAGATGCTGGATGTAGTCCTGTGGAACGGCTTGCCATGCCATTTCCACCTGGCGCCTCAGTTGGACCAGCGTTCGTGCTGGACGTGCAGACCGCGTGAGACGACGCTTCGTCCAGTCCCAAACATGCTCAATGGGGGACAGATCCGGAGATCTTGCTGGCCAGGGTAGTTGACTTACACCTTCTAGAGCACGTTGGGTGGCACGGGATACATGCGGACGTGCATTGTCCTGTTGGAACAGCAAGTTCCCTTGCCGGTCTAGGAATGGTAGAACGATGGGTTCGATGACGGTTTGGATGTACCGTGCACTATTCAGTGTCCCCTCGACGATCACCAGTGGTGTACGGCCAGTGTAGGAGATCGCTCCCCACACCATGATGCCGGGTGTTGGCCCTGTGTGCCTCGGTCGTATGCAGTCCTGATTGTGGCGCTCACCTGCACGGCGCCAAACACGCATACGACCATCATTGGCACCAAGGCAGAAGCGACTCTCATCGCTGAAGACGACACGTCTCCATTCGTCCCTCCATTCACGCCTGTCGCGACACCACTGGAGGCGGGCTGCACGATGTTGGGGCGTGAGCGGAAGACGGCCTAACGGTGTGCGGGACCGTAGCCCAGGTTCATGGAGACGGTTGCGAATGGTCCTCGCCGATACCCCAGGAGCAACAGTGTCCCTAATTTGCTGGGAAGTGGCGGTGCGGTCCCCTACGGCACTGCGTAGGATCCTACGGTCTTGGCGTGCATCCGTGCGTCGCTGCGGTCCGGTCCCAGGTCGACGGGCATGTGCACCTTCCGCCGACCACTGGCGACAACATCGATGTACTGTGGAGACCTCACGCCCCACGTGTTGAGCAATTCGGCGGTACGTCCACCCGGCCTCCCGCATGCCCACTATACGCCCTCGCTCAAAGTCCGTCAAGTGCACATACGGTTCACGTCCACGCTGTCGCGGCGTGCTACCAGTGTTAAAGACTGCGATGGAGCTCCGTATGCCACGGCAAACTGGCTGACACTGACGGCGGCGGTGCACAAATGCTGCGCAGCTAGCGCCATTCGACGGCCAACACCACGGTTCCTGGTGTGTCCGCTGTGCCGTGCGTGTGATCATTGCTTGTACAGCCCTCTCGCAGTGTCCGGAGCAAGTATGGTGGGTCTGACACACCGGTGTCAATGTGTTCTTTTTTCCATTTCCAGGAGTGAACATTTATTTGCTACTGATTTCAATCGTGGACCATCTTCACAGTGAAAAAATACTTGTGTTATGGCATTTTGAGTATAAATTTTCTTAAGTTTTCAAGTCAGCAATGGCATATACCTTCCTGGTTATTTCCTGGTTAAATAGCATGAAAGCCATGTGAAGTTGTCACAATGGATATTTTTCCACCGGGAAGATGGTCTGTGATCAAAACCAGTAGTGAATAAATTTGTTGTAAGACAGCACAGTGTGCAGCATGCATTTCTTCAAGTATTTATGATTAACTAAGGGGTCATTCCACGTCAAGGGGACCAGGGGTCCCTACTTGACCATCTTCAAATATAATGAAATTTGGTGTGAAGGTTCATCATGGTCTTTGATGGTTATATACCAAATTTCAGTTAAGTATCTTCAGTGGCTGCATACGGGAAGACACCCTGTGGTAAATGGATTATCTGACCATGATGCACAACTGATTAACTTACAAAACCTAGCAGGGCATACACTTCAGAAACCATTAAGTAAAAGTGAGAGGGTGCTCATCTATAGATCACTTCAGAGAAAGTTTAGGAAATGTAAACTGGGAAGATGTATATAATGACCCAAATGCTAACGATAAATGCAGCATATTTCTTGTTAAATTTATATCCCTTTTTGAACATTGTTTTCCAAAGAAAATTGCTAAATGTAACACCACAAACTTTTCAAAGAAACCTTGGATTACTACAGGTATTAGTGTCTTCAGAAAGAAAAAGAAAACTGTATGAGACAGCAAGAACTAGTAAAGATCCAGAAGTTGTTTTACACTATAAAAATAATTGTAACATACTGAGAAAAGTTGTGAGGAAATCAAGAAATATGTATGTTAGAGAAGAAATTAACAACTCCAGCAATAAAATCAAATCAATATGGAATTTTGTTAGAAGGGAGACAGGAGAAGTAACCACTGGGTGCATATTTCTTCCATCAACGATCTTCTTATAAGTATACATGCAACCCCTTCTGGAGGCATTTGTGATTAAAGAGAATGAGACCACCTTAACCAACAGTACACACGTAGCCAATGTATTTAACAATCATTTCTTAAATTAGGAGAAAAAATAGATGAGAATAGTTCAAAAGAAAAAGCCAGGCAGTACATGGAAGAGTCCGTTTTGAAAAAATTTAGTCACATTAAGTTTCATTTAACAACCTCTTGTGAAATAAGAAAAATTATTAAATCTTTGAAAAATAAATGTTCTGTTGGAGTAGATGACATCTCTAACAAGTTATTAAAACAATGTGGAGCGATTACAGCTGATGTTTTGAGTCACATATGTAATTCATCACTGACTCAGGGTATTTTTCCAGACAGGTTAAAATATGCCATTGTCAGGCCTCTCTACAAAAAGGGGGAAACCACAGATGTCATTAATTACTGGCCAGTATCCTTGCTTACAGCATTTTCAAAAATCTTTGAGAAAGTAATGTACTCGAGAGTGGTTAGCCATCTCAACAGTAATGGGATACTTAGTAAATCACAGTTCGGGTTTCAGAAATGCTGTTCCACTGAGACAGCAATATACAATTTCACTGTCCACATAATAGTCTTTAAATAATAAAATGTCACCAGTAGGAATATTCTGTGACTTATCCAAAGCATTTGATTGTGTGAACCATGACATTGTGTTAGAGAAATTACAATTCTATGGTATAAATGGAACAGCATGTGAGTGGTTTGTCATATCTACAGAACAGGAATCAAAAAGTCTCCTTATATGCTTAAAGTGATTCAAAGGAGATAGCCACTTCATCTAACTGGGGTGAAATTACACTAGGTGTTCCGCAGGATTCGATCATGGGTCCCCTTCTGTTCTTTATGTATATGTGAATGACCTCCATTCTTATGTGAAACAAGATGCTGAACTGACACTGTTTGCTGATGATACAAGCATAATTATTAATCCGTTAAAATAAAGTCTGATAGAAAATGATACAAAGAAGGTCTTTGGAAAAGTTATTAATTGGTTTTCTGTGAATGGCCTTGCTCTGAACTTTGAAAATACACATTACATCCAATTTTCTGCTGCAAAAAGTATAATTCCTTCAATAAACATAAGAAGTCAGTAGCCAGGGTGGAGCATACCAAGTTTTTGGCTGTACATATAGATGAGAATCTTTATTGGAAAAGTCATATTTTTGATCTCCTAAAGCGACTAGGTTCAGCAACTTTTGCAGTCAGAATAATTGCCAATTTTGAGGATGTAGAAATTAGTAAACTAACATACTTTGCATACTTCCACTCTCTGATGTCATATGGAATAATATTCTGGGGCAACTCAACACTTAGGCAAAAGGTATTCACTGCTCAAAAGAAAGTAGTTAGAATAATGTGTTAGGTTGATAGTCGCACATCTTGTAGCCATCTGCTTAAAAGGTTACTGTTTCACAGTACATTTACTCAGTAATGAAATTTTTTCTCAACAATACCAGAAAAAAGAAAGACCTACACTATCCTTTACTTAACCTATCTTTGGCACAGAAAGGGGTAAAATATGCTGCTATAAAACTTTTTGATAAATTACCAGATGAAATAAAATGTCTGGCAGACAGCAGTAATAGTTTCAAAAACAAATTGAAATCATATCTCCTTGACAACTCCTTCTATACCACAGATGAATTCTTGAATATGAGTAAATAAATCTGGAGATATAATATCTGCATTTTGTGCCATTTATGGGAATGGGACAGATAATAGAAATATTTAGGTATAACACTATAATATAAAAAAAAAAAAAACCCTTGCTTCTTGTGCGCATTTCTTGTGCATTTGACACGTTCCACCTCATAATGGTTTTTCTGTTCTATTGATCAATGGAAGACGTAACTAGCTAACTAGCCAACACCAGAGTTATCCAAAATTGTAGAAGTGCTTAATGAAAAATGGAACTGACTCTGTAGTATTTTGTTTTGCTAATTTGCTGTTTTTTGTACTACACTTGCTTTTATGTCATGTGTTAAATTAATGTTTAAAACTGACTTATACACTTGAAGAATAATAATAATAATAATAATTAGTTATGGGACTTAATGAGCAAACTATTTGACTTTTCAATCTTCTTGAAGTGCTGAAATAATAACTTTTGAAATGTATTCTTACTCATCAAACTGAAAGGTCCAGAAATTAAACAAGCTTTCTTTGAAAGCTTAAAGCATGCTTTTTCCAGCTGTGGCAAGAAAAAAGAGGATTGAAGAAGACACAGTTCAGATATTGCCCCCAAAAATACCCTAAAATTTGCAAGTGGAAAATTTTGACCAACTTTGCAGATGCAGATCTTTTCATCTGGGCATCCAGTGCTAATTAAATTTGATTGATATATAGACATCACAGATAGGAATAGTTTTGGCATGATTGGCTCTCACATAAAGCAGCAGTGGTTGGTCAAACCATGGCTCTCAGAATCGTGTGATGAATTTTTTAGCCACTTTGAGACTTGTGTCTATATTTAGGCATGGCTAAATCCCTAATTTTTGCCATGGTGTGATTCAGCATAAAACGTTCTCTACGTATATTAAAGCAAATCACCAAATGTGTGCTAGAACTTTTAAAAAAGCCTAGCAGAGTTGGCACATTTACACCTTCATACATGATGCAGAGGTGAGTAGCCTCTCTTTAAAATCCCCTAAGAATTCAACCACTGAAGATACTGAACTGAAATGTGGTGTATAACCATCAAAGACCATGTGGAACCTTCACACCAAATTTCATTAGATTTGGAGATGGTCAATTGGGGACACTTTTTAATATTGGTCCCTTTGATGTGGAATGACCCTTAGTATTGTAGGACAAATGGTCATAAAATGAAAAAAATGCATAAATAGTTATAAATTATGGAAAGCATAAAGTTTCATATTGTACAGTGTCCCTCCTTTAAAGTTAATTTAAATACAACAGTTACACAATATCAGGATAATGTGTTACACCACATTGGATTTTTGGGGCAATAATTTCTGTTTGACTGTTCTTGTAAAAGAACACTAAAGTTTTTGCTCAAACAGAATTTTTGAAACATGATTAATTGATATAGTTTGGATAACCACCAAATAATTTCTCTCCCATTAAATTTTTAGAAGTGATCACAGGAATTTGGCCTCCATTGATCGTACATCCATCTATTCTGTAATCACTTGTAAGCTCTATGAACCGTCCCTCTCCATTTGCATTCTGGTGGAGACTGTGTCTAGTGTAACTTGACGCCACTGAAATGTGTGCCATGTTAACTGTCACCAGGACCCTATAAATTCAAACACCAACTTGCATTACTGTGCTGTGAAAGTTGCGACATTGGAACAGATGCACAGAGTGAATATTAAAGATGAGCTCGAGCAACAAACATGTCAGTCACACCTAAAAGTCCCGTCCCAACAAGAATTGTTCAAAGTCTCTTCCCCTATGATCACTGAATTGCCTTAAGTAAAACCCTTACATAAAAACATTGTCAGTTGACTGAGCCTTGCACTTGTATTGAAAAGTCAGACAACATGTTTCTCCGTATGTAATGCCTGCAAACTGCCATTCTACAACTCACCTGTGACTGATATGTAGCAGTAAAAACCTGTTCTTTAACATGTCATATCTTATCTTACACTTACTGACCAAGCTGGAAGTTGGCTACCATATTCCCACTTCTAAAACTGCTATAGGCTTTTCTTCACTGACATCTGGCTAAAATTATAATTTATGTACAAAATAAAATAATCGGAATCTGTTCTCCACCCAATACTGTTTTGCCAGCTGCTGTTTGCCACTTTCCATCCTCCCTGTTCATAGCATAAAAATTAATTTAGTAATTCCAGCTATCTTAAGACATGGAGCATACCCTGATGAGCCAAAACATCATGAGCACTGCCCTCCATGTGAATGAATGCATTGAAGGCATGTGATGCAAGGAAAGTATGTAAACATAGCATATGTAAATGGGGAATCATTCTGCTGACTATAAAGAATGAAAATCAGAAAAATCAGTGATATTAGACAAAGGGCGGGTTATGGTCCAGCACCTTGGAACAGACATCTCTGAAACAGTGAAACTGGTCAGCTTTTTGGATGGTGCTGTTGAGAACATGTATGGAAAGTGACTGAAAGACAGTAAAATCACGAATACATGACAACGTGCTATATGTCCATGTCTCATCACGAAACATGGTCAGAGACGTGCCCACTCTGTATGACAGATTACAGTGCTAGTACAGGCGCAAGTGTTTCAGAACACAACATTCAGAGAACACTGTTAAACATGGGGCTCTGCAACAGATAGCTCCTCTGTTTTTCCATGTTGTCATCAAATGACTCATTAGTGCTCGTAACTTTTTGTGAGGAAAATGATTCATAAAGCTAAGAGAAGTGCAATAAGCTAAAAAAGCATGACCCAGTGATTTTTGTTTTCTGTATGCACATTACAAAATATGACCTGGTGCACACTAACCATCAAGCACATGCAATGTTGCACATCTTATTTTCTAGAACGAAAGGAATAACTTCTAAATGTGAGGTGATCCATTTTTCATTCCCAGAATGTCTATACAGTAGCCATAAATTTCGGATTGCTACATTTAAAGCCCACAAAAAAATATGCTATCATCATTTAATGGATCTAATATTTGATCTTTAATAGCTCATACTTTGGTCCATTCTATTTGTTACACCCATATTTTTATTGTAAGGCTGGATTACAGGAGGTTGAGGAACAACATCGTTGCACTTAGCAAATGGGATTTAAACCTTCATAATTTGACACTGCCATAACAGAGCTGTTATTCCAGTCACAAACGAGTTACTGCGAATTTTCATCACCCATCATTTCGTAAGAGCGGCTGTGTTCGCTTCTTCATTGCAGCTACACTTTATGATGTGAAATTTTCAGTTTTGTTGTTTCTAATGGTTCTACTTATGCCAATACCAGTTTCAGTAAATGTATTAACTATTTTAAAGGACATCAAATTGTTGTCTGCAAACAAATAATCGGACAAAGTGTAACAAAGACCATCCTTAGACAGAGATTCAGTGATATGCGAAAGAATTTCCTCTCCCAAACCATAACCCTCTTTGTATTTATTTTGTGCTCTCTTTGATGCTTGATAAACCTCAAAATTTATGAGACAACCTAGTCTGAAGTTATGACACTGTACTTTGTATCCGAAAGTATAGGTTTGCCAGTAGTGAAATGCTTGAGGCCATGTCATCCAAGGTATGGTGTCATAGCTTCATCTACACTGCTTTCTTTCACCCACACAGTATACTCGAGGAAACAGCTTCTGAGGTGGTCTAAGCAGAGCTGAATTTTTGAGAGTATGTCATTCTTATGTAGCTTAGCATTGTCACATGCACATCACGCATACCTTCAGAATGGTTTCGTCTCATTGACTCTGATGTTTTAGCATAGTTCTGTGTATCATCACTTTCCTCCCAGTACATTCATTTATAATGTAAAGCGTCATACCGACTAGCCACCAATATCTCAAAAGAAAGTTTTCAGTTCTTAAACAGATAACTTAAGTTCTTCGTACCTTTTTGCACTGCATATAAAATACTTTGTTTCACAATGTACACAATAAAATCTTCACTGAGAAAAAATCAAATATATTCAGTAGTCAGGAGTCTTTGAACATGAACATGATTAGGTCCCTGAAAAAGGTAAACAAGTTTAGCTGTTTTCTTTTTCATTTAATTTAGTTCACGAAATTCGGAAGCCAACCATTTTTGTCATTAGCGTATGTGAAATGAGGTAATAAAGTTTATTAACTTGCTCTTTTTTTTACTAGAACCAATTGTTGTATCTTCATTAGTATTTCTTACTGTTACTTCTATTTCTGCAGTCAGTTTATGGGTGTTCATTCCTTGATTTTCAGGTTCAGTATCACAGAAACCAATTATTTTATCTTCATTAGCCTTTCTTAAAATTGCTTGACATTCTGTTGTCAATTGATGGCAATTTAAATTGATGTTGCCACCAAAATCCTAATCTGTGTTTGTGTCATCCCTGACCTCAGGGGGAGCAGAGCATAGATCCTTCCACATTTTCTCCTTTGAAGGGAGAATAATAAGCTTGTTGTGATGTAAAACAAAACATAAAAATTACTCTATTAATATTATACTTAGTAAAATTAAAGCTAGAAAGTAGAGTTGCCATTTCATCAAAGTGTATACCCTTGTGACCACCGGTGATGCATTAGTGCACAACAGACTTAGCAGCATTTACAGCCAGAACATTGTGCATAACCTTATGCCATCTTAGACATATACAAAACAGAGTTCATCAGAGACAATCCAAACATCATTTTATTAAATATAAAAGATTTTTGCAATATATTTACCTTTTGTTGTAATGATGTGCAGTCATTTTGCTCTCTGAAACAAACTTAACAGTTTGAGCCCTGAAAACAATCGCACACTACAATAACTCAGCAGTACAACAAAGTTGAATACATAGTGCCATATTTTGCTGTACAAGAGCAGGAAGTAATATCTACATTCATTTTTTTTCCAAGTAGTGAACATCAGAAACAATGCTTCACAGTTTGTGACTACACCACCAAATGCGAATTGGTTGAGATGGCAATGGGCGGGGCATCAAGACTTCACCATCAATCAGTGAAAATGTATCTCCTGGTTGGATGCATCACATTTGAGTGCTCAAAATGTACACCACCAAGAATCCAGGCCAAAGAGGACAGTATTATACTATGGGAGGCATCCACCTCCACTTCCTTGGGGCCCTGTGGTAGTCGTAGAAGGCCCCATCATGGAGATGGACTAAGTGAATGTTATTGCAGATGAAATGCATCTTTTCATGCTTGATGTCATCCCCTGTGGTTTGTTGCCTGATATATTCTTCTAAATACTTTTTGTCCACTTGATTTTGTAACATGCAGCTGAATCTTTAAAGTCCAGTTTTCTTAGTCTTCCCTGTTTTTCATTCCTCACTTCTACACCATGATATGTTCCATAAGTACTACTGTAGAAACAGCGTGTATGACCTAAATAAATGTTTACACTAATGGACTCCTTAGCTGAAGAAGACTCCAATCATTTATGCTATTCTGCTTGTTTGGTCTCCAATCCACACAGGGAGAAAATGTAATACCCTCTTTTTCACTCATAATTTCAGTGTGGTGTAGATCATATCACAAAGGAGCAACTAGACAGAGCCTTCTAAAAATCCTATCACAAATGAGAACCTTCAGAGTATACACTGGTATAGAGAAGCATCTGTTGTGAACTACATATTAATACTGTCACTGGATAGCTACAAGCTCACAATAAATTAATATAAAAATCAACATCATGATATTTACAATTACCAAAAAAATTACCTAACTACACACATCAAAAAAAGGTTTTCAATCACGTCACTTCAGAGCATTCTGGAACCTATACAGAAAATTGGAATAGAGATCAACATAAACATCATTTCCATCCTTTTTATTGCTCATGAAAACCACACATTGTATTTTGTACCACCATACAGAGAGACCTTCAGAGGTGGTGGTCCAGACTGCTGTACACACAGGTACCTCTAATACCCAGTAGTATGTCCTCTTGCATTGATGCATGCCTGTATACATCGTGGCATACAATCCACAAGTTCATCAAGGCACTGTCAGTCCAGATTGTCCCACTCCTCAACGGCGATTTGGCGTAGATCCCTCAGAGTGGTTGGTGGGTCATGTTGTCCATAAACAGCCCTTTTCAATCTATCCCAGGCATGTTCGATAGGGTTCATGTCTGAACGTCATGCTGGCCACTCAGTCAAGCGATGTCATTATCCTGAAAAGTCATTCACAAAATGTGTATGATGGGGGCGAGAATTGTCATCCATGAAGATGAATGCCTCACCAATATGCTGCCGATATGGTTTCGCTATCGGTCGGAGGATGGCATTCACGTATCGGAAAGCCATTACAGCACCTTCCATGACCACCAGTGGCGTATGTCAGCTCCACATAATGCCACTCCAAAACATCAGGGAACCTCCACCTTGCTGCACTCGCTGGACAGTGTGTCTAAGGCATTCAGCCTGATCGGGTTGTGTCCAGACATGTCTGCGATGATTGTCCGGTTGAAGGCATATGCAACACTCACCAGTGAAGAGAATGTGATGCCAATCCTGAATGGTCCATTCACCATGTTGTTGTGCCCATCTGTACCATGCTGCATGGTGTCATGGTTGCAAAGATGGACCTCGCCATGGACATTGAGAGTGAAGTCGTGCATCATGCAGCCTACTGCGCACAGTTTGAGCCGTAACATGACGTCCTGTGGCTGCAGGAAAAGCATTATTCAACATGGTGGCATTGCTGTCAGGGTTCCTCTGAGCCATAATCCGTAGATAGAGGACATCCACTGCATTAGTAGCCCTTGGGTGGCCTGAGCGAGGCATGTCATCTAGTTCCTGTCTCTCTGCATTTCCTCCATCTCCGAACAACATCGCTTTGGTTCACTCGGACACACCTGGACACTTCCCTTGTTGAGAGCCCTTCCTGGCACAAAGTAAGAATACGGACGCGATCCAACTGCGGTATTGACTGTCTAGGCATGTTCGAACTTCAGACAACAAGAGCCGCAGACGACACGAGCCGTGTGCCTCCTTCATGGTGGAATGACTAGAACTGATCGGCTGTCGGACCCCCTGTGTATAATAGGCACTGCTCACGCATGACTATTAAACATCTCGGTCAGGTTTAGTGACATCTCTGAACAGTCAAAGGGACTGTGTCTGTGATACAATATCCACAATCAACGTCTATCTTCAGGAGGTCTGGGAACCGGGATGATGCAAAACTACACTCCTGGAAATGGAAAAAAGAACACATTGACACCGGTGTGTCAGACCCACCATACTTGCTCCGGACACTGCGAGAGGGCTGTACAAGCAATGATCACACGCACGGCACAGCGGACACACCAGGAACCGCGGTGTTGGCCGTCGAATGGCGCTAGCTGCGCAGCATTTGTGCACCGCCGCCGTCAGTGTCAGCCAGTTTGCCGTGGCATACGGAGCTCCATCGCAGTCTTTAACACTGGTAGCATGCCGCGACAGCGTGGACGTGAACCGTATGTGCGGTTGACGGACTTTGAGCGAGGGCGTATAGTGGGCATGCGGGAGGCCGGGTGGACGTACCGCCGAATTGCTCAACACGTGGGGCGTGAGGTCTCCACAGTACATCGATGTTGTCGCCAGTGGTCGGCGGAAGGTGCACGTGCCCGTCGACCTGGGACCGGACCGCAGCGACGCACGGATGCACGCCAAGACCGTAGGATCCTACGCAGTGCCGTAGGGGACCGCACCGCCACTTCCCAGCAAATTAGGGACTCTGTTGCTCCTGGGGTATCGGCGAGGACGATTCGCAACCGTCTCCATGAAGCTGGGCTACGGTCCCACACACCGTTAGGCCGTCTTCCGCTCACGCCCCAACATCGTGCAGCCCGCCTCCAGTGGTGTCGCGACAGGCGTGAATGGAGGGACGAATGGAGACGTGTCGTCTTCAGCGATGAGAGTCGCTTCTGCGTTGGTGCCAATGATGGTCGTATGCGTGTTTGGCGCCGTGCAGGTGAGCGCCACAATCAGGACTGCATACGACCGAGGCACACAGGGCCAACACCCGGCATCATGGTGTGGGGAGCGATCTCCTACACCGGCCGTACACCACTGGTGATCGTCGAGGGGACACTGAATAGTGCACGGTACATCCAAACCGTCATCGAACCCATCGTTCTACCATTCCTAGACCGGCAAGGTAACTTGCTGTTCCAACAGGACAATGCACGTCCGCATGTATCCCGTGCCACCCAACGTGCTCTAGAAGGTGTAAGTCAACTACCCTGGCCAGCACGATCTCCGGATCTGTCCCCCATTGAGCATGTTTGGGACTGGATGAAGCGTCGTCTCACGCGGTCTGCACGTCCAGCACGAACGCTGGTCCAACTGAGGCGCCAGGTGGAAATGGCATGGCAAGCCGTTCCACAGGACTACATCCAGCATCTCTACGATCGTCTCCATGGGAGAATAGCAGCCTGCATTGCTGCGAAAGGTGGATATACACTGTACTAGTGCCGACATTGTGCATGCTCTGTTGCCTGTGTCTATGTGCCTGTGGTTCTGTCAGTGTGATCATGTGATGTATCTGACCCCAGGAATGTATCAATAAAGTTTCCCCTTCCTGGGACAATGAATTCACGGTGTTCTTATTTCAATTTCCAGGAGTGTATTTTTGATGTGTGTATTGAATGAACATAGACCTGTTTACATTTAACACTACCACTTGTTACACAGCGGATACTCAATCCTTGAATCTAGATAATTATGTAATTTGCTGGAAGCATTGCTAATGATGTGTTTTTAAATTCATTTAAATTTATGGAGATTGCTGATTCTGAACCTAATATGTGATGAATCTACTTGACAATGTATGCTCCATACCACATACTGAACCCAAAAAAGTGAGGTAAAGTTTTCATGGAACTTGTTCTTGCAATCTGTGTTGCAGTTGTGTAAGTCACAGTTCAGTAGACACAGATTTTTCACTGTGAACAGGCACCACTAAGGAGCAAGTGTAGTACACAAGTGAACAGCAGGGGGGACACTACAGCTCCCTGTATTACACCAGCTTTCATCTCGAAAGCCTTTGAGATTTTACCTAAAAGTTTAATTTTGCTTTTGTATTTGTGTGTCATTTTATGGTTGCCACTGATATGTTGTCAGCTCCAAACTCTTCCAAAGTGTTGAATCATGTTTCCCTGTCAGTCAAATTGTATACTTTCTGAAGTCTACAAATGCTAAGTTTTCATCTCTCATTCTTAAATACCTGATTATAAATTTTAGATTTAAAATTTGTTCTATGCAAGGTCATAATTTTCTCAACAGTCTGTAGTTCACTTCTAATTGCTGATCTAATTGGTTTCCCATCCTGCCCTACAAAATTCTTTCAAGAGTATTGCAAATCATAGAAAGGAGAGAAACTCCTGTATAGTTGTTGGGGTCGGTTTATTCTCCTTTTTTTCTGGATTGGATAAATTAACACTGTGTTCCAATCTTCTAGAATGGATTCTGTATCCCAAACTTTCTGAAAGATTTAGTTTAGCTTTTTGACTGTTTCAGCACATGGAAGTTTCCACATTTTAGCAGCTACTGAATCTTCCCTGGGGCCTTCTTATTCATCAAATCTTTAACAATATTTTAGATTTCGTCTATGATGGGGTTTGTGATCTGAAGTTTTCCTGGCATATTTCTAGTTTTAACAGTTATCAGCCATCCGACCGGGTAGCATCGTAATTTCTCCACAATATTTCGGCAGACATACACGCTGCCATCTTCAGGTGGTTCCTGGCGAAAGATGTGCTGTTTCTCTTGGCGCCCTATATATACTAGCCGTTACCCCCTCCACTGTTCCTCTCCTGGTGTCTTCGGTGCGGCCGGCGCGGCAGCTACTGGAGGTGGTGGGGGAAGCGGTGCCTGGGTCTGAACTGGGGTCTGCAATCTCCATGCTGCCACCGTCGGGGGCCATGCTCGATCTCTGGGATCGCATCTTTCTCTCCAGGCTGAGTGCAAGGTTCCAAGCCTGACTAAGTTGAAGGCCGCTGTCTTTATTGATGAGATAGTCCTGCAGTCAGATTTTGACGGCCTATTTAGTAACACAGTCCCAGAACTAGGAGGATTGATAGAGTATTTTTGTTTTTTCATAGTCCATAGTATGGCCAGTCTTTATACAATGGTCAGCCACGGCTGATTTAGTGGCCTGGCGTAATTCGGTATGGCGCTTGTGTTCACAGCACACCTCTTCTACAGTGCAAGACTGTCTCCCCAATGTATGATTTTCCACACTGACAGGGAATTTGATAAACACCTTGTTTTTGAAGGCCTAGGTCATCTTTCACTGAACCCAGTAGAGTCAAGGTTTTTTCAGGGGGCCGGAATACACATTTCACACTGTGTTTCCCCAGGATTCTACCGATTTTTCTTGAGGTGTTTCTGACAAGCAGACTGCATGCCAATGACTTGTGTTCTTCTGTTTCTTCTTCTTGTTCTCTTGGCGCAGTCTGTCTGAATATCAACTTAGTCAGGCTTGGAACCCTGCACTCAGCCTGGAGAGAAAGATGCAGTCCCAGAGATCGAGGATGGCCTCAGACGGTGGCAGCAGGGAGACTGCAGACCTCAGTTCAGACCCAGGCACCGCTTCCCCCACCACCTCCAGTAGCTGCCGCGCCGGCCGTACGCAAGACACTAGGAGAAGAACGGTGGAGGGGGTAACGGCTAGTATATATAGGGCGCCGAGAGGAACAGCACAGCATTCATCAGGAACCACCTGAAGATGGCAGTGTGTACGTCTTTTGAAATATTGTGGAGAAATTACGACACTACTCAGTCGGATACCCGAGAACTGATCAAACATGATGGGGTTGTTCAAGTTCATCCTGGATTTTGGCCTAGAAATTTAGCTCCTTGTTCCTCAGAATCCAACAGCTTTTTGAAATAGCTTGCTAATATTCCAGTTTTCTTGGTTATTTGGGACTAATTTTTCATCTTCATTTTTGAAGCACATGTTAGGTGGTTGGTAAGTTTGGAAGCATTGTTTGAAAGTTTTGTAGAAGTTCCTGGTATTGTTCTTTTGGAGGTCATCTTCAATTAGTGATAGCTGGTTCCTGTCAAAGTTCCTTCTGATGGCCATACTGGTTTCGATGCTTGACACCTTCATTGCTTAAAGCTGATAAATCCTCCACTTCTTTTGGTGGAGTACCATTTGTGCCAGGTCTGTTTTGTAAGTAGTAATGCTTTTTTACACTGTTCACCCCACTATCTGTAGTTTTTGTGTCTTGTGAGTGATGCTATTTCAAAGGCTGTTTTGGCTAATTTTGTTTTGGTCTCCTTCCAGTGTTTCGAGTCTTGTTCCTGAAATTCTTGTTTCTTTGCTGTCAGAGTTTAAATATCAGTTTTATGAAACCTGTTCCCTTGTCCTGGAATCTTTCTTTGTGGAATAAATTTCATTTTTATTGTTGTTAGATAGTGATGGATATCTGTATTTGCACCGTTTCTAACTTTCTGTGATTTCTTTTTGATTATTAAAAGATATAGCTACACACTGACCTGAAATTATCATAGGTTTGTATTAAGTGATTTCCAACTTTTCTGTTTCATTGGGAGTTCTTTCAAATTTGTGGACCTTAATTTGAGGTTAAAGCCTGTGCATAGTTTTTAGTCTTTCCTCATTTTTATTTGTTGTTCAGTGTGATGGATACTCTCAAACAGGTTTCCTGAAAACTTCCTTTCTTTTCCAGTGTGTGCATCGAAGTCCCCCAATAAAATTTTAATGTTCCTCAATGTCCTAGTGATTACCTGAAGCTTTCAGCTTCTGCTGGATTCCTTTTGTTGTCCTCATTTATTTTAGCATGGCAGTTTATTAAGGCATAACACTTATTTGCCCATCACAGAGTAATAATTGAGAGCCTTTCACTTGGAGAATAAAAATTCATGTATTACAATAATTCTTTTACTTTATTTTTCCAGACAGTGGAGAGGAAGGGCACATACAACTGGGATATCCATTTCTGGCTTGGAAAAGAAACTTCACAGGTAAGCAATAATAAAAAATTATATTTCATAGTTCATTTTGTGAATGTGCATAATAACTTCGCTTCCAGCTTACACACAGATTTAATAATACATCAGAATTAAAATACCAAAAAAACTTGAAGTATGTGTGCAGTCAGAATACTTATTGTTTGTTCTGTTCTGAAAGACTGCAATGTGTATAGTGGTGGCTCCATAGTGGTAAATGTAAGTCATGCTATGAACAAATGATATTACAAAGCATTTATGTGTAAAACTGTCATGTGTTATCCAAACAAACAGTGCTGTCCAGACATCAGCACACAAGCTGCAATAAATACACCTTAAATATGATGTAAAATTGCATGATAACTGCTTGATTAAGGACAACTGAAAGTCTTAATCAGCTTGTAAGGTCACAATTTAAGTTCTGGAACATCCGTACATGTACCCATCCAGACATGACAGAGTAAAGTGTGATCTATGGTAAATCAGAATGTATTTGTTATGCATAGATTAGAGTTCATATCCTTTCAAGATTTGACAAAAGAGTCTGTAAAAACACCAGACTGCAGTCTTGTCTAAAAAGTCACAAAGTAAACATACATTAGTTCAAATACAAATGGAAAAATGAGCTATTTTAATACAATAGGACTCAAGCACTTACATTTCTGTCCACTTGTGCACTGGAAGATCTGTTTTGTAGTCATAAATATGTTTTCTATATTGGAAGAAACTTGAGTCTTCCTTTAATTATGGTAGTAGTTTTCAATTCAACTTAGATTTCAGTTTTTTACTATATGCTCAGTGTATTTGTGTCTGTTTTCCTTCGTTCATGTCGAATACACGTTAAACTTTTCCTACCGCATTGGACTCGCACCACCACATCCACATGTGTCTCATAGCTTAGCTGGACTGGCAGCTAAATTACTTCATGTGACCGTCAAAACTGTGTCCTCAGTGAGACCATGGCCACTGCAGCCGCAGGATAATCAAAATATTGTGCTCCATCTGCAATATCTTGGCTCCTTGGTGCCACAAATCTTATACAAAAAGGATAAAAACACTGAGAAAATTATGGATTTTTCTCTCTTTTACTTTATGTTCTTTGAAAGCAGTGCAAGAGCCCCTGTAATGAAAACAGTGGTAAGCTTTTCCTTTTTCAGTGGAATATATTTGGTACTTAGATCATGAAACACAATCCATTAGTGATAACAAAGTAATCTGCATGAATTTATTGTTGTGATTTAGAGGATGCAGGTGAAACTGTCAGGTTTTTACAGCATCAGTAAGAATATCTGGGGCCAAAGGGACAGAACTTGCTTAATATTATAGTTACCCCATATTTTCTGCCATTGATAAGGGGAGAAAAAGTATATTGGCCAAGAATTTCAGCTGAGAGGTAACACTGGTTTCCCTTTGGCATGTGGATGGTTTTCAGTGGTAGAGAAAGGAGCTGTGTCATGTGATAAACATCATTGATTCACTGAATTTGGATGTGGCTTACATATGTACAGATAGGTGCAATGTCTTCAAAACTTTCCAAATGACTTTTATGGAATTAATTTCACTTATTATATATGAAATTATCAAGTATCGTAATTACTGTTCAGTGTTGCCAGTCAGGTGAACTGTCACGTCAGCACATGAAAACAGGGGTGTCCACAGCTTTTGATTTCAGTAAAAGATTTTCCCCACATATGTGAATTAGAAATTATCTCTACTCATAATTTTCTCCTATTTGTTTCCACAGTGCACTTTTAGTTACTGGTAAAAGCTATAAACATAAACAAGCTAACAGCGTAGTTACAGGAAAACCTGTTTCTGCATTCCCAGATTTTACGCTTTCCAAACATCTTGTCTCTCAAAACATTAAAAAAATTGTTTGGATTTACAACTGCATCTTTGTTCCATTGGAATTCATACGTATTTTTTGCAGAAAGGTGAAACTTTCAGAAATTCGTGAATGGTCGTCACATGAAATGCCATGATGACTACTTCATGTTATATGAGGCCAAAAGAGCACACACAATGTAAAAAACGTACCTAATATCTGCTTCAGAATAAATCACTCTTGGATATAATGACAAACTGTCCAATGGAAATGTTTCCTTCATGCCATCGACATCATACTGGAAATTACGATGTCAGGATGTCATGGATTCAGTAAAATCTTACACTTTGTCATTCTCCTTTTTTCAACTCAGGGGGATAGACATTGTCACTGTTTTCAAAGATACTAACACCTTTTACACTGCAGCAGTTGATAACAGCAGAGGCACTGCCTAGCTCTAAATTTTCTTCATCAGTACAATTATTGGGACTTCTAATAGAGATTTCAGTTCGACTCAACCTTTTCTTGTGAGATTTTGTCACAGGTGGTACATTTTTTGATTCCCTTATTTCCATTTTCGGTTTTCATCTGTTTATATGGTGCAAAAACTTATGAATAGAGAGGTCATTCTTTTTCACTCTATTCACATTGCTTTTACGCCTCATCATGCACTATATTATAAGTAAACTGTATTCGTGCAGTGCTGCTCACTTAAAACTCATTGTTGACTATGGAAAAATTGAGTGAACTTCATTCAATGCTGACAACACACTCGTACTGTAACGAGCAGCGGTGTTTCATGATAGTGCATTATAGAGATGTTCATACTCAAAATGTGGTGCTATTTGCAGTATTGATTATGAAGTTAATTAAATGAAGGCTGTTTCACTCAGTGAATACCACCCACTTGTATAATGCATAGGTTGTCTAGTAGTTCAAATGGCAGTCTTCCTGCTTCTACCAACAAGTACAGCTTAGCAGCCAAAGAGTGCAAATGAACTGGAACATAACAAAACATGCTATTTTAAATTAGCACACGACAGCTCTTAACCATTATTTGGAAGTCGAATGTGTAAGTTTCCTTGTGAGTTTTTTTGTCATGTAACTGTTTCGTTACACCAATAGTCATTTGAGGTTATGAAGATAGACTCATATAGTAATGTGGGAACTGGGAGAGGGACTTTCATTCCCTAGGAAGAAAACATTTCTGAGCCAGAACTCTCATCATGGATATTCTTCTAAATGAGATGGTGTACACATGTAGTAGTTTTGTCACTCAGTTGATCAACAGCTCAATTTCATTTTAATATATCTTATTAGTCATGCCCTGTGCCTGTTGACATGTAATCTTTCCTTTCTTATGAACTACGCATAGTTCACAAGTACTAAAACCCCGAATATTCTGGCTGTAGAAATGTGAATTTAAGTTTACATTTTTGTTTTAGGTACTGTACTGTGTTTAATCTTCAAAGGTTAATGTCATTTGTAGGATTTTACATAGTTTTTTACAGGTTTGTTTTTAACATCTATTTGTGATACAGTAATTTATTCTTTTAATGTTGGCAAGAACAAGCAGTGCATGCACCTCGAGGAAAAGTGCAAAAGTGTTGCTTAGAATGTTTTTACACATATTGCAAATAAATTGATGGTTCAACTGCTTAGTCATTGTCACATCACTTACTATTGTTAACTTGTGGCAGGTGTGGGTATTCAAACAAAAATTTTAGTAATTTGTATTGATATTGCACCAAACTTAATTTCCATTTGTGAAGTATTGATATTTATGCATCAGTATTTTAGATTCATTTATAAAACTAAAGAAGAATGTCAGTGTATGCTCCAATTGTTTCACCAAATGTGCAAAGATGTTCTAACTACATCCTTGTGTTGTTCGACAACATACACTCCTGGAAATTGAAATAAGAACACCGTGAATTCACTGTCCCAGGAAGGGGAAACTTTATTGACACATTCCTGGGGTCAGATACATCACATGATCACACTGACAGAACCACAGGCACATAGACACAGGCAACAGAGCATGCACAATGTCGGCACTAGTACAGTGTATATCCACCTTTCGCAGCAATGCAGGCTGCTATTCTCCCATGGAGACGATCGTAGAGATGCTGGATGTAGTCCTGTGGAACTGCTTGCCATGCCATTTCCACCTGGCGCCTCAGTTGGACCAGCGTTCGTGCTGGACGTGCAGACCGCGTGAGACGACGCTTCATCCAGTCCCAAACATGCTCAATGGGGGACAGATCCGGAGATCTTGCTGGCCAGGGTAGTTGACTTACACCTTCTAGAGCAAGTTGGGTGGCACGGGATACATGCGGACGTGCATTGTCCTGTTGGAACAGCAAGTTCCCTTGCCGGTCTAGGAATGGTAGAACGATGGGTTCGATGACGGTTTGGATGTACCGTGCACTATTCAGTGTCCCCTCGACGATCACCAGTGGTGTACGGCCAGTGTAGGAGATCGCTCCCCACACCATGATGCCGGGTGTTGGCCCTGTGTGCCTCGGTCGTATGCAGTCCTGATTGTGGCGCTCACCTGCACGGCGCCAAACACGCATACGACCATCATTGGCACCAAGGCAGAAGCGACTCTCATCGCTGAAGACGACACGTCTCCATTCGTCCCTCCATTCACGCCTGTCGCGACACCACTGGAGGTGGGCTGCACGATGTTGGGGCGTGAGCGGAAGACGGCCTAACGGTGTGCGGGACCGTAGCCCAGGTTCATGGAGACGGTTGCGAATGGTCCTCGCCGATACCCCAGGAGCAACAGTGTCCCTAATTTGCTGGGAAGTGGCGGTGCGGTCCCCTACGGCACTGCGTAGGATCCTACGGTCTTGGCGTGCATCCGTGCGTCGCTGCGGTCCGGTCCCAGGTCGACGGGCATGTGCACCTTCCGCCGACCACTGGCGACAACATCGATGTACTGTGGAGACCTCACGCCCCACGTGTTGAGCAATTCGGCGGTACGTCCACCCGGCCTCCCGCATGCCCACTATACGCCCTCGCTCAAAGTCCGTCAACTGCACATACGGTTCACGTCCACGCTGTCGCGGCATGCTACCAGTGTTAAAGACTGCGATGGAGCTCCGTATGCCACGGCAAACTGGCTGACACTGACGGCGGCGGTGCACAAATGCTGCGCAGCTAGCGCCATTCGACGGCCAACACCGCGGTTCCTGGTGTGTCCGCTGTGCCGTGCGTGTGATCATTGCTTGTACAGCCCTCTCGCAGTGTCCGGAGCAAGTATGGTGGGTCTGACACACCGGTGTCAATGTGTTCTTTTTTCCATTTCCAGGAGTGTATGTTCTCACAGATTCACAGAATCTCTGCATGCTGACTGTCGTACTCTGCTATAGCTCTATAGATCCCTATAAAAATCAGTAAAGTTGCCAAACTTTATTTAGTTTGCCAAATTATTGTAAAAGTGCACAACTTTATTTGACCTGTTTATCAAACATATATAGGGTCTGACGTGTTTGAGTGAAATTTTGACCGACGGCAGATCTGACAAAATTGGTGGAAACAATGTTGATATGTACTCTGAATTTTTAGGGAGATGTAGTTTTAATTGTGGTTTAACTGATGGCATCATGAGTTTCCATAGTTATTAAATTTACGAACAGGGATAAAAGCAAGAGAGCACAAGCAATTAGCAAAATGGTACAGAGGTTGCATCTTTCCCAGCCATATATTGTGTGCAGGATTATGATAAGAAGAAAATAAATGTTACATGCACAGTATAACAAGTGGGAGTGCAGTAAAATGAGAAAAAAATGGGAGATCTGTTCTTTCGCAGGTGCTGTGTATGGTCCCACTGTGTGGTATTTCATAACTTTTATTAGAGGGCCAAGTAGAAGAAAACACAATTTCCACCAAACTGTGCTCTCCTTTTTCAGTGAAAGTGCAAAGTAATTGTAAGAAGTTATTAAAACTGTCCATTTGGAGAAAGATGACATAATCATTAGCTTCTGTGTTTAATTTTTCCTTTAGAAGATTTTTGTGGGTATATTTATCTCTGTTTCAACCATTTCCTGGACCACATCTTGTTTTCTTTTTCGTCTTTATTCATAGTGCTAACAAGGGAACCTCCCCATCGCACCCCCCTCAGATTTAGTTACAAGTTGGCACGGTGGATAGGCCTTCAAAAACTGAACACAGATCAATCGAGGAAACAGGAAGAAGTTGTGTGGAACTATGAAAAAATAGGCAAAATATACAAACTGAGTAGTCCATGAGCAAGATAGGTAACATCAAGGACTGCGTGAACTCAGTAGCGTCGTGGTCCCGTGGGTAGCGTGAACAGCTGTGAAACGCAAGGTTATTGGTTCAAGTCTTTCCTCGAGTGCAAATTTTAATTTATTTATTTTCGCAAAGTTTTGATCTGTCCGTTAGTTCATTGACGTCTCTGTTCACTGTAATAAGTTTAGTGTCTGTGTTTTGCGACCGCACTGCAAGACCGGGCGATTAGTAGACGAAAGGACGTGTCTCTCCAAAGGGAACCGAAAATATTTGATCGCAAGGTCATAGGTCAACCTATTCCTCCACAGGAAAACACATCTGATATATTCTATACAACACTGGTGATGGTGTGTGCATCACATGACAGGAATACGTTGTCGACCCACCTAACTTGCACACTTGGCGAATGGGTAAAAAGATTCTTCTACCTTGCCCGATTTAGGTTTTCTTGTGGATACATACTACGGCGCAGTTACCTCGCATTGGACGGACGGACGGACAGATAATAATTGTCTGAAAATAAAAAATTAAACTTTTCACTCGAGGGAAGACTTGAACGAAGGACCTCTCGTTCCACAGCTGCTCACACTAACCACAGGACCATGGTGCTCCTGGGCTCACCTTGTCCTTGTTGTTGCCTATCTTGCGCATGGACTACTCAGTTTGTATATTTTGTTTATTTTTTTCATAGTTCCACACAACTTCTTCCTGTTTTCTCGATTGATCTGTGTTCAGTTTTTGAAAGCCTATCCAGCGTGCCAACTTATAACTAAATCTGAGGGAGGTGCGATGGGGAGGTTCCCTTGTAAGGTCAATGCTTAAAAAGGTTTGTCTACATTGATAGTTCCCATTAGTTTAAAAGTACATCACAAAATGAACGCACGACACGACAGCTCCTTCAAGGTGAGGTTAAATCTGGCAAACTTGGTTGTACATACATACACTGCTTTAACAACCTGTGGATAGCATACAGTGAATTTGACAAACAAGTTTGATAATTACCAGGAGCCTTAAAATCGTTGTCCAACAATTTTCATAAATCATCAACGAATGAAATTTTGTGAAGCAATTTTAAATTAATTATGCAACCTCCTACAAAATTTTCCATTACTCTATTTCATTTTATAACTCACTGTACATAGTTTTATATAATTTTTACATCATTTTATTGATATTTTAAGGTTGTGTTAGTGAAAATTTTCCAGTGGTTTCGGGCCTGAGCCTATCATCAGATATAAAGGAGAGTTCGTTGTGAAGACAAATGTAAAACATAACAAGAAATCAATGCTACCACCTGACAGTTGACTTGGGCCCAAAACTAATAATAGTTCAATAAAATCATTCCTAAAAAAACTTGTGGCTGGTTGCACTAGTTCCTACAGTGCAGTGTACTAAACAGCTGTGGTGTTCTCCAACTGTAATTGACAAAATAATCCCAGTTATATCTAGAATCCAGGAGCTGAACTGTTGAGAATACCAGCAAAGAGATTCCATTCTCCATTAAATTTTTTGCTGATATTTACAGACGCGTATTTGTTACTACTCAGTATGCTACACTTTTGTGAAATCCCATCTCGAGGGGTTAGACAGTTCAACTAAAGGTTGTTCAGTGTGTAAAAAAAGAAAAAGAAAAAGAAAGTTCAGAATTGCTCTTCTGCAGTTTTAAAGTGTGTGTATTGATGGATGAAACCCTGGGTTTGAATCGCTAAAATTTGTTGCGATTTTGCAATATAATAATTTGTTCTGTGTGACTAAAACTAGATATGTATTGGATCTTTAGTTTACATAGAGGCAAGTAACAACTGATATGGGGATGATAGTTGTAAAGGCTAATTAATTATCACCTCAAAAAAGTTAAATTACATAATTAATTTTTTAATAGTTACATGTTTGCAGTTGTGGTGCACATTGAAATCCCTATGCCCCAGTACCACTAGAGAGCCAAAACAAAATGGCAAAGTCCATTGATAAAGAGAAGTTAAATGTGGTAATTACTTTTCTGTATTTGAAGGGTACCAACACTGAAACAATCAAAACTGAGTTGGTGGAAATGTATGAAAACACCGCATCATCATGACACATTGGTTAGGTGGTGCAGACATATTTCCATTGCGGTCAGACGAAACTGAACGACAAAGTAAAAAGTGGCAGACCAGTAAAAAATGCTCTCTCAATCATGATTCACAGTTAGTTAGGATAAATAACATAGTGCCTTACAGTGTGGATACTCCTAAGTGGAAATCACTTAAAAACAGTTGTCCTGAAGTCCATAATTATTCTAAGAAGTTTACAAGAGATGACCTGGGATGTAATTTTAGTGGGGCAGTCAGTAAGTAATTGAATAAATTTTTCCATGGCCAGTTTCAAGATGAAGAATTTGTTGAGTCATCATGGAATATTCCCACTTCATCCCCTGTGGTTTCATGAAGTTCAGATAAGTGTAGGTGCTACACATACACTTCAAATTGGCATCTGTAATGGAGGTGCATTCCAAGCAGAGCGGTGTCATTGAGTTGCTTTTGGCAGAAAACCAGAGCATCACAGATATTAATAGGTGCTTGCAGCGTGTCTATAGAGAGACCTGACTGTGAACAAAAGTATGGTGGGTGTTGGACGAAGCGTCTGTAATCATCTCAACAAGGTCGCACAAACCTTTCAGATCTCCCGCATGCCAGCCGGCTGGCTGGAATGTGCACACTCTCATTTTATGTGATCATGACAATGGTCTTCTGGGTGAAGGGGCTATTCTGTTTGATGTCCTGCATTATGGTAAAACAATCAACTCTGAAGTGTGTTGTGCTACCTGCAGGAAATTGAAGAAACGATTTCAGCATTTCATTGCAACAAAAATACAAACGAACTTGTCCTCCATGACAATGCAAGGCCTCGCACAAGTCTGTGCACCAGATAGGAGCTCATAAAACTTCATTGGACCTACAGCCTTGCCCACCCTACTGCACCTTCATACTTCCATCTGTTTGGTCCAATGAAGCATGCACTCTGTGGGAATCAGTTATGTAGATGATGATGAGGTTATTGTTGCAGTAAGGCATTGGCTCCGATGTCGACCAATAGAGTGGTACAATGCTGGTATACGGGCTTTCCCCCACCCCCGTCCCCTTTGCCCTCCTGGAAGGTGGCGTAAGGCCATTGTTTTGAATGGAGATTATGTTGAAAAAGAGGGTTTTGTAGCCAAATGAGTGGAGAATAATATGGTGTATTGAAATGCTGAATAAAATGAACCAACTTTCAGAAAAAAATTTTAGTTATTTATTGACTGTGCCTCATGTGATGAACCAAATGCTAACATATTTAATCTAGTCCACGATAAATTCATATCCTTATTTGAAAGTAGCTCTCAGCATAAGCTAATCAAAAAGGACATCAAACAACCATGTACAAAAAAAGAGGTATCACTATAGGCATTAAGTATCTAGTGATAGGAAAAGGAAAATGTATCTTTTGGCAAAAACAAGTAGGGATCCTGCAGTAGTTACACACTACAAAAATTACTCAAAATTACTAAGAAAATTTATTAAAAACTCAAGTAACATGGACATTGTTGGAACTCGGTAATTCCAACAAGACTTCAGGCTATATGGAATGTAGTGAAGCTAGACACATGACCAGCCACAGAACAAGATAACATCACTATTGAACTGAATGGACGAGCTATAAATTAGTCATAGGTAGCAAATATATTTAATAATCATTTCTTAAGTGTAGTAGAAAGCCTAGGAACAAAAAGTTAGAGAAAAATCACAGCACTATGTTTAAAAACCAGCTTTCATAAAATTCATTCATATGAATGTATCAACTATTCTCCTTCCGAAATTAATAAAATCATACGTTCTCTCAAAAATGAAAGCTTATGTGGTTTTGATTGTGTTTCCAATAGAGTACTAAAGATTTTTCCCCATACAATAAGCCCAGTCTTATTTGAACTGTGTGTAGGAAATGCGGTACACCTTTGAAGTATTTGTAAGAAATATGGTACCAGTGGAAATGCATACATAATAAACAGTACATGGACTGTGGTAGACAAATACTTCATTTGATGGACAAAATTAAGTCATGGTCTAAACCAGTAGGAGGTTCAACACATACTAAACCATCACTCTGCTGCACAGGGCAGTGATGTGTATTTTGTCAATCAGAGGTGACGTATAGTCGAGAAGTCACCCCAGAGCCACCCCTCTCCCCTGTCCCCCAGTGTGGAGCACAGGGGAAGGGGAAGCATTGCAAGGTGATGAGGTCTATGCAGTGATCTGTGGTGGGGCAACGGCTGCAGTGGTGCCAGAGATCTCGTAGTCTCTGAGGAGGCTGGAGGGCACGTCCATAGTGGGAAGTAGCCAGTACCAGTGTGCTATCCATGGTAGCAGCCTCAGCAGTGGGTGTCAAGGGTGAAATAGCCAACAATGTATTTCTGTTGTCGACTGAAGCTAGGACAGTCATGCCATAAACCGGGGTGATTTTTGAGGGAGCCCTCAGTAGTGAGATAGTACATCAATTCTGCCATGTCTGTATCTGCCGGTATAGGCAAGGTGTGGTAGTAATGGTGCAAAATCATGCTTGCTTCATATTTCCTGTCTTCATATTGCATGAAGATGACCACGTTTTCATCATAGAGCATGACATATATATCCTCTGGGAGAAAGTTGATAGGTTGAACGGCAGTGTGGAAAGGGGCAGAAGATGGTTGGTCGGTTGCAGGGCTAAATGGCAGCTGCAGAGACCATTCTGCAGTGGTCCAAGCTGGCTTCAATCTCTTAACATACACTGTCTATCATTTGCCCGATCTTGATGATGAATGTGTTCATGCTGCGATGAGGGCCTGTACATGGTGGGTGCAGGGTGTGCATCACCACATACGAGTAGGTGGACAGATCCTTATGGTCGAAGACCCAAGCCATTGCGTGGTGTGAAAGGGGGGGGGGGCATGGGCTTGGTATATGCAGGTTCTGTATGTGGCGTCTGATGTGGGTGACTAGATCTGGCAGATCACAATCGATGGGGGCTGTAGCCTGTACGACAAAATTGGCAGAAAGGGATAATGTCTCGCTGTACAGGATCTCTACTTAAGTTACATCAAGGTCTTCATTATGGGTGGTGTTGACACCAAACAATACTCAATGGAAGGGCTTTGGTCCATGATTCAGGATGGCACATTAGCACCACTTTTAACGTGCAGTACAATCTTTCAATGAAACTGTTAGACTGTGGGTGATAGGCGGTGGTATGGAAATGGTGGGAGCTGCAAAGATGACACAGTTCATTGAATAGAGGAGACTCAAATTGTATGCCCTGCTCCATAGTGAGTGACATAGGGCAGCTGAAACTTGCAATCCACATGTTGATAAAAACTTCGGCAACAGCCTCAGCTGATATATCAGCAGAAGATGCAGCCTTGACACATTACATAACTCTCTCGATCAATGGTATAACGTAACACAGTCTATCAAGAGACTGGAAGTGGTCTTACTACCTCCATGTGCATGTGTTGGAACCTCCCCTTGGGGTCCTGGAATTTGCCAACTGGAGCTGAGCTTGGCAGGGGATGCATGCTTCGATCTATGTGGCACAGTCTTTCCACACGAGACTGTATGAAACATTGTCACTGAACAAACGTAGGGTGATACCCCAGGGTGAGGGAGATTGTGGATGAGGATGAACATTTGTTTATGAAAAGGTTTCGGGACAACTGGTTGGACCTGGTCGCAGGGCGTGTCACGTCAAACTGGTTTGGTGAAGCCAGGGAAGGTATGTTGCTCAAGTTTGAGCACTGTGTCAGGGTCACAAAAGAGGTTCTGTAAGTCTTGATCTGGTTGTAATAGAGCTGGCCAGAGAGTGGTGACAAGTGACAGAAAGGTCTGAAAGATATAGTGATTAGTCTGTGGTATGTTCTCTCTTGCCATGGGAATCTGCATGTATGCTGTTATAAAGTCAGTAACGCTGAATATTTTGGTGCCAGCTAACATTTGGTCAAAGTCCTGGATAATTGTCTCCAATAGTTTGGTGATTGAGCCACCAGTTGTTGTCACACAGGTGCCATGATTTGTCTTTCTTTAAAACAAGTTTTATTGGGGACACCCAGGGACTGTCCAATAGGCAGACAATGCCTATCTCCATTAGTTTGTCCATGGCAGTATCCGCCACTCTAAGTTTGTGGGTAGGGAGGCATCATGGCCTACTTCAGACAGGCAGGCCAGGTGTAGTGTTCATACAATGAACAGTACCATTGCAAACAAAAAACTGCACATGGCCTGATAATGGGTGCACATCTGTGACCAGAAACACACTGTGTTGTGGAGCAGGGTCACTGGGCAGAGCAGTGGGTATGCTGTCAGAATTGTGCACTGAAGTTATATACAGCATTTTACTAACCTGTTCAGATTCCTTGCAGATAGGCTCTGGAAGTACGTTGGCATCCTCTGAAGAGGCAGACATGTGGCATGGCTGTTGTGAACATTGTACGACAGCAAGGTTGTGCTTTGCAGCATGAAGTGATGCTGCAGTGTCAACAGCATGCTGCCGAAGATCCATGTTTTTGCATCTTATAATGTCATTTGTCGTGCATGGCAAAGAATAGTTGGCCATCAGAGAGTGAAGCTTGCTGAAGAGTGCTGAGCTCTTTAGGTGATGGTCTAGTAGTGTATCTCCATGTGATGAAGAGGGAGGTGGACAGGAATGTTTGGTGAGAACTTAACTGATAACCCCAATGATTGGCTGCTGACCATCACGGCATAATAACAAACTGCAGGCAAGGTCAGGAAGCACATGATAGTGATGCAGAAAGTCTGCTCTCAGGACCGGCTCGACTGTCTTTGCAATGAGGAAGGTCCAGTGCATGTGACTGCCTGTGTCAAAGTCCAAAGTGATTGAGGTGGTGCTGGCAACTGTGATAAGTGTCATTTGCAGCACATAATTGGGACTGATAAAATAAACATTGCTGCCCTGTGCAGTAGAGTGAACATAAGATCTGTGACAGTTTAGTATGTGTTTAACCTCTGATAAGGATTTGTGCACCATACTCTGTATACTGTTTATTACATATGCACTCTGACTGGCACTGCATTTCCTACAGTGGTGGTCAATCTATGGCACCGTGTCACGATTTTGAACAAATCTGCCACGCTGGTTGGGTACTCAACAGTGCTGCCATTGCTCGTCGCTTCACTTCATTGCATCAACGACAGTACAGAGGATATTTTTCAAACAGTGTCACAATGTGATATGAACATTCCATGTGACAATTTACAAAGTATTGTTTGACCTGGACTAGAGGAACTTCAGTGCAGTGATTTAGACAGAAACAATGCCAAGTGGAATAAAGAACAATGAAGCCCTGTTTATCCTTTAACTGTTATCTCGTGTGCTCATTGTTTACCCTCTGTTCCACCACCTGCACCTATCCGTGGTCTTCTGAACCTTTCCAGTGGCTTTTAGAGTGATATTCTCGACTCACAATGCTACATGGACACTCCTAATGGTACATTTCCTATGCATCATCAATGCGCTCTGTCAAAAAATCTTGCCGTTATCTCATTTACTGTTTTGATGTATGGACAGGAAATTATGATGGTCAATCCCATCACAGTGCCGGTGTCTCATGTCGCAACTATTACCACACTGTGTTTGTTCTGCTCAAAAGTGATCCCATTGCATTGAATAGTGACATCACACTCGTTCCAGCTACGTCTCCTGCACCTCATGACTTGCTTAACCTAACTGCTGCCACACGCACCTTGCTTACCTATCATCTTAGGTGTATTCTGCATACAGTGCTAACATGCCCGCAGGCCTGCACTTTTGCCGCATTCATCCCTTCAGGTTCCATCTACACTGTGCCAACCCCTGTCTGATGCCACATCTACGCCCAGTGCGTTTGAGCTCTTGGACACCGCCCACAGAGATGGGACCCATCCATTCGCTTGACTAAGCAGTATATGTACTGTGCCTGCTGCTGTGGTTTTAAAGCCACCCAACACCACACTTTGGTGACTGCCTCATCAGTACAGTATATCACCCAAGGTCTGTGCTCCGTATGACAAAACATTGCACCATCTGCATCACGTGCTTCTGCATTTCTGGCATACAGGCACTTCAGAGAGACGAAGCAACTGCATGCTGCATGTGCCATCGCTCCTGTGCTGGCTGCATCGGTCAGCATCACGCTCTGTGTGAGTGCCTGTGATATCTGTAGTGGACTGACAAGGCAGCCAGTCCACAGTGACGGGTAGCCGAAAGGGCACATGTACACACACGCCGACTGGCGCGAAGTCTGGAACAGGATTCGTAATGAATGTGATAAAGAAAAGAACATAGCTACTAGAACACTTAACTTTTATATCGTCCTTTGGTATACAGCATTCTTGATGATACAAGTGAGACTATCTTGAGATACATGCAATGGTACAAATGGCGCCTTGCTAGGTCGTAGCCATTAACTTAGCTGAAGGCTATTCTAACTGTCTCTCGGCAATTGAGAGAAAGGCTTCGTACGTGTAGTCGCTAGCAATGTCGTCCGTACAACTGGGGCGAGTGCTAGTCAGTCTCTCGAGACCTGCCGTGTGGTGGCGCTCGGTCTGCGATCCTGACAGTGGCGACACGCGGGTCCGACATGTACTAATGGACCGCGGCCGATTTAAGCTACCACCTAGCAAGTGTGGTGTCTGGCGGTGACACCACAATATCCACCCACAGGATTGTCGATGACGACAAGATTTATGACCTTACTCAGCCACCTTGGCAATGACACAGATGTAATCAGTGACCTACACCTGGCAGCATCCACTCAAAAGTAAAAGACTAAGGCTTCCCTGCTCCAGTGCATCTCATGCTCCCTGGAACAGAAACCACACGTAGCTATGCATGAAGAAACCCTCTGAGAAAACACGCCATCCTCACCCTGGTGACCTCTACAGATGAAGATCGATCCTATGCTGGCACCTGGCTGCATGCTCTGGCTATTGAAACTTCCCACATACATCGAAATCACAATGCTGTTGAATGAGAATCACCCCCTTGATTCCAGACTTCGCCTTGCATATTTAATTCACGCCCTGGCATAGTGTCATATTCTAATCAACAGCTACTCTGACATCAGCAAGGCCATCGTCCCACTCTGCTATGAGGTGACAAAGGCTAACCAACTACCACAGAGCTGGCCCGAGCTCTCCCATTCACCACAGGCTGCCATCATTGCCTCCACTCCATGCAGTGATTCGGCCTGGGCCCCCCTCCCACCACCATGTCGCACAACCTTCACAGTGCCAATGGTCATCAATCACTGAAAAACACGGCAAGTACACTCACCACCTCTGCCCGCTGCCCCCTTCCTCCCGCCCCACCCCCTCCCCCCAGTACTGTTTACAGGCAGACATAACTTCAGAGGCCACCACCACCACCACCACCACCACCACCACCACCACCACCACCACCACCACCACCACCTCTGCCCCTTTGACAGCCGAGCAATTCTGTTGGTTCCATAGCAGAATTGTACTGGAGGAAACAAGCACCAGGCTGCTCTATAACCACAAGATGCCTTAATCAAGTTGCACCTGCACACTTCTATCACCCCACATCGCCGGGCGCTGATGTTGGCACAGTTGAGCACCCCACAAACCAAACATCACCACCAGCTCACACCGCCCCTCTGACATGCCACGCTTATTTGTTTACGACCATCTGATGCAAACCTACTTCCTCATCAACACAGGTGCTGATGTCAGCACCCTCCTACCACCTCGAGCACTTACTACTGTCTCGCCATCACCATTCAAATTATGTGCTGTTAACGGCACTGTCATCGTTGGGTTGCTGGCACCGCCTCATCATTTTGAACTTGAGCCTGGGGGACCTTCCTAGTCATTGATATGTTTGAGCCAGTCCTTGGAGCAGACTTCGTGTCACTATCACCTGCTTCCTAACCTCACCCGTGGTTTGTTATTACGCCATGACAGTCGACAGCCAATCATTGGAGTTACCAGTGAAGTTCTCCTTGAACATTCCTGTCCCCTCCGAACTCTTCATCAATCTTTCAATGTTGATTCACTGAAAGATTGTAATAGAAAGAATGACTTGGAAGTCTTGCTCGGTTCTTTCAATTTGACAGCTGTCATTGATTTTCCTACTCGGGTAGTAAAGGACAGCAGCACATTGATAGTTAACACTTTTATAGACCAAGATAAGTTTAAAAACATAAATTCTTGCCCTGTTGAGAATGGGCTTTCTGATCATGGTGCTCAGCTAGTTACAGTATATGACATAGCTCCGTTCAGTAATTCAAAACTACCCTCTAAAATTGTGCATTCAATTAATGACTCAACAATTAGAAATTTCAGAGAAAATCTTCAGCAGTTAGACTGGGATGAGGTTTACAAGGAACCCAATGCTAATTTAAAATATAACTTATTTCATGATACACCTGTAAGAGAATTTTAGAACTGTTTCCCCAAGAAAATAGTTAAATCTAATTGTAAGAAACCATGCAAAAAACCTTGGCTTACTAAAGAAATAAAAACATCTTTTAACCATAAGGGAACTGTATATAACAACAAGAAACAGTAATGCCCCAGAAACAGTCATATATTATAAAAACTACTGTGCTACATTAAGGAAGGTTATTAAAAAGTCCAGAAGCATGTGCATCATGTCTGAGATTAACACCTCTGATAACAAAATCAAAACAATTTGAAATATTATAACAAGGGAGAGAGGGTAACCAAGAGTACAGGATGATAGCATTACCATCAAAGTGAATGGAAACTTGACAAACAACAAGCCGGAAGTTGAAATCATGTTGAATAATCATTTTTTAAATGTTGTAGAGAAAATAGGATCTAAATGTTCATTAGAAGAAGCAAGGTAGTTAATGGAAGAGGCCTTACTCACACAATTTGATACAATTGAAATTCCACCCACCTCTCCTTCTGAAATTACTAAGATAATAAACTCTCTCAAGAATAAAAGCTCACATGGAATTGATGGCATTTCCAGCAGGATAATAAAAACTTGTTCCCAAGAGATAAGTGGGATTCTTAGCCACATATGTAATAGCTCTCTGAAGCGGGGTATTTTCCCAGATAGACTGAAGTATGCCATTGTTAAACCACTGCATAAAAAAGTGGACACATCTGATGTCAACAACTACCACCCAATCTCTCTTCTGACTGCCGTATCCAAAATTCTTGAAAAAGTAATGTATTGTACACTAGCTTCACACCTTTGTAAAAATAAAGTTTTAACAAAATGTCAGTTTGGTTTCCAGAAAGGTTTTTCAACGGAAAATGCTATATATATATATATACTTCCACTAATGAAATATTAATTGCTCTGAGTAACTGGAAGTCACTTGTTGGGATTTTTTGTGATCTCTCAAAGGCTTTTGATTGTGTAAATCATGGAATACTTTTAGATAAGCTCAAGTACTGTCGTATGAATGGGACAGTGCTCAAATGGCTTAAATCATACCTAACTGGGAGAGTGCAGAAAGTTCAAATAAGCAGTTAGCATAATATGAAGAAAAAAAAAAACTGGTGATTTCTCAAACTGGAGAACAATGAAGAATGGGGTGCCGCAAGGTTCGGTCGTGGATCCTCTGCTGTTCGTAATGTATATTAATGACTTGCCAGTCTATATTCATGAAGATGCAAAGCTGGTACTTTTTGCCAATGATATAAGTATAGCTATCACACCCAACAGACAAGAATTAACTGATGAAATTGTAAATGATGTTTTTCAGAAAATCATTAAGTGGTTCTCTGCAAATGGGCTCTCATTAAATTTTGACAAAAAATAGTATATACAGTTCCACACAGTAAATGGAATGACACCATTAATAAATATAGACTTCGATCAGAAATTGGTAGCTAAGGTAGAATATTGAGAATTTCTAGGTGTATGCATTGATGATGAGGGGTTGAACTGGAAAAAACACACTGAAGATCTGCTGAAACGTTTGAGTTCAGCTACTTACGCTATTAGAGTCATTGCAAATTTTGGCGATATACATCTCAGTAAATTAGCTTACCATGCCTATTTTCATTCTCTGCTTTCGTATGGCATCGTATTCTGGGGTAACTCATCATTGAGTAAAAGAGTGTTCATTGGAAAAAAGCATGTAATCAGAATAATTGCTGGAACTCATACAATATCATCCTGCAGACTCTTATTTGAAGAGCTAGGAATCTTCACTGTAGCCTCACAATATACACTCCTGGAAATTGAAATAAGAACACCATGAATTCATTGTCCCAGGAAGGGGAAACTTTATTGACACATTCCTGGGGTCAGATACATCACATGATCACACTGACAGAACCACAGGCACATAGACACAGGCAACAGAGCATGCACAATGTCGGCACTAGTACAGTGTATATCCACCTTTCGCAGCAATGCAGGCTGCTATTCTCCCATGGAGACGATCGTAGAGATGCTGGATGTAGTCCTGTGGAACGGCTTGCCATGCCATTTCCACCTGGCACCACAGTTGGACCAGCGTTCGTGCTGGACATGCAGACCGCGTGAGATGACGCTTCATCCAGTCCCAAACATGCTCAATGGGGGACAGATCCGGAGATCTTGCTGGCCAGGGTAGTTGACTTACACCTTCTAGAGCACGTTGGGTGGCACGGGATACATGCGGACGTGCATTGTCCTGTTGGAACAGAAAGTTCCCTTGCCGGTCTTGGAATGGTAGAACGATGGGTTCGATGACGGTTTGGATGTACCGTGCACTATTCAGTGTCCCCTCGACGATCACCAGTGGTGTACGGCCAGTGTAGGAGATCGCTCCCCACACAATGATGCCGGGTGTTGGCCCTGTGTGCCTCGGTCGTATGCAGTCCTGATTGTGGCGCTCACCTGCACGGCGCCAAACACGCATACGACCATCATTGGCACCAAGGCAGAAGCGACTCTCATCGCTGAAGACGACACGTCTCCATTCGTCCCTCCATTCACGCCTGTCGCGACACCACTGGAGGCGGGCTGCACGATGTTGGGGCGTGAGCGGAAGACGGCCTAACGGTGTGCGGGACCGTAGCCCAGGTTCATGGAGACGGTTGTGAATGGTCCTCGCCGATACCCCAGGAGCAACAGTGTCCCTAATTTGCTGGGAAGTGGCGGTGCGGTCCCCTACGGCACTGCGTAGGATCCTACGGTCTTGGCGTGCATCCGTGCGTCGCTGCGGTCCGGTCCCAGGTCGACAGGTCGACGGGCACGTGCACCTTCTGCCGACCACTGGCGACAACATCGATGTACTGTGGAGACCTCACGCCCCACGTGTTGAGCAATTCGGCGGTACGTCCACCCGGCCTCCCGCATGCCCACTATACGCCCTCACTCAAAGTCCGTCAACTGCACATACGGTTCACGTCCACGCTGTCGCGGCATGCTACCAGTGTTAAAGACTGCGATGGAGCTCCGTATGCCACGGCAAACTGGCTGACACTGACGGCGGTGGTGCACAAATGCTGCGCAGCTAGCGCCATTAGACGGCCAACACCGCAGTTCCTGGTGTGTCCGCTGTGCCGTGCGTGTGATCATTGCTTGTACAGCCCTCTCGCAGTGTCCGGAGCAAGTATGGTGGGTCTGACACACCGGTGTCAATGTGTTCTTTTTTCCATTTCCAGGAGTGTGTATATTCACTTATGAAATTTGTTATTAACAATCCGATTGAATTCAAAAGTAATAGCAGTGTACATGGCTACAACACTAGGAGAAAGGATGATCTTCACTATCAAGGTTAAATCTAACTTTGGCTCAGAAGGAGGTAAATTATGCTGCTACAAAAGTCTTTGGTCACTTACCCAATAGCATCAAAAGTCTGACAGATAGCCATATAGCATTTAAAAGGAAATTAAAAGAATTTCTGAATGGCAACTCCTTCTACTCATTAGATGAATTTTTGGATATAGTAAGTGAGTAATTTCCCCACCCCCACCCAAAAAAAAAATTAAAAATATCAAGTGTCATGTAATATTTTGTGTAATGTAATATTTTGTATAGACACCTTTTATTAACCTGACACATTCCACATCATTATTAAGCATCGTATTCATGATCTATGGAACAACTACTAATCTAATCTAACAGATACACCACTGGACCTCCTCCTAAGTGCTCAGTGCTCTTCAGTGAACTCCACTGTCAGATGGTAAACTGTTCTTTGCTACACTCAACAAATTGCATCATGAGAGACAAAAACATGGATCTTTGGCCGTGCGTTGCTGACACTCCAGCGTTATTTCATGCTGCCAAGCACAAACTTGCTGTCCTATGTTTGCACTAGCCACACCGCATGTCTGCCTCATTGGAGGATGCCAGTGTACTTCCAGAGCCTGTCTGTAGTGAATCTGAACAGGTTAGTGACATGCTGTATTCAACTTCAGTGTGCGATTCTGACAGTGTGCCCACTGCTCTGCCCAGTGACACTGCTCTAAAAGGCAGCATATTTGCGGCCACAGATGTGCACCCTACTATCAGATCACATGCAGTTTGTGCTGTTCGCAATGGTACTGTTTTCATATAAACACTACACCCAACCTGTCAATCAGACATAGATCTCGACACTTCCCTCCCCACAAACTTAGAGCAGTGAAGGCTGCTGTGGACAAACTAATGGAGGCAGGCATTGTCCACCCATCAGACAGTCCCTGAGCATCCCCTATAAGGTTCATTTTAAAGAAAGACAAATAGTGGTTCCTGTGTGGTGACTACCAGTGGCTCAGCCATCAAACTATTAGACAGCTACCAAGTCGCTAACTTACAGGACCTCGCTCAAATGTTAGCTGGCACCAAAATATTAAGCATTAATGGCCGTAAAACAGTGTACCTCCAGGTTCCCATGGGGCAAGGGAACATACCAAAGACAGCAATCGCTACACCTTTCAGACTCGTTGAGCTTTTGTGTATGCCTTATGTATTGAAAGGCACCACAGAAATGTGGCAACATTTTATTGACAGAGTTTTGTTCAGTCTACCATTTTGTTATGCCTACATAGACGACATCTTCATATTCTCATTGTCAGTGGGAGAGCATGAGGCTCATTTACAACAAGACATACACAGTCAAGCTGCCTGTGGGGTCATCATTAATGAAGACAAATGTCAATTACGGCAAGCACACGTGCCACTCACCGGCCACCACATAGATGCCTCGGGCATCTGCCCAACATCAGAGAAGACCGACCAGATATGTCTCTTGTCACCTCCCTCCACCTACAAAGAGCTACGCAGATTTTTAGGCATCATAAATTTCTACAGGAGGAGACATCTCACATGCAGCTGAGACTCTGCTTCCTCTGACCTGAAGTCCTGTGTGGGAAGAATACTGCAGGAAAATGCTGCCTCGAGTTGAAACCTCCTATACAATCCACCATTGATAATATCAAGGATGACTTACTGTTCACAACTACACTGGCTCATCCATCTCCTGACGCCCACCTTACTATAACAACAAACATGAGTGACCTCTCTTACGGTGCCGTGTTAAAACAGGAGGTAGCTCAAGCACCCCAGCCTCTGGAAGTTTTCTCTTGTAAGCTTTCAGATAGGCAGTGTAAGTGGTCAACCTTTGGCCATGAGCTACTCACCATCTGAGGCCAGGGTGTCTGTAGGGTGATACAGCAACTATACGTCACCTCTGACTGACAAAGTAAACATTGCTGACCTGTGCAGTAGAGTGAACAATATTTGTGACAGTTTAATGTGTGTTCTGACTGATGTAGACCACAATGTAATTTTGTCCAACAATAAAGTAATGGTTTGTTTACCACACTCTATGTGCCGTTTATTTTGCATACAGACCCACTAGTACCACATTTTGTACAGTTCTGCAGTTGCACATCTAAGGGTACTACACCGATGATAATGTAATTACATTACATTAATACTTGGTCCATCGATCATGAAGAAGACACTTTCTAATGATGCAGAATGTGTCAGTTGAACATAAGATTTCTTTACATGATATAATTTTCTTTACAGTTATTATTACATACTTGAAAATTCATCTATTGAGTAAGAGTTTTCATTCAGAAATTCTTTTAAGTTTGTTTTTAAGGACTGGTTGGCTATCTGCAGACTTCTAATGCTATGCGGTGAATGACCAAAGATTTTTATGGTAGTATAATTCACCCGTTTTCTGTGCCAAAGCCAGCTTTAACCCAGTATAGTGAAGTTCATCCTTTCTTCTAGTGTTATAGCTATGCACTTTGCTATTTTTTTTTTAATTGGGATGGATTATTAAAAACAAATTTCATAGATGAATATATGTATTGCAGAGGTATTGTGAATATCTCAAGTTCTGTAAATAAATGTCTGCAAGGTGATGTTGGGTGGGCTCCAGCTACTGCTCTGATTACACACTTTTGTGCAATGAATACTTGTTCTCTTAATGATGAATTAACCCAAAATATGATGCCATATGAAAAGTGGCATAGGAAGAGTAGCCAAGCCAAATGTTTCAGCAGATCATCAATGTGTTTCTTCCAATTCCATTTCTCATCAGTGCACACACCCAGAAATTTTGAATATTCTGTCTTAGCAACCGATTTCTGTTAAAAGTATTTACTGTATAAAATGTATGTTTGACCATCAGCTGCTTCTTTTTAAACCAAAATACCAATCATTTGTCATGGACCATCTTCACAGATAAGGTTTAAAATGGTCAAAGCCACTACATTACATTTGTCATTACTTCAATAATGTGTAAGGCATGCCATGAACATCAATATGACATTGGACTTCAGAAGGAAACATACTAAGTGTATGCAGAGCAATACTGAAGAGAAGATCCCTGAAGATGGCGCATGACTGAAACCAGAGGATATTTGGGTTTAAAATAAAAGCAGCTGATGGTCAAATGTGCATTTTATACATTACTTGACAGCTGTTGGTAGTCACCTTCCAGTAATATCTCTATCAACGTTGTTATGCTATTTACTGTACAGAACTGTGTATACACTGTTTTTCTCGGTACCTCCCAGTTACAGGATTCTGCTGATTTTTGCAGACACTGCTACTGATTTCAACCTTCTGCATTCTTCCAGTTAAATATGTATTAAACCATTTGTGCACTGTCCCACTCATACCACAGTGTAAAAGCTTATCTGGAAGAATTTAAATATTCACTCAGTCATAAGTGTTTGAGAGATCACAAAATACCCCAGTTCGTGACGTTTGGTTATTCACAGGATTTAATAGTTGATCAGTGAAAGCATATATAGCTTTTTCTGTTGAAAAACCTTTCTGAAAACCAAATTGACATTTTGTTAGTACTTCATTTTTACAAATATCAAGCTACTCTTGAATACATTACCTTTTTAGGAATTTTGCATAAAGCTGTCAGAAGTGAGAATGGGCTGTAGTTGTTAGCATCAGACCTATCCTCTTTTTATGCAATGGTTGACTGGAAGCATATTTCAGTCTATCAGCAAAAATGCCCTGTTTCAGTGAGATGCCACAAATGTGGCTGAGAATCCTACTTATCTGTTGGGAACAAGCTTTAGTACTTCCCTTTTAACAATATTTGAAATTGTTTAAATTTTATTATCAGAGGTGTAAATCTCAGACATAGTTCACATGCTTCTGGACTTCTTAATAACTTCTCTTAATACAGTGCAGTAGTTATTATAAAGTTTTACTGTTTCTGGATCACTACGCCTTCTATCACATTCCAATTTTATGTTTGTAAGACGTTTTTATCCCTTTAATAAGTCATAGCTTTTTCGATGGTTTCTCACAATTGCGTTTCACTGTCTTCTTAGGGGAAACTGTTTTCAAATATACTCACAAAGGCATCATGAAATAGATTAAATTTTAAATTAGCATCAGGTTCCCTGAACATCTCACCCCATTTTAACTGTTGCAAACTTTCCTCAAAATTTGCAGTTGGTAAATCATTAATTGAACACACTATTTGGGAGGACTGTTTTGCATTACTGTATGGAGCTATGTCATACACTGCAGCTAGCTATGCATCATGATCAGACACCCCATTCTTAACAGGAAAAGCTTTTATTTGATTAAATTTATAAAAACATTATCTGTCATACTCGCTCAGAAAATATAAATTGAAATCCCCACAAATAATTTGCCTCCCTCTGTCAAACACATAGCACAACAAAGAATAAAAGTTTTTCAGAGTTAGCTGAACATTTTCCAGTTGACCTATGCACAGCTAAAATTATAAAAGTGACATTGTGCTTCTATATGTTGCTCTACACAAAACTTTTTATTTTCTAAATTTTTCACACTACGATAAATTTTTCACACTACGATAAATTTTTCACACTACGATAAATTTTTCACACTACGATAAATTTTTCACACTACGATAAATTTTTCACACTACGATAAATTTTAATATATATATGGCAACTCCTCCTCCTCTCCATAGTCTCTCTACTTATTTGTGCTGAAAGCTTATATCCACTTAAATTTACCTTCCCCATACCTGTAACTTTATCAAGTTGAGACAGGCATAGTGCATCTATACCACTCTGTTTTTAAATGAACAAGAAGCTCATGTACTTTGTTTTTTAACCTCCTGATATACTGATGCGGTATACTAACATTATTTATCACTGTACTTTTGTGAGAATCTTGTGATATTTTAACATCTCTAATTCATGCCTGTCTGAGCTTCTCATTAAGCTTAATTTCATTCAATGTTGAATCATTGGACACTGATCTTAACGTAGAGGATAGAGGTACTCCCATGAGTTTCAGTGCCCCCCCCCCATTTCAAGATGAGATTTTGCTATTGTCCCAGCCAATTTACACTTCCTTTTCATGTTGAGATGCAGGCCATGCCTTGTGAATTCCCACCTACCAATAGCATCAGCAGGAACCAAACATATGCCTCACAAAATAGCTGCCCAAAGCAGCTGATCTAGCTCCATATTGCTCATCCTGACAGAGGTGTTCAACTGGGGCTGATCGTACCACATGAAAACAGGAACCAAGCCAACATTTGTATGGTTAATTGCAGATGTTATTTTTACTAAATCACACACAATATTGTAGCTCTGATCCCTATCAGTACTATTTCCTTCTCCACCAACTGTTAAAACATGATCCTGCTGTGTAAAACCGGTGCACAATGATCCTACTGACTCATCTCTTGGCACGCCCCCTTATCTCTTGGCACTCCCCCTATCACTTGGCATGCAAATAATAGCTAGGGTGCAAATTTCCAAATTCATGGGTGCAGGGTGCACACTTCATAATTCTTGGGTGTTCATATTGATCGAGAATTTCAACTGGAAAAAGCACATTTTAGAACTCCTAAAACAACTAAGTTCAGCCACATTCGCACTTGGAATTATTGCAAATCTTGAGGTGAGACGAATGGGTAACTTGCCATACTTTGCATATTTTCATTCAAAAATGTCGTATTGAATAATGTTGTGTGGGTAACTCATCTTTTAAGAAAGGAAGCCTTCATTGCTCATAAACCTACTGTAAGATTAATATGTGGTGATCACCCATGATCATCTTGTAGGCATATGTTTAAGGAGTTGGTCATTCTGACTACTGCTTCACAGTATATTTGTTCTCTCATGAAGTTTGTTGTAAATAATCCAGTACAGTTCAAAAGGAACAACAATGTACATAATTACAATACCAGAAGGAAAAATGACATAAATTACTCGGCATTAAGGGAGTCTTTAGCGCAAAATGGGGTGCATAGTGCTGCAACAAAAGTTGTTGATTGCTTGCCCAGTGATGTAAAATGTCTGATCGCAAAGTAAAATTTGAAAACAAATTGAAAATGTTTCTCCTTGACAACTCCTGCTATTCCATAGAAGAAATTGTTACAGTAATCTGTAAAAGGTGGTGGGTAGGAATTACTTACTCACATCTGTATATTTAAAAAACTTCTAAATGCACAACATCTACAAATTAATTTGTGATGTGACTGTAAAATGATTCATTCTGTATCATTTGGATTTATTGTGCAGAATGATCCATGGAACATGAAACTAACAAACTCCTTTTGTAAGACTTGAGAGTCAAAAGAGAAATGGAGGTCCTGGTGCCTAAAGAGCAGTGTATCACAATCAAGGTGACAGTGGAAAAAATGAAGATCATTCATAAAGAAGTTTTCAACAGTTTGCTTGACATTTTGAAGAAATGATGGTCACCACCTGCTGCTCAGCTCGTCCTGCACATTACACATTGACACATCTTGCTTCTTTGAAGTGTCAGATATTGCCTCTCACTCTACTTTCACCATTTTCTCCTGACAAAACACCCGGTGTGTTCCTCCCCTTTCCTTAAATGAAGAAACTATTGAATGGCAGGCATTTACAGAATGACAGGTGATTTTCAAGGTGGAATGATTCTGTATCAGCCAAAATATAGACCCTTCCAACAAAAGTGAATATGTAGAAGAGGAATAAGACATAACAATGTTTCAGGATCTCAGCTCAATTTTTTTGACGTGATAATGAACAATTTGACTACCTCTTGTAGCAATTAAAAAAAATGTTACTTATGAAAATTGAGCAATACAGGAACAACATTTCAAGGATGTTACTGGTCAGATGATTTAGTAATGGACAGTGATTCAGATTCCACATCTAGTTTCAGTATCAGTATGGTGCTCTGGTCTCCAACACTTGGGCTTTGTACTCTGGCCACAGCTGCATGTAAATATTGCGGCCCCACACTTGTCTGTTCTAGCTATTCTATGAAGCCCTCAATATGTGCCGTTAATAGTAGAGTAATTGTCTTTATCAGTGTCAATGAAATTCACCAACAGCTGTGTATCTTAACATGTTATTTTATTTTATTTTATTTTGAAGGCTACCAGTTTCAGCATTTCACTATGCCACATTCAGACCCCATATGCATCTCTCCAAATAAATGAAAATGTCATGTAGACCCATAAATCTCTGGATGTCATGTGTTAACACTAGTGCTTCATTTGAAGACCTGTTGTCAAGTCTTTGTATGAAGCCCTACTGTAACTGTTCAAAAAAACCATGAAATATTGCAAACAAACTTTCTTCGATCACACAATAAACGTGTACTAAATTCCCTTGTTATATATAATTTTTGAATGGTAAAAAACATACCATTTCGTGGGTTCCACTTGACTCTCATTAGTGAAATTCTAGGGAAGCATCACCAAGAAAGGAAAAAAAAAATCAGAAAACCACAGATAAGAGGAACTGGCAACTAAAAGAAAAGCAGTTTTCAAGGTCTTTTGATTTGTCTCGGAGAGGTAGTCACCCTGTGATAAGGTACATTGTGTGCAGCTAGAAAAATCGTAGGTACTGTTTCAACAATGTTGTGCGAGTGTGTGTGCGTTTCCATGTTCTGAACTGTACCATACCCCAAATAATTGATGACGTGTAACATATTTCTTAATTACAAAGTTTTTAATGAGTTAACAGACAAAACTGCAATAATAATTTAGTGGTAGGTCAGTATAACCAGGGCTCCTGTGGAGCACACTATGCCACTCATGGAAAGTATACTGTTGCAGCAGTGCACAAGCTTAAGTTAAAATTTGTGCTCAATAATATTTTTTCTTTTCTTTTTCTCTGCCCACTGCTGCACCCTTCTCACTTTTCATACTGATAGTTTATAACATTGACTCTTTTCCATATTCACATGTTGCCACAGGCTGAAACTTCTCGTGCCACATACTAGGCATCTCACAGGCAGTCACATGTTGGGCAGGATCAAATAGTTAACATAACCAAACTTTATCATCTCAATTCGCTATGTATGTTTGATAGGTGACTGCACCTGTTGTACCATAAGAAACATCCAGTTCCCAGTCTGGCACACTTATCACAAGCTGTGTGGCAATGGATTGCCTCCCAGTTGATGTATCAGGCTCCCTTTTCATGGACGATTTCACCATTTACTGCAGCGCACAGCGTACATGTTTCCTGGAGCGCTGTCTTCAGTGTTGTCTTGACCGTCTTTACTCCTGGAGTGTCGCCAATGGCTTCCGTTTTTCTGCCGAGAAGACGGTCTGTATTAACTTCTGGCGCTACAAATAGTTTCTCCCACCGTCCTTACATCTCGATCCCGTTGCTCTCCCATTCATGGAGACAACAAAATTTTTAGGTCTTACATTTGACAGGAAACTTAGCTGGTCTCCACATGTCATATTTGGCTGCCTGTTGTACCCGTTCCCTAAATGTCCTCCGCGTTCTCAGTGGTACGTTGTGGGGAGCGGATCGAACCGTCCTACTTTGCCTATATTGGTCGATCGTCCGCTCAAAGCTGGATTATGGGAGCTTTGTATACTCCTCTGCACGGCCGTCCATCTTACGCCGCCTCAACTCTATACAACATCGGGGGTTATGTCTTGCGATCGGAGCGTTCTATACTTGTCCCGTCGAGAGTCTTTATGCTGAAGCCGGTGAATTGCCAATAACCTACCAGTGCAATATACTGCTTTGTCGGTATGCCTGTCGGCTATTATCAATGCCCGACCACCCGTCTTATCGTTCCTTTTTTGACGACTCTCTCGACCGTCAGTATGGGTTGTATGTATCTGCCCTGCTACCCCCTGGAGTCCGCTTTCGTCGCCTCCTTCAGCAACTTGATTTTCCACTCCCTGCAACCTTTAGAGTGGGCGAGAGCCAAATGCCACCTTGGCTCCAGGCTCAGGTTCGCGTTCACCTTGACCTCAGCTCGCTCCCAAAGGAGGTTACCCCAGCTTCGGTATACCGCTCACGGTTTGTCGAACTCCGTTAGAAGTTCATTAATACGATCTTCATTTATACAGATGGCTCTAAGATCAATGACGGCGTCGGGCGTCTTTTATTGTCGGGGCACACAGTTTCAAATACCGGCTCCATGGCCATTGTTCGGTCTTCACAGCTGAGCTATTTGCCGTCTATCAGGCTGTTCTTTACATCCGCTGCCACCGACATTCTGCTTATGTCATCTGCTCTAATTCCCTGAGCGCCATCCAGAGTCTCAGTGATCTGTGTCCGGTTCACCCTTTTGTGCACTGGATCCAACGCTCCCCTCAGCAGCTGGCGGACGACGGTTCTCCAGTTACCTTTATGTGGGTTCTTGGCCATGTCGGTATCCCTGGGAATGAAGCTGCAGATGCTGCGGCCAAGGCTGCGGTCCTCCAGCCTCAGACAGCTTCTTGTTGTGTGCCTTCATCTGATTTTAGCAGGGTCATTTGTCAGCGCATTTTATCGCTGTGGCATGCCGATTGGTCTAAACTTACTGAAAACAAGCTTCGGGCCTTGGAACCTCTGCCCGTGGCTTGGGCGACCTCTTCACGCCCTTCTCATCGGGAGGAGGTTGTTTTGGCCCGGTTACGGATTGGACACTGCCAGTTCAGCCATCGCCATCTGCCGCCGGCTGTGCCGGCACCGTTCTGCCCCTGTGGTTAATTGCTGGCAGTACGCCACATTTTAACGTCCTGTCTGAATTTTAACACACTGCGCATTGATCTTGGCCTGCCATGCACTCTGGATGAAATTTTAGTGGATGACCCAGGAGCAGCTGCTCGCGTTCTTCGTTTTATCCACTTGATGAACCTGTCCAAGGACATTTGATTATGCTGTTTTCTTTTAATCCCTTGCCTGTTAATGTGCCTTGTATAGTGTTGTCCTTTTTAGTTGCTGTTTTAACGTTATGCCTCGCAGTGCATTCATAATTTAGTCTGGGCGCTAATGACCACTGTAGTTGTGTGCCCTAAAACCACACACAAAAAAAAAAAGCTGGGGGGTACAACTTACATGCTTGTTTAGTGTCAAAACATCTTGAGTACCTAATGCCAATAACCTCACTCACTGGTGTTTACATATGTGACAGTAAATTATATGCCCTTCTAGGATGAGGCTGGTGCAGCTGCTATCCTATCAGTAGAACTAGATGATCATCTTGGAGGGTCTCCTGTCCAACACCGTGAAGTGCAGGATCATGAATCTCAGCTTTTCTTGTCCTACTTCAGAGCTGGTAAGTGAATCATAAATACGTAGAAAAAATTTAACACAGGGTTAGTTAACTGGTTCATTAGTCATTATTACAGTTTTGATTCATTGTTAGTCTCGTTTAAGTAGCCGTTGGCTGAATTTGTGAAATGTAAATTTGTATTTGAATGAGCCCTGATGTTGACATGACATTATAAAGTCTGCAAAATGAAAAAAAAAATTCACGTTAATTTATGATCACAGCTCATATGTTCCTGACTATCTAATGACTTTTCATATAGAAGAGAAAAGACCAATGTTTCAGTTGAGTGCTTTCTACTAAAACCACAATGTGATTTCATTAATATTTTAGATTTACATAGGAGATCAGAAAAAAAACAGTGGTTTCACTTTATCAATTTTTAACAATATTGAAAAGTTCAGATGTATGAGAGATTTACAAACCAAGTCAGTCACTCAGAGATTGTGTGCACACACACTTACAAGATGTGGTATATTACCTGTTCCTAATAAGATTTAAGAATTTAATAACGTGATTCCTTGTTGTATTTCCTGTATATTTGTTGGTGTGAGAAATATTTACCACTTGAATTTTGTACGTCAGGTGTGGGATTTTCATGGATTATATTGTAATCAATAAGATTTTTTGCGGTATTTACAAAACAACAGTTCAACACAGTAAATGATAATTTGTGATGATTAATTTGTAACTTCCTGTGTCTGTTTTTACATCATGCCAAACAGCTTCGATTTTGTTAGCTGTTTTTCTTATATATGTAATTTTCCAGTATTTTGGCGTTTTTACCACCTTCCTGAGTATTGTTTTATAGTTCTTAAAGCGTCTATTGAATTCAGGTGTTGCGAGACTTAATGCATGGAGTGATCCAGGTGCTTGTGGGAGTGGGTTTTGATGTAGTTTCAAGAAGAAATGCTACATCATAGTGATATATAACTGTATTGAAACAAACAAGATCGTCAGTTACTTTTGGTTGCTGTGTTTATGTGAGATGTCAGTTCTTGTATCTTCCACCAGAGGTGCTGGGTTTTGGTTTATTCTGTGTGTGCTGTGTGATGTTCCATGGGTGTTAGATAGAACAATAGTTTCTCGGCATTGATTCAGTTTTGTCAAACTCTTCTCTAGTGCTGATTACCAAGTGTGAAATTGTAGTTGTTTGGACGGTCAACACCAAGTTGTGTCAACATTAGTACCCTGACATGATCTCAGAGTACACCTTCAGTCCACAAAACCAGAAGAAACAGATAAAGATTGGCTCACAGATAAGGTCAATGCTCTTGACTGAATGGATTGCCCCCCCCCCTCCCCCCCGCGCGCCACCCGCGCCACCCAGGCAGCTCGCCACTCTTTGCTTGACTACCACAGTACCACGGGACCCCAGCCTTTACAGCATTTTTTTCTGCTCCATGCTGCATGTCTGTCCTCTTGCTATTCTTCTTCCCTTCCCTTGGGGAATATGTCTAGGGTGTTATTAGGAATGTTCTGCATTGTCTGTCGCTGATGTAAGAACGGTCTCGCCCCCCCCCTTCCCCCCCCCCCCCCTCTCATGCCTCTGCTTCGGTGTTTGGGGCTCCTCTTTTTCTTCTTCCTCCCTGTGTGCTCCTGAAGGCTATTCCATGCGTCTGACATGTAATAGGTGACTGGGTAATGCATAATTCCCAGCCCCGGGTTGACAGGTAGGGTTTGCATGTACTCCCTAGTACAGGCCAGGCCTAGGGAGGGGTGTTTGCCTGAGCTCCCAAATTGCTGATTGGTCCCTCGTGTCAGGTGTTCGGGAGGTGTGAACAGCCACCTAAGGTGGGTGTGCCCCCTTGTGAAGGGGCCCCCCAGTTGGAAGGAGCACTCATAGGGATTTTCTCGCAAGGAGTCAATGATCTTCACATTCAATACCTATGAAACAGAAATGTAATGAGGGTAATGATTCAAAGGCCCTTCCCGCTGCTCCATGGTTCCTCGTGGTCCCATGTACTGAAGACAGTCAATACTTCACCATGGTAAACCCATTTATTATTCAGACAGGTGTTGATGCAATTGCCGGCCCTGTGAAATGTTGCTATGGTTTATGGAATGGCGCTTTGCTTTTGGAGACTACTTCTGATTCTCAAGCACAACAACTGCTTGCTGCCTCGCTTCTCTACGGCTACCCTGTTGGTGTCTAGGCCCATACAACTTTGTATTCTTCCCGTGGTGTAATTTACACCAGGCTGCTCGACGGTCTAACTGTGAGTGAAATCCAATCTTACATCTCTGATCAGGGTGTCATTGCTGTCTATTGTGTAATGAAAAAGGTAGATACTTCCATAGTGCCCACACAAGCTCTTCTTCTCACCTTTGATAGTGTGGTGCTTCTGTCCAAGATCAAAGCAGGCTATGAAATTATCACAGTCCAGCTGTACATTCCAAACCCAATGCACTGTTACCAGTGTCACTGTTTCAACCACACTAGAACATCTTGTCAACATCCAGCCAAATGTGCAACCTGTTGTAGGGATGTGCATGAGGGAGATTGTCCACCTCGTCCCTGCTGTATCAACTGCAATGGCGACCATGCCGCCGACTCTCGGGATTGTCCCCTGTGTCTTGATGAGCAGGCTGTCCAAGAAATCCGGGTAAAGGGAAAATTGCCTTACCCAATCGATTATAAGTTACTGGCTACTTGCAAACCATGCTTCTCCCATCTGGCACCTATAGTTCCATTCTTGTTACCCTCACTCTATGAAGGATATGGCCACGCAGACATGCAACTTCAGCTCTTGAGTTTGTGAAATCGCCCAGTGTCAAGGTAGCATTGCCATCGCCCCACCCAGCTGTGCAACAAGCCATCAAACTCTCGCCTCAAGGGACAAAGCCACCAGCTGCACAACTAGTAGGCTGGAAAGGACAGAAGTAGTACCCCCGTGAAGACTTCTTCCCTCCCTTCAGCCAAACAACTCAAGAGTCTTCCTCTAACCAGAAAGGCTTGAAGAAGTCCATGAAAGGCAAACAGTCTTCTCCTTTGCCAACTTGAAGAGCCTGCTTGACGGTGTCGCCATGTGATACCTTAACCCGGCCGGCCTCCGTGTCACCGGTGCACACCACAAAGTGTTTTTCATGTGTTGGACTCCACAGACTGACTGCACAAGCAAGCCGATGCTTCTCTGGGCCCCCATGGAGCAAGATCCTCCTGCTTCTGTGCTCTGTAGTAGCGACTCCTCACAGGCTGTCACTCGACAGCCACCGAGGTGAGACCTCTACATCTGTTCCTCATCATGGCTCTCCTCCAATGGAACATTCATGGCCTTCAGTCCCACAAAGAGGATTTATGGCTGCTTTTAGCATCACAGGGTCCCCTTGTACTCTGCCTTCAGGAAATGAAGTTGTGCCCTCACGACCGCTTAGAGCTTTCACATTTCTTACTGATTTGTTTTGACTCCCCATCCCCAAGGTCGGCATCAAGCTGTTGCAGTTCACCTTCCCCCCCCCCCCTCCCCCCCCTCGCCAACTTTTCCTTCTGTACCATTTATGTCCCTCTGTCATTTGATGTCACCAGGGCAGACTTCCTCCAGCTTATTAGGCAGCTGCCTCCCCCATTTTTGCTACTTGGTGACTTTAATGTGCATCATCCCCTTTGGGGTTTTCCCAGAACCTGTCAGATAGGTGCCCTCTTGGCTGATCTTTTTAACCAAACTAACCTCTCCTGCCTTAACACTGGGAGCACCTACTTTCCTTCACATTCCTTGCACATCTATTCCAATTTGGACCTGTCCTTCTGCCCTGCCCACCTTGCCAATTGTCTTCCCTGGCCTGTTCTTTCTGACACCTTCTCGAGCGACCATTTCCTGTGTGCTATCCGTTTGCAGACTCCTACCCCTCCATGTGCATGTCCAAATGGCAGCTTTGTAAGGCTGACTGACTGGCAGCTTTACTCTTCCCTGATGACCTTAGAAGAAAGATTTCCCCAGTTGTGATGACCAGGTTGAATATCTCACAAATGTTATCCTTACTACTGTAGAACGTTCCATTCCTCGCACTTCCTTTTTACCACGTCGTGTCCCAGTTCCTTGGTGGACTGAGACATACCACGGTACAGTTCACACATGGAGACATGCTCTCCGTGTTTTTAATGATCATCCTACGATGGCAAACTGTATTCATTATAAGCAGGTGCATTTAAAGTGTTGCTGCGTTCTTCGGGATAGCAAAAGATCTAGCTGGATTTCCTTCACTAGTTCTTTTTAACAGTTTCACCCCTTCCTGTGTCATGTAGGCCAACCTCTGATGGCTCTCTGGGACCAAGATCCATTCCCCAATTTCTGGCCTGACAGTAGGAGACAATGTCATTGTGGACCCTATTGCTGTCTCCAACATCTTGGGCCACCATTTTGTGGACATTTCAAGCTCTTCCTCCATCAGAAATGAGCAGAGGAGGCTCGAGCAATACCATTCTCTTCTCAGAATTGCGAGTGCTATAATGCTGCCTTCATTATGAGGGAGCTAGATCGTGCTCTCAGTTCATCCTGATCCTCCACCCCATGGCCAGACTCTATCCACATCCAGATGTTGCAGCACCTTTCTCTTGTGGACAAGCACTTTCTGCTTAACATGTACAACCACATCTGGGCAGAGGGCACATTTCCTGGATGCTGGCATGCTGTCATAGCTATACCTAAGCCCGGTAAGGACAAGAACCTTCCTTCTAGCTACTGCCCCATCTCTCTTACCAGCTGCATTTGCAAGGTGATGGAACGTATGATTCATACCCGGCTGGTATGGTGGCTAGAGTCTTGCAATTCACTGACGAATTCACAGTGGGGTTTTTGAGTGTGGTTTTCTGCAGTTGACCATCTCGTTACTTTGTCCCGCCCTGTCATGAATGGTTTTCTGTGGAAATCCCAGACTTTGGCTATGTTTTTCGATTTGGAGAAGGCCTAAGACACCTGCTGGATAACTGGTATCCTCCGTGCTCTTTACATGTGGGACTTCCGTAGCCGCCTGCCCTGTTTCCTTCAGGCATTTTTAAAAGACCAGGTTTTCAAGGTGTGTGTGGGTTCTGCCTTGTCAGACACCTATATCCAGGAAAACAGTGTGCCTCAGGGTTTCATCCTGAGTGTCATCCTCTTTGCTATCACCATTAACCCTATAATGGCCTGTCTCCTGCCAGGCATCTCCAGTTCCCTTTTTGTTGATTATTTTGCCACCTATTGCAGTTCTCCATGGACCTGTCTTACTGAGCATTGTCTTCAGAAATGTCTTGATCATCTTTACTCCTAGAGCATTAACAATGGCTTTCACTTTTACACTGACAAAACTGTCTGTATGAATTTCTGGCAATGCAGTTGGTTTCTCCCACCATCTTTACATCTTGGGCCTGTTGCCCTTTCATTCGTTGACACTTCTAAATTCCTGGGGCTCATGCTCACACTCTTGGTCCTCCCACGTGTTTTACGTGGCAGGCCACTGTACATGGTTCCTCAGTGTCCTACAAGTCTTCAATGGTACTTCCTGGGGTGCTGACTGAACCACCCTCCTCTGATTGTACCAGTCCCTTGTCCATTTGAAACTTGACTATGGGTGTTTCGTTTATGCATCTGCAAATCCATCCCTCTTAACGCCATCTCAACACAATGTACCATTGTGGCATCTATTCGGCGATGGGCTTCTTTTACACTAGCCCAGTAGAGAGTCTGTATGCTGAAGCTGCTGAACTCCAAATGTTCTACTGCTGTGACTTGCTCCTCACCAGGTATGCATTCTGTTTGTCTGCCATGCATGGCCACCCATCCTATGCCTCCTTCTTCGATGATTCCTTTGATCGCCAGTATGGGGCATGCCCCTTTTTTCTGTTGCCTCCTGGAGTCCGCTTTCGGCAGTTGCTATGGCGGCTTAACTTCACACTAACTGCAACTTTCCCAGTGGGTGTGTACCCTTCACCACCTTGGCTTTGTGAAGTGGCCCCTGTTAACCTTTTAAATTGCTTCCTAAGAACACTACTCCAGCCTTGGTCAATCACCTTCAGTTTCACGACCTTCGCATGGAACTTTGTGATAGTACCTTTGTATATTCTGATGGCTCTCGTAATGACCATGGGGTTGGGTGTGTCTTTAGTAATTGGCACCCATGTCTTTCGATATCAGCTTCCAGCACACTGCTCCATATTTACAGCCGAGCCCTTTGCCCTGTATCAGGCCACGGAGTACATTCGGCGACACAGCGTTTTCAATTGTGTCCTCTGCTCAGACTCTCAGTGCCCTCCAAAGTCTATGTGCGCCATACACTGCCCATCCCTTAGCGTAACGGATCCAGGAAAACTGTCACTTGCTCACTCTTGGTGGAGCCAGTGTGATGTTTCTGTGGGTTCCTGGTCATGTCAGTCTCCCAGGAAACGAGGCTGCTTGTGGTGTCACCGCCAGACACCACACTTGCTAGGTGGTAGCCTTTAAATCGGCCGCGGTCCGTTAGTATATGTCAGACCTGCGTGTCGCCACTATCAGTGATTGCAGACTGAGCGCCGCCACACGGCAGGTCTAGAGAGACTTCCTAGCACTCGTCCCAGTTGTACAGCCGACTTTGCTAGCGATGGTTCACTGACAAATTACGCTCTCATTTGCCGAGGCGATAGTTAGCTTAGCCTTCAGCTACGTCATTTGCTACGACCTAGCAAGGCACCATTACCAGTTACTATTGATGCTGTAAAACATGTACCGTCAAGAGCGATGGTCACCAATTATGGATTAAAGTTAAGTATTCCAGAAGCTACGTACGTTTTTTACTAGTCTCATTTCCGTGACCTGTTCCAGACCTCGCGCCAGCCTGCATGAGCTAAAACGCGTGCCTTCGGCTTCCCCTCATAGTGGATTGGCTGTCTTACCAACCCACAACACTGCTGACACTGCTGCCAAGGCTTCAGTCCTCGTACCTCAGCCCATGAGTTCCTATATTCCCTCCAATGATCTCTGTGTTGTCCTCTGTCGGGAGGTGGTGTCCCTTTGGCATTGCTAATGGTCCTCCCTTCATGGGAATAAGCTCCAGCTGTTTAAGCCTATCCCAGCGGCTTGGACGAACACCTCTTCACCTTCCCACCGGGAGGAGCTCATTTTAACTAAGCTGCATATTGGGCACTGTCTTTTTAGCCATTGTCATTTGATAAGTGGGCTACCCCACCACTTCGTACACATTGCACCCAAGTTTTAACTGTCTGCACTTCCTGACAGAATGCTCATTTTTTAACCATTTACATTCCCACGTGGGTTTGCCATCTGAGTTATCGGCCGTTTTAGCAAATGACGCCCAAGCTGTCAACTGTGTTTTACTTTTTATCCATCTAAGCAATATGGCGAAGTCCATTTCATTTTTAGTTTTGGACCTCAGTTTCTGTATGGTGTTTTTTTCCATGTGCCTGTTTTTAGCTGTTTTCTAGTATGTCTGTTGGGATTTACGTATAGTTGTTTTTTAACTCCTCTCTGTCTTTGTGTTTATAGTTTTGACTTAGGCGCATATGACTCCAGTCCCCCCCCCCCCCCCCCCCCCCCGCCCTATTGTAAGAAATTGCATAATTGTTCCTCTATAAACTCATTAGCCCTGAGTGGCACAGAGCATCTGCTTTCTGTTTGCTATCACCGGAAGTTTGTAGATCAGCGATGGAAGTGTACTTCACCTTGTGCATACCCAAATGCCAGCAGCAGTCAGACATAGGTGCATCAGATGGCCAATTAGTCTCGGCATTTATTTATCAGTGATTGGAAGGAAGGACGAAAATTTATTTTTGACACTGCTTCAGACTTGTGTATGTATCCACATACCTTAGTGTAAAATTGCCAGTCACAGACTTCATTCTGCCTCTCCAAAGCAAACAATTCATTCATAGTGACTTACAGCACTCAGCATATTGAGTTGGGACTCGGGACTGCACCTTGCCTTCCCTTGGAATTCATCATTGCTGACGTCTTGGAACCCATAATCAGAGCAGACTTCGTAGTGGATTATCATCTGCTGTCAAATGTGGTGAATGTAAGACTTGACCTCAGCATCACAAGTCTTACCACTGACAGATTCTGACGCAGTGTAGAAAATACACAACAGCTAGCTCATCCAGGAGCAGATTGTAAATACACCAAGCTACCTGAACAGTTTGCAACTATAACAGGATCTCCTGGTGCTCAGACACAGGTGTGTTACAATACCATTAATTACATTAAAACAGCTGATAGCCCACCAGTTTTGTGCTCACTCACACAATCGGCTCCCAACCATTGGGTTATCGCAAAGGCAGGATTCAACTCTATGCGCAAATAAAGTAACTTCACCCTTCTAGCAGTTCATGGTCATCACCTAGTATCCAAGAAATATGCCACGTGGTACTCGTGTAGTGATTATTGTTCACTTAATGAAAGGACAGTGCCAGATAGATATCCAGTACCCATTTTAAGAGACTACAACTATGCTCTGCATGGTGCAACCATGTTCAGTGTGCTAGATTGCACAAATTCCTTCAGGCAGTCTCCCATGGCAGATGGTCATTCTGAAAAGTCATTCTAATGCCATTTGGCTTGTTAGTGTGTCTTCATGACAGTTGATCTATCCAATGCTGCAATTTATTAGCCAAGGTTTATTGACTCAGTGCTGCAATGATTATCATTGTGTTTTGCTTATCTAGATGACATCTTTGTCTTTGCATAACAGCACCAGCAACACTTGGAAATCTGTAAATGCCTAGAGCAAAATGGTGTGGTGTTGAATACTGTCAAGTGTGTATTTGGCCAACAGCAGATTGCCTTCTTGGGCCATCTGATTCCATCAGCAGAGTCACTACAGCTTCCAGAAATTTGAAGTCATCGTGAAGATTTCACAGCCTGAAATTATCAGGGAACCAAGTCATTTCCTAGGAGTGCTAAATTTTTACTAGCAGCATCATCCTTGTGTGACTGGATCACAGGAACCACTGACTGCAGCACTTTCCAGACCTAAAACTAAGGGAAAACCTCTGATCCAGTGGGTAGATGCAATGAGCCATGTCTTTGAATGAACAAAGAAAAGCATATCAGATGCTGCACTCCTAGCACACCCCACATTGGAAGCACCTCTTGCTTTGTTGGAGCATTATAACAGCTAGGTGATGATGCTGGACCACCACTTGCCTCCTTATCACACAAGCTCTCACCTTTGCAGCAGACATGAAGCTCTTACAGTAGTGAACTTCTTAGTGTTTGTGAATGGATAAAGTACTTTTGCCCCCAGTTGAGAACCAGAGTTTACAATATTTACTGATCAGAAGCTGCTTCTATAAGCTTTTAAGCAGAATAACAATAAACGATCACCACATCAGTAGATTAATTTGATTTCATTGCTAAATTCAGCACTGACATCAGTCAATGGCAGTGTGGTAGTAGACTGTCTTGCATTAGCAGTGTAACAAATGCTATTGATTTTACACAACTTGCAGCCACATGAATCTGACCAGAAACTCCAGAATCTACTGAAAGATCATCGTCTGCACTACAGTTAAACTGGTAGACATTCCGGCACAGATATGAAGCTGTGCTGTGACACTTGAAGTGGAAGACCTCGTACTTTCCTGCCATCTGTATTCTGCAGATGTGCTCATTATAGGCATCGTGACTTGTGTTGCCGTGGTGTTTGATCAAAAACTCACCTGGTTTTAAAATGTTTGTATGGCCTGCCATGCAAAAGGATTGTCAAGAATAGACTCGCACGTGCATTCAATGTCAGTGCAGCAAGGTATCGAGTCATATGCTCACACTAGTGGGATATTTTGAAGATATGATGACAAGATTTGCACATGTGCACATAAACATAGCAGGTTCGCTACCTTCATCAAATGGTAAGCACTACTTGTCAACAGCAATCATTCGGTTCACTCATTGGCCAGAAGCAATACCAGTCAACAACATTTTGGCAGAAACCTTAGCCTTCACCTCTGCATCAAATTTGATTTTGTGCTATGGTTGTCTGCTGCTTGTCATTACAGACTGTGGCTGGCAATTCATATCGGAAACATTTACTCAACTTTTCAAACACTGTGGTGTGAATCATCGTAGGACAAGAAACTAACACTTGGTAAGCAAATGGCATGACTGAATGTTGGCACTGTTCTTTGAAAGCTGCACTTCTGTGTCAGGGCAGGAGTTAGATGAGAGCCTCATCCTTGGTCCAGCTTGGTTTTTACAATGCACATAAATCACACTTGGATGCTTTGTCAGAAGAGGTCATGTATGACAATGCACTAAGGCTCCCTGACAAATTCATTGACTCAAGTTCCAAGCAGCTTCCTGACTATGACCAAACACTTCGTTTGCCACCTGAAGGAACATATTGCTCGCATTCATCCTCATCAAGCATCTAGAGATGGTACGAGACCAACCTATGTTCATCATGATTCACAAATGTGTATTTATCGTGCTACGCACCTGTACAACTGCCTTACATCAGCCTGCATTGTGTTATCAAAAGAGGAGCATGAACTCTGGATGTTCTAGTGAATGGTAAAACTACCACAGTCTTGCTCAAACAGTCCACAGGTGTACTGCCAGTCCATAGTGTCCAACAGGCACAATATTTTGACGATCAGACATGTCACCATCGTCAGGTGTGCTGACAAACTGCGCTCCTGAGGGCGGGAGGCCATCTTAAATCCCCTCTCCTCGTGAGGCGTTCTCTCTGCAGTCCGCATCCATGCATTAGTGGTTGCCGAGACGCTGGCATCAGCGTCTGTGGTGGTGGTGTTGGTGTAATTGCCTCGTCCACCCCAGTTGCCCATTTGTTTCCTTTGCTGAGCATCCTTTTAATTAGACTCAAATGTGGTTCCCATGCCCTGCTGAGGTTGTAGCTGCACTCTTCGTTGATGAGTCGGTCCCTGGTATGAATTTATATCGCCTCTCTATCAATGCTGTCCCAGTATTTAGATGTCTGTGCCAAGACCCTGGTATGTTGGTAGTCCACTTCAGGATTTTCGGACGAACAGTGCTCTGCGACTGCTGACTTGCTGGGGTACCCAAGTCGAGTGTGCCTCTGATGTTCTCAGCAACAATCTTCCATGGTGCACACTGTCTGTCCAATATAAGTCTTCCCACATTGACACGAAATCTGGTGTATGCTGGCCTTCCGCAAACAGAGATCATCTTTGACACTTCCCAATAATGCTAGTGTTTTATTTGGTGGGGCAAAAGACAGTTCCTACTTGGTGTTTCCTCAATATGCATCCTATTTTCCCCGCTAGTGCGCCAATATATGGTATATAGGCAGTGGCTACCTCTTTCTCCATGACTTCCTCTATCTCTACAAACTGTACTGTAAAGGTGGGGTGGAGAGTGTGTCTGATCCGCCATTCAGAGCATCCGTTTTTGTGGAATACAGTTTTGAGGTGTCCAGCTCTTGGGGCAGACTCTCTGTGTCAGAGATGGTGCGCACCCTGTGCACCAGTGTTTTTAGCATCCCATTCCTCTGCGCAGGGTGGTGGCAGCTATTTGCATGCGAATACAGTCGGTGTGCATTTTCTTCCTGTATACCCCATGGCCCATGGTGCCATCCACTCTTCTTTCGTCCATGACGTCCAGGAATGGTAATCTTATTTCTGCTTTGGTGTCCATAGTGAATTTGGTGTTCGGATGTATGGAGTTCAGGTGTGTCATCCACATAACATAGAAAAAAAGTAGGTTTCCATTTGGATAATGCCAAAGCTTCCTCCTTGAAGTATTCCATGTAGAAATTTGCAACCACAGGTTAGAGTGGGCTCCCCATTGCGTCTCTTTCTGTTTGTTCATAGTATACTCCATTAAAGAGAAAATACATGCAGTCAGAACGTGCTTGAAAAGGTCTGTCATCGTCTTGTCAAATTTTTGTGCAATAAGCTCAACTGACTCTCAAAGAGGCACCCTGGTGAATAATGAAACGACGTCAAAACTCATCAGGATATCAGTCTTTCAGCTTGAAGCTGTCGAGACTTTTTATGAAATTCACAGAATTACAAACATGATGAGGGCATTTACCCACATAAGGGCTTAGTAATTCTGCCAGGTATTTGGCCAGCAAATATGCAGGTGCCCTAATGTTACCGACAATTGGGCATAATGGCACCCCTTCTTTGTGGACTTTAGGGAGTCCATAAAGTCTTGACAGTACAGGTTGTTGAGGTGTCAATTTCTTGGCAACTCCCTCTGCTAAATCTGCATCCTTGAGAAGAGCTCTAGTCTCGTTCTCCACCTTCTTTGTGGGGTCAACGTTGATCTTCCTGTAAGATTCGTCATTTAGCAGGCTCTGCATCCTCTCAATGTAGTCCTTATTGGAAAGGACAACCGTAGAATTGTTTTGACAGCTGGTAAGACAACAATCTCAGGGCTCTGTCTCAGATCTTGAATGGCTGCCCTCTCCCTGCTGGTAATATTAGACTTGATCGATTTAGTTCTCGTCAGAGCACAGCAGGATTCCCGGCGTACTTCTTCAGCTGCTTCAGGTGGTAGTCGTGCAGCACCGCTACTGGCGTGAACCTAGGTGTGGGAGCAAAATTAAGTCCCTTCTTCAGAACAGAAACTGCATCCCCAGTCAGCTCAATGTCCGTGAGACTGATGACTGTCTCGTGTGGGGCCTCCAGCTATGGTTTGTCAGAGAAACTAGAGAATTTAGATGTCTGACGTCCTGAGGTCTTCTTATGTGCAGAATCGGTGGTCACCCAGGTAACACCATCAATCCAGTCCCAGGTCCCAGAATTAAAATAATTGGCTAGTTGTAGATGTAGTTTAAGTAATTCCTGGGAGTTGCACTCTAGACTGCATCTGGTAAAGTGTACCCTCTCATGAACCAAGGTGAGGCTAGCACGCTTCATAATTCTCTTAGCTCCTGCAGAATTGATGTGATTTCTGACCTCAGCAAAGTTTGGCACAACCTGATCAGCACAACATCTCTTCAGAAAAGCAAGAGCACTCAGCAAACGGCTCCTTTGGTGGCGCAGCTTGTCGAATTTCTTCATGCTGCGATACATCTCCTCCCCGTAGAGGTATGTGATGTGATTTTTCGGTTTCTCCTGGCATATTTCTTGCTCAAACAGTCCACGGGTCGACTGCTGGTCCGTAGTGTCAAACGGGCACAATATTTCGGCGATCAGACATGTCGCCATCCTCATGTGCACTGACGAACTGAGCTCCTAAGGGTGGGTGGCTGTATTAAATCCCCTCCCCTCGCAAGGCGTTCTCTCTGCAGTCCGCGCCACCACAGACGCTAATGCCAGCATCTTAGTGACTGCTGACACGCAGGTGCGGACCGCGTAGAGAATGCCTCGTGAGTGGAGGAGATTTAATACGGCCGCCTGCCCTCAGGAGCTCAGTTCGTCAGTGCACCTGAAGATGGCAACATGTCTGATCGCTGAAATACTGTGCCTGTTGGACACTATGGACCGGCGGTACACCCGTGGACTGTTTGACCAAGAAATACGCTGGGAGAAACTGGACAATCATACCACAGTCTTGATTGACAGAGTGAAACCAGCTTGTTGCTGAAAGTATCTCCAATACACGTATCGCAGAACCAGCCTCAACCTTATACATCGAAAGTAGTCACTACATGAATGTAGAACACACTCTGGATTTTGAATGCACTTCCCAGCAGGATTTTTTTAATGACACTGCTTCCCTCAAGTGGGCTGATGTAGTGAACAAAATAGTCAGCTAATGTTTCATAGGACAATAGTTCCTTGCCAGTGACACAGTTCTTGTCACTCTCTTCTCTAGCACTACTAGTGTCAAGTGTTATCAAGTACCTTGCGTTTATTGGTGGATAAATGTATGTTTGTTCATGGTACACTGGAGTTCCATTTCATACAACTGGACAAGTATCTCAAATGCACAATTGTAGTTATTCAGACGGCAGACACCTAGTTGCGCCAACAGTGTGTATGAGGGGGAGTTCAAAAGAAAAGGAAATGACAGTGTGGATATAATTGAAGTACGTAATTGAAAGTAATCACTGGAGGCCTGAGCACAACTATCCCACTGTTCCTTTAGCTGAAGGATTCTCTGTTCCCAGAATTCCTGTGGCTGTGAGAGGAGCCAATTCTCCACTGTGTCCTTCAGTTTATCATAAGAGTTGGAACACTTCCCTTTGAGATACTTCTTTAGTGGACCAAATATATGGAAGCCACAGGATGATATGTCCTCACTGTAGGGTGGATACTCAAGCTGCTCCCACTTGAACTTGGCCGTTACAGTTTGTGTGACCTTGGAGATGTGTGTATGAGTGTTATTGTGAAGCAGAATCACTCCCTTCATGAGCAGCTCAGGCTGTTTGCTCTTGATGTGCTTGGATAGTTTACAGTGTGTCTCACTGCACACATTACCATTTATGGTTCTTCTGTGCCCAAGAAATTCAGTATCAGACCTTTGACATTGAAACAGATGGTGAACATCAAGTTGCCTGCTTAGGGTGCTGCTTTGAATTTTCTGGGGGGAGGTGATAACACATGCTTCCATTGCATGCATCTGTTACTATGTTATCCTAAGGTGGTGTATACAAATTTCAACCAGTTTGGTTGTTACAATGTTTCATACCTTACCATTTGAACACTTCTTATATAAGGATATTGGATTTCCCAGATATATTTCCAGTGCCATAAATTTACACTCGTGTCTGTTTTTAGATTACTTCAAAATATCTCAGGTTCCTGCTCTGATATGTGATTTTCAGTTTGTAAGTCTTATTACTTCCTGCATGGAAAAATATTTTAGCCATAAAAGTCTCAAAGTCTAGTCTTTACTATTTCTCGTTTTTAATGTTGATTCAAGTTGTTATATGATCTAGTGTGGATTTTGTGTAACAAGTTTGTCATGTGGAGTAAAGTATTGCATTTGCTGAGTTATAAGAAACTAAGAGATTTCTTAACTCTGTTTTTTTTCTTTATTGGGTTTTCAATGGTCTATATTTAAATCACCACAGATAAGGATTTTTACAGTTTCAGTTAATTTGTTTCCCATGTGTTGGAGAGGTTTATTATCTCCAACAGGAGATGTGTGTAGGCATAAAACAATTGAGGAACATTTTAACAAAACTCAACACACAAGTTCAGGATCAAACTTACATCCAACCGTCCTAGTCTGAGTTTTCCATGCTTTCCCTAAATCACTTGCGGCAAATGTTGGGATGGTTCCTTTGAAGGTCCATGGCCAATTTCCTTCCTCATTCCTCCCTAATCCAAACTTGTGCTCCATCTCTAATGACTTAATTGTTGACGGGATGTTAACACTAATCTCCTCTTCCTCCTCCTCCTCAACAAATTCCGTTCATAGAATTTTACAAGAGAAGTATTTTTTAGTTGTGCTCAATATCACTGATTCAAAAAATTACAAAAATATAATACTGGTCATCCATATAAATAGGGATTGACAAGGGAATAGTTGAAGTTTGACTAATCTCCTTCACAAGGAAAAAGTTAGAAATTACACATTTTTACAAAACTAGGCATTCCCATGTTTTCATGCATGTTTCTTCATTAGCACTACAAATGCTTCCACATTTTTATTTGTATGTTTGTGAGTGAATTTTAAAATCCAGGAGCTCTTTTTATGCAGAAATTTGTGCTCTGCAACCGCACAAACTTTTCATTTGGAGTAGCCGTTTTCAAGTCACAGGTGTTGCAATGTGAGCATAACTCACTTTCATTCCAAACTAGCTGTACCAACACGACTTTATTGCTCTACCGGCGTGGGCTCATAAAACCACCATCACTGGAGGGAAAGCTGAACATTGGTGATTTACCTCTGTGTTGGCTCACAGTATTTATTAATTATTACAGCAACTTACATCATATCATCATGATCACAAACTTGAAATATTTCAAATTGATAAAAATTGGTTATATTGTAGTATAAATTATCGCTAAATGGCTGAACCAATTATGTAATTTTATGAGAAATTGTATGCTCTTTCATTCTGATGTCTTGGAAATTTTTTGTAGGATGTATCATTTTAGAGTTACAAGCAAAGAACTGATAAAAGTTCAAAAATTACATGGTTTCTTGGCCCTCAAAAGTTTAGCACAAGCCAGAAATCATCGCAGACTCATTAACTCTGATTTGGGATGCCCAATGTCGATTAAAACTATTTGCAGCTCTTGCGTATTTATTAGTGAGCAGAAGTCTAATGTGTCTACGCTAGTCGTTGTAAGAAATCAGTGTTCAGTTTTTGTTTTATTCATAGACAGGGTATCTCTAAAATAAATAAGATGTTTAAACACATGTTGTTTCCTTTGTTGCTACAATATGGTTACAGTCTATGTTGAGATCTTTATTTCAGGGTGCAGTCGAGCACTTCTCACTCTGGTTTATCTTGCATGCTCCATCTTCTGAACTGTTTAAGAATATTCTGTAGCTTCTAATGTCTTACTAATGATACTAAAACAGTGTGTACAACAGCTATTAGTCTTGTAGTTAAACAGTGGCTGAAAATGAGAGTTGAGCAGGACAATATGCATCGTTGTTCAACAAATGCTTAGTAAACAGTTGGTTTGTAATGTAAGGTGTTGTGGGATTGCCTGACAATACACACATGCAACAATAAAGGCTATTAAATTTAACTTTCAAATTTAATGATCAAAGTTCCAACCATGCAGTATAAAAGAAGGATGAGTAGACTTTTGTGGAATGTTGAAAAATGGAGATGTCAGGCCTTGTGAGGTGCATTTTTAAAACTTCAAATTTAAATTTTGTAATATTTTCTTTTAGCCATTATGTGAAAATTGGATTAAAGTGCCAGAATTTGTTGAAAATTGCATTTTGAAACAAATTATTTGTTTGAGTTTTGTTAAAACAGATCTCAGTTCTTTTGAGTGATAGGAATTCTGTGGCTGATATTTGGAAGTCCCCTTCACTGTTTAATGTCTTCAGTTGTTGTAGATGTTTGTAAACTATTGTTTTCTTCAGAGATGCAGCTGCTGTCACTGAAAAGCTGCTTTCTACAAGAGTAGGCTGGCAATTCATTGTTTGCTGTACCGGGACCATTGAGCTTCAGTCATATCCATAAACCCATGTTTCATCACCTGTTACAGTAGATTTCTGTAGCTCTGAATCATTGTTGACATCTAGGGTCTCAAGAGCAACTTGCATTTCCTGCTGCTTTTTTTCTGAATTCAAGTTAGGAGCAAATTTTGCTGTCACACAGTTCATATCCAAAATATTTCATGGTATGAGTAAATTGATATGCCAGGATCATCAGCAACTTCTGATTCTGATTAAGCAGTCATTCATATTCATTTTTCACTTCCTTCATGATACTGATACGATGAGCTGTTCAGGTCACTCGTCTTCTTCTTCATAGCCTCCTTTGAAGTGTGTATAGCTCATGTAAACATCTGCTTTACTCACAGCAGACTCACCAGGAGTAATATTTAACATCTGCATAACTTTCCTGCATTTAAATTAATTCTTTTAGGAAAATTTAAAATATATTATCTGATCCATTTGTATACTAAATAAGCAATTGCTGATACGAAGTGCCTTTAACCCTTTTAACAGCTGACAATCAATATCTGATATGGCCAAGACTGGACAGACATCTCAGATTGTTTACAAACACAATAACAACAAAAAGTGGACAAATCGGACTAACAACAACACACAAAATTATGCAGTGGCCATTAATTTTAGAACCCACCTTGTATTTGATCAAAGTCTGATTCACTTCCTCATTTGCCAACTCATCGCTTCATGTATTGTGGTATTTCAGTATGTATTTCACCCCATTTAATGTAACATAGATTAACATTTCAATTACTGAAACAAATACACAATTTTTTGTTTATGTTGTGCAAAACATGGATGTGAAAGTTATTTTCAAACAAATGTAGAGTCCCTAAGGAACTAGGGCATGCTAAAACATTGTTTGGCTGAGCCCACACAATGGAAGCATAAATCTTTGCAAATAAAATATATCTTTTATGTTAGAGAAAAATTCAACTACTCTATCAGTTCACCAGATACTTTGAAGCTTGTTACTTCATTCACAAGTGAACTTGAACAGGCGAAGTTAGTTCTGGTTAAGGTTAGTTAGATGGTTTTATTTAGTTCTAATGTATTCCACTGATCATTTGAAGAATTCTGCCATTGAAATGATGGGTCAGTTTATAGGATATGTGTACATGATTAGTGTTCACATTAATGAACACAATCTTTTTTAGTCCTACTCATGCAACTACACTTAAGAACAAGGTTTTTTTCTGGCTAACAAATTTTAAGTAAAAATTCATCAGTGGAATAGGAGCACCTGTCCAAGAGAAACAATTTTAAAAACTAATTTGCTATCTGTCATAAATGTTATGTTATTGGGCAAATGATCAAAAATTGTTGTTTCTGTATGTTGGACTCCTTTCTGAGCCACTGGCACTTTCAGTAATAGGTAATGTCATTTTTTCCCCCTCTGGTGTTGTAAATATAGACATCACTGTTGCTCTTAACTGTGACGGATTATTTGATGAATTTCACTAGGTCTTATGGATCGATTGTATAAAAGCATTTAACCTTAAGTTAAGGCAGAAAGTGACCTCAGATCAAGCTTAACCTGGAAATCTGCATTGTATAAATGTTAACCCCAGATCATATTGCTGTGAAGTTGGATCATATTTGACTGGCAAAAATATGATGTTCAAAATCAGGTTCATCTCTAATTGTCAGTTTATAGTGTAGTGGGATTAAGATTCATCACTTTTGTTATTAGCAGATATCAATTGAAATAATAATAAAGTTATTAACACCAAAAAATGGTAAGTAAATATTTGACTGTGCCAAACCACACTGCTGATGCTCAGAATACTTTTTCCAATCTGGAAGGTGAGGTTAAGGGAACTGCCAGGTACCATGTGTACATAATTATTAATCTTGTAACAGCTCTTGGGAGATGACTCATAGTTTGTGTGATTAGTTCGAAGGCATTTTATACTCTCTTTGCAACAGAGTAAGAAACAAAAATTCGAAATATTTGCAGTGAACAGTTAAGCATGGGAATTTTGAAAGCAGCCAAACATCTCTTATATATGATCTCTTTTGGCTTGAGTAGCAGTAATTATGTAATTATTATTAAATTTTTAACTACCGAGCATGTCCTTAAACTGCTAGGACAGTTCCATGTGCGTTAATAAATACAACATAAGCAAGTATTTGGAAAAAGATTAACCACATTATAATCTGTCCACAATCTTGAGTGAGAGGTTGTGTTGTTGGCAGCAATGGAGAAATTCACATTTGGACTCGCATCAATTCTCGGATTTTATTTTATTCCCCCCCATCCCCCTCCCCCTTTCATTTGTTTAACTTTTCCACTTCACTGATTATAAAGATAGTTATAACAATATTATCATGCCATGATATTCCATACCATACCACTGAAACCATACCACCCTCAATGTTTTCCGAGGATTCTGGACCAGTGATAGGCAAAATTGTGTGTGCAACAACTCTATGGATGTGAATTACATTATTTCCTTTAGATTACTTTATAGGTATCAGAGTATTCAAATGTGTCCACCGAGGAAGACAGAGATGAAATCTAGCAACCTCCCCAGTCCGTGAAAGGGTGAACCCTCACTTGGAGTTACATAACCAGATATTTAAGCAGGGGTTTTGTTTGGAGAAGAGTCCTGTAGAGCAGTTGGAACTAAAGCTTATAAACCATCTGATGAAATCAACTAAAAGAGACAACCCACTGGCTGCAATGTGCATGTTGCTCTTAACCTTCAGATTTTACACCACAAGGACCTTTGAAATAGTGGTTGGTGATCTGTTTAAAGTAGACATAGCAACAGCTTGCAGAACTGTCCATCAGGTATCTGCCTGTGTTGCCTCATTGAAAAAGGAATTTATCAAAATTCCAATAGGTGAAAATGACTTTAGGCACACCTAGCATGATTTTTTAAATCAAATAGTGTATTTTCCTGGCATTTTAGGTGGTATTCACTGCGCTCGTATCCTCATCAGATTGCCTGGTGGCAAGAATGCTGAGATGTTTAAAAATTGTCTCAGGTGGTTGAGTGATCTCAGACACTAAGCTGCGATGTTTAAATATCGTAGCTAGATGGCCAGGATCTGCCTATGATAGCAGTATTTTTGGAAATTCATGTGTACGTGCTTAGTTGGAAACAGGAGAAATTCCAGAAGCCATGCTTCTGGGAGCCAGTGGCTATCAGTGTTGCAGGTATTTGTTGATGCTGGTACTTTGTGAAGAAATGGCAACTAAGTGAATCTCTAACATGCCCACAAGAAATAAAGATCGCCAGTTGAAAGAATATTTGGAATAGTAAAGGCTATTTTCCTGTTTGAGTTTAGGACTCAGTTAGAAAGTAAATTTTACAAAAGCTATAATAGCTGTAGCATTCATCTGTCAATGCGTCAGACGAGCAGCCTGAAACTGATGACTATGTACACTGGTGTCCAATATTAAATCAACTAATGTAAATTTTGCAAGGTTGCATTTATATTGCCACAAAACAGCGTAAGCAAGTGATAGTACAGTAGAAACAGTATAAAGAATACAAACATTAACTGCTGCAACATGTAGAATGGTAGACAAAAATATTCTACATTTTTTCCAAATTAATGGATTTGCACACACATTCCAACAACAGGTTAATGTACTCAATATGGGCTGTGACCACCTGTGGCAGCAATAGAGGCCTGATGATGATGATGATGATGATGTGGCATCAGTCTCACGTTGAGGCAACAACGCTCATTGTTCATGCAGAGCAGTTCGCAAGTCTTGGCGAGTGGTTGGTAGGTTTTGATGTTATGCAACCCGTCTGCCTAGTGCATCCCAGACATGCTCCATGGAATTAAAATTGAGAGTGAGCAGTCCATGCCATGTGTGCAGTACCTTCAGTTGCCAAGAAAACATCAATCACCTGTGTTCTATGAGGTTGAGCATTATCGTCCATCAGTAAAAAATGTGGGTCGACAGCACCTTGCAACAACCACGCATAAGGTCCCAAGACTTCATTGAAATACATAACAGTTAAACCTTGTCAATTCACCCATGTAATTTCATGAAGAGGTGCTCAAGTGGTCATCGTCATCCCTGTCCACACCTTTAGGGAACCTCTTTGATATCGGTTGCTTTCCACAGTGCTTGTGTCCTGAAATCATGTTACACATTCACTCCAGATGCAAATCCATCATGAATCACTCTCCAAACCAAATCGAGACTTATTTGTGAAAAGAACATTGGCACACTATTCAACCATCCAGGTGGCATGTTGAAGACTCCACTCTAGATGTTCCCTTCTGTGAAGACACATCAGAGGTACATATACAGCAGGTTTCTGACAATAAAGGCCACTCTGCCAAAGCGTTCTGTATACTGTTTGCATCAATACAACATGTCCAGTGGATACTGTCAAGCCAGATGTCAGTTGTCTTACAGTACCAAGGTGGTACAGTCAAATAACGGTCCTCTCTTTCTGATGTCATGCACGGTCTGCCCTGCCCTGGTCTTTGGGATACAGTCTTGGTCTCTACAAACTGTTGCCATATCCAAGAGACAATACAGTTCACATAAAGCCATCATGCCACATCAGTTGGTGACTGTTCTGCTTTATTTCTCACAGTGATTGTGAATGTGGGACTACCCTCTTTGATAGGTGCCCTGATACCATCATTGGCATGGTTGTCCATTGACCAGAATGCCATCTTGCATGCAGAAGAGGATCATACGGACATATGTTGACAGTTTATATGATCATATCATGAACTAAACATAGGACGAGGAAATGGAGGTTTGTTGCTTTAATTTTGGATGCCAGTGGGAGAAGAGTGTAAACAGAAATTCCAGTACCTGCAGAACATGAAGCCAACAGGGGTCATAATGCAGTGAGGGCAGCATTTATTAACAGTCTGTTTACGTAAGAAGTTAAAAAATTGGAATAAATGTACAGAATGTCAGTTTGAAAACTAGATTTACTTTTCCTTTTCTTTTCTTTCTTTTAGTTGTAGTTACTTCTGTCTCCTGGTTACTGAATTCCATATCAGAACAAGGATACCATGCAGAATATTATGAACTACCTTTCATGCAGTAAATTCATCTCAAAACATTAATCAGAGAGTATTAAAATGTATATGAAACACTGCATAAAACACCCCCTGCGGGTCCGGGGTAAGAATAGGCCCAAGGTATTCCTGCCTGTCGTAAGAGGTGACTAAAAGGAGTTTCAACCGTTTCGGCCTTCCATGTGATGGTCCCCCTTGGGGTTTGACCTCCATTTTTAAAAATTCTACAGAAGTACGAGCCTTTTGGGGAAGGACGCCTTACGTGGTGTACCACTGGTCCTCAGTGCACTAAGACCTTGGCACTCAGCATTGTACCGGCATTGTAACCATACCTACTATTCCTCAAATTGGGCCTAAACGCCTGATGGGTTGTACAAGTTACGCCCATAGTGCGTCCCCATCTGCACCTACGATCATGATGGACTTTCCATGGCACCAGAAATCCAGCACGGTAGCCAGCCCGTTGTGGTGGGGTCGTCATGTACCCTCTAGGTTGTAGCCCCCTGACAACACAGGGATCGTACTGCCGATACCTGAGCTGCACCCTCCCCACGTCAGCCAAGGAGTAGATGCCCGTCTCCTTGGGGCATCAGGACTCTCGGCAACGGTCATCCTGCCAGGTGGCCCTTGCTGAGGCTGGGTGGCACCCGTGGGGAGAGCCTCTGGTCGGAGTGGGTGGTATCGAGGCGGACGTTTCGCAGATGAAACGTCAATATGTTTCAGGTCGCTCTGCGGCCGAGTCTTTTAAAAGGAAAGGTACTGTCTCTGGTTCTGGTTCTCCTGCCCTTTCCCCATTGGCCACTCCCTGGGAGGAGGGACAGGCCCGCCGGCTTGGGGCGAAGTACTTCCCCCGCTATTTGGTCTGTTCTCGAACCGATGGGGGGACGTTCGCCACCTCCAAGCCCATGTTCTTTGTTCAGCACATTGAGGACATCTTCGGGGAAATAGAGGCTCTCAGTAAGATGCGTTCGGGGTCCGTTCTTACAAAGACCACCTCCGCCACACAGTCGGCGGCGCTCCAGGCGTGTGACCGCCTAGGGGACATCTCAGTGTCCATTGTCCCGCATCTGGCACTAAATAGGACGCAGGGGGTTATTTTTCATCGGGACCTCCTGCTGCAATCTGATGAGGAGCTCAGGACCAACCTGGAGCGCCAAGGCGTGCATTTCGTCCGGCGAGTCCAGCGCGGCCCCAAAGACAGTCGCATCGACACCGGGGCCTTTATCCTCGCCTTCGAGGGGGACGTTCTCCCAGAGAAGGTAAAGGTGATGTGCTACCGGTGCGACGTGCGACCTTACGTCCCGCCTCCTATGCGCTGTTTTCGGTGTTTGCGCTTTGGGCACATGTCGTCACGGTGTGAGGCTGAGCCCCTTTGTGGCGATTGTGGATGTCCTCTTCGTGAGGAACATACATGCACCCCACCACCTCGGTGCGTTAATTGTCCTGGCATCCACTCGCCTAGATCCTCAGACTGCCCCGCATATCAGAAGGAGAAGAAGATACAAGAACTCAAAACTTTGGATCGGCTCTCTTATTCTGAGGCCAGGAAGAAGTATCACCACCTCCATCCCGTGCCGTTGACCACTTCGTTTGCCTCAGTTGTGTCCACTCCTTCCGCGGTATCCTCACCCCTATCCTGTCCCCCCTTCGCCTCCTCCCCCCATCCGGGGTCTCTGCCTCCGCCTCCCAAATCCCTCCCTTCCAAATCATCCTCCCCCGTGGCCCCCGCCCCCTCTGCCCCAGGGGCCACCCTTCCTCCTCCTCCTCCTCCTCCTCCTCCTTCCCCCCCCCCCCCCCCCCGCCGCCTGAGAAGTGATCCTCTTCTCAGGCGTCCATCGGGAAAACGTTCCGGACCCCAGCTTCCGAGGTCCGGCGTTCCAAAACGGACCCCGCGCGTGAGAACCTTCTTCGGGTCCAGCCCACCATTCCTGTGCCTCCTCGGCCTTCCAAGAAGGCCTCCAAGAAGAAGTCACTATCCCCCTCTCCACCCCGGCGCGTTTCGTCTGACGCTCCATCCGTGAGTCGCTGCTCCCGGCCATCCTCAGTTTCGCCGGGACGCTCTGCTGCCAGGCACTCAGCTGGCCTCTCGTCGGCAAATGATGCTGCCCCTCCTACACAACCAGGGACAGCGGCCGCAGCTGGCGACGACTCGATGGAACCGGATCCACCTCCCGCCGGTTGTAGCGTTGTTCCCTCGCAACCTGGCCCTCCGCGGCCATCGAGGTGACCAGCTCTTCCCCCGTCTCGTTCCCCCCCTTTTTGACTAGCGATGGCCTTGTTACATTGGAACATAAGAGGTATTCAATCTAATCGGGAGGAATTACAACTGCTCCTCCACCTGCACTGTCCACTCGTCTAAGGTCTCCAGGAAACCAAGTTGCGCCCGACTGACCGTATTGCCTTTACTCACTATACCTCGGAGCGGTATGACCTCACCCCTGTGGACGGTATCCCAGCTCATAGTGGGGTCATGTTGCTCATTCTGGACGATGTCTGTTACCATCCCATCCCATTGACCACCCCACTCCAAGCAATAGCTGTCCGTATTACTCTTTCTGCTTTTACTTTTTCAGTTTGTACCATCTACACTCCATCGTCATCTGCTGTTAGTCGGGCTGACATGATGCACCTGATCACTCAGCTTCCCCCGCCGTTTTTATTGTTTGGCGACTTCAATGCCCATCATCCCCTTTGGGGCTCTCCTGCATCCTGTCAAAGAGGCTCACTCTTGGCGGATGTCTTCAGCCATCTCACTCTTGTCTGCCTCAATACTGGCGCCCCGACTTTCCTCTAGGACTCTACTCATACCTACTCCCACTTGGACCTCTCGATCTGTTCTACCACTCTTGCCCATCGGTTCGAGTGGTATGTCCTTTCTGACACCTATTCGAGCGACCACTTCCCCTGTGTCGTTCGTCTCCTGCACCTCACCCCATCCCCACGTCCTTCGAGCTGGAACATACCGAAAGCTGACTGTGGACTTTACTCCTCCCTGGCGACCTTTCCGGACCACGATTTTCTCAGTTGTGACAGTCAGGTCGAATACCTCACGGCTGTTATCATCAATGCTGCCGAACGTTCCATTCCTCGTACTACCTCTTCTTCACGTCGCGTTTCCGTCCCCTGGTGGAACGAGGCTTGTAGGGACGCTATCCGTGCTCGATGACGTGCTTTACGCACCTTTCACCACCATCCTACGTTGGCGAATTGTATTGGATACAAACGACTCTGAGCGCAATGCCGTAGAGTCATCAAAGACAGCAAAAAATCTTGTTGGGCCTCTTTCACTAGCTCCTTTAACAGTTTTACTCCCTCTTCTGTCGTATGGGGTGGCCTGCGCCGGCTGTCGGGCATTAAGGCCCACTCCTCGGTACCTGGCCTGACCTCAGGTAATGCGGTCCTCGTTGATCCTGTGGCTGTCTCCAACGCCTTTGGCCGGTTTTTCACGGAGGTTTCAAGCTCCGCCCATTACCACCCTGCCTTCCTTCCCAGGAAAGAGGCAGAAGAGGCTCGGCGACCTTCCTTCCACACGCTGAATCTGGAAACTTATAATGCCCCCTTTACTATGCGGGAACTCGAACGTGCGCTTGCACTGTCCCGGTCCTCTGCTCCGGGGCCAGATGCCATTCACGTTCAGATGCTGGCACACCTTTCTCCGGCGGGCAAAAGGTTCCTTCTTCGTACCTACAATCGCGTCTGGACCGAAGGTCAGGTCCCCATGCGTTGGTGTGACGCCGTCGTTGTTCCTATACCCAAACCCGGGAAGGATAGACACCTTCCTTCTAGTTACCGCCCCATTTCTCTTACAAGCTGTGTCTGTAAGGTGATGGAGCGCGTGGTTCATGCTCGGTTAGTTTGGATTCTTGAATCTCGACGGCTACTTACTAATGTCCAATGCGGCTTTCGTCGCCGCCGCTCCGCTGTTGACCACCTTGTGACCTTGTCGACATTCATCATGAACAACTTTTTGCGAAGGCGCCAAACAGTAGCTGTGTTCTTCGATTTGAAGGCTTATGATACCTGTTGGAGAGGAGGTACCCTCCGCACTATGCACAGGTGGGGCCTACGCGGTCGCCTGCCCCTTTTTATCGATTCCTTTTTAACGGATCGAAAGTTTAGGGTACGTGTGGGTTCCGTAGTGTCCGATGTCTTCCTTCAGGAGAATGGAGTGCCTCAGGGCTCCGTCTTGAGCGTAGCCCTTTTTCGCATCGCGATCAATCCAATTATGGATTGCATTCCACCTAATGTCTCAGGCTCTCTCTTTGTCGATGACTTCGCGATCTACTGCAGTGCCCAGAGAACATGCCTCCTGGAGCACTGACTTCAGTGTTGTCTAGACAGCCTATACTCATGGAGCGTGGCAAATGGCTTCCGGTTCTCTGAAGAGAAGACGGTTTGTATCAACTTTTGGCGATGTAAAGCGTTCCTTCCGCCATCCTTACATCTCGGTCCCGTTGTTCTCCCATTCGTGGAAACAACTAAGTTTCTAGGGCTCACGTTGTACAGGAAACTGTGTTGGTCTCCGCATGTCTCTTATTTGGCGGCCCGTTGTACACGATCCCTTAATACACTCAGAGTTCTTAGTGGTTCACCTTGGGGAGCGGATCGCACTGTCCTACTTCGCTTGTATCGGTCCATAGTCCGATCGAAGCTGGATTATGGGAGCTTCGTCTACTCGTCTGCTCGGCCATCCCTCTTATGCCGTCTCAACTCCATCCACCATCGGGGGTTACGTCTTGCGACCGGAGCCTTCTACACTAGTCCTGTCGAGAGTCTTTATGCTGAAGCTGCCGAATTACCATTGACCTACCGGCGCGACGTACTGCTGTGTCGGTATGCCTGCTGGCTGTTGTCTATGCCCGACCACCCCTCTTACCAGTCCTTCTTCGCCGATTCTCTCGACCGTCAGTATGGGTTGTATGTGTCTGCCCTGCTGCCCCCCGGAGTCCGCTTCCGTCGCCTGCTTCGACAATTGGATTTTGCCCTCCCCACCACCTTCAGAGAGGGTGAGAGCCCGACACCACCTTGGCTCCAGGCTCCGGTTCATATTTATCTCGACCTCAGCTCACTCCCGAAGGAGGGTACTCTGGCTGCAGTGTATTGCTCACGGTTTGTCGAACTTCGTGCTTGACTTGCCGGTCACACCTTTATTTACACCGATGGCTCCAAAACTGACGATGGTGTCGGCTGTGCCTTTGTTGTCGGGGCCACCACCTTTAAATACCGGCTCCTCGACCAATGTTTGAGCTTTACGGCCGAGCTCTTTGCTCTCCATCAGGCCGTTCAGTATGCCCGCCACCACCGCCATTCATCGTATGTACTCTGCTCTGACTCACTCAGTGCTCTTCAGAGCCTTCGAGCTCCCTATCCGGTCCATCCCTTGATTCAACGGATCCAGCAGTCCCTCCATTCTTTCGCTGATAATGGTTCTCCTGTCAGCTTTCTGTGGGTTCCCGGACATGTAGGAGTGCCTGGGAATGAGGCTGCGGATGCTGCAGCCAAGGCTGCAGTCCTCCTGCCTCGGCCATCCTCCCATTGTGTCCTGTCATCTGACGTTTGTGGGGATGTTTGTAAGAGGCTTGTGTCATTGTGGTGGGATGCTTGGTCATCCCTCCAAGGAAACAAGCTCCGGGCAGTAAAACCGCTCCCAACTGCTTGGACAACCTCCTCCCGACCATCTCGACGAGAGGAGGTCCTTATGACCAGGTTGCGGATTGGGCATTGCCGGTTTAGCCACCGCTACCTGCTCTCCGGTGACCCAGCCCTGCAGTGCCCTTGTGGTCAGGCATTAACAGTGCGCCATGTTTTATTGACATGTCCCTGCTTTAGTCAATCTCGTGTTGTCCTGTCCCTGCCATCTACTTTACCAGATATTTTAGCTGATGACGCTCAAGCAGCTGCTCGTGTTCTGCGTTTTATAACTTTGACTGGCTTGTCCAAAGACATCTAACTTTTTTACTTATTTTATCTACATCTTTGTCAGGTCTTTCTGGTGTCCCCCCATCCCCTTGAGTTTTACTAGATTCCATGTGCTCTAACAACAGTGACTGGGCGCTAATGACCTCAGTAGTTGAGCGCCCTTAAGGGGCTCCGGAACGCCCTATACTTGCAATGTTAAAATAACGCTTATAAATTACATCTTTCCTCACAAAGTATTTGAGGTAGGAAGTTGAACTTTTTACAGATTATTTATTGGAATATGGGCTACAACTTAACACAGGGATTTTACAAAATTTTAGTTCAGTTATTAAAGATGATTTTTTTTTTCAATTGTAATGAAAATTCACAACATTTTTTTGCAATTTTTTATTTATATATTCAAAAATGTACAGTTTTTTGGAAAAAGGCTGTGTTAAATTATGCAGAAGGTACTGTGTAACATTTACTGAAAGTTTGAAACAAATATGTTTGGAAGATCCTTAGAAAACATGTAATTAGTATGAGAAAATAAACGTTTTGGGAATCGAGCGACAAAGTTTGGATTAACTTTTTAATGCATTCCAGGTCCATAGGGTGGATTATCTTCATCCTCTGCAAACTCTTCCTCCAGCTTCCTCTTGTTCCTCCTCCTGTTTACTCTTGCTTGTATTTCTAGACTCTTTACAGCCCTGTCTGCATCCCGAAGGCGTTCCTTGTCCAAAGCAAGCATCGCTCGTACCATGTTAGAACCTATCTTCATTCCCATATTTCTAAATACCTTTGGCTTTCCAACATTTCTCCTTTTCTTAAAAGCCTTCAGAAGATTTCTAATAACTTTACTTTTACTCATTATTATACTTCAACAAAACAGAGACTCAAGAAACAGAATTAATTACGAATATTTTCGAGATGACGACAGAGTAAATAAACATGAAACAATCGACAATCACACCAGCGATATATATTGAACCATCACAGGTTAGCCACAACACATACTTTATCTCACATCACTAAAATGTACCTGATGAACACGGACGTTAATAATAACACTATTTGACAGCAGTTTAACAGCGCCACAGTGGATCACGCCCATGTAGAACACATTTCAAAAAAAAATTAAAAATAGTTGTAGTCTTCGGAATTGAATAAATTATATATCTATTAAAAGGTAATAGTCTGCAAATTCAGAAAACGCAAAAAAGTAAAAATTGAACTTTTCATGATTTTGAGCCTTTCCGGAGCCCTGAAAATTTGTTCATGAAGAAATTCCAGTAGTCTACATACCAACAGAAAGCAAAGGTAACAGCAGTCACAATGCAGTGACTGCAAAATGTATGAACAAGGTATTAATACAAAAAGTTAAGATTGTAAATTTTTCCAATGTGTCAGGTTAAGTCTGTGATTGTCTTTTCATTTCTTCAAGTTCCAATTCTTTAATTTCTTTATCTATTTTGAGGGTTTCCATTCTTATCTCACATTCTGCAAGTGAGCACTGTACTTTTATTTTATGTTCCTGCTCAAGGCATTCTAATCTTATCTTGTGAAACTGGTATTCCTTTTTAAGAACATTTTCTGTTCTTTTGTTTTTGGGATGAGATTCTGACACTGTTCCAGAATCCTGGCTGGCGTGTTGTGCATCTACCTGTAATTAGAGGTTCTTTTCAGTGCAAAATATGTGGTGATGTGCTGTCACAGTAAAGTAATTATATTATTTTAGTGCAGTACCATTCTTACCAGCTCAGTGTAAACATTCTCTCCCTCATTTACTGATGTTGTAAGTGAACTGCAATCTGTGTTATCTGAATGTATATCAAACAAGAACATAACAAATAACATTATAAATGACTTTTTATTGCTTCAAAAAGTTTATGCAGTCCCATCAAAATGTTTACAAGTCACTTCACGTAACTTTCGGATGCAAATCTGCATTGTCATCGTAGGGGTTGGAAATAGGAGAAAATAGTGGCTTCAGAGCTGCAATTAGCTTTTGTCCACTTTCTGTAACAGTACACCATACAAAATTACTGCCTCCAAGTTTATGCATTTCAACCTTGAAGAGTTCTGACACTGTCTTTGCTCCGGTTTATGTACCACATAAATAAAAATGAATGTAGTAATTAGAAAGTAGGTCTTGAAATTATACCTTCTAAAGTGCAAATAATGCTTTCTTGGTTCTTTGCTTAATGTTTTCGTAGCACATTTTCAAACCCTTCCACTCACTTTCTGTCCCGACATTACGAGAATTAAAATTAAGAGCAAACTTCTCTCCATGCCTTTGCCTTGTTGGCTGCAGTGACTTTATCTGTAATTTATTTTTTCACTCAATTATATCTTTACACTGGCCCAACACCATTTCCAGCAGCAAATATTTCTCGTATTGAGAAAAGTTTGAGGATTGCTCCTTTTTCTGTTTACTTGTTACCATGGTTATAGCATGACACCTTTGATAATAAATACTATGTACCTATGCTGTCCTGAATCTGCGGTCAAAGTGCAGTAATCGTGTTGCTAGCCAATTTCAGCCATTATTTTTACTGCTCACTTTTGTGCGACCAGTACTTTTTTAAGTGATGAGCTACCCCAGAAAATTATTCCATGAGATGTTATTGAGTGGAAGCAGGCAAAATATAGCAGGAGGTTGATTGTTAAGACTCTATTTGTTGTAGAGAATTGAATATAGTGTGGTTTTTTCAAAATTTAGCTAGAGTCCATCAGTTTCTGAGAACCATTTTATAGTACTTTGAAAAATATGTCTTCTGTTGCTTCCTCTCTAATGGGATTTTTTAACACAGTATTGTCTGCAAAAAGTACCAATTCTGTTTGTTAATTGTTAAATGGGAGGTAATTCACATATATAATAAATAAGAGTAGATCTAAAATTAAACCCCATGGGATTCCCTTTCTGATTTCTCCCCAGTCACTAAAATTTTCCACCCTTCTGATATAGTTTGAATTATTCAGTACAACATTTTGCATTTTGTTCATTAAATACTATTTAGACCAGCTGTGCATAAAGCCATCAATTCCACAAAACTTGAGTTTTTCTAAGAGAATAACATGATTTACAGTAACACTTTGGAAAGATCACAAGGAATATCAACTGGTGATATTTTATTATTTAAGGCATGTAATATTTGATGAGTGAATGCATAAACAGCATAATCAGCCCTGGAATCCAAACTGTGATATGATACGTGATTGTTTCCACTAAAGTGTGTGACTGCTCTATAGTTCACTACTTTCTCAAGTATTCTGGAAAAGCATGTCAATAAGGAAATTGGATGATAGTTGTTTAATCCTTTGACTATCATCAGCATGTGTGTCCTGTGATAGGCTATCAGAGAACTGCTGCATTTTACTCCTATGTTTCCATGTCCCAGTGGTAAACGGAAGACTACTAATGGTTAGCAGAATTCTTATAATAAGAGGTAGTACCTGTAGATTATGCTGTTATCAAGTTTCATTATTAACCCTAGTCTCCATATTGTCATATCGAATTAGTTCACATCTGCAGATACATAACCCAGTTACCAGATTCACGAAGCAGGCTGCCTTTGTACCCTTCTGGACACAATGTGTCAATGACTTGCACCCACAAATTGATGCTTGCCACATCACAAATGAAGCCTATATTGAGCACTTGTAGTGTGAGTTGCAAATTTGGAGAGATGCTCTGTTCACCGATAGGTGTCTGTTTTCAATATGTCTCATAGTTTTTGTGCAGTTTTCTGAAACCCTGGAGGTACTCCCCCCTCCCCACTGAACTCCTTGTGAAACGAAATGGCAGAAAACATTCTTTTCATATTGTTATTTCTAAGACATCAATTAAAATAACCATGCATTAACATTTCTGGAATAAAATCGGTAGTCATGGTAGTCAAAGGGTTAAGTCTGATGCCTTTCTTATGAAGAGGTTTAACAATCACATATTTTAACATGTCTGAAAAAAATCCCTATGCCAGTGATGCATAACATATATCACTAAAGGACATCATGTATTAAGTCAGAATAACTTTCTAGAATTATGTTTGAAATTCTATCAGCACCACATCAACATTCATTTTGTAGAATAATACATAATACATGATACACAGAGTAGATAGTTCAACTCTCCTATTCATAGAACAGAATGTTGCATTTGTAGTTATGTGAACTGATTTTGAGATATGAATAGACACAAATGCTGGCACTTTCATGCTGTTTCCCAATCTTGAAATCGGTGTATACTGATTGTGCTGATCATTCAGAAGTTTCATGTACAGTTATTTTTCCATTTTTCATCAGATCAGTAATGTATGCCACAGAAATGAGAGAAAATGGATTGAATACAAACATGAATGAGTGTGTGTGAGAGAGTGTTCCATGTCATTGTTCCTGTGCACATAATTCACAACCGTTAGTAACATTCTTGTATTAAGAGATCTCTGCCCTGTTATGTAGTCTCTGAATCTGTCATTTTTATAAGTACCACTTGTAATATAGGTATTACATGCAAAAGAAATCTGCAACCACTGAAAGATACTTTTATTGACATTTATCTATTCAATGCAAGCATAAAAACTAAAAAATTTTGGTTCCATATACTAAAACAATTTTAGTTTTCCTTCTGTTCACGTCATAAGTTACCTAGCAAATTATAGTCTCAAAATTAAAATACTCCATATTAATGTTGATATCCAACTGATGATATGATTGTTTTTCTTCATAATACGTGGTTACAGCTATTTGTCTATCTGAGGTGATATGCCTGTCATGGTTAGTAACCTAAATATGTTTAGTCAGTGAAGAAACTTTCCTTGAGGTTCATCAGAAATGTGAGATAATAAACAGCTTTCATTGTGGATATCCTTCAACGTATATCGATGAATTATTATTTTGTGTTTTGGTAGGTTACAGCTTCAAAACTGGAACTAGTACATTGGGGGAAACTGCAGTGTAGTTGGCCAGAAATAGCTCAAACTTTACATTATTGGTAGCACATCTACCAAACTCATATGCTACAGCCAATTTCTTCTTTGAACAGATTAAAAATTGTACCAAAATCCTCTGTAAAACGTGTACAGCAAGTAATTTTATGTCTTACAGTACAGCTGTGACAGCTACCAAATTATTAGAATGAAGTTATCTATACACAAATCAAATTTCCTAGCATGTACCGCACACTATCCCCAAACCTATTTGGTCACAAATTTTGTGTGTATGTAAGATATCTGCTGCTGCATTACATCTGAAAGTAAACTGTTGTTTAAAGGTGTGAGGTATCTCCCTGGAGGGGTGGCAAGTGGCTTCCACCATGTGGATCCTGATGCTGTGGAGAAGAGGCTCTTCCAAGTTAAAGGCAAACGAAACATCAGAGTGAGACAGGTGATTAATTCAGCATTTTGATTACCAAAAGCTACTCTGTGGGATAAAATAAAAGACATCATAATTTTTATGGCAGTAGTTACTTAGAGATTAGTAAGTTATATTGTGGTAAATGCAAAATTCCACTGTAGCACTTGCTTTCTCATTGAAGTGAACAGAGTCCACTCTTCTGTTTTGCTGTGACTCAGTGATGAAGTAAGGAATATCCACATTTACACCAGAAACAGTTATTAATGCGTTTTTCATGGCCAAAATGCTACTTTGGATTATTTTGTACATGTATTTTCACGGAGTTCTTCATGGAGTTGTAATAACTAACATATGTTCTTTTTAACTTCGTGAGTAACATAGGTCCTTGAGAAAAAAAAAAAAAATGGAAGACATCACATGAAGATGAGCATAAAAGAATGCATATAAAACAAAATTCCAATACCGTTTTTTTTTTCTAGTTGCTTAGAAATTGTGATCACACACTTCATAGTCAGTAAAGTCTTGGTAGGGCTGGGAATAAAAGTTTCTCATTTGCAGCAGAAACAAAATGTATTTTGGCATGGACCAGCTGTGGCTCAATAGAAATAGAACTTTATTTTAATTCTCAGCATGTGTTTGTGTTAAAAGTAATTGACTGGGGGAGGGGGGACATTAATGTTTAGCACAGTACTTACCAAATTCAGGATGATACGTAAATGATGTAGGCAACATATCCCCTGTGATCAAAATGAAGTGGTAAGTGGCAGATGGACAAATAATCAGTAGTTATGAATATTTGAATTTCAAACATTAATTCTCTTTCAGAAAAAACTTGTTATACTTTCCATAATTACAATGACAGTTCAGATTATTGGTTGTAAGGAAATTAATTTTCTAATAGTGCTATTTGGGATTACTTAAGAAGCAAGGCTAGCATGAACCATGTATTTGCATGGTTTCCAACAATTTGATTCTTAACAAATTAAGAGATTTTAAAGTCATAGTATATACTGAGGATTATTTTTTTTAATGACAAAGTAATCTTTCTAGGTTGATGTCAACATTTCTTCAATGAACAAAGGTGACTGTTTTATACTGGATGCAGGGAAAACCATATATGTTTATATGGGTGCCACTAGCAAAAGAACTGAAAAACTGAAGGCAATTAGTGCAGCAAACCAAATCAGGGATCAAGATCATGCTGGAAGGGCTAAAGTTATTGTTATTGGTAAGTATACTACATATTGTTGTTATAGAATTTCATGTATTTTATCATTTAGCTTTGACTCTGTGGGTTGATGTATTGAAATATTGTGTGATAGAATGACCCTTTCTTTTTTCAGATGAGTACAGTAATGATGTTGAAGTGATAAAATTTTTCGAAGAATTGGGTTCTGGATCTCCAACTGAAGTACCAGATGAAGATGAAGGTGGGGATGATGTAAACTTTGAGAAAACCCAGGAGGTACTTAGTTTTCTTCTGTGAACTTAGCTAATTTTGCATAACTTTCTATAGTTTGTAACTCTTCAATTAACAGTCCAGTAAAATATGTAGTACTTGAGAAAATCTGTTTGCAGGCAGTTGTGACTCTATATAGGGTTAGCGACGCAGGGGGTGAGATGGTGGTTGAAAAAGTTGGAGAGAAACCACTTCATCAAGACATGCTGCAATCAAATGTAAGTTTATATGATGCTTTTTATTTTTTATTTAATGCTTGAAATGACATGTGGAGTGTGCTGCAGAATATTGCAGATATAAAAAGAACTTCATTCCATAACATGATTTTTGTTTGTGTAGAGTTTTGAGTGATTTATGAACTGTTAATTTTTTTAGTTTAGAGCTGGAGTTTGCATGAACTGATGGTATTTATTATTTTTCCATTACCACAGGAATTTGGAGGCCAGGTATGAGATTCCAAAATACCGTAATTTTTGGGCATTTGATACAGTAATGCTTGGTTGTGGTATGCATGTAGATACTTCAAAAAATTAACTTTTCTAGGTGGCATATACTAATGCAGTATATGAGAGATATTAAACTGCTTGTCCAAATCAGCTATGTATAATGTATTAATTGTAACATTCTAGTGGGCTTTTGGGCCAGTGCACTTTCTTAAACATTTTTCCAATCAATAGATATAATTAAAGTGTGAAGCCTAAAGGTCTGCATAACACCCTTCTACTACTGATGTAACTTAAACATTTAACATACAGTGTTTTACTACTCCAGATTTCCTTAGATGTGTGAGCTGATAGAAGCCAGAGGTTGCCGAATCTTCGAGACTGGCAGTACCATTAATTTCTACTTAAACTCCGTTTTTTTTCCCCCCCTCCTCACATTGCCAAAACATATTTGTATGCACATGCATTGTCCTTATGGAAGATTATTTGCAGTGTAGACCTCTTGTATACAGATTTTATGCTGTTCTATTGTTTTACCCTATGCAAGGTAATCAAAAGAAAACACTGGTTATCTTTCTTGCAGTGTACATTGACTGACTTTCTTGGTGCAGGCCACTAGCTTCTACCCATTGCTTTGAATACTACTATATATCTGGTGTAAAAGGACAGACCGATGTTCACAATATGTCCAGTAACACCACAGTAACAAAGTGGCTCACAAAATTGCTGACACAGTTTTTAAAATGGTTGGAACATTGGTAAGCTATATGCTGTTAAATTTGCTTTTGTTCAGCACTGGGCAGCGGCACTGTAAAAAAATAAGAGAGCTGTGCAAGATCCTACACTTTTTCATGCAAGAAAATCACACAGGAATATTCCAGTTTATCCGTTAGAATGAAACACCTCTACATATGCATACATACTCTTCAAACCATTATGAAAGGGACTGCGCCACACATAAGGTAGGTTGTCTTCGTAATGAAATTGTGTATGAAGTATGAGAAGAACAAAGGCTTAACTGCCTAAGTGTGCACTGTAACCAGTTCAGTCTTGTTTTTGTGCTCCCTTTGGTAGCAGAATATAGGAGGCTAAATTATATCTCTAGATTCTTCAGTTATACTGGTTCTTGAACTTTTGTAAGAGGCATTCATGGGATAATTGGCTTCTAATTTAAAGTGTGTACAAAGTCAGCTTTTTCAGCATTTCTGTGACATTCTTGAGTCAGACCTGTGACCATTTGTGCTGCCCTGCTTCGTTCATGTTAAATATCCTCTGTTATTCCTTTGTCATACTTATTACTCACACTTGAGCTATATTCTAAGACAGAATGCACAAGTGATTTGTTAAGTCTCCATTGTAGGAGAATTGCATTTTCCTTGTATCTTGCCAGTGAACCAGTGTCTCCTACCTGCTACCTGCTTTGCCTGTGATAAATTGTTCGTGATCATTTCATTTCGTACTACCACAAGTTGGTACACCTAGGTATTTGTATGAGTTGTGACTTGTGCTACATTGATGTCATAGTCAGTGGATACTTTTTTTATTAAGTGGACAATTTTACATTTCTGTAAATGGGCCATCAATGGTCTCATAACCTCTGTTGGGCCTCTGGTTGCCCTGGCATTGTATGTAGACGATTTTTGCATCCATTGCAGCTCCCGCTCTGTAGCATCTGCCGAATGCCAGCGCCAAGGCACCATCCAACGGTTGTTGGTGTGGTCCCTCTCCCATGGCTTTCACTTTCCTCCCCCCAAAACGTGGATTATGCATTTTTGCCGATGACCCACAGTACACCACGATCCAGAACTTTGTTTAGGCAACTATCACCTAAATGTTGTAGTGCAGTCCCATTTCGTGGGCTGTATTTTAGAACCCTGTTCATCATTATGGGGTGCACCTAGCTATCGGTGCCTTTCGCACTAGTCCCGTTGACGCTATCCTCTTAGGAGCAGGGATTCCCCCTCTACAAATATAATCAGGGTGTCTACGACCTGGGAGATCCGGGAAAAACCCGGGAATTTTTTCATCCACGAGAAAACCGGGAAAAACGCGGGAATTTTTTAGAATTCCGGGAGTCTATTATTGTTTTAGTTTTCAGTTAAATTTTTGTGATTTTGGCTGGTAAGAATCAATACTCCAACTAAGGATATTACTGTATCTCACTTCTGCGGAATAATACTGCAGCTACAAAACATGAACCAGAGGGAAAAAAAACGAAAATAAAATTTAAGTCGCAAAGGAAATGCACCATATACAACAGCAAAAAATAGTGCTTATACAAGCGTCTGCCAACAGCAAAGTGTGTCAAAGGCTTTAGGAAGACTATGCAATGCTTCCTAACAACAAATTGCTTCCGATAAGCATGACGTAACAGACAGTACTGGTACTCAAGAAAATTTACATCCGAATCTGGACATACGAATGTGCACTTTAAGCCGAATTATGCATTTAAGTATGGTTCTCGAAATTCTGATACTCTTGAAGTAACCTCTGATGATGTTTTGCTTCTGTTGTTACATAGTGCAAGATCTTTTAATGTTTTACACGTACGAACATACGAGCTTCCTGCGTCATCGTAGGTGCACATGAACAGTGGCGCCTGTTATCTGGCGCTCTCTGGCAACTACTGAAACGAAGCATTTTCTAGCAGGTCATGGGAAAATATTGCGAATGGTTGTTTGAAAAGTGTTACTTTCAAAGTAAATTTACTTTTACACAAGATGAACAATGTGTGAGAATGTACGATGAATTTCTTAAATTGCAGAGCATTTGAATCTCAATTAAAAATCAGCTCTTTGAGGATGACCATCTAGAAGACTTTAGAGCTCAGAAGATCAGAAATTTACATCGTTATTAAAAATTTTACTGGCACATTTGTGTGATATATCTGAAAGTGTAACACGCGCAAAAAAGATCAACATTAGATGTGGAAGCTTAGTGTCTCTTGCAGCTTATTAATCTTCGAGACCACGATTATATGTGAAAGCTTTGTTTTTCTTGTAGCAACACTATGTATATTAATTTAAACCATCAACTTGTCCTGCCGGCCGAAGTGGCCGTGCGGTTAAAGGCGCTGCAGTCTGGAACCGCGAGACCGCTACGGTCGCAGGTTCGAATCCTGCCTCGGGCATGGATGTTTGTGATGTCCTTAGGTTAGTTAGGTTTAACTAGTTCTAAGTTCTAGGGGACTAATGACCTCAGCAGTTGAGTCCCATAGTGCTCAGAGCCATTTGAACCATTAACTTTTCCTATTTGTGTTTTCGCACTACGTAAGAGTGATCTTGCTATTGGCTGACTACATCACGTGTCCTATACTGTCTTCAGCTGGCGAGATCATGTGACATGAGCTATGACTGGCTTACAACAGTGCGTCGCAATCTCGATTTCAATGCTTTGGAAAGTGACATGCGGTGTATGGTGGAATTCTAATTTATACCTTCATAACATAAAAATATGCAGCATACATGTTGCTGCATATCAAAGATCTTTCCAAAACGTGTTTTTTCCCCCCCTTAGTTTTGTTTTCTAAAGTGACGGGGAATTCTACGCCAGCATATAAAACCATAAACATTCAAAGGACTGATAAGTTTTACAGTGCCAAGGAGAAGTATACTATCACTTAACACGGGAAAAGTGTATGTTCACCCGGGAGAAAGTGTATTTTCAACCGGGAAATCCGGGAATTTTTTTTCCTTGTCCCTGTATACACCCTGATAATGGAGCCCACTCCTGGTTTCTTACTCAGTCGCCATTCAATGAATTCCTGGTCATCCCATGTACTCTTTCCCTTTTGCAAATGAGGGATGTCTCCCTCGTGATATCCGTCCGCAGATGGGATTGCTGTTTGGAATGCATTTCACCCCCCCCCCCCCACCCCCACCCCCAACCCCTGTTGGGATCTCCATCTCCACTCAATGTAATGTGCTCAGTGTATGCCCCCCCCCCCTCTTGCCCCCCTCCCCATCTCTGGAATGGTGCCCTGACCCCTCAACCATGCATTAGGGCCAACATATTTCAGGGTCCTAAGATTGCACAGGTTGCACCTGTGATATTTCGGTATGTCTTATGTTCCATCCTTCAAGAGTTTCAGGGGACTACCGTCTTCTACACTGTAGGTTCTAAAATGATAGATAAGACAGGATACTCTTTCATGTCTCCTACTGGCATGGAACACCATTTACTGCCAGGATCATATAGTATGTTCACAGCAGAGCTGCCAGCCTTTAACAGGGCCCTCCATTTTATTACTCAGGCCTCCCTCCACAGTGTTTCAATATGATCCAACTCGGTGAGCAGCTTGCAGGTATAGGTAGACTAATGCTACTCTCATCACGCTTTGGTCACTGCTGTCCATGACCAACTCCTCTGCCCTTGGCTGTGCTGCCTGCTCAGTTGTCTTTCTCTGGGTCCCAAGTCACGTGGGTATCCCAGGGAATGAACTGGCTGACCATTTAGCTGAAGAGGCAGATACTTAACCCTTTCCTTTTCACGATTCCAGGTGCAGATATGCAGCAGATCCATATCAGATCTCTCTTTGTCCAAAAGTGGAATGACACCTGGTGCAGTACTGCAGTTTGATTCTCTTCCTTCCACTCCTTTGGAAGAAGTCCACTGTCTTATGCTGTCACATATTGGTCACACCAGGCTCACATACTGTTTCCTCTTCCATAACAAGCACCCCCACAATGTGACTGTGGAGCCAGACTGATGATGTCCCATATATTGGTGGAATGCACCCTTCTTTTGGCCCTTTGTACAAAGTATAGCCTTCCAGATTCCTTGTCTTTAGTATTAGCAGACGAATCATGGATGGTTCAACTGGTCCTCAGTTTCCTACGTGAAAGAGGTTTTTATTTTCAGATATAAGATTTTGCTTTACTTGTGAAGTGGGGGAAGGGTGGTTGTGGTTTGGCCTCTGTTAGTGTTTACCCTGGGACCCATCATCACTCCCCTGTGCAAAGATTGTTCTTTTATCCCTCTGTTTTTACAGTCTGTAGATTTGGCCTACTCTTTTATGCCTTCTACTGTGTGTGTTTTAACTTCCTCACTTTATAGTTTCACCTCACTGATTGGATCTGTCCACTTGTGGATCCTCTCTCTTTGGCAAGTAACTTTTGAATTGTGGAACTGATGACATTGCCAGTAAGTCCCATGACACCCCCCCCCCCTCCCTCCCTCCCCTACACCAGTCAATCAATCAGTTAACATAGTGGTTTTATTATCCACACCATATTCATAAAGTATATTAAATAAGGTGATGTGGTTGATAATTGTAGGCTCCTTTTAAGTCTGTGAAAGTGACAACTTTGCAGTTTGTATATCGATGTTGCACATTTGTTCTGCACACGATTGGCCTGGTCAGAAGCATGCCTCATGTTGACCTGAGAGACCTTTGTAGGCAATTGATAGAAATGTAATATCTTGGTAATTGTTTTTTGGATCTGTCTTATCCCTCTTTTTATGTAATTGGTGATCAAAGAATTTTTCCAGTCTGGAGCATTTCTGTCATTATACATTCTTCCCCTGTGCTGTGTTGTTTTTGAGGTGTTAAATCATGTTTTGTATTTCCAATTGTGTAGGTTGAATAGATTGTTCATTAGGTGCAGCTAAGCAAAATTGGGGTCTATCTGCAAGTGGTTCAATTCAACAGTTTCTCGAGGTACTGCTTCAGGGTATCACAGCTGACCTGTTCATTCATCTCCTGTTTTCCTTCAGGGTGACTAAAACAGACTGGGTGGCTTGTACTTCATTAGTTCTGCCCTAAATGTCCTTCTAAAAATTTCATGTGTTATTTCTTTTGAAATTATTATTGATTTTGTCTAATCTTTTGAAGTGGTATGCCTTTTTAATATGTCTGATTGTTTTAGATTTTGTATTTCTAAAAAAAAATATACCAATTCTCTGGAGTTTTGTGGCTATGACAAGTCTTCCATGCTCAGATATGGGGCTCTGTCACAGTCTGAGGTCCACTTCTGTGTTTCATTTGGTTGGTTTCAAGTAGTTAATTGCATGTTTGTGTGTTGATCTATAATGATTTTGTGAATTGTTCTGTGCTCTTGTATGTATTGTGTGCCTATATGTAGGAGTAGAAATTGTCAGAACTTTCTTTGTTTGGCATCAGATGGATTTTGATCTGTGAGAGGTGATGATCAAACTCTATAAAACCCTTGCATACCCTCACTGTCATGATTTCTGGAGAGAATTTTCTGGCTGTTACCACATGATCAATTTGATATTCCCCTATGTGGTTTATTCTTATTATTTTGTTACAGCACTTAAATTAATATTGGAAACAATCATAATAATAAAGCATTAAGTGATAACTGTCCAGGATAACTGAAGATGGATTGCCAACGTAAAACTAGTTGAGGAAAGGTACATGCCAGAGTCTAGTTCAGTGGAAGAGTTGGAAGGAAAATAGAAATTTCATATGAAGGACCTAGCTTATGAAACCCATGTTACATAAATTTGTGACTAATGCTGAACAGTTTAGGACCCTTTTGATGTAGGATTAATATAGTAGATAGAAAAGATGCAAATAAGAGCTGTGTGTTTCATCATGGGTTGGTTTAATCAGCATGAGACCATCATGAATATACTTGACAAGTTCCAGTGGCATATACTGTAAGACGGACGTAGTGTGCCACAGAAAGTGTTGCTGTTACAATTCAGAAAAGTACATGTTTCAATGATAGTTAAGCAACATATTACTTCCTCCCCCACGTGATTACATCTAACAAAATAGCCATGATGGGAAAATTGGTGAACCTGGAACTGAAACAGAGACTTGATGACAGTCATTGCCACTCACCATTCATGAATGGAAAATGAAGTGGGGATGTAATGACAGAAAGATATGATGTATCGTCCACAAAACACTGTTACATGCTGTAAGAACAACAAATCTTCATGGAAAAATAGTGTGTGTGTGTGTGTGTGTGTGTGTGTGTGTGTGTGTGTGTGTGTGTGTGTGTGTGTGTTTTGTTCTTATGATTCTAAATTATTTTCTTGTAGCTTTCAGCATTTTTAGGAAACTTAAAGTGGATTTTTGTAAATAAAACTAAATTCACTTCAATTAATCTCTGCTTCATAAGTCATGAAGGGTAGATACTAACTTGAGTTGGGCTATAGGCTGATTTCTTTTCTGAAAAGAGGAAGACTTCTCCAAATCATACTTATTGCTCCAATAAACTTGTACCACTCGTATTTGAAGTACTGCAAGGGATATTCAGTAGTCTTTCTTGTGACACATACTGGTAATATAAAATATGTGGATTATTGGACACATTTCTGCTGTTTTCTGTGTCAACATAATTTGCACTTACAACTACTGTTGTGATTTATATAATGTATCTAATTTTGGAATGCTCAGCAGAGCGAAGTTTCTTTCTGTCCAAAGTAATTGCTTTTCCGCTAACATATGTGTAAGTTCTGGGAAAGAACAATTAAGAGAACTAATCATGAATGCCTAAACAAAATTTTCAGTCTGTTCCTCCAAATAAAACATATTTTACTTTTTATGCAGACAGAAAGCTAACTTTCTTGCATGTGAGTTATTTCCCTTTGGTATATTGCCAAACAATTTGAAACAAGTGGTGAAGACAAAATTTTTCTTCTCTGGGAAACAGACTAAATGTTTCTTTGTAACACCATATTTGTAACAGGTATTTAGTTTTTACAAAATAGTAAGTATTGAACATTAAAATATTTTAGGAAAGTTTTCTCCAGTAATTTTATTAGATTAAAATATTCTTTCAAAAGCAGTTTCCATGCAACTGGTTGGTGTGTTGACAGTGTGTTAGCCAAGACTAGTGTAAGGAGATTCCTTACTGGGAAATGAGTCAGAGAATTAGTTTTGTTTCAGTTGACTGGATATATTGAAACCTGTTATTAACCATTTACAGTTTGTTGAGTTGTGATGTATTGCTTGTTTATTAAGTACAATACACTGGTTACACAGAACACAAGCAAAAAGACTTGAAACTTAAGTCCATGTGTAGTTGACTATGAACTGTAGTTCAGAATCCAGCACGCACAGTAAACCCTGCAAAGATGAAGTCTTTCACAGCAGTCATTATATAAATAGCAGCTTGATCACAAAATCCGAGCATTGATCAGGAACAACATTCAAGTGGTCCTCTGCTACTTGTGTTGTTACCTTTTTTCCTAGTCTGGAAAAGCTGATAGGCACCATGTGATCCTATGTTGTGCCAGGAGGCATGTTCATAGCTTGCAGCACCACTCACATTGTAAACGTGTTGATTTGGTAGTGGTGGCGGGCGGGATGGAGGGTGGGGGGCACACACATGGAACTGCGCAAACCCAATAACATGTATTGATGTTGAATTTGTGGAAATAGCATACTTCATTATGAATAACAGCACTCAAAGCATTGGGGTCTGCCTTATTCATGCATGTAACTGTAAACATAACTGTACTACTTAAGTATAAAAAAATAATTAAAAAAAAAGTTTTCTTCAGTATACTGATTATCAATGTACAGTGCATATATTTTAGAGGTAAGACTTACTAATTGAACACTACTGATATTAAGTAGTGATCAAAATAAATAACTTTCAATAATGCAGTGTTTAAATTATTTTGTTTGTCAGCTGCTACACCATCCGAATGAGCAAATCTGAGATATAAAAATTTACTGTTTTCATATTTAAAAAAATTATTCTTTAAGGCTAGAATTGATAATTTTTGAAAGTTCTTACCTTTAATGAGTAAATGCATTGATGACTGATTTGTGTAATGAAAATCACTAATTGCATTGAGTAAAACTGTTTATATTTTTCCAGGACTGCTTTATTTTGGATACAGTGACATCAGGAATATATGTCTGGATTGGCCGACGTTGTACAAAGGATGAAAAAGTGGAAGCAATGAAAAGAGCTCAGTCATTCTTGACAACAAATAACTATCCTGTGTGGACAAAGGTATGTTCATAAGTTAAAATGAGCTGGTAAATCTGTAGTTAATTATTGCTTCAGAAATTAACATGTCTTCTCTTGTAAAAATAAGTATTAAAAAAGTTTGCTACCTTTCAGTGTACTACCTCTAGACCCTATTTCAATAAATAAAATGCTTCAGGGTATGTGACCACACAGTGATATGAAAAATCTGCAGATGCTTTAGTTGCTAATGTAGGCAGCATGCACCAAAGTGACTAATTATTGCCTCCCTATTTCTGCAGTTGAAAGAGACTGCGCATTAGATGACACAGATGGGGGGGGGGGGGGGGAGGTAGTAAATGCTATTGCTGGGAATAATTGTTAATTTTATTGGTTGTCATTGGCAAATCTGGTGCAAGCTGCCATCATGATGTGCTACAGTTTACGTATTATTAGATAGTTCCTGAGACCTAAGGGTTAGTGAAAGTCTAGGTAAAATGCACACATGGTGTGGTTTGTGTGCCTCGATGGTACAGATGGGTATACCATAGGTGTAGCCTCAATGGAGGGGTGTGTATGGCAACCCGTGGATCCTGAAGAGGGGCAGCAACTTCTCAGTAGTTGCAGGGACAACAGTCTGGATGACTGACTGACATGGTCTTGTAACATTAGTCAACATGGTCTTTCTATGCTGTTTCTGTAAACAGTTGAAATCAAGGGGAAACTACAGCCATTACTTTTTCTCTTAGGGAATGGAGCTGTACTATATGCCTTAATAATGACGTCCTCTTGGGTAAAATATTCTGTAAACAAAATAGTCTGGGCAGGGACTATTCAGGGGGATGTCAGGAAAAACAAAATGGGTGCTTAACAGGTCAGTGTTTGGAATGTTAGATCCTTAAATCGGATAGGTAGATCAGAGAATGTAAAAAGAGAAATGGATAGGTCAAAGTTGAATGTAGTGAGAATTAGTGAAGAGTAATGCCAGAAAGAACAGGACTTGTGGTCAGGTCAGTAATGTGTTGTTAGCACACAACCACAAAGGGGTAATGCAGGATTAGGCCTAATAACACAGTAAGCTACTATGGGAAGCATAGTGAACACACTCTCATATCCATCACAGACACAAATCCAATGCTCACAAAAATAGTTTGTGTTGGCTTGTTCCACAGATGATGAGAGTAAGTATGATGAGATAAACAAAGTCATTCAGGTAGTTAAGGTAGATGAAAATTTGTTATGGGTGACTGGACTTTGATAGTAGGAAAAAGAAGAGAAGGGAAAAAAAGTAGGAAAAAAAGGCAAGGGAAAGAAATGCAAGAGGAAGGTGCCCTATAGAATTTTGCACAGAGTGTGATTTTATCACCAGAAATGCTGTGTTTAAGAATTTTAATGAGGAATAAAAAAAGTCAAGCAGCTGCACAAATTTTATTACATTGACCTGGTTTCAGTACCAACTATACCTTCGCCAGAATTAGTTAGTTACCTATACTTTTTTTTAAAATCATCATAGGAGAATAATGTCAAAAACCTTAAGTAGCACTATAAGTATTAAAAACAGAAAAAAGTACTACTTACAAAGTTTCACATTGCATGGAGAGATAAAACATGAGTTACAGCATGACAGTCAAACAAGTAAAAGTTGCCTTGTAAACCCAACATTAAAACCATGAATATAGCAAGCCACTGGGATTGACATCTGGCAGGTTTGTTGACCGATTTTGCGGCTATGTGGAAACAGCATGGTGTGTGCCACCTATGGGGAAGTGAATAGTGTAGAGCAGCACGAATTAACAAAACAGTATTATTGTAAATGAAAATAGTTAAGACCAAGCCTAATAACAAAAATGTAAAGATGTGTAATAACTGAAATATACAGGGAATGCTGTAAAATGAAACAGCAGTTGTAATTGCTATTTGTAACTGCATAAATTTTAATAAAATTCTCGAGCTTTTAATGGCCATCTCTGCCATCATTGTCAGGAGTAAACCCACTCACTACCAGGGCTGGCACAGTTTTCCACTTCTGTAGCCACGATTGTGGCCTCTGCCACTGAAATGACTCTTGCACAGAAGGTAATTGGGCAGCTTATGGCAGCTCCGGCCCACCGTGGGACTGTGACATCAGGTGGCGTGAGGGGCTGGCACCACATTTGAAGCTGCTATTCCTGCCCCACTAAAAGTGTCAAGCATTCATTGTTGCTTCCTTTCGACATCCAAAGCCTGCCTTCATGCCCTACTAAGTGTGTACCTCTGGCCTCTGTAAACTTGCTGCTGTTCATTCTAATCTCCCCTGTCTCGTTTATAATGGAATCCCAGTATATTTATGCATGAACCAAGACTCGTGTTTTCAAACTGTATTTTCTGTTTCCCCCCCCCCAAGCAACACTCAGCCATGGTCGACTACTGAAGCTCCCTTGTTTAGTGTGTCGCTTATACTCAGTACAACACTATTCAACTGTGCAAATTGTTTGACCTATATAGATGCTACTGCATTTGCAAGGGATACCATACACACTGGGCACACGCAAAGCCATGTCACAGGGTGTAGCATATCTCATGTCCTGTTGGCGAGCTGGAACACTGGTCTCAGTCCCCCCTGCGGGTCCAGGGTAAGAATAGGCCCGAGGTATTCCTGCCTGTCGTAAGAGGCGACTAAAAGGAGTCCCTCCCCCTCACGGGGGTAGTTAGCGCCTGCGTCCGGAGACGGACGGTTCCACGACCTCTATTTGCGGTCATTTTGCTTTTTCACTTCTCGTTTCTTCCTACCTTTGGTTGGTTCCTTTCATTGCTCTTTTCCACCTCACTGTCTTCCTTACTCTTTCCCCTGCATAATCTCCTTGCCTTCCCATTGCCTTCTTCTCCTTGTCTTCTCATTGCCTTCTCCTTGCCTTCTCTGGTCTCCGCCTCGGCGTTTGAGACACTGTCCTCTCTTTCTCTCTCTCTCTCTCTCTCTCTCTCTCTCTCTCTCTCTCTCTCTCTCTCTCCCCCTCTCTCTCTCTCTCCCCCTCTCTCTCTCTCTCTCTCCCTCCTTTTCCCTCTTCTTCCTTCCTCCCTGTGCGCGCCTGAAGGCCGACCCACGCGTTCGCACGCGTAGCCGGTGATGGGGTAACGCGTAATTCCCCGCCCTGGGTAGACATGTAAGGCACGCGCGTACCCCCTGGTAAAGGCCAGGCCCGGGGAGGGGTGATTGCCTGAGCTGATACCTTCTGACCATGCCGATTGGTCCCTCCGTCTGTTTCTCGGGAGGTGTGACCTGAGGTGTAAACATTCACCTAAGGCGGGAGTGCCCTCTGAGAGGGTCCCCACAAGGAAGGAGCGCGCCATCGGAGACGCTGGCAATCATGGGGGATTCCTCCGCAATGGATTTCAATCCATCTCTCTCGACTTCTGCCCAAAAACGGAAATGTGACCAGTGACAAAAGTACTACCGCCTGCCCCACAGTTCCTCGTCGTTTCTCGATCTGAGGACGGAAAGGATTTTTCCTCTGTCAACCCTTTCGTTATCCAGAAGGGCGTCGATGCCATAGCCGGATCTGTCAAATCTTGTACCAGGTTGCGTAACGGTACCTTATTACTCGAAACTGAGAGCGCCTTTCAGGCACAAAAACTGCTTCGGGCCACACTCGTGTACACATTCCCTGTCCGGGTGGAGGCTCACCGAACTTTGAACTCGTCTCGTGGTGTGGTCTATACTAGATCCCTCGACGGCTTGACTGACGAGGAGATTCAATCTTTCCTCGCTGAGCAGGGCGTGACGGCTGTCCACAGGGTCATGAAAAAGGTCAACAATGACCTTGTACCGACCCGGACACTTTTCTTGACCTTCGATAGTGTTCAGCTGCCATCGCGCATCAAGGCGGGCTACGAGGTTATTTCTGTTCGCCCCTATGTCCCGACACCTACGCGCTGCTACCAGTGTCAGCGTTTCAATCACACTCGCCAGTCTTGTTCCAATGCGGCTAAATGTGTCACTTGTGGCAGGGATGCCCATGAGGGTGACTGTCCACCTCCGTCTCCTCGTTGTGTGAACTGTCAGGGTGACCATGCCGCATCCTCCCGCGACTGTCCTGTCTATAAAGCAGAACGCTGTATCCAAGAAATTCGGGTCAAAGAGAAAGTGTCCACCTCGGCTGCTCGCAAGCTATTGGCTAGTAGGAAGCCCACGCTGCTCCCAGCGGGGAAATACAGCACTGTCCTCGCCTCTCCTCGGACTACCCGGGAGGTAGCAACCCAGACATGCGATCTGACCTTCAGCACCACGGTCGTCCGTTCGGCCAGTGCTAAGGTCGCGCGGTCGACGTCTCCTCTTCCTCCCAGCACCCCACAGACACCAGCCCCTTCATCAGCTTCTGCTAAGACGAAGACCCAGAAGTCAGATGCACGGGCCTTCAAGAAGGAACCGTCCCGTGCAGACTTCCTACGTACCTCGACCTCCCAGCCTTCGACCGGTACTTCCACCAAACGACCTTCCAAGAAGGCTAATAGGAAGCACAGTTCTCCTTCTCCGCCACGGCGCATTTCTTCTCCTGCGCCACCCAGCGGTTGCCGCCCCAGGCCGTCATCCGTTTCGCCTGGCCGCACCGCTGGTAGCCGAACATCTGGCCGTTCACCGGCGGAGGAAGCTCCCCCTCCCGGCCATCTTCCCAAGATGGCCGATGAACCTATAGACCCAATGGACGCTGACTGTCCGCCTACTGATAGCGGCGGCAGTGCTCGCTCGAAGCCAGGCCCTCAGCGGCCTTCGAGGTGACCCCTTCTTTCATCTTCCCTTTTTTTTTTTTCTTACGATGGCACTTATTCACTGGAATATTCGCAGCATTTGCTCCAACCGAGAGGACTTGAAGTTGCTGCTCCGCTTGCACCGTCCGCTCGTCGTAGCCCTCCAGGAAACGAAGCTACGCCCATGCGATCAAATTGCCTTGGCACACTACACCTCTGTGCGTTTTGACCTACCCCTTGTGGTAGGTATCCCAGCTCATGGAGGGGTTATGTTGCTGGTCCGGGATGATATTTACTACGATCCCATCACGTTGCACACCGGCCTGCAGGCAGTTGCCATCCGCATTACTCTCCCCACTTTTACATTTTACATTTGTACCGTTTACACTCCATCGTCGTCTGCCGTTACCAGGGCAGACATGATGCAACTTATTGCTCAGCTACCTGCAATGTTTTTGTTAACTGGAGACTTCAATGCCCACCATCCCCTTCGGGGCTCTCCAGCATCCTGCCCGAGGGGCTCCCTGTTAGCAGACCTTTTCAACCAGCTCAATCTTGTCTGCCTCAATACTGGCGCCCCTACTTTTCTTTCGGACACATCTCACACCTATTCCCATTTAGATCTCTCTATATGTACTCCCCAACTTGCACGCCAGTTCGAGTGGTATGCACTTTCTGATACATATTCGAGCGACCACTTCCCGTGTGTTATCCATCTCCTGCAGCATACCCCCTCTCCGTGCTCATCTAGTTGGAACATCTCCAAAGCAGACTGGGGGCTCTTCTCTTCCAGGGCAACCTTTCAGGATCAAACATTCCCAAGCTGCGATAGTCAGGTCGCACACCTCACGGAAGTCATTCTCACTGCTGCTGAATATTCCATCCCTCACCCTACTTCTTCTCCACGTCGTGTACCGGTCCCCTGGTGGACCGCAGCATGTAGAGACGCTTTACGTGCTCGTCGACGTGCTTTACGCACCTTTAAACGCAACCCTACAGTGGCGAATTGTATCAATTATAAACGATTACGTGCACAGTGTCGTCGTATTATTAAAGAAAGCAAGAAAGCCAGCTGGGCTGCTTTCACAAGCACCTTCAACAGTTTTACTCCTTCTTCTGTTGTCTGGGGTAGCCTGCGCCGGCTATCTGGCACTAAGGTCCACTCACCAGTTTCTGGCTTGACGGTCGCGAATGACGTCCTTGTGGCCCCTGAGGCTGTCTCCAATGCCTTCGGCCGCTTTTTCGCAGAGGTTTCGAGCTCCGCTCATTACCACCCTGCCTTCCTCCCCCGCAAACAGGCAGAGGAGGCTAGGCCACCTAACTTCCGCTCCTCGAATCGTGAAAGTTATAATGCCCCATTCACCATGCGGGAACTCGAAAACGCACTTGGCCGATCACGGTCCTCCGCTCCAGGGCCTGATTCTATTCATATTCAGATGCTGAAGAACCTTTCTCCTGTGGGTAAAGGTTTTCTTCTTCGTACTTACAATCGCATCTGGATTGAGGGACATGTTCCCGCATGCTGGCGCGAGTCTATTGTTGTCCCGATTCCTAAGCCGGGGAAGGACAAGCACTTGCCTTCCAGTTTTCGACCCATCTCGCTTACCAACTGTGTCTGTAAAGTGATGGAGCGAATGGTTAACTCTCGATTGGTTTGGCTGCTCGAGTCTCGACGCCTCCTTACCAATGTGCAATGTGGATTTCGTAGGCGCTGGTCTGCTGTTGACCATCTGGTTACCTTGTCGACCTTCATTATGAATAACTTCTTGCGGAAGCACCCGACCGCGGCTGTGTTCTTTGATTTGGAGAAGGCTTACGACACCTGTTGGAGGGCGGGCATTCTCCGCACCATGCATACATGGGGCCTTCGCGGTCGCCTCCCTCTTTTTATTCGTTCCTTTTTAATGGATCTACAGTTCAGGGTACGTGTGGGTTCTGTCCTGTCAGACACCTTTCGCCAGGAGAATGGGATGCCACAGGGCTCAGTTTTGAGCGTCGCTCTCTTCGCCATAGCGATCAATCCAATAATGGATTGCCTCCCAGCTGATGTATCAGGCTCCCTTTTCGTGGACGATTTTACCATCTATTGCAGCGCGCAGCGTACGTGTTTCCTGGAGCGCTGTCTTCAGTGTTCTCTTGACCGTCTTTACTCCTGGAGTGTCGCCAATGGCTTCCGTTTTTCTGCCGAGAAGACGGTCTGTATTAACTTCTGGCGCTACAAAGAGTTTCTCCCACCGTCCTTACGACTCGGTCCCGTTGCTCTCCCATTCGTGGAGACAACAAAATTTTTAGGTCTTACATTTGACAGGAAACTTAGTTGGTCTCCACATGTGTCTTATTTGGCTGCCCGTTGTACCCGTTCTCTCAATGTCCTCCGTGTTCTCAGTGGTATGTCGTGGGGAGCGGATCGAACCGTCCTACTTCGCCTATATTGGTCGATCGTCCGCTCCAAGCTGGATTATGGGAGCTTCGTATTCTCCTCTGCACGGCCATCCATCTTACGCCGCCTCAACTCCATCCAACATCGGGATTTACGACTTGCGATCGGAGCGTTTTATACTAGTCCCGTCGAGAGTCTTCATGCTGACGCTGGTGAGTTGCCACTCACCTACCGGCGCGATATACTGCTTTGTCGGTATGCCTGTCGGCTACTGGCAATGCCCGACCACCCGTCTTATCGTTCCTTTTTTGATGACTCTCTCGACAGTCAATACGGGTTGTATGTCTCCGCCCTGCTACCCCCTGGAGTTCGCTTTCGTCGCCTCCTTCAACACCTTAATTTTTCACTCCCTGCCACCTTTCGAGTGGGCGAGAGCCACACGCCACCTTGGCTCCAGGCTCAGGTTCGCGTCCACCTTGACCTCTGCTCGCTCCCGAAGGAGGTTACTCCCGGTTCAGTCTACCACTCCCGTTTTGTCGAACTTCGTTCGAAGTTCATTAATGTGACCTTCATTTATACAGATGGCTCTAAGACCAATGACGGGGTCGGGTGTTCTTTTATTGTCTGGGCACAAAGTTTCCAATATCGGCTCCATGGCCATTGTTCGGTCTTCACAGCTGAGCTCTTTGCTCTCTACCAGGCTGTTCTTTACATCTGTGCCACAGACATTCTGGATATATCATCTGCTCCGATTCCCTGAGCGCTATCCAGAGCCTCAGTGATCCGTACCCGGTTCACCCTTTCGTGCACCGGATCCAACGCTCTCTTCAGCAGCTGGTGGACGTCGGTTCTCCGGTTAGCTTTATGTGGGTTCCTGGCCATGTCGGTATCCCTGGGAACGAAGCTGCAGATGCCGCGGCCAAGGCTGCGGTCCTCCAGCCTCGGACAGCTTCTTGTTGTGTCCCTTCGTCAGATTGTAGCAGGGTAATTTGTCGGCGCATTGTATCGCTGTGGCATGCCGATTGGGCTGCACTTCCAGACAACAAGCTTCGGGCCTTGAAACCTCTTCCCGTGGCTTGGACGTCCTCCTCACGCCCTTCTCAGCGGGAGGAGGTAGTTTTGGCCCGGTTGCGAATTGGCCACTGCCGGTTCAGCCATCGCCATCTGCTGCCGGGTGCGCCGGCGCCGTTCTGCCCATGTGGGTAATTGCTGACGGTCCGCCAGATTTTAACGTCGTGTCCGGATTTTAACACCCTACGTCTCGATCTTGGCCTGCCATGTACTGTAGAAGCCATTTTAGCGGATGACCCACGAGCAGCTGCTCGCGTTCTTCATTTTATCAATTTGACAACCCTCTCAAAGGACATTTGATTATGCTGTTTTCTTTTTTAATCCTATGCCTGTCAGTATGTCTTTCATTGTGTTTTCCGTTTCGTTGCTGTTTTAAACTTGTGACTCGCGGTGCATTCCTACAGTAGTCTGGGCGCTAATGACCGTTGACGTTGTGCGCCACAAAAAAAAAAAAACTGGTCTCAGTCCATGTCACTGTAACACACAAGTTAGCTTGTCGCATGTTGTCCCACAGTCGCGAATTTCTTCATGGAGCAGTTTGAGGAGCAGGCTCTGAACTCGCTGGCATTGCTTCTGTCTTGCTTCCTGAGATACAATGATGACACCTTCCTGATATGGGTTCATGGTGAAAATACACTGCAGCAGTTCATAGATCACATGAATGGTGTCCATCTCAACATTAAATTTACCATTGAGATGGAGAAGGATGGCAAGCTACAATTCTTGGCTGTTTTTAGTTTAGCAGATGGCAGGAGGCCGCCTTAGTCACTCACTGTACAGGAAACCAATGCACACTGATCGATACTTGAACAGCAATAGGTTTTAACCACCCTGTACACAAGAAAGTGGTCATGTACAAGTTAATACACAGAGCAAAAGTTCTCTGATGACCACCCAAAGTCTGAATTGCAGCATTTGAGGTACGTGTTCAGAGAAAATGGTTTATACTGAGTGCAAGCGACTGGTTGAGCAAAGGAAGTGTGACAAGTTCGCCATAGCTGAGCATTGCTTGGAAAACAGACACAAAATACAGAGTCTTGGCTCGTGTATCAACATACTGGGATTGCATTATAAAAGAGGCAGCAGAGATCAGAGTGAACAGCAACAATTTTAACAGAGGCAAGGGGTACACACTTAGAAGGACATGGGGACGGGCTTTGGATGTTGAAAGGAAGTAATGATGAATGTCTGACACTGGTAGTGGGGTGGGAGTGGCAGTTCCAAATGTGGCGCCAGCCCTTCGTGCTACATGACTTCACTTGATCCTGGGGCAGGGCAGAGTTACCATAAGCTGCCCAATCAGCTTCTGTCTACGCGTCATTTTGGCCCTCTTATTGGTGTCAGAGGCCGTAGTCACAGCTATATAAGTTAAAACGCTGCCAGCCTTGGCATAAAGTGGTTTTACTCCTGATGAACATGCCAGAGATGACCAATGAAAGCTCAAGAATTTTATTTGAATTGACGCAGCTTGAAAACGGAAGATTTTATTCGGACATGCTGCCTAGAAAGACTTGAACACTGTCCTGTGCTGATGGTGTTAAAGTGCTTAAAATGAACAGAATTAACATAATAGGTATAAAAGCTATGGAATACAATAAAAACTATTAGGAGGTGGAAAACATTGTTTGAGAACTGTGTGTAAAGACCTCCAGCGAAAGAATGACACACAGTTGTGAATAGTGGTTTAATGCCATTAAAGAAATATTTATTTCGCAGTGGTAGCTCTTCACTGAGAATGAGACAATCATTGTCAGACATGTGCATAAAAATTTCCAGTTCAAGAATATCAAGCCTGTAGCCTTTCTTTCCTTCATGGAGGATAGTAACTAAACACTCAATTCAGTTTGTGGCCTATTATTAGCAGATTATTTGCAAAGTATGAACTCTGCATATTATTACTCTTTCTTCATAATAAATGCACTTTATATCTGATAACTGATGGCTCTTCCAGTGTGTACTACATAATAGATTGACCAAGTGTCACGGGTGATTTTTATTAACCCTTGAATTATGCAAAGAAGTTATTCTACAATCTGTTTTTAGTGGAAAAGGCAACTTTGCATCCACATCTTGAGTCTAGCAGATGACAAATTCAGTAGGAAAGGTCACAAAGTATGGAGCTGAGAGAATTTTTTTGCTTTTGTCACTGTCAGTATTAGCAATATTGCTTAAAGTAGTGACTCAGCTGTTAGTTTTTACTTTGAAAATATTATCAACAAAGGAAGTCTCATAACCATTGTTAACTGTTATAGTGTTTATTAAATTTATTTCAACTTAGTTTTTTGGGTTATAAAGGCACTGAAAGATTTCTAGGAAAGGCTTTGTTATGAGATTGGGGATGTGCAGAACTGACAGGAAAATTTTAGCCTATCCTGGTTCTTTTGAAAAATGACAAAAGAGATGTTAATTTTATAGTTAGTGAGGTCTAACTAAGTAAGCTGACGATTCTCATTTTGTAGTTAACAGGTGAAGTTAAGTTTTTCATAAAGTTCATTAAAAATCTTAAATGCATGATAAATTCAGCTATTAGGTCCACTGCAGATAATCAGAATGTCATGTACATACCTAGAATATGATTGAATACCCAGATTTGCAGCTGAATAATTTTTTAAAAATTTTCCCTGCTGTGCATTAATGATTTTGTGTGCTAGAATGCTGCTAATGGGTTGCCCATTGTAAGGCTGTCAGCTTGTTGGTAAATTTTCCCATTAAATTCAAAGTAGTTGTGTTTCACTATTTCAAACAAGTTAATGAGATCAGTGCAGTAGTGGAAATCAGTATAAAGGCATGGATATCTGTAACAAAATTAACATTATCTGATAAAATAATTGTGAACAGTGTATATGGAATAGTATGAGAACGAGTATACTGACAAATGCAGTCATATGGTATCACATATGATGTCAGCAGTATGGTATATAACAGGACATAGTTTCAGGTGGTAGAATGTGGAGCTCGGTATAAAGGCAGTTGGCCCTGTGCATACGTGCCTTTACTGAAGATGGGAAATGGGCATCACTAGTGCCAGAGCATGTTGTTTACATAAAACAAAATTGTTACAATGACTGACAAAAAAAAGTTTTCATGTAATGAAGAATCAAATGACACTCTAATCAACAAATCTCCAAGAAACTGAACTGTTAAATTGCAGTGACTTATAATTCAGTTACTTTGGGCACACAATATGGGCAGAATGGAAAATGTGGACAAAGGAGAAAATTATCTGAGACATCAAAACCCTTACTTTTGTGAAAATAGAGGGTGACAGACATTTATTCTTCTCAACTTGTTGGTGATTTATGGTTACCAGTAACTGCCAGACATGTACAGCAAATTTTGTGAAACAAACATCGTACATTCAAGAAACAACTGCAGAAAATTGCTCTAACACCCAAACATAAACAGACTAGATTGGAGTTTTCAGAATTTAGTAGGTCTATATAGTATTTACAATACTTTTTGAACTCATCTTTTAATTTTTTATTGCTCAAATTATTTAACACAGCATACTCATACTGTCTTAGTTTTTCTCTAGCCTCACTGACTGAACTTTGTATCCAGTTTCAGGTTACAGCACGTGACTGAATTCTCTTTTTTACAAATTGGCAGACTTGGTTGAGAATGTAGTATAGTTCACTTGAGAATTTGCCATAACTGTAATGTGTTGTTAGAATATTGTTCCAATCTACATTGCTTAGCATGTCATTCAAACGAGTTAATTTTGGTCTGTATTCATCCTAACATATTTATAGCATTTATGTGTGGGAGCCTTTATGTTCACACCTAGTTCTACTTTGTGATAGTTTGACAAAGCACTTACAACAACAGAAGATGTAAGATCATAAAGATGAATATAGTGATTGTTATCTATTGCAGACTGGCATGTTCCAGTCTCCCTGGTTCTAGTATTTCTCAGGTATCTTAAATTATATTCAGGCAGAGTATACATGAATATACGAATATTATAGTGTGTAACTTGTCTGCTAGTACATTTGTGTTGAAATCTCCTATAATTACTTACTTATTCAGGTGTGACATAAAAAATTCTCTATCATGTCACAAAACTTTGTTAAAAAAAACTTCAAAGTTTCCACTTGGGGGACTATATTAACATGTGGTTATCACATGTCATAGGTCAGTAATAACACACTTTAGATACCATAAATACATTTATTAGACACTGAAGTAAGCGAGAACAAAATGGAAGTACAAAAGTTGTGCGCCGAGAGAGCATAGAACACAGGTAGTCCAAAGATGTCAGTGTCAAAGATAGGGCACTCTATGCCAGAGGCTCCCCCCCCCCCCTCCTCCTCCTCCCCAGCAGTGGGGAGCATGGTGGAGGGAAGCTTCCTCACTTGAACTTGTCATCGTTGTGCCAGCGCGGCATTTGATGACAGCAGCCAGCGCAAGAAGTAGGCGCGTCCAAAATCCGCGCAGCAAGAGTCCCGTGCGGCCAACTGCTGCATAGATGGCAGAACATCATTCAAAGCCAGGTCGACAGCATCATGAGGCGGACTGGCAGCGACGACTGGCAGGTCGGAATGCAGGTCGGAGAGGGACCATGCCGGTTTCAAGCGGTTAACGGACACGGTCTGTGGTCGTCCATTTAGATCAATTACAAACGTATTCACGCCATGACACAACACATGGTGGGGGCCCGAATAAGATGTTTGCAAGGCCGCTCGCATGGAGTCATCATGCAGCATCACAAATTCACATTATGCGAGGTCCTTGTGGACGAACACTGGCAGCGTGGAATGAGAGCTTGACAGGGGGGTGCACAGGCAAGCGATGTGCCCACGAACCCATTCAACAATGGTCGGAAGATCAATAGTCAGCCGATGGTACGTCCTCCGCGAACTCTGCTGGAAGGAGGAGGGGCTCTACGTAGAGAATCTCAGCCAGCGTTGTGTTAAAGTCCTTTTTATGGACCAAGTGGATGCTGAGCAAGACCCAAGGAAGGGACTTGGACCATAACCCACCGTGGCACATAAGTGCAACCTTGAGAGTTTGGTGTCACCATTTGACCAGGCTGTTCGCCTGAGGGTGGTAGACCATGGTACGGAATTTAGCGACACTGCAGGGCTCACACAGTTGAGCAAAGAGTGTGTATTCAAACTGTAATCCGTGATCAGTTGTGAGGGAAAGAAGACAGCCGAACCTCGCAACCCACATGGATACAAAAGAACAAGCGATGGTCTCGGCTATGATGTCGACGAGCGGGACCCAGCGGGTTACACGGTCGATGATTGATAATATGTTTCTGTACCCCTCAGAAGGGGGGACTGGACCAACCACATCGATGTGGACGTGCTGAAGGCGACGTCTTGGAACATCGAACTTGCCTAATGGAGGTTGAGTGTGCCTGCCGACCTTGCTACGCTGGCATGGCGTGGGGCCAGATGAAGCGTTCAGTAACCAGCCTCGTCGTGGCCCACATTCCAGGGTGGGCCAAGTTGTGCTAAGCATTATAGACCCCGCGTAGAAGAGCGGAGGGTACCAAGGGGTGGGGAGTGCCCGTAGACACATCACAAAGGCCTGGGGTCATCGATCCATGCAGGACATAAGGTTGGACACAGAGCTATGACTCGTCCAAAACTAATCGCTGTATATCGATGGTTTCGGTCTGGTCGGGCGAGCTCATCAAAGTTCAGTGGTGTGGTTAGCACGCAGATGTGAGATATGTAGTCTGCCACAGCATTCTCTGCGCTGCGAATATAGCATGCGTCAGAAAAGTGCTGACAAATATGGTCCATATGGCAGAAACGACCGGCAGAAGTTCCTTAGCCGAGTTACGAATAGGGGGATGTTGTGACACTAGGTATATAAGAATGTGCAACCCATTGCATTGCAATGTTCAAATCACAGCTCTGAAACTTCGTCGGCACACCAAACCAAACCAAACCATACGAGACTGCGTAGCTGAGGGGTAAACCACATGTCATTAATTGGGTTATTGTCCACGATGTCACTAGGTGGAATGCACTGTCCATGTAGTGGCCGTTGCTGTGTAGTTGCACTCGGCGATGGCCATGTTGAGCCGGTTAAGGTTCAGTGTCTGGCGGTGTTGCTGAGAGTAGATAAGTGTTCACTTTTAACCAAATGCACATTAGGTATACTTCACCACTCGTGGTCACAAGCACAGTTAATAGGATGCGTATCACTAGCACTGAAACACACTGACAGATCCATTGTTCTGAAGACATTGTGGGCTGGCACACAAAGTCCGTTAATGATGAAGAGAAGCACAAAATAACTCAGTAATATACCGACAATGATGTCGGGGTCACCACTGTGGTTATCACATATTGTAGGTCAATGGTAACACTCCTTAGATACCGTAAATGCATTTATTAGACACTGAAGTAAGCGAGAATAACATGGCAGTACAAAAGTTGTGCGCTGAGAGAGCATAGAACAAAGGTAGTCCAAAGATGTCGGAGTCAAAGATAGGGCACTCTACACCAGAGGTACCACAAACATGTAACATAAGTATCACCACTTGGTATCTTTATATGTGCTGCACATAATTCAGTTGTCCATTCTAATGAATATTTACTCTCATTTACAGAATTAAAATCAAATGTGCTTTTTACATGCATTGGTACACCCCCCCCCCCTACCTCTGATGGAAGATCTACAAAATTTATTAGCTGGTACCATGTTTAGAGGCTTAAAAAGTTCTGATTCGGCATCAGATAACCAGTGTTCACTAATAGCAAGTACATCTGGCATGGTTTCATGTACAAATTCATCTAAATGTTCATATTTGTTGTTCAGGCCCTGTACATTGTGATGGATTATTTTTTAAGTTGTAAATACCTTGTTGTAGATGCCTCTGCTTTTCCAACTTAAATAAGGTCATATCTCTGTTTATCTTGTGGTATTACTTGTCTTTCTGGTTTCCTCTAAAAAATCATTTTGATAGGATGGCGTCACTGGCTTCAGTCTTCAGTCTACTGTCTGAAGTTATTTTAGCTGACAGTGCTGGTTCTGCTGCTGTTATGGATGTTTCTGCTGTTGTTAATCATGGTTCTGTTGCCCTAACGGTCAATTTTGCTGCTGGTATTCGAGCTGGCTCTGCAGTTGACAGAGATATTACTGTATTTGTTGTTGTTGTAACTGTTCTTGATGTTTTTACTACTTTTGGTGGAGATATTGCTGCAGGAGTTGGTTCTGATTCTGGTGCTGCTGCTGGTGTCAAAGCTGGCTCTGCTGTTGATGGAGCTGCTGCTGCTGCTGCTGCTTTTGATATTGTTGTTGCTGTAATTGTGTCTGATGCTTTTACTATTTTTGGTGGATGTGCTTCAGGTGTTTGCTTTAAAACTTATGGAAGTAGGGTGCTCATCACAGCTTGCTCTTCTTCATGTAGCCTCATTCTGATTCCCAGCAGTATAAGATAACTCTAAAGATTGAGAAATATTTAACACTTCAACCAAACATTGATTCTCACACTGCAGCAGGTGTTGATGAATCTCCTTGTCAGGAGCGAACCAAGTGACAGCATCATGGACTGTAGAATCAGCATAGGAATCATGATGAGCATTGGTAACAAACTGACATTTGTAGCTGAGGCCATGGTTTCCTTATTGTGGGACCTGCAGCATATATCACAGTAGGACATTATGCAGAGAATCAGGAAACAGCATACTGTTCTGATTCTCTGCATAATGCCATACTGAGGCCATGGTGCTCTGCTGCCCAAGCCCTGTAGGACTGGTGGAGCTGCTTGACAATGATAGAACTCTACATGCGCTGCAATGACGTGTGTGTTTACAGTGATAATTTGGAAACAACTTACACGTTTTGTCGAATCAAAGTGATGCAGGTTCCTGGAGTGGGGCTAACTGGCCCAACAATTGGTAGATCTGATGAGAAATCAGAGAGAGGAACTAAACCTTAACATGTTCGCATCAGTGACACCAAAAGTGAGAAAGGGTTGCCAAAGCTGCTTCTCACAGGCCTCGTCTTTGGCCGCATCATCGTAAGGAGGAAAGGGCGGTTGGTACACTGAAGGTGTGGAAGCCTGTATAGTCAATGTGGCAGACAAGTCCATGATAGCAGCTGTAATAGCCTGCTGCTGATGCTGCTGCTGCTGCTGCTGCTCCTCCTCCTCCTCCTCCTCCTCCTGCTCCTCCTCCTCCTCAAGGAGAGATTGGAGCACTGCCTCCATGGACAGGAGAACCAAAGGAACAAACAAATAGACAGAGCATGTAGAACTGAACATGACGCTCACCAATTATTTTGTTGCACTGTAAGAGAGGAACAACAGTATGACTACAATGAATCAAAGTTGATGCTTCTTCCACCTATAAGTGAACAACTTTTGACAACGTAGACACAAAAATAGAAGCAATCGAGGTACTGATACAAATAGTTGCTCATAAGTATGGAGACAGTATGAGAGTGAGTGCCTGATGCACCATGCTTACAAAGAGGTGGGCTCAGGTAAACAGCATTGCAGATGTCGTACCGTGTGCACAAGTCATGTGGCCCACCACAGGCAACCTCTGGTGCTCAGCCTGCTGATATGTCATTGGCGGAATACTCTAAGTGTAGCATGCCAGTGGCCTGGTGTGCATGGTGTATATTCACATATTTTGTACATTATTATTATAGCCAGACAAAAATAATCCTGAATATTATGCCCTACTGTTGGGCAGATGACAAAGTATGCATCTGCAGAAATATTTGACTACTCTTCATGTGAATAGAAGATGTATTATGCAATGAAATCAGTTTTAAAATTGTTTTTATTGAGACTCCTTTCACACAATAGGTGTCTTTATAGTAGTGTTGTTGTTAATGTTGTTGTTGCTGTTCTGATCTTCATTCCAAAGACTGGTTTGATGCAGCTTTCCTTGTTATTCTATCCAGACCACCTCACTACTTACCTGATTGACCCATCTGATTTACAACATTCGTCTGTGGTGTCATATTTAAAGAAGGTTCTATTCACTTCTTGTCTAAACTTTTGTCCATGTTTCACTTCATACGTGGCTACACTCCATACAGATACTTTCAGAAATGTTGTCCTAACACTTAAATCTATACTTGATGTTAACAAATTTCTCTTTTTGAGAAACGCTATACTAGCTGTTGCCAGTCTGCATTTTACATCCTCTCTACTTCAACCATCATCAGTTATTTTACTTCGCAAATAACATAAGTCATCTACTACTTAAAGTGTCTCATTTTCTAATATAATTCCCTCAGCATCACCTGGTGTGCTTAGACTGCATTCCATTGTCCTTGTTTTGCTTCTGTTGATGTTCATCTTGTATTCTCCAGTTTTTTCTTATTTTCCTCTACTGCCTGCTCACTGTACAGATCGAATAACATTGGTGATAGGCTACAACCCTGTTACTGCTTCCCTTTGATGCCCCTTCACTCTTATAACTGCCATTTGGTTACCGTTAAAGTTGTAAATAGCCTTCCACTCTCTGCATTTTATCCCTGTTACCTTCATAGTTTCAAAGAGTATTCCAGTCAGCATTATCAAAAGGTTTCTCTAAGTCTGCAAATGCTATAAATGTAGTTTTGTCTTTTGTTTGCCTTTCTTCCAAGATAAGGATAAGTATTGTTTTGTGTGTTCATACATTTCTCCAGAATCCAAACTGACCTTCCCTGAAGTCAACTTCTACCATTTTTTCCAATCTTCTGTAAAGAATTAGTTTTAGTATTTTGCAACCATGACTTATTAAACTGAGAGTTAGGTAATATTTGCTACTGCCAGCACCTGCTTTCTTTAGAATTGGAATTATTATATTCTTCTTGAAGTCTGGGAATATTTCACCTGTTCCATACATCTTGTACACCAAATGGAAGAGGTGTTTCATGTCAGGCTTTCCCAAGACTGTCAGTAGTTCTGATGGAATGTCATTTACTCCCAGAGCCTTGTTTTGACTTCGGTCTTTCAGTGCACTGTCAAATTCTTCTTGCAGTATCATACCTCCCATCTCATCTTCATCTGCATCCTCTCTCATTTCTATGATATTCCCTTCAAGTTCATCTCCCTCGTATAGACCCTGTATGTACTCCTTCCACCTTTCAGCTTTCCCTTCTTTGCATAGGACTGGTTTTCCATATGAGCTCATGATGTGCATACAGCTGCTTCTCTTTCCTCTGAAAGTCTAATTTTCTGGCTGATAGTTTCTATTTTTTTCCCCAGTGAAATGTGCTTCTAAATCGTTACCTTTGTCCTCTAGCCATTTCTGGTTAGCCATTTTGAATTTTTTGTCACTCAGTTTTTGTACATTTGCATTCTTTCATCTGCTTCATTTGCTGCATTTTTATGTTGTCTCCTTTCATCAGTTAAATTCAATATCTCGTTTGTTATCCAAGAATTTCTACTAGACAGTGTTGTTTCACATATTTGATCTTCTGCTGCCTACACTATTTGCAATCTTAAAGCTATCTATTCATCTTCTACTGTATTCTTTTCTCTTATTCAAGTCAATCATTGCCTAATGCTCCCTCTGAAACTCTCAACAATTTCTGGTTCTTTCAACCTATCCAGGTCCCATCTCCTTAATTTCCTACATATTTGTAATTTCTTTAGTTTTAATTTACAATTGATAACTGATAAATTGTAGTCACAGTCCACATCTTAGTAGAATAACATACTAAATTAAAATGTGGACAAACATTAATGTAAGAGCCAGTCAAGTAATTATCAACATGTAGCAGTATTTTTACTTACAAAATGTAGAACTTGTATATCAACTGACTCCTACATTATAGTAACGCATTGTGACTGTCATGTACAAGTTATGCTCTGCAGGTAAAATACAAAGTGTGTTGGCAATAATGCAGAATTTACAAGGATAAGGAAAGGTCTTATAAAATTTATCAGCAATGATTATTGTTTTTACATAGTGTGACATCTGTCCCAAGTAGTGATAAAATTTTGTGTGTGTGTGTGTGTGTGTGTGTGTGTGTGTGTGTGTGTGTGTGAGGGGGAGGGGGAGAGAGAGAGAGAGGGGGGGGGGGATGGGATGGGGACAGGGACGAAACACAGGGACAGGGACTGAGACAGAGAGAGAGGGACAGAGAGATAAATAGTATTGGCAGCAGTTGAGAGATTTATACCTAGTAAATTAACAAATGATGGAGCTGATCCCTCCATGGTACACAAAACTGGCCAGATCATTGTTGCAGAAACAATGAAAAAAACATGCCAAATTTAAACATACGCAGAATCTCCAAAACTGGTGATCTCTTACAGAAAATTTAGATTTAGCACGGACTTCAATGTGAGATGCTTATAATAGTTTCCACAACGAAACTTTGCCTCGAAACCTGGCAGTAAATCCAAAGAGCTTCTGGTAGTATGTGAAGTATGCTAGTGGCAAGGCACAATCAGTGTCTTCTCTGCACAATAGTAATGGAGATACTATCGAAGACAGTGCTGTCAAAGCAGAGTTACTAAACACAGCCTTCCAAAATGCCTTCACAAAAGAGGATGAAGTAAATATTCCAGAGTTTGAATCAAGTACAGCTGACAACATGCGTAATGTAGAAGTAGATATCCTCGGAGTAGTGAAGCAACTTAAATCACTTAACAGATAAGTCTTCTGGTCCAGACTGTGTACCAATTACATTCTTTCAGAGTATGCTGATGCAATAGCTCCATACTGGACAATCGTATACAACCATGCACTCGACAAAAGATTGGAAACTTGCACAGGTCACGTCAATAATCAAGAAAGATAGAAGTAAGCCACTAAATTGCAGGCCGATATCATTAATGTCGATATTCAGCAGGATTTTATAACATATTTTGTTTGAACATAATGAATTACCTCGAAGAAAACGGTCTATTGACACACAGTCAACACGGATTTAGAAAACGTCATTCTTGTGAAACACAACTAACTCCTTACTCACATGAAGTGTTGAGTGCTATTGACAATGGATTTCAAATTGATTCTGTATTTCTAGATTTCCAGAAGGCTTTTGACACTATACCACACTAGCTGTTTGTAGTGAAAGTGCGTGCCTTTGGAATATAGTCTCAGTTATGTGATTGGATTTGTGATTTCCTGTCGGAGAGGTCACAGTTCATAGTAACTGACAGAAAGTCATCAAGAAAAACAGATGTGATTTCTGGCGTTCTCAAAGTTAGTGTTACAGGCCCTTTGCAGTTCCTTATCTATATAAATGATTTGGGAGACTATCTGAGCAGCTGTCTTAGATTGTTTGCAGATGTCTTTTATCGACTAGTAAAGGTATCAGATGATCAAAACAAATTGCAAAAAGATTAAGAAAAGATATATGTATGGTACAAAAATTTACAATGGACCCTAAATAACGGAAAGTGCTAAAAGGAATCCATTAAACTTCAGTTACACAATAAATCAGTCAAATTTAAAGGCCATAAATTCAACTAAATACAGTTATGAACAACTTAAATTTGAAGGAACACACAGAAAATGTTGTGGGGAAGGCGAACCAAAGACTGTATTTTATTGGCAGGACACTTAGAAAATGTATCAGATCTACTAAGGAGACTGTATACACTACGCTTGTCCATTCTCTTCTAGAATACTGTTGCGCAGTGTGGGATCCTTACCAGATAGAATTGACAGACTACATCGAATAAGTTCAAAGAAGGGCAGCACGTTTTGTATTACTGCAAAATAATGGAGAGAGTGTAACTGAAATGATACAGGATTTGGGATGGACATCATTAAAACAAAGACATTTTTCGTTGTGGAGGAATCTTCTCATGAAATGTAAGTCACCAACTTCTTCCTCCAAATGCAAAAATATTTTATTGATGCCGACCTACATGGGGAGAAATAATCACCATGATAAAATAAAGGAAATTGGAGCTCGTACGGAAAGATATTGGTGTTCGTTCTGTCCACGTGCTATACGAGATTGGAATAATAGAGAATTGTGATTTGCAGAGTATCATGTAGATGTAGATCTAGATGTAGACAGAGACTGCTGCAAAAAGCAAGAGCGAGGGGTCTGGGCTTGAGTCCTTGTCTGACACACAGTTTTAATCTATGAGGTAATCATTGAACTATTAGTGTAGACTACACCATAGCGTGAGAGAGTTACTTAAATGGCAGACAGTAAAAACACAAATGATCATAGAAGATAGAAGTGAAAGTTAGGCAGTTGATATGTATTGACATCAGTTGCATCAGATTGTATGAGCCATACAGTAATGAACACCCAGTTCTGAATTGCAAACGTCTTAAGCAACGTTTCTAGTAAGGACAGAAATTTGGACTAGAGCATTACAATGAGAATCTTGACCTTTATTTAGCTGTAGAGTGGTATCATTCTTACAGAAAATGTAACATTATGCATGGCAGTATAGAATTTTTGCATAGAATGACATGTGAGTTCGCTGTTCTGGTTGACCAGGTGCTTTACTAGTGTAAAACTGGGATAAATAATAGTAGACATGTCAAGTATTCAAAGTGGAGATACGTGGCGTGAACCTGTTAATATAGGAAGGATGCTAATGGACGTATTTGTAAGCTGGTTTTACAATAATGTTTTGCAGACTTCTTAGGTTATAGGAAACACTATATTTCTTTACCCATCAGTAGACAATAAATGTATGGATGTTGTCAGAGTGGGCACAGCAAGAAGAATGCTACATGGTTTATGGCATGCTATAAGGAAACATGTTTACAGATAAGTAGAGTAAGGAAATCTAGAGCACTTACAAGGGTAAGAGGTGTACTGATGTGTTTTCGTACTGGTGACCTGCAGAGTTAGTGTGTAATGAGGACAGCATATAAATTTACTCCTTCCTTTAAAAACAGACATTAAAGGTTTGTTCTGGCTAGTTACTAAAAAATTCCTTCATTGCCATTTGAAATATGGTTTTTCTTAGCCATATTGTTTCTACTTCAGTGGCTCCTTTCCTAAACTAAAGAAATATTCTGTAGAATACTCTTTAAATTGGTGATGTTAACCGAAGGTGTTACTGCTGTGAGAAGTACTGAGTTCATCTGCAGTCAGACCCCCCAGGGGGTCCACAACTCTTTTGTGGACACGTGTGTAGCGAGCACGGGACCCTGAGCTAATGTGGCCCTCCTTCCTTTCCGGGCTGCATACCTTCCTTTTCCGCATCCTTCCCCGTTCCCCCATCTTCGCCCCCCCCCCCCCCCCACCTCTGGCTCCTTCCCTTTCTCCCCCTATGGGAGTATAGTTTGTGCCTACGAGACGGACGCTCGAAACTGTTCCAAATTCCTTGCCTTCTCCACTTGCCAGTCCTCGTCCTTCCTCTGTCCTTCTCTTTTCCTTCCCTCTTCTCTTTGCCCTTTTCTCCGCTGCGGCGTTTGAGACCCCCTCTTCTTTCCTTTCCCTTTCTCTTTTTTCCTCCCTGTGCGTGTCTGAAGGCCGACCCACGCGCTCCCATGCGTAGCCGGTGACGGGGTAACGCGTAATTCCCCGCCCCGGGTAGACAGGTAGGACACGTACGTACCCCCTGGTAACGGCCAGGCCCAGGGAGGGGTGATTACCCGAGCTGATACCTTCCGAAAGTGCCGATTGGTCCCTCCGTCCGTTTGTCGGGAGGTGTGACCTGAGGTGTGAACAATCACCTAAGGCGGGTGTGCCCTCAGTGAGGGCCCCCACAAGGGAGGAGCGCGCCATCGGAGACGCCGGTAATCATGGGGGATTCTTCCGCAATGGTTTCCTCACCTTCCACTATGTCTGCTCACAAACATAAGTTCACTGAGTCTCAGCCACAGACAGTTCTTCCATCGTTGCCACAGTTCCTTGTTGTTTCTCGGTCTGATGAAGGTCACGACTTCTCCACGGTCAACCCTTTCATTATTCAGAAAGGTGTCGACGCAATTGCAGGTCCTGTAAAGTCTTGTTCCAGATTACGGAATGGCACCCTGTTGCTAGAAACACACAGTGCCCTCCAGGCACAAAAATTGCTGCGTACTTCTCTGCTCCACACCTTCCCTGTCCAGGTGGAACCGCACCGTACCTTAAATTCCTCGCGTGGAGTCGTTTATACACGCTCCCTCGATGGATTGTCTGACGAAGAAATTCAGCACTACCTGTCTGACCAGGGCGTAACGGCTGTTCATAGAGTTATGAAAAGGGTTGACACGAACATCATTCCAACCCGCACTGTCTTCTTGACTTTCGACAAAGTTCAACTCCCATCGAAAATCAAAGCAGGCTATGAGATAATTTCCGTTCGCCCTTACGTCCCAAACCCTACGCGTTGCTATCGATGTCAGCGGATCAATCACACCAGCCAGTCCTGTTCCAATCCGGCCAAATGTGTTACGTGTGGCAAGGATGCCCATGAGGGTGGTTGTCCACCTCCATCCCCTCGCTGCATCAACTGTATGGGTGATCACGCTGCTTCCTCTAGAGATTGCCCAGTTTTTAAGGACGAAAAGCTCATCCAGGAAATAAGAGTGAAGGAAAAGGTGTCGACCTTTGCTGCTCGAAAATTATTCGCCAGTCGACAGCCCACCGTGCCTCAGACAGGCAAATACAGCACTGTCCTTGCTTCTCCTCGGCCAACAAAGGAGGCGGCCACGCAGACTTGCGACCTCACCTTTAGTGCCACGGTCGTCCGATCGGCCAGCGCAAAGATCGCCCGTTCAACTTCACCACTTTCGCCTGCCCACTCTATGGCTCACCCTTCGTCAGGTTCTGCTAAATCTCGAGCCCACAAGTCAGACACCAAGTCTTCGAAGAAAGAGCATACTCGTGAAGAGTTTTTACGTACGTCAACTTGACCACCATCGGTTCCTCCTTCATCTAAACCTCATACTTCCAAGAAGGCTACAAAGAAACCCAGTTCCTCTCCTCCTCTGCCAAGGCGTGTCCCATCCACAGCGCCACCTGGCGGAAATCGCCCTCGGCCGTCTTCTGTGTTGCCGACGCGCACTGCTGGTGGCCGGTCAACCGGCCGATCGCTGGTGGCAGGAGCTGCTCCTGACCAACCTATGGATCAGGATCTTCTGCCTTCGGCTGAATGCCATTCCATGCTGTCGGTCGCAAGCTCTGAGCAGTCGTTGAGTTGACAGCACCCTTGGTCACAATCCTCCATTTTCTGTTCACCCTATGTCCATTATCCACTGGAATATCCGCGGCATTCGAGCCAATCGGGATGAATTGTCGATCCTCTTACGATCCTACTCGCCGGTCATCTTCTGTCTTCAGGAAACAAAGCTGCGTCCTAATGACCGCTTTGTTTTCCCTCATTTTCAGTCCGTCCGATATGACCTCCCCTCTGTGGAAGGCACTCCAGCCCATGGAGGACTCATGATTCTTATCCATGATACTCTCCATTATCATCCAATCCCCTTAAACAGTTCCTTCCAAGCTGTCGCCATCCGTCTTTCCCTTTCTGGATACACGTTCTCTCTTTGTACTGTATACATTCCATCGTCCACACCAATGGCACGAGCTGATCTCCTTCATCTTCTTGGTCAGCTTCCACCCTCCTGTTTGCTGGTTGGGGACTTCAATGCCCACCACCCGCTTTGGGGATCTCCACATCCTTGTCCACGTGGCTCCCTATTGCTAGACGTCTTCCACCAAGCGGATCTAGTTTGCCTCAACACTGGGGTCCCCACGTTTTTGTCTGCCTCCACGACAAATTTATCTCATTTGGACCTTGCGATCGGTACTGTTCCGCTAGCTCGGCGCTTCGAATGGTTCGCCCTTGATGATACACACTCGAGTGACCACTTTCCATGTGTCCTTAGGCTGCAGCCTCAACTGCCATATATGCGCCCGCGACGCTGGAAGTTTGCCCAAGCCGATTGGACACTTTTTTCGTCTCTAGCGACATTCGATGACCGTCGCTTTCCCAGCGTCGACGATGAGGTCACACATATTACCGACGTTATTCTTACAGCTGCGGAACGTTCAATACCACGCACCTCCGAATCGCCCCGGCGCCCCCCAGTTCCTTGGTGGAACGAGGCATGCCGTGACGCAATACGTGAGTGGCGACGTGCTCTTCGCATTTTCCGTCACCATCCTACTTTGGCAAACTGTATCCGCTATAAGCAGCTCCGTGCGCGATGCCGTCGCGTCATCCGCGATAGCAAGAAGGCAAGCTGGAAATTCTTTATTAGTTCATTTAACTCCTTCACTCCCTCCTCGGAAGTTTGGAGTCGGCTTCGACGGTTCTCAGGCGCGCCTAGTTTCTCCCCGGTCTCTGGGCTCACTGTCGCGCATGATACCTTAGTGGACCCCATCGCAATTTCTAACTCATTGGGTCAGCACTTTGCTGAGATTTCGAGCTCTTCAAATTACCCGCCAGCGTTTCTCCCGAAGAAACGTGCAGCGGAAGTGCGACATCTTGCTTTCTCCTCTCAAAATCACGAAAGCTACAATACTGTTTTCTCCATGCGGGAACTCCAACATGCCCTCTCTTCTTCTCGCTCCTCCGCCCCAGGACCGGATGGTATCCATGTCCAAATGTTGCTGCATTTATCAACCCATAGTCTGCGTTACCTCCTTCGCCTTTATAATCGAATTTCGACCGACAGTACTTTTCCCAGACGATGGCGGGAAGCTATTGTCGTTCCCATTCCGAAACCTGGAAAGGACAAACATCTCCCCTCTAGCTATCGCCCCATTTCTCTCACGAGTAGTGTCTGTAAGATTTTGGAGCGTATGGTGAATTACCGTTTAGCTTGGTGGCTAGAATCCCGCAGTCTTTTAACACCTGCCCAATGCGGATTCCGAAAGCATCGCTCTGCAGTTGACCATCTTGTTGCTCTCTCCACTTATATCATGAACAATTTTCTCCGGAAACGCCAAACGGTAGCAATATTTTTTGATCTGGAGAGAGCATACGATACCTGTTGGAGGACAGGCATCCTCCGCACACTGTTCTCTTGGGGCTTTCGAGGCCGGCTGCCCCTTTTTCTTCGCGAATTTATGGCAGAGCGGACATTTAGGGTGCGGGTGAACACTACTCTCTCCCGTACTTTCTCTCAAGAAAACGGGGTACCCCAGGGCTCCGTGCTGAGTGTTGTACTGTTTGCCATCGCTATAAATCCAATTATGGATTGTCTCCTTCCTGATGTCTCGGGCTCCCTCTTTGTGGACGATTTTGCGATCTACTACAGCTCTCAACGGACCAGCCTTCTTGAACGACGTCTTCAAGGATGTCTCGATCGCCTCCACTCTTGGAGCCTCGAAACCGGCTTCCGTTTTTCTCCCAGTAAGACCGTTTGTATTAATTTTTGGTGACGTAAGGAGTTTCTTCCGCCCTCCTTACATCTAGGTCCTGTCAACCTTCCGTTTTCAGACGTCACTAAATTCTTGGGTCTTATGTTTGACAGAAAACTGTGCTGGTCCTCCCACGTTTCCTATCTTTCGGCTCGCTGTCTGCGAACGCTCAACACCCTCCGTGTCCTGAATGGTACCTCCTGGGGAGCGGACCGAGTGGTCCTTCTCCGCCTCTATCGCGCCTTAGTGCGCTCGAAATTGGACTATGGAAGCATAGTCTACTCCTCTGCTCGGCCGTCTATTCTTCGGCGTCTCGACTCTATCCACCACCGTGGATTACGTTTAGCGTCTGGAGCTTTTTACACTAGCCCTGTGGAAAGCCTTTATGCTGAGACTGCAGAACCTCCGCTGTCCAATCGGCGAGCGGTCCTTCTGAGTCGTTATGCTAGCCATCTGTCTTCCATGCCTGCTAATCCAGCCCATGGCCCTTTTTTCGACGCCTCCTTTGATGTAGGGTATGCAGGCCGCTCCTCCTCCCTACTACCCCCGGGAGTCCGCTTCCGTCAACTGCTCCATTCTCTTTCCTTCCGCTTTCCTAAAACCTTCTTGACAACTTGGGGTACAGCACCGCCTTGGCTCCGTCCCCGGATCTGTCTGCTCCGTGATCTTTGTCAATTTCCCAAGGATGGTACACCTTCACTTGTTTATCGTCGGGCATTTGCTGCTCTATGTGCACAAATGACGGACGCCACCTTTATTTACACCGACGGCTCGAAAACATCGTTGGGTGTAGGGAGTGCCTATATTTTTGGCGACGCCCCAAATCACTTTCGGCTTCCCGACCAGTGTTCGGTTTATACTGTGGAGCTTTTCGCTGTTCTCCAGGCTGTCCACTACATCCGCCGCCATCAGCGGATACAGTACGTAATCTGCTCAGATTCTCTCAGCTCTCTCCTCAGTCTCCAAGCTCTTTACCCTGTGCACCCTCTGGTCCACCGGATTCAGGACTGTCTGCGCTTGCTGCACCTGGGGGGCGTCTCGGTGGCGTTCCTCTGGCTCCCGGGACACGCTGGTATCTGTGGGAATGAGGCGGCTGATATAGCAGCCAAGGCTGCAGTTTCTCTTCCTCGGCCAGCTATTCAGTCGCTTCCCTTCACCGATCTACGGAGCGGTTTATGTCGCCAAGTTGCTCATTTATGGCATGCGCATTGGTCAACACTTCCCCGAAATAAATTGCGGGAAGTGAAAGCCCTTCCTTGCGCTTGGACCTCTTCCTCCCGAACGCGTCATCGGGAGGAGGTAATTTTAGCTAGACTCCGGATAGGGCACTGTCTTTTTAGCCATCGACATCTTTTAAGCGGCGATCCTCCCCCACTCTGTCCCCACTGCTCTCAGCTGTGGACGGTAAGACACCTTTTAATTGAATGCCCCTATTTTAATCCGTTACGCTCCCGTCTACAGCTATCGCCTGATCTATCGTCGATTTTAGCAGATGACACGCGCTCAGCCGACCGCGTTCTCCAGTTTATTAGTGACAGTGAAATGACGTCAGTCATTTGAAGTTTTATCGGGGACCATCAACCCCTCTCTGTAGTGGACTTTTAAGCCTTGTTTCTGCTTTTAGTGTCTCCAATTTTTTGAGTTTCGTTCCCATTTTTGCTGTTTTCCATTTTCAGTTTTTATTATTTCCTCAGTCACGGACCGGGCGCTAATGACCATAGCAGTTTTGCGCCCTAAAACAAAAAAAAAAAAAAAAAAAAAAAAAAAAAAAAAAAAAAATCTGCAGTCAGTACAGCCTACTACTACTACTACTACTACTACTAATACTAATACTAATACTACTATTCTGCCCAGTGTACTTCATGGAAGACATGAAAGAATTTCAGTATTGCTTTCTTTCCCCTCCAGGTTCAACGAATAGTAGAAGGTGGAGAACCATCAACATTCAAACAATATTTCAGTGGCTGGAGAGAGACAGGTGATCAAATTGGTCTAGGAAGGATCTATACAGTGGAGCAAATTGCAGGTAAGTTGGGAGAACTAAAATCTTTAACTCATCCCAGTTTACATATAATGTTTAATTAATTATTTTTTGTCACTAGCAAGCATGCCTGAGCCAGATTTTGATCCCAGCTCTCTACATGCCGAAAAAATAAGACTTCTAGCTAAGAATGCTGGCAGAGCCTTTGGTTTTATGCCTGATGATGGCTCAGGAAAAGCAGAAGTATATCGAATTGAAGATTTTGAATTAGTGCCAATTGATCCTGCTACATATGGAATGTTCTTTGGTGGCGACTCTTACGTGATAAAGTATACATATGAGAAAGACAGACGACAAAGCTACATAATCTACTTCTGGCAGGTATGCAACTTGCATAAACAAGTTACAAAAAGTGAGAGGAGAATGAATTTGCCTTGGACTGCAATTAAATGATCTTAAGTTTTTTTATTGGAGCAAGATAGATTTTGTGGCTACTGTACAAGCCTCATCTTCAGCTATACCTATTTGCATTAAAATACTATATGTATTCTCATTCATTCTGCCTCGGTAATCAAACTGCACCTACTTTTCATGTGGGTAAAATATATTTAGTATATGTAAAGAAAATACAATGTAAACTGGTTTATCAGTTATTATTATTATTATTATTGTTATTATTAGATTTGCTGATTTATTATGTAAGGTTCATCTAATTTATTGTTTAACTAATATTGTGCAAAAGAGAAGCAACAATGTAAGTTATAGTGAAAAGTAGTTTGTTTGCATGAAAACAGGGATCAAATGAAAAGAAACTTCATTAGTCCCTTTAACATAAAATTTGTTGGTTGATACCACAGCCAAAATTGTATACACCTGAAAATATCATTTTTTGCAAAATGAGGCCAATAAAGGTCTTCCTTCTGGCTCTTAATTTTTTTATTTACCATGTTAAATGCTCTGTCTGTAAAACTAAAATTGAAGTTATATATCTCTCTCTCTCTCTCTCTCTCTCTCTCTCTCTCTCTCTCTATCTATCTAACCACGGAGACCAGAGGGCGAGCAACTGCACCTGGTGGGAGCAGTAGTCTGAGTAGTGGAGTGAAGGAGGAGACTGGTGTGGGGAGGGGGGAGAGCAGGATGGGGGGGGGAGGGTGTAGTGTTTCTTGTGAGAGCATGAGGGGGACATGGTCGGGACAGGGTAGGGTTGCTTTAACTGCAATCTGGAGTTTTTCAGGGGGGTGGGGGAGTGTAAAAGGAGCATAGTAGAAGAGGAAAAAGAGAGACTGGTGGATGTCTTAATGGAATATAAGGCTGTGTAGTTCTAGAGTAGGAGAAGGGAAGGGGATAGGTGAGGGAAGTACAGGGACTAGTGAAGGTGGAAGACAGGGGTTACAGGAATGTAGGATGTGTTGCAGGGACACCTGTCCAATTCAGAAAGTCTGGTGTCAGTAGCGAAGATCCAGATGCCACACTTTTCTTCCTACCAACACCAGCCATTATGAATGAATGGTACAGGTGGTAACTCTCCCTTCAATATATTCTACATTCCCATAACCGCCTGGCCTCAACCTTCACTAGTCCCTGTCCATCCCCCACCAATCACTCTCTCTGCTTATACACCAGCCATATGCAATCTTCTTTTCCACTTGCACACAAACTAGTCTCTCCATTTTTTTGCCTCTTCTCTACTTCTCGGCTCCCTCCTACTCCCTTGACTGCACCTTCAAGCCCTGCCCTGTCCCCACCACATGCGTGTGTTCTCGCACAAGCAGGGCTACAGCCTCACACACCCCTATCATGCTGTCCCTCACCCTCCCTGCTACAATCTTCTCCTCCCCCCCCCTCCCCCTCCCCCTCCCAACTACCACCCAGATTGCTTCTCCCATCAAGGTGAGTTGTGCTTGTGACAAAATTGTCCTTTTTCCTACATTAAAAGAAGGCCTTTTGTTTGAAAGCTCACATTTATAACTCTGGTTCCCCCACCCCAGGCCTCTATCATCTCCACTATATGGTGAATAGCTATCTCTCCTTTTTGTAACATTGTTGTTATTAGATCTGGAGATCTGGCAGTTACATGATCAAATGCCTCATTAGAATATCCAGTCAGCCATATTGGCACTTTCAATTCATTTCTTGATGATTCAGATTCTGTTTTCTAAATTCATTGTTGGAGTGAATGAGAGTTTCGGCACCATTAAAACAAAAGTTCTGTAGGAGAGGAAACTTAAATCTTAAATGAAGATCACTGAGATGATGATGTATGAATTCTGTGAAGTTAAATGTAGTTTTCATGTATTAACATGCTTTTCAGGGCAAAGATAGCACTCAAGATGAAAGAGCAGCTTCTGCAATTCATGCTGTAAGACTTGATGATGAAGTTGGTGGAAAAGCTGTTCAAGTCAGAGTTACACAGGGCAATGAACCAAGGCATTTCTTAAGAATATTTAAAGGTAAAGGTCTATTTTGCATACCTTCTGATAAACCACCATCTCTTGCATACAGGACTCTATTAGTATGACACAGTGTGATGCAATGCTCTGCTGTGGTATGTTAGATCGAGAAGGCAGGGCAGTAATAGAAGTTACTGTTGAGTATTTTATATGCCAACCTAGAAATTTTAAAGCAATAACAGAATCTTCATAGGGAAGACCTTCCCCCCCCCCTTTTTTTAAAAAGCACCATAAAGTGTGTGTTCAATCAAGTGATCACCACCATCCGGTTGAACATGTACTCGATAGTCGTGAAGTATGAAACGAGTCATTTTAGTAATTTGACAAAGCGTGTAAATGGAACTCTTGCTATTGTCACCAGTTAAAATTGTAGAAGGGGGAGACTGACAGATCAGCTGTTGCAGAATATCCTTTGCAGCCAGGAGACCGACCACGTTGTTTGATTGAACTAGAGTACTGGCAGCCACTAGTGGGTACCATGAAAAGCTATACAGAGGGGCCATAGAGATTGTAAAATACCCCAGAAATTTCAATGGGAAGGAGGAGGGCATGAAATTGAATGAAGTTTGGATTTAGCATACTGGTCTTCCACCATTGGGACGATGATGATTGGCAATGACCAATTGCGTTCGGGTATTCAAAGCATGTGACATCACACCACTGTGTGGAAGCACATGTAAATGGAATTTTACTGCAGTCAGTAATGAGCCAGGGTGTGAATCAGACACTCAAACAAGCCATGATCCCCCTTCAAAATTTCCTCCACAGTTGGAGGCGAAACATTAGATTTAAATGTGAAATCCATTCAATCACAACAGAATAGTTGAGAACCTTTTATTAATTGTGACATTTCCCACTGTGAAAGTTCACATTTTACAATTACATTTTACACTGTCAACAGTTACTTAAATTTGTAGAACATCCAACTTTTATTATGGGGAAACTAATTGTGGAAATTTTAAGTTAATAAATAAATGTAAATGTCCAATGATTTGAGAATGTAATATTTTGTATTCAACAGTTTCATTGAATATTCCACTATACACCAACTGAAATGCTGATAACTGTGATTTCTTTTTTCTTTTCTTCTTCTTCTTCTTATTCTTATTCTTCTTCTTTTCTCTTTTTTTCTAGGTAAAATGATCATCTTCATGGGTGGAAAAGCTAGTGGTTTCAAAAATTTGCGTGATCATGACACTTACGATACTGATGGAACAAGACTCTTCCAGGTTAGTTACCAAGGAAATTTTGAACATTTTTCACTTAAATAATAAAACAGGTATTATTAACACTGAAATTTTCTAGGTTCGTGGTACCTGTCCAGATGATGTAAGGGCTGTACAAGTTCCTGAAGTAGCGTCTTCTCTACAGTCAGATGATGTGTTTGTGCTGGAAATACCTGGAAAAACCTTTGTGTGGCTTGGAAAGGTAACACTCTTTAAGTCCACATTATCCCATATAAACATTTTCCATCAGAAGAAGATATTGGTGACAGACACATTCTGATGATAATAGTGGCATAAGTGCTTACATAATTTAACTTTACTGACAGAGATATAGATTCAATTGGACTACAGCAATGGCTAAAACAAGAAGCCGATTAAGTGTTATAGTTGGAAAGTTTACTTCTTGAGTCCCATAACCTGCATTCTGTCATTTCCTCTGCAATCTTTGATGACACAGCAGATTATCTGTTCATGACATGAGGTATCTGCCTTTCTTCTTTGTCCTGCTCCAGTTATGCTCTTTCTGCATCTTTGTTCTCTGAACTTTCAAAACTGACTTTTTCTTCTCATTGCACACTGATAATATGTTCACATTAAACAATTCCCAATTTTGTTCATAAGCATTGTGAACAGTATGGAGGGCTAATACTGATACCTTAATATACATCCTAGTAAATACGGCTTGTTGATGCATTATTCCATTGCATGTGTGATGTGTCAGCAACTGTGAAGTGTAGATGGTTATAGTGAGACCACAGTCTCTGTGCTAAGCATGAGTTTGGTAAGGAGACATAATGCTGGCACACAGTCCACAACGATGGCCTCAGAGCCTGTTTGTAGTGTTTGATGGGCCACTGTCAATAAGTCTTTCTCCCTATGCATGTAACATCCAACAGAGGTTTTGAATTTATTTCAGAACACTGGGGCATAATTTAGTAATAGGAAATTCATATCAGTATTATGCTGTTTTTACTTAAATTTTGTTGATGGATATTATCATTACCACCTGGTTTTGAGCAATTACATCCATCTTGAATACCATAATCACATATAACCACAGTTAAAATGAAGGCAGAACTTTTTTTACATCAGGCTGACGTATTAGCAACCATTAAGACTACTTTCTCCAACACAAACAGTAATTTGGTAGGAGCACATTCTCACTGCTTGCTTCTATAATTTGAAAAGGACATGATATTGAGATAAAATTAGACCATAGCTCAAACACACACAGTGTATGCATAGTACACGAGTTTCAAGGGTTGTATCGTGTGCTGATCACAATAACTAACAAACTTTTCCAAGCTCTTGCAACAAAATGTCTGTATGCAGTTTCCTGTTTAGTGTAACCCTAATGTGCAGCATGGTGCATGAAGTTCTGCCCTGTGCTAATATTTCCATCTACATGTAAATTATACTAATTGTGTATCTTTTTGTCTCAGATAAAAGCTCATTTTTTTATTATTGTTTGTGGCAAACTTTTCACTCTGAACCAAAATCGTAAGAAATATTTTCCTGGATATCTGAGTTGTCCTTACCACTGATTATCGGTACCTTCGTAACATCTCTACACAAGAATGTAGCTTTGGGAGGTCATTTATGACTAATATAAAAAGATAGGACAAAAAAATGATCCCTTTGTGACACACACATTGTACTGAGAGTATTAGATTGCAGGGTGCAGGTCCCCCCTCCCAAACAAACTGTTTTGTACCACTCAGTTCGTTTCTAAACCAGTAACTGGTCATGGACAGCATCCCTAACTTCATATTGCTAAAGATTTGAGAGATCTATAATGACAAAGGTTTCTATTAACCATAGCGTATACCTACAGTTAGCTGCTATTCATGCTATTCAACTTGAGAGTGTGTCAAGAAACTCAGTGTGTTGACAGTGAACTTACTTTTGTGAAATTAATATAATGATGCAATTAGGTTCATCAGATGTGTTTGAAATACATTCAAATGTCTTTAAAATATTATCATCTTTATGACATTTTATCAGGTTTATTACAACAAAACTAAAATCAGTATAAGAGGCACAGAAGTCTTTGAAGCCACAGCTTACACATGTTGTTTCCCAAGCCTTCACGACTAACAGATGCTAAGTGTTTTGAGGGAGCTAACATTTAGTGTCCCCACAGATGTAAAGTGAACAAGAAAAAATTCAGTGACATGGCAACATTGGGCAGGAATTAAACACACACACTTACATGTCAGTACAGGAATACAACATGTGAAATATCAATACAGATAAAAGTCTGAGGTGGCAGTCTATAACAAATTCAAAGCAAATTTCAATAGCATGGTCACACACAGTCCAAAGAACATTCACATACATAGTCCACATCAAGTAGGGATGGTTGTCCTACAGGACAGTCCAGCATCAAGTGGAGCGAAATGAATATGTGCTGGTCTCAGGATGTGACATTGGTTTTAATGACTGGTTGTGGCCAGGGTGTGTGCTCCCCTTCAGTAAGCTGCCTTAGTTCTGTGTCCCTCTAGGGCAAGACTCGGTTATTGCTACAGAACAAAATACTTTATGACTCTTATATTGAAGAACAGCAACACCAACTCTTGAGCTGGTAAAGTTTAAAAATAGTATATAAATAATTCAGAAAGTATAGATTAATGCATGAGAAATCTAAAACCTTTCAAAATCGCATTTAATCTTCCATTCAAAGTGTGAAAAAAGATCATAAAATAGAAGAAATATCTACTGGTAAGTAGCATTGAACCTTTCACTTGGGATATCTCAGTTTTCATTTCAATGGCTAAGAGTCAAACTTTGAAGCATCCCCAACTCTCTTGTGGTTCCCTTTTTAGGTACTCCATGTCAACGTCTGCCCGTAGATACGTATCATCAGTAGGTTTGCTGGCTTTACTTCCTGACGTGACAGCGACAACTCTCCGATGAGGTGCGGGCCTTGTGTTTTGCTATTACTGCGAGTCTTGTAAATATCGCCTTTATTTAGTAATTTGCCCAGCTAAAACTCTCCCCTTTTATGATTAAGACAGCCTGCGCCACCTTTCGCAGGGAGTGGGGACGTCAAAGAGTCAAAAAAGTTCATATTAAGCTGTCCGTAAAACATGAAAACGTTCACTTCAGTTAGCGTATTAGTTAATGCCTATGCTTTCCGCTAGATGGTGCTGACTTACTGCTGAATAGCTTTGGTTCTGTAAAACCTTCACTGATTAGTACTAGGTAAATGAAATAAGTACAACACTCTTGTATTTCACTTTCACTCTATATTCAAGGATTAAGATGGTGATGGATGATGGTCTATTTAAAAGGTTCCTAGCCTGGAGGAATCTAAATAGTCCGCAAATGCCGAAATGCACACGCTCTACGTCCAGATTCGCAACTAATGGCACATGACACTTTCAAAAGTCCACACATTAATATCTGAATACTGGTACCTCCGAATTCACTCGTATCGGCAGATAATTTGAGTTTCTGTCTAGTGCTAGATTGGAACTTTACGGACATACAAAGTCCTAAAATCCCCTTAATACTCCATTGCTACCAACAGTCAGAGATCATACACTACATAACTTTTAATCTCCATAATATTCTAACAGTTTATAGTGAATCTTAACATGATAAAGTCCAATGTAATTATTGTCTCACTGAATGACACGGGTTCCCCGCCCTTTAACGAAACAATCAAGGGAAAAAAAAAAGGCGGCAATAATGACGATCAGGTCTTTTTATAGGTTTTTAATCACAAGAGTTTAACGTCTCTGCCTTCTCCATGACGGAGCTTCCGTGGGTTTGCTGTACTTAGACGTTAAACTACTTGCTGATATACTATAATTTTGATCTGCAATTACCGAACTCTGATTCTACACTATTTTCCCCTCTAAAAATTCTATTCTTAATTTTAAATTTTTCTTTCTGTAGCTTTTATCACTCTAAACTGAACCAAGGTGTTACAGCTACCAAAGTTACATTATGAAAGATCTACTTAAATAATGGAATAAAAATGATTTATCAAGCGAAGTCCCTTGTGAGTAAAGAAAAAACATCATTTCATAACCATGACCACAAAATTGGTGAAAAATCTGCAAAATATATACAGGACAGCAAATGACCCAGTCTGCGTATGTTTAGATAAGAATGACCAAATGTGGAATATATACTAACATTACACAAATGAAATCACTTTAGAAAGTCTTGAGAGTTTTAAAATTGTAGACATTATGAATGAAAAATATTATGTAAGATTATCTTACTACAGCACACACAACTTACGAGCAAAAAAAAAAAAAAAAAAAAAACAAAAAAACAAAGATGATGTGACTTACCGAACGAAAGCGCTGGCAGGTCGATAGACACACACACAAAATTCAAGCTTTCGCAACAAACTGTTGCCTCATCAGGAAAGAGGGAAGGAGAGGGAAAGACGAAAGGATGTGGGTTTTAAGGGAGAGGGTAAGGAGTCATTCCAATCCCGGGAGCGGAAAGACTTACCTTAGGGGGAAAAAAGGACGGGTATACACTCGTGCGCGCGCGCACACACACACACACACACATCCATCCACACATATACAGACACAAGCAGACATCTCACAAGCAGACATATTTGAAGTCTGCTTGTGAGATGTCTGCTTGTGTCTGTATATGTGTGGATGGATATGTGTGTGTGTGTGTGTGTGCGTGAGTGTATACCCGTCCTTTTTTCCCCCTAAGGTAAGTCTTTCCGCTCCCGGGATTGGAATGACTCCTTACCCTCTCCCTTAAAACCCACATCCTTTCGTCTTTCCCTCTCCTTCCCTCTTTCCTGATGAGGCAACAGTTTGTTGCGAAAGCTTGAATTTTTTGTGTGTGTGTGTGTGTGTGTGTGTGTGTGTGTGTGTGTGTGTTTGTGTTTGTTTGTGTGTCTATCGACCTGCCAGCGCTTTCGTTCGGTAAGTCACATCATCTTTGTTTTTAGATATATTTTTCCCACGTGGAATGTTTCCCTCTCTCTCTCTCTCTCTCTCTCTCTCTCTCTATATATATATATATATATATATATATATATATATTTTCCTGTTCATACTGGTATATTTTAAGTTTTATTAGTCATAACCAACAGAATATAATGACAAAAAACAATTTTTTTTTCCAGCTTTCAAATGATGAGGAAAAAGAATTTGGAGCACATGCAAGTGCCCTTGTTTCACCAGATGTTACTGTAACTACTATAAATGAAGGAGATGAGCCAGATGAATTCTGGGGAGCTCTTGGAGGCAAGGGAGATTATATATCAGAATTTGATGCTCAAGGAATTCCTCTTCTTGGACCCAGACTTTTCCATTGCAGGATTACAATTACCGGTAGATTCAGAGTTGAAGAGATCCCTCATTATAAGCAGGAGGTAAATGACAAATTGTTCTTATACTTTTGTGATGTTAAATTCTTGCTGATAATGTCAGGATGCATTTTCGGGAAAAATAATTGTTTTTTATAATTTGAATAACTGGCAGAAATTAATTTGTATTTAATAGGGCAACAGTTCCACTAATAGTTCATTTGCCAGGTGATATTCTTGAAGAGTTAACAAAATCATAGGTGGGACACACAATCATCAGTTTAGGCTATAACAATATGAAAGTTCCACAGTGAAAAAATTGTAATGTTTTTGATTCAAAGTTGAAATACTGCAGAATAAAAGAAGACTGCTGCATAGTAATTTATGGCCACACTTTTTGTGACTTTTTAATTATGCATTAGAGAAGCCCCGAAACTTGTATCCTCATCGTACTGTTCTGACCTCTCCTCTGAGACTTTTCCTTTTCTTAAAAAACTGAAGAGACATTGTTTTGTACTCTATGCAGATGTTTGAATCATTGTGAGTGGCATTATTAATGAAGATAATGTTCCATCTTATAAATGGTATAGTTCACACTACCTTTCATTTGCAACTATTATTTACCCTTTCTCTTCTCCACCAAGTGAATGAAATATGTATGCATTGGACCACTGTGAAACATAACTAAGATGAAATAAAGATTTGACTGAATGTTGCAGATCAGCACAGTAATAACTGCAGGAATCAGCCTTGTCAGTTTCATTGACAACAACCAAGTCTAAAGTATTAAACACATTTGCTGCAAAGAAAGGGAAAAGTAATTGCTTGTCTTACAAGAAATTTTCAGAAAATTGGTCACACATTACCTGTGGGGATGAAAATGTGGAGAGGCTATACCAAAAATTCAACCATATAAGGTGTTCAAAAATATCTGATTTTAACCATTTGTATTCATTGATGGACACATGCTACAGAAAATGGACAAATAAGAGTTTTTGGCATCATGATAGAATGTGACAAACATACGCAATATAATAGTAGAGAGTAGCAGTAGAGATGACAAATTCATTTTATATATGCCAGTAACTGGTTTTGGTCATTATGACCATCCTCAGACCAAGGTTCCAGATGAGAGGAGCCAGTGCCACTTTGGGTTTACACTAGTATCCATCAGAAACTGCAAAGGGACAAATTGCAGATACTCAAAGAACTAGTTTTTCTTTTTCCTGTCTTCAGCTATGGCATTAAAATTATCAGCTCTTTTGGAACTTGAGATTAGATATAGAACTAAGCTTCCTTACAGACCAAAGCTAATATACACTGAAGCATCAAAGAAACTGGTATAGCATGCCTATTCAAATACAGAGATATGTAAATGGGCAGAATACGGCGCTGCGATCGGCTGCACCTACATAAGGCAACAAGTGTCTGGCGCAGTTGTTGGATAGGTTACTGCTGCTACAACGGGAAGTGATCAGGATGTGAGTGAGTTTGAATGTGGTGTTATAGTCAGTGCACAAGCGATGGAACACAGCATCTCCGAGGTAGCAATGAAGTGGGGATTTTTCCCCATACGACGACCATTACACAAGCGAACCGTGAACATCAGGAATCCGGTAAAACATCCAATCTCTGACATCGCTGCGGCCGGAAAAAGATTGTGCAAGAACAGGACCAATGACAACTGTAGAGAATCGTTCACCATTACAGAAGTGCAACCCTTTTGCAAATTGCTGCAGATTTAAATGTTGGGACATCAAAGTGTTGGCGTGCGAACTATTCAATGAATCATCATCAAAATGGGCTTTCGGAGCCCACAGAGGTATCCGGAATGACTGCACAACACAAAGCTTTAAGCCTAGCCTGGCCCCATAAACAGACATTTGACTGTTGATGACTGGAAACATGTTGCCTAGTCAGGCGAGTCTCGTTTCAAATTGTATCGAGCAGATGGATGTGTATGGGTATGGAGACAACCTCATGAATCCGTGCACCCTGTGTGTCTACAGGGGACTGTTCAAGCTGGTGGAGGCTCTGTAATGGCGTGGGGCATGAGCAGTTGGAGTGATATGGGATCCCTGATAAATCTAGATATGACTGACAGGTGACATGTACATAAGCATCTTGTCTGGTCACCTGTCTCCATTCATGTCCATTGTGAATTCCAACAGACTTGGGCAATTCCAGCGGGACAATGCGACACCCGACACATCCAAAACTGCTACAGAGTGCCTCCAGGGACACTCCTCTGAGTTTAAACAGTTCCAGCGGCCACCAAATTACCCAGAGATGAGCCTTATTAAGCATATCTGGGATGCCTCACAACATGCTGTTCAGAAGAGATCTCCACCCCCTCGAGCTCTTACACGATATTGGGCATGTGCACCAGTTTCTTTGGCTCTACAGTATATCATCCAATGAAGGCTAAGTCTAGGGGTGAAACCTGGATAGGCACACCTCAGAAAAATGTGTTTTTGATTATCCTTATGAATCAATTTATAATGTTGATGACAATTTGAAATTGTATGGGAATAGATTTGGTATTAGCAGAAAGCAGAAACATGGTACAAATTCATTGTGACTAAGATATTACTTTTGTGGCAGCCTTCGTAGCGACAACACTTCGCTGTAGAAACGGCCTACGAAGTCACCGCCACACTTTTAATAGCGGGCCGACCGGTCCGCTGGAACAGTGAACAGAAAGATGAAAACCCAAACACTCGGATTAAATGAAAGTCGGTACTTATCTTTATTAACGACGATACAGAACACAGTGGTGAACATGGTCTACAGAAAACTGTCTAGTTCGAGTCGGAGCGGCTAGGTCAGCGTCGGCTGACGACAAACAACAACTCTGCTGCGATGAACACACAACTGACTATCAAGTACACAATTCGGTGGCGAGTCTACAACTGAGCGGCGAATACAGAACCGTCCTAGCGCTCGCGACTCCAGCGCTTAAGAAGGCAGAAGCCAGCGGTGGCGCGCGCAGACATGCGGCGATTTCCTGTATCGCTGGCGCTGCTTATGCGGACGGCGTCCGGACTTTGATGCTGCCAACCTTTTTGGCAGTGGGCTCGGTTGGCATTACTGGCTAGGATATAACACTCCTCCCCCCCAAATCGCCGCACCGTCGTTGAATAATGACGTGGCGAGCGTCGACGGCGGGGGAGGGGTCTGGCCGCAGACGTAGCAGAAGAGACCGGGGAGGAGACTGTTGTCGGTGGCAGTCCCCGGCCTGCACCCCAGCATTGGCTGCGCGGGGCCTCGGAAAACACCGACTGAAAACCGAGGTCAGGGTGCACGCCTGTGACCACGGGCGCAGCTTCTGGTACTGGACGCGACGGGGCGTCGGGACCCACGAAGAGAAGCAGCGTCTCCTGACGCTGCATCGACGGCTGCTGAGTGGGCGCCGGACAAGGCGCTGCGGTGTCGGACTCCTTGGGGGTGCCCAAGGAAAGCGGCTGCAGTACAGGCTGCACAGCCACCGCTTGGGAAGGCGGCCCGGCTGAGGGGTCGACGTCCATCAGCTCCGAAGGCGGTGGCGACCGAAGAGGGACCGCAGGCGCTGGAGCGACCACCCGGGGCGCTCCCGTATGAAGCTGCGTGGGAGGCATCAACGGGACGGGCTGTCGGCGTGGTAGCAGCGACGGCTGCTGCTGCTGCCCTGGGGGCGGCAGCGAAGTCGGAAGGCGCGGCTGGAACCCGCCGCGGACCAAATCTGTGGACAAAGAACGAGCGGCAGAATCCGGGCGGCCAGCGCGGCGCAACTGGTTCTGATGCCTCCTGTGCACCCCAGTAGCACCTTGAACAGTATAAAAACCGCGACCCTGGACACTTATCACGGTACCACGTTCCCAACGACGGCGACCGTGATAAACTCTGAAAAAAACGGCGTCGTTGCGCTGAAAACGCGTGCGATGCTCAGAAGCGGCGGGTCGATCCGGGGGGTGCAACAACCGTAGCAGGGTGCGATGACGACGGCCGTGGAGAAGCTCCGCAGGCGAAGGGCCGTCGCGTGGCGTGGTCCGGTACGACGACAGGAACGTGATGAGGGCCTGCTGACGAGAGTGCGTAGCACGAAGGCGGTCCATATGATCCTTGAATGTGCGTACAAAACGTTCTGCTGCACCATTCGATTGAGGGTGGAACGGTGGAGTAAGAACATGGCGAATGCCATTGGCAGAACAAAAACCTTCAAATTCAGCAGAGGTAAATTGTGGACCATTGTCGGACACTAAAACTTCTGGAAGACCCTCAATACAAAAAATTGAAGTCAACGGCTGTATAGTTTGTGCAGACGTTGTAGACTGCATGGGCACAACAAACGGAAAATTACTAAATGCATCTATCACGATGAGCCAACGAGAATGCCAATATGGGCCAGCGAAATCAATATGTACTCGCTGCCAGGGACCGGCAGGGCGTGCCCACTCAAAATAGCGTTGAGGCGGAGCAGCTTGGTGTTCGGCACACGTCGAACAATCTGTAGACATCTGCGTAATCTGCTTATCAATGCCGATCCATGTACAATGACGGCGGGCTAGCTGCTTGGTGCGGACCACTCCCCAATGACCTTGATGCAACAAGTCGAGGACCTTGGATTGGAGCACTTGGGGAACCACTACACGAAGCTGGTCATTCTCGGTGCGTAACAGCAAAACTCCGTGCGAAACAGACAACAGATGACGTTGCGGATAATAGCGACGAACCACAGGATCCGATATGTCCTTCGCCTTGGACGGCCAACCACGTTGAACAAAACGTAATAGTAAACTCAGATGAGGATCCGTAGCTGTCTCACGTGCCACCTGACGATAATCAATCGGAAAATCCCGGAGGGATTGATGCTCATCGGCGTCAATCTGATGGCAAGAGTCGTCAGAGGAATCGAAGACCTCATCCGCAGCAATCAGCAATCTAGAAAGCGCGTCAGCGTTTGCATGCTGAGCTGTAGGGCGATACAGTATCTCATACTGGTATTGTGATAACAAAAGAGCCCAACGTTGTAGTCTCTGAGCTGTCCGCTGAGGAACTGGTTTAGACGGATGAAACAGTGACGTCAGGGGCTTGTGATCTGTGACTAAATAGAATGGTCTACCATAGAGGTAGTGATGGAATTTGGTGACACCGAACACAATAGCCAACGCTTCCTTGTCCAATTGGCTATAATTACACTGAGCTTTGTTTAGCAATTTAGAGGCGAACACAATAGGACGTTCGGTGTTACCGACTCGGTGAGACAACACAGCACCGAGGCCGAAAGAAGAGGCATCACAAGCTAACACCAGAGGCTTGTTAGGGTCGTAATGGACCAGACAACAATCATTCAATAAAGCCTCTTTAAGCTGCTGAAAGGCTGATTGGCAATCAGCTGACCACAAAAACGGAACATTCTTACGGCGGAGACGATGCAACGGTGCAGCAATCTGTGATGCATTAGGTATAAACCTAATATAATATGTCAATTTGCCAAGAACTGCTTGCAATTCATGCAGATTGAGAGGGGCGGGCAAATCACGAATAGCTGCTAAATGTGACTGGGAGGGATGAATGCCTTGAGCATTAATAACATGTCCCAGATACTCCATCTCCGTAAGGAAAAATGAACATTTATCGATGTTGCAACGTAGGCCTGCCTGAGACAACACTGTAAACAAACACTCCAAATTACGGAAATGTTCAGCAGGCGTCCGACCGGACACAACAATATCGTCTAAATAGTTGCAACACGATGGCACATTAGCCAAAAGTTGGGACAAAAAACGCTGAAAAACAGCTGGAGCTGACGCACAACCAAAAGGCAAACGCAGAAAACGGAACAACCCCAACGATGTGTTTATGACAAAATACTGTTGTGATTGCTCGTCGAGGGGCAATTGCAAATATGCTTCACGGAGATCAATTTTGGAAAAGAAACGAGCTTCCCCTAACTTATCCATCAGCTCGTCCGGTCTAGGTAAAGGAAAAGAATCAATGACAGTCTGAGGATTAACTGTCGACTTAAAATCAGCACACAAACGTAACTTGCCAGACGGTTTCTTTATAATAACTAAGGGAGAAGCCCACTGGCTCGCTGAAACGGGTTGAATAACACCGTTGTTTTGCCAACGACGAAGTTCATCTTCTACAGGTGCCCGGAGGGCGTGAGGCACTGGATGAGCACGAAAAAATCGAGGCTGAGCATTATCTTTTAACGTAATATGAGCGGAAAAGTGCGCAGCACAACCGAGTTCGTCTTTAAATATGTCACTGTATCGGTTACACAAATCGGTTATGCTGTCTTGAGGAACAACAACAGAATTAAGTTGCAACACATTGTCTTGGATAGACAGGCCAAACAAGTCAAAACAGTCTAATCCGAAAATGTTTACACTGTCTGTAGCGCGGAGCACTGTGAATGAAACTGTTTTTGTGTTGCCCCGGAATGTGGCTGGCACGCTACATACACCTAACACAGGAATGTGTTCTCCACTATAAGTAGCCAAAGAATGTTTTGCCGCTGAAAGTTTAGGGCGGCCGATAGCCGCATACGTAGCACTATTTATGAGAGTCACAGACGCACCAGTGTCTAATTGAAAATTGAAGGTCTTATCCTGGATGCGTAGCTTCACAAATAGTTTATTACACTGTCTCTGGATCGGTGCAGTGGAGGTGGAAGACACAAAAACAGCGCGTTTAGCGCGTGTTCACTGCTTACGACAACTCGTGGGTTGGGCGGGTGGAACAACAACTCCCGCTTCACTTGCAGTCTGTAAATTACTTTTTACAGCGTTTGAATTACGCTTGGGTCGCATAGCAGAGGGCTGGGTGGGTGGCTTATTGCGAACAAGTTTATTACCCACACGAACCGTGGAAGAGTCTTTAAACGCGACCTTCTGGGCGGGCTGGCTTTGAAGAACATGAATATCCATGGGCTGGGCAGCACTAGAATTGTTCTTGCGTTTACGCAAACAAACAGTCTGGATGTGTCCTTTCCTTTGACAAAAGTGACAAACCGCGTTTCTTAACGGGCAACGTTCACGAGGATGAGCAAGAACACACTTAGGGCAAGACTTAACTCTATCATTTTGCACACGCGGCTGACGAATGTGTTTAACATGACGCGGCCGGCTAGTGTTTACAGTCTGACTCTGCCGGTGGGGCCGCGGGCGTGACATAACTTGCTTAGCACAGGCAATTTGAGAAATACATGGCTGATCTAACTCACACTCAGCATAGTCAAAAGTATCTTGGGCTTCAATAATGTTCATCACAGTCTCTAATGACGGGTCAGGCAACTTTAAGATAGCAGCACGAATACGAGAATCTGCAATGTTTTGAGTAATAGCGTCGCGTAACATGACATCACTGTAGGAAGCTCCACACACACAATTAAATCGGCACAGACGGGTGAGGCCCCGTAAATCTGTTAACCACTGTTTATTAGATTGATGTGGCAGTTTCTTTAATCTGAAGAACTTGAATCTGGCCGCTGCCACATGAACTCGCGACTCGAAATACTCAGCAAGCTTGGTAACAACAACGTCATAGTCTAAAGCTTCTGGCTTGGATTCCGGGAACAACTTACAAAGTAGTCTATAGACTTCCACGCCTGCAGTGGAAATTAAATAAAGCTGCTGCTCATTACCTGTGATTTTGTAGACTGACATGTGCGCCTGCAACTGCGCGAAATATTCTTGCCATTCTTCTCGTGATGCCTCAAAAGCACGAAAAGGCGGTGCTGCCTGTGCTTGTTCATTGTGTGGTGGTGGATTAGCCGCTTGTTTGGCGATTGCTTCCACCAGACTTTGTATTTGCTGACTCTGTAACAAGATCAACTGTTGTAATTCGGCAGACATAGTGAACACAAATTAAACCAGCCCCCAAAATTCTATCTCAAGAAACAAGTTAAACCAGCCCTGCACACGAGTTCGGAAGTCCTCGTCGCCAGTTTTGTGGCGGCCTTCGTAGCGACAACACTTCGCTGTAGAAACGGCCTACGAAGTCACCGCCACACTTTTAATAGTGGGCCGACCGGTCCGCTGGAACAGTGAACAGAAAGATGAAAACCCAAACACTCGGATTAAATGAAAGTCGGTACTTATCTTTATTAACGACGATACAGAACACAGTGGTGAACATGGTCTACAGAAAACTGTCTAGTTCGAGTCGGAGCGGCTAGGTCAGCGTCGGCTGACGACAAACAATAAATCTGCTGCGATGAACACACAACTGACTATCAAGTACACAATTCGGTGGCGAGTCTACAACTGAGCGGCGAATACAGAACCGTCCTAGCGCTCGCGACTCCAGCTCTTAAGAAGGCAGAAGCCAGCGGTGGCGCGCGCAGACATGCGGCGATTTCCTGTATCGCTGGCGCTGCTTATGCGGACGGCGTCCGGACTTTGATGCTGCCAACCTTTTTGGCAGCGGGCTCGGTTGGCATTACTGGCTAGGATATAACAATTACCAACACTTGTACAAAGATGAACGACAGACTCTGAATAGAAGTAATGTGCATAAAGGGATTTCACATTTCACTATGCTATGTGTGATATGCTAATAGTCACAATAGCAAAAGTTTTGTGCCCTACCATTTGCTCCACCTTAACCTGGAATACTTCCTAAAATTTCTCAGTAAATAACAGTTTCCACTGCTCTGTGTCAACCAAATGCTGAAGCATATGCAATGTATGAAGTATTCATCACTGTTCCATTTTACAGGACTTGGATGAAGATGATATCATGGTGCTGGACTCTGGAGATGAAATTTATGTGTGGGTTGGTAGCAGATCAACACAAGAAGAAAAGGAAAAGAGCCTCAAAATGGCTGAGGTAATTCTCTCTCTCTCTCTCTCTCTCTCTCTCTCTCTCTCTCTCTCTCTCTCTCTTTGTTTGTTTGTGTGTGTGTGTGTGGGGGGGGGGGTCTCTGTTGTTTCTTGTTTTATTTAAATGTTAAATGAAGTGGTGTTGTGTTTTCCTCTAATTTTTTTATATGTAATTCTGGAACACACAAAATAGTTTATAAAGTTGTATGTTTTATATTGCCATATAATATGTGCTTTAATTGTTAAATGTCAAACACTATGAAGTAAAGTTGTAAACACACTGATTGTGCCAGTAAAAAAATGTTACCTGAGAAAAGCCTTTCATTTCATTCTCAGACCTACTTGAAGACGGATCCCAGTGATAGGCGCCGTGATCGGAGTGTTATCATCACAGTCAAACAAGGAGAAGAACCTGTTAGCTTCACTGCATTGTTCCCTGACTGGGACCCAACTATGTGGGAGGTACGTCAGGTGTAACAGAAACAGCTGTTCTTCATATGATAATGTTTCGCTCCATATGTTTATTTGACTACCCTAATTTTATAAGTGCTGTAATTTACAGGCATGTATTGCATATCATTCTTTTTTTACATAGCATTATTTGTATAGTGCTTTAGAAATATCTGTGGAAGTTGGGACTGTATGGTAGCAGTAATGTCATTTTTAATGTATTTCTTGCAGTTTAAATGTTTACATATTTCAGATACATGTGAATTTGTAATAGTATTGTGTATAAGATGATAGCATGTTAATGCGGAGTCAGTATTCCCATTCACATGGGTAACACTGCATGATTATATTTACTAAATTGTTGCAAAATTAGTATGCAGTTATGTTTCTTTCATCATTTCTATAAAGAATAATTTCTTTATTCACTGCACACTGCTTGTAAGTTTTTCCATATCTTATTTAGTTACTTCTTTTTATGAAAGTATTGTCATGAGGAAGCCATTGTCTTTATTAAGTTACTAACCTTAATACGGAATCAAATAGGGCTGTCAGTCACACAAAAATAACACTATTCAGTTATTTTTGCATTACTTGGCATATGGGTGGTTCCTAACGAAGTTTATTTTAAAGAACTAATTTTATGCCTGGAATGGAGTTAGACATATACAAACATTGTAAATTGCATATGGAGAATTTACAAATGTCTTTCCTATATTTCATCACTCAGGAAATAAACAATATATTCCAGTGATGGGCCTTGTCCTTTCTTTGTGAACCATAAGATACTAACAAGTCTAGATAGTTTAAAATCATAAACATATGGATCTGAGGTGTTTCTGTCATGCTGTTAGTGCCAAGACAACAGCAGCTTTGGCTTCGAGAAGTTTCAAATCGAGATCATTTTTAGAGATTTAATGGCTTCTTTATTGGCACCTGTCATAGAGTAGTTTGTCCATCTATAAAGATAATCTTCTTGAAAATCCATATACCTGGGATATTTGCTGGAAGATAATTGTTTATGAAGATATTGTAAACAAACTACTCCACTGATAGGATCTTTATTTTTACAAAATCATGTGGTTATTTTGATTCTTACTTTTTGTTGGTAAATTGTGTAGTACATCCTTAGCCTATGCTGCTCAGTTTCATTTGTTAATTATGTAAATATATTTAATATATCTATGGCTTCTTTTTTTCTGAAGCATTCTAAGAATAGTTGAAGTCATTATTCCATGTACTGCTTAAAAGCTGATCAAGGATGCTTGTGCATATAGCAAACTAACAATCAACAATGCACTTAGATGTAAAATAGCTATTCTCACTTCACTCAGTTTGTGTTAGAGTAGCATGCTGCACTTGACTCACCATGCAATCTGTGTCCACACATTAAGTGGGTAATAATTAACTGGTGATTAATGTTAAAGCAGCTGTACAGTTTCAAAGTACTGTGCAGTATTGTGTGTTGTCATTCAGAATGAAACATATTCGAGAAACAAATGTGTATAAATGAAATAATCATATATTCATTGGCTATAATGTACTTGAAGGGGGAAAAATGATTTACTACAGACTGCACATTTTATTTGAAACACATAGCTGGCTTCAACAGAATGAACATGTTAAAATTGAGACACTGATCTAAGAAACTTTTTTCTGTCATGGTCAAAGTATTGTGGTACATGAACTTCCACTTACAAAGCTGTGTAATTTGTCATATTGTCAAGTATATACATACTCCAGTGAGACTCCTGATGGCCTGAAATCAGCTAACAAATATTTCTCAGAAAATCTGGATTGGTGAGGTGAGTATCTAATGATACTCAGTGGCATGAAAGAGTAAATTTAATCTTCCAAAAAATATGCAGTTTAGATACAATCTCACAGCCTGCTTTTAACAAATGTTGTCCTGGTGTGATGTTATATTGATTAACTTTTTTGTCTTTCATGGACATACTGTGTGGCATTTGTATTTGGTTTTTTGTTTGGTAGTAACATTAGTGCTAGAGGAAAGTTAAGATTCGGCTGTGTTATTCACTACACAATTTGTAACTAGGTTTGCTGAGAACACAGAAAATTATCAATGCTGTAACTGTTCATGGGTGTTACGTTTCACTATGAACATAATATTTGCTGGAATAAGACAAAACATGTAACTACTGTTTATCAGGTATCAGATACAGAATATGATCTGTCACCACTAAGGACTTTCCTATCTAACCTGTGTAATTGAACAAAGCAGATAAAGATGATATTACTCAGGCTGCTGCAACTTATTACCTCCATGATTGCATGGATTATATATTTTGAGTAACTGCACTGTACCAGTTAACATTGTTTCAGCAACACGGGTTATGGGAGAAACAGCTATATCTCTGAAAGCATGCCGCAAAAATAACAATTTTAATTTGGTTTTCACAGTTTATTTTCATACAATGTTATTAGTAAAGTTTGCTCACTACAGAACATTCTGCAGCTTGCAATCAAATTTCATTAACCTGAAAGGGTTGATTCAGGTGTAACTGTCTTCTATATCCTGTATATAAATGCATTTATAAGTGGCACCCATAAATGGTTGTGGATGGATTGTTTGTTATGCAGATACAATACTGCCAACGAGCAATTCTACCTTGTGTTATAATTCAGCTGAATTTGAATGCACTGTTACATATGTATTACCAATTATAGCATTGATGCTCTATTAAAATCCTGTGCATGTCATGTGCATAAAGGTAATGTTTCAGAATATTCTGGATGAGAAAAAACCTGTTAAATTACACTTTAATAGGAGAAAAATGTTAAGCTGTTACCATAATTAATGTAGAGTGATTGCTTTCCTAATTTCTCTTCACAAAACTAAGTACTGCTAACATAGGTAAACTGTGAAATTTCAAGCCATAACACACTCTGAAGAATGGTCTTATTACTATGTTCATCTGACTTTGTCATAGGTTGCAATAAGAATTAAGTCCAATAAATAGTAGAGAAAACAGACTGGGAAGGTTTTTGTATTTAACCCAGGTTAATGATATACACAGTATCTGCTGTAGTGAAGCCCTGAATGAGAACATAACATATACAGCACCTTTGTTGCTATTGAAGAGAGGTAGGCTGTGCCAGTACCATTCTTATTCCCCTCTCTGCAACAACAGCTTACTGCAATTATATCTGCAGAACTCCTGCAACTAACCATACAACACTCAAGCTTTGCAAAGGTACAGTGTTTAAATTCTTCCAGTGCACATTATTTCCAATTGGGCAGTAGTACTTAAACCTGAAGTGACCTAGGCAAAATTGATCTTCACTGTCACTTGGTACTCATGAATTTCCTGCTAAGTAGAATGTAAGACAAACACTTTAAAGTACCACACTTGTCTGAGGACTGTCCTAAGACTATGCATTGAACAGTGAGAATCAGTGCAGGCTGTTTAATGCTGCAGAAATAAAATGGCCAGCTTTTACAATTATTATTTTTTTAAATGTGCAGTGTACTCCAGATTATTCAGAGTATTGAGGAGGAGAAGATGAAGAATAATAGGAAAACATGGGATAATATTACTAGGTGGGTAGTAGCAGCAGCACTGGCCGCTGATGGCTGTGTAAGCTTGAGCACAGCTCGAAGCGGTGGTCTTTTGCTGCTGGTCTGGCTTAGTGTTTCTCTACCCCTAGCAGCTGGCAGCCCATGCTGCTGGTCCTTTTTTTAATTTTTTTATGTACGAATAATCTGGAAGCCAGATAACCCACACATGAATAATTGGGAGTACACACTATGTAATTCATGTGCATGTGTAGACTTAGTTTAGTAGTTTATTGTCCGTCTCTTCACATTGTTTAGAAAGGCTTGTAGTTTACGCAAATAAAATTTATATTCAAATTATATTGCTGAAAGTGCATGTGAAGGCATATAGCATACCAATTTCTAGAAAGGACTTGCACTCAATAATGCTGGTCTTATTGCCTTGCCTTCAGAAGTAAGAAACAGAAGACAACTTTCGACACTACTTTTTGTCAAATGTCTTATTGCAGAGTTCTAGTATTGAAGGCATTGAGAGAGAGGGGGAGAGATTAAATTTCTTTCTTTTTCCTGATCATTTATGCTTAACACCTTGTGTAATTTAGCTGTTTTGTAGGTCTTTCGTTTACTTTATAGATTGCATTCTAACATGTTAGTGGGTTTAATAGGAAAATTATGGGCAGTAGGTTTGTTCTAGGTAGACTGTAAGTGAAGAAATGCATTAATATATCAGCTTAATATCTGCAAACAGTTTGAATTTCATTTCTGTTTAGGTCAGTCAGTCAGGAATTTAAAGATACTCAAAAACATTGATAATGTTACTTATATAAAGGCACAACTGATTTATTGAAAAGGCTTGTGGATGCAGGGACTGCTGAGAATGTTGTATTTTTATTGACATAATACAAATTAATTTTAAATTGTTAAATTTTCGCAATACAAAAATACTTTTTTGTTGTTTAGTTGTGAAATGACAAATTATTTAGTATGTAATGGCATAGGTTGCAACAAAAATTAAGTTCAGTGACTAGTAGAGGAAAAAGTTTGATCCCTAAATAGCAATGTCCTTCATGTGGCCCATTTTTATGGAACTACATTACATGCTATATGACATATACTTCTTTGTATATTGATTATGGAACAGATTATTTGAATGTGATGTTTGTTCAGGAAATCAGTGCAAAAAAATCTCAAAATTGTCATTCTTTTTCTCAGGAAGATAAGGAAACAGCCATTTAAATCAGCATAAATGGTGAGTTCTGTCAATATTGTACATAGTTATAGCAGAATGCAGTTTACTTTGATATAAATGAAATCCTGATAGGGAGAGAGGAGTGGTGCTAGAAATCACTACTTCTGTTTAAAAATTAGACCTAAAATTTATTCTCTTCATCAATTGAAGGAGACAATGCAACTTCATTTTCTTCACAGTAGCAAACCAGAAAAAATTTGCTCTGTCAGGTTGTATTGCATAACTATTTGCAGTAAGTAAGTAAGTAAGTAAGAAATGGTCAATCATTTGATTGGAATAGGTAAATAAAAATCTGACTGTAGATTTGAAACTAGTGTTAGCATACTTGGATTGCTCTTGTAATATTACATTTTAGTGTATAGTAATTGGAGAGCATGTAAAAAGAAACTTTAAACTACAGGTGCAGAAAGAAGTTTCTGCAGTGTATAGATACATACTCATACAGTACAGTATCTGTAGTTCAGAATCTGCAGAACCTGTGGACTTTCTTCTTCCTCTTTGTGAATATTTATCTACGGCAGGTTTCCCTAAATGTTAATGCAATTTTTGGAAGTGGTCTCACTGTTAACTGAAAGAAAGAAGAAACATAAGTAGAATAATTCCAAACCAAAAAAATATTTAAATTCACATGACAAAAGTACACTTACTGAAGCTGTCTCACAGGAATAAGAGAAGGAACAGTGTATGAAAACAGCTAATTGTAGTAAGATTTATTAGTTGAAAATACAAAGCTGTATGGATGTTGACGCAAGATTTCAACTGTTCTCATACAATGGTATCGACCTGATGTGTGGCAGTTGTTTGCTACTAGTCATGAAAGGCGTCTCCATTAGGGAAGAAAATCATCTAAAAAAGCCAGCTGTGCATTTGTTGTTAAGGATCAACATACAGCTTTAAAACTAAGTTCTTGCTGTTTTTCTTTTTGTGATCGACTGCTGAGCAATTGAGAGATTTTTGCAGTATACCTGTTGTTAATATGTAACTTGCGTCACAAAACACACTGTCTGCTGTAGACATACTGTACTGTATCTTTTGCACATGCCATGTGGAGAGAAACTAATCATGAACTTAGTTTGGATGTGCACTTGTAATACTAACTGCCTTGGGAGTAAATTAACATGCTAGTACTGGTAATATGCATGTAACTTGACTAACAGCATGAGAGAAACAGATGGGACATTTGTTTCTTCAGAGAAAAGAATTTTCACTTAATTCTCCTTGTTATTTCTTATAGGATACAGTTCTTAAATTTTATTATATTCGTCAATTGCCTTCCTGCAGTCAGTAAATGGCTACTGATGTTACTTTATCATAGTATTTCTATATTACACAATGCCTTTTGTATCTTGTTTCAGTGATACAGGTTGTGTAATACCATGCTGTGTTTTAATGTGTGAATGTAAAATTTCTTCTTTCAGTCCTTGGTCAGCTATGAGGATGTCAAGAATCAACTGGCAGAATTTAATTCAACAATTGAGGACTGAACTAGTTCTTAATATTTCTGTCTCAAGATATGTTGCTTATTAAATGTAAAGAAATATTTGTCATTAGAATTTTTTCATTGAAGGCTTATGTTTTAAATATTAGTTACTTGCTGACGTGTGTATGCAAAAGTAGGTTGATATGCATAATTGTAGAACTTTTTATTAAATATGTGATACCTCACATGGTTTCATGTTTATTCTAAGTGAATGAAATGGAGTACAGTGTCATTGTTAAATTTTTGCCATCCTGTAGTACAGAATTGGTTTCAGATGTGGAAACTCTTCTAATTAAAATTGTTATAACTGCTGGCTTCCTAAAATATGAAGTTCCTTTCTCACATAAGAACCAAAAATATATAGATAAATTATACTGACAAACTACAATATTTAGCAACAAAATATAAAATATAGTAGGCATATAATCACCTTATTTTTGCTTAAGATAATAGTTTTCATTTAATGAACATAAATGTCTGTAGTTCAAAAAGGTGTCTCTCTAAGACTGTGGGGCCAGATTTTTTTTGCGCTCATCTTTGTGCGACTGTCTTTTTCACAGTGTAAAGATGTAATTCCTTTTTATGAAAACTGAAAGAGGCTACTTGTCAGGCATATGTTAGTTGTAGCAGGACATGTCTTAGATGAAATCTTTATAAGAACCTTAATGCCTGACAAAAGTAAATACATCAGAGTGCATTGATGACCTACATATTTGGAAGTAAAATATCAATTGTAATGGTGGTGGGCTGGCATCTACTCTTCAAGGTGTTGTACATATCAGTATGTGTGAATCTCTGCAAACCAGTATGGTTTTGTTTCTGTTGTCTACAGTGGAGATACTCCTGTTATGTAAGTACTCTAACTGAAGGATATTGCTGTTCTATAACTCTTCAATGAAACTGTATGCTTTTCAAATAGGACTCCATGCAGCTAAAATCTGGTTTATTTTGATTTTGCTGTGAGTTTTCTGTTATCTCTCCAATAGTACAGTACCACTATTACATTACCTAAACCAAAATAAAAATCATTGATAGTTTTGAAGGCTGAACAACAATATGAAGACACCACCTTGTCTGCAAGTGCACCACATATATTATTCTGTCAGTATGTTTAGATACGAATGATTACCTACAATAATTTGTTACTATTTCAACTGTGTGATAATATAATATTTGTAGTAATCTCCAAGAAAATTGTGTATAATGACTGTGGAAATAATAAAATGGTTAAACAATGAAAGCAGTTTATCTTTAAACTTACTTTCACTACATAATTCAGGTTTTCTCTCTCTCTGAGGAGAAGTTGTTTTAAGCTTCATTTCTTATTTGATCATTTAGAGGCAGTGGATTACATTAACCATACTAGACAGATTCACTGGAGGATGAGCAGAGATGTAGAAAGAAGTAAAAAAAAACTATTGAATTTCAATGCACTGAGATGACAAAAATATTGTTATATAACCATGCTAATTGTAATTATAATTTAACCTGAAAAGCATTAAATGTAATTGTCTCTTTGATGATACTTTCCAGTTGAGGAGGATGATTTGCCCAACAGAAGGTTCATTCAGTCTTTCACTTCACTGTATCATGTAAGACATTAAACGTCCTGTGGTAGATTGTTGAATAGGTGAATAGCCATGTGTCAGACTCCTTTCTGTACAAATGTTGAGCTTGGAGTCTTCAGAGTGGGTGTTTTTGGTCATGGTGTTACATTCGTGCATTTTATATTTTTTTGTGAATAGAGAAATATTGGAAGTGATAAAGCACATTAATGAGGATATATGTATTGTAAAGTACTTGCCAAAATTCCCAGTTTTATGAAGAGTTAAAGATTAACACCAGATATCTATTTTATAATGCACTAATGTATTCTGAAAATACTATCTCTGTAACTTGAATTTCTCCAGAAAATGATTTCATAATTCATTAGTGCTTCATTTTTAAATCGTCTAAAGCTGTAATGTGTGCTGTAAACATAGCTGACAAAGGCATTTAATTAATATCAAGCAATGTGTTTTCCAATTGAGGTTGTAATCTATCTGCAATCATAAAAACACTTACTTTTATAACTTATGTAGTTCTGTGAGAAATTCTAAGCTATACGTACTATGTCTTGTCAGAATATGAAGAAGAGTATTTGCATTGAACCCTCTGTTGAAATTTTTGAACATTTCATTGGCTGCCTTTTCAGTACGGGCACTAGCACTGTCTTCTGTGCACATGTATCTGCAAAAAAAAAGTACAAAATTTGCAACTTCTAAAACTGCAAGTAGATTCAGTTGATACATACTGTCTTGTCTTTTGAATAAGACAAAAAGCATTAACCTGCTGTCTACTATTCTGTTATATTTTAACCTTTGCATCAAAAGTCTTGGCCAAGTCACAATATATTCATAACTAAAGTAATGTGTGATTCTTTGATTCTAGTATATCGCCTCTCAAATGAAATATAGCCTGTTTAGTTGAGTTATTTTTGAAATTCAAACTGTTCACTACTGAGTGTTTTCCTGTACAGTGTGTGTATAAAGTCTGTTGTACATCTTCTCAAAAAATTTTGAAAATTAAGGCACTAACATGGTGGAATAATAATAATAATAATAATAATAATAATAATAATAAATCCTGTGGAGGCCCGGGAAAAGAATAGGCCTTCGGTATGTTCTGCCAGTCGTAAAAGGCGACGAAAAGAACAAACCACTAATAGGGCTAACCCCCCTTTTAGTGTGATAAGTTGGTTCAGGACAGAACTAAAGAAGCCTCGGACAAGCGCCGTCATGGTCGGGGACGACGCTTGAACCCTATGCCCGCCCACAATGGTAACGACACCGCTAGCCAACTGGAAAATGATTTAAATCCAAATAGAGGTGTTTTGCAGGATATGCTTCCTGCAACCACCCTAGAAGGAAAACAAAGACAGAGGATGAGATGGTCAGATGAAGTTAATCGACACCTCATGTTCTGTTATTACCAAGCAACAAACCTAGGAACCAACACAACTGGATACAGATCACAAGTATACACAACATTTATTACCAGATACCCAGAATTAAAATTTTTAACAGAACAACGACTAGCTGATCAGATCCGTGTAATAATCAAAAATAACAGGATACCCCAGTCAGAATTAGAAAACATCAAACAAGAAGTACAACAAATACTGGAACAAAATAATGTGCAATCAGAAGAAGAAGAAAATACAGTAATGGACTCAAACATCCCAGAGCAAACAAACAAAGAACAACACGCACCAATTAAACAATCAGAGGAAAACGAAATCTTAAGACAGCCACCAGAACAAGCACAAATAGAACACAAAGTGACACAGATGCTAGATATAGAAGAAAAATTTCAGCTAACATATATAGAATACAAAGACACACATACAGACATAAGACCATTCTTGCATAGACCACCAAATAACCCACAAGTCGAAACAACAATAAAAACTATCAACACAATCGTACACAACAAAATAAATGAAAACACAACTATGGAAGAGTTACAACTACTGGTTTATATAGGAGCACTCACTACACTAAATATACACACTAGACAGAGATCAGAACCAACCAACACACAGAAGAAACCCACAAAACCAGCATGGCAACACAGGCTACAGATCAGAATAGAAAAACTGAGAAAAGACATCGGACAGCTAACACAATTTATAAGAAATGAAATCTCGGAAAAAAAACGAAAAAGGTTAGGTAAAATCTCACAACAAGAAGCGACAGAGCAATTAGACGAAAAGAAGCAGAAATTACAAGCATTAGCCAAACGACGCAGAAGATACAAAAAAAAGTGAAAATAGAAGGAAACAAAACCAAACATTCAACACAAACCAAAAGAAATTTTACCAGACAATAGATAACACACACACATTAAAATAAACAATCCACCAAACATAACAGACATGGAACACTTCTGGAGCAACATATGGTCAAACCCGGTACAACATAACAGGCATGCACGATGGATACAAGCAGAAACAGACACATACGAGATGATACCACAAATGCCTGAAGTGATAATTTTGCAACATGAAGTCACCCAAGCAATTAATTCTACTCACAATTGGAAAGCCCCTGGAAATGATAAAATAGCAAATTTCTGGTTAAAGAAGTTCACCTCAACACATTCACATCTAACTAAATTATTTAACAGTTACATTGCAGACCCATACACATTCCCTGATACACTTACACATGGAATAACTTATCTGAAACCTAAAGATCAAGCAGACACATCAAACCCAGCTAAATATCGCCCCATAACATGCCTACCAACAATATACAAAATATTAACTTCAATCATCAAACAGAAATTAATGACACATACAACACAGAACAAAATTATAAATGAAGAACAAAAAGGCTGTTGCAAAGGAGCACGAGGATGTAAAGAGCAACTGATAATAGATGCAGAGGTGACATATCAAGCTAAAACTAAACAAAGGTCGCTACACTACGCATACATTGATTACCAAAAAGCTTTTGATAGTGTACCCCACTCATGGTTACTACAGATATTGGAAATATACAAAATAGATCCTAAATTGATACAGTTCCTAAACATAGTAATGAAAAATTGGAAAACCACACTTAATATCCAAACAAATTCAAATAATATCACATCACAGCCAATACAGATTAAGCGTGGAATATACCAAGGAGACTCATTAAGTCCTTTCTGGTTCTGTCTTGCTCTGAATCCACTGTCCAACATGCTAAATAATACAAATTATGGATATAATATTACTGGAACATACCCACTATACATGGATGATCTGAAACTACTGGCAGCAACAAATCAACTCAACCAATTACTAAAGATAACATAAGTATTCAGTAATGATATAAATATGGCTTTTGGAACAGACAAATGTAAGAAACATAGCATAGTCAAGGGAAAACACACTAAACAAAGAGATTACATATTGGATAACTACAGCGACTGCATAGAAGTGATAGAAAAAACAGATGCCTATAAATATCTAGGATACAGACAAAAAATAGGAATAGATAATACAAATATTAAAGAAGAACTAAAAGAAAAATATAGACAAAGACTAACAAAACTACTGAAAACAGAATTGAGAGCAAGAAACAAGACAAAAGCTATAAATACTTATGCTATACCAATATTGACCTACTCATTTGGTGTAGTGAAATGGAGTAACACAGACCTAGAAGCACTCGATACACTTACATGATCACAATGCCACAAATATAGAATACATCACATACATTCAGCAACAGAAAGATTCACATTCAGCAGAAAGGAAGGAGGAAGGGCATTTATCGACATAAAAAACCTACATTATGGACAGGTAGACAATTTAAGAAAATTCTTTCTAGAACGCGCAGAAACTAGCAAAATACACAAAGCAATCACTCATATAAATACATCGGCTACACCACTGCAATTTCATAACCTCTTCTACAACCCTTTAGACCACATAACATCAACAGATACGAAGAAAGTAAAGTGTAAGGGGAAGGCACTACATGGCAAGCACCCGTATCATCTAACACAACCACACATCAATCAAGATGCATCCAACACATGGCTAAGAAAAGGTTATATATACAGTGAGACGGAAGGATTCATGATTTCAATACAAGATGTAACAATAAAGATAAATAATATTACAGCAAGAATATTATTAAAGATCCAAATACCACAACAGATAAATGCAGACTTTGCAAACAACAAATAGAAACAGTAGATCACATCACAAGTGGATGTACAATAATAGGAAATGCAGAATACACAAGAAGCCATGACAATGTAGCAAAAATAATACATCAACAACTTGCCATACAACATAAACTAATAAAACAACATGGTCCCACATACAAGTATGCACCACAAAATGTACTGGAGAATGATGAATACAAATTATACTGGAACAGAACCATTATAACAGATAAAACACCACATAACAAACCTGACATCATAAATGGAAAAATACATCCAACTGGCTGAGGAAGTCAAGGACATGTGGCATCAGGATAAAGTTGACATTATACCAATTATACTATCAACTACAGGAGTCATACCACACAATATCCACCAGTACATCAACGCAATACAGCTACATCCAAACATATATATACAACTACAGAAATCTGTAATTATTGATACATGTTCAATTACCCAAAAGTTCCTAAATGCAATGTAACATATACCATACAGTTAAAAGTCACGCTTGATCAAGGTCTGTGTCACTTTCCATTTTTAACCAGACATAACATCTGAGAAAGGAAAGAAATTATTAGTATTATTATTATTATTATTATTATTATTTCTTTCCTTTCTCAGACGTTCAAGTCTGGTTAAAAATGGAAAGTGACGCGGACCTTGATCAAGCGTCACTTCCTTTTTTACTGTACGGTATATGTTATATTGCATGTAGGAACTTTCGGGTAATTAATTACAGATTTCTGTAGTTGTATGTATAAGTTTGGATGTAGCTGTATTGCATTGATGTACTAGTGGATATTGTGTGGTATGACTCCTGTAGTTGATAGTATAATTGGTATGATGTCAACTTTATCCTGATGCCACATGTCTTTGACTTCCTCAGCCAGTTGGATGTATTTTTCAATTTTTTCTCCTGTTTTCTTTTGTATATTTGTTGTATTGGGTATGGATATTTCGATTAGTTGTGTTAATTTCTTCTTTTTATTGGTGAGTATGATGTCAGGTTTGTTATGTGGTGTTGTTTTATCTGTTATAATGGTTCTGTTGCAGTATAATTTGTATTCATCATTCTCCAGTACATTTTGTGGTGCATACTTGTATGTGGGAACGTGTTGTTTTATAAGTTTATGTTGTAAGGCAAGCTGCTGATGTATTATTTTTGCTACCTTGTCATGTCTTCTGGGGTATTCTGTATTTGATAGTATTGTACATCCGCTTGTGATGTGATGTACTGTTTCTATTTGTTGTTTGCAAAGTCTGCATTTATCTGTTGTGGTATTGGGATCTTTAATAATATGCTTGCTGTAATATCTGGTGTTTATTGTTTGATCCTGTATTGCAATCATGAATCCTTCCGTCTCACTGTATATATTGTCTTTTCTTAGCCATGTGTTGGATGCATCTTGATTGATGTGTGGCTGTGTTAGATGATACGGGTGCTTGCCATGTAGTGCCTTCCCCTTACAGTTTACTTTCTTCGTATCTGTTGATGTTATGTGGTCTAAAGGGTTGTAGAAGTGGTTATGAAATTGCAGTGGTGTAGCCGATGTATTTATATGAGTGATTGCTTTGTGTATTTTGCTAGTTTCTGCGCGTTCTAGAAAGAATTTTCTTAAATTGTCTACCTGTCCATAATGTAGGTTTTTTATGTCGATGAATCCCCTTCCTCCTTCCTTTCTGCTTAATGTGAATCTTTCTGTTGCTGAATGTATGTTATGTATTCTACATTTGTGGCATTGTGATCATGTAAGTGTATCGAGTGCTTCTAGGTCTGTGTTACTCCATTTCACTACACCAAATGAGTAGGTCAATATTGGTATAGCATAAGTATTTATAGCTTTTGTCTTGTTTCTTGCTCTCAATTCTGTTTTCAGTAGTTTTGTTAGTCTTTGTCTATATTTTTCTTTTAGTTCTTCTTTAATATTTGTATTATCTATTCCTATTTTTTGTCTGTATCCTAGATATTTATAGGCATCTGTTTTTTCTATCACTTCTATGCAGTCGCTGTAGTTATCCAATATGTAATCTCTTTGTTTAGTGTGTTTTCCCTTGACTATGCTATGTTTCTTACATTTGTCTGTTCCAAAAGCCATATTTATATCATTACTGAATACTTATGTTATCTTTAGTAATTGGTTGAGTTGATTGGTTGCTGCCAGTAGTTTTAGATCATCCATGTATAGCAAATGTGTGATTTTGTGTGGGTATGTTCCGGTAATATTGTATCCATAATTTGTATTATTTAACATGTTGGATAGTGGGTTCAGAGCAAGGCAGAACCAGAAAGGACTTAATGAGTCTCCTTGGTATATTCCACGCTTAATCTGTATTGGCTGTGATGTGATATTATTTGAATTTGTTTGTATATCAAGTGTGGTTTCCAGTTTTTCATTACTATGTTTAGAAACTGTATCAATTTAGGATCTACTTTGTATATTTCCAATATCTGTAGTAACCATGAGTGGGGTACACTATCAAAAGCTTTTTGGTAATCAATGTATGCGTAGTGTAGCGACCTTTGTTTAGTTTTAGCTTGATATTATTATTATTATTATTATTATTATTATTATTATTATTATTATTATATTAGTGACTTGGTAACAGCATGTATCTCTGCGAAAGTGTCGTTGTGCAAAGATTAATTATACAAGTATCTCAGTATATTACAAAGTTTAGCTGAACAATATTTGATTATTATTGCTTTTCTCATAACCACCTGAACATTTATTTTTGAGAGAGTTGATAATATTGAAATTTTCTTTTGGAGATATAGGATGAAGTGGAATTACATCAAATTTGTTTAGCAATGCTCTTCTTAGGAACTGTAGGCTGTTAGATAAGCAAGTGTTCAAGCCTAAATTACATGCTACTGACAAAGTTACAAGAAGGTTGTATAATTTTAGGGCTATCTTTGTTCAGTTAATCATCTATCTTCAAAGAAATTTCTTAATTTTCTTGATTCAGTTTTTCAGTCTCATTTGTTGCTATGTTCCAAATAATTTTATCTCGTTGTTGGAGGAGCTTATTTTTTTGTTGAAAGTACATAAATTTTGATTCCCCGATGACTTTGCATAGAATTTTATAGTACGGTTTGTTATGAGATTTAACACTTGTCATTGGCTCCCCTTTATGACGATGTAAGGTACAATGTAGATGAGAAAGTGATTCATTCATTCATTACCTTGACTTTCATGAGTCATTAACTTTTTTAATACAGTAGTTAAATTAGAAACATTTCTTGCACAGAACACTGATCACAAATGATGAATCCAAACATAGGCACTTGCTACTTTTCACTTCAGGCAAACACATCATTCCAGTGGCACCCTACCCTCAACTCAAGTCTGTACTCTGATACAAAGAGAGTGATATACACTTCCACTTTTCTTCTCATTTGCTTAGCACACAGCAATTTTTATAACATAAAACCACTATCGTATTTCACTAGGCACATTAGCCTCAACCCCACAAGGCTGCCTTCTAACATTAACCAAAGAACTCCAAACATACAGATATCTTACTATGATAACCTCACAAAAAGTACAGTCCTCTCTTAGTTATGTGTGATTTTCTGATCCCATTTGTAATCCAGGATAGAAGAGAATTTAATCTGATTCCACTGGTTCAAAGTACCCTGTGACTGTTGAAGAATACGCTATATTTCTCATTTACTACAGGTGTGTTGTGCACATCTTTCCAGCCTGTATTTTTGCAAATTATTCATGAATTACTTTCTTTTATTGTAGATGCATCTATAAAAAGTTGTATGTAGCACTGTACCTGTTTTGTTGTTGTTGTTGTTGGTGGTGGTGGTGGTGGTGGTGGTGGTGGTGGTGGTGGTCCAGAGACTGGTTTGATGCAGCTCTCCATGCTACTCTACGCTGTGCAAGCTGCTTCATCTCGAAGTACCTATTGCAACCTACATCCTTCTGAATCTGCTTAGTGTATTTCTCTTGGTCTCCCCTATGATTTTTACCCTCCACGCTTCCCTCCAATACTAAATTGGTGACATCTTGACGCTTCAGTGTGTCCCACCAACAGATCCCTTCTTCTAGTCAAATTGTGCCACAAATTCCTCCTCTCCCCAATTCTGTTCAGTACCTCCCCATTAGTTAAGAGATCTACAAAGCTTCTCAACTGTTTATCATCCATGTTTCACTTCCATACATGGCTACACTACGTACAAATACTTTCAGAAAAGACTTCCTGATACTTAAATCTATACTGGATGTTGAAAAATTTCTCTTCTTCAGAAACGCTTTCCCTGCTATTGCCAGTCTACATTTTATATCCTCTCTACTTTGACCGTCAGTTACTTTGCTCCTCAAATAGCAAAACTCCTCTACTACTTTAAGTGTGTCATTTCCTACTCTAATTCCCACAGCATCACCCGATTTAATTGGACTACATTCCATTACCATTGTTTTGCTTTTGTTGATGTTTATCTTATATCCTCCTTTCAAGACACTGTCCTTTCCGTTAAACTGCTCTCCCAGGCCCTTTGCTGTCTCTGACAGAATTACAATGTCATTGGCAAACCTCAAAGTTTTTATTTCTTCTCCATTAATTCCAACTCTGAATTTTTCTTTTGTTTCCTTTACTGCTTGCTCAGTATACAGATTGAATAACATTGGGAATAGGCTACAACCCTATCTCACTCCCTTTCCAACCACTGCTTCCCTTTCATGCCCCTCAGCTCTCATAACTGCCATCTGGTTGCTGTACAAATTCTAAACAGCCTTTCACTCACTGTATTTTACCCCTGCCACCTTTAGAATTTGAAAGAGAATATTCCAGTCAACATTGTCAGAAGCTTTTTCTAAGTCTACAAATCATAGAAAAATAGGTTTTCCTTTCCTTAATCTATATTCTAAGATAAGTGGTAGGGTCAGTATTGCCTCACGTGTTCCAACTTTTCTACGGAATGCAAACTGATCTTCCCCGAGGTCAGCTCCTACCAGTTTTTCTGTTCGTCTGTAAAGAGTTCGTCTGTAAAGAGTTCGTCTGTAAAGAGTTCGTCTGTAAAGAGTTCGTCTGTAAAGAGTTCGTCTGTAAAGAGTTCGTCTGTAAAGAGTTCGTCTGTAAAGAGTTCGTCTGTAAAGAGTTCGTCTGTAAAGAGTTCGTCTGTAAAGAGTTCGTCCGTAAAGAGTTCGTCCGTAAAGAGTTCGTCCGTAAAGAGTTCGTCTGTAAAGAGTTCGTCTGTAAAGAGTTCGTCTGTAAAGAGTTCGTCTGTAAAGAGTTCGTCTGTAAAGAGTTCGTCTGTAAAGAGTTCCTCTGTAAAGAGTTAGTCTGTAAAGAGTTAGTCTGTAAAGAGTTCGTCTGTAAAGAGTTCGTCTGTAAAGAGTTCGTATTTTGCAACCGTGACTTATTAAACTAATAGTAAGGTAATTTTCACACATTTCAACATTTGCTTTCTTTTGGATTGGAATTGTTATATTCGTCTTGAAGTCTGAGGGTATTTCACCTGTCTCATACATTTTGCTCACCAGATGGAAGAGTTTTGTCAGGACTAGCTCTCCCAAGGCTATCAGTATTCTAATTGAATGATGTCAACTCCCAGGGCCTTGTTTTGACTTGTGTTTGTCAGTGCTCTGTCAAACTTTTCACGCAGTATCATGTCTCCCATTTCATCTTCATCTATGTCCTCTTCCATTTCCATAATATTGTCCTCCAGTACATCACCCTTGTCTAAACCCTCCATATACTCCTTCTGCCTGTCTGCTTTCCCTTCTTTGCTAGCTATTGATATTCATTCAAGTGGTTCTCTTTTGTCCAAAGGTCTCTTTAATTTTCCTGTAGGCAATATCTCTTACTGCTAGTGATATATACCTCAACATCCTTAAATTTGTCCTCTAGCCATCACTGCTTAGTCATTTTGCACTTCCTGTCAATCTAATTTTTGAGACGTTTGTATTCCTTTTTGCCTACTTCTTTTACTGCATTTTTGTATTTTCTCCTTTCATCAAAAAAATTCAATATCTATTGTTGCCCAAGGATTTATACTAGCCCTCGTCTTTTTACCTACTTGATCCTCTGCTGCCTTCACTATTTCATCTCTCAAAGTTACCCATTCTTCTTCTACTGTATTTCTTTCCCCCGTTCTTGTCAATCGTTCCCTAATGCTCTCTCCGAAACTCTCAACCTCTGGTTGTTTCAGTTTATCCAGTTCCCATCTTATTAAGTTCCCGCCTGTTTGCAGTTTCTTCACTTTTAGTCTACAGTTCGTAACCAATAGTTTGTGGTCAGAGTCCACAACTGCCCCTGGAAATATCTTAAAATTTAAAACCGGGTTCTTAAATCTCTATTTTACCATTGTATAATCTATCTGAAACCTTCCAATTTCTCCCAGCCTCTTCCATTTATACGACCTTCTTTCATTATTCTTGAACCAAGTGTTAGCTATGCTTAAGTTATGCTCTGTGCAAAATTCTTCCAGGCAGCTTCCTCTTTCATTCCTTACCCCCATTCCATGTTCACCTACTACTTTTCCTTCTCTTCCTTTTCCTACTATAAAATTCCATTCCAGTCCCCCATGACAATTAAATTTTCGTGTCCCTTCACTTTCTGAATAATTTCTTTTATCTCATCAATGTCTTCGCTAGTTGGCATATAAACTTGTACTACTGTGGTAGGTGTGGGCTTCATGTCCATCTTGGCTACAATAATCTTGTTCATAGTAGCTTACCCGCACTCCTATTTTTTTATTCATTGTTAAACCTACTCCTGCATTACCCAAATTTGATTCTGTATGTGTAACCCTGTATTCACCTGACCAAAAGTCTTGTTCCTCCCACCACTGAACTTCACTAATTGCCACTATATCTAACATTAACAAATCCATTTCCCTTTTTAAATTTTCTAACCTACCTGCACGATTAAGGGCGCTGAAATTCCAAGCTAAGATTCGTATAACGCCAGTTTCGTTTCTCCTGATAATGACGTCCTCCTGAGTAGTCCCAACCCGGAGATCTGAGTGGGGGACTATTTTACCTCCAGAATATTTTACTCAGGAGAACGCTATCATCTTTTAACCATACAATAAAGCTGCATGCCCTAGGGAAAAATTACGGCTGTAGTTTCCCCTAGCTTTCAGCCATTCACATTACCAGCACAGCAAGGCCATTTTGGTTAGTGTTAAAAGGCCAGGTCAGTCAATCATCCGGACTGTGGCCACTGCAACTACTGAAAAGGCTGCTGCCCTTCTTCAGGAACCACTCCCCCTGCGGGTCCGGGGATTAAAATAGGCCCGAGGTATTCCTGCCTGTCGTAAGAGGCGACTAAAAGGAGTTTCAACCGTTTCGGCCTTCCATGTGATGGTCCCCCTTGGGGTTTGACCTCCATTTTTCAAAATTCTACAGAAGTATGAGCCTTTTGGGGAAGGATGCCTTACGTGGTGTACCACTGGTCCTCAGTGCACTAAGACCTTGGCACTCAGCATTGTAACGGCGTTGTAACCATACCCACTATTCCTCAAATTGGGCCTAAACGCCTGATGGGTTGTACATGTTACGCCCATAGTGCGTCCCCATCTGCACCTACGATCATGATGGACTTTCCATGGCACCCGAAATGCAGCACGGTAGCCAGCCCGTTGTGGTGGGGTCGTCATGTACCCTCTAGGTTGTAGCCCCCTGACAACATAGGGATCGTACTGCTGATACCTGAGCTGCACCCTCCCCACATCGGCCAAGGGGTAGATGCCCGTCTCCTTGGGGGATCAGGACTCCTGGCAATGGTCATCCTGCCAGGTGGCCCTTGCTGAGGCTGGGTGGCGCCCGTGGGAGAGCCCCTGGTCGGAGTGGGTGGTATCGGGGCGGACGTTTTGCAGATGAAACGTCAATATGTTTCAGGTCGCTCTGCGGCCGAGTCTTTTAAAAGGAAAGGTACTGTCTCTGGTTCTGGTTCTCCTGCCCTTTCCCCATTGGCCACTCCCTGGGAGGAAGGACAGGCCCACCAGCTTGGGGCGAAGTACTTCCCCCGCTATTTGGTCTGTTCTCGAACCGATGGGGGGACGTTTGCCACCTCCAAGCCCATGTTCTTTGTTCAGCACATCGAGGACATCTTCGGGGAAATCGAGGCTCTCAGTAAAATGCGTTCGGGGTCCGATATTATAAAGACCACCTCCGCCACACAGTCGGCGGCGCTCCAGGCGTGCGACCGACTAGGGGACATCCCAGTGTCCATTGTCCCGCATCTGGCACTGAATAGGACGCAGGGGGTTATTTTTCATCGGGACCTCCTGCTGCAATCTGATGAGGAGCTCAGGGCCAACCTGGAGCGCCGAGGCGTGCATTTCGTCCGGCGAGTCCAGCGCGGCCCCAAAGACCGTCGCATCGACACCGGGGCCTTTATCCTCGCCTTCGAGGGAGACGTTCTCCTGGAGAAGGTAAAGGTGATGTGCTACCGGTGCGACGTGTGACCTTACGTCCCGCCTCCTATGCGCTGTTTTCGGTGTTTGCGCTTTGGGCACATGTCATCACGGTGTGAGGCTGAGCCCCTTTGTGGCGATTGTGGACGTCCTCTTCGTGAGGAACATACATGCACCCCACCACCTCGGTGCGTTAATTGTCCTGGCATCCACTCACCTAGATCCTCAGACTGCCCCGCATATCAGAAGGAGAAGAAGATAAAAGAACTCAAAACTTTGGATCGGCTCTCTTATTCTGAGGCCAGGAAGAAGTATCACCGCCTCCATCCCGTGCCGTTGACCACTTCGTTTGCCTCAGTTGTGTCCACTCCTTCCGCGGTATCCTCAGCCCTATCCTGTCCCCCCTCCGCCTCCTCCGCCCATCAGGGGGCTCTACCTCCGCCTCCCAAATCCCTCCCTTCCAAATCCTCCTCCCCCGTGGCCCCCGCCCCCTCTGCCCCGGGAGCCACCCTTCCCCCTCCCCCTCCCCCTCCCCCTCCCCCTCCCCCCCCCCACCCCGCCGCCTGAGAAGCGATCCTCTTCTCAGGCGTCCATCGGGAAAACGTTCCGGACCCCAGCTTCCAAGGTCCGGCGTTCCAAAACGGACCCCGCGCGTGAGGACCTTCTTCGGGTCCAGCCCACCATCCCTGTGCCTCCTAGGACTTCCAAGGCCTCCAAGAAGTCTCTATCCCCCTCTCCACCCCGGCGCGTTTCGTCTGACGCTCCATCCGTGAGTCGCTGCTCCCGGCCATCCTCAGTTTCGCCGGGACGCTCTGCTGCCAGGCGCTCAGCTGGCCTCTCGTCGGCAAATGATGCTGCCCCTCCTACACAACCAGGGACAGCGGCCGCAGCTGGCTGACATGATGCACCTGATTGTTCAGCTTCCTCCACCGTTTTTATTGTTTGGCGACTTCAATGCCCATCATCCCATTTGGGGCTCTCCTGCATCCTGTCAAAGAGGCTCACTCTTGGCGGATGTCTTCAGCCATCTCACTCTTGTCTGCCTCAATACTGGCGCCCCGACTTTCCTCTCGGACTCTACTCATACCTACTCCCACTTGGACCTCTCGATCTGTTCTACCACTCTTGCCCGTCGGTTCGAGTGGTATGTCCTTTCTGACACCTATTCGAGCGACCACTTCCCCCATGTCGTTCGTCTCCTGCACCACACCCCTTCCCCACGTCCTTCGAGCTGGAACATAACGAAAGCTGACTGTGGACTTTACTCCTCCCTGGCGACCTTTCCGCACCACGATTTTCTCAGTTGTGACAGTCAGGTCGAATACCTCACGGCTGTTATCGTCAATGCTGCCGAACGTTCCATTCCTCATACTACCTCTTCACGTCGCGTTTTCGTCCCCTGGTGGAATGAGGCTTGTAGAGACGCTATCCGTGCTCGACGACGTGCTTTACGCACCTTTCGCCGCCATCCTATGTTGGCGAATTGTATTGGATACAAACGACTCCGAGCGCAATGCCGTAGAGTCATCAAAGACAGCAAAGAAGCTTGTTGGGCCTCTTTTACCAGCTCCTTTAACAGTTTTACTCCCTCTTCTGTCGTTTGGGGTGGCCTTCGCCGGCTGTCTGGCATTAAGGCCCACTCCTCGGTACCTGGCCTGACCTCAGGTAATGAGGTCCTCGTTGATCCTGTGGCTGTCTCCAACGCCTTTGGCCGCTTTTTCGCGGAAGTTTCAAGCTCCGCCCATTACCACCCTGCCTTCCTTCCCAGGAAAGAGGCAGAAGAGGCTCGGCGACCTTCCTTCCACTCGCTGAATCTGGAAACTTATAATGCCCCCTTTACTATGCGGGAACTCGAACGTGCGCTTGCACTGTCCCGGTCCTCTGCTCCGGGGCCAGATGCCGTTCACATTCAGATGCTGGCACACCTTTCTCCGGCGGGCAAAAGCTTCCTTCATCGTACCTACAATCACGTCTGGACCGAAGGTCAGGTCCCCATGCGTTGGCGTGATGCCGTCGTTGTTCCTATACCCAAACCCGGGAAGGATAGACACCTTCCTTCTAGTTACCGCCCCATTTCTCTTACAAGCTGTGTCTGTAAGGTGATGGAGCGCATGGTTAATTCTCGGTTAGTCTGGATTCTTGAATCTCGACGGCTACTTACCAATGTCCAATGCGGCTTTTGTCGCCGCCGCTCTGTTGTTGAGCACCTTGTGACCTTGTCGACATTCATCATGAACAACTTTTTGCGAAGGCGCCAAACGGTAGCCGTGTTCTTCGATTTGGAGAAGGCTTATGATACCTGTTAGAGAGGAGGTATCCTCCGCACTATGCACAGGTGGGGCCTACGCGGTCGCCTGCCCCTTTTTATTGTCTCAGGCTCTCTCTTTGTCGATGACTTCGCGATCTACTGCAGTGCCCAGAGAACATGCCTCCTGGAGCACTGACTTCAGTGTTGTCTAGACAGCCTATACTCATGGAGCGTGGCAAATGGCTTCCGGTTCTCTGAAGAGAAGACGGTTTGTATCAACTTTTGGCAATGTAAAGCGTTCCTTCCGCCATCCTTACACCTCGGTCCCGTTGTTCTCCCATTCGTGGAAACAACTAAGTTTCTAGGGCTCACGTTGGACAGGAAACTGTGTTGGTCTCCGCATGTCTCTTATTTGGCGGCCCGTTGTACACGTTCCCTTAATGTCCTCAGAGTTCTTAGTGGTTCATCTTGGGGAGCGGATCGCACTGTCCTGCTTCGCTTGTATCGGTCCATAGTCCGATCGAAGCTGGATTATGGGAGCTTCGTCTACTCGTCTGCTCGGCCATCCCTCTTACGCCGTCTCAACTCCATCCACCATCAGGGGTTACGTCTTGCGACTGGAGCCTTCTACACTAGTCCTGTCGAGAGTCTTTATGCTGAAGCTGCCGAATTACCGTTGACCTACCGGCGCGATGTACTGCTGTGTCGGTATGCCTGCCGGCTGTTTTCAATGCCCGACCACCCCTCTTATCAGTCCTTCTTCGCCGATTCTCTCGACCGTCAGTACGGGTTGTATGTGTCTGCCCTGCTGCCCCCTGGAGTCCGCTACGTCGCCTGCTTCGACAATTGGATTTTGCCCTCCCTACCACCTTCAGAGAGGGTGAGAGCCCAACACCACCTTGGCTCCAGGCTCCGGTTCATATTTATCTCGACCTCAGCTCACTCCCGAAGGAGGGTACTCCGGCTGCAGTGTATTGCTCATGGTTTGTCGAACTTCGTGCTCGACTTGCCGGTCACACCTTTATTTACACCGATGGCTCCAAAACTGACGATGGTGTCGGCTGTGCCTTTGTCATCGGGGCCGGCACCTTTAAATACCGGCTCCTCGACCAATGTTTGAGCTTTACGGCCGAGCTCTTTGCTCTCCATCAGGCCGTTCAGTATGCCCGCCGCCACCGCCATTCATCGTATGTACTCTGCTCTGATTCCCTCAGTGCTCTTCAGAGCCTTGGAGCTCCCTATCTGGTCCATCCCTTGGTGCAACGGATCCAGCAGTCCCTCCATTCTTTCGCTGATAATGGTTCTCCTGTCAGCTTTCTGTGGGTTCCCGGACATGTAGGAGTGCCTGGGAATGAGGCTGCAGAGGCTGCAGATGCTGCAGCCAAGGCTGCAGTCCTCCTGCCTCGGCCAGCCTCCCATTGTGTCCCGTCATCTGACGTTCGTGGGGATGTATGTACGAGGCTTGTGTCGATGTGGTGGGATGCTTGGTCATCCCTCCAAGGAAACAAGCTCCGGGCAGTAAAACCGCTCCCAACTGCTTGGACAACCTCCTCCCGACCATCTCGGCGAGAAGAGGTCCTTCTGACCAGGTTGCGGATTGGGCATTGCCGGTTTAGCCACCGCTACCTGCTCTCCGGTGACCCAGCCCCGCAGTGCCCTTGTGGTCAAGCATTAACTGTGCGCCATGTTTTATTGTCGTGTCCCCGCTTTAGTCAATCTCGTGTTGTCCTGTCCCTGCCATCTACTTTACCGGATATTTTAGCTGATGACGCTCGAGCAGCTGCTCGTGTTCTGCGTTTTATAACTTTGACTGGCTTGTCCAAAGACATCTAACTTTTTTACTTATTTTATCTGCATCTTTGTCAGGACATTCTGGTGTCCCCCCTTCCCCTTGAGTTTTACTAGATTCCACGTGCTCTAACAACTGTGACTGGGTGCTAATGACCTCAGTAGTTGAGCGCCCTTAAACCCCACCAAAAAAAAAAAAAATTCAGGAACCACATGTTTGTCTGGCCTATCAAGAGATACCCCTCCGTTGTGCTTGCACCTCTAGTATGGATATCTGTATCGCTGAGGCAGGCAAGCCTCCCCAACAATGGCAAGGTCCATGGTTCATGATGGGGGATGCTAACTTATGTTGTTGTTGTGGTCTTCAGTCCTGAGACTGGTTTGATGCAGCTCTCCATGCTACTCTATCATGTGCAATCTTCTTCATCTCCCAGTACCTACTGCAACCTACATCCTTCTGAATCTGCTTAGTGTATTGATCTCTTGGTCTCCCCCTACGATTTTTACCCTCCACGCTGCCCTCCAATACTAAATTGGTGATCCCTTGATGCCTCAGAACATGTCCTACCAACCGATCCCTTCTTCTGGTCAAATTGTGCCACAAACTCCTCTTCTCCCCAATTCTATTCAGTACCTCCTCATTAGTTATGTGATCTACCCATCTAATCTTCAGCATTCTTCTGTAGCACCACATATCGAAAGCTTCTATTCTCTTCTTGTCTAAACTAGTTATCGCCCATGTTTCACTTCCATACATGGCTACACTCCATACAAATACTTTCAGAAATGACTTCCTGACACTTAAATCTATACTCGATGTTAACAAATTTCTCTTCTTCAGAAACGCTTTCCTTGCCATTGCCAGTCTACATTTTATATCCCCTCTACTTCGACCATCATCAGTTATTTTGCTCCCCAAATAGCAAAACTCCTTTACTACTTTAAGTGTCTCATTTCCTAATCTAATACCCTCAACATCACCCGACTTAATTCGACTACATTCCATTATCCTCGTTTTGCTTTTGTTGATGTTCATCTTATATCCTCCCTTCAAGACACCATCCATTCCGTTCAACTGCTCTACCAAGTCCTTTGCTGTCTCTGACAGAATTACAATGTCATCGGCGAACCTCAAAGTTTTTATTTCTTCTCCATGGATTTTAATACCTACTCCGAATTTTTCTTTTGTTTCCTTTACTGCTTGCTCAATATATAGATTGAATAACATCGGGGAGAGGCTACAACCCTGTCTTACTCCCTTCCCAACCACTGCTTCCCTTTCATGTCCCTCGACTCTTATAACTGCCATCTGGTTTCTGTACAAATTGTAAATAGCTAACTTATACCCATCCATATTTAACATTCTGATACATGTTGTCAACTGATAATCAGAAACATGCATTGTTTCCACATGATTTTCACACTGCAATTATTTAAACAAATCAGAAGTTCATTGATTTAATTTTTTAAAATTAATGTTGTGATACAATAAGTATATTTTAACCTATTTGTCTTCTACATGTTTTAGGCTTACAGTTATATATTTACTTTTATTAAAACTGGTAACTTGAAATTTGAGTTGAAGTACTGCCCTCATGATGGGGACTACAGGGATTCTGGATAGTAACCCTGGCAACTCTTACCACAGTCAAGTATGCATGGTGAGTGAGTCTACAGCAGCAACACTGGCATATTATGAGGCTTGCATGTTGAGTGATCTTTTTCATTGACACACCAGCATAAAAGGAGCATGTGTCGAGAGCATTATTTACTACGCAGTTTGGCACTGGAGTGATGAGCGCGATTGAGGTACTCTCCTTACAAAAGTCGAAGTAACTAGCAGCATTAAGGAACTAGTTATGATTGTTTATTATTGAGTAAAGCGAAACTTGTAGTGGATGTTCTTGACATAGGTCATACAATAAAGTCACTACACTACTGAGAAGTCAAAGTATAGGAAAATTGTCATCCAATCATATAAAAACAATTATTTGTTACTATAGGGATGCAAGAACAGAAAACAAAGTTTCGAAAGCAGTACATTGAAAACAGACACAAAGGATGAAGGAAAGAGGTGCTAAGTATCAAGTTACACACAAACACTATTATTCTCCTTCAATAGAACTCACTCTGCACTCACAAAGCTAGTTTCTCTAAAAACATTCTCCATTTATTTTGAACATTGTAAATTTCACTTTCTCCAGGTATTATAAAACCTAAATTAAATTTTGCTTTCATATGTGAGTTCCTGTGGAAGAACTTGTGTAGAAAAAATATGAAGTCCTCAGGCAATCATTGTGGTGTTATGAAAAGAGAGCAAACAATAAAACAGAGTTAGAAGAAAAAAGATCCACTACGATGGATAACATGGGTAAGGTGAGAAATGGTAATATTCAGGTGTTAGCAAACACAGGTTTCATTGCATGTACAGAATTCAGCAACTCAGGATTTCAAGTGTTCTCTTGGCACAATCAATTGAACATCACTGACCCACCCATAACATCGTTGTTGGATAATAAACATGTGACATGCAACAACTAGTAGTAAACCTAGACAAGTCATTTGTCTACTACATCTACATGTACATGATTACTCTGCAATTCACATTTAAGTGCTTGGCAGAGGGTTCATCGAACCTCAATCATACTATCTCTCTACCATTCCACTCCCGAACAGCGCGCGGGAAAAACAAACACCTAAACCTTTCTGTTCGAGCTCTGATTTCCCTTATTTTATTTTGATGATCATTCCTACCTATGTAGGTTGGCCTCAACAAAATATTTTCGCATTCGGAAGAGAAAGTTGGTGACTGAAATTTCGTAAATAGATCTTGCCGCGACGAAAATATCTTTGCTTTAATGACTTCCATCCCAACTCGCGTATCATATATGCCACACTCTCTCCCCTATTACGTTATAATACAAAACGAGCTGCCCTTCTTTGCACGCTTTCGATGTCCTCCATCAATCCCACCTGGTAAGGATCCCATACCACGCAGCAATATTCTAACAGAGGACGAACGAGTGTAGTGTATGCTGTCTCTTTAGTGGACTTGTTGCATCTTATAAGTGTCCTGCCAATGAAACGCAACCTTTGGCTCACCTTCCCCACAATATTATCAATGTGGTCTTTCCAACTGAAGTTGTTCGTAATTTTAACACCCAGGTATTTAGATAAATTGACAGCCTTGAGAATTGTACTATTTATCGAGCAATCGAATTCCAACGGATTTCTTTTGGAACTCATGTGGATCACCTCACACTTTTTGTTATTTAGCGTCAACTGCCACCTGTGTGAAACTGCCTTCACTTTGAAGTGTTACCTTATCTCTGCTACAACTGTTAGGTCTGAAAATTTGTAATTTTTATTAGAGCTGAAACTACTCTGATGTTATCCTTAAGATCATCATGAGTGTCTCCCATAGTTATAATTTTTTGTAAAATAACTGATAAAGCTCAAGAATTCCTGCCACAATCTCTTCTTAGTGTCCATTATGATAAGACAGCATTTGTCCTTGCACTTCTGTCTGATGTTTTCAACAAATCTACACTTGGACCTCCACAGAGCCACTTGCCTGGTCCTAATCGGAGAATCAAAAGTAGTAAATAGTCAAATATGAAATTCATGAAAATGCATGTGGTTTCTTTTTTTTAATTATATTACCTATCATATGTCATTAAAATTAAATAATGCAACCAGTGTTGAAAAAAATATAGATTAAAAAATGCATGTTCACAGGATTTGAACCATCGCCTCATCAGTAACCATCTTTCCATGTGTGAATGCTAACCACAGTGCCTTCTGAGAGCCAAAAACTTTGCACAGCTACATAAGTTACATAATACATGTGTAAAACTTCTGTTGTGTGATTTTTCTTGGAATTGCCAGTTTAGTGCACCTTCCTACTTGCACATTATGTTGTTTTAATGGCCTATTAAAGGTGTACAAAAGTCGAAGTGAATCTTTGATCCCTATGTTGTGGACTCATCTTGTAAGAAATAAACAAGCATTCACTGTACACACATTAATGAAATACCTGTAATATGACATACGGAAGGTGGATACCACTGAATAGTTCAAATGAGGCAAATGGCTCTGAGCACTATGGGACTTAACGTCTAAGGTCATCAGTCCTCTATAACTTAGAACTACTTAAACCTAACTAACCTAAGGACATCACACACATCCGTGTCCGAGGCAGGATTCGAACCTGCGACCGTAGCGGTCGTGCGGTTCCAGACTGTAGCGCCTAGAACTGCTCAGCGACCCCGGCTGGCTGAGGCAAATGACTCCATAATAAAATGTGCACACACAAGTTTTGGATCTCTACAGCTCATGTGGCACATGAAATATATATATGAACGGCTTAGCGAGCAAATAATAGTACACACATGGAAAATCATGAAATGACGACACAACCATCAGTACACAGTACATGAAGAAACTGAATATGCAACACAGTTGTGACATGCAATTTCTATGCTTCAGGTGTATTAAAACAAACACACACACACACACACACACACACACACACACACACACACACACACACACACACACACACACACAAACCAAGTAAAGCAGAGCAAGCGGTCTTTGTGAAGTCACTGGATCTTGCATGAGCACACATTATATATATAAAAATTTTATGGTTGTGGCACTGAATGCACTGGTGGAAATGTATGTAAACATTTACGATCAAGGTATGTAATATTACACTTATGAGAGTTGCTTAATTTTGTGGTATGTATTTTTTTAATTAAAAAAATACATTAACAATTATTTATTGTTTGTAGGCTATGGTTGGAGAGTGGCAATGTAGTCAAATGCCAGACAACAGAAATATACAAATGTTTGAATGTAACTGTGACAAACTGGAAAAAATAAAAGAAAGTTTTGAACTTACCTTTTTTTTTTTTGCTCGCCTGACAAAGATGTCATGTTCTAAACAGAGGGGAGTGTGTGGCCATCAGTGGGTACACAGCATTAGGCGTGAACCTCTGCTGTGTCCACCAGCAGCTATGTGGCAGTCAACATTTTAAGCTATGATGGGTCTTTCCCATACCTTAAAACCTTGTTTGGAACATACTTCTCTAAAGTGTAATGAACAATGCTTTTGAATTTTGTATAGTTGTGCTCCACATCTTCATCCTCGGGCTTGAGTATTTGATGTTGACTACTCTGATACTTAGTAATTTCTATCGTCATTATTGTTATGCAAAAGTAGTTTCGTACATATCTTAACTTTCTCATGACACCTGCAGTCTTTGATGCTATCGTAGTCTTATGATCACTGATGCCTTCCTCTACATTAACTGATTTTAAAAGTTCAGGCCTGTTTCCTGCTAGGAGGCCTGAGGCATTACCCTCTTGAGTTTGTTCTCTATCCCCTGGCAGTGATTTTCGGAGATGATGATCCTGTTTCTGGCACTAGTTTTAATCACATAACTCTGCCATTTGATACCTGGCTAGCTGAAGTCTCCCTTATTACAAGAGCGTGATCAGGAAACTTAGTCTCGAAATTTTCATTCTGGTTGAGAATCCATGATAACCTTGCTAGATATTGTTGAATTCTTTACTGCAATAGATATGCTGCCATTAGGGTGACCACCCATCCCAAATTTTGTGGGACAGTCCCATATTATGATACATTTTAAACTATCCCAAGCAGAACTGGGTTTGTCCTGCACAATGTGTTTAAATTTTTTTTTCTGTTTGCACCTGTTGTCAGGTTTCAGATAATCAGTCATCTAATGTTAATCATTTCAGCTTTTCAATTGTTGCTCCAGCTGTATTTGTTGGCTACATTACACACATTAATTTAATCTGTTGGAATTTGCGTGTGTAAGTGAGAATGGAAATTTCAGAAAGTGAATATGATTCCCAAGTAAATAGTGGCCAAAGAAGAGAACTAAATTGGGATAGTATCTCCAGAACTAAAAAGTGATTGTGTACACATTTCAAGGTGGGAAATGAATATGCCAATCTTGGCATCATGTGTGTTGGTCATGAAGGCTTTAATGACATTACGAAACATGCAAATGGGCAAGAAAACAAAAATAGTGTGAGCCTCTCAGTCAAGAATAAGACAATAACTTCATTTTTCGGTAAAAATTGGAAAATTGCATGGATAAAGTTAAAACTTCTGAATTGACTGGGATGTATCGCAATGTTCTACGAGTACACAATGTTCTTTAACATTATTATGATTGTGACTCAAAGCTGGTGCATATGATATATCCAGATTTAGAAATTGCTAGGAACATTTCTTTGGGGAAAAAAGCAAGATAATAGTTCTTGCACACAACTCAACATATTAAACACTGTTTTGATAGCATATGTTTTACTCAATAGCAAGTGATGCCTCTGATCATGGTCACACTAAAATGTCTCCAATTATCATTAGGTGTTTCAGTTTTAATAAAGGTATAGTACAAGTACTGTTAGACTATTATAGTGATAATTATGAGTCTGCAAATGCTATTTTAATTAAATTAAAGGCAGATTAACAATGCACAGTTTAAGTCTTGATAACATTTATTCATACTCTGCTGATAGTGCGCATGTCAACTTTGGGAATAAACGTTCAATATTTACTCTGTTAAGAAATGAAAATCATTTTTTATGCCATATCCACAATGAAGCCCAAACCTGAAAGCAGAGGCATCAGTGAAGTACAATACTCAGCACTGAAATCATGTTTATTATGGTAACCAACATACAACAGAACAGAACAGAACTCTGTTAGCATACAGTGGCTTGTGAAGTATGTACGTAGGTGTAGATACAGATATAGAACTGCCCACTGAATGGAATGTGCTGCTATTTATACAAACATTGAATGAATGTTCCAGAAAATGCAAATGTTACAAACATAAGGAATTTCAAGAACTTGCTAGAAATTTTAAAAACTAAATAACAAAAATTTGTCAAAAAATATCAGATTCTCACTTCAAACATTGGAAAGTCCAGGATGGTATAACAGTATGGAAAGGATAGATTGCTGATGACCACATTGAGAAGGCACTGAGTCACTGACAGACAGAATGAAAAAGACTACTTAAATATATGAGCTTTCAGACAAAGTCCTTCTTCTGAAATAGCACATGCACACATGGCAATGTATTCACACAAGCACAACTCTCACACACATAGCCACTGTCTCTATGGCCTGGGTCCAACTGTGACTGTGTCTGATGTGAGCAGCAATCTGCTGGGGCGGGTGGTGGAGATCAGGAGGCGGAATGGGGTGGGGAAGGGAAGGAATAGCATGGTAGGGGTTGGACAAGGTGCTGTGCTGCATGTGGGAGTGTGCAGGGACATGGTGGGGACTGAGGAGGGCTGCTAGATGCAGTGTCAGAAGGCTATGCTGGAGTAGAGTCTGATCCTCCTCAACCCAATAAGCCGCGCCCCTCAATGATGACTTCCACCTTAGGAATGACTACATCAGTACCTCCATCCATGTCTATGACTCACCTCCATTTCAACAGCAGCCACACATTCCATACCAGGAAGTCAATGTAGCTACCCATGGTCATCGCACCTGGAATGATGAGCAGTCCCTCTGCAAATATGCCAGCGGTCTCACAGAGACCTTCACAAACCCAAATTGCCCTCCAAACCTTGTTCAGCAACAGATTTCCCATGCCTTGTCTCTGCAATCACCTTCCACCTCCAGCATACCCACTGTCCAATCACAAAGGAGCACTCCTGGTCACTCAGTATCAACGAGGAGAGAAGCAACTGGATCACCCCCCCCCCCCCCCCTAGGGTTTTGCCATGAAATGTGGAGTATGCTACTCATGCCACCAACAGTGGTATTCCTCCACCCACTGAATCTAGGCAATATCCATGTTCATATCTACTCCACCCCTGCTCCCAACCCCCTTACCTCATGGTTCATATCCCTGCAATAGGCCTAGATGCAAGATCGTACATTCTCCCACTACCACCTACTCCAGTCCTGTCACTGGCATCTCCTATCCCATCAATGGCAGGGCTACGTGTGAAAGCAGCCATGTGATGCACCAACTAAGCTGCAACCACTGTGCCACTTGCTACATGGACATAACAACTAATGAGCTGTCTGTCTGTCTGGATGGCCACCACCAAACTGCAGCCAAGAGACAGCTTGACCACCCAGTTTGTAGACATCATCTGCCCAACGTGATGTGCTTCACTTCAATGGGGACTGACTAAAAGCTTATATATTTTGACATTCTTTTTCGTTATGCTTGCCTGTGACTCAAATTCTCATTTGTCTGATAATACAAATAGCATGAACCAGTGACTTTACTGATAGCTGCATGAGCTTTCAATGTCTGGCTGTTGGTGGGAAGGTTTTTGGTTCAACATTCACTTTGTTGTTACTGAGCTCATTTTAGGTTCACACCATCCTCAGCATTGAGGCTGTTATAGTAATGACCACCACTTTCAGAAACTATAATGTTTCACCTCACACTTAATGATTGTAACTGAATCTCATGTAGAGTTTTCAGTAAAGAGGACAGGCAGTGGTGGTTAATTCTCCAGCTCGGGTGCTTCATGAACTCAGATGGGAATCCCTGGAGGAAAGGCAAAGTTCTTTTCGAGGAACAGTATTGAGAAAATTTAAAGAACTGGCATGTGAAACTTACTTTAGCATGATTGTATGACTGCCAATGTATATTTTGGATAAGGACCACAAAGAGAAGGTAAGAGAAATTAGGGATTGTATAGAGGCATATATATAAGGGGCATTCGAAAAGAAATGAACTGGAGGCATAGTTACAGAAACCAGTACCTGTATGTTAGAAGTATTGACCTTGGCTGTTGAGACTCTTGTCCCACTGTGACACAAGGTGGTGAATGGCTGTCTCATAAAATTCCTGAGGCTGCGATGTTAACCAGTTCCGCACGTACAGCTGGACGTTGTCGTCCAAGGTGAATTGTTTGCCCATCAGAGCCTTTTTAAGGGGACCAAAAAGAGGTGGTCAAGGTTTGCAAGTAACGCTGGGCATTTACTGTTGTCCCATGCTGCAGGAAGTGAATCAGAAGGGGGCCATCTTGGTCAAAGAAGTGTCAGCATAACCTTTCCTGCACTCGTGTGGATGGCCTTGGCTGTTTTTGGTGGTGGTGATCCTGGATGCTTCCACTGGAGACTTTGTCATTTTGATTCTGACACCCTTCCCGAGCATAGCTTTGCAGATGAGCAAGACAGTGGGCCATTTGACATGCTTCCTGGTGTGGTTGAAGACTGTGGGGCACCCACTGGGCACACACTTTGCGCATGTGCATAGCATGATGACTTTCACTGTCACTCAGCGATCCTGGGTAATGAGGGCATCCACCTGCTGAACGATGTTGTCAGTAATGTAGTGTGGTGCTCCAGATGGTGAATCATCAGCTAACGACACCCGTCCTTCCCTGAAGGTCTTGTGCCATGCCTTGACCTTGCAAGGGACATCCAGTATTTGCCATACACTTGTGACATTCGTCGATGAATGTCTGTTCCTCCTACTCCTTCTGCTGTCAGAAAACAAACAACACCTCTTTGCTCTTCTTTTGATGCCTCCATGTTACTGTTTGCAATGCAACTGGCAGCATTGGATGATTGATGCATGCTGCTGCTAGCTCTGTATTGTCACATGGCGTACACGTGTGCCCTCTAGCAACAGGCTATGAACTTCCACACTCTGGTCAGAACCACACATTACACATGCCACGATATTACCCTGCTGTCACAGGTTTGCACATTCCAGACTCTGGCTCATTTCTTCTTGAATGCCCCTTATAGTGTATTATTTTTCCCACACACTATTTGAGAACGGAACAGGAAAGGAAATTATTAGTAGTGGTACAGGGTACCCTCCACCTTGCACCATACAGTGACTTGTGGAGTATGGATGTAGACATAGGTGAAAGTGTAGCTTACAGAATACTATGGATGTGATACTAAACATCTTTGAGCTGACTGAAAACTGAAGTGGAAAGCTCTGAGATATTTAGCAAGTCATGGAACCTATATCAGAAGGATAGATTTGAGGCCATAGGAGGGGGAGTGTTCATGGCAGTTGGCAAAAATATTGTCTCTGTTGAGGTCAAACTTGAGTGTGACAGTGAAGTTATCTGGTCACATGAAACCAAACTAATTGTTGGATGCTTTTACCAGCCACCAGTCATGTGGAGTACATTTGAACACAGTTTTCTGAAAACTGTCTTAAGCAGCTACTTCAGCAGCCCACAGACAATGGAAATATCTTAGACCTTGTAGCTAAAAATAGCCAGACCTTATCGAGAAAGTCAGTATAGAAACAGGGATTAGTGATCAAGATGTTGTTATAGCAACTATGGTTATGAAAGTTAATAACTCAGTTAAGAATGCTAGGTGATTGTTTCTGCTAGAAAGATAAGCACTTGTTAGGATCTCACTTAGACAGTGAACTGACATCACTTAGTTCCAGTAAGATAGATGTAGAGGAATATGGACAAATTTTAAGATGATTGTAAATTGTGGTCTGGAGAATTATGCGCCTGATAAGTGGATTAAGGATGGAAAAGATCCATCACGATTTAATAACAAAATTCACAAAATGCTGAGGAAGCAGAAGCTGTTGCACTCTTGATTCAAAAGAGAATGCACAAATAATGACAACCAAAGTTTAGTACAAGTCTGTGCATGTGTGAAATGATCTGTGTGTGAAGCATACAGCTACTGTCACCATCATACCTTAGCAAAAGATCAGCAGAGAACCCGAGAAAATTCTGGTCATACATAAAAAGGCTAAGTGGGTCTAAGGCTTCCATTCAATCAGTTACTGAATAGTCTGTGTGGCAGTTGAAGATTACAAAACAAAAGCAGAAGTTTTAAATTTCACATTCAAAAAATTGTCACACAGGAGAATCATACAAACATACTGTTGTTTAACCATTGAACAGAATCCTGTATGGACAGCATATTAATAAACATCCATGGTGTAGAGAAACAACTGAAGGATTTGAAAACAAATAAGTCACCTGGTCCAGATGGAATCCCAATTCAGTTTTTCAAAAAGTACTTGTGGTGTCACCGCCAGACACCACACTTGCTAGGTGGTAGCTTAAATCGGCCGCGGTCCATTAGTACATGTCGGACCCGCGTGTCGCCACTGTCAGGATCGCAGATCGAGCGCCACCACACGGCAGGTCTCGAGAGACTGACTAGCACTCGCCCCAGTTGTACGGACGACATTGCTAGCGACTACACGTACGAAGCCTTTCTCTCATTTGCCGAGAGACAGTTAGAATAGCCTTCAGCTAAGTCCATGGCTACGACCTAGCAAGGCGCCATTAGTTACTTCATGAATCTAACGAGTCTCACTTGTATCATCAAGAATGCTGTATACCAAAGGACGATATAAAAGTTAAGTGTTCTAGTAGCTACGTTCTTTTCTTTATCATATTCATCACGTATCCTGTTCCAGACTTCGCGCCAGCCGGCGTGTGTGTACGTGTGCCCTTTCGGCTACCCGTCTCTGTGGACTGGCTGCCTTAACAGTCCACTACAGTACTCTATGGCATTGGCCCCTTACTTACCTTGAATTTATCAGAAAATCTCTTTCTCAGAGCAAGGTTACAAGCTACTGGAAAAAGAAAGGCAAAAGAACAGATATGCAAAATTACAGACCAATATCCTAAATATTGGTTTGCTGCATTATCCTTGAACTTATTCAGAGTTTGAATATAATAAACTTTCTTGAGATTGAGGAGTTTATGTCCAGCGAATCAGCATGGTTCTCCAAAGCATTGCTGGTGCAAAACTCAGCTTGCCCTGTTCTCACATGATATACTTGAACTATGGATGAAGGGCAACGGGCAGATTCCTATATTTCTAGATTTCTGGAAAGCATTTGATATGGTACCCCATCGCAGGCTGATAAAGAAGGTACAAGCATTTGACATAGTTGTATGTGTGTGGCTCAAAGACTTCTTAAGTTGTAGAACTCAGTATGTTGTCCTTGACGGCGAGTGATAATCATAGACAAGGGTATCATCAGGAGTGCCCCAGGAAGGTGCAATAAGGACAGCTATTATTCTCTATATACATAAATGATGTGGCGGAGAGGGTGGGCAGAAATCTGTGGTTCTTTGTTGATGATGCAGTGATGTATGTTAAGGCATTGAAGTTGTGTGGCTGTAGGAGGATACAAGAGGAATTAGACAAAATTTATAGTTGGTGTCATCGAAGGCAGCCAACTCTAAATGTAGAAAAATGTATGTTAATGCGGATGAGTAGGAAAAACAAAGTGTTAATATTTGGATACAGCATTAGTTGTGTCTTTCTTCACACAGTCACATTGTTTAAATATCTGGGCATAATGTGCAAGACGATATGAAATTGAATTAACATGTGAGGATTGATGTAGGGAAGGTGAATGGTTGGCTCTGACTGATTGGGAGAACTCTATGAAAGTGTGGTTTGTTTGTAAAGGAGAATGCATATAGGATGCTAGTGCATCCTATTCCTGAGTACTGCTCAAGTGTTTGGGATCCACACCAGGTCGGATTAATAGAGAACATTGAGGCACTGGAGAGGCGGCCTGCTAGATTTGTTACTGGTAGATTCAGACAACATGCAAGTGTTATGGAGATGCTTCGGAAACCCAAATGGGAATCCCTGGAGGGAAGATGATTCTTTTCAAGAAAGACTACTGGGGAAATGTAGAGAATCAGCATTTGAAACTGACAGAAGAACGATTTTGTTACCTCCAACATACATTGTGCACAAGGACCACGAAGATAACATACGGGAAATTAGGTGTCATATGGAGGCATATAGAAAATTGTTTTTCCCTCGTTGTATTTGTGAAAGGAAAAGGAAAGATAATGCTTAGTAGTGGTTCAGGGTACCCTCTGTCATGTGCCATAGGGTGGATTGCAGAGTATCAATATAGATGTAGATCTTGTATTGTTTCTTAACTCCAGGAAGTAGTGTTAACAGTCATTTGTGTAAAATCAGAGCTTTACTATTTCTCATTCAAAAGAAAAGACATTATACCAGTTCAAGGCTAAATGGGAAGAGCATAAAATGTATGCCATGTGTTATTTGTATATACATATTAGTGAAAATCTTTTCCACCTACATAGCTGAGCAGTGAGTACTGCAGAATGCCATGCAAGTGGCCCATGCTCAGTTTCCGGCTGAGTCAAATTTTCTTTGCTTGGGGACTGGATGTAGTGTTGTCTTTATCATCATATCATTCTTATCACGTAAGTCACCAAAGTGGTGTCAGCTAAAAAGACTTGCACCAGGCAACAAATGGAGGAGGGTGATACAATCTGCTTCCCAGGAAGTACCAACGAGGACATGTAGGAAGCTGAGGGATCGCATACAGTGGGCTGCCAGGTAAGACACATGGGAGGACCAAGAAAGTTTCGTATCAAGAATGAGCTCCAGGAATTCCCGAGATGTAAATACGGTGGAAGAAACCAATTGTGCCGCCAGAAATTCATACAAACTGTTTTGTTAATGGAAAAACAAAAGCCATTGTTGATGCGCCATAAGTAAAAACGTTCGAGACATCACTGAAGACGCTGCTCAATGACACAGATCTGTGGACAACTACAATACATGGCAAAATCATCATCAAAAGCCGGAGATGCCCGGTGGCAGACAGGCCATTATAGGATTAATGGTGATAGAAAAAGAGGACGATGCTCAGGATGGATCCCTGAGGCACACCATTTTCCTGGATAAAAGTGTCCAACAAGGCAGAACCCACACGTTCCTTGAAAACTTGGTCATTTAAAAATTCCTGAAGGAAACGGGGCAAGTGGCAATGGAAGCCACACACGTAGAGAGTACGGAGGATGCCAGTCCTCCAGCAGGTGTTGTAAGCTTTCTCCAATTCGAAAAACACAGCCGCAGCCTGGGGTTTCCACAGAAAACCATTCATGACATGGGTGGATAAAATGACAAGATGGTCAACTGCAGAACAGCCTGCCTGAAGTCCACACTGCGCAGTGGTTAGTAAATTGCGAGACTCGAGCCACCACACCAGCCAGGCATGAATCATATGTTCCATTACCTTGCAAACACAGCTGGTGAGAGAAATGGGGTGGTAGCTATAACGAAGGTGTTTGTCCTTACCAGGCTTAGGTATGATATGACAGTGGCTTCACGCCAGCATCTGGGAAACGTGCCCTCTGCCCAGATGCTGTTGTACATAAGAAGCAGAAAGTGCTTGCCCACAAGAGAAAGGTACTGAATCATCTGATTGTGATCATCATCTGGCTCTGGGGCAGAATCAGGATGAAGTGGGAGCATGATCTAGCTCCCTCATAGTAAAGGCAGCATTGTAGCACTCAGATCTGAGAAGAGAAGGGTATCACCTGAGCCGCCTCCACTTGTTTCTGATGGAGGAAGACAGGGCGATAGTGCAAGGAGCTCGAAATGTTCACAAAATGGTGGCCCAAGGTGTTGGAGATAGCAATGGGATCCATTATGACATTGTCTGCTACTGTTAGGCCGGAAACGGGGGAATAGATCTTGCTCTGAGAGCCACTGGAGATTGGCCCATATGACAGAAGAGGGAGTGGAACTGTTTAAAGAACTAGTGAATAAAATCCAGGTAGCTTTTTTGCTATCCCGAAGAACGTGATAATACTGTGCACACAACCATTTATAATGAATGCAGTTTGCCAATATAGGATGATGGTTACAAATGCAGAGAGCATGTCTCCATGTGCAAATAGCGTCACAGCATGCCTTAGTCCACCAAGGGACAGGGACATAGCTTGGTAAAGAGGATGTGCAAGGAATGTAACATTCTGCAGTAGTAAGGACAATGTTTATAAGATATTCCACCTGTTTATCACAAATGGGGAAATGTTGTTCATTGTTCATTGAAGGTCACCAGGGAGGAGCTAAGCATCCAGTCAGCCTTAGTTAGCACCCATTTGGGTGTGCACGTAGGTTGTGTAGGAGTCAGAAAATGGATAGCACATGGGAAATGGTCACTCAAGTGTGTATCAGAGAGAATGGACCACTCGAGACGATGGATAAGCTGGGAGGTGCTGAAGGATAGGTCCAAATGGGAATAGGTGTGTTTGTGGAGACTGAAAGGAACGTGGGTGCTCCCGTGTTAAGGCAGAGGAGGTTAAGTTGACTGAGAAGGTCAGCCAAGAGGGTAACTCTCAGACAGGTTCTGGGAGAACCTCAAAGGGGATGGTGCACATTAAAGTCACCGAGCAGCAGAAAGGGGCAGAAAAACAGTTGGTGGTGTGCACCAGTGACATGGAGGTTGGACTCTGTCAAAGAGGATCTTCGAGTTGGTGAAGAAGTAGAAGACCATTTGCCATTGTTTGGCTTCTTGGAGCCTTTCCAGTTGGCAAAGGAAGACTCTGATGTTGGTTTCCTGGAGGGATGTAGAAAGTCTTCACAAGAGTGGTCCTTCTGTCATTTCCAGCCTGCTGGTTTTGTTACAGGTGACTTCACCCCATGAGTTGAAAGTTTGGTGGCGTGTTACACAGCTGAAGGAGAAGGTAGGGCCACTGCCATGAACTGGGTGGTTTCACAACCATGGTGCTAAATTTGAGGCCATATGTCTGCGCGGCCATGTTCTTCATGGAGCAAGATGTAACAAGAACAGTGGTGTAGGTACCAGATGGTAGAACGCAGAGTTTCCGACTAGCCAGCAACTTGTGAGCAACCAGGTAAGGCACTTTTTTCTTCATCCAGATCTCCTGGTCAGCCCGCTCATCGAAATACTCAGGACAATCATGGGAGGAGGCAGCATGGTCGCCATTGCAGCTGGTGCAGTGGGGAGAAGGAAGCAGACAATCACCATTGTGAGCATCCCTACCACATGTTACACATTTGGCTGGGTGTTGACAGGACTCTCGAGTGTGGTTGTGACGATGACACTGGTAGCAGCACATTGGGTTTGGAATATATGGTCTGACTGTGATAACTTCATAACCTGTGTTGATCTTTGATGTAAGAACCACCCTATCAAAAGTGAGAAAGAGAGTGAGTGTGGGCAATAAGGAGGCATCAACTTTTTTTATCACCCAATGGACTGTAATGACACCCTGATCATAGAGGTACTTTTGCATTTCAGCCTCAGTCAGGTCATCAAGCAACCTAGTATAAATAACACCACGGGAAGAATTCAGCATTCGATGGGCCTCGACACAAACAGGATAGCCATGGAGGGGGTGAAGCTTCAAGCAGTTGTTGTGCTTGAGGTTACAAAGTAGTCTCCAAAAGCAAAGTGCCATTGTGTAAACAAGAGCAGTATTTCACAGGGCCAGCAATTGCATCAACACCTTCCTGAATAATAAACGGAAACAATGGAGGGTATTCTGATATTGATTACTGAAAATACAGAATACATTTCCAAAAACAGCCCAGACATGTTCCCCAAGACGGGGGAAAAAGAACGGGAAGAGTATAGACATGCAGCGTGGAAGGGAAAAGTTGCTGCAGAGGCTGGGGCTCCATGGTAGCCAAGCATGAACCTGCCAAAGAGCGATGAACCCCCTGGGGGGAGGCTCTTCAGTAACACGTTTCGTCCAATATTTATTCGTTTTGGGGAAAGCTTTAATTTTGCAGTGGACACACAATGCAGCCATGTGAAACGAGCAGCTATTGTATTGCCCAATGGATGGGTTTTCCTGGTCACGTGGTCAACTTAGCAGCCGCTAGAAGTCCAAAGACAACCCCATAGTGTGAAACTAACCCTCCATGGGCTCCTCTCAAGCTGATTTCAGCTGTCATCACGAATATGACCCAATCTCAGTGTGTGCGTCTTTGATCACATGTTTGTGATTGAATTAAGTCTCTCTTCCCTTTACAATAAGCTATCGTGCTACAATTTCCTAATTCCCTCAGCATCACTCAACTACATTCAATTACTGATGTTTTACTGGTACCTTTTTTGATGTTATGTTTTAAGCACATTGCTGTCTGACAGGATTAGAACATCAGTGGCAAACCATAACATTTTTATTTATTCTCCTTGAACTTCAATTTCCTTTCCTAATTTCTCTTCAGTTTCCTTTACTGCTTGCTTTATATTCTGATTCAATTATATGGTAGGTATGTGACAACCCTGCCTCTTTCCATTTTCTGCAACAGCCTCCTTTTCAAATCCTTCATCTACATTCTGGTTTCTGTACTCACGCTTACTGAATAAGTTTAAAAAATCCAAAATGAGATTGGATTCCATGGAAACAAATTGTACAGTCAGTTGCTTAATTAACACAAAGTAAGAGTTGGTGCTAAAAATTAAATGACCATAATGTTCCATAATATATTTTGTGATACATTTTACTGGAAAACTGTATGCCTAAGATCTTCTTGCCCAAGATCACTTCTCAGTAGAAAACTGTCATAATTATAAATGAAATTCACAAAATTGGGGATTCTCACCAGTAGTAATGAATTTTGTTACCTGATTTTAGGCTTAGAATGCCAAAATCAGAATTTAGTTGTAGTACATCCACAATTTTGTGTTCTTCAGTTATAAGTGTAGCATTAGTTTTATAAATGACCAACATGCACGCATATGATTTATTATCATATTAAGCAGACATATCAAATATCAAACTGATTTGTGGATGAATATACAACTGACTATTGTAGTGCTAATTTCTGTGGTTGTAGGGTCATGTATTTACAAGGCATGAAATGCTTTAAAAGCTATATGAATATGCTACAACCCCCTATGTATCACTCACATAGGGTTTGTGAGGATAAGATCAGAATGATTACTGCGTGCACAGAGGTTCAAATGGCTCTGAGCACTATGCGACTTAACTTCTGAGGTTATCAGTTGCCTAGAACTTAGAACTAATTAAACCTAACTAACCTAAGGACATCATACGCATCCATGCCTGAGGCAGGATTCGAACCTGCGACCATAGCGGTCGCCCAGCTTCAGACTGCAGCGCCTTGAACCGCACAGCCACTGTGGCCGGCCGTGCACAGAGGCATTCAACAGTCATTCTTCTTGCGCCCCATATGTGAATGGAACAGGAAGAAATCCTCATCACTGGTACAGTGGGATGTACCCTCTGCCATGCACATCACAGTGGTTTGCAGAGTATAGATGTAGATGGAGAATGCATCATTTCAATTGTGTGAGCTGTCCTCAGTCAAACTGTCAAATTTTTACACATGACAGTCATTGCCTCCATTTTATGCAGATTTCCAAGCCATTTTGTTTATTTTAACATAGCCACAATTGTATATTATGCTTTCACTGCCCGAGACTTACAGAATAATTGTGCGTGAGGAATACAGGTGTTTCAAAGGGATTCTTTCACAAGACTTAAATGTGTTACCTGAATGAAGAGAGAAAGTTGGGGTAAATTTTAACTTAACTGAAGGTGTACCTTGGTGCCAGTCGTAAGTTACTGTTTCATGTGCTTGGTGGTAGAGGTCTCAGTGGTGCAGCTAACTCTCTCACTCATTCATTACCCAATCTCCATCCAAATGAGATGACGAAAACACAGCAACAAAAAGCATTAGGTTAATATCAAGAGCCATTATTTCTCTGTTGCAACTTGAGTTATGTCTATCACGTAACATAAGAAAAATTCCATATTTTGCAGCTGAATGTTACACAGAATTTTTCTTACGTACAGAGTGATCCAAAAGTCTTTTGACATTTGAAAATTCAATACTTCATGGAATAATGCAGGTAGAGGGGTAAAAATTGACACACATGCTTGAAATTGCATGAGGTTCTTTTGAAATCAAAAAAGTGCACAAAATGACCAAAGATCACATTTCACACAATAGAAAAGCAATAATTAGCATAATAATTGATTTTTAGCAAAGACAGTGGTCTTCATAACAAATAATAAGGATGTCAGCCATCACTCATTGACAATACCTGCAGTCAAGGGACAACATTGTGAACAGCACTGTACCACATATCAATAGGTATGGTGAGAAATTGCCATCAGATTTTGTCTTTTATTATCCATAATGAGGTCATATGGTCATGGTAGACTTGTGACTTCAGTTAATCCCACAACCAATAATCACATGGATTGAGGTTTGGGGAGCTGAAAGGCCAAGTATGATGGAAGTGGCAGCTCAGCGTGTGGTTATCACCAAATGACATAAGCAAATCTTTCACACATATAGCAGTATGGGGTTGAGTGCCGTCTTGCATAAAAGCAGCAGGTGTTAATTAGTCAGGCTAGGGATGATGCGATTCTGTAGCATATCAGCATACCTCTCACCTGTCATGCTGATGGTGGTTGTTGCATTCATTTTTGGTTTCAATAAAAGCCCATGTCATTTCAGTCATGTGTGTTGAGTATCACCTCTCTACCAACATTAGTCAGTGAATTAGCGCATTGGGTCACCCTGTACATGATGATAATTATAAACAATAATTTCTATGGTTTTCCTCCATTTTCAGATTTGTAAGTGTAAATATTAACAAACAATTTACATCTCTGTTTTTAAAACTTTGTAATGGGACACCCTCCCCTGACATTACCCTTTTTTGTATAGAAATAGCTGATACCAGGGATATTTTTGAATCTTGTATAGGTGAACATTATCTGAGCTGTTTTCACTGAAAGAATTTCATATTATTTTGCATACAATGTGTTGTATTTCAAGCTAAAATGTATAAAAAGGAAATGAATTTGTGACAAATGATATTTACTAGCTCTGTTTGTACAGAAAAAGTTATTCGTCTTCTAGAAATATTAGAAATTATGAAATATCTGTCATACTTATAATTCCTATTATTAATTGCACAATCTGATGATATTTGTTTACTTTATTTCTGGACTCGTTTATAAAATAATGATATAACTTGTTGAAGATTCTTCTTTTGTCAAGAAAGATTGTAATCTCTTTTGCTTTGTAAACTCTTTGGAATATTGTGAGTACCGCAGGATGTTGGGAGTAGTTGGCATGCTTCTGATGGAATTGGATGTATTTTTATGATTGGTAATAGCAATGTAATTTGTGGTGTTATAGAAGTAGACAGTGTAAAGATGTTGTGATACTGAAAAAATGTGACAAAAAATAAAATTCAAGAGTAAGAAAGGCAAATTTTCATCAGTCATTATGTCAACTGGAACCCACAAAGTTAAAAAATTTCAGCCTCAGGAATGTACCCCTAGAAAAACTGCAGCCAACAATGAGAAAATGAAGATAAGTAAACTTTTTGGCATATCTTATGCCTCTTGAAGCTTTTTAACTAATGATACTGAAAATTTATTAGTGATGTGTGGGAGGGTAAGATTAGAAGGTGTTGTTCAGATAGAACTGTGCAGCATGGTTTTCATTGAGAAAATGGCACTGCTTCTCCTACAGCTCAAAGTGTTCAATGATGGAACATGCAGTTTCAGAATACTGGTTATTTATGTAAGGGGAACTCTACAAGTCACCCATGTACACTCATTTAAAATGTAGAGTACTTTCAACTAAATATACGAAGACAGTAACTTGTTCTCGAAAGAACAGTTACTGTTGATGACCGTGCAGCTTTTCCCTGGAATAAATGATGACTAACTGACAACCTCAGCTGCTGACAGGTGTTGTTGATATACCTCGATGTGGACAGCTGAAAATGTGTGCCCCGACCGGGACTCGAACCCAGGTTCTCCTGCTTACATGGCAGACACACTATCCATCTTAGTCACCGAGAACACAGATGAATAGCGTGACTGCAGGGACTTATCCCTTGCACGCTTCCTGTGAGACTCACATTCCCAACTTTCCACAATTCTATATATGTATTGTACCTTATAGACATTTGCCCACCCACTCGGTGGCTCATATGGATAGAGTGTCTGCCATGTAAGCAGGAGATCCCGGGTTCGAGTCACAGTTGGGGCACATATTTTCAGCTGTCCACATCGAGGTATATCAACAACACCTGTCAGCAGCTGAGGTTGTCAGTTAGTCATCATTTATTCCAGGGAAAAGCTGCACGGTCATCAACAGTAACTGTTCTTTCGAGAACAAGTTACTGTCTTCGTATATATAGTTAAAGGCTACCCAGCCATTGACCTTCGTCTGTGCGAATGCGCACAGGTTGCCCAAACTCTTACGGGAATCGCCAAAGCGTGCGTGAGTAATGAGTGGGTGGGCAAATGTCTATAAGGTACAATACATATATAGAATTGTGGACAGTTGGGAATGTGAGTCTCACGGGAAGCGTGCAAGGGATAAGTCCCTGCAGTCGCGCTATTCATCTGTGTCCTCGGTGGTTCAGATGTATAGAGCGTCTGCCATGTAAGCAGGAGCTCCCGGGTTCGAGTCCCGGTTGGGGCACACATTTTCAGCTGTCGACATCGAGGTATATCAACAACACCTGTCGGCAGCTGAGGTTGTCAGTTAGTCATCACTTTCAACTAAGTTTTGCATATTGTTTACAGAAGTCTACTTATTGTGTCAGCTGAGAGTGAGACATTTCTCATGTGTCCGTCTAGTGTGTTTTGCCAGGACGTGTATTTCAGTTGATACAGAATGCAGTTTCTACAAGCCCATCATGATGGTGATAAACAAGAATGTGCAGTGTTTTGTGAATCCATTCTGGGCACAGAGATGCAATACAACAATTTGTTTTCTCATTTAGTGTTCAGTGATGGGGCTATGGCATGGGAAAGGTGAACCACCACAAAATAAGTGGGCAACACATAATCACGCAAAAGGTACTCCTGAAACCTTCACAATACATATTTATGTATGGTGTCCCTTCTGTGAGACATATCCAACAGAACAACCACCACACACTATTATGGTTCAGCAGCTGTGAATATCTGTATTCAAGGAACAGCCACATTAAGGCATTGACATTAAGCAGTGATGCGAGTTTGGACCAGACTGGGGCTTGAACACAGAAGCTCCACTTCTCTAGAAAGATTGCCTTAACTGCTTTGGCCACCTTGACATGCCTGCCAGCTGACCCAAGTTCCCAACTCGTCACACATCAATGCAATGTCAGTGTCCATGTACTATTGCTCACAGTGCTACCTGTATTCCCACAAGAGGATATGAAACCTGATATGCATCCACATTGAAGGAATTGTGTTTGACTGTCAAGCCTAAGGAAATATTACATACATATACTTTGGTGTCTGTTCTGTTGGACATGTCTGCCTCAAGGGGGAGCTGCCCCTAGTGAGAATTCATTTAGTTCATGAATATTAAATAGGACCTGTAAGACTATAATTGCAGGGCCTGAATTTTTATGCCTTAAAATACCTAGAAAATAATGACTAAATTATGTGAAAATATCAATCAAAGACTTAAAAGTATGTAAGGCGTACCATATTTAAGGTGCATTATAAAATAAACTAGAGTAATGGAAAAACTCTTGTGAGGGGTTGGAACTGGTATTACTAAAAGGATAGTTAATTTAAAATTGCTATGTTGTTCTTTAAGTAATCTCATTCTTTGAAGATGTATGAAAATTGTTGTATAACTGTCTTAGAGCTATTGCAGTATACACTAAGGTGACAAAAGTCATGCGCATATGCAGATGGTGGTAGTATTGTGTGCATAAGCTACAAAAGGGCAGTGCATTGGCAGAGCTGCCATTTGTACTCAGGTAATTCATGAGGTATCCAATGTGATTATAACCCCATGATGGGAATTAACAGACTGGAATGGTAGTTGGAGCTAGATGCATGGGACATTCCATTTTGGAAATCATTAGGAAATTTAATGTTCTGAGTTCCAAAATGTCACAAGTGTGCTGAGAATACCAAATTTCAGGCATTACCTCTCTCCATGGAGAACACAGTGGCCGACAGCCTTCACTTAATGACAGAGATCACTGGCATTTGTATAGTGTTGTCAGTGCTAACAGACAATCAACACTGCAGGAAATAACCGCAGAAATGAACGTGTGATGTACAACGAATGTATCTGTTAGGACAGGGTTGCCAAATCTGGCATTAATGGGCTATGGAAACAGACAACCAACATGAAAACCATTGCCAACAGCATGACATTTCCTGTGGTGCCTCTCCTTGGCTCACTACCATATCAGTTGCATCCTTGATGACTGGAAAACTGTGGCTTGGTTAGATGGGTCCCGATTTCAGTTGGTAAAAGCTGATGGTAGATTTTGAGGGTGGCACAGACCTCACAAAGCCATGGATCCAAGTTGTCAAATGTCATGTGCACACTGGTGGTGGTTCCATAATGGTGTGCACTGTGTTAACATGCAATGGACTGGGTCCTCTGGTCAAACTGAACTGAACTGAATATTGACTGCAAATCGTTAAGCTCAACTTCTTGGGGACCTTTTGCAGCCATTCACGGACTTTATGTTCCGAAACAGTGATTGAATTTTTATGGATGACACTGCGCCATGTCACCGAGCCACAATTCTTCATGACTGGTTTGAAGAGCATTCTGGACAATTCTAGCAAATAATTTGGTCACCCAGATTGCCCACCTTCAATCTCATCGAACACTGATGGGACATTATTGAGAGGTCAGTTTGTGCACAAAATCCTGCACCAGCAACACTTTCGCAATTATAAATGGTTATAGAGGCAGCATGGCTCCATATTTATGGAGGGGGCTTCCAACAACTTGTAGAGTCCATGCTATGTCGAGTTGCTGCACTACAATGGGCAAAAGGAGTTCCAACATGATATTAGGAGCTTGGTGTAACAAAACAGTAGCATGACAAAACAAATTTACACCTCATAGTCCACCAACCAAACAAAAATCCTATAGTGGTAACCCCTTGAAGTGAGGATGATGTTAATTCAGAATGTTGGGCTGTGCCACACCAGTAACTCTGACAACACCCACTGCAAGCAGGAGCAATGACCACCAAACACGTCAAACATACCGCAAACCAAAGGAAATTTGACAAATGATCAGCCAGAGCACTTCTGGTAACTTCATGCAGCAATGCAAGGTAGGACTAGCCCCTGTTCTGGCTGACAAGACCACAGTTATGGTTCATACAAGATGAAATCATTTTTGAACAGTATGGCTTCAGGGATAACAAGGACAAATTTCATTGCACTGTAGTTCACTTAAATGAAATGGAAACTGTTCAAGCTGAAGAACTGTTGCAAAATCGGTGCTTCATAGCATTAAAAGATCGTCTAATCTGATAATTCCCCCACATACCTGAGCTACATCTTCAGAAGTTACTCAGAGAAAACAATTAGGGGACAAGCCCCTCAAAGAGTTTTTGAAGGACCTTATGATGCTGGCTGGAACAGATATTTGCCTGAGAATTCTATTCACGTGTTGTGATTGTGCAGTTACCACCTAACATTTGGGCAGTTCTGGGAGCTAACAGAGAGATGCCTTTAAGCTCTCTTGTGGATTAAGCTGTAGCCACTACAAACAGCCTGCAAAACAATGTTTCCAGTGTGAAGGCATACAATAACATGGCAGATGGACCTGGAATATGCATGACGGAGGTGCAGCAACTCACCAGACCTTGTCCATGCATTACCACTACAGCACACACAGCAACACAAGGTCAGCTGGCAGCCAGCATTCAAGATGTGAACACGTAGTTAGCGGCACTAAACCACCTGCAAGGCACAGCAGCAAAAGCACACTGCAAGTGGCACAACAAACCTTTCCCTCAAGAACAGGGTGGTGAGAAACAGGAAGGTGGCAGTAGCTGGTGCTGTTATTATCAATAATTCCAACAGACAGTAAGCAAATATGTTGTACCTTGGCGGCACCCAAACGCCACAGACAGCTGCTAAGCAGTGACAATGGCCATCACAAACACTAAGATATGCACCTCCCCACCCTACTGAAAAATTCAAATGGCTCTGAGCACTATGGGACTTAACTGCTGTGGCCATCAGTCCCCTAGAACTTAGAACTACTTAAACCCAACTGACCTAAGGACATCACACACATCCATGCCCAAGGCAGGATTCGAACCTGCGACCGTAGCGGTCATGCGGTGCCAGACTGTAGTGCCTAAAACCCGTCTGCCACTCCAGCCGGCACCCTACTGAAGCCAAAGGAGATGTTCATTCATGCTCATGGCTGCAGAGTGCAACTGATTGCAGTACACAAGAAAATATCTGCAAATAATTTGTTGCAACTACCTCCCACTTGCGCTCAAGTTGTCACAGTAGAAGACAGTGATTATTCTACTAACCGAAATCCAACACAACTGGTAGATGCAGGCTGACCAGCCAACGACATCAATGGTGAGTCGCCAAAAGCACAGAAAGACAACAGCTATGGACAACAACGAAGGTGACAATGTCAGCTACAGACAGATGTGGCAGTATGCAAATCCAAAGAGTGAACCAAATTGAGACCTAGACCTAGTCAGATCAGGAACTGACAATGATGTGTACGACGGACGACACAAGAGCGCAGTAGAAACATGACTGAATCCTGAGCCCCTGCACTGCCAGTTTTATAGGCTTCCCGTGAGTGCTGATAGGTTAGCGTGGTGAGAACGGCCTATGCACAGCACTGTGGTAATGACAGCAGTGCTTGCAGGTTATAGGGGTGCTGCCTAGCAGCTGTCATTTACGTCCATGCCTTCTGGCAGGCCATCCAAATTGACAGACCAGGATACCAAATTTCTCCACCCCTCCCCTCCTAGGAGATGGAGGAGGGTGCGCACTGTTGACCATGAAGTTCTGCTGGGCTGTGGTCATGGACAGGGGTGGTCCTGTAGGTGCTCAGGAACATCATTAGTGCCACTGTCATGGTAGATGCACCCACAGCCTTCAACATTGTTGCTTAAACATGCACACCATCCACTCTGCTTCACCACTGGAGGAGGGGTGGAATGGAGGGCTGCACAGGTGTGAGATACCATTAGTGGTGCAGAATTGCTTGAAGGCCATAGAAGTGAATTGGAGCACATTGTCACTTATGATGATGTGGTGAAACCCTTCAATGGCAAGTATCTGCACAGGGGCATTGAGGTAGTTTGAATAATTGTCCATGACAATAAATCACATCAAGCAGAGGAGGACCAGCAAAATCCAGATAAATGTGATCCCAGGGGAGTAGGCCAGGGAGCAAAAGACTGAGGTGGAGCTACCTGATGTTGAGCACAGGCAGAACAGTGGCACACCATAGTCTCCATGTCCTTGTTGAGTCCTGGCCAGTAGATATGTGTGCTCATGATGGAGGAGTCCCAAGACGTGAGTATGTAAGGTAGTTGGAATGATAACATGTAGGGTACTCACCTCTACATCTCTCAGCAGCACATTGGAGATGATGGGCAAATCATGACAGAGACGAGCCCAGGCCCAGAGCTTGGGAGCACCTGAATTGAAAAAATAAGTGGGCCACCCATGAAGAACATAGTGTACGGGATAGTGTCACAGCCTGTGTCCACTCCAACATGAGTAGGGGTAACGGGAAACCCATCCAAGGTGTGTTGTTACTCCATGTTGATGTGAAAACATGAGAGCTCTAGTTGCCAAAACACTGGGTCCAGTCCTGAGTGTAAACATGAAAGGCCATCTGCATTTGCATGTTGTGCAGTAGGCTTGTACTTGATGGTGTAATTGTGGGAGCTGAGGAAAAGAGCCCAATGCTGGAGCCTTTGTGCCTTCTGCTCTGGATGCCAAGAGTGTGACCCAAAGATGCTATGAGGGCTTTATGGTCTGTAACGAAAGTAAAGCAGAACCCAAATAGGTACACATGGAATTTATTCATGGCAAAGATGATCGCCAGTGCCTCTTTATCGAACTGGGAGTAATTGAATTGGGCACGTGTCAGTGTTTTGGATATGTAGGCAATGGATTTGCTCTGTACCATCATCATTACAGTGTGCCAGCACTGCACCAATACTGCAGGGAGCAGCATCCACGCCAAAACAAGAGGGTGTGATGGGGAAAAGGTGGTAAGGCAGAGTGCAGAACGTAACATGTGCTTCAGCTGTGAGAAGGCCTGCTCACAGGCCACTGACCACTCAAATAGAACGCCTTTCTTCCATAACCGGGTGAGTCAATGCATAATGTGTGCTGCCTGTGGAAGGACTTTCACTTCTTCCAAAACTCTTGGAGGTTTTGAGGATGCAGGAGAGAGTCAATAACAGAAACAATATGGTCAGTGGGCTGTATCCCGTGTTTGGTGAGCAAGTGGCCAAGGTAGTTCACTTGTTCCTGGAAAAACTGGCATTTTTGCAGAAGGCACAAGAGTCCTGCATCATGTAAAGTAGTAAACAGGATACGTAGGTCACAGGTAGTATTGGCATGTAGTACCCATAACAGTTAAGTCATCAAGGTAATTGGTACAACCTGGGATGGACATGGTTAACTGATCCAGGTATCGCTGGAAGATTGCTGGAGTAGAAGAGATCCCGAAAGGCAAACACCTGTATTTGTATAAGGAAAATGTTTTATTGATGTCAACAATGTGTTGCAATTCCTTGTCTAGTGGAATATGTAAGAAAGCATCAGCAAGGTCTATTTTAGAAAAAACTTTCACTTGCAACAAGATTTGAGATGAGTTCCTCCTGAATTGGTATATGGCTGGTTTCCACCAGAGCTTGGGTATTGATTGTTGACTTAAAATCTCCACAAAGCCAGATGGAATCATTTGGCTTCTGGACTATGACCAGGGCTGTGGCCCAAGAACAATTTTGACCAATTCTATGACCCCAGAGTCGAGAAGGCGATCAAGTTCAAGCTTAAAGGCCACCTGTAAGGAGACTGGAAAAGGACGTGCTAGACAGAAATGGGGCACCACATCTGGACATAAGGAAATCTGTGCCTCAAAATCTGTGGCACACCCAAAGCGAGGTACAAACAGAGATGTGAAAGGAGCACAAAGGTCACCAAGCTCCTGGAAGGGGACTGTGTCTGAGATGACATTTTCATCTATGATGGAGAACCCAAACAGCAAGAAAGCATCCAGGGTGAAAGTGTTGCCAACTGAATGACTGTTGACAACATACAGCTTTAGTGGCTGTGCAATGATCTTATATGTGGCTGTAGTGGTGAATTGACCTCTGAGGGGAATAGAGCTGTCACTATATGCAACCAACTTGCAAAAGGGTGGGCCCAATCCCAGGTAACCCAGACGAGCATATGTTGGGACATTGACGGGGGAAACAGTCGCTACCATGTCCACTTGGAAACGAACACCCTAATGAGCAATCATGCGATCAATAAAAAACTTAGGGGAGCAAGGATTTCCCTGGGGAACAATGGCCTGACGTTCATGCACCATCCTGTGATGCAAGTTAGGAATGGGGTTAGACTAACCTGAGGGCTGATGGCAGACAGTTCAGAGATGTCCATCCTTGCCACAATGGGTGCAGTGAACCCAACAATCAGGGCAGTCTGCCAGTTGGTGCGTCACAAAACAGTCACAACAAGAAGGCAGACGCTGCTGTAATCGCCGATGTGGCTGGACTGGCTGCTCAGAGGCCATTGACATGTCTGAAAATGATGAATCACAACACCACTATCGGGAAGAAAGTTTTTGCGAGAATTCCATCACCACGGCAGTGGTTGAAATGGAGCAATCTGGGGGCAGGCTATAAAACATTTTTGTTGCCAGTGTGATCTCGAAAGAGTGCATGATTTTCAGTATTTCATCCAACGAAGGATTGTCAAGCTTGAGAGCTGCAGTGCAAACTCCTGGGTCAGGAACCAATTGGACCACTATGTCATAGATCAGGGAATTGGCATATGAGGGTTTTAAGATGGGTCAGCACATGTAAAATCATGACAACAGTTCACACCTTGCAAAGCCATCACCCATGAGCAATATGCGAGCAATATGATTGGCCTGCTTGCTTGTGGTCCTGATGGAACTCTAGTTGTGATGCAACCACATGGAATCATTGTGAATAATACATCAACAGCAACAAACACATTTCCTTGGCAGTGAGTGCAGCTGGGTTTTAGAGGGGAGCCAACTTCTTAAGTAAGAAAAATGACTCTGTGGAAGCCCAAGAAAGGAAGAGCAACCACTGGAGGGCACCATCAGAAACCCGCAAAGAGGCGAAGTGCTATTTCAGCCACTGAAATTACCTGTCCCAGTCCTCCTCGGCATCATTAAATGGCGGAAATGCAGGTGGGCGGTACTCCGTCTTGGAGATGACAAACAGTCTGGACAGGTTGTGAACGTGGTATCCATACTCATTCTGGCAGCAGCTGAATTTCCTAATGCAAAAGGTCTGTTTTCTGTTGGAATGGCTGACACAACTGCTGTTGCAATTGCTGCTGCAGGAGCAGCTGTTGCTGTTACTGTGCCACAAGCTGTACAAGTATCATGTCCATAATGCACCATTAACGTTGTACCCCATCACCAATTCTAGTAACCAGACTCTGACATGACCAGGAGACACAGGCCAACCAGCCAAGGGCATCAACGGTGAGTCACCAAAACCACAGAAAGACAATCACTTTGGACAATAATGAAGATGACAACGACAGCTACAGACAGATACGGCAGTATGCAAATCCATGAGTGGAGCAAGTCTAGAGCCTAGACATAGCCAGATCAGAAACCGATGATGATACATATGATGAACAACACAAGAGCACAGTAGGAATATGACTGACTCCTCCTGTGTTGCTGGCTTTCTAGGGCCACTGTCAGTACCGACAGGCTGGTGTGGTGGGTGTGGCCCACATACTTAGCAGCAGCTTTTGTCTACGTCCATGCCGTCTGGCAGGCTGTCCAAATTGTCAGACTGGGATACCAGAGTTATCGCACTGGACTGGGAGGGCAATGGTTGAAATTCATGTCCAGCAATCCGGATTTAGTTTCTCTGTGATTTACCTAAATTGCTCCAGGGAAATGCTGGGATTGCTCCTGTGAAAGGGCATGGCCAATTTCCTTCCCCATCCTTGACACAGTCCAAGCTTGTGCTCCATCTTCAATTATGTCAATGTTGACAGGACATTAAACTCAGTCTCCTTTCCATCCTTTTAGAGCAGAAGATGTGGATGCTACACTATCATCTGCATATGATTAGCAGAAACCATAAGTATTTGGTGGCAGATATTAAAGGGGATGAGTAGCCTGGACAGTCGCAGCCCAGTCTCTTTCCACAGCCTGCATTGGCTGGAAAGGCCCTCTTTAGTTCAGGGTTTGGTGGCTTGACTACTGATACTGGAACTTCCATCATGAATTTTACTTCTGTCACTGGTCCTGATACCACAATGAAAAGTGGAGTAACCCAAACTATTAACATGAAGTTCAAAAATGGCTCAAATGGCTCTGAGCACTATGGGACTTAACTTCTGAGGTCATCAGTCCTCTAGAACTTAGAACTAATTAAACCTAACTAACCTAAGGACATCACACACATCCATGCCCGAGGCAGGATTTGAACCTGCGACCGTAGCGGTAACGCAGTTCCAGACTGTAGCGCCTAGAACCGCTCGGCCACTCCGGCTGGCTAACATGATGTACCATTGTATTACATCAATGAAGGAGTATGAGAACAAAAGCTTTGAGGCACTGTGTTACGAAGATACAGCTGTTACACCAGCCAAAATACTACAGACAGCCGACAATTCACAGAGAATGAGTTTCATATAAGTGGTTGAAGAAAACAAAATTGTCAAATATAGGCTGACATAATGGCACCCTCAGAGAGTCGTGGGCTTTGCAGCTCCATACAGCTTTAACAAAAAAGAATATATAGCACTTATGGCATGACTGCGCAGCATTCAGTTCAAGGACAGAGGTAGACATACCTGGTTCCACACACAACAGACTTCAATAATGCAAGAATTGCACATGCTTGGAAGTTTATCATCATTCACTGTGAGATAGCTGGATCTAAAATACCGACTGCATCAGTATATATTTGGTGGGACCACCTCAGTGTCGTGTACTATGAGGTGTTAAAACCAAGTGAAACAATCACAGGTGCTCTTTATTGAATGCAATTAATGCATTTGAGCAGAGCATTAAAAGACAAACTGTCACAATACAGCGAGATGCACACTAAAGTGATTTTGCAGCATGACAACGTTAGACCCCACGTTGCAAAAGAGGTCAAAACGTACTTGGAAATGTTAAAATGAGAAATTCTACCCCACCCACCGTATTCTCCAAACATTCCACCCTCTCACTATCACCTGTTTAGAACAATGGCGCATGGCCTGGCTGACCAACACTTCCGATTTCATGGAGAAGTCACAAATTGGATCAATTCGTGGATCCCTTCAAAAGATGAACAATTTTTTCGATGCGGGATTCGTACACTGCCCGAAAGATGAGAGAAAGTATGGGCCAGCGATGGAAAATACTTTGAATGATACATGTATAACCAATTTGTTTCATTAAAGCCTCAAATGTTGTGTAAAAAATGGCAGAAGCAAAGTTGCACACATTTTGTGTGTGTGTGTGTGTGTGTGTGTGTGTGTGTGTGTGTGTGTGTGTGTGTGTGTGTGTGTGTGTGTATAAACAAAGACAAACACTGTTTAGGCAGAGAGGAAGTGGACTTTGTAAATTTAAGAGTGTCAGTAGCAGAGAGAGCATCAAGCATTCGAAACATTCCAGTCCTACAAACTTACAAGGAACGAAGATGTTTTTTTTTAGAAATTCTCAACTATTACTGTCAGCATATGCCCAGAAGCTGCAGAACTGCAAGTACCACTGACAGACATCTTAAAAGTTAATATATATCTGGAAGACGAAAAGTAAAGTCCACACAGAAGCAATCAGATACATTCCACAAACTCAAGGATTATGCAGCTGACACCATGTTTCTTAAGCATCCAATTCATGATGCACCATTAGCATTAATGGTAAGTGTTAGCCAGAATGACATTGGAGCAGCATTGCAGCAACAGGTCAGAGGAATGTGACAAACATTGATAGTTTTTTCACCCCTCACAAATGCTCAATCAAGACTAGCAAAAGTGGAGTGTGATGGATAGGGAAGTGTACACTTCAGAAGCTCAGTGAAAGGAAACCATTTCATGGTCTACACTGATCACATGCCATTAACAGTTTTTTTAATGAAAGTCATGGGCCATGGCTCTCCAAAACAGTGTTCACAGGCAGAATATATCTCACACTTCACCACCAACTTGAACACATCAGACGTAAAGCCAGGTAGTGGCAGACCTCTTCTCATCCTGCTGCACTAATGTGCAAGCTGTTCCATGTAAATAAATTGCAGAACAGCGACAGGCAGACTGCAACCCACAAATACTCCTTGAGCAGTAACAGTCTGCACTCAACCTAACACAAGATTATGTTAGCAAACTACACACAGCAGCCCACAACATACAGTAACCGTATATGAGGTCTGTCAAAAAGTATTGGGAATTGGAAATAATTCTATTTATTCATCTACATTAATGTTATCTCCGTCAAAGCAGCCCTAATCAGATATGACACACTTATCCCAGTGCTTCTTCCAATCCCTGAAACACTTCTGGAACTCAGTCTTTGGGATAACACTTAGCTTAATCAGGAATGTGCTTTTTATCATTTTTAATCATTTCTTTCACTTTTTTCCATGTTTTCACCAGTTTTTAATGTAATGTAGGTGTCCAGAACACTCGTCATCTTCAGCATGTTAATGGCCATCTTGGGAACACTCATACCCCTCATAAACCCTTGTTTTGCTCACAACAGTCTCACCAAAAGCAATATTGGTATTCAACATTTCTAAAACATTGTTACATTTTATTCAATTTTTTGTAGCAAAATTCTCTGCACCATTTTTAAAACAAATCAGTAATTCCCATTTGTAAGGAAACACATGTAACCTTCTTGACAACTGATGACAGACTAAACATTTAATGTGGCTACCAGCATACAGATACGTTTCAACCATGTTCACCCCAAAAAAGGAAAATTCACACAAATTGGACTAATATGAACTGCAAAATTACAAAATTCCTGACACTTTTCGAACATTCGAACTCTGTTGAACCAGACAGCTCTGGGAGGAGACTGAGTGCATACTAGGCCTACAATACATAAAATATTAGTACCCTTTATTACAACATAGATAAGAGAATTACTCAGCTTTGTACAATCCATTTCCACAGGAATGTCATGAGTAGTCACAACTATCTCTGGACATTAGCTTACCACTTGATACAGATAATATACAGGTCTCTCTCTCAGACTGTATTTAACAATCACTTTCACATTCAGTTCTGCCTAATACATTGATCACACAGCTGGCCTGCTATAAGTATGCCTCACACCAGTCATGAGAGAGGAAAAGAATTCATGGTGGTTTTTGGGTTTAGTGATGCTTTAAAATCAACACACAGGTGTGAATAACCTGATGGCTTTTTGAGAATTACCAAGGGCGGTGCCCACTGACTTGCAGAAACAGATTGGATAACTTCACTGTCATCCCATCTGTGCAGTTCCTGAGCAACAGGCTCATGTAGTGCACGGGGAACAGGCCGAGCATAAAAAAAATTGTGATTGAGCATTCTCTTTAACAGTAATGTGTGCTTCTAAATTATTAGCCCTTCCTAAACCTGGTTAAAACAGTTCCTTGCACTTATTACACAAGTTACAAACAGTGTGAGACACTGAAACACTGTTTTGTACACACATTGTTTTGTATGCTCAGTTTGTACAAATCAAACAAGTCTAAACCAAATATGTTTGCACTGGTTCTAGAACTAAGTACATGAAATGATACACATTTCATAACTTCACAAAAAGTTGCTGGTTAACTGTACATGCCAACTACTGGAACTTGTATGCTGACAGAACAGAAATAGGCTGCAGAAGCTGTAGGCTACTGATCCTGTCATACAGTCTTTATTGATAAAGGAAACAGATTCATCAGTATGTATCTGCAACTTAATTGTCCTTTGCGCCATTATTAATTCAACAAAAAATTGTTTTCCTGTCTGTGTACTGCAGCAGAAGAGTTGCGCAATGCAGAAGTGCAATCCATTGCTTGCACTGGCTTTAATAGCCTGGAAGATACAGAATGCACTTGTTGATAGCAATGCTGCAGCCATACATTGCAGATGGTTGGCCATTGACAGAGCCTTGATTTCACTGTAAACAAACTGTTTAAAAATGACCTTGCTTTCTACACTGGCAACATTTTCCACCATGACAAGGACAAGCTTTTCAGTCGACATTTGAAACTTATTGAGGTCAAGACTTCCTCAAAGTATTGTGCAGTACACCCAAGTTTTTACCTCTATGTTTACTGTTTGTCTGAGCTCTATTTTTACTCACTTTAACACTAGCATTAACTTTAGACTGAGTGTCACATGCCTTCTGAACGACAGAAACACATGGACTCTCCAAATCAACTTCAGCTGAGTCCACAACAGTTTGAGATTACACAGTAGACAGAATTGTGTTTAGAACAGGCTCTGGCAGTTTGACAATAGCAGTGTGAATAGGTGTGTCTGACACATTCTAAGTGATTGCATCACATATCATGACATCACTTTAACTGATTCCACAAGAGCACTTAAACCTACAATATCTCGTGAGCCCCCTGAATCTGGTAATCCACTGTTTGAAAGTTTGTGCAGCTGCTTCTTGAGTCAAAAAATTTAAACCTTGCTGCTGTGATATGCACCTGACTAATGTAATGTTTGGTCAGCAGCCAAATAAGTTTGTTGCAACTGGTAGACTCAGAAAAAGAGTCAGGGCACAGTTTTAAACACAGACTTTATACATCGGCTCCAACTGTCAAAAGAAAAAGCACTGAGGGCAGTGCTGCTTGTTGTGAGAGGAGACTGGTCATTTGTCAGACACTGAGCAGCAGGCATTAAAGTTGTTGTGCCTGAAACTGAACAACTTCATGTAGAGACATTTCCTGTGGTGGCCCAGACATGGTTAAACACTTGATACAATAAACAGAAAGAACAGACATGTGTTGGTAGCTCTGCACAAGGTCGCACGTACGGAGACAGAGCTCTCGTGAAAGATAAGTAATTTAAGTTGTAACTAATTGTAGTTGAACACTTTTAACTAATTAAATACATTCTTTAGTGTACTCTTCAAGCTCACCATTAAAAGTTTTTCTTGTATTTGCATATTGTTCCAGTAATTGTGAAAAGTTCGTTTTGTTCATATTTTGCGGCTTTCCCTTACTTTCTGAGTGTGCATACTTAGCATTATACCACAATCTTAAGTGCATTTGGTATAGATTAACTAATTTAATATGTTCCTTAGTGTGCTCTTTAAGCTTGACATTAAAGGTTTTTCTCATATTTGAGTATTCTTCCAGTAATCGCAAAAAGTTCATTTTGGTTACATTTGGCTGTTTAGGCCTAATTTTTGATCGTGCATATTTAGCGTTATACCACAAATTTAAGTGCATTTGGTAATAGTTTACTTACATGTTAGTTTCCCAAACATATTTAGTGTCCTTTTGCATCTGTATTTAATACATTATCGTTATCACTTAGTAAATCTCTTAACTAATTTCTAAACTACCATGGATACTAAGTTTGTGAGCTGCAGTAGGAAAGTTAGTACAGGGGTTTTATGCAGCTGTTGTGACAGGGTTTCATTGGGGAAATTGTAGCGGTGTGGGAATTGGGGAAGCAAATGACACTCTTCCATTCTTTTGCAGGGTTTGCTCAAGAGATAGGATTATAGCTGAACAGGAGGAGAAAATTAGAGCCTGTCAGGCTGATTTGGACAGAGCGAGGGAGGAACTGGAGAGGTTAAAGGGGGAGAATGGTAAACAGCGGTGCGAAGTGGTAGCTGGGAACAGGGACCACAGAAAGAAGACAGTGTCTGACCATTTCCCAATTGGCACAACCAATAGATTTACCTTGCTACCACAGTTAAGTAAGGAAGAGGCTCCAGTAGAAGTAGAGGTAGTTAAGATACAACAGAATCTCACTAGGAAACCAACTGTTTCAAAAAAAGTAGAAAGTAAGAGGAAAGTTCTGTTGCTAGGTAGCAGCCATGGAAGAGGTGTGGGCCAGATTTAGCAGGAAAAATTACGTGACAGGTACCAGGTCACAAACTTTTTCAAGCCAAGTGCATGTCTTAGCCAGGTGGTAGAGGGTATAGGTTCTTTGAGCAAGAGTTTCTCAAAGCAGGATCATATGATGATAGTGGGTGGAGTGGGAAACAGTATTGATAGGGATCAGGGCTACAGTATTGAACGTGACCTGGTGAAAATAGCCTCTTCAATGACCCATTCCAATCTTGGGCTTGTGCCTGCTTTCGTGCGGCATGATCAGCCCCAGTTGAACCGCTCTGTCAGGAGGGTAAAAATGGAGTTGGATCGGTTGTGCAGGGCGGTCACTCTGTCAGATATTGAATTGGTTCCTGTCGAGGCTATTGATAGGGGGGATTTCACAAGGCATTGACTACACCTCAATAGGAAAGGGAAGGGCAAACTGGCAGAGTTGTTAGCGAAATCCATAAGGGGGGCACTAGTACTCATGGATGTACCTTTTTTTAGACTAATATCAGTGTCCAATGAGAAGTTCAGGCAGGCAGGTGTTAAAGAGGTCCAAAACTCACAAGATTGTCAACAGGAAAGTAAATAATAATGTTACCATGTTTAACCAAAATGTTGGTGGATTAAAAAAAAAGTAGTCTCACAAAAGTAAAGTAAAAAATAATGTTACCATTTTTCACCAAAATATTCCGGGATTGAAGAATAAAGTAGATGAGCTCCTGGTTTGTTTAGATGACATTGAATCTGATGATGTAAAGATACATTATGCATGTCTGAGCATCACATTGTGTCTGATACGGAAAAGGTAAATATCAGTGATTATAAACTAGCTGCAGAAGTGAGTAGAGAGAATAAGGTGAGAGGAGGAGTTGCCATATATGTCAAAAGTTATCACTGTGTAAAAAGCTTAGATACAAAAAAGTTTTGTCTAGAGCAACATATAGAAGCATTTGCCCATCAACTTAAACTGAAGGAGGGCTCTTTGATAATTGTAACATTATATAGGTCCCCTTTAGGAAATTTTCATTTATTCCTGGAAAACTTGGATGCCATGTTGTGCTATCTGTCAGATAAGGGAAAGCAAATTATTATATGTGGGACTTCAATGTCAATTCACTGAAAGAGGGTAATAGGAAGAATGACCTGAAAGTCTTGCTCGGTTCTTTCAGTTTGACATCTGTCATTAATTTTCCTACTCGGGTAGTAAAGGACAGCAGCACATTGATAGATAACACTTTTATAGACCAAGATAAGTTTAAAAACATAAATTCTTGTCCTGTTGAGAATGGCCCTTCTGATCATGGTGCTCAGTTAGTTACAGTACATGACATAGCTCCATTCAGTAATTCAAAACTACCCTCTAAAATTGTGCATTCAATTAATGACTCAACAATTAGAAATTTCAGAGAAAATCTTCAGCAGTTAGACTGGGATGAGGTTTACAAGGAACCCAATGCTAATTTAAAATATAACTTATTTCGTGATACACTTGTAAGAGAATTTGAAAACTGTTTCCCCAAGAAAGTAGTTAAATCTAATTATAAGAAACCATGCAAAAAACCTTGGCTTACTAAAGGAATAAAAATATCTTGTAACCACAAAATGGAACTGTATCTAACAGCAAGAAAGATTAATGACTGAGAAACAGCCAAATATTATAAAAACTACTGTGCTACATTAAGAAAAGTTATTGAAAAGTCCAGAAGCATGTGCATCATGTCTGAGATTAATACCTCTGATAACAAAATCAAAACAATTTGGAATATTATTACAAGGGAGACAGGGCAACCAAGAGTACAGTATGGTAGCATTACCATCAAAGTGAATGGAAACTTGACAAACAAGAAGTTGGAAGTCAAAAACATTTTGAATAATCATTTTTTAAATGTTGTAGAGAAAATAGGATCTAAATGTTCATTAGAAGAAGCAAGGCAGTTAATGGAAGAGGCCTTACCCACACCATTTGATACAATTGAAATTCCACCTACCTCTCCCTCAGGAATAAAAGCTCACATGAAATTGATGGCATTTCCAGCAGGGTAATAAAAGCTTGTTCCCAAGAGATAAGTGGGATTCTTAGCCCCACATGTAATAACTCTCTGAAGCAGGGTATTTTCCCAGATAGACTGAAGTATGCCATTGATAAAAAACTGCATAAAAAAGGGGATACATCTGATGTCAACAACTACCGCCCAATCTCTCTTCTGACTGCCGTATCCAAAATTCTTGAAAAAGTAATGTATCGTAGAGTAGCTCCACACCTTTTTAAAAATAAAATTTTAACAAAATGTCTGTTTGGTTTACAGAAAGGTTTCTCAACAGGAAATGCCATATATACTTTCACTAACGAAATATTAAATGCTCTGAGTAACCAGAAGTCACCCATTGGGACTTTTTGTGATCTCTCAAAGGCTTTTGACTGTGCAAATCATGGCATACTTCTAAATAAGCTCAAGTACTGTGGTATGAATGGGACAGCACTCAAATGGTTTAAGTCTTACCTAACTGGAAGAGTGCAGAAAGTTGAAATAAGCAGTTCACATAACATGCAAAAAACTGGTGATTTCTCAAACTGGTGAACAATCAAGAATGGGGTGCCACAAGGTTCAGTCTTGGGTCCTCTGCTGTTCTTAATATATGTTAATGACTTGCCATTCTATATTCACAAAGATGCAAAGCTGGTACTTTTTGCTGATGATACAAGTATAGCTATCACACTCAACAGACAAGAATTAACTGGTGAAATTGTAAACAATGTTTATCAGAAAATCATTAAGTGGTTCTCTGCAAATGGCCTCTCATTAAACTTTGATAAAACACAGTACATACAGTTCCACACAGTAAATGGAATGTTAGCTGAGCGGTTTAAGGCGCTGCAGTCATGAACTGTGCGGCTGGTCCTGGCGGAGGTTCGAGTCCTCCCTTGGGCATGGGTGAGTGTATTTGTCCTTAGGATAATTTAGGTTAAGTAGTGTGTAAGCTAAGGGACTGATGACCTTAACAGTTAAGTCCCATAAGGTTTCACACACATTTTTTGAGTAAATGGAATGACACCATTAATAAATATAGACTTCAATCAGAAATCGGTAGCTAAGGTAGAATATTCAAAATTTCTAGGTATATGCATTGATGAGGGGTTGAACTGGTAAAAGTGCACTGAAGATCTGCTGAAATGTTTGAGTTCAGCTACTTATGTTATTAGGGTCATTGCAAATTTGGCGATATACATCTCAGTAAATTAGCTTACCACACCTATTTTCATTCTCTGCTTTCGTATGGCATTATATTCTGGGGTAACTCATCATTGAGTAAAAGAGTGTTCATTCCACAAAAGCGTGTAATCAGAATAATTGCTGCTGCTAATTCAAGATCATCCTGCAGACACTTATTTAAAGAGCTAGAGATCTTCACTGTAGTCTCACAATATACATATTCACTTATGAAATTTGTTATTAAAAATCCGAACGAATTCAAAAGTAATAGCAGTGTCAATGGCTACAACACTAGGAGAAAGGATGATCTTCACTACTCAAGGTTAAATCTAACTTTGGCTCAGAAGGAGGTAAATTATGCTGCTACAAAAGTCTTTGGTCACTTACCTAATAGCATCAAAAGTCTGACATATAGCCATATAGCATTTAAAAGGAAATTATAAGAATTTCTTAATGGTAACTCCTTCTACTCATTAGGTGAATTTTTGGATATAGTAAGTGGGTAATTTCTCCAACCAACACACACAAAAAACTTTTATTAACCTGACATCATTGCGAAGTGTCATATTCATGATCTATGGAACAAGTACTAATCTAATCAGAACAAGAGAATAGGGAAATCCCAGGCAGCTAAGGCATGTCCAGCTTGCACACAATAACCCTTCTCAAGCTGGTGAGGCAAATCTATATAACCAGCCTCGTCACCATTTGTTGTACTGGATGAAAATACACTCATTGGTACCAAAGTGTGCTCTTTGGTTTGCTCTGGCACGAGACCGACTGGATACTATAACACATAAAATGTTTGTTCACTTTATTACAACACAGATAAGAAGAATTACTTAATTTTGTAAAATCTGTTTTCACAGGAATGTCATGAGTATTCATATTCGTCTCTGAAAATTAATGTATCACTTGATACAGACAACATATGAGTGTCTTACTCAGAGTAAATTTAACAATAACTTACATGGTGAGTTCTGCCTGATACATTGATCACACAGATGGATTACTAGAAGACAATGCCCTCATTGTAGTCAATGACTGCAGATGGCCTCAGCAGTACTGTATTTGACCATAAATAGAAGATCCATTGTGGTAGCATAGCTAAATATTTCTGTGTGTGACTATGCTGATGTCATTCATTTGTTAATTTGACTTGTGGCACTTACCTTTTCTTGTCATTGCATTGCAAGGTACCAACCTTGCCATGGCACATCACCCTTCAGATATCACAAACACATCTCATTTACCAAAGGAGTTTCAACATAAGGTGTCTGAGGCCTTCAGGTGTCAAGTTGGTCATCAAGAAGGATATTTGGCCAGGTATCAAGGAAGATTGCCGTCAATGGGTGCAATCCTGTGACGTCTATCAGCAGAGCAAGATTGGCAGCCATGCCTCAGCACCATTAGGTACCATTGACACAGCAATGGCGCATTTTATACATGTGCATGTGTATCTGGTAGGACTGCTACTGAGTTCCAACCAGTACAGTTTCTTATTGACTGCCATCATAGATAAATTCACATGCTGGTCAGAGGCCATTCCCATCACAGACATGGCAGGAGAAACACTGGCCAGAGCCATGATTATGAACTGATTCACAAGATTTGGGGTGCTCCAAACCTTAGCAACTAATTGTATGAGGCAATTTGTGTCTCTGTTGTTCCATGAGCTCCTTCATCAGTGTGGCTGCAACCATATCAGAACTATTAGCTACCAACCTGTGAGCAACAGAATAGTAGAAAGACACCACAGAACCTGAAAAGTGATTGCCAGTGGAACAAATCACTACCACTAGTGTTGTTAGGGCTAAGAACAGTGACTGAAGAGGATCTGCAGTACTATGCAACACAGCTTGTGTATTGGGAACAAATATGACTTCCTGCTGAGCTCATCTCTACTCAGCCACAGCATCTTCCAACTACAAAGGCCATGACAGAGTTCCAACAGCAACTACAAAGAAGGGTGGCACAAGTACACCGCACAGCATCACAGAATCACAGATATAAAATTGCCTTTGTACACAAAGAACTGCAGACAACGCTGTAAGTCTGGCTGGGAGATGACAGCATATAGCCTGCTTTATGGCCATCAGACACTGTGTAGCAGTTCTACCTGTTTTATTTCCTTCGTTCGTTGTCCTCAGTGTTGACATAATGGCTGAAAAACGGGGTTTGGAATTCCGACACCGAGTACTGTAAATAATGTAGCTGACAGGTGCACAGTTGCATTTCACAGTACTTCAAAAAAATGGCTCTGAGCACTATGGGACTTAACATCTGAGGTCATCAGTCCCCTAGAACTTAGAACTACTTAAACCTAACTAACCTAAGGACATCACACACATCCATGCCTGAGGCAGGATTCGAACCTGCGACCATAGTGGTCGGGCGGTTCCAGACTGAAGTGCCTAGAACTGCTCGGCTGGCTCACAGTACTTCAATTTCACTGTTCACAACCCCCTAATAATATGCAGTTATATGGTCAGTGCACTATTGCTTAACTTTCAATAAGCTTCATTAATAGTGTGCAGGCAAACCTCCACATACTGCTACAATAGTTTACTAATAAACATCTATGAGCAGTAAAAACCTAACCACAAAGTTCACAGTTCTTGAAGAATAGAGAGGTACATATTGAGCAGACACTGTCATTGTTTTAACACATGGCCTAATTGCTTAACACTTATTCCACAGTTAAGTTGAAGCATTGTTGTTGTTCTAACCAACAAAGGTTTCTCGTTTGAAACTCGGCCGTGGACTGACTGTCTCATGACCGAAAACCGGGCCCTTACATATCATCAGAATAATAAGTACTGAAGCTACACATTGTTCAAAGTTAAAATTACAGAAATTACAATTAAAAATTAACTCATTAAATTAGCTGAATACATTGAAAAATTGGTTCTTCTTAACAGTTTCTTCTGCTGCGAGGGTTAAGCAAAATTATTTGTTTAAATGATGAAATTAACATACATGGTTATACAAACAATACTTTTGACAAAGCTGTTAATTACTTTGAAATTAATTAAAGGCTGGCTTTGCTAACATGTTTTCGAATAGGGCCAAATAAATACTTTAAGAATACTATTATTTTGTCTTCCAAATGTTTGTAATTAGTACAGAATTTATGTTTGTTTATATGTCAACAATAGAATTTATGTTATGAAGCAATTACTGATTTCACCCTATAGCAAAAGATACTAACTAGGAATAATAAAAATAAATTAGAAAATCAATTACATACATAAAACTAAGCACAAAACTAGATCTGTTGTTATATTCTTTAAACCTGAGGGTCAACCTTTCTCTTTTATGGACTTGCAGATAATATTCATGTATGTTAATGGTAATTGTTTAAAATTTAAAAATTAATTTAAGGAGGCAGATGGCAAAACAAGAGGGGAAGTAAAAATATCCCAGCTTGCTTCATCACAACTAGACCTTACAAGGTTCTCCACAGAGGCAATACACAGCTTCAAAATAGAACAGAATGGCACAGAAGAGATGGTGTCAATTGAATACCTTAAGCCTGGCTCAAATAGAAGAGTCAAATACAGTCCAGCCACCAACAGTCACTGTGTCAACTCCCACCAGCATGGAGAGCACACATCACTTTCATTTCACATGCCCCCAGACAGAGAAAAAAGAAGAAGGTTTGGACATTCCACGAAAGCAGTGGAGGACATACACATACCATCAGCATTGGGCCCAGTGGTGGTCATATGAGATGGTAGTAAAACACCAGTTCCCTTGCATCCCCAATTTCCTGGTTTCAAATAGGGAGGAGAAGCTGGTGTAGCAACCTCGTCAGTTGACACATCAGTAGTGAACATTGAAATCTGATTCAGTGTTGGATATCTTTATTTTCTTTAGTTCTTTGGCTTTCTCTTGGTAACTGCACAATTCAGTACTTATGGCTGTTCTGTAAGCAAAAATTGAAAGTTCAATAAATGTCTGATATTTAAATGACTCTCAGGTCATTCAGTGTAGAGTCACAGTTTACCAAGCAAACAAAAATCCTGTAGTATCATAAGCTATCCATTCACCAGTTTCAAAAAGTTTGAGATGGTACAGCCCAGAAATTGTGATGAGAAGCCATAAAAAGCAGATGTGACCATGTATGCGCATTCAGTTGTGATGTTTGGAGCAGGCGCAACCAAACTGGTGAGTATTTGGACAGCCAGGATGGTGGGCTGACCAAGTTAGATGGAGCCCAATAGATGCGTGAGACTCACAGTATCATCAATAGATGGTGGCACCTTTTGAGCTGCAGTGACTGGCAGACACTGTGAGTATGAGAATTTTAGACCACATGTTAGATAAACATAGGCTCTGAGCACATGTTTGGGAAAACCCAGCCACTGGTGTTAAACATGGAGGTATAAACGCCATGGTCAGATTGACTATCCGGAACAAATATCGTATAAGAATGAATCTAATAAAGCCTTAACCCAACTAGTGACAGCCAAGCCAGTACCACAGTTAACAAGACAAAATTAAGATGAGTGCGAGGGTGAAAACACCCCCCCCACCCAATATGAAATGTGGCTTTTAATTTATTTATTATTAAATGCCTTATGTATGTTAAATGTCTTACTTATATAATTAACTTGAAAAATTTATATCTTGAGTACACCATAAGTGATTTTTACAAATTAAATGTCTACGGATAGATCCCATTGAGCACTATTGGACTGGTGTAGTAGTTTTTTTTAAATATATAAATATTTCCTATTTTGAATTACAGGCCGGAATGTACATTCTGTTAAAAAAAAAATTCCTGAATTTTCAAGTAAATAAGAAGTGAAACACTGAAAATAGCGGCAACATTACTAAGCAAACATACTTACAGGTGTATGAATGCACTTACTTTTAATTGTTCATATTTATTAGTAACATAACAACACAAACGTAGCATTTACTTGGACAAAAATCTTATTTATGAACAATCTATTTATGTTAGAGAAAAACTAACAACAGAAATAGAAAGTTGTGGGAATTTACAGGCAAATTCATATATGGCACATGTATATAGCATCAAATTGATAGTTTTTAAGTTGGTTTAAGATGTCAGACTTGACTCACGTCCAAGTGAGGGCATAAATAGTGGCAGCCATTTTTGGACAATAGCACACTACATTTGATTCATGCAGCAGTCAGGTTTGAGATCTGGAACACACAGTACATATGTGCAGCAGTAGGTAATGTTTTTGTTGAACTGAAATATTTCCAAGTATTGACTTGTGGACTTGGAATATTTGTGTGTTGGTAATGAAATATTTTCAACTTGAGGTATTAGAATATTTTGCATCAGGCAAACTAGTTGAATTGTGGATTTGTGATAGTTGCATGTGTCGCTGGTGAATAGCCGACTCTAAAATATTTTCAACGTGTCGACTTTGAATATTTCACATTAGATGATCTAGTGTATATTTCACATTAGGTGATCTAGTGTGTACTTAAATACTTTATTGTGTCTATTATTGGGTTTGATGTGCACTCAGAATTTTGCTAGTTCACAGAAGGAACTTTGATTATTTTTCAGAGGTTCATGCAAAAGTGAGATACTGTTTCATTTAAGTACTGTCTCAGATGATCATTATTTCATTGATGAGCATTTATTAACATTATTATTTGAAACAGACTAAGTTTTGTTAAAATTTAGGACATTGTGAATAGTGAATATTATTTTCATTGAAAATTCCTGCCTGCAGTAATTTGAACTTGTGACTGAATTTTTCATGGGTAATGAAACAGGTGCAATAGTTGGCCCCTAGAATGTAATGTAGTCAACATTTAAAAACCCCAATATGCATTTTGGAGAACCTATAAACGACGACTTTCTGATTTACGATTTATTATACATGCAGTTGCATGTGGGGACTCGCAAGCTATTGATCGAACATTTATTTTGTGGAAGCAAGTTTTAGCTTCTCCATTCACTATTTACTGTCAGTATCATCATGTATGGTTAGTCTTGTCTGTGAACATTCTCATTCTCGATTCTCATATTTATATGTAAAGTTGCAAGTTACACAAAGCTGCAAAAAATGCCCATGAATTCTGCATGGCCTAAACATGCAACTGAAGAGTCAATTAATTTTGTTAATATTATGAGAAATGAAACTAAGAGTGTAGAAGAACTTGTCAATAAGAAACATGCAAAATTAGCACAAATTATTCATGCTAAATTGAAATGAAATTGTTTTGTTCATCAAATGACTTGCCTTTTGAGTAAAAACAAATCAAAATGCTAGTTTTGATCATGTATTGCAGTTTATAGTGCAGTCAGGTGACATAAAATTTTGGAAACATTTTGAAAATTCTCCTAAAACTTCCAGTTATATTCCTCATCAATTTAGATAGTTACACAAACTATACAGTCTTATGTTATACAGTACCCTACAGGTTGTGTGTGTTATCAGGAACATTGTGTAGTTTCCACATAAATGAATTCGAAAATTGACATTGAAGTTTGTTGCAGTGGTTCAAAAATGCAAAATGTGGAAAATGTTACCCATAAGCAAAACAATTAATTGATTTAATAGGACTTACAATGGGACCAATAAAAATAATGTAAATGACAGGAAAACCTAAAATTGGGGATATGGAAACAGGTTCTACTGTAACCACATTGTTAGCTTATTTATGTTCATAAACATTGACCAGGTACTAAAAGTTCACTATTGAAAACAATAGGAGAAAATAATGAGCAAATGACAGTGTCCTCAACATAATTAAATAACAACTACGGGGAAAATATTTTGCCCCTAGTGATGTTTAAACCTGCATGCATCCCTGATGGAACCTAGGGACAAAGCATCTACCGCAAGCCAACGCATACAGATCTATATCTGTAGGCCACAAGCTGCCATCATCCCGCACAATGCAGTAGTGCATTACATATGTTAGTTCATAGAGCACATGTGGTATCTGACCCTGAGAGCCTGTCGAGTGAAATACAACATTTGAAGACAGTGTTCCAACAAAACAGTTATTCTGAGAGACAGATACGTAATGCATTCAGGCCCAGGCGGGTTCAACCTATGGAGCAGAATGAAGATACGAAGATACCCACCACTTTGGCCTTTTTGCTGTACTTTGGTGCCATGTTGTCAAAAATCGGAAGAGACCTCAGAAGATGCGGAATTAAGTGTGTTTTTCAACCATCTGCAAAACTGAGAAACCTGTTGGGTTCCATTAAGGATGACCTTGGACTGAGGAAATGTGGTGTGTGCAAGATTTCTTGTCAGTGTGGGGCAGCGTATGTAGGCCAGAAATGGTGCACAGTACAAGAATGCTGCGATGAATATCAGCGTCATACATGCCTTCGTCATCCGGAAAAGTCGGCAATTGCGGAACACTGCCTGAATACAGGACATCGTATGAGTTACGAAAAGACGGAAGTTTTATCCCCGGCATCATCTTTCTGGGACTACGTCATTAAGGAAGCAATACATATCTGTACAGCTGATAATCTCATCAACAAGGATACGGGATTTCAGCTGAGCACAGCCTGGAACCCTGAATTGGCTGCTATTAAATCATGACATGAAAATCAAGATTCCTCGATAACAGACCCGTCATAACATGGGCCTAGTACGGTCATTGGTGAGTAACGTCTGGCCGCACTGTTGACAAATGCAGCGTACAACACACGTGCGGGAGAGCCACTCTGTGATCTTTGGCAGAGGGAGTTTGAATAGTGCAAATCACTGTGCATGCGCGATTTCCGCGGCTGCACATTCTTCGCACACGTGTTCTAAAAATGGGGCATCAGTGTGTGGATACTGTCAGTCATACCTAGACACGAGCAAGGTTGAACCACCTGAAGATGTCGGACAGTTGCTCTGAGGGAATATTGTGGAATTTGCACAACGTGATCCAGCGGCAAACCTGTGAAGACTATTTACAACACATCCGCTGGGAAAGCTTGAAGAGTCACACCCCTGAATATGTTTACTGGATTGAGCAGGTTATGGGAAGTAAAATGTAGAAGTTCAATGTTATTTTTATAAAAATAAGAAAAATGTTTCACATGTATTTTTGAGGAATCATCAGAATTCTTTGAGCCCAAGCAACATTTTAGTCTTCCAATCCTGTGGCAGTAGTCAATTAAATGATCCACAGAGCAGTATGAAAAAAAATGCATTTCTGTCACTTGTAAAAAGAAAGAACTATAAATAAATGTTCTGAACTTTCTTCCATTTTAATTTGGCCAAATATTAACATAATAATCATTGAAGTAAGATTACAAATTTTAGAGAAGCTAAATTAAATGTAATAATACATGTGAAATACATATACAGTAAGTTTTTCAATTGTTAAAATTAGTGCTTGATTTCAGCTAAAATGAGGGTAACAGTAACTCTTAACATCACTTCCCATTTGGATTTCACTCCTTCTTCACTTGACCCTGTCCTTTCCCGAGGCGCAGACTCATGATATCAGGAGAGAACCTTAGTGATAGCTTTTCTCCTGGGACAAGTCCCACCCATTCAAACCTCTCAACACCTACCAAGTGCATGCTCCCCCATCAAAAATCTAGTCCAGAATATCTATGTACTGCATAAATCCTTTGGACATACAGCTGGGTAGCCCCGAAGAATGGGTTCATGACATCATCAGAAAGGATAAAAGCCCATTACAGCTCTGCCTGATGATCTGGCCTGTAAACAGCTCTAGTGACATAAGCAACATCACTCACTTGTTGACCAAAGCCTTTAAATATAGATCTGCCAACAGCTGTTATTTCATCTGTCAGACCGGAGTCCTGGCAGTGCATACATCTTGGATGTTGAACAGAATAACTGTCATTACTTTACTGTTATGACATATAATAGTGTGTTAAATTATGTTGGGTGAGAGATATTTCCAGACTAGCTGGAAATTAGGGGTGTAGGTACAGGGAAAACTCAGGTCCAGAGCCCCTGCTGCAGTGGGACCAGCCCATGACCTGTGGGTGAAGGTTTGTCAAACACCAATAGACATGTAAGTAGGGACAACTTTCCATTGCCTCCACCATCAATAGAAACAATGGAAAAACCAATCACCAACATGCCAGAGGCCAGAGGTGATGAAGATTCACCTATACGAAGGAAAAAATCAAGAAATAAGGCAGAAGAGGTGAGAAGACAACAAAGAAAAATGGCATTAGAAGAAATCAGAAGAATCCAACAAGACTTTTTACAGAAAGAAAGCAGTTTATACCAATGCAGCAAAAGAGAATGGAGTGATATTTCAAACCCAGATGAAAAAATGAAAGTGCAAGTAGATGCCAAATGATGGAAGAAGACTACTACAAATAACAATTCAGTGCAGTCTTCCCTCAGAGATCCATATGTTGAAAGACTGCACAAAAGGCAACCAGCTGCATGCCTGAAATTTGTTTGAACATAAAATTTGCTGGGAAAATTTTAAAATTCACAACACTGAGACAACTAACAAATATGATGCCTTGGCAGCAACTTCAAATGAGTCACCTCCACAACACACCACAGAGCAACAAGCCAATCTTGAAAAGAAACAATGGGTATCACCATTAGTAATCTACTATGATGTAAATCATACAGTACTTGCAAAGGCTGTCAAAAATGTAATAGACGGAAGCCACAGAGTGATATTCAAAGGATACAACATATCATACCATTTCAACAATGGAAGACTATGCAAGAGGATTTAACTTTTGCCAAGTCAATAAAATACTGTTCTACACTCATCAGCAGCCAGACAAAAGGAAAGTTAAAATGGTTATCAAATACCTGTCACTGGACACAGAGGAAGAAGAAATCCTACAGGAACTTGGAACATAGGTTTTGAAGAAGTGCTCCTGTATCACAAGAAGGATCCCAAAACTGGATGACTGGTTCCTCAACCTCTGTTTATGGCTACTCTGCCAAAAAATCAGAACCTAGATGCCTTCTATGATATCAAATATATAAGTTGCGTAAAAGTCACAACAGAAAATTATGTTCCACAAGAGGTGCCCCCTCAGCACAAAAATTGCCAAAGATGAACACATACACAAAATTGTTGCTGGCCTCCAGCAAGAGGCATTAGACATGGAGGACCCCACAACTGGAAGCTTATACCCACACATAGGACAAACCAACCAAATACACAAACTGCAAACAGGATGTTCATACAGCAAATTGAAAGGGATGCAAGAAAGCTCAGGAAGCCATCTGAGCCCACAAGGTATGACCCAATGTTAGACCAAAAGCTACAACCTTGCCTGCAGTAAAAACAGTGACACCAGCATTGACAAAAGAACCAACACTGGTGACACAAGCTGCCACATCAATAAGGAGAGAAAAAAACACCAAAATGCATCAAAAAGACTGCCCTCAAGAAGAAAAGCGTGTTCAAGAAAGACAACAAGGCAACAATCTCAGGCAATAACACAGAAAAACTGGAAGCTGGTGAAGCGCTATCAGATATTGCCAAACTGTTGATCTCCCTAAAAAATGGCAACTTGTTTCACAAATTGGTCAACTTAGGGAGGAAGTTGATGAAAGTACCTGACACCATTACTAAGATAACTATCTTAGTCAAAGAACTAGTGAGCATCATTGACTAAAAGTACCACACACCATGGAAAGAAGATGAACAAAGGATTTAAAAATCTGCATCTGGAATGTGAATGGAGTTTGAAACAAGAAAACAGAACTACAGGACTATGTCTCCACTAACAATAATGATGCTCTGTTATTAACAGAAACACATCTCCACATGTCTGAAACTTACGGAATATGACAGGTTACAGAATGGACAGACAAAACAGAAGAGGAGGTTGGATGGCAGCATTCAACCACAATGACATCACACATTGGGAAGAAACACTATGACCATTACAACAACTTACAGTGGCAGTAACCATCTGGACAACAACAAGGTAAGTAACATTGGTAGTGGCTTAATTAGGACCAAATGACCAGCTAATACCTTATAACCTACATAGGGTATTTCATGGTTTCAACAAAGTATTTCCCAATGGCAACCTCAAAGTAAAACACCTGATATGGCAATCAACCAGAAACAATACGAAGGGGGAGCAAATGTTGAACTTGGGGAGGAAGACCTTGATGCCACCATATGAGTACCTCTCAAGCCCACAATACAAATTAATCATTGACCTGATGTATGGGACATAGCAATACTTAAGGGCATAGATGGTGACCCTGAGTTGATGACAGTGGTGGACCTTACTTCTGATCACCATCCGGTAATTGGAAAAATTCAAAGAGTTATAAAACACTCACAATGTTGGAAGATGACTGATATTGATTGGAACAGATTCAGCAGATATATGAGCAACAACATCAGCCCAATTATAAACATCACAACAAAACAAGACATAGCCTCTATCCCTTGGCTTATTCACATCTACAGAGTAGCAAGTTAAGAGTTTATCTTTTCTTGTGTTTTCCTCCTAGGATATTTATTAAATTTCATGCATGTTTTTCTGTTTAAGAGATGTGTGGGAGACCTCGCTACTCACACCACACTGTGTTATTCCACTACCTCACATATAATGCATGTGTTTGGAGGGAGATTCCTGTGACAGGTGCTGAAACCTAGCAGACAGTTCCCAAAGTTCTGTCAGTTGCATTAATGTTTATATGAGACCTGGATTAATGCGAGGAATAATTTTCATTTTTCTTAGAGATTTCATCTAATTTTTGACTTTCAAACTACTGAGGTATGTAAAATTTGCACTGAAAATAGAAATTTAACATTAGTATATATTTATAGTGAATCTATTTACACATATTGTCATTTGTTTTACTTGTTCTGTTCCCTTTTGATGTAGGTTACTTATGTCCAGTATATTAGCAAATTGGATAATAATGCCACCATATGATGGGGCTATGTCTCCATCCTACAAAGGAGACAGTGTTACCCCAAGTTAATGCATCATTATGTTTATGTGATTTTCATTCAATTTCAGATTCCTCATGTGTGAATAAGGTCAACAAAGAAGGCACAATGGACTCAAGAAGTTCTGCAGGTTGCCATGCGGCAGGTTGCTGAAGGAAGATGAAAAATAAAACTCTCAAAGCCCATATGGCTAAATCTCCAATTTTTAACAGGGAACAGGAAGCAGAACCAATAAAATGAGTCATTGGTCTAGCAAATCTTTTTTATGGAATTACTACTACAGAGTTGACTGTTTGGCATTGATTTGGCAGAGGAACTTCAAATAAAGCACAGCTTCAAGCGAGATGATAAAATGGCATGGGAAGATTGGGTATTAGGATTCTGAAGGAGAAATCCTCAAATTTTCTTTGTGCAAACTGTCTGCAACAAGCATTAACAGGGTGACTGTGTTCAAGAAAAACGAGGTCAAAATATTTTTCAAAAATCTAAATTTAATTATGGACAAATATAAGTTTGAACGATCCAGAATATTCAACATGGATGAGACTGGTATTTATTCAGTGCAGAAACTGGATCATATCTTAGGGCTTAAAGGTCAAAATCAAGTTGAGGGTGTGACCAGCTGGGAAAGAGGATGCAATATTGCAGTTGTGTGTTCTATGAATGCTTCTCAAGAGTATGTCCCATCAATGTTCATTTTCCCAAGAAAAAAGATGACTCTCTTACTTGAGAGAGGAGGACCAACAGGTGCCCTTTACAAATGCTCACACAGTGGATAGCCTGATAAGCACATTTTCCTTGATTGGCTGAAACACATCAATAAATTCACTAAGCCACCAAAAGAAGAGCCAGTTCTGCTCTTACTCAATAATCATGGAAGTCATGTATCAACGGATTTGTATGAGTTTTATCAGAAAAACCACATTCACATGTTTTCAATTCCTCTGTGTACATCCCACAAAATACAACTTGACATCACATTTCTTCATCCTCTGAAAAATGTTTCCAATAAGGAATGTGAAAAATTCATGAGATCAGATTTATAGAGAAGGATAATACTGTATAACATTGCTAACATATTCAATGTTGCATATATGAATGTGGCTACAATTGAGAAAGGCATTTCTGGGTTTGAAAGTACTGGAATCTTCTCAGTAAATGCAGGTAAGTTTAAAGAAGAGGCTGTTGAACCATCTCAGGTTGTATACCCTTTTGTGATAGAGGACCAAGAAGATGAAGAGGTCAATCATTCCAACACTAATGGTGTATCCGTAAAGCTTCATCCAAACATAAGTAGGCCTTTACCACAACAGAGCACCTACCCTCAAGAGACACAGAAGACACCTCTGGGAGCTGAGGGGCTTGGTGTGTTCATATTAGATGGTTTGCTTGGAATTCCTGTGTGCTCTGGAATGTCATCAGGAAGTTAATTTGGGAAAATGTCTTCTAAAATGTTTCAATAAGCTATCACCATTTCCCAAAGTGGTGGTGATTAATTTTAAGGGAAATGCAAAGTAGAAAAGTCTCTCTGCTATTGTAATGTCCTTTCATATGAAGTTAGTTCTTGAATATAGTGAATGTAAAAGAAGGGAAATAGTTGTGAAGAAAGAATTAGCTGTCAAGAAAGCAACAACAAATGTTTTGAAACAAAGTACAAAAACTATGAAAAATAGATGTTCTATTAAATGAAAGAATGCCACATCCAAGAAAAACAAACCACTCTCTCCCTGTAGAATTCATAAGGTCAGATAATCTTGAGCTTTGCCTTGTCTGTGGAGAGTACACTTTCAATGAGCTTTGTTTCAAATGTAAACAGTGTGGAGGACAGTGGGCACACACTGAGTGTAGTGGTGCTGGCTTCCCAGATAATTATAATTGTGACTTTTGCCAGAGACCCTAAAACTTAACTTTAATCTTTTTCATGTGTACTAATGGTTGTAAAAGTTAACTGTATAAAAATATTATATCATTATTTAATAAATTTTTCATTACATTATTTGATTTATTGTATTTTCCATTATTTTCTTAGTTTTGTAGCAGGTAGCATGATTACCCCATGGTTACAACAGAATTATATAGGAACCTGGGGAAATCTCACCATTGTACACACATTTAATTTAAAAAAATTTAATGCACTTAGAAAGAAGAAGAAACAAAAAAATGTGGAATACCAAATAACTGTAGAGTCTTATATATTATATTTATGCAATTATAATTAATTTTTATATAAGTTAAAAATCATTTTACCTTAAGGTGGTATGATTGCCCTAGTCTCCCCTAAGCTTTCATTTTGTTGGTGTAAGCTCAGGTTGTCTGTAAAGTTTTCATTTATTCTGATATAAATACAATAATACATTTATATAGCTCATTAAGGCATCAGCATGCTTTGGTGAAACATCAGGAGCGTACCAAGTTGCATACCTAATATTCTGTCTGCCTTTATAATTTACTTCTTCAGTTAGTCTTGTTAGGATGGAAAGGATGTGTGCATGCTGTGTGTAGATGCAGGAGGAGCTGGCCACAGTTTTGCAGACAACTGAATGCATTTTTTTCTATGGTCAGTCACCTTCAGGCTGCTGTCTTAAGGTACAGTAGAGACAAAGAATCTGGCGTACCAAATGAGACACTTCAGGTGTCACTTGTTTCAACAACAGGCTCTGCTGCTAAGGTGCCTCCTGATGTAATTGAACATCATAGATCCTCCCTCACAGCAGGGTGAGTGGTGTGTGGTTGACGCATTCAAATCAATGAAGGCACATGTGGCTGCCATGTCAGCAGGGTCTGAGCAGGCACACAGCAGATGATGTTTACTAGCTAACAGGAACTCCAATGTTAGGTGCATTATGTAGCCCCTTAAACAGAGTGTTCAGGGCTGGAAAGAAAGCCAATGTGCATTCAGTATGTCTGCGCAAGGGCCTCATTCAAGATGTGGAGATGGCCCTTCTTGTGGCTATTGAGTGTGCAGAGTGCAGTCATCTGAGAGTTGTGGCTTGGTCAAATTATTCTTGGGACCAAGAGCTGGCTAGCACCCAAAGTAGAAAGCTCTGAATTATTTAGCAAGTCACCAAATGTATATCATAAAGACAGATTAAGGGCATAGGACAGGGAGTGTTCATTGTAGCCGACAAAAATTTTGTCTCTGTTGAGGTCAAAGTTGAGTGCGACAGTGAATTTATCTCGTTGCATATAAAGGTCTAGGTGAAAGCAAGTTAATTGTTAGACTTTTTACTGGCCACCCGATTCTCCTGTGATAGTTCTAGAGTCAATCAAAGAAAGTCTATGGTCAGTAGTGTGTAAATACCTGGATCATACAATATTAGTTGAAGGAGACTTTAAACTACCTAGTATGAACTGTGATGTCTATGGATTCATTCCAGGGGGTAAAACCAGACAGTCATGTGAAGTACTTTTGCACATGTTTTCTGAAAGCTGTCTTGAGCAGTTAATATGGCAGCCCACTCACAATGGAAATATTTTAGACCTTGTAGCTACATAGGGGCCAGACCTTATCCAAACTGTTTTGAGCAGCTAGCTCAGTAGTCCACATGCAATGGAAATATCTTAGACCTTGGAGCTACAGAGAGGCTGGACGTTATTGACAATGTCAGTATAGAAATGGGAATTATTATGATATCATAATAGCAACTATGGTTACAAAATCTAATAAATCAGTCAAAAGTCTATGAGGGTGTTTCTGCTAGAAAGAGTAAATTAGCAGCCTTATCATGTCACTTGGGCAGTGAATTGACATTGCTTAGCTCCAGTATGATAGGCATAGAGGAATAACAGTCAAAGTTTAAGCAGATTGTTAATTGTGGTCTGGAGAATGATGTACCTAGTAAGTGGATTAAGGGTGGAAAAGACCCATCATGGAAAATGCTGAGGAAGTAGAGGCTGTTGCATTCTTGTTTCAAAAGAGAATGTGCAAATGACAACAAGCAAAGTTTAGTATAGATTCAAGCATCTGTGAAAAGATCTATGTGCAAAGCATAGAACAGCTACCACCATCATACTGTAGCAAAAGATCTGGTAGAGAATCTGACAAAATTCTGGTCCTACGTAGAATTGCTAAGTGGGTCTAAGGCTTGCATCCAGTCAGTTGTTGATCAGTCTTGCGTGGCAACTGAAGATAGCAAAACAAAACCTGAAATTGGTGTTCATTAGAGACAAGGGCATCACCAGGAATGCACCAGGGAAGTGTGATAGGACCAATGTTGTTATCTATGGACATAAATGATTTGCGCGGACAGGGTGGGCAGCAATCTGTAGCTGTTTGCTGATGTTTCTGTGCTGTATGGAAAGCTGTTGTCATGAGTGACTGTAGGAGGATACAAGATGACTTAGACAAAATTTCTAGTTGGTGTGATAAATGACATCTAGCTCTAAATGTAAAAAAAAAAAAAAAAAAGGTAAGTTAATGCAGATGAGCAGGACAAACAAACCCTTTTCTCCAAATACAGCATTAGTAGTGTGCTGCTGGGCACAGTCACATTAATTAAATATCTAGGTGTAACACTGCAAAGTAGTATGAAAACGAGTGAGCGCTTAAGGATTATAGTTGGGAAGGCAAAAGGTTTTCAGTTTATTGGGAGAATTTTAGGAAAGTGTGGTTCATCAGCAAAGGAGGCTGCATATAGAATGCTAGTGTGCCCTACTCTTGAGTACTGCTTGAGAGTTTGTGATCCATACCAGGCCAGTTTAAAGAAAGACAACAAATCATTCCAGAGGTGGCTGCTGTAATTGTTACTGGAAGTTTGAACAACACTCAAGTATCACAGATGTGCTTCAGGAACTCAGATGGAAATCCCTGGAGGGAAGGCAACATTCTTTCTGAGAAACACAATTGAGAAAATTTAGAGAACCATCATTTTAAGCTGACAGCAGAACAATTCTACTGCCACCAACACACATTGTGCATGAGGGCCACAAAGATAAGGTACAAGAAATTATGGCTCATAGGGAGGCACATAGATAGTCATTTTTCCCTTGCTCTGTGAATGGAACAGGAATGGAAATGACTAGTAACAGTAGAGGATATCTTCCATAACTCACCACATGGTGACTTGTGGAGTACATTTGTAGATGCAGACATATATAGATACAGCTATCGACTACCTCACCAAACAGATACTAAAGTGACCATGGAGACTGCTGTTATATTAAACACAATAGATTGCAACAAGAGACTTTACCTCCATTATTGATGAAACTTAAATAGATCGCAGCATGAAATATGGGAGCAATTGTTTGAATGGGAAACTAAGAAATTAGAAGACAAGATATTGAACTATCTCCTATAAACCAGAGATGAGTTACAACTGGTTAGATGGGTGAGAGGGAGAAAAAATCTGAAGCACCCATTGGAGACTGGAAATGGACTTAAAATGACCCATTCAAATAAGTACAAGCCTTTGCTAAGACTTTTGCAACACAAAATTAAACAATGCAGCAAGACCTTGACATCTGGGAAAGAGGGTACAAAATAACAACTAACTGAGCAGTACAATGGATAGCCATACAAGAGATGAGGAATGCACCTCAACTAACAACACTCAATTAAGTGAGAACCATGCTAAAGAATCTTAAGAACAGTGAAGCACCTGGGCCAGATGCAATAACAAATCAACAATGCAAGAGATTACTGAGGAAACCACTTGTCATATTGACTAGAATTCACAACAGCTGCTTACTCAGCTGCTATTTCCTAGAAAAATGGCAGCTAGCACATGTCATTCCTGTTCCAAAACCAAGGAAAGACTTAACTCAGCTTGCCAATCACAGACCAATCAGTTAAATGAGGAGCCCTGGAAAAACTTTCGAAAGGACAGACTACAAGACATTTTAATTGAAGGTGAGATGATCTGACCAGAACGGTACGGTTTACAGCAGAAGAATTCAGTGGAGCTCCAAGTATTGTAAATTACAGAACATGCCATGAAGAATTTCAATATGACAACCTTGACCACTGCTGTTTTGCTAGACAAGGAACAAGCCTATGATAAGGTCTGATGTGAGGACTTGTTACAGAAAATGAGAGACCAAACAACAATCCCAGATGATTACATTAAACTCATAGCAATCTTTCTCTCCAACAGAAAAAGTGTGAATGAAAAATGAAGGCATCAGATTAGAGATAAAACTAGTAAATGACAAAAATCCACAAGGCTCAATCTTGACACCACTCTTGTTTATGGTCTATGTCAATAACATGCCGACAATTGCAAATGTCCAACTGGCACAGTTTGCTGATGATGTTGTGTACTTTATGGGTGGATGCCAACATTCACAATACACATACATCCATACACTGCATGATGAGCTTAATATCACACTTATTATAGTATGATCAAACTAAGGTCCACAAAAATTCATGAGAAATTAGACCAACTCAGACATATCATACATCACATCCAAGAAATAGGTACCACAAGAGCAATTGGCTCTGAGCACTATGGGACTTAACATCTATGGTTATCAGTCACCACAAGAGCAGAACTTTGGCATTAGTAAAGGGTCACCAAGGCAATGGAACTTTCGTTATGAGAATTAAATGCAAAAACAAGGTTCAAACGTGAAAAATCTCGATTGAGGTGTAAGACTAATTTGTAAAATAGTGAGAGTTTTCAGATTAGAGTGTTGTATGATTGACTGAAGCCAAGGAAGTGACTACAAATTATTAGTTGAATAACAGAGTGATTTATAGCCTAACACACAAAATTATGCCTTTGTTACAATGCATCTCAATGTTTTTCAACATATAATGCACTGCTTACTAATAAGATTTTAGTTTATTGTGTAGTTGCTTTTGCCCACCAGTAGAGGCTGTTTTGCCTTTAGTGACCCTTTTGAATTTGTCACTTCTCTACAGCAGGTTTGATGCAGGAATGTTTCTCTGAACACATCTAGGAAATTGCTTAGAAAGTTATCAAACTCTGAACTATTTTAAATACTACTATCACAGCACCGTTCTGTCCCTTTCAGCCTGAAATCAGAATTTTATCATAAATTTCAGTTATATTCACTTATATCTTCAAACATACAATTTGTTAAAATATTATTAATGCAAGTTGCTAACTAAGCAGCTTGTCTTGTGGATTCTGAGAAATTTAATTTCAGACATATTTTTTCATCAAAAATGTAATAAACAATACTTTTAATAATAATTTACCATTAAAATGTTTCACACTCGTACAGAGAAAAACATGTAGGCCTTTAAGAGTGTAGAGGTAGTACATCACTTCTCTATACACTGTTACAAGATACAAATATACCAATTCTATGCAATAATCAGCAAAACAAAAGCTCAATACCTCATAGAAGTTGGACACTAATTAGAATCCATGACAGATTTAAGTACAAAGTATACAATAGGGAATATATAAAAGAAAAATCAAGACTAGCTGAATAGAACACTTTCAGAATTAATTGAAGGGCTTACTTCAATAGTGGTAAAAGTCCATTTTTGTACATTTTGAAATACAGAGTCCTAAAGCTAAATGAGCACTGAAAAATCTGCAGTTGAGATACCAGAAATATTCAAGCATATGGCTCCTTGCTAGAGATGAACCTTTCTTTCTGTTTGTTTGGATCATTAATTTCAGAAGCATTATAGGCAGAAAAGTTGAGGTAATGGACTTGTACCACTATTGAAATAAGCCCTTCAATTGATAACAAATGGTGCTAAAAATTAAAATGTCACATAGCTGTATCTATAGTGTAAAATATTTATTGCTTTCTAACAGTCATAAAATCTATCTGCCACCAGCAACACTCAGGTATACAGCACAGAAATCTGACAAAATCTGAGTATGCCTGACAGTTTCAAAACATACATACATATCTTTCACAAAATAATACTCAATACTTTTTATGCCTGTTTCATTTTAATGTCTTAAAAATAGTACTACAAATAAAGAGACAGCTTTTAATTGTCACTGAAATTTATTGTATTATCTGTATGAAAGCTGTGAATTATTCTAATGTGGAAGCTACATGTTTCTTTACCAGAACCTACAAATAACAAAGACAGCTGATAGTGTACTATTAGCTTACTTGCATATGACCTCCTCTCATGAAAATTATCATTTTAACAATTAATTCTAGCTTTCATAAAGTGGGAAGGCACTAAAACTCACATGGCATAAAGCAGACATTTCATGATGATTGCCTGGACTTCAATTTTGTTTCACTTAATTACATGACTATCAGTGTTCTCCCCCTGAGGTAGACCTGCTCCTCAGTTTAGTTTGAGAGAGAATATTCAATGTTCCCATCCAGAAAATCTGCCTGCATTTGATTCCAGTTGCTGGTATTGAGTCAGTTCTGAACTGCCACTCTACCTGCTTTATAAACTGCCTTAGGTTTTTTACTTCATTCTGAGGCCTCTATCTGTTTTCAAAGCACAATATTATCTACAACTGAGCATAATTTTATCAACAACTGGCCAGCAGTGCATGACATACGAGGTGTGGCTAGAAAAAAACCGGACTAGTACTGGTGAAACAATAAAACGAATGCAATAAGGCTGAAAGTCGCATGGCCTGTCACGTGACTCTCACTCCGCCTACTGCTCGAGTTTCATCTACCTCCTGCACTCAGTCTGCCAGTGGCGTCTGTTTTAAGTAGTTGACGTTTTGTCTGTGCGTCGGAAAATGTTGAGTGTACAGAAAGAACAGCGTGTTAACATCAAATTTTGTTTCAAACTAGGAAAATCTGCAAGTGAAACGTTTGTAATGTTACAACAAGTGTACGGCGATGATGGTTTATCGCGAACACAAGTCTTTGAGTGGTTTAAACGATTTAAAGATGGCCGCGAAGACACCAGTGATGACACTCGCACTGGCAGACCATTGTCAGCAAAAACTGATGCAAACATTGAAAAAATCAGTAAACTTGTTCGACAAGATCGCCGTTTAACAATCAGAGCAGTGTCTGAGTTAACAGGAGTTGACAAGGAAAGTGTTAGGCAGATTCTTCATGAAAGTTTCAACATGAACAAAGTGTGTTCAAAAATGGTTCCAAAGTGTCTCACAATTGAACAGAAGGAACGCCGAAGAATGATTTGTTCTGACATCCTGGAAACTCCTGTTAACTCAGACACTGCTCTGATTGTTAAACGGCAATCTTGTCGAACAAGTTTACCGATTTTTTCAATGTTTGCATCAGTTTTTGCTGACAATGGTCTGCCAGTGCGAGTGTCATCACTGGTGTCTTCGCGGCCATCTTTAAATCGTTTAAACCACTCAAACACTTGTGTTCGCGATAAAAAAATCATCACCGTACACTTGTTGTAACATTACAAACGTTTCACTTGCAGATTTTCCTAGTTTGAAACAAAATTTGATGTTAACACGCTGTTCTTTCTGTACACTCAACATTTTCCGACGCACAGACAAAACGTCAACTACTTAAAACAGACGCCACGGGCAGACTGAGTGCAGGAGGCAGATGAAACTCGAGCAGTAGGCGGAGCAAGAGTCACGTGACAGGCCACGCGACTTTCAGCCTTATTGCATTCGTTTTATTGTTTCACCAGTACTAGTCCGGTTTTTTTCTAGCCACACCTCGTAGATCCACCAGAGCCCCTTTAGCCATCACTTTTCAGGGTTCCTGTGGGGTCTTCAAAGTTACTGTAATGGTGCCCAACAACACCCAATTGCTGCTGATCTTCACCCTTACAGGCAATCCCCTACTTCATGAAGTTGCCCGTCTCCCATGGCTTCGACGCAGGGTTGGATTTATGGGAGACTTATTTGTATAATGGAAAACTCATAGCACTGTATGATGAAAAATTTCAGTGTGGTTTTTAGAGCTCTTCTTTCACTGTGACATTTACTGTACCAATGTCACAGCTGCAACAAGCCTCACTGTGTCCAACATCTTTAGAAATACAGTTATTTTGTTTGTGTCTAAATATTTTTCCCAATGGTCTTCTTTGAATTGGATTAAACTTGCAGAGTTAGCACTGTAAGGAAGCTTCATTTTAGCAAAAGTGTCTTGCATCACAGGTTTTCATCTGTCGGAACCAGATTTTTGCCTCCAAATTTTCCCCAAGTACTGTTTGTCATTCCTCCTCTTTGTTCTCTTAGTACATGCTTCACAATCCTTTCTCGTACTTCAAGTCAATCTCCGATGCACAGGCTTTAGTTGTTTGAAAAGTATTGAAAAAGACCTCTTATTTTGTGCCAAAATGATGTCTTTTAAAGCTGTGGACAAGTAAGCTGATTACTTAGGTGCAGTTGATGCTTTATGTCACACACATGCCATAAGCCTTCCCATGGGAACCTCTTTTACTGTGGCTAGTAATTTGTTTATTCAATGAGTGGGGGTCAGTATATATAGCAGGTTTGCATCAGTCCTAGCAGGAAGCCTTAATTGAAAAGCTCTTATCAGCTTAGACCATTTTGATGATTTAGTGTTATCTTTGACAGCTTTATGTTTATTAAAATCAGTCTTCAGTGATACGCTTTAGGGCAAGGCAAATCATTTAGCTGTGCACAATTCTCCACAGCAAAATTATTCTGAATTTGCTCTTATGAAACATCACCCTTTATGGAACGCCGGTCAATTCTAAAATGAACCACAGACAGTTTTTTTTATTTTTGTTTTCAGTATTAGTTCTTATTTAAAGGAGGTGACTTTATCAATATTTCTTTCTATATGTAAGTTGACACTCTTATTGGTGGCAGAGAACACAGCCTCATCTAGTTCAAACGACATACCCACCAACTATCACTTGCAACAACACACACACACACACACACACACACACACACACACACACACACACACACACGAGAGAGAGAGAGAAAGAGAGAGAGAGAGGGGGGGGGGGCAGGGCGGCGAGCAGAGACAGAGGCGGCCCCAGTAAAAGAGGCTCCCTTGGGAAGGCTTTTGGCATGTGTGTGACAAAGCATCAACTACACCTAAGAAATCAGATTACTTGTCCACAGCTTTAAAAGACATCATTTTGGCACAAAATAAGAGGTCTTTTGCAATACTTTTCAAACAACTAAAGCCTGCGCATCAGAAAGTGACTTGAAGTATGAGAAAGGATTGTGAAGCTTGTACTAAGGAAACAAAGAGGAGGAATGAGAAACAGTACTTGGGGAAAAATTGGAGGCTAAAATCTGGTTATGACAGAAGAAAACCTGTGATGCAAGACACTTTTGCTAACAGGAAGCTTCCTTACAGTACTAACTCTGCAGGTTTAATCCTATTCAAAGATCATTGGGAAAAATATTTAGACACGAACAAAATAACTGTATTTCTAAAGATGTCAGACACAGCGAGGCTTATTGCAGCTGTGACATTGATACAGAAAATGTCACAGTGATAGAACAGCTCTAAAAAGCACTGAAATTTTTCATCATATGGTGCTATGAATTTTCAATTATACAAATAATTAAGCTGTACAATAGATGTAAGAGATTAAGTAGGTGTGGTACAGTGAGGATATTTCTCTGAGAAGAACTGATGCATTAGAATTTACAGTATACACAAATAATAACCTGCCAGGTTAGCCGAGAATGCTAATGCAGTGCTTCCTGGACTTGGGTAGGCGTGCCAGCCCAGGATGAATCCGCCTGCAGTAACGACAAATGCTGGTGCCCCGGCCAGCCTGGATATGTTTTTTAGGTGGTTTTCCACATCCTGAATACGTGGCTTGTACCCCACATCGCACCTCAGTTACATGACTCACAGACATTTGGAACACGTTCACACTATTTCATTATTTACACCAGATGCAGACAGCTGGGGTACACTGATTCCATCCTGGGGTTATGGGGTCATGGCAGGAAGGGCATACGGCCACCCCTTCCAATTAACCTTGTCAAATCTGACTAACCACACCAACGCTGCACAACCTGCAGGACAAAGGCAGAAGAAGAAGAAGAAGAAGAAGAAGAAGAATGCAGGTTGTCAAGTACATTTTTCTATTTTGTCTCATACATAGTTATATTCTCAATCATCTGACATTTTTACAAGGATTTTCTGTAGTATGCAAAAAGAATTTTAGTGTTTTTGCCTCTTCATAAGCACAAACTAATTGTTGGTGTGATGCTAAATTGCCCTGCAGAATATGATATGCAAGTTTGCTAAAGTTGCACTGTGTTATTAACAAGTTTCCTTAGAAAAGAGAGAATACATTCATAATTAACACTCCAGCAGCCCAGGCCAGGGTATTTGGAAGTCAGTCTTCAAGGTGAGTGAGCAACTTGAGATCAGAAAAATAAACAAAACAGATGACGAAATACCCCACACAGTTTTCCATTTCTTGGGAATGTTTATAACAACATACCTTCCACTCCAAAATGAAAGATTCATTCCACTACTATTCTAAATAAAGTCAGTGAGTAAGAGTTTGATGCCCATTATCTGCTATTCTAAATGTGTTTCTATTGGCATTATTTGGCCCTCTTGTAAGAGACTGTTGACAAAGTATTGCTAAATGTATGTAATTAAAGATGAAAATATTGCCCACTGACTTGAACAGTCCTGTACTAATTTGATCAAAACATAGTATGGTTCTCCATATAAAAGTAGCATGGAAGCAGACTTCACCTTTGTTCTAGAAATATAGCTGAAAATCATGACAACTACCGATCACATTGGACTTCCAGTAATACTGCTATAACAGAGTTCATCATCCCAACTTGTTTAGAAAGCCTGCACAGACGAGAACAGAATCCATGTTTGGTACATTCAATGAAATAAAAAACTTATAATCATGTACTTACAAATAAAGTAAAACAGTCAGACACTGCGCCAACATTTATTTTCATAGAGCTTGAAAAGAATTTCCAAAAAGTGGTAACACAAAACCCTGATGTTCTACACTTATACATACTAGGTTTACAGGCACTAAAAAATCAATATCTATATCTCAATAAGATGGGTGAGCTGTCATGCAGCATACTGTAAGCAGGTTCACAATGTGTTTAAAACATATCAGTACTGCAATTCAAAAAACAAAACTTGTCTTTGTAGAAACAAAACAAACTTCACAATGAACTGACACAGACTACATAGTCTCTTCAAAGTCAGATGCAAAAAGCTATTATTATCACACTGTAAAGAGATCCAACCCCAAATTTGAAAGCTGGATTATTAACTACAGCTCTTAGCATTGAAAGCATTTATTACGAACATTTAAGTACAGACAGAACAAAACTGACCTCATGGAAGGGGAAGAGCTGTCATTTACATCAACATCAAATACTCATGAGCATACATACATTAAAAACATAATAAATTTCTAGAACCTTCCAGAAATAAGATATACTAAATAACAAATAGTTTCTGGTGGTCAAGGTTTGAACAACAACCTACAGTGTAGCAGCTAGCAATGATAACTGTTACATCACATTGCAAGCAGTACAGCTTGGCAGCGATATAGAAGGTGTAAATTAATGTCCAAAAATACTCTAGTCATGATCACCTGACTAACATTTGTATTCCTAGCTTGACAATATTAACTTTTTCAAGCCAAGAGTACAAACATTAAATTAAGATAAAACTGTGTGTATCATTTTATAAACAACAGTGAGTATAGAGTATTTTTGCACTGCATGGAGCTTTTTCTGTCCCTGCAATTTGTGCTCTGCAGGAAGTTTAACGTTCCTTGCAGAAACATTCTGGTTAAGTTACCTAATTTTCATACAGACATCAAATACATTTACTTTGAAAGTGTAAACTAAAAAAAAAAATGTAATATAGATTAAGACTATGTGACTCTTTCAGACATGACAAAGATTTTACATATATACATATTCTGAAAGATTAATACCTTGCTGGTGCAATGACACACTTCTATCATTGGCTGTTCATTTCAGTTCTATGTAATTGTCACATCTGATCCTCTTTCCATTCTTCAAATATTTATTTCTAGGCTGCCCTTTTTCTTTCTTTCCCAGCACATTTCTTTCAGGAAGGTTAATGATGAGAGTGTTGTGTCTGACAACATGTTCAATACATTTTATTTTTCTGTTTTCCTTTTCCTTTAATAAACTTCCCTCTTCATTGACTTTCTTAAGATCTCCAGGTTGGTCCATCCACCTTGTTGTCATTTTCCACCATATCCACATTTAAGCAGCTTTTGTTTGATTCCTTTCAAGTTTACCCGAGTCCAACTTTCACTTCCATAGAACAGTGTACGTCATACAAATGGGTTTGCAATTGATTTTTTGGCATTTATATTCATACAAAAGCTGCGTAAAAATGTATTTCATAGTCATAAATGGCTGTTTTGTCAATGGAATCTTTCACTTCTATTCAGCATCTACTGTCTTCTTATGCCAATTAGATGACAATTATTTCATCTCGTCAAATCTGAGGTCATCAATTTTTATGTTGGCTTTGATTTCTTCCATATTTTCCATACTACCATTACCTTCACTCTGCATTTGTTCACTTTTTAATTTCCATAATTTAAGAGTGTGACAGGACTTTCACCATTCTAGTTATGAAAGAAAATAAAGATGCTAATGAAAAGAAGATCAAATATCACGTTTAAATGCTTTGTCAGCACAGCAATTCTTTCATTACATTCATCCATCACCACTGTGTCATATCGTGTTCTTGTGTGATAATGTTGAGTATATTAGATATCCTTGCAGGATCACACTTCAAACCATTGCCACCAGTTTCTAATGTCAATAGACTTTGAAGGAAATAGTGCATAATTTTTAAACCAGATGCTATTTACTCTATGGTCATTGTTAACCTGAAGCATGACATTGCAAGAAAGTTAGCAAAGCACTACTTTGCACTAAACTTAATAAAAGAAGAAAAAGCCTACTATTAATTGTATTAATTGCCAATTTAAAAAACAAGCATGTTCAAATATGAATCTGTACTTTTAGTTCTTATATATAATATAAATGACAAATTATCATGTAACTCTTCAGGCTTTCCTGGCGAGATCTTGGCATGTGGAATAATCAGGTCTGCTGCCGGATGTTTGTGTCGCACTGGCCAGAGCGACACAAACATCTGGCAGTAGACCCAATTATTCCACAAATTATCATGTTTATGTCACATGCCAATACACTAAGGACCATGCAATGGGAAATAAACGGAATTCAAGAACCAATAGACAATAATGAAGATTTCTAAGGTTGATGAACGTGCCAGATGTAGCTGTAATTCTGCACCTAACACTTGTAAATTCACAGAATTTCTTCTTGTCCTTTCCTTAAGCAATTCCACAAAGAATTGTTTCTAAATCACAACCTCACATGATTTGTAAGAAAATGACTGTATATTTCTTTCCAGTTTCAACCCACCATTAGTCTCTCAGAATTCCAGGAGTGTAGAATCACCTGAATTAGCCCTGACTTCCAGTAAAATCAATTTCCATGCATACTTCTTATTTTCCAGGTGTCCCCTAACAAAGTTTATCTAGATAAAGTGGAAAACTAACTTGTTAGAACTAATGAATGAAAATATAATAGAAGTTATCAAATATTACATAGAAATTACCAGGCATGATTTCATTGCTCAACTTGCCAAGAAAAGAAAATAACAGAAAAATCACCAGAAATTATCAAGCTCACCAAAGAATTAACATTAATGGTAAGAAATTTATCTCACTCTGAAAAATCACCCCTCCTTTCCTCCTAGATTATATCAATCAGTTTTTACTGTCTACAGTCAGATGAGGTGCACTGAATAATTTCAAACAGATTAGTTTGTAATTTCCAGGAAAAAAAGAGCTCAATGTTTATGTTCACTCACCAGCAAGGCTCCTAAACAGATTACACGTTTTCACTCCATAAAAATTAAAGAAAAACTGATGGAGTTTCAGAAAATGGTCAGATCAAGGAGCTGGATCTTCAACATCAGGAGAGCCTATCTGAGCCTGTGAGAAACTAACGAACACTTAGAAATCTAAGGAAGAAACCACATACCTGGTGGAATGATACCAGTGAATCACACCAAAGGTGAATCAATTTAAAAGAGATCCAATGTATGAAAAGTATTATTCAAACAAATCAGAAAGCAACTGAGAAAGTAAAAAAATGCAATCTTCCCAAAGGATGATCAGTGCTGCTCGAAGTGGCCATCAGATGTTCCTTACTGAAAAGATATGATCAAAATTCAAACAAATCAAAATGACAGTACTAGAGGCCTTTAAAAGGAACTTGTGAGCTACAAACTAACATTGCTGGTGTTTCAACAAAAGGGTGTCACATTAACAACCACAAATGAAGATACCTGGAGAACACTTTAAGAATCCACTCAATTATGGAAAAACTAACAAGGCCATACTTAACGTATAAACAATACAGATCACCTGATAAGGATGAAATAACCAGCACATTACTTTACTTATAGGACAACAATGTGCCTGGAGGAGTATCAGTTTTAACTGTCAGATGAGTCAACTGGAAAGTAGGAATTCTAGGACAAGGAAACAAAGACTGAGACACTGCACTGATCAGTCTGTGATGAGAATAAAGGGAAACAACAACTACAGACAAACCTCCCTATCTTTGGTGACATAGCATTACTCTAGCTTTTATCCTAGAGAGATCTTACACCCAACACCAAAGAATTGAAAATGTATGTTAATTTAAGAGGAGTTCAAGCAAATATTCTCACCCTTTACGCAGTCATAAAATCCAAAGAAATAACACATTTTTCATCTTCACAAACAATGCAAGGACTATCCCCCAGTCACAAGATGTGAAACAAAGCTTAACTGCACAAAATGCAGTCCATACAGTTCTATCTTTCAAACTTTGTAAAGTAGGAGAGTAAGTACTGACAAAAGTATGGCAAATAAGACAGGTTTGAGTCTCACATAGATAGCTCAGTCAGTACAGCACTTGTTCATGATAAGCAAAGATCCCAAGTTTCAGTTTCAGATGTGGCTAATAGTTTTAATATGCCAGGAAGCTTAAAAACTGATGTGTGATTCACAATATGCAAAGCGTTATTCTTACAGTGTAAACTTATATCTTCACATTTAATCAAATTTTATTTGTGATATAGCAAAAGATCTGTTTTGCACTTTTCAAGGGTTTTTAAAACCAGTGTAAATTGTGGAAAAATGTAAATGGGGGGTCATTACATTTTAAGCATTTACTTTATAAAAACTTCTCATTCTGGAAACATCTCCCAGGCTGTGGCTAAGCCATGTCTCTGCAATATCCTTCCTTTCAGGAGTGCTAGTTCTGCAAGGTTCGCAGGAGAGCTTCTGTAAAGTTTGGAAAGTAGGAGATGAGGTACTGGCAGAAGTAAAGCTGTGAGGATTGGGCATGAGTTACACTTGGGTAGCTCAGATGGTAGAGCACCTGCCTGCAAAAGGCAAAGATCCCGAGTCTTGGTCAGGCACACAGTTTTAATCTGCCAGGAAGTGTCATTAGCTAGTTTCAACAATTTGTCCTGTACAAGCAACCATAAAACAAACATGGAATAGCACCTAAGGGCTATGTACTGACACCCACCCACCACCACGTATCAGGATTGAGGCACTGTGTTTCAGAAGTCAAAATAACAGAAGAGCCCTCCAAATGGTTAAGAATGCACAGAAAAGTAAGGATAACTAATTTCATCAAAATATCAGAGGACTGAGTAATAAGGTAGAAGGGTTTATCTATTTTGAAAACTTTGAAAGCTCTGAATATAGACATGTGCCTATGTGAGCAACACAGAACCACAAATTTAAGTAAGTTCCATACAAAAGATTACACTAGAAGCTTACTCATGCAGAACTAACTTGGGAAAAGGAGTTGTTACACTTTTTATGACAGAACAAGTTCAAAAATAGCGAGAAAAGCAGAATTTGTAGTGATCAGCACACAGAAGTGTGAGCTTGTGAATTAATACTGAAAAATAGCTTACCTTGAATTGTAACTGTATACAGATCTCCACTGGGAAATTTTTGTTTATAAGGGATCTGAATTCCTTACTATGCCATCTTTCAGACAGCAGCAAGCAGTTTATAGTCTATGGTGACTTCATTGTAGATTCCTTTAAGGATTCTGATGGGGAAAAAATGATCTGGAATCATTATTTGGATCCTACAATTTGATCTCAGTAATTAACTTTCCAACATGGGAGGATAAAGACGGTAGGACCCTAACTGATAATGTTTTCTCTGGTTAAACTCAAAGCAAGAAAATAACTGTTTACCCAGTAACAAATGTTCTCTCTGATCATAATGCACAATTAGGATAAATAACACTGCCTTACAGTATGGATACACCACAGTGGAAATTTGACTAAATGATGACTCCATAAGAAATTACCTGGAATGAAAATTGTAATGAACCAAATACTAACACAAAACTTAATCTATCACATAATAAAGTCATTTCATTATTTGAAAACATCTGTCTGCATGAGCTAACCAGAAAAAGACACTAAACATCCATGTACAAACCATGGATCCCTAGAGTGTTTAAAGTATATTTTGAAAGGAACAGGGGAATCTATCTTTTGGCAAGAACAAGTAGGGGTCCTGCAGTGGTTGCACACTACAAAAACCACTCAAAAATACTATGAAAGGTTATTAAAAAAATTAACAAACATGGACATAATGTCAGACATCAGTAATTCTGACAACAGATGTAACACTAAGTGAAACTAGGCACAGGACAACCAGCCACAGAACAAGATAACATCACTATTGAACTGATGGGACATCTATATATGAGGGGTCACGGGTAGTAAATTTATTTAACAATCATTTCTTAAATATAGTAGGAAAGCATAGGGACAAAGTTTGAGAGAAAAATCACAACAGTACGTTGAAAAAGCAACTTTCATAAAATTAAATCATATGAATGTATCAATAATGTCTTGTCCTGCAACTGAGAAAATAATATGTTCTCTCAAAAATAAAAGCTCATCTGGTTTTGATGGTGTTTTCAATAGAGTACTAAAGATTTGCTCTCATATAAATATGCCTAGTCTTATCTGAAATATATAATGCATTATTAATTCAAAGCATTTTTCCAGAGAGATTTAAATACACCATTGTTAAACCCCTGTTTAAGAAAGGTGAGAAGAGGGATGTCAATAACAGTCTACCTGTTTTACTGCTGATATTTTCCAAAACGTTTGATAAGGTTATGTATTCTAGAATAGAATCTCACCTTAGCAACAATGATATCAGCAAGTCACAGTTTGGGTTTCAGAAGGGTTGCTCTACTGAGAATGGCATTTACATGGTCACTCATCAGATTTTACAATCATTAAATAATAAAATAGTGCAAGTTGGCATTTTCTGTAACCTATTTAAGACATCTGACAGTGGGAATCGCAGTATTCTCCTAGATAAATTTAAGTTTTATGGTTGGTTGGTTGGTTTTGGGGAAGGAGACCAAACAGCGAGGTTATCGGTCTCATCGGATTAGGGAAGGAAATCGGCCGTGCCCTTTGAAAGGAACCATCCCGGCATTTGCCTGGAGCGATTTAGGGAAATCACGCAAAACCTAAATCAGGATGGCCGGACGCGGGATTGAACCGTCGTCCTCCCGAATGCGAGTCCAGTGTCTAACCACTGCGCTTAAGTTTTATGGGATTTATGGTATAGCTAACTAATGCATACCTAACCAAAGGAATGTAGAAAGTTGTTCTTAGTAATTCAACCAATATAGTCCAGGGATGTTATCTTGATTGGGGAGAAATCACACACACAGGGTTCCACCATGGCACAATCTTAGGTCCACTATTTTTCCTCATATATGTAAACCTTCTGCCTAATATAAAACAAGGAGTTAGTTCTTTTTGCAGATGACACTAGTATTGTAATCAAAGCATACATTCAGAAACAGAAGAAAAGATAAATTATGTTCTTAAAAGTATCATTGGTTTTCTACGAATTCTCTCATCCCAGTTTTAAAATGGTAACATATTCAGTTCTGCAAATATAAAGGTACTAAACCAATGACAAGTAACACATGGTGAGGGAATAATAAATAGGGCGAAAACTTCAAAATTCTTAGGTGTCCATATTGATGAGAATTTAAAGCTGAAAAAATTACATTTAGGACCTTCTGAAACAACTTAGCTGAGCCACATTTGCACTTAGAATCATTGCAAATATTGAAGAGAGGCAAATAAGTAAGTTGACATATTTTGCATACTTTCATTCAATAATGTCATATGGAATAATGTTTGGGGTAACTCATCTTTAAGAAGAGTCTTCATTGCACAAAAATGTACTGTAAGAATAATGTGGGATCACCTATGGTCATATTGTAAACATCTGTTTAAGGAGTTGGGCATTCTGACTACCGTTTCACTCAAGTTTGTTGTAAATAACCCACTACAGTTCAAAAGGGACAATGATTTACATAATTACAATACCAGAGGGAAAGATGACAAACATTATGCTACATTAAGGTTGTCTTTAGCACAAAAAGGGATTGGGGCACACAATGCAGCAACAAAAATTTTTGATCACTTACCCAGTGATATAAAATGTCTCACACAGCAAAGTGAAATTTGAAAAAAGTTTCTCCTTGACAACTCCTATTCTGAAGAAGAATTTCTTTTACTGTAATGTGTAAAAGGTGGTAGGTAGGTGTTACTAACTCACAATGTATATTTTTTCTTTATGTAAACACTTAGAACTAAATGTTCAGAATGTAACCATATGTATAAATTAATTTGCTGTGTGAATGTAAAATGACTCGTTCCACATCATTACACTGTATCATGCAAAATGATCCATGGAACATTTAACTTACTCAAAAGGTAACCTACTAACATTTTTTACAGAAGAATAATCCATAAAACACAAATTTCATAATATTTCTATAAAATTATATCAGTGACAAAGCAGTAGAATCATCTTATAGAGGATTACTTACACACACAAACAAAAGTATGTCAGTATGTTTGTCTTATTTCACTAATATGGGTAAGCAGTGATGGTAGGTAACAGAACTAAAAAGAATGAATATAATCGCACATATTTTTGAGTACACCTTACTGGACACATAAGGCCACCTGAACAATCCTTTCTAAAACACATGTATGCACTGATCCCTAAGGTTTTTCATTGTTTTTCACAATTTTTATAACATTTTATATTATGACAACAGAATATACAGAATCTCATTATTACATAGAGTACTCAGTATTTGCCCCTACACTTCTAATCCCAAGTGGTGTTTGTTTGCTGCCATTCCTTGCATCTTAAATCTGTTGATAGGTGTTAGAAAGCTTCCATTTTTTGAGGACTACTTTTTTTCAAGTTACTGAATGCCACATCAATTGACACCTTGTTTGCTCTTAAGTAGTAGGTTGTATTAGTTGTACTTTTACTTTATGTATAATCATGGAATAATTATTACCTGTGCTTTTACTGATCTTGCTATTTAGTTACCATATATCATTCTTCAAATAATGTGATGTGTTATCATATATTTTGCTTAATACCAGATTCATATACATGATTTCAGGAACAATGTGTTGGCATCCTTACATTTACCAATATTATATGTGTTATAACTTCAAGTTGAACAAATATATTTCAAGGAAGACGCAATACATGAAAGTCCCAGATCAAGTAAACAGAGTAAGACGTGTGTACACTTTAACAGTCAAATCATAACTGAGTCCAAGTCTAGCGGCCACTGGCTGGCTTGCCGCTTAGGTGGCGCTGCTGCTGCATGGCTGGCAGACAGCGCCACATGTAGAGGACGCGCGTAACTGCGCGGCGGTACTTCGAAAGATCGGTGAGTCACAACACTTTTCCCCCCTTTGAATTTTTTGCACAGGTCTTGATGAAGGTGGCCTGTAGATTGCTAACGTCCAGAGGTGTTGTTTGACTGGCCGTAAAGTCTCGAGGAGGAGGCTTCCCATACGGGCGGAAGTGTCCCCAATGATAACGGGTCGAGATGACAGGAGACGTGGGGGTCGAATCTGCTGGGGCCCCGTGCACCAATCTGCCCATTGCGGCAAGTGCGGTTGTTATAACAGGAGACATGGGTGATGTGTCCACGTCCATAGGAGAAGGAGGCAAGTAGAGTTGCTCCGACAGATGATGGTCATCTGGTTCCTGCATGGGCAGGTCTCCTGGTGGCGTTAGTTCTTGTGCTGGCACCGATATGACGGTGAGAGGACTGTGTTGTGAGTGATGAGAGATTCCAATGTCCCGAGCATCAGGTAGAGCCGAAGGTGGTGTAGCGGTATCTGGAACAGGCATTGCCAGCACACGAGGCTGAAGCTGGTCCGAATGATGCACTGCAACACCCGTATCTGTCTGGATTTCATACAGTCGTTGGCCACGGTGTTGTAAGATGCAGACAGGACTCCATTCTGGCCGCCTGCCATATCCCCGTACCCATACAAGGTCGTCAGTGGTGAACTGGCCAAGCAAAGGCACCCGCGGCCATGAGGTGGAAGGCCGCAGAAGATGAAGTAGCGTGCGGGGCTGTCAGCCATGTAAGAGCTCAGCCGGGCTGTGGTCGCCCATGGGGGTGAAACGGTAAGAAGCCAGAAATTGGAGAAGCGCATCATCAGCAGCAGAAGAAGTCAGGAGTTTCCTCATCTGAGCCTCAAATGTACGGACCATTCGTTCAGCCTCACCGTTTGACTGTGGATGGAACGGAGGGGCCGTGACATGCATGCCGCCGTGACGGGCACAAAAATCCGCAAATTCGGAAGAGGCAAATTGCAGACCATTATCAGTAACAAAGGTAGAGGGAAGGCCTTCCAAAGAGAAAATGTGAGCTAGAGCATTGGTGGTTGCCGCGGTGGTAGACGACGTGCAACGGACAATGACAGGAAAGTTAGAGTAGGCGTCAATAATGAGAAGCCAATAAGTACCTAAAAAAGGTCCCATGAAGGCAGCATGAATACGCTCCCAGGGCTTCTCAGGCAAAGGCCACGGTGACAAAGATGACTTAGGGGCGGCGGCCTGTGACTCACAAGGGCCGCAGGCAGCGACCATGTGTGTGATTTCAGAGTCGATGCCAGGCCAGTACACATGACAGCACTCCAGAGATTTTGTGTGAGAGACACCCCAGTGCCCTCGGTGAAGGAGGTGCAAGACCGAAGCACGCAAAGACGCAGGTACCACAACACGTGGGGAAGCATTTTCGGTGGAAAGGAGGATAACACCATCCCTAGCCGTGAGGCGGTAATACAAAGCGTAGTAGTTCTGCAACAGATCAGAAGTCTTAGCGGACGGACGATCTGGCCAACCCTTCTGAATACAGCATAAAACCCGGGAGAGGGTAGGGTCAGAACCCGTAGCAGCCACCAGCCGGTACCCGGTGATGGGGAACCCGTCCACAACCCGCTGCTCGGCAACATCCAGACGGAAACACAAAATTTCGTCCCTATCGAATGCCAGATCAGGACCCACGGGAAGGTGAGACAGTGCGTCAGCATTTGCATGTTGAGGCGTCTGTGGAAAGAACAAGATGTTGGCCAGGTGAATAAGCAGCCAGGCAAGGGGCCTGTTTCAGCATAGTCTTCAGTTTCTGGAAAGCTGCATCGCATGACGCGGACCAGTGAAGGGGCACGTTTTTAAGCAACAGGCAATGCAACAGCTGAGCCACCGAAGCAGCAGACAGTAAAAACCTGTGATAGTATGCTATTTTCCCCAAGAAGGCCTGCAGCTCCTTAACAGATGTACGGCAAGGAAAGGCATCGATCGCAGTGACAGTTTGCTGAAGCGGACGAATACCATCCTGAGAGAGTTGAAACACCAAGTACGTGATAGATGCCTGAAAAAAATTTCATTTTAGAAGATTACACTTAAGACCAGCAGTCTGTAAGACATGAAAAAGAGTGTGGAGATTTTGAAGATGTTCGTCAGTGATGGAGCCAGTGACAACAATGTCGTCCTGGCAATTTATACACCCAGGGACAGTGAGCAGTAATTGTTCCAAGAATCGCTGGAAAAGAACAGCGGTGCTGGCAACCCCAAATGGCAATCATTGGTACTGACAGAGGCCGAAAGGCGTGTTAAGGACCAGAAACTGCCGGGAAGCAGTGTCGAGAGGAAGTTGATGATAAGCTCCCGACAGGTCAAGTTTAGAAAAATACTGGCCTCCAGCAAGTTTAGTGAACAATTCTTCAGGTCGAGGCATAGGGTAAGTGTCGATAAGGCATTGAGCATTTACAGTGGCTTTGAAATCGCCACAGAGACAAATATCACCATTTGGCTTAATAACGACGATGACAGAAGAGGACCACTCACTGGAAATGACAGGAATCAAGACTCCTGAAGCAGTGAGACAATCCAGCTCCCATCTGACCTGATCACGAAGGACCACAGGAATGGGCTGAGCCCGAAAATATTTAGGCCGAGTAGTGGGTTTGAGTATGATATAAGCTTCAAAGTTGTTTGCACGGCCTAACCCAGGAGAAAAAAGGGACGAAAATTTCGTCGACAAGGAATCCAATTGAGCATAAGGAATGGCATCAGAGATGAGATTGACAGAGTCATCTATGGAGAACCCAAAAACGCGAAAGGCATCAAAACCAAAAAGATTCTCTGCATTACTATGGTCGACCACAAATATGGGAACAGTGCGAATGACAGATTTGTAAGATACCTCAGCATCAAATTGTCCCAAGAGAGAAATCTTCTGTTTATTGTAAGTCCGTAATTGCCTAGTGACAGGTGACAGGATCAGAGAATCCAACTGAAGATACGTCTGAGAATTGATGATAGTGGCAGCAGAACCAGTATCCACCTGCATGCGAACATCTCGACCAAGTATTTGGCCAGTGAGGAATAACTTCCCTGAAAGGGAAGAAGTACAATTGACAGAAAACACAGAATCAGTGTCATGTTCATGATCATGTATGTGGTCGCATTTGCAAACGGATGACACATGACCTTTTTTTTTTTTTTTTGCATTTGTGACACGCGGCCCAACGTTGTGGACAATCTTCTCGTGAATGTTTCGTAAATCACAGCGGACATGAAGGAAGTTGCCATGGGTTTTGCTGCAGTTTCTTAGAGGTTTGTTTACGGTTAGGCCAAGGCTGCTCTTTGGAGCGCACTGCGGCCACGTCGGCCAGCGGAGACACGCACAGAGGTTGTATTTCCCTGACGTCCCCCCATGCCTCTATTTGCGCTCCAGCGGTGCGAGAAATTTCAAAAGACTGAGCAATTGATAGGACTTCATCTAGAGTCTGATTTGCCAACTGAAGGGCACGTTGCCTATCTTCTTTGTTGGGCGCCGATCGGATAATAGCATCCCGTACCATGGAATCGGCGTAGGATTCTTTGTGAACTTCAGTAACAAATTGACACTTTCTACTGAGGCCGTGAAGTTCAGCAGCCCAAGTGCGATAGGATTGATTCGGTTGTTTTTGACAATGATCAAAGGCAACACAAGAGGCTACCACATTTGTTTGCCTTTGAAAATATATGGACAGAAGTGAGCACATGTCAGCAAAGGACAAAGATGCAGGAGCTTTCAAAGCAGCCAATTGCAACAAGAACCGATACATTTGAGGTGAAATCCATGAAAGGAACAGATACTTACATGTTTGTTCATCCGTGACATGAAATGCCAAGAAGTGCTGTCGAAGACGTTTTTTGTAATGAGACCAGTCTTCCGCTGTCTTGTCGTAAGGAGGAAAAGTAGGTAGAGATGACGATGAGAGACGCCCTGCATTTGATGCCACGACAAAATCACGAACTGCATTTATGAGAAGCGTTTGCTGTTCAATGAGACCTTGCAATAGTTTCTCTAACGTAGCCATGGAAACATGTGGGTCAAAGATGAAAAAGAAAAATTCCAGCCGGCCGGAGTGGCCGAGCGGTTAAAGGTGCTACAGTCTGGAACCGCACGACCGCTACGGTCGCAGGTTCGAATCCTGCCTCGGGCATGGATGTGTGTGATGTCCTTAGGTTAGTTAGGTTTAAGTAGTTCTAAGTTCTAGGGGACTTATGACCACAGCAGTTGAGTCCCATAGTGCTCAGAGCCATTTGAACCATTTTTTGAAAAATTCCATCCTCGTTGCCAATTGTTATAACTTCAAGTTGAACAAATATACACTCCTGGAAATTGAAATAAGAACACCGTGAATTCATTGTCCCAGGAAGGGGAAACTTTATTGACACATTCCTGGGGTCAGATACATCACATGATCACACTGACAGAACCACAGGCACATAGACACAGGCAACAGAGCATGCACAATGTCGGCACTAGTACAGTGTATATCCACCTTTCGCAGCAATGCAGGCTGCTATTCTCCCATGGAGACGATCGTAGAGATGCTGGATGTAGTCCTGTGGAACGGCTTGCCATGCCATTTCCACCTGGCGCCTCAGTTGGACCAGCGTTCGTGCTGGACGTGCAGACCGCGTGAGACGACGCTTCATCCAGTCCCAAACATGCTCAATGGGGGACAGATCCGGAGATCTTGCTGGCCAGGGTAGTTGACTTACACCTTCTAGAGCACGTTGGGTGGCACGGGATACATGCGGACGTGCATTGTCCTGTTGGAACAGCAAGTTCCCTTGCCGGTCTAGGAATGGTAGAACGATGGGTTCGATGACGGTTTGGATGTACCGTGCACTATTCAGTGTCCCCTCGACGATCACCAGTGGTGTACGGCCAGTGTAGGAGATCGCTCCCCACACCATGATGCCGGGTGTTGGCCCTGTGTGCCTCGGTCGTATGCAGTCCTGATTGTGGCGCTCACCTGCACGGCGCCAAACACGCATACGACCATCATTGGCACCAAGGCAGAAGCGACTCTCATCGCTGAAGACGACACGTCTCCATTCGTCCCTCCATTCACGCCTGTCGCGACACCACTGGAGGCGGGCTGCACGATGTTGGGGCGTGAGCGGAAGATGGCCTAACGGTGTGCAGGACCGTAGCCCAGCTTCATGGAGACGGTTGCGAATGGTCCTCACCGATACCCCAGGAGCAACAGTGTCCCTAATTTGCTGGGAAGTGGCGGTGCGGTCCCCTACGGCACTGCGTAGGATCCTACGGTCTTGGCGTGCATCCGTGCGTCGCTGCGGTCTGGTCCCAGGTCGACGGGCACGTGCACCTTCCGCCGACCACTGGCGACATCATCGATGTACTGTGGAGACCTCACGCCCCACGTATTGAGCAATTCGGCGGTACGTCCACCCGGCCTCCCGCATGCCCACTATACGCCCTCGCTCAAAGTCCGTCAACTGCACATACGGTTCACGTCCACGCTGTCGCGGCATGCTACCAGTGTTAAAGACTGCGATGGAGCTCCGTATGCCACGGCAAACTGACTGACACTGACGGCGGCGGTGCACAACTGCTGCGCAGCTAGCGCCATTCGACGGCCAACACCGCGGGTCCTGGTGTGTCCGCTGTGCCGTGCGTGTGATCATTGCTTGTACAGCCCTCTCGCAGTGTCCGGAGCAAGTATGGTGGGTCTGACACACCAGTGTCAATGTGTTCTTTTTTCCATTTCCAGGAGTGTATTTCAAGGAAGATGCAATACATGTAAGTCACAGATCAAGTAAACAGAGTAAGACGTGTGTACACTTTAACAGTCAAATCATAACCGAGTCCAAGTCTAGGGGCCGCTGGCTGGCTGGCCGCTTAGGTGGCGTTGCTGCTGCTTGGCTGGCAGACAGCACCGCATGTAGAGAACGTTCGTACCGGTAACTGCACGGCAGCAATTTGAAAGATCGGTGAGTCACAAAAATATGCTGTAATGAATGTTGAGTATGTACTATAAATACTCATTTTTCAAAAAGTTCGGTAATTTCTGCACAGTTTATATTTCAGTGTTTCATTTTGGTACCCTTGTGTCTCCAGTAAGGTGTACCCAGAAATGAGTGCCCATTATATTCCTAGTCTCATTTTGTTACCTGCTACCACTACCTACCAATGTTAGTGAAATACTTTGCAGACACATTGGCATATGTTTGTGTGTATAAATTGTCCTGTATAAGAGAATACTGCTGGTTCATCAGTGATAACACAATTTTTTTTAAATATTGTGAAATTTGCATTCTTCTGGAGTACTCTTCTGTAAAAAAATGTCAACAGATTGGCTTTTGTGTCTATACATATCCTTCATGCTCTGATGGGTGGTGATACAAGGCATTCATTAAGTCTGGCACATCAGCAGTTAATGAAGTGTTCATCTTTCAATATTTTATGGAGTTTGAACTTATTGCATGTAGTATTTTTAATATACTGTATAAAATATTTTATTATGTCTGTTGCACTCAAGTAGCCTTTGGTTGCTGATTACCTAACATACATCAACAGTCCAGCACAGCTGCAGTTTATGTATTGTGCTCTACTCCGCCATCAGTAGTTCTGTAGTGTTTGGATGTATATGTATCTTTGACAACATCATATCAGCTGTTGTTAATTGTCAAGCTGTAGCACGTAGAGCAGTTACCATTATGACATGTGAAGAGGTGATGTTTATGTGGATCCATTCCCAATGTAATGATGGACTATGACATTTGCTTTAGTGTGTGTGTGTGCGCGCGTGCGCACACTTGTGATTAAATTTCTTTAGCATGTGGCGTTAGATGATATCACAACTGAAGCTGCTGCATCAAGGTGATAAGCACAGGTTTTTGGATCTCCTAGAGGAAGTGGAGATACTGTATGTTATCAGAGATCTCCCCTTGCCACCTTGCTCAATGACCAGGTGGGAATGAGAAGCAGTCCACTTTGGGAGTTTTTCAAAACCCACCTAAATAATAAAACTAAGAGGCTTTCATAGGTTCAAAGGAGGAGACAACACCACAGAATTGTGGCTGTATGTAGTGCTGTGGGACAGCTCATTAAGTGACAACAAAATTCATAGCTCATGAACCAAGCCATTTTTCCAGTAGCCACTGACAGTACATGTATCTATTACAATTAACACTAATAACAATAACAAACACCAAACCAAGTTACACATGTTTCCGTAATAAACTGTGATAAGACATTATGAGTCATTGTTCATAGTATTTTCTTTGAGGTCTTAACACTGATTCATACTTGACAACCATCTAAGTTACTTTTCATAATGTAAGTCAATTTGGAAGAGATAATTAAACATACAACATATGCTTTGATCTACAACATATAATTTTTTCAATATTTGTATTGATTTTAGCTTTGATATAAAAAGAGTCTTATTAGTATTTCAATTTGTGCCACCTACATGTGGAGTCTTCTTCCTGGTTTAAACATAATTACTGAATGTATTTCAGTATTTAAGGATGCCACTAATTTTATGTAAGGCTATTACATTTTACTTTCCAAATAATTTTTTTTTTTATGATGTAGAACACAAATGACAGTAATAATGGGTCGCTACACAAATACCAAGGTTAACTGCATGGAAATGTAAGCAAGCAAGCTGAGTTCAACTGATGTTTGTTATTTGTAGTGTGAAGTAGTAACATGTGACATATTTACAATGAACTGTGATGACCTGGGTATAATTGGTATGTAAATTTATACAGTTTAGAAGTTGATGTATTTGTGATTTGGTTTTAATTTATATTTTAATGCCCAATTCCCATTATGTTCTTGTATTTATGTAGCACTCAAGATAACTGAACGGTAGCTGAAACTGACCTGCAATACACAGTTTAAAAGCTTATGACAGATGCTGCCCTTCCTCGTATCTTGGATCTAGTATATAACATTACACATGTAAGTGGGAATATTGTACGGTAAAGTGGTATGTTAATGTGAGTTGTGTAACGTGTTATTGATACATGCTGATGTATGCAGACAGTGTGATACTCCTCCACATTGGGTTTATATATGCTTGTTAGTCACAAATCATTGAAATTAGCTAATTGCATGATTTAAGAAACATTCATATTTCTTATATTTCTACCAATAAATTCCAGAATAATTATTTGTTGCAATTTCTTCTGCTAATTTTTTGTATAGAACTTTATAGTACATAAATATATTCCAAAACATTTCTTCACAGCAGAAATACATAGAACTTTTGCATAAGTCTGAAAGTGACACACACACACACACACACACACACACACACACACACACACACACACACACACACACACACACACACACACACACACACACACACACACACACACACACACCCCCCCCCCCCCTCTGAGACAGACAGAAATTGGGAATGGGAAATTGGGAATGGATGATGTTTCCCAATTTCATACATTGACAGAACCTCTGGGAGAATTGCATACAGTAAATATTCTAAAATTACCTATAAAGATATGTGGTGGCATGTAGGAGATTGTGCATGTGAAATATACAGTTCAATTTCAGCTGTGCTGTCAAGTCCAAGACCAGTAACACCTCAGAAAGCAGGACATATTCTGAAAGAAGTGCCTAGCACATGTGACAGTCATCATTGTAAGTATTTCTGCTGTTCATTTCAGCTGCAGAAATTTTAACTATGCTAGTAGGTCACAATCTACTCATCACCACAGAAATCACTCTGTGGAGAGAAAAATAATGAGAGTGTACCGCACACCAATTGATAGTGTGTCTCTGAAAAGCAATGTTATTGTACTTATTTATGAAATAATACTCCAAGAAATATCTACAATTTCATACATCAGGACCAAGGGCAACAATCTAGAGGTTACTTACTAACTGACTCCCTGACTTTACAGCCTTGAAGGGCCTTGACCCACATCACAATATCCTGCCATTCTATCTGGTCCATGGCTTTCCATCTCTATCATCTGACACCCAGCTTTTTCATGTCTTCAATTCCACCCATCCATCTCTTTCTAGGATGTCCTTTCCTTCATCTGTCTTCAGCCTTGCCATCAAAAATCATCTTGCATGTTTTATCTTCCTCCTTTCTGACAATGTGTCCTATCCACTGCAGTCGTCTCATCTTAATGGTAGGGACGTCAGGTTCTTCAAAAAGTTGTTCTAATTCTGCATTCGTACAGATGTGCAAACGACCTTGATCATATATTGGGCTGTATATTTTATGCAGAACTTTTCTCTCCCAAATGCTAAGGGTACTTTCCTCATTTGCAGTCATGGTCCATGTCTCAGCACCATACAAAATAACTGCTCTTATAATTGTTTTGTAAATAAGGATTTTAGATTTTCATGATAAAAGTGAGCTAAGCATGGGTAGTGTAGCAAAGTAGCATCTGTTGTCTTCTACTGTTCTAGCTTTCACCTCACTGTTGATGTCATTTGTCTCTGTGATAGTCGATCCAAGGCAGTAAGTTTCTCACTCTTTCAAACTCCTTGTCGGCTATCCTGAGATTTGGTAGGTTTCACTGGTTAGTCATTACCATATATTTTCCTGTAGAATTCTGTGGAATTCCAAGGGATGCATAGCAGGTGGCGGGCCCAGAAAAATGGTCTCCCTCAGGGCAGCGTACTGGCACCCTTACTTTTTAACATATACACCAATGATCAACCACTGCCAGCTGGTACGGAAAACTATATCTACGCCGATGACCGTGCTATGGCCGTACAGGGTGTCTCCTTTGAGGATGTTGAGACAAAGCTCACGGATGCGCTAGACATGCTCTGTCAATACTACGCCGACAATCAACTCAAGCCGAACCCTAGCAAAACACAAGTTTGCGCCTTTCATCTCCGTAACAAGCAGGCATCCGGTAAGCTGCGTGTCTTCTGGAAGGACACACTCCTCGAACACTGCGTTAACCCCAAATACCTAGGAGTAACCCTAGACAGGGCTCTGACGTATAAACAGCACTGTATTAACACCAAAATGAAGGTGAGCGACAGAAATAATATTCTTCGGAAAATAACGAACTCCTCCTGGGGCGCAAAGCCAGAGGTAGTGAGGACCACAGCACTAGCAGTTTGCTTCCCAGCAGGCGAATATGCAAGCAGTGTCTGGTACAACTCTACCCACGCTAAACAGGTCGACATTGCTCTGAACGAGACCTGCAGGCTCGTCACTGGATGTCTGAAACGGACGCCAACAGACAAGCTCTACCAACTTGCCGGGATTGCACCTCCTGCAGTGCGAAGAGAAGTGGCAGCCTATAGTGAAAGAGCAAGGGCTGAGATGGCAGAGAGCCACCTCCTCCACAAAACTCACCCAGCCACCAAACGCTTGAAATCTAGACGCAGTTTTCTCAGAGCAACCGAAGATTTTAGCGACCAACCTGGATCTAGGGTGGAGAGATGGAAGCGGTCGGGAGAAGGGCACTGGATGGAACCAAAGGAAGAATTGGCACCGGGTTACGATGAGGACTGGGTGGTCTGGAGATCACTAAACAGGCTACGCACCAACACTGCATGGTCAATAGATAACCTTCTGAAGTGGGATATTCTACATCTAATCTCTGCGGCTGTGGAGAGGTGCAGACGACCCAGCACATGTATAACTGCCCTGAATGTCCTTCACACTGCACTTTAGAGGATCTGATGTTGGCAACCCCAAATGCTGTCGACGTAGCCCGCTTATGGGCCAAATGCCTATAACATTTTATTTCTGTGCACACATATTTGTATATATATTTATATATGTTTTCATATGTCTGTAATTATTTTTTTTTCTGTGTGCTATTCATTTTTTATATTCCTGTGTCCATGGTGCTTCTGACACGAATAAAAAAAAATATATATTTTGTCTTTTTGACATTGACTACCAGGCCAAGTTCCCTTGTACCTCTCTCCAGTTGCTGATAGGCATCAGTCAGCACAGCAGTGTTTCATGCAAGTAATGCCACATCATCTGTGCAGGCTAGGTACTGCAGTGAGCAATTAAAAATGGTTTATCTTCAATTTAACTCTGACTTACGACTTTTTTTAGGCAGAGGTTTAATAGCAGTGAGCATATATTGTCGCCCTATTTCAGTCCCTTCTTCACTTCCAATTCTCTGGAGATTTCACCCTGTATTTTTACTTTACAGTTAGTTTCACTGAGGGTCATCATAATAAGTTTAACAAGTTTCTTAAAAGTTTGCATGTATATGAAGTAGGACTACACAGGCTAAGTAGCAGGTAAAAATGGATGGCAGACTTTGGTTTATTGGGTTTACTGGTAGAATTAAAGTGAAATGCAAGCACTCTACACAGGAGATTACTTCCAAATCATTCATGCAACCCATCCTGGAATATTGCCCAAGTGAGTGGGACCCATGCAAACAGGGATAAAAGGGTGTATTGAACATATGAAGAGAAGAGAAGCTGCACAAATAGTCTCCAGTTTGTTTCACCCATGGTAGAGTATCATATGATGAAGAAACTTCACTAACAGATTAATGTGGTGGAATAATGGAGAGTCAAGTAACTATTTTTACGATTTGTCAGAAACGTAACAAATACGAAATATGGCATATCAAATTCTGCAGAGTTATGGTAATTTGTGGTATCAAAATCAACATTTTTGGATTTTTTCTGAATATTTTCTCGTTGTTCTAACTCGTAATTTGGTTCATATTTAACAATTGGTACACGAATTTTCGTCGATTCTATTACAATTTTTCCTTCTTTAGGAAATGGTTCATTAATTTCAGCTCCAGCATCATTATAATCAGGTCATCCATGAATTGCATCTCCGGTACTGGAAGACCTAGTAAAAACTACAGTTAAATCTCATTCCCACTAAATTTCTTTATAATCTTTAAAAAAATCCGCCACGTTCTCCAAGTGGATGAAGTGCCTAGTTTTTCTTACTCCTTATTTTTCCATTACTAAGAATATGTCCTACCAAGCTTATTTTAACAGTTACAGACGAAGTCAAATACACACACGAAAAAAAGTTTTGCAACAGCCTGTTTCACAGAACTCCTGAAGACAGACGTTGACTGTGTAGTGTGGATATTGTATCACAGACACAGCCCCTTTGACTGTTCAGAGATGTCACTAAACCCGCCCAAAGATGTAAATAACCATGCATGGGCAGCGGCTATTAGATAGAGGGGGTCCGACAGCCGACCAGTTCCAGACATTCCGCCAGGAAGGAGGTACACAGCTTGTGTTGTCTGTTGTTCATCTACATCTACATGATTACTCTGCAATTCACATCTAAGTGCTTGGAAGAGGGTTCATCGAACCACAATCATACTGCCGGCCGAAGTGGCCGTGCGTTTAAAGGCGCTGCAGTCTGGAACCGCAAGACCGCTACGGTCGCAGGTTCGAATCCTGCCTCGGGCATGGATGTTTGTGATGTCCTTAGGTTAGTTAGGTTTAACTAGTTCTAAGTTCTAGGGGACTAATGACCTTAGCAGTTGAGTCCCATAGTGCTCAGAGCCATTTGAACCACAATCATACTGTCTCCCTACCATTCCACTACCGAACAGCGCGCAGGAAAAACGACCACCTAAACCTTTCTGTTCGAGCTCTGATTTCTCTTATTTTCTTTTGATGATCGTTCCTACCTATGTAGGTTGGGCTCAACAAAATATTTTCGCATTCGGAAGAGAAAGTTGGTGACTGAAATTTCGTGAATATACCTCGCCACGACGAAAAACGTATTTGCTTTAATGACTTCCATCCCAACTCGCGTATCATATCTGCCACACTCTCTCCCCTATTACGTGATAATACAAAACGAGCTGCCCCTTTTTGCACCCTTTCGATGTCGTCCGTCAATCCTACCTGGTAAGGATCCCACACCGCGCAGCAATATTCTAACAGGGGACAAACGAGCGTAGTGTAAGCTGTCTCTTTAGTGGACTTGTTGCATCTTCTAAGTGTCCTGCCAATGAAACGCAACCTTTGGCTCGCCTTCCCCACAATATTATCTATGTGGTCTTTCCAACTGAAGTTGTTCATAATTTTAACACCTAGGTACTTAGTTGAATTGACAGCCTTCAGAATTGTACTATTTATCGAGTAATCTAATTCCAACGGATTTCTGTTGGAACTCATGTGGATCACCTCACACTTTTCATTATTTAGCGTCAACTGCCACCTGCCACACCATACAGCAATCTTTTCTAAATCGCTTTGCAACTGATACTGGTCTTCGGATGACCTTACTAGATCGTAAATTACAGCATCATCTGCGAACAACCTAAGAGAACTGCTCAGATTGTCACCCAGGTCATTTATATAGATCAGGAACAGCAGAGGTCCCAGGACGCTTCCCTGGGGAACACCTGATATCACTTCAGTTTTACTCGATGATTTGCCGTCTATTACTACGAACTGCGACCTTCCTGACAGGAAATCACGAATCCAATCCAGTCGCACAACTGAGACAATACCCCATAGGCCCGCAGATTGATTAGAAGTCGCTTGCGAGGAACGGTGTCAAAAGCTTTCCGGAAATCTAGAAATACAGAATCAACTTGAGATCCCCTGTCGATAGCGGCCATTACTTCGTGCGAATAAAGAGCTAGCTGCGTTACACAAGAACGATGTTTTCTGAAACCATGCTGATTACGTATCAATAGATCGTTCCCTTCGAGGTGATTCATAATGTTTGAATACAGTATATGCTCCAAAAGCCTACTGCAAACCGACGTCAATGATATAGGTCTGTAGTTCGATGGATTACTCCTACTACCCTTCTTAAACACTGGTGCGACCTACGCAATTTTCGAATCTGTAGGTACAGATCTATCGGTGTGCGAGCGGTTGTATATGATTGCTAAGTAGGGAGCTATTGTATCACTGTAATCTGAAAGGAACCAAATAGGTATACAATCTGGACCAGAAGACTTGCCCGTATCAAGCGATTTGAGTTGCTTCGCAACCCCTAAGGTATCTACTTCTAAGAAACTCATGCTAGAAGCTGTTCGTGTTTCAAATTCTGGAGTATTCCATTCGTCTTCGCTGGTGAAGGAATTTCGGAAAACTGCGTTCAATAACTCCGCTTTAGCGGCACAGAGGTCGGTAACAGTACCATCGGCACTGCAAAGCGAAGAAGGTATTGACCGCGTCTTGCCGCTTGTGTACTTTACATACGACCAGAATTTCTTCGGATTTTCTACCAAATTTCGAGACAATGTTTCGTTGTGGAATCTATTAAAGGCACGCATTGAAGTCCGTGCCAAATTTCGCCCGTCTGTAAATTTTAGCCAATCTTCGGGATTTCGCGTTCTTCTGAACTTCGCATGCTTTTTCCGTTGCCTCTGCAACAGCGTTCGGACCTGTTTTGTGTACCATGGGGGATCAGTTCCACCTCTTGCCAATTTATGAGGTATGAATCTATCAATTGCTGTTGCTACTATATCTTTGAATTTGAGCCACATCTCGTCTACATTTGCATAGCCAGTTCGGAAGGAATGGAGATTGTCTCTTAGGAAGCCTTGTAGTGACACTTTATCCGCTTTTTTAAATAAAATTATTTTGCGTTTGTTTCTGGTAGATTTGGAAGAAATGGTATTGAGCCTAGCTACGACGACCTTGTGATCACTAATCCCTGTATCAGTCATGATGTTCTCTATTACCTCTGGATTGTTTATGGCTAAGAGGTCAAGTGTGTTTTCGCAACCATTTACAATTTGCGTGGGTTCGTGGACTAACTGCTCGAAATAATTTTCGGAGAAAGCATTTAGGACTATCTCGGAAGATGTTTCCTTCCTACCACTGGTTTTGAACAAGTATTTTTGCCAACATGTCGAGGGAAGGTTGAGGTCCCCACCAACTATAACCGTATGAGTGGGGTATTTATTTGTTACGAGACTCAAATTTTCTCTGAACTGTTCCGCAACTATATCATTGGAGTCTGGGGGTGGGTAGAAGGAGCCAATTATTAACTTAGTTCGGCTGTTAAGTATAACCTCCACCCATACCAATTCGCAAGGAGTATCTACTTCGACTTCACTACAAGATAAACCACTACTGACCGACACAAACACTCCACCACCAATTCTGCCTAATCTATCTTTCCTGAACACCGTCTGAGACTTCGTAAAAATTTCTGCAGAACTTATTTCAGGGTTTAGCCAGCTTTCTGTACCTATAACGATTTCATCTTCTGCGCTTTCTATTAGCGCTTGAAGCTCAGGGACTTTCCCAGCACAACTACAACAATTTACAACTACAATTCCGACTGTTCCTTGATCCAAGCACGTCCTGTATTTGCCATGCACCCTTTGAGATTGCAGGCCACCCCGTACTTTCCCGAGGCCTTCTAACCTAAGAAAACCGCCCAGTCCACGCCACACAGCCTCCGCTACCCGCGTAGCCGCCAGCTGACCTAGACAGTCAACACCGCGTTTCGATTGTCTGCATTGTTGCTTTGTACCAGGAAGGAATCTCAGCAAGGGAAGTGTCCATGCATCTCAGAGTGAACCAAAGCAATGATGTTCAGACACGGAGGAGATACAGAGAGACAAGAACTGTCGATGGCATGCCTCACGCAGGCTGCCCAAGGGCAGCTACTACAGTGGATAACTGCTACCTACGGATTATGGCCCAGAGGAACCCTGACAGCGACACCACCATGTTGAATAATGCTTTTCGTGCAGCTACAGGACCTAGTGTTACGACTCAAACTGTGTGCCTTGGCTGCATGATTCGCAACTTCACTCCCGACGTCTATGGCTAGGTCCAACCATCTTTGCAACCACGACACTATGCAGCGCGGTACAGATAGGCCCATCAACATGCCGAATGGACTGCTCAGGACTGGCATCACGTTCTCTTCACATATGAGTTTCGCAGATGCCTTCAAAACATACAATTGTCGGAGACTTGTCTGGAGGCAACCCTTAGACACACTGCACATCGAGTGCAGCAAGGTGGAGGTTCCCTGTTGTTTTGCAGTGGCATTATGTGGAGCCGACATACGCTGTAGGTGCTCACTGAAGGTGCCGTAATGGCTGTACAATATGTGAATACCATCCTCCAACTGATAGTGCAACCATTTCGGCAGCATAATGGCGAGGCATTCGTCTTCATGGACGACAACTCGCATCCCCATAGTGCACATCTTGTGAATGACTTCCTCCAGGGTAACGACATCGCTCGACTAGAGTGGCCAGCTTCTTCTCCAGACATGAACCCTATCGAACATGCCTGGTACAGATTGAAAAGGGCTGTTTATGGACGATGTGACGAAGCAACCACTCTGAGGGATCTACGCCTGATCGTCGTTGAGGAGTGGGACAATCTGGACCAACAGTGCCTTGATGAACTTGTCAATAATATGCCATGACGAACACAGGCATTTATCAATGTAAGGGGATGTGCTGCTGGGTATTATAGGTACTGGTGTGTACAACCATCACCTCTGAAGGTCTCGCAGTATGGTGGTACAACATGCAATGTGTGGTTTTCATGAGCAATAAAAAGAGCAGAAATGATGTTTATGTTGATCTCTGTTCCAATTTTTTGTACAGGTTCCGAAACTCTCGGAACTGAGGTGATGCAATAATTTTTTGATGTGTGTATAAAACAGCTGTTGATGGAATGAAAGGATAAGGCTGTTCCATTCTAGATAGAATATTAATTCCTTTCTTTATGGTCACAAAATCAAGCAGTTTTTCCACATAGTTACCGATTAATTTCTTACTGAATTTCCTGTGATATGTTGGATAATCCGCATCTAATCCATCACGATTAGCTATAACAGTTGTAAACCTCATGTATAACTGTGTGTGATTTGTATGAAACCATGCATCACCAATATTTATTTCAGTCTTTGTATCCTTGTGTGAGTGCATTTAAATCATTTTTCCTTTTATCATTCGCAGGAAATGACTAGAACTGATAACCCTTAATTTTGTTTGTGATTTATTAAGGATGAAATTTATTAAGGCATTTTTAAAACAACTGTTACATAAGCACCATTAAATTAAATCAGACTGTCAATTTCATTGGTTATAGTAATTTGTAAAACTTGAAGAGGATCAAAAATAGAAATATCTAGTGGATAATGTGGTCCAAGAATTATTGCTCCACCAAATTCTGCATTTCGTTTAAATGAAACAACAGTATTAGTTCCTCTATGAAAATGATCAGAAAGCTTACAAACATTCCATAAGATAGATTAAAACGTATATTAATTAATTCAAATTGAATAATTTTAGAAACATCTTTACCAGCAGAATGAGATTTTCACTCTGCAGCGGAGTGTGCACTGATATGAAAGTTCCTGCCAGGAAGTTCCATCTTTACCAGCAGTCTTTTATTGGCTTTAGCAGTTTGTCTACTAAATCCAAGCACACAATTTTATATCAGTTTCAATAATAATTCTATTTAAAATTTCATCTACTGTGATGTGATATTTGGATTTTTGGAATGAATAAATTTTCCTGAACTTTTTAAACTACAGGGTGATTCAAAAAGAATACCACAACTTTAGGAATTTAAAACTCTGCAACGACAAAAGGCAGAGCTAAGCACTATCTGTCAGCGAATTAAGGGAGCTATAAAGTTTCATTTAGTTGTACATTTGTTAGCTTGAGGCGCTGTTGACTAGGCATCAGCATCAGTTGATGCTAAGATGGCGACCGTTCAACAGAAAGCTTTTTGTGTTATTGCGTACGGCAGAAGTGAATCGACGACAGTTATTCAGCGTGCATTTCGAACGAAGTATGGTGTTAAACCTCCTGATAGGTGGTGTATTAAACGTTGGTATAAACAGTTTACAGAGAATGGGTGTTTGTGCAAAGGGAAAAGTTCTGGACGGCCGAGAACGAGTGATGAAAATGTAGCACGCATCCAGCAAGCATTTGTTCGCAGCCCAGGAAAATCGACTCGCAGAGCTAGCAGAGAGCTGCAAATTCCACAATCAACTGTATGGAGAGTCCTACGAAAAAGGTTAGTTATGAAACCTTATCGTCTGAAATTGGTTCAAGCACTGTCTGCAGCTGATAAGATTAAAAGAATCGATTTCTGTGATTTTATCCTTGCTCAAATGGAAACAGATGAATCTTTCGTTTCAAAGATTGTGCTTAGTGATGAAGCAACTTTCCACACTAACGGGAAAGTCAACCGTCACAATGTCTGTATATGGGGCACTGAGAATCCGCGGGAAACAACTCAGTATGAACGTGACTCGCCTAAGGTGAACGTTTTCTGTGCCATTTCAGCCAATAAAGTTTTTGGTCCCTTTTTCTTCGAAGGTGCTACTGTAACTGGACTACAGTATCTGGAGATGTTAGAGAATTGGCTGTTCCCTCAGCTCGAACAAGAAGTACAACAATTCATTTCAGCAGGATGGAGCGCCACCACATTGGCACTTATCTGTCTGTAACTACCTGAACGTCAACTACCCGAGGCGATGGATCGGCTGCCAGGCAGCCCGTGACAGAGCACTTCATCACTGGCCTCCAAGAAGCCCTGATCTTACCCCCTGCGATTTTTTCTTATGGGGGTATGTTAAGGATATGGTGTTTCGGCCACCTCTCCCAGCCGAGTAAGTGACGCCAGAAACCATTTCCAGAAAGTTAAGTGATTTAGACAGGAATATAATTTAGTTTAACGCCGACAACAAATTAAATACGTGCATTAGTGTATCGTTTAGTCTTGCCATTAAAGGTTTGACTTTTCTTTGCATATTTTTTCAGAAAACACGAAAAGTTCGTAACTTCGCGAAGTCGCGCTTAGGCTTAAATTTTGTAAACGTGGTTGTTTATTGTTTCACGGTAATTTAACTAGTTTCTCGGTAACAAATAAGTAAATTACCGTAAATAGCGTGTAACTTCATTGTTTTAATATAGATTTCAGAAAAACAGCGTAACTTTATATCAGAAACTTGCCTATATACATTTGTTTATAGGCCTAATTCTCGTAACGTTTTTGGAGAATCAAAGTTAAAGTACCTCGTTTAATTGTCCTTTTTTTCATTCAATCGAGTGAAATATATAATAAATAGCGTATAACTTCATTGTTTTAATACAGATCTCAGAAAAACAGCGGAATTTTAAATCAAACTTGCTTATATACATTTGTGAATAGGCTTAATTCTTGTAACGTCTTTTTTGATTTTCGGTAATTTCATTGATTTATTCTAGCTAAAGTATTATTTTTGCCATGAGTGAGAAGTGCCTGACTTGCCGTAGAATTGTTAGTTCCGGGGTTTGGTGTGATGGATGTAGTAGTTTTTTTCACTGGGGGGATTGCAGTGGCGTGGGTGTTGGGAACGTGGATCAGGCTCATCAGTGGTTATGTAGGATTTGCAGCAGAGATAGGAAGATAGTGGAACAGGAGGGGAAAATTGCTGCCCTTCAGGCTGAGCTAGATCAGGCTAGGGAAGATCTGGACAGGTTAAGGAGGGAGAAGGGCAAAGAGAGGTGGGAAGTGGCAACAGGTAGCAGAAGGAACAGGCCTAGAACTAAGTCTGACAGTTTTGTGGTGAATGTCAAAAATAAGTTTGACCTGTTGCTTCAGTTAGAAACTGATGAGCCTCAAGCAGAGGTAGGTGTAGACAGGACAGAACAAACTTTCAATAGGAAATTGAAAAAGAATGTAGGAAAGTCATCGAAAAAGGAAGAAAGTTTTGTTATTAGGCAGTTCTCATGCCAGAGGTGTAGGCCAACTTCTGCAGGAGGAATTAGGACCAGAATACCAGGTCACAAATTTTTTCAAACCAAGTGCTAGTCTGGATCAGGTGACAGAGGATTTAGGTTCACTCCGTAAAGGATTTACCAGGGAAGACACCGTGGTTATTGTGGGAGGGCCGGGGAACAGCATCGACAGAGATCCTGGGTACAGTATAGAGTGTGACCTGGTAAAGATTGCGTCAGCATCGAGACACACCAATGTTGAATTTGTATCTGTCCTGAGACGCCATGACCGGCCTCATTTGAACTCTTCTGTTGGGAGAGTTAATTTGGAGTTGGAACGGCTGCTTGGGTCGGGTGCGGGGGCTCATATTGGTGTGGTTCCTGTTGATTATTTCAGTAGGTGGGACTATACCAGGCACGGCCTACATCTCAACAGGAAAGGGAAGGGGAAACTGGCTGGGGTAATAGCAGGAAATTTAAGGGGGGGAGGCACTGCCATGAATGGTAAAATACCAGTGGTTACAGGTGTTGGAGCAGCACCTTTTTTAGGATAGGTAAGACAGAAAGATGTCAAGTTCTACAAGAGGTCAGGATTGAAACAAATTTTCGGTTTAGGAAAGAAATTAAACAGCACAATTCTAGCACATTGGATCACCAATCACAGCTATCAATTATAAATTTTCACCAATCACCAGAAATTTTATCTCCACCAAGTTGTATCTCAGTCCTAGGTAATTGCATTGATGAATTAAAGTCACCCAACCCAGTTGACATAATCTGCCTCTCTGAACACCGTGTGACCACTGGTATAGGAACTAGGCCTAAGCACAATGAGAAACTCAGACAGGAGAGTACTGCAAATGTTAGAATAAGGAAAGGTTCTCATAAAAGTATAATTAAAAATAATGTAAGTATATTTCATCAAAATATTGGGAGTTTAAAGAATAAAGTAGATGAGCTTCTGGTTTGTTTAGAAGATTTAGAAGCTGGGAATGAAATAGATATACTATGCCTCTCTGAGCATCACATTGTTACTGATATGGATAAGGTAAATGTAAGTGGATATAAGCTCTCTGCACATGTAATGAGAGAAAATATGGAGAAAGGAGGAGTTGCCATATATGTCAAAAGTTATCATTGTGCAAAAAGTATAGAAACAAAAAAGTTTTGTGTAGAGAAACATATAGAAGCATGTGCCTGTGAGCTTAAATTAAATAAAGGCACAGTTATAATTGTAACTGTATATAGGTCCCCATCAGGAAATTTTCATCTATTTCTGAAAAATTTGGACTCCTTGTTGTGCTATCTGTCAGACAGGGGGAAGCAAATTATTATTTGTGGGGACTTCAATGTAGATTCTCTGAAAGAGGGTAATAGGAAAAATGACCTTGAAGTATTACTCGGTTCTTTCAATTTGACACCCGTTATTGATTTTCCTACTCGGGTGGTAAAGGATAGAAGCTCACTGATAGATAACTTCTTTATAGACCAAGATAAGTTTAACCAGATAAATGCTCAGCCTGTTGAGAATGGTCTTTCTGATCATGGTGCACAGCTAGTTACAATATATGACATAGCTCCATTCAGCAATACTAAACAGTCCTCCAAAGTAGTACGTTCAGTCAACGATTTAACAATTGCAAATTTCAGGGAAAGCCTACAGCTGTTAGACTGGGATGAGGTGTACCGTGAACCTGATGCCAATTTAAAATATAATTTATTTCATGACATTTTTGTAAATGCATTTGAAAACTGCTTCCCCAAGAAAATAGTTAAATATTCTCATAAGAAACCTTGTAACAAACCATGGCTTACTAAGGGTATAAAAATATCTTGTAACCGGAAAAGGGAAATGTATCTGACAGCAAGAAAGAGTAGTGATCCAGAAACTATCAAAAATTATAAAAACTACTGTGTTATATTAAGAAAAGTTATTAAAAAATCCAGGAGTATGTGTATCATGTCTGAAATCAGCAACTCTGATAATAAAATTAAAACAATTTGGAATATTATTAAAAGAGAAACAGGTCAACCAAGAGCAGAGGAAGACAGTATTACCATCAAATTGAATGAAAACTTTACGAACAAAAAGTCAGAAGTTGAAAATATTTTTAATAATCATTTTCTAAATGTTGTGGATATAGTAGGATCCAGGTGTTCATTAGAAGATGCTAGGCTGTTAATGGAAGAGGCCATACCTATGCAATTTGATACAATTGAAATCTCACCCACTTCTCCCTCTGAAATTAGGAAAATAATAAACTTGCTTAAAAGCAAAAACTCACATGGAATTGATGGCATTTCCAGCAAAATACTAAAAGCTTGTTCTCAACAGATAAGTAAGATTCTCAGCCACCTGTGTAATAGCTCTCTGGAACAGGGCATTTTCCCTGATAGACTGAAATATGCTATTGTTATACCTTTGCATAAAAAGGGGGATAGATCTGATGTCAACAATTACCGCCTAATCTCCCTTCTAACAGCTTTATCCAAAATTTTTGGGAAAGTAATGTATTCAAGAGTAGCTTCACATATCTGTAAAAATGAAGTACTAACAAAATGTCAGTTTGGTTTCCAGAAAGGTTTTTCAACAGAAAATGCCATATATGCTTTCACCAGTCAAATTTTGAATGATCTGAATAACCGAACACCACCCATTGGCATTTTTTGTGATCTCTCAAAGGCTTTTGATTGTGTAAATCATGAAATTCTGCTAGACAAGCTCAAGTATTGTGGCATGAGTGGGACAGTGCACAAATGGTTTAATTCGTACCTAACTGGAAGAGTGCAGAAAGTAGAAATAAGTAGTTCTCGTAACATGCAAAGATCAGCACATTCCTCAAACTGGGGAACTATCAAGAATGGGGTTCCACAAGGGTCAGTCTTGGGTCCTTTGTTGTTCTTATTATATATTAATGACTTGCCATTCTATATTCATGAAGAGGCAAAGTTAGTTCTCTTTGCTGATGATACAAGTATAGTAATCACACCTAACAAACAAGAATTAACTGATGAAATTGTCAATACTGTCTTTCAGAAAATTACTAAGTGGTTCCTTGTAAACGGGCTCTCACTGAATTTTGATAAGACACAGTACATACAGTTCCGTACAGTGAATGGTATGACGCCATTAATAAATATAGACCTTAATCAGAAGCATATAGCTAAGGTAGAATATTCCAAATTTTTAGGTGTGTCCATTGATGAGAGATTAAATTGGAAGAAACACATTGATGATCTGCTGAAACGTTTGAGTTCAGCTACTTATGCAATAAGGGTCATTGCAAATTTTGGTGATAAACATCTTAGTAAATTAGCTTACTACGCCTATTTTCACTCATTGCTTTCATATGGCATCATATTTTGGGGTAATTCATCACTGAGGAATAAAGTATTTATTGCACAAAAGCGTGTAATCAGAATAATAGCTGGAGTTCACACAAGATCATCCTGCAGACATTTATTTAAGGATCTAGGGATATTCACAGTAGCTTCTCAGTATATATACTCTCTTATGAAATTTGTTATTAACAACCAAACCCAATTCAAAAGTAATAGCAGTGTGCATAACTACAATACTAGGAGAAAGGATGATCTTCACTATTCAAGATTAAATCTAACTTTGGCACAGAAAGGGGTGAATTATACTGGCACTAAAGTCTTTGGTCACTTACCAAATAGTATCAAAAGTCTGACAGATAACCAACAAGTATTTAAGAAGAAATTAAAAGAATTTCTGAATGACAACTCCTTCTACTCCATAGAGGAATTTTTAGATATAAATTAAGAAAAAAAAACAAAAAAATATATTAAAAAAATTTAAAAAATTAAAATAAAAAATAAAGAAAAACAAAAAAATAAAGTTATTATATTAACTTAAGTATGTTATTAAATTAACCTAATTATGTCATGTATTGGAAAATTCGACTCGTTCCACATCATTAAGAAATATCGTATTCATGATCCATGGAACTAGTATTAATCTAATCTATTCCACCATTGATGATTTGAAACGAGAAATAACAGCAGCTATCCAAACTGTTACGCCTGATATGCTACAGAGAGTGTGGAACGAGTTGGAGTATCGGGTTGATATTGCTCGTGTGTCTGGAGGGGGCCATATTGAACATCTCTGAACCTGTTTTTGAGTGAAAAAAACCTTTTTAAATACTCTTTGTAATGATGTATAACAGAAGGTTAAATTATGTTTCTTTCATTAAATACACATTTTTAAAGTTGTGGTACTCTTTTTGAATCACCCTGTATATTCACACACTGGAATTTCTGTCATTTCTTCATCGCAGTAAGTCTTATTATATTTCAATGAATATTTTGGGTTAAAAAGTTGTATAAAAACCAAATAATGTAACATTCTTAAAAGTTCTCTTATTGGAATAGATAATGCTTTTTAAGAACAGATAATGTATCGTTCAACTGAAATAGACAAGCCATTTATACTAATAAAATTTATTTAAATAGATGACAGATTGGGAGAATTCCAGAAAAGAAATAAAAAAATACCCATGGTAAACTTTTTCTAAATTCTATTCGATATTTAACAACTGGCCCAAGTTGTTGTGGAAACACTACACTGATGATTCATAATTATATTCTACCTACAAGATGTTTGAATTCAAATAGAATTAAACATTTGTATGTTTAGATCAAAAGTTTAGACACCCAAAATAATCAGAAATTATAAAAAGTTGTAAAAAACTGAAGATAAACATAACAAAAAATGGCTACATTTATTGAAAATAATGATGATAATATTCCATTAGATCAAAGTACAGGTAATTCAGTAGTAGTATTTAATGACTTCATTCATTAAAATCAGGATATTTTCAGAGAATATTTTACTATAGGAAAACATAAATGAATAGATTGCTTATATTTAGCCAAAACTTACTCAAAAATACAGAAACAATTAGAGAAAATTAATTAATTTTTAAAATATTTTCAGACAAGATGATATAAATTTAAATCATATATATCATGAGTGTGTTGGAGGTTTTTTTTATAGAAGTAGCCGATACCAGGATTAACCCAGAATCTTGTATAGGTGAACATTCTCAGCTGTTTCACTGAAAGAATTTCATTTGATTTTGTATATGATGTATTATATTTCATGCTAAAATGTATAAAAGGAAATTAAGTTGTTACAATCGATACAGCTAAAATTATTCTTCCCGTATAAATATTTGAAATTATGAAATACCTGCCATTTTCAAAATTCATATTATTTGCACAGTCTAACGCTAATTTTCAAATTTATTTCTGGAATCATTTATGAAATAATGTTATATATAGATGATGATTCTTCTTTTGTCAAGAATGTTTGTAAACTCTTTTGCTTTGTACGCTATTTGAAATATTGTTAGTACCACAGAATGTAAGCAGTAGGGCCTCTGATGGAGGCAGACATTTTTTATGATAGACACTAACAACGTAATTTTAAATATGAATTAAAAATTGTAAAGATGGTGTGATATTGAAAAATGTAACAAAGAATAAAATTCTAGAATAATAAAGGCAAATCTTCATCAGTTATTTAGTCATCAGGAACCCACAACGTTAAGTCAAAATTTCATCCACAATAATGTACCTCTAGATGCAATAACTGCATCCAACAATGAAGATAAGTAAAAAGTTGTTCTTTTGTATATCTTACTCCTCTTGATACTTTTAAAATTTGTGCAGACACTTATAATTCTAACAGTGATACGTGGGAGGGTAAGATTACATGCTGATTTAAAATTTGATGATTTTAAAGAAATGTGTAGTAAATGCTGCAATGATCAATTTCATAACAAGATAAATATCAAACATAAACATTAAACTTAACATAAACACTAAACAAGACGTACATGTTTGCAAAATACAACTCAGAAGTTGTTAAAAAAGCTAAACGAAATAGAAAGAAAGAGAAGAATTGAGAGAACAATTCACCCTTTGGAAAAAAAACAACCAAGAACAGAATATGATGGCTCTGAGCACCATGGGACTTAACATCTTAGGTCATCAGTCCCCTAGAACTTAGAACTACCCAAACCCAACCAACCCAAGGACATCACACACACCCATGCCTGAGGCAGGACTCGAACCTGCGACTGCAGCAGTCCCGCGGTTCCGGACTGCAACGCTCAGAACAGAATATGAAAAATATAAAAAAGATCAACCAGTTACTGATGCTATTAATCAAGTAAAACAAGGAATCGAAGGATTAGGCGATAATGCGTTAAAAGCTATTAAAGAAAACAGTCAAGTTGAAAAACTAATGATTCCCTATCGTCATTATACAGAAGATTTTGGAGATATACCAGAAAACAAATATTATTAAAGTCCGCAATGTGATTACACATTAAGAAGCGTCAGATCTACGAGATGTATTGGAGAAGTATGAAGTAGAGACTAAAAGTAAAAACAAGACAGGCACTGCTAAAAATGGATAGTAATGCTAAAACAATAAATTTAGTGAAAGAATGTTATAGCATATCATAGTAAAGATTATGTTTTGGATTGACACCTATTTTTTAAATATGTTGGTAAATTACTAGTTGTATTCATTGGAGATAAATTAGTTATTGGTGAAAAGATGTAGGGAGGAACAGATGGGTTAATGAATCTTAACTGAAAAACAGACTATTATGGATGATATGGGTCAAATATTTAGTGGTGTTGAGTTATCTAACTATGCAAATATATTTTATCAATTAGCAGCTTTATATTTTGAGAGTAATCCAATAAAACAAATCGAGTAGTGGTAATAAATACAATATATGTGGTAAAAATTTGTTAATTATTTCCCAAACGTAAGATGAACTATACATTCTTCAGATTATTCACAAATAAATTCACCCAAGAGGAAAGGTAAAAGTTTAATAGAGAAATATTCAGAAAAACATCTAATATGTTTCAATGAATGATATTTGTCAGTTAATTGACAGATTAACAGTTATCAGTGGTGAAGGTATAGCTGGAAATAAAAATCATATTGAAAAAGTTGGAATAACAAAAAATGGCTCTGAACACTATGGGACTTAACTTCTGAGGTCATCAGTCCCCTAGAAGTTAGAACTACTTAAACCTAACTAACCTAAGGACATCACACACATCCTTGCCCTAGGCAGGTTTCGAACCTGCGACCGTAGCCGTCTCGCGGTTCCAGACTGCAGTGCCTAGAACCACTCAGCTGCCCGGCCAACTGGAATAAAACAGATACATTATGTGTCTTCATTATCAACAATCCAAATGGTACACCTTATTTCATAAGGTTTTTGAAGAATTTATCACAAGATGTAACTGACAGATTAACAGTTATTTATGAAGCACAAATTGCTGACATCAAAAATTATTTCAGTGAAAAAGGAAGAATAACAAAAATTGTGACAAATAAATTCATGAACTTCATTATCAACAATCCAACAGGCACACAATATTTTATTAGAATTTCAAATAATTTTGGAAAAGTGAAAAATATGGAAAAGGAATAGTATGTGTACACCATAACTATCCTACCACGCAAACATTTGGGGTTTCACTTGTGTGGTATGAGATAATCCCAAAGGGGCGGGGTCCACTGGTGGCCGGACCACACCATAAACCTGGGTTTGGTGTGGGGCAGTGGGTGAGTGCACTGCTGTGACCTGTTGTGGTGTTGTGAGCTACTGAGGGCTACAGCGGCACAAAGCCTCTCTGTTTTTTGTAGGTCCGTGGTTTAATACACAATACACAATGCAATACAAAAACGTTCACCATTAATGCTTGAAGTAGTAAATGTATTGAAAGGTACATCAGAAAAATTATAATATGTTACTTTTTCACAAATCTAACAAATTTTTTCTGTATAAATGGAGCAGGTTCAACAACAACCAAAGCACTCTTGTGCCAAATCCAAATTTTGTAAATACTGTAACACTGAGAAATCAACTGCCAATATTACTTCACAGAAATATACAGAAGATAAACGAATATCTTGTAAAAATTAAAACTGTAAACGAATTCCTTGTGTATGTGGAAAAAATCTTTCTAAATATTATAAAAACCATTTACGAATTTAGAGTGAAGAGTATTCTAAAATATTATTCTCGATGAACAATGATGAATACCAGAAATTGATTCATCTACAAAGACACGTGATGGGTGTCAAGAGAGTACTGCCTCACATAAAGATAAAGATAATAATAAACGTAAAAAAAGTGAAAAATAAGAAAAACTCATATCTTAGTTAATATTTAAATATCGATTAAATAATGATTTTATTTAGTTGACATTTTGAAAGTAGTTTTTTTCAGATCTAATAAATGTTATTAACTATAAAGGCCAAATAGAGTACTTCACGGTTGTTCAAGATCATGATTATTGTAAAAGAAGGATTTATGAGGTTATACTAAATTACATAAAGCTGACCTCATTATGTTTATTAATAGATGTTATCCAACTCGAGGTGGATGTGTATGGAAACAATTACAGTATTATAAAATTGGAAGCGATTGTGAAATTTCGCTAAATAAAGAAACAAAACCACTGAAAGAAATATTTTTATTTTCTACTGATGTGTTTGTCAAACAAAAAACTAGAAATAATGATGAATTATTATTTCCTTTTTATATTGATCTGAGAATCAAGCGACAGAAGAACAGTTCATGATTGTCTAGTTGATAATGAATTTGCTACCAGATTGCAAACTATAAATTTTGAAAATAATATCAACTGAGCTGAACCTAATAATTTCTTGGCTTCAAACTAACAATTATGAAAATTGTAAAAGATAATCTAAGAATACATCGTTGATTGAAAGTAACTTTTAAGCTTTTTTGTGCGTACAAAATTCAGACATATAGAAATGTCATGGAATTACATTTCCAGACAGAAAACTACAGGATCAAAAATGAAAGATATTTAACTAAAAATTAAGATTGGTAAAGAGAATATTTTATCAAGAATTTCTGATTTTCAAGCATGTGGATCACCTTGGACATTAAACAGGATTACTGGATTACTGCTAGCAATTAATAGATATGTTCCACTGAAAGGATCCTCTTACACTGAATTACTGGATAAACTAAAAAATAAAACGTATGTATTTATGCAACAAATGAAACTCTGCATTTTATCCTGTAGTTAAGAAGTTAGAAAGAGTTACAAAATATAAAAACATTGGTCTTGTTCTTGACCAGATACTTGAAAATTTTCAATTTCCTGTAGAAGTTGATCATATTTCAAAAACTGATAATAGAATTGATGCATCTACTAATGTCTATTCTTTTGATAAAATATATCAAATGCATGCACTAAAAATTACAAAATGTTTCAGAGAGATGCATATAAATATTCTATATTTCAAGGATGGAAGAATTCACATTATTGCCATACAAAAAATTTATATAAGCTTGTTTGGAGTCTAATTACTAAACACCAAAATGAAAAATTTATTTCTAATTTATGTTTACTCCATTTCACTAGTAGAGAAAAATTAGATAATTAACATCAAGCTGTTTAATTAACAAACCATTAAAAGTAGAAATTCCAAACAAATGTTCACATGTTCGTTTTAAAAGTGTCAATGTACACAAGATGTTCCATTTGTCATTTATGCAAATTTTGAAAGTTAGCTACTGGAGATGGACAACTGTTATGCAAATCCAGAAAAGTCATATACAATGAAATATCAAAGACATGAAACAAGTGGATTATGTTGTTATATTAAATATATCAATGGACACTATAAGGATCCTGTTGTTTACGGAGGACCAAATTGTCATAAGGTATTTATTAAATATATTAAAAAAGAAGTTGAAGATATTTGAATAATTTATTTTGAAATTGACGAAATGAAACCATTAATTCCTGAAGAATCAAGACATAATGAATCTAAAGTTTGTACAATGTGCTGACAGTCGACACCATGATCATGTAACTGGAAAATTTATCCATCCACTTTGTAGTAAATGTAATTTATGTATGAAACAAGTTTTGTACCAATTTATTTACGTAATTTATGAGGATATAATTCACATCTAGTACTGAAAGAACTTGTGTATGATGAAAAAGAAATGTATTTCATGCCTAATAATGAAGACAGATGTATTAGTTTCGGTAAGAGAACAGAAGTCTGTAAATGAGATTTACTGACATTTAAATTTACAGCTTCTTCACTTGATAAATTTTTATCAAATCTGAAGAGAGATCAAATCTGAAGAGAGATCAAATGAAAAAGATTTGAAATTTTTTGTCAGAAGAGTTATTTAATTTAGTGATCAGAAAAGGTGCATATACAAATGATTACATAAATTACTGGAAGAAATTTGAAGAGAAACCATTGCCAGCAAAAGAAGAATTATATAATAAACTGAATGACTGTGAGATAAATGATGGAAATTATAAACATGCAAAAATAATTTGGAAAAGTTAACATAAAAATATAATGTATTCCAAAATTGTCTAATGTATTTCAAAATTTTAGAAAAACTTGTATAAAAGTATATGATCTTGATTCATCTTGGTATTTTACTGCATCAAAATTATCTTGGAATGCAATGTTGATAGTGACTAAACAACCACTTGATTTATTACATGGTTGCGATACGATTTTAAAGGTTGAAAGGGGGTTAAAAGGACGGATATAACAGTGTTGTAGAAGATATTTTAAAGCAAACAGTAAGTATATGACAGATTATGTTAGTAAAAATATATCAAATTATCTAGCATACTTAGATGTGAAAAATTTATATGGTTATGCTATGAGTCAATGTTTACCATATGGTTTATTTTAATGGGATGAATCAAACAGTTTTTAATGTAAAAAAATAGTGAAATATCAGATACTGCTAAAATTGGATATATTTTTGAAATAGATTTAGAATACCCAAAAGATTATGTGATTTACATAAAGATTTACCATTAGCTTCTGAAAATAAAATTGTAGCAGGAACTAAAGTATGCAAGTTGTTTACTACTCTGAATGACAGTCATAGTTATGTAGCTCACAACAGAAACCTTAAACAGTGTCTGTCTCTTGGAATGAAAATAACAAAAATACTTAGAGTTTTAATATTTAAACTATCGTATTGGCTGAAGCAGTAAACACATTTAAGTAAAGAAATGAGAACTAAAGGCAAAAATTATTTTGATACAGGTTTGTATAAATTGATGAATAACACAGGCCAACAAAAAATTTTTTCTAAAAACTTTTTTACTCTTTTTGCTCATCTTTATTAATTTTTATGAGCTGAATCTAAATCTAGCCTTAGTTTTTTTGTATCACCTGTAGTTTTCAAGCAATATACTTTTTATTATATAGTATAAAAATCCTATACTATACGTTAAATAGGGAAATTAATGAAATGCTTTGTTACAACATAAGCATGGTTTGTATTTACAGTAAGCTACTTGAAACAATGATGTGTTAATAGAGGTTTCACTTGTCAGCTGGAATTGGTTTGTATTTTCTCTTTTTTTTTCTTTGAAGCTTCTTGTGTAGCTTTTTCTATGATGAGTCACTTGATGAACTTCTCAGTGAAGAGACCAACAGTAGTCTCTACCCCCCCCCCCCCCCATCATGTTTGTGTTCCAGCGGCCTCGGTATCGTTTTTCCATCACTTTAATGTCCTGGTGAAAACGCTCTCCTTGTTCCTCACTAACATCTCCCATATTGTCTGAGAATTAATCAGGGTAACTGTTCAAAAAGTGAACTTTCAGGCTCATTAAACATCCTAAAGTTTTATACTTCTTTAACGTTGTAGGTATAATAGGACATATTTTGGGTATTTTTAATGTTCTAAGAACTTTGTAACGACTTGCTTGAATGATACCCATGCTTCTTTCTCATTTAAGGTCATTGTGGATTCAAAGTTAACAAACATCAATTTTCTAATGTCAGGTCCATCAAACACGCCTTCTTTTAGTTTAGCTCCTGAAACTTTTGGCAGAGATACTTAAAACATTGTCCATCTTTAGGCAAAGCCTTTGCAAACTGTTCCATTAGGCCTAACTTTATTTGTAGAGGTGGTAGGAGTAGGTTTTTTGGATCTACAAGTTTTTTGCATAGAATGATCTTCTCACCAGGTTTTAAAGACTCCCTAACAGGCCAGTTGTTTATGCATTAGTGTTGATCCCTAGCTCTGCTGACCCATTCACACAAGAAACATGGAAATTTGGTAAAGCCACCATGTTGACGAAGGAGCATGCATGGTACCTTTAGATCATCCAACCATGAGCAGAATAGGCTATTTTATTTAGCACTATTTACAGGTTTTCATAGCTTTCTTTCATATGTACAGAATGTCCAAAGGTATAGATCCATACATATTCCCATTGTGTAATAAAACAGCCTTTTAACTTGTTTTGGATGAATCAATAAATAGCCTCAAATCTTATCATATTCAATACCAAAGTCATTCATCAGAATGGGAATGTCTGAGCACTACACTAAATCACCTCTGCTGCTCTCTCTCTTTCTATACATGTAAACAGGGTGTTACAAAAAGGTACAGCCAAACTTTCAGAAAACATTCCTCACACACAAATAAAGAAAAGATATTATGTGGACATGTGTCCGGTAACGCTTAATTTCCATGTTAGAGCTCATTTTAGTTTCGTCAGTATGTACTGTATTTCCTCCATTCACCGCCAGTTGGCCTAATTGAAGGAAGGTAATGTTGACTTCGGTGCTTATGTTGACTTCGGTGCTTGTGTTGACATGTGACTCATTGCTTTACAGTACTAGCATCAAGCACATCATCAGTACGTAGCGTCAAAAGGTTAGTGTTCATAACGAACGTGGTTTTGCAGTCAGTGCAATGTTGACAAATGCGGAGTTGGCAGATGCCCATTTGATGTATGGATTAGCACGGGGCAATAGCCGTGGCGCAGTACGTTTGTATCGAGACAGATTTCCAGAACGAAGGTGTCCCGACAGGAAGACGTTCGAAGAAATTGATCGGCGTCTTAGGGAGCACGGAACATTCCAGCCTATGACTCGCGACTGGGGAAGACCTAGAACGACGAGGACACCTGCAATGGACGAGGCAATTCTTCGTGCAGTTGACGATAACCCTAATGTCAGCGTCAGAGAAGTTGCTGCTGTACAAGGTAACGTTGACCACGTCACTGTATGGAGAGTGCTACGGGAGAACCAGCTGTTTCCGTACCATGTACAGAGTGTGCAGGCACTACCAGCAGCTGATTGGCCTCCACGGGTACACTTCTGCGAATGGTTCATCCAACAATGTGTCAATCCTCATTTCAGTGCAAATGTTCTCTTTACGGATGAGGCTTCATTCCAACGTGATCAAATTGTAAATTTTCACAATCAACATGTGTGGGCTGACGAGAATCCGCACGCAATTGTGCAATCACGTCATCAACACAGATTTTCTGTGAACGTTTGGGCAGGCATTGTTGGTGATGACTTGATTGGGCCCCATGTTCTTCCACCTACGCTCAATGGAGCACGTTGAGCACGTTATAATGATTTCATATGGGATACTCTACCTGTGCTGCTAGCTAGAACATCTGCCTTTACAAGTACGACACAACATGTGGTTCATGCACGATGGAGCTTCTGCACATTTCAGTCGAAGTGTTCGTACGCTTCTCAACAACAAATTCGGTGACCGTTGGATTGGTAGAGGCGGACCAATTCCGTGGCCTCCACGCTCTCCTGACCTCAACACTCTTGACTTTCATTTATGGGGGCATTTGGAGGCTCTTGTCTACGCAACCCCGGTACCAAATGTAGAGACTCTTCGTGCTCGTATTGTGGACGGTTGTGATACAATACGCCATTCTCCAGGGCTGTATCAGCGCAGCAGGGATTCCATGCAACGGAGGATGGATGCATGTATCCTCGCTAACGGAGGACATTTTGAACATTTCCTGTAACAAAGTGTTTGAAGTCACGCTGGTACGTTCTGTTGCTGTGTGTTTCCATTCCATGATTAATGTGATTTGAAGAGAAGTAATTAAATGAGCTGTAACATGGAAAGTAAGAGTTTCCGAACACATGTCCACATAACATATTTTCTTTGTTTGTGTCTGAGGAATGTTTCCTGAAAGTTTGGCCATACCTTTTTGTAACACCCTGTATATTGGTTCCAACTGTCAGTAAGTTCTTTTAATTTCATTTAATCTAGAGCAAAGCAATTCTGCTTTTTCTTTCGTTGAGCCCAGATCCCTAACCAAATCGTTAAGCTCAGTCTGAGTAAACAATTTGGGATCCAGACTTTCTGTACTAGAGTGGAATTCATCATCGTCCGGCATATCTAAATCACATTGTACATCAGAAAATACTTCTGTTGGTATAGAATTTAAATCATGTGGTGGTTCAGAAACTGGCAAATCTACACCATTCCCTACTGGTTGGATGGCGGATGGAAGGTTAGGGTAGCTTATTGCCTTCTGTGTTTCGAATTATGACCAGTAATATCAACACTACAAAAGTAGCAATCACTGGAATGATTTCTTGGCTCCCTCTCTACCACAGGAACAGCAAATTTAAAGGCTTTTTTCTCCTTTTTGGACTATTTTCTCAGATCTTCAACACTCTCATAACATACCTTAGGTGGTTCCCGAGATTTATCTTTATCACCAAGTTTATATCCAAAGTATGATAGATAAACCTTTTCCACGAAGTCTTTACTGTGTCTTTGGTGTTTTTTAATCACAAATTCACCACAAAAACTGCCAGCAAAATTTTTACAACCATGATTAGACATTGCACTGAGCACATGTACAGGACATGGGGAAGTGAGGTTAGGTGGTCCATAAACAAAACAACATCTGTTAACACAAAAATAGAATGGACCCTTTTTTGCCAGCAAACGTTTTTCAGCAGTACTACCAACATCATCTGTATTCATTACACCTCCTTCTTAAATAATTTTAACCATAAAAAAACTGTCAAATTCTTTAAAAATCGCTTAATTTAATAAATTTAACTGTAAAATGTGAAGAAATGGTGGGTGATATAGTTTTTGAAGTATCATATTTGGGTTTCCCACCCTAAAAAAACATAAGAACAACGTATTTTCAGCAAAAAAGTTTTTCCGTTGTTGGCCTGTGTAATTCAGTGTTTGGAAAAAAGATTGAAAATATAAGAAACAGGTAGATATAAAATTAGTGTGAGATGGAGATAAATGTGATATAAACTTGTAGCTAAGCCAAACTTTAAAGGAAGAACTATATTTAATGAAAATCTTTTTGCTATTCATACGAATAAAAAAAAACTTGTGTTCCATAAACCCATCTATGTTGGTATTAGTATACTTAATTTAAATAAATAACTGATGTATGATTTTCACTTAATGTGACCGAAATATGGAGAAAACGTCGAGTTGTGTTATCAAGACATGGTCATTTACATGTAGAATATAAAAACTGGAATTTTTATGAAGACATGAACACCATGATTGATAAATTGGATACTAACGATTATCCTGAAAATGATATGTATAGCGCTTCACAAGTAAACAAAAAAGGTTCAGGAAAATGAAAGATGAATGCAATGGAAAAGTAACAGTAGAATTTTGTGCTTTGAGAGAAAAATGTTTTGTTTATAAAGTTGGTGATAAAATATAGAAAAAGTCGAAAGCAGTTAAGAAATGTATTGTTAAAAGTAAATAAAAGCTTAGGAGATTATAAAGGTTGTTTGTTTAACAATAGGGAACAGTACAGAAAAATTAATATGATTTTAAGCAAAAAACATGAAATACAAATAGTTGAAATACATATGAAAGAGTTGAGTCCTCATGATGTTAAAAGATATGTTTTGGATAATAAAGCGGATACATTATCATACAGTCATTATCAATGACACACATCAAGAAAAGTTTTGCATCACTCCGGTTCCCAGAACTCCTGAAGATAGACGTTCACTGTGGATATTGTACTTCAGACACAGTCCCTTTGACTGTTCAGAGATGTCACTAAACCTGCCCAAAGATGTAAGCAACCATGCATGAGCAGCGCCTAGACTAGAGTGGCCAGCATGTTCACCAGACATGAACGCTGTCGAACGTACCTGGCATAGATTGAAAAGTGCTGTTTACAGACGAGGTGACCCACCAACCACTTTGAGGGATCTATGCTGAATTTCCTTTGAGGAGTGGAACAATCTGGACCAATAGTGCTTTGATGATCTAGTGGACAGTAGGGCACGACAAATAAAGATATGCATCAATGCAAGAGGACGTGCTACTGAGTATTAGAGGTACCGGTGTATACAGCAATCTGGACCACTATCTTTGAACATCTCGCTGTATGGTCGTACAACATGCAATGTGTGGTTTCATGAGCAATAAAAAAGAGTGGAACTGATATTTATGTTGATCTCTATTTCAGTTTTTCTGGAAGTCTCAGAACTGAGGTGATTCAAAACTTGTTTTGATGTGTGTATAAAAAAATCAAATAAAATTTTTGTTATGTAAATTGAGACACTTATCAGGAAGCTCAACAACGCAAGCGTCTCGAAAGTGATTAAAAAATAAACCACATTAGAGATAAATATTTTATATATTATTAGTGGATGTGAATATTTAAATACTAGATATGGTGAAAAAATTTGTATGAAACTTAATAATGAGTTTAAGGTTATTTTACCAGACAGATATAATTTCGTTACAGACTGGGATTTCCAATTAATTGAGAAATAACACATTAAACAAACTTACAGGAATGAAAAAACTTGGAAATAATAAATTTCATGATATGGAATTCACTGTCAAAATTTTTTAAAAAATTTTTAAAAATTTTATTTTTCCTATAAAATTTTATAATCTTTGAATGGACAATACCAAACAACTGAAGCAGTGTGGTGACTGTCTACAGAAAAAGAATATTAATGAATTGTATGAAGCTAAATATAGATGGATACTGTTGGATTTGTAAAGAATGTGTATCTTAGTACCAGAAAATTACAGGTACATATGAATGTGATAGAATTGTGGGTAAAAAAAGACCACTAAAAACGGATGTGTAATCGACAGTCTATAAAAATCTTATGGCTGATCAAGAAGGAAGAATTAGAAAAATTTTGGGTCAGGAAAAGGACAGTTTTTATTTATTTACATAAATTTACCTTTTCACTGAAATGGAGAGCCATTTATTTTTTTGATATGAATTATTATTTGTGGGAATGATTTAAATATTTTATTATGTGCACCTTTTATAAAAAAATATTAAATTTATTTTCTTAATTCATCTTTCATAAGAAAAAATAATTATTTTATAATATGTGATGTGATAAGCAAAAATTATTTGTTTGTTAATTTTCCAAGTAATTTATACTAAAACAGAATTTCTTATATTAAAATAACTGAATTTGGAGCTAAAATGGGAGTATACCACATAAAAAGTACCAGTCCACATTAACTTGAGTCAGTGCTGGTTTGAGCCGAGTAAGCCGGTAACAGTGCTTTTTGTCTACTTTAGTCAAATGTGGAAATGAAAAACAATATAATGGGGGTGGGGGGAATTTCGAAAAATATGACTTTTTCAACTAATCTAAATGCACCGTTATAACATTAAAATCCATAGGATTTTTATATGAAGTGTTTTTTAATATCTCCTACTGATTCTATAGCATTCCTGATAACAGTTAACCTCTTGTTTTTTAATGGCTATTTCAACGTCTTAACGGTCGTATGGGCATATATAAGAAAAGGTATCTTCTTTTGCTGTAAACTACATGTTCAAAGCTGATCAAAATCCAAGTGTATCCCTTGGGTAGGTTTACTTTTACAAACAAGTAGTAAGAGTAATTTCGTGCACACCACCTGTCTGATTTAGTAGCGTCACACATGTTGTATTTGCTGTCTCGATCTGGCTTAGAGATTGTTCTCACTGAGAAAAGAGGAATTAACAGTATAAACCATACATATACGTCTGGAAGAACTCTGTTCCAGTATTCACGTATTTCACATCTTAACAGTGCATATACACTCCTGGAAATTGAAATAAGAACACCGTGAATTCATTGTCCCAGGAAGGGGAAACTTTATTGACACATTCCTGGGGTCAGATACATCACATGATCACACTGACAGAACCACAGGCACATAGACACAGGCAACAGAGCATGCACAATGTCGGTACAGTGTACATCCACCTTTCGCAGCAATGCAGGCTGCTATTCTCCCATGGAGACGATCGTAGAGATGCTGGATGTAGTCCTGTGGAACGGCTTGCCATGCCATTTCCACCTGGCGCCTCAGTTGGACCAGCGTTCGTGCTGGACGTGCAGACCGCGTGAGACGACGCTTCATCCAGTCCCAAACATGCTCAATGGGGGACAGATCCGGAGATCTTGCTGGCCAGGGTAGTTGACTTACACCTTCTAGAGCACGTTGGGTGGCACGGGATACATGCGGACGTGCATTGTCCTGTTGGAACAGCAAGTTCCCTTGCCGGTCTAGGAATGGTAGAACGATGGGTTCGATGACGGTTTGGATGTACCGTGCACTATTCAGTGTCCCCTCGACGATCACCAGTGGTGTACGGCCAGTGTAGGAGATCGCTCCCCACACCATGATGCCGGGTGTTGGCCCTGTGTGCCTCGGTCGTATGCAGTCCTGATTGTGGCGCTCACCTGCACGGCGCCAAACACGCATACGACCATCATTGGCACCAAGGCAGAAGCGACTCTCATCGCTGAAGACGACACGTCTCCATTCGTCCCTCCATTCACGCCTGTCGCGACACCACTGGAGGCGGGCTGCACGATGTTGGGGCGTGAGCGGAAGACGGCCTAACGGTGTGCGGGACCGTAGCCCAGCTTCATGGAGACGGTTGCGAATGGTCCTCGCCGATACCCCAGGAGCAACAGTGTCCCTAATTTGCTGGGAAGTGGCGGTGCGGTCCCCTACGGCACTGCGTAGGATCCTACGGTCTTGGCGTGCATCCGTGCGTCGCTGCGGTCCGGTCCCAGGTCGACGGGCACGTGCACCTTCCGCCGACCACTGGCGACAACATCGATGTACTGTGGAGACCTCACGCCCCACGTGTTGAGCAATTCGGCGGTACGTCCACCCGGCCTCCCGCATGCCCACTATACGCCCTCGCTCAAAGTCCGTCAACTGCACATACGGTTCACGTCCACGCTGTCGCGGCATGCTACCAGTGTTAAAGACTGCGATGGAGCTCCGTATGCCACGGCAAACTGGCTGACACTGACGGCGGCGGTGCACAAATGCTGCGCAGCTAGCGCCATTCGACGGCCAACACCGCGGTTCCTGGTGTGTCCGCTGTGCCGTGCGTGTGATCATTGCTTGTACAGCCCTCTCGCAGTGTCCGGAGCAAGTATGGTGGGTCTGACACACCGGTGTCAATGTGTTCTTTTTTCCATTTCCAGGAGTGTATATTAAGCTCCTGTAAGTGTTTAAAGTAACAACATGCTTATAGTACAAGAGGCAAAATGAATCATGTTCGTACAACAGAAACCTTGTTTCCATAGAAATATTTTTTTCCTCAAGGAATTCAAATATAAAACTTTCCAACATAAAATACAAAGTCAATTTTAACTGAGAATCTTAAGGGCATATTGCTTGATAACTGTTTCTACATTATTTCTTTTTTTACACATTAGATCAAAAAATACACTACTGGCCATTAATATTGCTACACCACGAAAATGACATGCTACAGACGCGAAATTTACCCGACAGAAAGAAGATGGTGTGATATGCAAATGATTAGCTTTTGAGAGCATGCTCACAAGGTTGGCGCCGGTGGCACCACCTACAACGTGCTGACATGAGGAAGGTTTCCAACCGATTTCTCATACACAAACAGCAGTTGACCGGCGTTGCCTGGTGAAACGTTGTGATGATGCCTCGTGTAAGGAGGAGAAATGCGTACCACCACGTTTCCGACTTTGATAAAGATCGGATTGTAGCCTATCGCGATTGCGGTTTATCGTATTGTGACATTGCTGCTCGCGTTGGTCGAAATCCAATGACTGATAGCAGAAATCGGTGGGTCCAGGAGGGTAATACGGAACGCCGTGCTGGATCCCAATGGCCTCGTATCACTAGCAGTCGAGATGACAGGCATCTTATCGGCATGGCTGTAACGGATCGTGCAGCCACGTCTCGATCCCTGAGTCAACAGATAGGGACGTTTGCAAGACAACCATCTGCACGAACAGTTCGACGACGTTTGCAGCAGCATGGACTATCAGCTCTGAGACCATGGCTGCGGTTACCCTTGACACTGCATCACACACAGGAGCGCTACTCCGGAGATGCTGTGCGCCGACTGTAACACCACGTTTTAACTCAATCTTTATAACTTGCCATTGTTGCAGCAGTAACCGATCTAGAAACTGCACCAGACATTTGTTGTCTTATATAGGCGGTTGACGACCGCAGCGCCGTTCAGAAAAGTAAGAGAAGTAAGAAGACGCAACATTGTTCTGACCTGCTATACGGTTCATTTGTGAAAAGGTGTCTGACCGATCAGAACCACGTTAAAACATCCTTACTGCAGGTGCACAGCTCCATGATCATTGTGATCGTCTGACACCTTTTCGTAGCACATATTCTGTGTTTCTTTGTTTCGCCACCTGTAGCACTAGATGGAAACAGAAAGCTTCCTTCGAAGCTATAATCGATTTCAAAATTTCGAAGCTGAAGTGCTGCATTTTGTAGTTAACGTATTATAATTTGCATACTAAGAAAATATCATGCTTGTGTACTGAGTATTGTGTATTGAACCAGGGGCCTATAAACGACAGAGAGGCTTCGTCCCGCCGTAGCCTTCAGTGGTTCACAACCCCACAACAGGCCACAGCAGTCCACCCACCCCACCGCCACCCCATACCGACCCGAGGGTTTTAAGAAAATATCACGCTAAGTGACACTGACTCTTAAAATGTCTATCAAAATCACATCTTTTTGGTGTGTCATAATTTAGCAGAAGTTGGAAATACTGCTTCAATGTATAAACATATTACCTAAAACTTATCTGCGTTTGCTGTTCCAAATAGTCCTACATTTTAAGTCTTGAGGCCTAATGCCATGAATAATAGTCATGAAATACCTACAGAAATCGAGTACAACAGTTTGAACAGGTCAGAACAATGTTCGAAAATTCATTTTACCCTTATTGTTATTTCTCTCTTCGTGCTTTGCTTTGCTGAATCGTTTTCTGAAAAGGTATGCAGATCTTAATGTACACAATAGGTGTATTAAGATATGACACATGTCATGGTAGATAGCAATTGTTCAGTGTTATGATAAATTCATATACACATGGAGCAAACAAGATTTGACATAAATATGTAAAAGGCAAAAAACTGTTATATCCATTTCACATTCCCCCTCTCTGAATAGCAAATAAAAACATTGACAGAGGTTGTATTTCCAAAAGAAATTCATTCACAAAGATTTTACGTGATTCATTATCCCTTTTAGTGTTGTATGTGAATAAAGTTATCTTTTAAAAGCAATTATCAAGCAAAACCGCTTTCAGATTTTCGTTAAACAAGAAAAAGACAATGTATCTAATTTTTGTTGACAAGTTGTACATCTGATTCCTTGCTGAAAAGGGCTATCTTCATAAAGGAATAACTTTCTCTTATATTAAGACAGAGATTCATTTTATGCTTTTTACTTTACTGTGGGAATTCAATTTACTGCTCCTATTCCGAACAGACTTACATGTTCTCAATATGTAGACACTGACAAGATGGGAAATATGCGAATACTGGAGAACTCTTCTACATATGTTTGTTGGCTTTGTAGTGATCTTTGCTCTCTTTTTTCTTTTCTAAGTGAGGTGATGATAATGATAAAACACTGTATGCTGAAAATCCGTAATTTACAACAGAATGACGATCTGTACATTTAAGACGTAATCGATTCCAATTAAGAAACAACTTAAGGTCTAAAGAAGGTATCACACAGGTGTTGAAATATGTCTTGTAGATACTCTACTGTCTAATTTCGATTCCTGAGTCACTTTCAAGTAAACATGTATTTGTGTTCGTATATATAGCACTAACAGATCATACATTGTATGATACGAGAACAAAGTAACGAAGCAGAGCCGGCCGGTGTAGCCGAGCGATTCTAGGCGCTACAGTCTGTAACCGTGCAACCGCTATGGTCGCAGGTTCGAAACCTGCCTCGGGCATGGATGTGTGTGATGTCCTTAGGTTAGTTATTTACGTAGTTCTAAGTTCTAGGGGACTTATGACCTCAGAAGTTAAATCCCATAGTGTTCTAAACCATTTGAACCATAACCAAGCAAAATAAACATCTGCACAGCACGGGTGAGAAACCGACATTTCACAATTTATATGTGGATTAGATGAGATGAGATTAGATCAATACTAGTTCCATGGATCATGAATACGATATTTCTTAATGATGTGGAACGAGTCGAATTTTCCAATACATGACATAATTAGGTTAATTTAATAACATACTTAAGTTAATATAATAACTTTATTTTTTTGTTTTTCTTTATTTTTTATTTTAATTTTTTAAATTTTTTTAATATATTTTTTTGTTTTTTTTTCTTAATTTATATCTAAAAATTCCTCTATGGAGTAGAAGGAGTTGTCATTCAGAAATTCTTTTAATTTCTTCTTAAATACTTGTTGGTTATCTGTCAGACTTTTGATACTATTTGGTAAGTGACCAAAGACTTTAGTGCCAGTATAATTCACCCCCTTCTGTGCCAAAGTTAGATTTAATCTTGAATAGTGAAGATCATCCTTTCTCCTAGTATTGTAGTTATGCACACTGCTATTACTTTTGAATTGGGTTTGGTTGTTAATAACAAATTTTATAAGAGAGTATATATACTGAGAAGCTACTGTGAATATCCCTAGATCCTTAAATAAATGTCTGCAGGATGATCTTGGGTGGACTCCAGCTATTATTCTGATTACACAATTTTGTGCAATAAATACTTTGTTCCTCAGTGATGGATTACCCCAAAATATGATACCATATGAAAGCAATGAGTGAAAATAGGCGTAGTAAGCTAATTTACTAAGATGTTTATCACCAAAATTTGCAATGACCCTTATTGCATAAGTAGCTGAACTCAAACATTTCAGCAGATCATCAATGTGTTTCTTCCAATTTAATCTCTCATCAATGGACACACCGAAAAATTAGGAATATTCTACCTTAGCTATATGCTTCTGATTAAGGTCTATATTTATTAATGGCGTCATGCCATTCACTGTACGGAACTGTATGTACTGTGTCTTATCAAAATTCAGTGAGAGTCCGTTTACAAGGAACCACTTAGTAATTTTCACATGGTGTTCAGAGAGGCAGATTATGTCAACTGGGTTGGGTGACTTTAATTCATCAATGCAATTACCTAGGACTGAGATACAACTTGGTGGAGATAAAACTTCTGGTGACTGGTGAATATTTATAATTGACAGCTGTGATGGTGATCGACTGTGCTAGAATTGTGCTGTTTAATTTCTTTCGTAAACTGAAGATTTGTTTCAATCCTGACCTCTCGTAGAAATTGACATATTTCTGTCTTACCTATCCTAAAAAAGGTGCTGCTCCAACACCTGTAACCACTGGTATTTTACCATTCATGGCAGTGCCTCCCCCCTTAAATTTCCTGCTATTACCCCAGCCACTTTCCCCTTCTCTTTCCTGTTGAGATGTAGGCCGTGCCTGGTGTAGTCCCACCTACTGAGAGAATCAACAGGAACCACACCAATATGAGCCCCCGCACCCGACCCAAGCAGCCGTTCCAACTCCAAATTAACTCTCCCAACAGAAGAGTTCAAATGAGGCCGGTCATGGCGTCTCAGGACAGACACAAATTCAACATTGGTGTGTCTCGATGCCGACGCAATCTTTACCGGGTCACACTCTATACTGTACCCAGGATCTTTGTCGATGCAGTTCCCTGGCCCTCCCACAATAACCACGGTGTCTTCCCTGGTAAATCCTTTACAGAGTGAACCTAAATCCTCTGTCACCTGATCCAGACTAGCACTTGGTTTGAAAAAAATTTGTGACCTGGTATTCTGGTCCTAATTCCTCCTGCAGAAGTTGGCCTACACCTCTGGCATGAGAACTGCCTAATAACAAAACTTTCTTCCTTTTTCGATGACTTTCCTACATTCTTTTTCAATTTCCTATTGAAAGTTTGTTCTGTCCTGTCTACACCTACCTCTGCTTGAGGCTCATCAGTTTCTAACTGAAGCAACAGGTCAAACTTATTTTTGACATTCACCACAAAACTGTCAGACTTAGTTCTAGGCCTGTTCCTTCTGCTACCTGTTGCCACTTCCCACCTCTCTTTGCCCTTCTCCCTCCTTAACCTGTCCAGATCTTCCCTAGCCTGATCTAGCTCAGCCTGAAGGGCAGCAATTTTCCCCTCCTGTTCCACTATCTTCCTATCTCTGCTGCAAATCCTACATAACCACTGATGAGCCTGATCCACTTCCCCAACACCCACGCCACTGCAGTCCCCCCAGTGAAAAAAACTACTGCATCCATCACACCAAACCCCGGAACTAACAATTATACGGCAAGTCAGGCACTTCTCACTCATGGCAAAAATAATACTTTAGCTAGAATAAATCAATGAAATTACCGAAAATCAAAAAAGACGTTACAAGAATTAAGCCTATTCACAAATGTATATAAGCAAGTTTGATTTAAAATTCCGCTGTTTTTCTGAGATCTGTATTAAAACAATGAAGGTATACGCTATTTATTATATATTTCTCTCGATGGAATGAAAAAAAGGACAATTAAACGAGATACTTTAACTTTGATTCTCCTAAAACGTTACGAGAATTAGGCCTGTAAACAAATGTATATAGGCAAGTTTCTGATATAAAGTTACGCTGTTTTTCTGAAATCTGTGTTAAAACAATGATGTTATACGCTATTTACGGTAGTTTACTTATTTTTTACCGAGAAACAAGTTAAATTACCGTGAAAAAAGAAACAAACACGTTTACAAAATTTAAGCCTAAGCGCGACTTCGCGAAGTTACGAACTTTTCGTGTTTTCTGAAAAAATATGCAAAGAAAGACAAACCTTTAACGGCAAGACTAAACGATACACTAATGCACGTATTTAATTTGTTGTCGGCGTTAAAGTAAATTATATTCCTGTCTAAATCACTTAACTTTCTGGAAATGGTTTCTGGCGTCACTTACTCGGCGGCCATCTTGGAACACAGGCCAAAATACACTCCTGGAAATGGAAAAAAGAACACATTGACACCGGTGTGTCAGACCCACCATACTTGCTCCGGACACTGCGAGAGGGCTGTACAAGCAATGATCACACGCAAGGCACAGCGGACACACCAGGAACCGCGGTGTTGGCCGTCGAATGGCGCTAGCTGCGCAGCATTTGTGCACCGCCGCCGGCAGTGTCAGCCAGTTTGCCGTGGCATACGGAGCTCCATCGCAGTCTTTAACACTGGTAGCATGCCGCGACAGCGTGGACGTGAACCGTATGTGCAGTTGACGGACTTTGAGCGAGGGCGTATAGTGGGCATGCGGGAGGCCGGGTGGACGTACCGCCGAATTGCTCAACACGTGGGGCGTGAGGTCTCCACAGTACATCGATGTTGTCGCCAGTGGTCGGCGGAAGGTGCACGTGCCCGTCGACCTGGGACCGGACCGCAGCGACGCACGGATGCACGCCAAGACCGTAGGATCCTACGCAGTGCCGTAGGGGACCGCACCGCCACTTCCCAGCAAATTAGGGACACTGTTGCTCCTGGGATATCGGCGAGGACCATTCGCAACCGTCTCCATGAAGCTGGGCTACGGTCCCGCACACAGTTAGGCAGTCTTCCGCTCACGCCCCAACATCGTGCAGCCTGCCTCCAGTGGTGTCGCGACAGGCGTGAATGGAGGGACGAATGGAGACGTGTCGTCTTCAGCGATGAGAGTCGCTTCTGCCTTGGTGCCAATGATGGTCGTATGCGTGTTTGGCGCCGTGCAGGTGAGCGCCACAATCAGGACTGCATACGACCGAGGCACACAGGGCCAACACCCGGCATCATGGTGTGGGGAGCGATCTCCTACACTGGCCGTACACCACTGGTGATCGTCGAGGGGACACTGAATAGTGCACGGTACATCCAAACCGTCATCGAACCCATCGTTCTACCATTCCTAGACCGGCAAGGGAACTTGCTGTTCCAACAGGACAATGCACGTCCGCATGTATCCCGTGCCACCCAACGTGCTCTAGAAGGTGTAAGTCAACTACCCTGGCCAGCAAGATCTCCGGATCTGTCCCCCATTGAGCATGTTTGGGACTGGATGAAGCGTCGTCTCACGCGGTCTGCACGTCCAGCACGAACGCTTGTCCAACTGAGGCGCCAGGTGGAAATGGCATGGCAAGCCGTTCCACAGGACTACATCCAGCATCTCTACGATCGTCTCCATGGGAGAATAGCAGCCTGCATTGCTGCGAAAGGTGGATATACACTGTACTAGTGCCGACATTGTGCATGCTCTGTTGCCTGTGTCTATGTGCCTGTGGTTCTGTCAGTGTGATCATGTGATGTATCTGACCCCAGGAATGTGTCAATAAAGTTTTCCCTTCCTGGGACAATGAATTCACGGTGTTCTTATTTCAATTTCCAGGAGTGTATATGAAGTAACGATTACATATGCACCAGCAAGAGAACATGGTATGTAGTTGCAGTAAGACACCAGTACATTACTGCACATAAAAAAACAAAGTATGTACTGGAACAATTTTTAAATATTTACAACAACGATACATGAACGTTTATGCCTGAAAATATTTTAAGAATGGGAAAGCAAGACGAGGGCTATATGTACAACACAGATGAAGTAACGCATAAAAAATAAGCTGAAAACTGCTAAAGAAGAGGATGATGCTACACCAGGTAAGTGAATATGACAGTGTACAACAGCAGAAATTCTGGTGGCAATAATGGAAATAAATGTTGTCTTGAGATGATGTACAGATTGTGTCAACATAAGCATATCGCTACTCATTAATATGAATTGAAACGGCGAAGTGGTTTGCGCTGTAATGATCTATGACACACTGATAGGCTAGGAATTGTCCTGCCAAAGAGGTTTTGTTAAATGGAGAGTTACGGTTATTAAGCGACAGAAAAGTCAGCAAATTATCTTCATAGAAAGAGAAAGGTGTGGTACAGTTATCAGGCGACAGAAAAATCTGCCAGTAATTCATGAAGAGTGCGGGAGGAATGGCAAAATGCGACGTGTAGGTCTGCTGTTAAGCAATATTTATGGGCGAAGTGGTTTCCGCAGCTATTTTGTGAAGTACAAAGGAGGAGACATTGTCAACATAAGACATCACTAACACGGAGATCTCATAAATGACACAAAAGTAGTTAATAAGGTTTAAATGGGAGGCCACATAGTATGAAGTATAGAGTGTAATTACACATACTGGTTTTAAATATAAAAGGAATGCGGAATAAAGGTCTACCTAAGATTATTAGCCCCTACGTATTGCAAAGTCACATTTTGCTCGTATATGAACGTGAGCCAGAAACACGTAGTCATTACATGAAAACAGTTCCACTAGTACTTTTTGTAGCAACGATGACCCTCAAATGTAGAAGGAACTTCATACTGTGGACTGAAGCAATGATTTGATAAACTAGTGTTTGTGTATAATGTTCTAAGCAAGATTCTAAAATGTTCTCTCGATGTATCTGTGAATCGCAACTGTGAGCCTCCGTATGTAAGATTTAAACAGCATAGTAGGTGACGCTGGCTAGCGGCGCGAGTCATTGCCGTAGCGGGTCAGTAGTTACAGATGGTGCGAGCAAGCACAGAGCTCTTAAAGAGTGCTAAGGACAATGTCCCAGTTGTACGTTGCTACAGCTGAAACCAAAACAAAAACAGTGATAAACCACTGTCGTAGTACGATGTAAACAGTGGCACCGTTTGTAATCACCCAAAATTAAAACAAAGCATCACGTATTATGCATGTAAATTGCAACAGTGTATGAAAACATGTTTATTTGAAATTATGAAACTAATTTAAGGCATCTTGTATTGTTTCATGGAATTGTACTGGAGCTGTATGCGGAGGTTGGATATGGGAGGCTGGAATGACAATAGTTGACCTCAACGCCAGTTGGGGAAGTCTGGAGTTCCACAACGCAAGACATCATGAACAACAGAATCATCAGTATGGGTTGCTGTTATGGGCTGCTTGCGTATGTTTTGGTGAAACGTTAGAGTCTTAAGTTCTTCCGTCTCCATGTATTTGTGAAATGCATAGGTGTTACGTTTGTTTTATTGGTAAACATGTGAATTGGACGTCTTTACGACGCGTTCAATTATAAGTAATTCCAGAACTGCATGGCGAGGAAAAGCGTAAAGTGTAAAGAACGTTTCATCGAATTGCATGGACGGCAATACGCCAATAGTATTTGTATAGCAGTATGACTTTTTACGACAAATAATTGGTCAATTTTGAATAACGACGATGTGACAAAAGTGAACAACAATGTAAGTTCTTTAATGGACGGCAATGCGCCGATAGGAGCTTAAGAGCGGTATAAAATTTCTGATTGACAAACTCGGCTGGGAGATAACGGACTGCTGTAGAGCATTCTTGCAGAAATGACATATCGTATGTTAAAAAAAGACTGTCAGCATACAGGTGCAGAATAACGCTACCTTGAAAATCTTTACTATTTAAAGAATAATGATATATGGTTATACACGAATTTACTGAGGGTAACAATCAGTTTTTTCTAATCACTAAATAAGAAAGTCTATGATCAGAAAAATTAAATTAATAAGCTGCGAATGAAAAAATAAAACAGATTCAACTTTTGGAGAACAATAAGAAATAATAAGTATAGTGGAAATGTATGGCTCTTTAGAGAGGATACAGTAAATTTTATAAAAAATTGGGTAAAACTTACTTCCAAAATTGATAGTTGTCTGCAAGAACATCCCAATTTTTGGAAATCTCAGAAGGAGGGGAATGTGTAATATTTCTGGCTTTACAGCCATCGAAGCACTTCGGAGATCTTCGGATAGCGCCTAACTCGAATGGCGGGAGAAGTGATTCGGCTGTTAAGATCAGAGCTGGTTCGGCAGTCTCAGAGGACGTAGTGTGTGGCGCGGTCGATATCACTTAAGGAATCAATTGGCAATCTCTAGTTATTTGTATGTGTAATTGAAAACAATTTATAGTAACTACGCAAATGCACAGTTCATAGCTTTGTTTTTATGAAAGTGTGAAGATTATTAATTATATGGGATTCATAAAGTTGAGTATAATGGTGCAGTTTCTCGTATTCTGCTAATAAAAAGTGAGTGGCATCCTGTATAAATAAGCTAGCTGAAGATTTAACTATTTATTCAATATCAGCTCCTCGCTAATAGGCAAAAAGGTGCAATCTTAGTACAAATGGAATCGGTGACCATTTGTGGTAACAAAGAGGTGATATGAAGGAGAGAGGTATGTATCTCCCTGTATTCTTTTTTCAACTCTTCTGAAATCCCAGTTGTTTACTGAGGATATTTTTATTGCTCAGGTGCGATATTATTCTAGAATACATTGCCCTCTGAAAAATTTTGGAAAATGTCTGCAGTGAAACAGGTGGGTAGTTATTTACATCTCTCCTATCATCTTCCTTGAAGAGTGGCTTAACAACATATTTGTATCTTTTGAAAAATGCTTTGAGTTAGTTCTGCATTACAAATTCTACGCAAGATAGGCCTTATTGTATGGGAACAAATCTTTAGTGCCCTAATGTGAACACCATCAAAAGCAGATGAGTTTATTTTTGAGAGGGTATATAATTTTCTTAATTTCAGAAGGAAAAGTTACTGATACATGCACATGACAATTTTATGAGAGTTTTTTTCGACGTACTGCTATGACTTTTCTCTGTTTCTTCCTATACTTCCTACTATACTGCGCAACAAATCAATGACTCAGTTTTTTGAAACCTCGTAATTGTCTTCCATTGTGACGCATAAGATTGAGGCTCAGAGGTGCCTGCAACACTCCTCTGTAATGGTGCAAAAGCAAGGCGCCCTGCGACGTCGTCCTTGGGCTCGGTGATACTTCACTTCAGACAGCAAGGTGTCGATATACATAAATAAAAGACGAGAGCATTCTAGTTCATGTGAATTGTAAGGTGGGTTAATAGCGTCATATTGGCACCAAATTTCACTCAGCTCTGCCCAACGCCGTTTTGGCGGTTTCACACGATGAAAATGTCATCACACCCCCTCTTAGCCACATTTCACCCCTTCATTTGACGCCTTGCTATAGAACTCAGAACCAAGACGCTTTCTTATGGGCGGCCGAAGAAAACATTTCAGACAACTCTGCCACTCACAATCGACACGAAAATGCCTCAGGACGTATACTACTGGCCATTAATATTGCTACACCACGAAGATGACGTGCTACAGACGCAAAATTTAACCGACAGAGGGACGATGTTGTGATATGCAAATTATTAGCTTTTCAGAGCATTCACACAAGGTTGGCGCCGGTGGCGACACCTACAATGTGCTAACATGAGGAAGGTTTCCAACCGATTTCTCATACACAAACATCAGTTGACTGGCGTTGCCTGGTGAAACGTTGTTGTGATGCCTCGTGTGAGGAGGAGAAATGCGTACCATCACGTTTCCAACTTTGATAAAGGTCGGATTTTAGCCTATCGAGATTGCGGTTTATCGTATCGCGACATTGCTGCTCGCGTTGGTCAAGATCCAATGACTGTTAGTAGAATATGGAATCGGTTGGTTCAGGAGGGTAATACGAATCGCAGGGCTGGATCCGAGCGGCCTCGTATCACTAGCAGTCGAATGTCAGGCATCTTATCCGCATGGCTGTAACGGATCGTGCAGCCACGTCTCGATCCCTGAGTCAACAGATGGGGACGTTTGCAAGACAAGAATCATCTGAAAGAACAGTTCGACGACGTTTGCAGCAGCATGGACTATCAGCTCGGAGATCATGGCTGCGGTTACCCTTGACACTGCATCACAGACAGGAGCGCCTGCGATGGTGTACTCAACGACGAACCTGGGTGCACGAATGGCAAAACGTCTTTTTTTTCGGATGAATCCAGGTTCTGTTTATAGCATCATGATGGTCGCATCCGAGTTTGGCGACATTGCGGTGAACGCACATTGGAAGCGAGCATTCGTCATCGCCATACTGGCATATCACCCGGAGTGATGGTATAGGGTGCCACTGGTTACACGTCTCTGACACCTCTTGTTCGCATTGACGGCACTTTGAACAGTGGACGTTACGTTTCGGATGTGTTACGACCCGTGGCTATACCCTTCATTCGATCCCTGCGAAACCCTACATTTCAGCAGGATAATGCACGTTCGCATGTTGCAGGTCGTGTACGGTCCTTTCTGGATACAGAAAATGTTCGACTGCTGCCCTGGCCAGCACATTCTCCAGATCTCTCACCAATTGAAAACGTCTGGTCAATGGTGGCCGAGCAACTGGCTCGTCACAATACGCCAGTCACTACTCTTGATGAACTGTGGTATCGTGTTGAAGCTGCATGGGCAGGTGTACCTGTAAACGCCATCCAAGCTCTGTTTGAGTCAATGCCCAGGCGTATCAAGGCCGTTATTACGGCCAGTGGTGGTTGTTCTGGGTAGTGATTTCTCAGGATCTATGCACCCAAATTACGTGAAAATGTAATCAGATGTCAGTTCTAGTATAATGTATTTGTTCAATGAATACCCTTTTATCATCTGCATTTCTTCTTTGTGTAGCAATTTTGCCTGGCTCTGAGCACTACGAGGTGCATTCGAGTTCTAAGGCCTCCAATTTTTTTTATCTGGACTGGAAAGAGATAGAAACATGCGCATTGTTTGAAAATGAGGCCGCGTTCATTGTCAATACGTCCCAGAGATGGCAGCACCGTACGGCAGATGGAATTTTACCGCCAGCGGCGAGAATGAGAACTGTTTTAAATACTTAAAATGGCGGCGTTTTCCTTACTTGAACAGCGTGCAATCATTCGTTTTCTGAATTTGCGTAGTGTGAAACCAATTGAAATTCATCGACAGTTGAAGGAGACATGTGGTGATGGAGTTATGGATGTGTCGAAAGTGCGTTCGTGGATGTGACAGTTTAATGAAGGCAGAACATTGTGTGACAACAAACCGAAACAACCTCGGGCTCGCACAAGCCGGTCTGACGACACGATCGAGAAAGTGGAGAGAATTGTTTTGGGGGATCGCCGAATGACTGTTGAACAGATCGCCTCCAGAGTTGGCATTTCTGTGGGTTCTGTGCACACAATCCCGCATGACGACCTGAAAATGCGATAAGTGCCACGAATGCTGACGGACGACCACACAGCTGCCCGTGTGGCACGTTGCTAAGCAATGTTGACGCGCAATGACAGCACAAATGGGACTCTCTTTTCGTCGGTTGTGACAATGGATGAGACGTGGATGCCATTTTTCAATCCAGAAACAAAGCGACAGTCAGCTCAATGGAAGCACACAGATTCACCGCCACCAAAGAATTTCGGGTAACCGCCAGTGCTAAAAAAAATGACGATGTCCATGTTCTGGGACAGCGAGGGCGTAATCCTTACCCATTGCGTTCCAAAGGGCACTACGGTAACAGGTGTATCCTACGAAAATGTTTTGAAGAACAAATTCCTTCCTGCACTACAACAAAAACGTCCGGGAAGGGCTGCGCGTGTGCTGTTTCACTGAGACAACGCACCCGCACATCGAGCTAACGTTACGCAACAGTTTCTTCGTGATAACTTTGAAGTGATTCCTCATGCTCCCTATTCACCTGACCTGGCTCCTAGTGACTTTTGGCTTTTTCCAACAATGAAAGACACTCTCCGTGGCCGCACATTCACCAGCCGTGCTGCTATTGCCTCAGCGATTTTCCAGTGGTCAAAACAGACTCCTGAAGAAGCCTTCGCCACTGCCATGGAATCATGGCGTCAGCGTTGTAAAACATGTGTACGTCTGCAGGGCGATTACGTCGAGAAGAAACGCCAGTTTCATCGATTTCGGGTGAGTAGTTAATTAGAAAAAAAATCGGAGGCCTTAGAACTTTAATGCACCTCGTATGTGACTTAACAGCTAAGGTCATCAGTCCCCCAGAACTTAGAACTACTTAAACCTAACAAACCTAAGGACATCACAAACATCCATGCCCGAGGCAGGATTCGAACCTGCGACCGTAGCGGCCGCGCGGTTTCAGACTGAAGCGCCTAGAACCGCTTGGCCACACCGGCCGACGTGTAGCAATTTTAATGGCCAGTAGTGTAGCATAAAAGGTGTCAATGACACCACTCCTCCTCTAGAAGCGTTCATCTTGACACAGTTCACGCTAGGAAACGGTACTCGTAATTTGAAATACGATGTACAACAGGAAGAAGTTCTTGACAAATTTTGCTACTGATGGCAACCCACGGACGATTCAACCATTTTCTAATGAGATCGTGTGGCTGCAACTCCACTGAACATGATCTCCCCATTTGGAGTGTAGCGTAACTACATGTTTTGCAATGGCATACAGGATGCAGCAACTAGGAACCGTTCAAAATCATTGGGCGAAATTTGAACGTGATCAGAAGCAGAAAAGGGTGTTTATGCTTTTTCATCCCGTGTTCTTCGCACCCTCACGTGTCGCATGTACGGGAAACTGCGTCATTGAAAAACGCGTGAATAAATCGGCAAATGGTCCCTCTATGATGCCCTCACCCCTTCCAGTTCAGCAACACCATCAGTATCACCTGCACGTCTTTGTTGGGCACTTTAAAGATTTCTCTGTACAGAGACTCATCTACTAATCGCTACCATATTCGGCCAGCAGGCGCCATTGTTTAGTTGACTGCTTTTCCCGCCTGTGGGTGGGGATCACAAAGTATATTTGTACCGGGACATTTTTAAGGTACCAACAAAGGTGCTCGAGTGGCACTAAGGGTGTTAACGAACTGGGGGAGGGAGGGGGGGTCTTTGAGGTACTCTGCTATTTCATTCACAAGTGTGTCAGTGTTGCACCCTCTATGCACACGCACAAGAGGGCGCGACAAAAGAATGAAAATGCATACACCTCCTTTGCTTTCAATCATGTTCTAATTTCGTCGACCAAATTTGAACAGTACCTAGTGGTTCCACCCTATGTATCAAAGCATTACTTGTGGTCACACTGCATTCCAAGGTGGGGTGAACTTACGTTCAGTGTGGTTGCAGTCCCGTGATTTCCTTAGAAAATAGTTGAATAGTCTGGGGAGGTATGGGAGGGAGATTCCAGCAGTGGAAAAATTTTTCAAGAACGTCGTTCTGTTGTACTTTGCACTACAAACTTTTGTTTTCGAGAGCAAAATGTGTGAAAACTAATGTCCCTAGTGATGGGGTGGTTCCATTGACGCCTTTAATGCCACATCTTGAGGCCTTCTCGTGTCCGTTCTGAGCGGCGGTGCGTTCTAAATGTTTTCCTCGGTCACCCATCACAAACTCGCGCTATTTAAACGATAGGCGTCGCGGTTCTGACTCCCATCACAGAGGCATCAAGCGAAGGGTTGAAGTGTGGAGAAGAGGGAGTGTGACTTTCCCATCGTGTGGCACATCCACAGTGGCGTTGGGCGAAACTGTGGTGACATTTGAAGACAATGTGACATCATAAACTATTCTTACAGTTCACATGAACATCTGAGCTCTGGCCTTTCAAATACACGTATCGACACCTTGTTGTCGCTGATGCCGAAGGTGACGTGCAGGGTGCCACGCTTTTGCACCATTACAAAGGAAGGTTGCAGGCACCTTGCACACAAATTTCAAACTTCTGCGTCGTAATAGAAGACAGTTATGGGATTTCATAACAGTGATCCTTTAATTGTGTTATGCAGAAAAATTTAAGAAATGATTATTAAATACATTTCATTTGCTGCCTGTGACTCATTTACAACTCTTCCATACAGTTCAGTAGTGACTATATCCTGTTCTGTAGCATGTTGTCATATCTCTCGTTTTACTACATTCCATATAGCCTAAGTCTGTCGTTGGAACTGCTGATTTCTGACATGTGCACATTCCTTGATATTCAATAACTTTTGTTAGTAGGTTCGAACAGTTCTTTGAAGTGCGCAACTACTGCAGGGTCTTTACTTGAACTTGCCAACTGATACAATTCCTTTTTACCTTCACAAGATGCTTTAATCCCTCTAGTGATCCATGTTTCTTCTTTTTACACGACTGTTTAATGACCTTTCTGATTAGCTTATGTAGAGACCTGTTTTCAGATGAAGTTATGAATTTATCATGGAATAAATCAAATTTTATGTCATTTGGTTCATTATAAATCTCATCCCAGGTCATCTCTCAAACTATTCTTAAAACGTTTATCCTGTAATCAATTATTCTAACTGATTTCCACTCAGGAGTATCCATACTGTAATGCACTCTGTCATTTATCCTAACTAACTGTGCATCATGATTAGAGAGAGTATTCGATATTGGGTAAAGTTATTTTCTTACTTTGAGCATCATTAGGTCCTTACTACTGTTTTAGCCACCAATGGTGGAAAGTAATTTCTGAGATCAAATTCTGCGATCCAAATAAGGTTTCCAGAACTAACTTCTGTCAGAATCCCTTAGAAAACCTACATTGATGTCACCACAGACTTGACTGATAGCTGCTGCCTGACATAGCATGGTAAGGAATCCAGACTCCTCGTAAACAGTTCAAAATTTCTCAGTTGGAGATCTGTATACAGTTATATTTAAAAGGACTATATTTTAGTATCAATTCTTAAGCATACACATAGACGTGCTGGTCACTACAAAACCTACTTGTCTTGTGTTCTGTCTTAATATACCTTTCCCCATATTAGTTCTGCACTAGTAATATGCTGGCGTGTATCTTTTATATATAGCTTACCCAACTATGTGTTTATGTCCTGCTCAGATAGGTACAAGATGTCTGTCTTTTCAGAGTTCTCTAAATTTCCCCAAAACTCTTCTACCTTATTACTCAATTCTCTAATTTTCTTGTGAAATAAACTAACCTTATTTTTCTGTGCATTCTTAGCACACCACAATTTGGGTTCCAGGAGTGTTACTCAAATGAACATGCCATTTCCGCATTCACCCACGTACTATTAAAAGCTTTAAATAATAAAATATCACCAGTTTGTTTTCTTGTGAGCTTTCGAAGGCGTTTTATTGCATAGGTCACGTTACTATCTGCGAAAAACTGATGTTTTGTGGAAATGATTGCTTTACACACAGCAGGTTTGAATTAGAATTAACAAACAGAACGCATAAAGCGTTTTTGAGTAATTAATCATTGTTGGAATGAGGCAGAAACGGCAAAAGGAGTCCCACAGTGTTCAATTTTGGGTCCTCTCTACTCCTACTCCGTATGTATGCGAGTTTCGTTCCAATTAACAGTCAAGAAGCAGAAATGTCACTTTCTGTAGACGATACTAGTGTTATAATAAATCTCATTAGAGAGAAAGAAACAGAATTATGAGACGTTCTCTGAAAGTTGACTATCCGTAATGTTTGAGGAAACACACTATAATTCTCTTCAATATTCATAGCAACAATTGATATAGGACATGAATGTTGCTTAATTGATAGGGCAGAATGCTTCAAATTTTTGTGTGTACATATTGATGAAAACCTGAGGTGGAGAAAGCGTATCACTGAGCTTCTCAAACAAATAGGTTCAGCTTCTTTTGTTCATCATATAATTGCTGATCTTTGAAACAAATGAATCGACATTCTGTCGTATTCTGCAGATTTTCACTCGGTAATTTCTCATGAAGTAGCTTTCTGGGATAACGTCACGTAGAAAGATTGTACTGACTGCAACAAAAAAAAAAAAAAAAAAAAAAAAAAAAAAAAAAAAAAAAGAGAATGTGTGTCCACCCACAGCCATATGTATACCTCTTCAAGGAGATGTTTTAACTGCACCATCGCAATACGTATATTCACTAACGACATTCGTCGTAAGTAATCTATCACAATTTGAGAAGAATAGTGCTATCCATATTTATAACAATAGAGGAAAAATTACATTTATTGCCCGTTATTGATGCTGCTAGTGGTTCATAAAGGAGTTCAATATGCAGCAAAAAAAAAAAAAAGAATATTTGTCAAATACCATAAAATTTTTGACTGGTAGCAAAGCAAGTTTTAAATATAACCTGAAATTATTTCTGTTGGTAAATTCTTATTCCACTGACAAATTTCTTTTTAAAAATTGGTATTCTGTAATAAAACTAATTATTAAGCATAATAGCACGAGTAGGACTATAAAATGCTGTCTTAATTAGTGTTAACATTAATGATGTATCACGTCATTATATATAGCTATAAACTCGTGTTCCACATCATTTCGTTAAGACAATCGCTCAAATGATCTATGGGGCATGTAAATATCTAACGCAAACGTTTGTGGTACTACTACTACTACTACTACTACTACTACTACTACTACTACTACTACTACTGACAGCACGACGGTTGTTTGCAGCTATGTTACCTTGTTAAATTTGTTGCGTTCCACACACCCTGCGTTGTTAAATACTGTTTGAAGGCACTTCCCAGTGCCACAAAAGAAAGTATGTAGTTTTATTTTAAAATAATAAAGGCGTCGTAACTCGGCACTTGTAAGGATTGAAAATAGATCGTGTGCATCACAAAATTTGACACATTGCCCGCCATAGCTTAGCTAAAACCGCACCTTCTTGTATTTACTTTTTCTGGATCCTGATTTTCATCCAGTTTTGGCAAAATTTCTTTAGATCTGAACAATTAACTCAGTAACTTCACGTTTATTAGTTATATGGTCGATGAACTGCCGCAAAGCTTCAGTGCCACGTGACTCAGTGTCTCGTCAAAACGACCGAAGAAGGGAAACTGTGTAAGAGAAGCTGAGTTCCACGCGCGCAATGTAGCCATGGAAATACAGCCAGACATTTAGAATCGTTCAAGTCATAATTACTCAGCGCCGCAGCTAATGTCGCTGACATACGTAAGTGTAGTGGCACTTAAGCCAATGGTGGTCATTTAGAATACTGTCAGTGTAAATAAATTAATAGTAAGTTTTTAAACTGAAGCAGGAGAAGTGTTATTGCAGTAGCTGTTGTTGTTGTTGTTGTTGTTGTTGGTCACTTCCGGATTCTCACACATTATGTTAATTTCCAGCAATAAATTCCACAAGGCACCGCAGTATCTCATGGAGTTTGAACATGTGCAACTGTTGATAGTCATCTGTCAGATGGTGACATTAACCTTAGTTGTCGTCTATCGTCCGCTTACCTAGGTCACCAGCACTAGATTCCCCCATTGTACCTAGGGCTAGACTGCAGAGGTTGGTGGTCGTCTTCTTCCACCACCACCACCACCACCACCACCACCACCACCGAAAAAACAAATTTCGTTGAAAGCTCAATATTTTTCTCAACTTTGAGGATATATTATACAAGAATATGTTAACTGAATACTTAATTCCGATTTCACAGTTTTTATTACTTTTTGACTGTACAGTAACCGCCACAACCTTTCTGAAGTACTGTAACAACATGCGTAAGAATATAAAATCGTAATTAATTATCTTGTTTAAAAGTTGACAAAACAACAAATTAAGTATTTAGTGACACACAATCTATATATGTTTTGTTTATGCTTTAGTGAGAGACTGATTACACGTAGTAGTGTTACATAATCATTTGCACAGTGTCACATTCGTCGGCGTCAGCAACAATTCCAGCTCGTTTTCGTACCACTACCATGGCAGCAACTGCATTATGCAGGGACCACCGATGTCCAAGCACAAAATGTGCCACACCACCAGTTCAGTAGAAAGCGCCAGCAGTGACTGAGGCCAGTATGAGTTTCCTCTTCGATTTCCAGGGGCTGGTCGTCTGTAGCCTCAACGCTGCTCCATAATGTTCCGTTTTTATTGCTGTGATGCTGCTCACTGTATCATCTATATGCATCAGCAGCTTTGTGTGCATCAGTTGTGCAACATGTATCATTGTAATCCTAGAAATTGCGGATGTCTGTACCAGGTCAAGAGTGTCGTAACTGTCTAGGTCAACTACTCTGATTTTTATGATATGCACTAACAGACTGAGCACGATGGAGGTTGCAGTACGGATAGTCACTGTCAAAGTCAGGCTGTCAACTGTAAGGTGACCAACGTGGTGGTGATCACACCTGTTGTTAGCAGGTCTACAGTTGTGGACGCCGTCAGTCACGAAGCCTCTGTCGCCATAATCTTAGTTGCAGTCAGTGTTACTGTACACTGTCAACATAATCACAGCTGACGTAGCAGTACATAAGCTCGCAGTCATGCACATGCATTTTGCTGTCAGGATGAGGTCGCAGTAGTCTTTGCACTGTCCACAGAGGTGTTGCAAATAATAGTCACAGTCACAAACACAGACACACACACTGTTTGCTGTGAGGTCACTCCAACTATGGTCAAGTTCAAAGTCCACTTGACTGTGCCAGTGATTCTTATCAGTCATTCTGTGGAGTCTGCAGACGGCTGGGCACAGATGTATTCAAAGCAACAGTCTCTTTCACTCTGAGACACAGATACATTCAGCATTTGATCAAAACACTGGCTGACCACTGTCACGTTCACACTAACAGTTACTAACACCCAACTGGCTGTCAGGCTGACCACTGCCATACGTGCAGTCGCTATCGAGCTTGCGCTGTCCCAGTTGGCTGCCGGACTGGCCGTGCTCGCATTCTCAGGTACAGTTGCTATCGTGGTCACGGCTGCGCTCGCTCTGTCGGCAGTCTGGCTACCACCGCGGGGATCATAGCCGTAACTAACTGTCTGGGTCAACAACTCTGATTTTGATGACATGGAGTGACAGACTGACCACGATGGAGGTTGCAGTACGGATAGTTACTTTCAGAGTCATGCTGTCCAGTGTTAAGTCGAGCAACGTGGTGGTGACCATACCTGTTGTGTCCCGTCAGCTGGCTATCTTGATAATGGTCACCCTCCATCATCAGGCGGTTGTCAGGCTGATCACAGTTCTGTTGGCTGCTGATGCGGCCAGTGTTGCGTAGCACAAGGCCCCCCTTGTGGACCTGCAGAATATGGTCACCGACGCTCAGTGGGCTGTTGGCAGTTCACTGTTGCGTTCGTGGTCACGTTCGCTTTGACGAACCAACGTCGAAGTTGTGGTAATGGTCCTGTTGGCACCTTAACTTAGCTTGGCCACATGACTGACCTCCCTCTCGATGGTCGGTGGTGGTCCAGCTGCACTGCTGTGACCGACCGTGTTGCTTGCTTGGGTGCGGGAAATTGTGACAACAGACTGTTACTGTACTGGACTGGGCCTATGTTGGATCAAACACACACGCTATGTCTGCAGTCAGCCGGAAGTTACTGACTGCTGTCGGGTACACAACCGTCGTGTCGATTGTTCTCATCAAATAGTTTATTTGATAACCATCGAGAAAGGGTGCTAATTCCAGACGCCAGGATTACCGAATTATACACTGCGGAAAAGAAAGACATATTCAGTACCAATGTGAATCACAGAAACCTTAACTGCTAAAATAATAATATTTGTAGACTGTATTTCACACTTTGATAAACTTTACAGTTGATGTTATATAGCACGGTAAGCACTGTTTGAATTTATATTTAATGTGTAACGGGTTTCGCGCAAAGACCATTGTTCAGCACAGCTTTGGTTAATAGCAGGAGTTACATATAAATGCCAAAAGAACAAAATGTCTAAAATGTAAAAAATTGGTCGCACATTAAAGACAAATTTAAACAGTTTACAGTCTTGTATAGCGTCATTTCTAATAAAATAATGTAACCCTCACTGTTAGTTACAATTAACATTCTTCTTTGTATGAAATCTCTTATTTTAATCGTAAATACCATTAACTGAAGTTTGAAATCTGGAAAATTAGGAGTTCAATGAGCGAAATTAAGCATTTGGCTACGAAGTCTTTCGCGACGTATTTCTTGAATAAAAATCTCTCGGTGTACATGCCGCGTCAATTCTGGATAAAACTCCAAGCTTTCGACCACTACCTCCATGGTCGTCGTCAGGGCTAATTTTTAGCATCTTACAAATGTATCATTTGTGCAGCTACTTTTCCAATTTGTCAGCAATGAAATATTTCTTTGCTTCCTCTTCTAACCGAATTGCGTCTACATGAGCTAGATTGTCACGATGTTGTATCGTATGGCTATAATTAAACTATCGCTACTTGAGAGGGCTAGCATGAAAACGAGTGATCATACGACAATAAAACTTTGTGGAAACATTTGTAAGGACATGCCAAAGAAAAAATAACGAATAAACCATCGAAGAAAACATTTTAATTTCCACAGAAGAGGGCAACATTTGTTAACTACGTGCCATGTTTACGTTTCAGGTTATAGGCATTGCTCAAGGTGACGACCATCTGCATCCACGACAGCCTGGAACCGCACTAGAGATTCCTTTTGACAATTGTTAGCAGCACCTTTCCAGCGGAGGACCATGGAAAGTTCAGCTGTCTTGACACAGCTCGTGCACTGCTTGGAGATCGCACATTGCGTCCAGCGTTGCCAACTAAGGCAAAAGTAACTTCAACAATATTTGTGGCTCAATTGGCCGTCGGCCTCTCCCAGTAGCAATTTCATGATCACCAATTAATTCGAACTTCCGAATCGTGTTCTTTAGCCCTTGCAGGAAGCGGACCTCTTCGTATTCCTTTAATGCGTCAATACTTGCCCTGCTCACCCATGTTGACTGTCTGCGACTGTAATAGCTCACTGATGCTTGAGTGTAAACCCTACGTCGCCACACCAGTATCGGCGCGGAACGGCAATTCATGACACTAACACTACTAACAACGCAAATCCTGCTGTACAGTGTCTGATCATCATTCCTATAAATTTGGTTAGCCATCGGTAAAAAGTTTTCCTCTTACAATGTCTCAAATAGCGAAAATTTATAGACGCCCTGTGAATTTCAATATTATGTTGATCTTTCCTCTCATGATGGACCACAGACTAAACTGTAGCAAATGTATGCCTCTGCGTAAATGGTATGTGGTAACCACTGTATCATGTGTCATAGCAGCAATGAGTGTTCACTTTAAAACATTGTCTATTAAACTAAGCTGTGAAAGAAAACTATAACCTCCAAATCTTTTTTCTTTCAAAAATTGTGGCATAATTAGTTCGAGAAAGTACATATTTAGCCAGTGCGCTGTAGTGCTGTCCTGGTGATTGGAAGAGCACATCTGATTGGTCTGATGAATTTTATCGACATTCGTGAATAAAGGGAACTCGGTATTCGCTCATACATGATTCTGTTGCGAGATGACGATTGAGTAATCAACGCATTCAGAAAAAAAAAATTCTGAAAATATTGCAGAGATAAAATATGAGACTGTTACCATGGACATCTTCAGTACCTTAATTTCAACATTGTAAGCACTAATTGCTTTACAGCCACAGAAACAGCCCAGCTGCAAAAAAATTATTTTATTCAGATTTCTGTACCGTTTTTCTTAAGAGGAAACACTTACCAATTCCACATATAGCTAAATTGAACCTGGAAGTGCTGTATTCGTGTCCGAAAGTGATTACCAGGCCTAACTGATACATTATAATGTAGGTTTGCATCAGATACCAGAAGGGCACCAACCTCACGTTTTCCTGAAAAAATAAAAATCTTTCAATTACATCAGTGGTTACAGTTTTCTTTAGTAGCTTATGAATCAATCACCACAAAGGGTGTCACACACGTGAAGTACCGAAATGATGCAGTTGCTTGGGAACCCTAAACTTTAAACCTTGAGATGAAGAGCTAAGGACCGTAAATGATTATCCAATTTGTTACTTACATAATTTACGCATTATAGGAACTGTTACCCGCAACGGCCGCCCGCGTGAATGCTTACATTACAACGAAGCATAAAATTTTGCTGCTCTCTGTTAAATATTCCTGTCGTCAACTGTACTGAGACACAGGCAGCTCGTATCCTACGAACCAGTTCGTCTTTTAGTTTCAAATATTCTCCCGCAAGACCCAACAGAATTTCATTAAATTCTGCTGTGCGAAAGGTTCTGTGTTGAGAACCATGATCAGCTCTCTGTGGCTTTTGCGACCCTGTTTCTCCCGAGTTTTAATCCTCTGGGATAAATTTATTCAAATTTTGATGCTAACTGCAATACTTGGCTCTCTACCTGATGCTGCACCATATATTGTGCTATATACAACTACGTACAAGACTGAAGATACTAATGAAAGTTTTTGTGAAGGCCGGGATTCGAATCTGGGTCTCCGCATCATTAGCCAGATGTGGTAAGTGCTACGCCGCCCTGGTACAGTGGCTTGGCACGACTGCACAGACTACCCTAGAATGCCTCCCTGTTCAGACCAAATTTTCATTCACGTTTCGGCCCACTTGGTATTTATTTTATTTACATGTCAAGTTCCGTAGGACCAAATTGAGGAGCAAATCTCCAAGGTCATGGAACGTGTCAGTACATGAACTTAGAACATAAAAGTAATAGCAGATAATAATAAAAGTTCATGAACCTGAAAGAAAATCAGTCCATAAGTTTAAGCAAACGCTATCAGCAGTAGAATGAGAATCAGCTTAATTTTTCAAGGAACTCCTCGACAGAATAGAAGGAGTCACCCATGAGGAAACTCTTCAGTTTCGATTTGAAAGTGTGTGGATTACTGCTAAGATTTTTGAATTCGAGTGGCAGCTTATTTAAAATGGATTCAGCAGGATACTTAACACCTTTTTGCACAAGAGTTAAGGAAGTCCGATCCAAATGGAGGTTTGATTTCTGCCGAGTATTAACCGAGTGAAAGCTGCTTATTGTTGGAAATAAACTAATATTGGTAACAAGAAACGACAATAAGGAATATACATATTGAGAGGCCAATGTCAAAATACCCAGACTCGTGAACAGAGGTCGACAAGAGGTTTGTGAACTCACACCACTTATTGCCCGAAACGCCCGTTTCTGAGCCAAAAATATCCTCCTAGAATGGGAAGATTTACCCCAAAACATAATACCATACGACATAAGTGAATGAAAATAAGCAAAGTAGACTAATTTACGTGTCGAAGTATCACTCACTTTCGATACCGTTCGAACAGTGAAAAGGGCAGTATTAAGTCTTTGAACAACATCCTGAACGTGGGCTTTCCACGACAGCTTACTATCTATCTGAACACCTAGGAATTTGAACTGTTCAGTTTCACTAATCATATGCCCGTTCTGTGAGATTAAAACGTCAGGTTTTGTTGAATTGTGTGTTAGAAACTGTAAAAACTGAGTCTGTGATTTAACGTTAGTTTATTTTCTACAAGCCATGAACTAATGTCATGTACTGCACTACTTTAAACCGAGTCAATGTTGCACACAACATCCTTTACTACCAAGGTAGTGTCATCAGCAAACAGAAATATTTTAGAGTTACCCATAATACTAGAGGGCATATCATTTATATAAATAAGGAACAGGAGCGGCCCCAACACTGATCCCTGGGACACCCCCCCCCCCCCCCCCTACTTGACAGTACCCCACTCGGATCCCACATCACAGCCGTTATCAACATTGTGAATAATGACCTTTTGCTGCCTGTTGCTAAAGTAAGAGGTAAACCAATTGTGAGCTACTACCCTTATTCAGTAATGGTCCAACTTCTGGATCAATATTGTGAGATCAACGCAGTCAAATGCCTTTGTTAAATCAAAAAATACGCCACGCGTTCGAAACTTTTTGTTTAGCCCATCCAGTACCTCACAGAGAAAAGAGAATATAGCTTTTTCAGTTGTCAAACGATTTCTAAAGCCGAACAGTACATTTGATAGCAAATCGTGTGATATAAAGTGATCAATTAACCTTACATTCACAGCCTTTTCGATAACTTTCCCAAGTTTCATTTCATTAAATGTGTGTCTGCAAGTTCCTGTAAAGATTCATGCTCCATCTTCGACAGTCAGTCATGACCCATAAACGGTGGCGAACACGACTGTGGACACACAAAAAATGACTGAGTGTTGTCACTTCAAGAGAGAAAGTAATGTCGACGTGACAAGCAGTTGTTTGCTTTGAAACAGACACTTTTTGACCACGTGCCTCACGCGCTACGCGCATTCTGCATCTAGACAAATACTCCGCAAGTCACTGTATAGTGCGTGGCGGAGGGTGTATCGTACTGAAATTATCACTATGAGTGAGGAAAAAATGATTAGACATGCCCGTGTGCGCACCCCAGTCTCTTCTAATGATACGTGAGATACATGTTTGTGGTAGCATAGCGTTTGCTCAGTTGGCTTCGATTACAGGTTCTCTAAAATCACACAACAGGGTTTCACGAGACTTACATTTCTTCCTTTCAAGGATTCTCCCACGAGCATTTCTATAACATCTTCGTGTGGCCTAAACCTGTCTGTTATGATACTATCAGTGCGTCTCTGAATCCGTTCGATGTCTTGTCAAGCTTACTTGTTAACAATTCTAAACGTTCGAACAATATTTGTGTATAATTGGACGCATTAGCAACTTGTACATCACACTGACGGAAAAACTCGCAACACCTAAAGATAATGTAGAGTGATGAAGTTTCGGTAATACATTTGTCTCGGTAACATAGTTAAGTGATTAATATTGCAAGAACATAGGGTAATGTAAGAAAGAGATAAGCCATTGCCCATGTGAAATGCTGGTACATTAATAACCGGTGTAGCCGCCAGAATGTTGAAACCAAGAATGCAAATGTGCATGCATTGTGTTAGGTGCCGGATGTCAGTTTGTGGGACGGAGTTACATGCCTGTTGACCTTGATCAGTTAATACAGGGACGGTTAATGCTAGTTGTTGTTGACGTTGCAGATGTCGTCCGATGATGTCCCATATGTGTTTGATTCGAGACAAAAAAAATGGCTAAGAGCACTATGGGACTTAACTTCTGAGGTCATCAGTCCCCTAGAACTTAGAACTACTTAAACCTAACTAACCTTAGGACATCACACACATCCATGCCCGAGGCAGGATTCGAACCTGCGACCGTAGCGGTCGCACGTTTCCAGACTGTAGCGCCTAGAACCGCTCGGCCACCCCGGCAGGCAGATTGGAGACATATGGTGATTGGGCAGACCAGGGCGTCATGTCGACACTCTGTAGAGCATGTTTGGTTACAACACTAGTAAGTGGGCGAGTGCTATCGTGTTGGAAACACCCCCTGGAATGCTGTTCATTAATAGCAGCACATTTCGAATCACCAGACTGACGTAGAAATTTGCCGTCAGGGTGCATGAGATAACCACGAGAGTGGTTCCGCTATCTGACGAAACCACACCACATATCACAACTCCGATGTGTGTCGTTGCAGGCCCTCAACTGGCCACCCCCTAACCAACATACGGCCATCACAGGCACCAAGACAGAACCAACTTTCATCATAAAGCACAACAACCCTGCAACCTCCATTCTAATAAGCTCTCGCTTGATAAGTAGCAAATGGCGTTGTTTGGGGTCAGGAACGAACGCAACAAGGTGACAGGCTCGGGGCTGCCATTGAAGTAACCGATTTGTAACAGTTCGTTGTGTTGCTGTAGTGGTAACTACTGTTCGAATTGCTGCTGCAGATACAATACTATGCGCCAGAGCCATACGTCGAACCCGATGGTCTTCGCTCTCAGTGGCCACGTGGCCGTCTGGATCCCGGCCTTCTTGCTACCGTTCAATCCCGTAATCACAGCTGCCAACAATCATATACAGTGGCTCCATCCCTGCCAAGTCTTTCTACAGTATCGCAGAAGATACATCTAGCTTCTCGTAGCCCTATTAGATCGACCTTATTCAAGTTCAGTGACGTGTAGATAATGGCTTCTTTGTCGCCTTAAAGGCGTTCCCGACTACCAACTCACCACGTCTTATCTCTAAGATAACTAACGCTCACGACCGTTACAGCGTGTATTTCAAGAAAACCTGATTTGGATCCTCATAGTGGCGCGACTGGCGCGGAATTTTAATAGTCATCATCGTTCCGATACAGAAACAGGCCTACCAACTTTGGTTTATATCTCACAACTCCTCCTTGGTGTTGACTTTTTCCCCTCTCTTCGTCAGCGTATTTCCTTTAAGACGGACCACTCATTACCAGAACCGTATCAACAAATTTAAGTCCTCAATTCGCCTTTCCTAATACTGGTTTTACGTGATCATCCCATTTCATAACGCTTCTTAGCATTACCCCTAAATACACACAACAAAAAAAAGTTTTGCATCACTTCGGCTCCAAGAGTTCTGGAACCTGCACTGAAAATTGGAATAGAGATAAACATCATTTCCGCTCTTTTTATTGGTCATGAAAACCACACTTTGCATGTTGTACCACCATACAACGAGACCTACAGAAGGGGTGGTCCAGATTGCTGTACACACCAGTACCTCTAATACCCAGCAGCACGTCCTCTTGCATTGATGCATGCCTTTATTCGTCGTGACATATTGTCTACAAGTTCATCAAGGCACTGTTGGTCCAGATTATCCAACTCCTCAACAGCAATTCGGCGTAGATCCCTCAGAGTGGTCGGTGGGTCACGACGTCCATAAACAGCTCTTTTCAATCTATTCCAGGCATGTTCGATAGGGTTCATGTCTGGGGAACATGCTGGCCGCTAGTCGAACGATGTAGTTACCTTGAATGAGGTCATTCGCAAGATGTGCACGATTGGGGGCGCGAATTGTCGTCCATGAAGACTAATGCCTCGCCAATATGCTGCCGATGTGGCTGCACTATCGGTCGGAGGATGGCATTTACGTATCGTACAGCCGTTACGGCGCCTTCCATGACCACTAGCAGCATACGTCGACCCCACATAAAGCCACCGCAAAACAGCAGGGAACCTCCACCTTGCTGCACTCGCTGGACAGTGTGTCAAAGGAGTTCAGCCTGACCGGGTTGCATCCAGACAAGTCTCCGACGATTGTCTGGTTGAGGGCTTATGCGACACTCAGCGGTGAAGAGAACGTGATACCAATCCTGAGCGGTCCATTCGGAATGTTGTTGGGTCCATCTGTACCGCGCTGCATCGTGTCGTGGTTGCAAAGCTGGACCTCGCCATGGACGTCTGGAGTGAAGTTGAGCATCGTGCAGCCTATTGCGCACAGTGAGTCGTAACACGACGTCCTGTGGCTGCACGAAAAGAATTATTCAATATGGTGGCGTTGCTGTTAGGCTTCCCCCGAGCCATAATCCGTAGGTAGCGGTCATCCACGGCAGTAGTAGCCCTTTGGCGGCCTGATCGAGGCATGTCATCGACAGTTCCTGTCTGTCTCTCCATGTCCGAACAACGTCACTTTGGTTCACTCCGAAACGCCGGGACACTTCCCCTGTTGAGAGCCCTTCCGGGCACAAAGTAACAATGCGGACACGATCAAACCTCGGTATTGACCGTCTAGGCACGGTTGAACTACAGACAACACGAACCGTGTACCTTATTCCTGGTGGAATGACTGGGACTGATCGGCTGTCGGACCCCCTCCGTCTAATAGGCGCTGCTCGTGCATGGTTGTTTACTTCTTTGGGCGGGTTTAGTGACGTCCCTGAACATTCGAAGGGACTGTGTCTGAGATACAATATCCACAGTCAACGTCTATCCTCCGGTGTTCTGGGAACCGGGGCGATGCAAAACTTTTCATGATGTGTGTATTTATCTGATGTGATGTGCTGAAGATGTTCGCCACTGTTATCTGTGTTACTTATATTACCTTGCGTTTATCCGCATAAGACCTCGTATCACCTAAAACATTCACTTCCGACATTTGGCTCCTCAATCTCAAAATACTCAAATTAGTGTGCTCTCTGGTCAATATACGCGTGGACGTAGTTACCCACGCCGTCCCACGCTTAAGTCCGCGCAACAAGACTGACCGTATCAGAGGACAATACTTGTTATAGGTTTCCTGCGGTACGGATAACAGATGTGTCACAGTGTGGGAGTGAGATGGCGTGACAGTTGGCAAAGTACTCCAAAGTTTGAGTATGAGCGGCACTGTATCTGTCGGCAAAATGTATAAATTGCACACATTGAACTTGCAGTTCTGGTAGTGTATGCACCAGATGCCATGTCATGTCATGTCGTGTCGTGTCCAGTCCCAGGGAAATGGTGATAACATTTGACCGAAACCGCACATACGTGGTTAACGCTGATGAGGAAGGAAGGCCATCGACATCGTCCACAGACTACCGTCCCCAGGCAATCGGTGAAGTGATTCGCAGCAACTGCAAATTTTTCCGAGATGAGGACATACATAAAGCGGTTCTCGAATGGCTCCCTGGCCCATCAGCGGATTTTTATAGATTGTTAAAACGTTCTGACCATTATTTACAAAGACACTTCCACTATGCTGAAAAACAGTGTCGTCCCACTGTGTCAGTTTGAAACGTAGTGCAGATTTCAATAAAATTTACTGGGTCTATACAATGTTTAACTTACTTTTTGAAGTCCACTCGTAAATTTAAATGTAAAAGCTTGGGAAAACCAGTACAACAGCTACATTCTTACGCAATTCTTAGCTTTCGTAACTGTGCAAAATTATTACCTGGAATCGCGCCTCTTGCAGGTAAAAACACGCAATAATGTAAAACACGCAGTGTATCTGGGTCATCACAGCGATAAGGTATCCTGAAACATAAACAATCGGAAAAATTAATTGTAAGCATGGCATCAAATGATACAGAGCAATATGACACTTAAAAATTTAAGAACAGAACTTTCCACAAAATTCTTGGTCACTAAGGGCAATGAACAGCAGTCAACGTGTCATTAAAAATTCTTAATTGCCGAGCACTCCCCGGCCGTCGTCACAATTGTACTTACATACAATCGGCCTGTCACCCGTGAAGTAATTTGTGATTAGACTACGGAAGGAAATGCTTTCATTCTGCGTCCACTTCAATTTGGCCACTGCCGACGCCCGTACCATATTTAGCTGAGAGCCATCATTTATACGGAGGACATTACTTAGTATTTTAATTTTTATGAAATATTTAAGACTGTGTCTCAGAATCCTCTTGTCCCCCTGACGACCGCGGTTGAATGTTGCTGTCGTTTTTAGTCGCAAGACTGGTTGGTTGGTTGGTTGTTTGAGGTTTAAGGGACCAAACATCGAGGTCATCAGTCCCTTGTTTCAAATATACACCATTCTGCTAACGGGACATCTCAGAAAAGTCTGAACAATAAAACGGAAAACAGGGAAAAACGTAAAAGGACAGTCACGTTGTCATTGGTAAAAACAAATGAGGGAAGTCGGCAAGAGAACGAACCCAACACTATGCTGAAGCAGCATAGGCAAGACCACCGGTGACTTAAAAGGTACAACTGCTATAATGCAGAAAATACGTATGGGAATAGAAAGACTAACGAAGCCTTAAAAAAAAGGGGGTAAAAAAGAGTAAAAGGGGAAGAAAAGAGGATTCCGGGCAGGGAGGTGAATCGGGAATCTCTGAACACTGCCTACAGTGGGAGACACCCAAACACTCACCGCCCTGCCCCAACACCAGAGAGAGTAAAAACCTTAAAACTGAGAATAAAAACCACTCTCCCGGAGGAAACCGAGAACCAGAGAGACCATCCGGGAATCGTCAGCCAACATCAAAGGTAAAGTGTGGGGGGAGACTGTACTTAGCACGCAGAGCCAAAAGAAGGGGGCATTCAACCAAAATGTGGGCCACTGACTGGAAGGCTCCACAACCACATAGCGGGGGTGGCTCATCACGCAAAAGAAAACCATGGGTCAGCCTGGTATGGCCAATGCGGAGACGACACAGTGTGGTCGAGTCCTTTCTGGAGAGGCGAAAGGAAGAACGCCATGGGCCTGGTGTCACCTTAATTGCACGAAGTTTATTAGACAGTGGAGTAGCCTCCCAAGAATTGGCCCATGACTGTGCGAAGTGGGATTTGATGTGAAGCCGTAAATTCGCTGCAGGAGGGGTTACAGAAAACGGGGGGTAAGTAACTGCTCCCCCAGCCAAACGATCAGCGAGCTCATTTCCCGGGATACCCACATGGCCAGGGACCCATAGGAAGTCAATGGAACAAGCAGCACAGTGAGTATCAGCGAGATGGTCATGGATGGCAGAGACCAAGGGATGGCGCGAAAAACACCGGTCAATAGCAATAAGGCCACTCATCGAGTCCGTACATAACAAAACGCGGTTGTGTTGGGATTGTTTAATAAAGATAAGGGCCCGGGAAATTGCCATCAATTCTGCAGTAAACACCCCACATGTAGGTGGCAGCAGATGATTTTCCGTTCCAACAGAGGACGTGAAGGCATACCCAACATGATCAGCACATTTAGAGCCATCAGTGTAAAAAACAACAGCATCCCGAAACTCCCATAAAATTTGGCGGAAAAAGGAACGGAACACCACCGGGGGGATGGAATCTTTCGGACCGCGGCGGAGATCCATCCGAATTCGAGGCCGAGGAACTAACCAAGGAGGGGTGGAGGGGAGGGAGCGAGGAAGACAGGACAAAGAAGGAAGCTGAAAATCACGGTAAAGAGACGCAAGGCGCAGCCCAACCGATAAACCCGCCCGAGGGCGGGAGTCGGGTGGGCGACGTCCATGGTCTGGGAACAGGATAGAATAGGAGGGCATAAGACACCAGAAGCTGGGACCGCCGAACAGAAAGGGGTGGGATCCCAGCTTCAACCAGGAGACTATCAACAGGGCTAGTAGGGAAGGCACCGGTGGCCAAACGGATACCACGATGGTGGACTGGATCCAGCACGTGCAGTGTGGAAGGAGCAGCTGAACCATAAATTTGACAACCATAGTCCAAGCGAGACAGAACTAGAGCACGATAAAGACGGAGGAGGAGGGAACGGTCCGCACCCCAAGAGGAGTGGGCAAGGAAGCGAAGGACATTGAGTTTACGGAAACATCCTACCTTCAGGAGTCTGATATGGGGCAACCAAGTGAGCTTGTTGTCGAAAAGAAGACCCAGGAAACGAAACTGTGAAACCACAGGCAATCGTTGTGCAGCGAGATAGAGCTCTGGATCAGGGTGGACCGTAGTACGGCGACAGAAGTGGACCACCCGCGATTTTAAAGGAGAGAATTGAAACCCGTGTGAGAGGGTCCATGCAGAGGCACGCCGTATAGCCACCTGGAGCTGCCGTTCTGCAGATGCCATCGAGGAGGAACTAACCCAAATGCAGAAATCATCCACATACAGGGCAGGGGCGACCAAGGGACCGACAGAGGCCACAAGTCCATTGATAGCAATGAGGAAAAGAAGGACACTCAAGACAGAACCCTGTGGGATGCCCGTCTCCTGGGTCCGTGGAGAACTAAAAGCAGTACCAACTCGAACTCTGAATGACCGATGGATCAGGAACTGGCGGATAAAAGTCGGGAGTGGGCCCCGAAGACCCCACTGATGAAGGGTTAGTAAGATGTGATAGCGCCAGGCCGTGTCATAGGCCTTGCGAAGGTCAAAAAACACTGCAACCAAATGGCGGCGCTGGGAAAAAGCCTGCCGAACTGCGGATTCCAAGCGAAGTAAATGATCGATTGGAGATCGTCCCTCTCGAAAGCCACACTGGTAAGGGGACAATAGATCCCGAGATTCGAGGACCCAATTGAGCCGACGGGCTACCATCCGTTCAAGTAACTTACAACCAACATTGGTCAAACTAATTGGCCGATAACTGTCAACAGATAGGGGGTTCTTACCAGGCTTAAGGACAGGAACCACAATGCTATCCCTCCACTGAGAAGGGAAGTCACCCTGGAGCCAGATACGGTTAAACACCCGAAGAAGATGTTGCCGTTGTGGAGCACTGAGATGTTGAAGCAGTTGGTTATGAATGGAATCTGGGCCAGGGGCCGTATCATGAGAAGAAGATAGAGCAGAAAGAAATTCCCATTCAGTAAAAGGTTCGTTATAAGATTCTGACTCACAAGTGGTGAAACATAAGGTGAGAGCTTCAGCCTGCTGTTTTTGATGAAGGAAAGCAGCGGGATAGGAGGCTGACGCCGATGCCACTGCAAAATGGGTCGCAAGATGTTCGGCGATAACTAATGGGTCCGTACAAATGCCATCTGGGAGGTGAAGGCCTGGTAGGGTGGACTGCCGATGGCAACCTTGGAGAGAACGAAGTGTAGCCCATACCCGTGACAGAGGGACAGTGGAACCAAGGGAAGAAACGAATCGTTCCCAACATATCCGCTTGCTCCGTTTGATTAAATAACGGGCTTTAGCGCGAAGGCGTTTAAAAGTAGTAAGGCTGGCTACGGATGGGTGCCTCTTGAAGTGTTGCAAAGCTCGACGGCGATCACGGATGGCAATGGCAATGGCCGGACTCCACCACGGGACTTGCCGGTGACGAAATAGTCCAGATGAGCGCGGGACAGCAACGTTAGCAGCGCGAACAATCGCGTCAGACTCGTCACGTAGGACGTCATCAATACAACCCGACAAAGAGGGAGAAAACTCGACCTGTGCAGTGTATAGAGGCCAATCGGCGCGGTGGAAAGACCAACGAGGTAACCTGTCCATCGGGGAGCGCGAAGGGAGCGTGATAATCAACGGGAAATGGTCACTATCACAAAGGTCGTCGTGTGGCGACCAGTGTAATGAAGGGAGGAGAGAGGGAGAAGAAAGAGAAAGATCAATGGCAGAAAAGGTACCATGACCGGCACTGAAATGAGTGGCGGAGCCATCATTAAGAAGGCACAGGTCGTGGTCTGCAATGAATTGGTCTATAAGAAGACCTCGTCTAGATGGAAAGGCACTGCCCCACAAAGGATGATGAGCATTAAAATCCCCAAGGAGGAGGAAGGGAGGAGGAAGTTGCTGAAGAAGGGTGGTTAAGGCAGCAGGTGTAAGAGCCCTGTCAGGAGGGAGATAAAGATTGCAAACGGTGACTGCAGAGTCTAAGTGGACCCTAACAGCAACCGCTTCCAATGTAGTTTGGAGAGGAATCCACGTGCAAGCAATGTCGGTACGGACCAACGTACAAACGCCACCAGAAGCCCGCAAGGGTCCGACCCGATTTCGACAGAAAACACGGAACCCACGGAGGGTCGGTGAGTGAGCATCAGTAAAATGAGATTCCTGGAGAACCACACAAGCTGCAGAGTAGGACGAAAGAAGGGATTTCAATTCCGGAAGGTGTCGATAGTAGCCATTACAATTCAATTGGAGAACCACAGAAAGATGGTTTAAAGGAGGGCTGAACACGCTAAATCCAGTCATACTGCCGGGTCCCCACCCGTCACAGACAAGGAGGGGGCGACATCCATAAACGACAGGTCAGAATCCAGTTGTGAAGTCGGGGAAGGGACCTCCGGTGACACCAGAGGCTCTTTGTCCCGGGACTTATGTTTCTTCTTCTTTTCAGGCTGAGATCGAGGAGGGCTGTGTGGCATAAAGGAGCCAGCTGCAGCAAGATCAGGAACAGAAAGAGACCGGGCGACCTGGGGGCCGACAGACCGCGGCTCTCGCGGTCGCCGCGCGGCAGCAGACCTTTGACCTGGAAGGTGCCGGGAAGGGGCATCCCGGGAGAGGCGCCCTTGACCGGCAGACGCCGAAGGAGTGGGACACTTCTCCGGCTGGGGAGGGGGAGCAGCACCCAGAGGAGAAGGTGTGGGAGCCGCAGGGGAGGGGGGGAGGAGTGGGGTCCGGGATGGGGGTAAGGAAGGGGGGGGAAGGGGGGAAGATGTAACCAAGGCGTAACTTGATGTCATGGACACAGGGTGCAGTCGTGCATATTTCTTACGGGCCTCTGTGTAGCTTAAACGATCGAGGGACTTATACTCTTGTATCTTTTTTTCTTTCTTATATACTGGGCAATCTGGTGAACGTGGAGAATGACTACCACGACAATTTACACATACAGGAGGGGGAACACAGGGACTCCCCTCATGGAGTGGACGTCCACAGTCACCACAGAGAGGGTCCTGGGAACAGCGAGAAGACATGTGGCCAAAACGCAAGCACTTAAAACACCGCATAGGAGGTGGGATGTACGGCTTCAAATCACAGCGATAGACCATAATCTTAACTTTCTCAGGAAGGGTATCCCCTTCAAAGGCCAGGATAAAGGCACCAGTATCAATACGGTTATCTTTAGGACCCTTCTGAACACGCCGAACAAAGTGAACACCCCGCCGTGCGAGATTGTCCCGAAGTTCCTCATCAGTTTGAAGGATGAGGTCCCTGTGGAAAATCACACCTTGTACCATATTTAGAGACTGGTGAGGGGTAATAGACACAGGAATTGTGCCAAGATGGGTACAGGCACGAAGGGCCGCAGATTGGGCGGCTGAAGTAGTTTTAATCAGCAACGAACCCGACCGCATCTTGCTCAGGGAGTCCACTTCGCCAAACTTGTCTTCAATGTGTTCCACAAAGAATAAAGGCTTGACACTGGTGAAAGTATCTCCATCAGTCCTGGTGCAAACTAGATAACGGGGGAAAGGTTTTGCCCCTAGACGACGGGCCTGACCCTCTTCCCAGGGGGTAGCCATGGAAGGGAAGGCCGAAGGGGCAAGAGAAGCAGCACTTGAGGAATCAGTACCACGCAGAGAGACGGCCGCAGAACGGCCAGAGTTTTGGACCCGTATGCGTTTCATCTGCATAGCGTCCGCCCTGATACCACCCACTCCGATCAGGGGCTCTCCTCACGGGCGCCACCCAGCCACAGCAAGGGCCGTCTGGCACGGCGGCCATTGCCGGGAGTTCCGATGCTCCAGGATGACGAGCAACCACTCCAAGGCATGCATGAGGAGGTCACAGCTCAGGTATCAGAAGTGTGATCCCTGTGTGTTCAGGGGGCTCAACCAAAAGGGTACATAGCGACCCCACCACACGGGCTGGCTACCGTGCTGGCTATGCACCCTAGCATCAGACCACGACGTGAAAGAAAAGGTGGAATGTACTAGGAGGGCGCACGTCGGAGACACTAGGTAAGGTGCTCTTCCCCAAATGGCTCACACTACGGAAGAGAAATTTTGGAATGGAGGTCAAACCCCAGAGGGGGACCAAGGAATGCCAAAAACAGGAGATAAGTACGCAACAAAGCCGGAGAGTAAAACCAACAGAACCAGGAGGATAGCGGGGCCAACATAAGCAAGGACACCAATAGAGAGAGAGGAGAGGGCGAGGGGAAAGGAGTATGGAGGGGAAAGGAGGGGAAGGGAAAGGAAATGCAGCCCGGGAGAGAAAGAAGGCTGCAATGGCTCGGGGCCCCGTGCTCGCCACGCACGTATCCACAAAAGAGTTGTGGACCCCCTGGGGGGAGTCGCAAGACTGGTTTGATGCAGCTCTCCATGCTAACCCATAATTACAACAACCTACATTCAATTGAATCAATTTCTGCATTCGAGCCATGGACTTCCTCTGCAATTTTTATCCTCCATCTTTACCAGATTTAGGACACCTTGATGCCTCAGGATGTGTCTGATCAATCGATATCTTCTTTTAATCAAGTTGTGCCATAAATTTCCTTTTTCCCAGTTCCATTAAGTATATCAGTAGTTATTTAATCGACCTGTCTAACATTGAGCATTGTTCTGTAGCACCACTTTCCAGAAGCTTCCACTCTCGCTTTGTTTGAACTGTTTATCATATACGCATCACTCGTGTACGAGGGTGTACTCCAGACATAAAGCTTCAGAAAAGACATTTTAGTGTTTAAAGTTTTATCCAATGTTAAAAAACTTCTCTCTTTCAGAAATGCTTTTCTGCTATTGTCAGTCTACAATTTATATACTACCTACTTCTACCATCAGTTATTTTGCTGCCCAAATAGCAAAATTCGTCTATTTTTAGTGTCTTCCTAATCTAATTTCTTCGCCGTCGCCTGATAACGACAATCCATTACATTTTACTTTTGTTGGTTTTCGTCTTATAACCTCCTTTCCAGACCTTGCCCAGTCCGTTAGACTGCTCTTCCAGGTTCTTTTCCGTCTCTGGCACAATTACAATGGCATCAGCGAACCTAAAAGTCTCTTTTCCTTGACGTGAATGCCCTTCCCAAATTTTCTCCTGGGCTTCCTTCACGGTATCTAAAGGGTATTCATCGATGTTTGACTTCAGAACTACTTCTTTACTTCCACCTCTGCTCTACGTGAGGCCAAAGATTTTTGAAATTAATCCTTATCACTCCAAGACTACATGTTAGCACAAAAGCTGATTAGTTCATATCTCTCACTGGTTTACATATGAGAATTTATGTGACCTCTTTCTACGGCAGCCCATATCAATGTTTTTCCACCATATTGCATTAATCGGTATTTAAGACTTTTTACACGAGTGACCTTTCTGGTCAAAATAACTCGTGGATTGGTTCGTTGCTTGATTTGTGGGAGGGGATCGAACAAGGTGGTCATCAGTCCTATGATCTAGGATGGAAAATTCAAGGGAGAAACAACAAATAGCACAGTCCAGTTGTGGTGAAGGGATAACGTGCAAACAAAAAGGCAAAAGGGACGCCAGGGCAGGAGGAAGAGGAAAGAATAGGAGAAGGTTGATGATGTTTGGTTTGTGGGGCGGCCAGCTGGGCGGTCATCAGCGCCTATACAAATCCTCAGTTTTTTTTCACAGTCCAATTTTTTACACACTCCAATCTAGTCACTGTCACAAATGATGATGATGATACAAATACCCAGTCCCCGGGCGGAGAATATCCCCAACTCAGGCGGGAATCGCACCCAGGACCCCATGATCCAGAGGCAGCAACGCTAGCCACTATAGGAGGGGTGGAGTGGAAATTGGGAGAGCAGGGGTGACCCAGAAACGCTACATGTGGTGGGGAACCAGCATCGTCACGGGTCCGTCTCGACATCCACACCAGCCATTACCATGATGCAATGGAGACAACACCAGGGAGGAAGACACAAGGAAAGGCGAAACAAAAATGCACAATAGACCAAAAACCAAAATGTAGGTAAAAGGCGGGGAGAACCTGGCCGGTGGAGAGGCAAGGTCGAGTCGTTCACAACCAATGTCTGCGCTAACTGAGGGACTCAAACTCTAGAGGAAAATTCAAAGTCTTACACCTGTGAGTACAAACCAGTTTCGTGAAGAAAACTGAGGAGATGTAACCATGCGAAGGTCGTCCGCTATCATCTGAGGTAAGGAAGGTGGGTTGGTTGGTTGGTTGGTTGTTTGAGGTTTAAGGGACCAAACAGCGAGGTCATCAGTCCCTTGCTTCAAATATACTCCATTCTGCTAACGGGACATCTCAGAAAAGTCAGAACAATAAAACGGAAAAAGGGAAAAAACGGAAAGGGCAGTCACGTTGTCATTGGTAAAAACAAATGAGGGAAGTCGGCAAGAGAACGAACCCAACACTATGCTGAAGCAGCATAGGCAAGACCACCTGTGACTTAAAAGGTACAACTGCTATAATGCAGAAAATACGTATGGGAATAAAAAGACTAACCAAGCTTTAAAAAAGGGTAAAAAGAGTAAAAGGGGAAGAAAAGAGGATTCCGGTCAGGGAGGTGAATCGGGAATCTCTAAACACTGCCTACAGTGGGAGACACCCAAACACTCACCGCCCTGCCCCAACACCAGAGAGATTAAAAACCTTAAAACTGAGAATAAAATCCACTCTCCCGGAGGAAACCGAGAACCAGAGAGACCATCCGGGAATCGTCAGCCAACATCAAAGGTAAAGTGTGGGGGAGTCTGTACTTAGTACGCAGAGCCAAAAGAAGGGGGCATTCAACCAAAATGTGGGCCACTGACTGGAAGGCTCCACAACCACATAGCGGGGGTGGCTCATCACGCAAAAGAAAACCATGGGTCAGCCTGGTATGACCAATGCGGAGACGACACAGTGTGGTCGAGTCCTTTCGGGAGAGGCGAAAGGAAGAACGCCATGGGCCTGGTGTCACCTTAATTGCACGAAGTTTATTAGACAGTGGAGTAGCCTCCCAAGAATTGGCCCATGACTGCGCGAAGTGGGATTTGATGTGAAGCCGTAAATTCGCTGCAGGAGGGGTTACAGGAAACGGGGGGTAAGTAACTGCTCCCCCAGCCAAACGATCAGCGAGCTCATTTCCCGGGATACCCACATGGCCAGGGACCCATAGGAAGTCAATGGAACAAGCAGCACGGTGAATATCAGCGAGATGGTCATGGATGGCAGAGACCAAGGGATGGCGCGAAAAACACCGGTCAATAGCAAGAAGGCCACTCATCGAGTCCGTACATAACAAAACGCGGTTGTGTTGGGATTGTTTAATAAAGGTAAGGGCCCGGGAAATTGCCATCAATTCCGCAGTAAACACCCCACATGTAGGTGGCAGCAGATGATTTTCCGTTCCAACAGAGGACGTGAAGGCATACCCAACATGATCAGCAGATTTAGAGCCATCAGTGTAAAAAACAACAGCATCCCGAAACTCCCATAAAATTTGGCGGAAAAAGGAACGAAACACCACCGGGGGGATGGAATCTTTCGGACCGCGGCGGAGATCCATCCGAATTCGAGGCCGAGGAACTAACCAAGGAGGGGTGGAGGGGAGGGAGCGAGGAAGACAGGACAAAGAAGGAAGCTGAAAATCACGGGAAAGAGACGCAAGGCGCAGCCCAACCGGTAAACCCGCCCGAGGGCGGGAGTCGGGTGGGCGACGTCCATGGTCTGGGAACAGGATAGAATAGGAAGGATGAGAGGGAGAAGAACGGATAGTGAGGGCATAAGACACCAGAAGCTGGGACCGCCGAACAGAAAGGGGTGGGATCCCAGCTTCAACCAGGAGACTATCAACAGGGCTAGTAGGGAAGGCACCGGTGGCCAAACGGATACCACGATGGTGGACTGGATCCAGCACGTGCAGTGTGGAAGGAGCAGCTGAACCATAAACTTGACAACCATAGTCCAAACGAGACAGAACTAGAGCACGATAAAGACGGAGGAGGAGAGAACGGTCTGCACCCCAAGAGGAGTGGGCAAGGAAGCGAAGGACATTGAGTTTACGTAAACATCCTACCTTCAGGAGTCTGATATGGGGCAACCAAGTGAGCTTGTTGTCGAAAAGAAGACCCAGGAAACGAAACTGTGAAACCACAGGCAATCGTTGTGCAGCGAGATAGAGCTCTGGATCAGGGTGGACCGTAGTACGGCGACAGAAGTGGACCACCCGCGATTTTAAAGGAGAGAATTGAAACCCGTGTGAGAGGGTCCATGCAGAGGCACGCCGTATAGCCACCTGGAGCTGCCGTTCTGCAGATGCCATCGAGGAGGAACTAACCCAAATGCAGAAATCATCCACATACAGGGCAGGGGCGACCAAGGGACCGACAGAGGCCACAAGTCCATTGATAGCAATGAGGAAAAGAAGGACGCTCAAGACAGAACCCTGTGGGATGCCCGTCTCCTGGGTCCGTGGAGAACTAAAAGCAGTACCAACTCTAACTCTGAATGACCGATGGATCAGGAACTGGCGGATAAAATTCGGGAGTGGGCCCCGAAGACCCCACTGATGAAGGGTTAGTAAGATGTGATAGCGCCAGGCCGTGTCATAGGCCTTGCGAAGGTCAAAAAACACTGCAACCAAATGGCGGCGCTGGGAAAAAGCCTGCCGAACTGCGGATTCCAAGCGAAGTAAATGATCGATTGGAGATAGTCCCTCTCGAAAGCCACACTGGTAAGGGGACAATAGATCCCGAGATTCGAGGACCCAAGTGAGCCGACGGGCTACCATCCGTTCAAGTAACTTACAAACAACATTGGTCAAACTAATTGGCCGATAGCTGTCAACAGATAGGGGGTTCTTACCAGGCTTAAGGACAGGAACCACAATGCTATCCCTCCACTGAGAAGGGAAGTCACCCTGGAGCCAGATAAGGTTAAACACCCGAAGAAGGTGTTGCCGTTGTGGAGCACTGAGATGTTGAAGCAGTTGGTTATGAATGGAATCTGGGCCAGGGGCCGTATCATGAGAAGAAGATAGAGCAGAAAGAAATTCCCATTCAGTAAAAGGTGCGTTATAAGATTCTGACTCACAAGTGGTGAAACATAAGGTGAGAGCTTCAGCCTGCTGTTTTTGATGAAGGAAAGCAGCGGGATAGGAGGCTGACGCCGATGCCACTGCAAAATGGGTCGCAAGATGTTCGGCGATAACTAATGGGTCCGTACAAATGCCATCTGGGAGGTGAAGGCCTGGTAGGGTGGACTGCCGATGGCAACCTTGGAGAGAACGAAGTGTAGCCCATACCCGCGACAGAGGGACAGTGGAACCAAGGGAAGAAACGAATCGGTCCCAACATATCCGCTTGCTCTGTTTGATTAAATAACGGGCTTTAGCGCGAAGGCGTTTAAAAGTAGTAAGGCTGGCTACGGATGGGTGCCTCTTGAAGTGTTGCAAAGCTCGACGGCGATCACGGATGGCAATGGCAATGGCCGGACTCCACCACGGGACTTGCCGGTGACGAAATAGTCCAGATGAGCGCGGGACAGCAACGTTAGCAGCGCGAACAATCGCGTCAGACACGTCACGTAGGACGTCATCAATACAACCCGACAAAGAGGGAGAAAACTCGACCTGTGCAGTGTATAGAGGCCAATCGGCGCGGTGGAAAGACCAACGAGGTAACCTGTCCATCGGGGAGCGCGAAGGGAGCGTGAGAATCAACGGGAAATGGTCACTATCACAAAGGTCGTCGTGTGGCGACCAGTGTAATGAAGGGAGGAGAGAGGGAGAAGAAAGAGAAAGATCAATGGCAGAAAAGGTACCATGACCAGCACTGAAATGAGTAGGGGAGCCATCATTAAGAAGGCACAGGTCGTGGTCTGCAATAAATTGGTCTATAAGAAGACCTCGTCTAGATGGAAAGGCACTGCCCCACAAAGGATGATGAGCATTAAAATCCCCAAGGAGGAGGAAGGGAGGAGGAAGTTGCTGAAGAAGGGTGGTTAAGGCAGCAGGTGTAAGAGCCCTGTCAGGAGGGAGATAAAGATTGCAAACGGTGACTGCAGAGTCTAAGTGGACCCTAACAGCAACCGCTTCCAATGTAGTTTGGAGAGGAATCCACGTGCAAGCAATGTCGGTACGGACCAACGTACAAACGCCACCAGAAGCCCGCAAGGGTCCGACCCGATTGCGACAGAAAACACGGAACCCACGGAGGGTCGGTGAGTGAGCATCAGTAAAATGTGATTCCTGGAGAACCACACAAGCTGCAGAGTAGGACGAAAGAAGGGATTTCAATTCCGGAAGGTGTCGATAGTAGCCATTACAATTCCATTGGAGAACCACAGAACGATGGTTTAAATGAGGGCTGAACACGCTAAATCCAGTCATACTGCCGGGTCCCCACCCGTCACAGACAAGGAGGGGGCGACATCCATAAACGACAGGTCAGAATCCAGTTGTGAAGTCGGGGAAGGGACCTCCGGTGACACCAGAGGCTCTTTGTCCCGGGACTTATGTTTCTTCTTCTTTTCAGGCTGAGATCGAGGAGGGCTGTGTGGCATAAAGGAGCCAGCTGCAGCAAGATCAGGAACAGAAAGAGACCGGGCGACCTGGGGGCCGACAGACCGCGGCTCTCGCGGTCGCCGCGCGGCAGCAGTCCTTTGACCTGGAAGGTGCCGGGAAGGGGCATCCCGGGAGAGGCGCCCTTGACCGGCAGACGCCGAAGGAGTGGGACACTTCTCCGGCTGGGGAGGGGGAGCAGCACCCAGAGGAGAAGGTGTGGGAGCCGCAGGGGAGGGGGGGAGGAGTGGGGTCGGGGATGGGGGTAAGGAAGGGGGGGGAAGGGGGGAAGATGTAACCAAGGCGTAACTTGATGTCATAGACACAGGGTGCAGTCGTGCATATTTCTTACGGGCCTCTGTGTAGCTTAAACGATCGAGGGACTTATACTCTTGGATCTTTTTTTCTTTCTTATAAACTGGGCAATCTGGTGAACGTGGAGAATGACTACCACGACAATTTACACATACAGGAGGGGGAACACAGGGACTCCCCTCATGGAGTGGACGTCCACAGTCACCACAGAGAGGGTCCTGGGAACAGCGAGAAGACATGTGGCCAAAACGCAAGCACTTAAAACACCGCATTGGAGGTGGGATGTACGGCTTCACATCACAGCGATAGACCATAATCTTAACTTTCTCAGGAAGGGTATCCCCTTCAAAGGCCAGGATAAAGGCACCAGTATCAATACGGTTATCTTTAGGACCCTTCTGAACACGCCGAACAAAGTGAACACCCCGCCGTGCGAGATTGTCCCGAAGTTCCTCATCAGTTTGAAGGATGAGGTCCCTGTGGAAAATCACACCTTGCACCATATTTAGAGACTGGTGAGGGGTAATAGACACAGGAATTGTGCCAAGATGGGTACAGGCACGAAGGGCCGCAGATTGGGCAGCTGAAGTAGTTTTAATCAGCAACGAACCCGACCGCATCTTGCTCAGGGAGTCCACTTCGCCAAACTTGTCTTCAATGTGTTCCACAAAGAATAAAGGCTTGACACTGGTGAAAGTATCTCCATCAGTCCTGGTGCAAACTAGATAACGGGGGAAAGGTTTTGCCCCTAGACGACGGGCCTGACCCTCTTCCCAGGGGGTAGCCATGGAAGGGAAGGCCGAAGGGGCAAGAGAAGCAGCACTTGAGGAATCAGTACCACGCAGAGAGACGGCCGCAGAACGGCCAGAGTTTTGGACCCTTATGCGTTTCATCTGCATAGCGTCCGCCCTGATACCACCCACTCCGATCAGGGGCTCTCCTCACGGGCGCCACCCAGCCACAGCAAGGGCCGTCTGGCACGGCGGCCATTGCCGGGAGTTCCGATGCTCCAGGATGACGAGCAACCACTCCAAGGCATGCATGAGGAGGTCACAGCTCAGGTATCAGAAGTGTGATCCCTGTGTGTTCAGGGGGCTCAACCAAAAGGGTACATAGCGACCCCACCACACGGGCTGGCTACCGTGCTGGCTATGCACCCTAGCATCAGACCACGACGTGAAAGAAAAGGTGGAATGTACTAGGAGGGCACACATCGGAGACACTAGGTAAGGTGCTCTTCCCCAAATGGCTCACACTACGGAAGAGAAATTTTGGAATGGAGGTCAAACCCCAGAGGGGGACCAAGGAATGCCAAAAAGAGGAGATAAGGACGCAACAAAGCCAGAGAGTAAAACCAACAGAACCAGGAGGATAGCGGGGCCAACATAAGCAAGGACACCAATAGTGGGAGAGGAGAGGGCGAGGGGAAAGGAGCATGGAGGGGAAAGGAGGGGACGGAAAAGGAAATGCAGCCCGGGAGAGAAAGAAGGCTGCAATGGCTCGGGGCCCCGTGCTCGCCACGCACGTATCCACAAAAGAGATGTGGACCCCCTGGGGGGAGGAAGGTGGGATGGCATATTTAGTGCGAAGGGCCAAAACGCAGTGGCAGTCTAGCAAAATATGGATGATTGAATGGATTGATTGATTGATTGATTGAGGGGGTCTTGGACTAAACGGCGAGGTCATCAGTCCCGCGAATTCAAACCTACACACGGAAGAGAGGGTGTTCGCTGGACGTCAAGGAGTCAAACTACAAAACGAGGAGGATGTTAAAACACACACAGTAGACAGTATGAAAGGGTAGTCCAAATCTAAGAACTTGGAAAACAGGGATAAAAGAGCGGTCTTGGCAAGGGGAAGTGGATATGGGTCCCAGGCTGAGAAAACGAAGAGAGGCGCCAACCACAACCACCCTGCCCCTGCTCCAGGAGTAAAGCAAACCCTTATATCTGAAAATAATAACCACTTTCAAGGAGAAAACTGAGGACCAATCCTAGCGCTCGTGAATCATCTACCAATATTAAATTTAAGAAATCTGGAAGACGATACTTAGAACGAAGGGCAAAAGAAGGACATTCCACCAATATATGGGATATCGTCAATCTGGATCTACAACCACATTGTAGGGAGTGGTTTGTTACGCAAGAGGAAAAAATGAGCGAGCCTGGTATGACCAATGCACAGACGGATTAAGACTGTGAATCCCTTCCTTTAGGAGCGGAAAGAAGAGCACTAAACTGCAGTAGCCTTCATGAGTGTGCCGAGTTTATTACTGAGAGCAGTAGCAAACTAGAGGTCAAATGGTTCAAATGGCTCTGAGCACTACGCGATTTAACTTCTGAGGTCATAAGTCGCCTAGAACTTAGAACTAATTAAACCTAACTAACCTAAGGACATCTCACACATCCATGCCCGAGGCAGGATTCGAACCTGCGACCGTAGCGGTCGCTCGGTTCCAGACTGTAGCGCCTAGGACCGTACGGCCTCTCCGGCCGGCGAACTAGAGGTCATTTCACTTTTGGGAAAAGAAAGATTTGATGGCTATCTGCATATCTACAGCTGGAATCCTGAAAGGAAATGGGAGCTAAGTATCCGCCTCTCTAGCCAGACGGTCAGCCAGTTGATTCCCTGGGATTCCCATATGACTTGGGACCCAGATATAAGCAAATGAGCAGACGACATGGCCAAGGGCAGAGAGAAGGTCATGGATAGAAGAGATCAAATGGAGACAACAGCATTGGTCGATAGCCTGCAGGTTGCTCATTGAGTTGGTACAAATTAAAACACAGTGGAGGGAGGCCTGAGAAAACAAAAATAGAGGGCTCTGTGAATGGCTAGGAGCTCTGCTGTGAACACACTAGAAGATCCTGGCAATAAATGGTGTTTTAAGCCAGTAGGAGAAGTGAAAGCGTATCCTGCCTTATCTACAGTTTTAGAACCAACAATGTACAAGACGGTGGCACCCTGGAATTGTGCAATGATGTCACCTACAATATGCCAGAAAAACCATAGGGGTGACAGAGACCATAGGACCATGGAATAGGTCAGTCCGAATCTGTGATCTAGGCACCATCCATGCGAGGTGTGGGAGGAAATACACAGGGTACATTCCAGGGAGTGGAGATGGAGATCTGGACACAGGGAAGTGAGATGCATTCCAACTGGCAATCCCACCCATGGGAAGTTACCAGGAGGGAGACATGTCTCATTTGCAAAGAGAACAGGGTACTGGGGATGGCCAGGGAATTTGGCGAATGGCGATTGCATAAGATACCAGGAGTTCGCTCCATCGTATTTGCAGAGGGGGAATCCTCGCTTCTGCAAGAAGACTCAACAGCACTAGTGCGAAAGGCACCAACAGCCACAATGGTGAACAGTGTCATGTATTTGCAGAGTGGAAGGAGCCACTGAGCCCTAAACCTGATTACCATAATCTAGTCAGGACAAGACCACAACACCGTAAAGATAGAGAAGAGTGATACGTTCTGCAGTCCAAGATGTGTGGTCAGCAGGCAAAGAGTATTAAGCTTCTCGATACATGTAGTGTTTAGGTGGCGAATATGGGGCATCTACGTCAGCTTTTTATCAACAATAAGGCCCAAGAAATGGAACTGCACTACAACATCGAGGAGCTGGTCGCTTAAAGTTCCGACTGTGGGTCGATGAAAAAACTGCAGAGCCCACGTTTCGGAGGGAGAAAACTGGAAGCCATGGGAGATGGCTCATTCAGAGGCCCATCAGATGGCGCCTTGGAGCCGGTACTCAGCAGATGCTACTGAGTGGGAGCTGCACCAGATGCAAAAATTTGTTGACATACATCACCGAGGTAACCACAGTCCCAATAGAGGTTACAAGCCCATTGATGGCTATGAGGAAGAGTGTGACACTTAAGGCTTCCAGCCTGAGAGACGCTGGGGAGAGGGGTTCGAGGGAAGAGGGGTGGGGGGTGGGGGAACCCCATCACCGGTAGGTGCAAAAGAAGGCAACACTACAACTGTGGAGGGAGAGTGGCTTCTGGAGGGGACGTCGTGGGAGTTAAAGGGGAGGTGGAAGGGAGAGGGGGATGGGAGTAGGGTAAGAAAGAGGTAGGATGGGGAAAGGATGTAACAGAGGCAGAAGTTGAAGGAAGTAACACTTTGATTCTCTCATACTTTTTGCAAGCCTCAGCATAAGATAGGCGATCTAGGGACTTTTACTCATGGACCCTCTTTTCTCTCTTGTAAGCTGAGCAAACCGGCGAATGACGGGAGTGGCAGTCATGACACCTGACACCCAGGTGGCAGAACACAGGGGCTTTGCTCATGGAGTGGGTGTCCACAGTCACCACCCAGAGGGTTTACTGTACAGCAGGAAGATGTGCCCAAAACACAAGCACTAAAAACACCTCAAGGGTGGTGGGATGTACAGCTTCACATGACATCTGAAGCACATAACCTTGACCTTCTGTGGCAGGGTATCCCCTTCAGAAGCGAGAATGAAGACGCTAGTATCGTTGCAGTTGTCTTTGTAACCCTTCTGCATGCATCAAACAAAATGAACCCCATGTTGCTTCAGATTAGCCCAGAGTTAATCAGTTTCCTGGACCATATTCAGAGATTAGTGAGAGGTAATAGACACTGGGACATTGCTAAGACGATCACAAGAATAAAGAGCTGCAGATTGGGTGGCAGAAGCAGTTTTCATCAGCAGGGAGCCCAACCGCATATTGCTGAGAGACCCCACCAAACTTGTCCTCTATATTCTCCACAAAAAAACTATGGATTTGTGGCAGTGAATGTGTCCCTATCCATCCTATAACAGACGAGGTAGTGAGGAAAGTGTTTCAGCCCAAGACGGCGAGCCTCGCCCTCCTCCCATGGTGTGGCCAGAGAAGGGAAGGCTACCAAGTCATACAAAGCAGCATTCAAAGATACCTCACCATTCAAATAGACAGCCATTTTAGAATGGCTCGATTTTTGCAGATTTATATGGTTTACATGCGAAACATCCGCCCTGATACCACTCAATCCGATGAGGAGCTAATCCAAATACAGAAATCATCTACGTACAGAGCAACGGTTACCTGCAGTACGGCAGAGCCTCCAAGTCCATTAATAGCGATGAAAGAAAGAAGGACATTTAATATGGAGTCCTGTCAAATGCTATTCTCTAGGGTTTGCAGAGAGCTGAGAACAGTGCCAATCGAGATTCTAACTGACCAGTGGGACAGGAACCGGCGAATAAAATTTGGGAGGGGGGCCCCAAAGATTCCACTCACGAAGTGGGAGGAGGAGGTGATGGCACCAAGCTGTGTCATAGACCTTAGGAATATAAAAGAAACTGCGACAAGATGGTGGCGCTGATAAAAGGCGTGCCAAACAGCTGTTTCCAATCGAACAGATGATTGATCAGAGACCATCCCTCCAAAAAGCTGCACCAGTAAGTCGATAAATGGTCCTGAGATTAAAGGACCGAAATGAACTGACAAGCCACCAACCATTCCAGTAACTTGCAGGGGACATTGGTCAGGCTGACTGGCCAGTAATTATCAAGGAATGATACAGATCCTTGGCAAGCTTAAGAGCAGGAACCACAATACTGTCTTCATTGAGAGGTGAAAATGCCTTTGAAACAAATAATGTTAAACAGCTGGAGGAGATATTAGCTTTGCGGAGGATTGATGTGTTGAAGCAATTGGTTATGGATGGAATCAGGGCCAGGAGCCGAATCTTGAGAAGAGAGGGCCAGAAGAAGCTCCCACTCAGTGAAAGGTGCATTGTAGGATTACACTTGACAACAGGTAAAACAAGTGGGAAGCTTCAGCCTGCTGTTTCTGGAAGAGGAAGGCAGCTGGATACGATGCTGATGCTATCACAAGATGGGTCATGGCGTGTTCTGCGAAAATTGATGCATATGTACAAAGACCACTTGGAAGGACAACGCCCAAAATGGAAGACTGCCACTCACAGCCTTTGAATGTATGGAGTTTAGTCCACACCCATGACGAAAGGGACAGAAGAACCTAGAGAGGAGACAAAGCTTTGGTTGGTTTGTGGGGGTTAAAGGGACCAGACTGCTACGGTCATCGGTCCCTTTTTCCAAAAAACTAAAATCACCCACAGAGAATTAAGAAAACGAACAACAGAGAATTAAGAAAACGAACAACAGAAAAGACGGCAGACGACATAGGACAAGAAAGACTAAAACAGAGATCAGACAAAATAAATTAAAACCACACAGAGTGTGACGGTAGTTGGCCGACCATAAAGAAAAAAAAGGAAAAGCCAGCCACCGAGAAACATATTAGAAACTAAGTCTAAAATCGTAGACCGAAGGCCAGAATCAACACTAAAAAAACCATAACAAAAACTCAGATTAAATGGTAAAAAACCCCTGCCCGAATAAAACACAAAACTAAGTCCACCATGTCAGAGTCATCTGTTAAGAGGGCAGGGAGCGTATCAGGCAGCGCAAATGTCTGCCTGAGCACAGTTAAAAGTGGACAGGACAACAAAATGTGGACCACCGTCAAGACCGCCCCACAACGACAAAGAGGCGGGTCCCCACGACGCAGTAAATGACTATGCGTCAGCCGGGTGTGGCCAATGCGGAGCCGACAAAGGACAACTGAGTCTCTGCGAGTGGCTCGCATCAAAGACCGCCACACAGTCGTCGTCTCCTTGATAGCTCGGAGTTTATTGGGCGTGGTCAGATCGCGCCATTCAGTGTCCCAAAGGTCGAATACTTTGCGGCGTAAGAGTGCCCGCAAATCAGTCGCCGGGAGGCCAATGGCCAGAGATGGTTTACTGGTGGCCTCTTTCGCCAGGCGGTCTACGTGTTCATTGCCGGGTATCCCAACATGGCCTGGGGTCCACATAAAGACCACAGATCGGCCGCAACGGGCAAGAGTATGCAGGGACTCCTGGACAGCCAACGCTAGACGAGAATGAGGGAAACACTGGTCGATAGCTTGTAAACCGCTCAGGGAGTCGCTACAGGTAACGAAGGACTCACCTGAGCAGGAGCGGATGTACTCTAGGACACGAAAGATGGCGACCAGCTCAGCAGTGTAAACGATGCAGCCAGTCAGCAATGAATGTTGTTCGTAGCGGTCCCCTAGAGTCAGAGCATAACCGACATGACCAGCAACCATCGAACCATCAGTGTAAAAAACGCCAGAGCTCTGATACGTGGCTAGGATGGAATAAAAGCGGCGGCGGAAGGCCTCCGGAGTCCTTCGGGCCCTGTGCCAATTCGAGCCGAAGGAAAGGGCGAGGGATGATAGGCCCGGAAAGGAGGTGGAACAGGGAAAATCCCAAGCTCGGAGAGAAGCTCTCGGACACGGACGGCGATTGTACAACCCGACCGGGACCGACGTTCTGGGAGATGGACGACTGTGTGTGGGAACAGGAGACGATAATTTAGATGCCCAGGCAACCTACGAACATGGGCAGCATAAGCGGCCAGTAAATGTTGGCGCCGTAACCGCTGTGGAGGGACACCTGCCTCCCCAAGTATGCTGTCCACAGGGCTGGTCCGGAAGGCACCAGTGGCAAGTCGTATCCCGCCGTGTAGGATTGGGTCCAGCACCCGCAACACAGATGGGGATGCTGAGCCATAAGCCAGGCTCCCATAATCCAGACAGGACTGGATTAACGCCTGGTGGAGCCGTAACAGGGTAGATCGGTCGGCGCCCCAGCTGGTGTGGCTCAAGCATCGCAGAGCATTTAGATGGCGCCAACACATCTGTTTAAGCTGCCGAATATGAGGCAGCCAAGTCAACCGGGCATCAAAAACCACACCCAAAAACCTATGTGACTCCACCACAGCAAGAAGTTCGCCGTCAAGGTAAAGCCGCGGCTCCGGATGAACAGTGCGTCGCCGGCAGAAATGCATAACGCAGGTCTTGGCAGCCGAAAACTGGAAGCCATGCGCTACAGCCCAAGACTGCGCCTTGCGGATAGCGCCCTGCAGCTGACGTTCAGCAGCTGCAATGCCAGTGGAGCTGTAGTAAAGGCAGAAGTCGTCAGCATATAAGGAAGCCGAGACAGTCGTTCCTACCGCCGCAGCGAGTCCATTAATTGCAATTAAAAACAGGCAGACACTTAAAACAGATCCCTGTGGCACCCCGTTCTCCTGAACTCGGAACGAACTATGGGAGGCCGCGACTTGCACGCGGAAGGTACGATGCGACAGAAAATTTCGGATGAAAATCGGCAGTGGACCCCGAAGACTCCAACCATGAAGCGTAGAGAGGATGTGATGACGCCATATCGTATCGTATGCCTTCCGCATGTCGAAAAAGACAGCGACCAGGTGCTGACGGCGGGCAAAGGCTGTACGGATGGCTGACTCCAGGCTCACCAGATTGTCCTTTACGAAACCCACCCTAAGACGGAGCCAGAAGGCCCCGAGACTCGAGTACCCAACTCAATCGCCGGCTCACCATCCGTTCGAGCAACTTGCAAAGAACATTGGTGAGGCTAACGGGGCGGTAGCTGTCCACCTCCAAAGGGTTCTTGTCAGGTTTCAAAATGGGGATGACAATGCCTTCCCACCACTGCGACGGAAACTCACCCTCGATCCACAGACGGTTGTAAAGGTCGAGGAGGCGTCGCTTGCAGTCCATTGAAAGGTGTTTCAGCACCTGACAGTGGATGCGATCTGGCCCAGGAGCAGTATTAGGGCAAGCGGCTAGGGCACTGTGAAATTCCCACTCACTGAATGGAACATTGTAGGATTCAGGATGGTGGGTGCGAAATGAAAGCCTCCGACGTTCCATCTGCTCTTTAATGGAGCGGAAGGCCAGTGGGTAATTCGCAGAAGCGGAACTCAGAGCAAAATGCTCTGCCAAGCGGTTTGCAATTACGTCGGAGTCAGTACAAACTGTTCCATTCAGTGAGAGCACAGGGACGCTGACAGGGGTCCGATAGCCATAGAGGCGTCGAATCTTGGCCCAGACCTGCGATGGAGAGACTTGGGGGCCAACGGTGGAGACATACCGCTCCCAGCACTCCTGCTTGCGTTGGCAGGTAAGGCAGTGGGCCCGCGCACGCAGCCGTTTGAAGGCGATGAGGTGTTCTTCTATGGAGGGATGTCGCTTGTGACGCTGGAGCGCCCGCCGGCGATCTTTAATCGCTTCAGCGATATCAGGCGACTACAAAGGCAGTCCTCCGCCGAGGGGACCCAGAAGAACGGGGAATGGCAGATTCTGCGGCAGTAACGATGCCGGTGGTGACTGAGTGAACCACTGCATCAATGTCGTCATTAGAGAGAGTCTCAATAGCGGCAGTGGAGGAGAACAAGTCCCAGTCAGCCTTATTCATAGCCCACCTGCAAGGGCGCCCAGAAGACTGACGCCGTGGCAGTGACAGAAAGATCAGAAAGCGGTCACTACCACACAGGTGGTCATGCACTCTCCATTGGACAGACGGTAAGAGGATAGGGCTGCAGATCGAAAGGTCGATGGCGGAGTACGTTCCATGTACCACACTGAAATGTGTGAAGGCACCATCATTTAAAATGGAAAGGTCGAGCTGTGCCAATACATGCTCAATGGTGGCGCCTTGACCCGTTGCCACTGACCCACCCCACAGAGGGTTATGGGCGTTGAAGGCGCCCAGTAACAGGAAAGGCGGCAGAAATTGCGCTATCAGCGCAGCCAGAACATGCTGCGGGACATCACCATCCGGTGGAAGGTAAAGACTGCAGACGGTAACAGCCTGTGGCGTCCTCACCAGAATGGCGACAGCCTCTAAAGGTGTCTGTAGAGGGGTAGACTCGCTGTGAAGCGAGTGAAGCACATAGATGCAGACGCCGCCAGACACCCTTTCATAAGCTGCCCGGTTCTTATAATAACCCTGATAGCCATGGAGGGTGGGGGTTCGCATCGCTGGAAACCAAGTTTCCGGAAGAGCAATGCAGAAGAAAGGGTGAAGCCTGATAAACTGTCGGAGCTCAGCTAGATGGTGGAAGAAACCACTGCAATTCCACTGGAGGATGACATTGTACATGGCTGAGAAAGGCGGGAAGGGACTGGGGAGGCAGATTACGCCGTTGGGTCACCTGCCGCCATCGATTGAGCACCTGTGTAAGTGCTATCCATGGTGTCTGAGGGACCGGCGAGACCAAGGTCCTCAGCAGATGCCAGGATCTCGACCTCATCCTCAGATTCAGATCTCGAAGGGTGCGGTGGGGTCGGTGCTACCGCAAAATCTTTGGCCTTAGAGGTCTTTCTCTTTGACTTCTCTCACTGAACCTTGGGTTTCACCGGCTGGGAGGGCTTCACCGATTCAGTCTCTGGGACGGAGGAGGATTGCGAAGCCCTACGACCAGCTGATTGTGGGCACTTATGTCACTGTCGGTCGTCAGCCTTCCCACTTGTGGGAACCTGGGAAGGGAGGACCCAACGGACCCCTTGTGAGCGTGAGAAGCCGAAGAAGTTGGACACTCCTCCGGCTTAGAAATGGGGAAGGATGTCCCTGATGTGTGTGTGTGTGGGGGGGGGGTTCCCAAGGTAGGTGGCGCAGGAGCAACAGGGGGGGGATAGTGCCCCCCATGGGCAAGGGGGTATGTGGATTTTTATGGCTCTGTGATGTGGCTGGAAGATGCTGAACTGATGGGGCTAACACGGTTGTCTTTGCAGCAGCATAGGAGGAAGTCATTCGTACCGGATGTAGTCGTTCGGATTTCCGCTTGGTCTCAGTATAGGTCAGTCGGTCTAGGGTATTATATTCCATGATTTTGCGCTCTTTCTGTAAGATCCTGCAGTCTGGCGAGCAAGGTGAATGGTGCTCTCTGCAGTTGACACAGATAGGAGGCGGGGCACATGGAGTATCGGGATGTGATGGGCGTCCACAATCTCGACATGTGAGGCTGGAAGTGCAGCGGGAAGACATGTGGCTGAACTGGCTCTGAGCACTATGGGACTCAACTGCTGTGGTTATCAGTCCCCTAGAACTTAGAACTACTTAAACCTAACTAACCTAAGGACAGCACACAACACCCAGCCATCACGAGGCAGAGAAAATCCCTGACCCCGCCGGGAATCGAACCCCGGAACCCGGGAGTGGGAAGCGAGAACGCTACCGCACGACCACGAGATGCGGGCGATGCCCCAAGGAGATGGGCATCTATTCCTTGGCATACATGGGGAGTAAACGGCGCAGGCATCAGCAGAGCGATCCCTGTGTTGTCAGGGGGCTACAACCAACAGGGTACATGGCAGCCCCTCCACAACGGACTGGCTACCGTGCTGGATTTTAGGTGCAATGAAGTCCATGGTCGTCACCTCCACAAAAAGCAACACTGCGCAGTGCACAATGGAAATTGAACCCAGGAATGCATCCTCGCCCAAGAGATGGAGAATGAGCGGGACGACAATGCGATGTCGGTAAAGCTAGCTTGAGGTCTCAATGCACGATGGACAAAATGCACCATGTAAGGCGCCCTTCCCCAATCGGCTCGCTCTTCGGAAGAATTTTGAGATGGAGGTCTAACCCGACAGGGGACCATCACATAAGGCCGAAACGTTTGAGACTCCTTTTAGTCGCCTCGTACGACAGGCAGGAATACCGCGGGCCTATTCTAACCCCCGAACCCGCAGGGGGTAGACAAAGCTTTCCCAACACAGCCATTTGCTTTGATTAAGTAACCAGCTTTGATGCGAAGATGTTTAAAGGTAACAACGCCGGCAGATGTTGAAAATGTTCAAATGTGTGTGAATTTCTAAGGGACCGAACTGCCAGCTCCGGCAAGCATGAGGGGCCATGCAATCCGTGACATGGCACCTCAAACGGCGCGGCCATTCCATGCAGCAACACTGGCAGAGGACGGGTGCCGCTTGCAAACCACGATGACCATCACGGATAATGGTGCAATGGCCATGCTACTCCACAGAACTGACCGATGGTTAATGGAGCTGGTCAAGTGGGGAATGGCAATGCCAGCAGTGTTGATTACCTTATCAGTCAGATAATGGACGACTTCAATATAATATGACAAAGAAGGTGGATACACGAATTGGGAGGTTTATAGAATCCAATGAGCACTACTAAAAGCCCAGTGGGATAACGTGGTCATTCGGAGGTGGAAAGAGAACAATAGAATCAACGGAAAGTGGTCACTATCACGGACGTCAGCGAGTGGCGAACAGTGTAAGGAACGAAGAAGGGGAGGGGAAGAGAGCGAAAGATCAGTGGAAGACAATGTGCCATGTGACACTATAATGAGTAGCAAAACCATCAGTAAGAAGGCACAGTTCGTGGTCCACAGCAATCTGATCAATAATGAGCCCTCAATTAGATGATGAACCATTGCCCCACGAACGCTGATGAGCATTAAAATCCACAAGAAGGATGAGAGGAGTGAGTTACTGAAGGAGGGTAGTTATGGTGGTACATGTAGGTGGCCTGTCAGGTGAGAGGCAGAGACTGCAAATCATGACCACAGAATCCAAGTGGACCTGGACCAACTGCTTCCAGTGGAGGTAGGAAGTGGGATCCATATAATAACAACATCCATATGTATCAACCTTGTAGGCGCCCTGGTGGTCCCGGTCGCCTACGGTGGACTGGAAGCCGAGCGGTGACCTCTCCAGTTGTCAGGATGATAGGAAATGACTGGACGTGTCAGAAACGCCAAAGGAACATTATTAATTCATGACACCTTTATTCCTGCCGAGATTCATTCCCATATGCTGTAGCACTTTCACCCTATCAATGTTATCATTAAAAGCAATAACAGCATCACTGCCCCCCCCCCCCCCCCACTTTAGTGTCTTCATTCCAACAAAAACATTTTTGTGTAAGCGAGTCCATATAATATTATTGAACGACTCATTGGGATTTTGAGTCTGACCATGCAGACACTTCTTCAGTAATTCGGGATTTGCCAGGTCTCCGTAACTACGTTTTATGATATCCATGACTGCTGCTGGGATGCAATGTTTACGGTTGTATGAACTGTTTGAGTACTGGGCATTGAGGTAATTGGCACCATGCATCAGGTCCAGGAGGGCAATGGTGGTGTATTGGTCTTTCATCAGCTGGCATTCAGTGGGAGAAGGTAGTCCATACTGCCTGCTTCATTTTCAACGAATCCTCAGTATTATTTCTAATGGCCATCCCATAATACTGCTGTAGTTCAATCATTTTGTGTGTCAGCCTGCCTCTTATGGTTTTACCATCAGAAAGTTTCTTGTGTCTCAAACTTTGTTTCAACTTCCTCAACCTGGTTCCCACCCTCTTCTGGACATGACCAATACAAACACGTAATTGAACCTTTGTAACAAATCCACAGCCTTCTATACAAAAAATTGCCTATTTTATTAGATTTTGAAGTAATGCACATAGAATTTTAACATTTTCAACTAGCGTAGATTATATTTTTTAAAAATAAAATGCTTCCCATGTGAGTTTATAATATAAATAATAAAATAAAAATAAATAAATAAATAAAAATAAAAATATTATAAATATAAATAAGTTTTTATTTTATAATGAGAAAAATTCCGAAAATGTGAAAAAAAATTTCCCGTTCTAACTCCCCTTAGATCACTTATCAAAGGCAAGGCCTCGTGTCCAGGCTGCACGTGAGTCAACTTCCTTTCAGCTGATACAACAACTCCATATTTGCAATCATGTACAATGGCGCTCTCGTCGAATGATCCACAACTGAAGACTGGAAAGTTGTACAAGTCACACCAGTACCAAAGAAAGGAAACACAAGTAATTCGATGAATTACAGACCCATATCACTAACGTCGATTTGCAGTAATATTTTGGAACAAATACTGTGTTTGAACATTACGAATTACTGCGAAGAAAACCATTTATTGTCAAAGAGTTAGCACAGATTCAGAAAATATCGTTGTTGTGAAACAACTATCTCTTTTTCTCACGAAGTCACGAGTGCTATGGACAGGGGACGTCAAATTGATACCATGTTTTTAAATTTTCAGAAGGCTTTTGACACCGTTTCTCTGAAGCGAATTCTAATCAAATTGCGTGTCTGTGGAGCATCGCCTGAGGTTTGCTACTGGATTAACGAGTTCATGTGAGCAAGGTCACAGTTCATAGTAATTGACGGACTATCAACGTGTAAAACAGACATAATAACTGGCTTTCTCCAACGAAGCATTGTAAGCCTCTGGTGTTCCTGATCTATATAAACTATTTAGGAGACAGACTGAGCAGCCTTCTTAGATTGTTTGCAAACGATGCTGTCATTTACTGACATGTCGTAAGATGTGTAAGGCGGCAGCTTGAATGAAAATTTCGCACCTTACATGAGATTTTATACATGTTAACAAGTTGATGGATATGTCACATGACATACTTTGGTGATAGTGAGCAAATGCGCCTTCCAAAATGCACAATAGATGATGCCAAAAGGGATGACTCTCAATTCGACAGTATTAACACACTGAACCCAAATCCTACATGTCAATGAGCATAAGGTGAAAAACGCTGCGCAGTAACGGCCCGCATACAACGAAAGGCTTCTAACAGGGGTCGGTGAACTGCACTGAGAGAGAGAGAGACAACGAATGTGCCATACGACGCATCGAGGGGAGCAGGTACCGGCCCAGAGTTGCCTGTTACGGAGTTCTTTAGAAAACTGTGTTGGGGAATTTCAAAATGTTCAAATGTGTGTGAAATCTTATGGGACTTAACTGCTAAGGTCATCAGTCCCTAAACTTACACACTACTTAACGTAAATTATCCTAAGGACAAAACACACACACACACACACACACACACACACACACACACACACACACGCGCCCGAGGGAGGACTGTAACCTCCGCCGGGACCAGCCGCACTGGGGAATTTCCAGATGGATGCAGACAGACCCAGTTACTGATCACGTGAAAGGTCCGTGGCGCTCTCGTGATGTACGTGTGTAATTTGGAGGCGCCAGGAGCTGGCACAAAATGTCCAATTGGCTGAAATAAACTTGGAAGGTGTAGAAGTGGCGATATTTCGACGCATTTTAAAGGTAGGCCCTTTTCTATTTGCAGGTGTAGTTTCCACGAGATGAAAGGAACGCTCCCATTGGTGTGAAAAAGCCGTGATGTGAAGGACGAAAGGACACAGGTGGGGGACAGTTTGCTACAAACGACAGAATACCGAAAACTTTGGGGACTCTGCTCTGAACCAGCGCCAAGTGTAGAACAGAGAGAATCACACTCTTTACGACGCCAAAAGAGGAATTTTGTGTGAACACTGTATTCACTTTGGCAGACATTCAGCTAGAAGTTAGCTGAAGAGTCGTTGAGCTCCGATAGCGGAGAAACGAAACAGCCACATAGTTAATTGTTCTTGTGAAAACAGATGGCGTTGAAGCACTAACGGTGCTCCATCTATGAAGGTTGAGTGCATGTTTTCTCGCCTAACGAGAAACATAGGGCAGTTTCAGCTGATGCAATGAGTAAAGATTTTGCTTAGCTTTTTTATAGGGTTTTCAGAGTGCGCGCGCAGTCATGCAGCCGACAGCACGTCGCCGCTAAAGGTAAATATCGCTGGCAAAGGCGTAAAATTGTTGGATCGCCAGCTTGCATCCACTGTGAACATGAGCAACCTACAGTAATCTGTCACAAAACCTTACCATCCTCCACAGACTTGTTATCTAAATAGTACCGAACTTGGAATCGGACGATTTGTCGTAATATTGGCCAACTCCTATTGTGCTTAACTGTCTAGATGTAAGAAAGATCTTGTAGAGTACCTGTTTAAATTTAATATTGTGTTCAGTGTCATTTCTGCTAATCAAGACGTAATACGTTATTTTGACAACTATCCTGAAATTGCCATGTCGCAGACTATGTAAACCAGTGTGCTTCTTTGACAACTACAAAAATTAAACAAATTTTGTACAGCTAAACAATGTGCTGTCATAGAATACGGGTCTACTCACAACCCCAGTAACTTATTCTAGTGACACTAACGCACTAACAGGGTGTTTTTGCTGTCTGACGAATGTGAAAAAGAGTGGAGTGTCAGATTATTAAAATGAATTGCAAAATGTTTAAGACAAGATGTCTGTATGGTGCAAAAAGTGGCAATTAACTCTAATAAATCACGAAAACTGTCTAGTCCCCACATTAGTACTAAAAGAAATCCGCTAAATTTCGTCCACACGACAAATCACTCAAATCTACAAGCTGTAAATTCAACTAAATATTTAGTGTGTAAAGTTACGAATGACTTCAGCTGCAACGGTCACATAGATAATGTTGTGGGTAAAGCAAACCAAAGACTGCGATTTACTGGTGGAACACTCAAAGTGCAACAGGTCGACTCTAGAGTGCTTACATCACGCTTGTCTGCCCACATTTGGAGTATTGCTGTGTGGTGTGGCAGCCGCATCAGATGGAACTGGCGGAAGATGTAAAAGTTCAAAGAAGGGCAGCTCGTTTTGTATTATCGATAAATCGGGGAGTGTCACGGACATGATGCGCGAATTGGGGCGGCAATCATTGAAACGAAAGCGTTTTTCCTCGACAAGGATCTTCTCGTGAAATTTCAATCACCAGATTTCTTCTCCGATTGCGAAAATATTTTGTTGGCACCCACCTACATTGGGAGAAATTATCATTATAATAAAATAAGAGAAATCAGAGCTCTCACACGAAGATGTGTTTTTTTCTTCTCAGGTGGCATTCGACAATGGAACAGTAGATACCTTGGTGGCAGTTCGATGAATCATCTGCCAGGCACTTAAATGTGAACTGTATACTAATGATGTAGATGTATATGTAGAGGTGATTTTTAAGGTGAAACATTTCCTGGACAGCAAAAGTGCACAGTTCTACAACCAGGGTCTCTACAGTAAACGCCGGCTGTGCGTTTCTAGGCGCTACAGTCTGGAACCGAGCGACCGCTACGGTCGCAGGTTCGAATCCTGCCTCGGGAATGGATGTGTGTGATGTCCTTAGGTTAGTTAGGTTTAATTAGTTCCAAGTTCTAGGCGACTGATGACCTCAGAAGTTAAGTCGCATAGTGCTCAGAGCCATTTGAACCATTTTGGTCATTAGTCCCCTAGAACTCAGAACTAGTTAAACCTAACTAACCTAAGGACATCACAAACATCCATGCCCGAGGCAGGACTCGAACCTGCGACCGTAGCGGTCTTGCGGTTCCAGACTGCAGCGCCTTTAACCGCACGGCCACTTCGGCCGGCCGAACCATTTTGGATCTACAGTAAACTATCGTTCGGAAATATGTCGCATTGGAGGGTGAATATATAGAGAATGACTAACAACGTGATCAGCAGATTTCGTGGCCGCAGCTTGATTTTGTTGAGGTGGTGTTTAAAAAAATTGTGACTAACCCTCGTATTTTTGATTCCCTTACGCCTATGCCTCTTCAAATGCTGCTGAAGCGGCCTCTAAACAAATTAGCCCAGCGGACTGGCACATCATAGTAGCGATCCTGGGATGTAGCCCAGTCCATATGTAAACCGAAGTTATTCTGGTGGGACAGAGAACACTACGGAGATATCATTTGGACGAGGAAATTCGAGGATTACATGCAAACTGGTAACCGGTATCCGTGGCGAAAAAGGCGTATCAGCGACCACATTTAAAAAATAAAGGAAGAACACCCACACCTGACTGCCAGTGAAATCCCTTTTGGGAATTTGGAACCCCAACCGGATGTACTCGTTCTCCCTGTAGAGATCCTCAGACAGGGAGAGTATGAAAATCGCAGCGGTGTGAAGTACACATTCACCATACTCAAAATTTTTCCGAAGCATATTAATTTGTGTACCCTCAGGACCATGACGTCCATACTTCTAGTGACTAGCCACGGACCGTACCTTAGCTATTTGTACAGAAAAGGATGGACGGAAGATGCATATATGGTGCAGAAAGGACACCAGAGAACATAAATTTCAAGAGCAACGATTTGGACAATTTCATAGACGATGAAAAACTTCATTCAAGAGATATTAGTGTCTAGTACAACCATCATGTGGAATGGAATTTTATTTGGTTCTAGTTTTGGTGGTAGGGGAATTCTTGGAAATGGAACTCTACCTGTACTAACGAAACAGACCTGTGGGTAGCTACGAAGGTCAGCGTATAATGTGGGAAATTATAGGCTATGATATCATTATGAGCTATATTTTCATTGACGACATGGGGTTAGTATAATTCCCGCTACACACAACTAGTGGAACCCAACCCAGTCCCGTAGTACAAAATGTAATTAAAATTTAGTAGTCCCCAAAATCTGAAAAAAGGATGTTTACGCGTAATCTGTCAACTGAAGGTCTTAGGGGCATCAGAATGGTAACTCCAGGGTGTGCTGCTCAACTAGTTGCCTAGAACCATCACCCGTTACCGTACACGGTGATCTGACTCATTCTTACCACAGATTAATTTTAGGACAGATTATATTGGTGGCGGGATTACATCAGGGACAGATTTTGTTTTGTTGTTAGCTTTGTTGTGTTTCTCAGTAGTTGTGTACTTTTCAAAAAAATGAAAAGTGAAAATCTCATTCTGGAAACATCCCCTAAGCTGTGGCTAAGCCATGTCTCCGCAAGATTCGCAGAAGAGCTTCTGTGAATTTGGAAAGGTAGGAGACGAGGTACTGGCAGAATTGAAGCTGTGAGGACGGGTCGTGAGTCGTCCTTGGGTAGTTCGGATGGTAGAGCACTTGCTCGCGAAAGGCAAAGGTCCCGAGTTTGATTCTCTGTCCGGCACACAGTTTTAATCTGCCAGGAAGTTTCGTATCAGCACACACTCCGCTGCAGAGTGAAAATCTCATTATGGAGGTTTCCACACACCACATGCATTAGCCTCTAGATGGTCGCTCAATGCATACCGAACTACATCTACATACATACTCCGCAATCCACCATACGGTGCGTGGCGGAGGGTACCTCGAACCACAACTAAGATCTTCTCTCCCTGTTCCACTCCCGAACAGGAGGAGGGAAAAAATGACTGCCTATATGCCTCTGTACGAGCCCTAATCTCTCTCATCTGTGGTCTTTCCGCGAAATATAAGTTGGCGGCAGTAAAATTGTACTGCAGTCAGCCTCAAATGCTGGTTCTCTAAATTTCCTCAGTAGCGATTCACGAAAAGAAGCCTCCTTTCCTCCAGAGACTCCCACCCGAGTTCCTGAAGCATTTGATCAAACCTACCAGTAACAACTTCCCCCATGAACCATGGACCTTGCCGTTGGTGGGGAGGCTTGCGTGCCTCAGCGATACAGATGGCCGTACCGTAGGTGCAACCACAACGGAGGGGTATCTGTTGAGAGGCCAGACAAACATGTGGTTCCTGAAGAGGGGCAGCAGCCTTTTCAGTAGTTGCAGGGGCAACAGTCTGGATGATTGACTGATCTGGCCTTGTAACATTAACCAAAACGGCCTTGCTGTGCTGGTACTGCGAACGGCTGAAAGCAAGGGGAAACTACAGCCGTAATTTTTCCCGAGGACATGCAGCTTTACTGTATGATTAAATGATGATGGCGTCCTCTTGGGTAAAATATTCCGGAGGTAAAATAGTCCCCCATTCGGATCTCCGGGCGGGGACTACTCAAGAGGACGTCGTTATCAGGAGAAAGAAAACTGGCATTCTACGGATCGGAGCGTGGAATGTCAGATCCCTTAATCGGGCAGGTAGGTTAGAAAATTTAAAAAGGGAAATGGATAGGTTAAAGTTAGATATAGTGGGAATTAGTGAAGTTCGGTGGCAGGAGGAACAAGACTTTTGGTCAGGTGATTACAGGGTTATAAATACAAAATCAAATAGGGGTAATGCAGGAGTAGGTTTAATAATGAATAAAAAAATAGGAGTGCGGGTTAGCTACTACAAACAGCATAGTGAACGCATTATTGTGGCCAAGATAAACACAAAGCCCATGCCTACTACAGTAGTACAAGTTTATATGCCAACTAGCTCTGCAGATGATGAAGAAATTGATGAAATGTATGATGAGATAAAAGAAATTATTCAGGTAGTGAAGGGAAACGAAAATTTAATAGTCATGGGTGACTGGAATTCGTCAGTAGGAAAAGGGAGAGAAGGAAACATAGTAGGTGAATATGGATTGGGGGGAAGAAATGAAAGAGGAAACCGCCTTGTAGAATTTTGCACAGAGCATAACTTAATCATAGCTAACACTTGGTTCAAGAATCATAAAAGAAGGTTGTATACCTGGAAGAATCCTGGAGATACTAATAGGTAACAGATAGATTATATAATGGTAAGACAGAGATTTAGGAACCAGGTTTTCAATTTTAAGACATTTCCAGGGGCAGATGTGGATTCTGACCACAATCTATTGGTTATGAACTGCAGATTGAAACTGAAGAAACTGCAAAAAGGTGGGAATTTAAGGAGATGGGACCTGGATAAACTGAAAGAACCAGAGGTTGTACAGAGTTTCAGGGAGAGCATAAGGGAACAATTGTCAGGAATGGGGGAAAGAAATACAGTAGAAGAAGAGTGGGTAGCTCTGAGGGATGAAGTAGTGAAGGCAGCAGAGGATCAAGTAGGTAAAAAGACGAGGTCTAATAGAAATCCTTGGGTAACAGAAGAAATATTGAATTTAATTGATGAAAGGAGAAAATATAAAAATGCAGTAAATGAAGCAGGCAAAAAGGAATACAAACGTCTAAAAAATGAGATCGACAGGATGTGCAAAATGGCTAAGCAGGGATGGCTAGAGGACAAATGTAAGGATGTAGAGGCTTGTCTCACTAGGGGTAAGATAGATACTGCCTACAGGAAAATTAAAGAGACCTTTGGAGAGAAGAGAACCACTTGTATGAATATCAAGAGCTCTGATGGCAACCCAGTTCGAAGCAAAGAAGGGAAGGTAGAAAGGTGGAAGGAGTATATAGAACGTTTATACAAGGGCGATGTACTTGAGGACAGTATTATGGAAATGGAAGAGGATGTAGATGAAGATGAAATGGGAGATAAGATACTGCGTGAAGAGTTTGACAGAGCACTGAAAGACTTGAGTCGAAACAAGGCCCCGGGAGTAGACAACATTCCATTAGAACTACTGATGGCCTTGGGAGAGCCAGTCATGACAAAACTCTACCATCTGGTGAGCAAGATGTATGAGACAGGTGAAATACCCACAGACTTCAAGAAGAATATAATAATTCCAATCCCAAAGAAAGCAGGTGTTGACAGATGTGAAAATTACCAAACTATCAGTTTAATAAGTCACAGCTGCAAAATACTAACGCGAATTCTTTACAGACGAATGGAAAAACTGGTAGAAGCGGACCTCGGGGAAGATCAGTTTGGATTCCGTAGAAATGTTGGAACACGTGAGGCAATACTAACCTTACGACTTATCTTAGAAGAAAGATTAAGAAAAGGCAAATCTACGTTTCTAGCATTTGTAGACTTAGAGAAAGCTTTTGACAACGTTAACTGGAATACTCTCTTTCAAATTCTGAAGGTGGCAGGGGTAAAATACAGGGAGCGAAAGGCTATTTACAATTTGTACAGAAACCAGATGGCAGTTATAAGAGTCGAGGGGCATGAAAGGGAAGCAGTGGTTGGGAAAGGAGTGAGACAGGGTTGTAGCCTCTCCCCGATGTTATTCAATCTGTATATTGAGCAAGCAGTAAAGGAAACAAAAGAAAAATTCGGAGTCGGTATTAAAATTCATGGAGAAGAAGTAAAAACTTTGAGGTTCGCCGATGACATTGTAATTCTGTCAGAGACAGCAAAGGACTTGGAAGAGCAGTTGAACGGAATGGACAGTGTCTTGAAAGGAGGATATAAGATGAACATCAACAAAAGCAAAACGAGGATAATGGAATGTAGTCAAATTAAATCGGGTGATGCAGAGGGGATTAGATTAGGAAATGAGACACTTAAAGTAGTAAAGGAGTTTTGCTATTTAGGGAGTAAAATAACTGATGATGGTCGAAGTAGAGAGGATATAAAATGTAGACTGGCAATGGCAAGGAAATCGTTTCTGAAGAAGAGAAATTTGTTAACATCGAGTATAGATTTAAGTGTCAGGAAGTCGTTTCTGAAAGTATTTGTATGGAGTGTAGCGATGTATGGAAGTGAAACATGGACGATAACCAGTTTGGACAGGAAGAGAATAGAAGCTTTCGAAATGTGGTGCTACAGAAGAATGCTGAAGATAAGTTGGGTAGATCACGTAACTAATGAGGAGGTACTGAATAGGATTGGGGAGAAGAGAAGTTTGTGGCACAACTTGACTAGAAGAAGGGATCGGTTGGTAGGACATGTTTTGAGGCATCAAGGGATCACAAATTTAGCATTGGAGGGCAGCGTGGAGGGTAAAAATCGTAGAGGGAGACCAAGAGATCAATACACTAAGCAGATTCAGAAGGATGTAGGTTGCAGTAGGTACTGGGAGATGAAGAAGCTTGCACAGGATAGAGTAGCATGGAGAGCTGCATCAAACCAGTCTCAGGACTGAAGACCACAACAACAACAACCAGTAACAAATCTAGCAGCCCGCCTCTGAATTGCTTCTATGTCCTCCCTCAATCCGACCTGATAGGGATCCCAAACGCTCGAGCAGTACTCAAGAATAGGTCGTATTAGTGTTTTATAAGCGCTCTCCTTCACAGATGAACCACATCTTCCCAAAATTGTACCAATGAACCGAAGACGACTATCCGCCTTCCCGCCTCCGCCTTCCTCCGCCTTCCCCCAACTGCTATTACATGCTTGTCCCACTTCATATCGCTCTGCAATGTTACGCCCAGATATTTAATCGACGTGACTGTGTCAAGCGCTACACTATTAATGGAGTATTCCAACATTACAGGATTCTTTTTCCTATTCATCTGCATTAATTTACATTTATCTATATTTAGAGTTAGCTACCATTCTTTACACCAATCACAAATCCTGTCCAAGTCATCTTGTATCCTCCTACAGTCACTCAACGACGACACCTTCCTGTACACCAAAGCGTCATCAGCAAACAGCCGCACATTGCTATCCACCTTATCCAAAAGATCATTTATTTAGATAGAAAGCAACAGCGGACCTACCACACTTCCCTGGTGCACTCCAGATGATACCCTCATCTCCGATGAACTCACCAGCGAGGACAACGTACTGGGTTCTATTACTTAAGAAGTCTTCGAGCCACTCACATATTTGGGAACCAATCTCATATGCTCGTACCTTAGTTACGAGTCTGCAGTGGGGCACCGAGTCAAACGCTTCCCGGAAGTCTAGGAATATGGCATCCGTCTGATACCATTCATCCATGGTTCACAAGATATCATGTGAAAAAAAGGCGAGTTGCGTTTCGCAGGAGCGATGCTTTCTAATGCCGTGCTGATGCATGCACAGAAACATCTCTGTCTCAAGGAAATTCATTATATTCGAACTGAGAATATGTTCGAGAATCCTGCAACAAACCGATGTTAAGGATATTGGTCTGTAATTTTGAGGATCTGTCCTACCCTTCTTATATACAGGCGTCACCAGCGCTTTTTTCCAGTCGCTCGGGACTTTACGTTGGGCTGGAGATTCGCGATAGATGCAAGCTAAGTAAGGAACCAAGGCAGTAGAGTACTCTCTCTAAAACCGAATTGGATTCCCTGGCGATTTATTTATTTTCAACCCATTCAGCTGCTTCACAACCCCAGGGATGTCTGTCACTATGTCCTCCACACGGTATTCTGTACGAGACTCGAACGGCGGTATGTTTGTACGATCCTCCTGCGTGAAAGATATCTCAAATGCTAAATTTAAAATTTCAGCTTTCGTTTTGTCGTCTTCCGTTGCCAGGCCAGACTGATCAGTGAGTGACTGGATGGAGGCCTTCGACCCGCTTACCGATTTTACGTAAGACCAGAATTTCCTTGGGGTTTCAGGAAGAGCTTTTGCTAAGGTATGACGGTGGTAGTGGTTGTATGCTTCGCACATCGCTCTTTTTACAGCAGCACGAATCTCTATTAACTTTTGCCTGTCCTCATTCTCCCGATCTTTCTTGTACCGCGAGTGCAACTGTCTTTGCTTCCTGAGCATTCTCCCAATTGCGCTGTTAAACCACGGTGGGTCTTTACCGTCCGTAATCCACTTTTTCGGCACATACTTGTCCAATGCGTGATTTACAATTGTAAGTAGGCTGTTTAGGTTTTTTTATTGGTAACGCCACGTAGCGCTCTGTATGGAAATCACTGGCTGTGCCGTGTGCAGTCCGTGGCTGCTTTGCATTGTTGTAATACTCGCCATTGTAGTGTTGGGCTGTTGGCTGTTAACAGCGCGTAGCGTTGCGCAGTTGGAGGTGAGCCGCCAGCAGTGGTGGATGTGAGGAGAGAGATGGCGGAGTTTTGAAATTTGTAATACTGGATATCATGAACTGCTATATACATTATGACTTTTGAACACTATTGAGGTAAATACATTGTTTGTTCTCTATTAAAATCTTTCATTTGCTAACTATGCCTATCAGTAGTTAGTGCCTTCCGTAGTTTGAATCTTTTATTTTGCTGGCAGTAGTGGCGCTCGCTGTATTGCAGTAGTTCGAGTAACGAAGATTTTTGGTGAGGTAAGTGATTTGTGAAGCGTATAGGCTAATGTTAGTCAGTGCCATTCTTTTGTAGGGATTTGTGAAAGTCAGATTGCGTTGCGCTAAAAATATTGTGTGTCAGTTTAAGCATAGTCTTGTATAATTTTTCTAAGGGGACGTTTCATACAATGTGTTTAAAATTTGCCCATAATTCTTCCACGTCCATCGTACCGGAAGTAAATGAAGTCGATTCATTTACTAAGTGGGATGCTAACAACTGCTTATCTGCTCTTTCTAGTAAGAATACTTTCCTAGCCGTCTTGACCGAATTTTTAACTTTCGTAACCATATTCGTAATGACAACATCATTATCACTAATCCCTGTCTCAACACTGACACCGTCGATGAGGTCTGGTCTGTTCGTGGCTACCAGATTTAAAATATTTCCATTACGCGTTGGCTGTCGATTTAGCTGCTCGAGACAGTTTTCGGATAGTGTGTTCAAAAGTAATTCACTCGACGGCTTGTCTGTATCACCTGTAATGAATCCATAGACATCCCAGTCTATACTAGGTAGGCTGAAGTAGCCTCCGACTAATATAGCATGATCCGGGTACTTCTGCGATACAGAGTGTAGACTCCCTTTGAATGATTCTAGCTAGAACTGTCACGGTGGAACATGGTGGCCGGTAATAACACCCAACAATTACCTTTATTTTTCCTACTAAATAAATAAATAATTAACCTGTCCCAAGTAGGAACAATAGGCTTTCATGTTAAAGGGATCGGTAGTCACTGAGAGACTACACAATGGGCCACAGTTTATTCCTCAAAGATGAGTGTTCAACATGGATAGCGTGCACAGCACACTGCTGCACACAGAGTATATCAATCGACCATGAGCCCCTTCACAAGCATCTAGGAACTATCACATCCATAAACACAGTGAAAATTGTTTGAAAACGTCTTGCACTCTTTACAATATCTGTTTACGGGATGTCCATCCAACGAGATGATAAACGCCGAACACTGAAAGCCACCAGGAAGAAGCTGCAAATTTATCACTACGCCAAGTAGTCTTGCAGAGAATTTGAAGTAAGTAGAGTAAGCAGAAATAATTACATGACCGCCAGGCAAAAACATGAGCCTATAAATTGGAGAATTGTGGTAGTGCGCTGTCATAATGATTGGACATCATCTCAAAGAATAGCGCAACATTTTTTTTCCTGTACAGTGGACATCCTGAAAGTCAACTTGCGTATTACCACGTCATTAGGAATAAATATTATATTATTACTTTCCACCCATTAGTTACGTTTGAATAATGCATCGTCGTAATTTGATTTACAACTGGGAGAAATTCTTCCGATTACGAGTTCAAAGAAATTTTTAGTTGCTGTGAGAGTCAAGATCTCTAAGCATGAAATTGGGTGCAAACATATACGAATGTTGCTTGTAATCTTTACTAAGGATTATGGCACCTTTAACTTTGGTGCAGTGTTCCTTAGAACTTAAATCTTCAAGAACTTATTTCTAGCTAATTGAGTGACATCAGATTTTGGCACTGTTTATTGTTTTTTGTCTCTGTGAAAAAGGCGAGGACCAGCTGCAGTTTTCATAAAACCCTGATGGTACGTTATATTTCGGATGATGAGCCGTGTAAAGCTGGAGATGACCATTTCGAGTGAGAAACTGAGAACATACAGTCGCACTCTTTACTAAGTAATTTAAATTGAGGTTGGTCGCTACATGAAAAATTTAAAGATTTGTGGTTCTGTTAAATAAAAGGGAGAACATGTTTCCCAATAAACTGGCCTATGCCCCATGTCTCAAGATATAAAACACTATCTTCTAAAATGTGGCGTACTTAAAAATAGACGCCACGACCAGAACACGTTTGAGGATTCTCTCGCCAGTGCATTGTCACAGATCTTTTGCTGTTCGGAGTCAAATGTGGACGACTGTCTCTCCGAGTTGCTGAAAGATGATTTGATCCGGCCAAGTAACTGAGTTAACGGGGCGCAGCTTATTTATTACACAATGTTATCAAAAGTACCCGAACACCTGGCTGAAAATGAGTTACAAGTTCGTGGCGTCCTCCCTAGGTAATGCTGGAATTCAATAAGGTGTTGGCCCACACTTAGCCTTTATGACAGCTTCCACTCTCGCAGGCATACGTTCAATCAGGTACTGGAAGTTTTCTTGTGGAATGGCAACCCATTCCTCACGGAGTGCTGCACTAAGGAGTGGTATCAATGAACGTCGGTGAGGCCTGGCACGGAGTCTGCGTCCAAAAACATCCCAAAGGTGTTCTATAGGATTCAGGTCGGGACTCTGTGCAGGCCAGTCCATTACAGGGATGTTATTGTCGTGTAATCAGTCCGCCACAGGCCGTGCTTTATGAAAAGGTGCTCGACATTGTTGAAAGATGCAATCGAAATCCCCAAATTGCTATTCAACAGTCTGAAGTACGAAGGTGCTTAAAACATCAATGTAGGCCTGTGCTGTGACAGTGCCACGCAAAACAAAAAGGGGTGCAAGCTCTCTCTCCATGAAAAACATGACCACAACATAACACCGCCACCTCCGAATTTTTTGTTGGCACTACACACGCTGGCAGATGACGTTCAAGGGGTATTCGCCATATCCACACCCTGCCATCGAATCGCCACATTGTGTACCGTGATTCGTCACTCCACACAACGTTTTTCTACTGTTCATTTGTCCAATGTTTATGCGCCTTACACCATACGAGGCATCGTGTAGCATTTACCAGCGTGATGTACGACTTATGAGGAGCCGTTCGACTATGAAATCCAAGTTTTCTCACTTCCCGCCTTACTACATCGACACGGTTCGTGGTGATATATTGCCGGGTTGGGGATCTCTTTCGCGCTGTAACATTAAAGCTCCTGTCCTCAGTAGGAGAGCACTGTAATTGAGGAAGAGTCTTTCCATATTTTACGATATGTAGGGCACGTTTCAGGGTTAATTGGTTCAAATGGCTCTGAGCACTATGGGACTTAACATCTGTGGTCATCAGTCCCCTGTAACTTAGAACTACTTAAACCTAACTAACCTAAAGACATCACACACATCCATGCCCGAGGCAGGATTCAAACCTGCGACCGTAGCGGTCACGCGGTTCCAAACTGAAGCGCTTAGAACCGCACGGCCACACCAGCCGGCCAGGGTTAATTATCGGTGCAATATGGTGATCTGTACAAAATACAATCATAATGCTCTATTCACAAGACATCCATTGTGCCGGAATGTAGGAGCGTCTACAAACTGATTCGAACAAGGTGGAGACAATGTGTGTATGGAAAGTTATGAGAAAGCAGGTGTTTAAAGACAAGTTGAAGCAGACCATCCATCTCTGGCAGGGATGCCGTGACTCATCTGCCACTGTGGCATTAACACAGCTCCAGACCTGTAGCTGAAGGATACCGAAAATTCCGGGCATTTCTTCTCTTCTGTAAGACAGTGCTTCGAATTCTGTTTGCGTAATTGTTCTGATTTCCCAGTCTGTGTTCAGAGAGTGCTCTCTTTCCAAACAACAAGAATGCGTTTATGATTAATGGCGTTTTCGCGAGCATGCACAGGCTTTTAGCTGTGAGAACGTTTGCGTATGTTGAAAGCAGGAAGGGTAACACGTGATGGACGGGCTGCCACGTTATTCTGCGCCATTTTCGTGAATATGTACTGTTAGGGCAAGAGCTTCCGTGCATACAAGCCAAGACATCACGAAAATTCCTACAAAAGTGCATGTTAAGAATTTCTGGGACACTATGCAATTTGCGAGATTTCACTATAGATACTGAGATTCGTTCCAGAACCACAGTCATCAAGAGTAGACATTACCTGTTCATCGATCGGTGTCAGACTGTAGCAACAATCGTAATATTTAATTGTAGTTACAATGGTAAATATGTTCCTGGCTTTGAATATTCTTGTGAGTCTTGTATGTATTTGATGATCTGTAGATCACTTTTGCAGTGTTTAACTGTCAGTGCAATTTAGCGATCTGTGCAAAATAATTTTACTGCTGAAAGTCTCGTCTGGAGAAAACAATGGCGAAAGGATCGCTAGGAACGATGCACCCTGTGCTATTCTGGGAACCATTGGAACATCTCTCCCGGTGCTGGACCATACGACACCTATGCGTCATTGCAGCCCAACTTTCACCTGCAGCAGTGTGATAGTGATGGCTTGCCTCCGGCAGTGGCTCGCGGCGGCGGCGGCGGCGGCGGCGGCGGCGGCGGCGGGATGTGTTTTTTATTAGCAACCTTTTGTTTAAACTATATTCCATCGATTTCACCAACCAATAAGATGCTGCGAATTAATAATGTGAAGAACACGGATTTAATTAATTTGCATAAATTTTTTATATCAGTGTTGTGCTAGCAGTACAGCAGTTAATGGGAGAGGGGTGCATGAGTGGGTGACATTGACCAGAACAGCAGGTTATGTGCAGAACACTACATTAATTTGCATAATTTTCATGTAAAAAGCTGTACAATAGTTTAAGGGAGTGGGTGACAAAGGAGAATGCGTCAGAAATGGCATTGAAAAGCATGTGAAATTAGAAACGTTTAACAGAAAATGGTGAGAGGACATAACTGATTACCTAATTTGGTATCAAAGGCGGTACGATAGCTTAAGGAAATGGGGGTGACATGGAGAACTAGTTAACGGAACAGTAGGCTAAGTGCCGACATGGGCCCAAACATTACGTTAAGACACCCAGAGTACAGTGCCAAATATTAGGTTACGCAGCATGTTTGCCCCATGTAATTGCTTCTTGCAAGACCTACATATTTCCAAACAGCAGAGAGTGACGAGCAAGAGAAATCCAACCCCCCCAAAATACTGATTTTTTTACAAATGAACAATATACCGTTGAATTTCCTGTTTATGAGATCCTTCCTCTCCACCAATTTCCCTATATTGCACACAATGCTTAAATCCCCTAAATTGTTCAAATAAATAATATTCCACACAATGTCTAAATTGTTGAAACAATATTCCATACACTACAATCTAATAACCTCCAAATGATCGATGAACTGAGTCTTTTTCCCACCAATTCCTAGGAAGAGGTGCTGGGTGGATGACTTAGGTTAGTGGAGGTGCCCTTGTTTCCCGCCATTTTCTTAGGTTAGTAGGGGTAGCACTGGCCTGATAGAATTTGAACTTCCAGCCAGGGGGGTGTGGCATCGGCATCAGCAACTGACGTCACAGCCACCATCTTGGATGAAGTCTTACACGTTAGTACACCAGCATGGGTTGGTAAGGGGACGTTTCGGTCAGTTGAGGATCGTGGTGGAGACTTTACCTATTTGATTTCAAGTGCAGGTGGGCGTGACACTCGTTAAAATCACAAAATTTGAATTACCCACCTGGGAGGGGGGGGGGCGTGGCAGTGGGGGGGGGAGGCGTGGCACTTTCCCACCAGAGAGGTTAATTAATTGATCAATTTAATTAAGTAGTCAATCAAATTGATAAGAGTGAGAAGGGCCTATTCCAATAACTCAGACCTGAAAGTGTACCTGTAGCAGCGAGGGAGGAGGGGGTTGGGGGAGGGAGAGGGGGTAGGGGGAACAATAGATTAAGTGTCTATCAGTCAAAAGGAAATGTGGGTGACATGGAAAAGCACTTAACAGAACAATAGGTTAAGTACTTGTCAATCAAAGTAGAACAATAGGATTCCCTCTGAGTGCATGCCTGCTCCTGATTTAGGCAACCCACACTAACAAAATGGCCTGGCACCCCTGTTCCTCTACTACTTCTGCAGACTGAGATGTACAGCAAGTCAGCTAGTCACCAAGAGAGTATCTGAGGAGGGAATTTATTTAAGCAGTCCAGCGGATCATGCCCTGTAGGTCTGCGTCTTATGAATCAAAATGTTCACTGTGACAAAGGATTTAATGAAGTTGGACAACGGTAGCTGTTCATACGGGATAACCCAATCCTTTACGACCAGTATCATACACATGCCATTAGTGTATGATGAAATGAATACTTGAAGATATGGGACTAATGGTGGCAAATGAATATTAATTTTGCCACTGACAAAAAAACTTACTCCATATAGCAACAACTTAATTGTTAATTGCAGGGTAATCATGTAGATGCAGAAACTCATGGTAGTAGTTCAATGTGACTACCGCTAGACTTAAAGCGGCAAAAGAACTAAAATGCATGCTCAAAACCCTTTGCACACAATGCTTTCACGTGTTGGTTGTAACAGGGATGGAACGGCTGATCCACCATTATTTTCTTCACTGTATTCTTCATAGTGGGTATTTCGCGAGCAGGCTAACGGGTTCTTATTGATGAACCGTTTTCCACATTATCCAAACAATCTTAACAAAATCTACTGTGTGAACAAGAAACAACCCAGTTTCTCGAAAGTTTCTATCCTTGGCGATAAACGTTTGCCATCTGGGATGACACGTATTCCGAAACTTTTCTCTGTGTATTCGTTAGGCTTTCTGGACGTGTTCGATAATCGACAATCACTCACTAAATGTAAACACTAGCATATTCCATCGTGGGCACATCTCATCTCAGATGATTGCGCATGGTTCATAAAGATAGCATACCAACACTGATGCGGCAGGCAGTTGTTTCTTATACAATAAACAGTTTACAAACACGCACCTCTCGCGTAGTGTTCATTTAACACCTTTTACCGCCTGAATTTTTCATCCTGACCATTATGTTCCTTATTTCCAAATACTGAGTTTTCTATCGAAGAAATGTTTCTGCTTCGGCTTCGTGCTGCATATCAGCAGGAACACTTAATGAAGAATTCTGGGAGCGAAAATGGGACATTCTCTTGTGCTGTCACGCCATATTTGCCACAAACTGCCTTTCCGTTACAGGCAAAGAAGCCGGTCACTCGCGCTTGACCCCACAACGGGTTAGCTACGTATAGCCACGCCAGTATTACCGTACGCATGCAAAAATACAAGTTGCCATAAAGGCGGCAGGCTCCATTGTGGTTCGCATATCTGTTCCATCTTCATCCGATTCTTTTTGCGGTTTATTTTAGTGTAATTTTCGTAACATCCGTCCATAGCCCTCTGTAATAAAAGACTAAGTTCTTATCGAAGGAATATGAGACGTCATTCGATATCCACAAAGAACTGCAGAGGGAAGATGACAAGTAACCAGACCGAAAGAAAGAGAAAAAAAAATATGGTTAGGGACTTTGTATTGTCCTAATTATTTCATATCATCATCATCATCATCATCATCATCATCATCATCATCATCATCATCATCATCAAGTGCAAGTGGCCGAAGTGGCATAAACAGACGTGCACCAATGGGCCAAACAACTCCAGACGGGTATCCCGGCCGATTATACCATACGACCATTTCATTTCAGTTAATGATAGCCTGATAATGGGCGTCTTGTCTTGTAGGAAGTATGATTTTCAAATTGAACTGGGTATTCCCTCAACTTTTAGAATTTAAGAAGCCATCGTGCTTGTTTAACCGGTCGTCTCTCAAGCAGCGCTTCATTTCTACATCATTCTGCAGGATGTAAGTTTGTAGCGACAGATTCTAAAGTTTACAGAATGAAATTTTGTCACTGCAGCGGAGTGCGTGCTGATATGAAACTTCCTAGCAGATTTAAAACTGCGTGCTGGACCGAGACTCGAACTCAGGACCTTTGAAAGGCAAAGGTCCCGAGTTCGAGTTTCGATCCGGCACACAGTTTTAATCTGCCAGGAATTTTCAGATTCTAAAGTGTTCTGAATACAGGCAAGTCACCTACCATTTTTAATCACAATAATATGTGTTGATACAGATGTTTCATGTATGCTGGTTTTGACATTTTCAATTTTTTCTGTAGAGGAATAGCCTATCGAGCAATATTAGGTGTTAATTTCAATCAATTGTCCTCCTAACTTTTATTATTTTCGGTTGCAAGCAGTGATGCGTATTCAGTAGACGCAAAGGTAATCACTGCATAAACTGGAAAAAACTGCAAAGCTAAATGGAAGGAAGTTTAATAGCATTTCTAACATGGGGTGCAAAATATGATATTGCACAATATTTTCGGATTGGTGCCACAGATTTTTATGATTCTTGGCGAAATTATTAAGTTTGCCCTCACTGCGCGTTACGTTTCAAGCAATTATAGATGTTCTCTGAACGGGCTGTATAAGCGGCCACGGGAAGCTTGGGTACCTACTACGCCTCGCGACCAGCATCAGGTCCAGCAGTGATGCAACTGACGACCTTTGAGTGACGTTAACAGAACTAAAAGGCGAAATTTATTACCCGGTACTACGGAAAATGTACTCATTGTTAATGCGAATGACTGATTCCACACGTGGCACATAGTTCCATGTTACCTCAACGCCATGAACAGCTTCAAAAGCTTATTACAACCATTTCATTTCATACGATACAACTGTTGGTGGAAAGGTAAGCATCCAAGCTCGTTGCGTATAGTACCCTGGAACGGCAAAATGTGGAAATCAAGCAAAGCGGCGTCAGAGTAAATGTGGTAGTTTGCTACACAACTTTGCTGCAAGCAATTTCAAACAGGAAAAGAACATAATAGAACTAGGTAGATCTAAAACAGAATTATGTATCGTAACTAGAAATCTTGCATACAGCATTTTTATAGGCAACTTTACAACAGTAAACTCTTACATCTTATTGACTATGACGCAAAGATGAATAATTACAACATTCTTCTGTGTTCATAGGAGTGTCAGACTAATATAGAAAGACTCAACTGATTTTGTTTCCAACATGCTCATAAATAAAATAATACAGGGGAAATGTGAATCGAATTTTGTGTCCGTTATGTTGGATGAAACAACTTGTGTGTTCTTGTTTACTCCCAAGTCTACTCGCTGCACTATTTACAGTTGTTGGTGAAGTTCAAGAGAGGTTTCTAAAATTCATGAACAAGCTATGAGTTACGATGCAGCTGCAGTTATGGCTGTACATTTGAGTGGATTGCAATCAAGAGTGACAAACGTTTTCTACTTAAACATTCGGTTACTGTTTTGCCCATCGGCTGAACCAAGAGCTATTGCAAGCAGTGTCGAAGATGACAATACTTTCCTCACTTGGACCGTCCTGCTACAGTTTTTTGAGTAAAACAAAAGAACGTTGACTGTAGACGAGGAGTCAAAGAAATGAGCTGTACAGCTCTGTACCTCGTTTGGGGAAAACCCATTGGAGTAACTTTTCTCACTGTTCAAAAAGATAGTAGATTTAAGTGAGAAGTGGGGCAACGAAGCCTATACTGCTGCACTTGCATTTGAAACAACCATGCAAGATGTTGGTTTCAATTTCGTTCTACATACCTTTGCATATATCTGCTCATTAACGTCTTATTTGCATATTGTAAGCTGGAGCTTAGGATATTGGCTAATGTGCAACAATAATTAATGGTTTCGAAAAAATGTTGAACAAAAAATATCAGTTGTTTGAAAGAATATGGATGAACTAGTAATTAAACGTCCTAGGCATGATGCTGCAGTCAGTTTGGAAACAAAATTTAGAAGAATCTGCTGTAAAATTTTGGATAAAGTTATGGGCAGCTGAAGGTTCAGTTTTACATCCTGGTTATCAACGAATTCGAGAATATGGAGTACGACACCTCATTACATATAAGATAATTTCGTACATAAAAATGACAATTTATTCGTTCGTAACAGCTTATCTTAACGATCATGTTAGTCACGCCACTATCTCCAAGGCTCTTTGCATTAACTATTTCCATCATACTAGGTCGATACCGACAGAGTCACGCTTTTCCTGCACAAGTACAAATTATATGATGTGTGAAAATGAGAAGAAACTCCTATTAGGTCACATTAGTCGGTACAAGAAGTGTGGAGGGTGCAGACGATGTGGTCTATTGTTGGTAGTATGATTATAAACTGCAGTGCACGAGGAGAACTCTGCAAAAGGGTGCGAAAAGGTGAAACACCTTCACACGTCACAGGCTGATCAGAAACGGCCTTGCCGTGTTTGACACACAAATAAACCCCTTCCACATTCCGCCAAGACAACGAAGCTCTTGTCTTCACGGGACCACAAACCTGCTCTACACCTGAACTATCCAAGCGCGCGAATTCTGTGAGAATTAGCGTCCTCTGTTATAAGAGTTTGAATGACCGCAACAGTAATAGTCCGGACAGTGGCCAGAATACGCTATCTTGCATAAGAGCAAGGGAACGTTCATAGCGACATAATCTCACTCACTTCGTGAAGAAATAGCCAAGGAGGCAGATGTTTGCTTTTGGTCAGGTGTAGTGATTGGGAAGATATGGGCCAGGTCGCTACATGTTATAATTGAGTACTAGCCTAATCTCTATAGTGAGTGCAACGATTGTGATCCCTCAGGTTGGCAGAATGAACCCACAGTTACAAGCTTGCCTGTGTCGTGTACTCATTTCTTGGGTTGGTTCAGTTGATACTAACTTCAGACGGAGTCTGGCAGGGACCATTTAGAGTTGCAGGAGTGTAACGTGTTTCGTTTCTAGAAACCTGCTTCTGGCCCAGTCCGTTGCTTTACAGAAGCCAAAACAAAGCAAGAGCTACGAAGTAACGTAAGTAGTGGAGCAGTGGCTAACGAAACGAAATGTGTCCAGCTGCCCAGTAGGCCCCACAATGTTAGCGACTCTTCAGCCTGAACAGACATCCACCGTATCGGCAAATAGCACAGTTCAAGATTAAGTTTTTAATACAAGTTCATATCACACTCTAAATCTTGGTGATTAAATCAAGGTCCCTGTTCACACGACGATCAACCACGATGGTCACTGAAGTGAGGACAGATCCTACAATTTCAGAAGCCTGCCAGCTCTTAACAGTCCCCAACTCAAGAAACGTTGGTTCGCCAAACCCAAACTCAGCCAATGCACACTGAGCTCCGTGAAGTCATTTACATCTGGGATGTCATCTACATTTACATCTACATCCATACTCCGCAAGCCACCTGACGGTGTATGGCGGAGGGTACATTGAGTGCCTCTATCGGTTCTCCCTTCTATTCCAGTCTCGTATTGTTCGTGGAAAGAAGGATTGTCGGTATGCTTCTGTGTGGGCTCTAATCTCTCTGATTTTATCCTCATGGTCTCTTCGCGAGATATACGTAGGAGGGAGCAATATACTGCTTGACTCTTCGGTGAAGGTATGTTCTCGAAACTTCCACAAAAGCCCGTACCGGGCTACTGAGCGTCTCTCCTGCAGAGGCTTCCAATGGAGTTTATCTATCATCTCCGTAACGCTTTCGCGATTACTAAATGATCCTGTAACGAAGCGCGCTGCTCGCCGTTGGATCTTTTCTATCTCTTCTATCAGCCCTATCTGGTACGGATCCACACTGCTGAGCAGTATTCAAGCAGTGGGCGAACAAGCGTACCGTAACCTACTTGCTGTGTTTTTGGATTGCATTTCCTTAGGATTCTTCCAATGAATCTGTCTAGCATCTGCTTTACCAACGATCAACTTTATATGATCATTCCATTTTAAGTCACTCCTAATGCGTACTCCCAGATAATTTATGGTATTAACTGCTTCCAGTTGCTGACCTATTTTGTAGCTAAATGATAAGGGATCTATCTTTCTATGTATTCGCAGCACATTACACTTGTCTACACTGAGATTCAATTGCCATTCCCTGCACCATGCGTCAATTCGCTGCAGATCCTCCTGCATTTCAGTACAATTTTCCATTGTTACAACCTCTCGATGTACCATAGCATCATCCGCAAAAAGCCTCAGTGAACTCCCGGTGTCATCCACAAGGTCATTTATGTATATTGTGAATAGCAACGGTCCTATGACACTCACCTGCGGCATACCTGAAATTACTCTTACTTCGGAAGACTTCTCTCCATTGAGAATGACATTCTGCGTTCTGTTATCTAGGAACTCCTCAATCCAATCACACAATTGGTCTGATAGTCCATATGCTCTTACTTTGTTCATTAAACGACAGTGGGGAACTGTATCGAACGGCTTGCGAAAGTCAAGAAACACGGCATCTACCTGTGAACCCGTGTCTATGGCCCTCTCAGTCTCGTGGACGAATAGCGCGAGCTGGGTTTCACACGACCGTCTTTTTCGAAACCCATGCTGATTCCTACAGAGTAGATTTCTCCTCTCCAGAAAAGTCATTATACTGTAACATGATACGTGTTCCAAAATTCTACAACTGATCGACGTTAGAGATATAGGTCTATAGTTCTGCACATCTGTTCGACGTCCCTTCTTGAAAACGGGGATGACCTGTGCCCTTTTCCAATCCTTTGGAACGCTACGCTCTTCTAGAGACCTACGGTACACCGCTGCAAGAAGAGGGGCAAGTTCCTTCGCGTACTCTGTGTAAAATCGAACTGGTATCCCATCAGGTCCAGCGGCCTTCCCGATTTTGAGCGATTTTAATTGTTTCTCTATCCCTCTGTCGTCTATTTCGATATCTACCATTTTGTCATCTGTGAGACAATCTAGAGAAGGAACTACAGTGCAGTCTTCCTCTGTGAAACGGCTTTGGAAAAAGACATTTAGTATTTCGGCCTTCAGTCTGTCATCCTCTTTTTCAGTACCATTTTGTACATTGTACATTTTGTACATTTTGTTTTGATCCACCTACCGCTTTGATGTAAGACCAAAATTTCTTAGGATTTTCTGCCAAGTCAGTACATAGAACTTTACTTTCGAATTCATTGAACGCCTCTCGCATAGCCCTCCTCACACTACATTTCGCTTCGAGTAATTTTTGTTTGTCTGCAAGGCTTTGGCTCTGTTTGTGTTTGCTGTGAAGTTCCCTTTGCTTCCGTAGCAGTTTTCTAACTCGGTTGTTGTACCACGGTGGCTCTTTTTCAATCTCTTACGATCTTGCTTGGCACATACTCATCTAACGCATATTTTACGATGGTTTTAAACTTTGTCCACTGATCCTCAACACTTTCTGTACTTGAGACAAAACTTTCGTGTTGAGCCGTCAGGTACTCTGAAATCTGCTTTTTGTCACTTTTGCTAAACAGAAAAATCTTCCTACCTTTTTTAATATTTTTATTTACAGCTGAAATCGATGCAGTAACCGCTTTATGGTCGCTAATCACACGGGCCAAGTGCCGCTTATTGCTCGCCAATGACGACGCAGCGGTCGTTACCCTTAGCATTTGAGGCGGACGCGTATCGACAGATGGAAATACACTCCTGGAAATTGAAATAAGAACACCGTGAATTCATTGTCCCAGGAAGGGGAAACTTTATTGACACATTCCTGGGGTCAGATACATCACATGATCACACTGACAGAACCACAGGCACATAGACACAGGCAACAGAGCATGCACAATGTCGGCACTAGTACAGTGTATATCATCTTTCGCAGCAATGCAGGCTGCTATTCTCCCATGGAGACGATCGTAGAGATGCTGGATGTAGTCCTGTGGAACGGCTTGCCATGCCATTTCCACCTGGCGCCTCAGTTGGACCAGCGTTCGTGCTGGACGTGCAGACCGCGCGAGACGACGCTTCATCCAGTCCCAAACATGCTCAATGGGGGACAGATCCGGAGATCTTGCTGGCCAGGGTAGTTGACTTACACCTTCTAGAGCACGTTGGGTGGCACGGGATACATGCGGACGTGCATTGTCCTGTTGGAACAGCAAGTTCCCTTGCCGGTCTAGGAATGGTAGAACGATGGGTTCGATGACGGTTTGGATGTACCGTGCACTATTCTGTGTCCCCTCGACGATCACCAGTGGTGTACGGCCAGTGTAGGAGATCGCTCCCCACACCATGATGCCGGGTGTTGGCCCTGTGTGCCTCGGTCGTATGCAGTCCTGATTGTGGCGCTCACCTGCACGGCGCCAAACACGCATACGACCATCATTGGCACCAAGGCAGAAGCGACTCTCATCGCTGAAGACGACACGTCTCCATTCGTCCCTCCATTCATGCCTGTCGCGACACCACTGGAGGCGGGCTGCACGATGTTGGGGCGTGAGCGGAAGACGGCCTAACTGTGTGCGGGACCGTAGCCCAGCTTCATGGAGACGGTTGCGAATGGTCCTCGCCGATACCCCAGGAGCAACAGTGTCCCTAATTTGCTGGGAAGTGGCGGTGCGGTCCCCTACGGCACTGCGTAGGATCCTACGGTCTTGGCATGCATCCGTGCGTCGCTGCGGTCCGGTCCCAGGTCGACGGGCACGTGCACCTTCCGCCGACCACTGGCGACAACATCGATGTACTGTGGAGACCTCACGCCCCACGTGTTTAGCAATTCGGCGGTACGTCCACCCGGCCTCCCGCATGCCCACTATACGCCCTCGCTCAAAGTCCGTCAACTGCACATACGGTTCACGTCCACGCTGTCGCGGCATGCTACCAGTGTTAAAGACTGCGATGGAGCTCCGTATGCCACGGCAAACTGGCTGACACTGACGGCGGCGGTGCACAAATGCTGCGCAGCTAGCGCCATTCGACGGCCAACACCGCGGTTCCTGGTGTGTCCGCTGTGCCGTGCGTGTGATCATTGCTTGTACAGCCCTCTCGCAGTGTCCGGAGCAAGTATGGTGGGTCTGACACACCGGTGTCAATGTGTTCTTTTTTCCATTTCCAGGAGTGTACTTTACCCCATGGGCGGCTCCACACTTCCCCCTCTGCCACAGCCGCTGAGTGGTAGGATGGACAACTACGAAGACACTGTACTTAGATGGCATGCAGTCACACTTCATACAACTTTATTTCATATTTCCCAACAACACAGATCACAAAAGGGACAAATTTTTAGTATTATTTAACTATTTTTGGCGCACTGGAGACAATTTTCATGTGGTACAAACTGTCCACCTATGGACAGACGCAGACAGTTTCACAGATTTTCTGACTCAGGCTGCCATGTAATCACGGTCTTCCACACACTTATTAATAATCCAAATATTGGAGCATGTTTGCAACCTCATTATAATCACATGGAAGCTATACCTGAAGAAAACAATGTCGATGTCCTTGACAGTTTTAAGATAAAAGGATTTGTCTTTAAACGGGAGTTACTTTGCAGATCAATCAGTTACATCTGCATGTGCACAGGGTGCTTTCAATTTAAACAGCAAACCGTCTCGAAAACAGCTCGAATATAGATTTAAAATTGACACTATCCTCAAAACGTTTAAAAATCTATTCTTGATATTCTTTCAAGGCCACAATCAGTTCTTTAGCACTAGCATTTTCATTCCATTCAATGAACTTGTGGAACTAGGCTGTTTTTGTCTGAATTTCTCAATTTGACAATGCGATTTTCTTTTTAAATGCACCTCAATCAAATCACTAAGAAGTTGTTTCTCACCTTTTTAAGTCTTACTATGGGCAGTGTAAAGTCATGTCCGCTTAAAATGCGAGGTTTGCAATGTATTTCGGGCATTCTAATTTTAGATCCTACACTATTTTTTCCTTCATAAATCCAGCGATAGTAGCGTTTAAATCGTGGGGGACGCTGAGACGAAGTAAGTGCTGTATCATTGTATTTTTTTTTTTGTTTGGGTTTAAGGGCGCTCAACTGCTGAGGTCATTAGCGCCCAGTCACTGTTGTGAGAGCACATGGAATCTGGTAAAACTCAAGGGGATGGGGGGACACCAGTAGGACCTGACAAATATGCAGATAAAATAAGTAAAAAGGTTAAATGTCTTTGGACAAGCCAGTTAAAGTTATAAAACGCAGAATACGAGCAGCTGCTCGAGCGTCATCAGCTAAAACATCCGGTAAAGTAGATGGCAGGGACAGGACAACACGAAATTGACTAAAACGGGGACACGACAATAAAACATGGCGCACTGTTAACGCCTGACCACAAGGGCACTGCGGGGCTGGGTCACCGGAGAGCAGGTAGCGGTGGCTAAACCGGCAATGCCCAATCCGCAACCTGGTCAGAAGGACCTCCTCGCGCCGAGATGGTCGGGAGGATGTTGTCCAAGCAGTTGGGAGCGGTTTTACTGCCCGGAGCTTGTTTCCTTGGAGGGATGACCAAGCATCCCACCACAACGACACAAGCCTCGTATATACATCCCCACGAACGTCAGATGATGGGACACAATGGGAGGCTGGCCGAGGCAGAAGGACTGCAGCCTTGGCTGCAGCATCCGCAGCCTCATTCCCAGGCACACCTACAAGTCCGGGAACCCACAGAAAGCTGACAGAACCACCATTATCAGCGAAAGAATGGAGGGACTGCTGTATCCGTTGAATCAACGGATGGACCGGATAGGGAGCTCCAAGGCTCTGAAGAGCACTGAGTGAGTCAGCAGAGTACATACGATGAATGGCGGTGGCGGCGGGCATACTGAACGGCCTGATGGAGAGCAAAAAGCTCGGCCGTAAAGCTGGAACATTGGTCGAGGAGCCGGTATTTAAAGGTGCCAGCCCCGACGACAAAGGCACAGCCGACACCATCGTCAGTTTTGGAGCCATCGGTGTAAATAAAGTTGTGACCGGCAAGTCGAGCACGAAGTTCGACAAACCGTGAGCAATACACTGCAGCCGGAGTACCCTCCTTCGGGAGTGAGCTGAGGTCGAGATAAATACGAACCGGGGCCTGGAGCCAAGGTCGTGTCGGGCTCTCACCCTCTCTGAAGGTGGCAGGGAGGGCAAAATCCAATTGTCTAAGCAGGCGACGGAAGCGGACTCCGGGGGGCAGCAGGGCAGACACATACAACCCGTACTGACGGTCGAGAGAATCGGCGAAGAAGGACTGGTAAGAGGGGTGGTCGGGCATAGACAACAGCCGGCAGGCATACCGACACAGCAGTACGTCGCGCCGGTAGGTCAATGGTAACTCGGCAGCTTCAGCATAAAGACTCTCGACAGGACTAGTGTAGAAGGCTCCGGTCGCAAGACGTATCCCCCGATGGTGGATGGAGTTGAGCCGGCGTAAGAGGGATGGCCGAGCGGACGAGTAGACGAAGCTCCCATAATCCAGCTTCGATCGGACTATGGACCGATACAAGCGAAGCAGGACAGTGCGATCCGCTCCCCAAGATGAACCGCTAAGAACTCTGAGGACATTAAGGGAACGTGTACAACGGGCCGCCAAATAAGAGACATGTGGAGATCAACACAGTTTCCTGTCCAACGTGAGCCCCAGAAACTTAGTTGTGTCCACGAATGGGAGAACAACGGGACCGAGATGTAAGGATGGCGGAAGGAACGCTTTATAACGCCAAAAGTTGATACAAACCGTCTTCTCTTCAGAGAACCGGAAGCCATTTGCCACGCTCCATGAGTAGAGGCTGTATAGACAACGCTGAAGGCAGCGCTCCAGGAGGCATGTTCTCTGGGCACTGCAGTAGATCGCGAAGTCATCGACAAAGAGAGAGCCTGAGACATTAGGTGGAATGCAATCCATAATTGGATTGATCGCGATGGCAAAAAGGGCTACGCTCAAGACGGAGCCCTGAGGCACTCCGTTCTCCTGGAGGAAGACGTCGGACAATACGGAACCCACACGTACCCTAAACTTTCGATCCGTTAAAAAGGAATCAATAAAAAGGGGCAGGCGACCGCATAGGCCCCACCTGTATATAGTGCAGAGGATACCTCCTCTCCAACAGGTATCATAAGCCTTCTCCAAGTCGAAGAACACGGCTACCGTTTGGCGCCTTCGCAAAAAGTTGTTCATGATGAATGTCGACAAGGTCACAAGGTGGTCGACAGCGGAGCGGCGGCGACGAAAGCCGCATTGGACATTGGTAAGTAGCCGTCGAGATTCAAGAATCCAGACTAACCGAGCATTAACCATGCGCTCCATCACCTTACAGACACAGCTTGTAAGAGAAATGGGGCGGTAACTAGAAGGAAGGTGTCTATCCTTCCCGAGTTTGGGTATAGGAACAACAACGGCGTCACGCCAACGCATGAGGACTTGACCTTCGGTCCAGACGCGATTGTAGGTACGAAGATGGAAGCTTTTTCCCGCCGGAGAAAGGTGTGCCAGCATCTGAACGTGAATGGCATCGGGCCCCGGAGCAGAGGACCGGGACAGTGCAAGCGCACGTTCGAGTTCCCGCATAGTAAAGGGGGCATTATAAGTTTCCAGATTCAGCGAGTGGAAGGAAGGTCGCCGAGTCTCTTCTGCCTCTTTCCTGGGAAGGAAGGCTGGATGGTAATGGGCGGAGCTTGAAACTTCCGCGAAAAAGCGGCCAAAGGCGTTGGAGACAGCCACAGGATCAACAAGGACCTCATTACCTGAGGTCAGGCCAGGTACCGAGGAGTGGGCCTTAATGCCCGACAGCCGGCGCAGGCTACCCCAAACGACGGTAGAGGGAGTAAAACTGTTAAAGGAGCTGGTGAAAGAGGCCCAACAAGCTTTTTTGCTGTCTTTGATGACTACGGCATTGCGTTCGGAGTCGTTTGTATTCAATACAATTCGCCAACGTAGGATGGCGGCGAAAGGTGCGTAAAGCACTTCGTCGAGCACGGATAGCGTCCCTACAAGCCTCGTTCCACCAGAGGACGGAAACGCGACGTGAAGAAGAAGTAGTACGAGGAATGGAACGTTCGGCAGCATTGATGATAACAGCCGTGAGGTATTCGACCTGACTGTCACAACTGGGAAAATCGTGGTCCGGAAAGGTCGCGAGGGAGGAGTAAAGTCCCCAGTCAGCTTTCAGTATGTTCCAGCTCGAAGGACGTGGGGATGGGGTGTGGTGCAGGAGACGAACGACACAGGGGAAGTGGTCGCTCGAATAGGTGTCAGAAAGGACATACCACTCGAACCGACGGGCAAGAGTGGTAGAACAGATCGAGAGGTCCAAGTGGGAGTAGGTATGAGTAAAGTCCGAGAGGAAAGTCAGGGCGCCAGTATTGAGGCAGACAAGATTGAGATGGATGAAGACATCCGCCAAGAGTGAGCCTCTTTGACAGGATGCAGGAGAGCCCCAAAGGGGATGATGGGCATTGAAGTTGCCAAACAATAAAAACGGCGGGGGAAGCTGAACGATCAGGTGCATCATGTCAGCCCGACTAACAGCAGATGACGGTGGAGTGTAGATGGTACAAACTGAAAAAGTAAAAGCAGAAAGAGTAATACGGACAGCTACTGCTTGGAGTGGGGTGGTCAATGGGATGGGATGGTAATAGACATCGTCCCGAATGAGCAACATGACCCCACCATGAGCTGGGATACCGTCCACAGGGGTGAGGTCATACCGCTCTGAGGTATAGTGGGTAAAGGCATGACGGTCAGTCGGACGCAACTTGGTTTCCTGGAGACCAAGGACGAGCGGACAGTACAGGCGGAGGAGCAGTTTTAATTCCTCCCGATTAGATCGAATACCTCTTATGTTCCAATGAAACAACGCCATCGCTAGTCAAAAAGTTGGGGGAACGAGACGGGGGAAGAGCTGGTCACCTCGACGGCCGTGGAGTGCCAGGTTGCGAGGGAACAACGCTACAACCGACGGGAGGCGGATCCGGTTCCATCGACTCGTCGCCAGCTGCGGCCGCTGTCCCTGGTTGTGTAGGAGGGGCAGCATCTTTTGCCGACGAAAGGCCAGCTGAGCGCCTGGCAGCAGAGCGTCCCGGCGAAACTGAGGACGGCCGGGAGCAGCGACTCACGGATGGAGCGTCAGACGAAACGCGCCGGGGTGGAGAGGGGGAGAGAGACTTCTTCTTGAAGGCCTTCTTGAAAGGCCGAGGAGGCACAGGGATGGTGGGCTGGAGCCGAAGAAGGTCCTCACGCGCGGGGTCCGTTTTGAAACGCCGGACCTCGGAAGCTGGGGTCCAGAACGTTTCCCCGATGGACGCCTGAGAAGAGGATCGCTTCTCAGGTGGCGTGGGGGCAGGAGGAGGAGGAAGGGTGGCCCCTGGGGCAGAGGGGGTGGGGGCCACGGGGGAGGAGGATTTGGAAGGGAGGGATTTGGGAGGTGGAGGCAGAGCCCCCTGATGGGCGGAGGAGGCGGAGGGGGGACAGGATAGGGGTGAGGATACCGCGGAAGGAGTGGACACAACTGAGGCAAACGAAGTGGTCAATGGCACGGGATGGAGGCGGTCATACTTCTTCCTGGCCTCAGAATAAGAGAGACGATCCAAAGTTTTGATTTCTTGAATCTTCTTCTCCTTCTGGTATGCGGGGCAGTCTGAGGATCTAGGCGAGTGGACGCCAGGACAATTAATGCACCGAGGTGGTGGGGTGCATGTATGTTCCTCACGAAGAGGACGTCCACAATCGCCACAAAGTGGCTCAGCCTCACACCGTGACGACATGTGCCCAAAGCGCAAACACCTAAAACAGCGCATAGGAGGCGGGATGTAAGGTCGCACGTCACACCGGTAGCACATCACCTTTACCTTCTCCGGGAGAACGTCCCCCTCGAAGGCGAGGATAAAGGCCCCGGTGTCGATGCGACGGTCTCTGGGGCCGCGCTGGACTCGCCGGACGAAATGCACGCCTCGGCGCTCCAGGTTGGCCCTGAGCTCCTCATCAGATTGTAGCAGGGGGTCACGATGAAAAATAACCCCCTGCGTTCTATTTAGTGCCAGATGTGGGACAATGGATACTGAGATGTCCCCTAGTCGGTCGCACGCCTGGAGCGCCGCCGACTGTGTGGCGGAGGTGGTCTTGATAAGAACGGACCCTGAACGCATCTTGCTGAGAGCCTCGATTTCCCCGAAGATGTCCTCAATGTGCTGAACAAAGAACATGGGCTTGGAGGTGGCGAATGTCCCCCCATCGGTTCGAAAACAGACCAAATAGCGGGGGAAGTACTTCGCCCCAAGCCGGCGGGCCTGTCCCTCCTCCCATGGAGTGGCCAATGGGGAAAGGGCAGGAGAACCAGAACTAGAAACGGTACCTTTTCTTTTGAAAGACTCGGCCGCAGAGCGACCTGATACGTGGTGACGTTTCATCCGCGAAACGTCCGCCCCGATACCACCCACTCCGACCAGGGGCTCTCCCCACGGGCGCCACCCAGCCGCAGCAAGGGCCACCTGGCAGGATGACCATTGCCAGGAGTCCTGATGCCCCAAGGAGACGGGCATCTACTCCTTGGCCGACGTGGGGAGGGTGCAGCTCAGGTATTGGCAGTACGATCCCTGTGTTGTCAGGGGGCTACAACCTAGAGGGTACATGACGACCACACCACAACAGGCTGGCTACCGTGCTGGATTTCTGGTGCCATGGAAAGTCCATCATGATCGCTGGTGCAGATGGAGATGCACTGTGGGCGTAACTTGGACAACCCATCAGGCGTTTAGGCCCAATTTGAGGAATAGTGGGTATGGTTACAACGCCGGTGCAATGCTGAGTGCCAAGGTCTTAGTGCACTTAGGACCAGTGGTACACCACGTAAGGTGTCCTTCCCCAAAAGGCTCGTACTTCTGTAGAATTTTGAAAAATGGAGGTCAAACCCCAAGGGGGACCATCACATGGAAGGTCGAAACGGTTGAAACTCCTTTTAGTCGCCTCTTACGACAGGCAGGAATACCTCGGGCCTATTCTTACCCCGGACCCGCAGGGGGGCTGTATCATTGTAAGAGCTACAGAGGCAAGCGAGTGTGCCAGGGCTTACCCCAGTTCGCTGCTACCGGCGCCATATCGTCATAACACGAATGTATTTAACATACAGTATGTGACCGAAAGTATCTGGACACCTGGCTGAAAATTATTTACAAGTACGTGGCGCTCTTCATCGGTAATGCTGGAATTATATATGATGTTGGGCCACCCTCAGCCTTCATGACAGCTTCCACTCTCGCAGGCGTATGTTCAATCAGGTGCTTGATTGTACCTTCGGGAATGGCAGCCCGTTCTTCACGGAGTGCCGCACTGAGGAGAGGTATCGATGTCGGTCGGTTATGCCTGGCACGAAGTCGGCGTTCCAGAACATTCCAAAGACGTTCTACAGAATTCGGGTCAGGACTCCGTGCAAGCCGGTCCATTACAGAGATGATATTGTCGTGTAACTACTCCGCTACATGCCGTGCATTATGAAAAGGTGCTCGGTCGTGTTGAAAGATGCAATCGCAATAGCCATCGCCATCGCCCAATTTCTCTTCAACAGTGGGAAGCAAGAAGGTGCTTAAAACATCGATGTAGGCCTGTGCTGTGGTAGTGCCACGTAAAACGACAAGGGGTGCAAGCCCCCTCCATGAAAAACACGACCACAACATGACACTACCGCCTCCGAATTTTACTGTTGGCACTACACACGCTGGCAGATGACGTTCACCGGGAATTCGCCATACCCATACCCTGCCATCGGATCTCCACATTGTGTACAATGATTCGTCACTCCACAGAACGTTTTTTCACTCTTCAGTAAGCCAATGTTTACACTCCTTACACCAAGCGAGGTATCGTTTGGCATTCACCAGTGTGATGTGTGGCTTATGAACAGCCGGTCGACCATGAGATCCAAGTTTTCTCATCTCCTGCCTAACTGTCATAGTACTTGCAATGGATCCTGATGCTGTTTGGAATTCCTGTGTGATGGTGTGGATACATGTCTGCCTATTAAACATTACCACCCTCTTCAACTGTCGGCGGTCTCTGTCAGTCAACAGACGAGGTTGGCCTGTTCACTTTAGTGCTGTACGTGTCCCTTGACGTTTCCACTTCACTATCGCATCGGAACTAGTGGACCTAGGGATGTTTAGGAATGTGGAAATCTCGCATATAGACGTATGACCCAAGTGACGCCCAATCACCTGACCACGTTCCGCGGAACGCCCCATTCTGCTCTCACGATGTCTAATTACTACTGAGGTCGCTGATATGAAGTACATGGCAGTAGGAAGCAGCAAAATGCACCTAATATGAAAAACTTATGTTTTTAGAGGTGTTCGGGTACTTTTGATCACATAATGCACAAAGGATTGCCCCATAATCTAATACGGAAATTAAAAATTAAAATAACTTTTCCAAACTTCTTCAGTGTATGCTTCAGTATATTTTGAAGTCTCAGAATGATCGACACAATGCGCGCCGAAATATCAATGTGTCTGCCCCAGTTTAAACGCCTGTGTGTGCTGTGCCTCAGTTGACATCAGAGATGGGCAGACTTGGAATGCGTTTCCCGTGAAAGTAGGAAGTGAACTCGCGAGGACTGTACACCAACTTGGATCGCTTACATTTCACTGAAAACTGTTTTTGTACCGCCCGTAATGTTGACAAAACCTAGTGGAAAGTGGCGAGATTACACCGAAGAGCCAAACAAACTGATAAATCTGCCTAATATCGTTTAGGCCCCCACGAGCACGCAGAACTGCCGCAACACGACGTGACATGGACTCGACTAATGTCTGCAGTAGTGCTGGATGGAAATGACACCATGAATCCTGCTGGGCTGTCCATAAATCCAGAAGAGGGGGGGGGGGGGGGTTCTCTTCTGAACAGCACGTTGCAAGGCATCCCAGACGTGCTCAATAATGTTCATGTCTGGGAAGTTTGGTAGCCAGCGGATGTGTTTCAGCTCAGAACAGTGTTCCTGGACCCACTCTGTAGCAATTCTGGACGTGTCGGGTGTCTCATTATCCTGCTGGATTTGCCGAAGTCCTTCGGAATGCTCAATGGACATGAAAGGACGCTTGTGATCAGACGGACTGCTTACGTATGTGTCACAATCTTATCTAGACGTGTCAGGGATCCCATATCACTCCGACTGCACATGCTCCACACCATTACGGAGTCTCCGCCAGTTTTAATAGTCCTCTGCTGACATGCAGGGTCCATAGATTCTTGAGGTTGTGTCGAGACCCGTAGACGTCCATCCGCTCGAAACAATTTGAAACGAGACCCGTCCGACCAGGCAACATGTTTCCAGTTATCAATATTCTAATGTCGGTGTTGACGGGCCGAGGCGAGGCGTAAAGCTTTGTATCGTGCAGTCATCAAGGGTACACGAGTGGGTTTCGGCTCCGGAAACCCATATCAATGTTGTTTCGTTGAATGGTTCGCACGCTGACACTTAATGCCCAGCATTGAAATCTGCAGCAGTCTGCGAAAGTGTTGCACTTCTGTCAAGTCGAACGATTGTCTTCAGTCGTCGTTGGTCCCGTTCTTGCAGGATCTCTTTCTGGCCGCAGCGATGTCAGAAATTTGATGTTTTTCCGCATTCCTGGCATTCGCAATATACACGTGAAATGGTCGTACGGGAAAATTCCCACTTTATTGCTACCTCGGAGATGCTGTGTCCCATCGCTCGTGCGCCGACTGTAACATCCCGACATCCCGTTCAAACTCACATCTTGATAACCAGCCATTATAGCAGCGGTGACTGATTTAACAACTGCGCCAATCACTTGTTTTCTTGTATAGGCGTTACCTACCACAGCGCCGTATTCTGCCTGTTTACGTGTCTCTGTAATAGAATACGCAAGCCTATACCAGCTTCTTTGGCGCTTCAGTGTATTTTTTCACTTTTAAGGAGAGCAGTTAACTTTTGTGATTACAAGTCACGATGATAGACCATTTTACTTGGAACTTCCCGTAGGTTACCTCAACTGTTAATAGTACTGTTTCCATTAGGATTACTACTACTACTACTACTACTACTACTACATCATCATCATCATCATCATCATCATCATCATCATCATCATTACTTCTTTCTTTTCTCAGACGTTATGTCTGGTCAAAAATGGAAAGTGACGCGGACCTTGATCAAGCGTGACTTCCTTTTAACTGTACGTTATATGTTATATTGCATTTAGGAACTTTCGGGTAATTGAACATGTATCAATAATTACGGATTTCTGTAGTTGTATATATAAGTTTGGATGTAGCTGAATTGCATTGATGTACTGGTGGATATTGTGTGGTATGACTCCTGTAGTTGATAGTATAATTGGTATAACGTCAACTTTATCCTGATGCCACATGTCCTTGCCTTCCTCAGCCATTTGGAAGTATTTTTCAATTTTTTCTCCTGTTTTCTTTTGTATATTTGTTGTATTGGGTATGGATATTTCGATTAGTTGTGTTAATTTCTTCTTTTTATTGGTGAGTATGATGTCAGGTTTATTATGTGGTGTTTTATCTGTTATGGTTCTGTTCCAGTATAATTTGTATTCATCATTCTCCAGCACATTTTGTGGTGCATACTTGTATGTAGGAACGTGTTGTTTTATAAGTTTATGTTGTAAGGCAAGCTGTTGATGTATTATTTTTGCTACATTGTCATGTCTTCTGGGGTATTCTGTATTTGCTAGTATTGTACATCCGCTTGTGATGTGATCTACTGTTTCTATTTGTTGTTTGCAAAGTCTGCATTTATCTGTTGTGGTATTGGGATCTTTAATAATATGCTTGCTGTAATATCTGGTGTTTATCGTTTGATCCTGTATTATTATTATTATTATTCTTTACTTTCTGAGACGTTAAGTCTGGTTAAAAATGAAAAGTGACGCGGACCTTGATCAGGCGTCACTTCCGTTTTAACTGTATGGTATGTGTTATATTGCATTTAGGAACTTTCGGGTAATTGAACATGTATCAATAATTACCGATTTCTGTAGTTGTATATATACGTTTGGATGTAGCTCTATTGCATTGATGTACTGGTGGATATTGTGTGGTATGACTCCTGTAGTTGATAGTATAATTGGTATGATGTCAACTTTATCCTGATGCCACATGTCTTTGACTTCCTCAGCCAGTTGGATGTATTTTTCAATTTTTTCTCCTGTTTTCTTTTGTATATTTGTTGTATTGGGTATGGATATTTCGATTAGTTGTGTTAATTTCTTCTTTTTATTGGTGAGTATGATGTCAGGTTTGTTATGTGGCGTTGTTTTATCTGTTATAATGGTTCTGTTCCAGTATAATTTGTATTCATCATTCTCCAGTACATTTTGTGGTGCATACTTGTATGTAGGAACTTGTTGTTTTAAAAGTTTATGTTGTAAGGCAAGCTGTTGATGTATTATTTTTGCTACATTGTCATGTCTTCTGGGGTATTCTGTATTTGCTAGTATTGTACATCCGCTTGTGATGTGATCTACTGTTTCTATTTGTTGTTTACAAAGTCTGCATTTATCTGTTGTGGTATTGGGATCTTTAATAATATGCTTGCTGTAATACCTGGTGTTTATTGTTTGATCCTGTATTGCAATCATGAATCCTTCTGTCTCACTGTATATATTGCCTTTTCTTAGCCATGTGTTGGATGCGTCTTGATCGATGTGTGGCTGTGTTAGATGATACGGGTGCTTGCCATGAAGTGTTTTCTTTTTCCAATTTACTTTCTTCGTATCTGTTGATGTTATGTGGTCTAAAGGGTTGTAGAGGTGGTTATGAAATTGTAGTGGTGTAGCCGATGTATTTATATGAGTGATTGCTTTGTGTATTTTGCTAGTTTCTGCTCGTTCTATAAAGAATTTTCTTAAATTGTCTACCTGTCCATAATGTAGGTTTTTTATATCGATAAATCCCCTTCCTCCTTCCTTTCTGCTTAATGTGAATCTTTCTGTTGCTGAATGTATGTGATGTATTCTATATTTATGGCATTGTGATCGTGTAAGTGTATTGAGTGCTTCTAGGTCTGCGTTACTCCATTTCACTACTCCAAATGGGTAGGTCAATATTGGTATGGCATAAGTATTTATAGCTTTGGTCTTGTTTCTTGCCGTCAATTCTGTTTTCAGTATTTTTGTTACTCTTTGTCTATATTTTTCTTTTAGTTGTTCTTTAATATTTGTATTATCTATTCCTATTTTTTGTCTGTATCCTAGATATTTATAGGCATCCGTTTTTTCCATCGCTTCTATGCAGTCGCTGTGGTTATCCACTATGTAATCTTGTTTAGTGTGTTTTCCCTTGACTATGCTATTTTTCTTACATTTGTCTGTTCCAAACGCCATACTTATATCATTGCTGAATACTTCTGTTATCTTTAGTAATTGGTTGAGTTGTTGATTTGTTGCTGCCAGTAGTTTTAGATCATCCATGTATAGCAAATGTGTGATTTTGTGTGTGTATGTTCCAGTAATATTGTATCCATAATTTGTATTATTTAGCATGTTGGATAGTGGGTTCAGAGCAAGGCAGAACCAGAAAGGACTTAATGAGTCTCCTTGGTATATTCCACGCTTAATCTGTATTGGCTGTGATGTGATATTATCTGAATTTGTTTGGATATTAAGTGTGGTTTTCCAGTTTTTCATTACTATGTTTAGGAACTGTATCAATTTAGGATCTACTTTGTATATTTCCAATATTTGTAGTAACCATGAGTGGGGTACACTATCAAAAGCTTTTTGGTAATCAATGTATGCGTAGTGTAGAGACCTTTGTTTAGTTTTAGCTTGATATGTCACCTCTGCATCTATTATCAGTTGCTCTTTACATCCTCGCGCTCCTTTGCAGCAGCCTTTTTGTTCTTCATTTATAATTTTGTTCTGTGTTGTATGTGTCATTAATTTCTGTGTAATGACTGAAGTTAATATTTTGTAGATTGTTGGTAGGCATGTTATGGGGCGATATTTAGCTGGGTTTGCTGTGTCTGCTTGATCTTTAGGTTTCAGATAAGTTATTCCATGTGTAAGTGTATCAGGGAATATGTATGGGTCTGCAATGTAACTGTTAAATAATTTAGTTAGATGTGAATGTGTTGAGGTGAACTTCTTTAGCCAGAAATTTGCTATTTTATCATTTCCAGGGGCTTTCCAATTGTGCGTAGAATTAATTGCTCGGGTTACTTCATGTTGCAAAATTATCACTTCAGGCATTTGTGGTATCATCTTGTATGTATCTGTTTCTGCTTGTATCCACCGTGCATGCCTGTTATGTTGTACCGGGTTTGACCATATGCTGCTCCAGAAGTGTTCCATGTCTCTTATGTTTGGTGGATTGTCCATTTTTATGTATGTGTTATCTATTGTTTGGTAAAATTTCTTTTGGTTTGTGTTGAATGTTTGGTTTTGTTTCCTTCTATTTTCACTTTTTTTGTATCTTCTAAGTCGTTTCGCCAAAGCTTGTAATTTTTGCTTCTTTTCATCTAATTGCTCTATTGCTTCTTGTTGTGAGATTTTACCTAACCTTTTTCGTTTTTTGTCTGATATTTCATTTCTTATAAATTGTGTTAACTGTCCGATGTCTTTTCTCAGTTTTTCTATTCTGATCTGTAGCCTGTGTTGCCATGCTGGTTTTGTGGTTTTCTTCTGTATGTTGGTTGGTTCTGATCTCTGTCTAGTGTGTATATTTAGTGTAGTGAGTGCTCCTATATAAACCAGTAGTTGTAACTCTTCCATAGTTGTGTTTTCATTTATTTTGTTGTGTATGATTGTGTTGATAGTTTTTATTGTTGTTTCGACTTGTGGGTTATTTGGTGGTCTATGCAAGAATGGTCTAATGTCTGTATTTGTGTCTTTGTATTCTATATATGTTAGCTGAAATTTTTCTTCTATATCTAGCATCTGTGTCACTTCGTGTTCTATTTGTGCTTGTTCTGGTGGCTGTCTTAAGATTTCGTTTTCCTCTGATTGTTTAATTGGTGCGTGTTGTTCTTTGTTTGTTTGCTCTGGGATGTTTGAGTCCATTACTGTATTTTCTTCTTCTTCTGATTGCACATTATTTTGTTCCAGTATTTGTTGTACTTCTTGTTTGATGTTTTCTAATTCTGACTGGGGTATCCTGTTATTTTTGATTATTACACGGATCTGATCAGCTAGTCGTTGTTCTGTTAAAAATTTTAATTCTGGGTATCTGGTAATAAATGTTGTGTATACTTGTGATCTGTATCCAGTTGTGTTGGTTCCTAGGTTTGTTGCTTGGTAATAACAGAACATGAGGTGTCGATTAACTTCATCTGACCATCTCATCCTCTGTCTTTGTTTTCCTTCTAGGGTGGTTGCAGGAAGCATATCCTGCAAAACACCTCTATTTGGATTTAAATCATTTTCCAGTTGGCTAGCAGTGTCGTTACCATTGTGGGCGGGCATAGGGTTCAAGCGTCGTCCCCGACCATGACGGCGCTTGTCCGAGGCTTCTTTAGTTCTGTCCTGAACCAACTAATCACACTAAAAGGGGGGTTAGCCCTATTAGTGGTTTGTTCTTTTCGTCGCCTTTTACGACTGGCAGAACATACATATTATTATTATTATTATTATTATTATTATTATTATTATTATTATTATTAATATTATTACTATGGATATTATTATATTTTCGGTGTGTGAAATTTTAAAGAAGATATCAGTCCGTTAGAACTCAAAACCTTTATTTATAGTCATTGTTCCCGATCCTGATGAGTAAATATGAAGTAGATCATTTTCTTTTTGTGGGTACAATGATTAATATGGACTTGCAGACTGGAAATTATGGTCAATACGCTCTACATCCCTTTCTGGCTGACTGCAGAAAAGTTCTCAGGCTCATGTTAACGGCGAAGGGAGGTGTAATGCACGCACAGACAATTACATGCCCTTTCACAAGTTTAATAACTAAGTATCAACAGTTCGGTTATTTGCCCACTGTCCCACAGCATGCCTCAAACCTATTGAAATAGGTGATAGTGGGCCACAACCGATTATATTGAGATAGGGAAGCAATGGTCGGAAATCCACATTTATTGTGTTATGTATATGGCGTACACTGCGTAACAACAACGTAGTTCATAGTAATTGTCCAAAGCAACGATGGCCAGTCTCAATGAGTGTTTTGGAACGGCGCATGCGATTCTGCCGCATTCTCCCAATGATCCCGGGTGTCTGTTGCACACTGAAACAGGCAGCGGGTGATAACTTACAACCCCGGGCCACCAGGCAGACAGACTGCTCACAACTTCGCTCATAGCACGTGTGTCATCAGTGCGTGATTTCGCGCGGTAGGCGCGCGGCCGAGGCAGCTGCCTCGGCCACGTCGGAGTCTATCGATCGCCGGCCGGCGGGACTTGCAACGTCGGCTGCCTCATCGTCTGCTCCGTTTACGACGACCCAGGCGATGACAGGACGACTTGCGAGGAAATTTAACACTGGCTACCGACACGGATTTCGAGAGGACGGCTATTCAACTCTCTACGACCACCGACGGCGCTCGTATTTCTACCACTCACTAACATCCCTATAACAGGAACGACTCACTCCGAAACACTCAACTGCTACCGGTTCAGCATGCCTCCACTGAAGTGGACCAAATCCAAGACCACAACATAGAAGAGGACCTTTCACCAGACGCTTTTCATCTTCACCGAGCGACGAGGAGGCGGATGACGCTCCAGAGGCGCAAAACACACGGGACAATGATTCTGAACCGTCCAATACAATCCTAGACACCGGCGACTAACGTTTGCAGAGGAAAACCCGAGAAAACAGAAGGCATAGGTGGAAACGTTTCCAGCCGATCGCCCCATAAATCTCCGAGCATGGGGAAGGCACTGGCATGCTCGGCTGCCTCTCCTGCCAACCAGTTGGAACCTACATCTAAACCTACACCGTCGAGCAAAATACCGGTGATCAGGTTTTACTACACGTCTAACTAAGTGAAACTTACGACGCATTAAAGCAACACTTTTTCAAGGCTCCCCCAAAGGGGATATTCCAAGGAGACCGAATGAAGTATCATCTCGATTCTTATGACGAATATGAGCAGGCAATGCAGTTCCTCGAATAGTACAACATCCTGCTGCTTTTTACTCGCCGGCACCAGAGGCAAAATAGCTGAAAGTGGTCACAAAAGGACTACTCTCCCAAGTACCAGTGGCTCACGTTACATGGAAACTGCATGAGAATAGGTTCACCTTAGCGAAAGCGCACCAATGTAAAAAGCGAGATGAAGAGGGAAACGACTTAGTGCCCATGCCAGTATTTGTGGTAAATCTACCTAAGTCGAAGGATAACGACAAGATTTGCGGTGTACACTACTATTTGCACAATTCGAGTCGCTTCGAAACATTCAGAAACAAAGACGGGGCATCTCAATGCAAGCGGTGCTAGCGGTTCAATCATATAGCTAACTATTCCTCACTTCCCGCACACTGTGTCCGCGGTGCCGACTACCACGCCTCCGAAGACTGCACGTTGCCATGCACGTCCAAGGCGAAATGCTCCATGTTGCCTCGTAGCGTGGCTGTAAAAAGCACCAGGACATGTTGCGGCCAGTCAGAACCCACACAGGACCAGCCTCTGCTTACAACACCTAGAGAGGTCGCCAAGATTGTCCTCAAGATGAAGAACTCAGAGCTGAGGATGAACACATCAGCAACACAGACTTATGACACCTCCAATGGAAGGCGACGATCCTCCTAACAAAAATCATACATGTCTGTCAAGTAAACTCACACTTCCTACCTGCCTGGAAGGCTGTGAAGCTCATCCCTATTTCAAAGCCCGGCCACCACCTTGCACAGCCACCAAATCACCGATGCTCAATACGATACTTAAGATGGTGTTGTTGTAAGATTGAATCTGCCTCAGGGACCATTGTATTACTTGGCCAGAACAATTCGGCTTTCAGCAGAACATATCATCCAAGTTGCAGCTCATTTGTCTCATGGAACATACTCTTAACTTTAACCTGCCACAGTCCACTGTCGGCGTTTTTTTGACCTCGGAAAGGCAAATGGCACAGCCTGACTGGACAACTGGATGCCCGAACTGTCACCAAACGCCTCCCTCAGACTGCTACATTAAGCTAGTGGACACCTTTCCACACGGAAGAACTTTCTACGTCACTGTTGATGGTAAGAGATCTGCATTGAAAACTCTGGCTGAAGACATTCTTCACAGTACCGGTATTTTGCCCCTGCTTTTCGACCTATACATCAATCACCTCCCAACGAATCCACATATAGCCTGCAGCCTTCACGCAGGTTACACCGCATTTTTATGTTGGGGCGAAACACTGATGAATTGCTCACCAGGGCACGAGCACAAATTGATTTCATGGAGACATGGGCATTTCGCGAATAAAATTACCACCAACCTCAGCAAGACGGTGGCAGTGTTCACACAGAAGAGACGACCACTCCTACACTTCCCACTGCAGATTTTGAGACTACCCATTCAGAGTCGCTGTCTAGGAAACACTTAAGAGTATTTTGGATAAGTCACTGATGTTTATGCTTTACTTGCAAGAGCAGAAGACAGCCGTGAAAAAACATGGTTCATGCCTAAATCCCCTTTTTCGTCAGTAAGTATTTTAATGCCAAGACGAAATTTCTACACCACAAATCCGAAGTGCAGGAAAACTTCTGTACAGATGCGCAGTGTGGGGCATAACTTTTGATTCTGACAGTAAGTCCCTACAGACAATCCAAAATCGGAGCATGAAGTGGACGCTGGGGTGCCTCATTGGACCAGAACATGAGAAATTCACGAAGCCCTTCGGGAACGATACTTAAAGGACAAGGTAACAGAATACACCACCAAGTTATTCACCAAGATCGACATGTTATGAGACGCAGTACACCAACTATGCCTTGACAGAACGACACACCCACAACACAGGTGTATGTAAAACGTGCCATGGACTTGTGTGTGCTGGCACCCTCCATGACTCCATTCTCACATTCGAAGAAGAACGTCGAGAGTATGGTCTAATCTTGAACCAACCTCCCACTGATGTAGCACTTGATGTTTCATACCTTCATGGAAATAATGGTACCACGATGTTAATGTCCACGAGCACCTGAACACTTACCCTCACCGTTAGATTGGAAGGGAAGGTCCTGTTCCATGGCTGGCTCGATCACCAGGTCTCATACCTCTGAACTTTTCCTTCTGAGGTAACGTGAAGACAGTTTTTTTAAACACCTGTAGAAACGGTTGGTTGGTTGATTGGGGTTTAAGGGACCAAACAGCAAGGTCATCAGTCCCTTGTGTAAAAGGTGGTCCATTCGGACCGATTTACATCTCAGAACAGTCATAACGATAAAAGATAAAAGGTTAAAAAACGTAGAAGTCCAGTCGTGTTGTCAATGGTGAAAACAAAAGGAGGGAAGTCAGCAAGTGGGCAACCACAAGGCTATGCTAGAGGCAAGAAATATCCCACCTCTGACGCAGTACAGGCAAGATCACCTACTATCCAAAAGCGTTCAACCGCTAGAATGTAAAAGTGCGTATTGTAAAAGGAGACTAACCAAATCTAAAAAGCGATAAAAATAGAGTAAAAGGGAAAGAAAAGAGGATCTTGGCGAGGGAGGGGAGTCAGGAATCTCAAAACATAGCTGACAGTGGGAGACACCCCAACCCTCACCACCCTGCCCCTACTCCAGAGGGAGATTAAAACCCTTAAAACTGAAAATAAAAACCACTTTCACGGAGGAAACTGAGAACCAGTTCAACTATGCGGGAATCTTCTGCCAATATTAAAGGTAAAGTGTGGGGAAGTCTGCACTTGGTATACAGAGCCAAAAGAATAGGGCATTCCACAAAAAATGTGGGCTACTGACTGGAAGGCTCCAGAACCACAAAGTGGGTGTGCCTCATTATGTGAAAGAAAACCATGGGTCAGCCTGGTATGGTCGATGTGGAGACGACACAGTGTGGTTGAGTCCTTTCGGGAGAGGCAGAAGGAAGAACGCCATGGGACAGGTGTCACCTTAATCGCACGAAGTTTATTAGACAGGGAGGTAACCTCCCAAGTGTTAGTCCATGATTGTGCGAAGTGGGATTTGATATGAAGCCGTAAATCCGCCGCAGGAGGGGTTACAGAGAAGGAGGGATAAGTGACTGCTCCCAGCAAGCTCATTACGTTGGTTACCCACATGGCTGGGAACCCAAAGGAAGTCAACGGAACAAGCAGCATGGTGAAGATCAGCGAGATGGTCATGGATGGCCGAGACCAAGGGATGGCGGGAAAAACACCGGTCAACAGCGTGAAGGCCACTCATTGAGTCCATACATAACAAAACGCGGTTGAGTTGGGACCGTTTAATAAAGGTAAGGGCCTGGGAAATTGCCATCAGTTCTGCAGTAAACACCTCACATGCACATGGCAGGAGATCTTCCATGCCAACAGAGGATGTAAAGGCATATCCCACACGATCAGCAGATTTGGAGCCATTGGTGTAAAAACAACAGCATCTCAAAAATCCCATAAAATTCAGCGGAAAAAACAACAGAACACCATTAGGAGAATGGAATCCTTCGGACCTCGGCGGAGATCCAGCAGAATCCTGGGCCGAAGAACTAACCAACAAGGGTGCTGGGGAGGGAACGTGGGGAACGGGACCAAGAAGGAAGCTGAAAATCATGGCGAAGAGACACAAGGCGGGGCCCAACCAGTAAACCCGCCCGAGGGCGGGAATGAGGTGGGCGACGTCCTTGGTCTGTGAACAGGATAGAATAGGAAGTATGAGTGGGAGAGGAATTGACAGCGATTGCATAAGAAACCAGAAGCTGGGACTGCCGAACAGAAAGGGGGGGGGGGGAATCCCAGCTTCAACCAGGAGACTATCAACAGGGCTAGTAGGGAAGGCACCGGTGGCCAAACGGATACCATGATGGTGGACCGGATCTAGGAGGTGCAGTGTGGAAGGAGCAGCTGAACTATAAACTTGACAACCGTAGTCCAAGAGAGACAGCACTAAAGCCCGATAAAGATGGAGAAGAGTGGAACGATCTGCACCCCAAGAGGTGTGGGCAAGGAAGTGAAGGACACTGAGTTTACGGAAACATCCTTTTCTAGGTTTTTAAAAAAGGCGTATGATTGCATTGATCGTGACGTTATTCATAACACAATGGTAAAAGCTTCGAGCTGAGTAAAAACTATTAGGGATTTATAAGAGCACTTTTGACTGAAATAATATTCTAAGAATGTTTCTCTAAAACCATTGAAATCAAAACAGTAATCCAAGTGAGTATATAAGAAATACAAGAGTGGTTTAAGGAAATAAAAATTCAGAACGTGTTTAAACCTTTGCGGGCTGTAACTAAGAATAACAGCGTGGTTGTAGAGTTTTACTGACATAAGATTTCGAAACAGCAAGGCTTGCAAATCTCTTTCAAAAGGAAGATAGTAATGTGCCAACGACAATACAAACCAGCTATATTCCGGATATGGGGCACTAAAATGTGCCAATAACGAAGTATCTGGGAATTGGATTATACCCAATGGGTTACATAGAGAAGAATAGAAATCGAAAGCCAGAAAAACTGAAATAGCTTTCATAACCACAAAAGTCATTCGCCAAGAAAGGAGCTCTTCCATAAATGTTAAAGTTTATAATGGTCATGCAGAAAGAACGCATGGCACCAACTGGACTGCTTTAACGTCTTCCACTTGGAACAGAAAAAAGAAGACCGCGGTACATAAACTTTAGGATCATATAGGGGAAATCAGTATGTAACTAGAAGACATGTAATGGAAACACCTTCAGAGTAGCTGTGGTGATGTTTGGGACTTTCTGTGACGAGAAGCAGACCACTTGTGCCAAATGGTGTGATAAACACCACACGTCACAGTATATTATTATTATTTCTTTCTTTTCTCAGACGTTATGTCTGGTCAAAAATGGAAAGTGACGCGGACCTTGATCAAGGGTGACTTCGTTTTAACTGTACGGTATATGTTACATTGCATTTAGGAACTTTCGGGTAATTGACCAAGTGTCAATAATTACGGATTTCTGTAGTTGTATATATAAGTTTGGATGTAGCTGCATTGCGTTGATGTACTGGTGGATATTGTGTGGTATGACTCCTGTAGTTGATAGTATAATTGGCATAATGTCAACTTTATCCTGATGCCACATGTCCTTGACTTCCTCAGCCAGTTGAATGTATTTTTCAATTTTTTTCTCCTGTTTTCTTTTGTATATTTGTTGTATTGGGTATGGATATTTCGATTAGTTGTGTTAATTTCTTCTTTTTATTGGTGAGTATGATGTCAGGTTTGTTATGTGGTGTTGTTTTATCTGTTATAATGGTTCTGTTCCAGTGTAATTTGTATTCATCATTCTCCAGTACATTTTGTGGTGCATACTTGTATGTGGGAACGTGTTGTTTTATAATTTTATGTTGTAAGGCAAGCTGTTGATGTATTATTTTTGCTACATTGTCATGTCTTCTGGGGTATTCTGTATTTGATAGTATTGTACATCCGCTTGTGATGTGATCTACTGTTTCTATTTGTTGTTTGCAAAGTCTGCATTTATCTGTTGTGGTATTGGGATCTTTAATAATATGCTTGCTGTAATACCTGGTGTTTATTGTTTGATCCTGTATTGCAATCATGAATCCTTCTGTCTCACTGTATATATTGCCTTTTCTTAGCCATGTGTTGGATGCGTCTTGATCGATGTGTGGCTGTGTTAGATGATACGGGTGCTTGCCATGAAGTGTTTTCTTTTTCCAATTTACTTTCTTCGTATCTGTTGATGTTATGTGGTCTAAAGGGTTGTAGAGGTGGTTATGAAATTGTAGTGGTGTAGCCGATGTATTTATATGAGTGATTGCTTTGTGTATTTTGCTAGTTTCTGCTCGTTCTATAAAGAATTTTCTTAAATTGTCTACCTGTCCATAATGTAGGTTTTTTATATCGATAAATCCCCTTCCTCCTTCCTTTCTGCTTAATGTGAATCTTTCTGTTGCTGAATGTATGTTATGTATTCTATATTTGTGGCATTGTGATCGTGTAAGTGTATTGAGTGCTTCTACGTCTGTGTTACTTTATTATTATTATTATTATTATTATTATTATTATTAGTATTACTACTTCTACTTGTGTCATTTTTTATAAATGTGTGACAAAGTTGAGATAAAAATAAAACAGACATCAAAAACTAACTTGTGGGACTATTTATTGGAAACCATGTTGGATGGCCCAGGATCCCAAGTGAGGACCAGACACTGTCCGTTTCAACTCCCAGCTTCACACTTGTCTCCAGCAATACCAGACCAGATCCAAGCTGAAACAGACGTAATTCGAGATTAGCAATGAAAAGTATGAATAACCCCTTCTTGGCAGAACACCAATATGTAACATCGTTCTGTTACATCTTTTTGATGCAGTACAGGATATAAAATCTGAAATTAATCGTTCAGAAAAATTGCGGTATAGTCTATGTTCATTTTAAGTATTTCACCCGATCTTCGACATACTGATGCTTTACATGAATGGTTTCCTCAAGTTAAAATGAAGTATAAGGCTGAAATATTTTGCCACCATGCATTTAATATTCGGTAAATTCTTTTCGATTTATATTTACATTCGATCACTACTTACGATGCACAGTCCGATTAGTAATCATTTCATTGGCTGATACTGGCTAGCACCACGTACTAAATTTCTGTAGTAGGGCATGTCAGACTTGAGCACAGCCCGCATCTCGTGGTCGTGCGGTAGCGTTCTCGCTTCCCGCGCCCGGGTTCCCGGGTTCGATTCCCGGCGGGGTCAGGGATTTTCTCTGCCTCGTGATGGCTGGGTGTTGTGTGTTGTCCTTAGGTTAGTTAGGTTTAAGTAGTTCTAAGTTCTAGAGGACTGATGACCATAGATGTTAACTCCCATAGTGCTCAGAGCCATTTTAGCCAACTTGAGCACAGAGAAAAGGCGACGTGGACAATGCGTTCCTCAGAAGCCAGTATCAGCTAAAGAGGGGCTGGAAAATAGTTGTGTGCTGCAGAGGAGGATGTAAACTGCCCTGAGAGAGGGGAGCGAGGAGGTGGCGGTTCACAACGTCGCAGAAGCCATGTAACGCTGACAGTGCGGACGGCATGCTGCACTCTGGCGGATCGAAAAAATTTTCAAAGATAGCTTACTTGGAGGAAGAGCGCAGGGGGCAGGTCAAGGCGAAGAGAAACCCTTTTTAGTGCGAAGGAATCCTCGGGATCACAAACAATGGTTACGAGCTGACCTCCGAAGAATCTTATCACGAGGAGCGCCAAGGGCGTGTTTCCCACAAACATTTGTTAGAGAAAAATTAAAAAAAAAAAACAAATTTAAAAACTATGACATTTCAACATCGACGGTACAGTTTTCCATTGCAGAACCACAAAATCACTTCAGAATGGCATATAAGGCTGAAACTAGCAACATTGATAAACCGCCTCTGACGCCACTTAAGCTATCTACACTATGTGATCAAAAGTATCCGGACACCCGCCTGAAAATGACTTACAAGTACGTGGAGCCCTCCATCGGTAATGCTTGAATTCAATACGGTGTTGGCCCACCCTTAACCTTGATGACAGCTTCTACTTTCGTAGGCACACGTTCAATCAGGTGCTGGAAGGTTTCTTCGGGAGTGGCACCCCATTCTTCACAGAGTGCTGCACTGAGGAGTGGTATCGATGTCGGTCGGTGAGGCCTGGCACGAAGAAGGCGTTCCAAAACGTCCCAAAGGCGTTCAGTAGGATTGAGGTCAGCACTCTGTGCAGGCCACTCCATTACAGGGATGTTATTGTCGAGTAATCACTCCGCCACAGGTCGTGTATTAGAACAGGTGCTCTATCGTGTTGAAAGATGCAGTCGCCATCGCCCAATTGCTCTTCAACAGTGGGAAGCAAGAAGGTGCTTAAGACATCAATGTAGGCCTGTGCTGTGATAGTGCGACGCAAAATGACAAGGTGTGCAAGCCCCCTCTATGAAAAACAAGACCACACCATAACACCACCGCCTCCGAATTTTACTGTTGGCACTACACACGCTGGCAGATGACATTCACCGGGCATTCGCCATACCCACACCCTGCCAGTGGATCGCCACATTGTGTACGGTGATTCGTCACTCCACACAACGTTTTTCCACTCTTCAGTGGTCCAATGTTTACGCTCCTTACACCAAGGGAGGCATCGTTTGGCATTTACCGACATGATGTGTGGCTTATAAGCAGCAGCTCGACCACGAAATCCAAGTTTTCTCAACTCCAGCCTAACTGTCATAGTACTTGAAGTGGATACTGATGCAGTTTCGAATTCCTGTTTGATGGTCTGGATAGATGGCTGCCTATTACACATTACGACCCTCTTCAACTGTCGGCAGTCTCTGCTAGTCAACCGACAGGGTCGGCCTGTACACTTTTGTGCCGTACGTGTTCCTTCACGTTTCCACCTCACTACCACATCGTAAACAGTGGACCTATGGATGTTAAGGAATGTGGAAATCTCACGTACAGACGTATGACAAGTGGCATCTGACCTCGTTCGAAGTCCGTGAGGTCCGCGGAGCGCCCCATTTTGCTTTCTCACGATGTCTAATGACTACTTAGGTCGCTGATACGGAGTACCTGGCAATAGGTTTCAGCACAATGCACCTAATATGAAACACGTATGTTTTTAGAGGTGTCCGGATACTTTTGATCACATAGCTTTTTTTGTGGGGTTTAAGGGCGCTCAACTACTGAGGTCATTAGCGCCCAGTCACAGTTGTTAGAGCACATGGAATCTAGTAAAACTCAAGGGGAGGGGGGGACACCAGAACAACCCCACGAACATCAGATGACAGGACACAATGGGAGGCTGGCCGAGGCAGGAGGACTGCAGCCTTGGCTGCAGCATCAGCAGCCTCATTCCCAGGCACTCCTACATGTCTGGGAACCCACAGAAAGCTGACAGGAGAACCATTATCAGCGAAAGAATGGAGGGACTGCTGGATCCGTTGCACCAAGGAATGGACCGGATAGGGAGCTCCAAGGCTCTCAAGAGCACTGAGGGAATCAGAGCAGAGTACATACGATGAATGGCGGTGGCGGCGGGCATACTGAATGGCGTGATGGAGAGCAAAAAGCTCGGCCGTAAAGCTGGAACATTGGTCGAGGAGCCGGTATTTAAAGGTGCCAGCCCCGACGACAAAGGCACAGCCGACACCATCGTCAGTTTTGGAGCCATCGGTGTAAATAAAGTTGTGACCGGCAAGTCGAGCACGAAGTTCGACAAACCGTGAGCAATACACTGCAGCCGGAGTACCCTCCTTCGGGAGTGAGCTGAGGTCGAGATAAATACGAACCGGGGCCTGGAGCCAAGGTCGTGTCGGGCTCTCACCCTCTCTGAAGGTGGTAGGGAGGGCAAAATCCAATTGTCGAAGCAGGCGACGGAAGCGGACTCCAGGGGGCAGCAGGGCAGACACATACAACCCGTACTGACGGTCGAGAGAATCGGCGAAGAAGGACTGATAAGAGGGGTGATCGGGTATTGACAACAGCCGGCAGGCATACCGACACAGCAGTACGTCGCGCCGGTAGGTCAATGGTAATTCGGCAGCTTCAGCATAAAGACTCTCGACGGGACTAGTGTAGAATGCTCCGGTCGCAAGACGTAACCCCCGATGGTGGATGAGTTGAGACGGCGTAAGAGGGATGGCCGAGCAGACGAGTAGACGAAGCTCCCATAATCCAGCTTCGATCGGACTATGGTCCGATACAAGCGAAGCAGGACAGTGCGATCCGCTCCCCAAGATGAACCGCTAAGAACTCTGAGGACATTAAGGGAACGTGTACAACGGGCCGCCAAATAAGAGACGTGCGGATACCAACAAAGTTTCCTGTCCAGTGTGAGCCCTAGAAACTTAGTTGTTTCCACGAATGGGAGAACAACGGGACCGAGATGTAAGGATGGCGGAAGGAACGCTTTATATCGCCAAAAGCTGATACAAACCGTCTTCTCTTCAGAGAACCGGAAGCCATTTGCCACGCTCCATGAGTAGAGGCTGTATAGACAACGCTGAAGGCAGCGCTCCAGGAGGCATGTTCTCTGGGCACTGCAGTAGATCGCGAAGTCATCGACAAAGAGAGAGCCTGAGACATTAGGTAGAATGCAATCCATAATTGGATTGATCGCGATGACAAAAAAGGCTACGCTCAATACGGAGCCCTGGGGCACTCCGTTCTCCTGGAGGAAGACGTCGGACAATACGGAACCCACACGTACCCTAAACTTTCGATCCGTTAAAAAGGAATCAATAAAAAGGGGCAGGCGACCGCGTAGGCCCCACCTGTGCATAGTGCGGAGGACACCTCCTCTCCAACATGTATCATATGCCTTCTCCAAATCGAAGAACACGGCTAACGTTTGGCGCCTTCGCAAAAAGTTGTACATGATGAATGTCGACAAGGTCACAAGGTGGTCGACAGCGGAGCGGCGGCGACGAAAGCCGCATTGGACATTGGTAAGTAGCCGTCGAGATCCAAGAATCCAGACTAACCGAGCATTAACCATGCGCTCCATCACCTTACAGACACAGCTTGTAAGAGAAGTTGGGCGGTAACTAGAAGGAAGGTGTCTATCCTTCCCGGGTTTGGGTATAGGAACAACGATGGCGTCACGCCAACGCATGGGGACCTGACCTTCGGTACAGACGCGATTGTAGGTACGAAGAAGGAAGCTTTTGCCCACCGGAGAAAGGTGTGCCAGCATCTGAACGTGAATGGCATCTGGCCCCGGAGCAGAGGACCGGGACAGTGCAAGCACACGTTCGAGTTCCCGCATAGTAAATGGGGCATTATAAGTTTCCAGATTCAGCGAGTGGAAGGAAGGTCGCCGAGTCTCTTCTGCCTCTTTCCTGGGAAGGAAGGCAGGGTGGTAATGGACGGAGCTTGAAACCTCCGCGAAAAACCGGCCGAAGGCGTTGGAGACAGCCACGGGATCAACAAGGACCTCATTACCTGAGGTCAGGCCAGGTACCGAGGAGTGGGCCTTAATGCCCGACAGCCGGCGCAGGCCACCCCAAATAACAGAAGAGGGAGTAAAACTGTTAAAGGTTGGTTGGTTGTTTGAGGTTTAAGGGACCAAACAGCAAGGTCATCAGTCCCTTGTTTCAAAGATACTCCATTCTGCTAACGGGACATCTCAGAAAAGTCAGAACAATAAAACGGAAAAAGGGAAAAACGTAAAAGGGCAGTCACGTTGTCATTGGTAAAAAACAAATGAGGGAAGTCGGCAAGAGAACGAACCCAACACTATGCTGAAGCAGCATAGGCAAGACCACCTGTGACTTAAAAGGTACAACTGCTATAATGCAGAAAATACGTATGGAAATAGAAAGACTAACCAAGCCTTAAAAAAAGGGGTTAAAAAAGAGTAAAAGGGGAAGAAAAGAGGATTCCGGTCAGGGAGGTGAATCGGGAATCTCTGAACACTGCCTACAGTGGGAGACACCCAAACACTCACCGCCCTGCCCCAACACCAGAGAGATTAAAAACCTTAAAACTGAGAATAAAAACCACTCTCCCGGAGGAAACCGAGAACCAGAGAGACCATCCGGGAATCGTCAGCCAACATCAAAGGTAAAGTGTGGGGGAGTCTGTACTTAGCACGCAGAGCCAAAAGAAGGGGGCATTCAACCAAAATGTGGGCCACTGACTGGAAGGCTCCACAACCACATAGCGGGGGTGGCTCATCACGCAAAAGAAAACCATGGGTCAGCCTGGTATGGCCAATGCGGAGACGACACAGTGTGGTCGAGTCCTTTCGGGAGAGGCGAAAGGAAGAACGCCATGGGCCTGGTGTCATCTTAATTGCACGAAGTTTATTAGACAGTGGAGTAGCCTCCCAAGAATTGGCCCATGACTGTGCGAAGTGGGATTTGATGTGAAGCCGTAAATCCGCTGCAGGAGGGGTTACAGAAAACGGGGGGTAAGTAACTGCTCCCCCAGCCAAACGATCAGCGAGCTCACATCCCGGGATACCCACATGGCCAGGGACCCATAGGAAGTCAATGGAACAAGCAGCACAGTGAATATCAGCGACATGGTCATGGATGGCAGAGACCAAGGGATAGCGCGAAAAACACCGGTCAATAGCAAGAAGGCCACTCATCGAGTCCGTACATAACAAAACGCGGTTGTGTTGGGATTGTTTAATAAAGGTAAGGGCCCGGGAAATTGCCATCAATTCCGCAGTAAACACCCTACATGTAGGTGGCAGCAGATGATTTTCCGTTCCAACAGAGGACGTGAAGGCATACCCAACATGATCAGCACATTTAGAGCCATCAGTGTAAAAAACAACAGCATCCCGAAACTCCCATAAAATTTGGCGGAAAAAGGAACGAAACACCACCGGGGGGATGGAATCTTTCGGACCGCGGCGGAGATCCATCCGAATTCGAGGCCGAGGAACTAACCAAGGAGGGGAGGAGGGGAGGGAGCGAGGAAGACAGGACAAAGAAGGAAGCTGAAAATCACGGTAAAGAGGCGCAAGGCGCAGCCCAACCGGTAAACCAGCCCGAGGGCGGGAGTCGGGTGGGCGACGTCCATGGTCTGGGAACAGGATAGAATAGGAAGGATGAGTGGGAGAAGAACGGATAGTGAGGGCATAAGACACCAGAAGCTGGGACCGCCGAACAGAAAGGGGTGGGATCCCAGCTTCAACCAGGAGACTATCAACAGGGCTAGTAGGGAAGGCACCGGTGGCCAAACGGATACCACGATGGTGGACTGGATCCAGGAGGTGCAGTGTGGAAGGAGCAGCTGAACCATAAACTTGACAACCATAGTCCAAACGAGACAGAACTAGAGCACGATAAAGACGGAGGAGGAGGGAACGGTCTGCACCCCAAGAGGAGTGGGCAAGGAAGCGAAGGACATTGAGTTTACGGAAACATCCTACCTTCAGGAGTCTGATATGGGGCAGCCAAGTGAGCTTGTTGTCGAAAAGAAGACCCAGGAAACGAAACTGTGAAACCACAGGCAATCGTTGTGCAGCGAGATAGAGCTCGGGATCAGGGTGGACCGTAGTACGGCGACAGAAGTGGACCACCCGCGATTTTAAAGGAGAGAATTGAAACCCGTGTGAGAGGGTCCATGCAGAGGCACGCCGTATAGCCACCTGGAGCTGCCGTTCTGCAGATGCCATCGAGGAGGAACTAACCCAAATGCAGAAATCATCCACATACAGGGCAGGGGCGACCAAGGGACCGACAGAGGCCACAAGTCCATCGATATCAATGTGGAAAAGAAGGACACTCAAGACAGAACCCTGTGGGATGCCCGTCTCCTGGGTCCGTGGAGAACTAAAAGCAGTACCAACTCGAACTCTGAATGACCGATGGATCAGGAACTGGCGGATAAAAATCGGGAGTGGGCCCCGAAGACCCCACTGATGAAGGGTTAGTAAAATGTGATGGCGCCAGGCCGTGTCATAGGCCTTGCGAAGGTCAAAAAACACTGCAACCAAATGGCGGCGCTGGGAAAAAGCCTGCCGAACTGCGGATTCCAAGCGAAGTAAATGATCGATTGGAGATCGTCCCTCTCGAAAGCCACACTGGTAAGGGGACAATAGATCCCGAGATTCGAGGACCCAAGTGAGCCGACGGGCTATCATCCGTTCAAGTAATTTACAAACAACATTGGTCAAACTAATTGGCCGATAGCTGTCAACAGATAGGGGGTTCTTACCAGGCTTAAGGACAGGAACCACAATGCTATCCCTCCACTGAGAAGGGAAGTCACCCTGGAGCCAGATACGGTTGAACACCCGAAGAAGATGTTGCCGTTGTGGAACACTGAGATGTTGAAGCAGTTGGTTATGAATGGAATCTGGGCCAGGGGCCGTATCATGAGAAGAAGATAGAGCAGAAAGAAATTCCCATTCAGTAAAAGGTTCATTGTAAGATTCTGACTCACAAGTGGTGAAACATAAGGTGAGAGCTTCAGCCTGCTGTTTTTGATGAAGGAAAGCAGCTGGATAGGAGGCTGACGCTGATGCCACTGCAAAATGGGTCGCACGATGTTCTGCGAGAACTAATGGGTCCGTAAAAATGCCATCTGGGAGGTGAAGGCCTGGGAGGGTGGACGGCCGATGGCAACCTTGGAGAGAGCGAAGTGTAGCCCATACCCGTGACAGAGGGACAGTGGAACCAAGGGAAGAAACGAATCGTTCCCAACATATCCGCTTGCTCTGTTTGATTAAATAATGGGCTTTAGCGCGAAGGCGTTTAAAGGTAGTAAGGCTGGCTACAGATGGGTGCCTCTTAAAGTGTTGCAAAGCTCGACGGCGTTCACGGATGGCAATGGCAATGGCCGTACTCCACCGCGGGACTTGCCGGCGACGAAATGGTCCAGATGAGCGCGGGACAGCAAGGTTAGCAGCGCGAACAATCGCGTCAGACACGTCACGTAGGACGTCATCAATACAACCCGACAAAGAGGGAGAAAACTCTACCTCTGCAGTGTATAGAGGCCAATCGGCGCGGTGGAAAGACCAACGAGGTAACCTGTCCATCGGGGAGCGCGAAGGGAGCGTGATAATCAACGGGAAATGGTCACTATCACAAAGGTCGTCGTGTGGCGACCAGTGTAATGAAGGGAGGAGAGAGGGAGAAGAAAGAGAAAGATCAATGGCAGAAAAGGTACCATGACCGGCACTGAAATGAGTAGGGGAGCCATCATTAAGAAGGCACAGGTCGTGGTCTGCAATAAGTTGGTCTATAAGAAGACCTCGTCTAGAGGGAAAGGCACTGCCCCACAAAGGATGATGAGCATTAAAATCCCCAAGGAGGAGGAAGGGAGGAGGAAGTTGCTGAAGAAGGGTGGTTAAGGCAGCAGGTGTAAGAGTCCTGTCAGGAGGGAGATAAAGATTGCAAACCGTGACTGCAGAGTCTAAGTGGACCCTAACAGCAACCGCTTCCAATGTAGTTTGGAGAGGAATCCACGCGCTAGCAATGTCTGTACGGACCAACGTACAAACGCCACCAGAAGCCCGCAAGGGTCCGACCCGATTTCGACAGAAAACACGGAACCCACGGAGGGTCGGTGAGTGAGCATCAGTAAAATGAGATTCCTGGAGAACCACACAAGCTGCAGAGTAGGACGAAAGAAGGGATTTCAATTCCGGAAGGTGACGATAGTAGCCATTACAATTCCATTGGAGAACCACAGAACGATGGTTTAAATGAGGGCTGAACACGCTAAATCCAGTCATACCGCCGGGTCCTCACCCGTCACCGACAAGGAGGGGGCGACATCCATGAACGACAGGTCAGAATCCGGTTGTGAAGTCGGGGAAGGGACCTCCGGTGACACCAGAGGCTCTTTGTCCCGGGACTTATGTTTCTTCTTCTTTTCAGGCTGAGATCGTGGAGGGCTGTGTGGCATAAAGGAGCCAGCTGCAGCAAGATCAGGAACAGAGAGAGACCGGGCGACCTGGGGGCCGACAGACCGCGGCTCTCGCGGTCGCCGCGCGGCAGCAGACCTTTGACCTGGAAGGTGCCGGGAAGGGGCATCCCGGGAGAGGCGCCCTTGACCGGCAGACGCCGAAGGAGTGGGACACTTCTCCGGCTGGGGAGGGGGAGCAGCGCCCAGAGAAGGTGTGGGAGCTGCAGGTGAGGGGGGGAGGAGTGGGGTCCGGGATGGGGGTAAGGAAGGGGGAGGAAGGGGTGAAGATGTAACCAAGGCGTAACTAGATGTCATGGACACAGGGTGCAGTCGTGCATATTTCTTACGGGCCTCGGTGTAGCTTAAACGATAGAGGGACTTATACTCCTGTATCTTTTTTTTCTTTCTTATATACTGGGCAATCTGGTGAACGTGGAGAATGACTACCACGACAATTTACACATACAGGAGGGGGAACACAGGGACTCCCCTCATGGAGTGGACGTCCACAGTCACCACAGAGAGGGTCCTGGGAACAGCGAGAAGACATGTGGCCAAAACGCAAGCACTTAAAACACCGCATAGGAGGTGGGATGTACGGCTTCACATCACAGCGATAGACCATAATCTTAGCTTTCTCAGGAAGGGTATCCCCTTCAAAGGCCAGGATAAAGGCACCAGTATCAATACGATTATCTTTAGGACCCTTCTGAACACGCCGAACAAAGTGAACACCCCGCCGTCCGAGATTGTGCCGAAGTTCCTCATCAGTTTGAAGGATGAGGTCCCTGTGAAAAATCACACCTTGTACCATATTTAGAGACTGGTGAGGGGTAATAGACACAGGAATTGTGCCAAGATGGGTACAGGCACGAAGGGCCGCAGATTGGGCAGCTGAAGCAGTTTTTATCAGCAACGAACCCGACCGCATCTTGCTCAGGGAGTCCACTTCGCCGAACTTGTCTTCAATGTGTTCCACAAAGAATAAAGGTGGAAGTATCTCCATCAGTCCTGGTGCAAACTAGATAACGGGAGAAAGGTTTTGCCCCTAGACGACGGGCCTGACCCTCTTCCCAGGGGGTAGCCATGGAAGGGAAGGCCGAAGGGGCAAGAGAAGCAGCACTTGAGGAATCAGTACCACGCAGAGAGACGGCCGCAGAAGAACGGCCAGAGTTTTGGACCCGTATGCGTTTCATCTGTATAGCGTCCGCCCTGATACCACCCACTCCGATCAGGGGCTCTCCTCACGGGCGCCACCCAGCCACAGCAAGGGCAGTCTGGCACGGCGGCCATTGCCGGGAGTTCCGATGCTCCAGGATGACGAGCAACCACTCCAAGGCATGCATGAGGAGGTCACAGCTCGGGTATCAGAAGTGTGATCCCTGTGTGTTCAGGGGGCTCAACCAAAAGGGTACATAGCGACCCCACCACACGGGCTGGCTACCGTGCTGGCTATGCACCCTAGCATCAGACAACGACGTGAAAGAAAAGGTGGAATGTACTAGGAGGGCGCATGTCGGAGACACTAGGTAAGGTGCTCTTCCCCAAATGGCTCACACTACGGAAGAGGGGGGACCAAGGAATGCCAAAAGGAGGAGATCATTACGCAACAAAGCCGGAGTGTAAAATCAACAGAACCAGGAGGATAGTGGGGCCAACTAAGCAAGGACACCAATAGAGGGAGAGGAGAAGGCGAAGGGAAAGGAGCATGGAGGGGAAAGGAGGGAAGGGAAAGGAAATGCAGCCCGGGAGAGAAAGAAGGCTGCAATAGCTCGGGGCCCCGTGCTCGCCACGAACGTATCCACAAAAGAGTTGTGGACCCCCTGGGGGGACTGTTAAAGGAGCTGGTGAAAGAGGCCCAACAAGCTTTTTTGCTGTCTTTGATGACTCTACGGCATTGCGCTCGGAGTCGTTTGTATCCAATACAATTCGCCAACGTAGGATGGCGGCGAAAGGTGCGTAAAGCACGTCGTCGAGCACGGATAGCGTCTCTACAAGCCTCATTCCACCAGGGGACGGAAACGCGACGTGAAGAAGAGTTAGTATGAGGAATGGAACGTTCGGCAGCATTGACGATAACAGCCGTGAGGTATTCGACCTGACTGTCACAACTGGGAAAATCGTGGTCCGGAAAGGTCGCCAGGGAGGAGTAAAGTCCCCAGTCAGCTTTCGGTATGTTCCAGCTCTAAGGACGTGGGGATGGGATGTGGTGCAGGAGACGAACGACACAGGGGAAGTGGTCGCTCGAATAGGTGTCAGAAAGGACATACCACTCGAACCGACAGGCAAGAGTGGTAGAACAGATCGAAAGGTCAAAGTGGGAGTAGGTATGAGTAGAGTCCGAGAGGAAAGTCGGGGCGCCAGTATTGAGGCAGACAAGATTGAGATGGTTGAAGACATCCGCCAAGAGTGAGCCTCTTTGACAGGATGCAGGAGAGCCCCAAAGGGGATGATGGACATTGAAGCCGCCAAACAATAAAAACGGCGAAGGGAGGTGAACAATCAGGTGCATCATGTCAGCCCGACTAACAGCAGATGACGGTGGAGTGTAGATGGTACAAACTGAAAAAGTAAAAGCAGAAAGAGTAATACGGACAGCTACTGCTTGGAGTGGGGTGGTCAATGGGATGGGATGGTAATAGACATCGTCCCGAACGAGCAACATGACCCCACCATGATCTGGGACACCGTCCACAGGGGAGAGGTCATACCGCTCCGAAGTATAGTGGGTAAAGGCAATACGGTCAGTCGGGCTCAACTTGGTTTCCTGGAGACCAAGGACAACCGGACAGTGCAGGCAGAGGAGCAGTTGTAATTCCTCCCAATTAGATCGAATACCTCTTATGTTCCAATGAAACAACGCCATCGCTAGTCAAAAAGTTGGGGGAACGAGACGGGGGAAGAGCTGGTCACCTCGACGGCTGCGGAGGGCCAGGTTGCGAGGGAACAACGCTACAACCGACGGGAGGCGGATCCGGTTCCAGCGACTCGTCACCAGCTGCGGCCGCTGTCCCTGGTTGTGTAGGAGGGGCAGCATCGTTTGCCGACGAAAGGCCAGCTGAGCGCCTGGCAGCAGAGCGTCCCGGCGAAACTGAGGACGGCCGGGAGCAGCGACTCACGGATGGAGCGTCAGACGAAACGCGCCGGGGTGGAGAGGGGGATAGAGACTTCTTCTTGGAGGCCTTCTTGGAAGTCTGAGGAGGCACAGGGATGGTGGCCCCCGGGGCAGAGGGGGGGCAGGGGCCGCGTGGGAGGAGGATTTGGAAGGGAGGGATTTGGGAGGCGGAGGCATAGACCCCGGATGGGGGGAGGAGGTGGAGGGGGGACAGGATAGGGGTGAGGATACTGTGGGAGGAGTGGACACGACTGAGGCGAACGAATTGGTCAACGTCACGGGATGGAGGCGGTCATACTTCTTCCTGGCCCCAGAATAAGAGAGACGATCCAAAGATTTGAGTTCTTGAATCTTCTTCTCCTTCTGATACGCGGGGCAGTCTGAGGATCTAGGCGAGTGGATGGCAGGACAATTAATGCACCGAGGTGGTGGGGTGCATGTATGTTCCTCAGGAAGAGTTGGTTGGTTGGTTGGTTGTTTGACGTTTAAGGGACCAAACAGCGAGGTCATCAGTCCCTTGTTTCAAATATACTCCATTCTGCTAACGGGACATCTCAGAAAAGTCAGAACAATAAAACGGAAAAAGGGAAAAAACGTAAAGGGCAGTCACGTTGTCATTGGTAAAAACAAATGAGGGAAGTCGGCAAGAGAACGAACCCAACACTATGCTGAAGCAGCATAGGCAAGACCACCTGTGACTTAAAAGGTACAACTGCTATAATGCAGAAAATACATATGGGAATAAAAAGACTAACCAAGCCGTAAAAAAGGGTAAAAAGAGTAAAAGGGGAAGAAAAGAGGATTCCGGTCAGGGAGGTGAATCGGGAATCTCTGAACACTGCCTACAGTGGGAGACACCCAAACACTCACCGCCCTGCCCCAACACCAGAGAGATTAAAAACCTTAAAACTGAGAATAAAAACCACTCTCCCGGAGGAAACCGAGAACCAGAGAGACCATCCGGGAATCGTCAGCCAACATCAAAGGTAAAGTGTGGGGGAGTCTGTACTTAGTACGCAGAGCCAAAAGAAGGGGGCATTCAACCAAAATGTGGGCCACTGACTGGAAGGCTCCACAACCACATAGCGGGGGTGGCTCATCACGCAAAAGAAAACCATGGGTCAGCCTGGTATGACCAATGCGGAGACGACACAGTGTGGTCGAGTCCTTTCGGGAGAGGCGAAAGGAAGAACGCCATGGGCCTGGTGTCACCTTAATTGCACGAAGTTTATTAGACAGTGGAGTAGCCTCCCAAGAATTGGCCCATGACTGCGCGAAGTGGGATTTGATGTGAAGCCGTAAATCCGCTGCAGGAGGGGTTACAGGAAACGGGGGGGTAAGTAACTGCTCCCCCAGCCAAACGATCAGCGAGCTCATTTCCCGGGATACCCATATGGCCAGGGACCCATAGGAAGTCAATGGAACAAGCAGCACGGTGAATATCAGCGAGATGGTCATGGATGGCAGAGACCAAGGGATGGCGCGAAAAACACCGGTCAATAGCAAGAAGGCCACTCATCGAGTCCGTACATAACAAAACGCGGTTGTGTTGGGATTGTTTAATAAAGGTAAGGGCCCGGGAAATTGCCATCAATTCCGCAGTAAACACCCCACATGTAGGTGGCAGCAGATGATTTTCCGTTCCAACAGAGGACGTGAAGGCATACCCAACATGATCAGCAGATTTAGAGCCATCAGTGTAAAAAACAACAGCATCCCGAAACTCCCATAAAATTTGGCGGAAAAAGGAACGAAACACCACCGGGGGGATGGAATCTTTCGGACCGCGGCGGAGATCCATCCGAATTCGAGGCCGAGGAACTAACCAAGGAGGGGTGGAGGGGAGGGAGCGAGGAAGACAGGACAAAGAAGGAAGTTGAAAATCACGGTAAAGAGACGCAAGGCGCAGCCCAACCGGTAAACCCGCCCGAGGGCGGGAGTCGGGTGGGCGACGTCCATGGTCTGGGAACAGGATAGAATAGGAAGGATGAGAGGGAGAAGAACGGATAGTGAGGGCATAAGACACCAGAAGCTGGGACCGCCGAACAGAAAGGGGTGGGATCCCAGCTTCAGCCAGGAGACTATCAACAGGGCTAGTAGGGAAGGCACCGGTGGCCAAACGGATACCACGATGGTGGACTGGATCCAGCACGTGCAGTGTGGAAGGAGCAGCTGAACCATAAACTTGACAACCATAGTCCAAACGAGACAGAACTAGAGCACGATAAAGACGGAGGAGGAGAGAACGGTCCGCACCCCAAGAGGAGTGGGCAAGGAAGCGAAGGACATTGAGTTTACGTAAACATCCTACCTTCAGGAGTCTGATATGGGGCAACCAAGTGAGCTTGTTGTCGAAAAGAAGACCCAGGAAACGAAACTGTGAAACCACAGGCAATCGTTGTGCAGCGAGATAGAGCTCGGGATCAGGGTGGACCGTAGTACGGCGACAGAAGTGGACCACCCGCGATTTTAAAGGAGAGAATTGAAACCCGTGTGAGAGGGTCCATGCAGAGGCACGCCGTATAGCCACCTGGAGCTGCCGTTCTGCAGATGCCATCGAGGAGGAACTAACCCAAATGCAGAAATCATCCACATACAGGGCAGGGGCGACCAAGGGACCGACAGAGGCCACAAGTCCATTGATAGCAATGAGGAAAAGAAGGACGCTCAAGACAGAACCCTGTGGGATGCCCGTCTCCTGGGTCCGTGGAGAACTAAAAGCAGTACCAACTCTAACTCTGAATGACCGATGGATCAGGAACTGGCGGATAAAAATCGGGAGTGGGCCCCGAAGACCCCACTGATGAAGGGTTAGTAAGATGTGATAGCGCCAGGCCGTGTCATAGGCCTTGCGAAGATCAAAAAACACTGCAACCAAATGGCGGCGCTGGGAAAAAGCCTGCCGAACTGCGGATTCCAAGCGAAGTAAATGATCGATTGGAGATCGTCCCTCTCGAAAGCCACACTGGTAAGGGGACAATAGATCCCGAGATTCGAGGACCCAAGTGAGCCGACGGGCTACCATCCGTTCAAGTAACTTACAAACAACATTGGTCAAACTAATTGGCCGATAGCTGTCAGCAGATAGGGGGTTCTTACCAGGCTTAAGGACAGGAACCACAATGCTATCCCTCCACTGAGAAGGGAAGTCACCCTGGAGCCAGATACGGTTAAACACCCGAAGAAGATGTTGCCGTTGTGGAGCACTGAGATGTTGAAGCAGTTGGTTATGAATGGAATCTGGGCCAGGGGCCGTATCATGAGAAGAAGACAGAGCAGAAAGAAATTCCCATTCAGTAAAAGGTGCGTTATAAGATTCTGACTCACAAGTGGTGAAACATAAGGTGAAAGCTTCAGCCTGCTGCTTGTGATGAAGGAAAGCAGCGGGATAGGAGGCTGACGCCGATGCCACTGCAAAATGGGTCGCAAGATGTTCGGCGATAACTAATGGGTCCGTACAAATGCCATCTGGGAGGTGAAGGCCTGGTAGGGTGGACTGCCGATGGCAACCTTGGAGAGAACGAAGTGTAGCCCATACCCGCGACAGAGGGACAGTGGAACCAAGGGAAGAAACGAATCGTTCCCAACATATCCGCTTGCTCTGTTTGATTAAATAACGGGCTTTAGCGCGAAGGCGTTTAAAAGTAGTAAGGCTGGCTACGGATGGGTGCCTCTTGAAGTGTTGCAAAGCTCGACGGCGATCACGGATGGCAATGGCAATGGGCGGACTCCACCACGGGACTTGCCGGTGACGAAATAGTCCAGATGAGCGCGGGACAGCAAGGTTAGCAGCGCGAACAATCGCGTCAGACACGTCACGTAGGACGTCATCAATACAACCCGACAAAGAGGGAGAAAACTCGACCTGTGCAGTGTATAGAGGCCAATCGGCGCGGTGGAAAGACCAACGAGGTAACCTGTCCATCGGGGAGCGCGAAGGGAGCGTGATAATCAACGGGAAATGGTCACTATCACAAAGGTCGTCGTGTGGCGACCAGTGTAATGAAGGGAGGAGAGAGGGAGAAGAAAGAGAAAGATCAATGGCAGAAAAGGTACCATGACCAGCACTGAAATGAGTAGGGGAGACATCATTAAGAAGGCACAGGTCGTGGTCTGCAATAAATTGGTCTATAAGAAGACCTCGTCTAGATGGAAAGGCACTGCCCCACAAAGGATGATGAGCATTAAAATCCCCAAGGAGGAGGAAGGGAGGAGGAAGTTGCTGAAGAAGGGTGGTTAAGGCAGCAGGTGTAAGAGCCCTGTCAGGAGGGAGATAAAGATTGCAAACGGTGACTGCAGAGTCTAAGTGGACCCTAACAGCAACCGCTTCCAATGTAGTTTGGAGAGGAATCCACGTGCAAGCAATGTCGGTACGGACCAACGTACAAACGCCACCAGAAGCCCGCAAGGGTCCGACCCGATTTCGACAGAAAACACGGAACCCACGGAGGGTCGGTGAGTGAGCATCAGTAAAATGTGATTCCTGGAGAACCACACAAGCTGCAGAGTAGGACGAAAGAAGGGATTTCAATTCCGGAAGGTGTCGATAGTAGCCATTACAATTCCATTGGAGAACCACAGAACGATGGTTTAAATGAGGGCTGAACACGCTAAATCCAGTCAGACTGCCGGGTCCCCACCCGTCACAGACAAGGAGGGGGCGACATCCATAAACTACAGGTCAGAATCCAGTTGTGAAGTCGGGGAAGGGACCTCCGGTGACACCAGAGGCTCTTTGTCCCGGGACTTATGTTTCTTCTTCTTTTCAGGCTGAGATCGAGGAGGGCTGTGTGGCATAAAGGAGCCAGCTGCAGCAAGATCAGGAACAGAAAGAGACCGGGCGACCTGGGGGCCGACAGACCGCGGCTCTCGCGGTCGCCGCGCGGCAGCAGACCTTTGACCTGGAAGGTGCCGGGAAGGGGCATCCCGGGAGAGGCGCCCTTGACCGGCAGACGCCGAAGGAGTGGGACACTTCTCCGGCTGGGGAGGGGGAGCAGCACCCAGAGGAGAAGGTGTGGGAGCCGCAGGTGAGGGGGGGAGGAGGGGGGTCCGGGATGGGGGTAAGGAAGGGGGGGGAAGGGGGGAAGATGTAACCAAGGCGTAACTTGATGTCATAGACACAGGGTGCAGTCGTGCATATTTCTTACGGGCCTCTGTGTAGCTTAAACGATCGATGGACTTATACTCTTGGATCTTTTTTTCTTTCTTATAAACTGGGCAATCTGGTGAACGTGGAGAATGACTACCACGACAATTTACACATACAGGAGGGGGAACACAGGGACTCCCCTCATGGAGTGGACGTCCACAGTCACCACAGAGAGGGTCCTGGGAACAGCGAGAAGACATGTGGCCAAAACGCAAGCACTTAAAACACCGCATAGGAGGTGGGATGTACGGCTTCACATCACAGCGATAGACCATAATCTTAACTTTCTCAGGAAGGGTATCCCCTTCAAAGGCCAGGATAAAGGCACCAGTATCAATACGGTTATCTTTAGGACCCTTCTGAACACGCCGAACAAAGTGAACACCCCGCCGTGCGAGATTGTCCCGAAGTTCCTCATCAGTTTGAAGGATGAGGTCCCTGTGGAAAATCACACCTTGTACCATATTTAGAGACTGGTGAGGGGTAATAGACACAGGAATTGTGCCAAGATGGGTACAGGCACGAAGGGCCGCAGATTGGGCAGCTGAAGTAGTTTTAATCAGCAACAAACCCGACCGCATCTTGCTCAGGGAGTCCACTTCGCCAAACTTGTCTTCAATGTGTTCCACAAAGAATAAAGGCTTGACACTGGTGAAAGTATCTCCATCAGTCCTGGTGCAAACTAGATAACGGGAGAAAGGTTTTGCCCCTAGACGACGGGCCTGACCCTCTTCCCAGGGGGTAGCCATGGAAGGGAAGGCCGAAGGGGCAAGAGAAGCAGCACTTGAGGAATCAGTACCACGCAGAGAGACGGCCGCAGAACGGCCAGAGTTTTGGACCCTTATGCGTTTCATCTGCATAGCGTCCGCCCTGATACCACCCACTCCGATCAGGGGCTCTCCTCACGGGCGCCACCCAGCCACAGCAAGGGCCGTCTGGCACGGCGGCCATTGCCGGGAGTTCCGATGCTCCAGGATGACGAGCAACCACTCCAAGGCATGCATGAGGAGGTCACAGCTCAGGTATCAGAAGTGTGATCCCTGTGTGTTCAGGGGGCTCAACCAAAAGGGTACATAGCGACCCCACCACACGGGCTGGCTACCGTGCTGGCTATGCACCCTAGCATCAGACCACGACGTGAAAGAAAAGGTGGAATGTACTAGGAGGGCGCACGTCGGAGACACTAGGTAAGGTGCTCTTCCCCAAATGGCTCACACTACGGAAGAGAAATTTTGGAATGGAGGTCAAACCCCAGAGGGGGACCAAGGAATGCCAAAAAGAGGAGATAAGGACGCAACAAAGCCAGAGAGTAAAACCAACAGAACCAGGAGGATAGCGGGGCCAACATAAGCAAGGACACCAATAGTGGGAGAGGAGAGGGCGAGGGGATAGGAGCATGGAGGGGAAAGGAGGGGAAGGGAAAGGAAATGCAGCCCGGGAGAGAAAGAAGGCTGCAATGGCTCGGGGCCCCGTGCTCGCCACGCACGTATCCACAAAAGAGTTGTGGACCCCCTGGGGGGCTCAGGAAGAGGACATCCACAATCGCCACAAAGGGGCTCAGCCTCACACCGTGACGACATGTGCCCAAAGCGCAAACACCGAAAGCAGCGCATAGGAGGCGAGACGTAAGGTCGCACGTCGCACCGGTAGCACATCACCTTTACCTTCTCCGGGAGAACGTCCCCCTCGAAGGCGAGGATAAAGGCCCCGGTGTCGATGCGACGGTCTTTGGGGCCGCGCTGGACTCGCCGGACGAAATGCACGCCTCGGCGCTCCAGGTTGGCCCTGAGCTCCTCATCAGATTGTAGCAGGGGGTCACGATGAAAAATAACCCCCTGCGTTCTATTTAGTGCCAGATGTGGGACAATGGATACTGAGATGTCCCCTAGTCGGTCGCACGCCTGGAGCGCCGCCGACTGTGTGGCGGAGGTGGTCTTGATAAGAACGGACCCTGAACGCATCTTGCTGAGAGCCTCGATTTCCCCGAAGATGTCCTCAATGTGCTGAACAAAGAACATGGGCTTGGAGGTGGCGAATGTCCCCCCATCGGTTCGAAAACAGACCAAATAGCGGGGGAAGTACTTCGCCCCAAGCCGGCGGGCCTGTCCCTCCTCCCATGGAGTGGCCAATGGGGAAAGGGCAGGAGAACCAGAACTAGAAACGGTACCTTTTCTTTTGAAAGACTCGGCCGCAGAGCGACCTGATACGTGGTGACGTTTCATCCGCGAAACGTCCGCCCCGATACCACCCACTCCGACCAGGGGCTCTCCCCACGGGCGCCACCCAGCCGCAGCAAGGGCCACCTGGCAGGATGACCATTGCCAGGAGTCCTGATGCCCCAAGGAGACGGGCATCTACTCCTTGGCCGACGTGGGGAGGGTGCAGCTCAGGTATTGGCAGTACGATCCCTGTGTTGTCAGGGGGCTACAACCTAGAGGGTACATGACGACCCCACCACAACAGGCTGGCTACCGTGCTGGATTTCTGGTGCCATGGAAAGTCCATCATGATCGCTGGTGCAGATGGAGATGCACTATGGGCGTAACTTGGACAACCCATCAGGCGTTTAGGCCCAATTTGAGGAATAGTGGGTATGGTTACAACGCCGTTTCAATGCTGAGTGCGAAGGTCTTAGTGCACTGAGGACCAGTGGTACACCATGTAAGGCGTCCTTCCGCAAAAGGCTCGTACTTCTGTAGAATTTTGAAAAATGGAGGTCAAACCCCAAGGGGGACCATCACATGGAAGGCCGAAACGGTTGAAACTCCTTTTAGTCGCCTCTTACGACAGGCAGGAATACCTCGGGCCTATTCTTACCCCGGACCCGCAGGGGGATGATCACATAGCGTACACCCTCCGAATACACAGTCCATACAGCTCCAAGCCACCGCTTTCTTTGTACGGCGTCTTTCCAATTGTTAATAACTTAACTAACTGAAACGAATGGTTTGTGGTTGTTTTGTTTTAGGGCGCAAAAACAACGAGGGTCATACGCACCCATGTCGGAACTGTAGAAGACTAACAGATGAGTGAATCCCCATCGACGGAAGAGATGACCGCTAAAAACAGGGACGTGAGGAATGTAATGGTACTTTAATTACGTAACCATTACGGCATCTCAACTCAACCTCTCGATACCAGCAATATTCTACTGTGTTTATGTAAAGTAGTTAACATATTTCTGAGACAACATTCAGATTTGGGCTGATTAATGGTTCAAATGGCTCTGAGCACTATGGGACTTAACTGCTGAGGTCATCAGTCCCCTAGAACTTAGAACTACTTAAACCTAACTAACCTAAAGACATCACACACATCCATGCCCGAGGCAGGATTCGAACCTGCGACCGTAGCAGTCGCGCGGTTCCGAACTGAGCGCTTAGAACCGCTAGACCACCGCAGCCGGCACAGTGACTCTGAGGAAGAGGATTTCAAGTATGTTTTGTATTGTGAAGGGATGTTTTGCGTGTTACGTGATATCCCAATAAAAGCAATTAAAAGGAAGTGTAACTTAAATTCGGAGTGCTGATTATTTTTTTACATCACTATTGTGCTAACTTTGAAAGGTTTAATCTTCAAGAATGGTTTGTGAAGCACATCTACAAAACTTTTGAATATAGCAGAATAAAACCTAGGCCACTTTGCATCCGAGCTTGGAATCATCACCACCTAGATTTTCGACGTTTGAGCCATGATTTTACAACGAGACCAGAGTGGGAAACACGAAAAGCTGAGTGCCTAGTTTATTCATTATTACATGAAATGACTTAACTGTGCTCTAATGACAACTGCCACATAACTATGTTGTTGCCCGAAAATGCAGTATTTAGCAGCGTGAGCAACACCACAATTATTAAATGTTGACCTTTTTTTGTGGTAGGATTGTTAGAGTAATGATCTATAAAATACGTCATAGAGAAACGGAGGTCATGAACTAAAAATTAAATAGCCTTCGCGAATTGCTACGGCGGATAAGTAGAATGCGGTCGACAGCCCGCGCGTCGTTCGTTAAAACGGCCGGTAACTCAGACGGCCAACACAAACGAGAACGTAAGTGGTTAAAGAAAAAAGGCATTCCGTCAGGAAATGGAGTACCATCAAAGGTTGAGCGCAATGAGTACAAACTGGTGGGGGGGTCGCAACTTAACAAATGGCGATGGCTAAAAAGACAGTACCCTAGGCGCAACCTAGCGGCGAGAAGGCCGACAGGAGGTCGTTCAGGCCGATGGGAAAGGCTTAACAAACCAGAGTTTGTTCCCATGAAGGGAGGGCCAGAGGCGATGCCGAAGTGACACCATCTGCTGACAGACGGCAACGCAGATATCATCGGACGGAATATAAGAACTAACGGACTGAGGTACCAGGACTGCTGCCTTGGCAGCAGCGTCAGTGGATTCGTTTCCTGTGGGACCGGCATGCCCAGGAACCCACATAAACATCACAGTCGATCCATCCAGCTTTCCTCTACCCTTTGCACTGAGGCACGAACGGTGTACAGCATATAGAGGCTTTGAAGAGCACAGAGAGAGAGTGAGCAGGTGATGCAACTGGAAAGCCTGTGTCGCCGTATGTACTGCGTGGCCTGATACGGGACGAAGAGCTCTGCTGTAAATACTGAGGAGTCTCCCGGAAGCCGATACCAATAAACTTCGGTGCCAATGACGAAGGCGCACCCGACTCCACGGTCACCCAGAGAGCCATCAGTGTACACAAAAGAAATGAATGGAACCAATGACCACGAACCTGGAATGTAATGAGTATATTAACATTTCATCAGTTGTGATTCCGTTCATTTTATTTCATGTATCTCTATGGCAGGGTAAGTCATGGTCCTCCTCCAGATCTGTCCTCCCAGCTATGGTATTCCTATCTAACCTGTGGGAGGAATTCTGATTGTAGTGTTCTAGAAAGGTAGAAACAATAGTGAAAATAAAATTTGTGTCTAGTATGAAGGCGCACTTAGAAATCCTAATGGTTACGACGACTACTTCTGATAAGAATGAGGTCTATTTCTAAACCCGGTCTGACACAAATTTTCACTCTATTGTTAAGAGTAGCTTCGATATATCACACACAACAACAAGCACTTGTAAATATGCAGAGACACTACGTTGATGTATGTGGCTTTACAAACAACCGTAACATCGAGGATGTCACGGTCTTTTCCCTTACCCATAGATGTTTATACGACGAGGTTAAAAATCTAAACCAACAGGCTTCGCGTTACTTATTACTGCAGCATGTATGCAGCAGAGGTCATGACGACGAACCTTTAGATCCATTAGATTTTTTAATATTTGGGTTGTAACAGAACATAATTCCTCGAAATATTTGCATAATGCTTCAACGCCAACGACAGCCACAGTGATACGGAACCGTCCACGCCCGCGCGAGCTCCGCTGTACACGGTAATAATGTGACAGCGAACGAGACTAGATGCGGAGTTATACAAAGCAAACATTTTCTGTTATCCAGAATCCGGAAGTTTGGTTGGTACTTCGTTTTAAATTATAAATTACTACTTTTCACATTAAGTATAGAATTACTTTAACGCAAAAACAAGGCTGTATTTTTTTTTGGTTTGGGTTTAAGGGCGCTCAACTGCTGAGGTCATTAGCGCCCAGTCACTGTTGTGAGAGCACATGGAATCTGGTAAAACTCAAGGGGTTGGGGGGCACCAGAAGGACCTGACAAAGATGCAGATAAAATAAGTAAAAAGGTTAAATGTCTTTGGACAAGCCAGTTAAAGTTATAAAACGCAGAATACGAGCAGCTGTTCGAGCGTCATCAGCTAAAACATTCGGTAAAGTAGATGGCAGGGACAGGACAACACGAAATTGACTAAAACGGGGACACGACAATAAAACATGGCGCACTGTTAATGCCTGACCACAAGGGCACTGCGGGGCTGGGTCACCGGAGAGCAGGTAGCGGTGGCTAAACCGGCAATGCCCAATCCGCAACCTGGTCAGAAGGACCTCCTCGCGCCGAGATGGTCGGGAGGATGTTGTCCAAGCAGTTGGGAGCGGTTTTACTGCCCGGAGCTTGTTTCCTTGGAGGGATGACCAAGCATCCCACCACAACGACACAAGCCTCGTACATATATCCCCACGAACGTCAGATGACGGGACACAATGGGAGGATGGCCGAGGCAGGAGGACTGCAGCCTTGGCTGCAGCATCCGCAGCCTCATTCCCAGGCACTCCTACATGTCCGGGAACCCACAGAAAGCTGACAGGAGAACCATTATCAGCGAAAGAATGGAGGGACTGCTGTATCCGTTGAATCAAGGAATGGACCGGATAGGGAGCTCCAAGGCTCTGAAGAGCACTGAGTAAGTCAGAGCAGAGTACATACGATGAATGGCGGTGGCGGCGGGCATACTGAACGGCCTGATGGAGAGCAAAAAGCTCGGCCGTAAAGCTCAAACATTGGTCGAGGAGCCGGTATTTAAAGGTGGCGGCCCCGACGACAAAGGCACAGCCGACACCATCTTCAATTTTGGAGCCATCGGTGTAAATAAAGGTGTGATCGGCAAATCGAGCACGAAGTTCGACAAACCGTGAGCAATACACTGCAGCCGGAGTACCCTCCTTCGGGAGTGAGCTGAGGTCGAGATAAATATGAACCGGAGCCTGGAGCCAAGGTGGTGTCGGGCTCTCACCCTCTCTGAACGTGGTAGGGAGGGCAAAATCCAATTGTCTAAGCAGGCGACGGAAGCGGACTCCGGGGGGCAGCAGGGCAGACACATACAACCCGTACTGACGGTCGAGAGAATCGGCGAAGAAGGACTGGTAAGAGGGGTGATCGGGTATTGACAACAGCCGGCAGGCATACCGACACAGCAGTACGTCGCGCCGGTAGGTCAATGGTAACTCGGCAGCTTCAGCATAAAGACTCTCGACAGGACTAGTGTAGAAGGCTCCGGTCGCAAGACGTAACCCCCGATGGTGGATGGAGTTGAGCCGGCGTAAGAGGGATGGCCGAGCGGACGAGTAGACGAAGCTCCCATAATCCAGCTTCGATCGGACTATGGACCGATACAAGCGAAGCAGGACAGTGCGATCCGCTCCCCAAGATGAACCGCTAAGAACTCTGAGGACATTAAGGGAACGTGTACAACGGGCCGCCAAATAAGAGACATGTGGAGACCAACACAGTTTCCTGTCCAACGTGAGCCCCAGAAACTTAGTTGTGTCCACGAATGGGAGAACAACGGGACCGAGATGTAAGGATGGCGGAAGGAACGCCTTATATCGCCAAAAGTTGATACAAACCGTCTTCTCTTCAGAGAACCGGAAGCCATTTGCCACGCTCCATGAGTAGAGGCTGTCTAGACAACGCTGAAGGCAGCGCTCCAGGAGGCATGTTCTCTGGGCACTGCAGTAGATCGCGAAGTCATCGACAAAGAGAGAGCCTGAGACATTAGGTGGAATGCAATCCATAATTGGATTGATCGCGATGGCAAAAAGGGCTACGCTCAAGACGGAGCCCTGAGGCACTCCGTTCTCCTGGAGGAAGACGTCGGACAATACGGAACCCACACGTACCCTAAACTTTCGATCCGTTAAAAAGGAATCAATAAAAAGGGGCAGGCGACCGCATAGGCCCCACCTGTGCATAGTGCGGAGGATACCTCCTCTCCAACAGGTATCATAAGCCTTCTCCAAGTCGAAGAACACGGCTACCGTTTGGCGCCTTCGCAAAAAGTTGTTCATGATGAATGTCGACAAGGTCACAAGGTGGTCGACAGCGGAGCGGCGGCGACGAAAGCCGCATTGGACATTGGTAAGTAGCCGTCGAGATTCAAGAATCCAGACTAACCGAGCATTAACCATGCGCTCCATCACCTTACAGACACAGCTTGTAAGAGAAATGGGGCGGTAACTAGAAGGAAGGTGTCTATCCTTCCCGAGTTTGGGTATAGGAACAACAACGGCGTCACGCCAACGCATGAGGACTTGACCTTCGGTCCAGACGCGATTGTAGGTACGAAGATGGAAGCTTTTGCCCGCCGGAGAAAGGTGTGCCAGCATCTGAACGTGAGTGGCATCGGGCCCCGGAGCAGAGGACCGGGACAGTGCAAACGCACGTTCGAGTTCCCGCATAGTAAAGGGGGCATTATTGGTTTCCAGATTCAGCGAGTGGAAGGAAGGTCGCCGAGTCTCTTCTGCCTCTTTCCTGGGAAGGAAGGCTGGATGGTAATAGGCGGAGCTTGAAACTTCCGCGAAAAAGCGGCCAAAGGCGTTGGAGACAGCCACAGGATCAACAAGGACCTCATTACCTGAGGTCAGGCCAGGTACCGAGGAGTGGGCCTTAATGCCCGACAGCCGGCGCAGGCTACCCCAAACGACGGAAGAGGGAGTAAAACTGTTAAAGGAGCTGGTGAAAGAGGCCCAACAAGCTTTTTTGCTGTCTTTCATGATTCTACGGCATTGCGCTCGGGGTCGTTTGTATTCAATACAATTCCGCCAACGTAGGACGGCGGCGAAAGGTGCGTAAAGCACGTCGTCGAGCACGGATAGCGTCCCTACAAGCCTCGTTCCACCAGGGGACAGAAACGCGACGTGAAGAAGAAGTAGTACGAGGAATGGAACGTTCGGCAGCATTGATGATAACAGCCGTGAGGTATTCGACCTGACTGTCACAACTGGGAAAATCGTGGTCTGGAAAGATCGCCAGGGAGGAGTAAAGTCCCCAGTCAGCTTTCAGTATGTTCCAGCTCGAAGGACGTGGGGATGGGGTGTGGTGCAGGAGACGAACGACACAGGGGAAGTGGTCGCTCGAATAGGTGTCAGAAAGGACATACCACTCGAACCGACGGGCAAGAGTGGTAGAACAGATCGAGAGGTCCAAGTGGGAGTAGGTATGAGTAGAGTCCGAGAGGAAAGTCAGGGCGCCAGTATTGAGGCAGACAAGATTGAGATGGTTGAAGACATCCGCCAAGAGTGAGCCTCTTTGACAGGATGCAGGAGAGCCCCAAAGGGGATGATGGGCATTGAAGTCGCCAAACAATAAAAACGGCGGGGGAAGCTGAACGATCAGGTGCATCATGTCAGCCCGACTAGCAGCAGATGACGGTGGAGTGTAGATGGTACAAACTGAAAAAGTAAAAGCAGAAAGAGTAATGCGGACAGCTATTGCTTGGAGTGGGGTGGTCAATGGGAGGGGATGGTAATAGAAATCGTCCCGAACGAGCAACATGACCCCACCATGACCTGGGACACCGTCCACAGGGGAGAGGTCATACCGCTCCGAGGTATAGTGGGTAAAGGCAATACAGTCAGTCGGGCTCAACTTGGTTTCCTGGAGACCAAGGACAACCGGACAGTGCAGGCGGAGGAGCAGTTGTAATTCCTCCCAATTAGATCGAATACCTCTTATGTTCCAATGAAACAACGCCATCGCTAGTCAAAAAGTTGGGGGAACGAGACGGGGGAAGAGCTGGTCACCTCGACGGCTGCGGAGGGCCAGGTTGCGAGGGAACAACGCTACAACCGACGGGAGGCGGATCCGGTTCCAGCGACTCGTCGCCAGCTGCGGCCGCTGTCCCTGGTTGTGTAGGAGGGGCAGCATCGTTTGCCGACGAAAGGCCAGCTGAGCGCCTGGCAGCAGAGCGTCCCGGCGAAACTGAGGACGGCCGGGAGCAGCGACTCACGGATGGAGCGTCAGACGAAACGCGCCGGGGTGGAGAGGGGGATAGAGACTTCTTCTTGGAGGCCTTCTTGGAAGTCTGAGGAGGCACAGGGATGGTGGGCTGGAGCCGAAGAAGGTCCTCACGCGCGGGGTCTGTTTTGGAACGCCGGACCTCGGAAGCTGGGGTCCGGAACGTTTCCCCGATGGACGCCTGAGAAGAGGATCGCTTCTCAGGTGGCGTGGGGGCAGGAGGAGGAGGAAGGGTGGCCCCTGGGGCAGAGGGGCTGGGGGCCACGGGGGAGGAGGATTTGGAAGGGAGGGATTTGGGAGGCGGAGGTAGATGGTGGTGGTTGTTGGGATGTGTAAGGGGGACTAAACAGCGAAGGTCATCAGTCCCCCATTCCAAAAACAAGCGAGACAAAGTCGCAGAGCAGATAAAACCCCAAGGGGGAAGGAGACTGCCCCCCCCCCCCAGGTGCTAAAGAACACAAATTAGGCAACGAACACTACAGAAAAGAAGAGTACGGACGAACACCAGACAGAAAGAAATAGAAGAGAAGAAGATGGCCGGAGACTGGTTGACTGACCACGACAACAAAAAAGGGAAAGAGTCAACCATCTCACGGCACACCAGAACAGCAACAGGCACAAGGACAAAAGACACAGAAAGGGAAAGGTGCAGGACCTCCCTAAATCGAACCATAAAACGGACTACCACGGAGAAAATTTAAAACGTTATCAGCCATGGAGGCATCGTCAGATAAAACCAAAGCCAAAGTGCCCGGGAGATTAAAAGATCGCCGGAGTGTGCGCAGTCGAGGACACTCCAGCAAAATGTGGCCGACCGTCAGCCGGGACCCACACTGACACAGGGGGGGATCCTCCTGACGCAAGAGATGGCCGTGCGTCAGGTACGTATGGCCGATGCGCAGCCGACACAGGACCACCGAGTCCCTGCGAGAAGCCCGCAGGGAGGAACGCCACACGGCGGTCGTCTCCTTGACAGCCCGCAGTTTATTCGGGGCTGTCATGCCACGCCACTCAGCAGCCCACATCCCAATCAGCTTACGGCGCAACACCATCTGCTGGTCGCGAGCCGTAAGGCCGATCTCCAAAGCCGGGGCGTCGATCGCCCCTTTAGCCAGCCTGTCGACACGTTCGTTCCCTGGGATGCCAACATGACCGGGCGTCCAAACCAAGACCACCGAACGACCAGAACGGGCAATGGCGGAAACAGACTCCTGTATGGAGGACACCAGAGGAGAGGAGGGATAGCAGCGGTCGATGGCCTGAAGGCTGCTCAGGGAGTCACTGCAGATGACGATGGACCCACCTGAGCAGAAACGCAGATGCTCAAGAGCGCGCATGATTGCCACCAGCTCTGCAGTAAAAATACTGCAGCCAGCCGGCAAGGAGCGTTGCTCAACATGGGCAGCGTGCGCAAAAGCGTAGGCAGTGCGACCATCAACCAGGGAACCATCCGTGTAGACAGGCTCACAGCCCGGAAATGATTCGAGGAGCGCAAGAAAACGGCGACGGAGGACCACAGGCGGAACCGAGTCCTTAGGTCCCTGTGCCAAATCCAGACGGACGGACGGCCGGGACAAACACCAGGGAGGCGTAGGTGTACGGACCCGGAAGGGAGGCAGAAGAGGGAATGACCCCAGGTCTGACAGCAGGGACTGGACACGGACAGCTATGGAAAGCCCAGACCTAGGTCGCCGTTCGGGCAGATGGAGGACCATAGCAGGGAAAAGCAGGCGACGATTGGGATGATCTGGCGAGCAATGAACGTGGACAGCATAGTCGACGAGCAGACGATGGCGGCGAATCCGCAGCGGGGGAACCCCGGCCTCCACCAGTAGACTATCCACGGGGCTGGTGCGAAAAGCGCCAGTGGCAAGCCTAACCCCACAGTGGTGTACGGGGTCTAACAACTTCAACACTGAGGGGGACGCAGACCCATAGGCCAGGCTCCCATAATCAAGCCGGGACTGCACAAGGGCTCTGTACAACCGCAGCAGCGTGCAGCGATCTGCACCCCAAGACGTGTGGCTAAGGCAGCGGAGGGCGTTGAGGTGCCGCCAGCATTTTTGCTTCAGCTGAGTAATATGAGGAACCCATGTGAGCCGGGCATCAAACACGAGTCCCAAGAAGCGGCAAGTGTCCACCACCTCAAGCAGGTGGCCGTCGAGGTAAAGTTCAGGATGAGGGTGGACCGTCCGACGCCTGCAGAAGTGCATAACTCGAGTCTTGGCTGCAGAGAACTGAAAACCGTGAGTCAGAGCCCACGATGCTGCCTTGCGAATGGCGACTTGCAGCCGGCGTTCGGCGACTCCCGTAGTCGTGGAGCTAAATGAGATGCAGAAGTCGTCGGCATACAAAGAAGGAGACACCGACGACCCCACTGCTGCAGCCAGACCATTAATAGCCACCAGAAATAAGGAGACGCTCAACACTGAGCCCTGCGGGACCCCATTTTCCTGTATATAAGAGGAACTAGAGGTGGCACCGACTTGCACCCGGAAAGAGCGGCGCAATAAAAAGCTTTGAAGAAAAGCCGGGAGCTGACCACGAAGACCCCACTCATGCAACGTGGCGAGGATGTGATGCCTCCATGTGGTGTCATACGCTTTCCGCAGATCGAAAAATACAGCAACGAGATGCTGACGTCGGGCAAAGGCCGTACGGACAGCTGATTCCAGCCGCACCAAATTGTCCACTGCAGACCGGCCCCGACGGAAGCCACCCTGGGATGGAGTGAGGAGACCGCGCGACTCAAGGACCCAACACAAACGCCGCCCCACCATACGTTCGAGCAATTTGCACAAAACGTTGGTGAGGGTAATGGGACGATAGCTGTCCACCACCAGTGGGTCCGCACCGGGCTTCAAAATGGGGACAATAAGACCCTCTCGCCATTGCGACGGGAACACGCCTTCGCTCCAAATGCGGTTAAATACCGCGAGAACGTGTTTCTGGCAGTCCCTGGAGAGATGCTTCAGCATCTGCGCGTGTATACAGTCTGGTCCTGGTGCTGTATCAGGGCAATCGGCGAGGGCAGCGAGGAATTCCCTCTCGCTGAAAGGAGCATTGTATTGTTCAGAACGACGCGTGTGGAAGGATAACGGCGTCCGCTCTGCGCGCTCCTTTAGAGAGCGAAAGGCGGGGGGATAAGAGGCAGTCGCAGAGCTCTTTGCAAAGTGCGCGGCAAGCTGTTCAGCAATGGCAGCAGCGTCCGTGCAAACAGCGCCGTCCAAGGAGAGCCCAGGTACACCCATAGGGGTCTGGTGTCCATAAATCCGCCGTATCCGGGACCACACGAGCGAGGGGGAGACACGAGAGCCCAAGGATGAAACATACCGCTCCCAGCACTCCTGCTTACGCCGTGTAATAAGACGACGGGCGAAGGCACGGAGCCTCTTAAAGGCGATGAGGGTCTCGAGAGACGGGTGCCGCCGATGACGCTGGAGGGCCCGCCGACGGCCGCGAATAGCTTCAGCAATCTCCGGCGACCACCAGGGTACAGCCTTCCTCCGAGGGAGTCCAGAAGAGCGGGGGATGGCAGCCTCGGCCGCCGAAATGATGGACGTGGTTAAGTCACGGACCACCTCGTCAATGTCACCCTGCGGGGGAGACTCAACGGTTGCCGCGGAAGTGAAACTCGGCCAGTCAGCCCTGTGGAGAGCCCAGCGGGGCAGGCGCCCAGAAGAATGACACTGGGGCAGTGACAGATAGATGGGAAAATGGTCACTACCACACAGGTCAGGATGCACTCGCCAGTGGAGAGATGGGACAAGGCCGGGGCTGCAAAGAGAGAGATCGATGGCCGAGAACGAGCCGTGGGCCACACTGAAATGTGTGGGAGCACCGGTGTTCAGGAGGCTAAGGTCGAGCTGAGCCAACAAATGCTCCACGGCACGACCGCGGTCATCGGAGACAGTCCCACCCCATAGAGGGTTGTGGGCATTGAAATCGCCCAGCAACAAGAAAGGTGGCGGCAGTTGGGCTATCAGAGCAGCCAGGACATGCTGCCCGACAGCACCATCCGGTGGAAGGTAAATACTGCAGACGGTAACAGCCTGTGGCGTCCACACCCGTACAGCGACAGCCTCTAAAGGCGTCTGGAGAGGGACAGACTCGCTGTGCAGAGTGTGAAGGACATATATGCAGACGCCACCAGACACCCTTTCATAAGCTGCTCGGTTCTTATAATAACCCCGATAGCCACGGAGGGCAGGGGTTCGCATTGCTGGAAACCAAGTTTCCTGGAGAGCAATGCAGAAGAAAGGGTGAAGGCTGATAAGTTGGCGGAGCTCAGCTAGATGGTGGAAGAAACCGCTGCAGTTCCACTGGAGGATGGTATTGGCCATGGATGGGAAAGGCGTGAAGGGACTGGGGAGGCAGATTACGCCTCCGGGGCCCCTGCTGCTACTGAATCACCACCTGCACTACGGCCATCCATTGCATTCGAGGGACTGGCGAGAGCCAGGTCCTCAGCGGATGCCAGAATCTCCACCTCATCTTTGGACGCAGAGGGAGAAGGTTGCGGTGGGACAGGTGCCACCGCAATTTCAGGATTCTTGGGAGCCTTTTTCTTCGACTGCTTTGCTCGCTGTGCCTTTGGTGGTTCTGGCTGGGAGGGCGCCACTGGGTCAGTCTCAGGGACTGAAGACGACCGCGACGCCCTACGACCAGCGACCGGTGGTTGTTTGGCAAACTTGCGGGTGTCCGCTTTGGCACTGGGCAAAGCCTGGGATGGGAGGGCCCCAAGGGACCCCTTCCGGGCGAGAGGAGCCGAAGAAGGCCCACGCTTCTCCGGCTGTGAACGGGGAACAGATGTCCCCGGTGGTTGGGGAGGTGTTGCTCCTGAAGTAGATGGAGCAGGAGCAACAGGGAGTGAAGTGCCCCCCACAACCAAGGGGGCCGGTGAATTCTGGCAGAGCTGAGATCGAACTGGTGTTGCAGCAGCGGCATAGGTAGTCGTCATGGGTACAGGATGTAGCCGCTCATATTTCCGCCTTGCCTCGGTGTAGGTCAGGCGGTCCAGGGTCTTATATTCCATTATCTTCCTTTCCTTCTGGAAGATCCGACAGTCCGGCGAGCAGGGGGAATGGTGTTCTCCGCAGTTAACACAGATAGGAGGCGGGGCACATGGAGTATCAGGATGCGCAGGACGTCCACAATCCCGACACGTGATGCTGGAAGTACAGCGAGATGACATGTGCCCGAACTTCCAGCATTTAAAACACCGCATCGGAGGAGGGATATATGGCTTCACATCACAACGGTAAACCATCACCTTAACCTTTTCGGGTAATACATCACCCTCAAAGGCCAAGATGAAGGCACCGGTGGCTACCTGATTATCCCTCGGACCCCGATGGACGCGCCGGACGAAGTGAACACCTCGTCGTTCGAGGTTGGCGCGTAATTCATCGTCGGACTGCAGAAGAAGATCCCTGTGGAATATAATACCCTGGACCATGTTGAGACTCTTATGCGGCGTGATGCTAACGGAAACATCCCCCAACTTGTCACAATTTAGCAACCTCCGTGACTGGGCAGAGGATGCCGTTTTGATGAGCACAGAACCAGAGCGCATCTTTGACAAGCCCTCCACCTCCCCGAACTTGTCCTCTAAATGCTCCACAAAAAACTGGGGCTTGGTTGACATAAAAGATTCTCCATCAACCCGCGTACACACGAGGTATCGGGGTGAATATTCTCCACTGCCTGTTGTAGCAAGACGTTCCTCCCATGGAGTAGCTAGGGAGGGAAACGATCTCGGATCAAATTTCTTCCCGTTGAGGTTAGACCTCGATCGCTTAGAGACTGCTGGCGGAGGCCCACCAGCGAGAGACGATGTACCACGCTTCATTGCGGGTCATCCGCCCTGATGCCACCTACTCCGACCAAGGGCCCTCCCCACGGGCGCCACCCAGCCGCAGCAATAGCCACCTGGCAGGACGGCCATTGCCGGGAGTCCTGATGCCCCAAGGAGATGGGCATCTACTCCTTGGCATACGTGGGGAGTTAACGGCGCAGGCATCAGTAGAGCGATCCCTGTGTTGTCAGGGGGCTACAACCAAGAGGGTACATGGCGGCCCCACCACAACGGACTGGCTACCGTGCTGGATCTTAGGTGCAAAACTGTCCAAGGTCGTCGTCGCAGTTAAAAGAAACACTGCAGAGTGCAGCGTGGTAATCGCTCAAGAGATCGAAAAGGAGCGGGACACCATTGCAACGACGAGAAAGCCGGCTAAAGGTCTAATTGCACGACGGATACAGTGCACCATGTAAGGCGCCCTTCCCCAATTGGCTCGCTCTTCGGAATAATTTAGAAAGGTGGAGGTCAAACCCGTGAGGGGACCATCACATAAGGCCGAAACATGTGAGACTCCTTTTAGTCGCCTCTTACGACAGGCAGGAATACCGCGGGCCTATTCTAACCCCCGAACCCGCAGGGGGCGCGGAGGTAGAGCCCCCTGATGGGCGGAGGAGGCGGAGGGGGGACAGGATAGGGCTGAGGATACCGCGGAAGGAGTGGACACAACTGAGGCAAACGAAGTGGTCAATGGCACGGAATGGAGGCGGTCATACTTCTTCCTGGCCTCAGAATAAGAGAGACGATCCAAAGATTTGATTTCTTGAATCTTCTTCTCCTTCTGATATACGGGGCAGTCTGAGGATCTAGGCGAGTGGACGCCAGGACAATTATGCACCGAGGTGGTGGGGTGCATGTATGTTCCTCAGGAAGAGGACGTCCACAATCGCCACAAAGGGGCTCAGCCTCACACCGTGACGACATGTGCCCAAAGCGCAAACACCTAAAACAGCGCATAGGAGGCGGGACGTAAGGTCGCACGTCACACTGGTAGCACATCACCTTTACCTTCTCCGCGAGAACGTCCCCCTCGAAGGCGAGGATAAAGGCCCCGGTGTCGATGCGACGGTCTTTGGGGCCGCGCTGGACTCGCCGGACGAAATGCACGCCTCGGCGCTCCAGGTTGGCCCTGAGCTCCTCATCAGATTGTAGCAGGAGGTCACGATGAAAAATAACCCCCTGCGTTCTATTTAGTGCCAGATGTGGGACAATGGACACTGGGATGTCCCCTAGGCGGTCGCACGCCTGGAGCGCCGCCGACTGAGTGGCGGAGGTGGTCTTGATAAGAACGGACCCTGAACGCATCTTGCTGAGAGCCTCGATTTCCCCGAAGATGTCCTCAATGTGCTGAACAAAGAACATGGGCTTGGAGGTGGCGAATGTCCCCCCATCGGTTCGAGAACAGACTAAATAGCGGGGGAAGTACTTCGCCCCAAGCCGGCGGGCCTGTCCCTCCTCCCATGGAGTGGCCAAGGGGGAAAGGGCAGGAGAACCAGAACTAGAAACGGTACCTTTTCTTTTGAAAGACTCGGCCGCAGAGCGACCTGATACGTGGTGACGTTTCATCCGCGAAACGTCCGCCCCGATACCACCCACTCCGACCAGGGGCTCTCCCCACGGGCGCCACCCAGCTGCAGCAAGGGCCAACTGGCAGGAAGACCATTGCCGGGAGTCCTGGTGCCCCAAGGAGACGGGCATCTACTCCTTGGCCGACGTGGGGAGGGTGCAGCTCAGGTATCGGCAGTACGATCCCTGTGTTGTCAGGGGGCTACAACCTAGAGGGTACATGACGACCCCACCACAACGGGCTGGCTACCGTGCTGGATTTCTGGTGCCATGGAAAGTCCATCATGATCGTAGGTGCAGATGGGGACGCACTATGGGAGTAACTTGTACAACCCATCAGGCGTTTAGGCCCAATTTGAGGAATAGTGGGTATGGTTACAACGCCGTTACAATGCTGAGTGCGAAGGTCTTAGTGCACTGAGGACCAGTGGTACACCACGTAAGGTGTCCTTCCCCAAAAGGCTCGTACTTCTGTAGAATTTTGAAAAATGGAGGTCAAACCCCAAGGGGGACCATCACATGTAAGGCCGAAACGGTTGAAACTCCTTTTAGTCGCCTCTTACGACAGGCAGGAATACCTCGGGCCTATTCTTACCCCGGACCCGCAGGGGGAAAGGCTGTACGTGGTTACATCCCCATTTTGGAGAGGGACATCCTGCAATGCTCAATAACAAAAGCTACTCATCTATATCTGAGGGCTGATAGAGTTTGTTGCTACGTAATTGGTTTTCGGTTATGTCTCATATAAGTCACTACGGTATTGCTCGTCCTATTGTAGCTGTAACTTTATTTTGCATATTATTATTTCATTTTATTACCGGTAAGTCCAGAAACAAAACAAAAATTAACATAAATAGGAAGGGAATGATTGAATAATTTGTTTTTCACCTATTACGTTATTCAAAATCCATGATCAGAAAATGAATAACCAAATGAATGAAACGAAACTTTGATTGGCCGCGTTACATTGTGTAACTTCACATCGATACTACTGAACAGCCTCAAATTTTTGTTGCGTCTCGCGGTAAAAACACCTTCGTTAGTTCTCCACATGAAGCGTCTCGGTCTTGAAGGATTAACAATCATTGGAAACTCTTTTGCTGGTCTTTATTTGCGTAAAAAAATCGTATGGGATGTTGGGTCCTCCTTAACGCTGAGCACTTGTGTTTAATTTCTTCCCCAAATTAGTTTCAACGAAAATATCGCCATGATCAGTATGTACTCTTCTTTATAGAACATGCAAAATTAGCATCGTTACAAAACATCATTACATGTGTACTATTTGATTCTATTGTGTGAATAGTTTTATAATGCTTCTTTTGCTTTCGGGATGAGCCACTTTTGTTGCCGTTTTTTGGCACACAGCATGTCATCTGCAGCAGTATGAGGTACATATTAGGATATATGAACTTACTTACATCAGTGTTACGCTGCAGTTGTGTTGTGGATAAAAGTTCTGTGGGGCATTGAGTTGTGAGCTGACCTGAAAGCCAATGTGCACTCAGTATGTCTGCCGATGGGGGGGAGGGGTGGATGGATGGGGAAATGGGGGCTCATCCGAGATGTGGAGGCGACCTCGACTGCGGCTATCGAGCGTACAGGGTGCAGTAGTCTGCAAGCTGTGGCTCACGTCGGCACCAACGATACCTGTTGCATAAGTTCTGAGGTCATCCTCAGTTCTTACAGGCGACTGGCGGAGGTGTGAAGAGTGCTGGTCTCGCACGCGGGGTGCTGGCAGAGCTCCCAATTTGTAGCATCGTTCACAGAGTTGATCGGGAACCTTTGGTTTGGAGCCGAGTTGAGGGTCTCAACCAGAGGCTCTGTCGTCTCTGTGGCGGTATTGGCTGCAGATTTCTGGACCTGCGTTATCAGGTGGGGTTTGTAGGACTCCCCTTGATAGGTTAGCGGTGCACTACAGAAAGGAAGCAGCTACTCTGGTGTACTTGTGGCGTAAACTTTTTTTTTAGGTTAAGCGTGAGTTTGAGGTATTCTCATGAAAACTCGCCAGTCGATACGCATATAAGAAAATCAGACTGCGTTCAGAGTAAAGACAGTTCGACTGTAAGAATTCTATCAGTAAATTGTATAAGTATTCGTAACTAAATTCTCGAATTTACTGTCCTCCGGGAAAGTTCTCAATCTCAAATTATTCTTGGGACAGAGCTGGCTATAACCAGAAGTAGAAAGCTCTGACATATCTAGCGAGTCTTGAAATGTTTATCGGAAAGACATATTAGACGCTGTAGGAGGGGGGAGTGTTTATTGCAATCGACAAAAATAGTGTATCTACTGAGATTGAAATTGAGTGCGCTACTGAAGTTATCTGGTTGCGCATGACAGGTCTACGTGAAGCCAGGTTAATTGTTGGATGTTTTTACCGACCATGCCGGGTGCTATGAACGAGCTGTTCTAGGCGCTTCAGTCCGGAACCACGCTGCTGCTACGGCCGCAGGTTCGAATCCTGCCTCGGGCATGGATGTGTGCGATATCCTTAGGTTAGTTAAGTTTAAGTAGTTCTAAGTTATAGGGGACTGATGACCTCAGATGTTATGTCCCATAGTGCTCAGCGCCATTTGAACCATTACCGACCAACCGACTCCGCAGTGACAGTTACAGAGTCATTCAAAAGAAGTCTATGGTCAGTTGTGCATAAATACCCAGATCATCCAATACTAATTGGTGGTGACTAACCTACCGAGCATAGACTGGGACGTGTATGGATTCATTGCAGGGTGTACATACAAACAATCTTTTGAAGTACATCTGAACACGTTTTCCGAAAATTGTCTTGAGCAACTAGTTCGGCAGCCCACATGCAATGGACGTATCCGGGACCTTGTAGCTACAAACAGGTCGGACCTTATCGATGGTGTCAGTATAGGCCTAGAGACGGGGATTCGCGATCACGATATCATGGCGGCTATGGTTACAAAAGTTAATAAGTCAGTCAATAGGGGTAGGCTAGTATTTCTGCCAGAAAGAGCCGATAGGCAGTTGTTAGAATCTCACTTAGACAATGAAGTGCAATAATCCAGTTCCAGAATGGTGGACATAGATAAATTATGGGCAAAGTTTAATCGTATTGTAAATCGTACTCTGGACAAGTATGTGCCTAGTATGTGGAAGGACGGAAAAGACCAACAGTGGTTTAATAACGAAGTTCGGAAAATGATGAACTAAAAGTTGTTGCACTCTCGGTTCAAAATAGCACCCGAAGACGACCACGGGCGAAGATTAGCAAAAATTCGTGCGTCTGTGGAAAGATCTATGCGCGAAGCATAGAACGGCTACCAACATTATACCACGGCTATAGATCTGGAGGAGAAACCGAAAAATTCTTGTCCTATGTAAAATCGCTAAGCGGGTCTAAGGCTTCCATCCAGTCACTCGTTTATCAGTGAGGTTTGGCAGCAGAAGATATCAAAATGAAAACCGAAGTTTTAAATTCCACGTAGAAATCGTTCACGCAGGAGACTCGTACAAACGCACCGTCGTGTGACCATCGGACAGACTCCCATTTTGATGACACAGTAATAAGCATCTCTGGCGTAGAGAAGCAACAGAGGATTGAAAACAAGTCACTAGGTCTGGATGGAATCCCAGTTCCGTTTTACAGAGAGTACTCTAAGTGACTGGCCCCTTAGTTAGCATTGATACGCAAAATGCTAAGCGACTGGAAGAGAGCGCAAATGTCTCCAGCATTTAAGAAGGGCAAAAGAACGGACCCGCAAGATTTCAGACCAATATCCTTAACATCGGTTTGCTGCAGAATTCTAGAGCATATTTTGAGTTCTAATATAATAAATTTCGTAGAGACCTGAAAGCTCATGTCCAGAAATCAGCATAGTTTTAGAAAGCCTCGCTCAAAGGAAACTCGGCTTGCCCTTTTCTTACATGATATATTGCAAACTAAGGATGAAGGGCAACAGGCAGATTCCATACTCCTAGATTTCCGGAAAGCATTCGAAACGACCCCACTGCAGACTTAAGGAAGGTACGTGTGTACGTAAAAGATTCCCAGGTATGCGACTGGCTGCAAGACTTCTCAAAGTAATACAACCCAGGATTATCTCGACAGCGAGTGTTCATCGGAGACAGGGGTAACCTCAAGAGTGCCTCAGGAAAGAGTGATCGGACCGTTGCTATTTTCTATATACGTAAGTGCTCTGGCAGAGAGGGTGGGCAGAAATCTGCGGTTGTTCGCCGATGATACTGTGGTGTACAGGAAGGTATCTAAGATCAGTGACTGTAGGTTGATACAAGATGAGTAGGAAAAACAACCCCGTACTGTTAGGATATAGCATTAGTAGTGTCCTGCTTGACACAGTCACATCGTTTAAATATCTGAGCGTAACGCTGGGAAGCGACGTGAAACGAGACGAGCATGGAGGACTGGTAGGAAAGGCGAATGGTCGACTTAGGTTATCTGGGAGAATCTGTAAAGCAGACCGCATATAAGATGCTAGTGTGACCTATTCTCGAGTACTGCTCGATTGTTTGGGAGCCGAGCTAGGTCGGGTAGAAGGAAGACGTCCAAGAAGTTCAGAGTCGAATTGCTAGATTTGTGACCGGTAGGTTCGATGAGCATCCAAGTGCTACGGATATGCTTCGGGAGCTCAAGTGGGAATCCCTAGAGACGAAATTTCACAGAACTCTACTGAGAAAGCTGAGAGAACTGTCATTTGAAGCTGACTGCAGAACGATCCTACTGCCGCCAACATACGTTTTGCGTAGGGACCACGAAGATTGGATAGGAGAAATTAGGGCTCCTACGGAGGCATATAGATAGTCGTTTTTCCCACGCTCCCTATCTGCTAGTGGAACAGGAAAGGAAATGGCTAGTTATGGTACAGGGTATCCTCAGACATGCACCGTACGGTGGCTTGCGCAGTGTATACCTGTATGCAGGTGTCCGCTGGAGCGAGTTCCACTGTACAAGGAACTATTGTGACAGCGAAAGGACGCACTTCAGAAGACAAAACGCGACGAAATATAAAGTACATATTTTGCATCATTCTGAATCTGAACTTTTGACCTATATTTCGTTGTAATTTATAAATTACTAGTTTTCACATGAAATAAGGAATTATTTTGTTCAGCAGGTTGAGTGTATGTGGTTACATGTCCATTTGTAGAGGACTATACAACTAAGCTCAATAATAAAAATTGCTCTTCCATATGCAGAGGGGTGACAGGATGTTAAGTTACGTTTTTCTGTGGTTCAGACCAACTAAAAGCCGACAAACTAATATGAGTACATGACATTACGTTACAAGCTAATGCCCACCAAAAATTGTGTCCACAACACTATCGCAACTTCCAGTAGTATAACACGTGTTTAAGTTCACATTTTCATATTTGCTAACAGCAGCTCATGCCGTTGTAGATGAAATGCTGTATGCCGAAAAATTGCAATAAACATACAAATCACATCGTGACTCAAAAGTAAAAGTTATTATAAAACTAACCACACAATACAGCATCTGGAACCAAACAGTACACATGTAATGATTTTGTAATGCTCCGTAATGATGCTAATTTTGCATTTTTTAGAATAAAGAGTATCCACAGATGATAGTGATATTTTCGCTGAAACTACTTTAGAGAAGAAATTGTTTTGCATCAAGGCGGCCCACACTCATTATTGAAGCATTAAACTAGTCAACTATACACTAGACTGTTTCTACCACTGAAAGCGGTCGAGCTTTATCTCGTAAATAGAAACACTTCTGTTTACAAAGGACTAAAAAACTATGCTCTGATCTGGCCTAGATATCGGGCATTCTGAGTGTGCTCATAGCGGAAAACAAATGTGTCGCTGACAACAGCTCCAGGTGACAAATGGTCGCATGGCGCCAAAAAGTTCCTGCACGAATGTGCTTTGATTCCGAATGGTTTCCAAGACAGAACTTGACGTATCACGTTAGGGTTGTGCTGTTCCTATCTGCAAGATCAGATTGTTTGCTGAATACCAACACAGCAACAGATTCGTCATGCTCAATGTAGCGTAAATTTATCTTTTATTCTTGCACCTGTCGTCCGCGATTTTTCCTCTTAAGAGATGATTATGTTAATACGTCTACTAGATTATCACAGTGACCGAAACTAGTTCCTAGATCTTCTCCATATAGCAGCTATCTTGCAGTACACAACGCCTTTTTAAATACACGAGAAGTGAACTACTTACTGTATTTTTTAAGGACGATATTTTATTTACCTTCAAAATGCTTCAATGTTCATCTTCAACATGTTGAAGATTTTTCGTATATACATCCAATTTGCAACAACCATCGTGAAGAATGACTCCATTTACAAACGGAATGAAACAATGCTCGAAACAGTTCCAGTATGCGGATAATAAACACTGTATTACGTTAAATACAATTTAAAATGTCATGGAAATAATAAATCTACTGATACCACCTCTTTGCTATGACTCATGAAGTATCAAAATGCCAGACATAAAGCACTCCTCAAAATACAGTGAGTATAATCCACACCATAACAAAAATTATGGTAATTTTTATATCACTTTCCGTTGGCTTCGCCACATCATAACGAAACGATCACCTAGTATAAGCTAGACCTCGAGCTTTTACTACAGGTCACTGTCATCATAAACTGCAATCCAAAAAAATTAACAGAGAAGCAAAATACGCGTATATATGTCATCGTTTTGTTAAACCTCTGTTTCCGCATGTATTGCCTCACACGCCACGTAATCATTGTGTTACGGGCCAAAGCTGACGTCCGCTAGCGGCAGCTTCAGTCTATCGGTATTCTGAACTATTTTAAACTTGGTGAAAAGCACTTGGTTGTAAATTTCTTACTTTAACAAGTATTAACACTTAAAAACGCTTTAATAATGACGATAAAAGTGTTCAAGAGTTTATTATCGGCAACGTCTGAACTACAGCAATAACAATTTTGGTTCAGGTCATTTCTCTGAATAATTACTGTTCTTTCTAATGGGAACAGCATATATGCCACACGATGTTTAAAATCAGTTATGACTGCGCCGCGTGGATATGGCCGGAAGGAAATCAGTTTACGCTCTAAATGCTAATTTTAAAATAATTTGACTTGTTCTAATGTATTAATGGTAAATGTAACTATCAGAAAACGGTACTCACATAGCCAATGAAAGCGAACACGTGTGGGCTTTGCTGCAGCCATAACCTGTAGAAGCTCATCTGGACGACTGCACAGCGTCAACGTAGCGCTGAGGTCATGTGACACCCAAAACTGCAACAACAAACACGGAAGTATTTCTATTACGCTGGACGGCACAAGGCGACATTACGCGGAAAACAAACACTGACTGTAAGACATTGCCATTTCCGACGTCTCGGTTCTTCGGAACTACGCCTTACAGCCAATGAATAGGTCTCGAATGACAATCTTCGCAAACACCATGAAACTGCAGTAATGTGATACGCAATTCGAGACATACCTTTGTTCGGCTTTTACGCCATTATCGAGTACACTGCTAAAAGTTCCTAGACTTTTAACACGTCATATCTGGTACCGTCTTAAAATCTTAAAGACTCTTGTTTACCTGCTTTGGGCTGAGTTTACCAGAGATGACGTGTAAATGGCCTAAGAACTTTTAGCATAGTACTCGATAATGGCGAAAAAGCCTAAATCTAGGCAGTCCAGAAGAAGATACAGTAATACGGCCATTTAGGGGTTTATTCTTTTTTTTTAAAAAAAAAGATGAGATTCTCATAATCTGTAGCGTTTATTTCCTATGTTAATCTGAAAAAAAATAAAAGAAGTCATCCACTGTATCATCTAAACCTGCACCAACGTTTACGAAAATTGTGATATAAAAAATAATACATGTAACTGCTATTAACTTTATATCACAGATGAGGTATGTAATGACACAGTGAAGGCACGAATTCAGGGAACGATTCTGGGAGAGAGGGAGGTGGGTCACAGTTTGTTACTGGTCCTCCTCCCCGTCTATCAAGTGCAATCTGTCGACATCAACACTTCCAAGGTGCCACAGATGCCTGCGATTTATATGATTAACAATAAAAATTTTAGTATAATAATAATTTTGTTTACGTCAGCGCCTAACACATCGCTTTAACATAACCCCCAAAAACTGCAGCTCAGAGTTACACAGAATTTGAAGAGCACTCGTCCGAAGACATAAGCTTTCAGCGTGACATACAATTGATTTAATAATTATAATAGCAACAAACTCCCAAAGTTTGACAACGTCTTAATTTTTTAATGTGAAAAAAATCAAAGTGGGCATTCACCGCTAGGGTTGTGAACAACGTGTTTTTCAGACCAGGGCTACATAAACGTACAAATGGAGAGAATGCTGCTACTTACAGACACTTCGGTCTCCTTTTGGTGAAGACTGTCCATCTATTTTCTTTTCTTTCTTTTTTTACTTTGTGGAAGGTCTTTTCTACCTGATTTGCCTCACTCAACTTACTGTCATTTGGCAGTTATATCAGTTGACTCACGAACCGAGTCGAATTTATTGTTGGCCAGGGGCATGATTAGCTTGACTGTAGGGACCTTTATCCGGCTGGAACGTTATCTGCAGCCAGTCAGACCGCAGGGTCATCCACGTGGGGTCGTAACTGGAAAGTATCTAGTCTTCAACACAGCTTGTAATTTTCTAGAATCTTTGCCATTTTAGAGACTCGAAGTTTTGATGCTACTTTACTTTTTGCAGGCTACCTGAGATATGTGCAAATGGATATATGGAAAGTATAAATGCTTTTAGTATAATATCCCCCGCCCCCCCCCTTGGATCAGGGATCTGTGCGTGACACACAAATCATAGCTTTAACGATCTGTATATGATCTCATGTTTTGAGTACTCCACATGATAGGAGATCCGCCTCCATAGCTCAGTGATCAGCGTATCTGGCTGCTGTGGCCGGCCGGTGTGGCCGTGCGGTTCTAGGCGCTTCAGTCTGGAACCGCGTGACCGCTACGGTCGCAGGTTCGAATCCTGCCTCGGGCATGGATGTGTGTGATGTCCTTAGGTTAGTTAGGTTTAAGTAGTTCTAAGTTCTAGGGGACTGATGACCTCAGCAGTTAAGTCCCATAGTGCTCAGAGCCATTTGAACCATTTTTTGGCTGCTGTGTGGAGGATCCAGGTTTGATTTCTAGTACTGCCAGGAATTTTTCTTTGGTGAGAGGACTGGAACGAGGTACACTTAGCCCCATGCGTGTGTGTTTTTATAGCTTGTGGGTGCTCGACGGCGAAGTCATCAGCGCCCTTACACTTATTAAAGCAAACAAATGCGGCTAAAACCTCGAAAATGTTTCCACACTCATGCACTCCACATGCCTAAGAACGGTGGTCCAACAGAATGGCTATTCTGACAGACAGATACGCCATACATTCAGTTCTAAGCAAGTTCAACGCAGCGATGCAAATGAAGCTGTGAAAGGTACCCATTGCAATGGTGTCCTTGCCGTATTTTGCCTGCATGTCTTCAAGAATAGGGAGAATCCTCAAGAGACACGACATCAAGAGTGTTTTTCGGCCACCAGCAAAATGAGGAATTTGTTGTGTTCGGTCAAAGGCGATCTTGGCATCAGCAAACGTGGCGTATATAAGATCCCATGCCAACAAGGCAAATCTTATTATATTAGGCAGACATGCCCATCCGCGCAAGAACGTTGTGTTGAAAACCATCGCCATACACGCCTGCACTAACCTGATAAATTAGCAGTAGCGGAGCATTGCCTACACACAGGGCGTCGCATGTTTTACAAGAAGACTGAAGTTTTCTCCTCAGCGTCATCTTTCTGGTACTGTGTGCTTAAGGAGGCGATACATATCCGTACGGCGGACAATCTTGTCAACAGGGATGCAGGTTTGCAAATAAGTGCCGCCTCGAATCCAGCACTGGCTGTCATTAAATTAATACCGGAGAAACAAGAACTTTCGATGCATGACCCGTCGCAGGGCATGCTGAGATTTAATTCAGCTTCTAACCGCAGGAGCTTCTGGCAGCACAATCACTGCCCACAGCGCACGCGCGGAAGGCCTTTATGCGGCTCCCACAACAGCTCCCCCCACACATCGTGGACGAAATTACGTCCAAAAACCGTCTACACCGAGAGTGGATAAGGACAAGCAACCCGACGATAAAAAGAACATTAAACCGGATGCGGCGCCATATCAAGGCGGCTGTAGATGCCCACAAGCAGCAAGAGTGGACAGATAAAATAGCACGACTAAACGTCGAAGACGGCACCGCCGCCGGCCGGTGTGGCCGTGCGGTTCTAGGCGCTTCAGTCTGGAACCGCGTAACCGCTACGGTAGCAGGTTCGAATCCTGCCTCGGGCATGGATGTGTGTGATGTCCTTAGATTGGTTAGGTTTAAGTAGTTCTAAGTTATAGGCGACTGATGACCTCAGAAGTTGAGTCCCATAGTGCTCAGAGCCATTTGAACCATTTGAACGGCACCGCCTGGAAGGTAGTCAAAAGCTATCTGCGCCGATCGATGAAAATACCACCCTTACAGGTCGGTGCTGACTACTTTAGCCATCCGAATGCGAAGAAAAACGCCTTGGCAGACGCTTTCGCCGCTAATTTTACGCTGACCGAAGGCCCTGTGGACGCCGACCACTTACAGCTCGTCAGGGAGCACCTCCCCATCTTCCTGGCAGGGAGAGCTGATGACCAAGCGATCACACCAATCAGTTCAGCCGAAGTCGCTGCGCAACTTCGCACACTCAACAGCAGAAGGCAGGAAGCCCCGACTCAGTAACAAACACCCTGCTGATACAAGTACCGGCAACAGCAGCGGATGTTCTAGCCAATACATTCAACACCATACTGCAGTCTGGAACATTCCCATGCTGCTGGAAGCACGCAGCGGTGGTAGCTCTTCCCAAGCCAGGGAAAAACATCCACTTGACTAAGAACTACCCCCCTATGAGCCTACTGCCAGCGGTGTGAAAGGTGTTTGAAAGATTACAGATTCAGCGCCTCCACCGGCATATTGAAGACGAGGACATCATACGCAAAGGAACAGTTCGGCTTTCGCCAGGGCCGCTCGACGGTCCACCAACTACTACGTTTAATGGAAGAGGCGTTCTAAGCCATTGACCGACGCGAATATTTCGGCGCTCATCTGCTCGACGTGTCTCGTGCTTTTGATTCCGTGTAGCACGACGGCCTCCCTTACAAACTTCTTGTACTGGGGCTTCCGACGCCGCATGTGAGTCTCCTGCAGCGCTATCTGCAGGACAGGACGTTCACGTTCGGGCTGCTAGTGGAATTTCTACGGAGCGTCGAATATTCACGGGTGTAGCACAAGGCTCGGTCATTGGCCCGACCCTCTATTAGTTTTACACAGCTGACCTTCCGCGCATAGAGCCAATCAAACTGCAGTTTACATCCTGCAAAGGCGACGACAGATGGCCACAGACAACCTAAAGGAGTGGGCCATCAAATGGCGTCTATCGTACAAAGCCGAAAATCAGAGGCCATCATTATCACAGGAAGACACATTCCACCGGGAGTACCACCGACCTCTGTGCGTGGATGTCCAGTAGGGTAGAGTGCCAGAGTCAGATACCTTGGCGTCACGATAGACGAACGTCTGACGTGACGCCAACATATAGGAGAGGCGAGGGCGAAAGCACAAGATCGGCTACGGTTACTGTACCCTGCGCTAAACCCTACAACAACGCTACCTGCCCACTTAGTCTCATGCTGTACAAAGCAGCAATACGACCCCTATTGGAATGTGCAGCGGTAGGATGGGGAAACACAGCTGATACCAACCTATTCCGCCTTCAGACCATCCAGAACATGGCTCTGAAATTTGCACTCCACCTCCCACGAGATTTACCTCGGAGGACCTACACGTCTTTCGCCGACGTACTACCACTCAGGAGCCGGTTTAGGAAACCCAAAAATTTCTACAAAAACACAGGGCAAGCGAGAAATCCACACGATGGTCAGACCTGTTACGGCTTGAGTAAGCAAGTCGTAACTCACGAATCACCTCAAAGCTCCAGTGCAGAGCAACAAAGTCAACAAAAAGAATTTCTCTAAGAAGAACACACCAACCATAGAAGGAACAATAGCGAAAGGCTATTTAAGACTTCTATGGAACCAGGAGCTGCGCGGTAACAAAACCGCTGAGCATTAAAACTGATGCATATCTCCGGTAGGGGGTACCAATAGCGCCGCTTTCCTCCGCAAACCCGTTAAGAGTATTTGCTGTCTTACGTTATTCTCTTGATCCTTACGCGAGGTATCCCATTGTGGTAGCATAATGCTCGCACAGGTTTCTTCAGATATAGGTTCTTTAAATTTATCCAACAGCGTTTCAGGAGAACTACGGGGTCTTTCGTCCAACGATTCCCAGCCGAGTTCAAGTCATCTGGTACCTCATTCTCCAGGAATTCCACACCAAGAAAAACTATTCGATAGTCACTCAGGAATAGTTTCAATACTTGCAAAGGTTGGGTAGTTTACCGTATTGTTCGTACAGACAAATTTATGGTAAATAAAACAATATGAACCATAAAGAAAGATGGCTTACGTTCGGGCTTCCAACCAGGATTGCATTCCGTTGCCACTAAATTCCATAACCCGTAAACCGCATCACACAGGCGTGGATTTGGATTTCGGTTCTTAATAACAACATATTATCATTATTATTTTACTAACGCATTTTATACAATTTGTTTAGGGTAGTGTATAGTACATCGCTTCCTCATAACTTCCAAAGAACTGCATTTCATAGCTTCTGTCAAAAAATTTGAAAGTAACTATGTCATGCAATTGTTTTACGAACTATAACAGCAACAAAGCTTCAAAAGTTTGACAACTTCACAATTTATACGGCATAAAATCGAAGTGTGCACTCACATCTATCAGTATTTCACTTACCTCTAAGACTGCGAACGTAAATCTGCTGGCTATGGCCGTGCGAACATATGGGCAGAACGCTGTATGTTTATGCCGTTTTCACCTACGTACGATAAAGTTTTTGTGTTATTTCTCTTAGTGCAGCATCTTTCTCCTTCTGTCCTGCCTTCCCTCAAATTCCTGTGATTTGTCTGTTACACTTGTGGACTCACAAAGCGAATCGTACGCTGACGGAAAAAAAATCGCTACACCAAAAGATAATAAATCTAAGGTAACGAAATTTTGGGAAAACAATTGTCTAGGTAAAACATTTAAGTGATTAACATTGCAAGACCAAAGGTTAATGAATGCGCGAGATAAGCCATTGCAAATGTGAAATACTGGCACATTAATTGCCAGTGTAACTTCTAAACTGTTGAATGCAAGCATGCATGAAAACGTGCATGCATTATGTTGTGCAGGTGCCGGATGTCAGTTTGTAGGATGGAGTGCCATGTCTGTTGCACTTCGTCGATCACTACAGGGGCTGTTAATACTGGCTGTATATAACGCTGAGTTATCGTCCAATGGTATCCCATATGATCTCGATTGGAGACAGAAATGGTGACTGAGCAGGCCAAGGCAACATGTCGACATTCTGTAGAGCATGTTAGGTTACAACAGCAGTATGTGGGCGAGCGTTATCCTGTTGGAAAGCACCCCCTGTTATGCAGTTAATGAATGGCAGCACAAAATTTCGAACCAACAGACTGACGTACAAATTTGCAGCCAGGGTACGTGGGATAACCACGAGAGTGGTTCTACTGTCATACGAAACTGCACCCCTGACCATAACTGCAGGAGAAGGTCCAATGAGCTTAACACGCAGACAGGTTTTGTTGCAGGCCCTTAACTGGTCTCCTTCTAACCTACACACGGCCATTACTGGCACCAACACAGAACCAGATTTCATCAGAAACACGAAAGACCTCCACACTGCCCTCCAATGAGCCCTCGCTTGACACCAGTCAAGTGGCAAATTGCGATGGTTCGGGGCCAATGGAATGCACACTACAGGGCGTCGAGCCCAGAAATGTCCTTGAATTATCCAATCTGACACAGTTCGTTGTGTCACTGTCCTGCCAACTGCCGCTCAAATTGTTGCGGCAGATGCAACACGATGCGCCAGAGCCATACGCCAACACGATGGTCTTCCCTCTCGGTAGTGCTACGTGGCCGTCGATAGCCCGGTCTTCTTGCGACCAAACATTCTAATGACCACCGTTGTCAACAATCATGTACAATGGCTGCTGCCCCGTCTTTCTGAAGTATCGTGGAAGGAACATCCAGCTTCTCGTAGCAGTGTTACATGACATCGTTCACACTCAGTGAGGTGTTGACAATGGCGTCTCACAACTTTCGTTTACATGAAATGTACCTGTAGTTGCGAATATGGACTACCATCAGCTGTGTGATAGAATGACTACAGTAAAAATTTGTGCCCGTTTTGGACTCGAATCCGGATCCCCGCTTATCGCGAGCAGTCGCCTAACCATTTATTTTTATTTTTTCGCGAGTGGTCGCCTTAATTTTTTTTTTTTTGGAGACAGGTGCTCTACCGCCTTTGTTTAGATTTAAACAGGAACAATAGAAAACAGAAAACTACCTTTTGTTGGTATTACAAAATGAGATTAACAATTTCTTTATACATATGTTGTTGTTGTGGTCTTCAGTCCTGAGACTGGTTTGATGCATCTCTCCATGCTACTCTATCCTGTACAAGCCTCTTCATCTCCCAATACCTACTGCAGCCTACATCCTTCTGAATCTGCTTAGTGTATTCATCTCTTTGTCTCCCTCTACGATTTTTACCCTCCACGCTCCCTCCAGTACTAAATTGGTGATCCCTTGATGGCTCAGAACATGTCCTACCATCCGATCCCTTCTTCTAGTCAAGTTGTGCCACAGACTCCTCTTCTCCCCAGTTCTATTCAATACCTCCTTATTAGTTATGTGATCTACCCATCTAATCTTCAGCATTCTTCTGTAGCACCACATTTCTAAAGCTTCTATTCTCTTCTTGTCTTAACTATTTATTGTCCATGTTTCACTTCCATGCATGGCTACACTCCATACAAATACTTTCAGAAACGACTTCCTGACACTTAAATCAATACTCGATGTTAACCAATTTCTCTTCTTCAGAAACGCTTTCCTTGCCATTGCCAGTCTACATTTTATATCCTCTCTACTTCGACCATCATCAGCTATTTTGCTCCCCAAATAGCAAAACCCCTTTACTACTTTAAGTGTCTCATTTCCTAATCTAATTCCTTCAGCATCACCCGTCTTAATTCGAGTACATTCCATTATCCTCGTTTTGATTTTGTTGATGTTCATCTTATATCCTCCCTTCAAGACACTGTCCATTCCGTTCAACTGCTCTTCCAGGTCCTTTGCTGTCTCTGACAAAATTACAATGTCATCGGCGAACCTCAAAGTTTTTATTTCTTCTCCATGGATTTTAATACCTACTCCGAACTTTTCTCTCGTTTCCTGATTGCTCAATATACAGATTGAATAACATCGGGAGTTAAGTGCCATAAGATTTCACACACATTTGAACATTTTTTTTGAACATTTTTTTTTAATAATATCGCGGACAGGCTACAACCCTGTCTCACTCCCTTCCCAACCGCTGCTTACCTTTCATGCCCCTCGACTCTTATAACTGCCATCTGGTTTCTGCAAAAATTGTTAATAGCTTTTCGCTCCCTGTATTTTACCCCTGCCGCCTTCAGAATTTGAAAGAGAGTATTCCAATCAACATTGTCAAAAGCTTTCTCTAAGTCTACAAATGCTAGAAACGTATGTTTGCCTTTCCTTAATCTTTCTTCTAAGATAAGTCGTAGGGTCAGTATTGCCTCACGTGTTCCAACATTTCTACGGAATCCAAACTGATCTTCCCTGAGGTCGGCTTCTACCAGTTTTTCCATTCGTCTGTAAAGAATTCAGGTTAGTATTTTGCAGCTGTGGCTTATTAAACTGATAGTTCGGTAATTTTCATATCTGTCAACACCTGATTTCTTTGGGATTGGAATTATGATATTCCTCTTGAAGTCTGAGGGTATTTCGCCTGTCTCATACATCTTGCTCACCAGATTGTAGAGTTTTGTCAGGACTGGCTTTCCCAAGGCCGTCAGTAGTTCTAATGGAATGTTGTCCACTCCCAGGGCCTTGTTTCGGCTTAGGTCTTTCAGTGCTCTGTCAAACTCTTCACGCAGTATCATATCTCCCATTTCATCTTCATCTACCTCCTCTTCCATTTCCATAATATTGTCCTCAAGAACATCGCCCCTGTATAGACCCTCTATATACTCCTTCGACCTTTCTGTTTTCCCTTCTTTGCTTAGAACTGGGTTTCCATCTGAGCTCTTGATATTCATGCAAGGGGTTCTCTTTTCTCCAAAGGTCTCTTTAATTTTCCTGTAGGCAGTATCTATCTTACCCCTCATGAGATAAGCCTCTACATCCTTACATTTGTCCTCTAGCCATCCCTGCTTAGCCATTCTGCACTTCCTGTCGATCTCATTTTTGGGACGTTTGTATTCCTTTTGCCTGCTTCACTTTCTGCATTTTTGTATTTTCTCCTTTCATCAATTAAATTCAGTATCTCTTCTGTTACCCAAGTATTTTGACTAGCCCTCGTCTTTTTACCCACTTGATCCTCTGCTGCCTTCACTATTTCATTCCTCAAAGCTAACCATTCTTCTTCTACCGTATATCTTTCCCCCATTCCTGTCAATTGTTTCCTTATGCTCTCCTTTAAACTCTGTACAACCTCTGGTTCTTTCAGTTTATCCAGGCCCCATCTCCTTAAATTCCCACCTTTTTGCAGTTTCTTCAGTTTTAATGTACAGTTCATAACCAATAGATTGTGGTCAGAGTCCACATCTGCCCCTGGAAATGTCTTACAATTTAAAACCTGTTTCCTAAATCTCTGTCTTACCATTATGTAATCTATCTGAAACGTTTTAGTATCTCCAGGGTTCTTCCATGTATACAACCTTCTTTCATGATTCTTGAACCAAGTGTTAGCTATGATTAAGTTATACTCTGTGCAAAATTCTACCAGGCGAGTTCCTCTTTCATTTCTTACCCCCAATCCATATTTACCTACTACGTTTCCTTCTCTTCCTTTTCCTACTGTCGAATTCCAGTCTCCCATGACTATTAAATTTTCGTCTCCCTTCACTAACTGAATAATTTCTTTTATCTCATCATACATTTCATCAACTTCTTCATCATCTGCAGAGCTAGGTGGCGTATGAACTTGTACTACTGTAGTAGGCGTGGGCTTCGTGTATATCTTGGCCACAATAATGCGTTCACTATGCTGTTTGTAGTAGCTTACCCGCACTCCTATTTTTTATTCATTATTAAACCTACTCCTGCATTACCCCTATTTGATTTTGTATTTATAACCCTGTATTCACCTGACCAGAAGTCTAGTTCCTCCTGCCACCGAACTTCACTAATTCCCACTATATCTAATTTTAACCTATCCATTTCCCTTTTTAAATTTTCTAACAGATTATTGCCAGTTTTCTTTCTCCTGATAACTATGTCCTCTTGAGTAGTCCCCGCCCGGAGATCCGAATGGGGGACTATTTTACCTCCGGAATATTTTACCCAACAGGACGCCATCATCATTTAATAATACAGTAAAGCTGCATGCCCTCGGGAAAAATTACGGCTGTAGTTTCCCCTTGCTTTCAGCCGCTTTATACATATATAAACTGAAAAAGTAACTATAAACCAGACTGACGTAAAATTAACGTTGTAATAAGTAGTAAGCTTTGGAAAGGTAAACATACGTCAGAAATGAAAACATAAGAAATTTACGTTAAAAAGAAATACTTCTCCATCATAGCTTCAAAATTTAATGAATATCATTTACAAATTGTAGCAAATCCTGGTTCACATATAACATTTAATTGAAGTTAAATTTCGGGAACAACTACTGCATTGTCATACCACAAATAATATTTCTGTATTGCTTGAAAGCTAGTAAACCGAACATTATTCTCGCTTGCATTAAGAAGGAAATCCACATCGCAATGGATAATGGTATCCCCCCCCCCCCTTCTGCTATTCTGTCATCCGGTTACGTTTTCTCGTAAGTATAAGGTACCCACCGATTCTTCTCTTCTGTTCATTCTTTCTTCGCATCGATAATTATTTTCTCCTACCCTGGACGTTCCAGCTATGCGGGGACTCTTGAATCACACTCCATAGGAAGTTAGAGACATACTGTCGGTATTTCAGATTGTTCACGATCTTTAGATGTCGTTCCTGTAAAAAGGTCCAAAAGTCCATTACATTCTTTGGGCCATCTCTGAACAAATAGAGCACCGTCAGACCTCGAAGCCACGTTACGGCATTCGTTTTGGTGCGTGGGTTGTACGTCCCGTCCGTGAAGAATATAATCCCTGGTTCAATGTTGTGTTGTCCCATTCGAAGAAAGAAAGCTATCATCTGTGACGACAAACGCCACACTTCTGCCGAGGAGCCGCATATGAGGCGGTATTCATCGCTGTCCAGAGTTTGGCACTGAGGGCACAATGGTGTATCTGTCTTATGAATCACATGGAGTCTGGATCTGGTGACATTTTTATCATTAACTGTTAGGTACCACGTTGCACGTGTCTCTGTGTCTAAGGAAACATGCTGTATTGATCGCCATACTACTTGCCAATTCAACAATTCATATGTGCATGTTTCCTCTCAATGGGTTTGATGTGTCTTCCAGTCGTTAGTATCCGATAGATGTCAGGCACCGTTGCAGGTCTGGTTTCCGGCAGAGCCGTCTGAACGTAGCTGTACTCGTATATGCTGGAGTGACTGGGAAATGCGCTGGACCGCCACTGGCGCCAGTCGAGAAACTGATGCTAGTTCTTCTATTAAGATTTCTGTCAGACAAGTTTGATGCCGACTCCATAGTTTTAACATTGTGCTGATACATAGTGTCACCGCTCGATCACGAGCCTGCGCAAGATCAAGTCCACCCCTACTAAGAGGGCGGGGGAGGGGGGTAAGGGTGTTGTATCTTACTCTAAGCAGTAGATCTGCACTCACAAAGGAACCGAACGCTGCCATTATTCGTCGTGCTGTCATCACCGACATTCGGAGTACTTGAGCATAGTGCGGAATTTGTGACGCCAGGTAGGTGTTAACAATATGTGACCCGCTGGACCATGGCTAATGGCCATATGATGTTCCCCTAACGCCCGTCCGGTCTGACTGTAGTAGTCTCTTATAGTTGTATGCTGGTGTGAGACATATGTCGTTGGTAAAAACAATACCTAGGCATTTCAAGCTATCCATGAGCCGTAAAGGTGCTACACATTCTTCCGACAGTCAAACAATGTTCATCGCTACAGACTTGTCCATATTTATACGGCTGCCAGTGGCCGTTCAATATTTGCGTGTCCAGTCTAAAGCCACACTCATACCGTTTTCATTCCCTTCTATCAGCACCAGGTCATCCACATATAACTTGCCCATAAATATGTATCCTCGAAAAGTCAATCCTGTGAAGCGGTGTCGTAGGCACCAAACTAACGGGTCGAGAGCCAGTGCGTATAATGCCGTTGATAAGGGACATCCTTGTCTGACCGATCTCACTACGACTAGAGATGTTGTCGTACGTCCTTTGACGAGCATCTTGGAGGAGGCATTGCTGAGTAGCCGCATCACGACAGCGATAAATAGTCGTGGTAATCGCATGTGTGTCAAGTCTTGATCAAAATCTATTGACGCTAGTGCTGCACGGAGTTGACACGTCTTTGCTAGGGCGATCAAATCGCGATATTCCACAAGCGCCATCTGGATGTTGTTATCTCCACCGAGCGAAGTTTGATCGAGTGAGAGCACTTGACGCAAAGCTCTTCGGAAACATGCTGCTAATAATCTGGTGAATATTTTAAAGTCGCAGTTAAGGAGCGTCAGTGGTCGGTAATCCAGTATCCGTGTACCACCCGAGGATCTGTGTATCGGGATAATCAGTCGCTCCAGAAAAGACAGCGGTAAGGGCACTTTAGGAAACATTAATTCGCGGCAGATAGTAGTCCATCGTAGTGCGATCACATAGCTAGAGGTCCTGTAGAATTCCAGAGGGAAGCCATCTGGTCTCAGTGATTTGTTCACCGCCCCCTTACCAATGTCCTCAGTCACTTCCTCCTCTGTAATCTCCTCCATCGCCCGCATCTCGTGGTCGTGCGGTAGCGTTCTCGCTTCCCACGCCCGGGTTCCCGGGTTCGATTCCCGGCGGGGTCAGGGATTTTCTCTGCCTCGTGATGGCTGGGTGTTGTGTGATGTCCTTAGGTTAGTTAGGTTTAAGTAGTTCTAAGTTCTAGGGGACTGATGACCATAGATGTTAAGTCCCATAGTGCTCAGAGCCATTTGAGCCATTTAATCTCCTCCATCAGTTGTGCTTCCGCCTCTGGATCAGTGGTGCCGAAAATGATATGTGTAACTTCGTTAATGGCCGCCAATCGGTATCCACTGCGGTGTAAAGTTGAGTGTAATGTTCTACAAAGGTATTGACTATTTCTTGTGGCGATGTTAGGTGTCTGCCATCATCCGTGTCCACGGCATTTACTAGTGCTCTTCGTCGTCTGGTTTCCGTTGATGATGTGTTGCTTCCATGGGCGTTCTCCTGCAACCCGATCTAGTGTCTGCACATTGACCACTGTACCTTCGAGGTGGCGTCGCATGATGGATATAATTTTGGCTTTTGCTCGTTGTACCGCCTCTTGCCGCTCCGGAGAAGGCATTTGTTCGGCGCATTCCCGTAGCACCGTGAAATAGAAGTCCATTGTCTGACGTCGCCACACTGCCTGCTCACGACCATACAGTATGTCATCAATGCACGGCGCAGTGCCGGCATGGCGCAACCCATACACCAACTTAGGGTCGTGGGATACTATCGAAGGCGTCGCTCACAAGATCTCCAAACATCTCCGATGACGGCTCGACAAGTTGGGTCCCGCAGGTGGGCGACGTTCATTTTCCAAGGACCGCGGCTACGCCACACTTGCTGCCGCCGGAGGGAGATTGTACATATTAATGATGTATGGTCGGTATTGGCTGTAGGCCACAGCTCCGCTTCCAGGAAGTCTGTGTTAAGACTTTCAAATGGCTCTGAGCACTATGGGACTCAACTGCTGAGGTCATTAGTCCCCTAGAACTTAGAACTAGTTAAACCGAACTAACCTATGGACATCACAAACATCCATGCCCGAGGCAGGATTCGAACCTGCGACCGTAGCGGTCTTGCGGTTCCAGACTGCAGCGCCTTTAACCGCACGGCCACTTCGGCCGGCCCTGTGTTAAGACTGCGTGTAACACATATTCGGTCGAGACGGCTAGTGGAATGACTTGTTGCATGGGTGCATCCAGGATGGAGGCTATGGACATGCTCTTAGATGTCAACCAGATGCATACTCTGCACCAACATTCGTAATTCCGGGCACAGGGTATATCGAGGGAATGGATCTTTCGGTGCAAGTACAGAATTAAAATTCCCGCCTAAGATTAATCGGTCGTGTCGACATTGGAAGAGCGGGTAATTTCGTCTGCAAAGAAGCGGGAAAGCTTTTGCCTTCTGTCTGTACCGGACGGTGCATAGATGTTGATGAGTCGTACGTCAAGTACAGTCATTGCTAATCCCTGTGCCGACGGTAGGCACAGCACATCCTCTTCCTTGATGGCTTGTTTAAGTATTGCTATGCCGCTGCCAGTTTCGGAGTCGTGTGATATGTAGGATAAGTACCCGCACATGACAGGAAATTCATCGACGTATACTTCTTGTAGGAGGACGATGCCGTTGTCCGCTGCTTGTAGCATGTCTGAGTAAGGACACCTTACTCTGCGACCATATATTATTGATACTGATAGAAGCAGGCCGGTATGCTTGTCTTCGTTCCGTCGCATGTACAGTATATCGGCCACGGGAACTTACGCCGTCTGCTGTTGTACTGGCACGTTACGTGGCCCCGTCCTGCCCGCCGTCGTTAGTTATTAGTTGAACCTTAGAGGGGCGCCGCCTCCGCCGTGTCGCCTGTTGCGACTGTCGGTGGGTCCCATTCACAATAACCAGCCCAGTCTCCTTGGGACAAGTTTCCGTCGGCCGGGGCCCGCCAGCCCCGTCTCTCTGTGGCTCCTCCTCTACTACCTGGGAGGGGCAGTGGACTGCTGGTTGCCGTGCGTTGTCAACTTATTCAGGTCGCTCTTGACGAATGCTGCCGCCGAGACGGTGGTGTTCTGGATGAAGAGTCTCTGGACCTTCTGTAAGGTGGCCGTCTGTCTCTGTCGTTTCTTGATCGTCGCCCTGCATACGTATTAAAGAGTCGTCCGACGGGGTTAGAAGTCGATTCTTGCGCCTTTTCGGTGACCGTTGCTTACGCTTGTGCGTTTCCGTATCCAAAGTAGGCGAGTATCTCTGTCACCACTGCAGTCGGACACGAAGGCAGCCGTTGGCACTATTCGACTATCCATGACCATTTGCTCATCCGATCTCCCTACTGGTGGTATCGATCGGTGCTCCTCGGCGGGGGGGGGGGGGGGGGGCCTCGCCACCGTCACCATGCTCGTGTCGTCATCCGTTATCGTCGGGTTTTCGACTGGCCTGTCCAGCTCAGCTGTTGGGCGCGGTCACTGTTCGGATGGGCTTCCTTCCGGAACAAATTTGCATATATGAGAGGGAGAGACGTCGCCACAGGTGTTGCTACAGGTTCACCTGTCGGTACTTGTGCAATTCTTCTTTGGAGACACGCTGAGCGAACGTTGCCTTCCTGACCACAACCTGAACATCGTAAATGACTATCGTTCTGCAGCCTCCAAATGTGGGATAAGACGGCACGTGTTTTGATAGTTCGATTCGTATTTATCGCACACCATGAAGTACCGGGTACATGGTAAAGGTTGTCCATTTTTCTGCTGAAATACTCTGACAGTTCTCAATCGAAGTCCTATATGATCAATAACTACCATTCCGACATGGACGTCTGAATGTTTAAATTTAAATCCATCTTTATGGTCGCTTACGATATTGTCACACACCGGGTCGTTGATCCGTTTGACGTAGACCACACTGCTTGTGATAGAGAAATGGATGCCAATCATATCTTGTGGGTCAATTACAATTTCTTGGCTTATAAATCGTTCTACTTCGTATGCCTTCGGTCTTGCAAATTCATTATTAAAGCTGATCTTGATAGTAGATTGTCGGTACGAATGAGCCATTCTAGTTCGAAAGTGCAGAATAAGCGAAGGCTAACACGAAGTAAACAACCGCGTGCGCGCGAAGGTCAGCGGCAGGGACGTAAACAGACGTCAGAGCCGCACGACTGCGGAAAGCAGACTGCGCTTACACACTACGTAGTCTAACTTACAAGGAGACGGCACGACCGTGGGGTCGGGGATTTGTCCGAAATTTTGTGTGGTGAAAGAGGACCCCTAACACCTCACGTGGTTAAAGTATTAGGAGCACTACTCGGAAAATCCCGAGAAAAATCGATCCAAAGTTTCTTAGGTGGCGTATGAGAATAAAATGTTAGTCCTGTCCCTAGACGCCGTTAGGCCTACATGGTTAGCGCTCGAACTCATACGCCAGAGGTATTGGGTTCGATTCCTCTTCCGGCACTTTTTTTTCCCTTCTGTTGCTTGCAAAATTGCAGCGCATTGTTACAGGAGAATCGTGAAATTAATTCCCGGGAAGATTGTATAAAAATTCATTCTATAATTCACCATCAATTACCGTCACCAATATTCCGAGATATGATTCAATATTCCTGGTTTGCCTCAAAATTATCAGAAACTCAAAACATTTTCGTAAATCCAGAATGAGATTTTCACTCTACAGCGGAGTGTGCGCTGATATGAAACTTCCTGGCAGATTAAAACTGTGTGCCCGACCGAGACTCGAACTCGGGACCTTTGCAAAGGTCCCGAGTTCTAGTCTCGGTCGGGCACACAGTTTTAATCTGCCAGGAAGTTTCATTTTCGTAAATGTTAATGGGGCATGTTTTTGTACAGATTTATTGCAAACGCTCTGTGAAAGTAAAAAATCCGCTTCTATATGTTGTGCAAGATGTCGCTGAAATTATTGCTTTGTTTGTTTTTACGATAATTACCACTGCGGTTTTTGTTTATAATTATTATATGTATAAAAATTAAATGTTTCCGAATCGACTTTGTTATTCTGATTAAAAATCCAATGTTTTTTCCTCATATACTTTACAATGAAAAATGGAAAACCCACCGCCATGAATTGTGTTGTTGGACAAAAAGAAAATAATTTTTTTCAATAATTTAACTAATTTGTTAAAGATAATATAGGTTTGGGAAACTTTCTGAATAATTGGTGGAATAACAAATGAAAATAAAACAGAAGAAAAAAGTTCCGGAGGAGGAATCGAACCCGAGGCCTCTGGCGTAAGAGTCCGAGCCCTAAACATCTTTTTTTTATTTTATTTTTTTAATCTTATTTTGTTCGTTTTCGTTCGTTGTATCTGCTCTGGGCGGACGTCGAAATACACGCGTTTCAGTTCGTTGTTGATCCATTTATTACAGAGGGCAGCTAGCCCTCTAACCGATCACGCTGAGCTACCGCGCCGGCTAGACATCTAGGACAAACGGCGACTCGGCAATGCACTAACATTTTATACTCATATGACACCTAAGAAAGTTTGGATAGATTTTTCACGGGATTTTCCGGGTAGTGCGTCCTAATATTTTAACCACGTGAGGTGTTAGGGGTCCTCTTTCACCACACAAAATTTCGGACAAATCCCCGAACCCACGGTCGTGCCGTCTCCTTGTTAGACCGACTTAGGCTAAGGACAACACACACAACCATGCCCGAGGGAGGACTCGAACTTCCGATGGGGTTCTGTTCTCGTACGTCCGTTATGTACATTCCCGTATAGGAGAAACGTTTTATTTGAAAGTTGCTTGCCTGGTGTCAGCGAATAAATACAATATAGCAGCGTCTGTATTATTCCGAATTACTATGCATGACAGTTCCGAGCCCGACGCCCTGTAGCGTGCATTCTACTGACCCCACCGACCAGCACTATTTGCGAAGGAACTTTGCATCGTAATTCGAAGTAATAACAGGTGTTGCAATATCGTATTTATCCGCCGACACTGAGCAAGCGACTTTCAAGTAATAGCCTCCCCTCTACGGAAATATACATAAAGGATGTACGAGTACAGGTTGTAGACGACATATGGAAGTTTGGGTGTGGCCATGAGTCGTCCTCAGAATAATCTATGGTAAGGCGAGCGCTCGCTATAAGCGGGAAACCCGTGTTCGAGTCCAATTCCAGCACAAATTTTCGTTGCCGTGGTTCCATTATACAGCTGATGGTAGTTCATAGACACAACTGCGAATACATTACACGTATTTCATGACGGCTGTAGTCGCCGCAGTGTCTGTTCCTTAGGACATGCATGTGCGAAGAAACATTGTGTCGTAATTACGAATAATACGGGCATTGCTATATCGTTTATGTCGCACAACTCCTTCTTTATGTTGCGATATTTTTTTCCGTCAATGTACTTGTTGTTGGCGGCAGGTATGGTCAGTCCATGCAATGGACGCCTCTCTTTGGCAGCCGGACGAAGTGGCCTTGCGGTTCTAGGTGCTACAGTCTGGAACCGCGCGACCATTACGGTGGATGTGTGTGTGATGTCCTTAGGTTAGTTAGGTTTAAGTAGTTTTAAGTTCTAGGGGACTGATGACCTCAGAAGTTAAGTCCCATAGTGCTCAGAGCCATTTTTTTCTATTTGGCTGGAATGTTTTCTACAGTCAGGCGGAAAACCACTCCACGTAGACTAACCTTCAGGGCCGCAACGGAAGACTATCCTGTATTAAGCGAAGCTTGAAACTTTTTTAGAATTTCTTGCCATTTTTGAGACTACTGGTTATTACGATACTGCATTCTCCGAAAGTTAGTTGCAAAATTTATATATTAATATGTGTAAAAATATAAATATTTTTAGTAAAACGATGCTTGTGGAAGGGTGTCATGACACCGATTTCTACCTCCCACCCACCCCCACCTCCCTTGGATCTGCATCTCTTCGTCGATATAATAAGGCAGGCCACCATACATTTGTGCCATATCCTCAATGCTTGTACGACAGAAGTTAAATTGAGGACCTCAGAAGAACTCAGTTTGCCCATTTTAAGCTGAGTACTCTTATTATTATTTACTTATCTACATCGTTTCTGATTGTAGATATCAGTAAAAAGTAAATAAGATGGTTCAAATGGCTCTGAGCACTATGGGACTCAACTGCTGAGGTCATTAGTCCCCTAGAACTTAGAACTAGTTAAACCTAACTAACCTAAGGACATCACAAACATCCATGCCCGAGGCAGGATTCGAACCTGCGACCGCAGCGGTCTTGCGGTTCCAGACTGCAGCGCCTTTAACCGCACGAAGTAAATAAGGTTATGTTCATTAACTGTAAGACATCTCACTGTCGACCACACTATGGACGTTCCGATTTACTACGCTTATGTCAATATTTTAGAATGTACCACTGAGTTGTTTTGTATGATAGGGTTTAGAGATTTGTTGATAAGTTGTAAATCTTGTTCCTGTACTAAATTTCGCAGCTTTAAGCCTGTGTCATCTGTTTCTTTGCTGAAGCAAAGTGATGATTTTGGATTAGTGGCTGTTATTATAATAAGATTAGTGTTTCTATCTATCACTTATTCGCCACGTCTTGGCTGCACGGCTCACTTCTTTTCATCGCGTGTGACGGCCCGTGCCGCGCTGTGTGTCAACCGTCACGCTGCACTGCTGCTCAGTCGCCGCTGGAATATTGTTTACTCTCCGTGTTTCTTCTGTCCTTGTTATCGTGTTTCTTTAAACAGAACAATGGACTAGACTAAATTGGGGCCATTCTTTCGAATAGGCATATAAAGCTCCGATTTAAAAAGAGTTTTGTTTGTAGTGGGAAACAAACCAATGTCATTCGCTTAGACTGGACATATCATGAGATGCATGACGACTTCATTTATACATTGCCAAAACTAATTTGCAAATTGCGCCGAAAAACACGAGGAAATAAACCTCGTGAGTCTTACAGGAGACAGGGCGAGTCGCATTTTATTTCGTTAAGGTTGTAGATATCGATACGAGGTTTTCGACAAATTATAGAACGCTGCGGAACACGTAGTTCTGGCATAAGTTTAATCGTCGTAACTCTTGTATCAACAGAGGCATTGTAACAAACAGGGTTCTTTTAATGAAAAGACCTATTATTTTTAACGGCACTCGAAAGTTATTGAAAAGCGGAGTACATTGATTTAACCGTTTTTAATGTTGGCGCTGAAACTTTTACACAGAGACATTCGAGGAATTTGCTGAATTTGAATAACTAGGTGGCCGGAATCACCTGTTCCAGTGGAAACACCGCCAAGTGGGACTTCATGCCAAGCTTAAACGTTGTATCAAGCCTTTATACTTAGTTTTTGTTTCCACAAAACCAGTTTACTTAAGCATGAGTACGTACACAAATTTAGGATAGTTTTCTCAAACCCCAGCTGATATACTATAGACTACCATATGGTTACATTTATAACAATTGTATGCCTATGAAGTAGGGCCAAATGTAAACGCTGTTAATCTTAGTAGCGTAGGCCGTATTCTCGCTGCATGTAACAAAGGAGCCTGGCATCAAAGCTCCACGTGGCGGATTTTACACCGCAATAGCTAATTCCGACTATACTGCCTTTCAGTTCTAGCATTTCTCTCGAATATTTTTTCAAAACAGTTTCGACGCCAATATTAACAAGCGTTATATAATCGTACTCGTTTTTTCAAGGTCCGTCAAAGGCCATTACAAAGTAATTCACTCCAATAAAAAACTATATTTCTTAACTCAGAGGCGCTACTGAGAGGCCAAGAAAGAATTGTGCTGAAGTAAAACAATTTATCACAAGTCTTCTAACCGCCCCTGCACTGGCAGCAAGCTCGGAAGTTTGCTGCAACCCAGGAAACAGGTGGGTGCCGCAAATCAATACAGTGAGTTCGTCTGCCTCTGCGTACTACACTCCTGGAAATTGAAATAAGAACACCGTGAATTCATTGTCCCAGGAAGGGGAAACTTTATTGACACATTCCTGGGGTCAGATACATCACATGATCACACTGACAGAACCACAGGCACATAGACACAGGCAACAGAGCATGCACAATGTCGGCACTAGTACAGTGTATATCCACCTTTCGCAGCAATGCAGGCTGCTATTCTCCCATGGAGACGATCGTAGAGATGCTGGATGTAGTCCTGTGGAACGGCTTGCCATGCCATTTCCACCTGGCGCCTCAGCTGGACCAGCGTTCGTGCTGGACGTGCAGACCGCGTGAGACGACGCTTCATCCAGTCCCAAACATGCTCAATGGGGGACAGATCCGGAGATCTTGCTGGCCAGGGTAGTTGGCTTACACCTTCTAGAGCACGTTGGGTGGCACGGGATACATGCGGACGTGCATTGTCCTGTTGGAACAGCAAGTTCCCTTGCCGGTCTAGGAAAGGTAGAACGATGGGTTCGATGACGGTTTGGATGTACCGTGCACTATTCAGTGTCCCCTCGACGATCACCAGTGGTGTACGGCCAGTGTAGGAGATCGCTCCCCACACCATGATGCCGGGTGTTGGCCCTGTGTGCCTCGGTCGTATGCAGTCCTGATTGTGGCGCTCACCTGCACGGCGCCAAACACGCATACGACCATCATTGGCACCAAGGCAGAAGCGACTCTCATCGCTGAAGACGACACGTCTCCATTCGTCCCTCCATTCACGCCTGTCGCGACACCACTGGAGGCGGGCTGCACGATGTTGGGGCGTGAGCGGAAGACGGCCTAACGGTGTGCGGGACCGTAGCCCAGCTTCATGGAGACGGTTGCGAATGGTCCTCGCCGATACCCCAGAAGCAACAGTGTCCCTAATTTGCTGGGAAGTGGCGGTGCGGTCCCCTACGGCACTGCGTACGATCCTACGGTCTTGGCGTGCATCCGTGCGTCGCTGCGGTCCGGTCCCAGGTCGACGGGCACGTGCACCTTCCGCCGACCACTGGCGACAACATCGATGTACTGTGGAGACCTCACGCCCCACGTGTTGAGCAATTCGGCGGTACGTCCACCCGGCCTCCCGCATGCCCACTATACGCCCTCGCTCAAAGTCCGTCAACTGCACATACGGTTCACGTCCACGCTGTCGCGGCATGCTACCAGTGTTAAAGACTGCGATGGAGCTCCGTATGCCACGGCAAACTGGCTGACACTGACGGCGGCGGTGCACAAATGCTGCGTAGCTAGCGCCATTCGACGGCCAACACCGCGGTTCCTGGTGTGTCCGCTGTGCCGTGCGTGTGATCATTGCTTGTACAGCCCTCTCGCAGTGTCCGGAGCAAGTATGGTGGGTCTGACACACCGGTGTCAATGTGTTCTTTTTTCCATTTCCAGGAGTGTATCATTTGCCGAAAACTTCGTTTCGAGATCCTGGACCACTCACGAAATAAAACATGTGTTACGCCTCATGCGACTCACTCTGTATAGGCCAGCTTGCAAACTTCCTAACTTTCAATTGTTATCATGACTTCAATAAAAATGGCAAAGGTAATGTTAATCAGAACACTGGGAGGAGTTGGTGTCTAAATAACAATAGATTTATTCATTCTTAACCTCAGAAGACAGAAAAAAATTGATAAAGAAACGTCGCACAAACCTGTTTATTTGACAAGCGCTTTCACTAATATACGGTCAATGGTGAATAAAGTGATCAGCCGGGAATCAATACACGACACTAACCAAAACTAATCGCTTTACCTGACTTCATACATGTGAATCCGTGGTATGGCGCAAAAACTACGCTACTATCAAGCCCCTATACTTACTATTCCATGAAGAAAAATATAGTTCCGAAGAACAGGGTGCTGAGAAGCATATAGTAGAGCCCTACGCCGTAGCAGCGAATACTTTACCCTCCTGCTGGTCAGAGCGGGACACCACGATGCGTTCGGCGACTAGAGTCATGGACGACAGCAATGTGATATTAATGGCGCACGCCCGAAAAATGCAAGTTCACGGTCTCGCGTTCAACTAATTCGGAATGCAGATACTTGCCTATGAGCCTATGAAACGCCGGTGGATTCCAGTGTGCAGGAGAAACCCATTTGCTGGTCTGCCAAACCAATTTGACCCCGTGCCACGACTATGTGTGACGAAATATGCCAATTGTTTAGACGGCTGACTCAAAACAAGTAAGTACACCCACGCATCGCTCGTTTGCGTGATGCTACAAGCAGTATCTCTGACGGTTCAGATGGTGACTGGCACAGGCTCTGAGTGACACACTAGCAAAAGACACAAGTCTCACCGTTTAGGTAAAGACATGCAGTTCTTTACTAGCGAAGCGCAAGTACAAGAGCGAGTTCTCTTCTCTTTCTGTCCGCTTCAAAATGGTTCAAATGGCTCTGAGCACTATGGGACTCAACTGCTGAGGTCATAAGTCCCCTAGAACTTAGAACTACTTAAACCTAACTAACCTAAGGACATCACACACATCCATGTCCGAGGCAGGATTCGAACCCGCGATCGTAGCGGTCGCGCGGTTACGGACTGTAGCGCCTAGAACCGCTTGGCCACTCCGGCCGGCTCTGTCCGCTTCCTCCTAAGCTTGGTAGCAAAGCACATTTACATCTTAAACTACTCCACCTTTAGCCCAAGCAAATCACGGGCTGGAGCGCGGAACTCGAAGCTGGGAGACCGCCCCTTGCTCTGTATACACAAATTTGACAAATCAGCGACTTTAAAAATTAATTGGGAGAAAAGGAAAAAAGATTCAGCTTCGCAGTCTTTTTCCCACGTGTTTACACTGTGTCTTTTGCTAATAGAATGACCTAGATGGAACCACAGCCCTCCATAAAAAGATCGTTATCTTCCCTGTTGCGTCCATTTCGAACTTTCCAAAGAACGGCCACAAACTCCGTAAAAGCCTCGTGCCTTCACAAATACACTCCTGGAAACGGAAAAAAGAACACATTGACACCGGTGTGTCAGACCCACTATACTTGCTCCGGACACTGCGAGAGGGCTGTACAAGCAATGATCACACGCACGGCACAGCGGACACACCAGGAACCGCGGTGTTGGCCGTCGAATGGCGCTAGCTGCGCAGCATTTGTGCACCGCCGCCGTCAGTGTCAGCCAGTTTGCCGTGGCATACGGAGCTCCATCGCAGTCTTTAACACTGGTAGCATGCCGCGACAGCGTGGACGTGAACCGTATGTGCAGTTGACGGACTTTGAGCGAGGGCGTATAGTGGGCATGCGGGAGGCCGGGTGGACGTACGGCCGAATTGCTCAACACGTGGGGCGTGAGGTCTCCACAGTACATCGATGTTGTCGCCAGTGGTCGGCGGAAGGTGCACGTGCCCGTCGACCTGGGACCGGACCGCAGCGACGCACGGATGCACGCCAAGACCGTAGGATCCTACGCAGTGCCGTAGGGGACCGCACCGCCACTTCCCAGCAAATTAGGGACACTGTTGCTCCTGGGGTATCGACGAGGACCATTCGCAACCGTCTCCATGAAGCTGGGCTACGGTCCCGCACACCGTTAGGCCGTCTTCCGCTCACGCCCCAACATCGTGCAGCCCGCCTCCAGTGGTGTCGCGACAGGCGTGAATGGAGGGACGAATGGAGATGTGTCGTCTTCAGCGATGAGAGTCGCTTCTGCCTTGGTGCCAATGATGGTCGTATGCGTGTTTGGCGCCGTGCAGGTGAGCGCCACAATCAGGACTGCATACGACCGAGGCACACAGGGCCAACACCCGGCATCATGGTGTGGGGAGCGATCTCCTACACTGGCCGTACACCACTGGTGATCGTCGAGGGGACACTGAATAGTGCACGGTACATCCAAACCGTCATCGAACCCATCGTTCTACCATTCCTAGACCGGCAAGGGAACTTGCTGTTCCAACAGGACAATGCACGTCCGCATGTATCCCGTGCCACCCAACGTGCTCTAGAAGGTGTAAGTCAACTACCCTGGCCAGCAAGATCTCCGGATCTGTCCCCCATTGAGCATGTTTGGGACTGGATGAAGCGTCGTCTCACGCGGTCTGCACGTCCAGCACGAACGCTGGTCCAACTGAGGCGCCAGGTGGAAATGGCATGGCAAGCCGTTCCACAGGACTACATCCAGCATCTCTACGATCGTCTCCATGGGAGAATAGCAGCCTGCATTGCTGCGAAAGGTGGATATACACTGTACTAGTGCCGACATTGTGCATGCTCTGTTGCCTGTGTCTATGTGCCTGTGGTTCTGTCAGTGTGATCATGTGATGTATCTGACCCCAGGTGGTTAGCACACTGGACTCGCATTCGGGAGGACGACGGTTCAATCCCGTCTCCGCCATCCTGATTTAGGTTTTCCGTGATTTCCCTAAATCGCTTCAGGAAAATGCCGGGATGGTTCCTTTGAAAGGGCACGGCCGATATCCTTCCCTATCCTTCCCTCCCCCGAGCTTGCGCTCCGTCTCTAATGACCTCGTTGTCGACGGGACGTTAAACACTAATCTCCTCCTCCTCCTCCTCTGACCCCAGGAATGTGTCAATAAAGTTTCCCCTTCCTGGGACAATGAATTCACGGTGTTCTTATTTCAATTTCTAGGAGTGTATGTTTTGTACCAGAGTCAGGACGCCACTGACCTGTTCCACAGAAACACACAGTCGTCTCATCGACTTCCTACCTAACAAAGGCCCATTCTCCGCTTTATTGCTGCTCATCAATGCTCTGCCCATAGCAGTGTCAACTCGGCGATAGTCAGCCTACCTGGACGCGGCCACCAACCGATCGGCACCGTCCAACGTGTCTGCACAGTGAGACCGAGGAACTCGGCAGTCCGCAACATTTTCACCTAGGTTTCGCAGAAAAAACACTTCCCTCGGCCCTTAGTCGCACACACTTTTGCTGCAGTTGTTTAAATTGGCACCCTCTTCCTCTGAATGCAGGTAAAGCTTACTGCTATTCCTTCACTAGAGCACACAAGCAAGAGCGTTAACTACTGCCAACCATTTCAGCATATAAATGGCTCTGAGCACTATGGGACTCAACATCTTAGGTCATAAGTCCACTAGAACTTAGAACTACTTAAACCTAACTAACCTAAAGACATCACACACACCCATGCCCGAGGCAGGATTCGAACCTGCGACCGTAGCAGTCCCGCGGTTCCAGACTGCAGCGCCAGAACCGCACGGCCACCGCGGCCGGCTACATATAAATGAAGTCAGACCGTATCCAGTATAGCAACCGAGTAATAAAGATCAACTTCCCTAACAACATTAAGAAGTATAACATCGTATCAGAAGTGAGAGTGCCCTTCAATCTCTCAAGCTCAAACCCTTAGTCGTTACTTATAATGTGGTCAGTACGAAATAAACATCGCTAATGCTTGATAAAATCTTGTGGTAAAGCACCAAACAAATGTCGTCTGTTGGTACTTTTTTTGACGAGAACATTAGCAATAATTGACAACGGTAACCCACATAATGTAGAGTATTTATAAATCTGCAGTCCGTTTAAATCAGAGACGCTCTCTTGAGGACCAGAGTGGATCGCGCCTGAAGAGAAGCGCCATAGTGGATGCCGTTTACGGTAGTCTGTTAACTGCCCCCACACTGGCAGCAAGCCTGGACATTAGCTGTGTTCCAGGAAACACATGGGTGGTGCAAATCAATATAGTGAGGATGTGCACCATGTATGGGCTCGCCAGTGCTGCCATGTTAACAGTAGTAGGGTAAAGCAGGCATGGCCCACGTTGCATTGTTGCCAAATTTGTTTAAGATGGTGGATCCAAGATGGCGGCCATAGATGCGGCAATGTCGCAGTGATGTCATTGTGCTGAGTTCACATTCTGGCGAGAAAATACATCAATTGAGCTACCCCCACTAATCTAACACCAACCCCTCCCCTCTCCCCTCCCCAATCAACTTCCCCTCTCCACATCTGCTAATTGGTGGGAAAAAATACTCAGTCTCTGTTGGGTTGAAAGATAGGATGGATGTAATTCTTTATTTTGTATCCATTACTACCCTCCACCCTCTCCTCATCTGGAAACTGGTGGGAAAAGGACTCAATCTGTGCTTGGCTGACAGATAGGATGGACATAAGTCTTTATTTTGTATGCATTACTTATTTGAAGAATTTGGGTTTTCATAGACACTAGCTCCATCCTTTGTGTTCATCACGAGGTCCAGAGTCCAACTCACCTAGCTCACAACACCGCCACAAGAGAGCACTGTTGGACCTGCCCCCTCCTATCCTGTGACATAATCAAAGATGGAGGTCTGGAAAAAAATGGTGGGAAAAGGACTCGTTTTGCATCTAGCTGTTGGACTGGGAGAATGAATGTAACTGTTTACTGTGTTCAATGGATGAGATGTCTGTGATGGAGGAGTTTAATGGGTATATCGGCTGTACCCTTGCATCTGAGGACTGTGTCGATAGCAATGATATTTGGTGACGAATACGCTTCACCAAATAATGAAGATGCAGAATGTTGTGGATTGGCAAGAGGGCGAACCCACTAATGTAAGAGGAAGCCGAAAGGCACGCGTTTTAGCTCACGCAGGCTGGCGTGAGGTCTGGAACAGGACAAGGAAGTTAGACTAGAAAAAAAGGATGTAGCTGGTGGAATACTTAACTTTAATCCATTAATGTTGAACGTAGCTCTTGTCTGTAAATTCTTTACAATATCAATAGCAACTGATAATGGCGCCTTGCTAGGTCGTAGCAAATGACGTAGCTGAAGGCTATGCTAACTATCGTCTCGGCAAATGAGACCTATTTTGTCAGTGAACCATCGCTAGCAAAGTCGGCTGTACAACTGGGGCGAGTGCTAGGAAGTCTCTCTGGACCTGCCGTGTGGCGGCGCTCGGTCTGCAATCACTGATAGTGGCGACACGCGGGTCCGACGTATACTACTGGACTGCGGCCGATTTAAAGGCTACCACCTAGCAAGTGTGGTGTCTGGCGGTGACACCACACAGAAGGATGGGGCTAAGTTACACTTTGAAACTCATGCTGGTAAATGCGTGTGCTGTAACTGTAGATTATTCGGTAAAAGTTCAGTCAGTCTTCCGCAGCATAAAAGGCAAGATGTTCACTCTGGTGCATGCACTCCCAGTCCCCAGAGGTCACATGCTGGCTTACGGCACGGCCACACAGTAGCCGCAGGAGCAGCCAAGTACTTCCTGTCACTTTGGAAATACTCACGCCCTTCCTCCTTCTCATATTCGGGACACGGATACCCTCTGTCGTTGAATACAAACTGCTTCAGGAGTTATCACATCTGATGTTTAAGCAATGTGCATGAATATTGCCACATACATAACTTGAAGATGTCACATGAACTAAATGTACCAAAGTGCGAAGAGAGAGAGGGAGCTTTGCAGATGATGCAAGATTATTTAGACAGTTACATGTTTCATTCTGAGAAATACCATCACTGCCACACTTGAATATGGACTCTAAAAGATCGTGGCACGATTGTGAAACCACTTCTGAGACACTTCGCGCGCTTTTGTTGGAAATGCCCTCGTCTTTGAGCTTGAGCTGCTTCAGAAGTTACTAAATCCAACTGAATATCTCTCTAAATACACTTTCAAAAAAAATCACTGCACAGTAGATTACCTCAATTTTGCGTTGTATACCGCCACAATCGAACATGGACACTAAATAAAAAGATCACTGCTCAAGACTCTAAAAAGATCACTGCACACTTGTAAAACCTCCCTGAATCCAGCTGAATATGTCTCTAAATACACTTTCAAAAAGGATCGCTGCACAGTGGTTTGTGTCAATTTTGCGACGTCTATTGCCACACTTGAATATGGACTCTAAAAGGATTGCTGCACACTTGTGAAACCTCCATGAGACGCTTCACACACTTTTGTGGGAAACAGATCCCAAAACCGCTTTCAGCTGCAGAATCTGATTTTAAACGCCAAAACGATGATATTTGGAAGTCGAAATAAATATCTCTGTAACTCTAAACAGTACGATCATCAGTTTTCGAGTCTTAGCTGATCGTTTGACGGCGCTGCCAGAGAGAGAAAATTTTCTCAGTCCTACAGCTGATGTGGTGTTCATAACTTTTCAGAAACGGTGAGTGGGCTAAGTTTATATTTTCTACTGGAGTCAGAGACGTTGTTAACCTAATTTTCGAAGCACACACTGGTGTCCAAGCAGATAAGGGAAAATCAGTACAGTTACACAAACAGAATTCGAAGCACTGTCCTAGAGATGAGAAGAATGGCTGGAATTTTCGGTGAATTTTCGATGTCCTACAGCTTGTGGCCTGGAGATGCTCTAAAGCCTCAATGTCAGGTGACGGAATGCATCCCCCATTTACAAACCAGAGGAGGATGGTCTGCCTGAACTTGTCTCTGAATACTCGAGCAAAGAAGACATCACGTGGCTCTCGGACGTCATAGACCTTTCCATGGGTAATTTGCCCCCATCTTGTTCAAAGCAATCTCTAGAGGCTCCTATGTCCTGCACAAAGGATGTCTTGTGAACCTCTCACGTAATTGAATTTCTTGTGAATGGAGCATTCTGACTGGTTCTTACTGAATTTAGCTGCCAAACTGCTGCTGCTGCCGGTATTGGAATACTGTCCGCTATTTTCTGCAGACGGGCAAATTACGAGACTTTCAGTGGCAAAACTATTTTGTACAGGTCGAAAAAAAAGAAAAAAATACAGCAGCAATAGTGTACTGGCAGTTAAACTGTGTAGAAGTGGTCTGCATATCATGAAAAACGGATGCTATCGCCAAAGACACTTCCTCAATTACACTGTTCTGCTACAGTCAAGGAAATCTCGAATTTTTCAGTGTAAAACCGATATCAGACCTGCCTGTATCACCACATACCACACCGATATAGTAAACACTATTCGTATTCTGCATCATACAAAATCATCACTTTTGCCTCCTCATATAGCTGTCGGCCACCAGACACTCGTAGCTATATCGCGAAGACAGACAGATCCCCTAAAAACATAGGAACATGCACTGTATATAGTCCTCACAGCACAAGATATTTCCCGTGAGTTCGTTCGGTCGTCCATTGTGGCCACTCGCTACCCTGATTGGTGACCAGAGAGCCCTCAGCGCACTGCAGTCACTCTCTGAACTAGTGTACAAAGGCTGGACTGGTTTCCCCTCACGATACAAAGGCGTTACTGTTTCTGGCTTGCTTGGTTTCTGCCAAGGTTTCTACAGTCACCTCCAGACTCCGGATTACAAGAACATATGTATATTCACATGGTTTGGCAGAATAACATACCTTTTACGTGATAGTTCTCGATGTCTAGCACATAGCAGTATGCTACTGATAGGCTGCACAGTAAAATTCCGAAGATAAAGACTGGAAATTACATCTATAGAAACCCAAAACTTTTGCAAGATGCAGTGAGGTGAGACATGTTGCAGACCGCTGAGTAACTAGACACCTGTCTCATCTGTGATGATCTTTATGTGAAGAGTCGAAAACGTAGACGTAACTGAATATTCCATGCGTATATTTTAACGAATACCGATGTCAGTGATATAAAAGATTTCAAATCATCCTTCTACTTCACTAGGTGTTCCTCATGTCTAGAGAAGTCCGCCCCCAGTAGCTGAATGGTCAGCGTGACGGATTGTCAATCCTGTCCCGGGTTCGATTTTCGGCTGGGTCGAAGAATTTTCTCCGCCCAGGGACTGGGTGTTGTGTTGTCCTCATCGTCATCCTTTCATCCTCATCGACTGCAGTTCGCCAAAGTGGCGTCAAATTGAAAGACCAGCGCCCATCGATCGGTCTGGCCGACAGGGGGCCCTAGCCATATGATTAAATAATTAAAAATGTCTAGAGAACCAGCAAACGGGTCCTCCACCCGTCTTTCACTATCTAGACACATACAGCACACACCACAAGCGATGTTCTCTCAACCAAATAAAGACAGGAAGCAGTCAACCAGACAGTTTACATGTGAGGAAATAATTGTCCGGTGAAAACATACGTCCATATTGAATCTTCTCAAATTTCCATGGAGAACAGACGCAATCACGAAGGCTGCACAACATATACTGAGTATTAATTCGCTGTTCACCCAGCTAGAGGGCGACACGGTTAGGACAGCTGCTTTCTTGTACTCCAGCCCGTCCAGTTTCGACTGCTCCCGCCATAAGCCAGATACGTATTTCAATCGTTCCAGCCACAAGCCATGCTGCCACGCACTCTCCACATCACAGGCAGAAGTGTGCTAGGAAGCCAGGCACATATATTTTATTACTATACTTACAGAGTACTATGAACTATAAAAACTCTGCTAATGTCATCCGGCAGAGAACTCTGTAAGATGTTACCACAGGTCTGTCGTGCTGTACATATATATCGAATACAAATACCGTCTGTTTGCTGACATAGAGCATATGTGACGATCCTATTAAATGTACATGTATTGATCCACCCAGCGATCGAAGTCACCTACACAGGCTTGTGTAAAGTTTCATCGCCTGTACTGTTGGAGGACCATACCCCACAGACTGTAAGTCACAAGAGTGGGTCCCTATGTCTGTTTGTTGTTGTTTGATACAATGTTTATTTCTGCTGTAACACGTCCAATCAATCTGTAACTACAGTTTAGTACACCACCATATATTTTGTTTTTGCCCACCACGACTTTGAGGTCTGTGTCAGGTTCTAAACTGACATTCATACATATCGATCCATTGGCTCTGACTGAAAGCAAGACATTTCACGGTGTAAATTATGTTGCTGCTGCCCCCACAATACACACACAGGATGATATTAAATAAAAGACAGTCACAACTTATGGAAACATTAAGAGTTCTGTGACATTGTGGAGCATTTCGAAACAGCTGTCCGAAGATGACTGACAACATCTACATTTAAAGTCATCTTTCACAGTGACGGCATAGCTGATAGCTCGGTGTTCCATTTCAATTGATTCCTCATATTGCAGTCATGTACACGATCACTGTTTCGGTGCTAGCCATTACTGGAAGGTGTTGTCCCTCCACGAAGACTCTTTCTTCATCTCAAACAAGCGATGTCAGTCAACCATTATGTGGTAATCAACAGCATACAAATGGACAGTTGTGACAGAAAAGACACTGCCGATGTACTCTAACAAGCGTCACAATTGGTAGTGCGATCACTTTTTGCAATTTTACCAGTTTTATTCCGTAATTTCAACGCCTACCAGTGACATGGCAGATCTTTATCAGTTTATGTATCAGCACTGATACCACCCCTCCACTACTTTGCGAGTAGCACTGCAAATGTAGATAGATGACTGTGCAGTGCGCCAATTGGTTGTTAATTCTCGAACATATATATACCAAAATATACCAGTGTCCTACATACATCTACCATTTCAGTCATAGTGCGTAATTTACGATAACGTTTGTCCATCTTTCTCTATGCAGATGGGAGTCTCAGAGTGTTCTCGGTTTCCTAGGACAGAGTTAGAGACTGAAAGATCTCCACCCATTCTCTTTGACCACCCCTCCCTAGAACACTGTCAGCAGTCTGCAGATGACCAGAAAAAGACTGCTACATTCCACATCTTGTGAAGGAGCAGAGCGAGGCGAGCCCGTAACTGCTGTTCCGCATCAGTCTTACTCACGGCACTCACCGAAACGATTTCGCGAGATGCGCGAATGTCGAGGAGGTTAGCAGCCCTTATCGGTGTATAGTAGGTATGAAACTGATGTGATGATATAACCGATGGTTAACAACAAGAAACAGGTGGTTTTTATGCATGATTGAGCTCCAGACGGATGGAGTTTGAAGCATATTATGTAAATCAACTGCACTACCAATTCTAAAGTATTTTTCTAGTGTTTGGGGTCAGTAAAAAAAAGGTATTGGTAAGAGAGAACATAAACATATGCACTTCTAAGGCCACTTAAAACATGCTATACTGTTAGAGCGGTGTGGTTTCCGACCTATTAGACATGTGCAATGTAACACTGTTAATATTCAAGTGTAGGAAATACATTTCCAGCACATTACATACATTCTCTTTGAAAGTTTCTCTATGATAAAGTATGGCGACAAACTTTAAAATGAAAAAAAAACTACTTCTTCATAAATAGAGTCTTTGTGATAAACAGTAGTGCTTTCCACAGGTGCATAGCGATCACTGTTCACATTCGACCTCGGCGGCTCAGAAACTGTACTATTATTGCATCAGTCCTATAAAATGATCATTAGTAAAAAAGAATATTTCTTACAAGGAAAGAGATAAACGCATAGCAGCCTTGTTTGATGTGTGAAACTACATGCCATGCTGCCACTAACTCTGTAAACAGGGCATCTGCCAAGCAGATATATACACAGGCATTGCAGTACCTCACAAACAAATGTTGCTAACTTAGAGAGACAGAAAGTGTGCTTAGGATTAGCGCATACATGAGCACACGCCCTGATCGGTGTGGCGTGATCCAGTAAAAGACAGATTGGCAGTTGGCAGGACACTGTGAGTCATTAGCTAAAGAGCGTTGTATTATGAGGTGTGTGTATGTGTGTGTGTGTGTGTGTGTGTGTGTGTGTGTGTGTGTGAATTCGTAAGGGACCAAACTACTGAGGTCATCGGTCTCTAGACTTACACACTACTTAAACTAACTTTATGCTAAGAACAACACACACACCCATGCCCGAGGGAGGACTCGAACCTCCGGCGGGAGGGGCTGCGCAATCCGTGAGATGGCGCCTCAAACCGTGTGGCCACTCCCTGCGGCTTATGACGCGGAGAGAGTGCAATCTACAACTACAGAATGGATCGAGTGTTTGACACTAGGCAGGACATTAGGTGTTTTAAACCCTAACAAACAGTATTCACAATGCGCTTCTCTGTACCCCCCACCAATCACAACCTTGTGACGCCAGTTAATGAACAGTTGCTGTATGGCAACATTTTGAAGTAAGAGTGATACACGCGCGAATTGACTGCTGTCTTTGAAGCTTTCTTGGAAAAAAAAGAGAGAGAGAGAGAGAACCATCTGCCTTTAAAGTTACTTGCATCTGCATTAAAGAATGGCAGGATGACAGAAAGTGGATGGAATGATCAGTTGAGATGGAGTTGTGATGAGGTATGATTTAATATTAGGCTGATGATGTATTCTAGAGACAGAGGGAGGTGTTGGTGCGGGTCATTTAGCCATTTTTTCTGTTGCTCTGTTGGGGTGCATCAGTTGTGTAGCATAACCCGAGTTCGACTCGTATACAACTGTGTGCTCTGCGTCTGACTTAGAGCACGACCTACTTGCGATCGTTAACATCAAACCTCTCAATCATCTCATGTGTGACGATGTTGAAACATGTCCATCCTGTTTCTGCACTGTCCGCTACATGAATGAAGATTAATGCGACATACCCCATTCTCTTGTCGCATCTTGGGAATAAAATCGGGTCTTTATTTTCATAACTATGGTGAGTCTAAGTTAGCAACAGGAATTTGTGAAGTACTCCAATTCCCGTGTATACGTCTTATTGACACATATCCTGTTTACGACGATAGTGGCTCAAAAAACGGTTCAAATGGCTCTAAGCACTATGAGACTTATCATCTGAGGTCATCAGTCCCCTAGACTTAGAACTACTTAAACCTAACTAACCTACGGACATCACACACATACACGCCCGAGGCAGGATTCGAACCTGCGACCGTAGCAGCAACGCGGTTCCAGACTGAAGCGGCTATAACTGCTTGGCCACAGCGGCCAGCCGTTAGTGGCGGCCTGACGTGTAATTTCACATGTCAAACAAGGGTGGTATGTATTAGTCTCTTTCAGTGTAAGAGACATACTCTGTTACTAACGATCATTTCATAGGACTGATGAAAGCATAGCATAATTTCTGAACTGTGATCGAATGTGAACAATGGACGCTATACACATGTGGAAAGCTCTATTGTGTATGTATCGCAAAGACTCTACGTTGAAGGAAGTAATTTTTTTATTTTACAGTTTGTCACCATAGTTTATCGTAGGGAAACTTTCAAGTAGAATGTATGTCATGCGATGGAAATGTATTTATTACACTGGAATACTAACACTGTGGCATTCCACATGACGTAGGTCGGAAACCACACCACTCTAACCCTGTAGCATGTTTTAAGTGTAGAAGTGTGTCGCCTTAGGAGTGCATATGTTTACGTTCTCTCTTACCAATACTTTTTTTACTACTGACCACAGACACTAGAATAATACCTTGGAATTGATTGTGCAGTTGATTTACATAACATGCTTCAAACTCCATCCGTCTGGAGCTCAATCGTGCATAAAACCACCTGTTTCTTGTTCTTAACCATCGGTTACATTATCACAACAGTTTTATATCTACTATACACTGATAAGGTGTGCTAACCTACGCGACATTCGCGCATTTCGAGAAATCTTGTGCTCTTGGGTGAGTGCCGTAAGTGAGTCTGATGCAGGATAGCAGTTATGGGCATGGTTCGCTCTATTCCTTCACGAGACGTGGAATGTAGCGGTCTACTTCTGGTCAGCTGCAGATTGTATCGGTGACAGTGTTGGAGAGAGTGTTGGTCAATACAATACCTGGAGATCTTTCAGTTTCTAACTTTATCCTAAGAATGCGAGAATGCTTTGTGACTCTCATCCATGTAGGGAAAGATGGGCAAACGTAATCATAAATGATGCCTTATGATCGAAGTGCTAGAAATATGTAAGACACTATCTGGTATACTTTTGTATATGTATGTTCGAGAATTAACAATGAATGGATGCACTGCAGAGTCATCTATCTGCATTAGCAGTGGTAGTCGCAAAGTAGTGGAAGGGTGGTTTCAGCGATGATTCAGTTTGGGGAAGCATCTGTGGTGTCACTGGAAGGCGTTGAAGTTACAGAATAAATACTGGTTAAATTGCTAAAGTTTATCGCACTGTCATCTGTAATGCTTGTTACAGTACCTCGACAGTGTCTTTTCCATCCCACCAGTCCACTGGCATGCTGTTGAGTACTACATAATGATTGACTGACATCTCTTGTTTGAGATGATGAAAGAATCTTGGCCGAGGGACAACACCTTCCACAGATGGTTAACATCGAAACAGTGATCATGCATATGACTGCAATATCAGGAATCTACTGAAATGGAACACCGTGCTTTCAGCTATGCCATCACTGTGAAAGATGAGTTTCATTGTAGAGGTAGTCAATCACCTTCAGACAACTGTTTTGGAAACGTTCCAGAACTTCGCAAAACTCTTCCAGTTTCCATAAGTTGTGACTGTCTTCTATTTAAAATCATCCTGTGTGTGTATGTGTGTGTGTGTTGTGGGAGCATCAGCAACTAATGCTCAGTATGTGTTGAGCAGCCTTCGTGATTGCCTGTGTTCTCCATGGAAATTTGAGATGAAAAATTATTCCCTCCCATGTAAATTGTTCAGTTGACTGCTTCTATATATTACCCTTCTCATGTGACTGAGCGAACGTCACTTGTAGTGTGTGTTGTATGCAACTAGATGGTGAAAGACAGGTGGAAAAAATGTCTGCTGGTTCTCTAGACATGAGAAACACCTAGTGAAATAGAAGGATTATTTGGAATCTGGTACATCATTGACATCGGTATTTGTTAAAAAAGTATGAGTGGAACAACCAGATTCCTCTATTTTTTTCGAGTTTTTGAGTGAAGATCTTCTCAGACGAGATAAGTTTCTAGTTACTCAGTGGTTTGCAGCACATCCCATCCCACTGGACCTCGCTAAAGTTTCGAGCTTCTAGAGATATTAATTTTAATTTTAATAATCAGCAGCCTCAGTTGCATCGTTTACTTATAATGTACCTAGGTTTCAGTCGGGATAACCCAACCTTCTTCAGAATAACAGTAACTACCGTTTGTCCATAGTGGACATCGTCAAGCTAAACCTAAAAATCCATAAATTACCGTCAGACTATAAAACTTATCTGGAACTGCCTCAGCGCCGCTTCGCGACCGCGATGAGGCAGTCACGAGTGCTGTACTGGAACTCAGTACAGCACTCATGGCTGCCACAATGCGGTCGCGAAGTGGGGCCGAGGCAGTTCCAGATAAGTTTTATAGTCTGACGGTAATTTATGGATTTGTAGGTTTAGCTTGACGATGTCCACTATGGACAAACGGTAGTTACTGTTGTTCTGAAGAAGGTTGGGTTATCCCGACTGAAACCTAGGTAAATATAGGTAAACGGTGCAACTGAGGCTGCTGATTATTTAAATTAAAATTAATATTTATACAGTTGCTAACAGGGCCGCGAAATGTTGAAGATATTTACCTTCTAGAGATATAATTTCCAGTCTTTATCTTGGGAATTATAATGTGCAAGCGATCGCTGGCATGACATCGAGAACTATCACGTAAATGGAAAACCATATAAAATACACTCCTGGAAATGGAAAAAAGAACACATTGACACCGGTGTGTCAGACCCACCATACTTGCTCCGGACACTGCGAGAGGGCTGTACAAGCAATGATCACACGCACGGCACAGCGGACACACCAGGAACCGCGGTGTTGGCCGTCGAATGGCGCTAGCTGCGCAGCATTTGTGCACCGCCGCCGTCAGTGTCAGCCAGTTTGCCGTGGCATACGGAGCTCCATCGCAGTCTTTAACACTGGTAGCATGCCGCGACAGCGTGGACGTGAACCGTATGTGCAGTTGACGGACTTTGAGCGAGGGCGTATAGTGGGCATGCGGGAGGCCGGGTGGACGTACCGCCGAATTGCTCAACACGTGGGGCGTGAGGTCTCCACAGTACATCGATGTTGTCGCCACTGGTCGGCGGAAGGTGCACGTGCCCGTCGACCTGGGACCGGACCGCAGCAACGCACGGATGCACGCCAAGACCGTAGGATCCTACGCAGTGCCGTAGGGGACCGCACCGCCACTTCCCAGCAAATTAGGGACACTGTTGCTCCTGGGGTATCGGCGAGGACCATTCGCAACCGTCTCCATGAAGCTGGGCTACGGTCCCGCACACCGTTAGGCCGTCTTCCGCTCACGCCCCAACATCGTGCAGCCCGCCTCCAGTGGTGTGGCGACAGGCGTGAATGGAGGGACGAATGGAGACGTGTCGTCTTCAGCGATGAGAGTCGCTTCTGCCTTGGTGCCAATGATGGTCGTATGCGTGTTTGGCGCCGTGCAGGTGAGCGCCACAATCAGGACTGCATACGACCGAGGCACACAGGGCCAACACCCGGCATCATGGTGTGGGGAGCGATCTCCTACACTGGCCGTACACCACTGGTGATCGTCGAGGGGACACTGAATAGTGCACGGTACATCCAAACCGTCATCGAACCCATCGTTCTACCATTCCTAGACCGGCAAGGGAACTTGCTGTTCCAACAGGACAATGCACGTCCGCATGTATCCCGTGCCACCCAACGTGCTCTAGAAGGTGTAAGTCAACTACCCTGGCCAGCAAGATCTCCGGATCTGTCCCCCATTGAGCATGTTTGGGTCTGGATGAAGCGTCGTCTCACGCGGTCTGCACGTCCAGCACGAACGCTGGTCCAACTGTGGCGCCAGGTGGAAATGGCATGGCAAGCCGTTCCACAGGACTACATCCAGCATCTCTACGATCGGCTCCATGGGAGAATAGCAGCCTGCATTGCTGCGAAAGGTGGATATACACTGTACTAGTGCCGACATTGTGCATGCTCTGTTGCCTGTGTCTATGTGCCTGTGGTTCTGTCAGTGTGATCATGTGATGTATCTGACCCCAGGAATGTGTCAATAAAGTTTCCCCTTCCTGGGACAATGAATTCACGGTGTTCTCATTTCAATTTCCAGGAGTGTACATATGTTCTTGTAATTCCAGAGTCTGGATATGGCTCTAGAAAGCTTGACAGCAAGCAAGCAAGCAGGTCAGGACCGGAAACAGCAACGCCTTTGTGCGGGGGGGGGGGGGGGGGGTGTTACCATTGAGTGACCGCAGTCGCTGAGTGCACTCTGGTCGCAGATCAGGGCAGCATGTGCGGGGGCAGTTGACTCTTGACCGTTGGCGATGATGGATGGCCGAGCGACCTCGTGGGAAATATCTAGTGCTGTGAAGACTATATACAGCGCATGTGCCAATGTTTTTCGCGGATCTTTCTGTCTTCGCGGCATATGTACGGGTGCCTGGTGGTCGACAGCTCTATGCAGGATGCACAAGTGATGATACCGCATGATGCAGGATACGAATTTTGTTTACTGCATCAATATGGTGTGTGGTGATATAGCACGGTTGGAGATCAGTTTAACACTGAGAAATTTGTGCTTTTTCTCGACAGTGGCAGATTACTGTAATTGAGGAAATGCCTTTGGCGGTAGTTTCCGCATTTCATAATCTGTAGACCACTTTTGCGGGGTTTAACTGCCAGTGCTATATGGCTGCTGTATATTTTCTTTCTTTTTTTTCGATCTGTACAAAACAGTTCAGTCGTTGAAAGCCTTGTAATTTGTCTATCTGCAGAAAAATTCGGACAGTGATCCAATACCGGCAGCAGCAGCAGTTTGGCAGGTAAATTCAGTAAGAACCAATCAGAATGCTCTACTCACAAAATTTCCTTGACGTCAGAGTGTCACAAGACATCCTTTGTGAGCGGCATAGGAGGCTCTACAGACTGGTTTGAACAAGACGGGGACAAAGTATCTACAGAAAGTTTGGTGACATCTGAGATTCACGTGATGCCTTCTTTCCTTTAGTGTTCAGAAATCCGGTCGCTGTGGTGGAGCGGTTCTAGGCGCTTCAGTCCGGAACCGTGCTGCTGCTACGGTCGCAGGTTCGAATCCTGCCTCGGGCATGGATGTGTGTGATGTCCTTAGGTTAGTTAGGTTTAAGTAGTTCTAAGTCTAGGGGACTGATGACCTCGGATGTTAAGTCCCATAGGGCTTAGAGCCATTTGAACCATTTGAGTGGTCAGAAACAAGTCGAGGCACAATATTCTGCTCTGGTTTGGACATGCGGGATGCCATTCCTTACCCGCCATTATGACCTAAGAGCATCTCCAGACCAGCAGCTGTAGAACATCGAAATGTCACCGAAATTTACAGCCATTCTTCTCGTCTATAGGACAGTGCTTCGAATTCTGTTTGTGTAATTGTTCTGATTCTCTCGTCTGTGCTTGGACACCAGTGTGTGCTTCGAGAAGTGAGGAAAATAACGTCCCTGACTCGAGAAGAAAATATAAACTAAGACCACTCACCGTTTCTGAAAAGTGATGAACACCACAGCAGCTCTAGGACTAAGAAAATTTTCTCTGTCTGGCAGCGTCTTCAAACAAGCAGCTAATACTCAAAAAGTGGTAATCGTCCAGCTTAGAATTACAGAGATATTTACTTCGACTTCCAAATATCATCGTTTTGGCGTTTAAAATCAGATACTGCAACTTAAATCGGTTTCGGGATCTGTTTCCCACAAAAGCCTGTGAAGTGTCTCAGGGAGGTTTCACAAGTGTGCAGCGATCTTTTTAGAGTCCATATTCGAGTGTGGCAGTAGACATCGCAAAACTGACGCAAACTACTGTGCACCGATATTTTTTTGAAAGTGTATTTAGAGACATATTCAGTTGGATTCAGAGAAGTTTTACAAGTGTGCAGTGATCTTTTTAGAGTCAGTGTTCCAGTGTGGCGGTATACACAGCAAAATTGAGGCAAACTATTGTGCAGCGGTCTGTTTTGCAAATGTGTTTAGAGACATGTTCAGTTTGATTTATTATCTTCTGAAGTAGTTCCTGCTCAAAGACAAGGGCTAGGCGTGGCAGTGGCGTAAGTCGGCGCATGGCCTCTGGCGGCAGGGAATGTGCACACCGGAGGGAACGCCTTGCCTCTTGTGCTTCGGAAGATTGACTGGACTTGTACCGAATGATTTACAATTAAAGCAGATGTGTTTATCAGCATGAGTTGCAAACTGTAATTTAACCCCATGCTGCAGCATCTTCATTATTTAATGAAGCTCCTTTGTCTTTACCAAATATTATTACTATCAACAAAGTCCTCAGATGCATGGTTACTGCTAATATACCCATTAAACTACTCTCGCCGAGCACAGACATCTCATTCATTGAGCACAGTAAACAATTGCGTCCGTCCTCCCAGTCCAGTAGTTAGACACAGGCTGAGTCCTTTTCCCACCATTTTTCCCAAGACTGATATCTTGAATTACATCAAAGGAGGATAGTGCGGTAGCGCCAACAGTACCCTCTGGTAGCGGTGTTGTGAATTACGCCAGTTGGACTGCGGCCCTCATGGTGAAGATAGTGGATGGAGTTACTGTCTATGACAACTCAAATTGTTTAAATAAACAATGCAAACAAAATAAAGACTTATGTCCATCCTGCCTGGCAGTCCAGTACAGACTGAGTCCTTTTCCCGCCAATTTCCAGATGGGGGAGGCGAAGAGAGGGGAGTAACGTATACAAAATAAAGACTTACATCCGTCCTATTTGGCAGCCCAGCACAGACTGAGTCCTTTTCCCACCGATTTTCAGATTGTGGGGAGGGGAAGGAGGGAGGGGGCACGGGAGAGGGTTGGTGTTAGGTTAGTGGAGGTAGTCCAATTGACCTATTTTCCCGCCAGAATGTGAACTTCCCGCCATGATGTCACTGCAATGTTGCTACATCTTGGGTCCGTCGTCTTGAATAAATTTGGCAACAATGCAATGTGGGGTCATGCCCACTTTTCCCTAACAGTTCAAACGCACCTGATGGAGAGACATCGCTTCTGTATGGGTGTCGGCATTATGGGACATTGGTTCAATCCTGTTGCACAGGAGAATTATTTTATTGTGCATGTGTAACATTTTTTTAAGGTTCCACCGGGCGAGTGCAGAACGCTTGATGAGAGGCGCTGAAGTAAAGCAGTTGTCATTCTGCTATCCGCCCCCACGCTGGCAGCAAGCTCAGACGTTTGCTGCCTTCTGGCCAACAGGTGGGCAGCGCAGATCAACACAACGATTTCGTGCGCCTCCGCGTATTATCATTATCCGAGAGCTTCGTTTCGAGGTCCTGGACCATTCACGAAATAAAAGATTTGTTACGTCTCATGCTGCTCACTCTGTATATGTGAGCTTAAACCATTAGTCGTTACTTATGACGTGGTCAAAAGGAAATAAACATCGCTCACGCATTATAAAATCCTGTCTTGAACCAAAAAACATATATCGTACATACGGTACTGTTTAGACGAAAACATTAGGAATACTTAACAACGGTGACTCATATACTGCATAATGTTTAGAAATCTACAGTGCGTTTTAACTCAGAGACGTTGCTTTGAGGCCCAAGCGAGTCACGCCTGATGAAAAGTGCCTGCCCGGGCGTCGGCTGCGTCCCGGGAAACAGGTGTACAAATCAATACAGTGAGCTCATGCGCAGTTTATGGGGTCACCCGTGCTGCCATACGAGTAACAGGTCAAAGGTACCATCTGGACACACAGCTTTCCGTAGGAATGTTGGCATCATAACTCATTGGTCCAGTACTGCCGCACAGCATAATAATTTTGTTGTGCAGGCTTAAATTTTTTATTAAAGTTCCATCAGGCGAGCTCGGAATGGAGAAGGTGGGAGCTGAAGTAATGTGCTAATCGTTATGTCAACATGACGTATCGCCAATGCAACATGTACATCTACATGATTACTCTGCAATTGAGGCATAAGATTCGTCCAACCATCTTCAGACTTTTCCTCTGCATTTCCACTCTCGAACAGCGCGCAGGAAAAACGAACATTTAAGTCTTTCAGTCTTTCCTTGCGAGCTCTGATTTACCTTCTTTTATTACGATGGCCATTCCTTCCTAGTAGGCTGACTTCAAAAACATATTTTCACATTCAGAGGAGAAAGCCGACTGAAATTTCGTGAAAAGGTCTCGTCGCAACGAAAACGCCTTTGTTTTAATGACTGCCTTCCCAACTCGCGTATCATATCTCTGGCATTCTCCCCCCTATTTCGCGAAACTTCAAAAATAGCTGCCCTTCTTTGAACTGTTTCAGTGTCCTCCGTCAGTCCTATCTGATGCGTATCCACAAATTGCGCAGCAATACTCCAAGGAGGACGACAATCGTAGTGTATACAGTCTCTTTAGTAGACCTGTTGCGTTTTCTAAGTGTTCTGTCCATAAATTGCAGTCTTTGGCTCGCTTTCCACTCAACATTATCCAGACCATTAGCTGCTTACAGGCGTTGATAAATATCAACGGGGACAGTTGAAATGTGTGCCCCGACCGGGACTCGGACCCAGGATCTCCTGCTTAAATGGCAGACGCTCTATTCGACTTTTTTTATTTCGTTACCACTTCTTTTTGTTTTTTTTAGAACCGGTGTATTTTTTTTCAGGGATAGTGGACCGGTGGGGGCTCAGGGGGCAAAGTGGGCAGGGGTCAAACCCGAGGCCTGGCCACAGTGCCCCCTCACCACCACCGAGCCTCTGGAGCACAGGGAAGTGGGAGAGACAGGAATCAACAGAAGTGGAAGGCGTCTTTTGTCGCAGCCTTTGCTGCTGCTGTTGCCTCTCACCTGCATCAGTTACCCGCTGGATATATGCTGAAACAATAAGACATGTATTCAATACAAAATTCTTAGTGGGGGAAAAAAGTTATCGTTATCGATTTTGATTTCTCTCGAAATCATCTACGGATTCGCTGGTCACACCAGTGGTGTAAAGATGGTATATATACTTACAATGCTGCCGCTGCTGCTGCTGATGGAGCAGCTGGTGCCACTGTGTCTGCTGTTGCACGACAGGGTTCGTATCACCCGCGCTTTGATGTTGGTAGATATGCGCTGAAACAATGAGAAGAAGAAATGTATTCAATACTATGAACTTCTTAGTGGAAGAGAAAAGTTAGAGTCACCGATTTGAATCTATACTCACCAGGTAATTCCCCATCATGCTCTAAAGGATTCTGCCGTTTGCCGTCACTGGCACTACCGTCGGTGCTTGATACCACTGCTGAATGTTTCATTTTTGTACCTAATCTGGTAACACGTACACAAGAAAGGAGCAAACTGACGCACAGGAGCAGGAACAAGACGATCGACTTCACACTACGGTGGTTGACGAAAGAATGAGGACAACTGAGAAGAGAATGGTCTTTATATACCCTCTGCACCATCAACCCACCACCTCCCTCAGTGAGCCAATAGGAACGCAGCATCCTACCCCACCAGTAGGTGAAAGCTTCTCTGAGCGCGCTGGACAGGTCTATCTATGCCTGTCTGACCATGCTGGACATGTCGGTGCCGGTCTGCGAGCACTTTCTGCGTCCAGGTGGTTGTGGAATTTTTCCTAGAGCTGCAGCTACGTATTTGTTTGCTGCTGTCGGGCGCTAACAATTATTTTAGAATTGCTGTTAGCGTGAAAGTATAGTTCACCGATTTCAAAGACATGATGATTTTTTTATGGTTATGATTGTACATTTGCTAATTTCACTGCTGTTAATATTTGCCTTTGTTTGAATGAATTCGAAACAAAGTAACTGTCCAATTCTTTAAGTACTCTACGTCAGCTAAATAATACTTAATATCTGCTATTCCCTCATCCACATTCTGCTTCATAGTCACGCCTCCCTCGTTTTATGAAAAAAATTAACCGCTACACGACTCAGAAAACAGAGAATGACGTTGCTGTAAAGCTTAAACTAAAGTGATACAAGGGTCGCTGAATGGTGGTCCATCATTGTGGCATCACGCATTCGAGTCATAGTGCTTAAAGCGTGGCTCATACTTTGATATACGCCAGGTGGTAAGTAAAATATATATATCACGTAATAATGGTACAAGTTGTGTAGGGAATATGTAATAATCAAAAGCGTTCACGTGGCGACGACTGTTCATCAGTTTTCATATAAATATCCAAGAGCACATTAAACGCATTTCATGATTTCACCAGCTCAAACACGCTGTAAGCAGTAATATTCTATTTTCCCCTGAATCCATAGTTCTCAAGGTTAATCGTCGTAACATATTAAGGAAGTAAGAGCTATGGAATATTTCTTCTAATGTGGGGCTACAGCTCTGTTGTTGAACAAGTGGAGTAGTGCAGTCACAACCCCCTTTAATAGCGACAACTAAAGCATGACCATACTTTGCACACTACACTCACTACCGCTCCTCAGAACTATGGCATTACCTTATTCAAAGACATCTAGGACACACTTGAAGTTCAATAATTTAATTATGATGGAATCATGGTGATTATTCAGTTAGATACATCTAGTGTGTTGAAAGAGTCTATTGCACGTTTGTAATAAAGCAGTCTTTGCATTCAGACCTGTAGGAGGTTTCTATATAAAATGATATTCCTTCTATTTTTTTTTTTAATTGAGCTCCCACACACACGTTATATGATCTAAACAGGGCTGTATCACCATTTCTCGCACGTGTAATAAACAAAATTTTTGTATGACGCTCTAACAGGCTCTTTTGTTTTTCGTAATAAACTCTATTTTGCCAGTTGAAACACCATATCCGTCCCGCGTGTAACATCATAGATTAGGCCGGGGCCACACGAGCGGATTATTTCCGCAATGGTGGACGGCCGCAGGCTAGACGCAGAGTCATGTAGCCATGCGGCTAGCTGCGGAATGTTCGTGCGGAGAGCCAAATATCTAGTCATCTATTTTGTCTCGAAAAAAATTGTTTCATGTAAACGAAGGAAAACTACATCTGTCCATGTAGTTAGTTTCTTATTACAACTTATACTTTTCGTGTAAAAAATTAAAAACCACTGTTTTGGAATTCGTCTGTGTTCTGCGCTACGCAATCTCTCTCATTCGATTGTGAGGAAACTATTCGACGAAAAAAATTTATTTTATCGCATGTTATAGCCTGATATCACAGTTTTATAATGAACTGGTTTTCTTTTCGCTGCTGCCCATGGTTATCGTGATACTTCATAATTAAGTAAAATACAGCGCATATTTTGAAAAGTTTGCAGTGAAAAATGTCGTCGCTGGCTACTTTGCGTTTGGTGAATTTGAGGTCGTATAATGCTGCGTACGAATTGTAGCTAAGATATCGAAATTGTTTTTAACACTGGAAGGAGAGCCATATCTCTTTCCAGTCTCGAGTAATCGAGTGATATATATTGGCGCTTGGCCGCAGCTGCCTACGGCGCGCCACGCTCGAGGCTATTCTCGCTCACAATAGGTTAAGTGCAGAAAAATGGAAAAGCACTTAGTAGAACAATGGGCTGACATGGAAAAGCACTTAACAGGTTTGCCTGTGAGTGTATACCTGCCCCTGATGTAGGCAACCTGCACTAACCAAATGTGCCAGAACTGCCCTTGTCCCAATACATGCACTTAGTATACACTATGCATTAAAGTCACTTGATAAATAGTAGTATTTAAGTGTAAATGTTTTATGTCTATGAATTTTTGTATTCATGTTCAGACGAATCTCTCCGTTTCCTCATTACGACAACGACTCTACGGTTTTTTTTTTTCGCGCCTCCCTCCGCTGACACGCTTTATATATCCTCCACTGCTGGTGCTGCCACCTGGTGAGCGATTATTGCACGTTGACGTCGAATATAGGCAGTGGTTACATTAATGTGACTGGACAGTCTAAAAATCTGGCACTACTATCGCCTAACAAAGATCCTGAGTTCAGGGAAAACATTCTTTGAAAATATGTCAGAAAAAAACCTGTTTAAATAAATATGGCTTTTCACTTCGAAAATAATAACCTTTTTCTACAGCCAAGTGTGCGTAGCATGAATTTACATTAAGTCCTATATCACTGCGTGTCTTTGGAATAATTTTCCTTTACTGCCCTGTATGTTGATTTTATACTCAATTAGGTGTATGAAAACACTGCATAACTTCTATATTTTATCTTGTATTCAATATAAGCTACTTCCGTTGAAGAAAAACTTAAATATACACAACATACTTCCAGTAGCTCGCAATACTGTCGATATCGTTACTTTTGTTTCGCTGTTATTGAGGCATCGATGTAATTTTATGTATTATTATAGTGTTCTGAATATGTTATTGCAGCGGCGCTATTCGCGCTCGTGGAAGAGGGATATGTTCATTTGCCAGATACTTCTGCAACAGTACATGTTTTGTGGTAGAAGCTTAACCGAAATCTGAATCACGCAATTATCTGAGTAGCCAACCGACCACATTTCTCCGTCTTTTACGCTATTTGACAAGATTTTAGGTATATAGAGCGAATCATAATTAATAATGAAAACACACACGTGAGAAAGTACACGACAAAGTAAGCAAAAAACGCTCAAGTAAACATCAGTCTATAAGCGAGCCATTTGCGAGATAATGCTGAATGTACTGTTACGAGCTGCCAGTGGCTTCACTATGGTAAACTGTCCTAGTTAGTTCAAATGTATTTCAAATGTCATTTCATTTCCAAACCTAAGTCCCTCGGCTTCACCTGAGTTAATTCGACTACATTCCATTAACCTTGTTTTATTCTTTTCGAGGCACTATCTATTCCATTCAACTGCTCTTTCAAGTCCTTTGCCGTCTCTAATAGTATTACAAAGTTGCCGACACACCTCAAAGTTTTCATTCCTTCTCCTTGAACTATATTCCTTTTCCAAAAATGTCATTGATTTCCTCTACTGCTTCCTCAATGTACACAATGAATAACGCTGGTAACAGGTCTCATTCCACTCCAAACTACGTCCCTTTCATGTCCTTCGACTATTCCAGCTGCGGTGTAGTTTCTGTAAAAGTTATGAATTAATTTTTGCCCCCTGTATTTTATCACCTTCATAATTTAAAGGAGTATAGTTCATTCGATAGTGTCAAAAGCTTCCTCTAATTCTAAAAAAGTTGTAAAGTTAGGTTTTACATTTCTTCAACCTATCTTCTAGGCTAAGCCTCAGGATCAGCATTTCCTTGCGTGTTCCTAAATTTTTCCACAACACAAACCGATTTTCCCCAAGCTCGGCCTCTTCTTTTTATTCAACTGCGAATAATTCGTGTTAGTATTTTGCAACAATGAATTATTAACCTGATGGTTCGGTAGTACTCTCACCTGTAAGCACATGCTTTCTTTGGAACTGAAACTCGCCTGTCCCATACACCCTGCACACCACGTGGAATAATTTTGCCTTGGCTGGCTCTCTGAAGGATCTCAACAGTACTGAGAAAATGTCGTCTACTCCAGGGGCCTTATTTTGACTAAATCTTTTAGTGATCTTTCGAATTCTTCTCTCAGTATAATGTCTCATTTTCATCTACTTTGACTTCCTTTCTACGAGGGGGTGCTAAAAAATAATGACTCCGAATTTTTATATGAAAATTTTTAAAGCCTTGTAAATAAAACAAACGTTATTAACATTATACATCTTTATTCTTCATGTTTAGATATTTGCACCACTGTCGCTAGAGGTCTCCGAATTGTAGCGTCTAACATGGCGGTGTGCAACGTAACTACTTAAGTGAGAGAGAACGAGCGCGCTGTAATCGAATTTTTAATTCGAAGAGTCCGTCCACGCATGGAGCTGCCGGCTCCTTCAATATGACAACACCAGACCACACACGAGCGCTGCGACATCTGCAACAATCCGATGTCTTGGGTTAAATGTCATGAAATTTAACAGACAGGAAGAAGGTGTGTGATATGCAAATGATTAGCTTTTCAGAGCATTCACATAAAGGCTGGCGCCGGTGGCGACACCTACAACGTGCTGACATGAGGAACGTTTCCTACCGATTTCTCATACACAAACAGCAGTTGACCGGCGTTGCCTGGTGAAACGTTGTTGTAATGCCTCGTGTAAGGAGGAGAAATGCGTACCATCACGTTTCCGACTTTGATAAAGGTCGGATTGTAGCCTATCGCGATTGCTGTTTATTGTATCGCGACGTTGCTGCTCGCGTTGGTCGAGATCCAATGACTGTTAGCAGAATATGGAATCGATGGGTTCAGGAGGGTAATACGGAACGCCGTGCTGGATCCCAACGGCCTCGTATCACTAGCAGTCGAGATGACGGGCATTTTATCCGCATGGCTGTAACGGATCTTGCAGCCACGTCTCGATCCCTGAGTCAACAGATGGGGTCGAAAGCTTGGAGTTTTATCCTGAATTGACGCGGCATGTACACCGAGAGGTTTTTATTCAAGAAATACGTCGCGAAAGACTTCGTAGCCATAACAGATGGGGACGTTTGCAAGACAATAACCATGTGCACGAACAGTTCGACGACGTTTGCAGCAGCATGGACTATCAGCTCGGAGACCATGGATGCGGTTACCCTTGACGCTGCATCACAGAGAGGAGCGCATGCGATAGTGTACTCAACGACGAACCTGGGTATCGCGGTGGTGCACTGTTGTGTTTCGGGGCTTTTCTGCTGCGAGGACATGTATAGGTTCTTGTTACTGGCCATTGAAATTGAGATGTGTCTATGGCGTGACGGAGGAAATGTGTGATGCTCGCCACTGTTGTACGTGAAAACGCTTCGTTTGCCTTGCGTCTGTGCAGGAAATCATGTGAAGTAAATAGCTGGTACCATGGCGACGTCTTGCTCTCACGCGTTGTTGAATACATTTAGGAATTACTGAATGGTGAAGATATCCCACCTGTGAAGCAAATGAAACCATTTGCGCCATACTAAGGTACTGTTTTATTCTGCTTAAATCTGTGTCAGTTATATGTGCATTTATATGCCCTTATTTAGTTGCAGAAGTTATAGAAATGTGTAAACAGAGAGCTATGGGGAAAGGGATGTAAAGTTGAAACCTTCCAATAAGTGAATACACTCGAACTCTGTATTACTAAAGGTGCCTTTCCATACCAGCACCTACCTTGGGTAATAAATATTATTCGGAGGTTGTCGTGGTACTGTAAGTAATTATTATACACAAAACTGTTTGCCTCGGGCATGGATGTGTGTGATGTCTTTAGATTAGTTATATTTAAGTAGTTCTAAGTTCTAGGGGACTGATGACCTCAGATGTTAAGTCCCATAGTGCTCAGAGCCATTTGAACCACAAAACTGTTTATTCTGATTATACTAAATTGGAGATATAAAGTCGGTAGTGTGCCGCTGTAAATTACTATTGTCTCCTCTGTGTGGCAGCCTAGCATTGTCAGTGGCTTCAATCATTATTCCTTTCGTATTTCGAGTTTTGTATTCGCGTGTTTGCTTAAGCTGACACTATTGAGTTGTAAGACCTATAAACAGGCAAGTCAAACTGAGTATTCGATGAGCTCAAGACGATATTCTATTACGTGGTACCTTAGTTTGTTATAGGTTAGAAGTATTTTAGGTGTTATTAATATTCTGCTGTTTGCTTTGTCTAAAGAGGAGCTAGTTCTGTGAAGTAGTCGTTTATATTTTATTAGTATATTACGCGTTGTGCCTTTTCATGTTAACTGTTTTTAAGAAGCTACAAATGACTTTGTGAATGTTGCAGGTAGCTGAAACTGACGGGGGTCGCGTCCTGACGGGGTTGACAGTCGCCCTTTTTACTACGGCACATCCGGCTATCCTCCTTCAGTACATTTGTCTCGCTTATATCGTTACTACGTTTGTCGAGTGGAATTAGGGCTTACTGTAATCACCTTACATGTTGAAGTTAAGTTATTCTCCTCTTGTTGAAACAAATTTAAGTGATTTTCTTCCTTTTTTAAGTAGCTTTTAGATGCGTACATTTTGCCTCCATGTTTGGTGTTTTTATGGCTTCCACGTTAATTAAAATTACAATAAAGGTAAATTTGGCAACGGAAGGTATCGTGTACTTATTAGTTGCTAAGTGGATCCAAAGTTAGGGGCAGGAACCCTACCAATTGCTAAACTCTCTTCCCCCACCCCCACCCTTACCACCACCACCGCCCTCACACATACACACTGTACATGTCCAGGCTTCCCAGAATTACAAGAAGTTTCTGCTCACAAAGATTCATCTAGTGAATTTTGTTACTCAAAATTTTACAGAGCTTACGCGTCTTTGTTAATTTGGTTGGCACAGCGTCGCTCCATTATTTCTCGAAATATTTGGGACAGGTTCAGAAATGCACAGTTTTCTTTTCAGTGCCTGTATCCATAGCTGCCCTTCATCGTTAAGGACCATACACAAATAAAAAAACCTATGTTGTCTAATTTTCCAACAAATACGCCACATTGGAATGTGCATCAAACACTTCACTTTTAACCAATGATCTACATGACAGCGATTTTCTGCTTATAAAAATGATATAAACAACTGTTTAGCAATTTTCAAGAAACGTGATGCATTAAAGTATGAATATTTACAAATTTAGGATTACTTCTCTCGGCAAAACACGCTGACATTCATAATCACAACACTACACCACGACTGTTTTCCCAGTAGTCACGTGGTAATAGCTATAGAGATGTTAAAGCTCAAAAACGTAACGTCCTGCCCGACCTATGAGCATCTATGGTCGAAGATTTACATATCAGTAATCACCTGATAAATCAAAAACTGTACTCACATCGCTGCTCAAACTCCGTGAGGTGGCGGGCGTTGTCTGCAGCTGGCGAGGCCAGGCGAGTGCTGTCGCAAGCGGAACTGGACTAACGGCTCCTTGTTTTTGTGGAGACTCTCTCACTGCTAAGGCAGACAGCTCATAACGTGACAGACACCAAATTACCGTATGGCATCGAAACTTGGTAGATATGCTAAGGCGGTACCAGAAATAATTAGTTCCAGTTTTGATCCCAGGTGCAAATCTAGCGCTGTATAGCATCTCGTCTACAACTACATATATATGCTTACTTTGCAATTCACACTTAAGTGCCTGGCAGAGGGTTCAATGAACGATTTTCATACTGCTTCTCTACCATACCACATTCGAATGGCGCCTGGGAAAAAGGAACACCTAAATCTTTTCATTCGAGCTCTGATTTCTCTTAGTTTATTATGCTGATCATTTCTCCCTACGTAGGTGGGTGTCAACAAACTATTTTCGCATTCGGAAGAGAAAGTTGGTGATTGAAATTTCGTAAATAGATCTTGCCGCAAGGAAAACCGCCTTTGTTTCAGTGATTGCCACACCAACTCGCATATCACATCAGTGACACTCTCACCCCCATTGCGCGATAACACGAAACGAGCTGCCCTCCTTTACACTTTTTCGATGTCCTCCGTCAATCCCACCTGGTAAGGATCCCACACCGCGCAGCAATATTCCAGCAGAGTACGGACAAGTGTAACGTAGGCTGTCTCTTTAATGGGTTCCTCGCATCTTCTAAGTGTTATGCCAACAAAGCGCAGTCTTTGTTTCCCCTTCCCCACAATATTATCTACGTGGTCTTTCCAATTTAAGTTGCTCGTAATTGTAATTCGTAGGTATTTAGTCGAATTGACAGCCCTTAGATTTGTGCGATTTATCATATACCCAAAATTTATCGGATTTCTTTTCGTACCCATGTGGATGACCTCGCACTTTTCTTTGTTTAGTGCCAATTGCCACTTTTCACACCATACAGAAATTCTCTCTAGATCATTTTCTAATTGGCAGATTATCATCTAGATCATTTATGTAAATCAGGAACAGCAGAAGGCCTATGACACTATCTTGTGGAACGCCAGATATCACTTCTGTTCTACTCGATGATTTACCGTCTACCACTACGATCAGTGACCTCTCTGAGAGGAAATCATGAATCCAGTCACACAACTGAGACGATACTCCATATGCACGCAATTTGATTAATAGTCGCTTGTGAGGAACGGTATCAAAATCCTTCCGGAAATCTAGGAATATGGAATCGATCTCAGATCCCTTGTCGACAGCACTCATTACTTCGTGGGAATAAAGAGCTAGCTGTGTTGCACAAGAATGATATTTTCTGAATCCGTGTTGGTTATGTATCAGTAAGTCATTTTCTTCAAGGTGATTCTTAATGTTCGAGTACAGTATATGCTCCAAAATCCTACTGCAAATTGAGGTCAGTGATGTGGGTCTGTAATTCAATGGGTTACTCCTATTTCCTTTCTTGAATGATGGTGTGACCTGTGCTACTTGCCACTCTTTAGGAACAGACCTTTCGTCAAGTGAGCGGTTGTATATGATTGCTAAGAAAGGCGCTATTGTGTCTGCATACTCTGAAAGGAACCTGATTGGTGTACCATCTGGACCGGAAGACTTGCCTTTCTTAAGTGATTTGAGTTGTTTCGCAACACCTAAGACATCTATTTTATGTCACTCATGCTAACAGCTGTTCTGGTTTCGAATTCTGGAATATTTACTTCGTCTTCTTTCGTGAAGGAATTACGGAAAACTGTATTTAGTAACTCCGCTTTAGTGGCAACATCATCGCTAACATTTCCATCGCTATCGCGCAGTGACGGTATTGACTGTTTTTTGCCACTGGTGTACTTTACATACGACCAGAATCTCTCTGGGTTTTCTACCTAATTTTGAGACAATGTTTCCTTGTGGAAACTATTAAAAGCATCTCCCATTGACGTCCGCACTAAATTTCGAGCTTCCGTGAAACTTAGCCTGTCTTGGTGATTTTGCGTTCTTCTGAATTTGGCATGCTTTTTTCGTTGCTTCTGCCAAGTGTTCTGACGTGTTTTGTGTACCATGGTGGATCAGTCCCGTCTCCTATTAACTTATGCGGTATGAATCTATCTATCGCTGTCGATACTGTATCTTTGAATTTGAGCCGTATCTGGTCTACACTTACATAATTAGCTTGGAAGGAATGGAGACTCTCTCTTAGGAAGATATCAAGCGAATTTGTATCTGCTGTTTTAAATAGATATATTTTGCGTTATTTTTAGTGGTTTTGGTTGATATGGTTTTGAGCCTCGCTACAATGACCTTGTGTTCACTAATCGCTGTATCCGTCATGACGCTCTCTATTAGATCAGGATTATTTGTAGCTAAGAGGTCAAGTGTGTTTTCGCAACCATTTACAATTCGTGTGGGCTCATGAACTAACTGTTCAAAGTAATTCTCAGAGAAAGCATTTAATACAATTTCGAAAGATGTTTTCTGTCTACCACCGATGTTTCCATTGCTCATATTGAACAAACGTGGTAAGCGGCGGCTAATAATAAATCGGCATTATGTCTTTGTCACTTGTTTGACCTTTTCTGCCCATGTCCCATTCCTATCCCATTACACATGGAAAAATTTCTATATGTATTTCTTGCATTCACAGCCCCAGTTTGCATCTGGTGGCAAAAAATGGAACTAATTTCCAATGTAAATCGATCCCGCAATAACGCATTTGCATATCTACCTAGTTTCGCTGCCCTACGGTAATTACAGCCCGCACTGGAGCTCTGTGAGTAGCTGCACTTAATTACAACCACTTACATACAGGACGACCCGCCTGGAATAGAAAAATTAAATTTACAAACTCAGTGTCAGTACTTACGTTCAAATTTTCAGACTATTGGAATGAGGTGGCAAGAGAGTATGAAATGAATTCAGCCGGACAGTTCTGCGTCACATCGGGAAATAAGTGCACCGTAGCATTTCCTTTCATGTTACGAACTCACAATCGCAGCAACAAGGGAAGCGTACACCCAACGGGTCAGCGACTTTGTCCATCTTTCGCACGAATGTAGTACACACTTACATGTAACAAATGCTGATGTAGTATGGTGTGCTTCTCAGATGTTTTTTGAGAAATATGGGTTCTAACTTATACGAGACTATTGAAACTAGATGCCTGCCAGTACTGTGTTGAAGGCACATTTTTTTCCTAATCTTCCACCAGACAGTTGTGTCGCTACATAGAATGGGACAATAATAACGGTTACAATCGTCGTTGTACGGTCTTGGCAAGGCACAATCGGGATATAGTAAGGAATAGTTATGAAACGAACAATTATATCAATAAATTGAAGCGCACACTGCAGTGAAGTCATATCGGGCAATACCTGCTTTGAAAAAGGCACCATATATTTGCAATACCCGCATGAATGTATCTATATATGAGTGCTCATTTGATCACTGTTTTTTATTACACCTCGCCACGAATGTACCACTATCGTTACCATTATCATTACATCTTTCTGAAGAAATATGATTCGTTGTTGTGACACTTGTTTGGTGGGAATTAAAAAAAAAAAGTATGAGACTCGAAGCTGTACAGTCTGTCGTCTTAGCAGATTCTCCTACAGACAGGAAAAAATTCTTAGAAGAAACAAAAGCCATATTTAAAACGGGCCCGCGACGGAAGCTGATAGTACATTTAGTCCTGAAAATAAATCCAACAGTCAGAGCACAGTTAGTTAAACAGAAAAAATATACAATGGGTTTTGATCAGTCCTTCTGAAGAACTAACTTGCTGTCACCAAATGCTGCAACGACCATGACTACGGCCATATTACAAGTACTGTATGGAAAACAAACTGATATGCCCCCACTGTGGAAAATCTGACCATCTGAAAAAATACCGTAAAAATGACAAACGACACAATGCAGTGAAGAAAAGAAAGGAATCATACAGCGAATGAAGTAAAGATTGTGCGACATACGGAATGTTCTCGGGGCGATAAATTTAAGGAATGGAACATGAATTCTGAAGCACAGAGTAATCTGCCAGTGAGCCTCACAAAAAAAATCGTAGACTAACTGCAAACGAAACATATGTCAGGTCGACAGTCGAAACACATGAAACGCTGTCCAGGAAGAAAACTGTTAAACCCGAGCCCTTCGATCAAACGGATTATAAAATTGCCAGTTATCTTTGTAAGAAACAAAAACCTCCGTCGAAAAGAAAGCAGGATGCAGAAAAAGCCAAAATAGTCTGGTCAAACTTTCCTATAAACAGAGAGGAACTACAGACCCTACGTGACGTCTTTGTAAGACGGGGCAGAAGACACATCTCGATATCGACCATCTGTACAAGCAGTTAGTGATGACACGGCCGAATTGTACATGATCACATATTCCAATAGCCTATATAGCTATGCGTTCACCGTGTTCCTGTAGTATTCACATTCAATCGACACGCAACATTACGGCAAAGGAACATAGACAAATGATTAAAATCGGCCAGATAAGTACCATGCGCAGCGCTACTTTGGTGGAAGAACTCGGGACATTGTTATAAGAATTGCACCTATGTTACTACGTATACCGGCTCCATATTCTAGAAATGGGACATTATCTCAGATGCCAGATATTGCTCAGATCGTAATATCAGGCTATTAATGCTGGTCTGTTGAAGGAACTGGGTGACTGATGCGGTATGGTATTCTTCCGTCTATCGCCTTTCCCTCTAAGAGAGGAAGTTACACTCACCTACTGATCTGCGGTCTCCGGATCGTAAATGCGTCAGACTTCTTCTCTCTGCATGTGTTTCGTCGCCTTGTTCGTAGCTTCTTTAAAGACAAAGAGACAGTGGGAAAGTTACAGAACATGATACGCAGTAAATATGATTAAAAAACTCATATATATTGCAGTAAAAGACACGAATGTGAGGTAAACCTGTCACAAGTTTTATAACATGCACTCACAAATCTGAGTAACTTGGTACGAAGCCATCTTCCTGTAAGACTGGGAATTAAAACAAGAAAATTCATCAAAACACATTGAAGTGAAATGAGGTTACGTCCAGTGCCTAGAGAGCGAGGAATGGTTGAACGAGAGAATAATAAGATGCTAGCCATGAGCTCCGTATAACGAGAGCAGGGGCTGGGGCCGAACGACGAAACTCACCACATTACGATTTGTGAGGCCGCGATACCGGATGCTCGCTGTGCAGGTAATGTAATTGCCTGGTAGCCACCAACGTGACTGCTACAAGATTCCGAACGCGAATCATGCTAATTTACACGGGTGGAGGGCTCTAACAGATGGCCACTCTCAAGGTGGTAAGAGACAACACTTCAGTAACGAAATAACGGTACGTGTCGCATAACTGCTGTCCGCAAAGTGAAGACGTGCGAGACCAGCAACCGGATGGGGTGGAGTGTGGTTCTCGGTGCTGTTCGTGAACTCGGGGGCCGCACAGTAGTGTGCGTCAGCAGTTGACAAGTAGGTCCCAGCAGCCAACATACCAGCGGGAGGGAGAGAACCGTTGGTGCAGCGTCACCCCGGAGGGCAGCTCGGTCTCTTTGCCTCTCAGGCTGGGTCACTTGTTTGGGCGCGAATTCTCCGAACGAGGGAAAACTGGTATGCCTTCGCCAACGTGTAGCTTCACCTTACATTCAAACGTAACGGCCATGAGCTGTCACGGAAATTCGTCATATTTTCATTTTCTACATTAACCAAATGGAGAATGTGAAAATTACTCTGCCCTCCCCACTTGATGGTACTCCATGCAAGCAATCATTCGATGATACTTGTTGACTGAGGACAGTTACTCTAACTGCATAAAATGACCGATTTAGTTTTATGACTTGTTAATTAATGATCCGTCCGGTCTCAGGTTATTATTAATGAGTTCGAAAATTTGCAGGCAACTCGAATCTATGGTTGGAATTATGAAACTAATTTTATTTGGCCCCCTTTATTTGTGATTGGAACTGGCAAGTACAGCCGCTGTGGTCGTGCCCTAGCCGTTGTATGTCCTCAAAAGGTTTGTGCGTTACTACTACCCCCTCCAGGATACCGATTTGTGGAAACAGCTGTCCGCTCTGGGCACAGAATCCTTCCCTGATGACCACACACAAGCAACATCCCAACAGACACAAAATTTTAAAGACACAAGGCACAAAAATTAACAACACAATGAATGTTTCCAGGACTACCTCTGTATATTCCTACCTAATTACAAGGTTAGAACCAAGTTCCACTAGTAACTGATTTCACTTTCAGCTAAAATGGGTTCTCTTTAGGTTGGAATAAGTGTTTCTAAGGTTCACCCTGACTCTCAGTTAATAATGTGGTAACGACAGTGTCTCTTAATCACGGACTCTTAAAAAAAATAATGAAACTACACTGACACTACTGTATTGTCACGAGGCAATGAAAAAGGATTGCTATTTGAGACTTTTTGTGTTCCAGACTCCTCGTTATGCCATGCTAGAGCGTGTTCGCGTGGTCCAAGGTTTTCAGATTCACTTTCACCTTCTCTACCTGAACACACCGGGCGGGGTGGACTCGCATTCGGGAGGACGACGGTTCAAGTCCGCGTCCGGCCATCCTAATTTAGGTTTTCCGTGATTTCCCTAAATCGCTTCAGGCAAATGCCGGGATGGTTCCTTTGAAAGGGAACGACCGATTTCCTTCCCCATCCTTCCCTAATCCGATCGGACCGATGACCTCGCAGTTTGGTCCCCTCCCCCGAATCATCTATCTACCGGAACACACGCACTCACTAGACACGCGCAGGTAACCGCATTGCGTGGTTGCGTTGGGCGACCAGCTGTCGTCTCAGCGCTGGCGGGGAGGAAACTTGCCGACGACCGAATGGGTCGGTAACCAGTTCCTGCTGGTGGGCCCTAGCTCTCGTGGCCAGGGGCTGTAACCGTTTCTCGGCGACGGTCCCTGTCACACACACCTTGGTACCTCGGTGGCATGTTTACTCCCGGGCTGCGCCTTGACGAGCGTCCATTTTTAACTATACGGTCCTTGCCAGCTGCCTCAGACCTTGCAGATGACTTCCTTGTTAGCACTCTCTGAAGGAGCTGCAGGCGACACACAACTATGGTACTTATTTGCGAAGGAACCCCTCTAAGGTTACATGTTTTATATTTTCTCACATAATATAGTCTAACACAAGCAATATACATTTATAAACAATAACACAAGCAGTATACTATTTATAAACAAAAAACTTTATTTACCTTACTACTAGTTTTCTTGTGGTCACCTTTCTTCCCCAGTGGTGCAATCTTAGTTGCCGAGTGCACAGCACTTGTGCAGTTACATCAAGATACTGTTCATTAAAATAACTAAAAAAAATTCCTCTCTCAATTTAAATTTAATACTAATTGTCAGTAATTAGTATATATTTTTCTTTCCTTTTTTATTTTCAATGAATGCTTCGCAACCTTCTCATAATCTCTCTCTGTCTGTTTGGTTTCCTCTTATTTTCGGTTATCATCACTCAACTAGTGTTGCTGTCAAAGGCCTTCTGATTACAGGGTGCCTCTTCCCCTTTTAATATTGTTTCACTTTCTTCAATTTCTGAGAGTCGCTGGACGAATTGGAAGTTGAGAGTTACACAATCGTTTTGTGGCCTCCAGTGTTTATTTCTTAAAACTAGCAAGTAATGATACCCAATTTCACTACTTTCGCGAACTATTTAGATTGTACAATACTCGATGTTGTTCTTTAGTTATCCCTTTTTTCGATATTCCTTACGTGATTTCAGTGTGCTCTCTTTTACAATTTATTCTATGTTCTAAACACCTTCCTCCTTCTACTAGGGCACCTCTACATACTCAAACTTTGTCCTCCATCCTTTCTTACGAATGCGTTTACTTATTCCCTCATGAATCTTGTTTTACTCAAACTGGTTGGCCCCAATGAGTGTTTGTGTTTGACGGTGTGTTTCTACTGTCTATTTGCAGAGTTACCCAATGACACTATCACACTATGTTGGGGGGACTTCAGCGAAGTAGATCGTTCCTCAGACTCGATCTACCCTCGGCAGGTATTCGTATGTGAAAAGGGGCCTTAGTATAGCGCCGCTTCCAGCCCGTCACGCTCGACAGTGATATGCCAGGTGCCTCCTGCTTCAAAGGGAACAGCCCACATGCTTTTGCCACCTTCGTCACCAGCCCATTTCATGCAGAGACACGCGTCCAGTACTTCCGATTTCCTCTTCTCGTCTCTGAACTACGTCTCTCCTCGACAGTTTCGCCATCTATTTCTTCCCTTTCGTTCCCCTCCTGGAACGTTTAGTAGCCAAACAGTTTCAAATTACAACTAAAATCTTGGTAAAGGAAACACAGTACCCTCGGCGAGCACATATATAAAACAAATAAAAACAGTTTCACTCTTTTATTTATCACACAATGAAAATTTAACTGTCGAAGCAGCTAGCACAATAAATACACTCGTAAACAACGATTTAGATGATAGGTTACTAATCAATAAACGGAGGAGGGTTTAGCTGACGGAGAGCTTAATGTTGTCGATGTTTATGGATTCCTTTCTCTGCACCAGTATCAGGGTCGACAACAACATAAGAATGGTCGCCCAGAACATTCCCTACTCGGGCAGATTTTTTTTTTTTTTTCGATATTGCCAGACCTTTAACGAGATCTCCTTTCCTAAGCGAGGGCGCTTGGCGGTGCTGTTGACTCGCGCTTTCCTTAAGCGTCTTTTCGCCTAATTCTTCTTAAAGCAATTGACGATACTGACTGCAAATTTTCTTCAGGGGCAGGGCCTAATAGCGCCCCTGCTATCACTGGAGAGATTAGTGCCCTCTCCAGCATCAGTTCGGTCGGTGAGTAGCCCGTGGAGTCGTATATTAAGACTACTTATAATCACCTCCAACTACTGGATGCATTCGACCCATGTTGTGTGTTTCGTATAGCAGTGAATCCTCACTAGGTTTCGGACTGCTCAGAAACAACGCTCAGTTGTACTGGCCGCTGCATGGTACATATTAGTTCTGCGGAATGTTAAATGGAGTCACATAGTTAATACTTTTATATGAAGCTGAGTCCACATACGAATTTTCATATTTCTGTGCCGAATATTTGGCGCCTTCAATTTTTCGTAAAAGCGCCGATTTTGACCAAAATATTGCTCCCATCAAGTTGAGACTTGTAAGAGTTGATTGTTACATACATTTGCACATTCTGAACAATTTATAGCTTTCTAGCTGTATTACTTAGCACCACTTACTTTTTTTCTTTATACAATATATCAAATGAAACATATTCGCCCGCATCTCGTGGTCGTGCGGTAGCGTTCTCGCTTCCCACGCCCGGGTTCCCGGGTTCGATTCCCGGCGGGGTCGGGGATTTTCTCTGCCTCGTGATGGCTGGGTGTTGTGTGCTGTCCTTAGGTTAGTTAGGTTTAAGTAGTTCTAGGTTCTAGGGGACTTATGACCACAGCAGTTGAGTCCCATAGTGCTCAGAGCCATTTGAACCATTTTTGAAACATATTCATCTGATCATTTTCAGATTTAACAATTTTAACATTAATATATTGAAGCATATATTGACAAATGTAGAAGAGTTACTTTAATTTTTCATTTCATCCTTAGATTAAGGAACAATACTTTGTATGCTATGTGCAGGCGCGTTATGATGAGGTGGCTCTAGTAGCAGTGAGCTGGAGTTAAGTCCCGACACATCTGTTAGCCTCTGTATCTCTCCAATGATACAGCACTTGTTTCGCCACATCACCCCCTACTTATTTTTGTGAAAACTTATTTTTCAACAAAATTAAATATTAGAAACAAGTGATGTTGCTATAGCTAACTTCTTTTAAATGAAATTGATTTCAGCAAAATTTTCCTTAATACTGAACTTACAAAAATAACCGTACACATATGTAAGTACACATAGAAAACCATGACATAATCGATTTTTACAAATCATGTACGTAAATAACATAGAAACATGAAACAAAATTTTCGATTATTATAAAATTACTTTTGTGATTTAGATTTTTCATTCTTCACCTGACAGAGAAACACGCAAAACATTTTGCTTTGCAGTACTTACTCATTTAATTACAATTGCATGGACCACTGTGAGTGTCCGTATGAACCACTTTCACTAAAACATTTAAGGTAGAGGGTGGAAGTCACTTTATGGCGTTCTCCATTATATCTTGTTGCAAAAAGGAAAGTGGAAGATCCATTGTAGATTACGCTCTTCTCGCTTCCTTCTCCAACACAGCTTGCAGGCTGCTTTTCCTGAAGTCTCCATGTCGCTGAGAAGCAGGTAACATAGCCTAAGCTTCTGTTCTCAACTTACATCTAAGGAAGGACAAAACACATTCTATATCAGGGCCGGCCAGAAATTCTGCACGCGTGCGGTATTCCTGCGCCGGCCGCGGTGGTCTAGCGGTTCTAGGCGCTCAGTCCGGAACCGCGCGACTGCTACGGTCGCAGGTTCGAATCCTGCCTCGGGCATGGATGTGTGTGATGTCCTTAGGTTAGTTAGGTTTAAGTAGTTCTAAGTTCTAGGGGACTGATGACCACAGATGTTAAGTCCCATAGTGCTCAGAGCCATTTGAACCATTTTTTTGGTACTCCTGCACATATGCAACTTCCGGGTGACAGCGTGCACGCCGCAGCCGTCAGCGTTCATGTAGTGCATGTTTCTACCCACAGATGTCGCTTTATCCACTTGCTGAGATACTCTGTACCGGCGCATTCTAGTGCTCTTTCCACAGCTTGCAAGCCAAGCATGGGAAGGTATTTCGCGTATTAAACATTTAAAATACTGTCACAGTCTACTCATTGAGACGTCTACTTTTATGTTAACAGTTTAACCCAGTGAGACAAGTAATACAGTTAACAACCGTGGGTTTTTATTAAGGCAGCTTGACTGACGGCACGTAAATACGCGTAGTGTTTTTGATCTAGTATTTAAGAAAGAGAGCACTTAGCGACTTCCAACGAACCTTAGTCATGATTTCAAATAACATAAAACTAATGCAAGGTTTCCTATAACTAATTCTCGGTGCCCTGAGTTATATCCACATAATTTCTGTCTCAATGACCTCTGAACAGAATGACAACCGCAGACCCTCGATGATGACCTGTACCATTATTGTTATATCTTTCATCAGTTCCGTCTGAAATCTGCACAATAACCGACAATTAGATGAATGTTATGTTTTATCGACTTCAGCTGAGCGTAGCTCTTCACACATTTTCTTTTTTTTTTTTTTTTTAAAAAAAAAAGAACCTAAATGTAAGTATACAACAGTATACAACAATCGGTTTAATGACCAATTTCCCTTATAATAATGTAACATGGAGCAGAATGAGGCAATAGTGCACAATTAGTTAGTAAACAATAATTTTTAGTTATGAAAGGAATAAATCCAAACACGTTTATCACTGGTCATGAGAAATGATACAGCTAATATCGGGCACAAAAGCACGGCTCATTGACAAACACAAGCAGTTGCGGGAGATTTTCATCACTGATGCTTGATCAAAACGACTGAGAACATAGATCTTCCGTTCTTTGCTTTTTCACAGTACCTGCCATTTATCAGTTCTTCTCTGTTAAAGTTACGGTCACCAGGGGTAAACGAGACTGGGTATGTTGCGCTCTTGCTTGTACCACATAAACAGGGAAGAGGAGCCGCCGCCGTTCATTTAGGACACATGCCTAATAACAGATGCTGTCGCACACGTGCGCACATGTGCAGCACTTCCGCACATCTGCACACTGTGCAGCGTTTGGCCGGCCCTGTTCTATATTCTACTTCCCTTCTATAATTTATACAATTAATTGAGAAATTACCAGAAAGAATTTCTTTTCCTTTTTTTAAATTTATAAGTTGGAAAACTACTATCAATTTTTTGAAAATGATTATTGGCAAAACATTACTTCACAAAACAGTGACATCTTACTTAATTATTAAGCTTGAATCACAAACTTTGCAATTATCTTTTTTTTAACAATAGCTATTTTGCACTGAAAGTCAAAGTAGATTTTTAAATAGTTACATACTGGGTAGTTTGCAATTTATTTCATTACATTAGGTGTTGCTTTACTTAATAAAACGAGTAACATTTGTAAGTTCTATCTCCATATGGCTCAATTATCGTATGGATTGGCATGCTAAGGAAGTCATTTGTTCGACAGCAGTTACTTTGCTTTATTACAAACGTAATCAGAAGGCTATACTATACCAATACTCTATCTACAATCTGCATTTCCTAACACATTCGTTTACCTCTATTGTTGTCTGTGTTGCTCTGTTAATTGACCGTCTGCCTTAAGCAAGATTACGCGTTTCTCAACACTTTTTAAGAGAGATGCGAGGGAATTACTCATCAATTTTCCATCATTCTACCATGTATTAGCCTACTGACTTCATTTCTACCTGTTTTCATTTATTCATATTTCTCGACGCCTCTTGCTCCCTCATCTTCATCAGCCTAGACCTCGTTATTTTCATAATCGTTTCGTGTGATCCTCACACCAGTTCCATACATCTCCTTTAATTAATATCAAAACGCTTTGGCTTGCCTCTATTGGCACCATTTTATAAGTCTCCCTTACCTTCAGAGAACCTCACTCCCAACTGAAAATTATTAATTTATGCAGTTTATTATTTTAGATTTTAGAAATTTTCATCTTCAATTACTTCCCTTAGTGCAAAGTATCTGTATTTTACTGTTAGTAATACTTTTTGTGGATCTCATTTATTATTTATTTATTTCAGCCGTTATTTTTCTATCATTAGTGCTGAAAAGTTGACGACTCTTATTATTAATATTCAGAATTTACTATCGTGAACTGCCTCTCATGTTCTCTTGTAAGTCTTCGTTCGGGTATAGTCATTTTCGGGAATCATTCTTAATCACTAGGAAGGCATTACGAACTAATAGTTCACAGATTTGTGAGTGGCTCGAAGACTTCTTAAATAATAGAACCCAGTATGTTGTCCTCGACAGCGAATGTTCATCAGAGACAACTGTATCGTCAGGAGTGCCACAGGAAAATGTGATAGGACCATTGTTGTTCTCTGTATACATAAATGATTTGGCTGTCAGGGTGGGCGGCAATCTGCGGTTCTTTGGTGATGATGCCGTGGTGTACCGTAACATGTAAAAGTTCAGTGACTGTAGGCAGACACAAGACAACTTAGACAAAATTTCCAGTTGGTATGATGAATGGCAACTAGCCCTACATCTACATCTATTTAAATACTCCGCTAGCCACCAAGCGGTGTGTGGCAGAGGGCAACATTCGTGCCAAAGTCATATTTCCCCCACTCTGTTCCACTCGCGGATCGCACGAGGGAAAAATCACTGTCTGGACGCCTCAATACGAGCTCTAATTTCCCTTATCTTTGAATGGTGATTATTGCGCGATTTGGAAATTGGTGGTAATAATATATGCTCTACATCCTCGGCGAAGATCGGATTTTGGAATTTAGTGAGCAGCCCCTTCCGTTTAGCGCGTCGTCTATCTGCAAGTGTATCCCACTTCAATCTTTCTGTGAGATTTGTAACGCTCTCGCGATGGCTAAATGTACCAGTTACGAATCTTGCCGCTCTTCTTTGGACCTTTTCAATCTCTTGAATGAGACCCAACTGGTAAAGCTCCCATACAGACGAGCAATACTCAAAGACTGGATGAACTAACGTATTGTAAGCAATTTTCTTTGTTGAAGCACTGCATCGCTTCAGGACTCTACCAATAAACCGCAATCTAGATTTCGCCTTGCCCGTTATTTGTGTAATCTGATCGTTCCATTTGAGACCATTTCGAATAGTCACACCCAGATACTTGACGGATGTTACCGCTTCCAAAGACTGGGCATTTATTTTGTACTCGTACATTAATGGGGATTACCGCCTTGTTATACGCAGTAGGTTACACTTACTAATATTGAGAGATAATTGCCAGTCATTACACCACGCATTTATTTTCTGCAAATCCTCACTGATTTGTTCACAACTTTCGTGTGATACTACTTTCCTGTAGGCTAAAGCATCATCGGCAAACAGTCTAATGCCGCTGTCAATACCATCAACCAGATCATTTATGTAAATCGTAAAAAGCAGCGGACCTATTACGCTGCCCTGGGGCACACCTGAAGTTACGCTTGTTTCTGTTGAAGTCACCCCGTTCAGGACGACATACTGCTTTCTGTCTGTTAGAAAACTTTCTATCCAACCGCATATGTCATCGGAAAGACCGTAAGTGCGCACTTTTGGGAGCAAGCGACAGTGCGGAACTGAGTCGAACGCCTTTCGAAAGTCGAGAAATAATGGCATTAACCTGGGAGCCGTATCTAGAGCCTGTTGTATATCATGCACAAAGAGGGCCAGCTGTGTCTTGCATGACCGCTGTTTCCTAAAAGCGTGCTGGTTTCTGCAGATTAGCTTCTCAGAATCTAGAAAGGTCATTATGTCTGAACACAAAATATGTTACTTGATTCTACAACAACACGATGTCAGTGAAATTGGCAGGTAATTATGTGCATCCGATTTTCTACCCTTTTTATAGATTACTACGACCTGGGCCTTCTTCCAGTCCCGTGGAACTTTCCGCTGTTCCAATTATCTCTGATAGATGATGGATAAGAATGGTGCAATATTTGTAGCATAGTCAACATATAATCTTACGGGGATACCGTCTGGGCCAAATGCCTTCCTGTCGTCTAAGGATCTTAACTGTTTTACCTTCCCAGATACACTAAACACTATGTCAGCCATCCTTGCGTTTGTTCGATAGTTGAAAGGGGGAATGGTGCTGCAGTCCTCTACCGTAAAGGAGTTTTGAAAGCTAGGTTTAGAAGTTCGACCTTCTGTTTATCATCATCCGTTATATTACCAGTACTGTCAGCAAGAGAAGGTATTGAATTATTTGTAGCGTTCTTAGATTTTACGTACGACCAAAATTTTTTGGGGTTATTTTAGAATCAAACACAAAGTAATTCCTCATTTTAGACATTATTTTGACTGGCACTACTGACATGATCGTCCGCGTTCAAAGCTAGCAAGCGACTCCCTTCTTCCAGACTCACTCGCAGTATAACTATCAGGTAACGAGCAGGAACCGTCTCAATTCTGATTAGCTGACCATACTCGCTGTCAATCAGAATGCTCGCTCATGATCATTCTCGCGCCAAAACTGGCCTGCGCCAATCCTTACAATCTGACATACAAATATTAAAGTAATGTTTAATAAACGAAAACGAAAAGAGAATAGTTCTGGAAATATTCTTCAGATACAGATTTTACTCCAGCTGACTTTCTGGCTGCTCTGTTACAATAGCAATCGCATCTAGACTTACGTTATCAGCAAAGTGAGTAAATCCCCTAGGACCATTTTCCCACGACAAGCTTGTGTAACTTGCGGGTTACTTACACGGTATATAATACAAGATTAAAATTTGACGAGTGACCCACGTACACACTCTCCTTTACTCACATTTACTCCCACAACAATATTACACGCAAATAATAATGTTGTTTGATATTTATATTATGAAAAAGAAAAATAATTAAAATTTTAATATGAAAATCTCAATTAATTAATTCTGCACACTGAGAGTTCTGTTTATGTTTTTTAAATGATACCAAAAGGTAAATATTATAGTTATAACTGAATTTAATTCCCTAGGTGTCGGTTTTTGATCTTTTAAGAAATTTTCTCTATCTCCGAAACTATGATAGTTACAATGTTGAAATTTTTATGCAATCTTCTCCTGAATAACAAAAGGCAGTGTACCGATTTTGAAAATGATTGAATAATATTTAATATCGTTTATTTAGGTTCTTATAGGTGGTGAATGTACGCGTTCAGTAAGGGACATGAATAGCTTTCCCACGGCAGGCAGTGCCAGGTGCACGTGTCTCCCGGGTAGGCCGCTAGATGTCAGCACCCGAAGTAATATGCAGCAAGCTATCCTAAAACAAACGTTTGCTTGGAACAAATTGCGATACAACACATCAGCTAAGAACCTAAAATTTCTTTTAATTACATTTTATGGTTCTTACTGCGTTCAAAGTTAAATCTTTAACTACCACGACGCTGCTTATTAAAATTTGTTTTCCTCAATTAACCAAATATCTGAACTACATGATAGTATTATATACACATATATTGAATATCAAAAGCTAGGACTGAATAGAATACAATCAAATTAATTTACAAAATTTTCCATCCTTCTCCAAAATCACATTTTTCTCACAAAATTATACTCTTGAATATTTTTCTCCAAAACTGAATTAGCAAAATATTTACATTGAACTCTAATTGAAATTACAATTTTCTCGGAACAAAAAGCTCTCTGTCTTTCACATTGACTTTAAGCAAAAATAGTAATTTTATACGTCGCTTTATCAGCATTCAGAAATTTACTTCAATACAATTTAGGCACTGTGTAGGGTGTCCGTTCCTGAACCTTCACAGAATATATTCACTTCGATATGGGGCTCATCTCTGAATTTTTTACAAAATCTTCACTTCCATATGGGGGTCGTCTCTTTTACTTAACACTTTTTTCACAAATCTTTAGGGTTCTGATAACTATCTCTGATGAAGCAAAATGGATTATAATTTCTTCAAATCAACACTTACATATCGGTAGCATTACAGTCTCGTCACTGGGGTACATAATCCAGCTCTCAGTCACAGATTGGGGTTCTCTCTCAGTCTTGCATCAGATTCTGTACAGTTTTTCCGTACCTGCAAAATACAGTACACACATATATACTTTAATCAGCAATTGGTGCTCTCCATTCAAAAGCAAAGAACTCCATGAAAAATTTTTCGAAAACTTTACTGTCCTCTACAATTTACTTCTTATTTACACAAAAGCTTTTTCTTCAGACAAATTCATTTTCCGATAAAATCCATCATCTTATATACAATAGTTAAATCTAATACTAATCCTCTCAGTAAAAAGTGAATTAACGGTCCCTCAAAAAAATCAACAGTACCCAAAATTGGCACCACCACTGAATTCTTTTTCCAAAATCTGTTTTAATCATTAACCAGGTTACTGTTACAAATTCTGCCGACTCTAAATATTACTCTTCTTAACTCTCTCTCAGAAAACAAAATTTACTGTTTGCCTTTACACAAATAAGCTATTGTACACAAAGAACAAAATACAACATCATAAAATATCTTGCAAAGTTATCTCCGCCACCATCTGCGGCTCTGAAAAACATCATTACATATTACGTAAAGAAACACAAAATTATTGAGCACTGAAAATCATTTAGCCCACCTCCTACAGTCATGTAGCACCTCCTATATACACCATACAAAAAGAGAAAACAATTTTATCACGTTACTAATATTTACTTATGTCAGCTTCAGTAGCTCTGAGGCACATCTTGCATACTACTATATACAAAGAGTACCTGGTCTATAGAAAGTCCTTATAAAATCTCTGAAAAATATCCTTGCCATCATCCGTGGCTTGAGCAAAATAAAAGTAAAAAAATCGTTATAGAACAGTACTGAACCTGCTAGCCAATTACTGTGGCTCTTCATCATCTCATGATCAAATTACAATATATATATATATATATATATATATATATATATATATATATATATATATATATATATATATATATATATATATATATATATATATAATATAAAAGGTTCTTACAGATAAACATTCAGCATGACTTACACCAACTCGTGTGGCTCTCCAACACATCTCATTCACTATATTCAAGAAAACATACATTACTGACAATTTTAAATACATTAAGTCCACTTCTTTGTGGCTTTCAAGTCATCTCATTTATTTTTATGTTAGGATTGGTCAGTATCTCAGTTCACTATTAGAATTAATGTGTCAATGTAAGTTTGTGCTGTTTCGTTGAATAACCGCTCTGCTAATCACCTACAAGAAGGATAGGATGGAGGAGCATTGTTGCCGCAGTGTTCACATCACTCAACAGCTCTGTAACTTGTTGGTAGTGCTGAGTGGCACTATAAGGAATTGCATTGGATGGGTAGAGAAGTGTTTGTTTCCCACTTCCAAAGGTGGGCAGCAAGGACGCATAGATTAAAGAGACAGATAGGAGACCGGTTTATGAAAACGAAAATTGAAGGAATAAACCGATTAGCTGGGCACTCTGCGGGCTCTAAACGCAACGTGCAAGACACACGGCCCTGGAGGAATTCCTCCCTTTCACCATATTCATTATAGCCTTCGATCAATGTATCCGCCCTACAGTATCGTATCGGAATGTCACTTTGTTCTTCGTTTACACTGTCATTTTCCAATGAATGGAATAACTATAGGTTTTCCACTTATTCTTATACTTACATAATTGGCCCGAAAATTTACCCATCCTTCATATCTATGGAAGAAGTCGGCACCCACCAACATTTCCGCACTGAGTCCATTTATAACTAGAAAATTCTGTTTTATGGCTACCCCACTTACAGTGAGGGTAATAGGACTTCCTGTTTAACCACTTTCTTAGTTTTTCCAGTAGCTACAATAATGTTTAAACCACTCACTGGCATGATAACTACTTCTTTATTCTTTGGGAGAGCATTTACCAAATTCTGTGATACAACACACACTTCCGAACCGGTATCAATTAGACAAGGAACTTTTTCTTCAAACATCATTACTTCAATAATCGGTTTGTAACACCATAGCTCTAATGCTGTACGGATTTATTTTGCTTTTGTTTCATTTAATGTTACATCATTGAGCTTCTGTAAGTGTGTTTGATAGAATAGAGAACACAAAATTGTATACTCCTTTCTTTGTAAAAACTTTGATGTCATGATTTGATTGTATGTTGTGTAGCATATCTGTCATTTATATTCTTTGTCCCATTTGGAGGGAACAAAATTTACTATATATAATTGTAATTTGTGTGTGAATAATTTTTTGTAGAAATGTCTATGTGTGTAAATGTTCTGTTTTATTTAATGTATTTGGTTGCTGTTATGTAAACTGCTGATCCTCAATTAGGGTTCTTAGTGAGTTTGTATGTAAAAGGTGTAGTGGTTCCCCTCGGGAACGGAACTGTGTAGCGCGCGCAAATTGTGGTTGGCCTATGCAGAAAAGGTGGAACTGATAGTCAGTCGGGGATGAGCTACCAAACTGTGCACTGCCATGTAAAGTATGCATATTGTGCTGGTTCCGAGAGAGGCTTTTACTGCTACTTTCCAATGCCTCGGATGGATGGATAAATAGCTGGAACTATTCTGGAATTTGTATCTATCATCGCCACCAAGAAATGACTGAGTCCAGCAATTCTACCTGCAATTCCACCTACCAACATGCAGTTGCCACCACATTGCGCAATCATTGCATCGGAATGTTACAATGATGTACAGTGAAGGATCAGCTTAATGGATGTTTTAGTGTGCACAAATATAAGGTAATTTATACCTAAATTTATGTACCTACCTTAATTTTTTCCTAATCGTAACACCTCTCAGGTTCCTTTTCGTTTGAACTAAAGTAATTACCGAGTGTTCCTACTGAAAGAACATAAAAAACCAGTGTTTTTTTTAAATTAATGCCTCTTGAACATAGTAAAGAGAAAGTTAAAGTTAATGTGGCAAGAGAGTGAGTTAAAGTCAATGATGCTTGCTGAATATAATTTTCCTAGTAAAACTGCTTATTACTGTGTTGTTGCCAACTTCAAATTAAAAGTTCTTAAGACTGAGGCTTATTAAGTTTTACTTAGTAAATGATCACATTACTGCCTGTTGTAAATCGCAGAAGGTGAGTCAGTATCTCACATATATGTTAATTTTCTCTCTCAATGTAGTGAAAGTGGAAAACTGCAGTGTGAAACGTTATATACTCATGTCTGCTAAGTGTTTGTCTCTCTTGTGTATTGGAAGTGCATATTAATAATATAACAGGATCCACTGTTTGTCTATTGTGTTAATGCTAGGTAACAAGTAATGGGAAGACGACTAATTACGAAAACTATAATTTCTTTATTCAAATGATAGCGAGAAGCAACCTGTTAGTGGATTCCAATTAACTTTCATTTTAAATAGTAAAGTATTTAACCGAGAGAGACTTAACCTATATCCAATTAATGATTCTGCAGTGAATAGTAATAATAACGTTATAAAGACCATTCAGTTTGTATAAGCCCTGAAAGTAATAGTGTGTTTCGGTATAATGTTATAATTTTGCAAATAGTTTGTGCTGCTCTAACTGTTAGTTTCAATCTTACCGTAAACATATGTATGTGTCAGAGTTCACTGCACTCGCGTGTGACAAAGTATAGGTTGTGTTTATCCATTAAAGTTACTAATAACTATTTTCTTGAACGAGAATGTTAATCATTCTCTTGCCTAGTTAGGCTGGCGACCGTTTTCTTTATCAGTTAAACAGTGCAGATAGGCAAAATTTTGTTTGTTACTGTTCAAATATTTACGTAATTCTGACTTTCACTTCCGATAAGCCACCTCCGTTAGGTACAGCACGGTCAACATAACAAAATTCCTCTCAGAGGGTAGCATTGCTCTGTTGCTTTATACCATTATTACTCTAACAAAATAATTCTGTTTGCAAACTGCCTCCAGTTCCGAGGTTATGGTATAGCAGTAGCAGACAGGAGTGTTATAGGTTCTACTACATACTCTGTCCTGATTACTGTCTCAGGCTCCTCTAACAAATCCTGCACCACTTCTCGTCTGTCGAATCCTGCCTCCCTTGTGGAAATCATACTTACATTTACTGGGTCCTTCTTTTGCTTATTATTAGTAGTGGCAGCTTCCACAAGTCTGTCCACTATTGACAACTTAAAATACTCCTCCAACTTCTCACCATAATTTTCCTCTGATTCTGCTACCTCTTCCAAGGTACTGTCAGAAATTTCTACACCACTTTCTTCTTCCCCTTCTTCCGATTCTCCATTCTTACTTTCAGAAATTACTTCAATTAATTTACTCAAAACTTCCTCGACCCTTACTCCCGCATTAATTCCACAATTCATTGGTAGCCTCACATCTGTTTCGCAGTGCTGCTTCACCCCCATTTCCTGATCCGAGTCTTCACTCAAATTTACTTGTTCCTTATGATTATGGTACTTATGATCTTTATTTGCACTGTGTCTATCATATAATGCTACGTTATTTACCGGATATACCTTTAGTTTCTCCGTGTCACTTTCCTCTGCTCTCTTAGTGGCTAAATTATTATTACCAATATGTTGTTTTGTAGGCGCCTTCCTTACAAAGGGTGTCGCTGGCGGGTTTAACCCGTAATGTTTTCGTCTGCGAACGCCAGCTTCATCGCAGACCGCGAACAGTCTTCCTGCCGGGTGTTATTATGTCTAAGGTGCCTGTCATCGGACGGGCACCGCCTCTCTGTTACGTCATCAGCCGACAGTTGATGGCAGTAGTAATATCGAACCCGTTCGTTGAACCTATTCCCATTAGTACCACCTCGTCCTCTAAATCTACCTCTGTATCCATTACCTCTTATGACGCTAATTCTGCTTACATTAACTTCAGCTCTATTATCTTCTGTCTGACAGGAGGCCTATAATCTCTCCTGGCATTTTCTTCTTCCTTTAAAATACTTTCTACCCTTTCCAGATAGTGAATAAATCTATCAAGATTATCTCTAGGAGCTGAAATTATTTTGTTTCTCCAGTACAATGGCAGCTTATTTTCTATCCCCATAATTATTTGCTCAGTTTCTACTTTTGAACTTAGATACGATAAAATGGTTACCCCTTTTTGTAAAAACCTTTTAATATTATCTTTCTTGGGATTGTATCTCTCCTCTGACCAAAACTTATTCAAAACTTCTGCCATCCGTCCTGGCACAAACCAGGTACCGAGGGAAAGGTTTCAACCCAAGCCGGCGAGCTTGACCCTCCTCCCAGGGGGTGACCAGGGAGGGGAAGGCCGGAGGATCAGAAGAAGGAATGTCACGTCTGCTACAACTCTTAGAGACGGCCACAGAATGGCCAGGATGGTGAAGCTTTTGTCGCTTCATGCGCAAGGCTTCCGCCCTAGTACCACCCACTCAGATCAGGGGCTCGCCCCGTGGGCGCCACCCAGCCACAGCAAGGGCCGTTTGGCACGGAGGCCATTGCCGGGAGTTCTGGTGCCCCAAAGTGATGAGCATCGACTCCTGGGCATACAAGAGGCATTAACGGCTCAGGTACTAGCAGTGTGACCCCTGTGGTTTCAGGGGGCTCAGCCCCACCACACGGACTGGCTACCGTGCTGGTGACCTAGCAGGAGGGGGGCCAGGGTGCAAAGGGAGAGTCGAGGGGGAGAGGAACCTGCACCATGGAAGCTAAGTAGGGAGTTCATCCCCAAATGGCTCACACTGATCGGAAAATTTTGGGAATGGAGGTCAAACCCCAAGGGGACCAGAAACGCCGAAAAGGAGATGGCAGCAGCAAACTAAACAATAGCACAGACCAAAACAAAGCCAGGAGGATAGCCAGGTCGACATAAAGAAGTCCACTCTAAGAGGGAAAAGAGGGGGCAGGGATGTTGCCGTTTGTTCCACGATCATTGGACCTCAACCTGATTGAGAATATGGGGGCAAAGGTAACGAGGTCATTGCCATGTGGACCTACAAATGCAAGCAACCTATGGACGAATACAGAAAAGTATGGTGGGAAGTAAACCATCCCGCTACAATATGGAGGACCTTAGTGGAATCAAGGACCTTAGTGGAATCAATGCCCCGACGCCTTCGAGAAATCTCACGTAATGGTGGTTGGTGGGTTGATTACTAAAAGTGTACTCGCCCACAAAGCCGATGTGGACAATCATCTGATAATTAATCAAGCTTTGCTTTGTCGCAACTCTTTAGCATACAAGTCCATTTACTTTCAGTCTCCTCCTTACAATTCCTGCAATCCAGTGTAACTGACAAATCTCATCCACTAGACACCAACTGAGGAATTGACTGGCGTATGTGTTGTTCAACAGACAGCAGTCGTCACTCTTACTGGAATCAATTACTATGTGTTACGGTATGGAAAAAATGCAGCAAAGACGAGTTCCCCTTGAGCAGTGAGGATATTTGCACATGTCTGTATTCAGCAATGACTGCCAGCTGCCACAACACTTTACAGAATTCGTGCGGCAGGCAACACAACTGTGAGTGCGACCTCATTCAGTAAGTTGTCAGGAGATGGACGGAAACGTCAATTTAACGTCACTTTCCGAGTCATATTCAATCCAAAATGAGGTGTTATTAAGGTAGTTCAGTGTTCTGGCAATTACAGTTTGATAATTTGAGTGTTCCGATAGCCAAAAGAACCCATTAGTGTGAAACCATCGGAAACTACATTAATATCAAACTCGAGAGAATACGTGGGCTCTTCCCTTCGATGTGTAACCTCTTACTGTTATTTAGGATCCTTTCTGTGCTAGGCATAATGCAAATGGAAATTCACGTTCATGATGCTCATTCCGCTAATCTTGACAAAGATCAGCAACTTTTAATTACTGCGAATAACAACTGTGTGATGATAATGGTACAGGTTGTCAGAGGATGTGGTGGTGTTACGCTGTCAAACTGCTTACAGCAACGTTAATGGTGGCGCACATAATCTAGCGCTGACTACCTAAGTGAAGATAGTGTGGTGGCGTCGTCGCTACTCTTTATTTGGTATCAGCTTGAGTAATCTAATTTGTCGAACATAGTACTCCATTCACGAGCTGCTAATGATATAGTGTGACTACAGAGCTCATCGTGTAGGTATTACATTAATCCTGCCGTAAATTGATCGAAAAATGTTACCATCAGCTACGCAGCTGAAATGACTCACTATACAGGTACTCTATGTTGCACTTGGTTAAGTGATCAACTCGCTGCAATCCTGATTCTACTGTTCGTAAATACGAGGGCGGTTCAGAAAGTAACCTCCGATTGGTCACAGTGCGGGTTGTGGGGGGAGTAGCGACGCCATTTGTGCGTTCACGCACTCAACAGGTCAGTCGGCATCAAGCCGTGGTCGAGTGAACGTCGTACCTGCGCTAGTTTAGTTTTTGTGGCACTTTGAAATGTGTGCTGCAATAGAAAACCCCGCCAAATGTGAAGTGCGTGCTGTCATAAGGTTTTTTACAGCCAAAGGATATTCTGCAGCATCTATTCATCGTGAGCTTTGTGCCGTGTACGGACCAAGAGTTATGAGTGAAGGAGTTGTTCGTGAATGGGTACGTTTATTTAAAAGTGGACGAGAAAACGTTCATGATGAAGAGAGGAGTGGTAGACCATCATTGGTGACTGACGAACTCGTTCAGACAGTTGATGCAAAAGTTCGTGAAAATCGACGTTTCTCAATGTCGGAGTTGCCTACTGGTTTTCCACAGATTTCTAAGACTCTCTTGTACGAGATAGTGACAGCAAGATTGGGTTACCGTAAGTTCTGTGCACGATGGGTGCCCAAAATTCTTACCGACCACCACAAAACTCAAAGAATGGCCTCTGCATTAGACTTTCTGTCACGTTATGAGGACGAAGGAGAACCATTGTTAAACAGAATCGTGACCGGTGACGAAACCTGGATTAAGTACGTGAACCCTGAGATAAAAGAACAATCAAAGATGTGGGCACATTCAAATTCGCCTACCAAACCAAGAAAAGCCTCGCAAGATTTTTCTGCCAGAAAACTGATGGCAACGGTGTTTTGGGATGCCAAAGGGGTGTTGTTGGTTGAATTCATGGAACGTGGTACGACCATTAATCAAGACGTGTACTGTGAAACAATAAAAAAGTTACGACGGGCTATACAGAACAAACGCCGTGGTATGCTGACTTCCGGTATCGTTTTTTTGCACGATAACGCCCGTCCTCACTCTGCTCGCAGAACAACGGCCTTCTTGAGTCTTTCAAGTGGTACGTTATCAACCATCCACCTTACAGCCCAGACCTGGCGCCAAGTGATTATCACCTCTTCATGCATTTGAAGAAATGGCTCGGGTCACAGCGGTTTGATGACGACGAAGAGCTCAAAGATGCGGTCACAGGCTGGCTCCAGGCACAAGCGGGTGATTTTTATGCAGAAGGAATTTCAAAGCTTGTGAAGAGATACGATAAGTGCCTCAATCGCTATGGAGACTATGTAGAAAAATAGTGCAAAGATGTAGTTGTAAGATGTATATATTAAAATATTTTTATTTAACTTGGTGTATTTTTTTAAAATCAACCGGAGGTTACTTTCTGAACGGCCCTCGTACTTGTATACTGACCATTCGTTATTTGAATAAGTGTGTGCTGCAATCTAATTTGCATGTATCTGGCATGGGTTAGCACCATCACAAAGCAATGACTAAGGAATGGGTGCCGTTGAAGCCCTGTTACACTGATCGCAAGACAAATGTTCGCAGATCACCTGTATTGTCTCAAAAAACAATTGCATCTTAACTATCGAAGGACAGACGTCCACACTGTTACAGGGCGTAGAAATACAGAAACGGCGGCAGATGAAAACTTGTGCCCTACCGCGTTCCAAACCTGGACCTCCTGCTTACTAGGCAGTCGCGCTGACCATTGCTCTATCAGGACACAATGGCCAACTTGCCTGCAGGACCCATCAACACACGCTCCTCGTTAGACATACATTCTGATCTTTGCGCATACCACATACACGGTAACCCCTTCCCCCATTATTCCACTCACTCGCAGCCACACTGTATTACTGCGAGAGTCTGGATGACGACGTGCGTCTAGTACTGAAAACTTTCGATGGCCCGTCGAGACCTGAATAATATACAGGATGTTTCAGGAGGAATAGTAAATAATGTAGGAGGTGGTAGTACAGACAAATTGCAGAAAAATGCCGTATAACGTGTCCAATTTTAATTGAGTACACGCAACTGGGTTCAATGCATTTTCGTTTTATTTGTTGGCCCTTACAGGACCCCGTTGTCTACACTTCCTCGAAAATGAGCTACCAGCATTAATGGAAGAGGTTCCTTTGGCTACAAGAATGCGTATGTCCCTCCAGCATGACGGGGCTCCTGCACATTCTAGTTGTCAGAGGCCACATCATCCAAACCTAATATTTCCTGGAAGATGGATCAGTAGATATTGGCACTTTTCTTGGCCACCAAGGTCGCCCGACTTTATCCCTTTGGATTTTTGCCTGTGGGGATGGTTGAAAGGTGAAGTCTACAAAGAAAAAGTAAACCCAAGAGCCGATTTGATCCTTCGGATTATGAGTAGTGCAGTCCTCATAAAAGAATGTAAAGACGACGTCAGAATAGCTACACGTCGTGTTTTCAAGAGAAGACAAAAGAGCATTGAAGTTGGTGCGGGAATTTTTGAAAATCAACCTTGAACGTCCTCATTTGCCTTTGCATTGAGTTCCTTAGGGTTACGTACTAACAGCTGTATTTCTGTACTCAATAAAAAATGGAGCCGCGCGGTTAGAGGCGCCATGTCATTTACTGCGCGGCCACTCCCGTCGGAGGTTCGTGTCCTCCTCCGGACATGGGTGTGTGTGTTGTTCTTAGCATAGGTTAGTTTAAGTAGTGTGTAAGTCTAGGGACCGATGACCTCAGCAGTTTGGTCCCTTAGAAATTCACACACACTTTTTTTTTTTATGGACACATTTAAAAGGAATTTTTATGCAAGTCGTCTATACTAGCTCCTGCTAAAAAATCTACTATTCCTTCTGAAACACCCTGTATATGCATATATGAATGGTGTCTGTTCTTTTGGACATGTCCGAGAGGAAAGACACAACGAATCCTGGTTCGAACCGCGTCAGGCACAAATTTTCATCTGCCGCCATAGCTGTATTTTAACGCCCTGTGACTGCCTAGGCATCTGTCCTTCGATATTTAATTAATTAACAAGGCTGTCTGTTTCGATTCGTAGTGTCCGAAAGAACAGACACCACACACACACAATATACAGGGTGGTCCATTGATCGTGACCGGGCCAAATATCTCACGAAATAAGCGTCAAACGAAAAAACTACAAAGAACGAAACTTGTCTGGCTTGAAGGGGTAAACCAGATGGCGTTATGGTTGGCCCGCTAGATGGCGCTGCCATAGGTCAAACGGTTATCAACTGCATTTTTTTTTAAAAATAGGAACCCCCATTTTTTATTACATATTCGTGTGGTACGTAAATAAATATGAATGTTTTAGTTGGACCACTTTTTTCGCTTTGTGATAGATGGCGCTGTAATAGTCACAAACATATGGCTCACAATTTTAGACGAACAGCTGGTAACAGATAGGTCTTTTAAATTAAAATACAGAACGTACGAGGTGTGGCTAGAAAAAAACCGGACTAGTACTGGTGAAACAATAAAACGAATGCAATAAGGCTGAAAGTCGCGTGGCCTGTCACGTGACCCTCGCTCCGCCTACTGCTCGAGTTTCATCTGCCTCCTGCACTCAGTCTGCCCGTGGCGTCTGTTTTAAGTAGTTGACGTTTTGTCTGTGCGTCGAAAAATGTTGAGTGTACAGAAAGAACAGCGTGTTAACATCAAATTTTGTTTCAAACTAGGAAAATCTGCAAGTGAAACGTTTGTAATGTTACAACAAGTGTACGGCGATGATTGTTTATCGCGAAAACAAGTGTTTGAGTGGTTTAAACGATTTAAAGATGGCTGCGAAGACACCAGTGATGACACTCGCACTGGCAGACCATTGTCAGCAAAAACTGATGCAAACATTGAAAAAATCGGTAAACTTGTTCGACACTTTCCTTGTCAACTCCTGTTAACTCAGACACTGCTGTGATTGTTAAACGGCGATCTTGTCGAACAAGTTTACCGATTTTTTCAATGTTTGCATCAGTTTTTACTGACAATGGTCTGCCAGTGCGAGTGTCATCACTGGTGTCTTCGCGGCCACCTTTAAATCGTTTAAACCACTCAAACACTTGTGTTCGCGATAAACAATCATCGCCGTACACTTGTTGTAACATTACAAACGTTTCACTTGCAGATTTTCCTAGTTTGAAACAAAATTTGATGTTAACACGCTGTTCTTTCTGTACGCTCAACATTTTCCGACGCACAGACAAAACGTCAACTACTTAAAACAGACGCCACGGGCAGACTGAGTGCAGGAGGCAGATGAAACTCGAACAGTAGGCGGAGCGAGAGTCACGTGACAGGCCACGCGACTTTCAGCCTTATTGCATTCGTTTTATTGTTTCACCAGTACTAGTCCGGTTTTTTTCTAGCCACACCTCGTAGGTACGTTTGCACATTTTGTTTCGGTTGTTCCACTGTGATACATGTACCTTTGTGAACTTATCATATCTGATAACGCATGCTGTTACAGCGTGATTACCTGTAAATACCACAATGATGCAATAAATGCTCAAAATGATGTCCGTCAACCTCAATGCATTTGGCAATACGAGTAACGACATTCCTGTCAACAGCGAGTAGTTCGCCTTCCGTAATGTTCGCACATGCATTGACAATGCGCTGACGCATGTTGTCAGGCGTTGTCGGTGGATCACGATAGCAAATATCCTTCAACTTTCCCCACAGAAAGAAATCCGGGGACGTCAGATCCGGTGAACGCGCGGGCCATGGTATGGTGCTTGATGACCAATCAACCTGTCATGAAATATGCTGTTCAATATCGCTTCAACCCCACGCGAGCTATGTGCTGGACATCCATTATGTTGGAAGTACATTGCCATTCTGTCATGCAGTGAAACATCTTGTAGTAACATCGGTAGAACATTACGTAGGAAATCAGAATACATTGCACCATTTAGATTTCCATCGATAAAATGGGGGCCAATTATCCTTCCTCCCATAATGCCGCACCATACATTAACCCGCCAAGGTCGCTGATGTTCCACTTGTCGCAGCCATCGTGGATTTTCCGTTGCGCAATAGTGCATATTATGTCGGTTTACATTACCACTGTTGGTGAAGACGCTACGTCGCTAAATAGAACGCGAGCAAAAGATCTGTCATCGCCCTGTAATTTCTCTTGCGCCCAGTGGCAGAACTGTACACGACTTTCAGAGTCGTCGCCATGCAGTTCCTGGTGCATAGAAATATGGTACGGGTGCAATCGATGTTGATGTAGCATTCTCAACACCGACGTATTTGAGATTCCCGATTCTCGCGCAATTTGTCTGCTACTAATGTGCCGATTAGCCGCGAAAGCAGCTTAAACACCTACTTCGGCATCATCATTTGTTCCAGGTCGTGGTTGACGTTTCACATGTGGCTGAACACTTCCTGTTTCCTTAAGTAACGTAACTATCCGGCGAATGGTCCGGACATTTCGATGATGTCGTCCAGGATACCGAGCAGCATACATAGCACACGCCCGTATGGCATTTTGATCACAACAGCCATACATCAATACGATATCGACCTTTTCCGCAATTGGTAAACGGTCCATTTTAACACGGGTAATGTATCACGAAGCAAATACCGTCCGCACTGGCGGAATGTTACGTGATACCACGTACTTACCTGTATACGTTTGTGATTCTTACAGCGCCATCTATCACAAAGCGAAAAAAGTGGTCCATCTAAAACATTCATAATTCTTTACGTACTACACGAATATGTAATAAAAAAATGGGGGTTCCTATTTAAAAAAACGCAGTTGATATCCGTTTGACCTATGGCAGAGCCATCTAGCGGGCCAACCATAGCGCGATCTGGTTTCCCCCTTCAAGCTAGACGAGTTTCGTTCTTTGTAGTTTTTTCGTTTGCTGCTTATTTCGTGAGATATTTGGCCCGGTCACTATCAATGGACCACCCTGTATATATTAACTGCTGTTCCGAAAATGTTTGGCAACTCAGTGATAGTGACGGACTGGAGCTGCATCAACGTACTCATTTCACTAGATATTGTTGTAACTTTCTGAACAACTCATGTTTAATAAGTGACTGTGATTTGGAAAATTTAAGTTGGCGAGATGGTTACTTTATGCGTTAATTACAGTGTCCCTCACCGTTTACTTTGTGGGAAACCTGCTTCGTTCTGCCCTAGCCTGTACTGCAGCAATGAGTGAATGCTCGCGTTCTTGACACCTCATTGAAACCAATCACAACGAATTAAGTATAGAAATCCTACAACACCCTTGAGTTCATACTGCGGCGCTGTGCAGATGAAAGAACTAGTTTTTCACAGTTATCAGATGACAGACGGAATTTGTCAGATTCAAAAAATGGTTCAAATGGCTCTGAGCACTATGGGACTCAACTGCTGTGGTTATCAGTCCCCTAGAACTTAGAACTACTTAAACCTAACTAACCTAAGGACATCACACACATCCATGCCCGAGGCAGGATTCGAACCTGCGACCGTAGCAGTCCCACGGTTCCGGACTGCGCGCCTAGAACCGCGAGACCACCGCGGCCGGCCTTTGTCAGATTCCACTACTTATGACTGCATTATTTATTGTTGGTTCACAGGCGATTTTCTGCAGCTATTGTACCTATTTTTGAATATTAGAGCTGAAAGAACAGAAGCATCAGATTTTCGCCATATAGAATATTCGAATTCACCTTAAGTGCTCACGTTTCGAGCAACCGCAGAATATTCATCAGAAAAGCTGACAAGAAGCCAGGTCATGCCTGTTTCCTGGCGGGTGTGCTAGTGACAGTGATCACAGTAACAATATTGAATAGCAAAGATATGTTGCCAACTCAACCATTGGAGAAACTCCAAAAATTGTGAATTGTGTCTGGTTAATATGCTTTCAAGGTTTTGGTAACAGTGAAATACAGTAAAATACAAATAATTGTCGCAGTTATTAATTTATGACGTTTCGTCTGCACTCAGTGCATCAGTGCATTACAAGTAATTACACTCTAGCCCCTAAACCTATTTACAGGAATGCAAATAAGACTCATTGACATGTTGTTGTTCTTCTGGTCTTCAGTCCCGAGACTGGTTTGATGCAGCTCTCCATGCTACTCTATCCTGTGCAAGCTTCTTCATCTCCCAGTACCTACTGCAACCTACATCCTTCTGAATCTGCTTAGTGTATTCATCTCTTGGTCTCCCTCTACGATTTTTACCCTCCACGCTGCCCTCCAACACTAAATTGGTGATCCCTTGATGCCTCAAAACATGTCCTACCAACCGATCCCTTCTTCTAGTCAAGTTGTGCCACAGACTCCTCTTCTCCCCAGTTCTATTCAATACCTCCTTATTAGTTATGTGATCTACCCATCTAATCTTCAGCATTCTCCTGTAGCACCACATTTCTAAAGCTTCTATTCTCTTCTTGTCTTAACTATTTATTGTCCATGTTTCACTTCCATACATGGCTACACTCCATACAAATACTTTCAGAAACGACTTCCTATACTCGATCTTAACAAATTCCTCTTCTTCAGAAACGCTTTCCTTGCCATTGCCAGTCTGCATTTTATATCCTCTCTACTTCGACCATCATCAGTTAGTTTGCTCCCCAAATAGCAAAACTCCTTTACTACTTTAAGTGTCTCATTTCCTAATCTAATTCCCTCAGCATCACCCGACTTAATTCGACTACATTCCATTATCCTCGTTTTGCTTTAGTTGATGTTCATCTTATATCATCCTTTCAAGACACTATCCATTCCGTTCAACTGCTCTTCCAAGTCCCTTGCTGTCTCTGACAGAAGTACAATGTCATCGGCGAACCTCAAAGTTTTTATTTCTTCTCCATGGATTTTAATACCTACTCCGAATTTTTCTTTTGTTTCCTTTACTGCGTGCTCAATATTTTTTTTTTTTTTGGTCATCAGTGTACTGACTGGTTTGATGCGGCCCGCCACGAATTCCCTTCCTGTGCTAACCTCTTCATCTCAGAGTAACACTTGCAACCTACGTCCTCAATTATTTGCTTGACGTATTCCAATCTCTGTCTTCCTCTACAGTTTTTGCCCTCTACAGCTCCCTCTAGTACCATGGAAGTCATTCCCTCATGTCTTCGCAGATGTCCTATCATCCTGTCCCTTCTCCTTATCAGTGTTTTCCACATATTCCTTTGCTCTCCGATTCTGCATAGAACTTCCTCATTCCTTACCTTATCAGTGTACCTAATTTTCAACATTCGTCTATAGCACCACATCTCAAATGCTTCGATTCTCTTCTGTTCCGGTTTTCCCACAGTCCGTGTTTCACTACCATACAATGCTGTACTCCAGACGTACATCCTCAGAAATTTCTTCCTCAAATTAAGGCCGGTATTTGATATTAGTAGACTTCTCTTGGCCAGAAATGCCTTTTTTGCCATAGCGAGTCTGCTTTTGATGTCGTCCTTGCTCCGTCCGTCATTGGTTATTTTACTGCCTAGGTAGCAGAATTCCTTAACTTCATTGACTTCGTGACCATCAATCCTGATGTTATGTTTCTCGCTGTTCTCATTTCTACTACTTCTCATTACCTTCGTCTTTCTCCGATTTACTCTCAAACCATACTGTGTACTCATTAGACTGTTCATTCCGTTCAGCAGATCATTTAATTCTTCTCCACTTTCACTCAGGATAGCAATGTCATCAGCGAATCGTATCATTGATATCCTTTCACCTTGTATTTTAATTCCACTCCTGAACCTTTCTTTTATTTCCATCATTGCTTCCTCGATGTACAGATTGAAGAGTAGGGGCGAAAGGCTACAGCCTTGTCTTACACCCTTCTTAATACGACCTCTTCGTTCTTGATCGTCCACTCTTATTATTCCCTCTTGGTTGTTGTACATATTGTATATGACCCGTCTCTCCCTATAGCTTTCTCCTACTTTTTTCAGAATCTCGAACAGCTTGCACCATTTTATATTGTCGAACGCTTTTTCCAGGTCGACAGATCCTATGAAAGTGTCTTGATTTTTCTTTAGCCTTGCTTCCATTATTATCCGTAACGTCAGAATTCCCTCTCTCATCCCTTTACTTTTCCTAAAGCCAAACTGATCGTCACCTAACGCATTCTCAATTTTCTTTTCCATTCTTCTGTATATTATTCTAGTAAGCAGCTTCGATGCATGAGGTGTTAAGCTGATTATGCGATAATTCTCGCACTTGTCAGCTCTTGCCGTCTTCGGAATTGTGTGGATGATGCTTTTCCGAAAGTCAGATGGTATGTCGCCAGACTCATATATTCTACACACCAACGTGAATAGTCGTTTTGTTGCCACTTCCCCCAATGATTTTAGAAATTCTGATGGAATGTTATCTATCCCTTCTGCCTTATTTGACCGTAAGTCCTCCAAAGCTCTTTTAAATTCCGATTCTAATACTGGATCCCCTACCTCTTCTAAATCAACTCCTGTTTCTTCTTCTATCACATCAGACAAATCTTCACCCTCATAGAGGCTTTCAATGTATTCTTTCCACCTATCCTTGCATATACAGATTGAATAACATCGGGGGGAGGCTGCAACCCTGTCTCACTCCCTTCCCAACCACTGCTTCCCTTTCATGCCCCTCGACTCTTATAACTGCCATCTGGTTTCTGTACAAATTGTAAATAGCCTTTCGCTCCCTGTATTTTACCCCTGCCACCTTCAGAATTTGAAAGAGAGTATTCCAGTCCACATTGTCAAAAGCTTTCTCTAAGTCTACAAATGCTAGGAACGTAGGTTTGCCTTTCCTTAATCTTTCTTCTAAGGTGAGTCGTAAGATCAGTATTGCCTCACGTGTTCCAATATTTCTACGGAATCCGAACTGATCTTCCCCGAGGTCGGCTTCTAAAAGTTTTTCCATTCGTCTGTAAAGAATTTGCGTTAGTATTTTGCAACTGTGACTTATTAAACTGATAGTTCGGTAATTTTCGCATCTGTCAACACCTGCTTTCTTTGGGATTGGAATTATTGTATTCTTCTTGTAGTCTGACGATATTTCGCCGGTCACATACATCTTGCTCACCAGATGGTAGAGTTTTGTCAGGACTGCCTCCCCCAAGGCTGTCAGTAGTTCTAATGGAATGTTGTCTACTCCCAGGGCCTTGTTTCGACTCAGGTCTGTCAGTGCTCTGTCAAACTCTTCACGCAGTAGCAGTATCATATCTCCCATTTCATCTTCATCTACATCCTCTTCCACTTCCGTAATACTGTTCTCAAGTACATCACCCTTGTATAGACCTTCTATATACTCCTTCGACCTTTCTGCTTTCCCTTCTTTGCTTAGAACTGGGTTTCCATCTGAGCTCTTGATATTCATACAAGTGGTTCTCTTTTCTCCAAAGGTCTCTTTAATTTTCCTGTAGGCAGTAACTATCTTACCCCTATTGAGATAAGCCTCTACATCCTTACGTTTGTCCTCTAGCCATCCCTGCTTAGCCATTTTGCACTTCCTGTCGATCTCATTTTTGAGACGTTTGTATTCCTTTTTGCCTGCTTCATTTACTGTATTTTTATATTTCCCCCTTTCGTCAATTAAATTCGATATATCTTCTGTTACCCAAGGATTTCTACCAGCCCTCGTCTTTTTACCTACTTGATCCTCTGCTGCCTTCACTATTTCATCCCTTAAAGCTACCCATTCTTCTTCTACTGTATTTCTTTCCCCCATTCCTGTCAATTGTTCCCTTATGCTTTCCCTGAAACTCTGTACAACCTCTGGTTCTGTCAGTTTATCCAGGTCCCATCTCCTTAAATTCCCACCTTTTTGCAGTTTCTTTAATTTTAATCTACAGTTCATAACCAATAGATTGTGGTCAGAGTCCACATCTGCCCCTGGAAATGTCTTACAATTTAAGACCTGGTTCCTAAATCTCTGTCTTACCATTATATATGTCTGAAACCTGTCAGTATCTCCAGGCTTCTTCCATGTATACAACCTTCTTTTGTGATTCTTGAACCAGGTGTTAGCTATGATTAAGTTATGCTCTGTGTAAAATTCTACAAGACGGCTTCCTCTTTCATTTCTTCCCCCCAATCCATAATCACCTACTACGTTTCCTTCTCTTCCTTTTCCTACTGTCGAATTCTAGTCTCCCATGACTATCAAATTTTCGTCTCCCTTCACTATTTGAATAAATTCTTTTATCTCCTCATACATTTCTTCAATTTCTTCGTCATCTGCAAAGCTAGTTGTCATATAAACTTGTACTGCTGTAGTAGGCGTGGGCTTCGTGTCTATCTTGGCCACAATAATGCGTTCACTATGCTGTTTCTAGTAGCTTACCCGCACTCCTATTTTTTATTCATTATTAAACCTACTCCTGCATTACCCCTATTTGATTTTGTATTTATAACCCTGTATTCACCTGACCAGAAGTCTTGTTCCTCCTGCCAGCGAACTTCAGTAATTACCACTATATCTAACTTTAACCTATCCATTTCCCTCTTTAAATTTTCTAACCTACCTGCCCGATTAAGGGATCTGACATTCCACGCTCCGATCCGTAGAACGCCAGTTTTCTTTCTCCTGATAACGACGTCCTCTTGAGTAGTCCCCGCCCGCAGATCCGAATGGGGGACTATTTTACCTCCGGAATATTTTACTCAAGAGGACGCCATCATCATTTAATCATACAGTAAAGCTGCATGCCCTCGGGAAAAATTACGGCTGTAGTTTCCCCTCGCTTTCAGCCGTTCGCAGTACCAGCACAGCAAGGCCGTTCTGGTTAGTGTTACAAGGCCAGATCAGTCAATCATCCAGATTGTTGCCCCTGCAACTACTGAAAAGGCTGCTGCCCCTCTTCAGGAATCACACGTTTGTCTGGCCTCTCAACAGATACCCATCCGTTGTGGTTGCACCTACGGTACGGCCATCTGTATCGCTGAGGCACGCAAGCCTCCCCACCAACGGCAAGGTCCATGGTTCATGGGGGGGGGGGGGGGGGGGAGGATTCATTGACATATAATGAGCATATTCCAGCCTTTGCCACCCACAACTTTGAGACGAAACTATAGTCACTTCCGAGGTCACTCACAGAACACATCAACTGGTATCCTTCCTGGTAGTATAACTGTAACCTGGCAACAACGCAGAATATGTTTGGCAACTCTGTGACTGACGAGTTACTTCCTTGTTGGCACAGAACTATCCTGCTAAATTCACTTGACACTATCATGTCAATTCAATTGAATAATGTGAGTGATTTTCTCTTGAGATGTGATAAAGGATATCAGTTAATGCTTTTGAGTCCCCGAAAGTCGATCCATACGGGAAATACAACTACTCTCATCTCTTACGTTACGATTTATCTGTCATAGCGGCTACTAGGCCAATAAGTAAGACACATACGCCCCACTTTTTCCCTAGCTCTGTGGTACCGTGCTTCTGCCAGGTGCAAGCTGCTTTCGAGACTTGCTGAAAGCCAGATTTTTAATTCTTTTGGAGCTGAGCTACAAGCAAGCAGATAGAAACTCAAGAAAAGAATCGTAAGACAACACTCGAGCAAAATTCTTCTTGCTACTCTAAAACCCCTTACAGCCAGAGCGAAAACTTTATGCTACTGCGAAATTCATAATGTCACTTTAGTTTCCTACTGACATAATTTTTGTTATGAATACATAATTTTATCTATGAACTGCTACATTTTCATAATTCTTGAGTATGATACAGGATATGGAGTAAATACAGACCTTTTCGAAGTCAAAAGTCGATAACATGCTACTAATTCGTGTAAAAATATGAACAATCGTCTTACACACACTTTATGCTTTATTAAGATAAGACTGCCTTCGTGATGTTTCTGTAGTAAGTTGAATTTAATGTGTATTAATACAATGGATATTTGAATTGCGTTTTATATTAGTTTATTGAACACAGCAGTAAACATGAAAGAGAAATTCTCTTTACTTCGATGAAAGTTTCAAAATAATGCGGACATTTTACAGTGTTTGGTGTTTTTGCAACAAAACAATGCAAGTTTTTTATTTCGATTTTACCCATGGTGGACATGTACATTAGATGTGAGATAGTTTAATACATGTCAGATGTATAGCACCGACCTCTGCAGTTTGGTTATCTGTAACTGGCGGCAGTACTGTAGATTTTTTTCACACCATTGGATGTTGCAAAAAATAACGGTGGTAGGAGGGGGAAGATATGAAAATTTTATCCTGAAGCCAAACGTAAGACAATGAGTGTATAGATGCCATTCTTTATTGATAATTCATCGATCTGAAAAGAATATAATACCCTCCAGCATGACGATTTCTAATTTCAACACAGTGAATGCTATCAAACTATACCAATTTTGATTATAAATCTAAAATAAAAATGAACTGCGCCTATTTTCGTGGGAACAGGAGATTCATTATTGTTGTGGTTGTGTTTTCTTTTCTTTTATAGATGCTCACTTACAAGAGGTGCGTTGATGTTAATTACAATTCTTAGAGTGAAGGGTTTTCCTTCGCAGAGCTGTGGGCACTTTCGGGGGCTGGCTGCTGGCAGTGTGGGGAACAGTGCGGCGCAGCTGCAGTTTAGACAAACAGCTCGCAGACGGGGTAGCCGTCATTTATCTCGCTTCGCTCTGTTGACACCGGTGTCCGAAACTTGTGTATGTCAGCACTGTTAGCGCTGACCGACCGACTAGGCCACCGGCTGTGGCCTGCCACTCCTACCTGCTGGGGTGGGTGCTGGCAGTTCGCAGAAGCAGTAGCAACTGTCGGTTTGAAAAAGCTATCTGGAGAGTTCCCCCAAATTTCGTTGTTGTTCCAGTCTTTCTGAAAAATACGTTTATAAGACTGCAGCAGGCGTCCATCTGCGACTGTGTCCTGAAGACAGGAGACAGTATATCACTGTCGCCAGATGGAACTCTCTGTGGACAAACAGCGACAAGATAGAACAGGCCTGTCTTCCTGCTTACGGTGGGGAGAGGGAAGGATGAGGAGTAAAGAGGTAAGAGTGGCTCTAAGCTGGATAGTTCATGACCACACATCGAGGAGAACACACGTGCAACTGCCGCCCTCTCTCCTGGTACAACCTTACGGCATAACAATTTTTCCTGATTCTCAGTACATGTGTTCCGTAATGACACACTGATTACTACAGCTGGTTTTTTCCATGACAATTTTGATGTGTATTGGAGCAGTGAGGCATTTTCCGTCATTTGTTGTACTGTTTAATGATTTTGATTACCTGCACTGCAGGATGATTGTCGAGCAAGCGTCTGTAGCAAAGTCTGACTCAAAAAGCAGTAGACAGTCCTCAGCTGTATGGTTACAGGTAATACACTTATTAAACTCCTCTCTGTCCAACATCCTACGTAGAATCTGTGTATGTCTACCACCATTTTCATGCGGTACTGTGATATTTTTTCCCAGCAGGGTAACACCAGTTGTATGACTTCGGCAATTTTTGATATGTATTGCGGTTTTAGGTGCTCCTTGTGCAGCGCTGTGCATATAGATGTGTAATTGGGACCGATCTTCGCTTCAATATCCCAACCAAAATAAGCAAGTACACTGATCTAACCTTCCTCTGCTGTATTCGGACCGTTTCCATGTGTTGGGTGGGTGCACTTTGGCTTTCTGTACAGGAGGACTGGGGTTCGAGTCCCAGAAAGGGCACTGCCATTTTTTAATTTCCTGCCAATTCCATGGTGGGGTGGGACAACAGTGTAATTCTCCTGACTTCAGTAGAGTTCAGCCCATAAATACGCGATGGGAGTTAACGTGTGGTAGCTAAGGTGGTGTGTGATAATTTTGGGGTAGTACAACGACGCAATTCCTCTACAAACCGTCGGGTCATTACCTTGAGAAGATTTGAATGCATATCTAATTTCCAGCTTTTCCTCATCCTTGTGCAGATTTTTGCTTCAGGATGTTATTTTATGCTCCCTAGTTTAACGTGCTGTCAATGAAAGTAACGTTCCACGCAAGATGACGAAATGCAGTCCTGCCCCAAAATATTCATCCCTTCGTCTTTTACAATAGGGTACAAATGTTCAGCCTGTAACTCTTCACAGGTAGTTTTCCACGTACATGTTTTTTTCTGTCTGTGCAAAAGACGATGAATTTGCTCAAATCAACAAATATGTCTTTCCACCAATCTCACCCCTCTTATAACAAGGCTTTGTATTTTCTAACCTTTTTCCCATTTCACTTTTTTGAAGGTTGGCTTTTTCCTTGTCACACTTTCGTTCTCTTATAACTGTTTGGACTTTTTCACTGTCTGGGTTTCAATTTTCGGTGCAGTTAACCTACTATTACGCTTGCTATTTATTATTTATCACCTCTCATTTTGTTGCTTGCCAGCCTTGTTAGAGGTACAAATTCTACGTGGTTCTTTTCGTCGAATATTTTGTAATACCCAACAATACTTCTAGGGATATTCAACTAAGTGGCAGTCTCTCTGTCCACTCCACACGATGAAACACAACCAGTTGCTTTTCTAACTTTGCGTCACATTGCGACCTTTCTGATAACGTGGCGGGACGGATTATTAAGTGAGTGGACAGGGATAAGCGGCCGTTATGCTACACACACTGAGCATTTAGACAAGATAAGTGTATTCATGCTCTTATGCGACCGTACATTAAACATTCATTACTTAGAAAAATATTTTTATCAATACTTTACAGTGCTTCAACGACAATTTGTTGTCCAACAGCTACCTCAGATCTGGTCCGAGACATTGTCTACATTTGGTACGTAATCCTTCGTCAGACATGAAAAACTGTTAAAAACCAGCGGCTGATTTAATGTTAGTGACAGCCTCTAGGCACTTATAAGTTCTGTTGTCCGTTTTTTGTGTCTTACAGGCTTTTCCCAATTGTGAAGATTTTTCACACGAACATATGTAACTGGGGGTTATAAACCGAGGTGGTCAGATACAACGGGTCCCTAAATACCAGAATCTATCACTCTACAGGCTCCGAAACCTCGTTGGTGTGGGTTCGGGTTCACCTTATACATGAGCAGAACGATTGCACTACTTCGACGAGAAATATACCAAGTGGAACACTGCTTACTGAAGTCGGATTACAAGCCATTTACTTCAATTTTGATGAAGACCTTCCCTTTGTAGAATGAAAACATACAAACCAGAGGTGTCTTGCTCGAACATCAAGATTTAATATTAATCAGTGAAATGTACATGCAATCATTAACAGTAATTGTTATGAAATGGGAAGAGAGTGTGGAGATGATGCTAGTCGCTGCCGATTTCCTCGAGGTCTGTCTCCGGTTCTGGCTGTGGCTGTGACTTTGGCTTTGCCACCACACGGCTGCGCATCCTCGTCATCGCTCTCACCACATACGGCTGCGACCCGCCCCCACTGCTCGGTTTGTCAAAGTCGTAGTCGTAGTCTTCGAAGTCGCTGCCGTGCCAGCTCTCTTTCTTCTCTGGGTGAAGACACCACCGTCTCATCGTGAAGTACAGAGACACCAGTGTCAGAACATTTACCACTGCGAAAAGAAAATGTTCTCGTGGTACCAATAGTGGCCAAAATGGGCAAGAACAGACAAACGAATGGAAAACTTAATTTATTACCATTGAATTATAATCTTGACTAGAACTAGAGATGAATTAGAGGAAATTTTAGATCCAATAATGAGAAAAGAAGTCTTGAAGTAAAGAAATATTTCAAAACAGAAAAAGTTAACAAGGGACCACAAGACACCTTTGGACATTTATACAGCATGGATCATAATACTCTGACAGAACAAATCAAGTAACCTCTGAGAAAATAAAACAAGTTGAATTCAAGAAGTTAAAGATTTAGAGACATGCAACATAAAAAGGGCAGCAGCAGAAATAAATTTTTTGTTAAATGAAGGGTTCCAAAGTAAAATATGTAAGGACACGTGTGAAGTAAGGCAAAGACGGAAGCATATTAGAGGAAAAGGAAGATCTGAAGGAAAAAAGTGGTCAACTTGATTCTCAACAGCATGCGTTTTTCGCCAACGAACATTTGAAGCACTGTACCTTCAGGACATTAGGAGTATATCTAAGGACCTTCATTGTGATATGATCATCAACAAGAATGCACATCCGTTTATTTTTTCAGATTGATGTTGCGTATAACACTGCTAGGAAATATCTTCGACATGTTATTTACGCTCTTATGAATGAGGTCCTTAAATAGCCAACTGATGTCCCGAAGGTTCAGCTCAGGACGACAGGGTAATGTGGCAGGTTGACATGACAGAAAAGAGAGAGCGTTTTTAGACATTCCCATAATAACTAAACTGAGAATGAACCTACTCAATTTGTGTTTATCAACGTGGATTTTTATATTTTTTTATTTGTTCTTCACGTTACAGCCTATTATCTATAAAGCTAACATTGGCCATACAGTCACATTTTTGTGCATAGTAATGAATGTATGGGTTAATTGTTTCCCGTACTTAAATACACAAATAAAAGAAAGTTTTCCATCACCCCGGTTCCCAGAACACCGGAGGATAGACGTTGACTGCGGACATTGTATCACAGACACAGTCCCTCTGACTGTTCAGAGATGTCACTAAACCCACCCAAAGATGTGACCAACCACGCATGATCAGCTCCGATTAGATGGACTGGGTCCGACAGCCGATCAGTTCCAGTCATTTCACCAGGACGCAGGTACACGGCTCGTTTTGTTTGTAGTTTAACCATGCGTAGACTGTCAATACCATTGTTCGATCGCGTCCGCATTGTTACTTTGTGTCAGGAAGGGCTATCAACAAGGGAAGTGTCCAGGCTTCTCTGAGTGAAAGCGATGTTGTTCGGGCAGGGAGGAGGTGCAGTGAGACAGGAATTGTCGATGACATGCTTTGTTCAGGCCGCCCAAGGGCTACTACTGCCGTAGATGACCGCTGCCTACGGATTATGGCTCGGAGGAACCCTGACAGAAACGCCACCATGTTGAATAATGCTTTTCGTGCAGCCACAGGAACGTCGCGTTACGACTCAAACTGTGCGCAATAGGCTGCATGATGCGCAACTTGATTGCCGACGTCCATGGCAGGTCCATCTCTGCAACCACAACACCATGCAGCGCGGTACAGATGGACCCAACAACATGCCGAATGGACCGCTCATGACTGGCATCACGTTCCCTTCACCGATGAGTGTCACATATGCCTTCAACCAGACACTCGTCAGAGACGTATTTGGAGGTAGCCCGGTCTGTCTCAACGCCTTAGACACACTGTCCAGACGGTGCAGCAAGGTGGATGTTCCCTGCTGTTTTCGGGTGGCATTATGTGGGGCCGACGTACGCCGCTGGTGGTCATGGAAGGCGCAGTCACGGCTTTAAGATACGTAATAGCCATCCTCCGACAGATAGTGCAACCATATCGGCAGCATACTGGCGAGGCATTTGTCTTCATGGTCGACAATTCGCGCCCCCATCATGCCCATCTTGTGAATTACTTCCTTCAGAATAGCGACATCGCTCGACTAGAGAGGCCAGCATGTTCTCCAGACATAAACCCTATGGAACATGCCTGGGATAGATTGAAAAGGTCTGTTTATGGACGACGTGACACACCAACCACACTGAGGGGATCTACGCCGAATCGAGGTTGAGGAGTGGGACAATTTGGACCAACAGTGCCTTGATGAACTTGTGGATAGTATGCCACGACGAATATAGGCATGCATCAGTGCAAGAGGACGTGCTACTGGATATCATAGGTACCTGTGTGTACAGAAATCTGGACCACCACCTCTGAAGGTCTCGCTGTATGATGGTACAACATGGAATGTGTGATTTTCATGAGCAATAAAAAGGGGCAGAAATGTTATGTTATCTAGTCCAATTTTCTGTACAGGTTTCGGATCCGAGCTGAGGCAAAACTTTTTTTTATGTGTGTATTTTAAAAAAATTAATTATACAAGAAAATCTGCTACTAGAGCTATTCTCTACCACTATAAAACTACAATTTAAAAAAGTTCTTCACCAATTACCTAAGTATTAATACTACTTCTGTGCTATAGATTATATTCTAATTATTTCCATTTCTTCGCGAGCGTGTAACTGTTCATATTTCTTTTCGCTGCTGGATCCTCGCTCATGAGGTCCCAGTGAATAGCGCTGTTTGCTGGAGTCGTTGGTATTAGGGCACCGTCCACGTGTTTCCACTCTACAAGCGATTCCATTTTTCAATGTGACGTCTGAGAAGGTACACTTTCGTGGTCACTACTTCTTCGTTGATCCATTATGGACCGTGGGACAACGGATGGCATGTATTTCTTGATGCAATAATTTACCAACAGCCATATGTATAGCCTAAATTTATTTTATGAACTTATGTGCTACCAGTTTCGGCATTACATCGATGCCATCTTCAGGCCCCACACGTCACAGTCGTAAAATCGCTATACACGGAAGGAGCCATATAACTGGATCCGTGAATCAGATCGTTATGCAACAGCTCTTGGTGGCCAGGCGACACACACTGGGGCGGTTAGCAAACATCGATGTGTTGTAAGAGACATGTAATGGCGAAACTGGTAGCACATAAGAAGCTCATAAAATAAATTTCTGCAATACATACGGCTGTTGGTAAATTATTGCATCAAGAAAATTTCATTCATTGGTTGCCAATCTCAGTTGCCTTCTCTCCATCCGTTGATTATCTCGCCTAGTCGGTATGGTAGCATACTAACGTGTGGTTGAATGCACTATGAAATCTTGTTTGCCCTTCCTGGATACCGCGGCTGCAGTATCGTCCAAGATACGCCAGGCTGACTCGTTCCTCAGTGTTGCTGTGGGATCCACAGTCTTTAATACCTGACGACCATAAACCGCTGCAATTTCATGAAGTGCAGAGTCCCACAACGTGTGCTCCGCAGTGTTCACATAGCCGCAGGCGTAACTATCATTAATCTGCCTTTTGATTTTGTACAGGTTCGTAGCATATAGGCCATCACTAGTCGAGTAACGTATCAGTCCTCTGGACAGCTGACGAAATTTCATTTGCAGTCTCTCCCTGATGTCAAGGAGGAATTCTTATGTCCTCCTTCCGGTGCCTGAATAGTTGCATTCATTTTACCAGAGTTGCTGTATGCGATCTTGTATTACCTTTTTTGTGCTGACCTCAGTTTAAAGTATCCTTTGTACGTCCATTTGATTGCCTTTCTTGAATTAATTTTCCTAATCTCCAAACCCAGTGGGCATGTTCCTCGAGTTGCTAACAATGCTTCATTCGGTGTAGTGCAGTAATCTCTCGTTAATCTTAATAGCACTTCTCCTCGAACTCTTCTGACTAATGAAGCTGGCTTCACATGCCCACACACTCGTGCCATATCCTACGACTGATGCTAATACAGATTGTTGGTATGCTCCGATTGTGTTCAAGAGAAGTCGACATTGTCTATTTGTTATTACTACCATTTTGTTCATCGTGTTACTACGTTTTCCGCCTGCCTCCTCTATATGATGTGCAAAGTTACGACGTTCGTCCATGAATACCTCCTGATACCTCTTTACTGCGCTGCTTCTAATAGTTACATCGTTGATTTCATCTTCTGATTTCTTACTGTGTTCTCTTTCAGCAAGAGATGCGTGATTTTGCAAAGCACCGATGACAATTGACAATTTGACACTTCTACACCATCCTTGGAGCTCATGGAGCGCTGCACTACATTTATCTTCCGTATTTTTAAAGTTACAACTTACAACAAACGGCACGTCATCTGAAAATGTTACCAATCCGCTTACGTTACAGGTGTCACCTAACTTATGTAGTATGGGTTTCAATGTTATATCCAAAATTCTGGGCTACGCAGTGATCCCTGTGGACAGCCTTTTGTTATTGTCTTCGTTATTTCCTGTTTTGGGCATAATCTCTCTGGCTGTTGTACCGGCTCTCTGGGCACTCTTACTCCCTAAGGCGACCAAAGAAAGATGGCCACCAAAGGTTATCGAAAGCTCCAATAATATCGATCATCATCGCTAGAGCATACGTAAAATCAATATCTGTCACTATCGGAATCGGCTTATTAATGGCGTTTTCAGTCGATTTTCCTCTTCTAAAGACGTACTGATGAGGGCTCACCCCCCTTTTAGTAATCTGGGATCTTGTAATATTTTGCATAGCAGTTTTTCAGAGGTCTTCCCAAAAACATTCAGAAGACAAATTGGTCTGTAGGCTTTTGGTATCATCGGATCCTTGTCTTCCTTCTTATTGTTAATCAACGCTGATTGTCTCCAAGGAAAGGTCTACCACTCGCCGTCATGTAAGATAGCGTAGACAATGTAATAAGAATATTCTAACCGGCAGGGACCACAGACGAGTGTTATGTTACGTCACGTCAACGACAATCTGAAACCTGACAGGAATTGCTGCTGTCTCTGAACCTGGGCGGCATAACGAAGCAGTCATTACTTAAACTGGTTGCAGCTAGATGCGTAGCTTTTCTTCGCGAAACGACTACGTATCTCTGAGCTGCTCTTTAATTTGCTACCCATCTGATAGCTACTGATGACGTGGTCCACATCGAACGAAAAAATTACCTTCATCACAAGCGGTTGGAAGATTTCAGCTCTTCGCAAACTATCTTGGCAGTAGAAGACACCAAAACGAGTCAAATGATAAGAAACGTTGTCCATAACTATCACTGAAGCCATGCTCAAGTTTCCCAAAGCGAGCCCTTAAACCACAGCAAAGATGTCTCTCCGTTCATTTTTGTTGTTATCAGTGGTTTTCTTCGATCTAAGCAACAACGTACAATTTTCCATAACACCCGCATAGATAAGAATCGGTCTGCTACCTTTACCGATGAGTTTGTGGCATGGTGCCAGTTACAATCATCTGTCTAGCCTGTACTCATTGAATGGCTTCCATTTACCCATGTTTCCTCGCGCCAAACGATATCGTTAACTGTACAAAGTAGGCTTTCACGGCTGGCGTCTTCTTCGGTTAAAACTTCCGGGCAGAGGGGCTGTGGTCGTCACATGAAACTGCTTCCTAACATTCCGTCTCCAACTGCGGAAGAAATCTTCTGAGGTAAACCTGCTTTTCTGAACACTTGATAAAATCTGGAAATTAGCCATCCAACATGGAACAGGACGTGCAAATTATTGGAGTGAATAACTACAACAAAAAAACTCCTGACTATAGAAAAAGAAGGGAGAGAAATGTGACACACGCCACAATGCAAAAGATAAACACACGGCGACAGTTGGCAACACTACACACTGTAAACCCACACATGTTGAACACACAGTGAAAAGTGCAAGTGAAGTGTTGTAATAGATGTGGTGGATAAACGCCGGAAATCTGCCATCTGAAGTCTGGGGACCGAATTAACAACTCCATTACCACACACATGGACTAGCAACATTGGACATCTTAACACCAAAGGATAATTTAACCTCACGAAACTAGAGCTACAAAAGTTGTTTCTAACCCGAAAGACAAGAGAAAAAATTGAATAATAAGCGAAACGCGCATGGCAAAAAAAACTGCCTTTCATTTAATTGCAAAGGTGGAATACATCTCCGTAATTTTTTTTATATATTTGAATCCTAATCCATGCGCTACGGTATTCCGTAGCGATTTGCTGCCTCTGAGAAGTTCCGCTTCTTCTAAGGAAACCTTCAGTTTCTCAAATCGTAATTATACACAGGACGCCGAATTGCATCTCCCTGAAAATCGTCTATATTTGTCGCACGTTTCTCGTACCAACCTTTTTGCTGGAGTGCTTCAGTGAGATGGTCCAGCTTCACATTCTCCTTCTGCTCCGTACTTTTCCTTCTGTATTACCACAACTGTGTTCTATGAATTTTTAGTGCGCCCCCGTTCTATCACTTTAGCGAGAGACAGCAAGAGCGCACCGTTGTCTTTCTTCCGTTCGAGGTATTCCCTAACATTATCGCAGTATTCACAAGTCTGCCACTCAGTGCAATGATGTGACCACACACACACACACACACACACACACACACACACACACACAGACAGACAGACAGACAGACAGAGAGAGAGAGAGAGAGAGAGAGAGAGACTCTCACAGCACGCACCCTTTAACGTCCTCTCGCTCTCCTCCTTGCTAACATTGAAATATTGCGAATATGAAGAAATGTTCACAAAATTCTCACACCTCAGTTCGCAGCACCGCACAATAGAACTGTTAAATGACGACTGTAAGTTTCTAGTGTAGAGCGAAGGTGAGTTGGCAGCTAGAAGCGTTTTTTCTGTCCCCATGTTGCAGGTTTTCGAAGGCGAATATATCACACAAAGTGCAGTTTCCATGAGGATTTCCGTATCCCTTCCTTGGAAACCCGTAGATACTGGCCATAAATCAGGAAGCATCAGTTCTCGCGGTGAAGCTGTGAACACAGTGGTGTGTGTGTGTGTGTGTGTGTGTGTGTGTGTGTGTGTGTGCGCGCGCGCGCCACGGGAAACCTGGAACTCTGGCTAGTAATGTCGGCGTTGACACTATCTTGCAGCACTAAATACGCAGACCACAACTTGCAGAACTATCACGCTCCCAGTCAGTTTCAGTCCCTGCTCTGCATTCTGTAACTGCAGTTGCCGTTTTGTGAAGGCATTTCGGAAGGCTGTGTTTAGTAACTCTCCTTTGGCAGCGCTGTCTTCGATAATATCTCCATTGTTATCGCGCAGAGAAGGCATTGATTGTTTCTTGCCGCTAACATACGTCACATACGACCAGAATCGCTTTGGATTTTCTGCCAGGTTTCGAGACAAAGTTTCGTTGTGGATAATGTTATAGGCGTTTCGCATTGAACTCCGCGCTAAATTTCGAGCTTCTGTACAGGACCGCCAATCTTGGGGATTTTGTGTCTTTAAATGTGGCATGTTTGTTTCGTTGTTTCTGCAACAGTGTTCTAACACGTTGTGTGTACCAAGAAGTATCAGCTCCTTTTGTTAATTTATTTGGTATAAATCTCTCAACTGCTGCCGATACTATTTCTTTGAATTTAAGCCACATCTGGTCTACACTTATATTATTAATTTGGAATGAGTGGAGATTGTCTCTCAGGAAGGCGTCAAGTGAATTTTTATCTGCTTTTTTGAATAGGTATATTTTTCGTTTATTTTTCGAGGATTTGGGGATTACAGTATTCAGTCTCGCTACGACAACTGTTCACTAATCCCTATATCGGTTCTGATGCTGGTTATTAACTAAGGATTATTTGTTGCTAACAGGTCAAGTGCGTTTTCACAACCGTTTACTATTCGCGTGGGCTCATGAACTAGCTGCTCGAAATAATTTTCAGAGAATGCGTTTAGCACAATTTCGAATGATATTTTATGCGTACCTCCGGAATTAAACATGTATGTTCGCCAACATATCGAGGGTAAATTAAAGTCACCACCAACTATTATCGTATGAGCCGGGTACGTGTTTGAAATCAAACTCAAGTTTTCTTTGAACCTTTCAGCAACTGTATCATCTGAACTGGGAGGTCGGTAAAAGGATAGAATTATGACCTCTTCCCATACTAACTCTCCGAAGTATCTACTTCAATTTCGCGACAAGCTGGACTACTACCGACAGCAACAAACACCGCCAACCGTGTTTAGCCTATCTTTTCGGAACACCGTTAGGTTCTTAGCAAAAAATTCGGCTGAGCTCATATCCGGCTCTAGCCAGCTTTCACTGCTTATAACGATTTGAGCATTAGTGCTTTCTATTAGCGCTTGGAGCTCTGGTACTTTCCCAACACAGCTACGACAATTTACAACTGTTATACCAATGGTTCCTGTATCTACGTTCTTCCTGTGTTCAGTCTGCACCCTTTGTGACGGAAGTCTTTCTTGTGTTTTCCCGGCTAAAAAACCGCCCAGTCCACGCCACACAGCCCCTGCTACCCGTGTAGCCGCCTCCTGCGTATAGTAGACACCTGACCTATTCAGCGGAACCTGAAACCCAACCACCCTTTGCCCCAAGTCGAGGAATCTGCAGCCTACACGGTCGCAGAATCGTCTAAGCGTCTGATTCAGACCCTCCACTCGGCTCTGTACCAGAGGTCCGCAATCGGTCCTGTCGACTATGCTGCAAATAGTCAGCTCTGCTTTCATCTTGCAAACAAGACTGGCAGCCTTTACCACTACTGTTAGCCACTCGAACCAGAAAGAAACTCTTTCTGATCCAAAGCGACACACATCATTGGTACCGACGTGAGCCACCACCTGCAGCTGGCTGCACCCTGTGCTCTTCATGGCATCCGTGAGGAACCTTTCCACATCTGGAATGACTACCCGGTATGCACACAGAGTGAACATTGGTTTTCTTACCCTTATTGTCAGCCAAGTCCGTAAGGGGGTCCGTAACGCGCCTAATGTTGGAGCTCCCTACTACCAATGATCCCACCCTCTGCTATTGCCCGGATCTTGCAGGCTGAATGGCTTCCTCTGAAACAGGACAGGCGACAGCATCCGGCTCAGCGACAGTGTCAGCCACAGACAGCACCTGGAACCTGTTTGTCTGACAAACTGGGGATGCCTTACGTGCAGCTGCCTGGGAAGTCTTTCGCTGCCTGCTTCGCCCCCAAGGCGACCTCCCACTCGGCCACAGGTGAGGGGTCAGCCTCAGTGCGAGCAGTAACTGGGTTGGCCACTGGTGAGGACCAGTCAGAGGACTCTGACGTGCTGGACGCCCATTGGATCCCCACGGCCAGCCCACAACAGTGCACCCATACACTGCAGCCTCAAACTGTGTAACCGAAGCCATCACAGCCTGAAGCTGATAGCGAAGTGTCACCAACTCGGCTCGCATACGCACACAACAATCGCAGTCCCTGTCTATACTAAAGACCATGGAAAACTAAACTATGCAGATAAACGGACTGTCGACTCGCGCTATGGAAATCTACTGCAGACCCTGACAAAAGAACACGAACTGTCTCTAGTAATACGCAGATATTCAAGAACCTAACTACCGAAGCACTCAGGTGAAACTAAATAATTTGCCCCTGATAAGGAACTTGTAATGTGTCGCAAAATCGGTTTACTTTCTGACGCAAACGAAAACGTGAGGACTGGCTATTAGATTTTAAATTTACACGCAGAAACTCAAACTGAACTATTAAAGCACATAGATGATATAAAATTTGCTCCTGGTTAGGAACTCGTAAATGTCACAAAAGCGGTTTACTTGCCTGTTGCTCCATCTGTTGCGGTCGGCTACTACTGCCCGACTAACACCAATGAAATACTGCAGTGACAAAAAGGTTGATTGAGATTGTCATTTCTTTAATTATTTAATTAAATTATATGAAAATAAGCATTAAGTCTAAATTGTATTTTATTTTAATGTCGGCACTGACCGGTTTTTGTTGTAACTGTCATCTGACCCGGATTAACTTACCCAGCGCTGCTGTGGACTATCGAAGGATAGGCATCACCACTAGTAAAAACGAAAATTGTGAATTAGACACACTTATATAAACCGTAACTCGCTTAAGTCTCTAAATGTCCAGATTTCTCAAGAAATGTTATATTTTTTTGTTCCTGCGATGCGAACCGCCTGCTATAAAAACGCATGTCAGTACGACCGCTTAAATGTAAGCAAACGCGTTTTATAAACAAACCACTCTTAGGAAACTCCAACTTTTGCAGATATGCTATGTTCAGTATCCCTAAATGTGCTTTTCTTTTTGCACAACGATTAAATCTTAAGTCCCAGTCTGAGGCTCTTGTCAGTGCATGATATTTGGTTCACACGATATGTGCATTGGTGAACGTGTCATGGTTCTGAAAGCAATAAAATCCGTACTACATCCGTCCAGTCATTTCCTAAAATAGAAATATAGTCCACAGCCAATTATACAGTTGCCTTCCTGTCAGAATATGAATCAGAATATGAAGCATAGTCAATTTAAATGTGGATTTATGGTCTGCGGCACGTTCGAAGCTCAGCACAATGGTAGGTCCCTTTACTGGAGCGGAAACCGTTAGGGGGACTACAATCGAAGTCGTGTCTCCATTACTTTATTCTGTCTCTAACATGAAGGAGTTGGGCCACAGCTGAATGACTGGCTTCGTAGACGCCGCCTCTTGTCTGGCTGTTCCAACCACTGTTCCTTCAAACGTCGCACGATCCTTTGCCTTAACAGCGGTCTCACTGCGTATTTATAGACTTACTGTAGACACTGTACAGGCCTCTTTGGCTAGCCTATCCGCCAGTTCAGTGCCCTGAATTGCCACACGCCCATGTACCCCTCGGAATACCAACACATTCCCTAGATGTTTTAGGCGGAGGAGGGTTTCCTGGATTACTTTCTCTGCTGGGTTCGTGAAGTGGATTGTACGCAATGCACTCAGATAGGGAGAGTTTCATAGCTCTATCATGACTAAGACAGCCGGTATCACCGCATCACACATTTGTTAAGCTGATCTTACAGACATGGCCAGGGCAAATCACATAGCTATCCACATCTTCTCCCTGAGTAGACCCCATCAGCGTATATGGTGATTTACAGTCTGAATGTGAAATAGTGAAAATATGAAAACCACTATACGTGTTCTCGAACTCGCTCTCTTACATCCTTGGACTCAGTGGTGCACTGGGGTGTCACTAAATTGCACATGTTTCATATTACAATCTTCTCTGATGCTTTTAAATTTGTTGTGGTGTGCCTACCACTTTATGACGCTCTTCAGTCATACCTAGTTTTACTAATTATAACGGTCGTTACCTGTGTTAACTTACGATTACGCTGCTGCGTATGTGATTTGTTTAGTTATTTTGATTGTGAACGAAGCATTGCCACTGACGGCTCGTCCATGTTGGAGAAACTCTTTGAGAAATTAAAAGTTTTGGTTCATGTTTTATTACGGTGATATGTCTACCTGGGTTCGCTTTTGGAATCTGCTGTATAGTGAAATGTCATGTAATACTAATGGAAATAAAATGAGACTCCATTAAATAACACAACGTGGGAAAAAATGTTGTCTTCAATAAACGTCAGCTGTGCCCCACTCGCTGTTACTTCAGAATTTGTAAGTCCATTTCACTACGTTTTCAGTGGGTATACGAGCCAAGATAATTATCTTATCTCAAGGTCACTGATAAGAACATTGGTGCCGTGTTACACTCTAGGGCAACTTATATTCAAGGTCACCCCCACTCTCCTCCCCCTAAGCAATTGACCAAAATCATCCAGGAGAACCCCTACCCACCCAAACACCTTAGGCAAGTGGGCAAAGTCATGACTTAACTTGATACTGATCGCATGGTACAAAACTTGCGGGGAAACCCCTGGACCAATAAGACAGGCTTTGTGAACTGCACTAAAATCCTAGCCATCTCCACAGCTTTTAGTTCTTCATTGAAGATGGCAGCTCACTTTATTGGCGTGGCGATTTAATCTCTTGCACCGTAACGCCCATCCCACCAGTAAACTAAATGAATTCCGCGATATTCTCTAACATGTTCAATTGTTTTCCCAGGAACTGAATTATTCATCAACATACAAAAATCTTTTCTGAAGTCAAACATCAAGAGAGTCCTCTCTTCGGTGTTTACATCAATGTACCACTTCATCCAGCAATGATGCTTTACGGAGATGCTATGGGTTATTACTAAAGTTCTGTCCCCAATATGAGACACTGCTTGAGGTTTCTGTAATGCAGAATATATTGCTGCTTATTTCCCAGTTTTGTCAACAAGTTTAGGATGGAACTATTTTGCATGACTACTCGCAACAGGCACAGTGACAAGTTGCACTGCTTGCCATGGAAATAGGTGGGATATGCGAGTTCTGCCTCCAGGACGTATCCCTCATTAGCATCCTCAGCCATGTAACGGATCTCACCCATCAGTCTGACTATTTCCTTTTCAGGCAGCCCTAGAGCTCTCCAAATGGCAGACTTTGTTGGGTGACATACCCGAGGAGGTTGTTTACAACCAGGTAAATTATGTAGTTAAGATCGTCAGATGGCCTGTCTCCTCACTAATTTGCGAATTATTCGTCTTTGTGTACCTGAGCACACAATGGCGAAGCCCCCTGAGAAAAGTACATTTGAAGAAGTAAATATGTCAACATCAGTTAATAGTTCGACGCTGACATGTTGTTCTTCACATTGCGTCCCATGAAAGCCGTGTCACGGTGAAACAGGTGGGATCCAAGTAGTATGTTTTCATGTACAGTCCTGAACTATTCGGAAATGTTCACGTGCACGTATACATTGGTGTTCATGTATTATCTAGCATATTCTCCTGAATCAGGGATGCTGAACTCTCATTATATATTCACCTTGTGCTTATACTCTGCATTCATATGTCAGTGTGTTAGTTTATTGGAGAATGCGGTGATGTCGGGCAGTGTGATTTCATGGAGTCTCCCACTGAACTCAGGTAATCTTATGGAATGACCCCTTCTTTGTAACAAGCTGAAACTTTGTATCGTCGAGATATGTATAATTCCTGATGCTTTTTCTCAGCAAGTTTCTGAAAAGAGGCGTGGATAGAGTGAAGTAAATCCAGGGAGCAGAGTGCTATTCTTCGTGTCATGTGCTTGGAAAAAAAGATGTACTTTTCGACAGTATAAGGGATGACACTGACCTTAACATTCAAACCGGAATCACTTGAGTACTGAATGAGAAAGTGGGTATCATACCCACTCAAATGGTGGAAAAAGAAGGGTATGTGCCATGGCAGTTGGTACTTCAAGTTGGATGCATTGTGAGCTGCACTGTAGAACTTCCCCCTCAGATGACAATGGCCCCTCTGTGGAGTTTCTGCTCCACTCTCCATCAGTAGCCCACAATTAAAACACTCAACTGCCTACTCATGTAAGGCATTCTCCTTCAGGTTGGTCATGGGAAAGTTTTTTTGATATATCCTATCAACTTCCTGCTCATGTTTTTCGAGCTCTGTTTAGCGGCAATATCTTTCAGAAGGGGGATGAAATCGGACCCTCCATTATGACGATGAAAGACATGCGAGTATATATCAAAATGAAGTACACAGCCGAGCACCATCTTTCCTGCACTTCAATAAAAATGGCGCAGTATGACATACTTGGGAAATCTTCGGAACTACTCTGTGAATGGCTCACCCTGTGATATCACACTTTCTCCCCGAAATCTGGACAATGTTCTTCTCGTCAGTATTGTCGCTACCCTGTTTTGGCGGCTGTGGGAGTTCATAGAGCGGAACTACTTTGCACTTAATGGTGGGATACTATGGGTCACTGATGTATCCAGAAGATCCCTTTCCAGAACTGCTGAAGTGTTCAGGGAAGTTGCAGGATCTACGTAGCTCACATTCCAGTTATCAGTTTGGGCAAGTGAGACCCTGTCCCCAAATCACACATTAGTCCAATGAGGCTGCAGGACGGACTTGGTGATCCCTAACAGCGCTGTTGTTTGTGCCTGTGCTGTTAGATCCTATGTGACGTTGCAGTGATCTCTGATGGTGGTGATGTTCACAGGACAGACCAGAGCATAGAGTGTATACCCCAGACCATTGCAAACAGGCCGGATTGCGATACCATGCCACAGACAGCCTGGGGCATCGATGGCCTAGGCTGCATCGCAGATGGCAAACTGGGCTGCTGCAAGTCCAGCCACGGATCCTCCTCCTCCACCACCACCACCACCACCACCACCACCACCACCACCACCACCACCACCACCACCACCCAGTCAGTTCTTGCTGCGGCAGGTGCAAGTCTCCTTCCAATTATTTTCTCAGTATCATCTGCAAAGGAATAAAAAATATTAGATGTGTAATTAAAATTAAGATATACGCAGGAGTCTCTAGTGGTTCTACTCACACTCAGAAATTGCCGCATCTGGGACTCTTGGCTACTATCTGCAGCACTATGCAGTCGATTTCTGCCTGCTGCTCGACACACCATTCGCTTACGTCAAGTGCAACTAGAAGCAAACGAACACCTACCTGACATTAGTATGGGTGCTAGTTTTGTGTAAGAGGAAGAAGAAAGAAACACACACACACACACACACACACACACACACACACACACACACACACACACACACACACACACACACAGTCTTTGACCAGTCTATTTGCTAGCAGAAGGAAGGGAAGTGACATGCCAGTGATTGGAATCAAATGGTCCTCTGCTCGATGTTTCTCGTTTTGTATACCAGAGTCGCATTCCGTTGCTTATTTCATCAAATAGGAAACAAGTATGTTAATTACTGCGTTTACCTTTGACAAGTTGGTTCCTGGAGGCATAGGGATAAGCAAATCAGAGCCTGCCCACTATCATGTCGCTGAAATTCAGCAGCATCCTGGGACTAAAAACTATTTTCTATCATCACTTTGCAGCAGCACTATCACGTTAGTGTTTTGTGTTTCAGTGCAAGTGTTTGTTTTATTTCATTATGGATCGTACATGGGCTGCAGTAGATCCACTGAACATTCTTCCAGCGGTTTGCAAAACTTCCATTTTAATGGTGGAAGTGCTACCAACCCTTGCTGGCAAGGCTGCTGGCAAGGCTGCTATCTGCAGATCTCTGCCCACACAGTTCCTGCTGGGGCCATGTCACCAACACCCTATGCAGAAATATCCACTACCGCCGCCGCTGCTGCTGCTGCTGCTCCTCTGTGCTGGCAGCACTGACTGTCGTAGCTCGGAACTGAATGCTGGCCATGATTCAGTGTGTACATCTGCATATAAGAAAGGGTTGTGATATAGACATCAAAGTGATGATGATGAATGTACAGTTTCCAGAAGACGAGTGTACCTTACTTCATACATCAAATGGTTGACCACTTACTGTGAAGCCAGAGGCCCATGTGGGCCCTTGGATATAGGTGGCTGTGGACAGGTGGCACTTCCACAAAAATACTGAGGAAGTTACTAGAATTTTAACCCCAATACTCAGTGAACCCCACAGGCAGCATATAATGAATACTTACATGGAAAGTGTAACAGAAGGAGAGGGAGGATCTGATTAATGAAAAGAAATATTTTCATAAAAAAAGGGACTTGTTCAGTGATTATCCACCTTAAAAGTACAGGGTGTCCCACTCAAACCTCCCTGATTTCAAGGACCCAGGAGAGAAAAACCACAGTAGATACGACGATGAAGTATGCACCACATTTTAGAGCATCTCAAAGAATTTATATTAACGAGCCAGAAGTGCAAAGTATCGTCGCCAGATTGCAGCATGGTCGCATGAAGTGAAAATGGCGATTCCACAGCAGTGCGCGCAAGCAGTAGTGTGATTTGCAGAAACAAAATCGCCGATCGCTGTGCAAAGATACTATCGTCATGCGTATAAATGTGATCCACCTGATGTGAAAACAATTAAGGTATGGAATAGGAAGTTTCTGGCAACAGGAAATGTTCTGAAACATTCTGGCGGTGCACGTTATGGAGTTTCAGAAGAGACGGTGGAGGACATCAGACAAACGTTTCTCAGAAGCCAACGTAAGTCAATTCGTCAAGCATCTAGGGCACTTGATGCACCTCGATCAACATTGCATCGTGTAGTTCACCAGCGTCTTCGTACGTGTGCTTACGAAGAGCTAATTCTGCAACATCTGATGCCGAATAACAAATCACGCCGACAACAATTTGCTGCGGATATGCTGCAGCGTATTGATATGGATGCCAGCTTCCTGAAGGGATGTTTATTCTCAGATGAGGCAACCTTTCATCAGGAAGGGGTAATAGGCATAATGTTCAAATTTGGGGTTTGCAAAATCCGCACGTTGTCACTAAACATGTTCGTGATAGCCCTAAACTAAACGTCTGGTGCGGGTAATGCACTACAAGATTGTTGGACCGTTCTTCTTTGCGAAACAAATAGTGAATGGGTCAGTGTATCTGGACATGTTGGAGCAGTTTGTGTACCCTCAGATACAAGACTTTCAACCCAACATCAGTTTTCAACAAGCTGGAGCTCCGCCGCATTAGTCAACGGCTGTTCGCAAGTTCCTAGATAGGAAATTTCCCAATCGTCGGATCGGACGCGGATGACCCATTGCCTGGCCACCACGTTCACCCGACATTATGCCGCTTGATTTCTTCATGTGGGGATTCGTGAAGGACCGCGTGTATGCCTCCAAAGTGGACCATAATGCTACGTTGAGACATTGTATCACTAATGATTGCAACAATAACAGAGGAAATTTTACAAAGAACTTGGCAAGAAATTGAGTATAGACTCTATATTCTTCATGCTACAAATGGTTCACATGTAGAGGTGTATTGATGATAAATAAGTTCTTTGAGATGCTCTACAATGTGGTAAATTTTTCATTATCGTATCTGTGTTTTTTTTGTGGGTCTTTGAAATCTGAGAGGTTTGAGTGGGACACCCTGTATTTGTACATTTCCTGTAGCACATACAGAATCACTTGTGTCCACGACACATTTCCCTGAGTCTCCAAATAGCTGGACGGTTACAGCCTTCAAGGTTCCTTATTAATGAACTTTTGGAAATGTCACAAAGCTGCAATACTGTTTCACAGACTGCGATGTACACAATGCTGTCGTTATGACTCAGATTTGTAGCTCTATCAGCAATTCTTCATATTGCAGTCCATCACTGCACTGCTTTCCGTAGTAATTGTGGGTCAACGAGGTAACAGTCCATCGGGTCTCCGCAGTCTGAACTGTTCTAAACTGTTTGGGTAAAGCAACAATGGATGAGAATATTGTCAATACCCACACAGTGTTGTCACTGCAAGGAATGTAATATCTTTCAAAACGAATTTTCCACACACTCTTTGTAAATGCCCTGTACATCCGTGAATATATTCACACTTTCAGGTGCCAACATGGAATGCATCTAGCGTGAAGCAACACCACCACATTTATACTAATATTTCTCTACAATTCCTGTGAGAGATTAGTAATTAATAACATAATGATACAACAATTATGTAGTGTTTGGAGGGAAACTGATGATTCAAATTCAATATGAACGCCTGTGGGACCAGTCTTTATACTCATTTTGCCTCAAGCAATCGATCATGACAACTGGTGCCAATTCTTTAAACTTCTGTGAGAATCCATATTCGTCGCCCTTATAGAAAGAAGAGTGACACCTCCTAATACATACCGTACAGTAGACAGATACTGTCATTGTTTCAGTTAAGTTTTTGATTATGGTATGCCTACTATACTGAATTCAGAATACTTCTGCACTGGTTAGGTTTTTACTGTGTCAGATTTGACGTACATTAAAAGACGTTGTTCGCCTCCATATATGTGTTATGTCACATGAGTTATAGAGAACAAATACGAAGGGTTCTAATGTAATCATGTTTTAATTGTTGTCTAAGGATTTTTGCATGTATGTTTTAGATACTCAGATGACAAACAGCTACAAAACCCATCAACCTCTTAGCAAAGCCAAGATTGAGCAGCGGGGACGGCCGAGTCTAGAGAGAGTCCACCATCGCAGATATCTGGCCTCTATACGACTCCGCGAAAACTATTTTCTACGATGTGAACATTATTGTGAAGTCAAAAAATTGTTGCATTTTGTCTGTGATGTCATTCCTGGGTAACGTGACATTGAGAGACCGTCAATTGAACCCCCGTTGTCATAGGACACAGCAGACCGACGAGAGATAGTATTGGTAACAGTTTGCCTCAATCGGTAAGTCTAATTGCTGCTAGTGGTCGCGGTTAGCTCATTCCGAAATTTTTACGGTTTAGTAAATTTAGTAGTCTTCCTAACCGTGAGGTTCCGCATGTCCGAATTTGATTGATTAAGCTGTGAATGTAGTTACCTAGATTAGGGAGATCGCCTATTTCAGTTAGTAGCTGGTGCAGTTAGCTGCATATTTGTGAGGTTACATAATTTCATTTGAAGTTGTTTTATTTAGATTTGAGGGGTCCTACGGTTCCGTGAACGGCTGTCAGCGTATCTTCTGGCCGAGTCTGGGGTGGTAGACTTCGTGCTTATCTGATGGCTGTTGAATGTAGGATGATTCTGGTTTCCGAGCGGAGGTTTCGATGTAATTCATATTTTGTTTGGCAGCAGCTAGCGATTCATAGACTGGTAACTGTGTCTTATTTTGCCACTGCACACAACGTGTTATGTGAAGTTTGTGATCTGCCCTTACGTGTAAAGAAAAGGAAGTGAAGGTCAGAAATGTTGGAGCCATATTATGAGGCATTCTATAACCATTTTAAGACTATTTAAGAGATCTGTGACGAGTGACTTTCGTAATTTGTTTGAAGTAGTGGGATTGCATATTGTCAACGTCTGAAGCGTTGAGCTTTGAATTACCATTCAATTGCAGTATTTAAAGTAGCAATGGCACATAGAAGTTTTTGATAATTTGATTCCGTTTGAGGGGATATAGTTCTCTCTTCACCAGATCAGACGTGTACACAAAGTGTGTAAATGATAACTGAGCTTTTATGAATAAATAGGAAAAAGGTAGCTGAGATTGGCAAAAGAAGTAAAACTTAAAAATTATTCTAATCTCGTAGTGTGAGTGTGTTAACGTGTACTGTGAGAAGCTACAAATTTTAAATGGTGTATTTGTCGTGATATTTCGAAAGTTCTTTATTGATTAAATACGAGGGTTGGAACTTAAATAGTGGCAACTATTTATTCGTAACCGATACAAAAGAGTTACATGTTTCCACCTGTTACTGTCCTTCAATGTTGTTACCAGCGTTGTGTAGAACCCGTTGCCAGCTACGTGGAAGGCATAGTATACCGTTAGTTCCTTCATCTTCGGAATCAAATCTAAGTCACAAGGACTGAAGTCCGGGGAGTATGGTGGATGGTACAGTATTTCCCAGTCCCATCGACTGGACAGAGCAGCCACAGCTTGCGCTGTATGCGCCCGCGCACTGTCGTGCAAAATGGGTGGGTTGCGCAGAAAGCGTTGCCGCTTCTTTCGCAAAGCTGGTTGCAGGTGATACTCCAAAAACGAACAGTAGTACTGTGCATTGACGGTCTGCCGTGGAGGAACGTAATGCATTAGACTAACACTGTCACAGTCGTACAGGAGAATCACCATAAATTTCACCATACTGGGGCTCTAACACACTTTCGACTTTCGCGGCGACCCATAATTACACCATTCGTTGGATTGGCGTTTCAGTTTTGGCTTCGTGGCACTCGCTTCAGAACTGTTCCAGCAATTCGACAGGCAGTAGACCGCTTCATTCGCACCATCAGCAGAACAGGCTCTGCTAACGGCATACTACGCCTTCCACATCGCTGGCAACGGGTTCGTCACAACGCTGGTGACTACTTTGAAGGACAGTAACAGGTGCAAACATTTAACTCTTGTATCGGTAGTGAATAAATGGTGGCAACTAAGTTGTAACCCTCGTATATAGGAATACGACTAAATTCCAAGGACAGTTTCTAGTTATTTGAAATATATTTACATATGAAAAACGGTTTGCGAATACGCGTGACGTATAACAGTATTTTGAACCATGGTTATTTATTATTTTTTGTGTTACATCAAACCAACTAGCGTTAATTAGAGAGAAAAAACTTGCAAGTTATTAGAGGGGTCATATTTACTTGGAAGTAACTCCAAAGCGGAGATAAAGGAATAAAGTCAAATGAAATTATCGATAATATTTTTGTAATAAGAACTCTGGATCATAAATGTGATTTTCGTAATAGTAGCATCTGTGTGAGAAATTTTATCATATTTGAGTCAACAAAAGGAAAGATTTTTACGCTAAATAACAAGACTCGGGAAATAATTACATACCAAAGGTATTAAAGCAGTTTAATCGGAGTGGTTTAAACTCCGACGATCCCTTAACATTTTGCGGGATTAATTAAAGTGAATTACTCCGTATTATCGTAGTGTGAAGGTACAACTTTGCTTCAATTACAGTGATTTTCTATTGAGAAAAGCTTTGCTATAGTAATTAATAGGGTTTTTGAGAGTCTTTGCAAATAACAGAATTGCCATTAAAGCAGCAGTTTCGGTAACACGTTACGTAATTGAAGCTGTTACGTATACACTGTGTGTACGTTTGAAAGTGGTAATACTGGTACCTTGTGTTTACACTTAAACCGTGGATTTCACGTGATGTTATTGACTCAATTCATTGTCAGTCGCTGGAGTCTAACCGAGTTTAGGAATAATAGACAAGTATACACTGTTATCAGAAGCTTAACTTTAAGATCTGTTACGGCGATTGCAAAATGGTGAATCTGACATGGCCTGCGTCTCCGATGAGGAAGAAGATAACGAAAACCAATCTGAAACATTAAGGTCTGTTGCTGCTGCTGCTGCTGATGATGATGATATTACAGTTATTGGAACTTTCCCAGACGAAAGAAAATTAATTTCTAATGACGAAATCTCACAACTAAGTGATCATGAGAAACATGTACCTTTGTGTGAGAAGTCAAAAGTAAACAGTCTTTCAGAACCCACATAATATTTGGCTTGGAACACCAGACTAGGAGTTGGGAAAAATGTATGTACACCATATGAATATTCTAGAAGGTATATTCCATAGGATCTTTACAAAACTACCGCTTTTCGCAAACAACTACATTGTTAGAAATATGGGAAATAGCATTTCAACAAATCCCACAGAAATTTTGAAGCTCATTGCAATGCACACTGTAATGGGTGTTCTAAAATGATACGGTTTTGAAACCCGGTAACAAGCATTCCATTGGATGCTGACCTCATGCCACGCAACGGATTTGAAAAATTATGAAATAGTCTACATTTAGCAGCTGACAAACAAGCAATAACAATAATAGGTTGTGGAAGGTTAGACCTATAACAAACAATGATGTCAAGTCAAGATGCCATGGTCCCCATGTTGAAAGGAATGTGTGAACTGGTGAGCAAATTATTCCCTTCAGAGCAATATGTAACAGCAAGACGTATCCTTGCTGGGTGAAATGTTAACTTCTGTGCGCTGATAATTGATTTCCGATTTAATTTTCCATTAATGGAAAGCAACACCACTCAAACCTGAACTGATTGAAGCTTTTTGTGTGGATGGAGCTGTAGTGTTACGTATTACTGCTATGCCGAGCATACAGGTGATATTGGATATGACAATGCACGAGGAGGAGGAGGAGGAGGAGGAGGAGGAGGAGGAGGAGGAGGAGGAGGATATTGGTGTTTAACGTCCCGCCGACAACTAGGTCATTAGAGACGGAGCACAAGCTCGGATTAGGGAAGGATGGGGAAGGAAGTCGGCCGTGCCCTTTCAAAGGAACTATCCCGGCATTTGCCTGGAGTGATCTAGGGAAATTACGGAAAACCTAAATCAGGATGGCCGGACGCGGGATTGAACCATCGTCCTCCTGAATGTGAGTTCAGTGTGCTATGACAATGCAGGACACAAGGCAAAAACAGTGGACAATCAAGGGAGATACAAGAAAGGAATGTATGCCTTGAAGTAAAAATCAAGGTTAAAAAAAGTGTGATTTACACTTACGTTTGACGAACCATGACACTAAGTTCTTCCACAATCGCTAGATACAGTACTTTCAATAGCAATGAAAATTTTGGCTAAGTAAATAATTACCATATTTCTTCATGGTTAGTGATAATGATATTTGAAGGAAGACTTGCGTGGAAACTGTTGTATGGAAAACAAGATAATAACGCATTAAGTGTGTGTGTGTAACTACTTACTCCACAAAAAATCTGATGTACTATTTACAGTACATTCTGTAATTTGCAAACTGAGTGTAAAAATATATTTTTGTACCTTGTGTAAATAAATGCCTTCTAATTAAGAGTACAGGTTTTAAATTTTTTCGTAAGAGAAATAGAAAAAAAATCGGGGCTCAACAAGGTTACTGCTGTCTTATGTTCACTTTATTGGTAATACAGTAATTTAAGAGCTTTAAATTTTGTATCATATTACACTTAAATATTTACTTTTACTTATTAGCTTCATTTTACACCACCTCATTACGAGATTAATCACAAGGATGGTGTTAAGAAACTATATTTCATGCTCAATGTAGCTCTTATTCTGAAGAATTTGAGAACCTATTTAATAATTTCCGATCACATTATTCTTCCCACACAAGGCGTTGAAGACAATTTGCCTGTTACAACTATCTAACTGAATTTATGTTATTGGAGATCCATATTTACACAAATACTCCGTATGCCACAGTACGGTGCATGGTAGAGGGTACCTTGTACACTACAAGTCATTTCCCTTCCTATTCAACTCACAAATAGAGCGAGGGAAATACGACTATCTATAAGCCTCAGTACGAGTCCTAATTTCTCTAATCTTATCTTCAATTCTGCAACTTATAGTGAAGCTGTGCGAGTTTGACAAAGACGAAAATTTAACGTTGCTTTGAACCAACAACGGATTGAAATACGGCCAGGGCATAACAATAAAATCGAAGTCGGTCCCGCTTAAGCACTTTTAAATCAGTGTCTTAACAGCATTTAAATATGCAGTAGAACAACAAACTAAGATTCTACTGCGTGAACTGCATATTTTATAGGCGTATTCTTTTAGGAGGTTTAAATTGATGACCTCGAGGAAGGGAAGTACAATACTGTTTCTTTATTCCATTATAGCCTATTACCTATAATTTTAACACCCGTTGTATTGAGTCATATGCAAATTACGGAATAGAAATTAGTTCTTAATTTTGTCCTAAGTCAATACTAGCTCCCATCACCAAAACGTAATAGTAATAATAAAATTCTATTTCCACTATGAATAAAAACTACAACTACTACTACTACCACCACCACCCTAACTTCAGTTCTTGTCTGTCACATTCCACAATACACTCCGTAGTCCACAGGAATGCCATGTAGTTTCTTGGGCATTGGGACGGCATTGTAGTTCCATCTACCTCTTCTGTTTGTTGGCTCCCTGCTGCAGGGAACGATTTCCCCATTGCAAGGGAGCATCGTTGCCGATAAGAAGCGCAGCCACAAGTCAATTTACATCATCCCGTTTCTAGTTCCTAGGATGGTGAGACATGGCCCACAGCTGAGCTTCTTTCTGGTGTTTGTAGAAATTCAGCTGTTGACCTCAGCTGCCTTTGCTGCGTTGCTTCTCGATCTACTATCGTAAAGTCACTGAGTGCAATAGACAGGGCTAAATTGTCAAGCTAATGCGCTACCCAAGCCATTCTTGAAATAGTATCAGCAATGTTTACCAAGATCTACCATTCTGCCTCACAACACAGTCTCCTTGACATCGAGCCTTCCATGCTGATTCACTTGCTGCCGATCAGTTTCGGCAACATCGGCGCGCGCGCGCGCGCGCGCGCGCGCACACGCACACACACACACACACACACACACACACACACACACACACACACACACACACACACACACACACACACACACACATTTGTCTTCTACCAATTCAATGCCAGTAGGTGGCGTATGGCCCATGACCAGTCTTGAGGAATTCAGGTGCTTCATACCCAGTCTTAGTTTTAAATTTGGCAGAAAAAAAAAATCATACGTGCTCTCTGCCGTTTGGGCGTCGTCCCATTGTTTCTGCCATACGTGTAGGATCTGATTTTCAATTTACTTCTTGCTTGTAGCCAGTACTCCCACTGAATTCAGCATTTCATGATATTGTTCATTCTTCAGTCAATACACCGCCCTCCCCTTTTTTTCATATCTGGAGATCGAGTAGATATATTCGAAGTATGTCCTGCAACGCCTCAACTGACAGTGTGAAAAGCTCCCGTCAACCCAAGAAGTATTCCACATTGCCTCCTGTTAGCTGTCCGTGCTGGTGTCACGAGCAGAAGTCTGTGGACCCAAGAACTCCCACATCCCATCACAGCAGTTAAGATATCATAACGCTATATTATTATTGTTTGCGTTAACAGGCTTATAATCCGAACCAGCGAGACATAATTTTGTTCATTTTCCTGTTTTTCTTGCTTATTTCTTCAATACGTGCACTACAATTTTATCATTCGTCCAGGACGGTGCCGAAGTACCTGACGACGGACTTTATTAATCTGTCTCTTAATTTCATGGTTGGGTCTCTTAACAGATTATCTTTTAACAGTGTATATGTGGTCTCTTGCGGCGAAATAGATTATCTGACTCATTGGCACCGCTGATTTACTGTTTAAGGACTACGTAGCATCTATCTTAGAGGTTGCTTCTGGAGCTTCCCTTCAGAAGGGCCATCGTGGTCGGCAAATGCCACTGCTCCTACGACGTCTTCATTAACCAGCAACTTTCGTAATACCGGGTCGAATCCAGATCCCAGGAAACAGTGCCATTTACGGATGCATCCCTGCGGACAGCCTTTGAAATGTCTTGTTACGGTCTCTCCGGGGCACGAAAGTGATGCTTCTCTATTTTCGCAATAATTCTTATGACAGTTGTGTAATGCTTGTGGGCAGTCCAAGCTCTCAGGCGGTCAGTAAATGCTGCCCACCATAACTAATCGAACGCTCCGGCGATATTCTCCGTTATGGCTATTACATATTTATGCTGATCATTTTTCATACGTCTTATGGCCTCATTTACGGTGTATTGTGTTTACTTTCCGCTTCTGAAAACATACTGTTGCGAGTTCGTTCCATGAAGAAGTCTATTCTCCTGTAGCCTACCAAATATCAACTTCTCCAGATCCTTCCCGGAAAAATCTATGACAAATCGGTCTGTAGGACGTTGAAGCTAGATGATTGCATTTCTTTTCTTCCTTGTATCTGTTATTCTTCCCTGCACTAAACATGAATTGTAGAGTTGGCATAAATATAAAGCTATGTGCTTACGACGAGTTTGTAGAAATTCAGCAGATACACCGTCACAGCCAGGTGATTTATTCCTCTTCAGTTTCGGGATTTCTTTTCTTGCTTCCTCTTCCGAAAATTAACTATCCCATCTCCACAGTATGCTTGCCTAATTTTGTTTCGCAATTTTGTCTGTTCATCAAATTCTTCTTCTGCAGTATCGCCTGTACAGAGTACAGTAACTGTTTGGATTGGCGCCAGTTTTCTGTCATGTTGCCATCTGCTCGTTTTAGAGTTGATAACATCCTAGGAGATTTTATCTTTTGACAGATGATTTTATACGGCGTGTTCCATGGATCAAAATGGAAGTTTGTGTCACGAATCGGTTCCAGCTCTGTACTTTCCTGCCGCAAGCGGTCTTTAAATTGCTGCTTAAGGTGTGTGTATCTGCTCAGTCCGCGAGCTCTTTTTCTGCAGTGTTGTCCTTCTGGTAGTATCTTCTCGTCCTTCTGACTTCTCAATCTTTGGAGATTCTTGTCCCGTGACACTTGGGAACTACAGGCCGTTTCTCTTAGGACTGGTCATGACCTCTTGTTTTTCAGTGACGAGTTCCTGGGCTACATTATCACGTGCTATGCACCTCGACATCGCAGCCCGTTCCAGTTCTCTCTCGACTCACTGAACAATTTATCGACCACTGTTTATCTACATTTTTTGCAGCAATGTATGCAAGTTCTTTAAAAAATATGAAAATCACAGTATAAAACACAAACACGCTGGCCTCTACTACCAGTTCATCAACAGAACGAACAAGGTTATTATTTGTGGAGCGATGATCTCAAGTCAGCGTAAGTGAGAGCAGCGAGTGTGTACTGTGAGCGAGGTCTGCTGATGTGTCGCCTATTACATAGCTTTTAGGGAGACAAGGGACTGTATTAAAAAACTACTTAACCCATACGTTCTGAATATTTCTGAATACATGAAGACAATTCAGCTGGAGGACTATGGTTTCTAAAATAACAAGGACCTATTTACTACTGCCTATCATGTTCGAGTGGCTTAAATCAAGATATATTTGTTAAGTGCCTTTTGAAATTTTATATAACAGCTACTGAACGATATCGTTGTTTCAGTATTGTAGACTTCCTTGTTTCTTACACAGCTCATACTTTCGCTTGTGATCGTTCATACAAATTTAGCATACTGCCTCAACTGTTTAAAAATAATGTGTTTCTCTCTATGTATGAGCCCTGCTCTTAACATTATGATATGAATACTCCATGCCAGATTGATGGACCTAACTGCACTGTGTTGGTTGTAAAGAGGAAAATAATGATTTTTTTCTACCCAGTGTATTTTTTAAGTTTATGTACAGGTACGGCGGCTTAACTAGTATGTAAGATGCTACGGACTAAGTCATTTCTTTTCACGAACTAACTCTATTTCATACTTCCATGAGACACTTCAGTCTTGCTGCATTCGTTACGAACATATGAGCCGCCCCCCCCCCCCCCCCCCCTCTGGGGTGGGTGCCGAAGACCGTTTGTCGGGCCCCAGTAGGCCAAAATCCTTCGGCCGTTTCTAATCGTATCAGACAGCCATTCACAACTGTTCGATGTGGTGGCATCGACGGAGGCAGTGGCAGCTGCATGGTTGAGGTGGAGGCAGGCGTCGGTGGCACCTGAGCGCACTGACTCGCAGTAAGAAGTTGGATAGGATATTGGTTGTACGCTTATACAGTTTGGTACGTAGGGTGTACAGGCATAGACTGTTCTAACTGGTACATAGCATCACTATTTTCACTCAAATAGTCTACAGTCTCATGGTAAGCCGCTCTTCCATTCGGCTGACACAGGTACAATCTTCTTCTAGAGATCGATAATGGACAGAACAGATCTAAATTTACTGCACTTAAATATTTTAAGTAAATATTCTGGTCCCATGAAGTTCATTCTAACATGGCCTCACCATACTTAACTACTGAAACTTAAGGGTCAAACATACGAACATGTATTGGAGTGCGGAATGGATCATACTACACAGATATTCCCATTCATACCATGAATACTGAACTTTGGCAGTGACGCATTGTGCATGTACAACTAAGTCACTGTCTAGTGACAGTTTGACGCGAATGCACTTAGATCAACTCGCAGTCACACTAAGTGCTATTGAAGAGTAGTACTCTGGAGGGCCTTACCTCAGCTCATCGAGATGCAGGCAATTCTGCTACTATCAAATCACGGGCGCGTTGCACTGCTGGAAAAAAGTGTAATCGAATATATTTATTAATAAGAATATTATTAATTGTCTTACTACTACTACTACTACTACTACTACTACTACTACTACTACTACTACTACTATGATACTCACTTTCAGATATACCAGTCTTATTCATCATATGCCTGAGGGCACACGCTGATTCCTGCTGGTACTGCATCCTTTCACTATGAAGATCAAACCTGAAATTGTGGGAGGTGGGTTGGGGAACTGGATTCATAATATAATGAAGAGAAGGGCAGTGGACATCATTATTCCTATTGGTACAAGGTGAGGAGTGGGGGAGGGGTGGGTTCCGCTGGATGACCTGTAACAATTGCCAGTGGTTCCTTGCGGGGAGGAGAGACCGGGGGTAACCCTGATTGTGAGTCGCCCAACTACGTAACCTGACACCGGTGGTTCGTATCAGTGACGTTGAGATAAGACCATTAACATGGACTGTGCGCCCACTGAAAACCTACTACTTACTTCTACCAAAATAATTTTTAATCTATAAGTGTATCAGAAGCTAGTATAAAGGCAGTGTCATTGTTAAATATAAGAATACAAAAGTAGACTAGGAGCAGCTAAAAAGCAGTCTTGTATGTCACATTAAGACCAACCTTTCTAGACACTTCTGCATTCTGAGAGCAGTTAACTACAAAGATTGCTGCCAAGCCAAAGACATGCTAAATGTTATTTAGTAGAAACGCATGCTTACCAAAAAAACAAATAGCTACAACGATGTCTGCCATTCCATAGAGTTCTATGTTGAGGACCAACAGAATAAATTGGTATAACGCAATTATGCTGTGCATTGCGTACCATGGAACCGCCAGAGCTATACTTCTCTGAAAGAACATGTCTAAAATGAAATTGAAGCTTTAATGTTAAGAGTGCATTTGAAGTATTGTTAATGAAGTACAGTAGTCTGTCAAGCTGTGTGTTTACTGTTACAAGTATGCAATGCCATCTTACTCCCTTTTGCGCTTTTAGCAGCTTGCCGCAAGCTAAGAAGTAAATGAAGCCGTATACCATCATATGTACAGCCACCAGTCTCCCTGCAACAAGACGTCAGAAATCAATCTCAGTTTCTTCGGTGAACGGAGATTCAGTTCTTAAATTACCTGTTTATTTTACTGCAATATATGTCTAGGTTACACAAAAGCATATGTAGATTTTCTTAGACATTGTGATCTTATAAATATAGCTGCCAAGTTTCCTTTCTCGTATTAGTATTATCCACTTCCAGCTATGTGAGGTACCGGCTGTTTTATTAGTTAAAGCTTAGTAGCATTCAACACTTTTACAACAGCGTTACGCTAACGTTTCTGTTAAAAGCGTTTTATGCAGCTAACCGAATTTTCCTCCGTTGCGAAGACTTAATTTGGTGGATGTTCAACGGATTTTATATGTTAGATGATGTATGCGTGAATAACGCTAAGAAAATATTGCAAAACTTTTCGCTCATACGGTGGCTGTTTATGGGTATCAGTGATTGTTGTTGCGTTGTACGTTCATTACTGAGCGAATAATTTAATAATAAAACATGTCAGGCCTGTGAGTACTTTTCCAAACAAATATTCTTACGACAGGCATGTAGTAACAGTGACAGCAGCGCAATAATATTGCATCTTACGTACTTACCACGCTTGGAAGGACACTTGTATGGGAAGAATGAACAGTTTTTAGTTGTTAAGCGGAGTTCGCAGGTCCCTGCTGCCCTTTACTCCTTCAATCTACACACAGTTCAGCCATCAAGTTCGTGGTTCTACTGTTATTACGTTTGCTAACAATACTACTGATGCTTGTAAATGGCAGAAGTAATTTGACATCTGACTCTTTCCTATATTAATTCGATGATGGGGCGCTAGACATCATGGTCATCAGCACCCTGACGAAAAGTCAACCTGAAAATCTCATGGGTGGGGACGAAGGCTGTCCTCACACGCGAAGCAGTTTATAACGTATTAAAGTCTGCCGCCCTTCCCCGCCAGTTTAGGGATGAGGCCTGACAGTTCACCAGTCTTGTAACACTGGTATCGGTATCGACGAGGACGGTGGGCAGATCTCCAGCGAGATAGAGGGCTGCCCTAACATCAGTATACAGGACACACGTAGCCTCAATATGCTGAACTGAAGGCGGCGCGCCACAAACTTCACAGAATGGTGGATCCTCCCGCCTGAGGAGGAAGCCATGTGTGAAAGAGCTTGCCCGATGCAGTCTGGTAAGCAAAATCTCCTTCCAGCGGCGAGGCTGACATGAAGTCCGCCAAGCCTTTGTGGTCGATTCGAGCGACCGCAGTTTGTTGTCTCTCACCCGCAACCATTCAGTCTCCCACTGACGCATGATGCATCTGTCAGAAAATGAGAATGGCGTGCTACGGGATGGGACATTGATGGACAGCACCATCCCAACATGCTTCTTTGGCAGCTTTGTCAGCCATGTCGTTACGCAGTATCCCAATGTGGCCAGGTACCCAGCAAAAGATCACCTCCTTGCCACGGTGTTGGAGCCGCTGTAAGGAGTCATGGATGAGCTCAATCAGCGGGTCTACCGGATACATTTGGTAAAGTGCCTGCATTGCAGTAAGAGAGTCTAAACACACAAGGAAACTCATACGGTGATATCTGTGAACCCTCTCCAGTGTCATCAGAATGCCATATAACTCTGCATCATAATTTGTAAATTGTTATGGAAGATGCACTTCAAAAACCCTATAAGGGAAAACCGCAAAACAACCGAGAGCATTTCCCTGCTGGGATCCATCTGTATAAATAACGATAAAACTATGGAACATTCTTAAAATAGACGAAATCAAAATTGTAAAAACCAAATCTGGAGTACAACTTTTCGTGTACTACGTCAAGCTTAAAATGAATTTGAGCCTCTGAAGACACCAAGGCGGCAGTGCGTTCCATCCCTGAGTGTGTATTTTCATGTCCGAGAGATCCTCGAGACAGTGTGTAGCACGTACACCAAATGGCTGGGTCGCTTGGGACAGATTCCTGAACAGTCGTTCGAAGGTGGGTTGGATCACTGAACTATATGCCAATGACTGGTGAGACGCTGAGATTTTCAGCGCCTGTCGAGCCAAAAGGATACGTCGCCGAATCCAGAGTGTTTGTGCACCAGACTCTGTACACAGACTCTGAACTGGACTGGACTGGTCCGAAAGGCTCCAGTCGATATCCGAATGCCCTCATGGTGGACAGCATCTTAACATCTGGAGGTAGGAAGGACGGGTCGATCCGTAGACCACGCTGCCATAGTCTAAGTGTGAACGAACAAATGCTCTATAAAACTGCAGGCGGCATTTCAAAATGTTCAACAACTGGAAGCCCTTTGTTCGTAGGTCTTTTAGGTGTGGGAGCAATGTTAATTTCGAGACAAATAATAAACCCAAAAAGCACACAGTGTCTTGAAAACTTAAAGTACGGTCCCCCATTGTAGCCTCCGGTTGGTAAAAACTCCGATTAAAATTGACACACAGTCTTCTCAGGTGAGAACCGAAAACCAGTTTCTGGGCCCATGTTTCCAGCCTCCTAATGGTCAGCTGTAGCTGCCTCGTCGTCGTCGTTATAAGATCAGAGGAAGAGTAGAAGATTGCAAAGTCATCCACAAACAAAGATCATTTGACAGGGCACCTGACTGCAGAGGTAATGCCATTGATAGCGATGGCAAACAATGTGACACTGAGGACACTGCCCAGGGTCACACCATTCTCCTGAACGTAGCAATCAGACATGACATCGCCAATGCGATAACGAAAACGCCAGTTCTCGAGAAAGGATTGGATCAGAAGTGGCAGGCGTCCACATAGTCCCCACTCATGAAGTTGGCGAAGGATGTTGCACCTCCAAGTAGTGTCATATGCTTTTTCTAGGTCATAAAACCACACAAACTAAATGGTTTTGGCGTAAGGACGACTCCTGGGCCGCCGTCTCTAGTAGAATTAAGTTGTCAAGAGTGGGACTATAGCGCCTGAAACCGCACTGGGAGCGGCTCAGGTGACCTCTCGACTCGAGCAGCCACACAACGCGGCGGTTGACCATGCGTTCAAGAGTCTTTCCCATACAACTGGTAAGAGCGACACTCCGATAACTGTTAGTAGCGCTACGGTCCTTGCCTGGTTTCCAGAATGGAATTAATAGTGCCTCCTTCCAAGTCATGAGATACTGTCCATCAAACCAGATCTGATTGAAACAAGAGGAGCTGACTCTTTGCTTCAGTGCACGGATGACGAAGAATGGTATTATTGGATCTCATCAAGTCCTGGAGCAGTGTGGCTGGCAGCAGATAAAGTTAATTCCAGTTCCCACATGGAGAATGGAAGATTGTCGACTTCCTCATTATGCTAGGAGAAATGAAGCTTCCTCATCTCTGCAGTCCGACAGAATACCTGAACAGCAGGAGCTTGTCTGGATGACTTTGTAACAGTAAGAAAGTGTTCAGCTACAACGTGAGCCATGTCTTCTGGCGTGTCCACGACGATCCCATTATTTGACAAGACCGTAAGGGGATGTAGATTACCCTTGCCTGAAATCCGTCTTATTCATTCCCAAACGTGCACAGCGGCAGTGGACCTACTAATGGAAGTCGTGAATTCCCTCCAGGAAGCCTTCTTCCGTTCTTTGATCACTGGCCTTGCATGTGCTCTCGTAGACCTGAAGGCATGAAGATTGTCTGTAGTTGGACAGTTAAGTTTCACAGAGCTAGCTGCCTGGCCTTGATGGCCAATCGACAGTCGTCATTCCAACAATGTACAGGCCGTTGTCTGAGGTGGTTACTAGACCTAGGGATGGCCTCTGCAGCAGCCCTTTGGACATCATGAGTGATATGGGCCACCGCCTCCTGTGCACAATCCTTTTGTTCAAAAATAGCCTGTCGACTGTACTGTAACCAATTTGCTCTTTGTATCATCCACCTGCGTGCTCTCCTCTTGGCCACCATCCTAGTTGGCAGGCGGATTCACACTAGGAAGTGGTCACTAGAATGTAAATCTGGAGCCACTTCCCACTGAACTCAGTCTGCAATAGCTGGGGAACAAAAAGGCCAACGGCTGAAAAAGACCCTGTAGCTGTGGGAAAGTGTGCTATCTGACCTGCGTTCAGAAGGCAGATATTCTCAGAATGGACGAGTCGCTCGATCATCCGACCCCTGGAGCAAGAAGTAGCCGAGCTCCACAGCACATTGTGGTCATTGAAGTCCCCCACAAGGGCGAATAGTCGCGGAAGTGCCTGGAAGAGTCTTGCCAGTATGTCTGCATCTAAAGCGTCACTGGGGCGCAGGTACAGAGAACACACTGTGCTAGTAAAGGGTGCGAGAACTTTCACAGCAATTGCTTGCATAGTCACGGTAAGAGGGACAGGGAAGAAGAGGCATCTGTCATCAAGGAAAATAGCCACTTCACCTTTAGCCCAGTCTTCAGAAGTACATGTGGTAGCCCCGTAACGCAGAGCTGTCTGACTAAAATGTGTTTCTTGTAAGCATATGCAGAAAGGTTTATCCTGGATCAGCAGCTGCAATTCTTCCAAATGTGAGCGATATCCATTAAAATTCCACTGCAACACCCAAGTTCCTGCGGAAGCCATTGGTTAGAGATGGTGGTTCTTTTCTTTCTCCCTTGGAGGCGGTGATTTACTGGAGAGGTCAGGGGAACGTCAGCCGCTTCCGTTCTCTCTGGTTCCTCCGATTGGAAGTCCATATCCCCAAGAGCACATTCTCCATCAGAAAGCAAGAGCGCTCGTCGATCCGAACGTTTACCTACAGCTTTCTTGGATTTAGAACTACTTTTCGAAGAATGTGTTTCCTTTACTGACAGAAGGCGGCGGTTGCCTGGGTTGCGGGGATGGCTTAGTTGGGTTCTAATGTTGGAGAATGACATGCGGCTTAGGTGGTAAGCCTACTGCTGACGGTTTCCGAACGACAGCAGTTGCAAGTGTAGCGTTTTCCCCACAGGTACATTGACAAGTGCATGTGTTCGTACTGGAATCTGTGGTCTGAGTTTTTGTGGAGGCATCACACTTAGCGATTGGTGTCTTAAGGGCTGATGCAAAAGAAGAAGCAAAACCCGGTGGTTTCATGGCTTTGAAAGCCTTTTTAGCTTCACCATAGGGTGTGTGTGTGTCTACTTTCAACTCTTGAATTTTCGTTTCCTCGTTGTAACCCCCGCACTTTCTGCTCCACACTGGGTGATTCCCAGAGCAGTTTACACATTTCGGAGATTGTGTACAAGAAGTCCCTGACTCGTAAGCGGAGCCTGCACAATTGCCACACGTAGCCATCCCGTTACATTCGATAGTGGTATAGCGGGTATGTTCCGGTAATTCTGAGTTTACTAAACGTTAGAATAAACGTTGCCGATTTTTCCAATTTCCCATTGACTCTCCTCATATAATTCTGTAACTCCATGACGCCCACATTCTTCCACTCTTCACGGAACTCCGCAGGGTCCACCATTATATCAGAGCAGGTAACCCCGCAAGTTAAGGGTATTATGCAACTCACATCCTCGACTGGGTAGTCACCTAAGGCCTTACATCCCAGAACCTTAGATATTTGGTTTCAACTAAAAGCGTTCCATTACAAAGTCATTTGACACGTTTCAGAGACCCAGCAATATCTTTCAATTCCATTTGGATATAAAAATGGGATATCTTCTCAAAGCTTCCACCGTTTCGCTTGATTACAATAAAAGTGTTATGGCACACTAATGCCCTGTTAATATTACGATGAGGCTTCTTTTCAGGACGACTCACCATCCGAGCTCCCTGTAAGGCAGTGAGCCTTGAGCAGCCGCTGGTGAAGTATCAGTGCAGCAGCAGTGCACTAGCGAGTCGCATATTATCTTCCATATTTGTTTTGTCGTTTGATTCTTAATGTCTTTCCGGGTGTTTGTGCGCTTGCATATTTAATTACCTAAAATCTTTGCGTATTCTCGTATTTGAGATGAGTAATATTGCTTATTGGTAGCTGTAAAGTATAAATTCGTGTAGTCTTTAGTCAGTTGTTTGTTTTGGACAGCCAGTGCTTTCTGTTTATTTCGTAGAGTCAGTCAGCAGCAGACAGAGGCCAGTGCGGTTTCATCTGTGCTTGCAGAGTGACTTGTGCGAGCAGCAGTAGCAGAAACTAGTCGTATATTCAGTTTTTCGTATTTGTTCCGCAGGTTTAATTCAAATTACTTTGTGTGTTTGTGTGCTTGCGTTGTGAAATTTTTCGGATCTTCGCGTATTTTCGATTTAGAAAGGGGTAGTATCAAATTTTAATAACGGTAGAGTGTAACAACGCGTAGGCGGTTGTCATTTGTACTAAGATAGGGGTAGGATCGCATTGTAATATCTGTATAGTGGCGTAGTCGTGGTTATTTGATTGCTTAGTTCGTAAGTAATTGTTCATATATCGCAGCTCAATCTGGCGCTGGTGACGCAACTGTGCAGTCGCATATTGCTGATTTATTTGTCGCAACTCTATACGTCCAGATATTAGCAGTAGGATGGATAGGGTGTGTGCGTGCTGTGTGCGGGCGCAGGAGAAACTGGCCGCGGTTCGCGAGCAGCTGAGCGTGCTGTTGGCCACGGTCAGCCGGCTTCAGGCTGCTGCCTCGAGGTCCAGCGGCGGCGGAGGGTCTGGCGCGTCGCTTGAGACATCCCAAATGTCGCTTGCTGCGTCCGCTTACTCCGCCACCGAGGCACCTTCTAGTGTACCCGGCGCATTGGGGCCGCCCTCACCTCAGCGTGAGTGGCGGACTGCAACGCGTTCGCGTTGCTCGAGGCGGAGGTTCAACGTGGAGGCTGGCCGGCTGGCCTCGCCCGTTCAGCCTGTCAGTGTGCAGGCGGCCGCTCCTTCAGCAGGGCCCGAGCAGGCACACGGAGGCAAAGGCTTTCTGGTTATTGGGAGCTCCAATGTTAGGCGGGTGATGGAGCCCCTTAGGGAAATAGCGTACAGGGCTGGAAAGAAGTCGCGTCTGTGTCTGACGGGGGGCCTCATCCAAGATGTGGAGGCGGCCTTGCCTGCGGCTATAGAGCGTACGGGGTGCAGTCGTCTGCAAGTAGTTGCTACGTCGGCACCAATGATGCCTGTCGCTTGGGTTCTGAGGCGATCCTCAGGTCGTACAGGCGGCTGGCGGATTTGGTGAAGACCGCTGGCCTCGCACGTGGGGTGCAAACAGAGCTCTCTATTTGCAGCATCGTTCCCAGAGTGGATCGGGGTCCTTTGGTTTGGAGCCGAGTGGAGGGTCTCAACCAGATGCTTCGACGACTCTGTGACGGTCTTGGCTGCAGATTTCTAGACTTGCGCTATTGGGTGGTGAATTGTAGGACGCCCCTAGATAGGTCAGGGGTGCACTACACAAAGGAAGCAGCTACTCGGGTAGCAGAGTACTTGTGGCGTGCACATGGGGGTTTTTTAGGCTAGCCAGTAGTGCGAGGTGTCCTGATGAACACTCACCAGTCGACGTGCAGGCAGGGACATCAGGACGCGCTCAGTGTAAAGACACTTCAGCTGTAAAGATACTAGCAGTAAATTTTCAGAGTGTTCGGAATAAAGTTCCTGAATTTACTGCCCCCCAGGAAGCGTGTGGCGCGCAATTATTCTCGGGACTGAGACCTGGCTGAACCCTTGGATAGGAAGTTCTGAAATACTTAGTGAGGGTTGAAACGTATATCGGAAAGAAAGATTAGATACCGTAGGAGGTGGTGGTGTCTTCATTGCAGTTGACAAAAATATTGTGTCTGCTGAGATCGAAGTAGAGTGTGATTGTGAAGTTATCTGGACACGTTTAACAGGGCTAGGAGAAATAATGTTAATTGTTGGATGTTATTACCGGCCACCAGGTTCCACCGTGACGGTTCTAGAATCATTCAAAGGGAGTCTACACTCTGTATCGCAGAAGTACCCGGATCATGCTATATTAGTCGGAGGCGACTGCAACGTACCTAGTCTAGACTGGGATGTCTATGGATTCGTTACAGGTAGTACAGACAAGCCGTCGAGTGAATTACTTTTGAACACATTATCTGAAAACTGTCTCGAGCAGCTAAATCGACAGCCAACGCGTTATGGAAATATTTTAGATCTGGTAGCCACGAACAGACCAGACCTCATCGACGGTGTCAGTGTTGAGACAGGGATTAGTGAACATGATGTTGTCATTACGAATATGGATACGAACGTTAAAAAGTCGGTCAAGACGCCTAGGAAAGTATTTTTACTAGAAAGAGCAGATAAGCAGTTGTTAGCATCCCACTTAGTAAATGAATCTACTTCATTTACTTCTGGTACGATGGACGTGGAAGAATTGTGGGCAAATTTTAAACACACTGTAAACCACGCATTGGACAAGTATGCGCCGAAAAATTGGGTTACGGACGGAAAAGACCCACCGTGGTTTAACAGCGCAATTCGGAGAATGCTCAGGAAGCAAAGACAGTTGCACTCGCGGCACAAGGAAGATCGGGAGAATGAGGACAGGCAAAAGTTTGTAGAGATTCGTGCTGCTGTAAAAAGAGCGATGAGCGAAGTATACAACCACTGCCACTGTCGTACCTTAGCAAAAGCTCTTCCTGAAACCCCAAGGAAATTCTGGTCTTACGTAAAATCGCTAAGCCGGTCGAAGGCTTCCATCGATCAGTCTGGCCTGGCAACGGAAGACAGCAAAACGAAAGCTGAAATTTTAAATTTAGCATTTGAGAAATCTTTCACGCAGGAGGATCGTACAAACATACCGAGGTTCGAGTCTCTTACAGATTCCCGTATGGAGGACACAGTGGTAAGACATCTCTGGGGTTGTGAATCAGCTGAATGGGTTGAAAATAAATAAATCGCCAGGTCCTGATGGGATTCCAATTCGGTTTTACAGAGAGTAATCTACTGCATTGGCTCCTGACTTAACTTGCATTTATCGTGAATCTCTTGCCCAACGTAAAGTCCCGAGCGACTGGAAAAATGCGCAGATGACGCCTGTATAGAAGAAGGGTAGAAGGACAGATCCTCAAAATTACAGACCAATATCCTTAACATCGGTTTGTTGCAGCATTCTCTAACATATTCTCAGTTCGAATTAATGAATTTCCTTGAGACAGATGTTTCTGTGCATGCATCAGCACGGCTTTAGAAAGCATCGCTCCTGCGAAACGCAACTCGCCTTTTTTTCACATATCTTGTGAACCATGGATGAATGGTATCAGACGGATGCCATATTCCTAGACTTCCGGGAAGCGTTTGACTCGGTGCCCCACTGCAGACTCCTAACTAAGGTACGAGCATATGAGATTGGTTCCCAAATATGTGAGTGGCTCGAAGACTTCTTAAGTAATAGAACCCAGTACGTTGTCCTCGATGGTGAGTGTTCATCGGAGGTGAGGGTATCATCTGGAGTGCCACAGGGAAGTATGGTAGGTCCGCTGTTGCTTTCTATCTACATAAATGATCTTTTGGATAAGGTGGATAGCAATGTGCGGCTGTTTGCTGATGATGCTGTGGTGTACGGGAAGTTGTCGTCGTTGAGTGACTGTAGGAGAATACAAGATGACTTGGACAGGATTTGTGATTGATGTAAAGAATGGCAGCTAACTCTTAATACAGATAAATGTAAATTAATGCAGATTAGTAGGAAAAAGAATCCCGTAATGTTTCAATACTCCATTAGTAGTGTAGCGCTTGACACAGTCACGTCGATTAAACATTTGGGCGTAACATTGCAGGGCGATATGAAGTGGGACAAGCATGTAATGGCAGTTGTGGGGAAGGCATTCAGAGGCGGGCTGCTAGATTTGTTACTGGTAGGTTTGATCATCACGCGAGTGTTACGGAAATGCTTCAGGAACTCGGGTGGGAGTCTCTAGAGGAAAGGAGGCGTTCTTTTCGTGAATCGCTACTGAGAAAATTTAGAGAACCAGCATTTGAGGCTGACTGCAGTACTATTTTACTGCCGGCAACTTACATTTCGCGGAAAGACCACAAAGATAAGAGATTAGGGCTTGTACAGAGGCATATTGGCAGTCAATTTTTCCCTCCTTCTGTTTGGGAGTGGAACAGGGAGAGAAGATGCTAGTTGTGGTACGAGGTACCCTCCGCCACGCACCGTATGGTGGACTGCGGAGTATGTATGTAGATGTAGAGTGGGTATAGGTGTTGCCTGAAGGTACACCCGTCCCGTCAGGAGTAGTAGTTTCATGAGACAGTTCCATAGGAATCCCACGAGACGCTAGGGAAACAACCGTCGACCCAGGCAGAGCCCTGCATGCCTGAGGAAGCCTTTTACTGGTGGGCGGCAGGTGCCCCAGAGGTTGTCCGTCAGACTGTTTTACCTCAACAGCCATACACCACCTCAGCACGTAGCACACCTTGAGGTTGAGGTTTTTTTTTTTTATAGAGGTGTAGACCTTCCTCGCGGGCCAGGCGGTGAAGCCAAGACCCCAGTTCTCCGAAACACACAACATTCCACCGCTGCACCGCACGGTGTTCGCTGAAGTATGACCAGAGCTTATGGTGACGGAGGACTGGTGGCGCTTGCCAGTACCCGGCTCAGGAACCCGGGGTCGCCAAGCCCGTAATCAGCAAACGAATGTTGAGCCCCTGAGGGAATATTAATTCGATTTAATCCTGGACATGTTTTGTTACAAATCATGTTCTCTGAAATATGCAAACAAGCAGAAAACAACAGTATTCTTACAATAATATTTAAAGGAAAGTGGGAGCTAGTAACGTACTACAGCAAATACGTATGACTGAAAAATTTATGGCCTAGAACAATTTCCAACGTGGAGGCTAATGCAAGAGGTACAACAGACCATAGGAGTCTTATTGTCATCTAAAAGACATTTGTTACCGCCTTAAAATATGAAATGCAATCCTACAAATGTCAGATACTTACAGCTGTTTCATTAGTACACTTAACGTAATTATCAGCGACAGGATTTAAAATGAGGCGAACAATACAGGTGCTGAGATACTCTAACGGATACGATATACGACTGATCTTAAGAGCCAATGAATAAAAACAGACCTCTCGCAGTGAAAAGTGGTAAACCAATCTGTCAGTCTCTCTTAATTCAGGTTTAATAAATAACTCGACCATACGTGAGTTGAGCTAGACAGGGTTCGATAGAGTAAATTTTGATATGGGTTAATTTTATTACAGTGGCTGTAGGTGCTTACTTCATCTCCTCTTTTTGACATTCTGTAATTTAAACCTGTTGCTAGCTGTCTCAGTTGCTTTGGGTGAGCTTCAGAATTGAGATGCACTGAGGATACGGTACAGCGAAGTCGCAAGAGTGGCACGCCAAAACCGACCCCCTGTTGGCCACCTCACGTTGTCTTGGGGCAAGTCGCCTTGGTTAATGTCATACTGGCGCCCAGCCTACTGTGCAATTTATTGTGCATATTCGCTTTGGACAGCCAAGCTGCAAGCATTCATTACGGATGACAGAACACTGCCCGGCGGAGGGTGGGCATCTGGGCTGTGCTAACAGAAGTACTTTCAGCTGATGAACTTCTCCTGGTAGTCCAAACAACAATGCAAGACAGTTGTGACATGTTATACGTTAAGAAGATACAGCAAAGTTGACGGAAAGCTCTGATGCAAGGCTAGCTGTGGTGTGAGAGGACAAAGATAGATGAAATTGACGTGACATCAGGACGACGTAACACGTAGCGCGAAGTTTTTAGCGAAAGTGGGGAGGAAATCTAGACTATTCGTTTTTAACGTTTTGCCTCTTAACAGACTGACTACACATTAAAAGACGTTATCTCCGAACATCGTGCTGTACTCTGCAGGCTTCACTCCCAACTGGGACAGCAGACGCTGTTAGTGTGTGGTCCGATTTTGGAATCCTTGGCAGAGCTGTTCTAGCACTGTACTTCATGGCAGCCAGACAACGATGTCAACGATCGGCTCATATCGCACCAACAATAATTGTGAGCATAATTAGCAACTTTGGTATGTTAGGCCCATTGAAACTAGAGATTCAGAATCTTTCTCAGATTCATTTTTCCACATTCGTCAGCGAATTCTCAGGACTTCCTCGTTTCTCCAGTCAGAATGAGATTAGTGTTTTATGTCGACAACGAGGTCATTAAAGATGGACCACAAGCGCAGACTAGGAAAGGATGGAAAAGGAAAGCAGCCGTGCCCTTTCGAAGGAATCATCCCGGCATTTCAAAAAATGTTCAAATGTGTGTGTATTCCTAAGGGAGCAAAGTGCTGAGGTCATCAGTCCCTAGACACGCACACGCACACGAACCTCCAGCGTGAGAGGCCGCGCAATCCGTGACATGGAGTCTCAAACCGCTCGGCCACTCGGCGCGGCCCCGGTATTTCCTTAAGCGAGTCAGGGAAATCACGGAAAACTAAATCAGGATGGCTGGAGGCAGTTTTGAACAGTCGTCCTCCCGAATGAGTGTCCATCTCCATGTCAGACAATCACTGCAATTTATGTGTAGGCAGGTCAAGTTAAATTTCACCAACTCAGGTATGTGATAAGCTAATTCCGATCCGTAACTTTGGCAACTGAGTTCGTTTCTCTACTTCTCAGAGTTAATTTCTGTGTTTGCAATTTTCCTGATTTCGTGACTTATTTAGATGCTTGTTCGTTCTCATGGCTTTTTGTAATAAACTCAATAGTTCACTTAAATCGTGTGTCTGATTCTAGTAGATGTAGCCTCTGAGCATATCTGATATTTTTGAATGATAAAATGTGTATTCCATATATTAAGAGTCACTGCTACAGCCACAGTCTTTCATAGCGTAAATCACTCTGTGGATTACATTTACTCCAGCAATGGGTATTAAGATTACTTAATCGATGTCAGATCGGTAAGTAAAACATGATAATGTTTATAGTTATCTGTACACCACTAGCAACATTGCTCGCAGCTGCAGCTCGCCTTTGCAGTCCTGAGCAGTATTATTGACTCAGGTGGTTCTACGTGTTTGGCGAATGGTAATATACTGAGGGGTTGAACTGACAGTCACTTCAAATTCGTATATCTTCGTTGTAAATACAAAGAGCTGAGCCGTTTTCGTAGACATTTCAGCTGAAGTCTCAGTTGGGGAATTAATAATCGTGTCAACAAAGCGATTTACTTCCACGGGCTGAGTGAATCATCTGTTACGTGAGACACCATGTTTGTTTCAAATTACGTATTTGTAGCTGAACAGCATCAACAGCCTTTTTGCGCCTATACGTGTCACTATCGAGCCAACCTACTGGCGAAAGTTTAAAAGGTAACTATAGAAACTTGATCATGACATCTGTTTATGTACAATAGAAAGGCCGGAACGGTTAATCCAAAAATTCCAACGATCTGAGGAATTCGCTGTACATTAAAAGATGTAAGAGCAAACAGTGCACTAATATGAGAACAAATTATTTCATTGCTGATTTTAGTTTCTTATAGTGGGTCATGATGCGTCAAATTTGGATGCAACATAAACTGAATAACCTATGAGCATTATTAAATTGCTAGTATAGTATTATACAGCTTCCACAGTACTACCACTTTTCCTCCACGACCACGACGGCCACGGCCATTAATTTGTTATATCTGAGGACTTCTTGTGTGGGTCATGAACTGTATTATCTGATCAAAATTATGTGATGTGAAATTAACCACTAGATGTCACATGAGGCGAACCAGCTGGTATAAAAGAGGTAAGGCGGAAAAATTTGCCACCGTACATTTAATATTCTTGTATATTAGATCACGGTTAGCCGTGCGGTCTAACGCACGGCTTTCCGGATGGGGAAGGAGCGTCTGGTCCCCGGCACAAATCCACTCGGTGGACTTTTGTCAAGGTCTGGTGAGCCGGCCAGTCTGTGGATGGTTTTTAGGCGGTTGTCCATCTGCCTCTGCGAATGCGGGCTGGTTCCCCTTACTCCGCCTCAGCTACACTGTCTGCGATTGCTGCGCAAACAAGTTCTCTACGTACGCGTACACCACCCTTACTCTACCACGCAAACATTGGGGTTACGCCCGTCTGGTGTGAGACGTTCCCCCCTCTCTGTCTGCGCGGTGTGTGTGTGTGTGTGTGTGTGTGTGTGTGTGTGTGTGTGTGTGTGTGTGTGTGTGGTGGGGAGGGGGGGGTGTCTACCGGGGGCGGATTCTCACAATAACACTGAAAGAGTAGTTCGGTGTGGGGCGGCGGAAGGATGAAGTGGACTGTAGTAGTCGTCGTGGGGTAGTGGACCACTGCGGCTGCAGCGGAGACAGAGCCTCTCCGTCGTTTCTAGGCCCCCCGGGTAACAAAATACAATACAATATTAGATCACTGTTTACGATGCACAATCTGCTTATTTATCATTTCACTGGCTGATACTGGTTATCACCACGCAGTAACAATTTCTGCAGTACTGCACGTCTAGGAGTTAATTAGGGCTGAGCACTGACAGAAAAGGTGAAGTGGGCCACCTATTCCTCAGAAGCGCTGCTGGCTAAAGAGGGGCTGAGAGGGCACTTGTATTCTGCAGGCGAGGACATTTGCTGCCCTGAGAGAGAGCGTGGTGACGGTGGTTTATGATGCTGGAGGCGGCAGAAATCCCGGATAGAGCGGGTGGGATGATGCTCTCTGGTGGAATGAAAAAAATTTCAGAATAGAGGAAATGGAGAAAAAGTGTTGGAGGCACAAGAAGGCGGAAGCACATCCAGTAAGGAATGCGGAGGGTCACAAACGAAGGTCGCGAGCTGGCCTCCGAGGAATCTTGTCAAAGGAAGCACTGGGGGCCCCACTTCCTTCAGAGAGCAGAGACTGTATTATTTGTGGAGTGCTAAGGATGTAGGAGGGACATGGAACCTCAGAAAATCTTGTGAAGTGGGTATGAGTTCCAAGTGATTGGCCGGCAGATTCATCACCCTTGTAGTGGGAGGTAATGTTTTTGTAACAGCCGCAGGGATTCGTCAGCTAAGCGCAAAAATAGACGCCACGTGTCCAGGAGGGTGCGGGGTACAGCTTTAGCGAGGCGCTTCGCTGCCGGGATCGATCGAAGCCAGTTCAATCCAGGACTCGAGCTACTGAATTTGCTGGCTTGGGTCACGGTGGAGAATGTGGCAGTTATATTTTGAGAAGTGTTGCTTTCGACGCAGGGAGCGCGTGAATTCGTTTCTCCATAGTTGTGTTGCTATTCCGCTTACTCAAGTGACGGTTCTGTAGTTCCGTGGATATTCTGACATACAGATTGAATGCTTCGTTATGGGAGAATACTTGCGTTGAATTTCTGTTCCTTGCTAGTCAGCGAACAGAATTGTTCTGTCTTGTACTGAGGTAATTACAGCCCTAGAAGTCTGCAAACGGCATGTTGTGTCCATTGTATAGGCAGAGAATCGCAGGTACGCCACGCACGTCATCTGCACAGCTGCCAACGCCCCAGGGAGCAGATCGGTGCAGTACAACTGCTATGCGTACTGCAACCAGTGATACGTGTGCTACGGTTCGGCGGATAGGGAAATACAAATGTGTTCAGATTCATTTACTTATCCACTGAACATTTTCTGAAAGTGCCACTGAAGGTGAACGTCTTCTCTGTCATCGCTAATTGATAAAAAGCAATTTCCTTTCCGTCAAATAACTGGGGAGTAGTGGGGTCGGTAGTTGGGGAGAGGGGGAGGGGGGGGGCAGTCTACGGAAAGTCAAACATGTTCCGCTAATTTAGAAAATTGTTTACTACATATTTACACAATTTTGTACCTTCTACATGTTTTCTTAGCATAAATAATTTACAGTATCCACTTTGTGATTCATTCCAATAGCATCATGATAGGAATCATTTGTTTGATGTGCTAAACTAAGTACACCCACAATACGATAATTCTTTTTATGGAAATTCCTAGGTATAGGTTATCAATGCCAGGGTCACCTTTATCACTTGTGGGCGTAATTCTACTGCGGAAACATTCGACAAGCGCACACACACACACACACACACACACACACACACACACACACACACACACACCAGAAGTTACACCATGCGGGTGTACAAAAGAAACGTTGAGTATCGTGTTGTCAGTGGAGAAGCAGCAACAGCAAAATAGGTCGGACAGGAGAGCTCAGTGGCCTCGAACGTGAAATAGTCATTGGACGCCACCTGAGAGACGGATACGTCAGGGAAATTTCAACTCTTCTAAAGTTGCCAAAACGTCTGTTGGTAATGTGATTGCGAAGTGGAAACGCGATGGAACAACCGCAGCCAAACCAAAACCAAGCAGACCTCATGTACTGACGGACAGGAACCATCTAACGCCACTGAGTGGTTGTCAAATGTCACACGTAATCAGCAGGAGGAGTTATTACTCTTCACTTTCAAAGTCCTGACAACAGCCTAGCTGTAACAATGACTTTACGTGGGGAACTAAGAAGAATGATGTACATGGCCCAGCAGCTCCACGTAAGCTACACATTTCTGCAGTCTATTCAAAGTGACACTTAAGGCGTAAAGAGGGACGTCACTAGACAGTGGTTGACGAAATGAGTGCCTTGGAATGATTAATCACGCTACAGCCTGTGTCCATACGATGGAAGTGTTTGGGTTTGGCGATTACCTGGAAAACGTTACCAGTCATCATGTATAGTGCTAACAGTGAAGTAGAAACGAAATGGTATTACGGTATGGTTGTGTTTTTTCATAGTTAAGTTGTGGTCTCTTACTGTGTTTGAGAAAACGTTATATGTAAAAGGATGTGAACACATTTTATAGCATTGTGTACACGAACATTTCGGAGGGGATAATTTTGTCAGCATGACTTTGCACCCCATCGCAAAGCAACATCCATGCGGCAATAGTTTGTGAACAAAAACGTTCCTGAATTGGGCTGGCCCGCCCAGAGTACCATAGAAAGGAAAGCTAGGATCGTTTGGAATGTTTTAAGATCGGGCAAGATGCCTTTTGAAACGAACCATCCTGGCCTTGGCTGGAGCGACCTGGGTGGCCGAACACGGATTTGAACCGTTATCCTCCTGAATGAGTCCAGTGTACTAACCGCAACGCCACCTCGCTCGGTCCCGGAGTCCTGAGCGGGATCCAATGGAACACCGGCTGGAATCCAGAGTCTAGCATTACTACCCTCCCTGGTTTCGGATCTTAAGAAAAAATGGGTTGCCATTCCTCCACACACAATCAGGAATCTCATTGAAAGTGTCCCCTGCAAGATTTACTCCTTTATACAAGCGAAGGGTGGACATACCGCATATTAAACATCTATAGTTACATCAAAATCAATTATAAGTCCACAATCAACCACAGTTCTTGAGGTTCCTGTAGATGAAGAATCAGTCTTGTGAGCATGGCAAAGCAGGCTGTATCTCGGGTGGATCTAAGTGTACAACGATGAAACTTTTGTATTTTAACAGTTGCCGTAGTGGAAGGCCACACAAAGTGGTAGTGAGGGTGGATGTTGCATTAACTTTGTTCCAGGAAACATTTTGTAAGTAAGGGCAGATGCTGCACGGCAGTCAGAAAGTGACCGCCCTGCAGTGAGGTTTTAAAAATATTAGAGTCCAAAACAATACCATTGTCAGATACCATTACTAACCTCCTAAGCTACGATTATTAACCAGCTGGTTCCGAAAATTCTAACATGAATCCTAGTCGACAAGTAGCATCAAGCACTCACCATCATGTAACTTGGAATGATCGTGAATGGTCAAAACGAATGGATTCCAAGAACAGCATTGCTTTATGGCCCAGATGTTACTTATATAGTCATTATTAGGAAGGCCTTGTAATTACAGTTGCTAATATAATGGATGGCTTTGATGATAGCCACATTCTGTCATAACGCTGGATCAGTTGACCAGCAGGGCCATGAAGCTGTTTGCCATTCGCCGTTGTTGGGGGGAACCACTGTTGTTGCTCGCCTTGTTCTTGCAGCCGACACTGATACTGCTGGCCCCAGTCCCATAACAAGAGGCCTTGGGTCAGTCATACATTACAATGAGTACTTCAGGCTGGACTGGACGGAGTCTCCTCAGCGCATGTGCTCAACAAGAGTACTTTGGAGATCATCCCACAGATGCTACTATCCACCACCATCCACCGCAGGTGACACTGGCTATGATGCCTGAGATACCCGATATTGCACTGCCAGGCCAACTGAGCTCCCAGTGTTTGGGGAAAACAATCTTGTGTTTCTGAATAATAAATGTATGGCTGGGAATAATGTTTCCTTGGCATTCAAGAGCATGAAGAGGTTCTCCTCACCAGATCTCCGCTCAGCATGATCCTCATGACTGTATCGATCTGGTACAAGACTGCAATAACTGTCAAAGTCAACAGTGAAACACATGGACTGCTGTGGAGGTAGAGTGTTGACAGTGTGTTATAAACACACACAGCTTAGTTACACTATTTTGTAACTGTTTCTCATGTTGGGTCCACCCTCCCCCACCCCCCAACTATCCTGAATCTTAGGTGGGTGGATACATTTCTGGACACTACCCCAAATCATACGTGGGTGGACCCACATTGGAAAACAATCTCCAAACTACCATGGCATGGATCCACATTTGGATGACAGCCAGAACTTAATTTGGGTGGGCCCACACCATTCAATATTTTCAACATATTAGTGGCGGATCCACTTTCAGACGGCTTCTTAACTGTATCCTGACACTGCTGTGGACAATGGGGTCCTCCGCAGCAAGTGACACAAAATAGTGAAACTGAGAAATGTCTGGATTTATGACAATGTAAACACACTACCTCCACGGTAATCCATATATGTGGATGTGTTTTAGCATTGGCTTTGACAGTAAGTGTTATGTCGTTTGTTATTTAGAAGAAGACAACCCACATTGGTACATTCACATGTAGAGCATGAAATAATACGGAAACATTGAGAAAAATACAGAAAAATGTTTAATGCAGCAAAACCTGTACACAAAATGATCATACAACGTTACACAGAGGCAGTAGTTTAAATCTGTGATGTAAGAACTTGATCAAAGGGATTTGATATTAGGATCACAGCACCAAAAATCACAGATCTGAGCTAAGGTTTGAGAAAGCTCGCATGCCCTTAAAAATGCAGTTTTTATTTAAACACAGGGAGCACTCCAAGTTTGCAGCATAAGAACTACATTATGTGATCAAAAGTATCCGGACACCTGGCTGAGCCGGCCGCTGTGCCCGAGTGGTTCTAGGCGCTTCAGTCCGGAACCGCGCTGCTGCTCCAATCGTATGTTTGAACCCTGCCTCGGGCGTGGATGTAGTAGTTCTAAGTCTAGGGGACTGATGACCTCAGATGTTAAGTCCCAAAGTGATTAGAGCCATTTGAACACCTGGCTGAAAATGACTTACAAGTTCGTGGCACCCTCCATCGGTAATGCTGGAATTCAATATGGTGTTCACTCACCCTTAGCCTTGATGACAGCTTTCACTCTCGCAGGCATAACGTTCAATCAGGTGCTGGAAGTTTTCTTGGGGAATGGCAGCCCATTCTTCACGGAGTGCTGCACTAAAGAGAGGTATCTATGTCGGTTGGTGAGGCCTGGCACGAAGTCGGCGTTCCAAAACATCCCAAAGGTGTTCTATAGGATTCAGGTCAGGACTTTGTGCAGGCCAGTCCATTATAGTGATGTTATTCTCGTGTAAACACTCCGCCACAGGCCGTACATTATGAACAGGTGCTCGATCGTGTTGAAAGATGCAATCGCCATCCCCTAATTGCCTTCAACAGTGGGAAGCAAGAAGGTACTGGAAATATCAGTGTGGGCCTGTGTTGTGATAGTGCCACGCAAAATAACAATGGGTGCAAGCCCCCCTCCATGAAAAACACGTCCACGCCATAACACCACCGCCTCCGAAGTTTACTGTTGGCACTACACACGCTGGCAGATGACGTTCGCAGGGCATTCGCCATACCCACACCCTGCCATCGGATACATTGTGTACCGTGATTCGTCACTCCACACAACGTTTTTCCACTGTTCAATCGTCCAATGTTTACGCTCCTTACACCAAGCGAGCTATCGTTTGGCATTTACCGACGTGATGTGTGACTTATGAACAGCCGCTCGACCATGAGATCCAAGTTTTCTCACCTCCCGCCTATCTGTCTTAGTACTTGCAGTGGGTCCTGATGCAATTTGGAATTCCTGTGTGATGGTCTGGATGGATGTCTGCCTCTTACACATTACTACGCTCTTCAAATTTCGGCGGTCTCTGTCAGTCTACAGACGAGGTCGGTGTGTACGCTTGTGTGCTGTACGAGACCTTTCACGTTTCCACTTCACTGTCGCATAGGAAACAGTGGACCTAGGGATGTTTGTGAGTGTGGAAATCTTGTGTACAGACGTATGACAAGTGACACCCAATCACCTGACCACATTCGAAGTCCGTGAGTTGCGCGTAGTGTCCCACTCTGCTCTCTCACGATTTCTAATGACTACTGAGGTCGCCGATATGGTGTACTGGCAGTAGGTGACAACACTATTCACCTAATATGCAACACGTATGTTTTTGGGGTTGTTCGGATACTTCTGAGCACATAGTGAGTGAGTGCTTTAATAATTTAAAGACTATGCATTCTAAGGAGACATGGTAACGTGACTCAATTTTAAGTTCTGTGTGTGCGAGGAAATTGATGTGTTGGCAGAAGAGCCAACACCGTGTTGCTAGAGGAGGCCGAAATGCACGCGTTTAAGCTCACGCAGACTGGCGTGAGGTCTGGAACAAGGTAAAGTAATTATAGTAGCAAAAAATAGTACATAGCTTCTGGAATACTTAACTTTAATCCGTAATTGGAGAACATCGCTCTTGATGATACATAATTTCAATCTCAATATAAACTGGTAATGGCGCCTTGCTAGGTCGTAGCAAATGACGTAGCTGAAGGCTATGCTAACTATCGTATCGGCAAATGAGAGCGTATTTGTCATTGATCCATCTCTGGCAAAGTCTGCTGTACAACTGGGGTGAGTGCTAGGACGTCTCTCTCTAGACCTGCCGTGTGGCGGCGCTCGGTCTGCAATCACTGACAGTGGCGACACGCGGGTCCGACGTATACTAGCGGACCGCGGCCGATTTAAAGGCTACAACCTAGCAAGTGTTGTGTCTGGCGGTGACACCACAGAAATGGTAATGTATCTTTCTGAATTCTGAATGTTGTGATGTTCTCTCCCAATATATGCAAGTTTCAAGTCAGATGTATTTGGAATCTTGAAATATTTTGAGGCAATGTGAAGTGGCTTGATTCTATAAACGAAAAGCGACACACATGGACTACACATTGACGCTACTCCAGATTATATCAGTAGAGATTTGTTGACCGAGGGTAGAACTCTTTGCCCAAAACAGGTAGGATGCATTTTGTTTAAGGGAGTGTTAAAAAATAATGCTAACGAATTTAAGTGAAAAAGATCATTTAAATAAAATAGTCGCTATTCACATTTCATATCTTCATTCTTAACGTCTGAATATTTGTTCCTCATTTAGTGACCCTGATGACGAACATATTTCTCCCAGCGAAACAACAATTTGTCGATACCGTAACTGTAGACTTTTTCACTTTGTTGTAGGAGCCATATCTCGCCTCTGCCCGCACCGCTCCGTTACTATCAAAAAACTCTTTAAAGGTGCTTTTTAAGTACTGGAAACAGACGCAAATCGGATGGGGTGAAGTCGGGACCATATGGAGGAAGAAAAACATCGAACCCAAGGCGCCGGATTATAGCAGATGTCAGCACTCGTGTGTGGTCTGGCATTGTCATGCTAAAGGAGAGGTTGTTTCATGTGTGGACGAGCTCTCCCAATTCGAAACACTATTGCAGCACACCGTTTCTCACGTACCGATATATTTACGTTACACACCGCCGTATAACGCGCTAAAAATCTGAGCCCTGTAACGGCAGAGAGCTGTAAATTTGTGGAAATGAAGTACATTGGTGAAAAAATTCAAGAAAAACATTGCTGTTTCCCCGTCCTGTGTGTAATTCACGATATAATCATACAAACTGTCAACAGATGTCGTTACGATCGTGTTTTGCTAGGGGGGTGGCATTCCGATCAATGGACAAGTACACCAACAATGACGTCAGGGCATCTACCAAGCGGGATAGTGTTTGCAAGGTATCCCCACATCCACAATCCCCGTGTACAGTCACAGACGGTACAGTATGGCACAAAGAAGACGTCTACAGACACACTACTGTAGAGGGCCATAGGAAGAATGGAAGTAGGAGAGTCGCAAACTGATGTGGTCTGATGGCTTAATATGAATAGTTCTGTTGTTTCTTGGATGGGGCGACCGTTTAGAGAGACCAATACTGAATCCTTGAGACCAGGACAGGGCTGACCACGTATGACATCAGAAAGAGTGGACTATTTTTGGCTGTAAGAGCTCGACGGTGAGGCCTTAGTACTGCACTGCAACTGGCATCTGACCTCTGACCTCCCAGCATCACCTGGACGCATTGCATCGAGGCAAACGGTGTACAGAAGGCTTCAGCAGGATGGTCTTTACTGTTGGAGACCTGCTGTCTGTCTACATCTGGTGTGTCTTCACGGAAGGGAACATCTAGAGTGGAGCCGTCAACATGCCCCCTGGATGGTCGAACAGTGGTACAATGTTCTTTTCACACGAGTCCAGATTTGGTTTGGAGAGTGATTCTCGACGGAAACGCATCTTGAGGGCACCTGGAACACGATTTCGGGGTCCAAACATTGTGCAAAAAGACCGATATCAAGGAGGATACCTTATGATGTGGACAGGGATTATGTTGACCACTCTAACACCTCTTCATGAAACTGTAGGGGGTGAATCAGCAAGATTTAACTGCTATCACGTACTGTGAGGAGATCTTGGAATCTCATGTGCGGTTGTTACGAGGTGCTGTGGGCCCACACTTCGTACTGATGGACGGTAACGCTCTACTTCGTAGAGCACGGGTAAAGGATTATTTTTTTGGAAACTGAAGACATTGCATGCATGGCGTGGCCTGCTCGCTCTCCGAATTTGAATCCCATAGAGCATGTCTGGAATGCACTAGGGAGATGGGTTGCATCACGTCAGCATCCACCGATCACTCACCAAGACTTGTGAGTAGCTCTGCAGGAATAATGCGCGTTACTGCCTCAGTATGAGATTGATATCATTCATAGCATATCCTGTCATTTTCAGAACTGTATTGGCGCCAGAGGTGATCACACCCCATACTGAGCACATTAACCAATTGTCAGCATGCGTGTACAAATCCGTAAAGTTGGAAAAAAATAACATTTTTGTCTGCCGTTATGCACTTTGCAGTTTATGTTCCGTATTCTTTACATTTTTCTACTTTGATGTCACCTGTTTATACTATTTTGTGGCAAAATAAACGCAACCTTACAAAATTTCCGTTTGTTTCTTTGATTTTAGACACCAGTGTCGAAGAATCTAAAATGTTAATCATGTTTGTTTTATTTAAAAAGCCTTAAGAGTTTTAGCAAATTTTTAGGCATTACTTTTCAGGACGCCTTTGTACATGACTTAGATTAAGACCTGATACAACTACACTGAGTCTGCCTAATTTCTTACTTTCAATGATATTTTAATTAGTTCTTTCCGGCACTCATAGTTGGGGAAGTGTATTGCTTTCGAAACAAAGTTCACTGTTTTGGGAGGAGAGCTAGCACACGCACACAAGGTGAAGCCAGTCTCTTCTGATCCGTCAGGAGACCTTGGTATCGGAATCTGTCAGACGAAAGTACCAATCGCCGCCCTAAGGTTTTAGAGTTTAAAATTTTACCGTCATACATACACTACTAGCCATTAAAATTACTACACCACGAAGATGACGTGCTACAGACGCGAAATTTAACCGACAGGAAAAAGATGCTGTGATATGCATGTGATTAGCTTCTCAGAGCATTCACACATGGTTGGCGCCGGTGGCGACACCTACAACGTGCTGACATGAGGAAAGTGTCCAACCGATTTCTCATACACAAACAGCAGTTGACCGGCGTTGCCTAGTGAAACGTTGTTGTGATGCCCCGTGTAAGGAGGAGAAATGCGTACCATCACGTTTCCAACTTTGATAAAGGTCAGATTGAAGCCTATCGCGATTGCGGTTTACCGTATCGCGACATTGCTGCTCGCGTTGGTAGAGATCCAATGACTGTTAGCAGAATATGGAATCAGTGGCTTCAGGAGGATAATACGGAACAACGTCCTGGATCCCAACGGCCTCGTATCACTAGCAGTCGAGATGACAGGCATCTTATCCGCATGGCTGTAACGGATCGTGCAGCCACGTCTCGATCCCTGAGTCAACAGATGGGGACGTTTGCAAGACAAACATCTGCACGAACAGTTCGACGACGTTTGCAGCAGCATGGACTATCAGCTCGGAGACCATGGCTGCGGTTACCCTTGACACTGCATCACAGACAGGAGCGCCTGCGATGGTGTACTCCACGACGAACCTGGGTGCACGAATGGCAAAACGTCATTTTTTCGGAGAATCTGGGTTCTGTTTACAGCATCATGATGGTCGCATCCGTGTTTGGTGACATTGCGGTGAACGCACATTGGAAGCGTGTATTCGTCATCGCCATACTGGCGTATCGCCCGGCGTGATGGTATGGGGTGCCACTGGTTACACTTCTGTCACCTCTTGTTCGCATTGACTGCACTCTGAACAATGGACGTTACATTTCAGATGTGTTACGACCCGTGGCTCTACCCTTCATTCGATGCCTGCGAAACCCTACATTTCAGCAGGATAATGCACGACCGCATGTTGCAGGTCCTGTACGGGCCTTTCTGGATACAGAAAATGTTCGACTGCTGCCCTGGCCAGCACATTCTCCAGATCTCTCACCAACTGAAAACGTCTGGTCAGTGGTGGCCGAGCAACTGGCTCGTCACCATACGCCAGTCACTACTATTGATTAACTGTGGTATCGTGTTGAAGCTGCATGGGCAGCTATACCTGTACACGCCATCCAAGCTCTGTTTGGCTCAATGTCCAGGCGTATCAAGGCCGTTATTACGGCCAGAGGTGGTGGTTCTGGGTACTGATTTCTCAGGATCTATGCACTCACATTGCATGAAAATGTAATTACATGTCAGTTATAATATATTTGTCCAAGGAATACCCGTTTATCATCATTTCTTCATGGTGTAGCAATTTTAATGGCCAGTAGTGTATTTTTTATATACAAGTATATTCGTGATATCAGGTGAAAATGATCAATGTTAAAAAAATCTGTAATGGAATATTTTAAAGGCTTCGCATAAGATATACACGTGCAACATTACGCTCAAGTCAAAACTATATAACACGAACACGGAGAGCGGTTAAACTACTCTACGACAGTCCCTATGGACGGAATAGGAGACAGCTAAAAACAGGCTCGTGGAATAAGGGCTAAAAAAACACCATACAGAAACGGAGTCCCAAAACTAAAAATTAAATGGCCTTCGCCATTTTGCTTCGGTAGTTAAAAAGTAAATAGATGTCAACAGCCCGCACGTCATTCGCTAAAATGGCTGATAAATCAGACAGCAAGCCCAAGCTGGAACGTAAATTGTTAAAGGGCATTCCAGCAGGAAGTGTCGGACATTTAAAATTTGGGCGTAATGTGTACAAAGTGCTGGGGTAGTGCCACTTAGCAAATGATGGCTAAAAAGGCAGTGCCCAGCACGCAGCCGAGTTAAAATAATCTCCTCCCGCCAGGAGGGCCGAGAGGAGGTCGTCCAAGGCGCTTGGAGAGGGTTAATAAGCCGGAATGGTACACTCAGTGATAAAACAAAGCAGTAGACTTACCAGAAATACTGACCCTTAGACAGTGTGTCTAATATTGTATTTTAAATACGACAGTATGCCATCGTAGGCCATGTACAACATTAAAACACTTGATAACGGCAACTTAAATCCGAAATTACGATCGTGGAAATGTAACACTGCAAATAAAGTCTAATGGCGGTACTGACTAAAAAAAATATATTATGACTGTGGCCCCACATTATGAAAAAATTATTATATATCCATTGTGTATGAGGGTCCGGCGAGATCTAGGTCCTCAGTGGACGCCAGAATCTCCACCTCATCCCCAGATGCAGAGGTTGTAGGTGTGACACTGCAATTTCATTGGTCTTAGGGGTCTTCTCTTTTGGACGTTTCTCTCTACTCCTTGGGTTTCTCTTGCTGGGAGAACTTCACTGATTCAGTCTCTGGGACTGAGGAGCATCATGAAGCCCTACGATCAGTTGCTTTTGGGCACTTCAGCCACTGGCTGGCGTCATCTTTCCCACTAGCAGAAACCTGGGAAGAGTTACCCCAAGGGATCCCTTTCTGGCAAGAGCAGAAGAAGACTTACGCTTCTCTGGCTGGGAAATGGGGACTGGTGTCCTCAGTGGTTGGGGGAGGGGGGGGGGCAATGCTCCCAAGGTAGGTGGTGCAGGAGCAACAGGGGGAAATTGCCGCCGCCGCCCCGCCCCCCCCCCCCCCCCCCAAATCAAGGGGGGCCAGTGTAGCCTCCTGGCTCTGAGAGCTGACTGGAAGTACAGCAGGAAGTCATATGGCTGAACATCCAGCACTTAAAACACCACATCAGGGGAGGGACATAGAGCTTGACATCACAGTGGTAGACCATCATCTTGACCTTCTCCGGTAATGTATCACCCTCAAAGGCCAAGATGAAGGCACTGGTGGCAACCTGATTATCCCACAGACCCCGATAGATGCGCGGCACGAAATAAACACCTCGCTGCTCTCCGTTGCCGGGCAGCTCGTCGTCAGACTGCAAAAGAAGGTCCCTGTGGAATATTATACCCTGGACCATATTTAAACTCTCATGTGGCGTGATGGTAACAAACATCCCAACTTATTACACATGGGTAAAGACCGTGACTGGGCAGATGATGCTCTTTTTATCAAGACTGACACAGAGCGCATTTTGGACAAGCCTTCCACCTCCCCAATCTTGTCCTCTAAATGCTCTACAAGAAACTGTGGTCTCATCAAAACATAGGAGTGCCCATCAGTTCTCGTACATATGAGGTACTGGGGCGAGTAAGGTTCGCTGCCATCCTAAGCCTGGAATTCCTCCCATGGTGTGACCAGGGAGGGGAATGATTTAGAGTCATACTTTCTTGACTTGTACTGAGACTTGGAACGCTTAGAGACTACTGGTGTCCGATCACCAGCAAGTAATGACGTGGTACTCTTCATCGTGCGTCGTAAGCCCTGATGCCACCCACTCTGACCAGGGCCTCCCCACGGATGCCATCCAGCTGCAGCAAAAGCCATCTGGCAGGATGGCCTTTGCTGAGAGTCCCGATGCCCTAGGCAGATGGGCATCTACTCCATGGCACACTTGGGGAGTTAACGGTGCAGGCATCAGCAGAGTGATCCCTGTGTTGTCAGGGGGCTACAACCACCAGGGTACATGGTGGCCCCACCGCAACAGACTGGCTACCACGCTGGATAAGAGGTAAAAAGAAGTCCATGGTCATCATCGGCGCTGAAAGCGACACTGCGTAGTGCATTGTGCAAAACGCACCCAGGAAGGTGTTCTCGCCCCAGAGGTGGAGAATGAGCTGGACTGTAATGCGACGACGAGAAAGTGGGCTAAAGATCTCAAGGCACAATGGACACAATGAACCATGTAAGGCGCCTTTTCCCAACTGGCTTGCTCTTCGGGAAAATTTTGAAAATGGAGGTCAAACCCTATAGGGGACCATCACAAAGGCCGAAATGTGTATGGCTCCTGTTAGTTGCCTCTTATGACAGGCTTGAATACCTCAGGCCTATTCTAATCCCCGGACCCACAGGGGGGAATGACACTGGTAGCAGCGCAACGGGTTTTGAATGTATGGCCAGACTGGGATAATTTCATAGCCCTCTTTGATCTTGGACGGTAGCACCACTATCGAAGGTGACAAAAAAAAAGAGTGCGGGTGGGCACTAAGGAGAAACCTACCTTTTCATTACACGATGCACGGCAATGTCACCCTGATTAGTGAGTAAAATTTGATTTCGGCCTCTGTTAGACCATCGAGCAGCATAGTGTAAATAACACCATGGCAAGAATTCGAAGTTCTATGGGTTTCAACACAAACAGGGTAGCCGTGGAGAAGCGAGGCAGCAAGCAGTTGTTGTGCTTAAGAATCAGAAGCAGTCTCCAAAAGCAAAGTGCCATTCCATAAATGAGAGTAAGATTTCACAGGGCCAGCGATTGCATGAACACCTTTCTGAATAACAAACTGACTTACCATAGTGAAGGACTGCCCGTCTTCAGTACGTGAGACCACAAGGAACCGTGGTGCAGTGGGAAGGATCTTTGAATCGTAAGCCTCATTATGTTTTCGTTTCGTAGAAGTTGATTGTGAAGATGATTGACTCACTGCGAGAAAATCCCCACGATTGCCAGCGTCTTCAATGACGCACTCCTTACAACTGGGATCCCTCTTCACTATGTGTGCACCCGCCTTAGCTGATTGTTCACACCTCATGTCACACCTCTAACACCTGATGGAGGGATCAATCGGCAATTTGGGAAGGTTGCAGCTCAGGCGATTATCCCTCCCTGGACCTGGCCTGCAACATGGGCTATGTGCGAACCCTACCTACCTGTCGACTTAGAGCTGGGAATTACGCATTACCCAGTCACCTGTTATGCGTCAGGCCGGCCTTCAGGGGTGCACAGGGAGGAAGAAAAAGATGAACCTCAAACGTCGAAGCAGAGGAAACAGAGGAGAAGGGAACAAAGAAAGGAAAAGGGAGCGAAAAACAATGGCGAGACTGTTCTTACGTCATCGACAGACAATGCAGACACGCAGAGGTACTGGCAGAAGTAAATCTGTGAGTACCGGGCGTGAGTCGTGCTTCGGTAGCTGAGATGGTAGAGCACTTGCCCGCGAAAGGCAAAGGTCGCGAGTTCGAGTCTCGGTCGGGCACACAGTTTTAATCTGTCAGGAAGTTTCAATGCAGACATGTTTCCCAAGGGAGGGGAAAAAGAAGATAGACATGCAGCTCGGAAGGGAAAAATGATACAAAGGCTGGGGCCCCATGGTAGCCAATCACGAAGCTGCCAAACAGTGTCGAGTCCCCTGTGGAGGGGGGAGGGGGTAGGTTAATTGTCTTCCTACTCTCATTTAGTCCACGTAGGAGCGCTAGCTGACAAGAAGACTGATATTGCCTATGCAGTTTCGATAGTACTAAAACAAGATGGATGAAGAGCTTGTTTCTGGTTTTTCCAGATAGAAAGGAAAGGGGGAGAGGGAATGGTGATTATCTGCAAAGCCGTCCACTTATTTCAGCCTGCGTCTCAGGATCTATTTGTCGATATTGACGTGGGTGGCATGGCTCTGCCTGGGTGTCTGCTTTTGAACCAGTGTCTTTCCCACCAGCAACCAGGACCGTCACAATCACTGATTAAATAACGCAAATTTCTCGGTCATTGCTGGTTTGTAGTCTAGCGTATTGTTTGTGGTCCCAGTCAGACTATAAGCTCCTTATGTGTCTGTATTCGAAGTGTGGTCTACCTTACAGGCGCCCTAAGTTACACTCAGGGTAATTGGGTATATTGGTCACCTCTCTAGGTGCATATTTTGTAGCGCTGCGCTAATTCTTATTCTCATGTATATAAAGAATGTTTGGTTGACAGTCTTTGAAGTCCGTAGGTCTCAGTATTTAGCTATGACGTCATAAATTAGCCGAGATTTTGCCCGAACGTTATCATTTCTAATAATGCTCTCGTTTTAACACGTACATTACGACGTTACTTGCATCCACTAGTGGTAATGGGCAAGTGTAACAATCGTTCAGTTTGTTTATCTATTGCAGTGTGATATAAACTGTTTAACATATTAATTCCCTGCAGCAGCGTATTTGTTGTTACTTTGTTGTGGTAACTTGAAATAAGAGTATATATATTCTTGTACATTTACATATAGATTATTCAGAATATGGAATAATATGTAAAAGTAGTTAAATTGTGGGAAAATACGAAAAACGGTAAAAATGTGGAAAATACATAAATTTATTGAAAAATACAGAAAATGCGTAAATAGGAAAGAAGTACTTATATGTCTTGCTGGGTGTCGTCCGTGCTGACGCATCGAATGCCAAAATTCGTTTATTTGTAACATTAAATTTGTTATTAACAACTACTCGAATCCTGAGCACTAGCAAACCTGATGGAGCATCCCATTTAGCTGATCTAGTAATAAAAAGCATAAAGGGGATGGTGGGTTTAATCTTATTGATCCAGGGGTGAGGGAAGGGTGTATGGACCGACGTATAGCCTGACACTCATGGTCAAGGCCATCTATAACTTGCAGCGACTCAGGTGCATGGGCTGGCCTGAGGGGAGGGGAGGGGGGGAGAAAAAAATACAAAAAAAAAGAAGAGTGACGTACAAACTGCGCTATTTTGTCCAAGGTAAAGTGTAAACTGACAACCTAAGGCCTTATTACGTGAGTGGGTTGGAGGGGATAACTGTGAATGTAAGTCTCACAATTGTGTAACCTGACTCCAGAAGTGACATCTGTTCCTGGAATTTGGGCCAGATCGTACACTGATTAACTATTGAAAATAACTAAAGGATAGTAGAGTTATGGGAGATTTTTTTCGCTATGGACACTCACAGCAGCTCCGAACACTGACAGTGCAGGTAGTATGCAGACTTGGTACTTAGGAAGTGCGTATTTATTGTTAAAGGAGGCATTGCGGAAAGTGTTGAACGTGGAATATTCACATAATTCGTTACACAATGCCCTGCAGTAATAGGTTGACACTGTACTGTGTTTACCATAGAACGGAGATGTTAGTCTTCGGAAAATCTAAAATTGCAACCAACTGCCTGAAAATTTTCAATGGCAATCTGTTGTAAGAGTAAGGTTTTTATTTTACTTAAATGGCTTCTTATTCTTTTTATTGTGCTTGGAAATAGTGGCTGGACTCTGCTGGCGCTTCATGGTAATGCATCCAGGGCACAGGACGTGAAAGATGATGCCCAGACAACTGTTCTACTAATAGAATTGGGATGAGGGAGGCGGGAACTTTATCCTTATCGGTCCAGGTCCGGGGGAGGGGAGGATCTTCTCACCATTTTTATATTACGCTACTGCCTCAGGTGCATGGGCAGGGTATGGCACTAGCTAACTATTTAACTGTACGTAGTTTACGGTCTACAGCAGTATGCAACGGCTCGGTATCCTCTCTAAGACTGTACGTTCTAAGAAGAATCAGGCAAGACTTCCGCATAAGCTGCATCTCGCAAAATGAGAAATTTGAGCTCGTATGTAGGCTTACTGACCATCCTCCTCCACACCATTTGTAATTGGAAAAAGAAATGGGTAAATCATAAATGTAATATTACCGGTAATGGCCCTAAAACACTCCAATGGGGTACAACAGAATTTACTTTCGTATCTGACCATTTCTCCACGTTTACAACCTGTTACTGGAACGTGAATTATCAATAGAGAGGATTTCCGCTAACACATGGCTCTTCGACTATACACTGCATTGATTGCACATGAGCACTGTGTGCAGGACCAGTACTCAAACCCGCATACGTAACAGGATACCATTTCGAGCTGCCGGTGGGAAGTATTAACTTGTCTCCGTCAACACAGTGTATGCTTCCAACTGAGTAAGGATTCGAACTATGTAATTTAACGACTGGAAGTAAGAGTTTTCGATTGATAACTTACCCATTCCTGCCATCCTCCCAGCTACGAATATTTTTAATTTACAAAACATACAGTTACTGTACTCATGACTTACCCATCTTCCCTATAATATTATTGGACATGTCTAAAATCTACTCTACTTTTACTTTGTTAATCATTTGATTTTGCTTCACCACATCACAATATATGCTCTATTTTCTTTTTCTATACTTATCTATACATTTGTAAAACTAAATTTTTCATGCCTCAGTTCTTACTTTAATGTTACGTAAATTATTTGGCCATTCTTTACATGATTACGTACATCTTTTCGTTGCATTTACCATATCACTTTCTGATGCCACTAGAAAATGAACTTTTTAACAAGTGGAACAAGCATTCAAAAATTCAATACACAGTTGCGAAGCAGCCGTGCTCTCCAAACATTGACACAAATAATTACTCAAGACCATTTCACCGAGTTACCTATGCTTTAATATAGCATGGGCGTACAGGAAGCCGCTTAAAGTTACCTTTACATCCATAGTAAGAGGCAACGCCATAAAAGCTCCTCCAAAATAAACTCTTTCTTCAACTGCCGTAGGATAAACGGCAGAATTTTTTGGTTCCTGTGTCAGGTTCCACAAAATGATCGACATACTATTGTCATCTAATATAACGAGCCGTATGCAATAGGAACTATCTGCAAAACGCAATGTTCCAAGCTTCGCCGTTGCAGTAACTGAGCAGCTACCTCCCACGAAATCATCTTCAACAGCTGTGAAGAGTAAAAGTATACCATTTTCAGGAACTCACGTGATGACTTCTTTTGGTTCTTTAATAATTACTGAACTTCGTTCTCTGCCCAACAGTAGAATCATGGAGTCAGCTTCGGCACCAGAGGGTTAAAAAACGTTACAGATCATCCTTTAGGAAGACTGCGACAACATTTTTGTTAGTTTGCATTTTCCCCAGTAGCTTATGATTCAGTCGCGTGAATTATTGCGTAAATCACTAATCGCCTGCATTCATTTGTAACGTTTCGCTTACCATCACACTTCCTATCACAGTAACCACTCCAGTAACGATTTATTAGCTAATTTAATTACGACCTTTCTCCCAGGAATGAAAAGCGACGCTCGTTTCTTTGAGTTTGCGACCCCCTTCCCCTACACCCTGAAGAATAAATTGGCAAGAATGACCACAATGAGTCGTTACAGTTGCGAGGGCAACAAGGAGAGAGTGGGCTATTAAAACAAGATCGGTTTAATTATATTCTGAGAAATGTAAAAAATGGGGATGAAATTAGTGAAACGCTATGAATATTATCCGTGAAATCCACTCCTGAATTACTGAATCTGCAGTTTAACAAGTATATCGTCACAAGACATTGTGGCACATGGTGTTTAGAACCCAGGACCTATTTATCAGTAGCACTCGCATTTATCATTTAAGCCATCTGAGCAAGCCACACCGATCCTCATTTTCATTAACAATAAAATGATTTTTGGTAGTTCATGTCTGTGTACTTTCAGTGGCTTCATCCGAATTTATTCCATTCGTTCCGTTTCAGTGAATTTTAATCAGTTTTGTATATGGTGTCTGCCGGCCGGGGTAGCCGAGCGATTCTAGGCGCTAAAGACTGGAAACGCGCGACCGCTACGATCGCAGGTTCGAATCCTGCCTCGGTCATGGATGTGAGATTTCCTTCGGTTAGTTAGGTTTAAGTAGTTCTAAGTTCTAGGGGACTGATGACGTCAGAAGTTAAGTCCCGTAGTGCTCAGAGCCATTTGAGCCATTTTTTATGTGGTGTCTGTTCTTTCGGACATGTGCTAGAGAACAGACACCAAACACACAATCAACGTGAGGGGGCCAATTTATCACTTCAGTGCAGATGATCACCACACACTAGCTCTTCAGTGGAACCGGCAAAATGCCATGAATAATGGAAATAATGGACAAGGGGTACTACATCAGTAGTGTGTGGATAGGTTGAGAATTTTGGTCTAACGGGAGGCGTGCTAGGGAGCGCAGTGGTCAACATATCTACCTAGTAAGTAGAAGTAGTACAAATTTTCAACTTTCCCCATTGATTTCAATCAAAGCCCACTAGTAGCTAATGTAAGTCATTTCTTTGTGCCTTAAGTCAGTTTGTTTATCTCTGTTACAGGGTAAGCCACCGTCTCCTGTCATGCCCTTTTTCTGGCGCGGTTACTCCAGAAGCGAGAACCTCATTGCTTCTGCAGAAAAAAAAGGAGGAATACGTAACTGGCAATGAATGTTTTCGTCGACCTTGGAGACGATCTCAGGATTTCTTGTTAAAGCAATTACTCGCAGTATGCTGGAAATCAATCTCTAATCCCAACCTGGCATATATTTTCATTTATCACGTTTGAAAACCGCCTGCTTTCTCGTTTTGTCATCTATGACTGAAATGCCATTAACGTCAGTTTACACCCACAGGTACTGCCGTCGATACGAAGTATGCTACGACATGCATTGCTTTTCGGAACAATATTACGCGATCACCGATTCCTTGTATCTGAACGCTATTGCTTAAAGCTGTATTTCGCGGTTTGTTTACGTGAAGTAAAAGAAGTACCAACGCTGATTTTTAAGATAAATTATATTTAATTAGTTGATTTGCCGAGGAAACAGATTTCCTTTTTTGCCTGATTAAGTAATGAAAACACATTCTGATGCTGAAAGGACAATTCTACGAAACGTTTCCATCTTTACTCCAGCAGTTTTGAATTTCTTAACTACACTTCCGGGGAACATTCACAGGCCCAGAATCATTTAAACATAAGTGGAAAGTGATTCCTGACGAAAGCGTAAATTTTCTTCTCAACTGTAATGAAGGTTAATATTCTTGACATACGTAGACGTCAGATAATATTAATGACATTACTTATTCACACGTCTTTGGTACACAACGGGAATGAAAGCGCATACCTTTGTCAGTAACAACTGGAATCCACACTTGAGGCCCAAAAAGTCTAATCGGAGACCAGTTTTTCGCAGAATCATTGAAAAGCTTCTCGAACATTTCCAGTACCACAAGTATGGAGCATATCTGAAACCCAAGAACATTAATAAGTTGTAAGATAAAATACTAAATTGCTGGATAACATAGGTCCAAAATAAATACAGAGTTATTCGTAAATATCTCCAAGGTTTCAGAAGACTACTGTGCGAAAATTACAAGGCATACAGAAAAACGCCGCGTCAGTGGATACAGCACGTTAGTAAGATTTGAATCTTAACATGTGCCGTGGCGTATTTGCACTAGGAGTTACGCGTCTCAGAACATGTGGATAATACGTCCTCTGCGAATCGCCGCATCGAATAAGTTCACTACTCCAGATATTCAACCCAGTGAACAGGTTTCCAAAACAGATTACTGTCGATGAATTGCACGTACACTCTTTGACATAAAACTTGACCGGCGGCCGGCCGCTTCAGAGGCTAAGTCCGCGCCGATCGCGACATGGGACAAAAAAACTGGCCAACTCGCTAATTCTCTAAGTCCGGTTATCTGCACAATCTGGCAACACTGTAGACTGCGGCACTTCCTGGAGGAAAACTTGTCCCATGATAGAGAAACTATATGCTGATTACGCCTGTGGTCTAGCGGTAGCGTGCGTTGTTTCTGTTCATAATGTCAGTGGATCGAGAGCAGCTGGCAAAAAATATTTTTATAGCCTCTTCTGTCTGAATGCTGAAGACGTGAATGTAATGGTAGCGCAGATTCAATCTATTTCGCTTTGTGACACACCGATATCAAAATTTTATCCAGTAACGATTTTGCGGCAGATTTCCTGCAGACTGTCCTCCTCTGGACGCCGTATGCGGCAAAGCTCCGGGATCCATTTGCTGGCTACTGGCAGCGGCCGTGGCGACAGCAGCGGCGCTGCACTCCCCCGTTCTTTATCGAAAGCGCCTGCTACCGCTCATCGCTTTTGATGATTTAAAACGCTTTATTATTAAATGTTGCTCCACAGAAAATTTCTACAATTTCCATTCACGCTCAAAAGCAACGGAGACAGACGCCCTGATTAGTAGGCGGGTATTATATTACATTAATCGGCAAGAGCTGAGTATGGCCCGAAATTAATTTTATAGACTGGGACGAAATTAAACCACCTCACTACATTCGATGAATTTATAAATGCTTCATACCTCGTTTCGTTTCCTTTCAAACTCAATTATTTGGGCAACTTTTGGTCAATGTTTGGATGTTTCCGTCAAGCCAGAGTGAGCGTCTGTGGTGTAAAGTGTATTACAGTTCTTGTTTCATTCCTTATGGTAAGTCTATGCGATAAACTGTGTGAATACCTTGCAATGCATGCTCTGTAGCAGTGCAGGAACACTGCACATTTGGAGTTCGATGTATGGGTTCATGAAGTATTTATTGTTGATCGGAAGTGATAGTTAAGGTCATCAGATTTAAACCAGAAAAATTTGTCGTTTTGAAGGTTTCAGAGAACGGAAAGGAATTGCTAACGCCGGTGTTAGAAAACGTCTGCAGTTAAATGCTATTGCAAAAATTTAGAAGAAGGGAACTATATTAATGAACATGTGCACTTCATAAACAACCTTCTGACGTGTTAGACCTATATGACGAACAAAGCTCAAATTTATATCGTTGACAGTCGGTTTGAATCTTTTCAGGGTCTATTTTACAGTGAAGCACCTTGGAATTTGCAAAGCAGAAATCCATGATATTAACTTAATTTACTAAGTCGAAATCGGACGAAGATTGATGTTTAAAGGCATTCATCAGATTTCGCATAAGAAATTTTTACTAGCAGTTTGCAACTCCATTAATTAAAATGGAAAATAAAAGGTTGTAGTCAGCGGCTTCTACCGTGATTCGAACTGCTATGTCTTATAGTATAAGTACTGCAACGCACAAGGGAACCTCTGAGCTAACGACACACTGGCGGCCAGAGGCGGAATATAGTCACTGCGATGTTGCCTGAGCCTCAAAACGCAACCTTAAACACACGAACAGAGGAGGTGGAGATTACTGTTTTAACGTCCCGTCGACAACGATGTCATTAGAGACGGAGCACAAGCTCGGATTAGGGAAGGATGGGGAAGGAAATCGGCCGTGCCCTTCCTAAGGAACCATCCCGGCATTTGCCTGAAGCGATTTAGGGAAATCATTGAAAACCTAAATCAGGATGGCCGGGCGCGGGATTGCACCGTCGTCCTCCCGAATGCTCACACAAACAGGTGTTACTTATGTGAAGAACGCCGTTTTTGGAGTCCAGAAATTAAATATACTTTCTAATTGTGTCATCTTGCAGTGGATTATATCGTACGAGTCTTCGATGTGGAAAACGAATGTCAAGTGAATTTAGCGAGGTAACGCCGACCTACATCCGGAAGTAAATGCACTATCAGTGTGTTGACAAATACTTGCTACGACGCTGCCATTTCTAGGCTCTCTGACGAGGCAGCTCTTCAGCGAAATGCTTGCCGTGATTCTCCGATACGGTTCTTCAGAGTGGAGACGCGCGCGCACGTTTGGTTTTTATGCGGCGTTCTCCCCTGATGGTTTGTGACGTCGCCTTGTGGGCTATGTATACAAATGAGACATTCAATTATCATTAATCCAGAATCATACAAGTTTCAGCTTCCGGCGTGGAAGAAGGCTGTGACGCCGACATTATATCATTTCAACGTAGGGAAAGCAAAACGGATCGTTCAATGTTTCTCATTCAACATAAAGCATGTGAGATAATTTTCCGTAACGTTCATAATCATCTAAAAACACAAACGAAGTAAAAATACACCGGAAGCTTATCCGATTGAATATAACGCTTTGCACCTCGATGTCGAATTTGTCCACTTGCAATCTTTTGCAGCATACACATAGAATGTCATGATTACCACGAGAATGAAGAAATATGTTGGTAAGGATGGAAGCAAGAAGAGACGCAGTCAACAAATATTCTATTCCTCATGGCATTCATTTCATTTGACACGTAAGAAGAGGTAAAGCGGGAATTTACTTTCGTTAACACGAAAGATATGCCGCACATATTGATAACGAGGAAGTCTGCGTCTTCATACGTTTCCTCCTTGAAATCTGTATGCTCTATTATATACTAAGTAGCCCGATCATTGTTTCAGTAATGTTACCCTCTTGTTTGACACCGTAACGATGAACAGATTCCAAATGCATGTCTCCCTTCCTGGGTTGTTTTTTGTGTTTTATTGCTTGGAATTCCTGAAGCAGACCACTGTGCCTTCCCCCCTCGTGGGTTAGGTCTCAAAACTAAACCGCTTTGTATCCAATGGCATAATTTATTCAGACAGCATCAGCATAAGACTATCAAACAAAGCCTTCCATTTACAGTTGCAGCACTCTAACCAGCACTGACCAAAGTGTAATCCACGGTCATGGTCCTAAATTACCAGCTGTCTGCTGCTGTGGCAAAGTCCGTACTACACTTTCGATTCCGCAGCACCATTTTAACTGGTAACACTGTGTAGTTGCACAGTTGTGCTACCAGGTCTGTCCTCACACTGTCAACTTTACGTATCTCACTTCTCCTGTAGCGTAGATCACGAGGAGCCGAAGTAAATGAGTGTATTCTGCATGACGTAACATTCAGTATTCCCTTCTTTCATAGCCACTCTTCATGTGCATCGATACCAAATAGGAATGCGAAAACTCTTGCGAGTGAGAGAATGACAATAACAATCGTAACAAGAACAAGCAAATAATGAATGATGTTTATTCCAACGCAGAACGAGAATGGCTTTAAATATAAAAATCTGTATCTATATCTATATCCATATCTATTGATCTTTGAGTTGGCACAATGCAAATATATTCTTAGCATTTAGTTACTGAATTTAGTTCTGGATGTTTGCAGAGAAAAGGAAAAGTCGGTACTTCTCGCTAGTGTAATATAATGTGAACCAGCAACTACCCTTTCCTTAGAACACGACTCAAGCAGGTCCTCAAGTAGGTAGCAAGGCACAACTGCATTCTGTTCCCTGACATTGCTCTGATGACGGTTAATGCAGATAGTTCCGATTATGAAATACAAAACGTACTGCAGGTTAGTTCCTAGGATAGTAACATTAAATTTGCGTTGTAGACGGCACATGAACGTGACGACTATCCATATTACTCATCAATATAAAAAGACAATATTTTGGGAATTTAGCAGGATTACTCAAAATGAATTCTGAAATTGGGTGACTGACTGCACAGGTGCTAAACGTCGTCAAGAGTACACGATGTCCTAATCGCATTAGGAATATGAAGATCGTCTTCGACAGCTCGCAACTTTCACATTGCTATCTCCACCCTACTCCAGACAGCCCTCGGTGGAGTTGCACTACGTTGCCGATGTTATGGAAGGCCTTCAAACCGACAACAGACCACATATTGAAAAATACAAGCGAATTCTCTTGCAGCGTAAGCTTATTGTAACTAATCTAAAAATTATTGGAGAGGAACATTGTCCTATTCAAAAAAAGTAAAATGTTACACACTGTTGACGTCAAACGGACATTATCTATGTCCTGTCTTGTGTCCTACTCATCTATAATATCAAGTGTACTATGAAAATGATTATATATAATGGATGATAGGGTAATGCATTGATACCAGATGGCGGGGGCCGGCCGGTGTGGCCGTGCGGTTCTAGGCGCTTCAGTCTGGAACCGCGTGACCGCTACGGTCGCAGGTTCGAATCCTGCCTCGGGCATGGATGTGAGTGATGTCCTTAGGTTAGTTAGGGTTAAGTAGTTCTAAGTTCTAGGGGACTGATGACCTTAGAAGTTAAGTCCCATAGTGCTCAGAGCCATTTGAACTATTTAACACAAAATGACATTAAAAATTAAAGTTATTCACGAGCAGCTAGTTGAGAATATGTATGAACATTAAATGACACGACGAACTGAAATAATATGACGAAGAGTTCAGCGCTCACTGGGAATAGAGCCCCACACATATCGTTGTTGACTACACACAAAGAGACGTCAGCTACCGAATTTTTATCCACCAGCTGCTCAGAATAGCATCTTGAACTTACAGTCATCTCGCAAATAGTTCTGTGTCTCACTGGGAGTTAAAAACGTCAGATATCGTTAGTGTTGACAACGAATGAAAATACATTAAAAATCAAAATTATTATCCACCAGCAGACAGGTGTTCTCATGATAGAGCTTGATAATACATAATTAAATCTTTAGTGCCGGGCCAGGATTCGATCCCATTCACGCGTAATATGTGAAGGTGTTGAGGAATCTGCAGTTTTGAACAAACAACAAATTGTAGCCGAGCTGTATTGCCACGAAGGGATCAAATTCCGCGTTAAGGGCGGTCTGAGTTGCATTCCCAGTTTAGAACCAATTTTTTCGACATACAGAAGCTCAAATAAAAGATGGAATAAGTGTCCTGTGACCATACATAGCGTTTGTGTCGTCACTTGAAATAAATAACTAGTATAAGAAAGGTTACTGGTGATAGAGTTTCTACATGTCGCCACTCCAGACTTTATTGTGGTTCAACCTACCGTCTACTTGGTAAAGAAGGAATATCATCTTTAATGTGAATTTTCAGACCACGCAGCCATTATATCTCTTTCACTTGGTGTAGCCAGGAGAGAATGGAATCTGTCTCTCCCTATCTAAAATCATTGACGGAAGTGGGAATCGAACCCAGACCATAGGTATAACAACCTACCATCCGTCCAACAGACCACGAAATCCTCTTCTCTGCGAGTCATTTTTCTATCGTAACGCAGTTGCGCCACACTGGATGAGAATTCTGACACACAGGCTCCCTGTAGTAATTTGCAGCATGTTCAGTAAATTCATTTACTTGGTTGACCGAATCACCATGAACTAGCTGCCTCGGCTACCCAGTGCATACATTCGACTATTTTGTAATCACAGAAATAAAATCACGTAACTGCCACCTACACACAACTGCCAACAGTGTAGGATGCAGAAGTTTAAATAGGAAGTGTTCCTTTCCACTTGAGCTATTCTATTGCGCTATCTGTTACTAGAAAACGTCGTTCAGTCCAAAAGAAAAGCTGTAACTGTTTGTCTCTCAGAAGTCAAGACCTGGCCATATGCATAATCTCACAGTGCTGTGGAATCCAAAAGTTCTGGAGGAATAGTTGCCGAGCTCTGGAGCTGCTGTAGCTACGTGTCAGCTTGTAGCATAGATAAGATGTCGCGAGTTCGAATACATTCAGTGCTACATTTTTTAAAACGCGATTATGCTCTCTGCTGAAGGTATCAATCTAATGGAACTTTGAACATAATTCCCTTCACTTCTCAACCCAAAGTAGTCGCATGTGGAAAAAGGGCTAACTACTGTGACATTTTGTTCTATTCAGGTTTAATAGACAGCAGGCAGCAGATGCATCTCGAAGATGTGCAGGGAGAGCGCATCGTGCCATAATATGTCAGAAAAGTATTTTCTACATTAGCCGTCGTGTGGTAGTGATATTTTATTCTTCTTCAAACTTTGTTTGACAGCTTTAACTCAGAACAAGTTTTCTACATGCATGTAATCAATAAACTGCATGTGCATTGTCAGACTGTCATAGGTAACATCAGAGAATTCGCATATATCGTTGATGTTTAATTTCTCTCTCATGTTTACTATTGTTTTAACAACACTAAAGGAAACCTTACGAAAATTGTGCACTGTATTATAAGAAATGAAATAAAACTAACCATGATAACCTTACGACGAAAGTATCTGTACACAAGCATGCCTCTATCGACACGAATTAGTACAATACTACTCACTTAGATTTTGATTGGGTCTGTGTTTAATTGGTATGCTGTGTCATACTCAAGAGGTATGCAAATGTGGCATTTCATAAATATAGTTACGTATTCCTAGAAACCCAAAATTCGCTTGGCAGCAGCGGAAAGAGGCCTTACCTGTTGTGCAGCATTGTAAGTTTTTCAACATTGCACTATGAGCTGAAAGCATTTTCTTGCGATTTCCTTACTGATGTTTGATCTGACTGCTTGTAGCTCTTTCACAGAAGGGATAAAAACGTTACAGTCAGTGAGACTGGAACTGCGAACCGTAACAGACGCTTTTTCACAGGTCAGCACGTTACCACAGAGCTGGCGAGGAGGTATGGGTCTTAGCTTCCTATTACGAGGGCAATAGTAACTAGAACTCGTAAACCGCTATTTGAAGGTCGAGATTAGTTGTGGTTTCCACCTGCAACGACTTTTCTGGGCTGAAAACCGTAAATTTTCAATCTTTTGTTTCCCTTCAAGCGATAATAACTCAGATTATTCAATGGAAATGACAGGTAAAATCAAGTGAACTTTGAGGCTTAATTCCGTGCACACCAGGAAGTAACTCGTCGATCACAGAGTTGCCAAACATACGTTGCCTTGTTGCCAAATCTCAGTTACAGTACCAGCAGGAAGAAGACGAACCGATGTGATCCTACAGCGGTCTGGGAAGTGACCATAGCTGGTGTCTCCAAGTCGCGGCTGCTACGGCCTGGAATACGTAATGCGTCTGATTCGCTTTCTGTAACTAGGTTTAGGGACTGGAGCGTAGTTACTAATAATACTCAGAACTGACTGCAAACTGAGCATCATAAATCAGTAACTCTCATTGTTGTTTTTATATTTCTTTCGTAAGTGTACTCAAAACTAAGAAAGTCATTCACAGGCGTTTTCGTGCCTCGCCGATAGTCGAGCACAACATACAAATAAAAATAAAAAAGAATGTGTGTGTGTGTGTGTGTGTTTGTGAGAGAGAGAGATTGAGAGAGAGAGAGAGAGATAAATAAAAAGCAATGAGAGAGAGTGTAAAAAATTGTTGTAAAGAAATTGAATCGTGGTATTTAAAGAAATCTTTCATTAAAATGACACGTTCCACATCATTACGAAATGTCGTATTCATGATCTATGGAACAAGAGTTAATCTAATGTAATCTAATCTAATCTAATCACATCATATTGATGATTAGCTATGAAGAGTCATGAATTACCGAAATTTTGGCCAATACCAGTAACCAAATCTAAACTTGAAAATAAAAGACGACAATTTTTGTAATAAACCGTGACTCCTATCAAGACCCTTTCGTCCCTGTTATCTAACCACGAAAGATGTCTGATATACCTCCATTCTGAAGTAACAAAGTGTGCATGCATTTAAAGATGAAGTGCATGATGTGAAGTTCTGTGACGGAGATACGAACCCAACACGTAATCCGATTGTTAACTAAGAAAAATCAAATGTTAAGTATCGGTTCTTCTTACGAGCCGCTAGGTGTCTGAATCTAAAATAAGGATACAAACTTTTGTGCCTAAGCGACAATCGAACTGCACACCTACCGTGCATCCACGAATATAGCTTAAGTATCAGTTGCTTACTCATGAACAGTAAGATGTGTGCGTGTTTGACCAGAAATAACGACACCTGTTGCGATTGTTGGAAACACATGAACAGACATTGAAATTGCGCGTTAATTTTCACTAGCAGGTGGGTGTGCACTTGATAAAGCTAGAAATGAAATTATGAATATTTTTGTACTGGATCAGGTTTCAGACCCACATACTTACCTTTGGAGGAGACCTAGAGAAGATTGCAGTCTTGGGAAAAGGAACGACATGACTGAACTATACTGTTCCGAGAGATTCAGATCCTCGAAAGAGGAGATACGAATTCGAATCACAGTCCAGCACCAAATTTTTAAACGTCTCTAGTTCAATCAAGTACAAGTAAAATAAGAGCCCTGTCCCTTTAAATGGCTATCGGTTCATCAAATAAAATAAAATTTCCTAATGTAAGTAAGCAACTGGCGACTGTATTTCTGTTTACCATGACTTCCGCTGTGTCATTTCCCAACGTAAACCGGCTCTTCCCAGTTGGTAATGAAGGAACGTGATGTTTAATGCGGATTCTGGATTATAACGTCTTTCTCTTGAGGTTACCAGAGGTAAAATAAATCTGTTTGTGCCTCTTAAAAGTAAATGGCTGAACCCACGCATTGCACCTGTGATAGCTCGTTCCACCATACCATTGTGGCCACATTACCCAGCCCCAAGAGTGTGCTGTAACGGATGATGTGCTTAGCTTACAAAATTAGTCACGGTGGAAAAAATGCGAGTCTATTAAATGGTCAAGTAGAAGCAAGCTTCTGACGCAGAGATTATGCTATTCTCATGTCAGCAGGATGTAAAGACTTTTCTAGGCATCATAGGCTGGATGTGAAGCCATTTTGATTTTTCACAAATTCAGCAAATTTCTTAGTGCGAGAAAATCCACTGTGAAGTGTGAAGTTGCCGGATAATTCGATTATTACTGTTATTATTAATACCATTCTATTCATACCGCTGCTGTAACACAAGTGCTTGAACATCATTTAATGCCTTTTGGTCATTATAGATGTAGTTTCCCAAAACAGGTTCTTTCCCTGTCTACGGAATCGTTTTCATGTTAATATCAAACACCAGCAATTACTCGTAGATTACTTTAAAACTAAAGTAATTGACGAAGACGTTACTTGGTAACAAAAACGCACTGCCTTTCTTCATTTACTTTCGCCTAGAAATGGCTATCGAGTACTGACAAACCAAAAGGCAAGAGATCTTACTGCCTTCCGATATACGTTGCTGTTAGTTCTTCCACATGATTTGGTCGACATGACCTGTTTCAAGTTGTGTATGACAGACAGTGATTTAGAAAATCTATTGTTTCCCTTTGAAATAAACAGAAGTATTTTCATTCTAAGCTGTCCAAGTACAAAATTTTCGCAATATTAGTCCAAATTTAATATTCGCTTCTGTAATGTAGGAAAGTATTTCACAGTCGCAAAACTCGCATCCGAAACGTTGACCTTACACTTAGCCGCTGACCATACATTCTACCTCAGAGTGACACCAGTTTAAATAACCTAATGTAGCGAAGACTGTTTGCCAGTGCTCTTTCTCACCGGAAAATACGCAATTCACTCATTTGGCTCCATAAGTACACTGTAACAGTAATTTCTGTGTGAAATTTGTCAGTAAGCTTTTGCCTTCCAACCGGCAAAACACGGCAGAGTGCGGCCGGTAAACAATTCACAAACCACGATTTAGTGCCAATAAGACGATTTCTTTAAACATTGTCGAAGCTGAGGGAATTTAGTTTCTGCTTAAATCGTCTTAAGCAGCAACGTTCACAGATATCTCAAATAGGAAAAAGCTGAATATCCAGGTACGAAGGTTGTAAAACAAACTTCCCACAGTTTGTGTCAGGTTGATCTTTTCGTCTGATAACACTGCTTAAGTATTTTGTCTAAGAGGTATCACAAGTAGTATCCCTGTGGCTGTGGGAATCATTGGTTGAAAACGAGTTTAACACCAATGGGTACAGTGCTGCTAAATTTTCACAATTATTATCAACCTAAGTCTGAGTTCATCCACAAACTGAGGCGTATTTATAATATTGGAGCTAGACTGTGTATCCTTGTCTTTCTTGAGTGGTCATTGGAAGGCGTTTACACACACGTATACAATACTATGAATACTTCGAACGCTATGGTTAACGTTGCTCTCATAAACTACTTTTTTTTTTAAATTCTTCTGGGTCTTCAGCGTGCAATATGTGTTGTAGATACAGTCTCAGACCAAAAAATTGACCCCCGAGTCGTTCACGTAAGGTGGACAATACAGTCGTGCTCCTCTCAGAATTCTATGTCTGGCAATATGCTCGATCTAGCAACATGTAGACTGCGGCACTTCCCAGAGGAAGTCTTGACTCCAGTCTTAGTACATTACTCTTGACTACGACCGTAGTCTTGAGGTAAAACGCGAGACCAGCTAATATGATATTGTAGATTCGCTTGAATTACACTCATAGCTTCAGCACCGAGAGAAAAGGGGCGATAAAAATTTTGTCGATATGTGCTTTCGGTCGCCAGACGTCATGTTAGCTGTTCTCGCGTTTTACCTGAAGACTACGGTCGTGTTCCAGCAGCGGTATGAATAAAATGATATTAATAATAACAGTAATAATCGAATTATCCGGCAATTTCACACTTCACAGTGGATTTTCTCGAACTAAGAAATTTGCTGAATTTGTGAAAAATCAAAATGGCTTCACATCCAGCCTATGATGCATAGAAGAGTCTTTACATCCTGCTGACATGAGAATAGCATAATCTCTGCGTCAGAAGCTTGCTTCTACTTGACCATTTAATAGACTCGCATTTTTTCCACCGTGACTAATTTTGTAAGCTAAGCACATCATCCGTTACAGCACACTCTTGGGGCTGGGTAATGTGGCCACAATGGTATGGTGGAACGAGCTATCACAGGTGCAATGCGTGGGTTCAGCCATTTACTTTTAAGAGGCACAAACAGATTTATTTTACCTCTGGTAACCTCAAGAGAAAGACGTTATAATCCAGAATCCGCATTAAAAATCACGTTCCTTCATTACCAACTGGGAAGAGCCGGTTTACGTTGGGAAATGACACAGCGGAAGTCATGGTAAACAGAAATACAGTCGCCAGTAAGCTTACTTACATTAGGAAATTTTATTTTATTTGATGAACCGATAGCCATTTAAAGGGACAGGGCTCTTATTTTACTTGTACTTGATTGAACTAGAGACGTTTAAAAATTTGGTGCTGGACTGTGATTCGAATTCGTATCTCCTCTTTCGAGGATCTGAATCTCTCGGAACAGTATAGTTCAGTCATGTCGTTCCTTTTCCCAAGACTGCAATCTTCTCTAGGTCTCCTCCAAAGGTAAGTATGTGGGTCTGAAACCTGATCCAGTACAAAAATATTCATAATTTCATTTCTAGCTTTATCAAGTGCACACCCACCTGCTAGTGAAAATTAACGCGCAATTTCAATGTCTGTTCATGTGTTTCCAACAATCGCAACAGGTGTCGTTATTTCTGGTCAAACACGCACACATCTTACTGTTCATGAGTAAGCAACTGATACTTAAGCTATATTCGTGGATGCACGGTAGGTGTGCAGTTCGATTGTCGCTTAGGCACAAAAGTTTGTATCCTTATTTTAGATTCAGACACCTAGCGGCTCGTAAGAAGAACCGATACTTAACATTTGATTTTTCTTAGTTAACAATCGGATTACGTGTTGGGTTCGTATCTCCGTCACAGAACTTCACATCATGCACTTCATCTTTAAATGCATGCACACTTTGTTACTTCAGAATGGAGGTATATCAGACATCTTTCGTGGTTAGATAACAGGGACGAAAGGGTCTTGATAGGAGTCACGGTTTATTACAAAAATTGTCGTCTTTTATTTTCAAGTTTAGATTTGGTTACTGGTATTGGCCAAAATTTCGGTAATTCATGACTCTTCACAGCTAATCATCAATATGATGTGATTAGATTAGATTAGATTACATTAGATTAACTCTTGTTCCATAGATTATGAATACGACATTTCGTAATGATGTGGAACGTGTCATTTTAATGAAAGATTTCTTTAAATACCACGATTCAATTTCTTTACAACAATTTTTTACTCTCTCTCTCATTGCTTTTTATTTATCTCTCTCTCTCTCTCAATCTCTCTCTCTCACAAACACACACACACACACACACACACACACATTCTTTTTTATTTTTATTTGTATGTTGTGCTCGACTATCGGCGAGGCACGAAAACGCCTGTGAATGACTTTCTTAGTTTTGAGTACACTTACGAAAGAAATATAAAAACAACAATGAGAGTTACTGATTTATGATGCTCAGTTTGCAGTCAGTTCTGAGTATTATTAGTAACTACGCTCCAGTCCCTAAACCTAGTTACAGAAAGCGAATCAGACGCATTACGTATTCCAGGCCGTAGCAGCCGCGACTTGGAGACACCAGCTATGGTCACTTCCCAGACCGCTGTAGGATCACATCGGTTCGTCTTCTTCCTGCTGGTACTGTAACTGAGATTTGGCAACAAGGCAACGTATGTTTGGCAACTCTGTGATCGACGAGTTACTTCCTGGTGTGCACGGAATTAAGCCTCAAAGTTCACTTGATTTTACCTGTCATTTCCATTGAATAATCTGAGTTATTATCGCTTGAAGGGAAACAAAAGATTGAAAATTTACGGTTTTCAGCCCAGAAAAGTCGTTGCAGGTGGAAACCACAACTAATCTCGACCTTCAAATAGCGGTTTACGAGTTCTAGTTACTATTGCCCTCGTAATAGGAAGCTAAGACCCATACCTCCTCGCCAGCTCTGTGGTAACGTGCTGACCTGTGAAAAAGCGTCTGTTACGGTTCGCAGTTCCAGTCTCACTGACTGTAACGTTTTTATCCCTTCTGTGAAAGAGCTACAAGCAGTCAGATCAAACATCAGTAAGGAAATCGCAAGAAAATGCTTTCAGCTCATAGTGCAATGTTGAAAAACTTACAATGCTGCACAACAGGTAAGGCCTCTTTCCGCTGCTGCCAAGCGAATTTTGGGTTTCTAGGAATACGTAACTATATTTATGAAATGCCACATTTGCATACCTCTTGAGTATGACACAGCATACCAATTAAACACAGACCCAATCAAAATCTAAGTGAGTAGTATTGTACTAATTCGTGTCGATAGAGGCATGCTTGTGTACAGATACTTTCGTCGTAAGGTTATCATGGTTAGTTTTATTTCATTTCTTATAATACAGTGCACAATTTTCGTAAGGTTTCCTTTAGTGTTGTTAAAACAATAGTAAACATGAGAGAGAAATTAAACATCAACGATATATGCGAATTCTCTGATGTTACCTATGACAGTCTGACAATGCACATGCAGTTTATTGATTACATGCATGTAGAAAACTTGTTCTGAGTTAAAGCTGTCAAACAAAGTTTGAAGAAGAATAAAATATCACTACCACACGACGGCTAATGTAGAAAATACTTTTCTGACATATTATGGCACGATGCGCTCTCCCTGCACATCTTCGAGATGCATCTGCTGCCTGCTGTCTATTAAACCTGAATAGAACAAAATGTCACAGTAGTTAGCCCTTTTTCCACATGCGACTACTTTGGGTTGAGAAGTGAAGGGAATTATGTTCAAAGTTCCATTAGATTGATACCTTCAGCAGAGAGCATAATCGCGTTTTAAAAAATGTAGCACTGAATGTATTCGAACTCGCGACATCTTATCTATGCTACAAGCTGACACGTAGCTACAGCAGCTCCAGAGCTCGGCAACTATTCCTCCAGAACTTTTGGATTCCACAGCACTGTGAGATTATGCATATGGCCAGGTCTTGACTTCTGAGAGACAAACAGTTACAGCTTTTCTTTTGGACTGAACGACGTTTTCTAGTAACAGATAGCGCAATAGAATAGCTCAAGTGGAAAGGAACACTTCCTATTTAAACTTCTGCATCCTACACTGTTGGCAGTTGTGTGTAGGTGGCAGTTACGTGATTTTATTTCTGTGATTACAAAATAGTCGAATGTATGCACTGGGTAGCCGAGGCAGCTAGTTCATGGTGATTCGGTCAACCAAGTAAATGAATTTACTGAACATGCTGCAAATTACTACAGGGAGCCTGTGTGTCAGAATTCTCATCCAGTGTGGCGCAACTGCGTTACGATAGAAAAATGACTCGCAGAGAAGAGGATTTCGTGGTCTGTTGGACGGATGGTAGGTTGTTATACCTATGGTCTGGGTTCGATTCCCACTTCCGTCAATGATTTTAGATAGGGAGAGACAGATTCCATTCTCTCCTGGCTACACCAAGTGAAAGAGATATAATGGCTGCGTGGTCTGAAAATTCACATTAAAGATGATATTCCTTCTTTACCAAGTAGACGGTAGGTTGAACCACAATAAAGTCTGGAGTGGCGACATGTAGAAACTCTATCACCAGTAACCTTTCTTATACTAGTTATTTATTTCAAGTGACGACACAAACGCTATGTATGGTCACAGGACACTTATTCCATCTTTTATTTGAGCTTCTGTATGTCGAAAAAATTGGTTCTAAACTGGGAATGCAACTCAGACCGCCCTTAACGCGGAATTTGATCCCTTCGTGGCAATACAGCTCGGCTACAATTTGTTGTTTGTTCAAAACTGCAGATTCCTCAACACCTTCACATATTACGCGTGAATGGGATCGAATCCTGGCCCGGCACTAAAGATTTAATTATGTATTATCAAGCTCTATCATGAGAACACCTGTCTGCTGGTGGATAATAATTTTGATTTTTAATGTATTTTCATTCGTTGTCAACACTAACGATATCTGACGTTTTTAACTCCCAGTGAGACACAGAACTATTTGCGAGATGACTGTAAGTTCAAGATGCTATTCTGAGCAGCTGGTGGATAAAAATTCGGTAGCTGACGTCTCTTTGTGTGTAGTCAACAACGATATGTGTGGGGCTCTATTCCCAGTGAGCGCTGAACTCTTCGTCATATTATTTCAGTTCGTCGTGTCATTTAATGTTCATACATATTCTCAACTAGCTGCTCGTGAATAACTTTAATTTTTAATGTCATTTTGTGTTAAATAGTTCAAATGGCTCTGAGCACTATGGGACTTAACTTCTAAGGTCATCAGTCCCCTAGAACTTAGAACTACTTAACCCTAACTAACCTAAGGACATCACTCACATCCATGCCCGAGGCAGGATTCGAACCTGCGACCGTAGCGGTCACGCGGTTCCAGACTGAAGCGCCTAGAACCGCACGGCCACACCGGCCGGCCCCCGCCATCTGGTATCAATGCATTACCCTATCATCCATTATATATAATCATTTTCATAGTACACTTGATATTATAGATGAGTAGGACACAAGACAGGACATAGATAATGTCCGTTTGACGTCAACAGTGTGTAACATTTTACTTTTTTTGAATAGGACAATGTTCCTCTCCAATAATTTTTAGATTAGTTACAATAAGCTTACGCTGCAAGAGAATTCGCTTGTATTTTTCAATATGTGGTCTGTTGTCGGTTTGAAGGCCTTCCATAACATCGGCAACGTAGTGCAACTCCACCGAGGGCTGTCTGGAGTAGGGTGGAGATAGCAATGTGAAAGTTGCGAGCTGTCGAAGACGATCTTCATATTCCTAATGCGATTAGGACATCGTGTACTCTTGACGACGTTTAGCACCTGTGCAGTCAGTCACCCAATTTCAGAATTCATTTTGAGTAATCCTGCTAAATTCCCAAAATATTGTCTTTTTATATTGATGAGTAATATGGATAGTCGTCACGTTCATGTGCCGTCTACAACGCAAATTTAATGTTACTATCCTAGGAACTAACCTGCAGTACGTTTTGTATTTCATAATCGGAACTATCTGCATTAACCGTCATCAGAGCAATGTCAGGGAACAGAATGCAGTTGTGCCTTGCTACCTACTTGAGGACCTGCTTGAGTCGTGTTCTAAGGAAAGGGTAGTTGCTGGTTCACATTATATTACACTAGCGAGAAGTACCGACTTTTCCTTTTCTCTGCAAACATCCAGAACTAAATTCAGTAACTAAATGCTAAGAATATATTTGCATTGTGCCAACTCAAAGATCAATAGATATGGATATAGATATAGATACAGATTTTTATATTTAAAGCCATTCTCGTTCTGCGTTGGAATAAACATCATTCATTATTTGCTTGTTCTTGTTACGATTGTTATTGTCATTCTCTCACTCGCAAGAGTTTTCGCATTCCTATTTGGTATCGATGCACATGAAGAGTGGCTATGAAAGAAGGGAATACTGAATGTTACGTCATGCAGAATACACTCATTTACTTCGGCTCCTCGTGATCTACGCTACAGGAGAAGTGAGATACGTAAAGTTGACAGTGTGAGGACAGACCTGGTAGCACAACTGTGCAACTACACAGTGTTACCAGTTAAAATGGTGCTGCGGAATCGAAAGTGTAGTACGGACTTTGCCACAGCAGCAGACAGCTGGTAATTTAGGACCATGACCGTGGATTACACTTTGGTCAGTGCTGGTTAGAGTGCTGCAACTGTAAATGGAAGGCTTTGTTTGATAGTCTTATGCTGATGCTGTCTGAATAAATTATGCCATTGGATACAAAGCGGTTTAGTTTTGAGACCTAACCCACGAGGGGGGAAGGCACAGTGGTCTGCTTCAGGAATTCCAAGCAATAAAACACAAAAAACAACCCAGGAAGGGAGACATGCATTTGGAATCTGTTCATCGTTACGGTGTCAAACAAGAGGGTAACATTACTGAAACAATGATCGGGCTACTTAGTATATAATAGAGCATACAGATTTCAAGGAGGAAACGTATGAAGACGCAGACTTCCTCGTTATCAATATGTGCGGCATATCTTTCGTGTTAACGAAAGTAAATTCCCGCTTTACCTCTTCTTACGTGTCAAATGAAATGAATGCCATGAGGAATAGAATATTTGTTGACTGCGTCTCTTCTTGCTTCCATCCTTACCAACATATTTCTTCATTCTCGTGGTAATCATGACATTCTATGTGTATGCTGCAAAAGATTGCAAGTGGACAAATTCGACATCGAGGTGCAAAGCGTTATATTCAATCGGATAAGCTTCCGGTGTATTTTTACTTCGTTTGTGTTTTTAGATGATTATGAACGTTACGGAAAATTATCTCACATGCTTTATGTTGAATGAGAAACATTGAACGATCCGTTTTGCTTTCCCTACGTTGAAATGATATAATGTCGGCGTCACAGCCTTCTTCCACGCCGGAAGCTGAAACTTGTATGATTCTGGATTAATGATAATTGAATGTCTCATTTGTATACATAGCCCACAAGGCGACGTCACAAACCATCAGGGGAGAACGCCGCATAAAAACCAAACGTGCGCGCGCGTCTCCACTCTGAAGAACCGTATCGGAGAATCACGGCAAGCATTTCGCTGAAGAGCTGCCTCGTCAGAGAGCCTAGAAATGGCAGCGTCGTAGCAAGTATTTGTCAACACACTGATAGTGCATTTACTTCCGGATGTAGGTCGGCGTTACCTCGCTAAATTCACTTGACATTCGTTTTCCACATCGAAGACTCGTACGATATAATCCACTGCAAGATGACACAATTAGAAAGTATATTTAATTTCTGGACTCCAAAAACGGCGTTCTTCACATAAGTAACACCTGTTTGTGTGAGCATTCGGGAGGACGACGGTGCAATCCCGCGCCCGGCCATCCTGATTTAGGTTTTCAATGATTTCCCTAAATCGCTTCAGGCAAATGCCGGGATGGTTCCTTAGGAAGGGCACGGCCGATTTCCTTCCCCATCCTTCCCTAATCCGAGCTTGTGCTCCGTCTCTAATGACATCGTTGTCGACGGGACGTTAAAACAGTAATCTCCACCTCCTCTGTTCGTGTGTTTAAGGTTGCGTTTTGAGGCTCAGGCAACATCGCAGTGACTATATTCCGCCTCTGGCCGCCAGTGTGTCGTTAGCTCAGAGGTTCCCTTGTGCGTTGCAGTACTTATACTATAAGACATAGCAGTTCGAATCACGGTAGAAGCCGCTGACTACAACCTTTTATTTTCCATTTTAATTAATGGAGTTGCAAACTGCTAGTAAAAATTTCTTATGCGAAATCTGATGAATGCCTTTAAACATCAATCTTCGTCCGATTTCGACTTAGTAAATTAAGTTAATATCATGGATTTCTGCTTTGCAAATTCCAAGGTGCTTCACTGTAAAATAGACCCTGAAAAGATTCAAACCGACTGTCAACGATATAAATTTGAGCTTTGTTCGTCATATAGGTCTAACACGTCAGAAGGTTGTTTATGAAGTGCACATGTTCATTAATATAGTTCCCTTCTTCTAAATTTTTGCAATAGCATTTAACTGCAGACGTTTTCTAACACCGGCGTTAGCAATTCCTTTCCGTTCTCTGAAACCTTCAAAACGACAAATTTTTCTGGTTTAAATCTGATGACCTTAACTATCACTTCCGATCAACAATAAATACTTCATGAACCCATACATCGAACTCCAAATGTGCAGTGTTCCTGCACTGCTACAGAGCATGCATTGCAAGGTATTCACACAGTTTATCGCATAGACTTACCATAAGGAATGAAACAAGAACTGTAATACACTTTACACCACAGACGCTCACTCTGGCTTGACGGAAACATCCAAACATTGACCAAAAGTTGCCCAAATAATTGAGTTTGAAAGGAAACGAAACGAGGTATGAAGCATTTATAAATTCATCGAATGTAGTGAGGTGGTTTAATTTCGTCCCAGTCTATAAAATTAATTTCGGGCCATACTCAGCTCTTGCCGATTAATGTAATATAATACCCGCCTACTAATCAGGGCGTCTGTCTCCGTTGCTTTTGAGCGTGAATGGAAATTGTAGAAATTTTCTGTGGAGCAACATTTAATAATAAAGCGTTTTAAATCATCAAAAGCGATGAGCGGTAGCAGGCGCTTTCGATAAAGAACGGGGGAGTGCAGCGCCGCTGCTGTCGCCACGGCCGCTGCCAGTAGCCAGCAAATGGATCCCGGAGCTTTGCCGCATACGGCGTCCAGAGGAGGACAGTCTGCAGGAAATCTGCCGCAAAATCGTTACTGGATAAAATTTTGATATCGGTGTGTCACAAAGCGAAATAGATTGAATCTGCGCTACCATTACATTCACGTCTTCAGCATTCAGACAGAAGAGGCTATAAAAATATTTTTTGCCAGCTGCTCTCGATCCACTGACATTATGAACAGAAACAACGCACGCTACCGCTAGACCACAGGCGTAATCAGCATATAGTTTCTCTATCATGGGACAAGTTTTCCTCCAGGAAGTGCCGCAGTCTACAGTGTTGCCAGATTGTGCAGATAACCGGACTTAGAGAATTAGCGAGTTGGCCAGTTTTTTTGTCCCATGTCGCGATCGGCGCGGACTTAGCCTCTGAAGCGGCCGGCCGCCGGTCAAGTTTTATGTCAAAGAGTGTACATAGTGACGTTTACCGTATAACAAAATTTTGCCCGTAGTGAGCGCCTATAGCGTGACTTAAAAACTTTTAGTGAGACTATTCACTGATGGGGATATTTTTGTGTGTGTTGATCATAGTCATCGGTCGAAACAAGACTAAAATCTCATTTTTAGGCCATTTCTAGATACTTTTAATGACGTTCATGGTTTCTCATTCAGCAGAACAAAAATTCTCTAGTACTGCAGCAATGTAAACTCCGCTCCATGCTGTGTGTGAGGGAATCAAGCAAGACAAAGCTTCATGACTGCAAATTAACAAATGGTTTTAGTTATCAGTCCTATACTGCATAAATTTTTAAAAAGCAAGAAGTCCTGAGAATCAGTGTTAAGGCGAATTCGATACGTAAACTATTACATTCCTAAGCTTAAAAATGTTCCTGGAAGGGGGCATGCACATTATTCGACTAGCTATTTAAAGACATTGTCGACGAACAAATGTAAATAAGTGAACAAGAAGTTTACAGATCTGAGTTAGATCTCACAACACTCCAAGAAACAAATACAGTTACAGCATTTACATCAAAATAACTTACACATCCATTAATAGCGCTGGTGAAATCAAAATTATAGTAAATGGCTATAAAATATGAATATATTACAGTTAAACCAATAAGTATACTTATCAGACATTTCACACCACCAAACATTCCCAACAGATGCGCCTAACTTGTTTTTCGCTACTGGTTGAGGCGAATGAGTATCGCTTCACTTCCTGGTTTTCCACGAGACCGAAGTACCCCATCAGCCAAATTAATTGTAGTGAACGCACAGCTCTCAACTGACTTTTGATAGTGCGGCCAGAAAAGAACAGAATCTAAGCGTTTGAGAGGTATTACCGAAGGATGCTGAAAATTACGTGGGCTGATGCCATTCTACACGAAATTGGTGGGCAAAATAATTAAATAAACCTGGCAAGATTAGAGTTAGCAAACCCCCTCTTACATCTGACCAGTCATTCTAAATATCTTAAATTGCATATATTACGCTAAGCATTTAAGTTACGTTCAACGTAGTCTACAACATTTAGAAATTACTATACAGAAAAGTTTGTAATAGTTTATGAGAAGTGAAATAAATAATTACAGGGAGGTAGGTTTAAACTATGGACGCTAGCGGCAGTGGGCGTCAGAAGGCGGAAGAGGGAGAGAGGAACGCGATTCAATAATTAATGAAGATAAGGGAAGCGAGTGACTAAGTGTTACTGGGAAAAACCTTGAACATTTGTTTTACTGTTCGGCAGACGGAAAACGCCGTAGACAATTTCTGGGGAACGTTAGAGGAGGACGGAAGTGCTTTTGCTTCTTAAAACTAACAGGACACTGAATTGTGAACGGACGGCAGCAACAGAGGACGTTGCTAGTGCTTTTGTGTTACCGATGGTACAGCTGAGAAGACATAGCTTATGGCAGTCTCTTCCAACTCGTCTGGCTGCAACCATCCTAACTGGTCATATGAAGCAGTGAAATGGACGAGTGCTGTAGATGTAACACGCAGAAGCAATCCTTATAGTTCCGGCTGTGTAGTTTCCACCACTCTTGTTCTGTTACACAGAACTAATCTAAATAAATGAGAGACAGCAGAAGTTTACGTTCCACATCCTGGGGAAAGATTTGCCGAATCTTTGAAGGCATAGAGGCAAACGGAAGTCTTCCTGAACGTGGCGACAGTATATTCTGCCCAGCTGAAATACTCACCCGAAGTTTCGTCACCACTGTTTCCTGATGTACTGGAACAACGTCGAGAAGAACAGGAGGCACTTGTTCGCGGAATTATGAATGTATTAATTTCTTGTGGGATACTAAGATGACTTGGGACTTTTTTCGCATTTAGTCTACGCACCAGCTTTTGCGCTAATCTTACCCCTGGAGACAGATCATCGTTCACCTCAACGATCGCAGTGTTATGTGGCGCACACACTATCTAGTACAAGACATAATAGGAAATACGTTAAAACATCAGCAAATAACGTCCATGATACTACAGAGAGCGTAGAGGGGAAAACAAATCTAAAATACAACAAATGAGATGTTTGGTGTAAGTGATGATCAGAGATGAAAATGACAAAATCTAGGAGAGTTGGATAAGAAACCTAAGATAATGAAGTAATCATGATGTTATCTAAAAGCATGTTTTGAACAAATTTAACAAAACTACACTATTTCAGAAACCAAGCTCTGCTTATGCTTGTCAACATATACTGTGTTGATGCACAGACAAATATCAACCTACACTTTGCAACAAAATACGCGCGCTTTTGTATTTCTTAACATTGGGTGCATATTTTTCAAATACTAATACACCTATGAAAATAATATGCCACAACTTCTATACAGAAAGTACCTACTGCCCCCCCACCCCCATTTTTATTTTTCCTTTTTTTTCTCGCTTCGGTAATGTATCACCGGAATGTCTACCAGGAACTTCAGTACCAACAAAATATCATTAGGACCAACACGTGGGCCATTCATATCAGAATTTTATCCAAAATCAAATACTTGTGATGGGTGGTTAAAGTTTATATTTCAAAATTTCTAATTTTGATAGCGCGCTGCTCAAATTACAGGACTTGCCGACTATTACGGTCACCAGCAGTTGCAACTATGGTACCTTCGCTTTCGCATCTAATTTTAGTTGTGCTCGAAGTACAGCATAGTTATTTCAGCTGAAAGAAGTTTCAACATACTTCCGCTCGCAATTCAAAACATACATGCTACAATGTTTCTCTGGCTTCTCCGTAGCGCAGCCACTAAGCCGTTACGATAACAGCCGTATCTGCGTGCGGACTAGGTACGTTCGGGAGGGAGGGAGGGAGGGAGGGAGGGAGGTAGTAGTATAACGACAGCTTCGACCAGAGACGCCATCGGTACTACGTAACCACTGTGTCATATACATTTATTTTCATTACGATACTGGGACCCTTGTGATTATGTGAGTGTTTTGGGTGGGGAAGTTTTTGTTGTCAGTACATTCAAGTATATTAAAATCTCGAAAATATCGGACCACAGGGGAAGAAAAAATGTTAAGCCATGATCACTATGACCTTCCAATCTGACCTACGTTATACGATGCATCGTTCTCTCACCGTAAGTTGTTTTTAGAAAGTGTATTGTCACATTTGTTGGCTTCACCAGTTTAAAAACAAAATGACACCAGCCATATACGTTCGACCTTCGACTACGCTACACATTAGTCTGTCGGCACAACCTTCAATCCATATAAATTTACACTTTTTTTTGTTTTTGTTTTTTTTTTACTGTCGTTGGTAACTTCACTATTCTAAAAAGAACTATCGCGAACATCGTTACACAACTCTTAAGCTTCTGTACTATCACTTTATGACGTCAGGCTGTGGTTATGTAACAACGTTAACTTTCACAAAGCTCAAGGCGGTATTCTTGTTTTCCTTCCTTGTAACAGGAACATTTCGAGAAGCAGCTCATTGTATAAACGAAGAATAGCCACGAACAGAAGTGAAATGTACAAATTCCTCACCATGCCTAACGTGGAAAACAAAATAGGACTATTCTCTTGCCAGCTGCGAATGAATGTTCTTCTGTCTTTAAACATGGCACACCGCGCTGCACTCACCGACTGAAGGCCCGGACTCCCTACTTCCGTCTTCGAGAAATTAACAAGGTCACGTGACGACCAACTTGTATGCAAACAAACAAAAACAGTTCTTAAGGGCCCTACACATCCACCAACCAACCGACCGACCAACCAACCAACCGACAAGCTGGACGTGTGTAAGCGTTTTGACCGTTCGAGCGACGAACTTGAAGCGATGTCGGGCGATTAGAACCACTCGACAGCCGCCACCCGCCTCTCCCACCCACATAATTGTGCCGTGTGTAGCACTGTCGTGCCTACCACCCGACAAAAGTTCGCCTTTTGTGTGTGCGGCTTTAAATGCTGTTCTGATCTATATGACAGTGTACCAGACGGACAAAACTTTAAGGACAGAGTTTCTGGAGAAATTTAAAGACAGCCCATTTTTGCGGGACACGTCGTGCGAGTAGAATAGCAATATAGTTGCAAGAAATGAAGCACTTTTTTTCATTTCCTTAACGAATGCGTAACGATTTCATGTGGCACATAAAGAGGTTAAAAGTCCGTCGACCTCTTGTACTTTCGTTTTTAGGTTTTATTTCCGATACCTATTGAAAATGAAATCTAAAAACCGAAATATCGGCATTCAATGGACGTTAATTCATAAAATATACGTGCTTCATTGTTATAACTGTTAAAAAAGTCCAGCCTATGTCCAAGATCTCTGCTATGAAGGGCAGTATGTGGCATTTTTTTACAGTTTTAAGAGGTGCTAATTCAATCACTTCTTATGTATCTATTATATTTATTGGACAATGTGCGCCACAACCGTGTGCATTCTTTCTTCTTCGAATTTGAAATGACGGTCTTTAACTCACAGGTCATCTCTTATGCTACGTACGGTAAATAAATTAGTAACATTTACACGAAGGTCTTGTTTTATTTCTTTTGCTTTGCCATGATGTGTTTTCTAGTCAACTATAAATCATGTTGCAAGTTTCAGGAATCATTTTAGTTAATAATTGTTGGGCTACAACAGCACTGAATTTCAGGTCCTCTCATTTCTGCCAATAGCTAGAAATCGCAATGTAGCTAACAGCCTCTTCTCACAGCTCACATCCTCTTTGATGACTGCATTTTTTTTCGTTAAGAATGGTTTGATAATGTTCAGCAGCTCTGAAACGCATGATTTATCCATTCTTAGACAACTAGGAAAATAATCGGCTCCCAGCTGCTTAAGTAACACAACGTAGGTGAATTTCTTATCTTGCATTAGCGACTTCTTTGCCCATAGCCTTCTCTCGGCTTTTTTTTTTCTTTTTGCCTTGTTGCCTCTAAAACAGCCAAGGCAAACACTCCGTTTTTGTTTCTGTGTAAAACCAAGCAGTATTTCGTAGAACATAAACTTAATGTTTGTAACAAATCACAACAGGGTGGCGCTGTAATCGGTGGTTGCAGTCGGTCAGGACGCCTGTGGGGTGCTGCGAAATCGGTCGGTAAGTCGGCAATAAACTGGTGCGTGTATAGGGCCCTTTACAAATATTTAAAAAAGTAAGAAAAATGGAATACCGAAGTAGAAGATCCCTGAAAAGCAAACGACGATGTTTAACGCTATGAATTTTATCCATCGTGCACGAATTTGATGAGTGCCATACCTTAACATGAGATCAAAATGAGATGCGCTGGCGGTCTAAGGCGCAGCAGTCATGGACTATGCGGCTGGTCCCGGCGAAGGTTCGAGTCCTCCCTCGGGCATGGGTGTGTGTGTTTGTCCTTAGGATAATTTAGATTAAGTAGTGTGTAAGCTTAGGGACTGATGACCTTAGCAGTTAAGTTCCATAAGATTCCACACACATTTGAACATTTGAGATGCGCTGCTAGGATCATAACAAAAAACCATAGGTCCACAAAATGTAACGGAAATGATTACACAATGTAAATGGCAATCTGTAAGAAAGATTTCGTTGTTCCCGTGGAGGTCTGTTGTATTAATTGTGAGGTCCTGTAGTTGAAGAAGTGATGACCACCTCCGTCATATACGTTCCATTGGGACTGTGATAATAAGGTGAACGAGAGTAGGGCTCAAATCCTGAAACTCAGTAAACCTACTAACAAGTCGAACCTGGGGTCTGCATCCTTCTACTATTATCTTCACCTTTAAATCCTCATCCACTCCATCCTAACGTATGGAAAAATTGACTCGATCTACACCTCGCTCACATTTTACGAAAGCCCTTGACATTATTAAAAAACGTGCAGACTGACTCGCCTTTCACATACGTATACTTTCCCAACACGCATTCTATACCAGCTCGTCCATTTCCCCCACTTTCTTCTCTTCTTGAAGCACGTCCAACCCTGCACATTTAGCCGGAAAACCCAGTTCCAGCACCCAGTATCCTACCCGCTAGTCACCAACCCAGATACCATGCTGAGACGCAACAACCATATACTACTTCCCACGCTCTTCCATGCCTTATTCATCCTCTCCCGCCGGCCAGTGTGGCCGAGCGGTTCTAGGAGCTACAGTCTGGAACCGCGCGACCGCTACGATCGCAGGTTCGAATCCTGCCTCGGGCATGGATGTGTGTGATGTCCTTAGGTTAGTTAGGTTTAAGTAGTTCTAAATCTAGGGGACTGATGACCGCAGAAGTTAAGTCCCATAGTGCTCAGAGCCATTTGAACCATCCTCTCCCGCCGGAGTTTCAACCAACATCCACTACCCAACAACGAAATCCATCGCTAGCCAACAACGCTCCGAGCCTTCCACATTCCTTCCCCTCAACGTCTGTTAGTTGCTTCATGCGACTTCACAGGGTCCCACTATCGTACTCATTACTCTACCTCCATCACCGAGCGAGGTGGCGCAGTGGTTAGACACTGGACTCGCATTCTGGAGGACGACGGTTCAATACCGCGTCCGGCCATCCTGATTTAGGTTTTCCGTGATTTCCCTAAATCATTCCAGGCAAATGCCGGGATGGTTCCTCTGAAAGGGCACGGCCGACTTCCTTCCCTAATCCGATGAGACCGATGACCACGTTGTCTGGTCTCCTTCCCCAAACAACCAACCAACCACCTCCATCATGAATTTTATCATTTTCATGCACAACCATCATCACCACTATACTGTATCACAAAATCTACATCATTACCAGTCATTACACTCTAAATTTAGTGTAAAATGGTTCAAAATTCTTAAAACTCATCAAAATTGTTCACCAATGTATATTTTTAGAAACGGAATATTTTCATCTGTTTTATGTATTTTTGTCTGAAGAGCAGTTTTATCTCCTGTCAGTCGACCCTCTGGGGAAGAACTGAAACAACAATAAAGAAAGGAAAGACGGCTGGCACAGAAAATCTTCCCTCACTTCATACCCTTACGGAATATGGCTTAAATGTAAGGAAAGGAGATTACATTTCAATGCCCCAAGGTCGACGAGGTAATTGGCGACAAGGTATTAGATCGGAATGGACAGGGATGGGGAATGGAAGTAGAGCAGCCCTTTTCATTTTACGTACCTCAGCATTCACCTTAAGAAATTCAGGGAACCTAAACATGAATGTTCGGACAGGGCTCTGAAGCTCAGTTCTCCATTACCTGAACCAGCTCCAGCAGCTCACTCGGTGACAGAAAGCGCCAAGTGTTGCTACCGAGTACCTTCGGCAGTGTCATTGTACAGCGGATTGCAGATTATATTTAAAAATGTAAAAAAATAGTTTCTTAATATTTTAGTTTCCTCTAATTTATCCTGTTTGTGGGTGGAGGGGGTTCTGTATAAAACGGATAATGGTCTTTATTATGCGCAGTTTTCTGTATAGATATTTTGCAGTGCAATATACACACAAACGGATCTATAACGGATTACAGTTTCGGCGCTGGTGTAGTTGAGGACTATGATTTTCTTAGACAGTACTAACAAATTAGCTACAAATAGCCGAAATATTAAAGACGTGTCCGAAGACGGATCGAAGCTGCTAGTGTGAAACACTATTCAGTTTATTCACACACGGTATCTTGCAAAGACCTCCGTCTTCGAGGCTGAGTGGTGAGCGCAAATGGCTGCCATACGCAGGACCCTGGTTTGATTTTCGGTACTGTTGAGATTCCCTTGGTGGGGCTTTGGTACGAGGTGCACTCAGCCTCGTGATGCACTGAGGAGCTATTTGAATGAGAAGTAGCGGCCTCACCGTCTGGTAAGTCGACAAAACGGCCAGGAGACCGGAGTTCCTCTATACTGCATCCGCATGATGGCGTGAGGCAGAAGATGACACGGCAGCCGGTCGACAACATCTACATCTACATCTACATCATACTACGCAAGCTACCTAATTGTGTGTGACGGATCGTGCATTCGGTACCACTATCTGATCCCTCCAACCGCGTTCCACTCGCGAATAGTGCGTGGAAAGAATGATTGTCGGTAAGCACCTGTATTGACTCTAATTTCTCGAATTTTCTCCCCGTCATCAATACGCGAGATGTATGTGGGGGGAAGTAATATGTTGTCCGACTCCTCCTGAAAACTGCTGTCCCAAAATTTTAACAGCAAATCTCTCCGTGATGTACAAGGCCTCTCTTGTAACGTCTACCAATAGAGTTCATTTAGCATCTCCGTAACGCTCTCTCGCCAGCTAAACGATCCCGAGACGAAACGCGCCGCTCTTCGTTGGACTGTCTCTAGCTCCCCTATCAGTCCCTCCTGATAGGGATCCCAGATGGATGAACAGTACTCAAGAATCGGGCGAACAAGCACATTATAAGCCACTTCTTTCGTAGATGAGTTACACATCCTTAAGATTCTTCCGATGAATCTGAGTCTGGTGTTTGCTTTTCCCACTATCTGTTTGATGTGGTCATTCCACTTAAGGTCACTCTGGATTGTTACGCCTAGATATTTTACGGCAGACGCTGTATCCCGCTGTTTGTCATCAATAGTGTAGCTGTACAGTAGTGGATTTCTTTTCCTACGTATGCGAAATATGTTACATTTATTTACGTTCGGGGTAAAATGCCAGAGCCTGCACCATTCATCAATTCTCTGCAGGTCGTTCTACAAATTTTTACTCTCTTCTGGCGTTGCTACTTTGGTATAGACAACTGCATCATCTGCGAATATTCTTAAAGAGCATCCGTCGCTTTCTACTAGGGTGTCAAACGCCTTACTCAAATCAAGGAACACGGCAACAACCTGAACGCCGTTGTCCACTGCGCTGTGGATCTCATGGAGGAACAGATCAAGCCGAGTTTCGCAGGATCTCTGCGGAATCCATGTTGATTTTTATAGAGGAGACGTTCATTTTCCGTAAACGTCATAACTCTTGAGCATAAAACATGCTCCATAATTCTACAACAGATTGACGTCAACGATGTTGTTGTTGATGTGGTCTTCAGTCCTGAGACTGGTTTGATGCAGCTCTCCCTGCTACTCTATCCTGTGCAAGCTTCTTCATCTCCCAGTACCTACTGCAATCTACATCCTTCTGAATCTGCTTGGTGTATTCATCTCTTGGTCTCCCTCTACGATTTTTACCCTCCACGCTGCCCTCCAATACTAAATTGGTGATCCCTTGATGCCTCAGAACATTTCCTACCAACCGAGCCCTTCTTCTAGTCAAGTTGTGCCACAAACTTCTCTTCTCCCCAATCCTATTCAATACTTCCTCATTAGTTATGTTTTTTTTTTTTTTTTTTGTGGTTTTCGGGCGCACAACTTCAATGGTCATTAGCGCCCTGACTACTCTAAGAATGCACCGCGAGGCACAAGTTGACAACAACAACTAAAAGGGAAAACACAATAAAAGACAGACTGACAGGCATAGGATGAAAAAACATCATCAAATGTCCTTAGCGAGGTTTGTCAAATTGATAAAACAAAGAACACGAGCAGCTGCTCGTGGGTCATCCGCTAAAATGGCATCTAAAGTAGTAGGCAGGTTAAGATCGAGGCGCAGTGTTTTAAGATCGGGACAGGACATTAAAATGTGACGAACCGTCAGCAAGTGCCCACATGGGCAGAACGGCGCCGGCGCAGCCGTCAGCAGATGGCGATGGCTGAACCGGCAGTGTCCAATTCTTAACCTTGCTAAAACGACCTCCTCCCGCCGAGAAAGGCGTGAGGAGGACGTCCAAGCCACGGGAAGAGGTTTTAAGGCCCGAAACTTGTTGTCGGTAAGTGCAGCCCAATCGGCATACCACAGCGACACAACGCGCCGACAAATGACCCTGCTAAAATCGGACGAAGGGACACAACAAGAAGCTGTCCGAGGCTGGAGGACCGCAGCCTTGGCCGCGGCATCTGCAGCTTCGTTCCCAGGGATACCGACATGGCCAGGAACCCACATAAAGCTAACCGGCGTACCGACGTCCACCAGCTGCTGAAGAGAGCGTTGGATCCGGTGTACGAAAGGGTGAACCGGGTACGGATCACTGAGGCTCTGGATGGCGCTCAGGGAATCTGAGCAGATGACATAAGCAGAATGTCGGTGGCGGCAGATGTACAGAACAGCCTGGTAGAGGGCAAAGAGCTCAGCTGTGAAGACCGAACAATGGCCATGGAGCCGGTATTGGAAACTTTGTGCCCCGACAATAAAGGAACACCCGACCCCGTCATTGGTCTTAGAGCCATCTGTATAAATGAAAGTCATGTTGTTGAACTTCGAACGAAGTTCCAAAAAACGGGAGTGGTAGACCGAACCGGGGGTGACCTCTTTTGGGAGCGAGCTGAGGTCGAGGTGAACGCGGACCTGAGCCTGGAGCCAAGGTGGCGTGCGGCTCTCGCCCACTCGAAAGGTTGCAGGGAGTGAAAAATGAAGGTGTTGAAGGAGGCGACGAAAGCGAACTCCAGGGGGTAGCAAGGCAGAGACATACAACCCGTATTGAAGGTCAAGAGAGTCGTCAAAAAAGGAACGATAAGAAGGATGGTCGGGCATTGACAGTAGCCGACAGGCATACCGACAAAGCAGTATATCGCGCCGGTAGGTGAGTGGCAATTCGCCAGCGTCAGCATGAAGACTCTCTACGGGACTGGTATAAAATGCTCCGATCGCAAGTCGTAAACCCCGATGTTGTATGGAGTTGAGGCGGCGTAAGATGGATGGCCGTGCAGAGGAGTATACGAAGCTCCCATAATCCAGCTTGGAGCGGACGATCGACCGATATAGACGAAGTAGGACGGTTCGATCCGCTCCCCACGACATACCACTGAGAACACGGAGGACATTTAAAGAACGGGTACAACGGGCGGCCAAATATGACACATGTGGAGACCAGCTAAGTTTCCTGTCAAAGGTAAGGCCTAAAAATTTGATTGTCTCCACGAGTGGGAGAGCAACGGGACCGAGTCGTAAGGACGGTGGGAGAAACTCTTTGTAGCGCCAGAAGTTAATACAGACCGTCTTCTCGGCAGAAAAACGGAAGCCATTGGCGACACTCCAGGAGTAAAGACGGTCAAGAGAACGCTGAAGACAGCGCTCCAAGACACGTGGACACTGCGCGCTGCAATAGATGGTAAAATCGTCCACGAAAAGGGAGCCTGATACATCAGCTGGGAGGCAATCCATTATTGGATTGATCGCGATGGCGAAGAGAGCGACGCTCAAAACTGAGCCCTGTGGCACCCCATTCTCCTGGCGAAAGGTGTCTGACAGGACAGAACCCACACGTACCCGAAACTGTCGATCCATTAAAAAGGAACGAATAAAAAGAGGGAGGCGACCGCGAAAGCCCCACGTATGCATGGTGCGGAGAATGCCCGCCCTCCAACAGGTGTTGTAAGCCTTCTCCAAATCAAAGAACACAGCCGCGGTCGGGCGCTTCCGCAAGAAGTTATTCATGATGAAGGTCGACAAGGTAACCAGATGGTCGACAGCAGAGCGGCGCCTTCGAAATCCACATTGTACATTGGTAAGTAGGCGGCGAGACTCGAGCAGCCAAACCAATCGAGAGTTAACCATTCGCTCCATCACTTTACAGACACAGCTGGTAAGCGAGATAGGTCGATAACTGGAAGGCAAGTGCCTGTCCTTCCCCGGCTTAGGAATCGGGACAACAATAGACTCGCGCCAGCATGCGGGAACATGTCCCTCAATCCAGATGCGATTGTATGTACGAAGAAGAAAACCTTTACCCGCAGGAGAAAGGTTCTTCAGCATCTGAATATGAATAGAATCAGGCCCTGGAGCGGAGGACCGTGATCGGCCAAGTGCGGTTTCGAGTTCCCGCATGGTGAATGGGGCATTATAACTTTCACAATTCGAGGAGCGGAAGTCACGTGGCCTAGCCTCCTCGGCCTGTTTGCGGGGGAGGAAGGCAGGGTGGTAATGAGCGGAGCTCGAAACCTCGGCGAAAAAGCGGCCGAAGGCATTGGAGACAGCCTCAGGGGCCACAAGGACTTCATTCGCGACCTTCAAGCCAGAAATTGGGGAGTGGACCTTAGTGCCAGATAGCCGGCGCAGGCTACCCCAGACAACAGAAGAAGGAGTAGAACTGTTGAAGGTGCTGGTGAAAGCAGCCCAGCTGGCTTTCTTGCTTTCTTTAATAATACGACGACACTGAGCACGTAATCGTTTATAATCAATACAATTCGCCACTGTAGGGTGGCGTTGAAAGGTGCGTAAAGCACGTCGACGAGCACGTAGAGCGTCCCTACATGCTGCGGTCCACCAGGGGACCGGTACGCGACGTGGAGAAGAGGTAGGGTGAGGGATGGAATATTCAGCAGCAGCGAGAATGACTTCCGTGAGGTGTGCGACCTGACGATCGCAGCTTGTGAAGGTTTGATCCTGAAAGGTCGCCCTGGAAGAGAAGAGCCCCCAGTCTGCCTTGGAGATGGTCCAACGAGAGGAGCACGGAGAGGGAGTATGCTGCAGGAGATGGATAATACACGGGAAGTGGTCGCTCGAATATGTATCAGCAAGGGCATACCACTCAAACCGGCGTGCAAGTTGGGGAGTACATATAGAGAGGTCTAAATGGGAATAGGTATGAGATGTGTCCGAAAGAAAAGTAGGGGCGCCAGTATTGAGGCAGACAAGATTGAGCTGGTTGAAAAGGTCTGCTAACAAGGAGCCCCTCGGGCAGGATGCTGGAGAGCCCCAAAGAGGATGGTGGGCATTGAAGTCTCCAGTTAACAAAAATGGTGCAGGTAGCTGAGCAACAAGTTGCGTCATGTCTGCCCTGGTAACGGTAGATGACGATGGAGCGTAAACGGTACAAAAGGAAAACGTAAAAGTGGGGAGAGTAATGCGGATGGCAACTGCCTGCAGGCCGGTGTGCAACGTGATGGGATCGTAGTAAATATCATCCCGGACCAGCAACATAACCCCTCCATGAGCTGGGATACCTACCACAGGGGGTAGGTCAAAACGCACAGAGGTGTAGTGTGCCAAGGCAATTTGATCGCATGGGCGTAGCTTCGTTTCCTGGAGGGCTACGACGAGCGGACGATGCGAGCGGAGCAGCAACTTCAAGTCCTCTCGGTTGGAGCGAACGCTGCGAATATTCCAGTTAATAAGTGCCATCGGAAGAAAAGGAAGATGAGAGAAGGGGTCACCTCGAAGGCCGCTGAGGGCCTGGCTTCGAGCGAGCACTGCCGCCGCTATCAGTAGGCGGACAGTCATCGTCCATTGGTTCTATAGGTTCATCGGCCATCTTGGGAAGATGGCCGGGAGGGGGAGCTTCCTCCGCCGGTGAACGGCCAGATGTTCGGCTACCAGCGGTGCGGCCAGGCGAAAGGGATGACGGCCTGGGGCGGCAACCGCTGGGTGGCGCAGGAGAAGAAATGCGCCGTGGCGGAGAAGGAGAACTGTGCTTCCTATTAGCCTTCTTGGATGGTCGTTTGGTGGAAGTACCGGACGAAGGCTGGGAGGTCGAGGTACGTAGGAAGTCTGCACGGGACGGTTCCTTCTTGAAGGCCCGTGCATCTGACTTCTGGGTCTTCGTCTTAGCAGAAGCTGATGAAGGGGCTGGTGTCTGTGGGGTGATGGGACGAAGAGGAGACGTCGACCGCGCGATCTTAGCACTGGCCGAACGGACGACCGTGGTGCTGAAGGTCAGATCGCATGTCTGGGTTGCTACCTCCCGGGTAGTCCGAGGAGAGGCGAGGACAGTGCTGTATTTCCCCGCTGGGAGCAGCGTGGGCTTCCTACTAGCCAATAGCTTGCGAGCAGCCGAGGTGGACACTTTCTCTTTGACTCGAATTTCCTGGATACAGCGTTCTTCCTTATAGACAGGACAGTCGCGGGAGGATGCGGCATGGTCACCCTGACAGTTCACACAACGAGGAGACGGAGGTGGACAGTCACCCTCATGGGCATCCCTGCCACAAGTGACACATTTAGCCGCATTGGAACAAGACTGTCGAGTGTGATTGAAACGCTGACACTGGTAGCAGCGCGTAGGTGTCGGGACATAGGGGCGAACAGAAATAACCTCGTAGCCCGCCTTGATGTGCGATGGCAGCTTAACACTATCGAAGGTTAAGAAAAGTGTCCGGGTCGGTACAAGGTCATTGTTGACCTTTTTCATGACCCGATGGACAGCCGTCACGCCCTGCTCAGCGAGGAAAGATTGAATCTCCTCGTCAGTCAAACCGTCGAGGGATCTAGTGTAGACCACACCACGAGACGAATTCAAAGTTCGGTGAGCCTCCACCCGGACAGGGAATGTGTACAGGAGTGTGGCCCGAAGCAGTTTTTGTGCCTGAAAGGCGCTCTCAGTTTCTAGTAATAAGGTACCGTTACGCAACCTGGTACAAGATTTGACAGATCCGGCTATGGCATCTACGCCCTTCTGGATAACGAAAGGGTTGACAGAGGAAAAATCCTTTCCGTCCTCAGATCGAGAAACTACGAGGAACTGTGGGGCAGGCGGTAGTATTTTTGTCACTGTTGGCTGGTCACGTTTCCGTTTGTGGGTCGAAGTCGAAAGCGATGGAGTAGAATCCATTGCGGAGGAATCCCCCATGATTGCCAGCGTCTCCGATGGCGCGCTCCTTCCTTGTGGGGACCCTCTCAGAGGGCACTCCCGCCTTAGGTGAATGTTTACACCTCAGGTCACACCTCCCGAGAAACAGACGGAGGGACCAATCGGCATGGTCAGAAGGTATCAGCTCAGGCAATCACCCCTCCCCGGGCCTGGCCTTTACCAGGGGGTACGCGCGTGCCTTACATGTCTACCCAGGGCGGGGACTTACGCGTTACCCCGTCACCGGCTACGCGTGCGAACGCGTGGGTCGGCCTTCAGACACGCACAGGGAGGAAGGAAGAAGAGGAAAAAGAAGAGAGAGGGAGAAAGAGGACAGACTGTCTCAAACGCCGAGGCGGAGACCAGAGAAGGCAAGGAGAAGAAGGCAATGAGAAAGCAAGGAGAAGGAGGCAAGGAGAAGGCAAGGAGAAGAAGGCAATGAGAAGGCAAGGAGAAAAAGGCAATGAGAAGGCAAGGAGGAGTCAAGGGAAAGAGTAAGGAAGACAGTGAAGTGGAGAAGAGCAAAGAAAGGAACCAACAAAAGGAAGGAAGAAACGAGAAGTGAAAAACCAAAAAGACCACGATTATAGGTCGTGAAACCGTCCGTCTCCGGACGCAGGCGCTAACTACCCCCGTGAGGGGGATGGACTCCTTTTAGTCGCCTCTTACGACAGGCAGGAATACCTCGGGCCTATTCTAATCCCCGGACCCGCAGGGGGGTCATTAGTTATGTGATCTACCCATCTAATCTTCAGCATTCTTCTGTAGCACCACATTTCGAAAGCTTCTATTCTCTTCTTGTTCAAACTATTCATCGTCCACGTTTCACTTCCATACATGGCTACACTCCATACAAATACTTTCAGAAACGACTTCCTGACACTTAAATCTTTACTCGATGTTAACAAATTTCTCTTCTTCAGAAACGCTTTCCTTGCCTTTGCCAGTCTGCATTTTATATCCTCTCTACTTCGACCATCATCAGTTATTTTGCCCCCTAAATAGCAAAACTCCTTTACTACTTTAAGTGTCTCATTTCCTAATCTAATTCCCTCAGCATCACCCGACTTAATTCGACTACATTCCATTATCCTCGTTTTGCTTTTGTTGATGTTCATCTTATACCCTCCTTTCAAGACACTATCCATTCCGTTCAACTGCTCTTCCAAGTCCTTTGCTGTCTCTGACAGAATTACAATGTCATCGGCGAACCTCAAAGTTTTTATTTCTTCTCCATGGAATTTAATACCTACTCCGAATTTTACTTTCGTTTCCTTCACTGCTTGCTCAATACACAGATTGACTAACATTGGGGAGAGGCTACAACCCTGTCTCACGCCCTTCCCAACCACTGCTTCCCTCTGATGTCCCTCGACTCTTGTAACTTCCATCTGGTTTCTGTACAAATTGTAAATAGCTTTTGCTCCCTGTATTTTACCAATGCCACCTTCAGAATTTGAAAGAGAGTATTCCAGTCAACATTGTCAAAAGCTTTCTCTAAGTCGACAAATGCTAGAAACGTAGGTTTGACTTTCCTTAATCTAGCTTATAAGATAAGTCGTAGGGTCAGTATTGCCTTACGTGTTCCGATATTTCTACGGAATCCAAACTGATCTTCCCCGAGGTTGGCTTCTACTAGATTTCCATTCGTCTGTAAAGAATTCGCGTTAGTATTTTGCAGCCGTGACTTATTAAACTGATAGTTCGGTAATTTTCACATCTGTCAACACCTGCTTTCTTTGGGATTGGAATTATTATAGTCTTCTTGAAGTCTGAGGGTATTTCGCCTGTCTCATACATCCTGCTCACCAGATGGTAGAGCTTTGTCAGGACTGGCTCTCCCAAGGCTGTCAGTAGTTCTAATGGAATGTTGTCTACTCCCGGGGTCTTGTTTCGACTCAGGTCTTTCAGTGCTCTGTCAAACTCTTCACGCAGTATCGTATCTCACATTTCATCTTCATCTACATCCTCTTCTATTTCCATAATATTGTCCTCAAGTACATCGCCCTGTATAGACCCTCTATATACTCCTTCCACCTTGCTGCTTTCCCTTCTTTGCTTAGAACTGGGTTTCTGTGGTGTCACTGCCAGACACCACACTTGCTAGGTGGTAGCTTAAATCGGCCGCGGTCCATTAGTACATGTCGGACCCGCGTGTCGCCACTGTGTGATCGCAGACCGAGCGCCACCACACGGCAGGTCTCGAGAGACGTACGAGAACTCGCCCCAGTTGTACGACGACGTTGCTAGCGACTATACGGACGAAGCCATTTCTCTCATTTGCCGAGAGACAGTTAGAATAGCCTTCAGCTAACTACGACTTAGCAAGGCGCCATTAGCCTTAAATAGCTTGTATATAAAGAGTTACTTGTATCGCCACAATCTCCAGATGTCTCATCAAGAACGATGTATACAAGGATGTATTAAAAGTTAAGTATATTCCAAAATTACGTATTTTCTTTATCACATTCATTAAGTCTCCTGTTTCAGACCTCACTCCATCCTTCGTGAGTTAGCGCGTGCATCTTGGCCGCCTCTTTCAATTAGTGTGCGTAGTGTTGGCAAGTCTGCCGACACTACAGTTTCCATCTGAGCTCTTGATATTCATACAAGTGACTCTCTTTTCTCCAAAGGTTTCTTTAATTTTCCTGTAGGCAGTATCTATCTTACCCCTAGTGAGATAAGCCTCTATATCCACACATCTGTCTTCTAGCCATCCCTGCTTAGTCATTTTGCACTTCCTGTCGATCTCATTTGTGAGACGCTTGTATTCCTTTTTGCCTGCTTCATTCACTGCATTTTTATATTTTCTCCTTTCATCAATTAAATTCAATATTTCTTCTGTTACCCAAGGATTTCTACTAGCCATCGTCTTTATAACCACCTCCGCTGCCTTTACTACTTCATCCCTCAAAGCTACACATTCTTCTTCTACTGTATTTCTTTCCCCATGCCGGCCGCGGTGGCCGTGCGGTTCTGGCGCTGCAGTCCGGAACCGCGGGACTGCTACGGTCGCAGGTTCGAATCCTGCCTCGGGCATGGGTGTGTGTGATGTCCTTAGGTTAGTTAGGTTTAAGTAGTTCTACGTTCTAGGGGACTTATGACCTAAGATGTTGAGTCCCATAGTGCTCACAGCCATTTGAACCATTTTTTTTAACTTTCCCCATTCTTGTCAATTGTTCCCTTATGCTCTCCCTGTAACTCTGTACGACCTCTGGTTTAGTCAGTTTATCAAGGTCCCATCTCCTTAAACTACCACCTTTTTTTAGTTTCTTCAGTTTTAATCTACAGTTCATAACCAATAGATTGTGGTCAGAGTCCACATCTGCCCCTGGAAATGTCTTACAATTTAAAACCTGGTTCCTAAATCTCTGTCTTATTATATAATCTATCTGAAACCTTTTAGTATCTCCAGGCTTCTTCCATGTAAACAATCTTCTTTTATGATTCTTGAACCAAGCGTTAGCTATGATTAAGTTGTGCTCTGTGCAAAATTCTACCAGGCGGCTTCCTCTTTCATTTCTTAGCCCCAATTCATATTCACCTACTACGTTTCCTTTTCTCCCTTTTCCTACTGACGAAGCCGGCCGGAGTGGCCGAGCGGTTCTATGCGCGTCAGTCTGGAACCGCGCGACCGCTACGGTCGCAAAAAAATGGCTCTGAGCACTATGGGACTCAACTGCTGTGGTCATAAGTCCCCTAGAACTTAGAACTACTTAAACCTAACTAACCTAAGGACAGCACACAACACCCAGCCATCACGAGGCAGAGAAAATCCCTTACCCCGCCGGGAATCGAACCCGGGAACCCGGGCGTGGGAAGCGAGAACGCTACCGCACGACCACGAGATGCGGGCGCTACGGTCGCAGGTTCGATTCCTGCCTCGGGAATGGATGTGTGTGATGTCCTTAGGTTAGTTAGGTTTAAGTAGTTCTAAGTTCTAGGGGACTGATGACCACAGCAGTTAAGTCCCATAGTGCTCAGAGCCATTTGAACCATTTTTTAGCCTACTGACGAATTCCAGTCACCCATGACTATTAAATTTTCGTGTCCCTTCAGTATCTGAATAATTTCTTTTATTTCGTCATACATTTCTTCAATTTCTTCGTCATCTGCAGAGCTAGTTGGCATATAAACTTGTACTACTGTGGTAGGGTTGGGCTTCGTATCTATCTTGGCCACAATAATGTGTTCACTATGCTGTTTGTAGTAACTTTCCCGCACCCCTGTTTTTTTATTCATTATTAAACCTACTCCTGCATTACCCCTATTTGATTTTATATTTGTAACCCTGTATTCACCTGACCTAAAATCTTGTTCCTCCTGCCACCGAACTTCACTAATTCCCACTATATCTAACTTTAACCCATCCATTTCCCTTTTTAAATTTTCTAACCTACCTGCCCGATTAAAGGATCTGACATTCCACTCTCCGATCCGTAGAACGCCAGTTTTCTTTCTTCTGATAACGACATCCTCTTGAGTAGTCCCCGCCCGGAGATCCGAATGGGGGACTACTTTACCTCCGGAATATTTTACCCAAGAAGATGCCATCATCATTTAACCATACAGTAAAGCTGCATGGCCTTGGGAAAAACGATATAGGTCTATAATTGTGTGAATCTGTCTTACGGCCTTTCTTAAAAACGGGAATGACCTATGTTTTTTTTCCAGTCGTTAGTACCTTTCGTTGCTCAAGAGATTGATGATAAATTACTGCTAGACAGGGAGCAAGTTCATTCGCGCAATCTTTATAGAAAGTTATGGGTATTTCATCTGGTCCTGACGCCTTCCCACTACTAAGCGATTGTAGCTGCTTTTGAATTCCACGATCGGTTATCTCAATATCTGCCATTTCGACGTTCGTACGACGATTGAAAGAAAGGACAGTGTGACGACCTTCCGCGGTGAAACAACTTCGGAAGATCGAATTCAGTATTTCGGCCTTCTCTCTGTTATCTTCCGTTTCGGTGCCGGTGTGGTCGCTAAGAGAATGAATACATGATTTTGACTCACTTACTGATTTTACGTACGACCAAAATGTCTTGGGGTTTTTACTCAGGTCGGTTGACTACGTGTTACTTTCAAAATCATTGAACGCTTCTCTCATTGCTCTCCTTAAGCTCATTTTCGCTTTGCTCAGCTTTTGTTTGTCAGCTAGGTTTATACTTTTCTTGAATCTGAGATGAAGTGCTCTTTGTTTATGTAGCGCTTTTTTAACAAGGCTATTAAACCATGGCGGATCTTTCCCATCCCTTAAAACCTTACTCGGAATATACTTGTATAGGGCATACGGAAGGTTACCTTTCAATTTTTTCCATTTGTTCTCCACATCTTCGTCCTCATCACCGAATATTTGATGAATGCTGAGATATTTTGAATGGTTCAAATGGGTCTGAGCACTATGGAACTCAACATCTGAGGTCATCAGTCCCCTAGAACTTAGAACTACTTAAACCTAACTAACCTAAGGACATCACACACATCCATGCCCGAGGCCGGATTCGAACCTGCGACCGTAGCAGTCGCGCGGTTCCGGACTGAAGCGCCTAGAACCGCTCGACTACCGCGGCCGGCGAGATATTCTGAAATTTGTGTCCTGTCACCGGTGCTGAGCGCATATATCTTCCTACTTTTCGTAACATTCCTTGTAGGACCCGTCGTGATAGATGCTGTCACAGCCTTATGATCACAAATACCTTCCTCTACGCTAACTGATTCGATAAGTTCAGGTCTGTTTGTTGCCAGGTGGTCTAAGACGTTACCCTTACGAGTTTTTTCTCTCACTATCTGCTCAAGATAATTTTCGGACAAGACATCCAGAACAATGCGACACGAATCCCTGTCTCTGGCACCAGTTTCGATGACATAGCACTCCCAATCTATACCTGGCAGGTTGAAGTCACTCCCTATTACGAAAACCCTTGGGCCCTCAAGGATTGGACGAGGAGCTCGTAAAATCTTGTAAATAGAAGATGCAGCACTAAGTTTTCAGTACGTTGCGTCTCGCTGCTCTGAAATATTAAAAAAAAAGAAAGAAATGTTAAATGTTTAATACCAAAAATGATAAGAAGTTAATTTAGCTTCATCTGGTGGTGAACTTCCGGGTTCCTTCAGTCTGTGGACAGTAATGATTTGCCTTTAGTACATATTTGCGTGTTCTGCATTCCGGGGAATCTGTATTTGTGAATTATGAATAAAGCCAGCATTTGATCGGTTGGTTGGTTGATTGATTCCGGGTAGGGAACCAAACAGCGAGGTCATGGGTCCCATCGGATTTGGGAAGGATGGGGAAGGAAGTCGCCTGTGCCCTTTCAAAGGTGCCATCCCGGCATTTGCCTGAAACGATCACGAAAAACCTAAATCAGGGTGGTTTCAACCGTCGTCCTCCCGAATGCAAGTCCAATGCGCTAACCACTGGGGCACCTCGCTCAATGCGTTTAGTCGATAACACGTGAAACGCTTGAAACTAACTCTTTAATTATTTTTCCCTGACAGAGATAACTCAGACTTAACTATTCATTTATTTCCCACAATATACAAGCCCAACGCAATCTGCCTGCTGTACGTTGACTACATGATTTCCAGTAATTAACACAAAAGAATGGCCCTGAATTGCAAGAAATCCTAACAATAATACAAATCCAAAAAATATGAAATTAAAGAAATATGAAATTACCTCCAACTCTGTTAATTGTCTAAACTCATTTCAATCATGAATCCCGATAGTGGGAAGCCCATTCTTTTTCATAAGTCACTTACCTCACAGAAAATCTTCATAACACGAACTATAGCAATTACAGCAAGTAGCAACAACAGCCAGCTAAATAAAAGGATTGTAACTACAATAGACTCTAACTTGTAGGAGGCATATGGTTAGCAAGAGAAAGATTTTGTTGAAGAGCAAGCAATGTATTTAGAGACCTTATTCATATAACATCCAGTTCCAAAAATTATATAGTTGTCAATAATTTTATAAACACATCATTTCATCTCACTTTACAATGCATGTCCTACCAACACAGAGTCTCCACTAAGAATATCATGTCCATACACTTCCCTATCCTCTTGCATACTGCTAGTCTGTCTAACCACAGAACCTCTTGCCTTGGGCGCAGGGCGCTGTCAGCGATATTATAGCGCTGCCAACATATAAACAGGCTACTTGCACACTTTTACAGTTCCATCGTTGGATATTTGTGTGTGGTGATGGTTCCAGTGTCGCTTGTCCTCTTTACTGTTCTAATCGCGACTGAAGCTCAGGACGAACGACTGTTGGTAAACCTCACCAGAAGTTCGAGTCTCTCTGATTTTGTTTCCATGTTCTGTTCGCGGGATATACGAGGGGAGGAAATAAGTTGTTTGACTCTTCTAGGATCGCACGTTTTCGAAATTGTGATAGTAAATCACACCGTGATGCGCAGCGGCTCTCTTGTAGCGCCAGTCACTCGAATTGGATGAGCATGTCCCCGACGTTTTCGGCTTACTAAACGAAACCGTCATGAAACGTGCTGCTCTCTTTTGGACCTTCTCTATTTTGTCAGTCAATCTTACCTTGCAAGGGCCCAGACTGAGAAGCAATGCACAAGCATCAGTAGAGCAAAGGTTTTGTAAACCAGCCTCTTCGTGGATGACTACACTTCCTGTTTAGGATCCTGGTCTAAAATGAACTGCTAACCTGCCCCGCAAATCTATCTAGTTTCCCAGTGAGTCCTTGTTTACGGTGCCAACTGCCGTATATATGGAGTTATGTTCCCATCGGCAGACTGCTTAGATGAAGCAGCCCACACTACTCTACTCTGCATAAGCCTCTTCATCCCTGCATAACTATAGCAACCAAGAGTAATTTGAGCCTGCTTACAGTAGTCAAGCCTTGGTATCCCTCTACAATATTTTTATCCCTACATTTCTCTCCAGTACCAAATTTCTTGATGACCCAGGGATACGTCCATTCAACCGATCCCTCCTTTTTGAGAAGTTGTGCCCTAAATTTCTATCCTTCTCAATTCGAATCTACGTGCTGAGAACAGGTCGTCTTGTTTCCCCGTTCTTGGAAGCTGCCGTGACTCGGTCAGATATTAACTTCCCTTATTACCTAACCATACGCAATGAAGAAATGAGTTAATCACATCCGCGATTCACCTAAAGACGCCTGGTCATGGGTACTTCGTGTATCACTGTCAACTCATCCTTTACTGTCCTAATCGCGACTGGAACATGAGATGAAAAAATGTCGGTAGGTCTCCGTGAGTTCAAATCACTTCAATTTTACTTTGATGGTTTGTTTTGAAGATACGTGTAGGAGAAAGCAGTATATTGACATACACTTCTAGGGACGTACGCTCTCGGAATTTTAACATAAATACACACCGTGGCGTCTATCACTGGCGATGAATGAGCTTCTCTGTGATGGCTTCGGGCTTGCTGAACGAACATGTGACGAAACGCGCTGCTCTTCTTTGGTACTTCTCCATTTCCTCTACCAATCCTATCTGATACGGATCCCAAAATGGTTCAAATGGCTCCGAGCACTATGGGACTTAACTTCTGAGGTCATCAGTCCCCTAGAACTTAGAACTACTTAAACCTAACTAACCTAAGGACATCACACACATCCATGCCCGAGGCACGATTCGAACCTGCGACCGTAGCGGTCTCGCGGTTCCAGATTGTAGTGCCTAGAACCGCTCGGCCACTCCGGCGGGCTAAGGATCCCAGAAACACAAGAAGTACTCAAGTGTCGTCAAAAATGGTTTTGTAGGCTACCTTCTTTGTAAGTGGACTAGAGATCCTGAGGATTCTTCCAAGTAAATGAATCTGGCATCTTCTTTTCCTACGATTAGTTACTTCAAATCGCTCTATACGCTTAGTCTCATTTAATTGATGTGACTTGACTGTTTCCACTGAGTGTTCGGCAATCGTGTAATCATATAACAACGGGGATTTCCGCTATTTGTGCGCAATATGTTACGATCGTTTTGTGTGTGTGTGTGTGTGTGTGTGTGTGTGTGTGTGTGTGTGTGTGTGTGTGTGTGTGTGTGTCTCAACTACTGTCCCTTGCACCAATCTCCTCTGTAGACCTTCCTGCATTTCGCTACAATAGCTAGTGTTGCGACTTCTCTATACACAACAGTATCATCCACAAACTACGTCTTGGAGAATATGATGCAATCCGATAGGTTATTTATGTATTAAGGGGACCGGAAAGTAATGTCGTTTCTGCGCATATCAATATTCGTTTGTCATTTATCAGCTCGCTGTGTATGCCGAAGGCGTGCCGAAGGCTTTTTAAGGTTAGAGTGACTTGTTTGCTAATAAATAATTAAATTTTATTTATTTACTTACTTTTTGCAGTCTATGGTGAAATGGCCAAATAAATACCAGAAGAGGTATATATCCGGCATCGTATGTCTTTTGAGTTTCGCAAGTGTAGCAAGGCATTAGATGCTACCAAAAACATTTTCTATGTTTATCCTGTTGCATTAGACGTTCGTAAATACCAGACGGGGTTTTCTAAGTTCAGATCCGGTAATTTTGGTCTTTCCAACTTGTATCGAATAGGAAGACCTCAGCTTTACACAATGACATGTTAAGGACGGAAGTGGAAGCAAATCCGTGTCAGACAATTGACGAACCGTCAAACACTGTTAACCATCCTAGGTCCACCATCCAACAACATTTGCATCAGATTGGTGAAGATAAAGCTAAGCGTTTTATGATCGTTTGATCACTGCACATCAAAAACGGATCCTCTATGATAATCAAAATCGCAAAAGACAGTGGCACTCTCCGAAAGAACCGCCACGTAGTACAACCAAGCACGGTTAGTGTGCTTCGTTGAGCATTCGCGGTGTCGTTCATTTTGAAGTGCTGAGACTTTGGACAAATTGTGAACGCAGACTTTACTGTGAACAACTGGATCGAGTAAATCCATCTTTAATTGAAAAGTGCTCAACGAGCGTCGACAGAAAGGGCGTTATTCTGCGATAGAATAGTGCAAAACTGCACTACGCAAGACGACTCCTGGAAGAAATTAATGAATTAGGTTAAGAGGTTCTGCGTCGTCTACCGTACTCGCTCGATATTATGCCATTGGATTTCCATTAATTCAGATCGCTACAATATTTTCATAGTGATAAAAAGTTTTAAGATGTGGATGATGTCCAAAATGCCATCTCCAAATATTTTGCTCAAAAACCAAATAATTTTTATCCCTCCGGCATTGAAAATTTGCGCACTAGATGGCAAATAGTTGTTGATAACGAGAGTGATTACAGCATTGATTAAAAATAAAAATTTGGTAACCATTTATCTGTTTGAATTTAATGTAAAAAAGGCATTACTTTCCGGTCCCCCTAATAAATTGTAGGAGTAATGCTCTTATAACACTCCCTTGCGGTTCCGCCTAAAGTTACTTTTGTATTTGCAGATTTTTCCCTGTCAAGAATGATGTGCTGGATTCTGTTTTCTAGGAACTCCTCACTCCAGTCACACAGTTGGTCTGTATTCTGTGCGCTCGTATTTTGTTCATGCCGGCGTCAACATTGGCGCCGGCATTATCGAACGCCTTCCAGTAATTAGTCCCTGTTCGCGATCGCAGGGCTGTATGAGAATTGCACTTCTTTCAGGTTAAGAATTACACAATATTGACAGCTTACCTGTATAAATTTATTTCATTAGGCTCTAGTTTGACTAGTGAGAGCGCTTAAGCCACGCTTTTGTGGCACTATCGGAAGCGGTCCGCGCCAATTCGCTTGTGTACTTGAGAAATCATCACAAATACAACTTTATCTTCGAGATATAGTAATTGGATGTAATATTCCGCCGCTATTCAGATTCTAGCATTATGGTTTTCAGAGCCGTCCTCCTGTTCACAGCAAAGTCTAGCAGCCACCATCGCTACTTTTGCGTTTAATATCTGCATTGCGTCGGTCCCAAGACAACCCAATACCCCGCTGCGTAGCAGGTCTGATGCTGACGCTAGCCCCGCCATGTGATGTCTTGCTGTGACCAGATTACGCCTGCGTCACTGTTTCTTTCCTTCCCGCCTCAAGAGCCATACTGCAATATCTAGAAATGTTAACGGCACATCTATATTTCGTAGATATCGAAATTTCGTAAATACACTCCTGGAAATTGAAATAAGAACACCATGAATTCATTGTCCCAGGAAGGGGAAACTTTATTGACACATTCCTGGGGTCAGATACATCACATGATCACACTGACAGAACTACAGGCACATAGACACAGGCAACAGAGCATGCACAATGTCGGCACTAGTACAGTGTATATCCACCTTTCGCAGCAATGCAGGCTGCTATTCTCCCATGGAGACGATCGTAGAGATGCTGGATGTAGTCCTGTGGAACGGCTTGCCTTGCCATTTCCACCTGGCGCCTCAGTTGGACCAGCGTTCGTGCTGGACGTGCAGACTGCGTGAGACGACGCTTCATCCAGTCCCAAACATGCTCAATGGGGGACAGATCCGGAGATCTTGCTGGCCAGGGTAGTTGACTTACACCTTCTAGAGCACGTTGGGTGGCACGGGATACATGCGGACGTGCATTGTCCTGTTGGAACAGCAAGTTCCCTTGCCGGTCTAGGAATGGTAGAACGATGGGTGCGATGACGGTTTGGATGTACCGTGCACTATTCAGTGTCCCCTCGACGATCACCAGTGGTGTACGGCCAGTGTAGGAGATCGCTCCCCACACCATGATGCCGGGTGTTGGCCCTGTGTGCCTCGGTCGTATACAGTCCTGATTGTGGCGCTCACCTGCACGGCGCCAAACACGCATACGACCATCATTGGCACCAAGGCAGAAGCGACTCTCATCGCTGAAGACGACACGTCTCCATTCGTCCCTCCATTCACGCCTGTCGCGACACCACTGGAGGCGGGCTGCACGATGTTGGGGCGTGAGCGGAAGACGGCCTAACGGTGTGCGGGACCGTAGCCCAGCTTCATGGAGACGGTTGCGAATGGTCCTCGCCGATACCCCAGGAGCAACAGTGTCCCTAATTTGCTGGGAAGTGGCGGTGCGGTCCCCTACGGCACTGCGTTGGATCCTACGGTCTTGGCGTGCATCCGTGAGTCGCTGCGGTCCGGTCCCAGGTCGACGGGCACGTGCACCTTCCGCCGACCACTGGCGACAACATCGATGTACTGTGAAGACCTCACGCCCCACGTGTTGAGCAATTCGGCGGTACGTTCACCCGGCCTCCCGCATGCCCACTATACGCCCTCGCTCAAAGTCCGTCAACTGCACATACGGTTCACGTCCACGCTGTCGCGGCATGCTACCAGTGTTAAAGACTGCGATGGAGCTCCGTATGCCACGGCAAACTGGCTGACACTGACGGCGGCGGTGCACAAATGCTGCGCAGCTAGCGCCATTCGACGGCCAACACCGCGGTTCCTGGTGTGTCCGCTGTGCCGTGCGTGTGATCATTGCTTGTACAGCCCTCTCGCAGTGTCCGGAGCAAGTATGGTGGGTCTGACACACCGGTGTCAATGTGTTCTTTTTTCCATTTCCAGGAGTGTATAATACCGATACCAGAATGAATCTTTCACTCTGCAGCGACATATCAGCAGTATCCTACCGATTGCTTGCGCAACATAATTCTGAAAATATAGACTGGAAATTATTTCTCTACAAACCCCAAACCTTAGCAAGGTGGAGCATGGCTAGACCACTGTGTAACTAGAAACTTATCCCGTCTGCAAAGACCTTTACGTGAGAACTCGAAACAAACAGAGGAAAATGATATCTCCACTCGTGAATACTGACATCAGTGATGTAATAGATTCCAAATCATCCTTCATAATTTACAAAGTCAACTAAGGTGTTTCTCATGTCTAGAGAATCGGCAAACGTGTCTTCCACCTGCTAGACGCACACACCACAATCGATCTTCTCTCAACTAAATAAAGAAGTCAAATGTGAAGAAGCAGTCAATCAAATAATTTACATGGGAGGGAATAATGGCTCAGTGCAAACACATGTCCATATTCAATCTTGTCAAATTTCCACTTGATCGTGAAAGCTGCCCAACACATACTAAGTATTAGTTCGCTATTCAACCGTCTAGACGATAATGCAGTTAATTCATCTACATTCCTACACTCCAACAGGCCTCTCCATTCTGACAGCTCCTACCGTTAACGGGCATCTGTGCGTCACTTCGCGGGGAGGGGGTGCTGGTACATCCCAACTTCTGGGAGTGTGTGCGACCCAGTGGACAGGGGGCAGCGGGATGTGCCTATGCTGTGCTCGTTGTTTGCATCTCTGTTGCATTATTAGCAGGTCTGTAGACTGTGCTATGTGTTATATACTGAAATTATTTCGGTAATTTAGGAGTTGTTTGCGTGTCTGTAGTGCATTATTTAGGAGCAGAATACAGGTCTGTGGGTTGTGTGGCGTGACCCCAAGCATATCAGAGCGTGTTTTGTATCAGTGTGATAAATATACTATCTTTCAAAATCCATCCCTAAATAAATTGTTCCAAAATAAATAAAGTACACTCCTTCCTCTCTCCAGCAGCCCAGCACAGGCTGAGTCATTTTCCCCTCCAGATAGTCATCTCGGGTTATGCCACGGAATGGTTGATAGCGTTGTCTGGTGACAGTACAGTGTACTAAGTCCAGACTTTGTGGCGACTACACTGTTTCCCGCCATTTTCCCCCACCGTCTTGGATTACGTCATGGAACAGATGACAGCGCTTTCAGGTGCTATTACTGTGAACTAGGTCCAAACCTCGTGGTGAACAGTTTCCCGCCAAAATACGCCATCTTGGATGATGGTACTTGCGTCATGACCTGACGTCATAGCCGCCATCTTGGATTACGTCACAGAACGGACGACAGCGCCCTCTGGTGGTGGTACTGCGTTACTAGGTCAGTTGGACTCCTGACCCCATGGTGACCACACTGTTTCCCGCAATTTCCCCCTACCCCAGACCACCATCTTGGATTACGTCACAGAGCGGACGACAGCGACCTGTGGTGGCAATACTGTGCACTAGTTCAGTTGGACTCCGGACCCCAAGGCGACTACACTGGATGGTGGTAGTGCCTGTAATTGTTTAACTAAATAGTGCATGTAAAATAAAGGCTTATGTCCAGCACAGGTCGAGTCCTCTGCCCGCCATTTCCAAGGACGAGGTGGCGGTCGGGTGACTTAGGTTAGTGAAGGCAGACAGAGTGCCTTTTCTTTCCTGCCATTTTCTTAGGTTAGTAGAGATAGACCGATTGACCTATCTACCCTCCAAAATTCAGTCTTCCTGCCAATCCCTAGGAAGAGGTGGCTTTCGGATGACTTAGGTTATTGGAGGTAGCCGTGATAAATTTCGCTCCGTAGGTGGTCCTCTTTAGTTGGTAGAGGGGCACCTACAAGTAAAATTTTGCTACCAATTAATGGAACGAATGTTCACCAATACTTGGTTTCCCCAGAAAGTTCGTCATTCTTGACTGATTCCAAACCAATAACTCTGATCACCAGTATATGCTTTTTTCCCTTAACTAAGTCATAACAATGCACATAATTCATGCTCTCAATGTACCTCCCTACTTTAACCTTACTAGTGGTCGGTATATTGAAGATATGCCCTCTCCAATTACGTATTTTACAACGGTAACCAGGACTAGTGTACCAGCTGATCAATCAAATTATCTCTCACAGGTCAGACTCCAAATTATTTACCCATGAATGAATTAACTATTCTGTCTGACATTTACTTGATACCTTATTCATTCATCAATTTGCAATATTAATAAAATTTTCACAGAGGGTCCATTCACACCATATACGTAACGACATTACGAAGTTCAATCGTAAGAAAAGAAACATACACATAAGTCGAAAATGTGTACAGTGTGACAATCAACGTAACACGGACATAAAATTGTTCTCAAATCCTGTGTATTGGAGTACTTTGTGTAACAACAAGATCTTTGCAAGCAAAACATAAATAGAAAAGAGACAATAACCTTATTGTACTTAACAATGATAACAATTCAGATCAAATTCATTTTAGTTATTCCATGCTACCCCCAAAACGCGTAATTTTCTCTACAACGTACAGACAACGTGACCCAATATTTCTGAGAGTAAAACCAGACATTTAGACAAAAGAAACGCGACAGTCAACATAAAAGACGCATTACAAATACATAGATAAGACATGTAAATTAATGATCCTGACCTTTTCCTTTTTCTCGCCAGAAGAACACTTATGTTCACTCTCTCAAACACACAGACACGATAATGGAGAACTCAGAAACATATCGTTAAATGGAGGGCATGCAGATTAGGACGAAGCAGCTGTTTGGCCGTCACTTGCAGCACGGAGGTCTCGCGTCATCTAAATGGCGACAGACGGTGGTCGTCTGGAGGGACTCCAACTCGTCTTCATTGACATCGTCTGACAATGGGTAGCAGTTTCGACAGGCATGACATCGCATCAAATGTGGGAAAGGTGGCTACATTCTACAAAATGGTACCCTCTAGATTACTAGTATTCCTCGAATCAAGCAAAAAACTTTATGCTTCACAGTTCATGTGCAGGTGAATGTCGCTAGTGGTCTTGATTAAACCAACTGTTCTTGGACAGTGAATTGTTATTATGCTCTTCTCAGCTGTGTTGATATTGGTTGTAGACTAGCTAGGTTTGCCATATCATGCTATCCAAGGGTTCTAAAGAAAATCGTGAGCTAATCCTTTCCATCCAAGTCTTCCAGAGAGTCTTAATTGTTAATGACACACCATGAGTAGCACAGTGTTGTGTTGAGAAACAACCTGGCCCTTAGAACCTTGTATCCAACAGAAGAAATGTTAAATAATGGAGTGGTGCACAGACACACTGCCAAACATTCGACGATATAAGCAGATCGTTTGTTGCATTCCAGCACCTGCCATACTTGTCCAGCAACCTCCTCCCACTCCATGGGAATCCCTTGGTGTAGCTCTCATGGTGCTCGAACAGGTTCGATTCCGGCAGGAGTTCCGCAACGTCCAGTCATAGTGTAAGAGTCCTGTAGTCCCCTTTCATTATAACTTTAATTGCTTTCCAGTGATACAGAACTCTCTGCCACGCGTGAGTGAATGAATGTGGGTGTGTTTCACTTTGCTATACGGTGGTTTAGTCTGATGCAGAGAATCAGCAGTAGTTGTACAGAATGGCCAACCCTTGTAGTTTTCAGGTAGGTAAAGAGGTTTGCTCCCCTTGTGTGAAAGTTACCGGTGTTAGGTTGGTGGCTGAAGCCTCATCTCTGGGTTTTCCTAGCCACGGGGTCGAGTGTGAGACGTTGGAGTGTGTGAGACGATCAGTCAGCTTGCCGAGGGTCTGCAGCCGAAGTCTCTTCGAAGAAGGGTGAGTTGTCTTAACCGCGTGGCGCGTTGTCTCATAGCAAGAGTGGAGCTTTTAGCTTTTGGTCTCGCACTTCATCTTATAAAGGTTGATTTGCTGGGTCGCAGAAACGAATGCAAGGCTTTTGCAGATTTTCAGTTTGATTCCTAGTGCAGACTTGACTTTGATCCGTAAGAAGAACGTAGCACAAAGGTGTTCCACATGTTTTGAAGCGCCCTCAGTTCAGTGTGAATGTTTGTGTGCCTGCAACTGTGTGTGTATACATTCTAATCTTTTCCAAGTCTTGGTAATTTTTGCCCCTTTGTGAATTTTCTTTGTCTCATTACTCTATCTCCGTTGGAAACCATCCACGTGGGTTAATATTAGGGTTTGTTGGCCCTCTGCCATTATCCTTTGTCTATTCAAATGTGTCCTCTGTAAAGTATTAATTGTTCGCGACTGCGTGGTTTGATGTTACTAAGATTTGTCTCCGCGAACCACGTGGGCACACGAGCCTGTTTGGAAACGTGAAAGATTACCGTCAAACCTCCTTGCCTAGGGACGCCAGATGAAAGTTGATGTCAACAAGCCCTGAATGAAAATTGCGCAACGGATAACTGGGGAGGGGAGCTTGAGAGTGTTACCTAGAGAGCGTGTCCTTTCTGTACGATACTAGGCAAGGGGCTGGAGGGCTCACACGCTGATGTGTGGGTCCCTGCATTCTATAGCTTTTATTTTAAATGAATTCCTTTAACTTGACTCCTATGTGATTTTTAGGGTATGTTAAAGATTGATGACAATTGATTACCTATTTATTTTAAACATTATCATTCGACTTTACAGCGACTGAAGCAATTGTTCCAGTTTACAGATATTACAATTTTACAACTTATAGCTCGGGTATATTATATACTAATCTGCACGCACATTTCTACAGGCAAGACGGAATTGCGTTGGCCAAATGTATACCAACAAAGTCCCCAATATTTTACATGGGACATCCACTATGTGAGGAGGATAACGGGCCAACTGGGGACCAGATACATTAACACAGGGGGTCAAATTTCCGAAATTAAACGAGAACATTCATTTCCTTACACAATCCGAAGCTGGAAATAAAAGAATTTGTACAAATGTGCATATACCTCTCTTCCACGCGTAAACATCGAGACAGACGCACTGAGGGCATGTCTGCTCACTTACCCGTCTTCTGCAACAGTCCCAGGGAACTGGTGAATAAGCTCGTGTGATAAGTGCATCTGAGCAACGGTTACTTTGGTGCGTGGAAATTGTTGTGGCGTAACAAGCTAGTCACGCCACACTGAGGAGGAAGCCGAAAGGCACGCGTACACACACGCCGACTGGCGTCAAGTCTGGAACAGGATACGTATTGAATACTATAAAGAAAATACGTATCTTTGGAATATACTTAACTTTTAATCAATCCTTGTGATACATCTCTCTTGACTATACAAATGAGACTCGTAAGATACATGCACTGTGACAATTGGCGCCTTGCTAAGTCGTAGCCATTAACTTAGCTGAAGGCTATTCTAACTGTCTCTCGGCAAATGAGAGCAAAGGCTTCGTCCGTATAGTCGCTAGCAACGTCGTCGTACAACTGGGGCGAGTTCTCGTACGTCTCTCGAGACCTGCCGTGTGGTGGCGCTCGGTCTGCGATCACACAGTGGCGACACGCGGGTCCGACATGTACTAATGGACCGCGGCCGATTTAAGCTACCACCTAGCAAGTGTGCTGTCTGGCAGTGACACCACAGAAATGTTTGGAGAAGCTGAGGGAAACCTGCTACTTTAATAATATGCATCGGCGTATCCGTAAAGTATTTAGAATATGCCGTCCCTGTCAGCAAGCCTAGCCGCCTACTGTGTCGTTTGCAGCACCAATGCACCCGATCATTCCCAGCAAACTAAGGGATCTCGCGGCAGTAGACCTATTCGGTCCACTGGTGCGCTGCAGGAACGGATGTAGAGCTGACGTGAAAATTCGTCTGCCTTATCCCGCTGCGTAGGGCCACCGTGAAGGCCGTAGCCGCTGCGGTCAGCCTACCACTTCTTACACGAGGTTGGCACTGTGAAGCGTGTGATCACGGACAACGGGCCACAATTTAGGTCACGTCACTGGGTGTATATGCTTCGGAGAAAGCGGATTAAGCCGATCTATATATCCCTTTTTTGCCCTTCAGCAAATCCCTGTGAAAGGTGGATGAAGGAAATTCGGAAATTATGTCGGTTATACTGCCATCGTGACCACCGGACGTGGGACACAAAACTATCCGATTTCCAGAATATACTGAATGAATTACCAAACGCCTCGACGATGTTTCCACCGATTCTGGTACTGAAAAACAAGGAGCCTCCGAGTAAGATAAAAGAGGTGATTTCCTTGCCAGCAGAACCCAGGTTACGGCATCTGCAATTGTTGAGCTCGCCCTGAAAAATATAAAGAGTGCTGCAACTCATCGGGTAAGAGCACGCAGAAAGAAAGCGCGGAACATAGCTTTTCACGTAGGCCAGAAAGTGCTTGTACGCTCGCAAAAGCTCTCAAATAAACGTGCTGGGTTATCAAAGAAGTTCTTTTTCTTATTCCATGTGCTGTACAGAATCAAGTGGATTCCACATCCGAACGCACTTGAAGTAGAAACCCTCTGCTCTCGCAAGTCGAAGGGCCTGCACCACTTCTCCAGTGTAAAACCGCATATTGAGTAAGAAGTAGATAATCATGCACCTCTGAGATCGAAACGGCGTGTTTCCCCTATGTTTTTGATTCATTTCTTATGTAGGTAAAATTAAAGTGTATTATTTCCTATGAATTGTGACGGATTCCTCAATATGTTTAATGTGGTCTCTTCTTTGCAGCAAAAAAGCGTAGTGTTGTGTAATTTGATAACATCACAGTAAGATAATTTTTTCTTTCTCATGAGTGAAAAGGTATAGAGTACGGTGGTGTGGCAATTAAATGGTCGTAAAGTAGTTGTTTATGATTAATTCCAGTTGTAGCGTATTTATTCCCTCTAGGTGAGGATGATTTTGTGAGATTTGCAACTGTACTGTGATGTTTTTGTCCCGATTTGACGCCTTGGAGGTTGATGGATAATTGTGTAAAGTGAACTTCAGTTGGGGTGTATTTATTCCCTCTAGGTGAGTATGATTTTGTGAGACTTGCCAATGTACTGCGATGTTTATGAAACGATTTGACGACTTGTAGGTTGATGGATTTGTGTATGAAGTGAGACTAAAAAAAATGGCTCTGAGCACTATGGGACTTAACTTCTAAGGTCATCAGTCCCCTAGAACTTAGAACTACTTAAACCTAACTAACCTAAGGACATCACACACATCCATGCCCGAGGCAGGATTCGAACCTGCGACCGTAGCGGTCGCGCGGTTCCAGACTGAAGCGCCTAGAACCGCTCGGCCATACTGGCCGGCAAAGTGAGACTAATAGTTTTTGATTTTCAGTGATGCCACATTATAAGATGATTAGAAATGTAATTTGCCACCACCTACTACCAGGTACGTTTAACGATACCAGAATATGGAAGCCCTGGAAGATGAATATTGAAACACGTTTTAACCTCATGCGATTTTGTATTTGGTAAGGAATCAAGGTAACAGCTTATAAGTGTGAAATAACGTGAAGGTATGTGAGGATCCCTGTCGACACGTGGTGAGTAATGTTGCAATGGTTGTATCTTATGACAATTAGTAAGATGAGAAATTATGGCCATGGGCAAATGATTTGGTTTTTTTTTTTGACAGTTTTTACGTGTTTATGTATAGGATAAAGTGATTCTGACTTCTGTTTTATGCCCACTAATTCCGTTTAAATCAATCTGATGCCTAAATATCAACACGTTATAATTCCGGGTATGACTTGTATGAACTTTCTGTGTCTCATTAACCATAACTTCTATTGTGAAATGTTCATAGAAAAGATGTCACAGAAATTTTCCACAGATCAGCAAACGTGTACTGCAAACCATGGAGAAGCAGTCAAAAAATAGCAATATGGGTATCGAAAAAAAAAATACATTTTTATGTGTGGGGATCGTAGTCGTTCTATATGTTTGTGGTGACTGGTACAAATTCTGTGGATTGTGTGTGTGGATGTAGTTAGTAGTAGATAAAGTTCTGTGTTGGTAATTCGTAGCGCCACCAAATCCACTCCAAATCCTTATCAAATCTTGTACAAGACCTGTCCTGGAGGATGTAATGCTATATCTGTGTTATATAAGAAGTATCTTCGTTGTTTATATTTTGAGTATCATGTCGCTGTTGTGAAGGGAGCTCAGATGATTTCCTAAGAGTTAAATTCATTTCCCTTTATCGTTAAAACTAATCCTAATGCATAATAATTCGTCATATAAGTGTTCTGTTTTTTAGATTATTAAGAAGGCCCTCTTTGTAAAACCAGTTTCGGAAAATTTTTCATGTATTAGTCAGTAGTAGGAATTTCCGCTGATTTTTTTGTAAAATATGCATCATATTAAGTGAAAGTTTCTGTGAGTGCAGCTATTAAGTGGGCGCAACATCGCCAGGCCGCCCTTGTTAGGCTGCGCATCAGAAAGTACGGGACCTGCTGCGACGGCAGGTGTTGCAGAGCCTTGCTATCAACAGCGAGCCAGTGGTGTGGTGTACGGTCACAGCTGTTTCCACGCCAGAGGGTGGGGGGGGGGGGGGCCGATGCTGGTCTTACCCCAACCTCAGACTATCGGCCGGCGCAGACAGCGTGGCGCGGCAGGCCATCGCCCTGGTCGCTGATCCGAGTCAGGCACCAGCACGCGGCGCTCGCGCACACACAAGCGAGATTTGGGCAGTGCCCGATGCACGACCAAAAAACATTAATACGGTCTGACGACGGCATGATTTCTTGTCTATTGAGGCGTTACCATCTCAGGAAGATGGTTTCGCTGAATTTCATGGCACGGGGGCGTGCCCATGCGACAAGTACAGAGCTGTGCAGCTGACCCTACCAAACAGCACCTGAAGTGGACGTTCCCTGCTTGCTGAGGGAAGGCACGAAGAAGAGCTTATTAGTGCCTTCCTCGCGCTGGAATGTCCTGACGAACATTGCATGGCTCTACCAACTGAGCTGTGAGCAAACGATGACGACGATGGTATGAAGACTGAAGTGACGTGCCCTGACATTCAGAAGAAATGCAGTCGTGGTCGACGTTCCTTGCTTGCCAAGGTCGGTGCTAACAGAAGAGCCATTTTTTGCCTCCCTCGGGCAGGAACGTCAAACTACCACGGTGCGCTAAGATGTCGTACTTCCGCGGAGTTCGGAACTGCCAAGTAGGCATGGCGAATAGACAGTCATGCGTGCTGACAACTATGCCAGAGGAAGGCGTTCTACCACTGAGGTCCTTCACTCTGTGGGACGACGGCGTGCGCTCTGGTCGATTCTGGGTTGATGTCACCGCACGATCAGTGAAGTGCAAGTGTTTCTTTTTTGTTGTTCGCCGCATAATATGGATGTGAGTCTTGAAATAATTTATCGTGGCGCGTATGTCTTTAGTGTGTTACGGCGTGAAACTAGCTATGATGATAAAGAAAGTGCCAACGAAAGTTGCGACGTCATGTTTACAATTCTCTTGTCTAATCGAACACTCACCACTTGAATCTTTTAATGTTGTGCTTTTTTTTGTAAACTTGTATATTTGTGTACTTTTTATGTATGTTTCTGTGTTAATTATGATTTTGTATTGAATATCGTTAAACAAATTAATTTCCAATGTTACTTTGATGGCTGACAGAGGTCTGTTTTGTCACATACGTTTCTTGTTTTCTCTTTAAAATTTTATTTGGAATGCTTGCAAATTGGCTCTTGCATTGAGCATGATGATCAGGACACAAGTACTGATCACCTTATAATAATCACTTTTAATAACTGTTTAAAACAATTTTTAAGATGATATCTCATGTTTGTTGCTGCAATAAGTTGGGTGCTATGTCAACTTCCAATGTCATACATTTCATTTATCTTAATCTGCTTGCTTTGTGGACAACATGAGGTCACAACTACTGACTTAAGTCATCCAGAATTCATTTAAATATTGTAGATTAGTCGTTTTTTTTGAGCTGCTGTTTTCCTGCTGGGATAATTGTTTATTAAGTTGTATTTGTTTCGTAAACTGTTGGCGAATCTCCTAGTATGGCTAGAAAATTCGCGGTCCAGTCTTCTCCGGCACGTTTGGGGTGAAGAAAGGGTCCCGAGGCCCCCTTTCATTATCATGTTCATTGTTTTCCAGTGATAGAGAACTCTCTGACATGCGTGAGTGAATGAATGTGGGTGTGTTTCACTTTGCTATACGGTGGTTTAGTCTGATGCAGAGAATCAGCGGTAGTCGTAGAGAATGGCCAACCCTTGTAGTTTTCAGGTAGGCAAAGAGGTTTGCTCCCCTTGTGTGAAAATTACCGGTGTTGCTGGAATCTCATTGGATTTCGTTTCACGTGGATGCTGTTTGTTACGCAGGCATCGATTCAGCGATAATAAGGGACAACAGCTTTATCGGCGCATTTAACTTGGCCATCACTGACCAGCCAGCTGGTTCAACTAACTCTAATAACATGAACTGTTGCAGTTCAGACGTAAAAAAGATGAGTAGGGAAAATATACAGCTTCGAATGTCATTTAATTTTTTAACACGTTGAAACAATATACGGCAAAACTTTGACATCATGATTCCTAGGGGATGCGACGGAAAACGTAACATGTTCTAGTCCGCAGGTAATATAGTACTGCAATTAAGAATATGAGTGATTAAAATGCCTAAATTAAACAGAGTGTAATTTTTCTACTTCAGCTGTGTGTGACATAGCAGCGTGTTGTAGGGATTTCACTGTATAGTTAAATGTTGAAGCCACTGAATGTAAGTCAGTCGTCTGACAATCTCTAAGCTCTTTCCATATCTGAATCTGAGGAATACATTCCCGTACTGGTACTGTCATCTCCTACAACAGAGTCTATCAACAGCAGAATCCACGAAGCCTGACCGGCTTGGACATGTGCCAGACGTTGCTGCAAGTGTTTCGCGTCGGCGCGGGTATAAAAAGAGGAGTGAGAGCTTTCTTATAACAGTCGATGCTGGTTCTGTTTCTGGAAAACAGCACTTTGTGGACACTCTTTTGTCTGTATGGTCTATATTGGAGTATTGTGTTTCTGAGGAATCTTTTGCTCAAGGTAATTTAACACACCTGCATTGTTACATAAAGCTGAAGGAAAAAATGCTTTTAAATGAGGTTAGGGCTGGCATAGAATATATGTTTGGGAGTATTAATGGCGTGTTTGATGTTCTGAATTGAAGAAGTCGAAAGTCTGCACTAATTTACATTACCAAATAAGATTCTGTTCCAATATCTAATTGTAACGATTCTTGTTTGTCATTTAATGTTCGTCTGCGTAGGTGGGCAGATCGAACTACTAGGATCGATTATACAGATCCTTTTTTAGTGAACAATTGGTCACGTATTCGATTTATTGAAAAGTATTTCGATTCTTTCCAGGCACATTTTCTCTTTTAATGACGTGCTGGTCTGCATCCCGCCAGCGTTCGGCAGTGACGTGGTATAGAGCTTAGTGCATCAGTTCCAGTACGTCTAACAGCTTAAATGTCTTGCTATTTTTCACGAAGGATCGCTTTCTTTGGGACCATATAAATTCTAATGCGTTCAGATTGCAATGCTATGATAAAAACTGTAAAAATACAGCAAATGTGCGACGTGCTCGATGCCTAGAAAATTGTTTTCACTGGTTCTGCCACTCTTGTCATTCTGGTTCGTGTAAGGCCACATCTGTGGTATAAAACAACGGACATAGTCCAGATTAAGAGCATTTGATTTTTCATTTTTTGTCCCATAAATTTTATTTGTAAAGTTTTCTTAATATGAATAATTTTTACTAACAATCTTTTATAAAATAAAAAATTAAGGATCTATATTTGTAATGAAAACTGGAATTTTGTGTGTGCTTTGTAATTAGAAATAACATGATGTGTATTTTTCATTTAATAATGATGATTACATGTGTGTTAATTTGCACATATTTGATTAACTTTACGTTTAAAAAATGTAGGTATTCGAATTGAACAAAAAAAAAAATCTTAAAAGTAAGGAACACAGGGAGATTCGAACCCCGAGATCCGCAGAGCAGCCTATGACTAGGTGTGCGGACATTTGCCACGATTTTACCTGCTCCGACGGGTTGGGTCCCCTGTCTCTCCTTCCTCCTCCTCCTCCTCCTCCTCCTATATTATGTTTGCAGCTGTTCTCATTTCGAATTCTGGAATATTTACTTCGTCTTCTTTGGTGAAGGAATTTCGGAAAACTGCATTTAGTAACTCAACTTTAGTGGCACTGTCATCAGTAACATTACCGTCGCTGTCACGCAGTAAAGGTACTTACTGAGCCTTTCCGCTGGTATACTTAACATAGGACCAGAATCTCTTTGGATTTTCCACCACATTTCTAGAGAGAGTTTTGTTTTGGAAACTATTAAATGCTTCTTGCATTGAAATCCGCACCAAATTTCGAGCCTCAGTAAAACTCCGCCAATCTTGGAGATTTTGCGTTCGTCTAAATTATACATGCCTTTTTCGGTGCTCCAGCAGCAGCTTTCTGTCGAGTTTTGTGTACCATGGGGGATCAGTTCCGTCTCTTATTAATTTGTTTGGTATGAATCTCTCGAGTGCTGTTGATACTATTTCTTTGAACTTAAGCCACATATGGTCTTCACTTACATAGTTTGGAAGGATTGGAGATTGTCTCTTAGAAAGACGTCAACAATTTTTAGCTGCTTTTATAAATAGATATATTTCCCGTTTAATTTTGGTGAATTTCTTTGTTACGGAATTGAGCTTCGCTTCGGCTGTGTGTTCATTAATCCCTGTATCCGTCGTGATGCTTAGAATTATTTGTGGCTAAGAGGTCAAGTGTGTTTTCGTAACCATTTACAATTCGAATGGCCCCGTGAACTAATTGTTCAAAATGATTTTAAAAATGCATTTAGAACAATTACGGTAGTTGTTTTCCATCTACAATAGGGTCTGAAAATGTATTTTTGTCAACATACGGAAGGTAGATTGAAGTCACTGGCAACTATAATTGTATGAGTAGGGTACCTATTTGTGATGAGACTGAAGTTTTCTTTGAACTGTTCAGCAACTGTTTCATCTGAGACCGGGGGTCGGTAAAAGGAGCCAGTTATTAATTTATTCCGGTTGTCTAATATAACCTCTGCCCATACGAAGTCACAGGAACTATCTGCTTCAATGTCACTTGTGAGCTGGAACATACATTACATTATTTTTCCTTAAGTTGTGCTTCTTGTTTCTGTTTTACTACAGATCATTACAATTACGGCTTTTCCCTCCAAAGCCTAGGGTGCTTTCTCTGTGACCCTGTAAATACCAGAGCTAAACAATGTAGAACAACAACGTAGGTTACAAGCAAAGCATTCTGTATTACTTCATTTCCTTATTTCTAACATTTTATAATTGTACGTCGACTTTAGATGACATGTCAGTCATAGATGTTCTGATCTCTATTTAGTGAACGTATTTTCAGTCATGTTTTGAACACTGTCCCGCTACACTTTGTTAACTAATGTTTCGCCGTAAGGGATATCGGATTTTAGAGAGTAAATTAATATGAAGTATGTCATTCTTCTTTTGAAACATTCACATACCCATTTCTTCGTTCCTTATTGTCTTTTGGACAGTAATTCGCATTCTCTTTACATCTTTCCTTTCTTGTTGCTACCATGGCGATGGACTGTTTCTATCGCAATCTGTAAGCGTCAAAGGAAGCTACCGTACAGACAGAGGGATCTATATTTATATTTGGCAGAACTAATTACATACTGACATAATCGTCGGTATTGCTTTCGTTTCCCAAAAGTTATAAATATTTCGAGTTCGGAAAAGAGGCTCTGTATTTCGCCAAGATGTCGAAGAAGGAGGTCCCTTACATACTGGTTCTATCGAGTAAGATGTGGAGACGGCGGTTTGAAAGTGGACAGAAGAAGTTCGAGGAAGGACGTCCCTTACCTGAGGGATCGCTACTGAAGCTACCTGACGAAGGGGCAAGTGTGGCAAATGTCCGGCATTCTCCAACGCAATCAATTACGCTACGCGAGTAGTGAATAAGAAATATCTTACCTTTGGTAAGTACGGTTGCTCGGAAAACTACAATGCTGACTCTCTCTGTAAACTTGAGAAAAACATTAAGGGGGAGGTTTACTATCCTTTGGTTCTTAAAATCGATTTATAAAATTGCATTTTTGGATCCATAAAAGTTTTAGAATCCACCCCTGAAACGGTTTTTCCGAATACGGAACGGAAATGTTTGTTATTCGCGGTTGAACAAAAAAATGCATCTGCCTGAAATCGCTTTTCACGCACCAGTTTTTTTCTTTCGGAGGACGAGTTATTGTGCCGGTGCTTGGGAGTAGACACACAGAATTCGAATGAAAGTTTGAACGCGTGAGTTTGGAAGTTAGCCCCTAAGCATTTGCATTCTGGTGCGAAGACTGTGGAGATTACAACTTTCCTGGCAGTGAGCAGCTTCAACGAAGAGTATTCAGCAATTCTGAAGACCATGACAACGATGGACGTCACCCTGGGACTCTATTCGATGCAGTTCGCCAAGCATTCGGACGACCACAGGATTCAAACGGCCGAAAACCGTTTGTCAGCGGCCGTACGAGCGACTCTGGAGCAGCGCAGGATGGTCCAGATCGAGCAGAACACCCTCTATGAGGAAGGACTAGTTCATGGACCCGGAATAACAGATTGAACGTACGTTGCATAATATTGCATTTATATGTAATCCAAACTTCAAATGCGTTTTTCTCGAAATGACGTTATTTTCATCACGCGGTATGGTAACTTCAAATCTACTGAACTGATTGGCATGATGCTTTGTTTCCGACGAAGCTAACTAAATTGTCTGGGAGTTGTACCACTTTTATTTGGCCGACGAAGTCGAAAAAACCATATTTTTCTTCAAATGGCCACCATTTTGTTTCCTATGGTCCAAATAATTTAAGCGAAGTAGAACTCCTAAAGAATCTTATATACTTCGCTAACGTCAACTCAATTTTGATTTCAGACGAGCCGGCTGACCTGTGACATACCGCTCGTGGAGGTCTACATCGAAATTTTGTTTCGTTCCGACGGCACTTCCGCCTTTGCTCTTCGACATTTCCGGTCGAAAAAACTCCAGTTCATAGAGGAAATATCAAGAAACATTTTGACCAAATGTGACACTGAAATCTATAACACATTCCGAGAAAAAAATTCTCAAAGAACATGCTTTTTTCGGGCCAAAGATAGTAAACCTCCCCTCAAGAACAACCTGTTACTCGCAATTTTTAACGCTGTTCCTCACTCTTGTTCACTACGGAGCAGGAAGCTGTTCACGATTTTTGAAATAAAAACTTCATAGCGAAAGTATGATGACGAATAACTTCGATGGCTGTTAATACATTAGAATATGGGAACGAAGTTTTTCGCGACGGCACTTATATATAAAACATTCTCGGTATTCTTGCCGCGTCAGTTCTAGATAAAATCTCGAGCTTTCGACGATTACCTCCACCGTCATCGTCAGGAGCTGACTGTCTTAACTGCTTTTTTTTTTCCTTTATTGTAATTTTAATCACCTCATACAAGGTGGGCTGGCAGCAGCTTAATACGCTGCTCTTCAGCCTTATGGGGTACAATAACATGATTTAGGTGACACAGACAATACAAAAAATGGCGGGCAAAGAAAGTAGGTACAAAAAACAAAAAACAAAAAACAAGAAGCCGTTCACGTTGGACGATAAAAACACTAACGCTTGTTGACACGGCGCACAAAACACGGAGAACGGCGACGGCACATGTGAACAGTTGAGTTGTACCTGCACGAAACACAAAACGAAGCACACACACTAGACACTGATGGCGATGATCTCCGGCGCGCGAATGTTCACTATGCGTGTGCGAGTCCGGGGACCTGCCAAGAGAGGAGGAGGAGGAAGGGGAGTGGGAGAGGGAGAGGGGAGAGCAGAGATGCCACGGGCAGGGGAGAAAGGGGGGAGGGAGGAAGGGGGAGGGGAAGCCCGGGGGGAAGAGGGGTGGAGGAAGGAGACGGGGGAAAAGGAAAGGGAAGGGAAGGGAAGGGAAGAGAAGGGAGGGAGGGAGGGAGGGAGGGAGGGAGGGAGGGAGGGTGCCTAAAGGAAAGGACACCGGAAGTGGGGGGTGGGGCAGGATCAAAGTTGATAGGAGGGGTAGATGGAGGGGAGGAGGACATCATCAGGGAGGGGGAGCTGGCGGAAGCCACCTTGGGAGAGGGTAAGGAGGGTGGAGAGATGGAGACCAGGTGGGACATGGGCATACAGGCGCGGCAGTGGGCGGGGGTGGGAGAGGATTGGGGAGACGAGCGGGTGAGGAGGATCGAGTTTGCGGGAGGTGTACAGGATCCGTATCTTTTCAAGGAAAAGGAGGAGGTGGGGGAAGGGGATGAGATCGTACAGGATCCGCGTAGGGGAGGGGAGAGGGATGCGATAGGCGAGGCGGAGAGCATGGCGTTCAAGGATTTGGAGGGATTTATAAAAGGAAGGGGGGGGCGGAGATCCAAGCCGGATGGGCATAACAAAGGATAGGGCGGATGAGGGATTTATAAGTGTGGAGGATGGTGGAGGGGTCCAGACCCCACGTGCGGCCGGAGAGGAGCTTGAGGAGACTGAGTCGGGAGCGTGCCTTGGCTTGGATTGTCCGGAGGTGGGGAGTCCAGGAGAGGCGACGGTCCAGGGTGACGCCAAGGTACTTAAGGGTGGGAGTGAGGGCGATAGGACGGCCATAGATGGTGATGTAGAAATCAAGGAGGCGGAAGGAAGGGGTGGTTTTGCCTACAATGATCGCCTGGGTTTTGGAGGGATTGACCTTGAGCAACCACTGGTTGCACCAAGCGGTGAACCGGTCAAGATGGGATTGGAGAAGGTGTTGGGAGCGCTGTAGGGTGGGGGCAAGGGCAAGGAAGGCGGTGTCATTGGCAAACTGGAGAAGGTGGACGGGGGCTGACGGCGGCGGCATGTCCGCCGTGTACAAAAGGTACAGAAGGGGGGAGAGGACGGAGCCTTGGGGCACACCGGCAGAGGGGAAAAAGGTGTAGGAATCTGTGTTATGGACGGTGACATAGGAAGGACGGCGGGAGAGAAAGGAGCCGATCAGACGGACGTAGTTAACGGGAAGGGCGAAGGTTTGGAGCTTGAAGAGGAGACCGGAATGCCATACGCGGTCATAGGCACGTTCGAGGTCCATGGAGAGGAAGATTGCGGAGCGACGGGAATTAAGCTGTTCGGAAAGGAGATGAGTGAGGTGAAGGAGAAGGTCGTCGGAAGAGAAGGACGGCCGAAAGCCACACTGGGTAACGGGAAGGAGGCGGTGCTGGCGGAGATGTTGGTGGATGCGGCGGGTGAGGATAGATTCCAGGACCTTGCTGAAGACCGAGGTAAGGCTGATGGGACGGTAGGAGGAGACGGCGGACGGCGGACGGCGGTTTGCCAGGTTTAAGGAACATGAGGATACGGGAGGTTTTCCACAGGTAGGGGTAGTAACCGGTGGACAGGACTACATTGTAGAGCCTGGCCAGGGTGGAGAGGAAAGACTTAACTGCTCCTGTGGTAGCCTCTATATAGCCCGAAGACGGCTTCTGATTGGTCGGCGATTACGTACTGCTGTCTCTGACGGTGTCACTGTGTGCGCCGGTGGCGCCACCGCTTCCGTTTGAACGTAAACCTTGGAAGGAACGTCTCTGCTGCTTCTCTGCATCAAGCGCTCGTTTCCACGCACATTTCAGATGGTATCCGCTATCGCGTTTAATGTTCTTTGGGATCATTCTTATTTCAACAGCTTCCTTAATAACAGAATCCCAGTACGTGGAGGCATGGGACAGAATTTTAGTTTCATCGAACAATATTTTACGTTTGTTCGTGAGGCTGTGCCCCGCAATTGCCGATTTCTCCAGTTCTTTATTTTTAATATGGCGTTGGTGTTCTGCACAACGGTCGGAAACGGTACGAATCGTCTGACCTATATAATTGCTTGCACACTCACAGTGTACATTATAAACTCCAGGGGCCCTGAGGCCGAGATTGTCCTTAATAGGGCGCATCATCTCCTTAATTTTCTTAGGAGGACGAAAAATCGGTCTTATACCACGTCTACGCAGGACTCGTCCTATTTTGCTGGAAATACGCCACAAAAAGGAAGAACCGCAATCGGTGATTCATCCTGTGAGGTTGCAGCATTTTCACGTTTCCTTCTTTTGGAGAACGCTGCCTTTATATCGCGTGCACCATAGCCATTCTTTCGGAACACGTTCTTCAGGCGGTTAATCTCGGACCTTAAGTGGTCCTCGTCAGAAACAGTTTTGGCTCTATATACCAACGTGTTCAAAACGGCTCTCTTCTGAGCAGGATGATGGAAAATCTGTGCATTCAGGTATAAATCGGTATGCGTCGGCTTACGGTATACAGTGTGGCCAAGACGCCCGTCCGCCTGTCGTTGTACTAAAACGTCTAAGAAAGGCACTCTCCCTTCCTTTTCCATCTCGACAGTGAACTGGATGTTCGAATGTATACTGTTCATGTGTTCCATGAATTGTTCGAGAGCTTCTGCGCCGTGTGGCCAGATCATAAATGTATCGTCAACGTAACGATAAAATAAGGATGGACGGAGGGGAGCCGAATTTAATGCATGTTCTTCAAAATTCTCCATAAAAAAGTTAGCCAGTGATGGAGACAACGGAGAGCCCATCGCCATACCGTCTGTCATTTCATAAAATTTAGTACCATACAAGAAGTAGGTGGTCGTCATCACTTGCCGGAACAACTTTATAGTTTCTGGAGGAAAAAGATCCGCCAGCATTTTCAAAGTGTCATCCACAGGAACTTTTGTGAACAGCGATACCACATCCAGGCTGATTAAAATGTCATTTGGACCAACTCTAATCTCTTTGATTTTCTCAATGAACATCTGGGAGTTTTTGATGTGATGTTCACACCGGCCGACTATAGGAGTCATCAACTTTGTTAGGTATTTGGCCAGCTTATAAGTAGGAGAACCAATTGCACTGACGATAGGTCTCATGGGAACATTATCCTTGTGGATCTTCGGTAGTCCGTACAACCTGGGCGGTCTAGGAGCTCGGACTCTGAGATTTTCTGTAACATCGTCTGGCAGCCCGGGATTCTTCAGTAACTTCATGATTTTTCTGCTGTACGTCAAAGTTGGGTCCCGTTTAAGACATTTATACGTACTGTCCTCCAACAGTGATGTAATTTTTCTATGATATTCGGTAGTATTAAGGACCACGGTGGCATTTCCTTTGTCAGCTGGTAATATGACAAGATCTTCATCCTTCCGAAGTAAATGGAGCCCCTCCCTCTCCTCTCTACTGATATTAGATCTGGGAGGCTTAGCTGAGGCCAAAAAGCGACTGGTAACAAGTCTCACTTCGTCGGCGTCGTCCTGTGCAAGATGCCGCACAGCCTGTTCTACTCCACTGATAAGATCCACGATGGGTATAGTATGTGGTGTAGGAGCAAAACTCAAACCTTTATTAAGGGCCGAGATGGCTCCTTTGTCCAGGTTCTTGCCCGATAGGTTGACGACAGTGCGTGCTGTTTCGTACGATGACTCTGATCTTTGCACAGGTGCAAGACGCTCAAATTTCTTTACTTGTCTAGCTGATGTATTGCTAAGATGAGCTCTTTGATGAGCAGCCGTCGTCATATCGACCAACTCCCAGCCAAACGGCGAGAGAACTGTAGATAACAAAAGATGCAGAGAAGCAGCAGGGACGTTCCTTCCAAGGTTTACGTTCAAACGGAAGCGGTGGCTCCACCGGAGCACACAGTGACACCGTCAGAGACAGCAGTACGTAATCGCCGACTAATCATAAGCCGACCAATCAGAAGCCATCTTCGGGCTATATAGAGGCTACCACAGCAGCAGTTAACACAGTCAGCTCCTGACGGTGACGATGGAGGTAATCGTCGAAAGCTCGAGATTTTATCTGGAACTGACGCGGCAAGAATACCGAGAATGTTTTATAAATACACTAGAATGTCTCAAAGTTTCATTTACAGTAACACAATAATAAGATATCTAATACGAGTACATAAGCAGGACCTACTTCCAAGTGCGTAACAACACCTTTGTGCTACAGCTGCTGACCAGTCATCACGTTTATACTTGTTTGCTTCAGGTTTATTCTTTTGATGAACGTAGAAACCGTGCGCTAGCCATAGCTTGTTAGCCTTTTTCCGCAGGAACGGCCGATTGAGTCCCTGCCCCGTGGCGCGCGCAAGCGATCAATAGAGCAGCGCAGCGCAGCGCAGCGCAGCGCAGCGATAGCCAACACCCCAGCCGTGAGCCCCGGGCGACCTTGACCTCTGCCACGTGTAGTTAGCCCCAGCCGCGAGCCCCGGGCGACCCTGACCTCTGCCACGTGTAGTTAGCCCCAGCCGTGAGCCCCGGGCGACCTTGACCGCTGCCACGTGCAGTTCACCGCTGCGCCATCTCCTGAGCGCCATCGCCGCTTCCTGCTACCGCTCTCCCTGCGGCAGCCCGCCCCACGTAATCAGCCGGAGGGAGTGAGTTCGCCGCCGTCCCTGCCTTCTTCTGGTCCTTCACAATCCTATGACGAGGCTCAGTACAGACATAACTAACAGCTGAATACATTACATTACTTTGCATTGCTTTACACATGGAATCATATGGGCGACACTATTAACATCTTTACATATTGTATCGACATTATTATTGAACAAAACTATGCCATCGTGCCATCAATACACATGAAATCGAAATTCACATATTTATATTTCAACAAAAGACAAAAAAATATAAAGACATATTGTCCAAGCCAGAGGTGGCATAATTACCTAACACTGATTGTGTCGCCGGCCGAAGTGGCCGTGCGGTTAAAGGCGCTGCAGTCTGGAACCGCAAGACCGCTACGGTCGCAGGTTCGAATCCTGCCTCGGGCATGGATGTTTGTGATGTCCTTAGGTTAGTTAGGTTTAACTAGTTCTAAGTTCTAGGGGACTAATGACCTCAGCAGTTGAGTCCCATAGTGCTCAGAGCCATTTGAACCATTTGAACTGATTGTGTCATGTGGAAAAAACAAGAATCTGTGAAAAAAACTGATTAATAGCTGTTAATGTTGGATTAGTGTGTTAGTCATCGATGATACTAGCATCCCATGCAAAATTAATGACTGTTCAAGAAACAACTACCTTATTAAGTAAAGCTAACATGTTTAGTTATTACGATTTATTATGACACCCAAACAAGGTTCTCGTTCACCATCCCTTTTCTTGGTTCGAAGCGTATTACCTGCTTCTCTCCTTTGATAATCTTTGTCCCTTCATTTTCTCAATTACCTCTAGATACAGTGCCATTCTCCAGTGAACAAAAATCTCCACACAATCGCCACATCCTCCAACAAATTCTATACATAAAACATTGTTACACAGAATTGTAACTTAAGATGAGACGTCCCTCCTGTTAATTAACTTGCTTTCATATATTATCATAGAATTCCATTAACAAACGATTCACCTTAGGAACTTTTGCGGTATATTAAGCGAATTTAGATTGACCTTCATCAACGTGTCGCACATTTGCCATCGATTTGTTCGTTATTCGTCCTGTTCACTATAACAGATAAAAACATAATTAAATACCTCACATTTTTTCTTAACTCTCCCATGCACTGTTGCTATACACTAGGATAATTCGTGCAGGCAGACCTCTGTTGCTTTGTGGTGTCATTCGTATTCCCTTAGCATTTTCATATCTTTTCATTAATCACATGTGCGGCTGGTCCCGGCGGAGGTTCGAGTCCTCCCTCGGGCATGGATGTGTGTGTTTGTCCTTAGGATAATTTAGTTTAAGTAGTGTGTAAGCTTAGGGACTGATGACCTTAGCAGTTAAGTCCCATAAGATTTCACACACATTTGAACATTAATCACACAGCAAACGGCCTCTTTCTCCACACCAAAACAGGTACCATTCTGCTGCAACAAAAACCAAATAATGTTCCCGATGAACAACAAATCGTTCGGCCGTCCTCTGACGACAAACGGCACTACACAAAAAAACACTACTGTCCGCACACATCATTGGGCAGGACAGCCATATATCACATCATCTGGGACCCTGGTCTACCCTGACTACATAAACAACTCACATTCACTTGCATCTCTGGTGAGGATATAAAATCACTGAAACATCGTATACGTGCTGATCAGCACTGACGAAATAAACTGGAACACACACAAAATAATTAAATGACAAGACAACACTGCCACTCAGAAATACACGAAACAATCACAAACAGGTTCAGAATCCGAGCTTATCCCTAGCAACAGACAATCGAAATGAGGCACACTTTGCCGGCCGAAGTGGCCGTGCGGTTCTAGGCGCTGCAGTCTGGAACCGCGAGACCGCTACGGTCGCAGGTTCGAATCCTGCCTCGGGCATGGATGTGTGTGATGTCCTTAGGTTTAACTAGTTCTAAGTTCTAGGGGACTAATGACCTCAGAAGTTGAGTCCCATAGTGCTCAGAGCCATTTGAACCATTTGAGGCACACTTTTAAGTACAACTGCTTCTTCACAATGTCTATCGGATGAACCGAATAGACTCGTCGCTGGCCTGCCACACCTCAAAGTTACATCTGAACTCGCTGCATTGTGACCTCTATTCAAAATTAGTACAACAGTAAAATGTAAATGTCGTGTGACGAGGGCCTCCCGTCGGATAGACCGTTCGCCAGGTGCAAGTCTTTCGATTTGACGCCACGTCGATGGGGATGAAATGATGATGATTAGGACAACACAACACCCAGTCCCTGAGCGGAGAAAATCTCCGAACCAGCCAGGAATCGAACCCGGGCCATTAGGATTGACATTTTGTTACGCTGACCACTCAGCTACCAGGGACGGACGGTACAACAGTGAGTAACAAACGTTCATGTTTATTGCTTCTCTTTTCCGCTGAATGTAGTACTTCTTCATCAGGTACACACTAGTAGAAGGACAAAGAGAGAGTTGGTGCATTTTGTTAGCACAGGTTGATTACATCAGGGGCAAGTATACATTCAGGGACAAAACAAATGTTCTCTTTCGATTAACAAGTCATTAACCTATTATTCTACTAAGAAGATTAAGACCCCCTGTGGATAATCCTTCCTTTTGATTGACACGTCCTTACCCTATTATTCCCCCACACCTCTCCCTCTGAACACCTTTGAAACCTCCAACCTACCCCCCTCCTCCTCGCTGATACAGGTACACTTTCAGGTCTGAGTTATTCGAACAACCCCTTCTCAGTCTTATGAATTTGTTTGACTACTTAATTAAAATGATCAATTAATTAACCCCTCCCCTGTTGGTAAACCTTCCACCCATCCCGCCCCCCCCCCCCCTCTGCCCATACCCTCCCCTACCTGGAAATTGGCAGCTCTGTGGTGGAGAGGAAAGATCTCATGACAGGAAATTCGAGGGTGTATTGTTTATATACAAAAAAATCCGTTTGTTAGGGTTGGACTTATCTTGCTCATCGTTCTTTGCTATTTGGGAAGATTCAGATCTTTAAGAAGTAATTAAATCAGTCGCTTTTTTTGTTCATTCCAGTCGCACAAGGAACACCATCACACGTAATTACACTGTTAAAAATATTTCGATCATGAAGCATAGGCCATCCACTGGACTGCACAGAACGCCACCCGCGCAGTTTGCCAGGGCTCAGGTTGCACTGGTGGCCCCCGAAAAGTGACAAAGTGGCTGTCAGCTGTTGAGCCATGGGCAGGTGTCCGTTTGGGTTCCACAACTAACAGACTGGATGTGACGTTAATCCTAGAACAAAAGCATCCCTTTCATACTTGGCACCTGAGATATTCCTGTTGAAACACGTGCTCTCTATTTCTCCTCCTGTCGCCTGCCAATGCCAGGCCTGCATGCGCTGTTGGTTGTGATCGAGCCGAAGTGCAAACAAAACAGCATTTACCCTGTCAACCCCTTGTTGAATACTGATGCACACGAGAAATCCGTCCAAGGCAAATGGATGATTGGGAATCGTTTCAGAAATACTGATGAAGTTAATAAATAATTAATTCCCAGTCACGTTATCGTCATGTAGGGGATATAAGGTGGACGTGGTAGCTATCTCACACACGTACAAATTGACGATGTCACAAAGCTATTATCCAGCGGACTTGAAATATATTTAAAAAAAAAAGATGTTTGCATACAAAGAGAGAGAGAGAGCTGTAGTTTGCTTTGCAGATGACATAGGAATTAGCATGAGATATTTCATTCTGCCATGGACTCCAAACTGCCCCCAGTCTTCTGGTGCACTTGTCTTGAGGTTCACTTCACGAACTTCTTCAGGAATTATTAAATCTGGTGTGGAATATCACATCTTGAAGATGTCACAAATGGTACTTCAGATCGCGTGCGATGGGAAATATTAATTAAATCGTTAGTATAGCATTTAAAAAATTCGCTTCACATAGTTTAACAAATACTCGAAATAAGAAAAGATCGAGTCTGGCAGCAGTTTGCGTGCATAAACAACGGTGTTACGTTTTAATTCAATAATCCAAAGCCATTATTATCTGACGTAACCGATGGAAGTGGTGATGTATCAAATGATAGTTGGAATTTAAAAGTTCGACCACGTTATTAACGTCTGTGGCAACCTGCTTTCGAGGAACAAAGGCATGGCACGGCTACAGCCGAAGGTGAGCGAGGTGGGGAAGAGAGCTCATTGAGACGAGTGCTCCCCTACTCCCCTTCTCACGTGGGCGTGGCGGACCAAACTGATGTATGGCGCATAGTGGTGTCTTGGCTGCGGGTAATCAGTCTGGAATCTCAGCCAAGCCGAAATACGGAACTAGCAGGACGGATTCATTCATTATAACATAAAGAGCCGCGACTCTGCTGTCAAGCACGAACCCCCTACACATAGACAGCAGAGAACCCTCACTTAGTGCCAAGGAGTGTGGCCCCCATTCCTCCTAACTGGTACACTCCTGTCCCAGTGGCACAAGCTAATCGGGAAAAATTTCGTGGATTGACATCCAGGTTACACTCAGTAGACTACATCCAGAATTTCCGGGATTGGACTGATGATGCCCTTGTTAACGAAAGGCAGTTTATGAGCAGGAGGGAACGCATTCCAGCAACAGAGTTCGCCAGTGGCTGGAGCCCCCTGACATCTCAGTGGGGCTGTGTAGTGCAGTGTATCAGAGTGATTATACAGTAAATGCACTGTACCATAGAATGCTGTGGCGTGTTACACGTTAATTTTATTTCTGTTTGTATTTTTAAACTTATTTCAATTTATTGCCTTTTGTGTCATGCCTATACAAACATCTCAAAAGTAGACAGACGATACGACAGTTTATTGCAGACGATTTGTTTGTCAGTTTCTATGATACGAACTTAACGAAAAAAAAAAAAAAAAGGTTCAAATGGCTCTTAGCACTATGGGACTTAACTTCTGAGGTCATCAGTCCCCTAGAACTTAGAACTACTTAAACCTAACTAACCCAAGGACATCACAAACATCCATGCCTGAGGCAGGATTCGAACCTGCGACAGTAGCGGTCGCGCGGTTCCAGACTGTAGCGCCTAGAACCGTTCGGCCACTCCGGCCGGCAACGTAACGACAACCCAACATCCAGTTCCTGACCAGAGAAATTCTCAGATCCAGCTGGGAGTCGAACCCACAGTCTGCCACGCTGACCCAGCAGCTACCGAGGTGGGTATTTTGGTTTGATTCAATACACAGATGGAAAAATCAGAACAAATGTCATACAGATGTATTACACATTTGGGCTACGTATATGATTACTGAGCTGAAAACAACACTCGTTTGATGAAGAAGCAGATGTTAAGCCTTTCGAGATTTCTATTGTCAATAACCAAATGAAGATGCCCTCCACAGCTGCCAGTGATGGCACAAAGCCTATTCTGGCACAAATAATTTATACACAATGGCATACGGGTTTTCCGTACCCCTATAATGTCAAACCGACGCCACTTCCTGGAAATGTCAGGAAATAGGGAAATTGGGCTGCCTCTACTAACCTAACTCCCCACACATCCTCCCACTCCAATGATGTCACCCACCGCAATCCCACCTATGACATAACCCGTAAAAGTAGTGGGAAATGGTCAGTCTCTATCTAGCTAGTGGAGAGGAAGGTTAGGTTAGTGTACTGTATTTATTTTTGGTGGGTAATGGTAATTCTATGTTGGTGAGGAAAGCAGGATATTTAATTTACTTATTTATTTATTTATTTATTTATTTATTTATTCATGACTCAGTTATGATTCAAAGATATATTAGCAACAGCAATTGAGAGATTCATACCTCATAAAGTGGTAAGAGATGGAACTGATCCCCCATGGTACACAAAACAGGTCCGAACACTGTTGCAGAGGCAACGGAAAAAGCATGCGAAGTTCAGAAGAACGCGAAATCCAGAAGATTGGCTAAAATTTACAGACGTGCGAAATTTGGCACGGACTTCAATGCGAGATGCCTTTAATAGGTTCCACAACGAAACATTGTCTCGAAATTTGGTAGAAAATCCGAAGAAATTCTGGTCGTATGTAAAGTACACAAGCGGCAAGACGCAGTCAATACCTTCGCTGCTCAGTGCCGATGGTACTGTTACCGACGACTGTCCCGCTAAAGCGGAGTTATTGAACGCAGTTTTCCGAAATTCCTTCACCAGGGAAGACGAATGGAATATTCCAGAATTTGAAACTCGAACAGCTGCTAGCATGAGTTTCTTAGAAGTAGATACCTTAGGGGTTGCGAAGCAACTCAAATCGCTTGATACGGGCAAGTCTTCAGGTCCAGATTGTATACCGATTAGGTTCCTTTCAGATTACGCTGATACAATAGCTCCCTACTTAGCAATCATATACAACCGCTCGCTCACCGATAGATCTGTACCTACAGATTGGAAAATTGCGCAGGTCGCACCAGTGTTTAAGAAGGGTAGTAGGAGTAATCCATCTAACTACAGACCTATATCATTGAGATCGGTTTGCAGTATGGTTTTGGAGCATATACTGTATTCAAACATTACGAATCACGTCGAAGGGAACGATCTATTGATACGTAATCAGCATGGTTTCAGAAAACATCGTTCTTGTGCAACGCAGCTAGCTCTTTATTCGCACGAAGTAATGGCCGCTATCGACAGGGGATCTCAGGTTGATTCCGCATTTCTGGATTTCCGGAAAGCTTTTGACACCGTTCCTCACAAGCGACTTCTAATCAAGCTGCGGGCCTATGGAATATCGTCTCAGTTGTGCGACTGGATTCGTGATTTCCTGTCAGGAAGGTCACAATCCGTAGTAATAGACAGCAAATCATCGAGTAAAACTGAACTGATATCAGGTGTTCCCCAGGGAAGCGTCCTGGGACCTCTGCTGTTCCTAATCTATATAAATGACCTGGGTGACAATCTGAGCAGCTCTCTTAGGTTGTTCGCAGATGATGCTGTAATTTACCGTCTAGTAAGGTCATCCGAACACCAGTATCATTTGCAAAGCGATTTAGAAAAGATTGCTATATGGTGTGGCAGGTGGCAATTGACGCTAAATAACGAAAAGTGTGAGGTGATCCACATGAGTTCCAAAAGAAATCCGTTGGAATTCGATTACTCGAGAAATAGTACAATTCTCAAGGCTGTCAATTCAACTAAGTACCTGTGTGTTAAAATCACGAATAACTTCAGTTGGAAAGACCACATAGATAATATTGTGGGGAAGGCGAGCCAAAGGTTGCCAAAGGTTGCGTTTCATTGGCAGGACACTTAGAAGATGTAACAAGTCCACTAAAGAGACAGCTTACTCTACACTCGTTCGTCCTCTGTTAGAATATTGCTGCGCGGTGTGGGATCCTTACCAGTTGGGATTGACGGAGGACATCGAAGGGGTGCAAAAAAGGGCAGCTCGTTTTGTATTATCACGTAATAGGGGAGAGAGTATGGCAGATATGATACGCGAGTTGGGATGGAAGTCATTAAAGCAAAGAAGTTTTTCGTCGCGGCGAGATCTACACTCCTGGAAATTGAAATAAGAACACCGTGAATTCATTGTCCCAGGAAGGGGAAACTTTATTGACACATTCCTGGGGTCAGATACATAACATGATCACACTGACAGAACCACAGGCACATAAACACAGGCAACAGAGCATGCACAATGTCGGCACTAGTACAGTGTATATCCACCTTTCGCAGCAATGCAGGCTGCTATTCTGCCATGGAGACGATCGTAGAGATGCTGGATGTAGTCCTGTGGAACGGCTTGCCATGCCATTTCCATCTGGCGCCTCAGTTGGACCAGCGTTCGTGCTGGACGTGCAGACCGCGTGAGACGACGCTTCATCCAGTCCCAAACACGCTCAATGGGGGACAGATCCGGAGATCTTGCTGGCCAGGGTAGTTGACTTACACCTTCTATAGCACGTTGGGTGGCACGGGATACATGCGGACGTGCATTGTCCTGTTGGAACAGCAAGTTCCCTTGCCGGTCTAGGAATGGTAGAACGATGGGTTCGATGACGGTTTGGATGTACCGTGCACTATTCAGTGTCCCCTTGACGATCACCAGTGGTGTACGGCCAGTGTAGGAGATCGCTCCCCACACCATGATGCCGGGTGTTGGCCCTGTGTGCCTCGGTCGTATGCAGTCCTGATTGTGGCGCTCACCTGCACGGCGCCAAACACGCATACGACCATCATTGGCACCAAGGCAGAAGCGACTCTCATCGCTGAAGACGACACGTCTCCATTCGTCCCTCCATTCACGCCTGTCGCGACACCACTGGAGGCGGGCTGCACAATGTTGGGGCGTGAGCGGAAGACGGCCTAACGGTGTGCGGGACCGTAGCCCAGCTTCATGGAGACGGTTGCGAACGGTCCTCGCCGATACCCCAGGAGCAACAGTGTCCCTAATTTGCTGGGAAGTGGCGGTGCGGTCCCCTACGGCACTGCGTAGGATCCTACGGTCTTGGCGTGCATCCGTGCGTCGCTGCGGTCCGGTCCCAGGTCGTCGGGCACGTGCACCTTCCGTCGACCACTGGCGACAACATCGATGTACTGTGGAGACCTCACGCCCCACGTGTTGAGCAATTCGGCGGTACGTCCACCCGGCCTCCCGCATGCCCACTATACGCCCTCGCTCAAAGTCCGTCAACTGCACATACGGTTCACGTCCACGCTGTCGCGGCATGCTACCAGTGTTAAAGACTGCGATGGAGCTCCGTATGCCATGGCAAACTGGCTGACACTGACGGCGGCGGTGCACAAATGCTGCACAGCTAGCGCCATTCGACGGCCAACACCGCGGTTCCTGGTGTGTCCGCTGTGCCGTGCGTGTGATCATTGCTTGTACAGCCCTCTCGCAGTGTCCGGAGCAAGTATGGTGGGTCTGACACACCGGTGTCAATGTGTTCTTTTTTCCATTTCCAGGAGTGTATTTACGAAATTTCGGTTACCAACTTTCTCTTCCGAATGCGAAAATATTTTGTTGAGCCCAGCCTACATAGGCAGGAATGATCATCAAAATAAAATAAGAAAAATCAGAGCTCGAACAGAAAGGTTTAGGTGTTCGCTTTTCCCGCGCGCTGTTCGGGAGTGGAATGGTAGAGAGATTGTATGATTGTGGTTCGATGAACCCTCTTCCAAGCACTCAAATGTCAATTGCAGAGTAGTCATGTAGATGTAGATGTACGCTACATCCAGTAATCTTACTCATGACATGAGCGTTCGCGTCGAGGTGCAGGGACTGACTAAACTAGTGCACACCACATCCATCAGAAGATGCTGTGGGCCTCCCTCCAGTCCTATGATGTCACCCATCACCCACCACCAACCCTCGCCTGGAAATGGCGGGAAACGGTCAGTCTAAGACCAGCTGATGGAGAGGATGGATAGGTTAGTGCCTAAAATCGCAGTATGGCTCAAAATTGAAGATGTCACACAACTGGTGCTCTCCTGATGGGGAAAAAATGCAAAATACCACTCTAAATAGTAGCATACGGATTCAAAATAAACAGTAACTCTACATATGACGCTCCCTTCACCTACAAGTCGAAATAAATCTCGCTTCTCCACTTGTGAATTGGCAGGAAAAAGACTCAATCTAAAGCGATAGGTGAAACAACCCACAAATCTGGCACATACATAGAAGTTTCAGAGAAATTAGGACTGCACTGATTTTAAAAAAGAAAAAAGAAAAGGAAAAAGACTACGCACATACCTGCTACTGAGGTGTTCATCACTTTTCTGAAACGCTGTGTGGGTTTGGTTTATATAAGCTGCTGGAGTCAGGAATGTTGAGACACATATTCATTATTTTCCTCACTTTTTGAAACATAGTTCTACAACGGAAAACCACACTGGTGTCTAAGCACAGACGGGAAAATAAGAACCATTACGTATCTAAAAGTTCATGATATATTTCGAAACCTGCAACAGATCATTAAAAAACACAGACACACAATACTTTCTCCTAGAATTCGAAGCACTGTGCTACATACGAAAAAAATGCCTGGAATTTTCGGTGAATTTTCGACATCTTACGACTACTGGTCTGGTGATGCTCTAAACCTGCAATAGGGGATGGGGGCAGCTTCCCAAAGGAGGGTGGTCTGCTTGGACTTGTGTCTGAATACTCAGACGAAGAAGACATCACGTGACTATCTGACGTCACGGAACTTTCCGTAGATACTTTGTTCTGTCCCTGTCTTTTACGAATCAGTCTGTAGAAACTCCTATGCCCGCAAAAAGGAAGTCTTGTGGCTCTCTGGCATTATGGAAATTATTGTGAATGGAGCATCCTGATTGGTTCTTACTGAATTTACCTGCTAAAATACTGCCGCTGGTGTGGGAGCACTGACCACCACTTTCTACAGATGGACAAATTATGATAATTTTAGCGGAAAGCTGTTTTTGTAGTGTTCGAAAAAAATATATATTTAAAGCAGTCACATTGCACTAAAAGGTAAACCCCGCAAAAATGGACTACAGATCATTAAATATGGAACTACTGCTAAATACACGTAGTCAATTACACTGCTCTGCTACTGTCGAGGAAAGCTTGAATTTTCCGGCGTGAAACCGATCTCCAGCCATCCCATATCACAACAAACGATTGTACCACCATGCCATGCCGCTATGTTGCTACAGTAATCATATTCGGCACCATACAAAATCCTCACTTGGCGAGCTAACATCCCAAAGATGTTTGGGCTCACATGCGGTTCCTCTCCGTCGAAATGTCTTGGCTCAAACTCGTCTAGTGGTTGAACCGCACGTGTCGCATTATACGCCCTAAGTTACACACTTGTGACCCTTTGGTTAAATTATCTGACGGATGGCAAGTTTGCGAAATTGTATGAAACATACAAAGTTAATATAACATATAAGAACAGTAATAACAATATCGGGAGCTAAATTAACGTCCCATAAACGATGTAGGCCTCACATTTGGGATTTGGTTAGAATAATGTTTATTCAGAAAGCAAACTAATAGCGAAAGTGGTCGCATTTAGAGTTACTGTTACACTCGAGCGCATGCGAGGTGCCGGGGCTAACAGTGTATTTAACACTAAATTCTTCTAGAATCTTCATATGGAAATGATGCTCTAAGCCCCCCCCCCTTTTCTAACTCCGACTTTTGCTGTTGCACATGGATTAAGAAGAAACCCGAACTGACTGTAATCGACCCTGCAAGTGGAGTAGAAAAGAGTTTGGCCCCTGCAATAACTTAATTTGATATAAATTAATTTGATAAAGGAAAGTTTCATTAACGTAGTGAGAAATGAAAGGGTTGCTTTACTGATCCACAGAATGAAAGTTCTATCCAAAATAACAATTTGATTTAATGTGACTAAACTCGAAATAATAAACAAAACACATGAAACACTTACAATACGTCAAATTGGATACTCAAATAAATGCTGTGAAGGAGAAGTTGTCCATAAACTATCTTGTGACGTTTATGACCAAGTGGTATGTGGAGCCAATCCCTTGCAACTCAAATCTTAAGAGAAACACCCAGCCAACCCAACATTAATTGCTGCTACAGTAGTGAGAATTCAGAGAATGAACAACCAAGACAGCTCTGATTATCACAGAGCAAAATTCCCTAATCTGCCGGTGCTGAGGACATACATTACCAAGCTGTCTTCTTAACTGCAAGGACACGATCTGGCATACCGGAGGCGATGGCTGGCTGCTTCGAAGTCCCGTCGTGGTGCTGAAAATGTCGCGAGTATAGCACCAAAGAAAGTATCCTGGTCTGGTTGTTCCAGACTAAACACTTCCTGTCAATAAAAATGCGCCTCTGAGGGAGACGAAGAAGGCTCGCCACACAATCACTGAAGGTACAGTGACTAATTTTAACAAGCGAAGTCACACAGTAACTCCGATACAGTCAGCTTTAGTCAAAACTGCTCAAGACGGACAACACAGGCCGCTTGTACACAGAACGCTCAATTGCCAACTATACTCGGAAAGCTACGTTGAAGTCGAAACTTCAGCAACTTCGTCAAACAGTTACAATGAAATGGAAGTATATTAGACAGCCAACGGAAGGCAGGCTGTCCAGCGCAGCGAGAGCTCCCTCTTGTAACCCACCCCGACCGAAGGCCGAGAGCCGGCTCCTTCAAAGGCACCCGTACAAGCTGAACACAGAACATTCCCGCCCCCATGACAGTGGTCGTGGTTAAATGTTCCAATCAGCAACTCGAAAACCGGCGGAAAATTCCCCTCTATTGCCGATGCACTATTATTCCACCAATGGAGATACATGGCGCCAATTTCTGCGCCGATTTTGCTACGTCACGGAGCTATTCCCTGGGCAAGCCAATCACAGTTATGATTTTGCAGGAAACGCGGGAATTTGCCCGCCAAGACTGCCTGGGAACACAAGTCATTCCCACGCCTCGCTGGTAGCCCGCCAGAAAGTGTTTTCACTAAGTTTCTGCGAAGTAACGGAATCTCTAGCCCAGCTGCTCCGTCAGGCCACTGTGGGCATGTCGCCCCACTCTTATGACAATGTCGGCGTCTGGAAAGCATCCACTCGACTCCCTCACACCCGTCGGCTTAACCCCTTCAAGATCAGAGGAACCCGTCTGTCACCAGACCACCCGGGTGACGAGAGACACTGCGTGGGAAGTCCACGTGTGAAGGAATAGCGACTTTTCACCGCATGAATTTAGAGAGGAAAATCGAATTACTCAGAGTAATATAGAAATATGAGAGGGGGCTCATGCCACCTCACACGCATATCCATTTGACACAGTTCGATCATTCAGAATCTCATTGTGTAACACTAAGTCCAATACTCCACCTCGTTATTTACACGAAAAGTTAAGAGTTCACACCAGGCACGCGGCTGCTCACCGCTCAGAGACTAAGTCCCCCAATACCACACAACCACTTCCTAGCTACCTAAAAACCGACTGTCCGCTTTCGCGTCTCAGTCTGGGATATGGCAGGAAGAGAGGGGAAGAAAACCAATGTGCACTCCGTGTGCATACCGGGGGGAGTAATTCCAGATGTGGGAAGGGTCCTTCCGGATGCCATGAAGGGTATAGGGTGCACCCATCTACAGGTGGTCGCTCATGTCGGCACCAATGACGTGTGTCGCTATGGATCGGAGGAAATCCTCTCTGGCTTCAGGCGGCTATCTGATTTGGTTCAAATGGCTCTGAGCACTATGGGACTTAACATCTATGGTCATCAGTCCCCTAGAACTTAGAACTACTTAAACCTACCTAACCTAAGGACAGCACACAACACCCAGCCATCACGAGGCAGAGAAAATCCCTGACCCCGCCGGGAATCGAACCCGGGAACCCGGGCGTGGGAAGCGAGAACGCTACCGCACGACCACGAGATGCGGGCTCTGATTTGGTGAAGACTGCCAGTCTCGCTAGCGGGATGAAAGCAGCGCTCACCATCTGCAGCATCGTCGACAGCACTGACTGCGGACCTTTGGTACAGAGCCAAGTGGAGGGTCTGAATCAGAGGCTGAGACGGTTCTGCGACCGTGTGGGCTGCAGATTCCTCGACTTGCGCCATAGGGTGGTGGGGTTTCGGGTTCTGCTGGATAGGTCAGGAGTCCACTACACGCAGCAAGCGGCTACACGGGTAGCAGGGGTTGTGTGGCCTGGACTGGGCGGTTTTTTAGGTTAGATGGCCTCGGGCAAGTACAGAAAGGGCAACAGCCTCAAAGGGTGCGGGGCAAAGTCAGGACATGCGGGGACCAAGCAGCAATCGGTATTGTAATTGTAAACTGTCGAAGCTGCATTGGTAAAGTACTGGAACTTCAAGCGCTAATAGAAAGCACCAAAGCTGAAATCGTTATAGGTACAGAAAGCTGGCTGAAGCCAGAGAGCCGGCCGAAGTGGCCGCGCGGTTCTGGCGCTGCAGTCTGGAACCGCGAGACCACTACGGTCGCAGGTTCGAATCCTGCCTCGGGCATGGATGTGTGTGATGTCCTTAGGTTAGTTAGGTTTAATTAGTTCTAAGTTCTAGGGGACTAATGACCTCAGCAGTTGAGTCCCATAGTGCTCAGAGCCATTTGAACCATTTGAAGCCAGAGATAAATTCTGCCGAAATTTTTACAAAGGCACAGACGGTGTTTAGAAAGGATAGATTGCATGCAACCGGTGGCGGCGTGTTTGTCGCTGTTAGTAGTAGTTTATCCTGTAGTGAAGTAGAAGTGGATAGTTCCTGTGAATTATTATGGGTGGAGGTTACACTCATCAATCTAGCTAGGTTAATAATTAGCTCCTTTTACCCACCTCCCGACTCAGCAGCATTTGTGGCAGAACAACTGAGAGAAAATTTGGAATACATTTCACATAAATTTTCTCAGCATGTTATAGTCTTAGGTGGAGATTTCAATTTACCAGATATAGACTGGGACACTCAGATGTTTAGGACGGGTGGTAGGGACAGAGCATCGAGTGACATTATACTGAGTGCACTATCCGAAAATTACGTCGAGCAATTAAACAGAGAACCGACTCGTGGAGATAACATCTTGGGCCTACTGATAACAAACAGAGCCGAACTTTTCGACTCTGGAAGTGCAGAACAGGGAATCAGTGATCATAAGGCCATTGCAGCATCCCTGAATGTGGAAGTTAATAGGAATATAAAAAAAGGAAGGAAGGTTTATCTGTTTATCAAGAGTAATAGAAGGCAGATTTCAGACTACCTAACAGATCAAAACGAAAATTTCTGTTCCGACACTGACAATGTTGAGTGTTTATGGAAAAAGTTCAAGCAATCGTAAAATGCGTTTTAGACAGGTACGTGCCGAGTAAAACTGTGAGGGACGGGAAAAACCCACCGTGGTTCAACAACAAAGTTAGGAAACTATTGCGAAAGCAAAGAGAGTTTCACTCCAAGTTTAAACGCAGCCAAAACCTCTCAGACAAACAGAAGCTAAACGATGTCAAAGTTAGCGTAAGGAGGGCTATGCGTGAAGCGTTCAGTGAATTCGAAAGTAAAATTCTATGTACCGACTTGACAGAAAATCCTAGGAAGTTCTGGTCTTACGTTAAATCAGTAAGTGGCTCGAAACAGCATATCCAGACACTCCGGGATGATGATGGCATTGAAACAGAGGATGACACGCGTAAAGCTGAAATACTAAACACCTTTTTCCAAAGCTGTTTCACAGAGAAAGACCGCACTGCAGTTCCTTATCTAAATCCTCGCACAAACGAAAAAATGGCTGACATCGAAATGAGTGTCCAAGGAATAGAAAAGCAACTGGACTCACTCAACAGAGGAAAGTCCACTGGATCTGACGGGATACCAATTCGATTCTACACAGAGTACGCGAAAGAACTTGCCCCCCTTCTAACAGCCGTGTACCGCAAGTCTCTAGAGGAACGGAAGGTTCCAAATGATTGGAAAAGAGCACAGGTAGACCCAGTCTTCAAGAAGGGTCGTCGAGCAGATGCGCAAAACTATAGACCTATATCTCTGACGTCGATCTGTTGTAGAATTTTAGAACATGTTTTTTGCTCGAGTATCATGTCGCTTTTGGAAACACAGAATCTACTCTGTAGCAATCAACAGCGATCGTGTGAGACCCAACTCGCTTTATTTGTTCATGAGGCCCAGAAAATATTAGATGCAGGCTCCCAGGTAGATGCCATTTTCCTTGACTTCCGGAAGGCGTTCGATACAGTTCCTCACTGTCGCCTGATAAACAAAGTAAGAGCCTACGGAATATCAGACCAGCTGTGTGGCTGGATTGAAGAGTTTTTAGCAAACAGAACACAGCATGTTGTTATTAATGGAGAGACGTCTACAGACGTTAACGTAACCTCTGGCGTGCCACAGGGAGTGTTGTGGGACCATTGCTTTTCACAATATATATAAATGACCTAGTAGATAGTGTCGGAAGTTCCATGCGGCTTTTCGTGGATGATGCTGCAGTATACAGAGAAGTTACAGCATTAGAAAATTGTAGCGAAATGCAGCAAGATCTGCAGCGGATAGGCACTTGGTGCAGGGAGTGGAAACCGACCCTTAACATAGACAAATGTAATGTATTGCGAATGCATAGAAAGAAGGATCCTTTATTGTATGATTATATGGTAGCGGAACAAACACTGGTAGCAGTTGAAACTTCCTGGCAGATTAAAACTGTGTGCCCGATCGAGACTCGAACTCGGGACCTTTGCCTTTCGCGGGCAAGTGCTCTACCAACTGAGCTACCGAAGCACGACTCACGCCCGGTCCTCACAGCTTTACTTCTGCCAGTATCTCGTCTCCTACCTTCCAAACTTTACAGAAGCTCTCCTGCGAACTGGTAGCAGTTACTTCTGTAAAATATCTGGGAGTATGCGTGCAGAACGGTTTGAAGTGGAATGATCATATAAAATTAATTGTTGGTAAGGCGGGTACCAGGTTGAGATTCATTGGGAGAGTCCTTAGAAAATGTAGTCCATCAACAAAGGAGGTGGCTTACAAAACACTCGTTCGACCTATACTTGAGTATTGCTCATCAGTGTGGGATCCGTGCCATATCGAGTTGACGGAGGAGATAGAGAAGATCCAAAGAAGAGCGGCGCGTTTCGTCACAGGGTTATTTGGTAAGCGTGATAGCGTTACGGAGATGTTTAGCAAACTCAAGTGGCAGCCTCTGCAAGAGAGGCGCTCTGCATCGCGGTGTAGCTTGCTCGCCAGGTTTCGAGAGGGTGCGTTTCTGGATGAGGTATCGAATATATTGCTTCCCCCTACTTATACCTCCAGAGGAGATCACGAATGTAAAATTAGAGAGATTCGAGCGCGCACGGAGGATTTCAGACAGTCGTTCTTCCCGCGAACCATACGCGACTGGAACAGAAATGGGAGGTAATGACAGTGGCTCCTAAAGTGCCCTCCGGCACACACCGTTGGGTGGCTTGCGGATTATAAATGTAGATGTAGAACTGTACCCTTTGGTGTCTAGACCAGAACTGTCCACTTTGGTGTCTCCAGCCGAACTGTCCCTCTGCCCTTCTCCGGCCGCGTCTCCCGCGTGCCGAACATCGTCGCTCAACTTACTAGGGCAGTTCCCTTCCCTGAAGCCGCCCATCTGATTTGCTACAGCTTATTGTACATTATTTTACATTTTAACATATTTAAGTAATCAAAGCTTGACCACTTTCACGTTCTAAATAAAGTAACAATAATATCCATTACATAATAAACATTAAATTCTTTTACATAAAAGCAATACAGATTCCTTCTTAACTTTGAATGTCATGGCCAGTAGCCTTGACCCAATGTGCTTTCTGATAAATAAATGAAGAACAAAAGTAACTATTAAGCACTAAACCTTACAACAAATATTCTATTACCTAATGATTAAATAAGGTGTCATGCTGTCATCTTTCAATGTGTTTTGTGTGGAGGAAATGATGATCTGATGGTTGACTGAAAATACTGGTAATTTAAATTTATCTTTTAAACAAATAAAGTTACAGAGTTGATATTTACAACATTTGTCATTTTAATGATGCGCTATTAAAAGATTGACCAAAGCGTTCAGATTTTAGCATTCAGATCTTTGTTACAAAACTTAATTTCACTTTAACAGTAATGACGAATATTCGAGTTTTATTGGGATCACCATGAAAATTTAACAAAGATGGTAGATTAAAATTACTGTGGCTCCATTCCCCGAATTACTACAGAATTAAATAGTTTTCATAAATGTTTCCCTTCATGACCGATCTTAGGTCCGCCATAGTTCAAATGGTTCAAATGGCTCTAAGCACTATGGGACTTAACATCTGTGGTCATCAGTCCCCTAGACTTAGAACTACTTAAACCTAAGGACATCACACACATCCATGCCCGAGGCAGGATTCGAACCTGCGACAGTAGCAGCAGCGCAGTTCCGGACTGAAGCGCCTAGAACCGCTGTGTCACAACGGCCGGCCCGCCATAGTTACCACTGCTACGCCTCCCTGGGCACAAACAGCTCCAAGCGGGTTTCCCTATGACGTAGGTTCTCGTGTGTCTCACTCGCACACTACAGCGCTTAGGCGTGATCAGCCTGGCCTCATTCAGCCCAATACACGCCTGTGAATTTCCCCATCTAGTCGCGAATCTGAACTCTTTAAGGCACACGGTTCTGGACGACAGAGTTCGTTTCACAATTCCTGGAAGGCTGTCTCTTTCGGCCATATACTTAAATGAGAGCGAAATGCTCGTTAACTCACAACTTCTGCATATAACTATCGACTGCCAGGCACCCCTGCATATACTACGAAGAAACACATACCCCAAAAACCGAAGCACAGCCGCCGTATGTAGTCATGGTGCTAGGAGATTGGTCGGTCATCCATCACAGCCAACGGTCACAAGACAATTGCCCTTCGCATGCGCTGGCCTCTTGCATGATTGGGGCGCCCTCCGCAGACATTGGCCACTTTCGAAGGATACAAAGGATAGGCTTGTTGCTCCGGGAAGAAGGCGTCCACTAACAGTGCTGTTTCCGGGAGGGACTGCTTGGTGCCGTGGTTTCTGCAACGAGTTGCGACCATTTTTAGATTGCCGGCCGCTGTGGCAGAGCGGTTCTAGACACTTCAGTCTGGAACCGCGCGACGGCTAGGGTCGCAGGTTCGAATCCTGCCTCGGGCATGGATGTGTGTGATGTCCTTATGTTAGTTAGGTTTAAGTAGTTCTAAGTTCTGTGGGACTGATGACGTCAGATGTTAAGTCCCATAGTGCTCAGAGCCATTTGAACCATTTTTTTTTTTTTTTAGACTCTGGGATGCGAGGTGGCAGCCTGTATGGGCTGTGCACTGGGAGTGCAAGGCCCTCATCAATCGCCACTTTCCATTATCGAATAATTTATTAGGGCTGTAATGACAAGTACCCGCATGGCTGTGACCAAATTTGTGGTTCACTGCGCTGTGCTAACACATGTGGCTAAGGGATGAGCAATGAAAATGTACTGCATTGTGTTAAGTGCAAATAATTTTGTGGACAGAGTTTAATGTGCAATTTTACTCAGGGAGCCGGTAGCGTGAAGTGAGCAGCACGTTAGCCCGAAGGTCGAATTTTACAATCTGCAGCACCTCAGGAGGTGTTGACCTCACCAGGCCAGTCTCTAGTGGTAGGGCTTTGATGCAGCTAGATTGCAGGCGTCGGTTCTGGCAGAACATTGCAAGGCAAGCAGAATGCCTCCCCAAACTGAATAACGCAGGGAGACGCTGTTTTCACCTTGGCCATGTCGCCCTGGGTTCAAATGGTTCAAATGGCTCTGAGCACTATGGGACTCAACTGCTGTGTTTATCAGTCCCCTAGAACTTAGAACTACTTAAACCTAACTAACCTAAGGACATCACACACACCCATGCCCGAGGCAGGATTCGAACCTGCGACCGTAGCAGTCGCACGGTTCCGGACTGCGCGCCTAGAACCGCGAGACCACCGCGGCCGGCAGGGTTCACAAAAGTGTTGCAGGCGACATTGGCAGCAAAGAATGTACCTCCACAAATTCCTCACTCCATATTTTTTAAGCATGGGACAGAGGAGTGGAATGTGTCTGTTTAGTGGGTGGCGCCAACTAAGTGTCTGGAAAGTTTCTCATACGAGTGGTGACTCCCATAGGCGACCACAATTGTCCAGATCGATGTGACGTAAACAGTGTTTCCGGCACACGGTCCAGTGAGAATAGCGCTTTGGTCAGCCATAGCAGTGGAGTGGCAAGCCCCAATAGATTTTGGTAGAAATGAAGCACTCGTATTTCAGCATTCGTCCGATAAGGGCAAGTACTCTGTACCAGGCGATAGCGAGTAATAGCGGAATAGCTGCGTACCTTATCCAGAACTCCGGATAATTTCGAAGAATTGTGTTGCGTAAATGTGCTGCTGTGGCAGTGACATCACACCTGATCGGCATAACAGCACGATGAGAACATCCGACTGGGGACCATGTAATGGAGAAGAGGAGCAGAAGAGATAATATAACAGCTCAGGCCGTAGCACAATAAGCCTTACAATTTATGGAAGTTAAAAAGGTGGCCAATGACCCATTGAGCATCGCAGCACATTCTCACATTATTTCTATAATTAGATACTGATGGAAAGAACCTGACCTAGAATCTTGTGCTCTCATTCAGTTAAGGAGAAGTACCAGTCCGAATTGCGTAGATTCGTGTTATGCTCTTTTCTGTTTATTAAGATATTAACCTGTTCACATTCAAGAAGCATCATCTCATTAATGCGATTTATGAGTATATGTAACCTCTCAAATGGAATAAATCTGATTATCTTTCCTGATATTTCAGACTAAATATATTAACACACCAACCCTATCCTACAACCTAGTCAAAAAATTTGGTGTGTTAATTTGAAGTTCATAATTTGCATGCGTCACTACTTTGTATGAGGGAAGCGATCTCACCCAATCCGATTCTTCAACAGTGTCCTGTATTGCATAGTCAATTGTCATTAAGAACATAAGGGCCGCATTGGGAGAATTTATAATAGAATTCTGAGTTCAGTAAGTAGTTCATTTACATATCGCCTCACAGTAGCGAAAGCAGCTCGGAGGATGCTTCTCAGGAATTACAAGAATATTTACTTTCTGAGTTTTGTCGATGAGAACTGCTTCGTCAACCGGCAATTAATTTATCGATATCAGCTGCAATAGCCGATGTTACACGCAAAAAAAAAAAAAAAAAAAAAAAAAAAAAAAAAAAAAAAGATTTTTGCGACACTTTTGTACTGAAATAGTCGAGTAGCATATGAAAATTTCCAGTTTTTCATGTATTTTTACATGATTTGTAGGAATATTATACCATTTACGCGACTGATAACGATATCAATCACATAGCAGAATGCTACAGATATGTTAAAATCGCACCCAGCCAGAAATCTGTGAAATTCGCACCACGTTTTGCTGGAAGCTACCTGCTCAAGGGCAGAGCCTACCTGCACCCCCAGGAGTTGATCCCTGCACTGCACGGCCTACCTGACTGACCGCTTGGTTAGCCACTGTCAGTTTGAGTCTGTTGTATGGTATTGTATTGTATGGAACAGAGGACCTAGAAACGACAGAGAGGCTTAGTTTTGGCGGTAGCCCTCAGTGATTCACAACTCCACAACTGGCTACAGCAGTCCAATAACCCCCCGCCGGTCCACAGCGAACCCAGGGTTATTGTGCAGTTTGGCCCCCAACAAACCCCTCTGGGAACGTCACACACCTGATGAGTGTAACCCCAATGTTTGCGTGATAGAGTAATTATGGTGTACACGTAGGTGGAGAAAGTGTTTGCACAGCAATCACCAAAATAGTGTACCTGAGGCGGAAGGAGGGGAACCAGTCTGCATTCGCCGAGGCAGATGGAAATCCGCCTTAAAAACAATCCACAGACTGGCCGGCACACCGGACATTGACACTAATCCATCGGGCAGAATCGTGCTAGGGACCGGCACGCCTTCGCGACCGGAAAGCAGTGTGTTAGACTGCACGGCTAACCGGGCGAGCAGTGTGAGTCCAACTTTCAGAGTATTCAGCTCGTTCCCCTTGTGTCTCTGTGTGCTTATACGTTCAATATGGAACTGTCAACAACCACCCATGGTAAACCATGTGTCCACTATGATGATTACTCGTACATCATAAAGAGAACCAAAGCATATGGGTCTGTGATATGGCGCTGTTCGAAACGTAGAACAACATATTGCCGAGGAATACTTAAGACCAAAGACTGTATCACACTTAGTTCAAACGAGCAATAATGTGGGGCACCGGATGACGCTCGCTTAGAAGTAAAAAAGACATTGTATCAGGCAAAGAAGAGATCATGAGGGGAAGAGACTTCGATTTCTAAAATATATACCGAAGAGTTAGGAGACTTGCACAATCGAGGGTATGATTTTGTTACCGAAATGTCAGAACAGCAAGCAATGAAGAGGATATTATACATGCACCGGGACAAATGACACGGCAATCCGAAAGAACCAAAAACACGACAAGAAGTTCATTTTCAAGCACATTTACTAACCATGAATGGCGGCAGCAGTTTTCTCTTAAGTGATGACGGAATCTTTAAAAAACCGTGCTGGGGAATTTCCACATGGATACAAACAGACCAGCAATGCAGTCGATCACGTGAAATGCGGGTGGTACACTCATGATGTACGCGTGTAACTTTTAGGCATCTGGAGCGGGCACAAAATGTCCGATTGGCTGAAATGAACTAGGAAGGAGTAAAGTGCCGAAATTTCGACGCAGTTTGATGGTTGGCCCTTTGCGACTGGCAGAGATAGTTTACACAAGATGAAAGGAACACTCCTATTGATCGGAAAAAGCTGTGACGTGGAGCACGAAAGGACCCAGGTGGGGGACAGTTTTGCTATGAGAGACACAAGACCGAAAATTTCTGTGATGCTCCTCTGAACCAGCGTCAAGTGCAGAAAGGGGTGCATCACGGTCTGCACGACGCATAGGAGGAATGTTGTGTGAACACTGTTCACTTCGGCTGACATTCAGCTAAATATTAGCTGTCGCGTCGTTGAGCTCCAACAGCGGAGAAACGAAACAGCCACGTAGTTAATTGTTCTTGTGAGAAGTAAGAGGGCATTGTAATATGCACGCTGCTCCATCCATGCACGTACATATCGCCATATTTCAAGACCAGGGATGAGTGCATGTTTTCTCGCCTAACGAGAAACATAGGACAGTTTCTGCTGATAAAATCAGCAGAGATTTTGATTAGCTTCTATAGGACTTTCAGAGGACGAGAGCATCCATGCAGCCGACAGCTCATCGCAGCTAAGGTAAATACCGCTAGCACAGATGTAAGCTTGTTGCTTCACCAGCTTACGTCCACTGTGAACTCGAGCAACCTTGAGTAATCTTTTGCTCAGCTTGTCACAAAAACTAACCATCCTCCGTAGCCTTGATTGTTATCCTAAATAGTACCGAATTTAGAACCGGAATCGGATGATTTGTCGTAATATTGGCCAACATCACGACGTAGTAGTAAGCATAATTTTGTCAAGAACCTTCTGGTTAAAATTTGCTATTGTTATATTCAGTGTCATTTCGATTAAACAGGATGTAATGCGTTATCTCGACAACTGTCCTAACATTGTCATGTTACAACCTATGTAACTTCGTGTATTTCTTTGACAATAATCTTGAATTAAAAACAATTTGTGTACAGCTAACCACCGTTATGCTCTGTCATAGAATAAGGGTCTACTCCTTACCCCAGTCATTTATTCTATAGACGCTAACGCACTCAAAGTGTGTTTTTGCTGATGTTTGACGATAGAGAAAAGGAGTGGAGTGTCAGGTCATGACTGACTGATATTTTTTTTTTTTATTTTCTCTCTGACGCTATCGCAAAATTTTCACATATAGCCTGTATCGGCCAACGTCATACATCTCCAGAAACAATGTAAAACATATATGTTAAATTACAAACATTTAATTTAAAAATAGTATTTCTTTCACTTCTCAAAAGCATACTTTAAAATAAACATAAAATAAAGTATGGCTCATAACTACAGATGGAATATCATGTATATGTAACGTAAAGTACATAACGTGCGTTGTAGCACATAATGTGTGAAGATGAGGGCGCGTATGTAGCGCTAGGTGTGACGTGAGAAACTGTGTACAGCTAATTTCTCCTATACTCGTGCCTAACCTTGGACTTTTAGTTAGTATGACGACACATCTTAGATACATTACATGTAGCATATGTTGATCCACGGCTGTGGACCATATTTTACTTTACGTTTATTTTAAAGAATTCTTTGTGAAGTAGAAGTGGTTATATCTTTAAATTTTGTGTATGTAAATTGGTCTTTCTGTTTTCGATTATTGTCTCTAAAGATATAGTGCTAAGTAGAAATCATGTAACAGGAAAAATGATCACTTCTCATAATAAGTAGTGTGGCATTACGAATCTTACTCGATCATCACCAGTCATGTTCACCTGTACAGCACATAAAAGTACGTTTACATGGACTGTAAGAATTGGCTATTGCTGACAATATAGGCCGGCAGTGCTGTCTGGCAATATCGCGGCCACACGAGTTACAGCCAAATGCACGGCAACATTGCCGGGCACTATTGCCCGGTAATGCTTGCGGCAAAAACATTTCCGGGCCAAATGTGTTCACATGAGCTACGCTCTGGCTGCGGAATGAACAAAAGCAAGATAGTGGATGTGAGTGGAGCTCTCTTACATTTGCGTTCTACAAGGAAAAAAATTAGCAAGAACAAGAGAAATAAGGCATCAGGCGAACTGCTTCCGAAACTTTAGTTGTTAACTGATACTGGGAACATATCTTTCCAGAAAGCTGAAATCCGATTTCGAATATATCGTTTAAAAGTAATTCGTCCGAGAATAGATAAAACCAATATCATTATTATCTACTACATACGAGTTGCAACCGTTCAGTTTTCGGCTAGTGGGGGTTGATACAGACGTCTGATATTCCTCTTTCAAGAGCTGAAAAAAAATACATTTTTAAAAGTTTACACCAGAGGTGCTAGTTATTTAGTATTGGCTGACAAGTTTCGGGCTTTGCCTATTTTCAGGTGCCACCTGTTACAGAGAATAAAATCTGTAATGAGAGTCGAATGCGGATGATAAATGGAGCTTATCATTAATAGTGTGGTTCATATGGTAACTTATTACGTATTTTGTATTTAGGATGTGTTTGGTGTGGACAGTTCTATTTATGTCATAAAACTTACATCTATCTCAGAACTGCGTTAAGATAGGTCACAATTGTAGTTACACCTTACTCTATTGTGTTAACATATCTGCATAATATATATATTTTCTAATTGTTGTGCCTTCATTACCCAGCATGATGTGATTCACGTGACAACAATATTTTATGTACAATGGAGAAGTTCGCCCGCAGCTCGTGGTCGTGCGGTAGCGTTCTCGCTTCCCACGCCCGGGTTCCCGGGTTCGATTCCCGGCGGGGTCAGGGATTTTCTCTGCCTCGTGATGGCTGGGTGTTGTGTGATGTCCTTCGGTTAGTTAGGTTTAAGTAGTTCTAAGTTCTAGGGGACTGATTACCATCGATGTTAAGTCCCATAGTGCTCAGAGCCATTTGAACCATTTTTTTGGAGAAGTTCCTCAATGACCTACACTGTGCGTGCGCTGGCTTATTTATCGTAAATATCATCACAATTTTGACAGATATTGATGCAACGAATTTTAATATGTCTTATATAATCTTCGATGTATTCAATTTACTTCGCGATTGTGTTAAGATCAACGACTATGTCGAGTGTAAGACAGTGTTCCATCACATCACAGTTGTACAGTAAATATTTCATTTCCTTTTAGCACTATTTGAAAGCAAACATATTGTTTAATTTCTATTTCAATGAAATCTACATACAATGGTATTCTGCTGTTACGATTCTCACTGTATACGTTGCGATTCGTATGCTGATTAAGGTACTCTTGAAGGTTTCTATGAATCGTTTGTATTCACGTTTTTTATGATTAATGCATGGTGGAGTGCCTTTCATGTGCTGATTAAGGTGCTATGGGAATTTTCTATGATTTTTCTGCTGCACGATTTTGTTTGTTGAGTTAACGTCTGTTCTGGAAGCTTAGTTGTGTGAATGTAGATTTGTACACGCATTTCTTCTAGCATGTCCATCAATTGGCCTCTGAAGACATCTGTAAAGTAGTGAAATTTCTCTCGATATTTTCAATGGAATGTGTATTATTCACTGAGGTGCGTGCTGAAAATTGAAAGGTTATTTGTGTTTCTGTTTATGTGTCCTGTATATCTCGTTTTAAGTGGACGTGGAGTTGGAAGGGCTGCATATCTACACCTCGCTTTCATCGCGTGTTACTCTTGATCTACAATGCGAAGGAAGTTGTGGTTTGGAACCAATACTGAATGACATAAACTAAAGCTGTATAAGGAAAGCCATTTAATTATCTAAAACAGTTGAAGATATATGACATTCAATATAACAGACGGGTTCACTTTAGAGGAATTTGGTGAACATAGCTCAAATCATTGTGAAGATATATGTACTGAATGTCCTGAAAATTTAGTTTCGAGGGAATGAGAAAAGATTGTTCTCAGTGTTTTTGACTCACCGTATGCCTCTTTCAGAACATCCAGCAGCATTATTCTCGCTGGTCAGCTGCTTGCTCATCCTCTGTAGACTTTTTCAGGAAGATTTTCCTTACTCTGGACCATCAGCGCTGACTTTCGCAACCCTTTCAGCTTCAACTATTTGCTGACAGTCTTTGGCATTCAACACAGCTGTCATATTATTTCCTGGTTGGGTATCTAATTTGTCCATTAGTTTTGTCTTGCTAATTACATCACTGAAACAGATGACTGCATCCATTACACCTGAGTACTGTCAATCGAACAAACATTGTTTCTGCTACTCTTTGTCAAACGCAGCTGTTGAAACTTTCATTAGGGTTTGATGTAAGGCCACGTAGACATCTGCTAAGTAATTTTGTATCTGCAAGGTCCCTGTATATTGGCTTTATTGTTTCCATGATTGTGACAGGCAAGAAATGTTTATGGTGCTAGGCCTTGCCTGCTCCGTAGACATTTATTCAAAGAGCGTTTAAGACCAAATCAACAGTTGAAAAGTAGATAAAAAAATACATTTTTTGAAACGGGAGAAATTTGTCTTTCAGATGGTGACTAAAATATGTTTTCGAAAATTTCGGTCATTTCACGTCCAGGCCCCCTTAAACGTCCGTCTGTCCAACGTAGGCTTTATTACATTCGTTGCATTTGTTTTTTTAACTGCCAGAATAGTTATATCGTCACGTTTTGACTACTTTATAAATGATGTTGGTGTCGAGTGTGTTTCTGTCAAAATTGCAATAATGCCAGCAATAAATAATTCAACGTAATCCAATGAGAACAAATTCTCCACTGTACAGAAAATATCGTTGTCGTTGTCACGTGGATTACATCAAGCTAGGTAATGAAGGTACCACAATCAAATATACACATACATTAAAATAATACCGTACAGTAAGGTGTAAATACAATTGTGGCATCTTCGAATGCAGATCTGAGATACATTCCAGTGTAGTGACATAAATAGAACTGTTCACACCACACACATCCTAAATACAAAATACGTAAATAGCTACCGTATGAACCATATTATTTATGATACATTTATTATCTACAATCAATGCATCCACTCGTAACAGGCTTGTGACAATGGGCGAAGTCCGAAACTAGTCAGCCAACACTAAATAATTAATTAGCAACTTTGTTGTAAATGTTTAAAAATGTCTTTTCTTCCACATTTCTGAGCTGCCAGACGCGATGCACTGAAAAATTTTATATCTTTAAAGTTCATTTCTCATCTATATGCTCCTTGGTACAAGCATTTGCAATGCTTTGGTGGAAGGGCTCAAAGAATTTATTAACGTAATAGACCTGAGTTGACCAGAGTTATAGGGCATGCAAAGTAATGTATATAACCTTCGCAATAAAGTAATGACCCATAGCAATAAAATAATAACAGTTGGCAGACTGATACCCATTTAAAACGCGCGATGAAGCTTCAAAAACGTTCGGGCGTCTTAATAACCGATGTAGAATAAACTTGCTATTCAATACTGTAGATCTTCTAAAACGATAGCTGTGAGAGCGTCCGTTTCCATAATTTGCTCTTTGTATTCATTACTTTCTATTTCTTTCACTCTAGTTGTAGATGTATTTATCACGTACATGGATTTCTCATTGGTTGTCTCGTTTGCCCAAGTTTAAATACCTGTAGCTGTGTCTGTATTCTTGAAGCAGTGGTTCGTGTAATTCATTAGACGAACTTAATCTCCAAGAACGAAATAATGTTGTTGCACATGACTTGACACAGCAGCACTGTCGGCTAAGGAAGAAGAATCGAGGCTAAGAGTGAAACGCAAAGACATACAGACAACAACTGAGACAGATACGGCCTGGGCATTGACGTGTTGCAGCAGTCTTACTGGCAACACTATTGCGGCCACATATTGCCGTAAAATAAGGCTCCTGCCGATTTTTCCACAAGTGTACCGACAGGCTTTGGATTTCGGTATGGCCCTCTCGCTCGGTTCGGTGTGGTTCATTTACAGACAGAATTTGTTATTTTAAACATACTGAGCGGATTTAGCTTCGGATTTAGTGATTGTGTTACTGAAGAATCATCAGGACGTGTCTGGGTAGAAAGTGAATTCATAATAGACTATTTTCCTTTGTTAGAAATATGGTTTGTACTGTTGTTGCTCTGAATATTTCGGTCAATATTCTCAGGAAATACCTGTTATTTTTACGTAATTAAGAGTTTAAAAAATCATAAAATTTCAAAAGGTCGGCTCTGCTTTGTACATCACATGAGTGTTAGCTGACCACTGATTTCGCGTACTTTTTCCGCAAATGGTTTACTTATTAACTATCGAAACGCGTTTAAAGCTTTTAAGTAACAATGTAAAGGAATTTTGTGAAGCTTGATAGAGGAAACCTAAAATTTCATGCATTTACGGTTTACGCCCGCATCATTCTGCAACGAAGTCAGCCTGCGTCTCTCTCGGCTCGAATTATGTGGAACAAAGCACGGCAGCCACGCGAGTTGTAGTAGCATAGTGGGTCAGGCAACGACGTCCTGTGTCCAAGGGAGTAGGTTCGCATAACACTAGGTATTAACATATTTTTTTCTCCCCTTCGTGTTTGTAACACATTCTGAGACTTCATTAATCATCAAAGTTAAGCATTTTTCTGATATATTCATTGTTATTTATACGTAAGAGCGCGCTTTCTCAGTAATGAGTATTTTCGATTTCGTGACTTCCATATGTTTAAGCAATGAAAGATAAAATTGTGCGTGAAAGAACTGACAGTGACATTTATACTTTTTCTTGACACAAATAATTCACCATTTTTTCTGAGTACGTAGCGATTTCCAAGTGTGTGGTTAGACAGGGATCACAACTTAAATTACTGCCAATGAAACTAGCAGCAATTGTCTTTATACTTTAGCTTTCACAAGTATTTTTCTGCAGTCGAATCCTTAAAACCAGTAGATAAAGATGAAAGATTACTGCCACAATGTTTTTAGACTATACCATCATATATGGGACATTTCGATTTCTCAGATGCATGTTATAAACTACAACGAACTTCTATAGCTGCACTCGCCACACGCTCTCGAAAAGACTTTTTTTTTAATTTTGTTTTTACGAACCAAATCGTTAATGTATCATACAGGGAAGTAGGCTACTTCGTCATTTGGATCTCTAGGAACGATGTACAACCACATTCTATGCATGTTCTTATGCTCTGACACTCTCTTAAACAATTTTTTGGGTTCGTGGAGATATGTTCCATCTATGAAACTAACTGAAGGCAGTGTCTTTATTGGCATACACGTTTCGCTTTTTTTATTTGTGAAGTGTGAAGATTTTTCACAAATAAAAGAAGCGAAACGTGTATGGCAATACAGAAACTGCCTTCAAGTTAGTTGCATAGACGGAACATACCTCCATGAATTTTGAAGTAACTAAGGAACGACGGAAAACAGAAAAAATGACGAATTTTTTGGGTGCTTCTGTATATGTATTTGTACAATGTGGTACTACACTCCATTCCTAACTCATATTCTGAAACGTAAAACCCAAAACAAGACGTCGATGTGAATGAGAATAACATGTCATAATGTGACATTTATAACAGTTTCCAGAACACAGTCAATATACTATCGCTATCCTGCATGCGTGGAAGCATGTGGTCAGCGTAGTTTGAAAAGCATTACGTACTCTATCCACACTTTTCGGTACTGTGAAGAAAAGCGTGCCTGTGTCGGCTGCTAGCCGCTTCGGGTTCGTGCCGCTGTGGCGCTGCAGTGCACATGCGCAGATATGAGGCAGATTGCTTTTGATTGGTTGGGGCAAGGAGAACTGACAACAGCGTTTCGGTTCGCTAGGAGCATTCGGCATCGCTTCTGAAATGCTTACAGGATAATGTTGGGGCTCTCCTTCGAAATCAAGAGTACCGAACCGATCGGCAAAATAGCGGAAAGGTACAGAATAGGGCCCCAGAACACCATACGCTACCGATCGTCTGCACAGTGTAATTCTGAACATAGAGAGTGGAAATAATATCTTTAGTGAGCTGAAACTTTAGCGTCGGACCTGGTGCAAACCATTGAATACCTAGAACCTTGTCTGTGAAGATTTCTAGGCGAAAACTCGAAAACAGAGGAAACTGGTTCTTGTGAGAGTTCCAGAGCCTTTTGTTCGACTGTGGCATATACTGCCATTCTACATATTTCCCATCATTATATTGTTGAAAGAATATTAACTGTGATGTATTGTTCACATTGAGATGGTGAAACACCTGTGGAAGAGACACCTGCTGGTTCCCTGGACATGAGAAACACATATGATTAGGAGTATTAAAACCTTAATTGACTTTACAAAGTACAAAGATGATCTGGAATCTGTTATATCATTGACATCGGTATTCCTTAAAAAAAAAAAAAAAAAAAAAAAAAAGAGAGAGAGAGAGAGACAGATACGAGTGAAACTAACACTTTCCTCAATTTTCGAGTTGTCACCGAAAAATCTCCACAGACGAGACAAGTTTCTAGTTACTGAATGGTTTGCCCCATACTCTACGCTAAAGTTTCGGCTCTCTAAAGATATAATTTCCACTCTTTATCTTCAGAATTATGCCCTGCAAGCGATTGGTAACATATTGCTATGTGGTTGATATTATGAACAAACAGTCGCGTAAATAGTGTGCTATTTCGGGAAACCATGTGAAAATACATGAAATTCTGAAAATTTCCATACGCTACTCGGACATTTCAGCATAGAAGTGTCGCAAATGTCGTCTTTTTTGCGCGTGAAATCGGATCTTGCAACTGATATCGGTAAATTAATTCATGATTGACGAAGCAGTTATCATCGACAGAGCTCAGAAAATAATCCTTGTAATCCCAGAGTCTACAGGTGGCCGCAACTCATTGCAGAGACGACGGCAGCAAGGAGGCCCTGTCAGAAACAGAACTGTTAGCGGACGCCTTCTTGCCAGAGGAACCAGCCCAGCCTTTGTACACAAGTTTTGAGCTCGCTGAGGATATCAAGCACTGCGGCTATATACGGCGCATGTGCTTCTGTTTTTGGGGTCTGGGATTCTTTGCAGTATATTTAGGAGTACCTGGAGGTCAATAGCTATATGCAGAAGTGATTATTTTGTATGGTGCAGGATATGAATTGTGTTTACTACAGGAACGTAGCGATATGGCATGATCGTACAATCGTTTGTGGTGACATGCCCCGGTTGTAGATCGGTTTCACACCGAAAAATTCAAGCTTTTCTCGACAGTAGCAGAGCAGTGTAATTGATTGGGCGTCTTTGGTAATAGTTCCCGTATTTCATGATCTGTAGGTCACCTTTACAGGGTTTAGTTGTTTCTGCAATATGACTGTTATATGTTTCTTTTTGTTTCGATCAGTACAAAAATAGCTTTCCGCTGAATTCTCGTAATTTTTCCATGTGTAGAAAGTGGTAGGCATGTCTCGCATGCCAGCGACAGCATTTAAGTGGGCTAATTCAGTAAGAACCAGTCATGATGCTCCGTTCACAATAAGTTCCATGTAGTCAGAGAACCACAGGCCATCCTTCGCATAGGAGTGTCTACAGACTGGTTCGAACAGGACAGGGGCAGAACAAAGTGCCCACGGAAAATTCCTGGGCATCAGATAGTCACGTGATGTCTTCTTTGTTCGAGGGTTCAGAGAAAATTCCAACCAGACCACCAACCTCCTCTCGGATGGTGTCCCCCACCCGCCATTGCGAGTTTAGAGCATCACCAGACCAGCTGTTGTAAGACGTCGAAAATTCACCGAAAATTGCAGCCATTTTTCTCGCCTGTAGGACAGTGCTTCAAATTCTAATTATTCTTTGTAATCTGTAACAGGTTTCGAAATATGTCATGAACTTTTACATATGTAATTGTTCTGATTTTCCCGTCTGTGCTTAGACACCAGTGTGGGTTTCCCATTGTAGAACTGTGCTTCAAAACGTGAGGAAAATAATAAATAAGTGTCTTAACATTCCTGACTCCAGCAGCAAATATAAACTAAGCCCACTCAGTAGCATGTATGTATGTATGTACCAATTTTGTGGATTGTTTCAGCTATCGTTTTAGACTGAATCTTTTTCCTGCCAATTTACATGTGGGGAAGCGAGATTTATTTCGACTTGTAGGTGAAGGGAGCGTCTTATGTAGAGTTACTGTTTATTTTGAATCCGCCGCCTTTCGAGTGGTATTTTGCATTTTTTTCCCCATCAGGATAGTACCAGTTGTGTGACATCGTCAATTTTCAGCCGTACTGTGATTTTAGGCACTCGTTGTGTAGCACTACGCATAGATATGAGTAATTATGAGCGATCTTTACTTCAGTTTCCCACCCAAAATACATGAAGTACACAGACCTATCCATCCTCTCCAGCAGCTGGGCATAGACTGACCATTTCCCGCCATTTCCAGGCGAGGGGTGGTGGTGGGTGATGGGTGACATCATAGGAGTAGAGGGGAGGCCAACAGAGTCCTCTGGTGGATGTAGTATGAGCTACTTAAGTCAGTCCCAGCACCTCGAGGCGAACACGCATGTCTCCAAATAAGTTTATTAGAGGTAGCCCAGTTGAACGTTAAATAAATAAATAAATAAATTACATACCCTGCCTTCTTCTCCAGCACAGAGTTATCATTACCCACCAAAAATAAATACAGTAAACTAACCTAACCTTCATCTCCAGCAGCTAAACAGAGAGTGACCATTTCCTACTATTTACATGGCTGATGTCATGAGAGTGGCAAGAGGAATGGGTGGAGGAGCTAGGTTAGTACAGGCAACCCAACTTCTCTATTTCCTACCATTTCCATGGGGGTGGAGCGTGTGTGATGTCACTGGGGGGGGGGGGGGAGGGAGGAGGGGGGAACTCATCTGCTATTTTGAATAAGTTATCTGTCGCAGAATCGGCTTTGTTTCACAACTGCTGCTTCCTTTTCTTGGTACATTTCTTCATGGTGTACTACTTTGCTTGTTGAATCTGATACTTAATACATATAAATTTTCTTGTTCTTAAATAAAGAGCAGTAACTGTCATGACCTTTGTGACACTTTTGTTTCGAAATAGAGCATAGAGACTTTACAAGACTTTTTGTTTGCACACTCTATTTCCATGAAAAGCAGCGAATTATTCACCAAACTACAACACCTTGCCTGTCCGTGCTGGCATTTGAGATCAAAGAGCACCAAAAGACCTAATTAATACCCAGTCTGCATCAGGCTCTCATACTTCAGCTTTTGATGTCAGAAAACCTAATTATTTATCAATGTTTTGGCTGTTAAATGCAATACAGCGTGTAGTGTCTTTCACTGCACCTGGAAGGACATCTGAGACTACAGAATCATCGCACACTGTTGTTTGGTTGGTCTTTTTGGGGGAAGGAGACCAAACAGCGATGTCATCGGTCCCATCAGATTAGGGAAGGATGGGGAAGGAAGTTGGCAAATGCCATCCAGGCATTTGCCTGAAACGATTTAGAGAAATCGCGGAAACCTAAGTCTGGATGGCCAGACGCGGGTATGAACCATCATCCTCCCGAATGCGAGTCCAGTGTGTTAACCATTGCGCCACCTCGCTCGGTGCGCACTGTTACTTAATCTGTTAGTAAATTTGTTTAAACATTCACAGCTTCTGGGAGTTCTCGTACTGGCGATTCATAAACAACATTTACACAGAGCTCACTGGTATTGAATCTTCAGGACGCAGAAAAGTTCAGCCGGAAGGTATTCTATATTCTGTATTTACGAAATACGTTTTATCTGTATCGATACACAATTCCTTCCAAACGTATATCACGTGTCACAGCTGTACCATGTTTCCCCGACCCCTCAACTGCCTTGACCTTAGATTGATAAACCCTCGTAAAATCTGCGATTGCAGTAGGGTATAAAACAGGATATCTGGTACTCAATTCGGCATGTAACATGTCACTGGAAATCTAATAATTGTAATTAACTAGTGCATAACCTATTCGTTATGACTTCATACTGTAAGATGTCCTAACTGAGAGCTGGAAAGCATATAGACCTAATATTAGTATTAATTTTACGGTCTCCATCAGCCTCGCTCAATGTTTAAGAAAACTGAACTGGAAAATTTTGAATATTAAGTTTGTTTTAAGAATAAATGAACTATCCAGTTTAGCAAGAATAATTATTTATTAGCCACTTCACTGTCCCTAAGGGGAATCTCAGATCCAATTAACTTTTTAATGAATCAGGGAGTCAAATATTATTTTTTTTAATATAAAAAATAAGGCACTAAATTAGTGTGTGATAAATAACGTACACGAGGCACAGTGTTATTATTTATGAAACAATTTTATTCACCGAACAACATTATATTAAGTGAGGAAATCATTTGACTAAAAGTGCCTGATCAACAAATTAAATTACTTGCATATGTGAACTCTCGTAAGACGACTTAATATGGATTGAACAACATGAAAAAAAAAGAAACACAAAGGAACAGGGAAAACATGCACTCTGTCAATCACACTGGATTCAAACAAAAAAATAAAAAAATAATGGTTCAAATGGCTCTGAGCACTATGGGACTCAACTGCTGAGGTCATAAGTCCCCTAGAACTTAGAACTACTTAAACCTAACTAACCTAAGGACAACACACACATCCATGCCCGAGGCAGGATTCGAACCTGCGACCGTAGCGGTCGCGCGGGTCCAGACTTTAGCGCCAGAACCGCTCGGCCACCAGGGACCGGCAGAAAAATAAAAATTGAGAAGAACATAACACTACCATTCCTGACATGCAGTACTGCGCAGAAAGGTTTATGCCGTTTGTAGAATTCTAAGCAGTAAATAAATACCCACAACGGCCAATAGTGCATCAATATGCAAACAGAGTTATCACGTGGTGAAATCGTTCACACACGAGTCCAATGAAAGAATAGAAAGAGTTCTCAAGCCACAAAGTAGGCACAATTCCTAGTCAAAATCACAATACCAAGTGAAACAGAACAATTTAGAATAAAATCACCATGGCTGAGGGCCTCCAATCATCCAAAGCACGCGTGCTACACACCGAATTAGACCGTTACAAAAGGTGCCCTTTAAACCACGAAGATCAGATAATTCTACAAATATAACGCGCACAAAACAAATTAAATCAGCAAGAGACAAGACACATTACAGTGCAGTAGCAGAAAAGGAGACTCTTTAATCGCGAGTACAAGTTACAACCTGAAGATAAAAGTACACGAAAGATACATTCGAAAAATCACGGAAGCACTAAAGAATAAATTCACACACATACGAAGATTCAACTACACTCACATTCACACTAGAGATAGGTTCGCTATATCAATCAAAATATGTCTGTGGTGTATCCTGCCCACCAAGTGGTTCCAAACGAACAAAGCAAGGTACGATCAATGTAACTATTGAACGCAGTCATTAGCTAATATTGAAAACTCGTAGCAGAAACTAACTGTGAAATCCTGATGCTTCAGTTAAGTTGAAAAATTTCAGTATTTTAACGAAATTTAGCTTAGGCAAAACCCGACTTACATCCTATCTCCGCCATAACTTTTGAGCTACATCCGTTCTTACCAAGAACCAGACGAAGAGTATCCGTTCCCCACCGAGCTTCTCGCAACTACCTGTGCAACGGAAACCACCAGAGAAGTTCGTTTCCTCTACCAACCTGACACACAAACAAAAGTCGGACCAAAAGGGATAAACCTCTCTGCTCAGGCACAGGGACCCAAAGTTGGTCATCTTGTGTTCCCGTCCTAACAAGAAGCACACATCTCCTCCTCCCAGCAGACGGCAACCAACTCCGCTCCCATCACAAAATAAATCCAGAAGGACCGGCTGTGGTGACCGAGCGGTTCTAGGTGCTTCAGTCTGGAACCGCGCGCCTGCTACGGTCGCAGGTTCGAATCCTTGCCTCGGGCATGGATGTGTGTGATGTCCTTAGGTTAGTTAAGTTTAAGTAGTTATAAGTTCTAGGGGACTGATGACCTCAGATGTTAAGTCCCATAGTACTCAGAGCCATTTGAGCCATTTTTTGAAACGCAGAAGGATCCGAAAAGACATTCATTCACCTATATTCACGCACATACAAGGTAAAGTGGGGAAGGAACAAAGATACATTTGGAGCAGGAAACATAAAATAGAACATAATATATTAAAAAATTAATGCAATGCCACAAAATCTATACATTTTACGTCCAATAGGGCTAGAACTTCACTTAGTTCCGCTGTTCCCACCTCCTAGGAAGGTAAACAAGCACAACCGCAATTACGCGGTGAACCACATGAGCCGTTATTGAATAAAATGAAGGAACAGTCTTATAAAACGACTGTACAGAGCCGTTTCAATATGAATAAATTTTGAGCAATACGATTTACGATGGTTTAATATTAGTGTAACATTTTTCCCCCTTTAGTGTTCTATGATACTCTGAAGCAAACTACTAGTCATAATTGTGTTGATATCATAGTAAACTAGTTGCTTCCATTGCTTACACAACACACGGATCATGCAGAACTGAACACTGGAATGTGGATCAATTGGTATGTTCTCCGATGACTCGTAACATACGCGACTATCAACATTCATTTTGTCAAATGTCAAAACTACTTGAGTCTCGAAGTGTTTGACTTAGCTTTCGACAAACGTACGACAATTCCGAACATACCCAGTCTGCGTTTGAATCACTTTGTCCATTTCTGAAGTGTTGTCATGCACACCAAAGGCCTTTTACGCTTTCGCGTTTAAGCATGTGCTTTTGGCGATAGAACTCTTAAAGACAATTTCATTCTACCCTTTTCGTTCACAGACAGCGTATTTCACCAGTGCAAAATACACTCCTGGAAATGGAAAAAAGAACACATTGACACCGGTGTGTCAGACCCACCATACTTGCTCCGGACACTGCGAGAGGGCTGTACAAGCAATGATCACACGCACGGCACAGCGGACACACCAGGAACCGCGGTGTTGGCCGTCGAATGGCGCTAGCTGCGCAGCATTTGTGCACCGCCGCCGTCAGTGTCAGCCAGTTTGCCGTGGCATACGGAGCTCCATCGCAGTCTTTAACACTGGTAGCATGCCGCGACAGCGTGAACGTGAACCGTATGTGCAGTTGACGGACTTTGAGCGAGGGCGTATAGTGGGCATGCGGGAGGCCGGGTGGACGTACCGCCGAATTGCTCAACACGTGGGGCGTGAGGTCTCCACAGTACATCGATGTTGTCGCCAGTGGTCGGCGGAAGGTGCACGTGCCCGTCGACCTGGGACCGGACCGCAGCGACGCACGGATGCACGCCAAGACCGTAGGATCCTACGCAGTGCCGTAGGGGACCACACCGCCACTTCCCAGCAAATTAGGGACACTGTTGCTCCTGGGGTATCGGCGAGGACCATTCGCAACCGTCTCCATGAAGCTGGGCTACGGTCCCGCACACCGTTAGGCCGTCTTCCGCTCACGCCCCAACATCGTGCAGCCCGCCTCCAGTGGTGTCGCGACAAGCGTGAATGGAGGGACGAATGGAGACGTGTCGTCTTCAGCGATGAGAGTCGCTTCTGCCTTGGTGCCAATGATGGTCGTATGCGTGTTTGGCGGCTTGCAGGTGAGCGCCACAATCAGGACTGCATACGACCGAGGCACACAGGGCCAACACCCGGCATCATGGTGTGGGGAGCGATCTCCTACACAGGCCGTACACCACTGGTGATCGTCGAGGGGACACTGAATAGTGCACGGTACATCCAAACCGTCATCGAACCCATCGTTCTACCATTCCTAGACCGGCAAGGGAACTTGCTGTTCCAACAGGACAATGCACGTCCGCATGTATCCCGTGCCACCCAACGTGCTCTAGAAGGTGTAAGTCAACTACCATGGCCAGCAAGATCTCCGGATCTGTCCCCCATTGAGCATGTTTGGGACTGGATGAAGCGTCGTCTCACGCGGTCTGCACGTCCAGCACGAACGCTGGTCCAACTGAGGCGCCAGGTGGAAATGGCAAGGCAAGCCGTTCCACAGGACTACATCCAGCATCTCTACGATCGTCTCCATGGGAGAATAGCAGCCTGCATCGCTGCGAAAGGTGGATATACACTGTACTAGTGCCGACATTGTGCATGCTCTGTTGCCTGTGTCTATGTGCCTGTGGTTCTGTCAGTGTGATCATGTGATGTATCTGACCCCAGGAATGTGTCAATAAAGTTTCCCCTTCCTGGGACAATGAATTCACGGTGTTCTTATTTCAATTTCCAGGAGTGTATTTTGTTAACGCATTGCTTACATTTTTGTGTAATTTGTTTTCTTCTTCCGTGTCAGATAGCCTTTTTGCCAGCTTTAACGAAAGAACATGGCGAAAAACATTTGCTTCACTTCATAAGGCTACAACACATTATATTGTACTGCTTCTTTCTGTTTATTTAGTTTAAAAAAATGGTTCAAATGGCTCTGAGCACTATGGGACTTAACATCTTAGGTCATCAGTCCCCTAGAACTTAGATCTACTTAAACCTAACTAACCTAAGGACATCACACACATCCATGACCGAGGCAGGATTCGAACCTGCGACCGTAGCAGTCCCGCGGTTCCGGACTGCAGCGCCTAGAACCGCACGTCCACCACGGCCGGCTTAGTTTTTAAAAAATTCAGTCTCGGCCCTCAGTTCTTTAATTTCTAAACCTTTATTTTGTGTGTCACTGAGCTCGTGAACTGGATCTGTAGCTGTGGACGGGAACGTGGGCGGTGGAGGTGGCGGGGTGGGGTGGTGGGGCGTCTTGTGCAGTACTGACAACTTAGTTTTCGTGTCGATCATGTGCTGTGGCAAAAATATCACACTGAGCTAGAAAGCGCTGACGTTGAAATGTGATACAAAATGGCTGCAACCACCCACCCACCCACACCCACCCACTCACCCACCCATCCCCACCCACCCACACACACACAGACACACACACACAGACACACACACACACACACACACACACACACACACACACACACACACACACACACACACAGCTCACGTGCAAGCCTTCGCACCACTGTTGCTAGAATGCATCGAACAATAGATCGCAAGGACTGGCAGCAGTGCAACAAGTTACGAAGTACAGCAATTTCAGCTGAGCAGATCTAGGACGCTTGAGCTCACCTCAGATTGGAATTGCCACACTGCGCGTTGCCGTCGTTTCTACTTTCCTAGCTGTGCGATTTGATATGGATTTTCAAGGAATCGTCGTTGCTTGTTGCGCGGTTCATTTCTCATTTTTTTCGTGTGAGTAATTGTGATTGTCGTGAAGTGAGTCATTGTTATGTTGATAATGCTTTATAAAAGATTTGAAAAACATCCTCTAAAAACTAGCACAATAATTTCTAATAAGATGCATCAAATATTCTCGCAATTAATTAAAAAAAATATTGTCTTCTTTTGAAATTGAATGAAAGTAATAATACCAAAAAAACACGGACTGGAAAAAGTGAAACTTATTTTTTATTAAAATTGTGTTATTCCTTGTTTAAGATTAATTCTGAATTGAATAAAACGTAGATTACTTTATAATAACACTATGTTAACGATGAATAAACGAAAAACCTGAAAATTATTTTCAGGAAACGAACGATAACTAAATGAACAAGTTGCAGTAAGTAACTTTGAGAAATTTGAAAAAAGATCTCCTTTTTCTACAAATTGACTATATAGTTAGAACGTGCTTAACGAGCATGATTCGCTTCTGAGTCTGTCCTACAGTGCGAAATACTCGTCCTACTAAACATATTTCTCTGTAGGAACTCACGTAAAAATGGGATAATGCGTTCCACTCCAAAAAAATACTAAAACAGTTTATAAAATAGTAATATAATGCATAGTTTCGTGCATCCATTTATACAGGAAAGTTGTCTAAAGACATTTGTTTTTTTCTACCCTTCAAAATGAGCGCTAAACACAGAAGACGGCTAGTTGAATGAAACAGCCCTCTGTGCATTGGTTAATGAGCAGTTTTATTGAATTCGTGTTGGTTAAGGTCGACAGATCCAATATGTAATTCGTAAATAGATAGTTCAAGGCCATGAATTAACATAAGTTTTCGAAGTTAGGAGAGTTTGTAACATCGTCGAGGAGGCCGGAGTGAAGTACCAGAGACAACTGCAAAGCGAGGAGTGTCGCTAAAGGCGACTCTTGTTCAATCGAAAGAAACAAAATAAAGTTGGCAATACTCTCGTAGCATTGCTAGACATTCCTCGAGTAAGATGGAGAGCGATGCGGACGAGAAAGTGTTTCATTTATTCACATGACGTTACTGACAGAACTGGATAGTGACAACTTTCGTAATTATCTGAGAAGGGACTACGACACTTTCATTACAATGCTGCATTTGGTGACACCATTGATTTCGAAATAGAACAGTTTCATGGGAGAAGCAGTTACTGCTAAAAAATAGTGGTTGCCACTTTCATATTTTAGCCAGTGGAACAGACTACGCAGATCGTAAGTACGGTACTGCAATCTCACAACAGTGACTCTTAGAAATAATCCATATGACGTACTAATCAATATGCAAAGTTTTGAGGAACTAAATACTGGTAAAGACAACTATTTCTGAGAACGAAAATCATTTACTTAGAATTTATTTCACGTGAAAAGACTTTTTATTGTGTACCAGTATTCTTGAATAGCAGGTACTCATTCACAGTGTAAGTACCGTTTCCGGATTCTTGTCCTTCTGCTTCACGTTGTGCAGCAGAATAGCGTATATTTCCAGTAATTGGAGGAACGGATGAACTTCACATACTGTCTGAAGAAATGAGCCTGTAGCCTACTTGCTTAATGATGACGAAGGCGACAGTGAGGACAGGGCATAGTATAGTATCAATTAAATTCGCTATCGATGGCTGTACAGTGAGCTTTATTAATCTTCCATAAATCCACAAAGCATCGTTGAACATTATTCAGTTCTCGTAACTATGCACCAACAGCCTGCTTATATGTCTCAGCTTTTTTTTCTTTTTTTAATCTGAAAGTAATGAGTGTGCCGTCTCGATTAATATTTCCTGTTTTTTATGATATCTGTAGCGCGTATTTTCGTTCTAAGCACTTCGTAATGACTCCACTTAATAGCAACAGCGACCATTATGACGCACAGACGCACAGCCCTCGTGCGGTAAAGTGCAAAGCACAACTGACGAGCGTTAGCATACGAGAGCGCTGCAGACCATCTGACCGCGGCGCGATCGGTGTGACGTCACGCACAGCGGGCTGAGACCATGGCGCTTACGTCACAGCACGTGACACCACGGCCGACTATCTTTAGTCGGCCGTGACCAGACACTGCATGTGAGGGCGTGTTCACAATGCGCGCCGGACCGAGACGTACCGGACCGGGTCGGGACGCGCATGGATATGGATATCAAACGCACTGTTTCGCAAAGGCCCGGATGTAGGAAGGGGAGGAGGGTGGGGCGGGCAGACCGGGTTACCTACCCAGCATGGCAATTTCAGCTCGCGCCAAATTCATATTCTTGAAGAAAAAAACCTTATTTCACAAAGCATCTAGCATTCAACGCATGTTGGTCGGTCGATTATGATTTTGGAAAGAAACCTAGTTTGCGTTTGAACATTTTTGAACACATTCTAAGTTGATTTCTGAAAGAATCATAAGTTCATTTTTGAATGTGTGCATAGTGTACGTCTCCGCCGGCCGGAGTGGCCGAGCGGTTCCAGGCGCTGCATTCTGGAACCGCGCGACCGCTACGGTCGCAGGTTCGAATCCTGCCTCGGGCATGGTTGTGTGTGATGTCCTTAGGTTAGTTAGGTTTAAGTAGTTCTAAGTTCTAGGGGACTGATGACCTCAGAAGTTAAGTCCCATAGTGCTCAGAGCCATTTGAACCATAGTGTACGTAATGTCTCTGCCAGGGGAATCCTCGTCGCATCTAGAAATCAAAAACTTTCCCGCAGACGAAAGTGGGCGGGGCTATACGAGTTGAGCCGAATAAACGTGAACGGATGAATGCCAATCGCTGTTTGTTTATCTTCTTGATTGGGTGTGAGAATGATCAGCATTGTTATAATTATTGGCGAATCCATAGCTTCAGAATACCAGAGTGGAAATAAACGACTAACAGGAATAACAGGTAAGAAAGATTACATATTATCTCCATGGTATATCTAAGAAAATGAAATTTTGACAGAAACTTTTTGCCAGGAGGTTCCACTACTAAGGGCCAGTTATACAATCACCGGTTAGCAGCCACATAAGTTCTATTCTCGGAATAGCGCGGGAAACTCATGCGAACACGTAAAACGCCCAACTGGAGGATAAACGCGGGGAAACTGAACTGGTGATTCTGGCAGGATTAGCCAAGTTAACCGGAGAATAAGTTTTGACAAGGGCAGGAATAGTCACAGAATTAGTGATGAGAAGGTTGTTTATTGGTACGAGGAAGGTGAAGGAACGAGAACATCACATAAATTAAATGGAAGAATATGACGACTAAAAATTTATACAGAAATTTCGTACTACTACTTTTCGATCTCATGCTTGAGAAACTGGAGCGTATGAATGAAATGTGAGACTATTTCCTAACACAAAACGTTTTGCTTGTAGGCATTTCATATTAGTATTTCATGAATTACAGTCTGTCGTGTTATTTATGTAAATTAGCTACATAAAAATGACCATTCATGCCAAAACAGTCCGCTTATTTGGCATGTGTTACAATTGCTGCAATATTAGAAAGACCTATTTCGTTTTATCTAACAGACAGTGACAAAATAGACAGAATAAAATCGTGAAACCACACCAGTCTTGGGTACTCTTCATGTTAACAGATCAGACAACGACATTTTGATTTTTCATGTAGCAAAACGTTTGACGAACTTTGATGAGGTAATAGGTTACTTCGCACAAAGGAAAGCACGCCGTGTAAAGCTACAACAAGATTAGAGAGAAAAAAATGCTGGAACCTAAGGAGTGAAGAAATGTATACTGTCTGGCTTGTCTCTTGTCTTTACTTGTTTTATTAATTTTATGTCACACAAAAGAGGGTTTCTTATTTTTTATTTATTTTTTATTTTTTAAAGGGAAGGTAGGATGTCAAATCGGCAGACTGGGAGCAGCAGAGGTACCACAGCACATTTTAATTTCCACTGTCCTGAATATAGGTTTTATGGTTTCAATTACAAAATATACACGTTTGAATTCCACAGAGCGAAATACAGCGACGTGCGATAGGAGAATGCTGTGTGAAGAGGCGTGACACTGCACTTTGGCACACTTAAGACCAAATAACATGTCTTACGTTTCCTCGAACATATATGTTTTACATATCACACTCTTCCGAACTATCTGCGCTAGAAAATGAACATATTTTTGAAAAATCGATTTTTTAAACATTTTTGACGTTCTATCCCAAACGTTCGCTCGAATGAAAAGGGGGGGGGGGGTGATCGCCACTATGAAGTTTTTGCCCCGGTTCGGAAATGTAGATCTGGGGCTGGTTTCGCATTGCACGGTGAGAGCCGGCTCGCGTCGCGTCGGCGACATTAAGACCCAGTTGTATAAATCATTTAACATCAGGTTAAGACATAAAATGGCCTCAGATCAAGGTTAACCCCGAAATCTGCGAAATCGCATTGTGGAAACGACCCGAAGACGCAGAGTAGACCTAGTTATGTTTATAGTAATATGCCTTTTACATTGTATACCCGCTCCTGTAGAAAAGTTAGTAATGATGAAAAAATACATGTATGGATGAAAGGACTTGGTGTACTTGCTGAAAATGTAACTGTTACTGGAGATATTACTCTGTACCATAATTATTAATAAAGTGTGATCCTTGACCTCTGTAACCGGGGAGCGTACATAGCGAACCGGGGGCTCAAGGATGCAACAGTTTGATAAAATTTAAAGCATAGTGCCGCACTGCCCGCTAAGCGCCTAGTGAGTCGGTGACGCAACCCGCCCGACTTGGCTCGGCGGCACGCGATAAAGCTCGGCGCAGAAGCTTTGCTGACTCGCTACTGGAAATTCTGGTAGTGGCTGGTTTACAATGGCAATTGTCCGTTGTGAAAACGCTTCCCTTCCTGGACTGGAATCTTTCGCCGACCGAGATGTCATCGCCTACAAGACCTGGCATTGTGGAATAGATCCGAAGACCCATATTTGACCTACGAGAATTCGTGGTTCAAAGACAGGTTCCGCTCTAATCGTCAATTTATGGTATAGTAGCATTACGAAACATCATTTTTGTTCTTAGCAAATACAAATTGAAATAATAAAACAGTTGTTATTAACACAAAAATAGTAACTAAGTATGTGAATACGCCATTCCCACTCCGCTGATGCTCGAGATACTTTTTTTCGATCTGTAAGGTTAGGTTAAGGAAATTATCTGCTTCCTTGTGTACGTAATGATTAATCTCATAGCAGTCCTTGAGAGACGACTCATAATTTATCTGATAAGTTCAAAGGCATTTCATAAACACTTAGCAGCAGAGAAAGAAACGAAAATTCTAAATATTTGCAGTGAACAGTTACGTAGAGAAATTGTGGTAGCAGCAAACAACGATTCACCATCTCTTATATCATATCTTCTCTCTCAGTTCGAGTAGCAGTAATTATGCAATTCACATTATATTTTTAACTACCGAACACGTCCTTAAACAGCTGTGACAGTTCCACATACGCCAATCAATAGAACATTAGCAAGTATTTAGCGATATAACGTTAACAATTTACCCCTGAATCTGGTGTTTCGGTGGCGCAGAACGTGCGCCGTGGACTGCAACACCAAATATCCCCTATAGGAACCCGCTTCAATTCTCAAAAATATTTTTTTTCCATCTGTCGCTACTTTCTCTAATGTATCGGACACAAAAATAATTATAACAACACTACCATGCCAATCCATTCAATACCATTGAAACCATACCATATTATCCGTTTTCCGAGCGTTCTGGACCACTGTTGGACAAAATTCTGTGTGCAACAGCCCTACGCGGCGAGAATTACATGGTTTCCTTTCGTTTACTTTACAGTTACCTGAGTATTCAGATATGTCCGCTGAGGAGGATGAAGACGGAACTACCGTGAAATTAGTGAACCCACTCTTGGAGTTAAATAACAAGTAATTTAAGCTGAGGTTTCGTCTGCAAAAATGTTGTGTAGAGCAGCTGGAACTAAGGTTCAGAGACTATCTGATGAAACCAACCAAAAGAAACGATCCACTGACTGCAATAAGCATATTGCTGTTAACTTTAAGATTTTACGCCTCAGGAACCTTTCAAATGATAGTTGGTGATGTGTCTAAAGCAGATGTAGCAACAGCTTGCAGAGCTGTCCATAAGGTATCACTCTGCTTGCCTCATTGAAAACGAATTTATTAAAGTGCCTATAGATGAAAATGATGTTAGGAAGACCCAGCGTGATTTTTATCAAACAGCGTATTTTCCTGGTGTTTTAGGGGCTACTGACTGCATTCATATCCCCATCTAATCTCCTGGAGGCGACAATGCTGAGACATTTAGAAATCGTCACGTGTCATTTTCTTTAAATGTACAGTCGTGGACAAAACGAGCGAGACCCCTCGCCTTTTCGTTATGCTGATCCGCACGGCTTTAAAGTCTGCTACACAGCATAACAGGCAAGGCGACGAAGTGCTACCAACATACTATGCGCAGGCGTGAAATTGACAAACTATCTGAACTTTTTTAGACTGTATTCCATAATTTGTAAGACTATATTAATGCTGATTAGTGTGTTAAATACAACACGTAAATATAAGACAGAACTGAAAGAACAAACGCTAATTGGTATGAACTGGACAAATAAAAATGAATTTCAACTTATCGAGATGACTTAACTGTTTCAGTAAGACAAAGAACCCCAGATCGTTACGAAGTAGCAAAATATTATCCGCATTCGGCCGCGAAACGGTCTGTGTCAACGTTCAGACCAGTCATACTGGATTACCGTTGCTGACCTACCATGAAAGTGTGCAAATTTAGCAATGCGTGAAGATTCATAACGAAATTCAGTTAAAAATCATTCAGTGCCACGCTTAAGTCAATTCCATTATTGACAGAAGCGGAAAAAGTAGGCAGTAACATGTATGAAATTCTACAAGAGTGTCATATTGACATGCACAGGGCGCCAGTACAGAATAAAGGTAGCGATAAAACGTATTGGGTGCGCGAGAATTTCTTAAAATTGCTTTACTGATATTCTACCTGCCTCCATAGAGATTAGAACCGAAAACAAACCAGACCTTCCTTTCACTATGCTAGCAGACAACCTAGGCAAACAGCCCTCTATTATTACCCCAGACATGAACAAGCAGGCAATTTCGAAATGAAAATCTGCAGTTTCTGTTGCATAGAGCTTTCTGGACTCAAAAACATGAATTTTCTTCCTTTATGTCACCGCTTATGTGACAATCATTCGGGATGTTTATCGAAATAACAAATTACTGTTATTAGAGAGTAAATTTTGTAGGATAATTCTGCACCACCCCAGGAAATAAACGGCTACATAGCTGCCAAACGTATTCTGCATTGTTTCGACTTCTCCACTAGACTCGCCACAGCCAGAAAACGTTCATTAGCAGAAGTGTTTCTTAAGCTAGCTAGCAATGAGAATGTTCGTACTTCTAAAACGCGGTGGCATTAATACTGGGACATGAATTACCACGTGTATAGGCAAATACATTCTATTTGCATTCCTGTAAACGTGATTTGGATCGAAAACGTAGCTACGATTAATATGCTTATGTATCGACAGCAACTAGAACATTTCGAATAAAGAGTAGCGGGTGTTATTTATGCGGCCCTCATCTTCAGTGTTTTCGTTGTTAGGATTTCGTCACCTAAACCGGTAAAAACGGAACCCTACTAGTCTCACTTTCTTGACCGTCTATCGGTCTACCCAACCCTTAAAACCCGTTTACCTCCAGAACGGGTGGACATAATAAGCGGAAATGTATCGCACTTCTTGCTGTAACCGGTCCCTTGCTGGTGTAAAAAAGTGAGCTTCTATGTCAACGCAATCAAAAGATACGACGGTTTATGTAAAGAAAATTTACGCGAAAGGTCAAAAAATGGCTTCAAGAACTATGCGACCTAACTGCTTAGGTCATCAGCCCCTAGACCTAGAACTACTTAAACCTAGCTAGCCTAAGGGCATCACAGACATCTATGCCCGAGGTAGAATTCCAACCTGCGACTGAAGCAGCCGTGCGGTTCGTCACTGAAGCGCCTGGAACCGCTCGGCCACCGCAACGCGGCGAAACCCTACTCACCTCATGTATAATGATAATATATACTGTCTAGTGAGGATAAACTGTATTCGCCAGCAACTCAGATCGTTTGCTCACGGAACTTTTACGAAGCTACATTCAAACTCTGTCGAAGTCGTCTGCAATATCCATTACAAACACCCTAGGAACTTCGTATGCGATATCCACTTCTGAAGACGCTGGCAGATACTGCAGTACTATAACAAGTAGGTGGGAATTTATTGTTATTGGTCCACGCATAACACTTTATTTCAATATCAATTTAACGCGCCTAGGTGTTTGTATATGCCTGAAACTATTGAACAAAAAGTAAATAAACAACAAACGAGCCGGCCGCGGTGGTCTCGCGGTTCTAGGCGCGCAGTCCGGAACCGTGCGACTGCTACGGTCGCTGGTTCGAATCCTGCCTGGGGCATGGATGTGTGTGATGTCCTTAGGTTAGTTAGGTTTAAGTAGTTCTAAGTTCTAGGGGACTTATGACCATAGCAGTTGAGTCCCATAGTGCTCAGAGGCATTTGAACCATTTTGAAACAGCAAACAACTTCGATGTTTAAATCAAATGAAAGTCACATGTCGTAATTAAAACATAATTTCGTCGTTACATCTACATGACTACATCAACAGGATTTCTTGGCAATCCGGACTTACGTGCCTGGCAGAAGGTTAGGGTTATTTCTCTACCGTCCCACTCATTAACAGTGTGCGGGAAAAAGGACCACTTAAATCTTTTCTTGCGAGCCTTGAATTACATTATTACTATGGTTTCTTCCTGTGTTCCCGAGGAAATACCCCGATCTTGCTGAAACTTCGCTCAGTGAAAGCGGGGACAAAATAAGCGAACACGTGTCTCGGCTTATCTGCTTACACTCTACCGCTTCTGAGAAAACGACGGTCAAAGTTTTCAATGCGCTGTTACTATAGTGTAGACACCTCTTAGCGGGTAAGCATTCAACTGGAGCGGTGGCTCTGCGGCTACCATAGCGATTTCTGAACTTTGCGCTGCGAGTTCGAAACCCGGTTTTTCCTTTTTTTTCCCCTCACTCTCTGAATTATCTACGAATGTTTATTCCAATTTATGTTGAAACACTGTTGTCGTTATTCGTCAGTTAATTTACTGTGTAAAGAAATAAGTTAAAAAGGGAACACACAGTGCGTAGTGGGGCGATCACTCTGTTGTAGAAATAATTCAGAAGCCAAGATCGCTTAAATATTGTTTACTGGATAACCGGTTTCAACACACTAAAGGTGCCATCATCGGATCTGAATGTAGATTAACATTTATAAAATATTTAGTTATAACGATACATGAGGCAGCCCAGATGATGTTAGATCAGCTTGTCTCATTCGTTTATTACTTTTTAATTCATTAATTACACATAAAGTTAATTGGCGAATAATGACAACATTATTTCAACATAACTTAGAAAAAAACATTCGTAGATAATTCTGATAGAGAGGCAGGAAAATAAAATAATTAAAAAACCCAATATGGTATCGAACACGGGAATCAGTGTTAAGAAGGAACGACGGTAGCCACCGCTTCAATTGCGTTCTCGGCTGCAGAAGGTATCTACACTAGAGCAACAGCGCGTTGATAACTGTGACCGTCGTTTTCTCGGAAACGGTCGAGTGTCTGCAGATAAGCCGAAACACATGTTCGCTTATTTTGTCCTCTCCTTCAATGAGCAAAGTTTCGGGACAATCAGCCTATGACATTTGGCGAGTTCCCCTCGCTCGTCGAGTCGCTTCTTACGCCCGGCGAGAATTATGTATGCCTCCGAGTAAACTGCGCCACCTGGAAACACGGCGAGCGGGGATAAACACGTTTTCCTTCTTATAAGGCAACCTTCTACAGATAATATTCACGAAGTGTTCTTCAGGTTGCCTCAGATATTTCAGAAATGTTTCTTGCCTCAGGCCTGCCGCATATGCAAAACGTAAACATTTCATTTCATGTAATATTTATCAGGATAAGACATGGCAAGAGTGGACCAGTCACTTCTGAGGAAAATTAGAGATTCTAAGTTGCTCCACTATGTAATGACACGGGCACGGGCTTGCGATCTGTCTTTTATGCCATCGATTTCCGTGTTACACATACTTGGCCACTGCGTTGCGGCTGCCATCTTGGAGGAGGCAGTCTGTTTCCTGCCAGCGCTGTTTCCGCAGCCAATATTAACCGCGACGAATCATTCAGTCAACGCTAAATGGCCCATCTGGCTGAGGCAGACAAGGGCGCTATAATACTCCATGCAGAGGGATCTTCAAATGCCGACATAGCGAGAACTATGGGTCTTCACAAGTCGACGGTAGCCAGGTGGATCAGACGAAAGGAAGAGAGTGGTAACTTGAATGGGAGGCCTCATGGCCGTCGCCGCAAAACAACGCAAGCTCAGGATCAGCAGATACGCCGTTTCAGTGAGAACCACCCATTTGTCAACGCACGACAAATCAGCAAATTCATGAAGCTTGGAATGAGTTACTTGAATCTCCTAGTTCTGTGGCTCGAGTTGTGGGCTCAATGCCCAACAGACTTCCAGCTGTTGTGGAAGCCAAAGGAGGCTATACGGGATTTTTTTTTACAGACTTATGTTTTATATAATTTCAAGGAAACGCAATAAGTGGAATGGGGACAAACAAATTAATTCACAGCAAGATATGTAATATTTAATTTGATAAGAGAAGAAATACTCACCTTATATATTCATTCAGTCTCTATAAAATACGTGACACACGTGTGTATGCAAGAAGGGTACAAAACAGTTCAGCACAAAATAAAAATGTTGAGGAGAAGCTCCCCGATGAAGACGTAATTGCAGAACAAAGGTTGGGCTAGAAGGAGAGGTAAGGAAGCCCGAAAAAGCAGAACAAAATCAAATACCCAATAGACTTTGAGTAGTTGTCGCAGCAAAGGGCGGTTGGTATATGCGATTCGGAGCAACTGTACAAGAATAGTTTTATTTACTGATTTTTGAGGCTTTATTTTGTGACGGCTAAACAGTGCTGCATCATGAGACCCGCTATTTTTCCACATGTGGCTAAACATCAGAGCTGAAAAAATTTTGAGAGGTACCGAAGTTCTCTGGAAGAGTAAAGTGTTTTAGACAAGAAGATGATTTTTAGTTCATTTCATTTTAACCATTCACACTATGCTTCGACATTCTAATCTTTGATTTCATTTTATTATTACGTATCTTTCCTTCAGTGAAAGTCAACGGTAGTAAGTTTCAAGATATGAAGAATAACTGGAAGTTTTTAATTTGTGGAATAGCGTATTTAACAGTTCATATTTTCAACAAATCTGTAGTTATAGGACATATTAAGAAGCAAGTAAAAATGGCACTGTGGAAAGATCAGGTTGGCCTCTAAAGGGTAACGACGGTAAAATAGCAAATACTAAACAATGGGTAACAACTATTGTTGATGGTGAGTAGCCGTAATCGATATGTCACTTTTCCGTAATTGTATTTCTGAAGTTTATCGTCAATCCTAGGACTGACATCGATACTCTGTTTTACGTAAAGAATACAACCTTCAAAATTTATTTAGCAGCGCAGAATATTAAATCACAGTTTATAGATCAGGAACCTAATCCAACTGCCTTTAATTTTATTCTCACGGATGACTTTGGGACAGTAAATAACAAGAGAAATAACAAAACTCTCAGAATCAATATATAGAATTCAAGTGTCCAGTGGATTCAAAAGTTTGCTATAATAGCGATTAATTGCTTTTACAGACTCCTTCATGCCTACATTTTCTATCAGACAATGTTTGAAACTAGGACTCAGAAGGTAAACAATTTTTCCACAAATTGTCAAATTGGAAGTCGGAGAGCCAGTTACATAAATTACGATGACAACAAACGTTTTCAAGTAAACTGATCACAGGAGGAATCTAACGCATTTATTGTGAGTTACATGCACAGTATGTAAACTGGCAACGCCACCAACACACAATACCACTAACAAGGGAACATCCCCATCGCACCGCCCTCAGATTTAGTTATAAGTTGATACAGGGGATAGGCCTTGAAAAACTGAACACAGATCAATCGAGAAAACAGGAAGAAGTTGTGTGGAAGTATGAAAAAAATAAGCAAAATATACAAACTGAGTAGTCCATGCGCAAGATAGGCAACATCAAGGATAGGGTGAGCTCAGGAGCGCCGTGATCCCGTGGTTAGCGCACGCAGCTGCGGAACGAGAGGTCCTTCCGTCAAATTTTCCCAGGAGTGAAAAGTTTAATTTTTATTTTCAGACAATTATTATCTGTCCGTCCGTCCGTCCGATGCGAGGTAACCGCGCCGTAGTATGATGACGCTACACCTAAAAAACATCGAAAGACATGACGTCAGTCGACTATAGCGCACGGAAGAGAGAGTATTCCTGCTAATGAGGCTCCCTGGCTGGCAGTTAACTGTTCGCTACTTTGGACGAGAGTGCATTAAATACGTGCGATGCATTGCGTGGGCAATATGAATCCAGCAAATATAGCTCGTGACTCCAATAACAATGTCAATGAATATTTTCCGAACTGTAAGGCATCGGAAAGTTCCTTAAGGGATCGAACGATTGTCGAACATTTGTATGATTATTTCCTACATTTGTTGAATAACAGTACGTGTGGTGATGATTGTCTGAAAATAAAAAAAATCAAACAACTAACCCGAGGGAAGCCTTAAACCAACGACCTCTCGTTCTGCAGCTCCTCACGCTAACCACGCGACCACTGCGCTCCCGTGCTCAAGCTATCCTTGATGTTGCTTATCATGCACACGGACTACTCAGTTTGTTTGGTTTGAATATTTTTTTCATAGGTCCACACAACGTCTTCCTGTTTTTCGAATGATCTGTGTTCAGTTTTCAAGGCCTATCCACTGTGTCAACTTATAACTAAATCTGAGGAGGGTGCGATGGGAAGGTTCCCTTGTTAGCTATGAAACAACTGTAGCAAAACGGAGCGTCCTCGTTATCCATGTGATGGATAAGACGACTAATTCGCAACATAAATGTCAATGTAAGCATCAGTTTCTGTTGGAACGTGCTTCCCGGACCAAATAACATACATTTCCTGCGTCTTCAATGCGAATCATGTAGCAAATGTAATTTAAAGGACATAAAAATATCGAGTGAATTTACTAAAATAATTATGAACCACTTGAATTTGCATTCAACAGGCAATGTTCAGAAGTCTGGTGTAGGAGTACTGCATGCTCTAATTCGAAACAACAAAAATCAACAGAGTAACTATTATTGAACGTCATCAGGTCACTCATCGAGCATTCCTATGCAGTACTGTTACTGGAGACGTGTTATGATGCCTTTATCGTTAACTTCCTAAGAAGAAATGAAAGGCTGAGCCCCACCAAAAGACGTAAACTCGAGGAAAGAGTTGCGTGAAAATATTATTTTACATCTGATAAATCCAAAAGTGTGTTTTGGGCTACGAATTCTGCCCCCAGGGTGTGTGCAACACAGCTGGAATTTGTTGCCAACAACTGAGACACCTTTCGGTCACTGTAAGAAAATCGAGCAACAAAACTACATCACCTGTGCTACTGCATGATAACGCACTATGTTGATTTGAGAAACAAAACTATCCAGGAGATTGATAGGAAAGTCGTCTCTCAGACACATTTGTATTGATAGGGAAGTCATCTCTCAAGCACTTGTCCCTCTCGTCATATATTTGTAAAATTTTACCTTTCCCACTCTAGATCGATCAACCGTCAAGGCAATTCATTTCTAGACGAAAATACTTTTAAAACTACTCTGGTTTATTGACATCGTTAGAACAAGTAGGTTTCTACAGGCGTAGAATTTGTAAACAACTTTAGCATTGTCATATCGTTTTAGATATCGTGAAAGAAAATTCTGCTGCTAATTAATTTCTCTTTGATAATTACTGTTGCGTTTAGTAAACTAATGGAAAATGCAATTAAAATATTCACTGTACTAATACAAACTAAAGTCAGCTTAATACAGAAACATCACGACGGCAGTCTATCTTAATAAAGCATTAAGTTTCTGTGAGACAATTGGGCTTATTTTAACACGAATTAGTAGGATATTACAGACTTTACACTTAGAAAAGATCTGTATTTATTTCATTTCCTGTACCATTCGTAAGTGTTATGAAAATGGGGCTTTTCATAGATAAAATTATGTATTCACAACAACAAAAAAATGTCGGCAGAAAACAAAAGTGGCATTATGAATCTGGCAGTACCGTAAGGTTTTCACTCTGACACTAAGAGTTACTGAAAGTAGCAAGAAGAATTTTGCTCGAGCGTTGTCTTACGATTCCCTTATTAAGTTTTTATCTGCCTGCTTGTAGCTGTGCTACAAAAGAATTAAAAATCTGGCTTTCAGCAAGTCTCGAAAGGCGAACAAAAGCAGCTTGCACCTGGTTACTAAGCATGTTACCTGGGGACTGGTTTTTTCTTAAAGCGGGAAGACATCCTTTTGTGGTTCAATTGGCAAATGTCAGTCAGACGTGTGACGTTAGTCTAAGCGTTTCGGTGTGTTGAATTTGTACCAATGATTTTTCTACACGTTTTTTCTGTCCCAAATAGAGTTGAAGTCTCCCATTAGTATTTTCACGTCATCTTGGTGAATTTTGCTCATGGTATTTTCGAGTGTGTTCCAGAATTTTTCAACATTGTCGGTGTTTTTCTTATTTTCGATGTTGGTGGGTTCAAATGGTTCAAATGGCTCTGAGCACTATGGGACTTAACTGCTGTGGTCATCAGTCCCCTAGAACTTAGAACTAGTTAAACCTAACTAACCTAAGGACATCGCACACATCCATGCCCGAGGCAGGATGCGAACCTGCGACCGTAGCGGTCGCGCGGTTCCAGACTGTAGCGCCTAGAACCTCTCGAACACTCCGGCCGTCGATGTTGGTGGGGACACGTGCATTGATGAGTGTATATGTTTTACTGGGGCTCTGAATGACCATAGTCATAAGTCGCTTGTTGACGGGCCAGCCGCGGTGGCCGAGCGGTTCTTGGCTCTTCAGTCTGGAACCGCGCGACTGCTACGGTCGCAGGTTCGAATCCAGCCTTGGGCATGAATTTGTGTGATGTCCTTAGATTAGCTAGGTATAAGTAGTTCTAAGTTCTAGGAGACTGATGACCTCCACTGTTAAGGTCCATAGTGCTCAGAGCCATTGGAACCTTTTGATTGTCGATCGGTGTGAATTCTTTGGCAGAGTTGATAGATCGGTGTTCGAGAAATGCAATGCCGAAGATTGGTACGCCTTTCGTTACCTTTTGTTGTATTCTGCTCTTGAAGATGCAATGGTTTCCCTAATACACGGTTTCATTGTCAGTTAGTCGTGGTTCTTGAAGTGCAAGGATGAGAATTTTTTGTCGGTCCATTTCTTTTGTGAAATTATTTAGTTTTCGTGTTTGGATCAAGGTATCGATGTTTACTTTTAAATGCGTGTTTTTTGCTTGTAGGGAAATTTACCAGAGATCTTCGATATTCTCTGTCGTGCTAACCTGGACTCCCCAGAATCCGAAAATCCAACTGCCGCCTGTCGACAGCCGGGTTGTGTACCACCTGGGATAAAGTTGACTTTGCTTGCATAGTTTACGTTTGCTTGTGTTTCATTGGTTGTGCTTGGGTGATACCAGGACCGGACAGGACCAGAGGGTGTTGAAGCCTTTGAAAGCAAATATTTTCAGCCAAGCTCATTGAGCTAACACGGTGACCAGAGTAACGGTGATTTTCACTCAGACGTGTCTGGATTTTGCGTTCAACGGATTGAGTAGCTGTTCAGGATTGTGTTAGTATTTGGTTCACCCCTAGTATTTGATTTCCTCGGTACCACCCATATGGGGGAGGGTTTCCACTATCCGCCACACGCGATTATTATTATTATTATTATTATTATTATTATTATTGTCATTATGTCTCAGCAAATCCCATATGGTGTATCTTCCCACCACTGAAATAGATGTGTATTGTTCGATTCAGTATTTCCATCACATAAATGTGGTTTATAATTACGTTACATTGCTACTAGTAGACATATTTCTCACTTTTTCTTAGACAGTTGCTACCTGTTACTCCATCATAGGAATTTATGTGCGAAGCATTGTTGAAATACAGACGTTCAAATTATCCGATTTCTGTAATTTCATTTCGATACCAGATCGTTCTAATCGGATTCAGCCAGGTAGTCTTAATGTGGATATCCGACCACGACTGTCATCATATGATAGACTGTGTAAACCACATTCTTTATCGGACTGTTGAATATAGATCACTTATCTATGACAGGACCTGAATTCTTAAACACTGTGGAAAATAATAATCCGATGTGCTTATTACAAATACGTTATTCCAATATAAATATGTGAACTAACGAGATAACAGTTTATTTACAGGAGCAGAACTAATATTCAAATGTTCAAATGTGTGTGAAATCGTATGGGACTGAACTGCTAAGGTCATCAGTACCTAAGCTTACACACTACTTAACCTAAATCATCCTAAGGACAAACACACACACCCATGCCCGAGGGAGGACTCGAACCTCCGCCGGGATCAGCCACGCAGCTCATGACTGCAGCGCCCCTGACCGCTCGGCTAATCCCGCGCGGCTACTAAAAGTATACTCGTCCACAAAACCCATGTGGACAATTATCTGATAATCGGTCAAGCTTTGCTTTGTCGCAGCTCTTTAGGATACAAGTCCATTTACTTTCAGGCTCTTACATACAATTCTTGCAATGCAAGGTAATTGAAAAAACTCATCCACTCGACGCCAACTGAGGAACTGACTGGTGCATGTGTTGTTCAACACACAGTAGTTGTCACCCTCACTGGAATCAATGAGTGTGTGCGTGTGTGTGTGTGTGTGTGTGTGTGTGTGTGTGTGTGTGTGTGTGTGTGTGTGTGAGTGAGTGAGTTTTCGTGTTAATGCACAATCTGAATCAATACTATTAACATCAGACAGACAACCGGGCATCAAATATGACTGTAAAGTATGTTAATGCGATGGGAAGTTACAAACTGAATTTTCACCTAACCCACGTCCTGCATATTACGTTAAGTAAGATGTATTAACTCCATAGTATCGTTAGCAGAGAGTGCGCTCTTGTTGTCGAGGCCTGCGACAAGCGCAGCGATCAGCACTGCCCAATGCCGCCGCGATTTGTTTATGTTGGCTGAGCGTGGACACTGCAGCAGACGCTTCGCCATAAACAGAAAGAAATCACCTTGGCTCTGACTGCAGTGAGCGGATATCACTGCCTGCGTGTTCTTATAGTAACCAACGTGAGACTCTACTCACTGGTGCCATGGAGCAATTGCAACGGGTATCATGTCATTAGTCATGAGAATATTAACCAGTGATGAAATGTCCACTCTATTTGAATCCTAAGAAAATAGGAACCTTCTCACAAAGGAATGCGAGGTGATATCAAAATTTATCCAACATACAAAAATTAACTGCAGGGCTTTCATGTATGCAGTAGTAGCACACAAGGAAATAATATGTCTTGGAAGCGTATATTTCATTTCCTATTCTCATATTAACGTCCTTGTTTTAGAATGAAGTGAGAAAATTAACGCGAAAAACTTAAGTTCCTGAGAAGCATATAAGTCATTTCCTCGTCTCATATCATAGCTTTTGTTTTAGTATGAGGTGAAAAAATAAACAGTTTACGGCTCTGAAACATAATATGACACCAGATTCTTATCGTAGGCGCTATCGGAAACGCAAAAAGCAGGGAGCTGTCCATTCTTTTGTCCTAAAGAGCTGCGATAAAGCAAAGCTTGACCGATTATCAGATAATTGTCCACATGGGTTTTGTGGACGAGTATACTTTTAGTAGCCGCGCGGGATTAGCCGAGCGGTCAGGGGCGCTGCAGTCATGAGCTGCGTGGCTGATCCCGGCGGAGGTTCGAGTCCTCCCTCGGGCATGGGTGTGTGTGTTTGTCCTTAGGATGATTTAGGTTAAGTAGTGTGTAAGCTTAGGTACTGATGACCTTAGCAGTTCAGTCCCATACGATTTCACACACATTTGAACATTTGAACATTAGTTCTGCTCCTGTAAATAAACTGTTATCTCGTTAGTTCACATATTTATATTGGAATAACGTATTTGTAATAAGCACATCGGATTATTATTTTCCACAGTGTTTAAGAATTCAGGTCCTGTCATAGATAAGTGATCTATATTCAACAGTCCGATAAAGAATGTGGTTTACACAGTCTATCATATGATGACAGTCGTGGTCGGATATCCACATTAAGACTACCTGGCTGAATCCGATTAGAACGATCTGGTATCGAAATGAAATTACAGAAATCGGATAATTTGAACGTCTGTATTTCAACAATGCTTCGCACATAAATTCCTATGATGGAGTAACAGGTAGCAACTGTCTAAGAAAAAGTGAGAAATATGTCTACTAGTAGCAATGTAACGTAATTATAAACCACATTTATGTGATGGAAATACTGAATCGAACAATACACATCTATTTCAGTGGTGGGAAGATACACCATATGGGATTTGCTGAGACATAATGACAATAATAATAATAATAATAATAATAATAATCGCGTGTGGCGGATAGTGGAAACCCTCCCCCATATGGGTGGTACCGAGGAAATCAAATACTAGGGGTGAACCAAATACTAACACAATCCTGAACGGCTACTCAATCCGTTGAACGCAAAATCCAGACACGTCTGAGTGAAAATCACCGTTACTCTGGTCACCGTGTTAGCTCAATGAGCTTGGCTGAAAATATTTGCTTTCAAAGGCTTCAACACCCTCTGGTCCTGTCCGGTCCTGGTATCACCCAAGCACAACCAATGAAACACAAGCAAACGTAAACTATGCAAGCAAAGTCAACTTTATCCCAGGTGGTACACAACCCGGCTGTCGACAGGCGGCAGTTGGATTTTCGGATTCTGGGGAGTCCAGGTTAGCACGACAGAGAATATCGAAGATCTCTGGTAAATTTCCCTACAAGCAAAAAACATGCATTTAAAAGTAAACATCGATACCTTGATCCAAACACGAAAACTAAATAATCTCACAAAAGAAATGGACCGACAAAAAATTCTCATCCTTGCACTTCAAGAACCACGACTAACTGACAATGAAACCGTGTATTAGGGAAACCATTGCATCTTCAAGAGCAGAATACAACAAAAGGTAACGAAAGGCGTACCAATCTTCGGCATTGCATTTCTCGAACACCGATCTATCAACTCTGCCAAAGAATTCACACCGATCGACAATCAAAAGGTTCCAATGGCTCTGAGCACTATGGACCTTAACAGTGGAGGTCATCAGTCTCCTAGAACTTAGAACTACTTATACCTAGCTAATCTAAGGACATCACACAAATTCATGCCCAAGGCTGGATTCGAACCTGCGACCGTAGCAGTCGCGCGGTTCCAGACTGAAGAGCCAAGAACCGCTCGGCCACCGCGGCTGGCCCGTCAACAAGCGACTTATGACTATGGTCATTCAGAGCCCCAGTAAAACATATACACTCATCAATGCACGTGTCCCCACCAACATCGACGGCCGGAGTGTTCGAGAGGTTCTAGGCGCTACAGTCTGGAACCGCGCGACCGCTACGGTCGCAGGTTCGCATCCTGCCTCGGGCATGGATGTGTGCGATGTCCTTAGGTTAGTTAGGTTTAACTAGTTCTAAGTTCTAGGGGACTGATGACCACAGCAGTTAAGTCCCATAGTGCTCAGAGCCATTTGAACCATTTGAACCCACCAACATCGAAAATAAGAAAAACACCGACAATGTTGAAAAATTCTGGAACACACTCGAAAATACCATGAGCAAAATTCACCAAGATGACGTGAAAATACTAATGGGAGACTTCAACTCTATTTGGGACAGAAAAAACGTGTAGAAAAATCATTGGTACAAATTCAACACACCGAAACGCTTAGACTAACGTCACACGTCTGACTGACATTTGCCAATTGAACCACAAAAGGATGTCTTCCCGCTTTAAGAAAAAACCAGTCCCCAGGTAACATGCTTAGTAACCAGGTGCAAGCTGCTTTTGTTCGCCTTTCGAGACTTGCTGAAAGCCAGATTTTTAATTCTTTTGTAGCACAGCTACAAGCAGGCAGATAAAAACTTAATAAGGGAATCGTAAGACAACGCTCGAGCAAAATTCTTCTTGCTACTTTCAGTAACTCTTAGTGTCAGAGTGAAAACCTTACGGTACTGCCAGATTCATAATGCCACTTTTGTTTTCTGCCGACATTTTTTTGTTGTTGTGAATACATAATTTTATCTATGAAAAGCCCCATTTTCATAACACTTACGAATGGTACAGGAAATGAAATAAATACAGATCTTTTCTAAGTGTAAAGTCTGTAATATCCTACTAATTCGTGTTAAAATAAGCCCAATTGTCTCACAGAAACTTAATGCTTTATTAAGATAGACTGCCGTCGTGATGTTTCTGTATTAAGCTGACTTTAGTTTGTATTAGTACAGTGAATATTTTAATTGCATTTTCCATTAGTTTACTAAACGCAACAGTAATTATCAAAGAGAAATTAATTAGCAGCAGAATTTTCTTTCACGATATCTAAAACGATATGACAATGCTAAAGTTGTTTACAAATTCTACGCCTGTAGAAACCTACTTGTTCTAACGATGTCAATAAACCAGAGTAGTTTTAAAAGTATTTTCGTCTAGAAATGAATTGCCTTGACGGTTGATCGATCTAGAGTGGGAAAGGTAAAATTTTACAAATATATGACGAGAGGGACAAGTGCTTGAGAGATGACTTCCCTATCAATACAAATGTGTCTGAGAGACGACTTTCCTATCAATCTCCTGGATAGTTTTGTTTCTCAAATCAACATAGTGCGTTATCATGCAGTAGCACAGGTGATGTAGTTTTGTTGCTCGATTTTCTTACAGTGACCGAAAGGTGTCTCAGTTGTTGGCAACAAATTCCAGCTGTGTTGCACACACCCTGGGGGCAGAATTCGTAGCCCAAAACACACTTTTGGATTTATCAGATGTAAAATAATATTTTCACGCAACTCTTTCCTCGAGTTTACGTCTTTTGGTGGGGCTCAGCCTTTCATTTCTTCTTAGGAAGTTAACGATAAAGGCATCATAACACGTCTCCAGTAACAGTACTGCATAGGAATGCTCGATGAGTGACCTGATGACGTTCAATAATAGTTACTCTGTTGATTTTTGTTGTTTCGAATTAGAGCATGCAGTACTCCTACACCAGACTTCTGAACATTGCCTGTTGAATGCAAATTCAAGTGGTTCATAATTATTTTAGTAAATTCACTCGATATTTTTATGTCCTTTAAATTACATTTGCTACATGATTCGCATTGAAGACGTAGGAAATGTATGTTATTTGGTCCGGGAAGCACGTTCCAACAGAAACTGATGCTTACATTGACATTTATGTTGCGAATTAGTCGTCTTATCAATCACATGGATAACGAGGATGCTCCGTTTTGCTACAGTTGTTTCATAGGTAACAAGGGAACCTCCCCATCGCACTCTCCTCAGATTTAGTTATAAGTTGACACAGTGGATAGGCCTTGAAAACTGAACACAGATCATTCGAAAAACAGGAAGAAGTTGTGTGGACCTATGAAAAAAATATTCAAACCAAACAAACTGAGTAGTCCGTGTGCATGATAAGCAACATCAAGGATAGCTTGAGCACGGGAGCGCAGTGGTCGCGTGGTTAGCGTGAGGAGCTGCAGAACGAGAGGTCGTTGGTTTAAGGCTTCCCTCGGGTTAGTTGTTTGATTTTTTTTATTTTCAGACAATCATCACCACACGTACTGTTATTCAACAAATGTAGGAAATAATCATACAAATGTTCGACAATCGTTCGATCCCTTAAGGAACTTTCCGATGCCTTACAGTTCGGAAAATATTCATTGACATTGTTATTGGAGTCACGAGCTATATTTGCTGGATTCATATTGCCCACGCAATGCATCGCACGTATTTAATGCACTCTCGTCCAAAGTAGCGAACAGTTAACTGCCAGCCAGGGAGCCTCATTAGCAGGAATACTCTCTCTTCCGTGCGCTATAGTCGACTGACGTCATGTCTTTCGATGTTTTTTAGGTGTAGCGTCATCATACTACGGCGCGGTTACCTCGCATCGGACGGACGGACGGACAGATAATAATTGTCTGAAAATAAAAATTAAACTTTTCACTCCTGGGAAAATTTGACGGAAGGACCTCTCGTTCCGCAGCTGCGTGCGCTAACCACGGGATCACGGCGCTCCTGAGCTCACCCTATCCTTGATGTTGCCTATCTTGCGCATGGACTACTCAGTTTGTATATTTTGCTTATTTTTTTCATACTTCCACACAACTTCTTCCTGTTTTCTCGATTGATCTGTGTTCAGTTTTTCAAGGCCTATCCCCTGTATCAACTTATAACTAAATCTGAGGGCGGTGCGATGGGGATGTTCCCTTGTTAGTGGTATTGTGTGTTGGTGGCGTTGCCAGTTTACATACTGTGCATGTAACTCACAATAAATGCGTTGGATGCCTCCTGTGATCAGTTTACTTGAAAAACGTTTGTTGTCATCGTAATTTATGTAACTGGCTCTCCGACTTCCAATTTGACACTTTGTGGAAAAATTGTTTACCTCGTTAGTCCTAGTTTCAAACATTGTCTGTCTGACGGAAAACGTAGGCATGAAGGGGTCTGTAAAAAGCAATTAATCGCTATTATAGCAAACTTTTGAATTCACATGATACTTGAATTCTCTATATTGATTCTGAGAGTTTTCTTATTTCTCTTGTTATTTACTGTCTCAATGTCATCCGTGAAAATAAAATTAAAGGCAGTTGGATTAGGTTCCTGATCTATAAACTGTGATTTAATATTCTGCGCTGCTAAATAAATTTTGAAGGTTGTATTCTTTACGTAAAACAGAGTATCGGTGTCAGTCCTAGGATTGACGATAAACTTCAGAAATACAATTACGGAAAAGTGACATATCGATTATGGCTCCTCACCATCAACAATAGTTGTTACCCATAGTTTCATATTTGCTATTTTATCGTCGTTACCCTTTAGAGACCAACCTGATCATTCCACAATGCCATTTTTGACTCGCTTCTTAATATGTCCTATAACTACAGATTTGTCGAAAATATTAACTGTTAAATACGCTTTCCACAAATTAGAAACTTCCAGTTATTCTTCATATCTTGAAACTTACTACCGTTGACTTTCACTGGAGAAAAGATACATAATAATAAAATGAAATCAAAGATTAGAATGTCAAATCATAGTGTGAATGGTTAAAATGAAATGAACTAAAAATCATCTCCTTGTCTAAAAGACGTTATTCTTCCAGAGAACTTCGGCACCTCAAAATTTTTTACACCTCTGATGTTCAGCCACATGTGGACAAATAGCGGGTCCCATGATGCAGCACTGTTTAGCCGTCACAAAATGAAGCCTCAAAAATCAGTCCACATTCCATTTACTGCGTTTCCTTGAAATTATATAAAATATACGTCTGTAAGTAAAAAAAAAAAAAGACGAAGAAGAAAGAAACAAAGCTTGAAACAGCTGATTGGTGAAGCCTCCTTTGGCTTCCACAACAGCTCGAAGTCTGTTGGGCATTGAGCCCACAACTCGAGCCACATAACTAGGAGATTCAAGTAACTCATTCCAAGCGTCATGAATCACATCAGAAAGCTGTCGGCGAGTCGACGGTGACTGCCCTTTTCTCGTATTACTCTGACCATTTCTGCCCAGATATTCTCAATGGGATTCGTGTCAGCTCCTTTAGGTGGCCATTCCGTTACAGTAATATTACTATGGTCGTCGACCCGCCTCTTAACCACACGTGCCATATGAATAGACGAGCGATCTTGTTGGAACATGATCTGATCATCGCCAAATCTTGCTGCCACAGCAGGCAACATCACGTTCTCCAGAATTGATATGTAATTGCGCGCATCGAATCTTCCTTCCACTTCCCACAGGAGCCCACACCCTTCGGCCGATATCCACGCCCATACCGTTACCGACTACAAATGGCTCTGAGCACTGTGGGACTTAACATCTGTGGTCATCAGTCCCCTAGAACGTAGAACTACTTAAACCTAACTAACCTAAGGACATCACACACATCCATGCGCGAGGCAGGATTCGAACCTGCGACCGTAGCGGTCACGCGGTTCCAGACTGAAGCGCCTCGAACCGCACGGCCACACCGGCCGGCACCGACAACCTGCCACTCCTTCGGCAACTGTAAATATATTTTCGATTATACCTAGCACATTTAGGCCGGTAAACTAGTACTTTTCCGGATGATGCCGTAGAGAAAACTTTTTGGTGCGTGAAAATCACTCGCCTCCAAAACTGGAGAGGTTTGTCGCCATTTTCAGTAGCAAAAGCAAGGCAAGCTTCTCTTTGGGAAACAGTCAATGTCTCTTTCACAGCAGCGCTTCTTGCTCTCAGTCCACCTTCCCTTACACGAGGAGTGACGGTCTTACTGCTAACATTGAGACCCAAAGTTTGCTGAATTTGTCGTGCGTTGACAAATGGGTGGTTCTCACTGAAACGGCGTATCTGCTGATCCTGAGCTGCTGTTGTTTTGCGGCGACGGCCATGAGGCCTCCCATTCAAGTTACCACTCTCTTCCTTTCGTCTGATCCACCTGGCTACCGTCGACTTGTGAAGACCCATAGTTCTTGCTATGTCGGCATTTGAAGATCCCTCTGCATGGAGTTCTATTATAGCGCCCTTGTCTGCCTCAGCCAGATGGGCCATTTAGCGTTGACTGAATGATTCGTCGCGGTTAATATTGGCTGCGGAAACAGCGCTGGCAGGAAACAGACTGCCTCCTCCACGATGGCAGCCACAACGCAGTGGCCAAGTATGTGTAACACGGAAATCGATGGCATAAAAGAGAGATCGCAAGCCCATACCCGTGTCATTACATAGTGGAGCAACTTAAAATCTCTAATTTTTCTCAGAAGGGACTGGTCCACTCTTGTCATGTCTTATCCTGATAAATATTACATGAAATGAAATGTTTACGTTTTGCATATGCGGCAGGCCTGACGCAAGAAACATTTCTGAAATATCTGAGGCAACCTGAAGAACACTTCATGAATTTTATCTGTAGAGGGTTGCCTTATAAGAAGGAAAACGTGTTTATCCCCGCTCGCCGTGTTTCCAGGTGGCGCAGTTTACTCGGAGGCATACATAATTCTCGCCGGGCGTAAGAAGCGACTCGACGAGCGAGGGGAACTCGCCAAGTGTCATAGGCTGATTGTCCCGAAACTTTGCTCACAAGGGGAGGCCGCCAAATGTGAAATTCAGATTCGATTCATACTGCGCATAATAAAAGCTCATGGCCAGAGGTGTAATGTGGCAAAGCACCAAGATGCACTTCTCAGCTGTTGTCGAGAAAATCGACAGTTAGAAGAAACCGTTGCGGTGAAATACTCTCTACGATTAATAATTTTCTACAGCGTCGTGGCGCAGCGGTAAGCGCTCGAGTTCGTAATCCGAAGGTCGCCGGATCGAATCTCACGCCATGCAACATTTTTTTATTATTATTATTTTGTTGTAATTCAAATATATATATATATATATATATATATATATATATATATATATATATATATATATATATAAACTATTAATGAATTGCTTATGCATGTTGGTGAAGGCGGATCGCTCTCCAATTGTACCGCCTCCATTTTACCGTTTGTTTAACAGGGTGTACCAAAGCTCTCACGTCCGCACTGATTTTCGACGGTGTTATAAGTTGTGCTAGGGAGCGCATCTACCTTCTTTCGAAGTTAGCAGGCAACTACGCTGTTATGCGGCGGCTCGTTTCGGCCCATTCAACATCTGTCCTTCAAGTGTAACGAGCGATTAACGGAGTTTATATTTCATACCTGCCACAGCAAATTTGTGTTCGTGGGGTTTCTATTCTAATTCGAACGTTTGACTTACGCTATACGTATTCGTTTCGGAATATCGTTTCTACGTCTTCCGCTAACTATACGTGGTTAACATTATGAAGACAATTAATAACATTTGTGAAATACAAATTTGTTTGCGGAAAACATAATGATGTTCGAAGTCGCCAGTTTTTCCACGACAAACGACTTTCAACAACTTATTATATGCATAATTGTTGCAACCTGTTGCCGGGAATTATATATATATATATATATATATATATATATATATATATATATATATATATGTGTGTGTGTGTGTGTGTGTGTGTGTGTGTGTGTGTGTTTATACACACATTTGAATTACAAAAAACAAATACTAAAAAAAAAGTTGCATGGAGCGAGATTCGATCCGCCGACCTTCGGATTACGAACTCGAGCGCTTACCGCTGCGCCACGACACTGTAGAAAATTATGAATCGTAGAGAGTATTTCACCGCAGCGGTTTCTTCTAACTGTCGATTTTCTCGACAACGGCTGAGAAGTGCATCTTGGTGCTTTGCCACATTACACCTCTGGCCATGAGCTTTTATTATGCGCAGTATGAATCGAATCTGAATTTCACAATTGGCGGGCTCCCCTTGTCAGTGAAGGAGAGGACAAAATAAGCGAACTTGTGTTTCGGCTTATCTGCAGACACTCGACCGTTTCCGAGAAAACGACGGCCAAAGTTATCAACGCGCTGTTGCTCTAGTGTAGATACCTTCTGCAGCCGAGAACGCAATTGAAGCGGTGGCTCAGTGGCTACCGTCGTTCCTTCTTAGCATTGATTCCCGTGTTCGAGACCATATTGGGTTTTTTAATTATTTTATTTTCCTGCCTCTCTATCAGAATTATCTTCGAATGTTTTTTTTCTAATTTATGTTGAAATAATGTTGTCATTACTCGACAATTAACTTTATGTGTAATTAATGAATTAAAAAAATAATAAACGAATGAGACAAGCTGATATAAAATCATCTCGTCTGCCTCATGTATCGTTATATCCAAATGGTTTATCAATGTTAATCTACATTTAGATCCGATAATGGCACCTTTAGTGTGTTGAAACCGGTTATCCAGTAGACAGTATTTAAGCGATCTTGGCTTCTGAATTATTTCTACAACAGAGTGATCGCACCACTACGCACTGTGTGTTCCCTTTTTAACTTATTTCTTTACACAGTAAATTAACTGACGAATAACGACAACAGTGTTTCATCATAAATTGGAATAAACATTCGTAGATAATTCAGAGAGTGAGGGGGGAAAAAAGGAAAAACCGGGTTTCGAACTCGCAGCGCAAAGTTCCGAAGTCGCTATGGTAGCCGCAGAGCCACCGCTTCAGTTGAATCCTTAACCGCTAAGCGGTATCTACACTATAGCAACAACGCATTGAACACTTTGACCGTCGTTTTCTCAGAAGCGGTAGAGTTTAAGCTTATTTTGTCCCCTCTTTCAATGAGCGTAGTTAAAAGCAAGATCGGGGTCTGACACTTGGCGTGCCCCCTCGTAAATTGCGTGCGTTGGGATTCAGTAGACAGAATGCGTCCACTTTCCTCGACTACTCATTGACATGTTTGGAAACTTTCTTTGTTGTAGTTGCACTTTGCATTATGAGGGCTGGTTTTCCTGATGAGGATCTACTTATGGACTTTGCTCCTAATTTACGTTACTGTGTAGTAGACCTACTGCAACTACTTAAACCGGAAACGTTTGTTTGTTTGGATACTCCGCTTCTTAGTTGCTACATTTCGCTAAAATATTTTCCTTTTTTTCAAAACGGCAAGTTAAGATGACCACTGCAACATGGTAAGATCAGTAACAATTTAATACTTTGAAACAGTTATGTGTGGTGTACGAGGAGTCTACTGTTGTTGACTGAGGAATGCATTAAACACGAAAGCTGCGTCCAATAACAATAATTAACTTTCGGTTACATGACAAAACACAAGTCGAAGCACTGTCAGTTCATCTCAGTACCCAGTAAAACTTAAACTGGAAAGATCGAAAACATACTTTTGTGGGGAAGGCAAACGAATGACTGCGTTTTATTGGCCGCACACTAAGAATACGCAACAGGCCAACTGAAAACACTGCCTACACTACGTTTGTCCGTCCACTGCTATAATATCCTTGACAGACGTGATTGACTGTGCACGCAAAAACGTCCAAGGAACGGTAGCACGCTTTGTAATGTCACGAAATAGGGGAGAGAGGATCCCAGATTTGATAATCGAGTTGGGGTAACATTCATGAAAACATATGCGTTTTTCGTTGCCACGAGATCTTTTCACGAAATTTCAATCACCACCATATGTTCTGAATGCCAAAACATTATTTCCTAGGGTACTTACACAAGAAGAAACCATAGTAATAATGTAATTCAAGGCTCGCAAGAAAAGATTTAAGTAGTCCCTTTTCCCGCACACTGTTAATGAGTGGGACGGTAGAGAAATAATCCGAACCTTCTGCCAGGCACGTAGGTCCGGATTGCAAAGAAATCCTGTTGATGTAGTCATGTAGATGTAACAACGAAATTATGTTGTAATTACGACATGGGACTTTCACTTGATCTGAACATCGAAGTTGTTTACTGTTTATTTACTTTTTGTTCATTAATTTCAGCCATATACGAACACCTAGGCGCGTTAAAGTGATATTGAAATAAAGTGTCATGCATGGACCAATAACAATAAGTTCCCACCTACTTGTTATAGTACTGCATTATCTGCCAGCGTATTCAGAAGTGGATATCGCATACGAAGTTCCTAGGGTGTTTGTAATGGATATTGCAGACGACTTCGACAAAGTTTGAATGTAGCTTCGTAAAAGTTCCGTGAGCAAACGATCTGAGTTGCTGGCGAATACAGTTTATCCTCACTAGACAGTATATATTATCATTATACATGAGGTGAGTAGGGTTTCGCCGCGTTGCGGTGGCCGAGCGGTTCCAGGCGCTTCAGTGACGAACCGCACGGCTGCTTCAGTCGCAGGTTGGAATTCTACCTCGGGCATAGATGTCTGTGATGCCCTTAGGCTAGCTAGGTTTAAGTAGTTCTAGGTCTAGGGGCTGATGACCTAAGCAGTTAGGTCGCATAGTTCTTGAAGCCATTTTTTGACCTTTCGCGTAAATTTTCTTTACATAAACCGTCGTATCTTTTGATTGCGTTGACATAGAAGCTCACTTTTTTACACCAGCAAGGGACCGGTTACAGCAAGAAGTGCGATACATTTCCGCTTATTATGTCCACCCGTTCTGGAGGTAAACGGGTTTTAAGGGTTGGGTAGACCGATAGACGGTCAAGAAAGTGAGACTAGTAGGGTTCCGTTTTTACCGGTTTAGGTGACGAAATCCTAACAACGAAAACACTGAAGATGAGGGCCGCATAAATAACACCCGCTACTCTTTATTCGAAATGTTCTAGTTGCTGTCGATACATAAGCATATTAGTCGTAGCTACGTTTTCGATCCAAATCACGTTTACAGGAATGCAAATAGAATGTATTTGCCTATACACGTGGTAATTCACATCCCAGTATTAATGCCACCGCGTTTTAGAAGTACGAACATTCTCATTGCTAGCTAGCTTAAGAAACACTTCTGCTAATGAACGTTTTCTGGCTGTGGCGAGTCTAGTGGAGAATTCGAAACAATGCAGAATACGTTTGGCAGCTATGTAGCCGTTTATTTCCTGGGGTGGTGCAGAATTATCCTACAAAATTTACTCTCTAATAACAGTAATTTGTTATTTCGATAATCATCCCGAATGATTGTCGCATAAGTGGTGACATAAAGGAAGAAAATTTATGTTTTTGAGTCCAGAAAGCTCTATGCAACAGAAACTGCAGATTTTTATTGCGAAATTGCCGGCTTGTTCATGTCTGGGGTAATAATAGAGGGCTGTTTGCCTAGGTTGTCTGCTAGCATAGTGAAAGGAAGGTCTGGTTTGTTTTCGGTTCTAATCTCTATGGAGGCAGGTAGAATATCAGTAAAGCAATTTTAAGAAATTCTCGCGCACCCAATACGATTTATCGCTACCTTTATTCTGTACTGGCGCTCTGTGGATGTCAATATGACACTCTTGTAGAATTTCATACATGATACTGCCTCCTTTTTCCGCTTCTGTCAATAATGGAATTGACTTAAGTGTGGCACTGAATGATGTTTAAGTGAATTTCGTTATGAATCTTCACGCATTGCTAAATTTGCACACTTTCATGGTAGGTCAGCAATGGTAATCCAGTATGACTGGTCTGAACGTTGACACAGACCGTTTCGCGGGCGAATGCGGATAATATTTTGCTAATTCGTAACGGTCTGGGGTTCTTTGTCTGTTATCTGGATAAGCTGAAATTCATTTTTATTCGTCCGTTTCATACAAATTAGCGTTTCTTCTTTCAGTTCTGTCCTATGTTTACGTGTTGTATTTAACACACTAATCAGCATTAATATAGTCTTAGAAATTATGGAATACAGTCTAAAAAAGTTCAGATAGTTTGTCAATTTCACGCCTGCGCATAGTATGTTGGTAGCACTTCGTCGCCTTGCCTGTTATGCTGTGTAGCAGACTTTAAAGCCGTGCGGATCAGCATAACGAAAAGGCGAGGGGTCTCGCTCGTTTTGTCCACGACTGTACAAGTGATCGCAAACGCTAATCTGCGATTTTTAAATACCATGGCTAGTTGGCCAGTATATGCTCATAACAGCAACATTTTCGGAAACTCACGCATACATGATCAGTTGGAAACAGGAGAAATTCCAGAAGACATACTTCTGGGAGACAGTGGCTACCAGAGTTGTACGTATTTGTTGACGCCGGTACTTAGCGAAGAAACGGCGGCTGAGCGAATCTGTAATCGTGCCCACAAGAAAACCAGACTAGCAGTTGAAAGAATGTTTTGCGTAGTAAAAAGGCGATTCTCTGAGTTTAGGACTTAGAGTGACAGTAAATCGTGCAGCAGTTATAATAGTTGCAGCATTTGTGTTGCACGTTATGGCTGTCAGTGTCTAAGAGGAGAAATCTAAAACTAATGACAATATATTTGCTGGGAGAAGTGTGTACGCAGAAATTCCAGTACCTGCAGAGCATGAATCCAACAGAGGTCATAACACAGGGAGGGTGGATTCATTAATAATGTGTTTATGTAAAAAGTTAAAAAATTCGAATAAGTGTAGGAAGTGTTGAGAGAGGACAAGTTACTCTCTCACCTATTTTTCGTATACAGAAAATTATTAAAGATTTGGTTACAACCGTACACACTTTGAGCGAGACTCTAGAAAGTTAATGGCCTGAGCAGATGTTGATGGAGCGCTAAAAGCATGAGGTGTTTTTATGGTGCTTAGCTCGTAGAAACGGCATATTGGTGGCTGGAAGCAATTGGCAGCGAGCCCATCCCTCAGTAAATCTTTCCGGATAGGCCCACAGCCATATAGGGTAGACGGAGCAGCCTCTCGTTGAGACAGGTCTCCAGCAGAACATGGGGAGCTACATGCCATGGCGCCAGCCAAAGCCTGGTCCTGGGGGCGACAATCTGAAGGAGTCATAAACACAGTGGAGTCATAAACCGTTCACTGTGTGCAGAGCCATGCGTATGAAAAATTCACAAGTTTTTGTGTTCGCTGATTCTGCAAATAGGCCTGTGAACCACTTCCATCAGCCGCCTTGGTTGTATAAGAAACTCCGGCATCTCAGAAACGTTTAGAGATAGAATCTTTGTTACACCTCATAGCCATGAGTAACAAGCTCCGAGGCACAGGTGATTTAGATAAAGATCTTTAAGATGGTATCTGTTTGCTTGTTTCCATGGGAAGTGACACTACTTCGGAGGAAATCATCTTCCTCCTCCGTGAAAACTTAAAAAAGCCAGGAATAGGCAGTTTCCGTTTTTTCCAGAGATGCAGGAGAAAATCATCTTCCCCTCCGTGAAAACTTAAAAAAGCCAGTAATTGGCGGTTTCCATTCTTTCCAGGGACGCAGGTTTCATCTCTTGCCCTGGTTCGACATCAGTTTGTGCTGTCGTGTGGGAGGGGAGATTTAGCGCTTCTAGAGCCCTGTGATTGGCTCAAGACGACGTGAAAGCGATGTTGTTCGTGCACTGTGGGGTTAAACGGATTTTTTTCTGATGAGGTGCAAAACACTCGGGTGCTGGACTTTGGTCTGGTAAGCGCACTTCTGGTGGATGCTCTGGCATGTGTGGTTGGTGCTTGGGACCTGTCCTTAGACTGACTTCACTTGTGAGTAGTTTAGACTGGGGAGCCTGTGGTGAAATTCTTACTGTAGCGACAGTGTGGCTTCAAATGTCTCAGACTACTTGTTGGTTGAGGGTACACTTATTCGTTTTCGGTTTACTAGTCTTGACGTTTGATATCCTTGTGCGCTCTGTCGTATAAGTGAGCCGAACTGGTCCTTGGTACGACCAGCGAACGGGTGTGTCACATACTGAAATCTATCGTGATTTCAGGGCTCCGGTAGAGAGTAAATTGCGATCCGTCTGCCTGGTCGCTAGACCGTGAGATTTTTGCATTCATTTCGTGGTCGCGATCGATTCACAGGTGCCGCCTCACGCGCACCCATCTCGTCAGCTGCAAGTTACATCGCCGCACGACGCAAACAGGGTAACGTACTGCGCTCCCTACTGCCGCTCCGGCATTGTCAGGGCGTGCAGATCTCAGTTGCCGCTTGCACTCAGCTGCACCTATGTAGCGAAACTACAGTAGATTTGATCAATCAAAGTCTGCTTAGCGTCAGATCAATTCAGATTGCGTTATTCACATTTTTAGGGCCAGAGTACTTGACACACTTCTGCCACCCAAGATCCTTGTCCAGTGTAGCCTTAAACCAACTGTTCGTTGTTTACGGTATTCAATCAATAACTTGTTTAGCATAATTTATGTCTGGTTTAGTAAAGTAAATGTTGTTAGTAAATTTTACTTCATTCTCAACCATTTATATAGTCCCCACAGGATTAACTTTCAGTGTCAGTTTGAAAGCCAGAGTTTATTTTCTTTTCTTTTAGTTCTAGTTACTTCTATATATCCTGGTTACTGAATTCTCTATTAGAACAAGAACACCACGAATAATATTATAAACGACCTTTAATGCAGCAAATTCGTCTCAAAACATTAATCAGATCGTATTAAAATGTATACACAGCACTGCATATAACTTTGGAATAAAAATCTGTCTACGAAGAAATTCCAGTAGGCTAGACACCACCAAAAAGTGAAAGTAACAGGAGTCAAAATGCAATGAGTACGAAATTTATTAACAAGGTATTTATAAAAAAGTTACAATATTGTAAGAAATCCATAATGTGGCAGTTTAAAGGTCTGATTGTCTTTTCATTTCTTTAAGTTCCAGTTCTTTAATTTTTTTTTTGAGGGTTTCCATAATTATTTCCTGTTCAACAAGCAAGCACTGCCATTCTAAGCTTCTCTTTTAAAACTGGTATTTCTTATAGAGATCATTTTCTGTTCTTTTGTTTTTGAGACGATTTTCTGACTATAACAGAATCCTGGCATGCGTGTTGCGTAGCTACCTATAATTAGAGGTTATTTTCCATGCAAAATACGCGATCTTGTGCTGTCGCAGTAAAGTTAGTACAATATTCTAGTGAATTACCATTCTTACCAATTCAACGTGAACATTCTCTCCTTCGTTTTCATTTTCATTGTCATCAACAACAGCAATATTTTCGTTTGAAGTTACCGCTGTCTCCTTGTTTACTGACGAAGTAAATGAAGTGTAACCTGTGTTATCTGAATCTGTATCAGAACAAAAACGTAACGAATAACATTATAAACTATTTTTCACGCTGCTACTTTGCTTCAAAAAAATTTATACCGTCGCATCAAAATTTTTACAAACCACAACATATAACTTCGGGATGAAAATCTGTATCGTCATCGTAGGGATTGGAAATGGGAAAAATTGTGGATTCAGGGCTGCAATTGGTTTCTGTCCACTTTCCATAACACTAGGCCTGACGAAATTACCTCCTGCAGTTTTATGCATTTCAGCCATGGAAAGTTTTGACACTGTTTTTGCTCCAGTTTACGTACCACATATTAAAACAATGAAACGCAATAATTGTAAAGTACGTCTCAAAGTTATAGCTCGTCATGTGCTAATGCTTCCTTGGTCCTTTTCTAACAATTTTTATAACACATTTTCAAATTCTTCCAATCACGACTGCCCAAAATATCTCTGGTCGAAGCGCAATAATAGTGTCATTAACCGATTTCAGCCGTGTTGCCAGACATGTTACGAGCTATCTCAGATCAAATGTGAACGTACTTCGGTGGACCAAATTTAGCATTATACAATAGATCTGTGTCCTAAACATAGTTCAATTTATGGTCTAATGTCAAATTTGCTCTCCAGCCAGGGATGTTTATATAACTGGCCCTCAGAATCTTTAATATTCCCAGCGCGACCCGGCGGCCATAGCAAGCCAATGGAGTTGCACTGCAGTTACTCGCCGGCAGGTGTGGCCGATAGATTCTAGGCACTTCAGTCTTGAACCGCGCGACCTCTTCGGTCGCAGGTTCGAATCCTGCCTCGGGCATGGATGTGTGTGATGTCCTTAGGTTAGTTAGGTTTAAGTAGTTCTAAGTTCTAGGGGACTGACGACCTCAGATGTTGAGTCCCATAGTGCTCAGAGCCACTTGAACCATTTTTTGCAGTTACTCGAACAAACATATTATACGTCTCCCGTCTGTTTTTATGAGACATGTCACTCCAGGTGTTAGTCAGCCTCTATCACTGTACCGCTTTCGTCAATATCTTGCAAGCCGTTGATTGCTTTATTCATAAATATATATCCAAGTGATGTTAAATGTTATTATCTTTATATAAGGAAAAGTATCATCTTCTCAAAACCTTCAAATCATCAGCGACACCCACAATTTTTATGTACGAAATAAGTGAATATACGCATGACACTTTTGTTGCCTATGTCTGCGGTCACTTTCAGAATTCAAATTAATAATCGAATTAACTGGTTTAACACTACTGAATCACCACAATAAAATAAAGCAGCGAATAGACGAGGGAGAATGAATGAGAACAACTGCGTATTTAAGTTTATAAAAATATTGACAAGTTCTTATTAATCCTTTTACACTTACAATGAGCTGATAAATCTTATAAAAAATGACAAACATGAATCAAAAAAGGAATGGTCGTTGACTGGCAAAGCTGGGATACACTGGGATGGAAGCTACACAAATTCTCCCATGAATTGATCCCTCGTACAACGCAATCTGACATTGCTTACGTGAATCCACTGTGCCCCAGTTCCATTCAAACGGAATCAACTATGACCAAGTACACCACAAAATATGGTTCATGGTGAACAGGGAGCTGTGAATATCATTTAACAACCCTTCGCCGATTCAGCAACACTTCACCCTTTCACTTTGATTCAGGCTGCAGCAGGAAACGGCACGCTGTGGGCGAGGAGCGGCGTGCTGCGGCAGCTGTAATGTTCTGATGCGTCTACGAAAATTTGCAAACTATGCAGACTGGCTTTCTGATAGTAATAACGCGGGTAACTTCCCTATCAGAGACCTGAAATCCCGACAGATTTCAGTGTAAGGTGCACCCGTTCGCTGGTCTGGCCAAACCAATTTGACTCACAGGCACAACGGTGCGTGATGGAATTTTCAAACGTCAGACGGTCTACTCAGAATGAATAACTTCACTCTCGTGACACACAATATGTTCGAGATGATATGAAGTTCCACTGTCGGTACAGTTGGAAACTGCCACTGGCTCTTAGTCCACCACAAGTTGCAGACCACAAGCCACAGCCACTAGGGAAAGACCTGGAGTTCCCCACCAGTGGAGAACCAAAAGACAAAAAGGCAAAGAATACAATCGCTTTCCACCAGGCCTTGGTACGGGAGCTGAAATAGCCAGATTGTACAAACCAATCGAACTATCACCGAGCGAGGTGGCGCAGTGGTTAGACACTGGACTCGCATTCGGGAGGGCGACGGTTCAATCCCGCGTCCGGCCATCCTGATTTAGGTTTTCCGTGATTTCCTTAAATCGCTCCAGGCAAATGCTGGGATGTTTCCTTTCAAAGGGCAAGGCCGAATTCCTTCCCCGTCCTTCCCTAATCCGATGAGACTGATGACCTCGCTGCCTGGTCTCCTTCCCCAAACAACCCAACCCCAATCGAACTATCCTGTACTCATTGAATCTCCCCTCTTGACCGTTCTGTTGGCCTGGTAGCCAGTCTAGACACATCACTGCGGTCCCCATGCTCGTGGCGCAAGCCTCTGCTTTGCGTATCCTGAGAGGAGCCCATCAGTGACCCAAAATCTCTCTTGTTTGAAAAAAGAAGATTTTGGACTAGGGAGGCCTCGTTGTCAAGTTAAGCATGACGATGTTTCGGCAAAAAACATCTATCTAGGCAGGACCACACTCCCTCATTTACAGAGAGATCTAATCTTTCTAGGCTGACCATTTACAGTTCTTAAAAGAAGGCCATTCAGCTTCCGAGATTGTCGTGCCCGTGAAATATATGTTTTTGTCGATTGCTAAAAGAATCTGGCGACTTCCTGGCGTCTGGGTAGTTACAGTCGCCCTGTCCATATTAATCCAGCTTCTAACATGAGAATGCTTGGAGTTTTATGACCATCTGTTTGCACAAAAGGTCAGATTACGGTAGTCTCTCTCAAATGGCTTCCTTCAACCACTTTCCACCAACTGGCTGCCTTCACGACGGTCTGTTACCTGGCCCAGCTAAAATGTTTTGCGATCCAGCGCCCTCGTGCTCTGACCCTAAGTGGGAAGAGGGGAGCGCCATGGTCCGAAGTCCCTCTGCAGGTGCAATTCACTGAGCACTGCTTCCCAGAAGCACTCACACAGCCAGATCGCTGGGCACAGCATTTATGGCACACAGTCCATCTTTCTCCCCGTTCTCTGTCACCTCCACTACAGCCCCTCAGGTACAAGTTCTCTACAGGTTACACATGCAGCTATATGAACATTACGCCCACAATTTCCTGATGTAAAAGGTCATAAACTGCACATACCAAATGTAGTGCTGGGAATCACCGAGATTACGACCTAAAATATGAATTTTAATTTGCCTGACAGTGTTGTTAAAGTCGGAGAGTGGCGTGCCACATGTCACTACCTCCCCATTATCTAATAATTTCTGCATGTGAAGTGCCACACTTCAATTAAGAGGTTAGTGTGACATGGAGCAGGGGAAATTATGAGACTCTGCCTGTGTGTTTGAGGATGACATGCCAGACCATGATGGCTCTGCCACACCCTGTCTTGATCTCATACAACCAGAGGCATACACACACTCTCTGCTGCATGCCTGGAAAACTTTTGGGATTTGCTGGGTGTCATAATTGTTCCTGTGGGCCCTCAGGTCTTTGACATACACCCCTGACCATAAATACAATGATTTAATGGTTAAAAGGTCATGCAGATGATTAACTAACCCATTCCCAACGAGGGTGAGGTCAGAGATGATTGGTATCCCTAGCCACAATACAATATTGTTGACCATTGAGCATTCTCTGCCTCATAGACTTTGTTACCCCTGCCCAAGTATTCACAGTGATTCAATCTTCCATAGAGACAACAACATGATAAATTCTATCCAAGCATTCAGCAAAACTTATTCTTTTAGTACAACAGGATAAATGGTGTTAGCACAAAATAAGCAAAGTTTAAATGATGTGTATAACATAGTGTGACTTTACAAAAAGACAAAGGCAAAATAAATACATGAGTCAATTTCGAAAAGATGGTTTGATTATTAGTGTATTTGTTGCGTGTGATCCTTTGTTAATCTTAAATTTTAGATAAGAGTTAATCTTGTACCCTAGTACACATTTAAAAATGGTGTTGTCTCTTAAAAAATTGCCTTTAACCTAATAAAATAAATACAACAAGGCACACAAAAATAAGAATTAAAAACACAAACGTATTTTAAGTCTACTACTGCTCCCTTCTCAAGAGTATTTAGAGAGTCCAAAAATTAGCTTTAACATTAGACAGACAAATAAACACAGCACTACACTCAAGAGGCGTGTAACAGGTCGGATGTGGTAGGTGTAGCAGGTGAGTTGGTGCTAAGAGAAGGGTTACCCCTTCGCTTAACATCGTCAGTGATGGCAGCAGTGTCACGGCAGGACCTGTATCCAGTCTATGGCAGCAACAGATCAGCATCTGTACTATTGACAGACCAGAGATGGGGCAGCAGATGAAAAAGAGGTTGCTCTTGTTGGAAACAGTCCTCCAGCAGCAGTTGTGAGTGTTGTGTCAAGTGCCCGGAGATGTCAGTTGCTTGGTCGGGCACTCTCCAGTCCCTCCTTTCTGGTCGGCAAAGCAGCCCATTCGCAGCCGGACCGGTCCGCCGACCGACCCGTTGAGAGGGTTGACCCCGACCGGCTCGCCTGTGTGTGGGCGATGGGCTCGCGCTCGTGTCCGAAGTTCGGGTGCGTCGCCTGCGAGCCGCTACCTGCTTCCCCGACCGCCACCTGCTGAGCCGGGGCCACAGCTCAGGCCGGCCGCTTCCTCCTAGCCCACATTCCGTCAGTACGGTGTCCGACTCTGTGTTATTCACTACGTCTTCCGTTGTCACTGCTTTTCGCTGCTTTTATGATAATGTCGTTCGATGAAAACAAAGACTTTTGGGCGTGCTTCATTAATATGTACAGAGAATGGCCATGTTTGTGGGAGATAAAATCGAAGGACTACTCCAATAGGAATATGAGGAACAAAGCCTACGAATAGCTAAGTGCAAAGAGATAAATCATGCAGCAGACAAGGCGTTTGTTATTATAAAAAAATAGTTCTCTACGAGCGTCTTTCCGGCGACAGTTTAGAAAAATACAGGACGCTAAATCAGCAACTGGAAGCGCTGCTGAAAACGTGCCAGAACCGACACTTTGGTACTACGATCTCCTGCAGTTCACCCTGGATCAAGAAGAGGTGCGATGTGGGATATCTTCACTAACACAGGGGAGGACTCTGGAGGATGAACAGACTGAGGAAGTAAATGATGAGTCAGATATTGATGTAAGTATACAAACGCTTTTATTTATTAAGTATACAAACGCTTTTATTTATTAAGTATACAAAGTATAAATAAATGTTGCTCTGGACATAAACTCTAAATGATCAAAGTTTCTTGAAATTCTAATTCATTCACGTCACTGAAATATTGCTTGTATTTTCCTCGCACTTCCTCTGCAACAACTGCGCTGGTTTGTCGTGTCGTATCGAGTCTTAACATTTGTTGACTACCTGACTGCAAGTTTTTATCAGTAAGGTTTACAATTTGTGAGTTATTGCAATCAGCGGCAGTATGAATGTAATTAGGGCTTTTCTTCCTTAAAAAGTTGTGCAAAACTGTACATGCTAGAACGATTCCATGAACAGTTTTTACGTCAACCGCTATTGGCGTTAACAACACTCTAAATCTGTTTGCCATTATTCCAAAAGCATTCTCAATTACCCGCCGACCTCTGCTAAGCCTCTAATTGAAGATCTTTTTGCCCGCATCTCGTGGTCGTGCGGTAGCGTTCTCGCTTCCCACGCCCGGGTTCCCGGGTTCGATTCCCGGCGGGGTCAGGGATTTTCTCTGCCTCGTGATGGCTGGGTGTTGTGTGCTGTCCTTAGGTTAGTTAGGTTTAAGTAGTTCTAAGTTCTAGGGGACTGATGACCATAGATGTTAAGTCCCATAGTGCTCAGAGCCATTTGAACCATTTTTTTTTTAAGATCTTTTTCTCCCTTGTTAAGTTCCTTTGAGGATACGGTTTCATTAAATCCGGCATCAAAGGGAAAGCTTCATCAACTACGAACACAAATGGCACTGTAGATTCCACTCCTTCCAGATAAACGGGATCTGGTAAATTTAGAGTTCCAGATACTAGTGAAGTGTAGAAGTCTGTAAGATTTAGAATACCGCCATCTGACACTCGACCATTCGTACCGGTGTGAACATATGTAAACTCATAGTTTGCATTTACAACAGCGAAAAGGACAACACTGAAAGTACCTTTGTAATTATAGTAATAGGAGCCACTACCCGCAGGTTTTTTAATCAGGACATGCTTACCATCCATTGCCCCTAAACAGTTTGAGAGGTGGCATGAGCCCCCTCTCATATTTCTATCTTACGATTCTCCTCTCTAGTTGCATGCGGTGGAGGGTTGCTTTTCCTTAACACGCGTACTTCCCACGCAGCGTCTCTCGTCACCCGGGTGGGCCGGTGACAGGCGGGCTCGGTGGAACTGGAGAGAGTTAAGCCGACGTGTGTGAGGCAGTCGAGTGAATGCTTTTCAGACGCCGACATTGTCAAGAGACACGCCCGCTGGGGTGTGAAGTAGCGGCTGGGCTAGAGGTTCCGTTACTTCAGAGAAACTTTGCGAAAACACTTTCTGGCGGGCTACCAGCGAGGCGTGGGAATGACTTGTGTACCCACGCAGTTGTGGCGGGAAAATTCCCGCACTTTCTGCAAAATCAGCACAGAAATTGGCGCCAAGAATCTCCATTGGTGGAATGGTAGTGCTCCGGCAATGGAGTGGAATTTCCGCCGGTTTTCGAGTTGCTGATTGGAACGTAACCACGGCCACTGTCGTGGGGGCGGGAATGTTCGGTGTTCGGCCTGTACGGGTGCTCTGAGGAGCGGGCAGTCGCCTTTCGGACGAGGACGTCGAAGCAGCCAGCCCTCGCCTGCGGTACGCCAGATCGTGGTCTGGGAGATAAGAAGACTGTTGGTAATGTACGTCCGCAGCACCGGCAGATAGGGATTTTTCCTAGGTGATAATCAGAGCTCAGCAGAGCGCGCCTGTTCATCCTTTTCTAACTGTGTTCAGTTTCGAGTAACAGCAATTACTATTGGGTTAGCTGTGTGTCTCTCTTGAGATTTGAGTGGAAAGGAATTGGCTCCACATACCACTTCGTCTTAAACCTCAGGATCTAAGTTAGGGACAACTTCACCTTTATAGTGTTTGTATGAATCTCCAATTTTAGCCAATTTGATGATTTATAAATTTCCTGTGTTTCTTTTACTATTCTGTGTTTAAGCTTAATAAATCATATTGTTATTTTGAACAGAACTTTCATTCTGTTAATCGATAGAGCAACCCTATCATTCCTCACTATGCTAATGAAACCTTTGTTTATTTAACTTATGTATCAAATTAAATTATTGCAGGTGCCAAACTCTCTTCTACTCCACTAGCAGGGTTGATTAGAGTCAGTTCGCGTATTTTTTTTATCCTTGTGCAACAGCAAAAGTCGGAGTTAGAATAGGGGGGGCTTAGAGCATGATTTACACATGTGGATTCTAGTAGAATTTAGTGATAAATACACTACTAGCCCCGGCACCTCGCATAATATGGCGACCCTTGGCCTCGGATCTTTCCTGTGAATCTCTGATAAACAAACAGGATTCTTAGTAGGAACATTCAATTTTTTTTCTCTCTATTTTTTTTAATGATTAATACCCAAGTTTTTTTTGGTAGTTCCGCGTTTAGTTTTAAGTAGCGGCGCATGACTACAGTTTTTGTTCTCAGTGTATATATTTTTTGTTCATTGTTTTTTTTGTGTTTCGCTGATGTGGTGTCTGTACCGCATCGCACTTTGTCGGATTTGTGTGCGGTTTCTGTACCACATCAAATTGTGTTTGTGATAACAGCGTTGGAACAGCGTTGTTGAAATTTTATGTTTATGTGTAAAAAATATATGGAGTAGATTAATTTTATTGTGCATTTTAGATGAATTTGTTTTTATGAATGATAACGAGAAGTAAGGCACGACTATTATCGGGCGAAGCTAAAACAAAAGAGGATAGCATAATGGATAAGGGGCAGTTTACTGACGGGAATAGATTCGGAGATGAGATGGGCACATTTTTAGCAGGACAGGACGCCAGGGGCATTGATGAGGAAGGTGATTTGGACGCGATCTCAGAGCAGCGTTGCGGCCGTGATTATGATAGTGAAGTAGAGGATGAAACAGAGACAGGCACACAGGTCGAGACGGTAGCAGAAGTTTATAGTCAAACGAACGAGTGCAGACAGAGGCCAGCTCGGTCACGTCAGAGCTCTAGCGCCCAGGTGTCCAGAGTTACATCGCCCATGTTTGAAGAGGATCAAGAAGATGACGTAAACCCAATACTGAGCTTCCTACGATCAATGAAAGAAGAAGCTGACGAACAGCGTAAGAAGCAGGAAGAAGCTGACAAACAACGTAAGAAGGAGAAGGAAGAAGCTGACGAACAGCGTAAGAGGGACACTGAGGCAATAATCTCGCATATAGGGGCAATTCGTGGGGAATTATTAACAATAAAGAAAGAATGTGGAGAAGCAAAACAAATGTCAATGGTAGCACAAAAAGTAGCAGGCCTAGCCAAAACTGCAGCAACAGGGGCAATGAAAATCGCAAGAGTAACTCTTAAACTCGCAGGGCGCTTGCGACGTGCGACACAAGTCCACTCGAAATCCCTAGCGGCCTTAAAGACTCAAGGTAATATTGCGGTTACGAACATCACGAAACGAATGAAAGAAGTAGAGAGTCGGATAGCAAAACTAGAGCGAAATGGGCACACGAGCACTGCGCGTTCGGATACCAATGATGGAGCACACAGGATTGTGTCTCCGAGGAAAAGCCCGCCGTGCTCTAGCCCAGTGACAGCGTGCGGAACAAACAATGCACACGCAGAAACAGCGAGTAATAGCTCCAATAATTGCAGCCCACTTAGAAGAGTGAATGCTGAATGCCACTTCCACTGTGATACAGACGTAGCACATCACAGTTATCAGCAAGATAGATCAGGACACTCCGCAGACGTGCAAGTATCGGAAACGTCTGACAACACCAGTGCGAGGATCGGACAGAATTTTGATCACAATCACTTCCTGTCGATACTCAAATTCCAGAAGTTCAAAGATAATGGAGGGTCGATGCATCCGAAGAGCTGGGTGATGCAATTTACTAATTCATTACCGTCGTCATGGCCAACCCAGGCCAAATTAGAATTCATGTGTGGACACATCGAAGGCCAAGCCGCGGAAAAGATGCGGGGCGTGGCAGCGACGTGTCGGACTTATCAGGAATTTGTTGGTGCATTCCTGCGGACCTACTGGTCAAAGGAAACGCAAGACAGGATTAAAGAGGAAATAATATTTTGTCCTGAACTGGAAGTGTCCGGGCATAAGAGCGCAACCAAATTTTTTGATGACTTACTCAAGAAGAATCAGTTTTTAGATAGTCCATACAGCAACGGAGAAATTATTAAATTTTGCTTTTCGAAATTGCCAGTTAGGTATCAACAGACACTTGTCGGGAAGTGTGGATCTGACATAGATGCATTCAAGAGTCTACTGCGCGAACTCGAAGTAGTCTTCGATAAACAAGACGCAAAGGACAGGAAGAAGGCGCAAAATAACAAATACCACGGGCCAGCAAGGGAAGACGACAACAGATCGCATAATCGCACTGGTCAGTTAGGAAACCAGGGTTACCGAGATCAAGGTTACGCTATTCAAGGTTATGGAAACCAGAGACACGGAAACCAGAACGTCAGGGAACAGGGTCAATCCAGACAAGCAATCTGGGACAGGAGGAATGACGAACGGCAAAGCGACCGTAATTGGAGGGAGCGAAATCAAGGACAACAGGAGAACCAGGAGATTGAAATTAGACCTCCAAATCCTAATGCACGTCAGAGGAGGGGGAGTCTAAGAAGGGATTGACGCTAGTCCATAGGACTCCACCACTTCTCTCACATAAAGGAGTTCGTAGAATAGTAGTAGTGTAAGAAATGTACATAGTAGAATAGGCAAAGATATGAACCTTTTTTCGGGGAACAATAATCGTTACATTAATAGATTAAGATTGCTAAAGTATTAACACGCTGCGTTGTCTTGCATAAGAATTTACTGCTGCTATCCTCTTTTTGTTTATGTTTGCGATCTCCAATGTCGATGGAGTAGGAGACACTACCTTTTCATGAGCAATGTTTTTGTCCTTTCCTATCTGGTGTCCATGTTAAGGGATAAGGATGAGTGACGAGACGTCGCACAAACGGGCGCATACAAGAACGTGCTCTTAGAAGCGTTCTGAGAGGTCGTGATACGCTCCATAGCGGCCACAACCAGTTCGTGAGACGTTCATACCAATGCTTGCAGGCACGCGTCAGTGCACTGCACGATTGTGGTATATTGCGCGATTTCGAGGGTGAATATGGGCAGTATAGTTTTTGCAGAGCTGCGCCGGTATCGTTGTCTTGCAAGTCGGGGTGAACCTGTGAGCATTTGACTCTAATGGTGCCCTAGACGAGAGAAATGAGGGCATAAAAGCCTACCATGCTAATGTGCTGGTTGGGGATTTAGCGTGCTGCTCGTTTTTGTCACAGATGAATCACCAAGGAATTGTACTTGGATATTCGTGACATACTGTGTAGCTGGCGTGTGTTGGGTGTCTGAATCCTCAACAGGAACCAGTCCTGGCTTGGTCATATTACATTGCTTCTGGAAAGGTGTACTTCGATCGCGAAAACCGCTTCACATAGAGAAGGAAGTTGCAACTATAAATTTATTGTCGTGTATAGCCATGGCTAACCCAGTCTCTGGAGTTTCAGTGAGGCGTAATGAAAACTCGGAGGTCATGTCGTACGGCGCGCACATCACTGTCGTCAATAGCGGCGAGCAGCAAGACATCTCAGCGTAACAGGAACTATGTAAGGGTATTGTATAAGGTAAATAAAAAAAATAAATAAATAAATAAATAAATAAATAAATAAAATAAAATAAATAAATAAATAAATAAAAGGGAAAGTACGATACTAGGATAAGTTAAACTGTAGGATTTAACAATAACTAGATTAATATTGTGGGGGTTTTCTACCACAAGTGTGGCGCGCGCCTGTTGAGTTGCTATTTTTCAGGTCACCAAACCACAGACCCGAGATGGAGGGACGACGGGCGAGCGAAAGTAGCGTAGTTGCATGTTCTTTATAGCACAGTAAAACTTAGATCTGCATAACAACATAATTTAATTAAAAGACGTAGAATGTAGATCGTTGGGATATGGTAGTTAATTCTTGAAGCATGTCTACTGTCGATCTATATAATTAATAGTAATATTAGTGCGGGCCCGCACATTTAGTTGTTCATCCACTACAAAGCATCAGTTATCACACACCATGTACTTACTGAGATCGGTCTCTACACGTATATCAAAATAAATTATTTCCATGTCTAGATTAGATGTTATAATGATTGCCATAGATTAATAACTATAAAAGTAAAATAAGAGTGTCTGAAATGACAGACCATCAATGTTTCATTAGGTAAATTTATTATAACATAGAAGGTCATGGGAAAAAGTTAGGCATAAGACTTTTGTAAGAATTGTACAGATGACGAGGAACGTGGCAATGCAGAGGCCAGCCAGCGCAAAAACAAGAGGTCTTCGGCTACCTGCTAGAGGGCGAGCGTCCCGTCCTACACGCTGACAGTCACCCGGCTGCCTACCTGAGGGATTACACGGGACCCTTGCCCCGCCACAAGCGAAAGAGGGGCTGGCCGTTGACCCTGACACGCGACAGCCTGCTAGCTCTCCAGACGCGGCAGCCGCTTGGAGGGATTCCCTGCGGCAGACCACGTTGTCGTGAGTACACGAAGAAGATCACATATCGTGTCAGAACCTGCGCCTCATGTGCCTCAGGACAGAAAGGGACGCTCTATACTCACCTGTTTGGGTTTTTACAACTCACTAGCATTGGCCGATCTGCATACACAAAGCAGTATCGTGCCACACTAACAAATGTATGGTCTCATGTCTTACTTCTCCTCTCTATTAGAGAGCAGTTTTTAACAATAGTCGCTCCTAGTTCGATCCTGTATGGATGACCTCACACACTTGTGGAGTCACTCCACGTGCCATCATCCCTCGTCGAACTGCAATATTGGGAAACATAAAGTTCTGTCCAGCGAGAGAAGAGACCTAGACTAGTGATGTATCCCAACGAGTAGACCTCAGTGACAATTAATCGACGTGAGGAGAGCCTATCACTGTGTCTTCCTACCATACGGCCGTGATCATATGCGTGGGTCTGACTACAATCTCAACAGCGTACTGCAGACACTCCAGAACTCCCTATTGCTGTTGCCACAACGTAGCAACTACAACCGACGTTTAGCCTTATGTGATGTCAGTACAGTGGAATCAGTGAAGTGCCACGGATATTTCTAACAATGTGATTTAGTGCCTCATTCTCAGCACAGTCGTGAACTTTGTGCAATGTGCACGCACAATTTGATGCCCCATGAACCTTGTTTTTTTTGTTTTTCTTAAATTTCTTTCTCTTATGTTGTTTCTGTAATGTATGTTATACCTTGTATGCGTTTGTGTTTTACACTGTAATTCTTATTACAGATTACTGTATTGTTCTCCACATCATGTTTTTTTTGTATTTTGTGTTTATTGTTGTGTGTATGCTAACAGTGTGCCTGAAGTCCCCATAAACTGAAGCAGATACCACCACTGTCATTGTGAATGGACCATCAGTTCAGGGAACATTTTGTAAAGGTTATTCTTGCTGCAGGGAGACAGAATGAATCGGAGGTTGTAACTAGATTCTGAAAACTCACAAAGAGATTGTTAACTTAAATATTATCATGTGTGAGTGAGGTCAGGTTAGTTTAATGATTAAAATTGTTGTAACATCTTGGGCATTTAATTGCGGAGCACTCCAACTCTGATTGTAAAGAATAAACTGCTCCATATTTGGCTCAGATGCCCGGGCCATGTTTAGAGCGTGAATGTCTGCGTGAATCGGTGTTCGGAAGGGGCTCCCTGGGTATGGATGTGTGATGTGAGTGTTAGTGTTCCATATTAAGAAGGTGAAGTTGGCTACATCATAAATAATCCTCCCTCTATGAGTTGCATTTTTCAGTTGCAATGATCTTTTTTATAGAGTGCGGTATGTGGAGTCACTTTGTAAGATTGTTCTTGGGCGATTGACTCACTACCTTGCTCCTAAGTGAGCCAACCGCTCACCAATTACAATCTAAAATGGCGTAGGGGCAATGAGAGGTGGCATGAGCCCCCTCTCATATTTCTATCTTACGATTCTCCTCTCTAGTTGCATGCGGTGGAGGGTTGCTTTTCCTTAACACGCGTACTTCCCACGCAGCGTCTCTCGTCACCCGGGTGGGCCGGTGACAGGCGGGCTCGGTGGAACTGGAGAGAGTTAAGCCGACGTGTGTGAGGCAGTCGAGTGAATGCTTTTCAGACGCCGACATTGTCAAGAGACACGCCCGCTGGGGTGTGAAGTAGCGGCTGGGCTAGAGGTTCCGTTACTTCAGAGAAACTTTGCGAAAACACTTTCTGGCGGGCTACCAGCGAGGCGTGGGAATGACTTGTGTACCCACGCAGTTGTGGCGGGAAAATTCCCGCACTTTCTGCAAAATCAGCACAGAAATTGGCGCCAAGAATCTCCATTGGTGGAATGGTAGTGCTCCGGCAATGGAGTGGAATTTCCGCCGGTTTTCGAGTTGCTGATTGGAACGTAACCACGGCCACTGTCGTGGGGGCGGGAATGTTCGGTGTTCGGCCTGTACGGGTGCTCTGAGGAGCGGGCAGTCGCCTTTCGGACGAGGACGTCGAAGCAGCCAGCCCTCGCCTGCGGTACGCCAGATCGTGGTCTGGGAGATAAGAAGACTGTTGGTAATGTACGTCCGCAGCACCGGCAGATAGGGATTTTTCCTAGGTGATAATCAGAGCTCAGCAGAGCGCGCCTGTTCATCCTTTTCTAACTGTGTTCAGTTTCGAGTAACAGCAATTACTATTGGGTTAGCTGTGTGTCTCTCTTGAGATTTGAGTGGAAAGGAATTGGCTCCACATACCACTTCGTCTTAAACCTCAGGATCTAAGTTAGGGACAACTTCACCTTTATAGTGTTTGTATGAATCTCCAATTTTAGCCAATTTGATGATTTATAAATTTCCTGTGTTTCTTTTACTATTCTGTGTTTAAGCTTAATAAATCATATTGTTATTTTGAACAGAACTTTCATTCTGTTAATCGATAGAGCAACCCTATCATTCCTCACTATGCTAATGAAACCTTTGTTTATTTAACTTATGTATCAAATTAAATTATTGCAGGTGCCAAACTCTCTTCTACTCCACTAGCAGGGTTGATTAGAGTCAGTTCGCGTATTTTTTTTATCCTTGTGCAACAGCAAAAGTCGGAGTTAGAATAGGGGGGGCTTAGAGCATGATTTACACATGTGGATTCTAGTAGAATTTAGTGATAAATACACTACTAGCCCCGGCACCTCGCAAGTTTTTAAAATTCCATAGTTCTTTAAACTGACGAGCAACGTTTCTCCAGTCTTCTTGAGATGAAGGAGTCTGAAATTAAAATTGATTCAATTACCGAAATGCACGATTAAGTGGCAAAGTTGTACAAACAGTGAAAACACTGCATATTTTTGATGCAGACATTGTGCTTTCCAGGTGAACCTGTCACAGGAGCTACCTTCATCTGGAAGCCCACCAGCTGTAACGCCCACTACAGGGAAAAAGAGATGTGGTCGAACTCAGGAGAGAACATCATGGGCGAAAAAGAGATCTCAGTTAGCAGATATTGTGTCCCAGTACCTGCAGGCTACTCTACCCCTCACAATGATGCCACTGCCTTTGGCAAAAGTGTGGGTCTCGAGATTCAGGCAGTTACTGATAACGAACAAAAGGACATAAAAAGCACTCCGTCTTCAGGCCACAAGTGGCCCATCGGGACCATTCGACAGCCGTGTCATCCTCAGGTGAGGATGCGGATCGGAGGGGCGGGTGGTCAGCACACCGCTCTCCCGGTCGTTATGATGGTTTTCTTTGACCGGAGCCGCTACTATTCGGTCGAGTAGCTCCTCAATTGGCATCACGAGGCTGAGTGCACCCCGAAAAATGTCAACAGCGCATGGCGGCTGGATGGTCACCCATCCAAGCGTCAGCCACGCCCGACAGTGATCTCGCGGGAACAGGTGTATCCACTGCGGCAGGGCCGTTGCCAACAAAAGGACATAGCAAAAAAAAAAAATTATTTCGGATGTACTCTTTTTGGCAAAGAGGAGGAAATTAAGTTGTGATTCCCAAATTTTTACGCCTCACTCAAACCCGTAGATGCATGTAATGCAATCTCCACCACAGTTTCCACTCCCATACGATGCAACACAACTGCAACACCATAGTAGAATATACGCAACAGGCGCGTATCAACAAGCTACACAACTGCAACCCCATGGAAGAACATTTGATGGAGGCGCATGTAAGCCATCGACAAGTGATAGTCACCAACATGAACTATATTACCGATTGTATTTTACAACAATAAAGATGAATTTCACTAAGAAACAACATGTTTTCAATAACAATTTTCCCGTAAGCAACCCTATACGTTTTAGTCAAATTTAAATGTCAATTCTGACTTTACCAACTAAATATTTCATTTGTGTGTACCAAAGACGTTTCGTCTATTCATGCTAGGCGTGCTGAGTGCACAATAACAAAAAGAAAATTAGTTAATTATAAATATTCTGAAAAGAAGATTATTTTCTTTCTATTACACTATTTTGTACACTCCTGGAAATGGAAAAAAGAACACATTGACACCGGTGTGTCAGACCCACCATACTTGCTCCGGACACTGCGAGAGGGCTGTACAAGCAATGATCACACGCACGGCACAGCGGACACACCAGGAACCGCGGTGTTGGCCGTCGAATGGCGCTAGCTGCGCAGCATTTGTGCACCGCCGCCGTCAGTGTCAGCCAGTTTGCCGTGGCATACGGAGCTCCATCGCAGTCTTTAACACTGGTAGCATGCCGCGACAGCGTGGACGTGAACCGTATGTGCAGTTGATGGACTTTGAGCGAGGGCGTATAGTGGGCATGCGGGAGACCGGGTGGACGTACCGCCGAATTGCTCAACACGTGGGGCGTGAGGTCTCCACAGTACATCGATGTTGTCGCCAGTGGTCGGCGGAAGGTGCACGTGCCCGTCGACCTGGGACCGGACCGCAGCGACGCACGGATGCACGCCAAGACCGTAGGATCCTACGCAGTGCCGTAGGGGACCGCACCGCCACTTCCCAGCAAATTAGGGACACTGTTGCTCCTGGGGTATCGGCGAGGACCATTCGCAACCGTCTCCATGAAGCTGGGCTACGGTCCCGCACACCGTTAGGCCGTCTTCCGCTCACGCCCTAACATCGTGCAGCCCGCCTCCAGTGGTGTCGCGACAGGCGTGAATGGAGGGACGAATGGAGACGTGTCGTCTTCAGCGATGAGAGTCGCTTCTGCCTTGGTGCCAATGATGGTCGTATGCGTGTTTGGCGCCGTGCAGGTGAGCGCCACAATCAGGACTGCATACGACCGAGGCACACAGGGCCAACACCCGGCATCATGGTGTGGGGAGCGATCTCCTACACTGGCCGTACACCACTGGTGATCGTCGAGGGGACACTGAATAGTGCACGGTACATCCAAACCGTCATCGAACCCATCGCTCTACCATTCCTAGACCGGCAAGGGAACTTGCTGTTCCAACAGGACAATGCACGTCCGCATGTATCCCGTGCCACCCAACGTGCTCTAGAAGGTGTAAGTCAACTACCCTGGCCAGCAAGATCTCCGGATCTGTCCCCCATTGAGCATGTTTGGGACTGGATGAAGCGTCGTCTCACGCGGTCTGCACGTCCAGCACGAAAGCTGGTCCAACTGAGGCGCCAGGTGGAAATGGCATGGCAAGCCGTTCCACAGGACTACATCCAGCATCTCTACGATCGTCTCCATGGGAGAATAGCAGCCTGCATTGCTGCGAAAGGTGGATATACACTGTACTAGTGCCGACATTGTGCATGCTCTGTTGCCTGTGTCTATGTGCCTGTGGTTCTGTCAGTGTGATCATGTGATGTATCTGACCCCAGGAATGTGTCAATAAAGTTTCCCCTTCCTGGGACAATGAATTCACGGTGTTCTTATTTCAATTTCCAGGAGTGTATTTCAAAACTTCTTTTCTGAGGTCACAGTTATTTTTAGGTGATCTAGTATATTTAGTGCACGCTGAATTACAAAATTTAACTCACTTTGCTCAATCAGGTCAGGTTTCTTCCCTTCCTCATTTTTCAGGTAGTGGCCTATTAGGTAACAAGCGATTCAAGCGTTCGAAATTTTTAGGTTTATCACAATGCAGAATTATTTCCATGTCATATTGCAGTAAGCTGGAAAGTAGCATGACTTAAGTTTCCTGAGTGAAAGCAATATTGTTACAAAACGAATCGAAAGTGCAGGAATAGTCCTGACCGATTTTGCTGCATATTGGATAAGTCATTAAGCCACACTAGACGTTAAACACCACTCCTTTTGTGACGAAAATGTACCTTGAATTCTTTGGAGCTAAAGCATCTAATAAGTAAGACCTTCCCTTTCATCTGGATTGCACAACGTTAAGTCACAAGCTCTCCTGAATCCTCAGAAAATTCCACTTTCACTGCTGCACATTAAAGTTGGTTTGATGAGGTTCTATATGATGGCTGTGAACAAAGAAACTAGGGCTTTTACTTTGTTAAAACAAATTTCCATGTTTCATTGAGGCTAAATGCAGGTCCTTCCCCACGTGACCCGTGATGTTTCGTGTCTTCGTAACATTGCTTCCCTCTTCGTTTACAGCTCCCACGTCAAATGAAATCGAAACAGATTTCTGTGGCCGGGAGCCATCAAGTGAATTAATATACATTGTTATACAATCGGTAATATAGTTAATGTTGACTATCACTTGTCGATGGCTTACCCAAGTTGTTATAACCATGAAAGACCAAAATAAGCTAGTAGTTTCAATTTTCTGATTTTGTATTATTTCCACATTATTAGCAATCAACCATAAATGTCTTAATGAAGCCATTCCTGTCTGTTTTGTAGAAAAATTTGTTTCTATTATTTTTTCCGCTGAGGCAGTTAGTTTACTTGAAACGAAGTGTTTCATTCCGCACTATTGGTTACTTTCAACTTCGTTCAGTTTCAAGCGCAAATTTTCATTTTCTGGGACGAACGACATTATACCATAATAAAGAACCAAACATAAGAATACAGTACTGGACCTCCAAGAAAATTGGTATCACGAAAACCACATAGAAAAGTTGAATATCAGGTACTTCAGGGTGCATCTGCACATAGAAATGTGCAATTAGAGCGGAATGGTTCAAATGGCTCTGAGCACTATGGGACTTAACTTCTGAGGTCATCAGTCCCCTAGAACTTAGAACTACTTAAACCTAACTAACCTAAGGACATCACACACATCCATGCCCGAGGCTGGATTCGAACCTGCGACCGTAACGGTCGCGCGGTTTCCAGACTGTAGCGCCTAGAACCGCTCGGCCACCCCGGCCGGCAATTAGAACGGAATGAAGCATTTTAGTATGGTTTATGAAATTCCGATGCCGCTGGATTAGTCTCTGATGTCCTGTTCCTTTTATGACACTGTAAGACCTCTTAATACGTACCAACATATGTAAACATTTACTTGAAGCTGACTAAGTAGGTAAATTTGGTCAGTAGTTTTAAACTAAATATTTTGTTTCAAATATAATGACAGATGTAGCAGAATTTTACAAATTTGCCTTCTGTGAAAGTGTTTTTCGATCACAAGGCACTTTTCTAGTACTTCCTAGAGGCCTGATGTTATTTCTTAATTTATGTTTACGTCTTAAATTTATTGAAAGCCATTCTATGCTAAATTGTAGACTGGCAGCATATCTTGTTTTATCGTTTTAATTTCTTACATTTATTCCTAGAGTAGAATATAAGCTGTCAGTTGTACAGTTTCTTTGTCTCACTGACATCCTTGTTAATTTTTTACACATTTTGGAATACTCATGAAATTTATTGTCCTTTATTCCGTTGTAAGCTACACAAGAAACTGTTTAATTTTTTTCATCATCATCATCATCATCATCATTTAAGACTGATGATGCCTTTCAGCGTTCAGACTGGAGCATAGTCCCCTTATAAAATTCCTCCATGATCCCCTATCCAGTGCTAACATTGGTGCCTCTTCTGATGTTATGCCTATTACTTCAAAATCATTCTTAACCGAATCCAGGTACCTTCTCCTTGGTCTACCCCGACTCCTCCTACCCTCTACTGCTGAACCCATGAGTTTCTTGGGTAACCTTGCTTCTCCCATGCGTGTAACATGACCCCACCATCTAAGCCTATTCGCCCTGACTGCTACATCTATAGAGTTCATTCCCAGTTTTTCTTTGATTTCCTCATTGTGGGCACCCTCCTGCCATTGTTCCCATCTACTAGTACCTGCAATCATCCTAGCTAGTTTCATATCTGTAACCTCAACCTTATTGATAAGGTAACCTGAATCCACCCAGGTTTCGCTCCCATACAAAAAGTTGGCCGAAAGATTGAACGGTGCACAGATAACTTAGTCTTGGTACTGACTTCCTTCTTACAGAAGAGAGTAGATCGAAGCTGAGCGCTCACTGCATTAGCTTTGCTACACCTCGCTTCCAGTTCTTTCACTATGCTGCCATCCTGTGAGAATATGCATCCTAAGTACTTGAAACCGTCCACCTGTTCTAACTTTGTTCCTCCTATTTGGCACTCAATTCGCTTATATCTCTTTCCCACTGACATTACCTTCGTTTTGGAGATGCTAATCTTCATACCATAGTCCTTACATTTCGGATCTAGCTCTGAAATATTACTTTGCAAACTTTCAATCGAATCTGCCATCACAACTAAGTTATCCGCATATGCGAGACTGCTTATTTTGTGTTCACATATCCTAATCTCACGCAGCCAGTCTATTGTTTTCAACATACGATCCATAAATAATATGAACAACAGTGGAGACAGGTTGCAGCCTTGTCTTACCCCTGAAACTACTCTGAACCATGAACTAAATTTACCGTCAACTCTAACTGCTGCCTGACTATTTATGTAAAGACTTTTAATTGCTTGGAAAAGTTTGCCTCCTATTCCATAATCTCGTAGAACAGACAATAACTTCCTCCTAGGAGCCCGGTCATACGCCTTTTCTAGATCTACAAAGCATAGATACAGTTCCCTGTTCCACTCGTAACACTTCTCCATCATTTGCCGTAAGCTAAAGATCTGGTCCTGAAAACCTCTAAGAGGCCTAAGCCCACACTGATTTTCATCCAATTTGTCCTCAACTAATACTCGCACTTTCCTTTCAACAATTCCTGAGAAGATTTTACCCACAACGCTGATTAAAGAGATACGTCTGTAGTTGTTACAATCATTTCTGTTTCCATGTTTAAAGATTGGTGTGATTACTGCTTTCGTCCAGTCTGATGGAACCTGTCCCGACTCCCACGCCATTTCAGTTATCCTGTGTAGCCATTTAAGACCTGACATTCCACTGTATTTGATGAGTTCCGACTTAATTTCATCCACCCCAGCCATTTTATTGCACTGCAATCTATTGACCATTTTCTCCACTTCCTCAAATGTGATCCTATTTCCATCATCATTCCTATCTCATTCTGCCTCGAAATCTGAAACATTACGGATCGTATTTTCACCTACATTGAGCAACTCTTCAAAATATTCGCTCCATCTGCCCAAGGCATCAACAGGATTCACCAGAAATTTTCCTGACCTGTCCAAATACTTGTCATTTCCTTCTTACTTCCCTTTCGAAGACTGCTAATTACACTCCAGAATGGTTTTCCAGCAGCTTGACCCAAAGTCTCCAACCTGTTTCCAAAGTCTTCCCAAGATTTCTTCTTGGATGCTGCAATTATCTGTTTGGCTTTGTTTCTTTCTTCAACATAACTTTCGCTGTCTACCTGATTTCTAGTATGTAGCCATTTTTTATATGCCTTCTTTTTCCTTTTACGGGCTGCCTTGACTGTGTCATTCCACCAAGCTGTTTGTTTCATCCTACCTTTACACACTATTGTTCCAAGACATTCTTTAGCCACTTCTAGTACTGTGTCCCTGTACCTCGTCCATTCCTTTTCCAATGACTGTAATTGACTACATTCAACTAACTGATACTAACTGATACATTTCTGAGATCACTGTTATGTACTTGTGCCTGATTTCCTTACGCTGAAGTTTCTCCACTCTTATCCTCCTACATATGGACCTGACCTCCTGCACTTTCGGCCTCACAATACCAATTTCACTGAAGATTAAATCGTGATCACTGTCATCAAAGAATCCCCTGAATACACGTGATCTGTTATTACATAGTCAATGACAGATCTGGTTCCCCTGCTTTCCCAAGGATACCGGTGTATGTTCTTATGTTTAAAAAAGGAGTTTGTGATTACTAAGCCCATACTGGCACAGAAATCCAAGAGTTGTTTCCCGTTCCTGTTGGCCTCCATATCCTCTCCAAATTTACCCATAACCTTTTCATACCCTTATGATCGATTTACAATCCTGGCATTAAAATCACCCATGAGCAGAACACTGTCCTTGTCTTTTACTCTAACAACTACATCACTGAGTGCGTCATAAAAACTATCCATCTTATCTTGATCTGTCCCTTCACAATGCGAATATACTGACACAATCCTAATTTTCTTGTTAGGCACTGTCAAATCTATCCACATCGGTCGTTCGTTTACATACCTTATTGCAACTACGCTGGGTTCCATTTATTTCCTGATGTAAAGCCTTACACCCCATTGTGCTATTCCTGCTTTCACTCCTGACAGGTAGACCTTGTATTTTCCAACTTCCTCTTCTTTCTCACCCCTTACCCGAATGTCACTAACAGCTAAAACGTCCAGCCCCATCTTACTTGCAGCCTCTGCCAGCTCTACCTTCTTCCCAGAGTAGCCTCCATTGATATTAATAGCTCCCCATCTCGTTACCATTCGTTTGCCGAGTCGTATCTTTGGAGTCCCTGGTTTGTCAATTAGAGGTGGGACTCCGTCACCTCCAAAGGTCTGAGGCATTTTGCTCTGATTGTTGCCAGCATCATATTTAAAGTACCAGGGAAGCAGGTTGTTAGCCTTACTTGCCCCGGGTCCCATTGAGTTTTACCCCTAACGGTTGAGGGACTAACCATTGGGTTTGGTAGTCTTTGCTGTCTGAACACTAAGGTGACCACGACTCAGAATGTGTCTGAGATGCCCAGCCTTATTCCAAAGTAACTGGTATCCCGACTGTCAGGACCACTTACTTGGCCACTCATACGTTGCCCATGGGTCATGAACTAGGACATGACAACAGGAACCCACACCATGAACCACTTAATTTTTTTAATCAAGAAATTTGTATTCCATCCTACTAGCTTTTTGCAGTGCTGTGTAGATGTAAAGCTATTGGAAATGTTACATAACAATATTGCAGAGTACGAATTAAAAAAAAAAAATCTGTCAAAGTCGCCCCATAGCAAAAGCTGTGGAGTCTAATTTTGAAATGATATTTTGCCAAGAACTGCTTTCTTATTTGCATCCTTTATCTGGTGGGATATGATAAAACAATTGCTCTAAGTACAACTCTGTATGTCCTCTCAACAACATGCTGCAGGGCTGCACATGGTCGCGTGCTGCCCCACCACGTACGAAATTCCACCAGAAATGCGACGAAAAGCGTATGAGCAGAGCGAGTACCAAGCACGTGCTGCCTACGTCATCGTAGCTGCGCGTGCGCAGTACAGCCTGTTGTCTGGCGCTGTCTGGTAACTGCTCAGACGAGCCTAGCTGGTCATGTCACGTCAGGGGCGAGCCTCCGTTACCTACTGGCTGCAGACGAGGCACCCCTGTGGATGCTTCCCCTCTGCACTGGCATGAGTGAATGGGATCTGCCAGCTGCCTGCACTGCCACCTCCGGGTGGGGGGACGGGTCGCCTGTTGCTCACACCTGCAGAAGTGGCCCTGCAGTGACGTCACATCAGCTGGTCTACCCACCTGGGGATGTCGCCCCTGTTGTGACGTCACGCTGGCAGTCGCGCACAAGGTCTCGCTACAACACCTGAGCCCCCCCCACCAGCCGCGTTGTGATACGGGCACCTGTGCTGTGCCGAGCTACGTCCAGCTACGGTCTGCTACTCGGTCACCATTTGGAACGTCGTAGTCCTCTGCTTAATCCTTAGCACATGTTTTAATGCCGTGTTTTTACTATGAATGTTTACAAAAATACATACATAGAAAATTCTAATAAAATATGAACTGATGGTCATTAAACTTTACAATATTATTAATGGAAAAAGTGCCTTACTGCTTTCTTTCACTTAAATAATGAACCAAGGATCGGAAATTTCGCTCTTATCTAAAAAAAATGAACTAATTGTTTTCTAGTTGTGAAGCCGTGTTGCTGTTGTGTATGTAAGTGTTATACTAGTTTCCCAACACCACTCATGCACCCCAATGGACTAAGCTGGCACAGACTGCACATTCATACTTCAATCATTCTCACAGCATGCAACACTTACTTCTAATTATTCTACCCATTACCGAGTTTATCTACCTCTAACCATTCCTGCTTCACGCTACTTGCACTTTGATACTTCTCCTGATGTCAACTTGTTGGATGGTGACGCTGATGCTGATATCTGGCGCAGAATCTGGGTCGAATACTGCTCATCGCCATCTGTACACTTCTCTCTGTGCTGTCAGCGCAGATCAGACATCGGCACGAATTCAGCTTTCCCTCGGAAACTGACCAATCACTCTCAAAAAACGACCTACAAATATCATCAATTAACAGCTGCTGCAGTGACATAAAAATACCTGGTCTTTTTAATAATTTTCTTTTAATGGAGAAGGATTTGTATCTTCCGTTTTCGTCTGGTCCCATTCGCCATTTCATTCCTATCCACCTAAAAACATATTACCCTGCCTCGCACTCGATATGCTCATGCCACGTAATACAAAAATTTAGCGATGACGCAACTCTGGAGCTGGCGATCCACAGTCAAAATACTTCAAGGCAAACATCATCGCTTTACTGACGATAATGCATAAGCGACAACCACTGACGGAAAAGTACCAACAGCGAAACATATCGCACCATAGGCGATTATCCATAAGTGTAATCAGACTCGAAAACCACCAACGAGAACATATCGCTCTACTGGCGATAACCCTAACCAAACCACAGCGAGGAAAATAACCTTACTCGAACGTCAAAACTCATCTGGTGTGAATAGTCCTTGTCCATCTTGAAAAATACCCCCACCGGCATCGGTGGCATGATCCAGATCACGCCGAGATCCACTATAGGATCACAAATCAACTTCTGTGGCACCACTATCCGAATCGTGGAACGGACAGTGCATACGCCCCACTGGCATTGCACACAATATCAACGGAAGAAACCAAAAAACATTACTGCATTCCAAGATGAATTCTGGGAAGAACTGTGTCTCAAAAAAAAAAAAAAAAAAAAAAAAAAAGAAAAGAAAAGAAAAAGAAAAAAAAGCTCTCCGTCTTCAGGCCACGAGTGGCCTACCGGGACCATCCGACCGCCGTGTCGTCCTCAGTGAATCAGTTAAGGATGCGGGTAGGAGGGGCGTGGGGTCAGCATACCGCTCTCCCGGTAGTTATGATGGTATTCTTGACCGAACCCGCTACTATCCGGTCGAGTAGCTCCTCAAGTGGCATCACGAGGCTGAGTGCACCCTGAAAAGTGGCAACAGCGAATGGTGGCCTGGATGGTGAGGCATCCAAGTGCCGACAACGCCCGACAGCGCTTAACTTCGGTGATCTCACAGGAACCGATGTATCCATTGCGGCAAGGCCGTTGCCGCGAATTGTGTCTCCAAGAATTCTGCAATTGTTTCTGAACCAAAAAAATGCAACTTTCAAGTTGTTCCAACACGTAATTTTACTGTTGCGTGACAAGCTACTAAAACAGCAATGTTCAAGCGTTGAACCAAACAGTTTTGTCATAAACCCGAGATGTTTCCGTCGAGAAATCGGCACATTTCTTTACACGAAATAAATTTCCATCAGTGAAACACGAGAAGATACCAACACGTCACAAATTTGCGGTAGATCATCAAACTGAAAATGCTGGACAGAAAACTACGAACGCCAAATTTCTTGATCAGATTATTCGTTAATAATAATAATATATTATGCAAGTGCGAACAAATAAAGAATAATGCACTAAATGACTACATAAATGAATCGTAAACAAATGATTCTTAACACTAACTTAATGATATAACGAAGCCGCAGCTGCCGACTGTCAATCCCTGCGCCGACTCCTGCTGCGGTTTCTGTTTGAGGGGCTAGGTGGTCTGTTTCCACTGCGTCATGCTGGTGATCAAGTTGCGGACTTCGCCTACAAATCCCTTCATTAATCCTTGTTTTCCCATAAATCCAGACCGGCTGCACGAAGTGGTTAGTATTTTGTATTTCCCTCCTGCTGCTATTTCCGTTTCCGTGAAAGTTACCGCCATTCGGTCCCATCTGCTTCTATCATTCCACTGAGGCTCATTATTAAATCTTTGGCCTTGATAATGATTTTTTGTTGACTTATTTCTATTTGTATTTTGCCCGTCATTATTTCCTCCTGATACACCTTGCGAATTTCGTTTATTATGTTTCATTTGGTCCCTCGCGTTTTGTGCTTCCTTGACAAAGTCTAACTCTCGTAGAGAGCTTTTGAATCACTCTATTGTGTCATTACATTAGCCAGTGAGCAGTTCCTGGTATGGCCGGCCGGTGTGGCCGTGCGGTTCTAGGCGCTTCAGTCTGGAACCGCGTGACCGCTACGGTCGCAGGTTCGAATCCTGCCTCGGGCATGGATGTGTGTGATGTCCTTAGGTTAGTTAGGTTTAAATAGTTCTAAGTTCTAGGGGACTGATGACCACAGATGTTAAGTCCCATAGTGCTCAGAGCCAGTTCCTGGTACCTCAATGACAGTTTCATGCCGGCCGCGGTGGTCTAGCGGTTCTGGCGCTGCAGTCCGGAACCGCGGGACTGCTACGGTCGCAGGTTCGAATCCTGCCTCGGGCATGGGTGTGTGTGATGTCCTTAGGTTAGTTAGGTTTAAGTAGTTCTAAGTTCTAGGGGACTTATGACCTAAGATGTTGAGTCCCATAGTGCTCAGAGCCATTTGAACAGTTTCATGTAGCATTGTCGCATTATCTTCTTATCACTACATGGTTGGTGCGGGTAACTGTTCTTGTTGACTAGCGTCTCGAAAAACTTTACCGGACTGCGGCACCCCGATGCTTCGTAATCCTTATCTAACATAATCTCCTTTCTAATCCTCTCTTAGGTGTCCTGTGACGAGTAGGTATTGAGGAAAGCCTCTCTGAATTCGCGGCAGATTGCTCCAACGCTACGCGTGTGCTCTGCCATTGAACCTTCCAGGTATCAACACAAAAAAAAAATGGCTCTGAGCACTATGGGACTTAACATCTGTGGTCATCAGTCCCCTAGAACTTAGAACTACTTAAACCTAACTAACCTAAGGACATCACACACATCCATGCCCGAGGCAGGATTCGAATCTGCGACCGTACCGGTCACGCGGTTCCAGACTGGAGCGCCTAGAACCGCACGGCCACATCGGCCGGCGTATCAACACACAAATTCCAATTTGTATACGAGTGGCCATGACTCGGGTACTACCCAACCATACTGAGCAATCCATGACATGGGGTGTAATGAATTGCTGTTCTCTTTGTAAATCTGAAATTTTGAATTGAGAGAAATTGTTTTAAGTCAAAATATTTGTAATTTTGCACCTCTGGACTTTCTCTAAATTCTGGCATGCGTGCGCCCGAGATTTCATGGCCGACCGGTCCCTGAGTGCTGTTGTACCCTTGTCTCGTATCATCAGAGTCACGTAGTAATGTTTCCGCACGTCTGAGTCGCTCAAAGTTGTGGTCCGGCTTGATACTTAGTGTACTACGCGCCACTGACTGCGCGCGTTCTGCCGAGCGTCGTACCCCGCTACGCAAGCACTAACTGCCGTATATTGGCCTGAGCCGTGGATGTGGTTCCAGGCTTTTCACAATTCTGTCTTTGACATTCCTGGGGACAAACGAACTCACTGTCTTCAACCTCTGCTTTTACCCTCTTAACTTCATTCTCGATGTGATTTATGTTTTCGACAAACTCATCAGTTCTCCTTTGAATGTCCTTAATTTCTTTCGTTACTTCGACCTGTCTCTTTGCTTCTTGTCTTGTCGCTTCTGAATTTCCCTAATTTCATTCTTTGGTTTTCTTCCTGTCGTCGTCTCTTCTCTGCCTCTTGCAAAAACTGAATGATCGATTCTAACTGCGTACTTCCAGTAACGTATCCCGGACTAGACGCACGCCACTCAGCTACGCTATGGCGCATTGCCCACAAAATCGGACTGTTACTTTCCCTGACTGTACCTCTTTGCGTATTTATAGAACTTACGTGACCTGCTACCCCGGCATCGTTTTCACTTTCATTTCCTGAGTGAATTGAACCCTTATCATTGGGTATTCTGCATTTGACATTTGTGCCCCGTTTGCAGAGTGCTTTAAAGGAGCTTCTTCCGCCGTCCTATCTTGTTCTGAATCAATGAGTGGCTCGTGTTCCATTTTGGACGACAATAGTGCGCAGTGTTTCTCACTACATACACGAGCTTTGCTTCTCCCAAGCATTCAAATCAATTGCTACTTCCGCAAGTTTCCGACTCTAATGCATCACGCGCCACAACGCTACTCTGACCTTCTTTCAAATAATGCACACATTTATGCCCAAGCTCGTGGAACAAAACCTATTCTAAAATATATTTAACATCCCCATAAACAAATTTGCTCCACAAAAGCTTGCAGAATGCGGTTAGCAACGACGGAATATCAGACAAGAAGTGACGCAGAAGTCACTGACAAGACACAATGACAAACAAAAATAGATTACACAAACAATACATACACTGAAACAAAATGACTACAAAATACTTCAAATTACTGAGATACAACTCATATCGTAAAAACCGAATCCAAAAGTTCCCAGAGCACAATAGACTCACTTCGAAAAAAAAAAAGAAGGAAAAAACCAAAAACATGCGCATGTTCAGCAAGCTACACCCTTAATTTTTATTTATGTGATTAGTGAATTTACTCATGGCACTTTTGTTGCCTGTGTCTGTGGTCACTTTTAGATCTCAAATTAATAATCAAATTAACTAATTTAATATGACTGAATTTTGAACTGTTGGTGCATTAATGTATCACCACAATAAAATAAAAACAGTGAATAGTTGAGGGAGTATAAATACGAACAGTAGCTGATAAATGACAAACATAAATCAAAAAAGGGATGGTGCTAGACTGGCAAAGCATTCACTGGGGTGGGAGCTATACAAACTGTCCCCTGAATTAATCCGCCTTAAACGCAATCTGACATTGTTTACATGAATCCACTGTGAGGCCCAATTCTATTCAAATGGAATCAACTACGACCAAGTACACCACAAACTATAGTTCATGGAGAACAGGGAGCTGTGAATATCATTTAACAACCCTACGCCGGTGCAGCAATACTCTATCGTTCCACCTTGATTCAGGCGGCAGTAGAAACCGGCACGCTGTGGGCGAGGAGAGGCGCACTGTATTATTCTGACGCGTCCACGAAAATTTGCAAACTGCACAGACTGGCGTTCTGAACATTAGAGCGCGGGTAACTTCCATATCAGAGACCTGAAATCGCAACAGATTTCAGTGTTAGGTGCACCCGTTCGCTGGTCTGGCCAAACCAATTTGACTCACAGGCACAACGCTGCGTGATGGAATTTTTAAACGTCAGACGGTTTACTCAGAATGAATAACTTCAAGTTACAGACCACAAGTCTCAACCACTAGGAAAAGACCTGAAGTTCTCCACCAGTGGAGAACCAAAAGACGAAGAAGGCATAGAATCACAATCGCTTTCCACCAAGCCTTGGTACGGAAGCTGAATTAGCCAAAAAAAAGGGGGTCACCAAACTGAACAAACCAGTCGAACTATCCTGTACTCATTGAATCTCCGCTATTGACTGTTCTGTTGGCCTGGTAGCCAATCTAGACACAGCACTGGGGTCCCCATGCTCGTGGGGCAAGCCTCTGCTTTGCGTATCCTGAGAGGAGCCAATCAGCGACTCAAAATCTCTCTTGTTTGAAAAAAGGAGATTTTGGACTAGGGAGGCCTCGTTCTCAAGTTAAGCATGACCATGTTTCGGCAAAAAACATCTACCTAGACAGGACCACAGTCCCTCATTTATGGAGAGATCTAATCTTTCTAGGCTGACCATTTCCAATTTCTGAAAGAAGGCTATTCAGCTTCCCAGACATCATGCGTGTGAAATATATGTTTTTTTCCACTTGCTAAAAGAACCTAGCGTCAGGGAAGTTACAGTTTTGCATCCACTAAACATGTGCCCCAGCTGCTCTGTCCGTACCGTCCCAGCTTCTAACATGAGAATTCTTGGAGTTTTATGATCTTCCAACCATCTGCACAAAAGCTCAGATTACAGCAGTCTCTCTTAAATGACTTCCTCCTTCCACTTTCCACCAACTATCCGCATTCGTGTCAGTCTGTTGCCTGGCCCAGGTAAAATGTTTTGCGAACTGGGGTCCTCCTGCTCTGACCCTAAGTGGGAAGAGGGTAGCGCCACGGTCCGATGTCCCTCTGTAGGCTTTTCAGAAGCACTCACACAGCCAGATCGGTGGATACAACATTCATGGCCCCCAAATCCATATTTCTCCCTGTTCTCCATCACCTCCACTATGGCCTCTTAGGTACAAGATCTCTACAGGCTACACATGCAGTTATATGAACACTGCTACAATTTCTTCATGTAAAATGTCATGTACCACACATCCTAAATGTAGCACTGGGGAACACCGAGATCCTAACCTAAAATATGAATATTCTTCTGATTGACAGTGTTGTTAAAGTGAGAGAGTGGCATGCCACCTCTAAATCTCTCACTGGGGATGAAAAACACTTCGAGCTTTTTTTTTTTATTAAAGAACAGATTCCTTAATATTTCAGTTTCAGGATAGTTACAAGTGTTAGCTATTACCAAAATACTTTCCTCTTTGTGTGCTATCACTTATTGGATATCTTTCTGGATGTCTTGAACTGGTTATAATTTATTAGTGTAGTCCATGTAACGTGAACGACTGTGTGTAGTGTTCTTGCATAGATAATCTCCTCTTGCATCTGTATGCACCACTGCCCCCATCCTCCCCCATCCTGCTCTCCACATGCACACAGACACGCACTTGAATTGCTATGTGTTGATGCATGCTATACATGATAGCATACATGAGGGAGTAAAAAGCATTTCCATCAGATGGCAATGGATTTTATAGTACAGCGTCACTAAGAAAAAAGAAGAAAAGCAGTGGGCAAAATATTGAAGAATAATTTTTAAAGTTCGGAAAGGATAAATTAGCTGTGGTGAAGGCACACCAAGACGTCACTAAATATGATGATACTTACCACTTCTGGAAGAGTATCATAACTGCAGTAATCCCCTTTGTCCTTCAGAGGCACATGTTTGTAAAATTTAAAATGTAAGAACCTGTGTATGATGAATTGGACACAGCGAGTTCAGTACAAAGTTCTCCTTCAAAATAATGACTGTGCACTAATTCAACTTACTTCATCGTTATACATAACTTTGCTTCTTGTGTTATACGCCTGTGAAAAAGTGTTCTAGTTCGATATTTTTGTGTGGGATGTTCTTCAGCAGATACTGAAATGTATTATTGCTTTTTCTGCAACAAGAATATAAGTTTTTTGGGAACGGTTTCTTCATGCAAGGAAAAAATCTCTCCTAAATGTCTATCGATATTCGTGGTGTGACTTCATAGCCACCCATTTCTTATGTGCTTCAAAATTCGATGAGTCACTACAACGTGAAAACAAAACCAACAGAACAATAAAATCATTGTTATGTGAGGTGGCTCTAATTGGATAGCAGTGAAACACTTCTGACTACATTGTGTTGCCTACGACATTCAGCTGCTAAGTGTAAGAACACAAAGGAAATTGGTAGTCTGTGTGTGGAGTCGCCGCACTGTCCACAGCAGCTATACATACCCACGGGTGCACACAGAGAATGCTGGTTAGCCTACCAGACAAGGTGGAGCTGTGCCATTACGGGTAGAACGTCATGTACAATCTGTCAGCTGTGTAGTCTTTCTCGCATGATTTTACAGCAACTATTCATAAAAAACTGGATTTTTGCGTTAGACATAGTTTTATATGCCAGCTTTATGGTGAAGTGTCCGTCATCTCTCCAACAGTCATACTTATTATGATATTCCCATTTAAGTAAGACCCTGCAGGAAATTCGATAAAGTTTGCAGTGAAAAACATGAGTCAATCCGATTTTGCGTTTCGTGCATATTACACCATATGTTGCTGGGAATGAATTTAGCTAAGACATTAAATCTTTCTTTAGACTTGAGATGAGGTCCCTATCTGTCTCCAGTCTCAAGAAATTGAAATTTATGTACCTGCTAGAGAATTAAATATTCATAACATACCTCATAGTTCCTGAACCGTTTGAGATATCGAAACGAGATTTGGGCAAATAACAGCACACAATGAGGAAAATATTTTGCGATGTGGTTATCATACGGAACTTTCTTATCTACGTCCATAAAGCTGAAGTTCCTGTTTTTATTTAATTTTTTTAATTTAGTGCTGTAATTTTTATAAAGTCATTGACAGCTAGTGAAAATATAATTTGCTAGTATGAAAATAAACATGAAGTTTCTTCTCTTATGTTACAGCAAACCAACACAATGAGATTTGCCATAAGGTATTGAGTACTCTAGCTGCCTACTGTTTGTTTAATAAGACACTGTGTTTCAAGATGCTGTGGTAATAGCTACTGAGAGGTGAGTTTGTGTAATTTATTCTGTGTTTTGGCAATAAAAGCATAATTAGACCTGACAACAAAAGAAATGTCACCATTCCTCATAATTGAAGACGATTCCTCAAATGAAAAGTGGTTAATGACTCAGACAAACTAATCGCCGATTCTGTTACAATTTCATGGGAATTCTGTATCTCCTTGTATCCTTAATAATGAACAGCTGGGACTGAAACTTACCAAAGGATTTTCTTTCTACAACCCAGTAAATTTGCCGCATGAAAAAGTACAGCAAATAGCATTTCTGCTTTCCGTTCCTATCCTGTACGGAGAGTGAATCTTCTCACCATAAATATATTTTAATTTGTCGGTGATATTGACATCGATGAACAGTTGGCAAGGTTGTGCAAGTCGTCAGTGAGTTCACAGCATCAGAGTTACGAAAGAGTTTTATTGGGTCAGTTCTACCCTGCAGCAAAAATTATGTATTTTTCTGTTAGACATAACGAATTTGGTGCTTGTGTATCTGTGGATAACAAAGTTACAAAAACATGATAGTCATTACTGTATGCACCGCTTGAGATTGTAAATATATATCATTTACCCTTACCACATCAAAAGACAATTAAGGTGAAGAAGATCACCACTTCACTCCGAATGGGGATAGGAACAAGGAGATATGCACTATTTGCTACGAAGGCCAGGAAGAAAATCACTTAGTAAGTTTTCATTCCAGTTGTTCACTATCAAAATATGATGGATTACGAGTTTCTGCCAGAATTGGAACAGAATTTTCAAGTTATTTTTGTCTAAATCGTTAACCTTGTACCAGTTGAAGAAGATTCGTCAGTTATGAGTAACTGCTATGTTTTTTTGTTGACAGGTTTAATTTTGCTAATTTTGCTTCTTTTGACAAAAAACAGTATAATTAGGACAAACTCGTCCTGCAGTAAGTACTGCGACGTAATTCTGAAACAGTGTCGTATCAAATAGCCAACTGGCGACCGGAGATGTCAACAGCTTATGGAAATCCTCATTGTTTCAGTTTGGAATAACATAAGAGAAGAAATTTTATGTTTATTTTAATACTAGCAAATTCTGTTTTCAGTAGCTGTCGAAGACTTAAAAAATTACTCTACTGGGCTGAAAAACATAAAATAAAAACCATAGCGTCTGCCATACCGCTGTAGATAAGAAAGTTCTGTATGTTAACCATACAGCAAAATAATGTTCTCTTAACATTGTATCACTTGCCAAAATCTCGTATCGATATCTCGAACGATTTGGGATTTATGAGGTATGTTACGAATATTTCATTTCCTCGCGCGTGAGGTTGTAAGTGAATATGCTACATATTCATGCTTTTCTCGAGACTGGAGGCAGACAGCGACCTCCTCTCAAGTCTAAAGAATAATTCAATATCTTAGCTAAATTTCATTCGTACCCATAAATGGCGGGATGCTTGAGACTGTAGAAACTCCACATTTATATGTGTAATGTAGATCTCTGAATGCAATTCCTGATGCAATGTACCTGGAATCACAAAAGAAATTGTTTATTTCAGTAACACAGTTGCAGAAGAGGTGGAAAAATGTAAGAGATCGGTACACTTGCGAAGTGCTCAAACAGGAAAAAAGTGAAGAGTGGTTCAGCGGCAGATGCCAGAAAACAACACATTTTCTTCAAGCAATTTTCGTTTTTCAGAGGCTATATGTAAAACTAAACCTCCTGTTGACAAAGAAGCAGACAATATGACAAAGAAAGAGTCAAAAACTTATAAAGAACCATCACCTACTGCCTCAGGCTCTAGAATTCCCAAAAAGACTTTATGCAGAGCACAAATTATTTAGTATACTTGCAGACAGATAGAAAACGAAATTAATGGAGGTAGATCCTGACTGATTATTTCTCTTGTCTTTGCTACCTCATCTCAAGGCCATACCGAAGAAAAGTGATTCAATGTGAAATTCGAATTTGTGAGTGTGGTGCATAAATACATTACAGACGATACTGCTCATGGAAACGTGGCTGTATTACAAGGAAAAGTAAGTGTAACGCACATTGTGGAACAGGGCTCATCTGCTTCCGTGGCCACTTATGAAGAACAGCTGGCTCAGACAGCACAAAGGGCGTCGATGGAATCACCATCTCAGGTTTATGATACATCAGTGTACGAAGATTCATTTTAGGATGTCTACACATATTGTAATTTTCTTATGTAACGCAAATTGTTAAATTAAAATCATTTTACATCAACTGTCTGTACTTCCTTTAATGTGATGACCAACCTTTCCTCAGCAGAAATACTGTTTCTCATGTAAATGTTTAGGCGTGAAATGTGTTTTTTCAGCAAATGCAGTAGTTCTTCAAATATCAGTACTGACATCCTGAAGTAGTTGAACTTAGCACTGTCTTCACGTTACTGCATACGGTACAGAAGTGAACGTATATTGTACGGGTGGTGACACAATGGGTGTTGCCAGTACTCACTTTTACGACGTAAGAGCCTGAATTTTCTTTTGCTCAACACAGCCAGAGCCAACACTTCTTCGTCTGAGTCCATATTACCGAATGAGCGGGAAACAGCACGGCGTAAGCAGCGACGATTAACGAGTGGCAGCACTACTAAATAGTGCAACAGGAAAACAACCGCGGGAAACGACGCAAGCTGCTCAGCAGCACTGCTGAAAACCGCCTGTGTGTAAGAGGCCTTTAAGTGGTCTGACGCGGTAAGTTGGCGCAGCCACCTGAAAGGTGCTATTACGCTGGGATTGCCGACCGTAGTGGCCGGCAGTGACTGCGGGCCGTTAACTGGTGTTCTTAGGCAATAAGGCAAAGCAACGGACTATATGGCTCTGTAACTGCTCTACAGTCAACTGTCTTGACGAGCGAGGGGAATGACGCAAGCTGTTCAGCAGCGCTGCTGAAAACCGCCTCTGTCTAACATGCCTCTAAGTTGTCTGACGCGGTCAGGTGGCGCGACTACCCGAGAGGTGATGTTACGCTGCGACTGCAGGCCGTAACGGCAGTGCTTAGGCAAAGCAAAGGACCTTATGCCTCTGTAACTGCACAACAGATAACGGTCGTGACGTCATCCAAACTGCTGCGACGGCCGCTGCAGAAGCTGTCTGGCAGTCGGGCCGGGTCTGTGACGACTGCAATGTCGAAGAAAGGGTCTTATGATGACGACGACGACCAGTTTGTGAAGCATATGAGCAGATACTCTACACTGCATGATTATATAAGCATACAGATTTCAGAAATGTCGTGGAAAAGGATAAGCTCTGGTAGAAGATAGGAGAAGCAATGAAAATACATGGTAAATCTTTTTGCATACACACATTTATTTACTTATGACTTTTTCCTAATGTGACACTTAATTTTACAATATTCAAGTTGGAACAATACCTTCCTTCTTCGTGTCGCCAAAGAATTACAATAATAGTAGTTATGAGTAGTAGCAATAAGCTAATTCCTTTATTTGAGCCTCAGTTCTTTTCCAGGTTGTAATCATTGGTTTGTAGGTTAACAGAAGTAATTCTTGAATGTATCTCGTACCTGAAACCCTTCAGCTTGGCAGAATCCGCCTACTAGAAGCACCGGAGTAATGTTTTATGGTAAACTCATTACGGCCAAGTTCATAAAAAAGTCGTAACTTTTTTTCTAAGTTGGTATCCCTGAGGAGATTGTGTAGACGGCAGTAAGCTGTAACGAGTTTATCACGTGTGTTACGTTGTAGATCTACATTTGTCTGAAACAGTCGAAATACCTGACTCAGGAGTCCAAAGGCATTTTCAGAAACCCCTGCGCACTCGCGTCAATTTATAGTTGAAGGTAGCTTTTGATTTATCTTGCTAGGCAATGTAAGGCTTGAGAATATGATTTCGCAAACGCAATGCCTCGTCAACAGCTATAACAAATGGCATATTGATTTCAGTCAGTTTCACCTGCTGGAAATACGTCTCTGTTCATGGTCATTTTCCCCATAGCCGACTTATTAAATACATCACTATCTGCTTCTTTCCCATATGCGGTTACGAACTCCAAATTATTAAAGCAGGACAGTGCTTTACAAAAAGCCTGATATTTTTTAAAGAAGCCTGACAGTATATTTTAGAATAAATAAATTGTTTATATTTTACACAGTTGTGTAATAAACATGCTGTAACCTCAAATGAGCAAAAAATAATACATTGAAAATCTGCTATAGTATTAAACAATGGTATTTAATTGTTGGCCATATAATACAATCATCTAGAAGTAATTTTCAGTGTTTTTCTATAGCGTTCCCTTGGAAACTGTATTTTTCAATAGAATGACCTGCTGAGAGAAGACCTCGTTCATTGTTTTGAAGAATCTAGCTATAAAATTCCTCTCAAAGCATATCAATGAAGTTGTACTTGACCAGTGAAATTCTTTTCACTGAATCTGTTCAAAATGGTTCAAATGGCTCTGAGCACTATGGGACTCAACTGCTGAGGTCATTAGTCCCCTAGAACTTAGAACTAGTTAAACCTAACTAACCTAAGGACATCACAAACATCCATGCCCGAGGCAGGATTCGAACCTGCGACCGTAGCGGTCTTGCGGTTCCAGACTGCAGCGCCTTTAACCGCACGGCCACTTCGGCCGGCACACTGAATCTGTCAACAAACGTTTCCTCTCTTTTTTGCACTGAGCAGCTATGAGATAAAACACATGTTAATAGATGCATTGCTTGCAGGAATTGCAAACAAAATTTAGCAAGTTTTTAAAATTTCAGTAAATGGTGTGACATTTTGACTCTTTTTAAACAAGGAATACCACTGCTGGCCTAGTTTATAGTTTTCTTCCAGCATTGTTCATTTGTCACAATTCTTGATGTTGCAGATCTGATCAAACTATTTCGAATCATCTGTTTCACGCTTTGGTTTATAAGTACTGAAGACATGGAAGAATGTCGTCTAAGCAAAGGTCCTTTAAGTCTTTCAATTTAAGTCATTTGAGGAACTTGAACTCTGCCATTGGTTGCATCCACTTTTCTGCGTATTCACTGCGAGTTTCATAGAAATACGAAAGATTTTCCAAATACACTGGTATTCTTTTTCCAAGCCACCATCTGAAAAAAAAAATGCAAAGCTTGTCTTACTGAGAGAGATGAACTTATTCTAAAATCTGTTTTTCAGAGAAATTAGTATAGTTTGTAATAAGTCATGCACTCAATAGAACTGTTTTCCTCTTAATAAGACATCATTTTGCAATGTTAAATTTGTATGATCGAGTAGAGAAGCAGAAGATATGGCTCCAAAAAGTCGTCCCGTAAAGGATTCTTAATTGTTGTATTAAGAGAGTTTCAATTCTTTGAGAATTGAGCATTTAAGTGCTGGCTCCACTTGCAGAATCTTTGTATTGTTGGATACGATGATAGCCACCCACTCACGTAATAGTTTAGGAACTACTGGTAATTTATGTCTACAAATTCGCAGAAATTTTTGCGGTTCATTCTTGTGTACTACATACACGTAAAAAAAAAGGAACACTTTTATAAAGAAAGATTCTACATCTAAAGGGAGAGAATCAGTTCCGTGTTGCAAGTTGTTACGCAGTATAGCAGGGTATTTGGCTATCGTTTAGCTGTCGTTTGAGAGCAGAATACACACATTTTTCTCCCCTGCATGCAGACCACAGAAGTTTGCATCTGAATTGTCAAAACAAAAGCAGTTCGTTGAGAAATAGTAAGGTGCTGCTTTCTCAAAGTATCTATAATATAATTGGCAATGATTTCGTTTGAAAAACATTGTAAGTCAACGGCCTTTGTCTGAATACCACTGATTTAGTAATCAAAATACTGAATTACAATTGGGAAACTTTCCAGTGCACCATGATTACTTTTATCTGTCCCCGGATCAAAATACGGAATTTTGTCATTCAAAGTTTTGACTAAAATGTCTGCAGAGACAGGTACGACGACATAATTAGTTATAGATTCTCTTTTAGTTCTTCTACAAGATAAATTCTGAGCAACCTCAGATTTTGGAAATAGTTTTATATTATTGTGATTGTACAATCAATCGATTGGAGTGGTTTGCCAGAGTGTCTTCTGTGGCTTGAAAGTTTCTAACTACAGGCGTATGGTTTTTACTAACAAAATCTAGCGTTGAGCACGATGTGGAGCTGGTTCGTACCATTCTTTCATGTTTTCCTATGCTAAGATGTTTTTCCTAATCACACACTGAACATGTAGCTTCACTTTCGTTTCGTCAAAATACAAAGCACTGGTATTTTGCATTTACTTCGTCTGAGAAATTGCACTGCCTTTTTCTGTCGTCACTGCTATACATATAACTTAGAAGACTTCATACTCCAAATCAGATATTAACTAACAAGCTTTTGCTCAAGTATGGTAATATCAAAGCAGTGCTACACGAACTACAGTATCTGGAATTGAGATATCACACACATCAACTATGAAAATATCGAGACAGTGCTACGACAGTTAAGCCATGGGCAGCGTGCCTCATTAAAAAATATATAGCAAAGTGTGTGCAGCTTACAATTCAAAAAATGGTTTCAAAAAAATGGTTCAAATGGCTCTGAGCACTATGGGACTCAACTGCTGAGGTCATTAGTCCCCTAGAACTTAGAACTAGTTAAACCTAACTAACCTAAGGACATCACAAACATCCATGCCCGAGGCAGGATTCGAACCTGCGACCGTAGCGGTCTTGCGGTTCCAGACTGCAGCGCCTTTAACCGCACGGCCACTTCGGCCGGCAGCTTACAATTCAGTGCAGTTACGCTACACTGAAATTCTTTGTATGATAAAATGCAACTTTGGTACCAAAAAGTCGGACTTTTCTAAAAAAAAAAAATCCGGACGGTCATTATGAAAAGGTTTGAGAAACTGAAGATGTTCGTAAAAAGCCGGACGCTTGGTAACTCTATTCCCTAATGAACTGGTGTCGATCGCACCGAATTTACAGTTCGAATCAACCAATACCGAAAGTTACTATGGAGAAGTAGCCTTTAGAATTCCAGAAAAAACATAACCAATTTTTCCAGGATACGGTATCCTTACATGATTCCCTTCAATAACAGCGCAATAGTTAGGGAAACCCCAAAGAGTGTAGAATTGTTTCACACTTTACCAGAACGATTCTCGAGATGGAGGAGGTAGGAAGATAGGTGAGAATCTTTGTACATAGTCTCCAAAGTGACACGAACCATGGTGCTCACATAGCTTGGTGATGCCCATAAAACTCTCACCTGTAGCTAGAAACCTGTAACACAAACCATAATTATTATTAATATGCTCTACATGAAACATAAATTAAATGTATTGTACTGGTTACGCATCTAAAAAAATATATCTTTCTGTTTTAGGTAACCCGTGTAGGAAGAGAAGGGAGTGGTTCAACAGACTCAAGTTTTTTGAGAGATTTAGAAAGGGAGGGATCTTCTTTTTATAGTTTTCCGCTACACGACCCAACAAAGGTTAAAAGACTGCCATCTGATGCAGGCGTACAAAATGCTGACAAATGTTCAAATGTGTGTGAAATCTTATCGGACTTAACTGCTAAGGTCATCAATCCCTAAGCTTACACACTACTTAAGCTAAATTATCCTAAGGACAAACACACACACCCATGCCCGAGGGAGGACTCGAACCACGCCGGCCCGGTAGCTCAGCGTGTTCGGTCAGAGGGTTTAGCTACCCTCTGTAATTAAAAAAAAAAAACTGAGTGAACAAATCAACGAACAACCTGAACGGGTGTCATCGGACGTCCGCCACGAACAAATTCGACGAAAAAAAAGAGATAAAAAAACCTCCGCTGGGATCAGCCGCACAGTCCATGACTGCAGCGCCTCTGACCGCTCGGCTAATCCCGCGCGGCACAAAATGCTGACGAAAAAGGGTGTGACACTACACAAGCCATTGCTTCCTTGTCCTCTAGTGATACGCCTGCTGCCAACTCTTCCTTCTCAGTTCACAGTTCGAGGAAAACCCAATGGGATTCCATCAAGAAAAGCCCCAAGATGATATGGGGCTATTCATAAGAAGCATCGCAGCACCAATTAGGAAACTGACACGTCACCTCACTAATAAAGCGAAAATTGACATTTTAAGCTATGTTACAGGACTTGAATGTTCTTCTGAATCATCTCTTGTGCAACCAGCTATGACCATCAGTGCTTCCAGCTCTTCTTCCTCCCATCTCCACTTTAACGAAGTTCACAACCACTAGATGTTTCCTCAGTTGGAGACGATGGGTACACTTTCATCCCATTAATAAACATCGAACCACGGGCAGGTGATGCTGCTACTTTTGCAAATATTTGCTAATAATAATGTAAACATAAAGTAAATGTAATGTAAAAATAAACAACAAACTGTACACGCCCTGAATCATTTCCATATAAACCTATTATCCTCATAGAATTTTATCCTATTTCGCAGATATGCAGAATTATCCATTTTAAACTGATGTTGATGATTAAGTATATTTTTATACAGCTACTTACCGTAAAATCACCGTCATCTGTTCATCAGCTTCTATTGGATTTTGCACCCCTTGTAGCTGTTCCTGCTATATCTTCTTTCACCAGGGTTAAAGCAAAATCGAACTGAAATGGATTAAGCCTACAAAGATTTCTGAACCTTTCTTCATCATTGTGTGAGTGGCCGTTTACTAAGTTATCAGAAATGCCTTCACTTTTCCGTGTTTGGAAAATGATGTGGGGGTGAGATCTCTTAAGCATTGCCAAAATTTCCTCTTCCTAGTGTGCCAAAAAACCTACAGCGGTATTAGCACCTATTCCGCGAACTCACGTGCCTGTTTCTTTCACAGGGGCGACGCACTGAGTGACGTGACCGCCGCGGTTTGCAGATTCAACGAAATACAGACACTGACGGCCGGCAGTTACGGCTGGTAGTTACTGCCGGCCGCTACGGCGTGCAGTCGCAGCGGAATAATACTTTACAGCGATATAAGTTTCGTTGCTTCCACTAAGAACATTAGTTAATTGCCCACCGTCACTGCCGGCTGGCCGTACTTGCCGCTGGCATAATGGCGTCTGCCTCGCTGCGCGTGAATGGAAACAGGAATATCGTCGCATTGAGCCGCAACCACGTTTGGTTTCCCTTTGAGGGCCGCCTGCCTGTCTCCTGAGTCAGTCCCTCATGACTAAGTTTTGGGTTTCGTCTAGCAACAATTATTATCTCTCTCCAGGCAACTAGGCTAAAGAAAACTTGGTCACCAACTGCAGATGTGAAACCGGTATCGTTCCTGTCACCGCTAACGCTTGGCCAGTAGTGGCTAACAGGCACAATACTGATGCAGTAACGCCTACACTCGTTAGAAACTCGTGTGCGTAACAACTTCAGGAATTCTAAATTTCACTGACACATAACGAGTCCTGTCACTGTCGCCATGTCTATGGTGGGTGGAGGGGGGTTTATTAAGCTGAATGAGGAATGAGTGAATAATTAATTTGACTGTCCATTTTCCTTGTTTCCATAATAACTGGCGATATTAAACCTCGCCTTTGATTGTTCCACTCTGCCGATCGCGGACAGCATCAGACTCCATCACCTTTAGCTGGATTTCAGTGATTAATTAATAAATAGACAACAAGAGGAAACCACAGACCAAGAAAACAGACAGGCAGACATGGTATGTGCGAGATAATCTGTTACACGTGACTATTTGTTACTACTGGCCAACTAAGTTAAGAAATTAGCAAGACTCGTCTTGCTGCAGGTCAAGACACAATAATAATCAAATAGCACGAATTATGGACATAATATTGAATGGTCCAACCCTAGCATTAAGAGAGAGTGCGTCAAGAGATAGTTGAAATAGGAATTGATGAGACCAGCGCAGGCAGGGGCTCTTGAGACTGATTTTACAGAAACGTGATATGGTTCTTGCATCAACCTTTTGGCGTTCAGGTTATCGCGTCGCGTCGGAATTACTGCTGACCAGTAAGGAAAGTTGAAGAACAGAGAATTAGAGAGAGAGAGATTTGCGTGCGTATAATAAATACATTACCTCGAAAATTCCTCTCCTTCCTTGTCTGTGTTACCACATATGACGTGTCACTGATCTTGTTTGTACTAAGACTGCAGTACACGTGAGGTCCCTATTTGCTTCCACCGCCTGAGCAGAATGAATAAGTTAATAAGTTCTAATAAATATTCACCAACCTGCAGTCTTCTGTAGTTGTTGTCCCCTGCGCAGAAAACAGCACGTAGGTCATGAATCCGTCATCTTGAAGCTGTAAGAACCTCTTAGCGAGGAACTGTTATTTTAGAAATAATTAAATTTTCAATTAGTTTGTTTATATGGGATGGCACTCCCTTTTTTTTTATTAGCAGAACGCGAGAAACTGCACAGCTATAATCCGCTTTATGAATCACAAATAATCTCCATTCTTCACACTTTCGTAGAAAATAAACAAACCAATGAACAGCGTATTTGCATAGTTACTATCAAATTGTTCTCAGTGGCATGTCCACATAACCAGAAACTGCTAATTAAGTCCGTAACCGATACCGACCAAGGCAGACAACATGTCTTCTAAGACTGCCGAATCAGCTGTGATCTTACAGCCAAGCCAATTCGCCCACCATCCGAATTACCCCCAACCCGAAGATCTTCGAAGCACTTTGCCTGCCTTTTTTGATTAACTGTTGTTTATTATTCTGATGATAACTGACAATTTTGAAACAATGGAATGATAACCTGCTATTGAGAGACGGTTTTATGTGAAAGGCAAGTAAATCCATTGTTCAGTTTTTCTAATATTAATAACAGAAGTTTAGCATTTTGGCGCACAACTTCCGAAAGCAGCCACCAATCGAGGTATAAGACCACAATTTAGGCGGTCTTTCCCATGATACCCGTATCAAACAATTCATCTGTCAACGGTACCTCGCCGGCCGAAGTGGCCGCGCGGTTCTGGCGCTGCAGTCTGGAACCGCGAGACCGCTACGGTCGCAGGTTCGAATCCTGCCTCGGGCATGGATGTGTGTGATGTCCTTAGGTTAGTTAGGTTAACTAGTTCTAAGTTCTAGGGGACTAATAACCTCAGCAGTTGAGGCCCATAGTGCTCAGAGCCATTTGAACCAACGGTACCTCACACCACATTGCGTCATCTTTCCACTGCTGCCTTCTCAATCTCTTGTAGATGAATGTGATAGCTGTAAAGCCACAAGTATTACACATTCCCCTTATTCCGAGATTTCCAAAAATTGGGATGCTCTCGCAGACAACAATCAATTTTCGAAATAAGCAAATTTTTATTCAAATTTTTATCAATTTTTCAGCTAGCATCTCTCTACAGCTGTATCATTCCACTCTACTTGTGATTCGTTATTGTTTTTCAAAACTTGAATCTGCTTCGTATTTTTTCATTCTCAAATTATAAATTAATTTATATAATTATCGACTTAATTATTTTATGATTAGAAAATACTAATTGTTTCTCACAATAAAATCCGTCTATAACCTTATATCCTAAAATAATTAATGTTAAGTTAAACTTTCTATAGTAATAACACTATTGTTTGAGTAGTAAAGATTTTCAAAGTCGCATTATTCTGCATCTTTATGTTGTTGATAGTCTTTTATTAACTTAAAATCTATCATTTCTGCTAGAATACTCCACAGAAGTTCGTTACCTCCTAGCCAAGTTTCAATCAATCAGAAATTTTATACTCCTGTTAAGCCACTATTGGCGCATTGCCGTACATTAAATTCAATAAAATATTTCTCATGACTAATTTACATTGTTATTCACATTTGTCACACTGACTTTCTTTTAAATTGACCAATTACTTGCTAAAAAAAGTTACACCTCTATTTGAACTAGTGTCGGCGCATTGCTGTCCTTTCAAATCGATGGAACATACTTTACACTATTCCGCACCATGCCGTTCTGCACTTAATTATATTTGAATGCGTTATACAGACGTCCATTTCACATGGTTACAAATAAAACAAACACAGCATCTATACATTTCACAAACACATGGAGACGGATGAACGTTACACTCACACCCTTTACCACAACATACGCAAGCAGCCCACAACAGCAACCCACATTGAGGATTCTGTTGTCCATGATGTTGCCCTGCACTGTGAAACTCCAGACTTTCCCAAATGATGTTGAGTTCACAACTGTCTGTCCATTCTTCCATCTGAAACTTCTTCATACAGCTCCAGTACAATTCCATGAAAAATTACGAAACGTCTTAAATTAGTTTCTCAATAACTTTAAACAAATTTCAAATAAACATGTTTTCATACACTGTTAAAATATACAAGTAGGGGGACAAGGACATCAGCATATTTGGTTAGTGCGGGTTTCCTACATCAGGAGGAGGTATGCAGTCAGGGGCAAACCACTTGCTCTCCTTTGACTGACAGGTTATTAGCCTATTGTTCTCCTTTGATTGACAGGCCCTTAACCTATTGTTCTGCTAAAAGGATCCTTCCTACTCTCCGCCCCCCCCCCCCACCCACCTTTCCATCCTCCCAAGCCCTCAGGAAACCTCCAACCCACTTCCTCCCCCTCACTGCTGCAGGTACACTTTCAGGACTGAGTTGTTGGAGTAGCCCCTTTCAGTCTTACCAATGTGATTGACTACATAATTAAATTGATCAATTAATTAACCCCTCCCCCTCTGGTAAGGCTCCTCCCTTCCCACCTCCCTCTTGGAAATTGGCGGGAAAAAGAATGAGTTGATCGGTCATTTGGAGGAAATTCGATTGCAGTTTATGGAATATTGTTTAAACAATTTAGACCATGTATAGAATGTTGTTTAATTATTTATAGGTGCATACAGAATATAGTTTATTCTTTTACTTATCGAATTTGTCCAGAAATCGATTTCAGTGTACGGACTATTGTTTAAACAATTTAGACAATGTGTGGAATATTGTTTATTTAAACAATTTATGGAATTCAAGGCAGTGTATGGAATATAGTTTATTTATTTAAAGAATTTTTCAGGAAATGGATCCCCCCTCTGGTAAACCCCCATCTGCCCCCCTCACATCTCCCATTACGCCCCCCCCCCCCACCTGGAAATAGGCGGCTCTGTGGTGGCGAGGAAGGATCTCATAAAGGAAATTCAAGGGTATATTGTTTATTTATAAAAAAAAAGTCCCTTTGAAGGGGTTGGATTTCTCTTGCTCATCATTCTATGCTGTTTGCAAAGAAGCAGGTCTTGTAAGAAGTAATTAAATGGATCGCCCTTCTTTTTATTCCGACCATGCAAGGAATACCGTCATGCAACACACACCACACATAATTACACAGTTAAAATTTTTTCGATCGCAAAGCATGCACCGCTCACCGACAATGTGCACTGGACAACACATGCTGCCAGGAGTCAGGATGTACCAGTAGCCCCGCAAAGTGACGATGCGGCCATCAGCTGCCGAACCACGTGCAGGTGTCAGTTCAAGTCCAGAAAGGATGAGGCGGCGGCATCTCTTTCATACTTGACACCTGAGAAATACCTGTTGAAACACGTGTTCACTTAGGCACCATTGAGGGCATGATGACGCATAGCTGCGGGTGCAGTACCAAGAGAGACGTTTGCATAGTGGCTCACCCTCGCAGATGCAGCTAAAAGGTCCTCATTGTAATATTGACATCTCATGTCTACGTAAATAACAGCTAAGTCTCCCTCTGGGTGTGCTATAGAAATTCTCCATAGTGACCCTAACAGGACAGCCAATCCATTACATATCAGTCCCTTCTTGGAATTCGTAAGTGTCGCAAACATAGTTAACGGTCTCTTTTGTTGTTGTTGTTGTTGTTGTAGGAGATTTCGTGATGTATCAGCTTGTCTGCATGGAAATTGTTGTTCTAACAGGACCTGTTTACGAAAATAGCCATGAATAACACCGAATGCATTCTTCCTGATGATCCTAACAGGATAGCCCATCTGTCACTTAGTTTACCTGTAAAACTGCAGCTGCTGCTAGTGTCAGTGCCATTGTTTTCTGCAGATGAGGCTTTCAGCGCAAAACTATTTTGTACAGATCGCCATATTGCACTGACAGTAAAACCTCGCAAAGTGGTCTACAGATCATCAAATACATCCCAAGTACCCACCGTGCTGCAGTGCAGGGCCGGCGGAGGATATTGCCTTCATAAAAACAGCCCATGACTGCAGCCACGGAAGCGAGTGTTAGCCAGGCAGAGGCCAGTCGACCGTGGACGACCTCACATCCCAGGAGGACCTGAGTGGTAGGAGTTTGAACGCTATGGATATGCAAAAGCTCGTCGTATTGACTCATCTCAAATTTCCACAGAGGATACATTCGACACACGCGGTCCCGAAGGCAACCCAACGCAAACTGGGTCTTAGTTCATTATTTACCCATCCAGGGGGAGCCGCGAGCCAAATTGTGATAAGTCGGAAGCTTTCTTGGACTCTCTGAGCTGGTGAACAAAGGATGTGCAAGTCCCAGCTCAGAACAAAGGTGTCCGCTGAAATGCTGTTTCTGGTCCCGACCTGCTTGCTTGCTGCTACGCTTTCTATGGCCATCTCCAGACTCACAAGAATATTGGGAACCAGGAATATATTTATCTGTGCAACTACAATTAAATTGGATTTCTGCTGCAGTCTGACACTGAGCGATGTCCTGGAAATGTCCTCTCTTGCTGTCCGTGATTTTGGAACGAATCTCAATATCTATAGCGCACATAATTTTCCACATGAAAAAAAAAAAAAAAACATATTTCATTCCCCTTGCGACTATCGATGTGCTGAATCTATACCTTCCTCACAATAGGACACACAGTAGCAACCACCAGACACTCGTACATATACCGCAAAAACTGTTGTACAAAGCCTGGGACGGTTCCTCTCGGCACAAAGGCGTCACTGTTTCTGGCCCCCACCTGCTTGCTTGCTTGCTTTTTACACCCATTACACCCATCTCCAGACTCTGGGATTACAAGAACGTAGGTATTTTCGCATGGTTTTCCCGAATTTTATACAATTTACGCGATACTTCTCGATATCAAGCACATAGCAACATCGCTTGCATAGCAGTGTCGCTTACACAGTATAATTAGGAAGATACAGACTGGAAAATATTTCTCTAGAAACTCGAAACGTTAGCGAGGTTTAGCGTGCTGTAAACTATCGTGTAACTAGAAACTTATCCTGTCTGTGGAGATCTTTACGTGAAAACTCGAAAAAAATAGAGGAAACTGATATTTCCAATCACGATTACCGATGTCAGTGATATAAGTGATTTCAAAGCATTCTTATAATTTACGAAGTCAACTAAGGTGTTTCTCATGTCTAGAGAACCAGCAAGCGTGTCTTCCACCCGTCTTTCACCTGCTAGATGCACACATCACAATCGTTGTTCTCTGAACCAAATAAAGCCAAGAAATATGCACAAGCAGTCAATCGGACACTTTACATGGGAGGGAATAATGGTCCAGCGTAAACACACGTCGATATTGAATCTTCTCAAGTTTCTACAGATTACACACGCGATCACGAAAGCTGTCCAACACATACTGAGTATTAGTACGCTATTCAGCCGTCTAGAGGGCGACACAGTTAGGTCAGCTACATTCCTGTACCCCAACCGGTCTGTCGGTTCGGACGGCTCCTACCGTTAGCGGGAAACGTGAATCATTCTTACCATAGGCCACCGCCGCCGCGCGCCACGCACCCCAAGACAAAATCATGTTAGGGAACCAGCTACAAATCTATTTTATCACTGTACTTACAATTAAATTGTGGTGTCACCGCCAGACACCACACTTGCTAGGTGGTAGCCATTAAATCGGCCGCGGTCCGGTAGTATACGTCGGACCCGCGTGTCGCCACTGTCAGTGATCGCAGACCGAGCGCCGCCACACGGCAGGTCTAGAGAGACGTCCTTGCACTCGCCCCAGTTGTACAGCCGACGTTCATAGCAGTGGTTCACTGACAAATCACGCTCTCATTTGCCGAGACTATAGTTAGCATAGCCTTCAGCTACGTCATTTGCTACGACCTAGCAAGGCGCCATTACCAGTTATATTGAACTTATTATACTTTTGTATCATCAAGAGCGATGTACTCCAATTATGGATTAAAGTTAAGTATTACATCATCTACGTACTTTATTTGCAATTCTCAAGACATTGTCCTGTTCCAGACCACCCGCCAGTCAGCGTGTATTTAAACGCGTGTATTTCGGCCTCCTCTAGCAACACGGTGTTGGCTCTTCTGCCAACACTTCATAAATATTACGATCGCAATCCCAACTGAACGATATTCGACAATGAGTGAAATATCGGAAATACCCCATGCTGACGGCTCTGGCTCAGGAAATAGAAATATCCCTACCATTCTTATGGCTTGACATACTTTTCCCTTTGCTATCACAGTATTCCACGTCAAATCCATACCTTCCTTACGACTGGACATAGTCATTTCCTTTGCACAATCAGATCACACACACATACTTGATAAGCCTGATGCTGTCACGCATCCCCTACTACTGAGTATAATACCTTCCCCAATAACTGATTGCTGGTGATATGAAATAATATTCACCGAAAATCAGTGATGGGTGGACATGTCTCATAAGCTTATCTTGCGGGTGGTTACCCCTGTGTCTTAGAAAGAGAATCGTAATCGTCTTACAAACCGCCAGATGTTAAAAAACACGACCGCAACAACTACTGTATGTTACTGTCACAGGTGGTCTTGGTTTTACAGATGCTCACAAGTATCCATGTTAAAAGCTATACTGGCTTTATAAATCGAAGTATTGCATTGCCTTCGAATGAAGTGGTCTTTGCAGACAAATACTGTGACACTGAATATAGACACTGAACGCTGGAGTGTATATAACAGACCAACAGTTACACGTCGCCGACGGTGCTACCTCGAATAAAATTACCGAATTTAGGAAGTTATTTGGCTAAGGAATGTGGTATGAAACCGGCATTTGCAACTCACTCATGCCGCCGCTAGATATTTCTTATTTCTCCAGTATTTGTAACGCAGTCTCCGGCGATGTCAGAGGTTCGGTGATATATCCACTGGGTTACAAGCGATGGTTGATTGAGAAGGATTACAAACAGTAGATGGTGCGCTGTTTGGGGTCGTAAGAAATGTACACTAGCTTTTCAGATCTCTAGTGCTATGTTTCCGGTAGAATGATGTCTATGATTTCGAATCAAGTCTTTCCATTCAGCCACATATCTGCGTAGTATCCTATGGAGAAGCCTTTTAATGTTTACAGCCACTAGTGAATCATATTTCTGGCGTTCTCATATCTCGAAACAAGTCATCTTCCTCGAACCTATCTGCTACAGTATAATTTTAGATAGTCCCTATGCCTCTTGCAACTCCTGCCATTTCTGCAGCTTTGCACATGTGGTCGTTGAAATTTAAGTCGGAACTGAGTAGAAGTCTGAGAGAGAGAAGGTGGTAAATACAGCTCTCTCAGACTTTTTACTGTAGCAGCTAGGATCGGGAAAGGTGACTCGTTTCGAGATGTGGGAGTACCAGAAATATGACTGAGTAGTGGTTGTAATCATAAAAGGAATTGTCAATGGGATCCAACGCAGGTATGTGCTTGAATGGGAAGACCTGTTACGAAATCCTAGACATCATTTCTAGAGGATAGCGTAACACTAGAGATCTGAGAAGCTAGTGTACGTTTTCTTACGACCTCAATCAGCACATCATCTACTACTACTGTTTGTGTTCCTTCTCAATCAGTCATCGCCTATAACTCAGTGGATATATTGCGGAACCTCTGATATAGTATCGAGACAGAATGTGCTACAAATACTATAGAATTATCTACCTGGGGCGGTGTGAGGGAGTCGCAAATATCGCTTACATACCACGTTCCTTAGCCGAATCACTTTCAAAATGCGGTAATTTTATCACGATGTTGCATCGTGGGTTACGTGTTGGCCTGATAATACACATTCCTATGATCACCATCACGGTATTTGTCCGGAAGGCAAAGGTCCCGAGTTCTAGTCTCGGTCCGGCACACAGTTTTAATCTGCCAGGAAGTTTCATATCAGCGCACACTCCGGTGCAGAGTGAAAATCTCATTCTGGAAACATCCCCCAGGCTGTGGCTAAGCCATGACTCCGCAATATCCTTTCTTCCAGGAGTGCTAGTTCTGCAAGGTTCGCAGGAGAGCTTCTGTGAAGTTTGGAAAGTGGGAGACGTGGTACTGGCGGAAGTAAAGCTGTGAGGACGGGGTGTGAGTCGTGCTTGGGTAGTTCAGATGGCAGAGCACTTGCCCGCGAAAGGCAAAGGTCCCGAGTTCGAGTCTCGCTCCAGCACACAGTTTTAATCTGCCAGGAAGTTTCATAACAGCGCACACTCCGCTGCAGAGTGAAAATCTCATTCTGGAAATTTGAGAAGGCTCAATCTTGGATGGCAATATATCATTTCAATCAGTAGTATATATGGCAACCATCCCAGATTAACCCCCAAATATTAAAGGTTCGGTCTTGGGTCCTCTGCTGTTCTTAATATATGTCAATGACTTGCCATTCTATATTCACGAAGATGCAAAGCTGGTACTTTTTTCGATGATAGAAGTATAGCTATCACACCCAACAGACAAGAATTAACTGATGAAATTGTAAATGATGTTTTTCAAATATTAATTAAGTGGTTCTCTGCAAATTGGCTCTCATCAAACTTTGCGAAAACACAGTGTATACAGTTCCACACAGTAAATGGAACGACATCATTAATAAATATAGACTTCGATCAGAAATCGGTAGCTAAGGTAGAATATTCAAAATCTCTAGGTGTATGCATTGATGAGTGGTTGAAATGGGAAAAACACACTGAAGATCTGCTGAAACGTTTGAGTTCAGATACTTATGCTATTAGGGTCATTGCAAATTTTGGCGATACACATCTCAGTAAATTAGCTTACCAGCCTATTTTCATTCTCTGTTTTCGTATGGCATCATTTTCTGGGGTAATTCATCATTGAGTAAAAGAGTGTTCATTGCACAAAAGCGTGTAATCAGCATAATTGCTGGAGCTCATCCAAGATCATCCTGCAGACACTTATTTGAAGAGCTAGGGATCTTCACTGTAGCCTCACAATACATATATTAACTTATGAAATCTGTTATTAACAATCCGAACAAATTCAAAAGTAATAGCAGTGTACATGGCCACAACACTAGGAGAAAGGATGATCTTCACTACTCAAGGTTAAATCTAACTTTGGCTCAGAAAGGGGTAAATTATGCTGCCACAAAAGTCTTTGGTCACTTACCTACTAGCATCAAAAATCTGGCAGATAGTCATATAGAATTTAAAAGGAAATTAAAAGAATAACTGAATGGCAACTCCTTCTACTCATTAGATGAATTTTTGGATATAGTAAGTGGGTAATTTCCCCACCCCTCACCCAAAAAAATGATAATAATACTAAGTTCAAATGGTTCAAATGGCTCTGAGCACTATGGAACTTAAATTCTGGGGTCAGCAGTCCCCTAGATCTTAGAAGTACTTAAAGTATTAAGATTGCTGGTACTTGTGGGAATCTGTTACTGTCACGATGGGAGTAACCAGTGATCGAACTAAGAAAGTCTAGTAGGAATCTTGTTTTGAGTTTAAACAATTTTTTGTCATCAGAAGAATAACTAGTATTAGAGGAGTGTTTATTACCATATTTGGTTGTTTATTATTGTACAGTTGTGTGGGAACAGTTGTTGAAGTTGGAGGTGAAGATGATCTGTTAAAGGATATTTATTGTCCCAGAGACCAACAGCAAGATTCTGATGTTGTCGACTCGGTAGCGTATGTTTGGTTGTCAACAGATGAGGGAGAAACCGTAAGTATGGACGAGTGTCCCCGTGTGGTCGAGGCAGAATGCAACAGGTGAGGCACAGTTGGAGAGGCCCCTCTTTCGGCAGTGTGTACCAGGGAAAGTGACTGCCAGGTACTGGACGTAAACTACTCCAGTTACCTCCCCAACGCAATACTGTCCGTAGGCACTCTTCGATCGGTGATCTGGGGCCCTATTCTGTATCGTTCCTACCGATCGGTGTAGTTGCTTAGAATCGGTAATGATGTCATTTTCCGTTCTTTATCTGAAGTTCCTGTTCAGTAAGCTTCTGAAACCTATTATCGATCGGTCCTCTTGCCGATTTTTCGACAACTATACTGGGAGGTATTGGATTTCAGTATGGCCCTCTCGTTCGGTTTGGTGTGGTTTATTTACACCTAGAATTTGTTATTTTAAACATACTGAGCGGTTTTAGCTTCGGATTTAGTGATTGTCTTAAGAAGAATCACCAGGACGCATCCGGGTGGAAAGAGAGTTCGTAATAGACTGTTTTCCTTTGTTAGAAATATGGTTTTAATTGTTGTTACTACGAATGATTATAACATAAAAAACAGTTTCGGTCAATATTCTCACAAAACACCTGCTATTTGCACATAATTAAGAGTTTAAAAAATCATTAAATTTGAAAAGGTCGGCTCTGCTTATGTATATCACATGAGTGTTACCTGAAATTACTAGTGACTTCGCGCACTTTTCCGCAGATGGTGTACTTATTAAATATCGAAACACGTTTAAAACTTTTAAGTAATAATGTAAAGGAATTTTTTGAAGCCTGATAGAGGAAACTTTCCAAAATTTCATTCATATACGGCTTACGCCCACATCATTCACAACGAAGTCAGCCTGCGTCTCTCTCGAGTGGAATTATGTGGAATAAAGAAGTGAAGGCATGGGAGCTGTAGTAGCCAAGTTGGTGCCGGCACGGTAGCTCAGCGTGTTCGGTCAGAGGGTTAGCAGCCCTCTGTAATAAAAGAAATGAGTGATCGGATCAACGAAGAACCTGAACGTGTGTCATAGGACGTCTGCCCCGAACAAATACAACGAACAATGTAGAACAAAATGAGGCTGAAAAAAAAAAAGTTGAATAGGCAATGAACTGCCGTGTCGAAGGTCGTAGGTTCACATATTGCTGGGTACGAAAATATTTTCTTTTTCTCTTCGTGTTCGTACCACATTTTGAGACGTGGTTAATCCTCAAAGTTAAGGATTTTTCTGAAATATTAATTGTTATTTACATGTATGAGATGTCTTTGCAACTAACTGAAGGCAGTTTGTTTATTGCCATACGCGTTTCGCTTCTTTTATTTGTGAAGCGTATTCACGAATGAAAGAAGCGAAACGCGCATGGCAATAAGCAAACTGCCTTCAATTAGTTGCATAGACGGAACGTGCCTCTATGAATTTTGAAGCCACTAAGGAACGACGGAAAACAGAAGATAATGACGAGTTTTTCGGGTGTTTCTGCAGATGTATTTGTACAATGTTGTACTACACTCCATTCCTAACTCATATTCTGAAACGTAAAATGCAAAACAAGATGTCGATGTGAATGAGGATAAAATGACATAATGTGACATTCATCAAAGTTTCCCGAACATAGACAATATTATATCGTTATCATGCATTCATGGAAACATGAATCTGCCAGGAAAGTATCATAACAGCGCACACTCCGGTGCAGAGGGAAAATCTCATTCTGCAAACATCTCCCAGGCTGTGGCTAAGCCATGTCTCTGCAATATCCTTTCTTCCAGGAATGCTAGTTCTGCTATGTTCGCAGAAGAGCTTCTGTGAAGTTTGTAAAGTAGGAGACGAGGTACTGGCGGAAGTAAAGCTGTGAGGGCGGGGCGTGAGTTGGGCTTGGGTATCTCAGATGGTAGAGCACTTGCCCGCGATAGGCAAAAGTCCCGAGTTCGAGTCTCGGTCCGGCAAACAGTTTTAATCTGCCAGGAAAGTTTCATAACAGAGCACACTCCGCTGCAGAGTGAAAAACTCATTCTGGATGGAAGCATGTGGTCAGCGAAATCTGAACAGTATTACGTACTCTAACCACACTTTTCAGTACTGTGAAGAATAGCGTTCCTGGGTCGGCTGCTAGCTGCTTCGGCAGCTTTGGCGCTGCGGTGCGCATGCGCAGATCTGAGGCATATTGCTATTGATTTATTTGCGCGAGGAGAACTGCCAACAGCATTCCGGCTCGCTTTGACGCTGCGGTGCGCATGCGCGGACCTGAGGCATATTGCTATTGATTTATTTGCGCGAGGAGAACTGGCAACAGCACTTCGGCTTGCTTTGATGCTGCGGTGCGCATGCGCGGATCTGAAGCATATTGCTATTGATTTATTTGCGCGAGGAGAACTGACAACAGCATTTCGGCTCGCTAGGACCCTTCGGCATCGTTTCCGGAATGCTTACAGAATAATGTTGGGGCTATCCTTCTAAAACAAGACTGTTCGGTGCGCTCGCGTACTGAATCGATAGGCAAAATGGCGGAAAGATGCAAAACAGGGCCCCTAGGGCGATATTCTGTATCGTTCATACCAGACGGTGCAGTAGTTTAGCCACGGAAGTGACGTCATTTGTTCTTTATACGAAGTTGCTGTTCTGTAAGCTTCTGAGACCTGTTACCAATCGGTCTTCCCACTGATTTTTCGACAGCTGTACTGAGAGGTTTTAGGTTTAGGTATGACCCACTCGTTCGGTTGGGTGTGATTTATTTACACCTAGAATTTGTTATTTTAGACATGTTGAGCGTTTTTAGCTTCGGATGAGTGATTGTGTTACTTAAGAATCACCAGAACATATCCGGACGGAAAGCGAGTCCATAATATACTGTTTTCCTTTATTAGAAATATGGTTTGTATTGTTGTTACTGTGAATGATTATAACATCAAAAAAACGGTTTCGGCCAATATTCTCACAAAATTCCTGTTATTTCTACGTAATTAAGAGTTTAAAAAATCATAAAATTTCAAAAGCTCGGCTCTGCTTACGTATATCACATGAGTCAAATGTTTTTTATTCCAGTCTTTGATCATAATATCAATTATTTTGACGATGACCGGTTTCAGTCAGTAATAACCACCCTCAGATCTTTTCTACACCATGTCCTAAAGTGATAAGGCCGTAATGGCCGTGCTGACTGAAACTGGTCATCGTAAGAAGAATTGATATTGTGATCAAAGACTGGAATAAAAACATTTGGCATTATTGGATCACTGTTGTACACGCGACTATGTTGCAGCTGGTGGTATCACATGAGTGTTGCCTGAAATTTCTATCGACTTCGCGTTTTTTTTCCACAAATGGTTTACTTATTAATCATCGAAACGCGTCTAAAACTTTTAAGCAACAATGTAAAGGAAGTTTGTGAGCCTGATAGAGGAAACCTTCCAAAATTTCATACATTTACGGCTTACATTCGGCAACGAAGTCAGCCTGCGTCTCTCAAGATTGGAATTATGTGGAATAAAGCACTGAGGGCACGTGGGTTGTAGTAGCGAACAAGTCGGCATGGTCCTCAACATGTTCTGTCAGAGAGCTGGCTGTGCTCTGTAATAAAAAAAAAATTAAATGAAGGTATCGACAACGAACTTCATCGGATGTCATGTGACGTCTTCTGCGATCAAATACAAAGAGCAATAACGATAAACTGAGTAAGGCAACGAACTACAGTCTCCAAGATCGCAGGTTCGCATACCGCTGCGTACAAAATACTTTTTTCCTCTTCGTGTTTGTAACACATTCTGAGACTTCGTTAATAGCCAAAGTTAAGTATTTTTCTGAAATATTCGTTGTTATTTACATGTAAGATGGTTCAAATGGCTCTGAGCACTATGGGACTTAATTTATGAGGTCATCAGTCCCCTAGAACTTAGAACTACTTAAACCTAACTAACCTAAGGACATCACACACACCCATGCCCGAGGCAGGATTCGAACCTGCGACCGTAGCGGTCGCGCGGTTCCAGACTGTAGCGCCTAGAACCGCTCGGCCACCCCAGCCGGCTACATGTAAGAGCGCGCTTTCTCAGTAATGAGTATCTTCGATTTTGTGACTTTCATATGTTTAAGAAATGAAAGATGAAATTTCTGTGCATGAAACAACTGACGGTGAGTTTTTCTTGTCACAAATAATTCACAATTTCTTTCTGCATGCATAGCGATTTCCAAGTGTGTGGCCTGACAGGAATCTAAGAGCACAACTTAAATTACTGCGAATGGAACTAGCAGCAATTGTCTTTATACTCTTGCTTGTCGCAAGTCAGGCTATGGGGGGGGGGGGGGGGGGTGAAACAAGAGCTGGCTGCACTCCAGTAATCTCTCCGGAAACCAACCCTTCGCTGAACAGTAGTGCCAGCCACCTGGGCACCTGTTGCAGGAGGCTCAACCACCCTGAAGGCTGCTCCCGCGAGCTGGCCGCGGTGGTCTCGCGGTTCTAGAACCGGAACCGTGCGACTGCTACGGTCGCAGGTTCGAATCCTGCCTCGGGCATGCATGTGTGTGATGTCCTTAGGTTAGTTAGGTTTAAGTAGTTCTAAGTTCTAGGGGACTGATGACCACAGCAGTTGAGTCCCATAGTGCTCAGAGCCATCTGAACCATTTTTTTGCTCCCGCGGGGCCGGAGACCACAGTCAAGCGCCTGTGCTCCCACAACCGTCACCCAAAGCACCCCCCCCCCCTTACCCACCCCTGTCCTCGCCTGTGCGCCCGCCATACCGCCATCGCGCCACTGCGACTTTGACAGTGTTTGGGGGTATGGTCCGTAGTGGGGGAAACAACCAGACAGGACCGGTATGCGCGTGAACAGAAATTATAGTGACGCCCACATAAAGTGAAATTGCTTGTGTAGTAGGGAGTGCGCGACATACGAGAAGTCTACGTCTTCATACATACTCCACAAGCCACTGTACGGTGCGTGGCGGACGGTACTCTGTACCACTACCAGTCATTTCGTTTCCCATTCCACTCGCAAATAGAGTGAGGGAGAAACGACTATCTGTATGCCCCCGTACGAACCATAATCTCTCTAATCTTGTCTTCGTTGTCCTTATGTGAAGAGTTCGTTGTCAGCACTAGAGTCGTTCTACAGTCAGCCTCAAAGGCCGCTTCTCTTAATTTTCTCAATAGTGCTCCGCAAAAAGAACGTCGCTTTCCTTCTAGTGGCTCCCATTTGAGTTACCAAAGCATCTGAAACTGATTTAATTTAGTTAGTGGACTCTCAACTCAAATTTAGAAGGAGAGTTTATTTGATTCAGTTGTTTGGTGTTCTTTCTTCTGTCATGTGTAAGTATCCTTCCAGACAAGATTGACTCCTTTATGAACTGAAGTTTAATAAAAACATAAAATATATAAGGACATTGTAAAAATTCATGCAGTGAAAAGTTCCATTTCGACGAAACTTCGTTCTCAGAACTGTGCCTTAGAGTAAGAATATTAATGATTTATATAAGAGGAAGTCCTGAACGGATTTTTCTATTTGAGTATTTGTGTAACTTGTGTGGAATTTATTTTGTTTTGTTGTATTACAGCTAACATTTGTTTTGCTTGGAGTGTGCCAATGTTTTGTGTGTCTTGATCTTGTCATTTATTTAAATACCAATTAGGGTTGTATTTAGATTAATCGCACCTTAGAGGTGCGGTCTTCTAAAGGACGCCGGCCGGTGTGGCCGAGCGATTCTAGGCGCTTCAGTCCGGAACCGCGCGACTGCTACGGTCGCAGGTTCGAATCCTGCCTCGGGCATGGATGTGTGTGATGTCCTTAGGTTAGTTAGGTTTAAGTAGCTCTAAGTTCTAGGGGACTGATGACCTCAGATGTTAAGTCCCATAGTGCTCAGAGCCATTTGAACCATTTCTAAAGGACGTCAGCATGTCTTCAGACTGCAGATGTTTCGTGGACTGGCCACAAAACCTGCCATCGATCTCTACTGCTGCATGGTCCAGCTCAATGACATAGGGAGAGTGCACTAAGTAAATTAAATGAATAACTTTAACATCTGATTCGGGTTAGTCAGAAAATTACCTTTCGTTTGACATGCATCTCCAGTTGATTAAACTCTTATTTCAAAAGTCGTCATAATTAATCTTTAATTATTCACTATCAGACTAATTTTCCCCGACGATGTGAGATCACCGTTGGCTTGCCTAACCAGCGGGTTATGGGTTCGTGAGGGCGGAAGAATTTTCTGGGCCCTAATTTGGTTAATTCTGTATCGCAAGGTGGCAAATATTGGCCGAAGCTAGTTTCAAATTCAGGCCACAGCAACTTGCCGCGGAAGGACACGAGCGTGCTGGCGTTCTCGCGGAAGGTGCTGCATCTTCATATACTCAACCCTTGCTTGGACCGCGGTCTCTGACCGCAGCGCTGATGGGGTCGGCTATACGGTCCTCTTGTTGTCGGCGGAAGCTTACTGTGTCGACGGCTCTTCCGCTATAAAAGTTTCGAGAGACACCTTGACCGTCCATTTGTGACTAGTTGATCCAGTTAAACGGAAGTGAGCAGTTACGACGGCCGCGAGTTCGCGACTAGCCACCTTCTTAGCTTCGGTGAACCGAAAAAAAGGTGAATGACAAACTTCACCACTTGCAAGGAAACAGAGAAATCGTCTCAAAAAAAAAAAAAAAAAAAAAAAAAAAAAAAAAAAAAAAAAGGTTGAAATGGCTCTGAGCACTATGGGACTCAACATCTGAGCTCATCAGTCCCCTAGAACTTAGAACTACTTAAACCTAACTAACCTAAGGGCATCACACACATCCATGCCCGAGGCAGGATTCGAACCTGCGACCGTAGCGGTCGCGCGGTTCCAGACTGGAGCACCTAGAACCGCTCGGCCACACTGGCCGGCCAAATCGTCTGCACAAGTAATTATTTTGCAACATCTCTGCAGATCAACCTTCATTAGTATTCACGCCATCGTTTACAAAAGCCAACAGCCGCTATAAGTTGACGATGCTAATTCCTTGCAGAACTTTTCTATCTTCTTCGGCACAGAGTTTGCGTTCCTGTTTCATTGGTATGAATATTTACACCCCATAATTCATGGTGGATTGAGAAATATGTGTTAATCTGTGGAGTTTTATTGATTACTATTCCCGAAGAGTACATAATGGCATGTTTTTCATTGTTACTCGTATGTTGGACAAAATATTTTGCCACTTATAGCGTTAAGGCTGCTGGCACCTTGGCACCGACACCTGACCATTCAGCTGACGAGCGACGTGGTCGAACAAAGCTCATGTTTTGAGTGTTGCGCAGTTCCACATGTACGATTTGATTGACAATGAATTTGAATTTATCGACTGACTTTCCCGACGTCTGACGGTGATCGCCGAAACTGAAATCTCTTTTTTTTTTGGTCGACGTCACAAACAGCAAGAGATGGATGCGAAAAAATTATGGTTACATAAATATTTTTGTATAAAGAGTACGTTAGAGATATTTCTGGAACTGGTTTGTTAATTATTGCTTTGCTTAAAATACCGTAAGGAAAAAATTGTTTTCCGCTTGTGAAAAATAAAAGGCTTATTATGTTACATGCAATCGGGAAGATTCTTCAATGTGTAAAGAAATACTTACCTTTTCCATGTTGATTACTGTTAATGCAAAATCTCGGAGTTGCTCTAATACACGCACTTGATTCTTCAATGCTCCAAGTGGTTATATTTAAAGTACAGATACTCACGTGGGTCCAGTGTGGGCTGTAATTATCGTCTGACAGCGAAACTTGCTAGATATTCCAACGCGTTAATGTGGAACTGATGCGCTTTGGAAAAAAGTTAATTCCAATTTTGGCGGTCAGATGCAAATCTGGCGCTGTACAGCATTTCGTCGACTTCTCCGGTGCTGATATTAAACATACTGTGTAAATGGCAGGTAATAATAATCTCAACATTATGACTTTCTCACTTGTTTCACCTTTTCTGTCCACGTCTTCCTAATTAACTGCGTATGAAAACATTTCTATACGCCTTTGTTGTATTCACAGTGCCTGATTTACATATGGTTGCCAAAATGTGACCAATTTTTTTCCATAGTAAATCGCTTCCGCATTAACGGATTAGAATAACTACCACGTTTCGCTGCTACACAGCCCACACTGGACCTCTGTGAGTAGCTACACTTTAATTACAACCACCCAGAAATACAGAAAAAGATGAGATTGATCAATTTAAGATTTAGTTCAAAATTTAACTGAAAACAAGTAAACGGTTTTTAATTTGAAATAACAATGTGCGACCAGTTCTGTAGTATTGTACCAGGGTCTGGAGGTCTTGTCAGGTAGACATGACAACAGACATCGAACGAATTCAGGATTGTAACAGGCTGGAATAGCCCAGTGGCAGCTTATGCAAAATTTTACCACTGTCCTACAATACTACAAAAATAAACAGATTGCGTTCCCGTATGTCGCCACGATAGGCACAACTTAATTCTGTTGCTATATTAGCTGTACTTAATACACTAAGACCATACATGATGTTTATATGTTTATGACTTCCACTATTTTTTTCACTCCCACTGTACCCCACACATCTCTGTTCCCAAATAACAAACATGAAAAGCAAAAAAAGATCATTGTAAACATCACACCCACAAATCCAACCCTTTTCGTATACTTTCATACTAAATTTCCTCAAATACTCGCTTTTTTAGCACCACGTACAGCTTTTTGAGTTACAAGGCAGATAATCATGACTAAATCGAATATATTAATTTTGCATATATAAACTGAACTGTTTAAATATATTTAAATTTTGTAAGGAATAAAAGATGGTGGCAGCAGGAGTCAAACCCAAACTGACGACTTGTCAGTCCGTGCACTTAACCACTGCGCACGACACTGACACTGACACGTCATTTGCTGGTCAAAAATCCCTCATACCTCATATTCTACGCGTATATCTTTACAGAGCATTTTATCTTTTCCTACGGCCCTCTCAGGCGAAATATTCTAGGAACTTGAAAGGGACATCTACCTGCTTCTATTCACATATGTAGTTTGAGCCAAACCAGTGTTCTCTTTGTCATGACCTCTCCTTGTTAGATTTGAACTGGAGTATGTCTACCTAAGTCTTTAACTCTCACTTTCTATTCCAAAGATCCACTGGAAAAGGGCCTCTTTAGCAGATCATCTGTAGAATTCACCATGTTGATTCATAATACTTTACCCGCACTTTCAAAGAAAAACACTACCCTGGTGCTGTGACCACGACAGCACCCACAGTGCCAGAAGTGATGACATTAAATCAGAGCATGCACAGTCGAAAACGGACAGCTGCGTTCCTTCTGTGAGATGTCTGTAGCATGGCTGACATCATTTCAGCGCTCGGCACGGGTTTCTAGTTATAGCGGGAAAAACGCTACAGAACATGGTTTCATCCTTTTTATATGCATACCAGCATGCATGTGAGGAGAAATGGGATAATTTTACTGCGATTCCCATCTCACATTTGAAGAGAAATGTCATAATTTAAATGCGATATTTACAGCGTGTTGTAGCACGTTAGCACATGAACACTTGTATACCACAAACTAAATTGTAAAAAAAAAAAATGCTCAGGGAACTTAAATTGGGCTCTGTGGAAGGAAGACAACGTCGTTCTCCCGAAATCCTGTTGGGTAAATTTAGAGAAACTGTATTCAAAGAGCACTTTGTGACCATTATGCTGCTGCCATCGTACATCTTGCATAGGGAACATGGGAACAGGATAAGTGAGTTTAGGACACATAGGAGTCTTCAAAGTCATTTAGACAGGCGTTTTACCACGTTCAGTAAGTGAATTAAATAGGAAAGAAATGCGCTAGCAAATTGCAGTAGGAAGGAAGAAAAAGCCTTTTTTCCCGTAAATACGTTACAAAATAATGAAAAGGTGCTTACACTACAGCATTTTATTCATTACTTGAAGACAATGTAGTTTTCTTTCATGTGGAAAACTTTTTCACACATACTTACTGTAATGTCTTAACATTACGTTAATTAAACTTACATTTTCGGTGTATAGTGTGTGTCATTTGTTTCTGTAAGTGATGCCAGCTTTCCAGGTTTTTTGTTTTTACTTGTTTTCTATCTGCCTTTATATGTGTTCGTGGAACTGCGTTAATATAGAATTAGGAGAGGAATGAGATTTGTAATCACGTGTAGGAATGTATGTCTACTGCATAATCAAATATTGTTAACAGTGAGTTGCTTTTCATATTTACTTAGTCATTTAACAACAGTTTATTTTCTGTGTTTGTTTCCTATACATAATAGTTTTCTTGTTAAGTTATCAGGTGTTTAATTATTTATTCTATTTTCATGTATTCCTCTCTTGTAGATGGTCTATGATTCATTTCTATTAACTGTTTTGCTAAAGTTGGTGGCATGTCCTATACCGTTAGCCTCTGGCACGGAATATGTGTACCCCAACTGTTTGCGTGTAGTGTTATTCCCGTGAAAATGAGCAAACGTTTTCTGAATGTTTGCGAGCCGTGCATCTGGCCAGAACTTGGGTACCAGCTGGATATTCACCTAATGGGATGTGGGAAACCGCCTAAAAAGGACGTGCAGGCTGGCCAGCATATTGATTTTCGTTGTAAATCCGCTGGGTCGATTCGATCCAAGGCCAGCGCACCCTTACGTCACGGAAAAGGTGCTTTTAACACGCTCGGCTAGCTTATTTTTTTGTGGGAGGGGGTTCTCCTTCCTCCCCTGCAACCCATCCATACGCTCGCCAACTTTTACTTTCTCAGCACGGCCTCTTCGCCTTTAAGCAAAAGATATAATGAAGAGAAATATAAAAGTGTTACTTCTGCATTACATTAAATCCAGTGTTTTTTTTTTTAAGGAAAGTTGTCGATACCAGGAAGCTGGAGACAAAATGGGCAGGTGTCAAGGAACTTGAGACCTGGCCAAAAATCTGGAACTTATGGCGACATTTCTCAGGAGCCATAATGTGTGAAGGCGCTTTTCTTTATGGCACTGTCCTTGTAGTATGGTTTTCCTCTACTGGATAAAACAGAAAATTATTTTCCCTCCTTTTTTAAAAAAATAAACATTGACACATATGACAAACAAGTATGACTCAAAGAAAGTAATCTCTTCTTGAAAGGGAAAAACGTTTTGTCGTGAAGTGCGACATTTACTAAACATGCAGATAGTTTGTTAAACAGCTTTGCATCCACTCTTTGTATTTAGGTTGTGACAAACGAAAGTGCTCCGCCGTAAAGAATAGTGTAAAATGTAGCAAGGAAACGTGTCCTTTCGATATCATATAATAATAAACATATGGTTCCAGCAGCCAAGTCACGCTGTTAGTTTTTGCATTGGGATAGCAGTACCAGGCAGGTTTCAGAATATAACTTACGACTATCTGCGATCGATGGTTCTGATGATAGTTGATACTTTCTTCCTTATCCATTTCAAGGTTTCGCTCCTATCTCTGCACACAAACCTGTGTGGGAAGGAGTCAACGAGCTGACCTTGTCGACACATACGGCTTGGCGTTAGATTGATTTTATGTAGTTTTTCCTTTGTGGGAATTGTGTTGTTAACAACATCATACCAGGTGGCCCTGATGTGGGACAGCAGAGTAGGATTGTTGATATTCTTCCATATCCTCTGCCAATTTGCGATAGGCTATTTTTGTTTTGCTGGCTTCCGTGGAAAGTGTTTTGTTAGTTTGACGTACAAGGATTTTAATGGTCGATCGGGGTGGTACTTCTTGCAAATGACTAAGTTCCAATAAGTATCGACCTATATAATCTAGTTCCTGATTTATGGAACCCACATTGATTGGGGGTAGGCTGGTCGTAGGTTCTAATCGCGTCAATAAGCATTTTGTTATGGCATTGTAGTTGTTATGAAGGGTTTTACGAGTTTCCTTAAGAAAAAGAGCTGTAGCTTGTGCCTTGAAGTTCTTGATTCCTAAGCCTCCGTTTATCCGTGTTAAGTCTTAAAAATGGTACCCCGCCAGACGTACCAAACCAAGATAGTGTGGATTTTCTGAGCAATTGCTGTTGTTATGGCTAAGACGGCTGCCACGTATGTATTTTGCAAAAGACATAGATGTTAAAAAATCGAACCTCTGAAATCTGACGTTCTTGCTTTATGTTCTTTAACTGTAGCTAGAAATACATTAAGCTTATCTGTCCCGTTATCCGTGCTGACGTCCTTAGGTTCGGCCCATATTTTCAGTCCCAGTTGAGTTCTGTTTACTTTTGTAACCAATAAGTTATGTGCGAATGTGTTAGCAACTCGACCTAGTTTCAGTGATTTGATATTCCCGAAAATTAATATTTGCTCCTACCGCATCACAATAGTCCTCGTCAATGTGTTTGGGTGTCCATATTTCCGCATTATCGTTCACTATGAAACTAATGTCGTCCGCATATGCGAGACATACTGTCTTGGTGTTAAAAATTTGGAGAGCTTTTAATGTGAGATGCAACGTTTTTACTAGCGGTTCCATACATAATACGTATAAGGTTGTTGACAGGGGACATCTTTGGCGATTTGAGCTGGTCCTGTAAGCTGTCCATTGATTTTGATTCTTGAAAAGGATTCCGTTAAATTTTTTTCAATAATTTTCGCGAAATGCACACTAAAACCCATTGTCTTCAAAATAGTCAGTAAAAATGTGTGATTTAGCTTGTCATAAGCTTCATCGAAATCAAGGAAAACGAGAGATAATTTGGTCCGGCATACTGACGTGAGCTGTACTGTGTGTCTGTATTCCGACAGAAGATTAGACATAGAGCGACCAGTTGCAACGCTGGAATGATATGAACCCAAAAGTTTGGTAAGTGCCAATTTCTTTCTGTCCTCTAAAAGACGCGTAAAAATTTTAAAATCGGCGTTCAATAAACTTATGGGCCTGTAATAATTTACTTGTTTCGCATCTCATACCTTGGGTACCAGGACTACCAGTCCTGCAGTCAAGGTGTCGGGGAAGCAAAGTATCTCACTGAACGTTTTTGTAATTTCTTCGCCAGTATCATCCTACATCAGAGCATAAAATTCTAGAGGAAACCCGTCTATTCTAGGGGCCTTGTTTTTAGGTGCTGGGTTGATCTTTAAAAGAATTGCTTGCGACATAAAACGCTCTAATAGGCCCTCATTGTCAGCTGCGGTTACCTCACTATGCACTGAAGACGAAATGTTGTTCCCTTTGTAAGGTGTCAGGCAAATCCAACACCTTCCATGAAAACACTGACATGATAAGCAAATCCAGTAGTATATCACATAGCTCCGAATAAATCGTGACATTAAATTAACCAAAGTAATACGAGTAACGAGTGAGCAAATGGAATACCACAGGCTAACACAAGAATGCCTAAATGCATGTCATACCTTCCCACCATGAGACAGACGCAGTTCCGAGGGGAGAAACGAGAACAGAAGCCGACAGCAGTACCGTGTTAAGCTGGAAGGCCCTACGATAAGGGACGGATACCCACGTCGCCAGCTAACCGCTAGGACCACCCCCCAGCCCATGTTAAAAGATAGAGCCCTCCAGAAGAACAGTATAGGTCTTACGATAACACAAAAAGGGCCACCCCAGCCGCAAGTTTTAGCGTGAGACTTTTTCGCGTCTCTGTTACGTTGCAAACTTTAAAAACATTGCCCCACCACGAAAAGTATAACGTTTCTCATTGGATAGAAAGAATTTTTGTAGGCGGAGCATAAGGTTAACATTGAGACCCTGATTGGTCAGATGAAAACACAGCCAGATAGTTTTTATAAACCAACTTCGGTAAATTGTAGTAAGGAGAAGTTAGAGGAGAGTTGCTTCCGAGACGGCGAGGTGAGCGGAGCTGTGCTGTCTGCCGCCCCCTGACGAACACCGACAAGGTAATGAACGCACGCGAAGCCGCATAACAGTGCATAAAGCTTCACTCAGAACTGCAGAAGTCTCATCTGTTACACCCCCTTTTTGCGTAATACTAGTGTCGATCGTCAATTAAAGCTCATGGTGTTCACATTTGCCACTTGAAATAAAAATCTGAAACGCGATGATTTTTCTGTTATATAGTTATTGAGAAGCCACATCAGCCACTGTAATTTACAACAAGTTAGATAAGTAATTAAAGATAATTGAGGGTCACTGTAGACCATTTTGATAGCTTTCACTCTTGCGAAACTTAATTTAAACCTAGATTATAGATGTGATATGGCATAGGTCATCCTTCGATCCATTGTAGAACTTGGAAACCCACTCAGGGAATATTCGTTCACATTTTTGTTGAACGCAGTTGGTTTTTATCATCCTGTATTAAAACATTTCCTTTTATCAATAGTGCAATTTATAAACAATGTTTTGTGAGTAGAATAAAATTTCCAATGGTAAACTTAACTGCTTTTTCGACGTTATTTTACCAGCTAACTAAAAATAGGAAAGCCTGGAACCCCTTCCACTAAATTTAGTTAGTATTAAGATTCTTTTACAGGGAGTGCAGTGGAGCTGACGCTGAAATCATTAAGTATTTGGTTATATCATCGCTAGTCTCACTGAACTCTTCTGAACTCTACATGTCATGTGTGGTTTGGCGTGTCCTTACCAGCAACAGGTCCCAGGTTCAAACTAGTCAATTTCCTAAAAAACACGCTCAGAGCGTCGTTGCGCGAAAGTGGTAGGGAGACACGATATAGAACAAACAGACACCACGCAGAATGTTAGAGAATGGCGACCCTGCCAGGATGGTAAAATACCATGATTGAAGGTCGACCACATGCCTAACTAGGTCAGAAAAATATCCTGTTAAAAAATTTTCGTAATAAAAATTTTTTTTGAAAGGCATAAATAGTTGAAAACAGTAGCTGCAGCGATAGATAGTAAGACATTGTAGCAGAGACAATAGCATAATTAAGTTATGAATTTTAAAAATTGTTAGAATCAAGTTTTCTCCTCAATGCAAGCGCACAGGTGGCGGATACATCGTTCACAAGTTGGTTCTGACCCAACAAGTAAGTGAATTGATTGTCAGTCTTGGGTATAATAAGTGTCAAGTAGTGTGAACAAAAAGTTTATGAAACGCGTGAGATCGTATGAGCGCATGTTGACTCGAAGTAGGGCGCGCGAATTGCTTTTAAAACAGAAAATAAGGGATTCGGAAAGATTAGCAATGGCAGATCGAGACCTTGACCGAATCGAGGTAGAGACCCAGCATGAAAATGGACAGAGAATAGAGGACAGTGCAACAGACGATGCAGTATCGCGAGAAATAGGACATATAACGCACCATAACGAGGATAATGTACGTCAAGGCATAGAAAACGTAAGTCAGCATACGACAGAGGAGCAGAAAAGTAGAGAGACAGTCGATGAGGATTCTAACTTGCGTCTTGAATACGTAGAACCCATAGTACAAGTAATGAGAGCTCCCTCACCACAGAGTACAAGGAATGCGAGCAGAAACGTGTAACAGCACAGTTCAATGCAATCGGTTGCGAACCAACACTTGGGCGAAAACACAGAGCGTAGGACGTCGGAAGAAAACGCAATAGGACCCACCAATCTGGCAGAATTATTACAACAAATTACGGAAACCATGACAAGGCAAAATAAAGACATAGCGAACCAAATTCAAATTCAGAATGCAGAAACCACGAGACAAATGCGTGCGATTAAAGAACAAAAAAAAAAAAAAAAAAAATTCAGTTACACCTAAATCATATTGCAGACGAGGCAAAAGAATCTCGAGAAGTGATAGGAAACTTAATAACAGGTCACAATCAACTGAGAACAGACATTGACAAGGTACAAGCGGACGTACAAACATTTCGTAATGACATTCAGGACGAGATCAATACATTACGTAACAACATCCAGGGAGAAATCAAGAAACTAGAGAAACAGATAAACGAAAATACTAGACAAGCAGCAGGTACAGCGCGCGAAGTTGTTGAAAACAGTGTGCTACACAAACATATCACAAAAGCAGCGCTGAAAAGATATGATAACCGCATAGTCAAACGAAGCAACAATTTCAGAAATTGCGAACAGAGTTGCAAACCATTGAAGAGCGTAGTGAACAGGATCGAACAAACACAGAGTCTGCAACCACATCCGTATCTGTAACAGCACCGGAAAAACAAGCAATTAACGAAGATATTACGCATTTGCGATTCCAATCACAAGCGGAAAGTAACATACGTGAAATCAGACAGCCTGCACAGCAACAAACACGTTTCGAAATTCTTGATGAACAAACGTCATCACAAACACATGCGGAACCACAAATGTATGTTTCAAGACAGTTTGGATCGTGTAATGAAGCAGCAAGGTTAGCCAGACAAGATACCGAACCAATACCTGACAATGGAAAGCCAGGTCGCGAAGAGTACAGTGCAATGCATTCGCTACACGTTCACAACCGGTGGAAGAAAATTATTGCGTATCACTCCAACGATACTACGCAAGGGTAGGCGAAAGTTACAGTGGACAATATCCAATGGGTCTACCACAACCGGAAAGAACGACGGGAGAAATGATCAGAAACAAAGGTGGCGAAGAATCGCGAATTTCATATGGAACTATGACGAAGTACGACAACGATCATTTCCTCACAGTCAGTAAATTTCAACACTTTCGAGAAGGAAGCTCATTACATCCACGAACGTTTATTGATCAATTAAGAGTAGGATTACCAGAACACTGGACGCTAGCACACAAATTAGACTTAATATGTGCACACATGTCAGGAACAGTCGCAGAAACTATGCAGAATATTGCAGCGACATGCCGATCGTACGAAGATTTCAGAGAGAAGTTTCTCTCACGATATTGGTCCAGCGAAGCACAGAACAGAGTGAAGTACGAATTATTACAGAACCCATATTTTGAAAATTCAGGAGAGAAGAGTCCCGTGAAATTTTTCGAATTAATAGCAAAGAAAAATCAATGCTTAGATGTACCATAAAGTGCCGGAGAGTTGATTAAATTATGCGCGATGAAGTTACCATTGAAATACCAGCAATCATTAGTAGGTCGCGGAGGCAATGACGTCGAAGCATTTAAAGGTATTCTAAGGGAACTAGAGTTCATATTTTCGGAAGATGACGCAAGAAAAAGACGAAGCGCACGTGAAAACGAAAGCAAAAAGCAGTGGAATCCACAAGACACAGTACGAAGAAACAATAATTACGAACCACGTGATAACTTCGCACCAAGAAACGACAATAGATTTCAACAAAAAACCGGTTATGGATTTAGAAGAGAATATGGCAATAACTATAATTCACCCAGGAACGGCAACAAATATTACAGAGGGAATAACGACAACCGGAACGGGTACTGGAGAACCAATAGACCGACAAATTATCAACAAAGAAACCACTATCAACAAGCTGAACAAGAAAAGAGAATACAGATAGAAGAGGTGGAGGTAAGACCACCAAACCCCGATAAACGTTCGAATTGAGAGCTAAGCGCCCATGCCAAAGAGAATGACGTACCGACCCAGGACAATTGCAGCACCTTGAACAGAGAAGTAAAAATCTTATAACGAGAAGAGAAGAAGGAAGAAACAAATCCGCAGGGACCAGATGAAAACGAAGACAAGTAAATAACAATATCGTGTTGGGACGAAATTAATTGGGAGAATACTGACGAGGAAGATGAATTACCAGGGGCATGCACAACGAATGTCGGAGGAAAGGACGAAGTAATGAGTATTGCAGAGCTATTTTAGATGGAAACAAGGGAAAGCGAATTCTATGAGGATAATGCGCAGTCGACAGAAGTTGAAAATATGTTACTAGTGGGCACACAACCCAACGTATATAATGAAGGAAGTTATGAAGCGATAATTAGAGCATTTAGATGCGATTATGTGGAAGTAGCGACGAAGAAGGAGAAGATAGACGAGGATGAGGAAAAAGTAGAGTATGTTGAAGAAAGCGTAAATGAAGGAAGAAATAGAGAAGAGGAAATAAAAGAAAGAGAAGTAGCAGTCGAAGCTTATCCTACAAAAAGTTCGAATTCACAAGGGAAATTCCTAAAAAAACTCATGTATGATTCAGTGGAGGATTCGTTGATGCAAGAAAAAGAAGAAGAACAGAACCAACCCTTTCAAATTCAACCAATTGTGAAGGCCATGGTAAAGCATATCCCAGTCAATATTGTAATTGATAGCGGAAGTGAACTGACTGCGATCTCAGAAAATTTATTCATGCAGTGTAATGCCAATGAGGAATTGTCAGTTCTGAAAACACGTAAGATTAAAGTAAGAGGTCCTATTAGAAACAATGCTGCGGAAGTTACGAGAAAAACAAGGCTAACTCTTTCGTGTCAAGGTCAAAAGATCGAAGCCAACTTCGTGATTATACCTACACTAACTGTAGATTTGATTATAGGTGCAGATTTTTTAAATGAGAGACGAGCGATAATAGATATGGGGAAAGGTAGCGTAACATTCGGGAATGTCACACTTCTCTTTGAGCAAAAGCTAAAATTAGAAGAAATACCAGTTATAAACAAACAATTAAGAATGGCGCGAGATAAAGAGGATGAAGAATTAGAATGGTATGCACAAAAGGGGGAATCGCCTCAACTCATGTTATAAGTCCATAAAGAAATCGACGAAAAATTGCAAGAAATTCAAGGTATTTCGGAACACAGTAAAAGAGAATTAGAGGGTATTTTACGAGATAAAGCAGAGGTATTTTTACCTAAGACTGGCAGTATTAAACACTTTCAGTACAAGTTTGAAGTAAAACAGCACAAACCATTTAGAGTGCCACCCTATACAATCCCATTAAGTTACAGGAATAAAGTATTCCAGGAGATATCTAAAATGTTAGATGACGATATTATTGAACCAGCTACCTCCACATATAACAGCCCGCTCCATATTGTACAAAAGCGAGATGGGAGCATCAGGTTAGTGCTTGATTCCAGACAGATCAACACAATCATAATCACTGAGACAGATCGCCCAGAAAAATTAGAGGAATTGATACAAAACGTCCACGGTGCTAAGATATTTTCATCAATTGATTTACGGAGTAGTTTCTGGCAAATAGAATTGGCCCCAGAATGTAGAAAAATTACAGCGTTTATCGTATTCGGTAGATGTTACCAGTTTAAACGATTGCCATTTGGTTTAAACATATCATCAGCAGCGTTTATTAGGGGATTTAATATTATACTCAGTCCTGAAATTTTACAAAACATTACTTGTTATGTTGATGATGTGATTATAGCAGAACCCTCTTGGGAACATCACAACGACACATTAAATCAGTTTTTACAGGTCATGAAAGAGCATGGGGTCACAGTAAATATAACAAAATCCAAATTTGGAAGGCGAAATGTCAAATTTCTAGGACACATAACTTCCGAGAAAGGGGTAATGCCCGACCCAGAAAAACTAACGGCAATCAAAGAATTCTGTACTCCATATAATAAGAAAACTCTCAGAAGATTTCTAGGTCTCACCGGATTCTATAAAAAATTTATTTGGATCGACTCTCTGGCAACACCACGCCTATGTGCATTGGCTAGAAAAAAACACGCCATGGGTATGGGATCAACAAGCCAATGAAGAATTTTTAAAAGTGAAAAACGCACTAACAATTGCACCGATTTTAGCACATCCTGATCTAACACTAAATTTTTGTATGGCCACTGATAGCGCGAAAACAGGTTTAGGAGTTGTTTTATTCCAAGAATACGAACAGGCAGGGCTAAGATCATATAGAACAACTGCATTTGCCAGTTGGGTACTCACAAAAAGCGAGAAAAACTATTCAGTCACGGAGCTGGAAGCATTGGCCATTGTATGGGGCTTCCAACGTTTTCGATACTTGTAATTCGGAAGAAAAACAAAAGTATACACTGACCACAAAGCATTAGAATTTCTGTTATCCGCCAAACTAACTCATGGGAGGTTAGCCAGATGGATGTTAATACTACAAGAATTTGACTTCACTATTACACACATACCAGGACCAGCAAATGTATTAGCAGATGCTTTATCACGATGTCCACAGGGTGCATCCAATAACATAGGTTTGGAAGCAGCAGAAGACCAGTTTACTATGTACTATATGAAAAAAGTACCTTTCGAAAACTACATTACGACAGCATTGAAAAACATAGGCAAAGAACAGGACAAGGATCCCGAAATACTAGGACTCAAACACATGTGGAGAAGTAAGGATTTTCCAGACATTCGACAGCACTATCTCGTAAAAAACAATGTTTTATTTTTTAGACGAAATGTTGCAACGAATGAATGGTTAATTTATATCCCAGATCAACTAATCAATAAGTACATACGGTATACACATTTAAGTAATGGCCACTTTGGAACATAGAAATGCTTTTTTAAAATAAAACAAACAAGCCATTTACCTAATATGGAAAGATGAATTAGAACAGCATTAGTCAAAAATGTATGAGGGCTAAACACGTCACCTTCCAAACCAAGCCACCTATGTTTCCAATAATCCCTAAAAGATTAAAACAAATAGCTGCAACAGATTTGACGGGGCCCGTCCCACTCACAAAAAATGGATATATTTTCATATTTGTCGTTTTGGAACTTACTTCTAAATATGTTACCTTGACACCATTAAACCGGGCAGCAAGATTTTCTCAGACAAGTAGGTCGAGTGGAACGAATAATTTCGGATAATGGCCCACAATACAAATCAGTGCAATGGCAGAACATGTTAAAACAACACAAAATAAAACCCATCTACATATCTAAGTACAAACCTAGCGTAAATCCAGCAGGACGATCTATGAAGGACATAGGCACTTTATGCTGATTATATGCAGGCAAAAGACACAACACTTGGGATATTTACCTTAAAGATTTTCAAGAAGTAATAAATGAAATGCCACATAGCACTACACTACTACCTCCAGTTACTGTGCTTAAAAATATTGAACCCAAAACATAACCAGAGAAAATGTTAGATTTCCTATTGTACCATGTAGACAGCACAAACAAGTCATAGCAACAGCACTCTCCAACATCAGAAAGGTAGCCATTAAAAGAAAAGAAAGAGGAGATAGAACAGCAATTAAAAGAACATTCCCAGTACGCCAGAAAGTATTTGTAAAAACACACCAACTCTCCAGCAAACAGAAACACAAAATACATAAGTTTTACGCTGCTTACAAAGGACCTGTCATAATTAGCCGAATTGCTCATGATAATGCTGTGGAACTAATGAACCCAAAAACAGGCAAAACCTGAGGACTCCAGCAAGGACGAGATGCAACAACCCACAAGTTGCAATGCGAGAAGTATCAAGAAAGGAAAGAATGTAATTAGCAAGACATGATTCCTACAAGGCAGAAGCGTCAAGACAAGGGAAAGGACAGCGAGACCAACAGAAGGCCCTTGTAGCCGGAGTGGGCAGTAAATAAATCTGCTGCCAGGCTGAACCACACGGTGGTGGAACCCTGCTGGGACGGAGCATGGAACCACACAGTGGCGGAGCCCTGCAGAGACACGACAGGATGCCAAATGCCAGAAGGGTATCCGAGCGCCCTGACTCGGTGGAGCGAGCAAAAAACGGCCCGACGAGAAGACCGCTTGGGCAAGACACCACTGGCAAAAAAATATGTGTAAACGCCACACTACTGCTATTAAACAGTATGCTGATGCAAGAAACTGAAGAAAACTTCCACAAAGTAAAAATGACACGCCCAAACAATTTATCAAACTGTTACTAAGACGAGAACTTCAAAGCGACTAGTTACCAATAAATATTTCCATATCCTGCCCAGCGAAGAAGCAAGAAGCAAGTAAGAAGCAGAGAAAAAGCAGGAAGAACAGAAGTTGAAGATTCACAAGATTGAAACCAAGAAAGAAGATGGGTGAAGAATAGAGGACATACCTTCCCAAATCCCTATCCTATTGTAAACTAGTCGTCTGCGAAGTATTACAACGAAAAACGACCGCTTTCAACGACACATAACGATGAATTTCACGCATACAAAGCCAATAAACCACTAGATTCTGTACTCCCAGCTCCATTCCATTATGGGACCTCCACAACAGCAACACACACTTGCAAAGCCAACAAGGAATGACGAACGAAGCTGTACATCAAATACTTGCCCACATCCATCTCACTCAAGTCCATCACCTTCGTGCAAAAAACATTCGCCAACCTCATGCTTAAACATTCATAGGATTGTGTGAATGTGTGAAATCAAATTATCTGATGTAGGAATTGTGCAAAAGAAACGTGTGAAAAACTGAATAAGTTAAGCACATCAGACAGCTAATAAACTACAAAATAACAGTCTTTGACTATGGACTTAAGTAAAAAATAGACTATCGATAAAAATAAGTCATTAGTTCTGAAATGGACAGTATATTAAGAACAAAAGTAAGGCATAATAAACACTAAAACTATATGCCACTTATTTTCTCCTCATAAAAATAAAAGAATAACTATATTTTACTTATTTTCTCCTTATAAAAACAAAGAATAAAAAATTATCTTGTTGGATGTTTTCCCTTTTTTTAACATTTGTACCATTTGTTAGGATAATATCTCAATACTTGTGTATGTATATTTCTTTGTCAAAGCAATTCTTGGAAATAATTCTTATTTGTTAGTGTAACAATGTTGAAGTGAGTGTCTAGAAACAAAAACATTTTACTTGTACATGATATTTAGAAAACGTGTTAGGAATAGATTTTACTTAATTACTACATTTATAAAAACAATATTTCTAAGAAAATCGATGTGAAAGACTCCTCACATTCGATAACAAACTTCTTAAAAAACAAACTTCACAATTAAATAAAGAAAGAAAATAATTAAAAAGTAATAATTATAATAGAATAAAAATATTATTCCCTTGTCAATATAAACATATTTTTAATAATAATGTGGAAGAATATAAAACCATAAATTAGTAATACAAACTAGCATAGAACAGAATAACGTGGCTGAACAGTAGTCAACAAAATTTAGATAACGGAATAATTTTTGACTGACTTAGACAACGATTCAATCATTGACTAACTTCAGTGCAAAAATTAAGTTCGAAGGGTGGTGATATGTAAGGCGTCAGGCAAATCCAACACCTTCCATGAAAACACTGACATGATAAGCAAATCCAGTAGTATATCACGTAGCTCCGAATAAATCGTGACATTAAATTAACCAAAGTAATACGACTAACAAGTGAGCAAATTGAATACCACAGGCTAACACAAGAATGCCTAAATGCATGTCATACCTTCCCACCACGAGACAGACGCAGTTCCGAGGGGAGAAACGAAAACAGAAGCCGAGAGCAGAACCGTGTTAAGCTGGAAGGCCCTACGATAAGGGACGGATACCCATGTCGCCATCTAACCGCTAGGACCACCACACAGCCCATGTTAAAAGATAGAGCCCTCCAGAAGAACAGTATAGATCTTACGATAACACAAAAAGGGCCACCCCAGCCGCAAGTTTTAGCGTGAGACTTTTTCGCGTCTCTGTTACATTGCAAACTTTAAAAACATTGCCCCACCACGAAAAGTATAACGTTTCTCATTGGATAGAAAGAATTTTTGTAGGCGGAGCTTAAGGTTAACATTGAGACCCTGATTAGTCAGATGAAATCACAGCCAGATAGTTTTTTTAAACCAACTTCGGTAAACTGTAGTAAGGAGAAGTTAGAGGAGAGTTGCTTCCGAGACGGCGAGGTGAGCGGAGCTGTGCTGCCTGCCGCCCCTGACGAACACCAACAAGGTAATGAACGCACGCGATGCCGCATAACAGCGCATAAAGCTTCACTCAGAACTGCAGATGTCTCATCTGTTACACCCCCTTTTTGCGTAATACTAGTGTCGATCGTCAATTAAAGCTCATGGTGTTCACATTTGCCACTTGAAGTGAAAATCTGAAACGCGATGATTTTTCTGTTATATAGTTATTGAGAAGCCACATCAGCCACTGTAATTTACGACAAGTTAGATAAGTAATTAAAGATAATTGAGGGTCACTGTAGACCATTTTGATAGCTTTCACTCTTGCGAAACTTAATTTAAACCTAGATTATAGATGTGATATGGCATAGGTCATCCTTCGATCCATTGTAGAACTTGGAAACCCACTCAGGGAATATTCGTTCACATTTTTGTTGAACGCAGTTGGTTTTTATCATCCTGTATTAAAACATTTCCTTTTATCAATAGTGCAATTTATAAACAATGTTTTGTGAGTTGAATAAAATTTCCAGTGGTAAACTTAACTGCTTTTTCGACGTTATTTTACCAGCTAACTAAAAATAGGAAAGCCTGGAACCCCTTCCACTAAATTTAGTTAGTATTAAGATTCTTTTACAGGGAGTGCAGTGGAGCTGACGCTGAAATCATTAAGTATTTGGTTATATCATCGCTAGTCTCACTGAACTCTTCTGAACTCTACATGTCATGTGTGGTTTGGCGTGTCCTTACCAGCAACAGGTCCCAGGTTCAAACTAGTCAATTCCCTAAAAAACACGCTCAGAGCGTCGTTGCGCGAAAGTGGTAGGGAGACACGATATAGAACAAACAGACACCACGCAGAATGTTAGACCTTGATCAGAACATGTCGTCGGCGGCGCGTAAAGCTTAGTAAAATAGTCTGCTACATGTTGCTTTATGGTCGTTTAAGTATCGCAAAGTACACCTCGTGCATCAGTTAGACGATTATTTGACTTCTGTTTCACTCTTCTTTCTTCTCGTATTACGTGGAAAACAGAGGTGCGTTCCGAATGAACATCGGAATCGTTTCGGGCAAGGATGCATCTGACATGCTAGGATTGTCGTTTTAAGAAAAGAATTTTCGCTTTTGTCTGCTTCATTCTAACACACTTTTGTTTCAGTTCGTTGTGCTCCCCGCAGAAATCTCTGAGACACATAAAGTAACATTCTATAGCTGATTTAGTTCATTTCGCTTTTTCCTTGGCGTACTGCATAGTAGTTCACTTTATTTGGGTTTTGACGTATTCCATGCACTAATATGCACGGTTCCGATGTTGTGTTTGCTTTGAGAGACAGTGTAGCGACAGCTGCCGAGCCGAGAGGACGCGCAGCAGAGCAGCAGCAGCACTTGTGTGATAAACTGTAAATTAGTGAACTGTACGTGTTTATTTTACTGTGTAGACTAGAGGTTAGAAAATTAATCGCAGTTTTTGTTTTTGCGTAAGTCTTGTGAAGGGCGGCTTCCTGGTGTAAATTTTCCGTGTAGAGAAATTTATTTCTGTTAAATAGCTTGCGGTCTCAGAGTTCAGTGATAAATCTTCACACCAACTTTTATTGTTACTTTCTTCTCCTTTGGTTTAATTTCAAACCTAGTAGCGCCATTTGACACCTTATATCTATTTTATACGCAGTACGATTTGGCTAGGGACTGTGCTTGTTGTGAGCGGACAGAAGGAGAATTGGCTGCTGTCCGTAAACAGCTGGAAGCAGCGTTGGCTACCGGCAACAAGCTTCTAGCTAATGCTCGAAGCTGCGGTGACGTCGGGGCGCCAGTAACGAGACCTGCGACACCTTTGGTGTCACTGGAAACCACTGATGGCCCGGACGTCACTGAGGCTTCCGATACGCAACTTCTGGCTGGTCCGTCCTCACTCCAGAGTGGGTGGCAGACAATGGTGGGTTCGCGTGTCACTGGGCGGAAGGCGAAAGAGGGAGCAGGCGGTGCGGCTGGCCCCCTACGTCTCAGCAACAGGTACGAGGTGCTTCCCAGTGTTGATGATAACTCTGAGCCAGCACGGGATTCCCTTCCTGTTGGGCCAGCGATAAATTTTCCTGCCCAGTCCGGACAAGTACAGAGGGTGGGTATGCTAGTCATTGGGAGCGGGTGATGGAGCCCCTCAGGGAGATAGCAGGCAAGACGAGAAAGAATTCCAATGTGCATTCGGTACATTTGGTTCAAATGGTTCAAATGGCTCTGAGCACTATGGGACTTAACATATGTGGTCATCAGTCCCCTAGAACTTAGAACTACTTAAACCTAACTAACCTAAGGACATCACACACATCCATGCCCGAGGCAGGATTTGAACCTGCGACCGTAGCAGTCGCGCGGTTCTGGACTGAGCGCCTAGAACCGCTAGACCACCGCGGCCTGCATTCGGTACATTTGCCGGGAGGTCTCATCCATGATGTGGAGGAGGCCCTGCCGGCCTGTATCGACCGCACTGGATGCAACCGGCTGCATGTAGTGGCACATGTCGGCACGAATGACGCGTGCCACTTGGATTCTGAGACCATCCTCTTCTCCTTTCGGCGGCTGGCTGTTTTGGTGAAGGCAACTAGCAACGCACAGGGGGTGCAGGATAGGTTAGTCGCCAATGGTGGCGGCTTGTTTAATGCAGTAAAAAATTCGACAAAATCTAGCGAGGTAATCACGGATTCCGAATATGAATTAATCTGGGTGAAATTGAGTATCAAAGAACGGTCAAAAATGGTGATCGGATGCTTTTATAGACCACCTGGGTCAGGATCTGTAGTTGCAGAGCGCTTCATACAGAGCTTGCAGAATATCATTAATAATTTTCCTGATCATGGCGTTAATATATGGGGTGACTTCAACTTGCCAGGCAGTTTTATCCCGTCAAAACTGATGCCAGAGACAGGTAATCATCTGGCACTGTTCTGGATGTCTTGTCCGAAAATTACCTTGAGCAGACAGAGAACCAACTCGTGAGGGTAGCGTCTTAGACCTCCTGGCAACAAACAGACCTGAACTTATCGAATCAGTTAACGTAGAGTAAGGTATTAATGATCATAAGGCTGTTACAGCATCTATGACGACAGGTCCTACAAGGAATGTTAAGAAAGGTAGGAAGATATATTTGCTCAGCCAAAGGTGACAGGATACAAATTTCAGAATATCTCAGCAGTCAGCATCAAATATTCGGTGATGAGGACGAAGATGTGGAGAAGAAATGGAAAAATTCAAAGGTATCGTTCAATATGCCCTAGAAAAGCATGCTCCGAGTAAGGTTTTAAAGGATGGGAAAGATCCATCATGGTTTAATAGCCGTGTTAGAAAAGCGCTACGTAAACAAAGAGCATCTCAGATTCAAGAGAAGTAAGAACCTAGCTGACAAACAAAAGCTTAACGAAGAGAAAATGAGCGCAAGGAGAGCAGTGAGAGAAGCGTTCAATGATTTCGAAAGTAAGACGTTGTTAACCGACCTGAATAAAAACCCTAAGAGATTTTGGTAGCATGTAAAATCAGTAAGTGGGTCAAAATCATCTATTCATTCTCTCAGCGACCACACCTGCACCGAAACGGAAGATAACAGAGAGAAGGCCGAAATACTGAATTCGGTATACCGAAGCTGTTTCACCGCGGAAGGTCGTCACACTGTCCCTCTTTTCAATCGTCGTGCGAACGTCGAAACGGCAGATATTGAGATAACCGATCGCGGAACTGAAAAGCAGCTATAATCGCTTAGTAGTGGAAAGGCTTCAGGACCAAATGAGATACCTATAAGATTCTATAAAGATTATGCGAAAGAACTTGCTCCCCTTCTAACAGTAATTTATCGTAGATCGCTTGAGCAACGAAAGGTACCTAACGACTGGAAAAAAGCGCAGGTCATTCCCGTTTTCAGGAAAGGTCGTAAGACAGATCCACACAATTATAGACCTATATCGATTAGGTCAATCTGTTGTAGAATTATGGAGCATGTTTTACGCTCAAGAATTATGATGCTTTTGAAAAATGATCATCTCCTCTATAAAAATCAATATGGACTTCACAGATAGAGATCCTGCGCAACTCAGCTCACTCTGTTAGTCCACGAGATCCACAGTGCAGTGAACAACGGCGCTCAGGCTGATGCCGTGTTCCTTGATTTTAGTAAGGCATTTGACACCGTCCCGCATTGTCGTTTAATGAAAAAAATACTAGCTTAAGGAGCATCGGAGCAGACTTATGATTGGACTCAAGACTTTCTCGCAGATAGAACTCAACACGTCGCTCTTAACGTAACTAAATCAACAGATATAAAGGTAATATCCGGAATACCATAGGGAAGTGTGATAGAACCGTTGCTGTTCACAATATATATAAATGATCTAGTAGAAAGCGTCGGGTGCTCTTTAAGGCTATTCGCAGATGATGCAGTTGTTTATACCAAAGTAGCAACGCCAGAAGAAAGTAAGAATTTGCAGAACGACCTGCAGAGAATTGATGATTGGTGCAGACTCTAGCAGTTGACCCTGAACGTAAATAAATGTAATATATTGCGCATACATGGGAAAAGAAATCCACTACTGTACAGCTACACTATTGATGACAAACAGCTGGAGACAGCGTCTGCCTTAAAATAACTAGGCGTAACAGTCCAGAGTGTCCTTAAGTGGAATGGCCATATGAAACAGATAGTGACAAAAGCAGACACAAAACTGATATTCATCGGAAGAACCTTAAGGAAATGTAACTCATCCACGAAAGAAGTGGCTTATAAGGCGCTTGTTCACCCGATTCTTGAGTATTGTTCATCCATCTGGGATCCCTATCAGGTAGGAGTGATAGAGGAGATAGAGAAGATCCAATGAAGAGCGGCGAGTTTCGTCACGGGATCGTTTAGCTGGCGTGAGAGCGTTACGGAGATGCTACACAAACTCCACTGGCAGACGTTACAAGAGAGGCGTTGTGCATCACGGAGAGATTTACTATTGAAATTTCGGGACAACACTTTTCAGGAGGAGTCAGACAACATATTACTTCCCCCCACATACATCTCGCGTATTGACCACGAGGAGAAAATTCGAGAAATTATAGCCAATACAGAGGCTTACCGACAATCATTCTTTCAACACACTATACGCGAGTGGAACAGGTTTGGAGGGATCAGATAGTGGTACCGAAAGCACCCTCCGCCACGCACCATTAGGTGGCTTGCGTAATATGATGTAGACGTAGATGTAGATTTCTAACTTCTAAAATAGTCTGTTTCAGCGCTGGCTCATACAAATGGGAGATGTTCAGATTCCAATTATCACTGCCTCGAGAGATTGGCGAGAAAATTTGACCCACATATGGTACGCACAGTGATCAAAAAATCTTACCGACCATATTTCCGTGCCAGTGACACTGAACATCATAGGTTTTGATACATATATTCCTGTCTAATCTATTCGCGCTGTTATTCGCTGCAAATGCGTACGTCGTAACATTTGACCGTAATGTGCACGTTTCTACCAAGAACGGCAAGTGGAAAGAGAGAGACAGAGATGCCGTTAGTGAGATGGATCTCCGTGCGTTTGATAAACCCCTTCCCTCGAAAATCTGTTTCCTTCATACCTCCTCTGTGTTACCACATTCGACATGTTACTGATATTATTTGTACTAAGATTGCAGTACACGCGAGGTGTTGAAACGTCCCCTTTTAACAATTTATACAAGACTGTGCTTTAACTGACACACAATATTTTTAGCACAACGCAATCTGACTTTCAAAACAAATCCCTACGAAAGAATGGCCCTGACTAACATTAAACTATACCTTTCACAAATCACTTACCTCACAAAAATCTTCATTACTCGAACTACTGCAATACAGCGAGCGCCACTACTGCCAGCTAAATAAAAGATTCAAACTACGGAAGGCACTAACTACTGATAGGGATGGTTAGCAAATGAAAGATATTGGTTCAAATGGCTCTGAGCACTATGGGACTCAACTGCTGAGGTTATTAGTCCCCTAGAACTTAGAACTAGTTAAACCTAACTAACCTAAGGACATCACAAACATCCATGCCCGAGGCAGGATTCGAACCTGCGACCGGAGCGGTCTTGCTGAAAGATATTAATAGAGAACAAACACTGTATTTACCTTAATAGTCATAATATATATAGCAGTTCATGACAAATTACAAAACTCTGCCATCTCTCTCCCCACATCCACCACTGCTGGCGGCTCACCTCCAACTGCGCAACGCTACGTGCTGTTAACAGCCAGCTGCCTAACACTACAATGGCGAGTATTACAACAATGCAAAGCAGCCACAGACTGCACACAGCACAGCCAGTGATTTTCATACAGAGGTGGCGTTACCAATAAAAAAACCTAAACAGCCTACTTACATAGCCCCCATGCTCCCCACAAAAAATTTTACAAATTGTTTTGGGCACTGGGCAATACATATTTGTTAAAATTTTTCATAATCGTAATTACAATAACAAAGAAATCAAATGCACACACTTATTGATACAATGTTGGTCAAAAGCTAAAATTTTCTCACAGTCCATAAAGATAGTTCTGATCATTCATCATAATAGTAATTACAGTTTTTTTCACAAAGTCACATTAGTAAAAGAAAATGCACATGGAAGTAGTGGATTTCCATGCAGTCTTGAAGAAGTAGTGTTGTCCTTCCAACGGAAAGACAGTGCTGACTCTTGACATGCTGACAGATAATGGGCCACAACAGAGCAAACCCACAGCAGAGTCATTCGACGTTTTGAAGAATATTGGTAGGTAGGTCATCACAGAGTAGACCCACTGTAGTCCTGGTAGAGATTACGGTAGTGGTATTGGTGGGCCACCAGAGGTGCAGACCCACTGCAGTCCTTGTAGAAATAATGGTATTGGTGGGTCATCAAAGATGCAGACCCACTGTAGTCCATGTAGAGACGGCCAGCAGCCATCTGTTGCGACTGTGCAGGTGCACAATCACCATCGAAGAGTCTTGCGGAGAATATAGCAAGTCCATAAACCACCACTTGTCCACTCACGAAATTTTTGGAATTGTCCTTAGAACCAGCAATGCTGTTATCCAGTCCCTTGCTGAATCATTAACACACGTGCAAACACTATCAGTCCCTACTTCTCACATATTGTCCATATACTATGACCAACAGAAACGTGTGCAGTGAAATGTAACTTACAAGTTGCTTAATTTGATGAACTGGTGTCAATTACAATTTTATAACATGAGAATACAATAACAAAGGTACAAAATACATCATTAAAGAACATAACAATACAGAGAAAATTTGTAATACAGGCTTTACAAAAGAATCGAAATAACATATACGTCATTGTTACAGGAATTATGACATGAGTACAAACACAAAGATCAGAATAACTTTTGAAACATCAACTTCACACATGAACATTAAAACAGAACAGAATAAATAATGTCTAAGCATCTTTACAAAGTAAATAGCATATTATCAGAGAATTCTACAACGTAAATCTTATTAGCTAGACACATAAAGACAGGAAAAACACAAATACACAAGGGTACACAAACACATAGCGGAATAATACAAGGAAAGGACAGGGTTTCTTTTACTGCAGTATTTTGCAAACAAAACTCTCTCCCTTCATTTGTCATTATTCCCAAAAAGTCCTATCTATACCTGCTTTCTGTATTCTATTCATATTTCTTTCAAAATAATCATTTCTCAGTGTACAATACTCATTTTGGCCCAAATCTTTTTCATATAACTTCTCAATGCATTTTTTCCCTATTGTCCATAGTCAGTTTCTTATATAGTCTACCCCCTCTTAAGCTAACTTAAATCTACTGAGCTCAGATGCTAAACTAAGGGACGAGGCAATGCAGCAGCACAAAGGAAATAACACAAACAGCAATGACAAAATATTCAAATTCGCAAAGCAAGCAGCAATATTACAACTAATATAAGGCAATGTGCAGCAAACAATAAAAATAAATCATTAGTAAAACTGGCTTAACAGAATAATACAAAGTCAAATTCAGTAACACTATGCCTGGCAAACAGCAGATATCTAAACATGACATAGCTCAAGCAGAAAAAAATATTACACTAAAAATGGCCATGTCTAATACCTATGTCACATCTTAACACTAGAGTGATGCATCATGAGAACTTACACTAGCAGATAAGTTACCAAATCGTAAAGAAATTATTTATGCAATTCCTGTGAAGGGAAATGTCTATTTATGTTCCCTCGTTTTCTTGGTAGTAGATCATAAATTTCTTATTGACTGGATCTGTAGGCATAAAATAACTATATTAGTACATATATTACATTTTATTGTAACCACTGCTGCAGTGCAGCTAGAAACTAGATATTAAATGAAATAAGCAACTATGTACAAAGCAAAGCATAAGAACATCGTTCAATAGCCATGTGGCATTTCATAAGTAGTAAAAAAATCTCTCGTTAGAAAGACAGTAGTCATAATCAGGCGTGTAGACAAACTATTTCTTGTCATTTCATCAGGCATTTCAGTAAATATCAGAAAGGACGATATGTTTCCAAGTAATTAGCGTGTCGTATTTGCGATGCTTTCTACAAAGGAATGTCGGAAGCGAGGTTAACGGCCTCTTTTTTTTTCACCTAATGGTTTTTTTTTCTCCAGGCGGCTGGCCCAGCTGGGCGCCACAATGCATTACGTCAAGGTCACTTATTTTTCTTACTGAAATATTTACGACAGCAGTTTCTGCTACAGTGGCAGTCTCATATAAAAGATTTCACAGGTCAAGAATTTGCGTTACAAATCTGTAGAAACAAAATCCTGTAAATATAACAGTGTCCAAAAAATTTTCGCCGGCATTGTGATACATTCACGCATATACACACATTTCATAACTCTTAAAGTACGATTCTTGGTTTCCAACATGCTTTTTCACAAATCAGCGTCCCTAACCACTACTCATTATTCCTTACCTTATTCGTCGACACTTCTTCAATATTTCAGCATAACATACGTAGCATAATCAAATAACTCATATAGCATCAGCTTATTGATCATAAACATACCGCAACAGCATAATACACATCGTCTTTGTAAAAGTAACATCATAACCCCTCAGTCAAATCTCAAAAACGTCGTAGCTTTCTGCAATAATTTAAAAACCTAAAAAAAATTCTCTGCTCATTTCAATAGTTTCATCTACCTCAAACGTACTTTAAAGATCATGCTCCCTTACCAAATACATCATTCAAAGCTCTCATAGTATCACAATGGTTCCGAAAAAATATGAACAGTTCACAAAGTATAGACAAAATACAATTTCATAAGTGTGAAGTTACCCAACTGTGAAATTGCGTAAGCATGACGTTATCCAACGGTGTAATTACGTAAACATCTGTCACTGATGTAGTAAAAAAAAATGTTTGTCTCTCTCAGTTAAATGATCAGATAGCTGTGTAATTTATGTGTTAGAGAAATATGGTACTGATGTGTAAAGTTGTATAAGCAAATACCATATTAGCTAGGGCTCCTTGTGCTTGCCAAACACATGGTACACAAAGTAAGCGTGTACCCCCCTGAGGATTAATGTAATTATACCCTCAGGTGTTACAGATTACAGCAATGGAATGAAAAGTATCATGGAAAACTTTCTTTGTAATTCAAAAATCTTGAAAAATAAATGGCTTAAGTACAAAATTAACCTCTCAAATGCGTGTCCTGTAGCGCTAAATGTGTGTCTTGCTGTAAGATAATTCTGTGGAAGTGTCGTAGTTATCGTCCTCTGTAAGCAAAGTTCTGCTGAAGTCAATGTACTTACCTCATGATAAACAAAAGTGAAATGCTTTGTGTATAGATATCTTTAGTTATTACGCTTATTGCCATGAAGAAGAAACTACCATGCTGTAACGTATTGTTGTACTACGGAAAAGGCTGTCTCATTGTTGCTATACCACAAAAGTTGCTACTAAAACATGTTTTACTTTCCAGAAGAATTCAGAAAAACTGTGCAGATATAAAACAGAAACACCACAATAGCAACATTGTAAATTGTCACTCATTAGTAGCGTCGTGATATAATCGTGTAGCTGTCAAAGAAACCAAATGCTAAGTCATCTTTAATCCCACAGAAAGTACTTCAAGTAAAGGATGTACACTCCTGGAAATGGAAAAAAGAACACATTGACACCGGTGTGTCAGACCCACCATACTTGCTCCGGACACTACGAGAGGGCTGTACAAGCAATGATCACACGCACGGCACAGCGGACACACCAGGAACCGCGGTGTTGGCCGTCGAATGGCGCTAGCTGCGCAGCATTTGTGCACCGCCGCCGTCAGTGTCAGCCAGTTTGCCGTGGCATACGGAGCTCCATCACAGTCTTTAACACTGGTAGCATGCCGCGACAGCATGGACGTGAACCGTATGTGCAGTTGACGGACTTTGAGCGAGGGCGTATAGTGGGCATGCGGGAGGCCGGGTGGACGTACCGCCGAATTGCTCAACACGTGGGGCGTGAGGTCTCCACAGTACATCGATGTTGTCGCCAGTGGTCGGCGTAAGGTGCACGTGCCCGTCGACCTGGGACCGGACCGCAGCGACGCACGGATGCACGCCAAGACCGTAGGATCCTACGCAGTGCCGTAGGGGACCGCACCGCCACTTCCCAGCAAATTAGGGACACTGTTGCTCCTGGGGTATCGGCGAGGACCATTCGCAACCGTCTCCATGAAGCTGGGCTACGGTCCCGCACACCGTTAGGCCGTCTTCCGCTCACGCCCCAACATCGTGCAGCCCGCCTCCAGTGGTGTCGCGACAGGCGTGAATGGAGGGACGAATGGAGACGTGTCGTCTTCAGCGATGAGAGTCGCTTCTGCCTTGGTGCCAATGATGGTCGTATGCGTGTTTGGCGCCATGCAGGTGAGCGCCACAATCAGGACTGCATACGACCGAGGCACACAGGGCCAACACCCGGCATCATGGTGTGGGGAGCGATCTCCTACACTGGCCGTACACCACTGGTGATCGTCGAGGGGACACTGAATAGTGCACGGTACATCCAAACCGTCATCGAACCCATCGTTCTACCATTCCTAGACCGGCAAGGGAACTTGCTGTTCCAACAGGACAATGCACGTCCGCATGTATCCCGTGCCACCCAACGTGCTCTAGAAGGTGTAAGTCAACTACCCTGGCCAGCAAGATCTCCGGATCTGTCCCCCATTGAGCATGTTTGGGACTGGATGAAGCGTCGTCTCACGCGGTCTGCACGTCCAGCACGAACGCTGGTCCAACTGAGGCGCCAGGTGGAAATGGCATGGCAAGCCGTTCCACAGGACTACATCCAGCATCTCTACGATCGTCTCCATGGGAGGATAGCAGCCTGCATTGCTGCGAAAGGTGGATATACACTGTACTAGTGCCGACATTGTGCATGCTCTGTTGCCTGTGTCTATGTGCCTGTGGTTCTGTCAGTGTGATCATGTGATGTATCTGACCCCAGGAATGTGTCAATCAAGTTTCCCCTTCCTGGGACAATGAATTCACGGTGTTCTTATTTCAGTTTCCAGGAGTGTATTTTCAAGCAAACGAAAATGTTGCATTAAAATCTCATTAGCAGTACCTGTATATGCTCGAAGTATGTGAGCCTTATAGTCGTTACGTAATCGTGCAACTAAGAAGCAAGAATGCACACACACAATAACACTGTGTCGTCTGTTCACAATAACAATGCATTCGTAATTTCTGTTTAAATAAGTTCTCTTGGTTCTTGACTGGATATTTAACAACAATGTTGCATGTTAACAGTTTCTTAAGTCTTACAAAGCATACTAGTAATGTAAAGTGATAAGTTATATGGCAAAGACAAAGTTAAAAAGCAGATTATTTTTCAATAAACGGTTTTACATGTGAAATGTGGTGTAAACCTTTACTCTTCCCAGTACTCAGAGTTTGAACTTGAATGCAATTGTCATGCGGTGTACGTCGGTAAAGAATACTGGAATTTTTCTCAAGGTTAGCGTCTATGTTATTTTTCTCTGAGCCAGCCGGTGCATGTGGCTGCCTGGGGTGCGGGTCATTGTCTGTTTCTTTGTTGGCGCGTGTCGTTATTGGGATTAGGAGACCGAACTTCTACAAATTCGCCTTGTCGAGAGGGCCCAGCTCTGTTAGAATCCCACCAGTTCTGATGAAATTCACGTCTGTCGTTATGATCATATCGTCTGTCGTCATGTCGGTAGATTTCATAATTTCTTTCTTGTCGGTCATGTGGTGGAGAATTTCTTCCTGAATCGTAACTGCGCGCTGAACTGTTGCGTCTGAAGTTATTCTGTCTCCTTTGATAATAATTGTTTTGGTTCCCATATTGTCTGTTTCTAAGGTAATCTCTGTCATATTCATTACTATGGAAATGCGATCTTTCTCTGTAACTATTGTTACTCTGCCAGTGGTTGTCATATGGGTGGTGTCTGTTGTGTTCACGATTTACGTTGTGAGAATAGCCTTGTCGTGTCCAGTTATTATTTCTTTCGTCATGGAATTGTGACGGATGTGACCTATAGTGATTGTTTTCCTGTTTTCGCATCCCGCGACTGTCTGTGTCAATTTCTAATTCTTGTAAGAGTCCCTGAAAAGCTTCAATGTCGTCTTTGCAACGTCCTGCCAAAATAATGTGTCGTAAATGTTCAGGTAATTTGATTAAGCAAATGCGGATAAGTTCTGAGGGGCTGTATGGGTTTGACAGGTACTGATTCTTGTGCAACATGTCTTCAAAATATTTCATAAGACTGGAAAATTCAGATTGTTCGAAACGTTTCATCATTATGATGCTATGTTTTACTCGGTCTTGTGTGGCTTGAGACCAATATGCTGAGAGGAAGGCATGGTAAAACTCTCCCTCACTGTGGCAATCGTGAATGACCGACCGCATTCTTACAGCTGGTTCATTCTCTAAGTAGCCACACATAAATTCTAATCTGTGCTCTAATGACCAGTTGGGAGGAAAACAATGAGAGAATTGATGAAGCCACGCTTGTGGATGAATGTCGTTGCCGGAATTCTTAAATGTTTTGAATTTACGTGTAGTAATGAACAGCTTATAGTCAAAATCATCATGTCGGCGAGTCGCATGTCGGTCATTATTACGTCGTTTCGGCGGTTCCATCTCAAAATTCGGTGTGCCTTGCCAATTTCTTTCGTAATTTCCGAAGTGTCCTGTGTTATTATTTTGTAGTTGTTCCGTATTTCTAAGTCCCTCTTCCCGTATTGGAGCGCGAGTGGCCTCTGAAATACGTAATTCTTGTATTACGTGAGTCAGCTGATCTTGTTCAAAAATGGTTCAAATGGCTCTGAGCACTATGGGACTCAACTGCTGAGGTCATTAGTCCCCTAGAACTTAGAACTAGTTAAACCTAACTAACCTAAGGACATCACAAACATCCATGCCCGAGGCAGGATTCGAACCTGCGACCGTAGCGGTCTTGCGGTTCCAGACTGCAGCGCCTTCAACCGCACGGCCACTTCGGCCGGCCTGCTGATCTTGTACTTCCCGGATTTCTCTTTGGTGTTGCGTATTAATTTGATTCTGATTTTGTTTGAATTTCTTAATTTGTTCATACTCTTCTGTGTCAGTGATGGCTACAGGTCTTGTGTCATTCAGATCATCATCTACCTTTGTAGATAAGTTAGTAAACTGATCTGAAAGTTCGGCTACTTTATCCATTAGTGAAATTATTTCCTCTGTGTGTTTTTCTGAACCAAGTTTCAGAGTGTCCATTTGTGTTGAAATCGTATCTACTGTGTCCTTTAAGTTTTCCTGAGTTTTTGCAAGTTGCAGAACCGAATCGGTAGATGCAACTGAGTCAATTTTAGCTTGCAGGGTGTCGTGATTTTCATGAACAATAGTTTGCAATTCTTTTATGGCTGCTTCATGATTCTGTAATGCATTTTCATGACGCGAAAAAATAGGTTGGAAATGCTCACAAATCTGTGTTTTTACGTCATTACAGACTTTTTGACATTTCGATTCAATGTTATGTAACTCAGTAGTTAAATCTTCACGTGTTTGTTCAAGTGTGGTGTCTAACTTTTGAAGCTTTTGCTGTGTTTGTCTCTGATTTTGTTCCATTGTGTCTAGCTGTTGCTGTGTTTGTCTCTGATTTTGTTCCACTGTGTCTAACTTTCGAAGATTTTGTTCCATTGTGTCTAACTTTTGAAGCTTTTGCTGTGTTTGTCCCATTTGTTGTATTAATTGTAATAACAATGCACTGGTGTCTGGAACAAGTTCCTCAGTGCTTTTCGGCAGTGAATTTGTACCGGAAACATTCACATTTTGACAAGCAGAAAATGTGTCTTGACTTATTTGAGAAAACGGTGAGAACCCAAAACCTGAATCTACAGTACTTGCGAGATCGTGTCGTGTCATTTCGGATTCCTGAGGCGAGCTATTGCCGACCGATCGATCGATAATGCTTCCCTGTTCACTACTTGTTTCATTGTCTACGCCATTATTTGACGCCCGCTCCATTTCCCTATGCACAGTTACCAAATTACTACTTTGAATGTCTGTTAATTCATTACACAGTGGTGCTGATAAGCTACGCTCGTCGTCAGTATTATTTCTCAGTTTACTTTGTAGCCTAGTGTTACGTTTTTCACACGCCATTATTGTCACAATATTTCACACGATAACACAGAAAAGCACAATTTGAAGAGCAAAAACAAGAGAACACATTAATATAGCACTGAAAATAATATCTAGTTAATTGCAGCTGCGAAATACTTGGTGCAAATCTACATGCATGCCACAACTGTTTTACTGTACAACAACGAAAGACTGCAACTACAAAGGAAATTCTCTCTATAATTACGCGCTAGCAATAAACAATAGCTACACTAATTACACAAACTACAAGAAAAAAAACAGAAGATTCCTGTGAGGTATCCTAGGCTAAGGGTCGACATATGAAGCGTCCCCTTTTAACAATTTATACAAGACTGTGCTTTAACTGACACACAATATTTTTAGCGCAACGCAATCTGACTTTCAAAAAAAATCCCTACGAAAGAATGGCCCTGACTAACATTAAACTATACCTTTCACAAATCACTTACCTTGAGAGGTGGCATGAGCCCCCTCTCATATTTCTATCTTACGATTCTCCTCTCTAGTTGCATGCGGTGGAGGTTCCGTTGCTATTCCTTCACACGCGGACTTCCCATGCAGCGTCTCTCGCCACCCGGGTGGTCCAGTGACAGGCGGGCTCTTCTGAGTGAAAGGGTAGGCCGACAGGTGTGGGGGGTCGAGTGAATACTTTCCGGACGCCGACATTGTCTGGAGACGCGCCCGCGGGAGCCGGAAGTGGCGGCTGGGCTGGAGGTTCCGTTGCTTCGCAGAAGCTTAGCGAAAACACTTTCTGGCGGGCTACCAGCGAGGCGTGGGAATGACTTATGTACCCAGGCAGCTGTGGCGGGAAAATTCCCGCGCTTTCTGCAAAATAGGAACCGTGATTGGCTTGCTCAGGGCATAGCTCCGTGACGGAGCAAAATCAGCACAGAAATTGGCGCCAAGAATCTCCATTGGTGGAATGGTAGTGCTCCGGCAATGGAGTGGAATTTCCGCCGGTTTTCGAGTTGCTGATTGGAACGTAACCACGGCCACTGTCGTGGGGGCGGGAATGTTGTGTGTTCGGCCTGTACGGGTGCTCTGAGAGTCGGCAGTCGCCTTTCGGTCGAGGACGTCGAAGCAACCAGCCCTCGCCTGCGGTACGCCAGATCGTGTTCTGGGAGATAAGAAGACCGTTTGGTAATGTACGTCCGCAGCACCGGCAGATAGGGATTTTCCTAGGTGACAATCAGAGCTCAGCAGAGCGCGCCTGTTCATCCTTTTCTAACTTTGTTCTGTTTCGAGTAGCAGCAATTACTGTTGGGTTAGCTGTGTGTCTCTCTTGAGATTTGAGTGGAAAGGAATTGGCTCCACATACCACTTCGTCTTAAACCTCACGATCTAAGTTAGGGACAACTTCACCTTTATAGTGTTTGTATGAATCTCCAATTTTAGCCAATTTGATGTTTTATAAATATTTCCTGTATTTCTTTTACTATTCTGTGTTTAATCTTAATAAATCATATTGTTATTTTGGACAGAACTTTCATTCTGTTAATCGATAGAGCAACCCTATCATTCCTCACTATGCTAATGAAACCTTGGTTTATTTAACTTATTTATCAAATTAAATTATTGCAGGTGCCAAACTCTCTTCTACTCCACTAGCAGGGTTGATTAGAGTCAGTTCGCGTATTTCTTTTATCCTTGTGCAACAGCAAAAGTCGGAGTTAGAATAGGGGGGGCTTAGAGCATGATTTACATATGTGGATTCTAGTAGAACTTAGTGATAAATACACTGCTAGCCCCGGCACCTCGCAACCTCACAAAAATCTTCATTACTCGAACTACTGCAATACAGCGAGCGCCACTACTGCCAGCTAAATAAAAGATTCAAACTACGGAAGGCACTAACTACTGATAGGGATAGTTAGCAAATGAAAGATATTAATAGAGAACAAACACTGTATTTACCTTAATAGTCATAATATATATAGCAGTTCATGACAAATTACAAAACTCCGCCATCTCTCTCCCCACATCCACCACTGCTGGCGGCTCACCTCCAACTGCCCAACGCTACGTGCTGTTAACAGCCAGCTGCCTAACACTACAATGGCGAGTATTACAACAATGCAAAGCAGCCACAGATTGCACACAGCACAGCCAGTGATTTTCATACAGAGGTGGCGTTACCAATAAAAAAACCTAAACAGCCTACTTACAGTGTCTATTGCTTCTATCGCCCTGAACGGAATGCATAAGTTGTAACTAATGTTCACCAAGCTGCAGTCTTCTATATTTGTTGTACTCTGTGCAGAAAACAGCTTGTATATCATGAATCCGTTATCTTAAGGTTACAATACACTCTTAACGAGGAACTGATATTATATAAATAATTAAATTTTCTGTTAGTTTGTTTACACGGGATGCCACTCGTTTTCTTTTTAGCAGAATACGAGAAACTGTACAATTATGTTCCACTTTATGAATCACAAATAATTTCCGTTCTTCACACTTTCATAGAAAATAAACAGAACAAGGATCTGCGGATTTGCGTAATTATTATAAAATTGTTCTCAATTACGTATCCAAATAACCAGAGATTGCTAATTATGTTCTTAACCGATACCGACCAAGGCAGACAACATGTCTGTCTTCCGAGACTGCAGAACCAGCTCTGATATTACAGCCGAACCACTTCGCCCGCCACCCACGTTGGCGCGATTCGCATATCACCGGCGTGCTTCGTCTGCCTTTCGTGCAGCAGTTGTTTACTATTCTGCTGGCAGTTAACATTTCTGAAATAATGAAATGATAGCCTGCTAAAGAGAGGTGCTTCTTCATGAAATTCAAGTAAATACACTGGTTAGATTTTCTAATATTAATAACAGAAATTTATATTTGTGGCGCGCTATTTCCGAACACAGCAACCAATCACGGAGAATGACCACAATTTAGGTGGTGTTTTCACGAGCCCGTACCGAATAACCCATCTGTCACCAGTACCTCACATCACATTACATCATCTTTCCACTACTGACTTCGCAACTGCTCTACGATGGCTGTGAAGCCAGAAATATTACACAACTCCAGTCAACTTGTTAAAGTCTGCAGTTCTTCACAGACATTGAAGTTTGGGATTTGGTCCTGATTTCGTAATACACTGTTGAAGTCCCCACCAAGTAGCACTGAGCGGTACGGGCTTGCTAAAAGAATTAATTAATACGTTGTCGGTAAAAAAATGGCTTCTGCGCGTTGTTTGTTCCCTGTGGCGCACAAACACTGATATGCAACGTATCCTGCAGCTGGACAGCTACGCCCCTTGCATTGTCCAGGACCGCCGTTGTCGTTAACTGCATAACTTCTTTCAATAAAATTGCAGTGCCACAGGAACCGTCAATATTAATAATTGCCTCAAAGTTACGTACTTGGTTTATTTTACAGTTCGTGCTTCTTGGAGTTAAATAATATCATTGTCTGCAGCAAAAAGATAATCTTGCAAAGCCTGAATTTTGAGACTCGATTGAATGCTGTTTAATTGAGATTGGCAATTTTATAATCTTGCATAGAATGCGGTTTGGTAGAATGCTAACATATCTTGCAAATGACCTAAACAGATGTGTAAGTACAAAATTTTATTACGGTTGAAGTTGCAATTTTGTAGAATAACATAGTCGACTTATTCAACAATATATAGTCATTTTCAATGGATGATAGCTCAGGAGGCATGAAAGAAAACAAATCTGGTTAAATGAATGTCCGATGTCCGTATTCAAAGTGATATGTTTCCCATTATTGGTGACCCACATTAAATTAATCGGTGTATGTAGTAATTTTAACATGGCTGTACACTGAAGCGCCAAAGAAACTGGTATAGGCATGCGTATTCAAATACATAGATATGTAAACAGGCAGAATACGGCACTGCGGTCGGCAACGCCTACATAAGGTATAAGTGTCTGGCGCAGTTCTTAGATCGGTTACTGCTGCTACAATGGCAGGTTAACAAGATTTAAGTGAGTTTGAACGTGGTGTTATAGTCGCCGCACAAGCGATGGGACACTGCATCTCCAAGGTAGCGATGAAGTGGGGATTTTCCTGTATGACCATTTCAAGAGAGCACCGTGAATATCAGGAATCTGGTAAAATATCAAATCTCCGACATCGCTGCGGCCGGAAGAAGATCCTGCAATAGCGGGACCAACGACGACTGACGAGAATCGTTCAGCGTGATAGAAATGCAACCGTTCCGCAAATTGCTACAGATTTCAATGCTGGGCCATCAAAAGAAATCAGCGTGCGAACCACTCAACGAAACATCATCGGTATGGGCTTTCGGAGCTGAAGCCCCACTCACCTACCCCTGATGACTGCACGACACATAGCTTTAACAGACATTGGATTGTTGATGACTGGAAACATGTTGCCTGGTCGGAAGAGTCTCGTTTCGAATTGCATCGAACTGATGCACTTCAGCAGGGGACTGTTCAAGCTAGTAGAAGCTCTGTAATGGTGTGGGGCGTGTGCAGTTGGAGTGATATGAGACCCCTGATACATCTGGATACGACTCTGGCGGGTGACACGTACGTAAGCATCCTGTCTGATCACCTGCATCCATTCATGTCCATTGTGCATTCCGACGGACTTGGGCAATTCCAGCAGTACAATGCGACACGCCACACGTCCAGAATTGCTACAGAGTGGCTCTAGGAACACTGTTCTTGGCCACCAAGGTCCCCAGACACTGGGGTGCCTTGCAACGTGTTGTTCAGAAGAGATCTTCACCCCTCGTACTATTACGGATTTATGGACAGCCCTGCAGGATTCATGGTGTCAGTTCCCTCCAGCACTACTTCAGACATTAGTCGAGTCCATGCCACGTCGTGTTGGGGCACTTCTGCGTGCTAGCGGGCGCCCTGCACGATATCAGAGAGGTGTACCAGTGTCTTTGGCTCTTCAGCTTATTTCGGATAAATGGCAGCATCGATCGTAAATATTGAGACCCTTTAGCTTAAACATCGATTTCGTTCATTGTGTGACCATCTTCAGTATTAAACATTCATAAGAGCCATCAGACATGAGGATCTTAACACAAATGTGTGTGTGTGAATTCCTAAGGGACCAACCTGCTGATGTCTTCACACTAATTAAACTAACTTATGCTAAGAACAACACACCCATCTATGCCCGAGGGAGGACTCGAAACTCCGGCGGAAGGCACCGCGCAAACTGTAACATGGCGCCTCAAAAAGCTCGGCCACTCCGCGAGTCTTAACACAAATGTGACCCTATTAATAACCACCATAAAAAAATACAGAAAGAGGAAAATGTACACAAATATACAGATTCTCGTTCATACCAAATTATTCAAACCTTGTAGGCCCATATCATAACAGCTGAACATTTTCTGTGAGGCGAAAAATGTACTGAGATGATTACTTCCAACAGATATCTTCAGTTTTACTGCATACAATAATTTTTCAATATTGTGGATCAGATGGGGAGAAAACTCAAAGTTAGATATTGTGAGCATGTTTCCCTGGATGGGAAGGATATTGCCGATAGATCCAAATTTGCGGCACATTTGACTGATGCGGGCCATCTCTCTCCTGACTTGACATTGCAGCTTAAATTGCTGCATAGAGGAGAAAAAGGCAAATATCTCGATCTCCTTGAGCAGATGGAGATTTTCTGCAATTTGGATATCGTAATTGCACGTTGTTTAACTAGAAGACAGTTATGGAAAGTGCCCATTTCTTGGCAACAATTTGAGAACTGCCTAGCGCATGGAAAAAAGCCGGCCGCAACGCCAACGAGGAGGAACATTAACTTTTTTTCTTGGCAGCAGCGTAAAATGCTGCTCTACAGCCTACAGAAAAGTGAAAAACATAATGAGAATATAAACAAACAAGAAAAACAGGCGATAAAACGGTGACATTGTAAAAAAACTGTAAAATGGCGGAAAGTTGTGGAATTTAAAACATAAAAACACTGCGGTGACGATGCGGATGAAGATACACAAGAAGGAGACAGGCATAATTAAAAAACACGGCGACAGTCTCGTTTTCGTTCGCACGAGATAAAAAACACAACTAGCGACAGTATGGTGGCTGTTCGCAACACTGACAGGGGACCCACAACACTGATCACTCACTTACAACAGCACTATACAGGTGACACTGCGCCAGATTGGGAGGTGAGGGGAGGGGCGGGAAACCTGACCTATGAGGGGGAAAAGGGGGGAGGAGAGAAAAGAAAAAAAAGGGGGAGCCGACGGTGGGAGGGAGGGAGGGAGGGAGGGAGGGACGCGTCATAGATAAGGGGGGCTGGGCGGATGCGAGAAGGAGTGGGAAAGGCAGGGGAGGGGCGAGCAAAAAGGACTCGGGGGGGGGGGGGGGGGGGGGAGTGAAGTGAGGCAGAGAGAGGGTAGGTGGGGAAAAAACAGGATGGATGGGGGGAGAACATTACCTTTTTTTTTTTTTTTTTCTTTATTGAATTTCAATTCCCCCCCAAGGGGGCGGGCTGGCAGCAGCTGACTACGCCGCTCTTCAGCCTACAGAATTTGTGTTAAAAAGACGAAGATAATAAAAAATAACAGTTGGCGATAAAATCGGCGACTTAAAGGTAAAATGGCAGAAATGATGCTAAGATAATACACAAGAAGCAGAAAAATAACAGACAGACAGTTAAAAAAACACGGCGACAGTCTGGTTTCTGTTCCCAAGATATAAAATGCACACCTAGCGACAGCATGATTTCTGTTCGCAACACTGTGGAAAGACGCACAACACTGGACACTCACTTAAACACAGCACTAAAAAGTTGGCACAAATATGACATACCACAGCCGAGAGCAGGTGGGGGAGAGAACATTATCTGGTATGACGCTCTCATACAGTGCAACACACTGATTCATGATATGAGCGTAAACTTGGTGCGCATTTAGGCAAGCCACCTCTTCAGAAATTTTTTGCTATAAGGGATTTAACAGGTTTCCTAACAGCAAATGGTGAATTTAGTTTTATTTTTGAGCGCTATTTGCTGTTTATATTTGGCATATGCCTGTTTATCCATTGAAGTAACCAGTCATGCACTTGATCGTTATTGAAATTTAATGTCATTGGTCACTTGGAAAATAGCAGTATTACGGCTCTGGTACATCATATGGGAGATTATTGTAGATTTGTTACTGTCTTTGTATTACTCTTTGTAAATGCCTGTTAAGAATTTACGCTGATAATGTCAATCAATAGGTTGGTCAAGTCTTCGAGTATGATAGAGAGGGCGTAATGTCCAATTGTAAAGGGTTAATGTTTTTACATTTAATCGATGATTTTGGAAATGTAAAAAGGCTGTTTTGATGTTAAGTTTTCTGTGTTTATTTTTAAGAAATTACTATGTGCTTTTACATTAGGTATATTCCTATAAAATTTTATCTTGTACTTTACATCACAGGGTGTAACTTTATTGTATTTTTTGTTATGCCTGTACTGCGTTTTTAAAGTTTTTCTGTGACTTGTGACGGTAAAAATTCATAATATGATTTTGAAGGTTATCTTTTATGTGAGCTTTGGTTTTTCTGTTAATGGTATTTGTTGTATTTGATGTCTACGTCTTGTACACTTTGGAATATAGAGGGCACTATGATGCTTGTTTTTCCAACACTGAGCTTAGCTAGTTGGTTGGGGTAAGCTACGAGCTCACTGTGCGTTGGATTGGCAACCGCTAAGGTTAAAAGATAGTCTCTTCCGTAAATTTAAAAATTATTGTCTGCAGTAAAAGTGAAGATATCTGTTGGAAGTACTGCCTCATAGAAAATGTGCTGTTATGATACGGGCCTACAATAGAATATATTTCACTGTACGGGATACAAGGGTGCGCCTAGGCTAGGAAGTTACCAGGAGTAGGCCAGTATATGAAGTCGAACAAAGTAAACGAAGTGGGCAACGGGAATGGAGGCGATTCATGTTAAGCTCTGTTGGTGGCCGGTATAGGCGGCCAGAGCAAGAGGATATGCTTCCCGAGAAAGACATCTGTTCTACTCGAGGTCTGGAGCACAAGAGAGAGAAGAGTTGTGTTCTGCTCTACAGAACCCTCCACAGCCCACACACGCGACCTGACTCCCACACATGCTTTGGCTTAAACCGATGGCATGAATTCGTTAGTAATTTCAGCAGAAGGCTTAGGGCGTGCCTTGTCAGCAGCTTTAACCGGACAGAACTGCCTCAGTTCTGAAAGGCAGACAACTTTTGTCACGTAGACACTCTGGGAGAAAAATTGTAAGAATTTCCCTGGGACATTTGAAATAAAATTTTTAAATTAATTTTCTAAAATATTCCTTGTCTGGTTGCCACCCTGTCTATCCCTTTCACCCTCCAGAGACGTGGCAACTCACATTATCTACATAAGGGCGTCATCCACTCCCCAGAAAGACGGTTTGCCCTGCTAAGGGCCTTAATACTATGGGAGCGGTCTGTTACAACATTTCATTTAGTGTAAGTGGGAGGGGACTTACATGTAGTCAAATTTATCAGATTTCGTGAGATAAGTAAATAGAAAAGTATTAAATGTTCAAATTTTGTGCAATGATATAAAATTCTTAGTAATCATCACACTCAGAATCATAAAAGAATGATTTCAGTACAACAATGGAACGAATTTTGATAAGTCAAAAATTTCTTTTAACAGTTTACGGTTTACATTGCTAAACTCGGTGTAGTAAACGAACAGAAATTGGCCGAACTTTATCAGCACTGATCTTTTAAATGTTTACAGGCGCCCTAGAAATGTGTAGGAGTTTTTGTTGAATGGCAAATACTAATCTTGATGCTACATAGTGAACCAATAACAAAACATAAAATGTATCGCCAGCATGACAGCATAATTACCTAAAAATCAATGTATTTGGGCGACAAACATAATAAACCGACCTACTGCAAAACTCAGCACTAGAATTGATTAGAACTGGATTAATACATTTGAAAAAGGTTGCAACAAATGTAAAATATTGCTACATCTTCCGTGTATTAGTTAAGAATGGTTGCACAAAATTCCACTGGCTAAAATGTATTACCAAAATTTCACTAAAGTGTAGAATTCAGTTAGCAAGCGTAAAAGATGGTGTAGCATAAAAAAATAAAAAACATGAAAACCTTATCTACGTTATACCATGTCAAAATACAGAAGTGAAAAACCATTTCTTATACTGACAAAATATAGGAGTTACGGATAAAATTAGGGGTTAGCACGGGCTACACAACAAAACACACGAATTTCTAAGGCTTAAATTCTACCTACTCACTTTAAAGCACCTTAATTTACCTCATTGATTAGTGGTCCTTCAGAACACGGCATACTTAGGAATACACAGTGAGAAAAACACAGTGAAATGTTACACCTAGGTAATTAATTTAAACTGGAAAAAGGGTAGCAAAAACTAGCCTGAGCATGTGTTACGCTGCCGCTGCCTCAACTTGGGTACATCATTGGAAATGGCCAATACAGCCAAACAATAGTGAAAATCTCAGAAAAGCAAAAGAAAAGATATACCTGCTCACTTAAAAATCATTTTAAATTACCTCATGGCGTAAAAGTCCTTATGCACATCACATGTAAATTAATTAGACATAATTGAGGCAAATCGATACTAAGAAGGTTGAAATGAGGCAAAGTTGTGATCTGAATAGTTATAGGTTTGCACAAGTTATACAGGTTTCATAAGTAGATAACTGTAACCAATATCTCCCATAAGTTACTACTCAAGATTCGACATGCCACAATATTGTCCAATTGCAAAACGAAGATCCGGCATTACCTTAAATATTTCTGGAGCGAGCGCATCTACCTAACGTGAGAACCTTCCAATCATAATACGGTTTCGACTTATACTTACTAATTGCGGAAAACACAACCTTCTTTAAATGCTTATCGAATCCCCAGAACTACAAAATCAAATCATACATGTGTCACCTCAATAAAAGAACATAAAACAAAAGCACCTGAGAGAACAGTTCTGTGGCAAATCGTTAATACCCACTATCTTACGTAAGAACACTGCTCCCTTTATCATCAATCAACACTAACGTAAACTACGATCCACTGATTGAATAACACTCTAAGTCTGTTTGGCAGGAAAACACACGAAACATTACTAATTACCATTACTCTAAAGACGCAATATGTGAAAATGCACCAAGAAAGTGCAAAATATAAAGCTACTGGCACGGAGAAACACAAGACAAAACTTTAGAAATCGTAAATTAATTATGTGCCCACCATAATGAAACAACTAAAACTATTCTGGGCCCATTAATAAAACTTCTTATAAAGGAAAGAAAAGAATGCAGTGAGCTTAAAATCAGTACATAAACTACGAAAGAAGGCCATGTCCAGAATGCTGTTTGGCGCGACAAAAACGCATGTTTTGTAGACGAACTTCTCACTGACAGAAAAGAGCACATGAAATGCACGGCGGAGAAGGAGAGATATGCGTGTGACGCGACAAACCTTATTGGCGACTCAAACGCGTGAGAGGAAGAAGGCGTAGAGTACTGCAAGTTAAAGCTGAAACGGTTTGCGCAAGGCGGTTGGGAAGGGGAGGGGGGCGCTATCCCTACGAAAAGCGGTAGGAGGGGAGAGGAGAAGAAACAGCTCATTGTTACGGAAGGAGTGAAGGGGGACGCTGAGGAGTAGGCGCAAGGGAGGAGGAAGGCAAAGATGGGTGAGGGGTAGATGGCACTTAACAGCCCTCTGCACAGCACAGTGCTAACGATGAGCGTGAGGTGACCGAATCGGCCTTGAAGTAGACACATGTTTTAACTTACAGCTGATGCCACATACCGGCTCTGTGTCGCCAACTATGTCCCAACACCAGGTAAAACAGAGTAAGACAATGCTATATGGCAGCAGGTCAAACACCGATAACAATCAGTACAGAGCGACATCAAATTCGTACTCGAAATTTGTATGACAAAACCAAATACAAAGCAGCACAGTAAACAAGATTTAAGTAGACTTAGTTCAGATCGTTAGTACAGTACTTGTAATTTTGAAACAGAAACAGGATGACATTGTGTCTCTGAAAACACTGGCCAGTCGCTTTAGGAATTTGTTGTCCGCATAGAAACCACAACAATCACCTCAAGACGACGAAAATACCGATACGTAAGGGTGTGAGTGTGATACAGTGCTGCAGTTCGGACTTCATATAACGGTAAAACAAAAGTGCATATTAATTTCGCTGGACACAGGTCAGGAAAATTTTACAAAGAGAGATTGAAGAGAAACTGTCAGTTCAGCGGACATAAGAATAAAAAACGCCCAATTATTTTTAATCCTTGTGAATGACGCCATGAAACAAAATACGGAAGTAAATGCTTCTAAACTAACAATAGAATTAGCTCGTTTGCATGCATTGTACCCTCCATAGCTTCCACCACAAAACATTACTCGCACAACAAAAACAACATCACTTAAAACAGCTGACATAGGAACTCTTGTCTGCACACAAATAACATCAATAAAAGAACCTCACACATATCTTCATATCAACAAACCTTCGGTATGTTCTGGAGGATAACAGCCGAAAGTCATCATATACTCAGTTAACAACACTTGACAACTTACTTCGTCATTCATTGTATCTCTTAGTACAGTACATCACTTAATATATGGTAGCTTTGTGCACTGCATAACCAGTAACAAGCAAGTGTCACTTACGAAAAAACATAAAATATGGGCAAAATAAAACTTGAAGATGGGGAGAGAAAAAGTAGAGACTGGCAGAAAGAAGAGAAGAAGACGACGGGGAAAATTCAATCCTTTCGTTCCACAATCTGGCATATCACACAGTGTCCCATTGGTTTCGGCAGCACAAGTGCTAATTTTGTAATTATGGCCGTGTACGCGCTTGGGGCCAAGTCGCCTGTCTGTCCAAAATTACTTCGGAACTGACAGTTTGCAGGAGCGCGTGGAACCGCGGAAAAGTGTTGCCACGCCCCGCACGGAACACGCGCTTAACCTTACATTTCATTCAACTCGTGCAAACAGGCAAACTATTCACTTTATAAATATGTAAATTGCATCAATGTGTTCTGGAAGAGTTACACTAAGTTTTGATTTTTGTTTTATCTGCGGCAACAAATTATTAAGACGATATGACAGTTGACGGAAGTGCATTTTCTCACGACGTTACCGAATTTTGGACTTGCGGGAAACTTATGTTGTCATTGAAGTTAAGTGAATAGAGTATGCGAATGAAATCTACGACTACGTCACATTTTCATATGTTAACCAGAACTCTGTCGGAGATCTCTAATGCGAGATAATTTGAGCTAAATATGACGCGTCAACTACTAATCGGGCGCCTGTCCAATTTCGACACGAGAAACAGATCACTATAGGTTTGTAATGAAACTGTTATTAACACAACAACAAATAAGATTAAGCGTGTTTATCACAATGGGAAATCATATCTTAAATAGGCCGACCTCAATTGCTTAGAAAGAACAAAAGTGATGCAAATAACAGGACCTCTGTATTTCAGCAGTTATATTTACAATAATTTATAGTAATATTTATTTTGTGTGATACATACTGAATTCCTCACATGAACTTCCTTTGGAATAAGTTGCTATTAAGTCATTCTTATTAAAATTTCACGAATGATGACGATATCATTTTGTTATATACATACTTACAGATGTAAACTGCGCACGCCAAACACATAGCTGTATGTGCCTGTGCTCCCTTTATATGGGGATAACAGAAAAACTTGTCATCTCCACCACTCAATTTTACAAAAGAGCTTTATTCTGCCATGCTCTTTCCATGATGCTCCGCGTATGTTGGACGGCTTTCTTCAATCTTCAGCAATGACGTTCCTGACAGCTTCTCTTGTGAGTGCTTCGACTGCAGAGAGGGTAAATTTATAATTATTCCTAGCAATGTAAGTTTTGATTTGAGCCCTATTAACTCTATTGGGTGGAAACGGCATTCGTGAGGTGATAGCCTGACTGTATGGTCATGTTCTTCTTGCCAGTTAGTCGATTTCATATAGGGAGAACTGTAACTTATGGGGAACATTTTTTTCCATACGCTCCACCTTTTTAAGGTCATCACTTACATCGGCGTTATGACGCTGGAGCCAATCAGGCATTTCCTCCTTTCGGTTTGGCATGATAGGTGCCTTGTCAAAAACAGCTGAATGGTAAGTAGCATTATCTAGAACAATTGTTGACGGTTTTCCAGTTTTTGGTATTGGTGAACGTTCGAACCACTTTTTAAGTGTAACATGCTTCTTTTCTTCGTGATAATCTCCTGTTTTCTTTGGTTTAAAAAGCAAGAGACTGTTTGGGAGAAAACCTTGCGAGGTGCCTGCAAGACGAAGAAGAAGACTGCCCCCCTTGCCGGAAGACTTTGCCATAGTTCCCATAGCTGTGTCGTCTGTCCAGCTCTGCTTGACAACGTGACGGAATTTGACCTACGTTTCTTCAAGCCACACCACTACGTCGATATTTATGCTACGAATGTCCCTTAAAAATCGGCACCGCCATGCGGGTATATCCTCCGTTTCCATCAACAGCTTACGGCCACAGAAACGGCCATAGCGAAAGCCAAGATTGTGTAAAACTGTGGACAAGGATATGCGACTACCTTGAAAAAGTCCTCATTATTTAAGTGTGACCAATAAATTGCTGAGCATCGGACGTTTCTTCCTGCGATAATAAGCATAACATGACGACGAATCGCATCCTCTGCAGAGGAATCGATATTGTTAATCCGCTTATCCATACGACGGTTTTTGCCTGGGATGTTAAGCTTCCTTTTCTTCACAACAGTGTTTTTGTTTATATTCAAAGCTGTAGCAGTTCTGTCGATCACTTTGGTAATGGGGAGCACCGCCATTAAGTTTTTAATTCTCAAATTTGGCTCGCAACTGTCCTCGTAGGGCAATTCCCTGGACAAGAGAACGGCCTCGAACTTTTCCTTTTATAACTTGCGACGAATTTAACGCTGACATCGTTCAGTACTACAACGAATAACGGAAACAACAAATAAAAGATTAACTCCTACAACCGTAAAAACGAACGCACAGAGTCACAGGGCGCAACGATTACACAGGACAGCAAGCTGGCTGCAGCTGAAGCCCACTGCAAGCAGAAAGTGTTGCGGTGTGGGGTAAAGGTCATGTTATAATCCGCAGCAACAGCAGAGCCCGCGACAAGATCTGCGCCTGTAAGCAGCGTGGGGGCAAGGCAGCATGGCCTGACACGTTGCACTCAGCGGAGTGGTGGCGTCAGTGGGCGACGCAGGTGGGCGACAAGCAGCTGGTGGGCGGCGGCAGCGGCAGTGGCGGCGTCAGTGGGCGACGCAGGTGGGCGACAAGCAGCTGGTGGGCGGCGGCAGCGGCAGTGGCGGCGTCAGTGGGCGACGCAGGTGGGCGACAAGCAGCTGGTGGGTGGCAGCAGCGGCAGTGAAGCCACGACGACCGTGGGTGGGGCGCCCCGGGCGATTACAGAGCCACGGGAGCGGCACTGACGCAAGGAGCTTTTTTTTATGTCTCAGCGCCTGCTCAAGGTTTGCGCGAGGCGACAGAGTAGCAAAGGCTGCTGCGACAGAGTATGTGGCCGACGCGCACGCTGCACGCACGTGCCCTGCACTCCACTCAGAGCACAGAACTAAGCAGAGGGGCTTTTCCCTTGGCTAAGGACCTGCACCTACCAAATCTAGCGCAGCATCAGCCGCGCTCTGTTTTCGCCGGGTCTCCTTGTTTACTCACCATCTCATTTCGCCTTTCTGTATGGTTTCCTTTAGATTTGTTAGTTTTCAAGTTAATTATAACTTGTTCATTTTACAATTGCCGACGGAAGAACGCGAAACTCAACTTTATTTACTTGCAGACGGGACGAAAGGCATTCGATGATCCTCGACAGTACACGATTGACGCACATACCTCGGTATTGTGCAGTCACGTTATAGTGAGAGTGCGTTACTACTTCTGCGTATTGTTAGCGTCTGCTGAAATGGAAGGTCACTGCGCAAATATTCCCTGATCGCAGAGTATGCTCAGATGGAAATGTGTTGATAAATAATGTAGTTAAATTCTGTCGAGAAGAAAAACTGAGAGGTTTGCTTCGGTTTCAGAAATGTAAAAACAGGATATTTCTGTTTGTGTGAGAGGACATTGTAGCATGGCGTCCACACATTCTTAGACCAATGAAAGAAAATGGGAAAGATGCCAAGAAACCTGCACCTGCGATCTAAACTCCAACTCCAGTTATTAGCTCGTAAAACAACAGTTTTGTTTTGACCGAACTGTCGACGACAGTTCGTCAGCGCACCTGAAGATGGTGACATTTCTGACCGCCAAAATTGCGTGTCCGTTTGATACTGTGGACCAGCAGTACACCGGTGGACTGTTCTATCAACAAATACGCCAAGAGAAACTGAAAAATCACAATTTTATTTTAATTTCGTACGCTTCACTGTAGAAGAATAGCAGTTGTATTAGGTGTTCACTGCTGTTAGACAGTAACCAAGTTTTATTTTATTTATTTATTTTCATTTCCTACGCTTTTCTGTGGAATATACACTCCTGGAAATTGAAATAAGAACACCGTGAATTCATTGTCCCAAGAAGGGGAAACTTTATTGACACATTCCTGGGGTCAGATACATCACATGATCACACTGACAGAACCACAGGCACATAGACACAGGCAACAGAGCATGCACAATGTCGGCACTAGTACAGTGTATATCCACCTTTCGCAGCAATGCAGGCTGCTATTCTCCCATGGAGACGATCGTAGAGATGCTGGATGTAGTCCTGTGGAACGGCTTGCCATGCCATTTCCACCTGGCGCCTCAGTTGGACCAGCGTTCGTTCTGGACGTGTAGACCGCGTGAGACGACGCTTCATCCAGTCCCAAACATGCTCAATGGGGGACAGATCCGGAGATCTTGCTGGCCAGGGTAGTTGACTTACACCTAGAGCACGTTGGGTGGCACGGGATACATGCGGACGTGCATTGTCCTGTTGGAACAGCAAGTTCCCTTGCCGGTCTAGGAATGGTAGAACGATGGGTTCGATGACGGTTTGGATGTGCCGTGCACTATTCAGTGTCCCCTCGACGATCACCAGTGGTGTACGGCCAGTGTAGGAGATCGCTCCCCACACCATGATGCCGGGTGTTGGCCCTGTGTGCCTCGGTCGTATGCAGTCCTGATTGTGGCGCTCACCTGCACGGCGCCAAACACGCATACGACCATCATTGGCACCAAGGCAGAAGCGACTCTCATCGCTGAAGACGACACGTCTCCATTCGTCCCTCCATTCACGCCTGTCGCGACACCACTGGAGGCGGGCTGCACGATGTTGGGGCGTGAGCGGAAGACGGCCTAACGGTGTGCGGGACCGTAGCCCAGCTTCATGGAGACGGTTGCGAATGGTCCTCGCCGATACCCCAGGAGCAACAGTGTCCCTAATTTGCTGGGAAGTGGCGGTGCGGTCCCCTACGGCACTGCGTACGATCCTACGGTCTTGGCGTGCATCCGTGCGTCGCTGCGGTCCGGTCCCAGGTCGACGGGCACGTGCACCTTCCACCGACCACTGGCGACAACATCGATGTACTGTGGAGACCTCACGCCCCACGTGTTGAGCAATTCGGCGGTACGTCCACCCGGCCTCCCGCATGCCCACTATACGCCCTCGCTCAAAGTCCGTCAACTGCACATACGCTTCACGTTCACGCTGTCGCGGCATGCTACCAGTGTTAAAGACTGCGATGGAGCTCCGTATGCCACGGCAAACTGGCTGACACTGACGGCGGCGGTGCACAAATGCTGCGCAGCTAGCGCCATTCGACGGCCAACACCGCGGTTCCTGGTGTGTCCGCTGTGCCGTGCGTGTGATCATTGCTTGTACAGCCCTCTCGCAGTGTCCGGAGCAAGTATGGTGGGTCTGACACACCGGTGTCAATGTGTTCTTTTTTCCACTTCCAGGAGTGTATTAAAAGTGAGAGTACCGTTGTCTCGCCGGCCGAGGTGGCCGAACGGTTCTAGGCGCTTCAGTCCAGAACCACGCGAGTGCCACGGTCGCAGGTTCGAATCCTGCCTCGGGCATGGATGTGGGTGATGTCCTTACGTTAGTTAGGTTTAAGTAGTTCTAAGTTCTAAGGGACTGATGACCTTAGATGTTAAGTCCCATAGCGCTCAGAGTCATTTGAACCATACCGTTCGCTCCTACACGCATAGCTGGAGTGTTCGACTGTAAAACAAGTTTCATTTTCCTATTGTTAATTTCCATTGTTTTAGCGTAGACTTGTGTTAACAGAATATACCAAGTACACTTCAGGAACCGTGATAACATTTTGACTGAGCGCAGTTATATCGCTCGTGCGTCATACGAAACAACCAACAGCAGAACATGTCAGCAGTTCTCAGCGCTTTCAGATAAAAAAATAAATAAATAAATAAAAAAAACAACGTGTGTGATATCTTATGGGACTTAACTGCTAAGGTCATCAGTCCCTAAGCTCACACACTACTTAACCTAAATTATCCTAAGGACAAACACACACACCCATGCCCGAGGGAGGACTCGAACCTCCGCCGGGACCAGCTGCACAATCCATGACTGCAGCGCCCAAGACCGCTCGGCTAATCCCGCGCGGCGCATTGAGCTAAAACGGCAGTGCCAAAGTGCACAGGTTATGCAGAAATAAGTTAATAATATGTTACTAACGTTGTGAACAAAATAATACAGGTATCATTGTTTCCTGAAACCAAGCAGCATAGACTGAAAAAAAAAAAAAAAAAAAAACAAACAGTAGCGTCATGAGCTGATGACTCCCGGTGTCTTTCCATTTCATTAAGTTTTTCTTTCATTTCTAGCTTCGTTTCGTGACACCAGATACGAAAATGAAGCAGCTCCGCATTCCGCATAGCAGTCGCCAATAGTCGCGCGTGACGCGTAACTTCCAACCTCGTTACGGACAGTCTCCAGTATATCTCACGTATTTTCTCAACAGTGGAAAGAGGTATGATGTAACGTTGTTGCATTGATTTTACTATGAAAGCGGTGCTGATAGACAATAAAAGCGGGTTAAAAGCTGTGAGCTGTCTGGGGAAGTTAACCTTGCATTACTGCGCAACTGTTTCACCAGGTATCCAGTCTAGCTTACCAAATTCCCAACCAGACTAACATTAATTATAATCTTTTAATAGTCATATGACAACCGGTGATATATATATATATATATGCTGAAATTTCAATGATCAATGTTAAAATAAATTTCCAAATATAAACTGATTTATTTCATTAAAATTCTCTTTTATATATATATATATATATATATATATATATATATATATATATATATATATATATATATATAAAAGAGAATTTTAATGAAATAAATCAGTTTATATTTTAACATTGATCATTGAAATTTCAGCATATTAAACTTGATTCATAACTAAACTGGTGCCTTATTTAGGATTGTGAAAATGTGAGTTTGTAATCTTACGGAACACATCAAATATGGAGCCAAGATTGGGAGAGTGCATACAACACTGCATTCATAAAATAACACACAAAGAACGTTGAAACATATGCAAGAGGAAATTAACCACAACCAACCGATTCAATTTTCACCCAAAGAAGTTACGTTCGTAGCGCAATCCTGTCCGTCATGAAATTACCACACACTGGTATACTAAATTCATACTAGCTCTCTGTGAAATCTTCCCGAAAAGAATAGCTGAGGGTTACTTTGATGCTTACACCACATGCTTCACGTGGTCAACTTGGTTTACACAAAGAGTGTAACTCCACAATAATTTTGATAATTGAAATAAATTACATCGAAACGCAATTTACTAAAGAAAAACCTCGAACTGGTTACTATCGTCTTATTATTAACCTGATGGGTCAAACAATTGTATAAGCACGTGGTACTGGTCTCACAAAGTACACCCCACGTGGGTTGAACATAAAGAAAAGTTGCTATATTGAAAAATATTGTCAAGACGAGACGTTATAATCTCACGCACATTCGCATTTAAGATTGATGATCTTAGTTAGAGTTACTGATCAACACGTGGTTCCACTTTACTCACAAAGTAATGACAAAGCAACTACTGGAAGATATTCTGAACTTCACACTCGAAATACACTGCGTTGCAATTTAAGATAACATTAGATATTTTAGAGCTAAACCTGAAATAAAGGTGATTAAATTTTCAGTTAGGCTGAACTTAAGAAATCCATTGTCCTACAGACTTAGCAGATACACGCTTAGCCGGAGATCTTACCACTTCAGAAGCTCGCTGCGGACAGACTGCCCTGGTCCCTTCCTGAGGGTGGTACACAAATACAAACGGAAGTGGCCAGAGAGGCAGCTTCCTATACCAACATGACAAGGGACGGACAGGACCATACTAAGAATAGAAACCTCTCTGCTTTTAGAAAGCGTAGCTACCTGTTCCGACGTTGGTCCTACTGTTCTCTAGCAGACAGGCTTGTCTGCTACCATCAAGCATGCACTTAGAAATACATTTGCTCATTCATTCTTTCACATAGAAGGGAAGGAGGATGACAGTATATCATATACAGTATATAAAAGAAAGCGGATGTAGGTTCCGTATGAGACTGTGTGACATGAATTACATATAAACTGTGTTTTAAAGTGTAGTAGTGTGACAGATCGTTCTTTTTTATGTGTAAAAGTAACACGTTCCACTGCTAAGTCTCCTCCCAGATAGTCAGAAACACCACAGAAAATTTAGAAGAGGAATTTATGCCGTAAATGACAACATATTTAAGAAATTAACATGAAAGGAATCCAACAGAGACCTTTCAATGATTCTCCCTCCACTCTTAAAAACAATTTCGATATGTTATCCACATTTCGTACGCATGAACCTATGCCCTGAAACCTATCAAATGTAGACTGGCCAGCGCTACATTTTTCACTGCAAACTTTTCAAAATATGCACGGCGTTGTACTTCGAAGTATCACAATGACTATGGGCCATAATGAAAAGAAAACACGTTCGTTATCAAACTGCTATGTGTGGCTGCAAGATGCGGAAAAATATTATTTTCTTACTGAATAGTATCCTCACAAGGGAACCTCACCATAGCACCCCCCCCCCCCCCACAAATTTCGTTATAAATTGACACAGTGGATAGGTCTTGAAAAGCTGAACACAGATCAACCGAGAAAACAGGAAGAAGTTGTGCGGAACTATGAAAAAATGAGCAAAATATACAAACTGAGTAGTCCATGTGGAAGATAGGCTACATCTAGGACAATGTGAGCCGAGGAGCGCCGTGGTCCCGTGGTTAGCGTGAGCCGCTGTGGGGCGAGAGGTCCTTGGTTCGAGTCTCCCCTCGAGTGAAAATTTTACTTTCTTTATTTTCGCAAAGTTACGATATGTCCGTTCATTCATTGACGTCTCTGTTCACTGTAATAAGTTTAGTGTCTGTGTTTTGCGACCGCACCGCAAAACCGTACGATTAGTAGACGAAAGGACGTGCCTCTCCAATAGGAACCGAAAACATTTGATCGCAAGGTCATAGGTAAACCGATTCCTCCCCAGGAAAACACGTCTGATATATTCTGTTTGTTGTTTTTTATGGTAAGGGACCAAACTGCGAGGTCATCGGTCTCGTCGGATCAGGAAAGGACGGGGAAGGAAGTCGGCCGTGTCCTTTCAAAGGAACCATCCCAGCATTTGCCTGGAGCGATTTAGGGAAATCACGGAAAACTAAATGAGGATGGCCGGACGCGGGATTGAACCGTCGTCCTCCCGAATGCGAGTCCAGTGTGCTAACTACTGCGCCACCTCGCTCGGTGATATATTCTATACGACACTGGTGACGGCATGTGCGTCACATGACAGGAATATGTTGTCGACCCACCTAAATTGCTCACTTGGCGAATGGGTAAAAAGATTCTTCTACCATGCCCGATTTAGGTTTTCTTGTGGATGTGATAATCACTCCCAAAAAAAGTGATGAAAACATAAGAGTTTGTCACATAAACTGCAACAAATGAATGCAACAGTTTCACAGTCGCACAGTTTTCCCTGTGCTCTGTCAAAACATGTTTTTTACGTTTTCAAATGTTTCCGTGTGTAGACCGTCAAATCCTGCATATGTCCAAGCAAAACTGAACATATCCTGGAATTTTGGAGAGCGAAGTTGATTATGTGTGAGTGCCTGAGCTTTGATAATTGTCTGAAAATAAAAAAATTAAACTTTTCACTCGAGAGAAGACTTGAACCAAGGACCTCTCGTTTCGCAGTTGCTCACGCTAACCACGGGACCACGGCGCTAGTAAGCTCACACGCTCCTTGATGTTGCTTAGCTTCCGCATGGACTACTCAGTTTGTATATTTTGTTTATTTTTTCATAGTTCCACACAACTTCTTCCTGTTTTCTCGATTGATCTGTGTTCAGTTTTTCAAGGCCTATCCCTGTGCCAACTTATAACTAAATCTGAGGGGGGTGCGATGGGGAGGTTCCCTAGTCAGAAACGAATAAGAAAGACTGCACAGCAGAGAACACGCACGAATCCCAAAACAGTGCTCCTTTTTTTTACGCGATAACTAAAAGTTTTACTGAGAAACTAACTACAGAGACGGATATAGCGTTGATTCACCTACGTAAAACAATTTTGTTGAGGCAAATCTGATGACACGAAATTTCACTCCCCGTGTATCGTGCGGTACGTCTTGCTTGGATCGACTAGCAGCTCAGCGGTAGTGGGTACACAGATGGAGGGGGAAGCTAGACAATCTCGCGCGGCCTGAAGGCCACTATTTACGTCTGTGCTCTCTGGCTGCACTGCTCGGCTCGGTGACTCGGGCGCGCGTGTTCGTGCGACGCGCTGATGTGAGACAGCTCGCGCTGCGGCAACACCGACTCGAAGAAAGGCCTCGGCGCTTGTTCGTGACGTCACGTCAGCTAGGCACGGCGAACGCCAGGTCTGTTGCAGGCATACTCATAATGGTGGTGTCTCCCTCTCTGACACAGGAAAATGTGAAACTATTGGCGGTAGTTGACCAACGCACATTGTTCTGAGAGATTTCTGCAATCAATAAATTGTGCAATTCATTACACTTATTAACAAATAATGTACTCCTGAACTTAAATTTCCACCTGTTTTAAAGGTTGACATACAAAAACAACTTCATGGTTCAGCAGCAACAGAATTCGTGCTTCTTTACCTTATTTGTAAATCTGAGGAAGTTACGTTTGTACTAGGTTGCTTTTACAAGAAAGTGTCAACATATTGGTGCTGTGCTTTAGGTATCTTGGTTGACTATGGGATGAGGAGCACTGAATGCTAATGAAATATCTTGTGATTGCACACATTGGGGGAGGGGGTGGGGGACAGAAGAAGAGGCAAAAGAGAGATACTTATTTTATCAAATAAAATTTTTTTATCTTATAAAGTTTCTCCTTTCAGTTGCCAGAGGGAAATATATATCTTTTCTAATGTGCATGTTTAAAAAAGTTTAAGCTCAGCAGTATTTTCGATGTATGAAGCTATTTTGTTTCCCGTTTAGAATTCCTTTCGTTGAAAACGACTGTAATCTAATGACTGGCAACAGTTGGACATTTACACATGTAAATTAGTTCACGTTTCCAGTGACGATGTCAAACGAAAATAAATAAATAAAAGAAACGAGTTCATTGTAAGGGGGTTGGGGTAAGTTTCGATAACAAAATGGATCAAGTAAATATAGTTACTTGAATGTAAAATTTCCGAAGCTTGCAATGGGGCAAAGCATCTTCTCATATTGATCTACGTTTGTTTCGACAGGATTCAGTAATACAGAACTATGATCTTCATTTGTAGCTTTACGACAGTAAGAAAATCTTTCATCTAAATAAGACTGCAGAATCCAAAACAATATCAAACAGTTTGTCCAAAAATAAGGGATTTATAGTGATAAGCACGCCCAGGCCTTTCTGCCTGCAACAGACCTCGCGTTCGCCGTGCCTAGCTGACGCGACGTCACCAACAAGCGCCGCGGCCTTCCTTTGAGTCGGTGTTGGCTGCGGCCACAGGCTGCGACAGGCAGCGAAGCGATGCAGTAGATTTTGCCCCGGGCGCCGGAATATGCGAAGACAGCGCCTAGCGCGGTAGCAGGCCAGCGCGCTACGACAGACAGGCTCGGCTCGCGCCGGACTGACAGCGGCGAGTACTGAACGGGCACACAACATCGAACATGAACCAAAAGTAAACGGCCGCCCTATAGACTGAACGGTAGAAACGAATCCCACTTCTGACACCGATGTACGTGAACGAGGAGAGAAGCGCGTTGTTGCATCCCGCTTCTGAGAACAACGTGCAATAGTGGGGAGATAAGGATTTATAGGGTCTGACTTGTGACGACAGTGTACAGGAGGTCGAGCCGTCAGGACTTGTGAGTGGGTATCCAGGGATTACGTTAATTGATAGAACATGAAACAAACACAAGACCAACGATGAACAAGTGAGCAACGACAATAACATGACACCTCTCACTGAGTGTGTTGTCAGAAGCGTCTGCTCAGATCACATTTCGCCACTTTTGAGTAAGTGCATGCTAGATGAAGTTGGTTGGTTGGTTTGGGGAAGGAGACCAGACAGCGTGGTCATCGGTGCTAGATGAAGTAGTGAGCGGAAATTTGTGAAAAACTGAGTGAAAGCAATGCACTAAATAGCAACTGATTGAGACACCAACCAGGCACACGAAACAGGACGGATAATGTAAGTACAGAAACGTACATAATCTTTACCCTCGAAACAGCTTTCCTTAAATACGCAATAAGTTTCTTCATTGCTAGTTTGCAAGTGACATGCTGTCAAAAAACGACGAAAACGAGCACTGAAATCGATGTATAACAATACAGTTCAGTTAGCTATCTAATTTTAAGGTGAGTGTCAAAACAAAACGAAGCAAATTGCAAATATTGTACTTCTTAGGCCTACAACAGTTAAATTATTACAAATGTGATATTGTACTTCACAGAAATAAAAATTTGACCCACAGAAGATGACACATGTCCGGGTAAATATAAAAATAAACTAATTGTGTTTTGCATAACGCTGATTTCCAAAACAACCAGTTTTTATTATGAATGAGCTACCTGAGCGGACGATTGCATTCTTTGCATTACCAGGTAATTGACGATTGCCAGGTGCACGAGATAAGTGACAGTGTTACTTCATCTTCCCTCATGTCGTTACTTCTTCATCTTAGATCATTCTGAACTAAATCTGTCATTTTTACTTTTCTTCACTATCCAGAGCTAAGACGAGCACTATCTCAGGGGGCAATAGCACTCTTCGCACTGCCAGGTAATTTACGATAACCAGGTGCCTGAGTTAAGAGCCGAAATTATTTTATTTTTCTTCATGCTGTTACTTCTTACACTTCGATCATTGTGAACTAAATCTGTCTGTCTTCTTCTATATCAAAAAAGCTAAAAGCTAGAACGAAAACACAATACACTGGATATAACAATAAACAATTAAATAATCGCAAGTAACCCAGCAGAACAAACATCTGCAAAGTGCAGGTGAACATAAATAAGTAAAGGATATTTGACAAGGATCACAGATTCGCAGGCAGGAGAATATAAAATAACGTTGTATTACGAAATATATATTTAAGTTAATAACAGACATCGATGACAACTGGTACAACGGAAAGATGTTTTTTGAAGTGCTAGGGCTATTATGATGGAATAGAGGAACAAAAAGATTAAGATGCATAATAATATGAATAAGCAGCAGAAGCAGAGGGCTGCACTAAACCAGGTACGTGCATATGACGTATTAAGAGGGAATGGAGGATTAAGTGGCGAAACAAAGCAACAGCTTGTACATCGTCTCGAGATAAGAAATAAACAAAGGCTGTGTCAAACTAAATAGATAAATGTTATACGTTGAGGGAGTAATTAATAAGTGGCAGAGGTTTCCGCTGAAATAAATGATTATACGATGATAGGCAAGGGATAGTTCTGTCAATAAGGTTTATTATGAAGTGAGGATAATTGATAGGCGACCGGTAAGTCGGCTAATACGTTATAGTGTTTGAGATGAAGAAGGCGACGTGTGAGTCAGCCAATGGTTTACCGTATTGAAGTGTATAAGCTGACAGGTAAGTCGACCAATTATTTAGGGAAAGAAAAAGTGATGTAATAGGCGAAGTGGTTTCCGCCAATTGTTTAAGAAATATGATGAAGTAGACACGTATTATCGACATTCGTGAGGTACAACAAGAAGTTATAAGGATATAACAAAGGATGCCAAATGGTACACATAAGAGTTGGGTATGAGGTCACATGAAATGAAGTAGACAACGTAACGTCATGCACTTGACCAAAATAATAGGAAAAAAAACAAAGGCCTAACTGTAAGAATCATAAACAGCCCCAGAATACATTATAATAATAAACGTTAGTAGGTAGGTATACAATGTACTGAAAGGTCTCTGTTGGATTCCTTTCATGTTTAATTTCTCAAATTTGTTGTCTTTTATGGAATAAATTCCTCTTCTAAATTTACTATGGCGTTTCTGACTATCTGGGAGGAGACTGAGTAGTGGAACGTGTTACTTTTACACGTAAACAAGAACGATCTGTCACACTACTACACTTTAAAACACAGTTTATATGTAATTCATGTCACACAGTCTCATACGGAACCTACATCCGCTTTCTGTTATATACTGTATATGATAAGATACTGTCATCCCCCTTCCCTTCTGTGTGAGAGGATGAATGATCAAATGTGTTTGTAGTTGCATGCTTGAGGGTAACAGACAAGGCTGTCTGCTAGAGAACAGTAGGACCAACGTCGGAACAGGTAGCTACGGTTCCTAAAAGCAAAGAGGTTTCTATTCTTAGTATGGTCCGGTCCGTCCCTTGTCATGTTGGTATAGGAAGCTGCCCCTCTGGCCCCTTCCGTTTGTCTTTGTGAGCCACTCTCAGGAAGCACGCTGGGTAGTAGGCAGTGGCAGTCTGGTAGTAGCAGAGTGGCAGTCTGGTAGTAGCAGAGTTGCAGTCTGGCGGTAGGCAGTTGCAGTCTGGCGGTGGCGAGCGTCTGTAGTGGTAAGATCTCCGGCTAAGCGCGTGTCTGCTAAGTCCATAGGACAATGGATTTCTTAACTTCAGCCTAACTGAAAATTTAATCACCTTTATTTCGGGTTAGCTCTAAAATATCTAAGGTTACCTTAAATTGCAGCGTAGTGTAATTCTCGTGTCAAGTTCAGATTATTTTGCGGTAGTTGCTTTGTCATTTCTTTGTGAGTAAAGTGGAACCACGTGTGGTCAGTAACTCTAACTAAGATCAATCTTAAATGCGAATGTTTGTGTGATTATAACGTCTCGTCTTAACAATATTTTCAATATAGCAACTTTTCTTTATGTTCAACCCACGTGGGGTGTACTTTGCGAGACCAGTACCACGTGCTTATATAACTGTTTGACCCATCAGGTTAATAGTAAGACGTTAGTAACCAGTTCAAGGTTTTTCTTTTGTCAATTGCTTTTCGATCGAATTTATTTTATTATCAAAATTACTGTGGAGTTATACGCTTTCTGTAAACCAAGTTGACCACGTGAAGCATGTGGTGGAATCATCAAAGTAGCCCTCAGCTATTCTTCTTGGGAAGATTTCACAAAGAGTTAATATGAATTTAGTATACCAGTGTGTGGTAATTACATGACGGACAGGATTGTGCTACGAACGTAATTTCTTTGACTGAAAATTTGAATCTGTTGGTTGTGGTTAACTTTCTCTTGCATGTGTTTCAATGTTCTTTGTGTGTTGTTTTATGAATGCAGTGTTGTATCCAGTCTCCCAATCTTGGCTCCATATTTTATGTGTTCCGTAAGATTCCAATCTCACATTTTCACAATCGTAAATAAGGCACCAGCTCAGTATTACTCACGTATAATATGCTGAAATTTCAATGATCAATCTTAAAATAAATTTGCAAATATAAACTGATTTCTTTCTTTTTATTTAAATTCTCCTTTTTTATATATAGATACATTACCGGTTGTTGTATGACTGTAAAAGATTATAATCAATGTTAGTCTGTTTGGGAATTTGGTAAACCTAGACTAGATACCCAGTCGTGAAACAGTTGCTTAGTAATGCAAGATTAACTTCCCCAGACAGCTCACGGCTTTCAACCCGGTTTCATTGTCCATCAGTACCGTTAGCCAGCATACCAAATTCAAGTAACAATATTACAGTACGCCTAAAATTAGTTCCACTGGCGATGTTGATAACGACAACATAACATGCAAGTACACAAGGAGTAAGAAACTCATACTGTCGAATGAAGCACTGAGTACTAACTTGGATTCAACGAAGCAAAATATTAGCAGCATTCTCTCAGTGTATCTTTGAACCGCAATTGTGTATCTTAGAAAACACAAAGTGCTCAAGACTAATAGGTAAATAAATAATAGTTGAAATGTAATCCAAAATGTGACGTAATTATGAAATAAGACTTAGAAGGGACATAAGTACGGTAAGATGCTTTTGAAATAACGAACAAAGCAGACGAGTAATGCTGTTTTTATATCACGAGAGAGAGTATGCTGAATATCAGTGTGAGTCATGGACATATTTGCGACAGATGGTTTGCTAGCGTATGAAGACGCTGGGAGAGTTACGAGCAATGCCCCAGCAGTAAACGTGCCGTTTGAATGTCACACAGCCACGCTTGAAGAAAAAACAATAATAATACGTATTAATTTATATTCATGTATAATAATCATGTGTTTGTTTCACTAATTTAAGTTATTTTGTACTGTTACGTGGAATGGTATGGGTCCTGTATGCTGCCTGACGTTGGAAACGGGAGGACTAGTTGGGCAAATCTGAAGTCACGCAATGTCAAACCATACCTCAGTCAATGGAATCATGTCTGCGTGTTGCTGTTGTGTGTTTCCTGCACTTGTTTATCGCATCTGTCGGTGCAAATTTGATCCATCGTCTCCACGTCCATATGAAATGTGCATAAAGGTTTTTTGCTTTTACCCTGTAAAGTGAAACGTCTGCTTAACATAAGGAAGCGTTGAACTGTGTACAAGACAGTAATGCCCCGATATTTAAGTGTGCAAAGACATCCAAATGATGCAGATGTTTCTTGTTTATAAATTTAAAGGATGGCAATGCGTCGCTAGGAAAAGTGTGTGTTTACTCTGTTAAATGAAATGTCTGCTTGACGTAAGGGATTGTTGAATTATGTAAATGACTGCAATGCGCCAATTTGTAAGCTATCGTAAGTGTGCAAAGACATCCAGATGATGCAAATTTTTCTAGTTTATAAATTTAAAGGACGACAACGCGCCGTTAGGAAATGTAGATATTTAATCTGTTAAGTGGAATGTCTGCTTGACGAAAGGAAGTGTTGAATTACGAAAAGAACAGCAACGCGCAGGTATGTTAGTGGTGATGAGATAAAATATCCAAGTTTAACTGAGAACGTTTCAGAGAGAGAACCTCAGAGGTTTCCTAACGTGGCGCAGCCTCGGTCGTTGGGATAGCGGGGTTTTCTGTGTTTGTGCGCGCCTCAGGATCAAGAAGACGCTCCGTTGAAACTTGAATCTTTTTAACAGCCGCCACCATATGGAACAGTTTATTAATTCCTCGCAAAATGACTGCAGCCGAAATCTGTTTACAGACATCGCTTCCTCTGTATGTAGTGATTTATTACTACAAGGCTTGTTTTGTTTCTGTAATTATTTAGGTGCTTCAATTTGTGGTAGAATCTTTAGATACTTCGAAATAAAACATATGCAAATTATAGATGGAGCAGCTGTTTGTTCCTCATCAAACGGTCCCAAATATGTCACCTGATTTCATACTCATTAGTTCTTTTTGACTCCTCCTCTGTTTCCGACCTTGCGCGGCCACTCACGCGCTTTTCACGGCAAGTGGCTTTCTTGGAAGGGTTCGTAACACGATATGTTATAACTTGCCCCTCCCCCCTCCCCTCAAGAACTCTAAGACAGGTCAATTAACTATGGTTCAGTCATCCCTTCCGCTTCCAAAATTGCATTACCCTTCGTAAAAATATGTAGCCTAACACATGAATGAGTCAGTAGAAGGAATGAACACTATTATAGAAGCAATACAAACGAAAAATATGAGACAAATATAATTATGTAGAACAAGAACTGGAAATAAGTGAACTCTTTCAACATTAATTTTGGTCCTTTTCATTCAGACTTGTTTGCAAGAGCACTGGAAGCTCAACTCCTCAGAGACAATGGTGGCTCACTAGCTGATGCGTTGGCTCCGCTCTTAGTAGAGGGTAACTTACAGTTCATAACTTATATACAGATACCTCCTCTTAGTTTCACAAATCAATATAATTATACTTGTTTCCCTAATACACACTACACTCTTGTTCCTAAGGAATTCATGTCTCTTGGGTTTTCAGTCACACAATGTTATGATCAAATGGAGAAAAAACGTAATCAAACACTTTAAATTTTAAAGTAGTGTTAGGCTCTAGTCTTCCAGTAACTTGGGAAAGTTTACTGCTTCTCTCTTTTTCTCTTAGTGCTCGAAGTAATGTCTAAATTAAGGTGGAGTTTTAAGTTTCTAAACCAATGTACATCCCATGAGCTGCCTGGACAGAACACATCGCAGGACATAACCACATTACTTAGAAATTACCAGAAGTAGACATATGCACTTTCGTATTTACGAGTACTAAGGTGCTTTTTATCTAGCAAGTATTGCGAGGAACACAAACTCGTTCTGTCGGCGTGCAGCCTAATACACAAGGCACTGGAGTTCGCGCAGGTCCTATAAATTATTGGGGATTGGCAGTAATTGGATTATTAGGGGCAATAAGAGTTTTGTCTCTTCCCTATTGGTTTTCGGAAACTGTTAGTTGAGCAAGCCTCCTTTCGACACTAGTAAATGTTTGCGTGTGTGTGTCCAAACTTCCTTAATCAGTAAATCACTTACGACGTGTCAGTTACTTCACGAGCGTAGATTGGTCTGCTACAGCAGTCGAACACAACAAACAGATCCTACCCGAACTGGCGTAGTCAGCTCTGAGGAAGACTGACTATCTTCTTTTGTCGGGGAGCTGCGCCGGAATCTGGACCGTAACACACGAGCAAGAGATCTGAACGGTCAATCTTGCGAGAGATTTTCGGTGCTCTGCCTACTAACACTCATAAATAAAAACAACCCGAGCGGGACATTAGCCCTTACATGACTGGAATCAACGAAAACAATTTGGTCCTGTAACATCACCACTGGCCTAGGACTAACTAATGACTGAATTTCAAGTATGTCTCACAGAATTCTGCGTTATCTAATAACATCTTACTAGGTTTAAATTTGCACCGAAACAACCTAAATAAACAATGATATTACACTGTACATACAATACTTAACAGCGCCGTATAATAACACATAAATAACTGGACACTTCTTTAAAAAAGCTGTAATTCTCGTGTGATATACCCAGGGGTAAAGGGGTTTCTTTATCAAATAATTCTTTCTCAGCTCAACTAAAAAATTTATATAGGATGCTTATGCCCTGAAAACTGTTTTTCAGCACCGTTCTCCGGATCTTCTAATAAGTGTGAATGGTATATGATTTTCTGGTTAATTTCCCTATCTCTTGGAAACACTGTTCTACCGTTCCAGCAGCGTGGTAGAATCTTGTCCGGTGAACTGATAAATCCGCTGTCACGCTTCATCAACCCAGGAGCGGGAGGTGAATTGAACAGAAACCTTAGGCCGCCTTCACACGGAGCAACTGACAATGAGAAGTGCTTCTCAGTGGCGCTTCCGCTGGCAAAACATTGGTTTAAATGGGTGCCTACAGATGTGCAGCGCCACCATCCAGCTGTGGCTTTCCGCCACCACTGGCAGAACATTGCTTTGAATAGCGGCCTTCACACGACGCTCGGTTGGCACTGTTAACCGGCCAAGCAGAGTGTAAAGACACGGCCCATGCTATTCACTGTCATTAGTTAGTATGGTCGTGTAGGGCATACTGTTGGCCAAAGATGAAAGTCAGTACAGAAGATATCATCTGTGAATCTCAAAAATATTCATCGATATGCAGCGTGGAGTATGAGGAATATTCCGAGAAACTGAAGAAAGTTAAAGTTGTAGCCAACAGAGACAAACGTTCTTCAGAGAAGACGACAACTGGCAAGCGTCACTCACATTTCTTCCCGCTTGTGTGGGGTCTATTGACATGTCATATAACACACAAGTACTCAAAAGTGTCTTCCAGCCTGTATCTGTCTTGATCACGAACGAAACTGTGCAACACGCAGCAAGTTTTTGTCATATTTTCAACAAATTCAGGAGATACATTCGAAGGCAGACCAAAAAAACTTCGCTCTCTTTAGCAAAAATTCCGAAAATACCTTCAACATATATTTTAGCCTACAGGGACTGTATCTGAAAACTCTTTGAAATTGTCGCTATATTAACGCAGTAAGAAAGTTGATGTACCGAAATCTTAATAACCAATGGTTACAAAAGGAAAGTAATAACAGCCTTCACAGAACTGCTTGCTTTGAGGAAATTTAGTTTCATTATCAATTCTTGAGCACACACCAATCTGGCGATCCCCTATTTGCTCCAACGCCAATAAATGTGAGTCTGTGGTGGCCATCACACATTGCCAGCGACATTATGGAGAAAATATTTTTGTTCTTGTAACAAAGCTACACACAGTCAGCTACCTTGATGTCTTGCATCTGTTCACCATTTATATACGCCATACAGCTGGGTAAATTGGTTATCTTTTTAGTAAACATTTCACAACTTCTCCTTCGAAAAAAATGGCTCTGAGCACTATGGGACTTAAATTCTGAGGTCATCAGTCCCCTAGAACTCAGAACTACTTAAACCTAACTAACCTAATGACATCACACACATCCATGCCCGAAGCAGGATTCGAACCTGAGACCGTAGCGGTCGCGCGGTTCCAGACTGCAGCGCCTAGAACCGCTCGCCCACCCCGGCCGGCTTCGAGAAATAGTGGCACCAATGATCTACTTCTGAATTACCTCCTTTTCATTTTGTTACTCCGTAAGAGAAGTAAGAGAGAGGCACCCTGCTCATCAGACTCCAGACGGAACCGAAACAAGGCAATGTGGCAACAGCGGCAGAGCAAAGCGCCGACACAGGAGTTGCTTCTCTTTCCAGTAGAGCCGCGCCGTGCAACGTTGTGGGAAGGCACGGCGCTGCAGATAAGCGCTTCGCGGTGTTTCGTGTGAAGGCGGCCTTGCCTGTCACACGGAGTAAGCTAGATGTCGCGCATGGTTCCGGCTGGCAGGGTGGGGAGGGGGGCGGGGGAGACGGCTACCTCGCATGCCGAACCTCTCGCACAGTGCATAATTCCGCGTAGAAGCTAGCTGGCTGGCTTCACTCCGTGAATGGTGCGCGAGCCGGGTAAACTGCTGTCTTTCTCAAAGAAACTTGTCGGTAAAAAAATTAATTCGAACTGCCTATGAGTTCGTTAGTGGTCATATTTGTTGTGATATTTTAGGCTTAAGTAAACTACTGCAATAATTTCCGAAAGTTTGCAGTGAAAAATGGAGGTTGCTATGAGTTTGCGTTTGGTGCATGTTAGGTCATATGTTGCTGCGTATGAAATGTTGCTAACAAATTGTATTTTTCTCTAAACTTTTAACGATATTGCTATCTATCACCAGTCTCCAGAAAATGTATTGTTATGAAGTGCTTCTTCGCGAACTCGCGCGCCACCGAAAAAGTCGTAATTCCTCGTATCTCGTAAACGGTTTCAGATTCAGATATCGAAACAAGATTCTGGTTTCTACTTCTTTCGCAAAAACACATAAGAGTTTGTAGTTATTTCACGTCACTAACATTCCGTTTCAACCTCCCTCCCCTTCCCCCCAGCTCAAGAGTTGTAATATGTCAGAACGACCGACTAGTGGCCGCCGCATGAGTTAACTGTGCCCGCGGCCCGGAACACGGCTGACTGATCCCTCAAACGCGACTCATAGACTCCATGAAGAGCGCCGAGGGAAAACAGCCAACCGCCGTCGTTGTAGTGAGCATTAACAGCTCCGGCCGTCCGCTCAGGGCAGCTCGTTCAGTGCCCACAGACAGCTCTGCACCCTGGAGTCCGCGAGTTCGAGCCCCTGCCCCGCCCCTGCGGAAGGCAGCTTGCAGCCCGCCGGACAATCCCACCCAGAGCGCGGAGGCTAGCAGCTCTCTCGCTCCTCGCGCTCGTGTTGCTCCAAGGTGCGATGCGCCCCGCCACAGCGATGACGCGTTTTTCAACGGAGGTTGGAAGTACTGCAACTTCAGCGGGCCACCGATAACTATCACCAGAAGGTCGTAATGGTTGGCCTGCAACTTAAACGATCCTCATTGTCTCCGGTTCTAGACGCGTATAAAGTGGCGACACGACTGCCTCCGGGCTCGCTTATTTATACGTCTTTTCCATAAACCTCTGACGTAGTTTCTCTGGAGGGGACAAATGGCGTAGCCGGCCGGAGTGGCCGTGCGGTTCTGGGCGCTACAGTCTGGAGCCGAGCGACCGCTACGGTCGCAGGTTCGAATCCTGCCTCGGGCATGGATGTGTGTGATGTCCTTAGGCTAGTTAGGTTTAATTAGTTCTAAGTTCTAGGCGACTGATGGCCTCAGAAGTTAAGTCGCATAGTGCTCAGAGCCATTTGAACCATTTGACAAATGGCGTGCTCTTGGATAATTACAACGTCAGCTTTACTCAGCCCGCTTGGGCCCCTAAACACAGGTCGTTAGGCGTTGTTGTAACTGCAATGTATGAGTTCTTCACAGAGCGTCAGTGCCCTGTGCTGCCCTGATCATTTCACATTTGTATACAGTCCTTACCTCGTCGTCCCTTCTAATGGTGTCGTAAACCTGCCTCGCAGAATCGTTTGCGAAATATCAACATCGCCCGCGGCTGCCAAGCGATGTGCCAATCGGTCCCTTAACTACTGTCTTCCAGCCATAACTGCGCAAAAGTTACAAGAATTGCCCAAATCCACGCCTCAGTTTATTCGTGGCGCAGCAATTCTAATGTAGTTGAAATTGAGACAGAATCATAACACAACAAATGATGTAAGAACATGTCAGTAGTTTATGAAGATGCCCATTCTCAGTAAAAAAATAAACTGTAATTGCTTCACATACACTATGTGATCAGAACTATCCGGTCACCTGGCTGAAAATGAGTTACAAGTTCGTGGCACGCTCCATCGGTAATGCTGGAATTCATTATGGTGTTGGTCCACCCTTAGATGACAGCTTTCACTCTCGCAGGCATACGTTCAATCAGGTGCTGGAAGGTTACTTGGGGAATGGCAGCCCATTGTCGGTTGATGAGGCCTGGCACAAAGTCAGCGTTCCAAAACATCCCAAAGGCGTTCTATAGGATTCAGGTCAGGACTCTGTACAGGCCAATCCATTACAGGGATGTTATTGTCGTGTAACAACTCCACCCCAGGCCGCGCATTATGAACAGGTGCTCGATCGTGTTGAAAGACGCAATCGCCATCCCCAAATTGCTCTTCAACAGTGGGAAGCAAGAAGGTGCTTAAAACATCAATGTAGGCCTGTGCTGTGATAATGCCACTTGAAAACAACAAGGGATGCAAGCCCCCACCATGAAAAACACGACCACACTATAACACCACCGTCTGCGAATTTCACTTTTGGCACTACAGGCGCTGGCAGATGACGTTCACCAGGCATTAGCCATACACACGCCCTGCCAAAGGATCGCCACATTGTGTACCATGATTCGTCACTCCACACAATGTTTTTCCACTGTTGAATCGTCCAATGTTACGCTCCTTACACTAAGCGAGGCGTCGTTTGGCATTTACCTGCGTGATGTGTGGCTTATGATCAGCCACCTAACTGTCATAGCACTTGCAGTGGATCCTGACGCAGTTTGGAATTCCTGTGTGATTGTCTGGATAGATGTTTGCCTATTACACATTACGACCCTCTTCAACTGTCGGCGGTCTCTGTCAGTCAACAGATGAAGTAAGCCGGTACGCTTTTGTGCTGTACGTGTCCCTTTACATTTCCACTTCACTATCACATCGGAAACAGTAGACCTAGGGAAATTGTGGAAATCTCGCGTACAGACGTATGACACAAGTGTCCACGTTCGAGGTCCGTGAGTTCCGCGGAGCGCCCCATTCTGCTCTCTCACGATGTCTAATGAGTACTAAGGTCGCTGATATGGAGTACCGGGCAGTAGGTGGCAGCACAATGCACCTAATATGGAAAACGTATTTGGAGGGTGTCAGGATACTTTTGATCATATAGTGTATGTTGTTCCGACCCCATAGTAATTCTCGTTTTGGTTGGTTCTGAGCACTATGGGACTTAACATCTGTGGTCATCAGTCCCCTAGAACTTGGAACTACTTAAACCTAACTAACCTAAGGACATCACACACATCCATGCCCGAGGCAGGATTCGAACCTGCGACCGTAGCAGTCGCGCGGTTCCGGACTGCGCGCCTAGAACCGCTAGACCACCGCGGCCGGCAATTCTAAATGGCTCTGAGCACTATGGGACTCAACTGCTGAGGTCATTAGTCCCCTAGAACTTAGAACTAGTTAAACCTAACTAACCTAAGGACATCACAAACATCCATGCCCGAGGCAGGATTCGAACCTGCGACCGTAGCGGTCTTGCGGTTCCAGACTGCAGCGCCTTTAACCGCACGGCCACTTCGGCCGGCACGCCGGCAATTCTCGTTTTACCAACTTTCGATGGCACTTATATATTACACCATTTCATTGAAAAATCTGCAGTCGCTTGAATAACGCGGTAGATATGGATATTTCACATATTAATCATGTAGCGAAATACTCTCCTCTTTGCATATTGTCATTTGCCAAAATATTGTTTCGATATCTAAAACCGTTTACGAGATTCGAGGAATTTTATAAATATTTCATTCTGGCCTTTTCGCTGGCGCCCGAGCGCGGAACGAAGCGCTTTACGTATGATCCATTTTCTCAAGACTGGTGATAGATTGCAATATCCTTAAAAGCTTAAAGAAAAATTCAGTGTGTTAGCTACATTTCATATGCAGCAACAAATGACTTGACTTGACATGCGTCAAACGCAAATTCATAACGACCTCTGTTTTCCACTCCAAGCTTTCCGAAATTCTTGCAGTAGTTTACCAAATATCGCAGTAAATATTGCAATTAATGAAATGAGAGGCACTTTATCATGTAGCTGAAGGATGAAGCTATAAGATGTGCGAGAATCAATGTTTCTACCGAATGGTTTCTTTACAATCGTTCGAGAAAGATCGCTAGTTCGCCGGTGGGCGCATAACGTTGTGTTTGGTCTTGAGGGTTAATTGGCGTTGTCTCAGTTTCCGCCCTGTAGGCTCTAACGTCAGTCGCCAAACACGTCTCCTGATTGTCCAGCGCAGGTAGCATGCAGGAAACCCAACTAGGCCTCAGAAGAAAAGTAGCACCGGACCTATCAAGGAAAACATGCGCAGCTTCCTGCAGTGCAGCCGGCGAGCAGACGACAGAGCCCTCAAGGAAGCCGCCGCACGAGCCGGCAAGTAAGATAGCGCCGAATCTTACTCTGTGTGAGACGGGCTTAGCCTGCGCCGCTGGCGGCATTTTATTCTGCCAGAGCGAACAGTTCTATGACTGTTGAGGGCTGACTAAATCCTAAACTGCCGGCAGCCCTTTGATCTACCAAGTTTGTAAATCGCCCCAGTTAGTTTATTGTGATACAAGCGTGATTTTTGCGAGTACTTACTACCTCTCAACTGTGAAGCTCCGAGAAATTTGGCGTAGGGAGACCTGCGCAACGGAAACTTTAAATCAACGCAATATTGAAATTGGGCCATGTCATTCATAAATACCCCCAGTGGCTAATGTTAGAGCACAAATTAAAACGCTTATCATATCAGTAAAAGAACGATCAAGGATAAACTATAATGCTTCTAGAAGGACGAATGCTAGTGTTCACTATACAGTAAATTTTAAATAAAACTGTGAAGTAAATGAACTTAAGTAACATTGGGAAACTTCTGGCTGCTTCTCCCCAAAATGGATAATGCGATCTGAGAAAAACTACATGACATGACTGAGTTCGTCTGTCGTACCAAATACTAGAAGAAGCTACTGGAATCGATTGATTGCCGTATAACCTCAGCGAAGTAACCTTTATCCGTGATCCCAACAATTTAATCTCTATCTGCCCTAAGAATCCGTTGCCGTTGGCTATATCACCATAGCAAAAGCGTGCTGGTTGACACAATGATTATACTCGATGTAACTGCTGCTGGTGACAAGGCTGCAGACCTGCAAATGTGGTAAGAGCTGAAACCTGTCACCTTAGACATCAGACTGCTATCTATAACTGCTAAAGCAAACCTGAATCTTGTCACTTTACTGCCAGCAGCAAACGTAAGACGCGAACTCCCAGCACAAGGAGGAATTCAGCAACGTCTTAAGCGTAAGTGAATAACAGCAATACACTCACAAGAACTGCATGCCAGACGCAAGACGGGAACTTCCACCACCAGACGGAGTACGGTATCGTTTTCAAACGTACAGCAAAATACAGTGCCCTAACTGATCTCTAAGACGGAAGTTCTGCGTCGCACTGAGGCTAAAACAGAATTCTTCCGTGCGCTTGGGAGCGAAGACAAGAAAGTGTTCCTGCTCTTTCAAGAGTTGAGACAGAGTCTCCTGCTCCTTCCAGAATTCAAACAGGAATCCCGTAACCCCTCTTTACCTCCCACGTTGGTACGGGCGAGCGAATCATCGCTTAGAAACCACAGTGCATGCTCCCTCTTTCCTCATACTGCCGGCCGCGGTGGTCTCGCGGTTCTAGGCGCGCAGTCCGGAACCGTGCGACTGCTACGGTCGCAGGTTCGAATCCTGCCTCGGGCATGGATGTGTGTGATGTCCTTAGGCTAGTTAGGTTTAAGTAGTTCTAAGTTCTAGGGGACTTATGACCACAGCAGTTGAGTCCCATAGTGCTCAGAGCCATTTGAACCATTTTTCCTCATACTAAACGGCTCCAGCCAATCACACTCAAATTTTCGTCAACTTTTCCAGAAGGCATCCTTCATACCAGCGCTTTAAGCAAATGCGCCAATCCGGAACGTTCGACTCAAAATTTTTAGGGAGCAAGTCTGGTGTATGTGCCAAAACAGCTAACGGCTCGAGGCGCCAACACATCGCAGCAAGATCAACCACCACAGCCATAACTACATCCTCATGTTTACCTTGCGAGATGTCGTCAGTGGTATTAGTAGTGGATTTATCGCTATCTGACTCTGGGTCTGTTTTTCGCGACAACACGAGGTATCCTTGGCATGAAAAATTATTTTAATTGATCCTTCCCTATATATATATATATACATTCCTTTTCTAATGTATTCAGGATGAGTATAGGGACTAATCCTGGCTAAATAAGATAAGGAGGATTCAATTAATAAACGTTTAATTGTAAAATAAAAACGAAAGTGCAAAAAACGCAACAATGAATATTAAGAAATATACAATTACAAATGTTACTATTTACTATATCCAAGACTGGCAGAACACCTAGCTGTCTAAATGCGTCTCCTGTCATGTTTGTTAAGAGCACTGCAAAGATTGATACTGTTAATCCTTTTGTTAGTTCCAGCCACCACCTAAGCTAGCGTAGACAACGAAAAACTCATTGAGACGAACTGGTGGAACTGTATGTATTTAACTTCACAGTTCCCTATATTAGCTCGATGCGCAAACAGCACCCAAGTGATCAGAAAAATATGGATCTTACGCGTCGTAGAAGACTGGCGGCGGCGTGGAGATGCAGCGTAGCGTCCAGAAAATAAATATGGCTACACCATTGACGTATTATTGTATCCGAAAACTCATCGAGGTTGTTTACGAGACTCCGCAGCCCTTAGGAATGCTCCCTGCCTCTTCGTTGCTACGGCCAGCGAAAAATTTAGTTTTCCCAGCGCATGTTGTTTTACTGTGTTACGAGAAGCTAGCCAGTAACAACCATTTCCGTTAATAAAGTGACAATTCTCCTAACGATCGATCTCTCTTGATGTAAAATATCTGTATAAATTAACATTACTGATGACTTTTAATTGATAATTCTAACATGTAAAGTGACCAAAATACCGGTGCCTTTACATAACATTCCCCTAAAACGACTAATCTGCTAGGATCATGTGACAGTTGAGGTGCTACATGATTATGCATAAAATTCGCAGTACTGAGTATAATGTGCTTTCGTAAGCCCCAGAGCTAAGTCTCTGTTGTGCCAATCTACCCACGCACATACAGATTTGCTTGGGGACTCCATTAAGGAAGTTAACCTGTGGTCATTATTTACTTCCCTAATCCGTCACCTCTTGAGGGAGAACACTGGGTTCTGTGACATTGTTACAATTATAACGGCACAATGACCCAGGTACAAAAAAGAAAAACTCTACTTTAGATCATCAAAGACAATTGTTTGTTATCTACATTGGAAAAGGAAGGGCAGTCGCCAATCTACTTGAGTGCTCTTACACAACCCAGATTGCCATCAACTACCTCAGCCTCGCATCCTCAAGCAACAAACTCATTCCTCATCAGCCATTCTCTAAGCAGTGCAAAAATTATTCTACGGCCATCCACCCTTAAGGAAGAAATGCAAATACTGTGTTATTTATTACGCAAAGTAGGCATGACCGTCACCTGAATATTACTACCTAAAGTTACTGTGATCTGCGTTTACTTTTTATATAATTTCAAGATCAAGAAAAACCGACGAAACGACAATCAGTATCACATGATATTAAACATAGCGAACTGCACTTAAATATACGTTACTTTATGTAACTTGATTATAAACATGCAAGCAGTACCACTCAAAGTAAATAGAAAAAAAAACACAAGCTATGATGATCTGCATTTAAATTTACTTTCACCAAATGCAGCAGAATCACCACAACATATCACAGAGAAATGTTCCTAATTTTAACTACCGTTGGTATGCATTTAATGTTAAATTGAGGGCTGACATCGAAATAAGTGTCCAAGGAATAGAAAAGCAACTGGAATCACTCAACAGAGGAAAGTCCACTGGACCTGACGGGATACCAATTCGATTCTACACAGAGTACGCGAAAGAACTTGCCCCCCTTCTAACAGCCGTGTACCGCAAGTCTCTAGAGGAACGGAAGGTTCCAAATGATTGGAAAAGAGCACAGTTAGTCCCAGTCTTCAAGAAGGGTCGTCGAGCAGATGCGCAAAACTATAGACCTATATCTCTGACGTCGATCTGTTGTAGAATTTTAGAACATGTTTTTTGCTCGAGTATCATGTCGTTTTTGGAAACCCAGAATCTACTATGTAGGAATCAACATGGATTCCGGAAACAGCGATCGTGTGAGACCCAACTCGCGTTATTTGTTCATGAGACCCAGAAAATATTAGATACAGGCTCCCAGGTAGATGCTATTTTTCTTGACTTCCGGAAGGCGTTCGATACAGTTCCGCACTGTCGCCTGATAAACAAAGTAAGAGCCTACGGAATATCAGACCAGCTGTGTGGCTGGATTGAAGATTTTTTAGCAAACAGAACACAGCATGTTGTTATCAATGGAGAGACGTCTACAGACGTTAAGGTAACCTCTGGCGTGCCACAGGGGAGTGTTATGGGACCATTGCTTTTCACAATATATATAAATGACCTAGTAGATAGTGTCGGAAGTTCCATGCGGCTTTTCGCGGATGATGCTGTAGTATACAGAGAAGTTGCAGCATTAGAAAATTGTAGCGAAATGCAGGAAGATCTGCAGCGGATAGGCACTTGGTGCAGGGAGTGGCAACTGTCCCTTAACATAGACAAATGTAATGTATTGCGAATACATAGAAAGAAGGATCCTTTATTGTATGATTACATGATAGCGGAACAAACACTGGTAGCAGTTACTTCTGTAAAATATCTGGGAGTATGCGTGCGGAACGATTTGAAGTGGAATGATCATATAAAATTAATTGTTGGTAAGGCGGGTACCACGTTGAGATTCATTGGGAGAGTGCTTAGAAAATGTAGTCCATCAACAAAGGAGGTGGCTTACAAAACACTCGTTCGACCTATACTTGAGTATTGCTCATCAGTGTGGGATCCGTACCAGATCGGGTTTACGGAGGAGATAGAGAAGATCCAAAGAAGAGCGGCGCGTTTCGTCACAGGGTTATTTTGTAACCGTGATAGCGTTACGGAGATGTTTAATAAACTCAAGTGGCAGACTCTGCAAGAGAGGCGCTCTGCATCGCGGTGTAGCTTGCTCGCCAGGTTTCGAGAGGGTGCGTTTCTGGATGAGGTATCGAGTATATTGCTTCCCCCTACTTATACCTCCCGAGGAGATCACGAATGTAAAATTAGAGAGATTCGAGCGCGCACGGAGGCTTTCAGACAGTCGTTCTTCCCGCGAACCATACGCGACTGGAACAGGAAAGGGAGGTAATGACAGTGGCACGTAAAGTGCCCTCCGCCACACACCGTTGGGTGGCTTGCGGAGTATGAATGTACAGGGTGTTTCAAAAATGACCGGTATATTTGAAACGGCAATACAAACTAAACGAGCAGCGATAGAAATACACCGTTTGTTGCAATATGCTTGGGACAACAGTACATTTTCAGGCACACAAACTTTCGAAATTACAATAGTTACAATTGTCAACAACAGATGGCGCTGCGGTCTGGGAAACTCTATAGTACGATATTTTCCACATATCCACCATGCGTAGCAATAATATGGCGTAGTCTCTGAATGAAATTACCCGAAACCTTTGACAACGTGTCTGGCGGAATGGCTTCACATGCAGATGAGATGTACTGCTTCAGCTGTTCAATTGTTTCGGGATTCTGGCGGTACACCTGGTCTTTCAAGTGTCCCCACAGTAAGAAGTCACAGGGGTTCATGTCTGGCGAATAGGGAGGCCAATCCACGCCGCCTCCTGTATGTTTCGGATAGCCCAAAGCAATCACACGATCATCGAAATATTCATTCAGGAAATTAAAGACGTCGGCCGTGCGATGTGGCCGGGCACCATCTTGCATAAACCACGAGGTGTTCGCAGTGTCGTCTAAGGCAGTTTGTACCGCCACAATTTCACGAAGAATGTCCAGATAGCGTGATGCAGTAATCGTTTCGGATCTGAAAAATGGGCCAGTGATTCCTTTGGAAGACATGGCGGCCCAGGCCAGTACTTTTTGAGGATGCAGGGACGATGGGACGGCAACATGGGGCTTTTCGGTTCCCCATATGCGCCAGTTCTGTTTATTGACGAAGCCGTCCAGGTAAAAATAAGCTTCGTCAGTAAACCAAATGCTGCCCACATGCATATCGCCATCATCAATCCTGTGCACTATATCGTTAGCGAATGTCTCTCGTGCAGCAATGGTAGCGGCGCTGAGGGGTTGCCGCGTTTGAATTTTGTATGGATAGAGGTGTAAACTCTGGCGCATGAGACGATACGTGGACGTTGGCGTCATTTGGACCGCAGCTGCAACACGGCGAACGGAACCCCGAGGCCGCTGTTGGATCACCTACTGCACTAGCTGCGCGTTGCCCTCTGTGGTTGCCGTACGCGGTCGCCCTACCTTTCCAGCACGTTCATCCGTCACGCTCCCAGTCCGTTGAAATTTTGCAAACATATCCTTTATTGTATCGCTTTTCGGTCCTTTGGTTACATTAAACCTCCGTTGAAAACTTCGTCTTGTTGCAACAACACTGTGTTCTAGGCGGTGGAATTCCAACACCAGACAAATCCTCTGTTCTAAGGAATAAACCATGTTGTCCACAGCACACTTGCACGTTGTGAACAGCACACTCTTACAGCAGAAAGACGACGTACAGAATGGCGCGCCCACAGACTGCGTTGTCGTCTATATCTTTCACATCACTTGCAGCGCCATCTGTTGTTGAAAATTGTAACTACTGTAATTTCGAAAGTTTGTCCGCCTGAAAATGTACTGTTGTCCCAAGCATATTGCAACAAACGGTGTATTTATATCGCTGCTCGTTTAGTTTTTATTGCCGTTTCAAATATACCGGTCATTTTTGAAACACCCTGTAGATGTAGATGTAGATGTAGAATGAATGGCCAAACGTGAATACATGGAAATACAAATGAAAAAGACAAACATAAATATATTATTGTAGTATACACAAGTCACTGCAAGATGGCATGGCTTTACAAAACATAGTTACATAGATGGACAAGTACACAAGTCATTCCATGATGACATGCCTTAAGAAAACATGGATATTTAGGAAGAACAGGTACATATCAAGAATGAATGGATACATCTAAAGAACAAGTACATATTAAGAATTATAGGGCAAGTTGTAAAAAGTCTGTGCAGAATGTTTTTGAAGAAAAAAGGGACCGAACTTCCCAAAAATTGTTTTCATCAGGGAGAAAAAGTTTGTGACAAGTACAAAAACTGTTTTTATCTGTGGAAAAAGATTTTAGACGAGGAGCACTGAATTTAAAAAAAATGTTTTTGGCAGAATAATAATGTTGTATTGGTGGAGCTTTGAACTTTACTTTGGAGCGATAGTGCTTGTTGAAACTCACTTCACTGCCGTAGTTCTGCAGCTATAGACTGTGTATCCGCTCTACTCTAACGAGGAGCGGAAAATACTACCATGTGTGGTGACGTTAGCGGGTGGCGTTATCACAGCCACAATAGGAAATGTGTACTAGTCCGCGAGAGTACACCGCGTTCGAAGCATTATTTGCCTGTGGTTGCGACGGTCAAGTGAGCTGTCGACTCCGGTACTTTGTCGGGAGGATTACAGAGACTTACGTCGCTGAGGAACCACTTAAGCTCTTGTAACGGCCTGGAGAGTGACGTCCGCGCCGTATTGTGTTCCAGGTCTGCAGCGTGGCATAGTGAGACGGGGCGCGTGCGTGGGCTGTCACCCTATTATCACCGCTAGGCCACAGAAGCACGTGCCGCTTGCAGTGATGCGCTGGTCCTGTTATCTCGGCTCACAGGGACGGCGACTCGTAACTTTCTCTTCTTCTGGCGGGCAGCCTGCCGCCTGCATTCGGTCTAGTGTTCGGCTGTCTCGACAAAGATCGCTGTGAGACGATTACTCCTCAGTGCTTGCTTGGCTCGTCTTATAATCTCCTCAGAACTATGCGCAAACTGTACGTTGCGTATAAGTACTTACGGCTAAACAATTTATTACCTATACATCAAAGAATTACAAATTTCACGTAGACAAACTGCAAGTTGAAATGCAATTGACGACAATGAAAGTTAACTCTCAAGTTAAAGCTAGCGATAAGGCTAGTTATTACAAAAAGGTAACTTGAAATTGGTTACATCAAGGCGAAGTCAGGGATAAAGTAAATTTTTAAAAGGTGAATAATGCAAATATCTATGAATTTTAATTGCATATAAAGCTACCTGCAGAGCTAGCCATTATAAAAACGTAAATTAAAATTGCTAAAGTGAAAAGTAAATTTACACATATTTAATTAACAAAAGAAAACAACAAATAAGTAAAATATAATAAATACTCGTCCATTCATGTTTCGCTGATTAGTGGGTCAGAGTGATTTATTTTGTTAGAATGCAGGCAAGAGTAAGTCTTCTACTACCAACACAACTATTCCTTGCCCGCATCTCGTGGTCGTGCGGTAGCGTTCTCGCTTCCCACGCCCGGGTTCCCGGGTTCGATTCCCGGCGGGGTCAGGGATTTTCTCTGCCTCGTGATGGCTGGGTGTTGTGTGCTGTCGTTAGGTTTAAGTAGTTCTAAGTTCTAGGGGACTTATGACCACAGCAGTTGAGTCCTATAGTGCTCAGAGCCAGCCAACTATTCCTTAGTAAACTAATCAACAACGATTACCACTGTGCGTTAGTAAAGGAATATATTTTTTGTAAGTAATCCCCTTCTTCTTGATGATGGTGCTTGTCTCGAGCACGTGACGTACTTATTTTCAATTCTCTGTCATAATTTCCATTTCATTTGGTGCTGAAATTTATTATATTTTGGATTTGTCTGTCGAACGATGAGAACATTAGTGGTTTTTTTTGTCGTGAAATTTGCACGCACAGTACAGTTTCTAAGTTCGCAACCAATTAAAACTTTTCCGCTTCATTCAACGAACGTACCGTGTCCTTGTGTATCCGTCGCACGTGCGCAGTGGTTCATGCTCCTTTCCTACATAAAAACTCGCTTCTGCACCTGCGTAAAGCTCACCTCCATCTATATAAATTGGTCATCTTTGCCGGGTCTGGCAGTGAGACCGTACCATAAAATAAAACACACAATTCTCAATGACTTGTCCAAGGAACAACAAACGTATGAGTTGTCGACTACTGAGTAGGACAAATATCTTTTTCAGTTGCAAAATGGGAAAATGTTCATCCGCACAATGCGTCCTGCACCTCCTTTTTTAGAGACTTAATCGACGCTCTTTTATGGTTTTCTCTTTGTTACACCACCCTACCAGTCTCTAGCTGCTCATACAGTCGTATTTCTTAGTGAACCAACGCTTTCACTGTTGGTTACGTTGCATGTCACAGGAAATGTACCTCTCAATTTGCGGTGAGTGTACATCGCGCTTTGTAAGATTTTGTTACTGTAAACGAAATATTACTGTCCTTTCAGCGGTTTTACTGCATGAGTAGTAAAACGGTTGACCCAAAACAAAAACTTCTCCTCTAATCTATGATGTTTTTGTACAAGTGGCCATACGCTACGTACACACCACTATTCCAACCTTACAAATAATACTTTTTGTTTTATATTTATTGACTAAAGAAACAGTCTTAGTCAAAGAATTCCTTTGCGTGGCTTATATGATGCACCTCCAAAGACTTTTTTGACTTGAGAGTCTCTAATTCCACTGAATTTACGTGTGTTATCCTGCGCACACGCACAAGAGCATAGTAAGTTGCAAAGAACTTGTGGCAGACTCTCTTCTGTCAGTCAAACAGTGAGACTTTACCAGGTTTTTGTCGCCATCGTTTAATTCTCTTACCGTTGCCATTTTACACTGAAGAGCGGAAGAAACTGGTACAACTACCTAATATCGTATAGGTCCCCCGTGAGCAAGCAGAAGTGCTGCAACAAGACGTGGCATTCACTTGATTACGGTCTGAAGTACTGCTGGAGGGAATCGACACCATGAATCCTGCAAGGCTGTCCATAAATCCGTAAGAGTACGAGGGGGTGGAGATCTCTTCTGAACAACATGTTGCAATGCATACCAGACATACCCAATAATATTCATGTCTGGGGAGTTTGGTGGCCAGCGGAAGTGTTTAAGCTCAGAAGTGTGTTCCTGGAGCCACTCTGTAGCATGGACGTGTGGGGTGTCGCGTTGTCTTGCTGGAATTGCCCAAGTCCATCGGAATGCACAATGGACATGAATGGATGCAGACGATCAGACAGAATGCTTACGTACGTATCACCACCTGTCAGAGGCGTATCTAGACGTATCAGTGGGGCCATATTACTCCAATTGCACACGCCCCACACCATTACAGAGCCTTCACCAGCTTGAACAATCCGCTGCTGAAATGCAGGGTCCATGGATTCACGAGGTTGTCTCCATACCCGTACACGATCATCCCCTCGATACAATTTGAAACAAGACTCGTCCGTCCTGGCAACATGTTTCTAGTCACCATGTGTCCATTGTCAGTGTTGACGGATCCATGCGAGGCGTTAAGTTTTGTGCCGTGCAGTCAACAAGGGTACACGAGTGGGCCTTCGACTCTGAAATCCTTTATCGATGATGTTTCGTTCAATAGTTCGCACGCTGACACTTGTTGATCGCCCAACATTGAAATCTGCAGTAATTTGTGGAATGATTGCACTTCTGTCACTTTCAACGATTCTCTTCAGTCGTCGTTGGTCCCATTCTTGCAGGATCTTTTTCCGGCCGCAGCGATGTCGGAGATTTGATATTTTACCAGATTCCTGACATTCACGGTACACTCGTTACGCTGAATCCAGCCTAGTCGTCGAATATGGAGTGTCTAGAAAACCTGATTTCTCAGATCGCTAGACAACATTCAAACAAATCGTATTAATGAATTTTATTGCAAACGGAAATGATTAAAATATTTAACTTTGTGTTAAATAGATGTGTCGTAAGCAAAGGCCGACAGACAAAATAAGAAATCTCTTCAGTGTAACAATTCCAAGTTTGAGCTACGCAGAATGTACGAGCAAAGTAATGAGTGTTGACGCTTCTGTCCTAGTTGCTAGTCTTGAGGCTGCTGTAGAAATGGCCGCGGTCGGTCCACATAGAGGCCGCTGCTGTCGTGTTGTTGTCATGGAGAGCGGTCGGTCAGCGTGCAATTGGCTGACATCTTCTTCACAGCCCTCTCTGCTGTCTCGTTCCGACTGGCGTGCCGGCGCTTGACTTCACGCTGTTACATTCCTCCTTCCCCCCTCTCCCTCCCCTCCTCAAAGCGACGAACCGTCGTCGCATAGGGAGCACGACAACGGCGGGAGCGGCAGGAGTGTGGATGCTGCGATGGACTGGAAGCTGTGGCTGCAGGGGACTGCAGACGTCCAGTCGTACCCCGCCATCCGGCTTTCGCTCTGGCCGAAACGTCCCCCGGAAAACGACCAGAAGGGTATACGCGTCACCTCCTGAGGCCCACGCCCAGGTGTTGAAGGCGTCGGCTGCTGCGGCGTGGGCGGGTCCAGCTCCATCGGTAGGACGAGAGGAGGCGGAGGAGGCGAATGCTCCACTTCCATGGAGTCGTCCCTCGGTGTCGTGATACCACCCTCTGGCGGCTGCTGTGGCCGCGCTGTTCTCGGAATGCGTGAATCTGGTGGAAGAGCTACAGAGGGATCACCGTGCACATGACAGTGGCGACTTCGATTGTGATGTTGGCGCTGCACTCCGTCTGGGCCTGAAATGAGATGCATGCACGTGCCAAGTCGACGAAAGATCTCGCCTCGCGCCCACCGTCTGCTGCCGCTAAAAACCCTGTAAAACACAATATCATGCAGTGCGAAGCGATACTTTCGCTCTTCCTTCAGCGCCGGATGCTGAGGAGGGTGGAGCAAGTGGAGCAGTGTTCGATGGCGGCGATCGTGTAGCAATTCCGCTGGCGATGATCCATCTCGTCGATGCGAAGGATATGAGGAGAGAAACAGTTGCAATGCTTGATCCCTGGTGTGTGCGGTGTGAAGTTTTGCCATCTGCTGCTTGGAGGTTCTGACAAAACGTTCCGCTTCGCCGTTTGACTGTGGATGGAACGTTTGTAAGTAGGCTCTTTAGGTTTTTATGTTGGTAACGTCACCTAGCGCTCTGTATGAAAATCACTGGCTGTGCTGTGTGCAGTCTGTGGCTGGTTGGCATTGTTGGAATATTCGCCATTGTAGTGTTGGGCAGTTGGCTGTTAACAGCGCGCAGCGTTGCGCAGTTGGAGGTGAGCCGCCAGCAGTGGTGGATGTGGGGAGAGAGATGGCGCAGTTTTGAGAGCGGATGATCTGGACGTGTGTCCGCCAGGATGACTTTGAACACTATTAAGGTAAATACATTGTTTGTTCTCTATCAAAATCTTTCATTTGCTAACTATCAGTAGTTTGTGCCTTCAGTATTTAGAATCTTTTATTTAGTTGGCAGTAGTGGCGCTCGCTGTATTGCAGTAGTTCGAGTAACGAAGATTTTTGTAAGGTAAGTGATTCATGAAAGGTATAGGTTATTGTCAGTCAGGGCCATTATTTTGTAGGGATTATTGAAAGTCAGATTGCGTTGCGCTAAAAATGTTGTGTGTCAGTTTAGTGTTGATCAGAATAAGTAAAGAGAGAAATGTCTGAGTACGTTCAGTTCTGCTCAGCTGTTTGGAAATCAAATAACGTGATAGGTTTATCAGCACAGTTATTCATAAATTTTTCGAAGGGGACGTTTCACGTTCTATTAGTTAAATGCTGTATGTCATTACTTTCACAGAACGTTTCAAATTCATTTGACGTGAACTGAAGGCTGTTGTTAGGTACTATGACTTCAGGCAAACCGTCGAGGCAAAAAATAGAGGACAATACCTGAATGTGCTACGTGACGTTGTCAAGTTCATTGGTACAGCAAAAGGAAACTTGCCGTAAGAATCTACCACAATCAACCAACGTGTGTTCCAAAAATGTCCCACAAAGTCTGTGTGCACACGTTGCCATGATGATTGCGACATAGGCCAAGCAGAGAATTTCTGTGGCGGAGCGAACTGATTTTCCGCACATGCTTGACACTGTGACGTCATCTGTTCTATTTGGTTGTCCATACCCTGCCAAGTACAGTGTCTATGCGCTAACTTTTCGTACGAACATATGTCCTTGGTGATGTAACTGCAACACTTCTTTTTGCAAAGCTTTGGGGATCAACACTCGTGGCTGCCCACTGATGTGCTTTAGCAAAATGGTCAGATATTAATCAGCTTCCGTGGCCTGTGCAATTGTCCTTGATTGAAGCAATTCAGAATCCGTAGCATCGATGTGACAACAAGATGGAGCAGAAGCGTCAAAATCTGTGTCAGGGCCAATGGGAAGACATGAAAGTGACTCCGCGTTACCATGTTGAGCCGTCGGACGATACACAATCTCGTACTGGTACTGAGACAACAACAAAGCCCATATTTGCAATTTGTGGGCAGTTCTTACACGAACCGGCTTCATCGGATGAAACAGGAGTACAACGGCTTGTGATCCGTTACGAAGTAGAATTTTCTGTCCTACAAATAGTGGTGGAATTTGGTGACACCATACACAATAGCCAACGCCTCTTTCTCTATTTGTGAATAGTTGCACTGGACTTTGGACAATACTTTTGATGTGAAAGCAATAGGCCTGTCTTTATCACCAAATCTGTGCGAAAGCACTACATCTATTCCGTAAGAGGAAGCGTCAACTTGCAACATAACTGGTTGCAGGATCAAAGTGAACCAAGTATCGATCACTGAGCAATGCATCTTTAAGTTTTTGAAACTTAAGTTTTTTGGACTCATCTGTCCAAACAAAGGGAAAGTTCTTGCGGCACAAGTGAATCAATGGGGCTGCGATTTGTGTAGCATCCTGTATGAACCGAATATAATAGTTCATTTTCCCTAATACTGACTGCAATTCTGTGATATTGCGAGGAACTGGCAGATCACGTATGGCTAACAAATGTCACTGAAGAGGATGTACACCTTAACTGATTATGGCATGACCAGGATACTGCAACTCAGGTTTAAAAAAAAATCACACTTGTCCGGTCTACACTTTAGACCTGCATCAGATAATACACAAATCAAAGCACGCAAATTTTCAATGTGTTCTTCAGGTGTACGACCTGATACCCCAATATCGTCCAAATAGTGTGAACAGTTTGGTACTTGAGTAGTCAGCTGTTCCAAATGGCAGATGCGGAAGGACTGCCAAAAGGCAAACGCAAATATTTAAACAAGCCCAAATGAGTGTTCACAACACACAGTTTTTGAGATTTTTCATCTAGTGGAATTTGAAGATATGCGTAGCACAAATCAGTTTTTGAAAAGTAACGACCAGCGCCTAATTTTTCCATGAGATTCTCTGGGTATCGCAATGGATAAGTACCTATTACAGTTTGTGGGTTGACTGTAGACTTAAAGTCAACACAGAGGCGAATGCGACCAGGAGGTTTGGGGAGCAAAACCAGGGGACTTGCCGATTGACTAGCTTGTATGGGCACAATAGCTCCGCTATCTTGCAACTCTTTAAGTTCAGCAGCGACTTTGCCCTGTAATGCAATGGGAACTGTTCTGACCCGGCGAAATTTCGCACGTTTTCCTCTAGTATGCAATTGAACAAAAAGTTTGTTGGACTGGCGTAACACTGAAGAAACCGTTTGCTTGTGAGTTTTGCTAATGCCTGCAGCAGACTTTGAATACACTGCATTGATTACACGGGCCCTGGGAATAGATTTTTGTGAGAGGGCTGAATTCTTTTGTTTGTTCCGTTGCAAACATACGGACTGTATGTGACCTTTCTTGCCACAAGTGTAACACTGTGCTTGTCAGGACGGGCAGTCTTGGTGTTTGTGGTGTGAATAACACCACACCGAGGGTATGACTTAATTCTATTACCTGTTTAGAGAACTTTTTATGCAGCATGGAGAACTATTTATGTGGTGTGGCGCACTCATGTTGTCGCTGCCTACTGGGCCGGTCGTAAGCAAGGGACGACTCAACCCGACAAATTGGAGGCTGCTCAGATTTATTGGCCGACATGGTACCTGAATCGTACTGAAATGATGAATCGGACTGTTTCAAAATCTGTTCTCTAAGTTTGACATCAGTTACATTGTACATGATCGCATCTTGCAACATAACATCTTAATATCAAGCACCACAAGCACATTTGAATTTTCATTTTCTCATCATACCCTGCAAACCTGTTACCCACTTGTGATAAGTTTGTTCTGATTTTTTATTGCAATTGAAGAATTGGTACCTGGCTGCTACCACATTCACTTGTTGGGCATAATAGTTAGTCAGCGAATCTACAACCTGGTCATACGAAAGTTCACTCAGAGTGGCGTTAGGGAACAATTTCTGAATGAGGTGAAACACTGCAGTTCCTACCGTTAACAAAAAGTAATTTAGTTTCACAGAACCTAGTAAGGCGTGAGCAATTACGTGGGCTTCAAACTGTTGTAACTGCTCGAGCCAGTCCTTTTAGTTTTCATTAAACTGGCGAGAAAGGGAAATGACACTCGGAGCTACAGTTGTAGTTTGCACTGCATTAGTGGTTTGGCTCATCAGGAGCCGCTGCACCGTGGTTAGCAGCGAGTCAATTTGCAGGTTCTAAAACTGAAACATCTGTGTTAGCTGCGTTACATCTATCGCTTGCAGCTGAGGCGCCTGAGTAAGGTGTGGGTGAGGTGGGTTGGTCATTTTGGAATACACAAATGCAATAACAGACAAGGCAAGCAATGAAAATAAGCACACAAGCAAAGAAAATTTCCGCAATGCCCACCTGAAAACACTGACTAACAGAAACACTATAAGAGACACTGTCAAAGCAAGTAAACACACCCCTGCAACGAAAAAGTCAAAGTAGAATTAAGGCGCCAGCAAAACAAAAAAGCCCACGAAAAAACAAAAATTTGTGCCAACCAGGCGCGGGGTTCTTCTTACTCGTCTCCAAATGTTAAAACTGCCTATTCAAAGAATGTGGGGTATCTAGGAAACCTACTTTCTGAGATCGCTAGACAATATTCAAACAAATCGTATTAATGAATTTTATTATAAAAGGAAATGATTACAGTACTTAACTTTATGTTAAACAGATGTGTCACAAACAAAGTGCGACTGACAAAATAAGAAACTCTTGAATTGAACAATTCAAAGTTTGCCGGCCGAAGTGGCCGTGCGGTTAAAGGCGCTGCAGTCTGGAACCGCAAGACCGCTACGGTCGCAGGTTCGAATCCTGCCTCGGGCATGGATGTTTGTGATGTCCTTAGGTTAGTTAGGTTTAACTAGTTCTAAGTTCTAGGGGACTAATGACCTCAGCAGTTGAGTCCCATAGTGCTCAGAGCCCAATTCAAAGTTTGAGCTCGACTTTACGCCATAACACTTGAAAAGGTCGTACGGGAAAATGCCCACTTCATCGCTACCTCGGAGGTGCTGTGTCCCATCGCTCGTGTGCTGACTGTAACACCACATTCAGACTCACTTAAGTCTTGATAACCTGCTATTTTAGCAGCAGTAACCCATCGAACAACTGCGCCAGACACTTGTTGTCTTATATAGGCGTTGCCGACAGCAGCGCCGTATTCTGCCTGTTTACACATCTCTGTATTTGGATACGCAAGCCTATACTAGTAACTTTGGCGCTTCAGTGTATCTGCCCGTTCCTTGCACTTCTGTCCAGTTATTATATTGTGGAGCGTCTGTCTCACAATATCAGTGTGACGAAGTCGTGACCTCGGCGGGAAGTCCAAAAAAATTGTTCAAATGGCTCTGAGCACTATGGGACTTAACATCTGTGGTCATCAGTCCCCTAGAACTTAGAGCTACTTAAACCTAACTAACCTAAGGACATCACACACATCCATGCCCGAGGCAGGATTCGAACCTGCGACCGTAGCAGTCGCGCGGTTCCGGACTGCGCGCCTAGAACCGCTAGACCACCGCGGCCGGCGGGAAGTCCACTACTTCTCGTACTGGCTCGGAAGGATTTCCTATTTTTTAGGTTTCCTCTCTGCTGAATCGCGGGTGTCGTTCTAAAGAATCGTCACATGGGTCTTCCATTTGCAATCTCAAGTAGCTGGAAGGTATTTGTGCCTTTACGGCTTCCTCGTCAAACCTAATGTCGACTTGACCATTTTCTTCCAATGTTGACACGCCTCTCCCAATGTCCGTGACTGCCTTTTGCTCTGACAAGAAATACATCCTCAGGATGATTTCTGTTGCCAGATTCGTCACCACGAAAAGATTAACGGATAATTTGTGTCCCTGACACAAGATCTCTAGTCTGATTTGTCTGCTGATCTCAGTGCTCTTGTCTAAGATTGCCACTCGTATCTTCGTCTTTTGCACCTTTACCATTGGTGCGTTTGCACACGACGCACATGTCTTGTACAACTGTTCAGAGACTGTAGAGAGTTGGCTTCTTCTATCTAAGATAGCTTCTACCCTTACTTCGCCAATTAAGATTTCCAAAACTGGGTATAGATCATGCCGATGTTTACATCCGGTTCATCAGCTAAGAATTCCACTAAATCGTCGTGGTCTAATAATTTGAAGTGACTGTCTCCCATCCTTTCTGCGGGATCTCTTGCAGTCTTTCCCGCAGCGGAATCTAGTCAGATTTGAGGAGCGTCATCCTGTCTTGCCCGACCCCGGTTGGGCGGACGAAGTTCAATCTCGTTATTATTTGGTTGTTGCTGAGCATCGCTCGCTTCACGTCTCTGACTTTGGTACTGGTTTCCGTTATCATTCCGACTATTTCGCTAATTGGTGTTCTGATTGTAATTCTGACTGTTATGGCCACGGAACTGCTGACTGTTGTATTGTAATCGGCATCCGTTACGGTTCCCGTTGCTTCGTTTCTTGTTGTTATAACCTTGATTTTGGTTGTTATATCCTTGGTTTTGATTATTCTGACGATTATTACAGTGGTTGTTGTGGTCGTTCTTGCTCGGCTGATCATATCTATACTCCTATTGTTTCCGTTTTTCCTTTTTTGTTATTCATTCAGTGTGAATTCTGTCACGACGATCAAGAACGGAAAAACAGAGAGGGCTGTGAGACGACGTCAGCCAATAGTATACTGACAAACCCCTCTCTAGGAGGACACCAAGACAGGAGCGGCCTCTACACGAAGAGAATATAAGCGCCGCGCCGCCTAGCCGCGGCCGGAGTGGAAGACGTAAAATTCCTCTGCACGCATCTACGTCATCTCCGCCCTTTCCAATAACCATTTCTCGGTACGTAAGTCGTGTCGTGTGACTAGGGTCTCCCGTCGGGTAGACCGTTCACCAGGTGCAAGTCTTTCGATTTGACGCCACTTCGGCGACTTTCTCGTCGATGGCGATGAAATGATGATTACGACAACACAATACCCAGTTTCTGAGCGGAGAAAATCTCCGACCAAGCCGGGAATCGAACCTGGGCCCTTAGGATTGACATTCTGTCGCGCTAACCATTCAGCTACCGGGGGCGGACGGTACGTAAGTGGGAGCCGGGTAAAACATAACTATATTATCTCGTTATTGCTACATGTAGTGACCAGAAATTTATTCCTTTTGGATATGTGATCTTTAAGTTTCACTGCAGTTTTTTTATCCTGATCCCTCCATATGGCGACTCATCAATAACTCGTGTTTTATCAGTTCATGTGTCGTTTTCGACCAGTATCGGCTGAGAAACGCATTTTTAAAGTCCTCGTGCGTGTTATATACACGTATGGCTTCTCGCATTGTCTCTGCCGCGACTCCTTCTAGATGAGAACGGACGCAGTCCCTCTTTTTATGCTCGGGCCAATACGTGGGATTGCCTCTGTACACTGTTCTATGAACGTTCTCGGATGGAGACTGTCTCCATCTTTTTTGTAATGTTGAAACCGTCTGATCGTTAAATATTTCTCGTGATCGACTATTGTCATATTGTCGCCTGTTTCTTTCGGCCATCACGTCTCTCGGTCACGTGTGTCTTCAATTAGTGCCGATTATGCTGGATGTGGTGACATAAATTTGTGATATGTGTCACAACGGCGTAGCGGAATGCAGTTTGTTACTGGCTATGAGTCCTGGTTGCAAGTGCTCACACATACCGAAAAAAATGATTCAAATGGCTCTGAGCACTATGGGACTTAACTTCTGAGGTCATCAGTCCCCTAGAGCTTAGAAATACTTAAACCTAACTAACCTAAGGACATCACACACATCCATGCCCGAGGCAGGATTCGAACCTGCGACCGTAGTGGTCGCGCGGTTCCAGACTGTAGTGCCTAGAACCGCTCGGCCACTCCGGCCGGCCACACATACTGGTTCCGTGTCTTATTGACGTATTACAACGGAACATCGCCTCGTGTCTACGCTTCTGCCGAGTGTGGTATTGCGGTTGTCCGCATGTTATGACTTTCCCGTGCGACTGACACGTCGTTCTGTCTGTTTTCACTCACTCGTGAAAAGACGCTACTAACGTTGCACGTGACACCGCGTCCTCACGTGTCCGATGTTTCCGTATCCACGCCTGAGCATAATGACGATCGTTTTTGTTCCAAGAGTTGCCGAAGCCTCTCTTCTAGACCTTTTTCTACATCATGATACTTCACTTTTTGGTTTTCAGTCGACAATCGTTCTGAAGCCTGCGCCCTTTCTTGTTCCAGTTTCTTGATGCGACTCTGCATCTTACTGAACACTTTTACCCGTTTTTTCTGTCTCCTTATTTCGGTTCTAAGCTGTTGTGCTATGCGCTTTGCTTCTCTTGCGAGCATGCGTGCCTCTTTCGCCTCTTTTGAGCTTGTGAAACGTCTCGTTTAATTTCAGTTCGGAAACCCACAATCTGATTTTGCAGCTGCTCTATTTTTTTTTTTTCAGTTTCGTCATTTACTTGCTTGACCTGTTTCAGTAAATATGTTCGATATTTGATAATTTCCGCCTGTAATTCTGTACGAAAGTTCTCAATCTCCTTCCGTATCTCTATTCCGTCCTCCTTCAACGCTTTTAATTAATCGAGTATGCAGGATATTTCGCTTTTCACGTTTCTGAACATCGTTTCACTCTATCCATCTAAGCTTACTCGTGATAGTCTAACACCTCGAGAACTCGGTCTTTCGGTTTGAACTGTACGTTTACCGTATGTGGCGTTAGTACTACTTCGGCCAGACGCACAAGACGGTGGTTCGCTGTAACACTTCCTTGACATGGCTGGACAATCGGAATCACTATCCGAATAGTGTAGTATGGTAACTACTGTTTCGACGTGCCTGTGTAATTCCTGCTCAGCATCGGATGGGTACTTAATTATATGTTCCCTATCTGCGTTTTTACACCGAGCGAGGTGGCGCAGTGGTTAGCACACTGGACTCGCATTCGGGAGGACGACGGTTCAATCCCGTCTCCCGCCATCCTGATTTAGGTTTTCCGTGATTTTCCTAAATCGTTTCAGGCAAATGCCGGGATGGTTCCTTTGAAAGGGCACGGCCGATTTCCTTCCCAATCCTTCCTTAACCCGAGCTTGCGCTCCGTCTCTAATGACCTCGTTGTCGACGGGACGTTAAACACTAACCACCACCACTCTGCGTTTTTCCGATAGTATAAATCACTATCAACAATATTTCCCCTTTATGTTTCTGCCATTATGTCGCAGTGTACTGTGCGGCTTTGCTCTCTTTTTTGTCGAGCTTTACTACTCGTGATCATTAATACGGTAATATTCGTACGTACATGACCTATCACAGATCAGATTCTATACTAACGCACATCATATCCTACCTTACCACACATAATATCATAAAAATATCAGTATAACGACATAAACAACGGCGAAAATATTGTGAGAACAGAACTCACACAACAACAGAAAAGAAAAAAATCGATTGATTGAAGCACAGCAGAATCTATCACTAATGTTACGAATATTATGCTAAAGCTTGAGTTTAATTTAATTATTATAAAAAGAAACTATCTAAACTATTACTTTTTCTACACATTTACTGTTAAATTTTCAGAGCTCTTGGTTGTCTATTTAACTTGGTGTTTTACTCATCTTGTTAATTCAAAAACAAGCTACACAATCAGAATTCCTATTTATGCACAAGCCTGCGCGGAGTAGCCACTTCTATGCAAGATGCCATCTGTGGTATTAGTAGTGTATTTATCGCTATCTGACTCTGTCTCTGATTTTCGCGACAACACTGATGTGTTCTTGTCATAAAAAATTAATTTAATTGATCCTTCCCTATATATCTATTCCTTATCTAATGTTAAATAAGAAAAGGAGGATTCAATTAATAAATGTTTAATTAAAAATAAAAAGGAAAGTGTAAGAACAGAACGTGGAATGCTAAGAAATATACCATTATAAATCCTACTCTTTACCATATCCGAGACTGGCATAACACCTAGCTGCCTAAATGCGTCCCCTGTTACGTTTGCTAAGAACACTGCAAAGGTTGATACTGTTAACCTTTTTGTTTGTTCTAACCACCACCTAGGCTGGCATAGACAACGAAAAACGCCTGCCGCTGTGGCGCAGCAGTTCTAAGTGCTTCAGTCCGGAACTGCTACGGTCGCAGGATGTGTGTGATGTCCTTAGGTTAGTTAGGTTTAAGTGGTTCTAAATCTAGGGGACTGATGGACCTCAGATGTTAAGTCCCATAGTGCTTGGAGCCATTTGAACAACGAAAAACAGTGAGACAAACTAGTGGAACAGTTCGGATTTAACTTCACAGTTACCTGTATTAGCTCGATGCGCAAATATCACCCGAGTGATCAGCAAAGTAAGGATCTTCCGAGTAGTAGAAGACTGCTGGCGGCGTGGAGATGCAGCATGGCGTCCACAATATAAATACGGCTACACAATGGACGTATTATTGCTCCTATGGTTGAAGATATTCAGTTATCGCAGTCGTTTTCGAGGCTCTGAAGTCTGCTTGTCTACACTGGCCAGGAGTGAAATTGTGTCTCTAGTGCACCAGCGTAAATGAGTACGTCTCAACACTAGCAACGCCACAGTGAAGAACCAACCTGTTATTCTCTCTACAGAGAAACAAATTTCTCGCACTTCAAGTAGCGCAATCAGCAGTGTACTAAGTAAGACAGAGACTAGTCACTGTACACGTTGCCAGCAACCTCTCAGAACAGCGTTGCTCTGTGACTGTCCTGCTCGTCTCCTCTCTCTAGACTCCTGCACGCTCGCAAACAAGCCTCCGTTACTCCAGTGTCCGTTTTGTACACAGCCATCCATTCGAAGCGATTTCCTCCCACCCTTATAGGATGTGAAACCGCAGCCTACACGGCGCTTCCAGAACCTTCGAGATGTTTCTCGAAAAAATCAAGCAAATGCTTCTTCGTTGTTACGGCCAGCGAAAAATATTTTTCCCAGGGAGAAGTTAGCTAGTATCAAACCTTTCCGCTAATAAAGTGACAGCTCTCCAAACCATCGATCTCTTTTGATAAAATGTCTGTATTAATTATCATAATTGATGACTTTTAGTTAGTAATTTTAACATGTAAGGTGACCAAAATACCGGCGCCTTACAACCTCGCCCTTCCAACTGTAAATTTCATACCTTCTTTTTCTGGAAAATCAAATGAGAACGTCTACACATTTATTCAAAACGTCCCGGACACTGTTAAAATATGTGCGTGGCCCGACGAGTTTATGCTTAACATCAGTCGCGTCTGGTTTGCGGACGATGCTAGGATTTATACGGAATACATATAAGTATTACAAAGTTTGATGCCCTGGCGCGTAGATTAGTAGAGCGCTACTCTGACAATAGAAGAGTCAGTTACTACCGAGATCAGTTGTCTACCTTGCGGCACAAACTGAATAAAGAGTTTGATACCTTTGCTGACATAATTCTGGCTGTTTCGTGCCGCACGTATGTATTAGGGTCAAAGGTTGCGCGAAATGAAGCGCTCAGAAAGGAAGCAGAGTATCGAGCAATAGATGTCTATGTCAGAGGGATACACCCTCACATAGGTGTTCAGGTTAAGCTTGCTTCCAATCCTTCCCCCCCCCCCCCCCCCTCACACACGACCCTTTCCTTTGTTGAAGCTGTCAGAGTTGCGTTCCTATGGGACGAGGCTTGTAGATTCGTGGCCCCGCCTCCACGGAGAAGTGAGCTTCGCCATTTGTTTGCGGAAGTGGCAAATTGCCGCCGATGTGGCCAGACCGGTCACGTCGCTGAGCACTGTCCCAATCCTTACCGTTCGACGTACCTTCAATTCGTCCCTATGAGGAGGCACTGTACATAGGTACAGTACCGACGAAGTTTCTGTCGCTGCACTGTACCCTCAAACCAGCCATATCAGAAAAACAGTAGTGAGATAAACGCAGTCACCACGGCTCAACCTCCGATGAAGCCACACCAGGGTTCTAATACTAAAAGAAGGAGGAAGTGTAGCAACCAAAACAATCCCAAAGCCAATAACCCGAGGCCAGCTGAGCAAAGATGTGGTAGAACAGGCAGCTCACCCCGTTACTGCCTGCCTCCCAAGCGAACAGTAATGCAGATCAAAGAGGAATACGAGATTGTAAGTATCAATGAGGAAATGTTTAATCAAGACTGACTGCAAGTGTTAGGTACGAATGAACAGTACACACGGTATGAAGTCAAAGCTGATTTAGCCCGTTCCTGCTCATGCGTTGTAGAACGGAAAGTGTTTGGTTACTGCCGATGTGTTAAGTTGCGCGCGCCGTATATTGCTGCATGGAGCTTAGAGTCAATTTACTGCATCTATTCATAGTGTTTCGATGTTCTGTCATGTGTATGTCATTTCTATCCAATTTTTGTTTAAGATTTGCCTTATTACAGAGGTACGGTGAAACAAGTAAATAGTGTGTCTTATCCCAGGTTTCCTTGTGGTCTACTGACAACAAGCGTACGTGCACACAATCACATTGTTTAGGAACACACAAGAATTAGATCTGAGACTGTTGTGTAGGTCATATAGTGTTCCATGGAATGCAGGCATTCCGTATTTAACCGTGAGCAGAGACCAACAGACATGTCAACTTTATTCCTACACCCAAATTGCAAGTTCTGTAGACTTACTACTGTAGCCAGATGGTTACACCTCATTACGTCACTTTATAAACAATTACGAGCAACGTTCTGAGTAATATTGCCACTGCATTTATTTCAACCAGAGTACCAAAACAAAGAAACCAAGGTAAGTGGCGTACTAGCAAAGAATTCTAATACACTCCTGGAAATGGAAAAAAGAACACATTGACACCGGTGTGTCAGACCCACCATACTTGCTCCGGACACTGCGAGAGGGCTGTACAAGCAATGATCACACGCACGGCACAGCGGACACACCAGGAACCACGGTGTTGGCCGTCGAATGGCGCTAGCTGCGCAGCATTTGTGCACCGCCGCCGTCAGTGTCAGCCAGTTTGCCGTGGCATACGGAGCTCCATCGCAGTCTTTAACACTGGTAGCATGCCGCGACAGCGTGGACGTGAAGCGTATGTGCAGTTGACGGACTTTGAGCGAGGGCGTATAGTGGGCATGCGGGAGGCCGGGTGGACGTACCGCCGAATTGCTCAACACGTGGGGCGTGAGGTCTCCACAGTACATCGATGTTGTCGCCAGTGGTCGGCGGAAGGTGCACGTGCCCGTCGACCTGGGACCGGACCGCAGCGACGCACGGATGCACGCCAAGACCGTAGGATCGTACGCAGTGCCGTAGGGGACCGCACCGCCACTTCCCAGCAAATTAGGGACACTGTTGCTCCTGGGGTATCGGCGAGGACCATTCGCAACCGTCTCCATGAAGCTGGGCTACGGTCCCGCACACCGTTAGGCCGTCTTCCGCTCACGCCCCAACATCGTGCAGCCCGCCTCCAGTGGTGTCGCGACAGGCGTGAATGGAGGGACGAATGGAGACGTGTCGTCTTCAGCGATGAGAGTCGCTTCTGCCTTGGTGCCAATGATGGTCGTATGCGTGTTTGGCGCCGTGCAGGTGAGCGCCACAATCAGGACTGCATACGACCGAGGCACACAGGGCCAACACCCGACATCATGGTGTGGGGAGCGATCTCCTACACTGGCCGTACACCACTGGTGATCGTCGAGGGGACACTGAATAGTGCACGGTACATCCAAACCGTCATCGAACCCATCGTTCTACCATTCCTAGACCGGCAAGGGAACTTGCTGTTCCAACAGGACAATGCACGTCCGCATGTATCCCGTGCCACCCAACGTGCTCTAGAAGGTGTAAGTCAACTACCCTGGCCAGCAAGATCTCCGGATCTGTCCCCCATTGAGCATGTTTGGGACTGGATGAAGCGTCGTCTCACGCGGTCTGCACGTCCAGCACGAACGCTGGTCCAACTGAGGCGCCGGGTGGAAATGGCATGGCAAGCCGTTCCACAGGACTACATCCAGCATCTCTACGATCGTCTCCATGGGAGAATAGCAGCCTGCATTGCTGCGAAAGATGGATATACACTGTACTAGTGCCGACATTGTGCATGCTCTGTTGCCTGTGTCTATGTGCCTGTGGTTCTGTCAGTGTGATCATGTGATGTATCTGACCCCAGGAATGTGTCAATAAAGTTTCCCCTTCCTGGGACAATGAATTCACGGTGTTCTTATTTCAATTTCCAGGAGTGTATGTTGACTACGGACGATCTAAATACAACCTGATATTCTACTGCCAGTTGCTTACACATAATGCCATTCCTAAAACTATCTTTGTAGTGAGAAACATATTTTGTGATTCGTTCCATCCAACTACTACTGACATGTTTGTTTACCGGCAGACTGTCAGATAAAGGAGAGACCCGTGCTGCGAGGATGATTAGAGAAGCCTGTGATGTTGTTCCGTCCGTAAAATTAATTAACAGTACAACTAATGTTGCTATTGCCAGATTGCCGAGTGAGACGTCAGAGTGACAGCTGTCAAATGTTTGAATCTCCAAGCGGACACGTGCTGCGCTGCTGTACTGCGAAGGCGCGGTCTACCTGCTATCCTCCTCCGCCTCTCTTTCCTCGAGCGCCTAGCGGATGACCACGTGGCCCGTGTCTTCCGCCTGCGCCTCCTTCTTTTCCGCTCTCTCCCCTCCATCCAGCGCTTCACTCTTTTCCCCTCTCCCCTCCCTCCTGCGCCAACCTCTTTTCCCCTCTCTTCACTCCCGCCTGGGCCACCCTGTTTTCCCCTCTCTCCCCTCCCTCCTGCGTCTCCCTCTTTTCCCCTCTCTACCTCCCGCCTGCGCCTCCCTCTTTTCCCCTCTCTCTCCTCCAAGGTAACAAGTGGAGCCGACCCATGGCTCTCCTCCCATCTCTCTCCCCTCGCCTAACAGACCCAGCTGTGGTGCTACTGCGACGTCAGACCCCTCGATATGAACATTTGTGGGCTCCGTAAAGTTGTGTTCGCACTGGAGTTCGTTGAAGCCTAGAGCTGCTACTACGAGAGGTAGATTGGTTGATCAATGGATTGGTGCGCTAGCCATCACGCCCTGGCGGATCTACGCAGCAAACAGGTGATGACCGACAGATTTCCGACTATGGCTATTAAATTATGAACAGCCATACCACACGAGTGAGTTTCGGGTTGTTTTGACGTTACAGTCACTACCTCGAGTAACCTTTCCTTCCGTTTTTCCTCTCTACGAAGCCATCGCTATTCTTCTCCGTTGATACCTTGAGTTCGATGGCCGCGCCACGCGTCGTGCTACGCACCGTCCCGTTACGTAACACGTGCGCACATCGACGCAATGTGACGTATGGTGGATATGCCACGTGCATTGCAAGACACCATGTATTCAGAACTCCACCCCCACCCCACCCCCTCCCACTGCCAACGGAAATGTTATCCAAACCACCCTTATATACATGTGTATGGACGGACACACCACTTACAGCTGTTAGCAAGCTTTCTGCCATGAATGGTAACCCTTAGTCGAAACAGATGCTTTACGCACCGTTCCGGTGTTTTCTCAGTGTAGCCCCATCCTGCGCTCATAGTAAACACTCTTTCACCTTATGTTTTGAGTTACTCTGAATGTATAATACCTCATTAACATCAGAGGAATGATGTTTCTCCTATTCTTACTATGTTTAATCAGGTAGCCACAAAACACGCACACAAACAATGGGCCGTTACTTACATAACAAACAGCCCCGACTTTCTATAACAGCATCAAGCATTACAGCCGATTCAATATGATGGTAATTCTTCAAAACTCATACACCATAATGTCTAGTATTACCGTTTCACACAATTTCCAGGTTACAACCTAAGATATAGCTCAATCCGGCAAGGGATCAACACCGCTGCTGCGTGTCTACTACCTGCCTCCGAGACCATTGGCATCATCAACTGTCACCATCACATCGAGGAATACAACGGTTTTGCTAATAGCAAGGATACAGCCGTTGGGAAGATAGTATTCAAAGTTTATTACCTGCTAGACCAAGCAGTTAGGAAACAACTTTTATGCTTTTACGCGTTTGCAGTCCCACATGTCTACACAGACCTCCTTAGGGAAATCATAATTACCTTTACACAGTACAGGTTACTTCATCCTTCACACATTGCGTTGTCGAGTTTAGAGGAACAAATGAGTCAAGATACAACCAAGGACACGTTCCAGAGTTTTTCACACTTTTATTATACTCGCGCTACCACCTCGCCGCTGTCTGACGACAATCATAACACGTTTGGCTTGCACTGGCGTCCTCGCCGTCAGCAACGCCGCTGCCTGCAGGTGCGCTCAGAAGCTGAGCTAAGCTACTTTAAAACACCAACGAGAACTTTTCATTCGTTCACTACATTACCCCAACAAATCATCTTCACCCTTCTACTGTTAAGGAGTACATTCATAAACATTTAATCCACCTCCTGCTATCCACGTAGTTGAGAATTCCTTTGTCATGTAGTTCACGTTAATTGCGATTTTTCCATTACTACAACACTATTCGTAAATCAGATGCATGCACCTAACTTTACAGAGAAATCAGTTACTAATAGACACACTTGCAGAACGGATAGATCATATTTAACTTTAAAATTCATTATAACCTGCCGCACCAGCGAGCAGTAATGCTTTTACCGTCCTCGCCAACATTACAGACCGTTCAGCCAGAACTTAAGCGAGCATGTCAACACCAATTATCTTTGCCACAAGCAGACGTTTGCCGCGCGATTTGAGGCGCCATGTCACGGATTTCGCGGCCGCTCCCGCCGGAGGTTCGAGTCCTCCCTCGGGCATGGGTGTGTGTGTTGTTCTTAGCATAAGTTAGTTTAAGTAGTGCATAAGTGTAGGGACCGATGACCTCAGCGGTTTAGTCCCATACGAATTCACACACATTTGAACATTTTTGAAGAGAAGTTTGCGCCCTAATCAAACATGTGGGGATAAGTCTACTGTCTCGTTTATTCACTGCCTCTGTCCCCCTGTATTTATGTTATTTATATTGCTTCCTTAGATGCTCATTACGTGTTTTTGTTGATATGATGTTATTGCGCATGTACTTTATGTATTGGTGATGCCGTGAATAGTTTCAAATATTTTATGTGTATGTAGTTCATGTAATTACTTTGACACTGTCAGACCCATTGTCATCACTGACCACCACACTTTGCTGCCCATACATAATCGGCTAGTAGAGAGGAGAGTTGGAAAGTGTTTAAGTCAGAATGTAACTCTCATCCTACAGCTGACGTCACATGAGTTATGAATGATTTTTGTGTCCAGATGGATATTGTCAACCATTACTCTGATTACATTTGCCGCAATGACTTTTGCTGTCATCTTAAGCCTCTTTATGCATATATGTTATCTAGCCCTAGATGTTTAACCCATACACCTGTGTCTTGGCCTCCACTGAGCAACCTACTGGTTTATAGAAATTTAATGTTGATCATACCAAATTCAGTGACCTCTTGTTGAAGAATAAAATAGAGTGAGAACACCGAACTCCGTAAATTCTGATTTCACTACCCAGTCTACCGGCCTACCAGTTCATATCCGCCCCATTAGCCCCTTCCTGTGTCCAAAGAATTCGTTAAAGGCTACTAATACTGCAACCGCCGTAATTTTCATCATCTAACTTCGGAGTGAACAGACAACCTCCACTGTGCATAATGTGTTGGCTGCTCTGGAAATCGTCGACTGGAGATAATATTACTTGCTTCCAATCTGTCTAAAAAAACCCTTTCCTAAAACATCCAAGCCTCACTAACCTGCATGTCCGATTATGTCTATTGCCATCCTGCGTCGAAGCGAGAGTATTTTTATGTATCTAGTTCTGTCTATTCCAGACGTATAGCAGAAGCCGCTTTTTTTGATCCATGTGCTAACAATTCACGGACCTATCCTGCAGCAAGTGTCCGTACCTTTATAACTGCATTCGCTACTGTTGAAGTACTTCATGCCGGCCGCTGTGGCCGAGCGGTTGTAGGTGCTTCAGTCCGGAACCACGGGGCTGCTACGGTCGCAGGTTCAAATCCTGCTTCGGGCATGGATGTGTGTGATGTCCGTAGGTTAGATATGTATAAGTAGTTCTAAGTCTAGGGAACAGATGACCTCAGATGTTAAGTCCCATAGTGCTTAGAGCCATTTGAACCATTTGAAGAACTTCATGATTACTGGGAAATTGTTTCTTTTCCGCATTACGTGTTGTAACGTTGTGTATTTCGCCTTCGACGCTACGTAAAGCGCCGAGTCAGACAGTTGAATGTTTCGTGTACATTTTGTTCCTTATTCCTGTCATACTAAAGTTTCCCGGTTGGAAGTTAAGGAAAGAGTACTGAATGACATCTGTCAACCTGTCTGTCACCAAATTAAAATGCCGAGCATCCATTACCAATACTTGGAAACGATATCTTGGCATCGGGATCTCATTATGAATTTCAGCACTGTCCCTGCCAGTATTATGCCCCACAGTGTTTTACATTGCATTATTTCCGTGGCTAAGTAAACACATGCGAGTAAACGATTCTGACACCCATGGCGACTTAACACGAGGCATTGATGTTAAAAACATGTACATACAGTTACCTATTATTGCCCAATGTCAACCAGAATTTTACCAACTTTATCCTGTTGCGTGATTTGGCCAACTAGCCTTTTTTTATTTTTTTTATTTTTATTTACAAGCGCACAAACTTAACAGTTGCACCTACATATATTCCCTCCCTTTCCGTCCCTTTCTTCCCCTCTCCCCCTGTAATTTACATATGCACTGAAGCGCCAAAGAAACTGGTATAGGCATGCGTATTCAAATACAGACACACGTAAACAGGCAGAATACGAAGCAAGCGGCCGGCAACGCCTGTATAAGACAAGTGTTTGGCGCAGTTGTTAGATCAGTTACTACTGCTACTATGGCAGGTTATCAAGATTTAAGTGAGTTTGAACGTGGTGTTATATTCGGCGCACGAGCGACGGGACATAGGAGCTCCGAAATAGCGATGAAGTTGCGATTTTCTCGCATGACCATTTTATGAGCACAACGTGAATGTCAGGAATCCGGTAATATATGAAATTTCCCACATCCCTGCAGCCAGTAAAAGATCCTGCAGTAATGGGGCCAATGTCGAATGAAGAGAATCGTTCAGTGTGACAGAAGTACAACCCTTCCGCAAATTTCTGCAGATTTCAATGCTGGGTCATCAACAACTGTAAGCGTGTGAACCATTCAACGAAACATCATCGATATGAGTTTTCGGAACCAAAAGCCTACTCTTGTACCCTTGATGAGCGCGCGACACAAAGCTTCATTCCTCGCATGGGCCCTCATCACCAACATTGGACTATTGATGGCTGGAAACATGTTGCCTGGTCGGACGAGTCTTGTTTCAGATTGTATCCAGCGGATGGACGTGTACGGGTATGAAGACAAAATCATGAATCTATGGACCCTGCATGTCAGCAGGGGACTGTTCAAGCTCGTGGAGGCTCTGTAATAGTGCGGGGCGTGTGCAGTTGGAGTGATATGGCACCCCTGACAGTCTAGATACGACTCTGGCAGGTGACACGTACGTAAGCATCCTGTCTGATCACCTGCATCCATTCATGTCCATTGTGCATTCAGACGGACCTGGGCGATTCCAGCAGGACAATGCGACACCACACACGTCCAGATTTCTTCAGAGTGGCTCCAGGAACACTCTTCTGAGTTTAAACACTTCCGCTGGCCACCAAAATCCCCAGACATGAATATTATTGAGCATATCTGGGATGCCTTACAACGTGCTTTTCAGAAGAGACCTCCATCCCCTCGTACTCTTATGGATTTATGGACAGCCCTACAGGATTCATGGTGTCAGTTCTCACCACCACTACTTCAGACATTAGTCGAGTCCATGCCACGTTGTGTTGCGACACTTCTGTGGCCGAGCGGTTCTAGGCGCTTCAGTCTGGAACCGCGCTGCTGCTACGGTCGCAGGTTCGAATCCTGCCTCGAGCATGGATGTGTGTGATGTCCTTAGGTTAGTTAGGTTTAAGTAGTTCTAAGTCTAGGGGACTGATGACCTCAGATGTTAAATTCCATAGTGCTCAAAGCCATTTGAACCATTACGACACTTCTGCATGCCCGCGGGGGCTCTTCACGATATTAGGCAAGAGTACCAGTTTTCTTGGCTCTTCAGTGTAATTGCATCTATGCTAAGGATTGCTTTTGTTTACTCCTTGATATCCGTTTGAGTACAGCCAGTGCAAAACAGCACGCTTAAGAGTTTAAACCTCCAAGCCTAATCAGACAGTTGGCTAATGGCTCTGAGCACTATGGGACTCAACTGCTGTGGTCATAAGTCCCCTAGAACTTAGAACTACTTAAACCTAACTAACCTAAGGACAGCACACAACACCCAGCCATCACGAGGCAGAGAAAATCCCTGACCCCGCCGGGAATCGAACCCGGGAACCCGGGCGTGGGAAGCGAGAACGCTACCGCACGACCACGAGATGCGGGCAATCAGACAGTTGTTACCTTCGTAGATAGCAGCCAGTTATATTCCGTGTCATAACCCTATGATGACTGTCATCCTACCAAATGCTATTTCCACCGCCCTGATCTGAATCGTAACATTTAGAATAATTATTCCGGAGACATGGACAGCCACCCATAACACAGAATCTAGTTTGTAAGGAGAAAGTATGTAATAGTTTATAAGCTGAAGGTGTCAAACGTCATGTCAAACGCTTTCTATCATTCCTACGGCGTTTTGGCCCTATGAATGTCAGTAGAGTTGAGCAAACGCTGTAGTTTGACAGTCATTTACACATCCAGCAGCTCGAGATGGGAAACACATACACCTAATACCTTATGCTATTGGAGAGAAAAACTTAACACATACTTTACTTATTTAAATGAAACTCAACCTAGTAGGTTAGCCCTGTAGGAAAATATGTGCAGTTTATTTTGTTACCGAATATTATGTACCCCTTTGCCTTTGTAACCACTCTCCCAGGGCCTGTGCTAAAATTCACCCTGTGGGAGTGTTCCAGCCAATATGCTGTCACCTGTGAACCTGCTGACAACCACTGACCACCCACTACGGTGCTGCGACCATACCACCACTGATACCCCAGCGTCGCCCATCCACTTGGGAGAGCCTTTCCCTCCTTTTACTCTGTAAGGCCCCTATGCCCAACACCGCCCTGTCTGAGGGAGCAACTTCACACTTCTTTAAATAATTCTAAATTGTAACTGCTGCTCTTGAAGAACGGGGAGGAGTGTGCAGGGCCGCTAGTTCAGAAGGAATTACGGTGGGCAAATAACAAAATTTTTACTATCTGCCTTTCAACTGCAGTTAACGTAGAAGCACTGCTCGGAGCTGGCTTAGCATGGCTACGCACCAAGGTTACGCCACGAGTTGTTCACGTGAATACCACTCGGCTGTCCACGGGTAAAATTGCTGAGTGCATGGCGCCTCTACTTCCGCGGTCCTCTCAGAGAGCCAGTAGTGTGCGAGGGATGTTTGGCGTGAGGTGCTGCGGCGATCACCAAACAGACGTAGCGACGAAGGCGACGCTTTCTTCTGTGGTGGCTACCGAACCGAACATACGCAGCTACTCTTATCTCAATGATGGGTTCCTCTCAGCCCCACTGTTTCAACACCTCTGAACTGGCGGCATCCTCCTGGTGACACCGGATACCGAATCTGAATAAATTTTCTTTATGGTTTAACTTGAAATTTTGCTTCAAAACGAAGGGACGACCCAGCATCACCTGTCCTCACCTGACCGTCCTCAACAGCAGTTTTAAAGCATAGACCACTGTTAGTCAACGCCTACCCATGTAGTAAATGTCTCGCGGTCGATATGCGGTAGGCTGGGGAAGGTACAGTAACAGTCTTGCTGTTGAATTCACAATTAGGCTGGCGGCTCGATTACTTCATTCTGGTAGGCAGATGAAATGGTGAGAGGTTGTCACTGTCTCTTTGTTAGGGCTTAGCAGTGTTGTCGAAGCAACATTCCGTCTTGTCAGGTATTCCTCTTGTGTGAATGGTTTCTTGAAATAAACATACAAACAATGTTTTAACTCTGAAGTTGCCGACCGTGGTGGTCGAGCGGTTCTAGCCGCTTCAGTCCGGAACCGCGCGACTGCTTCGGTGGCAGGTTCGAATCCTGCCTCGGGCATGGATGTGTGAAATGTCCTTAGGTTAGTTAGGTTTAAGTAGTTCTAAGTTGTAGGGGACTGATGACCTCAGATGTTAAGTCCCGTAGTGCTCAGAGCCATTTGAATCATTTGCACCTCTGAAGTTGTCATTCAGCCGAGTCACCTCCCGCCCTTGTCCTTCGTCACAGTTAAATTTCGAACGTAAGTAAGTTCAGTCGAGCAAAATAATCCGTCTCACTTTGGCCAACCGGATGAATTTCCTTTTTACGAACACCTGTCGCTGAATACCCTGCAAAACTACACTCGGGACGCGACAAGGCTCAAATGGTTCAAATGGCTCTGAGCACTATGGGACTCAACATCTGTGGTCATCAGTCCCCGAGAACTTAGAACTACTTAAACCTAACTAACCTAAGGACATCACACACATCCATGCCCGAGGCAGGATTCGAACCTGCGACCGTAGCGGTCACGCGCTTCCAAACTGACGCGCCTAGAACCGCACGGCCACACCGGCCGGCGACGCGACAATGTTCCGCATGAAAATTACTATAGTCCGATTAAAATTACTTGATACTTGACATTTCAGACGTTGTAACTGGTTTCCTCCTATCAGTGCGCTCACGGTCACGCCCGAGCCGTTCGCCGTTGCCAAACTGCTACAACAATTAGTCACTTCTCTTACAATTCGTTGTCCGGCTTTCTTTCTTGATGTGTTGGATCCCGAATGCTGGGTATGGCACTTTTATTTCATATTTCATCACAAATGACAGGCACACCAAAAAGACACACACAGTCACATTCACACAACAATGTTAATGAAATACACACGCTTCATGAACAGCTGTAACCAATCGCTACTGGATCCTTCCGCACAAGATGCGATTCAGCGTCATAACACAGTTAGTATAATCACAGAGATCGATTCACATTAGATAAACTTCGCACGACATTGCATAAAGCCGAATTTTTGAAGGCTGCAATTAATCGTTGTGACTGGGTCGCCGGAGTAACCTTACGCAGTGTGGTAGCATCGTGTAATATAAACCTGACATGTGGGAGGTTGTAGGATCGAATCTCATCATATGCACCGAAAGTTTTTATTTTTCTAAGTCCAATCAAAAGACTTTCGTTATTACTTTTATTCAGTTAATTGGTTAAAATATAACTTTTTTTTCTAATACTTTGCCACGTCATTTTCATCATCATATTGACTTTATTTGCTCTTTTTTTCATTCATACGGCGGGGTCAGGGATTTTCTCTGCCCCGTGATGACTGGGTGTTGTGTACTGTCCTTAGGTTAGTTAGGTTTAAGTAGTTCTAAGTTCTAGGGGACTGATGACCATAGATGTTAAGTCCCATTGTGCTCAGAGCCATTTGAACCATTTTTTCATTCATATCATTCTATTTTTCGTTTGGAATCTGCTTGCGTCACCTATAATCTGCAACCAAGTGCCAATCAGGATTGCTCATCGATTGGTAATGCAACAGCCCGTTTAGTCAATGTGAGTATAGATTCAGGTAACCAATGACAGCGAGAAATTACCACTCAAACTTTTCTGTCTCGAGTTTGCTCTGAGAGGTTAGCCTTAAACGCACCGATCGTGATTTTAGTTCTGCCGCAGATTGTTGATCGCCCTTTTCTCGGATACATGAGGTTGTAATTAGGTTACGACATGAGTTTAAATACAGGGCTACAAAACGTTTCGTCTATAGCATTTCAATCATTGGTCACTTAAAATCACCTGTCGACATAGCATTTCCCAGATCCGTTAAACCTCGTAGTGGCCTCAGCTGTCGACATAACATTTCCCATTTCCCTCATATCCCGTGGTGACCTCTTCCAACATTGTTTCACGCGAAACATTTACGGCATTTATGAAGTGACTCGCCGTGTTCGTGTGTGTCGTCGACAACCGAGCGGTAGCAGCCAGTGGATGTGGCAACACTGTAGTGGCAAGTGACGGAGGTCGGCCTATCAAGTAATTTTAATCGGACTATTGGTGTGCTACACACTACGGCACAAGCAGGCAGATGTGGCTACGCCCAACTTTCCTGAGAAGGAGGTGGGGAAGACTACAGGTCCAGAAGCAACAGAATAGGTGCGAACAGGCACCGAGTACAGAGCGACAAGCAGTATTCATCGCCAGGCAGCAGCCCACGATGTGGAGTAGCGCCGCGGCGATGACGAGCAACTGCGCGATACGAGGCACGTAAACTTAGGCCGGCAGCGAGCGACGTCTGGATGCGCGAAACTCCAGCAACAAGCGTCAGCGTTGGGCTATACGCTGGGGTGTCCTGCGTGTGAGCCATGATCTCCCGCTACAAGATGGCTACTATAGCCGAACAGCTGATTCTATAAAACGGTGTCCCTAAACCGTAGAAAATTGTAGCTCGAGTATAAGGCCACAAAATTAGCTTCGGAAAATTAGGCTGTAAAGGAGTACCGTGCATGAAGTTTACGAATTGAGGAATCTTCATGGAGAATTTCATAATTTATATCATCAACTACGAAGAATACGAGATAAATACTTCGAATATACGTGGATAAGCAGAGAGACGTTCGAATGTCTCATCAAGAAATTAAACACGAATGTTTCTTACATTATCAAGAACTCTTAACAGCCGGCAGGTGCGGATGAGTGACTGACTACAAGAAATATACAAGAATGAATGACACTCTGCATAAGGCGTCGGTGCTGTTATGGTAGCATCGTAAGCTCATGAACAGCAATGTTGATGGATCCCGAGTTCGATCGTGACTATATCTTCTCTTATCACTGACTTGGTTGTAATCATGTCACCAATGCTGTGTACTAGCTTTTATCTATACTGTTTACGCAACATCTCAAAGCATATTTTTAAGGTCTCATCAAAGTAATCGATCTTTAAGTGTATGCACACCTATCCCAGAACATCACACACGTTAAATTCCGAATAAAACACAATGAACAACCATGAAATTTTCCTTGATTACTGGGAACGTAGTTCATCAGCAATTAATGTTAAGGCCAAGCATTTCCATAAGTCTAAATAATCTGCGTAAGTTTTACTCAGAAAGCATGATCTTGTTGACACTTCATTTGACTTCTCGAAACTCGTAAATTCACAACTTAATTTGAAGGAAGCTTTTCTGACAGTTGCCGGCCGTGGTGGCCGAGCGGTTCTAGGCACTACAGTCAGGATCAGCGCGACCGCTACGGTCGCAGGTTCGAAACCTGCCTCGGGTATGGATGTGTGTGCTGTCCTTAGGTTAGTTAGGTTTAAGTAGTTCTAAGTTCTAGGGGACTGATGACCTCAGAAGTTAAGTCCCATAGTGCTCAGAGCCATTTGAACCATAATTATGTAAAAATTATCATGATAAAGATATACAAAAATGGTGGCCCTGTGGATTACTGGACAGTGAACTCTTGATAGGCGATGCATCAAGTTTACTCACATTATCATCACACATCCCAATGTAATAATAGTGAGACCAGCAGAAAGCGTGGGACGAGGGGGTGAAAGAGAAAGGTCTGTTTGGTAGGGAAGACTGTACGTCATGACAAGCCAATAAAGGGCTTAGGAGGCAGTGCGTGACCGTATAGAGAGAAGCATCTATATCTAGCCTCTGAGGAACAAAATACAAAAAGGGGCCATGAGGTGGCGAGACACCTTCGAAATTACGTCTTTTGGGCGACTTGTGAGTCGATGATGATGAAATGATAATGAAGACAACACAACGCCCAGTCCTTGAGCAGAGAAAATCTCCGACCTTGCAGGGAAACGAGCACAGGCTCACCGCATAGCAGTCAAATACGCTGACCGCCCAGCTAGAGGTGGGCAAAGAAGGAGTCATAATCAGAAGTGAGAAGCTGCAGGCAAGCAGCTGGTAGAGCTCGTCATTGGTCGTTGTAGGGGAAGCAGTCAGGGCTGACGGTGTTTTAGGCAGTTAGCTGTGGGACTCTGTGTTTTGTCCTGGGTGCCACTGGCAGATGCACTTTAGAGCAGTGGAACAGTAACAGACAGTAACCATCTTTGTTTTAAGACTTGGCCACTTCGTGGGTACACCTGACCCAGGGCAGTTAGCTTGGCCATTGTAGTAGTTCTGATAAATTTAGAAGTTGTTAATCGTTTCTAACGGGGTTTATTTTCTAAGTCACCTTTCACACAAGTAATTCTGACATCACAGCCAGATCAAGTCTCCTGTTTACAACGGCCAATCGGCTAATTTCCCTATTACGAATAGTGTTGCCCAATTTAAGACAATACCTCTGGTGTCATCGATATTTCGCATAATGAGGCTTAAGGTTAGCACCACCACAGACACTCCTGTAGTCTATTCACCGAGAGGTGGAACGAAACAGAAAGCTTCACGTGACAGACGACAACCTGTTCCAGTGGAAGCAGGGGTGTCGAAAACACTTCGTGCACGCTGTGCAGTTGGCTGCCGGTCTGACGTCACAGTGCAGTGTGCGGGCTGAACGATATATACGGGCCATGCATCGAACGAGGCCCACGAGAAAGACAGGCCGCGCGCGTACGTCACGAAGGTAGGCTTTACTCGCTCGCTCACCTCAGCAGACAAACTATGCTTCTGCACCTGTTAACACGAAATTGCGTGTTTACGTGCAAATGAGAGTTGCATCTTCTACTGTGAATCCGCTATTATGGAGTCTTATTGTTTATTAGTCCTACAATGATCTGAAGTCCATATGCATACTAATAATTTGTTACGACTGTACTGCGTATAATAAAATTTTATCGGTTGGATGAGGTACTAAATCTTATATGAAATGAGGACTGTTAAGCAGTAGAGTCTAAATGCTATAAACGAGTTCAAAATGGCTCTGAGCACTATGGGACTTAACTTCTGAGGTCATCAGTCCCCTAGAACTTAGAACTACTTAAACCTAACTAACCTGAGGACATCACACACATCCATGCCCGTTTGCGATGTCCTTAGGTCAGTTAGGTTTAAGTAGTTCTAAGTTCTAGGGGACATGACCTCGTAAGTTAAGTCCGATAGTGCTCAGAGCCATTTGATAACATATTTTGATTCTGTCCAACCTGACCTTTTTCATTCAGGTTCACAACAAAACTCACTTCTTTCTCCTCTGTAATGCAATCTAATTTCCACATTTGTGTTACAAGTTTTTCTACCACATGGATGGCATAATTGTTCCTCTCTCCTGCAGTCACTGTTCTCACCGCTTGTTCTAACATATTTTTAATTTCTGTTTTTTGGTGCGACATAACCTTTGATTCTGGCCCAAACTAACTCGATGGCGTTTAATTTACAATGGTAGGGAGGAATTCGAAGAACAGTTTTCCCTGCATTCTTAGCTACTTCATCTACTGAGTATTCATTGTTTCGCTTAAAAAAACAAAAAAAACCAAAAACACAAATTCTTGTAATTCTAATTTCCACATTTGTGTTTCAAGTTTTTCCACCACATGGAGGGGACAATTGTTCCTTCCTTATTGGAATCCTCATTAAAAACTTTTTCTTTTCGACCTTGAAACCAGTGTCAGTAGATCTACCATCCTGCAGGTGGCATATGCAATATCGTACTTATCCACCGACACCAGGCAAGCGACGTTCAAGTATAATGTCTTCCCTGTACGGGAATATACATGATGGACGCACGAGTACAGGTTGTAGACACATTGTTGATGACATATGGAAGTTAGGGTGTGGCCGTGAGTCGTGCTCGGATAGCCAAATGGTAGAAGGCACGGTAGATCAGCGTGTTGGGTCAGAGGGTTAGCTGCCCTCTGCGGCAAAAAAAAACTGAGTAGATGGAACAACAATGAACTTAAACGGATGTCATGGAATGTCCGCCCCGAACAAATGCAACGAACAATAACGAACAAAATGAGATTAAAAAAAGTGGTAATAAACGGGAATTCCAGGTTCGAGTCCTGGTCTGGCACACATTTCCACTGTCGTCATTCCATTATACAGCTGATGGTTGTCCATATTCGCAACTGCGAATACATTTCATGTATTTCATAAGGGCTGTAGTCGCTGCAGTGCCTGGCCCTTTTGCATCGTAATTCGGAATAACTCAGGCAGTGCAATATTGTATCGTATATAAACGTAGAAAGGTGCAACAGTTGAGGTTTATCTAGAGTATGGATATGTATTCCATCTACCGGTTGATAAATTGTCATGTATGTCTACAGCTAAGCATAAGATACCAATAGCATAGGAACATGCAGGGAAGTTAGTGGATGCCATCTCCTACAGGCTTCCGGAAGCACAGAAAATGATCTTAAGGCAGCATAATGAGCAAATGCTGAAATATGGTATAATTGTCGAAAGCGAGAACAAATGGAATACCCCGTTACTATTGGTTCCAGGAAAGACAGACGCCAGTGGTAAACAAAAGAGGAGACTCATGACGGACTGCAGGTAATTAAACGATATCAGTATAGTCAATGCACTTTTACTTCTGAATATCTTCGATATAAAGGACAAACTTGGGCAGGTAGTGCATTTATCGATGCTTCGTCTTGCGAGAGGATTGTGTGTGTGTATTGTGTATTGAACCGAGTACCTAGAAACGACAGAGAGGCTTCGTTCCGCCGTAGCCCTCAGTGGTTCACTACAGGCTACAGGTCAAAATGGCTCTGAGCACTGTGGGACTTAACTTCTAAGGTCATCAGTCCCCTAAACCTAACTAACCTAAGGACATCACACACATCCACGCCCGAGGCAGGATTCGAACCTGCGACCGTAGCGGTAGCGCAGTTCCAGACTGTAGCGGCTAGAACCCCTCGGCCATCCCGGCCGGCGTTACAGGTCACAGCAGTCCATCCACCCCACCGCCGACACACACCGAACCCAGGGTTATTGTGCGGTTCGGCCCCCAGTGAACACCCCCAACCCCCCTCGGAAACGTGTCATACCAGATGAGTGTAGTTCCAAATGTTTGCGTGGTAGAGTAATTATGGTGTACTCGTACGTGGAGACAGTGTTTGCACAGCACTCGCCGACGTAGTATAACTGAGGCGGCATTCGCCGAGGCAGATGGAGAATCGCCCTAAAAACCATCCACAGGCTGGCCGGCACACCGTACCTCGACACTAATTCGCCGGACGGATTCGTGCTGGGGACCGGCACGCCTTCCCGCTCTGGAAGCAGCGCGTTAAAATGCGCGGCTAGCCGGGCGGGCTGCAAGAGGATACTATCAGATACTGACGGGCGAGAAAGACAGAAAGAAAATTGCGTTCAGTTGGAATTAGGAGCACTACGAGTATAAGTGGATGCCAATGGGAGTGAAACGAACACCAGAATGTTTTCAGCGGCTCATGCACACTGTCTTGGCAGGCTTGCAAGACATAAAACGTGTTGTCTACCTAGACGCTATCTGGCCAATATAGTGTGCTATGGAAGAAACCGGCAGGAGAGTGCTCAGCACATCCTGGCTCTGAGCACTATGGGACTCAACTGCTGAGGTCATAAGTGGTTGGTTCTGAGCACTATGGGACTCAACATCTTAGGTAATAAGTCCCCTAGAACTAAGAACTACTTAAACCTAACTAACCTAAGGACATCACACACACCCATGCCCGAGGCAGGATTCGAACCTGCGACCGTAGCAGTCCCGCGGTTCCGGACTGCAGCGCCAGAACCGCACGGACACCGCGGCCGGCAAAAGGGTCATAAGTCCCCTAGAACATAGAACTACTTAAACCTAACTAACCTAAGGACAACACATACATCCATGCCCGAGGCAGGATTCGAACCTGCGACCGTAGCGGTCGCGCGGTTCCAGACTGTAGCGCCAGAACCGCTCGACCACCAGCGGCCGGCACAGCACATCCTGGAAATTATTGATATACAGTATTGCGAGAGCATAATTTAAACGCACAAAGTGACAATCAGTGAAGGAATATATTACGGAATTTGATTTAAAAAAATTTTATTTCGGATCTCCAGTCAAATCTTTACAAGTTACTCCCTGAATAACTTTGGCTGTGCATACGTAACACAAGCTGCCTGCTTTTCAGAATCGAGGCAGTTCTTTTCGGTTGAAGCTGCCGACGAGAGACGCCTGAAGCCCTCTGCTGAAGCTGCTAGTGAATTGTACCATCCGTTCAGCGAATAACATGCATGGGAGACAGGTCACGTGTGTGGACACTGGAGGTTTCTGCAAAGCAGAATAGACACTTTCCTTTTTTGTGATCGAGTCCTTGAGTAGAATACACATCTTTCTTGGGAGGCAATGCCTCAGGACCGGCCACCAACAGAACTTAACATGAAGCGCCACCTCTCCTCGTTAACCACTTATTTAGTTTGTTCGTCCTCCTAGACTGGCCTACACTTAGTAATTTCCTATTTTAGGCTGCCCCGTGTATCCCTGCAGTGAATTATATTGTCTTTATTTGGCCCAATTTTCTATGCTATCATTTTTCTGACACCAGTTCTGAACGCCCACACCTCAGTCCTGACCGCTCGACCTATCAGAATCAGGATCTGTTCCCACGTTTCGGTCCATAGGGCGACCGTTTACTTTCGGTTCATATCTGAAGTTGTGTGGAGTATTCGCCGCTGTTACTCCCCTGCGAGCTGAATCTGGGTGCTGCAGCTCTCCGACTGTGTTGCCGCTCCAGACGCTGCTTCTACACATACCAGGACCCGGGGCAAAGTCTACTACGCAGCAAAACAGCGCGCCCCACCAACACGTGCGCACTGAGTGCAACGAGCAGCGTGTTGCAGCGCATCGCGTGCTGCATGCGCGACGGTACCGTTTGACTGTAGCTTCAGTCGCCGCGGCTTCGTCCTACTTTAAACTGCGGTAGCGACCGAGAGTGTGCGACAGCTTCAGGCAACAAACAAAAGCCCACGGAAGTGTCCTAGGTGAGCTGCCTGTCCTGCGCTACAACTTGCGACGCTTGAAATCAAACGTGTTTGAATCTTATCGCTGCAGCGCGCGCGACAGTTAGAGCGACAGCTACGAGTCTTCTCGGCAAAGCACTGGAGCAGACACCAGGCTGCTATGAAATATTTATCATCCTATCTACGGGGTGTTCAAAACTCTCTCCGCAGTTCCGTATGATTGTTAGTCTGCCTGGGTTACTTCCCTTCAAGGGGACTCTCCCAACATTCCACTTGTTCGTTTATCTCAGCCAGCGTCAGTAGTATCGTTGGTGTGTGTAGTTACGTGTTGACTTGTACGTTTAAGTTTAGTTCCTTTGTTCGTTTGTTTCGTTTTTGTCACTGTTAAAAGGCTAACCAACGTGTGTTTTAAGTCGAGCAAGTGTTCAAAGTTGGCCGTAAATACACAGTTTCAGTTCGTCAAACATTTAATTCAGTTTTCCCGGAGACAACACTCCCACATCGCGATACTGTGCGAGATTTGATTAACAAATTTCGAAGTACGGGTTCAGTGACATATGCACCGAGAAGTGGTCGTACTAGCTTTTTGTCTGAGGATAAACTACTCGATTGGCTCTGATGGTTCAAATGGCTCTGAGCACTATGGGACATAACTTCTGAGGTCATCAGTCCGCTAGAACTTAGAACTACTTAAACCTACCTAACCTAAGGACATCACACACATCCATGCCCGAGGCAGGATTCGAACCTGCGACCGTAGCGGTCGCGCGGTTCCAGACTGTAGCGCCTAGAACCGCTCGGCCACCGCGGCCGGCAAACTACTCGATATTTCCGATAAAATGTCCATGAGTCCGAACAAATCACTAAGAAAACTCGCCCAGGAAATCGATGTTAATGTCGGAACGGTCCACACAGCTGTAAGGAAAAAATAGAACTTCTCCCATACAAAGTGCAAGAACTGAAAAATACTGAGCATGGCAAGAGACTGCATTAAATGTCAATGGTTCAAAAATTTCGTTCAACAAAGTGGAAGGTATATTCTTAATGAAACGTTTTTCACTGATGCGGCGTGGTTTCATTTGTCCGGGTACATGAACTCGCAAAATTCTCGTATGTGGAGTATTGCAAATCCATGTGTATTCACGAGGAACCACTTCATTCTGTGGAAATAGGGGTTTGGATTGCAATTTCTTGACTTCGGATTGTGGGTCCCATATTTTTCAACGAAACAATAAACGCGCAACGATACTGCAGTGATATTCTGTACCCATTCATAGAACTTGTGTTAAGTGAAATACTGAACGGTTATTTTAAACAAGATGGTGCAACCGCGCATACAGTTCGCGTTTCAATGTCACTGCTTGCTGATGTTTTTGGTGATCGCATAATTTCACAGGGACTTTGGTTTCCACGATCGCCTGACCTAACCCCACCTGACTTTTTCTTCTGGGGTGCAGCGAAAGCAACTGTCTATAAAAACCGTCCAAAATCCATTGATGAATTGAAAACTGCAATATCCACTTTCACTGCTTCTGTTACAGAAGAAATGTTGCAGCTTGTGTTTGGAAACATGATTAGACGAATTGAATTGTGTATTCAACAACAGGGGGGACACTTTCAACATTTAATGTGAAACTTTGTAAGTAAAACTGAATAGGCAATGAATTAATAACTTGTATTTCGCTGAGTTTCATTTCGGTATATTCACTGCGTCAAACGGCACGCGCGAGTAACAATCATACGGCACTGCGGAGAGACTTTTGAACACCCCGTATTTGGTGAAAAGAAATTGATTGTTTCTCATCTCACGAACTGATATCTTCGCTCGTTAAGCGACTGAATTTCTTTTCGTTATTCGTCATAGTAACTGTGCTGCACAAATCAATGTAAACGACTGCACAAAAATTTTGGAAATTTGCAGAGGTAAAAAAGGATTGTGTAGACTTTACCTATAGTTCATTATAGGTCATAGATATCAACGTATGAAATGCAGTGAAGTTATTAAAGTTGAGAACAGAACGGGATCTCTCTTAGTTCTCAAGATTTTGGATACGTGAATGTGACGGATGGGTCGCGCGCGTCGCGCTCATGTCCATCCCTGTGCTTCACGAATCATGCGATCGTAAAAATCGTCATATTTCATAAACTGTTCAAGACATAACTGTTCAAGATATGGAAACGAAGTTTTTTGCAAATGATAACATGCAAAGAGGATGTATTTTGTCGTATGATTAACACTCGAAACTTCTTGGTCAAATGTTAGCTACTAGCTATGAAAATGAAGTTTCAAAAAGTTCATCTCTTCAAGGCCTAGTTACTTTGCGCATAAAAACATACATTGGTGTGATATTAAACTCTCAAAAAAAACTTCCTTCGAATCAAGTACTAAATTTTGTACATTTCGAGAAGAGAAGACGCTAGGAAGGCAAATGAGGTGCCAGTAAGTACAGAATTTCTGACTAAAATTTGTAAGTAAAACGATATTTTGTGAAATGATTTGTGTAAAAGAAATAAAATAATTTACATACGCATTAGACATGCTGTCGAATGATGCTCGAAATAATGCGATGCAAATGATGTGCACCAAATGTTTCTCTATACTGTTTTGTTTCATACTTTTAGACAAATCATTTCCCAAAACGTTTTACCTTTGTTTTCAAAAATTTTGTGTGTGTTTTTATGCAGATTATTTAAATTAATTGAAACACTTGGCTTTAACACTGACTGATGATGACGTACGGCCGGCCGGTGTGGCCGAGCGGTTCTAGGCGCTTCAGTCTGGATCCGCGCGACCGCTACGGTCGCAGGTTCGAATCCTGCCTTGGGCATGGATGTGTGTGATGTCCTTATGTTAGTTAGGTTTAAGTAGTTCTAAGTTCTAGGGGACTGATGACCTCAGATGTTAAGTCCCATAGTGCCCAGAGCCATTTGAAGACCTAACAAATATCCTTTGAAATGCAGTGTAAAGAGTATAGATAAAACTTGGTACCCAGAACAGCTGAAGACCACGAACAGCTCGTATCAAACAATTCTCATTATTTAGTATTTACATTAGTCAGTCATTCTTCTGCACTTATCGGCTGTTGAAAGTGCTTGATCACGTAAGAAACACTACTCAGTAATTCATTGATAAGACAGTAGAACGTATCTGTGCTCATCCACGCAGTTCCCAGAATTTGTTTGGTGGTCTTTGTAGCTGACTATACAAATTATGAAATAATCCATGAAGGTTCATCTGTTCTTAAATTTCATACACAGCGCTCCTTCATCGCCTTAGAAGATAATTTTGTTGCCTTACTCTCGAATTACAACATTCCACGATTCGTTTTACAGGAAAAGCTGGTCGGCTCTGTTAACCATCTTGTAGCAGGAGTTTGTCGCTCGCACACAGGACACGCTGCTGCTTTTATACTCTGTTCGTCATAAGACTAAACCTGATGTCAACAGTACACCATGTCTTCTTCCGCGTCTGCTTGAATCTCATTGGATTTCGTTTAACATGGAGCGGAGACCGATACGTGTCCAGTACAGTCAAGTACGATCATAGGGATACGTTTTATGCTGTGCGTTACACGCACATAGACTGAGCGATAATGAGAGACAACAGCTTTAGCGGCGCGTTTAACTTGGATAGGACAGGCCAGCCAGCTGGTCCAACTAACCTGCAATAATGTGAGCAGTTGCAGTTCAGACATAAAAAAGAGAAGAGCAGAAAAACAATATAGCTTCGAATGTCATTTAATTTTTAAAGAGAATGAAATACTATTCGACAAAACTCCAGCAATACCGCACGCTTCATAGGGGAGCAGATGGAAAGCATAACTTAAACACAGGGTAATTTTTCTGAACGAGTTATGTGTGATGCAAAAGCATACTGCAGGAATTTCACCGTATTGTTGAATAGTGCAGCCACTGCGGGTATTAATTACAGTAAGTCGTCTGGTAATCCCTTAGCTCCTTCCTTATCCGAATCCGAGAAATACATTTCAGTTCTGGGACTGTTGATAACGAGTTGATCAGCATCAGAATCCAGGAAGCCACCAAGCCACCGCATTTTCTCCTCATCTTTTATAACGTGCTGTTCTATACACTGCCTGCGTTTGCTGCTTGCGTTAATTCCAGTACCTCCTGCAGCTAAACAGTCTTGTTATTTTTAGAGACAAATCCCTTAACTTGGCTCCAGATCAGTTCTATTGGATTCATATCGTAATGGCAAATGTAAAATTGCAGCATTTGTGTGGTGTGCTCGATCCTGTGAAAATGATTGTTTTGCATGTTTCTACGACACTTACCAGTCTGGCTCGTGTGAGACTCATCTGTGGTATAAAACAATGGACATAGTCCAAACAAAGAGTATTCGGTTTTTCATTTTTGTCCTAAAAATTAAACTGTTATGTTTTCTTTTATTAACAATTTTTCATAAAATGTCGATAATTAAGAATTCATATTTGAAATGAAAACAGGAATTTCGCGTGCAATATGTAATTAGATACAAGAACACGTACTTTATTCATAAAAAATGATGATGAATTTCACAGGTACGAAATGCTGGTATTTCAAATCGAACGAAAAAAGGATGACCAAGGCCAGATTTGAATCAGCGATCTATGAACTGCACCAGTTTACTACGCAACAGATTCCGCTTATATACCCAGTGCGTGTTTGTATCTCAACTATATTAAATACAGCCCCTCCGAAAACTTCAAAGCCGATTTTTTATGTAAATTTACGAAAAACCTTAAGAACAACCTATTTCTCGTTATTTTTTAACTGTGTTCCACGGGCGTATTCCACTACGGACCAGGAAGCAGCCTCAGCCATTTTCACACTGCGTATTATCAACGCGACACTCGGAGCTCAACGTTACAAATACTGTGACTGTACACGATTTTTTGAAATAAAAGCTACATAGCTAAAGAGTGATTAAGAAAAAGTTAATGAGTATTAATACATTAGAATATCTTAAAGTTCCATTTAATGTAAGTAAGTAACAAGATGCCCGCCCGGTTAGCCGAGCGGTCTCACGCACGGCTTTCCGGAGCGGTAAGGAGCGCCTGGTTCCCGGCACTAATCCGCCCGACGGACTTGTGTCGAGGTCAGGTGAGCCGGCCAGTCTGTGGATGGTTTTTAGGCGCCGGCCGGAGTGGCCGAGCGGTTCTAGGCGCTACAGTCTGGAACCGTGCGACTGCTACGGTCGCAGGTTCGAATCCTGCCTGGCATGGATGTGTGTGATGTCCTTAGGTTAGTTAGGTTTAAGTAGTTCTGAGTTCTAGGGGACTGTTGACCTCAGAAGTTAAGTCCCATAGTGCTCAGAGCCATTTGAACCCTTTTTGTTTTTAGGCGGTTTTCCATCTGCCTCGGCGAATGCGGGCTGGTTCTCCTTATTCCGCCTCAGCTACACTACGTCGGCGATTGCTGCGCAAACAAGTTCTCCACGTACGCGTACACCACCATTACTCTACCACGCAAACATAGTGGTTACACTCGTCTGGTGTGAGACGTTCCCTGGGGGGTCCACCGGGGGCCGAACCGCACAATAGCCCTGGGTTCGGTGTGGGGCGGCGGAGGGGTGAAGTGGACTGCGGCAGTCGTCGTGGGGTTGTGGACCACTGCGGCTGCGGCGTGGACGGAGCCTCTCCGTCGTTTCTAGGTCCCTGGTTAACATACAACATACAAGTAACAAGATATCTAACACGTGAGTAGCACCGACTTCCAAGAGTGTAACAACACCAGTGTACGTGTACCACGGCTTCTGACCAGTCATCGCTTTTGTGTTTGTTTACATCAGGTCATTATTACGATGAACAGAGTATAGCTGGAAGATCGGGTATCCAGACGTTGGGCGCTGTCGATCGCTTCTGTCGCTTACGTAGGACGCAGCCTACCCTGAGCCGGGCGCCGGGACATGATAAAGCGCGCAATGTGTCCTTACCGCTCCTGGGGCCACACCATGCGCAGGGGAGCGCTACCTACCGCCAGAGCGGCTGCCTCTCCGCTAACGCCGCCCAAAGGCGCCGCCCACTAACTGCATGTCGCCCACATGCGTCGCCTACTGGCGCCGCCCGCCGCTGAGTGCAGTGTGGCTGCCTTGTCCGTCAAGGTGCATTGTTCAAGGTGCTACAGCGGCTTGCTGCAGCAACAGCCTCCTCCTCCCTCCCCTACACCCACACCACCCACCCGCAATCGTGCATTGCTCAAGGTGTTACAGCGGCTTTCTGCAGCAACAGCCTCCTCCTCCCTTCCCAACCCTTCCCCCCCCCCCCCCATCCTTCCCCCACCCATAATCGTAGCTTGTCGCTGCCTGCTCGCGCATGCTCAGTTTGAGTTTGTGCTGCGACGCGCTGCTGGTGCGGACTCCGCCGCAGCACTATATCAGTGGCCAGTGCTGCGATGGGATCCGTGCGTCTAGGGTGTGTTCATACAGTGTTGTCGCGTGATGTTTACCCAAAGAAAACTGTAATGAGACATTCACAGAAAGTAATACTCTGTGAGTTAGTCTCTCAGCATCAGTGTCTTGAAATTTAAAGCATCATAAGTATAAAGACGCCTTGTTTAGCACCGTCACAGCTGGAAAACTGTGATTTGGTTGAAAATTCCATTGCTTGTTCCAAATGTTTTTCTGTTCAGGGAACTGGGAAAGAAATAGGGGACAGTTGGTGAATGACGCAACCAGCCATAAATACTTTCTAAATATTTTATTGTAGTGCCATAACCGGTTTCGAGCTGCCGTACCCATCTTCGGATGGCTAATATTTTTCGTTACATGGATGTTACGATCAACAACATGTCTGTTCCAAAGTGTACAAGAATATTTTGAGTATTTAGAGTCACTTTATCAGTTGTTTCCTTAATAAAAATACGCTAAAGTGCATGCATTTCATATACAAAATAGTTGCTTTCACTTGCATATTTTACGGTAAATGGTGATTTGTTTTGTTGTGGTTCATTTGGTTCTCTAGCTAGATGTATATGTTCCTGAAGTCCACCACAATACACATATCGTACTTAAGTTACGGTGGCACACTTCATAATACTCTTAAAATGCGTGTTGAGCATCGCGATGTGTTATAAACTGGATGTTATTCATTACAGTGCAAGAAAACTCAGAAGTTTACAAGATTATCTGTGACAATTGCCCCAGCTTTTATCTTGGAGAGACCGGCAGAAGCTTCAGTATAAGATATCGAGAACACATGGATGCCTTTAGACTAAAAAATTTAAATAAATGCGCAATAGCCACTCACATTAACCAACATGGACACTCTGTTTCTGACATTAAGGACAACTTTCAGATATTACATACCACTAACAAAGGGAAGAAAATGGACCTCTTAGAGGAACTAGAGATACGTGTTCACACCCTCAGCTCACTCCAATATATTCTAAAAGAACAACTGGAGCTAGCCAATAAACATTTTCTAAATAATATCCTTGGACTGTTCACAAAAATAAAAAACGAATTCCACTCCTAAAAGTTATACACTACAGTTTATGATAACAGTCTGTAAGTATATACAAATGTGTTGCTCTCATCCACCCTCCAGCTTTTTAATTTTATATTTCCTGCAACTAAGGTATGAACTGTAGTGATAACCAAATATCTGTATATATAAATTTGTGTACATATATGTCTGCTTTATAACATACAGTAGGTTGGCTTTGAAGTACACTGTGTGATCAAAAGTATCCAGATCCACGTTTTTCATATTAGGTGCATTGTGCTGCCACCTAAAGCCAAGTACTCCATATCAGCGACCTCAGAGTCATTAGACATCCTTGAGAGAGGAGAATGGGGCGCTCCGCGGAACTCACGGACTTCGAATGTGGTCAGGTGATTGGGTGTCACTTGTGTCATACGTCTGTACACGAGATTTCAACACCCCTAAACACCCCTAGAGCCACTGTTTCCGACGTGATAGTGAAGTGGAAACGTAAAGGGACACGTACAGCACAAAAACGTACAGGCCGACCTCGTCTGTTGACTAACAGAAACCGCCGACTGTTGAAGAGGGTCGTAATGTGTAACAGGCAGACATCTATCCAGACCATCACACAGGAATTCCAGACTGCATCGGGATCCACTGCAAGTACTATGACAGTTAGGCGGGAGGTGAGAAAACTTGGATCCCATGGTTGAGCGGCTGCTCGTAAGCCACACATCACGCCAGTAAATGCCAAACGACGCCTCGCTTGGTGTAAGGAGCGTATGTATTGGGCGACTGAACAGTGGAAAAACGTTGTGTGGAGACACGAATCACGGTACAGCATGTGGCGATCCGATGGCAGGGTGTGGGTATGGTGAATGTCCGGTGAACGTCATTTGCCAGCGTGTGTAGTGCCAACAGTAAAATTCGGAGGTGGTGATGTTAGGATATGGTCCTGTTTTTCTCAGAGGGGGCTTGCACCCCTTGTTGTTTTGCGTGACACAGTACAGGCATACATTGATGATTTAAGTACCTTCTTGCTTCCCACTGTTGAAGAGTAATTCGGGGATGGCGATTGCATCTTTCAACACAATCGAGCACTAGTTTATAATGCACGGCCTCTGGCTGAGTGATTACACGACAATAACATCCCTGTAATGGACTGGCCTGCTCAGAGTCCTGACCTGAATCCTACAGAACACCTTGGTGATGTTTTGGAACGCCGACTTCGTACCAGGCCTCACCCACCGACATCGATACCTCTCCTCAGTGCAGTTCTCCGTGAAGAATGGGCTGCCATTTCCCAATAAACCTTCCAGCACCTGATTGAACGTATACCTGCGAGAGTGGAAGCTGTCATCCAGGCTGAAGGTGGGCCAACACCATACTGAATTCCAGCATTGCCGATGGAGGGCGCCATCAACTTGTAAGTCATTTTCAGCCAGGTGTCAGGATACTTTTGATCACAAGGTGTATTTCGTCAATACTTTCCACTGACAATAAAAAAATACTACTAAAAACTATTTATGTTGCTGCCTTTTAATAATAAATTTAAATCTAAGGTGCAAACATTTTTCTGTTGTTAACATGTTACATTTTGCACATCCCACACATCATATTCACCTTATGAACCTGCAGCTCTAGTCCTTTCTTTCCGCATTTGCAGTTAAATTATGGGGTGCCACTTCCACGTTTTGCAAATGCACTGCTTCTTCTTTTTATCCAAATATGTTTCAGCACCTCTGTGCCATCATCGGTGGATTTTTGTTTATTGAAAACTGTAAAAAGTGAAAATATTTTAGGTTATAATTGATTTAACGAAGTGAGACCTTAAGAAGCAAAACGAACAAAAACTTTCCTTAGGCCTCACAATCAGTTATAACCTAAAATATTTTCACTTTTTAGTTTTCAATAAACAAAAACCCACTGATGAATGCACAGAGGTGCTTAAACATGTTTGGGTAAAAAGAAAAAGCAGTGTGTTCGTAAAAGGGCGGAACCGATATCCCACACATCATCTTTGTATCTATTTTTAATGATAATATTTGTGTTGTAAAGAATAACATCGAGTGTGTAACACATGGCAATGCCCAATACGCATTTGAAGAATATTATTAAGTGTGCAACAGTAACTTACTTACAGTATGTGTGTTATGGTGGAATTCAAGAACATAACACATCGAGCTAGAAAACCACATGGTCTAAAACAAAACAAATCGTCATTTACTGGAACATATGAAAGTGAACACAACTAATTTGCATGCTATATATAAAAAATGCAAACAGTTTAGTGTATTTTTGTTTAAAAAACAACTGATAAAAGCGGTACTAAATACTCAAATATTCTTGTGCTATGTGGAGCAGACGACACGGTGTTGATTAAAAAATCTATATAACGAAAAATATTAGCCGTGTGAAGATGGGCATGGTAGCTCTAAACTGGTTATGACACTAAAATAAAACATTTAAAAAGTGTTTGTGGCTGGTTGCGTCATTCACCAACTATCAATAACGGCCTAGGAGTTCACAAGATCCAACATGGATAAAATAAAATACGAGACAGTCTGTTAAGAAATACGAACAGCACTTCTTCCGCAATTCTGCTGACGTATTCTGCAGAGATTAGGAAGAAAAATACTGGAGATGGGTAAAATTCTGCTGTTGTTAAAAATCAGGAAAAAGATAAGCAAACTAGTATGTCTTTTCAATAAACCATTATTTCATGGCATTTTAAGTGATACGGCGGAACATTGAGGACTCATGTTCGAACAACAGAAGAGAAAGAATGCTTGGAACAAGATTCAAAGTCTCAACGAAACCAAAGAAATAGGGTCTATATGATCACAAGGTTTCCCTGGGTACAGTCCAATGCGAAAGACAACTAGTAAATTTATTGCATTTTAACATTCTACTTTAATTTGCCAATAGTTTCCTCTTCTTTGCCTTTGGGAAAAATAAATTTGTGCTGTTACAGCGCATGCAAAATAACTTAAGGACAGTCTAAATTTCGTTGAATCCGCATGTGTCCCTAAAATAACAGCATTTCAGACAGTGTTTTACATGGTGTTATTAGACAACTTAATAATGATTTTCAGTTAAAATTTCACTGTTGTAGCTCTAATACCTTGGGAGGTGGAATATTTTACCGTTTTATAAACAGAACTAAAAAGTCCTGTTTTTCTGACTAAAATTTTTCTTTTCTCGAAAATGAAATTTTTACTGCTGTTTTAATACAGCATAGAAATCATTAATATAGCAATAGAACGTGAGAAAAAGTCCCTACTCATGTCGTCACCTCTAAAGCAAAATTTTTCCCCCATAAATTCGGTTTCGTAATAGGTCAGTTTCGTTCCGCTATAACTCACGATTGGCAACATTTAGACCTATTTTGCCGGCCGGAGTGGTTGAGCGGTTCTAGGCGCTACAGTCTGGAGACGCGCGACTGCTACGGTCGCAGGTTCGAATCCTGCCTCGGGCATGGATGTGTGTGATGTCCTTAGGTTAGTTAGGTTTAAGTAGTTCTAAGTTCTAGGGGACTGATGACCTCAGAAGTTAAGTCCCATAGTGCTCAGAGCCATTTGAACCATTTAGACCTATTTTGACTGCAGATACATCCATAGAGTAAATATCTCTGGAGTGAGCACTCACATGCGCCGAACAAATTTTGTGTTGTCAACATACATTGCCGGCCTGACCACGTGATCTAGGGACGTCGTGTGTTTGTTCGTATAGCGCCCTGTATATTTAGAATGTCACTACATCCCTAGTACAGACGGATTCTTTTCGTACGTGTCGTGGATTATTTATATATGTTGCGAAGACATTTTAACAGTATCCATTTGATACCGATAATAAACCAGATACGTAACTTTTAAGGGCAAGTGATATTACATTCAGCTTCTTTGCGATAGGTTTCATAGTTCAGATGCACTCGATTTTTGGTAGCTTTTGGTGTGATATCGCACTTTATAGTATTACAGAGCCTGAAGTACATTTTTGCAGTGATAGTCCTGCAAAACGACTTGACAGTACGTTAGTACTTTCTGAAGTGTCCGAAAAACACTGAATTTACCACACATTAGCGATTATATCCCTGCTAATTCGTCCTTTTTTCTTGTATTTCTGCGTATTTATTTTCTCGTTTTTGCGACCTAAAGCACAATTTTTCTTACTGGTGGCACTTTGAAGTATTTATTTAACGCATTTTAAGTACTTGCTCCCAGTTCATTAAATAAATAGTAGACGGAGTAATCTATATACATAATTGAGAAGTCACTGATAAATGCATGGAGGATAGTATTTACTGAAACAACTAACCTTTCCCTTTCCTGTTCCACTAGCAAATTTACGAGAGGAAGCGATTGTTTGTAAGCTTTTGTACGAGCCGTAATATCGTAGAAAAATAGGTCTACAGAATGAAGTCTTAATTATAATGCGTCTCGAAATTTTTAAACGTATACAGTGTCTCTCACTAAAATGAAAACTATAATTAGAGCTATATGGAATGTACCCATGAAAAGTTACTATCCCTCCTTTCACATATTTTTCTTTCCATCCGTAGCAACAACGTAATTCACCATCGCTATTACACTATCAACAAACGGTGAAACACAACAAAAACTCTTGGTATTATAAACTTCAAACGCTGCAGAAAGCACACAGGCACAGCGAAGTCCCGAGATCACGTGACAATCCTGGTTTAATATTGACAACATGCGCAGAACGCAATGCTCACTCCAGAGGTATTTACTCTATGGATACATCACACACAAAACTCGCAGAAACAACTGCATGCTCAGAATTCACCCAAGTGTTGCCAATCGGTAGTTATCGCAGAACAAAAGTGACCAATTTTGCCACTAGGGTTTTTTTCTACGCTTGTGATTGCTATGGTGTACTGAAGCGGCATTAAAAATTTCGTAACAGTAGAAGAAGCAGTTTTACAGAAAGAAAACCTTTTAGTCGGAAAAACAGAACTTTCTGTAGCTCTGGTTGCAAAACGGAAAACATAGACTCTCCTAAAGTATTATAGCCGGAGCAGTGAATTTTTAACTATAAACTCATATTTCAGATCCGTAATAACATCATGTAGAACACTGACTGAAATGTTGTTACTTAAGGGACACATTTGGATTCAACGAAATTTAGACGTGTCCCTAAATTTTCTGCAAGCGCTATTCTGATACATTTGACGAACTAAAACAGCAAATATTTTGTTGCAGATCTGTCTTCAATATCTGACTCTTTCAGTCGGAAGAAAACATTGACAGTATTGTTTCAAACAATGTGACTGATTCCAGAGATAATACAGAACTTGCATCCATACCACTTAAATGGAAGAACCTGACATGAAACAGAGATGCGAGCTCGATTAAATATTTCCGATGAGCATACGAATTTCGTGCAGGTAAACAGAGGCTCTTATCCCAGTGGCATAAATTTACATAAGAGAAAGAAGGTGAGTGTTGAAAACAAGATGTGTCTTCTTCTTCGTCCTGTTAAGGAGCCACGGTAATATTACCGTGTCATGCTGTTCTTCATGTTATAAATTATCTAATTAGTTCAAATCCAATTCCGTCATGCTTTTCTCCATCACGTTGCCGACTGCCCCGCTGGTGCCGCGGCTGCACCTGGGCAGGTAGAGAGCCTGTGTAGGGAGAGAGTGGCCAACCGGACGATACGGCGACCATTTTTCTGCCAAACTGCGGGCGGGACTTTTGAATGGCCAGTAGTGGAGTGGAGTACACACTCACCGAATCAAAAGCACAAGACAATATGGCGAAATCATTCGGTAAATGCCTTTCTTTACAGCTATAATATACTCATAGTAGCCTACTACGTACAGCACAGGAAAATTTGATACAGCGGCTGTAAAAATTATTCGTTACTTGAATTTATCTCCTTTAAAGCTCGTTTACTAGACATACTGCAATGAAAGTAAAGTAAATAAAAAAAATAGTGTATAGCATTTGTTTTGTATCGGAAGTGCATAACGCTAAATATTTAACGTACCTGTATTACGTCAGATGAATGAAAGTCGTAAGCAATTGTTTAGTTGTGGCATGCAATAAGTGTGAGACGTATTACTACTTCTTGTCACGTCTTCAAACTTTTTGCATGTCATAAGTAAACAACTGCTTACGACTTTCTTTCATGAATACCTCTCGTAGACAACAAACGAAAAGGATTACAAAAATCAGGTAATGTTAAATGTAGGTTACTGTAATAACGACCAAATATAACACGAAAACTAACGCATCCCTTCTACCCCACAGCAAGCAGGCCTATTAAAAACTGTCTTCAAGAGTACCTACAATTATTTACTACCAATAAGGTTTCAGCAACATTAGATACACAATCCCATTTTAATTCTATGTTTATAAAAATAATGCATTATAATAATTTTCACACAGCCAATTTACAGGTGTGTTTTCTAATTTAACTATGTATATTGCAAGTTGTTTTATATGTAGTAAAAAGCAAAAACGACTTACTTCGCATAGATAAGAGTACTTGGTTGGTTTCCACAAGGCTCCTGTTTGATTTATGTCAGTCCTGTTGACTGCTACTGCCCACTGCTTTCGTCTTTCTTCATTGCGTGGAAATGCTAACATGCGAAATCCACCTTCGCCTCTATTGGAACAACCAAATGCAGCATAACCTGGCATTGTTTAAGAAAGTCTGCAGAACTAATTACAGATGTTAAAAAGAATACTGTACAATTACTAACGTGTTTACTTCAAACATGTAGGCCTACCGACTCCATCACAAAACGCTTCATTATTTCAACTCGTATTTAAGATCGCAAACGCTAATTACGTACTAAAAACGATATACAACTAAATCGAACATGCATGCACAACGCATAACAAGTCTCTCAATAATTCAAATACCTTTTAATCGTTTCCAAAAGTCCTCTGAACTTCAATTCAAATCAAAAGCACGGCGAACATAGGAAGCGCGAGAGACGTTTGGCAGAAATATGGCGCCAAAGCTAATCAACCAATCACGGGCTACTTCACCTATGGCCACTCTCTCTGTATACAGGCTCTCTTTGGGCCGCGCCTTGGGAAACAGCGGCGACTGCGGACGAAATTCGGGTGCGTCGCAGTATACCTGAGCGAGCAGACAGCGTCTTTCGCCGCGGGGGTCTGTCGCTGACGCAAGCCGCTGTCGCGCCTCGGACAACTCATTTATATCGTCCGAGAAGACCGCGTCGCGGACACTGCTGTTGCTGCCACCCAGCTGCGTGGAACCACCTGCTATCGCGCCGCCCCACGTTCGCCGCAGAGGAGCCTCTTGCTGCCGTCTCTGTGAGGGTCCTGGCGTCGACGCCCGGGCGCTTACGTTCGCCGCCGCGCCGTTCAGCCAGTCGCCCCGCCTCCCGTGCCGCCGCATCGCACCGGCCGCCGCCCCCGCACTCCACACCGTCTCTCTGCCGCCGTCTACGCGCCGCAGCTATTGTAAGTGTCGACATAGCGGAAAGAACAGACTACTCTCCTGATGGAAGTTTTCCCGTGTGAGAGGCCAAGACTAGTGTTTTTTGTGCCAATAACTTCAATTCAGAATGGCGTTTTGTGTTTCTATACCAGATTGTGGTTTTATACACCATTTCTGCTGCTCCTTGTGTGAATTGTTTCCCTCAGTAATTGAAAGTACGTGGTGTAAAATTAAGTTTTGTATGTTATTTAGTTATCGCATGGCCACTCTCTCTGTATACAGGCTCTCTTTGGGCCGCGCCTTGGGAAACAGCGGCGACTGCGGACGAAATTCGGGTGCGTCGCAGGATACCTGAGCGAGCAGACAGCGTCTGTCGCCGCGGGGGTCTGTCGCTGACGCAAGCCGCTGTCGCGCCTCGGGCAACTCATTTATATCGTCCGAGAAGTATCTTTATACAGTAACGTTTTGAGTTTGGACAGCTCCCCTATTTTCTTGTTATATGTGTGTCAGCTGTACTATTTGGTATCATGCTGAGCGCTGTTTACTTCACAGTCGCTTATTTAATTTCGTGCGTAGTTGTAATGAGCAGAAGTTTCTGTAGGTATATTTTTGAGAGTATTCGATTAATCTCCAGGGATTTGCAGCTAGCAAAATGTGTCTGTCAATCATAGAGACTCCCAGCCGTTCATGGCATTTTCTTCAGTTTCACTTTCGTACCACGATTTATCTTATTTTCTTTCATCATTTCTATAAGTACTATTCCTGCACCCCGATGAGAGTAGGCTCTTACGCCTTGCTAAACAGACGTGAGAGCACCACGGACCGCGACAAACCCCTTCTGTCCGAAAGCCGCGTTTGCAAGGCCGCTGAAATAATCGGGGTGTTCGATCGCTGTACCTTGATGGGGATGTGTTTTTATTGCGAGACCTGGCACAGACGCGAAATCGCGTCTAGGCCGTGTGAGAAAAGTGGCAAACCATTAAATTCTGACCATCCTGGTATTGTTTAGCAGACTACTAGTGGGACTGGGCGACTTCAGACCCCAAGCGCGTATACGGTCGTAATTACACGATTAGCACTTCCGTTGCCGCTGCCTGACATGCCGGATTGCGGAGGAAAAGGATTGAACTTTCTCGGTCTTGTCTTTCTCTTCTTTCAGCATCTCTTTACATTTTGTCCCCTCATCTTGGCCGGCCGTGGTGGCCGAGCGGTTAAAGGCGCTACAGTCTGGAACCGCGCGACGACCGCTACGGTCGCAGGTTCGAATCCTGCCTCGGGCATGGATGTGTGTGATGTCCTTAGGTTAGCTAGGTTTAAGTAGTTCTAAGTTCTAGGGGACTGATGACCTTAGAAGTTAAGTCCCATAGTGCTCAGAGCCATTTGAACCAACCCTCATCTTGAAGTCTTCCTCTGCCCGTTCCTTTTGTTTTTCATAAGTAGAAGTTGCTTAACTGGTTAACTCAGTGCACGAAGCTACGATGTATTAAGTAATGTACTGAAATATGAGTTATAATGCATGATGGAGTACCTATCTAAGTTAACGTGTGAGGACATGATAATTTTCGGCTGTTGCCCGCAGAGGACAGCGAAGTTTGTTGATATGAAGATATGTATGAAGTTGTTCTTATTGAGGTTACTTGTGAGAAGGCGAGAGGTCCCCTGTGGATAATATGGTCGAACGGAATTGCGTGCAGTCAAGAGTTCGTGTGTCAGTCGTTGTAAGTGATGTCGTTTCTGTTGTACAGATAATGTTTTGTGGTAGAAGCTAAGGAGGATACGTTTTCTGATAATGTGGAGTTGACTGAGTGATGTTAAACGGTGAATTTTATGCTGTCGCCCCCAGAGGTCAGAAAGAGCAGCGAACAATGTTTCATTTTACCACGAAGCGCGTTTCAATTTCAGACAACAATGTGTCTTTGGAATCGTTTAAATTGTTACGTGTGAACGCTTACTACTATAAGCAGAGGCCGCATGGTACAAACACGTGGACTAGCACAGCTTTTGCCTTGCAATAAGCCAGCCATGCACCCACATGCTACCACTTCCATTTCCCGTCTTAGTCTTGTCTGCCACAATTAAGTTTAATTTTCAGTCATTTGTGGTATAAGTTTTGAGTGAGTGTAAACAGTGTTGAACATCGTGGGAATCTGTTTTCTTTCGAAAGAATGCATTAATTTAACCTTACGTAGGTTTTTCTACAATGTTACTTTTTACAAGTCTGATTTGTTCGGTACTTCGCTTTGTTGTCAAATAAAGAATATACGGTGTCTGTTCTGTTTGTCTTTTATTGTTCACTGATCCATTACACTTCAGATTTTCATCTAATTCTTGTAATTAATGCCCCACTGCTCCGCAGACGAGCTAAGTCCATTGTCGGCTTAGAAGCATTTATTTCCGTTCCTTTCTTCCAAAGTATCAGTAATAAGAGTTAAAAATCGTTTTGCGTGTATTTTTAATTCTACTGTATGTTGAACTGTTTATCCTTCTTATCCTTTCTTTTTCCGATTTTCTCTTGCCCTGTGATCGGCGAAAAAATAAGCACTCTTTTTTTGCTCATCTGACGTCACCAGTATAATTTCCATCCGAAACTTATGCTACAACTTCCCTTGACATGACAGTTCTTTTACTTATTAAAATAGTGTTATCCTAGAGCGTCTGTGTTGTGTGTCAATGCCGGCCGGGGTGGCCGAGCGGTTCTAGGCGCTACAGTCTGGAACCGCGCGACCGCTACGGTCGCAGGTTCGAATCCTGCCTTGGGCATGGATGTGTGTGATGTCCTTAGTTTAGTTAGATTTAAGTAGTTCTAAGTTCTAGGGGACTGATGACCTCAGAAGTTAAGTCCCATAGTGCTCAGAGCCATTTGAACCATTTGTGTGTCAATGCAGACACATTCCGTAAATGGTGGCCAACATTTTCTGAGTTTGATGTTGCTGAGATTACACACAGAAACTCGCTAGGGCACCACCGAAATCTGAAATTATGTATTCTTTATCTGCCTGTTTGAGTCGTTACACTTTGTCTTATTGTAAAGATGAAATTCTATTGTACCACTCTATTTCTGCCACTGCCGTTTTATATTAATTCAAGTACTGTACTAACGATCTGAACAAACCCTTCTCAGACCTTGTTTTCGTCGTGCAAACGTTAACATTCGTTCACTTACAAGTTTAGTGTCACTCTCTGCCGACAGTTACTAGTGTTTAAGTTGCTGTCAGATAGTATTGTCATACTGTTTTCGCGCGTACTTAGCGTTATATCCCTGGAACATATCACCAGCTATGAGTTTAGAAACATAGTTTCTCCGAGGTCGCTACAGCAAGCGCATGTATAACACGAGCGCTGGCTGGGAAGCTTTACTCTCCCCTCTGACCCTTCCGTCCCAGAGCGCCTATCCCTCCACTCTCCCCTTCACACCTCTATTACAGACCGCAAGCCACGTAAAGCAGCCAGCAGTTAGTAGTGGTGGGGGAGCCATCTATTACAATGCAGTCAGACAGTGCGCTAGCTGCTCTCCATTCGGCAGTTGGCGACCGACTGTCGACAAGTAACGTTACATATGCATTCAAGAAACGTGTCAAGCCAATGATTTACGCCTTTGTGAGGAAGACCACTTGATCAAACAATATAAAACGTGTAACGTAGAAAAATAACAAAGCATGGTAATAGGATGAACAATGATAATAATAATAGGTTACATTATTTGTCGTTTCTGTCGATCAATGCAAGAAATTACCGTGATGAGTAACTGGGAAAAACCACGGCCCATTTATTTATCTTTCCCGTTCGAACTGGGAGTGAAGTCTTGCGAAATAAAATTTAAAAAGAAGAAGAAAAGAAACGTAACGAAAACTGTATATTTACTCGCACATCCTGGACCAGCAGTGGCTTTTCATTATTCTCAAACAATTTTTACAATATTCATTAAAATTATTGCAGTACATGAGATTAATGGGAAAAACTGCGACACATTTAAATGATTTAAGCAAATGTCTGAGCGGTCTACATGCACAGTATCTTGTCGGTACGCAGCTGAAAGAATCTTATTTCAGAAAACATAAAAAAGGTCTGTCATATATTGCAAATCATTATTTAAAAAAAAACAATGGCTTTTCTGTTTCTAGACACCTCACTTACATCAAATACTTTATATTTGTCGTCGATATTGTTTCTACTGTACGGAGTTGTTACCATACCTAACATAAAACAAGTTTCCTCTCGCTTTTTGTTGGGGCTAATCTCGGGGAGAGCAAGGACATATTTCGGTAATCTTTCGAACAACGCGCGCCGATCAAGGCATAGCGCATTTTCCCTCCCCCGTCTGCCCCACTTAGGCGGCGTACAACGTGAGCGAACTGTTGCGAAATCGGCACGGCTCGGCGAGCGACCGAGCGAAAATATTGAACAGTGGCCAGCTGTTCAATTGTCCTGCGTAAGCGCATACGCACAGGGAGGACGCTATCGGTTGATTTGTGGACGCGGTTGCGGTTTGCCTTGCAACGTCTGAAATTTTGGTCATAGCTGTTCTAGAACGTAGTGTATTGTGGGACAAAAGAAATACATTTGGCTGTTCTAGAACGTTGTGTATTGTTGGACTAAAGAAATAAATTTGGCACTTAATGGATTGTGGAAAGTCTTGTTAGCGGATCAATATATTGACGTGTTTCGATACACCATCATAACATAGCCGTGTTAAAAAGGAATGGGAGAATTACGATATGAAATGCCGCATAATGATTATATGCAGAAGGTCGACGTTCCATCAGTATGTCCAAAGAAATACAAGATCGTGCCACATAGCCACACAGCTGCGGACACAACAGGCATTGAAAACAGCTCATACATTTATGTAGCCTAGTGCCAAGCTGAACGTACGTAGAGACCAGTAACGGTGAGGAAAACAACTACCATCACCAGATGGTACTGGTCACTACAAAACAGCCCATTAATGACTACTGAAAAATGGATATCATACACTGAATATCGAATACATACTACACAATTTGAAAACCATGGAGCAGCCATGCAGTTGTAGTATTTTTTTAAAAAAATTATATGCTGCACAGAATAACAGTAAATAATATAACAAAACATACAGATAATTTGGAATGTTAGCTCCTACAATCACTAAATGTAGAGCAGATACCAATAAGCCGTAAACTATAACAACATGCAAGGTATAAAATACAGAAATAATGACTTTAGTTCACAAACGATTTCAATATGAGCGTGAAATGTGACAGCTTCATGTGTATCACCTTACTGATACCTTCTTTATGTTAGTAATTATAGCATCCAACATTTCCCATGAAAACTGTATATTTTGATGTACGAGTATAATTTATTGTTATTCTGTTCAGCACATAATTTAAAAAAAAAATACTATGCCTGTATGACTCCTCCGTGATTTCCAAATTATGTAGCACGTAATCGATGTCCAGTGCGCGATCTGTTAGTTACACTTTTCGAAAGTCGTTTGTGCAATGTATTAGTTGCCAACGACATCTGATGATGGCAACTGTTTTCCTTGCCACTACTTGTCTCAATATACGTTGAGTTTGGCACTAGGCTTCATATATGTATGAGCTATTTTCAGTAACTTATGTGTTCACCGCTATGTGACTCGTTCTGGTATTTCACTGTAAGTATTGATGCAACGGCTGACCATTGTGCATTTGCATTTCATATTGTAATTCTTCTTCTTCTGTTTAGCGCGACTATGTTCTGATGATGTATCGAAATGGGTTAATAAATTAAATTGCGACCAAGACTTTCCACAATTATGTACCAGTTCTGAATGGTTTCCTACCTCATAGATGGATGCATTTATCTATCAAGTGAAGACAAGAGAAACAGAAATGATAATAATCGTCATATTTTCCCTTCTTTGTATCAAATTTTATTCAAAATACAATTTAAAATTTTTCCTCGCTATCACGGTTGCTCGTGATGAGGCATTATGTCTCTAGCCTTGTGCTGTTTTTGGTATATTTCGGTACATATCCTAGAAAAATGTAAGTTCAGCCTTATTTATTGATTAGCGAACACAGATCATATTGAGTAAATAAACTTATAGCTTTCACAGTGTGTATTGCATTTTCATACATTGGTTTCGAGAGGTTTGTGTAAAATTATACACACATCAAAAAAAGTTTTGCATCGCCTCGGTTCCGAGAGTTGCGGAACATGTACAGAAAATTGGAATAGGGATAAACATAAACATCATTTCGCCCTTTTTATTGCTCATGGAAACCACACATTCCATGTTCTACCACCATACAGCGAGACCTTCAGTGGTGGTGGTCCAGATTGCTGTACACATCGGTACCTCTAATACCCAGTAGCACGTCCTCTTTCAGTGATGCATGCCTGTATTCGTCGTGGCATACTGTCCAAAAGTTCATCAAGGCACTGTTGATCCAGATTGTCCCACTCCTTAACAGCGATTCGGCATAGATCCCTCAGAGTGGTTGTTGGGTCACGTCGTCCATAAACAGCACTTTTCAATCTATCCCAGGCATGTTTGATAGAGTTCATGTCTGGAGAACACGCTGGCCACTCTAGTCGAGCGATGTCCTGAAGGAAGTCATTCACAAGATGTGAACGATGGGGGCGTGAATTGTCGTCCGTGAAGACGAATGCCTCGCCAATATGAGGCCGATATGGTTGCACTATCGGTCGGAGGATGGCATTCACGTATCGTACAGTTGTTACGGCGCCTTCCATGATCACCAGCGCCGTATGTCGGCCCCACATAATGCCACCCCAAAACAGCAGGGAACCTCCACCTTGCTGCACTCGCTGAACAGTGTGTCTAAGGCGTTCAGCCTGATCGGGTTGCCTCCAAACACGTCTCCGACGATTGTCTGGTTCAAGGCATATGCGACACTCATCGGCGAAGGGAACGTGATGCCAATCCTGAGCGGTCCATTCGGCATGTTGTTGAGACCATCTGTGCCACGCTGCATGGTGTCGTGGTTGCAAAGCTAGACCTCGCCATGGACGTCGGGTGTGAAATTGCACTTCATGCAGCTTATTACGCACAGTTCTAGTCGTAACACGACGTCTTGTGGCTGCACGAAAAGCATTATTCAACATGATAGCGTTGTCAGGTTTCCTCCCAGCCATAATCCGTAGGTAGCAGTCATCCACTGCAGTAGTAGCCCTTGGGCGACCTGAGCGAGGCATGTCATCGACAGTTCCTGTCTCTCTGTATCTCCTCCATGTCCGACCAACATCGCTTTGGTTCAGTTCGAGACGCCTGGACACTTTCCTTGTTGAGAGCCCTTCCTGGCACAAAGTAAAAATGCGGACGCGATCGAACCGCGCTATTGCCCGTCTAGGCATGGTTGAACTACAGGCAACACGAGCCGTGTACCTCCATCGTGGTGGAATGACTGGAACTGATCGGCTGTCGGACCCCCTCCGTCTAATAGGCGCTGCTCACGCATGGCTGTTTACATACACTCATGGAAATGGAAAAAAGAACACATTGACACCGGTGTGTCAGACCCACCATACTTGCTCCGGACACTGCGAGAGGGCTGTACAAGCAATGATCACACGCACGGCACAGCGGACACACCAGGAACCGCGGTGTTGGCCGTCGAATGGCGCTAGCTGCGCAGCATTTGTGCACCGCCGCCGGCAGTGTCAGCCAGTTTGCCGTGGCATACGGAGCTCCATCGCAGTCTTTAACACTGGTAGCATGCCGCGACAGCGTGGACGTGAACCGTATGTGCAGTTGACGGACTTTGAGCGAGGGCGTATAGTGGGCATGCGGGAGGCCGGGTGGACGTACCGCCGAATTGCTCAACACGTGGGGCGTGAGGTCTCCACAGTACATCGATGTTGTCGCCAGTGGTCGGCGGAAGGTGCACGTGCCCGTCGACCTGGGACCGGACCGCAGCGACGCACGGATGCACGCCAAGACCGTAGGATCGTACGCAGTGCCGTAGGGGACCGCACCGCCACTTCCCAGCAAATTAGGGACACTGTTGCTCCTGGGGTATCGGCGAGGACCATTCGCAACCGTCTCCATGAAGCTGGGCTACGGTCCCGCACACCGTTAGGCCGTCTTCCGCTCACGCCCCAACATCGTGCAGCCCGCCTCCAGTGGCGTCGCGACAGGCGTGAATGGAGGGACGAATGGAGGCGTGTCGTCTTCAGCGATGAGAGTCGCTTCTGCCTTGGTGCCAATGATGGTCGTATGCGTGTTTGGCGCCGTGCAGGTGAGCGCCACAATCAGGACTGCATACGACCGAGGCACACAGGGCCAACACCCGGCATCATGGTGTGGGGAGCGATCTCCTACACTGGCCGTACACCACTGGTGATCGTCGAGGGGACACTGAATAGTGCACGGTACATCCAAACCGTCATCGAACCCATCGTTCTACCATTCCTAGACCGGCAAGGGAACTTGCTGTTCCAACAGGACAATGTACGTCCGCATGTATCCCGTGCCACCCAACGTGCTATAGAAGGTGTAAGTCAACTACCCTGGCCAGCAAGATCTCCGGATCTGTCCCCCATTGAGCATGTTTGGGACTGGATGAAGCGTCGTCTCACACGGTCTGCACGTCCAGCACGACCGCTGGTCCAACTGAGGCGCCAGGTGGAAATGGCATGGCAAGCCGTTCCACAGGACTACATCCAGCATCTCTACGATCGTCTCCATGGGAGAATAGCAGCCTGCATTGCTGCGAAAGGTGGATATACACTGTACTAGTGCCGACATTGTGCATGCTCTGTTGCCTGTGTCTATGTGCCTGTGGTTCTGTCAGTGTGATCATGTGATGTATCTGACCCCAGGAATGTGTCAATAAAGTTTCCCCTTCCTGGGACAATGAATTCACGGTGTTCTTATTTCAATTTCCAGGAGTGTATTTGGGCGGGTTTAGCGACGTCTCTGAACAGGCAAAGGGACTGTACCTGTGATACAATACCCACTGTCAACGTCTATCTTCAGGAGGTCTGGGAAATGGGGCGATGGAATTTTTTTTTTTTGATGTATGTAAATTTATATGTTATGCAGTGTGATTACGTGATGATATTACAAACTTTCGGAGATGATGGATAACGATAACTATATCAATTTGTGGTAACTGATCTTGTTCTGAAAAGGGCCGAGTCAAACGTTATAAGCGAAAATCACTCTGCTACGCCTGACAGTGGACTTTTTCTACTGAAAGCTCTTTGCTTACCTTGTTTTGGGAGGAGGTAATATGTACCAAAGCAATAAAAAAAGAAACTGACCAGTAAACGTGAGTTCTAAATTGCATACCTTAAGAGCTATGAACACTTGTTCATCTTTGTGAAATACAACACTTCTACTGAACAAGTGCTCATAGCTCTTAAGCTATGCATTTTAGAGCCTTTGTTTACTTTGACAATTTCTTCTTGTTTTGATCCACACTACCTCCTCCAGATATATGGAAAACAAAGAGTTTGCATTAGAAGAGGTCCACTATCAGAGCTATCTGAACGATTCTCGCTTATAACATTTGATTCGGTTGTTTCCAGAATTTTTCGTCAAATTGATACATTTGCCATTCTCTATCGCCCCTTAAAGTTTGGAACATCATCACCCTGTGGAACCAAAAGTACAAGATGACCCATAGCTATATCTGTCTTTGGCGGCACCTGCAGTCTTCGTACTTGCTGGAAAAGGCCGCATTAGATATTCCTTTAGAGGGAATACTGCATCCCTTTGGAAAACATCTGGACACTTGATAGTGGATCCTGGCAAAAAAAATTCGTATTTTTAGGTTTCCCATTTCTGTGACATGTCCGAAGGAACAGTCATCAAAAACAATTACGTCATTCACTTTGCCGTAGGAGCCTACATTCACCATTACAAAGCAGTAATTTGCATCAATGGCAGCTAATAATTCAATAGAAAAGATTTTTAGCAATAATACATGCAACCAGATTTACTGGGTCTTTATACATATGATGAAATTCTCCATGAATATGTCTTTTCAAAAACCACTATACAACATTAGTTTCACTCCTTTATTGTAGACAATGGGTGTTCAGTATTTGATATTTAGGGTACGAGTTTTTCATTAAAGATGCCTCTCGTCTGCTCATAATGAATGTGCTGTGTCGAATGGTCGAGCGTACTGGCGGCGGAATGGCACTACTGCCTCCACGACCTCTTCACGACTGACAGTGAGCTGTTCAGGCAATTTGCTCTGCGCCAGTGTGCTGAAATAAAATATTTTAAGTTATATTTTCTCCATACGGTAGTTAGGTATGGCTTTCACTTAAGCTTTAAAAACGATTTCGATATATTGGCTGCATTTAATACGCAACAATGTATCATCTAAAACAAACAAAACGTGAAGTAGCCAGTGTCCACATTCTTCATTATAAATCCTTCAAATTATTGTGACAGCCTATTTAGAAATGAAGTATGACAATAACTATGACCAATATCGAAAAAATAGACACCTCATCATCAACCTAGACGTAAAACTGCAAGCTAGAAAAACTGCAATTTTTCTGTGCCATTTAGCATCCTCAGTGTGGAATGAAATGTATTATATGGTGAAGAAATCGCTCAAAACCGAAATAAGTGGTTTTTAATTTTTTAAAAGAAAAGGAGAATCTCTACCGAACAACCAACTCCAGGAGATGATGCAGCTCTACTTCATTAACAGACAGTGTTTTTTACAGCAAGATAATCGTAAACTCATTTTTCTCATGTACTGTCATTAGCCGCGAGGCTGGGGCTGCGCGTGTAGCGCAGAGTAACCACATCGCACAGCCTCGCGTTGGATCGCTCGGCTATTAGAGCGAACCCGCACATTTGGGACTAGATGTTATGGTGCGCACAGACCCAGCGCGGAAAAAATCCTCTTGTTATCTAATGAGGCAAGGCAGCTCACAATGGCATCCGGGTGGCGGTATCGATCGGCACGGGCCCGCGCCTGCCGGCGAGCTGAAATGAACGAGACATACCTTGCCTGTTTTTCGCGCGCCCGTTGGCGACGCCCTGAGCTAACAGAATCGAGGCGCACGCCTTGCAATATTTCTGAAGCAGTTTTGCAGATACTAATCGCAAAAAAAAGAAAAAAAATTATTTTCGTGTTACTTATAGCTTCATATGCCATGTTCATGGTGACGTGCTCAAAATTTCGATGATGGTCGCACTGATTGTAATATTCTCATTGATGTGAGATGCTACGAGAAATTCAAAATAAATTTGCAATGAAAAACATGGGTCGCTGTGATTTTGCGTTTGGTGCATATTACACCATATATTGCTGCGAATGAAATTTAGCTAAGATACTGAATTTTTCTTTAGACTTGGGAGGAGGTCTCTATCTGCCTTCAACCTCGAGAAAATAGAATTTATGTAGCACATACACTTCTGGCTACACGCGCCCGAGAATGAAATATTCATGACGTACCTCATGTCTAGTAAACTAATCGAGATATCGATACGAGACTTTGGTAAGTTATACCATGCAAAGAGGAGAGTATTTTGCCATATGGGTAACATATGGAACTTTCTCATCTATGGCGATAGAGCAGAAGCTATGGTTTTTATGTTATTTTTTCGATCCATTACTGTAATTTTTTAGCCTCTTCGGCAACAATTGAATAGAGGATTTGCTAGTATGGAAATAAAAATGAAATTTCTTATCTTATGACACAGGAAACCGAGATAACGAGGTTTTCTGTAAGGTATGGACACCCTGATCACCTATCGCTTGTTTAATAAGACACTCTGTTTCAAGATTCTGGAACAATAGGTAATACTAGGTGAGCTTGTGCAATTTATACTGCGTTTTGGCAAAAAGAGCGGAATTAAACCCGTCAAAAAGAGAAATGTGTTCCTTCTTCATAATTTATGGAGCTTCTTCACGTGAGAAATGGCTAACAATTCAGACAAAGATAAATTAACAATTGTATTGCAGTTTTGGCGGAATCCTGCAACGAACCGTATTTTTAAAAGTGAATTACTGGAACGGAAACTTACCAAAGGATTTTCTCCCTGTTTTTCATCTTAAAAATTAGAAAATAATTCGCAGGAAATACTGTACCATATTTCTGTTCCTATCCCCATTTAGAGTGAAGTGGCGAACTTCTCCACTATAATTATCTATTAATGTGTTAAAGATAGATTATATATATTTTTTATCTATTTTAACCCTAATGAGTAGTCTCAAGCGGTTCATAAAGTAATGACTATTGTGTTTCTATAACATTCTTACCCGCAGATACACAGGCACTAATTTAGTTATTTCTAAAAGAACAAGATTGTATTTTTGCTGCAGAGTAGAACTGAATCAATAAAATTCTTAGATCCATGATAATGGAATCAGCTTAGAAATTAAATACATCAGTCATTCCTTTCATGAACTGTATTTTACTTTAACTCAACTGCCTTAAGCAGCTAAACTTACGATTTTGAATTGTTTACCTTAGGATCTATTTTGAAACCTCTTTTTAATCTTATAGACAAAACTACCTCTTCAAATGGAACAATCTACTTATATTTCATGAGCTGTTATTTTATCATTACTGTATGTCACCGCTATAATGGTAGAGCACAAATTCCTCGGATTCTAAGGAAATCAGTCACCTGTTTATATTCAGCAATCAGAAATTTTTCCGTTATTCGGAATGAGTATGTGCTGAGTAATATAAGAAAATATTTTGTACTTCTGTATTTTAGTGTAGGTTAACATAAATACGATTTTTGTGTGTTTTATGGTACACCATCTCTTGCATTTGCTAAATGAAATCTGTATTATACTGAAATTGCCTTAAATAATTGTAGTCTGTGGAACTTTGTGCAATTCGTACCTATCAAAAATAGTTAGAGGATGCAGCAAGATTATTCCTTTGTTATTGCTGTTCACAAATGTACTTATCCAATTCTTACTCAAGTTGGGCGTTAATGTTTGTATCATGTTGATTTATTATGATTGTCACCCAAATACATTTAATTTACTAAGAATATTACATCCTTACACAAAAATTGAAAATTTTACCTTTTACTATTTACTTACATTATGAAATTTGATAAACTTGACTACATCTACGTCTCCTCCCACTTACAGTAAATGAAATATTTCAATGGATCCCTCCCATAGCATTAAGGCCACTGCTAGGGCAAACGGTCTTTTTGTTGTAAACGATGTTAGTCCCCACCCTTCTTGAAGGGGGAGGAATGTGAAAGGTGCAGACAGTCGAGGAATATTTTTAGGAAATTTATTTAAAAGATCCCAATCAAATATGTACAAGTTTTCTCCTCGAGTAATTTTGGCTGTGCCTAAGTGACCCAAGCTACCCGCATTTCAGAACAGAGGCAGTTCCGTCTGGTTAAAGCTGCTGACGAGAGACGCCTTCAGCCCTCTGCTGAAATTCCTAGTGAATTCATGCTGTGGGTTCAGCCAATAACGAACGTGGGAAACTGGTCACATGTGTGGACGCTGGAGGGTTCTGCAGAACAAAATACAGTCGTTTCTCTCTCTTGTGATCCAGCCCTCGGTTAGAACAGACGTCTTTCTTGGGAGGCAGAGCCTATGTACATAAAGCTGATAGTTAGGGACTATTGCATTATGGACAAAGGAATCTCTCCAGACACAACGAAGGTGGAAAATGTGATGTTCTTGCTTCATCCGAGAATGACGAAAGAACTAAATGACTTCTGGGGCTTACTTAGGTATTACCAAAGATTCGTAGCAAATTTGATTCTGTCTCGGACTCTTTGGCCGATATTTGTTTAACGATGTTTCTGGTGTTTCGCCAGCATTGTCAATGGTCTTTCGCCGCATACATATTCCACTCCTTTCTGGTGACCACCAGCAATGGATGATGAACCTTTGAAAATGCCATGCACTTGTGCTGCCGAAACGTCAAAAAATCGTTAAACAAACGTTGACTGAAGATTCTGGCATAAAAACCAGCAGGCATCACGTAACAAGTGGCCACGAAAGACTTAAGTGAAAAAAAAGAAAAAAAACTCGCCATCACCAAGAAGGAGTTACGCGACATAAACGAAAGTTGGTAAGCGTGTTTCTACATCGGAAAGATGATGTCTACTCAGATTTCGCGTCAGTCGCACAAGAGTGGCGCTATTGACACCACTGTGAGAATACGAATCAGATTTGATTTAAATACACGCTGTAACGGTCGTGAGCGCTAGTTACCTTTAAGATTGGACGTGGTGAGTTGATGTTAGTCAAGAATGCATTCAAGACGAAAAAGACGCCATTATTAACACCTCACTGAGTTTGAACACGGCCATGTAACAGGGCTACGAGAAGCTGGAAGTTCCTTTTGCGATATTGCAGAAAGGCTTGGCAGGAGTGTAGCTACTGTACGTGGTTGCAGGGAGAGATGTTTACGGGAATATACGGTCCCAAGAAGGCCGGGCTCCAGACGACCACTTGACACTACCGGAAGGGAAGATCATCGTGTTCGGCGTATGACTCTGGCGCATCGTACTGCATCTGCAGCAGCAATTTGAGCATCAGTTGGCACCACATTGACACAACGGACTGTTGAAAGTCGGTTACAAGGACAGCTCCGAGTCAGACGCCCTGTAACGTGTATTCCACTGACCCCAAACCACCGCCATTTGCGACTTCCGTGGTGTCATGCGAGAGCTCATTTTAGGACGGGTAGAGGTCTGTTATGTTTTCTGATGAAAGGTAGTTCTGCCTCTGTGCCAGTCACGGACGACTCCAGGAAAAGCTGTGGTTAGTCGTCCTAGACGTCTACCTGCAGATAAGCTGTGGACAGCCAAGAAGAATTTGCCAAGATGATTGCTGACGCATCTGTATCTCGTTCTCACAGTGTTGCTCATCTCCATTACAGATGGTTAAAAAGAATATCGGTAAATGGACAATGTGTAGTGACTACAGAGAACTAAACTCTCGCACAATACCTAAGAGGTACCCAGTACTAAATGCAACAGATTTTACTAGCAGCTTGGCGGGTGCGCATCTCTTTATTATGCTCGATTGTACAGAAGCTTTTGCACAGAATCCAATGGCCCCTAAAGACAAGTAGAAAACTGCTATAACATCTCGATTCGGAGTGTGATGCCGTTTGGTCCACGAAACGCTGCTCAGACGTGGCAACGTTTTATGCACAAGGTACTCCCCGGTCTCTCTTCTGTTTTCTGTCACGTTTATGACATTCAAATTTTTCCTCAACACAAGAAGAACATGTGGATCATGCGCGTGCGGTGTTTCAGAGACTGGAAAACTATGGAATTATGGTTAATGTCAATAAATATGTTTTTTTATGAACGTCATGTCACATACACCTGAAAAAGTATCCGATATCGTGCAGATGCCCCTTCCTGATACTTTAAAAGGGCTTCGGCGGTTTGTAGGTATGCAGATCGTAGACACATGACAATGTCGACTTAAATTCAAGAGGTTCTCAACAACCTCCTGAAGGACAGAAACAAGTCAGGCAAGAAGAAGATTTCTTGGTCTGCAGTGGCAACGAGAGGTTACGAGGATTTAAGAAGTGCGCCCGCTCAGGCTTCATTATCGGCACATCCAATTGCCAATGCTCCCATCGCCCTGATGGTGGATGCTAACCAAACGGCAATAGGAGCGGTCTTACAGCAGTCAATATCTAGACGGTGGCAGCCATTGGCTTTCTTCTCCAATAACGCCTCAGTCCAGCAACAATTATGGAGCCCCTTGTCCGAGAGCTTCTAGCTATTTATTTAGCGGCTAAACATTTTTGTCCATTTTTTTATTGTTCATTTGGGCCTGCAATATAGGGATATTTAGAAAATGACATTGTTATGAAGAAAGTCCAGAACAGCTGCAATGTAATTATCAGTCTTTATTTTACGACAGATCTGTTTCGGCTTCATTGTCATTTTCAAGTAGTCTGCGAATACAATGTTGGTGAGATCATTTATGTACATAATACATCTTGATTGATTACGTATTACTAATACTTACGTGTAGGTGAACTTACTGTCCATATTGCATCGATAGCAAACTGTTACGTAACTGCCAGTGCTCAGCTGTTGGTAAAACTACGTAACCAATACCTGTTATGTGTTGAATGTGTTTTGACAGTAATTTGACAGTTCTGTTACTATGAAGTTCTATGTTTACAAAGTATACGCGAATAGAGAGAGATTATGTTATTCCCCACTTTTTGGATTTCGAAATAGACTATCTTTGGTTACTGTGTGGTATTTGTTTTTAATTTTATTCTTTTTCGTGCTCCAGCTTTTCAATAAAGTTCTTTAGGTAGATTCAGAGAGAACATCAGAAACAGCGACAATAACCAACCCAACTTCTTTCTCTATCTGAAAAATCAACACCACAAAGTCGTTAATATTGAAAATGCATTTCAAATATTGCAGAGAATACCCAAAGGTCCCGCTATCAACATTCTTGAACAATTATAAATGTATAAACAAACAAAGAACACGAAGAGGGATAAAATAAAAATAATAACATACAGCAACCATAGATAGCCAACGTTGAAATCCAACCAGTGGGAAATTAGATCATCGCTATCTATTTCCATATACTTTGTACACATATAATATCATAGTAAGATAACTGTCAAAATATTGTCAAAGCAAATTCAACCCTAACAGATACTACAATTACGTTATTTTACCACCAACTGAGCACTGACAATTGCGTGACAGTTTACTATGGATGTAATATGGATATCAAGTTCAGCTAAACGTAAGTAGCAATATGTAATCAATCAAATGTACAAGACGTATTATATCTACGCAAATGATCTCACCAACAATGTATTCGCAGGTTACTTGAAAATGGAAATGAAAGCCAAAACATATCTGTCGTGAAATAACGACTATTGCGGGCCTGCTTTATAATTTTCGCCCGTGGTTGGAAGGTCGGTTTCTTTCTACTTTCACCAATAATAAGCCGCTGACATCTTTCTTCAAACGAGTCAGAGAGCTTAACTCCCCACGGTAGCTGCACCACGCCGAAATCATTGCGCAATTTTCCACCGATACTCACCGTATGTCGGGGTAAGGCAATGTGGTGGCAGACTGCTTGTCCTGCTCATGCGCGGCGGTTACAGATATTGATTAGGCGGATGTGGCTGCAGAACAGGATACGGACCCGTTCCTTGTCTGTTACCAGACGAACCAGGTCTCGACAAGCTTACGCATCGAACACCTACCGCTACATGGTTCAAGTCAAATACGTGTATTTAAAAAAAGCAGATAACAATTCGCTCGACACCTTCCTAAGAGACAGTCTCCACTCCTACCAATATGACAATGAAAGCGTAGACCAGATATGATTTAAATTCAGAAAAATAGTATCGACGGCAGTTGAGAGATATATACTAAATAAATTAATAAAGGGTGGTACTGATCCCCCATGGTCCACAAAAAAGGTCAGAACACTATTGCAGAAGTAACGAAAAAACATGCCAAATCTAAAAGATCGCAAAATTCCCAAGATTGGCAAAGTTTTACAGAAGCCCAAAATTTAGCGCGAACTTCAGTATGAGATGCTTTTAATAGATTCCACAACCAAACTCTGTCACGAAACCTGGCAGAAAACACAAAGAGATTATGGTCGTAAGTAAAGTACCTCAGTGGCAAGGCGCAGTCAGTACCTTCACTGCGCGGTACCATTAAAGCAGACTTACGAAACGCAGTTTTCCGAAATTCCTTCACATAAACAGACGAAGTAAATATTTTAGGACTGGAGTCAAGATCAACTGCTAACATGAGTAACTTAGAAGTAGATATCGTTGGTATAGCGAAGCAGCTTAAAACACTTAAGAAAGTCAAGGCTTCCAGTCCAGATTGTATATCAATCACGTCCCTTTCAGAGTATGCTGATAAAATAGATTCATACTTAGGAATGATATACAACCGATAGTTCGCAGAAAGATCCGTACTCAAAAACTGGAAAGTTGCACAAGTCAATACCCAAGAAAAGAGACAGAAGTAATCCGATAAAAATTACAGACCCATATCACCAACGTCGATTTGCAATAGGGTTTTATAACATATACTATGCTCGAACATTATGTATCACCTCTAAGAAAACGGTGTATTGACAAATAGCCAACATGGATTCAAAAAATACCGTTCTTGTGAAACACAGCTAGCTCTTTATTCTCACGAATCAATGAGTACTGTCGACAGAGGATATCAAATTGATTCCATATTTTTAGATTTCCAGAAGGCTTTTAACACCGTTCCTCACAAGCTACTTCTAATCAAACTGCGTTCCCGTGGAGTATCACCTCGCTTGTGCGACTAGACTTGTGAATTCCTGTCAGAAAGCTCACAATTCGTATTAATGGACGGAAAGTCATCGAGTAAAATAATTGTAATGTATGGCGTTGCCCAAGGAGCTATTATAGACCCTCTGCTGTTCCTGACCTACATAAACGACATATGAGGCAATCTGAGCAGCCCTTACAGACTGTTCGCAGATCACACTGTCATTTATCGCTTTATAAAGTCATCAGATGAGCAAAACCAATTGCGAAATGATTTAGACAAGATATATGTATGGTGCGGAAAGTGGCAATTGACTTTGATGAAAAGTGAGGAATCGTACACATTAGTACTAAAATAAATCCGCCTGATTTAGGTGACACGATAAACCAGACAAAGCTACAGGCTGTAAATTCAACTAAATACTTAGATATTACATTTACGAATAACTTAAGCTGCAACGATCACATACACTCCTGGAAATTGAAATAAGAACACCGTGAATTCATTGTCCCAGGAAGGGGAAACTTTATTGACACATTCCTGGGGTCAGATACAGCACATGATCACACTGACAGAACCACAGGCACATAGACACAGGCAACAGAGCATGCACAATGTCGGCACTAGTACAGTGTATATCCACCTTTCGCAGCAATGCAGGCTGCTATTCTCCCATGGAGACGATCGTAGAGATGCTGGATGTAGTCCTGTGGAACGGCTTGCCATGCCATTTCCACCTGGCGCCTCAGTTGGACCAGCGGTCGTGCTGGACGTGCAGACCGCGTGAGACGACGCTTCATCCAGTCCCAAACATGCTCAATGGGGGACAGATCCGGAGATCTTGCTGGCCAGGGTAGTTGACTTACACCTTCTAGAGCACGTTGGGTGGCACGGGATACATGCGGACGTGCATTGTCCTGTTGGAACAGCAAGTTCCCTTGCCGGTCTAGGAATGGTAGAACGATGGGTTCGATGACGGTTTGGATGTACCGTGCACTATTCAGTGTCCCCTCGACGATCACCAGTGGTGTACGGCCAGTGTAGGAGATCGCTCCCCACACCATGATGCCGGGTGTTGGCCCTGTGTGCCTCGGTCGTATGCAGTCCTGATTGTGGCGCTCACCTGCACGGCGCCAAACACGCATACGACCATCATTGGCACCAAGGCAGAAGCGACTCTCATCGCTGAAGACGACACGTCTCCATTCGTCCCTCCATTCACGCCTGTCGCGACACCACTGGAGGCGGGCTGCACGATGTTGGGGCGTGAGCGGAAGACGGCCTAACGGTGTGCGGGACCGTAGCCCAGCTTCATGGAGACGGTTGCGAATGGTCCTCGCCGATACCCCAGGAGCAACAGTGTCCCTAATTTGCTGGGAAGTGGCGGTGCGGTCCCCTACGGCACTGCGTACGATCCTACGGTCTTGGCGTGCATCCGTGCGTCGCTGCGGTCCTGTCCCAGGTCGACGGGCACGTGCACCTTCCGCCGACCACTGGCGACAACATCGATGTACTGTGGAGACCTCACGCCTCACGTGTTGAGCAATTCGGCGGTACGTCCACCCGGCCTCCCGCATGCCCACTATACGCCCTCGCTCAAAGTCCGTCAACTGCACATACGGTTCACGTCCACGCTGTCGCGGCATGCTACCAGTGTTAAAGACTGCGATGGAGCTCCGTATGCCACGGCAAACTGGCTGACACTGACGGCGGCGGTGCACAAATGCTGCGTAGCTAGCGCCATTCGACGGCCAACACCGCGGTTCCTGGTGTGTCCGCTGCGCCGTGCGTGTGATCATTGCTTGTACAGCCCTCTCGCAGTGTCCGGAGCAAGTATGGTGGGTCTGACACACCGGTGTCAATGTGTTCTTTTTTCCATTTCCAGGAGTGTAGATGATGTTGTGGGGAAAGCAAACCAAAGTCTGCAGTTTATTGGCAGAACACTTTGAAAGCATAACAGATCTCCTAAATTCATATGATCTGATGCAGACTGTGTTTTTTTCCAACCAGGCTGCAGGGGAACAGTAGCACAGCCAAAGACAACATTTTTATTCGTTCTTCATTACTAGGCGGGCATTCTGTTAGTAAAAGGGTGGGTGGCCTTTCAAACCACGGTGCATGGTGCACAAATTTTAACACTAAAAAGTTTTTGTACTCGAACATATGTTATATATAATTACAAATTATGTAGGAAAGCTAATCCAACGGCAATAGAGAGTTTTTTAAACCTCATTAAGGAACAAGAGTGGCAGGATGTTTATGGTGCCGATAACTTAGATGACAAATATAATACTTTTTGTAACAAATTTCTCATACTCTTTCAAAGCTGCTTAGAACGTTCTAAACAGGATACTAGCAGTGGGTGGCTGACTAGTGGGATAAGGATATCATGTAGAACAAACTGGGGATTATAGCAAAATATTAGAAGTAGTCACAATCGAGCTACAGTAGCCCATTGCAAACAATATTGTAGGTTAGGTTAGGTTAGGTTAGTAGTGTTTAACGTCCCGTCGACAACGAGGTCATTAGAGACGGAGCGCAAGCTCTGTTTAGGGAAGGATGAGGAAGGAAATCGGCCGTGTCCTTTCAAAGGAACCATCCCGGCATTTGCCTGAAACGATTTGGGAAATCACGGAAAACCTAAATCAGGATGGCCGGGGGCGGGATTGAACCGTCGTCCTCCCGAATGCGAGTCCAGTGTGCTAACCACTGCGCCACCTCGCTCGGTAAACAATATTGTAATGTGCTTAAAAATGTTATTAGGAAGGCAAAGAGTATGTGGTACGCAGACAGAGTAGCTATTTCACTGGATAAAATTAAAACCATATGGTCAATTGTGAAGGGTGTGTCTGGTCAGCAGCAAAAGGTTGACAATATAAAGTCAGTTCGTACTAAAAATATTTCTGTTACTGAGAAGTCAGATATATGTACAGTATTTAACAATCACTTTCTGAGCATTGCTGTGAATTAAATAAAAACTTAGTTTCTACAGGGAAACATATAACTCTCTTCGAAAATGTCTTTCCGAGACTGATGTCTGAAATACTCCTCCTCTGTGACATTGACACGGGAGAGACTGAGTCAATAATTAAATCACTGAAGACTAAGGACTCTCATGAATATGATCGGGTACCTAGCAGAATATTAAAGTACTGTGCGGCACATGTTAGCCTTGTACTTTGCCATATTTGTAATTTTTCCTTTAAGAATGGTCAATATCTTGAACGATTAAAGTACTCTGTAGTAAAGACGCTTTATAAAAAGGGAGAAAGGGATAATTTAGACAATTTTAGACCTATTTCTATGACATCAGTGTTTACTGAAGTTATTGAATGGGCTGTGTGTGCAAGGATAATTTATCATTTTATTTCACATAATTGGCCATGGTTAGCAATTAAATATTCTATAAATATTCTATATTCTCTTTTCTTTGTGAGGCACTTGATGGATTAAACTAAAATTTTCGAACGCTATGCATCTTGAAACTTCCTGGCAGATTAAAACTGTGTGCCCGACCGAGACTCGAACTCGGGACCTTTGCCTTTCTCGGGCAAGTGCTCTACCAACTGAGCTACCGAAGCACGACTCACGCCCGGTACTCACAGCTTTACTTCTGCCAGTACCTCGTCTCCTACCTTCCAAACTTTACAGAAGCTTCTGTAAAGTTTGGAAGGTAGGAGACGAGGTACTGGCAGAAGTAAAGCTGTGAGTACCGGCCGTGAGTCGTGCTTCGGTAGTTCAGTTGGTAGAGCACTTGCCCGCGAAAAGCAAAGGTCCCGAGTTCGAGTCTCGGTCGGGCACACAGTTTTAATCTGCCAGGAAGTTTCATATCAGCGCACACTCCGCTGCAGAGTGAAAATCTCATTCTGGCTAGGCATCTTCTTTGATTTAGCTAAGGTATTTGATTGTGCTTATCACAAAATGTTGCTCCAGAAGTTGGACCATTATGGAATACGGGGTGTAGCTCACAACTGCTTCACCTCTTACTTTAACAACAGACAGCAAAAGGTCATTATCCACAGTGTAGAGAATGGTTATGATGTAGGGTCTGAGTAGGGCACCGTGAAATGGGGGGTTGGGGGGGGGGGTGCCTCAGGAATCAGCGCTGGGGCCACTCCTGTTCCTTATTTATGTAAATGATATGCCTTCCAGTATTACAGGTCATTCTAAAATAGTTTCGTTTGCTGATGATCCTAGTTTGGTAGTAAAGGATGTTGTGTGCAACACTGGCACTGTTTCAAATACTGCAGTTCATGACATAAGTTCATGGCTTGTACAAAATAAACTAACGCTAAATCACAGTAAGACTCAGTTTTTACAGTTTCCAACACACAATTCAACAAAACCCGACATTTTAATTTCACAGAATGAGCATATTATTAGTGAACTGAACAGTTCAAATTTCTAGATGTTCAGATAGATAGTAAACTGTCTTGGAAAGCCCACGTTCAGGATCTTGTTCAAAGACTTAATGCTGCTATTTTTACTATTCGAAGGGTATCTGAAGTAAGTGATAGTTCGACACAAAAATTAGTCTACTTTGCTTATTTCCATTCGCTTATGACGTATGGTATTATGTTTTGGGGTAGCTCTTTCCATTCTCAAAGGATATTTTTGGCTCAGAAACGGGCGGTTCGGGCAATAAGTGGTGTAAGTTCGAGAACCTCTTGTCGACTCCTTTTCAGTCTGGGTATTCTGAGATTGGCCTCTCGATATATGTAATCTTTACTGTCATTTCTTGATAAAAGTATCAGCCTATTCCCAAAAATTAGAAACTTTCTCTCAGTTAATGCTAGGCAGAAATCCAGTCTGCATTTGGATCGCACTTCCTTGACTCTTGTGCAAAAAGGTGTGCGTACACTGCTGCATACATTTTCAGTAAGCTACCACAAGAATTCAAAAATCTTAGCAGTAATCCATGCGCTTTCAAATCGAAACTGAAGAGTTTCCCCATGGGTCTCTCCTATTCTGTCGAGGAGTTCCTTGAAAAATTAAGCTGATTCCTGTGTTATACTGTTGATTGCTTTTATATAAAATTATAGCTTGTCTTTTTTGGATTCATAAACATTTTATTTTATCTTTCATTACTTTGATGTTGTAATTTTATGTACTGACTCGTTTCATGACCTTTTAGATTTGCTCCTTAATTTGGTCTTACGGAACTAGACGTGTAAAATAAATAAATTCACAGAAGGGCATACGGCAGCCTCATTGAAGAAACCCTGTACAGATCGTAAAATTTTAAGGCGGATACATGATGAATTGAAAGACTTTAAGTTTTTGTACCTGTAGCTAATCATCGAGATACTTATTGCTAAGAATACTTGATTTAGATGTTTTTATATCTGGAAGCATACTATTGTATAACATCATAGCCAGATCAAGTCTCGTTCTCACAATAATCAATCGGCTAAATCCCTTATTACAATCCATGTTGCCCAGTCTCATACAATAGGCTCATTTGGGATGCAACAAACTTTTTGCGGTATAGTGGAGGCCTTAAAAGGGCAAGTAGCTGCGTCCTTGGGAACAACAGCCCAATAGACGGTGCTGAATGACGCTTTACTATAGAAAGGAACTGCATTAGAAGCCACTGGCGCGCAAGTAGCATCTGACGCGCGAGAACCTAAGACCTTATTGAATATAGCCGTCCGTTCCATTGAACCCGTAGCAGCTAACATGATAACTAAATAAGGGATGTCTATATTTATTAGTGATGTGATGGCTTCCGCCTATTTAGGAAACTGGCCAGATAAAACGGTTTACGGGCATCGAGTGACACAAGTACTCAGAGACACTAAGTAAAGCGGTAACTTATAATGAGCTGTGTTATGCACTTGTCCAGCGCTATCGTAAATTAAACAGAGCGAGGATTTTTAGGGAGAAGCTCTGTGGGTTGTTGCAGAAACACAGTGAATCGGCAGACCTCTTCTCTGACATAATCAGGAAGATATAAGCACAAACTTACGAGTTAACGCAGAATGCAGTATTGATAGGGTCATCGTACTTGAGGTGGAGAAGAAGGATTTAGCTGTATTTGTATGCGGTATTTCTGCGGAGATGTCAAGAAGATTCAGGATGGAGAACCAAAATGGTTTGCCTGCTGCTATTAGGATCACCGAACAGCCGAAAGAAATCGTCATTGTTAGTGGGAGACAGAATGAGCATAATGTTCCCTACTCCGAGGTAAAGTGTTATAGGCGTGGGTATACAGGACACATCAGAAACCAATGTCGCCAGCTGGAATGTTATGTATAGGGAGAGATCAGACATAAGGCGTGCGATTTCCAGAGCAAAAAATGAGATAAACAACATTCAAGTAGGCATTTGTTACACATTAATGGAGGTGCCTCATTGTCGGGCAGCATTCCCAGTGGAACGGAGTACTGCAGAAACGTAAGCAGAGATGGAATGTTGCTTGCTAGGCACATTAAACGGTAAGGAACATATTTTGTTGGCGGTTACAGGTGCTCACGTGTCGATCGTCAGTCTGGATCTCTTGGCCAGAAAGTGACTGAAGTCTCCACAATATAGCTTACGTGGGGTAATGACAAAGACATGTCGTCACTGGGGACGACGCTGCTCTGCTCTAATGGAACTAAGAGTTTTCAGGAGCATATGGAACTTTTTCCATATGTTGGTGGCGTATACTGTGCGATCCTCGGACTTGACTTTCTTGACAAACGTCATGTAAAAATTGATCTTTCGCAGTATTCAGGTGCACTCAGCAGGACAATGTTTCACCTTGCGCTACCGACAAAAAGTGTCACAAGGTTCAGTGATCATCTAGGTGTTACCAAATAAACTATGGTGACATACGGTGCATATCAGTTATCATGACAGCGTACCGAGAGGCACAGGGAAGTTGGTCTGGGTTAGTGAAGATATGGATTTACTGAAGGAAGTTGCTGGTCTGCAGAGACAGGTCGAGGATATAGAATCAGCGCGTAGTGGGAATGTCCGTGTTACTGATAAGTCGCATATATGTACAGTATTTAATAATCACTTTCTGAATATAGCAGGTGAACTAAATAGAAACCTAATTCCAACAGGGAATCATATAGCGCTCTTAGAAAAAAGTGTTCCGAGACTGTTACCTGAAATGCTCCTCCATGATACTGACAAGAGGGAGATTGAGTTAATAATTAAATCACTAAAGACCAAGAACTCTCATGGATATGACGGGGTATCTAGCAGAATACTGAAGTATTGTTCTATGTATGTTAGCCCAGTACTTAGCCATATCTGTAACTTTTCCTTTAGGAGTGGTCGGTTTCCTGATCGATTAAAATACTCGGTAGTGAAGCCACTTTATAAAAAGGGAGACATTGATAATGTTGACAATTTTAGACCTATTTCTATGCCATCGGTGTTTGCTAAAGTTATCGAGAAGGTTGTATATACAAGGTTACTGGAGCATTTAAATTCACATAATTTGCTGTCAAATGTTCAGTTTGGTTTTAGAAATGGTTTAACAACTGAAAATGCTATATTCTCTTTTCTCTGTGAGGTTTTCGACGGATTAAATAAAAGGTTGCGAACGCTAGGTGTTTTCTTTGATTTAACGAAGGCTTTTGACTGTGTTGACCACAAAATATTACTGCAGAAGTTGGACCATTATGGAGTAAGGGGAGTAGCTTACAATTGGTTCGCCTCTTACTTTAAGAACAGAAAGCAGAGGGTAATTCTCCGCAATATTGAGAGTGGTAGTGATGTTCAGTCCCAATGGGGCACTGTTAAGTGGGGCGTTCCCCAAGGGTCGGTGCTGGGGCCACTGCTGTTTCTTATTTATATAAATGATATGCCTTCTAGTATTACAGGTGATTCAAAAATATTTCTGTTTGCTGATGACACCAGCTTGATAGTGAAGGATCTTGTGTGTAATATTGAAACAGTAACAAATAATTTAGTTCATGAAATAAGTTCGTGGCTTGTGGAAAATAATTTGATGCTAAATCACAGTAAGACTCAGTTTTTACAGTTTCTAACTCACAATTCAACAAGAACTGACATTTTAATCAGACAGAATGGGCATGTTATAAGCGAGACGGAACAGTTCAAGTTCCTAGGCGTACGGATAGATAGTAGGCTGTTGTGGAAAGCCCATGTTCAGGATCTTGTTCAGAAACTAAATGCTGCTTTATTTACCAATAGAACAGTATCTGAAATAAGTGACACTTCAACACGAAAAGTAGTCTACTTCGCATATTTTCATACGCTTATGTCGTATGGTATTATTTTTTGGGGTAATTCTTCTGATTCAAAAAGGGTATTTTTGGCTCAAAAACGGGCTGTTCGAGCTATACGTGGTGTAAGTTCGAGAACCTCTTGTCGACCCCTATTCAAAAATCTGGGAATTCTGACATTGCCCTCACAGTATATATTTTCTTTAATGTCGTTTGTTGTTAGCAATATTAGCCTATTCCCAAGAGTTAGCAGCTTTCACTCAGTTAATACTAGGCAGAAATCAAATCTGCATGTAGAATGCAGTTCCTTGACTCTTGTGCAGAAAGGAGTGCAGTATTCTGCTGCATCCATTTTCAATAAGCTACCACAAGAACTCAAAAATCTTAGCAGTAGCCCAAACTCTTTTAAGTCTAAACTGAAGAGTTTCCTCATGGCTCACTCCTTCTATTCTGTCGAGGAGCTCCTGGAAGAGCTAAAAAATTAAGCAAATTCCAGTGTTACATTGTTGATTGTCTTCATTTAAACTTATGACTTGTCACCTGAATATGTTTTTTTTTTCTATATTTCATTTTATCTGTTTCTAATATCGTGTTATAATTTCATGTATTGACTCGTTCCATGACCATGGAGATTTCTCCTTAATTTGGTCCCACGGAACAATAAATAAATAAATAAAAAATAAATAAAGTATCATGTGCTGCACAGCCATTGGAAAGCAGAAGCGTAGTATGCATCAATAACATGGACAGAGATTTAATGGTTCCGGTTAGTCTTGATAATTTTGGCATGCACAAAGTCAACTTGCTAAAGATTTTACTAATTGCTAATTTAGATATTCTAGACGAGACTGATATGGACAGGCCAAGTGAGGACGTTATGGATAGGCCAAGTGAGGACGTTTGCCGCAAGCAAACTGTCGATGCGTCTGCATCATGTGAGAAAGTAAAGTACTTACAAGAAAGCGATACGAAAGCAATGGAAACCTCATTACTGCAGTTTACAGAGTTATTTGATCCAAGTGGTCCATTACCAGCAACGCCAGGCACGTAGCACAGGATACCAAACTGAAACAACGCTCCAGTATATAGGAAACCATACAGGGTCGAGAGATGTATGCAACTATTGAAGGAAGGATTTATTGACCAACAGCTAGCTGATGCGATTATTAATAATAGTGACAGGCCATGGGCAGAAGTGATCGCCTTGGTCCCAAAATAGTCATAGGATGGCACTAATAAATATAGCTTTTGCTGTGACTATCGAAACCCCAGTGGAAGAACTGTCACCGATGCATAACCAATACCGAACGTAATGGAGACTCTGGACAACTTTGGTTCGTGCTAATACTCTTTAAAAATGAATTTGAAGAGTGGATATCACCAACTGGAAGTAGCACCGGAGGACAATCCGAAGACCGCTTTTACTGTCCCATGGGGCCATTTTCAATACCAGCGAGTGCTGTTTGGACTCAAGAATGTCGCAGCTAATGTTCAACGACTGTTGGATGGGGTACCTTGAGGCAAAAGCTTGGTACATCTAGATTAAACCACAGGACATGGAGGAATGTAGCATGAAATGTTTACAAGACTGAGAACAGCATGGCTGATAACTGTCATTTTGCAACAACAGAAGTAAACTTTCTTGCCATCCAGGAAGGAGTAAAAATCGATACATGGTTAGTGTTGGCAGTTCGTGATTTCTTGCCACCTCAGACAGTGAAGCAGTTGCAGTCATTTTTTAGTCCTCTGTAATTATTATAGGAAATTTGTAAAGAATTTTGCAGTAATTGACGAGCCTCTGAACTGATTATTAAAGAAATGAGCAAAATTTGAATGGTCTGCCAACTGTCAGTCAGCATTTGAAATCTTGAAATACGCTGACATCGGACCCAGAATTAGTATTTCCAAGCTTCATAAAGGAATTCATTTTGTTCTGTAATGCAAGCGTGCAGCATTCTGTCACAGAATAGATAACAAGGAACATCCAGTAGATACGCATATAAAGAATTGAACAAAGCGGAGCGAAATTATTCCACTATAGCCAAGTAAATGTTAGCAGTTATCTACAAGTTTTCCTACTTCCATTGTTATTTGTGTGGTCAAAAGTTTAAGGCAGTGACAGATCATGTTGCGTTAATGTGGTTAAAGACCCTTCCAGTAGGTTAACAAGGTGAGCACTGAAGTTAAACGAATTCGATTATGAGGTGGTCCATAGACCAGCGAAAAAGCAAAGTAACGCCAATAATTTAAGGAGAAAAATTGCAGTTCTACAAGAACTAAGCAAGAGCGTTGCCAAGTGGCAAAAAGTACAGACAGCAGTTGCCGACCACCAAGCATTCAAGTGACAGTCACAGTTCATGATGCGGCGGGTCATGGCGGTCGTAAAGCAGGTAACTGACAAGTGGCTGAAAAGTTTTGGTGGAGGACAAGGAAACAGGATGTCGAGCAATATGTTAGGAACTGCATACTTTGTGGGTAATGGGATGACCTTAGTCACTGACCAATCACGCTACAAAGGCTACCAGAAGTGTCGAAATAATTCAAAATGATAGGACTGGATACTTCAGATCCATTTAATAGAAAATCTGCAGATACACAATGTACTAGGGTTGGAACTGTAATAGTGGCAACTATTTATTTACAACTTGTACAAAATAGATACGTGTTTCAAAGTTTTACTGACCTTCAAAGTAGTCACCAGAATTATGTATAACCCGTTTCCAACGATGTGGAAGTCGTAGGATACTCTTAGCAGTGCCAGATGTGTTGACAGTTCGAGCAGCACGGTCTATTGCCCGACGAATTTGTAGCAGTTCTGAAGCGAATGCCGTGAAATGTTTCCTTTAGTTAGAAATCGAGTTGAACTTACGAGGGCTTAAGTCAGGGGAGTGCAGTAGGTGGTATAGCACTTAGCAGCCCCATCAGTTATACAAATCAGTAACAGCATGGACTGTACGTGCTTGAGCGTTTTCCTGCAAAATGAAGGTCAGGTCCTGCAGAAGTGATGACACTTTCTGCAGGACCTGACCATAATTTTGCAGGACAATGCTCAAGCACGTACAGTGCAAGCTGTTACTGATTTGTTTGAATGCTGGGGCTTCTAAGTGCTATACCTCCTACTGCACTCCCCTGACTTAAGCCCTCGTGAGCTCAACTCGATTTCTAAACGGAAGGAAACACTTCACGGCATTCGCTTCAGAACTGCTACAAATTCGTCGGGCAATAGACCGCGCCGCTCGAACTGTCAACACAACTGGCACTGCTAAGAGTATCCTTCAGCACAAGCAGTAATGAATAATTTGTTGCACGCATTTGGCGTTCCAGATACTTTAATCACAGATCATGGAACTAATTTTATGTCTGATCTGATGAGACAGTAGCGCCAGTTGCTTAGTATTCATAATCTTATAACAAGCCCTGTCCAATGGGAGAACTAAAAGTGTTCATCACATAATTTCAATGATATTTTAGTATTATGTGAATATTAATCACAACTGGGATGTGTACCTTCGGTACATCACCATGACAAACAATTACAACACTGGCCACAGAGGTAATAAATGGTAGGAAAATACCTTCACCTTTAAAAGGGTGAAAGGTGGCAAGCCCTTTGACTCATCTCTTTCCATTTATTCACTCTTAATTATGCAATTGGAGGGAGTTGAACTGGTTTTATGGGTGTCATGGGACCAGGGTGGTTGTATAACTGATTTCACTTCCTCTTCTTGACCTTCTGTAACCTAACATGGTGCTGCGTTGCTTTATGGGTAAGTCTTGGAAGTGAGGAGCGCTGTGAATAGGAGACAGACGACTTGTAGCAGGGCACAGCGAAACGAGCCACAGGGTGCTATGGGCATGGCAGGCTTTACGGAAACATAGGGAGGGAAAGTACTGGTATAGTGTCCTCACCATGCAGGGGGTGAATGTCGCTTTGTTGAACAGTGAACAGGCAGAGAGACTATTGCCCGGTTTAAAGCACGGTCTGCGGGACAGCCGTGATAAAGCACTTGTTGCAGAAGACGGAATTCAGCGCGTGATAGGCGCCAGAGTTTGTTAAAGGAAATACTTGTGTAGGTAAACATCTCCTGCCTTTCCTAAAAGCATGAGAAACAGCTCTAGCTCTGACCTACTTAACGTTCAGATGTTTCAGCAGAGTTGACGATTAACCTTGTGGACAGTTTTTTTAACATTTACACAGGACCTGCAATGCGAAGCTAGCCAGTGATTGAATGAGCACCAATCAGTGTGTTATAAGTAGAGACCGGATTATATGCATTTGCATTTGCATATTTGGCTCCTTTTCACCGGTTATTGCATATTTTAATTAAAAACTAGTGACGATGCATATTTTCGCTCTATGTTACAATATTTTAAAAATTTAGACGGGCGGTCTCTAGCTCGATCTAGTTTTGATGTCCCACAGACTGACCGCGTCCTAGAACTGCGTGCTATCGCTAACCGAGAGGCCACTGCCTAGCGAAATCATTACAGAAGAGAAAGAGGAACAGGCAGACAGAGTCAATGCTCCTGCGCCCGCGCCCCCGGTTAATCCCCTCCGCTGTCATACCGTACCCGTCGGCAACAATTAAATTAAACTACGCAAGCTTTTAGTCGCACGTCCACTGTTTCAGTTTAGCTTTCTATTTACTTGCACACAGGTGAACATGTTTACGACGTGTGATGTTTAACGTGTTATGCTCCATGTCACCCGAAAAAAGAAACGTCGTTTCGTGGATAGCTGACCATCCTGGGACATTTACGTATGACGGAATTGCTTTATACTGTCGAGTTTGCGAGAAAAAACGTTCCGTACAATGAAAAGTTTCAAATAGACCAGTATGTCACGACTATGTACAAGAACCACGACAACTTTTGACAACAGCAAGTTGCAGTAGTCCAAAGGTAACCAAAAAAGTCGGTTTAACATGGATCTATGTGAAGCATTCATTGCAAGCAATATTCCTCTTCACAAATGTACAGACCCTATCCTCAAAAGGCTTCCTGCACAAATATTGGTTCAAATGGCTCTGAGCACTATGCGACTTATCGTCTGAGGTCATCAGTCGCCTAGAACTTAGAACTAATTAAACCTAACTAACCTAAGGACATCACACACATCCATGCCCGAGGCAGGATTCGAACCTGCGACCGTAGCGGTCGCTCGGCTCCAGACTGTAGCGCCTAGAACCGCACGGCCACTCCGGCCGGCTGCACAAATATTGCTTAAATCAAAACATAACAGATGAATCAACATTGCGTAAAAACTACATACCGACAGTTTACGTAAATGTTCTGGAAGAAATAGGCAATGAACTCAAGGACAGCATTATCTGGACTTCAGCTGACGAAACTACAGACACCTGTGGCCGGCCGGCCGTGGTGGCCGAGCGGTTCTAGGCGCTTCAGTCTGTAACCGCGCGACCGCTACGATCGCAGGCTCGAATCCTGCCTCGGGCATGGATGTGTGTGATGTCCTTAGGTTAGTTAGGTTTAAGTAGTTCTGAGTTCTAGGGGACTGATGACCTCAGCTGTTAAGTCCCATAGTGCTCAGAGCCATTTGAACCATTTTGAACTTGTGGCAGTTAAATTGCAAATTTCATTGTTGGTGCTTTAAAAGAAGAGCCCTCCCCTTCCTATTTAGCGACCTGCAAAGAACTCGAAAAAGTAAATCATTCTACTATTGCCAGGTTTGTGTATGAGGGCATTAGAAAAGTATTTCTAGAATCTTCTGCAGATGAAAGGGTGTTTGTTGTTCTTTCAGATGCTGCTCCCTGTATGATCTTTTATCCCAATTTCATTCATGTGACGTGCTTTGCTCATGGAGTACATCGCCTTGCTGAAGAAGTACGTTCCACGTTTGTGAATGTAAGTAAACTGATTTCATCCACAAATAAAGTGTTTCTAAAGGCTCCTGCTCACATCAAGACCTACAAAGAAAAACTACCAAATATGCCTTTACCACCCGAATCAGTGTGGTAACTCTTTGGGGTACGTGGGTCGAAGCTGTGTTGTTTTACAATGAACATTTCGAGGCCATTAGAGGGGTAGTAAAAGACTTCAATAGTGCAGAGGCTTTGGCAGTTTGCCAGTGTAAGGAGCTTTTAATGATTCCGGTATTGAAAAAGACATTGCTTGATTAGCACTCATTTTTCCAATACACCTGCAAGTATTAAAAAGCATGAAACTGGAGGTTTGGCGTTGAGTGAATCTATTCAGTTAAAGAATAAAATTATACTAGTGAACTCCTCATTGGCGGAGGTATTCCCAAGAAAACTTACAGAAAAAGTTAAAAACATTTTAAACAATAACCAAGGCTTTGAACCCTTGAACAAAACGGATAGTTTTATTAATGGGAAGGGTGAGCTTTTACCAGAAACAATAAGTGCCAACATAGCACCCAAATTCAAATACTGCCCAGTTACCTCACTTGATGTAGAACGGTCCTTCAATGCTTATAAAAACACTTTGAGTGATCGAAGACACATTTGGAACAGTACTTGGTCGTTTATGTTTACAACAGTAGAAAAATGTAAAATAAATTGTAAATGATGCTTTGGTCCAATAGTATTAATTAAAAGTCAATACTGTCCAAAAATTCATGATTGCATGTTGTTTTCTAAATAAAATATTACAGAGTTTTTGAGCGTGTGATATATCTCGAAGTAGGTACTGTACATATCAATTGCTTCGCTGCGACTGACTCGCATCGCATCTACTTGTTACCGACAACAATAGCAAAGAAAGAATAATTCTTGAAACACGGTATGTGTTCTAATTTTACATATTTAAGAAAATAATCCCAGAAAGACCCCCTTCCAAACCTTTACCAGAAACCATTCAGAAAATATCAGCGTTGTAAATGTACCGATTTTTCGGGTGGCCGGCGCTCTTCCTCGTAACTGATATGCACAGGTTCGACTTTGAGATTTAATGAACGCAGTAACTATCACTTTTTTATCAGTTGATCTTCCATATTTCGACACTTTTCATGCATTTGTAAGCATTTTTTCACGCATATTTTAAGGTTTTTATTATGCATATAATCCGGTCTCTAGTTATAGGCGACGTCAGGAGGACGTAGCACTTAGCAGGAAGTTTTTTTAGAAAAGAGGGGAAGAAATTCAGTACATTGGCATGTTGACGTTTTGCCATTTCTTGGCGGGATATTTTGTCAAAGAAACAATTACAAACAATTATACCGTTGGCGGGCTGTAGTGAGAGGATTGGTGGATGCATTTTGTTGGTGGGAACAGGAAGCAAGATGCATTTTGGAGAGATAAGGTATCGTTGGGAAATGGCGGGAAGAGTTGCAGCTGTGTTCTCAAGTGCTGGAATCGTTTGGGGTCGAATTTTCGAGTCCTCAGCTGCCCGACTGTAGCGCTGAACATCAGACCGGAATGCCACTGAGTTTCAACTCTGCTCGCATTACATTGAAGATTATGGTATGCGTCACTTGCAGACAGTCACTGTGATTGTTATAGTCAGGATTCAATACATTGCACAGAATCAGACCCGAGATTGCTAAGCAACTCCACCTCATTCAGTAACTTCGTCAGCTCAAGAGTTTTAGTTTGATATATAACTGTAAAGTTCATGTTTACATAATTGTTTTTAATGCTTTATAATTCCAGTTGTCTTTTGCAATAAACCTTAGAGTACACTTACATCTTGAGCTTATTATCATATTCAGTCCTTTTAATGATAAATATTATGTCAATTTCCCAACCTTCAGATTCTCTGCTGGGGCTTAAATAAATTACAACGCCAGTAATTCCGTTGCGTACATTAAATTCAGCACTGGGTCACAAGGGAGTGCCTGAATTATGACTAATTCAGAAACAGTTTAACTTCACTCATATACAAGCGGGGTTTTTCAAGTGGTATATCAGGTCTTGGAACGGACGGTGAATCCGTAAAGAAGGTTCTGAAAAGGTTGCAAGAGATTTGGCAAAATGTGAAGTGCGCACAAGCAAAAGCCTTAGAGCGTCTGGAACGAACAGCACAATGTGTGGCGAAGTTGCCTCACCACTGGTTTGGTCAGTGGATTCTGGTAACGATCCATACACACCTAAGGGCAAAACGAAGAATTTTCTAACCTGATACCTGCTACCGTACCAAGTGGAGGAAATGACATTGTCTGTCAACGTTAAGATACAAATACTGACGAAAACATCGACTGTTCATGTGAGGCGTCTTAAGCCGTTCATGGGAGCTGTGGGTCCTTCTCCACAAGTGCCTTCATCATCTGCAGTACAGAATGTTAAGTCTAAAATGGTTAAAAAATGACCAGCCAGTAATGAGTAATTTGCACACAGGGTGCATTATGAGCTTTGACCGCATCGACAACAAGCGTTATGACCGAATTTTTATATTTTTTTGTGTACATTGTACGCCGATTGTTTTTGTTTAATAGATTACGAGTTTCTTTTTTGCGCTAGGTATCATGTGTTTTAGGGTGTTTTTTTTTCTTTCTCACTCTTTGTGGATGGAAGTTACTTTTATTGTAGGTAGCCGTAATGTTGTTCAGTCCATGTAGTCTTGCCTTTCTAAGGAAGGAGGGAAACTGTCAAAGGTTTGTTTCTCTCAGGTGATGTACCAACAAGTGGGTCCTGGGGGAATGTCGTAATCTTGGTGATCCTACATCTCGCCAGAAGGGGAGTAGCGACTGCACTGGAGACCTTGTAGAACCAGCCTCTCGAGTCAGTAGTACTTCTCTCCAGGCAGACTTACGTCTTACTGACTAACCATCAGTGGTCACTTGGACTGATCTTCAATGTATGGGAAGTGAGGAATGACGTGCGTAGATTGCAGGTTGCATTTTTGGAACTGCGCAAGGATGCCAGAAAGAGGAGCCTTGACAGAAGCGCAAGGGGAATACCAATGGTTGCAACCGTCATAAGAAAAACTTAGAGAACAGCTTAAACAAATGTTGGACAGCTAAGAGCTGTGTTTGGCACGGCCGACAACGAGGACACCCGGAACTTGAACGGCATAATATTACAGGACAGGTACAAACAGTAGCGGATGCTATTAGAATTACAGTAGAGTGACTTACCATTCAACTCTCAAACTTAGAACATGTGCTGAACAACACCAAGATAGATGGTAATTAACAGCCGAGTGTCCGTCCCTGGTAGCTGAGTGGTCAGCGCGACGGAATGTCATACCTAACGGCCCGAATTCGGTTCCCGGCTAGGTCGGAGATTTTCTCCGCTCAGGGACTGGTTGTTGTGTAGTCCTTATCGTCTTCATTTCATTTCCATCGACACACAAGTCGCCTAAGTGGCGTCAACTCGAAAGACTTGCACCAGGCGAACGGTCTACCCGACGGGAGGCCCTAGCCACACGTCATTTCCAACAGCCGAGTTAGCGCAATGTATGTGAAACACGATGCGAGGCATAAACAGTGACTTGGAGATACTACAAAATCGATTGAATGCACTAGATGGAAGAATGGCTGCACCTAGATTACTGCGAGCATTGACAGATAGTCTGAACGACGCAAGGATGGGAGTGACTACGTTACAGGTAGAAGTATATCGTGCCATGCAAGGACAACTGTGTTTTATGTTGCAGTCTCCGCAGTGGTTCCTAGCCGGACTACACAGAGCACAGAAGGAATTTGTAGTATCGTTACAACACATAGTGTAGTCAACCGTTGAAATGAGTACTGATGGAGCAAGGCTACATGTGTTAATTCGACACCTGGCTGCAGACATGAACAGCTGATATCAATGTTTTACAGTACACCCCCACCCAGTGAAGTGGAAAATTGTAGGGAAACGAGTACAGGTGCAAACCCGGAAAGTATTAGTAGTTTAAGAGCAAAAAGAGCTCATTGGAAGACTTGTGGGCATATCGGAAATAAAAACTACGATGGCACTGACTGGGTCACAGACATGCGAGGTAGAATTGTTCCCAGGGAAAGCTGAAACAACTGAATGTCGAAGGGAAGTGTTAGCCCGCGTCCTCTTTTTCCAGAGAGCGGGTACAGACTGGGTCTACTCAGCTTTCCGCCAGAAATAGTAATCATAAATTGTTAGAAAAACGCGAAACAGAAGAGCATGACGAGAATGGAATTGCAGGACGCCGAAATATTAATAAATTGTACGACGTGACATAGTGGTCACCACGTTCCGTCTTCCATCTGTAGTCACCGAGACGGCTACGCTCAAGTCAACAAATCGTGTGTTGTTTTAACCGGAGAAACAGTTCACCTTCGTGAATAATACCCTCTTGCCCTGTCGCCAGCATATGTAGCTGCCTGTGGCGGAATACTGTAGGAACTATTTCTCTGCCACGTGACGCGCGGATGCGAGTAGTTCCTGTGTTGGGGTACTCTCTGCAGGCGCTGGCTTAGCCTCCTGGTGGCCGGTATTGTCGCACTGATGATGCTGAGGCGTGTAGGGGCACTGGTGGCTGCCTGCATGATGGAGCTGCCCGAGGGCCTCCGACACGGCAGTCTAAGTCAGACGCAATAATAACTTTACAACACCTTAACGATGCAGAAATAAACACTTTGAAGTCGTGGAGGAAGAGTTGCCCGACAAGTAAAAATACCCTGACTTGTACAACTAGATTCTCAGTGTTGCAGCTAACAAGTTCCGATTGCTCCATCCAGTCTCCTGAGATGACTATGATCTACGATGCCACTTTTAATTATATCTGGCGGACTCTGCTGCCAACAACTGGTGCTGCCCCATCCTTGCCTACGCTGATGGGAAGACTTTGGTGCCTTCCAACATTAGGATGCTGCAGGTCTCACTGAAGGTCCCCAGGTCCCTGGTGAGCTGATCAACGACCGCCGTTCTTTGGGAGCACAGTAATTACTCCCCCCCCCTCCCCCCCAACTCGCAGCTATGAGCAGACACTGGCGTCGCGGGGAGGCTGTGACATAACTGTTCATGACTACGGCCACGTCATGCAGAGCTGGTGGGCGCCTTTCCTAAACTTCTCTTCAATGTCCAGGAGACTCCCTAGAAATTAGATAGCAGAGCTGCAGCAGGCCACCAGCCATCAGTGGCTGTGTTTGAGCTGCTACTGGGTCATCGACCATTCGCGCTGTTGGTTCGCCAGGCTGTCAGTGATCTGGATAAGACGATCCTGTACTTGTTGTTAATAAGTGTGTAAACTGTCAGTAATGTTTCATTAACACTTTCGGGCATACTGCACGATACCATCCTGATAACTGTAGAGGCCACTGTACCAGCCCCTTACAGTTGTTGTGAAAGATGATATGCATAGGTGGTTTGACACATCTGGTAACACCGATAACAACATTTTTGCATCTTGTGTGTCAATAAATGAAAGTGTGTTGAATGAAAGATGTTACCGAAGGACATTATTACAGAATTCACAGGACTGAATACAAATATGTATGGTTTTGAAACTGAAACTCTGTGCACAATTCATAAAGCATAGGGTCTTAAACATCCATCATCAAAGGAATTACACATTGATAATTACTGGGAATGTGTATTAAATATTGATAAATAGTTTCTTAATTACATAAGTCGATCCAAGCTGCATACAGTTTTCACCATACAGCAAAATAAATTGGCATTATCAGCAAAAGACGAAGTCAGCACAGTAGCGTAGGGATGGTAACTTGCATGTGTCTTGAAAACTAGAAGAGGGCCACTCATCAGATTATACAATGTAAATTCATTGGGTATATAGAACGAAGTATGAGAGGAAGATGGAGGAATGGCGAACAGAGATCGAACTTTCCCAGTAAACGGGATTTTGGGATATGTGGAAGGAACTACTAGAGCAAGATGGTGGCTCTGGTCTACGAAGAACGAACTATGACAACTAGATGGCAGAGGAAGGGTCAGAGATCGAACTTTCACAGTAAATGGCGACTCTGGGATACACAGAATGGACTGCTAGAGGAAGATGGCAAAGCATTGGTCACTAGCAGCTCCTGGGGGCATAGAACAACCTATGAAAATACAATTGTGGAGCAGGGGTGCAGCAAACAAACAATCACATCTTATAATGTACAGAGTGTGTGTGAGCGGTGTGTGTGTGTGTGCGTGTGTGTGTGTTTGTGTGTGTGTGTGTGTGTGTGTGTGTGTGTGTGTGTGTGTGTGTGTGTGTGTGCACGCATGTGACAGCCACTGTAGCAGCAACAGTGACAGATGCTCGAGAGGCGTGTGATGTTGCAGAGACGTTACTAAGGATGGTACGATACTAAGCTTACAAACCATGAACGAGAAACCCCAGTGCCTTACTAACAAAGTGTGTAGTGTACATGGTGGCAGAAAACCATCATAACGACCGGGAGAGCGGTGTTCTGACCCCACGCCCCTCCTATCCACATCCTCCACTGAGGATGACACTGCGGTCGGATGGTCCCGGTAGGCCACACGTGGCCTGAAGACGAATAAGACGGAGTACATGGTGGCAGCAAGTCAAGGACTATTTTACGGAATTGGTTTAAAAAATTTATTTCAAAGGCCCAGTCAAATCTTTACACATTTACTCCTAGGGGCAAAGTCTACTGCCTGACTCTCACAGCGAAATCAGCGTTTAGACCTCGTAAGAAAAGCGACAAACCACTGGATTCTGACGGTTCTGGTGATGTCCGTTGTTTAATACTGGTTCAAAAAATGGCTCTGAGCACTATGGGACTTAACTTCTGAGGTCATCAGTCCCATAGATCTTAGAACTACTTAAACCTAACTAACCTAAGGGCATCACACACATCCATGCTCGAGGCAGGATTCGAACCTGCGACCGTTGCGGTCGCGCGGCTCCAGACTGTAGCGCCTAGAACCGCCATACCATGCCTACGTGACACAAGTTGCCTGTCTTTCAAAACCGAGGCAGCACTATCCAGTTAAAGCTGCTGACAAGAGACGCCCTGAGACCTCTGCTGAAACTGCTACCGAATTCACGCCATTGGTTTTAGCCAATAGCGTGCGAGTTTAAAGGTCACGTGTGTGGACGCTGGAGTGTTCTGCGGTGCGGAACACAGTTGCCTCTCTCTCTTGTAATCCAGACCTCGAGCAGAACAGACGTCTTTTCGGAAGGCAGACCCTCTGATCCTGCTTTCCACAACCGGCCACCGACATAAGTTATCACGAACCGCTTCCCCTTCCGTTGCCCATTTTAATTAATTGTTCGACCTCCTATACTGGCCTAAACCCGGTAACTTCCGACCCTAGGTGCACCAGTTGAATGCCATATACTGAAATATATTCTCCTTCTTGTACCTAATTTCCGGTCATTTAACGGCAGCCCTGGATGTCCACTCTCAAGTCGTGCACACTGTCGTTACGAGGCATATGTAACAACCTTCTCCTCCATTCTCTGACCATATACATTACATTGGTGTCAGAAGTGGTATTCGTTCCCACTGTTCGGTCCATAAGGTGGCCATTTACTTTCGGTTCATGTTTGACGTTGTATGGTCGGTCAGTATTCGCCACTGTTATTCCGCTGAGTGCCGAGCCTCGATGCTGCAGCGCATCGGCTACGGTGCCGCCCCGAATGCTGCGTCTGCACGTACCAGCGCCCGGGGCAAAGTCTACTGCCTGACTCTCACAGCGCGCCGCACCAACACGTGCGCTCTGAGTACAGCGAGCTGTGCCTCACAGCCCACGTGCTTAGTTTGTGCGCTCCGGCCTCAGTTGACGGTCCTACTGGTCCAGCTTCTCGGTCACCGCCAGCTAACTCTGAGCTGGGCGCGGAAGCACGAAAGGAAAACGCGCGATACGTCCTCGCGTGTGCCGTGGCTCGCTGAGCGCACGGGCGCGCTATTCACGGTTGGCGCGGCTTCCCTGCCGCTGCCGCCGCCCACCTGCCGCCCCACGTTGGTCGCAAGGCAGGTCCCCGCTGCCATCTGCGTTTGGGTCCTGGCCTCAACGCCCAGGTCGTGTACTTTCAACGCCGTGCAGCCAGCCGCCCCGCCGCCCACGCCGCTGCTACGCGGGTACCGCGTGCGTACAGCTCTTAGCCGCCGGGCCGCTTCTGCACGTCGCGACGCAACAGCTGTACTGTGAGTGTTGACATGTAGTGAAGCACTTGCAGCCATTTGTTCAGAGAAGCGATCGGTAAATTATAGTAAACAGCTAAATTTTGCATCTTATGCAGTTATTGCCTGTGTTTTGGAGGTGCCTTTACCTAAGACGATTTGAACTTTGAATTTTTTCGAGTCTGATTACTATGAGATACGTTGAATGTGTTATTTGTTCGTTGATAAGCACTTCACCTGTCTGTTGGTTGGATAGTTAAAAGGTTTTTTAAGATTTTCTTTGAGAGGTTTCGCCGGCCGCGGTGGCCGAGCGCTTCTAGGCGCTCAGTTCGGAACCGCGCGACTGCTACGGTCGTAGGTTCGAATCCTGCCTCGGGCATGGATGTGTGTGATGTCCTTGGGTTAGTTAGGTTTAAGTAGTTCTAAGTTCTAGGGGACTGATGACCACAGATGTTAAGTCCCATAGTGCTCAGAGCCATTTGAGAGGTTTCGATTAATCTCCAGGGATGTGCAGCTTGCACAATGTGCTTGAGAACCGCAGAGTCTCCCAGCCGTTCATGGCATTTTCTTCCGTTTCGTTTTCGTGTCATGATCAACTCTTTTTTCTTTCATCTTTCCTATAAGCATCATTTCTCCGCCGTATGATGAAAGACGTGAGCGCTTTAAGGGCTCTGTAACGCCCTGTGCCGCCATACCTCGTCTGCAAGGTTTCCGAAATCGTTGGCACACTAAATCTTTTCGCCTTGACGTGAGTTTCTTTTTATTGCAAGACCAGGCACAGACGCGAAATCAGCGTTTAGACCTCGTAAGAAAAGCGACAAACCACTGGATTCTGACGGTCCTGGTGATGTCCGTTGTTTAATACTGGTTCAAAAAATGGCTCTGAGCACTATGGGACTTAACTTCTGAGGTCATCAGTCCCATAGACCTTAGAACTACTTAAACCTAACTAACCTAAGGACATCACACACATCCATGCTCGAGGCAGGATTCGAACCTGCGACCGTTGCGGTCGCGCGGCTCCAGACTGTAGCGCCTAGAACCGCTCGGCCACTCTTTACTACTGGTACTAGGCGACTTTAGGCCCCAAGCGTATACACAGTCGTAATTACAGGATTAGCACTTGTGTTGCCGAAACCGATAGGACGTTGTGTGACATGCCGGATTGCGTAACGAAAAGAATGAACTTATTCTACCTTCTCCTTCTTTTCTTTCTCGTCTCTCTGCATCCCCTTTCCCGACCATTTATTCTTTTTCTGTCCATGTCTTCTGTTTTTTTGTAAGTGAATTCACGAAGCTACGATGTATTACGTGATGTACCGTAATAAGAGTGGACTGGCGCAGCTGTCGCCTTGCAATAAGCCAATCAGGGCCCCAAACGCTACCACTTCTCTCCCTATTCTTCGTCCTGTCTGCCGTAATTAAGTCTAATTTTCATACGATTTGTAAGTCATTTATTATATAAGCTTTGAGTGACAATGTACGGAGAGTATTATATAGGGTATAAATATTAAGTGATGGTAAGTAAGTCACTATTTTGTATGAGACGGATGCCCCAGGTGCACACCTACAGTATTTGTATTACGTGGGAAGTTTAGGTATTTTGAAGAATTTTAGGTGTTTAAAGGTACCCTGTCTCAACTACTGTATAGGTTTTTGTGATGTGGTGAATTAAGCTACTTGCATTATTCAGTTTTGTTGCAGAATTTTGGTGTTGTACTGTATTTCACTTGTAGATTTCTTTTACTGACTAGGAATGCATCAAGTTTAGTAAAGTTTTTCTACAATGCTACTTTTTACAAGCGTACGTCGTTGAACATTTCGTTTTGTTGCCAAACCTAGAATGTGGAGCTCCTCCTTGCTGTGTCTATTCTATTTGTCTTTTATTGTTCAATGGATTGTGATACTTCGAAGATTCATCTAACTTTCGGAACTAATGTTCCACTGCTTTGCAGATGAGCTAAGTCCATTTTCGGATTAGAAGCGTCTATTTCCCTGTTTTCTTTCAAGCTGTCACTAACAGTTAAAAATGATTACGCGAGTTTAACTCTCATGTCTGCCGAATTGACTGTTTCTCTTAAGTCTCTCTTTACAAAACTTTCCTGCCTTGTGTCCAGTGAAATCAACATTTACTTTTTTCTTACCTACGTCTTGTGCATGGTATATTAAGTCCTGCAATACTCTGTCATATGCTCCCACCGTTGCGTGTCAGAATTTTCGTCGTCTTGACGCGACTCTGTTGTAGTCTTTATGCAGACAACAAATTCCTAATAGGGATGGCCAGCGTTTTATGAATTTTGTGTCTGCTGAAAATCAACACAGAGATGTACTCTATTGTCCAATATCTGTTTAAGAATTAATGCAAGTATCGTACTAACGATCTTAACTGAGCCTTCTTAAACATTGTTTACTCTACCGCCATGCATTTGGTTTTGCCCTATAACAGGATCTCTTCATGCAAAAATTTGGTGCCAGTCTGTGCAGATCATTACCAGTGTTCGACCGTCTGTTAGCCAGTTTTGTCTTTCTCTGTTTTTGGCTCAAATGGTTCAAATGGCTCTGAGCACTATGGGACTCAACTTCTGAGGTCATTAGTCCCCTAGAACTTAGAACTAGTTAAACCTAACTAACCTAAGGACATCACAAACATCCATGCCCGAGGCAGGATTCGAACCTGCGACCGTAGCGGTCTTGCGGTTCCAGACTGCAGCGCCTTTAACCGCACGGCCACTTCGGCCGGCTTTTCTCTGTTTTTACGCATACTTTGCGTTATACCGCCGGTGCACGCCGCCAGCTGAGCTTCAAAACACGTTTGCTTCAAGATTGCCTTAGCATGCACACCTGTGCTGTGCCGAGTGCTGAAAGTGCCACTGCCACTTCCCCTTCGCCTCTCTCGCCCTTTCTCATCCCTTGCGCCTACCTCTGCGCTCTTTCCCCTCCCGCAAGACGTGCGTTACGCCACAGTCAATACCCCCTCCATCACCCTACTAGAGAGAAGCGCCATTAAAGTTTGTCGACGTCACACAAGCGTATCTCTCCTTCCCCGCCGGACAAGCCACGTGCTGTTCTCCCGTCAGTCAAAGTTTGTTTACAAACAGTGCGCGCGCTTTTGTCGCACAGAACCATATTCTAGATGTGAATGTTTACTATTTAATGGTTCAAATGGCTCTGAGCACTATGGGACTTAACTTCTGAGGTCATCAGTCCCCTAGAACTTAGAACTACTTAAAACTAACTAACCTAAGGACATCACACACATCCATGCCCGAGGCAGGATTCGAACCTGCCACCGTAGCGGTCGCGCGGCTCCAGACTGTAGCGCCTAGAACCGCTCGGCCACTCCGGCCGCCTTAATATTTAATGCTCTGATTATAAACTTACTGAATTCTTTCCCTTTTTATGTGCAATTTTATAAATAGGACAAGGATATTGTTAGCTGTTTTGTCACCATGGACACACATTTTAATTATCTTTTCTAGAGTTTTGCCTGTGTGTTTCTCCATGCCTATTACTGTGTTTTACAAGCCTGTTTTATGACATATGAAAGTTCCCTGATAATCTGAAAACTGTAACCTCTAAGAACAGTTAACGGGACATATATTTTTCTTGAACTTTGCCGTTTTAGAGGAAAAAATAAGGTTGTAACCAATCCTGACTTCCAATTGACACTCAAACAAGGGCTCTTCTGGTCTTGTTCTTCAGTTTTTCTAGTTGTAATTTTACTTACTGTAATAAGTTTGTAAAACATTGTGGTTGAGTGGTACTACTAGGAACAATATTGAAACTGTGTGACGACTGAGAAGTTCTCAACCATTCAGACCACAACTTGGTCACATTTCAACCTAATTTCCGTCATTTAACGGCAGCCCTGGATGTCCACTCTCAAGTCCTGACCGCTCGACCTCCTGCACACTGTCGTTACGAGGCATATGTAACAACCTTCTACCCCCTTTCCTGACCATATACAGTACAGTAGATAAATTGAATGTTTGATTATTTATTAAAATAGTGAGAAATATAATGTTTGTGTATGTTTTGCAGGTCAGTCAAATAAGTGTCGCGGCGACAGTCCCTTGGGAAACAAAGACGTGGTTGACAGGTGTGGACCACTAAGAAAGATGCGTAATGTTGTCAAGATGTTTAAGTGAAAAATTAAAGTGCTTTCAGTAAGTGAAATTGACAGATTTGTTTAAATATATGTGTCATTGTAAACAACTTATTTAGATACTTGGTCACTACAGTAGTTCTTAATTTCGTATGCATTCATTATCCTCTTGTCCCTCTATTCTTAACCTTGTTAAGCGAAAGATGTGGTTGCTTGACGTGAATTGAGGAAAACCTTTTTAAGTGCGGAGAGCCACTTCTGAAGCTCACCTGTTAGAAACCGAGTAAGAAGCAATCCTCAATAGTCTATAGGTTCTTTCAAACTGCATTATATTGTGGAAATGTCCTAAGGATCTCATGTACACGCAGAAAAAGAACGATGGAAGTCTGTGGTTTACCGCCCTCTCGATAACAAGCTCCTTAGCTGAAGACAATGTGGAAGGATGGAGACGGAAATCAGACTTATCCTTTTGAAGGAAATGATACCGGCATTTTATCTTAAGCTATTAGGTAACGATTAAAAATCTAAATAGGGATGGTATGGTGTTTATGCCACATTATGCTGTTCATTTTTGGAACACTATTTACGACCAGCTTAGAGGCAGAAGTGATGACACTTTCTGCAGGACCTGACCATCATTTTACAGGACAATGCTCAAGCACGTACAGTCCAAGCTGTTACTGGTTTGTTTGACTGATGGGGTTGCTAAGTGTTATACCACCTACTGCACTCCCCTGACGTAAGCCCTCGTAAGTTCAACTCGATTTCTAAACTAAAGGAAACACTTCACGGCATTCACTTCAGAACTGCTACAAATTCGTCGGACTATAGACAGCGCCGCTCGAACTGTCAACACAATTGGCACTGCTAAGAGCATCCTCCGACTTCCACATCGTTGGCGACGGGTTATACACAATGCTGCTGCTTACTTTGAAGGTCAGTAAAACTTTGAAACACGTATCTATTTTGTTGTTGTTGTTGTGGTCTTCAGTCCTGAGACTGGTTTGATGCAGCTCTCCATGCTACTCTATCCTGTGCAAGCTTCTTCATCTCCCAGTACCTACTGCAACCTACATCCTTCTGAATCTGCTTAGTGTATTGATCTCTTAGTCTCACTCTACGATTTTTACTCTCCACGCTGCCCTCCAATGCTAAATTTGTGATCCCTTGATGCCTCAAAACATGTCCTACCAACCGATCCCTTCTTCTAGTCGAGTTGTGCCACAAACTTCTCTTCTCCCCAATCCTATTCAATACGTCTTCATTAGTTACGTGATCTACCCACCTTATCTTCAGCATTCTTCTGTAGCACCACATTTCGAAAGCTTCTATTCTCTTCTTGTCCAAACTGGTTATCGTCCATGTTTCACTTCCATACATGGCTACACTCCATACAAATACTTTCAGAAACGAATTCCTGACACTTAAATCTATACTCGATGTTACCAAATTTCTCTTCTTCAGAAACGATTTCCTTGCCATTGCCAGTCTACATTTTATATCCTCTCTACTTCGACCATCATCAGTTATTTTGCTCCTTAAATAGCAAAACTCCTTTACTACTTTAAGTGTCTCATTTCCTAATCTAATCCCCTCAGCATCACCCGATTTAATTTGACTACATTCCATTATCCTCGTTTTGCTTTTGTTGATGTTCATCTTATATCCTCCTATCAAGACACTATCCATGTCATCGGCGAACCTCAAAGTTTTTTCTTCTTCTCCATGAATTTTAATACCTACTCCGAATTTTTCTTTTGTTTCCTTTACTGCTTGCTCAACATACAGATTGAATAACATCGGGGAGAGGCTACAACCCTGTCTCACTCCTTTCCCAACCACTGCTTCCCTTTCATGCCCCTCGACTCTTATAACTACCATCTGGTTTCTGTACAAATTGTAAATAGCCTTTCACTCCCTGTATTTTATCCCTGCCACCTTCAGAATTTGAAAGAGAGTATTCCAGTTAACGTTGTCAAAAGCTTTTTCTAAGTCTACAAATGCTAGAAACGTAGGTTTGCGTTTTCTTAATCTTTCTTCTAAGATAAGTCGTAAGGTTAGTATTGCCTCACGTGTTCCAACATTTCTACGGAATCCAAACTGATCTTCCGCGAGGTCCGCTTCTACCAGTTTTTCCATTCGTCTGTAAAGAATTCGCGTTAGTATTTTGCAGCTGTGACTTATTAAACTGATAGTTCGGTAATTTTCACATCTGTCAACACCTGCTTTCTTTGGGATTGGAATTATTATATTCTTCTTGAAGTCTGTGGGTATTTCGCCTGTCTCATACATCTTGCTCACCAGATGGTAGAGTTTTGTCATGACTGGCTCTCCCAAGGCCATCAGTAGTTCTAATGGAATGTTGTCTACTCCCGGGGCCTTGTTTCGACTCAGGTCTTTCAGTGCTCTGTCAAACTCTTCACGCAATATCTTATCTCCTATTTCGTCTTCATCTACATCCTCTTCCATTTCCATAATATTGTCCTCAAGTACATCGCCCTTGTATAAACCCTCTATATACTCCTTCCACCTTTCTGCCTTCCCTTCTTTGCTTAGAACTGGGTTGCCATCTGAGCTCTTGATATTCATACAAGTGGTTCTCTTCTCTCCAAAGATCTCTTTAATTTTCCTGTAGGCAGTATCTCTCTTACCCCTAGTGAGATAAGCCTCTACATCCTTACATTTGTCCTCTAGCCATCCCTGCTTAGCCATTTTGCACTTCCTGTCGATCTCATTTTTGAGACGTTTGTATTCCTTTTTGCCTGCTTCATTTACTGCATTTTTATATTTTCTCCTTTCATCAATTAAATTCAATATTTCTTCTGTTACCCAAGGATTTCTATTAGCCCTCGTCTTTTTACCTACTTGATCCTCTGCTGCCTTCACTACTTCATCCCTCAGAGCTACCCATTCTTCTTCTACTGTATTTCTTTCCCTCATTCCTGTCAATTGTTCCCTTATGCTCTCCCTGAAACTCTCTACAACCTCTGGTTCTTTCAGTTTATCCAGGTCCCATCTCCTTAAATTCCCACCTTTTTGCAGTTTCTTCAGTTTCAATCTGCAGTTCATAACCAATAGATTGTGGTCAGCATCCACATCTGCCCCTGGAAATGTCTTACAATTTAAAACCTGGTTCCTAAATCTCTGTCTTACCATTATATAATCTATCTGATACCTTTTAGTATCTCCAGGATTCTTCCAGGTATACAACCTTCTTTTATGATTCTTGAACCAAGTGTTAGCTATGATTAAGTTATGCTCTGTGCAAAATTCTACAAGGCGGCTTCCTCTTTCATTTCTTCCCCACAATCCATATTCACCTACCATGTTTCCTTCTCTCCCTTTTCCTACTGACGAATTCCAATCACCCATGACTATTAAATTTTCGTCTCCCTTCACTACCTGAATAATTTCTTTTATCTCGTCATACATTTCATCAATTTCTTCATCATCTGCAGATCTAGTTGGCATATAAACTTGTACTACTGTAGTAGGCATGGGCTTTGTGTCTATCTTGGCCACAATAATGCGTTCACTATGCTGTTCGTAGTAGCTAACCCGCACTCCTATTTTTTTATTCACTATTAAACCTACTCCTGCATTACCCCTATTCGATTTTGTATTTATAACCCTGTAATCACCTGACCAAAAGTCTTGTTCCTCCTGCCACCGAACTTCACTAATTCCCACTATATCTAACTTTAACCTATCCATTTCCCTTTTTAAATTTTCTAACCTACCTGCGCGATTAAGGGATCTGACATTCCACGCTCCGATCCGTAGAATGCCAGTTTTCTTTCTCCTGAAAACGACGTCCTCTTGAGTAGTCCCCGCCCGGAGATCCGAATGGGGGACTATTTTACCTCCGGAATATTTTACCCAAGAGGACGCCATCATCATTTAATCATACAGTAAAGCTGCATGTCCTCGGGAAAAATTACGGCTGTAGTTTCCCCTTGCTTTCAGCCGTTCGCAGCACCAGCACAGCAAGGCCGTTTTGGTTAATGTTACAAGGCCAGATCAGTCAATCACCCAGACTATTGCCCCTGCAACTACTGAAAAGGCTGCTGCCCCTCTTCAGGAACCACATGTTTGTCTGGCCTCTCAACAGATACCCCTCCGTTGTGGTTGCACCTACGGTACGGCCATCTGTATCGCTGAGGCACGCAAGCCTCCCCACCAACGGCAAGGTCCATCGTTCATGGGGGGGGGGGGGGGATCTATTTTGTATGAGCTGTAAATAAATACACTCCTGGAAATGGAAAAAAGAGCACATTGACACCGGTGTGTCAGACCCACCATACTTGCTCCGGACACTGCGAGAGGGCTGTACAAGCAATGATCACACGCACGGCACAGCGGACACACCAGGAACCGCGGTGTTGGCCGTCGAATGGCGCTAAATAGCTGCGCAGCATTTGTGCACCGCCGCCGTCAGTGTCAGCCAGTTTGCCGTGCCATACGGAGCTCCATCGCAGTCTTTAACACTGGTAGCATGCCGCGACAGCGTGGACGTGAACCGTATGTGCAGTTGACGGACTTTGAGCGAGGGCGTATAGTGGGCATGCGGGGGGCCGGGTGGACGTACCGCCGAATTGCTCAACACGTGGGGCGTGAGGTCTCCACAGTACATCGATGTTGTCGCCAGTGGTCGGCGGAAGGTGCACGTGCCCGTCGACCTGGGACCGGACCGCAGCGACGCACGGATGCACGCCAAGACCGTAGGATCGTACGCAGTGCCGTAGGGGACCGCACCGCCACTTCCCAGCAAATTAGGGACACTGTTGCTCCTGGGGTATCGGCGAGGACCATTCGCAACCGTCTCCATGAAGCTGGGCTACGGTCCCGCACACCGTTAGGCCGTCTTTCGCTCACGCCCCAACATCGTGCAGCCCGCCTCCAGTGGTGTCGCGACAGGCGTGAATGGAGGGACGAATGGAGACGTGTCGTCTTCAGCGATGAGAGTCGCTTCTGCCTTGGTGCCAATGATGGTCGTATGCGTGTTTGGCGCCGTGCAGGTGAGCGCCACAATCAGGACTGCATACGACCGAGGCACACAGGGCCAACACCCGGCATCATGGTGTGGGGAGCGATCTCCTACACTGGCCGTACACCACTGGTGATCGTCGAGGGGACACTGAATAGTGCACGGTACATCCAAACCGTCATCGAACCCATCGTTCTACCATTCCTAGACCGGCAAGGGAACTTGCTGTTCCAACAGGACAATGCACGTCCGCATGTATCCCGTGCCACCCAACGTGCTCTAGAAGGTGTAAGTCAACTACCCTGGCCAGCAAGATCTCCGGATCTGTCCCCCATTGAGCATGTTTGGGACTGGATGAAGCGTCGTCTCACGCGGTCTGCACGTCCAGCACGACCGCTGGTCCAACTGAGGCGCCAGGTGGAAATGGCATGGCAAGCCGTTCCACAGGACTACATCCAGCATCTCTACGATCGTCTCCATGGGAGAATAGCAGCCTGCATTGCTGCGAAAGGTGGATATACACTGTACTAGTGCCGACATTGTGCATGCTCTGTTGCCTGTGTCTATGTGCCTGTGGTTCTGTCAGTGTGATCATGTGATGTATCTGACCCCAGGAATGTGTCAATAAAATTTCCCCTTCCTGGGACAATGAATTCACGGTGTTCTTATTTCAATTTCCAGGAGTGTAGTTGCCACTATTAAACTTCCAACCCTCGTAGATGCTATCCTTTCATAGTAGGGTCTGTAAATACTGTGGTGTCGACGAGACTTGTGAAAGATAAGGAAAGATGAAGGCAGTGATACGCGCCGACAAGTCCACGAATTGAGAATACCTTTACTTGTATTGAAAGTCTAGCGTTGTCCGGCATTAAACGGCCCGGAACTGACGATTCATCGGTACGTGGAATTTTTCTCAGGTCGGCTGCCTTTCTGTCGGCATCACCTACATTTAAGGGGAGCAATGTCCTTGCCTCGTGTGTAATATGTTTCAGTAATATTTCCGATAGGCAATTTTCGGGAGCTGTAATGTATTTTATAAACATCTCGTTGGCTAAGTCTCTTCATAGAGCTACCGCTTTTACCCTATAGATCGTCATAAAGCCACGAACATCACCTTAGAATATGTATGCGTAATCTATCACGCTTGCGAACGCAAATTTTGAGGGAGATTTAACGTTATTTTTTATAATTTTGAGACAGGATGGTAATTATCGGAAGTATGATAGGTAGGATTATGTATCATGGTCTGACGATTATCATGTACATCTAAACTGATACCACAATAAAGAGATTGACTCTGCAACAATCGCTGTGCATTTCGACGATATATTCAAAAAGTATTAGTTTTTTCAGCTATGGTTCCGTCTTTTGGAATATTTCGCGAGGCAACATTATTTCCTCATGACTGTACGTTTATGTTCATTTAAACAAAATTGGTTCAAATGGCTCTGAGCACTATGCGACTTATCTTCTGAGGTCATCAGTCGCCTAGAACTTAGAACTAATTAAACCTAACTAACCTAAGGACATCACACACATCCATGCCCGAGGCGGGATTCGAACCTGCGACAGTAGCGGTCGCTCGGCTCCAGACTGTAGCGCCCAGAACCGCATGGCAACTCCGGCCGGCGTTTATTTAAACCAGCAACGGCCAAATTGGATATAATATTTCATGTATTTACAGACTTTTCCACTCGAAAATAGATATGGAGAATTTTTCTTAATGAAGAGCGGTAACTGACACGAGTGTGAGTAAGCGATAATAGCAGTAAACATGGTTCTGAAAACGAGCCGTTTCCGATAACTGCGTGGTTGCAAGGCGTCACTGACTTTAGTATGAATTACACTGCGGTAATAAAACTCATGGGATACTTCCTTTTGCCCGGCGTAGTGCAGAAACTCGACGTGGGATGGACTCAACAAGTCATTGTAAGGCCACTGAAGAAATGTTGAGCCATATTGCCCCTACAGCCATCCATAATTGCGAAAGTGCTATCGGTGCAGGATTTTGTACACGAATTGACCTCTCGTTATGCCCCATAAATGTTCGATGGGATTCATGCAGGGCGATCTGGATGGCTAAATGATTCTCGCGAATTGTTCAGAGTGTTCTTCAAACCAATCGCGAACAATTGTCCCATGGTAACAAATGGCTCTGAGCACTACGGGACTTAACATCGGAGGTCATCAGTCCCCTAGAGCCGGCCGCGGTGGTCTAGCGGTTCTGGCGCTGCAGTCCGGAACCGCGGGACTGCTACGGTCGCAGGTTCGAATCCTGCCTCGGGCATGGGTGTGTGTGATGTCCTTAGGTTAGTTAGGTTTAAGTAGTTCTAAGTTCTAGGGGACTTATGACCTAAGATGTTGAGTCCCATAGTGCTCAGAGCCATTTTGAAGTCCCCTAGAACTTAGAACTACTTAAACCTAACTAACCTAAGGACATCACACACATCCATGCCCGAGGCAGGATTCGAACCTGAGACTGTAGCGGTCGCGCGGCTCCAAACTGAAGCGCCTAGAACCGCTCGCTCACTTCGGCCGGCTCATGGTAACATGGTGCATTGTCATCCATAAAAATGCCATCTTTGTTTGGGAACATGAATTCCATGAATGGTTGCAAATGGTCTCACAGTAGCCAAACAGAACATTTTCAGTCAATGATTGGTTCAGTTGGACTAGAGGACCCAGTTCATTCCATGAAAACACAGCCCACACCATTATGGAGCAACTACCAGCTTCCAGAGTGCAGTGTTGACAATTAGGGTCCATGGCGTCGTGGGTCCTGCGCCACATTGGAGCCCTATTATCAGCTCTTACCAACTGCTATAGGGACACGTAGCCTATTAACGCCAAATTTCGCCGAACTGTCCTAACGGAGACGTTAGTCGTACGTCCCACATTGATTTCTGCGGGTATCTGGCGCTGTGTTGTTAGTCTGTTAGCAATGACAACATTGACAACTCTACGCAAATGCCGCTGCTCTCGGTCGTTATGTGAAGGCCGTCAGCCAGTACGTTATCCGTGGTGAGTGGTAATACCTGAAGTTTGGTAGTCCGGGACACTCTTGACGCTACAGATCTTGGATAATTGAATTTCCTAACGATTTTCGAAGTGGTATGTCCCGTGCGTCTAGCTCCAACTACTGTTTCACGTTCAGAGTATGTTAGCTCCCGTCGTGCAGCCATAATCACGTCGGAAACCGTTTCACATGAGTATAACTGACAGCTCCGCTAACGCACAGCCCTTTTATACCTTGTGTACGCGATAATACCGCCACCGTAAATTTGCATGTCGGGGTCCCATGACTTTTGTCACTTCAGTGTAGTACAAATGTATTTAACATGTGAGATTTTTGATGAAAAGTCCCAATCTAATTGGGCTCTAACTTCACTCACGAAGCATGGTTGGGAAATGTGGTACGAGCGCGCGCTGAAAAGTAATGCCTTTGAATTTTTTATGCGAAAACTCTTAAGACTATTTAAGTAAAAGAAACGTTATTAACATTCTACATCTTTATTTTTTATGTCTACATATTTAAGCCCTCTTCCGCAAGAGGGCTCCAAATTGTAGCTTATAACATGTAGGTGTGTAACTCAACTATGTAGGTGCATGGGAAAAAGCGTGCTGTAATTCAGTTTCGAAGTTGAAGAGTTCGTCCAGACATTGAGCACCCTCTCCTTCAGGATGACATTGCCAGACCACACTCGAGCGCTGCGATATCGGAAATACGGACATTTGTGGTAGGTTCCTATGGGACCAAACTGCTGAGGTCATCGGTCCCTAGGCTTACACACTACTTGATCTAACTTAAACTAACTTACGCTACAGACAACACACACATGCCCATGCCCGAGGGAGGACTCGAACCTCCGACGGGGGGAGCCGCACGAGCCGTGGCAAGACGTCCAAGACCGCGCGGCTACCCCGCGCGGCGCTGCGATTTCGGCAACATCACTGTCATCGATGATCCGCCGCACAGTCCCAACTTGCCGCATATGATTTTCATTTGTTTCCAAAACTTAAAGAACATCTTAGAGGGTTTCACTTTGATAGTGATGAAGCATTGGAAGCACAGGTGAGGTTGTGGCTCCGTCAACAAAGTTAAACGTTCTACAGTAATGCTATCAACAAACTAGTCTCTCGTTGGGAATAATGTGTTCGTCGTCAGTGTGACTACGTTGAGAAATAAAACAGTAGATATAAAAAATAAAGATGTAGAATGTTAATAACGTTTGTTTTATTGAAAAGGCTTTAAGAGTTTTAACACAAAAATTCGAAGGCATTACCATTCGGCATACCCTCCATAGATCCACGACCAGGCACCGACACATTTTGCTACTGGTGTGAGGCGACATCTAATGAATCAATATTGTCGTGTCCAGAGGAATAGCCAAGTCTTACGTTACAATTATTAACAAGACGGAAATAAAGTCAAGTATTAGGGCAAAAGACTAGTCTGCCAGGCAGCTGTGCGTGGTAATGATACACGCACACTGAGTGGCCCGTTGCGTTACTGGGTAGTGAGCCCCTGATAGGCGACGCATCATGTTTACTTACCTTATCATCACTCATCAGAATCGAATAATAGCGAGACTGTCATCTCTGGTTAGAGATAGTGTGGGATGAGAGGGAGAAAGAGAGAGGTCCTTTTGGTGGGGACGACTCTATGCCATGAAAAGCCAACGAAGGGCTTAGGATGCAGTGTGTGACCATATAGAGAGAGGCACCGATATCCCTCCACACAGCCCCTTGAACAATTGCTGAAGAACAATGCGTAAAAAAGAGCCAATGAGGTAGCAAGGATTCTTCGACATTATATCATGTCGGGGACAGGCGGAGTCTAAAGGAAAAAATAAACAAAACTCGGGAGCAGAACACTTCGAGGGCGTCATAAGGAAGTTCGTAGTCGTAGTCTAAAGTGAGAAGTTTCAGGTAGGCAGCTGGAAGAGCTTGTCAGACGTTACTGCAGAGGTAGTAGCCGGAGGTGATGGGTTTTTAGGCAGTTCGCTGTGAGACTCTGTGTTCCGTCGTAGGTGCCGCTGACAGGTTCACTTTAGAGCAGACGGAACGGTGATAGGCAGTCATCGTCTCTGTGTTGCGACTTGGCCACTTCGTGGGCACGCCTCAGCCAGGGCAGTTACCTTGGCATTGTTATAGATATGGATAAACTTTGAAGTTGTTAACCGCTTCCAACCGGGTTTATTTTCCAACTTATACCCCATTGCTTCCCTTGCACACAAGGGATTATAACATCATAGCCATGTCACGACCCCCTCTCACAATCGTCAACAAGCAGACTCTCTTTATTAGGAACCACGACGCTCAATCTTAGACAATACTCATGTCTGAGACGTGACAATATGGCCAAGATGGATAGGTCGCGCAGAGTCTGTATCCTGGATTCCAAGGTCACCTGTCCTCAATCATATGGACTTTTTTTTGCCACAGGTTGTGACAAAAGTGAAGTCTACAGCACTCCTGTAAATACGGTTGAAGAACTGAAGTAGTGAACTGCACACAATTTTGAAAACTTAGGACACGATCTGGTATGTTGGAAGGATTTGTAGCTCACTATAGAGCAACAATCATTTACTGATAAGGAAGGTCATGAGTGAAATTTGAGCCCAATTAGAAGAGGGCTTAATCGGAAATCAGTAGTGGTTCGTAACCACACATTCACAGTTATCTCGCAAACGGCTCGTTTCTAGAGCCTTATTTCCTGGTTCCTTTTTGCTCAGATTATCATCTAGAATGTGTTTCACAATTCATGCTACACTCTTCTAGAGGTTGTAGAGGGGACTTAGTGGATAAAATTTTACATAGGAACCCATGTCCGGAAACGTTTTCCAACGACGCTACAGAGCATTAAAGTTGTAGACGCCAGAGCCTGTGAATTTGTATATATACAGGATGCTTCTGTGATGACGTTACAGACTTTCAAGGATGATGGAGACGGATAAATTTATCAATTTGAGGTAAAGGTCTCTGGTTCTGAAACGAACGAGTCGAAAGTTATTAGCAAAAATTATTCTGATACCTCTGACAGTGGAATACATGCGCTGGTATCGTTGTTGCTGGGAATGTAGGGTATGCAACTTTCGGAGGTTGTAGTATGGACCAAGACAAGAAAAATGTCTGGTAAACATGAGCTCTATAATGCATGTCTGAGGAGCTATGAGCACTCGTTCATATTCACTACTGTGAAACACATATCCTCTAATGAACAAATGCTCATAGCTCTTAAGGTATGCATTTTAGAGCCCATGTTTACCAGACATTTTTTCTTGTTTTGACCCATACTACCACCTCTGAAAATTACCTATCCAACGGTCTTATGTATTCCACTGTCAGAGGGATCATAACTTTCGACTCGTTCGTTTCCGGTACAAGGATCCTTACCTCAAATTGATCATTTATCCTTCTCCATAATCCTTAAAAGTTTGTAACATCATCACGGAATCAAACTGTATATATATAGATCGATATTTTGACACTCTGTAGCGTAGTTGGATGACATTTCCGGACATGGGTTCCTATATAAAATTTGATCTACTAAGACCCTCAACAACCTCACGAAGTGTGTAACATGAATTGTGAAACACCATATATTTCCTAGCAGTCATTTGTCGTTATTAATTATCATACACCCTTTCTGGCCATACCACCCCAAAGGTAGTGGAAACAAATACAGTTGTGTTTCATAAAACATATTTCGCGTGTTTTCTTCTGTTAAACGTTTGTCGGCCGAAGTGGCCGTGCGGTTAAAGGCGCTGCAGTCTGGAACCGCAAGACCGTTACGGTCGCAGGTTCGAATCCTGTCTCGGGCATGGATGTTTGTGATGTCCTTAGGTTAGTTAGGTTTAACTAGTTCTAAGTTCTAGGGGACTAATGACCTCAGCAGTTGAGTCCCATAGTGCTCAGAGCCATTTGAACCATTTGTTAAACGTTTGTGTGTTGTCGTCCCAGGCTGAAGATGGGGAACCAAACGCTCATTCTTCTTAAGAGGTCTGAGAATGGTCTTATAATAATCACACACAGTCTAACAAAGGTACGTTATACACAACTGATAATTTGACACAGAGTGCTGACGAACATAGAGGTTAAGGAAATACAGTCAACGTCTGCAGAGTACACTGAATTTAGTAAACATGGCCATTTCTTATTATGTCTGTCAATATTACTTTAAGTTTTATTCTTCATGATTGGAATTTCGAGTATCACTCCTCATCTTCAGGGAGAAGTCTAAAATATTAATTGGCATCCGGTCATAGACACAGCCGTTAGTCCAAACATCATGTGAGTACTAATGTTGTCCAAGTCATAAGGTACATGAGTGGTCACAAATCAGGATATAGACCACGATAGTAACGTATTCCTTACGTTCGTATGGGCCCACCTGAGAGTAAATAAGTGTTCAGATAAACAGGCACGAGTAGCGCATTATTTTGTTTTTACTAATTTAGCCCTAAAACGTGATTGTCTTCGGATATTTATTGTTCTGATGGTAACACGTTCAGGTTTACTCTGAGGTGACAAAAGTCATGGGATAGCGGCATGCACTTAAGCAGATGGTGGTAGAGTCGCGTAGAGAAGGCACAAAAGGGCAGTACGTTGACGGAGGTGTCATTTGTACTCAGGTGGTTCATGTGAAACGGTTTCTGACGTGATTATGGCCGCACAGTGGGAATCAACAGACTTAGAACGCGTAATGGTACTTGGAGCTAGAAACGTGGAGCATTGAATTTTAGAAATCGTTAGGAAATTCAACATTCCGAGATCTTCAGTATCAACATTGTGCCGAAAATACCAAATTTCAGGCTTTACCTGTCACCAGGGACAATGTAGTGGCCGACGGCCTTCACTTAACGACCGACAACAGCGGCGTTTCCATAGAACAGTCAGTGCTAACATACTAGCTCACAGCATGAAATAACCGCAGAAATCAATGTGTAACGTGCGACGAACTTATTCGTTAGGACAGTGCTGCGAAATTTGGCATTAATAGGCTGTGGAAGCAGACGAACGTCGTGAGTGCCTTCACTAAGAGCACGACATCGCCTGCAGCACCTATCCTGGCCTCGTGACCGTATCGGTTGGACCCTAGAAAACTGGAAAGCCGTGGTCTGGTCAGATGAGTCCCGATTTCAGTTGGTAAGAGCTGATGGTAGGATTAGAAGGTGACGCAGACCCCACGAAGCAATGGACCCGAGTTGTCCATAAGTCACTGTGCAAGTTGGTGGTGGCTGTGTTTGCATGGAATGGATTGGGTCCTCTGGTCGAACGAACCGACCATTACAGTACGCTTGTTCGCCCACTGCTTGAATACTGCTCAGCAGCGTGGGATCCGTACCAGATAGGGTTGATAGAAGAGATAGAGAAGATCCAACGGAGAGCAGCGCGCTTCGTTACAGGATCATTTAGTAATCGCGAAAGCGTTACGGAGATGATAGATAAACTCCAGTGGAAGACTCTGCAGGAGAGACGCTCAGTAGCTCGGTACGGGCTTTTGTTAAAGTTTCGAGAACATACCTTCACCGAAGAGTCAAGCAGTATATTGCTCCCTCCTACGTACATCTCGCGAAGAGACCACGAGGATAAAATCAGAGAGATTAGAGCTCACACAGAAGCATACCGACAATCCTTCTTTCCACGAACAATACGAGACTGGAAAAGAAGGGAGAACCGATAGAGGTACTCAGGGTACCCTCCGTCACACACCGTCATGTGACTTGCGGAGTATGGATGTAGATGTAGATGTAGATGTAGACTGGAAATGGTTATGTTCGCCTATTTGGAGATCATTTGCAGCCATTCATGGACTTCGTGTTCCCAAACAATGATGGAATGTTTTGAATGACAAGCCGGTGTTTGCACTCAAAGCAATTTTTACGGTAATAGGACAAAGTACCATTTGGAATGCCATGAAGATCACCAACGGGCGAGGTAGCCACCTCGGCCGCCCAGAAGACTGTCTGCCGCCGTCCGTTTGGGCATGCCCAGCCGCTGGCCCTGCAGGCTGCTCCGTTTACAACGCAAGCGGAGCATAGGAACACCGAGAGGCTAACATCTCACCACGCCGCCGCCTCTGGCGCCCGTACCAACGAAGAATAACTGCAGCTTTGCCTAAACAGCGCTGTACAACACCTGAAACAACTCCCACCGGCACACAACACACCAGTAAAAAACGACTCCATTCCGGACAACGAAACGGAAGAACATTTGCCACACGAAGTTTCTTCATCGTCACAAAGCGAGGAAGAAACGGAACAGCAAAACGAAACGTAAAATCCACAGGTGAATGAGTTTGAGACGGTGCAATATAGATGCCGTCACCACCGGCAAAAAACAGCGGAGGAAAATCCGCGTTAACGAAAAGCGAAGGTGGAAACGGCCAGTCGATTTACTCAGATTGACACCTTCCCTCCTGCACAAGGAGAGGCACCAGCCGACACGAGCAACGCCCCTGCAGACAACGCAGGACCTGCAGAAGTGACACCAACACACTGCAGAATGCCGCCAATAACCATATATTATACGAAAAATTATGTACAGTAGAATACAACTCTCAAACAACAGCTACAGGGTTCACTCAAAGCAATTTATCAGGGAAACAGTGTAAGTAGGCAGTTTATGTTTTCTTACTGGCAACGTTACGTAGCGCTCTGTATGAAAGTCACTGGCTGTGCTGTGTGCAGTCTGTGGCTAGTTTGCATTGTTGTCTGCCATTGTAGTGTTGGGCAGTTGGCTGTGAACAGCGCGTAGCGTTGCGCAGTTGGAGGTGAGCCGCCAGCAGTGGTGGATGTGGGGAGAGAGATGGCGCAGTTTTGAAATTTGTAAGACTGGATGTCATGAACTGCTATATACAGGGTTATTACAAATGATTGAAGCGATTTCACAGCTCTACAATAACTTTATTATTTGAGATATTTTCACAATGCTTTGAACACACATACAAAAACTCAAAAAGTTTTTTTAGGCATTCACAAATGTTCGATATGTGCCCCTTTAGTGATTCGGCAGACATCAAGCTGATAATCAAGTTCCTCCCACACTCGGCGCAGCATGTCCCCATCAATGAGTTCAAAAGCATCGTTGATGCGAGCTCGCAGTTCTGGCACGTTTCTTGGTAGAGGAGGTTTAAACACTGAATCTTTCACATAACCCCACAGTAAGAAAACGCATGGGGTTAAGTAGGGAGAGCGTGGAGGCCATGACATGAATTGTTGATCATGATCTCCACCACGACCGATCCATCGGTTTTCCAATCTCCTGTTTAAGAAATGCTTCTGCTTTAGCCTTTTCCGTAAGATTTTCCAAACCGTCGGCTGTGGTACGTTTAGCTCCCTGCTTGCTTTATTCGTCGACTTCCGCAGCTACGCGTGAAACTTGCCCGCACGCGTTCAACCATTTCTTCGCTCACTGCAGGCCGACCCGTTGATTTCCCCTTACAGAGGCATCCAGAAGCTTTAAACTGCGCATACCATCCCCGAATGGAGTTAGCAGTTGGTCGATCTTTGTTGAACTTCGTCCTGAAGTGTCGTTGCACTGTTATGACTGACTGATGTGAGTGCATTTCAAGCACGACATACGCTTTCTCGGCTCCTGTCGCCATTTTGTCTCACTGCGCTCTCGAGCGCTCTGGCGGCAGAAACCTGAAGTGCGGCTTCAGCCGAACAAAACTTTATGAGTTTTTCTACGCATCTGTAGTGCGTCGTGACAATATGTCAATGAATGGAGCTACAGTGAATTTATGAAATCGCTTCAATCATTTGTAATAGCCCTGTATATTATGACTATCAAGGTAAATACATTGTTTGTCCTCTATCAAAATCTTTCATTTGCTAACTATGCCTATCAGTAGTTAGTGCCTTCAGTAGTTTGAATCTTTTATTTAGTTGGCAGTAGTGGCGCTCGCTGTATTGCAGTAGTTCGAGTAATGAAGATTTTTGTGTGGTAAGTGATTTGTGAAAGGTATAGGTTAATGTTAGTCAGGGCCATTCTTTTGTAGGGATTATTGAAAGTCAGATTGCGTTGCGCTAAAAACATTGTGCGTCAGTTTAAGCCCAGTCACGTATATAACTTTTCAAAAGGGGACGTTTCATATGTCGACCCTTAGCCGAGGATACCTCACTGGAATCTACTGATTTTTTCTTGTAGTTTGTGTAATTAGTGTAGCTTTTGTTTATTGCTAGCGCGTAATTATAGAGAGAGATTCCTTTGTAGTTGTAGTTTTTCATTGTTGTACAGTAAAACAGTTGTGGCATGCATGTAGATTTGCACCAAGTATTTCGCAGCTGCGCTTGCAATTAACTAGATATTATTTTCAGTGCTATGTTAATGCGTTCTCTTATTTTTGCTCTTCAAACTGTGTTTTTCTGTGTTGTCGTGTGAAATATTGTGACAATAATGGCGTGTGAAAAATGTAATACTAGGCTCCAAAGTAAACTGAGAAATGACAGTGAAGACGAAAGCAGTGTGTTAGCGCCACCGTGTAATGAATTAACTAATGTTCAACATAGTAATTTGGTAACCGTGCATAGGGAAATGGAGCGGGCGGCAAACAATGGCGTAGGCAGTGAAACAATTAGTGAACAGGGAAGCATTATCGATCGATCGCTCGGCAACAGCTCGCCTCAGGAATCCGAAATGACAGGACACAATTTTGCAAATACTGTAGATTCAGGTTTTGCGTCCTCACCGTTTTCTCAAATAAGGCAAGACACATTTTCTGCTTGTCAAAATGTGAGTGTTGCCGGTGCAAATGCACTGCCGAAAAGCGTAGAGGAACAGATTCCAGACACTAATGCATTGTTATTACAACGAATGCAACAAATGGAACAAAATCAGAGACAAACACAGCAAAAGCTTCAAAAGTTAGACACAATGGAACAACACCAGAGACAAACACAGCAACAGTTAGACCCAATGGAACAAAATCTTCAAAAGTTAGACACAATGGAACAACACCAGACACAAACACAGCAACAGTTAGACGCAATGGAACAAAATCTTCAAAAGTTAGACACCACACTTGAACAAACACGTGAAGATTTAACTACTGACTTACATAAAATCGAATCGAAATGTCAAAAAGTCTGTAATGACGTAAAAACACAAATTTGTGAGCATTTCCAACCTATTTTTTCGCGTCATGAAAATGCATTACAGAATCACGAAGCAGCCATAAAAGAACTGCAAACTATTGTTCATGAAAATCACGACACCTTGCAAGCTAAAATTGACTCAGTTGCATCTACCGATTCGGTTATGCAACTTGCAAAAACTCAGGAAAACTTAAAGGACACAGTAGATACGATTTCAACACAAATGGACACTCTGAAACTTGGTTCAGAAAAACACACAGAGGAAATAATTTCACTAATGGATGAAGTAGCCGAACTTTCAGATCAGTTCACTAACTTATCTACAAAGGTAGGTGATGATCTGAATGACACAAGACCTGTAGCCATCACTGACAAAGAAGAGTATGAACAAATTAAGAAATTCAAACAAAATCAGAATCAAATTAATACGCAACACAAAAGAGAAATCCGGGAAGTACAAGATCAGTTGGCACAAGTAATACAAAAATTACATATTTCAGAGAACACTCGCGCTCCAACACGGGAAGAGGGACTTAGAAATACGGAAAAGCCACAAAATAATAACACAGGGCATTTCGGAAATTATGAAAGAAATTGGCAAGGTGCACCTAATTTTGAGATGGAACCGCCGACACGAAGTAACAATGACCGATATGCTACTCGCCGACATGATGATTTTGACTACAAGCTGTTCATTAGTACACGTAAATTCAAAACATTTAAGAATTCTGGCAACGACATTCATCCACAAGCATGGCTCCATCAATTCTCTCATTGTTTTCCTCCCAACTGGTCGTTAGAACACAGATTAGAATTTATGCGTGGCTACTTAGAGAATGAACCAGCTGAAAGAAAGCGATCGGTCATTCACGATTGTCACAGTGAAGGAGAATTTTACCATGCGTTCCTCTCAGCATATTGGTCTCAAGCTACACAAGACCGAGTAAAACATAGCATCATGATGATGAAACACTTTGAAAAATCTGAATTTTCCAGTCTTGTCAAATATTTTGAAGACAAGTTGCACAAGAATCAGTACCTGTCAAACCCATACAGCCCCTCAGAACTCATCCGCATTTGCTTGATCAAATTACCTGAACATTTGCGATATATTATTTTGGCAGGACGTTGCAAAGACGACATTGAAGCTTTTCAGGGGCTCTTACAAGAACTGGAAATTGACACTGACAATCGCGGAATGCGAAAACAGGAGCACAACAATTATAGGTCACATCCGTCACAATTCCGCGATGACAGAAATAATAACTGGACACAACAAGGCTATTCTTACAACGTAAATCGTGACCAAAACAGACACCACCCATATGACAACCACTGGCAGAGTAATAGTTACAGAGAAAGATCGCATTTTCGTAGTAATGAATGTGACAGAGACAACCATAGAAACAGACAATATGGGAACCAAAATAATTATTATCAAGGGAGACAGAATAACTTCAGACGCAACGGTCCACCACGCAGTTACGATTCCGGGAGAAATTCTCCACCACATGACCGACAAGAAAGAAACTATGGAATCTACCGACATGACGACAGACGATATGATCGTAACGACAGACCTGAATTACATCAGAACTGGCGGGATTCAAACAGAACAGGGCACTCTCGAAAAGGTGAATTTGTAGAAGTTAGGTCTCCTAATCTTAACGATGCGCGCCAACAAAAAGACAGACAATGACCCACACCGCAGCCACGTGCGCCAGCTGGCTCGGTGAAAAATAACGTGGACGCTAACCTCGAGAAAATTTTTAGTATTCCTTACCGACGTATACCGCATGATAATTGCGTTCAAGTTGAAACTCTGCGTACTAGGAAGAGTAAAGGATTGCACCACATTTGTAAAACCGTTTATTGAGAGATAATCTGTTTTTTTTTTTAATTTAGTCTTTGCCATAAAATTTTTCACTTCACATTTCTAGTATGCATTGTGACTTAGAAACTGTTAATATGCAACAATGTTTGAAGTTAAATATACAATCAAGAACCAAGAGAACTTATTTAAACAGAAATTATGAATGCATTGTTATTGTGAACAGACGACACAGTGTTATTGTGTGTGTACGTTCTTGCTTGTTAGTTGTACGATTACGTAATGACTATAAGGCTCACATACTTAGAACATTTACCAGTACTGCTAATGAGATTTTAATGCAACATTTTGGTTTACTTGAAGATACATTCTGGATTTAAAGTACTTTCTGTGAGATACCAGATGACGCAGTGGTTAGTTTATGTGAAATATTTTATATGAGACTGTCACTGTAGCGGAAACTGCTGTCGTAAATATTTCCATAAGAAAGTTAAGTGATCACCTGCATGTAATGCGTCATGGGCACCCAGCTGTGTCAGACGCCTGGAGAAAAAGCCATTAGTGTGTGCCTTTTCAGAGGCATAGGTAGAAAAAAAAGGGAGTCCATTATCCTCGCTATTGACATTCCTTTGTAGAAAGCATCGCAAATACGACACGCTCAAACTTGAAAACATATGATTATACTGTGGAGCTCTTAATTTATGATATTTACTAAAATGCCTAATGAAACGATGAGAAACATTTCACGGCTATTGTCTTGCTAGTTGAGAGAAATGCCATATGGCTTGCTTTATGTGTTTATTTACTCATTTTGTTTAATATCTAGTTTCTAGCTGCACTGCAGCATTGGTTAAAATAAAATTTAATAGATGTACTAATATAAATATTTTATGCCTACAGATCCAGTAAATAATTTTATGATCTATTGAAAAAAAAACGAAGGAGCATAAAAAGACATTTCCCTTCACAGGAATTGCATACGGAATTTTCTTTTCAACTACGTGGTAATTTTTTTGGTAGTATAACTTCTTGTGGTGCACCACTTTAATTACATAGACATTAAGATGTGAATATACATTTCCCTCATCTGCATTGTTGTCTTTAATGTAATATTTTTTCTGCTTGAGCTATGTCATGTTCAGATATTAGTTATTGCATTTGCTGCTGCTATTTGCCAGGCATAGTGCTACTGAATTTTAATTTGTGTTACTCTGCTAAGCCAGATTTATTTTTCTTGTTTGCTGCACATTGCCTTATATTAGTTGTAATATTGCAACTGCTTTGCTAATTTCTATAATGCTGCTTCCTATGCAAATCTGCATTTTTTGTCATTGCTGTTTGTGTTAATTGTTTTGTGCTGCTGCATTGCCTCGTCCCTTAGTTTAGCATCTGAGCTCAGTAGATTTAAGTTAGCTTAAGAGGGGGTAGACTATATAAGAGAATGAGTTGCAATGAATTGGAAAAAATGCATTGAGAAGTTATACGAAAAAAGTACAGAAAGCAGGTACAGATAGGACTTTTTGGGAATAATGGTGAACGAAGGGACATCTCCAAGAAAAAAAAGGTTTTGTTTGCAAAATACTGCAGTACCAAATGTTACACTGAAAACAAACCCTGTCCTTTCCTCTTGTGTTATTCTGCTATGTGTTTGTGTACTCTTGTGTGTTTGTGTTTTTCCTGTCTTGATGTGTTTAGCTGATATGAGATATGTTGTGGAATTTTTCTAATAATATGTTATTTTCTTTGTAAAGATGTTTAGACATTATTTATTCTGTTTTGTTTTAATGCTCATGTGTGAAGTTGATGTTTCAAAAGTTATTCTGATCTTTTATTTACGAACTTATGTCATAATTCCTGTAACACTGATGTATATGTTATTTCGATTCTTTTGTAAAGCCTGTACTACAAATGTTATCTGTATTGTTATGTTCTTTAATGATGTATTTTGTACCTTTGTAATTGTATTCTTATGTTATAAAATTGTAATTGACACCAGTTCATCATATTATTAACTTGTAAGTTACATTTCACTGCACACGTTTCTGTTGGTCATAGTATATGGACAATATGTGAGAAGTAGGGACTGTTAGTGTTTGCACGTGTGTTAATAATTCAGCAAGGGACTGGATAACAGCATTTCTGGTTCTAAGGACAATTCCAAAAACTTTGTGAGTGCACAAGTGGTGGTTATGGACTTGCTATATTATCCGCAAGACTTTTCAATGGTGATTGTGCACCTGCACAGTCATAACAGATGGCTGCTGGCCATCTCTATAAGGACTGCAGTGGGTCTGCATCTTTGATGACCCACCAATACCGTAATCTCTACCAGGACTACAGTGGGTCTGCTCTGTGATGACCTACCTACCACTATTCTTCAAAACTTCGACTGACTCTGCTGTGGGTTTGCTCTGTTGTGGCCCATTACCTGTCTGCATGTCAAGAGTCAGCACTGTCTTTCCGTTGGAAGGACAACACTACTTCTTCAAGACTGCATGGACATCCACTACTTCCGTGTGCATTTTCTTTTGCTGCTCAGACTTTGAGAAAAACACTGCAATTTTACTGTGATGAATGATCAGGACTGTCTTTATGGACTGTGAGAAAATTTTAGCTTTTGACCAACATTGTATCAATAAGTGTGTGTATTTGATATCTTTGTTATTGTAATTATGAAAAATTTTATCAAATCATTAGTGGCCACTGCCCAAAACAATTTGTAAAATTTTTTGTGGGGAGCATGGGGGCTATGTAAGTAGGCTGTTTATGTTTTCTTACTGGCAACGTTACGTAGCGCTCTGTATGAAAGTCACTGGCTGTGCTGTGTGCAGTTTGTGGCTAGTTTGCATTGTTGTCTGCCATTGTAGTGTTGGGCAGCTGGATGTGAACAGCGCGTAGCGTTGCGCAGTTGGAGGTGAGCCGCCAGCAGTGGTGGATGTGGGGAGAGAGATGGCGCAGTTTTGAAATTTGTAAGACTGGATGTCATGAACTGCTATATATATTATGACTATCAAGGTAAATACATTGTTTGTTCTCTATCAAAATTTTTCATTTGCTAACTATGCCTATCAGTAGTTAGTGCCTTCAGTAGTTTGAATCTTTTATTTAGCTGGCAGTAGTGGCGCTCGCTGTATTGCAGTAGTTCGAGTAATGAAGATTTTTGTGTGGTAAGTGAATTGTGAAAGGTATAGGTTAATGTTAGTCAGGGCCATTCTTTTGTAGGGATTATTGAAAGTCAGATTACGTTGCGCTAAGAACATTGTGTGTCAGTTCAAGCCCAGTCACGTATATAATTTTTCAAAAGGGGACGTTTCATAACAGGACAAAGTACCATTTGGAATCCCATGAAGATCATCAAAGGGCAATGAACTTCCTCAAACAATACCAACTTCCATTTTTCACCCACCAGCCCTCTGAGGCAAAGGAACTGAAAGTGGTAATTATACGTTTACTTGCATCGGTTTCAGTGGCGGAAGCGGCCAGGGCACTACAGGTAAAAGGCTTCGCGGCTGCAAGGGTACATCAATATGACGAGGAAAGGAGCAAACAGCGACTTGGTACCAATGCCAATCTTAGTCATGAACTTTCCCAAATCAAAGGAAAACGACAAGATCTACAACATACAATATCTACGGTATACAAGGGTGTGAATTGATCATAATGCAAGAAAGATGGATCAAAACTGTGGTGTCACCGCCAGACACCACACTTGCTAGGTGGTAGCCTTTAAATCGGCCGCGGTCCGTTAGTATACGTCGGACCCGCGTGTCGCCACTATCAGTGACTGCAGACCAAGCGCCGCCACACGGTAGGTCTAGAGAGACGTCCTAGCACTCGCCCCAGTTGTATAGCCGACTTTGCTAGCGATGGTTCACTGACAAATTACGCTCTCATTTGCCGAGACGATAGTTAGCATAGCCTTCAGCTACGTCATTTGCTACGACCTAGCAAGGCGCCATTATCATTTGCTATTTATCTTGTGATGCATGTACCGTCAGACCGATGTTCACCAATTATGGATTAAAGTTAAGCATTCCAGAAGCTCCGTACTTTTTTTACTAGACTCAATTCCTTTAACTGTTCCAGACCTCACGCCAGCCTGCGTGAGCTTAAACGCGTGCCTTTCGGCTATCTCCTAGTGGCTTGGCTGTCTTGCCAAGTCACAACAAAAACAGTGTAAGAAGGGCCAGGGATCTGAGCACACAGCTAATTACCTGTATTGCTCGTTGCCAGCACGTTGTGTCCGCTGTGCAGGCTTCCATGCATCGAAAGGCTGCACAGTGCCGCGCACAGCAAAGGCAAAATGCGCAAGGTGTGAAAAGGACCACCTGGCTTCTTAGAAAGGCTTTGAAACAAAAACAAGAATTACGTCGCAAGACCAAAACTAGGAAACCGAGGACGCCAAACAAGTGCAGATGACGCAACCGAAGCTGGTGTTTGCACGGCAAGAGGCACCACCCCAGCAGACGCAGGCCCCACCACAGACCACAACACAACCCTCAACTTGCCACACAACTGATACACCTGCAGGAGTCAGGCGGACAGCAAGAACCTCCTCTGATGCATTTCACAATTGTCCGGGAACGCAGGAATCAACACCCTTTGCCGCAAGTCACCTGACATCGCAAAGTATTACGAAGCCATTTTCACAAGCTTTGACGGACATTGCATTGCTTCTCTCAGCGTTCTAGCAGAAAACCACATCCTTACTCAGCTTGGTGGAAGGAACAATCAAAGCGTTCGTGTCGCCTTAAATGGACCTACGAAAGGCAACGAAATACCTCCGCTTACTTAAGACGTTAATGGCCGCATGGGACTTCTCAGTTAAAAAGCTATCGTAATAGCTCCCACCTCTTCTATTCCTCTAGATAGTTGAAAGACTATTGCAGACTTTCCTACGTGGGAACACTCAAAAAGAACAAATGGCAAATCCCCAATGAATTGAAAGAGATAAAAAGGAAAGGAGCCATTTTCTACAATGTTTACATTCCGCAAAGAGGGCACTATGGTGTCAAATGTGCCCATAATAAAAATAACAGGAAAAACGTCATTGCGAATTCCAGCATGCATATGGATGGAGCGATTGACGAAGAAAGTGGGGACAAAATGTCTCTGAGCACTATGGGACTTGACTGCTGAAAGTGGAGACAAAAAGAAATCGAATGTGATTACCTGTAGGTGTGGACGTGGTCGATAAAATGTGTTCTGGGTACAATGTTCAAAGAGGCGCAAAACGGTGGTCAGTCGTTATTTTTTACGCGATGTTGAATGTTGCTGGAATAAACAACCAGATCATATCTTTAACAAACAGAATCGAAGTGCCGGCCTGCCGAATCTTCCTCCCTAATCTGGTAAAAGAACTAAAAGAAGCCAGATGCAAAAGCGTTCGCTGCTGCCCCAGTTGCCTCGAATTATTTAATTCCGTCTTCGGGAACTTCTTCCCCAAATTGAAACACGTGCGACTCCCGGTAACACAACAACCGAGGGCACCAAAACGCGAAAGCGCTGCCAAATATGTTGGGAGAACAAGACTCTACCCACGGTCAATATTTATGTGCAATGTTTTGTCCCGATAGCTGTGACGTTGATGAAGACATCGAAGACAGTGGGTGATGATACATCTTCCGTTTTTATTTTACTTCCTTAGAAAGGGACGTTATTTTTTACTGCTTCCGTACCTGTTTCATTGTTAGATTCTAGATACATTACTGTATTCTGAGTAAAGTTTCTACATGGTAATAAATAAACGTTCTAGTGCTCATTCTCACACAATAAATGTCCAGTTGCTATTATTTTAATACATACATGTTTTGTTCTGCGCTATGTTTATTTATTCACTATAACATCTGAGGTTAACTGAAGCTAATGGGACAACGTTGATGTAGTATCTCGCAGATACAACGCAACCACCAATGTGCCCGCTAGTGACGTGACCATTGAAGTATTAATCGGAGTGCGAACGGCGTTCACAATAAAAAAGCGGAACTAACCGACTTTATTACACGTCACCGCGTCGACGTTGCGATGGTGATGAAAACCAAGCTTACGGACTCAGTCTTCTCTCGTCCCCGTAATATGCAGATGTACAGGACGCCTATGATGGACCGGAGCTGAGGTGCCACAGCAATTTTCCCACGAAATTCGATATGACACCATATGGAGACACTACCACCGCTGCAGACGTTGGAGGATACAACTGTTCAAACAGCAGTTGGAAACATTACGTTGGTGACAGGATATATCAGCCCAAACTGCTGGCTCATTCGAGAAGATTACTCACAATCTTCGACAGGTACCCAAAACTTCTCCTAGCGGGCGATTTAAATGCCAAACACTCCACTTGGAAATCCAGAAAAACAACCAGAAGCGTTACACACTTTTAGAGCTTCGATAGCACCTAAACTGTGTCGTGCACGGGTCACTGCATCCTACCAGGATTAGTCACTTCCAGGGTCAATCAGATGATTTCCTCAACATTGCGTTAGCAAAAGGCATTGATTCAAACGTATAGGTACGCGACATAAATGACCTATAATCGGATCACCTGTCAGTCGTGGAAATCATCAGCTGCTGCAGATAGGTGAGACCACCCATTAACCAAACGGAAGTCAACTGGAACCAGTTCAAGAGGTTCCTCACTAATAACGTCAGGCCGACAATATTTCTACATACGACTATTGATACTGACACGGCATTAGAAACTTCAACAACGAAGATCCAACAGGCATATCGTAGGACGGCAAACGTCACATATCAGACCCACAATTTACTATCTTCCCACGCCACCTGCAAAAGATGAAGACGCTGCGCAACAGAGTGATAAACTGTTGGTGAGATTTAGAGATGCAGCTGACAGACGGAGAACGACACGATTGTCGAGAGAACTGCCAAAATGAGCAGTAGAGTGGAGTCAACAAACAAGGGAGAACACCGTGCCCCAATTTGTTTTACAACCAAGGAACGAGTGGAAGCTGGTGAAACGACACGGCAACCAAACATCAGCTAAGCGAACCTTTGCGGAACGGAATGAATTGGTATACAAAGCTACACAACAGGCCGAACTGTTTGTAGACACGTATATCCAGCAAATGACGTCTCCAAAATTTATACAAGGCCTCAGAGGCCGACAAAGGGACGATGAAGAAGAAATACAGGCTTTCGTCGCACAATTCCGAACGGAACCGCTTAGTGTTCCTTCAACCTAGTCTTATCATTCCATGAGCGGTAGTGCAAATCATCAGGAGGGCAAACAACTTGGTACTTTGGAATTGACCGTATAACCAATACTGGACTTCAGCACCTACCGTAAAAAGCCGTCGTCCTCTTCACGAGGATCATAAACAACTGCTTGATGACCACATACTTTACAGTGGCGTGGGAAATGGGGAAGATAGTACTAATACCAAAACTGGGAAAAGATCTGGCGGTACCCATGAACCATCGGCCCAAAAAATTACTATCCACGCTGGGAAGAATCCTGAAACGTGTGCTATTGGCTAGGATGACAAACTGTTTCCAGGAACACGAAATTATCCGGCTGGAGCAGTTTGGCAGCAGAATTACAACTGGTATGACTCAATAAGCACCGTAACGAGGCAGGGTATCTTACCACCTCATGTCTGATTCTTCACGACATGGCGATTCGATTGATATGCACATGCCATACTTTAGGCGTAATTAGCTTAATTTGCATAATGAGAAGTGCAATGAGCAATCAGCACAAATGTGGCTTTCATGTCCTCTCTAATTTGCATGCAGATAAATGCATAAATTTGTATATGGGTTCAAATGGCTCTGAGCACTATGGGACTCAACTGCTGTGGTCATAAGTCCCCTAGAACTTAGAACTACTTAAACCTAACTAACCTAAGGACATCACACACATCCATGCCCGAGGCAGGATTCGAACCTGCGACCGTAGCGGTCATGCGGTTCCAGACTGTAGCGCCTTTAACCGCTCGGCCACTCCGGCCGGCCAAAATTTGTATAGCAACGTGCAATTGAAGTGAAAGGGACCAGTCACTCAAGTTAGAACGCAGAAGCGCGACATTGAAATCCCATTTAGGAAACATTAGTGAAGCACAAAAAACTTCCCCCCACCGCAAGGAACCAATTTAACACGACAAGGGTCTGGGCCATTGCCTCTGGGCATTTCAGTGGCAGGTGGAAAAAAAACCTCTGCTTTGGAGTTTTAGTAACCACTCGCATCACGTGATATGTCGTGAATAGCTCGCGGGCTTCATATGTAAGGACATCTACCCTGACGAAACTTAAACGCAATAACAAAAACTCAGACGATGACTGAACGAAAGGAAGACAAGGAGGGAGAAGGCGACGTTATTGCGATGGAGAAGATTACCAGGAGAATTCTCATTGGATTGAACAAGCAAGTACAGAATGTACAGAGCACTCCATTGGCTGATACCAGTGTTGATCCGAGGCAAGGTCGCGGTACAATGGGAGAAGTTCATGACGATTTAGTCAACTGCGGATGGATAATTGGGGCTCTCTTCTCTCGAGAGGTATCGAGTGTTGCACGGGGCGCTTAACAACCTGTGGTGACTCAGACACAGGTTTTTCTGTGAACATTTTTGGCTCGCTAGGCTCTGTTTCATCCCTCGTAGATCTCCAAAGTGGAGAAAACGAAATAAGTCGGATTAGATAACATTCTTGCGAGAACTCTGAGAGCAATATTGTGCACTTCGCCCAGCCTTGGCCAGCATGCATAGCAATTCTGTTTTAGCCCAGGAACACATGCAGTCTTCCGCTTCATGGAAACTTAGGGAAGTTTCGGGTGGTTAAATTCAGTCAGAGGTTAGCATAGTGTTATTAGGTTTACAGGTCAAAGACACGTCGCATGAAGCAGCCGGCCACCGCCACCATTGTTGCTGCACACTTCGAAACATAAATCACACATTGCTGAGGCTCTAAATGTTGGAGTCACTAGCGTGCTTACACTTCAGAACTGTGTAAGCTTGGAGTAGTAGCTAGAATTCCCTCGCATTTGTGACAGCCACACATTTATTTTGTTAGTTACTAGGAATAATAGAGTCATCTGCCAGGATTGTCATTTACCTTATATTCTGTGAGTTAGTAGCAGTAATAAGGTGCATTATCCTGTTAGAAAAAAATTTTTTTGTTACTCCGCACTGATGCCAGATCTAAGAGTATTAGCCGGCCGAAGTGGCCGAGCGGTTCTAGGCGCTGCAGTCTGGAACCGCGCGACCGCTACGGTCGCAGGTTCGAATCCTGCCTCGGGCCTGGATGTGTGTGATGCCCTTAGGTTAGTTAGGTTTAAGTAGTTCTAAGTTCTAGGGGACTGATGACCTCAGAAGTTAAGTCCCATAGTGCTCAGAGCCATTTGAACCATTTTTTTTTTTTGAGAGTATAACTTAAAAGAAAGTGTGTGCTATAACTGCCTAAACAATTTAAGTTTTCGTTTGTATGATATGTATATATACTTTATTTAAATGTTGGAGTCAGTAGTTAGAGCAATTTCTGTTCTTTCATTGCTGGTGCGTAGGTGATTGTCTCGTCGTTGCTGAGTTCCGCTGGATTCCATTACAACAATACTGAGTTTGAAAGTACAGCTTCGCACTGAAATTTCGATTTAAAAACGTAGGAAATTTACGTGGGGACTATGTACCTATGTTGCTTTGGAAAAGAGTTAAGTCATATGATCGAATGTTAACGCGAATTCAAGCGCGCGAACGTCCTGAAGGTTAGAGAGATCCGGAGGCGGAAAGACATAGATCAGGACAAAGACAGGTTGTTGACCACCTGGATAGGATCGAGATCGACATGTGGGAAGATAATTTGCGTGAACAGCACAATTTAGAGCAGGGAATGTCAAATGATAAGGCAGGCATAGTTACACAACAATTGCACCTGGCTGCACATGATGAACATGGGGATGAGGCTTTGAGTGAGGTAGACGTGGATTCAGATGGGTTTAGTTAGAGTATGTAGAACCGAACGAAATCATACGGAACCAACCGGCACAATATAGGGCCGAAAGAACGAGTGGTAATGCACCAGCAGCCTGCTCTGAACTCAAGGAATCGCCACTGGAAACACAGAATAGGGAAAGACTGCATGACAATGGTTACAGGGGGAGGCAGGAACGTACCAGATAATGCGTTTGCAGTGTTTCAGTACTTGACTCAGACCATGCAAACCATGCAAAATGGGTTGCAGCAAACCCTGAAACAAACGAATACAGGGATACTAACTCTTGAAACGGAACAGAAAAAATGCGAGAGGATATCAGTCACAAAATCCAAAACACGCTAACAGATCTAAATAAACAATTATATCAATTTCGAAAGGATACGAAAGAATCACGAAGCGTGATTGAAACGTGCACGGCTGGTCACAAACAAATGCGAAAAGACATAGATAAGATACAAAAGGACAGAAACAGGTTGCGTGGCGATACTCAACAGAGCGTCGAAAAAGTTAACCAATGGTTCAGAGTATTTTACAAGGAGCGCAACTTGTCAAGCGCAACATGTAAACGAGGAAAGAACAATAAAGAGAAGTGTTACAAAAACAGCTTTAAAGCGATTTCGTAGCCGAATTCTAAGAGTAGTGTAGTGTCACAGAATAGTAAAGAGGCAGTAGGTTCGCCAAGAGGTAAGAGGATTGCACATGTATCGGAATGTGTCGTCACGCAGGGGCAGTGGCCTGGTTACACACAACAGGCGAGAGAGAATTGCTTAGCACGCGGGTTTGTGTTAGATGGAGACTTTCGTAGAGTGTAAGACAGAGGTATAGCCTCAGCTGTACTGCATTTCATAACATCGTGTAAGTCTGCCGTAACAACACGTAACTCTGTCACAAGAACACCTAAGGGGCGAGTACGACAGATAAATGAGCAGTATAAGTGGAACGAATGTGTTCATTACAAACGAGCATGACGTCAGGACGTCACTCATGCTTCCTTTAAATACGCCAGCTTTAATAGCAACAAGGCACTCGCAGTTAGACTTGCAGCTAGATGTGTACTGGGACGCTGCGTAGCGCTCAACTCGGTGATTGACATGTTAATCTTTATTAAGGATATGTTGCAGTAAGGGTGGCCCATCCAGCAGCAGACGTGAGGGGACAGTACCAGCTCTGGTCCTCTCTGCTACCGCTGTCCATCATCAACCCAGGATTAGCAGACATCGTGGCAGACTCGCTCGTCGCCAATGCTGACCACATCAGTGAGCCGTCGTCGAGATTGTGCGGGGCCTAGGCCCTGTGCATCTGCCGTCATAACCGGGTGAGCCGACAACGCTGGGGGACTGCAGCCCGTTCCGCCTGTCCACCGCAGACGAGCCACCAGGAGGAGCAGGGAAGAAGGCGGGGTGGGATAGAGTACACTCCACACTACGAGAACGCTTCTCGTGCCGACAGCGCCTGGACTTCAACCCGGAGCCTCGTACGCACAGCGGCCTGCTGTCTGCCGCCAAGCCGGCCGGCTAGCCGGGCACCGCCAGCCACGCGTGGCAGAAGTAAGGGCATTCCACCGCTACGCCACAGCACGCGGCGATGCACTAGCAAGACTGGTGCAGCCCGGAGCTGGTGTTATCACTCCGAGTCAGCGAGGACTCGGGGAAGGTCGTTGATATCACCAAGCTGAGCCAGCCTGTGTTACGCGGGCCACATTGTACTCGGCAGGAATAAAGGTGTCATGAATTAATAATGTTTCTTTGGCGTTTCTGACGCGTCCACAGTCATTTCCTAGCATCCTGTCAACTGGAGAGGTCACCACTCGGCTTCCAGTCCACAGTAGGCGACCGGGAACACCGGGGCGCCTACAGATTTGGTGTCAGAAGTCCTCGCGACCACCACCAACAGATTTGGTATCAGAAGTGTTCGAACCGCCCACTACAGCACTGGCCTGAAGATCTGGTATCTGGAGTCGTCGACAACGCCACTGCAGGACTGACACCACAGAGTTGCGGTCAGAACTGTCGACTCTACGCAGCCTTGTAGTAAGTGCACGCGGCGATTTTTGTTAATAACTATGGATGCACGTTCTTTGTTGGGAGTCCAGTTTGTGAGACCCTCGGAAACAGCGGATTTATCTGAGTTTAAGGGAAACAGTTGGGAAACGTACTTGGTACCAGTCAGATGTACTGTGTGTAATTTAACGGGGCATGTGGAGCCATGCACGAAGTTTGTACCAGTAGAATGCTCAATTTGTAGACGGTTTGATCACGCAGTGCACAATTGTAGAGAGTGTCGCTGGGCAATAACAAGGCGGAAGGATTAATTTTGTTTAGTTGTGCATTGTGAGTCTTGTTTGTATTCTTGTGTGTAGTGCTCAACTGTGACAAAGGAGTTGAGTAGCTAGTGTAGTTATTGTTCTGAGGAGTAAGTTGTTGGTAATTTGCACAAATCATGCCGGAAACAAGATCTGTTAGTACTGAAGTGAGTATAGCTGCTCTGACGGAGCAAGTCTCAAAATTGTTAGAAGAGAATGCGCAGCATAAGTTACGTCATGTAGAATTAATGACGCAAATGGAGACCTTGCGTTCGGCGTAAGAGTTGCAAACGGGTTCAAGTGAGTGCAAGTCAGTTGCAATGTCCGACCTTGCAATATATCCTTCAGTAGCTAACCTGATCACGTCTTTCTCGGGTACAACAACAGAGGATGTCACAGCGTTCATTAACGATGTTTTGGCAACAGCTGCAATGAACAATTGGTGTGACGTAACTACGTTACATATGGCAAATTTGCGACTTGCAGGGGAAGCCAAGACGTTCGTGATGTACCGTGAGACGCTTAGTAAGGCGAGCACATTTGAAGAATTGGCAGATGGGTTACGACAAAGATATCGTAAGCTGAATACTGCAAGATTTTTTAGGGAGAAGTCAGCTAATTTGACACAGAAGGTCAGTGAGACAGTGGAGTCTTTTTCAGATAGGATACGGAAAATTACTTCGCAGACCTATGAATTATCGGGCAATCCTGATGCGGATCGTGTATTACTACGAGAGGCAGAAAACAGAGCCCTCGATGTATTCCTCAGGGGAATTCCTGCAGAATTTTCTCGTAGTAGGGTTAGGATGGAGAATCCTGGGGATTTAGCTGCAGCACTGTGTATTGCAACGCATCTGCAGGAGATAGACATTGCAACACGGGTTCGCAATGATAAACGCATCTTTGCGTCGGAGAGGAATTGTTACCATTGTGGGAGGAAAGGTCACGTGAAGGCTCAATGCAGACAGCCGCAGTGCTATGTTTGTAAACGCTACGGTCACAAGGCGAATGAGTGTCGTAGTAAGTAGAATGGTAATGGGAATAAACAGGAAAAAGCGTTAAACGGGAACTGGAGTGTTTCGTCCGTCGGAAGACATTCCCGGTAAGCAGAACTGCGGTGAAAACTAGTACAGAGATGGATTGTTGCTTGATGGGTGTTGTAAGGACTAACAGATGTAAGTTTTTGATTGATACAGGGACACATTTATCTGTTGCTAGTCTAGATCTCGTGGGTAAGAGAAGACTAGGTACTCCTAGGTATACATTACTTGGAGTAGGGAATAATGAGTTGCAATCATTGGGTACAACACAGCTCGTTTTTAAGATTGGAACTGTAGAGTTCGGAGAGCAAATGGAAGTGTTGCCAATTGTGGGACAAGGGTATTCTGTGATTCTCGGATTGGACTTCCTCGATAAACACCATGCTATAATTAGTCTTTCACAGCGTACAGTTGAACTTAGTGGAAACTTGTTTTCAATGGGTACAACAGCTGTAAATGTTTCTACGTTGCGAGGTGCATCCGTTGCTAAGATGTCACCAATTGAACCGTGTACAAGGGCATTAAAGATGATTACGCATGTCAAAGTGCCTTCGGGTACTGGGAAGTTAGTTTGGTTGTCAGTAGGTACCGATGTACCACAGCAGAGACTGTGTGTGGTGGAGCCACTGCAGAGCAATGAAGCATTGGATGAAATGCATTGTTTTATTAAGAGGAGCGTTACGCGCGTAACGTATATAAATGGGGAACTGATGATTCCGGTCAGTGTAGATAATTTTGGGGCAGATGAAGTGGATCTCCCAAAGGGTTTAGTGGTAGCAAGTTTGGAAATACTCGACCATGAGGATACAGGTGAATCCCAAGGTGATTATAACGTCAAGCAAACCGTCAAGGACCGAGCGAGGTGGCGCAGTGGTTAGCACACTGGACTCGCATTCGGAAGGACGACGGTTCAATCCCGCGTCCGGCCATCCTGATTTAGGTTTTCCGTGATTTCCCTAAATCGCTCCAGGCAAATGCCGGGATGGTTCCTTTGAAAGGGCACGGCCGACTTCCTTCCCCATCCTTCCCTAATCCTATGAGACCGATAACCTCGCTGTTTGGTCTCTTCCCCCAAACAACCAACCAACCAACCAAACCGTCAAGGCGTCTGTACTACGTGATAAGATTCGTCATTTGGAGAATGGTGATCGGAAAGCTATGGAAGCTTTGTTATTAGAGTATTTAGATTTGTTTAATTCAGAAGGTCCATTACCAGCAACTCCTATTACACAGCACCGTATACCGACTGGCGATAGTCCGCCAGGCCGGCCGAAGTGGCCGTGCGGTTAAAGGCGCTGCAGTCTGGAACCGCAAGACCGCTACGGTCGCAGGTTCGAATCCTGCCTCGGGCATGGATGTTTGTGATGTCCTTAGGTTAGTTAGGTTTAAGTAGTTCTAAGTTTTAGGGGACTAATGACCTCAACAGTTGAGTCCCATAGTGCTCAGAGCCATTTGATAGTCCGCCAGTCTATAGAAAACCATACAGGATAGCGAAACACCTACAACCACTAGTGGAATAATTTATTAATCAACAGCTAAGGGACGGTATTATAGAGAACAGTGAAAGCCCATGGTCTGCCAACATAGTGGTAGTTCCTAAGAAGGCTTGGACGGTACTAAAAACTATAGGTTTTGTTGTGATTATCGTTTTTTGAACGCACGAACTGTAACAGATGCGTATCCAATACCGAACATCACGGAAACATTGACAACCTAGGTCGGTGTAAACATTTTTCGACACTAGATCTATGGAGTGGGTACCATCAGATAGAAGTATGTCCCGATGATAGACCAAAGACGGCCTTTACAACAAGTCTTGGTCACTTTCAGTATCGCAGAATGCCATTTGGGTTGAAAAACGCTCCTGCTACTTTCCAGCGTCTGTTAAATGGTGTGCTTCGGGCACTGAAACCGAAGATTGCTATGGTATACCTCGATGATATTGTTACTTTTTCGCGTAATATAGAAGAGCATGTGGAACGACTGAACGAAGTATTTAGTAGGCTAAGAGCGGCAAATCTTACGCTTAATGTCGACAAATGTCAGTTTGCCCAGACGCAAGTGACTTATCTTGGGCATATCTATCAGTCAGGATGGGGTAAGAACGGATCCTCGTCTAACGTCGGCTGTGCATGGTTTTCCAGTACCACAGACCACTAAACAAGTTCAGCAATATGTCGGTTTATGTAATTACTACAGACGATATGTAAAGGGGTTCGCGGAAATTGCACATCCATTAACGAGATTGTTAAAGAAAGGTGTTAAGTTTGAATGGACAGCACAGTGTCAGGAGGCATTCGAGAAGCTCAAACAGATACTAACATCAGACCCATTGTTGATACTTCCTGATTTCGAACAAGAGTTCATACTATCTTGTGATGCTAGTAATATTGCTGTAGGTTGTATTCTTTCTCAGAGGGTTAATGGACAGGAATATCCAGTGGCTTATGCTTCCAGGCAACCGAATAAGGCAGAGAAGAATTATTCAACTACAGAGAAAGAAATGTTAGCAGTGATTTATGGTATCTCGTATTTTCGCTGTTATTTATATGGGCGTAAGTTCAAGGTGATTACAGATCACGCAGCACTGAAGTTCAAATGGTTCAAATGGCTCTGAGCACTATGGGACTTAACATCTATGGTCATCAGTCCCCTATAACTTAGAACTACTTAAACCTAACTAACCTAATGACATCACACAACACCCAGTCATCACGAGGCAGAGAAAATCCCTGACCCCGCCGGGAATCGAACCCGGGAACCCGGGCGTGGGAAGCGAGAACGCTACCGCACGACCACGAGCTGCGGACAGCACTGAAGTGGTTGTTGGGGTTGAAAGATCCTTCGAGTCGTTTAACGAGGTGGACACTGAAACTAAGTGAATTTGACTACGAGGTAATTCACAAACCAGGGGTAAAACATACGAATGCAGATGTGCTTAGTAGAAAAATAGCAGCTGTACAAGTTGTGGGCATAAGTGAGAAGGAGTGGATAAAGGCGCAAGCCACTGACAGAGAGTGTCAATTGTTCCGAACGCAACAGCAGTTTGAAATGCAGGATGGGTTGCTTTGCAGGAAGAAGAAGTGCGGACTACGCGTCGTAGTACCAGAGTCGCTGAGGGAAGAAATGTTGAAACAAGCGCACGACCATGTATTGTCAGGGCATGGTGGTAAAAGAACGACTGATAGACGGGTAGCTGAAAGGTTTTGGTGGAAGACACGTCGCAATGATGTAGAGCGGTATGTGCAAAATTGTATACCGTGTGCACAGAGAGCAGATTTACGTCATCAGAAAATTCAGTTACAGAGACTACCTGAAGCGGATCGTCCGTTCGCATTCATCGGATTAGACGTAATCGGAGCATTTAACAAGACCCAAGCGGGTAATCGATACGTATTAACAATATTAGATCATTTTTCCTGATACCTGGTAATGGTAGCTATTCCAGATCAGAAAGTAAGCACTGTTGCGCAAGCCTTAGTAAATAACTGGTTGCTGAAGTATGGTGTGCCTGATACTATAATTACAGATCAGGGTAGTAACTTTATGTCGGAGCTGATGAAGCAGTTATGCCGTTTATTGAAAGTTAAGAAATTGCGGACAAGCCCATTTCATCCTCAGTCGAATGGACGAACAGAACGGGTTCATAGGACGTTAGTTAAGATGATTAGTCATTACGAAAATTCAGAACACACGGATTGGGACGTGCATTTAAATCTGTTGACAAGCGCATATAACGCGAAAGTTCATACAGGAACGGTGCTCTCTCCGTATGAGGTAATTTATGGTTGGAAAATGCCATCACCATTTGATGTGCTCAAACCTCAGGTAGGTTCACAGGATGAGTCAGTGAAGAATTTCGCCAAGAAATTGAGAGAGAATTGGCAAAGGGTACGGCGTGCTAATACTAAAGCTTTGGAGAAACAAGAGAATATTGGGCAAAGAACAGGTAAACTGCCGCAATACAGAATTGGTCAGTGGGTATTGTTGGCTAATCCTTATGTTCCAAAGGGTAAAACGAAGAAGTTTTTGACGAAATATTCTGGACCATATCAGGTAAATGAAATAGTGTGTCCAGTGAACGTAAAGTTGCAGTTACCAACCAAGTCGTCAGTAGTTCATGTGAGTAGGATTAAGCCGTTTAAGGGCGCAGTGGATGCGTTATCGCAGATTCCTCCAGCAGTAACAAAGGGTGTGAGGGTACCGAAGCTAAAAGAACAGCAGAGGAACGTTCCTTACGCACTTAGGTCTAGGGATACGTAGATTAAGTGTCCTCGGGGAGGAACATGTCGTACTTATTGTTATTAGGTAATAGGGTATGTGTAGTTTTTACTTGTCATTTGTGTGTTTTAGACGTGGTAAGGAAGGGAGCGATTGACATGGCTTCCTTTTCCTTCAGATGCCGTGCCAGGATGTGGCCTGGGAAACTTTTCGTCAGTCTGGTACTACTACACTGTTGCAGAGGAGAGGTGGTGCAGGTGCAACCACTAGATAAGGGAATTTTGTTTGCAAGACAATTAGAAGTGGTATTGTCAAGCCGCAGCTGGACAATTGTGATCATGTATAATATATGGGGAGTGAGGAATGATGTACAGACACTACAGGATAGGTTTACGGCGCTACAGGTGGCCACGGAGAAGGAGGGGTTGCTTCAAGACATACGGAACGAGTATCAGGAATTGAAGCTCTCATACGAAAAGCTGAGAAGGCAGCTGCAACAAGTAATGGAAGTAGTCCCGCAGACGCTCATTTGCAGGAAACGAGGGTGGTTGGATGCAGGGGGAAAATTGCTGAAAACAGTGTTTGGAACCGCGGACGAGGAAGATATAAGGAGCTTAAATAGTACGGTGGGGGAGGTGCAGGAGTTGGTGGAGGAGACAAAGTCGAAAGTGGATTGGCACAGGACACGTATAGGTAACATGGAGCAGGGGATATTGAATGTCACTAGAACAGTGCGGGAGTTGACTTCACACCCGGAACGGTAAGCAGCAAATACCAGGAGAGCGTTGAATGGGGATATAGAGGCTATACAGGCGTGATTGATCCGAATAGACGGGAAAATACCAGTAGCAGCTTTATTGAGGGGCATTAGCAGACAGGGTGGATGATGCGCGTGTCGAATTGGAAGCGTTATATGAAGCTATGCATCACGTAGTGCATGGGCAATTGAGTGCCACTTTGTTAGGTCCAGATCAGATGCTGAAGGCGTTGCTGAAAGCGCAGAAAGAATTCTCGGAAGGAGTGTGTCACGTCATGCCTCCGCCGAAGCGGAATTTACCGTTATTCTATCACATGTCTAAAGTGAGAGTAATTACGGATCAGGCGAGTATACACGTAGAAGTGCAAATACCAGTGGTGGGTATCAATTCGCGGTACCAGTGTTATACAGTACACCCGTATCCAATTAGATGGGGTGCACTTGGGAAGTGGGTGCAAGTGCAAAATCGGGAAGTGTTGTTAGTGTCAAGACGGAGGAGTGCTCACGTGGTTATGTCTACGGAAGATTTGACAGACTGTTTCAGGGGAAGTGTTTTTATTTGTCCAGCAAAGGAGGTGGCAACCCACAATCATTCGTGTGAGATGCAGTTGTTCTTGGGGAATATGGAAACCTTAGAATGCGAAAAGAAGGTGTTACTTCCGAGATCGAAATTTCAGAAAGTTGGGGAACATTGGATTTACTCTGTGTTCGAACTGGAGACCGTAGTTGCCACTTGTTAAAGAAATGGTAGATTGACAGATATATCAAAGCTTGAATTGAAGGGCAGTGGGTTATTGATTAATGGCACTGGATGTGAAATAATGGGGAAGCATTTTCACCTACCAGGTACTTTCATGGGTACAACAATGATTAACGTGACACAGCCTATCTTGTATTATCCAGAGGAACCACCACACATATTGCCTCGCCAGAACCTAACTTTTATTAACGAGTCCTTGGATCCCACATTGCTACAATCTTTAGATAGCCTGATTATCTCAGAAAAAGAGCAGATCTCGTTAATCAACTACTGCAGCACGTGCAGCAATATCGGGAGAAACGTAAACAAAACACAATTATATTTGGTGTGTCAGCAACTAGCATAATCTTAGTTCTAGTGTTTATTTGTGCAACTTACTTTTGTGTATGGAAAAAGATGTCTCGTTCTGAAATAACAACCGTACATAAAATACGTATGGGATGGATCGGGAATAATAAACATAATATAAATAGATAACCAATGATAAGATTGGAATCAGTATTAAATGTAAATAGATTATTAGCGGATAAGAAAAGTTTGACAGTGTTGACGGAGTAGTTGTAAGATACCTGTAGAGTATAAGGAAGTATGGCGTGCTCAACCAGTAACTCCAGAATTGTAAAATTCGGGACGAATTTTCTTAAAGGAGGGGGATGTGTAGTGTCACGGAATAGCAAAGAGTTGTAAACATGGAATATTGTCAAAGTTTTGTTGCCTATGCTGAGAGCCAGAGGCAGTAGGTTAGCCAAGAGGTAAGAGGATTGCACATGTATCTGAATGTGTCGTCACGCAGGGGCAGTGGCCTGGTTACACACAACAGGCGAGAGAGAATTGCTTAGCGCGCGGGTTTGTGTTAGACGGAGACTTTCGTAGAGTGTAAGACAGAGGTATAGCCTCAGCTGTACTGCATTTCATAACATCGTGTAAGTCTGCCGTAACAACACGTAACTCTGTCACAAGAACACCTAAGGGGCGAGTACGACAGATAAATGAGCAGTATAAGTGGAACGAATGTGTTCATTACAAACGAGCATGACGTCAGGACGTCGCTCATGCTTCCTTTAAATACGCCAGCTTTAATAGCAACAAGGCACTCGCAGTTAGACTTGCAGCTAGATGTGTACTGGGACGCTGCGTAGCGCTCAACTCGGTGATTGACATGTTAATCTTTATTAAGGATATGTTGCAGTAAGGGTGGCCCATCCAGCAGCAGACGTGAGGGGACAGTACCAGCTCTGGTCCTCTCTGCTACCGCTGTCCATCATCAACCCAGGATTAGCAGACATCGTGGCAGACTCGCTCGTCGCCAATGCTGACCACATCAGTGAGCCGTCGTCGAGATTGTGCGGGGCCTAGGCCCTGTGCATCTGCCGTCATAACCGGGTGAGCCGACAACGCTGGGGGACTGCAGCCCGTTCCGCCTGTCCACCGCAGACGAGCCACCAGGAGGAGCAGGGAAGAAGGCGGGGTGGGATAGAGTACACTCCACACTACGAGAACGCTTCTCGTGCCGACAGCGCCTGGACTTCAACCCGGAGCCTCGTACGCACAGCGGCCTGCTGTCTGCCGCCAAGCCGGCCGGCTAGCCGGGCACCGCCAGCCACGCGTGGCAGAAGTAAGGGCATTCCACCGCTACGCCACAGCACGCGGCGATGCACTAGCAAGACTGGTGCAGCCCGGAGCTGGTGTTATCACTCCGAGTCAGCGAGGACTCGGGGAAGGTCGTTGATATCACCAAGCTGAGCCAGCCTGTGTTACGCGGGCCACATTGTACTCGGCAGGAATAAAGGTGTCATGAATTAATAATGTTTCTTTGGCGTTTCTGACGCGTCCACAGTCATTTCCTAGCATCCTGTCAACTGGAGAGGTCACCACTCGGCTTCCAATCCACAGTAGGCGACCAGGACCACCGGGGCGCCTACAGTAGAATCGGAGAACAAAGAACAAATCCAACGGCTCAGATCAGAATTATCGCAGAGTATTGAATGTCAGAGTGACAATGATAGCTTGTGTTCAGGGTCAAGTGTGACGTCACAGTCAACAGTAGGTCCGCACAACAGAGCTGGTAAGAACAGAAAGAAATCACCCGCATGTTGTAATAACCCGGAAAGAGATTGCGAAGCAGTTAACAGACGCGAATGTGGGTGCGCGGTTTGCAAAGTGAAGAAACGTGCGAAAAGTCAAGTATTCCGATGTACACAATGAGTACTGACAATCAGCACATGAAATCACGACTTTCGCAGGGGCAAATGATACCTCAGATAGGAACGGAACTCCGTGTAGCGCACCAGAGTCCGACACATCAGGCATAAAATGTAACTTACAATCACAGGTGTCAACAAATTAATACACAGCTCTATTGTAGTCCAATCAGGTAGCACAAGGTCACTGAATAGGACAGTACATACCGTACAATAGTCCAGTGCCACTGGCGAGACAGGACACAGACTTTGAAATTAATAGCATGTACCAAGGTCGCGAAGCATTACCCATGACAGACAGTCCAGTACTTACGGCGCAGTTTGAAGCACATAACTGTGTATAGTTGCGACGATGTAACACACGTCTGGCTGACAGCGGAAGTACACGATGGCAGTACAACATACAGAATAGAGTAACGTACGCACGACAGGAAGGAGTAGTAGTATATTACAACAAACACTATATGGTTATTGCACAACTGGAGCACAGAATAGAATGAAATATGAGCAACTTCAGATGGCATTATACGAAAATTCGGGAGAGGAAAAACCAGAAAAATTCTTTGAGAACATGGTGAAGAAGAATCAGTGTTTAGATAATTTGTATAGCGATGGAGAATTCTTACATCTCTGTACTACGATGCTCCCATTACAGCATCAACAATCATTGGTAGGAAAAGGAGGAGATAAAGTGCAAGCTTTCAAAGGAATCCTCCGTGAATTAGATTTCATTTACAGTGAGCATGATACCTGTAAACGTAGAAATCAACGAGAAAGTAACAGTGATAGGTCGAGAAATGGAAACGTGTAGAAACAGGAACAATGGTAGTAATGGAAGACAGACTCCATGGCGGAATTATTGTCGAAATGGAGCAAATTGTAACCTACCACGAAATGACTGTGGGTATAACAATAGGTTCCAGAGAAGTAATAATAACAGAAAAGGTAACTGTAGAAACAGTGACAACAGATCAAGTCGTGTCCAGCACCGTAATCTGAACAATTTGAACACGAGTATCCCTCCGGGTGTTGCAAGAGCAACAGAATCTGAACACGCGAGGTGATCAAAGGCGAAACGAACCACAACCTGAGGTCGAAATTAGACAGCTTAACTCAGGAAAACGTCAAAATTGACCAGCTGTGGAAGCGGGAAACCGGAGGAGAATGCACAACCCAATGAAAATTGCGAAGTTGGCAGTAAACAGATAAAACAGACTCATTTATGTTACAGGAAACAAGAAAATAGTACCAACGATGGAACAGATAAGTCGAAAGTCACAATTAACATGCTGGGATACTATTGACTGGGATTCAACCAATAAATGTAACAAGACCTGAAGATGCTAATCTGTTACATTGTTTGTTACAAATGTTCGACACAGAGGCTGATGAAAGCAAAGCTCAGGAAGATAATGCGCGCCCAACTGAAACATAAGCCCATGTGCAATCGAAAACAAAAACAAATGTATACCACTCAGGGGATTATGACGCCATAGTGCTAACGTGCGCTCTTGATTATGAACAAATTTCACCCGTAAAGGCTAGACATACAGTTGACGTTAGAGGAGACGAAGTTGTCGATGTATGTCTGCTGCGAAGCTTGGTTTCCAGAGCTAAACAAGTCAAACGACTTATCTGTGATTCAATTGAGGACACAAATCGAGGCTGGAGGGACAGGGAAAAAACACCCACGATATGCATGGACAGACCAACCAGTTCCCAAAGACGAGGAACTTATAGATGAAACAAATAATTACAGCAATTAAGTGACGTCTCTGATCATGAAGAGTTCATTAAAAATTTGAAAACAAACGGGACGGTTAGCTTTAGACGTACCATTAAAGATGATGGTACTGAACAACTATTTCATACTCTCTATATGAGACATAAAGTATGAAGCAGGTAACGCAAAGAACAGTGAAGAAAGTGTGTACATCCATGGTTGTTTAAGTTAAGGGTTATACTGAACTGCAGAAATAACATGTTGCTATACGACCCCATTACGAACTGATTAAAAGCTGTAGTAAAAGCATCACTAAAGGTAGTCTACGAAGTTGAAGTTGAAAACTCTCCTATCGAAGGGCGGGTCATGTTGTCATCATTGCTGGTGGACTTAAAGAGCCACAAAGTTTAAATGAAGGAAGGTGTAGGTCGAGGTTCCGTAAGCAGAATGCAACCAAACCATTAAAGATATTTGGACTCATAGTAAAGGGCATGAGATACCAACATTTTTATAGGACTCGGCGAAGGTATGAGAACCTTTGATAATGGTTAATAGGTGACAGGAAGGGCTGTAAGCGGTATTTTTGGATTAGCATCTAGGAACAAAAGTTGGGCGATTCGAAGAAAGATAACTCGTTATATGAGGGAGAGATGTTGAGTAAGGAGGAGTAAGCCAGTGATGTTTTAACTTTCGTGTGGCGTTAATACGTCTTTGTTCATCATGATCATTACAGTTGTACACGTAATTAAGGAGAAATGGAGTAGCTATCTGGACGTTGGCACATATATCATCCGGAAAAAAATAACTATAGAAAAGATAAAGAGGCAAGGAAGAGTTTATAATGGTACAGTAAATCAATCACAGGTATTCGAATGATAATTCGAATAATAATTTTGAGATGCCTATCGAGTGAAAGAAAGAATCTAGTCGAAAGCATAAAACGCCTATGCTTCGAAGGTTTCAGGGACCAACAGGAAAGACAGAGTACTGATGGGAAACTATAATGCCGTTAAAGAGGCAAAGGTCAACCGGTAAAAAAAGTTATATTACTAAACATGATCATACTAACCTTTTCGTAGATTTAGATTACAAGGTGAAGAAAAAAATTATGGGTAACCAACCGCATGATATGACTATTCTCCCACATCGTGCATCACCATTATTCCATACCTGTACTTTCCCTATGAAACTGAGGAAACTTTTAAGATTTGCGTAAAGAAATTGATGTAGCCACTTGGATGCAACACCCGAAACATGTTTTTTACGGTTTAATATTAATTCCTTTTGTTCCAATTTAAATTTATGTTGAGTTTATACGCCTATTGTAAAGGCCATTGCAGGGTGACATGTAAAGGTAGGATTACTTTATTATAGAGTAGAGTTTAACAAAGACTAACATTGTACGCAAGAGAGGTTGACACTCACCACAACACAACGCCACAACTGATCAACGATCCAGAGGCAGTATGAACTTCCAGCATCGGAAGATATGACAGCGGAAAAGCGACAGAAAAAGACGGAAATAGTTAACGGAGATGCGAGTGTAAGTACCACTCATATTGTTGCAGTAGCAGACAATTTTAAGAAAGGTAGATAGCAGAGTCGGTGGAATGCGAAAACGGAACCAGGCGTCAGGCATACACAGGGGCAGCAGGAATTTGGAAGAGCTGTTCGGCAGGAAGCGTATACCTGATATTGGATGCGTGAAACGAACTGCTGAACGAATGTGTTTTGGCAGTTGTGACACAGCAAATCCTATAATTACCAGACCACACATCATATCCCGATATAACAAATATCCTGGTAAACCGAATATATAAATTTTGTATTTTAATACATTTCGCCATATACCAGGCCAGAGAAGAAAAAAATGCAAGAGAGAAGAGGGGAAGATGCGGCAAGAGCAGAAGAGAAGACCATCAAGAAAAGGGCTAGAAAGAAGATGGGCTAGAAGCATGAAGAATTAACCTTCCCAAATCCCATCACAGATTTTTAGTCATGAGTATGAGACAACGATCACTAATCTACATTGGAACAATTTAACTGCATGTCGTATCCATACTGACAGCACATTTTTTCCTTGGAAATCTACACAGCAATGTCCGAAGTAATCGACTCCAATGTTGAATTGATACAACTGCTACGGGGCGACACAAGCTGATATCTATGACCCATATAAGAGGCGTACCGATGCTCTGCTGAATCAGTCTGCTAATGAAGCTCATCTCTCATGGCACTTTCTATGGATGCCGAACGTGACATTCTCCGAGTACACACCTTAAGCTGTCCCCATCCCCGAATCCTTCAACCAAACGTCATCACTCGTCACGTTCTACAGACTGCGTCGTCGACAGTGACAAATAAATATATTGGTTTTATGTGACTGTGAATCACAGCCGATTAACAAAAAGCAAAAAATGTTCAGAATGTTGCGTCATGAGCAGTGCAATACCATTTAAGTGTCACCAAAAACTTTTTTGACATCGTAAAGGTGGACGACGCAGTATGGCATGACAATCTCATATCGAAACTATATTGTCAAACACCCTTACCGGATTGTCACGTGTAACTGTTAAGATAGTTTTCTACAAGGAAAAAACTACGTTACAGTGGACGGCAAACGTTCATCGAGGGAAACACCAGAAGCAGGTATCCGACAGGGATCTGTTATCTCACCACTGCTGATCAGCGTACATATAAATGACCTACAAACGATCCTCTGGTGACCTGCAGTTTATCTGCCGACGATACTGCATTTGTCATGTCGAGCCGCAACCAGGACCAGCTAATAAACAGGGCACAACGCCACACAGATATCATGGAAGAGTGAGTGCAGTTCAACAAGATAACAATCAACCCCACGAAGACTGCTGCAGTGCTCTTTACTAAGAAGATGCTATCCCTTGGTCACACTAGACGAAATATCTGTGGATCATTCTGAATAAGTCCCTGACCATCACCATACATACACAGTAACGAAAAAGGACACCATGAAGTTGGTACACACGCCGATACCATTCTTCACCAGTACTCATCTCAACGCCAAGAAGAAGTACCAACTCGGCAGATCGACAGTCCAGTCAAAACACGTCTACGGCTGTGCAACGTGGCGAGCCACATGCGATAACAAATACGTTCACTCCAACTAGTACAGAAGCCGTGCCTAAATGGTCGCTGGGTGCTCCTCAATGGACGAGAATCAGGGAGCTACACGAAGTTCTAAAGAAGATATACCCGCACTAAAAAATAATACACTATGCCACAGAGCTCTTTAATAAAGTGAACCACTGAAGAGACGAAATACTGCAGCTCCGGCTAATAGGCACCATTCAACTCCAGCGCTTGCATAAGTACAAAGAGCCACAGGCCTTGTGTGGTGTGCGTACTGTAAGACATTCGGTACACACACCATCAGATTATTTGACTTGTTCTAACGAAGTAGGCGAGTGTCAGCAATATGTCTCTTGATTCCCGGCGGATCAGGGATTTTCTCTGCCTCTTGATGACTGGGTGTTGTGTGATGTCCTTAGGTTAGTTAGGTTTAAGTAGTTCTAAGTTCTAGGGGACTGATGACCATAGATGTTAAGTCCCATAGTGCTCAGAGCCATTTTATGTCTCTTGGTCTTATCGTGGCGTGTTTATCTTCTGCCGTTAGGTCAGACGATAGAAATGCCACTTGCCCGCTTAGAGTAGCAGGTTGATGGTGACCAACTTTAAACAGAACTTGATTAATTTTCACACACATTTATTAAAATAATAAAAAGCGTAGACATTACGTAACTTGATTCTGGATGCTGTTTACAATTGACAATCTGAAGTTCCTTTGGTCTTGGTACGTTAATCTTATTCTCACATATCTCTGATACTTGACAAAGTGTCTATTCATTTATCTTCATGGCTATGTACAGGAATATGGTAATCTTATTAGGTGCAGACTGAAACTTGACTATAGACTGGTACAGACTAATGCAGACTGGTACAGACTGGTGTAGACTGACTGTTCGGAGGTCTGTACACTCGTTTAATACCTCGCGCATTCAGGTATCACTGCGCGAGTGAGATCCGTGAGGAGAAAATGTTCTACATTAGCAGCAATCTCATTGGCTGCGTTACATATTAATACGCGGTACGGCGGGAGCAGAATTTGGTCCGTCTCTAAGGCAGCGCCATCTCGTAGTGCGGAGACGGACGAGCGCTGCGCCTGCGCTGTTGTGCTTAGTGGGGCGCGCTCTAGTGGGAAAGTTGTGTACGCGCTGACTACGCGGAACTATGTACACGACACCTTGGTCCACTGGCACCCACCATAGATTTGTGCACCAATCATTAAAAAGTTGCGAGTACCACAGCTCGTGGAACGAATTAAGAAAAGGTCCCTACAATACCAAATACTCATATCGTAATTGAAAAACGTCCCTAATTAGAGGACCAAAGGATCCTATGGGCGTCCAGCTACCTCACAAAGTGTATAGTAAAATGTTAGATAAAGAGACATAAACATGTGACACACCAAGAATAAACTCCAGTCTTGTGGTCCACTACTGACAAAAAAAGAAAAAGAAAAAGAGAAATTAGGAGGTATCCCATGACTTTCGTCGCCTCAGTGTAAAGCTCCACTCGGCACAGTCGTCAACACAGTATCATACGCGAAACGTGGTGACTATGTGAGGATGTTGACGACTTCGCTTCTGCCGTAGCGCTTGGCCAGGTCGAACGGCGTCTTGCCGGAGTGGTCGGTGGCGGTGGGGTCGGCACCGAGCTGCAGCAGTGCGCGCACCGCTTCCGCGTGGCCCAGCTGCGCGGCGCAGTGCAGCGGTGTGCCGCCGGACGCCCCCGGTGCGTCGAGGTGCGCGTGTGCGGCCGCCAGCAAGCAGGCGGGCGAGACGCGCCGCATCCAGGCCGCCTTGTGCAGCGGCGTGTCCCCGCAGCGGTCCCGCGCGTCCACGTCGGCCCCGGCGCGCAGCAGACTCGCCACGACCAGGTCGTGGCCCAGCGCCGCCGCGCAGTGCAGCGCCGTCCAGCCCGCCGCGTTCCGCGCGTCCACCGGCGCGCCCGCTGCCAGCAGCCTCCGCACGTCCTCCGCGCTGCCTCGGATCGCCGCCTCGTGCAGCTGCGGCATCCTGTCCGACGACTCCTGCGCCGACCTGTGGGAACACCAATCTGCTCTAACGTTTGCAGTAACTACTACAGCCAGAAGGGAGAGAGGAAGAAGAAGGGAGAGAGGAAGAAGAAGGGAGAGAGGAAGAAGAACGGGGGCTTAATGTCCCGCCTGTGACGAGTTTACTAGAGTGCGCACGGTAGTGGAAGCAGGTTACCCGGACACTGGATGACAGCGTGAGGCAGCTGGAAACAGTGTGGTGTCACCGCCAGACACCACACTTGCTAGGTGGTAGCCTTTAAATCGGCCGCGGTCCGTTAGTATACGTCGGACCCGCGTGTCGCAACTATCAGTGATTGCAGACCGAGCGCAGCCACACGGCAGGTCTAGTCTAGAAGACTCCCTAGCACTCGCCCCAGTTGTACAGCCGACTTTGCTAGCGATGGTTCACTGTCTACATACGCTCTCAGTTGCCGAGACGACAGTTTAACATAGCCTTCAGCTACGTCATTTGCTACGACCTAGCAAGGCGCCATATTCAGTTACTATTCTGAACAGATAATATTGTGAATCATGTACCGTCAAGAGGGACGTTCATCATTAATGGATTAAAGTTAAGTATCAAACTATTTACGTCCGCTTTCTGAATTCTAATTCCTTGTCATGTTCCAGACCTCACGTCAGAATAGTTCTTCCCTCCTCACGCCAGCCTGCGTGAGCTAAAACGCGTGCATTTCGGCATCCTCTAGTAACACGGTGTTGGCTCTTCTGCCAACACAACAAACAGAGTGAAGAATATTGACGTGTTGCTGGCCGGCTCACTACACTGCGGTAACGGCAGCGCATGCACGTCGGTTGGTGTGTGGTGTTTCTCAATCGATTTTAAAGAAAGTATTCGACAAAAAATTATTTTTTTCGCATCTTACAGTTCATTCGTCGCCTTCCTATCGTTTTCGTTAATCATCGTAGTGATTGCAATATTTCAAAACTAATTCACCTGCCACACGAAATTCGAATAGTTTGCAATGGAAAATAGGAGTCTCTATGACTTTAGGTTTGGTTCGTGTTAAGTCACACATTGCTGCGCATGAAATATAAATAACATATTAAATTTTGGGAGGAGATCATATTTATGTCTCTTCTCCAGAAAACTGAACGTATGTGGGGCACTCACTCTTTCCTGCGTGCGCAAGTCGGACAGCTATTCGTAACATATGTCGTATCTCATAAATTGTTTATGTTTCCTTGTAAGAGGTATTCTCCGTTGCTAAAGATCATTTACATAGGACTGATGTGGGCATAGTATAATTTCTGAACTGTGATCGGATGTGGACAGTGGACGCTATACATCTCTGGAAAACTAATTTGTGCATGTCCAGTCCTCAGAAAAAAAAAATTTATTCTTTAGCAATACTTGTCAGATCAAATGAAAGGAGAACGATGGTAACTTCATGAAATTAGAAGTATCAGAGTTTAAGAATTGGGAAACCATAGTGGAGGATATTTGTGAAGGGAAGAGAGATAAGATGCGTAAGATCAAACACGCGCATTAAGACACTATTTGAACCGCAGTTGGACGTCAACAAAAGTTTACCATATGTTACGTAAAGTACGGACATCAAGTAGCAAGTCGCATCACGGATTAAACACGTGATGGATCTATTTGAGACTGCACCAAGAGGCACAAGCCCTGACGCTAAAGGAAGCTTTCCACTATACGTAAGTGGTAACATCGAGTGGAAACCTATAACAGAAATCGAACATTAAAGTGTTTACGTGTCGAAGGAGATAGTTAATGGAAATATCCCGAACGGATCTTATGGACGGTCAGCCGCGACTTAGAACGGTACATAAGCAAGAGATTCTGAGAGAGGATTCGGGGGGAGCAGTAGTACGATCGACTAGCTAGTGGCCGCTTTGAGGAGCCACCGTGTAGTTACGCCAGGCAGCAGTAGCACAAGTATGCAGAAGTAATATTCTCAGCGAGAAGTCGGTGATCAGATCTGGTGACACGCACATCAACTCCGAGATAAGTAATCATTATCTATTCTGGGGAATAGCTTTGAACATTGGCAATCTGTCTTTGTCTCAAGGAGTAGATAGCATTGGTAGTTTCGTAATTAACAAGAACAATTCACGAAATAGTAATTGTCTCTTGCAAGCTTAGGCGAGTGGCCTGTTGATAAGAGTAAACTGAGTCTGACAGTTATTAAAGAAGAGGTGAGGAACTGGCTCCTCTTTTGTAAGTTATCAAAGGGATAACAAATGAATTACTTAAATAAATACTGAACTCTTCAGTATACTCATCCTGCCATTAATCCTAAAAGATTACCACTGCAACCAATAACCACCCAGTTCTACCTCGAAGAACTTTCTCCCTCTCATCTGCGATAACAAAGGTGGGCACCCCAACAACCCTCAGATAGTCGTCAACGTTCCTATTGCACAACAAAACTGCTGGGACGCGACATGTCACACAGAGACACTGTTTTAAGCAAGTAGTTTTCTCGTTTTACGGTTCGATACCATAGTTTATCGTGGAGAAACCTACAAGAAGGATGTATGTCATGCGCTGGAAATATATTTCTTACTTTGGAATATTAACAGCGTTGCATTCCACATGACTGATAAGGTCAGAAACTCAATCGATCTAACGTTATAGCCTGTTTAAAGTGCGGAACGTTGTAGCCTTAGGAGTGCATGTGTTCTCTATTTAAAAAATGGTTCAAATGGCTCTGAGCACTATGGGACTCAACTTCTGAGGCCATTAGTACCCTAGAACTTAGAACTAGTCAAAACTAACTAACCTAAGGACATCACACACATCCATGCCCGAGGCAGGATTCGAACCTGCGACCGTAGCGGTCTCGCGGTTCCAGACTGCAGCGCCTAGAACCGCACGGCCACTTCGGCCGGCTGTTCTCTATTACCAATACCTTCTAGGTACTGATCCTAGACTCTAGAACCATACTTTAAAGTTGATAGCGTAGTTGATTCACGTAAAATGCTTCGAACTCCATCTATTTGGAGCTCCATAATACGTAAAAATCACCCGTTTCTTGTTATTCTTAACCATCTGCTATTACATCACAATACTTTCAAATCTGTTACTATACACCGATAAGGGGTGCTAACATCCTCGACATACGAGCATATGGCGAAATCTTGTGTACTTGGAAGGACGAGGACTCGGCTACCTCCATTCATTCACGAGACGCTAAGACTAATGAAATGTTACCAATGTGGAAAGATAGAACATGTATCCAAACATTGTCGTAGTAATACAGTCAGGTGGGTACCACCACCCAACAAAGCGCAAGAAACGCGTAAATTTCAAAATTGTTGTTACTACTGTGATAAACCAGGGCATACGGATGCAACATGTGAGAAGATAATTATATACCAAAAATGTAGAAGGAGAGGACACAGGGTAAAAGATTGTCGAACTCCCAGTAATAAATATGGGCATACAATGTTTAAAGGTGGAGAAAACCGTGGAAGACAACCAGGGGAATGGTCGGGAAATGAAGCAGATGACACCCAAAGCAGTCGCACGTAACCACCGTTAAATGGCCCAAAGTGTGGGTAGTAGACTGCAAGGCAGAAAATGAAATAATTACGATATACTGCAAAGAATTCGGTACGGGGTTAAAGTTTTTAATCGACACAGGTGCTCATATAAGTCCGCTCAAGGAAGAAACAATAACCGTGGAAATGCCTGTGAATTATAGAGAAATAAAAACACTGAAAGGGGTTACAGAAGGTACAATGAACAATTTGGACATAGCGGAATTGGATTTAAGACTAAACGGAAAAGTGTTGGGTTAGCAGACTTTCCATGTATTACGCAAGGGAACAGATGTTCCATATGATGGAGTATTAGGAAGATATTTTCTACAACGGCAGAGAGCTATAATCGATTACCACAGGAAACAACACAGAGTGAATGGGCATGACATTCCGTTAGTAACAGAACATCCCGTGCCCGGGTTCCCGGGTTCGATTCCCGGCGAGGTCAGGGATTTTCTCTGCCTCGTGATGACTGTGTGTTGTGTGATGTCCTTAGGTTAGTTAGGTTTAAGTAGTTCTAAGTTCTAGGGGACTGATGACCATAGATGTTAAGTCTCATAGTGCTCAGTGCCATTTCTTGAAGTAACAGAACCAGAAGGACAGCAAGGCAGGGCCAAGGGCACGTTACCAGGATGATATGGAGCTGACAACAGAATTACGTAAGTTCAAGGGAGCATTAGCTGTGGACGGACAGATAAGTGATAAACAGTACGGCACGTTAAGGTCACAGCATAGAAGGACACCAGATGTGGAGCTCCCGCAACGCAAACTTACGGAAATAATCGGACCTAGGGAAGAAAGAGTAATGATAATTAGATTAGCTGAACACAAAAAAAAATCCCGAGGGAGGAGTTGTAATAATACCGAAACAAGAAGTACTTAAAAGTGTGTACATTCCAGAAGCAATAGTGAAAAAGATTCAAGGGAAATGTGTTATTAATATGTTAAATACCAATGAAGTAAAATGTGATGTGAGTTCTGTATGCTTAACCACAGAACCATTATATGTGGAAGCAACAGTAAGGAGGGTAAACGAAACGCCAGAATAGGCAATGGATTACAAGAATCGTACTGCACAAGTTAGAGACGCATTACGAGTGGATCATTTAAATGAGGAAGAGAAATATGAAGTGAAAAAACTGTCTAGTGAGTACTGTGATGTCTTCCATTTAAAAGGAGATAAATTATCATTTACAGAGATGGGAGAACATAGTCTTCCGATACAGCCAGAGCATGCAGGAAAAGTAATCAATGTCAGACCATATAGGATACCAGAATCCCAGAAAGAAGCATTACGAGAGTACGTAGAAAAAATGTTAGCAGACGTTATTATTGTATAAATCCAAAGTCAATGGAAAGCGCCGATTCTATTAATCCCTAAGAAAGTAGATGCCGTGACGGATCATCGTAAAGTAAACGAGATTTCATTAGGGGATGCATTCCCGATCCCGAATACATCGGAAATATTACAACAGCTACAAAAACCAAGTACTTTTCGACATTGGATTTAGCCAGCGGATATCACCAGATAACAACGGAGCCCAAAGACATGGAGAAAACAGCGTTCAGCGCTAATTATCAACATTATAAGAGAATGCCTATGGGTTTAAAAGGAGCGCCTAGTACGTTTCAGAGATTAATGAACGTAGTGTTATCAGGATTACAAGGAACCAAGAGTTTAGTGTATTTAGACAACGTAATATGTTATGGAAGTTCGCTAAACGAACATAATGAAAAAATGGTTCAAATGGCTCTGAGCACTATGGGAGTTAACTTCTGAGGTCATCAGTCCCCTAGAACTTAGAACTAGTTAAACCTAACTAACCTAAGGACATCACACACATCCATGCCCGAGGCAGGATTCGAACCTGCGACCGTAGCCGTCGCGCTGCTCCAGATTGTAGCGCCTAGAACCGCTCGGCCACTACGGCCGGCACATAATGAAAAATTAAGAGAGATTTTTGATAGATTACGAGAACACAGGCTGAAGTTACAACCAGACAAGTGTGAATTTTTACGAACCGAAGTCATATTTTTGGGGCATAAGATAACAGACGGAGGAGTACAGCCAGATGAGCGGAACGTAGAAAACGTAAAGAAATTCCCAGTACCAAAGACAAAGAAGGAATTGAAAGGATGTCTAGGTCTCGTAGCATACTATCGCAAATTTCTAAAGGATTTCAGTGAAATTGCAGCACCTTTACATAAATTATTAAAGGATGACGAACAATATGAATGGGGAAGGGCACAGCAAGGATCATTTGAAGAATTAAAAGAAAGATTAATCAATCCTCCCATTCTGCAGTATCCTGATTTCGACAAACTTTTTATTATTACGACAGACGCAAGTGGAATAGCACTTGGTGCAATACTGTCACAAGGGAACATTTTAAGCAACCTACCGTACGCCTCCAGAACATTAAATAAAGCAGAAAGAAATTATCCAGCCACTGAGCTGAAATGTTAAGCATTAGTATGGGCAACGAAACAATTTCGACCATATGTGTATGTAAGAGAATTTAAAATAGTAACAGATCACAAGCCTTTAACATGGATTTTTAGTATGAAAGATCCATCATCCAGGTTATTAAAATGGAGATTAAAATTAGAAGAATATACATATGAGATTGTATATAAGCCAGGAAGATTAAATGCCAATGCAGATGCCTTAAGCAGAATAAGGTACAGCGATGAAGATGCACAGGTAATCGAAAAACAAGAGCCAGTTAGAAGAATAAATGAGGACACGGCATTAAATGAAGACACCACAGAGCTAAGCGAGGAACAAAAGGCCGGCATTATGAAGGAAGTACATGACAATCCATTACGTGGACATCAAGGAATACATAAGACACTGGATCGTTTAAAAAGATATGGTACATGGAAAGGAATGAAAAAAAGATATTGAAAAGAATATTAGAACATGTGATACATGCCAACGAAATAAAGTTACGCAGGGAAAAATAAAAATGCCATTAGTTATTATGGACATGGCAGAAACAGTGTTTGATAAATGTTATACGAATGTAATTGGTCCATTAGACAAAACCATGGAAGGGAACAGATATATTTTGACGTTTTAGGACGATTTAAGCAAGTTTACAGAAGCAATTCCAACAGAGAGACAAGATGCGCTCACAATAGCCGAGAAGTTCATAGAAGAAGTTATTTTGAAGTTTGGTATTCCTTCACTATTATTGACAGATCAGGGATCAAATTTTCTAAGTCAAGTGTTCAAGAGAATATTTAAATTATTAAGGATAAAGAAGATACAAACGACCGCATTTCATCTGCAGACAAATGGAGCATTGGAACGAACACACAGGACGTTAGTAGAGTATCTAAGGCACTTCATCAAGGAAGATCATAGTGACCGGGACAAGTGGATATCGTATAATTGTTTTGTATTTAGTACGACACCACACAGCAGTACACAGGGTATGCCCTGTTTGAATTAATGTTCGGAAGAATAGTGAACGTACCAGGAATATTGCAAAAGGAAACAGCCACAATAGGATATGATTACGACGATTATGTATACAAAGTAAAAGCTAGGATGCAAGAAGCGTAACGAGTAGCGAGAGAAAAAATAAGAGAGGCCAAAGAAATAGGCAAGATGCATTACAGATGACAAAACAGAGCATCAGAGAGCTTTTCAAATAGGCGACAGAGTGTTACTGCATGACGAAATAATACAACGTGGGAGATCAAAAAAGTTAGATTCTCAGTTCAGAGGCCCATAGGAGATAGTGAAAGTGGAAGTACCCAATATAATCATAAAGACGAAAAGGCGACAGGAATTGAACGTGCGTGCAAATAGATTAAAACCATATTACTAAAGAAGCTAGACAGGTAACATCAAGACTTCTATTACAGACCCACCAGGATGGCATCAATCCTAATGACGTGGATGCTGATTATCATCAATGGATGGTTGGTTTACAGTTGCCACGGGCAAGGAAATATGGATGGACTTGTGAAGATTAATCAGATAAGAGTATCACCAGGAATATATTACCATCACAGAGGCGACGTTGAAATTACGAGTACAACATGGAAATTGGTAACATATGTAAATCTGAAAACGTTAGATGACAAATTTCACGCTGCACAAAGAGTAGGATTAAAAATGATACAGCAGTGCAAAGAGAGACTGGAACAGTTAAACATTAGTCAAGTAGAGTATAATATGTTGACTAACGGGTTTACGCACCAAATAGAGCAATTGAAAGAAACAAAGTCCCTCATAAATCAATTAACCAGATCTGTTACTATACACCGATAAGGGGTGCTAACATCCTCGACATGTGAGCATATGGCGAAATATTGTGTAATTGGATGGGCGAGGACTCGGCTAGCTCCATTCATTCACGAGACGCGGAATATAGCGGTCTACTTCCGATCAGCTGCAGATTAAGTCGGTAATGGTGTTGCAGGACGGGCTGGTCAAAGACAGTGTGGGGAGACTTTTTAGTCACTAATTTTAGCTTAAGACGGCAAGAATGCTCTGTGACTCCCACCCGCATAGAGATAGATCGTAAATTATGCACTATGCTCAAGGTGCTAGAAATTTTAAGAGCACTGCCTGGTATATTTGATGATGTATGTGTTTGACAATTAACAATTAATGGGCGTACTGCACTGTCATCTATCTACATTCGCAATGATACTCGCAATGTGGAGAAGGGGTGGTTTAGTTATGATACTGAAAGTGGGAAACATGCTGGCAAATCATTGGTTGGTGTTGAAATAACAGTAAATTTTCTAAAATTGTTCACACTGTCAACTGTTATGCTTATTATTTCAGTGTATCGGCTCTGTCTTTTCCATCCCATCTGTCTACTGACACGCTGTTGGTTACCACATAATGATTGACTGACAATGCTTGCTTGAGTTGGAGAAAGAGTTTTGTGGATGGCTGACACCTTCTGGGTATGGCTAGCATCAAAACAGTAATAGCGTACATAAGTGTAATATGAGGAATCAGCCGAAACGGAACGCAGAGCCATCAGCTCTTCCGTCACTGTGACAGTTGAGTTTAAATATAGAGGTAGCCCAGTTGACCTATCTTCCCTCCAAAATTCAAACTTTCCACCACGGGGGGCTTGGCAGGGGGGAGAGGGGTGGCACTTTCCCGCCATCTTGGGTAATGGTACTCACTTCATCAGCTGACGTCACAGCAGCCCTCTTGAATGTCGTCAATCGCGTCACAGTGTGAGGTCTAGTTTTCTGCAAGAGGCTGTCGATCAGAAGGTGTTAATGTCAGCTTAGAACCTGACACAGACCTCGAAGTTGTGGCGGGAAAAAAAAAAACGTATGGCAGTGTACAAAGCGTGCTAGAGCAGGGGGGGGGGGGGGCACATTGTTTCAAACAACTACACACAGGGTCACAGGGAGCGTCTCTTGCGACTTACAGTAAAGTCTGTGGGATACAGTCGTCCTCCTACAGTACAGGTGATGAAACTGTAGACTGGTCTGTGCAGTTGATCAATACCTGTATGTTTAATAGGATTGTCACATGTGCTCGATGCCAGCATGCAGATGGTATCTGTTTTCTATATATAGGCACAGAGATATGCGGTAAAAATCTTATCAAATTCTATATTGGATGAAGTTAGTGGAGCTTTTATATTTCGTAATTTTTCTCTGATAGATGGTACAGAATAATGATGATAGCATGTTGGCCTGATAGACATGAATGGGACCTGAGGGATGTGGATCTGCTTTGGACTGTAGTGTCTGTATGTCGTTTGGCTACGCACCACGATGCGCCCTTTTCCACCGAATGGTCAAAACACGGACCTGTCGCACTAACTCAGGTTGCTCTGTTTCTACACGGGTTGTAGAAGGTGGTGGATATGACTTTCTCCAACTTCTACCCAGTTCCAACTTAAATTGGAACGATCATATGCGCAAAGCTGAGGAAATGGCAGCAGTCACAAGATGCGTAGGTACTGATTAAAACCACATTGGACTTTTACTGTAGCAGACAGGTTCGAGAAAGGTGATTCGTTTCAAGATATGAGAGTGCCAGAAATATGATTCACTTGTGTTTTTGTAAGGTGACTCGGTTCGAGATATGAGAGTGCCAGAAACATGATTCACTTGTGGCTGTAATGATTAGAGGACTTCCCCATAGGATCCAATGCAGGTATGTGGTTGAATGGAAAGACTTGATTCCAAATCATAGACATCATTTCTAGCAGATAGCGTAACACTAAAGATATGAAAAGCTAGTGTATATTTCTTACTATCTCAATCAGCACACCATCTACTACTGTTTGTGATCCTTCTCAATTAGTCATCGCCTATAACTCAGTGGATATATTGCAGAACCTCTGACATGATATTAAGACAGAATACAATACAAATACTGGAGAAATACCTAGTGGCGGTGGCGTGGGGGGGGGGGGGGGGAGGGATTGCAAATAGTGGTTTCATACCACATTCCTTAGCCGAATCACTTTCAAAATTCAGCGATTTTATGACGAGGTTGCATCATGGTCTACGTGTAACCAGACTGCTGGTCTGATAATATAAACTCCTACTATGATCACCGTCTCGGTATTTGTCTGGAACAACCACGTGTGTGGGTTTATAAAGCTGGTGTAGCTTTTAACATGGATACTTGTGTGCACATGTAGAACCAAGACCGCCTGTGACAGCAACATACAGTAGTTGTTGCAATCGGGTTTCTTAACATCTGGCGGTCTGTAAGACGATTATACCTCTCTTTCTAAGACACGGTGGTAGCACTCGCAAGAAAAACTTATGAGACATGTTCACCCATCGCTGATTTTCGGTCAGTATTATTTCGGATCGCCAGCGATCAGTTAGTAGTAGGGGGTGCGTGATAGGTTTGCCTTGAGCATCAGGCTTATGAAGTACGTATATATGAAGATGGTATCTGTTCTCTTGGAATTGTCAGAAAGAACAGGTATCATTGGTGATGGTGCAGCTCGTTAGAATGAAATTACAATGAAATGAATACCCTTAGCTGCATACAGGCGTTGATATAAGTCAACGGGGACAGTTGAAATTGTGTGCCACGACCGAGACTCGAACCCGGGATCTCCTGCTTACATGGCAGACGCTCTATCCATCTGAGCCACCGAGGACACAGATTGCAGGGACTTATCTCTGGCACGCCTCCCGTGAGACCCACATTCGCAACTTATTGTCCCGCACTATATTCATAGTGCCCCTGCCCACCATACTCATTACTCGCGGCTTTACTGCCGATTCCCATAAGAGTTCAGGCACTGTTTGTGCATCCACACAGAAGGAGATGGTCCAATGGCCGGTGAGCCTTAACTATATGTATATGAAGGTGATATCTGTTCTTTCAGACATTCTCTATTTTTTCGAGTTTCTGTGTAAATGTCTTCGCAGACGTGACAAGCTTCTAGTTGGTCAGTGGTTTACAGCACGCTCCACCTAGCTGAACTTTCGAGTTTTTAGAGAAATAATTTCCAGTCTATATCTTCGGAATTATGTTAAACGAGCGATCGGTAGGGTGTGCTTGATATCGAGAAGTACCGCGAAAATGGTATAATATTATGGCAAACCATGCGAAAATACATGTGTTCTTGTAATCCCAGAGTCTGGACATGGGTGAAGAAAAGCAAGCAAGCAGGCAGGTCTGGACCAAAAACAGTAACGTGTTTGTGCCGAGGAGGAATGAGTTCGAATTTGCAGAACAGTTCTGAGAGTGACTTCGGTCCACTGAGGGCGCTCTGATCATCCTTCTGGGGTGGATGACCGCCGGCCTCACAGGGAGTGTATGCAAGGAGTGTATACGGTGCTGTCTGACTTTGCTTTATATGTGTGAATGATGTAAAATGGCTGATTTTGTATGATGCAGGACACGAATTGTATGTTTACTATATCGACACGATACACAGTGATATAATGATGGGTTGGAGATCTCTTTCACACTCTAATATTCAATCTCCTGTCCTCAGTGGAGAGCAGTGTAATTGAGTTAGAGTATTTCCATATTTGACGATCTATAGGCCACTTTGCATGGTTTAATTGTCAGTGCAATGTGGGGATCTGTACAAAATACAGTCATAATGCTCTATTTATTCACAAGACATCCTTTGTGCCAGGACGTGGGAGTGTCTACAAACTGATTCGAACAAGATGGAGGCAAGGTATGTAGAGAAAGTTCTGAGAAAGCAAGTGTTCAAAGACGAACTGAAGCAGACCATCCATCTCTGCCGTCACTCATCTGCAACTGTAGCATTAGGACATCTCCAGACCTGTAGCTGTTGGATACAGAAAATTCTGGCCATTTTTTTCTCTTCTGTAAGACAGTACTTCATTGAATACTTGTTCTGATTTCCCCCTGTCTGTGCTTAGAGAGTGCTCTCTTTCCAAACAACAAGAATGCTTTTATGATTAATGGTGTTTTCACGAGCATGCACAGGCTTTTAGCGGTGAGAACGTTTAACGTTTCTGAGATGTATATTGATAGCAGGACAAACATTTCGCCGGCCGTGGTGGTCTCGCGGTTCTAGGCGCGCAGTCAGGAACCGTGCGACTGCTACGGTCGCAGGTTCGAATCCTGCCTCGGGCATGGATGTGTGTGATGTCCTTAGGTTAGTTAGGTTTAAGTAGTTCTAAGTTCTAGGGGACTGATGACCACAGCAGTTGAGTCCCATAGTGCTCAGAGCCATTTGAACCAAGCCATTTGACAAACATTTCGTGCGATGCGTCAGCCACGCTGGGTACACGTGCGTGGCTAGATGCAGCTCTCATGTCCCATTAGGATCCCTAGGAACAATACACCTTGTGCTATTCTGTGACGTCAGTGTCCACAGGTATCGCGTCAGCAATGGTAAACACACGTGCTGCCAGAAGCGTCTCGTGTATTGGGACTGGCGTGAGCGCGCCTTAAAGTTCTATAACGCCAGTATAACACTCGAAGAACTTTAACTGTTTACCCGAAAATAGACCCAACTTGCACCTGCTAACTGTAGGCAGCAGCAGCGTGAGAGCGATGGCTTGTGCTGGCTTGCATCTGGTGGTGGCTCGCATCGACGTAGACGTGTGCGTGCCGTTGGAGCGTCTGTGCACTGCAAATAGGTCTGGTCATGTCAGCAACGGTGCCTAGGTGATCATGTATTTCAAGAGGAATTTCTCAGATGTCAAGTATGAAAGGGATGCCGCTGCCTCATGCTTGTGTGATCCAAACAGACACCTGTGCATCGCTTGGCAGTTGATGGCTGCATCGCCACTTTGCTGGGCCTGCTGATGCACCCAGACTCTAGCGTCGGCATCGGGCATCAGTTCGCTGGATTTGCATTTTATTAGCGATCTTTTGTTTAAACTATATTCCATCGATTTCACCGACCAATAGGATGCTGTGAATTAAGAAAAACTACCCCATACATGTGAAGAATACCGATTTAATTAATTTGCATAATTTTTTATATCAACAGGGTATCAGTGGTACAATAGTTAAGGGGCAGGTGTGTGTGTGTGTGTCAGTGTGTGACATGGAGCAGAACAGCAAGTTCAGTGCAGAACACTAGGTTACTTTGAATAGTTTTTATGTAAAATGCTGTGCAATAATTTAAGGGGGTGTGTGACAAAGAGGAATGCGCCAGGAATGTCGTTCAAAAGCATGTGATAATCGAAAAGTGTACCAGAAGATTGTAGGAGGACATAACTAATTTCTTAATTTGGTATCAAAGGCATTACAACAGTTTAAGGAAATTGGGGTGACATGGAAACCACTTAACAGAACAATAGGTTACGTGCCAACAAAAGCCCAAACATTAGGTTAAGACACCCAGAGTACAGTGCCAAACATTAGGTTATGCAACATGTTTGCCCCATGTAACTGCTTCTTACAAGACCTATATGTTTCCAATCAGCAGAGGATGATAAGCAAGAGAAATCCAACCACACAAACTGAATTTTTTATAAATAAACAATATACCTTTGAATTTCCTGTTATGAGATCCTTCCTCTCCACCAATTTCCATATATTCCATACACTGTCTTGAATCAACTAAATTGTTTAAATAAACAATATTCCACACAATGTCTAAATTGTTTAAACAATATTTCATACACTACAATCAAATTTCATCCAAATGATCGATCAACTGAGTGTTTTTCCCGCCAGTTCCTAGGAAGATGTGATGGTCGGATGACTTAGGTTAGTGGAGGTAGTTCAAGTGCCCTTTTTTCCCGCCATTTTCTTAGGTTAGTGGGGATAGCCATGGTGTGCTCCATTGTACTGATGGAATTTGGACTTCCCACCATTTTCTGGAGGAGGGAAGAGGAAGAGTTTTACCAGAGGGTGAGAGGTTAATTAATAGTTCAATTTAATTAAGTAGCCAATCAAACTGATGAGAGTGAGAGGGGCTATTCCAATAACTCAGACCTGAAAGTGTACCTGTAGCAGCAAGGGGGAGGGGGTGGGTTGGAGGTTTCCTGAGGGGGAGGGGAGTGAGAGGGGGGGGGGACAATAGGCTATGTGCCTGTCAATCAAAAGGAAGGATCCTTTTAGCAGAACAATAGGTTAAGTACCTGTCAATCGAAGGAGAACAATAGGTTAAGCACCAGTCAATCAAAGGAGAACAATAGGTTTGCCTCTGAGTGCATACCTGCCCCTGATGTAGGCAACCTGCACTAACAGTATGCGCTGATGCCCCTGTAGACCCCCTACTATCGCCGTCTCATGACTCTCACCTCACTGCAGCGATATGTAAAAATTTATGCCGGACTGGGACTCGAACCACTTCGGCTGCCCGTGGACACCAATTACATTAGAATTAATTTCAGACGGCTGTCAATCGTTATTAACGACTGTTCATCCAGACATGCAATTAAATGATACCTATGTTTTACTTTTAGGTTAGTAACATGAATGAAAATTACACGGAAACTCCTGCAGTGTGTCCCGTAACAGCTGTTTCTGTTGGAAGTTGAGTTCATTTATCAGCTGAAAGACCCATAAAAGAAACATTCAGAAGTAATGTAAAATTGTTGCAAGGAAAAAAAGGAAAATTAAGAAATAAAATAAAATCGCTGCAAGGAAAAACCGATATTTGCAAAAGGCGAAGTAGCTTCATTGTTCAAAAATGGTTCAAATGGCTCTGAGCACTATGGGACTCAACATCTGAGGTCACCAGTCCCCTAGAACTTAACTACTTAAACCTAACTAACCTAGGGACATCACACACATCCATGACTGAGGCAGGATTCGAACCTGCGACCGTAGCGGTCGCGCGGTTGCAGACTGAAGCGCCTAGAACCGCTCGGCCACAACGGCCGGCAGCTTCATTGTTATCTGAAGCTAAATGCAGTGGCAGTTCTCAGCCTGCACAGTAGTGAATTTAGAAGTTTATATGATAAGTTTTTCACTACCGATTTATCACAACTTGTTTCATTAGCGTTATCTTTCGCAAAACTTTTCATTTATTATGGTTTATTAATTATCTTTCGTAAGAATGTCAATTCAAGCCGTAGTAGTACAGGTAAGCAGCTACCGTTTCGCGTTTACAGCGTTTCAATATTGCGTCGAGCGCAACGCTTCAGTTCATACAGGTCAATGGAGCCGCCCTCTGCTTTCCTTTATGTATGCTTTCTGTTCTGCGGTATGACTTCGCATGTAGCGGCGTATTGATTTGAAAAGCTCGGCTGTCTTCGGCCAGTGTCGGTCGACGTCGGAATCTACCAATATCTGTGTTACTGTAATCGTAGTCTTACAGCAAGGTCCACACATTTTCACAGGCTTTCTAGGCTACAGTCCATGTGACCGGACCGCACTACGACGATACCTGCATAGCAAAAAAATTAAAATATATAAATCCTTGCTTAACACTGTGGTGCGGTATCACTTCGCATGTAGCGGCGTATTGATTTGAAAAACTTGGCTGTCTTCGGCCAGTGTCGGTCGACGTCGGAATCTACCAATATCTGTGTTACTGTAATCGTAGTCTTACAGCAAGGCCCGCACATTTTCACAGGCTTTCTAGGCTGCAGCCTATGGGTCCACACTACGACGATACATACATAACAAAAAAAAATAAAATATGTAAGTCCTTGCTTAACACTGTGGTGCGGGCTCTCTTACAGTAGTATCAGAGGTGGGAACAATAATTTTATTTGGGTTGATTCGGTTGAATTTTTCAAGAACAGCTGACAGGAATTACGGTAGCATTCATCTCTCAAATCCTGGACTCCCTCGTGTCAAATTCCCCGTGGCGTCCAGTCAAACGAGCGGCTCTTTAGTTGAGATAATCGCTAAGACTTTGAAAAGAATAGTTAACTGAGTTTTGGCAGTTGGAAGTGAATTCCATTTCGTGGTACGTCGATTTCTTGCAAACCTCATGTCATCCAAACCAGGGCCTACCTTATTTCTTTCTAATACCTGTCGCCAGATGCATATTCTTTGGCTCTTGGAGCTTGATCATTTTTAGCTAATTTTATTCTCTTTGGAGATACTGCGGGATACATAGAATATGTCTTCAGACACATGGTGCCATGGCAAGGTCAAGGAACTGTTGCATCTTAACTAAATATAGGTAAGATTTGCTTGATTGTTGCATTCCCTCCGTTATCTTGTATTTGTTTAACAAGCCTTGTAGCGCAATACATTAATTTTTAAAATTCAGATACTGATGTTTTTGAATTGAAATGATTATTCCTTCTTTTAAAAAGCGTTTAGTTACTCACTGAGATGTTACAAACTGTGTTGGATGCCTTAATGATCTCCGTTCACTTTATTTTTTAAATTTCATCAACACATTAAATCATTAATTGTACAGTGTAATTGTTTACAATTAAATAATAACCTTAAACGCTGCCTTGTAGACTTACTACTCAAAAGCAGCTCGGAAATGCTGCATTTACTTGTTAGTTATCATAAAATTTTTCTTAGTAGCGGCCACACCATGAGTTCAGCATACAGGTCCTTAGATCCTCAATATGGTTACAACATCCGATTCCATCATAGCTGTAACAAAGGGTTCATGTCTCTCATAGCTGGGAAATACAAATGCATTTAGTATGTAATGAGAAAGGTCAGTTCAGAGAATGCTGCCCAACCTTCTTTCCTGTATTGAATGTGAATTTACAACGTACAAATAGACTGACCGATATGGTAAACGAAAGTAGCTCTCGAAGACAAAAATAAAGTAACGTTAGAGGTGGCTCCGAAACTGTTTCCTCAGCGTGGCAGATTGCTAACCGAAGAGGCTCGTGTTCGATGCCCAGCCGGGTCGGAGGTTTTCTCCGCTCGGGGACTAGATGTTGTGTTGTCCTTACGTTTGCATCGTCGAACTAACAAGAAAGTCGTCTTCGATGCACTGCCGTATCGTCTGTCCACTACTGAAATTGTTGAATGGGCACGAACCGAAAGTCAATAAATTGAAACAAAAACAAAAAACAGTTTCCTCATAATTAAGTATCACAAGACACGGTTGACGCACTGCGCCGGTGACGCAGTGTCGCAGGCACAAACAAACACGACGTAGATGTGAATAAAGACCGTGGTGACATCGGGACTGTCGCATAAAAGTTAACTAGTGAACTCCTTGAAGAACTTCCAATAGGTTTTTCAGCAAAACATGAAAGCAAAAACAGCTAAGTACTAAGTTTGATCCAGAAAACAGACGAAAATCTCCCACTGAAGCAAGTACCTATATTGAACACAACGGAAGAAATACACAACGAAGCACTAGAAAACAATGAACAGAAAACTCGAACAACGACCGCTGAGATTGGTAACAAATTTAAAAAATCACAACAATTCCAGATTTCTTTGAGAAGATGTAATAAATAGGGTATTTAGGGATGAAAAGAGAAAACACACATAGTTTGAGAGAAGACAAAGGGAGAGAGTAACACAAAAAACGACATCGAAACATAGGCACAAAGGACCGAGGGGCAATGAATGCCAGCGATGGTGACGAACCGAAATATTTCTCCTGTTTGAGAGTCGTAAGCTCTAGCAAAATCTCTATACAAAAAGATGAGAAAAACATACGTTAAATAATGAACCGAGATCTAGGAAGGGAATAGACAATATAGAGCTCATGGGGGAAGTAATTAATATAGTTAATTTCAATATAAATGTGATTAAGACTGAAGCCGTAATACGGTAATACATTTTGAAACACTGGTTACATATAGTATTCACAAAAACAAAATTTGGTTAGTAAGACGAGCTGAAGAGTTCGGGCCTCAAATAAATGAACTGAACCTTGAAAAAGAAAAAAAAGAAAAACTCTCATGGAAATCGTACCTTGAATCTTAAATTATAGACCTAGAGAGAGATAATTTTAGTTGGTTTGAATACAACGTTGAAATAGGAAGGACTAAGCTGAAATGTATTACAGTGTAACAAGAAGAGGAGGAAAAGGAACTAAGGAGAAAAATCGTTATTCAATTATTTGTTTCATTCATTCTACTATTTATGTGTTTATTCAGTGTGCTGTAAGAGAAGATCGCTTACAGTGAAGTACGAGTAAGGATGTGAACAGACCACACAATGGGGAGAAATGAAATTTACAGCACACCTTTATTAAAAGAAAAAAATTGTTCAGATGGCTCTGAACACTATGGGACTTAACTTCTGAGGTCATCAGTCCCCTAGAACTTAGAACTACTTAAACCTAACTAACCTATCACACACATCCATGCCCGAGGCAGGATTCGAACCTGCGACCGTAGCGCTCGCGCGGTTCCAGATTGTAGCGCCTAGAACCGCTCGGCCACCACGGCCGGCTATTAAAAGAAAGGATCACTTGACAGGACACATCCTGTGGCATCAGAGAACAGCTAATATGGTAATAAAGAGAAGTAAAAATTGTAGAATGAGACTATGGCTAATTTATAGTAAGCAAGTTCAAGCGGACGGAGGGTGGCTTAGTTATGCAGAGATGAAGAGACTTGGACGGGTAGACTAGCGTGGTGAGACGAAGAGACCTGCACTGGACAGAATAGCATGGAGAACCACAACAGACCTGTCTTCGGACAGAAGACCACAGCATTAACGACTGAATTAAAATCAGTATTTTTAAAAATTTTAAAAAGTGAATTTTACAACATGTTTTTTCAGTTGATCAAGAGTTTTACAGGAAACTACGAAAATGAATAGTTGTAAGAAGTGTAATATAATGTGGTGAACGTTTCATTGGTATATGTCGAACAGTCTGTGTCAAAATGGAACTTTTATATCCGAAAAGGTCTTTCTGCAGACATAGCTAAGAAACCTGCCGCTGATACTGGCCAGGTGCGTAGCCACGGTTGCTTTTTTTCACTTTTCGCCTTTGCTGCGATCTTCCGCCCCAATTTCGTTTGTTGTGTAGTATTTGTGATTTTTCTTGATGTGCTTCATTTTTTAAAGATGTGCCTAAAGCTGATGTATTGGAGATATTTTCAAACAATTTTACTCAAGAGTCATGCGTGCATCACATGCGCCTGTGCAAAGGATTTTGATATCCTTTTCTATATTACACTTTGGAAGACTCGTTGGCGTTTTGTGCACTGACAACTAAATGTTTTCACAGTAGGTTCGGGTGAATTGGTCTTCTGTCAAGACTCTATGCGTGGCTTTACTGCTCTCCAGCCTTTACAATCTAGAGGCCCTCTGAAACGGCTCTCTTCATGCATATCAAAAACTATCTGATAATTGATATCAGAACATGTATTAGTGGGTGTTAATATGGAGTGTGTCTGCCCTTTGCCTTCATGACGGTTTTAACTCAACTGACGGCGCTTTCAGTGAATGCCTGTGGAAGAATGGCAGCCCATTATACCACAACAGCCGAAACCAAGGTAGGCAGTGATGTTGGACGATTGTGTCTAGTGAAAAGTCGACGTTCCAACTTACCCCAAATGTGTTCCACTGGGTTCACATCGGGACCACGGGCATATTAGAACTTTTCGGGAATATTATTATTCACAAACCATTGCCACACAAATGCTGCTTTATGACAGGGTGCTCCGTCATGTTGCTACAAACAATCATCGTCTTCGATCTATTCCTCTACTGCACGCAGCTCACAATGCTGTAAAAGGCGTTGATATCCTTCCGCACTTAGCATTTTCTTTAGTGCAACAAGAAAACCACACCAAAACCACGAAAAGCACTTCCCTACCGCAACAATCCCTCCATTGTACTTAACTGTTGACACTACCCATGAAGGCAGGTAACGTTCTTCAGGCATTCGCCAAACCCAGAGCCTTCCATCAGGTTGCCAGAGGGTAAAGCGTGATTCATCACTCAAAATCACTCGTTTCACTCATCCACTGTCCAGTGTCGTTGCTCTTTACATCATCTCAAGCGTTACTTAGCGCTGACTACAGACACATGTAGCTTACGACGAGCTGCTTGACCAGCATACCCTATTATATTTAACTCCCCATGCTGTCACTGTGTGCTAGCTTGGCAACGTAGCACTTTGGAACTCACGAGTGATTCATTCCACTGATTTCATGCTATGCTTTACAACCACCATCTGTAATACTCAGCTGTCCCCATGCAGTACATGAGATCTGCCTGGTCTTGGTTTAGCTGTGGTTGTTCCTTCACGTTTCCACTTCACAGTCACTTCACTAGCAGTAGACTTGAGCAGCTTTAGCAGTGCTGAAATGTCCCTGGTGGATTTGTTACTCAGGTTGCATCCAGCGACATTCGAAGTGACTGAGCTCTTTTGACCTCTTGACCGACCCATTCTACTGTTACTACTCTCCCTACTTTTACACTCGCGGGTCCGCTTGTCATGATGTCTAGTGCTCAATTCCGCATTACATACGGGTATCCGGATACTTTTGAGCAGATAGTATAGCTCACGGCATGTTTCCTCATCGATCTACTTAAGAGGCAAACATATAACCCAAACGTCATTTCAACAAATTCTAATCTCCTTAATTTCTTTTGATTGGGAATTGACAAGCTGGCTGTTGGATGTCCACTTCAGATTGTTTTTTTGTGGCCTTTAAGAGGATTATAATATAATTTAGTTCAGCTTAATTTTTTGCATGTTCAGAGGATCATATTCGCGTTGTGGCGTAGAGACATGCATTAATAATTAAGAAGGTGTAAGATTCACCTTAGTAACCTCATGCGCTACAGAAGGCATTCCCTCTGTGGGAAGTTGCTGTCTCTCGTTTCTGTGCTCACAAGTTGAAGTGCATATACGCTCTGCAGATCGTTTATATCACACACCAACCGGTGAGTTAATAAAGTCTTTACGGTACGTTATCGCGATAAAATTTCTAGTCTTACATCGTAACAATAGTTAATTGCTGCAAAATGTTCAGTTTTCAAACAGTAATTACTACACTCCTGGAAATTGAAATAAGAACACCGTGAATTCATTGTCCCAGGAAGGGGAAACTTTATTGACACATTCCTGGGGTCAGATACATCACATGATCACACTGACAGAACCACAGGCACATAGACACAGGCAACAGAGCATGCACAATGTCGGCACTAGTACAGTGGTTCAAAAATGGTTCAAATGGCTCTGAGCACTATGGGACTCAACTGCTGAGGTCATTAGTCCCCTAGAACTTAGAACTAGTTAAACCTAACTAACCTACGGACATCACAAACATCCATGCCCGAGGCAGGATTCGAACCTGCGACCGTAGCGGTCTTGCGGTTCCAGACTGCAGCGCCTTTAACCGCACGGCCACTTCGGCCGGCCACTAGTACAGTGTATATCCACCTTTCGCAGCAATGCAGGCTGCTATTCTCCCATGGAGACGATCGTAGAGATGCTGGATGTAGTCCTGTGGAACGGCTTGCCATGCCATTTCCACCTGGCGCCTCAGTTGGACCAGCGTTCGTGCTGGACGTGCAGACTGCGTGAGACGACGCTTCATCCAGTCCCAAACATGCTCAATGGGGGACAGATCCGGAGATCTTGCTGGCCAGGGTAGTTGACTTACACCTTCTAGAGCACGTTGGGTGGCACGGGATACATGCGGACGTGCATTGTCCTGTTGGAACAGCAAGTTCCCTTGCCGGTCTAGGAATGGTAGAACGATGGGTTCGATGACGGTTTGGATGTACCGTGCACTATTCAGTGTCCCCTCGACGATCACCAGTGGTGTACGGCCAGTGTAGGAGATCGCTCCCCACACCATGATGCCGGGTGTTGGCCCTGTGTGCCTCGGTCGTATGCAGTCCTGTTTGTGGCGCTCACCTGCACGGCGCCAAACACGCATACGACCATCATTGGCACCAAGGCAGAAGCGACTCTCATCGCTGAAGACGACACGTCTCCATTCGTCCCTCCATTCACGCCTGTCGCGACACCACTGGAGGCGGGCTGCACGATGTTGGGGCGTGAGCGGAAGACGGCCTAACGGTGTGCGGGACCGTAGCCCAGCTTCATGGAGACGGTTGCGAATGGTCCTCGCCGATACCCCAGGAGCAACAGTGTCCCTAATTTGCTGGGAAGTGGCGGTGCGGTCCCCTACGGCACTGCGTACGATCCTACGGTCTTGGCGTGCATCCGTGCGTCGCTGCGGTCCGGTCCCAGGTCGACGGGCACGTGCACCTTCCGCCGACCACTGGCGACAACATCGATGTACTGTGGAGACCTCACGCCCCACGTGTTGAGCAATTCGGCGGTACGTCCACCCGGCCTCCCGCATGCCCACTATACGCCCTCGCTCAAAGTCCGTCAACTGCACATACGGTTCACGTCCACACTGTCGCGGCATGCTACCAGTGTTAAAGACTGCGATGTAGCTCCGTATGCCACGGCAAACTGGCTGACACTGACGGCGGCGGTGCACAAATGCTGCGCAGCTAGCGCCATTCGACGGCCAACACCGCGGTTCCTGGTGTGTCCGCTGTGCCGTGCGTGTGATCATTGCATGTACAGCCCTCTCGCAGTGTCCGGAGCAAGTATGGTGGGTCTGACACACCGGTGTCAATGTGTTCTTTTTTCCATTTCCAGGAGTGTATATTAAGTTTTCGACATTATTATTTTAAATTTTTTAGCTCTCACGATGAGAGCGCATGAATACGACATGTGTGTGATATATGAATCTGGAATTTTCTTAACAATTAATGATGAGCGTGTGATTTATGTTGTGTAATAGAGCAGAATCACATACGAGGTTTAACATGCTTAGTGTAAAGCACTCAATGTAAGGATTCTAGAAGCAAAACTCTTTACTTTTGTCCTTACGACCAGTAAAGAAGGAATCATTTTCAGTTTATTTGATTTTCGCGAAATACTATTAGAACTACTGACAGCCTTGGGAGAGCCAGTCCTGACGAAACTCTACTATCTGGTGAGCAAGATGTATGAGACAGGCGAAATACCCTCAGACTTCAAGAAGAATATAATAATTCCAATCCCAAAGAAAGCAGGTGTTGACAAATGTGAAAATTACCGAACTATCAGTTTAATTAGTCACGGCTGCAAATAACTAACGCGGATTCTTTACAGACGAATGGAAAAACAAGTAGAAGCCGACCTCGGGGAAGATCCGTTTGGATTCCGTAGAAATGTTGGGACACGTGAGGCAATACTGACCCTACGACTTATCTTAGAAGCTAGATTAAGGAAAGGCAAACCTACGTTTCTAGCTTTTGCAGACTTCGAGAAAGCTTTTGACAATGTTGACTGGAATACGCTCTTTCAAATTCTGAAGGTGGCAGGGGTAAAATACAGGGAGCGAAAGGCTATTTACAATTTGTACAGAAACCAGATGGCAGTTATAAGAGTCGAGGGACATGAAAGGGAAGCAGTGGTTGGGAAGGGAGTGAGACAGGGTTGTAGTCTCTCCCCGATGTTATTCAATCTGTATATTGAGCAAGCGGTGAAGGAAACAAAAGAAAAATTCGGAGTAGGTATTAAAATCCATGGAGAAGAAATTAAAACTTTGAGGTTCGCCGATGACATTGTAATTCTGTCAGAGACAGCAAAGGACTTGGAAGAGCAGTTGAATGGGATGGATAGTGTCTTGAAAGGAGGATATAAGATGAACATCAACAAAAGCAAAACGAGGATAATGGAATGTAGTCGAATTAAGTCGGGTGATGCGGAGGGAATTAGATTAGGAAATGAGAGACTTAAAGTAGTAAAGGAATTTTGCTATTTCGGGAGCAAAATAACTGATGATGGTCGAAGTAGAGAGGATATAAAATGTAGACTGTCAATGGTAAGGAAAGCGTTTCTGAAGAAGAGAAATTTGTTAACATCGAGTATAGATTTAAGTGTCAGGAAGTTATTTCTGAAAGTATTTGTATGGAGTGGAGCCATGTATGGAAGTGAGACATGGACGATAAATAGTTTGGATAAGAAGAGAATAGAAGCTTTTGAAATGTGGTGCTACAGCAGAATGCTGAAGATTAGGTGGGTAGATCACATAACTAATGAGGAAGTATTGAATAGGATTGGGGAGAAGAGAAGTTTGTGGCACAACTTGACGAGAAGAAGGGATTGGTTGGTAGGACATGTGTTGAGGTATCAAGGGATCACCAATTTAGTATTGGAGGGCAGCGTGGAGGGTAAAAATCGTAGAGGGAGACCAAGAGATGAATACACTAAGCAGATTCAGAAGGACGAAGGTTGCAGTAGGTACTGGGAGATGAAGAAGCTTGCACAGGACAGAGTAGCATGGAGAGCTGCATCAAACCAGTCTCAGGACTGAAGACCACAACAACAACAACAACTAAGTCTGGGTTGGGTTGTTTGGGGGAGGAGACCAGACAGCGAGGTGATCGGCCTCATAGGATTAGGGAAGGACGGGGAAGGAAGTCGGCCGTGCCCTTTCAAACGAACCATCCCGGCATTTGCCTGGAGCGATTTAGGGAAATCACGGAAAACCTAAATCAGGATGGCCGGACGCGGAATTGAACCGTCGTCCTCCCGAATGCGAGTCCAGTGTGCTAGCCACTGCGCCACCTCGCTCGGTACTAAGTCTGGAAAATCATTATTCTGATGTGAGGATTGGTCACGAACGGATATTTACCGTGCTATCAGAGACAATCTTCAAACTGATTGGCCAATCAGAATTCTCGAATGGTCGAATGGAGAGGTTTGCGCGTGCTCGTTTCGAGCAGTCGTAATTCAGCTTTAATAGTGTGATGTCAACTGCTTTTGCGTTCTTGTAATTTGAAAACATTCTGTAATTTGCTTTCTCTAAAAAGTTGACTGGTTTGGAATATGATGAGATCAACTGCAAACAACGTTTCCCAAAGTTTTGAGGATGGCAGATGTCCGCAGTTCCACTCCAAAATAATCCACACACCAACTTCACAGCTGTTGTTCCTGGTAGGTGTCAAACTTAAGCGCGCTTCTGCCTACGTTTAATATGGTTACCCAAATAATGTCGTACCTAACATTATACCTTTCTAAGAGCGTCCAAAAGTAGATATCTGGCCATGGCACTTGACATGCTATGGCATTTAAACGAAACAGAGAAAACATATTAGCAAAAATGAACTTCCAATAAACAAAGTAAAGCCGGCCGCGGTGGTCTCGCGGTTCTAGGCGCGCAGTCCGGAACCGTGCGACTGCTACGGTCGCAGGTTCGAATCCTGTCTCGGGCATGGATGTGTGTGATGTCCTTAGGTTAGTTAGGTTTAAGTAGTTCTAAGTTCTAGGGGACTGATGACCACAGCAGTTGAGTCCCATAGTGCTCAGAGCAATTTGAATTAAACAAAGTAAAGATTTCAAAAGTACCAAAGTGAAGAATCGAAATTTTTGTATCCAATCTGATGTATAACCTCTCACTTATGGATAATGAAAACACATATGACATTAACCTTGAGACGAGGTCAATACGTCGAGATGTAGACCCTCCAAGACGTGGCAATGTCCTCAGTAAGTGGAGATTGTGATCGTTTGCGATATCAGATGGTGGCTTAAAAACATCTCACTTAGTCATTGTACACTATGTCGATAAAAGCTGCGGGTCCATTACTGCAGTAGTTTACAACAAGTAAGCAGCCTTCAATGCAGGATACACTAAAGCGAATTTCTCCCGCAGCTTGTGATTCCCCGACGACAGTAAACTGGGAACAATCAATCCAGTACGCTGCATAAACAGGTCTCGATACCGTGGACTGCAGCTACGCAGGAAATGTGTGGCAAATGTTCAAATGTGTGTGAATTCCTAAGGGACAAAACTGCTGAGTTCATCGGTCCCTAGACTTACACACTACTTAAACTAACTTAACGATAAGGACAACACACACCCATGCCCGAGGGAGGACTCGAACCTCCGGCGGGAGAGGCCGCACGATTAGTGACATGGCGCTTCTAACCGCGCGGCCACTCCGCGCGGCAAATGTGTGGCGATCACCGTCTCCGTCCCATTTTATAGTCCATCACCTGTTCGCCACTGTCTTCCACTTCCTTGTATCCACTGACTACCCAGCTACGTCGCTGCTATAGCAGCATGAATTGTAGATGACCTGTAGTTTCGTTTTCATGCAGCTCAATGTTTATGACGTCATATCTCCTGAATTACATTGAGGTGAGGAAAGTCATGGGATAGTGATATGTACATATACAGATGGCGGTAGTATCGCGTACACAAGTTATAAAACAGTGTGCATTGGCGGAGCTGTCATTTGTATTCAGGAGATCCATGTGAAAAAGTTTACGACGTGATTACAACCGCACGACGGGAATTAATAGAGTTTGAACACGGAATGGTACACTATGTGACCAGAAGTATCCTGACACTTGGCTGAAAATGACTTACAAGTTCGTGGCGCCCTCCATCGGTAATGCTGGAATCCAATACGTTGTTGGCCCACCCTTAGACTTAATGACAGCTTCCACTCTCACAGGCATACGTTCAATCAGGTGCTGGAATGTTTATTGGGGAATGGCAGCCCATTATTCACGGAGTGTTGCACTGAGGAGAGGTATCGATGTAGGTAGGTAAGGCCTGCCACGAAGTCAGCGTTCCAAAACATTACAAAGGTGTTCTGTAGGATTCAAGGTCAGGACTCTGTGCAGGCTAGTCCACTACAGGGATGTTATTGTAGTGTAACAACTCCGCCACAGGCCGTGCATTATGAACAGGTGCTCGATCGTGTTGAAAGACGCAATCGCCATCCCCGAATTACTCTTGAACAGCTGGAAGCAAGAAGGTGCTTAAAACATCAATGTAGGCCTGTGCTGTGATAGTACCACGCAAAACAACAAGGGGTGCAAGGCCCCTCCATGAAAAGCACGACCGCACCATAACACCAGCGCCTCCGAATTTTACTGTTGGCACTACACACGCTGGCAGATGACGTTCACCGGGCATTCGCCATGCCCACACCCTGCCATCGGATCCCCACATTGTGTACAATGATTCGTCACTCCACACAACGTTTTTCCACTGTTCAATAGTCCAACGTTTACGCTCCTTGCGTGCCTCAGCGATAATGATAGCCGTACCGTAGGTGCAAACACAACGGACGGGTATCCGTTCAGAGGCCAGACAAACATGTGGCTCCCGAAGAGGGGCAGCAGCCTTTTCAGTAGTTGCTGGGGCAACAGTCTGGATGATTGACTGACCTGGCCTTGTGACACTAACCAAAACGTCCTTGCTGTGCTGGTACTGCGAAAGGTTGAAAGCAAGGGGAAACTACAGCCATAATTTTTCCCGAGGGCACGCAGCTTTACTGTATGGTTAAATGATGATGGGGTCCTCTTGGGTAAAATATTCCGGAGGTAAAATAATCCCCCATTCGGATCTCCGGGCGGGGACTACTCAGGAGGACGCCGTTATCAGGAGAAACAAAAGTGGCGTTCTACGGATCGGAGCGTGGAATGTCAGATCCCTTAATCGGGTAGGCAGATTAAAAAAATTAAAAAGGGACATGGATAGGTTAAAGTTAAATATAGTGGGTATTAGTGAAGTTCAGTGGCAGGAGGAACAAGACTTCTGGTCAGGTGAATACAGGGTTACAAATACAGAATCAAATAGGGGTAATGCAGGAGTAGGTTTAATAATGAATAAAAAAAAATAGGAGCGCGGGTAAGCCACTTCGAACAGCATAGTGAAAGCATTATTGTAGCCAAGGTAGTCACGAAGCCTACGCCTACCCCAGTGGTACAAGTTTATATGCCAACTAACTCCATAGATGCTGAAGAGATGGAAGAAATGTATGATCAGATAAAAGAAATTATTCAAATAGTGAAAGGAGACTGAAATTCGATAGTAGGAAATGGAAGGGAAGGATAAGTAATAGGCGAACATGGAATGGGGGTAAGGAATGAAAGAGGAAGCCGACTGATGGAATTTTGCACAGAGCGCAACCTAATCATTGTTGACACTTGGTTTAAGAATCATGAAAGAAGGTTGTATACGTGGAAGAGGCCTGGAAACACTGGAAGGTATCATATACATTATATAATGGCAAGACACAGTTTTAGGAACCAGGTTTTAAATTGTAAGACGTTTCCAGGGACAGATGTGGACTCTGACCACAATCTATTGGTTATAAACTGTAGATTAAAACTGAAGAAACTGCAAAAAAGGTGGGAATTTAAGGAGATGGGACCTGGGTAAACTAAAAGAACCAGAGGTTGTAGAGAGTTTCAGAGAGAGAATTAGGGAACGATTGACAAGAACAGGTAAAAGAAAACAGTAGAAGAAGAATGGCTAGTTTTGAGAGATGAAATAGTGGAGGCAGCAGAGGATCAAGTAGGTAAAAAGAAGAGGGCTAGTAGAACTCCTTGGGTAACAGAAGAGATACTGAATTTAATTGATGAAAGGAGAAATGTAAAAATGCAGTAAATGAAGTAGACAATAAGGAATACAAACGTCTCAAAAATGAGATCGACAGGAAGTGCAAAATGGCTAAGCAGAGATGGCTAGAGGACAAATGTAAGGATGTAGAGGCATATATCACTAGGGGTAATGTAGATACTACCTATAGGAAAATTAATGAGACCTTTGGAGAAAAGAGAACCACTTGTATGAATATCAAGAGCTTAGATGGAAAAGCAGTTCCAAACAAAGAAGGGAAAGCAGAAAGGTGGAAGGAGTATATAGAGGGTCTTTATAAGGGCGATGTACTTGAGGGCAATATTATGGAAATGGAAGAGGACGTAGATGAAGATGAAATGGGAGATATGATACTGCGTGAAGAATTTGACAGAGCACAAAGACCTAAGTTGAAACAAGGCCCTGGGAGTAGACAACATTCTGTTAGCTCTACTGATAACCTTGGGAGAGCCAGCCCTGACAAAACTCTACCATCTGGTGAGTAAGATGTATGAGACAGATGAAATACCCTCAGACTTCAAGAATAGTATAATAATTCCAGTCCCAAAGAGAGCAGGTGTTCACAAGTGTAAAAATTACCAAACCATCAGTTTAATAAGTCACGGTTGCAAAAAACTAACAAGAATTACAGACGAAATGAAAAACTGGTAGAAGCCGACCTCGGGAAGATCATTTTGGATTCCGTAGAAATGTTGGAATACGAGAGGCAATACTGACCCTAAGAATTATCTTAGAAGGTAGATTAAGGAAAGGCAAACCTACGTTTCTAGCTTTTGTAGACTTAGAGAAAGCTTTTTACAATGTTTACTGGAATACTCTCTTTCAAATTCTGAAGGTGGCAGGGGTAAAATATAGGGAGCGAAAGGCTATTTACAATTTGTACAGGAGCCAGATGGCAGTTATAACAGTCGAGGGTCATGAAGGGGAGGCAGGTGTTGGGAAGGGAGTGAGACAGGGTTGTAGCCTATCCCTGATGTTATTCAATTGTATATTGAGCAAGCAGTAAAGGAAACAAAAGAAAAATTCGGAGTAGGAATTAAAATTCATGGAGAAGAAATAAAAACTTCGAGGTTTTCCAACGAGACAGTAATTCTGTCAGAGGCAGCAAAGGACCTGGAAGAGCAGTTGTCTTGAAAGGAGGATATAAGATGAACATCAGCAAAAGCAAAACGAGAATAATGGAATGCAGTCAAATTAAATCAGGGAACGCTGAGGGAATTAGATAAGGAAATGAGACACTGAAGGTAGCAAATGCGTTTTGCTATTTTAGAAGCAAAATAACTGATGATGGTCAAAGTAGAGAGGATATAAAATGTAGAGTGGCACTGGCAAATAACACGTTTCTGATGAAGAGAAATTTGTTATCATCGAGTATAGATTTGAGTGTCAGGAAGTATTTTCTGCCGGCCGGTGTGGCCGAGCGGTTCTAGGCGCTTCAGTCTGGAACCGCGCGACCGCTACGGTCGCAGGTTCGAATCCTACCTCGGGCATGGATGTGTGTGATGTCCTTAGGTTATTTAGGTTTAAGTAGTTCTAAGTTCTAGGGGACTGATGACCTCAGATGTTAAGTCCCATAGTGCTCAGAGCCATTTGAACCATTTGAAGTATTTTCTGAAAGTATTTGTATGGAGTGTAACCATGTATGGAAGTGAAACATGGACGATAAACAGTTTAGACAAGAAGGGAATAGAAGCTTTTGAAATGTGGTGCTACAGAAGAATGCTGAAGATTACATGGATAGATCACGTAACGAATGAGGAGGTACTGAACAGAATTGGGGAGAAGAGGAATTTGTGGCACAACTTGACTAGAAGAAGGGATCGGTTGGTAGGACATGTTCTGAGGCATCAAGGGATCACCAATTTAGTAATGGAGGGCAGCGTGGAGGGTAAAAATCGTAGAGGAAGGCCAAGAGACGAATACACTAAGCAGATTCAGAATTATGTAGGTTGCAGTAGTTACTTGGAGATGAAGAAGCTTGCACAGGTTACAGTAGCACGGAGAGCTGCATCAAACCAGTCTCTGGACTGAAGACACAACAACAACAACGCCAAACGAGGCATCGTTTGGCATTTACTGGCGTGATGTGTGGCTTATGAGTTTGCTCACCTCCCGCCTAATGGTCATAGTACTTGCAGTGGCTCCTGATGCAGTTTGGAATTCCTGTGTGATGATCTGGATAGATGTCTGCCTATTACACCTTACGACCCTCTTCAAATGTCGGCAGTCTCTTGTCAGTCTACAGACAAGGTCGGCGTATAAGCTTTCATGCTGTACGTGTCCCTTCACATTTCCACTTCACTATCACATCAGAGACGGTGGGCGTAGGGATGCTTAGGACTGTGAAAATCTCGCGTACAGACGTATGACACAAGTGACACCCAATCACCTGACCACCTTCTAAGTCCATGAGTTCCGCGGAGCGCCCCATTCTGCTCTCTTTTGATGTCTAATGACTACTGAGGTCGCTTATATGGAGTACCTGGCAGTAGGTATCAGCACAATGCACTTCATATGAAAAACGTACATTTTTGGGGGTGTCCGGATACTCTTGATCACATAGTGTAGTTGGAGCTAGACGACCGGGACATTCTATTTCGGAAATCGTTATGGAATTCAATATTCCGAGATCCACAGGTGTCACGAGCGTGCCGAGAATACCGTATTGCAGGCATTACTTCTCACCACGGATAACGCATTGACCGACTGCCTTTACTTAACGACCGAGAGCAGCGGCGTTTGCGTAGAGTTTTCAGTGCTAACAGACAAGCAACACTACGTGAAATAACTGCAGAAACCATTGTGGTGCGTACTACGAACGTATCTGTTAGGACAGTGCAGCGAAATTTGGCGTTAATGGACCATGGCAGCAGACGATCGACGCGAGTGCATTTGCTAAAAGCACGTCATCGCCTGCAGCGCCTCTCCTGGGCTCATGACCATATCGGTTGGACCTCAGGCGACTGGAAAACCTTGGCGTGATGAGATGAGTCCCATTTCAGTTGGTAAGAGCTGATGGTAGGGTTCGGGTATGGCGCATACCCCACGATGCCATGGACTCATGTTGTCAATAAGGCATTGTGCAAGCTGGTGGTGGCTCCATAATGATGTGGGCTGTGCTTGCATAGAATAGGTTGGGTTCTCTGGGCTAACTGAACCGATTATTGATTGGAAATGGTAATATTCGGTTATTTGGAGACCATTTTCAGCATTCATGGACTTCAATGTTTCGATTGGTTTGAAGAACATTCTGTACAATTCAAGCGAATGATCTGACCAGCCAGATCGCCCGGTATGAACCCCATCGAACATTTGTAGGACATAAGCAATAGGTCAGTTCATGCACAAAATCCTGTACCGGCAAACACATTCCCAATTGTGGATGGTTATGGAGGCAACATGGCTCGATATTTCTACAGGGGACTTGCAACGACTTGTTGAGTCCATGTTATGTCAAGTCCCTGCACTATGCCGGGCAAAAGGAGGTCCGACGTGATATTAGGAGGTATCCCATGACTTTTGTCCTCTCCGAGTACAGTGCTGTTCATAAAAACAGTGACAATAGGAAGGATAGGAAATAGCGAACTTTTACTTTGGGTGTGTGTGCAGTATTGTAGGATGAGTACGTAATTAAATTTGTAGACGACTTGGGGGTATAGAGAGTGAGAAATTTAGTACACGGAACTGGTGCCTCTAGGATTAACAATGGCTCTAATTCGGCTGTACATGGATTCGAACTGTGCGTGAATGAAAGATACGGATACACCATAGATTACAACGTCAACTCTACACCAGTGTTCATCAGTCGTAGTGGCTAGTGACTGGTGGCATGCCTCAGCAGCCCATGACCAGCTGTTTTCGGTGGTTAAGATACCTGGAGAACGTGCTGGTCAGGGTAACAATCAAACACCGTCTGTATTAGGGTAGGTCAGGACGATACAGGGAACATGTGGTCTACGTGTTATATTGTTGAAAGGAAGCGCCGTGGAAACCTCCAAGATGCGGCACATACGCCGGTCTCAACATAACAGAAATGTAATGGTTGCTGTTCGAATTACTGGGTAGGCGAATCCTATGTCACTGTGTTGTGTATTGGATGGCATACAATACCATAAGACCAGATTTTGGGCCTGCTTGTAAATGACGAATGCAATATGTCAACGTTCGTTCTCCTCAGAGCGTCCATACATGTATAGGTTCATCATGATGCTGAACATAGAACCGGCACTAGTCTGAAAAGAGACGTGATGCCAATTCTGTATCCAATGTTGTCGCTGGTCACACCACTGTTGGCAAGCCGCTCTCTGCTGCCGCGCCAAGGGAGGCGGCAACAGTGGTCGCCTTCCTGCCAATCTGCACCGCTCCAGACATCGTCATACTGTCTGTGTGGACATTTGTCTTACTCATCTTCTGACTCAAGGCACGTGACTTGGCTGTACAATACTGCATGGCCAACTGAAGGATATGTTTGTCCTCTCGGGCGCTAGTCGTGCGGTACCACTGACATTCTGCATAGTGTTGCGTATGGCCCTCCTGCACAAATTGGTTCCACGTGTGAATGGCCACTGTGGAATTCTAATCAACACTATCATCCATAACACGGAAGAATTAACCACAGTCTTGATAAGCCTCGCCGGCCGCGGTGGTCTAGCGGTTCTGGCGCTGCAGTCCGGAACCGCGGGACTACTACGGTCGCAGGTTCGAATCCTGCCTCGGGCATGGGTGTGTATGATGTCCTTAGGTTAGTTAGGTTTAAGTAGTTCTAAGTTCTAGGGGACTTATGACCTAAGATGTTGAGTCCCATAGTGCTCAGAGCCATTTGAACCATTTTTTTCTTGATAAGCCTCGATCTTCCTGCTGTCAAATTTCGATAATGCTGGTAGAAATTTCTCCTTCTTACTCGGTAGATGGCACGATCTTCTCGAGAAACCAACATTCGAATAAGACTTCTGAAAGATAAAGCATCTGCGTAATATTTCATTATTTACAGAATGTAAGAGACACGTTCAATTAGTAATGCAACACTTCTTTTTTTCTAAAAGGAGGTTGATGTTATGCAGGATTCCAATACACCATATTATTTCCCACTCTTTCTGTTACAAAATCCTGGTTTTCAACATAACCTCCGTTCAATGCGACAGCCTTACATCACCCTACTGGATGTCCCTGTATGGTCGCATGGTACCACTCTAGTGGTCGGCGTCGTAGCAAATGTCTTACTACATCATTCAGTAACCTCCCCATCATCCACGTACTGCTCACTGCGGAGTGCATCCTTCATTGGACCAAACAGATGGAAGTCGGAAGGTGCAAGATTTTGGCTCTGGGGTGGGGAAGGAAGAACATCCCAATGAAGATTTGTGAGGTCCTCTCGGGTGCGCAGACTTGAGTGAGGCGTTGCGTTGTCATGGAGAAGGAGATGTTCGTATGCATGCGGCGATCAGCTCGAATGAGAGTGTCCACATGTAACGCTCCATGAGTCACAGATGTGTGCGGCCGCCGGCAAGCTGGAGATCGGACAGGTTTGCGCGACCTTGCTGAGATTATGACAGATGTCTCGCCCAACGACTCACAGTGCTTTTATTCACTGCCAGCTCTCCGTAGACATTCTGAAAGCGCCTATGAATATCTGAGTTGCTCTGGTTTTACACCAAAAGAAACTCTCTGCTTGGAACGCACCTTCGTTACAGACGTCATTCTGAAGGCTACTCATAGCGCCGCCACGTGTCGGAACTTCATGAAACTGTAGGGGCTAAAGCGGGAATATTCCACGAGGTCTCCCAACAAATTCCGCAAACTTTTAACCGAAATTCGTCGAAAAGTGTTACATTACTTACTGAACGCCCCTCGTAAATGGTGCTAGTCCTCCCTATTATGTATGGTTGCGTAACCAAGAATTTAGTCCCCTTCATGCCAGTCTAATGCTAGTTGCAACTGCCTTCATAGTATTGCACTTTTAATTGCTAACAGAGTATACATGTTACCTCGCTTCCAGTTTCCACATACTATGTGGTTCGCAATAATGACCTGTCTAGGTTGTGTTTCTTCAAAGACGGCACCTTCTTTCCTCATGGGTTTATTTTTGTATCTCATGAAATATCGTTTCTTTTATTAAATTCAGTGGTGGACCATATATCCATGTGTATTCCGGCAGAGATGAAGAGACCCAACAACGTAGCGCAGTGTTTGGTACACTGGACTCTCATTAGGGAGGGCGACGGTTCAAATCCCCATACAGAATCAAGTTTTCCGTGATTTCCTTAATCACTCCAGGCAAATATCGGTATCTTACCTTAAAAGGGTACCGCCCATTTCTTTCCCCACTCTTGAAACATTCCGAGCTAGTGTTCTGTCTCTAATGACCTCGATGTGAATCGGACGTTAAACCATCATCATCTTTCCTTCGGGTCAAATCCCCGTCCGGTCCTCCAGATGTAAGTTTCGTGTGGTTTCCCTAAACCGCTTAAGTGGATAGACCAGGGTAACGCTCGAGTTTGAAACTAATGTTAATGATTTTTTTTCAATAACATAACAAAAGAAACTACAAAACTGACTCTGGACCTTTATTGTACACCCTTAAAATTGTATTACGTTTTTTTAAAGTAAAAAGCTTACTCCCAGAGGACACTACACGACATCGACGATAGGCCTTCGTGGAATGCGAGGGTGGCTGGTGGGAGCTCTGAAGGCCACAATTTTCAACTTAGAACAAAATTTGAAAAACTGTTTTGAAACTGTTGATATTGTCTAGCGTAGTACGTATGGCTATTTTAAAAGAAGTTGATTTTAATAAAATGGTGGACTCTGAAGTAAAAATCGATTTCTTCGCAAAAATGTAGTTATAAAAACGTGCACCAAAATCGAAATTAAAATATATCACAAAAACCTTACGTACTACATTAGAAAAACGGCCGACTTCCAAGTTACGAAAAGGTATAGCGTAAGTGCATGTATATTTCATGAGTTGTTCAAATGGGTTCAAATGGCTCTGAGCACTATGGGACTTAACATCTGAGGTCATCAGGCCCCTAGAACTTAGAACTACTTAAACATAACTAACCTAAGGACATCGCACACATCCATGCCCGAGGCAGGATTCGAACCTGCGACCGTAGCTGTCGCGCGGTTCCAGACTGAATCATAAGTTGTAGCTCCTGCCAACTTGAAAACTGTTGTTTTGAGAAAACAGCGTTTAACGTTTTAACTTGTGTTTTTTAATACTGAGACTGAAGAAACCTTTAGCCGGCAATGCCAGCACCATACGGTTGGCCGTTTTTTCGCTGATGTCGAAACACTCGCATTTTGACGAAATTATATCAATTAACTCATTTCCGCTTGGGAATCGAAGCGCTTTTTCCACGTCTGGGATTACATTTCGAACCTTTTCTATTCGTATAAATACATTTGATTGTCATTTTCAAGCTCTCACGTTGTAATTCGTATGATAAACAAGCGAAACAAGTTATGCAGACACGACACAAGCACGTGCTTTCAGCCTGTTTACCATAAACGAATCATGTTACGAAGAGAAATCTTGTTGAGAATCATATTGTAGTTGGTACTCTCGGAAACTAAAAGGACCTCTATTCAGTTGGTAACCGTTACAATACTACATCGGTTATATTCGACCACTCAGATGCGCCAGACCCCCGTCTGCAAATCGCCGTTTTAACATATTTTAACATTTATCGTTCACTTTATATGAATGATTTTTCTTAAAAACAGACTCTCTAAGGAACATTTTAAGCCAATAAAAATTAGGCGCCAAAAAATTCTATCCTGTTCTACCCCCTTAAGACAAATTCTGTGATGGGTCCTTCGGAAGAGCACGACGGAGTTTCATCCCTAACACAAGCCACTGGTCCATTTTTAACGACCTCTTTGACGGAACGTAAGACACTAATCTTCCTTCAGTCTTTTACACAGACGCAGAGGAATATAAAAAGGACGGAAAGTTAAGCTGTAACCTCCTGTCGACGTCGATGTAATCAGAGACAGAGCAAAAGCTTATATTGGACAAGTGGGTGGGAAATGTGCTTTCAGCTTATTTTAAGGATCTATCCTGGCATTAGCCATGTGATTTATGGAAACTCGGTCAACCTGATTACGGATGGTCAGACAGGTGCCACGTCGGGTAGCCGCGCGGTCTTAGGCGCCTTGCCACAGTTCGCGCGGCTTCGCCCCCCCCCCATCGGAGGTTCGAGTCCTCCCTCGGGCATGGGTGTGTGTGTTCTCCTTAGCGTAAGTTAGCACAAGTTAGATTAAGTATTGTGCAAGCCTAGTAATCGATGGCCTCAGGAGTTTGCAAAGGAAATTTTTCACAATTCTGACAGCGAATTCACGCAATACTAAGGACTCCAGATAGCACCCCAAATGTGGTCACACCGCCAGTTGTGGCTGTGCATAAAGGGTCTACAGAGTTCAGTAAGTGGTGTGAATGTCATCAGTCAGACAGGTATTTGAACCCCATTAGTCTTCGAATACGAACACGTCGTCTCAAGCATTGCGCTACTTCACTGGGTGTGGGAATTTAAAGTGTGCAGTAATGCGAACCTGTTGGCTGACGTCGTCGATGCGACGTGTCGACAGACTTCGATGAGTATTTGCGGGTGGTTCCGCATCGCCTCTTCCCAGCCGCGGGTGCCCATGACCTGCACGGGGTGGCTCCTAATGAAGGCGGCCGCCGTCTCGCGTAGCAGAGGACACGAATGCAGCACGGCGAGCACGGCGGTTTTTGCCGCATTCTCTACGCACAAGTCACTCGCCAGCTGCAGCTCGCACCTTTTCTTGAGCAGCGACACGTCGTACTTGTCAGCCGCCGCGAGAAGGTCGTGCGCCATGGTCGCCATCGCGGGCGCCTCGTCCGTGTAGACGAAGGCGAGCAGCTGGTCCAGCACAGGCTCGGATACGTCAGGGATGTGGACGCGGCCGCTGCTCGCCTCTAGTGTAGGGTGACGCAACATGGCGGCGAAGACGGGGCTGCGAGCCGCCAGCACGGTGCGGTGCGCGGGCACCTGCGAGGCGCCGGCCACCAGCGTCACGTCGGCGCCCTCCCCGCTCACCAGCAGCCCCTCCAGGTCGCTGGGCAGGTTCCGCGACATCGCTGCCGCCACTGTACCTGGCAAACTGACATAACAGGGTAAATATTGCTCGTATTCAAGTAGAGAATTTGAATCTTTGTTGCGAGGAAATTGCACAACTAAAAGAAAAAACCACTAAAAGATTTTTTGATTTTATTTGTTTCTTTGTTATTCCTGCCAGCCCACGATACGGATACAGCAAATACTATTCCTGAACCTTTCAAAATTAGAAGATGGAGAGCAATTATGGCACGAAGAAAGAAAGTAAAAATGAAATGTTACGCAGAATGAGGTTGCAAAGGACATTTTTCACAATTCTGACATCGAATTCACGCAATACTAAGGACTCCAGATAGCACCCCAAGTGTGGTCACACCGCCAGTTGTGGCTGTGCATAAAGGGTCTACACTGTTCAGTAAGTGCTGTGAATGTCATCAATACAGAACTCCGCGTACCAACTTTAAGAGGTGGCAGTGCGCACCGAAACAAGATAAAGTCTAGTAAACATGGGCTCTAAAATGCTTATCTTAAGAGCTATGAGCACCTGTCGATCTTCACAACTGTGAGACACATCTCTTCTACTGAATCATCTTCGCTTTCCACATTTTGCGAGGTGGTAGTACGGACCAAAACAATAGAAAAATCTAGTAAATATTGCGTCTAAAACGCATACCTTAAGAGCTATGAGCAATTGTTCATCTTCGTTACTGTGAAATACATCACGTCTATTAAACAAGTGCTCATAGCTTTTAAGGTATGGATTTTAAAGCCCATGTTTACTGGACTTTTTTTTTCTTCGTTTGGTCTATACTACCTCTGTGGTGTCACCGCCAGACACCACACTTGCTAGGTGGCAGCCTTTAAACAGGCCGCGGTCCGTTGTTATACGTCGGACCCGCGTGTCGCCAATATCAGTGATTGCAGACCGAGCGCCGCCACATGGCAGGTCTAGTCTAGAGAGACTCCCTAGCACTCGCCCCAGTTGTACAGCCGACTTTGCTAGCGATGGTTCACTGACTACATACGCTCTCATTTGCAGAGACGACAGTTTAGCATAGCCTTCAGCTACGTCATTTGTTACGACCTAGCAAGGCGCCATATTCAGTTACTATAATTACTTCAAGACTTTATTCTGAGCAGATAATATTGTGAATCATGTACCGTCAAGAGCGACGTTCATCATTAATGGATTAAAGTTAAGTATCAAACTAATTACGTCCGCTTTCTGAATTCTAATTCCTTGTCATGTTCCAGACCTCACGTCAGTATAGTTCTTCCCTATTCAAGCCAGCCTGCGTGAGCTAAAACGCGTGCATTTCGGCCTCAACTCGTAACACGGTGTTGGCTCTTCTAACACAAAAACCTCCTCCCAAAATGTGGTAAACAAAGAGAGTGCAGTAGAAGAAATGTGTTTCACAGTGTCGAAGATGAGCAAGTGCTCATAGCCCTTAAGCTGTGCAATTTAGATCAGTTGTTTACTAGACATTTTTAATGTGTTGGTCCGTACTACCGCCTTTGAAAGTTTGTCAGTGGAGTTCTGGTTCCCTAGTTAATATATACATGTGACCCATGTGTTCCTTGTGTGTTGCAGGCTGTGCGAGTGACAAAGCGACTGTAGGCAGCAGAGTGACCCGGTATTCATGTCGGGAACAAGCCGAGATGGTGTCTGTGAACGGCCAAGCAGATGGAAATGGTCGAGAGGCAGCACGGCTTTGCCTAAACAAGTAACCTCACGGACTTTCAACGTACTCCCCCGGTCGTTATGACCCGTCCTTACTACTTGCCACACACGGTTACATCTGACAGAACTAAAATACCTGTGAACCCAGGCCCTGCAAGGTAAGGAGATCCCGGATGAAGGCACGATTAGACATCAGAATAACAGCCGTCATACATGCTCTAAAATATTTCAGTGAGGAAGAGGTAGCCTCTACTCTAGAACACACGAGCAACTGTTACCTGTACTAAATCTTTTTATTACAGAATCACCATACACATTGGGTTCAGGTGTGTAGTTGATGACATTGAAAAATCCTCCATAACTGGGAAGATCCTGACAAGGAATTCACAAACTAAATGAAATTAATCGTGATAAACGTTAACACATAACAACCTGTCAAAAGCGTTCCTACAGGAGAAAAGAACCCCTAGCATAATTTACAATACAATAATCACAAAACAATTTAACCTCCAAAATATTACACTCACCTCACTTCAATATGCCCTATTGTCCATGCTATTTTAGCTGGAATATAACGTACATTTACCGATACCTTTCTCGACTTTTAAGCCCTATTAACACACACGCGATACGTGGCTAGCATGGACACGAGGAAGTGAGAAGAAAATGCATAATACAACTCCAATCTCCAATAGAAGTGAGCCATGTATCGACTCGTGCTACGCCTTGTGTTTAGATTGCATTGGTTTTCCTTTTCTTCCCCTGACATCTTTGTTTGATATGTTGTCTGTCATTAAGTGGCTGCTTCGTTGTCTTTTCCCTCTGCTATCGATATCTGCGTGTTTGCTTCCGGGAAACTGCTATGGAGGAAGTGAGATCTTTGACCGGTTGTAACCTCGTGTGGTGGCGCGGAAGTAGGGGCGTTGCGCGCAGAGTGTGTGGTGGACACGGGAGGGCAGTGTGGCTCTCCAGCGCGAAGCAGGCGTGGTCGGTTGTACCGAGTCGCCACGTGATGTATGTCGGTTGTGTGTAATGAGCGGGTCGAGTTGACGGAAGAGCTCCCCGCGTGTTGGTTGTATACAGAATCGCCCCACGAGTAGTTGCTATTCATTTCGCCTTGGTTGGACGTTAACAAGCTTCTTTAAATCCTCCGTTTCAACACTGGAATTTAAAAGGAGACACCTAACATGAAGGAGCGGTCACTACCGGTCAACGTTGCAGAGAAAACGCGAACTCCGGTGACAGAGCGTGTTGTCGCGTGACAGCGGCGTGTTGGGTACGCTGGCGACGCGTGCGCGGTCGGATGTGTGGATCCTTGCCATCGGAGGTCGTGTACTGCCTGTTGGAGCATAATTGCAAGTTAAGTTCGTGGAAGGTTTAATTATTAAGTAATAATTTTGTGTAACCAGCGTCTCTTCTGCCTACGGCGACCGGGTTTCCTGTCCCTGCCACCGGTGTAATTGAAGACAGTGATCTTTGCTCCTCCTCTCGTTTCTATCCGATGGGAGGTGTACTTTTGGCAGTTTGTTTCGCTATTCTGTCGTGGGTTATGAATAAATTCATGCTTCTTGTTGGTTGATCATGTGGTCGCTCATTCAGGACGGTGTGTGGTAATGTTTCCTTGCACGAGGTTAGCTCTAATTCTGTCAGCAAGTTAAGCCATCTTATAACATGTTTTCGCTGGCTAAAAGTCGGTGCCGTGACCAGCCTGAGAGTGGCAATTGTGTTTACGGGCGTATTTTAATTGGTCAGTATTCTGTCTAGGCCGAGCATCCCTGAGTGGGTGATTTGTGGCCGCCTTACACGGGTCCGTCATATCTATTATGTTCTAATGATATTCCAGGACACTTTTGTTTCAATTTTTTTAAATTCCTCCAAGTTTGTAAATTCATTTTATTGCCATTAATCGTGTGCTTGCTGAGACCTGTTTAATTTTTTTAATGGCGGTGTTGGTAGCTTCACTACCTCACCTTGCCTTATTACTAAATTTCTGTATTTACTTTAGTAGCCTGTTTACTAATGTTCTTTAAATTTTTTAAATTATTGTATTGCTATAAATTACTTTGATTGGCTTTAGTGGCGTGTTTTAAAAGGTAGTTTATTGCCTTACTGCTAGCTTCTATGTTTTTTTTAAATTTTAAATTGTTGTATTGCTATAAATTACTTCATTGCCGTTAGCGGCGTGTTTAAAAGGCTGTTTATTGCCGTACTGCTAGTTTCTGTAAGATACGAATAAAACGTTTGTGAAAATCTCAACTCGACAGTAAACTATTAGAAATTTGGCCCCGTTTCCCAACTTGTGGTGTGGCTTGTAGTAACCGTAACCATTGTGTGTGCGTGTCAAGAAGTGAAGTGCACACACACTTACTGACTCCCTTACTGAGTGACTCCCTTACTGAGCGCCTGAGAAACGCGATACTTACCGTGCTTTGTCGGCGGCTGCTGTGGTCGGCAGTGGCGTATGACGACGGCGGCGAGTCGATGCTGTGCGGACCTGTAAACATCAATACTATTCTGGTCTTGATTGTATCAGCAGTCAGAAACTGTCCTGAGTTTTCGTGAGACGAAAAACTGTGTTTTCCCCTAGATAAACTATTGGCAATGTCCACTCGCTTTCGCCGGTCACTGTGGCTGAGCGGTTCTAGGCGCTTCAGTCTGGAACCGCGCTGCTGCTATGGTCACAGGTTCGAATCCTCCCTCGGGCATGGATGTGTGTGATGTCCTTAGGTTAGTTAGGTTTAAGTAGTTGTAAGTCTAGGGGACTGATGACCTCAGATGTTAAGTCCCATAGTGCTTAGAGCCATTTGAACCATCCACTCGCTCTGGCTTGGCAACATGTACACCTCTGCCCTTTGTAATTGTTCCGCAGAAACAACTAATTGGGGTCGAAATCCATGATCTCCACCCCAGGGAGGTTACGCGATTTTCGATCACTGTGAACGTAAGTGTACACTAAAAAGCTCTTCTAGGCCTAAAGAACAGTAAGTGTTCCATCTACACACAGCCCTGTTCTGAAGAGATCTCCCTTCTTCTACCCATAGGTCCGGTCTCTATATCTTTTTTGTTCCCTCCGCGGTGCCTTGTGTTCATCCCTTACAATTCGTAGGGGCCAGTGCTGATTGTGGTACGACTTGCGTCGTTTTTTGGCCCAATGAAGCTTGAGTAGTGTATTGGGGTGTAAAGTATTTTCCTTCTGGCCTATAGCACTCATGTATCGCTCCTATACCCTCAGACTCCGCAGATTCGTGAGCTGTCCACGTGCACCCTCATGTTCTCCATGCCTTCATCACGTGATATGCAAGTATTTGTTAAAAAATATCTGGCCTGCCAGATCCCCAAATTTAACACCCCTAGATTACTGCATCTGGGGATGGATGAAAGACATTGTGTACGAAGTTAAGGTGGAAACATGAGAAAAATTGACACGACTTATTTTCGATGCCGCAACATAAATAGCGAACGGGCACGTGAAGTTACGAAATGCTACTTGTGCAGTTCACTCCTGTGTGAATCTTTGCTTTCAAATGCAGGGAGGAAATTTTGAACATTTGCTTCAGATCCACTCTGGATGCAAGAGACTGCTACAAAATGTTTAATTATTATTTGCATTTTTTATAATGAAATCCTACAATAAAAGTTTTTGTGCCACTTTCCTGAGTTTTTAAATTACTGTAGCTCCTTAATTATGGATCTGATCCCATTACTATATTTACACTTTTTGTTCCAAATAACCTAAGGAGTACCCTCCAGAAACTGGTGGAAACCCTCACGACTCACCCTAAATATTGATACATATGCTGTAAATGTTTCAATTCTAAAATTTTGTTTATAGATGGCACATATTCTATTATTCCATACTGAAAATTAGTATTCATTAATTCAACAATTATCTATTGATGGTCTCTATCATTCTGAAAATTAATACTGATAAATGCCAATAATTATATATGGTTTGAGTTACATCTAATACTTTTCCTTATCAATGATACACGCTAAGTGTGATGATGAAAATGGTTGAAGGTGAGGAAATTTCCTTTGTATAATTACTTGAACCACAATTTCTCAACCAGTCTGTATAATTTAAATTATCATCAGTCCTCTAATAGTTTAATATTATCATTTGGATGCTATCTGGAAGTATGTCAAAATTCTTGTATCTTAAAGCTTATCATCAATTAATATTCTGAATATGGATGTTGTATCTCCAATAGTAGCACATGAACAGGCACTATGCCACTTAACCTGTAACAAAATAGCTTTAACACAGTATTTGTAACTCTCTAACAATGCAAAAACATTAGTACATACATATATACCTGTGAGAATGTGGTTTTAACAAACATGTAAAAAGGAATATGGCTTTAACAAAAATGTAAAATAGTAATACACACACATAAGTAGAACAATCTAATCTACAAGCATATACATCAATTCAAAATGTTCAATCTGTTCACAAGAGGGACACCCACCTTTATTCTTATCCCTCATAAATGCACTAGTTTTCATCATACCATTCATTTGAAAATAAATTACTGAATATATCCTTTAGATTTTTCTTTGTTAACGACACATGAAAATATTTTGTACAAAGTTTGTAACTGTTTATTTATTGTTTTCATGTTGATATTGCAGTCTTCCTTGGGAGTCCGCACAGAGTGAGTGATATGAGAAAGTGTGGCGTTTGAGTTACCGTCTCGTAACTGCTAAATCCAAAACTACACTCATGCTCATAAATTAAGGACAATGCTGATACATGGTAAAACAACACCCTGGTGGGCGGTTTGCGGGTTTAAATCACCTCGGGGTATGACTATGTGGTGCATTTGACCTGAATGCTTATAGCATTCAAGTTTCGCTCCTATACTCTGACTCTGCTGATACATGAACTGTCCACGAGCACCCTCATGTTCTCCACTCCATCATGTGATGTGCAAGTATTTGTTAAAAAATAGTGGTGCTTTCCATTGTGACCTGTTTTCTGTTCTGTAAAAAATACACAGCAACAATGTTTTTTGTACTTTTCAAAGACATCCCAATGTGATTCTGAAGGCATTGCTTTCCTAAAAGCTTTCCCAGGCATCAGGTGTGGTCTTTCTACGTGTGTTCTGTCCTGTCGTCTCGCCCCTGCTGATTACTTTATTTTGTGCGACTCAACATTTTTTGTAAATGCGAATTCCGTGTATTGGTCCTCTAAAAGCGACCACATGGACCCCTGTTATGTTAAGATGTTTCCTTCCATTCAACACAGGTATGTCAGATAAGCTCGCTTAATGGCTTATTCTTAGCTAATGGTGCCTGCCTCCCCACTGTGAAGGGTCAGCCTTTTATGGCCTCCCTTGAAATGCATTCCATGTACTTCTCTCAAAGTCTGGGAACTCCCTGGGTCTACATCAGTTCAAAGTGATTGCGATACTATGTGGGTATTAATATGTAAAGTAGGGACGCTTCTTAGTATTGAGTTCAAGCTGGCCGTGTATGAATGATTATGTTCAAATGTGTGTGAAATCTTATGGGACTTAACTACCACGGTCATCAGTCCCTAAGCTTACTCACTACTTAACCTAAGTTATCCTAAGGACAAACGCACACACACACACCCATGCCCGAGGGAGGACTCGAACCTCCGCCGGCACCAGCCGCACAGTCCATGACTGAAGCGCCTCAGACCGCTCGGCTAATCCAGCGCAGCATGACTGATTACTCTCGATACTTTGCAAATTAGTATCACTTTACTTGAAGTAGGGCATGTGTGGTATCAAACTGCTCAGCTTGATGAGTAGATTACATTTCTATATTTAAAACAGTATGTTGAGAGGCAAAATGGTGGTGGTGGTGGTGGTGGTGGTGGTGGTGGTGGTGGTGGTTAGTGTTTAACGTCCTGTCGACAAAGAGGTCATTAGAGACGGAGTGCAAGCTCGGGTTAGGGAAGGAATGGGAAGGAAATCGGCCGTGCCCTTTCAAAGGAACCATCCCGGCATTTGCCTGAAACGAATTAGGGAAATCACGGAAAACCTAAATCAGGATGGCTGGAGACGGGATTGAACCGTCGTCCTCCCGAATGCGAGTCCAGTGTGCTAAACACTGCGCAAGAGGCAAAATTACACCACCACCTTACAAGATATCAGCCATGCCACACAACATTTCAAGCTCTTTATGGGTGTTTGCATGATCATGGGTTCTTTCAAACAGAAAAATGTGCAGGAAAGCGGTGGACTGTGCAAACACCAGATGTGGAGGACCAGGTTCTACAGGATATTGAGACAAACCATAGTACAAGCTACAGGCAAGAGGCCTGCCAATATGGTGTAAGCCAAAGTATGATTATGCATATCCTGCATGACAACCGCTAGTATCCCCGTAATCTGCAATCCCATGGAGGCCATTTTGAACATCTGCTATGTGGATGCAATGCAGCTCTATAGTGCGTTCTTGGACCATTTGCTGTCACATGCACAGTGACCATTTCCAGAAACATGTTCATAGGACCTTTTTTCCTCAATTTACAGTCGTGAATCCATCCGTGCAGTTCGTCGGTTTTTTAATGTTAACCCTGTAACGTTTTAGCTTTAATTTGGTATGATGAAAGCGGTACTGATGGGACAATGAAACCGGGTTGAAAGCTGTGAACTGTCTGGGGAAGTTAATCTTGCATTACTAAGCAACTGTTTCATCAGGTATCTAGTCTAGGTTTACTGAATTCCCAACCAGACTAACATTAATTATAATCTTTTAATAGTCATACAACAACCGGTAATATATATATATATATATATATATATATATATATATAAAGGAGAATTTAAATAAAAAGAAGGAATTCAGTTTATATTTGGAAATTTATTTTAAGTTTGATCATGAAATTTCAGCATATTAAATTCTATTCGTAACAAGCTGGTGCCTTATTTAGGATGGTGAAAATCTTACGGAACACATCAAATATGGAGCCAAGATTGGGAGTCTGCATACAACACTGCATTCATAAAACAACACACAAAGAACGTTGAAACGCATGCAAGAGAAAGTTAACCACTACAAACAGATTCAAATTTTTACCCAAAGAAATTACGTTCGAAGCACAATCCTGTCCGTCATGTAATTACCACACACTGGTATACTAAATTCATATTAACTCTTTGTGAAATCTTCGCGAAAAGAATAGCTGAGGGCTACTTTGATGATTACACCACATGCTTCACGTGGTCAATTTGGTTTACACAAAGCGTATCACTCCACAATAATTTTGATAATTAAAATAAATTAGATCGAAAAGCAAATTACAAAAGAAAAACCTCGAACTGGTTACTAACGTCTTACTGTTAACCTGACGGGTCAAACAGTTATATAAGCACGTGGTACTGGTCTCACAAAGTACACCCCACGTGGGTTGAACATAAAGAAAAGTTGCTATATTGAAAATATTGTCAAGACGAGACGTTATAATCACACAACCATTCGCATTTAAGATTGATCTTAGTTAGAGTTACTGACCAACACGTGGTTCCACTTTACTCATAACGTAGTGACAAAGCAACTACCAGAAAATAATATGAACTTCACACGAGAATTATACTGCGCTGCAATTTAAGATAACATTAGATATCTTAGAGCTAACCCGAAATCAAGGTGATTAAATTCTCAGTTAGGCTGAACTTAACAAATCCATTGTCCTATGGACTTAGCAGACACGCGCTTAGCCGGAGATCTTACCACTTCAGACGCTCGCCACCGCCAGACTGCTACCGCCAGACTGCTACCGCCTACTACCGAGCGTGCTTCCTGAGGGTGGCTCACAAAGACAAACGGAAGGGGCCAGAGGGGCAGCTTCCTATACCAACATGACAACGGACGGCCAGAACCATACTAAGAATAGGAACCTCTCTGCTTTAAGAAAGTGTAGCTACCTGTTCCGACGTTGGTCCTACTGTTCTCTAGCAGACAGCCTTGTCTGCTACCCTCAAGCATGCAACTACAAACACATTTGATCATTCATCCTCTCACACAGAAGGGAAGGGGGATGACAGTATCTTATTATATACAGTATATAACAGAAAGTGGATGTAGGTTCCGTATGAGACTGTGTGACATGAATTACATATAAACTGTGTTTTAAAGTGTAGTAGTGTGACAGATCGTTCTTGTTTACGTGTAAAAGTAACACGTTCCACTACTCAGTCTCCTCCCAGATAGTCAGAAACGCCACAGTAAATTTAGAAAAGGAATTTATTCCATAAATGACAACAGATTTAAGAAATCAAACATGAAAGGAATCCAACAGAGACCTTTCATAACCCCAACGCTCCGGGAAAAGACTGTGCAGGGAATTTTCTGGCCATGCTAGGACATTCCCAAGCAGGCTTCTCACACCCTACTTAAACCAAAAGTGTAAAGAAAAGGCAAAAGGTCACCAGCTACTTGCTAAAACACATTAATTTCAAACATCTTTACAATCTACCAATTTCAAAGAGAAAAAAAAAGCACACAATCTGTGACACCTATTTAAAAGATCGTGTAGACCTAAATCGGTCAGCAAGTAAAAACAATGGTTCCTGTGTCATTAATATGAAAACAATTTCTGGTTGTTACCCTTATGGAATTCACCAGTATTTGCTCATTGCAAGAGCCAACTGATCACAGGAAAATTATGACTGTTTATTAGCAAGCAAAATTTATGAAAATAGCAAAGGTGCCACAGCAATTAAAAAAGAACATGAAATAACATCAGTATTATAAAGCAGAACATTACAATGCATAATTCGCAAAAGCAAAAAAATTGATAAGAAAAAAACATGTTTTACAAAGTGGTTATCGCAAAAAAATTCTATCTCTTATAAAAATAATAATTTGTAGAATTAACATAACTATGTGGCACTAATTTAATCACTCTACTATATTTCAATTAGTTAGCAAACAATGAGCACTGTGTCATTATACTGAAACTACAATAATTATGTGATTTTTACCCTTAAGGGGTTCCTCACAATAAATATGCCCCATGCAAAGGCTAATCGATCACAGTCCAATGAGAATGAACAGCACTCTGACTGATAAACAAAGCAATGCCACATGAATGAATTTACGAAACAAAATAACACAAATCTAATACATCACACAAGAACAAACATTGATCAATAAAACAGTACAATAGTCAACATCTAATAAAAAACACCAATAAATAAAACACCTGCAAAATACAAGAGTCAAAGTCTAAAAATAAAATAGAACACCTGCAAAATACAAGAGTCAGTCTAATAAACACCAATAAATCGAATCCCTGCAAAACACACGAGTCAAAGTTTCTGTGACAGAAACACACGTATATGCATTGAACTAAGAACCGTATAATCACTGTTCACTGATACACTCACTAGTTCTACTGTTCCGAGGCACAATATAAGGGGTGGGGGAGGGGGTTCGTCGCCGCAGCTGTCAGTAGGGATTTTTTGTCCATCTGTTGTGTGCGATCCCGCCGTCTCTGCCCTCTCATGAAGTTTCTCTTGGTGGCCCGTGTCACATACATCTCGATTTGGTTCCATGTTTGTGTTGTCAAATTCGTGCGGTATCCTCGATTGACACACCAGGTTGATATTCCTGGGCAAGGATGACACTTAATGGCTCTTCTTTGTGTCACCCTTAGCGACCAGAGAACATCGAACCATGATTTACTGTCGCTTGACAGTGGGCATCCGTCAGGAAATGTCGATAGGCGTCGTTGACGTCTGCAAGTTTCTCTGGACAGTACCTGTCAAAAGGCTCCACGCCCCTTGTGTTGTTTCTCCGCGGCCGTCTCGTCACGGTCGCGTGCGTGTGGTGCGATGCCAGCAGATGGATTTCCGCACGGTGGACCGCTCGCCCATCTCAGGTCATCGCCTTGAGGAAAGGTCGCCCGGGGCGGCCGCCCATTAGCTCCAGGTACAAGGGAAAGTGTTTGCCGCGTGTCCTTCTTTTGTGGTCGACCGCGCTCCCGAAGTGGCCCGGTTGACAGCGTCCCCCGCTGGGAAACCCGCCAGTTTACAACTAGTCCGGCTGCTCCCACTGTCTCGTAAGAGTTTAGCCGGTTCGCTTTCACGTTCTCAACTGCATTCACAGAATTTTTTTTTTTATCGTAGTTATGTGATTACACAATGTCATACATAATACCACTTAGTATTGTCTTTCACAATTTTTAAGAACAAAAGTGAGACTTAATTTTTTTTTAAATAAAAAAATTAGATGAATCGACAATATAAAATAAAATTTAAATGACTTGACAATGTAAAAAAAAATAAAAGTGAAATGACTTGACAATGTAAAAATAAAAATTAAATGAACTGACAATATAATATTTAAATCCACATCACTAATGTGGTTCACTTACGTTTTAATAAATCAAATGCTACTTATTAATTCACTAAAATGAATAGGATTATCCCTTGTGCAAGTATAGGTCAGGACAGCATAGGGTTTACATGTTATTTACACACACACACATGCACACCTGTTGTCTATTCTACAAACTAACTACCCATAAACATGCATTACTCAAAATTCTACTTCACTCCACTATTAGTTAAGCCAACAAGCTACTTCAATGCTATTTCAACACCGTGTATATACCACTACAACATTGTTCTAATTCGTCCTCTTCTTGACGCTCGCTGCATACGTCTTGTCACATGATAAACATGGAGAAACGTTCCTTAAACATACATAGAAGGAAGAACAATGGTTATTTATACGCCAAAACATTTATACCAGTTGACACACCTGATAAGAGACTCTCAATTATACATTTATCTTACTCATATATTCACACATAAAGCAGTAAGAAAATTTCATCTAAAATTACGTTATCACAAGAATTAATCACGCAGATGACTCTGAGAACGGTAAAAATGTCTGCACTATACAGGTTATACTACATTTTCTTACCCACTTTGCTGCGATTTCGTTCCTTCCTTAAGTTACCTTTCGCTTCCAAATCAGTCATTTCGCCTGTGGTGGTTATTCTGGATTCATTTCTCATGAATGGCAAAATTATGGTCACCTCTATTCTGTAAAACAGTATCATCTTAACATATTGAACTTACAACAGACACAAAAGATCCGAATCCTCCCGTAGTTTAAATGACAAATGTTTTGCTTCATCCTTATTACCTTAAACCAAGCTTTCCTTCGGTCCCATAATCAAAATTATTTAATCATCCTCTACCTTCAAGAGGGAAACTTCCTCAGTACAAATCATATAGGCTGCAGTGCATCCCGCACCAGCGAAAACAGTAAGCTGTAATGCTCACAGCATCAGCAAAACACATAAACGTCGCTTTTCTGGGACAAGTATTAACGCAGAATAATTTTTCAGGCTCTGTCTCAACATCAGTGAAGACTACAAAAAGGATCCACATTTCCGTTCCATTCTCCATTTGCTGGAAAACTGCTCGTATTTGACTGCCACAATAATATTTCAGGGCGACGTAAATTACACAAACCACAATTCTTCTTTCACCTTGAAGGGAATCAATATACTTACGAAATCCACAGACAGCACTTTACGTACTCAGCTATAAAGAACAAAAAGGACATCTATCATCAATATTAACATATCATCGCATATTGGGAAGCCAATGGTTAAACAATCGTATTATCGCATCCTGTTTTCAAGAATCTAAACTTACTCATTCCTTTCTCAGAGTTCTCCTATCTTAAAATATTCATACAGCACGCATACTATACTAAAAGATCCTCATTTATACTGACAGATATAGAATAGTAATAGATAGATAGTAGCACTGAAAGCAGAAAATCGGAAACAAGGCTACTAACAGCTGGGGACCTGGGTTTGCCAGACACATAATACCCACAGATCGGATATTCCCCTGAGTTTTTGCAATAATTCAACACAGATCTTGCTTCTCTCAGGAGCGACTCTTTTCAATTGACACAAAAAATACATAAACAGCATTTCACTCGTTCACAAAGAAACCTTTTATCTTCACGTTTGAATCAAACTAAATCCTGATTGCACAAGGAAAGAAAAAAAAATTAAAACATCACTTCAGTCAATCACATAGAAACATCTTTATCATTAATTTTTTACCAACATAATATTCAAAATGCATACGCCACAAATTTAAACTAATTAATTCATTCTCCTCTCTATAAATCCTATGTACTCATTTGCCATGTCGCTCATTTGTTCCGATTTGGCGCCTTCTGGGCTGATCATTTGTCATTGCCGGTTTCGTTCATTTCCATTTACTGGATTATGTCTAGGGTTGGCCGGCCGAATTTCAACATCATGTGGGGCTCCGCCTACAATCCTACTCCCACCGTGTTCATCGTAGTAACGATGCTGGTTGCCGTACCTGTTGCGTTCATGATCTTGTCTACGTCCTCGATCATTTCTGTTGTTCCACCTGTGTTCGCGACTGTCACCCCAGTTTCTATACGGCCGGTCCCGATTATTGTTCCGTTCGCGTCGCGACGACCAGTCACGCCGTTGATTAGTAATATGGCCACGACTGCGGTCGCGCTGCTGTGCCCCGTAATAACTTTGTGCCTGATTAGGCGGGCATTCTGCTGTATTGTATTCCAACTCTTGGAGAAGTGTCTTAAACGTTTCCACGTCCTCTTTGCATCGTCCCGCAAGAATGACGTGGCGCAAGTGCATCGGCAATTTGGTGATGCATATCCTAATTAGTTCCGCAGGCCCGTATGGGTCGTATAAAAATTGATTTGCCTGCAGCATGTGGTCGAATAGGCGTGCAGGGCTGCCGAAACCAGACTGGTTCAAATTTGGCAGCATAATTATGCCATGCTTGACCCTATCTTGTGCCGCTTCCGACCAATAGGCGGAGAGAAAGGCTTGTCGAAACTCCCGAGTGGAGTTGCAGTGACGCGCTGCCGACCTCATGCGAATCGCCGGTTCGCCTTCCAAATAGCCACACATATATTCTATCTTATGTGAACTTGCCCAGTCGGGAGGAAGACAGAACTCAAATTGCTCGAGCCATGCTCGTGGATGTATTCCTTTTTGCGAATTTCGGAATATCTCAAACTTTCTCACCGTAAGGAAATGTTTAAAATCAAATCCCCGCATTTCCTCCTGGCGAGGCCCTTGTATGTTTCTATTCGTCTCATGTCTGCCCCTCAAAATACATTCTTCCCTGTCGTCAAAATCTCCCTCGTGGCCGGAGTCCCTCTCTGCACTGTTCGTACGGCTATTTTTAGTGCAATTGGCGAGTTCGGAATCACACGCCATGCGGTTTTCCAGATGCGCCACGCGTTCTTTTAATTCGCCTGTTACCGCTTTGTTTTGCCTGTTCACTTCGAACAGTCCCTTCTGAAATCTCAGAAGCGAACGCACTTCTTCGGTCTCTGCGGCCGCTACCAGTGTAGTATTGTTCTCGCTTTCCGTCAGCTTCATCGTACCTACAATGTCCGCTAATGCCGCAATCTTATCATCTATTTGCCTCTTGTCCTCCGCCCCAGTCTGCTTCAATTGTTCCATTTGCTGTTCCAACGCGTGGATCGCTAAACTGTTGTCCGCTATTGTGTTGCTAACGGACGTGGGACAATGCGTTTCCGCCTCTTGGACCCTCGAGAGTACCTGCTGGTGTTCCCTTTGGCATTCTTCTCTCAGCGCTTGGAAATTCCTAAGTAGCTGTTCTTCGCTCTCTTTAGACTCGGCATCGCGACTCCACTTGCTCTGTTCTAAGGCTTGCAGACGACCATCGATTTGTTCAAATGTACGGCCTAATTCTTTCATAATATCACTTTTTATTTCACTTGCCAGATTGTTTATTCTTTGTGAGATATCATCGGACACTCTCTGCATCGACTTGTCAACTTTGTCTGCTGGATTAATTTTTCGTCTATTTGTTCGCCTAGCTCTCGGATCGATTTTTCTGATTTTTGCGTCATTTGTTCGCCTAGCTCTCGGATCGATTTTTCTGATTTCTGCGTCATTTGTTCGCCTAGCTCGCGGATCGATTTCTCTGATTTCTGCGTCATTTGTTCGCCTAGCTCACGGATAGATTTTTCACATGATTCTTTTTGTTCTCGGAACGATTTTTCAAATTTCTGTGCGTTTTCTTTACTTTGTTGCAATAAGGCTTTCATGAGTTCTGCCAAATCAATTTGGTTAGCTGATGTGAGCCTGTTCGTGCTGTTTTGCATTTCGTCTAAAGTATTCTCCATTGCATTTTCGGAACCGCCCGACGCGTTAATATTGGAAATCAAATTATCCCCTTGGTCCATGTTGCTTAAGCTGTCGGACTGCTTACTTTTAGCTTGGTTACGTGTTTGCATTAGTGCAATTTATACCCAGTACGCAACACACTAATCACAATAAATGTATCCCACAAAAATTACGACAGTCACACGAAAGATACCCAACCTAGTACGCACTTTTTCACACGCAAAACAAATTTTTATCTTTGATCGAAACAGTGCAATGTACAAGCGAGAAAAAAAAACACACACATATAAAACACACAAATATAGAAAACAAAACAAGACAAACAACGCAACGCCGATCAACAACGCCGTGAATCTTTTGCAAGTCTGCTCGGAAACAACGCAGAAGTTGTTTGAGCGCTGTAGGGAAAAAAAATTAAGATTATAACACGCTCGCAATCTAACGTTTCAGAGAGTCCAGAGTCTAGCGGAATCACAGAACAGGGTCGCCATGTGTAAGGTTGTAGCTTTGATTTGGTATGAAGAAAGCGGTACTGATGGGACAATAAAACCGGGTTGAAAGCTGTGAGCTGTCTGGGGAAGTTAATCTTGCATTACTAAGCAACTGTTTCATCAGGTATCTAGTCTAGGTTTACTGAATTCCCAACCAGACTAACATTAATTATAATCTTTTAATAGTCATACAACAACCGGTAATATATATATATATATATATATATATATATATATATATATATATATATATATATATATATATATAAAGGAGAATTTAAATAAAAAGAAGGAATTCAGTTTATATTTGGAAATTTATTTTAAGTTTGATCATGAAATTTCAGCATATTAAATTCTATTCGTAACAAGCTGGTGCCTTATTTAGGATGGTGAAAATCTTACGGAACACATCAAATATGGAGCCAAGATTGGGAGTCTGCATACAACACTGCATTCATAAAACAACACACAAAGAACGTTGAAACGCATGCAAGAGAAAGTTAACCACTACAAACAGATTCAAATTTTTACCCAAAGAAATTACGTTCGAAGCACAATCCTGTCCGTCATGTAATTACCACACACTGGTATACTAAATTCATATTAACTCTTTGTGAAATCTTCGCGAAAAGAATAGCTGAGGGCTACTTTGATGATTACACCACATGCTTCACGTGGTCAATTTGGTTTACACAAAGCGTATCACTCCACAATAATTTTGATAATTAAAATAAATTAGATCGAAAAGCAAATTACAAAAGAAAAACCTCGAACTGGTTACTAACGTCTTACTGTTAACCTGACGGGTCAAACAGTTATATAAGCACGTGGTACTGGTCTCACAAAGTACACCCCACGTGGGTTGAACATAAAGAAAAGTTGCTATATTGAAAATATTGTCAAGACGAGACGTTATAATCACACAACCATTCTCATTTAAGATTGATCTTAGTTAGAGTTACTGACCAACACGTGGTTCCACTTTACTCATAACGTAGTGACAAAGCAACTACCAGAAAATAATATGAACTTCACACGAGAATTATACTGCGCTGCAATTTAAGATAACATTAGATATCTTAGAGCTAACCCGAAATCAAGGTGATTAAATTCTCAGTTAGGCTGAACTTAACAAATCCATTGTCCTATGGACTTAGCAGACACGCGCTTAGCCGGAGATCTTACCACTTCAGACGCTCGCCACCGCCAGACTGCTACCGCCAGACTGCTACCGCCTACTACCGAGCGTGCTTCCTGAGGGTGGCTCACAAAGACAAACGGAAGGGGCCAGAGGGGCAGCTTCCTATACCAACATGACAATGGACGGCCAGGACCATACTAAGAATAGGAACCTCTCTGCTTTAAGAAAGCGTAGCTACCTGTTCCGACGTTGGTCCTACTGTTCTCTAGCAGACAGCCTTGTCTGCTACCCTCAAGCATGCAACTACAAACACATTTGATCATTCATCCTCTCACACAGAAGGGAAGGGGATGACAGTATCTTATCATATACAGTATATAACAGAAAGTGGATGTAGGTTCCGTATGAGACTGTGTGACATGAATTACATATAAACTGTGTTTTAAAGTGTAGTAGTGTGACAGATCGTTCTTGTTTACGTGTAAAAGTAACACGTTCCACTACTCAGTCTCCTCCCAGATAGTCAGAAACGCCACAGTAAATTTAGAAAAGGAATTTATTCCATAAATGACAACAGATTTAAGAAATCAAACATGAAAGGAATCCAACAGAGACCTTTCAACCCTATATATATATATATATATATATATATATATATATATATATATATATATATATATATATTTCTTTCTTGGGGCCTTTGTCCCACTCCAACGTGGGGTCGGGAGTGTTACATTGACTTGGCAGTGTTAGTTGCAGAGGGGTGGCCGGATGCCCTTCCTGCCACCACACCGAACCCCCCGGGATGGAAGTAGTGTACTGCCTGCGTCTAGTGTAAGTCATGTATTCGTGCAAAAGTTTTCAAATGTCTGCAAGTCGAGTAACTGAAGCGGAACGTGGGGACCAGCCTGGTATTCACTTAGTGTGATGTGGAAAACAGCCTAAAAACCACATCCAGGCTGGTCGAAAAACCGGCCCTTGTCGGTAATCCGCCAGGCAGATTCGATCCAGGTCCAGCGCGCCTACTAGAGTCCAGGAAGCAGCTCATTAGCGCTCCCCTGGCGGGTATATATGATCAAATGAAACTATATATGATCAAATGAAACTATATGGTTCCAGAGACCCTTTAAAGCCTCAAACATCTATGGTGTATGTATGCAGACTGAAGCAACGAATGAAAATTTGTACCAAGGCCAGGATTCGAACCAAGGTCGCCTGCTCATTAGGCAGATACACTAACCACTATATCACCCTGGCATACTGGCTTTGCACACCTGCACAGTCTACCCTACCATGCCCCCCTCCTCGATCCAAATTCCTATTCATTCGATGCTGAGGTACTATTCAAATACAGTTGGAGAGCCTCTGTGGGGATGTTCCAGTTTATGGGAAATACCAAGTTTACAATGTTACAGCGGTATCCGAACCGCAGAAATGTGTTCAAAAGAATATTCCTTCACACCGGAATGGGAATTTAGCTCGAGGAGGGACACATGCTAGGGCAACACATGCAGGTCTGCAAAGCCATTATGCCAGAGTATCATAGTGCCTAGCATGTCTACCTAGTGAGCAGGAGACTTGGGTTCGAATCCCGGCCTTAGTACAAATCTTTATTCGTCACTTCAACCTGCATATACACAACAAATCAGATCACTGACACCGGACTGATTTTTCCGCATGGTCCAGGTTTGTCTACCCATCCTGTGTCGTACACACTGGTCCGTATGAGACCAGTGTATATTGTACCTGGCTGGTGAGCTTACAAGGCGACCGCTCCTACTCGTCGTCACCGGTTTCGTCCAATTTATGGTATATGGAGGGCTTTGCCAGAAACGAAAGTGAGATAGGTGGGAGCTCCAGATAGCCAAGCGTATAGTAAAAATTGCATTTTTGATGCAGATCGGGAGAGACATAAGCCATTTATATTAGCGCAGTTTCCGAGCAGCGGCTGGAGCAGCGGAAAGAGAAGGCAACGGTAATATCAGTGTCGTGGGGTCGAGTCCCTATGCGTAAACATTTTTATTTTCTATTTATAAAGTACGAGTCCCTATGCGTAAACATTTTTATTTTCTATTTATAAAGTAGTTCAAATGGTGCTGAGCACTATGGGACTTAACATCTGAGGTCATCAGTCCCCTAGAACTTATAACTACTTAAACATAACTAACCAAAGGACATCACACACACCCATGCCCGAGGCAGGATTCGAACCTGCGACCGTAGCGGTCGCGCGGTTCCAGACTGAAGCGCCTAGAACCGCTCGGCCACACCGGCCGGCTTCTATTTATATTTTCTAATTCATGATTTGTCCGTTGATAAGATTCGAGTCACATCTGATCAGGTAGAGTGCTTACTTTGATTCTGATTTGTACGCATTTTTTCTGAAGTTTCGAGGTCCATTACAAGTAGACTGGCTTCTCTCTCGGGTTGGTTCTCAGGTGATGTTTACACATCATAACGGTTCCGTTAGTGCAGTCCTTCTTCCAAATGCGGGGCTCTAGAATATTCTGGTTGGAGTTTACAATCATCCACCCGAAGTGGACGATCCATTTCTTAAGGCGGAGTTGCTTCCTTATGGAGTCGTTCGGCGTATCTGGCGGGAACGCTGGTCTGCTCAACATCGTTTACAATGTTACAGCGGTATCCGAACCGCAGAAATGTGTTCAAAAGAATATTTCTTCACACCGGAATGTTTGTGGTAACCGAATTCATGACACGTATGCAGGGCAAGAAGGACCTGCTTCTTTTGTAATGAAAGTGGCCACATCAGATCCAATTGTCCGCGAGGTGTTATAGTTTTGAAGTTGTCCTATGAAAATCGTCGTCCGCTGACATTAGCTAAATTATCTTCGCAGTCTGCTGTTAGTACTTATCCAGCTTTAGAGACTTTGGTGAGACATTTCCCCCACTCCGAGCGACTTCCCGCCGTTACCGGGACGTTCATATGCGACCTCTGTTGCCTTTAAGGCGCCGGCACCGGTGGCATAATTTAAACGCCATCGTACTCATGATGGTGAAGACTTTGAAGTCACCCCTCCCCAACCTCGTCTCTCCCAGAAGGAGGTGATGGAGGGTGCTTCTTCTAGCAGTGACGCTTTGAATACTGACGATAATAACAGTTCTTGTTTCGTCAGGGATGACGAGGCTAGTTCTCTTGATGTTGAAATGAATGTTGCATGTCCTCTCCTCCGCCCGTAGGAACGTCTGTTCCGGTGGGGTCCGCAGCTAGTGGTCGTGCGGTAGCGTTCTCGCTTCCCACGCCCGGGTTCCCGGGTTCGATTCCCGGCGGGGTCAGGGATTTTCTCTGCCTCGTGATGACTGGGTGTTGTGTGCTGTCCTTAGGTTAGTTAGGTTTAAGTAGTTCTAAGTTCTAGGGGACTGATAACCATAGATGTTAAGTCCCATAACGCTCAGAGCCATTTGAACCATTTGTTCCGGTGGGTTCCGATGATTTAACGGAGACATCGTCTGCTGTTCTGCCTTTACAGTGTTCTAGTGCAATTCCGTCCCTTACTCCGTCTGATACGATGGAGCAACTGGTTACTGCCGATTCTCTTCCGCGTAGTCAGATTATGCAAACAGCTTCAGACGCTGCATTGCCGGTCTGTTGTTTATCTGATGATGTTCATCGCTTCATCGCTACCTGTTGTATTTCTCTCATTCTGTTGAGTGGAGTGGGGTCGCCTCCATCTCCACAGCGCACCTTGATGAGCCCCATGCCCTTCCGCGTCAAGAAGCTACGTTGGCACAGAGTGGTGTAAAACAACGTTTTTAACCTGGGCGTGCAACGTCGCAACGAAACAGTGCATGGAATCTGGACCTTCCGGTGGAGAAGATTCAAATCCTGAAGTTTCGTCTCCGCTGTCTCCGCTGTCTGCCTGTGCTGTGGAGAGCGGGACATGATGAGTACATTTTTTTCTAACACTACTTTCGTTCCTTGTTTGTGTTGACTAATGCAGGCGTATACATTTCTGACCCTTAATGTTAACAGGATAAGATCTTCATTACGGCTTGCTACGTTACGACAGTTTATTTAGGATTCACAAGCTGTTGTGTGTTCGCAAGAAGTGTTTTTTATGTGTTTTGTCTGACTGGATATTGTATGTTTTTTAATGCTGCGCCAGAAAGTTTTGCTCGCATGGCCGTACTTTACAAGGACGGTATTCCGTTGACAGACTTTGAAACGATGGACGACAGTCAGGTTATACGGTGTCGTTCTATGAGCACACCTTAATGTTACTTTATGCTCCATCTGGATCTGGTCGTACATATGACCGCCCGCGCTCTTGTACGGAAGATGCATTTAACTACTTCATAAAAATCCGCGATACATTTTGAAAAGGGGGAGATTTCAAATGCGTCTTACGTCCTATGGATCAGACTCCCAGCTATAACTATTGTCATCGTTGAGTCCGCAGGGTGCTTGGATCCTCAGAGATCCCACATTAGTGCGTTTTACGTATTTTAAAACTACTTCTAGTAGTTGACGGGACCCTTTTTATTTGTCTGCTTCCTTATGAAGCTAACTTTTGTCAACTGATGTAATTCCTGCCAACTTCATTGCCCACAGATAGAAGATACGGTAATGGAGTGGTGAAAGGGGTGCATATCCCGCCATCTTTGAAGATCGGAAAATTATTTTAATTGCCAAAAAGACTGTCTGTCGTGGATCAGGACCGACCGATAACTCTACTCAATTTTGATTATAAAATCGTAGAGCGGGCGATAAATAGCCGTTTGGCGGTTCTGCTTGCTGACATTGTCGCGCGTTATCAAAGTTGTTCCCTAGGTCGTACTCTTCTAACTTCCGTTCCTGAATGTCGTGATCTCATCTCTATTGCTTCCACTGTTCCTGTATCGGGAGCTTTACTTTTCATTGATTTTAATCATGCGTTTGACCGAGTTAGTCGTGATTTTCTGTTGTGAGTGTTGACGGCTGTCGGTTTGAATGATGTCGCACGATGGATATTCACCTCTCTAATTTCTGGTATTCAGGCGTCTGTTGGCGAGGATGGTCGTCTTACTCCCTCATAGAAGTGTGTAGAGGTGTCTGGAGGGGAGTACCCTTCCTATGTCGTTATTCGTGTCATTTCTGGAACCCTTACTGCGACCCATAGCTGCTCGACTGGGAGGCTGATCGTTATTGGCGGAAAAGGTTCATCTTCCACGCATATTCCGGTGACGTTGTGGTATCTCTTCGTACTCGTGACGACATACCGATGCTCAAGGATGCGTTGGATGCGTTCAGTCGTCTTACGGGACCACAGATTAACGACCGGAACTGTCGGTTACTCAGTTTGAGGGAATTTGACGCGGTTCGAAAAAAAAAAAATGGTTCAAATGGCTCTGAGCACTATAGGACTTAACTTCTAAGGTCATAAGTCCCCTAGAACTTAGAAGTACTTAAACCTAACTAACCTAAGGACATCACACACGTCCATGCCCGAGGCAGGATTCGAACCTGCGACCGTAGCGGTCGCGCGGTTCCAGACTGTAGCGCCTTTAACCGCTTGGCCACCCCGGCCGGCTGACGCGGTTCCATGGGCTGTGGCGGTCGCTCGCCATCAGTCGCTGGGTGTTATAATTGGCAGTTGTCCGATTAAGGTGGATGCGTTAAATTTGAAGGGCGTCACTGAAAGGATCGAATGAGCAATCCTTGAATACGATCGTCGCTCTCTCTCGTTACTTCAAAAGGTTCGTACCTGTGTGTTGAGCAAAGCTTATTTTGTTGCCCAAATTTTTCCCCTTCCTGCGATGATGTCCCGAAAGTTAAAACTATTATCAGGCAAGTTTATCTGGCAAAACTCTAATGCACTGTGAGGTTACGTCGACACAGCAGCTAATGCGAGGTTTGGGCCTCCATGATGTTCGGGCCAAGGCTTCTATTTTATTTCTTCGACGCACTGTTTTCACGTGTCTTCGCGTCCCCTAATCACTTGCAGCTCGCCTTTTTGCCTGTCCCCGACCTGCAAGCTTATACCCTCCTATAGATGTTCGTAGGATAAATAATAAACTAAGGCATATTCGTGAATTTTTTCTTGATGTCAGTTATTTGAGTGTTGATATTCTTTCTCAGCCGCATCTCTGTCAGAATGCTGTTAAGTCGCTGGACGTTTCCAAATCGCACTTCCTCTGTGGAGTCCCTATCGCCAGAGACAGAGTGGAACGTTGGTTGGTCCAATGTCAGCCTACCTAATTTACCGATGGAAGTAGCGTGCTCATCGTACCATGTCGTTCATAACCTTCTCCCCACTAACGTTCGACTTTTTCGGATTAGCCTTAGTGATACAGACCGATGCAGTCGTTGTCGTAAACAGATACATTATATCATCAGTTGGTCCCTTGCAGACACACACTGGAGTTGGCTCCGCAGACAATTGTCCTTTCTTGCCAGGACGACGGTAGTGGCAGTCTCCAGTACGATTTTGTCGTGGATAGTAAAATATTCAGCCCTAAGAATAGTAAAATGACCAAGTGGGAAGTATTCAAATTTTGTCAGAAAGACAGTTTAGAAACCGCTGCTGAGCGAGTGGCCTGTGAAATAATTGTCTGACACGCCGGAAGCCGCTTGCAAAGCTTGTTCTCCTAACAAGGGATGGACCCTGGAGCATCACGAGGTTTCTAGCAAGCACAACCATCTGACCCTTGGACGGCACAGGCACCAGCACAAGGGGAGCACTTGCAGAAGACGTTGAGCAATATCACGTGCTAGCAGCAAGAAGTGACACGTTAGCCTCAAGACGGTCACAGATTAAACAGTCTTCATGGCACGTTCCAGAAGGGTGGTGTCGGCTGCAACCACCCGTTATAAATAGGCGACCCGCTGACTGGTGGGAGAGCGCAGATGGGTAGACGTCAGGGACGCTACCTCTGTGTCGGTCAGGATCAGGAGCCGGACTTGTCATAATCCGTAGTAGAAAATACTTAATAAAACTCCACTCGCCTCTGCGCAGCAGTTAGGCTGTTAAAGTTTCATACTTATGATACTCGTACATAGTAACGTCTATATAGTTAGGGAATGTGCCAGGGGTACTTCTAGGGAAAGTAACAACTTGTCTATGAGTAGATGACTTGCATCCTCTAACCGATCAGATTCCTATAAAGTTCCACACTCTACACTAGTCAATACTCTACTTTTCAGCTGAGGTCGGGGCTACAGTAGGCGGCGCACGAGCAGTGCCTCATCGGAATCGCCGACTGAGGTAAGTTCCTCTGTCTCGTGCAGCGAGTGTCGGTCTCACTCCCTCTGAGAACACGACAATTCCCCTGCGTCCCGATTCCACCTTGTTTTCCAGAAAGAACAATACGGTTATGTGGCTTGTTTTGCATGATGTTCATTACATGATGGGGAGCGGGTATGACCCGGACCCTTGTGCCTTTTCCAAACATATGGTTACTGCCCACAGGACATGGCAAATGATGCCACTCTATCGTGAGCTTTTTGCGAATATGCTGTACCCGGTATTTAATCGTCAAGGAGTTGGATGAAATATAGAACCCCTTTTCTGTTCGAATGTTTCGTTCTTTTGCCTTGCATTTGATAACTTGAAAAAAGAAGAAAAGGAAAAAAGGTGTTGAGTTAACTAGTCCTCTCGGCACTTTTGTGTTATTTGATTTTTGTGGTCCTGTTTCTCTTGTTTTTGTTTAATAATAAAAAACTAAACAAAAATTGTTGCAGGCGACGAATGAAAATTAATTTTTTTCTTTTTAAAGGGGGAGAAACCATGCAGAATTAAGTCCGATTTTGTTCCTTTTCCTTTTGAGTAGCAAGTTGTAAGGTTTCAACAAAAAATAATGAAGATAAAAAATTTAAAAAGTCCAATACGATGTGCAGGGCTACCATAGAGACAGACGGGGGTAGGCATCGTGTTTCGTGGCCAGGCCTCAGTGTTGAACCCCTGACCACCTTGCCTACTCCCAGCCTGGAAGCTGACTGTTTCCGTCCTTTCCTGCCGCTAAGAAAATAAAATAAAATGAAAAACTGAGTAAACTGCTGGTACATCATGAAGCTATCGTTAGATTCCTCGTCAGGCTCCTTTTTCTAGATGTCCGTTCCCTAGTCCTCGTCGTTTATAAGCAGGACATCATTTTATCTCATCACAGTAGCCTACCACGTGACAGCGAGATCCATTAAACTGCATGCACGTGCCTACTAAACCACACAGTGCACAACCATAACTGGTTCTGTCGAGTTCATGTAGGGCGGCTTCCAGATAGTGCACAAACGACAATTCCCCTGCGTCCCGATTCCACCTTGTTTTCCAGAAAGAACAATACGGTTATGTGGCTTGTTTTGCATGATGTTCATTACATGATGGGGAGCGGGTATGACCCGGACCCTTGTGCCTTTTCCAAACATATGGTTACTGCCCACAGGACATGGCAAATGATGCCACTCTATCGTGAGCTTTTTGCGAATATGCTGTACCCGGTATTTAATCGTCAAGGAGTTGGATGAAATATAGAACCCCTTTTCTGTTCGAATGTTTCGTTCTTTTGCCTTGCATTTGATAACTTGAAAAAAGAAGAAAAGGAAAAAAGGTGTTGAGTTAACTAGTCCTCTCGGCACTTTTGTGTTATTTGATTTTTGTGGTCCTGTTTCTCTTGTTTTTGTTTAATAATAAAAAACTAAACAAAAATTGTTGCAGGCGACGAATGAAAATTAATTTTTTTCTTTTTAAAGGGGGAGAAACCATGCAGAATTAAGTCCGATTTTGTTCCTTTTCCTTTTGAGTAGCAAGTTGTAAGGTTTCAACAAAAAATAATGAAGATAAAAAATTTAAAAAGTCCAATACGATGTGCAGGGCTACCATAGAGACAGACGGGGGTAGGCATCGTGTTTCGTGGCCAGGCCTCAGTGTTGAACCCCTGACCACCTTGCCTACTCCCAGCCTGGAAGCTGACTGTTTCCGTCCTTTCCTGCCGCTAAGAAAATAAAATAAAATGAAAAACTGAGTAAACTGCTGGTACATCATGAAGCTATCGTTAGATTCCTCGTCAGGCTCCTTTTTCTAGATGTCCGTTCCCTAGTCCTCGTCGTTTATAAGCAGGACATCATTTTATCTCATCACAGTAGCCTACCACGTGACAGCGAGATCCATTAAACTGCATGCACGTGCCTACTAAACCACACAGTGCACAACCATAACTGGTTCTGTCGAGTTCATGTAGGGCGGCTTCCAGATAGTGCACAAACGACAATTCCCCTGCGTCCCGATTCCACCTTGTTTTCCAGAAAGAACAATACGGTTATGTGGCTTGTTTTGCATGATGTTCATTACATGATGGGGAGCGGGTATGACCCGGACCCTTGTGCCTTTTCCAAACATATGGTTACTGCCCACAGGACATGGCAAATGATGCCACTCTATCGTGAGCTTTTTGCGAATATGCTGTACCCGGTATTTAATCGTCAAGGAGTTGGATGAAATATAGAACCCCTTTTCTGTTCGAATGTTTCGTTCTTTTGCCTTGCATTTGATAACTTGAAAAAAGAAGAAAAGGAAAAAAGGTGTTGAGTTAACTAGTCCTCTCGGCACTTTTGTGTTATTTGATTTTTGTGGTCCTGTTTCTCTTGTTTTTGTTTAATAATAAAAAACTAAACAAAAATTGTTGCAGGCGACGAATGAAAATTAATTTTTTTCTTTTTAAAGGGGGAGAAACCATGCAGAATTAAGTCCGATTTTGTTCCTTTTCCTTTTGAGTAGCAAGTTGTAAGGTTTCAACAAAAAATAATGAAGATAAAAAATTTAAAAAGTCCAATACGATGTGCAGGGCTACCATAGAGACAGACGGGGGTAGGCATCGTGTTTCGTGGCCAGGCCTCAGTGTTGAACCCCTGACCACCTTGCCTACTCCCAGCCTGGAAGCTGACTGTTTCCGTCCTTTCCTGCCGCTAAGAAAATAAAATAAAATGAAAAACTGAGTAAACTGCTGGTACATCATGAAGCTATCGTTAGATTCCTCGTCAGGCTCCTTTTTCTAGATGTCCGTTCCCTAGTCCTCGTCGTTTATAAGCAGGACATCATTTTATCTCATCACAGTAGCCTACCACGTGACAGCGAGATCCATTAAACTGCATGCACGTGCCTACTAAACCACACAGTGCACAACCATAACTGGTTCTGTCGAGTTCATGTAGGGCGGCTTCCAGATAGTGCACAAACGACAATTCCCCTGCGTCCCGATTCCACCTTGTTTTCCAGAAAGAACAATACGGTTATGTGGCTTGTTTTGCATGATGTTCATTACATGATGGGGAGCGGGTATGACCCGGACCCTTGTGCCTTTTCCAAACATATGGTTACTGCCCACAGGACATGGCAAATGATGCCACTCTATCGTGAGCTTTTTGCGAATATGCTGTACCCGGTATTTAATCGTCAAGGAGTTGGATGAAATATAGAACCCCTTTTCTGTTCGAATGTTTCGTTCTTTTGCCTTGCATTTGATAACTTGAAAAAAGAAGAAAAGGAAAAAAGGTGTTGAGTTAACTAGTCCTCTCGGCACTTTTGTGTTATTTGATTTTTGTGGTCCTGTTTCTCTTGTTTTTGTTTAATAATAAAAAACTAAACAAAAATTGTTGCAGGCGACGAATGAAAATTAATTTTTTTCTTTTTAAAGGGGGAGAAACCATGCAGAATTAAGTCCGATTTTGTTCCTTTTCCTTTTGAGTAGCAAGTTGTAAGGTTTCAACAAAAAATAATGAAGATAAAAAATTTAAAAAGTCCAATACGATGTGCAGGGCTACCATAGAGACAGACGGGGTAGGCATCGTGTTTCGTGGCCAGGCCTCAGTGTTGAACCCCTGACCACCTTGCCTACTCCCAGCCTGGAAGCTGACTGTTTCCGTCCTTTCCTGCCGCTAAGAAAATAAAATAAAATGAAAAACTGAGTAAACTGCTGGTACATCATGAAGCTATCGTTAGATTCCTCGTCAGGCTCCTTTTTCTAGATGTCCGTTCCCTAGTCCTCGTCGTTTATAAGCAGGACATCATTTTATCTCATCACAGTAGCCTACCACGTGACAGCGAGATCCATTAAACTGCATGCACGTGCCTACTAAACCACACAGTGCACAACCATAACTGGTTCTGTCGAGTTCATGTAGGGCGGCTTCCAGATAGTGCACAAACGACAATTCCCCTGCGTCCCGATTCCACCTTGTTTTCCAGAAAGAACAATACGGTTATGTGGCTTGTTTTGCATGATGTTCATTACATGATGGGGAGCGGGTATGACCCGGACCCTTGTGCCTTTTCCAAACATATGGTTACTGCCCACAGGACATGGCAAATGATGCCACTCTATCGTGAGCTTTTTGCGAATATGCTGTACCCGGTATTTAATCGTCAAGGAGTTGGATGAAATATAGAACCCCTTTTCTGTTCGAATGTTTCGTTCTTTTGCCTTGCATTTGATAACTTGAAAAAAGAAGAAAAGGAAAAAAGGTGTTGAGTTAACTAGTCCTCTCGGCACTTTTGTGTTATTTGATTTTTGTGGTCCTGTTTCTCTTGTTTTTGTTTAATAATAAAAAACTAAACAAAAATTGTTGCAGGCGACGAATGAAAATTAATTTTTTTCTTTTTAAAGGGGGAGAAACCATGCAGAATTAAGTCCGATTTTGTTCCTTTTCCTTTTGAGTAGCAAGTTGTAAGGTTTCAACAAAAAATAATGAAGATAAAAAATTTAAAAAGTCCAATACGATGTGCAGGGCTACCATAGAGACAGACGGGGTAGGCATCGTGTTTCGTGGCCAGGCCTCAGTGTTGAACCCCTGACCACCTTGCCTACTCCCAGCCTGGAAGCTGACTGTTTCCGTCCTTTCCTGCCGCTAAGAAAATAAAATAAAATGAAAAACTGAGTAAACTGCTGGTACATCATGAAGCTATCGTTAGATTCCTCGTCAGGCTCCTTTTTCTAGATGTCCGTTCCCTAGTCCTCGTCGTTTATAAGCAGGACATCATTTTATCTCATCACAGTAGCCTACCACGTGACAGCGAGATCCATTAAACTGCATGCACGTGCCTACTAAACCACACAGTGCACAACCATAACTGGTTCTGTCGAGTTCATGTAGGGCGGCTTCCAGATAGTGCACAAACGACAATTCCCCTGCGTCCCGATTCCACCTTGTTTTCCAGAAAGAACAATACGGTTATGTGGCTTGTTTTGCATGATGTTCATTACATGATGGGGAGCGGGTATGACCCGGACCCTTGTGCCTTTTCCAAACATATGGTTACTGCCCACAGGACATGGCAAATGATGCCACTCTATCGTGAGCTTTTTGCGAATATGCTGTACCCGGTATTTAATCGTCAAGGAGTTGGATGAAATATAGAACCCCTTTTCTGTTCGAATGTTTCGTTCTTTTGCCTTGCATTTGATAACTTGAAAAAAGAAGAAAAGGAAAAAAGGTGTTGAGTTAACTAGTCCTCTCGGCACTTTTGTGTTATTTGATTTTTGTGGTCCTGTTTCTCTTGTTTTTGTTTAATAATAAAAAACTAAACAAAAATTGTTGCAGGCGACGAATGAAAATTAATTTTTTTCTTTTTAAAGGGGGAGAAACCATGCAGAATTAAGTCCGATTTTGTTCCTTTTCCTTTTGAGTAGCAAGTTGTAAGGTTTCAACAAAAAATAATGAAGATAAAAAATTTAAAAAGTCCAATACGATGTGCAGGGCTACCATAGAGACAGACGGGGGTAGGCATCGTGTTTCGTGGCCAGGCCTCAGTGTTGAACCCCTGACCACCTTGCCTACTCCCAGCCTGGAAGCTGACTGTTTCCGTCCTTTCCTGCCGCTAAGAAAATAAAATAAAATGAAAAACTGAGTAAACTGCTGGTACATCATGAAGCTATCGTTAGATTCCTCGTCAGGCTCCTTTTTCTAGATGTCCGTTCCCTAGTCCTCGTCGTTTATAAGCAGGACATCATTTTATCTCATCACAGTAGCCTACCACGTGACAGCGAGATCCATTAAACTGCATGCACGTGCCTACTAAACCACACAGTGCACAACCATAACTGGTTCTGTCGAGTTCATGTAGGGCGGCTTCCAGATAGTGCACAAACGACAATTCCCCTGCGTCCCGATTCCACCTTGTTTTCCAGAAAGAACAATACGGTTATGTGGCTTGTTTTGCATGATGTTCATTACATGATGGGGAGCGGGTATGACCCGGACCCTTGTGCCTTTTCCAAACATATGGTTACTGCCCACAGGACATGGCAAATGATGCCACTCTATCGTGAGCTTTTTGCGAATATGCTGTACCCGGTATTTAATCGTCAAGGAGTTGGATGAAATATAGAACCCCTTTTCTGTTCGAATGTTTCGTTCTTTTGCCTTGCATTTGATAACTTGAAAAAAGAAGAAAAGGAAAAAAGGTGTTGAGTTAACTAGTCCTCTCGGCACTTTTGTGTTATTTGATTTTTGTGGTCCTGTTTCTCTTGTTTTTGTTTAATAATAAAAAACTAAACAAAAATTGTTGCAGGCGACGAATGAAAATTAATTTTTTTCTTTTTAAAGGGGGAGAAACCATGCAGAATTAAGTCCGATTTTGTTCCTTTTCCTTTTGAGTAGCAAGTTGTAAGGTTTCAACAAAAAATAATGAAGATAAAAAATTTAAAAAGTCCAATACGATGTGCAGGGCTACCATAGAGACAGACGGGGGTAGGCATCGTGTTTCGTGGCCAGGCCTCAGTGTTGAACCCCTGACCACCTTGCCTACTCCCAGCCTGGAAGCTGACTGTTTCCGTCCTTTCCTGCCGCTAAGAAAATAAAATAAAATGAAAAACTGAGTAAACTGCTGGTACATCATGAAGCTATCGTTAGATTCCTCGTCAGGCTCCTTTTTCTAGATGTCCGTTCCCTAGTCCTCGTCGTTTATAAGCAGGACATCATTTTATCTCATCACAGTAGCCTACCACGTGACAGCGAGATCCATTAAACTGCATGCACGTGCCTACTAAACCACACAGTGCACAACCATAACTGGTTCTGTCGAGTTCATGTAGGGCGGCTTCCAGATAGTGCACAAACGATGAAAACGTCGATAAGCTTTTGGTGCATCCGATAACCAAGCTGCTGCTGCCGCTTCTCGTGCGTGAGCCGCACGGTAACCTCAAAGGTGCGATCCCAATAAGAACTTTCTCGTCGCCAGGATCAACGCCTTCAAGAAACCTGTAACATTCGTCCGCAAGTAATGGACAGAGGTCGTCCAAGGACTAGACGTACTCAAGAGGATGCGATTCTTCAAACCGTTCACCAATCACTTCGGCGAAATATCCTTGATATTGCAATGCTGTTCCAGATATCTGAAGAACATCACCTGTATCATTACACGTTAACTCGACACCATCGGCCAGAATACCGCATTCGAAGAGTACAGTTTTGTGAATGGCCTTTGCACCTAGTAAAAGATAACGAACATTTTATACAATGAAGCGCCAAATAAACTGGTACATATGTCTAATATCGTGTAGGGCTCCCGCGAGCACGGAGAAGTGGCGCAACACGACGTGGCATGGACTAATCTAATGTCTGAAGTAGTGCTGGAGGGAATTGACGCCATGAATTCTGCAGGGCTGCCCATAAATCCATAAGGGTACGAAGGGGTGGAGATCTCTTCTGAACATCACGTTACAAGGCATCCCAGATAGGAGGCCGGCCGATGTGGCCGAGCGGATCTAGGCGCTACAGTCTGGAACCGCGCGACCGCTACGGTCGCAGGTTCGAATCCTGCATCGGGAATGGATGTGTGTGATGTCCTTAGATTAGTTAGGTTTAAGTAGTTATAAGTTCTAGGGGACTGATGACCTTAGAAGTTAAGTCCCATAGTGCTCAGAGCCATTCCAGATATGCTCAATAATGTTCATGTCTCGGGAGTTTGGTGACCACCGGAAGTGTTTAAACTCAGAAAAGTGTTCCAGGAGCCACTCTGTAGCAATTGAGGACGTGTGGGGTGTCGCATTGTCCTGTTGAAATTGCCAAGCCCATCGCAATGCACAACAGACATGAATGGATGCAGGTGATCAGACAGGATGCTTACGTACATGTCACCTGTCAGAGTCGTATCTAGACGTATCAGGGGTACCATATCACTCCAACTGCATACGTCCCACACCATTACAGAGCCTCTACCGTCTTGAACAGTTCCCTGCTGACATGCAGGGTCCAAGGATTCATGAGGTTGTCTCCATACCCGTACACGTCCATCCGCTCGATACAATTTCAAACGAGACGTCCAAAAGGCCATATCGATAATGCTTCGTTGAATCGCTCACACGCTGACACTTGTTGATGGCCCAGCATTCAAATCTGCAGCAATTTATGGAAGGGTTGCACTTCTGTCACGTTGAAAGATTCTTTCAGTCGTCGTTGGTTCGTTTCTTGCAGGATCTTTTTCCGGTCACAGCGATGTTGGAGATCTGATATTTTACTGGATTCCTGACATTCACGGTACACTCGTGAAATGGTAGCACGGGAAAATCCCCACTTCATCGCTACCTCGGAGATGCTGTGTCCCATCGCTCGTGCGCAGACTTTAGCACCACGTTCAAACTCACTTAAATCTTGATAACCTGCGATTGTAGTAGCAGTAACTGATCCAACAACTGCACGAATAGCTAAATAGTAAGGCCGCGCGGGATTAGCCGAGCGGTCTCAGGCGCTGCAGTCATGGACTGTGCAGCTGGTCCCGGCGGAGGTTAGAGTCCTCCCTCGGGCATGGGTCTGTGTTTGTCCTTAGGATAATTTAGGTTAAGTAGTGTGTAAGCTTAGGGACTGATGACCTTAGCAGTTAAGTCCCGTAAGATTTCACACACATCTGAACATTTGAGCTAAATAGTAAGGCTACTGCTCTCGATAAGCGGGAAATCCGGATTAGAGTCCCGATCTGGCACAAATTTTCTTTGTCGTCAGTCCATTCTACAGCTGATGGCTGTTCTTATTCGCAAATGCGAATACATTTAATGCATAGGAAATGTTGTGGGGAAGGTGAACCAAAGACTGCGTTTCATTAGTAGAACACTCAGAAGATGCAACAGATCTACTAAAGAGGCTGCCTACACTACGCTTGTCCGACCTCTTTTGGAGTACTGCTGTGCGGTGTGGGATCCTTACCAGATAGGATTTACGGAGTACATCGACAAAGTTCAAAGAAGAGCAGTACGTTTTGAATTATCGAGAAATAGGGGAGAGATTGTCACGAACATGGTGCATGATTTGGGGTGGACATCATTAAAACAAAGGCGTTTCGCTTTCCGACGGGATATCCTCACGAAATTTCAATCATCAACTTTTCCTGCAAATGCGAAAATATTTCGTTAACGCCGACCTACATAGGGAGAAACGATCATCATAATAAAATGAGAGAAATCAGAGTTCGCTCGGAATGATATAGGTGTTCGTTTTTTCCTCGTGCTGTAGAATAATAGAGAATAAGTGTGAAGGTGCTTCAATGAGTCCTTTACGAGGCACTTAAGCGTGATTTGCAGAGTAGCCATGTGTGTGTAGATGCGTGTTGGATATCCGGATTGCACACGAAGGCATCGTTGCCATGTATCGTTGACCTCCTGTTCCAATTGTGCGTCCTTCAAAAGTGGCACGTTGAGTTGCCACGCGCCCCTCCCCAGGAGTATTTTTTGTTTAGTATGCTGCGCGGTTATATAAAATGCGCGGTGATCCGAAAAGTTAATGAATAAAATTTTAGTCAGTTACATTATGGATAAAACCTTTCATTACATAGTCCATTTCTAGTCTGCTTGTCGAACTAATAGATACGTACGTGTATACTCGTGCTTACGGACGGAGATACCACCAAGTATCTCTTAAATCTAGTCAGTTAGTTAACAACAAAAGGTCCTGGCAAAAGTTGAAATTCTGAACCTGATCTTCTTGATGCAATACGTAATTAAAATCACCACCCAAAATTATGTTCAAACGAGCATCTGTTAGTAATGGGACGATTTCATTTCGAAACAGGTTGCTCCTCGCACGTTTCCCGCTGGATCCGCAGGGAGCATATACATTTACAAGATGTAGCTCATACATTTTTGCAGTTATTCCTTGTCCAGATCCAAGTACAGCTTGTGCTGTACGCCTTTTTTTTCAGCAAAATTGCCGTTTCGCACTCACTCCATATGTTCAAGATTGTCTCTCTCGCTTCGGTCTGTTTTGAGAATTTTCTCGGTACGTGGGAGTTTTTGCTGTAGCCCTTGAATCTCTTCAAGGCTCTGTTTACGTGGTTGCCGTTTGAGTTTCGCCGGCTGCTGTCTGAAGTTATTTTTCTCGGTATTCTTCAACTCTCCTAATAGGGTGGTGTTTTGCTTTTATTGGAGGTCCATTCGATGAGAAGAATTGGTTCGCTTTGAGGGTACTCATTCAGATTTGGTTCTTGCATAACGTTAGTCTTAACAGTGGAAGAATGAATCGGTTTCCCGTTACCTTCCGGGGTCCGTTGTGCTGAATCCGTTATAGTCGTCACGATTTCCTTCGGCTCGGTTGGTCTTGGTCCTGTTGTGTCAGTAATGGCACTCTGGGCTGCTTCTTGGTTGTCCCTATTCATGTTAGGGCTTTGAATCAGAACTTGTCCGTGGGCAGTCCAGTAAGTCGCTGGCAGCGCAGTCTTGTTAGGTACGTTGTCCAAGACGCGACGCACACTAGCGACTGCCACGGGTCGCTACGTGACGTCAGATGTTGCCTGCTGGCGCATGCGCAATTCGAGTTTGGGATGCGACGCGCGACTGTTGCGGCAGCTGCCGCAGCACTGCACCAGTGAGCAGTGTTGCGACGGAAGTCGGACGACACAAAGACGTACGGCTGCCAGAAAGACGTAGAGCCAGTCAAGGAAAACTGAAATGAGCCACTCACAGGATGTGATGCTCTGTGAGCTGGTCTCGCAACATCCTTGCCTTTACGATTTGAAGAACCCTAAATATAGGGACACTTTGTTCAGAGACAGAATTTGGGAAGAAATTAGTGCACAGTTCAAACTGGCAGGTGAGTGAAATATATATTATTTTCCCATTAATGTAAATTTTTCAGCCCTGTTATGAAAATCAGTATAATCCATGCAGATGTAGAATTAGAATGATAAAAATGAACTTGCAGGTCACTTTTCGCATTACTCTTTTTTTGTGGAGATAAAAATTGAAAACGGCAAGTACATTATAAAATGAACATTCTAAAGTACAACGAGAACGTTACATTTTACAATACCTTTACTTTGAAAGTAAACGGTAGATTGGTGTCTTAATATTAAACTAATCTGAACGTTTTTTCGTTCTGTTGAAAAACGTAAATTTTTGACATTTGTTGGTTTTGTTAGGACGTCTACTTCTACTTGGGTATCCTCGTCCAGGTTCAGAAGAAAATACTAGAGGTGAGTAATTTATGCTCTTCCCAAGAATGAGAAAAAAATATATTGAAGGCAGCATGTCTTTACTTTTAAGAAACCTACATTTCGTGGCATTTTAAATGAAATTGTCAAGAGCATATGGAGAAATATTAGTAACTCATACCGGAGAAATATGACATAAAATGGTTTCATTAGGTCCAAATGTGTCAGCGAAACAAAACAAATGCATTCTCTATCGTGTGATGACCACACGATTCACGTTGCGCGTCGACAGAACTGGCGGCTAGTCGCGACGCTCCCGGAGATATATGAGCCCAAATCTCTGAAACGGAGATCGATATCATTCTGATCTCAACTTCAAAAATAATTTCGATATGTTAGCTTCTTTTCATCGGCAACGATGCATGACCTAACGTGAACCATACGCAAAGTAGCCAGCGACCACATTTTTCACTGTACACAATTCAAATTTTATGCAGTAGGTTACTTGTGAATTAAGTATCGGAATAACTGTGACGAATATCGGAAAAATAGATACCTCATTATCAAGCTGTGATGTGAAACTGTAAGATACGCAAACATCAATTTTTTGTGCCTTTTACTTTCCTCACCGTCGATAGAGAAGTAATATACAGCGAAAAAAAAAAAAAAACACGCAAAACCGGAAGAGATACTTTTCAATTTTTTAAAGTAAAAGGAGAATCTGTATCGAAAAACTAACTCTGGGAGCCCATGTAACTTTGTTCCATTAACATAGTGTTTTTTACAGCAAGAAAATCGGAATTCTTATTTTCTTATGTATTTGAATCCGCCGCCGCCGACCAGAGCTTGGGAAACAGCGACGACTCCTGTCGCGTTGCGGCCTTGTCGCCGTTTGCCAGGGTGGGAAAAGAGGAGGGGGCAGTGTCGCAGTCGCAGTCAACTTCTTGGACAACTTATGAAATGAAATGGCGTGTGACGAGGGCCTCCCGTCGGGTAGACCGTTCGCCTGATGCAAGTCTTTCGATTTGACGTCACTTCGGCGACTTGCGCGTCGATGGGGATGAAATGATGATGATTAGGACAACACAACACCCAGTCCCTGAGCGGAGAAAATCTCCAACCCAGCCGGGAATCGGACCCGGGCCCTTTGGATTGACAGGCTGTCGCGCTGACCACTCAGCTACCTGGGGCGGACCTGGAAACGTAACTTATAGCCGGCGATGACGGCGCCGCGCCAGCCAGCAGATGCGCCACTCGCTGCTGTAAACACTCAGCACGGGCGGGGCTGGGAGAGTTGCACGCCGAGCACGTCCTTGGCCGGACGTCATACACAGAGAGGCGCACATAAAACCGGCCCCAACCGGAATGCGAACGCTCGTGGGTAGCATTACTAGCTTGTCAGTTTCTTTGCCACCTTCCAACAGCAGTGGCGTGTGAGTAGTTCATACGGCAAGTAGTCGTTATAAACCGTGTACTTCATTGTGATGCCTTACTCGATTGAAGAACGTGTGTTTATTGTTGAGAATATGTGCGGTCTAAATCCATTAAAGCTGTTCGTGACACTTTTCATGAAGTTTCCAGAAAGTAATATTCCTGCAAAATCAACGATTCAGGATCTAGTGAGAAAGTGGCGTTCGACAGGCAGTGTTGTTAATTCAAAGAGAAATAAGGCACCGACTGTACGTACACGTGAAGTTGTGGCAAACGTGACGGCACACATTGAAAGAAGTCCCTACAAGTCAACACGACGATTATCACAGCAATGTGGAATATCTCGGTCATGTCAATGCATCCTTCGTGGCTTAAAAATGAAACCTTACCCTGTGAGTCTTGTTCAGCAAATAAAAGAAGCGGACAAGGGTAAGCGTACAAATTACTGTAATTGGTTGCTGGAAAATGTCGCTGGGGGATATCTTGATCCGTTCCTCCTTTTTTCGAAGGATGAAGCTTGATTTCATCTGTCTTGTTAACTTAATTGACAAAACACAAGACACTGGGCTACAGAGAATCCCCATGGCATACTGCAAAAGCCGTTACACGATTTAAAAATTGGTGTATGGTGTGCTGTATCTGGTAACAGAATTATCAGGCCATTGTTCAACGAACATGTTTACTTGCAAATCTACAACGAATTTTCGGCTCTGTTAACTCCAAACGAAAAATGTTGTGCATATTTCCAGCAAGATGGGGCAACTTCTCATACGTCGGATTTGTCCTTAGCTCGTATACATGCTGATTTTACAGAAGAGAGGACCATTAGTAAGGGCTTGTGGCCACCCCGCTCTCCCCACTTGTCACCATGTGACTTTTACCTCTGGTTCTTTCTAAAGGCTAGAGTCTACCGCAACAATCCCAAAACACTTGACACATTGAAAAACAACATATGTGAAGAAATTTCGAACACTCCTCAAAGACATTATTTTCATTATGGCAGCGACAACAGCACCCGTTACGAAATTGTCTCGAATGAAAAACAGCCCACAGTTGCACTAAATTATGTTTATTTTAAACCTTGACCATGGTTTCTGCTATAATATAGCCTTCTTCAGAAGTCATAAACACTAAGGCATTTTTTAATTTATTAGTGTGTATGACTTCTGAAGAAGGATATATTATTATAGCAGAAACCATGGTCAAGGTTTAAAATAAACATAATTTAGTGCAACTGTGGGCTGTTTTTCATTCGAGACAATTCCTCAAAGAGTACTGAAAAGTGTTTTCCTTAACATGCTTAGACGTGCACAACTTGGCTTGGATGGCGGAGAACATTTGAACACACTTTAAATTACTTTCTAAAATATGCTCATTAAACTAATAAAAGTAAATCTGTTACTTAAACTTTTAATTACATAGTTAATAATGAAACTGTACAATAAAAATGTAGGAAAGCAATTATGTACGTTGATTTGCTTCATTCATATTCCTTTCAGCGCAAGGGCCGGTTTTATGTGCGCCACTCTGTATAACTATGCCTTGGTAACCACAGACGCTGATGTACGATGGCTTGTGCAAATCCACCTTTAACTGTCTCACTCCGCTGAGCACTTGGAATTTGTGTGCATTGGACAACCGTTCGGCAACATAACTGAAGGCTTTGCCGTACGGCGCTGTCACTAAATTTATCTGTTCTGCTGGTACTTCGAACGGCAGTTCGAATATCCTGATCGTCCATATTACACACTCTGCATGAGCAACGGTAACTTCGCCTGTCTTCCTGTCAGAATGTTTAAACTTCATCATTCTCCCGACAGACCCAAGTACCTTTTCGCACAAGTTAGCATCCTTTAGTTTGACAGAAACAACACTGCTCACTGTCGAAAGATGTATTCCAATAACGTCCACGAAATCAAGTTTTACTTCTTGTTCTAACCGGCGTTCGATTTCATGTAGCTTGGGTCGGGCGTAATTGCAATCCAATAATAATTTCAAAGTACTTTTTCTGTTGAAGTGGGCCATCAAGATATCATATATCAAATTTCAATAAACGGAGAAGTTTCTGCATCGCTGCAATAAGCACTGCTGCTTAAGACACCGCAGCACGGCGGACCACGGAGCACGAAAGCCACCACACGTCCGCACAGCACCGCTAATGCAGCCAGACTGCTAACGGGACAGCTCCGGCACAGCGCCGAGTTCATTGTACCTGTTCTTACAAGGGAACCTCCCCATCGCACCCCCCTCAGATTTAGTTATAAGGTGACTCAGTGGATAGGCCTTGAAAAACTGAACACAGATCAATCGAGAAAACAGGAAGAAGTTGTGTGGAACTATGAAAAAATAAGCAAAATATACAAACTGAGTAGTCCATGTGCAGGATAAGTAACTTTAAGGATAGCATAGGGTTAGGAGCGCTGTGGTCCTGCGGTTAGCGTGAGCAGCTGCGGAATGAGAGGTCCGTGGTTCAAGTCTTCCCTCGAGTGAAAAATTTACTTCTATTTTTTCGCAAAGTTATGATCTGTCCGCTCGTTCATTGACGTCTCTGTTCACTGTAATAAGTTTAGTGTCTGTGTTTTGCGACCGCACCGCAAAACCGTGCGATTAGTAGACGAAAGGACGTGCCTCTCCAATGGGAACCGATAACATTTGATAGCAAGGTCATAGGTCAACCGATTCCTCCACAGGAAAACACGTCTGATATATTCTATACGACACTGGTGACGGCATGTGCGTCACATAATTGTCTGAAAATAAAAAATTAAACTTTTCACTCGAGGAAAGGTTTGAACCATGAACCTTGCGTTCAGCAGCTGCTCACGCTAACCACGAGACCACGGCGCTCCTGAGCTCCCAATGTCCTTGATGTTGCCTATCTTGCACATGGACTACCCAGTTTGTATATTTTGCTTATTTTTTTCATAGTTCCACACAACTTCTCCCTGTTTTCTCGATTGATCTATGTTCAGTTTTTCAAGGCCTATCCACTGTGCCAACTTATAACTAAATCTGAGGGGGGTGCGATGGGGAGGTTCCCTTGTTAGTCACGCTGCACGCAGTCATGACGTTGTCAGAGCCACGTTTTTTAAATCGTGTTTCTATTAAACCTACTGGCGCTACTAGGTTTTGTTAGATACACTTTTCTCTTGAACTGGGATGAGGAATCGCACGCCGACCGCCAAGTGCGGTATTTTCTCTTCAGCCCGTACATTACTTCATAGTACCCATGTACGTCAGCTACTTTCACTGTGGCCACTTCTTGAGCCATGGCGTTTTCTGTATCGGTTGCACACAAATATTCGCATAGATCTTTAAACTTGACCTCTAAAACTACTACATTGATGTTAATCATAGCAGTTTTATAAGCTTCAACATACGTAGTGAAGACTGCTCACTCTGTGTCTCCCGGCCATGCCGCCATTGTATCATAGTTCCATCCACAAAAATCTATTCATTTCAGTATCCCTTGTGGTAGGGATAACCATGATCCGTCTCCAAATCTATTCCCCAAGTCGTGCTACTTTGCATACACTATGGATGAATCTCTGATGGTAAATTCAGAAATCACAGATGATAACATCACTGAGAGTGAAAGTTTGAGTCAGGCATGGTAGTATACCCAGATAGCTTAACGATTAAGGCGACTGCTCACGACACATCTACGACTATAAGATTACTCTGCAGTTCACAATTAAGTGTCTGGCGGAGTTCATCGAACCAACTTCAAGCTATTTCTCTGTCGTTCCACTCTCAAACGGCGCATGGGAAAAACTAGCCCTTAAATCTTTTTGTACGAGCTCTGATTTTTCTTATTTTATTAGGATGATTATTGATAAGAACAGTGATGTAATACGTACAACACTGGAAGGAAAAATGGAGAGATCAATACGCAGCAACAAAAATTTTTGATCATTTGCACAATAACATAAAATGTCTGACAGGTAGCGCAGAAAGTTTTAAATCTAATTTAAAATCATTTCACCTGGACAACTACTTCTATTCCACTGACGAATTTCTACTTAAAAAATGGTAGCCAGTAGAAAAAAAACGTTAGTAAGCGTAGTTATATGAGTAGGATCTCTCTTTGCCAGATATAGTTCATTTTACTCTTGTGAATCTGATAGTCATAACTGTGGTAACACAGGATTCTTCTTCTGCGCCTTGTGCTTCAGTGATTTTTACATTCGTTAACCTTTGAACATCGATTTTACACGAATGCAGAGTTTTACAGAAAAGTGACGTCGTTGGGGCGAATGGGTGGGAAGTAGTATTGACACATGTCCATTTTTAAAAATCTTTTATACGATTTTAACCACTGCAGCTGGGATATTTCCCTTATCAGTGTGGTAGCTGTGTCAAATCGAATCCGTACACGAGCTGTTGGGATTTAGCATGCCTTTGACTGTAGTAAATAAAGAGAACGCTCTTTCCGTTACGTGTGCCTCATTTAAACCCTCGAAAATCTGATGTCACCGATAATGATGTCTTCATATAGGACAAAAGTGCACTCGAGATCCCGTTGTCGGTAATGACACTAATGATGATGTCATATAGAAGAACGAAAGTGCGTTCGGAAATCTGTCACAAATGATGTCATATAGAAATACAAAAGTGCGTTTGAAAACCTGCTGTTATTAATGAGACTAATGTTGATGTCGTTATATAGAACGACGAAAGTGCGCTCGTAGGCCTGCTGTCACTAATGATGATTTCGTCATACAGAAGGTGAAAAGTGCATCGCAAACACGATCGAATCTTGTCGTCCTCCAAGTCTATCACCAAAGGCAATGTTGCGCAGTGGAGCTCAGAACAGAGAAGGCTAGCTGTCGGCCGCTGTACCGATCGGAATGTCAGCAGATGTACCGCTGATGTCACCAACGCCAGGGCATGAAGCGAGCATTGTCACACAAACTCCGAGTAAGGAGGCAGAAACGCAAATGTGGCAGTGCTACATAAGAAGGAAGTGTAAAATAATACTTCGTAATTTCAGCGCCAGTGTGTCACTTAAAAATCAAAAGCAAGCAGAAGATCTGAGCTCGGCACCCAGAATAATATTATCGAATTACCACCGTGAGACAGAGTGCTGACGGAACCGATAAACGGGGGAAAATGTGTTCATACACATAGAGCCACCACGTCATACGTGCAGGCTCAAGGACATATTCAGTTATGCTGCCATTCTGTTGGTGTTGCTAGAACCAGAGAAATGATAGTCTATTGAGTTTCAGTGAAACCATGACAAGCCAATCGAGCCGTTGGCTGTCCACTGGGACATCATGTATGAGAAGACTGGTGTGCAGTCAGCTCTCCCCCACTTCGGATTATGCCGGCCGGAGTGGCCGAGCGGTTCTAGGCGCTACAGTCTGGAACCGCGCGACCACTACGGTTGCAGGTTCGAATCCTGCCTCGGGCATGGATGCGTGTGGTGTCCTTAGGTTAGTTAGGTTTAAGTAGTTCGAAGTTCTAGGGCACTGGTGACCTCAGCTGTTAAGTCCCATAGTGCTCAAAGCCATTTGAACCAGCCACTTCGGATTATCACAAACGATCAGCAAACTTGAAGCCCAACTGCTGCTTTTATTTACTAATGTATATGTAGGCCTTATGCCGATAGTCTAATGCATTTTGTCTAACGCTAATAACGCAATACAGTTATCTAAACGGCATCAATTGTAAATCTGTTTTTATTGTTAATGCGGGTTTTGTGTGACTTGTGTTGATTAAAATCCGATCACGATCTTGACTACCCAAACTGAGTTTACATTGCCAATGTTATCCACATACATGTTCGCGACTGTGGTTTCATCAGTTGGTGCGTCTGTTTGATTCACGCCTTTCTGTTTCGTTGTCTGTATGACAGAGCCTCCCTACACTCGTTATTCAGTATGACTGAGACTGCATTTGTTATATTATTTAACTGTATCTACTGTATGGGTCCCGTACTGCTTTGTGTAAGTTTTCTTGCGTTTGTGAAGAATATCTCACGTGTCAAAATAATCTGCAGTGTATTCATGTGAGTTCTATTTCTCTGCAAGTGCGTTCTAGCCCTGGTCTGTGATTTGCCCGCTTTGTGTGTTGGGTAAAAATCACGTCTGGTCAAGAAATGGAACCATGCCACAGCTGGATTTCACATGTGCCATTTCTAGCCACTGCCTCATATTGGGGAAGAATGTCTATTCTACAGCCCTCGTCGCCGTTTCTCCATTCGCTCTGCCAGGTATCCACCTGCTATCTAGTCGACTGACGTTTGTGCTGTATATTCCTGTTATGGCCAACACCTTGTCCATTTTCCCATCTTCAGCCAGTAGGCTGCAGCCCTGTATTTAACGGTGACATCTACAGGCTATAATCCCAACAGCACATAAAGTTAATCCACTGACGTCGTTCTGAAAGTTCCTGAGAGTCTCCTAAGAACCCCTCTTTTTCTTCTCGTGACTGCAGTGTTATTGGTTGACAGACTTCATCAGTAAGCCCATGCGTTTGTCGAAAAATCAAACAATGGACTCAAAAATTGAGAAATTGTGTTTTCTCATACAACCTAAAGGCAGCCTATATTCTGCCTAATGTATTCGACAAGTCTGTGAAAGAATTTTTTTTTTTTTTGCACTGTGGACATCCCTTACGATTCCTTTGATCACCTTCCGGCTACCTGCAGTTGACTCTGCTAATCTGTTTCAAAAATAATGAATAACGCTGTAGAGTGCAGGAGACGTATCTGCTGTTCTCTGGACCGCGCAAACAGGGAAGGCCACCTAAGGTTGTCGAATGTGCCTGTGATGTCTGTTAATATTGCAACAGCTTACTTCCGACGTGTGCTATCTGCTACTCGAAGGGCCTAATCTGTCACGTTCTCAATACATTTCTTCACCCTGAATCTGAATTGATGTGGACTGTGACCCAGGAGGTTCCTGTGTGCCTGGAATTGGTTACACAGGTGAATTTTCTAAATCACAGCCAGTATGGTAAGAAGGCATTATGACCTGTACGGTTTTGGATCTGTTGGTTCTTCATCCGCAGCCCTTTTTTAAATAATTAGTGTTAGGTGCTTTCCAGGCTGTAGGTTTAGTTTTCACGCATAAAACCTCATTTAAAACCTGAGCGAGGACTTAGGCTACATGTGAGATTATTTGTTGGAGCACTTCTGCATAGCTACCATCAAACCCAGGATTCGTTTTTCATTTTTAGCACTGTTATTACCAGTGCGACTTCCTCTCTCCCACAGGGACAGGTATCGACGTCATTCGTGTAATTATCTGTGTGTGTATACTATTAGTGGACCGTCGTCTGGCAAGAAGTTGTACAGCAGTCACCCCAAGTAACGCTATCCAAGATGGTGGTGATGACGTCATCTAAGCTGGCGGCCATGACGTTATCTGATATCATCCAAGATGGCGGATTTTGACGGGAAGTTTGAATTTTGGGTGAAAGATAGGTCAACTGGGCTTCTTCCACTAACCTAACCCCACTCCCCACCCCTCCCCCAGAAAATGGTGGGAAGTACAAATTCCATCAGGACAATGCAACACACCATCGCTACCTCTACTAACCTAAGAAAATGGCGGGAAAACAGGTCACTTGGGCTACCTCCAATGACCTAAGTCATCCGACCGACACCTCTTCCTAGAAAATGTTATTTAAACAGTTAGAGGCAATACCTACATCCAGTGTGTTCGCCATGGGGTCCAGAGTCCAACTAACCTAGTACACAGTACTGCCACCAGAGGGCGCTGTTGTCCCTTCTGTGACATAATCCAAGATGGCGGTCTGGTGGTGGAGAGGAAGGATCTCATAACAGGAAATTCAAGAGTATACTTTTTATTTATAAAAAATTCAGTTTGTGGAGGTTGGATTTCTCTTGTTCATCATTCTCTGCTGTTTGCAAACATGTAGGTCTTGTAAGAAGTAATTATATGGGCAAACAGGTTGCATAAACTGTTTGGCACTGTACTCTGGGTGTCTTAACCTAATGTTTGGCCCTTTATCAGCACTTAATCTATTGTTCTGTTAAGTGGTTTTCCATGTCACCCCAATTTCCTTAAACTATTATACCAACTTTGATACAAATTAAGTAATTAGTAATGTCCTCCCACCATTTTCTGGTACACTTTTCGAATATCACATGCTTTTGAACGCCATTTCTGGTGCATTCTTCTTTGTCACCCACCCCCTTACACTATTGTACAGCATTTTACATAAAAATTATGCAAATTAACCTACTGTTCTGCACTTAACCTGCTGTTCTGCTCCATGTCATCCACTCACGCACACCCTCCCCTTAACTAACGCCAACAGCACCTTGATATAAAAAAATTATGCAAATTAGTTAAATCGATATTCTTCACATGTATGGGGTAGTTTTTTTAATTCTCAGCGTCCCATTGGTGGGAGAAATCGATGGAATATAGTTTAAACAAACGATGGCTAGTAAAAAACACATCCCACCACTCGACGCCCGAAGCCAATGCTGCCGACTCTGCACACGTCCCCGAGGAGTCGGGATGCACCAGCAATCCCTGTGAAGTGACGACGTGGTCATCAGCTGCCAGGCGACTCGTAGGCGTCAGTTTGCGTCCCGCAAGGATGAGGCGGCGGCATCTCTTTCATACTTGACACCTGAGAAATTCCTGTCGAAATACTTGCTCACCTAGGCACGGTTGAAGCCACGATGATGATTAGCTATGGTGTGGGTCCAGAGCTGAGAGAGATGTTCCAATGCTTCCCAGAATAGCACAGGGTGCATTGTTCCTAGCGATCCTAACTGGACAGCCCGTTTTAAAACAGTCGTTTCTCGTTGCAGCGGGATCTTCCCACGAAATTTCAATCACGAGCTTTCTGCTCCCAATGCGAAAATATTTTGTTGAAGCCGACCTACATAGGTAGAAACGATCATAATAAAATAAGGAAAATTGGAGTTCGCACGGAAAGATATAGGTTTCAGCTTTTTCAGCGCGCTGTTAGAGGGTGGAATAACAGAGAATTGTTGTGACGGTGGTTCGATGACCCCTCTGCCAGGCACTTAAGCGTGATTTGCAGAGTAGCCATGTAGATGTAAATAACGGAGAAACACCTTTATTTTGAAAATTAAGAAAAAAAATAAATGAGGAAAACTTGTTTTATTCGGTGATTACTTCAATTTAAAATCATTACTAATAACACAGAAATCATAAGAAAATTAAAAATGCGCTAGTATTGTCACTATGTCAAAAAATCGCCATGTTATTGTTTTTCATGGAGCCTTATTTACTTCCGGTGGAACACCAGTGTTCCGCGGAACACAATTTGGGAAGCGCAGCCGTACCAAAGCAGCAGCAAGAACTCCATTGTCGAACGTTAGTGGGGTGTGTAAGCGGGGCCACCACGTGTAACAAACGCATGCACTGTCGCAACGTGATCCATGTCAGTGGTAGAGGTCTGTTGGGTATTGTTCATTTATTTATGATGCTACTTGGACGAAATGACACTGTGATAACAGCGTATATTTACATCCGCAGGTTGAGGGAAAGGCTTCTTCTCATAGGCAGAAGGCAGGAACACGAGGGTTAGGACAACTTACTTACCTTTCCCTGTTATTTTTCAAACCCTATTTCTTGTTATTTGTCCTCAGTTTTTGCGCCCTTTCTGTGCCTGTTACTATGGCATGGGCTTATCTCTGCACCCTTCCGGTACTGCCCTGTGCTACTAAGAAGTCTTTATTTTCAAAGTATGTAAACATATTTACACGAATGAGCCAAAATATTATAAGTACTGTCCATCGCGAGACTGAATGCCGACTGGTGCCACTGCGAGCACATCCCGCGGTAAGGAAAGAACAGAAGTGGAGTAGAGATGAATGAGAAATCATTCTAACGACGATACGCGCGGAAAATGACATAGGCGACTTTAACAAAGGGCAGATTGTTACGCCCTGCTGCCTCAGAATGAGCATCCCGGGAACGTCAAAGATGATCGCCTGTTTGCTTGCTGCTGTCGGGAGCATCTACGGAAAATGGTTGCACACGTACGCGACAATGTGTTGCTCATTGCTGAACATGGATGTCGGAGGCTTGCGAGCTCCGTAAAGCAGGATTAGAAGACAGAGTACAATTCTGTTACAGACACAAGTGTTTCAGACTATACCGTTCAGTGTACGTTGCTGAATATCGGGCTCTAGAGCAGGCGACTTCGTATGTGTTACCACGTTGACCCGACGACATCGTCAATTACTGTTTCATTGAGCACAGGATCATCGAGATTGGACTGTGGCTCAATAACGTATATCCTGGTTGGATGAATGACATTTATTTTCATACCAGGTGAGGGTTCAAATGGTTCAAATGGCTCTGAGCACTATGGGACTTAACATCTGAGGTCATCAGTCCCCTAGAACTTAGAACTACTTAAACCTAACTAACCTAAGGACATCACACACATCCATGCCCGAGGCAGGATTCGAACCGGCGACCGTAGCGGTCGCGCGGTTCCAGACCCAGGTGAGGGTGTGAGGGTGTGATATATCGCCATCCGGGATAAAGGCTGCTCAATACATACATCGTGCCACTGGCGCAGATCAGAGTAGTAGTGTTATGCTATGGGGGACGATCACTTCGGATTCCATGGGACTTATGGAGCTAATGCAAGACACTATCATGACTATGTACCACGTTAACATTATTGCGAACCAACTGCAACTCTTAATAGACGAAGACGACCATAATGTCTTTTAAAATGGAGTTTATTCATTTCATTTATTAAATGGAAGAGAAGCATATTTTATGTTAAAGAGGTGAGAGGAGTTATATAAATGCAGTACTCAAATGCAGTCTAGCGTTCACATGGAACGACTACTGACAGTAAGGAGCTGAAATCTGACGAATTTCGCGATTGGGCATTGAACTGTTAAATAACTAACCAGAAGCATCAAGGGAAACAAGTTTACTGTAACCGGATTTGGAGGGCCGTGCAAACGTCGGCAGCGGACATTTACATCTCAACAACCATTTAAACGGCGCGGCGCGCAAGACAGTGTTAAACGGCCTGCAGCTCGAGTTCGCTGTCCACTGCTGCGTGGATTTAAATGTCTGCCGCCGCCGATGGTTGTATTGTAAGCCAGTGCTACTTATCTTTGGCACAATTGTAGGGTACATACTTAGGTGTAACAAATGCGCTTCTCGGGCGTTTTAGAGAAATCGAGGTTAAAAATTTTGCGAGCCACACGAAAGCGCCAGCCGTCGAGCAATGGCGTTATCGTAACGGGCTAAGGTGGCAGACTAGGGGTCTGCACGTATTGCATTCATGTTAAGTTTTTTTTCTGATCTTCCACCACCAACTTGTACCGCTACAACGAGTCATATTTCTTAGGAAAGAAACAGTAAATAATAATAATAATAATAATAATAATAATCACAGTGGTGCTTTCGTTGCGAGATATGATCTAGGTATCGTAATGAGTCGTTATAAAATGAGCTTTCAACTACTGCTGATTTCGTGTGACTATTAAAATGTCGTCGCAGTCAAGTAATTACATTCTTAGTTTATCGTCGACATTGATGACACGACTGCATTTTTAGTAGTATCTATCATAAAAGAATGAAAAGCATAGCGTAGGCTTGCACCAAGTACATTTTGTGAATGGCACTTACTGGCGTACACTTTTGATTTTTAATAAATTTAGTGGAATGAACGCTTCATTAACATTCAATAAAGAATGGTCGTTAAGAAATAATTTTTGATGCAAACCACGTCAAACGCACATACCCGAGTGAGACTTAGGCCTCGTGTCGAAAGGATTAATGGCGGAAGTAAATTCTCGATAAAGTTTGTACAATAAATTGCTGAGAAGTGGAAGAACAGGAAAAGTGTTGTCCAAACATTGATATTTATTTACTAGAGAAAATATATACATGGACCACATCAAACAGCATTGATAAGACAATAAAATGAGCCTGTTTACCTTATTCATGGTGTTTTTTTTTCTCTAAGTACCAAATAACGTCAAAAGCGACTGCACTTTTCCCCTTCAATAGAGTTGCCGTTTTCACTGTTAAAAAAAGTCTATTAAAGGAAAACTGCTGCATCAATTTACTTCCTTATTTATACACAGTGTAGGCTCTTTTTGATCAGGTGTTATAAAACCTAAAGCATTTTTCATTTACAGATTTTTTTTTTTTTTTGTGGAAGGACACTCAATGGCAAAAATATCCAAGCCGTCATTCCACTATGTCAAGAAAACAAAGAACATAGATAAAGTATAGGCGCTACTATAAAATGAGCGAGCGCAACGAAAATAGGTTAACTTCCGGCGTTAGCAGACGGCGACACTGTCCTCTCTCCCACCATCGTCTGTCTTTTCTCTCGAGAAAGCCTGTGTGAATTGGAGTTCCTTTGTGGAACGTTTTGACGTTCTGTTCCGTCCCGTTATGTGTGAATCATACTTCAGCCGGTTGCCCTAACACTGCTGCTCCATGGCTGGCACTCTCGTATGGTATTCAACAGTCTCATAAAATAAAACCACGAACCCCCATTTCCCTAAAAACATTGTGAGACACATCGTAGTTGACAGCCTTTATTACATCTACTACAATCGCGCCACCAGCAAAATCCGTGACCCATTTGGGTGCATGCTACCCTTGACAGTGGGGATGGCGCTGTTGGGTGCCCTGTCAGTGGCATAGAACTTATTGCGGAGGTCAACATCCAAGGTGTTTTATTCTCTGCGCTCAGGAGTTTGCTGCCCTACGACCAGGACTGATCGAGGGGATTTTGGGGTCACCTGCAGGAAGCTATTATTAGATGTTATACAATAACGAAAAATGCTGAGCAGGAATCATTTGCCAGGTTTGTAGGTAACAATGGGACAAAAATCGACCTTACTAAGCCAGGAATGACGTAAATGTTTTGCAGTGAACGGAATTCAGGAAGTGGTCTATGGGGAGGGGTGGGGGAAGTGACCGACTTTGGCCGGAAGAAGTCGAACTGATAGTGAGATTGTGAGTTCCGTTTCCTGCGCCGTACTTGTGTTACATATGAGGGTAGCGCGTTGCCCGTAGCGTGCCACTAGCTTCGTGTCAGAGAAACCCTGGTAAAATTCTCAACTTAAGGTTTTAAAAAATGTGATCTACGAAGTGCCTGTGCAGGTGTTTGATGCATGTAAATGTCTGCATACTCAAATATGAAGTATGTTGTTATCAATCAGCCGGGAATCGAACCAAAGTAAAGACGATGGCCCAAACCTCGTTAATTAAAGGAACCTCTTAAACAACGTTATGTTCCACCATCATTAAATATGTAGATACTGCTCCGTACCAACACCATTTCACGGTTAACTTCTTCCTGATACTATATAAAGAGCTTGGCTCAAATGGCTCTCAGCACTATGGGACTTAACATCTATGGTCATCAGTCCCCTAGAACTTAGAACTACTTAAACCTAACTAACCTAAGGACATCACACAACACCCAGTCATCACGAGGCAAATACTATTGCAACTGGGATTTTAACAAACAACTTCGAAGTGCGCGAAAATCTGAACACTGCGTATGGAATTACGGGAAACTGCAAGAGAAAAGAATAAAGAAGAACGTGTTTCCATGTCCTATAAAATAATTACAAAAAGATATATATTATGAAATAGGAAAAGCTACTTAAGCTTATCCACGAGCTGCATACGAATGAAACACATTCTCATTACTACCACGCAAAACCCATGGTAAATTAATCAATGTTTCTCGCTGCATAAAAATATAACATTACGTTACCTCATTTCAGTATAACTGACTCATTCTAAACAGCATATTCATCGTCACTGTTGTTTCCACAAGTGCTTTGACAAATATCTGAAAGTTTCAGAGTAATTTGTAGCACTAACCTCTGTGTCACGATTTTTTTTTTTAGTTTATACCTGCTGCTGTAATATATTAACAGTAGGCCAAACGAAGTATGCAGTTATCTTATCGAGTAACAGCTGATCAATAGCAGTTCACTGTTCCTCATATAGAAGGAGACGAATAAGCCTGCGGCGGAAGACAGCCTAAACCAATTTTTATGATAAAGCGTTCTACAGAGCAGCAGCTGAGGTGGTTCATTTGGAGTCTATTTTATGTTTCCAACGGCTAGGACAGTACAATTATGTTAAAATGCATCAAATTATTTCTGTAACTAACCAATGTGTTTATTTTCGCTCTTGTAGTGAATGAACTGCCAAGGGGGAGGTTACCATGAGAAAAAGATTGAATAATCAACGAAAGGATAACGTTCTACGAGTCGGGGCGTGGAATGTCAGAAGCTTGAACGTGGTAGGGAAACTAGAAAATCTGAAAAGGGAAATGCAAAGGCTCAATCTAGATTTAGTAGGGGTCAGTGAAGTGAAGTGGAAGGAAGACAAGGATTTCTGGGCAGATAAGTATCGGGTAATATCAACAGCAGCAGAAAATGGTATAAAGGTGTAGGATTCGTTATGAATAGGAAGGTAGGGCAGAGGGTGTGTTACTGTGAACAGTTCAGTGACCGGGTTGTTCTAATCAGAATCGACAGCAGACCAACACCGACAACGATAGTTCAGGTATACATGCCGACGTCGCAAGCTGAAGATGAACAGATAGAGAAAGTGTATGAGGATATTGAAAGGGTAATGCAGTATGTAAAGGGGGACGAAAATCTAATAGTCATGGGCGACTGGAATGCAGTTGTAGGGGAAGGAGTAGAAGAAAAGGTTACAGGAGAATATGGGCTTGGGACAAGGAATGAAAGAGGAGAAAGACTAATTGAGTTCTGTAACAAGGTTCAGCTAGTAGTAACGAATACCCTGTTCAAGAATCACAAGAGGAGGAGGTATACTTGGAAAAGGCCGGGAGATACGGGAAGATTTCAATTAGATTATATCATGGTCAGACAGAGATTCCGAAATCAGATACTGGATGGTAAGGCGTACCCAGGAGCAGATAGAGAAAGTGTATGAGGATATTGAAAGGGTAATGCAGTATGTAAAGGGGGACGAAAATCTAATAGTCATGGGCGACTGGAATGCAGTTGTAGGGGAAGGAGTAGAAGAAAAGGTTACAGGAGAATATGGGCTTGGGACAAGGAATGAAAGAGGAGAAAGACTAATTGAGTTCTGTAACAAGGTTCAGCTAGTAGTAACGAATACCCTGTTCAAGAATCACAAGAGGAGGAGGTATACTTGGAAAAGGCCGGGAGATACGGGAAGATTTCAATTAGATTATATCATGGTCAGACAGAGATTCCGAAATCAGATACTGGATGGTAAGGCGTACCCAGGAGCAGATATAGACTCAGATCACAATATAGTAGTGATGAAGAGTAGGCTGAAGTTCGAGACATTAGTCAGGAAGAATCAATACGCAAAGAAGTGGGATACGGAAGTACTAAGGAATGACGAGATACTTTTGAAGTTCTCTAACGCTATAGATACAGCAATAAGGAATAGCGCAGTAGGCAGTACAGTTGAAGAGGAATGGACATCTCTAAAAAGGGCCATCACAGAAGTTGGGAAGGAAAACATAGGTACAAAGAAGGTAGCTGCGAAGAAACCATGGGTAACAGAAGAAATACTTCAGTTGATTGATGAAAGGAGGAAGTACAAACATGTTCCGGGAAAATCAGGAATACAGAAATACAAGTCGCTGAGGAATGAAATAAATAGGAAGTGCAGGGAAGCTAAGAAGAAATGGCTGCAAATGTGAAGACATCGAAAAAGATATGATTGTCGGAAGGACAGACTCAGCATACAGGAAAGTCAAAACAACCTTTGGTGACATTAAAAGCAACGGTGGTAACATTAAGAGTGCAACGGGAATTCCACTGTTAAATGCAGAGGAGAGAGCAGATAGGTGGAAAGAATACATTGAAAGCCTCTATGAGGGTGAAGATTTGTCTGATGTGATAGAAGAAGAAACAGGAGTCGATTTAGAAGAGATAGGGGATCCAGTATTAGAATCGAAATTTAAAAGAGCTTTGGAGGACTTACGGTCAAATAAGGCAGAAGGGATAGATAACATTCCATCAGAATTTCTAAAATCATTGGGGGAAGTGGCAACAAAACGACTATTCACGTTGGTGTGCAGAATATATGAGTCTGGCGACATACCATCTGACTTTCGGAAAAGCATCATCCACACAATTCCGAAGACGGCAAGAGCTGACAAGTGCGAGAATTATCGCACAATCAGCTTAAGAGCTCATGCATCGAAGCTGCTTACAAGAATAATATACAGAAGAATGGAAAAGAAAATTGAGATTGCGCAAGGTGACGATCAGTTTGGCTTTAGGAAAAGTAAAGGGACGAGAGAGGCAATTCTGACGTTACGGCTAATAATGGAAGCAAGGCTAAAGAAAAATCAAGACACTTTCATAGGATTTGTCGACCTGGAAAAAGCGTTCGACAATATAAAATGGTGCAAGCTGTTCGAGATTCTGAAAAAAGTAGGGGTAAGCTATAGGGAGAGACTGGTCATATACAATATGTACAACAACCAAGAGGGAATAATAAGAGTGGACGATCAAGAACCAAGTTCTCGTATTAAGAAGGGTGTAAGACAAGGCTGTAGCCTTTCGCCCCTACTCTTCAATCTGTACATCGAGGAAGCAATGATGGAAATAAAAGAAAGGTTCAGGAGTGGAATTAAAATACAAGGTGAAAGGATATCAATGATACGATTCGCTGATGACATTGCTATCCTGAGTGAAAGTGAAGAAGAATTAAATGATCTGCTGAACGGAATGAACAGTCTCATGAGTACACAGTATGGTTTGAGAGTAAATCGGAGAAAGACGAAGGTAATGAGAAGTAGTAGAAATGAGAACAGCGAGAAACTTAACATCAGGATTGATGGTCACGAAGTCAATGAAGTTAAGGAATTCTGCTACCTAGGCAGTAAAATAACCAATGACGGACGGAGCAAGGACGACATCAAAAGCAGACTAGCTATGGCAAAAAAGGCATTTCTGGCCAAGAGAAGTCTACTAATATCAAATACCGACCTTAATTTGAGGAAGAAATTTCTGAGGATGTACGTCTGGAGTACAGCATTGTATGGTAGTGAAACATGGACTGTGGGAAAACCGGAACAGAAGAGAATCGAAGCATTTGAGATGTGGTGCAATAGACGAATGTTGAAAATTAGGTGGACTGATAAGGTAAGGAATGAGGAGGTTCTATGCAGAATCGGAGAGGAAAGGAATATGTGGAAAACACTGATAAGGAGAAGGGACAGGATGATAGGACATCTGCTAAGACATGAGGGAATGACTTCCATGGTACTAGAGGGAGCTGTAGAGGGCAAAAACTGTAGAGGAAGACAGAGATTGGAATACGTCAAGCAAATAATTGAGGACGTAGGTTGCAAGTGCTACTCTGAGATGAAGAGGTTAGCACAGGAAAGGAATTCGTGGCGGGCCGCATCAAACCAGTCAGTAGACTGATGACCAAAAAAAAAGTGAATGAATTTCTCCTTGACGTCCAAGACGATGTGTTCTCACGCAACGTGGCTCGGTTATCACATTGCAAACGCTTTTCCTTTTGTGCTACTCACAGTAAGTGCCGACTTCTTCGATGAGTGGACTGCGTCTGCAGGCGTGATCACAGCTGTTTGGGATTAGGTCACACTGCCGTTCGAGGTCCCTGTAGCGTCCCGACGCGGCGATGCTGGCGCTGCCTCTGCGATAAAAAACGGCTGCGTTGCCAAGCCGCCTTCCCCGATCACATCGGCGTCCTCCTAGATTTTACTAGCGCAGTTTTCAAAACGAAAAACCGGGCCAGAATCCCGTTTCTTGTATATGGCGCGAGGGAGGGACTTTCGGAATTGGTCGATCGGATTTTAGTCACGGTTCCCAGGAAAGTTTTAGGTACGAAGCAAACATCTGCACTATCTGATCAAAAGTCTACGGACACCTAATAGTGGACATTAATATGGGAAGTGTCTATTCTTCGCGTTTATGGCGGTTTGAACTCTGCTGGGTACAGTTTCAGTGAGGTGTGTAGATGTCTGTGGAGGAATGGCAGCCCATTCTTTCTCAAGAGCCGAAACCAGAGAAATTATTGATTTATTTTATTTTACTTATTCTTCTTAATTACAGCCTACTATCTAAAAAGCAAGAAAAGCCATACAGAAACATTTTCTTCGATAATATTAAATTTATACAAACTATTTATTCCTGTATTTCATTTCTTTAAATACTACATGTACTCATACTACTACAAAACTACAATAAAACCCTTAACGAGTTACCCTACTACTAGCATTTCTGTAAGTCTTACAGAATCTGTTCTCTGCTCATTCATTTATTTTGGTGAATTTAATTTGTGGATGGTTGTTTCTGCTACTGGACCCGCCCTCATACAACCCCGGTCAACAGCCATTGTCTGCTGGATTCCTTAGGCGTCGGGCAGCACGTCAGCAGAGTTTCTACTTCAAAAGGCAGTTCCACCCATCACTATTACACCTTAAAGTCCATACTTCCATAATCACTTGTACCAACGCACTATAGATTCTTGGGAAACTATTTCATTCTGTGGTCGCCGACCTCAGTTATCTTCTCTCTATATGCAGAATATGATTTTTAGCCTGGATGGCAGCATGCTGACTTATGGTTGAATGCCTCATGAAGTCTTCCTTGGTCTTTCTGGATACTGCGGCTGTAGTGTCGCCGGGTCGACTCGCTCCTTAGTGCTGCACTGGGATCAAACATCCTTAATACCTGACGTCCATTACCCGCTGCATCTTCACAGAGCACGCAGTCACCCAAGGTGTGTTCTGGTGTGCCCACACTGCCGCAGGCGCAGCTATCGTTCATCTGTCTTTCGATTTTGTATAGATGCGTAGGATACGGGCCATGGCCAGTCAGGTAATGTTTCAGTCCACTCGACGGAGTAAGAAATCTCATTTTTAATCTCTCCATGATGCTAGGGAGAAATCCGTATATTCACATGCCTGTGCCTGAAGTGTTCCTTTAATTTTGCCACAGTTGTAATACGCGATCCTTTATCACTTTTTTCGCGCTGGCCTCAGTTCCAAGTACTCTTCGTACTTCCATTTGATTGCCTTTCTTTAACCAGTAAAGGGCTATAGTAGGCGTCTGTTAATCTTATTACTACTACTTGTTGAACTCTTCTCACTAATGATGCTGGCTTCAGTATCCGAGCGAGTTGGCGCAGCGGTTAGCACACTGCACTTGCATTCAGGAGGACGACGCTTCAAACCCGCGATCGGCCATCCTGATTTAGGTTTTCCGTGATTTCCCTAAATCGCTCGAGGCAAATGCCGAGATGGTTCCTTTGGAAGGCCAGGGCCGATTTCCTCCTCCATCCTTCCCTAATCCGCTGGGACCGATGACAAGCTGTTCGGTCCCCTCTCCCAAATCAACCAACCAGCAGCTGCTATCTACGAGCCCAAACGCTCGCACTATACCCTACGACTGATGCTAATATAGATTGGTGGTATACTCTGATTGGTTTCAAGGGAAGCCGAAATTGTCTAACTGCAATGGTTATAATTTTAGTCATCAAATTCGTACCTTTGTGCTTGCTTCCTCTATATGATGTGCAAAGTTACGACGTTCGTCCAGAAATACCCATAGATATCTCGTTACTGCGCATCTTCTAATCGTTGTATGATTTAATTTTATTTTAAGGTTTCTTACTAGCTTCACTTTCAGTGGGAGGTACGTTGTTTTGTGAAGCGCTGGTGACAATTTAACACTTCAACATCATCTCTCAGGCGGCCGTTGTGGCCGAGCGGTTCTATGCGCTTCAGTCTGGAACCGCGCGACCGCTACGGTCGCATGTTCGAATCCTGTCTCGGGCATGGATGTATGTGATGTCCTTAGACTAGTTAGGTGTAAGTAGTTCTAAGTTCTAGGGGACTGATGACCACAGATGTTAAGTCCCATAGTGCTCAGAGCCATTTGAACCATTTTTTACACCACAGGGATCGGTTTCTAAGTTAGCGTCTACGAATTCCTTCCATCGCTCCATTTTTGTTTTCCATAACTCTTCCTTGAAACATTTGTTTAAGATACCTGTATTTATGCAACCTTCGGACTCTTTCTTCTTGGGTCATTCTGCTCTGGTATAGCTTCCTGGCTATTATTGCTTCACATCTTAATTTCTGCAGCGCCTCGGTCGAGATGCAAGGTACTCCTTTAGAATGACCTCTGCTGGCAGGTATTGATGCCTCTATGTATAGCCACAGTCAGTTCTTGCCATTTAACATCTATATTATCACACAGCGATGGACTCCCCAGACGCTGAAACACCCTTCTTAGTTCTTCCCAATTAACGTCCTTGATCTTGTATTTGGGCCTGTGGGGCCTTGGATTTCCGTTCCTGTGATGGTATAGTGGATGATGTGGCCATTCGATGTCATTGCACTCTCAGCCTTCCAGCATTCAGCGTCCGTGTTTTATTGTTTACTTCTTTGTAGTAGGTGTTTGTTTCCTGTACGAACTGACTCTGAGTCTTGTACTGCTTTTGTTGCAGATTCACGTCCTGCATTGGCGAATCGTCTTTTACTTCTGCTTGCAATGCAGTGTATTCCTCAGGATGTGTGTTGTCGCATTCTACGAACAACTGCCACGTTTGTGTCATGTCACCAAATCCTTATCGCCTGTATCATATATCACTCATACATCCGCCTCTGATGTCGCTTCTCTGTTACACCACATAGATCCGAATTTTCGTAAAATATTTCTTTCCTGCTTTTTCGTAGGTGCATGATGCTCTGCTTCTGTCTGTGTCATATGCTCTTTTCTGTGGTACTTACTGCTCACTTTTGCCAGAAATTCGTTCTTTAAGTTATTAGTAGAGTTATTGATGTTGGACACTGAGTTCTGGAGCGAAATCGACGTTCTGACTCATCCCAAACGTGTACTTCTGGGTTAAGTTCGGAATTCCGGGCAGGCCACTCCATTTCAGGAATGTTGTTGTCTACAAACCATTCCCTCACAGCAGCTGCTTTCTGAAAGGGTGCAGTGTCATGCTGACAGAAATAATCAACATCTCCAGACTGTTGATCTACTGTACGTAGTACACAATGCCGTAAGATGTGTTCATATACTTCCGTATTTAGCGTTTTCTTAGGTACAATAAGGGGATCACACCCTAACCACGAAAAACTCCCCCATACCGTAACACACGTCCTCTGTATTTCACTGTTGATACTACGCATGGCGGCTGGTAACATTTTCCGGCATTCACCAAACCCAAACCCTTCTTTCGGATTATCGCAGCATATGGTGCGATTAATCACTCCGAATCACTTGTTTTCAGTCATCCACTGTCCAGTGGCGCCGGTCTTTACACTCCCTCCAGCGTCGGTTAAAAGTGACTACGAGGAACTGGTCGACCATTGTACCCTATTACTTTTTACTTCCTGCGTAGTTACTGTGCTGGTTGGAATGCTGGTAGCACTTTGAATCTCACGAATGATTCCTTCCTCTGATTTCATTTGGTTTTTTTCAACCACCCTCCGCAATGCTCGACGATCCTTGTCCACCAGTACATGAGGTCTGCTTGGTCTTGGTTGAGTTGTGGTTGTTCGCTCGTGTTTCTACTTCACAAACACGTCACCAACGGTCGACATTAACTGTAGAACAGTTGAAAATTCTGTGATGGATCTGTTACTCAGGTGATATCCAGTGACTAGTCTCTCTTCAAAATCACTGAGATATCCTGGCCGGCCCATTCTGCCGTGACTGTTTCGCTAATGACAACACAGCATTCCCCGCCTAGTTTTATGCTGGCAGGTCTGCTCTTCGTGACATCTACTGGTCAGTTCTGCATGTCATAGGAGTGTCAGGATACTTTTGATCAGATACTGTATCTACATCTAAGACTATAATCAGCCTGAAGGTTGCTTTACTAGGTGTGGTCCTAACGGAGGTGGGTAAACTGTTGCTTTCCTCCGACCTTTGAACTCAGGCAGTTACAGAAGGCCCTACGGTTTAATGTGGATTCCAAACTACGGTGCTACTCGGATTTTTTCACATTAACAGACGTTGCCAGAGATGTAAGAAGCCAGACATAAAAGTCCTAGTTCTGATCAATGATCGAATCCAACACTTTCGAATCTGAAACTTCCTGGCAGATTAAAATTGTGTGCCGGACCGAGACTCGAACTCGGGACCTTTGCCTTTCCCGGGGAAGTGCTCTACCAACTGAGCTACCCAAGCACGACTGACGCCCCATCCTCACAGCTTTACTTCTGCCAGTACCGCGTCTCCTACCTTCCAAACTTAACAGAAGCTCTCCTGCTTAGCTGAGTGGTAACGTGCTTACCACCCATACGCTGGGTCGGGGTTCGATTCCCGGCCGGGATGGAGATTTTCTCCGCTCGTGGACTGGGTGTTGTGTTATCCTCATCATCATTTCATCCTCGTCAGCGGCCGCAAGTTGCCCAATGTGGCACCGCCTGAAGTAAGACTTGAGCTTGGCGGCCGAACCCGACTGGGGCCTTCCGACCAACAATGCCGTACGATCATTTCATTTATATATGACTGAAAGACCTGAGTCGAAACAAGGCCCCGGGAATAGACAACATTCCATTAGAACTACTGGTCGCCTTGGGAGAGCCAGTCATGACAAAACTCTACCATCTGGTGAGCAAGATGTATGAGACAGGCGAAATACCCTCAGACTTCAAGAAGAATATAGTAATTCCAATCCCAAAGAAAGCAGGTGTTGACAAATGTGAAAATTACCGAACTATCAGTTTAATTAGTCACGGCTGCAAATAACTAACGCGGATTCTTTACAGACGAATGGAAAAACAAGTAGAAGCCGACCTCGGGGAAGATCAATTTGGATTCCGTAGAAATGTTGGAACACGTGAGGCAATACTAACCTTACGACTTATCTTAGAAGAAAGATTAAGAAAAGGCAAACATACGTTTCTAGCATTTGTAGACTTAGAGAAAGCTTTTGACAATGTTCACTGGAATACTCTCTTTCAAATTCTGAAGGTGGCAGGGGTAAAATACAGGGAGCGAAAGGCTATTTACAATTTGTACAGAAACCAGATGGCAGTTATAAGAGTCGAGGGACATGAAAGGGAAGCAGTGGTTGGGAAGGAAGTAAGACAGGGTTGTAGCCTCTCCCCGATGTTTTCCAATCTGTATATTGAGCAAGCAGTAAAGGAAACAAAAGAAAAATTCGGAGTAGGTATTAAAATTCATGGAGAAGAAGTAAAAACTTTGAGGTTCGCCGATGACATTGTAATTCTGTCAGAGACAGCAAAGGACTTGGAAGAGCAGTTGAACGGAATGGACAGTGTCTTGAAAGGAGGGTATAAGATGAACATCAACAAAAGCAAAACGAGAATTATGGAATGTAGTCAAATTAAATCGGGTGATGCTGAGGGAATTAGATTAGGAAATGAGACACTTAAAGTAGTAAAGGAGTTTTGCTATTTAGGGAGTAAAATAACTGATGATGGTCGAAGTAGAGAGGATATGGAATGTAGACTGGCAATGGTAAGGAAAGCGTTTCTGAAGAAGAGAAATTTGTTAACATCGAGTATAGATTTAAGTGTCAGGAAGTCGTTTCTGAAAGTATTTGTATGGAGTGTAGCCATGTATGGAAGTGAAACATGGACGATAACTAGTTTGGACAAGAAGAGAATAGAAGTTTTCGAAATGTGGTGCTACAGAAGAATGCTGAAGATAAGGTGGGTAGATCACGTAACTAATGAGGAGGTACTGAATAGGATTGGGGAGAAGAGAAGTTTGTGGCACAACTTGACTAGAAGAAGGGATCGGTTGGTAGGACATGTTTTGAGGCATCAAGGGATCACCAATTTAGTATTGGAGGGCAGCGTGGAGGGTAAAAATCGTAGAGGGAGACCAAGAGATGAATACACCAAGCAGATTCAAAAGGATGTAGGTTGCAGTAGGTACTGGGAGATGAAGAAGCTTGCACAGGATAGAGTAGCATGGAGAGCTGCATCAAACCAGTCTCAGGACTGAAGACCACAACAACAACAACAATGACTGCTTACTCTTCCATATACTTAAACCACAGCATGATCTCTTGAGCTGAGAACAGTGACAGGTGATTCGTCATTTCTGTCAAATTTTTGGTCTTCTTCTGAAGAAACACTGACGGCTACAGTTTCTATTCACCCCACAAATTCCGAAAACATAACTCGTCTTTTATCAATTAGCTGAAACACAAGTCATGTTAGAGCATACTTTACAACGGAACTTATGGTTAATGAAATGACGTAGAAAGTTGGAACGAAAGGTATTGCAAATTTGCTTGCTAGGTACCGGTACTTCAATTAAAAAACACAGTTGGATTGGTACTCACAGCTGCAGTTCGAAGTAAACAAATTCATCTCCACATCCAATGTTTGTCATACAGTAAACAAAACATTAACTGATAGTCACCAACGTTGAAATTCATACTTTCGCTGTTAGATCGGTTCTCTACTAACCTGGACAAACAAATCTTTGAATAATCCTCTCATTCGTCGTCCGAAACGATAGCGTAGAATTTTTATAGATGTTTCTTTTCTATTCACCCCATTATTTACATTCTCGCCATTTTACGGGATATATCAATTTTATCTTTCATTCCAGTGATTTATGTAGCGTGAGAAAGCGACTGCTTGTACATCTCTATGTGGACTGTCATCTGATTTAATCTGCATCATCTCTGCGAGATAGATGTGTAGGAGGCTGGAGAATATTCGCAGTTTCTGCTCTAAAATACGGTTTTGGAAGTTTTCTATGGAAGTTCTATCGATATGTATGGCGTCTTTCTTCGAGTGATTGCCAGTTAATACTTTTTCAACATTTCTCTCACATTTTCATGCCAGTGAAATAAGTGTTACACCATTCGCAGTACCCTTGTTTTTATAGGCTTCCCCCGTTAATGCAACTTAATATTGGTCCTAGATACTTGAGCGGTACTGAAGTATTGGCCGTGCAATTTTTTGTATATAATCTCTTTTGGAGACGAACTTGCGTTTCTCCATATCCTCCTAGTGCATCGTAACCTCTCATTTGCTGCGTCTGCGTTGTTGTTCCACTTCATACTTCTGTATATTGTTTCACATAAATATGTGGATGACCTTTCCAACTACCTTTAACTCATTAATCTGGTAGTAAACGGATATCACGCTTTACATGTGGCGAAGTGGGTCACTCTGCATCTCTCTGCTTTGAGAGCAATCTGCTGGGCTGATACTTTGTCAAGATCTAATTGCACTTTACAGCAGTTTTCACCGGATAGATTTTCCTCATCGATTAGTTAATCAACTACAAAAATCCAAAGACAACGACGATACTATACTCTTTGTCGTTCATATACGACGTTAACAGAAGCTGTCATGTTTCACTACCCCGTAGAACCTCGAATGGGCAAGCAATAGGCATTTCAACGTTGATAATGGTATTAAAGACATAAAAAATGGTTATGAAGCAACACATTCCATGCTGTATAACGTTGTACGATTTTAGGGCGTCGTTCACCAGTCACGGACATGCAACGACATCTGTATCATGCATGCTACCTTATGGTGTGTGACGGATAATACTTATGTGCCACTGTTACTTTCCGTCTTTCCTACTCCAGTCGCGAATGTTCCGTGGGAACAACGAAGCCTTCCTGTAAGCTCGAACGGCCCTGATTTTACGTTCGTGGTCTTTTCCTGAGACAGACGTTGAAGTAACTCTTGTATTGATTGTCTTTTCTAGGAACGTACGCTCTAGAAATGTTAACATTAAACAACAGCATGATGAGAAACGACTGTTTTTCACCGTCTGCCACTGGAGCTGGATGAGCGTTTCCGTGACGCTTTCGCGTGACAAAACGTTTTGCCCTTCTTTGGATTTTCTCTGTTTACTCTATCAATCCACTCTGGTACGAATCGCAGATTGACGAGCAATATGAAAGTGTCGGCCGAAAGAGGGTTTTGAAACTGCCTCCTTCTCTGGGAGGTCCGCACTTCCTGATCATCCTTCCAGCGAATCTGTTTGCCATCTGTGTTGCCTGCTATTAGTTTTACGTGATCATTTCGCACATATCTCCGTACGCTTACTCCCAGACAATTAACGGATATTTTTACTTTCCGTGACTGTTCTACGATCCTGTAATCATACACCAAAGGGTTATTGTGCTTATTTAGAGACAGAACATTACATTTGTTTATGATGACCATCAATCGCCATTCCTGGCACCAAATGACAATCGTACTCGCATACAGATTTTTCCTGCATATTGCTTCAAATTTTTTGCGTCATTAGTTCTGTGTAGACAACGGCATCATCCTCAAAAAGCTTCATGAAGCTTATGACGCTATTCACTACGTCATTTCGATATAATGATAAAAATAAATGTCCTAAAATACTCGCTTGGAGTACGTCCAAAGTTACAGGATGACAATTATTGAACTATATGAAATAAAATCGTCATAACTTCTGAACGGTTTGCGTTAGAACGTTCAAACTGCATGATTGGCCGCGGGGTATAATGGGAATTAGTATGCGTATGCATGGTTTGGTTTAGCGGCGAAGCCCTTTTATATTTGGATGGTTTCGTCAATAAGCGAAATTGACGCATCTGGAGGCTTAGATTCCGCACATCACGGTCGACAAGTCTCTTTACCCTCAACGGGTGTGGTGAGCAATATTCAGTCAGGGTATAATCAGTGCGATATTCCTTGATGGCACTATGACTGCCGAAAGGTACGTGAAGGTTATGGAAGATGATTTCATCACTGTTATACGAAGTGACCTTGATTTCGACAAGATGCAGTTCGTGCAAGACGGAGCTCGACCTCATCGAAGCAGGAGAATGTTTGATGTCCTGGAGGAGCACTTTGTGGACCGCATTCTGGTTCTGCGGTACCCAGAAGCCACTGGCGTGGGCCTCGATTGGGCGCCATATCCTCCGGATCTGAATACATCTTATTGTGGGGCTATATTATAGACAAGGTGTACAGCAATAACCCCAAAACCGTTGCTGAGCTGAAAACAGCCATTCAGGAGGTCATCGACAGCATCGATGTTCCGACACTTCAACGGGTCATGCAGAATTTTGCTATTCGTCTTTACCGCATCATCGCCAATGATGGTAGGCATATCGAACATGTCATAATCTAAATTCGAATGTCTATAGTGACGCTTGCATGTTGAATAAAGTGTGTCCACGCCGTAGTTTGTAACTAATTTACTCACTGCATTCCTATTCTGTTCTTTAGGCTGCATCACGGAAGTGTATCTAACTCCAGAAGTCCAGGAACGCTGCATCACCCTGAGTGCCGGTATTCACCGCTTTCTGGATCTCGCGGACGAACAGAGCAAGATAGGTTTCACTTGATCATTGTTTGCGGAATCCATGTTGGTTCCTACAGAGAAGATTTTAGATCTCCAGAAATGTGGTAATACGTGAACGTAAAATGTGTTCCGAGATTCAATAACCTAATAACGTCAGCGTTCTAACCCTGAATAGCTTTGTGCATCTGTTAGATGATCCTCCATCTACATTTACATCATACTTCGCAAGCCACCTAATGGTGTGTGGCGGAGGGTACTTTCGGTACCACTATCAGATCCCTCCAAACTTGTTCCACTAGCGAATAGTGCGTTGGAAGAATGATCGACGGTAAGCCTCTGTAATGGCTCTAATTTCTCGAATTTTCTCCTCGAGGTCAATACGAGATGTACGTGGGGGGGGGGGGGGGGGGGCAGTAATATGTCGTTCTACTCCTCTTCAAAAGCGCTGTCGCAAAGTTTCAGTAGCAAATATCTCCGTGATGCACAACGCCTCTCTTGCAACGTCTGCCAGTGGAGTTTGTTTAGCATCTCCGTAACGCTCTCTCACCAGCTAAACGACCCCGCGACGAAACGCGCCGCTATTCGTTGGACCTTCTCTATCTCCTTTGTCAGTCCAACCTGATAGGGATCCCAGAGAGATGAACAATACCGAAGAATCGGGCGAACAAGTGCCTTATAAGCCATTTCTTTCGTGGGTGAGTTACATTTCCTTAAGAAACTTCCGATGAATCTGAGTCTGGTATCTGCGTTTCATACAATCTGTTTTATGTGGCCATTCCACGTAAGGTCGCTCTGGATAGTTATGCCTGGATATTTTACGGCAGACGCTGTCTCTAGCTGTTTGTCATCAATAGTGTAGCTGTACAGTAGTGGATTTCTTTTCCTGTGTATGCGCAATATGTTACATTTATTTACATTTAGGGTCAACTGCCAGAGCCTGCACCATTCAACAACTCTCTGCAGGCTGTTCTGCAAATCTTACTATCTTCCGGCGTTGCCACTTTGGTATAAACAACTGCATCGTCTGCAAATAGCCTTCAAGGAATTCGACGCTTTCAACCAGATCATTTATATACACTCCTGGAAATGGAAAAAAGAACACATTGACACCGGTGTGTCAGACCCACCATACTTGCTCCGGACACTCCGAGAGGGCTGTACAAGCAATGATCACACGCACGGCACAGCGGACACACCAGGAACCGCGGTGTTGGCCGTCGAATGGCGCTAGCTGCGCAGCATTTGTGCACCGCCGCCGTCAGTGTCAGCCAGTTTGCCGTGGCATACGGAGCTCCATCGCAGTCTTTAACACTGGTAGCATGCCGCGACAGCGTGGACGTGAACCGTATGTGCAGTTGACGGACTTTGAGCGAGGGCGTATAGTGGGCATGCGGGAGGCCAGGTGGACGTACCGCCGAATTGCTCAACACGTGGGGCGTGAGGTCTCCACAGTACATCGATGTTGTCGCCAGTGGTCGGCGGAAGGTGCACGTGCCCGTCGACCTGGGACCGGACCGCAGCGACGCACGGATGCACGCCAAGACCGTAGGATCCTACGCAGTGCCGTAGGGGACCGCACCGCCACTTCCCAGCAAATTAGGGACACTGTTGCTCCTGGGGTATCGGCGAGGACCATTCGCAACCGTCTCCATGAAGCTGGGCTACGGTCCCGCACACCGTTAGGCCGTCTTCCGCTCACGCCCCAACATCGTGCAGCCCGCCTCCAGTGGTGTCGCGACAGGCGTGAATGGAGGGACGAATGGAGACGTGTCGTCTTCAGCGATGAGAGTCGCTTCTGCCTTGGTGCCAATGATGGTCGTATGCGTGTTTGGCGCCGTGCAGGTGAGCGCCACAATCAGGACTGCATACGACCGAGGCACACAGGGCCAACACCCGGCATCATGGTGTGGGGAGCGATCTCCTACACTGGCCGTACACCACTGGTGATCGTCGAGGGGACACTGAATAGTGCACGGTACATCCAAACCGTCATCGAACCCATCGTTCTACCATTCCTAGACCGGCAAGGGAACTTGCTGTTCCAACAGGACAATGCACGTCCGCATGTATCCCGTGCCACCCAACGTGCTCTAGAAGGTGTAAGTCAACTACCCTGGCCAGCAAGATCCCCGGATCTGTCCCCCATTGAGCATGTTTGGGACTGAATGAAGCGTCGTCTCACGCGGTCTGCACGTCCAGCACGAACGCTGGTCCAACTGAGGCGCCAGGTGGAAATGGCATGGCAAGCCGTTCCACAGGACTACATCCATCATCTCTACGATCGTCTCCATGGGAGAATAGCAGCCTGCATCGCTGCGAAAGGTGGATATACACTGTACTAGTGCCGACATTGTGCATGCTCTGTTGCCTGTGTCTATGTGCCTGTGGTTCTGTCAGTGTGATCATGTGATGTATCTGACCCCGGGAATGTGTCAATAAAGTTTCCCCTTCCTGGGACAATGAATTCACGGTGTTCTTATTTCAATTTCCAGGAGTGTATATTGTAAACAGAAACGCTCCTATCACACTTCCCTGTGGTACTCCGGATATCACCTTCACATCTGTCGATTCTGTTCCGTTAAGAGCGACGTGTTGAGTTCTGTCTGCAAGAAAGTCTTGGATCCAATTTTCAAGTCTGCTCCGATACTCCGTAAACTCGTATTTTTTTCATTGAACGGCAGAGAAGGACCGTGTCAAACGCCTTACTGAAATCAAGGAACAGTGCATCAACCTGAGCGCCGTTGGCCACTGCGCTGTGGATCTCATGGAGGAACAGAGCGAGCTGAGTTGCGCAGGATCTCTATTTGTGAAGTCCATATTGATTTTTGTAGAGGAGATGATCATTTTCCAAAAACGTCATACTTCTTGAGCATAAAACATGTTCCATAATTCTACAACAGATTGACGTCAACGATCTGTCATACGGCCTTTCTTAAAAACGGGAATGACCTGCGCGTTTTTCCAGTCGTTAGGTACCTTTCGTTGCTCAAGCGTTCTACGATAAATTACTGCTAGAAGGGGAGGAAGTTCTATCGCATAATCTTTATAGAATCTTATAGGTATAACATCTGGTCCTGACGCCTTTCCGTTACTAAGCGACTGTACCTGCTTTTCAATTCCGGAGCGGACAAGACATCCAGAACAACGCTACACGAATCCCTGTCTCTGGCACCAGTTCTGATGGCATAACACTCCCAGTCTATGCCTGGCAAGTTGAAGTCACCCCCTATTAAAACGGCATAATCAGGAAAATTACCAATGATGTTCTTCAAGTTCTGTATGAAGCGCTCTACAGCTACAGATTCTGACCCAAGTGGTATATAAAAGCATCCGATCAACATTTTTTACCGTTCTTTGATACTCAATTTTGCCCAGATTAATTCACATTCGGAATCCGTGAAAATCTCTAGATTTTATCGAATTTTTTACTGCAATAAACACGACAACACCGTTGGCGACTAACCTATCTTTACGGCAAAAATTCCAATCTGGACTTAGGTTTTCGTTGTCATTGACGTCTGAGTTCAACCAGCTTTATGTTCCCAATACTATTTTAGCATTATAACTTTCATCAAGCGATACTAATTCTGGGACCTTTCCTCAGATGCTCCTGCAGTTTACTAAAATCATGTTAATCTTTTCCATCTCTGATCTGCGAGGACTAAGCTTCTCTGAAGTCACTGTGGCTGATCAAACAGGCAAATCGTCTTTGATCCCAAGGGAAGGGTTCTCTTACCTAAAAAAGCACCATGTTCACGCCACACCTACTCCGCTACCCTAGTAGCCGCTTCCTGTGTGTAGTGCACGCCTGACCTATTAAGGGGAACCCTACAATTCTGCGCCTCATAACGGAGGTCGAGAAATATGCATCCTATACCGTCGCAGAGTCGTCTGTCTTAGCCTCTGGTTTAGACCTTCCACTCTGCACCAAACCATAGGACCACGATCGACCCTGGGTATAATGCTACAAATAGACGGCTTAGTCTGCACACCGCATGCGTTGCTAGTTGCCTTTACCAATCTGCCAGCCGTCGAAAGAAGCCGAGGATGGCCTCAGAACCCAAGCGGCAGGCGTTATTCGTGCCGACATGTGCCACTACGTGCAGCCGGTTGCACCCAGTGCGCTCGATAGCCGCTGGCAGGGTCTCCTCCACATCGCAGATGAGACCTGCCGGCAAACATACCGAATGCACACTGAAATTCTTTCCCGATTTGCCTGCTATCTCTCTGAGGGGCTCCATCACCCACCTAACATTGGAGCTCCCAATGACAAGCATACCTACCCTCAGTACTTGTACGGACTGGGCATGAAAATCGACCGCTGGCCCAACAGGAGGGGCATCCAGTGCTGGCTCAGAGTTATTATCAACATTGGGTAGCACCTCGTGCCTGTTGCTAAGACGTAAGGAGCCAGCCATACGGCCTGCTCCCTCTTTCGCCTTCTGCTCAGTGACACGCGAACCCACCACCGTCTGCCACACACTCTGGACTGAGGACGGAAGTAGTGAGACAAAGAGCCCATCGCCCCACTCTCCATTGTTTCTACATTTATTCAAGATGACGGATCCAAGACGGCAGCGATAGATATGGCAACGTCGAAATGACGTCATGGCGGGAAGTTCAAATCTTGGCGGGAAAATAGGTCAATTGGGCTACCCCCACTAACCTAATCCCCTCACCTCACCCCTCACCCTTTCCCCCTCCCCCCTCTCCTTTCTCCACCACAGAAAATGGCAGGAAGTTCAAATTTTGGCAGGGAAAGAAAAGCACTTGGGCTACCTCCAGTAATCTAATTCATCCGACCACCACCTCTTCCTAGGAATTGCCAGGAAAGGACTCACAAGGGGAGGCCGCCAATTGTGAAATTCAGATTCGATTCATACTGCGCATAATAAAAGCTCATGGCCAGAGGTGTAATGTGGCAAAGCACCAAGATGCATTTCTCAGCCGTTGTCGAGAAAATCGACAGTTAAAAGAAACCGTTGCGGTGAAATACTCTCGACGATTAATAATTTTCTACAGCGTCGTGGCGCAGCGGTAAGCACTCGGGTTCGTAATCCGAAGGTCGCCGGATCGAATCTCGCGCCATGCAATTTTTTTTATTATTAGTTTTTGTAATTCAAATATATATATATATATATATATATATATATATATATATATATATATATATATATATATATATTAATGAATTGCTTATGCATGTTGGTGAAGGCGGATCGCTCTCCAATTGTACCACCTCCATTTTTCCGTTTTTTTAACAGGGTGTACCAAAGCTCTCCCGTCCGCACTGATTTTCGACAATGTTATAAGTTGCGCTAGGGACCGCATCTACCTTCTTTCGAAGTTAGCAGGCAACTACACTGTTATGCAGCGGCTCGTTTCGGCCCATTCAACATCTGTTATTCAAGTGTAACGAGCGAGTAACGGAGTTTATATTTCATACCTGCCACAGAAAATTTGTGTTCGTGGGGTCTCTATTCTAATTCGAACGTTTGACTTACGCTATACGTATTCGTTTCGGAATATCGTTTCTACGTCTTCCGTTAACTATACGTGGTTACCATTATGAAGACAATTAATAACATTTGTGAAATACAACTTTGTTTGCGGAAAACATAATGATGTCGCCAGTTTTTCCACGACAAACGACTTTCAACAACTTATTATATGCATAATTGTTGCAACTGATTGCCGGGAATTATATATATATATATATATATATATATATATATATATATATATATATATATATATATATATATATATTACAAAAAAACAAATACTAAAAAAAAGGTTGCATAGCGCGAGATTCGATCCGGCGACCTACGGATTACGAACCCGAGCGCTTACCGCTGCGCCACGACGCTGTAGAGAATTATTAATCGTAGAGAGTATTTCACCGCAACGGTTTCTTTTAACTATCGATTTTCTCGACAACGGCTGAGAAGTGCATCTTGGTGCTTTGCCACATTACACCTCTGTCCATGAGCTTTTATTATGCGCAGTATGAATCGAATCTGAATTTCACAATTGGCGGCCTCCCCTTGTCAGCCTGTGCTGGGCTGATGGATAGGATGGACATAAGTCTTTACTTTGCATGCAGTGTTTATCCAAGCAATTTGAGTCAGTAGCTCCATTAAGTGTGTTCACCATGAGGTATGGAGACCAACTGAAGTAGTACAGAGTACTGCCACCAGAGGGCGCTGATGTCCCTTCTGTGATGTAATCCAAGATGGCGGTCTTTGGGGCGGTAGGAGGGGGGAATGGCAGGAAAGGGACTCAGCCTGTGCTGGGCTACTGGAGAGAGGAAGGAGTGTACTTTATTTACTATGGAACCATTTATTTAGTGATGGATTTCATGTAGTTCATTTATTACACTGATACAAAACACTCGCCCTGAGGTGCTTGAGATCACGTTGTATAGTCTACAGATCTGCAAACTACTCATAAATTATCGAAATAATGCAGTACACTGATTACAGACACGCAAACAACTCGTAAATTGTCAAAAAATAGTGCATGTAAAAGGCTCTTCAAACATGCTCATAATGCTTAAACAGCCGAAAATAATGCTATGCACAAACACTCAGTGCCCGTAAAAAATGCTTTCGCACTATTGTCAACCGCAATGTATCAGAGGTAACAATGTGTGCACACACCAACGCCACCGACACTGCACAGGCGCTTTGCAGGGGCAGCCGGATGCAGGGTGATGAGCCATCGCTCTCAGGCTGCTGCCATCTACAGCAAGCAGGTGAAAGTCGTGTCTATTTTCGAGTATACAGTTAGAATTCTTTGAGTGTTATACTGATGTCACATGTCTCTGTGTTTGGCCACGCATGTGGTCACCTAACCACCGTGGCTGGTACGATGACTTATAGCTGCGAGTCCAGTGCCAAGAGAGATGTTTGCATGGTGGCTCACCCTCGCAGACGCAGCTGAAAGGTTCTTAATGTTATACTGACGTCTCAAGGTGCGCTATAGGAATCTGTTCCAATGCTTCCCAGAATAGCACAGGATGCATTGTTCCAAGTGATCCTAACAGGACATGCATGCTGCATCTAGCCATGCACATGTTCACCTGCACTGTATGGCTGACACATCACTGCGAAATGTTCGCATAGCGATTCACCATCGCAGGCATATCTAAAAGGTCTTAAGTCTTATACTGACATCACATGGCTGTGTAAATATTACGAGTTGTTTTCGTGTCTGCACATCAGTGCGCTGCATTATTTCGCTGATTTACGAGTAGCTTGCAGATCTGTGTGCTGTGTACTGTATTATTTCGGTAATTTACGGGTTGTTTTCGTGTCTGCACATTAGTGTACTACACTATTTCGGTGATTTAGGCATAGCTTGCAGGTCAGTATGCTGTGTACTGCATTAATTCGGTAATTTACGAATTGTTTGCGTGTCTGTACATCAGTATACTGCATCATTTCGATAATTTACGAGTATGTTTGCGGATTAGAACTTAGTGACATGGCGGAGCTCCTGGAGACGGGAAAATTTACACTAGGAAGCCACCCTACGCAAGGATATTCACAAGACTTACACAAAAACAAAAACTACAATTAATTTTCTAACCACCAGTCTACACAGTAAAATACACATGTACTGCGTGAAAAGAGAAAGACTAAATTAATTTACTGTTTATGAGAAAACTGCTGCTGCTGGCGGCGCTGCTGCACGCCCTCTCACCTCAGCTATTTGCAAACATGAGTGACCTGCATTCTTTTTCCAGTTACTGTTACCAATTCGCTCCTGCAGCGCCCTAAAGTAGACTGCTGTTAGAAGAGGAGCTAGTTCTACTGCATGCTCTATATAGTATAGTGTTGTCTAGTCGTCTTTGCCGGCCGGAGTGACCGAGCGGTTCTAGGCGCTACAGCCTGGAACCGCGCGACCGCTACTGCCGCAGGTTCGAATCCTGCCTCGGGCAAGGATGTGTGTGATGCCCTTAGGTTAGGTAGGTTTAAGTAGTTCTAAGTTCTAGGGGACTGATGACCTCAGACCGTAGAACTTAGAACTACTTAAACCTAACTAACCTAAGGACATCACACACATCCATGCCCGAGGCAGGATTCGAACCTGCGACAGTAGCGGTCGCGCGGTTCCAGGCTGTAGCGCCTAGAACCGCTCAGCCACCCCGGCCGGCAGTCGTCTTTCCTCTGCTGTGCGATTTCAGCTGATCTTATGTCCTCTCATCACTTATTTCTATATGTGTAAATTGGATATTCGTATGACGATTCAACGGAGGAACCGCAGTACGATCCTCCTCAGTGAAACAGTTTTCGAAAAACCGAATTTGCTATTTCAGCGTTGTCTCTGACATTCTGTGTTTCGATGCTATAGTGGTCACAGAATTTCTGGACTGATGGCTTCGATCCGTTTACTGATTTATCATAAGACTCAAACTTCTCAGGATTTTCTGTCATACCAATAAACGAATTACTGCTTTTGAATTCGTTGAATACTTTATGCGTGGTTCTTCTTATGCTAATTTTAGTTTGGGAGAACCTTTTGACAGGTGTAGACCATTTTCCAGTAAAGTAAACGAGAATACATGAATCCCAGTCATGTCCACTAGCATCATTACATAAAGTAAGGGACGACAAGAAGAGGGATCCCGGCCACAAATGCCATAATCAAATTTAATTTCATCAGGGGCAAGTAGACACAACGACAAAGAGAGTACATTCATCATTATATGAGAAAAAGAGATATTCTAACCACGTTCCAAGGATATAGCAAAGAGCGTAGGTACTGCAGGACACTGGAAATAAGAATATGGAACAGTGTACAAGTTTTCAGTTTCGAAACAAGACACAACGGCAAGCAAAGCCACAAAAGGGGACAGTTTATGAGGAAGAATGGTGTACGGCTACCACAATAACTAAGCCCAAGGGTGCGATTAACCGGTGGCAGATACTTTAGGTGAACAGTGCAAAGAAGGAAATCGTATGGTACACAGAGAAAATCCTTTCACATAGGTGGAAGGAGGAGATAATAGAGCGGGCCAACGTAAACAGATGTGACAGAGAAAAATAATATTGCAAAGAAAAAGAACAAGATTTGAAAAACAAAACAAAAAACGACAAGATAAGGAATAAGGATAATAAGAGAAGATCTCAGGTGAAATCAAAATAGATAACTAGACCATTGTGCCCTGCCAAAGTGAAAAAAAATGGCTTCTGAAGAAAATATGAAAGCTACAGAAGTTCAAAACTCAAAATTGGGTTGCCTAGCAATTACCACTCCATGGAGGTCGCGCTCGAAATTTGCCCTTCAGGTATTAGTTTGAGATATTATTTCTGTTATGATCTGACGATACTACAACCTTCCGGTCATAACCGTGGGTACTTTTCTCGCTCTGGGAGATGGGTGGTCGGAACTACAACATACGAAACACTAGCCCACTTTATTATAAAAATGATAAAATGCTATACTTCACTTTATACTGTTCATTGGCACAGGAATGAATCGGATATTTACAACTGTCTTTGAACAGTAAAGCTTCACTTGATGCACACAATTACAAACCGTTCTCTTGAAGTACTAGTTCAACATTTACAAGGGCACAGTTCCATCTGATACTTGAATAATATGGGTATCCTAACTACATGATGTTGACTGTTTCATCGGAGGATACGAACTGGGGCAGAGTGAGCCCATACTCGGCTGTCTATCGACTTCTGTGCGATAGCGCTGTGATGCTAAGAGAGAGGAATGTCTTCAGGAGCGCCTCTCGTTCGTTGTTGCGGACTGCAGCGAGACATCGCTAATGACTATGGTATCGATGCACGTTGCCGACTTTGGTGTGGCACCTCGGTATTTGGACGATACCACAGTTTCGGGTTCCAGGTGATACCTTAACTGTGTGTTAACTGTTTGTCACGTGTGCATTCTGTCATGCATGTTGGAAGGTCGGTGGTCAAAGTGTTGAAGGTAAGGAACTGCTGGCCACTCGTAATCGTTCGTCAGTAGCACCACAAAGGTTTCTGAACGCTATTTACAGTGCTCTTCAGCTCCTGAACACTGACAGAGACTATATGGACGAATCAGCCAGTGATCTCAGCTTCTCTGATAACCAATAGAAGCCTGTCTCCAATCCACCTGTGAAATGGCAATGTGGAGAGGATCCACAACTGCTCATTAAGGCCAATAAACTACCGATGTGACAGAAGGTCCTGGGGTAGCTTCACAATAAGCAACGAGCACAGCAACAGTTACATTCATAACTGCGAACCAAATCACCAGAAAAACGTAGAACACACTGCTAAAAATTTTAATGAACAGTGTGACGTTGGACATCACTTGCACTCATTGGAAGTGTGCATAAAGAAACAAGCATTGGAAGATTGTATCCAATGGTTATAGATCAACTGATATATAAACAGGGTCCGCAGATTTCTAACAGTGTCATGCTGTATGGCTGTGAACGTATATCGAATTCAAGACAGCAGCAGCTGCTTATTATGTGGTTCAAAACGCTGTTCCCGAGCCTGAGGATCTTGCAGTGTGTTTACCAACTTTCCTTATTAGACAATAAAAGACGTCATGATTGAATTTTCAGAATAAGAAATAATGGACATCCGCATTATTATAGGTATGTACTACCTAGCCCACCTTGAATTTTTACAGTTCCACTAGCTGATCTTGAACACAATCATTGACCTTCTTTGAAAGTCGTGCATGCTATTATCAATGACCTTGAACTCATAACGTTATCATACTAATATGTGACATCATTATTCTTATCAGTGTGAAGCCACACCCCTTCCTCCGCCCCCCCCCCTACCTTCCTCCCTCATCTCCAGAAAATCGTAATGCAATATTAAAATCCAGGATTGTGGTGATACACTAACTCAATTAGTGGAAAATTTAAAAATTCTTCCCCTCCCCCAAATCACAATCACACACAGTGCAGTACCTCCTATCTCCAGCCAGTTATAGTGTGTAAAAATCGAAGATTGTGGAAACAGCTAAATTGTGTTATTGGGAAATTAAAAGTTCCATCATCCCAAATATCTCCAGCCCATCATAGTGCGGTATTAAAACTATAAATTGATAGAAATAGACCAACTGTGTATGTTATAACCCACACCCCCTCTGATTTCCAATCAGTCAGACCTTTGTATCAAGTGATATGTAAAAATTGTCAGATAACATTAATAGGGGGACAAGGCCAGCATCAGCGCGTTTTGTTAGTGCAGGTTGCTTACATCAGGGGCCAACATACAATAAGGGTCAAACCTATTGTTCTCTTTTGATTGACAGGTCCTTAACCTATTGTTCCCTCCCCTCCCCCTCCCCCTCCCCCCCCAAACCCTCCCCATCACCCTCACTGATACAAGTACACTTTCAGGCCAGAGTTATTCGAATAGCCCCCTATCACTCCATCAATTTGATTGACTATTTGATTGACTGGTTATTTATAAAAAATTCGTTTTGCATTGGTTGTATCTCTCCAGCTCATCATTCTCTGCTGTTTGGGAATGATGCAGGTCTTGTAAAATACATCGAAAAGAAGTAATTAAATTGATCGTTTTTTTATCCCGACCGCGTAAGGAAACATGTAATTACGCTGTTAAAAATCTTTCGCTAGTGAAGCACGTGCGTTCGGCGTCTCCGGTCCTCTGGCCCGCACCCAGTGCCGGCTCGCACCAATGCATACACAACTCGCTCGGGGTTCTGCAAAGCGCGACCGCGCCGAGCGCCTATCCACAAGAGTGTCCACGCAGGCTCCGCGACTGACAGACCGGATGCCACGATGTAATCTCCTCCTTCCTTCTGCCATCTATTGTCCACATTAAACAATGCCCAGTCCAAGTAATTAATGAAGCAAAGTCCTTTATGAAGATCTGAGAGGAGCGAAGATTAAAATAAACTTTCAAGTTTATTTAGCTTATCACGTTGAGATGGCTCCAGTTCTTCTTGTCTAGGGGCCTGATTCTTGAAGCTGAAAATCTAACATGAAGTCCTCATGGTTGGTTTGAACTAAATAAATTGGAAGATTTTTGCTGCTGAACTTTTTTCATAAATACTGTATATTTGCCACTGATTTTCTCACATTTTAGTATATCATATAGTATTTTGATTTTTCACATTAACAAAGCCGAAATTACATTGTTCGCACCCATTATACAAAAATACGTCTGATCACATCAGGGGCAAGCTTACGACTCTCACACTCTGTGGAAGTAACAATATTCCAAAGGGTTTAAAGTTTTTCTTAACAAATGTATTCCTACCAGTTTTCGTTACGTTATTAATTTCGATTTTTATTACATAAATTAATCCAGAAATAAACATAGAAAACAGTACAGGATTGCGTGATTAATAGTAGAAATTTCAAGTGTAAAATAATTTATAATTTCAAATGTTTCTACAAAAAAAGTAATTTTAACTGTACAGTCAGAACTAGTACTTATCGATTATAACATCGAAACTAAAATATTTTATAAAGAAATTCCTTTTCATAAATTTTAGCTTTAAATATAAGATAATTTTTATAAAATTATATGAAAGTTTTCAAAAAAGCAGTAGAGGTAATATTGACCTGTCCAAAATTCGAAAAATAATACTGTTACAGACAACTACTGTTAAGGAAAAGTAATACTAGAGGAGGACGTCCCATTACAATGCTAATCCCTGAACAAAAGCACAAGAGAAATTCCCATCGAAACAGTGCCCCTGTGGAATATCGACGCATGCAAGAACTCTTTCCAAGGCAAATTCCTGACTGAGAATGTATTCCGCAATGGGCTCTAAGCTGTCGTCTGTGCTGGAAAGAAAGGATATCACGAACAGAAATTCAATTATATAGCACAGTTTATTTATAAAATTTAATTTGCTGGGGCTGGATCTCATTTTTCACATCCAGTAACTACATGTCCTGATTATGTAATTACACTGCTGTAGATTGAAGTTGTCGTCTAATATGAAATTTTCCTGTTTGTGCTCACCTTGACATGCAGGGGTCGACTGAGGTAGTGCACAGTGCCACCACCAGACGACGTCCCAATCCCCTACCCCTCGCGCCTCTCTCCCCACCACGCCCAGAAGAAATTGGTAGGAAAAATACTCACTCTGTGCTGGAGAAGAAAGATCTCACTACACGAAATTCAAATCGAAGTTAATAATATATTGATACATATTCTTTATTTAATTAGTTTGTGGGAGACGGGGTTCCACCACTTGGTTAGACATCTCAACTGCACCCCATACCCTTGCTTTCCATGGCATAATAACTGTAATCTCAAGGGAATGGAATGAAGTGCAATATAATAGCAACCATTTGAGGTCTCCCAAGCGTGCGTCTATCGTCAGGGCGCCGTCATGAAGGTCAAAACAGTTCAATATCCTATTTACAGTTTACCTTAGCAAATACCACCGACGACGGACCCGATATCGGCCTCCTTCGATGTCACGGCCCCCAAACAAAGCATCAAGTGACAGCGTTATGTTGATTGGCATATTCCAAACTCGCTTCCTGTATCTGTCGCTCTCAAAAAGCCACTCCTTGCTTGTCTATCTCGAAATACAACACCGTTGGAGTTTCGAGTCCTCCCTCGGGCAAGGGTGTGTGTGTTGTCCTTAGCGTAAGTTAGGTTAAGTTAGATTAAGTAGTCTGTAAGCCTAGGGATCGATGACCTAAGCAGTTTGGGCACATGGGAACTTACCACAAATTTGCAAATTTTTTCGAAACATGAAGGGAGGTTTTCATCTCTCCTCAGAAAACTGTATTTCAATTGGCTAATGCTGCTGACAAAGGGAAAGCTGACGTAATTTCTAGATCAAAAATAGAGTGAAATAATCCATTTGCACTATCCTGTCAAATTAATTGTTTAAAAATTTACAGGAATCAAATAGATCGCTTAAAACACTCACTTCCACCTGACAATGATCTATCTTCATAATAAAATAGCCGGCTGCGGTGGTCTAGCGGTTCTAGGCGCTCAGTCCGGAACCGCGTGACTGCTACAGTCGCAGGTTCGAATCCTGCCTCGGGCATGGATGTGTGTGATGTCCTTAGGTTAGTTAGGTTTAAGTAATTCTAAGTTCTAGGGGACTGATGACCACAGATGTTAAGTCCCATAGCGCTCAGAGCCATTTGAACCATAATAAAATATATTTTCAATCTTTGAGTATTGCCGCAAACATTATGCAAATCAAGTAATGAAACTTCCATCACAAGTAGATTGTATCACTAAACATATCCGAGGTCCTGTACGTGTCGTCCTGCAAGACAACGTATCCACTAAACATATCAGAGGAAAAAAAAAATCCTACCAATCACACAAACTAGAGACTGCGAGGCACGTGCTGTTGGCCATCTACAGTGTAGCTCCCATCAGTGTTGGTACTAGGCCGGTTCTGCCCCAAACTACCGTTATGGCGCCGATGACGTCATCCAAGATGCCGACCATGCCGTCAACTGATGACACAAGACACGTTATCCAAGATGGCGGGTAAGTGCGGCACCCTCTTCTCTCCCCTAGCCTAGAAAAATGGCGGGAAGTTCAAATTCCAACAGGATAATGCATCACACCAAGGCTCTCTCTACTAACCTAAGAAAATCGTGGGAAGATAGGTCATTTGGGATATCTCCACTAACCAATGTCATCTAACCGTCATCTCTTCCTAGGAACTGGCGCCAAGTTTGAATTTTGGCGGTAAAGATAGGTCATTTTGCGTATCACTACTAACCTAAGTAAATGGCGCGAAAAAAAGGACACTTGGAGTAACCTCAGTCACCCGACTGCCACCTCCTCGTAGGGATTCATGGGAAAAGGACTTGACCAGTGCTGGACATAAGTCTTTATTATTTTACATACACTATTTTATTTAAACAATTAGAGGCACTACCAATATCCAGTGTGGTCACCAAGGGTTCTGAACTCCAACTGACCTAGTACACAGTACCACCACCAGATTTCTCATCTGTAACATAATCCAAGATGGCGGGGGAGAATGGCGACAGACAGTATCTCCACAAAGAAATCTAGAGTCCAACTGACCTAGTTCACAGTACTGCCACCAGAGCGCACTGTCATCTGTTTTGTGATGTAACCCAAGATGATGGTCTGGGGTGGGGGAAAATGATGGGACTCTGCCTATGCTGGACATGAGTCTTTATTTTGCAGGCAGAGTCATCACCACGAGATCTAGAGACCAACTGATCTAGTACACAGTACTGCCACCAGAGGTTGCTGTCATCCCTCTTGTGACGTAATCCAAGATGGTGGTCTGGAGGGGTAAAATGGCACAAAAGTGACTCAGCCTGCGCTGGGGTGCTGGGGAGAGTAAGGAAGGAGTGTGCTTTATTTATTTTGGAACAATTTATATGAGGATGGAGTATATTTATCACACTGATACGAAACACACGCTTGGGGTCACAATACACAGTCTGCAGACCTGTAAACTACTCCTAAATAACTCTCAGCAGCCATACAAACAACTTCCAACTTACCAAAATAATTTCAGTACAGACCTGCAAGCTGCTCCTAAATAATGCAGCACAGTGATGTGTAGACACGCTCACTACTCATCAACTGTCCAAATAGTGCATAGCACAGCCTACAGACCCACTCGCAAAATAATGCAACAGACACGCGCAGACACTGCCCACCACCCCCTGTCCATTGGCCCGCACATGCTCCCAGAAGTCGGGATGCATCGACAGCCCCACGAGGTGACACGGATGTCAGCTGTCAAACTACACACAGGCGCCAGTCTGTGCGTGCATGGTCACTGCTGCTGGCCTGAATTCTCTCTCTACCTGCGGTCCGGTTAAGAGCTTATGGCTGAGCGACCCTGTAGAAATCCGTTCCAGAATAGCACAAGTGGCTTTCTCCCTAGCGATTGTAATAGACCATGCATGACGTTTGGGCTGACGCATCGCTGCGCATAGCTACATAACTCCACAGGCGCGTCTAGCAATACTGTCAATGTTATACTGAAGCCACATGGCTATATCAAATAATAACCAAGTCGAACTCCAGTAAATTGCATAGTGTCCCAGAAACACTTAACGTGCGCTTTTGTAGGAGTTTTCATGATGTCTCACGTCGTATGCACGGAAATTCTTTCCCAAACAGAACTTGTTTATTAAAATAGCGCAGAATAACATCGAATGCACTCTTCCCAGCGGTCCTAACGTGGTAAACTTCCTGCTCTCAACATACGCATGTGTTCTCACTGTTATGTAGAGACTGCTATATCCCTGCACAAAGGATGTCTTGTGAATGAGTCGAGCATTATGATTGGCTCTTATCGAATTTACCTGCCGAATTACTGATGCCATCGGTACCGAAGCACCATCCACCTTTTCTTTCTTTCTGCAGACGGGACTCCAGCAGTAAAATTATTTTGCACAGATTGCTAAATTGTACTGACAGTTAAACCCACAAAGTTGTCTGTCTCTCAAGAAATCTCGTGCACTTGGATGGGTGAGGACTCGGAAAGCTCTATTCATTCACGAGACATGGAGTGTAGCAGTATACTTGTGATCTGTTGCAGATTAATTCGGTAACGGTTCTGCAGGGCCGGTTGGTCAATGACAGTGTGATGAGGGTCTTTCTCTCTCTAATTTTACCCTAAGACAGTGAGAATGCTGAGTGACTCTCATACCCAGAGAAATAGATCGTAAATTAAGCACTGTGCTCAAGGTGTTAGAAACAGGTAGAGTGCTGTCGGATATTCTTTGATGATTTATGTGTTCGAGAATTAACACAGAATGGATGTACTGCGCAGTCATCTATCTGCATTCGCAATGATGCTCGCAAATAATAGAAGGGCAGTTTAGCTATGATACTGAAATTGGGTAAACATGCTGTAATATCGTTGGCTGCTGTTGAAATTACTGTAAAATTGCTAAAACTGTTCGCGCTATCAACTGTGATGCTTATTATTACAGTACATCGGAAGTGTCTTTTCCATCCCATCTGTTCATCAGCGCGCCGTTGGTTATCACATAATGATTGACTGACAGCGCTTGTTTGAGTTGGGGAATGAGTTTTGTAGATGGGTGACACATTCTGGGGGTTGCTAGCACCGAAACAGTGATCGCATGCATGAGTGCAATATGAGGAATCAGTCGAAAGGCAATGCAGAGCCATCATCTATTCCATCACTGTGAGAGATGAGTTTAAATGTAGAGGTCGTCAATCACTTTCGGACATCAGTTTGGAAACTCTCCACAATGCAGCCAAAGTCTTCTAGTTTCCTTACGTTGTAACCGTCTTTTATTTAAAATCGTCCAGTGTGTGGAGTGTTACGGTAGCCGTCGTAACAGATTAGATTAGTACTTGTTCCATAGATCATGAATACGACACTGGTGTCCGTACAAGATATTACATTAGACAAAATATTACATGACACTCAATATTTTTAATTTTCTAATTTTTTAAAATTTTTTTGTGGTGTTGGGAAATTATCCACTTACTATACCCAAAAATTCATCTAATGAGTAGAAGGAGTTGCCATTCAGATATTATTTTAATTTCCTTTTAAATGCTATATGGCTGTCAGACTTTTGATCCTATTCGGTAAGTGACCAAAGACTTTTGTGGCAGCATAATTTACCCCCTTCTGAGCCAAAGTTAGATTTAACCTCGAGTAGTGAAGATCATCCTTTCTCCTAGTGTTGTAGCCATGTACACTGCTATTACTTTTGAATTCGTTCGGATTGTTAATAACAAATTTCGTAAGGAATAAATATATATACACTCCTGGAAATGGAAAAAAGAACACATTGACACCGGTGTGTCAGATCCACCATACTTGCTCCGGACACTGCGAGAGGGCTGTACAAGCAATGATCACACGCACGGCACAGCGGACACACCAGGAACCGCGGTGTTGGCCGTCGAATGGCGATAGCTGCGCAGCATTTGTGCACCGCCGCCGTCAGTGTCAGCCAGTTTGCCGTGGCATACGGAGCTCCATCGCAGTCTTTAACACTGGTAGCATGCCGCGACAGCGTGGACGTGAACCGTATGTGCAGTTGACGGACTTTGAGCGAGGGCATATAGTGGGCATGCGGGAGGCCGGGTGGACGTACCGCCGAATTGCTCAACACGTGGGGCGTGAGGTCTCCACAGTACATCGATGTTGTCGCCAGTGGTCGGCGGAAGGTGCACGTGCCCGTCGACCTGGGACCGGACCGCAGCGACGCACGGATGCACGCCAAGACCGTAGGATCCTACGCAGTGCCGTAGGGGACCGCACCGCCACTTCCCAGCAAATTAGGGACACTGTTGCTCCTGGGGTATCGGCGAGGACCATTCGCAACCATCTCCATGAAGCTGGGCTACGGTCCCGCACACCGTTAGGCCGTCTTCCGCTCATGCCCCAACATCGTGCAGCCCGCCTCCAGTGGTGTCGCGACAGGTGTGAATGGAGGGACGAATGGAGACGTGTCGTCTTCAGCGATGAGAGTCGCTTCTGCCTTGGTGCCAATGATGGTCGTATGCGTGTTTGGTGCCGTGCAGGTGAGCGCCACAATCAGGACTGCATACTACCGAGGCACACAGGACCAACACCCGGCATCATGGTGTGGGGAGCGATCTCCTAGACTGGCCGTACACCACTGGTGATCGTCGAGGGGACACTGAATAGTGCACAGTACATCCAAACCGTCATCGAACCCATCGTTCTACCATTCCTAGACCGGCAAGGGAACTTGCTGTTCCAACAGGACAATGCACGTCCGCATGTATCCCGTGCCACCCAACGTGCTCTAGAAGGTGTAAGTCAACTACCCTGGCCAGCAAGATCTCCGGATCTGTCCCCCATTGAGCATGTTTGGGACTGGATGAAGCATCGTCTCACGCGGTCTGCACGTCCAGCACGAACGCTGGTCCAACTGAGGCGCCAGGTGGAAATGGCATGGCAAGCCGTTCCACAGGACTACATCCAGCATCTCTACGATCGTCTCCATGGGAGAATAGCAGCCTGCATTGCTGCGAAAGGTGGATATACACTGTACTAGTGCCGACATTGTGCATGGTCTGTTGCCTGTGTCTATGTGCCTGTGGTTCTGTCAGTGTGATCATGTGATGTATCTGACCCAAGGAATGTGTCAATAAAGTTTCCCCTTCCTGGGACAATGAAATCACGGTGTTCTTATTTCAATTTCCAGGAGTGTATATTGTGAGGCTACAGTGAAGATTTCTAGCTCTTTAAATAAGTGTCTGCAGGATGATCTTGGATGAGCTACAGCAATTATTCTGTTTACACGCTTTTGTGCAATGAACACTCTTTTACTCAATGACGAGTTACCCCAGAGTATGATGCCATGCGAAAGCAGAGAATGAAAATAGGCGTGGTAAGCTAATTTACTCAGATGTATATCGCCAAACTTTGCAATGACCCTAATAGCATAAGTAGCTGAACCCAAACGTTTCAGCAGATCATCAGCGTGTTTTTTCCAGTTCAAAAAAATGGTTCAAATGGCTCTGAGCACTATGGGACTCAACTGCTGTGGTCATCAGTCCCCTAGAACTTAGAACTACTTAAACCTAACTAACCTAAGGACATCACACACATCCATGCCCGAGGCAGGATTCGAACCTGCGATCGTAGCAGTCGCACGGTTCCGGACTGCGCGCCTAGAACCGCGAGACCACCGCGGCCGGCTTTGCAGTTCAACCCATTATCAATGCATACACGTAGAAATGTTGAATATTCTACCTTAGCTACCGATTTCTGATCGAAGTCTATATTTATTAATGGGGTCATTCCATTTACTGTGTGGAACTGTATATACTGTGTTTTGTCAAAGTTTAATGAGAGCCCATTTGCAGAGAACAACTTAATGATTTTCTGAAAAACATCGTTTACAATTTCACCAGTTAATTCTTGTCTGTCGGGTGTGATAGCTATACTTCTATCATCGGCAACAACATGATTTACATTCTGTGATGTCTATTTTTCTGCGAGAGGCCGAGAATCACAACGTCTTAATGTCAGTTTAGAACCTGACACAGCTCTCTAAGTCGTGGCAGAAAAAGAAAATGTTTGGTATTGTACAAAATTGTGTTAGAAAACAGTGTTTCAAACAACTAAACATGACCAGAGGGAGCGTCTTTTGCTACTTAGTGTAGTCTGTGGGACACGATCATTCACCTAGAGTACAGGTGATCAAACTTCAAAGTGGCATCTGTACTGCCTGTATATTTAATAGGATTGTGCCACACAGGCAGCAGTAGCAGCAGCAGTTGGAGGTGTAAATTCGGCGAGGGACGGGGTATACCGTTAGGAATGCTTGAATGGCTGCACGCTGCGCTATTCTGGGAAGCATTGCGAAATCTCTGCCTCCTCGCTGGACAGCGCTGCAGCTTTGCGTCATTGCGCCAGCATCAGTGCCTAGGTGTCTTCTGTATCGGATGAAGTTAGTGGAGTTTTTATAGTTCATAATTTTTCTCTCTTTGGGGGGGGGGGGAATAACGATGATAGCATGTAGGGCTGATTGATTTGAATGGATACGGATCTGCTTTGGACTGTAGCATCTGTATCTAGTTTGGAGACGTACCACATTGAGCGCATTTCCACCGAATAGTCAAAATACGGTTCTGTTGCACTAACTTGGGTCATTCTGTTTCTACACGGGTTGCAGATGGTCGTGGACATGTCTTTCTCCGACTTCTGCTCAGTTCCAGCCTAAATTGGAACGACCACATGCGGAAAGCTGTAGAAATGGGAGCAGTTGCAAGATGCGTAGGGATTGACTAAAACCACGTTGGAATTTTACTGTAGCAGCTAGGTTCGGGAAATGTGACTCGTTTCGAGATATGGGAGTGCCAGAAATATTATTGAGTAGTGGTTGTAATCATTAAAGGAATTGTCAATAGGATCCAACGCAGGTATGCACTTGAATGGAAAGACCTGATTCCAAATCATGGACGCTATTTGTAGCGGATAGTGTAACACTAGAGATCTGAGAAGCTAGTGTACATTTCTTACGACCTCAGTAAGCATATGATTTACTACTGTTTGTGATCCTTCTCAGTCAGTCATCGCCTATAACTCAGTGAATATATAGCAAAACCTCTGACATGGTATCGAGATAGAATACATTACATCTACTGAATAAATATCTAGCGGTGTGAGGGCGTCGCAAATACCTATTTCATACCACATTCCTTAGCCGAATAACTTTCAAAATACAGCGATTTTATCACGAGGTTGCGTCGTGGGCTACGTGTAAGCGCGCTGCTGGTCTGATAATATACACTCCAGTGATCACTGTCTCTGTATTTGTACGGATAGAAAAACCACATCACTTAGAGGTAATGTCGTACCTCGATTTATAAAGCCAGTATAGCTTTTAACATGAATATTTGTGTGCACCTGTAGAAGCATGACCGCTTGTGACAGTAACATAAAGTAGTTGTTGGGATCGAGTTTTTTTAACATCTGGCCTATTACGTCTCTCTTTCTAAGACACAGTGGTAGCACACGGAAAAAACAGTTATGAGACATCTTTGTCTCAGTATTATTTCGTATTGCCAGCGATCAGTTATTGACGAAGTATTATACTTAGTAATAGAGTCTGTGTGACGTGTTTGCGTTGAGCATCAGGCTTATAAAGTATGTGTTTGTGTTCCGACATATGCAAAGGAAATAACTATGTCCAGTCGTAAGGAATGTATGGATTTGACGTGGAGTACTGTGATAGAATGGGAAGAGTATGTCAAGTCATAAGAATGGTACTGATATTTCTATTTCCAGAGCCACAGCCGTCAACAGGGTGTATTTCCGACACTTCGCTCATTGTCGAATATCGTTCAACTGAGACTGTGAACGTAACATTTAGTTGTAAGTACATGGATAAAATACATATGTGAGTGATTTCTTAGGATGATTGATTCTACCTGTGCGTGCTCGGCCTGCAGCGCCGGTGACCTGTGCAGGGGTGATTCACGTTTCCCGTTAATGATAGGAGCTGTCAGAATGGAGAGGCCTGTTGGAGTGTAGGAATGTAGATGAATTAACTGTGTTGACCTCTAGACGATCGAGTAGCGAACTAATACTTAGTTTGTGTTGGATAGCATTCGTGATTGCATGGAAATTTGAGAAGATTGAATATGGAGGTGCCTTTGCTCTGGATCGTTATTCCCTCCCATGTAAATTGTTCGGTTGACTGCTTCTGCACATTTCGCGCCTTTATTTAGTTGAGGGAAGGTCGATTGTGGTGTGTGCATCTAGCGTGTACAAGAAACGTTTGCTGGTACTCTAGATATGAGAAACACTTTAGTTGACTTTGAAAATTATAGGGATGATTTGGAATCTACTAAATCACCAACATCAGTATTCAAGAGTGGAAATATCAGTTTCTTCTATTTGTTTCTAGTTGCTGAGTGAATGTCTTCACAGACATGACAGGTTTCTAGTTAGTCAGTGGTTTACATCACGCCCCACCTAGTTTCAGGTTTCTAGAGAAATAATATCCGGTCTATATCTTTGGAATTATACCACGCAAGTGGTACTGCTGTGCAAGCGATATTGATATGTGCTTGATATCGAGAAGAACTGCGAAAATGGTATGATATTTAGCAAACCATGCGAGATTAGATATGTTCTTGTAATTCCAGAGTCTGAAGATGGGTGTAGAAAAGCAAGCAAGCAAGCAGGTCCAGACCAGGAACAGTAATGCGTTTGTGCCGAGGGGGGAAATGAGGCCGAATTTGTAGAACAGTTCTGAGAGTTACTTCGATCCACTGATGGCTTTCTGATGTAAAAGGGATGATTTTGTATGGTGGACGATATGAATTGTATGTTTACTACGTCAACACGGTACACGGTGATATATTGTTGGGTTGGATATCGATTTCATGCTCTAATATTCAAGCTCCTGTCCTCAGTGGGAAAGCAGTATAATTGAGTAAGAGCCTTTCTGTATTTGACAATATGTATGGCACTTTGCAAGGTTTAGTTGTCGATGCAATATGGCGATCAATTTTTTTCGGGTGTTGCACAGATGTAAAAGGTAACTGCACTGTTTGTGCAAAATGTGTATGTATTACATTGTAAAGTTACTGTGGCTTATATAGTGTAAAATGTGTATGTATTGCATTGTAAAGTTACTGTGGTTTATGTTGTGGCATGACTAGAGAAGATGACTGTGTGTCCTGTCATGAGGGACGTACAGATTCAACACATTGATAGCTGCAAGGTATGAGAGAGATTTTTTACATGGAAAATTATGTGCGCTATAGATATTGAGATTCGTTCCAGAAGCACAGCCATCAAGAGGAGACATTACCTGCACATCAATGGTTTCACACTTTAACAGCAATCATAATATTTAATTGTAGTGTTCCTGGCTTCCAATATGCTTGTGTGTGTCTCGTACTTATTTGATGATCTATAAACAACTTTGCGAGTTTAACCGTCAATGAAATTAAGCGATCTCTACAAAATAATTTTACCACTGAAAGTCCCATCTCCAGAAAGAAAGGAAAGGTGGATGGTTCTTCGATACCGAAGGCATCAATAATTTGGTGGGTAAATTCGATGAGAGCCAATCATAATGCTCGATTCATTCACAAGACATCCTTTGTGCTGGGATATAGGCATCTCTACATAGCAGTGAGAATGTATGCGTATATTGAGAGCAGGAAGGGTATCATGTTAAGACCGCTGGGAAGAGTGCATTCGATATTATTCTGTGCTATTTTCATAAACAGGTTCTGTTTGGGAAAGAATTTCCGTGCATACAGGGTGAGACATCACGAAAACTCCTACAAAAGCGCACTTTAAGTGTTTCTGGGACACTATGCAAATTACTAGAGTTATTGGTTATTATTTTAGATAGCCATTTGGCTTCAGTATAACATTGCTAGATGCGCTTGTGAAGGTATGTAGCTATGTGCAGCGATGCATCAGCCACCCGTCATGCATGGTCCTTTGCAACTGCTAGGGAGGAAGCCACTTGTGCTATTCTGGAATGTATTTCTGCAGTGTCGCTCAGCAATAAGCTCTTCACCGGACCGTAGGTAGAGAGAGGGTTCAGGCCAGCAGCAGTGAACACGCACGCACAGACTGGCACCTGTGTGTGGTTTGACAGCTGACATCCATGTCACTTCACGGCGCTGTTGATGCATCCTGATTTCTGGGAGTGTGTGCAATCCAATGGACAGGAGATGGTAGGCAGTGTCTGCGCATGTCTGTTGCATTATTTTGCGAGTGGGTCTGCAGGCTGTGCTATGCACTACTTGGACAGTTTATGAGTACTGAGTGCGTCGACACATCACTGTGCTGCATTGTTTAGGAGCAGCTTGCAGGTCTGTACTGAAATTATTTTGGTAAGTTAGGAGTTGTTTGTGTGGCTGCCGAGCGTTATTTAGGCGTAGTTTACAGGTCTGCAGACTGTGTATTGTGAACCCAAGCATGTGTTTCGTATCAGTGTGATAAATATACTCCATCCATAAATAAACTGGTCCAAAATAAATAAAGTACACTCCTTCCTTACTCTCTCCAGCAGCCCAGCGCAGGCTGAGTCATTTTCGCACCATTTTACCCCTCCAGACCACCACCTTGGATTACATCACAGGAGGGATGACAGCAACGTCTGGTGGCAGTACTGTGTACTAGGTCAGTTGGACTCTAGATTTCTTGGTGGAGATACTGCCTGTCGCCATTTTCCCCCGCCATCTTGGATTACATCACAGATGAGAGCGGCCTATGGTGGTGGTAGTGTGTACTATGTCAGTTGGACTCCAGACCCCTTGGCAACCACACTGGATCATGGTAGTGCCTCTAATTGTTTAAATAAAATAGTGTATGCAAAATAATAAAGACTTATGTCCAGCACTGGTCCAGTCCTTTTCCCACAAAACCCTAAGAGGAGGTGGTGGTCGGGTGACTGAGGTTAGTCCAAGTGTCTTTTTCGCGCCATTTTCTTAGCTTAGTAGAGATAGGCGAACTGACTTATCTTTACCATCAAAATTCAGACTTGGCGCCATTTCCTAGGAAGAGGTGGCATTCAGATGAGTTAGGTTAGTGGAGGTAGCCCAAGTGACGTATCTTCCCGCGATTTTGTTAGGTTAGAAGAGATAACCTTAGTGTGATGCATTATCCTGTTGGAATTTGAACTTCCTGACATTTTCTGGGTGAGGGGAGCGGATGGGGGCGTGACACTTAATCGCCAAAAGCCGCCATCTTGGATAACGGTACCTTGGCCTAGTACCAATACTCCCATCTGCACCAGCCGGAAGAGACATTCACACCTGAACCCATGCATGCATGCATGCATGCAGTACAACTATCGGAAACAATAAATTGATCACTCAAAATTTCACACCGCGTTTGGATTTTTAAAAGTAGCATGAACTTCTTAAATTTATTCTCCGTGCTCCCTTCGGAAGGAGGGAGAAAGGTTCTACTACGTGATAGAATAGAAACAAAAGCAAATAACACTGCAAGAGAGTGTCCACTGCGATGTGTTGAGAAGCACTAAACACGACACACTAAAACCGCCATCCAATCGATATCAATAATCTGTCATGGATAGGTGTCGGAGATAGCTAAAACCATTGCACGCTCCGCAAACTCCTGTCCCAAGGTCCACACACAGCGCCTTCCCCCATGTACATAGTCAGCGCCGCGTAAATAGGTCAAAGAAAATTTCCGCCGCTGCCGCAGTCGAAGTCATGGACGCGCATGTACAGTATGCGAGAGTGCACCACCCCCTGCCATGGAGAGCATCTGAGGATGATTGAAGTGGTAGGAATTCGGATATTATCAATACGTCCAGCGCAAACGTCCACTATTTCCAATCTTCTCTTACGCAACAAATACGCTTCCGCTTCTGTCACGCTCACCCAGCACAGTGGTCACTTCGCCGCCCCTAGCTGCCGCGGGCAAGATGAAACAAGTAGGTGCATTCTTTGTATACATCAAAGGCTGAGCTAATACGTTACTTCTGGTTGCCGACTTCTCATGACCGCCCTTGTAAGGCAGCCGCGGTGCACTGCGAAACAAGCAGCTGCAGCTTGGGTGTATACAATAGTTCTAAACAATTCCATCTCTACATAGGTCCACCAGTTTCAAAAATCTACTTTACCCAAACCGAGGAAAGGATGTTGTTGACTATGTAATTCGAATTTCTCACGCGAAATGTAGGTTCCTCCCGTTTATACGAGCTATTTTCGAAGATAGAAGAAACAAGACAATATACACGTTTTCACGTCGATAAAGTATCGTTACTTACTGTGAAAATCCTGTACACGACTATGGCATAGGTTATATACCCTCTAAGTATTCTTTCAGCAGGTAGAAAAATATCTTTTATCTGTCACGTGATGCATCACATAACTGGAATATTAAATTCATTTTTGGTACATGACGGAGTGCTAAGATGTACCAATGTCACCGGACGCCTCCTCACTTTCGAACTCTCTCTTAAGGTAACCAACTGTCTCGTCACATACGAGGTTCTCTTAAGGTAACACAAGTTGTAAATATAAGTTTTATGTTACGTACCACTTTATGAATTTGGTAACAAATATGATTTTATTACGATGGTTGTCTCTCCTTGTACAGGTGGACGATTGAAATATAAAAGATACCACCGCAACGAAAAAACACCAAGTGAAAGATCATATTCATGATGCACTAGCCCTCGGCTACACCCAACAGTGGGCATGTCACTGATATCAAATTAATAGGCTAATTACTTAAACTGATAATGAGAGTCACTTTGCATGGTGAGTAATTTTTTGTCAGTAGTTGATTACTCACCAGGTATTTCAACTTGGAATCCCTGGAGGGAAGACGATGTCCTTTTCGGGGAACACTATTGAGAACCGACATTTGCAGCTGACCACAGAAGGATTCTACCGCCGGCAACATACATCATGCGTAAAGACCGCTCTATTAAAAACACGATCACAGCAGCTATGTTACTGTCACCCTACATAAAAAGCAGTCTTGGTTGTACATGCACACACAAGAGTTACTGATAGTATAACGCTTTCTGGTAGAAATGTTGTCAGCGACTTGGAATCAAGTCTCTCAATTCAACCACATACTTACGTTGCATCCTATGGAGACAACTTTTAATGATTACAAAAAATGGTTCAAATGGCTCTGAGCACTATGGGACTCAACTGCTGAGGTCATTAGTCCCCTAGAACTTAGAACTAGTTAAACCTAACTAACCTAAGGACATCACAAACATCCATGCCCGAGGCAGGATTCGAACCTGCGACCGTAGCGGTCTTGCGGTCCCAGACTGCAGCGCCTTTAACCGCACGGCCACTTCGGCCGGCTTTAATGATTACAGCCACAGGTGAATAATATTCGTGCCACTCTCATATATCGAAACGAGTCACTTTTTTCGAACCTATCTGCTACAGCAAAACTCCAACGTGGCTTAGGTAGCCCCTACGCATCTTGTAACTGTTCCTCAGCCTGTCACCGCCACCACTGCAGCTTTGCGCATGTGATCGTTCCAATTTTAGTCGGAACTGAGTAGAAGTCAGAGAGCGCTTTGTCCACCACCTTCTGCAACCCGTGTAGAAACAGGGTAAGCTGAGTTAATGCAACAGGGCCATGCTTTGACCATTTTACGTGTTGTGTCCTCGTCGCCACTGTTGAATCTTGTAACATAGGAATCAAGGGATAGGATGTTATTTGGTGGCCCGTATCCTCTTTCTACAACCCTATTGCACACGTCTATTAACATGGTTCCATATTTAAATGGACAGGAAGCTACTTATCTGTAAGAGTCTGTGTGTTGTGGTACAAGCTGTTCAATATTAGTTCACATTAGCCTGACTGCTGCTGCATTATGAGTTCCGCTGTGTGATGAATGATAGCCGCCAAACTGGTGTGCGAATTGGTGCATCAGTGACTGAGCTAGTGACTGAGCGACTGGACTAGTGAGTGGGGCTGTGACTGTCTGCAACCCTCTGGTCAGCAGCGGTGATCTAAATACTTGCGGTCGAGAGGGCATTGGCGACAGCTTATGCCAGTACATCTCTCCCCCCCAACCCTACCCCACCCCCCAAAATAGCGCACCATTGTCGTGTAGGGAAAATGCGAACAACAACTGGGAGGGAAGCAGGATGGTGGATGTAGAGATGAGCTGGGAGCAGTGACAGTGGAGGACGGTGTACTCCCGACTGTATTCCACCATCTGGCATGCGATGCAACAGGAATATCCCCTGGAAAACTGCTGCCATGGTACAAGTCAAGGCCTGAGGGCGTGTCCTTGGGCGATGACAGCGACGGTGATGGCGGATCCAGGTCCATAGGGTCGGCGAGTGGGGATGGTGGGGACGAGGGCACATCATCTATCTGCTCCTCCTGGCGTGACATGGTGGCATCAGCAGGTGGCTATGAAGGCTCCACGAGTCCATGAGGCTGTGAATCTGGGGGAGAAAAGCAGCAGAGTCCTGGAGCAAATACACTCACAAATTTGGTTCTGGTGGCAGCATTGCAAACCATCAGGATCTGCAATTAAGTATATAAAAGAGCCAATCTATTACTAAATCCCACCTCTTTCCCAGCGCCCACAGTTGCCATAAGTAGTGGGACAATACTCGAACGGCTCCATGTTGTATTGTTGCCAAATTTATTGAAGATGGCGCATCCAAAATGGCGGCAATAGATATGGCAATGTCGCAATGACGTCATGGCGGGAAATTCAAATTTTGGCGGGAAAATAGGTCAATTGGGCTACTTCCACAAACCTAACCCCTCCTCTTTTCCTTCCCCTCCCCTCCCACCTTCCCCTATAAAACGGTGGGAATTTCATATTTTGGCAGGGAAAAAAGGGCACTTGGTCTACCTCCACTAACCTAAGAAAATGGTGGGAAAATAGGTCACTTGGGCTACCTCCACTAACCTAAGTCATCCGACCGCCGCCTCTTCCTTGCAACTGGTGGGAATAGAACTAAGCCTCTGCTGAGGCACTGTATAGGATGGATGTGACTATATTTTGCATGCAGTGATTAATTTTAGAAATTTGAGGCAGCAGCTCCATTCAGTGTGTTAACCATGAGGTCCAGAGTCCAACTGACCCAGTATACAGTACTACCACCAGAGGGCACTATCATCCCATGGAGGTCTGGGGGAAAAATGGCGAGAAAAGGACTCAGCCTTTTCTGGGCTGTTGGATAGGAAGGACTGTATTTTATTTATTTCGGAACAATTTATTTAGCAATGGATTTCACATAGTTCATTTATTACACTGATACAAATCACTCACTCTGAATTGCTTGGAGTCACACTACATAGCCTACAGACCTGCAAACTACTCGTAAATCACCGAAATAATACAGCTCACTGATGTACAGACACGCGAACAACTCGTAAATTGTCAAAATAATGCATATTTAACACTCTGCCAACACGCTCACAATGTATAAACAACCGAAAATAATGGACTGCACAAACAAACAGCGCATGTAAAAAATACTTTCGAACTATCGTCAACCACAATGTATCAGAGGTTCCTTCACGTGCCGCCACTGACGCCGCCGACTCCGGACGTGAGCCACCACTGGAGAGACGAACGCAGATGCGCAAGCCATTACTCTCAGGCCGCTGCCGCCTACAGTCAGCAGGTGAAAGTCGCATCTATTTTCGGGTATAGAGTTAGAATTCTTCAAGTGTTATACTGACGTCACATGACTATGCAAATAAGAGCCAAGTCAGCCTCTGGATGTGCACGTGTTCACCTAACCAATGTGGCTGAGGCGTACCTGCGTCCAGCGCCGACAGAGACGTTACATATTGGCTCACCCTCACAAACACAGATAAAAGTTACTCAATATTATACTGACGTTACATGTCTATGTAAATAACATCCAAGTCTTTCTCTGAACGTGCTATAGAAATGTGTTGCAATGCTTCCCAGAATAGTACAGGTCGCATTATCCCTAGCAATCCTAACGGGACATGCGAGACACCTCTGGTCACGCCCGTGTTACCTGCCCAGCGTGGTTGACACATAGACGCGAGATGTGTGTGTAGTGTGGCCAGACCTACAGCTACTGGTCTGGAGACGGTCTAATACCACAATGTCGGATGAGGAACAGCATCACACCAGAGATGAATGGTCTGCTTCAACTTGTCTTTGAACACTTGAACAAAGAATACATCACCTTACACTCAGAACTTTCCATAGATACCTTGCCCCCCCCCCCCCCCCCATCTTGTTCGAACCAGTCCGTAGAGGCTCCTATGTCCCAGCACACAGGATGTCTTGTGAATGAATGAAGCATTATGGTTGGCTCTTACTGAATTTACCCATCAAATTACTGATTCTGCCGGTGTGGAGGCACTGGGCACTGTCCGTCTTTCTCTTTCTGTAAACGAGACTTTCAGCGGCAAAAAACTATTTTGTACAGATCGCCATATTGCACTGACAGTTAAACCCTGAAAAAGAGGTCTACAGATTATCAGATACATCCCACGTACTCACTGTGTCGCTGTGCAGCGCCGATGGAGGTAGTTGCCACCGTAAAGGCGGCCCATGACCACAGCCGCGGAAGCGCATGTCAGCTAGACAGATGCCAGCGACCCCCTCATCCCAGAAGGATCTGAGTGGTAGGAGTTCAAATGCTGTTAATACTCCCAGCGCAAACACTCGTCGTATTGAAACTTGTCAAATTTCCACAGAGTATACATGCGACACACACAGTCTCGAAGGTAACTCAACGCAAAATGGGTATTAATTCACTATTTACCCATCCAGGGGAGCCGCGAGCCAAATCGTCAAAAGTCGAAAGCTTTCTCGGACTCTCTGAACCGTTGTACAAAGGATAGGCAAGCCCCAGCTCGGAACAAAGGCGTTCATTGAGATGCTGTTTGTTGCTGCGACCTGCTTGCTTGCTGCTGTGCTTTCTACGTCCATATTTATCTGTGTAACTACAATTAAATATTAGGATTGCCGTCGCAGTCTGCCACCGAGCAATGTATGGGAAATATTTCATCTTGACAGCTGTGGTTCTGGAACGAATCTCAATATCTATGGTAGACATAAGGATGTGCTGAAACCACCAGACACTCGTGCATACACCATGAAGACTGTTGTACAAACACTGGGTAGGTTCCACTCGGCACAAAGGCGTAACTGTTTCTGGCCCTTGCCTGCTTGCTTGCTTTATACGCCCATCTCCAGACTCTAGGATTAGAAGAATACGTGTATTTTCACACGGTTTACCAGAATATTATACCATTTACGCGATACTTCTCGATATCAAGCACTTAGAAGTATGCTACCGATCGCTTGCACAGTATAATTCCGAAGATATAGACTGGATATTATTTCTCTAGAAAACCGAAACTTTAGCAAGGTGCAGCATGCTGTAAACCACTGATCAACTAGAAACTTATCCCGTCTGTAAAGACCTTTACGTGGAAACTCGAAAAAAATAGAGGAAACTGATATTTCTACTCGCGAATACCGATGTCACTGATATAACAGATTCCAAATCATCCCTATAATTTACAAAATCAACTAAGGTGTTTCTCATGTCTAGAGAACCAGTAAACATGTCTTCCACCCGTCTTTCACCTGCTAGATGCGCACACCACAATCAGTGTTCTCATAGTTCGTAATTTCTCTTTGTTGGATGGTACAAAACAACTATGATAGTAAGCTTGGGTGACAGTCGTGAATGCACAATGAGGGACACAGATCTGCTTCGGACTGTAGTACCTGTAATTAGTCAGGAAATGCATCACAATGCAGTGGCAAAATTCTCGTCCTTCTTCCAGTTCCTACACGATGTGGAGTCTTCCTAATTTCCCTGATAAGAAACACGCCCCTAACAGTTCGTACTGTCTTTTATACTACCAAGTGTTGCAGGAGTAAGCTTTGCTTTGGAGCTGACCTTACACTTCATACACCGTTGGTGAGGCTATGACAACATGTTGTCATTTCCATCGAACTGTCAAAACACGGTCCTGTCTCATTAACTCAGCTTACCCTGTTTCTAGTCGGGTTGCAGAAGGTGGTATGTGTAACACACTCCGACTTCTGCTCAGTTCCGACTTAAATTGTCCGGAGATGTGTTCTTTGTTCGAAGCTGGATCCACTGGAGTCAGAACTGGGTCATGGGAGCCATCCACGGCAAATGTACAGACACAGACATACAGAAAACAGAGGAGGCGCACGGAACGAAAAGTGATGTCATGATCTCATGGGAAGAAGTGACATAAAACCGATAAAATTACGAAAAATGACGGAAAATATGTATAAATGCTGGGAAATTGAGGGAGTACTTGCATGTCTTCTGGTTGGTGCAGAACAGTTCTTGTACATCGCAATTAGTATGTGACAGCAAGAGGAATACGAGGAAATGTTGACATGGAAGCATCTGGAATTAGGGAAACAGCCTTTTTTTTTGTGGAGGTAACATCCTGCTGAATGTCTATTGAGGTAATAATGATATACGTGAGCTGACTGCTGTCTTTGATGCTTTCATGGAAAAAAGAGAACCATCGGCCCCTTAACTTACTTGCATCTGCGTTAAAGAATGACAGAGGCTGGATGGAGCTATCGGTTGAGATGGAGTTGTCCAACGAGATATGATTTAATGGCAGACTGAGGAGGTGGGAGATGTTGCTACAGGTCATTTGGCCATTTTTTCCGCTGTTCTGTCAGGACGTATCAGTCGTGTGACATAGTCTGTGGTTCAAATGGTTCAAATGGCTCTGAGCACTATGGGACTTAACAGCTATGGTCATCAGTCCCCTAGAACTTAGAACTACTTAAACCTAACTAACCTAAGGACATCACACAACATCCAGCCATCACGAGGCAGAGAAAATTTCTGACGCCGCCGGGAATCGAACCCGGGAACCCGGGCGTGGGAAGCGAGAACGCTACCGCACGACCACGAGATGCGGGCCATAGTCTGTGTTCGACTCGTATAGAACCACGTGTTCTGTATGTGACTTAGAGCACTGTCTATTTGCGATCGTTAGCAGGAAACCTCTGTCATCAGAGGACTTGCATCTCATGTGTGATGAAACATGTCCATCCTGTTTCGACACATTCCTCTAGACGAACGAAGATTAATGCGACGTACTCCATTCTCCTGCCGCATCTTGGGCATAAAATCGAGTCATCAGTTTCATAACTACAGCGATTCTAATTTAGCGACAGGTATTTGTGAGGTACTGCAATCCCCGTGTATGCATCTGCTTCACAGATGTCCTGTTTACGGAGTTAGTGGCAACGTGACGTGTCTTTTCACATGTCAAACACCTCTGCTATGCGTTTGTCTCCTTCTTTGTAAGAGGTATTCTCCGATACTAACGATCATTTTATATAGGACTCATGTGAGCATAGTATAATTTCTGAACCGTGATCGGATGCGAACAGTGGGTGCTATACACCTCTGGAAAGCTATATTGTGGATGTATCACAAAGAATCGATATTTTAAGGAAGTTTTTTTTTTTTCATTTTAAAGTTTGTCATCATCGTCTGTCGTAGAGAAACCTGCAAAGAGAATGTATGTCATGGGCTGGAAATATATTTCTTAAATTGAGATAGTAACAGCGTTGCATTCCACACGACTGATAGGTCGGAAACTGCGATGATGTAACATTAAAGCATGTTTTAAGTGCCGAACAGTATAGCCTTAGGAGTGCGTGTTTTTATGTTCTCTCTTACCAATACGTTCTCGGTACTGACCCCAGACACTAGAACAATACTTTAGAATTTATATCGTAGTTGATTTACGTAAAATGCTTCAAACCCCATCCGTCTGGAGCTCTATAATGCATAAAAACGACCTGTTTCTTGTCCTTGACCGTCCAATATATCATCACAACACTTTCATATATACTATACATCGATAAGGGGGTGCTAACCTCCTCGACATTCGGGTATCTGGGGAAATCTAGTGTTCTTGGATGAGTGCGGGACAGCAGTTTCGGACTCGGTTTGCTTTGTTCTTCACGAAACGTGGAATGTAGCGGTCTGTTTCTGGTCAGGTGCAGATTAAATCGGAGACAGTGTTGCAGGGAGCGTTGGTCAAAAACAATGCGAGGAGATTTTTCGGTCTCTATCTTTATCCTAAGAATGCGAGAATGCTCTGTGACTCCCATCCGCACAGGGCATCGGCAATCGTAATTGTAAATTACGCACTATGATCGAAGTGCTAGAAATATATTGGTCACTGTCTGATATTCTTTGATGTATATGTTCGAAAATTAACAATGAATTGACGTACTGCACAGTCATCTATCTACATTTGCAATGGTACTCGCGAAGTAGAGGTGGAGTGGTTAAGCAGTGATACAGAAATTGGGAAGCATGCTGCCGTGTCACTGGTCGGCGTTGTAAAAAACTGGTAAAATTCCTAAAATTGATGGCACTATCAACTGTGATACTTATTACAGTTCACCAGTGGCGTCTTTTCCATCCCACTCATCCACTGGTACGCTGTCGATTACGCCAGAATGATTGACTGACAGAGACTTGGTGGAGGGGCAACACCTACCGGGGATGCCTAGCACCGAAACACTGATTATGTACATGATTGCAATATGAGGAATCGATCGAAATGGAACACCGAGACATCAGCTATCCACTCACTACGAAAGATGAGTTTAAACGTACTGATCGTCAATCACCTTCGACAGCAGTTTGGAAACGCTCCACAGTGCCGCAGAACTCTCCCAGTTTCTTTATGTTGTGACTTTTATTTTAATCATCCAGTGTGTGTGTTAAGAGAGCAGCAGCAAATGGTTTACACCGTGCGATGTCCAGTTTTCTGTAAGAGCCAATGGATCAAATCGTGTTAATGTTTAGCACCTGACACAGACCTCGAAGTCCTAGCGGAAGAAACAAAATGTGTAGTGGTGTACAAAGCGTGTTACAGCAGAAAATACACTGTACGAGACAACAAAACAGGGACCCTCGCTTGTGACATAGTCCGTGTGATATGGCCCTCCTGCGATACAGGCGATGAAACTTCACACTGGTCTGTGGAAGAGACTTGGATCACTGGTGCCGCCTGGTTTGAGGTGCCACGTCACGGACTGCGCAGCGTGGGTGTGTGTGTGTAGTTGTTAGCGTAACTTAGTTTAGGTAGTGTGTAAGTTTAGGGACCGATGACCTCAGCAGTTTGGTCCCTTAGGAATTCATCCACATTTGAACATTTTGATCACTGTCCACCTGCTCCAGTGGAGTTCTCTGTCGGATGAAGTTAGTGCAGTCTCCGTTGGACGGTACTAAATAAAGATGATAGAATGTTTGGATGAGAGACGTGAATGCACCCTGAGGGACGCAGATCTTCTTCAGACTTTAGTACCTGTATCTAATTTCAAAATGCATCACAATGCAGTTGCAAAATCCTCGTTCTCCTTCTGGTTCCTGTATGATGTGGAGTCTTCCTAATTTTCCTGATAAGAAACACCACCGTAATTGTTTGAATTGTCTTTTATACTACCTCGTGTTGCAGGAGAGAGCTTCGTTTTGGCATTGACCTTAAACATCGTATACCATTGGCGGAGCTACGACAACATGTTCCCATTTCCATCGAGTAGTCAACACACAGTTCTGTCCATTAATATAGCTTACCCTGTTCCTACACGGGTTGCAGAAGGTGGTAGACTCCCGTTCGGTTCCGACCTAAATTGGAATGATTACATGGACGAAAATGCAGAAGGGCCGAGGCTAAGACTGAGAAACAGTTACAAGATACAGAGGAATTGTCTAAAACCACGCTGGAATTTTGCTGTAGTAGATAGGTTCGAAAAATGTGACTCGTTTTGAGAAATGAGAGTGGCACGATTATTATACGCCTGTGCTTGCAAACATTAAAAGGCATCTCCATGGGATCCAACACGAGTATATGATTCAATGGAGAGACTTGATCCCAAATCGCTGACAGCATTTCTACCACAAAGCGTTAAACAATCAACTACTGTTGTGTGTGCCTGCAGAACCAAGACTGCTTTTTATACAGGGTGTCGGTAACATAGTTGTTGTGATAGTGTTTTTAACAGAGCGGTCCTTATGCGTAAAGTATGTTGCTGACGGTAATATCCTTCTGTGGTCAGCTTCAAATGTCGGTTCTCAATAGTGTTCCTCGAAAAGAACATCGTCTTCCCTCCATAAATACCCATTTGTGCTACCTAGTGAGTGTAATCCGACTACTAAAAAAGAAAAATTACTCACTATGCAAAATTACTCTTATGATCCAGTTAATTATTTAACCTATCAATTTGATAGCCGCCAGGTGGGTGTCGGTGATGTCTTGGATGCCACGGTTATGATTTTTCCCTCAGTGTTTTTTTCGTTGCAGCGATATCTTTTAACGATATTGCAGTCGTCCATCTATACAGGGAGTAACAAACATCGTAATAAAATCAGATGTGTTACCGAGTTTATGAAGTGATACACAGTATAAAACTTATATTTACAATTTCTCAGCGCTGTTGCCTAAAGACGCTTCGTATGTGGCGAGACATTTGGTTACCTTAAGAGAGAGTTCGAAAGTGAGGAGGCATCCTGTGACAGTGGTAGACCTTAACACTCCATCATGATCCAAAAATGAGTTTAATATTTATTCCTCTGATGCATGACATAATAGATAAGAAAAAATGTTTTTCTCTCTGATATAAGAATACTTAGAGGGAATATAGCTTATGCCATAGTCCCATACAGGATTTTCACAATTAACGATACTTTAGTGACGTGAAAACGTGTGTATTGCCCTATTTCTTAAGTCTTCGAAAATAGCTCGGATAAACCAGAGAAATTCGAGGTGTACAGTCAACAACATGGATGCCTCACGGTGGGTAAAGTAGATTCTTTTAAACTGATGGTTCTATGTCGAGGGGGATTGTTTAGAACTACACTGTATGTTCAAGCTGCAGCTGCTTGTTTCGTAGTGCACCGTGGCTGCCTGCAAGGGCGGTCACGTGGAGTTGGCAACCAGAAATAATGGATTAACTCAGCCTTCGATGTGTATAAGGAATGTGTTTACCTGTCTAATCTTGCCCATGGCAGCGGAGGCTGGCAAAGTGACCAGTGTGCCAGGTGAGTGCGACAGAAGCAGACGTGTGTATGAGAAAGGTTCAAAATGATGGATGTTTGTGCTGGAGATATTCATAGCATCTGAAGTCCTACACTCCAGTTCTCCCAGGATGCTCTCCATGGAGGAGGGTGGTGCACTCTGGCATGCATGTGTGTCCACTATTGCGACTGCGGCCGTGGCGGTAATTTTCACCGATCTCTTTATGCAGCACTGGCAGTGTACATGTGGCAGGAGCACTGTGTTAGGACCCTGGGACAGGAGTGTGCGAGTGTGCGAGTGTTTTCAGCTATCTCCGACATCTAGCCATGACAGCGTATTGCTACGGACTGGATCATGATTTAAGTGTGTCATTTCTAGGCCTACTCTGTACATCGCAGTGGACTCCATCTTGCAGTGGTATATGCTGTTGTCTCTAGTCTATCATGCTGTAGAACTTATCATGCGGCAGAACCTTCTGAATGTAATGTAGAGAATTCATTTAGGAAGCCTATAGTACTTTTAAAAACCCAATCGAGACGTCAAATTCTCGATTGATCAATTTATTGTTTCCGCTTGTTTTATAGCGTGCACGCATGCATTCGGGTGTGGGTCTCAGTCCCAGCCGGTGCGGCCGAGGGCTGTGCTGTATATGGCCAACAGCACATGCCTTGCAATTTTGTTTGATTGGTAGGACTTTTTTTTCCATCTGATACGTTTAATGGGAGCATTGTGGTGGAGAAGGGCACATATAAGACCTCAGTTTTATGTAGTATACGACCTATTTGTGACGTAAATTTCATTACTTGATATGCGTAGTGTGAGATACCAAAAGTTGAAAATATGTGTTATTATGAAGAAGGCTCGTTGTAAGGTGGAAGTGAGTATTTTAAGCGATGCATATGGATTATCTCACTCTAATTTTTATACCGAAATTGCGACAGCTATCCATTTGTCACCACCATTAGCCAATAGGAATACAGTAATCTGAGGAGAGAGGAAGACATCCATCTTTGTGTTTGCAGACGTTGGTTCACACGGTCAAGCAGAGAGTGGCTTCTTGAGAGTGACAGAGACAGTAAGCGAGTAAGGAATTTGCCAATCAATATAATATTGTCACTTGATGCTGTGTTTGGAGCTGCGAGATTAAAGGACGCTAATATCTGGCCCATGGTGGTGGTATTTAGTAACATGATCTGTAATTAGGACATTGGACTGTTTTGACCTTCATGGTGGTGCCCTGACGGTAGACACACAAACAGGAGAACCCAAACGGTGGCTACTACACTGCACTACATTCCATTCCCTTGTGATTACAGTTATTGTATCATGGAGAGCTAGGGTGTGGAGTGCAGTCATCATGTCTACCGAAGTGGGGGAACCCCATATCCCACAAACTGATTAAATGAAGGATATGTATATTTGTGGCTTTCATTTGAATTTCGTGTCATGAGATCCATCTTCTCCTGCACAGAGTGAGTATTTTTCCTATTAATTTTTCTAGGAGATGTGGGGAGGGGGGGGGGGCGAGAGTTAGGGGGTTGGGACGTCATCTGGTGGTGGCACTGTGCACCAGCTCAGTCGAGCCCCACATGTCAAGGTGAGTACAGAGAAGAATGTTTTCCAATAAGATGACAGCTTCAATCTGCAACAGTGTAATTACATAATTAGGACATGTAGGTGGTGGTTGTGAACTTTTCCCACACAAATTAAAGTGAGATCCAGCCCCTGCAAATTAAATTTTATAAATAAACTATGCAATGTAATTGAGTTTCTGGTCGTGAGATCCTTCCACTCTATCACAGACGGCAGCTTATAGTCCATGGTGGAATCCATTCTCAGTCAGGAATTTGCCTTGGAAAGAGTTCTCACATGTGTCAGCATTCCACAGGGGCACGTGTCTTGGGTGCATGTGTTTGAGATTAACATGACATCTGGTCTGTCAGTCATGGGACCTGACCAGACGCTCTTGGATAGGCATGTGGCAGGGCTGTGCTTTTCAGAACCCCAAGCAAGTTGCATATGCGGTGATGCAAGCTAGCATTGGGTGCAGGCCAGTGGACAGGAGATGGTGGACTGTATGCACTTCACAACTGAAAGATTTTTAAGAGCGTAATTACATGTTGCCTTACATAATCAGGATAAAAAACGATCGATTTAATTACATCTCTTCGATGTGGGGATGACAATAAAATGAATTTCTTATAAATAAACAATATACCCTCTGCTATGTAATTGAATGTCCTGTCATTAGATCCTTCCACTCCATCACAGACCCGCCAATTTCAGGTAGGGGATGGGGGAGGGGAGGGGAATGTTTGGGAGTTGACCAGAGGGGGAGTGGTTAAATAATAACTGATCCATTTAATTAAGTAGCCAATGAAATTAAGGGAGTGATTGGGGGCTATTCGAACAGCTTGGACCTGAAGGTGTACCTGTATCAGCGAGGGGGAGGGGGGAGGGTTGGAAGTTTCCTGCGAGGTTGGGGGAGGTGGACAGGTGGGGCAACAATCGGTCAAGGACCTGTCAATCAAAAGGTTGGATTATCACTAGGGGGTCTTAATCCTCTTAGCAGAACAAAAGATTAAGGACCTGTCAATTAGAAGTGAACAATAGGTTTGCCACTGATTGTGTGTTTGTGCCTTATGTAGGCAACCCGCACTAATAAAACGAGCTGATGCAGGCCTTGTCCCCCTACTTACATAATTTCTGACATACACTTCTCTATCTCTAACCAGTCACTGCAGTACTCAAAATAGTGCTAAATATGCTGTAAAAATCATGTAACCCTCGGATTACAGTCAATGATACTCATTATTCCCAAAAGACATTGATCTCTGACGAAAAAATAATGTCAAATTTTTATAATTTCATACACACATATACCTCTGAGATGATACTAAAGTGTATGGTCAAAGATACACGCCATATATGTGAAATACCACACACACACACACACACACACACACACACACACACACACACACACACACACACACACACATTGCATGGAGTTCCATTCCATCTTTCTCTCTGATGCCTAGTATCAATATGCAAGATCTGATTACAATGTAACCCAATCTGGGCTATGATCTCTCTCTCTCTCTCTCTCTCTCTCTCTCTCTCTCTCTCTCTCTTCCTCTCTTCCTCTTCCTCCCCTAACATCCAATCAGAGCCTAGTATTACTATTGCAACATAACCCCATCTGGGCTGTGCTGAAAGGTATCACAAACATTTTTTCTACGAAAAAATTTGTCAAGTTATCTGAATTGCCTAAAATATCGAAAATGTTCTCAACTATGTTTGCATTACTGACTTCCAAAAAATATTTTTTGTTATCTAGCTTACCAATTACATCAGTAAATTTCATTCGAAGCTACATATCATTTGCTATGGAATATTGGAATGAGTATATAACATATTCTCAATAAATAATTAAATACCAACATTTGCTTATAAAATCTTACATCTTAAACCTTTTATGAAATATGACGATTTTTATGACTACACCATTCCCGATGTGCAGGGATGGAATTGTATGTAATGCTCATATTCATCTGCTCGATATAAATACCAATACGCCGAGACCAAAATGAAGTATCATTCGTCTCTCAGTTTTAAATAAAATTTCGATATCTCATCTGCATTTCATACAAAGAAAAATATGAGCTACAGTCTACTGTATGCAATGTTTATGCAGTGCATTTTTACCTTTGAAAACTCTTTCGTGCAATGCTTTACTTAATTTGATGCAGCACAGTAACTATGATGAATAACGAAAAGAAATGAAGGCCTTTAGCGACTGAAGATATCTAATTGTGAGATGTGGAAACATCAATTTTTCAGAAAATATTTTTCATAAAACTGTATGATAAGTATTTCACAGTGGCTAGAGGGCCATCTCTCAGCACAGGTAGCAGCATTATCAAGCAGTACAGTGACAACATAGCTGCACTCAGCAGAGAATGCTGAAAACACACCTGTAGTAGTGAAAGTGTTAAGAATCGACAAAAGTTCTATCTCTACTACGAATTTTTGTCACTATAATCAACAAGTATCTGTACTCATAAAAACAATCAAAATTCCATGTTACTTCGATTAAGACACAACAAAGCCTTAAATAAATTATTTTCCACGTCTATGGTATCATAATGTTTTAAAATGTTTGCAAAATATGACGGCAACGCAAGAAGGGCGATGTTTCCATCGATTATCACAGAGTTATTTTTTGTCACGTTATGTTCCATCTACAAAACATAACTTAGAACCCTAAATTGTGTGTTAGGGTGTATGAAAGAGTGAAGATAATGTATCACTAGAGAAATGTAATAGATAACAATTTTTACAAGTGATTGTGCACCTACTTGACTTTATACACAAGAAAAACGTTGTAAGGCATAAATTAATTATTTTATCTCAGCTATGATGCTTATCAGAAATAGCACAGTATTCTAAAATCTATTAGAAAATATAATGTTTACATTGCAACATTATATAAGTATGTAAAGTTTGTCTGTGCTATAAGTGTGATGTTTATTTACATCAAATTATTTTCCACACATATCTATCTTTTCCCCCCTTGAACCATGGACCTTGCCGTTGGTGGGGAGGCTTGTGTGCCTCAGCGATACAGGTAACCGTACCGTAGGTGCAACCACAACGGAGGGGTATCTGTTGAGAGGCCAGACAAACATGTGGTTCCTGAAGAGGGGAAGCAGCCTTTTCAGTAGTTGCAAGGGCAACAGTGTGGATGACTGACTGATCTGGCCTTGTAACACTAACCAAAACGGCCTTGCTGTGCTGGTACTGCGAACGGCTGAAAGCAAGGGGAAACTACAGCTGTAATTTTTCCCGAGGGCATGCAGCTTCAGTGTATGGTTAAATGCTGATGGCGTCCTCTTGGGTAAAATATTCCGGAGGTAAAATAGTCCCCCATTCGGATCTCCGCGCGGGGACTACTCAAGAGGATGTCGTTATCAGGAGAAAGAAAAATGGCATTCTACGGATCGGAGTGTGGAATGTCAGATCCCTTAATCGGGCAGGTAGGTTAGAAAATTTAAAAAGGGAAATGGATAGGTTAAAGTTAGATATAGTGGGAATTAGTGAAGTTCGGTGGCAGGAGGAACAAGACTTCTGGTCAGGTGACTACAGGGTTATAAACACAAAATCAAATAGGGGTAATGCAGGAGTAGGTTTAATAATGAATAGGAAAATAGGAATGCGGGTAAGCTACTACAAACAGCATAGTGAACGCATTATTGTGGCCAAGATAGATACGAAGCCCACGCCTACTACAGTAGTACAAGTTTATATGCCAACTAGCTCTGCAGATGACGAAGCAATTGAAGAAAAGTATGATGAAATAAAAGAAATTATTCAGATAGTGAAGGGTGACGAAAATTTACTAGTCATGGGTAACTGGAATTCGGTAGTACGAAAAGGGAGAGAAGGAAACGTAGTAGGTGAATATGGATTGGGGCTAAGAAATGAAAGAGGAAGCCGCCTGGTAGAATTTTGCACAGAGCACAAATTAATCGTACCTAACACTTGGTTCAAGAATCATATAAGAAGGCTGTATACATGGAAGAAGCCTGGAGATACTGACAGGTTTCAGATAGATTATCTAATGGTAAGACAGAGATTTAGGAACCAGGTTTTAAATTGTAAGACATTTCCAGGGGCAGATGTGGACTCTGACCACAATCTATTGGTTATGACCTGTAGATTAAAACTGAAGAAACTGCAAAAAGGTGGGAATTTAAGGAGATGGGACCTGGATAAACTGACTAAACCAGAGGTTGTACAGAGTTTCAGGGAAAGCATAAGGGAACAATGGACAGCAATGGGGGAAAGAAATACAGTAGAAGAAGAATGGGTAGCTTTGAGGGATGAAATAGTGAAGGCAGCAGAGGATCAAGTAGGTAAAAAGACGAGGGCTAGTAGAAATCCTTGGGTAACAGAAGATATATTGAATTTAATTGACGAAAGGGGGAAATATAAAAATACAGTAAATGAAGCAGGCAAAAAGGAATACAAACGTCTCAAAAATGATATCGACAAGAAGTGCAAAATGGCTACGCAGGGATGGCTAGAGGACAAACGTAAGGGTGTAGAGGCTTATCTCATTAGGTGTAAGATAGTTACTGCCTACAGGAAAATTAAAGAGAACCACTTGGATGAATATCAAGACCTCAGATGGAAACCCAGTTCTAAGCAAAGAAGGGAAAGCAGAAAGGTGGAAGGAGTATATAGAAGGTCTATACAAGGGCGATGTACTTGAGGACAATATTATGGAAATGGAAGAGGATGTAGATGAAGATGAAATGGGAGATACGACACTGCGTGAAGAGTTTGACAGAGCACTGAAAGACCTGAGTCGAAACAAGGCCCCCGGAGTAGACAACATTCCATTGGAACTACTGACAGCCTTGAGAGAGCAAGTCCTGACAAAACTCTACCATCTCGTGAGCAAGATGTATGTAACAGGCGAAATACCCTCAGACTTCAAGAAGAATATTATAATTCCAATCCCAAAGAAAGCAGGTGTTGACAGATGTGAAAATTACCGAACTATCAGTTTAATAAGTCACAGCTGCATAATACTAACACGAATTATTTACAGACGAATGGAAAAACTGGTAGAAGCCGACCTCGGGGAAGATCAGTTTGGATTCCGTAGAAATGTTGGAACACGTGAGGCAATACTAACCTTACGACTTCTCTTAGAAGAAAGATTAAGGAAGGGCAAACCTACGTTTCTAGCATTTGTAGACTTAGAGAAAGCTTTTGACAATGTTGACTGGAATACTCTCTTTCAATTTCTGAAGATGGCAGGGATAAAATATAGGGAGCGAAAGGCTATTTACAATTTGTACAGAAACCAGATGGCAGTTATAAGAATCGAGAGGCATGAAAGGGAAGCAGTAGTTGGTAAGGGAGTGAGACAGGGCTGTAGCCTATCCCCGATGTTATTCAATCTGTATATTGAGCAAGCAGTGAAGGAAACAAAAGAAAAATTCGGAGTAGGTATTAAAATCCACGGAGAAGAAATAAAAACTTTGAGGTTCGCCGATGACATTGTAATTCTGTCAGAGACGGCAAAGGACTTGGAAGAGCAGTTGAACGGAATGGATAGTGTCTTGAAAGGAGGATATAAGATGAACATCAACAAAAGCAAAACGAGGATAATGGAATGTAGTCGAATTAAGTTGGGTGATGCTGAGGGAATTAGATTAGGAAATGAGACACTTAAAGTAGTAAAGGAGTTTTGCTATTTGGGGAGCAAAATAACTGATGATGGTCGAAGTAGAGAGGATATAAAATATAGACTGGCAATGGCAAGGAAAGCGTTTCTGAAGACGAGAAATTTGTTAACATCGAGTATAGATTTAAGCGTCAGGAAGTCATTTCTGAAAGTATTTGTATGGAATGTAGCCATGTATGGAAGTGAAACATGGACGATAAATAGTTTGGACAAGAAGAGAATAGAATCTTTTGAAATGTGGTGCTACAGAAGAATGCTGAAGATTAGATGGGTAGATCACATAACTAATGAGGAGGTATTGAATAGGATTGGGGAGAAGAGAAGTTTGTGGCACAACTTGACTAGAAGAAGGGATCGGTTGGTAGGACATATTTTGAGGCATCAAGGGATCACCAATTTAGTATTGGAGGGCAGCGTGGAGGGTAAAAATCGTAGAGGGAGACCAAGAGATGAATACACTAAGCAGATTCAGAAGGATGTAGGTTGCGGTAGGTACTGGGAGATGAAGAAGCTTGCACAGGATAGAGTAGCATGGAGAGCTGCATCAAACCAGTCTCAGGACTGAAGACCACAACAACAACAACATCTATCTTTACGTATTTGTATGGAGTGTAGCCATGTATGGATGTGAAAGACGGATGATAAATAGTTTGGACAAGAAGAGAATAGAAGCTTTCGAAATGTGGTGCTACAGAAGAATGCTGAAGATTAGATGGGTAGATCACATAACTAATGGGGAGGTATTGAACAGAATTGGGGAGAAGAGAAGTTTGTGGCACAACTTGACAAGAAGAAGGGTCCGGTTGGTAGAACATGTTCTGAGGCATCAAGGGATCACAAATTTAGCATTGGAGGGCAGCGTGGAGGGTAAAAATCGTATATGGAGACCCAGGGATGAATACACTAAGCAGATTCAGAAGGATGTAGGTTACAGTAAGTACTGGAAGATGAAGAAGCTTGCACAGGATAGAATAGCATAGAGAGCTGCATCAAACCAGTCTCAGGACTGATGACAACAACAAAAACAACAACATCTATCTTTATATGGATTACCAAATGTGTTTACATCAAGTTAATTCCCACACATTGTTGCCTTGATTGCAAACTCCAAAGTATGTGTCAGGAGAGGGGAAAGTCAAGATAATGTAACACTGGAAAAATATAATCAATAACAATTATTGGAAAAATGATTGGGATATAGTTCAGGTTAAGTACAAGGCAAATGATGTAAGGCTCAAGTAAATTATTTTACATCATGTATAATACTTGTAAAAAATGCTACAATATTCTAAAATCCATCAGAAAATGTAATGTTTATGTTGCAACACTATCTAAATATCTGTTGTGTACTCACTCTGATTATTTTTCTTCTCTCATTACTTAACACTTTTTCTTTCATCATCGGTTGGTAGGACATGTTCTGAGGCATCAAGGGATCACCAATTTAGTGTTGGAGGGCAGCGTGGAGGGTAAAAATCGTAGGGGGAGACCAAGAGATGAATACACTAAGCAGATTCAGAAGGATGTAGGTTGCAGTAGGTACTGGGAGATGAAGAAGCTTGCACAGGATAGAGTAGCATGGAGAGCTGCATCAAACCAGTCTCAGGACTGAAGACCACCACAACAACAACATCAGTTTAGGAGGGGAAACGAAGATAATGCTTTACAAGAAAAAAATACAATCTATGATAAGTGTTAGAAACAAACTTCTGCTAAATCATTCAGGAAACTATGGTTCATGAAAACAAAAATGTAATCGACTACAGAAACATCTTGAGTGATTGAGACCTCTGCCAGTTGTTTGTAACATTCTTGCTCAGTATTTCGATGCCGTGGTTCACTGTCTTCTTCAGGTCCTCCCTGAGAATGGTGCGAGAATGATGCAAAGAAATGTCAGATGTCCTGATTATTCAACATGTCAACATATCACAAGGAAAGCCTGAAGAAATACTACCCAAACATCTAATAAAAATGACATTGACTGTTTATAAACACACTCATGAGAGATGACCAAAGTTGGTAACAGTGAAAGATATGACTTTTCTAAAGAATCTCGAAAGTAAATAGAATTATTTACCATTTATTGTGAGACTTCTCACACTTTACAAGCACAATGAAGCTTCAAATTAAATATTTCAGCATCTAAATTGTCTGTATTACTTATTAAAATACACACAGCTTGCATGCTTATCATAAAACGCAAGACCACTATGAAAATCCGAGCAAAAATAATGTTGTGTTTTATGTGAGATGTCGCACAGTTTTGTAAGTTTCAAGTTAAATATTTCTGTACATAAATGTCTGTATTACTCATTAAAATACTCACTACTTGCTTATTGGCACTATTGGCAACAACTTTAGGTTCAGCAGTATTGTTAAGAGCTACACATGTGTACTGCCCCTAAATATTCCACTATGAAAAAGAAAAGTAATTACATTCTTTCTAAAATATTGATTTATTTTTCACAGTTGACAATGTACAAAAATGTTTATGTTAACTTTTCATTTTATATGTCAAAACTCTTCGTTGATAGTGAATTTATTACGACAGATATGCTGTTACTGTAGCTAAAATATGATTCTGATACACTCAGTAGTTTAAGAAAGGGAAAGTAAAAAGTTAATAGAAACAGCAATGTGTCTGCATAGAAATAATGGCACGCCCTTTTCATCTTGAAAGCAAATTTTACTCAGGCAAATGTTGTCCAAAGAAGCCTTAACCATTTTATGGTGAGAGTTACATGTTCCTCTCATCATGCTTAGTGTCACTACTTTTGTGTTAAAGAATATGGATTGGATTTCTGGTATCTCCTAAGATTCTTCTGAGGCAGGGAGGTGTGGAACTTGGTTGCACAGCATTCCATAACTTGGTTTGATCATAATATGAGCAAAAGCAAAGACGTGACAGAAATTTTGGGGCAGTTTGGTACAGTTTGAGGGGCCAATCTGATACACTTTTGGGTCTCACTGATACACTTTTGGGGCTAGTTGATACAGTTAGAAGGGCAAGTTGATCCACTTTTGGGGCGAGTTGATACACATTTGAAGCAAATTTATACAGTTTGAAGGGTAATTTAATACCTAACTAATAAACATTTGGGGCTAGTTGCAGCAGTTTGATAGGAAATTTAGTGCACTTTTGGGGCAAGTTTATACATATTTTGGGCAAGTTGATTAGGACTGAGGGGCAAGTAGATACACTTTTTTGGCAAGTTGATAAAGTTTGAGGGTTGATTTGATACAGTTTTCTGGGAAACTGATATAGTTTTAGGCATAATTTGATACACTTTTGGGGCAAGTTGATACAGACTCAGCAGTAATTTCACACAATTTTGTGGGGCTAGTTGACGCATTTTTGGGGCAACTTAATACAGTGTGAGGTTTAGTTTCATAGACTTTTGATGCAACTTGATAGATTTTTGAGGTAATTTGACACTGTTTGGGGGGGGGGTTATACAGTTAAGGTAATTTGATGCAATTTGCTACTGCATTTAATGTCAATAAATTACCTGCTTTATTTACACATCTGGCTCAGACTCATCTCTCTCATTTATACACTACAGTAAATTTCTTCTACCTCTTTGTAATGTTTATTTTAATGAGATAACAAATTACAGTCTCTTGAATTATTAAGTCTCAACTTGTTTGCTCTTGTTGTGCCTTGCAGGAACAAAACTCATCTTGCTTACTCAACACCATGACAACATCTGCACATGCTCATTGATGCACTCTTCAGTCATGTATAAAAAGGCAATGTATGAGCAATTTGTTTAATTTTGTTGTGATTTATTGTGAAGGTAGCATGAGAAACTACACAAAGAAGATGTACCCAACGCTAGATGCAAAACATTTCGCTACATTTTTACAGAGGAGGAGAAGAGGGTGCAAGCAATTCAACTTCCCACTAGATTGAGAGAGTAAAAATATTAAAAGAATATCCCTTTAGCATTACTTGAAAGAGATATTAATGAGTTATTGCTCCGAATATCAGATCCTAATCCAACTTTGCCTAAAGTTGGATGCAAAAAAACTCTCACCAAGTTTTTTCATAGAAGAGGATGCTAGCATTTCAACTTTCCATCAGACTCGGTGCACAAAAATGTAAACTAACTATAATTAAATAATGCCTTATCATTACTTAACAGCGATATAAATGAGATATTATTTTTCGCTTCAGACCATAATCCTGCTGTTCCTAAAAACAACTTGTCAGCTTTTGGGAGAGGAGAGGAAGATATGGTTCAAGATCAAATGTGCATTTCAACTTCCTATTACATGTGCTTCTTAGAGACTGAGACAACTATTCTGAAAGAAGAAAGATAAAGATGCTAAAAATTGTATTTGTGAAAGTATTAGAAGAAGATAAATACAGTGGTGAAGAAGAGGCAGAGGATGAACTGCTGTCATCATCGTTGAACAAACAGACAAAATGTGTGAGACTGTATACAGCTAAAGGTGTAAAGCAACATCAGGGGTGTGGATAACTGGTGATTCGCTGGTAGATGTCAGTGGAAATGATTTAATTATTCGCAACGTAAACAACCTGAGAACAATACGATTATATAATCTATTGTTTAAAATTAAACCCCATGAAAAAGTTAGGCAACAAAGATCTTCGAAATCATGGTAAAATTGTCAAGGCCAACAGTCCTCATAAAGAAAGATATTTCGCCTATGGACAAGTAAACTTCAACAGACGTTACAAATAGTTGAAGCTGCATCAAATAAAACTGGTGGATCATTTTTGGGAGATGATGACACACATATCAGCATGGGAGAGAACGCAATTCCAGTTGTACTTAAAATATCTCGCAAGTGGTGGATCATTTTTGGGAGATGATGACACACATATCAGCATGGGAGAGAACGCAATTCCAGCTGTACTTAAAAAAGAATATGCAATTTAATAAACTTGCACTTCAACCCACTTCTCAGAGATTGGGGCAGCTGTGCTGAACGGAGACTGATGAAGACATTAAAAACAATGTATTATGAAAGCAGAAGGTGGAGAAGAAGAAGAGGATTGTGATCAGGAAGATGGAGCTTACGACACAGAAGTTGAGGATGATGACATTCATGATTGCAAGATGGTCTCGAACAAATCACCAACACATTTCGACGCAAGTAAAAAGGTGGAGCAGTTAGTTTCCTTGCTGGATTTGAAAGCAGTGGGCATTAGGTTACACAATAATGAAATAATATCTACTGAAGAAGAGCTTTGGCAAGCATTTATTATTGTCTAAAGGTTTATGATATATGATGAAACAATGTAGTGAAAAACTAGATTCGGAAACAGTCCACATAACTATCGATTTTAAGATTGAACTGCATTCACTGGAATATGGACCTCTGCAGAAAAATTTAAAAAATATTAGAGTATTTCTTTATTGCATATTCACCACAGCGGCGTTTCATTAAGCTGGCATCTAGATTCAAGCTGCCAAGTTCATTTTCATAAAAGAAGGTTGTATACCTGGAAGAATCCTGGAGATACTAATAGGTATCAGATAGATTATATAATGGTAAGACAGAGATTTAGGAACCAGGTTTTAAATTGTAAGACATTTCCAGGGGCAGATGTGGATGCTGACCACAATCTATTGGTTATGAACTGCAGATTGAAACTGAAGAAACTGCAAAAAGGTGGGAATTTAAGGAGATGGGACCTGGATAAACTGAAAGAACCAGAGGTTGTAGAGAGTTTCAGGGAGAGCATAAGGGAACAATTGACAGGAATGGGGGAAAGAAATACAGTAGAAGAAGAATGGGTAGCTCTGAGGGATGAAGTAGTGAAGGCAGCAGAGGATCAAGTAGGTAAAAAGACGAGGGCTAATAAAAATCCTTGGGTAACAGAAGAAATATTGAATTTAATTGATGAAAGGAGAAAATATAAAAATGCAGTAAATGAAGCAGGCAAAAGGGAATACAAACGTCTCAAAAATGAGATCGACAGGAAGTGCAAAATGGCTAAGCAGGGATGGCTAGAGGACAAATGTAAGGATGTAGAGGCTTGTCTCACTAGAGGTAAGATAGATACTGCCTACAGGAAAATTAAAGAGACCTTTGGAGAGAAGAGAACCACTTGTACGAATATCAAGAGCTCAGATGGCAACCCAGTTCTAAGCAAAGAAGGGAAGGCAGATAGGTGGAAGGAGTATATAGAGGGTTTATACAAGGGCGATGTACTTGAGGACAGTATTATGGAAATGGAAGAGGATGTAGATGAAGATGAAATGGGAGATAAGATACTGCGTGAAGAGTTTGACAGAGCACTGAAAGACCTGAGTCGAAACAAGGCCCCGGGAGTAGACAACATTCCATTAGAACTACTGATGGCCTTGGGAGAGCCAGTCATGACAAAACTCTACCATCTGCTGAGCAAGATGTATGAGACAGGCGAAATACCCACAGACTTCAAGAAGAATATAATAATTCCAATACCAAAGAAAGCAGGTGTTGACAGATGTGAAAATTACCGAACTATCAGTTTAATAAGTCACAGCTGCAAAATACTAACGCGAATTCTTTACAGACGAATGGAAAAACTGGTAGAAGCGGACCTCGGGGAAGATCAGTTTGGATTCCGTAGAAATGTTGGAACACGTGAGGCAATACTAACCTTACGACTTATCTTAGAAGAAAGATTAAGAAAAGGCAAACCTACGTTTCTAGCATTTGTAGACTTAGAGAAAGCTTTTGACAGCGTTAACTGGAATACTCTCTTTCAAATTCTGAAGGTGGCAGGGGTAAAATACAGGAAGCGAAAGGCTATTTACAATTTGTACAGAAACCAGATGGCAGTTATAAGAGTCGAGGGGCATGAAAGGGAAGCAGTGGTTGGGAAAGGAGTGAGACAGGGTTGTAGCCTCTCCCCGATGTTATTCAATCTGTATATTGAGCAAGCAGTAAAGGAAACAAAAGAAAAATTCGGAGTAGGTATTAAAATTCATGGAGAAGAAGTAAAAACTTTGAGGTTCGCCGATGACATTGTAATTCTGTCGGAGACAGCAAAGGTCTTGGAAGAGCAGTTGAACGGAATGGACAGTGTCTTGAAAGGAGGATATAAGATGAACATCAACAAAAGCAAAACGAGGATAATGGAATGTAGTCGAATTAAGTCGGGTGATGCTGAGGGGATTAGATTAGGAAATGAGACACTTAAAGTAGTAAAGGAGTTTTGCTATTTAGGGAGTAAAATAACTGATGATGGTCGAAGTAGAGGGGATATAAAATGTAGACTGGCAATGGCAAGGAAATCGTTTCTGAAGAAGAGAAATTTGTTAACATCGAGTATAGATTTAAGTGTCAGGAAGTCATTTCTGTAAGTATTTGTATGGAGTGTAGCCATGTATGGAAGTGAAACATGGACGATAACCAGTTTGGACAAGAAGAGAATAGAAGCTTTCGAAATGTGGTGCTACAGAAGAATGCTGAAGATAAGGTGGGTAGATCACGTAACTAATGAGGAGGTATTGAATAGGATTGGGGAGAAGAGAAGTTTGTGGCACAACTTGACTAGAAGAAGGGATCGGTTGGTAGGACATGTTTTGAGGCATCAAGGGATCACAAATTTAGCATTGGAGGGCAGCGTGGAGGGTAAAAATCGTAGAGGGAGACCAAGAGATCAGTACACTAAGCAGATTCAGAAGGATGTAGGTTGCAGTAGGTACTGCGAGATGAAGAAGCTTGCACAGGATAGAGTAGCATGGAGAGCTGCATCAAACCAGTCTCAGGACTGAGGACCACAACAACAACAACAACAAGTTCATTTTCAAGCCAGGCCTATGAAAGTTGCACTTATAATGCCTGGATAGGCAATAATCAGTTCACACATAGGTAGTAAATACATGATGTGTAGTCATATGGAATGTCAAACCGATTTCACAATGTAGGTGTATTCATAAAGTGTGGGTGAATTAGACTGCAGTACACTTTATGAATGAGAGTACATCTACATCGTGAAATTCGTCTGATATTCCATGTGACTATGTATCATGTGCATAGTACGTATGTGTGAATTGGTGTCACATAATCAAACACTATGAATGCAGCTTTATTAGGCCTGTCTTGAAAATGAACTTGGTACTTCGAAACTAGACGCCAGCTGAATAAAACTCAACTGTGATGGAATTACAATAAAGAATTTGCTATGCAAGTTGCTGGTCCTGCCCTGACTTCATGTGGGAAATATGTAAATATTAGGGTAAATAATAGTGGGTACATGGAGTGAGGTAAAGAAATAAGTGCACTCAAGACAACATTCTGCAAGATAACAGATACGCGTAATCTGATCTCTCTCTTGCAAGAATGGTGCCATGCATATTGCCACTGTTGAGACAAGTGCTTATGTATTAAAACATTATATGTAGGGGGGGGGGGGATTTCTCTCTTGTTAATACAAATAAAAATTGATGTAATTTATGTCACTTTTTTAATGCAGGGTATCTCCTATGGTTCTCTAGAGCCTAGAAGTCGGGAGAACAAGAAATTGAGTGTGATAAGCCTTTCCAAATGTCTCATTGCTTTTTCATATCTCTATCAGAAAAAAAAACAAGTTTCTTACCTAGCTTAGATTTATCTGCTTTGTGGGAAACTGGTGTTTCCGAGAATGTTTGCTGCACAATCCCTGATCCAGCACATGAGATAAGAAATTCCTGCTGCTTCATCAGGGTGGCATAAAAACTGGTAAAATCTCACTTAGAAGCTATTTGTTGAACCTTTGGAGAGTCATGAAAAAATGTATGTACAAGAAGAATATAATAAGAATCTCTGCTTATATATTTTTATTATCAGTTACTTTCTGTAATACATGTAAGATGTTGCAGTACTTGAAGAGCTCTGGAGAGCACAGTATGCATTGCAAGACTGTCAACACTGAAAAAGGAGCAGCACCACCTGATACTGATCGCAAAACGCATCATCACCAGATTTGGAGCAATGGTACTGGTTCATCGAATGGAATGCAAGGTATATCTACCATTAAGATTCCTGGCCCTCAGTCCTGCCAAACTTGACTTCCTCAACAACAGTAAAGTGTGTATAATATAGTGTAGACGAGAGAATAGCACAGACACTGAAAATTTAGAAATTAATTGCATGTAGTTGTTTGTGTATAAGAAAATGTCTGTTTCTATTTACAAAGTATCACACTGTGGAAGAGTAAGAGATAGTAATATTAGAGCTCTACAACAAGACTATCGTTTTATTTCGAAGTTTTGAACTCCCACGTATTTGTAATTTAAAGGTTTTTAGAGAACCCATGAAATATATTCGCAGTTGCGAATATGGAAAACCATCAGCTGTACTAAAGAATGAAGACAATGAAAATTTGTGCTGGACCAGGACTCTAACCAGGAATTCCCACATGGCACGAGCAGTCACCTTACCATTAGGCTATCTGAGCGCGACTCACAGCCTGAATTAAACATCCACATTTCGTCAACCATGTGTCTACAATCTGCACTCACACATTCATTATGTGTATTCCCGTAGAGGTGAGACATTTTACTCATAAGTCCCTTGCCTGGTGTGGGTGGATAAATGCGACATTGCAGTGCCTGTGTTATTCAGAAGTATGATGCAATATTCTTTCAGAGATGCACGTTTGGGTGTGGCGATGAGTCGTGCTTGGATAACCTAATGGTAAGGCGACCACTCGCAATGAGTGGGAAATCTGGGTTCGAGTCCCAGTCTGGCACAAACGTTCATTATCGTCATTCCATTATACAGCAGGTGGTTGTCCATACTGGCAGCTGCAAATACATCTCATGCATTTCATAATGGCTATAGTCACCACAGCACTTGTTCCTTCAGACATGTATGCATGCCCAAAGGAACATTGCCTCATACTTCTGAATACCACAGGCACTGCAGTATCATATGCCTCTTACAGAAGTCAAGGGCTGAACAACATAATCGCTTCAATGAGAGTGCTTTACTGATTCCAAACACTATAGTAAGGTGTCCACATTTTCGGGCCTTACATAAAGTGCATAACGACGATACCGAATAAAATCACCAGCAAATAACGATATTATTGACAACAGGAAATAATTAGAGGCATCTCATGTATGGAATATTAAACGATTTACCCTTTTAACGGCAGGGGCATGAGTAATATAACAAAATGATCACAGCTTGGAGATGGACAGGGCAGGTGGCTAATGATATTGGAACGACTCAAATAGCTTTAACAAAAGAAAGCCCAGGTGCACTGCAGAAAGAATTAAGGCAAAATCAATGTAATACCTATCAGAATAAACACGGCCGAGACGCAAGTAAGTGGTCAGAGTACATTAATGAGTGGAGACTGTAAGGGGTCCGCAGGCCCTTACTACTAAGTTTGCATCAGCACAGGTCGACAGGGCAACTATCGATAGTGTGTTGGGTCGCGAGAGCGAGAGTCAGTTCAGTCAGTGTGTGTTGTAGGTTCCCGCGAGGCGGGCGGAGAGCTGTGCAGAAGCCAGCAGTTGTTGATACTAATTACCGACAAAGGGAGTGGCCATCGCCGCGGTTTAACCCCTTTGTATTAGTATTATACGGGAAAGTGAGAAAGTATAATTAACAGAGTGATTCAGTGATATTTGTGTGCCGTTATTGAGATTCCGCGTCTACCGCGCCGGCATTATTTGGATTACAGTGTTGGATTATAGTGATTGGATTTTGCGTGTGACGATTATGAATAACGAAGAAACCTGTGCTGAGATTAGCCGTTATTAACAGTGTATTGACGAAGGCAGTGGCTGTCTCCTTATTTTTGTGTTTTTGGTATGAATATAGGTCTTGATTAGTGAAGCTGTGTTTGTTGTTCTTCTTGCCACCAGACAGTACATTATTACAGTATTTGCGAAGGACAATATGGAATGTAACAACTCCCAAGCAGTCCAATCCGATTGCCAGCCCCATTAGGTACACGGTCACATTAATTAATTACTTAATTTGGGCTGCTATTCAGATCCGCGAACGAGTGGATACACCAAATAATAAGGGAGTGTTACAAGACCCAGGCAAGACGTTATCATCCCCACCTTTATTTTACTACGTGTGACGTAGTAAAATAAAGGTGGGGATGATAACGTCATATAAAAGCACTTTGAGAACTCAGTTATGACACAAAGACAGAGAGAGCAGGCACGCACGTCTAGCGGCGGGCCACACACCTGCGTGTGATAAAGGCTCGACTCTGACTCTACTTTACATTTGCGAAGTGAGGCCGATACACTTCACGTATCGTGGCGACAAACGTAAAGCGATAGTTAAATATTCCTGCTGGTATCTTTTCTGGCTGAATTTTGTGCATGTCGCTTCAATCCAGAGCGAGTGTGCAACTACCATTAATTTCGATTAGGGAAGATTGAACATTCCACAAAACGCATAGCGTTTGAGACTGATTACTTTCAGTCAAGGCCAGAGTAGGGAATTAGCGACTTCAGATCCAGCATGGAGACAACGCCGCCGCAGTTGCCGTTTGGTAATGTACGAAGCGCTTTTGGCGGAATTAAATGTTGAGTCCAATTTTGTGAGAGTTGCATACGTTAACATACATACACTTTGAATAGAGAAATTCAAGAGCTAATTACTAACCTACCCTCCAATGAGTACATGTGAATAGATTAGATAAAGTCATCCACCCCTAACTTAGTTCATTGTACAGCTATGGCGTAGGTGTAAAATTCACTGCTGAAGATATACTTGTTTCAATTGATAACATTTTCACATATAGATATATAGTTTGATTAACTGCATATTCAATCTTTAAATATTACTTGATTTATTGAGAGAAGAAGTAATTAAACTTGCTTATTGATTATAACTTGACTCTTGAGAGCTTTGGTAAATTAAATGTAATATGGAAAAGGGAGAGATTGTGTTATCATTTTAGGTTAAATCCCAAACTTGTCATTAATATCAATTTACGTATTCTTGGAATGTCACAGTAGCATTTTTGATTACTTTGAGATAGGGACAGAACGAATAACTATGTGGAATGTCTGTTTACCACCCTGCGTTTGAGATGACAGTCAGAACGTTATCCTTTGCCGCATTCAAAATTAAAAAATCCAACAACACATTACACTATGTTGTATTTTATGTAAATCATAGGTACAAGCCGGCCGGAGTGGCCGTGCGGTTCTAGGCGCTACAGTCTGGAGCCGAGCGACCGCTACGGTCGCAGGTTCGAATCCTGCCTCGGGCATGGATGTGTGTGATGTCCTTAGGTTAGTTAGGTTTAATTAGTTCTAAGTTCTAGGCGACTGATGACCTTAGAAGTTAAGTCGCATAGTGCTCAGAGCCATTTTGAACCATAGGTACAAGTATGTTTATTACACATAACTGCTTCAGTTCCAGTGTAAGAAGCAGGTCGATTGCTACACTAAGGATATATATTTATAATGTACACAGTTTCCTCACAAAATGCTGCTCAGCGCCGTTTGAATTTCATTAATGCAGATAAAGCAGTGAAATCTCGGTTGTCTGATGGCATTGTTTTAAATATCTGCTCAGATTGCAAGAGACTACGGTTTGCAGGAGACAGTGCTGTAAAAAGTGTGTAGGATTATGTAGAAAGTGCATTAAGTTTGTACTTTTTCACAATATAAAATATAACAGCTAACTGTAAACATTTTTATATAATAAAGTTTTTACATATTGTTTGTTTTTCCTTTTATTCCTCAGTAATGTATTAAAATTCTATTAATTCTGATACAGTTTTGTGTGTGTGTGTGTGTGTGTGTGTGTGTGATGCAAGAAACGATTACTAGAAAAGAAAGGGGTGTACAGAATTTTCAGTGTATAAAATATACAAATAAGTGTGTATGTAAATGATGCAGAACTTTTTGGCCTTGGGTTCATTTTCTAATGTTATGCCAAAGGTATATTTATGTACACAATCATCTTTGACTTTCACAGAAATAAATTACATTGATACCACTTTTCATACATCAGAAATGTTTGTAGAAATCTGTAATAATACTTGCATTTTGAGATAGTGTTTAGTATATACTGTTTAACAATTAACATTTAGTGTTAGCATTTGATGTTTACTATTTCCTTTTCAGTAATTACCATTTAGTATTTAGCATTTACTATGAGCATTTAGCATTTCCTGTGTAGTATTTAGTGTTTAGCATTTACCATTAAGTGTTTAGTTTTTACCATTTATCATTTACAGTTTAGAATGTAGTGTTTGCCATTTACTGTTAAGCATCTACCATTTTGCATTTAGCATTTACAATATAACATTTAGCATTTACCATTTACCATTAAGAATTTATAGTGTTTACTTTTACTCATTTAGCATTTACTACTTACCATTTACCATTTAGTGTTTGCTGTTTAGTGTTTAGCATTTGCTGTTTATGGTTTCGCATTTACTCTTTAGCATTTAGTGTTTAGCTGTTAGCATCTACTATCTAGTGTTTGCCATTTACTATTTAGCATTCACTGTTATGCATTTAGCGTTTATGGTTTAGCCTTTACCATTAAATGTTTACCATTTAGCATTTATCTTTTCTGCTTATCATTTATGGTAAAGCATTTACCATTTACTGTTTAGTATTTACCGTATACTATTTAGCATTTACCATTTACTGTTTAGTATTTACCGTATACTATTTAGCATTTACTGTTTACTGTTATGCGTTTAGCATATACTAGAGAGGGCATGGGGTGTAAAACACATGGCTCGTCTATTTCCATAAACTTGGAATTTTAACATCACAATGGAAGGGGATGAGGAGGGGGGATTATAATGTATGTCGTTGGTCTGTACACAAACAATATAGCTTGACACCATTTTTGTTAGAAAATAATGAATATCTTTGACTTTCAAGGGAATACTGTGACTTTCGAGTTGCACCATTGTCACACATCTTTTAAATACTACATCCTCATGGGTAGAAAGGGGAGGAGATGGGGTACAAAGAACACAACTGGTCTGTTTCCATATATGGAGGTGGGGGTGCTCCATTCACACAGCTGTCCTGTTTCTGCCCTCTTGGATATTTAGTACTGTCCTATGATTTGCTGGAAATAAGGAGGGAAAAGGGGTGACTTGATGTGTAAATCAAAAATATTGTTATTTGACACGATTTTAATACCATATTCTTACTGGTTTGAAAGAAGAGGGGAAGGGCACATGAAACACATAATGGGTATGTCTCCATGCAAGGTGTTGAGGGGGTTTTCAATATTCAATTAACACAATTGTGCTATGTCCATCATTTTGGATTTTTAATACCACAATATGACTGGATGAAAACAAACTGTGTGATTTGTTGGTGATAGGGAGAGGGAAGGGGTTTTCTAATTTTCCATTAATGCAGTTAGGGTATTTCTGCTGTCTTGGATTTTTTAATACTGCATTATGATTGCCTGGAGATAAGGAGGAGCATGACCTCCTAATACAAAAATATTACATCAATGATGACATCATTAGTTCAAAGTCATCGATAACATCATGTATGACATCACTGAAAAGAATGATGACAACACTAGGTCGATGACCTCAGTCATTTGATGTAACCGACACCATAATTTCCTATGTAAATGAAGTGTCCCAGGCAGTACATACCTATATTACCCCTCTAACCCTCTGTTCCTAATCTCCACTGCAGTATTAAACATCCTAGTCTGAGGCCAATCAGAGCATAGTATTAAAAATTGCTCCAGATATGCAGCAGAAAAGAATTACATCTGATCCACCTGAAAGTCTCATTATCTCCATGAAAATTAAAGAGATTCATTATTTGTGGCATTAAAAATTGTGTCAATTTTCATTATTTATGTACAGGCCAATTATGTTCTTTTGTACCATATCCCAGTCAGCACATAGTATTAAAACGATGCTCCAAACATACAGTAAAAATTACATTATTGACCATCATTGACCACTGACCGTCATTGATCACTGATCACCGGCTACCAGCGCCAGTTTAATGCCCAAATAACACAAGCCACCACTTGCAACACCAAGCTGAGTGGATCGACAGATTGTAAGACTGTAAGATTTCTATACAGGACGTATCACAATTGGTAGTGGCTGCCTGGGGCACCAACGTGAGACGGGTTCCCATGTGTAAGATGTGTAAACAGTGCATATCACGGTTAGTACAACAACTGAAACAGGCGAAAGTGTAGAAGGGAAGAAGAGAAGGGCGCTAAACAATAAGTCGCTTATGTGAAAAATGTTCTTGGATCAGCCCTGTTGACCATTCATCATTATTGACCACTGAATATCGTTAATCACTGACCATCAGTGATCACTGATCATCAGTGATCACCAACCATCGTTTATGACTAAACATCAGTGATCAATGAGCATCAGTGGTCTTGATTGATGACTGACCATCATTAATCACTTCACATCACTGGTCACTGATCATCATTGATCACTGAGTATCACTGGACACTGACAATCACTGACTGCTGATCATTGATCACAAACAAAATGTGATGCTACGGTCATTCTGCAGTAACAAGAACATGTAAAAGTTGGCTTGTGTAAAAGTATACCTTCAAATCATAACCACAGAAAGGTTAGGTAAACTATTCTTCATCTGCCTACTGTATTAATTATAGCCTAACGGCTAGTGCATAATGCCTTCAGGCAGCAGCGTTATAATACACAGTTTTCCACCTTCCCTTCCTACATCCATCTGCCATTAGAATGCTATGTAAGACCAAGTAACCCCTAATGCTTAATGGCTAACACATAACAGAATTATATTACAGAGGGAGTACAGTTTTCTCCTGTGCAGCAGCTGACATCCCCCTGGTGTTAGAATACTATTTAAGACACAGTGACCTCTAACGTCTAATGCTGTGAGGAGTGGTATAAACTGAGACATTTGCTTGTCTTGATGGAGCAATGCAGTAGTCAACATGTCTCACATCGATTGGATGGAAGAGTAGTCTTGACAGACAGATGTTGAAATATCCGCAGGAAACTGGCATTGCTTCATGAAAGGCAAGCTCAAGCTGCTGACTCTGTATTGGGAGGAGCATTTAGACCCATTTGTCAACCACAAGAGAGTTTGGTAGAACTATTCTGGCGGAGGAATAAGAGTTTCCCAGACAAGGGAGGGGTATCTAAAGTACTTAGGAAAGCAGAAGACGAAGATGATGGCGATGGAGATCAAGTAGAGCCATGAGAGAAAATTATGCCAGAGGCATGGTGTAGACTGGTAACATAATATTTTAGTAAACCAGTAGACAGAATGCATTATACTGAGTGTGAATGATTACTGATTCACCGTTAGATGTCGATGTCGTTAATTTAGCAATTCACGATGGAACCTTCATGGGTACAGGAGGATTATGCAGTCTATTGTTTAAAATTAGACCACCTAAAACGAGTTACATGGCACGAGATCTTCAGAATTCTAGAGGCTAGCAATGCCTACAGCCAAACCTACCTCTCTCACAAACCATTAAATTCAAAGCGTGGCTACAAATACATTCAAATAATTAAGCCTGCGTTAAATAAAACTGGTAGATCGATATTGAGAGACGATGATACATGTATTTGTAAGAGAGAGAACGAAAATGCACTTGAAGTTCGCGGAAGAGGGTATCATTGTTTAATATCTCGTTGACAATGAGGTCATTAGAGGCAGAGCGCAATCTCAGTTTAGGGAGGATGGGGAAGGAAATCGGCGGAGCCATTTTAAATGAATAATCCCGGTATGTGGCTTAAGAAATTTTGGAAAATCATGGAAAACCTAAATCAGGATGGCTGGATGCGAGTTTAAACGCTCATCCTCCTGAATGCAAGTCCAGTGTGGTAACCACTGCGTCACCTCACTCGGTTTGAAGTTCGTGATTGGAAGATAGATAGAGGATGAACTGTAATGGTTCTTGTCAGTGAAGCTCCCTATTTGGATGATTAGAGCAATGGTAAAACAAATGGTCATGTTCTTATCTTTGTGGTTATAGGTTCCCAGGAATCCCTGTGTAAAGTTTTTAGGCTAGGGAATCATTTACTTTTGTGTATCAATTATCTTTAAGAATTACTTTGTCATGTTTACTGAATACTGTTCATTGCCTGTTTCCATTTGTTGTTACTAATGTTTTCTCCACAGCGGGAAAATATGTTACCTTATAATTTGACATTGAATTGAATGTTTATTCATCTAGTATACATAGCTGACACGTATTTACTATCAGAAAGTAACATAGAATATGTAGTTTGTTGGTCAAGTGCGTTGTGATAGCTAATATAGTGGGGTGTAAATTATTGAAATTAGTAAAGAACACATTAGACCAGCTTACGAAGAGGTGTTTGCAGTATTAGTGAACTTTGCAGAAGAAGTTCACTCTGCAAGTAAACCATAACTACATTAAAAGAAAATGCTACACAATTTACTAAGAAATGTAAATCATGCTTAGTAAATATGTGCACTAATGCCATACATATAAATGTGTAAGTTAACCAATAATTCCATGTGTAATTTTGTTAATATACCTGATTACTAGAGATAATGTATTATTTTGATTGAGAAGTGGTGATAACAAGTTTAATTATACTTGATTTAATATGTTTCATGTAAGAAGAAATATGACTACTTGAGGGAGAAGGTAAGAGACTGAGACTACCAGCAGAACATGAGAAGTCCAAGCCAGAGAATGGGCCATTGTGAAGGAAGCTCACCTGAGATGATAGGTTCCAGCTGTGCGACCTTCAACAGCCAGTACCGTCAAGATGAGTTTTGCCACATGTATGAAGCTTCTGTGTCCTCCAGCCAAAGTTTGAGAAAGTTTGTTTTCAGGTGAACAGAACCAATGTTGATATTAGCTCACTCTCCAGCCCAACATGTGCTACAAAACTATGCTGAACACTTCCATAAAATGACAATAGTACCGTTACCTACCATCAGTGAGTGAGAGAGTGAACTAATTTTTGCTGCTTTGAACAGTCAAATCCAATTAATAACGTGTGGTGTTAATTTTTTTCATTTATCCAACAACTTTTTATATATATTATTTAATGATAACCATAAATTTTCAAACATAATCAGACTTCAACGAGATAATCATTTGTATTTGTGTTAAATCGGAGGCTATTCACTTTGCTGAACTAATGTGGTAAGGCCACAGATGCGACGATCTTATGAGTTATATATAGTGATACAATTGATTCCGTCTGTCATATGCCACAGTGACCACATTTAGGTCCAGAGAGGCAATGCTTAAGTAAAAGGATCATGTACATGTAATATTTCAAGCAGTACTTTTAAAGTTATGGGTATATAGGCTCAGTAGTAGCCACATGTTTAACCTCTGTTGTTTCAGAGCATTTTTTACATTATTAAAAGATGTTCATACCTTTTTTGTGCATATAAAGTCTACAGCAAGGCCATATTTGAAATTACATGTTTTTCAGTTTTCTAATTTATGAGCATCTTTTCTACATAATTTGAGGATGTTCACACCAGCTTCTATGTGTGACATCACGGCCACAATGAGGCTATGACTTTAAATCTATTTCCTACACCTACCACCTTGATAACTTACATATGCCTTTTGTAAATGGCACTTCTCTACTTAATTTTTTTTACTTTTATATAACATTTAACAAATTTAGGCCACACTACTGTACTATTTACAGCAGAAGTAATGCGCCTCTATGAATATTTAAAAAGTTGTTACATTTTCATTTTAATGATTTTTTTATAGCTTGTGCATTATTATGTCAATATTCAGACCATGCCATGGTGTCATTAGCACAGATGACACAACTTATTGTGTAATTAAAACACCTTCCATATTTTGTTTAATCTGAAAATTTCTGTATAATTTTGTATTAGTGTGTCAATATTTGAATTATGAAATGTGACTGCTCTTTTACAAATATTTAGAAGAATTTCGTTGTACCACTCTAAGGTTAATGATTACTATGTGTCTTAGTTTGTTTCAGTGTTTGACACATTTTGAACTATATTGATTATTGTCCTACTATGGTGAATGACGACCACTTTTATGCTTGTTAGGATGGCTTAGACTGTCAACTTGGAATCTGTTCTGTTGGTTACTCTACAAAAACACTCTAATATGCCCTTCAATTCCAGGCAAGTGTGATGAAAGCTGTCGCTCATATTTGCCAGCTTCAACACATTATGTTTGTTACATATCTACTAACGAGCAACCTTTGCGGTCATATGTGCTTCCAATGATTGACTTTTGTATTTCCACTTGGTAAGGGCACAGATATCGATATTGTCTCCGATGGATCATATCTATCCTTACACATTTTTGCTCGAGCAATGTAGTGTTGCTGACGGGGATGCTCCAAAGGGTACAGTTTTGGGGGCTGCAGATCCTTAGTTCAGTCGAGCCTGAGCTACCTGGCAGGGCAGGTGCCGGGTGATTGCGCTTCACATGATTATAAATAAAAGTGAAAAAAACTGAAGGAAAGAAACTGGAAGCACCAAAAATAGTTAATGTAGCGTAATCAAATTTCTGGAGTACATTTGTCTAGGTAACATATTTAAGTGATTAACATTGCAAGATCACAGGTTAATGCAAGCTCGAGGTAAGCTGTTGCAAATATGAACAGCTGGTACATCAATAACTGGTGTAACCACCAGAATGTTGAATGCAATCATGCAGACGTGCTTGCATTGTGTCGTACTCGTGGCGGATGTCAGTTTATGGGATGAGTTCCATGCCTGTTGCAGTTGGTCGGTCAATACAGGGACAGTTGATGATGGTTGCGGATGACGCTGGAGTTGTCGTCTGGTGTCTCATATGTGCTACATTCGAAACAGATCTGGTGACCGTCCAGGCCAAGGTAGCATGTCGACACTCAATAGAGCATGTTACGATACAACAGCGGTATGTGGGCGAGTGTTATCCCCTGGAATGCCGTTCATGAATGGCAGTAAAACAGATCAAATCACCAGTTTTTTCCGTCAGTGTAGCTCTTCTTCTTCTTAAGTTGCCAATCCTAAGATTGATTTGCAGCAGCTCTCCATTCAGTGCGATTGTCGGCCAGCCTCTTCAATTCCGTGAAACTTCCGCATCCTAGGTCCTGCATTATCTGGCTTATGTACTTTCTTCTAGGTCTGCCTCTTGCCCTTTTGTCCTCCACAAGGCCTTCCGTTATAGTGTGGAGAAGACTTTCATGTCTCAGAATGTGTCCCATCCATATATCTCTCCTCTTCTTGACCGTCTTCCAAAGAACTGGAACTTCCTCCGCTCTCTGCAGGACTTCTTCATTTGTCATCCTGGCCGTCCATGGAATTTTTAACATCCTTCGCAGACACCACATTTCGAATCCTTCAATCCTTCTTCTTTCGTCCTCTCCAAGTGTCCAGGTTTCGCTGCCGTAGAGAAGCACACTCCCAACAAAGGTCTTTATTAACCGCTTCCTTAACGACAGACTTATCATATTTGATGTGAGGAGTCCTTTCCTTTTATAGAATGCAGTCTTTGCCTGATTTATTCTACTTATTACATCTTTCCTACTACGACCATCTGATGTTATTCTGCTTCCCAAGTAGACAAAATCTGGTATTTCTTTCAGCTTCTCTCCATTCAGCCTTATATTCGTAATTGCTTGATTATTTTGTTTGCTTGCAACTAAGATTTTTGTTTTTGACTTATTAATTTTCATGTTGTACCGTGTAGCAAGAGTGTTTTCCATTTCCTCCAACATTACTTGTAATTCTTCCTCATTTTCCGCTAGGACAGCAATGTCATCCGCAAAACGCAGCATATCAACTATTTTTCCCTGAATCCTGATTCCATTAGCTTGTCCTAACTTTTCTCTGACCTCGTCCATTGCTTTCTGTATGTACATATTAAAGAGGATAGGGGAGAGTGCACATCCCTGTCTCACACCCTGTTTAATTTTTGCTTGTTGTTGATGTTCCCCACATCTCACTATTGCCACCTCTTCTTTGTATATGTTCCATATCGTTCTCCTGTCCTTGTACTTAGCTCCAGTTTCCCTCAATATCTGGAATAGTTTTTTCCATTCAACCTTATCAAAGGCCTTTTCGAGGTCAACAAATGCTATGTAGGTGTCCTTTCCTTTTTCCATTCTTTTATCTATTATGAGCCTTAGGGCCATAATGGCTTCTCGCGTACCTCTCCCTCTTCTAAAGCCAAACTGGTCTTCTGTGAGCATGCATTCCACGTTCCCTTCAATTCTTCTGAGGAGGATGGTCGTCAAAATTTTTGATGCATGTGATGTTAGGCTGAGGGTTCTGTATTGTGCACACGATTTTGCTGGAATTTTCTTTGGTAATGGAACAATAATACACTTTTTGAAGTCCTCAGGCAGCTCTCCAGTATCATATATTTGGCAGATTAATTTATACAATTTATCTTTTATTTCTGTTCCAGCTGCTTTGATGATTTCTGCAGGCAATAAGTCAATTCCTGGTGCTTTTCCATGCTTAAGTGCCTGTAGTGCCTGATCAAATTCAGACCTTAGTATGCTGTCTCCTAGTTCATCTTTATCTACTTCGTCCTCACTTTCAATCATGTCATCTTGTACGTTGCCTCCATATAATTTCTCTAGGTATTCCTTCCACGTAAGTGCTGTAACTTCATGATTATACACCATCTTATTATCCTCTCTTATTAGGGCATTACATCTAATCCTTTGTCCTCCTGAGAAGAAGCGTTTCACTGTTTTGTATGCTAATTCAAGGTTCCCTTTCTTCAGAAGGTCCTCAACTTCTTTGCATCTGTCTTCAAGGAATCTTTCTTTTACTTGCTTCAACTTCCTGTTGATTTTGCTCCTAAGCACTCGGTATGCCGTTTTCCCTTCTTCCGTTTCATTATTTTTGAGCTTCCTTCTTTCCTCAAACATAAGTATTATTTCATCAGTTATCCACTCCTTCCTCTTTTCAGGTTTTTGTTTTCCAATTATCTCTTCAGCTGCTTTTATTAGGCCATCTCTCATATTTTCCCAATGTTGTTCTACATTCTCTATAGGATGCTGTTGAATTAGATCCTTAGCCCTTTCTTGGAACTCCTTCTGCGTCTCACGGTTTCCAAGCTTCCCTATATCCAGTTTTCCATTTCCTATTTTCTTCCTTATGCATTTGAACTTGAGTCGGCATTCCGCAACAACCATGTTGTGATCACTCACAATATATGGGCTTGCGTATGCTCTAGAGTCTTTTAGTTGATTTCTAAATCTATTTTTGACTAGAATGTAATCAATTTGGTATCGTTCTCTATCCCCTGGTGACTTCCAGGTGTATCTTCTACGGGGGTGATGTTGAAACCACGTGTTCGATATTATCAGTTGATTCCTGTTACAAAATTCTATAAGTCGGTCTCCTCTATCATTCCTTTTACCAAGGCCGTAGCGTCAAACAGCTGGCTGTACCTCTTTATCTCCAACTATTGCGTTCCAGTCTCCCATGATTATTAAATTTGTTTCTCCTTTGATTCCTCTCAAGGCTCCATTTAACTCTTCATATACAGCTTCAACTTCCTCATCCTCCTGGTTTGTGGTAGGCGTATAGACCTGTATCACAACCGTCTCTGTAGGTTTGGTATCCAGACTGACAAGTATTATCCTTCCTCCATATTGTATATATCCCTTCACTCTCTGCCCCAATTTTCGACTCATAACTACTCCAACCCCACCTGCTCCAGGTCTATCTTCTATCGTTCCTGTGTGAATTATCCTGTACTCATCACTCCAGAAATCTCCGCAGTTAGGCCATCTCATTTCAGACACTCCTAGTATATCCAACTTCATTTTCTTCATTTCTTGCTTAAGGTTTTCGAGCTTCCCCATCTGCAGTAAGGTGCGGACGTTCCACGTTCCAATTCCACTATAGCTCTTTTTATTTCCTTTCTTCCTATGAACTGTTGAAACGAGATCTCTGGTAGTCCCCTCCCGGAGAACCGAATGAGGGGCTATTACTCCGGATTGCATTTTTACTAGAGCTTGTTTCATATTCATATTATGGCTGCTGATACTTGAGAAATCTAATTAGATCTTTAATGAAGTGGTTTCTCCTTGCCTTCTTCATTCTATGCCGTTGGCCATCATGTGGCTCTTCCGCCTTTAGGGACAGTTTCCCATCCGAAGGACAAGAGAGTGCCCTGCCTCTACCTGCTCATCCGCCCTCCTAGGAGGCCGTTTCGCTTGGTAGAGGGTGTCTGCTTATTCCGGGAGATACTCGGTCGCCATATCCTCGTTAGTGGTAACAGGGTGTACCGTGCAGCAATCCTTGGCTGCAACTCGTGAAGGTGAGGTTGGCATTTGTATGGAGAGGCTGTTTGAGACGCATCACATACCTTACACCCCAGTGTAGCTCTGTGAAAGGATTAATATTGGTGACATTTCCATATTAATTGAGACATTTTGCAATACTTAGAGTTCAAATTGAGGAACCATGTGATGTGGATTACGTATATGATGTGGTTATTTATGGCTCAGAAAATTTTCATAATTTTAAGAGCTGATCGTATTTCGTCAATCAGAGAAAGACATTTAAGTCAACGTCGACCGTAAAGTATCGGACAGCGACGACTAACTCAAACGAAGTGGTATTTAGTTAATGACTGTGGCTGTAGAACGACTGAGAATTGAAACGTAAAGATATACCCACTGATATATATATATATAAGTACAATATGACCTCTGCACAATTTCAGTGCAGTAATGTGTTGTGTGTGTGTGTGTGTGTAAAAGTACAATCTAACTTCTGCACCATTTCAGTCCAGTAATGTGTTCATTGTAAATAAGTATTATAGTAGTTGTATTACATCTCTATTACCTTATAAATAAATAACTTTTTTATTTTAAATTCAGTGCATTAGTATTTGTAAAATGACTCTTTCATATAGTGTTCATTAAAAATGACGATCATTCCACTTGGGACCTTTGGAATGGTACATTAGCTTATTTGTTTTAGTTGGAAATATTTGTCATATATTGTTGTTTTTCTGACATGTTCCACATCCTGGAGGACCTCCTCACTACGGATCAATTGGAATGAAAGTAAATCTAATCTAATCTAATCTAATCTAATCTGCTACTTGCAACTAAACTGCAATAAATCGACTGTTCATTACATCAATGTTAATATCATTTGTCGTATCATTTTAATGCTAGTATTTTGGTGTGGGTTGTGGACAGTTACAGAAGAAACAGAAAAAACACATGTCATTAGCCTCCTGGTCAGGAACTAGCACGATTTGGCACGTGTACCTTGATTGTAAGTTCGCCCCCGTATGCTGTCAAACCCAACAAGTTTGATGCCTATGAATTTCAGACAGCCAAATTACCGCAAGTAGTTTTAATTAAAAATGAGTGGCTTACATATGTCAACCAGTGACATGGCCGAACAGTTCAGTTTTCAGAGGTGATAGTGTAAAAAGAGTAGGGGTAGGTTCCAAGCATTCGCATGCGCCGAGGCAACTGATACTATGAAGAAGAGACAAGCTGGCCCACGTGACGAGCCTGTGGATGAAGCAGATGCCACATCACAATGCACAGCAGCCATCAGTAGCAGAAAACAGCGAATGTGTAGCAAGTTGCTCTCGGCCATTAACTAAAATCACTGCTGTAGAAAGTAATCAAACAGTGCCGCAATATGCGATAAGGATAGCTGCTGTAGTCGGCTAAACAGTATACTCAAAGTTATTTTTGATAAAAAGTAGTATTCGCAAATTTCAAGTATTGATACAGTTGTGTAATATTCAGGAAAAATAGTAAGCTTAATATATAGCAAATGAAGTCAATATTATCGGTAGATAAGGCCAAACGGGAGAGGAACAATTGTTATCACGAAGAGAAATTAAAATGGAGAACGGGGCCGAAGATATCAGATCGATAACTCGACGAAATTCTCCTCTGCCAATAGCACTGGGAAAAAATAGTATGGAAAATACGGCCACACACCAGACAATAAGTGTGGGAAGCATAACTACATCTAAAACGGTGCAGCGCGAAGTCGTAGTGGCAAGAACAGATAGTGGCTTGCTATGGAGCGTGTACAGAAACACCAAAACAATCTAATGAAACAAGTTCAGTCATTAGTAGGACCATAACTGGAGGAACTTAAGTCCTCAGCAGATAATAATTCAAATACTTAGAAAGAACTGAAATCATTAGTATGGATAAAAATGACTGAAAAAACCAGATAAGTGAATGAAAGCATAAAGACCGTCATTTGATGAATAACCGGACAGGGAAGTAAAATTAGAAATTCAGGCAATTAAGCAAATTCAGGAAAGGCAAATCTTGATTCAAGGAAATTTTCGAAGCATGAAAGAAAGAAATAGATGAGAAAACAAAATCACTATGGGAAGAACTACGCAAAACAAGCGAAAAATTAGTCACATGTAGGAAGACAGGGGAAAAAACTAATGAAATACGAGAACAGCAGAAACAACATGGGACAGTAAGAGTAGACACAGTCATAGTTCTAACAAATATGAATCCGCAGAAGTAAGGTGACACTACTTTACACATAGTCAGACACGTAGCCAGTGTTTGCCAAGTGGTACAGAGCATGCAAAATTCAGGGAAGTATGTTTAGAGCAAGTAACAAACGACAAACCACATCTTTTTCTACTGAAAAGGCAGCAATAAATTCTACAAACGATCTACCGGTAGTACAGTGTGAAGACGCACAATAAAAGTTTCGTGCAAAAAAAAAAGCCTTTTGCGGAAAGAGAAATCGAAGGAAATAAAGATCGAGACACACAAGATGATGACCAAAATATAATACGTGGAAACTGCAAGAACTTCCATGCAAAACTTGCAGCTTTCGAATAGGAACAATAGCAATAGCAGTAAAAATGACAACAGAACAAGAAAGAGTAATATGCGCGCTGATCGAGAACGAGTTATGCAGCCTCCTCATAGGCTAGGACGTACGTATGGTGACACGAGGAAGAACAGTATGCACGCAGCAACGGCCCATAAAGAGACTGTCGGACACGCAAAACTAGTTCTTCGACGCTGTGGACAGAAGACAAGAATCCGCCATGAAGCAGAACGAAAAAGCAGATACGATGGCTATCATTATGGATGCAACCATGAGGTAGTAGGCAGGGGAGAACGGCGTGGTCTGAGCGAAGGAAAACGCAAAGCAAAGTGAACGAGGAGAATGGGCGTGCAGCAGCCAGCCAATCACAGCACAGGAAATCTCCTGCTTTAGTGTGAATACACAAAATGTATTGGCTCACAAGCAGCTAGAGGTTCAAAAGAATTACAAAGTCTGATATGGAAAACAAGAATGATAATTAGGGGAATTAAATTTATTTAAAGAAGGTAGCATCGTTAGGGTCTTCCGAGACCTGTTCTGATGGAGTTCAGTTTAGTTAGTAATTATACAATAAAAATCAAATTATATGGACAAACAATAAAATTAGTAATAGACTCTGGAGATATGCCATAGTGTGTAATGTCTATACAAAAGTACTGAAGGAAAAATAGTATTACAAATCTTTCAGGTTAGTGGACTTAAAGGAAAAAGGCACTGTGGACAAATAGTACAATCCTATAGACTGCCTTGAGTTGCTGGACTTAAAAGGGGAAGAGCAAATGTTAGGGGAAAATATACTGCCTGGACATATCGTTGTGCCGTATTTACAGGCAGAAATGATGGCTGTATTGACGCAATGTTACAAAGAAATATTACAAAGAAAAGAGAGGAAGTGATATTAGATTAGATTAATACTTGTTCAATAGATCATGAATACGACACTTCGTAATGTTGTGGAACGTGTCAGGTTAATAAAAGATGTCTGTACAAGATATTACATTACACAAAATATTGCATGACACTAATGATGAAGTCGTTGTTGTTTTTTTCCCTTAATTTATATCTAAAAATTCAGCCAATGAGTAGAAGGGGTTGTCATCTATAAATTCTTGTAATTTATTTTTAAATGTTAGTTGGCTATCTGTCAGCTTTTTGATGCTGTTTGGTAGGTGACCAAAGACTTTTGTGGCAGCTTAATTTACCCCTTTCTGTGTCAAAGTCAGATTTAACCCTGCATAGTGAAGATCATCCTTTCTCCTGGTGTTATAGCTATGCACACTGCTATTACTTTTGAACTGGGTTGGATTATTAACAACAAATTTCATAAGTGAATATATATACCGTGAGGTTACTGTGAGGATCCCTAGATCCTTAAATAGGTGTCTGCAGGATGACCGTGGGTGAGCTCCAGCAATTATTCTTATTACACGTTTTTGAGCAATGAATACTTTGCTACTCAACGATGAATTACCCCAGAATATGATGCCATACGAAAGGAGTGAATGAAAGTAGGCATAGTAAGCTAATTTACCGAGATTCTTGTCACCAAAATTTGCAATAACCCTAATAGCATACGTAGCTGAACTCAGACGTTTCAGCAGACCATCAATGTGTTGCTTCCAGTTTAACCTCTCATCAATGGACACACCTAAAAATTTGGAAAATTCTACCTTAGCTACAGACTTCTGTTCAAAATCTATATTTATTACTGGAGTTGTGCCATTTACTGTACGGAACTGTATATACTGTGTTTTATCAAAATTTAAAGAGAGTCCGTTTGCTGAGAACCACTTAATAATTTTGTGAAAAACATCATTTACAATTACATCACTTAGCTCTTGGTTTTTGGATGTTATTACTATACTTGTATCATCAGCAAGCTTGAAGTAGAAATGAGGTGAATTTATGTAACATGGGAAGATTCATATCAAATATTTTTTATGGGCGGCAACATTGAGGAATGAAGTACAGGAGTTTTTCTCGTAGATAACCGTAGTTCCGTATGGAATTCTGAGCACTAACAGAGGCAATGAAATTCCGATCTAAAAATAAGAATATTAAGGACCTACACGTTTAGAGCTGAGATTTGCAATGAAATAAATTATATTACGTATTTTAAGGGAAGGAAGAATAATTATGGAATTATTAGCAGAATTATAAAGCAGTTTCGGCATATCGCCAGAAGCTATAAAAGAACAGTCGAGAAGAAAGTAAAGTGAAATATCGTAAACTTACATTGTATATCTACATATTCTCTACAACAAGCAACTGAGCGAGGTGGCGCAGTGGTTAGCACACTGGACTCGCATCTGGGAAGATGACTGTTCCAACCCGGGTGTGGCCATCCTGATTTAGGTTTTCGGTGATTTCCCTACATTGCTTCCGGCAAATGCCGGGATGGTTCCTTTGAAAGGCCACGGCCGACTTTCCCATCCTTCCCTAAGCCGGTGGGACCGATGAACTCGCTGTTTGGTCCCCTCTCTAAAATCAACCAACAACCAGCAATGAAACATGAAAGCAGGAAGAAAAGGCGGCACATCACATGCTGCCTGCGCTCCAAATGAAGATAACAAAACGATATATAGTGAAGAAGAAAAAAAAGTCATGCTTTGTGATAATATGTATGACTATCAGGAATGAACAGTGTCAGTTCTCTCAAGGTGGCTCTCGTCTCTTTTGTGAATACGTGCTTGGCCTCCACAGTGCCCCATCGTTTGCAGTGCTACTTCCCTTTCCGTGCTACAAGTGCTACTATTCTCTCTTTTCGCCTTTGCCTCTCCAGTGGACGGTTTTCTTGATACCGACCATGTTTGGATTTAGTTTACGATTTTCTACATTCGTTTTTCTCTCTTCTGACACTTTCTACAACTTTGCGTCCTTTAATATATGGTCCCCATTAATCATTTAGTCTGATTTACCATTCCTCTTCCAAATATTACAGATGTGCGGAGTGAGCAGCGAAGGGCACTCAGCATGGTATTCATTCCACCTTTTGTGCCTTTCTATCTTTGCAACTTCCCTTTCCAGTAAAAATACTACACCCAAAACCCAACACAGTAGCCATCTCATTGGAGGGGGGGGGGGGGGGAGGGTGTCGTCTAGCATGTGCATGGTGGTCGCCCCTTAACCACATAGAGTTCATCCTATTGGTGCCTGAACTGGAAACGCCCCAAGTAGCAAGGAGTATGTACCCATGATGGTTGGGGCACAAGGACTCCAGGCAATGGTTTACTGACCAGGTTGCCGTTGGCTGTGGCTGAGTGGCCCCCATGGAGTTAGCACCAGTTCGAAGTGTGTGACACCAAAACGAATGACCCGGAAATGAAACTGATCAATCTTTATTCTGCTAGTGGCCACATACCATAGCAATCTCTTCTGAAGTGAAGGACTACTACAATGCAGACTGATATGACCCCACCATGTTCCCTTCCCTGACTACACCATGGGAGGAGCGTAGGGCTATGAGGAAAGGGAAGAAATACTCCCCACAACATTTAGTTTGCTCTAGGGCAAAAGGAGATTCCTTTTTGACCACAAAACCATTATCCTTTGTTGGACAGGTTTGGGGACGCAGCAGCAATTTCTAAAATGAAAAGTGATCCAATTGTGACTAAATGGCATCCTCCACTCAATCACACGTGCTGTTCACCAGTGAAAAGCTGGGTGAAATTCTGTAACTAGAACTCCCATGACAGTTTCAATATGGTACAAGGTATCATCTTTCACTGTGACCTCCTTTTACAGACCGATGACGAGTTCAATACCAATTTGGAATGATGGGGTGTGCATTTCGACTGTGTCCAGTGGGAACCAAAGGGTAATAGGGTTCATACTGGGGCATTTACCTTGGCGTTTGGAGGCGATTCATTGCCTGAAAAGATCAAGGTGCTAGTGTGCCAGTGTGATCTGAAACCATATGTTCTTCCTCCAATGTAGTGCTTGAGATGCATGAGATTAGTGTATATGTCTTTGTAGTGTAATACCAGTCTGTAGGGATCGTGGACTTCAGTCGTATATGGACACTGCTTGTGCCCCATTCCTCATCTTCGTCAGCTGCAGGAAGCACCATTCCCACTCTTCACCAGACTGCACAGTCATTCAAAGAGAGAAACAAATGTAACAATACAAGACTCTTGACTGACTCAAGTATCAGGAGGCCAAGAAGAAATATGATTGTTTGCATTTCGTATGTATGTATGTATGTATGTATGATGATGATGACGATGATGTATGCTATGCCTATGACATCAGCCTTTCTATCACTGGTATCCTTGCCTTTGTACCTTCTATGTCAGGCCCTTGGGACTACTCAGCTACACCCATACCTCTGGTACTTGGGGACCCCCTCCTACTGTTTCCCTCACACAGACTTTGCGAGTATTGACTCCCTACCCAATGGGACTATCAATCCCCAACACCCAGCTGGAGAAGCAACACCTTCCTACGGTATATCACCAGGACATGGCCCTCAGGATGCTCCCCTCCCAGGATTCTGCTGATCTGTAACCAGACACTAGCCAGTGGTTGAAGGAGCCACAGGTTGCTGGTCATGCAGCTTTGTGTTCCTCCTCCATCCCTGAAACTAGGACACACAAGCCCTCATGAACATCAAAATCATCCAATGAAAAGAGGAACAAAAAGAAGACCTCCAAGATGATGGAGGTTCCAGTGGTCCCCATACCTCTGTACGTCACATGTTCTCTTTCAGTGCACGATGTGGAACTCCCAGTGGTCCCTGTGGTACAGGATACCCCCACATGACCTCATTCAGAACCAATGTGTATTGATGCTGTATCCCCATAAATGATGGCAGAAGGACACCAAAGGGTATGACCTGCCTTTTTGGTCCCTTCACGCCCCCACAGGATATTGATAGCATGATCTTCCAGTGAAACCTCGTTGAGGTACAATACTCTTACATGTTTCCACTAGTTTCTGCATTGTTCTCCAGGGAAGTTTTTTCCCAGCATTGAGAACTTTTACTCTCCTTGGTTGTCAGGGCCATTTTAAGAATTGAATTACGATGAAAGATTGCGCAGATTTAGATCCCTTCGCCTCTCCCATCGTCTTTAGCAATCTGTCATCTGAAGGTACTGATGCACCTGTCCAGAGCACAACCACAGTCATTCTGTTAACAGGATAAGTTCACTAATAGATGCCTGTACACTTTTGCTTCTTGTGAGGGATAAGGATTTTGTGGATAATATTTGTCAGAAGAGAGATGCAAAAATTACTGCAGGCTGCTGCTAATATTAGAACTCCATCAGATCTTCTGAAAACAGCATCAGAACACCATGTGGCTGTGAGAGCTTCTGACAATGATTAGCTGTGTAAAATCTGCTTCCACGAAGAAGTGGGAGTACTGTTCTTTTCCTACAGAAATATTGTTGCTTGTGTTAAATGTGAACCTCCCCTTTCCTCGTGTGCTGTGTGTCAGAGCCCTGTTTTAGCTACAGTAAAAGCATCTTTGACGATGGAAACAATTTTTTAAGAGATAATATATTTTACAATGTATTTTTATACTTCATTAACACATGCTGTGAACGATAAAGCATTATAGTTAAAATGGGTTCTTGTCTTATTTTTTTTCCTACATCAATCACACTTAGGTTTTCCCTTAATATGATAACTATGATTACATTGTGATCTTAACAGCTCTTGGCCTGTATTGAAGAATGGTGATTTTTTACTGTCAAGGCGTGGAACTGACGTACAATACTACCATTTTGTCAATGTGTGCAGACTTCCATGGGTTCAGAAAACATCACTTCCTCCCCCAGCAGAGTACTATTGTTAAGATCTGTGCTAGAAAGTTCCCTATGATTCAGTAACAAGTGCTTTGCGACATGTGCACCCCAATAAGGTAGCAGGGACTAGATTCTGTATTGGGGTAAATTGCAGGGAGAGACCTTCTGCTGTTGCTCCATTACACCATTGACAAGAAATCACTAGAAGCAACACCAGTCATAAAAAATATCTGGATGTAAGCATCTGCATTGTTGTGAAATCCTTCCTGTACGTTACACTGCTAATTTTCTTATTGTGACGCTCTCTAGCTAACCAGTGATGGGTAGAGGGCTCGACAGCCTTCTAACTATTGGAACAATGCTATCAGGATATGATGGGATTTCGACAGAATTAGCAGGGGTCTGTGACTTGGCTGAGACATCCTTACTCGTGAAATTTAGGTGATGCAACTGCCAAATTTCGAATACTGGAAAATTCATAAGACTGTGCGAGGGTACGTGATGCACCGACAAAGGGGGAGTCGAGAGGTGAGCTTCACCTAAATGTTGTGAGGAACTGTATTACTCCCTCCCACATACCTCTTGCGAAGTAACTGCTATGTCAAAATTAGGGGATAATACAAAGTAGCAGAAGTTCCGACTTTTGTTTTCCTGATAAATGAGAGGCAGCGTGCTTGTGTAAGTTTTGTTTGCCTATAAATGAATAAACCGACATCTTAATAGGTAGACTGAAAGAAATGTCTTGAAAACACATCTTTAGGACCACACACAGAACGTGTCGTCCGTGGAAATACGCTTAAGGGGAGTTACAACGGAAAAACTCACATTATTGGATTTTTATCTCATTATAAAATTTACAATTTTACGAATAAAATGATATACATATCACTTATAAACTCACATGGGAAGTGACTTCTGAAATTTTCCCGGCGTATTTCTTCTTCTAATAATTTCCGGGTATGCAGCCGGATCCCGTCGACATTCTGCCACGATATTTCGGCTCAGATACGTCCGGCCATCATAAGGTGAGTACACAACTACTGAACAGCCCAGAGGTCAGAGGCACAAGACTGAGGGATGTACCCTCTGCTGTTTGCGAAGTACTAGCGTAGCTAAGACGCTTCTCCTTCTTACTTGAAGATTGATGTTGGTGACATGGCGGTTGGAATTTTTGCTTGACTTTTGTGCAAATATATATATATTTTTTAAATAAATAGGTGAAAGGATAGTTAGAGCGATAGTGGAAGAATCTGGAAAACGAATGGCCCCATTGACTGGCCATTTTTTTTCTTTTTTTTTTTTTTTTTTAATAGAAGATAGGACAGTAGAAGGGATAGTAGAAGTGGTTGGAAGACGAATGGCCCATTGGCTGGCCGAGGATCATGATTAAGTTGATTAAGTATAATTAGTGATAGAATAAAGGATAGGAGGAGGAACAGCGTGAGTTGATAGAAAACGAAAGGCCATTTTCCTGGCCTCTTCTTTTTGGCGGCATCTTTTGATGGCGGTGGCAGACAGTCTTGAGGTGGGGTGGGAAGAAAGAGAAAGCAGTGTGAGAGTGACAGATAAGAGGTGAAAAAGGAGAGCCTGTCATGATTAGGCCGGTAGTGGGGAGGGTGTGGGGCTGATGAGGGTGGCATTCTATAGGGGGTGGATGACATGACTAGGGGAAATGAATCAATGATATGAGAGATGGTAGACTACCTGAATTGTGGTGACTGATGAGTGCAGATCATGGGGGGCGGAACAGAAGGTCAGGCCATCGAGTGGTGGCTAGACGATGGACACGGGTGCCCAAGGAAAGGATTAAGGGATTAGGGGAGTGATGGGTTTGTTGGTAAAAGGAATTGGCTGCGGAGAGGATACGGGTACGAAGGAGCGGCACCTCGGCCAGGATGTGGAGCTCTTGGGTTGGGAAGTCGAAAGGGAGGTGGAGGGCACGCCGCAGAGCCCGGTTCTGGACGGTTTGGAGTCGGCGGAGGTGGGTGGGGGCAGCATTGCCCCACACCACCACCGCGTATTCAAGGATGGGGCGGACAAGGGAGGTGTACAATCTAAACTGAACAGCCCAGGTGCAGTCGCGGTATTTATGTCGAATCTCGTACATACGAAATGTACTGGCATCCTACAGCGCATGCGTCAGTTGTTGATATGCGCGGCATAGCCGGGTTGTACGTGCTGCCCTCGGTGGTGAGAGTAAAAGGTCATCTAGTCATTGGGTATCGAATGACGCCGTCGATTCCGCTGTGATGGTATAATTTTAATAACAGGGTTCCAATTTTTATACAGCTGAAAGCCGTTGTCACGATTTATAAGATTATCAGCAAGACGTATTTCCACTGATCCTTTGATTACAGAATCCCAAAATCCGGAAACCGGAGCTAGAATTTTTGTTCCATTGTATTCCATTGAATGTCCCAAAGAAATACAGTGCTCTGCTACTGCCGATTTTGATGGTTGCAGCAGACGGGTGTATCTTTCATGTTCTGTACATCGTTCATAGACAGTTCTTGTCGTCTGGCTAATATATGCAGAGCCTCATTCACAGGGAATTTTGTAGACGCCTGCTTTCTTCAGTTGTAAATCGTCTTTAACGGATCCAACCAGGATCAAACTGGCTCTGAGCACTATGCGGCTTAACTTCTGAGGTCATCATTCGCCTAGACCTTAGAACTAATTAAACCTAACTAACCTAAGGACATCACACACATCCATCCCCGAGGCAGGATTCGAACTTGCGACGGTAGCGGTCGCCCAGTTCCAGACTGTAGCGCCAAGAACCGCACGGCCACGCCGGCCGGAATCCAGCCAGGGCCCGGTTCTTTGCTGGTGGACGGAAGATAACCTTGATTTTATTTTTCTTCAGTAATCTGCCTATTTTCGACGACACAATCCCGGCATATGGAAGGAACGCAGTTGATTTATAGTCATCAGCGTCCTCAGTGCGTTGCTTCTTGTTATGACAGTTGCGCATGGCCTTCCTTATTTGGCGTGAAGTGTAGCCATTCTCTTTAAAACCCTTCTCCAAGTGTTCTAATTCTGCGTGGAGGTTTATAGCATGCGATATTACATGCGCTCGATGTATTAAGGTACTGAGAAACACTGGCTGTTTGTGCTGGGTGATGGCAGCTTGACGCCTGGAGGTACAGATCTGTGTGAGTCGGGTTCCTGGACACAGAATGTGCTAATGACCCATCATTTTTACGGCGTACTAGCGCGTCTAGAAATGGTAAAGCGCCATCTTTTTCAATCTCCATCGTGAATTTGATGTTCTCATATAATGAGTTTAAGTGATGAAGGAATTTCTCCGGTTCCTGTCTGGCATGAGGCCATACAACCAAATTATCATCTATGTACCGCCAGAAGACCGAAGGCTTTAAAACAGCAGACTCAAGTGCTTTCTCCTCAAAATCCTCCATAAAATCATTAGCTACCACAGGAGACAAAGAGCTCCTCATGGTGACGCCGTCGGTTTGTTCAAAGAATTCGTCATTGAATAAAAAGTACGTTGAGGGGAGTATATGTTCAAACAAGGCCGTCAGTTATGCGCTGAATAAGTTACCAATAAGATGTAACGAATCCATTAAAGGCACTTTGGTAAAATGTGAGACCACATCAAAGCTGACTAATAAATCCGAGCTGCTAAGCTTAACTTCCTTCAAGCGACTGACAAAACCCTCGGAATTACGTATATGGTGGCAACATTTACCCACATATGGCTTTAGTAGTGAGACCAGATATTTTGCTGTAGAATAGGTCGCAGCACCAATATTACTCACCATTAATCGTAATGGGGCACCATTCCTGGTGTATCTTGGGAAGACCATAGAGTCTTGGTGGTACTGCGTTGTGTGGTCTCAATCTCTTGATAACTTGTTCAGGTAGAGAACAGTCGTTCAGAAGTGTAGCAGTTTTCCTTGATATTCGGCTTGTTGGGTCCTTTTCAATTCTGCAGTACGTAGAATCATTCAGCTGACTATATATCTTCTCGTTGTAGGCTTCTCTTGTCAGAAGAACTGTGGCATTACCCTTATCCGCAGGCAGTACGGCTGTGCTAGTATCTTCTCTGAGGCTGCGGAGAGCAGCTCTTTCAGCTGGCGAGATGTTACTTCGTTATTGCGCACACTTCAACAACGTTCGGCAAGATTCACGTCGAATTTCGTCAGCAGAATCCACAGGGAGACGTCTAATGGCTTGCCTGTTCGTACTGTTCCTGTGAGCCCAGCCTGCCTTGGCCCAGGATACGCCGTCAATCCAGTCCCAGCTGAGAGAAGAACATCTTGCTGCAATCTTCAGATGTAAATAATATAAATTCCTGGAAACAGCGTCTAACTCAGGACGTGTAAAACGGATTCGTTCTCTTACTAAGGCCAGTCTCGCCTTGCGTTTTATATTGTTGGAAGCCACACTATTAATAAAATGAAGAACTCTTCCGAAAGTTGGAATCAAGTTATTGTCTCTACATTTCAGTAAAAAATTTAGTGAACACAGCAACCTGCCTCTTTCTCACGTAATTTATCCAGTCCGTGGATATCCTGAACCATCTCCTCCCCATAGAGGTATTTGATGTGACTTCTGAAATTTTCCCAGGATATTTTTTCTTCTAATAATTTCCGGGTATGCAGCCAGATCCAGTCGACATTCTGCCACGATATTTCGGCCCAGAGACGTCCGGCTTTCATCGGGTGAGTACACAACTACTGAAGAGCCCAGGTGTGGTCGCGGTATTTGAGCCAAATCTCGCGCATGCGAAGTGTACTGGCTTCCTATTGCGCATGCATCAGGTGTTGACATGCGCGGCATAGCCGAGTTGTACGTGCTGCCCTCAGTGGTGAAAGTAAAAGTTCATCTAGTCATTGAGTATCGAATGACGCCGTCGATTCCGCTGTGATTGTATAATTTTAATAACAGGATTCCACCAAATATGTAATTCTGAGGATTTTGTCAGTCGCTTGAAGAAAGTTAAGCTTAGCAGCTCGGATTTATTAGTCAGCTTTGGTGTGGTCTCACTTTTTACCAAAGTGCCTTTAATAGATTCGTTACATGTTATTGGTAACTTATTCAGCGCAGAACTGACGGCCTTGTTTGAACATATACTTCCCTCAACGTAATTTTTATTCAATGACGAATTCTTTGAACAAACAGACGGCGTCACCATGAGGAGCTCTTTGTCTCATGTGGTAGCTAATGTTTTTATGGAGGATTTTGAGGAGAAAGCACTTGAGTCTGCTGTTTAAAGCCTTCGGTCTTCTGGCGGTACGTAGATAATACTTTTGTTGTATGGCCTCTTGGCAGAAAGGAATCGGAGAAATTCCTCCATCACTTAAACTCATTATATGAGAACATCAAATTCACGATGGAGATTGAAAAAGATGGCGCTTTACTATTTCTAGACGAGCTAGTACGCCGTAAAAATGATGGGTCATTAGCACATTCTGTGTCCAGGAACCCGACTCACACAGATCTGTACCTCCAGGCGTCAAGCTGTCATCACCCAGCACAAACAGCCAGTGTTTCTCAGTACCTTAATACATCGAGCGCATGTAATATCGCATGCTGAAAACCTCCACGCAGAATTAGAACACTTGGAGAAGGTTTTTAAAGAGAATGGCTACACTTCACGCCAAATAAGGAAGGCCATGCGCAACTGTCATAACAAGAAGCAACACACTGAGAAGGCTGATGACGACTATAAATCAACTGTGTTCCTTCCATACGCCGGGATTGTGTCGTCGAAAGTAGGCAGATTACTGAAGAAAAATAAAATCAAGGTTACCTTCCGTCCACCAGCAAAGAACCGGGCCTTGGTTGGATCCGTTAAAGACGATTTACAACTGAAAAAAGCAGGCGTCTTCAAAATTCCCTGTGAATGTGGCTCTGCATATATTGGCCAGACGACAAGAACTGTCTATGAACGATGTACAGAACATGAAAGATACACCCGTCTGCGGCAACCGTCAAAATCGGCAGTAGCACAACACTGTATTTCTTTGGGACATTCAATGGAATACAATGGAACAAAAATTCTAGCTCCGGTTTCCGGATTTTGGGATTCTGTAATCAAAGAATCCGTGGAAATACATCTTGCCGATAATCTTATAAATCGTGACAACGGCTTTCAGCTGTATAAAAATTGGAACCCTGTTATTAAAATTATACAATCACAGCGGAATCGAAGGCGTCATTCGATACCCAATGACTAGATGACCTTTTACTTTCACCACCGAGGGCAGCACATACAACTCGGCTATGCCGCGCATGTCAACAGCTGACGCATGCGCTGTAGGATGCCAGTACATTTCGCATACGCGAGATTCGGCATAAATACCGAGACTGCACCTGTGCTCTTCAGTAGTTGCATGGGGAGCCCAAATGGCCTGAGCAGATCGGCGAATATTTCGTCGTTCTGCGCATGACGTCAGCATAGGAGCACGTTGTGTCGAGGCGCCAAAAGAGCTTTTTTATCGGTGTTGTTGTTTTACTTTAGTTTGTGGTGTTGTTGCGGTACGTTGTAAAAGTTTTGCGTTAAAATGCATGAATGTGCTGTAACAGGGTGTCTGTCGTGCAGCCGAAAGACAAATGGCACGGATATAATTTATCATTCGTTCCCAAAAGACGTCAAAGTGCAGAAGACCTGGATAATGAAGTGCCACCGAAAAGATAGCTTCAATGTTGCGACGTCAACTGTTTGTTCGTTGCATTTCACATCCGATGATTATCTACGTGACTTGCGAGCAGAACTTCTCAATTTACCGCCGAAGAAAACACTTAAACCAGACGCAGTGCCGAGTGTAAATATACCAAGAAGTGTACCCAGTGTTAGTGGAAATTCAGGCCCTGATGACACAGTTTCTCCGAATAGGGCAGACAGGTTGCAGGCAAGACAGACAATGAAAAATGCAATTGGGCAACTGGCTAGTGTGTCTCCGAAAAAAAGAAAAATATACCAGTCAACAGCGACAGAAGACTGTGACACTGATAGTAAACAGATCAGCGAACTCTGTAAACGTATAGAAGAATTAGAATACAGGAACCGCAGACTGACAGCTATGTGTGCAAACCTCCGGTGTAGTGAGAAGTGTTTGAAACTCAAATTGAAAGATTGTGGTGAGAAAATAAAATATCAACAAAAGTGTCAAAAGAAGCAAGTGCAGGAGTGAGTGACTCAAATATTAGGCAAATTGTTTTCAAAGCCGGCCGCGGTGGCCGTGCGGTTCTGGCGCTGCAGTCTGGAACTGCGGGACTGCTACGGTCGCAGGTTCGAATCCTGCCTCGGGCATGGGTGTGTGTGATGTCCTTAGGTTAGTTAGGTTTAAGTAGTTCTGAGTTCTAGGGGACTTATGACCTAAGGTGTTGACTCCCATAGTGCACAGAGCCATTTGAACCATTTTTTTTGTTTTCAAAAACACAGATAAACTGCTTGTTGAGTGGAAAGAAATGAGCAAAATGGCAAAGTGAAGATATCTGTAAAGCGGTTACACTTCGTGCTATGTCTAGGAAGTGTTATTTGTTTCTAAGAAATCAGGTCGGTTTCCCACTTCCAGGACTGTCAACACTTAGGAGATGGACGTCACGCTCTTTCAGATGCTTTCCTGGTGTGCTGGCAGATGTTTTGCAACTAATGAAAGCACACTCATCTGTGTTGACAAAAACTGAACGTGTGTGTGTGTGTATCATTCGACGAAATGAATGTAGATAGCAATATTACTTATGATCCTGTTGAAGATCGTGTCTCTGTACGAGATGTTGGTTACGATGTTGTTGCGGTAGTGTGCGACCTTGGGACAAAAAATCGATGTGTGTGGAAAGATTTTAACGTGACAGAAAAAAATTCCTGCTTTTCCAATCCGCAGTATAAAAAGAAACGAATCTGGGTGTTTTCAGATGTTCCGAATTTGTTTAAATTAATGGGGAACCACTTTCTGGATGACGAACTAAAGCTTCCAAGTGGGAAAATTGTTAATAAATCTATTGTAGAAAGACTGCTAGCATTAGATAGGAGTGAAATGAAGTTGTGTCCTAAACTGTCACAGCTTCATCTCAGTGTCAACGGGGGAGAGCGTCAAAAGGTTTATTTGGCAATGTAACTTTTTCCGAATACCACAGCTAAAGCTATAAAGTACCTAATGCCTGAAGAAGAGGAAGCAGCAAATTTTTGTTCAGTTAGCAAACGACGCATTTGATATTCTGAATGCTCAGAGGTACAATAAGAATGCGTTATCATGTGGTTATGGGATACATGAGGATGTTCAAGAAAGAAAACCGAGAGAACTGTATAAGTGTACCGAAAAAATGCGTGTAGGCAATGCAAATCACTTGCTCCCATTCCAGAAAGGCATTATTTGGACTGTTTTAAGACCTTCAGCCACTACAAATGACATATATTTTAACTGCAAGATTGAACCAGGATGCACTGGAAAATTTTTTCTCACAGATCAGAGGAATTGGTCATTTCCATTTGAACCCTTCTCCAACAGAAGTAAAATATCGATTACGGCTGTTACTGCTAGAACACAGTGCTCATGACATTCCTCTGTCAAGTGACACATCAGTAGAGGCAGATGAGTGACGGATTTTTGGCGTCATACCTGTTCACAGGAAATTTGCCTGACATGAGCGAAGCACTGCAGATGATAGATGGTGAAAAAGAGCTACGAGATATTAACTTTCCTCTTCAACCTGCACCAGAAGAATCTGCTGTCAAAGAGGGATGTGACTGCTTTGCAGAAGGATTCCGTTACCTGGCTGGCTACATTGCATATCATGCAAAGAACTGTGACAAGACACTGGGAACGCTGTCTCCTGATATTTTAAGTCCTCCAACAAATGAAAATTATGGTTGGATTGCAGCCCTGTCTTACAGTTCCAACAGATGAGTGGCTACATAAGGTGTCTCAGTTTGAACTAATTTTTAATGAATTTAATGGATTGGATAGTATTTCCAAGGAAAAAAATACAGTAAAAACAATAGGCACTGCTGTCCAAACTAAATATTCGGAATGTTCTTCACAAGTTATAAAACTGTATGTCTGAACACGACTTTTCATTCGTATGCGGTTCCTCAATACGAAGCATAAAATGCAGAAAGCAGCTGCAGCACAGAAGCGGAAATCAAGACAGTGGCACTCTTCTACCACTGCAAACATCTAAACAGGTAAATCAACTGTTTTAAATAATTTCCTGAGAACTTATTGCTGTTACAAGTAGTTGCTTGTCCTTAGTAAGAGTCGCTTGTTGCTCAACCTGCTGCCTCGCATTGCTCCTACAGTGACGTCACTGCGCCAGCCAATCACAGCCGATTTAGCTTCGGGCCCAACGTCCCTTTTAAATAACCTTGAGTAGTTGTGTACGGACGTCTCCGGGCCAAAATATCGTGGCAGAATGTCGACGGGATCCGGCTGTATACCCGGAAATTATTAGAAGTACACATGGGAAGTACTTTAAATATAATCTACACCGGTTGAAAATGTTAAAATTTTTACTTTCATTGCTTCAAGATCTAATAAAATCGGTAATTTTTTATATAGAAGGCTGTGGATTGCTGTGTTATAAAGGTCATGTCCAGAAGAGGATGGGCACCGGGTTGATGAAGTTGAAACAAAGTTTGAGAGAAAATTAACTTTCTGATGGTAAAACAATAAGAGGCAGGCTGACAGACAAAATGATTGATGAACTACAACAATATTATGGGATGGCCATTAGAAATAATACTGAGGATTTGTTGAAAATGAAGCAGGCAGTATGGACTACCTTATTCCACAGACTGTCAACTGATGAAAAATCAGTACATTACCTTTGCCCTCCTGGACCTGATTCATGGTGCAATTACTGCAATGCCCAGTAGTCAAACACTTCATACATCCATAAACATTCCATCCCAGCAGCAGTCATGGTTATCATAAAACCTATTTACAGAGACCTGGCAAATCCTGAATTACTGAAGAAGGTTCTCTATGGTCAGACTCAAAATCGCAATGAGTCATTCAATAATCTTATATGGACTCAAGTACCAAAAAATGTTTTTGTTGGAACGAAGAGATTGAAGTGGGGGTCAGTGATGTAGGGTGAAAGTGCTACAGCATATGGGATATAATCCTGGAGAAAACTGCGTCAGAGAACTTGAACAGGTGGACAAGGTTCGCATTGATAAAGAAGAGTATGCGGCACAGTTGGCCACTAAGGAGTCCAGAAAGAAGAAAATACTTGGAAAAGATCAAGAGGATGATATACAGTATGGCGCAGGGTACTTCTGAGTGACTAAAAATAAAAAAATTAAGCATATATTAAGTGTGTTACAGTCTTTTGAAACTTTTAGAAGCCGTTCCTGAAAATTTACATGTTCTGTTGCATTTTTCCCCAAAATCTCAGAAATCACTTCTAGTAGAGTATTCAAATGTTCAGGCGGGAATAACATACATGTCCTGAGTCTACTGAACTGAAAGAACAACATAATGTTATGTATAATTTAAATTATTTAGGATAACGTACAAAATTGTACACAAAATTTTAACTATGTAATTAAAAAATTGTATTACCGAAAGCAGTGGCTGAAATGCAATTATTGTAGTTCAGTAGGCTCAGAACATACAGTTTAGTATTCTGTATAAGTTTCATGTCAATGGCTACAGTGGTTCTTGAAATACAGGGCAGCCAAGTCACTAAATTTAATATTGTCAGGATAGGGCATTCCAACTTCGCTTAACGATTTTCAGGTGGGAAGATGGGAAGCATATTGTTTGCTGTTGGTGAAACGTTCTGGTATTTCCCCAGTTCTGGAGGTTGGTGACGTTTAAGTGCCCACGTGTCCATCATTCCTTCTCAGAAGAATAGGATGGCTTTTGCGAGTCTGGACAAGTTGAGGAATATCTCTGAACCACCCTCAAAGCACCCTCTTGTGTTTGAAGATACGAATCCCTTTGCTCTTTGTCACGCCTTTTTGTGTGCAAGTGTTCCAGGAATAACAAGTACTCTGGGGGCTTACACAAGGCAAGCTTTTAGGGCAGCGCCAACATAAAGCAAGCCATTAATGGTTTTCAGGTCCTCAGACAGGAAGCATGATGGTGTTTCCTATCAATTCTGGAGGTCGGTCACAGCTTAAAGCCTACTTTACATGACGACACTAGGTTGCAGGCAACTATGCTACCAGCTACTGTGCATGCGCGCCACGCGTTTGCGCAACTCGTCGGTGAAACTAAACAGTTGCGGTGCGTTTCAACTTTAGCCACACTAGTTGCATGAGTTTTGAAATTGTGTGTTCATAGAGTGTAGGCAAACTGAAATATGAAGTGGGGAACGGAGAATAATGTTCGCTTTTTGGACATCTATGCTTTGCATAGGTGTTTGTGGGATTTCAGTGATGCTGATTACAAAAATAAGCAACATATTGCTGCTCCTGAGACCGTCATGTGTGATCAGAACATAGATAGTTTGACAATATGTGAGCTGCAGGGCAAAATTTATTGAATTAGGAGCACATATACAACTGGATTAAGAAAAATACAAGCAAATGTAATTCTAGCTATAGAAATGTTCTTGTCTACAAGACTAAAATCCCATCGTTCGAGTTGGCCGACTCTTTTTTTTAAGGAATATTGTTGGTAGGAAGGAAGGCTACACAAATAAAGAAGCTACATTCTTTATTCAATAGTCCTCTATTTAAAACGTAACACAGTGCTCCTCATTAACTTATGTCTGAATTTTGAAATATTGCCACTATACAGATCTATCTTCAAGAGAGTAGTTTGAAAACCATTCTCTTCTTAATGCGACCTGCTGTTAATGTTAATAATTATTACTGTTAATAATTATTGGTGTTAATGAAAAAGCGTCATCAACAACTAAAACCGCATCTCATAGCATTCCGAGTGTTCTGGATTGTAACGCATGAAATGTGATATGTAATTTCAGTTCTGGCGACAGTGCTTCATATATTGTAATATCTTTATTCCTTGTCGCATAATTAACTCTATTTAGAAGAAACGTTAACAGTTCTGGTGACATTATAAGATAACTAAAATAATTTCTTGGGTCTTCCATTACAAATTATTTCAGGTTGCTGAGCAACCCAGCTGACGTCTTTTCTTCATCCAGTCACTAATCGAAACACGTTTCTTACTTTTTTCTTATGCAGCGATTCCATGCAGCAAGCTTTAACTCTATCACAACTCATGCGACGTGCAGCTGCCAAAACTTTCATTTCAGACATGACTCAGGAGACCACAAAACGACGAAACTGAATTATATACTGGTTTCGCTGTGTCTACAGCCAAATATGAAACCATCTGCGTGCAAATCATTCCACGCAATGAGTGGCGCAACCCAATGTCGTGGTGTAAACTAGACTTAAGTGTGTAGCTGTTCCAGGAAATTCTTAGCTCTTTGTCGGTGTCTTTCAAGTGTGCAGGTATTCCAGGAATCCTTTCACTCTTTTTTAATGTTTCAGGCAGAACTTCAAGAGGGCGTTATGAGCAGCTAGTCAAGAAAGCAAGCTGCCAACAAAGAAAGATCTGGGGAAAACCCAGTTCTGGAGACTACCTATGGATACAGAGCAAGACCCATGGGTTTTTTACGGCACTCAGTAAGCTGGTGGGGCAGCCTGAGGGACAATAGGCCACCCACCACCCTGCAGGTCTTCCAAGGTCGCAACCGCCAGAGCACAGGCCTGAGTTTACTCGGCAACCATTAGATGGCTCAGACATGCAGTGCAGGCAGTCCACTGTGGGGAGAGATGGCTGCACTGCATGAGCAGCAGTGCACACATGCCCCATAGTTTTTCTTTCTATGTTTATATCTACAGTCACAATTTATTTATTTTGTCTACTGGCTACCAGTTTTGGTACACATATCATCCTCAGGCCAACCCTTTGCACACAGTCCTCATGCTTCCGTCCCAAGTGGGTATGCCAAATAATTGTATACAACAATTGAATAGAGATTTTGAGACTATACAGTGTGCAGTTACACCTGCATTGCACGCGTTTTCCTATGAGAAGGGACAGATTTTGGCATCATTAACAGTGTTGTTCAGTTGAAATAAGCCATATTTATGCTTAGCACAAGTGACCTGGGAAAGTAAGTCAGATGGTTCAAATCTGACAACTGTCATATAGTATGATGTCACAGCAACCATGCAGGCTGTGTCAGCTATGAAATGTCATTATTCTTGTATTACATTCCTGCAGCATTGTCAACAATTTGCACCAGACAGTCAAGTTCACTACCTCTGCAACTGACAGAGTGGAGGTGGCTCTCAGATGACTCATTTCTTTTTAGTCACTGTCTGATTCGATCACAATTCATTATTTTCTTCTTTAGCCAAAAAAAGTTCTAGATTTTGGGATGCATAATTCTGTTATGAATATTGTTTATGGCTGTGTAACACGATCTCTCTCTCTCTCTCCCTCCCTCTCTCTCTCTCTCTCTCTCTCTCTCTCTCTCTCTCTCTCTCTCTCACACACACACACACACACACACACACACACACACTTACTAAAATACAGAAAATGTAACAGTATTGTACATTAATATTGCAGGAAATAAATGATTTTGTTGCTTCATCTACAAGAGTGTGTGCAGTATTTGCAGTATGATATTTTGCAATTTCATGTCTCAAGTTTTGTATTTTACGCGTTTTAAGAATCCTGCTATTGAATAGAAACGATGATCAAGTAAGAGTGGCCTTAGGATTTTACTAAAAAGTGAGAATGGTGAAATAATTTTATCTTATGTGGAAGACTGTTGTAGATTTATGTCATACTGTTTGTAATGGGACTTTTATAAGCTGATACAGTTACTGACTGGATATGAAACTTTCCTTTTTGTTTTATAAAATGTTCATGGATATCGAACTTTTTATTTATGTATGTTACAGACTGACCAACATTAGTAATACAGGAGCAAGGGCGGAAATGGGCGCTTTAACAGAGCCTAGGGAAATTTTTGCATGTCTATTTTCCTTAACAAATTCTGTGGTTTGCGAGTCTGAGACAGCTGACATGTGCCATGGAGTGCACTGCAGTAGCAAATCGTGTTAAACAGCACATCCCATGCGATATGGATGTTGTGTATCATGCAGTTGGATTTCCCATATGCATCCACGTCAATAACAGCTACCTTGTACCATGTGAGGATTGTCTTAGGGCTTCTCCTGCGTTACCACTATTTGAATTTGTGTAGAAAGCCCTGTATTCATCTTACCAGAACTATTGTTCTTCCGTACACCACACTTCAGTAATTCCAACTCTATCTAATGTCAACTTACTCATTTCCATTTTTAAATTCTCCAACCTATCTACCCACCTAAATAGTTTAACACGTCAGATTCCAACTCATAAAATGCCAGTTTTGTGTTTTCTGATGATGACATCCTCATGACTAGACCCAGCTGAAGATTCAAATGAGGTACTATTTTACCTGTCGTTAATCATGTCCAAGAGAATTCCATCATCACTGAACAATACAGAGGAAGAGCTGCATGTCCTCAGGAAAAAAATATCAGATAAGCTTTACCTTGCTTTCAGTCATTTGCAGTTCCAGTACAAGTTCAACTTGGCTCATGCTACAAGGCCACATCATTCAGATATTTCGACTGTTGCCCCTGCAACTACTGATAAAGCTGTTACCATCTTCAGGTTAGCCTGTCCTCTCCATAGATACCTCTCTGATGTGGTTGCACTACACTACAGCTACCTTTATCATTGAGGTGGTAGGGCATGCAACACACCCCTCCTTGGCAAGGTCCCCAGCTCATGATGAGGGAGATTATCAGTACTAATGACACCTAAAGCCTCCACCTAAATTTAATGCAAAAGAATCATGTCTCCCATAAGGTGAGGTGATATAACTGTTTATTTGTAAAACCTGCTTCCTTATTAAATTTCAATATGGGTAAGGTACAAAGAGTACAGGAACTGGTGTGATGTAAGCTTAAGTAGAACATTATGTAGACGAGGCAGTCAGCTGCTTCAGGGTGACAGTGCTGTTTCAGGTGTATATGGTCAGAAATGGTGCATGGGAAAACAGTTTCTTTCTCAAGTGTTACAGAAGTTCTTGGTGGATGTAGAGCTTCTGTAGCATGAGAAATGCATGGAACGACTCTTCCATAGGCGAATGGCGGGAGGTGGTCTGCTGAGCAATACACTAACATCACGAAGTTGTACTATCAGTTTATTAACCTTTCGGGTTATATAGCATTTTGTTAATGACAAATTCAACCAGAAAGTGTAGAAGATGGCCTACTCAGGTAAATTCCACTTCAATAATGAATATCAATTCATTACTTCATAAACTAATATTTACATACTAATTTAACTTTCGAAAGCATACATAAAGTGGAAAGGTGTCTGCTGATGCCTTGATGTGCAGTCCACCGAGATTCGATATTCGACTTCCATAGCAGACGATCACGTACATAACTGTCCACGAAAATACTAGCCTTGGTGCTAATAAAGTACTTTTACGTTTACTAACTTTTGTATCCCACTGGATACAAACACAATTTGCTCATTATATCCACAATAGTCAAGTACATATTGCTCAGAGTAAATTTCAAACCCAGTTTGTATACTATGTTGCTGTCTAAACGAATTCTGAGTGGCAGCAAGTTTTAATTCCCCTCAAATATACATACATTATGTGTCGAGCAGGCAGTGACTTAAGTCATGTGAAAAAGTATAATTTGTACATGTGAAGCTATTTAGAATTACAGTAGTTCCAACTTCTTTAGACATGATGCTGCTACATCAAGACAGGTAAGTGATTCTGGAATTAAGTTTTCATTTGCGTGATTTTCTGTGTTTGCTTAGATTTCGTACATGTTGATGGCCCACTGGTCGTATGACGAAGTTTTAACTCTCGTTTCAATGTTAAGTTCGGAATATGCAGGTGTGGAAGCATTGCGTTTCGAAGCACACTTTTACTTTCTGTCTCTGAAGGAGAGGCACACATGGCAGAGCAGTTTCAGTTTCTACTGTTTGTCACTTTTACTATCTTGAAAACAAGTGAAAGTCACAAATTCTGTTAGATTTTACTTTCGATCACATTCTGGCCAACGTTACTTAGTGAATATTACTCTCACGACCTTTGATTGTAAGCATCACGAAAGCCATCTCGTTAAGCCTCGCATGATAAGGCGAATGCCTGAGAGCAACTTTTTTATGTGCTTCCTTACAAACTTTTTTTATAAGGTTCCATACGGTACTGAGTAGTTACAGGATGTAACACAGCTGAGTATCAGGTCAACCCTTGGGTGTAATGACAACAGTAAGTGCTGGATTGGCATTGTTCAAGACGCATATATATGTTCCAATCCATAGTTACTGTGTTTGCACGTAGTCAAGAAAGTAGCAAGTCTCCAAATCCTCAAGTCAATGTATGCTGACATTGTTCACTGGAATTATAAACCTTCGTCCAGATATAGAGATAGAGGTAATTATTTGGAAACACCAAACTTGCTGAGATCTGTTCTATAATAAACTACTATCAGCAAAAATTAGCACAATTTCTTGTTAGATCCTGATAAATTTTCAGTATGGTTCAGATATTGTCAACTTGGATTAAATGTTGAGAAATGTAAAACTGTGAACCTCTCAAAACAAAACCGCTAATGCATGGATCTACGAAAAGGACTTTCTGATCATTTTGACAGCAACGTAAAGTATATGGTGGTAGGAACTCACAAACAGGAGAGGAAAATATGTAGAAAGGTATGTCAGGCTAGTGAAAAATATTGAAGCCTTCAAAGAGAACCAAAAGCAGTTGATAAGACAAACAAGAGCCAAATCAGCAAATGAAATTGTTTCAGAATCAACAAATAAAATGAAAGGAGCGAAGGATATAACTAATAATGAGAGGGGTTACAAAAACACACAGAGAGAACAAATTAAATGTCAACTGTGTAATTGAGTGACAAAATAGTCCCGGTTAAAACAGAAATTGCCAAAACCATTAATAATAACTATATCAATACAGTAGAAAACATACAGAATGGAACAAATAGCCAAGTAAGTCACCAGACCATAGTTACAAATAATCCAAACCACTCAATGTTCTTGTAACTAGTACCTGAAGAGGAACTGGCAAATGGTTTCAAAAAGCTAAAGGTAAAAAAGTCTGCTGGAAATGAGGAAATATCAAACTATCTAACCAAGGAGATGCTGTAGAAAGAACTACAACACTATTGGATATCGCCAACTGCTCCTTCAAAGAAGGACTGTTTCATGATCAATTTAAATTAGTTAAAGTAAAAACGCAAACAACTATGATCCCAAAAATTGCAGACCAATATCTTTAGTATCAGCCTTGCCACAACTAGCATCAATGCTCACACTCAATAGACTTACATCTACATCTACATCCATACTCCGCAAGCCACCTGACGGTGTGTGGCGGAGGGTACCCTGAGTACCTCTATCGGTTCTCCCTTCTATTCCAGTCTCGTATTGTTCGTGGAAAGAAGGATTGTCGGTATGCTTCTGTGTGGGCTCTAATCTCTCTGATTTTATCCTCATGGTCTCTTCGCGAGATATACATAGGAGGGAGCAATATACTGCTTGACTCTTCGGTGAAGGTATGTTCTCGAAACTTTAACAAAAGCCCGTACTGAGCTACTGAGCGTCTCTCCTGCAGAGTCTTCCACTGGAGTTTATCTATCATCTCCGTAACGCTTTCGCGATTATTAAATGATCCTGTAACGAAGCGCACTGCTCTCCGTTGGATCTTCTCTATCTCTTCTATCAATCCTATCTGGTACGGATCGCACACTGTTGAGCAGTATTCAAGCAGTGGGCGAACAAGCGTACTGTAACCTACTTCCTTTGTTTTCGGATTGCGTTTCCTTTGGATTCTTCCAATGAATCTCAGTCTGGCATCTGCTTTACCGACGATCAACTTTATATGATCATTCCATTTTAAATCACCCCTAATGCGTACTCCAAGATAATTTATGGAATTAACTGCTTCCAGTTGCTGACCTGCTATTTTGTAGTTAAATAATAAGGGAACTATCTTTCTATGTATTCGCAGCACATTACACTTGTCTACATTGTGACTCAATTGCCACTCCCTGCACCATGCGTCTATTCGCTGCAGATCCTCCTGCATTTCAGTACAATTTTCCATTGATACAACCTCTCGATACACCACAGCATCATTGGCAAAAAGCCTCAGTGAACCTCTGACGTCATCCACAAGGTCATTTATGTATATTGTGAATAGCAACGGTCCTATGACACTCCCCTGCGGCACACCTGAAATCCCTCTTACTTCGGAAGACTCCTCTCCAATGAGAATGACATGCTGCGTTCTGTTATCTAGGAACTCTTCAATCCAATCACACAATTGGTCTGATATGCTTTCCTGGAAAATCATAATATAATAACTCTAACACAACATGGGTAGCAGATATGGAAATTAATGAAACAGAAATTCAATGTTTAGCAGAGATCATTATGTAAGATTTAGAGAAAACAGTAGTTTCGTAAGTTTTCCTTAACTTATCTAAGGCATTTGACACAATTAATTACACAGTTTTGCTAAAGAAATAACAAGAATTATAATGTGACTGCCAATGTTGTGTGGTATTGTATAATACAAGTGATAAATGGAGAACACAATGCACAGGTATGTTTCATATTCATTATTTTATTTTGATCCCTATTTTGTCTTTCACTTCTGATTGATTTTTTTTCTTCTTTAATTTTTTTCTCTTTAATTTTTCTTTCATTTATACACATTACTCAGCAAACTGCAAAACTGATGATGCAGATCAACAATAAACATGCATAAAGTAGTGTGTTGACAACATCCCTTAAGTCATGTACTTTTCCTAAAGAGACATTACTTTTGCAAAAGTTGTGTAACTGTTTGAATGAATTAGCATTATAATTCTTGTGGGCAAGTATTAAAACACTTATTAAGTAACAAAAATGTTCGATGGAAAGAAAATAAAAACAACAGTGGGAGATTTTGTAAACTGGTCAGAAAAAATAATATTGTTAAAAGTTTTTGATTGTAATTCTGAAGGCTACAAATTTCAAGTAATCTATAATAAGAAAATAGTAGGTAATACTTTTTGAGTTATATAATGGTGGAAATTGGACTAATACTTGTAGTTAAATGAGAATTAGTGACTTAGAGACAAGTGAATTTATCTGTCGCACATAGAATGAACATATTCAGCATGCATATTAAGGATATTTTATTATTGTTCTAATGACATCTGTGTCATTAATGAAATGTGGGGACACTTTTGGGTTGTCCTGCCAGCTAAATCACCTGCCAAAAGGCAGAATCTTGTTAGGTGACAGAGAATGCAGCAGACTGTAGAATATCATATATCAGTAACAGGAGACAATATGTAACGACTGACAGGTTACACAGATCAGAAGTTAGAAGCATTAAGTGCAGTGTTTCGGAAGGAAATTAATAGAACCTATCATGTTCAATTTATTTGTTAACAATCTACAAATATATGAAATAGAAATATGAAGGAATATAAGTGCATGACCAGCTAACAAACTACCTAGCTACAAACAGCCTGCTAGACGAATACCAATAGGTTTCTGTAAACATTTCTACACAACTTCTGTCATAATAAAGGTAACTGATGACATGAAGCTGGCCATGGCCGCACAAGAGGCAACTATCATGTGCTTCTTAGATGTCAACAAAGCCCTCGAGACCGTCGACTATGACATTTTAATTGCCAAACTTAGCAGCCTAAATTTCACACCAAGTGTAGTGCAATGGTTTCACCCATATCTGACGTCTCATCAGCAATATGTCATGTCTGGCACAACGAAGTCACAATGCAGTCGGTAGTATCAGGCGTCCCCCAGGGTTTGGTATTATGTCCTATATGCTTTTCATTGTACAGAAATGATGTGTCATCAGTTTTACCCTATTACAGATACCACTTATAGACTGATGACCTTGAGTTGTATCTATGTGCAAAACCAACAAACCTGAAGACAGCTATCGATAATCTCAGTGTCGACTTTTGTTCACTGTCATAATGGGTACAGGACATAGGATTAAAGTACAATCTACCCCAAACCCAAGATGTACTGATTGGTCTTTCTAGGCTCATTAGTCCGAAATATCACGAATCCCTGTTAACTTTAACCCTTCTGCTTCAGCAAAGAGTCTATGAGTAATAACAGAAGAAAAACTAAGTTGGACTGACCACATAACTGCAATGTGCAAGAAATCATCAGTATCTCTCTGTGCCCTACAAAAATATAAAAAGTTCTTTCCTCTTGACCCGAAAAATAAACTTGTACAAATATTTATACCTCCAATTATTGATTACAGCGATCTTATCTTGCAAGGCCTTTATCAGCAAAGCTCAAGGTGCTTGGAAACTGGTTATGAATGCCTGTCTTCACTAAATCTGTGATGCTCGACTCTTTGATTTCATTTCACCGTCATATGCACAGCTATCCTGGCTGCATGCAGACAAGTGCATATATTTCTGTACCTTCTCTCTTCTCGATTGTCTTATCATTGAACACTGTTCCTCATATCTCTCCTTGTCTGAGCAACACATTACACCCACGTCATCGTTCAGGAACCTTCTCAAAGTCTTTCTCAGTAGCAGAACCCAACTCTGGAACAAACTGCCAAATTATATTACAGAGTTAAATAACACTTCGAGCTTCAGAAGAGAGATAATGACATATCTACTAAAGCACCAATAAGAACTATCACTGTCCCTGCTCTCATTACCCTTGTACACCCCCCTTTACAACCTGGTATTCTTCTTTTTCCTGTATTCTTAGCCAATGTAGCATCCTCACATTTCCTTCTCCCAGAACTCTCTGTATCAGACAACATCTGTTGCTCCGCCTATAAACTCTTCTTATACCTGCTACTGTCATTATTGTTCTTAACGTCACAATTACTGTCATTTTATTATTGTTGTTGCTTTTGTCTTCAGTCCTGAGACTGGTTTGATGCAGCTCTCCATGCTACTCTATCCTGTGCAAGCTTCTTCATCTCCCAGTACCTACTGCAACCTACATCCTTTTGAATCTGCTTAGTGTATTCATCTCTTGGTCTCCCTCTACGATTTATACCCTCCACGCTGCCCTCCAGTACTAAATTGGTGATCCCTTGATGCCTCAGAACATGTCCTACCAACCGATCCCTTCTTCTAGTCAAGTTGTGCCACAAACTTCTCTTCTCGCCAATCCCATTCAATACCTCCTCATTAGTTATGTGATCTACCCATCTAATCTTCAGCATTCTTCTGTAGCACCACAAGTCGAAAGCTTCTATTCTCTTCTTGTCCAAACTATTTATCGTCCATGTTTCACTTCCATACATGGCTACACTCCATACAAATACTTTCAGAAATGACTTCCTGACACTGAAATCTATATTTGATGTTAACAAATTTCTCTTCTTCAGAAACGCTTTCCTTGCCATTGACAGTCTACAATTTATATCCTCTCTACTTTGTCCATCATCAGTTATTTTGCTCCCCAAATAGCAAAACTCCTTTACTACTTTAAGTGTCTCATTTCCTAATCTAATTCCCTCAGCATCACCCAACTTAATTCGGCTACATTCCATTATCCTCGTTTTGCTTTTGTTGATGATTTTATTGTTATTATTATTATTATTGTCACAATTAGTGGCAGCAGCTGCAGTAGTACAACTTTGTTGGTTCATAGTCATTATAATTTACCCACACTGCCATTTTGAATATTAAAATAATTTTAATACTCATTGTCATATTAAAATTCTTATTTCTTGGGTAACTATGATTTATAATAGATGCTGTACATGTGAAATACTGGTCTTTTGTAAGAGAGGACCTGATGACCCTAATCAGATCATGTTAACATATAAAAAAATAGATACTGCATGCAGATGATATGACTGTTCTGAATGTGACCAATAATATTGAAGTGTTTGAGAAAAACAGTTTCATATCTATCAGTAATACAGAACAATGGATAATGAAAACTGAGCTAATTATTAATCTGAAAAAAATCTATGAGCGCAGTTGTTCACATTAAATAAAAAGAGAAACACATGGATTGATTTTTTGATGTATAAAGACTGGAAGAAGTAGATTTAGTTTAGTTTTAAGGTATAATAACAAACAGTGAGCTAAACTGAAGACTGCAGGTAAACACAGTTTCCAATAAATTTAATTGAGTGACATTTGTAATTGAAATAAGTGTATACCAACTGCTCTTGTTCACTGTCTATAATAGGTTTTTTGAGCTGTATGTGCAAAATGGAATCACAATATGGGGGAACTCCAGGATCACAGGGATAAAAACAATATTCACTCCACAGAAAAAAGCCATTAACACAATTTAAAAAATACATTAGTGTAGGAATTGTTTTAAGGATCTTAAGATTTTAACATTTCCATCAGTGTCTGTGTTCAAGACTGTTGTGGCTGTGTTACAGTATCCCACAAAACTGGAGACAACGAGATTTTTTATCCCCATAAGACAAGAAACAGAAAATGATTGTGGTGTCTTTCGTACTGACTACAGATTTTTAAGAAAGGACCTCAATGTTTCAATATAAAATTATTACAAACATTTCCAACAGAACTATAAAGCCTCAGAACTGAAAAGACTTTCCCTATAATCCTAGAAAATTTTCTGATGAAAAAGAATTCTTTAGTGCGGCAGGATATGGGAACAGAAAGCGAGCTAACAATACTTGTTTACCCCGTGAGCAATGAATTTTATGTACCATATCACATAGACAATCAAAAACAATAGTACATCACAAAATACTGTTTTTAACCTATTTTATGTTATGAACACCATTTAAATTACGTTTACATTGTGATTCATGTTTGTTTTTACACACTTGATGGGTTAAGGATTTGGATATTGCAGAAGTTTTACCTTCTTACTGTAGGATAGATGGTTTTCTATATTTCTAATGGCAACGTCGTTTTCCACTTTATGCCTACATGATAAACTGCTAAAGAAGTTCACCGAAATAATCTGCTGCCCTATCAGCAGTTAACTCATGACTGATATACTTTATATCATATGCTGAAAAGGTTTAATGAAGGTCTTCATCCAGCTTTCAGTGATTGTACCATGATAGTATCTACATCTCTAGCGTTCTCATTACTGTATACAGGGTGTTCGAAAATTTCTGTTAGAAATTTTAAGGGCTTGTAGAGGAGAGTGAACAGATAAAACTTTGAATAGGAGCTCATGTCCGCAATACAGACAATTCAAAACATGCTTGCTAGGCAGATTTGCAACAGGGTACTCATGGTGGGGGCTGCTTAAGTTTGATTGGCTGATATCATTTGAAGTCTATCCTCTCTCACCTGGTTCAAGCCTCATTCACATGACTGTGAGTCTTAGAGCAACGTGGTTGAGTACACATTTGCAGAACACGCCGACATGATCCTTCTGTGTGATGAAGCGCCCAGTAATGGCATCATCATGACCAGGCTACAGCTCCCCTTGTAGAGAAAAATTAATTTACAGAATATAGTGGTTGTTGCTTGAGCACATGCATCAGTCAAGCTCTGAACATCCTCAGTGCCAATGTTTGAAAGTCCAGTGGTAGGTGGTTGAACATCTTCAGGACTGCTGTGGGTAAATTTCCCAATGTCTTAATTACGCGACAGCTTCGAATATCAATGTCGCCCTTATTTCGTGTGTTGTAGTTCTGAGTGTCTTGTCTCATGCAGAAGGACTCTTGATTTTCTTTTATATAGAGAAAAGAGTTGAAAACATACTGGCTGCTGCTTGAATATGAGTCTACAATGGTCAAATATCTTACTGGAAGATATTATTCTTACAACCTCCTTTTGTAGTAGTAATATGATTTTGCTTCCAGTAGTGTGTCCCTACAGCAGGAGTTCATACGTCATGTAGCTGTGGATAATATTATGTGATTCAGTGATGATCTGTTATCACACATTTGAGCTTACTGAGGAGATATTTACTCCTGACAGCTCAGAACATGCATGTACAGCGTATTGTGTCCACATCAGCTTATTGCCTATTGTGATTACCAAGTGTTTTGGTTGGCAGGAGAGCCAACACCGTGTTACTAGAGGAGGCCGAAAGGCACGCGTTTTAGCTCACGCAGGCTGGCGTGAGGTCTGGAACAGGACAAGGAAATTAGAATTTAGAAAAAAGGACGTAGCTGGTGGAATACTTAACTTTAATCCATTAATGGTGAACGTCGGTCTGGACGGTACGTGATTCACAATATCAATAGTAACTGATAATGGCGCCTTGCTAGGTCGTAGCAAATGACGTAGCTGAAGGCTATGCTAAACTATCGTCTCGGCAAATGAGAGCTTATTTTGTCAGTGAAACATCGCTAGCAAAGTCGGTTGTACAACTGGGCGAGTGCTAGGAAGTCTCTCTAGACCTGCCATGTGGCGGCGCTCGATCTGCATTCACTGATAGTGGCGACACGCGGGTCCGAATTATACTAACGGACCGCGGCCGATTTAAAGGCTACCACCTAGCAAGTGTGGTGTCTGGCGGTGACACCACACCAAGGCTTTGACATTACCAACATCTGCTATAGATCCAGAGTCACCACGGCTGCATTATATTTTCTGGGTCTTATTTTCATTCCATTTCATTTCACTCGCTATGAAATACTTTTTGGCTACTTCAAACAAACTATCAGCATCTTTTAGTGCCTCAACTAAATTTATGCCCTTCGCCATTAATATTGTATCATCTGCAAAGAGCAAGGATATGACCACCACAACTTAAGTGACTGACAAATATTAAAAAGAACAGAGTGCCAAGTACTGAGCTCTGTGGGACATACATACATTGATCCTTGTTCCATAGATCAATACATTTCCTAATTATGTGCAACATGTCACTTTAACAAAAGTTTTCTTTACACAAAATAATTAATTAATTAATTTTTTTAATAGTTACTATTCATATCTAAGAATTCATCTATTGGGTAGAAGGAGTTGTTATTCAGAAATTCTTTTAATTTGCTTTTAAATGTTGGTGGCTATCTGTCAGACTTTTAATACTATTTGTCAAATGACCAAAGATTTTTGTGGGAGCATAAGTCACTCCTTTCTGTGCCAAAGTGAATATCATCCATTCTTCTAGTGTTGTAGCTCTGCACTTTGCTGTTATTTTTGAATTGGGATGGGTTATTAATGACAAATTTCATGAGTGAATATATGTATTGCGAATGTACTGTGAATATCCCAAGTTCCCTAAATAAATGTCTTAGGTGGGCAGCTATTATTCTGATTACACGCTTTTGTACAATGAATTCTTTCTCTCTTAATGACGAATTGCCACAAAATATGATGCCATATGAAAGCAGTGAATGGAAATAGTTATAATAGGCTAATTTACTGATATGTTTACCACCAAAACTTGCAATAACCCTAATAGCATAAGTAGCTGAACCTAACCGTTTCAGAAGATCATCGATGTGTTTCTTCCAATTCAATTTCTCACCAATGCACACACCCAGAAATTTTGAGTATTCTGCCTTAGCAACAGACTTCTGTTTATAGTCTATATTTATCAGAATTGTATAAACTGTGTTTTCTCAAAATTTTGTGACAGTACATTTGCAGAGAACCACTTAATAATTTTCTGAAATACATTATTTGCAATTTCCACAGCTAATTCTTGCTTGTTGGGTATTATTACTATACTTACATCATCAGCAAAAAGAACAAGCTTTGCATCTTTATGAATACAGAGTGGCAAGTCGTTAATATATATTATGAACAATAAGGGACCCAAGACTGAACCCTGTGGGACACTAATCTTGATACCTCCCCAGTTAGAGGACTCTGCTGGTTTTTGCAGACTATCTGTACTGTTAATTTCAACCTTCTGCATTCTTCCAGTTAGTATGAATTAAACCATTTGTGCACTGTCCCACTCATACCACAAAACTTAAGCTTATCTAGAAGATAAGTGTTTAAGTGCTATTTCACGAGACACTACTTCCTGAATATAAACTCCCTGCCACCTGTCTGATAGGTAAGATGACAGAGTATCAGAAACGACACCCTTTATAACATAAGATTTTAATTTTTCCAACAGTGTATCATAAGAGATGTAACGGAATACCTCACTTGGATCACAAAAAATTGATGCCACACAGTTCTTTTCTTCAAATGCTTCCATTATTTTTGTTATTATATCAAGCACTGCAGTAAATGTAGTCTTCTAAATCCATGCTGATTGCGCAGGAAGAGGCTGTTGTCTTCCAAATGACATAATAGCAGTTTCTTCGTTATACTATTACTTTTTCTACTATAGGTATTACATAAATTGGTCAGTAGCTGGATGGGATGTTAGGATAACCTTTTTTTATATATTGGTACTGTCTTCTTCTGTTTTAAGATCTCTGGAAAAGTACCAACCTCAAGGCATTGATTAATGACTGCAGCCAAAGGTCCAGCAATATGAGATATAGCACATGACATGCCACATATATATATGCCAACAAAGTGTTGAAAATCATCCACAGTTTTAAATATGCCCTCTGGAAACATTTTCTTCCTCCAGGTCAAAGTTCAACTATTGCTAACACCCATATTGCTAGTAATATCAATAATTAAATATGGTACTTCAGCTACATTATTCCCAACAACATCAATAAAATATTTCCTATAACTCTCATGGTTGCAAGCCTTTATTGTGGCAGTGCATCTTTTTCTGTGCTTCCAGGATGCTTTGCGTGGGTTGTGGGCTTCAGAAATGAACCTAATGTTATATTCCTACTTGGCTGCTTCTGCTGCCTTCCTGTTGTAGTTTTCAGGTAATAACAATGAAGCATATCTAAGGCTCTGGCATCTGTTGCTGTTATAACTTGGTCATGTAGCAGAAAAACAACACACTTTATGTTTTCCAGCTTGGGAGTGTAACATGCTTTGTCTCTGTCTATTTTTTCTTCTATTTTGTAGTTTATCTAAGCGATTCTTCATGGTTATTGCTGGAAACAGGTGTCAAAATTTATTCTGAGGAGCTAGAAAATACGTGTCAAAGTGTCACTTGGTCCCAGGCGTACAGCTTCAGACTGACAGTCAATCCTGGCAAGCACATTTTTAAAGATGTTTATTCCTTGCTCTGTTATAACTCCTTTAGTGAATGTATAGTCAGAATACTACACATTGCCTTTTCAAAGAAGGTTTCTTTGACTATTTAGGTGGACAACTAATGCATCACAATCTTCTGTCAGAGGCTACATCACACATATTTTGTAGTCCCAGGTGTTTAGGACGGTGATGACAGTGTTGAGGCAAGTCTCTTCCATTGTTGGTATATGGTTAGCCACATACAAACCATAGCTACTCATCAAGCATGTAAATGTTTTCTCCTTAGCATTGCATTATCTAAAATGAATGTTGAAGTCACCACACAACACAATTTCTGACTTCATACCCATTAGGTAGCATAAACAGTTCTCCATCGTGGTGATAAAATTATCAAAGTCTCCAACAGGTGCATGGTAACAGACACAATAACAATATTTACATCACAAAGTTGTAACGTAGCCAATTATAGATTCAGGTCAGCATAAAACTGTTTAAGGTCAACTTCCCAGGCTCTGAAAATGTTGTCTGCATAAACAGATACCCCACCATGAGTGGCTGTTTTATGATACCATGCACTTATCGTTTCAAGATATTCCATGTGTCTATGATAATCCCTTTCCTGCTCAGCTAGCCACTATTTATCAATGCACAAAACACCTAGTTTGTCTTGGCACACAGAGATGGTTAAATTGTTCAGTTTGTTCTGACACAATGAATATTAACACTTGCTACAAGCACATTTTATTCTGGAATTCATTACATTTTAAAATGGATAGATATCCATTAATGACAGTGTAAGATCGAAACTGGTTGATGGTTACGTTTTTCAATAAAACAGCAGATGGTCAAATATGCATTTCTTGAAATTCTTGATGGTTGTTATCAGTGATCTAACAAACATGTCTTTTAAACCATAACATTGATATTAGGTAACCGTATTTACTGTAAAACAATGTGTATTGTAAATCAATTCTGTGTAACCTATTATATGTATAATTATATTGTCTAGGTTGTAAGCATAATGATGTGCCATTTGGTATAACTACATAGCTGCATATAAGGTAATTTATGGGGAAAATAAAAATCCAATTACAAAAACGTAGCATCCTATCACTACAGTACCAGAGAATCATTTTTGGATTCCCTTAAATCGTACAAATACCTGAGTGTGATGATATAAGTTTATATGGGATGCAATGATAGTGTAGGTACAGCTGTAGGTAAAGCAGTTGACAGACTTACTTTTTCATATATTAATTTTTTTGCATGGAGTCCCTTCCAATGATGACTTTTACAAACATTGGAAAAATAGTACTACAGTAATTACAAGAAAAATATATTATATAGTACAATTGTAACATCATATACCTATTTTCTATATTTTTTATTTTATGGTTGACATCTTACTGCTTTATATGACAAGTAATGTCTTAAAATTCATTGACTAAATAAAAACATTTCCCTCTCAGAAAAGATTTTAAGTTTTTGTTAAAATCGTTGGCCTACATGTGTTCAGAAAGTTTGGTAGTTTCCTAGACCAAATCAAATCATTGGTTTTTTGGCTTCACTAACTAATTTTTACCTTTTGTTTTACTGGAAGTAGTTACATTTTGTAGTGGTGGAGTGATCATGTACATCAACGCAGTTGATAACTACACTTAGCTGGCTCATAAAAATGTTAATAATTTTATGTGGCTAAAGAATATTGTGTTAATTATTTGTATTTCACAAACACATCTCTGCATGATGCCCTATGGCCTATCCAATGTATAAGTATAATACCAACATTCTTTTTAAGTAGACATCAGTGCACTGCTCCATAATTCAGTTGTGTAGTTAATAACAGGGTAAGTTATTGCATAGTACAAAATTTTTAATGTTTGAACAGGAACTACATTCACGAGCTGGTTAAAAATGTATAAGCCACTGCTGACTTTTTGACATACTAAATTAATGTGGTTTGTATGCTGCAATTTTTCATCAGTGTATACACCCAAAAGTTAACTGCAGCTAGTTTCTGTTGCTGAGATGTAACATAAGTCATACTATTTAGATTGGCGTGATGAGAAACGTGTTTTAAATTTAGCTCTTTTCTAAGATACTGACAAAATTCAGTGTGACCTATACAAAATAGAAATAACCTGGGATATTTGATATATAAAGAAAGACAGCATCAGACAGTGCATATATCTGTTTGGCCCATGAGTTAGTCTCAGAAATGATAACATATTCAAATTTGCAGACATAGAAGATAGATTGCAAATGTTCTGTGAAAGTATGTTTACAGTCACTCAAAAAGTAGTTATTAAGAGAGCAATCTTGGAACATACTACAGCTTCCTAATTATTGCCACTATACGGAACGCAAAGACAAGATTAGTCAAATTATAGCGATTCATTTAAGAAATTATTATTTCAACATTCCATAGGCCAATAGGAAGAAAACACAAGGTAGTTTCATGTTCCATTGATCTTTGGAATGATTAATCATAATAATGTGAAATGGCTCATTAAGAATTCATTTATCAATATGGCTACCTATTGACTTTGTAGAAGTTTCTCTTTCTCGCCACCATCTGCAGGTTAAAAATTAGAAATACTTCTTCAGAATAGAAAGAGTTGTAAGGAGAAACTTTTTCAGTTTGTTTTCAAATTTACCTTTGCTGGCTGTCAGACATTTTATATCTCACCGTAAGTGATGACAAATTTTCGTTAAATTACTGTGTACCCTTTTGTGCTAAAGTCAATGTTGAATAATTAATGTCAGTTTTTGTTGTGGTATTATAATTATGCACTGTCCTATTCCTTCTGAACTGCAGACAATTATCTGCAGCAAATTTCACAAGGGAATGACCATACTGTGATGCAGAAGCCAAAATGTCTAACTCCTTTGACAGATGTCTGCAAGATGATCATATGTGAGCACCACCTGTTTTTGAGTATGTTTCAGCATGTTCATCTCTAAAAGATGAATTAACCCTGAACGTTATTCCATATGACAGTATTGAATGAAAATACGCAAAATATGTCAACTTACTGATTTGTCTCAGCTCAAGAGCTGCAGTGATTCAAAGTGCAAATGTGACTGAACAAAGTTTTTTAGGAGTTCCAAAATGTGTTTCCTCCAGTTTAAATTCTTACCAATATGGACACCGAAAATATTTTTAGTCTCCACTATATTACGTCCTCACCATGTGTTACACTTATCATTGGTATATTACCACTTGATGGCAACTGAGTTTGTTGTATTTATTTGAAATTGAGAGTGAGACCTTCGCAAAAAAACAATCAATAATATTTTCAAGAATATTATTTATCATTTCCTATGTTGTTACATGTATGTTTGGACTGGATACAATACTAATGCCATCTGCAAAAAGATCTAATTTTGGTTTTATATAGAGAGAATAAAAGCTCATTTAACGAAAATAATAAAAGAATCCTTCAACTCCACCATAGCCGATCCCAAGACCGGTTGAGAGAGGACGCCGGGGAGGAGTAACACCTCATTAAAAAACCTTGGTTCACCTGGTCCGTGTGATAGTACCTCGTGAGGGCCTCTTGCCAGGGATACGGTGAAGACCTCAATGGCAGCAAAAGTGGAGAAGATGGAATTCGATACGGCAGAGCTGGTGGAAGAGGCAACCTCTTGTCCAAGGCCAAAATGGAGAGAGGGTATGACGGTTCCACATGTTAGTGGCGGCACCCCAACAGCATCTGTTCCACATGTTAGTGTGGCTGAATAAGTAATATTCCAAGCTAACAACCTGGTCTTACTTTGGGAATTCAGGGATGACTTTGGTTTCCCTACTCTTTACAATTTACAGCTTCAAATCGCAAAATGAAAAGTTCACACAATGGATGCTCTACCACCACGATTACATCATGTAGCGCAATGGCACCTAGGATTCTGGGGAGTCCCAACATTTGCGGTAAAGAAGAGATGGAGTATATTGAAAAGCCTTCCAAGTTTCAGTTCAGGAAGAAGTTCTGCTTTGGAACATCAAATATAAATTCTCTTCTGAAAATTGGCAAACAAAAGGAATTAGAATTACTTCTGCAGAAGAACGATGTACAAATTATAGCAGTCCAGAAAACACGATTCTTATATGAGAACATAGTTGATACACAACATAACAGATTTTGTAAAGGGAAACCAACAATGATAATAATGGAAAACATGCTGATGTTTGGAACAGCACTTTATGTAAACAGAAAAATCATAGACAGTGTAACACAATCTAATTTGAATTCACAAAGAATAAAGGTTACACCCTCATAAACTGTCATGCACCTACAGCTGCTGAAAACAGAAGAAATCTGGAGAAACTAAATCAATTGTGGGACCTTTTAGAATCTGAAATTTCTATTGTGGGGCGGCGGTTTGGTGGGAATTAAACTATTGTTGTATAAAAGTTTAAAGAATGTATGTAAAATCCAGTTCCTATTATTTAGAATGTTATTTATGCTGTCTTTCGCCGTTCTCAACACTGGCTCTCTAATTCCTTTTTAGCAACCAGAAAGTGATTTAACAAAACGTGAAGCCTGTAATTAGAATTCCTAGTGCCCACTTCATCTGAGAATACAATTATAGCTGCAGCTTATAGCTCTGAGGAATTAGGAGATTGTCCGGGATTTATAATCAAAAACGATATTCCAAAATAGTTGAGTATATTCTGAAAGTCACTGATAAAAAAAACACAAGTATCCCTACAACCTAACTAACAGAGCAGTTCAGAGTCTAATGCGCTGATGCAACTATAAATGTCCGAATTAAATGTTAAAATGAATGCTCGCCATAATTTGATGATTACTTTCATCAAACGCCACGCTAAATAATGATAGAATGTCTGTCCCACGACGGCACGTGAAAATACGACAATACGCAAACTGAAGCTAGATAATGAAAATCATCCCAGAATTAACACTTCACTTGAAAATGATTTCCTGGTTACGCGCATCTCGAGTAACTTAATACAGCATCCGAGGCTGTTTGTAGCAGTGATACCGACGCGACGCGACTCCCGACACAGATGGCATGTTATTCAGCGTCTGGAGAGAACTGGGGCCTTGCTTCCTCGCGCAGCGTTCTTATATATAAAGCCGCGGTGCGGGCGGCTAAGGGAACGCCTGATCAAATCGGCTCTCCCAACTAGCCGCTGGGCTAGTAACGCACCACTTCAAGTTACATAATAAATTATAGCTTCTTTTGCTGATGGCCGATGAAGCTCTTAATTTACATGTGCATTCAGCACGCAGGTAAGTATTGATAATAAATTTTTGACGTGGCTAAGTTAAATATTTTGGGCGAGAGAATTAATTAAATTACACTGCACGCAGTAGATGAGCTCTGAACTGGCCCTTTTGAGATCCACTATCGCTATAATTTTATAGGTATTCAAAAGAAACTTTTCACATCTTCATAGTCATAGCGGATCTCCAACCTATTTAAATCTAAACATCCTAGCCTTATTTATTAGCCTACTTAATCTATCTTGCTTCCTTAAGTTTTGAGACGAAAACCAGAAAATCATGAATTTCCACTAAAATCTTAATTTGTGAAATCCAAAGTACTGTTTTTATTAAATTATTATGAAAGATGAATCTATAAATTTTGAAGTCTCTAGCTCTTTTCTGTTGCGCCAATGATTTTTACAGAAAAACGTCCAAATTTCGAAAATGGCTAAATTTATCGAACTGATATTCAACACACATTAATTTAGTATTACTTGTGACATGCTAGAAAAGTTTTAGGTTATTTGCTTGATTTTTAAAGTATTGCGCAACATTTATGACGTCAGAGCTAGTTACAGCAGACTAGCTGGCACAAAATGGAAAGGCTGATGTGAGTTTATTACGGCGTGAGTAGGCTGCTTCCCTACATCACCCTCTACTAAAAATTTTTTTTGTTTATGAATGTTAATGAATGAGAAAAAAAATTTAATTACAAAAAGGGAAGCAAGAGTACAGCGTAACTTCCTATGAAAAATTGAAATTGAAATGTAAACATATAGACACATTAAAGAAAACTGATTACCTACATTAATTATTTAAATTGCGGGCATGTTCACTGCCTCTTAAGCAACATTATTACTCAAAATTTAAGCAAAGTCAATGAAATATTTTGGCATACATATTGCCTTAGACGAACAAACACATACATTATGTAAAATTATGAAAATCTTAAATCAATTAAATACATTAAATACATTTTTACATACAAAAATTCAAAGAATATAGCATGATACATAAACAGATGATTATCTCTTAGCAGTCTTTTCTAAACCTGAAAGAAAATTTTCACAAATGATTTTTACACACGTGGTTGTAGCCACTTTGGCTGGCGTCCTACACTTCCATTCACAAGGGTAGAGGAGGGGAAGTTGCTATGGTGTGCGTCCTTCACGTTCACTCTAAATTACATGGGGAAAGGGGAGGGGTCACTGTGAGTTGTGTCCGAGTTACTCCACGCTTTCACGCAGCTATCAGGCTACCATTATCTGCTTTGTCCTGTACAACAAACAAAAAGAGTGCCTCAGACTCTGTTCACTTAATATCTAAGGGTGGGTCACAATGAAATGGGGATATATACATTTTATCCTTTAGTAAGTTACTGGAACACAGTTAACAGAATTTTTTCAATTTTACTCTTACGGTTACTTAATTGTCATAAAATCGGTAAACAAATGGCTCAAAACGCCGTTAGTCACGTATTAGAGAAAATTTATGCTCAAGGCATATAATCATAAATCATATTTAATCTGAATTTATCATTTCTGGTTCGGAACACTGAACCAATGCTCGGTACATTCCTGATACATTTGTATTTTAAGCACTTAACTGACTCATCTTTGATTACCTTATTCTTAGAGCTAGTATGAGTATGATTAGTGGTTGTTTTCTCAGCTTCTTTGTGCATATGAGTAACTTTTGGTAATAGTACAGTTCTGAGTGTTCAAAACACACTACGTTTAGTTGACTACAAAATCCACTTATTGGTCCTCTGCTGTGTCAGTTCCACATCTGCAATTGTGTACTTACTTTGAAGTGTATTTATGCTGAGCTAAAATAATGTTTCACGTCTGTCAGTATGTTATTCAATTTACTTTTCTAGTGTATTACTTATTTAACACTCACTCCATTAAAATTTAAAGCACAGGATAGCACATTTATTTCATATTTATAGTGTATTGCAGCTGATCAGTTTGCTCACGTGGCAATCCATTTCCACTCGATCAGACGCTGAAACCTCAGGTAGTCTCTCTCGACCTACCACTAAAGTGCATCAAGTAATTATGGACGAGCGTAATGCTAAATTCGTTAAACCTATAGGACACCATGAGCTGCTCTGTCTCATCTAACATAAGGGTACCTATGGTCGCATTCACGCCTCCAACTCATAACCTCAATACGTATAGGTGTGTCCTGTCACACACTACACCAAAATAATGGCCAGCTCCAACCTTATAAATACTTCAAAGACGTGTCCTTCACGTCTCAACCACAAACACTGTTCAATTTTATTACACTGCCATTCCTTGCTACACAAGGTGAGTTTATTCTTACAACTTGTCTGCATATTTTTCATAACACTAAGCAATCTCTTTTACTATTAATTAGTTAGCTCTAATGCATACATTAGGTTTCACTACCACTTCAGATCCTGCTTGAACATGAATTTGTACATCTTTTTAAACTATTATTATGGGACCATTTCCAATAAAACAACACTTTGTACTTACAATATTACCAGGGTTCTATACATAATTGTTACTCAAATACATTTGTATCTTAATTACCTCATACTTCTCTATTGTTTACGTCACTGTTAAATTTGTCACATTAGGTATTTTTCTTCACTAATCGGTGGATAGAATGGTTACAGAACACATGGCTGGATAGCCATGACGGAAGGTTTTTGTATTAGAGAGTAAGTGTCGAAATTTTTGTGGACAGGAAAGATGAAGAGTGAGTGAGACCTGAAATGGAAAGAAGATTTCACACAGCTGGGACTGCACAGCTGCCACACTGTGTAGAGGTTACAGAACAACCTCCTCCCTACAGCATTAATTACCTCGAGCAATTAAACAGAGAACCGACTCGTGGAGATAACATCTTGGACCTACTGATAACAAACAGACCCGAACTTTTCGACTCTGTGAGTGCAGAACAGGGAATCAGTGATCATAAGGCCGTTTCAGCATCCCTGAATATGGAAGTTAATAGGAATATAAAAAAAGGGAGGAAGGTTTATCTGTTTAGCAAGAGTAATAGAAGGCAGATTTCAGGCTACCTAACAGATCAAAACGAAAATTTCTGTTCCGACACTGACAATGATGAGTGTTTATGGAAAAAGATCAAGGCAATTGTAAAAAGCGTTTTAGACAGGTACGCGCCGAGTAAAACTGTGAGGGACGGGAAAAACCCACCGTGGTACAACAACAAAGTTAGGAAACTACTGCGAAAGCAAAGAGAGCTTCACTCCAAGTTTAAACGCAGCCAAAACCTCTCAGACAAACAGAAGCTAAACGATGTCAAAGTTAGCGTAAGGAGGACTATGCGTGAAGCGTTCAGTGAATTCGAAAGTAAAATTCTATGTACCGACTTGACAGAAAATCCTTGGAAGTTCTGGTCTTACGTTAAATCAGTAAGTGGCTCGAAACAGCATATCCAGACACTCCGGGATGATGATGGCATTGAAACAGAGGATGACACGCGTAAAGCTGAAATACTGAACACCTTTTTCCAAAGCTGTTTCACAGAGGAAGACCGCACTGCAGTTCCTTCTCTAAATCCTCGCACAAACGAAAAAATGGCTGACATCGAAATAAGTGTCCAAGGAATAGAAAAGCAACTGGAGTCACTCAACAGAGGAAAGTCCACTGGACCTGATGGGATACCAATTCGACTCTACACAGAGTACACGAAAGAACTTGCCCCCCTTCTAACAGCTGTGTACCGCAAGTCTCTAGAGGAACGGAGGGTTCCAAATGATTGGAAAAGAGCACAGGTAGTACCAGTCTTCAAGAAGGGTCGTCGAGCAGATGCGCAAAACTATAGACCTATATCTCTGATGTCGATCTGTTGTAGAATTTTAGAACATGTTTTTTGCTCGAGTATCATGTCGTTTTTGGAAACCCAGAATCTACTCTGTAGGAATCAACATGGATTCAGTAAACAGCGATCGTGTGAGACCCAACTCGCTTTATTTGTTCACGAGACCCAGAAAATATTAGATACTGGCTCCCAGGTAGATGCTATTTTTCTTGACTTCCGGAAGGCGTTCGATACAGTTCCGCACTGTCGCCTGATAAACAAAGTAAGAGCCTACGGAATATCAGACCAGCTGTGTGGCTGCATTGAAGAGTTTTTAGCAAACAGAACACAGCATGTTGTTCTCAATGGATAGACGTCTACAGACGTTAAAGTAACCTCTGGCGTGCCACAGGGGAGTGTTATGGGACCATTGCTTTTCACAATATATATAAATGACCTAGTAGATAGTGTCGGAAGTTCCATGCGGCTTTTCGCGGATGATGCTGTAGTATACAGAGAAGTTGCAGCATTAGAAAATTGTAGCGAAATGCAGGAAGATCTGCAGCGGATAGGCACTTGGTGCAGGGAGTGGCAACTGTCCCTTAACATAGACAAATGTAATGTATTGCGAATACACAGAAAGAAGGATCCTTTATTGTATGATTATATGATAGCGGAACAAACACTGGTAGCAGTTACTTCTGTAAAATATCTGGGAGTATGCGTGCGGAACAATTTGAAGTGGAATGATCATATAAAATTAATTGTTGGTAAGGCGGGTACCAGGTTGAGATTCATTGGGAGAGTGCTTAGAAAATGTAGTCCATCAACAAAGGAGGTGGCTTACAAAACACTCGTTCGACCTATACTTGAGTATTGCTCATCAGTGTGGGATCCGTACCAGATCGGGTTGACGGAGGAGATAGAGAAGATCCAAAGAAGAGCGGCGCGTTTCGTCACAGGGTTATTTGGTAACCGTGATAGCGTTACGGAGATGTTTAATACACTCAAGTGGCAGACTCTGCATGAGAGGCGCTCTGCATCGCGGTGTAGCTTGCTCGCCAGGTTTCGAGAGGGTGCGTTTCTAGATGAGGTATCGAATATATTGCTACCCCCTACTTATACCTCCCGAGGAGATCACGAATGTAAAATTAGAGAGATTAGAGCGCGCATGGAGGCTTTCAGACAGTCGTTCTTCCCGCGAACCATACGCGACTGGAACAGGAAAAGGAGGTAATGACAGTGGCACGTAGGGTGCCCTCCGCCACACACCGTTGGGTGGCTTGCGGAGTATAAATGTAGATGTAGATGTAGATGTAGTTTAATGCTGGCTTACTAGCCATACCGGAAGATTTTAGTACTTGAGAATAAGAGCCGAAATTTTGATGGATAGGAAAGATGAAGAATGAGTGAGACCTGAAAAGGAAAGAAGATCTCACACAGCTGGCACTGCACAGCTGCCACACGGTGTAGAGGTTACAGAACAACCTCCTCCCTACAGCATTCATTCATAACCTTTGACCACGCCACGTCGATCTGAAAATACTTTATGATGCCTTTTTAGAACCTGTCTGAGTTCTTCCTTCGGATTGGCGGAAATTTTATCGATTTCCTGCAATTTAGCTTCTATTTTATCTAAAATAATTGCTTTTTCTTCTTCTGTGTTCAGCTTACTGTTACTAAGATTAACACTTTCGTCCCAATATCTCCTATTTTTCAGAACTCGTATAGGCAGCTCCCAAGTGTTATCATTAGTTACTACATGGTTATCACTAAAAGGTACTGTAATTACTCCGGTTATTGGCAAGACCATTTTTAACTGGCATCTTTCAAAGTCAACAACATTCTGATATTTTGACAAGAAATCTATGCCAATTAAAACCTCAATACTGAGATTGTTTACAATTAAACATGGATGATTAATTAAATTACCATTAATGTTAAAGGGCAGCAAAGCTTCTTGCTTTACTGTTTTTGACACCTTGCCAGTAGCACCAATTATTCTTAGTCCTGATACCCTCATTACTGTAAGCTTGTCTTTACCAGGTAATGCATCAAAGAAGGACTGAGATATTGCACTCACCTCACTTCCACTGTCTAAGAGACAACGTACATTGATACCCAACATATTCACTATTATTATAGGGTGGCTTATTCTAGGTGGTACAGGTGGTTCCTCAAATTCATCTAATAGCTCCTTTTGGATTTGTCTCCAATTAAAGTGATCGACATCTGTCTTCATTACATTTAGGTCACAGTGTGTAGGGGTTTCCTGAATTACATTTTCAGCTGCCTTTTCCAGTCGGTCTATTAATTTTAAATCGAAACACCGCACGACTTCATTACATTTAGTTTGCTGAACATAACCCAAATTACTGTAGTCTGAGCGATTCTGCGCTTCCAGACCGGGCATAACACTAGTTACAGCTAAACCACTTTCACCATTATCGTCGGTTTCCTTCTCAAGCGACAACTGGTCACAGCTACTGGGTTCATCGACCCCCAACAGGCTACCCTCTACATCTCCTGTCCTAAATCTATTAGTACATTATCAACATCCTGCACAGGCACTTTAGATAAGAGCACATCATCTTCATCGTAAATATAAGCGTGAATTTCTTCTGCTTCTTCACCTGACAGTTCAATATTTTGTAGCTCTTCCCTATCGTTACACAGCTGCGCCTTCTCTTTCTCTTCCCACTTAGAAAGCGTCTCTAACACGGTATCTATCAAATACTGTGAGTGATCTAATATTTCTGTTGTATCCTTAGGTGCTCCCGACTCTTCATCCACATGTTCAGTTTGAGTATTCTGATCTGTCTTACCAATTATTGTAATTACTGGCTCAGGAAAAGTAACCGCCTGGTGAGCGCCAGTGTCATCATAGACGGGAACTAGTTTTCCTGCCTCGGCCTACTACTGTTTGCTTTATTTCCATTATAATTAACTGGCACAGCATTGTCTTCCGTACCGTTGTTTACCTGTATAATTTTGTTTGGACCAAAATTATTATCATTTGGATGCCAATGTTGGTTCTGATAATCATTTCTCCCATTCCTACCTCTCTTAGGATGGCGAACACCTACTGTTCTGATGTTTACATTGCCATTTTGGTCGTTCCTAAAATTACTACTATTGTTATTAGCATTTCTTTAATTACGTGCTTGCTCCTCATTGGCAGCAACACGTTCTACACGTTCCAAATACTCAATGAAACGATCCAGATTGTCTCTAGGGGCAGATATAATTCTAGTTTGCCAATACAATGGCAGTTTGGCTTCAAGACCTAGTACAATCATTTCAGGTTTCAGCTTTTCGTCCAAATGTGACAAACGTGAAATCCATGACCTAGCAAACTCTTTAATGGATTCCTTGCCTGCATTGAAGCGTTTTCCACTCCAAAATTCTCTCAAAACTTCATTTTGCTTATTGCTAGACCAATACTCATTAATGAAAGCTGTTTTAAACTCCGCTAATGTTTTACACTTCAACATAACATCAGCTGACCAACGCATGGCGTCACCTGCTAAATGGCTTCTAATAAATGAGATTTTCTCTCGTTCAGACCAAGTTGGTGGAATCACATCTTCAAAATCGTTCCAGAAATCTAGCGGGTGAATATTTTTATCTGGATCGAACCGCAAGAACTGCCGACACCCGATAAAAGCGGCGTTTGCAGCTACAACTTGTTGTATACTACCATTACCAGAAGTTACTGAAGCTACTTTACTCTCAATGTTAGCAATGTTAGTACTAATATTTTCTACTTTCATTTCAACATTATCTACTCTTTGTACAATATGAGTAGTATCAGTTTTGATTGCATCTACTTCTGCTTGACATATGTTTACTTTTATATTAACATCTTTAAATCTATCTGAGCACAGTTCAGATTCCGCCTCGATCTTTTCTGTTAACTTGTGCTCCAGCTTCGCATCTTCCATTTGGAAGTCTTTGCGAACCTCAGCAACTTCGGATTTTACTGTTTTATACATTTCAGAAAACTGTTGAGCAACCTTTTTCTTAATATCCTCATGATTGTAATCAATTTTACAATTCAAACTGTCTAGATCCTCTTTCAACTTATTGCAACCAGCCTTGAAGGTATCGTCCATTACCTCCAATCGTTTATTAAAATTAGTTTGGCTGGCCACAATCTCATACTTTAATTCAGCATTATTGGATTCTAATTTATTGTCCATTGCCTCAAACCGTTTATTAAAATTGGTTTGGCTGGCCACAATTCTATTATTTACCTCAATTATATCAGACTTTAATTCAGCATTACTGGCAGCTATTGCTTGTAATATAACATTTAAATCAACAGCCCCAGCATCTTTGGGTTGCTCACTAGCTGGTTTCTTCTCACACTCAGGTGACGAAAAACTAGCTCCAACACCAGAATCATCAAAACTAAATGAAACTTCTGATTGATCAGTCATATCTAACTTCTCCTTCTTAAACTCTACTATCTCTGATGACTGTTTCATTTTTAATTCATCAGAGAAACTATCATCAAATAAATTTACAATTTCTAATTTCTGCTTTACTACAGGGGTTTCTATTATTGAATCATTGCCCCTTCCCACACTACTGTTAGGAGACAATACTTCATATTTCACTTTAACATTACTACTTTCATGCATATTTACACTTGAATCGTTGTCTGAATTTACAGCTCCCTCAACAGACATAGGTTCTAATTTAAGTTTAAACTCGGTTTCTTTTGGCGGTTCCATCGCCGACAGTTTTTTAGTGCAGGTTAGTAAAATTTTTAACAGCTTTTCACTTAACTTAGTTCCTTCTGCACGACGTATGGCGTTTCCGGCGCGGCGTACCAGGATTACTGATGCGACGTGGCACGTTGAACTGCAGACGGCACTCCGACGGCTGTTGTGTGTTTGCGTGGCCCGCAATTGCAGGCGCGATTCTGGCTGCTCCAGTGGACGACTGCGGTGAGGTGAAACTGGCGTCTCTCGATGCCAGCAGCGCCGCTAGACTCAGTGCCAGCTCCGTCAATCCAGAGGCGTTGTTAATGCAATTGCGTCGTCCACATACACACGTAACACATTCACTGTTCTATTACTCAGCTGCGTGTCGCAGTTCACTCGCGAATCCGAATAGTTAAAAATCACTTTCACTTCAGTATTTCCCGGCCGATGCACCATATGTGGGGCGGCGGTTTGGTGGGAATTAAACTATTGTTGTATAAAAGTTTGAAGAATGTATGTAAAATGCAGTTCCTATTATTTAGAATGTTATTTATGCTGTCTTTCTCCGTTCTCAACACTGGCTCTCTAATTCCTTTTTAGCAACCAGAAAGTGATTTAACAAAACGTGAAGCCTGTAATTAGAATTCCTAGTGCCCACTTCATCTGAGAATACAATTATAGCTGCAGCTTATAGCTCTGAGGAATTAGGAGATTGTCCGGGATTTATAATCAAAAACGATATTCCAAAATAGTTGAGTATATTCTGAAAGTCACTGATAAAAAAAAACACAAGTATCCCTACAACCTAACTAACAGAGCAGTTCAGAGTCTAATGCGCTGATGCAACTATAAATGTCCGAATTAAATGTTAAAATGAATGCTCGCCATAATTTGATGATTACTTTCATCAAACGCCACGCTAAATAATGGTAGAATGTCTGTCCCGCGACGGCACGTGAAAATACGACAATACGCAAACTGAAGCTAGATAATGAAAATCATCCCAGAATTAACACTTCACTTGAAAATGATTTCCTGGTTACGCGCATCTCGAGTAACTTAATACGGCATCCGAGGCTGTTTGTAACAGTGATACCGACGCGACGCGACTCCCGACACAGATGGCGTGTTATTCAGCGTCTGGAGAGAACTGGGGCCTTGCTTCCTCGCGCAGCATTCTTATATATAAAGCCGCGGTGCGGGCGGCTAAGGGAACGCCTGATCAAATCGGCTCTCCCAACTAGCCGCTGGGCTAGTAACGCACCACTTCAAGTTACATAATAAATTATAGCTTCTTTTGCTGATGGCCGATGAAGCTCTTAATTTACATGTGCATTCAGCACGCAGGTAAGTATTGATAATAAATTTTTGACGTGGCTAAGCTAAATATTTTGGGCGAGAGAATTAATTAAATTACACTGCACGCAGTAGATGAGCTCTGAACTGGCCCTTTTGAGATCCACTATCGCTATAATTTTATAGGTATTCAAAAGAAACTTTTCACATCTTCATAGTCATAGCGGATCTCCAACCTATTTAAATCTAAACATCCTAGCCTTATTTATTAGCCTACTTAATCTATCTTGCTTCCTTAAGTTTTGAGACGAAAACCAGAAAATCATGAATTTCCACTAAAATCTTAATTTGTGAAATCCAAAGTACTGTTTTTATTAAATTATTATGAAAGATGAATTTAAATATAAATTTTGAAGTCTCTAGCTCTTTTCTGTTGCGCCAATGATTTTTACAGAAAAACGTCCAAATTTCGAAAATCGCTAAATTTATCGAACTGATATTCAACACACATTAATTTAGTATTACTTCTGACGTGCTAGAAAAGTTTTAGGTTATTTGCTTGATTTTTAAAGTATTGCGCAACATTTATGACGCCAGAGCTAGTTACAGCAGACTGGCTGGCACAAAATGGAAAGGCTGATGTGAGTTTATTACGGCGTGAGTAGGCTGCTTCCCTACACTATCATACCTAAAAAGAACGTAAAAATACTTCTTGATGACTACAATGTGCAAATTGGGAGGGAAAAGAAGTTTAGGACTATCGTAGGTGAATATCCAGCACACTCAAGAACAAACAGAAATGGTGAAATACTGATCAAGGAAAATTTCAACTTGATCACATAGTCATGTATAAAAGATATATCTCAGAAATCATGAATGTTAAAATAGAAATGCGGAATTTCATTCATATCATTATCCCTCTAAGATTAAAATAAAATTTCTCCCATCTAAAACAAAAAAGGCGACAAAGAAAGTGATTAGATGCAACACCACTACACTTAATATTTCAAAAGAAAATATAGAACAATTTGGAGAAGAAACTGAGACAAGTAAAGGTAACTGTGAAATTTTACCAAAATTTTTTAAAAGCTTTTAAACTGTCCGGTTCCAAAAGATAAATTAGAATTTCCAGTGACATCTCAAAGTCAAGAGGACGTTTTCCCACCAACAGAGTTAGAAATTCATGAAGCCATCAAAACACACTTAAACAATAAAGCAAGTAGTGAAGACTCCATAAGAGGAGAATTATTGAAGTGGTCAGAACCAAAACTCATAAATGATCTTCATCTGCTTTTTTTCTAGGACATTTGGAAAACTAAAAAGATTCCAGTTGAATGGAAACAGCATTAATCCACCCACTACATAAAAAGGGAGACAAACAAAATGTCAATAATTACAGAGGAGTGTCACTTCTGAAAGTGGCATGCAAAATATTAGCAAAAATTCTCCTGAACAGAATGGTAGATACTTTAAATAGTCAATTGGAAGAATATCAGGGTGGTTTTCGAATGGGAAGATCTTGTACAGAACAAACTTTTGACTTAAAGTCAATAATTCGCCATAGAATGTTAACCACCAAACCAATAATAGTGTAATTTACTGATTTCAAGAAAGCAATTGATTCGATAGACAGAGAAACAATAGACAAGGTCATTAGAGAATTGGGAGTTAAGTCAAAATTAGCTAATATAATTTGTGAAACACTAACAGATACAATATCTAAAGTCAAATTTGTGGGAAAGTATCTCAGCCGTTTGAAATAAAAACTGGTGTTAGACAAGGTGATGGTTTATCACCTTTTCTGTTTAATTGTGTTCTAGAAAAAAATTGTAAGGATCTGGAATTTGGAGCTAAAAATCACAAAATTGAACCAATAGCTCTGGGAAGGAAAACAAACGGAATTTAGGTAAATTGCTTGGCTTTTGCGGATGGCTTTGCACAACTTCCAAAAAACCTGACAGAAGAAGTTACTCAGATAAACCTTCTGGAAACAGAACTGGTCTCAAAATTTCAGTGGAAAAAACCAAATTCATGACAAATATAAAAAAATGCGCCAAAATTCATAGAAACACAAATAGGTAAAATAGAGCAAGTAGATAGATTTAAATATCTTAGAAAAACTATACAACAGAATGGACTAGAAAAATTTGCAATAGATGTAACAATGAACAAAATGGAAAGAGCTTATGGTTTGACCAAAAATATTTACAATAAGAAATGTATATCTAGGAAAACAAAACTGAAACACTGCACCACAGTGGTATGACGAGTGTGTTTATATGGATCTGAATGCCTAAACGAAGGACAAACTAGAGGTGCTGGAAAGAAGGATTATTCGAAAAATAATGGGTGCAATAAAAACTGCAGTTGGTTGGAAAGTAAGAAGTAATAAGAAGATCTACAAAAATATAGAGAAAATATCTGAAGTAATGGCCAAACGAAGATTAACGGTTTTCGGACACCTCTACCAAATGAATGGAACTAGACTAACAAAACAAATATTCCTATATTTCTGGAAGGAGGAATGGACAATAGCATGGATAACAGAACTAAGGAAAGATCTAGAAAGAAACAACTTCAAAAGAATCGGAAATAGCAGAAAGAAACCGTTTTAAAATAAAATACTAAATTTGGAAGGCTTTCAAAGCAAAAGAAATAAAAAATTGTGAACATGGACAGAAGAAAGAAAGAGACTTCATGGGGAGAAAATGAGGTAATACTGGAAAAATAGGAAACAACGACAAAGGAAGAAGAGGAACTGAAGTTGTTAACGTGATCCTAGTTGGTCAATTGGAAGGCAAAAAAAAAAAAAAAACTGTCCTTCATAACAGGGAAATTTCCAGGGTATTTAAAAGAGGCAAAGTTACACCCCTACTAAACAATAATAATACAGAAGACATAGAAAACTGCCAGCCCATTTCTCTGCTTTGAATAAATACGCTGAAAGGGTAGAAGTACAGAATCAGTCATAGTAGAATTCACAAAAGTGGCTCTTGATGCTCTTGGCAAAGATGAGTGTTTCACAGGCATATTTTTATATCTTTCTCAGGATTTTGATACTGTCGACTGTAAGATTCTACTAAATAAGTTAGAAGCATTCGAAATAAGAGATGGTGAACAACTGGCTCTGATTATATCTAACAGACAGAGTACAAAGAGTAGGGCTAAAACATACCCCTAATATACACTTTTGGAAAAGGGTTATCAGAGCCAAAAGGCATTAATTTATGAGTTCCTCAAAGTAGCGTTTTAGGACCAAAACTATTCCTGATACACATCTGTGACTTCCCCAGCATTATTAGTCATGGGGAAAAAATTCTCTTTGCTGATGACAGCAGTATTATAATCACTGAGAAAACAAGAGAACCCCTTGGACTTGAAATCCTCAAGGAAGTACTATTGGTCAATAAGCAGTATAAATGACACTGAACATAAAGAAAACAAATGTCATGAATTTCAGTTTGAAGTGGGAAAGTGACACTGTTAAATTATATGTACATGGCACCTCTGTAGATGGTGTAAAAAGTACAAAATTTCTGGGGATGAAATTTGAAAAACAGACAAAGTTATAAATGCAAAAAATTTTCCTGTTTTCCAAATCTGTAAGCATTTACTTAAAAACTCAAAATTATATGTGTACATGTTGCAAAGAGCATTTTTTTCCTGTTTAAGAGAAAGGAGCCCACTGATGATGCTGAAACTTCATCAAAACGTGTTTCGGTAAAGAAGAAAAAGAAAACGTTCTGTTTGGTGTAAGGTGGACTCGCACCCTAAAACAGATTTATATTTTTGTTTCCTTTTCTGGAAAAACTTGTTCATGAAGCTATGCTGTGTGTAATACTGACACCTTATTCTGTTCCTGAGCTAAGTGTCCAACTCGTTTTGAAGGGATGCTGACTCAGCTTATCATGCTAGCAAGTGGAAAGTTGTGGTGCACAAAATGGACCTGACATCAGCTGATAGTATGTGTAGCGTTATAAAACAATGTGTGTAGAACGTGTGTTCTGTGTGCAGTAACTGGGACTGAGAAATGTATGAACAGTGTAGCATTAGCCTCTTTATGTATTAAATAACTTATCTGTTACACAGTACTGTACAGTAGGGGTAAACCAAATGAGGTAACACTGTTTTAAACGCGGAAACCTTGTGTTTGGGAGGCTGGAGGCTTCAATCTCCATCAACCATCCTGATCGTAGTATCTCGTGGTTATCCTAATTTATTTTAGGCGAATGATGGGATGGTTTCTACTATAAGGGCGCAGCTGACTACCTGTCCCATTCTCTTCATACTAGACCTTAAAGTTTGTAAAAGTCTGTATTTGTGAATTACTTTACTTTCGTTGTTTTTAAATTGAAATGCCAAGACACGTCCAACATCCTTGTAAAAGAAATCTACAGGCGAATAAAACTACTACTACTACAGAAGGTCCTTTACGTATATGGGAAACGGTAGTGGACCTAAGATTGAGCCATATTGTACCACACAAGTGATTTCTCACCTGCTTACTCTGATTGAACTATTAAGTACAATACGAATGCTTATTTGGCCGACCTAAAATGCACTCAATTCCAAATATATTTGCTCCATTCACAGTCAGCCAATGACGACACAGGTTACAATCAGCCAATGAAAACATTATGATACAAGTGATGTATTGTCTACACCTTCCTGGTTCACATGGTTTGAATACGGATGAAACGTGCAGTGTTCTGCAATGTGTGGAAAAATTGTGTCCACAGCTATAACTTATAGAAACGTATGTGCGTTTGACACAGTTACAGCAAGGCAGAGAAGAAACAGTGTCACATTTGCAATGGATCTCAAAAGATACATGAAAACATGCAGGCCTACAATAGGAGAGATAAGGAGAGTATTCAATATAATACGATGTACTGTAGTGTTGTGAACATCCTTACCATGTATCCTGTTCCTTTGTTAATCTGTCATGCTGCTGGAAAATTTTCACGTGAAAGAAATAGTGATAAAACTGGAGTTTGTCTGTGCCAGGTAAGGAAACACATTTTCAGCGTATTTTGTTGTATTTGTGTTTGTTTGTACCCTTAAATTAGGAAGATGCGACAATGGGCTATGCTATAAATCAATCATTTACTAATATCGCATTCACTGACCCATGACCCAACTGCCACTTCTCAGCCTAACCTAGATCTCAGGGTACGACACAGATCAGTCTGTCGCCTGGGTCAATATTTCGTGTGAGAGCACTATAACACTCTAGCCATATTTTATAGAACAAAACAAAGGAAGAACAATAATTGTAGCTACCAGTAATTAACTGCTTGTCTCCTTGCATGTGGCTTATTTGATTGCTAACAGTTTTTGTTGTTGGAAATGTTTATCTTTTTCCCTTCCGTGAGTCAGAGTGATATGGACAGTGTACCTCCCCCCCCCCCCCCCCCCCCCAGTAATCTTGATTCAGGAATAGATGTTAGGCTGAAGCCTCAAACCTATGTACTCATTATTGTATATAGACTTTGCTCAGTTATAAGGTGCGATTAGATTCATTTCACTTCAGTATTTAGTGTGTTTCCTTGAGAAAAACAATTTTACAAAATTTTTAAGTGACAAATAATTTATCACAATTGATACTTGTGTATTTATGGTAGCAAGCAGAACACTGGACATTACAAAAGGCAGGACATGTCTCTTGTGATAACCACAGATAGCAGTGCATGCTCTGCAACATGCTGCCATGCTGGCCGCAAGTTTGGTATGTAGTTCTTTTGGTAGGGCTTTCCATACCTCCACCAACACAGTTGACAACTGCAGGATGGCTGTTCGTGCTTATGGATGTGCTGCAGTATATCTCCTCAACACACCCACACATGGTAGGTATGAATTAAGGCAGGGGATTGGGCAGGCAGCCCACTTGCCAAATATCTTGCACCTGCACTGGTCAATGCAGCCAAGTGTTGTCATCCATATAAATGAAATTGTGGCTGAATGCACTCCTGAAAAGACGCATCTGGAAGAAGTAGTGTCACAGTGTTGTCGATCTGTAAGTGTATTGTGTTCAAAGATTTGGAGGCAGTATGCCCATGTAACATCATGGCTCCCCATATCGTAACATCTAGACCACCAAAATGACAATGTGGCCTCATTGTGTGAGAATGTAATGCACTCCAACAATGTTGCCAAATAATAGTTTTTGTGGTTCAGTTGTTATGGTGTGGGGAGGCACTATGTTGCATTGGCGTAATGTCTTCAAATCTTTGAACACAGTACTCACCAGTCAGTGTCGTTATGATAATCTGTTCCCTCCTGATGTTTGTTTTTCAGTAGCGCATTTGGCCCTGAATTAGTTTTTATGGATGACAATGCTTGACCTAATCGAACAGTGTAGGTGGAGCAGCTCTTGGAATATGAGGATATTCGACAAATGGACTGGCTTGGCTGTTCCCCCGACATAAATTCCATTGGGCATGTTGGGGAGATGTGTTGCAGCATACGCCAACTACCATCCAGCTGTTGCGAACCACACTGGTGGAGGAATGGAACACCCTACTATTACAACTCCTTACCATTCTTGTGACTAATGTGTGAGCATGTTGCAGAGCATATTTTGCCATCTGTGGTTATTACAAACCCTATTAAGAACCATGTCCAGCCTTGTGTAATGTCCAGAGGACGATTATAATTCCTGGTGACTTTGAGGTAAGTATTGTCTTTGAATGAAAGCATTATTTCTGTTTATGATAAACTGTATTTCTTTCGGTTACCTGCTGCATTTTAGTCAAGTAGTTATTTCTCTACATGGTTTCATCAGGCTGTGTTACTTGACAGTGATACATTATGCGAAAGTTACTTTTGTCATTGTTTTCACACCAGTGTGGTTTGAATGTATGGGCCTGTGAATTTTGTTTACTGTGCATGAAACTAATATGTTTTGTACAATCTGTTGCATGTACAACATGACCACCATCATGAGATCCTGAAGTGCATACACTCATCTCCAGGCAGTCAACAACTTGTTCCTGTTACTGACCCACTGCTATCAACCAGTTGTAACTGTCGACTTTCTGTAGTCTCCAACCTGTAGATGCCCTCAACATATTGTATTTCATTGTAAATCAGGTTCTTGAGAGCTGCGAGAAGTCGAACTGCCGTCAATTTTTAAAGGGGACTTTTTCCTGGAAAAATTTGGCCAAATGCCAGGATGTAGCAGTGTAAATGTTTGTGCCACTCACTCCAACAAAAGCCAACCTAAAAGACATTTCTGGCCTTCTCCAAGAAAAATAGCTCGTATTGAAATTTTTATTGATTCAGTTTGCAGTAAAACTATATGTATTGTATAACCCTAATCAGTGTTGCTCAGATGCTATTTGACACACATTTACCAAGTCACTCCAGTATGAACACTTAATTAACATTATGAAATATTAATGTGATTTAAAAAAAATTGGAGATTACTTTATATTGGAATTGTTCCTTGCAGCAAACAATAGGTGATTAGACTTGTTAGAAACATGTTTAATGTTTAAACTAACATGTTTTAACAATGCAGTTGACAGAAGCAAGGCAGTTTCTTCGTAGAAATAAGGTAATAACTGTATTTCTGTAAAACTGAAATGAAAAAGTGTTGATACCTTTGAACAGAATCTACAATTCATCAGTTTTCTTGTTAAAATCGTATATTGTACATACAAATATTGGTACAACAAATGTGATAAGTCTTGTAAAGAGTGTGAAAATTATTTTTTTTGATAAAGAAGCTTTAAAGTTGTTCGTCAACTATTATATTTGTGCTAAACGAACATTATGCATCTCCTTACTTGGTTCAGATATACAGGAATAATCATCCTACAGTTAAAAATCAAAAGTGCTGACTTGCTGAAAGTTGAATTGAATGTTGCATTAAACATGGGGAATAATGTTCCATTGATAACATATATACAGTGAAAACATTTTGCAACAACGAATGATCAGTTTGTAATAGCGAATGATGATTATCAGTCATCATATACTTGCATTGTATTGAAATATAAACCTAATCATGCCTTCAAGTCGTAATATAGCATTATAGATGCCTTAAGACTGTTGCTTAAAGTATTATATTTCAGTGTGGACCAAGTTTATGAAAGATGCACATATACAATTGAAAAACCCAACTACTCTTCTTATTGATGTAATATGCTTTACATATTCCCACAGTAAAAAGTTAGAGGTGAAGTCAGGGAGATGCATATGAGGAACTTGACATATATTTACTCACCAACTGAAAGTAATACAATACTTGAATTTGGGGTTGTGACTGAACAAATATCTTGTGTGAAATATCTGCAACTAGGGTTACATAGTCATTTAGGATGGGAAAAACATGAACTATTTAATAAAAGTATGAATAAATATCATTACAAATAAAGAATATTTCGGAATTACTGACTCATTTAAACAGCAGTGTGTGTTTGCTACATAAAGGCGTATTACTATTTGACAAACTGTGTACTGATAATGTGTCTAAAAAGGACTGTAACTTCAGACTGTGATTGTATATGCCACTGTGGTATTGTGTCATAGGAGAGTGAGGCTGTCTACTTGCATAGAAACATTTCGATATGCAATCAGATTTGATTATCAGTGTTTTTTTGATGGAAATAAAATAGAAAAGAGCCATGTTGGAAATTGTGTAGTGTACATCATTTGCAAAATTCCTATAAATCTGTTTACCACTCTTCTCCAAGGCTTTGATCATCAAGGGTCCGGGGTAGGCTTGCCAAACGAACAGTTTTAGCCAGCTATACGCAATTTTCGCGTTTTGTGCCAGGTACGGTGCAAACCTTTAACCATACGCCAAATCTTCTGATTTTAAACATAAGGCATAATGACTTATACTTTTTAATCTTTCAGTACTCAACTTTACGATGCAGATTACGTTTTTCATGCTAGGGCGAGCTTGTGATGGCAGTTCAGACTGAGAGTGAGAAAGATGTGACGTCAAACGCAAAACTGCGTTGTGTTCAGTCTACTAAGAAAGAGATCAACTACGCCTGCCTAGTTCTGGCTCGCCAGAAGTCGGTCAACATTGAACTCCTCATGTTTTGTGTCAATCTCTGTCAACGTCAGCGATTCACCACAGAACGTTGCAGTGTACCCATTGCGAAGTGATTGTTGTGATGTGCTCTTTTTATTGCCAAAATGTAAGTTTTATTGCTGGCTGTTTTCAATTTCGAATTGTCTATGATATGGAATTACGAACAAAAAAGGCACCAACATTCAACATGAAACTATCAATTCCGATTGGAGCCTTGCTTGGGCATAAATTGATACTGGTATGTAAGTGCGAGTGTAGTACTATTGGCCACTTCATGTAAGACGGGCGTTCGCGCATAGAGGCAGAGAGATAAGGTGTGCAGGGGATGGGGTTTTCGCATGCGTGTAGGCAAACAGTGGGCAAAGTCCGTGTTGCCAAACTGTGTTGCTGCGGACAACAATCCTGTTCATTTTCCTTCGGTACGTTGTCTTATATATTCAAATCTATGAGGGAATAACACATTTTAAAACCGATTTCGATCATTGTTCTACGTGAGAGAAATCTTACTTGTGAATCTTGAGGTTGTATCCGCTGCTCCACAGCAATTGTCTGTGTGACACTGGAAGGTAACAACAACTGATAAAACTCTGTGAAGACGTCAAGAACAATGTTTCTGAAAACTACGACTGTCTAACGCACAAGATCATCGAAAATAGTTGCAATAATTGTCATTTATTTCGATTTGGACTGTATTATAAGTAAATATGTAATGCATAAAAAAATAAACCCCCCCATGAACCATGGACCTTGCCGTTGGTGGGGAGGCTTGCGTGCCTCAGCGATACAGATGGCCGTACCGTAGGTGCAACCACAACGGAGGGGTATCTGTTGAGAGGCCAGACAAACATGTGGTTCCTGAAGAGGGGCAGCAGCCTTTTCAGTAGTTGCAGGGGCAACAGTCTGGATGATTGACTGATCAGGCCTTGTAACATTAACCAAAACGGCCTTGCTGTGCTGGTACTGCGAACGGCTGAAAGCAAGGGGAAACTACAGCCTAATTTTTCCCGAGGACATGCAGCTCTACTGTATGATTAAATGATGATGGCGTCGTCTTGGGTAAAATATTCCGGAGGTAAAATAGTCCCCCATTCGGATCTCCGGGCGGGGACTACTCAAGAGGACGTCGTTATCAGGAGAAAGAAAACTGGCGTTCTACGGATCGGAGCGTGGAATGTCAGATCACTTAATCGGGCAGGTAGGTTAGAAAATTTGAAAAGGGAAATGGATAGGTTAAAGTTAGATATAGTGGGAATTAGTGAAGTTCGGTGGCAGGAGGAACAAGACTTTTGGTCAGGTGATTACAGGGTTATAACTACAAAATCAAATAGGGGTAATGCAGGAGTAGGTTTAATAATGAATAAAAAAATAGGAGTGCGGGTTAGCTACTACAAACAGCATAGTGAACGCATTATTGTGGCCAAGATAGACACAAAGCCCATGCCTACTACAGTAGTACAAGTTTATATGCCAACTAGCTCTGCAGATGATGAAGAAATAGATGAAATGTATGACGAGATAAAAGAAATTATTAAGGTAGTGAAGGGAGACGAAAATTTAATAGTCCTGGGTGACTGGAATTCGTCAGTAGGAAAAGGGAGAGAAGGAAACATAGTAGGTGAATATGGATTGGGGGGAAGGAATGAAAGAGGAAGCCGCCTTGTAGAATTTTGCACAGAGCACAACTTAATCATAGCTAACACTTGGTTCAAGAATCATGAAAGGAGGCTGTATACATGGAAGAAGCCAGGAGATACTGACAGGTTTCAGATAGATTATATAATGGTAAGACAGAGATTTAGGAACCAGGTTTTAAATTGTAAGACATTTCCTGGGGCAGATGTGGATTCTGACCACAATCTATTGGTTATGAACTGCAGATTGAAACTGAAGAAACTGCAAAAAGGTGGGAATTTAAGGAGATGGGACCTGGATAAACTGAAAGAACCAGAGGTTGTAGAGAGTTTTAGGGAGAGCATAAGGGAACAATTGACAGGAATGGGGGAAAGAAATACAGTAGAAGAAGAATGGGTAGCTCTGAGGGATGAAGTGGTGAAGGCAGCAGACGATCAAGTAGGTAAAAAGACGAGGGCTAATAGAAATCCTTGGGTAACAGAAGAAATATTGAATTTAATTGATGAAAGGAGAAAATATAAAAATGCAGTAAATGAAGCAGGCAAAAAGGAATACAAACGTCTCAAAAATGAAATCGACAGGAAGTGCAAAATGGCTAAGCAGGGATGGCTAGAGGACAAATGTAAGGATGTAGAGGCTTGTCTCACTAGGGGTAAGATAGATACTGCCTACAGGAAAATTAAAGAGACCTTTGGAGAGAAGAGAACCACTTGTATGAATATCAAGAGCTCAGATGGAAACCCAGTTCTAAGCAAAGAAGGGAAGGCAGAAAGGTGGAAGGAGTATATAGAGGGTTTATACAAGGGAGATGTACTTGAGGACAATATTATGGAAATGGAAGAGGATGTAGATGAAGACGAAATGGGAGATAAGATACTGCGTGAAGAGTTTGACAGAGCACTGAAAGACCTGAGTCGAAACAAGGCCCCGGGAGTAGACAACATTCCACTAGAACTACTGATGGCCTCGGGAGAGCCAGTCATGACAAAACTCTACCATCTGGTGAGCACGATGTATGAGACAGGCGAAATACCCTCAGACTTCAAGAAGAATATAATAATTCCAATCCCAAAGAAAGCAGGTGTTGACAGATGTGAAAATTACCGAACTATCAGTTTAATAAGTCACAGCTGCAAAATACTAACGCGAATTATTTACAGACGACTGGAAAAACTGGTAGAAGCCGACCTCGGGGAAGATCAGTTTGGATTCCGTAGAAATGTTGGAACACGTGAGGCAATACTAACCTTACGACTTATCTTAGAAGAAAGATTAAGAAAAGGCAAACCTACGTTTCTAGCATTTGTAGACTTAGAGAAAGCTTTTGACAATGTTAACTGGAATACTCTCTTTCAAATTCTGAAGGTGGCAGGGGTAAAATACAGGGAGCGAAAGGCTATTTACAATTTGTACAGAAACCAGATGGCAGTTGTAAGAGTCGAGGGGCATGAAATGGAAGCAGTGGTTGGGAAGGGAGTGAGACAGGGTTGTAGCCTCTCCCCGATGTTATTCAATCTGTATATTGAGCAAGCAGTAAAGGAAACAAAAGAAAAATTCGGAGTAGGTATTAAAATTCATGGAGAAGAAGTAAAAACTTTGAGGTTCGCCGATGACATTGTAATTCTGTCAGAGACAGCAAAGGACTTGGAAGAGCAGTTGAACGGAATGGACAGTGTCTTGAAAGGAGGATATAAGATGAACATCAACAAAAGCAAAACGAGGATAATGGAATGTAGTCAAATTAAGTCGGGTGATGCTGAGGGAATTAGATTAGGAAATGAGACACTTAAAGTAGTAAAGGAGTTTTGCTATTTAGGGAGTAAAATAACCGATGATGGTCGAAGTAGAGAGGATATAAAATGTAGACTGGCAATGGCAAGGAAATCGTTTCTGAAGAAGAGAAATTTGTTAACATCAAGTATAGATTTAGGTGTCAGGAAGTCGTTTCTGAAAGTATTTGTATGGAGTGTAGCCATGTATGGAAGTGAAACATGGACGATAACTAGTTTGGACAAGAAGAGAATAGAAGCTTTCGAAATGTGGTGCTACAGAGGAATGCTGAAGATAAGGTGGGTAGATCACGTAACTAATGAGGAGGTATTGAATAGGATTGGGGAGAAGAGAAGTTTGTGGCACAACTTGACTAGAAGAAGGGATCGGTTGGTAGGACATGTTTTGAGGCATCAAGGGATCACAAATTTAGCATTGGAGGGCAGCGTGGAGGGTAAAAATCGTAGAGGGAGACCAAGAGATCAATACACTAAGCAGATTCAGAAGGATGTAGGTTGCAGTAGGTACTGGGAGATGAAGAAGCTTGCACAGGATAGAGTGGCATGGAGAGCTGCATCAAACCAGTCTCAGGACTGAAGACCACAACAACAACAAAAAAATAAATGTCCCATAGGAACTTACACAAATTTTCAAATTTCAAACTCGGACCGAAATCATTATGTTCGTTTGATAACAGCTCCTACTCCATGTAATTTTTAAATGTGTATAATGCGCGTATTTGGGTGTGTTTCATTGCTGTTCAGCGTAAATCATTATGCGTAAAAAAGAATTGCTGGTAACAAACACTAGCGCAAAAGACTATCGTAAAAATTGTCAGGGTGGTATCATATTTTTCGATTTCAACAGGCATTATGAGTTTAAACTAACTCGTTCGACATTACAGTGGGAGAACGCATTTATGATCCAATGAACAAGCTAACAATTAACCGTCTTCTGTGAATAACTCGACGGAATGCTGACCGATAACGTCGAAAACCTCCTATATCTCGACATGTAAGCCTCCCTTTCATTTTAAGGCATTTTCCAATTCTTGCCATGAAAATGTCGAGGCTTTACGTTTCGAAATAGTGGGATTTTTGAAGAATTTATCCAGGTGCGTTCTCGCAAGTAAGACAACAGGCAGGGAAAAGGTTTTTATCCATCTTCACCTCCCTGTGAAAGTCTTATTTTTGAAACTTTTCAGCGTTACACACATAGTGTGCCCACACTGTCTGTTGCTTCGTCCACAAGACTTTCAGTGTCTGTTATCTTGAATGTTTTCTTTTTTCCTCACATAGCTTGCAACCTGTACACAAATTAATTCTGTCGGATTATACTGACAATAATATGTGGGTAAACACGAAACTGTGTGACATCATTCACATCCAAGAAAGTCAAATTTGTGCATTCTGTCTTATGACTTTTATAAATTAACGAGCTGCAGGGGTTCACCACAATTTTTCCTTATATTAGCTGCAATATTTTTATTTTTCAGCCAGTGCAAAATATACCCTTTCCTGGTGCTCTTACTTGCTCATTTCTCTGTAACAGCTTAATGATAACTGGCACGGTAATTACAATGACCGACTTCGAAGCTAGGTATGGCAAGAGTTATTCACTGAATCACGTCTTAAAAGTGACAGCATTCATTTCCGAATGGTAGTTACTACTGTTTTTCTTACACCTAAATACGACTTTACTATCAGGAACCAAATCAGAAGAACCAGCATGCAGAATAAGTATCCGAAAACCATTTCCTAAGGGAACTTCAAAACCGCCAGTTCCATCACTCACTTTCCACCATGCATTGATGGAATGATCAACGTAATACACTGTAGAACTACATCCTCCTCTTGTATCGTATATATTTACAACGGACGTGCTTCGTGCTGCTTCTGTGTCACTTCTTTCAATTAAAAACTCTCTTCTTAATATGTTTCAAACCAATGTATTTTAAAATTCTTAACATTGACGAAGCGCTACCTTTGAAGCCAATTTGCACAAGCATAATTGTAACAAGTTTTTGTGGTGTTGGGTATTCCGTTCTTATATACATTTCGAACACGGAGCGCTTTAAAAAATCGTTGTCAAAACCGTCTATTTGTGCTAGAGCTTTCTTGCTTTTTCGACGATTTTCAAGCGACACGAAAACAAATTTTCCTTAGGTTTCTACAGCCCCGACACTTTTGTTTACTATTTTCCGTACAGTTCTCTTGCCGACACGTGCTTCTGCAGTTTTTTCTTGAGTCTCCAAAATGTCAAAAATAGAAGTATCGCTTTCAGATTCACATTTGATGAAGTTACAAATGCAGCACATAAAGCTCCTCGACTGATTGTGAAGCATATAGCCTACGTCTACATGATTACTCTGCAATTCATAATTAAGTGTCTAGTAGAGCGTTCATAGAATCACCTTCAAGCTACGTATTTCTTTACTGTTCCCCTATCGAACTGCGTGCAGGAAACACGAACGATTTCATCTTTCCTTTCTAGCTCTAATTTATCTTTGTTTTTATTATGATGAACGCTCCTACCTATGTAGGTGGGCGCCAACAAAGTATTTTCACGCTCTGAGGAGAAAGTTGACGACTGAAACTTCATGAGAAAATGCTGCCACAACGGAAAACGCCCTTTTTCGATCAATTCTATCTGCAGTGGATCCACCACCTGACAGCAATATTCCAGAAGAGGTCGCGGAAAAGCATAGTGTAAGTAGTCTCTTTAGTAGACCTGTTGCACTTTCTAAGTGTTCTACCAATAAATCGCAGTCTTTGGTTTGCTTCCCACACAACGTTATCCATGCGATAGTTGCATTTTAAGTTATTCGTAATTTTAATCCCTAAGCATTTAGTTGAATTTACAGCCTTTAGAATCGTGTGTTTTATCCTGTCAACCGAAATTAGCGGATTCCATTTAGTACTAATGTGGATGACTTCAGACTTTCCATTATTTAGAGTCAATTGCCACTTTTCTCACAATACAGATATCTTGTCTAAGTCACTTATTAATTTATTTTAATCTCTACTGACTTCTTAAGACGATAAATCACAGCATCATCCGCAAACAGCCTAAGAGGGCTGCTCAGATTGTCTCCTAAATCGTTTATTAGATCAGGAACAGAGGAGCACCTATAACACTTCCTTGCCAATGCCAGATATCACTTCTGTTTTACTCGATGATTTTCGGTCGATATCTACATACAGTGATCTTTCTGGCAGGAAATCATGAAACCAGTCGCACAACTAAGATGATATTCCGTAGGCACGCAATTTAATTAAAGTCGCTTCTGAGGAATTTCATGTTTATTGCTGTCACATGACATTTTCATTTGGAAATCACACTAAAACGTTTACAGATACACATTCAGAGCAGTACTGCTACAAGAAAGTAACATCAACATCTGAGTGAATAAATCGGTCGCTCTGTGAATTAAACTGCATTGTTACAAAATACGGCAACAGTGCAGCTTGTGGGAGAGGGATTCTCGCAGTCCAGTTTGTAACTTGGCGGCTAGCCGCTCGGAAGGAGAATGAATCCTATTGGCTACAACAGTTAATGGTGGGGGATGCGCAGAACTGCTGAAAATAGGGCCACCTTCCAACATGATGCGAGCTATAGCACTGCGTGACGGAAGTGCGGCTTGTTCACGCAACACTGCACCCCCCCCCCCCCATAATTATTCTTCTTTTTGAGAACAAGCTACAAGCTGTACTTCCATTGCATGCAACAAGCCACATTAATTCGCTCATTTTGGGAGCAGGTTCAACACCTTATGGTAAGCCATCGCATATTTTACGTTTTAGAACTTATTTCTTTGTGGAAGTAGGGTGTTCAAAATGGATGGGACTGTGACAAATTCCACAAAAAGAAAATTACATATTCAAACCAACACATGCTGAAATAGGAGACTGCAATTGTATTGTTCAGTTTGGGTAAAAGAATGTCCAGAATCGCGGCCAGTTCCAGGAAATGTATATAAAGCAACATGTATCTTATATGTTGGAAAAGCTGGAGAGGGATTTTCGATTTCACACGTAGGCATAACCGATGTTAGGCATCATTTTAAGTGTCAACCACAAACGCAGACTCTTAATGTCAGTACATACCACATTGATCAAAATTCTCTGCAAGATAGACTCTGTTGTAGCAGACAAGGTATGTAGTAGGTGCACGCTAATTTAAACATTTCTGCTTTTCAAAAGTGTCAACCACAAACGCAGACTCTTAATGTCAGTAAATACCACATTGATGAAAAGTCTCTACAAGATAGTCTCTGTTGAAGCAGACAAGGTATGTAGTAGGTGCATGCTAATTTAAACATTTCTAATTTTTCAGATAAAAATAGAACTGCTTAAGCAAGCATAAAAAGAAGCTATTATTACTGCTTCTTTTTTCGTTGGCAGATAACAGCATTTGAGTGTACATTCACGTTTCACTCAGTTGAACATCATCTTAGCTAAGATAAAATCATGTGTGGTAAAACATAATGTGAGGCATTAATTACTGATGTTTTGGGACCAAATAGCACCAATAATTTAACTAAGGATAACAATTTTTAGGTGTGGGGTTTGATGCTTCCGACAAAGGTAATCAAAAATGTTATCCTATTTGTGTAAGGTACTTTGATCAGCAAGCAGGCATGGCCCACAGAATTCTAGAGTTGTATGAGGACTCTAGTGAATCTGCATCTGCATTGTCTGAGCAGATCTTGAAAACGATTCCAAAACACGAATTGCCTCACGGGATTAGCTGAACGGTCTAAGGCGTTGCGGTCATGGACTGTGGGGCTGGTCCCGGAATTGAATTCGTCCCAGACTAAGTTTTACTGCAGGTAATACAAATTCAAACTATGCGAAGAAAAATACTGTTTACCTTCACTTAAAAAAGGAAGATCATGGTGTAGTGAAATCAAACTGCTGCACACATATAGTCCATAACTGCTGTTAATCTGGTATGGATGCTATGTCAATAGATATTGAAATGTTAGTAATTAAGACTTTCAACTATTTCTCAAATTCAGCTAAAAGGGTAACTCAGCTGACGGATTTCTTTCAATTTGTTGATATAGAATACTATGTTTTGTTGATATATGTACCTATAAGGTAGTTAAGCCTAAAGCCTGACATAAAAGGATTGTTGAAAAATCTTCCTGCAATTATATCATACTTTTATAATGCAGATGATTGCCCAAGCTTCATTAAAAACAACCTGATAGGTGTGTCTGGTTTAGGAAAAGAACTTATTTTAGTGGAATTATACCTACAATTTTCCTTGCACTTAAGTGACATTTTTTCGAAGGGTGTACTCAACTTAGAAAAAAATGAACTGACAATTTGTAAAGTCTACTGTGTGATGGAGGAAGTATAAATGGAGTCATAACAAAGGATAGATGATCTGTTTTTTTATTATAAGTTGCAACAATTGCTAGATAAATTGGAGAACCTGATCCCAGGTGAAAAACAAACACAACTGGAAGAATGCAAACATATATTTGGAGTTTGTTGAAATGTTTAAATAAATGGTTTCATTTTGATGAGAGCAACGATTTGTCCTTGATGGATTGCATATCACGTGAAAAAATATGAGTTTCAAAAAATTTTGAAATTAGCTGAATCACTCTGTCTTGCTGCTTTCCTTAACGTAGGTAATATGTATTCAGAGGTCACTGTGGTTTCTGATTCGTTGCGGGGGGGGGGGGGGGGCGATGGAATGAGCATTTGAAAGAAAAATTAGCTACTATGACAATACCACAGAGTTGAGTCTACATTTTAGAAATGATTGGTGCATCGAAATTGTGCAGTGTTTTAATTTTAGTTGCATTTGTTTTGAGTATATTTCTTTCAAATGCATTCACAGAGAGCGAGTTTTCTTCATTATGAACATTAAATGGAGGGATGAGTGAAACAGATGTTCAGTTGATCAAATAAAAAAATGAATTGTGCACTTATTTCAATTATGATGAAAGTTGCAGCGATTTTTATAAGACAATATTGTCTAATGAAAAAAGTTGAGAACTGCACACTCAACAAAAAAGTACTACTCTCCATTGTTTTGAATGTATTGTGAACAAAATGTGAGTAAATATGTGAGTAAATGTGTTTCTACTTTCTCTCACTGAAATCTGAAATCTGGCAACACTATCTGGGGGATTAACAGATAGTATATGTTGGCAACATCACAGTTTAATCCGTTTTCTGGAGAACTTCTATTGGGATAAAATGAATACAACAATGTACAATCTTGAAGAAGAAACTGGATATGCAAGATATTTTCTCGTGCCTTATTTTTCCCATGCCTTACTCTCCTGGAAAACTCTCTCTCTCTCTCTCTCTCTCGTGGTATTTGGATAAGTGAAAGGCTAAAAAGATGAAAAATATCCACAAGACACAGTTTTGGTAAGTTTTGTTTTATCCCAGTTGTGCATACAGTGGCACAAAGTAGTATATCAACATAACATTGCTCAGTCCTCTACACAGAATCAGTCATCTTCCTGACTTAGCAATCTCTTGGTTTTACTACAAATGTTGAATAAATATATTCTTTAGTGGGCTGCATCATAACTGAATTGTGCCTCTTTGTTCACCTATTACACTTCTGAAGCTTTCATGTAACAGGCTCGCTCCTGAGAACAAAATACTTACTATTTTCATTCTTTGAACCTCTGGAGGCACATTCTGCATTCTCATGTGAAGGCCTTCTTATACAATTACCATGGATAGTTCTACTTACTTTGCGGTTTCCACCCCACACAATTTCAGATTTACTTTGTGGGCAGAAGCACATAATGACTTGTCTGATTGTAGACTAGACTAACAAGCATAAAATGTAAAAGTTACATTTTCAGGATTTTTATGGCAAGATAATTTTCTGATAGTGGACACTATTCTGACGCATCTGTCCATTCAGACTATTCACTTCTAGCATTTTTCTTGTAAAGAACCAGCATTACTTAGCCTTCATTGCTACAAAATTTGAACAATTTACTTATCTATAATTGTTTTCTTGTGTAAGAAAAAAACTCAGACATTCGTAAGGTGAAGGATACATTAATTTCTAGCCAAAAATTTATAACCTATGTGCTTTTTCGTATGGAAGAGAATGTCTGAGAATCTCAAGATCGAGTTATCTGCCAACAAAGTTTAGAGAATTTCATGACACCAGGTTTAAGTGCAGAACATTACAATATTTCTTTTTCAATTAGAGCTACATTGAGGGCACATGGTGCCTGCATAAATTGCTACCAGTTAATTTTCCCTCAACATAGATATATTGCAATATATGAACAACAAGGGAAATACTACACTGCAATCTATGGAAACTTTCATTTAAGTAGCAGGGCACTTTCAGAGCAATAATGACTACACTGAACATCAAATGGCTCAAATGGCTCTGAGCACTATGGGACTTAACTTCTGAGGTCATGAGTCCCCTAGAACTTAGAACTACTTAAACCTAACTAACCTAAGGGCATCACACACATCCATGCCCGAGGCAGGATTCGAACCTGCGACCGTAGCGGTCGCGCGGTTCCAGAATGTAGCGCCTAGAACCGCTCGGCCACTCCGGCCGGCAAACATCAAATACTGCATGAGTTCGTTCTCTATGGTCTAAAACAACATCCATTAGATTTATGGCATCTGGTAGAGATTCATCGTTGCTTCTAAAGTTGTGTTTAAATTGCAGGATTCTCAGTGACTGTAAAACTGTGTGTCATCAATTTCCGGCCTATGATTAGCAAGCTTTCCATTTCAACTGACGAAACAACTATACATTACATGATCTTTCCAGTGGAGTCACATGGGATCAATCAAACATAGCGGCAAAGTAATGATGGCCTATGATTGCATAAGATCTGGCAGCTATGTACACCTTTTGACACATATGCGCCTTCATCAGATTTGATTCCATGGGGAATTTTGTCCTACATATGAATCTGCTATCAAGAGGTGCCACACAGTGACCTCAAGTATTTGAAAGCAATCATCATCTCTGTGTCTCCTCTACATGCAGCTACTGCCAATACATTCTTATTCTTCCACTCATGTATGATGGTTGTTGGTTTTTAGTCTGTTACCTAAATGTGCAAGGAATTACAAATTAGAAGAGCGTGACAGAAAAAACAAAAACGTAAGACAGACAATTACTCAATCGTAGATAACTGATTTGTGGTGCACAGGTACACATACAAAAGATCTGATGTCTCAACTTTTTGAGCTACAGATATTTTTGTAGCTTGTAGGTTCTAGACGAGATTTAGACATGCACACCTAGACTGAAACGTGAAGCTATTTGCCAAAGCAGGGACAGGCTCAGATGCTGCAAGAAGGCAGCAGAGAAGCACTGAATGAAGTCGTCTGTGCCCGAAGTATTGTAAAATTTATTCTTTTTATCCTTGTATTAAACTGGAAAATAGATGACTGAGGGTGTAATCCATAAAAGAGCGTAATTTAGACATTTCAAATAATTCAAGGTGTTCTAAAGAAGATAACGTGACACAGCAAATATAAAGTTATTTGAAGCAGAATGGTATAGACTGTGGAACAGTAATTATAGGCCTACTGATCATACTTTGTGACATATAATTAATACAGTCACTGGTAGTGACTGCTACCTTCACTTAGTTACAACTGCAGGAGCGGAGGAGTGGGTTAGGCCTAAAGCAGCACAACTCACTAACCTAAACTCTTATATTCCTCAACCGTTATCCTTTAAAGAGACTTCCTGCTTTGCACACTATAGCCAAGGCTAGAGATTCTGTTACTGATCACAGTTATAAAACAGCGAGAGCAATACACAAGAGTGAAATGCGACAACTGGGTGTACCAATGACAGCCACAGTTACGGAAAGGTCGCACAACCTTGGCAAGGAAACACAAAACTACATAAGTAACTCGATTTTTACCCAAAGTGCCACAGCAAATCTCTATAAACGTATTGCTACATCAGAAGTCAGCATTAGTTTGCATTTATATGGACGTGTCCACATACAGTTTTACATTTTCTGCTAATGTCATTTTCTTTAGTTTTGGGAATTTGGTTTCGTCACATCTCATCAATAATTTATACTTCAGTTATTGACCTACATCACCATGGAATTATGTGGATAAATCTTTGAAATTGATGGCGAAAAGAGTATCGATTAGTTTTCAAATTTAAAAAGGAAATCGTGGACCCTTATGATGGAAACTCTGAACCAAACCAGAAGAAATGGTGCAAGTATGTTGGGTAGTGTAGCAGTGAAAAACAGTTTAGTGAATTAATTGAAATAGGGAATTTTGTCTTTGAAGTGCCAGCCCATAACACGTATATTGAGAGGTTGTTCTCCTTAATACAGTCGCAGTGGAGAAAGGAGAGAAACAAGCTGACAACTGAATGTGTAAAATGGAAAATTTAATTTATGTAAAATTTTAGTTATGCCAAACAAAAGGAACTTCTAAAGAAAATTCAGGTTAGTGAAAAATACACAAGAGACATGCGATGTAGAGCAAGTTAGGTATTGTGATGTGTCGTCTATAATATTTTATTTTTTTTGTTTCATATCTAATATAGCAATATGACATCAACTGAACTAACAATGTTTTATTCGGCAGTCCTAAATGGTTTGATCTGGATCTCGATTGGAACACCATAGTCACTGTTTCGCAACAATTGTATTTTCTTATTTAAAAAAAATCCCAACCCAGTACCGATTACCTGGGCTATGGTACAGGTAAGAGGTAGTGCAGTCATACCTCTTTATTAAAAAATCTAGGTCAGCTGTATATGATAAGAAATCAACAATCTTTGCCTTGTTCTATACTCTCAGTGAGGTCGATACTGGACCGGTCTTGAAAGCATGGTGATTAATCCCGTTGCGGGAGTCCTCATTTTGCGGTTTCAGAATATGGCAACCCAATGAGAAGTACATAGAATATTCAAGTGTTGCAAATGTCAAGCCTCCAATGAACAATGCACCTTTCTACTATGCAAATCTTACCTGATCATTTACTTGTTTCAGAGATTTGCAAACTTCCTTTCAGTAATGAATAGATGTCACGCATGTTCAAGTAGTGATAACGTAATTATTTTGCGTTCACTTTTTTCTATTTTTTCAATATGCGTTTTGCTCTCTGTTTCTTTTTCTTTTTTTCTTCTGTCTGCATCTTGTCATCATGGTTGTGCAGTGGTTGAAATAGTAAGTAATACTTTGGTATTTTTCTAAATACGTGGAAATTTATAGCATTTAGAGCAACACACATTTTACCATCTGTTGTAATTAACCAAGTATCCATCGACAATGTTTCCAAGGTTTTAATTTCCGTAGTACAATATCAAATTTATCCTACATACACAAAATTAGACTTTGCGAATTTTGGGTCTGTGGGGATATGAATACTGGTGCACAATGACTACACTGCCACACACTTCACTCACAGGTTCATTGAATTCCGCATTAAAACAGTAACGAACATGAAATAGTAAATGTCAGGGTGAATCATGGCTTTGTGGGAAAAAATAAAGGAGACAACACAGAAAGTTTCACGGTTTGCTAAACTGGCAGGAATATTTCTTTTGTTTCTCCAATCATTTACTACACAATTACAACGTCGGAAGTTAATTTCCAGTCGATTCGCGCCAAACGTTTTCATTGCCTGTCGGTAACTTCGTGCTCATTGGTTGACTGCAAGATTTGACTTAGGAATGGAATTATTTTAGGTCGAGGAAATAAGCGCACGTGAGTACATTACGTGTCGTAATGGAAAGTTCGTTCTACCATACACTTCACAGCGCTTTGATACGTATAGCTGTAGCTGTAGAAACAATAGATGTTACAGATTTTGTTTTTATCGAATCAGTTGTTTCGATTCTATCGTATAGATATTAACCTCGATAGGAGTCGTATCGAATGTAGAGGTCGAATGTTCCTTAGCGACTTAGCGAGATAGCGACTGTAGTTCAACGGTTTGTTTGTGTAGCGGTGGTTTGTGTTACAAAATCCGTGTGTTTAGGCGTGTTGGTGTTGTGGAAGTTACTGTGTTTTATCTGTTTGTGGACATTTTTTATGTTTCCATCAGATATCAAGAGGATTACGGTATTACACGAAGCTAGACATGAAGAAATCTCATAAGGTATTTAATAAAACGTGGTTAAGCACCTTGTTATGCACGGACACATATATTATTTATTTTACAATGTGCACTTGTAACTATTTCTTTTTTGAACTGCCAAATTATAATGTATAGTGTCATATTTCTGGTCTCAGGACCTTGACCGTGTTTCACACTGTATGTACATTGGCGTGTGAATATCACGTTTTTGTACTGCGGTTTTTATTCTATTTGCGGCGATGGCCCATATGTGATGCACCTCAAACTCAATGCTATTTAATTCTAGGTTAAGAATAATCTTTCCATGCCGTGCCTGTTTTGATATCAAGTAGATAGTGCGTACACAAGCGAGGCGGACAGATTGATAGTGCACACTGGGGGTATGATATACTATGCAAATAAAGTCATGCGCTTGAGAGAGAATGTTTCTTTTTAGTTGAAAGACGTCCTGCAGAACATTAATATTCATTCCGTAACCATGTCAAAATATTTACAGTGTCTGAGCAAATGCGCCGTCATTGTGGTCAGAACATGAAACACGTGGGCTACATCTGGATCTTTTGTTCGTTGCAGCTTCTTCAAATGGGTAGTGAAATATCAGAGAATTTTGTGTCGTGTAGACATATCGTGCACGTTATTTACAAATGCAGACAGTATGGCGGGAAAACACGCAGTATTGTGCCCTAGCATCACCTTTCTTCTGTTATCAGTTTCAGAGTTCTGCAAGTAATCTGTTATTGTAGAGTATGCAATATTTAAGAGATGCACTTTGATTGCTTATGTAAATAAATGTATTTTTTACCTATATCTTTTCTCTCTTTGGACAGATTAATATACAGTTTTAGTCCCTGTTAGAAAACTGTTTTCACTTGTTAAGTGTAAGCGCAAACTGGCTCTTGTTCCATAATAATGTGTAAAACTATTCGTGGAATACTTAATAATGTGTTTCATAATGTGCACAAAACGTTGGTACTGTATATGACCATATGTGGCACAGTACCCTAAGGATTTGTTCAATATTTTCATTCAGTGAGCCTGACAAATATTTTTCTTACAACCCTTATCTGCAACTTGAAAACAGTGTCCACGTTTAGTGTATTTGATCTCTAGGATAGAATCCTGTGTCTAAGAACTGTATGAGTATGTCATGACAAAGCACAGTCTTTTACATACTGATGATAGGGCTCTAATGGCACTCTCCTTCCAATACCTGTGTGTTAGTTATTTGTTCCATAGTTCATAATACTAATAAATATTATGATGTGAAACATATCAACAGAAACTCTCTCTCTCTCTCTCTCTCTCTCTCTCTCCCTCCAACACACACACACACACACACACACACACACGCGCACCATTACCTGTGTGTGTGTGTGTGTGTGTGAGAGAGAGAGAGACTACTTCTATTCAAAATTTGTTTATGGTGTAGGAGAAGCTATTGAGGAGAAACAGTGAAAACATTTCAGCTGTTTGTTATACATTTTATTTCCACATATACATTGTCAGAATGTTTTTTACTTCTATATTTCACTCTTTTCTGCACCACACTTGTGATTTTACCTACTTTTGTTGGACTTGTGAGTACTGTTGCTACTCTCAAATTCAGTTCGACTGTTGATACCACATTTCATGATTGAAGAAGTGTACTGTGAGGCAGTGATTACTATTCGCAGCTGTTTAAAGGTGTGCATGTGTGAACACCTCCCAAAATCTAATTAAGCCTACTTTGTTTTGTCCTATGAATACTTTTGTGTGTGTCAGAAGTTACCCCATAGTATAAATGCATAACGCATTAGTGGATGAAAATAAGTTACTGGCTTCTATATTCACAAAGTTAGCAGTTATTGCTATGGCAAAAGTAGCCGATAATAAACATTGTAGCAAGTTTTCTATAAGGATTTTCCACTTTTAAGTTTTCATCAAGATGCACACCTCAGAACTTAGAATTTTCTGTGTTTTTTACAATTTCTTGGTGATATGATAGTTTAATTGGGAATAGACTGGTTTTGACTACGCAAAACAAGATTTACAGCATTTGTTCAACGTTTAAGCCGAGCCTATCTGTGCAAAATCAGTTAGTAACTTTCACGAAAACACTATTTACTATTTTTCCTGTTAATGCCTGTTTCACTTAGCCTCAAAAGAATGCTTGTATCATCTGCAGTCATGAATGATTTTGCACCATGATTCAAACGAAGTGGTAGATCATTAACATGAAGCAAGAACAGTAGTGGGCCAATGATCAGACTTTGAGAGACTCCCATTGTAATTTCTCCCCATGCAGATGGTGATGCATCCCTCTTTGTTACTCTTGGTCTGCCTCCAATAACGTTCTCCATTCTGTTTTGTAAATGAGAGCTGAACTATGTTTTCCAAAAAAGAAAAAAAAAACTACCACTTTCTGAATAGAATAGTATGCCTCAGTCACAATCAGATGCCTTTGATAAATCACAGATGATCCCAACTGGTGATATTTTATCAATGTGGAAGTGTCTAATTCTGCCTGTCTGCTTTGACCCATATGTCATTAAGGTGGCAGACACCCCTGTTTCCAGCATATATACTATATGGGAAACACAACATACCAAATACACCCATGAACAGTGATATAAATGACACAAAACATTTCACACCAGCAATAAAATGAAACTAACACAAATAATGTGGGAAGTGGGGGATTTAGGGTTGGAACAAGTCAAATATACACTAGTAAGAATAACATCCCTGTTCCAAAAAAAGCAAAACTGAAAACCAATACACACAGAATACTTGAGAATAACCCGGAAAAAAACACAGTTACTTGAATATTTGCCCTGTAGAGCTCAGACGAAAACACACACACACAAAACTAGTATTGCAAATTTCTCTTAAATTATGGTTCAAACCAAGACAGGTAAAAAAACCAACACAACCACAAAAACCAGTATTAGAAAGTTCACGTGACCTATATAGCTCATACAAAACCCATGGTACCAAGAACACACAACTAACGCAACTGTAAGTTAGGAATTATTAATTAATAATATTCCGTCACCAGTCACGAATTTTTATTTTTTAATTGCCTTTCAACACATTTTGGAGCTACAACTCCATTTTCAAGGACTGTATGGTGACAGTGGATGTTACAGCTGCTTCAGTTTTTCACCTAATAGTAACAGGATGACACAGTTGTTTTATGTAATGGGATAAACTCTACCGCAGTTGGCATTAATGAGAAAATGCTAGATTGGATTTATTATTATTCCCATTTGCATAATAGTAACTCCAATACTCCATTGTATCACTAGGTTATATATGCAGCATTTAAGTCATGTAATACTGTCATAAACATGTTAAGTAGTTTCCGAATGTATGTGCAAATGTGGAAGCCTTTCGCCAATGCAGAAGGTGAAAGTTACACGCTGAAATGCAAGTAATATGTTACAAGACTTTATGTCTCAAATTTCTCTAGTATTTTATCATTATTCCCAGTTGAGCTATAATTTATCTTTTCAAATTTAACAGTTGTCATTCTGTTAGATGATAAACTGACTTTGGTTTTGACTTTTTAAGAGGCCCGTGTGGTTTGTGGTATTCATTCTGCAAACATTTGTAAAACGTATTGCTGCTTTGATGTTTATTGTTAAGCCTCAGTAGGCCAGGCTTGAAAATGACTCTTGTAAGATTTGAAACTAGTCGCTTAATTTAAATACTGCAATTGTTGACAGAATCATTAATAAACACTTTATGAAACAGGTGTAATACCCATTATAGCCAAACAGTTCTTGAAACTAGAGTTTTAGCTCCAAATCATGTGGGACAGCAATTAAGTAATAAAATTTGGTGATTAATGATTGAATATTATTAATTAATAATCCCTAATGTAGAAGTTATAGTCATGAACAGTCTATGACTTAATGTCTGTTAATAACATAGCAGAACTATTATTGAAACATAATGATATCGAAATAACTGCAATACACTCCACGATACCTACAGCTATAAGTTACCAAATGTGAACTACAATTACCAACACAAACCACATCATAAAAAACTACTGCAACATAAATTTCAATGCATGTATATCAAAGTAAATTATGAATGTAAAGAAACACAATACTATTTAACAATAAAGACCAAAAGTACAATAAAACATACTTACTTACCACCCCAAGCACTGCTGACACTTAGTACATTATGCCAAGTGGCCCCATAACTAAAGAAATTTAATTGTAGACATTATATTGTTGTCCATTGCAGCAACCAATGAACTGTTAGTAAATTTCGTTATAAAATATCCACACTTAGTGTACAAAAAAAAGGTTTCAGGCCATTAACCACATGATGAAATAACAAATTCCAAACAAATCAGTGGCCAACAGCTGAAATGAAAATAACACACTGCAAGGCCACAAAAACGAAGCCCCAAAACTTCAAGTAACACAAAATATTAAGTCCAGTGCTGCACTAACATCACTCACAAACAACTCAGGAACATAAACATTTCAAACTGGAGTGCACAGCTGCTTACTTTAACATTTCCTTAGCAAACACAGTCTATTTGAAACATGCCATGCCCCGATGATGTCACACAATGCCAAGTCACTTGCATCGAGGATCAAAGCAGAGACCCGAAACTGAACACTTCTGTTGACTGAAAGGTTTTATTATGTGCTTAGCAAATGTATAGGTAGTTCACTCAGTAGAGTGGCCCTTTTAAAATCCTGGCTAGCTAAACATCCCATTACCACACAGGTAGGTGGCAATGTTGAACCACATTAGCTCCTTAAAGATTTTAGAGAATGATATAAGGAGTGATGCTGGGCAGTAGTTGTCTACATCTGCGGAGTCATTCTTCATATGGAATGGCATATTGTAATAAGTTTGGGAAAACACCTCAAATTAATGATACACAAGAGACTGTGAACATTACATTTTATAAGGCCACAACTTTGTAGTATCTTGATGGAGGTATTATTCCCTCCATACAAACTTTTACTTTTGTTATGATCATCTTCCATATTTCAGATGTGCGATTAATTTTTATTTCACTAAACCTCCTCTCCATTGATCTTTCATTGTACTGTTTTGTTTTATCTTCTGAACTATTTGCATCACTTTTCTCACTTATTTTTTCAAATTGGTTACTAAAAATATCTGCTACACATGAACTATCTTTAACCATGCTTCCATTGTGTCAGTTTCTTATAAGATATGCATACTCAAGGTCTTTTTCAACTTTTATCAGTATATCGCAGCACTGTTCATGATATGAAAATATTTCTGCATGGTTACTTGTTCTTTATATTTTGTACAAGCTCTTTTATCATTGTGAAGAGACACTTATATCTGTTGTGATCCAACATTTATGTAATGACTTCCTACTATTATTACATGTAATTATCTTTCTGGGAAAACTACTTTCAGAAACGGATGTAAACTCATTAAGAAATATCTTGAATTTAGAGCTGGAATTAGGCTCATTGTAAACTCCGTCTCTGCCACTATTTCTTAAACTTTCTTTACAATTTTCAGTAGTTTTTACATTAATCACCCTCATTGTTTTCTTAGAGTATTTTTTAATTGTACATGGAGCTAAGTTACATAATGTGACTATCTGTTCATTGTGGTCTGACAATCCATTTAGCAAAGGGTAGTCAGACATCTCTTAAACTTCCACTTGGAACTACTGCCTACCTTGAGACTGAATGCCACCTAGTGCCATTGTAGGACTGTGGTGTGGTAAGGACGGCATAAACTGATAAGCCAAAACATTATGACCATCTGCTTAATAGCTTGTTTGTCCATATTTGGAGTGAAATACATAACTGATTCTGGATGTCAGGAATCTGACTGTTTGTTGTTAGATTTTTGGAGGTATGAGGCATTAGATGTCTATGCACAGGTCATGTAATTTGCTTAAATAATGGGCCACTGATTTGTGTATGCAGTAATGGTGCCCAATAGCGACTCATATAGGTTCCATAGGAACATCATCAGGCAAATTTGGTCGCCGAGATATCAACATGAGTTCACTGTAGTGTGGTTCTGGCTCAGAGTCATGGACAGTTATACTGCTGAAAGATAACATTGCTGTTGGGGAAGACATCTAGCATGAAGGGATGCAGGTGGTTTGCAGCTATCAGTGTGTCTTTGATTTCTACCACAGGTCCCATGCAAGCACAGGAGAATTTCTCCCATAGCGTAATACTGCTCCCACCAAGTCTGCATCCTTGATGCACTGCACTGTTCGAGCCGCCAATCGGTGATGGCATTTGTGGAGACTGCCAGTGACCTAGAGTAGCAAAAATGTAATTCACCCGAAGAGCCGACATGTTTCCATTGTTTGATGATTGAATACTGATTGTCCCATCCCTGCTGCAAGCATAATTGATATGTCATTGGCTCAACTTGCGAACATGCTGTGGAGCTCCATGTTCAAAAATGTACTGTGAGCAGTGTGCTCTAAAACACTTGTATGTGCACCAGCATTGTGCTCTTTTGGCAGAAATGTCACAGTTCACCATCTATCCTACTTCATAGAGCTGACAAACGTTCAAACTCCACATTATGTGAAGAGTTGTGGAGGTCCAACCATTTAGCTCCTAGTGGTAGTTTCACTGACCTCCTACCTCCTTCTGTAGCTGCTCATGACAGTAGCATGTCAATATGCAAACACCTTTACCGTTTTCGAGATACTCGTTCAACGGCTCTGTGTAATAATAATCTTCCCTTTGTCAGAGTTGTGTATCTTAATGAATATCCCCATTTGTTGCCCTTATTTTTGCTAAGGTGATGCTCTGTTTGTCTGTTTGTATCTGCTCAGCTTACATACTTTTGTTACTGCACCACGTGTCCGCGGCACCACCAGGCGTTTCCCGCCCCCTCCCCTCCCAGGGGCTCTGACTGCTCTTCGGTGAGTATGTGCTTGGCTACCAAGGTGCCCCAGCCTTTGCGGCACTACTTCCTCTTTCTGTGCCACAAACCTATGCTGCAACTATCTGTTACCTCCTCTGACTTTCTGTCAGATGGTCCTTTTGGTACAGACCCTGCCTGGATGTGGTTCAAGATTTTGGCCTTGATTTCTGGTTTCATTCTTAGTGCTGCCTTCACCTGCCATTAAGGATTATATGGTCCCCATTATTGGGTTTGATCTGCTATCTTTTCCAGATTTTACAGAAGTGCATGTCGTGCAGCAAAGGTCGCCCGATGTGGTGTATGCTCTGCCTCTGTGCCTTTCTGGCCTGGCACCCTCCCTTCTTGTTGTCATACAATCAAACACCAGCATGGTAGCAATCCCATTGTGGGCTTGGGTGGGGGGGGGGGGGTGTTCATTATGTACCTGCATGGTGGTAATCCCTGACCATACAGGGATCACACTCTTTGTGGCTGTGCTGCACACTCCACATGTGTGCCATGGAGCATGTGCCCATCATGACTGGGGCACGGGGACCCCCAACAGTGGATTACTGGCCAGGTAGCTGTGGCTGTATGACGCCCATGGGGAGAGCCCCTGTCTGGAGAGGATGACACTGTGGTGGATGTTTTGCACATGAAGTAACTTAAGCTTTCTCACACAGGTGGCCCCACACTCCCAGCAGTCTCTTTGCATGGAAAGGCCTCTTATGATCCGAACAGGTTTCCTTCCCTGGCCATGCTGTTGGAGGAATGCAGGACTAGACAACAGGGAGCAAAATCCTCCTTCCAGTATCTGGCCTGTACCAGGACTGACAGGGACACCTGTTGGTACATTTTTATGGACATTGACTCACCTTTGGTTCTATTTCAACAAGCTGCACAACAAATTTATTTACTAGGGAAAGCATTTCAAACCAATCTTTGATAACATTTAATTTGCAACTTACCTCAAAATGGCCTATTGCCTTTTCATTATCATCACAGTCTTTAACTTTAAAATCAATCATTAAGCAAATGATTTTAAAAGTCCACAAAACTTTAAATTGATTTATCTTAAATACTGGGAAGCTCTCACAAAACTACACTTACTGCCTCCCTCAACTTTACCAAATTCCACAGCAAATTTAAATATTCCTTTTTACCAAATTCCAAATAAAATTAATTTACTAACTGTGTTACTTTATGACTTTCATTTTTCACTACATGGACACTCAATAATCATAGTTCAAGTGGAGAGGAATCTAAGAGTTGTTGTGATAATGAAAAAATCAAGGTAGGTACATAAATTCAGGTATTAGTTACCTTATATTTGAGCACACTAAAACATCCAATGAGCTGATCCTTCACTTTGCATATCTACAATTCCTCCTTTACGTTACAGTGATTGCGCAATGTGGTGGCGAGTACGTCTTGGCAGATGGATTTGCAGTAGGTAATGTTGAGCTCTATCATTTCTTGGTAGCGATGATCCTCAGATTAGTATCATTTCTAGAATAAAGCCAGCTCTTTATCCATCCATTTGAGGCTTTGGCACATTGGAAAATGGCACGAAAAGTCTCTCTCGGCACCAGCACAATACATGACTTTTACATAAGCTGTTGGCAGTTTGGTAGCTTGTCCCCAACTAACTCTTGGTTCACCTTTTCATTAACGCCAACCACATTTTTTGCGTGCTGCATGATTCCGTTCCTGTGGGGAACCACAACACCTTTTATACATATAAAGAACTAAGAACCCTAAGTGAGGATCAGCAAATACAGCATAGCTACAAGATTTTTTGAACAAAACATATTGTTTGCACATATTGACAATTCTACAAAAAATTATTTACAGGAATTCCAGTTATATACGACAAGTTTTGTCTCCCTCCAAATGAGGCAAAGAATTTAAATGATAGGTACATTACTTTCCATAGAATCAAACCATATTGAAGTTTTTACAAAGGAAAAAGCGAACACTCTTGTGTTATCGATATAACAAACAGTATTTACAACAGTTTACCAACAGAATGTTAAGTAAAACACAAAAAGGCCAAGTAAATTAATAGAGCCATAGAGCTCTGGTGTTACACCCCGATGCGGTGCTTTAAGTGCTGGACGTTTGGCCATATGTCTTCCTACCTTACTTCCAGGGTCACCTGTCAAGATTGTGAACATCCTGCGCATTCCAAACTTCCTCCCATCTGTGTCAACTGCAGAGAGCATCATTCGCCTTGCTCGCCAGACTGCTGGATTCTCCAGAAAGAAAGAAAAATAATGGAAGACAAGACCCTGGACCAACTGGGGCTAAGAGAAAATACGAGAGGCTACGTCCTGTGCATATGAAGTCAACGTACACTGCCGCTATGACAACAGTTCTACCATCTTCTGTTCTGCCATATACAGTTGGCTCTCAGAGCCGTAGACTACATCTGCCCCCTTGATGGTGGGGGGCACTTTCCTCCCTGTTGCTCCTGCACAATCTACTTCAGGAGCAACACCACCCCCCCCCCCCCCTCCAGCCATCAGGGACGTCAATCCCCACTTCTCAAGTAGAGAAACGTAAGTCTTCTTTGGCTCCTCTCGCCAGGAAGGGATCCCTTGGGTCACTCCCTTCCCAGGTTCCTACCAGTGGCAAAGCTGACACCCGCCAGTGGCTGAAGCAACCACAGGTAGCTGGTCGTAGAGCTTCACAGTCCTCCCCAGTTGCTGAGACTGAATCAGTGAAGCCCTCCAAACTGGACACACGTAAGGAGCACCAAGAGAAACCTAAAAAGAAAAAGACCTCCAACCAAGGCACTGTGGTGGCACCCACACCACCACTACCTACAAGCTCTGTGTCTGAGGATGAGGTGGAGATTCTGAGATCCGCTGAGGACCTAGATCTCGCTAGGACCTGAGACACAATGGATGTCGATCGCACAGGTACTCATCTGGTGGCAGCAGGTGGTCCTGAGTCGTAGTCTGCCTCATTGAGCGTTTCATGCCTTCCCAGTCTCATGGTCACGTAATCCTCCAGTGGAATTGCGGCAGTTTCTTCCACCACCTGGCTGAGCTATGACAACTGTTAAGCGTTACACCTGCTTTCTGCATTGCCCTCCAGGAAACCTGGTTCCCGGCAATGTGGACTCCTGCCCTGTGCAGCTATAAGGTATGTTACAGGAACCGTAGTGACTGTAATAGTGTGTCAGGTGGGGTTTGTGTCTATGTCCTGAACTCAGTATGTAGTGAACCTATGCCCCTTCAAACCCCTCTTGAAGCTGTGGCTGTCAGGATAAGGACAACACAGGAAATAACTGTGTGCAGTGTATATCTTCCTCTAGATGGTTCAGTACCCCTGAACATATTGGCTGCACTGAGTGATCAACTCCCCAAATCTTTCCTACTTTTGGGAGATTTTAACGTGCAAAACCCCTTGTGAGGTGTTGCGATGCTTATTGGCCGAGGTAGGGTGGTTGAAAATTTACTATCACAACTCGACCTCTGCCCCTTAAATACAGGTGCCCCCACACATTTCACTGTAGCACATAACACATATTCGGCTGTTGATCTCTCGGCTTGCAGCCTTGGCCTTATCCCATCTATTCATTGGAGAGCACATGATAACCTGTGTGGTAGTGACCACTTCCCCATCTTCCTGTCACTCCCCGGCATCAAGCCCACAGACACCTACCCAGATGTGCTTTAAACAAGGCAGAAAGGGAAGCCTTCACCTCTGCTGTCACTGCTGAATCTCCCTCATATGGTGCCATAGATGTTGTCGTTGAGCAGGTCACTACAATGATCATTTCAGCGGCAGAAACCGTGATCCCTCGTTCTTTAGGGTGCCCCCAGTGAAAGACAGTCCCTTGGTGGTTGCCGGAAGTGGCTGAGGCAATTAAAGAGCGTTGGAGGCTCTACAGCGACATAAGTGGCACCCTTCCCCAGAGCACCTAATAACCTTTAAGCAGCTCCATGCCTGCATTGGCCAGCTTATAAAACGATTTAAACAGGAGTGTCGGGAAAGGTAAGTGTCGACCATTGGGTGCCATACGTCAGCTTCCCAAGTCTGGATGAAGATCAGACGTCTTTTTGCGTACCAGACCCCAACAGGTGTCCCTGCCATTAACACCAATGACATGTTATATGCTGATGCGAACGCGATTGCCGAGCACTTTGATGAGCACTATGCTTGAGCCTCTGCGTCAGAGAACTGCCCCCACCCTTTCGCACCCTAGAACGGTGGATGGAAAGGAAAGTCCTCTCATTCACTACACGCCACAGCGAACCCTATAATGCCCCATTTACAGAGTGGGAGCTCCTCAGTGCCCTTGCAAATTCCCCTGACACAGCTCCTGGGCCGGATCAGATTCACAGTCAGATGATTAAACATCTCTTGTCTGACTACAAGTGACGTTTCCTCATCATCTTCATTCAGATCTGGTGCGATGGTGTCTTTCCATCACAATGGCGGGAGAGCACCATCATTTTGGTGCCCAAACCTGGTCAAAACCCGCTTGATGTGGATAGCTATCATCTCATCAGCCTCACCAACTTTCTTTGTAAGCTGCTGGAATGTATGGCATGTCAACGGTTGTTTGGGTGCTGGAGTCACGTGGGCTACTGGCTCCATGTCAGGGTGGCTTCTGCCAGCGACTCTACCACAGATAATTTTGTATCCCTCGAGTCTGCCATCTGAACGGCCTTTTCCAGATGCCAACATCTGGTTGCCATCTTTTTTGACTTAGGTAAAGCATACGACATGACCTGGTGACATCATATCCTTGCTACATTTTGTGGGTGGGGTCTCCGAGGCCCGCTCCCAATTTTTACCCAAAACTTCCTGTTGCTATGTACTTTCGGTGTCCAAGTCGGTGCCTCCCATAGTTCCTCCTGTATTCAGGAGAATGGTGTTCTGCAGGGCTCTGTATTGAGTGGCTCTCTATCTTTAGTGGCTATTAACAGTCTAGCAGCAGGTGTAGGGCTGTTGGTCTCACCTTCTCTGTATGTGGATGACTTCTGCATTTCGTACTGTTCCTCCAGTACTGGTGTTACTGAGCGGTGCCTACAGGGAGCTATTCACAAGGTGGAGTCATCGGCTCTAGCCCATGCCTTCCAATTTTCAGCCACAAAGTCGTGTGTCATGCATTTCTATCAGCACCGCACCATTCATCCAGAACCAGAACTTTACTTTAATGATGATCCACTCACTGTAGTGGAGACATATGGATTCTTAGGACTGGTTTTCAATGCCCGATTGAATTGGCTATGTCAGTTTCGTCAGCTTAAGCGGAAGTGCTGGCAGCACCTCAATGCCCTCCGCTGCCTGAGCAACACCAACTGGGGTGCAGATCGCTCTACGCTGCCCCAGCTCTACAGAGCCCTTGTTCAGTCCTGCCTAGACTATGGCAGCCTGGTTTACGGTTCAGCAGCGCCCTCGGCATTGTGTTTACTCGACCCAGTGCACCACTGTGGCGTTCGCCTAGCGATAGGAGCTTTTAGAATGAGTCCAGTGTCCTGGTGGAGGCTGGAGTCCCTCCATTGAAGGTTAGGTGTGCACAACTGCTCACCAGTTAACGTTGTACACGTTCGTAGTTCTCCTGCGCATCCGAATTACCGTTCCATTTCCCAACCACAGTGGTTCATCTCGCGCATCCACGGCCAAGGTCAGGGCTTAAATTTGCGGTTCATGTCCGGCCCCTTCTGTCTGAACTAGAGTACTTCCCGTTAAGACCTCTCCTCAAGGTCCATTCACGTACACCCCCATGGTATACACGTAGGCCGCAGATTCTTCTGGATCTTGCATGGCCCTAAGAACTCTGTTAACCCTGCGACTCTACACTATCACTTCCTCTCGATTCTTGACATGTACCTGGGCCATGAAGTGGTTTACACCTACGGCTTGATGGCTGATAGTCATGTAGGCTTTGTGTATGTTTGTGGAGGACATATTGAACCGCAGTCCTTTGCAGATGGCTGCAGTGTTCTCACTGCAGAGCTGGCGGCCATATCTCGTGCTCTTGAGCACATCTGCTCATGCCCTGGCGAGTCATTTCTCCTGTGTATTGACTACTTGAGCAGCTGACAAGCTATCGACCAGTGCTACCCTCGCCATCCTTTGGTAGCATACATTCAGGAGTCCATCTATGTCCTGGAACGGTCACGTCATTCAGTGGTGGTTGTGTAGACCCCAGGACACGTCAGAATCCCAGGCAACGAACTTGCTGACAGGCTGGCCAAACAGGCAACACGGAAACTGCTTCTGTAGATGGGCATCTCCAAAATTGACCTGCATTCAGTCATGTGGCTAATGCATGGTTACTTCCTCCATTGCGAAGACTCAACTCAGTGTCGCTGTGGCTCACAAATGACGGTTGTCCACCTCTTGTTGGATTGCCCACTTTTAACCGCTCTGTGGCAGACTTGTAACTTTCCCAGCACCCTACCTTTGGTGTTGGGTGACATTGCCTCAACAGCAGCTTTCGTTTTACCTATTATTTGTGAGGGTGGATTTTATTATTTGATCTAAGTTTTAGCGCACATCCTTTGTCCCTCTGTGTCCTCCATCCTAGTGCTTTTAGGGTGGAGGTTTTAATGTGTTGCAGAGTGGCTGGCCTCTCCTTTTTATTCTCATGGTCACCCAGCCATGGTAATCTGCTCTCTTGTTTTGATCTCTTCTACGTGTTTCTTATGTCTCTCTGTGGTTTTCTTGTCTGATTTTGTCCATTTTAGTGTTTGTTGCCCTTATCTCATTCTTGTGGTTTTCTCCTTTCTTCCAGCTGTGTTTTATATGTCTCTCTTATTTTACTCCCACCCTTGTGGAATTATTTTAATTGGAACAAGGGACCGATGACCTAGCAGTTTGGTCCCTCCACCCCTCTTTTAAACCAACCAACCAACCAACCAACCAACTAACCAACCAACCAATGGTGGGCAGTGGTCATAATGTTTTGGCTTATCGGTTGATGTTGGACTTTTAAGTTCTAAAAATCTTAAATTAGGTAACTCAAAAAGAGAGTTCTTCGCTGCAATGTGGGCAACAAAGATATAAATAAAACGTTAACCTTTTATCTGCTACACCCACTCAGGGAACAGTGATGCCACTGTTTTTCCTGAGTTAACTTAGACCAGACACATGCGAATGCAAAAATATTGTTCCTAAACCCTTAACGTGGTTTAATTTTGCTAAGGAGATCTCTTACGTAAATTCTTCCAGAAAGTATTTCTCATTTGTTTTTGTTTTTAGGCACGTTCTGAACCGAGGTCGCATTTAAGTCAGCATGCTGCAGAGCTTAAACACCAGGCAAGTTTAAAAAATAAATAAAATTTGAAACAAACATTTGTAGCTAAACCAAATGCAACAAACAAAGACTAATTTCACTGTGACCTGTGTCGAGCCATTGTTGCAGCAAACGTACCATTCAATGCAGTTGAAAATAGCCAATTCAAAAGTCTTCTAGAGAAATACTGTCACCACAGCATTCCATCAGAATCCACACTGAGAAAGAACTATTTAGATACTTTATATGAAAATACATTGAGCAGGATAAGGGAATACATAGGCGATTCATACATGTGGATCTCTGCCGATGGGACAACTAACAGTCATAATGTTTTGGCTTATCGGTAGACGTTGGACTTTTAAGTTCTAAAAATCTTAAATTAGATAACTAAAATAGGTTCTATCACTTACAAAAATAGGTGACCAAAATCTGACATTTTATTGTCTGGAAACATAAATAGATTGACAAAACCCACATGATGATATCGTCCATGTCCATAATTACAGTCACACTAAAGAACTAACACTTTCTCCAGATTTTCCGTTGAGAAACTGCATCTGTTGTCTGTTAATAGCATCTTATATGACGAGAATGAGCTTTCCATGTCAACAGTTGTCACCGGAGCGTATTTAAATGATGGTATTAGGCGCAATGGGACCGTACACTAATGTTCTGTCGATTTACCTGATAGGATCTAAGCCACTATGCAGAGGGGGTTCAGTCCTGGGTGTTTTTTTTTTTAAGCACTGTCTTTAGTTTCTCACTAACTTTCATACCAATATAACCTGGGACCAAGTTCACTTTTTCTGTCACCTCTTCTATCAGTGGCAGTTGCGTGTAGATTGGTTTCTCTGAACACTCTAGAGCTTTAATAATAGGGACCAAAAATACATAATGAGATTTTATGTATGCAATGTCTTTGGATGAAGTAATGCTCACTGTCTCCTCGTGTAATTTAGGAACAACATTCTTATTGTCGTCTAAATGCTCTCTGTAATATTTCAGGGCCTCTAGCCATGTTCTGCAGAGAGTAAGTATGGGTTCTGGTGGAGTGGGAAGTTCCTCTCGAAAAAACTGGTTTTTTGTAGGTGCTTTAATAAAAACCTTTTTGATTGTTGAAACTAGCTTATTTACATGTGGAAACTTGAGACTATCATCTCAGCTACACGATTCGTGGCATGGACAAGACATGTGATAAGGAGCGAGGCTGGGTAAAATACTTTCAACAATTTAACAGCAGGAATCATGTTTATGGCTGCATCAGTGTAGATTACAAGTGCTTTATTTTCATCTAGACCATTGGGGAAATGTAATTTGAGGGCTTTATTAACAAAGTGAGCAATTGTTTCCTGGTTAGTATTTTTAGCTCCTTGCTGTGTATCAGATGAGGTACAGAGCGAGTGTCAGGGTCCAACTTTCCAACAATCAGATTAGCCACATATCAACCTTGTCTGTTAGTTGTCCCATCGGCAGAGATCCACATGTATGAATCGCCTATGTATTCCCTTATCCTGCTCAATGTATTTTCGTATAAAGTATCTAAATAGTTCTTTCTGTTCCCTGAGTGGGTGTAGCAGATAAAAGGTTAACATTTTATTTATATCTTTGTTCCACACATTGCTGCGAAGAACTCTCTTTTGTCTGTAGAGAAATCTGGAAATTCTTGTAACCACTGATGAATCAGAGGTGATTTGAAGCTGGCTACTGTCGACGTGCTTGACTTTCTACAAATATACTGGCGCTGTGAAATAATGTCATGTAGAAGAAGGTGTAATTAGATGAATGACGAACACCAACTTCACCTAATGAAGGTTTATTCAGCACTTACACATACAAGAGTGCGGAGTGAACTGCCTGAGGCCAGAACACATACGGAATATATACAGTTTCAGAACATTCCAGTTCAATGATTCTTTACATTTCTGGATACTTCTAGAAGGTACTCGAACCGAATATAGAAATTAAAATTTTACAGTTCAGGTGAGTTTTGGGCTCATGACCTTCCATGCAACACTCTAGTATCATAACCACTAAACCACAGTGACTGTGCTACTCATCTTCTTCTGTGACATTGCTCCCTTATGTCCTCCTAGTCTGGGAATGATTCATTGGTCCTGCATATTCCCACTCCTGATGACTAATGTTCGCCCTGGTGGGGATCTTCTTAGAACTTCCTTTGCCGCCACGCTCTTCATCACCTTTCCGCTTGTTGCCTTTCGCTGGAGCTTCGAATTTACCTTGGGTTGCAGGATCCTTATAGGGCTTCATTCGAAGGATGTGGACTGTATCTCTGATCTTTCGTCATCTTGTGTCGGGGTCGAAATCTTCAACTTAAAAAGTAACATCAGTCGACTGTTTTAGAAACTTATAAGGTCCAAAGTAGCACCTGAGGAGCTTCTCAGAGAGACCAACCTTCCGAACAGGACTGAAGATCCAGATCAGGTCACCAGGCTGGTAGAGAACAGGGTAGTGGCTCATGTCATACCTTCAGCGATCGTTTTCTTGAGCCTGCAGCATGCTGAATCAAGCTAACTGCTGAGCTTCCTGGCCGATTTAGTCATCGTCCACGTTATCAGGATGTAATGGAAACACAGTGTCCATCGTCGTAATCACCTCACACCCATGCACCAGGAGAAATTGCGTAAATCCTGTGGTGTCTTGTTTGGTGGTGTTGTAGGCAAATGTCATGAAAGGTAGCACTTCATCCCAGTTGTTCTGCTCAACATGGACGAACATTGATAGCATGTCGACCAAGGTCTTACTAAGGCGTTCAGTAAGTGCATTAGTTTACAGAAGGTAGGCAGTCATCATGTGATGAGTAATGTTGCACCAACGGTTTATCTCTGTCACAAGATTCGATTGAAAAACTTTCCCTCAATCTGTAATTAACAACCATGGAGCACCATGTTTTAATACAATGTCTTACATGATGAATTTGACTACCTCGAATGCTTCGGCTGTTTTCATGGCATAGCATGTCAGATAAGAAGTGGAAACAATAATCCATCTATTGCCACTAGCAGAAATTGGAACTCGCCCGAGGAGGTCAATCCCAAGACGCTGGAAACGTGTTTCCGCTGGTGGGATTGGTATTAGTCAGCCAGGTGGTTTCTGAGGACCTGCCTTTCTCTTCTGGCACTCTCTTCAGTGCGACACATAGTGACGGATACCCCTAAATAAACCTGGCCAAAAAAATCTCTTTCAGATTCTATCGTATGTCTTAATAAATCCTAAAGGTAGCACTTCATCCCAGTTGTTCTGCTCAACATGGACGAACATTGATAGCATGTCGACCAAGGTCTTACTAAGGCGTTCAGTAAGTGCATTAGGATGTAATGGAAACACAGTGTCCATCGTCGTAATCGCCTCACACCCATGCACCAGGAGAAATTGCGTAAATTGTTTAGGAATCACTGGTAGCCACCTCTTTCCAAATGGGTTAGAATTTTTCTTGCAAAGTAATCCATTAACTACCTTAAATTGTCCGTTCACAGCCTCTGATTTAAGGCAAGCATAATGTGAGATATCTTGGCATCCTTCTTCTGCTCGGCAGAGAGATCCTGGAGTGCAGCCATCCAGTCACGATCTTCATCAAAGTCTTGATGGCCTTGCACAGGGTTTCTTGAGAGACAATCGGCATCTTGGTGTTTTCTTTCACTTTCGTACACTATGGTAATGTCATACTCTTGAAGACGTAGTGCCCACCTGGTGAGTTGTCCTGTTGGATCCTTAAGACCTGTCAACCAACAAAGTGAATGATGGTCTGTAACAACTGTGAATGGCCTTCCATAGAGATACTGTCGAAATTTGTAAATGACCCTGATCACAGAAAGACATTCTCTTTGTGTAGTTGAGTAGTTTCTTTTGGCTTTTGTAAGTGTCTTAGAAGCATAGGCTATAACCTTCTCTTTCCCATACGAAATTTGCACCAGAACAGCACTGATCCTGTACCCACTGGCATCTGTGTGTGGTTCTGTAGGTGCTCTCTCATCATACAGACCAAGTACAGGGTCGGTCATCACAGCTTTTCACAGCACATTGAAAGAATCTTGTTGAACACCACACCAGATAAATTTAGCATCGGTGTTTAACAACTCTTGGCATGGCCTGGCTTTGATAGAAAAGTCTTTGGTAAAACGACGGTAATAAGAACATAATCCGAGGAAGCTTCTCACATTTCTACTTTTAGGAATAGGAAATTCTGCTATAGATCTCACCTTTTCTGGGTCTGGCCGCACACCTTCATTTGACACAAGGTGTCCAAGTATTTTGATTTATTTTTCTCCAAAGAGAGACTTTCATGGATCAAGTTTCAGTCTGCCTTGTTGGAGACACTTGAGAATGGCCCTCAGTCTTTTTATATGTTCATCAAATGTCTCTGAGAACACTATAGTGTCATCTAAATAACAAAGGCACATCGTCCACTTCAAGTGACTTAGAAGATTATCCATCATCCGTTCAAAAGTTGCTGGTAAATTACACAAACCAAACGGCATTACCTTAAACTCATACAGACCCTCAGGGGTGATGAATGCAGTTTTCTCACGATCAGCCTCATCTACTTTGATTTGCCAGTATGCCGAGTACATGTCCCTGGTTGAGAAAAACTTAGCCCCGTTCAGACAATCTAGTGTATTGTCAATTCGTGGAAGGGGGTAAACTTCCTTTTTAGTTATCTTATTAAGCTTCCTGTAATCAACACAAAAGCGCCAACTGCCATCCTTCGTCCTGACAATGACCACTGGCGATGACCATGAGCTCTGTGAAGGCTGAATGATGTCATTCTTCATCATTTTCTCTACCTTGTCGTGAATTATTTGACGTTCCGTTGCTGACACACGGTATGCTCTCTGGCTTATTGGTCGATGGTCTCCAGTGCTAACCCGGTCCTTCACTGTAAATTTGTCGAATCTGCTCTTCACCTGGGGATTGAAGCATTCAGAGAACTCTTGAAGAATGGCAAGTAGTTTCTTCTGTTGTTCCTTAGTGAGATCTGGTGATAGTCAAGCTAGAAGATCTTGTCTCATAGTGGTAGCACCAATTTCGCCCACAGACTCGGCATGGGAGGTTCCTATGACATTCAGATGTTCTGCAATTAACGGCTCAGCATTTGCTATGCACATGCATCTTGGAAGGATCTGCGGTTCTTCGTGACAGTTAACTATCCACAATTCACCTAATGACCAAGTTATTCTTCAGTGGTATGCTTCTCTGCATCCCACTACAAGATCCATGGGTTGATGCATGGCATGACACATGACAATTACCTTTCTAGCACTGACTGCAGGAATGATCACTTCATCCAACACACATAATCTTCACACACTCGGATGCGCATCTTCCTGTACACAGTACCTCATCTCGTGTAGCATAATCTTCGAGTGACCACAATCTGTAATTGCTTGAGAAGCTTTCAAAAAATCCCATACAAGAGTGACGTCATGACTACACTCTTGTAAGATGATGAATTCTAAGTGCTGTGTATGGCCACTTATACCCGCATGAATGACACATCTTGCTGTAGGTTTTACATATTTCCCATTAGCCACCTTCAGCAGAGATGTTTTGTTGGCGACGAATACGGTTTTCTGCAATTGGCGACGGTACGTCTCTGAAATGACTGAATATGATGCTCCAGAGTCCACAAGAGCTTGGGCTGGTCAGCCATCCATGAGGATATCGACGTAGTTTCCTATCATTTTGGTAGTGATCGACAGCGGAGGATTTTTCTCTTCGGCGGCCTCACCTCTAAGGAAGGTCGCACCCTTTAGTTTTCCAGGTTGCGGTGGCTAGGTGATTGGCTGGATCTTTCAAACGGCGATGGAGACCTTGATTGGCGTGTTGGGGAGCATCTTCACCAGCGGCTAGCTTGCGGCGATGGTGACCTACGTCGTTTTGCACCCACATCTTCTTGTTCATTTTCGTCGTCCTGGAGTTGGCATCAGCTAAGATTGGTCTTCTGGTGTGGGCGTCATCAAATATCCACCGCCTTTCTCGACAATAGCGCACCACATGTCCCGGTCGTCCACAGTGGAAACATCCTAGTTCGTTATCCTGGGTCCTCCAGATGTCAATCTTCCTTGGTGCCCAAACAGGTTCCTGATGTGGCATTGTAGGAATTTAACTTCACCTGGGTCTCGACTTTTTCACCGTTTTAAAGAGAAGTGAAGGACGAAAGATTGGGTTCAATATCTGTTCCCCTTCCTCCCTTATGACCTCTTGAAGAATCTCTGTTTTTTGCTCACTGTGCAATCCAAGTGCCTTCTGAACTTCCTCTCTCACTATCTGATGAAGAACACTTGTGAAATCAGTTGTTTCCTCCATCACAGACACATGATGTTTGGAAGCCATTCAAACTTCTTGCGTGTAATTCTTTTTTGATGCATTGTCTTGATATACTGGCGCCATTTTATGAAGTTGTCTGCTGTCGAAAGAAACCTCCTTCAGGAGTAGGGCTTGATACATGTCCTCAGCAACACCCTTCATGAGATGTGAAACCTTATCTTCCTCCTTCAGCCTAGGATCCACTATTTTACACAGCTCCAAGACGTCTTGAATGTAAGTTTCTCCTGGACACTGTGCCTTGTACTTTAATTTGTCTTCAGCCTTGCACTTCTGTCATTGTGTCTCACCGAAATACTTGCACAGTTCCACCTAGAATACTTCCCAGCTTGTGATCTCCTCATTGTTCTCATACCATTGCTTGGCAGTGCCCTCCAAGTAAATGAAACGCACGGTGTCATCCCATTCGTTAAATTTGGCTATATGCTCATGTAGTTGGATCTTGGCCATCGTCACCAGAGAACCCAGAAAGATGTCTCATGTGGTGGCACACAGTTACTGTCATCATAACGTCCTCTTCTTCTTCTGTCTGCGACAGATTGTGATCTTTTGAAAATGGCTCGAACTCTGGTATCTTGCCACATAAACGGCGGATCTGTCGTGGCCTGATGGAAGCCACTGTGTCGTCGATAATGTGCGCTATCACAAGTTCCAATACCCAGCGCCTTCACCAGAATAATGTCATGTAGAAGAAGGTGTAATTAGATGAATGATGAACACTAACTTCACTTAATGAAGGTTTATTCAGCACTTGCACATACAAGAGCTCGGACTGAACTGCCTCTGGCCAGAACACATACGTTATATATACTGTTACAGAACGTTCCAGTGCAATGATTCTTGACATTTGTGGATACTTCTAGAATGTACTCAAACGGAATTAGAAATTAAAATTTTACAGTTCAGGTGAGTTTTGAACTCGTGACCCTCCATGCAACAGTCTAGTATCATAATCACTACACCACGATGACTGTACTACTTAGCTGCTTCTGCGACAATATTTCACCACATTCGACCAAATGAAGACAGTGCTGGTGTTTTAAACTGGTTGTTCCGACAAGGAAGGAAGATGCCGGAGACAGATCAAAAGGCTCCTCAGTGCCCTGCTGGCCCATTTGACGGTTCACAGCGAGCGACAACGCTCTGCCGAGCAGGGCGGGCTGGAACAGCCTGGCTTAGGCTGTCGTCGTCTGACTCACGATTGGTGTTCAGACATGCTAACAAACCAGTTATCATTCAGTTACTGTTTTTTAAGTAGTTGGGAAGACCTGAAACATAGTTTTAGTCATGCAAATTTAATTTGGCTAGATTTTTAAAAATTAGATATAGTCAGGTTCTAACATGAAATTAGGTATTTTAGATATGATAAAATTACAATTTTCGATGAAATATTTGCGTAATTCTTAGCTGGGAAGACCATGAGAGAATTTTAGTCATAAAAAATTGTATTAATTGTATTTTTAAAATTGAGGTACAATCAGGTACTAACCTGCAGTTAGGTATTTTTAGGTGCTATAAAACTAGTGTTTTCGGTCATAAATTAGCGTAATTCGTGTATATATACAACTTTTATTGCCTTTATTTTAATGAGAAACAAAATAGGTTTTTACCAAAAATCCGAGGTCTACTCATCAGTGTACGAGGGCAGTTCAATAAGTAATGCAACACATTTTTTTTCTCGGCCAATTTTGGTTGAAAAAACCGGAAATTTCTTGTGGAATATTTTCAAACATTCCCGCTTCGTCTCGTATAGTTTCATTGACTTCCGACAGGTGGCAGAGCTGTACGGAGCTGTTAAAATGGCGTCTGTAACGGATGTGCGTTGCAAATAACGGGCAGTGATCGAGTTTCTTTTGGCGGAAAACCAGGGCATCTCAGATATTCATAGGCGCTTGCAGAATGTCTACGGTGATCTGGCAGTGGACAAAAGCACGGTGAGTCGTTGGGCAAAGCGTGTGTCATCATCGCCGCAAGGTCAAGCAAGACTGTCTGATCTCCCGCGTGCGGGCCAGCCGTGCACAGCTGTGACTCCTGCAATGGCGGAGCGTGCGAACACACTCGTTCGAGATGATCGACGGATCACCATCAAACAACTCAGTGCTCTACTTGACATCTCTGTTGGTAGTGCTGTCACAATTGTTCACCAGTTGGGATATTCAAAGGTTTGTTCCCGCTGGGTCCCTCGTTGTCTAACCGAACACCATAAAGAGCAAAGGAGAACCATCTGTGCGGAATTGCTTGCTCGTCATGTGGCTGAGGGTGACAATTTCTTGTCAAAGATTGTTACAGGCGATGAAACATGGGTTCATCACTTCGAACCTGAAACAAAACGGCAATCAATGGAGTGGCGCCACACCCACTCCCCTACGAAGAAAAAGTTTAAAGCCATACCCTCAGCCAGTAAAGTCATGGTTACAGTCCTCTGGGACGCTGAAGGGGTTATTCTGTTCGATGTCCTTCCCCATGGTCAAACGATCAACTCTGAAGTGTATTGTGCTACTCTTCAGAAATTGAAGAAACGACTTCAGCGTGTTCGTAGGTTTTGTGACGGCCTTCGTAGCGACAACACTTCGCTGTAGAAACGGCCTACGAAGTCACCGCCACACTTTTAATAGCGGGCCGACCGGTCCGCTGGAACAGTGAACAGAAAGATGAAAACCCAAACACTCGGATTAAATGAAAGTCGGTACTTATCTTTATTAACGACGATACAGAACACAGTGGTGAACATGGTCTACAGAAATCTGTCTAGTTCGAGTCGGAGCGGCTAGGTCAGCGTCGGCTGACGACAAACAACAACTCTGCTGCGATGAACACACAACTGACTAGCAAGTACACAATTCGGTGGCGAGTATACAACTGAGCGGCGAATACAGAACTGTCCTAGCGCTCGCGACTCCAGCGCTTAAGAAACCAGAAGCCAGCGGTGGCGCGCGCAGACTTGCGGCGATTTCCTGTCTCGCTGGCGCTGCTTATGCGGACGGCGTCCGGACTTTGATGCTGCCAACCTTTTTGGCAGCGGGCTCGGGTGGCATTACTGGCTAGGATATAACAGTAGGCACAAAAATCAGAACGAACTTCTCCTTCTTCATGACAACGCAAGACCTCACACAAGTCTTCGCACCCGAGAGGAGCTCACAAAACTTCAGTGGACTGTTCTTCCTCATGCACCCTACAGCCCCGATCTCGCACCGTCGGATTTCCATATGTTTGGCCCAATGAAGGACGCAATCCGTGGGACGCACTACGCGGATGATGAAGAAGTTATTGATGCAGTACGACGTTGGCTCCGACATCGACCAGTGGAATGGTACCGTGCAGGCATACAGGCCCTCATTTCAAGGTGGCGTAAGGCCGTAGCATTGAATGGAGATTACGTTGAAAAATAGTCTTGTGTAGCTAAAAGATTGGGGAATAACCTGGTGTATTTCAATTGTGAATAAAACAACCCCTGTTTCAGAAAAAAAATGTGTTGCATTACTTATTGAACTGCCCTTGTATAAGCAAAACAGATAAGAATGGGAACCATTCTAGTGACAATATGAGCCCCCAAGTGGGCGAAATCCACTAATGTAAACAACTAGGCAGTGAGTCTCTCAGACATAGTGGTGCTGGTCTGCCATTTTGAGAATTTGTGGAAAGTTGCTGAATGACAGTGAAACCACAAGTAGGTGACAAGGTGCTGTGCATCCACACCTAATTGCAGAATGTGGATATCGGAAGCTTACCCACTCTATCCAGCAGTATATGTAGCAATCTGTGGCAGATCTGATAACAGCATACAATGTAGGTGCAGATAAAATGGTTTCAGAGCAGAACATTCAACGTGCATTGTTGAACATGGGGCTCTGCTGCAGCAGACCCCTACATGTTTCTGTGTTGACCTAATGATATCCTTAATCATTATTGCATTCAGCATGGGATCATTGTAATCTGAATCAATAGAAACATGTCACCAGAATCGTCTCTCTTGTTATGCCAGGGCAATGGCATCATCCAGGTGAATCATTCATTGCACCACATTTTCAAGTCGATAGGGACTGTAGTATGCTATGGGGGATATTCGCCTAGGCTTCTGTAGGACCTGTGCTAGTAATCAAAGACACTGTGACAGTGGAGGATTACAGTTACTCCACAAAGTATTTGTCTAATACATGATTGTATGTTTAAGGATGTATTAACGGTGGAAAACTGGCGGATTGAAATAAAGCAGGGACAAGGACGTCTTTATTGATGAGTGAAAATGAGAATACAATAAAGAAATACAGTTTGCTATTTAATTAAACATGGTTAAGCATTCAGAAGTACAGATAGGCAATGTAAGACGCAAAACAAGTATTCGTCTACAGTACTGAAAATCACACTTTAAACATAGAATGTTGTTGTTAGTATTTAGTAGGGCCTCCTTTCCTCGTTATAATCGCTTGCATTCTTCTTGGCATGTATTTCACCAGAGATTCTGTTGTTTGCACTGTAATTTTACGCCATTCCTCTTGTAGAATGGTCTGTACATAATTTCTACTGGACATCTGACGATTCCTGATGTCTTTGTTGAGTAAATGCCACAAATTCCTGAAAGGCTTAATGTCAGGGGATTGTGGTGGTGTCTGCACCCAGTGAGGTGTGTTATACAACAACCACGGCTTTGTATCTAGAGCGGTATGTTTTGGATCATTATCGTGTGTGAAAATATAATCTCTACTGAGATCTATATGATTCACACTACAGGATAGATGCGTTTTTAGGATATTTATGTAGACCTTGTGGTCCATAATGCCATCAGTAAAACACAAATCCCCCACACCATTTGCACTCATTCACCCTCACACAAGTGCTGAACCTCCTGAGAATGTTATATTTCTCTTAAAGTTCACAATTCTTTTTTCTCCACACCATTTACACTTTTTAGACTTAAACAGCTCAAGTCGACTCTTGTCAGTAAATAAAACTTTCTTCCAGAAATCAAACCCATCTGATTTATGTTCCCTTGCAAATGCATCACTTTCTTCTGTTGATTTTACTGACGTACGGTTTTCTATAGGCTGAAACTTCCAGAATGAGATTTTCACTCTGCAGCGGAGTGTGCGCTGATATGAAACTTCCTGGCAGATTAAAACTGTGTGCCGGACCAAGACTCGAACTCGGGACCTTTGCCTTTCGCGGGCAAGTGCTCTACCAACTGAGCTACCCAAGCACGACTCGCGCCCCGTCCTCACAGCTTTACTTCTGCCAGTACCTCGTCTCCTACCTTCCAAATTTAACAGAAGCTCTCCTGCGAACCTTGCAGAACTAGCACTCCTGAAAGAAAGGATATTGCGGAGACATGGCTTAGCCACAGCCTGGGGGATGTTTCCAGAATGAGATTTTCACTCTGCAGCAGAGTGTGCGCTGATATGAAACTTTCTATAGGCTGTTCGGCCTCCATACTCAGCTTCATGAAGCATATTTCTGACAGTCTGTGATGTGTCGGCAGCTGGGCCAACACCTTGTAGATAGAGGTGGCTTAAAAGGCACGCTAGACTAACGCAGACGGGCGTGACGTACTGGAACAGGGTACGTAATTAATGCTATGAAGAAAAGTACGTAGCTGGTATAATACTTATCTTTAATCAATCATTGTGGTACATCGCACAAAGGAGACTTTAATTACAATCACTGTAAGGCTAATGGCGCCTTGCTAGTTCGTAGCCATTAACTTAGCTGAAGGCTATTCTGTCTCTCGGCTAATGAGAGAGAAAGGCTTCGTACGTCTAGTCGCTAGCTCTGTCGTCCATACAACTGGGCTGAGTTCGAGTCAGTCTCTCGAGACCTGCCTTGTGGTGGCGCTAGGTTTGCGATCACACAGTGGCGACACGCGGGTCCGACATGTACTACAGGACCGCGGCCGATTTAAGCTACCACCTAGCACGTGTGGTGTCTGGCTGTGACACCACATTCCTCCCCCGCAAATCGGCGAACGGTCGTGAGATAAGGCGTCCGCCCGCCGTGGGGAGGACCCCATGTTGACGTATGCGATGAGGTGGGGCGCCTAACAACAGGCGAGGCCGCGCCACCCGCACCCGGCCATTCGGTCCGAGGGGAGCTAGGAAACGCCTGAAAACCTAGTCCAGGGTGCACGTCAACATGCGGTGTATGCGCCCGTAAAGAGACAGGAGGGGCCGAAGGGTCGACCTCCATGTGGTCGGAGAATCCGACGCGCAATGACGACATCTGGTCCGGAGCGGGCAAGAGTTCCATGGCGGAGGACAGCTGGTCACGGGAAGCGATCGGCGGCGCGTGACCCAGGGAGGCGCTTGGCGGCTGCAGCGAAGCGTCCACTGCGGGCGGCGCTGGAGGCGGCTGCGGTGGCTGCGGCGGCTGCGGCGGCGGCGCGACGCCATGAGGCAAAACGGAAGGCAGCGTCGGTAACACCTGGGGATGAGGCGAGCCAGTAGATGGGTCCCCAGGGTGCTGACCTGACGGCTCCGTCGCTGAAAGCAGACGGGGAGCGGCAGAACCCGGGCAACGACAGAGGCGCAGCTGATTGAGATGCCGACGCACCTCACCAGAGGCCCCCAAAACCAAATACATCGCGCGGCCGAGGCAGCGAAGAATGCGCCCTGCGAGCCAACGCCGTGAACCGCGACAGGTGCGATAGAAGACAACGTCGCCAGGAGCAAATGCAGGAGTCTGCCGCTGCACAGGAACCTGATGCGGCGGATGCAGCAAAGACATCAAGGTTCGATGAGAACGACCATGGAGCAACTCAGCCGGCGAGCGACCATCGCGGGGCTGAGAGCGATACGAGGACAAAAAGAGCAATAATGCGTCCTCCCGAGAATGCGACTCTTTCAATTTCAACATCTGTGACTTGAAAGTCCGGACCAATCGTTCCGCGGCACCGTTTGACTGAGGCGAAAACGGCGCGGACGTCAGATGTTGAATACCATTGGCCTTGCAGAAAGACTGAAATTCTGCGGACATGAATTGTGGGCCATTGTCGGAAACAATAGTCTGCGGAAGACCTTCAATGCAAAAGATAGCAGACAAGGCTTGGATTGTAGCAGAAGACGTCGTGGAAGACATCCGGACAACAAAAGGAAAATTACTGAAAGCATCGACCACAACCAACCAACGAGCATTCCAGAATGGACCAGCAAAATCGATGTGCAAGCGCTGCCAAGGGGAAGTGGCTTTCGGCCATGCAAAGCATTTCCGCGGCGGTGCGGATTGTTGTTCGGCACACGCCACGCAAGAGGAGCACATATTCGTAATCGCAGCATCGATTCCAAACCAAGTACAGTGCTGACGAGCAAGTTGTTTCGTACGCACTATACCCCAATGTCCGTGGTGAAGAAGCCGTAAGACAGAGGACTGTAACGAACGTGGGACCACGACTCGGGACTGATCATTATCAGAACGCAACAACAAAACACCACGTCGTACAAAAAGTCTCTCCTTGTGAGCAAAAAATCGGCGAACCAGTGGATCCTCGATCCGTGACTTGGACAAGGGCCATTGCGTAGCAACAAAACGCAAAACGGGAGCAAGGACAGGGTCAGCAGCCGTGGCTGTAGCGACACGACGAAAATCAATCGGAAACGATGCGACCACGTCATCGGTTTCCGCATCAATGAACATGCAAGCAAGTTCGGAAGAATCGAATGCTTTATCCTCAGCAACAGGCAAACGGGACAACGCATCAGCGTTTCCGTGCTTTGCAGTGGACCGATACAAGATATCGTAGCGGTACTGCGAGAGAAAAAGAGACCAGCGAATGAATTTCTGCGCTGTACGTGGAGGTACAGGCGTGTTCGGATGAAAAAGCGATGTCAAAGGTTTGTGGTCCGTGAGGATGGTAAAGTGACGACCATACAAGAAATCATGAAACTTCGTAACACCAAATACGAGAGCCAAAGCTTCTTTCTCTATCTGGGAATAATTTCTTTGCGCAGATGAGAGCAATTTGGACGCAAAGGCAATAGGGCGATCATGCGATCCATCTTTGTGCTCAAGCACAGCACCGATCCCGAAATCCGATGCATCTACCATCAACAAAAGGGGTTTTCGGGGATCGAATGGCATAAGGCAAGTATGTGAAAGCAACGCCGATTTCAACTGGCGAAAGGCGCGTTCGCATTCCGTCGTCCAGACGAACGGAACACCTTTACGGCGTAAGCGATGAAGCGGAGCCGAAATGGAAGAGGCATGGGGAACATATTTATGGTAGTAATTAATTTTCCCCAACACACTTTGCAGCTGTTTCAAGTTCTGCGGTGACGGCAAATCCTGTATGGCACGGAGGTGCTCTGGACTCGGATGTATTCCTTGGGCATTGAGGACATGGCCCAGGTAGGGTAAATCCCGAGCAAAAAACACACATTTGTCCTTCCTCAAGCGAAGACCAGTTTGTCGCAAGACCTGAAATAATGTTCGGAGATTTTGCAAATGTTCGGCTTCTGTCTTTCCGGAGATCACAATATCGTCCAGATAGTTCGCAGCAGTAGGGACCGACGCACAAAGACTTTGTAAATATTGCTGAAACAATGCAGGGGCGGATGCACACCCGAAAGGCAGTCGTTTGAAGCGATACAAGCCAAGATGCGTGTTTACCACCAAGACGCGCTGGGATTCTTCGTCCACAGGTATTTGCAAGTACGCATCTGCTAGGTCCAACTTTGAAAAATATTTTCCCGGGCACAGTTTGTCAAAAAGATCTTCCGGGCGGGGCAAAGGAAAAGTAGCAGTTACTAGTTGTGGATTCACAGTTGCCTTGAAGTCCACACAAAGTCTCAATTTTCCGGAAGGTTTTGGCAAAATTACTAAGGGTGAGGCCCAGAGAGAAGCCTGCACACGTTCAATTACACCTTGAGATTCTAAATCGTTTAATGTTCTTGCGACCTCATCACGCAATGCGTGGGGAACATTGCGCGCTCTGAAAAACTTCGGTTGCGCGTTTGCGTTCAGTTCCAAATGTGCTTCATAGTTCTTAGCGCAACCAAGGCCCGGTGCAAAAATGTCCGCAAATTCTTCACATAGACTAGAAACACTGGCGGAAGGCACAGTCTGAATCACTGAGAGGACCTGATTTACTATAGACAAGTTAAACAACTGAAATAAATCTAAACCAAACAAGTTCACTGCAGTAGAAGAACGAAGAACGTAAAATGACACAAGTTTTGATTGTCCCTTGTATGTTGCAAGAAGGCTGCACTGTCCTAACACTGGTATTTTCTGGCCTGAGTAGCTATTGAGCTGAACATTTGCAGCACGCAACGGAGGTTTGCCCAGTTGGTTGTACGTGTCGTGATTGAGCAATGAAACTGCAGCTCCGGTATCGAGCTGGAATGGTATCACTTTGCCTGCAAGTCGACAAAAAGTTTATTGTCCTGCTGACGACAAAAGCGACTGTGTTGTGCAACTGGAACAGACACTGGGACAGAATCACGTGCGACGTGACGGGACTTCCGTCGACGTCGACGCACACTTTTTGTGGAATGAACACTGTCACCGGACAGGGTGGAATGAACTACATGAATATCCATGGGCGAATGTTCACGAGCCTGAGTTTCCTTGGTTCGATTCCGGCGCGAAGCAAAGGGCCTGGAATTGGTGTGAGTGTCTGATCTGAGCTTTTTCTGGCAAACACTTTGGACATGTCCTTTCTTATGACAGTAAAAGCAAATAGCTTGGCGTGACGGGCAATTTTCACGCGAATGTCGAGTTGCACACCGCGGGCATGATTTCACTGCATTAGCTTGCTTACGCGGCGCACGTGTTTGCGAGCTAGGCTGCCGCTGCGCTGACGGGCGCGAGGGCCGCTGAGCGTCCCGTGCAGCGGGCCCGGCGGGCCGGTTAATGTGACACACTGCCGGCGAAGTTGCAAATGAGTCCTGAGCAAAGTCAAGTGTGTCTTGCCTATCCAATATGTCTATCACTTGTTGAAGGGAGGGATTAACTAGTTTCAAAATCTGTTCCCGTATGCGAACATCAGAAACGTTCTGTGCTATTGCATCACGCACCATAGTATCTGAATAAGGAAGTCCACATTCGCATTCAAACGCACACTCCCTAGTAAGTCCTTGCAATGTCGCAACCCACTCCCTATTAGTCTGACCGGCCGTACGTTTTGTACGAAAGAACGTATACCTTTTTGCAACGACATTGACTGTTTCCTTGAAATCGGCATCTAAAGCAGACAAAAGTTCTTCGTAGGACAGAGTTGCTACGTCGCGCCGGGGAAACAACTTCACTATCACACGGTAGGTGGACACACCGACACAAGAAAGCAAAAACGGCTGCCGCTCATTACCTTGAATTCTGTAGGCGGCGAGGTGGAAGGCGAATTGACGGGACCACTCTTGCCAGGACTCGTGGGTTGCATCAAAGGGTCTGAATTGAGGTGCAACAGCATGTTGTGGCTGCGGTAGCGATGAAGCGGTGGCGGCCGCATCGGTGTGCAGCGCACGTTGACCCTGGACGAGCTGTCCAAGAGCATCCAATAACGCCTGTATCTGCTGATTCTGCAAGCGATAAAATTCGGACAGTACATCCGGAGATTGTGGCGACGCCATGACAAAGAAATTAGGGCAAAGTAAAACACAAGATCCTTTGTAGACTCGTCGCCATGTGATGTGTCGGCAGCTGGGCCAACACCTTGTAGATAGAGGTGGCTTAAAAGGCACGCTAGACTAATGCAGACGGGCGTGAAGTACTGGAACAGGATACATAATTAATGCTATGAAGAAAAGTATGTAGCTGGTATAATACTTATCTTTAATCAATCATTGTGGTACATCGCACAAAGGAGACTTTAATTACAATCACTGTAAGGCTAATGGCGCCTTGCTAGTTCGTAGCCATTAACTTAGCTGAAGGCTATTCTGTCTCTCGGCTAATGAGAGAGAAATGCTTTGTACGTCTAGTCGCTAGCTCTGTCGTCCGTACAACTGGGCTGAGTTCGAGTCAGTCTCTCGAGACCTGCCTTGTGGTGGCGCTAGGTTTGCGATCACACAGTGGCGACACGCGGGTCCGACATGTACTACAGGACCGCGGCCGATTTAAGCTACCACCTAGCACGTGTGGTGTCTGGCTGTGACACCACAGTCTGTGCTGAAACGGACTTTCCTGTACACATATGAAAAGCAGTAGCAAGGTGTGGAGTGCTCAGTTTCGGATTTTTGATGACTTCTTGAAGTAGCTGTCATTTCTCCGTCTTGGATAGAACTACTGGATAACCATGTCGTGATTTGTTTACATACTTTCTGCTCTGATTAAACATGTATATAATACTCTTCACAGTACTGGTAGGTCTACTGACGGTCTATCCGATTTCTTGAAAATTTTCCTTGTCGAAAGACCCTGACTCAAATTTCTCTCTCTTCCTTTGTAGTTTCACAATGTTTTCGACCCATATTACATAAATATTACTCAATGGCTTTCAGACCGGAGAGACAACTATTCACTGTGCTGGATGGAACACAACTGCATAACGAATGCGAGAGGGGAGTGTGTCAGTGCGGCCCAATACCTCAGATATTACTTACTAGACGAATACTTGTTTGGCACCCATTGCGGTGTGATTTTACATAGCGTGTATTTGGTCACAAATTAAGCAACATATAAACCATAAAGAGTGTTTTATTTCCAAGTGTAGAAATCAACCAGTGTAAGGAAATAGTTATTATTCATTTCACAGCTATATTTGTATGACTGTGCGTATTTAGTCTGTGCGCCACGGTTGGACAAATACTTTGTGTAGTAATCCCTTCATACATGATATCTTTCCCAATGGTGATAGTATTTTCCAGCAGGCTAACTGCTTGTTTCACAAACCCAAATTCATGGTACAGTGGTTTGAGGGGCATGGTAGGAAATTAATGTTGCTGTCTTGGCTGCGAAATTCGCCTTAGCTGAGCCTGATTGAACACATCTGTGATGCTGTTGGACTTCAGCTCAATGCCCACAGCCTGCTGGCCCAAAAATGGAATTATGTGACCTTTCGTCTCATCAGCATATATCAAAACACATTCAAACTCATTTAGTCAGAAAGCCTAGAGGCAAATCACAATGGGGAATATTATTATAACATTATATGTATTTTTGTTACAAATATTGTGGGAAATTGTATATAATAATCATTTTGGCAACTCAAACATTAAGTGAGATTAAGTGTAGTTGTCTTATAACAAGTTAAAATGAGGAAGAAAGTTATTATTTATATGTATATTATTCTCTAAAGCTTTTGTGCCATCTGCGTTCAGTTGGTAACTAAATCAGGTGCCCTTAATCACAAAAACAATAACTAGTCATTCAGTATGCTTATTAGGATGTTGAATTAAATGTAAAGTAAGCTTGTAAAAATATTTGACCACTATAACTATTTTCAAGAAGGTCCTGCATGTTGGTTGAATTTTATTTTGCTAATGTTTTCTTATAGGTAGGGTGGCTGGTTGTTCCTCAGTGCTAACATTTCAGCTATGTCAATTACCTCACCAGCTTATCTTTTTGAGTATTGCTTTAACTAATTCCAGTCATTTAAGAGCTGTTTCAGTGTCATTTTGAAGTCATTCAGTTTGAATGTATACATTTAAAATACGACTAATGTTGTGTAGGATAACTGCTATGTGATACACTGGTACTCTTGTTTTTTTGTGCACTTATAAACTAAGCTTCTGTACAGTTTCATGACAGAGAATATTAATGTTTTGGCTGTAGATTCTTTTGTCTTTTCAGCTCTTGCATCATTTAGAGACTTGTATTCCATAGCTATACTAGGTACCTACAAACAAGGCAGATACAGTCCTTTTAGATTATTACTGGCCTAGATGACTCTCTGCATCTAGTTTGGTTTATCAGTTTGCTAAGTACACAGTGGCTCAGACAATATACTCTTATGAGGAACTAGTAGGCTACAAATCTTTGTCCATTCGTGTTGTCTGTTTTCTTCCCTCATGTGGTAATTTACACAATAGCTCATTATACTGCGGGACACATCAGTTGAACTAATACTTTTTCATTCTTGCTATTTATATTTGTCTTTCTGTTTCTTAGCAACATTGAGCATAATTTCTCAGTCTTCTTCTGTAGTGGTCAATCCAAGGATTGGTTTGCAACAGCTACAATGGCAGCTTGTCTCCATTCTGTGCGTCTTTCAGCTTTTCTCTTCATTCCTTTATTGGTGTTACATCCCACATCTTTCACGATTTGATCCATGTACCTCAGTCGTGGTCTTCCTCTTGGTCTTTTTCCCTCGACATATCCCTCTATGATTGTGTTCAGGAGTCCTTTATGTCTTAATAGATGGCCTGTAAATTGCACTCTTCTTTTAACAATGAAACTCCAGAAGCTTCTCTTCTCACCTGCGCTTTCCAGAACCACTCCGTTTGTGACCTTGTCGATACATTTTATTTTGAGCATGCGTCTATAGCACCACATTTCAAAAGAATTTAGCTTCTGGTCTTCCTCTGTCCTGAGAGTCCATGTTTCACACCCATAGCATGCCACACTCCACACATATGATTTCAAAAATCTTTTCCTGATTTCAAGGCTGATGCTCTTAGATGTTGATATGTTTTTCTTCTTGTTAAAAGCAGCCTTTGCTTGAGCTATTCTACTTCTCACTTCTGCCTTGCTCCTTCCATCCCTGGTAATATTACTGCCCAGATAAGTAAATTTATCAACTTGTTCAAGCAGTTCATTGCCTACATGAACTTGGACTTTCACTTGATCTTCTTTGTCGCATGCCATTACTTTTGTTTTTGCTTTATTAATTCTCATATTATATTCTTCACCCATAACTTTATCCATTCTATTCAGTAGGACTACAAGATCTTCTTCACTTGCAGCCAGGACAGCTATATCATCGGCATATCTTATCATATCTATTCGTTGGCCATGAATTACTACACCTGTCTGTGAATTTTCCCTTACTTTTTTCAGCGCCTCTTCAATGTATACGTTAAAGATAACAGGGGATAGTGTGCAACCTTGTCGGACACCTTTCCGTATCTGCACCTCTTTTTGTTTTGTCCGTCCACGGATAACTGCTGTCTCGTTTTTGTACAGGTTCCATATCATTTTTCTATCTTTATGGTCTATTCCTACTTTTTTGAGTACCTCAAACATCTTATCCCATTTAACATTATCAAAGGCTTTCTCTACATCTACGAAAGCTATGTATGTTTTCAGGTTTTTATCTAGTCATTTCTCTATTATTAGTTTTAGAGCAAATATTGCTTCTCTGGTTCCTCTATCTTTCCAGAATCCAAACTGGTCTTCGGAGAGTGTAGCTTCGACTTTTTGTTCTATGCGTTTTAGGATAATTGAGATTAATATTTTAGAGGCGTGAGTAACTAGGCTGAGCGTCCTATAATTTTCACATCTTGTAGCATTTGCCTTCTTTGGAATGGGGATTATACAACTCCTGATTCAGTTTTGCTCCTCCAGATTTCAGAAGTTCGGTTGGGATATTGTCTATACCAGGCGATTTGTTGTTTTTCAGTTTTTTCAGAGCTAGTTCAAACTCTTCCTTTAATATAGGTTCACCTATGTTGTGTGCATCTACTTCTGTTTCTTCTTCCATGATGTTTTCAGACAGGTCTGGTCCGCTGTACAGTTTTCCTATATATTGTTTCCATCTTCTTGCAACTTCATCATCGTCATCCAACATATTGCCATTTTCATCCATCACAGCCCTACACTTGTTTCTTCTGTCTCCAAAGCAATGTCTCACACATTTATAGGCCTTGTCGATATTTCCCTTGCTCATGTTGTCCTCAACTGAAATACAGAGATCATCAAGGTATTTTTCTCTTGCTTGTTTTGCCTCTCTGTTGATTCTGTTTTTCAGACTCTTGTATTTCTCTTGGTCTTCCTTCTTCACAGAATTTTTTAATTTCCTTCTTTCTTCCATCATATTTAGTAGATCATTAGTGATCCATTCCTTCCTTTTCTCTGTCCTTTCTTTTCCTATTACTTCTTCTGCTGCTTCTAAAATACCAGTTTTTATTTTTTCCCAGCTGCTTTGGATGTCATTGCAGCCCTGTGTATTTGTTTTCTTGTCTGTTTCTAGTTGATAGTGCTTTAGTGTATTTTCGTTTTTCAGGTTTGTCAAATCCCATTTACATGTACTTCTTTTTTTAATGTTCTTGAATTTTAGTTCAGTCATCCTCATAACGAGTATGTGGTCACTTTCCACATCACAGCCTGCATATGATCTGCTGTCCTTAACTTGGTTTTTAAATCTTTGCTTCACTAATATGAAGTCAATTTGATATCTGTTAATGTCACCAGGCATTTTCCAAGTATATCTTCTTCTTGGATGATGATTAAAGAAGGTAGTTGTAATGCAAAGTTTATTTCTTTGGCAGAATTCTACAAGTTTATCCCCTCTTTCATTTCTTAATCCTAATCCAAAATTCCCTGCCACATCCTCTTCTTTACCTTCCCCAACAACGGCATTCATATCTCCCATGATGACAAGGTTTTCAGCTCCTTTTTCTGCCAATTACTTCTTCAAGGTGGTCATACATCATGTCGATTTCATCATCCTCGTGCCTCGTAGTTGACATGTATACTTGGATTATGATTGTGTCTCTTGGTTTAGTTTCCAATTGGACATAAATTATCCTCTCACTATGTTGAACAAATCCTTTTACTCTTAACCCCATCTCTTTATTGAGGATAATTCCCACTCCTACAATCCCGAGATTGTCTTGTGCTGTTCCAATGTGTATGATTCTGTAATCCCCTGACCAAAAGTCGCCAGCATTTGGCCATCTCATTTCTGAGACTCCCAGTACATCAATATCCATTCGTTTCATTTCCATTTTCAAGTTTTCCAGTTTACCACATTTAAGAAGTGAGTTGGTGTTCCATGTTGCTATCCTTCTTACATTAATGCTTTTGGATTTTGGTATCTCTTTAGTTGTCCCTGCCCGGAGATCGAATGGGGGACTATTTTACCTCCGGAGAATTTAACCAAAGAGCTTTCCATCATAAGCTGTTGATACTTGGGATACCCGCCCGGGTCTTTAATGGAGTGGTTTCCCGTTGCCTTCTCCATTCTATGCCGTTGGCCACCTTGTGGCTCCTCCGCCTTTAGGAGCAGTTTCCCACCCCAAGGGCAAGAGAGTGCCCTTCCTTCTAGCCACTCATCTGCCCTCCGAGAAGGCCGTTGGCAATTGATAGTAGGTAATCTCCTTATCTCGGGAGATATTCGGCTCAGTAGAAGTATAGGTTGGAAATGGAAGACCCCTAGCCCTCGAAACCTAATAGCGTCAGGGTCGGAAAAGAACAAGAGTTGGCCGAGGGTGCCCAAATAGGAAAGATAAAAGTGAGGAGCCTGGCATAAGTAAGTGGAAGCAATGCCAAGACTCAGCTCGGGACCCTGTGGTCGCCAGCCACGTACTCACTAGGTGTGAGTCCCTGAAGTAATTTCTCAGTAGAATATGAAAAGTTAGCCAGGAGGAATAGTTGCAGATCATTTTAAAATTATTTTCATTGTCTCTTAGAATCTATTAATTCACCGGGGAATCAATCATTGATTCTTGCTGCATAATTCCTTCATTTCTTACAAGATTAATGTTAAGGTCTGAACAGTGATTTCCATGATTTGTTCTTGTACTATTATTTATAAATTTTTCAGTGCCTACAAATTATGTATGTTAATGACAAACTTAATCATTGCTAGATGCGCGTGTTTAGAATCTACACTACAGTTACATGGTGTACATCTCCGTCTGAAAGTATGTACATAAATTGAATTTCACATAAATAAAAATTGCAGTAAAGGTTTGACCAAAAAAGAGATGGGAAGATTGGAGAACAGAAGGGGAAAATTGCTGCCCTTTAGGCTGAATTATGTAAGACTACAAAATATGTAGACAGGTTAAGAATGTGGAAAGTGACAACAGATAATAGAAAGAACAGGTATAGAACTTCATCTGCCTGCTTTGTAAGGAACGTGAAAAATAAGTTTGATGTGTTACTTCAGTTAGAAACAGATGAGCCTCAAGTAGTTTTAGATGTAGGCGGGCCATGGCTAACTCAACCAACTTTCAGCAATGAATTGAAAAGTAAGAAGCTAAGGAAGTGAGCAAAGAGAGAGAAATTTTTGTTGTCTGGTAGTTATTGTGCTAGAGATGTAGACCAACTTTTGCACAATGATGAAGGATCAGAATACTAGATCACAGTTTTGTTATACGGACAACTTATCTACCAACTGAGCTGGCCAAGCACGACTCATGGCCCACCTTCACAGCTCTAATTCCATCAGTGCCTCATCTTGTTCCTTCCAAACTTCACAGAAGTTGTGCAGGGGTTGTGTGGACTGGGCGGTTTTTTAGGTTAGATGGCCTCGGGCAAGTACAGAAAGGGCAACAGCCTCAAAGGGTGTGGGGCAAAGTCAGGACATACGGGGACCAAGCAGCAATCGGTATTGTAATTGTAAACTGTCAAAGCTGCATTGGTAAAGTACCGGAACTTCAAGCGCTGATAGAAAGCACCAAAGCTGAAATCGTTACAGGTACGGAAAGCTGGCTGAAGCCAGAGATAAATTCTGCCGAAATTTTTACAAAGGCACAGACGGTGTTTAGAAAGGATAGATTGCATGCAACCGGTGGTGGTGTGTTTGTCGCTGTTATTAGTAGTTTATCCTGTAGTGAAGTAGAAGTGGATAGTTCCTGTGAATTATTATGGTTGGAGGTTACACTCAACAACTGAGCTAGGTTAATAATTGGCTCCTTTTACCGACCTCCTGACTCAGCAGCATTAGTGGCAGAACAACTGAGAGAAAATTTGGAATACATTTCACATAAACTTTCTCAGCATTTGGTGGAGATTTCAATTTACCAGATATAGTCTGGGACACTCAGATGTTTAGGACGGCTGGTAGGGACAGGGCATCGAGTGACATTATACTGAGTGCACTATCCGAAAATTACCTCGAGCAATTAAACAGAGAACTGACTCATGGAGATAAAATCTTGGACCTACTGATAACAAACAGACCTGAACTTTTCGACTCTGTAAGCGCAGAACAGGGAATCAATGATCATGAGGCCGTTGCAGCATCCCTGAATATGGAAGTTAATAGGAATATAAAAAAAAAGGGAGGAAGGCTTATCTGTTTATCAAGAGTAATAGAAGGCAGATTTCAGACTACCTAACAGATCAAAACCAAAATTTCTGTTCCGACACTGACAGTGTTGAGTGTTTATGGAAAAAGTTCAAGGCAATTGTAAAATGCGTTTTAGACAGGTACGTGCCGAGTAAAACTGTGAGAGACGGGAAAAACCCACTGTGGTTCAACAACAAAGTTAGGAAACTACTGCGAAAGCAAAGAGCTTCACTGCAAGTTTAAATGCAGCCAAAACCTCTCAGACAAACAGAAGCTAAACGATGTCAAAGTTAGCGTAAGGAGGGCTATGCGTGAAGCGTTCAGTGAATTCGAAAGTAAAAGTCTATGTACCGACTTGACAGAAAATCCTACGAAGTTCTGGTCTTATGTTAAATCAGTAAGTTGCTCGAAACAGCATATCCAGACACTCTGGTATGATGATGGCAATGAAACAGAGGATGACACGTGTAAAGCTGAAATACTAAACACCTTTTTTCAAAGTTGTTTCACAGAGGAAGACCGCACTGCAGTTCTTTCTTTAAATCCTCGCAGAAACGAAAAAATGGCTGACATCGAAATAAGTGTCCAAGGAATAGAAAAGCAACTGAAATCACTCAACAGAGGAAAGTCCACTGGACCCGACGGGATACCAATTCGATTCTTCACAGAGTACGCGAAAGAACTTGCCCCCCTTCTAACAGCCGTGTACCGCAAGTGTCTAGAGGAACGGAAGGTTCCAAATGATTGGAAAAGAGCACAGGTAGTCCCAGTCTTCAAGAAGGGTCGTCGAGCAGATGCGCAAAACTATAGACCTATATCTCTGACGCCGATCTGTTGTAGAATTTTAGAACATGTTTTTTGCGCGCGTATCATTTCATTTCTGAAAACCCAGAATCTACTCTGTAGGAATCAACATGGATTCCGGAAACAGCGATCGTGTGAGACCCAACTCGCTTTATTTGTTCATGAGACCCAGAAAATATTAGATACAGGCTCCCAGGTAGATGCTATTTTTCTTGACTTCCGGAAGGCGTTCGATACAGTTCCGCACTGTCGCCTGATAAACAAAGTGAGAGCCTATGGAATATCAGACCAGCTGTGTGGCTGGATTGAAGAGTTTTTAGCAAACAGAACACAGCATGTTGTTCTCAATGGAGGGACGTCTACAGACATTAAAGTAACCTCTGGCGTGCCACAGGGGAGTGTTATGGGACCATTGCTTTTCACAATATATATAAATGACCTAGTAGATAGTGTCGGAAGTTCCATGTGGCTTTTTGCGGGTGATGCTGTAGTATACAGAGAAGTTGCAGCAATAGAAAATTGTAGCGAAATGCAGGAAGATCTGCAGCGGATAGGCACCTGGTGCAGGGGGTGGCAACTGACCCTTAATATAGACAAATGTAATGTATTGTGAATACATAGAAAGAAGGATCCTTTATTGTATGATTATACGATAGCAGAACAAACACTGGTAGCAGTTACTTCTGTAAAATATCTGGGAGTATGTGTGTGGAACGATTTGAAGTGGAATGATCATATAAAATTAATTGTTGGTAAGGCGGGTGCCAGGTTGAGATTCATTTGGAGAGTCCTTAGAAAATGTAGTCCATCAACAAAGGAGGTGGCTTACAAAACACTCGTTCGACCTATACTTGAGTATTGCTCATCAGTGTGGGATCCGTACACCAGATCGGGTTGACGGAGGAGATAGAGAAGATCCAAAGAAGAGCGCTGCGTTTTGTCACAGGGTTATTTGGTAAGTGTGATAGCATTACGGAGATGTTTAGCAAACTCAGTGGCAGACTCTGCAAGAGAGGCGCTCTGCACTGCGGTGTAGCTTTCTGTCCAAGTTTCGAGAGGGTGCTTTTCTGGATGAGGTATCGAATATATTGCTTCCCCCTACTTATACCTCCCAAGGAGGTCACGAGTGTAAAATTAGAGAGATTCGAGCGCGCGCGGAGGCTTTCTGACTGTCGTTCTTCCTGCGAACCATACGCGAGTGGAACAGAAAAGGGAGGTAATGGCAGTGGCACGTAAAGTGCCCCCCCCCCCCCCCCCCGCCACACACCATTGGATGGCTTGCGGAGTATGAATGTAAATGTAGATGTAGATGTAGAAGTTCTCTTGCATACTTTGTGGCATTAGGACTCTTGGAAGAAAGGATACTGTGGAGACAGTGAGGGTGGGTCGTGAGTCGTACTTAGGTAGCTTAGTCAGTGGCATTCAAAATTGTATGGCATAAATAGAATCCCAGTTCAATATTCCAGGCAGGATATTTCCCTGCTCATAAAGAGACAATTCTGGTAGCTCTCCTCAAATCTATAAAGGGTTAACTGTGTCTCAGTGATTACAAATGTGTCACATTATTGAGCTATGTAGGAACGACCATGGAACAAATGGTCACCTGTCACGTAGGTTGGTCACTAGAGGATAGGCAGCTCTGTAACCACTGTGTTTATGCTTGGAAGGTTTTGATTGACAGTCAACAACCAGACCTAGCTGGAGATGGCTGTATGATAGGCTTTCAAACACAGATAGAATTGTAGAAATCTTTTTTAACGTAGTTAAGATGAACAACCCTACATGGAATGACAGCATTCTAGGGCAGACTCAGCAATGGAGCTTTAGTGCGCATCTGTCTGTATTTATTCGGTCCTTCATTATCACAATGACTTTTTAGACACCAAGTTGGTGAAATTTTTCTTTCAATTTTCAGCAGTAGAATTGTGTACCTCAAGGAAGTGTGTAAAGTCGTTCTGTATTTACCATGTTATTTACCTGTGAACATTCTTGTAGTTTTTTACTTCTTACAGCCCCTCAATGGCAATTCATTGTTAAGAGATTGGAGTAGCAGGTGTGGAGACAGGTATTTAATTTTCTACAGATAACTGTGTGTGTTAATTTTTAACCTTTTTCATTATATTTGCAATTTGATGTGACCTACAAATGAGGGATATCGCTCTATCTTTCAGGATTCCGCATGGCTCTTGTACTCATATTTGATTTGAAATTGCTATAATGTCCCACATTAAGGACATGAAGACAGTTAACATCTTACAGTGTGATAACCACAGATTGAAGGCTTTATAAGGCTGTTATCCAATCCCTGTGCTGAGTGTTGGGAGCTGCTACTTTCCATCTGGTGGCAACTTCTCATGATGTGTGAGGCACATGCTGGGTGGTTATAGCCCCCCAGGGGCTCAGCATTCATATGCTGGGTACGGGCTTGGCGACCCCGGGGTTCCTGAGCTGGGGACTGGTAAGCGCCGCCAGTCCCCTGTCACCGTAACCTCTGAGCATACTTCAGCGACCACCGTGCGGCGCGGCGGTGGAACGTTGTGTGTCTCAGGGAATGGGGATCTTGGCTTGACCGCCCAGATCGCGAGGATGGAATAAACCTCTATAAACAACCCCTCAATCTCAAGGTGTGCTGCGCGCTGATGAGATGCGTGGCTGTTGAGGTGGAACAGTCGATAGCGGGCAACCTCTGGGGAACCTGCCGCACCCCAGTTGTATAAGGCTTACCTAAGCACGCGGGGCTCTGTGTAGGTGGACTTCTAGTTCCCTAGCTGCTCGTGGGACCGCGATGGATCCTTCGAAATCCTCTTTTCTTCCTCCCAGCGGAAAGGGTGGGCCGCTGGAAGGTTCTAACACCCAGTCTCTTAAGAGGGCCCGTGCAGTCGGTCCCCCTGACTCCGGTGCTTCTTTAAAAAGTCCAGTCTTAGGTAACAGAATGCATTCTGGTAATCCGAGTGTGTTTATCATTGTGAAACGGAAGGAGGGTAGTTTTGAGAAGGTTTCGCCCTTCTATATACAAAAGGGATTGGAGGGAATCTCTGGCTCCTTAAAATCGGTGAAGCACTTACGTAATGGGACCTTGCTAGTGGAAACTTCCACTTCCCAGCAAGCAACTAACCTCCAATCTGCTAAATGCCTTGGAGAGTATGCCATAGACACTGAACTGCACAGCACCTTGAACTACAGCAAAGGTGTTGGGACATGCCGGGATCTAGTTGATATTCCCAAGGAAGAACTGCAACGTGAGTGGGCTCCAGAAGGTATCGTTGATGTCCAACACATCATGAAGAGGGTTGATGGCACTCTTGTCAAATCCGACTCCTTTATTCTGACCTACAGTAGCACAAAACTTCCTGAACATGTTAAAGCTGGCTTCCTTCGCCTTAGTGTGAGGCCTTATTTCCCGGCCCCAATGCGCTGTTTTAAATGCCAGCGTTTTGGGCATACCACCTTAGGCTCTAAAGGCGAAGCGACTTGTGGAAACTGTGGTCAGGCTGCTCATGAAGGAGTTGGTTGCTCGTCTCCGGCTAAATGTATTAATTGCTCTGGGAAGCACTCTGTTTGGAGTAGGGACTGCCGCATATTTTTAGAGGAACGCAAGGTCCAGGAAATAAAAACAACCAAGCGTATCCCCTATGGTGAGGCCAAGAAGATTTATAAGTCGATGCAACCTCCCACATTTGCTACATCTTTTGCATCCCTGGTACAGAAGCCTACTCCAAAAGTCGATGCCTCAACGCAGACTGAGGTGGTGAGTGTTGGCACTAACACCTGCAGCTGTCAGTGCTCTTGCAATGCAGCCAGTGTTTCAGAGCCAGTAGCCCCTACTCGGAACGGCAGACACAGGTACAGTGGCGAACTTGGTCCAGCCCCTCGCGCCTCCAATAGCTGAGGTTGTTCCCAAGCCCAGTGCGCCAATTACCACTCCCACATCAGCTCCCCCAAAGTCCACCAAACCACAGAAAGCTACTGTACAGCAGCAACAGCGGGTCAAATCCCGTGGTAAACCATCTGACCATGCAGATGTTGTTTTACGCGAGGCTTCATCTGACTCTTCCCCAGAGTTTATGGAGTACGATGTATGTGTGGGGCAATCATCTCGTCCCATGCCTGCCCCTCCACCTGCTGCGGTCTCCCCGCCCCGTCGGAGAGACAGGATGAAGGTGCTACCCTCAACATAGATGGCTCCCATACTCCAGTGGAACTTGCAAGGGTTCAGGACGCATGTGGAGGAACTTCGTCTACTCTCTCAGGGTAGACCACTGTGTCTCTGTCTCCAGGAGACGTATTTCCATCCATCATACTCCCCTGAGATACGAGGCTATACACTCCACAAAAAGGACGACCTACGTGGAGAGAGAGCTAGAGGAGGCGTAGGTATTTTCGTCAGGACGGACTACCACTCCTCGCCTCTCTCACTTACGACGACTTTACAGGCCGTCGCTGTGTCCGTGCACGTGCGTCATCCATTGACTGTCTGTTCACTTTACTTGCCCCCACATGATGCTCTTGATGAAGCGGCCCTCACCGACCTTCTTACACAGCTCCCCCAGCCATTCATTATTTGTGGTGATTTTAATGCCCACAATGTGCTTTGGGGCTCTGCAATTACCTGCCCCAGGGGTAGAGCGATTGCGAGGCTTCTCCTGTCATCCTGTGCCTACTTGCTCAATGGAGGACAGAGTACTCATTTCTGCACGGCGACTGGGTCGTTCTCTGCCATTGGTCTCTCGCTTTGCTCTCCAGCTCTTGCCGCCAGTGCTCACTGGGAAGTGGTTGCTGACTTGCATGGCAGTGAGCATTTCCCAATCTGGATTCACCTGCCAGATGGCATGGGGCCCGAAAGGAGACCACCACGATGGGTGCTCAGTGGAGCTGACTGGACACTTTATAGCCAGTTGGCCCAATTCGAACACTGCGAATGTTGAGGTGTGGGTGGATCATATTACCAAAACGGTCCACCACGCCGCTGCAGCATCCATTCCACAGTCCACAGGCCACCGGAAGAGGCCACCTGTGCCTTGGTCGAGTGCCGAATGCCGCTCTGCAATCAGGACCAGGCGTGCGGCTCTGCGTCAGTTCAAGTGTCGGCCGACTGCTGAGAATCTTGCAGCCTTTCAGGTGGCGAGGGCAAGATGTCGCCGCATTATTCGTGAGAGCAAGAAGAGGTCGTGGCAAACGTTCCTGAACACCATTAATCGTTCCACCAAAAGTTCCATTGTGTGGGAGACCATCAGGAGAATTTCTGGCAGAGGAGGGAGGTGCCCCATAGCTGCTGTAATGACTAACGGCACTCTCCACACGGATCCGCGAGACATTGCCCAGACTATGGCAGCGTATTTTGCCACAGTTACTGCAACAACCAGTCAGGATCCAGGTTTCCAGCGCCATAGAGCGGTTGCTGAGAAATGTAGTCTGAACTTCCAGTCCACCTCTCATGAAGTTTACAACTGCCCATTCTCTATATGGGAGCTGGATTCTGCATTGTCTGGAGCTCGTGACACATCCCCTGGTCACGACAGGATCCATTACAGTATGCTATGGCACCTCACAATGCGCAACAGAGAACTCCTCCTCGCACTTTTTAATGACATTTGGGCGTTGGGTCACTTTCCTGACGCGTGGCGTGAGGCAGTTTTAATCCCTTTTTTAAAACCTGGGAATGACCACACGAGCCCAAGTAGCTACCGTAGTATTGCCCTCAAGAAGCAAGAAAGAAAAGAAGGCAAAACTGTGCAATTGTGACACTGAAGAGGCCTCAGAAAATGAGCCAGGACAATTCTAGTGCTTAAAAGCCTTAGAAATGTGAGTCTATATCAGAATTTGTAATAAAAAGAACTTTAAACCTCACTATCTCAGAACTACATTTTTTGAATAAATGACCATTTTCTGGAAAAGTACTGATCGTAGAGACATGAGGTTTCCACAGTATGCCAAGTATGAGATTCAACAGAAAAAGTATACCATGGTGTTTAATTTTTATATTAATTTATTTACAGAATTCTGCCAAAAAGTTGCATGTTTGAGAGAAAAATCCTAACACATGTCGCCACATGATTTTTGCAATAAGTCTAGTTCTGTTCATCTCCAAATGTGCTTTCAGTAATTATGGAAAGCTGGCATCTGAAAAAAATTCTAAGATAATGGGTCGCAATGTTTGATAATATAACATTGGCTGCATAGGTCATACAATGTCCCCTTAAATTGTTGTGCACAGAGAGGCATTGCACTCACCATGTGAAACTGTGTAGTGTTGATTCACAAGCACCTTTATTCTCAATGTGTTCTTTGAAGAGAACTTACACAGAGAGTCTGTCAAATGTACTGTGACATCTGCACATTATTGAGACAACCTTGTACAGCATGTGATTCCTGATGTGGAAGAGTGCAGCTGTGTGGAAACCACTGTTTTCATCCAAGATGGGGCAACATCTTGTATCGCTTGTCCAATGAAAGATCTGCTTAATACAACCTACCACGAACATATTATCTCGAGAGGTTTTCCGGATGCGTAGTGTATAAGATTGCCTGACCTGAATCCATGTGACTTTGGGCTCTGGAGATATCTAAAAGAATGTGTTTACCAGGGACTCCTTTAGTCTCCATCTGATCTGAAGGCCAGTATACAGGGACACAGTGCTCAGATTCCATTGGAACAGAATCTGTTGCTCACATCATTTTATGGGTGTAGCATCTTGTCAACATCTTCAGTCCTCATATCGAACAAATTTTGTAAACAGTGGTTAATAATAAATCCAACATTATGCTTTTTCACTTGTTTTATCTTTTTACCTACTTCCTGTTCATAACCCGTATGAATGGAAACATTTCTATATGTCTTTCTTGCATCCACAGCACTGAATTTGCAGCTGGTGGCCAAAATTGTAAGTACTTTTTTTTTCAGCATAAATCAATGCCACATTAAAAAATTAGAATATGTACCTAGTTTTAACTGCCATACGATAATTGCAGCCCCCACACGCGACTTCTGTGAGTAGCTGCACTTTAATTATAGCCACCCGCTAGGACTGATCCACGTTAAACCAAATTCGCCCCATACCGATCTGTTGGTTATTGTACTGTGGAATAAATATCCTGAATGAAATCATCCATAAGCAATGAGGTCATTTGCATCACTTTGTAAAACATGAGCTAGAGATACTAGTTGTTGAGCAAGTAAGTACCAACCCAAACCAAGGGTTGGAGCCAACTTCCACCCTGGCTGTAGAATAATTTCAGATGTTGTGAGGTGAAGGAGGGAATGCACTCCTGCATGTATTTTTAATACAGTGTTTTGTGAAATTTTAAATGAGCACAACTACCACTTAGCTGCAATTACAGATGGGCCTCTGTTGGTTCCTCTGTGGTTTTTCCTGATCTCGTCCTCAATACCTGCATGTTTAGGGAATTAACTGTGTATGATGCACATGATTTTGAGGGCACTGGTGCAGATACGTATTTGGACTGCTAATTGCCATTTGTACTCTGACTGCAACTGCACTTCAACCTCTACCTAACCTGTTCCTAATAGATAAAGTACCCAGGATCCCCCCACCCCTCCCCCCACCCCTCCCCCCACAAAGGATGGAGAAGTATGTCTCATTCTGCTGGGTACCAGTACCCATGGGAATTTAATGCAAGGAGGACGTGACAACCAAGTAGGCGAGTACCTTAAATCGTGTGGATCAATATGCTATCTCCTTATATGCTACATTTTAGCTCTTGAGCTATAGGGTCATGACTCAGTGTAAAGAAAAGTGGCTACAGGTGATGGGCAATAAGTTGCTGTTGCTAAATCAACTACTCTGCTGTGGTATACCTCCTTCTAACCATACAAATGAGGTGGTGCTCTTCTCACTCATCCATAATAGCATGCAGAACATAATTCCTCCGAATTTTTAATGTGAAAACTCTTGGTGCATCATGTAACTATGTCGGTGCATGAGAAATGGTGTGCTGTAATTGAGTTTTTAATTCCAAGAGTTCTTCCACACATGGAGCAACCTCTCCTTCAGCATGACAATGTGAGCACCATGATAGACTTCTTGGATTCACTGTAATCAGTCATCCTCCATAAAGTCCCACTTTGGCCACATCCAATTTTAGTCTGCTTGCAAAACTTAAAGAACACGTTCGAGGCCTTCACTTCGATAGCGATGGAGTGATGCAAGCAGAAGTGAGGTTGTGGCTCTGTCAAAGGCAACAATGATTGTATCAACAAACTTCTCTCTCATTCAGAGAAATGCATTCATCACCATAGTGACTATGTTGAGATGTTGAGAAATAAATATGTAGACGTAAAGAATAAAGATGTAGAATGTTAATAAAGTTTGTTTTATTTAAAAAGGATTAAGAGTTTTCACAGAAAAAAATCAGAGACATAACTTTTCAGTGTGGCCCCCTACAAGTAAGACACAGTTGTATGGCACAGTGAGAAGACTATCCAATGTGTGGTGTTTGTGGCATATGTTGATCAGCCAGAACATTATGACCAGTGACCTGCTATCAATATAAACCCATCCAGACAGTAACAGCATCACATGGTGAGGAATGACTGCTAGTCAGACACACACATGGTGCATGTAGTATTAGTGAGCGTATGTGTAGAATGGGGGAGGTGCATGATCTATCAGAATTTGACCAAGTGCAGATTGTGATGGCACAGAGGCAGTGAACTGGTGGAACTAACATCAGACTTTAATGCTGGGCAGAGTACAAAGGTGTCTGAACACTCAGTTCTTTGAACACTCCTAACGACGGGCCTCCGTAGCCGATGACACATGCATGTGCCAATATTAACACTATGACATGGACAACTAAGACAGAAATGGGCCTGTGACCATTGGCACTGGACGTTGACGTAGTGGCAGAGCGTTGCATGGTATGACAAGTCCTGATACTTTCTTCATCATGCCAGTGGAAGGGCATGAATCCGTCACTCATAAGGGGAACAGCTCCTTGACACCTCTACTGTGGGACAGAGACAAGCTGGCAGCGGCTCCATTCTGCTCTGGGGAACATTCATGTGGGCACCTATGGGTCCAGTAGGGCTGGTGCAAGGCACCATGATGGCTAAGGAGTATCATACACTGCAGACCTCGTACACCTTTTCATGATGATCGTGTTTCCCGATTTAAGTGGCATTTTTCAGCGAGATAATGCTCCTTGTCAGAAGGCCTGGAGTGTGATGGAGTGATTTGAGGAACACAGTGACAAGTTCCAATTGATGTGCAGGGCCCCCAACTGTCCAGATCTGAACCTGATAAACACATCTGGGATGTGATTGAACATGACATCAGAGCTCACTGTTCCCCTCCCTGGAATTTATGGGAATTAGGTGAGTTGGGTGTGCAGATGTAGGGCCAGCTCCCTCCTGTGACCTACCAAGGTCTCACTGCTTACATGTCATGATGTGTCGCCGCTATTATTCGTGCCAAAGGTGGGCATACCGTCTATTAGGTAGGTAGTCTTAATGTTCTGGCTGATCAGTGTTCAGATCAAGTCACATTTATTGTGACTACATTTTGCATTCTGACAATATTTTGTATTCTGACAATATTTTGTATTCTGACAAGAGGACAGAAGCTTAGTTACCCAGTGTGCCCTCTATAGCTGATAATGAGATGAATGAGGTACAATTTTTAAGATTCTGTGCCATGTCTGACTTGCTTCCTAAAATATATGAGGGTTTTTAATGTGTGTTTCTTCAACTTTGTTCTGTGTAATTCATGGCAAAGTGCTTCATAGTGGACAGTGGGATGTCAGTATCCAGTGGGTACAGTATTTCAACAAATGACCACTTTGCCATCATCAGAATTGAAGGCCTTTGGACTTGGCACCAGGCTTATATCTCCTCCTCACCCTCCTGCCTGGCATTCTGTATGAGGCCCACATCCAAGTGCGGGTGTGCCTCGAGCATCTCATCCTCACACTCCTCCCAGAGCCAGGCCGTACCATCCAAGATTCGCACACAGGGACACATGCTGGTGGCATCTCTGCTGCTGCTTTGCCTGCTCCTGAATTCAGTTTGTTATGGGAGTTCTCTTTCCTCTTCTCAATCAGACTCTGTACAGGTTCCTTGGCCTTACTAAGGATGGCATCACTATCATGATTGATCAGTGACTCCCTTACTTGAATATCAATATATACTGTAATTAGACAGCACCAGAAGTTAGTTGGTGTCAGAACCATAGTATGTGAGCTACAGCGTGTACCATAAGAAGATGAACAGTGACCTAAATTTATATTCGCACAGCTGCCACTACGAGGCACAGAGGAGTGGTATGCTCAAAACATAGGTACATGTGACTTCCATGTTCCCTGACAATGGGAGTCTGAACCAAAAACTTCTGAGGATGGTATTGCAGAAAAAGAGATAAACAGAGTGACAAATTCAGAGAGCTCTGCATCCTGCGCTAACTTCAAAACAAGTGGAAACATAAAAGGAACCTTAGGAGGATTCGTCTATTGCAATTAATCAATTTTGTGGTGCAGTAGTGGGGAAGATTGGACGAATTATTTGGAAATATAAAGTGGAAACTGTCTTCCACCTCTCATTAAAATACAGGCACTGCTTGTTAGCACAAAGGATGACCTCTAACTACAGAAATCTATTGTTTATCAAACCTCCCTTTCAATGTGGCGTAACTTATATAAGCCAAATGGTGCATACTGTCATAGATCATTGTCAAGAAAACCAATGACACACCAGACTTCAGCAGCCTATACATTTGACAGTCACGGAACATTGCCTATCAGAATTACATGAAATGTATTATGACTGTACTAACATTCTGAAACAGATGTCTTCTGGGACTGTGTGATTAAAAATCAATTGAGATTTGAGAAAGTGAGCCGCTGATCAGTCGTGATCCTTAATTAGACCTGGAAACCCACACTGAGTTTGATTAAGAAGACGGAGGAGATATCCTATGATGAAATGATTTCGGAGCTGGGCAGAGCAACAGCAGGGATGCCACCAGCGTGCGTCTCTGTCTGCAGATCTTAGACAGAACGACTTGGTGGCAGGAAGAGTGTGAAAGAGATACTGGATGCATGCCCTCACTTGGGTGTGGACCTCGTACAGAACACCAGGTAGGAGGGAGGAGCAGGAGGCATAGGAGTTACAAGGCCAGCGCCAGCTCCTTGGCATCCAGTTCATCAGTACGCTTTGCTGAAATGCGGTATTCATTGGACACTGATGCTTGTCTGTTCATCCGTGAAATATTTTGTCCATTTTTAATCTGTCATTACAGGGATGGCTTATCCTTTTTTTGTTATTAATTAGGCAGTCACACACCTCTCTGTCAGTGTTGCATACTTCTGGTGTACTCCTATTTTAGTATTTTAGACATTTAAACCACATTTATCTTCAATTTTTTTGCTAAGGATGCTGATAGTCCCATTATTGAGTGCCTGTACCTACAGTTTTGGACAAATTTGCCATAGAATTTATAGGGATTCATCCCATAGTAGGTGGATTGAGTGGGTAACATGTTGCGTCTGATTCAGCTAATGCATGCATGTATTTTTCATTATAACATGAGTGTTAAAGTTCTTTTGCTTTTTGTTGTGATGATCTTGAATGTGGACTTGTTTTCAAGCTTAACATGTATCTGATCTGTTCATATACTTACCTATGCAGGAATCGGTGACACCTGAAACACTGCCGCGGAAAACCTTAAGGCCTCGCAAAGTTAGATTTGACCTGCCTGTGAAGGAGAAAAAAGTTTCACCATCTCAGGATAAATTGAAGGAGTCTAGCTCTCGTCAGAAGAAAGTGAAATCCTCCCCATCTTCTCCAACAGTTAAAGGGTCATCTGTGGCAAACAGGACAAGAAAAAGAAAGGTACATTTTTTGGATTAATAATCTAATGAATAGAAGGCTTATACATATTTACTGCTGTCTGCTCATCCTGAATGTAGAAAATCAAATGCTTTCACTCAAGTGCACCCACCCACCCACTAACTGGCTTGATGCTCTCACCTTGTTTTACTATTGTCAATCTTATTGGTGTACATTATGTTTTTAGCCATTTCACTTTTACTCTTATGGATTGTAACTCGCTGTCCTGCCCCTTATGCCTCTGTTTCATAAATCTCTTGGAATTTATGCTTTAATCATAATCCTGTTGTTGATGACTATGATAAACTGTTATTAAAAGATATACACAATAATGTGGAGTTTGGCTTTTATTTCTCTTCACATTTATTAACACACAGTGTAATTCAGTGATCAGCTTTGTAAATTATATTTTTGCATACTCATTAAGTTAAACAAACTCATTCTTTTCACATACAGCAATAAGGAACAAAATATCTGTGCATGTTGGAGACTCAGTAAGAACTTTACCGGACTGTCACCGTAGTAATTGTACATTTTGAACTTTTTTAAGACAACAATTGACAGGGTGAATATATTTTACAAGATACATGTTAACTCTGCTGTCTTGAGTTTTTCAGTGTGTAAAATTCAATGCAGCAAAGTTAACTTGCAGTTTCTAAAATACACACATAGCTACCAAATACTGACTGACTGATTTAGTGATTATATTAATGAACACCAGCCGCAGACTGACTGAGGCTTTGGGTGGTACGCCTACTTATAGACATGCATATTATAGCAATTAAAAATTGGTAAAATTCTGAATTATTCCATTTTAGATATTAACATGAAAGACTGGTCGGTTAAAAGGGACAAAGATGTGGTAGAGAAGTATGTTCATTTAACTAAGACGTGTATAACCAGCAAATAGCAAAATCATCGGTACGGTCTTATGGGAGAGCAGTTTTAATGTGCATGTGGATTCCCAAAGTTTGCCAAAAAATCTGTAGAAAGTGAAATATTTAATAAACTAACAGGTTATTTTAGTGAAATTATACATTTTTGGAAAGAGAAAAATCAGGGCCACAAAGCTGAGGCACTGAGTTTCGGAAAGAATGATGGTCTTAATATTGAAACTTTCTGGAACACACAAATTTTATATACAAATAGGTTTCAGAGTGTTAAGTTTTTGGTGAAAAGTAAAATGTTTGTTGAAAAGTGAAGAATGATAGATTTAAATGAGTGATATCAATCTTGAAACAAACTGTACTGAAATCGGACGTGTATGTGATGTACAGATGTAGTAGGTCATGAACACATCTACAGATAAAATGTTTCTGTAAGAATCAGATATACTATTGCCATCAGCAATCAGTATGAAGTTAGTCATTTCATGAACTATCACATACATACTACTAACAAAACCAGAGAAAGAAAGTATTACTGACATTAGGAGTGGTATAAGAACAAGTAGGATAATCCCACGTTACTATTGCAGGATTTCATTTCTACCTAGCTATAAGGAATTATTTATTCCATTACTGTCCTCTCAAAGCATGAGACAGGTGGGGAGTCACTTGTGCGTGGAGGAGGCACCTCTTGCTGAAAATGTACATAGTAGGGGTGGTGGTGTGTCTTCATCTGCTCTCTGGCCTGCAGATGTGTGCACTCATATGCTTCTATCTCTGAGGCAGTTATTTCTGATGTTTTGCACAAACAGTACTTCCAGTGCCTCGATATTGTCACTTGTACATACAGGAGTGATGAAAAAAATGTGAACACCACAAACGCAATACATTACTATACCTAATAAGGCGTAGGAAAACTGTTAGCATGCAAAAGAGCATCCCGTTGTCTCCGAATTGATAAATTCAACTCCTGTATGATGTACCTTATACCATTCTTTCTGCAAAATAGTGTCTGTTTCAGGCAATGATGGTACAGTTGTCTAGCGATCATGCACCCATCTCCTTTTTTCCAAAGTAGACCACAAAGCCTCAATAATATTAAAATCTGGTACTGGTGGCTGGGACGATTCATCCTAGTGCTTACAAAACCAGTCGCGGACAATGCGGGTAATGTGAACATATTCCCTGTTGTCTAGGAACACAGCGTTACCATTGGGTAACAATCACTGTATCGTGGGACAGATGTTATCAGCCAGGATAGTCACTTAATTCTTGGCTGTAATGTGACCTTGCAGAGTAACCATGGAGCCCATGGAATACCATTATATGGCTGCCCAAATAATCACCAAATCCTCAGTGTTTCACTCTTGGTACCTAAACTCATCCAGGAGTTGGAAACAGTATAAAAGAAGACTTATCCAATCAAATGACATTCTTCCATTGTTCCATAGTCCAGGCTTCATGACTTTGGCATCCCATTTTCCTGTTACAAGCATTTGCATCACTGGTGAGTGGTTTTGGAATCCCAGCTCATCCTGCAATTCTTGGTCCAAAGTATGTCAGAGCACCAAAGAGGGCAAAACCTAGAAATCCTCCTTTTTAACGTCAGTTGGGCGTCAGTTCATTTTCCCAACTTGTGGCGAGAAGCAGTTTGAATACAACTTTTAAAACCCGTGAAGAATCACACATACCTTGTTAGTTATTGTAGTGTTGCCCTCATTAGCTGGGTGTACAAGGCCTTGGAGTTGATGATCTTAGAATCCAGGCAGGTCCTGAGTCACTCTCTTTGTGGGTTGAGGAAGTATCACTCTACCTTTGATAACATTGCTCTCCTGGAGGTGCCCATACAACAGGCTGGCTCTCTGGTGCTGCTATCACCTCCTGGGTATATTTTTTGATGCTGAGAAGGCCTGTAATAGTAGTTTGAAATGTCATCCTCAGGAATTTATATGAATGGGGTTTTTGAAGGTTCCTTCCTCTCACCATGCTAATTTTGCTGTTAGTCAGTGACATCCTCTCTACCCTCTTTGAGCACCTGTTTCTAGATATTTCAGGTGTATAACACTTCGGTGACCAAGCCCAAGCGTAACTTGAGCCACAACAAAGGAGCATATCTCGTGCTCCAGTTTTTCATGATGCAGGAGCCACCTATCATTTGAAACCTGGACTGCTTTCATATCTGAGTAACCTAGAGATGTGTTGCTATCTGTCCTGTGACAGGTGCTGCCTTCTGTTGTCAATTTCTGTAATTGATTTGAAAGAGGAAGTAGTGATTGTAAGAGCTGCTATCACAACTGATAGCCATTGCGTGCCCGCATCATTGTGAATTTCGTGTATTTACTTGTTAGTTTTTGCAGTTTGCTATAGTTTGTCTACAAATATGTCACATTTGAGTGAGCAAGAAGTTTTGGAAGCTCAAGAGGAAGAATTCAATGATTTTGCATCAGAAGGAGAAACATCAAGATGGGATCAGGCTGAAGAAGATTCATATTCATGTAAGCTGCAGTTTGCTACAATTTTTCATCACTAATATTGTTGCTACATATACTGCTGCCGTAAATGGATTTTAATTGTATTTTATTTGTCTTAATCTTTTTTTTACAGAGGATTTTAAAGACAAAGCAGCATCCAGCATGGGTTTCCAATATTGTTTGGAGAAGATGAGACAATTTTATGGCAAAATAAACAGGGAAAAAAACCAAGCTCGTATTGCCGTGATTGTAATGTACCTCTGTGTATGGCAGAATGCTTCAGACTACTTCAGGCAAAAGCCAGTTGTGTGCAAAATAAAGAACTAACCTCTCACTGCGTTTTGGAAGGATGATTGTACTTTCTGTCACAATTATTGTTAAATTTTTATTATGTCAAAGAACTAAACTAATAAGAAAAATAAACATTTAAATTTGGCATCTTTTAGTGTGTATTACCCTGTAAGATGTGTTAAACACAAATATGCCTGTAGCATTTTAAAAAATGACATAAAGGTCTGATCATCAGGACTCACAATTTTTATGAGTAGCTGGGGCACAAAGCGTAAATAATTTTGTGTCCCTTATCCACATTGTATTTTAGTATGAATGCTAAAGATGTTGCAGTTGTACGTCCACACCAATCATCTCCCCCTCCTCCTCCTCCTCCTCCTCCTCCTCCTCCTCCGTACTTCACTGTTAGCACCACATGTGGTTGCAGGTAATGTTTTCCAGGCATTCACCAAACCCAAACCCTTTCATCGGACTGCCACTAGGTGTAATGTGATTCATTATTTGAAATCACTCTCCTCGACTATCGTGTGCCATCCTCTTTAACTCCCTACACACAGTCATTGTGCTGGCTGGACTGCTGCTAGCACTTTGTTAGTCATGAGTGAGTCCGTCTGCTGATTTCATGTGATTGTTTACAGCCACTCCGTGCAAAGCTGAATGGTTTCAATCTACCAGTACATGAGATTGGTCTGGTCTTGGTTTAGTTGTAGTTGATCCTCAACATTCTCACTTCACAATCGTATCACCAACAGTCAACTTGTGCAGCTTTAGAATGGTTGAAATGTTGCTGATGGATTTTTTTTTTTTTTTTTAACACAGGTGACATCCAGTGACTAGTCCATGTTGGAAGTCACTTAGGCGTGCTGGCCGATATGTTCTACTGTTTCTACTTCTCTACAAACAACACAATATTCCCCACCATCATTCATACTGATTGGCCCACCTCTCGTAACAGAGCAAGGTGGCACAGCGGATAGCACCTTGGACTCATATTTGTATGATGGTTTAAATCCTATCCAGCCCTCCCGATGTAAGTTTTCCATTATTTCTGTAAATTGTTCCAGGCAAATACTGGGATGGTTCCTTTGAAAGGGTATGGCTGATTTCATTCCCCATCCTTGAAATAATCAGAGTTTGTGTTCTGTCTCTAATGACCTCGATGTCAATGGAACATTAAACCCAATCTTCCTTCTATTTGTCCAGATACTCTTGTTCAACTAGCTATCTGCATTTAGCTCACACCTAAGAGAACAAAAATACACAGCCAGTGGCATAAGAAAATGCCTGTCAATACTACAATTTGCTAGGAAAGAAGAAATAGAAATCATCACATGTACGATGAGACATACAGACATTATTTTGATTGAACAGATGAACCTTGGGGAAAAAAGCTTCCAAAAAACTTCAGCATTGTTCTTCAAACCTTCAATGTGGAGACATTCTTTTGCTTAGACATTCCATTAACGCAGATAATGTAATTTAGTTAAATTGCATAATCTGTTAGTTAACGAAGTGAATGATTTCTGGATGGAAAGCATGTTGCCACTGACAAATAAACAAAATCCAAATTTATATGCTGTGTGTGTTATTGACAAACATCTTTGGCACATGCTAATAAATGAGTTTATGTATCAGAAGTTAAATTATATGAAAAAATAGCAGTCACATGATTCATTTGAAACACTGTAGATCAATGTGTTTCGAAAGCTATTGTCTTTCGTAATGCAGATACTGTTGAAGATGAATACATGCACTTGGTACTATTCTGGCAATAAATAAATGAAAGTTCACTCTATTGGGTAGCATATATCAATATGAGTGAAGTGGGGTTAATGGGGGTGAGGGTGAGGGTGGAGGTGCGTGCATGTGCGGGGGCTAGCAGAGATTGAGGCCAGGAGGAATGACTATTTGAGGATGTGTTTCAAGTACAGTTCCCATCTGTGTAGCTCAGAAAACTGATATGAGGAGGGGGGGGGGTTGGCAGGGGGGAGGAGAGGGCATACCCAGATGGAACTTTTTGTGAAACAGCTGATTGGTGACCATGCCCTTGTAAAATGCTGTGCAAAGGTTACTGTGGAGATGGCATATGACATGACTGCTTTTCATATCACTCTTCCTCTGATAGCGTAGTGTATGTCTGTGGCAGGAATGGCATGGTATGTGCTGGGTGGACAGAGCAGGTCTTGCACATGATTCTTTCACAGGTGTATGACCCATTTGGCGAGGTTTTGAGAGTGGCAGTGGCATTAGGATCTACCAGATTATTTCATAGATTTAATAGGCAGAAGAATGCCATTTTTAGGGGTGGGAATGGTTGTGGGTAAGATATTCCTCATATCCTGACATGAAGCCCTGATGAACAGTTTCGTTAAATTGTTCCAGTTGATGCTGATTCTGGGTAATGTGGAGGGGGAGAGGAAGTGCTCCTTTGCAACTGGTTTACCAGGGTGGTCATAGGATTGGTTGCATGTGTTAATATGTTTTGGGAGAGTTGTCTGTGAAGGCCTCAGCAAGACCAGCATACTGTCGAGGCATTGTGTGTCACAACAGATACGCTGTTGAGTGGTGCCTAGACTGCATTGCAAAGAATTTGTAGCGTGCAGTGGATGGCAGCTATCAGAGTGAAAATACTGTTGATGTTTAGTGGGCTTCATTTATATTGATCTTCATGGAGACATTGGAGTGGAGGACTTTTAATGTCCGGTATTCCTGCGTGTCATAAGAGGCGACTAAAAGAAGTTTCACACATTTCAGCCTTTATGTGATGGTCCCCTGTAGGGTTAGACCTCCATACTTCCAAGTTTTTTCCGAAGAGCTAACCAATTGGGGAAGGGCACGTTACATGGTGCATCGTGTCCATCGTGCATTGAGATCTTTCGCCTGCTCTCTCATCGTCACATTGCAGTCCCGCTCACTCTCCATCTCTTGGGTTAGGATACATTACTGGGCGCAGTTTCCACCATCCACTATGCTGTGTCGCTTTCTGCGCCGCCGCCGACCATGGACTTCTTTGCACCTGATATCCAGCACAGTAGCCAGTCCGTTGTTGTGGGGCCCCCCATGTACCCTGTTGATTGTAGCCCCCTGACAACACAGGGATTGCTCTGCTGATGCCTGCACCATTAACTCCTCACGTATGCCAAGGAGTAGTTGCCTATCTCCCTGGGGCATCGGGACTCCCGGCAATGGTCATCCTGCCATGTGGCCCTTGCTGTGGCAGGGTGGCGCCTGTGGGGAGGGCTCTTGGTCGGAGTGGGTGGCATCAGGGCAGATGACAAGCAATGAAGTGTGGGACATCTTCTCTTGCTGGTGGCCAGCTGCCAGCAGTCTCTAAGCATTCCATGGCTCAATTTAATGCAAACATATGAACCCAAATCGTTTCCCACCCTGGCCACCCCTTGGGAGGAACTAAAGGCTAAGAATGGCAGCGAAGCTTATTCGTCCCAATACCTAGTATGTACGAGAGCTGATGGGGATTACTTTGTGTCGATGAAGCCTCAGATCTTTGTAGAGCATTTAGAGGACAAGTTTGGGGAGGTGGAGGGCTTGTCTAAAATGTGGTCTGGGTCAGTCTTGATAAAAACAGAATCCTCTGCCCAGTCATGGGCATTACTCGCTTGTGACAAGCTGGGGGATGCTTCTGTTACTATCACACCCCATAAAAGCTTAAATATGGTCCAGGGGACTATCTTCCACAGGGATTTTCTTTTACAGTCCGATGACGAGGTGCGCGCCAACTTAGAGCAACGAGGTGTCCATTTTGTCCGGCGGCTCCATCGGGGTCCGAGGGATAAACAGTTTGCCACCGGTGCCTTCATCTTGGCCTTCGAGGGTGACACATTAGCCGAGAAGGTGAAGGTGATGGTCTACCGCTGTGATGTCAAGCCCTAAATCCCTCTCCCGATGCGGTGCTTCAAGTGTTGGAAGTTTGGCCATATGTCTTCCCACTGTGCTTCCAGCCTCATATGTCAAGATTGTGGTCGTCCATCCCATCCCAATACTCCATGTTCCCCGCCTCCCATCTGTGTCAACTGCGGAGAGCACCATTCCCCTTGCTCGCCGGACTGTAGCATTGTGCAGAAGGAAGGAAAATAATGGAATACTAGACCCTGGACCGACTGACCTACACTGAGGCTAAAAGGAAATTTGAAAGGCTCCGTCCCATGGGTGTGACATCATCTTATGCCGCTGCTATCACTACTGTTACAGCCCCATCCGTTGCACCAATCATAGTCATCTTTCAGAGTTGTAAGACCACACCTGCCCCCTTGATGGTGGGGGGCACTTCCCTCCCTGTTGCTCCCGCACCACCTACCTCGAGAGCAGCACCCCTTCAACCATCAAGGACATCAGTCCCCACTTCTAAGCCGGAGAAGCGTAAGTCTTCTTTGGCTTCTCATGCTAGTAAGGTGTCCTTTGGGTCACTCCCTTCCCAGGTTCCTACCAGTGGCAATGCACACACACCAGTGGCTGAAGAAGCCTCAGGTAGCTGGTCGTAGGACTTCACGCTCCTCTTCAGTCCAGGAGACTGAATCAGAGAAGCCCTCCCTGCTACAGCAACCCAAGGAACAGCGCGAAAAATCGAAACTGAAGACCTCTAAGAACAAGGAAATTGCGGTGGCGCCAACACCACTGCTACCTAAAAGCTCTGCGTCTGTGGCATAATCTGTCTCCTTGGTCCCTTCACGCCTTTTTTGGCTGTGGACAATGTCATTCTCCAGTTGAATTGCAGCGGTTTTTGCCACCACCTTGCTGAGCTCCGACAACTTATCAGCCTTCACCTTTTCATTTGCATTGCTCTCCAGGAAACTTGGTTTCTGGCGTTACAAACCCCCGCCCTCTGTGGCTATCGGGATTATTATGAGAATCGGGCAACTTATGAGAGTGGTGGAGTCTGCGTTTACATCCTTAATCTCTTTACAGCGAGTGTGTACCTCTTCAAATGCCTTTAGGGGCTGTCGCTGTTAGGGTGTGGATGTTACAGGCTGTTACCATCTGCACTATCAATCTTCCACCAGACAGTCATGTCCCACACCATGTATTGGCCCACGCTGATAGCCCAACTGCTGCCACCTTTTCTGTTACTGGGTGACTTCAATGCTTATAACCATTTGTGGGGTGGATTGGTGGCAACAGGCCGAGGCATTGTCACTGAGCAAGTGTTGGCACAGCTCGACCTTTCTCTTTTAAATGATGGTGCCTCTGCACATTTCAGTGTGATGCATGGCACATACTCAGCAATTGACCTTTTGGTCTGCAAGCCTGGCCTTCTACCGTTTGTCCAATGGAGTGTGCATGACTACTTGTCCGGTAGTGACCACTTTCCAATCTTTCTGTCACTGCCCTAGCTTCACTCACCTGGGCGCCTCCCGAGATGTGCTTTGAATAAGGCTGACTGGGACTCGTTCGCCTCCATTGCAACTATTGAGCCTCTTTCTCATGACGCCATTGATGTGGTGGTTCACACGGTCACCACCAGAATTGTGTCTGCAGCGGAATCTGCAATTCCCTGTTTTTCTGGGTCCCCTCGGTGGAGGACTGTGCCTTGGTGGTCACCAGAGATGACTGAGGTGATTTGCGATTGCAGGCAGGCCCTCCAACGTCATAAGCAGTGCCCATCACTGGACCACCTCACTGAATTTAAGTAGGTCCGTGCCCAAGCCCGATGCCTTACTAGCCGACGTAAGCAGGAGTGCTGGAAAAGCTATGTCTCCACCATTGGCCTCCGTATGTCTCCGTTGCTCTTTTGGAACAAGATTACGTGGTTCTATGGATTTCAGACCCCCCTCAACATCCCTGGGCTTCCCATGCATGGAGCAGTCTGTACTGACTCTGACATAATTGGGAACTCTTAGCAGAGTATTATGCTCAGAATTCCACTTCTACGAATTACCCGCTGGCCTTCCACTCCCTGAAAGAGTGGTTGGAACATCGAGCCTTTCATTCCATACGCGCCACCCTGAATCGTTCAATGCTCCATTCAGTGAGTGGGAATTCCAAAGTGCCCTAGCCGCTTGCCCTGATACGGCTCCCAGGCTGGATCGCATCCACTATCAGATGCTCAAACACCTCTCAGTGAACTGCCAGCAGTGCCTCCTAGAACTTTTCAACTGCATCTGGGTTGATGGTGAGTTCCCATCACAATGGCAGGAAAGCATTGTCATCCCTGTGTTGAAACCTGGCAAGAACCCACTGGAGGTGGACAGCTACTGCCCCATTAGCCTCACCAACGTTCCGTGCAAGTTGCTCGAACAAATGATGAGCCGGAGATTGAGTTGGCTACTTGAGCCTCAGGGCCTTCTGGCTTCGTCCCAGGGTGGGTTCCGTAAGGGCCACTCTGCCACAGATAATCTGGTCTGCCTGGAGTTTGCCATCTGTTCAGCATTTGCCTGCCGATTGCATCTGGTTGCCATCTTTTTTGACGTGCAGAAGGCATATGATACAACATGGTGACATCACATCCTCACCACGCTTCATGCATGGGGTCTTAGGGACCCGCTCCCAATTTGTATTCAAAATTTTCTGTCACTTCGTTCCTTCCACGTGCATGTTGGTCTCTTCCATAGTTACTCCCGAGTTCAGGAGAATTGGGTCCCGCAAGGGTCTGTCTTAAGTGTGTGCCTCTTTTTAGTTGCTCTCAATGGGTTCGCTGCAGCTGTGGGAATGTCCGTATCGGCTTCTTTGTATGCTGATGACTTTTACCTGTACTATAGCTCCATTGGTGTTGCGGTCGCTGAACGGCAGCTGCAGGGCGCTATCCGCGAGGCGCAGTCTTCGGCCGTATCATGCAGCTTCCAGTTTTTGGCCACCAAGACTTGTGTCGTGCATTTCTGCTGGCATCACACTGTTCACCCTGAGCCATGGCTTTATCTTGACAGTGAACCTCTTTCTGTGGTGGAGACACATTGGTTTTTGGGACTAATTTTTGATAGCTGGTTGACTTGGTTTCCTCATATTCGGCACCTTAAAAGCACGTGCTGGTGCCATCTTAACACTCTTCATTGCTTGAGTCACACCAGCTGGGGTGCCGATTGGTCTACCCCTCTACAACTGTATCAGGTGTTGATTCAGTCCCATCTCGATTATGGGAGCCTGCCTTACGGTTTGGCATTGCTTTCCGTTTGGCGGCTGCTTGACCCCATACTTCACTGCGGGATCCAACTCGCAACTGGAGCTTCCCGCGTAAGCCCTGTAAACAGCATACTTGTGGAGGCTGATGTCCCTCCAATGTGGATCCGTTGCCAATGACTACTGGCCGCTTATGGTGCATATGTTTGTAGCTTGCCCGGGCATCCAAATTATAGTCTCCTAATCCCCAACTCGGTCGTCCATCTTCCAGAATGGCGGCCCCGGTCAGGCTCTACAGTCGCGGTTCGTGTCCAGGCTGTTCTCTCGGGGCTTGAGTTTTTCCCTCTTCCACCTCTTTTCTGGGCCGATATAAGTATACACCCCTGGTGTGTGCCCCGCCCATGCCTTCGGCTGGATTTGGCACAGGGCCCGAAGGACTCAGTCCCTCCTGAGACCTTCCACCACCGCTTTCTTTCCATCCTTACCACGTTTCATGGCTCTGACGTGGTCTATACCAAAGGTTCGATATTTGCTGGTCAAGTTGGTTATGCTATTACTCTTGGGGATCATTCTGAACAATGCTCATTGCTGGCTGGCTGCAGTGTATTCACTGCAGAGCTGGTAGCCATCTCTCACACCATAGAAAATATCTGCTCCTGCTCAGGTGAGTCCTTCGTCATCTGAAGTGACTCCCCCCCCCCGAACAGCTATCGACCAGTGTTTTCCTCACTCTCGTCTGGTGATGGCTATCCAGGAGTCCCTCCATACTCTTGCACGCTACAGCCGCTCTGTGGTCTTTGTGTGGACCCCAGGTCATGTCTGCATCCCGAGTAATGAACGAGTTGGTACACTGGCCAAACGGGCTGTGATGCACCAGTCCTGGAGATTGGCAAAAGGTCCTTGGTACCAGGAGTGATGAATTGCACACCATGCCTTACCCAACAAACTTCGGGTCGTCAAGGAGACTATCGGTGTGTGGCGCTCCTCCTTGCAGGCGTTTCGCAAGGATTCCGCTGTTCTCTGCCGGCATCGCATTGACCATACCTGGCTGACGCATGGTTATTTATTGCGCTCCGAGGACCTACCTCTCTGTTGCTGTGGTTCAGTGTTGACAGTGGTCCACGTTTTTTCGGACTGTCCGCTTTTAACTGCGCTCAGGCAGATGTTTGCGCTTCCTGTTATGCTCTCTGTTCTTTTAAAGGCTGACACCGCAATGGCAGGCTTCGTTTTGAGTTTTATTCGCGCAGGGAGCATGTATCACTCAATTTGAGGGTTTCTCTCTCTTTTTGTGTTGAGTCTGGCCTTTGGTCTACGGTTTTAGATCGGGGCTTTTAGTGTGTCTCTTGGTGGTTGGCTTTTCCTTTTTTGTTTCCACTGTCGGCCAACCACTGTAACACTCCGCGTGTTTTTTTTTTTTTTTTAATTCCTCTTTTCTGGTCTTTGTGTATGTCTTTCTTGTTCTGTGTCATCCCTTGTTGTCTCTGTTGCTTGTTTTTCTTCTTTGTGGGCATTTTATGGTCGTGGAATAAGGGACCAATGGCCTGTGTTCTGGTCCCTTCCACCCACACAAACCAACCAACTAGTTTAATGTCCATGAATGCTGCATATTGACCTAGGCTGTCTGTTAATGAGGATAGTGTTTCTTAGCTCTGGGTCCAGATCATGGTGATATCATCAGCGAACCAGAACCAGCCATAGGGTTTTAATGTTGGGGTGACTTGGAACACCTTTATAGGCCTATAAACTGGTTGGCATAGGAGGGTGCCGTGTGGATATGTATAATCATTACTAGGTTTTGTTTATATATCCTGCCATTACAGGGGAAGTAGTCGTGGGGGAGAATGTAATTTGTCAGATGTATAAGGAATGGAGCTTTGAATTTTGAGTCAGTATGCTGTTGTGAGAGAGACTGTTCAAGAGCAACAAAGCCATGGGAATGGTGTGGAGGGGTCTAGATGGTAGGTAGTAGGGTGGGGATGGTTGAGAGATGATTATGGAGGTGGTCTGAATTTTTGGTATTTGATTCTCTTGTGCAGCCTGTGGGTTGGTGTTGGTCAGTAAGAGCTCATGCTCTTTCCATAAGACCACAATACAGCTACAGTGGGTTATAGAGGAAGTTAATGAATTTTAGGAAGATGGAAATCATCTGTACAAAACAGCTTTTGATCCAGAAAGCCTCCTCACCTTAATCTCTGCTAGTCCATCCCCCTCACCCATTTCCAACCCTATCCACAAAGAACCCACTCCTCTCATTCTACTCTCCATTCATACCATCCTCTCTGTCGTCTCTGTATGCCACATGCAAATCTCACTGCCTGATGTGGAGAGAGTTCACCAGTGCCTCATTTCTGTCCTGTGTGCTTACTGCTTCTCGTTCCCATTCTCTGCCTGCTTGCATTCTTCCTCCCTCACACACTACTTTCGATATAACCCCTCTCGCAATTGAGAAGCAGTGCCTATTGAATGCAGTTAGGCAGATGAATATGTACTCTGTAGTTGACTCTGATGAAGGATGATACCTGAAAGCTTGGCAACATTTGAAGCCTTATTTATGTGCCTATTGGTCCCTCAATGGCTCATCTATATATGATGCATTGTTACCTTTACTCCCTCTATTACTTATATTCTATGCAAAGTGTTGGATAGAAAATTTTGATGTCTGTTCTGGTTGCATGTCTTGTGACAATGCTTTGCACACCTGTCTTGTGAATATAACTGTTAGTTTAACATGTAACACATGTTAAGTTATTGTAGGCTAGTAAACACACTCTGTGTCGTAGGTGCATAGGACATCCCACAGTGGATGCGGAAGGGCTCAACAGACTAAGGAGCAGGGCTGTTCTTGTTTTGGTGATTGCGAGGGCAACATTTATTGTATTTGACTGACATGTTCTATTTAATAAAGGATTTCGGTATTAGTGGGACTTTACTTACCACAAAAGTTGTTATTCAAAGTGAAATTATTTACCAGTTATTATTCATTAAACTGTGATTGATCCCTGTAAAATCATCTATTTTTTTCAGTGTCCCCTAGCCATAATGCCTGTTATTTCTTTTAGCTGCTGTATCATCATTTTACTTGTTTTTAACTACAAATTTTATAAAATGTAAGTTATATTTATTTAGTGTTTTTGTGTGGATGAGTGAGTGAAAGCAAATGACACTGGGACAGAGTGGATAATATCTCAGTCAAGAGATTTTTACCTCTAAATACTTGTAAACAGTTTAACCACTTTCACCTCAAGACAAATTGGTGGTGGTGTTCATGACCATGATGTTGAGTACACCAATCATACAACCATACAAATAAATATTAAATTTTCTACAGTGTCTTTTCTTCTAGTAATGCTTGCTCAGTAATGTACTCATGGGCTAGAAAGGTTGAAGAGAATTACAGGCAAATGGCTGCTATCAGGTGGCTTTTGAGATGTGTCTGGATGCCTTGGTTGGGGTAAGACTATGAAAGCAAAGGTTTACGGTTATGGTTCCAGTAGAGGCATACACATTGGAATCCATGTTATAGAATCTGAAGGCATCAGTTGCTAAGATGCAGAACAACGGGGCAGGTGGGAGCAGAAGCTTACACAGTTAATGTACGAAGAGGTGGTGGTGATGGAATAGATGTGAATATCAAACCTGCCAACTGTGATTCACGGAAATTGGAGCATTTTACGGTTTTATGGACAGTCGGTATCATTTTACAACTTCATGGACTAAAATTGGAAACATTAACATTTGTTAATCACCCCACTTCCATACAATCAATTGTTTGCATGGGCCGAACTTAAGTCTACGATAATTGCTAACTCATTCTTTGATGTGGTTCATATTTTTAACTGTGTGATGTTTATGTTGTCATTGGAATTGAATTTAAAGCCGGGATAACAGTTCTTCTATGTGAATCTTACATGTCGACAGGCTCTGCTCCACAACTTCTTTGTTCTCCTCTGTTCGCTTGTTGTGATTTAACCCGTATTCTTTGACCACGTTTAGACTAATTACATTCGTTCCATATACAGGGTGTCCCAGCTATCTTGTCCACCCAAAATATCTCTGGAACAATAACAGCTATTGGAAAACGACTTTCACCGGTATCAATGTAGGGCTGGGGCCCATGAATGTACATATCTGGAAACATTCTAAAATGAAAGCATATGTGTTTTTTAACACATACTTTTGTTTTTTGAAATGGACCTCCTATATTTTTTTCTTCAGCAATCCATAGCATGACAAAGCACATACACAATGGCGTTGATTGCATCGCAATATTCCCATTACATCCCGAGATATTGAGACGCGAAGTTGACGCTTGAAACACCCGACATGCGCTGCTAGCACGCGTCCTGAGGCTCAGACGTGAACCCCATGCTGCCCATAATCGCGATGTGAGTGACATGTGTAATCACACCTCCATACTTATCAAGAGGTCCGAAACGAATAATACGATCTGCTGCCATCAACTCTCATAAGCACATAATGGTTTCCCTCTTGCGTGTTTTACGTATCTACGTACACAATATGAACCAGTACCGATCGGTGTACACCCGTCAGGTTGTCTTATTTATCACGCAAACCCAAAATAAGGTTTATCTAATGCATTATATGACCCATTGTGCATGTCGCGCAGGGCCTGGCTCTACCTAGTCAAGTGTCCAACGTAGTTCCCACTACTGCCACAGTTACCACTTCGCCTTGTTTATGATTTGCGACCCATGCAAACTCCTGTACTCCACCACCCTCCGAGCAGCCCATTTGTTGTTGCTTTGGCGTGCAGTACACCGCTTGCCAGTGTAGTCGTGCATCAGAGTAATCTAGTGACGGCACGGAGGTAGTACACATTGTGAATAAACGTTGTGTTGTGGAACTTATACTGTGCAGTATAATGTACACACATGAAGATATGGTAGAAATACTGCTGATCTATGGAGAATGTACGTTGACGGGAAATACGTTATGAGATTGCTTGTTTGTTGATAGTACTGTTAGCAAACATTATGATTATTAAGTTAATATGTCTGTGTTCTACCCTACTATCCCGAGATATTGAGACGCGAAGTTGACGCTTGAAACACCCGACATGCGCTGCTAGCACGCGTCCTGAGGCTCAGACGTGAACCCCATGCTGCCCATAATCGCGATGTGAGTGACATGTGTAATCACACCTCCATACTTATCAAGAGGTCCGAAACGAATAATACGATCTGCTGCCATCAACTCTCATAAGCACATAATGGTTTCCCTCTTGCACGTTTTACGTATCTACGTACACAATATGACGTAGGTGGACGAAATGCTGTTCAGGCAGAACGACTGTACAGAAGACGATTCCCTGACAAGCCATCGCCTTCGCGCCGGATGTTTGGTTGTCTCACATCTCGTCTACGTGAAACGGGAAGCTTAAATCCAAGACCTCGACATCGTCCCAGAACACGCACAGATGAACGTGCTGAAGTTGCTGTGCTCGCTACCATAGCTGTGAATCCTCAAATCTGCACACGTGAAATTGAACGTGAAGTTGGTGTGTCGAAATCAAGTGCACAGCGTATTCTTAAACGTCATAAATTTGATCCTTACCATGTTCATTTACACCAGGATCTTCATGGAAATGACTTCCGCAATAGGGTAACATTTTGTCGGTGGGCTCAGCAAAAACCTCTGACTAATCCAAACTTTTTTGCAGATGTTCTCTTTACCGACTAGGCATCATTGTCCAACAAAGGAATTGTCAATATGAGGAATATGCATTATTGGTCCGCAGACAATCCAAAATGGCTCCGTCAGGTAGAGCATCAACGTCCGTGGAAAGTTAATGTTTGGTGTGGGATTATTGGAGATACATTTATCAGAGCTTTCTTTATAAATGACATCCAAAATGGCAGACAATACTCCAGATTTATACGACACAATCTTCCTGTTCTCTTGGACACCGCTGGATTATTTTCTTTGGGGAGCAGTGAAGGATGCTGTTTACCAACATGAACCAACAACACCAGAGGACATGAAGCAACCCATTATTGATGCTTGTACAGCCATCAAAGAGGAAACAGTAGCACGAAGTAGGGCATCCTTCATCCGCAGAGTGACCCTATGTATGCAAGCCAATGGGCATCACTTTGAGCATGAGATGTGAACGCTATGTTTAGTATGTAGTGCTGGTATCACAGTGGAAGTTCCTACAAAGGGCCATTTTACCCAGTGATGTTAAGAAACATTTGTTTGCAACAATTTGTCATTTAACGCATTAGATAAACATAACATTGATAATTATGTGATGATAAAACTAATTGGTTAAACATGGTTACATTCATCTTCTATGTCCTACCTGAACTTCCTAAATCAAAACATTTTTACCTAAACAATGGTAAAACTTTTAGTCCACTTGCTCGTTTCACTAAAACCATTAACATTAATTTTACTATTATGAGTGAATGATTAACTGTCACTTGCGCTAGATCTACAGTAAAGTAAAGTTTTAGCGTTGAACGGCATTACCTTTTTAGTAACGGATTAACGATAAGCGAAGTTAACTTTGTGACTAACGTTGCAGTACACAGATACGTTACAGAACTGCATCACCCCTAGCCTATGGGATAAATACCTGCTGGAATGTACGACTTTAATGCAGGATGGCAGCAGACTGTATTATTCGTTTCGGACCTCTTGATAAGTATGGAAGTGTGATTATGCATGTCAATCACATCGCGATTACGGGCAGCATGGGGTTCACGCCTGAGCCTCAGGACGTGCGCTAGCAGCGCATGTCGGGTGTTTCAAGCGTCAACTTCGCGTCTCAATATCTCGGGATGTAATGAGAATATTGCGATGCAATCAACACCATTGTGTATGTGCTTTGTCATGCTATGGATTGCTGAAGAAAAAATATAGGAGGTCCATTTCAAAAAACACAGTTTGTGTTAAAAAACACAAATGCTTTCATTTTAGAATGTTTCCAAATATGTACATTCATGGGCCCCAGCCCTACATTGATACCGGTGAAAGTCGTTTTCCAATAGCTGTTATTGTTTCAGAGATATTTTGGGTGGACAAGATAGCTGGGACACCCTGTATATATATGTGTGTGTGTTTTTTACCATGTGCATATTCTTTGTTCGCGATTTTGGTGTCATGTTCATATAATGGTTTAAGACTTTGTGTGCTTTGATGTGTTTCAATGAAGTGTTTGAGTGCCTGGAGTGTTTATGTTATAATTTTATGTGATGTTCAGTGATCCAGGTTCCTTTCGATGTTTCAATACATATTGAGACATTTGTTCTTGGACATTTCCATGAGCTAGATTCCTATTGTAGGATTCATGAATAAATCTAACAAGAAACAGTACTTCCAGACATTTAAGGAATCATATTCGGTTGATTTTCCGTGCACACTGAAATCAGGAAAAACAGAAAAATTTGCCTTTTGCGCTGTATGTGGGTGTGATATTAATATTGCTCATCCTTCCTTCATTCTTTCACGTGATCAGGCCCAGAGGACCGTGCGCCACCACAGTTAGAGCTCTCCATCCGTCTCTGTCTTCTGCTATCTGTCTCCAGTTTTCCGTGACTCCCAGCTGCATGGTGAAAGAAATCGTTTAAGTAATCGTGAAGTGCAGTAAACATGTAAGTTATGTTAAATCAAAGGAAGATAACAAGAAAATCAACACCTTTTTTTCCGAGCTTGGAAATGTTGTCAGTGACATAATAATTATCCGAGTGTCGGTTTACTTCCTTTTTGGTGGAATACAATGTGCCCTTAACTTTGGCTAATCATGGTGGTGCTTTATTTAAGATGATGTTTCCCACATCAGAAGTTGCAAAGAAATATAGCTGTGGTCACAAAAATGACATGCTTGTAAATAAAATGGCAAAAAGTGCATCATCTGAAGTTGTTACATGCCTTTAGGATGGACCATTTTCTTTGGCAACAGATGGGACCAATGATACAAATGCCAAGTTGTATCCTGTTGTTACATTCTATGATATTCCGCAGGTTATATTCTATGATATTCCATAGGAAAAAGTTGTGAGCAGTGTGCTATCCATACCAGCATTAGATGGTGACTGAACAGGGCGAACCAAAGGTAACCTGATGTTATTACAGCTGAATTCTCATAACATATCAATTGAAAACTGTGTGGTGTTCTGCTTTGACAATGCCCCTGTTGTGATAGGACACAAAAATGGAGTGTCAGCAGTTCTAAAGGAAATTAACCAGGTATTGCCATCATCGGTTGCATTTGCCACCTAATTAGCAGCTAAAAACGTGCCACCTAATTAGCAGCTAAAAAAAGTGCTGGAAGATTACCACTTAAAGTGGATGAGATTGTTGATGATATACTTTATTTTATAGAGAAAAGCAGCAGAAGGAAAGGAAGCCTTCAGAAATTTCAGAATTTGCACAATAAAGAGGCAAAGAAAATTCTGAAGCTTGCATGTACTAGGTGGTTACCTGTAGGCAGATGTTTGGATATACCACTGGACTAGTGGGATCTGCTTTTTTCTTTCTTCAGGGAGGAAATAATATTATGTATGCAAAACATTTCCACAAGCTTGACATCTTTCATAATACCTAGAGTTGAACAAAGTGAATCCAAAGAGTATAAGAAGAAGAGAATTCTTGATTCTGCTACTGCACATGCCCCTAAAAGAATAGCATATTCTTCCAAATGTGACAGAACCACCCTAAAAAGTAAGAGATTTGCTACACCGTGTAAGGAAAAATTGTTTATGTTCCTGTCCTCAAACTTTAACAAGGCCTTTTGCACTTTCCTTCATGTGACAATTCCTGTATTTGACAAACTGAACATTGCCCTTCAGACTTCTTCCCCACAAGTTCACTTTTTGTTAGAACTTCTAATGGATTTGCTAAAGCTGTTGTTCACCGAGTTCCTCATTGCTTGAAATTGAGTGCAACTTGATTCAAAATCAAAGAAGTGATGATGAGTTAGTTATTGGATTCAGTCCTCAACCATAGTGAAAGATCTCCAGGGTACAGACAAATCTCTCTTCTTTTCATCAGTGAGAAACTACTTTTATACTGCCTGTGACTACATCATCAAGTAGTTTCCACTCAAGGACGATGTGTTAAAGCGTGCACAAGTTGATAGGTTAGACAAAATTGAAGTTGCACAGTTTTCTTCCATTCGCTTTTTCTTTGAAAAGTTTCCTATCATGTTACACAAGGAAGAGAATGAAACTACAAATGAGGAGGTGAATAAACTTCAGAGGCAGTTCACAGCTCTCCAGGTAGATGACACTTATGCTGAAAATCAAGATGCTGCAAGTGATTCCAGTTGGGAACAAATATAAAGAATTTATGGAGCCAATGAGCTTCTTAAGTATAACTGAATTTGTAGAGTAATGTTCTCTATTCTCACCATACCCCCATAGCAGTGCAGAATGTGAACGTGTTTTCAGCCTTGTGAAGAAAAATAGAACAGAGTTCAGATAATCCATGACCAATGAATCTCTGGAGTTCATTTCAGTTTTGAAGACCAGGAGTTTTGGTCCCTGTTATGACAAAACATTTTCTTAAGGTTTTTTTGTAGGATGCTAAAAGGGCCTGAACTATGACTTTAAAGTCGAACTAGCATGTGATTTGCAATGTGTATTATATTATTTCTTGCATGTGTTACATTAAACGAGTTTTATTGTATAAAGCCTTTTTCAATTATTGCATATCTGCTTAATTGATCAAGGAAGTACTGTTATGTATGCTCCAAACCAATATTCACCATGCCTGCTGCTGTTTAACATGGATTTCTTCTTGACTGTTATGTTCATGTACAAATCGTGGTCTATGATGTAAGTAGATGTGATTTCAGTGAAGTATCCTGATTAAAGCCTGAATTACAGTATTTTGTAGACCAGAAGTATTATTATTTTCACCAAGTGGGGTATATAAAAAATTGCTAGATTCTTTTTGGTTGCACTTAAGTTTCACTTATAGCTCTTTTCTAAAGTTGGCAGTTATGGAATATACATCAACTTATACTCAGCTTATGGTGATCAGATAAGATGTTTTAGAACCAGGAATGACAGTGGCATATAACATTCTCAAATGGGACTGTAAAAGTTGCAGAAGGATAAACTTCTTGAGAGGAGTTCGGTTTTCAGTGTAAAACACTGCAATGATTTCTTTGATTTTAGAAAAATATATGATAGAATGTTCACTTATCTAGTGGAATGAAAGTAGGGACCCAGCCATCAGAATCCTTTGAGACTGAACTAACACATTCTCGTAACTCATTATTGACACTGAGCTGGCTAACTTGTCCCAGAATCCTGGGAGTTCCTGGCAGTCTCACTGTACTGCCATGCAAGAAGTAGACCTAGATTAGATTAGATTTACTTTCATTCCAATTGATCCATAGTGAGGAGGTCCTCCAGGACGTAGAACATGTCACAAAAACAATAATACATGACAAATATTTACAACTAAACAATGCACCTTAAACAGGTCCCAAGTGGAATGATCATCCTTTTTATTATTATTATTATTATTATTATTGTTAATACTACTACTACTACTACTACTACTACTACTACACACACACACACACACACACACCAGTTGGTTCTGCTGAGAAATTCATCAATGGAGTGGAAGGAGTTGGCCACTAATAAATCCTTTAGGCTTCTCTTAAACTGAAGTTCTATGTACCTATGTACAAATAACTGTGTTCATTCACTAGTTAATTTAAAAATAAACACATTATGGACAGAATGCCAGAAAAAGTTGAACAAATTCCAGTTTCAGTAGCCTCCTGTAAAGCATAAGAGCCAGTCACAGGCTGTCAAGACAAGGATTAAGGCAGCCAGTATCAATTACTTGGTGCCTTGCTAATCCTTCGTATTACAAAATTTCTATAGAGATCTATATTTACAAATGGTAGTGAGACTTCATTACTGTCAAAGGTAAATTATTCGAAAACAAAGTGTTTCACTGAATCTTTGAGATAATGACAGTCAGTGTTCAAAGAAATAGTACACTACTGGCCATTAAAATTGCTACACCAAGAAGAAATGCAGATGATAAACGGGTATTCATTGGACAAATATATTATACTAGAACTGACATGTGATTACATTTTCACGCAATTTGGGTGCATAGATCCTGAGAAATCAGTACCCAGAACAACCACCTCTGGCCATAATAACGGCCTTGATACGCCTGGGCGTTGAGTCAGAGCTTGGATGGCGTGTACAGGTACAGCTGCCCATGCAGCTTCAACACGATACCACAGTTCATCAAGAGTAGTGACTGGCGTATTGTGACGAGCTAGTTGCTCGGCCGCCATTGACAAGACGTTTTCAATTGGTGAGAAATCTGGCGAATGTGCTGGCCAGGGCAGCAGTCGAACATTTTCTGTATTCAGAAAGTACCATTCAGGACCTGCAACATGTTGTCTTGCATTATCCTGCTGAAATGTAGGGTTTCGCAGGGATCGAATGAAGGGTAGAGACAAGGGGTGTAACACATCTGAAATGTAACATCCACTGTTCAAAGTGCCGTCAATGTGAACAACGGGTGGCAGAGACTTGTAACGAATGGCACCCCATACCATCACGCTGGGTGATACGACAGTATGGCGATGACGAATACATGCTTCCAATGTGCGTTCACCGCGATGTCACCAAACACGGATGCGACCGTCATGATGCTGTAAACAGAACCTGGATTCATCCGAAAAAATGACGTTTTGCCATTGTGCATCCAGGTTTGTCGTTGAGTACACCATCGCAGGCGCTCCTGTGTGTGATGCAGCATCAAGGGTAACAGCAGCCATGGTCTCGGAGCTGATAGTCCATGCTGCTGCAAACGTCGTCGAACTGTTTGTGCAGATGGTGGTTGTCTTGCAAACGTCCCCACCTGTTGGCTCGGGGACTGGGACGTGGCTACACGATCCATTACAACCATGCGGATAAGATGCCTGGCATCTCGACTGCTCGTGATACGAGGCTGGTGGGATCCAGCACAGTGTTCCGTATTACCCTCCTGAAGCCACTGATTCCATATTCTGCTAACAGTCATTGGATCTCGACCAACGCGAGCAGCAATGTTGCAATACGATAAACTGCAATCGCGATAGGCTAGAATCCGACCTTTATCAAAGTCTGAAACGTGATGGTACGCATTTCTCCTCCTTACACCAGGCACCACAACAACATTTCACCAGGCAATTGTAATTGGGAAATCCGGGGAAAATCCAGGATTTTTTTCTTGTCCACGTATACACCCTGTTGTAATTTAGTAGAAGATATTTGAACTTGAAAGGGGTGATTTGAAATATTGTTTTGGCACTCCAGTATGTTAAATTATGAATTGCATATTTACCTCTTTCTTCTGCATCAAGCCTGCTGGATCTACATAGACTACTGATCCCTGCATGGCAGCATTGGGCTGCTGGATGGTGAGCAATGGTTTCATATTGACATCTGAAAATACAGGGCCAACGTCCAGGAATCATATTGGATGATAAGATTTTGGATTCACAGTTTCCTTGCTAGAGTGTTTCTAAATGTTCACAACTTCTGCCACTTTCTCATGGAAAAATTTACCAACCCACAAGCACCAGTTAATATATTGCACACAGAGAAGTTTAAATGTTAGGCATTGTCCTGAGACTGACTTCAACCAGGATGCTATCAGGGACAAGTGCTTTGGAACTATACAGTGTAGGAGAAAGACTGAAGCTAAAACATTATGACCTCTGCCCACCTCGGTGTTGGAAGCCACCTAGTGGCATTGTGGACATGTTATGCTAAGAGAACTACGTAAGTGGAACAGACATGGACAGGAGATCACTGTAGTGAAGATGTGGGTTGCAAATCGGGAAATCTATTGAGATGACTGACTTTGACAAATAGAAAATTATTACTACACAGACTGAGCAAGTATCCCACAAACAGTGAAGTTGGTAAAATGTTCACATACTACTGTTGTGAGCACCTACGGAAAGAGGCAGGAGGACAATGAAACTATCACTGGTTGGACGTCCATGACACTTCACAGAAGATGATTACCTGTGACACCTGTGCCAAAAGAGCACAATGCTGGTGCACACACAAGTGGTTTGGAGCACACCGTTCATCACACTTTGTTGAACATGGAGCTCAACAGCAGACCACTACTATGTGCTCACATGATGACCCAACAACATCATCAATTATGATTGCAGCGGGCATAGGACCATCGGGATTTGACTGTTGATCAATGGAAACGTGTCAGCTCTTTGGGTGAATCAGAGTTTTGCTATAGTAGGTCAATTGTCATCTCCAAAAACGCCATCGTCTAAGTGAATGGTAGCCTGAAACTTGCAGCACCATGGACACTGGCTGGTGGAAGCGATGTTATACTATGGGAAAATTCTCGTATGGTAGTAATTGAAGACATGCTGATAGCTGCGAACCACTTGCATCCCTCCACGCTTGATGTATTTCCCGACAGTGATGCCATCTTTCAACAGTATAATCGTCCATGTCTTCTAGCCAGAAGCATGCTACAGTGGTTTGGGGAGCTTTATGGTGGACTCACGTTGATGTCTCAGTAACCAAATTCCCCTCAGATAAATCCTATGGAACCAACTGGGGTGCTATCGGGCACCATAACCCATACACAAATCAGCGGCCTGTTATTTACATGAATTGCATGACTTCTGGATGACAGTGTCCTCTGTAATGATGATATAGCCCTGCCTCGTGGATGCCAGCACTTTCCTAGTGGACCACTGGATAAATAATTGAGCCACAACAGCTTACCACAGTGACACCTGAAGACGATGAGCAACTGCCTTGTGGAAATTAGACTAAATGATCTAGTGCTGTGACTGAGAACATTTCAAGCATGTGAATGTTCTTGACATTTCACTAGAAATTTTGGAAATGTTAGAAATAATGCTGATGATTCAGAAAATTGCTGTTGAAGCATGATAATTATGCTATGAAACAGCCTGATACAAAAATCATGAACTGCAGTAGTTTTCTGCGATAAAGAAAAGTCTGTGAATTTTTAGTTAAATGAAGGATGGGAAGAAGCTCAGATGTTGGCAAGTGCAAAGTCAGTTAAGTTTTGTAAAATGTGAGTCTAAATTGTACAAATGAAACAAAGAATTACATGGAACAAAATCACGAACCAAATGAAGCTGAGAGATGCTAAATATAAAAAAAGAAAAAAAAAATATTTGAAAGATTTATAACTGTCCATGAATGAATATGTGCCATTACTGATGGAGATCTACAAGACTTTGTAACACTGCCACAAAGGTTTTAGCGACAGTGCTATATTACTCCAAATCTGTTTTTCCAATCAGCCAATCATATGTATTCCTTCAGTAGCTCATATGTATTCCTTCAGTAGCATATTATAATATGGACATTGTATAATTGACATCAAGTAATGATGAATCACAAAAACTATTGTTTAATATAATAGAGGGAAACATTCCACGTGGGAAAAATATATCTAAAAACAAAGATGATGTGACTTACCGAACGAAAGCGCTGGCAGGTCGATAGACACACAAAAAAACACACACACACACACAAAATTCAAGCTTTCGCAATAAACTGTTGCCTCATCAGGAAAGAGGGGAAGGAGAGGGAAAGACGAAAGGATGTGGGTTTTGAGGGAGAGGGTAAGGAGTCATTCCAATCCCGGGAGCGGAAAGACTTACCTTAGGGGGAAAAAAGGACAGGTATACACCCGCACACACACACATATCCATCCACACATATACAGACACAAGCAGACATATTTAAAGGTCTTTAAATATGTCTGCTTGTGTCTGTATATGTGTTGATGGATATGTGTGTGTGTGCGAGTGTATACCTGTCCTTTTTTCCCCTAAGGTAAGTCTTTCCGCTCCCGGGATTGGAATGACTCCTTACCCTCTCCCTTAAAACCCACATCCTTTCGTCTTTCCCTCTCCTTCCCCTCTTTCCTGATGAGACAACAGTTTGTTGCGAAAGCTTGAATTTTGTGTGTGTGTTTGTGTTTGTTTGTGTGTCTATCGACCTGCCAGCGCTTTCGTTTGGTAAGTCACATCATCTTTGTTTTTAGATATAAAAACTATTGTTTATTATTCCACTTGCTTGTGTACAAAAACCAGCTTGAGCTACACATAGATGAAAAGTCCTATGTGCCACAACACTGAATTACTTCATATAGAAATTTTAGGTATATACAACTACCATGGAATGAGTAATTAAATGGAAAATAATGTCAAAGTGGTTGCAGTTTCATCCCAGTTACATCAAAACTTAGGTATCTAATCACATCTGCATTTTACGAATCAGAACGGTAAAATGAACCAGAATTTTTTAAAATAGGAACCTCCTGTGTCAATACAGTCTCCATGCTTTGTAGGCATCCTTGAAATCATGGGATGGAATGTCTTGTAGCGTGCGCATAATCCTGTAGTGTGCACATAACATCAGATTTCACGTTGTTCATTATCTCAAAATGGTGTATTTTCAAGAGTGTCTTGAGCAGGGGAAACACAAATGTTCACTGGAGCAAGGTGGGGACTGTATTAGGAGTCATGTAACATCACGGTTTGTGACCAGATAATATTTTACCAAGAAGGTGGTGTGGCTGTATGCATTGTCTTGGTGGTGTTTCCAAGAATGAGTGATACGTAGTCAGTTTTTTATCTTTGAGCAGTTCCACATAAAATGCAGCATTGACGGTCTGTTCAGCAGGTTGAAACTCATGGTGAATGATGATACTATTAGCACTGAGAAAGACAATGAGCATTTCCTTCACATTTGATCTGCTCAGGAATGCCTTTTTATGGTATGGTGACAGCGAGATATGCCATTCAGCTTTCTATTTTTCTCGGGACCATATTTGAAAACCTGTGGCTCATCTCCCATTACAACAGTGTCTAAAAAAGCTACAAAACTTTCTACAGAATTCCAGAAGCTTTTCACAAACGAGCTCTCGATTGGATATGTGAAAATCTGTTTAAATTTTCGGGATTAATTTTATCCACACTTCCTTCATTCCTTCATCCACATTGCTCGGTTACAGTCTTGCAGACATTTTTTGGGTGTATCCAGATTATGAGTTATAAGAATAACACTCATTATGTCTATGTTCAAAAGTACATAAGAATACAGCTTCAAGAAACAAATGAAAAAGTAATAGAAGTGACAGAATGTGATGTTTAAGGGAAAAAAAAATGCAAGTGAAGAAAACAAACAAAATTTTTAGAACTTGGTTACCACATAGAAAATACAGGAAACAAAATGGATGTAAACACCTGTCAATCACATTACACAGGTTCGTGAGAAAAATAAACTTGTGTCTACAACAGCAAATATAATTACGTACTTATAATCTCAAGAAATATTGTTACTTGTTTGACGTGGTTCAGGAATATCTACTAAAGTGACATCAAAATTGTTTTGTCAACCAATTTTTCAAATGACTTTTCGTAAAAGAGAAGAAAATGCTTCTCAAGTGTGGTCTGTATTCCTAAACAAACTCATCATGATATGAAGTCTGTCTACTTAGAGAGGGCACTAATCATTAAATATTGTCATTATGAGCAACAGATCAAATAATTATATAGCCACATAGCAAGACTAATGTGATGCAAGTCCATAACATTATCAGAATGTCAGGCACTTGGTGGTGGTGGTGGTGGTGGTGGTGGTGGTGGTTAGTGTTTAACGTCCCGTCGACAACAAGGTCATTAGAGACGGAGCGCAAGCTTGGGTTAGGGAAGGATTGGGAAGGAAATCGGCCGTGACCTTTCAAAGGAACCATCCCGGCATTTGCCTGAAACGATTTAGGGAAATCACGGAAAACCTAAATCAGGATGGTTGGAGATGGGATTGAACCGTCGTCCTCCCGAATGTCAGGCACTTGGGAAATTATCAAATGTATCGAGTGTACACATAAGGTGCAATAATTTTTAAACCTATTCAAGTAAATGTTAAGATTATTAGTATGAGAAATGAGAAAATGCAGAATGGGCAAAGATAAGTTTGTGGCACACAGTTCGCATGTGTTAAAAAAAGTTTCTAAATAAATTAAAAAAAAAATAGGAACTATATGTGAACACAGTTTACATCACACTAATTTTAATCTTTCCCTTCACTCATGGATGCTCTGCTTTGTTAAGATACTAAATGGCACTTGCTTCATAAGTGAGGTGCCATAGTGGTTTTTAGTCCATGTGGTTGTGGTTACAAACACACAGACTCCAGGGCCACATGTAGTGGCACTCTGTTGTGTTGTATCACAAATGGACCGGACCAGAACATTCCACACTCACCTGGATTGGCACCTCGTATTGCAGAGCATCATGTGTGAGTAGTTCAGCAGTGCCTTTTGCACACTGCTGAGTTGTCAGTTCATATCACAGTCTATCAAGAACTGGTAGCACTGCAGGGCCATGTTGTGGAGCACTTGTTAACTCATGATGTCACATGAGCTGACATCTTGTTATTCCAGTGAACCATTGACTTGCATTTGATGACTTAGCAGTGATGTTGGTGATACCACCATTCCAGTACTTCAGAAACTGACACACAACAATATCACATAGAGAGAATACCTCCACTACTCATAGACTCTCATTATCAGACACTTACATTAGTCACACACAAAATAGAGTGAAATAAAACAATATTATCAGTGATTAAATATAATTCGAAAAACACCACCAGAGTCGAGATTCCATTTCACCTGCCTAACACTTTCATGACCAAGCCTGAGCACAACTTGAGCCACAACACAGTATTCAAAATACCTTGCCAAGTATATATTGGGCTATGATGTTCGCACTGCACAATCAATCTGTTGCTTGAAACCTGGTGCCATATGAGAACAATGTACAGACATTTCACTACCTGTCCATTGCCAGGTGCTACCTTCTGTTGTGGGTTTCTAAATATATTTCGAAAGAATCGTAGTGAATGTAGGAGTTGCTGTCACAACTGACTGAGCTGTTGTGTGTATGAATTGTGAGATTCCCTTGTATAGTCATTAAGCATTGCTAGGTGTTGTAATTCTGCTACAAATGTTCACATTTCTTGAGTGGGCAAGAAACTTTGAAAGCTCTGGAGCAGGTTGCTCTAGTGCAGAAACTGCACATGCGTGCAGCAAGGAAGTCTGCTGCACACTTACAGGGATGGGAAAATGGGTATATAATAGAACTGGTTATATGGAGAGTATGACTAAGTAATGCATTGTAGCAGGATCTGTAAACAGAGAAATTCAGTCTGAGTGAAAAATAGTAAAATTTTATTACATTTGTGAAACAAGACTTTTTTTTTTTATTACAAGAATCGAAAAAATTGGAGTGAGGCCCCTTGCTGTGGCAAGACACAGACTGCTTTTCAGTGTTGGTTTATGGAGCTGGGACCTTTCTGCAGTTTTTATTCTCTTCATAATGGGAAACAGCTGTTCACAACAATACATAGAGCCAAACATAGAAATAATGTTAGCTGCATTTCTGTGTAGCTGTGGAAATTCTTCTGCATGAGCCTTAGGGTACCATCTTAACAAATTGGTTGTACTGAAATATCTGTTCTTGAGGACAGTGCAGTATTACAAATTAATGAGTTATAACTGCATCTCCGAAGGCACAGTGTCAGGTGCAGCAGAAAATGGCGTGCTGATCACTTTGAATTCATTTTTCAGGTTACATAGGTCTCTAAACCTGGTTTAGTACGACTGTCAGAGTAGCACAATATTTTGTTGATAAACTGCAAAACATGAGTCTGGAGGTAATGGTAGTGATGCAAAACATTAAACTTCATATAGTGAGCTGCCTTTCAAACAGACATAGTTTGTCCATGAATGTACGAATTTTGTCATACAGGCTAGGAATAAGCATATAACCTTGAAATGACAATTTAAGTGAATTAAGCGTCCTGTTATATCAGTAAGAAAGACTAAGTCTGCAACCCATTTGTCATTACCGAGTGCTGGCTGTCTCTCTCCTTTCATTTCCATAAATATGGTGATTTCCTCCCAAAAAGCAATATATATATATATATATATATATATATATATATATATATATATATATATATATATATTTTGAGGACCTTGCTTCCTCTAAGCCATTGTATTACACAATGATAGAGTACATCATCATATCAATGGTAGGCAATGAAAACTTCATAATTCCAATAGCCAGTGACTGCATTATCAAAGACAGATTTGGAAGTGCATGGATTTCTCTAAACTGTCAATAACTAGGCTTGTATTATACACTCCTGGAAATGGAAAAAAGAACAAATTGACACCGGTGTGTCAGACCCACCATACTTGCTCCGGACACTGCGAGAGGGCTGTACAAGCAATGATCACACGCACGGCACAGCGGACACACCAGGAACCGCGGTGTTGGCCGTCGAATGGCGCTAGCTGCGCAGCATTTGTGCACCGCCGCCGTCAGTGTCAGCCAATTTGCCGTGGCATACGGAGCTCCATCGCAGTCTTTAACACTGGTAGCATGCTGCGACAGCGTGGACGTGAACCGTATGTGCAGTTGACGGACTTTGAGCGAGGGCGTATAGTGGGCATGCGGGAGGCCGGGTGGACGTACCGCCGAATTGCTCAACACGTGGGGCGTGAGGTCTCCACAGTACATCGATGTTGTCGCCAGTGGTCGGCGGAAGGTGCACGTGCCCTTCGACCTGGGACTGGACCGCAGCGACGCACGGATGCACGCCAAGACCGTAGGATCCTACGCAGTGCCGTAGGGGACCGCACCGCCACTTCCCAGCAAATTAGGGACACTGTTGCTCCTGGGGTATCGGCGAGGACCATTCGCAACCGTCTCCATGAAGCTGGGCTACGGTCCCGCACACCGTTAGGCCGTCTTCCGCTCACGCCCCAACATCGTGCAGCCCGGCTCCAGTGGTGTCGCGACAGGCGTGAATGGAGGGACGAATGGAGACGTGTCGTCTTCAGCGATGAGAGTCGCTTCTGCCTTGGTGCCAATGATGGTCGTATGCGTGTTTGGCGCCGTGCAGGTGAGCGCCACAATCAGGACTGCATACGACCGAGGCACACAGGGCCAACACCCGGCATCATGGTGTGGGGAGCGATCTCCTACACTGGCCGTACACCACTGGTGATCGTCGAGGGGACACTGAATAGTGCACGGTACATCCAAACCGTCATCGAACCCATCGTTCTACCATTCCTAGACCGGCAAGGGAACTTGCTGTTCCAACAGGACAATGCACGTCCGCATGTATCCCGTGCCACCCAACGTGCTCTAGAAGGTGTAAGTCAACTACCCTGGCCAGCAAGATCTCCGGATCTGTCCCCCATTGAGCATGTTTGGGACTGGATGAAGTGTCGTCTCACGTGATCTGCATGTCCAGCACGAACGCTGGTCCAACTGAGGCGCCAGGTGGAAATGGCATGGCAAGCCGTTCCACAGGACTACATCCAGCATCTCTACGATCGTCTCCATGGGAGAATAGCAGCCTGCATTGCTGCGAAAGGTGGATATACACTACTAGTGCCGACATTGTGCATGCTCTGTTGCCTGTGTCTATGTGCCTGTGGTTCTGTCAGTGTGATCATGTGATGTATCTGACCCCAGGAATGTGTCAATAAAGTTTCCCCTTCCTGGGACAATGAATTCACGGTGTTCTTATTTCAATTTCCAGGAGTGTATAATTACACATGTAACAACACTATCTGTATTACTTTATGTATTTTTTAAGAAGCCATTTTTGCTTCTCCTGTAAAATTTAACAAAATGGAGTTACAAGGTTTTCATTGCCTATCATCATTATGCTGCTGCGGAGTCTTTTAAAACTTCTTGGAGCTGGTAGTGACTGAAACCATGGCGCCTTACAAAATTCACACATTGTATAATGAGCTTCATCACTTTGCTATATTGCACACTTTCTGTGCATAGGGCTTCCTAGTAGGTAAAACAGTGTGTACTTGATAAGTCTTTCCCAAATTTGGTCTGGGTTTTTTTTTTCTGTCATATGAGACAAATCCATTCTGACTTGCAACCATGTGCGGAGCTCCATCTGTTGCCACAGAACAGAGTCTGTCCCACAGCAAATGTGTTTTAAGTGAATTCACACACTACCTTGAATATTTCATGATCTATGGTTGTGTAATCTGTAGGCATAACATCTAATAGTTTCTCAAAACCTGTACTTCATAGTCAGCACCCCGCAATAATGTTGCAGGCTGTGCATAGTCTGTTAGTTGGTGGTTTCATTGAGTGCTAATGAATAAGCAATGAAAGTCTGACCTTTCTCCTTCAATCCTCTACATCCATATCTCGCATCCAACAAGAAACTGTTTGCTTGGAGAGGCAAACTCCTTCAAATTTTCTTACCTCTCCTGGTGTTAAGCACTCTGTGACAGCTAACAAACATGATTTGAACAGAGGCTCCATTGAAAATATGCCACTCCTTGCAAAAATGTGTGCAACTTTGTACCTTGCTCTTAATGCAACATAGGTGCATTATCAGGATGCTGCTCCTCATCAGCCGTCTAAAATTAATTGCATAAAATGTATGTAAAAATTGAAATTGACACGTGAAGAACATGCAGAAAGTCTATGTTATGATGTTTTGCTGACTCAAAATTACCTGTTGTACTTTGCCCTTTCAATGTGGCAACAGGTTGCTTTATTGTAGCTCTGTCAACCTCAACAAACTGCTCGGCATGAAGGGACATGTAGTGACACAGCATATTGTACTAAGCATCTAATGGCACACTAGGCACTGAGGCAACCCATTCTTTACAATAAATAAGAACTGTTCTTCCCAACTAAGGGAGAAGGGCAACAGGATGTTTAGAGGCATCATCACTATAGCTATGTTCACCACGAAGTGTGAAGTATTAATAAATCCTGTGATGCCATTAGTCAGGTGTGCACCCAGTGGAGCACACAATGTGATTGTGTGGCGCCAAAGGACTGTGTGATGGGTTGCCTACCAAACTTGTGCCTGCCTGAGGGCAAATTGAGAGGCACACGTGGGTGCCCATGCTCAGTGAACCAGCATTGGAACAGCCTGCTTTAGAGGAAGAATTTGGTGATTCTGGATCAGGAAGGAGAATTTCTGAGTAGGAATTGTCTGAAGAAGGTTCGTATTCAGGTAAGCTGCAATCTGCTTCAATTTTTCATGGCTAATATTGTTGCTACAGATACTTCTTCTGTAAATACAATTTAATTCTGTTTTGTTTATCTTAACATGGTTTTTTTTATCTCCTGGCAAAGCAGTAGCCAACATGGGTTTCCAAGATTTGTTTCAAGAAGATGAGACAATTAACTGGCAAAATAAGTGGGAAAGAAGCAAGCTGGTGTTGCCCTGATTGCAACATACCTCTTGTGCGCCAGAATGCTTCTATTTTTCTGTACAAAAACCAAAGATTTGTAATCCATCACAAAACTACAATAAATATTATAATTTAACGTTGAAGCTTGGTATTTTTTAAAATGTGTATTACCCTTTAAGATACATCAAACAAATGTGCCAGTTACACTTTAAATGATGTCATAAATTACAAGTTTTGTGGACCTGAAATATTTCTATGTGGCAGGATCTGAGAATGTCGGTGAAGGTGACACCTGCACAGCACAAAGACACAATTCTTGTAGAAATGATCAGTGGAGGGTTCTGAAGCAATCTGTCACACATTATCAGTGGGAAGATTTGCAACCATTCTGTTATATATTATTACTTATGGTAATACACACAATGTATTTCTCCACAACATGTAGTTTTGCAAGTCACATGTTATCTCTCGACAGTACATGTAAAATTACTTCCTCCTCCCTTTCTAGTCACTTTTTTCCTCTTCCTTTCTGAAATTAGCATACAGTTCTCTTCCACTATTCTTCTCATGCTGCCATTTCTTGAACAAATACACCTGGGAGTGTTGTCTCGAACTTTGCTGATGTAAATATCTGTATGCCACATGTTTCCACATACGTGGTTACCAACATACACATGGTGTGCATAAATACATCTTATCAGCCTCATTGAAAGTAAGCAAAGTGCAAATTTAACCTTCCAACTGCAGGTGATTTTTCAATTCTTTTTCATATAAAACTGTGGACCAGTTTTATTCAATAATGAGAAGAGTTATAAAGATTGTCTTAAATGAATGTAACAAGAATACCAAAAACTGAATTTGGAAGTGAGTTTTAATTGACATTCAATGTACATAATGTGCAGAGCTCACAAATCACATTCAAATGTTATAAACACAGGAGAGAGTTATTGATAAATTTTCTGAGTGGTATGTATCATGAAGAAATGTTGCATACATAAGGCCACATTGCAATCTTCATTCCAAGTTCTTGTTTCCTTCTGCATTTTTTTTCATCAGCATTTCTTGTGAAATAGCATACGGCACACCTACAAGATTTGTTATTTGCTGCATTCAGGTGTATATGGGATGCACAGTGCGTTTCTGTCAGTCTTGTGCCTTGGGCATGGATGTGTGTGATGTCCTTAGGTTAGTTAGGTTTAAATAGTTCTATGTTATAGGTGACTGATGACCTCAGATGTTAAGTCCCATAGTGCTCAGAGCCATTTGAACCATTTTGTCAGTCTTGTTGTATTTGCATCTCCTTGTACATGTCTAGGTAATGCTCATGCATGTTTCTTGAAAGTCACTTAATTGCATCCATTCTAAATTCCTAAAAGGTTTTCTTTGTTATTTGGATTTTTTGGAGTAAAATAAATGCATTGAGTAGAGAATGATCAATAAGATGCAAAAATACTATGGTGTGATACTTCTTTTGATGTTTCCTTATGATATGCTACCCATTGTATCGATATAGTCATATTTCAACTGAGGTTAAATTATTAATTTTGTCACTTTTTTTTATTTCTATTATATGCAATGGTGGTGAGTGTATGGGGCTGAAAGTGCATTTTTTTGTCTTGTCGTGTTACAACCATGATTTTCCTCTTTGTAAAGCACTGGTTTTTACCTTTTTAGATTTTGTAGCTGCAAACACGGTCAGTAGATCCTTTCCATTTGTTCAAAGAATTGCACAGATGCCTATTCTGCATTGTACCCAATAATCAGCTAGTTCATGTGATGTGTAAAAATTGTCATTTATTACACAATAGCATCTGTCTGATAGAGAATTGATTAGATGTTAAACATTTTTGGTAGACATACGGTATTCCTTATACTTATCCAAGTATGCCATACTTTTGCCAACTTAAAATAAAAAGTTCCACATGTAACCTGATTATGATTCGCACAGAACAGTTGATTTTATATCAGAGGAAGATCATTTTGTTGGTATATACTGTTTCCACTGAAGTCTTCCTTTGAACAATAGTAATTATAATAAAACTTTCATACATGCTACCAATTCATTCTGGAATTAAAACTGAGCTGAACTAGTTTCATAAATATTCAATAACTTTGTACACTTTCATAACCATAGGAGATAAGGTAAAGATGGAAAAAGTACTTTGACAAACTACTAAATACGAGAAACAGCGTTGAAAAGGGAATAGAGATGCAGCATGGGGACACTGGCCTGGAAGAACAGAAAAATGTTTTGTGTTAGAAGTAGAAGTAGCACTTAGAAGTATGAAAACAGGAAAGGCACTTGGGATAGATAAAGCAGGTGCAAAGATGATAAAAGCAATGGGACCTACTGGACCACAATGGTTATATAGATTGCTAAGAAGTAGATCTACTCCAAAATGCATGCATGAAAATGGGGAAAGGTAATAATTCCAATGTTTGAGAAGGGAGACAGAAAAGTGTGTGAAAACTGTCAAGGGGTCAAGTGGTTCAAATGGCTCTGAGCACTCTGGGACTTAACATCACGTCATCAGTCCCCTATAACTTAGAACTACTTAAACCTAACTAACCTAAGGACATCACACACATCCATGCCCAAGGCAGGATTCGAACCTGGGACCGCAGCAGCCGCGCGGTTCCAGACTGAAGCGCGTAGAACTGCTCTGCCACACCAACCGGCTGTCAAGGGGTCACAATCATATCACAATTAGCAAAAATTATGGAGTGGATACTGGAAAGAAGATTGAGGGGAAAAAGAGGAAGGTCAGTTAGCAGAGGAGCAGTATGGCATTTGACGTGATGGATAAATAGAGGACCCAATCTGTAGTATACGACTGTCGATGGAAAGGAATTGGGGATATGGGAAGTATCTGGTGAGGATGTTTCCTGACAGTAGTGTTCGCAAAAGGAAACATAGGGAAACCTCAGAGAGAAAGGGAGTTGGAAAACAACAGTAATTCTTCAAACAGTATATGACAAAAGCTTCAGCTGTGGCCAGACCCAAGTTGGAAGAACTGATAGGTTTAGTAATGTTACTGGGTTGAGATAATTATGTTTGGTGTCACAATCCTTTTCCACTTGTCCTGTACCCACTTACACCTTACATCTGCCTAATGCATCTACCCCACCTTCCCTCTCTGTTGATTTCGTCCTCCTCCGCATTTTCTCCATCCCCTCATCTGTTCATCTCAACCTGACCCTAGCCATCCTCACCAGCACATGTAGCCCCTGCAATACAGTTGAATAAAGCGGGCCGATAGTACTCCCACAACTGGCCTGTCTTGCAAGAAAGCCTTGAAAATCATTTGCTGTTGATGTACAGGCCACCATGCAAAACAGGTCAAGAAAGCAGGCTGATACTGTTTCCAACCAACATGCTTGTCATGCCAGGTAGAGTGTACACCTGGAGCTGGGAAAAAATGTGTTATCATCATCATCTCATCTCCTATTGGAGCTAGGAGGCTATAAACCCAACAGTGCTGATACTCATTAGGGCTGCTCATTCTGTGTGAAATTTGGTTGAAATTGCTGCAGGGGTTTGAGAGATCTCAGACATACACTCTATATTTGTTTCCTCACTGCTTCGCCACACATCTCTTGGTGCATCTGCTCTCTCTCTCTCTCTCTCTCTCTCTCTCTCTCTCTCTCTCTCTCTCTCTCTCTCTCGCTGTCTGTTCATTGTATCCCTCCCCTCTTTCTGTCCATCTTAGCCTCTATCCTGTCTCCCTCTCCACTCCATCTCCTCTCTGTCTTTATATATCCTCCTTTCCCTTCTCTGCATTCATTCCCTCCTGTGTCCATCTCAGCCTTCCCCTGGCATGCTGATCCACACGTGTAGCCCCTGCAGAGGTTGTTGATGAATCAGCCTGGTACTGTTCACACAACATGCCTCTCGTGCAGTACAACCTATATGCGAAGGGCTGGAAAACCTATTTTTTCCCATGATGTGTAAGCTGCCATGCAAAGCAGGCTGATAAAGCGTGTTGTGCTGGGCAACCTACACGTTTGGAGTGGAAAAACTGTCTTGCCCCTGACGTGTAGGCTGCCCTACAAAGCAGATCGGTACTGTTCCCACACAAGAAACCTATCGTGCAGGCAGCCTATTTGGCAGGGTCTTAAAAAAAACACAAATTTGTATCTCTGTAAGTTTTAGAGCTATAACATTACAAATCCCTTATGTTGGTCCTCTCGGGGCAAGGATTTCATGTATCAAATTTGGTCCACTTCAGTCCAGGAGCCTGGGAGGAGTTCTTATACATACACTCCTGGAAATGGAAAAAAGAACACATTGACACCGGTGTGTCAGACCCACCATACTTGCTCCGGACACTGTGAGAGGGCTGTACAAGCAATGATCACACGCACGGCACAGCGGACACACCAGGAACCGCGGTGTTGGCCTTCGAATGGCGCTAGCTGCGCAGCATTTGTGCACCGCCGCCGTCAGTGTCAGCCAGTTTGCCGTGGCATACGGAGCTCCATCGCAGTCTTTAACACTGGTAGCATGCCGCGACAGCGTGGACGTGAACCGTATGTGCAGTTGATGGACTTTGAGCGAGGGCGTATAGTGGGCATGCGGGAGGCCGGGTGGACGTACCGCCGAATTACTCAACACGTGGGGCGTGAGGTCTCCACAGTACATCGATGTTGTCGCCAGTGGTCGGCGGAAGGTGCACGTGCCCGTCGACCTGGGACCGGACCGCAGCGACGCACGGATGCACGCCAAGACCGTAGGATCCTACGCAGTGCCGTAGGGGACCGCACCGCCACTTCCCAGCAAATTAGGGACACTGTTGCTCCTGGGGTATCGGCGAGGACCATTCGCAACCGTCTCCATGAAGCTGGGCTACGGTCCCGCACACCGTTAGGCCGTCTTCCGCTCACGCCCCAACATCGTGCAGCCCGCCTCCAGTGGTGTCGCGACAGGCGTGAATGGAGGGACGAATGGAGACGTGTCGTCTTCAGCGATGAGAGTCGCTTCTGCCTTGGTGCCAATGATGGTCGTATGCGTGTTTGGCGCCATGCAGGTGAGCGCCACAATCAGGAGTGCATACGACCGAGGCACACAGGGCCAACACCCGGCATCATGGTGTGGGGAGCGATCTCCTACACTGGCCGTACACCACTGGTGATCGTCGAGGGGACACTGAATAGTGCACGGTACATCCAAACCGTCATCGAACCCATCGTTCTACCATTCCTAGACCGGCAAGGGAACTTGCTGTTCCAACAGGACAATGCACATCCGCATGTATCCCGTGCCACCCAACGTGCTCTAGAAGGTGTAAGTCAACTACCCTGGCCAGCAAGATCTCCGGATCTGTCCCCCATTGAGCATGTTTGGGACTGGATGAAGCGTCGTCTCACGCGGTCTGCACGTCCAGCACGAACGCTGGTCCAACTGAGGCGCCAGGTGGAAATGGCATGGCAAGCCGTTCCACAGGACTACATCCAGCATCTCTACGATCGTCTCCATGGGAGAATAGCAGCCTGCATTGCTGCGAAAGGTGGATATACACTGTACTAGTGCCGACATTGTGCATGCTCTGTTGCCTGTGTCTATGTGCCTGTGGTTCTGTCAGTGTGATCATGTGATGTATCTGACCCCAGGAATGTGTCAATAAAGTTTCCCCTTCCTGGGACAATGAATTCACGGTGTTCTTATTTCAATTTCCAGGAGTGTATACATACAAACATACATACATACAGATGCTCAGCCTTAAGCAGTGTGTTTGTAAATTTCCGTTACAAACTTGTAGAGGGGAATGCGTAGACAATATTTTAAATAGGAACCCAAGTTCCAAAACATACTTTTTATGTTCTATGATGGTTTCAATTCAGGTGTTCAACTCATCCATTTCTGCTTCTGGAATTGAATTAGGCATGACATGCTACAATTTTTAGGCAACGGTTTAAAAGGACAAAAGAAATTGAGCATACTGTACTTATAGCACAGGCAACAGCCTTGCCACAGTGGATACACCGGTTTCCGTCACATCACTGAAGTTACGGCAACCACATCCTGGTTCAGGTAAAAAAAAATAAATCGGTTTTCGGTTTCATCATATTTCAATAGATTAAGTTTTTATTTAACTACTCTGAAAAGGATTATGCTGAAAAAAAATTTTTTTTGAGTATTTAAAGAGCAATTTCCTACCACGTGTGTTTATGTGCCACTCCCACTTTTCTGAATATATTTTAGATCTTTATATCTCCTACATTGCACGTTAGGTATTTTTTTTACTCCCAAGTGTGTTGGCTATCCTTGGAATGCAACTGTCGGTATTCTTTTGTTTCTGCTGTTTGTAAACAACATGCGAGTAATTTTTATACTTGCGTTTGCAGTGCTTGTTTATGTGTGTTTTGTTGTGTTTATTGAATATGACGAAATGTAAAGGCATTTTCAAGAAACGACAGTTTAGAGGAAACAAGTTTAGATAGCTTTCTGTACAAGAGGTTATGTCGCCTGGCAACGATGTTTCTAATTGTAATTCTTCAACAAGTGCTCTCACCATTTCAAGAGGGTTACAATCAATTTACTGTAAGTGATAAGGGGTACAGTAACATTATTATAAATATAAGAATATTATCAGATGTAATTTCTAAATTTGTACAATGTAGACAGTGTGGTGAGTCACAGAGAGTGAAAATTTGTGAGAGTGCCAGTGGGAGAAAAGGCCTAGCAATTGCTTTGGATTTAATTTGCACTAAATGCTCAGCTGTGATTTCATTTATGAGTTATTCAAAACCAGATGCAAGTTGCCCTTATGAAATCAATACTAGATTAGTTAATGCCTTATGATCCATTGGCAAGGGCATGGCTGCAGGGAGAACGTTTTGTTCAGTGATGAACTTACATCAATCACCGTATAAATTTGAAAAACTGACTGCAATATTAGAGAAAGCTGTATGAGGTCAATGAGGAAAGCATGAAACTGGCTGCTAGGGAAGCAGTGGAAGAAAATCATGGATGTTTGGATATTGCAGTTACACTTGATGGAAGTTGGCAGAAATGAGGATATACTTCTCTGAATGGAGTAGTGACTGCTATGAGTGTAGACACCAGTAAAGTGTTAGATGTGGAGATAATGTCTAAATATTGCAAATGTTGTAAAGTCAATGAATATGAAGAACACAACTGTGTGGCTAATTTTAGAGGAGCAAGTGGTGGCATGGAAGTTCATGGAGTACAACAAATATTTCATCGCTCCGTAGAAACGAGATGTATGGTACACCAAATCTTTGGGCGATGGTGACAGTAAGGTATGCAACAATGTGGTAAACTCTAAGCAATATGGAGATGCCATTATTAGCAAAATAGAATGTGAAGGCCATGTTCAAAAACGTTTGGGAACAAGGCAGAGAAAACACTGTTGATATGAGAGGAAAAAATTTAGAAAATGGAATATTGTTGACCGGACAGGGTCGGTTAACTAAAACTGAAATAGAAAACTTGCAGGTATGCTATAGGCAGGCAATTAGGAGACATAAAGAAAATTTGGAGGCAATGAAGAGAGATGTTTGGACCATATTCTTCCATAAGTCCTCTGCTGATGATAAGCCATGTCATGGATTGTGTCCATCAGGAGAAAATTCGTGATGCAAATACAATAGGGCTCAGGCAACAGGAAAATCTTATTCTCACCAGCAGTCTCTTCCTGCTGCTGTTATTACAGCAATTAAACCTATTTTCAGAGACTTGGCTCATCCTGACCTTCTAAGGAAATGTCTGCATGGGCAGACACAGAACCCAAATGAATGTTTCAACAGCATAATTTGGAACCACCTTCCTACAACTGTATTTGTAGCCATGCTTACAATGAAACTAGGAGTTCACGATGCTGTTATTGCGTTCAATTGTGGTAATATTGGAAAGTGTTGGGTAATGAAAATACTGGGAATTAATCCTGGTGAAAATATGATCACCGGGCTGCAACATTGCGATAAAATGAGGATAGCCATATCAGACAGGTCTGCATCTAATATGGCCAAGAAAGCAAGACAAACATCCAGGAAGGTGAAAAAGAAGCTGGAAGACCTGCTAGAGGCCCAAGAACGGCCATCATATGCAGCAGGACAGTTTTAATTAACTCTAAGTAACAAATTTCAAAAGTTTTTTCTGTAAGTCAATTTCCTGCAAACTAAAATTTTCAGTACATATGCCCGATTATATCAGAAACTATCATAGATAAATGAATGAAATTTTCAGAGACTCTGCATAACATAAAAAGCCATCTCTGGTACTACATTTATTAATATTGCCCCATTAGGAAGTTCACAAAAAATATTTTCTGCAGGAAAATCTTAATATTTTTTGTTAATAAATTTAAAAAAGTATTTCTTAAAAAGTATAAAATGGATGAAGTAGATTTTAGTATAGTTGACTCTGTAAGCATCATGTGACATACAGTAAAAATATTAAGGTCCAGCATCAAATAGTTTTTTTCAGACACAGGTCAAATACTTGCCTAAATTGCATGGGTTAGATAGGCAGGGTTTGGTCCCCTTAAGTGCTGTCGTGCATGGTTGGCACTTGGGTGGGTGACCATCTGGGCCACCATGTGCTGTTGCAATTTTTCGGGGTGCAGTCAGCCTCATGATGCCGATTGAGGAGCTACTTGACTGAATAGTAGCAGCTCCGGTCAAAGAAACCCATCGTAATGACCAGGAGAGCGGGGTGCTGACCACATGCTCCTCATATCCACATCCTTAGCTGCGGATGGTCCCGATGGGCTACTTGTAGCCTGAACACGGAGTGGTGCTGGTGCTGGTGCTGGTGGTGGTGGTGGTGGTGGTGGTGGTGGTGAGTCATTATAGCACAGTACTGATGAATTACAACAGACGTATAGGGCATCAGGTGACCATTTGATGTAGTACATGTCATCCTGTCTATCCTATTGCATACCATGACAAGCAGCTCTGAGACTTTTTTTCTTTCCCTCAGCAGACGTGGATGCGTTGCACATCTGAATTGAAATCATTGTAGCTGGAAATGGAACATTTCCTGATTTGAGTTCCTGTTCGCCTCTACAAGTCATAAAAGTTTGTAATGGGGATTTCCGAACTTATCCTTTTCCCTGCATGTAATGAGCACATCTCTTTGTCCATCTGCTCCTCTCCTCTCCCTCCCTCCCCCCTCTCTCCCTCCCTCTCTCCCTCCCTCTCCCCCTCTCTCTCCCTCCCTCTCCCCCTGTGTCTCCCTCCCTCTCCCCCTGTGTCTCCCTCCCTCTCCCCCTCTGTCTCCCTCCCTCTCCCCCCTCTGTCTCCCTCCCTCTCCCCCTCTGTCTCCCTCCCTCTCCCCCTCCCCTTCCCCCTCCCCCTCACTCCTCCCTCCCCTGTCCATATGCACCTGGAGTCCCTGCAGAAGAGGTTGATAAAGCTGGCCAGTACTGCTCCCACATGTCTTGAGCAGCAAAGCATATACGCCAAAGGCTTGGAAACCCATGACATGTTGCCTGCCATGCAAAGAAGGCCTCTACTGCTCCAACACAACATGCCTGTTGTGTTTTGCAGCCTACACATCAAGGGCTGGAAAACCATTTCTTGTCCATGATCTGTATGCTGTCCTGCAAAGTATGTCAATAAGGCAAGTTGTGTAGCAGTACCCTGTATGACAGGGCCTTGAATCATCAAGTAACATCATGTATCTCCGTAACTATCAGAGGCAGAGCATTGTAAAGCCCTGTATGTTGGTCCTCTCAGGTCAAGCAGTTTGTGTTCTAAATTTGGAGCATATCGGTCCAGGGCCCAGGGAGCAGATCTTTCTTATATATACATTGTATACATATTAAGATGTATGTATGTGGGGGGTGGGGGTGGGGGTGGGGAGGCAGGCAGGCAATTCATCCACATGTGGTGGGTTGCCTAACTGATAACCCATAAGGGGCCTGATGATGTGTAGGCTGCCCTTCAGAGCAGTTCCATAATGCAGGTCAATACTGTTCCCACACAACACACATATTGTGCAGAGCAGCCTATACGGTAGGGGCTTAAAGAAGTCACATGTCTGTATCTCCATACATATTAGAGCTAGAGCATTATAAACCTTCCTGCCTTGGTCCTCTTGGGGCCAGGGGTTTCTGTGCCCAATTTGGTCGAGGGGCCTGGGAGGAGTGTATATGTACTATGGGAATTAACAGACTTTTAACACAGAATGGAAGTTGGAGTTAGATCCAATAGACATTCCATTTCAGAAGTCATTAGGGAATTCAACATCCCTAGATTCACAATGTCAAGAGTGTGCTGACAACACCAAATTTCAGGTATCACATCTCACCACAGGCAACACATTGGCTGATGGCCTTCACTTAATGACCAGGAGCGGCATTGTTTGTGTAGAGTGATCAGTGAAAACAGACAAGAATACTGCATGAAATAACTGCAGAAATCAATTTAGGACGTGGTGATACAATTTGAATAAATGACAATGCTCCATGTCACTGGACCAGAACTGTTCACAATTGGTTTGATCATTCTGGTTAATTCATGCGAATCATTTGGCCACTGACATCACCTTAAATGATGATGCCCATCGAACTTTCATGGGACATTATTGAGAGATTGGTTCGTGCACAACATCCTGTAGAAGCAACACCTTTTCAATGGACAGCTGTAGAGTAGAATGGTTCAATATTTCTGCAGGGGTCTTCCAATGACTTGGTGAGTCTATGCCATATCGAGTTGCTGCACTACACCATGCAAAAAGATGTCTGAGATGATATTAGGTATTCTGTGACTTTTTTCACCTGAATATATAAAATAGATATCTCTTGGTCCCTCTTCTCCTCCCATCTCTCTGCCCATCACCTCGTTGCCTCCCTGTCTATCCATCTCATTCTACTTCCCAACCCGTCTCCTCTTCCCCCCCCCCCCCTCTTTCTGTTAATCTCCTCTTCCCCCTTCTGTACTCCATCTCTGACCACTGAAACCTCAGACAACTGGGCTGGATGGCATTCATGCTCTACTGGTGGTCATCTGTGAGACTGTACAACTAATTTCTACTCATCCTTCAGCATACATTGTTTGTAATGCAATCAGGATAATATGATGTGTGCTGGGGTTGCATTCGCATTGTCTGCCTGTCTTGAGGTCCTCATTACCTAGGAAATATGGTTGTATGTATTTGTGTGCATTATGTTCAGGGGGCAATATGGACCCCACCTTGTGATATACCTGCACCAGGATCTTCAATCTGGTGCGCACGACAGTGTGCGTAAATGGTGGTGGTGTATCGAATGACGTCATCTGGAACACTGCATTATATTTTCAAATGTGGTTTAAGAAAAGTCTTGACTGCACCATGTCACCTTGTGTCAGTATATCTGATTCGTCTGGTGGTGGACGGAGGTGTGGTAGTTTAACCGGGAAACCACACAAACAATTTGTATCTCTGCGTATGTCTCCTGAGGTGTGTAATGATAGGCCAGTATGCAGAGGAGTGAATGTGCCTCTGCCTGATAATGTCGTGTGTTTTCAAGGCATGTCTCATGCTGTAGTGGAGTCCCATGTCCTCATGAGTGGGAGTCATACTGTATTAGCCATTCAAACCTCATAGCACAGTCATTGGCATACTCAAATGCTCTACATGTTGCTGTAGTAAGTCACATCTGTACATTACATTTCATGTCTTCAGGACGATCCTGCACAGGTAACTTTTTTTGGCCTTTGGCACTAGGGCACACTTAAGCTTTGGGGTGTGCTGTTGTCTTGCCATGTTGCACCATTTTACGTCATGTGAATTGCAGTAGAGGAGTTGTGAAGTATTTTCAGGTCCGGTGCCAGGAAGTGTCAATGCTGTTCAGCCACGTCACACAGTGTACGATGTCATCCTTACTGGATACGTTATGAATGAATGTGGTAATGGAGATGGAAACATGTAGGCATTTCACATTAGTTAAACGCAGTGGTACATACTTGTGCTAAGAGCTGAGTGACCTCACGACATGGAGCACACTTTGGAAGTTTTATTGCTACGTATGCAGTGCACTTCCTGTGATGTACTAATGGCCATCTCTATGGAAACGACACTCTGTTGTCAGTGGAAGGATGGAAATGGATGGGTGTATGCTGGGGGGGGGGGGATGTGAATATGGAATGTTGCATGTTCAGGTGCCTGTAAGTGGTCTGATGTGTAGGCTGCGCTGCAGAGCAGTTCAGTAACACAGATCAGTACTATTTTCACACAGCACACCTGTCTTGCAGGGCAGTGTATATAACAGGGCTTAAAAATGCTGTAAATGTTAGAGGCAAGTAGTTTGTCAGATTTGGCCCACTTTGGCCCAGGGATTGGGAGAAGTTCTTCACATACATACATAAGATCAGCTATACTAGCCTTTGCCTGCAGCTTCATCTACACATGTGTTTGTCACCTATAATGCACACATGTCTTTGTCCATCTCCTATTCCCCCCCTCTCCTCCTCTCCCCCTTGCCCTCGCTCTCCCTTTGTCCATGTCCTCTGCACCTCTCTGACCGTAGCTTGTTCCCCCCTCGTTCTATCCATATCTGGCTACCCCTCCCTCTGCCCATATCCTCCTCGTCTCCTGCTTTTCCACCTGCCCACTACCCCTGTATCCTCTCTACCTTCCTTCTGCATCTCCCCCCTTGGTGCATATCTTGTCCGTCCCCTCCTTATATTGTCCCCACATCCCTCTCTCTGCTCAGCCGTACCTGTCCCTAGGTGTAGCCCCTGTGAGGTATGCCAATGCTACTCGCACGACATTCCTCCTTCCCCCCTCACTGTTCATCTCCTCTCTTTTTTTTACCTCTACCCATCACCCTTTTTTACCTCTGTTTATCTCCTCCCTCTTTCCTCTCTCCACCTCATGCTCCCTCCCTTCCTCTCCACTTCGTCACCTCAACTCTACCCTCCCCCTCTCCCCCTCCCCCTCTCTTCCCCCTCTCTTACCCTCTCCCCCTCCCCCTCCACCACACCTGCTTCCCCATCCCCCCTCCACCTTACCTGCTTCCCCCTCTCCCCCTTCTCCCCCTTACCCCTCTCCCCCTTCTCCCTCTCCCCCTTCTCCCTCTCCCCCTTCCCCCTCTTCCACTCTCCCCCTTCCCCCTCCCCCCTCTCCCCCTCTCCTCCTTCCCCCTCTCCCCCTTCCCCCTCTCCCCCTTCCCCCTCTCCCCCTTCCCCCTCTCCCCCTTCCCCCTCTCCTCCTTCCCCCTCTCCCCCTTCCTCCTCCCTGCTCTCCCTCCCTCCCACTCCCTCCCCTCCATCCCCCTCTCTCCCCTCCCTCCCCCTCTCTCCCCTCCCTCCCCTCTCCCCTCCCTCCCCCTCTCCCCTCCCTCCCCCACTCTCCCCTCCCTCCCCCTCTCTCCCCTCCATCCCCCTCTCTCACCTCCCTCCCCCTCCCCCTCTCCTCTCCCTCCCTTGGAGGCTGTAAAACCATTTGTTGCCCCTTAATGTGGATGTGTAGGCTGCACTTATAACCAGGGCAGTATAGCAGGCTGATAGTATTCCAGCACAATCTGCCTGTTGTGGATGGCAGCCTCTTCACCTATATGCCGGGGGGTGGAAAAATACATTTTTGTTTGTTTTGTGAAAGAGATAATAGAAGTTCACATAGGAAGGGAGATGAAGTTATTGCTTTTGCTGATGATATTGTGGTGTGGGGAACCAACAGTAAGTATGGACAAGGACAAATAGACATCATTAAATGATATAAACAAGAAATATGGAATGAAATGCAGCATGGAGAAAAGCAAAACTATGGTGGTAATCAGAGAAGACAGAGAAGGCAAGGGATAAATCAATATTAAAGGACAGGACATTGAAATTGTGGATAAGTCTCAATATTAGAAAGTGTGATAATGGAGAATGCAAGAATGTAGGCAGAGGTTAGGAAATAGTGCAACAAAGAAATGCATTTTATCAGTGTAGGCGTATAGACTGGGGAAGGGAGGTGCCAAAGAAGTGTGAGGAAGTGCTGTGTAAGACATACTTCACACCAGTGCTGAAATACGAACGGAGACATGGACAGTGAGAATCCAAACTAGTTAAATGAAATTCTAGGAGAGAGAGAGTGAGAAATGAAGATGTTAGGAACAAAATAGAAGTAGAATTCAGAAGAACAGGTTAAAATTGTTTGGGCATGTAAAGAAAATGGAAGATTAAACAATACCAAAACTCTGGATATTGATTCATATTTTGGTTGAATTATCTGGAAAGTTCCACTATTTCTGATCATTCTGAATCTGTCTCATGACATTAAAAATAAAAAGAAATCTGAACTCAAATTGTTTCACGTTTGAAATAGTACCATTCTTGTTCAGGTAAATTTACTGTACTTTCTAATAACAAAGTACCTATGAAAACTTCCATCTTCATTAATAGTAACCAGATGAATCGTGATACCTCAAAAAGAAACATGTACATTACCATTCTTTGCACAACGATTCTGATGGTGTAATCAGATTTTCAATATCTTTATTAGTTTAAAGTTTAGTATCTGACGATAAATTATACAAGTAACACCCAGCAACAAATTTCCAAAATCTAAAAACTTCATCCCATTTCGTCGATCGATGCGTCTTTAGAAAGATATTAGTGTAAACCTAAATTGGTATAAGTTACAGGCTTGTAACTTGAATAGTACATGAGTTATTGGAGATTAAAGTGGCCGATTACTATCAATCGTGTCAGGCCATAAGTACTCCACAGTGACATGAAAAAACGGTAGCAGCATGCGTATAAATATATTTATTCATCTGTGCCTTTGTTTATATCCGATATATACTATTCATGAAGAAATTGGTTAAATATTTGCTAAGTTTTAGAAAGCACAGAGACATAAGGCTACTGGCCTACCTTTTGTTGCTATTCCTTTGATATATGTTTATTTAATTTGTTCATGTATTACATAATGTGTGTTAGAGCGTGTTTATGGTCTAGCTATAGGAATATTTATTTAATTTCTAGTTATTTAAATGTAAATCCAATATTTCGTATGTGTTTCAATATGTTTGTGAGTGTATGTTGGCTTGGAGACGTGGGGGGAGCATTCTAGCCAACCACAGCACTCGTTAATAAGAGAGACGTATGGAGGTAAGGGAGGAGCATTGTTTCCGGAGAGGACACGAGGTCATTGGGGGGGGGGGGGGGGGGGTTCTGAGCAGGGCGGTGCGAGAGACAGTCGCACTGGACACAGAGGAAATGCCGGATACACGGTCACAAGGGAGACTTCGAATGTGTGGAACGATTTGCACATGTTCGTGAGAGATAGAAAGACTTCAGAGTGCCAACTTGTGAGATTTCTGAGGTTTCTACAGTGAAGATGTAGTATGCCCTTAGAAGTCAATATCTCATGAGCTTTGTTGTTGTTCATAACTAATTACGTGCAGTAGGAATCTATTGTTTCCCTGTTATTCAACTTATATTTTATTGAGTTGCTGGACCATCAACACCAATAAGTGTTTTGCAGAAATATACCGCATTCTCAAAAGTACTTCTATTATTTTCACCAACTGCGACATGGTCGCGTATACAAACAGTGATCCAATACTGTCAAATGTTTTTTATTCCAGTCTTTGATCAGAATATGAATTCTTTAGACGATGACTGGTTTCAGTCTGTAATGACCATCCTCAGACCTTTTTTACACCATGTCCGAAAGTGATAAAGCCGTAAAGGCATACATTTTGATGATGTCTTTATGGCCTTATCACTTTAGGACATGGTTTAAAAAAGATCTGAGGATGGTTATTATGGACTGAAACTGGTCATCGTCTAAAGAATTCATATTGTGATCAAAGACTGGAATAAAAAACATTTGACTTCTACCATTGTACTCATCATTTAAAGTAGTTAAGATAGTACCTGCAGATTTTACTTAATTTCAATCTTTCATTTATAAATGTTTATGTTACGTTCAAAATTCACAATTGCCGAGTGATAGGAACCTTCGACCATTCGATTCGTGTGTCTGTTCATATTGTATATTGTAGACTCAGCAGTATTTAGCTTGTAATGCGGCAGCTACATATCCAAGTCCCTAGACAATGAAACCAGCCAAAACTTCAATGTTTCAACTATGTGGGTACGTAGCTGAGCCACACAACACCATCAGTTCATGTTGTTATTTTCTGAAAGCCCGCAATGGGAAAGAGTGATTTTCAACATTTCATTCAAAATTTCTTCTTACCAGTCATAGAAAAAAATCATTGCTTTTTTTAAGAGTATTGGATTAAATGTAGCGTATCTCCATCTTTCAGGACGACAACAAATGGCTGTTGGTACAAACTGGGTTCTCCTTAGTACTAATAATGTGATTCAGCGTCTTGTTAAATAGTGTTTTTGCCCATGGAAAGATGTAGTTTAAACACCTTTCATTTGTGTTTTACATTTGCATTGGTACATTTTTCAAACTTGATTATGTACACTTGATGCACAGCTTAGTATACACAGTAATGCTTGTCACCCTTTTCTACTCCATACAGTTTTTGTCTAAAGAAAACTGATATTTACTGAACAGTGCCCCGATATATTAACTTTTCTTTTGTTAGGTGTAAAGTGTTTTTGTCACTTAAGACACATTGAATTTTTATGATGGCAAATAAACAAGAAATTACTTGATTGTTAGTGAACTGCATAAAATTCAAAGTAATAATTCATAGATGTTATAAAATGATTTGCAGCTATATACTATTTCATTTAAACAAATTAAGAACCTAACTGAAGTGAAGAACACCATTATTTTTGTTCTTTTCTATTCACCTTGAGGACTGAATTGTATCAGCAACATTTTAATTGTCAATCTGATTGGGAAGTAATCGAAAAAAATAATTACATGTGACATTTTTGCTGTACTTTAAATGCTTGAAATAGCCGAATAACTGTCATGCTATGCATCACATTACTCTTGTCAAAGGTGCTTCGTCATGTTCACCAATTTGTGCTGTTATACAGGATGGACTGTATAAACCACTATTAAAAGTGTCTATTTGTGTGGCAAAAATGAATAACTTCAACTTTTTTTTTTTAATGTAGTCTGGCTTAGCAGTTCAAATTTTAACACTATTTTCTTTTGGTGTATTTCTGTACCAAACATTTCTGATTAGATTTCAACCTTTCTGATGGACCATTCCCTTGGCAGTGTACCATGTGTTAAAGTTCCTTTTCAGTGGTCATTTCTGCAGAACATGGGCAGTTGGTTGGTCCTCACTAAAAATGTTCTGTCCACAGATGGTCATACTTTATGGGGTGGACTTTTTAGTACAGAAGGAATGGGAGCTGTGAAAATGCAGGTATTGTAGATAGTTATTGGGCCTACTATGAACAGATGTTTGGATGGTGTCATCAGATTGCGGGGGGGGGGGGGGGGTCAACTTCTAGCAAGGTCGCATGCTACGCTGAGGAGGACCAAGTGATGGGAGAGATGATGTTGAGGCTGTGGGGAAATGATTGAGTAGTATTTTGATCCTGGTTTCGAATCATGAAAATATCATAAAGTAACCTGAACCACACAAGGATTTTGATGTTTTGACTGGCTAGGAAAGTTTTCTTTAGATAACCCCCAAAAAGGTTGGCAAAAGAGGGTACCATGTGGTTGCCCATGACTGTGCTGGTGATTTCTTTGTCTCTCTTTCTTTCAGAGGAGTAATTGTTGTACGTGAAGGTTGTAGTTTATCAGGTGTATAAGAAATGATGTGGGTTTGGAGTTGATAATGTTAATCGGTAGCATTTGAAACCACCAAGCATTGGGTGTGAAAGTTGTTGGCGTATGTAGAGAGTTGATGTCATCAGTGCTGAGTAGCGAACCATGTGGTGGTGTGGATGTGAGAATTCCCGGAGACACGGTGAAGGAGGTGGTTTGTGTGTTTGATATTGGAAGTTAGGCTGCGGGCAAGTGGTTGCAGGTGTTGATCAACAAGAACTGAGTCTATTTCTGTGTGAGCAAGTAACCAAGTACAACATTCCTTGGAGGATAATTATGTTTATAGGCTTTGAGGAGTGTTTAGAAAATGTTGGTTGTGTTTGTGTGTGTGTGTGGGGGGGGGGGGGGTTTCAGAGTAGGGAGGGCTTTGGGGGAGAGAGACTTTGATGGGCCCTTGGATTTGGGTAGGAATTGGAAATGATTATAAGCTTTAGGGTGGGTTCACTGTGACACAGCTTGTAGGTCAGGAGGAGTCAGACTGTTGCCAGATACCTTCTGTCAGATAGTCACTGTGGTTCATGATAAGAATTGTGGACCCTTCGTCCACATGGGGGTTATGTCATTGTGGTCTGTCTTAAAGATGTGGGTGGTGGTTCTTTACTCCATGAAGAGATTTGTGTCACTGGGATCAAACCTAAAACAAGAGGGTAACACCAAGTTGGAAGTAAGGAATTCCAGGAAAGTATGGGTGATTAGGTGGGATGTGGGGTGTCATAGCTGAATGGAGGAATGCACTGGGAGAGGGAACGGTCAGAGTGGAATTTTATTTGGCTCTGATTGGATAGAATGATGGCAAAGAAATGCTTCCACTGTGATTTGTTGTTTCATATCTCTGCTTGTATCAAGTTTATTCACAATATGATATGCAAAACAAATGCAAAAGTTAGATTGAAATCATAAATAATGTGTCTATGTTGAGTGTTCTATATTGTGACATTCTGAGTGTCACCCAATGTAATCTGTTGGTTATAGTTGTTGGCTGTCAATGTGCAGGTCACTAATTTGATTATTTGATTCCTGCCTTGTGCAGTTATTTATCATTCATCATCTTTAATTTTTGGAAAGTTCTGGGACTTGCTTATTTATGAGATATTGGAAATTGATAGAGCAGTCTATGTACATATAAGTAGGAGCACTCTCTGCTGCATTGGGTAAGGGAGAGTTGTAGGGTATCATATTCATGCTTGGTAGGATCCTGATTGAAATCCACACCTGACCATTCAGATTAAGGTTTTTTGTGATATCTCTAAATCGATTTAGATGTGCTGGGATAACTCACTTGGATGGGCATGCGTGATGTCCTTCCCCATCCTTTCGCAGTCCAAATTTGTACTCCATCTCTAATAACTTACATGACTGTAAAGACTAATCTTCCTTCCTTCTATCTTTCCGTCCCACTCTCCATTGAAGCAGGGGCTCAGCTTTGCATGTACTTTCATGTATGCTCAGTAAGTGTGCTTTTACTATGAGGTTCTAATTCATATGGGAAATTCTGCTCTGTTATCTGGTAGTAGATGCTGGATTATTTGTGACATGGTGTGGTGATCATAGAGATAAGCATAGCTCCAGGGTATGATCTGCTACCAGTGGATATGAAAGCATCAGTGAGTCAGATGGACATCAGGGATCTAGCAGCATTCTTGGGAGATGTTGGTCAGTATCCAACAAAATGCGTAAAGGATTCAACCATATCACTAAGTACAGCAGTTGAAATGACAGGATGAGTCTGTTCAATATCTGCTTATACATGAACAGTACAGACCACCAGTCATTTGAGAATAACAAAGAAAACTCCAAAAATGGGACAAATGTCAGGTGGAAATTAAAAAAAAGTTTTGTGACAACAAGTGGCATTTCTGTATAGCTGAATAACAACTGAATAACAGGGCCTAATACTAGGGGGAAATGAAACAGTCATTTACACAAAATGTTTAGGTGCTGTGTCAGTGGACCCAAATATGCTGGAACCTGAAAAAGTCTCACACCCAACAAAGGAGGTGGCGGAGGGTGAGTATTGGTCACTTCTTTTGAAAGGTGTCAACACAACAGAGGACTTCATTAAATGGTGGCATCATCACATTGAGACAGTACACCAGAATGGATTACACTGCAGAATGTTTAATAGACTTCTGAATGTTATTCTGATGCCAGCCATGGAAGATGTATGAAAGCCGCAAATTGCTAATAAGGGAAATAAAGAGAAAATACAGTGTTTTATGATATTTGTTAATATTGAACCCTGATGACCAGAAGCAGCAGTGTTGAATGTGGAATACAGCTAGGAACAGGGAGAATCATTAATTCAAGAAGGGGCTCATTGGCAATTGGCACCAATATCTACAGGGAAGACCAACATTGAGGAATGGATCAGAAATGTGGACTTATGCCACAGCTGTCAGAATTCATGCTGGGTTCTTGATTAGATAAAGGCCAACAGTTTCCTTACCAATTTAATTGCTGCACAGGAAGACAGAAATGTAAGAGAATGGAGTATAGTATCATGCAGATATGTTTCCATTGTGGGTGCCCTGGGAAAATTTTTGCTAATGTAAAGAAAGAATAGTGTTGCGTGACAAATATGGAGCAAGACACCAAGCAATAGGTTAATTCTGTGCTCACTAGGCAATTGCAGGCGACTGTAGCAAACCTGCAGGACAAAGCACACCACCATTATGCAGTTGACATAGTTTTTAAATGTGTTGCAGTTGTTTCACATCACCATACAGAGGGTCTAGCAACCCACCCACGTGTAGAAATAAGGAAAACTGTCTATGCGAGTCAGGTCGCCACATGTGAAAATCCTCCATGGGTGACAGTAGCCAGGATGTTGGGATATCACACTGAGATTACAACCAACTGTCCATGCACTAGTTCACTCTGAGATATCATTTCTTGTAATGTCTGATGTTTGTATTTTTCCAGCTGAAGAATACTATCTTCTGAGATTCAAAGGTCATCATGCAGAAGGTTCCAAATTGAAAATAATCCCACGTAATAGGAGCCTGTTTGTGAGCTTAAGTGTCAGTGACATAACACAGCCATTAGAATTTGTCATTTTACCAGAATGCAGCCATAGTGTTATCTTCGGATAATATTTCTTGCAGGCATCGCAAGCAGTCATATGGAAGGTGGGAGCTTCTGACGCACAAAATTATTCCAACAAGTTCACACAACAACCATTGCTTTCTGCAGTTGCCTACATTGAAGATATATAAGGGGCATTCAAGAATTAATACAACACATTTTTTTCTCGGCCAATTTTGGTTGAAAAAATGCAAAATTTGTTGTGGGACATCATGAAATATTGGCACTTCAGCCCCTATAGTTTCATGAAGTTCTGATTGGTGGCGGCACTATACACAGTATTCAAAGTGCCACCAGTAATGCAGGTATTTTCCAAGTAGAGAGCTGTCATTGTGTTTCTCATGGCAGAAAACCAGAGCATTACAGACATTCATAGGTGCTTGCAGAATGTCTACAAAGAACTGACAGTGAATAAAAGCATGGCGAGTCATTAGGGTAGACGTATGCAGTCATCGCAAACAGGTTATACAGTCCTGTCCAATCTCCCGCATGCCCACAGCTGTGACACCTGCAGTGTTGGAACATGTGGACACTCTTATTTGATGTGATTAATGGATCGCAGTAAAATACCTTGCTTCTCAACTGGATACCCCTGTTGATACTGCTGGCACACTCGTCTACCAGTATGGGCACTCAACGTTGTGTGCACACTGGGTTTCTCACGGCCTAACAGAGGATCATAAAGACAAGTCTGCACAATCTGTGCAGACTTGCTTGCATATTACAAAGCTAATCGTGAAAAGCCATGGAGTGGCGCCACACCACCTCTCGTCTGAAGAAAATGTTCAAAGCCTCACACTCAGGCAGTAAAGTCATGGCAATGGCCGTCTGAGACTCTGGAAGGGGTTACCATGTTTGATGTCCTCCCTCATGATGCAACGATCAGCTTTGAAGTGTAGTGTGCTCGTCTCAGGAAATTGAAGAAATGACTTCAGCATGTCCATCACCACAAAAAAGTGGATGAACTTTTCCTTCTCCGTGACAACACAAAGTGTCACACAAGACTGCGCAACTGAGAAGAGCTCGCAGAACTTCAGTAGACTGTTCTTCCTCATCCACGCTGCAGCAAGAATCTTACGCCTACCGACCTCCATCTCTTTGGCCCAGTGAAGGATGCACTTTACAGGAAGCAGTACGTGGATGCTGGGGAGGTTGTTGATACAGCAAGACATTGGCTCTGACATCAACCCGTAGAGTGGTAACATGCGGGCATAGAGGCCCTCGCACTAAAGTGGTGTAAGGCAATCGCACCAAACAGATATTGTGCTAAAAGTAGGGTTTTGTAGCCAAAATAGTGGGGAATAATATGGTGGTGTTGGAATCCTGAATAAAAGCAACCTGCTTTCAGGAAAAAATGTATTGCATTCCTTAGTGAGTGCTCCTCATACGTATCCCACTCTCATCAAGGAGACGAGTTCTAGTCAACTTTCTGGATGGTCATTTAAACTGTGAATTTTGTGTTGAATGCAAAAAGGTACTGAGGCTAAGAACTGTATATGTCAGCAATGATCATAAACATTACTAGTAGACAAAAGTGAGCTCTGGGTTCCAGTTGCCATGAACTGCTGCAGCTCATTCCAAAGAGATGTAGAGAAAGCTGAACCAGTTCAAGAAGGTCAGCTCAGTGCCATAGATGGAGAGTCACGCAGCACTACCATTACCAAGTATACACCAGGGAAATTTATTATCCAGATGCCAACAATTCCTGGATTGACTGGGCATTATTTAATTTGTCAGCAGCATTAAAGCCATTACTGGCTCAGAAAGGACTTCAATTTGCAGCAACAAAAATCTTTGATCATGTAGCAAATAACATAAAATGTCTGACAGTTAGCAAAGCAGATTTTAAATCTAATGTAAATCATTCCTCGTGGACAACTCCTATTCCTTGGATGCATTTATGTTTCAAAACTGGTAGCTAAAAATAACTAATTGTTAAGTGTAGTTGTATGAGAAGAATCGTTCAAGTGATGTATGTAACACGTATGTAACTAACTAACTAAAGTCCTTGGACCTCCCCTTTGCCACCATGAGTCTGCGTAATAAGTGGTTGAATAAAATCACCAGAACATACGTATCCCCAGAAATTTATGAAAGCTTGGGCTTTCTGCAGAGAATGAAATATTCCTCCACTAGGGCTATGCAAACTTTCTATTGGCAGGCCAAAGTCATTAAGGCTAACCAGGAAATGACTGCTATCTTATCACCTAATAGACTCAAAGAGTTCTAAATTATGCTATTTGGACCTTGCAATGCTTCAGCCACCTATTAATGTATCGTGGGCAGTCTGTTTTAATATATTAAATGGACCATCCATTTTTGTTATCAGGTTAACATCTTGTTTTCGTGAAGGCATTTGAGGACCATTTAAACCACTTTACAATTGTTCTGAACTGTGTCCAAGATACAGATCTTCATCTGTGTCGAAGAAAGTGACTCTTCATCAATCAAGAAATACTGGGCACATAGTAAACAAATATGAAGTCTCTTTTGATTCAGGAAAATTAAGGGTCCAACAGATGTTCCAACTATTCAGCATGTTCGTAATGTAAATGGTTGCAGAGAAATGCCAATTTTTTTGGAGCAAAACATCACCTTCAGTTATGGCACTTTGTAACAAGACTGCTGAGATAGAACTATGCACTGATTGATCGGATAGATGGAATTCTACTGCAAATCTAGGAAGTTGGCGAAAGAGTGATAGCTTACACCTCCAGAGTACTCTCCAAGTCCAAGAATAGTTACTCTCTGACTGAGAAAAAGTGTGCTGCAGTTATTTGAACAGTCAGTAAGTCCTAATCCTAATTGTACAGCAGACTTAACTTTCGACTGAGTGAGGTCGTGCACTGGTTAGCACTCTGGACTCGCATTTGGGAGGACAATGGTTCAAACTTGCATCCGGCCATTGTGACTTAGGCTTTCTGTTATTTCCCTAAATCACTTCAGGCAAACGCTGGGAAGTTGCCTTTAAAAGGGCACAGCCAACTTCTTCCTTACCCATCCTTCCCTAACTGATTACGTCGCTGTTTCGTCCCCTCCCCCAAATCGACCAACCAATTTAACTTTCGTGACTACCGTTCTTTACAGTGGCTGAGATGCCTTACAGATCCTTCAGAGCAATTGACACTGAAGCTTCAGGATTGTCACATTAGCATACAAAACTTGATGTAAGCAGAGAGATATTGACTGCCTTTCACCTAATCCATTGAAGGAATATTGCAGTACTTGTAATACATGTCATCCCTGCACTAACGAAAATTTCCGCCAAAGAAACAGGAGATCCAGCATTACTGAAGACCAGTAGAAGTAGACGCCTTGGAGAAGGAAGAAGCTGTTCAAATCAAATGTTCAAATGTGTGTGAAATCTTACGGGACTTAACTGCTAAGGTCATCAGTCCCTAAGCTTACACACTACTTAACCTAAATCATCCTGAGGACAAACACACCCACCCATGCCCGAGGGAGGACTCGAACCTCCGCTGGGACCAGCCGCCTTAGACCGCTCGGCTAATCCCACGCGGCTGAAGAAGCTGTTAGGAAGAATTGAGACTAATGTATGAAACATTGTATAAAAGTAATTTCAACTTAAGAGGAAGAAAATGGCTACTCATCATTCAAGTCCGTATGTGGCTGACTGTATTGAATGATTTTCACAGAGCACTAACATCAGGTCATCTGGGATTAGAGAAGACCCTTGATAGGATCTGATGCAGGTGTCACTGGCCAAGTTTTTGCCCATCTTTCGTAGATTGTATAAGCCACAATAGGTAATACCAATGATGGAAGCACGTGCATCAATTATTCCTAGGACATCTGGTACGAGTTCCTCATGCAGTTGCTCCATTACCTATCATTGACCTCTTGGGGAGGTTTTCCAAGTCGACAAATAGGAATAAATGGCTGGCAGTACACTATTATAGAAAGCAAGAGGAAGTACAGGGTGACAGAATAATGGGAATGTTTGAAATGAGTAGTGGCAGCCATTGGCAGGTGGCAGCACTGCGGGTTCATGACAGTGACAGTTACCGGTAGCGAGTAAAGAGTCCGCCATTTCAGTAATCATGGATCAGTGGTACGGACAACAGCATGCGTTAGCCATAAAAGTGTTTTTATAAAACAACGACAGTTTGGTAGTGGCGCAGAGGGAGTTTCGGCGTTTTTATAATTTAGGACTTCATGATACTGCCGACCAGGGTGGCCAAGCGGTTCTAGGTGCCTCATTGTGGAACTGTGCGACCTCTACAGTCACAGGTTCGAATTCTGCCTCAGGCATGGATGTGTGTGATGTCCTTAGGTTAGTTAGGTTTAATTAGTTCTAAGTTCTAGCGACTGATGACCTCAGATGTTGAGTCCCATGGTGCTCAGAGCCATTTGAACCATTTGAACTTAATGATGCCATTCCGTCGAAACACGCGATACAATGTTGGATTAATAAGTTTGAAGAGACTGGATCTGCCCTCAAGAAGAAACCAACAGGACGATCAAGAAGTGTTCGTTCTCCAGCGAACACTGATGTTGCACGCAAGTCTGTTTTACGGAGCCCGCGGCATTCAATTCGTAAGTGAGGAGCAGTGGTGGGAATGTCCTGTGAGAGTGTTCGCAGGATTCTTCATCTTGATTTAAAATTTCATCCGCACAGACTACAGATGGTACAACAATTGAAGGTCAACGATTACCGGTTACGATTAGGATTCTCTCAACAAATGATAACAAAGATAAAAAATGACGATGAATTTCTAAACAAGTTGTGGATTTCAGATGAGGCACATTTTCAGCTCACAGGTTATGTGAATAAACAGAACTACCATTACTGGGCAAACACAAATCCTAATGACGTTCACGAACGCCCTTTACATGCTAGTAAAGTGACAGTATGGTGTGGTGTTTCATCACATGGGATTATCGGAGTGTATTTTTTCGCAAATGAACAGGGAAACACAATAACTGTCAATGTTGATCGTTACGTGGAGAAGTTACGAACTTTCATTACACCTGCATTGAACCTCTTTCTAAACATTCAGGAAGCCTGGTTTCAACAGGATGGAGCGACATCACACACTGCACGGCAATCAATGACATATATACGAGAATTGTTTGGCAACCGTGTGTTCTCACGATTCGGTAACATTCCCTGACCCCCTAGATGGCCAGATTTATTAGTTTTGTAATTTTTTCTTATGGGGCTACCTCACAAAGTCTACACGACTTGACCAAGAACCCTGGATGAGTTAAAACAGAGAATTCGGGATGCAATTCACAGTATCCCAGCTGAGATGTTTAAGCGATCAGTGAGGAATCTCAACAGCAGATTTCACAAATGTATTCGCACAGGAGGACGCCATATAAAGGGCGTAATTTTTAAAAAGTGATAAACGCCGTTAATGTCTCAGTTACTATGAATGCAATTTCTGTCCTTCATCAGTTCTAGTTTTATTGTATTGTGGAAATGTTCCCATTTTTCTGTCACCCTGTAGATGAAGATGAGATGGGAGATAGGATATTACAAGAAGAATGTACCAAAGCACCAAAAATCTAGCTCGAAACAAGGCCAATGCAGTAGGCGACATTCCCTCAGAATTATAAAGATTCTTGGAAGACCCAGCCATGACAGAGCTATTCCATCTGGTTTGCAAGTTATATATGACAGGGGAAGTACCCTCAGACTTAAAGAAGAACGCAATCATTCAATTTCCGAAGAACTCCGGCGTTCGAAGGTGAGAATATTACTGAATTATCTGTTTAGTTAGCCATGGCCGCAAAACACTGACACGAATTATTCATAGGGGAAGGGAAAACTGGTTGAAGCCGACCATGGGGAACATCAGTTTGGCCTTCAGAGAAATGTAGGAACATATGAGGCAATACTAACCCCACGACCAGTCTCAGAAGATAGGTTGAAGAAAGGCAAACCTACGTTTATAGCATTTACAGATATTGAGAAAGTTTTGACTGGGATACTCTCTTTGAAACTCTGAGGGTAGCAGGGATAAAATACAGTGAATGAAAAATTAATTACAACTCATACAGAAATCAGATTGCAGTTGTAAGAGTTGAAGTACGTGAAAGTGAAGCAGTGGGATTGTGAGACAGGGTTGTAGCCTATCCCTGTTGGTATTCGAGTTTTACATTGAGCAAAGAGTGAAGGAAACCAAGAAGAAATTTGGAAAAGGAATTAAAGTTCAAGTAGAAGTAGTAAAACTTTGAAGGTTTTCTCTTGAGGTTGTAACTCTCTCAGAGACAGCAAAGGACTTGAAACAACAGCTGAGTGTAATTGATAGTGTCATTAAAATAGGTTTAGGATGAACATCAACGAAAGTAAAGCAAGGGTAATGAAATGTATCGAATTAAATCGGACAGTGCTGAGGGAATTAGATTAGGAAGTAAAAAAACTAATAGTAGTAGATTAGGTTTGCTATTTGATCAGTAAAATAGAGAGGAAATAAAATGCAGACTGGCAGTAGCAAGGAAACATTTCTGAAAAAGAGAAATTTGTTAACATCAAGTATAAATTTAAAAGTTAGGAAGTCTTTTTAAAAATGTCAGTATGGAGAGTAGCCTTGTGGGGAAGTGAAATGTGGATCATAAACAGTGGAAAGAAGAAGAGAAGAGAGACTTTTGAGATTTGGTGCTACATGACAATACTGAAGTTGAGGTGGACAGATTAACTAATGAGGAGGTACGGAATCAAACTGAGGAAAAACAGAATGTATGGGACAATTTGACTAAAAGAAGGGATTGCCTGATGGACACATCCTGAGACATCAAGGAATTCATAAACTTCTCGTATCTCACACCTGGTTTGAGATATCGAAAAAAGATTTTGGCAAAAGGTAGCATGCAAAGACTAGAGAGTTTTGCCATATGATTACTATGTGAAACTTCCATATCTACCGCGAGATTCAAGCGACTACAGATTTTTTTCAATGAAGTAATGTAATTATTTATGTCCATCGATAGCTAATGAAACGAGAACTGCTGTGGGTTTTGTAACAATATAAGTGAAGTCACGCATTTATTTTTCTTCTGAGAATGGGTTGTTTCATAAAGTATTGTCCTGACTTGCTAGTTTAATAATACACTATTTCAGCATTCTGTTGCAATTTCATATCCATTAGAATGTTAGTGAGATGAATATTTCTAAACTCTGCTAACATGGCACCAAGAGAAGTTACGCATCCCTCAAAACTCGTCACAGTCCTTCATGAACAAATGTCTCCTCAGCTACCTTCTCAGTATGGCTCACAACTCAAGACCAGTCCTGTCGTATAGCGTTCGCAATGGCTTCTTTTCTCAGTATTTCAGAATCACTGAGCATTAACTTGCTGCTGTTTATTGCGTCATTACTTTTCACCTAGGTCCATATGTTCTCAGTCACATTTAAATGAGCATGATACGGAGGAAGCACGATTGAGCTATGCCCTTTACCAGTACCCAGTTCGTTGACCTGGGAGCGTGAAGTTGTGGTTTGTACAGCACTAAAAGTTCCATTAACACAGCTTTGTACATGCTAGGTTCAGCTTTATCTCATGGAACATTTCTTTGTACCCAGAGCAAATTATCTGTTTTCCTCCACTACACTGTTGAAGCTTTATGCAACACAACACAGTGTTAAGGCGTTTTGCCCGTTACTATTGTCGCCTTCCGAGGATTTTTTTGCAGCAGAACATTATCTCACCAGCCAGTAGAAGCGTTCTTGGACAGCACTTTTATTGCAAATCTCGTATTCAGATGTATTGCGCTGTTGTTATTAATGCAACACCAACATAAAATGCTTGTTCACAATACCTAACAACTACAGAACACTTAAACCCTAGAAAATACGACTTTATGAGTGCTGACAAATGTTGCTTCATGTAATGTGTGACACCACGTGGTTTCATGGTGAGCCACACAGAGGCGCTTTATCAGCCGAACCGCAGGCAGCGGGGCAGGGAATGCCGGCTCGCCATTGATATTACCTTTGCGACGGCGTCACGTCCCCCTCCAGTCAGCCAAACGTCAAGTATCGCAATAAATTTGAAACAACTGGGATGCATATGGATCTTGACCATTAACATTGTAATTCCGAACACCGACCTGTAAGCGACAACCTAGATGACTTAATATGGAAGTTTATACCAGTGTGGAATATCAGAATCAGAAAAATTAATAATGCTACTTTGGTCCTTACCAAATGCTGCGTCATTTGTCACTCGTCACTTACAAAGTTGAGAATGTTGATCGAACTTTGAGAAGACAAAATTACTAGAGATGTTATCATGGTCTTTCCCATGAAGATCTGTCCTGCCCTGCAACAGCAGTTCAATGATGGGAGTTTCCAATACAAGGAACATTAAGATCTGCATGATGATTGCGATGCCTTGGCAGAAGTAATTCTGTTTACATGTCACAGTGACCATGATGATGTGACAACACAACCAGAATGTAGAAATCCACCACTGCTGCCATATGAAAGCCCTTAGGACCCAGATTCAGGAAGATACAGTCCACCTTCGGCAGTTGTTTATGGTAGCTGGTGACATGAGGGTCACTGTTTCAGTTCTGCCTTCTGAAATTTTTTGTCATTCATCATCAAAGATTTGTAGGGGATTCTGGGACTTATTAATGCAATATTGGAATTTGTGTGAGCATTGTACGTACGTGTGAGTGGGAGCGCGCTCTGCTGAGGTAGGAAACTCAGCTCTATATGTACTTATGTATTTGATCAATAGGCCGGCCCGTGTGGCCGAGCGGTTCTAGCTGCTTCAGTCTGGAACTGCGCGACCGCTATGGTCGCAGGTTTGAATCCTGCCTTGGGCATTGATGTGTGTGATGTCCTTAGGTTAGTTAGGTTTAAGTAGTTCTAAGTTATAGGGGACTGATAACCTCAGATGTTAAGTCCCATAGTGCTCAGAGCCATTTGAACCATTTGATCAATAAACATGCTTTCAGTCTGAAGTGTTATAGGTTATTGACAATGTTGCACTCATAATTGATAAATGATTTTGGCTTTTTTTCTGACACTGTAAATAGAGCTTTAATTCTCATATAATTTCGTCCATTTTCAGAATTTTGATTTCTTAGATATGTTTCAGGAATTTGGATCACTTCCTCTCGTAGACATTTGAATTGATACGGTTTTAGAGTCCTAGTTCATTTTTAGGGCTGCACCATCAATAGAACACAACATTTCTAAAGTGTCTGCACCTGGCTTAAATGTGGAATCCCTGAATGAAGCCAAGGTGTCGTGAGTGGAGCATTGTATCAACATCAATAACTCGTGTGAGAAAGTCATTGTCCAAAGCAGGGTTGAAATCTAAATAGCAGCTAGATGAGATTTAACTGACCTCATGAAGCCTACTATACTAGACGAACCTGCAGCTGCTCGCTTAGCTCTGTGCTACTATCAGGTTGGCCAGTGTCAGTGGGTAGAGCAGCAGAACTTCCTGCCATCAGGAGGAGGACCATCAACTCAGGGTCAACCCCATCAGGAAGCCTGGCTAAGGACTGGGGGTAGTGGAGGTGGGTCGAGTGTATGGAAGGGGGCTGCCCTAGGGCCACCTGGGTGAGGGACAGTTGGGATAGAGAGAGTAGTTCTGGCTCCATAGATTCCCAAACAATCACCCGTCACCATGGGGGCAGAAGTCACAATAGGGAGAAAGACCTGGCTGGATGTGACCCCGGTGTGTGATCTGTGGGTCACAGGCAGAGACTACGAGAGGCACCAGTAGTGACTACAGTCGTCACTGGAGCTGTTTGCAGTGACGGGTCAGGCAAATGTGGCTGACAACTATGTCAAACAACTGACTAGCCATTTGGGCCATGATGACTCCTTCAGTTGACCCTGAACACCGGTCGACTGTGCATACCTCTTTTGGAGTGTAGTGAGACCACAATTTTTGCTTTGGTGTACAGGACGGAACCATTAGGACTGTTCAAAATCATTTAATGAAATTGGAATGTGATCCGAAGCAGCAAAGGGTATTTACATTTTTTTCAGCCCTCTGTGTGATCGTGGTGGGAGGGGGGGGGGTGACATGGACGCATGCGTGAATGACATGGCTAAGGGTTGCTGCAAGACCCCCACTTCTGCAACACCTCAGTGATACGTCATGAGGAAGCTGTACAAGTCATATTTGGGGTTTACCTCATCTGCAAGGCCTTCCACATATACAGGGTGTTACAAAAAGGTATGGCCAAACTTTCAGGAAACATTCCTCACACACAGAGAAAGAAAATATGTTATGTGGACATATGTCCGGAAACGCTTACTTTCCATGTTAGAGCTCATTTTATTACTTCTCTTCAAATCACATTAATCGTGGAATGGAAACACACAGCAACAGAACGTACCAACATGACTTCAAACACTTTGTTATAGGAAATGTTCAAAATGTCCTCCGTTAGCGAGGATACATGCATCCACCCTCCATCGCATGGAATCCCTGATGTACTGATGCAGCGCTGGAGAATGGCGTATTGTATCACAGCCGTCTACAATACGAGCCCGAAGAGTCTCTAAATTTGGTACCGGGGTTGCGTAGAAAAGAGCTTTCAAATGCCCCCATAAATGAAAGTCAAGAGGGTTGAGGTCAGGAGAGTGTGGAGGCCAGGGAATTGGTTTGCCTCTACCAATCCATCGGTCACCGAATCTGTTGTTGAGAAGCGTACGAACAGTTCGACTGAAATGTGCAGGAGCTCCATCGTGCATGAACCTCATGTTGTGTTGTACTTGTAAAGGCACATGTTCTAGCAGCACAGGTAGAGTATCCCGTATGAAATCATGATAACGTGCTCCATTGAGCGTAGGTGGAAGAACATGGGGCCCAATCAAGACATCACCAACAATGCCTGCCCAAACGTTCACAGAAAATCTGTGTTGATGATGTGATTGCACAATTGCATGCGGATTCTCGTCAGCCCACACATGTTGATTGTGAAAATTTACAATTTGATCACGTTGGAATGAAGTCTCATCCGTAAAGAGAACATTTGCACTGAAATGAGGATTGACGCATTGTTGGATGAACCATTCGCAGAAGTGTACCCGTGGAGGCCAATCAGCTGCTGATAGCGCCTGCATACGCTGTACATGGTACGCAAACAACTGGTTCTTCCGTAGCACTCTCCATACAGTGACGTGGTCAATGTTACCTTGTACAGCAGCAACTTCTCTGACGCTGACATTAGGGTTATCGTCAACTGCACGAAGAATTGCCTCGTCCGTTGCAGGTGTCCTCGTCGTTCTAGGTCTTCCCCAGTCGCGAGTCATAGGCTGGAATGTTCCGTGCTCCCTAAGACGCCGATCAATTGCTTCAAACATCTTCCTGTCGGGACACCTTCGTTCTGGAAATCTGTCTCGATACAAACCGCCACGGCTATTGCCCCGTGCTAATCCATACATAAAATGGGCATCTGCCAACTCCACATTTGTAAACATTGCACTGACTCCAAAACCACGTTCGTGATGAACACTAACCTGTTGAGGCTACATACTGATGTGCTTGATCTTAGTACAGTAGAGCAATGAGTCGCATGTCAACACAAGCACCGAAGTCAACATTACCTTCCCTCAATTGGGCCAACTGGCGGTGAATCGAGGAAGTACAGTACATACTGACGAAACTAAAATGATCTCTAACATGGAAATTAAGCGTTTCTGGACACATGTCCACATAACATCTTTTCTTTATTTGTGTGTGAGGAATGTTTCCTGAAAGTTTGGCCGTACCCTTTTTGTAACACCCTATATATTGTGAGGGTGTGGACCATACATCAGCCTCCGGGCTGAAGGCACTGTGGAAATGGGTGGTGGTCAGATGTTCAGTGCTGTTGGGGCAAAAGGTCATCACGAACTGAGTGGATGTAAATTGGGATGCATTGTCTGATACCAGGCTGCAGGGTACCCCTCAGTGGCAAAAACCCTCCAAGGGCAAGCATGGTAAAAGGTGTAGTTAACAATGGCATGCCTGTGACAAACAGAAAGTTGGTGAAGGCATCCATCACCAGCAGCTAGATAGTGCCCAGGAATGGCCCCTTGATGTCAATCCTGACCCAAGGGTGGGCAGGGTGGGGCCATGGTGAAAAATACTGAGCTGGGGATGCTTGATTGAAAGAGCAGGCACAGCAGAACCAGCATTCACATTCAGTGTTGGCATTGATGCTGGGCCAATAAACTTGCTACCTGGCCAGTGCCTTCATGCACCTCATCCCCAGTGTAATGCATGAAAGGGCTTGAGGATGCAGGGCTGGGGCAAGAGCAGAATTATGACTCTGAAGTCAAAGTCCTCCATGGCCAGTGTTAAAACGCCATGTGTGCTATCGAACTGGAAATGCAATGTGAAATAATTCCAAAAAACTGAGTCAGTCTGGTGGTAAATATGCTCCACCACCACTTCTGGATCACTAACAAAACCTCCCATGGGACTGGATTGCGGAATGCTGCCAAGGCGATATTACACGCCATCAGTGGGAATTCATCAAATTTTGTTTGCAGCTGTTGTACCAGTGCAAAATAAACAGTATTCTGTCGAATCAGTTCTGTGTTGGGGCAAAGAGGGAGGCAGGACAGGGCATCTGCATTTGTATGTTGGGTGGCGGGACGAAAATGGACTTCATAAAGTTAACTGCTTAAAAACAAAGCCCTGCAGCAGACTCTGTGCCGTCTTATTTGGGAACTTAGATTGATTCCTGAACAAGGAAATGGAGGGTATGCGATCAGTCAGCAAGTGAAGTTTGCAATCTTACAAATATACATGAAACTTCTTGACACCATAAATGATCACTGAAGCCTCCTCCTCAGTCTGGGAATAATTGAGCTGTACAGTGTTTAACATTTTGGAGGTGAAGGCAAGCGGGCACTCTGAACAATCTGACATGGTCGCACATTACTGTGACATCTGTATGACAAAGAATGTGCCTCAGGTAATTCATGCTGAGGACAAAGAAACAGCTCTTTTCCAGTTGGCAGCAGAGTCCATTTTCCAGGTGCTTCTCAAAAAAGGCTGGCAAGATACTTGTGAAGCTCTGTGCTCATTGCCCCTGTAGCGATAATGTCATCGAAATATACTTTGCTACACAATTAAAGGGTCACATTTTCGAAACTCCGCCTTACTGTCCCATTACAATGCAGAAGTTTGAAATTTGGTCTGAAGGTGCCTACAACCTTTCTCTTTGATAGTGAAAAAGCATGGCACCTGCAACTTCACCCTCAGGCTCAGTAATGCTTCAAAAAGCAAGGTGTTGACATATGCAAAAAGGGTAAGAGCTCAGAAGTTCATGTGATGTGTAATGTGTGTTAATGATATCACATAGGCACCAAATTTCGCTACAATTCTGCCCAATATCACTGTCAACATCGTACATGATGGGAAGGTAGTTATACCCCTTCTTATGTACACATCACCCATTCCTTTGCAATGGAGGTCAGAACTGCGATGCCCAGATTTAAAATCATGCGGTTTTCTTATGGGTGGCTGTGGATAACTTCTGAGGTATATAACTATTCGGAATCAACATGAAAAGGCCTCAGGCGGTGCCATGAAGTATGTAATGAAACCACCGCTCCTTTTGGAGTGTTGATTCCCACACATTCCATGTTCGAAAACAACAGTTCACTGTTGTGTCCTGCCCACATGTCTAATATAGGGTGCCTAGGAAGCCTGCTTTCTCGGATAGGTAGACAGTTCAAGCAAATCATATTAACAAAATTTATTATGAAAGGAAATGATTGCAATACTTAACTTTTTGAATTGTGAGAAGTGTCGCACTCAATGGGCAACAGACAAATAAGAAATCTCTTCAGTATATGCAACTCATAACATAAGTCGCTGCTGTAGATCTCGTAGAACGGCTAGTCTTCCACTGGGCTGTGGCCAGGCAGTGCGGCGCTTATGTCCTCTTCGTGTAGATGGTGCTACTGTCTCGTTGTCATCTTAGGGAGGGGTCGGTCAGCATACTGAGCATACTATTGGCTGAAGTTGTCTCACTGCCCTCTCTGCTCTAATGTTCTTGACCGTCTTGCCAGCACTTGACGTTGAGCCAGAACATTTACTGTGTGATTTCCTACAGGATGACGTTCTTAATCTTTGACACTGCTGACACCCCTCTGGACGAATCTACCCTTCTGTAAGGACATAATGGGCATGCAACCACACTGAACATGATTACATCCCTTTGGAGTGTAGTGCAGCCTCAGTTTGTGTTCTGGCCTACAGGGCAGAACCACTAGGGATCGTTCAAAACCATTTGACAAAACTGGTATGTGATCTGATGTAGCAAAGGGTGTTCATGCATTTTCAGTCCTCCTGTTTCATGCCCTCCTGATGCATATTCATGGGGATGGGGGTACGACATTGACACATGCATGAATAAAAGGGCAAAGGGTCCCTCTAAGGCCACCCCAGTTTGGATGCCACCCATGCACTTTATTGCATACTTTAAAAACGTCCTCCTACAGAGACAGACGTTCATTGTTTCCTAGGCACCAGTGTGACAGGCACCTATTTCGACACATCTCAGCTGAGCAGTGTGCGATTTGCAGGGGGGGATGGGGGGGATTCCCCCCCCCCCCCTCTGCATCAGACCATCCCCTCCTCTGGTTTTAGTTTATGCATCCCAACCTGGGATGTTTATTTCCCACGCTCTGGAGTAAAACATTACATATAATTTAAATTTGTGGAGCCGAACACTGAAAGTTTTTAATACAGTCTTACTATTAATACTATTAATATGTTTGCTTATTAATTCTGAAAAAGGGTTATGTAGTAGTTAAGCATTTCAAAACATTTACAACTAAATCATCGTTCTCATGTTGTCATTGTTGCTTTCGTCTAAGGTGCGTCATCCCTTTACTTGCGAGCTTGCGAGGGAAGTAGTGTGGCAGTCATACCGCAGCAGTCGTACCGCCGAGTTTGGTGAGCTGGGGGCTCAAATTCCCACCCCGGGCCCTGACACAGGGCGGTGACCGGCCCGGTTTTCACATGTTTGGACCCTTAATGGAAGCACTACAGGGAAGAAGATTTGAAAGTGATGAAGACGTCATTGCTGCGGTGCAAAATTGGTTACAGATGCAACCGAAAAACGTATTTTCTGATGGAAATTAAAAAAAAAAAACTCGTAAAACGTCGGGGAAACTGCATTGAATTCCAGGGAGGTTACATAGAAAAATAACGCATGTTTCAGTTTTCTATCATCAGAATAAGTACAGCTTTTCACACGTGTGCCTTTACTTTTTGAATTCCCCTCGTATACCTGTATGTAGATGATTTTGTAAATAAGCTTTACCTATAATGTACTTTTAAAGATATAACAAGGGATGGCTTTTCTCATAGTGCATACGCGTGAATAGTGAGTTTCGGCATTAACATCTATTTATAAATAACTGTTTAACCATGGGTAATGCCACGGTCCAAGCTAGTAACATATATAATTATACTAACCCCCTAAGACATCCCCCCCCACTGGTAAAAGCACAAATCCCACACTGCAGCTGAGTGGTGCTATGTCGCTGAACTGGTGCCTGCTGGCCGCATGTGAAACCTATTAAGTGTTGAAAAGGATGCCTTTCATGTCAGCACTTAGGAAATGGTGAATGACTGTCTCCATACAGGGACATTTTAAAGTGGCCAACAAAGCTGTGCAGTTGGTACTGAGGATGTTGCCAAACTGGGGGGGGGGGGGGGGGGCTTAGAGGGTCCCTTTACCATTTTATCCACACGTAAATGTTGTACCCCTTGATCACGTCACAGGAGGGCAGGAAACAAAAGGGCTGAAAAAATACGGACACCCTTTGCTGCTTTGGATCACATTCAAATTGCATCAAATGGTTTCGAATGAACCTTAGTGATTCTGCCCAGTGCATCAGTGCAGTGTGGTCATGTTCAATGGGGTTTCAGGCCCATGGTGTGCTTAGAGAAGTGTTTTATCATCTAGGGGTGTCAGCAGTGTCGAAGGTTGTCAAGAATGTCATCCTGTTGCTCATCATACTGTGAACTGTTGTTTTTGTGTGCAAACTGTGTGGGAATAAATGCCCAAAGAGGAGGGGTGTTTTCATTTATGTCTGTTATGCCACTCTCAGAGAAAACGTCTTGTGTCTGTTCTGAGTGGAGGTGTGTCTGAAAAGTTTTCCTTGGCCACACATAAGAAAAATCACTTGTTTTCAGTGCTGGGTGTTGCAGTTCTGATCTCCATAGGATATGTATCAAGAGAAGGGGTGAAATGTAGATAAGAGAGGGTGTGATAACTTTCCCTTCAAGTGAGATGTCCACAATGATGTTCGGCAGAATTGTGGTCAAATTTTGTTCCAATGCGGCAGCATTAACCCACATTACACCTCAAATGTACTTCCGAGCTCTGGGCTTTCTTTCATTTGTGTTTATACACTGCTGTTTGAAGCATCACTGGGCCCAAAGGTGACGTTACAGGCTGCCATGCTTTTGCACTGTTACAGAAGAAGGTTTTAGGCACCGCTGAGCCATATCTGAAACCTCTACGGGCCAATGGGAGACAGTTATGGGGTTTTGAAAAAGTGAAAGTGACTTTGTATTGGTATTGCTCAGTGTAGATGACACTATGCAGAGTACGTTGAATCCTCTGTTGAAACTACTTTTGGAAAATGGTAAGTGCACTTGAAATCTCAAGTGCCTAGCAATTATACCTGTATGAGCTGAACAGTATATTTAATACTAGTAATTGCTCTGAATTCTCATCAAGTGGCAGTTGGAGGAGTATATCCTAAAAATCAATTTTTGTAAACTAGTGGCCCAAGCTAGTTTAGATAACTAATCCTCTGGATAAGGCAGTAGGTATAGATCAATGTTAGACTGTAAGTTAACTGTGGACTTCAAACAACCATGAGTACTTAACAACCCATTCAATGTTTAATGATCACCATAGGCATTGTCCATTGACTTGTGAAAACTGAGGACATAATATCGTGGTCCTGAAGCCACACGAGTTCTGCCTGAAAAGTCTCATGAGCTGCAAGTGGAAGCAGGTGAGCTCGACAAAATTGAGGTACTTCCAGAGGCATCAAATAAATGTAAGTCTTGAACTTACACGCACATACCAAATATTGGTTCAAAAAGCTCCGTATATGATGTGCACAGGGCATCAGGATCAGAGAAAGGAGCTGTGGTTGTCACTAAATTGACTTGGACTTCTATTGTGGGCCCAAAACTGCTAAAACTGTCTAAGCCATTAATGTTAGTATCAGTATGGGAGCATATGACTAGGAAGGTTTGTATGCATTCAACATTTTTATACTTAGCTGCCAGTGACAGTTCCGCAAGGAGAGGAATACACCTGTGGCAGTAAGACAGGACATGATATTGTGTCTGTTGCACCAAGGTGAAGCTGGCGGTGTGTGTTCTTGTTCAATAAGATGTGTAGCTGGAACTCTATGGACTGGCTGAATGACATCAAAGCCAAAATGAGTTTCCATGGCAGCAAGGAAATCCTGTAGTTCTCCATCCATGACTGTGTACTGCAGCGTAGTCCTCATGTTTCTCCTGAGCATGTGGCTGTATGCCACTCATTGACAGATAATGGCCAGGTAACCCATTTGCCGCAGGCCCAGCAGTTTTCTACATGATGCAGGCATCGGCTTCTGTTGTGCTTGCTGCCACATTCCAGACAGGACTGCAGATTCTTTGATGTGCACGACTTCTCACAACCCCAAGGAGGGAGAGTGTTTCTCACCTGCTGAGTGACCAGTGCTTGCAGCAGTGACTAACAACCTAAGTAACTTGAGTATCATTTGTAAGAACCTGCTGAGCTTCCAAAGCAACCTTGAAAGATTTTGCAATTTGAAGTACGTCACCAAAACTAGGATCATGTTTAGCTAAAGCTTTTGTAGTGACCTCCCTGTCAGGAGTAAGGTGCACAGTCACACATGGAATCAATGATTCCACAAAGAAAACCTTACGGTTGTGGCACATGAAACTACACTTGCTTGTGAGACCCTGCAAGCCAGCAGCCGATGCTGTACATGCCTGCCCGTGTTGTTTATGATGCTTATTAAGCTGGAGCCTTGCTGGAGCAAGGTGTGTGTATCAGCTGACTGTAGTATTCAGTTAACAGGGCACAGAGATCACTGAAAGACAATTCACTGGGATCTGAGAGAGGTTTAATTTTTTGCACCTCTTCTTATAAACAACTATTAGAAGACAAAGGCAAAGAACTATGCTCCCCACCAGAAATGTTATAAGCAAAGCAGTTACGTTCAAAATGATGATGGTAGACTTCTCAGCTCTTTGACAACTGGTCAAATGCAGTGAATGGCGATGGGAGCATAGCCACGACCACTGACTGATGTATTTGTTGCTACTGAGACACGAGCAGGAGAAGATCAGCCTGTTGCACCTGCGCTGCAAACTGTTGCTCTTGTAGCTGCTGCAGTGACATCTGTTACTGCCAAAGTTCCATGAACGTTGCCATAAACATGATAGGGTAAGAATTTGTTGCCACTAAAGTGTGCATTCCTTTCACCATTGTGTAATGTATGAACAAACCCAAGGTTGTCTTGAGCGGAGCACTGTATGAAAACTTCGAATGTAAGCTAAAAACTCTGTGTTCAAAGGAGGGTTGAAATCTGAATATCAGCTTGGTGAGATTTAACTGAGCTCACTGCAGCATACTACAGTAGACGGGCCCACAGTCGTTTACTTAGCTCCATGCTGCTATCAGCTCGGACCATGTGACCCTGTGATTGTGCCTCAGGTGGCATTGGACAGATGCTAACTTATAGTGCCTCAGATCCACTCTCGATATTCTTTCCTGGTGGGGATATTATAAGCGGCAATCAGAAGGTTTCTTTTTGAGGGAAAGTTGTAGCGCATTTGCAACACAGTGCACCTCTGTCACCTGTTGAACATCGGTGGTGGTTGAGGATGTCATAATTTATTTGAACTTTTGAGACCCCGGGAGAAGCTCAAGTTTTGTGTGTTTCAGTTTTTCTGATGTTATCTGTAGTATGACATTATTGGTATGTTGTGTTGTCAGGCCTCACATTCAAGTTTATGATTTAGATTGTTTACGGTTTACATAATCACACTTCACAAAGTCCATGGTGCTTCCTTCAACTCTTTTTATAATTGAAATACCCATTCAGCTCTCCTTATGTTGTAGTGAACATATTATTTAAACCAAATTGAAAAAAAAAAAAATGCTGTTGGGGTTAAATAATAGACTTAAAATCATATTGTTTTGCATAATTAATGTTAATAAAATCAGTTTCACTTTGATAATTAGACCTGTGAAATAAAGTTGTAAGTCTATCCCTGTTGGCACTTTCTTGTAGCACTTGCTTGTGTGCATGCATGTCTCTGACCCTATGTTTCTATGGATTAGTCTGTACTGGTGTTTTTTACATTCATAATTTTTTTAATGTATCCTGATTGAAATTTGGTGTAAGAAAAGTGTTACTTCCTGTATCTGAACATGTTGATCCCAATATTGTAATAATTGTTGAAATTTGCTGATTAGGTGTCAATTTCCACCCATTTTACCAAAAAATCCTGAATGAATTTCTTCTATGGTATTATCAGTGGAGAGGAAATACACAAACATGTTTTTGTGTGTGCAGCGGTCTGTGGCACCTTCCTCCCGTCTGCAGAAAGAACCAGAATGCAACCTTGTTAAGGGTGATTTGCCAGCTGGACAGACAGAAACTGCGTGTTCAACACCTGCACCAGTGCTTTCGGACACAATAGAGGAGCCCGAAGAGTGTCCTCCGAAGAGACGAACACTACATTCTCTCTTAAGTGTGGAACAAGAGATAGTTCAAATATTGGCAGAAATGCAAATGAAGGTATTGTACTGCAGCTTAAATGTTTTGAATGTAATTACCAAATAACACAAGCTCAGTTTGTAGTTGTGATTCTGCTGTTTTGCCTGTAACTTACATGACAACTCAGTTTTCTTCATAGGAATACCAACTGGCTTGAAAAATATGTAGATTAAACCAAAATAAGTACACTGAATGTGAATAATTTGGTATTGGCTGTTATTACATATAGACATACTATTTATTAGTGACATGTGAAAATTTGTGCCTGATCGGGACTTGAACTCAGATTTCTCTCTTCACAATCAGTCACATTAACCACTTTGACTATCTGTACATGCCTCCTCGACCAGCTCAAACTTCCATATGCCTATATCATTGTATCCTAGTCCCCTACATTCGCAATTTGATGCTCACAGCATTACTCTTTATTCCTGCACCAGTAAGAATGAGTCCAGGAGGTGTGCATGGATAGCCAAAGTGGTTAATGCAGCTGCTTGTGATAAATGGGAAATTTGGGTTCGAGAAATTTTCATGTGTCACCAGTTGGTAGTACATCTATACCTAATAAGGCTGAGCCAAGGCATTCACTCTCAGCGAATTTATTTCGAACTAATTTCATACAGTCGTTGATCGCTAGTAATGTGAGTCTCTTTCCATCATACAAGTAAGTATTACACACCAAGTTGGGCGAAAAGATAACATCATTTGGTCATGATTTCTCAGATTCTCATTCTCACTAGTGTGGGAATCCAGAGTAATGCTGCAAGCATTAAGTAATAAGTGTAGGGGGCTGCTGTGCAAGGATGTAGTGATATGTGGAAGTTTGGATCGGTCCGAGAGGCATGTGTGGATAGCCAAAATGGTTAAGGCAACCATTCGTGATAAGTGGGAAATCTAGATTTGAGTCCCAGTCTGCACAAATTTTTATGTCCCTGATAGGTCGTATATTGATACCGAATACTGCTGATGCCATGATATTCTCACTGAAGTAATTTATTTCGAAATAGTTTTGTAGAACTGTCAATAGCAATGTCTCTTCTTTCAGACGTACAAGTAAGAAGTAGATTAAAACTGAATCAGCTGTAGGAGAATGTCACAGATTTGAAATTCATTAGTGAAAGACTCAAGAATGTAATTGATGAAACTGGAGTCAAAGGAAAGACTCAAAATAAGCTGTGTTCAGCATGTAGTTTGTGAACACAATTGGAGAAGTACTTTTAATAGAATATGCAGATGAAAGTAGATGAGTAAATTATTGCTTTTATAATAGCCATGATTGTGTTCACCAAAGGTGGGTGCCCAACAAATGTAGCAGGAAGGAATCTCCACTGCCACACACATCTGTAACTAAATGGAAGTGGGCTTCCTGCACATTAGCTACAAACTCTTCACAGGGCAGTATCTCTAAAACAAACTCCTTAAGCAACACATGAGAAATAATAATGTCATTTACAATGAAATGAACAACCTTAGCTGCTTACAGGTGTTGACATATGCCAACGGGGTAGGTGAAAATGTGTGCCCCGACCGGGACTTGAACCCGGGAACTCCTGCTTACATGGCAGACGCTCTATCCATCTGAGCCACCGAGGACACAGAGGATAGTGCGACTGCAGGGATTTATCTCTGGCACGCCTCCCGCAAAGCCCACATTCTCAACGTATTATCCCGCACTACATTCGTAGTGACCCCGCCCATTATACTCATTACTTCGGTGCATTGCCGATTCCCGAAAGAGTTTGGGCACGGAAGAAGAAAATAGTCAAGTGGCCGGTGAGCCTTAACTATATATATATATATATGAAGATGGTATCTGTTCTTTCGGACATGTCCGAAAGAACAGATACCATCTTAGTACATATATATAATGTCATTTGTTGAAATGAAACCAAAATATACTCAGGTTTGGTATCCAGAGAAGGTGTGGCACTGATGTAAAGTCCTGCATCAATGCTACTCTAACACAGTAGATGATTATTAACTAATCTAATTGAAGTTCAGTATTGAGAGAGTTTAAATTCAGTTTCTCAATAGACAAACACTTCGAATGTTATCCTGTGAACTATTTGGTGGATGTATCAAACTGTTTTGGGTTTCAGCAGTGTTTGTGGTGACAGATTTAAATAATGGTTGGGAAATGTTCTATTTCAGTGTCTTATGCGAAAGTACAAAATAGATCACGGTGTGAGTGCTTTCAAGGTTGCGAGTGACCATGCATTTTTACACTTTCCCGACAATAACTGCTTTAGGGGTTCACAAGTGTCACATCAGATAATGTTGTGAAAGCTGCATAATATTTTAACAAGGCAGCTGCCCATCATCCTCAGGCACTTACTTACTTTTTTGCTGTGGCTCATCAATTTATATGCTGGGTTGCCAGAAAAGCACAGTCACCAAAGGGTGGGGCTATAATGTCATTGTAGATGAATGGTAAAGAACGTCAACATCAGGAGTCCCCGCTAGAGAAACAGGCCACTATCATTGCACGTATGACGCGGTCAAGGCGCAGCTGCAGAATGCAGCCCAGCATGTGCACGGGCAGAGTGTTGGCCCCCAGTTTAAGTTTCCTGACTTTGATTTCCCAGTAAGTGTTGCCACATTGAATTTGTTCGACTGTGGGTGACAATGCCTTAGTACTGCCGGTGCTAGTTTGCATGCCTTGCTAACTTTTAATCACGTGCCTCTGTTGATCAGGTTGTTAACTGTATGTATCTCCACTGTTTCTTGGATGATGGAGTTCCAATAGATGGAGATGGATGAAAGGATATTTGTATTTCTGTAGTTCTTGCTATGTCCTGTGTCCAGGTAGTGTTCAGCAACAGTAAGCTCTTATGGTTGACCTAATCTGGTGTAACATTTTTGTTCATCACATCTATCTTTAACAGTGCAACACGCCTGGCAAATATACGGTATCACACACTTGCATGAGATTTTATGTGTTTCTGGTCGCCTTAGACCTAGGTTGTCTTTAGCAGAACCCAACATAATTTGCACTTGCTTTGGAAGGCAGAAGACACACTTAGTTTGATGTTTCTTGAATAGCTTGACAGTTTTAAAGCACGTGGCACCAACGTAAAGTAGAAAAACTATCCTCGTGCAGTTCTGTTTCCTCTGGCTGTTCTTGAAGCTTAGTGCATTCTGGTTGACACACATTTCAGATCTGCTTATCAAAGTATCCATTGTGCACAATCAGAGTGAAGATGGCTCAACTCTGCTGATTGGCTCTCTGGATCGGAGATCCCTGTGAACTAGTGTCCGTAATACACTACTATGTTGTGATGTGTGGTGGCAACTTGTAGATATAGGTCTGTGTGATTTGGTTTACAGAACACATAGTGGCCCAAGGAATCACCTTTTTTCTGTTGACCAAGACATCTAAAAGTGAGAACTCTCAATTTTTCTCCACTACCATTGTGAAGCAAATGCTCAGCTGGAAGGAGTTCAGGTGTTAAGGAAATGAAGGGAGTGTTGCTGTCCCATGTGGCCATACCACAAAGGTGTCATCCACATACCTCGAGAAATGTTTAGGTTTCAAAACTACTGACTTAAGTGCTTTGTTCTTAGTCTTCCATAAAAAGTTTAGCTACTATGGGAGACACAGGGGGATACCCATAGCAACAAAATCGAGATAAGCATATGCTTGAAAAGATGTGAGATTTCCTCCTCCAGCTTAGCTCATATGATGAGCAGCTGTCTCATTAAAATATTGTTGAGCTCTCACATTATCTGACAAGACGCCTGTGAACCACTGAAGCAAGGAAAAACAAGTTCTAACTTGACCAGAATAACAAAGTGACTGTCAGTTAGATTAGTTAGTTCAGTTCACATGCGTAATGTGGGCACAGCAGCAACAGCTGTGTAGTTCAGCACTGAATTCCTTTGTATATTTGCTATTACCATTGCAGGATCACAAGAGCCTTAACATTTTTCTGTTCACATTCACTTTTAGCTGCAGGCTTTATTTTGCATATTATAAAGAAATCAACTAAAAGAAAAACCACATGACTAAATGAATTGCAACAGTTACATTAGAGACTTTGTCACAAGCAGAGCGATATGCCAATGGTGAACAAAAGAGTAGGTGCGACCAAGTTTGTTCTGTGGTTGAAGGTTGCTATGGTTTGCCCTTTTGTAAACAGCTAGCCATCCATCACTTTGTTATTCTAATCTAACATAGAAATACTGGTAGACTTCCACATGGAACACATATTGTAATAAATGAAGAAACTGCAACATACTGTAGTTCAGTTAGACTTCCAGTTTGCCAGAATTAAAATAAAGAGTAGTAAACAGGTGTGAACAGTGAACTCTTGAGAATTTATGTTGCTCACACATTGTTGCAAATGAATCCTAGAAAAATAGGTGTAAATATCTATAAAGTTAGTGCAGAATGATGTTAATCTGGAAAAGGAGTAGGGGAATTTTCAGACAAATCTTGTAAGCAAACCACTGCAAGCTAGAGGTTACAAGATGAGCTCTTAAGATACAAAAGCACTTCAGTTGAAACTAAAAGTGCAAAAATGCTATTGATAGAGTAACAGTTGTCTGTTCAGCCAATATTTAAGCTAGACTTTAGCTAGTTTCCACCTTAGTTTGCATCATGACTCATCTCAAACCTTCAGTCACCTGTACCTTTCTTGTACCTTCCCCTCTCCCACCTCATTATTGTAGTAGTATCAACATGTCTTCCAGAAATAAAGTTAATATGTGTTTGTTTTCAGACATATTGAACTTGAATGTGTTTAGAATGTACCATAATATGCAATAGACCATAATATATTCAATAAATTCGTTTCATCACAACAATACAGCAATTTTTTTTCTCGATAAGTGGCGTTATTTGCGTACACATTCCTGCCACTTTAATGTGACCACCATCTATGTCTGCTGTCAATGTGCAATAACAACTCACTCACAACAGGTGGCAACACTAGAAGTGGAGGGTATATAAAGCATGTCGAGGGATGTGGGAAACAGTACAGACACTGCTGTAATGCATACATGGAGCGATTTATCTGAATTCCAAAAGGGCACGATTTTCGGCTTTCGAGCCACGGGTGGAAGCTTTTTGAAATGCCTAAGTTCGTAAATTGTTTGTGCGCTGACATGGTTAAAGTATGCCATGCATAGCAAAATGGTACTGTGCAAAACTGCCACCAAGCCAACTGTGGTGCACCATGGGCCATAGAGGACAGGGGTGAATAGCAACAATGGAGATGTGTATGGGTGAATAGATGTGCAATTGTTGAGCAGCTAACTGCTCAGATGAACCAAAGAGCTACCAACAGTGTCTCTTCTAATGACCATTCAATGAATGCTACTGTGTTTGGACCTCCACAGCAGGCGCCTGGTTCATGCACTCTTGATGACTACCGTTCATTGCCAACTAAGGCTGCAATTTACACATCAGTACGACAACTGGTTGTCCACTGAGTGGCAAAAGGTGACCTTTTCAGATAAATCACATTTATGCTCCATTGGACAGATGGCTGTTGGCATGTATGGCATGAAACATCTCAAAGCAAACACCCTGCAACAGTTGTCAGAGGGATCCAGGGCAGAGGAGGGGCATCACAGTCCGGAGCTGACCCAATTGAGAATATGTGGGACCACCTTGCTTGGGCTATATGTGCGATGGTTCCTCAGCTGAGAAACCTAGCATAGGTGGCCATGTCACTGGAGTTGGCATGGCTCCATGCCCCTGTCAGTACCTTCCAGAGTCTCATTCTCTCACTTCTTGCATGTCTCACTGTGGTCCATGCTGCAAAAGGTGGTTATTCGGGCTCCTGACAGGTGGTCATATTAATGTGACTACAGTGTAATTGTTAGGTATTCAGCATTGAGTGTTCTGAATATCAAACATATTTCAATTATTTTATAATGTAATTAGTATTTGGTCTGAACATGTCTTAAAATCTTGGTGACTCATGCCAATTTTTTAAATAGTATTTTCATTGTAACTTGCCCTGGAACAATGCTTGACCACAAATATACACTTCCTGTTCATAAAATCTAAGCTGATAATGAGGTATGCAAAGCAAACATGTTTTACATATTTTGTCAAGAACTTTACTTTTGTTTGATAGGTACTCAGGCTGCAAAGCATAACTGTTATGAGGTGTGAGGACAGTATCCGACATTAAATTGGAGAGAGAGAGAGAGAGAGAGAGAGAGAGAGGGAGAGGGAGAGGGAGAGGGAGAGAAGATTGGTTTGTGTGTGTGTGTGTGTGTGTGTGCGCGCGCGCGCGCGTGCACACACACACACACACACACACACACACACACACACACACACACACACGCCTTTTCCTCCATAAGATCTTATTTTTTTTTCAGATATATTGTTATTTTGTCATATTTGTACATGGATGTTACATTTTTTATTTGTGTGTTCAGATATAGTTTGTTATTAAATTTATGTCACTGATGAAAATTGATTTATATCATATGTAAAATTTAGAATTTTTCTTTTGTACTGAACTATCTGTCACTGATAAGAATTTTGTCGAAGCTCTCAATACCTTTCTTTCTTTCTTTTTTAATATCTGGGTTCTGTTTGTTCATTTAAAATGTTCAAATTTTTTTTGCCACATTTGTGTAGATTTCTACTTCCTCTAAGATGCTCATGTAGCTTCCTTTTTCTGCTGTATGAGAAATGAAGGGATTTGAGCTTATGTGTGGGTACTGTGGTGTGTCCGTTTTCTCAAAGATGGATATTAAATGTGTAGTGATTGTTTTGGCTTTTGTTTATATGTTCTTTGTACCTTGTATCTTCATTTCTAGTTTATGTTCTGTCCAGAATCTGATTTTTACTTTAGTATTTCAAGATGTGTTACTTATTTTTGAGAAATATTTCCCATGTATTGTAGTGAAATGAATTTTTCTGTCTTTCTTTCTACTAATGTGAATGTTGTTTGCTATTGTTTCTTTCTACATTTGGCCTTAATTTTGTTTCTGTGTTTTATCAATTATAGTCAGATTGTAGCCATTATTTGCTACTACAGCTTTAATTGGATCTAATTCTGTCTTTATATATTCTTCAGCAAGGGGAACTCTAATCGTGTGATCTATCATATTGTGGAAATACACTGTTTTATGTTCTAGTGGGTGACAGTATGAGTTACTACTGGTATTTTTTTGTCTGTAATCTGATTGGTTACATCCACTATAATTTTAATTGTATATTTTTTGGTATGTGTATAGTATTGTTTAAGCAATTCATTTAGTTCTTCTTTTAGTAACTAAGTATGCTGGGCTATTTATGTAATTTACTAAGGGATAATAGGAATACTGTTTTGGTGTATTTTCAATTGTGCTCTCAGTTTCGGTACTTCTGGGTTCATAGCTACGCAACTGCTCATTTCCTTACTAGGAAGTAAAAAATCACATTTTCTAACTGCTTGTTTAATAATTCTCTGAAATTTGTTTGTTGTTTTTTTCTGCAATCTCACAGTGTCATTTACTCTGAAAAATTCTTTTCTTCTTAAAAAAAAAAAAAATGGAGTCATCTTTATACATAACTACAGTTGTATTGCTTTTGTTGCTACTGCATTATGTTATTGTAATTTATTGATTGTGCGTTTCTAAGTTAGTAGTTTCATTTCATTATTATTGTTATTATTATTATTATTATTATTATTATTTTAAAAGTTTTATTTTTCTGTACTTGGTTATTAATTCAACCTGCATATTTCGTGATTATGTGTTTCTGTTTCATTGTTGGCAATTTTGCTGTATCTAATCTGACTTTGCAATGGGCAATTATGGGTTTAATATTATCATTATATGTAGGAATTATATTGCAGCTTAGTCCTTTATGCACTTATTCTAAATCGTTACTGTCAAAATTTTTGTGAATATTATTGGCCAGTCTTTCATAAAACTTAACATTTGACTTGGGTTTGTCTTTCTCTTCATTTTATTTATTTTGTCAGTCAGAGCAGTAAGCTTCCTGACGTGTCTTTGCCTGACCACATCAGTTTCTCTATGCGCATATTTGGACAGTGTATTCACTATTAAATCAAAATGAGCATGAAGTAAATTTTTCCTAATTTCATATATGCTAAGTAAAGCAATTTGCTCAAAAAGTCTTTATATTTGTATTTTTCACTACTTTTTTGTCTCAGCTGCTATTGTTAACTTTTTTAAACACATTTTGCCATGGTAGTAGTTGCTGTAATATAATATTGCAGTGACACTGGCAAATATTTTCTTAGATCACTTATAAAATAAAATTTTTAGAGAAAAAAATTCAGTGGGGAAATCATGTCACTTATTACTGGCATTATGTTCTTGTTACACTTTTTCTGTTTAATTGAAATAGTGACAAAAATGAATTTCATAAAAAAATGAGCAAAATGCACAGCAGCCTCAAATTTACCACCAGATAAAAAAATTCGTATGTATAAAAATAGCTGATAATAAATAGTGTCCATAAGTTTGGCATATTTCAGAACCCAACCTCAGGTGGCTGTATAATATGTAACTCATCAGTTCACCCACTAACATGTAAAACAGCATATTTTCACACCATGATAGATTGCTTGATTAGAGAAAATTTGAAGACAGAATTAAATACAATTAAAACTGTATTGCAAATAATGGCTACAATGTGACTACAGGTGATAAAATATATGGAAAGAAAATTAGGGCCAAATGTGCAAACTAATATCAGGAAGTAACATTTTCGAAAGTAGAAAGAAGAAAATAAAATTCATTACACTACCATATATGGGGAACATTTCTCAAAAATTAGTAACACATTTCATAATAATAATGTTAAAATTAGTTTCTGCTTAGAGAGTAAACTAAGAATGGAAGTAATACACTGAACAGACACAGTAAAAAAAACGATCATTCAGCATATAAAAAATGAAATGCATTGACTGTGACATGTTCTGTGTCAGAGAAATAGGGCTAGAATTGACTACAAGGTACAAAGAGCACATAAACAAAAGCAAAATCAATGTTTCCTTATGTAGTATGCATCTTCTAGAAGATGGACACACACAGAAATAGACACAATTACTAATCCTCTCCTTCTTCATGTAGCTGAAAAAGGGAGCTATGTGAGCATCTATCACGAAATAGAAAGCTTTGCACATTTGCCAAAAAATTCAAATAATGTCTTAAATGAACAAACAGATCTCAGAAATAAGAAATTTATTGAGATCTTCAACAAAGTTCTTATGGGTGTCACATAAGTCAGAACAAAAGACAATCCTAAATTTCGAATATGATATAAATTAGTTTTAATCAAAAATGTAAAAGTAATAGCAAACCATATTTCATAAACATAAATCAATGATTTAAAAACAATGCACAAAATATGACCAAACAAAAGTGCATCATATTTGAAAAATTACATTTGAGATGTTACAAGTTAAAAAAAAAAACTATATATACACTTATGTGCCAAAGAAATTGGTATAGGCATGCATGTTCAAATACAGAGGTATGTAAATAGGTAGAATATGGTGCTGCTGTCAGCAACGCCTATATAAGACAAGTGTCTGATGCAGTAATTATATCTGTTACTGCTGCTACAATGGCAGGTTATCAAGATTTAAGTGAGTTTGAACGTGATACTTTAGTCGGCACACAAGCGGTGGGACACAGCATCTCTGAGATAGCGACAAAGTGTGGATTTTCCCATAAGGCCATTTTACGAGTTTACTGTGAATATCAGGAATCCGGTAAAATGTTAAATCTCTGACATTGCTACACCCGGAAAAATATCCTGCAAGAACAGGACCGGCTACAACTGAAGAGAATCATTCAATGGGACAGAAGTGCAACCCTTCCACAAATTGCTGCAGATTTCACTGCTAGGCCATCAGCAAGTGTCAGATTGCGAACCATTCAACGAAACATCGTCGACATGGGCTTTCAGAGCCAGATGTCCACTTCTGTACCCTTGATAACTGCACGACACAAAGCTTTATGCATCACCTGGGCCCATCAACACCGACATTGAACTGTTGATGGCAGGAAACATGTTGCCTGTTCGGTCAAGTCTCGTTCCAAATTGTATTGAGTGGATGGACGTATACAGGTATGGAGACAACCTCAGGAATCCATGGACCCTGCATGCCAACCAGGGGACTGTTCAAGCTGGTGGAGGCTCTGTAATAGTGTGGGGCATGAGCAGTTCGAGTGATATGGGACTCCTGATACATCTAGATAGGATTCTGATATGTCTAGATAGGATTCTGACAGGTGACATGTACTTAAGCATCCTGTCTGATCACCTGCATCCATTCATGTCCATTGTGTATTGCGCAGGACAGTGTGACACCCCACACATCCAGAATTGCTACAGAGTGGCTCCAGGAACACTCTCTTGAGTTTAAACTCTTCCGCTGGCCAACAAAGTCCCCATACCTGAACATTATTGACCATATCTGGGATGCCTTGCAACATATTGTTCATAAGAGGGCCCCACACAATATTAGGCAGGCGCACCAGTTTCTGTGGCTCTTCAGAGAGAGAGAGAGAGAGAGAGAGAGAGAGAGAGTGAGTGGGGGGGGGGGGGGGGGCACACACACACACACACACACACACACACACACACACACACACACACTCACTCACTCACTCTGCTTGAGAATTTGCCATAGCTGAAAACCAGTAACAGTAAATATAATGCATGAAAGGGCCTCTGGTGGATTAGTACTACGTTTGTATGCATTTCATACAATTTCTTGTGGCTGCAGAACAGCATACAAAAGAAACATTCTTTTCATTTATTTTATAAATTAATTTCTTTTTTGTGCCAGAAATTAAATAATTTGTGTGTGTGACTGGTTCCATGACCAAATTGCCTTGGCTTGGATGGTTCCACATGGCAATTCAAATTTGAAGTAATTAATAATGACTTTGTGATAATTTCATACACTAATTGATAGAGGCCTGCAAACATGTGGCCTTCTGGGTGATCAGTACATGGATTCGGTGTGCGAGGAAAAGAGCACAAATACATTTTTCTAACATTGGCAGAAGTTGCTGAAGACGACCAATGTTTCCTCACCTTATAACATAAGTGAATGAGCACTTGGTTGTGGCAGCGTGTATGTCATGTGCTTGTGCACAGCTATGCGGATATCATGCTCTCACATTCTTTTGCAAATAGGGTGTGAATTTGTAGTGTGTTCATGTGTGATGCACTTTGCTTCCATCCAGAGTTGGGCACATTTATTTATTATTTGTTACTAACAAATAAAGATATTTCTTTGAAATATTATTAATTTACACTGATAAAAGTATTTATTAGTTATCTGTGAATAAAAAAAATGTTATGAATAATAGATATTCTTGAAATCCAATTACATTTATTACTCCAATTCTTTGTCATTTATCATACACTTTTATTTTTTATCGCTTTTAAATTTAGTTTTCAAAAAACCTCATTTTTACAAACATCTCATCAGAAATTTTTTTTTTATTTTCAAATAGTTGCCTTTGTGACACACTAAACAAAATATGTTCTGTACATGTAAAGAGAATATCGGTGCATTGTAAATCCTGAAATCATGGGTAATGATACAAGACTTTCAAATCACAGTTGTCTTCAACAAAACTTGAGAAATCATCAACTCTGCTGCAGTTTTCTGCAAATTATTCATTCTGATTCGACGTGACCTTCACCTCTCAAGTCACGTTCAAAATAAAATCATCTTTTCATGACAGAATATCATTTGAAACCCGTGACCCAGTTTCTTCACCATTTCTTTGGCTATTGTGTGTCTGTATTTTGTTGGGAGCCTCCCTAGGTCTTGGACAGCAATGCTGGTGCTCTATTTGCATATATGTTGTGGGTAAGACATTGCTGCAATATTTACAGTTGGTGTAGATATATGGAAAAAGTCTTCCAGTTGTCTCTTGACACTTAAAAAGAAAAAGGTGCAAGTGTGCTGCAATATTATGAGTCTGCATAGATGCACATTGCATTGAAAAACTATTCCATCATCTACTGGAAAGCATACTTAGAGTTAATCCCAAAACTTTTTCAAATGACTTTGGATGCTCATCAGCATTCCATGAACATTTTAGTAGAGTTCAGATTATAAGTCTATTGATATTAGTCGTTAGCAGCCAGCGAGTTCTTGCAGGGTTCACTCATTTTTTAGCACTACAAACATCAACAGATTGCATAATTATGAGGACGTGCTGAAATGGAATGCTTTCACATTTTTTGTGTAAAAACTCCTAAAGTTTTTAAAATGAAACACACTTTATTAACATTCTGCAACTTTATACTTCATGTCTACATATTTCTTCCTTTAGTTAGTTTGACGACAAACACATTTCTCTGAAGGAAAGACCAGGTTGTTGATACCGTCACTGTGGAATGTCTGACTTTGTTAACGGGGTCATGACCTCCCCTCTTCTTAATTTGTTGATATGGTCAGTGTTGAATATTTGAAATTGTTGTCAGAGCTTGCACTACTTCATCACAATCAAAGTGAAGCTCTTGAAGGTGTTCTTTAAGTTTTGGAAACAGATGAAAATTGGGTGGGACTAAATTGGGACTGTATGGTGGAAGGTGGATGGCAGTGAACTCAAGGTGTTGGATTGTTGCAGATGTCACAGAGCTCATGTGTGGTGTGGCATTGTGATGCTGAAGGAGAGGGTGCTCCATGTGTTGACGAAGTCTTCGAAATCGAAACTCGATTACAGCACACTGTTTCTTGCACATCAACATAATTCTGTTACACACCACCTTGTTACATGCTAAAGTTTAGTGCCTTCTAGCAGCAGAGGACTGGGGATATGTAGACATGAAGAATAAAGATATAGAAAGTTAATAACATATGTTTTTTTTAAAAAGCTTTAAGAGTTTTCACAAAAAAAATTTGGAGGAATTACTTTTCAACATGCCCTTGTATATCAAGGATGCACCCATATTAGATGTGTTAGCACTCTAAGTAAAGTATTGGAAATTAAGAGATTTTGTTAATTGTATTCTTTGGCTACTTATGTAGAGTACTTGTGCATGTTAACAGGGGGAGGGAGGAACTGGAAGATAGAGACACAATCGAATGGGTCTATGTCAGTAGTGTAACTGCTGAAGCTGTCTGCCTATAAGTAATATTAAGTTTCATTTGCTGTGTTGTAAATCACGTAGAGCCATGCTCAACCCAAAGGTTGGATTGAACACTGCAGTGGTGCACTGGGCATGATGGTGTGCCCTTGATTTCCTCACACCGCTGAACTGACTTATACAGCTAGTTAGAGAGAGAGAGAGAGAGAGACCTACATTTCAGCATCTACTCCATAACGTGGTGCATGCAACTTGGCTTGACATTTTTGTCATTGTTTAAGGTGAAAGAAGTGATAAGTAATGGAGAAAATAGGGCAGCCAATAGAGGATCAAACCCAAAACCTTTAGTTTTGTAATCTTGAATTTCACCCACTGAGCCACAGAGGTACATTTCTGTACAAACCATTAATAAGCTATTTATCAAATTGAAGCTGCAGTGAGCCAAGGGAACAAACACTAGTCCTAGAATTCAGTACCCAAAGTAAACAAAGAAAATACAGTGGCTTACATTATTAATTATTTAAATTACAAATAATTTATTCATAAATAAATTTGTTTGAATTATCTACATATTTGAATAATGACCTAGTTAGAAATATATTTGAATAAGGATCATCTCTGCTTATCATTACACCTTGTGCATCCTTCCTCTCTCTGGTCATTGCAGTTAATGCTATCAACTGTAATTAGTCTTATTAATTAATGTGCTTGATTTACTCATGAGAGCCTCCAGTGTAGCTGGATTGAAATTATTTTTTGCTAATTTTGAACAAACCAGACAATTACAATTATTTGTCATGCTTGTCAATGTAAATCTTTCAGTTTGTTCTCTTCAAAATATTTCTCAACAGCAAAGCGATTATGGCTGGAGACTGAGTGTGAGTATTATTTCATCAGCTTTCATTCATGCAAATTTGTAGTTACACAGCTAAATTGATGACCTTCAGAAACATTCAATATTGAATTCTCACTTTATGTTTCATTATACGCAATCATACTCATTTGCTGTGATAATAACTGATGAATCTCAGGCATAAAGCATGCTTGCCAGCCCAGTTAGTGTCACTACATTGTGACAAAGCTGTATAGTGTCTATGTTTCCTCAGCAGCTTTCAAGGCTATGTGCCTGTTGCCTCCACATTCAGTGAGTGAGTGCTGCATTTTACCAAATGAAGCTGTATGGTACCAACTGAGGAGACTACTGAGTATGAGCTTACATGTATGAAGTGAGTGATGGGCAGTGAGTGTTACTCATGCAGTTTTGCCACACAGATGCAGTGCCCTACTAATTAAGCTGTAGATTCTTTGGTTGATTCATATTCAGAGTTACCAGTATTTTAAAATTCGCTGGGAGGTAGCTGCTACTAATCTTTAATACTCATGTCAAGCAATTTGCCACATTGTTTAAGGCAGCTGACTCACATGTGATGGGGTTCTTATTTTCCTCCAGCTACTCAGATGTACATTCTATAGTGCCTTTCTCTTAATTTTTCGAGTATATGTTGTATGGTTTCTAGGAAATGACTGTGCCTGATTTTCTTCCCTGTGATTGTCCACTAGGAGCTTTTACTACTGAGCTTCTTAGTGATGAGACATTAATAGGAACAGAAAAAAAATTATTTCCAGTTTATGTGTTATATCCCTCCAGTTTGATTTTATTTTTTGCCTATTTCAGAGTTATTTTTGGTCAATTTTTGTGTTATTTTCTGCCGATTCTTACTTTATGTTGCCAATTCTGGTATAAGTTTGTGATGGCTAATTTTGGAAGTACTGTATGTTCCTATTTTTGCCTTACTTCTTTTCAATGTTACATTGAAAATTAAAACAAACCTACCATTTAAATTATATTTATTGACATCACATCATGTTTATTTATGTTATTAAAAATGAAACAATTTATATTAAAATCACTAAATCCAATCAGTTAAAAATGTTGGTAATCATACGCTGTTGAAAGTTTTCGAAACAAAGCACTGTCATAACTTCAAAGTTCTCTTTCGAGACTTTATGCCTTTAAACTGTCAATACTTCACTATAGTGTGAAAGCAGCTGTCCAAAGCAAAAATTTGAACTTCAGAGACAAACTGCCTTCAGCACAGTACTGACATTGGACAGTATCCACATATCCTGCTGGCATGGAAATTTGCTTTTCCACTAAATTATAAGGGATATGTATCCACCAGAATATCTTTACATGGCTGAGCCCTACCTTTCTAGGTATGCATATCTGTTTGACATAGCAGCATTAATAGAGCTCATTGTTGAAGAGCCCTTTGTTGAAGCAAGAATCTAGAACTGTGAACACAGACTTAATACATGAATCTGTGTCCATAAGAGTTGTTAGTGTAATTTGCAGGTGAAACCTAATGCATTTCAGCATTCCCTCCATCTCTTTCTGAAGTATTTGTCCCAATACAGTTAATGTTTTAACAGTCAACATCACATTTCCCAATATTTTTGTGAAACAAATCATACCAAAAACAGTACAGTTTGGGAGATCTTTAATGTTGTGCATCAGTTACACTGCATGTTTTTGTAGTTCAGAAGTATACTATGGCCCCACAAACACACAAATCACACCATACCCACTTGGTTTACTTGTCAGCCAGTCACAGCTCAGGACACATGATGTCACACAGATGTGTTTCTGGTGGTAGAACATAACACTGGGAATATTCATTTCAGTGTTAGTTCAATGTTATTTTGTTCTATTTATCAATGAAGTCTGTGGTGACAGCATGATCTGTTACCTAGGCTAGTCCTTATGACAGGTCGAAAGGTATCAGATACTACTTTCCAAAAATCATGATTTTTAAGCATATATAGTTTTGTTTGTGTGATGATAACCAATATTGTGGAATAAAGTTTATGCTGACTGACTGCAATCCCAAAATCTCTTCAAAGAATATTATTTCCTTGTCAAGAAATCAAGTTATGACTCATCAGCTAAGCTAATGGGCTTAAATTAACTGAGGCATGCTGTTTCAGTTTATATTGTATACAGCATGATGTCAAATTAATGGTGTCAGCTAAATACACATTGGGTCAAAATAAAGATGCATGTTTCTTGATGTATAGTTTGCATTTATTGCCACAGAACCTAGTCAGCGAACCCAGTCCTTGTGTGTCATCTTCCACAATTTCATTTGCAAAAAAATATGAAGGAAATGTTCATAAGAACTTCGACTGTACAATACAAAAATGACAGTTTCTTCAAGTTATTGCTGAAAAAATTTACCACACTACAGTCTATTTTTTGCCCCGTGAAATTGATCAGTAGAAACAAAAGCTTTACTCTAAAAATGGTGATGGCATTGTCATACTTCATGCAGAAGGCACAGTCAGGCAAAGGACAGCACATGCTATTACACATGCTTGAAAGCTTTATGTACCCTGTTATTTTATCATGTTCCATGATCTCTCTGTGCTAAATGTTTTCATTATGCACCACTCTTCACTACATAGTGACCTTTTGGTCCACTAAGAGGTCTGTATTTTGTAAGAGCAGAACAGGTTATTTATTATTTTCCATTATATGGTATATACTTTGATTAAAATAACTTTCTGATTGACGTTTCAGTGAGTTGAGTGGTATAGTGCAGTGACAAACCCATCGTAATTCCTTCTCGAGTGCAGCATGTTTGCTGTGTTGCTGATTTTATTGGCATGTACAGAGCTTCACCAGGCATGGCTGGCTGTAAGCAGGCAACGCAGACCCACGACTGCAGTCTGTCAGTCACAAAGTAATTTTAGTTGAGGTGTAGTAATATGTTTGTGGTGAAAGAGCCAGTGACATGGGTATCATGTGACAGCTTGGGTGTCTGCACAATTCCATTGAGGTTTTCTCTTCCGTGCAAATGCTCTTTTGCAGTTGTAGGAGTTCTTGTTCTAACAATTGTACCTATCCAGAGTACTTTTAGGTGAGTGGATATTTACAGTGCTGCTACTTTGTGTTAATTTGTGAATATTTATTTATTTATTTCAGAGATCTGGTTGTACTTTTGGAACTAATGATGAAGAAACCAAAAGAAACGTTACAAACGACACACAAACTGAAGATAATGTGAGTACTGATCTAGTCACACAGCATTAAACTTTAAAGAAACAGCTAAATTGTACAATAATCTTATTTCTCCTTTGAATTTAATACCTGATGAACCATATGTTACACAGTCATAATTTTATTATAGTTAGACCTTTAGTTATGAAAATGCTCTGTGATATTGCAGTGAACATTTACAATGCTTCCTGACTACTTACAAATCACACTGATGCTAACAGGGTGTACCTTGGACAAAGTTATGGCATTTTCCTTCCCGCATCCTCTTTTTGTAATGATTGTACTTGTGTCCAGAGCACTCTTAGGTTAATGGATATCTACAGTGCTGTTACTTTGTGTTCATTTGTGAATATTTCTTTATTTCAGAGATCTGGTGTCAATGATGAAGTTATCGGGGAAAATGCTATAAACCATGAACAAACTGAACATAATGTGAGTATTGTTCTAGTCATACAGCACTGAACTTTAAACACACAGCTAGCATGTACAACGGTCTTATTTCTCCTCTGAATTTAATACAGTTTAAACCAGTCCTTCATCTCAAATTACTTAGACATTGTAGATAACTCTTCACATTAGCGTCAAGATGTAAGTCAATATCTTTTAAAGGACGTTAAATAAAATAAAGGTGTAAGTTCAGTTTTGGAATGTATGATACTTTGTTGTAAACAGTATTTTTCATCTATATTGTTTTGCACATTATTAATGATTAATCTATTTAGCAATATAAGATGATGCACATCTGAATATTGGAAGATTATTTTCACGAGTCATGACAGATGCTGATACCATAGTAGTCTTTGTTAAAACTATATTTACAAGGAAAGTATATATGAAGGGCTACTCTGAATATTTTGAAAAAGTGTCAGAAATAGATACTTTACAAAAACTTATTGTTACATGTCATAAATGTACTTCCTTTCTAGTTGTGTGCTCTTGTGCATTCTCTAAAACCACATAGTGAAATACTTTAATAAATTGTTACTTGAGCTGGTTGTTTAAGTCTGCAGGGAGATGTAGATGCTTATGGTGCCTTGAAATGATGGGCCACTGGTAGCTACCAACACCCAGTCTGACAAGAGGGCTCGTGTAGCCAGTCGTCCTGACTCAGGAGCGAAATCTAAGGGTATCATGTCTAGTAACAGAACACATGCTGGCAGTCAGAATTTGTTTTTAATTGTTAAAAGGAAAGAGGGCAGCTTTGAGAAAGTTTCACCTTTCTATATTCAAAAAGGGCTAGAGGGCTTTGCTGAAAGTTGAAAATCTGCTAAGCGATTGCGTAATGGGACGCTGCAGGTGGAAACTGCTGGTTTCCTATTAAGCTAAGAATCTGCAGAATGCGCAATCCGTTGGGGAATATGCCATCAAAACTGAGCTGCACACCACCTTGAATGATAGCAAAGGTGTTGTGACATGCAGGGATATTCCCAAAGAGGAACTGAAAGACGAGTGGGCTCCAGAAGTAATAGTTGACATGCAAAATATCATGAAGAGGGTGGATGGGGTTCTTGTTAAGTCCGACTCCTTTATCCTGACGTTCAGTAGCATGAAACTCGCTGAGCACATTAAGGCAGGTTTCCTTCGCTTAAGTGTGCGTTCTTATGTACATAACCCAATGCAGTGATTCAAATGACAGTGCTTTGGGCATAATACTCTTGGGTGTCATGGAGAAGTTACTTGTGGCAAGTGCGGTCAGGACGCCCATGAAGGTGTCCATTGTTAGTCTCCATTGAAGTTTGTGAATTGCTCTGGACCTCACCCTGTCTGGAGTGAGGACTGCAGTGTGTATCTGGAAGAATGGAAGATACAGGAGCTTAAATAAAACTCTGAAGCTCATCCCCTATGCGTGGCAAAAAACCTACGGAAAGCCATGCTGCACCCGTGTTTTGCTACCTCCTTCACTTCAGTTGTTAAACAGCCAATGCCGGGAAGCTAATGCTGCTACAAAAACGGAGGCTGCTAATGTTAGCACTAGTACCTGCGTGTGTCCATGCACTTGTGCTACTGCGGTCGTTTCTAAGCCTGTCCCCAAGAACTTCAGAAAAAGCTGTGGTTGTTGACATTGTGGTGCTCCCTACCCCTCCAAAGGTTCCATCTGATATGCTGTACAATGCTGCCACACCCACAACTGCAGTAGTGGCTGCAAAGTCGAGCCAGGGGAAAAAAATCCAAGGCAAAAAGTCCAACACCGATTGAACTGGGCAGAAAACAGCCTGACGATCTTGAGATCGACCTCTCTGACGTCTCTCTTGAGTCTTCTTTAGAGGCTATGGAGCTTGATGTCGGATAGGGGCAACCATATTGCTCCAATACTGAGCTTCCACCCATTGTGGGCTCACCTCCCCATCAGAAAGTCAGGATGAAAGCACTACCCCCTCACCCCCACCCCCCGACCCCCGCCCAAATAGATGGCTCCTATTATACAAACATGAAAGGATTCAGGATGCTCATGGAGGAACTGAAACTCCTAATGCAGCAAAGCCCTCTGTGCTTGTGTTTACAGGAAACACGTTTCAAAGCATCTGATGCCCCTGCACTATGGGGCTATTGCTATATCACAAGGATGTCCTGACGGGGGCAGAGGCAAAGGAGGGGTTACTGTGTTTGTCAGTTTTGTCAATAATGGGCACCACTCCTCTGCTCTTCCCCTGTATACCAACCTGCAAGCAGTTGCAGCTGAAATTTCTGCACGTTAGAGGCTTAAAGTTTGTTCTCCTTATTTACCTCCACTGGATGCAGTAGACTCTGAGGCTCTTGCGGATCTTATCACTCAACTCCCCTGACCATTTCTCTTCCTGGGAGACTTCAATCCCCATCATGTCCTGTGGGGCTCAACATCTACTTGCCATCAGGGTCGAGTTTTGGAAAGCCTCCTGACATCTCGAGAGCTGTGCATCCTAAATACTAGTACTCCGACTCATTTTTGTGCTGCTTCTGGGTCATTCTCAGCCATTGACCTACCTCTCTTCTGCCAGCCGCGGTGGCCAAGTATTTCTAGGCGCTTCAGTCCAGAACTGTGCGACTGCTACGGTCGCAGGTTCAAATCCTGCCTCGGGCATGGATGTGTGAGAGGTCCTTAGGTTAGTTAGGTTTAAGTAGTTCTAAGTTCTAGGGCACTGATGATCTCAGGTGTTAAGTCCAATAGTGCTTAGAGCCATTTTCTACCTCTCTTCTCTCCAGCCCTCGCCGACTCTGTTCACTGGGAGCTCATTGACAACCTTCATTCCAGCGACCACTTCCTAATCCGCCTTCAGCTACTTGAGGGTGTGTTGTAGGAAGAGAAGCCACCAATATGGATGATTGGCGGGGCTAACTGGACACTGTTTGGCCAGTTGGCTGTGTTTGAACACCATGACAGCATCCAGGAATGGGTGGATCACATCACAAGTGTTCCATCATGTTGCTGATGTATCCATACCAAAGTTTTTCGGCCCTCTTCAGATGTGACCTGTCCTTTGGTGGACAGAAGAGTGCCATTTAGCCATCCGGGACAGGCGTGTGGCGCTTCGACAGTTTAAATGCCGCCTGACAGCAGACAATCTCACACCATTTCAACTCGCGAGAGCCAGGGCTTGCCGCGTCATTAGAGAGAGAAAAAAGTGGTCATGGCATGAGTTCCTGAACTCCATAAATCATTCCAGTTGTTCCTCCAAAGTATGGGAAGCCATCGAGAGGATTTCTGGTAAACACAGCCATTTACTGATAGCTGCAGTGCTGCACTAAGGTTGCCTGCAAACAACACCTAGAGACATTGCTCATACGCTGGCCGAGCATTTTGCACAAACTACTGCCAGTGCAAGCCAGGATCCAGCGTTTCGTCACTACTGTGCGACTGTCGAGAGGGAAAAGTGGAACTTCAGATCCAACAGTTCTGAGGTCTACAACTCCCCTTGTGGGAGCTTGAATCGGCACTGACTTCCAACTTCCGACACTGCACCCAGTCATGACCACATCTGGTACTGCATGCTTCGACATTCGCCGGCAGTGTCAAAGGAAGTCGTCCTTGAATGTTTCAATCTAATATGGCAGACAGTCGTATTCCACAACTCGTGGAGGGAGGCAATTCTAATCCCTCTCCTCAAACCAGAAAAGGACCGCACATGACCCAGTAGTTACCGGAGTATTGCCTCAACGAGCTGTGTAGGAAAGGCCCTGGGAAAGATGGTTAACCATCATCTGGGTTGGCTGTTAGAGACCAGGTAACTCCTTAGCTGCTCTTGGTGTGGATTCCAAAAATTTCAGTCCACCGCCAACAACCAGACCCTCTTAGAGGTGGCTATTCAGCAGGCTTTCCTCGGTCAGCATCACTATATTGGCATATTCTTTGATGTCAGTAAGGCATGGGATACTACTTGGAGACACTGTATTCCCATACAACTTCATCAATGGGCCTTTGGTTGCCACTTCCCCATTTTAATTTTGTCTTTCCTGTCTCAGCATTTTTTTAGGACCTGAGTTGGTGACACGCCATCTGATCGATTTGAGCAGGAGAATGGTGTCCCTCAGGGCAGTGTTTTTTAAGTGTTACCCTCTTTGCTATAGCCATCAACAGTATCACATCTACAGTCAGGAGTCCTGTACAGTGCTCCTTATATGTGGACAATTTTGCTGTTTTCTGTTCCTCCTCCAGTGTTGCAACAGCGAGCCACCGGCTGCAACTTGCAGTGTGGTGGTTAGAGGAGTGTGCTGCAAAGACAGGTTTTCAGTTTTCTGCTGGTAAGTGTGTGTGTGTGTGTGTGTGTGTGTGTGTGTGTGTGTTCATTATAATCATTCTCATCATCTTTTTAATTTGCCTGCCTTGAATAGGGGGGACACTATCCTACATTTTAGAGACACAGTGTGATTTATGGGCTGCATTTTTGACTCCAGATTGTCATGGTTGCCCACATCTGCGAGACTTTAAAGCCAGAACCCTGAAGGCACTGAACATCCTCAAGTGCCTTAGCCGCAGGTCTTGGGGGATGCGACAGGGCATGTCTCCTCCAGTTTTATCGGGCTATTGTGCCTTCATGGCTGGACTACAGGTGCACGGTGTATGGGTCAGTGAGGCCCTTGTATTTGCAGATTGTTGATGCTGTCCACCATGTGGGGATTTGACTGGCCACGGGTGTTTATTGGACCAGTCCCATACCCAGCCTCTGTGTTGAGGCCAGGGAACTACCACTTACCATCTGGCGGGGCAGCTGCTCCTGGTGCGCCAGGTGTGGAAGTTTCTTGCAGCTCCAACTTCACCCGTTCACTGTTATTGTTGGTCATCCACCTTTGGACCGTCCTTTTTCCCACCGTCCCTGAGCCATGATGCCATTTGGGATCCATGTGCAATGCATGCTGGAATCCCTGTATGGTCCAAATCCAGGGTTTTAACCACCTGCCACCCTGGTTACTGGAGAGGCCCAGAGTGATTTTTAGATTTGGTGGGGTACAAGAGAGATTGGATCCCTGCTTCAATTTTTAATGCAACATTTTCTACCATTTTATCTGAGCAGCACGACTATGTAGCTGTTTCTATGGATGGGTCGAAACAGGGGGATTCTATTGGTTGCTTTGTTGTTTTTTTGGATTGTGTCCTCAATGTCAGACTGCCTCAGATGTTTACTGCCTTTGATGCAGCAATTTCTGCGATCTTGTGGACACTGGAGCAGATGAGACCCTCTTCCCGTCCTAAATTTCTTGCCTGTTCAGATTCACTAAGTGCTTTCACGCGTTGCAACATTTGTACCCAGCAACTAATACAGTCCAGACGATCCAGGATGCCCTCCTTCAACTACAACAACTGGGGAAGGAGGTGGGTTTGTACTTGGTTCTAGGGTACATCGGCATTGCTGGGAACAAAAAGGCAGATCTGACAGCCAAGGAGGCGTGTCTTGATTCGCAACTATTTCAGTGTGCCATCCCCCTGCGCGCACTCACCTCGCTGTTGAGCTCAAGAGTCTTACATCAGTTGGAGGATGAGTGGCTGGAAATGACTGGCAATAAGCCCTGTTTAGTTGAGCCCACAACGCGTGTGTGGTGTACTACTTCCAGTCACGTAGACGGGACGAGATTCTCCTCACTCGTCTTCATATAGGTCATAGGCCTATGACACATGGCTTTTTGCTCTATGGAGACGACCCTCCAATGTGTGGTGCTTGTGGCATCCAGATCACTATGTGCCACATTTTATTGGGTTGTGTTTTATTTTCTGACCAGCGTCCCATGGCTGACTTTCCTGTGGATCTGCCATCTCTTTTAGGAAATAATCAAACAAATGTGGTTAAAGTTTTAAAGTTCTGTGACTTGTCCAATGTTTTTACCAAGATCTTAGGGAGAGGGTCTTAATTTGTTCCCAGGGTGACTGGCTCACCCGTATTTTACGTAAGTGGCCAGCCAGTGACAATTTTCTGTGGCGTCATTAGTACATGGCATCTCCATCTCCTCACTGGTCATTCGACATCTGATGCTGTTTTTGCTGTTGTATACTAGTAAGACTAGTAAGTTTTAGTAACTAAACTAAGCATGAATATAAGGAGTAGGATAGAGTGCTACTTACCGTAAAGATGACCTGTTAAGTTGCGGACAGGCACAATGAAAAGACTGATACACATGCAGCTATCAGCCAAAGCCTTCCTCAGCAAAGAAAACATACACACATTTACGCAAGCACACACACCTCACACACACTCGGCCACCACCACCGGCAACTCTTACTGGAATTCTGATCAGAGCTGTCAATGGTGGTGGCCAAATGTGCGTCAGGTGTGCTTGATTGTGTGTATGGTGTTTTTTTTTTTTTTTTTTTTTTGCTGAGGAAGGCTTTGGCCGATCCAGCCTGGAGTTTGCATTGTTTAAATGATACATTAACATTATTTATGTGCTCCAGTGATTGTTCTACCTGTCACAGAGAATTACAACTAGAATCATTTTCATACCTGCTGATTGTGTATGTGTACAAAGTTATGTTGACATCTGGGTCTTCTGGGTGCTTCACATTTTTGTCAGACAGTAGTTACCAAAACTGTTAATACATTTATCCTACTGTGACATAAGGCAATCAGTGCCTTTCTGGAAAAATGGTAACTGTTGCCTATGAAACCGTGATTGTACCCAGGTGTGCACCTCTTCATCTGAAGCCAATAGGTGTCCACAAATGTCTTTCTTCAGGCCTTCAAAGATATGAAAACTGCATAGGAAGAGATCGGAACTGTATCGAACATGTGCAAGGACTTCCCAGTCAAACTACTGCAGTGTAGTCAAAACAACCTTTGCAACATGGGGCAGACATTGTCTTGCAACAGAATGATGGCGTCCGTCAACATTCCTGGACATTTGGACTTGATGGCATCCTTCATTGAATGCACAGCAGTTCATGGACACTTTGCAGAAATGTAGTGCACCAAGTTCAAGGGCCCAAGAATATTGATGGACAGCATCACTCTGTTGCAGAGTAATCCCTGCCCACATATTGTCAATGTTGTTTCGACTATGCTGCAAGAGCTTCATTGGAAAGCCGTTACACATCCTCCTTACAGTTCTGATCTGACCCCATGCAATTTCCATGTTTTTGGAGCACTGAAGAAAGACATTTGTGGCCGTTGACTTGCTTCAGACAAAAAGGTGCACATCTGGGTACAATCATGTTGCTGTAGGCAATTAAAAACATTTTTCCATTAAGGCACTTACCATCCTCTCTCACAGCGGGACAAATGTATTAACAGTTATGACAATTACTTTTTCAATAATAATCAGTATACGTACTTTTTTTCCACCTGTCTCGATTTCGTTTGACTGCCCTTTTATAAGAAGGCATCAGATCTCACACACACACACACACACACACACACACACACACGCTCTCACTCACACTCTCTAGTTGTTTAGGTGATAGCCTCTCTGTGAACATATGAACTAAAGCATGCCAATTTCTTCTAACATGCACTACTTTCTGCAGACTTTCCAGGTTGGAACCCATTACTTCTGTGATTCCATCAATCCATCTCATTCTTTGCTACCATTTTCTTGTTGTTCCTTCAATCTTCCCTAGCACTCAGGTGTTTTCCAGTGAATCATGCCATATCATGATGTACCTGTAATCCGTCAGTTTTTATTTCAGTATCAGACCTTTAGAGGAGCAGTCTGGTTTTATTTGTTACAGTACTGACCTATTCGTTCTCTTTGTGGTCCATGGAACTCCGAAGAGTTTCCTCCAACACTACAATTCAAAGAAGTCTATTATACACCATTCAGTCTTATCTTATGGTCCAGTTCTTACATCCATACATCACACTGGAGAGACAATAGCCATTACTATATGGATTATTGTTGTCTACTCCTTAAAACGTTCTCAAGGTTGGATATTGCTTTTCTGCCAAGTAACAAGAAAGTACAAAAAGTATAACACTGTAGCAAATTCATCCGACTGTGGTGTGGGTTTAGTGTTGGTAAACGTAGCCACCGATGACAGTTTTTTGTTTTTCTTAAATATTATGATACGTCAAAAAGCTAGTATTTGGCTGTTTCAGGGTTGTGGGCTTGAGATAGCTGATGTAACTAAAGACAAAACTGCAGGGAACTGGGAAGCAACTGTTATTCCAAATCAACTCGGGGATGATGGGAATACTATGTTTATGAATCTATCATCCAATAATCACTACATATTTCTGCAATTATATAAGCTACTCTTAAGGTGTACCGACTACAGATGTATCCCGTGAAACACATATTTCCATAGGTTTCAAATCAAGTAACGCTGTGAAAAGGATTAGAAAATATCAGATTCCACAGAGCATTTATGAAGCAAGGCAGTTGGTGAAGAGAGAGACTTCAATTCGAAAGTGCAACTTCCCTGTCTCCAAGCTGGCCGCAGTGGCCGAGCAGTTCTAGGCACTTCAGTCCAGAACCGCACTGCTGCTACGGTCTCAGGTTCAAATCCTGCCTCGGGCATGGATGTGTGTGATGTCCTTAGGTTAGTTAGGTTTAAGTAGTCCCAAGTCTAGGGGACTGATGACCTCAGATGATAAGTCCCATAGTGCTTAGAGCCATTTTGAACCCTGTCTCCATCTGGGAACTGAATTCTGCACTTCTGGTGTCATTTAACCGCTCCTAAAAATTCCAATACAGTGCAGAGTTTAGACAATAATGTGAAATAAATTCTTATATCTATTTGTGTGTGTGTGTGTGTGTGTGTGTGTGTGTGTGTGTGTGTGCGTGTGTGTGTGCGCAATTGAATTTAATGTGAATCTTGTTGATGTATTAAAGTAAGTATTGAAACAAAGTTTCTATCAGTCATGGAAATTGAATGTACGTTATAGTGTTTGTACACTCCTGGAAATGGAAAAAAGAACACATTGACACCGGTGTGTCAGACCCACCATACTTGCTCTGGACACTGCGAGAGGGCTGTACAAGCAATGATCACACGCACGGCACAGCGGACACACCAGGAACCGCGGTGTTGGCCATCGAATGGCGCTAGCTGCGCAGCATTTGTGCACCGCCGCCGTCAGTGTCAGCCAGTTTGCCGTGGCATATGGAGCTCCATCGCAGTCTTTAACACTGGTAGCATGCCGCGACAGCGAGGACGTGAACCGTATGTGCAGTTGACGGACTTTGAGCGAGGGCGTATAGTGGGCATGCGGGAGGCCGGGTGGACGTACCGCCGAATTGCTCAACACGTGGGGCGTGAGGTCTCCACAGTACATCGATGTTGTCGCCAGTGGTCGGCGGAAGGTGCACGTGCCCGTCGACCTGGGACCGGACCGCAGCGACGCACGGATGCACGCCAAGACCGTAGGATCGTACGCAGTGCCGTAGGGGACCGCACCGCCACTTCCCAGCAAATTAGGGACACTGTTGCTCCTGGGGTATCGGCGAGGACCATTCGCAACCGTCTCCATGAAGCTGGGCTACGGTCCCGCACACCGTTAGGCCGTCTTCCGCTCACGCCCCAACATCGTGCAGCCCGCCTCCAGTGGTGTTGCGACAGGCGTGAATGGAGGGACGAATGGAGACGTGTCGTCTTCAGCGATGAGAGTCGCTTCTGCCTTGGTGCCAATGATGGTCGTATGCGTGTTTGGCGCCATGCAGGTGAGCGCCACAATCAGGACTGCATACGACCGAGGCACACAGGGCCAACACCCGGCATCATGATGTGGGGAGTGATCTCCTACACTGGCCGTACACCACTGGTGATCGTCGAGGGGACACTGAATAGTGCACGGTACATCCAAACCGTCATCGAACCCATCGTTCTACCATTCCTAGACTGGCAAGGGAACTTGCTGTTCCAACAGGACAATGCACGTCCGCATGTATCCCGTGCCACCCAACGTGCTCTAGAAGGTGTTAGTCAACTACCCTGGCCAGCATGATCTCCGGATCTGTCCCCCATTGAGCATGTTTGGGACTGGATGAAGCGTCGTCTCACGCGGTCTGCACGTCCGGCACGAACGCTGGTCCAACTGAGGCGCCAGGTGGAAATGGCATGGCAAACCGTTCCACAGGACTACATCCAGCATCTCTACGATCGTCTCCATGGGAGAATAGCAGCCTGCATTGCTGCGAAAGGTGGATATACACTGTACTAGTGCCGACATTGTGCATGCTCTGTTGCCTGTGTCTATGTGCCTGTGGTTCTGTCAGTGTGATCATGTGATGTATCTGACCCCAGGAATGTGTCAATAAAGTTTCCCCTTCCTGGGACAATGAATTCACGGTGTTCTTATTTCAATTTCCAGGAGTGTAGTTTGTTTCCAAAATATTGCGGTTTGCTGCAAAGCTGCCATGCTGATTGTTTCAGGGCACTGTTCCAGTTGCTGTTGATGTCATTAATGCTAGTACTGAAACTAACCAGGATAAACCTCTCACCCCAAATCACCCTGAAGATGATGTAAGTTTCATATTTACGTCTATTATCATTTAAATAGTTAATATTTCATGAAAGATACTTGAGTGTCTTATTCCATTCATGATAAAGAGTGGAACTGACTCTCTGTGAGAACTACTCTACAATTGGTAGGCTTACAGAACTGCTTCTAAAACCCCAATGCAGTACGTAGAGATGAGGTGGTAGACATCCTTATTGCTTCCCTTAATGCAGTCTTTCTTGTTCTGCGAAATTTCGGGGGAACTGCCAGGTGTCAGTATTAGCCTGAGTTAGTCAGATTTTCAGTGGATCATTTTGCACACTAGATTGTCATGATGTGGAATGAGTCTTTTGATATTTACATCACAAATTAATTTGTATGTATGGTTACATTTTGAACATTTCTAAGGTTTTTTCCATTCTCTCTCTCTCTCTCTATTTCTACTGGAAAAAAGCTATTCAGATACGAGTTAATAATTCCTGCCCACCACCTTTTTCACATTACAGTAATAGAAATTCTTCTATGGAATAGAAGTTGTCAAGGAGAAACTTATTCAGTTTGTTACAAAATTTTACTTTGCTGTCTGTCAGATATTTTATATCACTGCGTAAGTGATGAAAACATTTTGTTGCAACATTGTGCATCCCTTTTTGTGCTAAAGATCACCTTAAGATGGAGTAATGAATGTCGTTTTTCTTTCTGGTATTTTAATTATGGACCTCATTATTCCTTTTGAACTGTAGTGGATTATTTACAACAAACTTCATGATGGAATAAATATACTGTGAAGCAGTAGTCAGAATGCCCAACTCCTTAAACAGGTGCCGACAAGATGATCATGGATGAATACCAGATAATATTCTTACAGCAAGGTTTTGCACAATGAAGACTGTTTCTTAAAGATGAGTTATCCCACAACATTATTCCATATGACATTACTGAATGAAAATTAGCAAAATATGTCATCTTACTGATTTGTCTATCCCCAAGATTTGCAATGATTTTATGTGCAAGTGTGGCTGAACTAAATTGTTTTAGGATTTGTTTACCCAGTTTATTATTTCTTCACCATGTGTTACACTTATCATTGGTATAGTACCTCTAGATGTGCAGAAGTGAATGTGTTTCGTCTTTCTAAAATTGGGGTTGAGGCCAGTCAATGACAGTTCTAAGAACTTTGTTCACCATTTCTTCTGTTTCCATACGTATGCTTGGATTGATTACAATACTAGTGTCATCCACAAAAAGAACTAATTCTGCTTGTTGTATACTGGATGGAAGATCATGTACATATATGAGGAACAGTACTTTGGGGAGCCCCATACGTGATTTCATCCCAGTCAGAATTAAGTCCCTGGAATATATTGCTCGATTAACTAAGTACAACGTTGTGCATTCTTTTAGTAAGATACGACATTATCCATTGATTGGGTATAACCTCAGTCCCATAAAAGTCAATTTATCTGGGAGAATTCTCTGACTCATGCAACCAAATGCCCTAGAGGGGTTACAGAAATTACCAATCAGTGGTATTTTATTATTTCATGTGTGTAAAATTTGGTGAGTGAACGTGTAAATGGCATTCTCAGTAGAGCAACTCTTCTGAAGCATACTATTGTTGCTAAGGTGAGATACTATTCCAGAATGCTTCATCTTCCCAAAAATTTGGAATGTTGTCAGCAGTGAAACAGGTTGGTAGTTACTGTCATATCTCTTATCACTTTTCTTGAAGACTGATTTAACTACATATATTTCAGTCTCTCTGTAAAAATGTCCTGAGTTAGTGATGCATTACATATTTCAGACAAGACTGGCCTTATTACATGGAACAAATTTTTAGTGATCTATTGGAAACATCATCAAAAGCAGATGAACTTTTATTTTTGAGAGAATGTATAATTTTCTTAATTTCAAAACTAAAAGATTATGATTGAATTTTATGGAAGTTGCTTTTTCAGCATACTGTTGGGATATTGCTTTTGAACTTTTTGTTCCTATACTTTCTACTATATTTAAGAAATGATTATTAAATGCATTTGCTACCCGTGACTCATCATTTATAACCCTTCCATTCAGTTCAGTAGTGATGTCATATTCTGTGACTGGTTGTCCTGTCTCTCATTTCACTACATTCAATATAGGCTTAAGTCTGTTGTCCGAAGAATTGATTTCTGACATTATGTGCAAGTTTCTTGATTATTTAATAATCTTTCTTAGTAATTTTGAGTAGTTTTCATAGAGTACAACTGCTGCAGGATCCCTACTTGTTCTTGCCAAAAGGTACATTTCCCTTTTCCTTTCACAACACACCTATATCCCTCTAGTGATCCATTGTTTTTTATATGGCTGTTTAGTACCCTTTCTGATTAACTTATCTGGACAGTTATTTTCAATTAATGAAATTTCGTGGAATAATGTATAAGCTGTCAATATTTTAAAATCTTGCATCAATCTGTCTTATTTGTAGCCAGTGTGTAATGAATTTGGCTTTGACATCTGAATGTCTGATGTTAATATTCCTTCCTTCTTTCCTTATTGGAAGAGAGTGAATTTAATTTTGTGTGTTTGTTTTTGTAGTAACTGAATTTACTGTGATTCTTGTTGATGTATTAAAGTAAATATTGAAAGAAAGTTTCCATCAACCGTAGAATTTGAATCCATTACAGTACTTATAGCCTGTTTCCAAAATATAGCAGTTTGTTGGAAAGTTGTCATTTTGATTGTTTCAGGCCACTGTTCCAGTAGCACTTGATGCTGCTAGTGCTATTATTGAAAACAACCTGGAGGAAACTCTCATCCCAGATCACCTTGAAGATGATGTAAGTTTCAAATCTGAATCTACTATCCTTTAAACAGTTCATGCTTCAAGAGAGGTACTTGAGTGTCTCATTTCAGTCCTGATGAAGAGTGAAACTGATTTTTCTTTCTGTGAGAAGTAGAGTCTGCAATGTATAGACTTGCAAAAATTGTTCTAAAAGCCAAATGTATTACAGCATTTTGCAGAATGTAGAAAGTCATGGGAAAAAATCCTTATTGCTTTTATTAATGCAGTCTTTCTTGTCCTGTGAAATTTTAGAGGAACTGCTACATGTCTAGTATTAGCCTGAAATTTCACAGAATAGTCTATAAACTGTAGAAACTTTAAACCTCACATTAATCTGTCTTATTTGAAGCCAGTGTCTAATACATTTGGCTTTGACTACTGAACATTAATATTCGTTCCTTCTTTCCATATTGGAAGAGAGTGTGCTTAATGTATGTGTGTGTGTGTGTGTGTGTGTGTGTGTGTGTGTGTGTGTGTGTTTGGAAATATATTATTAAAGGAAAGGTTCTGTCAGGCCCTGGTATGTGGGGTTAGTGATTTGGCAAGATTCTACAATACAGTATTACTAGCTGACAAAAAATGTTTTGTATTGTCTGAAAGCTAGCATTTTGTTGTTTCAGGGCAATGGTCCAGTAATCACTGATGTCACTAGTGGTAATATCGAAGACAGCCTAGAAGAAGCTATAACGTCAGATGACGTCAGAGATGATGTGAGTATTGAATTTATCGATCTTACATTCTTTAAGCAGATCACACTTGAAGAGAGATCCTTGAGGCTTTAATTCCAACCTTACTGAAGAGTTCAGCTGCCCTTTTTCCATGTGGGAGCTGAACTCTGCTTATTGTTAGTGAGTGAAATTGTGCTAAATATCCAAATACACTACCGTATGTTTCAGAACAGAAATAATGTTGTGGAAATAATCTTTTACTCAGCATGTCATGGTGTTGCACTTAGAAGCTGCATCAGAAAAGTGTGGCCAACTGGTTTGTGATTTTTAAAATTTTTTTTTTATATTTATTGTCTTCTGAATCAATACTGTACATGACATGCACATGGTGATGCACAAACATACATTTGATGTATGATTCCAGGACTGTAAGAGGTATTGATCTACTATTATAGTTGTGACTGCTTGAGGTAACAATATGACAGACATTTCTGCATGGGTAACTTTTAAATATATTTTACAATGTTGAGGAGAGCTATGAATGTACTTGGAAGATTGATATGCTTTGGTAGCTCCACAAATCTAGCTTGCAGTGACATGTTTGCATCTTCATAAGATCCAAACTTTCATAATGATTTTTCAGTTATCAAGACAAGAATAAACACACTGAACAGTAAAAAGCTAACCCTTGGTCCTCTGTTTCTAGTGTGATTATAGTTCATCCACAGTAAAATTCTCCCTTCGGTTTTCATTGTTTGTGATTAGCTTTCAAAAAGCTACTTCTCAGTTGTGACTGATGGTACAGTGATTGATGGAATGAGCAGCTAGCACTGATTTTAAATTTTTGTTCGGAAAAATTATGTCACTGTTAATTATTCTATCACATTCTTTCTTAAACTATTTTTGGTTCATACCGAGGCCACTGCTTGAGTTGACAAAGTTTGCTGAGGTTTTTAATTCCCATTTTTGGAAGTAACTTACACTGTTGCTGCATGTTGAGGATTTTAATGTCAACATCCTCAGATGACTAAACGCCATCAAATCTCAGATTCACAGATTGTGTGAAGCCAACTGAGAAAGCACCAGTTTGACAAGGTTTTTGCATGATCCTGGCATTCCATACCATCGTGTATCCAACAACTCAGTTGATAATTATGAACTACTAATTTCATACCTGTGGCTTTGCTCATGGTGCATATGTCACATATATTGCATACATCTTCTCGTCCCACCTCTCCATGTCCATCTCCTCCTCCTCGTCTTCTTCTTCCTCTGCCTCTCTGTCTCCATCTCCTCTTCCCCCTCTATCTGTCCATCTGCTCCTCCCCTCTCTCTGTCCACGTTATCACTCTCTCTGTCTGTCTCCCCCCCTATCCACCTCCTTCCCCCCTCTCTGTCCATCTCCTTCCCTCCTCTCTGTCCACCTCCTTCCCCCCTCTCTGTCCATCTCCTTCCCCCCTCTCTCTGTCCATCTCCTTCCCCCTTCTCTGTCCATCTCCTTCCCCCTTCTCTGTCCATCTCCTTCTTCCCCCTCTCTGCTCCCCCTACCTCTGGCCTTCTCCTCCTTCCCCTCTAGCTGTCCAGCTCCTCCTCTCCCTTTCTCTCTGTATTCACCTCCTATATCACCCTCCCTCCAGGGGGAAGCTTGGTGGTTCTTACCACTTAAATAAATCTCTCATATATTTTAAGCCAAATGACACACTGGTTAAGGCATTAGATTCTTGTTTGGGACTAACAATATTTGAACTATTTCCAGTCATACTTACCTAGCTTTCATTGCTCGAAATCATCTTAGGTGAATGCCAGAGTCTTCCCATTAGCAGCCAGATATCAGTTCATTTTATGCAGCTTTGGCCAGATGTGATAAACTCTGATGTTAAATGACCTTGAAGTCATAAATGCATTAAACACTAATCTCTTTTCTTCCATGTCTATATGAAAACTTTGAGCAGTAAGATAATTTGGCATTTATGAAAAGCAAGATCTGGTCACACTTTATAGAGAATAAATTAAGATTCTTACCAAAGTGTGGATTAAGTTACTACCCTGTTTATTAAGGAGATGTGGAATTATTGTAATTCTGAAGTGTGGACGCAGGGAGAGTCAGTAAACTGCTTTTTGATATTCCTTATCCACATATCCAGACAAGAGGTAAATTCGTGTTATACGTGGCAAAGTCATTTTGGCTACAAAGGAAAAAGAAGGGGGTGCTATTCTTCTAGGTACTCGGTCAACATCAGAATTCAGGTAAGTGTGGCTGCAGGTGAAACTGCTAATAACGCTTGTGTGTCACTCACCAATTGCTGAGCTGACTGCTATATTCCTGACTTTTAAGATATGAGCTCATTTGTAAATTTGAGGATGTGGATGCACAGAACTATAACAGCTGGTGAGAACAATGATCTGGGCATACTGGTCTGCCACTTGGCTACTTGCTTGAAAATGATCATCCTGATACACCTTTGATAAACGTCTTTGGACACCTGTGTACCTTTTCTGGTGTGAGAAACTAGTGCAGCCTAAGTCGCTACAGTTTTCTATGTCTCACATTTTATCATTGTGCCTGCTGTATACATGGAAGGCAGGCAGGCTTGAGTTCAGTTTTTCATTAACATTCCAGTCATTAGGGATAATTCTCTAAATAAGAAGATCAGTCAGTTTACTGACTGATCTGTCCTCCATTACATCTGATGATGAGATTGATGTGGAACATACCTGAAAATCATATATTGTGTGTGACTGCCTATCTAAATAATAATTTGTCATCTGCATGACAGGCTTACCCACTTCTTGTAAGCAATTAGTCAACTATATTTCTTTGTATGCTGGGCACTTTGAAATTTGAATGTATTCAATAAGGGACATCTTAAATGTCTGAGCTGCACCATGAGGTGGATTTCAAAAGTATTTATGTGACAGACCAGCGTTCTGGCATACAACCCATCACCAGTGGCACATACTGTGCATGTCTACATGAATTGACATGCCTGTCAGGCGTAAAATCTTTATGATGGTTATAAATGATGTTGATCTCTGTGGTACATAGATTGTCATATGTACACTCTTTGACACAAAACTCGACCGGCGGCCGGCTGCTTCAGAAGCTAAGTCCGCGCCGATCGCGACATGGGACAAAAAAACTGGCCAACTCGCTAATTCTTTAAGTCCGGTTATCTGCACAATCTGGCAACACTGTAGACTGCAGCACTTCCTGGAGGAAAACTTGTCCCATGATAGAGAAACTCTAGGCTGATTATGCCTGTGGTCTAGCGGTAGCGTGCGTTGTTTCTGTTCATAATGTCAGTGGATCGAGAGCAGCTGGCATAAAATATTTTTATAGCCTCTTCTGTCTGAATGCTGAAGACTTGAATGTAATGGTAGCGCAGATTCAATCTATTTCGCTTTCTGACACACCGATATCAAAATTTTATCCAGTAACGATTTTGCGGCAGATTTCCTGCAGACTGTCCTCCTCTGGACGCCGTATGCGGCAAAGCTCCGGGATCCATTTGCTGGCTACTGGCAGCGGCCGTGGCGACAGCAGCGGCGCTGCACTCTCCTGTCCTTTATCGAAAGCGCCAGCTACCGCTCATCGCTATTGATGATTTAAAACGCTTTATTATTAAATGTTGCTCCACAGAAAATTTCTACAAATTCCATTCACGCTCAAAAGCAACGGAGACAGACTCCCTGATTAGTAGGTGGCAAGAGCTGAGTATGGCCTGAAATTAATTTTATTGACTGGGACAAAATTAAACCACCTCACTACATTCGATGAATTTATAAATGCTTCATACCTCGTTTCTTTTCCTTTCAAACTCAATTATTTGTGCAACTTTAGGTCAATGTTTGGATGTTTTCGTCAAGCCAGAGTGAGCGTCTGTGGTGTAAAGTGTATTACAGTTCTTGTTTCATTCCTTATGGTAAGTCTATCAGATAAACTGTGTGAATACCTTGCAATGCATGTTCTGTAGCAGTGCAGGAACACTGCACATTTGGAGTTCCATGTATGGGTTCATGAAGTATTTATTGTTGATCGGAAGTGATAGTTAAGGTCATCAGAAAAATTTGTCCTTTTGGAGGTTTCAGAGAACGGAAAGGAATTGCTAACGCCGGTGTTAGAAAATGTCTACAGTTAAATGCTATTGGAAAAATTTAGAAGAGGAGAACTATATTAATCAACATGTGCACTTCATAAACAACCTTCTGACATGTTAGACCTATATGACGAAGAAAGCTCAAATTTATATCGTTGACAGTCGGTTTGAATCTTTTGAGGATCTATTTTACAGTGAAGCACCTTGGCATTTGCAAAGCAGACATCCATGATATTAACTTAATTTACCAAGTCGAAATCGGACTAAGATTGATGTTTAAAGGTATTCTTCAGATTTCGCATAAGGAATTTTTACTAGCAGTTTGCAACTCCATTAATTAAAATGGAAAATAAAAGGTTGTAATCAGCGGCTTCTACCCTGATTGGAACTGCTATGTCATATAGTACGAGCACTGCAACTCACAAGGGAACCTCTGAGCTAATGACACACTGTCGGCAAGAGGCGGACTATAGTCACTGCGATGTTGCCTGAGCCTCAAAACGCTGCCTTAAACACACAAACAGAGGAGGAGGAGATGAAGCTTATTCGAATTGAATATAATGTAAGATACCAAACACTTTGCACCTTGATGTCGAATTTGTCCACGTGCAATCTTTTGCAGCATACACATTGAATGTCATGATTACCATGAGAATGAAGAAATATGTTGGTAAGGATGGAAGCAAGAAGAGACGCAGTCAACAAATATTCGATTCCTCATGGCATTCATTTCATTTGAGACGTAAGAAGAGGTAAAGCGGGATATTACTTTTGTTAACACGAAAGATATGCCGCACATATCGATAACGTTGAAGTCTGCGTCTTCATATGTTTCCTCCTTGAAATCTGTATGCTCTATTATATACTAAGTAGCCCGACCATTGTTTCAGTAATGTTACCCTCTTGTTTGACCCCGTAACAATGAACAGATTCCAAATGCATGTCTCTGCATGAAAGTAGCTGTTCGAACCCTTCCTGGGTTGTTTTTTGTGTTTTATTGCATGGAATTCCTGAAGCAGACCACTGTGCCTTCCCCCCTCGTGGGTTAGGTCTCAAAACTAAACCGCTTTTTACCCAATGGCATAATTTATTCAGACAGCATCAGCACAAGACTATCAAACAAAGCCTTCCATTTAGAGTTGCAACACTCTAACCAGCACTGACCAAAGTGTAATCCACGGTCATGGTCCGAAATTAGCAGCTGTCTGCTACTGTGGCAGCCGGCTGAGGTGGCCAAGCGGTTCTAGGTGCTACAGTCTGGAACCGCGCGACCGATACGGTCGCAGGTTCAAATCCTGCCTCGGGCATGGATGTGTGTGATGTCCTTAGGTTAGTTAGGTTTAAGTAGTTCTAAGTTCTAGGGGACTGATGACCTCAGAAGCTAAGTCCCATAGTGCTCAGAGCCAGTTGAACAGTTGCTACTGTGGCAAAGTCCATACTACACTTTCGATTCCGCAGCACCATTTTATCTGGTAAGACTGTGTAGTTGCAGAGTTGTGCCAGCATGTCTGTCCTCACACTGTCAACTTTATGTATCTCACTTCTCCTGTAGCGTCGATCACGAGGACCCGAAGTAAATGAGTGTATTCTGCATGACGTAACATTCAGTATTCCCTTCTTTCATAGCCACTCTTCATGTGCATCGATACCAAATAGGAATGTGAAAACTCTTGCGAGTGAGAGAATGACAATAACAATCGTAACAAGAACAAGCAAATAATGAAGTTTATTCCAACGCAGAACGAGAATGGCTTTAAATATGAAAATCTATATCTATATCCATATCTATTGATCTTTGAATTGGAACAATGCAAATATATTCTTAGCATTTAGTTTCTGAATTTAGTTCTGGATGTTTGCAGAGAAAGGGAAAAGTCGGTACTTCTCGCTAGTGTAATATAATGTGAACCAGCAACTACCCTTTCCTTAGAACACGACTCAAGCAGGTCCCCAAGTAGGTACCAAGGCACTGCTGCATTCTGTTCCCTGACATTGCTCTGATGACGGTTAATGCAGATAGTTCCGATTATGAAATACAAAACGTATTGCAGGTTAGTTCCTAGGATAGTAACATTAAATTTGCGTTGTAGACAGCACATGAACGTGACAACTATCCATATTACTCATCAATATAAAAAGACAATATTATGGGTATTTAGCAGGATTACTCAACATGAATTCTGAAATTGGGTGACTGACCGCACAGGTGCTAAACGTCGTCAAGAGTATACGATGTCCTAATCGCATTAGGAATATGAAGATGATCTTCGACAGCTAGCAACTTTCACATTGCTATCTCCACCCTACTCCAGACAGCCCTCGGTGGCATTGCACTACGTTGCCGATGTAATGGAAGGCCTTCAAACCGACAACAGACCACATATTGAAAAATACAAGCGAATTCTCTTGCAGCGTAAGCTTATTGTAACTAATCTAAAAATTATTGGAGAGGAACATTGTCCTATTCAAAAAAAGTAAAATGTTACTCACTGTTGACGTCAAACGGACATTATCTATGTCCTGTCTTGTGTCCTACTCATCTATAATATCAAGTGTACTATCAAATTGATTATATATAATGGATGGTAATGTAATGCATTGATACCAGATGATGGGTTCACAACAGTATTGATGCGAAAATAAAACAGAAGTTCGCAAAAGTGCAGTTGTGCATTTTCGTACGTTTTCACCTCGAGATGTACAGTCGTGCTCAAAAGTATCCGAACGACCTGAATTGCATTTCACCTGATTCGCATGCAACCAGCATAACGCAGCTGTCTAGCAGGTCCACTAATCACTCCTTGGTACAGTCGTTTGACTATTGAAAATGGTTCCAATAAGTCACCACTAGAAAACACTGCTCTGTATCGCAGTAACTCAAGATTTAAAGTAATACCACGATACTACAAATATCAGGGAACACCTTATCACAGATAAGACTGTCCTTAAGGCTTGTAAGCTCACATTTATTACAATAAATGACATATCTGAAATGTTACCACTCTCATTATTACGTCAGATTGGTAATGCACGTAGTAAGTTGGTCATATTCATGATTTCCTCTTCAAAGTAACATTCCGTACTTATTATTTAACACAAAATGACATTAAAAATTTAAGTTATTCATGAGCAGCTAGTTGAGAATATGTATGAACTTCAAATGACACGACGAACCGTCTTGTTCCGCATATGGGTTCAAACCCAGCTCATGCAGACTAAGCAAAGATTTTGTGACTGACGGAAACTAACAGTCATTCCTGATTAGGCATACAGAGAGTGATGTACCTCAGTTTTAGATAGTATCAGTTAGCAAATATCAACTTTAAATTGCATAACGCAAACATTTTTAACAGACGACGCGAATTCCTACCCAGCATCTATTGTCTCTGTTAACGAACTACGAGAGATGTTAAATATTGCTTCTTCACAAGTAACTTACTTGAAATGCCATGAGGTAAAGCTTTGTGTTGGACACTGATTCGAACCCAGAACCTAATCGGATTGCTATTGAAGCACAGTCAAATGTGACATATCAGATTTTCGCGGCAGTAGCTAGATGTTTTAACTGAAATGACGAGACGAAACATTAATTTTTTCCTTCCTAGGACTCCAACCCGGCACCTATCGCTGTTATATTCTAGAGAAAAGGAACGTTAAATATGGGTTTGTTGCACCAGCAGTGACATGTGACCATGTTTGAACTAGAAATAATATGACGAAGAGTTCAGCGCTCACTGGTAATAGAGTCCCACACATATCGTTGTTGACTACACACAAAGAGACATCAGCTACTGAATTTTTCTCCACCAGCTGCTCAGAATAACATGTTGAACTTACAGTCATCTCGCAAATAGTTCTGTGTCTCACTGGGAGTTAAAAACGTCAGATATCGTTAGTGTTGACAACGAATGAAAATACATTAAAAATCAAAATTATTATCCAGCAGCAGATAGGTGTTCTCATGCTAGAGCTTGATAATACATAATTAAGTCTTTAGTGCCAGGCCAGGATTCGATCCCATTCACGCGTAATATGTGGAAATGTTGAGGAATCTGCAGTTTTGAACAAACAACAAATTGCAGCCGAGCTGTATTGCCACGAAGGGATCAAATTCCGCATTAAGGGCAATCTGAGTAGCATTCCCGGTTCAGAACCAATTCTATCGACATACAGAAGCTCGGATAAAAGACGGAATAAGTATCCTGTGACCATACATAGCGTTTGTTTCGTCACTTGAAATAAATAACTAGTATAAGAAAGGTTACTGGTGATAGAGTTTCTACATGTCGCCACTCCAGACTTTATTGTGGTTCAACCTACCGTCTACTTGGTAGAGAATGAATATCATCTTTAATGTGAATTTTCAGACCACACTGCCATTATATCTTCTTCACTTGGTGTAGCCAGGAGAGAATGGAATCTATCTCTCTCTATCTAAAATTATTGACAGAAGTGGAAATCGAACCCAGACCATAGGTATAACAACCTACCATCCGTCCAACAGACCATGAAATGCTCTTCTCTGCGACTCATTTTTCTATCGTGATGCTGTTGCGCCACACTGGATGAGAATTCTGACACACAGGCTCCCTGTAGTAATTTGCAGCATGTTCAGTAAATTCATTTACTTGGTTGACCGAATCACCATGAACTAGCTGCCTCGGCTACCCAGTGCATACATTCGACTCTATTTTGTAATCACCGAAATAAAATCACGTAACTGCCACCTACACAGAACTGCCAACAGTGTAGGATGCAGAAGTTTAAATAGGAAGTGTTCCTTTCCACGTGAGCTATTCTATTGCGCTATCTGTTTGTAGAAAACGTCATTCAGTCCAAAAGAAAAGCTGTAACTGTTTGTCTCTCAGAAGTCAAGACCTGGCAATATGCATAATCTCACAGTACTGTGGAATCCAAAAATTTTGGAGGAATAGTTGTCGAGCTCGGGAGCTGTTGTAGCTACGTGTCAGCTAGTAGCGTAGATAAGATGTCGCGAGTTAGAATACATTCAGTGCTACATTTTTTAAAACGCAATTCTGCTGTCTGCTGAAGTTATCAATGTAATGGAACTTTGAACATAATTCCCTTCACTTCTCAACCCAAAGTAGTCGCATGTGGAAAAACGGCTAACTACTGTGACATTTTGTTCTATTCAGGTTTAATAGACAGCAGGCAGCAGATTCATCTCGAAGATGTGTAGGGAGAGCGCATCGTGCCATAATATGTCAGAAAAGAATTTTCTATATTAGCTGTCGTGTGGTAGTGAGATTTTATTCTTCTTCAAACTTTGTTTGACAAGTGACTCAGAACAAGTTTTCTACATGCATGTAATCAATAAACTGCATGTGCATTGTCAGACTGTCATAGGTAACATCAGAGAATTCGCATATATCGTTGATGATTAATTTCTCTCTCATGTTTACTATTGTTTTAACAACACTATAGGAAACCTTACGAAAATTGTGCACTGTATTATAAGAAATGAAATAAAACTAACCACGATAACCTTACGACAAAAGTCTGTTTTAATAAAACCGAGTATCTGTACACAAGCGTGCCTCTATCGACACGAATTAGTAAAATACTACTCACTTAGATTTTGATTGGGTCTGTGTTTAATTGGTATGCTGTGTCATACTCAAGAGGTATACAAATGTGGCATTTCATAAATATAGTTACGTATTCCTAGAAACCCAAAATTCGCTTGTCAGCAGTGGAAAGAGGCGTTACCTGTTGTGCAGCATTGTAAGGTTTTCAACATTGCACTATGAGCCGAAAGCATTTTCTTGCGATTTCCTTATTGATGTTTGATCCGACTGCTTGTAGCTCTTTCACAGAAGGGATAAAAACGTTGCAGTCAGTGAGACTGGAACTGCGAACCATAACAGACGCTTTTTCACAGATCAGCACGTTACCACAGAGCTGGCGAAGAGGTATGGGTCTGAGCTTCCTCTTACGACGCCAATAGTGACTAGGACTCGTAAGCCGCTATTTAAAGGTCGAGATTGGTTGTGATTTCCACGTGGGCTGAAAACCGTAAATTTACAATCTTTTGTTAACCTTCAAGCGATAATAACTCAGATTATTCAATGGAAATGACAAGTAAAATCAAGTGAACTTTGAGGCTTAATTCCGTGCACACCAGGAAGTAACTCGTCGATCACAGAGTTGCCAAACATACATTGCCTTGTTGCCAAATCTCAGTTACAGTACCAGCAGGAAGAAGACGAACCGATGTGATCCTACAGCGGGCTGGGAAGTGACCATAGCTGGTGTCTCCAAGTTGAGCCTGCTACGGCCTGGAATACGTAATGCGTCTGATTTGCTTTCTGTAACTAGGTTTAGGGACTGGAGCCTAGTTACTAATAATACTCAAAACTGACTGCAAACTAAGCATCATAAATCAGTAACTCTCATTGTTGTTTTTGTATTTCTTTCGTAAGTGTACTCAAAACTAAGGAACTCATCCACAGGCGTTTTCGTGCCTCGCCGATATTCGAGCACAACAAACAAATAAAAATAAAAAAGAATGTGTGTGTGTGTGTGTGTGTGTGTGTGTGTGTGTGTGTGTGTGTGTGAGAGAGAGAGAGAGAGAGAGAGAGAGAGAGAGAGAGAGAGAAATAAAAAGCAACACGTTCCACATCATTACGAAATGTCGTATTCATGATCTGTGGAACAAGAATTAATCTAATGTAATCTAATCTAATCTAATCTAATCTAATCTAGCCATGAAGGGTCATGAATTACCGAAATTTTTGCCAATACCAGTAACCAAATCTAAACTTGAAAATAAAAGACGACAATTTTTGTAATAAACCGTGACTCCTATCAAGATCCTTTCGTCCCTGTTATCTAACCACGAAAGATGTCTGATATACCTCCATTCTGAAGTAACAAAGTGTGCATGCATTTAAAGATGAAGTGCATGATGTGAAGTTCTGTGACAGAGATATGAACCCAACACGTAATCGGATTGTTAACTAAGAAAAATCAAATGTTATGTATCGGTTTTTCTTACGAGCCGCTAGGTGTCTGAATCTAAAATAAGGATACAAACTTTTGTGCCTAAGCGACAATCGAACTGCACACCTACCGTGCATCCACGGATATAGCTTAAGTATCAGTTGTTTACTCATGAACAGTAAGATGTGTGCGTGTTTGACCAGAAATAACGACACCTGTTGCGATTGTTGGCAACACATGAACAGACATTAAAAATGCGCGTTAATTTTCACTAGCAGGTGGGTGTGCACTTGATAAAGCTTGAAATGAAATTATGAATATTTTTGTACTGGATCAGGTTTCAGACCAACATACTTACCTTTGGAGGACAGCTAGAGAAGACTGCAGTCTTGGGAAAAGGAACGAAATGATTGAACTATACTGTTCCGAGAGATTCAGATCCTCGAAAGAGGAGATCGATTTCAAATCACAGTCCAGCACCAAATTTTTCAACGTCTGTAGTTCAATCAAGTACAAGTAAAATAAGAGCCCTGTCCCTTTAAATGGCTATCGGTTCATCAAATAAAATAAAATTTTCTAATGTAAGTAAGCTTACTGGCAACTGTATTTCTGTTTACCATGACTTCCGCTATGTCATTTCCCAACGTAAACCGGCTCTGCCCAGTTGGTAATGAAGGAATGTGATGTTTAATGTGGATTCTGGATTATAACGTCTTTTTCTTGAGGTTACCAGAGGTAAAATAAATCTGTTTGTGCGTCTTAAAAGTAAATGCCTGAAGCCACACATTGCACCTGTGATAGTTCGTTCCACCAGACCATTGTGGCCACATTTCCCAGCCCCAGGAGTGTGCTGCAACGGATGATGTGCTTAGCTTACAAAATTAGTCACGGTGGAAAAAATGCGAGTCTATTAAATGGTCAAGTAGAAGCAAGCTTCTAACGCAGAGATTATGCTATTCTCATGTCAGCAGGTTGTAAAGACTCTTCTAGGCATCATAGGCTGGATGTGAAGCCATTTTGATTTTTCACAAATTCAGCAAATTTCTTAGTTCAAGAAAATCCACTGTGAAGTGTGAAGTTGCCGGATAATTCGATTATTACTGTCATTATTACTATCATTTTATTCATACCACTGCTGGAACACAAGTGCTTGAACATCATTTAATGCCTTTTGGTCACTACAGAAGTAGTTTCCCAAGAACAGGTTCTTTCCCTGTCTACGGAATCATTTTCATGTTAATATCTAACATCAGCAATTAGTCGTAGATTACATTAAAACTAAAGTAATTGACGAAGATGTTACTTGATAACAAAAACGCGCTGCCTTTCTTCATTTACTTTCGCCTAGAAATGGCTATCGAGTACTGACAAACCAAAAGACAAGAGAAGTACCGACTTTTCCCTTTCTCTGCAAACATCCAGAACTAAATTCAGAAAGTAAATGCTAAGAATATATTTGCATTGTTCCAATTCAAAGATCAATAGATATGGATATAGATATAGATTTTCATATTTAAAGCCATTCTCGTTCTGCGTTGGAATAAACTTCATTATTTGCTTGTACTTGTTACGATTGTTATTGTTATTCTCTCACTCGCAAGAGTTTTCACATTCCTATTTGGTATCGATGCACATGAAGAGTGGCTATGAAAGAAGGGAATACTGAATGTTACGTCATGCAGAATACACTCATTTACTTCGGGTCCTCGTGATCAACGCTACAGGAGAAGTGAGATACATAAAGTTGACAGTGTGAGGACAGACATGCTGGCACAACTCTGCAACTACACAGTCTTACCAGATAAAATGGTGCTGCGGAATCGAAAGTGTAGTATGGACTTTGCCACAGTAGCAACTGTTCAACTGGCTCTGAGCACTATGGGACTTAGCTTCTGAGGTCATCAGTCCCCTAGAACTTAGAACTACTTAAACCTAACTAACCTAAGGACATCACACACATCCATGCCCGAGGCAGGATTTGAACCTGCGACCGTATCGGTCGCGCGGTTCCAGACTGTAGCGCCTAGAACCGCTTGGCCACCTCAGCCGGCTGCCACAGTAGCAGACAGCTGCTAATTTCGGACCATGACCGTGGATTACACTTTGGTCAGTGCTGGTTAGAGTGTTGCAACTGTAAATGGAAGGCTTTGTTTGATGGTCTTGTGCTGATGCTGTCTGAATAAATTATGCCATTGGGTAAAAAGCGGTTTAGTTTTGAGACCTAACCCACGAGGGGGGAAGGCACAGTGGTCTGCTTCAGGAAATCCAAGCAATAAAATACAAAAAATAACCCAGGAAGGGTTCGAACAGCTACTTTCATGCAGAGACATGCATTTGGAATCTGTTGATCGTTACGGGGTCAAACAAGAGGGTAACATTACTGAAACAATGGTCGGGCTACTTAGTATATAATAGAGCATACAGATTTCAAGGAGGAAACGTATGAAGACGCAGACTTCAACGTTATCGATATGTGCGGCATATCTTTCGTGTTAACAAAAGTAATATCCCGCTTTACCTCTTCTTACGTCTCAAATGAAATGAATGCCATGAGGAATCGAATATTTGTTGACTGCGTCTCTTCTTGCTTCCATCCTTACCAACATATTTCTTCATTCTCATGGTAATCATGACATTCAATGTGTATGCTGCAAAAGATTGCACGTGGACAAATTCGACATCGAGGTGCAAAGCGTTTGGTATCTTACATTATATTCAATTCGAATAAGCTTCCAATGTATTTTTACTTCGTTTGTATTTTTAGATGATTATGAACGTTACGGAAAATTATCTCACATGCTTTATGTTGAATGAGAAACATTGAATGACCCGTTTTGCTTTCCCTACGTTGAAATGATATGTCGGTGTCAACAGCCTTCTTCCGCGCCGGAAGCTGAAACTTGTATCATTCTGGATTAATGATAATTGAATGCCTCAAATGTATACATAGCCCACAAGGAGACATCAGAAACCATCAGGGGAGAACAGAAACCATCAGGGGAGAACGCCGCATAAAAACCAAACGTGCGCGCGCGTCTCCACTCTGAAGAACCGTATCGGTATCGGAGAATCAAGGCAAGCATTTCGCTGAAGAGCTGCCTCGTAAGAGAGCCGAGAAATGGCAGCGTCGTAGCAAGTATTTGTCAACACTCTGATAGTGCATTTACTTCCGTGTGTAGGCCGGCATTACCTCGCTAAATTCACTTGACTTTTCCACATCGAAGACTCGTACGATATAATCCACTGTAAGATGAGACACTTAGAAAGTATATTTAATTTCTGGACTCCAAGAACGGCGTTCTTCACATAAGTAACACCTGTTTGTTTGTTTTAAGGTTGCGTTTTGAGGCTCAGGGAACATCGCAGTGACTATAGTCCATCTGTTGTCGCCAGTGTGTCGTTAGCTCAGAGGTTATTCGACGCATTGTGGCTTTTCTAACGCGGGAAATTCTGAATCAGAATACTCCCCTTTCATTATTAGTTCCGGGACGTGACTATTTTCCTCGGACAAAGACCAATGCTGTGAATTGGATTTGCGGACATGCCATTCACTACCTATTTGGACAAACTGTAGACTCTGTTCTCGATTTTTGGACATGCCTAAACGACCAACATTATGTCATTGTCCGTCAGCCAAAATACAGACAATTTTTCTCGAACTTCCTTGGGAGTGCTTTCCACGACCCGCCTTGCAGCTGGAATGTGTTAAGCCAAGAGTGAAGAAGGTTTCCTGTTTGAACCAATGAACATTTCTGAACTATTGAATCGAACACATCAATTTCGAGAATACGTGACTCAACATATTACCGGCGGGGCGCAGAAGGCGTCTGATCAATTACACACCAAAAATAAACAAAAAAATGAAAATAAAAATAAAATTCAGAAAAAGGAAGATTTTGTTTTGTTTGTAAGGATAGCCCTAACCTTGAATTCCCATATTTCCCCTGGTATATAGGCAGCTCTCTGGGGAAGGTTTAGTCAGGAGCCAACGCCTGAAGTGGACCAGAATTTTTTTTTTTTTTGTTATAGGATGAAAAGTGGCAGTGGCACTTAGTTTCTTTTTTTAGTGCCATTTTCCTAAGGGGCTTTAAAATAAGAGAGAAAAAAAGCGGTAATCGTCAAAAAAAGTAAAAGAAAGAAAGCAAAATTGAAAAAAAAAAGAGATTCCCTTGTGCGTTGCGGTGCTCGTACTGTATGACATAGCAGTTCCAATCTCGGTGGTTCACTGTAAAATAGATCCTGGAAAGATTCAAACCGACTGTCAACGATATAAATTTGAGCTTTCTTCGTCATATAGGTCTAACATGTCAGGAGGTTGTTTATGAAGTGCACATGTTGATTAATATAGTTCCCTTCTTCTAAATTTTTGCAATAGCATTTAACTGTAGACGTTTTCTAACACCGGCGTTAGCAATTCCTTTCTGTTCTCTGAAACCTCCAAAATGACAAATTTTTCTGGTTTAAATCTGATGACCTTAACTATCACTTCCGATCAACAATAAATACTTCATGAACCCATAGATGGAACTCCAAATGTGCACTGCTACAGAGCATGCATTGCAAGGTATTCACACAGTTTATCTGATAGACTTACCATAAGGAATGAAACAAGAACTGTAATACACTTTACACCACAGACGCTCACTCTGGCTTGACGAAAACATCCAAACATTGACCTAAAGTTGCACAAATAATTGAGTTTGAAAGGAAAAGAAACGAGGTATGAAGCATTTATAAATTCATCGAATGTAGTGAGGTGGTTTAATTTTGTCCCAGTGTATAAAATTAATTTCAGGCCATACTCAGCTCTTGCCGCCTACTAATCAGGGCGTCTGTCTCCGTTGCTTTTGAGCGTGAATGGAATTTGTAGAAATTTTCTGTGGAGCAACATTTAATAATAAAGCGTTTTAAATCATCAATAGCGATGAGCGGTAGCAGGTGCTTTCGATAAAGAACGGGGGAGTACAGCGCCGCTGCTGTCGCCACGGCCGCTGCCAGTAGCCAGCAAATGGATCCCGGAGCTTTGCCGCATACGGCGTCCAGAGGAGGACAGTCTGCAGGAAATCTGCCGCAAAATTGTTACTGGATAAAATTTTGATATCGGTGTGTCAGAAAGCGAAATAGATTGAATCTGCGCTACCATTACATTCAAGTCTTCAGCATTCAGACAGAAGAGGCTATAAAAATATTTTATGCCAGCTGCTCTCGATCCACTGACATTATGAACAGAAACGTCGCACGCTACCGCTAGACCACAGGCGTAATCAGCCTAGAGTTTCTCTATCATGGGACAAGTTTTCCTCCAGGAAGTGCCGCAGTCTACAGTGTTGCCAGATTGTGCAGATAACCGGACTTAGAGAATTAGCGAGTTGGCCAGTTTTTTTGTCCCATGTCGCGATCGGCGCGGCCTTAGCCTCTGAAGCGGCCGGCCGCCGGTCGAGTTTTATGTGAAAGAGTGTACATCTTATAAAACTGTTAGACATGGAATGGAATGAGAATGATGATCTCTTTGAAACACATTGAAACACGACCACTAGACAATTACTTCCATTAATTGTGTGAGAAGTGTAATGTCACTTCTCTAAGCCACAATTGTGGGTCATATTGGACAATGTTCTGATCGTTGGATGATAAATATAATGCTTTCCTTAACAAATTTCTCATGGTATTTGAGAGTTGCTTTCCATTAGAATGTTCTAAATGGGGTACTATCAGTAGTAGGCAGCCCGGTTGGCTGACTAGTGGGATAAGGATATCATGTAGAACAAAGTGAGAATTATAACAAAATGTTAGAAGTAGTCACAATCATGCTACAGTAGCCCACTACAAACAGTACTGTAAGGTGCTTAAAATGTTATTGGGAAGACAAAGAGTATGTGGCATGCAAATAGAATAGGTAATTCACAGGATAAAATTAAAACCATGTGGTCGGTTGTGAAGGACATGTCTGGTCAGCAGCAGAAGGTTGACAATATAAAGTCAGTTCATAGTAAAAATATTTCTGTTACTGATAAATCAGATGTATGTACAGTAATTAACAATCATTTCCTGAGCATTGCTGCTGAATTAAATAAAAATTTAGTTTCTACAGGGAATCATATAACTTTCTTGGCAAATGCCTTTCCAAGATTGATGTTTGAAATACTCCTCTGTGATACAGACAAGGGGGAGATTGAGTCGATAATTAAATCACTGAAGACTAAGGACTCCCATGGTTATGACAGAGTGCCTATCAGAATATTAATGTACTGTGCTGCACATGTTAGCCCTGTATTTAGCCATATTTGTAATTTTTCCTTTAGGAATGGTCAGTTTCATGAACGATTAAAGTACTCAGTAGTAAAGCTGCTTTATAAAAAGGGAGAAAGGAATAATGCAGACAATTTTAGACCTATTTGTATGCCATCAGTGTTTGCTAAAGTAATTGAAAATGCTGTGTATGTAAGGATAATTGATCATTTTATATTACACGATTTGCTATTGAATGTACAGTTCGGATTTAGAAGTTGTTTAACAACTGAAAATGCGATGTTCTCTTTTCTCTGTGAGGTACTGGATGGGTTAAACAACAGGTTTCAAATACCAGGCAAATTTTTTATTTAACTAAGGTGTTTGATTGTGTTGATCACAAAATATTGCACCAGAAGTTGGACCATTACGGAATACAGGGAGTAACTCACAATTGGTTCACCTCTTACTTTGGCAATAGACAGCAAAAGGTCATTATTCACAATGTTAAGAATGGCTGTGTTGTGGGGTCTGAGTGGGGTACGGTCAAGTAGGAGATGCTCCAGGGATCAGTGTTGAGGCCACTCCTGTTCCTTATCTATATAAATGATACACCCTCTAGTATTATGAGTAACTCTAAAATATTTCTATAAAAATATGCCATTTCAGTCTCTGATCGCTATTTTTTATTTTCTATGACTGGTTTCAGGCTAGCTGCCCATCTTCGGATCATAATTGCAGTTACAGAGTAACCTGTCAGTACAGAACTATTGGTTCACTGTCATAACAGCTCTGTACTGACAGGTTACTCTGTAACTGCAATTATGATATGAAGATGGGCAGCTAGCCTAAAACCGTTCATTGAAAATAAAAAATAGCGATCAAAGACTGAAATGCCATATTTTTATTTAAAGAACAATCGCGGTAATCCCAATAAGACAATCATGTCTAGTTTTGATAAAATATTTCTGTTCACTGATGACACTGGCTTGGCAGTAAAGGATGATGTGTGCAACATTGGCTCAGTTTCAAATAGTGCAGTTCATGACCTAAGTTCATGGCTTGTAGAAAATTAACTAATGCTAAATCTCAATAAGACTCAGTTTTTACAGTGTCGAACACACAATTCCACAAAACATGATGTTTTAATTTCACAGAATGGGCCTATAATTGATGAAACTGAACAGTTCAAATTTCTAGGTGTTCAGGTAGATAGTAAACTGTCGTGGAAAGCCCACGTTCAGAGCCTAGTTCAGAGACTTAATTGCTGCAATTTTTACTATTCGAACGGTATCTGAAGTAAGTGATCGTTTGACCTGAAAGTTAGTCTACTTTGCTTATTTTCATTTGCTTATGTCGTATATTATATATTTTGGGGTAACTCTTCCTATTCTAAAAGTATAGTTTCATGAGATGCTGTTCTCAGTACCGTATGTAGGAACATCAAAATATGGAACAGTATGCTGAATCACAGGTTCCTCATTCTGTGAAGGAAGAAGAATTGATTTATAGGGGTTAGATTAAGGAAGGGGGACTGGTAGTTCATCAAAACCCCACTCTCCTGTCTAACATGAGTAACCCTCACCTCACATTGATTCAGGCTAACACGATGACATTATGATGTGTATGCTCTATATTGAAGACGACATAAGTCATCTGTCAACTTTTGTGATTATTCGAGGCACTGAACTGCAATAGCCATTCTAATAGATGAATTAAATGAACAACTCATTATATTTTAAAATTAAAATTAAAATAGACTTGATCATGAGAGTACATGTATTAAAAATGCCGACCTGTTTCGGTCAAGTAGTGACCATCTTCAGACCATATACACAATGATGGCAGATGTTGGTGGTGAACAGAGCATGTATCATGGAGGCATGCAGTTGCCATTTTTAATAAATGTTTTGTTGCAGTCATGACTATTTTAATTTTAAAACTTTTGTTGAGATCACTGTTTTACCTCCATAAAAATACTTTCAAAAGTTAGCTCACTATATATCCAGTTAGTACGTTCATAGCAATAAGTACCTAACAGTACAGTTTTTTGAATTGTAAATTAGTGTTAACAGTTGTTATATGTCATTGTGGCTTAGTCGGTTAAGTGCTTTTATATGGTGGGAGAGATTCTATGCTTGGACCTAGTGAGAGTCGTGAGTTTTTTCCCCTTTAAGAGAAAAATGCTGCCAAGTTGCACTGTGGTAAGAAGTTCACATTAAACTCAATAAATTAATTTAAAGACTGGATCAGGAAGGCAAGGACATTCTGGAGGTAACAGCACCACTCCAGTGACAGCAGTTTCCATTTAACACAATGTTCTTTACATGTACATTGTTATTCTGCAAATCATTGTGAAATGCATGGCAGATTTACCATGAAATAATGTTTCTTCCCATTTCAGTCACATATACAGTGCAGGTAAATGATTGTTTAAACACCTTTGTGCATGCTGTAATTAGTCCAGTCTTGTCTTCGTGGTATCTGCAAAGTTATACATAGAGGACTGAAGAATATCTCTAGATTCTTCACTTAATATTGATTCTCGAAACTTAATAAATAGGCTTCAAGTGTCTACCACTCCACCAATCCACATTTTTCACTATTTTGACGACATTCTTCCACAACTCCAACAGACCTGTGATCATTTGTGCCATTCTTCTTTGTATATGTTCTGTGGTATTTGGTAAGGCTCCCATACATTTTAACACTATTCTAAAATTTGACACTAGAGTGTTTTGCAATAATTCTCTTTTGTAGACATTTTCGTTGATATTTTTGGAGCACTCTGCTTTACAAATCTAGAATTAATTTCCATTTTGATTTGAGTTTTCAATTTTTTTAAGGTTAAACACTCTAATCTGAAGCTCTATTACACAGTAAATGAGTTTTACTGGAAATGTCCTGCAATGTGTTTGTTACGAAATTTGTACACACGATTTTGGCACAATTTAATTCTTTTACAGGCACTGGCCTTACAGTGATCGAAAAAAAGTTGTGCTTCAGTATGCACATGTTGGAAAAACTTGCAAAACTCTTTCAGCACTTCTCACATATATGTACAAAATCCAATATTGTATATTACTGCTGTGAGGGATTACAGTATCTTGTTCTCTTCTTATGATCTTAGAACTAACTTATTCAGTTGAACATGAACTCTGCACACCACAGTGTGACAGCACTTAACCAACTGAACAACAAGGACATAGGAACTGTAAACACTAATTTACCATTCACAAATCATATTGTCAGATTCTTTTCATAAAGCTGGCAGGTTCTCACTTGCAAAGAAACAAATTGCAATGAACACACCAATTGAAGGTATAATGAGCTGCTCCTTTAATTCATCTGCTAGAATGACTACCACAATTTAGCATCTCATATGTTCATGAAAGTCGATACATGACTTTCATCATTTTCAATATAGCATGGACACATCATAATGATGTCACATTCATTTGAGTTGATGTAAACTGAGGGTTACCTGCCCGACATACCCTAAAAAGCTCTTTACCTGGAGAAACTTTGGGTTTGGAAATCAAGGAATAATGTTGCTTATATTTATGTTTTCACCTCAACATTATTGAGAATAACACCACTTGAAGGAGACTACTATTCAGTGTGCACCTGAATGTAGGTGTTCTGTGAATATAACATTTCTTTTATAATAACTGAAGCAGAAGAAATGAATTAAAATTTGTGCTATGCCCAGGACTTCTGCTTCAGTCATTATCGTAGATAATGAAGAGACTTAAATGTCTCAGGGAAATATTTAATTATTTCTTTTATCCTAATAATGGAAAATCCAGGATAGAATGTGACAATATTGTGAAAAGGATAGATGCTACTTACCATATATCAGAAGTGAGCTTTCGGCCAACAAGGTCTTTGAGGGACACACACAAACACACACACACACACACACACACACACACACACACACACAGACACGACAACAGTTTCTGGCTTCTGGAGGCCAGGCCTCAGCAGCTAGAGACTTTGGTTGTGTGTGTGTGTGTGTGTGTGTGTGTGTGTGTGTGTGTGTGTTCTATTTCTGATGATGGCCTTGTGGCTGAAAGCTCACTTTCTGACAGTCCTTTTGTTGTGCCTCTCTGCGACTCAACATCTCTGCTATATGGTGAGCAGCAACTATCCATGTCATAATATTGTCACATTCTTTTATACTAACAGTTTAGAACCAATGATACAGACACTTTTGTTCATAGGTTAGGTTAGGTTAGTGTTGTTTAACGTCCCGTCGACAACAAGGTCATTAGAGACGGAGCGCAAGCTCGGGTTAGGGAAGGATGGGGAAGGAAATCGGCTGTGCCCTTTCAAAGGAACCATCCCGGCATTTGCCTGAAACAATTAGGGAAATCACAGAAAACCTAAATCAGGATGGCCGGAGATGGGATTGAACCATCGTCCTCCCGAATGCGAGTCCAGTGTGCTAACCACTGCGCCACCTCGCTCGGTACCTTTGTTCATAGTGGGCAATGTACCAGATCTTGAAAATTTCTCGGGTATTCAGCTGGGTAGCGTCATCCAAAAGGCGCGATTTTTCGGCAAGCCGACTTCTTTCCATCTTCAGGCATTCTTGGTGTCTGATTGATCTCTGATGGATGCCGACTTTATATAATCTCCACCCCTCTCCCGCAACCTCCATCTGGGCACCTCAAAGCAGTCCGTGGCCAGTGGTGGGGGAAGGGCGGTCCTGGGTGTTGGGGGAAGCGCGGCGCCCCACAACAGTTCATGGGCTGCAGTCCGTCCGCGGCTATGGCCGTTTGCGGAACTCTGCCGTCCTGGTGACAATGCTTCTGCTTCTTCTTCTTATTCTTCTTCTTATTCTTATTCTTTTCCTCCTTTTTCTTCTTCAGGTGTCATGACAGGAGCGGATTTCCATGTAGACTGTCGTGTTCTAATCATCCAGAAATGAAAGCTGGTTGTTTTCTTCTACCTCCATTGTGAACTTGATATTCTGGTGCAGTGAGTTCAGATGCTGCAGAAAGTCTTGGTGGCGTTGTTGTCTGTGCGGCCAGACTACGAATGTATCGTCTAAATGTAAAAAAAAAGTAAGAGGGCTTGTAGGCTGCTGACTCGAGAGCTTCATCTTCAAAAGCCTCCATAAACATATTGGCCACTACTGTTGATAGCGGACAGCCCATCGCTACTTCATCTGTTTGTTTGTAGCAGTTCCCATCGAACAGAAAGTATGTTGACGTAAGTATGAATTTGAAAACTTTTGTTACTGTTGGGCCGAATTTTTCTCCTATGATTCTTAGGGAGTCTCTTAGAGGTACCCTTGTACTTTTTTTTTTTGATATGTAGACGATACATTCATAATCTGGCCGCATGGACAATGCCTCCAAGACTTTCTGCAGTATCAGAACTCACTGCACCAGAATATCAAGTTCACAATGGAGATAGAAGAAAACAACCAGCTTTCATTTCTGGATATGCTCGTCAAGCGAAGACCAGATGGCATACTAGGACGACAGCGTCTATCGTAAGCCGACACATACAGATTTGTACCTGCATGCCTCCAGTTGTCATGCTCCTTCACAACGAGAGGGTGTTCTAAGCACACTGGTGCACAGAGCACACTAAATCTCGGACTGTGACAGCCTAGCAGCTGAATTGCAGCACTTGCAGGCGGCGTTACGCATGAACAGTTACAACAACCAGCAGATAAAATGCCCCTTAAGACCGAAGATGTAGAGACCGCAGCCTTCTGAGGACAAAGACAAGCCGGTTGCGACAGCGATTGTACCATATGTGGGGAACACATCGGCAAAGATCGGCAGAATACTCAGAAAATATAATGTCAAGTGCGTGTTTCACCCTCCATCCAAAATGAAAACCTTACTATTGTCAGTCAAGGACGACTTAGGACTTCAGAAACTGGGAGTTTACAGCATCCCTTGCCAGCACGGGAAAATGTATATAGGTCAGACCATATGGACGATATAGGAGAGATGCAGTGAACATAAACGCCACACAGACAACACACAGCTGACCAAGTCCGCCGTCGGAGAGCACTGCATCTCACATGGACATGGCATGAACTACGATGGGTGTTACAGCAATCGAACACCTTCTGGGATTGTCTCCTCAAAGAGGCAGTTGAGATCCAGCTGCATGACGAACTAATAAAAATAAAGACATTGGTTTCCAGTTAAGCAAAGCCTGGGATCCAGCTTTGAGTATGATTAAAGCACGACGACAGTCTACACAGAAATCCGCTCCTGTCAGGACACCAGAAGAAGAAGAAGAAGAAGAAGAATTGTCACCAGGACGGCAGAATTCTGCAAGCGGCCGTAGCCATGGAAGGACTGCGGCCGATGATGTGTCGTGGTGCGCCATGCTTCCCCCACCACCCACCGCCACCCTTCCCCCACTACCGGCCGCAGACCGCTCGGAAGTGCCAAGACGGAGGCTACGGGAGAGGGGTGGAGATTATATAAAATCAACATCCATCAGAGATCAATCAGACACCAAGAATTCCTGTAGATGGCATGAAGTCGGCTTGCCGAAATATCACGCCTTTTGGACGACGCTACCCGGCTGAATACCCTAGAAATTTTCAAGATTTCTGTACACCGGGAAAACCTCAGGTCACACATCAATGTATCTGATATTTCCAAATTTTGTCATTGCTTCAGGAACAAATATTTGTTATTGGAAAATACTAACCAATTTAGAGCTGAATGTCTACACTTTCCCACCTCTACATCCATGCTCTGCAAGCTACCTTATGATGTGGTGGAAGGTGCTGTGGTGACTCCTTCTATTCGCCTCCAACTCCAGACGACGGGTTGTGTTGGTGAAAACTAGTGATCAGCGTAGTTCGTGCTGGATGAAGTACCACCGCATCTCCCCAGAACCCTTGCTGGTCACTTCCGCTGGAGGTAGATCTTAGTTTACCACACTTTCCAGACACCCTGCATGCTGAACCATCGCCTGAGAAGTCTCTTCTTCTGCTTCGACGAAGCAACACCTCACGGCTGTGCTCCTGGCAGCCCATCCTGCGCAACGTCGAGTGGCTCTCATTGTTGCCTGCCACACTTCTCTGGAGTATGTGTGGACTGCAGGATTTTACAATTGCATCCAGTGTCATTATTTTGTTGTGGTTTGATTAACAAGAGGACTGCTGCCATGTCTTCAGCTCCACCTTCCTGAGCCGCTTTCCCTCCTTGAGGGGATTCCCTTGACTGTACATAGCCTGATAGCCTGATGCCAGGCGTCTGGTGACCCCTCCCCTCCCACTCCATTATTCGCACCTGGAATACCATGTGCAGTGTGGTGAAGTGTAGAGTGCACCAGGAATACCATTTGGGTTTATTACCATTCCAACCCCAGCCGTTTTGGCGCCCCTTTACTGCTAAGTGTGCCACTGAAGTGAGTGTTCCCGCACTGTCCAGTGGTGCAGTACAAAGTACTGGAAACCATTCGTAGCCACCTTGTTCAAAGATTCCACCACGAGTGAGGACCTCCCTTGATTCAGAAGTAGCACCTCATTAAATTTTACCCTAGCTGTTTGCTTTTTGGAGTAACATCCTTGAACCAGCTGCTGTGCCTCTTCCAGGACACCCCATTATTTATTGTTATCTTTTTTAATTAGCATGTATGCCCCTCAGGAGCGTAGAAGGGAACCTAATTCATTGCTTCAGCACTTTGTGTGCCATTGTCACTTCCCCCTTTTCCTGTTCCAATTGCGTGTGGTTAACAGGAAGAACAGGTTCTGATAAGCCTCTGTGTGGACTTGAATCTTTAATTTTATCTTCACAGGCTTCTTATGAGATATAAAAAAAGGAGGAAGCAATATATTGGTTGACTCTTCTAGGAACGTACATTCTTAGAATTTAAACAGTAGACCAAACAGTGATGCAGAGTGCCTCTCATGCAGCATCTGCCACTGGAGTTGACTGAGCATATCTGTGATGCTTTTGTGATTACAAAATAGACCTGTAATTAAATATGCAGCTCTTCTTTGGACCTTGTCTATTTCCTCTGTCAATCGTATCTAGTGTGGATCCCAGACTGACAAGCAGTATTCAAATATTAATTGAACAAATGTTTTGTAAGCTACTTCCATTGTTGATGGACTACATTTCCTGAGGATTCTTCCAATGAATCTTTCTGGCATTTGCCTTACCCGCAGTTAATTCTATGTAGGTGTTTCACTTCAAATCACTCCGTACACATACTTCTAAATATTTTATGGAAGTAACTCCTTATAGCGATTGTTCTGCATCATACAATAAAGGATCTCTGTCTGAGTATTTGTAATATGTTATATTTGTTTGTGTTGAGAGTCAGTTGCCACTCCCTACACCAAACGTCGATCCTGTGCAGGTGGAGCAGGGTAAGCCTGCCTAAGGACAGTAGTTACAGCACTAGGGCTGGCCTGGGTGAAACAGGAATAGCAACTGCACACAAAAATGTGTTTTGTGGTGGTCCTGCAGCACCATGACCAGTCCTGGGTTAATACTGCTGAGGACTGTGAGAACACTGAGTCAGCCAGGCAGATGCTGACTAAAATGAAATCTCATATGAGTTCAGTGCCTGTTGCTACAGCTGGGAGATGGAGATACACTAGACATGACCTACACCTGAATAGGAGAAGGAAAGATAGTTTGGTTCAAAATGGCTCTGAGCACTATGGGACTCAACATCTTAGGTCATAAGTCCCCTAGAACTTAGAACTACTTAAACCTAACTAACCTAAGGACATCACACACACCCATGCCCGAGGCAGGATTCGAACCTGCGACCGTAGCAGTCCCGCGGTTCCGGACTGCAGCGCCAGAACCGCTAGAAGATAGTTTGGTTGAGCTTCTTGCAGGTAATGTACAGGAGGCAGATAATATATGGGAGGCCACACAAAGTAAGGTCTTTGTGATTACTGGTGTCAGAGAGGTTCACTTTTTTATATTAGGATCAGGATTCAGGCACCCTATTTTGAAAGAAGTCAGAATAACAGAAGAGCCTCACAAAATGCTTAAGAATGCACAGAAAAGTAAGGTTAACTTATTTCATCCATATTTTAGAGGGGACTGAGTAATAAGGTAAAAGAGCTTCTTGTCTGTTTGGAAAATTGAGAGAGCTCTGAAATTATAGATATCCTGTGCCTATCTGAGCACTACATAACGACAGGATTAGATAAGTTGCATAGGAAAGACTACAACTAGCAGCTTATTCATGCAGAACTAATATGGGAAAATGAAGATTTATTACATAAATCAAGATGGAACACAAGTTCAAAAACATTGTGAAACTTAGATTTTCTACTGATCAGTACACAGGTGTATGTGGATGGAATTAATACTAAAAAATATCACTTTTAATTGTAATTGTATATAGGTCTCCACTTGGAAATTTTGAAATGTTTATGAGGCATTTGGATTCCGTACTAGGCCATCTGTCAGACAGCAGCAACAGTTAATAGTCTGTGGTGACTCCCATGTAGATTTTCTAAAGGATTCTGATAGAAAAAATGATTTGGAATCCTACAATTTGAGCTCAGTGATTAAGTTTCCAACATGGGTGGATAAAGAAATTTGGATCCTAATTGATATTATTTTCTTTGATGAAGCTCAAGGCAAGAAAATAACTGTTTACCCAGTAACAAATGCTCTCTTTGAACATGATGCACAGTTAGTTAGGATAAATAACATAGTGCCCTACAGTATGGAAACTTTTAAGTGGAAATCAGTTAGAATAATTAATGACTCCAGGACATAGGTTTTTAAGTATACTTTATAAGAGATAACCTGGGATTGAATTTGCAATGAACCAAATGCTATCTTTAATGTAATCTTTTCCGTGATAAATTCATATCATTATTTGAAAGGAAATTAAACAGCCATATAAAAACCATGGATCAGTAGAGGGATTAAAGTATCTTGTGAAAGGAAAAAGGAAATTTATCTGTTGGCATGACCAAGTAGAGATCCTGCAGTAGTTGCACACTACTAAAACTACTCAAAATTACTAAGAAAGGTTATTAAAAAAGAAATTAACATACACATTATGTCAGAAATCAGTAATTCAGGCAACAGAATTAAGGCTATGTGTAGAGTAGTGAAATGAGAGACAGGACAGCCTGCCACAGAACAGGATAACAACGCTATTGAAATGAGTGGAAGGGCTATAAATGATGAGTCACAGATAGCAAATATACTTAATAATTATTTCTTAAATATAGTAGAAAGTATAGGGACAAACAGTTCTGAAGAGAAATCACTGCAGTATGTTGAAAAAGAATCAGTCATAAAATTCAATCATATGAATGTAACACCAACTTCTCCTTCAAATATTAAGAAAAATTAAGCATTGCAGATGCAAGACATGTCTCATACATCTCCCACCACCATCTAATTCATTCTGGTCACAAGCATCACCTATCCCATCAAAGTCAGGACAACCTGTGAAACCAGTCATGTGATCTAAAAGCTAAACTGCAAACACTGTGCTGCTTTCTACATGGGCATGACAACCAACAAGCTGTCTGTCGGCATGAATGGCCACCAACAAACTGTGGCCAAGAAACAGTTAGACCATCCAGTTGCTGAGCATGCTGCCCAACATGATGTTCTTCATTTCAGTTCCTGCTTCACAGCCTGTGCCATCTTATTCCTTCCTACCAACACCAGCTTTTCTGAATAGTGCAGGTGGGAACTCTTCGTTCAGTATACCCTTGTTCCCATAACCTCCTGGCCTCAACCTTCGGTAGTCATTGACCTTTACGTACCTATCCCCTTCCCTGTCCCGATTCCAGTATTTCAGAGCTGCACAGCCTTGTATTCCACCAACATGCCACAGTCTTTCTGCTTCTCTTCTTTTCTGCTCCTCCCACCCCCCCCCCCTCCTCCCCCACCCTCCGTTGTAGCATCCTGACTGCGCCTACCTGCCATACCCTCTCTCCACCTTGTCCCTGTATGCTCTCACAAGCAGCACATTACTGTCCTCCAGTCCTGCCCTGCTATCCCTCCCCATTGCAACCTCCTCCTTACCCCCACCACTCAGTTTGCTTCTCCCGTCATGTGCTGTTGCTCGCCGTCTGGCCACGGCAGCCAGGGACAGTGGTCATGTGTGCACAAGTTGCATTCGCATGAATATCTCTCTCTCTCTCTCTCTCTCTCTCTCTCTCTCTCTCTGTATGTGTGTGTGTGTTTAATTCAGGAGACTTTTTGGCTGATAAATTACTTGTTTAGCAGTATTTCTGTTGTGCCTGTCTGTGAGTCAACATTTCCATTATATGTTGAGTAGCAATCCATCCTTTTCATAATATAGAAGAGACAAATCAGTAAGTTGACATATTTTGCTTATTTTCATTCAGTAGTGTCGTATGGAATAATGTTCTGGAGTAATTCATTTTTAAGAAACAGACTTCATTGTGCAAAAACTTGCTGTAAGACTATTATGTAGTGCTCACCCATGATCAACTTGTAGACATGTGTTTAAGGCGTTGGGCATTTTGACTACTGCTTCACAGTATATTTATTCCCTCATGAAGTTTGCTGTAAATAATCCACTACAGCTCAAAAAGAGCAACGAGATACATAATTACAATACCAGAAGGAAAAACGACATACATTACTCTCCATTAAGGTTGTCTTTACTATAAGAAGGGGTCCACAATGTTGCAACAAAAATTTTTGAATACTTATCCAGTGACATAAAATGTAAAATTTGATAACAAACTGAGAAAGTTTCTCCTTGACAGCTCCTTCTATTCCATAGAAGAATTTCTATTGCTGTAATGTATAAAAGGTGGTGGGTAGGAATTACTAACTCACATCTGTATATTCAACCATACTGACAAATTAATTCATGATGTGAATGTAAAATGATTGCTCCACTTCACTACAATTAATTCTCTAAAATGGTTTATGAAACATGAAACTAATGAACTAACTAACTAACTTCCTGCATTTTGCTACAGTTTTATGGCCTTTCAAGTTGTCTCTATCAACAACACCATCCGCATAAACCCTCATGGAACTTCCAATGTTATCTACTGGCTCATTTATATATAGTGAAAAATAATGGTCCTGTAACACTCCTGTGGGGCATGCTCCAAATTACTTTCATGATTGAAGACTTCCTTCTATGTAGAATGACATGCTGCGTTTTTGTTTGCTAGAAACTCTTCAGTTTAATCACACAGTTGGTTTGATATTCTGTATGCTTCTATTTTGTTCATTAGGTGGCAGTGCATAACTGTGTTGAACACCTTCTAGAAGTTGAGGAACTCTGCATCTACATGAGTATCTGTATGTACTGCACATGGAGGAGGCATTGAATGGCAGATAGGCACAGTTCTCGAAAGATGACCAGATAATCTTCAGCTATTTTATTACGTCATTTGTCAATCGTAGAGAAAACAGAACTCACACATATTCACACAAGCACAACTAGTACGCTCATGGCCATTGTCATCTCTGAGTGCTAAGGACCAACTGCAACTTTGTCTGAGGCGATCTGTGCTGGGTTGGGTAGTTGGGATACAGAGGTGGTGTGGGGTGGGAAAGTGTAGGGATGCCAGATTTTCTGAACTGCACAAGTGAGAACTCTCCCTGAAATGTATACTTCATTCACATAATCTTCCTTAGTGTAACCTTTACTAGTTGCAGCCATCCACCTGCCTATCCCTTTCCTTGTTCCCAGTCCTGCCCTACACATGCCATCTACAGGATGAAGAAAAATTCGCGCACTTGGACTTCGCAGTGTGGTTCCTCACATACTAGCAAACCAAAAATGTCTGTCACAAAATTTCAACTTGCGCATATTTCTGGCAATAAATGGACCTTAAAGATAAGCAATCTGGCAATGCTGTAACCTCATATGGTAACTACCTGTGTCAGGATATAGGAGCTGTGCTGTGGTTGCAGTGGGTAGCATGTTGCATTAGCATGCTTGAGGTTGTGGGTTCAAAGTGAATGCAGGTGTAAAAACAAATTTTTATTCCAGTTTGATTCTATCATATAATATTGTTGTATACGTTGTTTCCTAAACCCATGTGTATCCGACATTTACCTAATACAGTTTTCTGTGACAGTGAACAAAACAAAAATGTGGTCAGACAAGTCAGAAATGTGACAGAATAACTTCAAAAATAGTATCAGTTGTGAGATGCTAAGATGATTGCACAGTTAAAAACATCTACTAGTCATTTATAGTACATGCAGTACGTCCACTCAGATGCAACACATTAGCAACCAATAACAATGATAATTTTCGTATTAATGAGTGCAAGATATTTACAAAACAATATTTTGACCTCAGGATGCCCAACGCCTTAAACACACATCTACAAGTTGATCGTGGGTGAGCACTACATAATAGTCTTACAGCAAGTTTTTGCACAATGAACTCTGTTTCTTAAAAATGAATTACTCCAGAACTTTTGCTCAAAACTACCCCTCTGCATGTCCAAACATTGCACAACCCACTGGATCATGCAGCTATGGACTCTGAGCAATATGGCTACATCCCAGCCGGCCGAAGTGGCCGTGCGGTTCTAGGCGCTGCAGTCTGGAACCGCGAGACTGCTACGGTCGCAGGTTCGAATCCTGCCTCGGGCATGGATGTGTGTGATGTCCTTAGGTTAGATAGGTTTAACTAGTTCTAAGTTCTAGGGGACTAATGACCTCAAAAGTTGAGTCCCATAGTGCTCAGAGCCATTTGAACCATTTTTGCTACATCCCATAGATACAATGTGAATACATGCTCTCTGTTCTTCCACACTTGTCACCGAGCGAGGTGGCGCAGTGGTTATCACACTGGACTCGCATTTGGGAGGACGACGGTTCAATCGCACGTCCGGCCATCCTGATTTAGGTTTTCCGTGATTTCCCTAAATCGCTCCAGGCAAATGCCGGGATGCTTCCTTTGAAAGGGCACGGCCGACTTCCTTCCCTGCCCTTCCCTAATCCGATGAGACCGATGACCTTGCTGTTTGGTCTCTTCCCCCAAAAAACCAACCAACCATCCACACTTGTCGGCAGAGTAGAATACGTGTGCTCCTTCCTGTTTCCCCATTGGAAGAAATCCAGGAGATTTAGGTCAGGTGAATGTAGAGGCCATACAACTGGACCTCCCTGTGTGAGCCGTTTCCCTGGAAATGTTCTGGCTAAATACTGTTGCGCATTAATTCCAAAGTGTGGTGGGCACCATCGTATTGGAACCATAACCTCTGCCGAACATGAAGTGAAACATCTCCCAATGCATCAGACAAATCGTTTGAGAGGAATGCATAATACGTTTGTGCAGTCAGCTGGTCAGGCAACAAGTAGGGATCCAAACTCCTGTCTCCCAGTATTCTGGCTCAGACGTTGGTGCCAAAGTGAACTTGATATCCATGGGTGTGGGAGATGGGCGGGTTAACATCACACCAATGGTGGGCATTGTGCATATTGAGGACAACTTCACAAATGAATGCTGCTTCATCCAACCACATTACGGTGTTTATGAATATGTTATTGGCTTCCTGTCATTGTTGGAACCATTCACAGAATTGCATCTGCAGACCGCCGTCTGTAGAATGATCGTGTTGCATTATAGAATAATGATAGGGGTGTTGCCCTTGCTCGTGCAACACGTTAACAACCATGCATTGCAAGACACGTAGCTGCCTTGCTACATTACCTGTACTTCGCTGGTGTTTTTTGTTTATGACCTCCAGAATAGGTTCTTCAGTAGCTGGAGTATGGTGAGTCCATGAATGACCTCTGTCCCACGATGGTGGCAGATGGGAACATGCCTCTTGAAGACGTAGCTGCAGACATTGTAACACATTTTTATCTGGATGATATCGACCAGGATATCTTGCAGCATATTCACGAGTGAAAACACCAGCCCATTTATCAGATGCACCAGGGACCAGAAGCTACCCATGTATTCATCATTTGTGTATGTCTGACACACTGTTTTAGAATAATACAAGAAGAAAATATGATATGATTACAAATGTACAAGGGTCTGTTATGGGCACATCACTATTCTAGCAGCTAGTCCCTGCCTGGTGAACAACACACACACTATTAACACTTCATTGGTCGCAGCAGGCTGTTCCATCTAATGCACATCACCTCTCTTACAGCTTTTGTTCTTCATGATTCATCCTGACACTGCTAAATGTGAAATGTTCATTTTAGAATTATACTGTTTCCCTACTGCTAATGAATGTGATGTTTAATAACAATAATAGTAATAGTAGTAGTAGTAGTAGTAGTAGTAGTAGTATGTGGAGATACTTACTAAACAGGATGTACCTATCAGACTCAATGCTTAAGGTTCCATGATGATAATTCATACAAATAGTAACAGAGTTTGGAAATTATATTCATAGCACATTGCTAGCTCTACTGGTGACATAACACCCTAATGAAATGTTATGGACCTGAATGTGGCAAGAATAATAGTGGTAATAATTGATGGGGCCATTGGGGAAGGGTACACAGAAAATAGGTTTGGAATCTAGTAGATGTAGTGGTGTGAAAAAGTTCGCATCATCGACCTGCAATAGGCTTGTTCAAAAACTGACCAACAAAAACAATTGTACTTCCATTTCTGTGTTTGTAGTAAGTAAGCGTAAATGTTTAATAGGTGACCCACTGTAATCACTGTTTGGTGATTAAGACACCAGATCCTGTACCATATAGACTACATTTATCAAATAAAAACAAATAAGCTTTGACCCAGAATTGAACCCTCGACCTTCTGCATGCTAGCCATAAACACTATCCACTATATCAACTGCACATCGCTGCTCCTGCATGCGGACAGAAGTAGTTACCATATGTGTGATCACTGTGTTGCCAAACTGCCAGTCTTTAATGTTCATTTTCTGCCGGAAATATGCACACTATGAAATTTTGAGACCAGCATTTTTGTATGGCTAGTATGTGAAGAATCACACTGTGAAGTCCGAATGCATGAATTTTTCTTCATTCTATATATTCCCAGTGTGCTTGCAGAGTCCCCCTTCCCCTTCTCTACTTCTCTCCCCTTTGCCCACTCTCCCTTTCCCCATCACCTAGCAACCTACCCCACAATTCCTCTGTATCCCCACTAGGCACCCCAGTGCCGGTTCATCTCAGGTGCAGTTGGGCATTAGCACCTGGAGTGGCTGTGTCTGTGTGAGTTATGCTTTAGTTAGTTTGATGGACTCTCAGTTTGGTAGGCAAATAACAACTAGCAGTCTTTTTTGTTGTGTATGTTTGCGACTCAGTGCCTGCTGTATGTGGTAAATAGCAATCCATCCGTTTTATATTGTTTTTATTTCATTCCAGGTTTTTCCATTGCTTGAATTTGAGATTTAATTCAGGACAATATTATCTGTGAACCAGTACTTCCCATATAACACCACTAAGCACCAATATACCCCCCGGGGGTCCACAACTCTTTTGTGGATACGTGCGTAGTGAGCACGGGACCCCGAGCTAATGTGACCTTCCTTCCTTTCTGGGCTGCATACCTTCCCTTTCCGCATCCTTTCCCATCCCCAATCTTCCCCCCCCCCCCCCCCCCTCACCTCTGGCTCTTTCCTTCCCTTTCTCTCCCTCCCTCTGGGAGTATGGTTTGTGCCTACGTCCGGAGACGGACGCTCGAAACTGTAACAAATTCTTTGCTTTCTCTGCTTGCAAGTCTTCGTCCTTCCTCTGTCCTTCTCTTTTCCTTACCTCTTCTCTTTGCCCTTTTCTCCGCTACAGCGTTTGAGACCTCTCTTCTTTCCTTTCCCTTTCTCTTTTTTCCTCCCTGTGCGTGTCTGAAGGCCGACCCACGCATTTGCATGCGTAGCCGGTGACGGCGTAACGCTTAATTCCCCGTCCCGGGTAGACAGGTAGGACACGTACATACCCCCTGGTAACGGCCAGGCCCAGGGAGGGGTGATTACCTGAGCTGATACCTTCCGAAAGTGCTGATTGGTCCCTCCGTCCGTTTGTTGGGAGGTGTGACCTGAGATGTGAACAATCACCTAAGGCGGGAGTGCCGTCAGTGAGGGCCCCCACAAGGAAGGAGCGCGCCATTGGAGACGCCGGTAATCATGGGGGATACTTTCGCAATGGTTTCCTCATCTTCTACTATGTCAGCTCACAAGCGTAAGTTCAGTGAGTCTCAGCCACAGACAGTCCTTCCATCGTTGCACAGTTCCTTGTTGTTTCTCGGTCTGACGAAGGTCATGATTTCTCCACGGTCAACCCTTTCATTATTCAGAAAGGTGTCGACGCAATTGAGGGTCCTGTAAAGTCTTGTTCCAGATTACGAAATGGCACCATGTTGTTAGAAACAGTCAGTGCGCTCCAGGCACAAAAATTGCTGCGTACTTCACTGCTACACACCTTCCCTGTCCGGGTGGAACCGCACCGTACTTTAAATTCATCACGTGGGGTCGTTTATACTCGCTCCCTCAACGGATTGTCTGACGAGGAAATTCAACACTACCTGTCTGACCAGGGCGTAACGGCAGTTCATAGAGTCATGAAAAGGGTTGACACGAACATCATTCCAACCCGTACTGTCTTCTTGACATTTGACAGAGTTCAACTCCCATCGAAAATCAAAGCAGGCTATGAGATAATTTCCGTTCGCCCTTACATCCCAAACCCCACGCGTTGCTATCAGTGTCAGCGGTTCAATCACACGAGCCAGTCCTGTTCCAACCCTGCCAAATGTGTTACGTGTCGCAAGGATGCCCATGAGGGTGCTTGTCCACCTCCATCCCCTCGTTGCATCAACTGTATGGGTGACCACACTGCTTCCTCTCGAGATTGCCCCATTTTTAAAGACGAAAAGCTCATTCAGGAAATCAGAGTGAAGGAAAAGGTGTCGACCTTTGCTGCTCGAAAATTATTCGCCAGTCGACAGCCCACCGTGCCTCAGACAGGAAAATACAGCACTGTCATTGCCTCTCCTCGGCCAACAAAGGAGGCGGCCACGCAGACTTGTGACCTTACCTATAGTGCCACGGTCGTCAGATCGGCCAGCGCAAAGATCGCCCGTTCAACCTCCCCACCTTCGCCTGCCCACTCTATGGCTCACCCTTCATCGGGTTCTGCTAAATCTCGAGCCCAAAAGTCAGACACCAAGACTTCGAAAAAAGAGCATACTCGTGAAGATTTTTTACGTATCCCAACTTCACAACCATCGGTTCCTCCTTCATCTAAACATCATGTTTCAAAGAAGGCTAGTAAGAAACCCAGTTCATCTCCTTCTTCGCCAAAGCGTGTCTCATCTACAGCACCACCTGGCGGTAATCGCCCTTGGCCGTCTTCTGTGTCGCCGAGGCGCACTGCTGGTGGCCGATCAACCGGCCGATCGCTGGTTGCAGGAGCTGCTCCTGAACAACCTATGGATCAGGATCTTCTGCCTTCAGCTGACTGCCATTCCATGCTGTCAGTCGCAAGCTCTGAGCAGTCGCTGAGTTGACGGCGACCTTGGTCACATTCCTCCATTTTCTGTTCACCCTATGTCCATTACCCGCAGCATTCTAGCCAATCGGGATGAATTGTCGATCCTCTTACGATCCTACTCGCTGGTCATTTTCTGTCTTCAGGAAACAAAGCTACGTCCCCATGACCGCTCTGTTCTCCCCCATTTTCAGTCTGTCCGATTTGATCTCCACTCTGTTGAAGGCACTCCAGCACATGGAGGACTCATGATTCTTCTCCATGATACTCTCCATTATCACCTAATCCCCTTGAACACTTCGTTCCAGGGTGTCGCTGTCCGTCTTTCCCTTTCTGGATATAACTTTTCTCTTTGTACTGTATACATTCCATCGTCCACACCAATGGCACGAGCTGACCTCCTTGGTCGGCTTCCACCCCCCTATTTGCTGGTTGGGGACTTCAATGCCTACCACCCGCTTTGGGGATCTCCACATCCTTGTCCACGTGGCTCACTATTGCTAGACGTCTTCCACCAAGCGGATCTAGTTTGCCTCAACACTGGGGTCCCTACATTTTTGTCTGCCTTCACGGCAAATTTCTCTCATTTGGACTTTTCGGTCGGTACTTTTCCGCTAGCTCGGCGCTTCGAATGGTTCGGCCTTGATGATACACACTCGAGTGACCACTTTCCATGTGTCCTTAGACTGCAGCCTCAACTGCCATATATGCGCCCGCGACGCTGGAAGTTTGCCCAAGCCGATTGGACACTTTTTTCGTCTCTAGCGACATTCAATGACCGTCACTTTCCTAGCGTCGACGATGAGGTCACACACATTACAGACGTTATTCTTACAGCTGCGGAACATTCAATACCACGCATCTCCGCATTGCCCCAGCACCCCCCCAGTTCCTTGGTGGAACGAGGCATGCCGTGACGCAGTACGTGAGCGTCGACGTGCTCTTCGCGTTTTCCGCCACCATCCTACTTTGGCCAACTGTATCCGCTATAAGCAGTTCCGTGCGCAATGCCGTCGTGTCATCCGCGATAGCAAGAAGGCAAGCCGGAAATTCTTTACTTGTTCATTTAACACCTTCACTCCCTCCTCGGAAGTTTGGAGTCGGATTCGACGGTTATCTGGCGCGCCTAGTTTCTCCCCGGTCTCTGGGCTCACTGTCACGCATGATACGTTAGTGGACCCCGTCGCAATTTCTAACTCATTGGGTCAACACTTTGCTGATATTTCGAGCTCTTCAAATTACCCGCCAGCGTTTCTCCCGAAGAAATGTGCAGCGGAAGTGCAACCTCTTGCTTTCTTCTCTCAAAATCGCGAAAGCTATAATACTGTTTTCTCCATGCAGGAACTCCAACATGCACTCTCTTCTTCTCGCTTCTCCGCCCCAGGACCGGATGGTATCCACATCCAAATGTTGCTGCATTTATCAACCCATAGTCTGCATTACCTCCTTCGCCTTTATAATCGAATTTGGACCGACAGTACTTTTCCCAGACGATGGCGGGAAGCTATCGTCGTTCCTGTTCGGAAACCTGGAAAGGACAAACATCTCCCCTCTAGCTATCGCCCCATTTCTCTCACGAGTAGTGTATGTAAGGTTTTGGAGCGTATGGTGAATTGCCGTTTAGCTTGGTGGCTGGAGTCCCGCAGTCTCTTAACACCTGCCCAATGTGGTTTCCGAAAGCATCGTTCTGCAGTTGACCATCTTGTTGCTCTCTCCACTTATATCATGAACAATTTTCTCCGGAAACGCCAAACAGTAGCAATATTTTTTGATCTGGAGAGGGCATACGATACCTGTTGGAGGACAGGCATCCTCCGCACACTGTTCTCTTGGGGCTTTCGAGGTCGGCTGCCCCTTTTTCTTCGCGAATTTATGGCAGAGCGCACATTTAGAGTGCGGGTGAACACTACTCTCTCCCGTACTTTCTCCCAAGAAAACGGGGTACCCCAGGGCTCCGTGCTAAGTGTTGTACTGTTTGCCATTGCCATAAATCCAATTATGGATTGTCTCCTTCCTGATGTCTCGCGCTCCCTCTTTGTGGACGATTTTGCGATCTACTACAGCTCTCAACGGACCAGCCTTCTTGAACGACGTCTTCAAGGATGTCTCGATCGCCTCCACTCTTGGAGCATCGAAACCGGCTTCCGTTTTTCTCCCAGTAAGACCGTTTGTGTTAATTTTTGGCGACGTAAGGCGTTTCTTCCACCCTCCTTACATCTAGGACCTGTCAACCTTCCGTTTTCGGACGTGGCTAAATTCTTGGGTCTTATGTTTGATAGAAAACTGTGCTGGTCCTCCCACGTTTCCTATCTTTCAGCTCGCTATCTGCGATCCCTCAACACCCTCCGTGTCCTGAATGGTACCTCCTGGGGAGCGGACCGAGTGGTCCTTCTCCGCCTCTATCGCACCTTAGTGCGCTCGAAATTGGACTATGGAAGCATAGTCTACTCCTCTGCTCGGCCGTCTATTCTTCGGCGTCTCGACTCTATCCACCACCATGGATTACGTTTAGTGTCTGGCGCTTTTTACACCAGCCCTGTGGAAAGCCTTTATGCTGAGACTGCTGAACCTCCGCTGTCCAATCGGCGAGCAGTCCTTCTGAGTCGTTATGCTAGCCATCTGTCTTCCATGCCTGCTAATCCAGCCCATGACATTTTTTTCGACGCCTCCTTGGATGTAGGGTATGCAGGCCGCCCTTCCTCCCTACTACCACCGGGAGTCCGCTTCCGTCAATTGCTCCATTCTCTTTCCTTCCGCTTTCCTAAAACCTTCTTGACAACTTGGGGTACAGCACCGCCTTGGCTCCGTCCCCGGATCTGCCTGCTCCGTGACCTTTGTCAATTTCCCAAGGATGGTACCCCTTCACTTGTTTATCGTCGGGCATTTGCTGCTCTATGTGCCACATTTATTTACACTGATGGCTCGAAAACATCGTTAGGTGTAGGGAGTGCCTATATTGTTGGCGACACCCCAAATCGATTTCGGCTTCCCGACCAGTGTTCGGTGTATACTGCGGAGCTTTACGCTGTTCTCCAGGCTGTCCAATACATCCGCCGCCATCAGCGGATACAGTATGTTATCTGTTCAGATTCTCTCAGCTCTCTACTCAGTCTCCAAGCTCTCTACCCTGTCCACCCTCTGGTCCACTGGATTCAGGACTGTCTGCGCTTGCTCCACCTGGGGGGCGTCTCGGTGGCGTTTCTGTGGCTCCCAGGACACGTTGGTATCTGTGGAAATGAGGCGGCCGATATAGTGGCCAAGGCTGCAGTCTCTCTTCTTCGGCCAGCTATTCGATCGATTCCCTTCGCCGATCTACGGAGCGTTTTATGTCGTCGTGTTGTTCTTTTATGGTACGCACATTGGTCGACACTTCCCCATAATAAATTGCGGGACGTGACAGCTCTTCCCTGTGCTTGGACCTCTTCCTCCCGAACGCGTCGTCAGGAGGAGGTAATTTTAACTAGACTTCGGATAGGGCACTGTCTTTTTAGCCATCGACATCTTTTAAGCGGCGATCCGCCCCCACTCTGTCCCCACTGCTCTCAGCTGTGGACGGTAAGACACCTTTTAATTGAGTGCCCCTATTTTACTCTGTTACGCACCCGTCTACAGCTGTCGCCTGATATATCGTCCATTTTAGCAGATGACACGCGCTCGGCCGATCGCGTTCTCGAGTTTATTAGTGCCAGTGGGGGACAACCAACCCCTTTCTATAGTGGATTTTTAAGCCTTCCTTCTGCTTTTGGTTTCTCCAATTTTTTGAGTTTCGTTCCCATTGCTGCTGGTTTCCATTTTCGGTGTTTACTGTTTCCTAAGTCACGGACCGGTCGCTAATGACCATAGCAGTTTTGCACCATAAAAAAAAAAAAAAAAAAGCACCCATATGACTGATGGCGGTTTTATCTGTTATCTGTCAAATTTGACAGAAGTCATTGCGGTAGAAAAGTTGTATGTACTTACATCTCAGATCTGTATTTAATTATGTGCAATCGAGTGCAAAGCAAGTGGAAGTTCTGAAAAATGTTAGTGGGTGCCGCCACAACTAACTCCTGCTGTCGAATATATGTAGCGCTACACAGGCATGCTTTGTAGGCACAAAGATAAATACTGGCACCAAATCCTCTGCGTCAGTAAATAAATTTAAAAAAATGTTGGAATACGAGCTTTTGTTCTCCGCCCCGAGTTTCGACACTGCATTTTCATACATTATCCAACGAAGTAAATACAAATTCCGTATTGTTCATCTTCGAATGTAGCAGCATTTCAATGTACTACGAAAATCCGACTGGCAAGACTGACTGGGATGTTTGTCGATATGGCCAACTCTACGTTCTAAAATAAAATAAATAAATAGGAACTTCTATGAATTGTGAATCACATGCAGTATTCTCTTCACCATACGAATAATACGAATATAAACATTTTGCCATGTATTGTTTCATGTTTGCTGCTATCTCATTTAAATCGTGTCTGCCTAATAAACTACGAAACTAGAGTGAGACAACAGCAAATGCGGAAGAATATACATATCATGTCATGTTTATATTCGTATTATTTTTATGCCTAATAGTGATACAGTCATAAATGAAACACAGCAATTGACTAGATTTTTAAATCTAAGATGACTCTAATTTCTGTGCAGAATGGAATGTACTGAAGAGGCGCCTGCAAAGATTTTGAAACGGAGAAAAAATTTCGCTAAACTGTCGTTCAGAACATCTTCTATCATACACAGTGTATTATTTGGTTCTTGTTGACCATTATCAAAGAAAGCAGCAGTGCAAGTAACAACAAATAGCAGTCTCTTGCCATTGTTTCGCTAATGAGACGATCCCCCCCCCCCCCTCTTTTTTTTTTTTTTTTTAAATAAAATGCCTGAGTAGTGGGCACAATAGCAAGCCATGCCGCGAGCGGCGACAGGCGATAAACACGCACAATCAGAATGCGACAAACAATGCATGACACAGTACAGTATGCATTTTCAGATTAGACTGACGTAAACACCTATAACAAAGAAAACGGCGCGTATCAGATCAAAGAAAAATAAGCAATCAATTCAAACCAGGCGAAGCACGTGAAAAAGGAAGGGTACCCGTATAAATACGGATGAAGCGCCTGACGCATAGCAATGGCTACCTGGTAAAGCTTAACTGCTAAGGTTACGACTTGAACCAAACTACTGTAACTGTATCGTCATTCATTCGACCTAAATTGTGTCTCATATTACAATGGACCAACTTTGTTTCGATTTGGAGATGCGGCCTAAAACTTTTCTCTCCCCTTAAATTTTGAGTCTCAAATTTCAGGTGCGGCTTAGATTCGGGAAATTTTTTTTCCTTGATTTTGAGTCTCATTTTTCAGGTGCGGCTTAGATTCGAGTAAATATGGTATTGAGCAGATAAGGTGGTGAATTACCAATGTACAGTAAAACTTGATCAAAATGAAATCACATGGGACTAAAATAAATAATTTTCCAAGTTGGAAAAGTTTCCAAATTACATAGAACTCACTAGGTTACATAAAATTTATCAGATATCATACATAAAAATACAAATTTATAATTATGCACAAATTTATGTACCTTCACTAGTAGGTGTTCATTTACTGTATATTGTACAATAGAATACTACACGATCACACTAATTGGTAAATAACACAGTATATTTGTGTTTTTACTCTAACTTTAATTTCATTTATTGTTGTATGTGTTCACGTGTTATTCCTGTGTTTATTTGCTTTTCATTCCACTTTTTTCATCACATATCAAGGTGGGAAACCTGCTTGAATTTCCTGAAAAAAAAAAAACCTTTTTTTTTTCTATGCAATATTTTGCACTATACGATAGTTCTAACAGCTTGGGAGAATTTGTGTGTGCTGCTAATGGCAGAACATTGTCTATGCTTCTTCATACATATTAATTTTTCTAGGGCCATCATTTTTCTTCTCCTCTTCCTCCTTTGTTCCTTTCTGGTCATCTTCTGTAATGTGGATTTCTGTCAAATTTGTTGCTGAAGTAAAGATGGAATGAGTTCACAAAAAGTAGTAACTTTGAATGTAGTCATCTGCACTATATGAAATGTTTTGTATTTTAATTCAGCAGTTGCTGTGTTGCATTTTCTTGAGTTTCAATGGCCACAGAAGTGTCTTGTTCTTGATCTCCAAAACCCACTTTGTTGACTCACTTGGTAACAGTTTCAGGCTTTATTTCCCTTACTGCCAAGCCAATCCAGGACAAAAACTGACCAGGCAAGAGAAAATGCACTTTCTGCTTCTTCGACACCAAGAATAAGAGACTGCTTCAGTAATTGCCTATCATGCGACTTGAATGTGTAAATAACTCCCTGGTTCATGGATTGCATGAGGCTGGTTGCAACTGGTGGGAACCAAGCCAATTTCATGTTTGATAATTTGACTTTTAGGTGGCAAGTTGCATTGTCTAGGAAAAGGATAACTTCGCAATTTCCTTTTTTTGTTTTGGCATTTTGAGAGCCCAGCAATTCTTCCATAACCACTCACACCTTTTTATTGCTTCACCATGTGACTGGAAACTTACTGACGTCTATTTTTTGAAACAATGTGGTTTTGCTACTTTTCCAGTCAGCAGTGGCTTGTCCATATTACCTAACATGTTCCACACAGCAGTACAGTGAGTCTTTCCTTGGAAATTTTTCCACTGGTGCACTTCTCACCTTGAATTGCTAGAGATTTTGAAGGCAGTACACAATAACAGTCCCGTTTCATTGGCATTGAAAAGGTCTTTTGGGTCATAATTTGCCATTAGGTTGTACATTATTGTTTTCCATTCTGTTGCTACACTTTCCTACAGATTCTTAGCTTCATCACACACTTCATTCCATATGTTATGCCTAGCTGTGAATCTGTCCAGTCATCTAGCGACTTTCAGAGCCTCACTCTGCAACATGGGTCCACACAGAGGTAAGTTTTTTGCTTGAGCACTTATGAATGATTCCCATACACTCTCATTAATTTCTTCATTTCCTGTCTTTCTTGCCTTTTTTCATTTGTCCATTCCCTTTCATCCATTCATCCTGTATCTTATCCTTGTTTCTTAAAGCATCATAAGTTTGTGTTTTACCTCATTTGAAACACAACATTATTTCACATGCAGGGAGTTTGTCATTTTCACTCACCTCGATTACCTGAATCTTTTCGTGATGTTTTAGCAACACATACTTTTTGATCGACAACATTTTATCACTTGAAGTGCTATTGACTCTGAAACTGGCAGAAAATAATGAAGTTAGTGTATTTCTTTGGAATGCTTGACCTTGCCGGGTAAAACTATTGTTTAACGGAAAAAAAGGAAAAAACTCTTCACCGCGCAGATTGCGACAGGTTGTTTGTAGGTGCAGAACAATGCTCTAGTGTCCATTGTTGCACATCAGTAATAATGGAAAATGAGAAATGCCCACAAACAGAATGCTCACAAACAAACCACTTCATTTGATGTACCGACACCATGCATAAGTTGTTCGTTGTTACACGGAGTGGGGCAGTTTGATGTCCACACCTTTAGTGCCGCTCTATGCCGAACCTCTTTTCTTGTTTTTGTGCCACTTAAAAACATTGTAGGGCTGTATAGTCTCTGTGTTAAAAGTAGTGTATTTGAAGAGTCATGAATAACTAATGTATACTGTAATGCAGTATTAATGTGTAAGCTATTTTCCACATTATACAATGAATTATTAACTAAATCTTTAAACTTTATTCCATTTCTGTGTTAGGCACATTCTGCTTTATGCAAAAAAAATAGCATATTAAAGTGTATTGAATGCATCAGAACTGAAATACTGTTCACGAGACATATATGTTCATTTCAGGGACAGAGAATATGGAAAAACTGTTTTCTAACTAATTCTGTATAGCTTTCCAGTGTTCAATGTGGTTCACATGTTTTGTATCAATTTGTTCATATGATTTTTTTAGGCTTAATGAATGAGATCAATAAATGTGAAGAAAAGTTTTTAATAATTGTTTGTAATGTAAATGTTGAATTGGCTTTTGGTGACAAATCTAATTTGTACAGTTGTCAATGCGAGGATGATTTAAAATGGCTGCAGTTATTGTATTAGTACATTTTCTATTTTGCTATAAATTATGTAAGGAATAAATATAACAGTTCACCTTGATAAGCACATAAATGAGACTGAGCATATTGGGATTAGTCATTTTTCCAAGCTACACACACACACACACACACACACACACACACACACATACATTTACTTATGCACATACACCTGCACGACTACAATGGTATAGCTAACTACATTGTGACTACACTGTAGCTCGACTAAGACAACGGCTTGTGTTGGATAGAATGGGTGAGTGGGTAAAGGAGGTGATGAATGGGAGGGAGGGCTGGAGGAACGGTTGCAGACAGCTGGAAGGCAGATGTAGCAGGCACAGGGAATTGTAACGTAGCACCAGTGACCTTCTTCTCACCACAGGCAGGGTTGAATTGTACTTCAGTGCACATTAATGTGCAAGTGTGAGTTGGGAGGAGGAGATGAAATGGAGGAAGACTTCGGGGAGAAGGTCTCAATCTTGTTTATACCCCCATTGATTACTCAGTGTTTCAGCTACACGGTGAGTTGTTACATTCATTTCTTTCATTATCTATGTTCCACCAAGGACTTTCCATTACTATATTTGTCTTTTTATGTGTTGTTTATAAAATACCGTGTGTCCTTTTAGGCTGCTGGTTGCCCGGAAAACACTGATCCTGCTGCTGACATTGATATAAAAGAAAATATTGATGCAGTTGTGGCCACTGATCAAGTTAATGATGAGGTAAGTGTTCTAATTGTTGATGTATCCTCTGCAGATTTTCTATGTACTAATAAAGCTGACATGGAATGTGTTCAGGAGGTAACTTGAGACTAAGAAAACGTGTTCCCCATGTTGTTCCATTTAGCAATTCTAATCTAATGCACATCACCTCTCTTACAGCTTTTGTTCTTCATGATTCATCCTGACACTGCTAAATGTGAAATGTTCATTTTAGAATTATACTGTTTCCCTACTGCTAATGAATGTGATGTTTAATAACAATAGTAGTAGTAGTAGTAGTAGTAGTAGTAGTAGTATGTGGAGATACTTACTAAACAGGATGTACCTATCAGACTCAATGCTTAAGGTTCCATGATGATAATTCATACAAATAGTAACAGAGTTTGGAAATTATATTCATAGCACATTGCTAGCTCTACTGGTGACATAACACCCTAATGAAATGTTATGGACCTGAATGTGGCAAGAATAATAGTGGTAATAATTGATGGGGCCATTGGGGAAGGGTACACAGAAAATAGGTTTGGAATCTAGTAGATGTAGTGGTGTGAAAAAGTTCGCATCATCGACCTGCAATAGGCTTGTTCAAAAACTGACCAACAAAAACAATTGTACTTCCATTTCTGTGTTTGTAGTAAGTAAGCGTAAATGTTTAATAGGTGACCCACTGTAATCACTGTTTGGTGATTAAGACACCAGATCCTGTACCATATAGACTACATTTATCAAATAAAAACAAATAAGCTTTGACCCAGAATTGAACCCTCGACCTTCTGCATGCTAGCCATAAACACTATCCACTATATCAACTGCACATCGCTGCTCCTGCATGCGGACAGAAGTAGTTACCATATGTGTGATCACTGTGTTGCCAAACTGCCAGTCTTTAATGTTCATTTTCTGCCGGAAATATGCACACTATGAAATTTTGAGACCAGCATTTTTGTATGGCTAGTATGTGAAGAATCACACTGTGAAGTCCGAATGCATGAATTTTTCTTCATTCTATATATTCCCAGTGTGCTTGCAGAGTCCCCCTTCCCCTTCTCTACTTCTCTCCCCTTTGCCCACTCTCCCTTTCCCCATCACCTAGCAACCTACCCCACAATTCCTCTGTATCCCCACTAGGCACCCCAGTGCCGGTTCATCTCAGGTGCAGTTGGGCATTAGCACCTGGAGTGGCTGTGTCTGTGTGAGTTATGCTTTAGTTAGTTTGATGGACTCTCAGTTTGGTAGGCAAATAACAACTAGCAGTCTTTTTTGTTGTGTATGTTTGCGACTCAGTGCCTGCTGTATGTGGTAAATAGCAATCCATCCGTTTTATATTGTTTTTATTTCATTCCAGGTTTTTCCATTGCTTGAATTTGAGATTTAATTCAGGACAATATTATCTGTGAACCAGTACTTCCCATATAACACCACTAAGCACCAATATACCCCCAGGGGGTCCACAACTCTTTTGTGGATACGTGCGTAGTGAGCACGGGACCCCGAGCTAATGTGACCTTCCTTCCTTTCTGGGCTGCATACCTTCCCTTTCCGCATCCTTTCCCATCCCCAATCTTCGCCCCCCCCCCCCTCACCTCTGGCTCTTTCCTTCCCTTTCTCTCCCTCCCTCTGGGAGTATGGTTTGTGCCTACGTCCGGAGACGGACGCTCGAAACTGTAACAAATTCTTTGCTTTCTCTGCTTGCAAGTCTTCGTCCTTCCTCTGTCCTTCTCTTTTCCTTACCTCTTCTCTTTGCCCTTTTCTCCGCTACAGCGTTTGAGACCTCTCTTCTTTCCTTTCCCTTTCTCTTTTTTCCTCCCTGTGCGTGTCTGAAGGCCGACCCACGCATTTGCATGCGTAGCCGGTGACGGCGTAACGCTTAATTCCCCGTCCCGGGTAGACAGGTAGGACACGTACATACCCCCTGGTAACGGCCAGGCCCAGGGAGGGGTGATTACCTGAGCTGATACCTTCCGAAAGTGCTGATTGGTCCCTCCGTCCGTTTGTTGGGAGGTGTGACCTGAGATGTGAACAATCACCTAAGGCGGGAGTGCCGTCAGTGAGGGCCCCCACAAGGAAGGAGCGCGCCATTGGAGACGCCGGTAATCATGGGGGATACTTTCGCAATGGTTTCCTCATCTTCTACTATGTCAGCTCACAAGCGTAAGTTCAGTGAGTCTCAGCCACAGACAGTCCTTCCATCGTTGCACAGTTCCTTGTTGTTTCTCGGTCTGACGAAGGTCATGACTTCTCCACGGTCAACCCTTTCATTATTCAGAAAGGCGTCGACGCAATTGAGGGTCCTGTAAAGTCTTGTTCCAGATTACGAAATGGCACCATGTTGTTAGAAACAGTCAGTGCGCTCCAGGCACAAAAATTGCTGCGTACTTCACTGCTACACACCTTCCCTGTCCGGGTGGAACCGCACCGTACTTTAAATTCATCACGTGGGGTCGTTTATACTCGCTCCCTCAACGGATTGTCTGACGAGGAAATTCAACACTACCTGTCTGACCAGGGCGTAACGGCAGTTCATAGAGTCATGAAAAGGGTTGACACGAACATCATTCCAACCCGTACTGTCTTCTTGACATTTGACAGAGTTCAACTCCCATCGAAAATCAAAGCAGGCTATGAGATAATTTCCGTTCGCCCTTACATCCCAAACCCCACGCGTTGCTATCAGTGTCAGCGGTTCAATCACACGAGCCAGTCCTGTTCCAACCCTGCCAAATGTGTTACGTGTCGCAAGGATGCCCATGAGGGTGCTTGTCCACCTCCATCCCCTCGTTGCATCAACTGTATGGGTGACCACACTGCTTCCTCTCGAGATTGCCCCATTTTTAAAGACGAAAAGCTCATTCAGGAAATCAGAGTGAAGGAAAAGGTGTCGACCTTTGCTGCTCGAAAATTATTCGCCAGTCGACAGCCCACCGTGCCTCAGACAGGAAAATACAGCACTGTCATTGCCTCTCCTCGGCCAACAAAGGAGGCGGCCACGCAGACTTGTGACCTTACCTATAGTGCCACGGTCGTCAGATCGGCCAGCGCAAAGATCGCCCGTTCAACCTCCCCACCTTCGCCTGCCCACTCTATGGCTCACCCTTCATCGGGTTCTGCTAAATCTCGAGCCCAAAAGTCAGACACCAAGACTTCGAAAAAAGAGCATACTCGTGAAGATTTTTTACGTATCCCAACTTCACAACCATCGGTTCCTCCTTCATCTAAACATCATGTTTCAAAGAAGGCTAGTAAGAAACCCAGTTCATCTCCTTCTTCGCCAAAGCGTGTCTCATCTACAGCACCACCTGGCGGTAATCGCCCTTGGCCGTCTTCTGTGTCGCCGAGGCGCACTGCTGGTGGCCGATCAACCGGCCGATCGCTGGTTGCAGGAGCTGCTCCTGAACAACCTATGGATCAGGATCTTCTGCCTTCAGCTGACTGCCATTCCATGCTGTCAGTCGCAAGCTCTGAGCAGTCGCTGAGTTGACGGCGACCTTGGTCACATTCCTCCATTTTCTGTTCACCCTATGTCCATTACCCGCAGCATTCTAGCCAATCGGGATGAATTGTCGATCCTCTTACGATCCTACTCGCTGGTCATTTTCTGTCTTCAGGAAACAAAGCTACGTCCCCATGACCGCTCTGTTCTCCCCCATTTTCAGTCTGTCCGATTTGATCTCCACTCTGTTGAAGGCACTCCAGCACATGGAGGACTCATGATTCTTCTCCATGATACTCTCCATTATCACCTAATCCCCTTGAACACTTCGTTCCAGGGTGTCGCTGTCCGTCTTTCCCTTTCTGGATATAACTTTTCTCTTTGTACTGTATACATTCCATCGTCCACACCAATGGCACGAGCTGACCTCCTTGGTCGGCTTCCACCCCCCTATTTGCTGGTTGGGGACTTCAATGCCTACCACCCGCTTTGGGGATCTCCACATCCTTGTCCACGTGGCTCACTATTGCTAGACGTCTTCCACCAAGCGGATCTAGTTTGCCTCAACACTGGGGTCCCTACATTTTTGTCTGCCTTCACGGCAAATTTCTCTCATTTGGACTTTTCGGTCGGTACTTTTCCGCTAGCTCGGCGCTTCGAATGGTTCGGCCTTGATGATACACACTCGAGTGACCACTTTCCATGTGTCCTTAGACTGCAGCCTCAACTGCCATATATGCGCCCGCGACGCTGGAAGTTTGCCCAAGCCGATTGGACACTTTTTTCGTCTCTAGCGACATTCAATGACCGTCACTTTCCTAGCGTCGACGATGAGGTCACACACATTACAGACGTTATTCTTACAGCTGCGGAACATTCAATACCACGCATCTCCGCATTGCCCCAGCGCCGCCCCAGTTCCTTGGTGGAACGAGGCATGCCGTGACGCAGTACGTGAGCGTCGACGTGCTCTTCGCGTTTTCCGCCACCATCCTACTTTGGCCAACTGTATCCGCTATAAGCAGTTCCGTGCGCAATGCCGTCGTGTCATCCGCGATAGCAAGAAGGCAAGCCGGAAATTCTTTACTTGTTCATTTAACACCTTCACTCCCTCCTCGGAAGTTTGGAGTCGGATTCGACGGTTATCTGGCGCGCCTAGTTTCTCCCCGGTCTCTGGGCTCACTGTCACGCATGATACGTTAGTGGACCCCGTCGCAATTTCTAACTCATTGGGTCAACACTTTGCTGATATTTCGAGCTCTTCAAATTACCCGCCAGCGTTTCTCCCGAAGAAATGTGCAGCGGAAGTGCAACCTCTTGCTTTCTTCTCTCAAAATCGCGAAAGCTATAATACTGTTTTCTCCATGCAGGAACTCCAACATGCACTCTCTTCTTCTCGCTTCTCCGCCCCAGGACCGGATGGTATCCACATCCAAATGTTGCTGCATTTATCAACCCATAGTCTGCATTACCTCCTTCGCCTTTATAATCGAATTTGGACCGACAGTACTTTTCCCAGACGATGGCGGGAAGCTATCGTCGTTCCTGTTCGGAAACCTGGAAAGGACAAACATCTCCCCTCTAGCTATCGCCCCATTTCTCTCACGAGTAGTGTATGTAAGGTTTTGGAGCGTATGGTGAATTGCCGTTTAGCTTGGTGGCTGGAGTCCCGCAGTCTCTTAACACCTGCCCAATGTGGTTTCCGAAAGCATCGTTCTGCAGTTGACCATCTTGTTGCTCTCTCCACTTATATCATGAACAATTTTCTCCGGAAACGCCAAACAGTAGCAATATTTTTTGATCTGGAGAGGGCATACGATACCTGTTGGAGGACAGGCATCCTCCGCACACTGTTCTCTTGGGGCTTTCGAGGTCGGCTGCCCCTTTTTCTTCGCGAATTTATGGCAGAGCGCACATTTAGAGTGCGGGTGAACACTACTCTCTCCCGTACTTTCTCCCAAGAAAACGGGGTACCCCAGGGCTCCGTGCTAAGTGTTGTACTGTTTGCCATTGCCATAAATCCAATTATGGATTGTCTCCTTCCTGATGTCTCGCGCTCCCTCTTTGTGGACGATTTTGCGATCTACTACAGCTCTCAACGGACCAGCCTTCTTGAACGACGTCTTCAAGGATGTCTCGATCGCCTCCACTCTTGGAGCATCGAAACCGGCTTCCGTTTTTCTCCCAGTAAGACCGTTTGTGTTAATTTTTGGCGACGTAAGGCGTTTCTTCCACCCTCCTTACATCTAGGACCTGTCAACCTTCCGTTTTCGGACGTGGCTAAATTCTTGGGTCTTATGTTTGATAGAAAACTGTGCTGGTCCTCCCACGTTTCCTATCTTTCAGCTCGCTATCTGCGATCCCTCAACACCCTCCGTGTCCTGAATGGTACCTCCTGGGGAGCGGACCGAGTGGTCCTTCTCCGCCTCTATCGCACCTTAGTGCGCTCGAAATTGGACTATGGAAGCATAGTCTACTCCTCTGCTCGGCCGTCTATTCTTCGGCGTCTCGACTCTATCCACCACCATGGATTACGTTTAGTGTCTGGCGCTTTTTACACCAGCCCTGTGGAAAGCCTTTATGCTGAGACTGCTGAACCTCCGCTGTCCAATCGGCGAGCAGTCCTTCTGAGTCGTTATGCTAGCCATCTGTCTTCCATGCCTGCTAATCCAGCCCATGACATTTTTTTCGACGCCTCCTTGGATGTAGGGTATGCAGGCCGCCCTTCCTCCCTACTACCACCGGGAGTCCGCTTCCGTCAATTGCTCCATTCTCTTTCCTTCCGCTTTCCTAAAACCTTCTTGACAACTTGGGGTACAGCACCGCCTTGGCTCCGTCCCCGGATCTGCCTGCTCCGTGACCTTTGTCAATTTCCCAAGGATGGTACCCCTTCACTTGTTTATCGTCGGGCATTTGCTGCTCTATGTGCCACATTTATTTACACTGATGGCTCGAAAACATCGTTAGGTGTAGGGAGTGCCTATATTGTTGGCGACACCCCAAATCGATTTCGGCTTCCCGACCAGTGTTCGGTGTATACTGCGGAGCTTTACGCTGTTCTCCAGGCTGTCCAATACATCCGCCGCCATCAGCGGATACAGTATGTTATCTGTTCAGATTCTCTCAGCTCTCTACTCAGTCTCCAAGCTCTCTACCCTGTCCACCCTCTGGTCCACTGGATTCAGGACTGTCTGCGCTTGCTCCACCTGGGGGGCGTCTCGGTGGCGTTTCTGTGGCTCCCAGGACACGTTGGTATCTGTGGAAATGAGGCGGCCGATATAGTGGCCAAGGCTGCAGTCTCTCTTCTTCGGCCAGCTATTCGATCGATTCCCTTCGCCGATCTACGGAGCGTTTTATGTCGTCGTGTTGTTCTTTTATGGTACGCACATTGGTCGACACTTCCCCATAATAAATTGCGGGACGTGACAGCTCTTCCCTGTGCTTGGACCTCTTCCTCCCGAACGCGTCGTCAGGAGGAGGTAATTTTAACTAGACTTCGGATAGGGCACTGTCTTTTTAGCCATCGACATCTTTTAAGCGGCGATCCGCCCCCACTCTGTCCCCACTGCTCTCAGCTGTGGACGGTAAGACACCTTTTAATTGAGTGCCCCTATTTTACTCTGTTACGCACCCGTCTACAGCTGTCGCCTGATATATCGTCCATTTTAGCAGATGACACGCGCTCGGCCGATCGCGTTCTCGAGTTTATTAGTGCCAGTGGGGGACAACCAACCCCTTTCTATAGTGGATTTTTAAGCCTTCCTTCTGCTTTTGGTTTCTCCAATTTTTTGAGTTTCGTTCCCATTGCTGCTGGTTTCCATTTTCGGTGTTTACTGTTTCCTAAGTCACGGACCGGTCGCTAATGACCATAGCAGTTTTGCACCATAAAAAAAAAAAAAAAAAGCACCCATATGACTGATGGCGGTTTTATCTGTTATCTGTCAAATTTGACAGAAGTCATTGCGGTAGAAAAGTTGTATGTACTTACATCTCAGATCTGTATTTAATTATGTGCAATCGAGTGCAAAGCAAGTGGAAGTTCTGAAAAATGTTAGTGGGTGCCGCCACAACTAACTCCTGCTGTCGAATATATGTAGCGCTACACAGGCATGCTTTGTAGGCACAAAGATAAATACTGGCACCAAATCCTCTGCGTCAGTAAATAAATTTAAAAAAATGTTGGAATACGAGCTTTTGTTCTCCGCCCCGAGTTTCGACACTGCATTTTCATACATTATCCAACGAAGTAAATACAAATTCCGTATTGTTCATCTTCGAATGTAGCAGCATTTCAATGTACTACGAAAATCCGACTGGCAAGACTGACTGGGATGTTTGTCGATATGGCCAACTCTACGTTCTAAAATAAAATAAATAAATAGGAACTTCTATGAATTGTGAATCACATGCAGTATTCTCTTCACCATACGAATAATACGAATATAAACATTTTGCCATGTATTGTTTCATGTTTGCTGCTATCTCATTTAAATCGTGTCTGCCTAATAAACTACGAAACTAGAGTGAGACAACAGCAAATGCGGAAGAATATACATATCATGTCATGTTTATATTCGTATTATTTTTATGCCTAATAGTGATACAGTCATAAATGAAACACAGCAATTGACTAGATTTTTAAATCTAAGATGACTCTAATTTCTGTGCAGAATGGAATGTACTGAAGAGGCGCCTGCAAAGATTTTGAAACGGAGAAAAAATTTCGCTAAACTGTCGTTCAGAACATCTTCTATCATACACAGTGTATTATTTGGTTCTTGTTGACCATTATCAAAGAAAGCAGCAGTGCAAGTAACAACAAATAGCAGTCTCTTGCCATTGTTTCGCTAATGAGACGATTCCCCCCCCCCCCTCTTTTTTTTTTTTTTTTTTAAATAAAATGCCTGAGTAGTGGGCACAATAGCAAGCCATGCCGCGAGCGGCGACAGGCGATAAACACGCACAATCAGAATGCGACAAACAATGCATGACACAGTACAGTATGCATTTTCAGATTAGACTGACGTAAACACCTATAACAAAGAAAACGGCGCGTATCAGATCAAAGAAAAATAAGCAATCAATTCAAACCAGGCGAAGCATGTGAAAAAGGAAGGGTACCCGTATAAATACGGATGAAGCGCCTGACGCATAGCAATGGCTACCTGGTAAAGCTTAACTGCTAAGGTTACGACTTGAACCAAACTACTGTAACTGTATCGTCATTCATTCGACCTAAATTGTGTCTCATATTACAATGGACCAACTTTGTTTCGATTTGGAGATGCGGCCTAAAACTTTTCTCTCCCCTTAAATTTTGAGTCTCAAATTTCAGGTGCGGCTTAGATTCGGGAAATTTTTTTTCCTTGATTTTGAGTCTCATTTTTCAGGTGCGGCTTAGATTCGAGTAAATATGGTATTGAGCAGATAAGGTGGTGAATTACCAATGTACAGTAAAACTTGATCAAAATGAAATCACATGGGACTAAAATAAATAATTTTCCAAGTTGGAAAAGTTTCCAAATTACATAGAACTCACTAGGTTACATAAAATTTATCAGATATCATACATAAAAATACAAATTTATAATTATGCACAAATTTATGTACCTTCACTAGTAGGTGTTCATTTACTGTATATTGTACAATAGAATACTACACGATCACACTAATTGGTAAATAACACAGTATATTTGTGTTTTTACTCTAACTTTAATTTCATTTATTGTTGTATGTGTTCACGTGTTATTCCTGTGTTTATTTGCTTTTCATTCCACTTTTTTCATCACATATCAAGGTGGGAAACCTGCTTGAATTTCCTGAAAAAAAAAACCTTTTTTTTTTCTATGCAATATTTTGCACTATACGATAGTTCTAACAGCTTGGGAGAATTTGTGTGTGCTGCTAATGGCAGAACATTGTCTATGCTTCTTCATACATATTAATTTTTCTAGGGCCATCATTTTTCTTCTCCTCTTCCTCCTTTGTTCCTTTCTGGTCATCTTCTGTAATGTGGATTTCTGTCAAATTTGTTGCTGAAGTAAAGATGGAATGAGTTCACAAAAAGTAGTAACTTTGAATGTAGTCATCTGCACTATATGAAATGTTTTGTATTTTAATTCAGCAGTTGCTGTGTTGCATTTTCTTGAGTTTCAATGGCCACAGAAGTGTCTTGTTCTTGATCTCCAAAACCCACTTTGTTGACTCACTTGGTAACAGTTTCAGGCTTTATTTCCCTTACTGCCAAGCCAATCCAGGACAAAAACTGACCAGGCAAGAGAAAATGCACTTTCTGCTTCTTCGACACCAAGAATAAGAGACTGCTTCAGTAATTGCCTATCATGCGACTTGAATGTGTAAATAACTCCCTGGTCCATGGATTGCATGAGGCTGGTTGCAACTGGTGGGAACCAAGCCAATTTCATGTTTGATAATTTGACTTTTAGGTGGCAAGTTGCATTGTCTAGGAAAAGGATAACTTCGCAATTTCCTTTTTTTGTTTTGGCATTTTGAGAGCCCAGCAATTCTTCCATAACCACTCACACCTTTTTATTGCTTCACCATGTGACTGGAAACTTACTGACGTCTATTTTTTGAAACAATGTGGTTTTGCTACTTTTCCAGTCAGCAGTGGCTTGTCCATATTACCTAACATGTTCCACACAGCAGTACAGTGAGTCTTTCCTTGGAAATTTTTCCACTGGTGCACTTCTCACCTTGAATTGCTAGAGATTTTGAAGGCAGTACACAATAACAGTCCCGTTTCATTGGCATTGAAAAGGTCTTTTGGGTCATAATTTGCCATTAGGTTGTACATTATTGTTTTCCATTCTGTTGCTACACTTTCCTACAGATTCTTAGCTTCATCACACACTTCATTCCATATGTTATGCCTAGCTGTGAATCTGTCCAGTCATCTAGCGACTTTCAGAGCCTCACTCTGCAACATGGGTCCACACAGAGGTAAGTTTTTTGCTTGAGCACTTATGAATGATTCCCATACACTCTCATTAATTTCTTCATTTCCTGTCTTTCTTGCCTTTTTTCATTTGTCCATTCCCTTTCATCCATTCATCCTGTATCTTATCCTTGTTTCTTAAAGCATCATAAGTTTGTGTTTTACCTCATTTGAAACACAACATTATTTCACATGCAGGGAGTTTGTCATTTTCACTCACCTCGATTACCTGAATCTTTTCGTGATGTTTTAGCAACACATACTTTTTGATCGACAACATTTTATCACTTGAAGTGCTATTGACTCTGAAACTGGCAGAAAATAATGAAGTTAGTGTATTTCTTTGGAATGCTTGACCTTGCCGGGTAAAACTATTGTTTAACGGAAAAAAAGGAAAAAACTCTTCACCGCGCAGATTGCGACAGGTTGTTTGTAGGTGCAGAACAATGCTCTAGTGTCCATTGTTGCACATCAGTAATAATGGAAAATGAGAAATGCCCACAAACAGAATGCTCACAAACAAACCACTTCATTTGATGTACCGACACCATGCATAAGTTGTTCGTTGTTACACGGAGTGGGGCAGTTTGATGTCCACACCTTTAGTGCCGCTCTATGCCGAACCTCTTTTCTTGTTTTTGTGCCACTTAAAAACATTGTAGGGCTGTATAGTCTCTGTGTTAAAAGTAGTGTATTTGAAGAGTCATGAATAACTAATGTATACTGTAATGCAGTATTAATGTGTAAGCTATTTTCCACATTATACAATGAATTATTAACTAAATCTTTAAACTTTATTCCATTTCTGTGTTAGGCACATTCTGCTTTATGCAAAAAAAATAGCATATTAAAGTGTATTGAATGCATCAGAACTGAAATACTGTTCACGAGACATATATGTTCATTTCAGGGACAGAGAATATGGAAAAACTGTTTTCTAACTAATTCTGTATAGCTTTCCAGTGTTCAATGTGGTTCACATGTTTTGTATCAATTTGTTCATATGATTTTTTTAGGCTTAATGAATGAGATCAATAAATGTGAAGAAAAGTTTTTAATAATTGTTTGTAATGTAAATGTTGAATTGGCTTTTGGTGACAAATCTAATTTGTACAGTTGTCAATGCGAGGATGATTTAAAATGGCTGCAGTTATTGTATTAGTACATTTTCTATTTTGCTATAAATTATGTAAGGAATAAATATAACAGTTCACCTTGATAAGCACATAAATGAGACTGAGCATATTGGGATTAGTCATTTTTCCAAGCTACACACACACACACACACACACACACACACACACACATACATTTACTTATGCACATACACCTGCACGACTACAATGGTATAGCTAACTACATTGTGACTACACTGTAGCTCGACTAAGACAACGGCTTGTGTTGGATAGAATGGGTGAGTGGGTAAAGGAGGTGATGAATGGGAGGGAGGGCTGGAGGAACGGTTGCAGACAGCTGGAAGGCAGATGTAGCAGGCACAGGGAATTGTAACGTAGCACCAGTGACCTTCTTCTCACCACAGGCAGGGTTGAATTGTACTTCAGTGCACATTAATGTGCAAGTGTGAGTTGGGAGGAGGAGATGAAATGGAGGAAGACTTCGGGGAGAAGGTCTCAATCTTGTTTATACCCCCATTGATTACTCAGTGTTTCAGCTACACGGTGAGTTGTTACATTCATTTCTTTCATTATCTATGTTCCACCAAGGACTTTCCATTACTATATTTGTCTTTTTATGTGTTGTTTATAAAATACCGTGTGTCCTTTTAGGATGCTGGTTGCCCGGAAAACACTGATCCTGCTGCTGACATTGATATAAAAGAAAATATTGATGCAGTTGTGGCCACTGATCAAGTTAATGATGAGGTAAGTGTTCTAATTGTTGATGTATCCTCTGCAGATTTTCTATGTACTAATAAAGCTGACATGGAATGTGTTCAGGAGGTAACTTGAGACTAAGAAAACGTGTTCCCCATGTTGTTCCATTTAGCAATTCTAATCTAATGCACATCACCTCTCTTACAGCTTTTGTTCTTCATGATTCATCCTGACACTGCTAAATGTGAAATGTTCATTTTAGAATTATACTGTTTCCCTACTGCTAATGAATGTGATGTTTAATAACAATAGTAGTAGTAGTAGTAGTAGTATGTGGAGATACTTACTAAACAGGATGTACCTATCAGACTCAATGCTTAAGGTTCCATGATGATAATTCATACAAATAGTAACAGAGTTTGGAAATTATATTCATAGCACATTGCTAGCTCTACTGGTGACATAACACCCTAATGAAATGTTATGGACCTGAATGTGGCAAGAATAATAGTGGTAATAATTGATGGGGCCATTGGGGAAGGGTACACAGAAAATAGGTTTGGAATCTAGTAGATGTAGTGGTGTGAAAAAGTTCGCATCATCGACCTGCAATAGGCTTGTTCAAAAACTGACCAACAAAAACAATTGTACTTCCATTTCTGTGTTTGTAGTAAGTAAGCGTAAATGTTTAATAGGTGACCCACTGTAATCACTGTTTGGTGATTAAGACACCAGATCCTGTACCATATAGACTACATTTATCAAATAAAAACAAATAAGCTTTGACCCAGAATTGAACCCTCGACCTTCTGCATGCTAGCCATAAACACTATCCACTATATCAACTGCACATCGCTGCTCCTGCATGCGGACAGAAGTAGTTACCATATGTGTGATCACTGTGTTGCCAAACTGCCAGTCTTTAATGTTCATTTTCTGCCGGAAATATGCACACTATGAAATTTTGAGACCAGCATTTTTGTATGGCTAGTATGTGAAGAATCACACTGTGAAGTCCGAATGCATGAATTTTTCTTCATTCTATATATTCCCAGTGTGCTTGCAGAGTCCCCCTTCCCCTTCTCTACTTCTCTCCCCTTTGCCCACTCTCCCTTTCCCCATCACCTAGCAACCTACCCCACAATTCCTCTGTATCCCCACTAGGCACCCCAGTGCCGGTTCATCTCAGGTGCAGTTGGGCATTAGCACCTGGAGTGGCTGTGTCTGTGTGAGTTATGCTTTAGTTAGTTTGATGGACTCTCAGTTTGGTAGGCAAATAACAACTAGCAGTCTTTTTTGTTGTGTATGTTTGCGACTCAGTGCCTGCTGTATGTGGTAAATAGCAATCCATCCGTTTTATATTGTTTTTATTTCATTCCAGGTTTTTCCATTGCTTGAATTTGAGATTTAATTCAGGACAATATTATCTGTGAACCAGTACTTCCCATATAACACCACTAAGCACCAATATACCCCCAGGGGGTCCACAACTCTTTTGTGGATACGTGCGTAGTGAGCACGGGACCCCGAGCTAATGTGACCTTCCTTCCTTTCTGGGCTGCATACCTTCCCTTTCCGCATCCTTTCCCATCCCCAATCTTCGCCCCCCCCCCCCCCTCACCTCTGGCTCTTTCCTTCCCTTTCTCTCCCTCCCTCTGGGAGTATGGTTTGTGCCTACGTCCGGAGACGGACGCTCGAAACTGTAACAAATTCTTTGCTTTCTCTGCTTGCAAGTCTTCGTCCTTCCTCTGTCCTTCTCTTTTCCTTACCTCTTCTCTTTGCCCTTTTCTCCGCTACAGCGTTTGAGACCTCTCTTCTTTCCTTTCCCTTTCTCTTTTTTCCTCCCTGTGCGTGTCTGAAGGCCGACCCACGCATTTGCATGCGTAGCCGGTGACGGCGTAACGCTTAATTCCCCGTCCCGGGTAGACAGGTAGGACACGTACATACCCCCTGGTAACGGCCAGGCCCAGGGAAGGGTGATTACCTGAGCTGATACCTTCCGAAAGTGCTGATTGGTCCCTCCGTCCGTTTGTTGGGAGGTGTGACCTGAGATGTGAACAATCACCTAAGGCGGGAGTGCCGTCAGTGAGGGCCCCCACAAGGAAGGAGCGCGCCATTGGAGACGCCGGTAATCATGGGGGATACTTTCGCAATGGTTTCCTCATCTTCTACTATGTCAGCTCACAAGCGTAAGTTCAGTGAGTCTCAGCCACAGACAGTCCTTCCATCGTTGCACAGTTCCTTGTTGTTTCTCGGTCTGACGAAGGTCATGACTTCTCCACGGTCAACCCTTTCATTATTCAGAAAGGCGTCGACGCAATTGAGGGTCCTGTAAAGTCTTGTTCCAGATTACGAAATGGCACCATGTTGTTAGAAACAGTCAGTGCGCTCCAGGCACAAAAATTGCTGCGTACTTCACTGCTACACACCTTCCCTGTCCGGGTGGAACCGCACCGTACTTTAAATTCATCACGTGGGGTCGTTTATACTCGCTCCCTCAACGGATTGTCTGACGAGGAAATTCAACACTACCTGTCTGACCAGGGCGTAACGGCAGTTCATAGAGTCATGAAAAGGGTTGACACGAACATCATTCCAACCCGTACTGTCTTCTTGACATTTGACAGAGTTCAACTCCCATCGAAAATCAAAGCAGGCTATGAGATAATTTCCGTTCGCCCTTACATCCCAAACCCCACGCGTTGCTATCAGTGTCAGCGGTTCAATCACACGAGCCAGTCCTGTTCCAACCCTGCCAAATGTGTTACGTGTCGCAAGGATGCCCATGAGGGTGCTTGTCCACCTCCATCCCCTCGTTGCATCAACTGTATGGGTGACCACACTGCTTCCTCTCGAGATTGCCCCATTTTTAAAGACGAAAAGCTCATTCAGGAAATCAGAGTGAAGGAAAAGGTGTCGACCTTTGCTGCTCGAAAATTATTCGCCAGTCGACAGCCCACCGTGCCTCAGACAGGAAAATACAGCACTGTCATTGCCTCTCCTCGGCCAACAAAGGAGGCGGCCACGCAGACTTGTGACCTTACCTATAGTGCCACGGTCGTCAGATCGGCCAGCGCAAAGATCGCCCGTTCAACCTCCCCACCTTCGCCTGCCCACTCTATGGCTCACCCTTCATCGGGTTCTGCTAAATCTCGAGCCCAAAAGTCAGACACCAAGACTTCGAAAAAAGAGCATACTCGTGAAGATTTTTTACGTATCCCAACTTCACAACCATCGGTTCCTCCTTCATCTAAACATCATGTTTCAAAGAAGGCTAGTAAGAAACCCAGTTCATCTCCTTCTTCGCCAAAGCGTGTCTCATCTACAGCACCACCTGGCGGTAATCGCCCTTGGCCGTCTTCTGTGTCGCCGAGGCGCACTGCTGGTGGCCGATCAACCGGCCGATCGCTGGTTGCAGGAGCTGCTCCTGAACAACCTATGGATCAGGATCATCTGCCTTCAGCTGACTGCCATTCCATGCTGTCAGTCGCAAGCTCTGAGCAGTCGCTGAGTTGACGGCGACCTTGGTCACATTCCTCCATTTTCTGTTCACCCTATGTCCATTACCCGCGGCATTCTAGCCAATCGGGATGAATTGTCGATCCTCTTACGATCCTACTCGCTGGTCATTTTCTGTCTTCAGGAAACAAAGCTACGTCCCCATGACCGCTCTGTTCTCCCCCATTTTCAGTCTGTCCGATTTGATCTCCACTCTGTTGAAGGCACTCCAGCACATGGAGGACTCATGATTCTTCTCCATGATACTCTCCATTATCACCCAATCCCCTTGAACACTTCGTTCCAGGGTGTCGCTGTCCGTCTTTCCCTTTCTGGATATAACTTTTCTCTTTGTACTGTATACATTCCATCGTCCACACCAATGGCACGAGCTGACCTCCTTGGTCGGCTTCCACCCCCCTATTTGCTGGTTGGGGACTTCAATGCCTACCACCCGCTTTGGGGATCTCCACATCCTTGTCCACGTGGCTCACTATTGCTAGACGTCTTCCACCAAGCGGATCTAGTTTGCCTCAACACTGGGGTCCCTACATTTTTGTCTGCCTTCACGGCAAATTTCTCTCATTTGGACTTTTCGGTCGGTACTTTTCCGCTAGCTCGGCGCTTCGAATGGTTCGGCCTTGATGATACACACTCGAGTGACCACTTTCCATGTGTCCTTAGACTGCAGCCTCAACTGCCATATATGCGCCCGCGACGCTGGAAGTTTGCCCAAGCCGATTGGACACTTTTTTCGTCTCTAGCGACATTCAATGACCGTCACTTTCCTAGCGTCGACGATGAGGTCACACACATTACAGACGTTATTCTTACAGCTGCGGAACATTCAATACCACGCATCTCCGCATTGCCCCAGCGCCGCCCCAGTTCCTTGGTGGAACGAGGCATGCCGTGACGCAGTACGTGAGCGTCGACGTGCTCTTCGCGTTTTCCGCCACCATCCTACTTTGGCCAACTGTATCCGCTATAAGCAGTTCCGTGCGCAATGCCGTCGTGTCATCCGCGATAGCAAGAAGGCAAGCCGGAAATTCTTTACTTGTTCATTTAACACCTTCACTCCCTCCTCGGAAGTTTGGAGTCGGATTCGACGGTTATCTGGCGCGCCTAGTTTCTCCCCGGTCTCTGGGCTCACTGTCACGCATGATACGTTAGTGGACCCCGTCGCAATTTCTAACTCATTGGGTCAACACTTTGCTGATATTTCGAGCTCTTCAAATTACCCGCCAGCGTTTCTCCCGAAGAAATGTGCAGCGGAAGTGCAACCTCTTGCTTTCTTCTCTCAAAATCGCGAAAGCTATAATACTGTTTTCTCCATGCAGGAACTCCAACATGCACTCTCTTCTTCTCGCTTCTCCGCCCCAGGACCGGATGGTATCCACATCCAAATGTTGCTGCATTTATCAACCCATAGTCTGCATTACCTCCTTCGCCTTTATAATCGAATTTGGACCGACAGTACTTTTCCCAGACGATGGCGGGAAGCTATCGTCGTTCCTGTTCGGAAACCTGGAAAGGACAAACATCTCCCCTCTAGCTATCGCCCCATTTCTCTCACGAGTAGTGTATGTAAGGTTTTGGAGCGTATGGTGAATTGCCGTTTAGCTTGGTGGCTGGAGTCCCGCAGTCTCTTAACACCTGCCCAATGTGGTTTCCGAAAGCATCGTTCTGCAGTTGACCATCTTGTTGCTCTCTCCACTTATATCATGAACAATTTTCTCCGGAAACGCCAAACAGTAGCAATATTTTTTGATCTGGAGAGGGCATACGATACCTGTTGGAGGACAGGCATCCTCCGCACACTGTTCTCTTGGGGCTTTCGAGGTCGGCTGCCCCTTTTTCTTCGCGAATTTATGGCAGAGCGCACATTTAGAGTGCGGGTGAACACTACTCTCTCCCGTACTTTCTCCCAAGAAAACGGGGTACCCCAGGGCTCCGTGCTAAGTGTTGTACTGTTTGCCATTGCCATAAATCCAATTATGGATTGTCTCCTTCCTGATGTCTCGCGCTCCCTCTTTGTGGACGATTTTGCGATCTACTACAGCTCTCAACGGACCAGCCTTCTTGAACGACGTCTTCAAGGATGTCTCGATCGCCTCCACTCTTGGAGCATCGAAACCGGCTTCCGTTTTTCTCCCAGTAAGACCGTTTGTGTTAATTTTTGGCGATGTAAGGCGTTTCTTCCACCCTCCTTACATCTAGGACCTGTCAACCTTCCGTTTTCGGACGTGGCTAAATTCTTGGGTCTTATGTTTGATAGAAAACTGTGCTGGTCCTCCCACGTTTCCTATCTTTCAGCTCGCTGTCTGCGATCCCTCAACACCCTCCGTGTCCTGAATGGTACCTCCTGGGGAGCGGACCGAGTGGTCCTTCTCCGCCTCTATCGCACCTTAGTGCGCTCGAAATTGGACTATGGAAGCATAGTCTACTCCTCTGCTCGGCCGTCTATTCTTCGGCGTCTCGACTCTATCCACCACCATGGATTACGTTTAGTGTCTGGCGCTTTTTACACCAGCCCTGTGGAAAGCCTTTATGCTGAGACTGCTGAACCTCCGCTGTCCAATCGGCGAGCAGTCCTTCTGAGTCGTTATGCTAGCCATCTGTCTTCCATGCCTGCTAATCCAGCCCATGACATTTTTTTCGACGCCTCCTTGGATGTAGGGTATGCAGGCCGCCCTTCCTCCCTACTACCACCGGGAGTCCGCTTCCGTCAATTGCTCCATTCTCTTTCCTTCCGCTTTCCTAAAACCTTCTTGACAACTTGGGGTACAGCACCGCCTTGGCTCCGTCCCCGGATCTGCCTGCTCCGTGACCTTTGTCAATTTCCCAAGGATGGTACCCCTTCACTTGTTTATCGTCGGGCATTTGCTGCTCTATGTGCCACATTTATTTACACTGATGGCTCGAAAACATCGTTAGGTGTAGGGAGTGCCTATATTGTTGGCGACACCCCAAATCGATTTCGGCTTCCCGACCAGTGTTCGGTGTATACTGCGGAGCTTTACGCTGTTCTCCAGGCTGTCCAATACATCCGCCGCCATCAGCGGATACAGTATGTTATCTGTTCAGATTCTCTCAGCTCTCTACTCAGTCTCCAAGCTCTCTACCCTGTCCACCCTCTGGTCCACTGGATTCAGGACTGTCTGCGCTTGCTCCACCTGGGGGGGCGTCTCGGTGGCGTTTCTGTGGCTCCCAGGACACGTTGGTATCTGTGGAAATGAGGCGGCCGATATAGTGGCCAAGGCTGCAGTCTCTCTTCTTCGGCCAGCTATTCGATCGATTCCCTTCGCCGATCTACGGAGCGTTTTATGTCGTCGTGTTGTTCTTTTATGGTACGCACATTGGTCGACACTTCCCCATAATAAATTGCGGGACGTGACAGCTCTTCCCTGTGCTTGGACCTCTTCCTCCCGAACGCGTCGTCGGGAGGAGGTAATTTTAACTAGACTTCGGATAGGGCACTGTCTTTTTAGCCATCGACATCTTTTAAGCGGCGATCCGCCCCCACTCTGTCCCCACTGCTCTCAGCTGTGGACGGTAAGACACCTTTTAATTGAGTGCCCCTATTTTACTCTGTTACGCACCCGTCTACAGCTGTCGCCTGATATATCGTCCATTTTAGCAGATGACACGCGCTCGGCCGATCGCGTTCTCGAGTTTATTAGTGCCAGTGGGGGACAACCAACCCCTTTCTGTAGTGGATTTTTAAGCCTTCCTTCTGCTTTTAGTTTCTCCAATTTTTTGAGTTTCGTTCCCATTGCTGCTGGTTTCCATTTTCGGTGTTTACTGTTTCCTAAGTCACGGACCGGTCGCTAATGACCATAGCAGTTTTGCACCATAAAAAAAAAAAAAAAAGCACCCATATGACTGATGGCGGTTTTATCTGTTATCTGTCAAATTTGACAGAAGTCATTGCGGTAGAAAAGTTGTATGTACTTACATCTCAGATCTGTATTTAATTATGTGCAATCGAGTGCAAAGCAAGTGGAAGTTCTGAAAAATGTTAGTGGGTGCCGCCACAACTAACTCCTGCCGTCGAATATATGTAGCGCTACACAGGCATGCTTTGTAGGCACAAAGATAAATACTGGCACCAAATCCTCTGCGTCAGTAAATAAATTTAAAAAAATGTTGGAATACGAGCTTTTGTTCTCCGCCCCAAGTTTCGACACTGCATTTTCATACATTATCCAACGAAGTAAATACAAATTCCGTATTGTTCATCTTCGAATGTAGCAGCATTTCAATGTACTACGAAAATCCGACTGGCAAGACTGACTGGGATGTTTGTCGATATGGCCAACTCTACGTTCTAAAATAAAATAAATAAATAGGAACTTCTATGAATTGTGAATCACATGCAGTATTCTCTTCACCATACGAATAATACGAATATAAACATTTTGCCATGTATTGTTTCATGTTTGCTGCTATCTCATTTAAATCGTGTCTGCCTAATAAACTACGAAACTAGAGTGAGACAACAGCAAATGCGGAAGAATATACATATCATGTCATGTTTATATTCGTATTATTTTTATGCCTAATAGTGATACAGTCATAAATGAAACACAGCAATTGACTAGATTTTTAAATCTAAGATGACTCTAATTTCTGTGCAGAATGGAATGTACTGAAGAGGCGCCTGCAAAGATTTTGAAACGGAGAAAAAATTTCGCTAAACTGTCGTTCAGAACATCTTCTATCATACACAGTGTATTATTTGGTTCTTGTTGACCATTATCAAAGAAAGCAGCAGTGCAAGTAACAACAAATAGCAGTCTCTTGCCATTGTTTCGCTAATGAGAGGATTCCCCCCCCCCCCCCTCTTTTTTTTTTTTTTTTTTTTTTAAATAAAATGCCTGAGTAGTGGGCACAATAGCAAGCCATGCCGCGAGCGGCGACAGGCGATAAACACGCACAATCAGAATGCGACAAACAATGCATGACACAGTACAGTATGCATTTTCAGATTAGACTGACGTAAACACCTATAACAAAGAAAACGGCGCGTATCAGATCAAAGAAAAATAAGCAATCAATTCAAACCAGGCGAAGCACGTGAAAAAGGAAGGGTACCCGTATAAATACGGATGAAGCGCCTGACGCATAGCAATGGCTACCTGGTAAAGCTTAACTGCTAAGGTTACGACTTGAACCAAACTACTGTAACTGTATCGTCATTCATTCGACCTAAATTGTGTCTCATATTACAATGGACCAACTTTGTTTCGATTTGGAGATGCGGCCTAAAACTTTTCTCTCCCCTTAAATTTTGAGTCTCAAATTTCAGGTGCGGCTTAGATTCGGGAAATTTTTTTTCCTTGATTTTGAGTCTCATTTTTCAGGTGCGGCTTAGATTCGAGTAAATATGGTATTGAGCAGATAAGGTGGTGAATTACCAATGTACAGTAAAACTTGATCAAAATGAAATCACATGGGACTAAAATAAATAATTTTCCAAGTTGGAAAAGTTTCCAAATTACATAGAACTCACTAGGTTACATAAAATTTATCAGATATCATACATAAAAATACAAATTTATAATTATGCACAAATTTATGTACCTTCACTAGTAGGTGTTCATTTACTGTATATTGTACAATAGAATACTACACGATCACACTAATTGGTAAATAACACAGTATATTTGTGTTTTTACTCTAACTTTAATTTCATTTATTGTTGTATGTGTTCACGTGTTATTCCTGTGTTTATTTGCTTTTCATTCCACTTTTTTCATCACATATCAAGGTGGGAAACCTGCTTGAATTTCCTGAAAAAAAAAAAACCTTTTTTTTTTCTATGCAATATTTTGCACTATACGATAGTTCTAACAGCTTGGGAGAATTTGTGTGTGCTGCTAATGGCAGAACATTGTCTATGCTTCTTCATACATATTAATTTTTCTAGGGCCATCATTTTTCTTCTCCTCTTCCTCCTTTGTTCCTTTCTGGTCATCTTCTGTAATGTGGATTTCTGTCAAATTTGTTGCTGAAGTAAAGATGGAATGAGTTCACAAAAAGTAGTAACTTTGAATGTAGTCATCTGCACTATATGAAATGTTTTGTATTTTAATTCAGCAGTTGCTGTGTTGCATTTTCTTGAGTTTCAATGGCCACAGAAGTGTCTTGTTCTTGATCTCCAAAACCCACTTTGTTGACTCACTTGGTAACAGTTTCAGGCTTTATTTCCCTTACTGCCAAGCCAATCCAGGACAAAAACTGACCAGGCAAGAGAAAATGCACTTTCTGCTTCTTCGACACCAAGAATAAGAGACTGCTTCAGTAATTGCCTATCATGCGACTTGAATGTGTAAATAACTCCCTGGTCCATGGATTGCATGAGGCTGGTTGCAACTGGTGGGAACCAAGCCAATTTCATGTTTGATAATTTGACTTTTAGGTGGCAAGTTGCATTGTCTAGGAAAAGGATAACTTCGCAATTTCCTTTTTTTGTTTTGGCATTTTGAGAGCCCAGCAATTCTTCCATAACCACTCACACCTTTTTATTGCTTCACCATGTGACTGGAAACTTACTGACGTCTATTTTTTGAAACAATGTGGTTTTGCTACTTTTCCAGTCAGCAGTGGCTTGTCCATATTACCTAACATGTTCCACACAGCAGTACAGTGAGTCTTTCCTTGGAAATTTTTCCACTGGTGCACTTCTCACCTTGAATTGCTAGAGATTTTGAAGGCAGTACACAATAACAGTCCCGTTTCATTGGCATTGAAAAGGTCTTTTGGGTCATAATTTGCCATTAGGTTGTACATTATTGTTTTCCATTCTGTTGCTACACTTTCCTACAGATTCTTAGCTTCATCACACACTTCATTCCATATGTTATGCCTAGCTGTGAATCTGTCCAGTCATCTAGCGACTTTCAGAGCCTCACTCTGCAACATGGGTCCACACAGAGGTAAGTTTTTTGCTTGAGCACTTATGAATGATTCCCATACACTCTCATTAATTTCTTCATTTCCTGTCTTTCTTGCCTTTTTTCATTTGTCCATTCCCTTTCATCCATTCATCCTGTATCTTATCCTTGTTTCTTAAAGCATCATAAGTTTGTGTTTTACCTCATTTGAAACACAACATTATTTCACATGCAGGGAGTTTGTCATTTTCACTCACCTCGATTACCTGAATCTTTTCGTGATGTTTTAGCAACACATACTTTTTGATCGACAACATTTTATCACTTGAAGTGCTATTGACTCTGAAACTGGCAGAAAATAATGAAGTTAGTGTATTTCTTTGGAATGCTTGACCTTGCCGGGTAAAACTATTGTTTAACGGAAAAAAAGGAAAAAACTCTTCACCGCGCAGATTGCGACAGGTTGTTTGTAGGTGCAGAACAATGCTCTAGTGTCCATTGTTGCACATCAGTAATAATGGAAAATGAGAAATGCCCACAAACAGAATGCTCACAAACAAACCACTTCATTTGATGTACCGACACCATGCATAAGTTGTTCGTTGTTACACGGAGTGGGGCAGTTTGATGTCCACACCTTTAGTGCCGCTCTATGCCGAACCTCTTTTCTTGTTTTTGTGCCACTTAAAAACATTGTAGGGCTGTATAGTCTCTGTGTTAAAAGTAGTGTATTTGAAGAGTCATGAATAACTAATGTATACTGTAATGCAGTATTAATGTGTAAGCTATTTTCCACATTATACAATGAATTATTAACTAAATCTTTAAACTTTATTCCATTTCTGTGTTAGGCACATTCTGCTTTATGCAAAAAAAATAGCATATTAAAGTGTATTGAATGCATCAGAACTGAAATACTGTTCACGAGACATATATGTTCATTTCAGGGACAGAGAATATGGAAAAACTGTTTTCTAACTAATTCTGTATAGCTTTCCAGTGTTCAATGTGGTTCACATGTTTTGTATCAATTTGTTCATATGATTTTTTTAGGCTTAATGAATGAGATCAATAAATGTGAAGAAAAGTTTTTAATAATTGTTTGTAATGTAAATGTTGAATTGGCTTTTGGTGACAAATCTAATTTGTACAGTTGTCAATGCGAGGATGATTTAAAATGGCTGCAGTTATTGTATTAGTACATTTTCTATTTTGCTATAAATTATGTAAGGAATAAATATAACAGTTCACCTTGATAAGCACATAAATGAGACTGAGCATATTGGGATTAGTCATTTTTCCAAGCTACACACACACACACACACACACACACACACACACATACATTTACTTATGCACATACACCTGCACGACTACAATGGTATAGCTAACTACATTGTGACTACACTGTAGCTCGACTAAGACAACGGCTTGTGTTGGATAGAATGGGTGAGTGGGTAAAGGAGGTGATGAATGGGAGGGAGGGCTGGAGGAACGGTTGCAGACAGCTGGAAGGCAGATGTAGCAGGCACAGGGAATTGTAACGTAGCACCAGTGACCTTCTTCTCACCACAGGCAGGGTTGAATTGTACTTCAGTGCACATTAATGTGCAAGTGTGAGTTGGGAGGAGGAGATGAAATGGAGGAAGACTTCGGGGAGAAGGTCTCAATCTTGTTTATACCCCCATTGATTACTCAGTGTTTCAGCTACACGGTGAGTTGTTACATTCATTTCTTTCATTATCTATGTTCCACCAAGGACTTTCCATTACTATATTTGTCTTTTTATGTGTTGTTTATAAAATACCGTGTGTCCTTTTAGGATGCTGGTTGCCCGGAAAACACTGATCCTGCTGCTGACATTGATATAAAAGAAAATATTGATGCAGTTGTGGCCACTGATCAAGTTAATGATGAGGTAAGTGTTCTAATTGTTGATGTATCCTCTGCAGATTTTCTATGTACTAATAAAGCTGACATGGAATGTGTTCAGGAGGTAACTTGAGACTAAGAAAACGTGTTCCCCATGTTGTTCCATTTAGCAATTCTGCACCAGAGAAAAAAGAAAGTTAGTTACTGGTGTGTGTGTGTGTGGGGGGGGGGGGAGGGGGGGAAGGGAGGAGAGCACAAGCGCACTTCATATGCAGTCGTACCTGTCTGTCTGTCTGTCTCTCTTTCTGTCTGTATTATACATTGCCTACTAGATAATTATACAGGGTGAGTCACCTAAAACTTACATCGTAAATGTTGTGGAAATGGAAAATGCCATTGATGTGTGGTTTTCACATACTGGATTGGTAGTCAGTTACTTCTTTGTTAGCCAATAAACAGATTGTAATAATGTTTAGAAAATGTATTTCTTTTGCATACATACAGTTTTTAAATGGAAAAATGCCTATTAACAGTAACAGATCAAAAATAGGGTAAATTAAAATGTCAGTGGTGTTTGTTGCAGTATTCTAGCATGCGTCATTAACAAGATACTGTATTTTGAAAAGTTTCCACACTGACACTTATTCGTGCCATTCAGCCTACTTAGAGGCTAGGTATGATGTTGTTATGTTTGCTTACAGTGTGCGCTTGTGTGTTCTTTGAGTGCATTGCGACTTGCTAGTCAATTGGTGCTCAGCTTTTGAAAAAATTGCAGTCTAGTCAGTTACTTCATATTTTAAAATTTAAAAAAAATATTATTGTTTTTAATGATTTGTTCTTCTAATTTCCACAAATGTTTCAAATTTTTCTGTTAAACTGAACCCGAAAATTTAAGTTGTAGGAGCAGATGTCACTTACCCAATGAATGTCACATTCAGTACTTTCAGGCTCTGGGCCTTACTGACACATCAGTATCTATTTAAATAGTATGTTGAGAGTAAAAGTCAACAACAGTTAACAAAATTTGCATTTCAGAAATTTTTTTCACAAATGGGAATGAAAAAGTACCCTCCTGTTGGTAGTACACATTAGTGAAAGCATGTTGTTATTTCTAAGAGTGGTTGGTTGTTTTGGGGAAGGAGACCAGACAGAGAGGTCATCGGTCACATCGGATTAGGGAGGGACAGGGAAGGAAGTCGGCCATGCCCTTTGAAAGGAACCATCCCGGCATTTGCCTGGAGCGATTTAGGGAAATCACGGAAAACCTAAATCAGGATGGCCGGACGCGGGATTGAACCGTCGTCCTCCCGAATGCGAGTCCAGTGTCTAAGAGTGGGCTAAAAGTTATATCCAGCTGCTTTACTCTCACTTACATATCATTATGTGTTAAAAAGTATGATGTTGATGCAAGTCAGGAACAAATAACGATTTTTTTTTATTTTTACTTTTTTATTTTAAGGATGGGCATAAAGTACCCCCACTTGGTAATGCGCATTACAAAAAATGCGTTGGTATTCCTCGGATTAATAACTCACTGATAGATTTTTTTCTTTTCTACCTTTTGTAATACTGACATTTTCATTTTATTACTGAGACCTGAATGAAAATGTTGCCCCTCTGAGAACACAACTATAATACACAAGTTAGCCTGTCTCACTATTTTCTTTCCTACATCTGAGCAACTTGTTTATGAATTTGGTGAAGACTAATTTGATAAGTTGTTACAGCACAAAGTTGTTCCTTTGTATAATGACTTTTCATGTATCTCCAGCAGAATGTCACATATTAAATGTGAAAGTAATATTGGTGGTGAAACTGCTAGTGTGTACACATAAGTGGTGTGTTCCTGTTTATTGTTAACAGAATTGCTGGCAATGTCCTGATTCCAATTTATTTCATAATATCTCACCATGTAAATGACAGTGCTTTGCTGTCTAATAGTGTGGTCATGGTGTGTAGTCATCTTCGTGGCTGTGCAAAGCCCTAAGGAAAGGGTAGAAAAAATGGCAGTAAGTTATCTACAAAGAAAATTATTTTTAATCATTTTTATAAACAGTTCCTCATTTTTTACCTATTGAAACTGTGTATGGGGGATGCTATTCTAAATTTTATCAAATTGTTGTTATTTCCACAGTTACTATTGGTTTTGAAAGTAAGATATTGTGCTTATTGAACTTGAGTAAAATAAAACTAAGGGTAATAAATCACTGAAAATAGTGAAGTGCCCCAGCAGATGTGCTGAAGAGCTGATAGATCATTGCTCCAGTTTTCTAATGGATATGTTAGATCTCAAATTGAGAACACTCTTTATTAAGGAAGTATTGAAGAGAGTATTCTGTCAAAAGACTCCATAAGTTCCAAATGATGGCATACCGCTGGTGGTGGGTGGCCATTGGTACAGTCCTGCTCCTATTCTGTTTGTAGAGCTATGTTTTGCATTCCAGTGGCATTTTATTGCAGTGTGTCACTGAAACCTATTTTGATTGAATATTTACAAATCAACAACACAAAGCAATACCTTTTGCAAAAGAGGAGAACTTCTGTTTTTCAGTGAACAAAGAAATGTGCTACCAAAGTAACTGATATCATGAACATTCATTGAGCTCATATACACCTAGTGTCTTTGCTGTGTGTAAAATAGTTGGTGAGGGACAGACACCCCTAGTGTATGCAGTTCATCATTTGTGTTTCCCTGAAGGTAATTTTGAAGTATTGTATTCATAAACAAGGTTTCCTCATCTGGTTATTTTTGAGTCATTATTATATAGTTCATTCAATTACTGTTAGGTGCAAATTGTCCACAGTTTTATTGGTCATTTCTGCTGCATATTAGTTAAATATCTGTCTGATAAATAAAACATAAATAGATGTGAGTTACATCTATATTTTGTGTGTAGTGTTACAGAGCCTAGAAGAATGCTGTTTGGCTCTTGTGGACATTGACTTCATTGAAAAACTTTTCTTATTATTGGCAGGAAAGGAAATGTCAGACGAATCTCATCAGCTGTTTACGAGACAAGGAGGTTCACTTCAGTGACAGAGAAAATGGAAAAACTGTTTTCTAACTAGTCCTACACAGCTTTCCAATGTGCAGGTGGTTTGCATGTTTTGTACCACTTGTTCATCTTACATAGTCCTGTATATCATGATTTTTTAGAAGTGGTGAGCGAGATAAATTTAGATATATCACATGCAAATTGCTTCACTAAGTAGTGAGGCAATGAACTGACTTAGTACTTCATTCTCAGCTTCTGATTCCACTCTGCTTGTGCTTGTTGAATGGATAAATAATCATGATAAATTGGTATATGTTCTTACTGCTGCATATTTTAAAAGATGCAGGGCATTATAGTTAAGAACATATTGGCATTTTTCTTTGGGTCCTGTTTTGAATATGTGTTCTGTGCTGTCAAAACCTCCATTCTCCATCCCCAGCCATTCTTGCAATCCATCTGCTCAGTTGCCTCTGATTACCTGTTTAATGCTGCAGTTTAATACTTTTGTTCTCAGAACTACAGTGCCAGTACTAATGGAGTTACAAGTACAGCTCACCTTGAGAAATTCCACCTAGTTATAATTAAAATCAGTTACCTGTTTGCTTTTAATTTTATGTTTGGTTTATCTATTTCCTTTGACAACATTATCATATAGAGATGAAAGGACACAGATGAGATTATAGAAACTAACAACACAAGCAGATAGTAGTTATAGCCCACAGTGGCTTCATATATAAATCATACTGTTAGCACTTGTGAGTACACAAGTTTCCAGCCTACAGGGACATCAGCAGTAATTACACTTTTACTGTGTGGCCCCCCAGAAGATGACAACATGCTTCAAGCTTTTCAGTAAATGTGGCCCCAAATTTGTGTTGCAATTTGTATGCGAATGTGAAGAAAACTTTTAATAATTGTAATGTAAATCTACTCTGTTTTGTTGATGTACCTGATTTGTACATTTGGTTGTTTCTTTTTCCTTAATTGCTTTCAGTTGTCCATGTGAGGATGATTTAAGATGGCTACATTTATTGTAATAGTACGTTTTCCATTTTGATATAAATCATGTAAGCTATACATAAAACAACTCACCATATAATTGAGGCATTGAATCGTTGATAGGCACTTAAACGAGACTGGGAATATTTCTAGCTTTTGAATGAGTTGTCCTATGCATACACCTCTGCATGGCTACATTGACTTGACTGACTACATTGTGACTGGTCTATATCTCGACTGAGGAGTGGGGTTGTGTTGGATAGTATGGGCAATGAGGAGATGGAGGTGATGAGAGGGAGGGTTGGGGGTAGGGTTTATGCTGGCTGGGAAGCAGAGGTAGCAGGTACAAGTGATTAGAATATAGTACCAATGAGCTCCTTCTGGCCACATGCAGAGATTGGGCTCAGTTTGCATTGATGTGGACGATTAGATTGAGGGGAAGAGATGTAATGGAGGAAGAGGGAGACTGGGAAAGATGTCTCAATTGTGTTTATGCCTCCATTGACCACTCAGTGCCTCAACTATATGGTGAGATGCTACCTTTATTCCTTTCATATTTATATTCCATTAAGGACTTTCCATTGCTGTATTTACATTTTGGTTGTTGTTTATAAGACACTCTGTATTATTTTAGGACTCTGATTGCCCAGTAAACATTGATGCTGCTGCTGACATTGATACAAAAGGAAATATTAAAGCAGTTATGGCCACTGATAAAGTTAATGTTGAGGTGAGTAATTGTTTATGTATCCTTGGCTGATTCCTTATGTACTAAGAAAGTTGCCATGGAGTGTGTGGTGGAGGGAACTTGATAAGAATACTTGTTCCTTATCTTGTTCCATTCAGTAATTCTGCAAAAAAAAAAAAAAAAAAAAAAGCAAATTACTGATGTATATATGTCCTAATTTCTGTACCTAAATCATTATAGTTTTTGTATTGCATCTGCATAGGAATGTGTGTGTGTGTGTGTGTGTGTGTGTGTGTGTGTACTAGGAAGTATTTTATTAAATTTGTCAGACAAGTATCATACATTGCTTTCTAGATAATTATATACTGTTTAAAATAATTGAGGCTCTGGGCAAAAGATACTGGCATTTACGCACACAGAAAGAGGAAAAGGCAGTTCTGCTCAATTGTACATACAAATTATACTATAGAAACCTGAAACTAATGCAGGGACATGCGAGTATAGACAATACCCTTTTCACATTTTCCATATGATTCTCCCTCTTGTGTTCTCACCATACACCACAGTCATTAGATGTCAGAAGCCTTTGTCCCAAATGCCCATGCTTGTCTAGCCAAACCAGAAAACTATCTGCTGAACAATGCTGTCTGACATGTAACCACAATGAATTACAAGGCACTCATTTGAAAATGACACAATTACAGAAATCAATGGATAGCATAAAGCATATTGCAGTAAAGACTTACAGGGTGACAATTATTGAGCTATATGAAATAAAATCATCATAACTTCTGAACAGTTTGCGTTAGGATGTCCCAACTGCTTCGTTGGGCATGGGGCACATGCACCTGCGCCTTCTTGGAGTCAGCCATTTCCATTTGTATTTGAATGGATTCATCAATAAGCAAAATTGGCATGTTTGGGGGACTGAGAATCCCCTTCAACGGGTGACTGTGTAGTTAGCAGTGTGCGATAGTCCTTGATGGCACGGTGACTGCTGAACGGTTTGTGAAGGTTTTGGAAGATGATTTATTCCCCATTATCCAAAGTGACCCTGATTTCAACAAGTTGTGGTTCATGTAACACAGAGCTCAACCCCATCGAAGCAGGACAGTTTTTGATGTCCTGGAGGATCACTTTGGGAACTGCATTCTGGCTCTGGGGTACCCAGAGGCCACTGGCATAGGCCTCGATTGGCCACCATATTCTCTGGATCTAAACACATGTGACTCCTTTTTGTGTGGCTATATTAAGGACAAGGTGCATAGCAATAATCCCAAAACCATTGCAGCTGAAAATAACCATTCAGGAAGTCATCGACAGCATCGATGTTCCGACACTACAGCGGATCATGCAGAGTTTCGCTATTCGTCAGCACCACATCATTGCCAATGATGGCAGGCATGTCAAACATGTCATAATCTAAATCCAAGTATCTGTAATGATATTTACATGTTGAAAACAGTGTGTGCACGCCATTGTTTGCAAGTAACTTAGCTTTTTGTCATATAGTTCAATAATTGTCACCCTGTATGTGGCCAGAAATAGACAGTGACTTCTTTTAAACATTGTATAATGGCAGTGAAACTATGCACCAAGCAAATATTTGAAGTACTATATTGAAATAGCAACTACAGCTATATTCCTGTTTAGTAATATATGCTTGTACGGGTAATAAGGTATATTGTAGCAGAATGAACTGTAACTACTCATCTAAATTATGTAACTATTTCTGTTTTAACTACATGACCATTTAAGCATTCATTATCTCTGTATGTTGGTTTTAATCTTTGTGGGGGAAAAAAATTTGAGTCTTGCTTCTTACAAGTAACATCGGCATATGAGACAGGACAAGTAGAATACTGTTTGTCCGGCAAGTGTTCTGCCTCATATTGATAAAGTTTAAGGAGGGACAACAAAAGTGGGAGATGATGGGAAAGGGAGCAGAGAGGAAACAGTATATAACTTCAGGGAAGAGAAATAACAACATGGCAGTTGCAGTCTGTAGTCCAGTAAGACTTCATTTCCTCTAGGATTATCTTTAAGGTTGGAAATAAATTTTTATACATTTTATATGCTTACTTCTGTTTGACCCAATATGTCTTGTAATTGAGTTATCTTAACTTGCAAAGAAGAACAGCAGCAGCACGTGATGAAAGTCACAGCTCTCTTTGCAGATGTACATCATGTTTACACAGTGAACACACAAGCAGATTGTGGTTAGCAGCAAAGTTGTAAAGCTGTGCCTGCTGCAATGTGAATGAAGTTGTGTGTTGCCACATAAACCCAACAATAGGTGTCTCACTGATAGCTGTGGCTTCTTATGTATTACCTGGGTCACAGCTATGGCAGAAGTGACATTTTGGTGACAGTGTGCACTTGAGTGCAACTGACCAAGTTGGACTAAAGGTGGGAGAACTGATATTGCCCTCCCGGCTGCTAGTTTAGCTGCTTCCTAATGTGGGTTTCCTGTATAGCTATTGATTAGAATCATGATTATATAGCATCAATTATGTAGTACTTGTGGTAATTTCAATGATTAAAGTTGTTGTCTCAACAGTATGATGCATCTGTGACTAGTTAAATCATTCATGGGAAATGAGCTAGCAATTCACAGACTGAGATAGCAAATTCCATTGGAATGTCCCAAAGATTAATTTCTGAAGGAATTGCTGAGACCTCACTCCCTTATGATGGTTGTTGACAACCACTGGACTTATGAACTGATTGTCAGTAATATTTCACCATACATTAAAAATGAAACAACTAGTCTTACAGTCACTTGTCGTGTTTGAGGGATGTGACGTGTTGGTTTCATTGTGAATAAATATTGATTTGTCAGTAAATAGAATATGTGGAATAATTCACAATGTTGACACCTCTCTAATTCTGAGATGAGATAGACATTTTGTAGACCTTCAACTAGACACTTTTCATGCATTCTTCATTCAGGAAGCCATCAGTGGTATTCTCAAACTAAAGCCCTTGCATTTAACTGTAAATGTACACTATGTTGCCACAGTCTTGGTATGGAAGTATTTATGTTGCCACATACAGGGTGTATATGACCCGGGACAACCGGGAGATCCGGGAAAAACCTGGGAATTTTTTCATCTGGGTGAAAACCGGGACAAACCCGGGAATTTTTTAGAATTCCGGGAATTTTTCATTGTTTTAGTTTTCAGTTAAATTTTTGTAATTTTGACTGGTAAGAACTGTTACTCTAACAAAGGATATTACTGTATCCTGCTACTGCAGAATAATACTTCAACAATAAAACATAAATGAGAGGAAAAAAAGGAAAATAACTTAAACTGTAAAGGAAATGCGCTATATACGACGACGACACATAGTCCTCATGCAAGTGTCTGCCAACAGCAAATGTTTCAAAGGCTTTAGGAAGACTATGCAATACTTCATAACAACAAATTCCCTCTGATGAGTATGAAGTCACGACTGTTTACATTTGATTTGTGTTAGCAGTTACGAGCGGGCTCTTGCATATGCGCTGTTGAGTTGCGTTTGAGTAGTAGATTCTCCCCCTGCTGGCTACAGGAATGTGGCTGTTGGCTATGCAAGCAGTTGCAGCAAGCAGCTAGATGCTACCGGGAAAAGGGGGGCACCAAATTCAAATTCTTGAGGAAAAAAAACTTGTTTCACAAAGCGCCTAGCATCCAGCGCACATTGATCTATCGATCATTTATATGATCTTGAAATGCATCCTTGTTGGTTTTTGAACATTTTTGAACTTGTTTTAAGTTCATTTCTGAATGAATCATAAGTTGATTTTTGAATGTGTGCATAGTGTACGTGTTGTCTCTGTCAGGAGAATCCTCGTCACATCTAGAAATAAACTTTCCACAGATAAAAGGGGATGGGGCTATACGAGCTGAGCAGAGTAAAGCTGAATGGATGAATGCCAATCGCTGTTGTATTATGTGGTTGATTGGGTTTCCAAATGATCAGCATTGTTATAATTACTAGCGAAATCCATAGATTGAGTCTACCAGAATGGAAATAAACGACTACAGGAATAACAAGTGAGAAAGATTACGTATTATCTTCTTGTCGTAACCAAGAAAATTAAATTTGGAGAGAAAATTTTTGGCCAGATCGCTACACTACTAAGGACTAGTTGTACAGTCCCCGGTTAGCAGCCGCTTAAATTCTATTTTGGAAGTAACGCAGAAAAGTTTTGTACAAATATGTAACAATGCCTAACTGCATATTAATCACGGGGTAACTAAACCAGTGATTCTGGCCGGGTCAGTGAAGTTAATCGGTGAACAAATTTTGACAATGGCAGGAATAGCTACAGAAATGGTGATGACAAGATTGTTAGAATGAGGAAGCAGAAGAAACGGGGACATCACACAAATTATGGAAGAATAAGACAATTCCAAATTTATATAAAAATTTCGTAATACTACTTTTTGATCTCATGCTTGAGAAACTGGTGTGTATGAATGAAATGTGAAACTGTTTCCTAACATAAAGCTTTGTGCTTCTAGTATGCGTAATAGGCAGTTGATATTGGTACTTTGTGAATTATATTCTGTCGTGTTATAAAAATGATCATTTGTGCCAAAATAGTCTCGCTTATTTGGTGTGTGTTACAGAATTGCTGCAATATTAGAAAGGCCTATTTTGTTTTATCTAGCATACAATGACAAAATAGACATAATCAGATCGAGAAACCACACCAGTTTTGGGTATTATTTGTATTAACAGCTTTTTTAGTATTAGATAACGAAATTTTGATTTTTCATTGACAAACTTTGGTGACACTAGAGAACTGCTGTAAACTTTCTAAGTCAGACAGATGAGAACTGTAAGACTCATTTCTCTATCACTTTACAGAAGTGGTGTATACATGAGAGATCTGCAGCTGGCGTTTTGTGTGTAGGGAACAACTGCATTTGCCTTCACTCGTGGTTGTTCTGGCATCCACATCTACATGCACATAGATACTCCGCAAGCCACCGTACAGCACATGGCTGAGGGTACCCTGTACCGCTACTAGTCATTACCTTTTCTGTTTTGCAAGGGAGAAATGACTGCCTATATGCCTTCGTATAAGACCTGATTTCTCATATCTTATCTTCATGGTTCTTATGTGCAATTTATGTTGGTGTCAGTTAGATTGTTTGGCAGTCAGATTCAAGTGCTGGTTCTCTAAATTTTCTCAATAGTGTTTCTTGAAAAGAACATCTCCTTCCCTCCAGGAATTCCCTACCGATAACAAATCTAGTAGCGTGCCTCTGAGTTGCTTTGATGTTTTTCTCTAATCCGACCTGGTACAGATCCTGAACACTTGAGCAGTACTCAAGAATAGGTCGCACCAGCATCCTATATGTGATCTTCTTTACAGATGAACCACACTTTCCTAAAATTCTTCCAGTAAACTGAAGTTGACCATTTGCTTTCCCTAGCACTGTCCTCACGTGCTTGTTCCATTTCATATCACTGTGCAATGTTATGCCCAGATGTTTAAACGACATGACTGTGTCAAGCAGGACACTGCTAATGCTACATTTAGAGCGAGCTACCATTCATGACACCAACTAGAAATTTTGTCTTAAGTCACTCTGTATCATCCTACAGTCACTCAACTTCAACATGTTACCATACACCATACCATCATCAACAAACAAATGCAGAATGCCCCCCAACTTGTCCACGAAATTGTTTATGTACGTAGAGAACTACAGCAGTCCTATCACATTTTCCTGTGGTTTTCCTTATGATATCCTTTTTCCTGATGATATCCTTGTTTCTAATGCTATTCCATATGCTCTTACCTTTGTCAAATGATTTCCGGAAATCTAGAAATATGGAATCTGCCTGTTGCTCTTCATCCATAGTTTGCAGTAGAATCATGTGAGAAAAGGGCAAGTTGAGTTTTGCATGAATGATGCTTTCTAATAGCATGCTGATTCGTGTATATAAGATTCTTGGTCTCAAGAAAATTTATTATAGTCAAACTGAGAATGTGTTAAAGGATTCTACTGCTACCCAATGTTAGTGATATTGGTCTGTAAATTTGTGGGTCTGTTCTTTCACCCTTCTTATATACATGTGTTACTTACACTTTTTTCAGTCGCTTGGGACTTTGCACCGGGTGAAAGATTTACCATAAATGCAAGCTAGGTAAGGGGCCAGTGCTGTAGAGCACTCTTTGTAAAACTGAATTGGTATTCCATCTGGATGTGGTGACTATTTGCATTCAAATCTTTCAGTTGCTTCTCTATGCCAGGGATGCTTAGTACTACATTGTCCATATGGGAGTCTGTTCGATAGTCAAATGATGGTATGTTCATGTGATTCTACGGTGTGAACAATTTTTTGAACATGAAATTTAAAACTTCAGCTTTTGTGTTACTGTCTTCAACTGCCATACCAGACTAGCCAACAAGGGACTGGATGGAAACCTTAGACCTGCTTAGTGATTTTACATAATAGTTGTCTGCCAGATCTTCTGCTAAGATGTGATGGTGGTAGTTGTTGTATACTTTGTGCATAGATCTTTTCACAGACACACGAATCTCTACTAACCTTTGCTCATTGGCATTTGTGCATTCTCTTTTGAACTGAGAGTGCAACAGCCTCTGCTTCCTCAGCATTTTCTGAATTTCGTTACTAAACCATGGCGGGTCTTTTCCATCCTTAATCCACCTACTATAGCTGTGTGGAGCTAAGACAGCAGGTGATGGGGTGATGCGCAGTAGCAAGGGTCAATGTACTATGTGACACCCCAAACAGTAGCGTCATTCCCCCTCTTCAGTTCGTTTTATGCGTTGTTGTGTGTGCTTTAAATGTGTAGTGGTGATTTCTTCTCCAGTGTACATGTGTGGATGATTATATTGTCTGCAAAGTGTTAATTATGGCTGATGGATCAGGAAAGAGGCAAGCACTACACAAGCAAGTAAGAGCTATAGTATTCCGATTGTACAACTTCTTCGAAAGTGAAGCCAAAGCAGACAACTCATCACCACAGGGTTGTTACTCTAGCGTTGCCGGCAGCCAGGTGAAAACAGCTCAGGCATGCTGTGTGGGACTGTGAACTGTGCATTGTATCTCCAGTGAAATGAATGCATCTATCAAAGCCAATGAGTCAGCATCTTTTAAATCACCAGGGAAGTAGATGATGTGGACAGTTGTTCCAGTAATATTTTACTTTGGACAATATTTGATATGTATTCAAAAGGCGAATACCTGACTGCAGACAGTTTAGTTTCCTGAATGAAAGACAAATTGGATTTTAATGACAGTTGATGGACAATGCCACGAATATTAAAGGAAATAGGCTTTGAATATCATAAGATGAACAATGGGAGAAAATTCTCTATGGACAAGAGTGATATTGTAGCTGCAAGGACTGTATTTTTAAGAAGAATGCAGGAGATTCGAGACAGTGGGACATCTCACATTTGTTATATAGATAAAATGTATGTGAACCAAAACCACACAAGATCAATGTGCTGGAAAATGAACAATAGGTTTGGTGGTCTTAAAGTTCAAATAGGTAAGAGTAGTCGACTTATTAGTGTACATGCAGGGTCAGAGGACAGATGATTTATTCCTGAAAGTAAGCAAGATGATGTACAGTGTATTCAGACAATGGTTTACAAAACTATTATGGCCATATCTCTGTCCAAATTCTGTTATTGTGACGGACAATGCCAGTGTCCACTCAACACAACTCAACAAAGTCCCTAGTACCCATACCATGAAGTCAGATGTTGTCATTTGGTCATCAAGTAATAACATCCCTCATGATATATCACGAACCAGAACAGAACTGATGCTGCTTTTCAATGCAAATAAGCAAGTTTACCATACCTATGAGATAGACAAGATTGCTAAACAATATGGGCACCAAGTAATTAGAGTACCACTGTACCACTACCATTACAATCCCATCGAGATGGTGTGGGTGCAGTTGAAAGCTTACATCACAGAAAAGAACAATACCTTTAAAACTGCAGATATTGAGAGTCTTATGTATGCAATAATTGAGAACATCATGATTTCTGCATGGTTGGACTGTGTAAGGCATGCAGAAAAATTACAGGCTGAGGACTATCAACAAGAAATCAGTGGGGACTGCATTATTGAGCCTTTCATAATAAACCTCCATGAGTCAGATTCATCGCAGTCTGACTGCGAAGAAGGTGGTGTTGATTAATTGGCTTGTAGTTGGTAAGTACTTAACTCATCACCACCTTTTCTGTGTGGCAGTTGGATCTCTGTTATTAGTAGCTGAGAATGCGTCTTTGAAACAATGATTATGCAGTTCTATATTTTATTTGGGTAGAGGGAAATAGTGATTGTTAGTAGCTATTCTAAGTACCTGAAAATAATTTCTGACATTTCAAAAAAATCAGTCTTCTTTTTTTTTTTTTTTTTTTATCTTGAAACGATTTGACAAACTGTGAAAGTACAAGATTAGTTAGATGAGTAGTTCATTAGGTTGACCTGAGTATATAAATCACAAGTTTATGATCAACAGTTTGCATTATTTCGAAATGTGCTACATTAATGTCACTGTTGAGTAACACACAGTACATTGTTTATATTTTCACTCAGAAATATTTTAGCCTTATTACACACTGATCAATGGGGCTTTTCTTGCATCCACATATGTACTTAGAGGACTGCCTGTCTTGGCTGGTCCAGGTATACTTTGCTAAAATTTTTAATTTATATAGCATCAAGCTGCTATTGAAATTCATTCTCATTGCTGTTGTTTTTGCTTGATCACACTATTTTCACTCCCACAGTTAAAATAATTCCAGTACATGTCTGTTTTCTTGCTGTCTGCGGTCATTCTGAAATAGTGGCTGACAATTGCATTTTCTACAAGATCAGTAGTATACTGTTCATTTATGTGGCTACGATGTTGCTTGCTATATACGTTAATGTGTGCAGGAACTGCATGATCATGGCAGTATAAATGAAACATTTGAAGATACCTTGTAAAACATTTCTAATTGGTCTCGTCTGCATGTTGAAGAGAGTGCTTCTTCACTTAGGAAGCGTCACCACTGTCATTGTTTTGCCTCAATAAGAAGAATCATGTATAAGAACAAAAAATACATTGAGTAGATGAAAAAGAGATTGGAATCTATGAAAATAGCAAGCAAATCTGCTCAGAAAGTATGACTGAAATGTGAACTTAAAGTATAGGTACATAACATATCCATTGGAATGGTGAGATTCTTATGAATAACAACATTGCTAGACACGTGACTGCTTACCACTCAGCTAATGCCGGACAGTGCAGCGCTGGCAGTGTCAACTGGCAATGTTGCAAGCATTCTCTCTCTCTCTCTCTCTCTCTCTCTCTATCTATCTATCTCTGTGCAGAACACTTCATTCAGCCGCTGTCTTACCTGCACCCTACTATAGACACACAACTCTTCAGTTTGACCATAATTCCTCTACATCTAGCATACTGGAACTAACTGATGTCAATTCACTGCCTAAGTGGCATGGTAAGGCTGCTTATCTACCCTTTCTAGCAGAAACACTCTCCTAGCCTTCTTGACTGAAGTATTGATATTCATAACCATAGTTGATATAATGACATCATGATCTCTAACCCCATTTCCACACTGATGTCAATAAGGCCAGGCATATTTGTAGCTACAGGGTCTAAGATATTTCCATTGTGTGTGCGCTGCTGAACTAGCTGCTCCAGACAGTTTTCAGAAGATGTGTTCAAAAGTACTTTGCACAACAATCTGTCAGATAGCATTGCATGATCTGGGTAAGAATTGAGTGGCGAGTAAAAACACCCAGTAATTAACTTGATTTCATCTACATCTAGTTGTTGTTGTTGTTGTTGTGGTCTTCAGTCCTGAGACTGGTTTGATGCAGCTCTCCATGCTACTCTATCCTGTGCAAGCTTCTTCATCTCCCAGTACTTACTGCAACCTACATCCTTCTGAATCTGCTTAGTGTATTCATCTCTTGGTCTCCCTCTACGATTTTTACCCTCCACGCTGCCCTCCAATGCTAAATTTGTGATCCCTTGATGCCTCAAAACATGTCCTACCAACCGATCCCTTCTTCTAGTCAAGTTGTGCCACAAACTTCTCTTCTCCCCAATCCTATTCAATACCTCCTCATTAGTTACGTGATCTACCCACCTTATCTTCAGCATTCTTCTGTAGCACCACATTTCAAAAGCTTCTATTCTCTTCTTGTCCAAACTAGTTATTGTCCATGTTTCACTTCCATACATGGCTACACTCCATACAAATACTTTCAGAAATGACTTCCTGACACTTAAACCTATACTCGATGTTAACAAATTTCTCTTCTTCAGAAACGATTTCCTTGCCATTGCCAGTCTACATTTTATATCCTCTCTACTTCGACCATCATCAGTTATTTTACTCCCTAAATAGCAAAACTCCTTTACTACTTTAAGTGTCTCATTTCCTAATCTAATTCCCTCAGCATCACCCGATTTAATTTGACTACATTCCATTATCCTCGTTTTGCTTTTGTTGAAGTTCATCTTATATCCTCCTTTCAAGACACTGTCCATTCCGTTCAACTGCTCTTCCAAGTCCTTTGCTGTCTCTGACAGAATTACAATGTCCTCGGCGAACCTCAAAGTTTTTACTTCTTCTCCATGAATTTTAATACCTACTCCGAATTTTTCTTTTGTTTCCTTTACTGCTTGCTCAATATACAGATTGAATAACATTGGGGAGAGGCTACAACCCTGTCTCACTCCCTTCCCAACCACTGTTTCCCTTTCATGTCCCTCCACTCTTATAACTGCCATCTGGTTTCTGTACAAATTGTAAATAGCCTTTCGCTCCCTGTATTTTACCTCTGCCACCTTCAGAATTTGAAAGGGAGTGTTCCAGTTAACATTGTCAAAAGCTTTCTCTAAGTCTACAAATGCTAGAAACGTAGGTTTGCCTTTCCTTAATCTATCTTCTAAGATAAGGTTAGTATTGCCTCACGTGTTCCAATATTTCTACGGAATCCAAACTGATCTTCCCCGAGGTCCGCTTCTACCAGTTTTTCCATTCGTCTGTAAAGAATTCGCGTTAGTATTTTGCAGCTGTGACTTATTGAACTGATAGTTCGGTAAATCACATCTGTGAACACCTGCTTTATTTGGGATTGGAATTATTATATTCTTCTTGAAGTCTGAAGGTATTTCGCCTGTCTCATACATCTTGCTCACCAGATGGTAGAGTTTTGTCATGACTGGCTCTCCCAAGGCCATCAGTAGTTCTAATGGAATGTTGTCTACTCCTGGGGCCTTGTTTCGACTCAGGTCTTTCAGTGTTCTGTCAAACTCTTCACGCAGTATCTTATCTCCCTTTTCGTCTTCATCTACATCCTCTTCCATTTCCATAATATTGTCCTCAAGAACATCGCCCCTGTGTAGACCCTCTATATACTCCTTCGACCTTTCTGCTTTCCCTTCTTTGCTTAGAACTGGGTTGCCGTCTGAGCTCTTGATATTCATACAAGTGGTTCTCTTCTCTCCAAAGGTCTCTTTAATTTTCTTGTAGGCAGTATCTATCTTACCCCTAGTGAGACAGGCCTCTACATCCTTACATTTGTCCTCTAGCCATCCCTGCTTAGTCATTTTGCACTTCCTGTCGATCTCATTTTTGAGACGTTTGTATTCCTTTTTGCCTGCTTCATTTACTGCATTTTTATATTTTCTCCTCTCATCAGTTAAATTCAATATTTCTTCTGTTACCCAAGGATTTCTATTAGCCCTCGCCTTTTTACCTACTTGATCGTCGCCTTCACTACTTCATCCCTCAGAGCTACCCATTCTACTTCTACTGTATTTCTTTCCCTCATTCCTGCCAATTGTTCCCTAATGCTCTCCCTGAAACTCTCTACAACCTCTGGTTCTTTCAGTTTATCCAGGTCCCATCTCCTTAAATTCCCACCTTTTTGCAGTTTCTTCAGTTTCAATCTGCAGTTCATAACCAATAGATTGTGGTCAGAATCCACATCTGCCCCTGGAAATGTCTTACAATTTAAAACCTGGTTCCTAAATCTCTGTCTTACCATTACATAATCTATCTGATCCCTTTTAGTATCTCCAGGATTCTTCCAGGTATACAACCTTCTTTTATGATTCTTGAACCAAGTGTTAGCTATGATTAAGTTATGCTCTGTGCAAAATTCTACAAGGCGGCTTGCTCTTTCATTTCTTCCCCCCAATCCATATTCACCTACTATGTTTCCTTCTCTCCCTTTTCCTACTGATGAATTCCAGTCACCCATGACTATTAAATTTTCGTCTCCCTTCACTACCTGAATAATTTCTTTTATCTCGTCATACATTTCATCAATTTCTTCATCATCTGCAGAGCTGGTTGGCATATAAACTTGTACTACTGTAGTAGACATGGGGTTTGTGTCTATCTTGGCCACAATAATGCGTTCACTATGCTGTTTGTAGTAGCTAACCCGCACTCCTATTTTTTTATTCATTATTAAACCTACTCCTGCATTACCCCTATTCGATTTTGTATTTCTACATCTACATCTACATTTGTACTCCGCAAGCCACCCAACGGTGTGTGGCGGAGTGCACTTTACGTGCCACTGTCATTACCTCCCTTTCCTGTTCCAGTCGCATATGGTTCGCGGGAAGAACGACTGTCTGAAAGCCTCCGTGCGTGCTCTAATCTCTCTGATTTTACATTCGTGATCTCCTCGGGAGGTATAAGTAGGGGGAAGCAATATATTCGATACCTCATCCAGAAAAGCATCCTCTCGAAACCTGGACAGCAAGCTACACCGCGATGCAGAGCGCCTCTCTTGCAGAGTTTGCCACTTGAGTTTATTAAACATCTCCGTAACGCTATCACGGTTACCAAATAACCCTGTGACGAAACGCGCCGCTCTTCTTTGGATCTTCTCTATCTCCTCCGTCAACCCGATCTGGTACGGATCCCACACTGATGAGCAATACTCAAGTATAGGTCGAACGAGTGTTTTGTAAGCCACCTCCTTTGTTGATGGACTACATTTTCTAAGCACTCTCCTAATGAATCTCAACCTGGTACCCACCTTACCAACAATTAATTTTATATGAACATTCCACTTCAAATCGTTCCGCATGCATACTCCCAGATATTTTACAGAAGTAACTGCTACCAGTGTTTGTTCCGCTATCATATAATCATAGAATAAAGAATCCTTCTTTCTATGTATTCTCAATACATTACATTTGTCTATGTTAAGGGACAGTTGCCACTCCCTGCACCAAGTGCCTATCCGCTGCAGATCTTCCTGCATTTCGCTACAATTTTCTAATGCTGCAACTTCTCTGTATACTACAGCATCATCTGTGAAAAGCCGCATGGAACTTCCGACACTATCTACTAGGTCGTTTATATATATTGTGAAAAGCAATGGTCCCATAACACTCCCCTGTGGCACGCCAGAGGTTACTTTAACGTCTGTAGACGTCTCTCCATTGATAACAACATGCTGTGTTCTGTTTGCTAAAAACTCTTCAATCCAGCCACACAGCTGGTCTGATATTCCGTAGGCTCTTACTTTGTTTATCAGGCGACAATTTATAACCCTGTAATCACCTGACCAAAAGTCTTGTTCCTCCTGCCACCGAACATCACTAATTCCCACTATATCTAACTTTAACCTATCCATTTCCCTTTTTAAATTTTCTAATCTACCTGCCCGATTAAGGGATCTGACATTCCACGCTCCGATCCGTAGAACGACAGTTTTCTTTCTCCTGATAACGACGTCCTCTTGAGTAGTCCCTGCCCGGAGATCCGAATGGGGGACTATTTTACCTCCGGAATATTTTACCCAAGAGGACGCCATCATCATTTAATCATACAGTAAAGCTGCATGTCCTCGGGAAAAATTACGGCTGTAGTTTCCCCTTGCTTTCAGCCGTTCGCTGTACCAGCACAGCAAGGCCGTTTTGGTTAATGTTACAAGGCCAGATCAGTCAATCATCCAGACTGTTGCCCCTGCAACTACTGAAAAGGCTGCTGCCCCTCTTCAGGAATCTAGTATACATAACCAAATAACTCCACAGTCACATTCAAATTCAACCTCAATAGAGAAAATAGCTTTTTCAAATCCAACAAACACTCCTCCCCTAAGGTGTTTAATCTGTCCTTATGATGTACATTTCATGACTTGTTAAACATCTCAGGGCTTTCCACTTTGGGTTTCAGCTAGCTCTTGCTCCCAAGAATAAATTGAGTGCAAGAACTTTCCTGGAGGGCAGTACAGTTGGGGGTCTCTGTTACAAATACTTCCAACAGTTTACTGCTAAAATTTTGACAGTCAAAGTGTTTTTACTTTGAATACAGTCTGACTTCTCTCTTGCATATTGACTGGCGAGTGTTCATCACCTATAACTTCAGCCATCTTTGTGCAAAAATAATTATTCTCAACAAACCATAAGGACATTGATACTTAATACTTCCTATTTGGAGCATGACCCTAGCTTAAAAACATCATGTGCATTCCACAAGTGCTCTACTATCCGAGTAGCTGCTTCCATTGTGCAATGAATCCCAGACCTATCATGGGAAACCCCACAAGTCAACACAGGTCTAAAAATCTGCAACCGAGACCATCACAGAGTTGATCAGATCTTTGGTTGAGACCCCCCCACTTAACTCTAAACAAACCAAAGGTCCCCAATCAGCTCTGAGAACAGTGCAGCAAATTGTGACATCTGCTTGCACCCCATGTGCGATGCCAGCAGCCTTCACCATCTCTGTTAGCTGCCTGAATGAAATGAGGATGGCATCAGAATCCATGTGACAGACGTTTTTGGTGCTGATATGAGCCACAACTTGCAGGGCCACCTCCACATCTTATATGAGGAGGCTGTCTGGCAGACAGTCCATCCCTGAATGCGTTGGTCTGAAGGGTTCCATAATGCACCTAATGTTGGAGCTCCTGGCAACTAGTAAACTCCTACCCCTGTTTGCCTGCTCAGAGTCTGCTGAAGCAGCAGCCACATGTCCACTCACAGGGTGAATGGACGAGGCCAGATGGCCAGTTCCCACATTGGTCCTGTGCCTGAAGTGATGTGAATGCATTACCACCCACCACTCACCTTGCTGTGAGGGTGGATCCATTGTGTTGGATACACTAAGAGGTGCCTCAGCAGCAGAGCCCATGGGAGAACAAGCAACAACTGAGGTGGCCCATGCTTGAAGGACTCAGTATTCTACCTATCTGATTGCTGCTCGGCCACTTGCTGCGGGATCATGGTGCATTAATTTGAGCTTATATGTGAGAGTGAAGCTAGATTCCAAAGAATATGTCTTGAGTACAAAATATGATGGTCATAGCAGTGTTTCCTGTTACACAGGATGGAAGTTAGCTTGGCTATGTGCACTTTAGCAGCACAGGTGTTGTACTGTCATCTCTTTCAGTTCCATTATGACTCATCTGAAGGCACATGTCTACAGAACGCACCATCGTGTAATTTCGAAGCAATACCAACTTCATTGAAAGATGCTGTCACTGAAAATGGTATAACAGTGTGTGCCAGAGAGCTATGCCCACTTACATTAGTATCAGGTGTAGGATATCATGTTTGATGTCAGCAGTTTATAGGTGTCAGTTCACAGTTTGGATGCCCCCAACATTCTGCATCATCCTACAATAGGGCCACGCGACACTGAAATGTGGCCAAATGTGATGTCCAGTAGTTCTGAGGCCATAAATGTGAATTCCTTCTGGTGTACGGCAGATATGTAGACCGAGAACAAAAAAAATCTTGGAAAGTTTATTAACAATCACATTGCTGAAACAATGTTTAATTGAGGAGTTTTTAAAATACTTTTCTTGTGATGTATTTTTAATTTCTCAAGTGGTAACATTAATACCAGTACTGACAGAATGTAGCATGTAAATTTGAATTAATAAAACAAAGCACATTGTAAACAGCAGGAAGGGGATGTTTCAGCTCAAGTTCAACCATCATTCCAAAAGCTGATAGTTGCTTCATTTTTCTGTGAAACTTGTAACTGCTTCCAAAATTCTGTTGTCCACAACCACCTTGTTTCCTCTTATAGAACACAATTATGTCACCTTTAGACACTACTATGTGGGGATGTATATGTACGGTATAAATAAATTGATCTGAGTAATAGCTCCGCCAGGTGCTAGGAATATCAGAAGTGACACTGGGCTACAGACGTAGAGCTACTACAGTTAAAGCACTTAGTAACTAGGGTACCAGACCAGGCTGCCTCATCCCACCCCGCAGTGTCCCATTTGGTCACAGCAGGCTTGCTGTGAGCATTTGAACTTGGGCAAATCATTCCTGTGCTTGGCACACTGAAGCAAGTATGAGCTAGCAAAACCCTCAATTTGGAGACTTCTTGGTATACATCTTTTTGTGAGTGATATGTGTATTTAATTGATCAACATGGGAAATACAGTCTATTTCTGTGGAAAGTTGTGAAAAAGGAAACAGCTGAGTGAAAGATGCATTCCCACTGTTACAGTGTGTGAGGACATTGTTTGTAAGATAGATCTGTTTTGTCAGTCTGATGATATTCTTGAAAGCAATCTGTGCAGCATAACAAGTGGAAGTTTTGTCAGTATACACTTAAGTCTTACATGAAATATATCTATAATTTTAAAAGAAATGACATTAATCTCCCTTTGACCACCCAAAGTTTTGCCCTGAAAATGTTACAGCTCCACACATTATACGTTAATATTTCCTCCTTTACCAAAGACTGAAATAAATAATAGTCTGTAATTTCCAGAAATATTGTTATTTTTATGTTTACTGTTTTCTAGGGCATAACATAAAACAATAATTATCAATTTCACGTTGTGGTTAACAACTGTTATAAAACCATTTTTGACCAAAATTACATTGCTAACATTTAGGCTATTCATTGTTGCATTATAAAACTCATATTAGCCATATTTAAATATTAAACAGTGTCCCGACACATAATAACAATTGAATTTTGGAAATATATATGTACAAATATTAGATTTCAGATTAAATAGTGGTTGTCATAAAGGCCAAACACACTTGGCACAGCAGATGAAGTAAGATTATATCCTAATAATTATGGCAATGGTCTGTAAGCTTCTGTGTAACCCCACACTAAGTACAATCACACAACCCTTCGCTTTAATTTATTTATTTACACATACTTTACTCCTCCTCTTTTTCTGCCTTTGTTTCTCATTTTTTACATCATTAAGGCCCTGAAACTGCAGCTTTGAATTGGGAATCCACTGGTCCATGTATCTAGATAAGCTTGTCAGTAAGGTGCTGAAGGCACTTGCATTAATAACTTTCTGAAAGATTTCTCCTTTTGTACCTTTCATAATATTGGTATTTTCATTATGAGTATTACTGAGACTTGAATAAAAGTACTGCCCCTCTGGAAATTGTGTATACCACTATAATACACAAGCAATAGCTTGTCTCACTAACTACTTTCATGTGTCTCAGCAGTTTTTGAATTTAGTGAAGATTAATATGTTAAGTCATTTCCTTTTATAATTACTTTTGATGTGTTTCTAGCAAAATATCAAGTAAATATATCTAAAAACAAAGATGATGTGACTTACCGAACGAAAGCGCTGGCAGGTCGATAGACACACAAACAAACACAAACACACACACAAAATTCAAGCTTTCGCAACAAACTGTTGCCTCATCAGGAAAGAGGGAAGGAGAGGGAAAGACGAAAGGATGTGGGTTTTAAGGGAGAGGGTAAGGAGTCATTCCAATCCCGGGAGCGGAAAGACTTACCTTAGGGGGAAAAAAGGACAGGTATACACTGGCGCGCGTGCGCGCACACACACACACACACACACACACACACACACACACACACACACACACACACACACACACACACACACACACACACACACACACACACACATATATATATATCCATCCACACATATACAGACACAAGCAGACATCTCACAAGCAGACATATTTAAAGACAAAGAGTGAGATGTCTGCTTGTGTCTGTATATGTGTGGATGGATGTGCTTGTGTGTGCGAGTGTATACCCGTCCTTTTTTCCCCCTAAGGTAAGTCTTTCCGCTCCTGGGATTGGAATGACTCCTTACCCTCTCCCTTAAAACCCACATCCTTTCGTCTTTCCCTCTCCTTCCCTCTTTCCTGATGAGGCAACAGTTTGTTGCGAAAGCTTGAATTTTGTGTGTGTGTTTGTGTTTGTTTGTGTGTCTATCGACCTGCCAGCACTTTCGTTCGGTAAGTCACATCATCTTTGTTTTTAGTTATATTTTTCCCACGTGGAATGTTTCCCTGTATTATATTGATATCAATAAAATATCAAGTAATAATTATAAAAGGAATATTGAGGGTGAAACTACTAGACTCTATGCATAGGCAGCATGTATTTATAACAAACGCGTTTTAGTTTTTATTACTAACAGAACTGCTGTCGAATGTCCTGATTCCAATTTATTTCATATGATGTTGCAATGTAAATGACAATGTTTTGATGCCTAATAGTGTGGTCATGATCTTTAGTCATCTTTGTGTCTGTGCAGGCATTGACTGGATCTCAGTTACATGTTGAACTAACAGTTTAACTATTAGTGAAGGAAGAGGAACCTCCATTTGTGGTGCTTCCTTTGCGTGCCACATGATTGACTCAGCTTACCTGATTATAGAAGTCAGAATGGAATGAGTGAAGAGAATCATTCCCCATGTTGTTGAAGTACTGACTAGTGGATTGTCATGTCAACAAAAAGTTGATTGTTGTAGCATTTTCAGCTTATGGACCCCTTCAGAGCACATGGACATACACACTGGGTGTCTCAAATGTGAAAAGCTACAACTGTAAACTTGTGGTTGCTGCGCATGTCCATTGCTCAATACCTTAGTCTTACAGTAAATGCTTGCGTTTACTCATTCCATTGTTCGTATTCCATCCGGGATGTTTCATTATTGTGTTATTTGACAGAAAATGTTGGTGAACATGATATGACAAGAATAAAATATACAGGTGTTGATGGGAGTAAGAGATGAAGAGAGACATATTAGTATGATAGTAGGAGCAGCAGCAGGAGGAGGAGGAGGAGGAGGAAGAAGAAGAAGAAGAAGAAGAAGAAGAAAACAGGACAGGTGTGGCAACTCCAAAAATTGGCAAAATAGCTCTCATTAATTCACCACATTTGTATCTGTGGAATGTTCCTCAAACCAGCTTTACCAAATTCAGGAGTGTTAAGGTAATTTATTTTTTGTGTTAAAGGTGCAAGTCACCTTCAGGCTGCTGTAGGTGAACGTTGCCTCTGTGCCTGCATCTCTTAACAAAAGAAGATTGATCTGGGGTTTGAGAAGTGCCAGAACAGGATGTTTAAAGATTTTCAGAGAACGTACAATGATCTCATTGTTACCTATCTCCTTAAGCCAGAATTGTTGTGGGTAATGTGAATAACAAGAAACAGTTTATTATCATTTGGAAGAAAATAATTGTTTTTTAATTCTTGAACTTGTAAACATAAAGAAGACTGATACACATCTGTTTATGTGTACTTGATGCATCTCGTTTTAGACGTGATACGAAGTTGTGACACTTACTTAATGGAATTTACGCTCACAAGCAATAAAACTGCACATTTTGATCTCTATGTGTGTAGTGTGGTGGTACTGGACTGTAGGATGGAAGGCTGGGAGTGATTGATTGAGTTACAAATTGCAATAATTGTTACATTTATTTAAACAACCAGCTTTGTAATGCGTAACAGATTATTACAACTTGACTATTGCTTTTTTGAGCTTATCTGCAAAACACGTTTTGTTCTCGAAACTTAGCTTGAGTGATGTTACAAAATGTCTAGTAAAGAGAGACAAGATTAAAGGCATTAACAAATCCAAAATATTGCTCACAAAGCACTTAGGAATTTAAAAGTAGTTTCACAATCTTTAAAAAACAAGAGCTTAAAAATCAGAGCATTTTTAAAATATAGCTTACTGGTAGCAACCAATGAATTATGGTGCTGACCGTTACATAACACAATCTTTTAAAACTCAAACATTTAAGAAAGGTAGCTTTTGTTTGGATGAAGAACTTTGATGATTCCAGGTTTGGATCGCAGACGATATTGCTCAAATCTGGCTGCTGTTAAACATCCACCAGGTTCCACTGGTCATGCGGACTGGTTGCAACATAATTTTAGCTGAAAAATCATAATATAAATATATAGTTTACATCAAAATGATGTAAATATATCATTAACATTAAAATTAACCACTACTCAAAGGTTTATCTGAAACTTCAGTATTAGACACAAGACACAAAAGCATATTAAGAACGTCAGTTTGAACAATAACTGATTCTGCTTGATTGTATCCATTCACATACAATGAAAACTTCATTCACTGTGGCATAACCTCATTACTAATGGCCAGTTCATCAAAAAATAAGTTACAGTACATTAGAGTGAACTAATACAGTCCACTCACTCCAGTTAAGCGAGGGCAGAATTAATAGAAACATCACTTTATGGTGCCAGGGTGAAGCATTACCTTTCTAGAGACATGCTAATCACATGTACTTGCAGATCATACAATAATGAACATATCAAAAATGTCAGAAACCTCTGTGACAATTGCACACTCAACATCATCAAGCCACATGCTCCAAAATGACAAGTGTGTACTTTGCCAGATAGAACACGAGGCTACCTTTGCTGCTGACATCACTCGCCTCATGCACTCCACAGTTAACAACCTTGAACTTGACTCATAGCAAGTTAATTTGAAACATTTGGTCTTAGATAAGTTTTACATTGCGTGAACAAGGGGATTTTTTTCTGTCTAGTTTACTTGTTCATAAAAATATTTTATACAGATGACACCAAACTGTAGACAAGTAGACAAATATATCTAACTTAAAAACATAAAACTTGCTACATCAAACACCAAAAATGATTTTTTAAAGAAAGTATGCCAGATACGTTATAGCAGGTGTCAACAGGTGATATTTAGTGATTACACAAACTGGCAGACCTATTGCATTCCGGTAATGTCATCACAACATTTGTTGATATGTGGTGGAGTAATGAAATATATGAAGGGACTCCAAAGTAAATGAAAAATTAGCACGCCAGGCCAAGTAACTTCAGCACTTCAAAGTGACACGGATACACAACTCTGTTTTTCGACATAGTCACCAAGTCTCTGTGAACAACAGCCGAAACTTTCTATCGGTAGTTCAGTACTTTGATGATAGAAATCTGCTCCTTAGTCATGAAACCATTCAAGAACTGATGTGTGAATATCCTTATCATTGAAAAATCTCTTTCCCCAAATGTTCTTTCAGCTTGCCAGAAAGATGGAAAACAAATGTTGCAAGATGTGGACTCTATGGTGGATTGGCATCACCCACATCTGTATGGCCTCAGTCAAATTGTTGGTGCCATTTCACTATGATTGAACATGACATTGTATTTGATCCGCATACTGCCAGAATTTCATTGCAAATCTCGATTCCCCCCCACATGAAATACACTGTCCTATGTACTTCAGCCCTGGAGTACTTTTCCAGTTTCCACATCATGTCACTCATACACTGTGCTGCACCTGTTATCCGTGCCATGGCAGAGTTGTGACAGCAGGACACCGAAAAGTGTACTATCTTCTGACAATGTGCCACTCTCATTGCATAAAGGCCTTAATGTGGGACGAAATGTGTATGTCTGTAGGCTATGATACAGAGTGGAATGTGCAGTTAAATTTTAGCTGTGCTATCAGGTCCCAACACAGCCAGCGCATGTAAATCGGGTCATATTCTGATAGAAATGCCAAAAGTGTATGACAGTTATGATGATATTTAAATATTTGTGCTGTATGTTTGTCTCAGCTATTTAAGCTGTGCTGTTAGGTTCCAACCTAATCACAATCTCAGAAAGCACTACATTTTCTGTAAAAGAAAAATACACCATACACCACTTGATAATGTCTCCCTGCAACTACAAATCAACGTTATTGGATTTTTCTGCAAAACATTTACCAGCAATTCCCATATAGTGCATACATTTTTCATAATAGATACCACATCTGTGACAGTTTGTAATCTCTGCCAGTTTGCATTCATTTGAACTAACGCTGACGTTCAGTCCAAATTCATTCAATGATGTAACTATGAAGAACACTACACACAATATAGCTATTGTTAGGTTAGCAGTATTAGGAGACAAAGCACTAGTGGCATGAATTGTTCTGACTTTTAATGGCCTCTGCTGCTTCAGAACTACTGGGTCCAGAGCTCAAGAAAGTTAACTGTGTAATTCTTGTAAACACTACTTGGAAGCCAGTGCCTTGCTACCATCATTTTATGACAGTTACAAGTACATCATTCTAGAATGAAATTTTCACTTTGCAGTGGTGTGTGTGCTGATATGAAACTTCCTGGCAAGTTAAGAATGCATGCCAGACTGAGACTCGGAACTCGAGCACTTTTGCCTTTTCCTAGTGAGTGCTCCACTGACTGAGCTACCCAATCACAATTCATGACCTGTCCTTGCCGGCCGCAGTGGTCTCGCAGTTCTAGTCGCTCAGTCCGGAACCGCGGGACTGCTACGGTCGCAGGTTCGAATCCTGCCTCAGGCATGGATGTGTGTGATGTCCTTAGGTTAGTTAGGTTTAAGTAGTTCTAAGTTCTAGGGGACTGATGACCCATAGTACTCAGAGCCATTTGAACCTTTTTTTTTTTTTTTTTGACCTGTCCTTGCAGCTTTACTTCGGACAGTACCTCATCTCCTCCCTTCCAAACTTAAACAGAAGCTCTCCTGTGAAATTTTGCAGGACCATCACTCATGGAAGAAATGATATTGCGGAGGCATGGCTTAGTCACAGCCTGGAAGATGTTTCAAGAATTAAATTTTCACTCTGCAGTGTTGTGTGCGCCAATATGAAACTTCCTGGCAGATTAAAACTGTTTGCCAGCCTGAGACTTGAACTCGGGACCTCTGCCTTCGGCAGGCAAGAGCTCTACTGACTGAGCTACCCAAGCATGAGTCATGACTTATCCTCACAGCTTTACTTCCAACAGTGAGGAGGTAGGAGACGAGTTACTGCCAGAAGTAAAGCTGTGAGAACGGGATGTGGGTCATGCTTAGGTAGTAGTCAGTAGAGCATTTGCCTACAAAAGGCAAAGGTTCTTTGTTCGAGTCTCAGTCTAGCACACAGTTTTAATGTGCCAGGAAGTTTCAAATACTTCATTGTTTTCCCCCCATTATCATTGCATCATCAGATGTGAATGGCGAGTAATTAAGATAACACGAAAGCAGTTGCAAATTAACACTGTAAGCAGAAAATGGGAAGGAACTGATAAGAAATATCTTAACAATCTAAAAATATTCATTCTGGGGATTTAAAAGGGGGGGGGGGGGATTGTACTGTAATTTTGTCCATTTTGGCATTATTAAAAGACATCACAAAAAATTACATTGTATGCTTAAGGCATGTTATGATATACACAGAAGTGTCAAAAGGATGGCATGTAGTTCTGCTCCTAATAAGAATGCAACACCACCATAGTAGGTATGGGCATAACAATTACAGATGCAAAGTTCTCTCTGTAGAATGGATAAAAGTGCAACTTGTGTATCTGGATTTTGTCACCATACCTGCATACACAGTACAGTAAAATATATCAGCAAATCTTTTAAAATAAAATCACATCAGCATCATGAAATAAAATAAGTTGAATGTCAACTTGGTTTGTGTTTCCAGTATCACATTTCTTTTCAGAGGAATTTCATTTGGTAATTATATACCATCTATGTAAAATTTGTTTCACCAGAGAACAGCCAACATGGTAATAATTCTTAACTAAACAGTTATGCAGTATGAAAATTACAAATAAATTCATATTCATTTGTGTGTGCATGTGTACGTGTGTGTGAGAGGGAGTGGGGATTGGCAGAATTTTCATCACCCTGCTCCACTCCCACCCTTTTTTTTTGTCAGTGAATTATACTGAATCTGATGAAACCATGTAGCACGACAATGGGTAAAAAAGATGATTTCCTCGACTTTCAATCAAACAAAACTATTATAATACACAAAATTATACTTCTCAATGCAAAATCAAAATAAAAATGTCCCAAAGCATCTTCATCAAAACTAAGTCATATCTCAACCAATACTGATTTAAATGTTAAAATTTTTGCAAAATTATCAGATTGTTCATGAAATGTATAAAATGTTGTTAAGTAGCAGCATGAGTCAGTGTACATTCGGAATAATTGTTTGCATTGTAAATTGACAGTTATTATCACTGAAGTACCATACTTCTATTCTACTTACAAAATAAACACCATTATCAGAATCACACTAAGATAATCTAAATATCAATACCTAATTAAAAGACACAGTACAGTACAATCAGTTAAATATATATAATCTAGAGAATATTAGACATAAATTTATTTTATTACTTCCATTTAGTGTCATGCTGGTACATGATATTAATTTATACATGTCCTTTTACTTTAATTCCTTTTTTAAATGCTAGTGAAGTCTTAAATAGTTACAGAGACAGACATCATCATCATCATCATTATCATCATCATCAGCTACTATGTTGATTCACATAGGCAGCTGTTTCAGAATTGTTCTGAGTTGTGTCCTGATAGCTTCTGTGACCTCTGAAGTGACTCTTCTGTTAATTATATTTTATTAGGTATATTTCCAATACAACTTGAGTAATTGTGCAAGCTTTGTCAGTGATCTCAGAAGTGTAGGTTTGCTTTCAGGATAGCAGCTGTTGATAAAATTCAGTTTATAATTTTTATGTTTCAGGTCTCTGTCAGCATTTCCGTTGGACATGAAAAGTGTACTATGAAGCAAGAGAAAAAAGATGGTTTTAATGGGGATGTAGAGGAAAGGGTAAGTGCTTGATGTGTCAAATTTCCATGTGATATATAATGTTAATTAGCATACCAGCTCATTAATTGCTGTGTGCAAGGTTTTTCAAATGTAGACGGATCTTCATTGGATTTTGTTTATTAAGATGTAAGATTAAAGAATGAAACAAAAGAAAATAATATTTTGGAAAATAATAGCTCCACTTTTTTAGGCATTTGTGCAATCAAATGGGAAGTTTCTTATATTTTCTTTTGTAAAAATTACAAAAAGATGTATGCAGCTAGTTACACACACGCTGTGCCACACGATAATTGTCTTGGAGTCACTATTCTTTGAACAATTCCTGAAGTGACCCTAATTGGTGGAAATCAAGTGGTGGTGAGTCAACTGAAATATGAAAAAGATATTTGGATGCATCCCAGAAGAGTTCTGTCAACCTATGTTTTGTCTGACTGCAATAGGTGTTGTATGGATGGTCACTTCAAGGAAACTGCAGTTTAAACATGGCAGATGTTCCTAAAATGCCAAAGTATGTGGTGCAGATTCCTTTGGTTGGCAACATGACATAATTTTCTGCCTGCTTACTACCCCCCTCCCCATATTCATCTAGTTCTCAGCCAAGCTGATACCACTGTTATCCATCCAAGCCTTCCATGGCGCTGTGCTTGAGCAACTATGAAACACAAACAGCAATATTATATAGGGTGCAAATCATATGTAACAACAGGAACTAATACATAAATAAAAGATCACAATCACAATTCAGTCCAAGTCTGGGGTAGGTGGAGAAATCGGCTGTGGCAGAACACGCACTGAATGAGACCGACCACGTAATAAAATTCGCCGACACGGAAGTTCTGGCTGTAGAGAACCACTATCACACGCGCTTGTTCAGAGAAGCTGTAGAAATACAAAAACACGCGAACAGTTTGAACAAGAAAGAGGAAAGCCTTAAGGTAAACGGATCCTGGCTTCCCGTACTGCAGCGAACGACCGTCGCAGGTAGCAAGAGGAGAACCGCACCGGAAATGACCGCGGAGAAGCCCTCGGACGTTGGCGCGCCAGGTACATATAGTCTGCGCCCACGAGCTCGGCTCCAGTTCACCACCGGCAATGGAGGGTGAAGCTTTGACAATGCCAGCCACTCGTGCTGGCGAAACGTCAGAAAAATCATTAGATGAACGTCGGCCGAAGAACCCGAGACAGAAGCCAATAGGCAGTTTGTCAGCAAGTGGCCACGAAAGCCTCAACAATTTTGTGCCAAGTCTCAAACTTTTACTCTTCTTGTGATCTACTGACGTCTTTTGGTACTCTCTCTGCAACGGACCTTGCCGCTGTAATTTATTTTTGCAATAACAATTACAGTCAGTTTAATATGATTTATTTTGTTTATTAATGACTTCATTCTGGATTAATTTTCCTTTTTGTTTCATTGGAATGTCACTATCATGTTCTAAAGCTGACTAAAATCTGGTAATGTTTGTACCCAGTATTGTAATACGTGAACAGTGACTGAATTTCTCATTTGTAACCCACTTAGTAAATCATTACAGTTTCTCATAATCAAATAAAATATTGATCTGGGTTCAGAATCAACTAACATTTTTTTTTAAGAACATCACTTCCGCTTTTGAATGTTACCTTCACTTACAAAGCAGCATTAATGTTTGTAAACAGTATCCATACGTGGGTGAGCAGTTTCATTGCAGAGCTGTTCAAATACAACAAGATTTTTAAGATGATACAATTTAGTGCTGTTTCTGACAGTGTGTTTCACAAAACTGTCAAATTTTAAACAGACCAATTGGTAGTTTCTCACGCATTCATTGCACCAGTGCTGTGCAAGTCAAATGTCACACATCATTCAAGCAATGTTGGTGCTGTATAGAGTGCTCCAGTGTATCGGGAAAACTTGAGTTTTCTCGAATGTGAGTCTCGCTTGCCCTTCTGAATTCTTCAAAATATATCTGCACGTGACTGTAAGACGACTCCTTGATACTCCATCAAATAACATAAAAATGTTAGCATCATCATAAATAGTTTCTTCTCCAAATATAAGATGATCCTGTATTTTTTGAATGAAAAATTTAGGAAAAAAGTTAATCTTATAATTGGATAAATATGGCACGTGAGGCCTTATGTTGTGGTTGTCATGAAATACCTGATCTCTGATGTGAGATACTGAGGTGCATGTACAGTGAGGTGAAGAACTAGACATAGCATGTGGTAACCATGTAACTTGTCTAGTGGCAACAATCCTAAGTGGGTGTATGAATCACTGACGTGGTAAATAGACAGATATTGCAGATGTAACATACACAAGCAGTCATGGTTGGTTGTAATCTCTTAGAGTTTTTGCTAGTAGTTTCATTTTATATCACTGGCTAAGTGATCAAAAATTTTAGTTGCAGCAGTGTGCACTTTTTTTTTTTTTTTTTTTCTTTCTTTCTAAAGACAACCTTAATGTGGAATAATCAATGTCAATTTGCCTTTTGGTGTTGCCGTTATGTACACTATTGTCAGGATGCCCAACTCCTTAAACAGATGTTTACAAGATGCTCATGGGTGAGCATCACACATTTTTCTTGCAGCACATTTATGACCTGTGAAGACTTCCTTTCCTAAAGATGAGATACTCCAAAACAGTAGTCCATGTGACATTACTGAATGAAAATTTGCAAAATATGTCAGTGTACTGATTTGTCAGGATTTGCAGTGCCAATGCGGCTGAACTGAGTTGTTTTAGGAGTTCCAAAATGTACTTTTTCCAGTTTGAAGTTTCCACCTTATGTATTATTTTCTCATCATGTGTTTTTGGTTTAGCACCCCTAGATGTGCAGAGCTGAGTATGTTGTGTCTTTGTAAAATTGAGAGTGAGACCATTTGCAGAAAACCAGTCAATGATATTTTTAGAACATTATTTGCCATTTCTTCTGTTTCTGAATGTATGCTTTGATAGATTGCTGTACTAGTGTCATCTTCAAAGAGAACAAATTCTGCTCGTTGTATGGTAGGTGGAAGCTTGTTTACATAGATGAGGGACAATAGTGGATCTAAGATTGAGCCTTGGTGAACCCTGTATGTCATCTATCCCCAGTCAGAATAATGTCCACAGACTACATTGGTTGTATTACTAGGTACAGTTTTCTGCATTCTTTTGGTTGGATGTGATATTTTCTATTGGTTGGCTATACCATCAAGCTCATAAAACTTAAATTTCTCTATGGGAGTACTTCGATTCACACAGCAAGTGCCTCGGAAAGGTCATAGAAAATAACAACTGGCACTATTTTACTATTTAATAACTGTAAAATTAGGTGAGTGAACATGTAAGTGGTATTCCCAGTAGAGCTCTTTTGAAATCCAAACTCTAATATGGCGATGATATTATTTGCTGGTAAGGTGAGATACTATTCTAGAATACATAGTCTTCTCAGAAAATTTGGAAAATAATGTCAGCAGTGAAACGGGTCAGTAGTTATTGACATCTCTCCTACACCTCACAATGGCATATTTCAGTAACTGTGGAGAAATTCATTGAGTTGGTGATGCATTACATATTTCAGATCAGAGTGGGCTTACTGTATGGGAACAAAGCTTCAGTACTCTATTGGAAGCACAATCAAAACCAGTTAGCTTTTATTTTTGAGAGAATATGTAATTTTCCTAATTTCAAAAGGAAAAGTTGGTGATATATTCATATGATTGAATTTAATGATAGTTGCTTTTTTAACATACTGCTGTGATTTTTTCTTTGAACTGTTTGGTCCTCTACTTTCTACTGTATTTAAGAAATAATTATTGAAGATATTTGCTATTTGTGACTTACCATTTATAGCCCTTCCATTCAGTTCAATAGTGATGTTATCTTGTCCTGTGGCAAGTTGTCCCATCCCTCATTTCACTACATTCACTATAGCCTTAAATCTGTTGTTGAAATTGATGATTACTGACATAATGTGCATGTTATTTGACCTTCTGATAACCTTTCTTAGTAATTCCAAGTAATTTTTTGTAGTGTGCAACTACTGCAGGGTATCTGCTTCTTCTTGCCACTAGATACATTTCCCTTTCACAAGATACTTTAATCCCTCTAATGATCCTGAGTTATTTACATGGCTGTTTAATTTCCTTTCTATTAGTTTATGCAGAAAGTTGGTTTCAAATAATGATATGAATTTCTCATGCAATAGATTAAATTTAAAGTGTTTGCATTCATTTCACTATAAATTTCATCCCAAGTCATCTCTTGTAAATTAATTTGAAAAACATTTGTCCTGGTGTCAAATTATTCAAACTGATTTTCACTAAGTAGTATCCATACTGTAAGGCACTAAGTTATTTATCCTAAGTAACTGTGCATAGTGATCATAAAGAGCAGTTGTTACTGGGTAAATAGGTATTGTTTTGCTTTGAGCTTCACTAAAGAAAACATTATTAGTTAATGCCCTACCGTCTTTATCCATCCTTGTTGGAAAGTTAATTACTGAGATCAAAATAAAGTTTCCAGATAATTTTTTGTATCAAAATACTTAGAAAATCTACATTGAAGCCACACAGACTATTAACCGCTTGTTGGTGTCTTACAGATAGCCTAGTAAGGAAACCAAATTCCTTATAAACAGTTCAAAATCTCATTGTTGGGGAATAATATAAAGCTAAAATTAAAAGTTAACTATTTTTCAGTATTAATTCCCAAGTACATACATCTGCGTGCTGATCGGTATAAAATCTATGGTTCTTAAAGTTTTTGAACTTGTGTTCTGTCTTAATTTATGTAATAAATCTTCATTTTCCCATATTAATTCTGCCTGAGTAAGCTGCTAGTTGTAATCTTTTTTATGTAACTTATCTAATCCTGTTATTATGTGGTGCTCACATAGACACAGGATATCTATCTTGTCAGAGCTCTCTCAATTTTCCAAACAGACAAGAAGCTCTTCTATCTTATTTCTCAGCCCTGTAACATTTTGATGAAATGGGCTAACTTTACTTTTCTGTGCATTATTAAGCATTTTGCGGAGCTCTTCTGTTGTTCTGACTTCTTTCAAAACAGGATGCCTGAATCCTGATTTAAACTTTGCGTGATGATGACTATCCTCTGACAACATACACATTTATCACATATTGCAGCACAGATTACATACTTAAAAGTATAATTAATTCACTGAACACACTTTAAGCTACAATAAGTTTCATTATTTGCGAGCTGCAAAAATTAGGCCCACAGTTTTGTACTTCAGATGTATGATATAACATAAAAAGTTAATTATTAGTGGCTACAACAAGAACTCAATACTTACTTAACTTCAGTATCTGTTAATTAACTTAATCACAGTAGAGTGTTATGTAAACAAACTACTAGTGCAGGAGACTAGGTAGGAGATAAGATACTGGCAGAAGTAAAGCTGTGAGGATGGGGCGTGAGTCGTGCTTGGGTAGCTCAGTTGGTAGAGCAATTTCCCATGAAAGGCAAAGGTCCCGAGTTCGAGTCTTGGTCCGGCACACAGTTTTAATCTGCCAGGAAGTTTCATATCAGCGCACAGTCTGCTGCAGAGTGGAAATCTCATTCTACTAGTGCATATGTTTCTAAATCAAACAACTTAACATTTACACAAATTTCTGGAAATATGAACTTAGTAATGGATGGTTATGCTCTACTCAAATTGCTGGAAAGAAAAAAAGAACAATGAAATGAGATTCTCTAAGTTAATTGCACCAAAACATAAACAAAAATATGACTGCAACCGAAAGATATTTGCACATTTTCTGGAATAAAACATAGAGAAAATTGATGCCTTTAATAGGAAGCTAAAAACCCACACTAATATACATACAATACCGCTCATTAATTTCAATACACCCTGGTATTTCAGATTTACAACACAAATCAAACGTTATTTCTCACAAAATATAATTATATTAACTTCCACATATATAACACAATCTCTGTCATTATATTTTACTTTCATCAAAGTATCCTTCTTTGGATTTAATGACTGCCTCACAAACTCACAGCATGCGGTCAATCAGTTTTTGTAGGTATTGTGAATCTATATGATTCCACACATCCTTAACAATATTCCAGAGATGTTCCTTGCTGGATATATTAACTTTCCTGTTATGTCTGTCCACTTCATCCCAGACCATTTCAATGGGATTACAACCAGGGCTTTAGTACAGCCATACCATATCATTCAGTACTTTCTGTTTTTCCTTTAATGCAATGTATTTCGTACAGTATGCCGACCGATGTTTTGGGTCATCATCCTGTTGTAAGGTGAACCCTTTCCCTATTAAGTGCAGTCCACTTCGTATTGCATGATACTGAAGTATGCAGTGTTACTGCATCTGATCCATACATCCTTCTATTTTCACACTATCGCCAACTCTATCTCTGGCAAAACATCCGCAAACCGCACTAGAACCTCCACCGTGTTTAATTGTAGGTAGAATACACTGCTGGCTACCCTTTTTGATACAAATTGGCGAACAAATATTCTCCTTCTGGTTCCAAAACTCTCAAACTTTGATTCATTGGTGAATAACACCTTTGTACACTCTTCCGATGTCCAATTACGATGTTTTCTAGCCCATTCAAGTCTCTTCTGTTTATTTATGGGCCTTAGAAGGGTTTTTCTTGCTGTGACACATCTTTTCAAGCTGGCTTCCATCAATCTCCTTTTTACTGTTGCAACAGATATTGTTGCCGTGTTCATTTCTACCAATTATGCACAAATTTGTGGCACTGTTTCGAATCTGTTTCTCTTACTGGTAATTCTGGTGTATTTATCATCACTTTTAGTTGCTTTATGAGGTCGTTCTGGTTGTGGTATGTCCTCATTGCTATCTGTTGTCTTTTGGCGGTGAAGGGTGTATTACCCTCCCCTTATAGACACACTACAATGTTTCACAATTTGGCGAATAGATAAACCTGCTTGGCTAAGTGCTACAATTGCAGCATGTTTTTCTGTGGATATCTCCACTTATGGAGCCATACTAGCGATGTGCACACGTCAATGTCGGGAAGGAACTGACTTGCAGGAACAACATGTTATGTATCGTAGCAATGCTTGCTGTTCACTGTGGACATCACATCACTGCAGGGAACAACATAGGTGCACCAAATGCGACGTCTGTTGACAAATAGGTAAACAAACATATCAGATAGGTACATAACACTTATGTACACTACATTGTTTATTGGATACTATTCTATCTGTTGTATCTCAATGGCCACGAACAAAAATCGTGACATGTGTACAACTGTTGTACTATTGCTTTTCTTCCTTAGACCTTATCTACAGAGATCTAGATGTCATTTGTTGGGTGTATTGAGATTAATGAGCGGTAGTGTATTTAATGAGTAATATGTACTAAACTAACTTTTATTAAAACCCAAATAACTTACCTTTATGATATTGCAAAAACTCACACGTCTTGCCTGACACAGGGCTGCCAACTACCTCACCCGGTGAATGGCTGCCAACTCTCACCATTATTGTTAAACTGTATGTTGGAAAAAATAATACAAGAATGTCACAAGTAATTGAAATTCAGATTACTACTTAAACTTTTAAGCATTGAAACTAAGAAGGAGGATGCTGGTTAACTTTTGCAAGTGATAAAGTGATAGTAAGGGATGATTTTCAGATGGAAGCAACAAAAGGTACCCTTGTGAAAGATAAAAAGAAAATCCAAGGAGGGTGCAGCTGCAATCCCCTAACTTGCGCTGGATACTCCCTTGAATCGGTAGGAACATAGTATTGTTTGTTCAAGAGCTGATATATACACTGTGTTAAAACATTTACTATTTACGTTTCGTTTTACTGTAGAGCTTACTTCCCCTTTATGAGGCATGTACGCCGTGAAGCTCAGCATTAGAGTGTGTAGATTTTGTAAGAAAGATGGAAAGGAGCTTTTGGAAATAGCTCTCACATGTATTTTATCTTGTTGGTTGATGTTACATTTCATAGGAGATCAATTTCTTGTAACTGATTCTGCCTGACCTTGAAATTTGATTGTCATAATAACCCTTCATAATTTTCCCCATTGGTTTGTTAATGTGACAGTGTATTCTAAGAAATGCAGCAGAAGAATACACTAGAAATAGGCTGTGTATCAATCACTGTTGACTACTCCATTTTGTTGATGTTAAGGCTGTTTGCACTTGAGAGACTAAAATATAGTGTACAATACTAAATTATGTGCAAAAATGTAATGACTGCAAACAGTTGACGCACACAATAGACTTCTGCAGTGACTAGTCAGGAAAACCAAATTTTCAGATAGCATGATTTTAACATTGTTTTCCTCACCCCTATGTATATTTGGTTTACAGGCTTTGTCTTACATTCATTTTGTGTACTTAGAAAAGTGGCAAAATTTGTTATACTACAAAACTAGACCCATTGTGAATTTTTAGAAAATATTGTCTAACCTGACTTCCCATAAGTATATGCAGTTATGCTTCTGAATGTGAAATGACTAGTACAACAAAAACATCCAGCAAAAATTAACAATATTATTAATATTGATCATCTTTCACATTGTTAATGTTGGTTATTATATACAGGAGCCGGCCGTTGTGGCCGTGCAGTTCTAGGCGCTTTAGTCTGGAACTGCGCTACTGCTACGGTCGCAGGTTTGAATCCTGCCTCGGGCATGTATGTGTGTGATGTCCTTAGGTTAGTTAGGTTTAAGTAGTTCTAAGTCTAGGGGACTGATGACCTCAGATGTTAAGTCCCATAATGCTCAGAGGCATTTGAACCATTTATTATACACAGGAACAGACGTGATCCTTTAGTGCAATAGAAGTTGTAACTGTCTTCAAATAGTAGAAAGTCCGGTTACTCTGCATATATTAATTAATTTTGTATTCAAGTACTACCACATAACCCAACAACTTGATACTTCAATTGATGTAAAATATTTATTGATTAACCTGCATATTTATAATCCTGAAGTTGATGTCACAGCAGTAATTGGGCTTTTAATAGACTCTCTTGATTCTGTATTTTGCTTCCTGTTTCTGAACTGTAATAGTTGGTCATGAATTCAACAATTCATTATGTCCTAGTATTTTAGGCACTCTTGCCTATTCAAACATGACCGTAACACTATCTCCCTCTCCTGTGTGCACGCTCTGAAGTTCCATATGACTAAGTAAACACTTGTGAATAATCAGCCCGCAACTCGTCATACTTTGTTAATTTTTTGTGTATAATGTAATGTTTTATTCTTTCAGCACCCCAGTAACCCAACACCTGATGATATCCGCAATGGTAGCACTGAAGAAGATTCAGATGAGCTTGAAGTTATATATGAAAGAAAAAAACATGTAAGTATTCACATTTTTAATGTATAAGTAACATGAAATTGCAACAATTTTAGTACAAATTTCATAGTTTTCAAGACTGATAACTTATGTAGATTTTGGAATAAAGAACAGGTTTCACTGATTTCTTACAATATTATTACCTTAAGGCATAGAATTTTAAGACACACAGACATGAAAGACAGGCATGGAGTGTAATTTTTTGGGGGTGGAAAAAAAAATTGCCATTTCTACATGTTGAGTGATGGTTGATAAATGTGTGTGAATTTATCTCTGGGGACTTCGTGATTTGGTTAGTTATGAACACTTTAGGTCACGAATACAGTTGGACTGAAGTATAGTGTCAACAAAGATAAAATGGAGCTCTAGTCAGTCACTAGAGGAACATTGCTCATCCAGTTAGGTAGTGGATTTTGCCGTGACTGAGGATTACAATATTGTGCTTGATATGGGGAGTGGAGAAATTAGCTCTGCCCAGCGCTCGGGTCACCAGAGGATGGACAGGGGAGGAGCTAAGCAATGGTCCCTTCCTTCATGCAACATTGGAAGCCTCAGAAGTGGCATCTGTGTTTGGCTTTTTGGAGCACTATCAATGTAATACTGGCCTGCAGAGTGAATGAACACACAAATAATTCAAGTAAACAGAAATGACTTCATGGTTTTCAAGTGGTCAGTAAAGGTATATACTTTTCTACAATATACAGGGTGATGCTATCTACCTAGTTCTGTCTGTCAGAATTTCTTTAAGACATTGGTGCCAATTTCACTTGTCCAAATGGTTCTACAATAATTTTTACACCTTATGTCATAGATCTCATAGAGATGAATTCTACAATGTTTAACTCTAAGAAATCCAATAAGTAATTGCAGACAAATTATAATATTTAGAACTCAAAGTGGAAGTATTTCCAGCATCAAACCAGTTGCTGTCGAAAGCGGAAGTTTGTAATATCATCCTAAACTGCCACATCTGACTTGTGGAACAGTTCAGTTTGATGCAATTCTCAAGTTGAATGGATTTGTGCAGTTACAGTGTAAATTTACATCATCAACAGCAAAAAGTAATTTACTGGGAAAGTGATAAGAAACATTTCCATAAAATTCCATTCGTCTCATCAAGTGTCTGCAGTGTCCACCATCAACTCAATTACATATGTACAGTCACTGATGCAGGGGCATCTGGTCAGGCTGAAGGAATTCCTTTGATATCTTTCATGTGTTGCATTAATGTAGTGTTTTAAATCTGTGCATCATCAAATGAAAAACATTGCCACTGAGACTGTGTGATTTGCCAAAATTTCACAACTGGGGCATTTCATGAAGACCTGTTGTTCGTACAACTGATTGCTCAACCTGTAGAATTGCCAGACACTTGACAACTCACCTACAGCAATTTATACAAAAAACGTCTCTAATACTAAGAATTCTAATTGCCTTATCAAAAAATTAAAATTCTTCACATTGAGTCCAAGTGGTAGTGTGGGCACTTTTGATGTTGTATCACTGTTTACCGTGGTAGCTCTGAATGAAGTAAAGTCACACACGGAATGTATTTTCATGAAGAATAAGACAAATCTCTTTACATATTGTCTCACATCAACTTACTTTCAGTGTGAGGACAAATTATAGGAGAAAATTGATATTATGGCCATGAGGATCCACTCAGTGCATTTGTTGCAAATTTCTGTATGGTAAAATTGGAAGAATTAGCCCTCTTTGGATAGCCAAGAAGAAACCCAGTTGTTGGTTTTGGTATGTTGATGACACATTCATTATATGGTCTTGTGGAGGAAACAACTCTTGGAATTTCTATATTTTCTGAATAGTATTAAGTCTAATGTAAAGTTCACAATAGAAAGAGAATAAGAATGTCAGATTTCATTTTTGGGTGTTCAGGTACTTTGAAAAACTTTGGGAACTTAAGGGCAGACAATCTAAAAGTCCACTTCATAGAAATTCCAATCACCATCCCAAAGGAAAAATGAAGTAATTAAGACATAGGTGGTATGGGCTAAATAAATATGTATGTGTCAATACTTGGAGGAGGAGGAGATCAATCATTTAAGAAACACATTAACAGCAGTCAATACCACATGCTAAAAGTTTTGGAGATTTTATTGTAAAAAAGAAAAGGGAGTGGAGAGAGAGAGAGAGAGAGAGAGAGAGAGAGAGAGAGAGCAAGGAGAAGTTGCACTCCCATTCATAAATACAGCACAGATCACGTCAGTATAGTGCTATATTGACATTGTGAGTAGACCGACATGAAAAGTGCATGGATATTTGAACACCACTTGCCACTGCAGGAGTGTACAAAATTTCTTGTACATGTGGTCAAGCACACATGGGAACATTTAAAAGAAGTGTCAATGCCTAGCTTAAGAAATGTGAGAAATTGTTTCGTCAATGCCTGGCTTAAGAAATGTGAGAAATTGTTGTCTTGGCAACACTGTTAAATTAGCAGTAGCAGATCACACACTGAGACTAGAGAATCACCAAATTCTATTCCTGAATCACCAAATTCTTTTCCTGGTACTGTAGGTCTCTCAAGTTCCAGTCATTACTATGCTAGAATATAAAGAGAGGCAATAGAAATTCATTATTACTAATGTCCCTCTTGACACATTCAAGTCATTTAAATATCTGGGCATAATGTTACAAAGCGATATGAGATGGAATGAGCATGTGACAACTGTGGTAGCGAAGATGAATGGCCAACTTCGGTTTGTTGGGAGAATTTTAGGAAAGGGTGATTCATCGGTAAAGGAGACCACATATAGGACTCTGGTGTGACCTATTCTTGAATACTGCTCGAGTATTTGGCGTCCATACCGTGTTGGATTGAAGGAAGACATCGAAGCGGTTCAGAGGCGGGCTGCTAGATTTGTTACCAGTAGGATCAAACAACACACAAGTGTTACAGAGATGCTTCAGAAACTGAAATAAGAATCCCTAGAGGCAATGTAACCTTCTTGTTGAGAAACACTGCTGAGAAAATTTAGAGAACCAGCATTTGAAGCCGACTGCAGAACGATTCTACTGTGGCCGATACATTGTGCATATGGACAACAAAGATAAGGTACAAGAAATTAGAATTCATATGGAGGCATATAGACACTCGCTTCTCCCGTGCTCAGTTTGTGAGTGGAACCGGAAAGGAAATGATTCGTAGTGGTACAGGGTACCCTCTGCCATGCACTGTACAGTGGCTTGCAGAGTACCTACATAGATGTAGATGTAGATATACTCCAAACTAAAGCAAACAGCACCAACTCTTCTACAGTACAAGATCCATACATACACTAGTGCAGCTCCATGATCTGTGGCATTGGTTGAATGAAATCACAGCCATATCATTCCATGTCCTATTTAAATATTACAGCCTGATCAGCTTGTTTTAGTTTGAAAAGTGACTAATGAGGTCTTTATAGCCTCTGAGGAAATATGCTTTTGTTGTATGTTAAGATGAACTTTGAAAGTGAAGCTTATCATTTTCTGCCACATTTTAAATGCCTGTTGGCTGCATGCAGCCTCCTGTGGTCAACAATAATCTATCCTCTTACACATATTGTATTTATTCTAGACTTACCATTGTTACATATTGTTTTTAGTTATTGTGATAACACCCTTTGCCACCTTACACTTTATTTAAATGCTAAGGGTAACATAAGAATGATTAAATGTTTCCTTGGTGAAGTAGAGAGAGAAAGAAAGTCTGATTTTAGGTATTTGTAGACCAGGAGAGGGGGAAACTTTTCAGTACCACTCCAACATTTGTGTGAGACCACTGGCCATTCCAGGTTTTGAAGGCTCCACAATGTTGTGCTGTGCTGCTTCCCCTGTCCTGTTCAGTTTGTTAGCACTTTCCTTCTTTAGCAACACAGTATAGTATTTATATGACCTTTTGGCATGGAAGTGAAACACGTGCATCATAGTTTACTAGGTCTTGCTTTTGGAGGTGGGTGCTGTTCTGTATCACCAGTCCACTACATTAACATCAATATCTACAACTGTAATCCACAGGCCACATTACAGTGTGTGATGAAGTGTTGTTCATGTACAACTAACATTTCCCTCTTTCCTGTTGCATATTTAAATGGTGCACAGAAAAAATGAGTTGTAAGCATCTGTTTGAGCCAGACAGTGGCAGAGTATTTTGACATTAGGACATCTAGTATTAGACAAGACCAAAATTTCAATGCTGCCAGGAAACTGTGCAAAAGAGAAAGCCGTTATACTTCTTAATAATGTATGTAGTGGAGAATGCAGTTCCTGGTTTTAACAATGTTCACTGTCACATGCTGTTGCAACTGAATCCTCCGGAACCTTTCAAGCAACAGGAGGACAGTATTCTGACTCATTGAGAAAGCTATCCTGATTGACTTCTGAACCAGGGAAGACTCCTGAAGCTCTCAGAGTTGATGTTACAGTACTTCTCCTAGCTTTTGTGTAGGAAAGGATGTTTAGTGGATGTTCAACACTCAGCCTGTATAAATTCTGAACAGGTATGCTTGTAACGTCCCCGCTCTTGCGTACGTTAACTATCTAAAGCCTGTACTATGATAAGTTGACGGGCTTCACCTTATAAGAAAGGATTTTATTAAATATGATGACCGCGTGTACCTGAATGGAAGCAAAATCGGACTTATTCCCAGTCAGTAACAACAATGATACGTCAAGCTAGTATAAAGTGCAACTACACGTTAATATGGACAAGAAACCTACGCAGCATATGCTACCAATTATTAATAATACGTTCACCAGCCTAATTAGGCATTACGTGAGTTTTTCTCTTGTACAAGTGGATGTACGTACAAACATAACAACACGTAGTAATACTGCATTATATGGAAAATTTTAGAACCCGAAAAATCTACTGAACTAGTATTTTCCCTTCCTGTACTGATTTGGACAAGCTACAAATACACAACATTACACTACAATGATTACTACACACTGCATTTTTGTCTATTGATCCAACTGAAATCGGGCATAGGTTGCCCTAGAAATAACACTTTTGAAACACACATACAACGTCAATTTTAATAAGAAAAAAAAAACACTGATAAATTTAGGTTTTATACTGGCTTTCACTTTGCAGATCAAATCAGTTTAGTGCACTTTAGCATTTAAATGAATAGAAATGAAAAGAATGGAGGGGGGAGGGGGGACCCTGAAACTGTTATGGTCACTGTGTTGAACTATTAACTATTGAAAGCATTAAGTACTCAAGATTTTCAAAATAGGAGTTACTATTCCTTTTGTCTTATTAATTCCTCATTTAACTACTATTAATTTTGTCTCTGATTAATTAAGCTTCATTACTAAATCACTTTCGACATTATCTTCAACTTTGGTCAGGTCTATTATTTACCAAAATACTCATTAACAACAAAGCTCTTTGAATATCTTTCTAGCATAGATAGTTCTGCACGTAATTCTTATTAACATGAATTTTGAATCTTCATTTCGGGACACTCGGATTGCACAACATGCGGAAAGGACCCTGTCCAGGTTAGTGATTAGGATAATTAATTGATAGGGCAATTCAGGTAAAAGTCAAGTTATTATTGAACAGTTAGGAACAAATTTAACACTGGTCCATACGGATACACTTGTAAAGAATTGACCTGTGCGAGTCGATGCGGCGGTTGGCGGGCAGCGAGATGGCGAGACGTACAGCACACATACAGTCACAGCTATGGCTCTTGCTGTATCGGCACTTTGCTTCTTCTTAGCGTTGTAATCCCTTCCAATTCAGTGCCTATTAGATATAGCCATGCTGTATAGTCGTCGGAAATGGCACATCCGAGGCTCAAATGAAACCACTTTTTCCAGGATAGCCTCCTCGATCCGGAACGTCTTCCTCAGACCGGTACCCAACTCCGACTGACTTCTGAGCCCGTTATGCCGTACCGCGCCCGTGTGTGTTTTCCCGCGCTCGCCTGCCATCCACCTTTTTCCGCTCCCCTACAGATAGGGTATTCACCAAAGGTTTTACATTCCACATATCCTAATACATTGCCTACGTATGGACCAGGCGTACAATTACAACTTTCACCTCTTACAATATTCCCAACATTATTTAAACTTCATTTCTATTATAATATTACTTGAAATTTAACATAAATATTAAAATTTAGATCGAAATGTGTTTACAGTGTCTTTAACATAATGACATGACAAGAAAAGAAATGGCATCAAAACATCGCTTATATTAATTTATCGAAAATCAGAAGAAAAATTTTTATATGTACAGTTGTTGTTGTTACACATGCCCCTGTTTCCAGTAATTTTCACAAAGTGTAAATTTAATGGGAACACTAAATTTTACATTTATACAATGGTTCAGATTATTTACGTGAATGTCCAAAAAAATTTTATACCACGTACTTCCTTTCACTCACATTATATAAGTCTATACTTTTTAACATATCAAGAACATGTACTTGTCATTTACTTAAGTGCCTTTTGCACAGTCCAACCTCCCATCATAACATTATTAAAATAGCAAATTACTCATTTTTACTAAATTTCTCAAAGAAATAATTTCAAAATCTGGAATACAAACATTTAACTACAAAAACGAATGCAAATACCTGTATACACAATAAGACAATTTGTTGCTGCTTGCATTGAATGGCAGTCCATTTTCTTACTTACTAAACAAAACACACACAATAATATTTAGAAAATTTACTCCACATATTTGCTGCCTATTATTCAGATTTGGGCAGTCCTTTTCACCTCATATTGTCACATTCCTGTATCACACTTATAAATCTCCATTGACTATTTATCTGCCCTCTTTAGTGTATGCCAGTCCTTTATATTATGACTCATATACCGTCCACTTTGGTATTTGGCATTTACCCTTTTCTTTTCAGTCCTTTTCTCCATACATTCTTACTTTTATAGTGCATTTGGCAATCTGAAACTCACATAACTACATTAGCACACTGTCAATGGTATACATACATTTACAAAGATTTGTTACATTTGGACGAAATTAGTTTCAGCATAAGATACAGCACATTTACTGCAAATTGCTTTCTGAGTGTACTTAGGTCACTCACTCCTAGGAACATACAGTTTCAGGTCCACAACATTTCTTACACCTAAAGGTCTTTTGGATTTTGGGTAGATCAGGTAGTAAGCATTATCATGTGGAATGTTCTGTATTATATACGGTCCATTATAAATATATTTAAATTTGGAAATTTCATGGTGCAGTTCACTAGATTTTTCGTGGGTTTTTAAAAGAACATAATCCCCAATTTTAAATTTTGAAACTTTAAGATTTTTTTTTTTTTCATGTCTCTTAGATCTAGATTCAGCTTTTTGCTTTGCCCTTTTTCTTATTAATTCTTTCTTTCGATTCAACCCCAAACTTGTACAAGGTGGAAACTCTAGTTTTTCTTCAATTAAACTTTTACTCCTACTGCCTAACAAAATATCTTCTGGTGGGAATCCAGTAATGATGTACTGTGTTCATGACGTTTCCAAAGATCAATATAAATCTGCCCCAGACTCTAAATCAACAAAACAATAATTCACTTTCATGTAACACTGAGATACAGTAATAATAAAGTCATGCATAATACTAATAATATATACAAATACAGTATCCTGTCCCCAGTCTCTTTATTAACAAGGCAGTCTTTTAAGGTTCATAAAACAGTCACTTAAGTCTGGTGGCTTTTTAGGCCTCCTATTTTCTACATCTTTCACTAAACCATTCAGATCTTGCCAACGTTTCGTTTCATCAGGTGGCTTTTTAGGTTTTGAAATTTCAAAGTCTTTAGCAAGGTACAACATTCCCTGTTCTGCTATCATTTTATCAGGTGGTTCTTTTTGTTCCTGTAATTCACACTCCTTCAAAACATTTATTAAGACGTGCCCCAGTATAGTATCATCTGGAGGTTCCTGCAAATTATGCCCCTGTTTTACGTTACTGAATAATTCATTCGGTTTTTTCCCACTTCTATTTACTGTATCTTGCTCTGGAAAATTTTCACTAATTTTCTCATACCCTCTTTCAGTAAAAGTATATTTACTTTCGTTTACACCTGAAAATTCATCTTCACTAGAGTCATCACTACTATCTTCCACAGCACCAGATTCACTTAAGTACGCTACTTTTGAAAGTAGGAAAGGAAAGTTAGTATATTCATTTTCGTCTGTATTTGCGTACCTTTCATCATCTGAACTATCGTCAGAATCCGACCATTCTGGATCGCTTTCAGGTTCTAACATAAAAGCTTTTCTGAGACAGGCATTAAGTTCTCCCTCTGCGCTTTCGTCAGGTTTTGATTTTAATTCAATTTCCTCTTTTGGCAAAACGGCCTCATCATCTGCTTTACTCACATCCACTGTTACTTCATATTCAGTGTAATCCTCGTGGACTTCAATTACTTTTAGGTAATTATCTGCCCCTTCCTCATGGTGCCTTTCGGTAGCAGCTAGTACTGTAGGCGGATCATTAACAGAAGTTACTTCCTCGTCAATGCTAAGGATTTCGTCCTCCAATTCCTTCCTATTTTTCACCTTCGTCCTATCGGCAGCACGCGCACTTTGCGCGGCGCTATTTACTCACTCCTCTTTAAACTCGGGCCCCGCCACCTTATCGACGTCCCTTTTATCTCCTTCTTTACTAATTAACTTCCTTGCTTCATATTCCTTTTTAAAATCCTCCCACTCACATTGCTTTAGGCCCTTGTACAGATCGTCGATCTGCACACGCCAATCAGTTACTTCTGCTAATTCATTCTCGCCATTTACTTCATTGCTAACACTGCTTACCGCACCTCTCTGTGTGTTCACAGTTTCATCTATTATTTCCTTCACCACGGAATTATCACTCGTAATATATTCATCAGCTCTTACGGCTACGTTCGTACCTAATGCTGCCGTATTGCTAACGGCTTCTCTCTGAACAGCTGTTCTGCTAGGCCGGGCCGTTGCCCTCTGATGCTCCACTCGCCTGTTAACAAGTAGCGCTCTGCGCGGCCGAGATGACTCATTCTGGCTCGCACCTGACGCTTGTTTCGCAACAACACGTTGTGTCGTTCCACGCCTGTCTCTAACCTGTCTCATAACATTACTATTGGTTCGGTAACTTTTCTTAAATCGGGGCCGGTATGTACTGTCCGCTTCCGTTTGGCCCGCAACGTTCGCGGAAATTAGTTTCCCGCGTCGTTATTATTTTGCGCGGTGTACCCTCTACCGCGACTTGGATAACTTCCTCGGCCTCTGCCTCTGCCTCTTCCTCTCTGTATCATATTGACGCGAAACCCTTCGCCGTCATTTCTTTCGTCATTATTACGATTATTACGGTTACCAAAATTTTGATAATTGGCACGACTTTCGCGCCAGTGGTCTTCGTCTTCCACCCTTTCGAGAAACGCTTGGAAGCAGCGATGATTGCTTCCCACGTACCTCTTTGAATCTTCTGGAAGCTTTTTATATAGCTCCCAGATAATTTCTGAATCTGATCTTCTTCCTCTTAAATGTGTCAATTTCCGGTACCAATATTCGCAGAATTCTTTCAAAGAATTCCTGCCCCTGTTATCATGATGTTTGGCCATGATAAACTCGCGCCATAAATGATCCTGTTTTTGTTCGGACCAATATTCTTCCGTAAACCTTTGCTTAAACTCTTTGAACGTCATTCGTTCGATATTCAAATTAATTCCCCAGCGCTTAGCATCACCCGCTAAGGCGCTAATTACTACGTTTATCTTTTCCTGATCAGACAAGTGTTCAGGAAATATCTTCTCGCAATTTTTGATGAAATCTAACGGATGCCATCCGTTATGTTTCTTGGCGGGATCGAAGCGTTCCTCACCTTCTAACAGCTTCGTAATTGGTGTGCCATTATAGACAACACCAGGCCTATCTTTAATTTTACTCTCAAGATCGAAAATTTTGCCTTGAATTTTCGAAGAATTATGTTCACATTTTTGTACACACCCGGCAACTTTTTCACCTAAATCTCTTTCAGTGTCTGAAACTGCCTTTTTCAACTGTGAGATTCCGAGTTGACATTCGTTTACAATTTCAGTTTTAAGACCGAAAACTTTTTCGTCTACTTTTGTTTCAACCAGAGGTTCTACTTTCTCTTGGATGTTGAGAATTTCAACATCGAACCTACTGTTAATGTTACCAATTTCTCCCTGCATAGTATCCATATTTTTGTTAATGGTATCAATTTCAAATCTCATAGTATTTACCACAGAACTTAAATTACCAACTTTTTGTTCTACTTGTTCTATTTGTTTACTAATTTTAATTCCTTGATCTTCGACCTGTGCTTTAATTTGACCCACTTGTGTTTTAAGCTGCTCGTCAATGTGTGTTTTAAGCTGCTCGTTCTGTGTTTTGAACTGATTACTTTGTGTTTTGAGCTGCTCATCAACATGAGTTTTAAGCTGCTCATTCTGTGTTTTGAGCTGCTCGGCAACGTGTGTTTTAAGCTGATTATTCTGCGTTTTGAGCTGCTCAGCAACGTGTGTTTTAAGCTGATCATTCTGCCCTGAAATTTGTTTAGTTAATTGTTCAAATAAATCGTTCATGCTTAAAATTTTTACACTGTTTTGTTCTACGGAATCTGTGTGTTCCGATCCTACTTCAGAAGTTTCTTTCGGTTCTTTCTTTATCTGTGGTGAATCAAACATGTCAGTGGATTCATTCACATACCCACTATCATCTACAAAGTCACCCTCTACTTCCTGTTTCATTCCTTGCTGCGTTCGAGGCGATCTCGACATTTCACTCTGTTCGTTAACGTGTTCGTGGTATTGTATGTACGCCAATTGTCTTCCGCTAACGCCATCTGTTATCTGGCCGCGTAAACTCCTGCTACTGCCAGTTGCATTTTCCATTACGCTCGGCACATCTACCGTTTCTACGTTCTTGTCCGTACTAAATGCCAATCACACCACACTACTATACTTGACGTTCACTGCAGTTTACTTTACTGAATGTTATTACAATTCGAGCCACTGAACATCCACTGTTCGGTATTCACTTTAATTTGTGACCGACAACAACTGGATGTCCTGTCACCGGGAAGCCACTTGTAACGTCCCCGCTCTTGCGTACGTTAACTATCTAAAGCCTGTACTATGATAAGTTGACGGGCTTCACCTTATAAGAAAGGATTTTATTAAATATGATGACCACGTGTACCTGAATGGAAGCAAAATCGGACTTATTCCCAGTCAGTAACAACAATGATACGTCAAGCTAGTATAAAGTGCAACTACACGTTAATATGGACAAGAAACCTACGCAGCATATGCTACCAATTATTAATAATACGGTCGCCAGCCTAATTAGGCATTACGTGAGTTTTTCTCTTGTACAAGTGGATGTATGTACAAACATAACAACACGTAGTAATACTGCATTATATGGAAAATTTTAGAACCCGAAAAATCTACTGAACTAGTATTTTCCCTTCCTGTACTGATTTGGACAAGCTACAAATACACAACATTACACTACAATGATTACTACACACTGCATTTTTGTCTATTGATCCAACTGAAATCGGGCATAGGTTGCCCTAGAAATAACACTTTTGAAACACACATACAACGTCAATTTTAATAAGAAAAAAAAAAAACACTGATAAATTTAGGTTTTATACTGGCTTTCACTTTGCAGATCAAATCAGTTTAGTGCACTTTAGCATTTAAATGAATAGAAATGAAAAGAATGGAGGGGGGAGGGGGGACCCTGAAACTGTTATGGTCACTGTGTTGAACTATTAACTATTGAAAGCATTAAGTACTCAAGATTTTCAAAATAGGAGTTACTATTCCTTTTGTCTTATTAATTCCTCATTTAACTACTATTAATTTTGTCTCTGATTAATTAAGCTTCATTACTAAATCACTTTCGACATTATCTTCAACTTTGGTCAGGTCTATTATTTACCAAAATACTCATTAACAACAAAGCTCTTTGAATATCTTTCTAGCATAGATAGTTCTGCACGTAATTCTTATTAACATGAATTTTGAATCTTCATTTCGGGACACTCGGATTGCACAACATGCGGAAAGGACCCTGTCCAGGTTAGTGATTAGGATAATTAATTGATAGGGCAATTCAGGTAAAAGTCAAGTTATTATTGAACAGTTAGGAACAAATTTAACACTGGTCCATACGGATACACTTGTAAAGAATTGACCTGTGCGAGTCGATGCGGCGGTTGGCGGGCAGCGAGATGGCGAGACGTACAGCACACATATAGTCACAGCTATGGCTCTTGCTGTATCGGCACTTTGCTTCTTCTTAGCGTTGTAATCCCTTCCAATTCAGTGCCTATTAGATATAGCCATGCTGTATAGTCGTCGGAAATGGCACATCCGAGGCTCAAATGAAACCACTTTTTCCAGGATAGCCTCCTCGATCCGGAACGTCTTCCTCAGACCGGTGCCCAACTCCGACTGACTTCTGAGCCCGTTATGCCGTACCGCGCCCGTGTGTGTTTTCCCGCGCTCGCCTGCCATCCACCTTTTTCCGCTCCCCTACAGATAGGGTATTCACCAAAGGTTTTACATTCCACATATCCTAATACATTGCCTACGTATGGACCAGGCGTACAATTACAACTTTCACCTCTTACAATATTCCCAACATTATTTAAACTTCATTTCTATTATAATATTACTTGAAATTTAACATAAATATTAAAATTTAGATCGAAATGTGTTTACAGTGTCTTTAACATAATGACATGACAAGAAAGAAATGGCATCAAAACATCGCTTATATTAATTTATTGAAAATCAGAAGAAAAATTTTTGTATGTACAGTTGTTGTTGTTACATGCTACACCGTGTAGATGTATTCTACACAAAACAACCCTAGACAACTGGAAGTGTTTCTACACTTATTTTCTACATACGCTACACCGTGTAGATGTATTCTCTAATCTAGAGAAGGCAAATGGTATTGCATTTGCTGTATCATGTATTAGCTGACTCAGCTGTGGATTCTGTGAGTGTGTGTTCTTTTTACTGTGGTTCTTTTGAAATTGATTGATGCTGTTTTAAATACATAGTCAGAAGAATCGTGCCTTTAAGGAAAGTGTTTATTTTTGTGTTGTTCCTACTAATTCTATCTCACCCACAGTAAAGGGCCCTGTTGAGTTTTCTTTGTGTGTGGATGAATTCTCTATTTTTACCTTTAATCCAGTTTTGCAGCCACATCTCATCAGCCTTGGCTGGCTGTCAAGAACTTGGAGATATGGGCAGCGAATACTTATTTTAAAGTTTGCAGTGATAAAACAGTGGGCATAAATTTTAATCATACCTGTTGTGTTTTTATTGTACATGATTTAGATATTTTTAATGTTAGCATTTATGAATATGATTCACAGGTTGTGTGGTTAACGAGAGACTGATTTGACTGACAAATATGAAATACCTCAAAGCTAGACCTGTGAGAGAACTTGAACCATTGAAATTTTTAAATGGCAAAACTTCAGAGTGTATGTGACTGAGATGGTACAGTATTAAGACACTGTACTTGTATTCTGGAAGATGGCAGTTGAAATCCCCATCCAGTTATCCAGATTTAGGTTTCTTATGATATTTCTAAATTGCTGAAGGCTAAGGCTAGGATGATTATTTCTCTGAAGGGGGCACAGCCAATTTCATTTCCAGTCCTGGCTTACGCTCTGTCCAATGGCCTCATCGTCTACAGGGCATTAAACCACTATCTTCGTTTTTGATTTTCTTGGGAATGATAAGCTGAACATAGTTCCTATAATTTTACATGTTGTATTTGGTCCCACATTGACTGTGACTGCAGCATCCATAGAGCTACAGTTTCCATAACTGAAATGTCTAGCTCAAATCTGTCATGAGAGCATTAGATTGACTTTTGGGGCTGTAATGATATTGTTATTACCCATCTACATGTTAGCCTACTTCATTAACTGACAAGACTCTTGCTTCAGTGCTAGGACCACTTGGGTGTGATGGTAGTGACCTACTGGTTTCAGTAAAACATATTTTTACTGGTGTATTATGTGTCCTGGCAGGAGAACAGCTTTTGGTTTAAGTAGTAAATTACCATTCTAGATAATGACAGACTAAGGGCCATGTTTTAAATTTTTGTATACTGTCAAATCTTTCATGTGGTTACAACATGACAGTACATCGGCACCAGCTTAAGGACCTAAAACTACCTGCATCAGATGTGTTGTTTTATCAGTGGATGAGGTGGTTAAGTGAAATTTGTCTGGTATTGAAGGCCTCTAAATTTAAATCACCTGGATTTGTTTGGTGAAGTGACTTCATCACTGATAGTATCACAGCCAAAGTAGAAATTCAGTCCTTAGCAGATGAATTGACAAGTGTGCAAATGGAGATGGTGGAGTGTTGCAACATGTGCATATGATTAAACATTGCTAACTTTGTACAATTTTTTTAAAACAACAAAGTGTTGTGCCCCTTGTAATTGTTTATGCAGGATAACATTCAGAGCTGTAATTACTTATTAAACTATCGTGTTTCTTTGAAAAGAGATAATTGTGTTGTTTTGAAGAATATTTGCCAGTAGGAAAAAAAAATAAAGAATATATTAATCATATCGGTTATAAAATATTCTTTTTTCATTTTGATGGTTACCACCACCACCATTTTCAGGTGGACAGTTGTAAAGTTAAATAGCTGGTGTTGGTGAAGAGCTCAGACAAATTAGTCATATAGCTGGTGTTCGTGAAGAGCACAGATGTCTTTCCACTAACACCAGCAACGTAACTAAACAGTTCTCCACCTGAAGTTGATAGTGTGAACCATCAAAGTGCATAGTGGCACAGCCCTCACAATGCTGTTCTGTATGGATGTAATATTGAGAACCTCCTTTGTTTCTCAGAAGAGTGAAGAGGTTTGATGAAATTGAAATTATTTAATAATTAGATATGAACTGCATCAGGAATTATAGATCCAAGAGAACTCAGTGAAACAAGACAAGAAGGAAACTTTGATGAAATGGTAGCAACAAATCAGGTTGGAAAACATGAATGGTAAGAACTGGAAAAGGGCAGAATGCGTAAGTTCAAGGTAGGGGAAAGATAATCAGAATCTGAAATTGTGAATGGACAAAAGTGGACAGTTTTTAAGTAAAAGGAAAGGATAACCATATTGGAGAGTAAGCCAAATAAAATAAAACAGTAGAACAGCCACGGAATGTAAAAGGAGGGTACAAAAGGGAAAGATTTAGTGAAATGTTTCTCAAAGAGTGGTAATGTTACAATAGAAATTGGAGGAGGACTGGTGAAGGTAACCACCAGAAATAATAGCATATATTTAATACAGGTGGATAACAGGAACCTAACATATGCTGTACAGTAATTGTTTTATGATTTGTTTCTCTGTTGTGTAAAATTCCAAGTTTCTAAGTACTCGTATTATCCACTTCTGCTTCATGATCTAGAAGTATTTGATTGGTGCCCATTTTATAGATATGATCACAGTATTTTCTAGCACTCAATCTATTTTTTTTTGTTTTTGTTTGTGTGCATGAGTATGGACTCATGAAATGTATTGACAGATTAAAAACATAAGCTTTAGCAGCACTTGAAACCATATGCCTTTTTTCTGACCCAGCCAGACCCAAAAGTCATTCTTCTATTATCTTCATCAAGACACTTTGTAACAGTTTACACTCTGCTACAAAATGAAAAATGCATGTAGGAAACATGTGCTCAACATTTTCTGGAACACTATAAACATTCGTTGTCCAAGCACTAGATTTTTGCTTTGATGTTTTGAAGAAGAGCTGGTATCAGACAAGGTGATAATGTTCTGTATCAAGTATTGTATTGTCATTATGTGTAAGTTTTTCTTTTTTTTTTAAAATTGTGTTTCTAAGTACTTCTTATAGTCACATCTGAGGTCTTTCTGCATAATTTTGTGGTGTATGATATGGGTATCATGTCCTACACAACTTATGGAAGCATTACAGATTATTGCACTACAATTCAAGGCAGTATTTCATAGTATACTGTTGAGTAAGACAATGATCTATCCTAATTTCTGGGTAGGCAATTACAGCATTGTATAACATGGTGAATGTGCTGCAAAATAATAGGTAATCAGCAGTTTGGGTTGTGATATTGGTGCATGCTCACTGGTTTACAGTAATGTAAATTACATAACAGTCTCCAAAACAAAGTGTAAATAGTGTAAGGATTAGAGAAAACTAACATTACCACAGCCTATACTTGTTTTGACCTAAAAACATACAGTATGAGATGCTTGAGGACAACCTCATTATAGGAAACAATATTTTTTGTGTAGAAGTGTATGTATAAATAGCAGGATGCACTCAATTTCCTATGCCTCAAAAACCAAGAAAATTCTCCCTTAACAATTATGGAAAGTAGCTTCTAGTGATTTGCTTTCACCTGTCATATGGTGTAATTATGAAAAAACTACATGGGTTTTGTTTCAGATGTCCACATCTCCTGTTGTAAAATATCAAAAAAGTGCAGTTCAGCCAGGGGAGGCAAGTCACTTTAGTGTGGACATAAAAGTTGCGGTAAGTATGTGTCAGATGAACCTATTACAATGTGAATAAGATGCTGATTGCTTATCAGATGTTTCACTCTCATTCTACAGTTGTTGACATTTAGATTTATATGTCTTTCTGTCATCACTCAAAATAAAAATAACAAAGTAATTTTCACATCAGATAAAAAATTATTTTTCCTGGGTAGCTGAATATTTATTCATGTGAATAAAATGTAGACACTATGTTACTACTAGTAAAAGTTTATGAAGGGTCTTTATTACATAGTTATCAGATTCCTGACACGTTTCCTCACTTAGTATTATGTCACCAGCCTTTCTGTAGAAAAAATGTAATGGCAGACTCCTAGTCCGACAACATTGTGTAATAGTTATCACAGAGCTTCCAACTTCACAATATTCTGTACTGAGTAAAAGTTAGTAGCTTCCTAAACACAACAGAGTTACATTATGAGCATGAAAAAACATAATTATTACATTGTTGTAGGGTAAAGAATCAAAAGCGTTCAATCAGTTTGACGTTAAAACCATATAGACTTTTGAGATTGAGGTCATTCTGTATTTGCTGCTGTTGATTACTTCTTACCTCATGTAAGCATGTTAGGTGTCACAGAAGAATGAGAAAACTGTTAATTTTGATCATTATTCAAATTAGTAATGTTGGAACAAACATGATCCTTAGGTGCAAAAAGAGTTGCAACTATCTTAAAAGAGTAAAAAGTGCAGTGACTGAGCATATATTAATTTAGTTTGTATTCAAGTACTACCACATAACCCAACAGCTTGATGCTTCAGTTGATATAAAATATTTATTGGTTAATCTGCTCATTTATAATCCTGAAGTAGATGTCATGACAGTAATTAGACTTTTGGCAGACTCTTTTGGTTCTGTATTTTACTTCCTCTTTCTGAACAGTAATAGTTGATCAGGAATTCAACACTGCATTACATACTTGTACTATAGACACTTTTGCCCATTCAAACATGTGTGTAACGCCTTCTCCCTCTCCTCTGTGCACTCACTTACATTCCATATGACCAACAAAGCACTTTTGAGGAATCAGCCTGCAGTTCATCATGCTTTTTAAATTTTTTGTGCATAACTTTGTTTTATTCTTTCAGCATCCCCGTAACCCAACACCTGATGATATCCGCAATAGTGCTACTGAAGGAGATTCAGACGAGGTGCAAGTTATATACGAAAGGAAAAAACATGTAAGTATTCACATTTTTCATGCACAAGAAACATGAAATTTTCCCATGTATTTATTTATTCCAGTCATCTATTAGGCCATCTCGTCCTCCCTCCTGTGTCCGTCCATCTCCTCTTATCTGTGCCTCTCCCCTCTTTCCCCTCCACTGTCCGCCCATCTTCTCATCCTCCCTTCTCTCTCTACATTATCACACTCACCCCAATAGGAGGATGGTGGCTCTTACCTGTACAGTATTTCTTTCCGGATGGTAACTAATATGTGTACCAAATTTGATTGAAATCATCCATGGGTTTTGGATGAGCTTTTTGTCCATGGCTTTGATTGCATACACATCCAGTATATTTACCCATATTTAATGCGTGTTTGTACATGTATTTCAATCTGTATGTGTAACAAATTTCACCTTGCAGTTTTATTTCCACGCACTGTAATGTTTATGACTCATATCTCCTTAACCATGTGCTCTATAGTCATATAATTTTGCAAGTACATCCAGTGATATATGTGCCTACTGTCTGCAAAATGTGTTGTGAATGGAAGTAATAAATTAGAAAACGTGCATGATGTGGCAGTTTCTCATGCATCTCAGTGTTTCTGACGTCGTAACTGCTGAATTGTTCATTGTAAAATGACGTATTTGCCTAGGTACATTCACTGACGTATGTGGATACTGTCTTTGAAATGCTTCAAGAACTGAGTTAACAGTAAAGAAGTACTAAATTAGACCATCAGACATAAAGCACTCCGTCTTCAGGCCACAAGTGGCCCATCGGGACCATCCGACCGCTGTGTCATCCTCAGGTGAGGATGCGGATAGGAGGGTCGTGTGGTCAGCACACTGCTCTCCCGGTCATTATGATGGTATTCTTTGACCGGAGCCGCTACTATTCGGTCGAGTAGCTCCTCAATTGGCATCACGAGGCTGAGTGCACTCCGAAAAATGGCAACAGCGCATGGCGGCTGGATGGTTACCCATCCAAGCGCTGGCCACACCTGACAATGCTTAGCTTCGGTGATCCCATGGGAACCGGTGTATCCACTGCGGCGAGGCCATTGCTAGACCATCAGACATGATACGGCAGTTTTTTCTTTGGTCTCAGTGTTTTAGCACCTTATCTCCTGAACTGTGTGTTGTACAGTGATATATTTTTGTAGTTACATTCAGCAACAGATTTGAATACCATCTACAAAAAGTGTTGTGAGTAGAGTTAGTAGCAATGAAACAATAAATTTAAATGTCTTGCATGATACAGTTGTTTTTCACACATTCAGTGTTTATGACATCGATATCCTTAACTAAATGTCTCAGAATGATGTAATTTTTCTTGTACATTCAGTGATATTTGTGAATACTGTCTGCACAATGTGTCACAAATACAGTCAGTAATAAAGGAGTAATAAATTAAAATGTCGTGCTTCATGTGGCAATTTTACTGCATGAACAGTGAAAATGTAGTAAGCTACTAACTTTTCTCCTTTTATGATTCTACATGGGGCAGCGAGAAAAAGTTTTGTAAAGGTCTGAAATTACGTGTAACATCTGTTGCAAGTTTCTGAGTGCTCTCATTCTCAAATACTGGATAAATAAATGTAGGGTATTCTCACATCATGAGCTAAGCTGCTTTTTCACCCCAATCTCCACCCTTTTGATAAGTACATGGTTCTTACACTCACAGTGACTCTTTCCAGACAGTAAACGATGTTGGAAATCGATCCTGTGGTTTAGGAGGAAATGTGGTACATACATACATGTACATACATACATGTACATCCATTTTTATGATCTGCATGAATTCCATAGCTTTCAAGAATGATACATTATGTATATTTTGAAATAAAGAAGAAGTTGCATTGATATTTTACATGTTATTACCTTAAGGCATAGGATTCGAAGACACGCAGGCATGGAGTGTCATTTAACTTGTGGGTGAAAAAATGTTGTACCATAGCTACATGTTGAGTGATAGTTGAATAAATAAATGAGTGTGATTGTATCTCTAGGAACCTTATTGTTTGGTCAGTTATAAACATTGTAAGTTATGAATACAGATGTACTGAAACAATAGTGTACCCAAAGAAACTATGGAGACTTAATTTGGCTGGTGGATTTTGCAGCAACTGTGAATCGTGATATTGTGTTTGATATGGGGAGTGGAGAAATTAGCTCTGCCCTGCACTCAGATTACCACAAGGACAGGGGAAGGGGTAAGCAATGGCCACCTCCATCATGCAATGGCATCTGTGTTTAGCTTTTTGGAGCACTATCAATGTAATACTGGCTGGCACTGTGAGTGAACACACAAATAATTCAACTAAACTGAAATGACTTCATGGTTTCAAGTGGTCAGTAAAGATGTGTACTTTTTACAATATACAGGGTGATGCTGTCTACCTAGTTCTGTCTGTCAGAATTGTTTTAAGACATTGGTGCCAGTTTCACTTATCTAAATGGAACTGTAGTAATTTCTGCAGCTCGTGTTGTAGAATTCAAAGAGACGAATTCAACCATGTTTTGCTCTAAGAAATCTGATCAGTGATTGTGGAGAAATTGCAACATTTAGAACTCAAGATGTATGTATTTTCCAACATCAAGCCAATGAATCATCTTGGGTTTGAAGCTCTTTTCTTCCGTTGTTTGCTTTAGCAATATGTATGTTTTGGATAGGGTCCACCTTTAGCAAAACACATTTTTGTTTTTTAACTGTTACTTTCGTAGCTGCAGCGGCTAAGTGAAGACAGCCATGCATGAATACCCACCCACCTCCCCAGGGGTCGTAACCCCTGCAACCCATAGAAGATAAACATGATTGAATAGTTGAATTAGTGTTTTAAGCTTTTTAAAGAAAAAAAATCTCACGAGATAGAACAAACTGATAAAAAAAATTGAATTAGTATTTTAAGGATTTTTTTAAAAAAATCTCACGAGATAGAATGAACAGATCACCTAAAGACAATAAAGAGAGTACCCAGAGATCCCAGAGTACCCGTGAGAGCTCCCAGAGTACCCATGAGAGCTCCCAGAGTACCCATGAGAGCATCCCAGAGTGCACCAGGGAGCTACAACACTAAGAAGAATCGCTTCTCTGCTTTTGGCAAGATCAATGTGTAGTCGTGTTATAAGAATAAAAATTAAAATAAATATTAAAAGATCTCTATATTAATTGAATTAACTGTAGTTGCAGTGGGCTTTCATTTTCCATTTGTTAAAGATAAAGAGTGTTCTTTGCTGTTTGTATACATGTAGCTATTAGTTTTTAGATAGTAATTACAGATATTTGAAAAAAAAAAAAACACATAAATTACGAATTCATACCTTTTTACCACATGATGTGGTTTTTCTAATGTGTTGTGTTTCTACAGTGACTGTTTTTTTGCACAGTTTGTCATCTGCAACCACTTATACCTTAAAGTAGACAACTTGTTTAAGCCAAAATTACAATTTGAAAACTTGTTATTTCTATGTCTGAAATTATTTAATTCTATCCAATTGCTGTCTATAATGGAAGTTTGTATTATGTTTCTAAACAGCCACATTTGGCTAGTGGGACTGTTCATTTTCATGCAACTGGAGGTCTAGTTATTGATTTGAAATAGTTGATAAGAATTTAAATTAAAACTGTGGAATACAGAGGATGTAGCCTGTTGGGACAGTTCACCAGTGAAGTATGGTATCAGTTCTGGTATTGTTCCTACCAAAGCCTTGGAAGAATGGTGAATCTCACAAGCAGAATAGGTTTGAGAAACAGGGAATTGAGCTATAAAGATCATTAAGTGATCTTTTCGCTCTACACAGTTACAATGTAAAATTACATCACTAACAATAAAAATGATTGAACCGAGAAAGTGGTAAGAAACATTTCCATTCATGCCATCAAGTGTTTGGAGTGCCCACCACCAACTCCAATACATATTTACAGACTCTAATGTAGGGACATTTGCACAGGCTGAAGACATTCCTTAAATGTCATTGTGTATACTGAAACAGTGCCATGTTATAGATGCTCTTAGGTCTTTGCAACTTGTGTACTGATTTTCAACTGTGGTCATATCCAAGAGAAAAAAGTCCATTGGAGTCAAATTGGGTGGATGTATACACCAACTGGCAATGTCTTCACATTATATTCAGCACCCATAGAAAGAGTTGGGCAACAGCTTCCTAGGTACCTGTGAGTAGCGAGCCCCTTTCCTGCTTGGGATGCTCATGGTATTTTTTGTGAAGGTATCTGTCCATGAATTTCTAAGAATGAAATAGCCATACTCACCCTATGTGGTTGCTCTGTCTAGAATACGAGCAGACGATATTCTTCCTAACACTCAAGCTGGAATCAGTCATTTACCTAAACCAACTGAAGATGAAATGTACTGGGAATCGGGCAGTATGTTGTTTAGGGGCAAACCTTGTAAATGTGACTTAATAAAAGGTGAGAATAATCTCTGAGATTTAAAGTCTGATAAAGTCATTCTTATTCTTCCAGCTCATCAGGGCAATGCTACTATAATATTGAGGGAAGAAGACTTCAGAAGCAAAATGTGGAACATATTAGAACCAAGGAGATTTAGAAAGCTTAGTTGAGATACCACCAGTTTTGTACTAAGGGTAGTGGACAAATAAATTAAAGGATCTCCAATTTCTTCCATTGACAAGAAGTGTCTCATCACATTAGAAATGTCGCCACCTTGACAGTGGTTTACCAAAATTGGAAAAACCAGGCATTCTATTATGATTGTTAGCAGTATTGATTGCCCACCCAGTGGAATTGCAAAACACGTGGCAACTCAACTACAGCCATTTATATGAAAAAGTGTCATGTATATTAAATATTCTGATTGCTTTATTGAAAAAAAATAAAGTTTCTCTCATTGAGTCCAAGAGGTAGCTTGGCCAGTTTTGATGTTGTATAGTTGATTGAGGTGAAGTTGCAGATGGAACATATTTTTATGAAGAATATGACAAATCCCTTTAAACATTGTCTTGCATCAGCTTACTTTCAGTGTGACAACAAATTATAGGAGCAAACTGATATTGTGGCCATGCGGTCCCATTCAGTGCATTTGTAGTGTATGGAAAAATTAGAAGAAGCAACCCTTCAGACGGACAAGAAGAAATCTACTTCTTGGTTTTAGTATGTTGGTGACATCTTCAATATATGTTATTGCAGAGCAAACAAACTCTTGAAATTTCTGAATTTCCTGAGTAATATTAATTCTGATGTAAAGTTCACAATAGAAATAGAATAAGAACATCAAATTTCATTGTTGGATATGCAAGTACTTAGAAAATATTGCAGAACTTAGGGGCAAACAATCTGTAGGAAGTCCACTCATGTGGAGATACCATCAAAGAAATTCCAATCACCATCTCAAAGGAAAAATGGAGCAAGAAAGACATAGGTGGAATGGGCTAAATAAATCTGTGACCTCGATACTTGGAGAAGGAGCTCAGTCATTTAAGAAATACTTTCAGAAGAAATGAATGCTTTGATTACAAGAGATAAATAGGATACCACACACTAAAAGGTTTGGAGATTCTGTCATTAAAAGAGAGAGAGAGAGAGAGAGAGAGAGCGCTAAAGGGAAAGTTTTATTTCCATTCATAAATAAAGCACAGATTACATCAGCATACTGCTACGAAGACATGGTATTGACACTGTGATTAAACTGACAAGAAAAGGACATGGATATTTGAATACTATGAAGAACCCATGATCACTGCGTGTCACGGCAGAAGTGTGCAAAAGTTCTTGCACATTCGTCAGTTGCACATGTGAACATAAGCACCAATGCCTAGCTTAAAGAACAGAAGAGGATTTATTGTCAGGGTAACACTGTTAAATCACCAGCAGCAGACGATGCACTGAGATTAGGAAATCACCAAATTCAATTCCTGCTACTGTAGGTCTCTTGAGTTCCAGTCATTACTGTGCTAGGATGTGAAGAGAAGCAATAGAAACTCAAAACAGAAAAACAGCTTAAACAGAAAAGTAATTGTAGACCTTAGTGCTAAATAAAGCAAACAGCACCAATTCTTCCACAGTACAAGTTCTATAAAACGCGCTAATGCAAGTCCGTGATCTGTAGCAGTGGTTGAGTGAATCCATGACCATACCATTGCAGGCTATGTTTAAAGATTTCAGCTTGTTCAACATGTTTGAGTTAAAAAAATCAATAGCCATATCTTTATAGCTTCTGAAGATGTCATTAGCTTTAGGAGATCAAACTTTACACTCAGGAACATGCCTTAGATAATGGTCCAATGCCAATATAATTAAAGTCGCCAGAGATATTTAATTATCTAAGTGTGTGAAAAAGAGTCTGCCATGCAGAACGTAACCAGTGTTTGATAATGTGAAATAAACAGGCAGAATAAAAAGCCACATCTTCTTGGTACCCTTTTATACCTGTTTCATAATGGTGCAACACTCTCCCTTCCTCAGTATGCATAGTGTCATATTTCCTTATTTGGACGTGGAATCATGAACTTTAGCATAAGATAGCAATCAGTCTGATATTCAGTTACAGAGAAATCTTAAACGAGTTAAAGGTTCCAAAGAGTGAAACTTGGATGAATTTGCCATTTTGAGGTCTGTGATACTAGCAACAAATATTTACTATAGTTCCATTTGTACAAACAACATAGATACTAATACCTTTCTCATATAGGGCAACATCAAGAGACTGTATGTCGTTTAACGAAGAGTTCCTGAAATTCATCAGAGTTGTAACATAATTGTGATACCTTAAATCATACCCTAAATATTTCAAGTGAACAGCATTGCTGAATCACCTTCTACATGTCACTTCTCAATAGTAAAAACCAAGAAAACATGTGAAATTTTCACACTTTGATTGTTTTAAATAATGATAGTATTTGGAATAAGTGCATTTGTTGGAATAAGGGTAGTTGTGGGACTGAAGAGAAAACATCTTTAACGGTGAATCAAATGATGTGAAGTAATAACCATGATTTATGATACATCATTGTACACACAGTTCCATGAATTACTGCTTGTAATTTGTAAATTTTGATCATAATATTAACATTTACCCATTATTGAAGAGAAGTTTAATGACAAATAGTAATATAAAATTGTCAGAAGTAAATAAATGTTGAATGTATAGGTTAGAATGTGCTATTCACTTCTTACATGGTATATCACTAATGCCACAATAACATATAACTGTACTTTAAGATTTTAATGCACTTCTTACTTTGTGTAAGCACGTTAGGCCATAGTAACAATACGTAAATCATTATTCAAGTCAACAATGACAGATATGTTTACTGTTGCAGAAAGTACATTTGTTTGGAAAAGTCAACTTGTATGACAAGCAGAGATAATGAACTACCACAAGTGGTCATGGTTATTACCTATGCCAATGCTGTAACATATTATCCAGTTAATAAGTACTTTAAAACAAATAAAATGGTACTTGTAATAAGATTATATAGAAAGGGAGTCTCTTATTCATCACTAATAAATTAACTTCGTATAATACAGGTATTCAGCTGGTCAGCCATGATGCCCCTTTTGCGTATGATAGTTAAAAGTCCCTTTTATCTTAAAATAGTCATGAAACAGTAAGTTTTAGTGAAAAATTAACATGAAGTGTCAGAAGTTGGTTCAAAAACCTTTCTAACAATACGATATTCATCCCAGTTTGATTAGTATCTGTTGAGAAAAAGGGATGTTGAATTGAGAAACGATAGATATGATTAAAACTAACATTTTGCCATGCTGTTGTGGTGATGTGTAAACAAGAAAACAAAAATGACAAATTAACTGCACCAATTTAATTTAGTTAATAAAATTTCATTGACTGCATTTTTAAATAATTTGTAATAGCTCCAGTTCTTCTCTCAAAGTACTATATTTTACATGCCTAGTAATAGCCTGAAATGAATTGCCATAGAGTTTCTGTAAATTTGCTACTGACAAGTCTTCTGTGATACTGTTCCTGTGCTAATTCCACACTGTCCATGTTACAATTTTTTCTTTTGTAGTGTTTATCTCTTCCTACAGGACCTGTTATTGCTTTCATGGCAAATTTATTTTTGGTTTTATTTTGTGGCCAGATCCTCATCCTGTTATATCAGTCATCAGTTAATCCAAGGAAGGAAGGCCTGTGCGTCATCTGCCTTTGAATCAAATAAATTTTTTTCACTGTGTCATTGCATTGTAGCTATTTAGATGTCCTTTTTTAGGCAGATGTTGTGGACAACTCCAGCATTTCCCTAAATGAGTGTGGAAAATGCCTAAAACCGTACTCAGGCTAGCTAGTGTACCAGACCAGTGGTCCTTAATCTCGCACATAGATTCGGTCTGGGCCTGGGTCACATCCCCATCTTTCAAGCTAGTGTGCTGCACCTTAAGGTAGACCAGGGTTGGCCATGGAGTGCAAAACTTAAAAACTTCACATATGCACAATGTGCTGCCCACACGTGGTCTCGTCACTACTTGGCATGTCTACTTTGCACCATCGTTCTTGGTATACTGTGACATTTAATTTATCAATCGGATGAGACACTTTCTTCCAGCATTTGTGGCTTGTTTTGGTCAGCATGAATTTCTTCAGTTAAACAGAATCATAGTATATGTGCTGTTTATCCTTCAGTATTTGTTTGCAGTATAGAGGAAGGTCACAGGTCCAATGGCTGCGCAAAAAGACGCACTGTCACAATCCTACAAAAATGAATGGGAATCTCAGAGGAGGATGATATCATCTCTCGGTGTCTATTATGTAGCCTTGTAATCAGTGGGTACTGCAGATTTGCTATGAAGGGGCATTACAACACCATGCAAATATAATTTAAAGATGTAGTTGACGATGAAAGACTTAAATTTTTTATGATCAACTGAAGATTTGTACAGTGTTCATTGTTCTTTTTGTGTTAAAGATGCAGGCATGGAACACATGATAGAATTGATGGTGTGAATTGTAAATTTTCTGAAGGCATATGCATTATTGCTTTGTCAGTCGCAACAGTCTTTGACAGAACTGAACGAAAGTATGGAGATGTTATATATTACTGCAAAGTATGTTGGTTAAGTCAAAGAACATGTGTGGAATGAGTTTTTGACTTAACAGCCACTATTGTTGAATTTATGAAGGAAAAATGAAAGCAAGAATGAAAATTAGAAGGTGTGGAATGGATTGCAGAACTTGCATTTTAAATAAAACTGCCCTCAGTAAGACATTACAGGGTGAGAAGCAACTTATTTCTGATTTTATGGCAAAAATGGGTGCATTTAAAAAGAATATTGCATTGTGCAAGGGAAAACTTCTGATAAGGAACACTATCATCTCCCTAAGCTCACTGGCATTAAAGGAAACACGAAATTTGGACAGTCCATTGTGGTGTTCAAAGACTTCCAGGAATAGCTTTCTAAACATTCGAGGACACTGCCAATCTTAAATGTGGTTTTGAGCTGCGTTCAAGGCCATTTGCCATTTCAGTAAAAAGCACCCGTGTTGCATCTGCAAATGGACCTGGTTGATATGTAATGTAATTCATGTTTAAAAGACAGATTCTTTTATTTTAAAATTGTCCAGGAATTGTATGTTGTTTTCCTCAGGAAGAGTTTCCACATCTTCATAATAAGGTTGTAAAAGTGATGATTAAATATGTGCTGGAAAAGCTTTCTTCAGTTATGAAACTACATAAGCCCCGATTACGTTTGGGCCAGATAGAAATTTTGTTATGACTTCAGTGTGCCAAAAATAGTTAAATAATACAAAAAAATGCATTTTGTTTGTGATCTTCATTGTTGAGAATTATGATATATGAAACAAAGCCACATGCTGCACTTTTGCAGTTTACGCCCCCCCCCCCTCCCCCCCGTCCAATCTCATCCAGACAGTGTTGTGTGGTAGAGAGGGTACATATACACTTGTGTGAGAGAGATTCACACGCGTGCATGAGCACCACACTTGAGCACAGTTCTTGGCCGTCTCTGAGCAATACAAACAGGTAGTCCAGGTCATAATTGTACAGTCAAAAATGGAATCCTCCTCTGTACCCATGACATTGATGATGAAGTCCATCCTTCTTGACGAAGCGTAGGGGAATGATGCGGGAGACCTGCACCGCTGTACTAGTCAAGGTCCTAATGGATGTGGTTTGCCGTTGCCTTCCTCCAACCATAATGGGGATGAGTGATGATGAGGAAGACGACACAACAACACCAAGTCATCTCGGGGTAGGTGAAAATCCCTGACCCGCCGGGAATCGAACACGGGACCCTGTGCTTGGGAAGCGAGAACACTACCATGAGAGCATGAGCTGCGGACACCCATGAAATTACCTACATAAAATTTGTGAATATTTTTATTGATCTGTATACAAGGAAATAGTCATGTTACTTATGCTGTTACCTCAGGAATAACTCTCCTTTGGAGCCATTCAACTTTCCTCAGTTTATTTGTGCAGTGGTAATATACTATTGTTATATGTTATGACGAACTTTGTCTGAAAGCTAATCATTTCCTGCCTTTTTTTAGATGCCTCTTGGCTACACACAGCTTCCTCTCTTTGGTTTATAGTGATCTGTCCTCTTACACATATTATATTTATCCTAAATTTACCATTGTTACATGTTGTTTTAAGTTACTGTGATAACACTGATAACCCCCTTTGCAACCTACACTTCAAGTATAAGGAAAGAATAACAAAAGAGCACTTACATGTTTCTTGGCAAAGCAGAGAGAGTTAAGAAATTTGATGTTGGCAGTTTTAGACCAGTAGAGAGGGAAAGATCTTGAAACCACATGAACATCTGCATGGTACGACTTGTTTGCTTGTTTTTTAAAAATATCCTGTCAATTTGGATTTGAAAATAGTTCATGAAAGTTCTTTGTATATGGGCTTGTAAGGTATAAGAGGCATTACAGTAATAAAAAGCGATGAAATAGAACATGACGAAAGTTAGATTGTTAAATTGAGGAAAAGTTAAGAGACAGTAATTGACATATGCTCAAGTGCCAATATTCTAGGTAATGACATAAGTAATAAACAGCTTTCATAGTGCACAGAGTAATATAAAAACTATAAAACAAATAGCTAAAGAAGCCACAATGAAAGGGTTGGGTTGGGTTGTTTTGGGGGAAGAGACCAAACTGCGAGGTCATCTGTCTCATCGGGTTAGGGAAGGACGGGGAAGGAAGTCGGCCGTGCCCTTTCAAAGGAACCATCCCGGCATTTGCCTGGAGCGATTTAGGGAAATCACGGAAAACCTAAATCAGGATGGCTGGACGCGGGATTGAACCGTCGTCCTCCCGAATGCGAGTCCAGTGTGATAACCACTGCGCCACCTCGCTCGGTCACAATGAAAGAAAACATACTGTTGACATAATTGGCGCCCTCTGTTAGCACTAACGCTAGAATTACACATAGACGAGAAGTGTTTAGAGGAACGTGAGTGCCAGAAGGCCCCTTGTACCCTGCAGCATGCCACTGCAAGGAAAGAATGATAAAATTCCATACCAGTGCATGAACAACATTATCTAGTTAATGCAGTATATTAAATGAACAGAGAAGGAACAAGAAAATACTAGAGTTATGGGTACAACATACAAAAACGAAGTAAATATGTAAGGCACTCTATACTGGGTGAAACTATCAAATTGTATAGAGTGCCTTACATATTTACTTCGTTTTCGTACATTGTATGCATAACTCTAGTACTGGTATGCAATTTTATCATTCTTTTCTTGCAACAGTGTGCCACAGGGTAGGAGGGGTCTTCTGACGGTCACGTTCTTCTAACCACTTCTCTCCTATGCGTAATTCTGCCATTAGCATTAACAGAGGGCACTGATTATGCGCAGCAGTATGTTTTCTTTAATTGTGGCTTTCTTTAGCTATTTGTTTTATAGTTCTTATATTACTCTGTGCACTATGAAAGCTGTTTATTACTAATGTCATTATCTAGAATATTGGCACTTGAGCATATGTCAATTACTGTCTCTTAACTTTTCCTCAATTTAACAATCTAACTTTCGTCGTGTTCTATTTCATCGCTTTTTATTAATGTAATGCCTCTTATACCTTACAAGCCCATTACAGATTTTATCGATTATATACCCCCTGTATTATTTTACGCTGTTCAATTAATCATTGAAGACTTGTGTATGCCTACAGTAGTGACATCTGGTAAACTTACAACACAAATATCTTGTGGCTACTGTATGACAGTTTGTTTTGAACAGTAGTGCTGCTGACAACATGACTCATGCATATGCTGTTATTTATATATATTTGATGATGTTGGTGCTGATTTTGCATTTAACATTTGATGGGGCTGCAGTACATTAGGACATTGTTTTCATAAAACAGGTATGCCTCTTCATACTTAACGCGCACAGATGCATATGTATATATGTTTCCCATATTTTGCTCCAGATTTGAAGATAGTCATTATAGACTGAAACTGGTAATCTGTTGACAAAACATTTTGTGACCATAGACGTAAAGTAAAGGAAATTTTTACTAACATTACCACAGCATATACTTATTTTGACCTAAAAACATACAATATGAGATGCTTGAGGACAACTTCATTATAGGAAACAATATTTTTAGTATAGAAGTGTATGTGTTAATAACAGAATACACCCAGTTTCTTAGGCCTGAAAAACCAAGAAAATCTTCCCTTACCAGTTATGGAAAGTAGCTTCTAGTGTTTTGCTTTCACCTGTAATAAAGTGTAATTACGAATTGTTTCAGGTGTCCACCTCTCCTGTTGTAAAATGTAAAAAAAGTGCAGTTCTGCAAGAGGAGGCAGGTCATTTTAGTGTGGGCGTAAAAGTTGCGGTAAGTATATGTCAAATGAACATGTTACAATGTGAATAATATGCTAATTGCATATTAGGTGTTTCACTCTCCTTCCACAATTTTTGACATCTAGATTTATTTATCTTTCTGTTAACACTCAAGGGAGGGAGGGCTAATTTTCACATCAGACAAAATTATTTTTCCCAGGTAGCTGAACATTTATTCACATGAATAAAATGTAGACCCTATGTTACTACTGGCAAAAGTTTATGGAACGTCCTTATTACAAAGTTATCAGATTCATAACACTTTTCTTTGTCAGTTTTATTAAACTCATTCTGTATTAGCTGCCGTGTTATAATATTGAATAGTTCAAACACCAAAATAATCAGATATTATGATACAGAAGAACACCCACTAAAATTTTAGTTAATTTGATGTTACTTCCATTTTTCTCTGGACTTCAAGGAAGTAATTGATACCTGAAAATGGAATATCTGATGTGCTTGACAATATTTTGAGCAAAAAGTAACAATTTTAGACTCACATACTGTCATTCTTTTTTGATTGTTGTTGTTAGATTCTTGTGAAAGATTACTGTAGTGAGAAATTCATTTTTCTGCTAACATGTTTGTCCTTTAAAAGAAAAATCATACGTTTACAGTTTGGTAAACTCCACAAAAATAAAATGCTTGGTCATATAAGAATCTTTACATTTAATAGAAAACCTGACAATTAAAAATAACTACTATTTAAGTAGCAGAAACATTTCATTCATGAAAAGTGTAACAGCAAAGACAAATTACAAGCAGGCAGATTTGAACTGATTTCACTCTGAGCAATGAGCATAAGAAAAGGGGTGGGAGAGGGAGAAACTGAAACATGGTAGAACATTTGTAATGAAGAGAGGATGGAAGAAAGTGGCATGACTGATTGAGAAGAGGAAAGACAAAGACTTGTAAGTGGGGGAAGATAGAAGCTTTTGCACTACAGTTTGACAGAGAGGAAATGGCAGTGGGCATTTAACACAGTGCAGAGTAGCTTATCCCAGAAGTGAACAACAGCTACAGAAAGGAGTCAGGTAGTGTTTGTATTTTATGGTTGCACACAGCTTGGATACTTGATATGTGACACCTGTTGTGATTATTGTGAGATACTTGACCTCTGATATGAGATACTGAGGTGCATGTGCAGCAGGAAGATGATGAACTGGATATAGCATATGGTAATCACGTAACTTGTCTGGTGGCAACCATCCTAAGTGGATGTATGAGGCACTGACATGGTAAATAGACAGATATTGCACATTTAATGCACAAAGGCACTCATTGTTAGCAGTAATCTACTGTAGTTTCAACTAGTAGTACAATGTTGGATTAAATCACAATATAGATGTTCTGCAGAACAAGTGGTTGCGTGTGTTTGTTTCACATCCTGTGGGAATATGTGCAAAAACTTGTGGAGGGTATAGAGCATATGGGAGTCTTTTTGCATGTGGTGACAGTATCCTCTGCAAGTTGAAGTGCTCATCAAAAGTTACACCAAAGTTTTTCACCATTTTCTGATTTGGTATTGGGATACCATTGAGAAGAATAGGAGACAATATTTTGCAAAATCAAGAACTTCTTAATTTCTGATGGGGATACTAAAATTACTTGTGACTTTGTCACATTTAATATGAGACCTTAGTTTTGCTGAAGTCTAGTAGTGCCAATATTGTGGCCTCATGGTTGTCATTGTATATTACAGGTGATCAGTTATCTTAATTAGGACAGTGTTTGTGCTGTGGTGTCTAAGTAAACAGGCCAGGTATGCCATATAAGTGAATTTGTGTAAATATTCAGTTGATTTATTGTGGACAGTGTGGTTCAGGGCTTTGGAAACAGTAGGTAAGGTAGTAATTGGTTCTTAATGGAAAATGATTGTGAGGTTTTGTTCTTAGGAACTTAACTATCTGCACAGGTGTGACAATGTCGCTACACTTCATGATCAGCACAGATATTTCACAGACTAACAGTGGCTTGATAATACCTGGGGAACAAAACCCTGTGAGAGAAAAATGAACATGCTATTGAGTCAGTCTACAGGAAGCAGAGAGTCTGAACCCATGTAGAGATGGACACAGGAATGACTCAGCATGCGGCTGGTGTGGACGGCTAATAGCTAAGCTAAGCACTCAGCAAAATTACACGGCACAAAGTGCAAGATGATGTCGTTGGTGGTTGAACTCCAGATAGGCAGTGGCCCGCCTGGGCTACTGCTGCCTGCTGGTAAACACCTCACCAACAGGTCTGCCCCTACTACTTTCTGTGGCAGGATTTTGCATTATCCTACTGTGCTATCCATGTCAGCTCATTTATGTCATTCATGGTGTCTACTGGTGGGAATACTAACTCCCTCCCTCCTGAAAAGACCATGTAGGGCTGAAAATGACCAGACTTGGGCCCCAACTCTGGCGAAGAACCAGAGAGGCCCCTGGAGAACTCGGCAGCTGATCAACCTCCAAAATAGACAATGGTATCGCAACTGGCTCCACTGGAAGGGCAGAAGGGCCCAGAGACTGAGGCAGTAGGGGTTGACCAGCAGCAGCAGTGGAGGCAGCCTAGCCTCCATCGGTGGGTGGGGGGGAGGGAGGAGGGTTGGGAATGAGGATGAGGTGAGGGGCGAGGAGTAAGGCTGATCAAAATCCATGGGCTCCACATTGGCAGGCGTAGGTGTGAGATTCACTGGGGGCCGTGGTTGCAGGTGACGGGAGGACAGCGGAGGGCATGGAGGGGAAGGCAACGGGGAAGCACGCCACTGCAAGTGGGAGCCCTCACCCGGAACCACGTCGTGACCAACCCTGCCAGCTGCCTGACCAGAAGACCACAGTGGTGATGTCCCAACAGGGTGCGGGTGCAGCTGATTAGCTGGCCAGGTCAGCTGCTCCCTGCTGACATCCACCACAAACCACTGCTGACCTTTGTGGCCCGCAACACCACCCGACAGCCGCTCCTGCCGCTGGCTGGAGGACTGGGCCTAAACAGCAACCCTGGAAGGAAAATGCAGTGGTCCGTGGTGGTCCATGGCATGCAACTCTGGGTGCAGCAAATCCAGCAGACCCTGCGGCTGGCACCTCCGGAAACGTTCTGCCAGACTGCACTCGTTGACCGGTGTTGCCAGGTATGTAGCCAGACAACTTGACACCGCATTGTCACAGGAAGAGGCAGTCACAGACTACTTCATTTGGGTCTTAAATGTATGCACGAAGTGCTCCGCCTCCGAGTTAGAAGCTAGGTGATACAGGGCATTAGTCAGATGCCGGATACCTTTGCAAATACAAAAGTCGACTAATTCCTGTGATACAAATTGCCTACTGTTATCAGACATAAGGGTCCCTGGAGATTCTTCAGTGGCAAAAATAACTGACAACTTGCAAACAGTGGCTGTTGACGACTTGGACAGCTTGGCTATGTAGGGGAAAGTAGACAATGCTGGCAGGTTGACAGTGGCTTTGATTTAGTTGTCTGTAGCAACAAGACTATCTTTGCTAAGCACATGTCCCAAAAAAATGAAACCTTGCTGAGAAAACACTGCAATTTCCCAGTTTGCAATGAAAACCATTCTCCAGGAGGCACTGGAAAACCAACTGCAGGTTTCTTAAGTGCTCCTCTTGCGTAGGACCCAGTACCCAGATTTATCAAGGTAACTGATGCTACGTGGAATGTCCTGAATCAATTGCTCCAAATACCGTTGGTAAATTCCAGGCACAATCAAGATTCCGAAAGGCAAATGATTAAATGGTAAGGCCTGAAGGAGGGTGTTGAGGACCTAGAAAGTCTGAGAAACAGTGTCCAATGGCACTGCAGGTAGGCATCATGCAAGTCGATGTGGGAAAAATACCGACTCCACGGCAGCTACTGCCACCCGCAGATGAACACCTCCACCAGTTGGTCTGCCTATACTACATGTTGCTTGCACCCTATATGGTAGGTTTTTGCACTCTCCCACTGTGCTATCCATCCCAGCCTGGCTGTCTCCGTCGTGATGGCCACTGGTGGGAATTCTAAAGGATCATTTCAGACTCTACTTCTTATCTGTTGATTGGGATGTATCCCATTCATGAGGAAAAAAAAGTTAAATACAGGGTGTCCCACTCAAACCTCCCTGATTTCAAGGACCCAGGAGAGGAAAACCTCATTAGATACGACAACGAAATATGCACCACATTTTAGAGCATCTCAAATAATTTATATTCCCGCATCAGAAGTGCCAAGTACCGTTGCCAGAGTGCAGCATGGTCGCATGAAGTGAAAATGGTGACTCCACAGCAGCACGCACAAACAGTAGTGTGATTTTCAGAAACAAAATCACTAATTAATATGCAAAGAAATTATTGTTGTGTGTATGAATGTGATTCATCTGATGTGAAAACAATTAAGGAATGGTATAGGGAGTTTCTGGCAACAGGAAGTGTTCTGAAACATTCTGGTGGTGCACATTACAGCGTTTCTGAAGAAACAGTGGAGGACATCAGACAGACGTTTCTAAGAAGCCCATGTAAGTCAGTTCGTCAAGCACCTAGGCAACTGGATATGACTTGATCAACATTGCATCACATAGTTCACCAGCGTCTTCATACGTGTGCTTACAAATTGTTAATTCTGCAACATCTGATGCCGTACAACAAACCACACTGACAACAATTTGCTGCGGATATGCTGCAGTGTATTGATATGGATGCCAGCTCCCTGGAAAGATGTTTATTCTCAGATGAGGCAATCTTTCATATATCTGGAAGGGTTAATAGGTATAATGTTTGGATTTGGGGTTCGCAAAATCCGCACGTTGTCATTGAACCACATTCACCTCACATTATGCTGCTTGATTTCTTCATGTGGGGATTCGTGAAGGACCGCGTGTATGCCACCAAAGTGGACCATATTCTTACGTTGCGACATTGTATCACTAATGCGATTGCAACAATAACAGAGGAAATGTTACAAAGAACTTGGCAAGAAATTTAAAATAGACTCAATGTTCTTCATGCTATAAATGGTTCACATGTAGAGGTGTATTGATGATAAATAAATAAGTTCTTTGAGATGCTCTACAGTGTGGTGCATTTTTCATTGTTGTATCTACTGTGGTTTTTTCCTGGGTCTTTGAAATCAGGGGGGTTTGAGTGGAACACCCTGTATTTCTGTCAAGACTGCTACTAAGTTATCTATAATCATGGTAGTGGTGATACCATCATTGCCTTTCACTTTAGAAGAGATTCTCATTATTTCTCATTATTTTATTCTTGTGTTTATTGTTATGTGTTTTAGGTTATTCAGTGTCTGAAAGGGGGCCAGGGAGGGTGTCTAACAGACGATAGTTCTTGGGAGCTTGGGGGCTGGCTAGTACTGAAAAAATTCATTCTGTCCATCAGCTTAGATAAGAAAAATAGTTTCTGATTTTGTCTTTTCAACATCCAAGCTAATGACATTCTACTACAGAATCACAGAATTTGTATCAGTACATACAATGGAATGAGTGTACCTGATTTTGGCATTGTGAATGTATTGTTTTACCATGTTTTGCGGCTGCACCCCGAAGGGGATATCCCGGCCAATAAATGCCATATGATCATTTCATTTTCACCACATTCATAATTTCCAAGTATAAGAATGCAACATTCTTCATAACACCAGACACATTGTCTATAAAAATTTCAATAAATGGTCAGACAGTCGTAAAGAAATAACTGCAGTGATCACCAGTACTCGAAGTGGCTGTGCTTTGGACAATGTAATTAAGAAAAAAAATAGACTTAAGATGTCTATGGTGAAGTGGAAATGAAAGTGTTGTCAATAAACTGTACATAAGTGGAATACATGTATTAATTTGATATTCTAAATAACATAACCTAATCTTCATAAATTCCTCCTCAGTTGATTTATTTGTTGGTTCACGTGTTTCTGGAATAATAATTGAAATGGTACACTGTGGGATGTGAGTACTATATTATTGCAAGCTAGAATAGCTTTCACCTCTCACTATAAATTGTCTGTGGCTTTGCTATAGTACTGTATTGCAAGCTAGAATAGCTTTCACCTCTTGCTATAAACTGCCAACAGCTTTGCCGGAGTGGTAACGTCAGTTCCCATCAGATCATCAAAGTTAAGCGTTGTTGGGCTCAGGTAGTAGTTGGATGGGTGACTGTCCAGGGCTGCCAAACGCTGTTTGCAAGCGGGGTGCTCTCAGCCCTTGTGAGACTAATTGAGGAGCTGCTTGACTGAGAAGTAGTGGCTCCAGTCGTGAAAATTAACAACAGCTGAGAGGCAGTGTGCTGATTACATGCCCCTCCATATCCGCATCCAATGACAACTCTGGAATGAGGATGACATGCAGTCAGTCAGTACCACTGGGCCTTCAAGGCCTGTTTCGATGGAGGATCTTGCTACAAATTCTAAAATAACCATGAGACGATCTTTAGTAGAAATTGCGTTTCTTAAATGAGTATCTTGTTTGCAAATATGAGGGGCTACTTTCATAAGGACAAATTGAAATATTTGTTGATCTGTTCTTAAATAATTTTCATAGCTCTTTATGTCATTGCACTGTAGCTCAAGAAGCAAATTCTGGTGAGCACTTCAAGCTTCTCCTCTCACTATCCATGGTTTCACTCACAGTTGTTTATCCTTCTCTTTCTTTGTAAGCAAAGCGCTTGCTGCCAATATTACATTAAATAACGCTCCAGTTAAGTCGTTGGATCAAAGCAATTTGACAAAATCGCTTACAAAAATCTTTGATCAAATGATTTTGACAGTGTAATATGGGTCTAAGCACAGGAAAATATTAGGTAACAATATTCAAGATACTGTAATGGAGTATTTTGCTGTGATATTCTACAGTGAGGTGACAAAAGTCATGGGACATCTCCTAATAACATGTTGGACCTCCTTTTGCCTGGTGTAGTGGAGCAACTCGATGTGGCATGATCTCAACACGTTGTTGGAAGTCCCTTGCACAAATATTGAGCCATGCTGCCTCTATAACCATCCATAATTCAGAAAGTGTTGACGGTGCTGAAACTTGTGCATGAGCTGATCTCTTGATTGTGTCCCATAAATGTTTGATGGGGTTCATGTCTTGTGATCTGGGTGGCCAAATCATTCTCTTGAATTGTTCAGAATGGTCTTCAAACCAGTCGTGAACAGTTGTGACCCGGTGACATGGCACACTGTCATCCATAAAAATTCCATTGCTTTTTGGTAACATGAAGCCCATGAATAGCTGCAAATGGTCTCCAAGTAGCCAAACATAATCATTTTCAGTTAGTGATTGGTTCAGGTAGACCAGAGTACCCAGTCCATTCCATGTAAAAACAGCCCACACCATTACGTAGCCACCACCACCTCGCACAGTGTCTTGTTGACAACTTGTGTTCATGGCTTTGTGGGGTCTGTGCCTTTCTTGAACCCTACTTAATTGACCAGGCCACAGTTTTCCATTCATCTGGGGCCCAACCTTTACGGTCATAAGCCCAGGAGAGGTTCTGCGGTCGATGTTGGCCTGTTGCCAAAGGCTCTTGCGTTGATCGTTTGCTGCCATAGCCCATTAACGCCAAATTTTGCCACATGGTCCTAACGGATATGTTCGTTGTATGTCCCACATTGATTTCTGTGGTTATTTCATGCAGTGTTGGTTGTTTGTTAGCACTGACAACTCTTCACAAATGTCACTGTTCTCAGTTGTTAAGTGAAGGCTGTCGATCACTGCATTGTAATGCCTGAAATCTGGTATTCTCAGCGTACTCTTTTTAATGATTTCTGAAGTGGAATTTCACATGCGTCTTCACTCAAACTACCATTCCACATTCAAAGTCTGTTAAGTCCTGTTTTGCAGCCATAATCACATCAGAAAACTTTTCACATGGATCACCTGAGTAAAAATGACAGCTCCGCCAATGCACTGCCCTTTTATACATTGTGTAAGCAATACTACCACCCTCTGTATTTATGCATATTGCTGTTTCATGACTTTTGTTACCTCTGTGTATTTATACTACCAGCTGCGACAAGTATTTGTTTTCCTACCTTACACAATAACGTGCACTGAATGCTCATCTTCGTTGCAGTCCTACTTGGAATTTACTTCATACAATGAGGCTTAAAATTTTAATTCTTTGCTAATCGAAATCTTTTCAGAAATTTATGTGTGTACTTGTTATTATTTCGTATTGGGTTACTTACCTTCTTAACCCTGCTATTCATACCAATTTTGATGCAGAAAATGCAGAATGCATCTAGGAATTGAACAGAGGTTGTCTGCTTTTCAGCTAAACGCCTTGATCACAGTGCCAGCGGTGCTTTCATTGGATAGAGTTTACCTTATGGTTGCATAGATGCAGTCGAATAAGTTTCATTCTTTGGTTTATAGGAAAATATGTTTTTGTGAGCACCCATATGTGAGAATAAAAATGATCAAATTTTTCGATTATCTAGTGATCCCGTTGCTTTCCAGTTGATTGCACGTCATGAACTATTGGGGTAATTTTCTGAAAAATGGATAAGTATTGAGCCAAAATGTCTTAACAGTATTTAATTTAGATTGTACACCACTGACCTGCCAAATATGAGCTAAATTGTTTGACTGTGTACGGGGCCTTCCTTTATGAGATTCATGGAGCTGAGATCTGACTGATCTCTCTTGATTAGTCAAGGTTTGTCTTTGTGGTAACATATATAAGAATGTCACTGTTTGCAGTGTAGTGAGTAGATTTTATTAGAAGGGAGCTCATGTTGTTGCAAAAATATTCGTCTTAGGTTTATAGTGGAGTGTGTCTCAACAAGTGTATACTCATGTCTCCTTTTCCAATGATATGGTCATCTTGGCACTAAATTGAATGTGATTTTGACTGGAAGGATGTCGGTGTGCTAATGTTTGGTGTCTTGTAAACTATACAATTTAAGCTTTTGTGGTCCAGATAACTTATTCTGATGAACATAAATTGTGCCTGTCTTTCTTCATTAAGTTCCAGTGTACTTATGACTTTAGGTTTGCAGTCATACTGTATATATGCATTGACACTCCCAGCTTGAAGAAACCTATATTGTGGACATGAGCAGATGCAGAGGATTTGTCTCTCTTTAGCTGCAAGGCAAACAGGAGGACTTATGAAAGACTTACTGATGAAAAAATGGATCAGTTCTTTGTAATGTGCAGAAAGGTGTTGAACAATACAGTGCTCAGATGTGTACTTCTGGGTGGCTTGCTGCTGGTGGCAAACCTTATTCAAGATGACAGCTTTTGGGTGTACCATTGTTCTAAGTTCAGTATGTGTTGTGATACGCAAGAGTGTTGCACCATGCCATCACAGTGTATAACAACACCATTAGTCACTGAATGATAATTTTGATAGGACAGAAATAAATTAGCTTGTTCTCTCTCACTTTGGAGAAAGAACACATGCACTGACTTAAATAAGCTGTGTTAGAGATTCAGTTTTTGTAGAAGTTAATTATTCTCCTAAGATCTCTAGAGGGTATTGGAGTAAAGCCCCTTTAATTAAAATCCACGTGTTATACTTCTATGTCCTTGTGCTGTTTGGTGCTGTTGGAAAACTTGTTTATAGTTATTACAGTGCTTATATCCCCATTGGGAACTTCTTGGATATTTCTAGAAAAAATCGAGTCACTATTATATTACCTAGTATACAAAAGAAAGTAAATATTAATCTGTGCAGATTTTAATATTAATTTTCTGAAAGTTCCGGATGAAGGAAATAATTTGGAAGATTATTTGATACAGATGATAGGAGTTCTGCTGTTGATTTTCCCACCAAAATTGCACAGGAAATTTGAACACTGATAGACAGCAGATTTGTAGCTGAACACTCAATCAGTGACAGAGAGTGCTGATATAATAGAAAGGTATCATTGAAAACAGAGTGATCAATGAAGACACACCAAAACATTTCAACATACTGTTACGAAGAGCTGACAGATGTGTTGTTTATAGTAGTGTGATAGATGTGTGTTAGAAATTTTGTGTGTGTGTGTGTGTGTGTGTTTTAACAGCTGCTCTCTCAAGAAACAAATAAAGTGTGGCCCTAGTGAAACATAACAAAAAAAAAAAAAAAAACGTAGGTTTCAAAAGTAAACAATATATTGCAGAAGGAAAAGGAAATTACATGAAATCATGTACCAACAAGCGGAGTGATTTTGGACAGTATGGTTTGTTTGTTCTTTCCTGCCACTCAGCAATGAAGTTCTGCCAGTTTTAATTCTACATACCTATTATTTTAAATGCAAGATTGTACTTCCCAGATTCTGTGACTTTTATTTTGGGTTGAATGTTTACCTGGGTAAATATCTGATGAAAACATGCTCACTGTTGAAAGTTCACACAGTATTATCAAGTAGAAACTTTTTATTGTTGCGACCAGTGGAAAAGTATTATAACTACAGTTGTCAATGAAGTCAGTAGCCTATGGCATTGAGACAACTGCTGTACAAGTTTGTCAAGATATTCATGTAAAGTTATAAAATAATGACAGATTTTACAAAACTGAGTACTGTGTTTGGGTGATTTCGGACAATGCTGAGAATGTATAACAACAAGAAAGGTGCTAAAGTACAGTGTAATTATGACCTGCAACTTTTAGATAAAGCTGTTCATTATATTCAGTGTGGCAAATTATCATATAGAAAAGTGTAGCCACAAATATTGGTGCAAGGGAAGTATGTGTGAAATTCTTGTTCCCACACAACAACACTAGACACTTATTTATGTTTCCTAAAGTCCCTACTAAAGACACAATACAAAAAGAACAAGTTTTGCGAGTACTTCCTATACCAGTTCAGAAGAGAGGGATGTTTATTTTTAGAGCAGATGTGCTTTAGACTCGTAGGCCATTGTAATGTTTTAGTCAATGTTTGAAGTGTTTGCCACTTAACTTTGAATGTTGAGTAAGAAAGTTAATTTTGATTTTTTAGTAGAATTTCTTTATATTGTTTTTGTTTTTATTATTTAAAGTTAGAACTGTACAAATATGCACTTTAATTTGTTAGAAACTTAGAACTGACCTTTAATATATAAAATTTATCATCTCAGTCTTTATTACTTGTTTGTAATGATGGGCATCCTTAAAATGTGTGAAAAGTAACTAAAATCAAGTAGGAAGAATGTAGAATTTAATTTAATAAAAAAATCAATTTATGTCCAAATCCCCTCTCCAAATACTTTGTAACTATGGATATATGTTAAAAAAACTTGGGCCCAGTATCACCCCAATTTATGGGGTGACACCTTGTCTATCTCAGGCAAATATAGGTACACATAGACCATCTGTTTTTAGGATATTGTATTCATTATACATACACCTCACCACTTCTGTAACATAAAATGGAATCTAACATAACCTATGCATGTTATCGTGAGAATAACCTAAAAACTGTCCAAAATCACGCCATTTCACTGCACCTTAAGTGCTCAAGTATGACCTTTTTTCATATTACAACAAATACTGTCCTGACTAAAGCAAAGTGATTAAACAATAAGAAACTGTAATGTCTAAAATTAACAAATCAGCCAATAAAATTAACAATGTGTAGACAAAAGATAATAGAGAAGCCTGAAAATCAGTTAAGGAAAGTAAGGACTGGGTTATTAAAGAGAATGATGAAATAATAAATGTTAGCAGTCAGGTTACCAACATATTTGATAAATATTTTCCGAATGTAGCTCATAAGATTTATGTGGATAATTCAAGGGATAAGTCAATAGAAAATGTGTGAAAGCAGTACCATACATATGCAGATTAGTCTCAGTTACTCAATCCTCTGTATTATGTATGCAAGAGCAATAAAACACCAATCATAAAATGAAACTTAGTATCAATTTGGGGTTTAAAAGGATCACTCAACAAAAATTCCATTTTTTGATTCAAAAATCAACTTATACTACAAAATTTAAGTGATGAAATCATGCCAGCCGATAATTTCTATGATCTGTGAAAAGCATTTTCTTGTAGAGTTCACAGTATTTCCTAAATAATCCCAAATATTGTGGCAGCAGACATCTTGTAGGCAACTGGTTTTAGTTCTGTCTAACTAAAAGAATGCTGACGGCCACATTTAGAAAGGGGGCGGGAGTGTATGTAATGAAACAGCATCTTTTTCATGTTATGTATAAACGATATGCCATAAAATGTCCTAGAAGTTGAATTAGTTCTCTTTGATGACAATGCAACTTTTATAATCAAATGTAAGAGAAATGTCAGCCCTTTAGAATGTAACTAAAATTGTGTTGAAAATTACCAATTGGCTCTCTGCAAATATATTATCATTAAACTAGGATGGAACCCAGCACCGCAAGTCTGTTGGTATATTTCAAAGATTGTGCATAAATTAAGCAACTGATAGAGAAGTCTAAATAGAACAACTTTGGAATAGGAACTTATGATCTTGGAAGTAATCTAGGATCAGCGAAAGCTCTGTAATGTCAGGAACAATGAGGACAATAAATTGCATGGGCACATCACTCCCCTGATGTGACACTGCTAGCTTTTTTCTTGTTAAGAGCATACCAGAGCCTTGTGAATGTAACACCAGTTCTTGATGAAGGAACACTTCTCGCTAAGATACTTGTATTGTGTGGTGGGATTTGTGCAATGCCTGGTGCACTTTGTAGAGTGCACCAGTATTTTCTGCAAAGATGTTACACCTGTATTGAAAGTGGTGTTAACTATTTTGAAGAAATTCTGTAATGTACAACATAGTTGAGTAAAAAGTAAATTATCTTTGCTGAACTTAAAGTGAATGTGCATAGATTATTCTTCTCGTTCCTGACATTCCAAAGCTTTCACTGGCTCTGGATTGCTTCCAAGACAATAAGTTCTTATCCCTTTTGGAGCAGTCTCTGCGCAGCACAAATACCTATTCCCACACTTTAGAAATAATTCATATGTGGGAAATCTATAAACGAAGCAGAGTATTCTAAATCCTTAGAAGATGAACTGAAAAATCAACAAATGGTGCAGAAATCATGCCCCTCTGTCAGTCTCAATGATCAGATCAGATGTCCTCGCAGGAATCGGAGATGATCAGCTCGAAGGGAACAATCTATTGATACGTAATCAGCATGGTTTCAGAAAACATCGTTCTTGTGCAACGCAGCTAGCTCTTTATTCGCACGAAGTAATGGCCGCTATCGACAGGGGATCTCAAGTTGATTCCGTATTTCTAGATTTCCGGAAAGCTTTTGACACCGTTCCTCACAAGCAACTTCTAATCAAGCTGCGGGCCTATGGGGGTATCGTCTCAGTTGTGCGACTGGATTCGTGATTTCCTGTCAGGAAGGTCGCAGTTCGTAGTAATAGACGGCAAATCATCGAGTAAAATTGAAGTGATATCAGGTGTTCCCCAGGGAAGCGTCCTGCGACCTCTGCTGTTCCTGATTTATATAAATGACCTGGGTGACAATCTGAGCAGTTCTCTTAGATTGTTCGCAGATGATGCTGTAATTTACCGTCTAGTAAGGTCATCCGAAGACCAGTATCAGTTGCAAAGCGATTTAGAAAAGATTGCTGTATGGTGTGGCAGGATGGCAGTTGACGCTAAATAACGAAAAGTGTGAGGTGATCCACATGAGTTCCAAAAGAAATCCGTTAGAATTCGAATACTCGATAAATAGTACAATTCTCAAGGCTGTCAATTCAACTAAGTACCTGGGTGTTAAAATTACGAACAACTTCAGTTGGAAAGACCACATAGATAATATTGTGGGGAAGGTGAGCCAAAGGTTGCGTTTCATTGGCAGGACACTTAGAAGATGCAACAAGTCCACTAAAGAGACAGCTTACTCTACACTCGTTCGTCCTCTGTTAGAATATTGCTGTGCGGTGTTGGATCCTTACCAGGTGGGACTGACGGAGGACATCGAAAGGGTGCAAAAAAGGGCAGCTCGCTTTGTATTATCACATAATAGGGGAGAGGGTGTGGCAGATATGATACAGGAGTTGGGATGGAAGTCATTAAAGCAAAGACGTTTTTCGTCGCGGCGAGATCTATTTACGAAATTTCAGTCACCAACTTTCTCTTCCGAATGCGAAAATATTTTGTTGAGCACAACCTACATAGGTAGGAATGATCATCAAAATAAAATAATAGAAATCAGAGCTCGAACAGAAAGGTTTAGGTGTTCGTTTTTCCCGTGCGCTGTTCGGGAGTGGAATGGTAGAGAGATAGTATGATTGTGGTTCGATGAACCCTCTGCCCAGCACTTAAATGTGAATTGCAGAGTAGTGATGTAGATGTAGATGTAGATGTAGATAATTGGGCATGAATTCATGTAGATACTGCAGATAAACAACTGAAGTGGTCTATCAATCAATCATTTGCAAAGAGTTAGTATGTTTTAGAAGGTCCTCTCATTGGGTTCATATGTTACTAAGTGAAGGCCAGGTCTGCTGGTACTTTGATGTTTTTCATGAGATATACTGGAGAACGTGGCAATTTGTAATCAAAGATTACCAGTGTGGTGTGAGGATGTAGCAGTGGGAATGTGCCTGTGAAGGCCTAGTAGGCAGTTGCCATAAATGACAGTGTTTTATAATTACAGTGTCAACTGATTCAATTCCTACGGGTATATAAAAACCATTACTTCTGCCACTCTTGGCTCTTTGGTTCCTCTGGACCGACTCATCCATTAGGGATGTCAGCTATGTGTATCCATGTAATTCCCACACATGCTTAATGCCATCTACTCATCTTTCATCAGGGTGTCATCTTGGTCGTACCTTATCTAACAGTCCAATTTCAACTGAAAAATGGGTATGTTTCATCTATGTTCCAGTATGATTTGTTACTTCATCTTTTTCTCATTTTATCAACCTGAAAGCTTTCTCTGGGACTCCTCAGAATAGTTACAGTGATAGGATATCTCCGTATTTGATGCTTTTTTTCAATTGTAGAATGCACCAAATTAAGTTTCTGTTTTGTTTCCTCCTTACTTCCGTACCTTCCAGTTGTTACTCATAGCAAATTTTCATTGTATCTATTCATATCCTTGTGAAGGCATTTCCAAATAGTTTGGTTTAATTCAGCATATTCCATCATATTCCTGTTATCATTTTCTCACATTTTCAGTTGCTGTGGCATTCCATTTGAGCGTTTTGTATTCTTTGCTTTCTTTTTAATGTGTACCATCTTTTGTTATTTCTGTGAGTGCCTGTGTTCAGAAATGTCCTCATTTGTTAAAAAAGCTGTTGAATTTGTTGCTTAATTTTATCTGGTATACATGAATATTCTTAGATAAATTCCCACAATCTACATATCTGACTTCTTGCATGAGGAGTCTGTTTCTTTTTTAGATTTGTACTTATCTTTACCCTGCATTTTCTGAGTGTATGGTTACTTAAATTCTTAATTGGTTTGAAATGGTCACATTGTGTTCTAACATTACTACCCAATTCTCTAAATAGAAAGTTTTTATTTGTCGCAAGAACATTTTCACATTTCAATTTACTTACTTTAAAATATGAACCCAGTATGTACCACTGAGATCAGTATTTGATAAGACACTAGTTATTATAAGACAATGTGAATACTTAATTTTGATGTTAAATAAAGAGGTCCTGGATTCTTCAATGTAAATTAATAGCCTGAGAGCTTTTGTATATAACTTTACATTTATTTTCTTCAGGTGCAGTGGCCGCATCCACAAATTTAAACAACCTTCACTTCCATTTTTCAAATTATTTCAATTTCAGGTCTTGATAATTACAAACCTTCCTACAAGTACTGCCTTATTAACACTTCAACACCGAGCGAGGTGGCGCAGTGGTTAGACGCTGGACTCGCATTCGGGAGGACAACGGTTCAATCCCGCGTCCGGCCATCCAGATTTAGGTTTTCCGTGATTTCCCTAAATCACTCCGGGCAAATGCCGGGATGGTTCCTCTGAAAGGGCACGGCCGACTTCCTTCCCCATCCTTCCCTAATCCGATGAGACCGATGACCACGCTGTCTGGTCTCCTTCCCCAAACCAACCAACCAACACTTCAACAACCAGGAACTGACTGTACTGTCTTCAGTAACTGAACTGTCGCTGTGCAGGTGCAGCCATTGTATTTGTAAAAAATAGCAATTCAAAGCTACAGGTGCATTATTAAAACAGTTGCTTTAGTTATCTTACACTGACAAATGATACATTCACAAACCTTCAAAAGTAACACTGTGCTTTGCAAAAAGGATTAAAGGGTTTGACATAAACACATTTCTCACAAAACTTATGATTCCAGAATGAAATTTTTATTCTGCAGCAGAGTGTGTACTGATATGAAACTTCCTGGCAGATTAAAACTGTGTGCTAGTCTGAGACTAGAACTCAGGACCTTTGCCTTTCGTGGGCAAGTGCCCAGCCAACTGAGCTATCCAAGCATGAATCACTAGCCATTCTCACAGCTTTACTTCCACCAGCACGTCGTCTCCTAGCTTCCAAGCTTCACAGAAGTTGCCTTGCAAAACTAGCAAGACTAGCACATCTGGAAAAAAGGATATTGCAGAGACATGCTTAGCCACAGCCTGGGGGACAATTCCAGAATGAAATGACGTTTTGCAGGAGAGCTTCTGTGAAGTTTGGATGGCAGAAGATGAGGTACTGGTGGAAGTTAAACTGTGGGAATGGATTGTGAGTTGTGCTTGGGTATCTCAGTCGATGAGCATTTGCCTGTGAAAGGCAAAGATCCCAAATTTGGGTCTTGGTCCAGCACACAGTTTTAATCTGCCAGGAAATTTCGAATTTATGGTTACCTATTTCTTTTAAAACTGAGACCTAGTGACCTGCACACTTCTGCAAGGGTTACTTTTGAGTGGTCTCCATGATGATCAGCAACTCTACTGTACTGTATTGTAAGTGGTATAATTTAATATTTTCTGATGAATCAGTGTTTACCACTGTAAATGAAAGTTCGGGATAAGTATATAGGCCAATTGGTGTCCTTTTTGACCCCAAATACCGATATATCCAAATGTCGTCTAGCAATAGTCATGTGGCTGTGCAGTATGGGACTGGGTATGTCATTTAACTTCTACAGTTCAGAAGAAAGTTATCATCATTGAAATCAGTGGATCATCATGTGAAGCCTCCCATTAACAGAATTCGGTGATATAATCATGCAGAAACCTCAGTATTTGTGCTGGTGTTGTTGTCTAGACTGAATAACCAGCTTTTGATAATTTCAGTCTATTGCTAGTCTGTGATGAAATTAATTTATTATTATTATTAATATTACCATTATTATTATTCTTTGTCAAAAATATCCCATATTGGTGGGCTAACAGCAAATGTTACTTCCAATTTGATTGTACTTGCCACAACAAGTGACCCACACTGATTTACAATGCAGAAACTGTTACATCTGTTGTGGAAAATTAACTACACATTATTGTAATAAAGGGATGTTTTCCAAATAGTATGTCTCTCAGAACAAGGAAAAAAAAACTGCTAGTCTTGGAAGCTGTATAAGAACCTCTGTATCCTTTCATAGAAAGCCCACAAGTTGACCCTTCAGCTACAATGAGGCCAGCAGAAATTCCATGTTAAGGATTTATGTAATGCATCTGTTCCCACCAACACTACATTTTATTTGCAGAAAACTTTTGTACCTTCTGAAATATGTCAAGAGTATAGACGTGATTTGCATCAGTGCTTTCCTGAACTTTGACGCTGACTACGAATTCCCACCACCATTTTTTGTGCTGTCCGGTATATGTAGGCCGTCTTTGAATTACAGGATGTTTGTGAGAGTTTCATGGTCAAGCAATTCTAACAGATCATACTATAAGCTTTTTCTGATTGCTACTATTTTTTCAAGCACTCTTAACTGTTCAAAATAATTCTCATTTATTCTTCATTCTCAGTCACACATTTTTAAGTGCATGACACATTTCAACATATCTGGATCTTCTTAAGATCTAATTCAAAATAAAACAAAATATGAACTGTCTATTATTTTACAATGAGTTGAAAAGAATAGTACATAAATGTAGAACTTACTTGTCTAGTTGCATATGCAAGCTGTCATGTCTGTGTCAGAATCTCAAATCACAATACTTTATTTTGCTCCTGCTCTCAGTGTGTTAACTTTGTATCTGCTGGAGGTGGGGGAGAGGAGAGGGAGGAAACGGGGAATAGAAGGGGGAGGGGAAAAATGGAGTGAGGGTGATTGGGAGAGGGGAAGGAAGCAGAGAGGGGGAATGGTAGAGGTGTCACAAGTTGAACAAGAGAGGGTCTTATGCTAAGATTACAAAAATTATAACTGTATAAAAATTCTCAGTGAAATAAGTAAAGTGTAGAACAGTTGTTGTGTAAACTGTAAAATGCATAAAATTGTGAAACTATAAAATGTAGTGAGGGGAATTGCGAGAGGTGAGAGAAGATGGGGGAGGGGAGGGGTACTTTACGTAATTCTGCTTTTATAATTTTACTGTTTGTTCTTTCATTGTTCTATACTTTTAATATAAGACCCTCATGGTTTTATACCAGTGTTTCATGCTTTTAATATTGTAAGACACTAATTCAGTTTTAGTCACATTATTTCCTCTTTTATACACTCCTGGAAATGGAAAAAAGAACACATTGACACCGGTGTGTCAGACCCACCATACTTGCTCCGGACACTGCGAGAGGGCTGTACAAGCAATGATCACACGCACGGCACAGCGGACACACCAGGAACCGCGGTGTTGGCCGTCGAATGGCGCTAGCTGCACAGCATTTGTGCACCGCCGCCGTCAGTGTCAGCCAGTTTGCCGTGGCATACGGAGCTCCATCGCAGTCTTTAACACTGGTAGCATGCCGCGACAGCGTGGACGTGAACCGTATGTGCAGTTGACGGACTTTGAGCGAGGGCGTATAGTGGGCATGCGGGAGGCCAGGTGGACATACCGCCGAATTGCTCAACACGTGGGGCGTGAGGTCTCCACAGTACATCGATGTTGTCGCCAGTGGTCGGCGGAAGGTGCACGTGCCCGTCAACCTGGGACCGGACCGCAGCGACGCACGGATGCACGCCAAGACCGTAGGATCCTACGCAGTGCCGCAGGGGACCGCACCGCCACTTCCCAGCAAATTAGGGACACTGTTGCTCCTGGGGTATCGGCGAGGACCATTCGCAACCGTCTCCATGAAGCTGGGCTACGGTCCCGCACACCGTTAGGCCGTCTTCCGCTCACGCCCCAACATCGTGCAGCCCGCCTCCAGTGGTGTCGCGACAGGCGTGAATGGAGGGACGAATGGAGACGTGTCGTCTTCAGCGATGAGAGTCGCTTCTGCCTTGGTGCCAATGATGGTCGTATGCGTGTTTGGCGCCGTGCAGGTGAGCGCCACAATCAGGACTGCATACGACCGAGGCACACAGGGCCAACACCCGGCATCATGGTGTGGGGAGCGATCTCCTACACTGGCCGTACACCACTGGTGATCGTCGAGGGGACACTGAATAGTGCATGGTACATCCAAACTGTCATCGAACCCATCGTTCTACCATTCCTAGACTGGCAAGGGAACTTGCTGTTCCAACAGGACAATGCACGTCCGCATGTATCCCGTGCCACCCAACGTGCTCTAGAAGGTGTAAGTCAACTACCCTGGCCAGCAAGATCTCCGGATCTGTCCCCCATTGAGCATGTTTGGGACTGGATGAAGCGTCGTCTCACACGGTCTGCACGTCCAGCACGAACGCTGGTCCAACTGAGGCGCCAGGTGGAAATGGCATGGCAAGCCGTTCCACAGGACTACATCCAGCATCTCTACGATCGTCTCCATGGGAGAATAGCAGCCTGCATTGCTGCGAAAGGTGGATATACACTGTACTAGTGCCGACATTGTACATGCTCTGTTGCCTGTGTCTATGTGCCTGTGGTTCTGTCAGTGTGATCATGTGATGTATCTGACCCCAGGAATGTGTCAATAAAGTTTCCCCTTCCTGGGACAATGAATTCACGGTGTTCTTATTTCAATTTCCAGGAGTGTAGTTTACTATTGTATGCCCTTTACAGTTTTTCGCATCCATTGGTCTACACTTTTGATACTTTAATGGAAATTTTTGTACATTATTTACGTTTTACAATTTTAGTGTAAGACCCTCTTTTGTTAAACTCATATCATGTCTAGCACTCTCTTCCCCCTCCCTGCCTTCTGTCCTCATCACTACATTTCATAATTTTACTATTTTATGCCTTTTACAGTTCACACATACATTGTTCTACACTTTAAGTATTTTAATGAGATTTTTTTTGCATGATTACACTTTTTGTAATTATAATTTAAGATCCTCTCTTGCTAAACTCATGATGTTTCTACCACTCCCCCTCTCTGCTTCCTTCACCTTCTCGCGTCCCCCCCTCACTCCATTTTTCCCATTTCACCCTCCCCTCTCCCCTGACTGTAGTTAAAAAAACAGTACTCTGGTATGAGTTTCTGGCTTAGACGTGACAGCTTCCTGATGCTACTAAATAGGTAAATTATACATTTATGTATTCTTTTCTACATATTGTAAAGTAATAGATGGTTCATATTTAGTTTTACGTTGTTTTAGATATAAAGGTGATCCAGATAGATAAAATGTGCAACTGAGACTGAGGAATAAATGAGGACTTTTTAAAATGTCAGTGCAGTTGCTGTTCTCTCGTGACAAATATGTTGGCTGTAATTAAAATAACTCTTAACTGTAGTTTTCTTGAAATGTTGTTGCTCAGTGACTGTTCTGTTAAATTTAATAAAAATGTAATGAACTACGTGGTATTTCATATTATAGGAATCGGTGAATGCATTACAGTGTGGGGAACCTGGTCAACAAGAGGAAGAAAGGAGCTTTAATGTGGATACAGGTGTCTCGGTAAGTATTTGAAGCTTGATAATCACTAATTTTGCATCACATGTTACTTGTTTGCCGGCCAGAGTGGCCAAGCAGTTAAAGGCGCTTCAGTCTGTAACCGCGCGACCACTACAGTCGCAGGTTCGAATCCTGCCTCGGGCATGGATTTGTGTGATGTTCTTAGGTTAGTTAGGTTTAAGTAGTTCCAAGTTCTAGGGGACTGATGACCTTAGAAGTTAAGTCCCATTGTGCTCAGAGCCATTTGAACCTTTTTATTTTATTACTGCATATGTTGTAATGCCTGTTCAGTAATATATGTCATAGCCTTAGTGGTGGTCGTGGTTTAGTTAAAAGTAACAGCAGTTGGCGAAGTCTAACTAGAAATGATATTCTAAAATAAATAAAAAATAAATAAATAAAAAATTGTGAAACACTGAAAGATAATTGAATAATTGGTGACAAGTGTAAGTGTAAGTTGGTAAATAGGCATTAGCATTGAAAGGAGGTGGAAATTTCAGCAGGGAGGATGAATATCTCCTGATGTGAGAACAGGAACAGCTGTGAGATGTGAAAGACAAACAGAACCCAGACTTCTGACTGGAGTAAGCATATAAAGTTGAAGAGATTGATAGTGAAATCACCTATAGTTCTAGATGTGAAAGATTCACCATGTTGTTGCTACCCAGAAAGTGGTGTACCATAATTTCTATGCAAATATTCTATGAATTTTCATGTAGTGTTGTGTGATACTGTGAAATTTGATGGCATTGCAACTATTTAAGCTGAAGTATATGTTTTCCTCAGAACTAATGGTTTCCATTTTAAGGTTAATTGCACAAGTCATAAATTTCTGCATAAAAATGGGAAATTTTGTTCATTACCTTTACTGTTGTACTGCAATATGCTTTTAAAGATTTTGTTCAACTTTTGAACCAGATACAATGCACAATTGTTTGTTAGTGCATATCTTTGATGATTAGTCTCAAACTTTTATTGTTAGAATTGAAGAAAAATGAGTATCTATCATTTATGAAACAATTTTCTGTATAAAAAAAAAGTGTAATGTGGTTTGGATGCCAGTTGAGTGAACTCTGCACCACCACTATGTAAGTTGAACCATTACTGTATAAACAGATTAAAATGGAGTCATAGGAACAATGATGATATCACATATTTCAAATGCCCAATTGAGGTTTCTAATGACAAAATATTTTGGAAAAAAGTGATTTTATCATGAAAGGAGATCTCAACAATTAATGTTTGTGAGGTTGTTAAGATGGTAGGAGCCTTGTACGAATTGTTACGTAGTATTCTGAATTAAGTTTTGCATATGAAGAAACTTAGTGTACGTTGACTTCAGACAAAAGCAGTTGGAGGAAAGATGTTTAAATGATGTTTACAGAAGTTGAAACATAATCTGAAGGACTCTGGCAGTAGATAAAACATGCATCGACCATTACTCCAGAAACATAAAATTGTTTACAAAACAGTGTATCAGCAAAGGTGAAACTGCACTGAATAAAAGCAAAAGCTGTTGTGTTTTGTATGGAGAAAGTAATGGTGACTGCTTTTTGTGGTTTAGGTTATATAATTGTGATTGGTTACTTGGACTGAGTGTCTATTTCCATAGTTGAAGTGCAGTCTGTGAAGGTACATTGCACTGGTTTCACCGCACGAGTTGTGTCTGTTTTCTTACCTCAAGAATTGGCCTGTTGGGAAGAACTTTTCAGTGAATGAAGAAGTTACCTGTGTTACAAACGATCTAGGAATTATATTGCAAAATGATAGAAATTGTGATAATGTTTTTTATGTGAACAGAAATATTAAACACTTAATGGAATTGGATATAATCTGTGTGTAAAAAAGATTACACTTGGAAGAAACCCTCCTTTTCTTACAGAATAAATAAAATGAAATTGTTTAATAACTTCTTCGCAAAACAGTATTGTACACTAGGGACAAACTGAATGAGGTAACACTGTTCTAAACAGATTAGCCATGTGTTTGACAGGATAGAGTGTCGAGTCTTCATCTGATCTTTCTGATTTAGATTTTCCATGGTTTCCCTAAATTACTTTAGGCAAATGCCATGATCGTTGCTGCCATAAGGCCATAGCTGACTATCTGTCCCGTTCCTGTCTACAAGACCTGTAAGCATGTAAATGTCTGTGTATATTAATGCTGTAGTATTGTTATGTTTAATCTTTAACTACTATGGATGGTATTGTTATGTTTAATCTTTAACTACTATGGATGGTTTCTCAGACCACTACAGCTTTTTTGTCTTGTGATATTTCATACACCCCTGTGAAATGAAGTAGATTCTTCTGTGTACCTTCCTATTGGATGGCAAGTTACGTGAGCCAGAAATCTGGCATTGTTGTTGCAATTTGTTTGTTATTTTTTGGGCCTTGAGAAGTCTCACAGATGTACCATAGTGTTTGTGTGTAATGTTTTTGTTGAATGTTACTGTTTCTCCATGGTAAGGAAAGCTAGGCCTTCTATGCAATGTTTACTATGTGAGAATGATGTAAGTGTTCAAGAAAGCCTCAGTGAGTTCTCAGATGAAGACTTTGATGACAGTGACAATGACCCTGATTTTGAAAGTTTCTTGATCACAATACTAATTTGGAAGAGGAAACTAGAAGTGATAAAGATGTCACAGCACAGGTGATGATGATGGAGAAGAATACTTCTTTGGTAAGAATAGAAAGATGTTTTTGATGGATAAAACGGAAGCCGCTACAGAACAAGGTGATTCAACATTGTCTTGCAGCTGTCTGGTCTGCAACAGATTCCAAAAAGTCTTGGAGAAAACTTGCTGTTTTGGGATATGAGCCTCAAACACAGAAACAGTTTTTTTGAAAAACAAAAATTATCAGCCATTTGTTGTCCTTGTTTGAAGTGGAAAACAAGATACCCATGTTGACAGTGTAGTGGTTTGATTTTGTTGAAGAATTGTTGGAGGGTCTGCATGAAAAACATGCACACTGAACACAATTAAAATTTTATTCAGGGCTTCAGGAGAATACAATAGGTAATCACTTCCTTCTTGATTTTTAAAATAAAAATTTGGCAAAATTTCGCCTTTGATAGAATTATGGGGTGGTATAATTGCTCTAAGGCTGAAGTGAGGAGAAGTAAACACAAAGCTGATTCCAGATAAAATTTGTCATAAGTGAAATATGTTTTTCCATACAGTTATGTTGTGAATCTGTAATGCTATCTCCCTGACGATAATCTGTGAGTGAGTAGAGATGTAACTAAGTGCCATTAGTGTTATAACGTCAAGTTGAACACATATATTTCAAAAACAATACAACACATGTAAGTCACAGAGCAAGTAGACAAAGTAAGACATGTGTACACGGTAACAGTCATATCAGCACTGAGTCCAAGTCTAGCGGCTGCTGGCTGGCTGGCTGGCCGCTGGCTGGCTTGCCGCTGGCTGGCTGGCCACTTAGGTGGTGCGGCTGCTGCATGGCTGGCAGACAGCGCCGCATGTAGAGGACGCACGTAACTGCGCGGCAGCACTTTGAAAGATCGGCGATTCACAACACTTTTCCCCCATTTGAATTTTTTGCACTGGTCTTGATGGAGGTGGCCTGTAGATGGCTAACGTCCATAGGTGTTGTTTGACTGGCTGTAAAGTCGCGAGGAGGCGACTTCCCGTATGGACGGAAGTGTCCCTGATGATAACGGGTCGAGATGACAGGAGACGTAGGGGTCAAATCTGCTGGGGCCCCGTGCACCAATCTGCCCGTTGCGGCAAGTCGGTTGCTATAACAGGAGACATGGGTGATGTGTCGGCGTCCGTAGGAGAAGGAGGCGAGTAGAGTTGCTCCGACAGATGATGGTCATCTGGTTCCTGCATGGGCACGTCTCCTGGTGGCGTCCGTTCTTGTGCTGGCACCAAGATGATGGTGAGAGGGTTGTGTTGTGAGTAATGAGAGATGCCAAGATCCTGAGAGTCAGGTAGAGCTGAAGGTGGTGTAGCGGCATTCGGAACAGGTGTTGCCTGCACACAAGGCCGAAGCTGGTCCGAATGACGCACTGCAACACCCGTGTCTGTCTGGATTTCATACAGGCGTCGGCCAGGACTCCATTTTGACCCCCTGCCATATCCCCGTACCCATACAAGGTCGTCGGCGGTGAACCGGCCAAGCGAAGGCACCCGCGGCCGTGAGGTGGAAGGCCGCAGAAGATGAATTAGCGTGCGGGGCTGTCGGCCATGTAAGAGCACTTTGAAAGATCGGCGAGTCACAACAATTGGTTTAGTAATATATAAAATATAAATAATCTGCAAACTTAGCTCTGTTGTAGTTTTCAAAGTTTTTGAAATTCTGTATTGTTTAAAAAATTGAAATTCCTGTTAAGTCTGTCTCCAAGAAGTGTAACAAACAACAGGATGTCCCAAAAATAAAAATGCAGCCTGAGAGACCCCTCCATAGTAAGTGTGTTCCTATTAACATCTATAGTAGCTAAGGATTAAATTGTAATACCATGACATTTCAATATCTTTGTAAAAGTGATCTACGGACGAATACTACTACTACTACTACTACTACTATAGTTCAATTAAAATTACTTTTGTGGTTGACGTTTTAGTGAGTTGAGTTGTAGGGACCAGGCATCAACCAATCGTAGCTGTTTCTCTGGCTCTATGTGCTCACTGTGTTGCCTGCTCTGCTGTTACAAGTCTTTCAAGGTGATGTGGATGTGTCTACAGGGTATGGGAGGGAGCAGCAATGGCCAGCCACAGGGGCAGGAGGGAAGGGGAAGGAGCTCCATACATGTACTGATTTTCACATTACACCACTGTAAACATATTTTTGTGCAAATAAGGCAAAACTATATTTGCTACTAAAGTTAGTCTTTGGTAAATATTTTAGTTAGTGTACAAAAATAAGGAAAGAATAATTTCAGATGGTCAATCTGTAGTACATGATAATAAATTAACTGTTTGGTTAAAAGATTTCTTTCTTTCTGTCACATTTTATGATGTAACATCATAGCTTGCCTTTAGTGGTCAAAGTTATTATGATGGTTTGAAATTAAGAAACATACAGTGCTTAACTTGAAGAACTTGCAGTGAAAAATCTGACTGATTTATGTTCAATGGACTTTGCCATATGATACTAAACATGAAATGCTGCCATCATACCAAAATTGTTTTAAGGGTGGGAGGACAGCCATATCTCACTACATTGTGGAGTAAATATAATTTATATACTCACAGTTGACCACTATTTGCCACAGTCACAGTTGTTCCCATGCACTATGCCAAACTCGTGTTTCATTTCGTGTTACTGTTTAATGTGCAATTTATCACATCAGTCACACCTACAATCTAAGCTGGCATTACAGTTATACTGTACTGCAACAAGATTAAATGAAACAAAATTGTATGTTTGGCTCATTAGTGTAAAAGCAAAGTGCTGGTCTGTAAATGGAAATTTTGATAATACCAAGGACACATTCAATCTTTTTTTAAGCTTGCTTTACTTGTCTTAAAAAAAAAAAAAAAATCTGTTCCCATAGTAATGCACTGATAAAATTAATAGCTCTCATTTTAGTTAGTGTAGCATTTTTGTCAATGTAATAAACTGTTTTGTTATTTTATTTCTACATCCATACATGTAAAAAGCTGAGAATTTATATAAATCAGTATCCTTTGAGTTTGGTTGTTGGTCGATGTATTAGATTGCAATGAAACTTTATCCCTGCTATAGGCATACATAACTCAAATCTGTGAATTGTTCTGTAGGTGTTGTTGATATCAAAGAGCCATCAAGAATTTGAGCAAACCTTCAGGATTAGTTATCATTGTAATGTTCTTGATAAGGCACCTACAGTAACTTCCAGAAAACAAGACATTGTCAATTGGGTATAACGAAAAAACATTCCCGTAGCAGATGACTATACCAAGACTGAAGAACTGGATCTTGTGGCTCACAATAAAGCCCCTTACATCAATTTGCTATAGATGAATTGGCAAAACATATGGCTTTAGGGTCCTCATACTGCCATCATGTCACTGCCACTTTAATTACATTATATTCATATGGACTCAAGGGCTACATGGCAAGCAACAACAAAAAAATGTACACAGACAGAAGTGGAACCATTGACAAATGTTACTATAAACCGACCATCATCATATTATCATAATGTTGTTAGACACACGAAGGAAGTGCCCCACCACTAACTACCCCACTACCTTCAATGATGTTAGCAACTGTCTGTAAGTTAGTATGCGACTTTTTCCTTTTTTGGTGCATGCATGGGAAAATGAATGTGTAGTGAAAGTAACATAGACCAACCTATTATTTCGTCAAATTCTAGCTGCAGTTCTGGCAACTAACAGAAGGTGGTGAAAGTTATTCAGTCGTAACTGGCATGCATCTGTTAGTGGAATAGTGTGTAAACGAAAATTCATTTGTGTTCACCCCTCACATTGTTCTTCGCTTAGTTAGATAATTTCTTCATTTGTGATGTGTGTGACTGAATACTTACCTTATTGCTGTTATTTGTCTTTAATGGCAAGTTAATACATTGCTGTACCTACAGAAGCAGTGCCCCACCACTAACTTCCCCACTACCTGCAATGATGTTAGCAACTGTCAGTAAGTTAGTATGCGACTTGTTTCTTTTTTGATGCATGCACAACTATCAATCAAATGAGCATGTGGCATGTTGTGTATGAGCAGGCAACTCTGCTCATCACCGCTGCCATCTGTCAATCACAAAGTAATTTTAATAGGAGTATGCTGCTGCTGCTGCTGCTGCTGCTGCTACTGCTACTGCTAAAGCAAATCACATTTGATACTAAAACACTTCTTTATTTCTCTTTTCAAACATATCCAGTTATTTTCAGTCTACAGGACCATTTTATAGTGTCATCATCAGTATGTGCAATAAATCATATGCAGCAGTTATCTTATAGTATCATAGTAACAGTCGTGCCAGTATAGAGGGATATGCCACTAAGTAAGTTATAACATGTTTGCGTAGTGCACCGTGGGTAGAGATGAGAAAATATAGCATCTGTTTTTGGTGAAATTTGCATCTATTTTTGGAAAAATTCACATCTAATTTTGTTTGTTTGTGAATGATTATATAAACAGATTTAAAAGATTGTCAAGCTATGTGCATGAAGACAAAGACTTAGTGCCTCAAAAGTGATGGGTGGTAAGGGGGGGGGGGGGGGGAAGGGGAAGGATGGCATTCGGGGAACTTTTCGACTGGAGCATTTGCTTTTTGCAAAAATTTCTGCAGTTTTTTTCTGTAGTGGCATTTGTTTTTCTTCTTTTGTTGTATTCAAGCTTTCAACAAGTGCTCGTTCTGTTGAGAAGCAGCAGCATTTTCCCCGCCAGTGAACTGAATGTATCTCTGATTTAAGGTGCTCTGCAATACTACTTTTTCTTTTTCTGCCAAGTGAGATAATTATAAAATCTGCAGAATATTAACTCTGAACTTTTGCAGGGTTTCAAGGCAGTGATACGTATACTTGACAATGCTGCAGGTAGAACTGAGAAGGCACTTAGCATAGAAGTACACCGAAAATAACTTACTTGTTTACTCACATGTTACGGGAAGAATTTTGGTATGGTTGAAATACACTGTTTTGTTTTGCAGTCTCTGTAGTGCAGAGCTTTGACACTAAATACTTGCTGATGACCGCGAGTGTAAACAATTGAGAATTTTCACCACCAGAGGGGAGAGGGGCAGTGCAGGGAAACAAGCCCTGCCTTCATTTCACAGGACGGAAACCTACATCTGTGTTCTATGTTTCTGCGAAAGCAAGACTGACTCATGTTCACAGAAATCACAAATCCCTTCTGGTGTTGTGAGAGTCATAATCAATCCGTAATAGACCAGGATTAGTCTTTTCATTCACTGCAAAATAAGGAAATAAAAGAACGATTAAGAGAGTGGCTACTGGGCTACTGCTGCTGAGGTTTGCAGAATATTGTAAACGAGGTAGTTCAGGCCTGATCTCTAGTGATATTTCATGTAATCAAAGCTGAAAGCATCCACTGCCTACACCTGCCACTTTAAAAGTTTTTGCATTATATCAACTTTTGAACTTCAGCTAGCAGACAGATTTGTGCCTTTCTTTGTTCTAAGATACTAGGTCCAATGGCTGAGTACAACACTGCATTACATGTGATGTTTCTTATACAGACCATTCTGCCACTCACAATTGGAGAATCAAGTTTGCTGGTACACCATTGCATTTATGCACCTTTTTATTGTGCAAACACTTTCTTACGCACATTATCTTTCCATACTGGGGTTCTCCAGATGATGTGCAATACCAGTAACCAAAAATTTGGCTGCATTTTTTATATTTGTATGCACCAAAATTAACAAAGGAGTGTTGTTAAGAGTTTAATAAAATTATTAAATTCTTTATTTACTTTATGGTTTAACAGTGAAAGTTTTGTGATTAGCTAACTCATGCTGAACTTAAGCCACTACCGTAGTTAAGAAGGGGATCAAACTTGTGTCCACTATAACTTTTGCCAACATTCTCAACAAATTTTGAAAAGCTGTTTCTATACTATCTGTCTACAAATAATATATTGTTGAAGTCACACATTAGATTTCTGGAGTATTTGGATACTCAGAAGGCTATTTACATGTCCAGTGACATTGTAATTAACTAATTTTACAATAAGTTACTGGTTACAGCTATAATATGTGATCTGTCAAAAGACATTTGTGTTGTTGAATCACAAATTCCTCTCAAGTGAATTAGAATAGTGTAGTGTGACAGCAAATTCTCCAAAGTGATGAGAAAACATGAACAAATTGTGTCAATTGGAAAGAATCATTTCTTTATCAGTGTTCATCCAAGTAACAAATTAAATTTAGTTTTAGAAATATCCGTTAATGAAATTTACATGCTCATTAACAAAGGTTCATAGCTAATTCACAGCAATCTAATTCACTAAATGCAGTTCAGAGCTTCCAAATTGTTTCAACTTAACATATGCAAATAAAATTAGGATCTAACAGCCCAAAATTGTTGGGGCTAAACCAACGAAACCTTGATAGAATTTTTTTTTAATAGGAGCCTACTTAAGAGCTACTGAAACACCTAAATAAATATTTCTTTGAAATGTGAGTCTTGTCAGACATATTTGACATAAAAATGGCATACATTGTCTGCATTCATTCAGTGATATCATATGGAATCATATTTTTGGTTATTTGAGATGCCAAACTAATGTTTTTCCACTCCAAAGAGTATCATATGAATTAACTGTGGTGTAAATTCAAGAAAGTTTTGAAAAAAAAAAAGTGTTCAAAGAATTGTAAATACTAACTACTGATTCTCAATACAATTATTCCTTGATGAGATTTGTTGTAAGCATTATATCCCTTTTGGAAACACCAGCTTAGTTCACAGAATAATACCAGAAATAAGAACAATCTTCATAAAGAATTAAAGTCATATACTTTGATCTAAAAATTGTCTGTTCAAGAGAGACATTTTCAATAGCTTTCCAGCAATCATAAAAAAGTTTTAGCTACTAATACAGTTTTAGAAGAACCTTAAGGTTTTCTTTGTGGTGAACTACTACTTAACAGAACCATTGATATATACAAGGATAGCTGTCGTGTATAGGTAACTTTGCAACATGCAAAATTTTGTTGCTCTGATCATTAGGTTGTGCAAAACTGTATCTCAGGTGGGCAGCTGCTATGAGGTCCCCAAACATCTTGAAGCTGGAACGTAATAAGTGCAACAGTTAATCCTATTCCAAAGTGATATACTCGTACACAACTCCTCTATATTCCATTTATTCTAGGAGAACTTTATGGAGACATATCCAGGCCATGTAAGCACTTGTTACAAAAATTTTTAATCATACTTGACAAACATTTTCCCAAAAATTTCTGACTAACATGATAGATAGGCCAATGAGAAATATCAGGTTTTATTAATAAGCACACAGTTAGTTAGTTTCATGTTTCATAAATAATTTGTACAATTAATAATAATGTTTTGGAATTGGACTTTTAGATTCACATTACACATTCACATGTAAATAAGGTTACATGCCGATTTTTCTCTTTTGTTGCACTGTTGAGAGTTAATAATTTGTACACATCACCTTTTACACTTTTTTAGTGATTGATTGTTTATTATTGTGTAATAATTTAAATTTTGCTATGTCAGTTTCATGTGAGGAGTGTGTGTGTGTGTGTGTGTGTGTAACTATAAATTCTTCTATGGAGTAAAAGGAGTTGTCAAGGAGAAACTTCTTCAGTTTGTCCCATATTTTACTTTTCTGTCTGTCAGACATTTTATGTTAGTGAGTAAGTAATCAAAACGTTTGGTGGAAGCATTGTGCACACTCTTTTTTGTGATAAAGACAACTGTAATATGGCATAATTAATGTCATTTTGTTCTTATATTGTAATTATGTGCATCATTGTTTCTTTTGAACTGCAGTGGATTATTTACTAAAAACATCACAAGGGGATGAATATACTGTGACACAGTAGTGAAAATGCGTAACTCCTTAAAAAGATGTCTACATGATGACTGTGGGTGAGCACCACATATATTCTTACAGCACATTTTTGGGCAATGAACACTTTCTTGCTTAAAGTTGAGGTACCTGGAACATTATCCTGTTTGACATTATTTACTGAAAATATGTAAAATATGTCAGCTTACTAATTTGTCTCTTCCCTAGATTTACAATGATTCTAAATGCAAATATAACCATACTAATTTGTTTCAGGAGTTCCAAAATGTGTTTTTTCCAGTTTAAATTCTCATCTATATAGACACACAAAATTTTGACATTTCCACCGTAGTTATTATTTCCTCACCGTGTGTTATACTGTATATGTATATGTACTGTATATGTGCAGAACTGAATACATTGTACACAGGAAGTTTGAATACAAATGCCTTCAGTCACAACTTTTTAATGTTTTATTAAATTACATGATGCATTTCTGACCATGTGGGTTTATCTTCAGATGTAAATCATCTAATACATAATTTACATTTGCTCTTCAGTGAGGTGAAATGCATTTTCCTATTATAAGAAAGTTAGATGTTAGATTTCATATTTTGTGAATTGAGTGCAGCAGCATGTGGGGGGGGGGGGGGGGAGAAAGGAGAAAAAAAAAACTAGCTGTACAATGTAACTAACCTATTTACAAATATACGAATTGAAGAAGCAATAGAAATAATCCTTCACAACTAAATAAAGCATAAAAATTTATCAGTTTCAGAAACATCAGAGGCCACTGGAACTAATATTGTTACATAATTACTTCACCTTAAATGGGAAATTTTACCAATGGAAAGCGGTAGTTAAGCCTTCAGATCGATGAGCTCTTTCCCTTTGTGATGGGGACTATGCTCTTGAGGATATGGACTTCCAATCAGAGGCACCAGAGATTAAGGAACCAACTAACATTCCTCCTGACCTTCGTGGTACATCACCACCTCCATGGTAGCAAGAAAAGAACAACCATCGCCAAACAATGGCTTTCACAGGGACTTCTGTGTTGCAGTGGAATTTGAACAGATATTGCTCACATTTGGAAGAACTGCAGCTCTTGGTCCAGGAGAAACCATTCTGCATCTGCTTACAAGAAACACATCTTAAAGTTGGTGACACACCTGCATTACGGGGCTACCATGCATACAGGAAGGACGATACTCCTGGAGACAGGGCTACAGGTGGAGTGGCTGTTTTCATTGATGACAGATACCACTCCTGTCCTGTCCCTCTTACCACAACCTTGCAAGCAGTTGTCGTGAAAGTTCTTGCACCCTTTAATATCACAGGGTGTTCTTTGCACCTTCCACCTAATGATGTTTTGGATGCAGATGTACTGGCAGAACTCTTCCGGGCACTCCCATGCCCATTCCTCCTTGTGGGGGACTTCAGCACACACATTGTGCTGTGGGGCTCAGGTGATGCCTGATCGAGTGACTAAGCCATTCTGAGAATGTCTGCCCGCTGAACATGGGTCAGATATGTTTCCACAGCTACAGGGTCTTTTTCAGCCATTGGCCTTTGTTTTTGTTCCCCAGCTATTACAGACTCAGTTCAGTTGGAAATGGCTCAAGATCTACATTCTAGTGACCGCTTCCCAGAGTGGATCCGTCTGCCAATTAGGACAGTGGCTGACAGGAGGCCACACAGATGGAAGATACAAGGGGCAAATTGGTTGCAGTACAGTCAACAGGCTATTTGGGAACAAAAGAATTGTGCACAGGAGACAGTGGCCTGTATCACTTGTGGGATCCAACAGGCTGCCACAGAGTCCATCCCCCAGTCTAGTAACCACCACAGACAATGTCCTGTACATTGGTGGAATGATGGCTGTCGATTTGCAGTCAGGGCCAGATGAACAGCTCTGCAGAATTCCAAACACTGTCTAACTACAGAAAATCTTTATGCCTTCAGATCTGCGAGAGCACATGTGAGGTTAGTGATAAAAGACTGTAAGAGGGCTTCCTGGAGAGAATTTTCAACTTCCATTAATTGGTCCACTTCCACTGCACAAGTATGGGAATCAATTAGATGGATTTAAGGCAAGGGTAGTACATGTCCAATTAAGGCCTTGTCAAGTAATGGGGTCTTGGTTGACATACCAAAAGACATAGCTCAGATTTTAAATGAAAACTCCTTTACTCTTACTATGTCATCCAGACAAGCTTCTGCTTTTCAGGTGTTCTGTAGGACTGCAGAGATGAGGAAACTCAATTTCTTCTTGCATAATGAGGACATCTACAACCTTCCATTCTCCATGTGGAAACTGGAATCAGCTTTGTCTGCACAGCCAGGGACACTACTCCAGGGCCTGATGAGATCCATTGTGCCATGCTTCATCATCTGTGCCCTGAAGTGAAAGGACAGCTCCTCTTTTGTTTCAATCCAATCTGGTTTGATTAACAGTACCCTACAACTTGGAAGGAGGCAATATTAATTCCATTCTGGAAACTAGGCAGGGACCGTAGCACCCCTAAAAGTCACCAGGGTGTAGTCCTTACTAGTTGTATGGGTAAGATTCTTGAATGCATGGTCAATCGCTGCCTCGTCTGCCTGCTCGAATCCTTAGGTCACCTGAGCCGTTCTCAGTACAGTTTCAGGCACTACCGTTCCACCCTTGATAACTTAATTCTACTGGAGGCGACAATACAGGAGTTCTCCTTATGCTGAAACCATTTGGTTTGTGTGTTTTTTGACCTCAAATGAAGCATATGACACTACTTGGAGGTACAACATCCTTCGCCAAATTCATGAACGGGGACTATGTGGACACCTGCTGCTTCTTATCCAATCCTTTCTCAAGGACAGAGTGTTTTCGATATCGCATTGGCGATGCCTTGTCTGACTACAATGTTAAGGAGAATGGTGTCCCCCAGAGCCGTGTCCTCAGTGTCACATTGTTTGCCATCTTCATCAATGGCATTTCCTTCGCAGTCAGGAGCCCTGTCAAATGCTCTTTGTTTGGGGATAGCTTTGCAACCTTCTACTCTTCCTCTGATCATGTAACGACAACGGGGCAGCTACAGCTGATCATTAGGAGACTGTAAACTGGGCCAGGGAATGGTTTTCGATTCTCACCCAAGAAGACCACATGTGTCAATTTTAATCGTACTAGGCGAATTTTTAACCAACCAGTGCTCACAGTGGGGGACAATATAACACATTTTCAAGACACTGTGCACTTTTTGGGTTAATTATTTGACTCGAAATTAACTTGGCTCCCACATCTGAAAGACCTGTGAACAATGGGCTTCCAGTCATCGAATATTTTGAAATGCCTTAGCAGAAAAACATAGGGAGCTGACAGGTCCCGCCTCCTGCAATTTAATAGGGCATTTGTTCGGTCACATTTAGATTATGGCAGCGTGGTCTACAGATCGGCCCATCCTTCCTATCTCAAGGTGTAGGGTGCTGTCCACCATGAGGGCATTCGGATATCGACTGGAACCTTTCGGACCAGCCCAGTTTTGAGTCTGTGTGCAGAGGCTGGTGAACCACCACTCTGGATTTGGTGACATATGCTTTTGGCTTCACAGGTGCTGAAATTCTCAGCGTCACCTCAGTCATTGACTTTTAGTTCAGTGGTTCAACCCACCTCTGAACGGCTGTTCAGGAATTGGCCCCAAGCGACCAAGCCATTTGGGATACATGATACAGACTGTCTCAAAGATCTGGATCTCCCAGGCATCAAAATACACAGCCAGGAATGGTACGCATTGCCTCTTTGGCGTCGTCAGAGGCCCAAAGTGATTTTAAGTGTGGCCCAGTACGAGAAAACTTGTAGTCGCAATCGCATTTTTGGAACTTTGTTTTCATCCATTTTAATTACGTACCACAGTTTTATCATTGTGTATGCAGATGGATCCCAGCAAGAGAATGCTCTGTCGTTCTGCTGTTTTCCCTGATAGCAATTTTAAAATGCATCTTTTGGAACAATTTACAAATTGTGATGTGAAATTATATGGCATTCTGATGGCACTGGAGAGGGTTCACAAACATCACCATACAAGGTTTCTTATCTGTTCCAACTATCTCAGTACATTGCAAGCACTTCACACCAAATGTATCCAGTATACCCACTGATTCAGCTCATCCATGACTCCTTACAGCGACTCAAACACTGTGGCAAGGAGATGATCTTTTGCTGGGTACCTGCCCACATTGGGATACAGGGCAACGACATAGCCAACAAAGTCACCAAGGAAGCATGTTGGGATGATGCTGTCCAGTGATGTCCCATCCCGTTGCATGCCATCATCTCATTTTCTGACAGATGCATCCTGTGTCAGTGGGAGACTGAATGGTTGCTCAAATCGATCACAAAGGCTTGGCAGACTTCCTGTCAGCCTCGCCATTGGAAGGAGGTTCAGCTTACCAGACTGCATCGGGCATAGACCTTTAACGCAAAGCTTCCTCCTGCAGCAGGAGGATTTACCACTCTGTGAAGTTTGTGGCGTGCTGTTTTCAGTTCAGCATATTGTGGCTATGTGTGTCCTATATACTGATATTAGGGCAGTCCTCAGTTTCGATGTAGATCTGTCCACCATTCTTGCAGATACCGATTCTAGAGTTACAAGGGTGGTGAAATTTTGTGAACTGTCAGGGCTCATCCCTGAATTGGTGGGGAAAGGTGGCAGATTTTAATACATTATAAACTGCACCACATGTGGGCACAGCCTTCGTCCATACCCGTGAGATTAGCATGCTGACTTTTCGTCAGGGCACTGATGACCATGATGTTGAGTGCTCCTCAGCCAAAATCATCATCATCATCATCATCATCACTAGATGGGTGCAGTATTTGTGCTGGGCGCTGGGGAGGGGGTGTCAAAGAGAGGAGAGGAGAGTTGTAGAGAAGGGGAAAGAATTTTGCAGTTGTGCAGATTGGAATGGAAGGCATGTTTAAGGCTTGGGTAGAAGCAGGGAGGGAAATAGAGGCAGTTGACAGACAGGCTTTAGTGCAAGTTGAGGCCATGGGGGCTAACAGGAACGAATGGTATGTTGCAGGGAGACTTGTGCATTTCAGAAAAGCTGGTATTGGTGGGAAGAATCCACATGGCACAGGCTGTGTAGCAATAGTTCAACTCCAGCACATTGTGTATTGGGTGGCAAGCTCAACAACTAGGTGGTTCAGCTGTCAGTTGGCCACAGTTTCATAGTGACTGTTTGTATGAACAGACAGCTTGTTAATGGGCGTGCTCACATAGAATGCCGTACAGTGGTAGCAGGCAAGTTAGTATATCACACGGCTACTTTCATATGTGGCCCCACCTTTGATGAGCTAGCAGATACCTCTGACAGGTCTAGAGTATGTGCTAATGGGAGGAAATCTTTGGAACAGGTCTTGCATCTAGATCTGTTACAAGGATATGAGTCACATGGCAAGTGTTTGAGAGCAGGATGGACAAGGTAAGGAGATTGCGTAGGTTGGGTGGGTGGCAAAATACCACTGTGGGAGGATGATGAGAATAGTGAGAAGGATATTTTTCATTTCAGGGCACCAATGAAAGGTAGCTGAACTCACAATAGAAAACAGCATTACCACTAGCTTTTCCTGTCAATAGTACACTCATTGGGTTCAGGAGGACCAGATTAAGCAAATGGGGGAAGGTGTTGAGGTTTCGGAGGAATGTAGATAGGATGTCCTCACCCTCATTGCAGATCTACATCTAATTTATTCTCCGCAAGCCACCCAACGGTGTGTGGCGGAGGGCACTTTACGTGCCACTGTCATTACCTCCCTTTCCTGTTCCAATCGCATATGGTTCGCGGGAAGAACGACTGCCGGAAAGCCTCCATGCATGCTCGAATCTCTCTAATTTTACATTTGTGATCTCCTCAGGAGGTATAAGTAGGGGGAAGCAATATATTCGATACCTCATCCAGAAACGCACCCTCTCGAAACCTGGACAGCAAGCTACACCGCGATGCAGAGCGCCTCTCTTGCAGAGTCTGCCACTTGAGTTTGCTAAACATCTCTGAAACGCTATCACGCTTACCAAATAACCCTGTGATGAAACGCACCACTCTTCTTTGGATCTTCTCTATCTCCTCTGTCAACCTGACTTGGTACAGATCCCACACTGATGAGCAATACTCAAGTATAGGTCGAACGAGTGTTTTGTAAGCCACCTCATTTGTTGATGGACTACATTTTCTAAGGACTCTCCCAATGAATCTCAACCTGGCACCCACCTTACCAACAATTAATTTTATATGATCATTACACTTCAAATCGTTCCGTACGCATACACTCAGATATTTTACAGAAGTAACTGCTACCAGTGTTTGTTCTGCTATCGTATAATCATACAATAAAGGATCCTTCTTTCTATGTATTCGCAATACATTACATTTGTCTATGTTAAGGGTCAGTTGCCACTCCCTGCACCAAGTGCCTATCTGCTGCAGATCTTCCTGCATTTCACTGCAACCTTCTAATGCTGCAACTTCTATGTGTACTACAGCATCATCCGCGAAAAGCCGCATGGAACTTCCGACACTATCTGCTGGGTCATTTATATATATTGTGAAAAGCAATGGTCCCATAACACTCCACTGTGGCACGCCAGAGGTTGCTTTAACGTCTGTAGACGTCTCTCCATTGAGAACAACATGCTGTGTTCTGTTTGCTAAAAACTCTTCAATCCAGCCACACAGCTGGTCTGATATTCCGTAGGTCCTTACTTTGTTTATCAGGCGACAGTGTGGACCTGTGAACGCCTTCCAGAAGTCAAGGAAAATGGCATCTACCTGGGAGCCTTTATCTAATATTTTCTGGGTCTCATGAACAAATAAAGCGAGCTGGGTCTCACACAATTGCTGTTTCCGGAATCCACGTTGATTCCTACAGAGTAGATTCTGGGTTTCCAGAAATGACATGATAAGCAAGCAATAAAACATGTTCTAAAATTCTACAACAGATCGATGTCAGAGATATAGGCCTATAGTTTTGTGCATCTGCTCGACGACCCTTTTTGAAAACTGGAATTACCTGTGCTCTTTTCCAATCATTTGGAACCTTCTGTTCCTCTAGAGACTTGCGGTACACGGCTGTTAGAAGGGGGGCAAGTTCTTTTGTGTACTCTGTGTAGAATCGAATTGGTATCCCGTCAGGTCCAGTGGACTTTCCTCTGTTGAATGATTTCAGTTGCTTTTCTATTCCTTGGACACTTATTTCGATGTCAGCCATTTTTTCGTTTGTGCGAGGATTTGGAGAAGGAACTGCAGTGCGGTCTTCCTCTGTGAAACAGCTTTGGAAAAAGATGTTTAGTATTTCAGCTTTACATCTGTCATCCTCTGTTTCAATGCCATTATCATCCCAGAGTGTCTTACTGATTTAACATAAGACCAGAACTTCCTAGGATTTGCTGTCAAGTCAGTACATAGAATTTTACTTTTGAAATCACTGAACGCTTCATGCATAGCCCTCCTTGCGCTAACTTTGACATTGTTTAGCTTCTGTTTGTCTGAGACGTTTTGGCTGCATTTAAATTTGCAGTGAAGCTCTCTTTGCTTTCGTAGTAGTTTCCTAACTTTGTTGTTGAACCACAGTGGGTTTTTCCCGTCCCTCACAGTTTCACCGGCACTTACCTGTCTAAAAAGAATTTAACGATTGCCTTGAACTTTTTCCATAAACACTCAACATTGTCAGTGTCGGAACAGAAATTTTGGTTTTGATCTGTTAGGTAGTCTGAAATCTGCCTCCTGTTACTCCTGCTAAACAGATAAACCTTCCTCTCTTTTTTTATATTCCTATGTACTTCCATATTCAGGGATGCTGCAACAACCTTATGATCACTGATTCCCTGTTCTGTGCTTACAGAGTTGAGAAGTTCGGGTCCGTTTGTTATCAGTAGGTCCAAGATGTTATTTCCACGAGTCAGTTCTCTGTTTAATTGCTCGAGGTAATTTTTGGATAGTGCAATCATTATAATGTCACTCGATGCTCTGCCCCTACCACCCGTCCTAAATATCTGAGTGTCCCAGGCTATATCTGGTAAATTGAAATCTCCACCTCAGACTGTCATCAATGAACCTGAACCAGTTGGGGGTTTGGCATTCTAGGTGGCTAGGAAGGATTCCTCTAGATGGACCATAAATAGTTTGGCGTAGAATAGTGCCATATGCCTGAGAGGCCATTCACTATGCTGTCTTCAATGTCATAGAAGAGGGAAAATGCATAAGAATAATGTCATTTAAGGAAGAACATGGAGCCTCAGCAAAGAAAGTGCAGGTTCTTGCCAATTCAGACTGTACAGAGGGTGAAAGTCAAGTGCAGTAGTGCCCATTCTGACACTGGAGGGGAAAGAGAGAGAGAGAGAGAGAGAGAGAGAGAGAGAGAGAGAGAGATAAGACTTCACATAAACATAACAGAGACACACAGCCACAGTACACACTATACATACAATTCTGAAGAATTTAGAAAATTGAGGTGCAATTTATCAACAATTTCCATGGAGAAGAGTGATCATAATAACATTTGTTGAGAAGTAGTAATATGATTATCAATGTTGTGTTTGTTTCAGGTCTCCAATATTCCACCTGGCGCAAATGCTGCTAAACACAACAATATTTTAGACACTGAAAAATCTGATGGAGCAAACATTGAATATGTTGTAAGTATTATTGGTAGTGACATACAGAAATGAAGCAGTACTGCATCTAGTGTTTTATTGAAACTGAAGTTTTCTTACATTGTGAAACGTTTATTGTGTAATGAATTCAGGGTTGATGAGATCTTGTGTAGGCTGTTGTAATTGTGGCTAAAACAAATGAAGACCAAATAGAATTAAAATCAGGACATATTTCCATTACAGAGGGACAGAGCTGGTAGGAAACTTAGTGCTTAAAAAAATTAACAGTATTGGAGAAATCTTGCACATAATGACAAAACTTGTTTTGAAAATAAACAAAAGGTATTTCATTTTATCATTCAAGCTTGCACCAATGTTCTCACATTCTGATGCAGAAACCGAAGGCCTGTATGAGGTGGTGTTTTTATTTTATTTTATTTATTTATTTATTTTATAGTGTGTGTGAGAGAGAGAGAGAAACACATTTGTTGAAACAACATGATTGTTCGTAAAATTGTCTTTCATAAAGCAATAGCAAATGGTCTTGGCGTAGGCTAAATTAAATTAAAAAATGAAAGTGACTAAATCTGATCAAACAGCGAGTAAATTTTACAGAATATGAATGCTTTAAATCTCTCTAAAATTTTAAGATGATCATAGACTGATAAGACCAAGAGTAAAACTTGAAAAAAAGCTGGAAAGAAAGAAACACATGAGCCATAAAATCATAAGTGTAAAATATGTGATATCATTTAAGAATAGTGAGGCATATCATATTACATTAAGTAACTGGTTCAGTATGTTCCAAAAGGAAAATTTTACAGACATAGACAAAAGGGCTGTATACTAAATAAACAAAGGTACTTAAGGAAACAGCAAATGATGCAGGTCAGATAGACCTAAAAAAGAAAAAAAAAAAAAAAAGAAATTATCAGGTAGAACAATGCATCTACACACAGAAAATGTAATGAGAGAAATAATTGAAAACCATGAGTATGAAGAAGGTAAAACAGAATCTTATGTTTGGTAGACAACACAGTCCATCAGTTATGATGGCACAGAAACTAACAACAGAAAACCATTTGTATAAGCAGTCCAGGACTTCTTAAAATGTTTGTATAGTTCAAGAGATGAACCCCAAACACAAGTAGTTAATAATTGAAACAGTACTATTTTGAAAGTGATTCCAAATGATATGTATAAAGCCATTTGAGGTATGAAGAAAGGAACCAACAAATGGTGGTGGTTTGGTAGAAATCAATAATTCCCAAGGAAAAGCATACAAAAGAAACCTACAAAACAATTTACTGAATGCCTGGAAAAGCCGGATTTCCATAAAACCTGAAAAAATTCTGTAATTGTTCTGCCTCACAAGAAAGAAGACATAAAATACATAAAAGTCCTATCAATTTCCTTTCCATAACGTACACGGTATTCACCAAGTATATATCCAGCCACATATAAAAAACACTATACTTCAATCAGGCAAAAGAACAAGCCAGTTTAAAATGTGGATGTAGCACAGTGGTTGGTTAGCAAGTCAGGGATGGAGCTATAGATGTAATCAGTATTAATTACCACTTTGCATGGGATTAATAGATTCTGAGAAAATTTTTGACTTAAATTCTGTACTAATCTCTACTAATGTACCTGGATGAACAAGAAGGCACTAATGCAAACAGTGTTAGTATACTTGAGGATATATATGTGAAAGTTTCATTACAGTAGAGGGGAATTCAGAATTGTAATTGGAGTCAGTCATGGAGATTCAGTATCACCAAAACTATTCATAACACCCCTAGAAGTAGTCTTCAGATTCCTAAATTATGAAAATGGAGAAAGAAAACAGTTTAATGGTAGATACCTCAACCACGTTTGTTTACTTGGTGATATACTCTTTGCTTATAGTGTGGGCTACTTCAACAGCAAATGGGATAACTTAAAAGAGCAGTTTTGAAAATAATGTTTAATTAATGTATCAAAAATAAACTTGTACAAATGAGCAGTGAAGTCATATATCAAGGTGGTCATTGTATTTATGGCAATTAAAGACAGAAGCTAAATGGAGAGCAAAGGAAATAGAAGAGTAAAAATAGCCTGAAATGCTTTTGGTAATATAGAGGTTCCTTTTTAATACCTTAACTGAGATTATTTGTCTTTTAGTAAATGACAAGTATTTTATTCTTCAATTGTGGGGGTGATCTAGCTTAATATGAAAATAGAAGTAAAGAGCTTCACACAGCCAAGGTCACTATTTTACAGCATTTATTTAGAGTGCAGGTTTCAGCAAACTAAGTTTCCATCTGTAGGTGTGGGAGGCGGAAAACACCACCTAAACTCCACCCAAACAAGTTATGAAGGCCCAGTGGTACTGATCAGCTGCCATGTCATCCTCAGCCCACAGGCATCACTGTATGAGGATATGGAGAGGCATGTGGTCAGCACACCGCTCTCCCAGCCATATGTCAGTTTACGAGACTGAAGTTACTACTTCTCAATCAAGTAGCTCCTCAGTTTGCCTGACAAGGGCTGACAGTACCCCACTTGCCAACAGCACTTGGCAGACCAGATGTTCACCCATCCAAGTGATAGCCTAGCCAAACAGTTTTTAACTTCGGTTATCTGACAGGAACTAGTGTTACCACTGCAGCAAGGCCATTGGCTTGGACATGTAAAGCATAGCTCAAAATTGTAAGGACAATAGGTTCATATATAACGGGGTCTGATACATTCTTACGTAACAAGGATGTATAATATAACATACCTTATGCCATACATTTCAATGAATCTCGACCATGTGCACATTATACCACGTTGCATCATAAAAAGACATTTCAAGAACATGGAAACCATGGTATATTGGCATGTCAGGTATAAAGAAAACGTTACATAAAATGACATGCATGTTGGACCAACTATACATTCTCATGTATATATAGTAGCTGGATGAAGACTGAGAGTCTGATGTAAACAGTAGAGATGTTGTGATCAACCACCAGATGGCACTGGAGTAGCGACAGATAGACTGCATCTATTTTCAGTGACAGTTACCCCTCCACATCTCGTATATGCTTTGGAAGTTGCATTATGAGGAGAATGATGCCCTTTCATTTGTTTTGTAATCTTTTGTGATATACCACATTTATGCTTTTATAATCTGCACACTTATTAATTCCTGGAAATAAAGAAAATCATTTGTATAAGAGTTCTGGAGATGCAGTTATTTTAACACCGAAATAATAGTTGAGTGAGAGAACGTTCAACCCCAAGTCTTTCATTTACCACATGGATTATTTGCTTCGTACTGTTTTTACTAGTAAAATACATCACTCCTTGACTCATTTCTCCTCTCTTACTTTTAAGTCAAGATTTGCTTTTTGTTTTTACATGGATTTATTTTATACCTTACTAATGGTACTGTTACACTGTCAAACAAGAGGAGACAGCAGTTCTAGGTCACAAGCTTGGATGGAGTTGTACTCAAATGCACTGAAAACATAGATTTCATCTCAGAAGTCAGTAGTTTTACAGAAACACGACACAGCTGTTGTCTGTATTGCCCAGATCCGATTGATGAGTTAGCGAGGTGGCTGAGTGGTGGAAGATGTCATGATTAATTTATAGATTCAGGTATACCCCTTAATTTTGCCTGAAAATCTGCTCAGTGCAGCAAATAATTGTCAGGTTGATTGGTCTAGTTGCAAAGTGCAACTGAAAACTGGGAGGTAATGGGACCATGGAAATATTTCAGTCTGCCTTTAGCTTATCCTTCACGTCTCAATGGTGGAAGATTCATCAGGAGCAACACATGTTTCAAATTCCACATTCCCCAGGGAATTACTATGTTAGGTTACGGACATGCGAGTCGCTGAAGTGGCATCAAGTTGAAAGATTTGCACTAGGACATTGAACTGCATGAAATTATTGTTGTCAGTATTATTGTTATTCTTGTTGTTGTTGTGAGAATTTGGCCAGATTGGGACAATGTAGCTGATTTGTAAGATCATATTCTTTTCATTTTTTGCCTTCCCAGTACTACTTTATTCTTGTTCCTTTCATTCTTCTGTCGATTATTATTATTATTATTATTGTCATTATTATTATTATTATTATTATTATTATTATTATTGCCATTATTATTATCATTATTGTTATTATTATTGTCATCATCAAATGAATGATGCAAGCTGCATAGCCAGTACTTCCACACCAAATGAATAAAGCCATTTATATTCTGGAAATGTTGGCTATTTGTAAAATATATATTTATTTTACATTGATAATAAAGTTTTCCAAAATCAAAAATAGACTTGAATGTGAATTTATATTTTCTGAGTGTGATGTGTCCATTGGACAAGCTCACCAAACTGGCTATAGTAATTAGGGCATGTGCAACAGAGAAAACTTTAATATCAGTTTTCTGAAATACTTAAGAGTGTCAAGCTAGAAGTTAAAATTGGTGTTTATTTTATCAGTGACAGTCATTTGTGCACGATATAATACAAACCTGTGTCCAGTAATTACTAACTTCCTCATATAAAAAACACTTTCTATACAATTCTGAGCACATATCTTCATTACAGAAGTATTTTTTTCTGTGGTGGTCTATACGTTATTCCTGTTGTCATGTTTTGTAATTATTGGAATTGTCGGTTATTATGTCAATTACCATTACTTTCAGAACTTTCTGAACAGTTTGTTTAAAAAATATAGTAAATAGAAATGATTACAGAATGTTTTATGTAGGAGTATAAGAGTTTCATGTTTCTGTACCTTACAGATGGTTCTGTCTTACTTCAACATGTTTAAGATTTGAAGTTTGATAGCTGTCCAAATTCTGTAGTATGTATGAATCCTTTCATTCAGTTGAATTACTGTAATAATCGAGGCAAATATTAATTTTTACTCAGTAATTCAGTGGAAAATTCACAGTGGATTATAAATATCAGACGAAGATAGGTTACAACTACCATAATAGAGGCATATAGAAAAAGAAAGTTGCTAGCTGCTGCAGAGAGCTAATAACACCCCCCCCCCCCCCCCGCCCCTCCCACCCGACACACACACACACACACACACACACACACAAAAAGAATGTGCATAGACCTGCATATCTCCCCACCTGTTGCTGCTGTTGCCTCTTACATTCAGCGGGCAGAAATGTGTCCTCATATAGATACCAATTTTAGACACTGATCTGGCACATTCACTTTCTGGGAATACAGAATCATCCGATTCTACCCTTTCTGCTTTGACCCATGACGTCACCAATATGGCGTAAACGACCATTCTCAACATTTCCAATATGGTGTCATTACATAAACGACAACAAACACATAAAATACATGTAAAACCAACACACATACACATCTCTCTCCAAAAATATAATCAAACTAATGGGACCAGCTCAGGAAATTGGAGGTTTTTGGGTGGGGACAAACTAAATGTAAACACATACAGACACACACCACAATCCCAAACCACAGGAAACGACGACTTAAAAACACCACAAAATTCCCAAGTTCTGCTACACTAGCAACATCGATAGGAATCGGTCACTTCTCTTCACCTACATAGCTTAACCGCAATTGTCGATACCACAAAATAAGAACCAACTACTACAAAAATTATAATCACTCCGTAACTATCGATACCACAAAACCAACACCTAAAACAACAAAAATTGGAATCGGACACTTGCCTTGACCTATATAGATCAACAGCAGCTCACGATACCAAAACACACATAGCTACAATGACACATTGTAATCGGGCACTTCCTTTGACCTAAATAGGTCAACAGCAATTCATAATACCAAAACAAACACAGTTACGACAAGACATTGGAATCGGACACTTCCCTTGACCTATATAGGTCAACAGCAACTCAAAATACCAAAACACACATAGCTACGACGACATATTGCAATTGGTCACTTCCTATGACCTATGCAGCTGAAATACAACTGACAATACCAAGAAAAAAGATACATAAATCAGCCACCAACACATGCAGTAAATAACACCGACCCAGCAACACATAAAAACCCCACCGAACATCATAACATGGGGGGCAAAAAAGAAAAAAGAAAGACTACTTAGCATAAAAAAGTTCCGGTGCTACACACTAACCCCCAGCTCGCATGTTCTGCTTGTATACATTGCATTTCACTATCTCCATCACAAGCCCAAAAATTTGCAGAAACTTAATGACAGACAACATGTCGTCCCCCGTTTCACCCCGCAGACACACACTATTAAACTTAGAAGTGATATCCATACCTAACAAAAGAAGCCACAAATTGAATTAAACTACTTAGTGCGCGACAAACAGCAAACCAATAACATCAGGTGACACCGCAATAACATAAACACAACAAAAACTTAATTCTTAACTCACTGAATCTAATTTCCACTCTTCTGTAACAGTCGTGACCGATAAATGCACACTTCAAACACCGACAACCAAATGAACCCAATAACCACCAGAGGACACCACCAACCACAACAAGACAACATCTACAAACACAACACACTCATAAACTAAACTCTACGCCATCATGACGTCATACAACACAACACAACACAACACCCTTACATCACGGGTCAAAGCTGACGGTTGGGATCGGATGCCTCCGTTGACCCCACATTCTTATGTGTTACACTGAAGAGGCTCACATTTTCTTCTTCTTCTTCTTCTTCTTCTTCTTCTTCTTCGCTTCACACATTGTAAACTGTAGGTCTGTATCCTGCAACCATGTCTTCTCAGTTACTATTATTCTTTGCCTTCCTTTGTTTACGTCACTTGATCAATCATGATCAGTCTTCCACTTCTACAATAAAAAGTCACACACACATGGAATGATTTGTGTGTACTTTATTTCATTGCTTTGCGTAGCAAACTACTCTCCTGCTGCTACCTCGTATTTGTCTGATGATTTACTTTTCTTAGATCTAATTTTTGTGTGAATATTTGTTTGATACAAAAAATGTTAAGTATTAGTATGGTGCTTCAAGTTTGGCTATAACCAGATTTGCTATGCATTGTGTTTGATACACTGTTGTAGATAATGGTTTAAATTAAAAGTTAATTGATGTAAGTGACAATTCAGCAAAGTTTTCAGAAAGTTAGCTTGGTACTTATAAATTGATGGGATAAATTTCTGAACCATTATTTGAAATTGTATGTTTCAGTGTCCTATGTGTGTCTTGGCTGCATCCCACACCACTGATGATAAGCAAAAGAGTGCAGGCTATTTGAAAGCAATTACAGACAGTTCGGTAGGTATATAAGGTTTGATGTTTACATCTTGAATGTTGGCTTACTTGATGTTCTGTGTTATTCAGTTATGTGTATAATGTGCAGTATCATTTGCACTTAACAACAATTTTTAAGAATGAAGCAATAAAATGAACAGGTATGTTTTTTTTCATTAGTTATACCAAAAACTTCTTTATTTTCCAAATTATTTCATTATGTAGTATGAATATACTGAAATACATCAGCATGAAATTGCGAGGCAAGTCCCAAAAACCACAAAACAAAAGAGAAACATGTGAACAACAAGCTATAAACATTATATTATTCATGTAGACAAGGAAAAGTCCATCCTTTTGCAAATAAATGTTTGTTTTGTTTTGGGGCAAACATGTTTCACCTGTTCATACGAGGTGTCATCAGTAGTTTTCATTTTTCTGCTCCTTTTATGTATTCGTTGTTCCTTCTGTATGTGCTTTGTGCATTTAGTACCTGCAGAAGAATCAGTGTACACCAGAAAGTACAGAAAAATGTAAGCTACTGATGATGCTGAGTAGGAATAGGTGAAATATGTTTGGTTAGGAACAAAATAAACATTCATTTGCAAGAGCCGGATATGTTATTATCTACATGTTAAACATAACTGATACGGTGACTGAGGAATAATGACTGCAAATATTAACAAAGCTATATACATATTGTGTGATGATGTAGACTATGCAAACATCCACTTGATAGTGGAAAATATAGCGTCATTATTCATTTTTCATATATTGTATTGTCAATCTGGTAATAACCCTCCAAAATTGTAGGGAATGTAGCTTATCATCTATGCAGTGAGATTCCTATATACTGCTCCTGCTGCTGCTGCTACTAGTACTAGTACTGCCTACTACTAGTACTACTACTACTTCTGCTACTGCTGCTATTTTTACAGCTGTAAACACGAAAAATGAGATCACTGTGCTAGACATCATATTTGACCACTAGTGGGACTCTTTCCAAACATCTAGGAGTACATGATGGATCTACAAATAATTTGTGCAAATCTCTGTAAAGTGGTATTTCGTAGTTTGTAGGTAGATATTTTATTGATATTAATGGTTTTCAAGTACACCCTTAGATCATTTGGGACTATTACCAGTGTGCCAAGAACCACTGGGACCACTTTCACTGGTTTATGTCAGAATCACTGAAACTCAATTTTCAAATCCTCATATCTGGAAGTTTTTCAAGTTGTTTCTGATTGATTCTGCTGTCATTTAGGATGTCAATGTCAATGATCCAAACTTTGTTTTTCTATCCAATTGTGATGTCTGGTGTATTGTGTTCCAGCATTCAATCTGTCTGAAGTGACAAGTTCAGAGGTAATCTGGTATGTTTATTTTTGACAACTTTTTCGGCGTGGGCGTGGTTAAGTTTCTTGCCACCAGCAGATGATAACTCTGCTATAAGTTCCAGTGAATCACTTGTGCCCCAGCAGTGTGTGTCTGCTGGTAATCATTCTGAGGGATTTGCAGCAGCTCAAGATATGCTAAGTTGTTTCGTCAGCTGCTTTATAGAGTATGCACTTTGCGTGTTCTGCTAATTTCTTGAATCTGGCTTCGATGACTATGTGGGACTAGATTAGTGTTGTTTATTATTATTTTAATACATGCATCATTGACTCCACCAGAAAGTCTTGCTTCTGCAGATAATTTGGGCAGCTCACAACTACTGATTGCAGTTTTTTTTAGGAATCCTATAGGTTACCCTCTGTTCTATGCAAAAAAGAGGGCTGGTGCTTACAGAGGGTGGGATCTATATATTAAGCATTGCAGCTATTCCTTGTCAAATGCTGGCAAGGCTGTACAGTTTCTGTGTTAGTCATAAGCAGCCTATGATGATGTGGCAGGTTTCTTTAACAGCAGCATTCACTTGAAAGTGGATCTCTATCACACCAGATATGCATATTCAGCAACAGAATATCATAGTGCTACTGAAGATATCTGAAGAGTTTTTAGCAGTGCTGCTTAAACGCTACCTCTCACCTTCTACATGGCATTTTTTCAAGCTGCTGTTTTGTGCTTGGTGTTTGAGAACTGTTTCTTCTACTCGAGAACTGAACTAGGCTCACTCTGAAGTATCACAGAATAGTACAGTGTTCTAATGGAACACATCCTCAGGTGATTTGAAGCTATTTATGTGCTTTTCTGCTTCAATATAAAAAATTAGATCTGAATCTAGCTAGGGTGTTTGTAATCATTTAATTATATATTTGCACTAGTAAGGATAATGGAAATGGAATAGTCTTCATGATGTATGTACTGTGTGTCAAATATCAATTTTGGTTATACAGTTGGAACATGCATAACATGATATGATCATGAATGTAAGTGTACAGTGTATTGAGATAAATTGTGTATAGGTATAGTTAAATTTCACTGTTACTCTTTTGAATTTAATCATTTTGTAACAGTGTCAACATACTTGAAAAAACACTAACCACAATGACAACAGCCGCACAGCTAGGAAGTCATCTGTGTAATGAGGGGAAAAAAAAAATATTCTACCTGTCTGGTTGTGGAGTATTATTACTCTGACCTTTTTCTATCATATAAAAAAAAGACTGAATGAGCCTCTCATTTTATTTCATTTAACTGATGAAATGTTATCTCAGATTAAAAAAGAAACAAACTGGGCCTCAGTGACATACATACAGTAAATCATTAACTGGTGATGAAGAATATAAGCTAAATATACTGATGAGGCAAAACATTATGACCACTGCCAACCGCAAGGTTGTATGCTGCCTGGTGGCGCTGAGGGCATGTGATGTGATAAGAGAAGTATGTGAGTGGAGCTAAGACGAATGGGGAATCATTCTAGTGACAATAGTGACACAAATACGGAAATTCGCTGACTTAAGTGACTTTGGAAAAAGCCAGGTTGTTGTGGCCCAGTGCCCGGGATTGAGGATCTTGGAAATGCCAAAACTGGATGGCTGTTTGTATGCTACTGTCCTGAGCATCTGTGGAAAGTGGTTGAAGAATGCTGTAACCATGACAGATGACAAGAATTTGGACATCTATACCTCATCAATGTAGGGATTGGGAGCTTGCCCTCTCTCTAAAGCAGGGTAGGGGGTGATCTGTGGCAGATCTGATGGCAGAGTACATTGCTGTCACAGGGACAAGTGTTTTGGAGCACACTGTTGAGCAAAAAGTGTGGAAGATGGTGTTCTGCAGCAGAGGACCCCTAGATGTTCCCATGTTGGCTGGGACTGCTGACCCAGCAGTTTGGCCCCTGCCCCAACCAGCCAACCCTGTTGACCCAACAACATTGTCAGGTATGATTACAATGGGCACTGGATCATTGAAATTGGACCATGGATCAATGAAATTATGTTGCCTGGTCAGATGAATACCATTTATTGTTGAACCAGTTTGATGGTCATGTCCAGATATGCTGTCATCCTGGCGAATGGTCGCTCTGGGTTCCCATGGGACTTGTGGTAGTAATCAAAGGCACAGTTGTGGACTACGTGAACGTTATTAAGGACCACCTGGGACTCTTTATGCTTGACGTCTTCCTCAACAGCTATGGCATCTTCCAGCAGGATAACTGTTCATGTCAAAAGGCCAAAACCGTGCTGCAATGGTTTGAGGAGCATGATAGTGACCTCACATTGATATCTTGGCCGTCAAATTCGGCATATCTGAAGCCGATGAGACCCAGCTGGGATGCTATCAGGCACCAGCTCTACACCCACAAATCAAGCACCCATAAATCACTGGATGTGTGTGACCTGTGTGTAGGCATCTGGTGCCATAAACCTCTAGAAACCTATCAAGTACTTGTTGAATCTAAGGCATGCAGAATCACTGCTGAATTGCATTCAGAGGTTGATCAATGCACTATTAAGTGGGTGGTCATATTGCCTTGACTCCTTGGTGTATTTATTGCCAACACCTAAAAATGAGCATTAGAAGTTAAGTGATACTACATGTTTACTTGCTGAGTGGGTAAAAAAAGTGGATGTCTTGGGCGGGTCTGTATCAATCAGAATATCTGATATAGTCACCAAAATGCTATTACTGGTTATATATTAGCTTAATTTGTATCCCAGTTTTAATTTAATATAACGGCAATAATTTTCACTACTTAGTTAATCAGAAAAAGAGCCAAATAATTTGCATTATTTTAAAAATGATGCTTTAGATATTATATCTAATAATTAAGTAATACTTGTCAGTACTACTACTACTACTATTATTACTACTGAGAGATGGAACCCTCAAAATCATCTTCTTCTCCTCCCAGCGGGAAGGGTGTACTGCCTGGGAGTATTCACACCCATTCATCCAAAAGAATGAGAGGGGCTAGTCCTCCTGATAATAAGAATACTTTGGACTGCAGTAACAGGGCTCATGGAGTCATGAATAATAATGTGTTTTTGGTGATAAAGAGGAAGGGGGGAACATTTGAGAAACTGCCCCCTTTTATATCCATAAGGGTTTGGAAGGCCTTGCAGGAACATTAAAATCTGTAAAACAATTGCATAATGGCTCATTGTTGGTCAAAACTAACAGGTCAAAGCAGGCAGACCTTCTTAAGAAATCGCAGAAACTGGATTACTATGATTTCACTGTTGAGATGCATACCTCTATCAACTCCAGTAAGGGCGTTTTTGCATGCTTGAGATATCATGGACATGGACATAGCAGAACTGAAGCAAGAATGGGCATCCCAGGGAGTGGTCGATGTGGGGCAATAAAATACGCATGAATAATGCAGCTACTGAAAAGACTGCCACTTTTGTTATCACATTCAATTCTCCGACACTGCCTGAACATCTTGTGACAGTGTTCCTTCAACTTAATGTTCAGCCTTACATTCCAAACCGTATGCTGTGCTATTAATGCCAGCATTTCAGCCATACAGCCATGAGTTGTGGAGGTGAAATGACATGCGGGAACTGCGGAAAAGCCACTCATGATGCTGGGACTGACTGACTGCCTGTCTCGGGCGATCTGCATCAACTGCTCTGGGAACCACCCAGTCTTGAGCTGAGACTGCCCTGTTTTTGCTGAAGAATGCAAAATACACGAGATAAAAGTGACCAAGTGGATCCCCTATGCTGAAGCCAAAAAACAATATAAAGCAACAAAACCCCCTATCTTTGTCACTTCATATTCTACAATGATGCAGAAACCTATTCCCAAGGCGCACACTTCGACACAGACAACGCGTAGTGTGCCTGTATCCACCACAGGCACCTGTACTTGCACATGTACATGTCAAGGGAAAAAAGAGTAAGGACAAAGAAATCCAGGTAGCTGCACCAGGAAAGACCAACAACAGTTCGACATCAAGCACCCAGAAGACACAAGAAAACAGTGTGCCTCTCAGTGCTCTCAAAGGGACAGGGTGCAGGGAAAGGCTCACGATTTTTGAGTCAAAAACTGTCCCAAGTGCTGTCAGACATCATCTTTTCCCGTCTGACTGATTAGGAGGATATCATGGAGTTGGATGCCTTGGATCCAGTCAGCCCCCCCCACTCCCCCTCTCTCTTAAAGTGCTTCACGTCCCTGGTGCAAAGATAGGGGTAAATTAAAACCGCTGGCTCTCCATCTCACAGTCCTCAGGTAATCTTAGGAGGAAACCGGTAGCTTGGTGGACAGATGAGTGCCATTCCATGATCCGGAAGAGGCAATCAGTAGCTTGGTGGACAGATGAGTGCCATTCTGTGATCTGGGAAAGGCACGCAGCTCTTCGACATTTTAAATGCCGACCGAAAGCAGAAACCTTAGGACCTTTCGAGTCACGAGGGCCAAGGCTCAACACATCATTAGGGAGAGTAAAGAAAGGTCATGGGAAGCATTCCTGGACTCTCTCAATCATTCCACTTCATCTATAGAAGTATGGGAAGCCATTGGAGGATTTCCCGTAAATGCAGTTGTTTACCGATAGCAGCAGTGCTGAAACATGAGTGCCTCCAAACAACACCCAGACATTGGCCAAACATTTTGCATGAACTACTGCCAATGCAAGCCAGGATCAGGTATTTCGTCACTGTAGAGAGTGAAAAGTTGGACTTCAAGTACAACAGTTCTGAGGCCTACAACTCCCATTTCTCCATCTGAGAGTCAAATCGCCACTGACTAAGATTCATGACACTGTACCCGGTCATGACCAAATTGGGTACTACATGCTTCAACATTTGTCAGCGGCATCAAAGGAAACTCTCCTCAAATGTTTGAATCTAATACGGCAGGCAGGCAACTTCCCCAACTCCCCCCCCCCCCCCCCTGCGAGTTCTGGCGTTAGAATAGGCCCAAGGTATTACTGCCTGTCGTAAGAGGGGACTAAAAGGAGTGTCTCATGTTTTGGACTTCGTGTTATGGTCCCCTGTGGGGTTTGACGTCCATGTTTCAAAATTTTCCCGGAGAGCGAGCCAATAGGGGAAGGCCACCTTACATGGTGCATTGTGTCCATCGTGCGCTGTGACCTTTCACATCCTGCATTGGTGTTGATCTGCACTTCTGCTCAATTTCCAGCTGTCAGGCTTGGTCACCCTCCATCCACTGTGCAGTATTGTTTTTTGCACTGACGGTGGTAATGGACTTGTTTGCACCTGGTATCCAGCAAAGTAACCAGTCCATTGTAGTGGGGCTGCCATGTACCCTGTTTGTTGTAGCCACCTGACCACACAGGGATTGCTCTACTGATGCCTGCGCCGTTAACTCCCGACATATGCCAAGGGGTAGATGCCCATCCCCATTGGGCAATCAGGACTCCCGGTAATGGCCATCCTGCAAGGTGGCCTTTGCTGTGGCTGGGTGGTGCCCGTGGAGAGAGCCCCTGGTTGGAGTGGGTGGCCTCAGGATGGATGGCATACGATGAAGCGTAGTACATCATCTCTTGCTGGTGGTCAAACACCAGCAGTTTCTAAGCATTCACGGGCTCAATTCAACACACAGAAGTACGACCCCAAATCGTGCCCCTCCCTGGCCACACCATGGGAGGAACGTCAGACTTAGGATGGCAGCAGCTCTTGTTCGCCCCGGTAGCTTGTATGTTTGGGAGCTGATGGGGAATCTTTCATGATGATGAAGCCTCAATTTTTTGTTGAGCACTTACAGGGCAAGTTTGGGGAGGTGGAGGGATTGTCCAAATTGAGATCTGGCTCAGTCTTGATCAAAACAGCATCCTTTGCCCAGTCACGGGCGTTAATCGCTTGTGACAAGCTGTGGGATGTTTTTGTAACCATCATGCCCCATAAGAGCTTAAATATGGTCCATGGTATCATATTTCACAGGGACCTTCTTTTGCAATCTGACGATGAGCTCCGTGCCGATTTAGAGCGGCGAGGTGTTCATTTCATTCAGCATGTCCACTGGGGTCCGAGGAATAATCAGGTTGCCACCAGTGCCTTCATCTTGGCCTTCAAGGGTGATACATTACCCAAGAAGGTCGAGGTGATGGCCTAGCGCTGTGATGTAAAGCCCTATATCCCTCCCCCAATACAGTGCTTCAAATGCTGGAAGTTCAGCCATATGTCTTCCCGCTGTACCCTCAGCATCACATGTCGAGATTGTGGACGCTCATCACATCCCAATACTCCATGTGCCCCGCCTCCCACCTGTGTCAACTACAGAGAGCACCATTCACCTTGCTTGCCAGACTGCAGTATTCTCCAGAAAGAAAGGAAAATTATGGAGTACAAGACGCCACCGCTACAACAGTTCTAGTCCCATCAGCTCCGCCAGCCCCAGTCACCTCTCAGAGCCAGAAGACTACACCTGCCCCCTTGATGGTGGGGGCACTTCCCTCCCTGTTGCTCCAGCACCACCTACTTCAGGAGCAACACCCCCCCCCCCCCCCCCCCCCAATCACCATTGGTGACATCCATCCCCACTTCTAAGCCGGAGAAGCGTACAACTTCTTCTGCTCATCTCGCTAGGATGGGGTCCATATGGTCACTCCCTTCCCATGTTTCTTCTAGTGGGAAAGATGACACCCACCAGTGGTTGAAGAGCCCAAAAGCAGCTGGCCCTAGGGCTTCATGCTTGTCTTCTGTCCCAGAGAGTGAAGTCCTCCCAGCCAGGGAAACCCAAGGAACAGCGAGAGAGATCCAAAAGATCACCAAGCCCAAGGGAATTGTGGTGGCACCCACACCACCGCTACCTACAAGCTCTGCGTCTGAGGATGAAGTGGAGGTTCTGGCATCCGCTGAGGTCATAGATCTCACCAGACACTCACCCACAATGGATATAGACTGCTCAGGCAATAAGTCGGTGGTAGCAGGTGACCCTGAGATGTAAAGTGCCTCATTGAATGTTCATGCCTTCCCAGTCTCACGATGATGTTGTCCTCCAGTGGAATTGTGGTGGTTTTTTCCACCACCTGTCTGAGCTACGCCAACTGTTAAGCTATACACCTGCATTCTCCATTTCCCTCCAGAAAATCTGGTTCCCGGCAATGCGGACCCCCGCCCTCCATGGCTTTAAGGGATATTACAGGAACCATAGCGACTATAATCGAGTATGAGGTGGAGTTTGCGTTTGTGTCCAAACTCAGTCTTTAGTGAATCTGTGGCTGTCAGAATAAGGATGACGCTTCCTGTCTGAAATGTATATCTTCCTCCAGGTAGTGCAGTATCCCTGAATGTATTCGCTGCATGATTGATCAACTCCCTAAACCTTTCCTACTTTTGGGAGATTTTAATGCCTATAACCCCTTGTGGGGTGTCAGCGTGCTTACTGGCCAAGGCAGAGATGTCGAAACTTTCCTGTCTCAGTTTGACCTCTGCCTCTTAAATACTGGGGCTGGCACACATTTCAGTGTGGCTCATGGTAGTTACTCGACCATTGATTTATCAATTTGCAGCCCAGGACTTTCCCATCTATCCACTGGAGAGTAGGATGGATGGACCATGGTAGTTGCCGTAAGTTGCTGAAGCATTTAAGGAGTGTCGACCAGCTCTACAGTGTTATGGGAGCTCAAAGGTGTAGTCTTTAGCACCCGCACTGGAGAGTACATGATAACCTGTGTGGTAGTGACCACTTCCCCATCTTCCTGTCACTGTCCCGGCGCCATTTCCCCGGACGTCTACCAAGATGGGCTGTAAGCAAGGCAGACTGGGAAACTTTCACCTCTGCTGTCACCGTTCAATCTCCCCCACACGGTAACATTGATGTGATGGTTGAGCATGTGACTACAAAAATCATTTCTGCAGCAGAAAATGTGATCCCTTGCTCTTTAGGGTGCCCCTGGCGAAAGGCAGTCCCATGGTGGTTGCCGTAAGTTGCTGGAGCATTTAAGGAGTGAAACTTTCTGGCAGATTAAAACTGTGTGCCCGACCGAGACTCGAACTCAGGACCTTTGCCTTTCGCGGGCAAGTGCTCTACCATCTGAGCTACCGAAGCAAGACTCACGCCCGGTCCTCACAGCTTTACTTCTGCCAGTATCTCGTCTCCTACCTTCCAAACTTTACAGAAGCTCTCCTGCGAACCATGCAGAACTAGCACTCCTGAAAGAAGGGATATTGAGGAGACATGGCTTAGCCACAGCCTGGGGGATGTTTGCAGAATGAGATTTTCACTCTGCAGCGGAGTGTGCGCTGATATGAATATCAGCGCACACTCCGCTGCAGAGTGAAAATCTCATTCTGGCATTTAAGGAGTGTCGACCAGCTCTACAGTGGCATAAGCAGCACCCTTCCCTGGAGCACTTGATATCCTTTAAACAGCTCCTCCGTGCACGCATTCGCCAACTTATCAAACGATGGAAGCAGTAGTGTTGGGAGAGATACGTCTTGACCATTGGGTGCCATATGTCACTTTCCCAAGCCTAGGCAAAGATCAAACATGTTTTCAGGTACCAGACCCCAACAGGTGTTCCCGATGTTAACATAAATGGTGCGTTATCTACTGATGCAAATGCAATTACCAAGCACTTTGCTGAGCACTATGCTCGAACCTCAGCATCGGAGAATTACCCCCAGCCTTTCACATTCTCAAACGGCGGTTGAAAGGGAAAGTCCTCTCGTTCACTACACGCCACAGTGAATCCTATAATGCCCCATTTACAGAGTGGGAGCTCCTCAGTGCCCTCCTTTCACATTGCCCCGACACAGCTCCTGGGCCAGATCGGATCCACTGTCAGATGATTAAACATCTCTCATCTGACTGCAAGCGAAATCTCCTTGTTATCTTCAACCAGATCTGGTGTGATGGCGTCTTCCATTGCAATGGTGAGAGAGCACCATCATTCCGGTGCTCAAACCCGGTAAAAACCTGCTTGATGTGGATAGCTACCGGCCCATCAGTTTCACCAACTTTCTTTGTAAGCTACTGGAACATATGGTGTGTTGGCGGTTGTGTTGGGTCCTGTAGTCCCATGGTCTACTGGCTACATGTCAGGGTGGCTTCCGCCAGGGTTGCTCTACCACTGATGATCTTCTGTCCCTTGAGTCTGCCATCCGGACAGTCTTTTCCAGGCGCCATACCTGGTTGCAGTCTTTTTTGATTTATGGAAAGCATATGACACGACGTGAAGACATCATATCTTTGCCACATTATACGGGTGTGGAGTCCGAGGCCTGCTCCAAATTTTTACTCAAAATTTCCTGTTGCTCCATACTTTCTGTGTCCAAGTTGGTGCCTCCCGTAGTTCCCCCCATATCCAGGACAATTGGGTCCCGCATGGTTCTGTATTGAGTGTATTTCTATTTTTAGTGGTCGTTAACGGTCTAGCAGCAGCTGTCGGGCCGTCTGTCTCACCTTCTCTGTAAGCAGATGACTTCTGCATTTTGTACTGCTACACCAGTGCTGGTGTTGCTGAGTGGCAACCTACAGGGAGCCATCCATAAGGTGCAGTCATGGGCCCTAGCCCACGGTTTCCAGTTTTTGGCTGCGAAGTCATGTGTTGTGCACTTCTGTCGACGTTGTACCAATCATCCAGAACCAGAATTTTACCCTAATGATGTTGCACTCACTGCAGTGGAGACATATCAATTCTTAGGTCTGGTTTTCAATTCCCAATTGACTTGGCTACCTCACCTTCGTCAGCTTAAGCGGAAGTGCTGGCAGCACCTCAGTGCCCTCCACTGCCTGAGCAACACCAACTGGGGTGCAGATCGCTCTATGCCGCTGCTGCTCTACAGAGCCCTTGTTCAATCCCGCCTTAACTATGGGAGTCTGGTTTATGTCTGGCAGTGCCCTCAGCGTTATGTTTACTCGACCCAGTGCACCACTCTGGCGTTCGCCTAGCGACAGGAGTCATCCTTTGGTAGTGACGATCCTAGAGTCTGTCTCTGCCCTGGAACGTCATTCAGTGGTGTTCGTCTGGAGCTCAGGTAATGTTGGAATCCCAGGCAATGAACTTGCCGACAGACTGGTCAAACAGGCTATGCGGAAACCGCTTATGGAGATTGGTTTCTCTGCAACTGACCTGCGTTCAGTACTACGTCGCAGGGTTTTGCATCTTCGGGAGATAGAATGGCATAACCGCAGTTTGCAAGCAAACTGCGTGCCATTAAGGAGACTACTTATGTGTGGAATACCTCCACATGGGCTGCTCCTAGGGACTCTGTGATTTTCTGTCAGCTCTGCATTGGCCACACTTGGGGGGGACACATGGCTACCTCCTGTGCCGTGATGACGCACCTCAGTGTTGGTGTGACACCTGGCTGACAATGGCCCATATCTTGGTGAGCTGTCCTTCTTTGGTTGCCCTGCGACAGACTCTTCATTTACCGGACTCTTTGATATTAATTTTAGCTGACGATGCGTCATCGACTATTTTAGTTTTAGATTTTATATATGACGGTGGGTTTTATCATTCTATATGAGTTTAGTGCATGTCCTTTGTCCCTTTGTGTTCTCCACTCTAATGCTCTTAGGCTGGATGTTTCAGTGTGTCACAGAGTGGCTGGCTTTTCCTTTTTATTCTCGTAGTTGGCCAGCCATGGTTGCCTGCTCTCTTGTTCTTATCTCTTCTACCTGTTTCTTCTGTTTCTTGCTTCTCTCTGTGGTTTTCTTTTTCCAGTTTTGTCCATAGTAGTGTTGGTTGTCCTTTGTCATTCTTCTGGCTCTTCGTTTCTCCTGTTATTGTGCTTTACATCTCATTTATTTTCTTCTTTCCCTTGTGTATGTATTTTACTGGGAACAAGGGACAAATAACCTCACAGTTTGGTCCCTTCGTCCCCCTCTTCCGCCCCACACTTGCCCCACCCCCTCTTTTAAACCAACGAATCTTCCCCAACTCATGGAGGGAGGCAATTTTGATCCATCTCCTCAAACCAGAAGAGGACTGCACATGTCCCAGTAGTTACCAGAGTATCGCCTTAACGAGCTGCATAGGGAAGACCCTGGAGCAAATGGTTAACCATTGTCTGGTCGGGTTGTTAGAGACCAGGCAACTCCTTAGCCTCTCTCAGTGTGGATTACGAAGATTTCGGTCCACTATCGACAATCTGACCCTCCTAGAGGCGGCTATTCAGCATGCTTTCCCCTGTAAGCATTACTGTGTCGGCATATTCTTCGATATAAGTAAGGCATACGATACTACTTGCAGACACTGTATTCTCCCACAACTGCATCAATGGGGCTTTCGTGGTCACATGCCCATCTTCAAATGGTCTTTCCTGTCTCAGCGGTTTTTTAGGACACGAGTTGGTGACGCGCTGTCTGATCAATTTGAGCAGGAGAATGGTGTTCCTCAGGGCAGTGTTTTAAGTGTTACCCTCTTTGCCATAGCCATCAACAGCATCACATCTATGGTGAGGAGTCCTGTACAGTGCCCTTTATTTGTAGACGATTTTGCTGTTTTCTGTTCCTCCTCCAGTGTTGCAACAGTGAGCTGTCATTTGCAACTTAGAGTGCGTTGGCTAGAGGAGTGGTCTGCAAAGATGGGTATCCAGTTTTTTGCTGATAAATGTGTGTGAGTTCATTTTAATTGTTCTTGTTGTCTTTTTAATTTGCCTGCCTTGAATATGAGGGAGACTATCCTACATTTTAGAGACACAGTGCGGTTTCTGGGCTTAATTTTTGACTCCCGGTTTTCACGGTTACAATACCTGTGAGACTGGAAAGCCAGAATCCAGAAGATACTGAACATCATCAAGTGCCTTAGCCACAGGTCTTGGGCAGTGGACAGGGTATGTCTCCTTGATACATGTGGAACATGCTCTATTCTATTACAGTGATGATCCAAAATATTACAACCATGTACTCAATAGCTTCTTTGTTCTTCTTTGGAATGAAATACGTCACTGATTCTGCATATCAGGGATCTGACAGTTTGTTGGTAGGTTCATGGAGGTATGTGACACCAGATGTTTAGGCAAAGGTCATGTAATTCGCATATGTAAGAGGCCACTGATTTGTGTACGCAGTGGTGCAGCCCGATAGCGACCCAGATCAGTTCCATAAGATTTACATCAGGCAAATTTGGTCCCCAAGACATCAACATGAGTTCACTTTAATGCTCCTCAAACCACTGTAGTAGAATTATGGCTCCCAGAGATGGACAATTATACTGCTGAAAGATGACATCACCATGGGGGAAGACATCAAGCATGAAGGTCTGCAGGTGGTTGCAGCTGACAGCATGTCTTTGATTACTATCACAGGTCCCATACAAGTATAAGAGAATGTCTCCCACAGCACAATACTGCTCCCACCAGCCTGTGTCTGTGTCATGCTGCACTTTTTGAGCTGCTGTTCATCTTGGTGATGGTCTTTGTGGAGATGGCCATGGACCTGGAGTAGCAAAAATGTGAGTCACTGTAAAAGCCAACACATTTTCATTGATTTACAGGGTATTCCCAATGGTCCTGTGCCAACTGCAACCATAATTGACGATGTCTTTTGTTCAGCATGTGAACACACAGGTGTGGTCTGTTGCAGAGCTCCATGTTGAACAATGTATGATGAATGGTTTGCTCTGAAACACTTGTGTGTGCAATAGCATTGTGCTCTTTTGGCAGAGATGCCACAGGTCACCATATATCCTACTTTACAGAGCAGAGAAGCCTCCAAACTCTACGTTCTGTGAAGAGTCACGGATGTTGAACCGTGTAGTGCCTAGTGGTAGTTTGTGTCATTCTACCTCTTGCCATAGATGCTCACGACATTTGCACATGAAAATTTGAGATACTCACTCACAGGCTCTGTGTAATAATTATCTACTCTTTGTCAAAGCTGCTTCTCTCAATGGATTTTCCTATTTTGAGCCCATATCTTCGCTGACATGATACCACATCTATTTAGGTTTTCTGTGATTTACATTAATCGCACCAGGCAAATTCCGGGATGGTTCCTTTCAAAGGGTGCGGCCGACTTCCTTCCCTAATCTGATGAGACCAGTGACCTCGCTGTTTGGTCTCTTCTCCCCCCCCCCCTTCCCCCTCCCGCATAATTTTGCTACTGCATTGCGTGCCAATGACACCACTAGGTGGCATCCAACATTGCTGTGGACATTGTCTGGCAGGTTTAAACTGTGTTCTGGACTGAGACTCGAACTCAGGACCTTTGCCTTTCACAGGCAAGTGCTTTACCAACTGAGCTACCCAAGAATGACTGACGGCCCATCCTCACAGCTCCAATTCCACCAGTACTTCATCTTCTACCTTCCAAACTTCACAGAAGCTCTCTTGCAAAACTTGTAGGACAAGCACTCCTGGAACAAAGGATATTGTGGAGATATAGCTTTGCCACAGCCTGGGGGATGTTTAGAGAATAAAATTTTCACTCTGCATTGGAGTGTGCGCTGATATGAAACTTCCTGACAGATTAAAACTATGTGCTGGACAGAGACTCGAACTCGAGATCTTTGCCTTTTGTGAGCAAGTACTCTACCATCTGAGCTAACCAAGCATGATTCACTCAAGTTTCGCAGGATTGCTTCTCTGAAGTTTAGAAGATAGGAGACAAGATACTGGAGGAGCTGGAGCTGTGAAGGTGGGTCGTGAATTGTGCTTGGGTAGCTCAGTTGGTAGAGCACTTGCCCACGAAAGGCAAAGGTCCTGAGTTTGAGTCTCAGCCTGGCACAAGTTTTAATCTGCCAGGAAGTTTCAGTGGTCATAATGTTTTGGCTTATCGGTGTATGAACTGAAGTGGTAGCAGTGGTTGATGTGCATTAAGATTTAAATCCTTGTCATTATGTGTGGATACATGATAAATGTGACTATACAATTCTCTCCAAATTATCTTCAGGTGCTTGATGAATTTCATGAAACTCAGTATTGCTTTGTTTCAGAAATCTGGTTGTCCAGCTGTAGTTAGTGCTTCAAGCAGTGTTACTGAAGGAGATCAGTGGGTAACTGCTGCTCTCGACAATGTGCAGGGGCAGGTAAATATATTTTATGTTTGGATTGGAAAATCAGTTGCTGTTATATTACAATATGCAAAAACATACAGGTACGACAGTAGGTTGACGTAAATGGCCATATCGTTAGATTGCATTGTCTCAAAAGTGTAAATTTTTCACACTACTAAGGGATTATTCACCTTAGTGTGCGACGTAAATTTAAACTTGTTACCTTTACCTATTCCTGAGAAGAAGGGGTCCTAACAGTCTGGCGGACACACAGATAGGAAGACATACATCAAAGTGGACCTATAACAGGGTGTATACACCCCAAAACAAGTGGGAAATCTGGGAAAAAACCTGGAATTGTTTCATCTAGGAGAAAAGTGGGGAAACCCATGAATTTTTTAGAAATCTGACAATTTTTCATTGTTTTAGTTTTGAGTTAAATTTTTGTAATTTTGAGAGGTAACAACTGATACTGTAACAAAGAATTTTAATTTAGCCCACTACTGCAGAATAATCATGCGGGATTAAAACATAAAGGATAGAAAAACACCAATATAAAACTTTTGCAAAGAAAATATGCCTTTTACAACAACAAAACACAGTGTGCAAATAAGCATCCACCAACAGCAAAATGTGTCAAAGGCTTTAGGGTAAAGACTATGCAATACTTCATAACAGCAAACTGCTTTCACTGAGCATGGTGTGACAACTGTTTAAATTAGTTTCACTTGAGCAGTTGCCCACGGCCTCATATGCATCTGCTGAGCTGTAGTTGCATATGAGCTGCACCTTCTTCCAATTCTTGTTACATGAAGTGTGGCTGTTAGCTGTATAAGCAGTAACAGCAGGTAGCCAGATGCTGCTCAGAAAAAATTTACTGATGTGCTCAAGCTGCCAGGTTCACTCACGCACGGAGCAGTCATTACAGTGTGGAGTAGTCTCCATGTGGCCGTAGTTTGTGTTTCGTGGGTTTGCTGTTCTCTCTTCATGTTCAGCTCTCACATCAAATGAAAATAAAATGGATATCTGTGGCTGGGGGCTATCAAATGAATTAAAATACAGTCACATAATTACAGAAGACTTAAATATGTTATTAGTTTCAGTTTTCTGGTTCTTTTTTATTTCCATATTATTGGTAATCAAGCATTAATTGCTTTGCAGAACAATGAAGTTATTTTTTTAAGTTTACTAAAGAAATTTGGCTTTTATTAATATTTTTCACAAAGGCAATCAGTTTATTGGAAATGAAGTGTTCCATTATACATTATTACCTAATTTCAACTGTTCACTGAATTTTAAGTGCACATTTTCATCTTCAGGCACGTGTGGCATTATGCCATAATAAAAAACCAAGTATTAGATTATACAGTAGTGGCACTCCCCAAGAAAACTGGCTTCCCAAAAACCACACTGAAAAGCTTTGCAGAATTTTACATATCTTCTTTCCGTGAAACACTGTTTTTAAATCAGAAGACATGTTTCAAGACTTCTCTGGTACCTTGCCTGGGCTTGATGTTATTTCTTAATTTGTGTTGTTTGCATCTTAAATCTGCAGAACACCATTTTTGAATAAATTATAGACTGGTAGCACACCGTGTTTTACCATAATAACTCACCACAAGGGTAACACAAGGGAAAAAAAATAAATAAATAAAAAACCGTCATGAACTTTTCCTGTCTATGTTCACGCAACTGAACAATGATGTTGGTATTGACTATGACTAAATCACATTTGCTATGCTCTGTCATTTGCTGGTGAGATAACATGTCTGACAAAAGTGTATCGCAATCTCGATTTCAGTGCTTCGGAAACTAATATGCTGTGTTTGGTGAAATTCATATGTATACTTTCGTAATACAAAAATACGCAATGTACATGTTGCTGTGCATCAAATATCTTTCCAAAATGCATTATTTTTTTTTTGCTGGGTTTCATGTCCTAAAGTGCCAGGATAAAATCTTTATGATTCACGGGAAAGTATAGTGTCACGTAACATGAAGAAATGTGTTTTTACCAGAGAAAATGTGTATTTTCACCAGGGGAAAAGTGTATTTTTAACTGGAAAATCTGGGAAAATCCAGAAAAGTTCATTCCTTGTCCGCATACGCACCCTGTATGAAATTTGCTTTTGCTGATTGAGCTACTGAACCCTAAAAAGGGTTATGAACTAAACATATGCACTGTAAAAGAAGAGTCAGAAGAAAATAGAAGAAGTTGACTGGAACATCAACAAACAATGGCTACCGTATTTACTCAAATCTAAGCCGCGCTTTTTTTCTGGTTTTTGTAATCCAAAAAACCGCCTGCAGCTTAGAATCGAGTGCAAAGCAAGCGGGAGTTCTGAAAAATGTTGGTAGGTGCCGCCACAACTAACTTCTGCCGTCGAATATATGTAGCGCCACACAGGCATGCTTTGTAGGCACAAAGATAAATACTGGCACCAAAATCTCTGCATCAGTAAATAAATTAAAAAAAAAAAAAAAAAGTGGAAGACGAGCCTTTTTCCTCCGCCCGGAGTTTCGACCACTGCATTTTGGTACATTATCCAACGAAGTAAATACAAATTCTGTATTGTTGATCTTCGCATGTAGCAGCATTTCAATGTACTACGAAAATCCGACTGGCAAGACTGTTTGGGATGTTTGTCAGTATGGCCAACTGCATGTTCTGAATTTTTTCCTACCTGTGAGAAGAGATGGTTGCTAATAGGAGCTTTTATGAATTGTGAATCACATGTAGTATTCTCTTCGCCATAAGATTAATACGAATATAAACATTTTGCCATGTATTGTTTCGTGTTTGCTACTATCTCATTTAAATCCTGTCTGCCTAATAAACTACGAAACTAGAGTGAGACAACAGCAAACGCGGAAGAATATACATATCATGTCATGTTTATATTCGTATTATTCTTATGCCTGATAGTGATACAGTCAGAAATGAAGCACGGCAACTGACTAGATTTTTAAATCTAAGATGACTAATTTCTGTGCAGAATGTAATGAACCAAAGAGGCGCCTGCAAAGATTTTGGAACGGAGAAAAAGTTTCGCTAAAATTTCGTTCAGAACATCATCTATCATACGCAGTCTATTATTTGGTTCTTGTTGATCATTATCAAAGAAAGCAGTAGTGTAAGTAACAACAAATGTTTCGCTAATGAGACGACTCCTCTTATTTTTTATTTGTAAGCGGCGGTAGCGCGCACAAAAGCAAGCCACGTCGCGAGCGGCGACAGGCCGTAAACACGCACTATCAGAACGCGACAAACAATGCATGACACAGTGCAGTAATGCATTTTCAGCTTAGAGTGACGTAAACACCTATAACAAAGAGAACGGCACTTATCAGATCAAAGAAAAATAAGCAATCAATTCAAACCAGACGTAGCACGTGAAAAAGGAAGGATATCCGTATAAATACGGACGGAGCGCGTGACGCGTAGCAATGGCTACCTGGTAAACCGTAACTGCTAAGCTTATGACTCGAACCAAACTACTGCAGCTGTATCGTCATTCATTCGACCTAAATTGTGTCTCATATTACAACTAGACGAACTTTGTTTCGATTTGGAGGTGCAACCAAAAACTTTTCTCTCCCCTTGAATTTCGAGTCTCAAATTTCAGGTGCGGCTTAGATTCGGGAAAAATTTGTTTCCTTGATTTCGAGTCTCATTTTTCAGGTGTGGCTTAGATTCGAGTGCGGCTTAGATTCGAGTAAATATGGTAATGAAAAATTACCAGTAAAAATAAAGAAATGTGATCAAGTAGGAAAATGAGACCCTGGAAGACTGAGGAAGAAATGGGAACCATAGCTTGTAGTACATAGCCTAAAATGGAAAGTAAAGAAGAGATGTGGAAGTAGAAGACAAAGAAGTAGTAATTCAACATTTTTGAGTCATCAGTTTTCTGACTGGTTTGATGCGGCATGCCATGAATTCCTCTCCGTGCCAACCTCTTCATCTCAGAGTAGCACTTGCAACCTATGTCCTCAATTATTTGCTGGATGTATTCCACTCTCTGTCTTCCTCTACAGTTTTTGCCCTCTACAACTTCCTTTAGTACCATGGAAGTCATTCCCTGATGTGTTAACAGATATCCTATCATCCTGTCGCTTCTTCTTGTCAGTGTTTTCCACATGCTTCTTTCCTCTCCGATACTGCGGAGAACCTCCTCATTCTTTACCTTATCAATCCATCTAATTTTCAACATTCGTCTGTAGCACCACATCTCAAATATTTCAATTCTCTTCTGTTCTGGTTTTCCCATGGTCCATGTTTCACAACTGTACAATGCAGTGCTCAGAAATGTCTTCCTCAAATTATGGCCTGTGTTTGATAATAGTAGACTTTTCTTGGCCAGGAATACCCTTTGTGCCAGTACTAGTCTGCTTTTGATGTTCTCCTTGCTTCATCTGTGACTGGTTATTTTGCTGCCTAGGTAGCAGAATTCCTTAACTTCATCCACTTCATGACCATCAATCCTAATGTTAAGTTTCTCGCTGTTCTCATTTCTGCTACTTCTCATTAGATTGTTCATTCCATTCAGCAGATCATTTAATTCTTTTTCACTTTCACTCAGGATAGCAATGTCTTCAGCGAATCATATCATTGATATCCTTTCATCTAGAATTTCAATCCTAGTCCTCAACCTTTCTTTTATTTCCATCATTGCTTCTTTGATGTACAGATTGGTGAAAAACTACGTCCCTGTCTTACACCCTTTTTAATCCTAGCACTTAGTTCTTGGTTGTCCTTTCTTGTTATTCCCCCATGGCTCTTATACATATTGTATATTACCCATCTCTCCTATAGCTTATCCCTATTTTTCTCTGAATTTCCAACATATTGCACCATTTTACATTGTCGAACACTTTTTTCAGGTCAACAGATCTTGTGAATGTGTGTTGATTTTTCTTAAGTTGTGCTTCCATTATCAGCCACAACGCCAGAATTGCCTCTCTGGTGCCTTTACCTTTCCTATAGCCAAACTGATGGTCAGGTAATGCATCATTCTTCTGTATATTATCCTTGTCAGCATCTAGGATGCATGAGCTGTTAAGCTGATTGTGTAATAATTCTCACACTTGACAACTCTTGTAGTCTTTGGAATTGTGTGGATGATATTTTTCTGAAAGTCATAGGGTATGTCGCCAGACCCATACATTCTACACACAAACATGAATAGATGTTTTGTTGTCGCTACCTCCAATGATTTTAGAAATTCTGATGGAATGTTATCTATCCCTTCTGCGGCTCCTTTCTACCTACGAATCCTCAGTTATTTGTTGAACATTTTGAGGATAAGTTTGGGGAAGTGACAGTGCTGTTCAAGATGAGAAGCAGTGCAGTCTTGATTCAGACAGCATCCTCGGCCCAATCCCAGGCATTACTCGCCTGTGACTGGCTGGGTGATATTCCTGTTTCCATCAGTCCCCATAAAAGCCTCAACATGGTCCAGGGGATTATTTTCCATCGCATCCTCCTCTTGCAGTCTGACGATAAGCTCCACGCCAATCTAGAATGGCGGGGTGTTCATTTCATCCGGTGCATTTACAGGGGACCCAAAGACAACAGGGTTGCTACTGGTGCCTTCATCTTTGCCTGTGAGGGTGATCAATGCCCGAAAAGGTGAAGGTGGTGGTTTATCGCTGTGATGTTAAACCATACTTCCCTCCCCCTATGCGGTGCTTTAAGTGCTGGGAATTCAGGCACATGTCTTTCCGCTGCACTTCCAGCACCCCATGTTGAGACTGCAGGCGTCCACTTCATCCAAATACTCAATGTGCGCCTCCTCCCACTTGTATCAACTGTGGAGAGCAGCACCCCCCCTGCTTGCCAGACTGCACAGTATTGGAAAAGGAACGGAATATCATGGAGTACAATACCCTGGACTGGTAGACTTACCAAGAGGCTAAACGTAAATTTGAAAGATAACACCCCATTTGGTTGATGTCCACATATGCTGCAGCTACATTACCATCGCTGTCACAAGTACCAGTTGTGCCACACTCTGTGCCCTGAACAGTGGGCCCTCCAGACCTCCATAATACATCTGCCCACTTGGTGGTAAGGGGAAAATCTCCTCCCATTGCTCCTTCTTAAGCAAGCCCCCCTCTCCCCTCCGCAAAACACAGGGGACATTGGTCCCCTCCCCCAAGCCAAAGAAGCAATAGCCTCCTCCGGCTCCTCTCATGTGGAAGGGGTCCTTTGAGACCCACTCTCCGAAGCGCTCCGTTAATGCCACAGCGGACGCTCGCTAGTGGCTAAAGGAGTCAAATGCTGCTGGACAAAGAGCTTCATTGTCTTCCTCCATACCTGAAGCTACTTTGGAGAAGTCCTCCCAGCAAGCCCCTAAAGAGAACCGAGGGAGCAAGCAAACAAAGAAGTCAGCTAAGAAAAAGGACCCTCCAGTGACCCAACACCACCACTCCCTACCAGTTTTGCACCTGAGGATGAGGTGGAGATCTACATCTACATCTACATCCATACTCCGCAAGCCACCTGGCGTTGTGTGGTGCCTTATCAGCCCGACCGGAAGTGAATTATAGTGCAACACGGGCCTAGTAATACTAGGGCCCGTGTTGCCCGGCAGCCTTGTCCAGCGGCTAAGTCCCGTTCAAGGTCACCCGCCTAGCGTGCAACCAAGAGCGGCACGGCCACCAAAACAAAAAGTGAATAGATTTTTTTAATAAAAAAAGGGAGGATGATAAGGAAAAGAGATAAGGAAAGGACAGAACACACTTTATTGTCTATAGTAAATTATACAATCACCGTTGATCTTTATTTTGCAATTGCCATTGCCAACTTTCGCCCATAAAAAGAGATACTCATCAGCATTTAACTTCTTCTTCCTTCTCGTAGTCAAACCAAATGACATGCTTGGAACAAGAGTACCATAAGGCTGTTTAGCCAAGAGTCCTGTTGTCTCAGCTATACTCCATGTCTTCCAAGCCAAAATGTTAGCATTTGGAAATGCTTCAAGGCCACCATAATCTGCTTGATTGTCCCCTGAGGACCTGCATCTCAGTGATGCCTCATCCACAATAGGAATGGATACAAATACTCAGTTGGTGGCAGCAGGTGGCTCTGAGACATAACCTGCCTCCTTGCATGCTTTGTGCCTTCCCAGCCTCACGATAACGTCATCCTCCAGTGGAACTGCTTCTGTTTTTTCCACAACCTGGCTGAGTTATGGCAGCTGTTAAGATTTACACCTGCTTTCTGCATTGCCCTTCAGGAAACCTGGTTCCCGGCAATGCCGACCTTTGCCCTCCGTGGCTATTGGGGACATTAATAGAACCGTAGCGACTATAATAGTGTGTCAGGTGGAGTTTGTGTCTATGTCCTGAACTCAGTATGCAGTGCCCCTTCAAACCCCTCTTGAAGCTGTGGCTGTTAGGATAAGGACGATGCAGGAAATAACTGTCTGCAACGTATACCTTCCTCCAGATGGTGCAGTACCGCTGAACATGTTGACTGCACTGATTCATCAACTCCCTAAACCTTTTCTACTTTTGGGAGATTTTAATGCCCATAACCCCTTGTGGGGTGTCACCGTGCTTATTGGCCGAGGTAGAGATGTCAAAACTTTCCTGCCTCAACTCGACCTCTGCCTCTTAAATACTGCCCCCCCCCCCCCCCCCCCCACACACACACACATTTCAGTGTGGCTCGTGGCACTTACTCGGCCATTGATTTATCAATTGGCAGCCCAGGTCTTCTCCGATCTATCCACTGGAGAGCCCATGATGACTTGTTTGGTAGTGACCACTTTCCCATCTTCCTGTCACTCCCCCAGCGCCATTTCCCTGGACGTGTACCAAGATGGGCTTTAAGCAAGGCAGACTGGGAAGCTTTCACCTCTGCTGTCACCGTTTGAATCTCCCCCCACATGGTACCATAGATGTGGTAGTTGAGCGGGTCACTAGAACGATCATTTCTGTGGCGGAAAATATGATCCTTTGTTTTTTAGGGTGCCCCGGCAAAATCCAGTTCCTTGGTAGTAGCTGGAAATTGCTGAGGTCATTAAAGAGCATCGTCATGCTCTACAGCAACATATGCGGCACCCTTCCCTAGAGTACCTAATAGCTTTTTGACAGCTCTGTGCCCACGTCTGCCAGCTTCTAAAAATACAGAAACAGGAATGTTGGGAGAGGTCGGTCTCGACAATTGGGTGCCATATGTCTCCTTCCCAAGTCTGGACAAAGATAAGATATGTTTGTGGGTACCAGACCCTGAAAGGTGTCACGGGCATTAACATCAGCCGTGTATTATCTGCCAACACAAACGCAATTGCCGAGCACTTTGCTGATCACTATGCTCGAGCCTCTGCGTCAGAGAATTATCCCCCAGCATTTTGCACCCTTAAACAGCAGATGGAAAGGAAAGCTCTCTTGTTCACTGAATGTCACAGTGAATGCTGTAATGCTCCATTTACAGAGTGGGAGCTCCTCAGCGTCCTTGCACAGTGCCTTGACACAGCTCCTGTAGTCACATGGTCTACTGGCTCCATGTCATGGTGGCCTCCGCCAGGGTTGCTCTACCACCGATGATCTTCTGTCCCTCGAGTCTGCCATCTGGACAGTCTTTTGCAGATGCCAACATCTGGTTGCCGTCTTTTTTGATTTACGAAAAGCTTACGACACGAGCTGTCAACATCATATCCTTTCTACATTATGTGAGTGGGATATCTGGGGCCCATTCCCAATTTTTATCCAAAATTTCCTATCGCTCTGTACTTTCTGTGTCCAAGTTGGTGCCTCCCATAGTTCCCCCATATCCAGGAGAATGGGGTGCCGCAGGGCTCTGTATTGAGTGTATCTCTATTTTTAGTGGTCATTAACGGTCAAGCAGCAGCTGTTGGGCCGTCCGTCTCACCTTCTCTGTATGCAGATGACTTCTGCATTTCGTCCTGCTACACCAGTACTGGTGTTGCTGAGCGGTGCCTACAGGGAGCCATCCACAAGGCTTCACCTTCTCTGTATGCAGATGACTTTTGCATTTCGTCCTGCTACACCAGTACTGGTGTTGCTGAGCGGTGCCTACAGGGAGCCATCCACAAGGCTTCACCTTCTCTGTATGCAGATGACTTTTGCATTTCGTCCTGCTACACCAGTACTGGTGTTGCTGAGCGGTGCCTACAGGGAGCCATCCACAAGGCTTCACCTTCTCTGTATGCAGATGACTTTTGCATTTCGTCCTGCTACACCAGTACTGGTGTTGCTGAGCAGTGCCTACAGGGAGCCATCCACAAGGCTTCACCTTCTCTGTATGCAGATGACTTTTGCATTTCGTCCTGCTACACCAGTACTGGTGTTGCTGAGCGGTGCCTACAGGGAGCCATCCACAAGGCTTCACCTTCTCTGTATGCAGATGACTTTTGCATTTCGTCCTGCTACACCAGTACTGGTGTTGCTGAGCGGTGCCTACAGGGAGCCATCCACAAGGCTTCACCTTCTCTGTATGCAGATGACTTTTGCATTTCGTCCTGCTACACCAGTACTGGTGTTGCTGAGCGGTGCCTACAGGGAGCCATCCACAAGGCTTCACCTTCTCTGTATGCAGATGACTTTTGCATTTCGTCCTGCTACACCAGTACTGGTGTTGCTGAGCGGTGCCTACAGGGAGCCATCCACAAGGCTTCACCTTCTCTGTATGCAGATGACTTTTGCATTTCGTCCTGCTACACCAGTACTGGTGTTGCTGAGCGGTGCCTACAGGGAGCCATCCACAAGGCTTCACCTTCTCTGTATGCAGATGACTTTTGCATTTCGTCCTGCTACACCAGTACTGGTGTTGCTGAGCGGTGCCTACAGGGAGCCATCCACAAGGCTTCACCTTCTCTGTATGCAGATGACTTTTGCGTTTCGTCCTGCTACACCAGTACTGGTGTTGCTGAGTGGTGCCTACAGGGAGCCATCCACAAGGCTTCACCTTCTCTGTATGCAGATGACTTTTGCATTTCGTCCTGCTACACCTGTACTGGTGTTGCTGAGCAGTGCCTACAGGGAGCCATCCACAAGGCTTCACCTTCTCTGTATGCAGATGACTTTTGCATTTCGTCCTGCTACACCAGTACTGGTGTTGCTGAGCGGTGCCTACAGGGAGCCATCCACAAGGCTTCACCTTCTCTGTATGCAGATGACTTTTGCATTTCGTCCTGCTACACCAGTACTGGAGTTGCTGAGCGGTGCCTACAGGGAGCCATCCACAAGGCTTCACCTTCTCTGTATGCAGATGACTTTTGCATTTCGTCCTGCTACACCTGTACTGGTGTTGCTGAGCGGTGCCTACAGGGAGCCATCCACAAGGCTTCACCTTCTCTGTATGCAGATGACTTTTGCATTTCGTCCTGCTACACCAGTACTGGTGTTGCTGAGCGGTGCCTACAGGCCATCCACAAGGCTTCACCTTCTCTGTATGCAGATGACTTTTGCATTTCCTCCTGCTACACCAGTACTGGTGTTGCTGAGCGGTGCCTACAGGGAGCCATCCACAAGGCTTCACCTTCTCTGTATGCAGATGACTTTTGCATTTCGTCCTGCTACACCTGTACTGGTGTTGCTGAGCGGTGCCTACAGGGAGCCATCCACAAGGCTTCACCTTCTCTGTATGCAGATGACTTTTGCATTTCGTCCTGCTACACCAGTACTGGTGTTGCTGAGCGGTGCCTACAGGGAGCCATCCACAAGGCTTCACCTTCTCTGTATGCAGATGACTTTTGCATTTCGTCCTGCTACACCTGTACTGGTGTTGCTGAGCGGTGCCTACAGGGAGCCATCCACAAGGCTTCACCTTCTCTGTATGCAGATGACTTTTGCATTTCGTCCTGCTACACCAGTACTGGTGTTGCTGAGCGGTGCCTACAGGGAGCCATCCACAAGGCTTCACCTTCTCTGTATGCAGATGACTTTTGCATTTCGTCCTGCTACACCAGTACTGGTGTTGCTGAGCGGTGCCTACAGGGAGCCATCCACAAGGCTTCACCTTCTCTGTATGCAGATGACTTTTGCATTTCGTCCTGCTACACCTGTACTGGTGTTGCTGAGCGGTGCCTAAAGGGAGCCATCCACAAGGCTTCACCTTCTCTGTATGCAGATGACTTTTGCATTTCGTCCTGCTACACCAGTACTGGTGTTGCTGAGCGGTGCCTACAGGGAGCCATCCACAAGGCTTCACCTTCTCTGTATGCAGATGACTTTTGCATTTCGTCCTGCTACACCAGTACTGGTGTTGCTGATCGGTGCCTACAGGGAGCCATCCACAAGGCTTCACCTTCTCTGTATGCAGATGACTTTTGCATTTCGTCCTGCTACACCAGTACTGGTGTTGCTGATCGGTGCCTACAGGGAGCCATCCACAAGGCTTCACCTTCTCTGTATGCAGATGACTTTTGCATTTCGTCCTGCTACACCAGTACTGGTGTTGCTGAGCGGTGCCTACAGGGAGCCATCCACAAGGCTTCACCTTCTCTGTATGCAGATGACTTTTGCATTTCGTCCTGCTACACCAGTACTGGTGTTGCTGAGCGGTGCCTACAGGGAGCCATCCACAAGGCACAGTCATGGGCTGTAGCCCACGTCTTCCAGTTTCCGGGCACCAAGTCGTGTCTAATGCTCTTCTCTTGGCATTGCACCATTCATCTGGAACCAGAACTTTACGTTAATGACGATCCACTCACTGTAGTGGAGACATATCAATTCTTAGTACTGGTTTTCAATGCCCGATTGACGTTGCTTCCTCATCTTATTCAGCCGAAGGAGAAGTGCTGGCAGCACCTCAATGCCCTCCGCTGCCTGAGCAACACCAACTGGGGTGCAGATTGCTCTATGCTGCTACAGCTCTACAAAGCCCTTGTTCAATCCTGCCTTGACTTTGAGAGTCTGGTTTATGTTTCGGCAGCATCCTCAGCATTGCATTTACTCTCCCCTGTGCACCACTGTGGCATTTGACTGGCAATGGGAGCTTTTAGCATATGTCCAGTGACCAGTGTCCTGGTGGAGGCCGGAGTCCCTCCATTGAAGGTTAGGCTTGCACAACTGCTCTCACCAGTTACGTTGCACACATTTGTAGTTCTCCTGAGCATCTGAATTACCGTCTCCTTTTCCCACCCTCGATGGTTCATCTCCCGCAACGGAGGCCCAGTTCAGGGCATATGATAGGGGTTCACGTCCGGTCTCTTCTGTCCACCTATACTTGAGGTCCATTCACGTACAACTCCATGGTGTACACCTAGGCTGAAGCTTTGCTTGGACCTTTCCCCATGGTCCTAAGGACTCGGTTAACCCCGTGGCTCTCCTCTTGATTCTTAACATGTGCCAAGACCATGAAGTGAAGTGCTTTGCACCAATGCCAAGAGGGCTGATGGTCACATTGGCTTCGTGTATGTTCATGGAGGACATATTGAACAGCACTCTTTGCCAGATGGCTGCAGTGTTTTTACTGCCGAACTGGCAGCCATTTCTCGTGCTCTGGAGCCCATCAGCTCTTGCTCTAGCGAGTCTAATCAGAACAAGGGATGGATGACCTAGCAGTGTGGTCCCTCCCCCCCTCTTTTAAACCAACCGACCATTTAAGCGTGAGATTCCCATTGCACTCTTAATTTTACCACCCTTTCTTTTAATTTTGCCAAAGGTTGTTTTGACTTTCCTATATACTGAGTCATTCCTTCAGACAATCACTTCTTTTTCTATTTCTTAACATTTTTTATGCTGCCATTTCATGTTAGCTTCCCTGCACTTCCTATTTATTTCATTCCTCAGTGAGCTGTTTTTCCATATTCCAGAATTTCCCTGTTCATATTTGTACTTCCTCCTTTCATCGATCAACTACATTATTTCTTCTGTTACCCATTGTTTCTTCACAGTTACCTTCTTTGTACGTATGTTTTTCTTTCCAACTTCTGTGACTGCCCTTTTTGGAGATGTCCATTCCTCTTCAACTGTACTGCCTACTGCGCTATGTCCATTCCTCTTCAACTGTACTGCCTACTGCGCTATTCCTTGTTGCTGTATCTATTGCCTCATAGAACTTCAAGCATATCTTGTCATTCCTTAGTATTTCTCCATCCCACTTCTTTGCTTATTGATTCTTCCTGACCAAGGTCTTAAACTTCAGCCTAATCACTACTACATTGTGATCTGAGTCTGTATCTGTTCCTGGGCACGCCTTACAATCTAGTTTCTGATTTTGGAATCTCTGTCTGACTATGATGTAATCTAATTGAAATCTTCCCGTATCACCCTACCTTTTCCGAGTATACCTACTCCTCTTGTTATTCTGGAACAGAGTATTCACTGTTAGTAGCTGAAATTTATTACAGGACTCAATTAGTCTTTCTCCTGTCTCATTCTTTGTCCCAAGCCTATATTCTCCTGTAACCTTTTCCCCTTCTCCTTCCCCCACAACTGCATTCCGGTCCTCCATGACTATTAGATTTTCATCTCCCCTTACATACTATGTTACCCATTCAATATCCTCATATACTTTCTCTCTCTCTTCATCTTCAGCTTGCGATGTCAGCATGTATACTGGAACTATCATTGTCAATGTTGGTTTGCTGTCAATTCTGATAAGAACAGCCCTATCACTGAACTGTTCACAGTAACACACTCTCAGCCCTACTTCCCTATTCATAATAAATACTACTACCATTATACCAATTTCTGCTGCAGTTGATGTTACCTTTACTCATCGGACAAGAAATCGTTGTCTTTCTCCCATTTCACTTTAGTCACCCCTACTACACTCACACTCATAAATTAAGGATAATGCTGATACATGGTGAAACAATACTCTGGTGGGCGGTTTGCAGGTTTAAATCACCTTGGGGTATGACTATGCAGTGCATTTGACCTGCGGTCGTTGCACGGTGGCTCTGGCAGCATTCCACATACGCAGAGGTGTGTTGGTGCCTGTCAGAGTACAGTGCAGCGAGTAAGTGCGCAGACGTTTTCAGATGTGCTAATGGTGACTGTGTATTGAAAATGGCTCAAAGAACACATATTGATGACATTATAAGGGGTAGAATACTAGGGCGACTGGAGGCTGGTCAAACACAGCAGGTCATAGCAAGGGCCCTCTGTGTGTCACAAAGTGTGATCTCAGGATTATGGCAACCATTCCATCAGACAGGAAACGTGTCCAGGCGCTACAGTACGGGACGTCCACAGTGTACAACACCACAAGAAGACCGAAATTTCATTATCAGTACCCGCAGATGGCCACGGAGTACTGCAAGTAGCCTTGCTCGGGACCTTACCGCAGCCACTGGAACAGTTCTCTCCAGACACACAGTCTACAGACTACTGAACAGACATGGTTTATTCGCCTGGAGACCTGCAGGGTATTCCACTGACCCCTGGTCACAGGAGAGACCGTAAAGCATGGTGTCAAGAACACAGTACATGGTCATTGGAATAGTGCTCCCAGGTTATGTTCACAGACGAGTCCAGGTGTAGTCTGAACAGTTATCCTCGCCAAGTTTTCATCTGGCGTGAACCAGGAACCAGATACCAACCCCTTAATGTCCTTGAAAGGCACATGTATGGAGGTCGTGGTTTGATTGTGTGGGGTGGTATTATGATTGGTGCACGTACATCCCTGCATGTCTTTGACAGAGGAAGTGTAACAGGTCAGGTGTATCGGGACGTAATTTTGCACCAGTATGTCTGCCTTTCAGGGGTGCAGTGGGTCCCACCTTCCTCCTGATAGATGATAACGCACGGCCCCACTGAGTTGCCATCGTGGAGTACCTTGAAACATAAGATATCAGGTGAATGTAGTGGCCTACCTGTTCTCCAAACCCCCATCAAGCACGTCTGGGATGCTCTCAGTCAACGTATCGCTGCACATCTTCAAACCCCTATGACACTTCAGGAGCTCTGACAAGCACTGGTGTAAGAATGCGAGGTTATACCCCAGCAGCTGTTCGACCACATGATCCAGAATATGCCAACCCATTGTGCGGCCTGTGTACATGTGCACGGTGATCATATCCCCTATTGATGTCGGGGTACGTGCACAGAACACAGTGACGTTTTGTAGAACATGTGTTTTGGCATGATTTACTCAACTTATCACCAATACCATGGACTTACAGATCTGTGTCGTGTGTGTTCCCTATGTGCCTATGCTATTAGCACCAGTTTTGCGTAGTGCCACGTTGTGTGGCACCACATTCTGCAATTATTCTTAATTTATGAGCATGAGTGTATATCTAGATTGAGCCTTTGCATTTCCCTTTTCAGATTTTCTAGCTTCCCTACCACAGTCAAGCTTCTGACATTCCATGCCCTGACTTGCACAATGTTATCATTTCATTGCTCATTCAGTCTTTTTCTCGTGGTCACCTCCCCCTTGGTGGTCTCCACTTCAAGATCTGAATGGGGGATAATTCTGGAATCTTTTGCCAATGGAGATATCATCATGAGACTTTTTCAGCTACAGGCTAAAAGTCCTGTGTATACAAGTTATGTGGATTTAATGCAGTGGTTTACATTGCCTTCTGTATCCTCATGTCATTGATCATTAGTGATTCTTCTACCTTTAGGGGTAGTTTCCCACCCCAGGGACAAGAGAGGCCCTGACCCTCTGTCCACTCATCTGTCCTTTTTTACAAAGTTGTAGGCAGAATGAGGGTGAGTTCTTACGCCAGAAATCTTCAGCGGCCAGCGCTGATTAATAATCAAAAGTTAAGCTGTGGCAGTTTTGGAACCTGGGACCGAGGACGATTTGATTACTAATCCAAGACGCTACCCATAGACGATTTAAATGCATTATGCACTGTGGAACACAATCACAGATGTTTACTAAATGTTTAGAATATCATTTTTCTTCTACGCATTGCATTGTGTTTTAACAGTCTTAAATTAATTTCATATTCATTGCTACAAATATGTACGTAATTTGAAGATGACCATCACTATAATGAACCTTCACAAATCCATGTTGCTCCCGTTTGAAATTTATACCATAGCAGCTGATCAGTATGAGGCACACAGGCACATGAGTTGTCAGCACCAGAAGACAAATAATAGCTAATTCCCCTTCTCACGTCTTCTAACTCACAATGGACACTCTACTTACTATTCTGTCCCTGAGGTAAGTGGCAAACTTCACTTTACTCATGACCAAATTCACCTACCTCAATTGAAATGTAAAAATATTACTGTCTCTCGAAGTATTTTAGTTTGTTACTTAGCAGGGTAACTACAATATTAAGAACCTCATAATGTAAGTTGAGGTGTTTGGATTCGGTTGCTGTATGCTAAATCCATTTTGTTATAATATTCAGTTGAGAAGGGTGGGCCGGACAAATACTTGATATGGACTGAAGTTTATAATAAAAATAAATTCAAGAAGCGTGTGTCACATAAAGTCCAAAGAAAAGCGTGGAGTGATCGTACAACAATAAGAGTATTGATACAAGTGGAACATACTCTATTGTATTATAAAGAGGATGGCTCACAGTGATTAGTATGAATTATAATTCTAATCCTTGTAATATATGTAGAAATGTGTTAGATGTGGCTGTGTAATACTTCACAAATGGTCTTCAGTTTCTCGGTGGATTTCAGGAAAATCGGTGTTCTTTTGTTTCAGAGCTCTGGTTGTCCAACTGCTGTTATTGTTTCAAACAATGATACTGAAAGAAACCAGTGGGTGAATGCTGCTATCAACAATGTGCAGGAGCAAGTAAGTATATTTTATGTTAAATTGGAAAAGCGGTTGCTGTTATATCACAATATGCAAGAACATACAGGTATGAGATATATGTTGACATAAATGGCCATATCTTTTGATTGTAATGAGTTAAAAGCTTATATTTTTCACACCAGCAAGGGATTATTCATGTGTTTGACATAAATTTGAACTTGATACCTTTACCTGTTCCTGAGAAGAATGGGTGGTAGCAGACAGATGGGCAGATGGGTAGACAGGCAATGAAGTGATTCTATAAGGGTTCTGTTTTTACCAACTGAGGTACAGAAGTGCATTAACTTTTGCTTGAAACTCTAGAAAACCTTTACAGACACACCAAATGATGCAGGAAGCCTAAGGAGATGAGTGCTTAAGTAATATTCGGTGTTATGAAAGGTTCACATGGTTTACAATTTGCTGGACGGAAGTTAAAAAGACTCTTATTCAGGACACTCTTCAATGTCTACAGATGATACTCATGTCAGGAATGTCAACAAAATTGTGCAAGCCAACTGAAGATTGACTGTCCGAGAGATTGCAGAATGTAACATTTCGGTTGGAACATGTCATGAAATCCTGACACAGCATCTTGGAATGCATTGTGTTGGCGCAAAGTTCATCCCACAGCTCATGAGTCATGAGTGACTTTGCACAAAAAATGAAATCATTGTGCTGCCTCATCCTCCGTACTCTCCATACCTTGCCCCTGTGGACTTTTACATTTCCAAATTTGAAAACCCTATTTAAAGGACAAAGATTTGCAACTACAGACAAGATAAAGGAAAATTTGCAGACTGAACTTCACCCAAACCAGCAAGAGGTATACCAAGACTGCTTCTGGAGGTGGAAGTGGTGTTGGAAGTGGTGTATCAATTGTGGAGGAGAGTATTTTAAAGCAGACCATGCACAATAAATACAAAGTAAGTGAAGAAAAATTTTGTGGATTAAGTTCTGGAATTGTTTGAACAGACCTCGTATGTTGACATATATGGCTATTTCTTTTGATTACATTGACTTAGAAACTTAAAATTGTCACAGCACCAAGGGACCATACCTTTTTGTACGTGACATAATTTGAAATTGAGACTTTTACCTGTTTGTGTGAATAAGGGGTCTTAAACAGTTGGATGGACAGTGAGAGAAAACAAAGTGATGTGATCTCACAAGGGTTCCACTTTCACCACCTATGGCACAGGGAAAAAAAAGGATATGGTTTTATCAGAAATTAACTAAACATATGGAATTTAAAAGAGGAGTTAGAAGAAAATAGGTGAAGGTGAATGGAACATCTACAAAGAATGAATAATGAAGCGTTACCAGTAAAAATAAAGAAATATGAACCAGAATGAAAACAAGACCCTGGAAGACTGAAGAAAAGATGAGAACCATACCTATTTGTGATAACCTAAAATGGGAAGTGAAGAGGAGAAGAGAAGAGAAGAGAAGAGGAAGTAGAAGAAAATGTTGTAGTAGTTCAATTTTATAATAAATATACATTCAAGAAGTGTGTGTCACATTAAGTCCGAAGAAAAGTATGCAGTGGTCATATACCAGTAAGAATGTTGACACATGTACGTGCTCCATTGTATTATTAAGAGAATGGTAGCAGTGATTTATGTGTATTAAGATTTTAATCTGTGTCATTGTACATAGAAGTGCATTAAATGTAGCTGAACATTACTTCACAAATTGTCTTTTTTTTTTTCAGTGCATTTCATGCAAATCATTATTTCTTTGTTTCAGATATCTGGTTGTCCAACCACAGTTAGTGCTTCAAATAATGTTACTGAAGGAAACCAAGAGATATCTGATGATGTAGACATTGTGAAGAATGAAGTAAGTATATTTCATGTCTGGATTGGTAAAGCAGTTTCTTTTCTATTTCAGTATACAAAAAATACAGGTATGAGATGTATGTTGACATAAATGGCTGTATCTGTTGATTGCTTTGACTCAGAAGCTTAAAGTTTTCATGCTACCAGGGGACTATAGCCCTTGGTGTGTTTCAAAAATTTGAACCTGTTCCTGAGGAAAAGAGGTCTTGACAGTTGGATGGACAGACAGACAGACGGATAACAAATCGAGTCCAATCAAATAAAATAAAATTGTTTTATTACATCTTTAAACATTTTACAATGTTCTTGATTTTGACATACAGAAATACATTAGTTACAGTACATAAAAACAAATATGTAGAAAATACATGGAGACTTTATACAAAGAATGTGACCTGCACCAAGTTTGGTTAAAATATTTGCAATTCAGGTCTACAGGATTGTCAGATTCTCACAAACAAGTGTCAGTAGATAAGATGATCTTCACAGCATGTATAAAATCTTCAAGAGTATAAAAAGCTTTATCTTTTAGTCATTTATTTGTAATATTTTTAAAAGCAGACAGTGTAACACATCATATGCCTGTAAAGTTAATTAATCAAAAAACTTAACTGCCAAATACTGGTAGATGTTAATTCTCTTCCAGTCAGGGTGTATACGCTCTAGGACAATTGGGAAATCCAGGAAAGACTCTGGAAGTTTTTATTCAGAAGAAAACAGGAAAAAATCCAGCAATTTTTTAGAATTCCAGGAATTTTTCATTGTTTTAGTTTTCAGTTACATTTTTTGTAATTTTGACTGATAAGAATTGATACTGTAACAAAGAATTTTAATTTAGTGTGCTACTGCAGAATAATACTGCAGCAAAAAAACATAACCAGGAGAAAACATCAATATAAAACTTAAAAGAAAATGTGCCATTTACAACAACAAAACAGTGCACACACAAGCATCTGCTGACAGCAAAATGTGTCAAATGCTTTGTGACGAAGACTATGCAATACTTTGTAACAACAAGCTGCTTTCAATGAACGTGGCATCACAACTGTTTGAATTAGGTTTATTTGAGCAGTTGCCATCGGGTTCATGCGCATGCGCTGAGCTGAAGTTGTGTATGAGCAGGGCTGCCTCCTGCTTCTTGCTACTTGAAGTGTTGCTGTTAAATGCGTAAGCAGTAGCTGCAAGCAGCCGGATGCTACCCGGAAAATTTTTTCTGGTGCACCCAAACTTCCAGATTCTCGCATTCATGGAGCAATCAGTTGCAGTGGGGAGTCGTCTTCACGTAACCTGTGTTTAGATTTTATGATTTTGCTGTTCTCTCTTTGTTTACAACTCTCATGCCAGATGAAAGTAAATGGATTTCTGTGGATGGGAGCTATCAAATGAATTAAAATACATTCATATAATTACAGAAGGCTAAAATATGGTATTAGTTCCAGTTTTCTGGTTTCATCTTATTTCCACATTTCTGGCAATCAAACATTAACTGCTTGCAGAGCAATGAAGTTATTTTTGTCAGTTTGCTAGAGAAATTTGGCTTTTATTAATCTTTTCCATGGAGGCAGTAAATTATTTGAAGTGAAGTGTTCCATTCCACACTATTAGCTAACTTTAACTGTTCGCTGAATTTCAAGTACATATTTTCATCTTCTTGCTTGTAAAGCATTATGCCATAATAAAGTACCAAAATGAGACAATACATTACTGGTATGCCAAGAAAATTGGCTACTGGAAAACCACACTGAAAAAAACCTTAGTAGAATTTGACATATCTGCCTCCCATGAAACACAATGTTTTTTGATCACAAGACATGTTTCAAAACTTACCTGGTACCTCCTCTAGGCTCGTTATTTCTTAATTTGTGTTGTTTACATCTTAAATTTACAGAATGCTTGCCATTCTTCAATAAATTATAGACCGGGAGCACACCATGTTTTATCATCAGAACTCCTCACAAGGCTTTATATTTACTCCTGGAGTAGAATATAAACTGCCAATTGTACAGTTTCTTGGCTTCACAAGTAATCTAGTTCTGCCAATTTATAGTTTCTTGACTTTACAGGTAACCTAGTTAATTTTTATACAGTTTGAAAAGGTCATGAAAAGCTTGTTGTTCTTAGTTCTAGTGTATAGAAACAACTGCTGTTATTTTTGTATTTTATTTTTGCAAGAAATTTACATTCCTTCTTACTAGCATTTTGCAATTCTGTGTGCACACAAATTTGATTAAAAACACTATGGAAAGAAACCTATGTTAAAGTTACCATATAGCAAAATATTAGGGTACTTTGAATTGTTGAGTCTAGTTTTGAAGTGAATATCGTTCCAAGAACTGCTTTGTAATTTTGCATTCCTTATTTGGATAGGATGTGATAAAACAATTGTCCTTAGTACAAATATTCTGTATTTCCTCTTCGAACATCATGCCCCACTGCTGCACGTGGTGATGTGGAAGACATGAAATTCCAAACAGAAATCGGCGAAAGGTGTATGAGCAGAACAAGCACAAAACACAGGCTGCCTGCGTAATTTTAGCTGTGCATATGCAGCAATGTCTGTCATCTGGTGCTCTTTGGCAATTGCTCAAACCAACCTATTTCTAACAGGTTGTGGGGAAAATATTGTGAGTGGTGATCTGAGAAGTAATACTTTCAAAACAAATTTTCTTTTACCCAAGATGAATTATGTTACATGTAAGATTGTGCGATGAATTTCTTAAATGACAGAGCATTTGACTTTCATTCAAAACTTGACACTTTGAGGACCAGTCACTTAAAAATATTTCAGCTTAAAAGACCAGACGTTTATGTCATCATTTAAAATTTTACTGGCACATTTGTGTTTAATACATTGTAAAGGTAAAGGATAAGACATGGAAAAAAAAAACAGTATTATATGTGAAAGCTTAGCTTTTTTTCCTGTACTGTATGTATATTGATTTAAGCCATGAACTTTTCCTATTTGTGTGTTCACACTACTTAATAGTGATGTTGGTATCAGCTGACAACATAATGTGCCATATGCTCTGAATATCTGCTGTCATTTGCTGGTGGGATAAGGTGACATAAGCTATGATTGGCTGACAGAAGTGCATCGCATTCTCAATTTCAGTGTTTCGAAAACTAGCCCACTGAGTTTGATGAAATTTGTATTTACACTTTTGTAATGTGAAAATATGCAGTGTACATGTTGCTGCGCATCAAAGATCTTTCCAAAATGCACTATTTGTTTTACTGGGTTTCAGTTCCTAAAATGTGGAAAGTTCTACACTTGTGTATAAAACCTTTACCTTTTAAAGGATAGATAAGTTTTACATGTCCGAGGGAAAGTATGCTGTCACTTAACACAAAGAAAGTGTATATTCACCTGGGGAAAATGTGTGTTTTCACCTGGGAAAAAGAGTATTTTTAACTGGGAAATCTGGGCAATTTTTATGTTCCTTGTTCGCATACACATCCCATGTGATGTCTAGTTGCAGGTGTATGTTTTCTTTGTCATACCTCATGTAGGTGAATTTATTTTCTGGGGGTACCTTTTTCTTTCATGTATAATAAACAGTGGAAGAATGTACGATTTGAAGTAACTGTAATATTATCACTAACATAAGTTTTAAGTTTACCCAATACAAAAATGACCCTAGCTGTTTTTGTGTATATAAAATTTGAATGTGTCTCCCAAGTTAATCTTGAACCAAGGTGAATACCAAGGAGCTCTGCTGATTTAGTATCTCTTTCTATATTAAATAGACTGAATAGAATACTTATTGTTTTGTCAGGTTTGATTCTTCACTCATTGATTTCAAACCAGTCATTAAATGCTCGTAATTGTTCTTCACTTTGTGATTTTAATTTGTCTAAGTCCTTCTTGGTATTGTAAAAGTAGTGTCATATGCACAAAGTGATCCTATAAGGATTCTGATTTTCCAGATTTAAGTATAGAACCCCAAAAAGAGTGATGATATAATCAGAAATGAACTAAATGTATGCACTGTAGAAGAAGAGTCAGAAGAAAATAGAAGTTGAATGGAACATCTACAAACAATGGATAATGAAAAATTACCAGTAAAAATAAAGAAATAGGAACCAAAAGGAAAATGAGACCTGGGAAGACTGAGGAAAATATGGGAATCGTAGCTTGTAATACACAGCGTAAAATGGAAAGTAAAGAGGAGATGAGGAAGTAGAAGAAAAAGTAGTTGTTCAACTTTATTATGAAAATAGATTCAAGTAATATGTGTCACTTAAAATCCAAAGAAAAGTGTAGAGTGGTCATATAACACTAAGAATGTTGATACATGTGGAACATGCTCTATTGTAGTATAAAGTGAAGTGCTAGCAGATCAGTAAGATTTTAATCCTTGTCATTACATGTGAAAGTGTGTTAAATGAGGCTTTACAGTACCCCACAAATTGTTATTATTTTTTTTAGTATATTTCATGAAAATAAGTATTTCTTGGTTTCAGAACTCTGATTGTCCAGCTGTAGTTAGTGCTTCAGATACTGATACTGAAGGAAACCAAGGGGTAACTGCTGTTATAGACAGTGTGAAGGACGATGTAAGTATATTTTATGTTTGGATTGTGAAAGCAGTTGCTGTTCTCTTACATTGTGCAAAAATGTGGAGGTGTGACATCTGTTGTTAAACTAACATATTATACTAAGGTTTTTATGGAAATAAGCTGAAACAATGAAATGTTCAATCATTATACAATCATTTGAAGCTTAGTGATGTAGTAGTTACTTTACTTAACACCTGTAAACCTTTCGAAAAAGGGGAGGGGAGTTCAATTCATATTTTGCTGTGAAGAATGGTTTATGTGTGTGTGTGTGTGTGTGTGTGTGTGTGTGTGTGTGTGTGTGTGTGTGTGTTTTGCCTAGATGTAGTGAGAAACAGTGCTCTGTTTACAGGTTATAGGTAGCTCTAATAGATATCATAGTAGTTCAAAATCATAACAAATCTGTAATCTGAACAATGACCCTTTATTCTAAGGTTAACACCACTAAACATAAAACAATGTGGAAGACTAATTGATATACCCCATTTCAGGAATCTGAGACTGCCTTTGTGAAAGAAGAAACAATAGTAGACTACACAGTAGATCCAGATGACTCGGTAAGAATTCAAGATATATATACACTATGTGATCAAAGCATCCGAACACCTGACTGAAAATGACTTACAAGTTCCTGGCACCCTCCATTGGTAATGCTGGAATGCAGTATGGTGTTGGCCCACCCTCAGCCTTCATGACAGCTTCCACTCTCACAGATATATGTTCAATCAGGTGCTGGAAGGTTTCATGGGGGATGGCAACCCATTCTTCATGCAGTGCTGCACTGAGGAGAGGTATAAATGTCAGTCAGTGAGGCTTGGCACGAAGTCGTTGTTCCAAAACATCTCAGAGGTGTTCTGTAGGATTCAGGTAACGACTCTGTGCAAGCCAGTCCATTACAGGGACTTTATGTTGTGTAACCACTGCGCCACAGGCCGTGCATTATGAACAGTTGCTCGATCATGTTGAAAGATGCAATCGCCATTCTTGAATTGCTCTTCAACAGTGGGAAGCAAGAACATGCTTAAAACATCAATGTAGGCCTGTGCTGTGATAGTGCCATGCAAAAAAACAAGGGGTGCAATCCCCTCCATGAAAAACATGACAACACCATAACCCTACCACCTCTGAATTTTACTATTGGTACTACACACACTGGCAGATTATGTTCGCAGAGCATTCGCCATACCCACACCCTGCCATCGGATTGCCACATTGTGTACCATGATTCATCACTCCACGCAACATTTTTCCACAGTTCAATTGTCCAAGGTTTACGCTCCTCACACCATGCAAGCCGTCATTTGGAATTTACCAGTGTGATGTGTGGCTTATGAGCAGCCGCTCGACCATGAAATCCAAGTTTTCTCACTTCCCACCTAACTGTCATAGTACTTGCAGTGGATCCTGATGCAGTTTGGAATTCCTGTGTGATGGTCTGGATAAATGCCTGCCTGTTACACATTACGAATCTCTTCAACTGTCAGCGGTTTCTGTCAGTCAACAGACGAGGTCGGCCTATATATTTTTTTGCTGTACATGTCCCTTCATGTTTACACTTCACTATCACATTGGAAACAGTGGACCTAGGGTTGTTTAGGAGTGTGGAAATCTTTCACAAAGATTTATGACAAAAGTGACACCCAATCACCTGACCACGTTGGAAGTCCATGAGTTCCACGGAGTGCCCCATTCTGCTTTCTCACAATATCTAATGACTACTGAGGTCGATGATATGGACTACCTTGCAGTAGGTGGCAGCACAATTCACCTAATATGAGAAATGTGTGTTTGTGGTGGTGTCCGGTTACTTTGATCACATATGGTATATATACACTGATTTTTAGTTTTATTACGTCATTAGTCATTACTTAATATGTTCCATATGCCTTTTGCATTATGAGCAATGCTGTGCTCACAGATAGAAACATTTGTTGTTAGAGGCTTGAATTTTCTACAGTGTAGAAATAGGTTCAAATGCCAATGTGGTTTTTCTTGCGTATTACGAAAAAATACATTTTAATTGATACAACACACTAGAGATCTCTTGAAAATACATTATTTCTGGTTCATGCAAAAGTGGCAGAAAATGTGACTTAGCATGTAAAACTGTTACTGTAGTGGTGTTAATTGGAAATAGGTTATTTTTGACTGATGTCACATGTAGGCCATCATTTATTTGTGTGGGAAGTTAAGTCATTTTTAGGTTGTACTAGAAAATCAACATTGAAGAAAAAATCAGGATCCAATCACACTATTAAAATACTTTTCAGTTATCAAGATTATTAAACTTATGCCCACATATTTATGACATGTTTACATGGGAATGGTAAAACTGACAAATCTGTTTACATTTTGCAAAAAAATGATACTTTCACATTAAATTACTAAAAATACTACTTTTCCATTGTTTACTTGAGATAGTCATTTCTGTAGTTACAGAAAATTGTTACCTGTAAGCTATAACAAGATACTTTCTGAGAAACTTTCTCCTCACCCTGATGTAAGTTAAAAGAATACTGTGTATATGAAAACAGTGTAACAAACCCTGTATAAATAAAACTTTAATTGCAGAAATGCTATTTAAAGAAAAAAAAAACTGTAATTTGTTGTCCGAAGTCTACTTTTACGCTGTTCCTTATCATAGAATCTTGATGTAATGAAAATGCAAGGGAAAATATCTTCAAGCCACTCTGGAGAATAATGGATACTGTACAGTGGTCATATTATGGTTTCACTGTTAAAGTCATTTTAACTTGTGGTCTTCCCTTTGAATAAAATTATGGTTTTTCTCTTTTCGTGGTTATGGCAAATAAGGACTGACAATAATCTGCTAACATGCTGCAGTTCCACCACCCTACAAACCACTTTTCCATTATTGCAATGTCTTGTTGAAAGCATTCCCCATGTTCACCACTTATATCCCCCAAAGTTTGAGGTGGGCAATGTCCAGATGAAAATCAAGCAAATGTAATTTTGGTGCCATATGGCACTTCATATGTTGGAAACATGTGATCATGTTATTCACAATCTCTTTATAGTCATCAGATTTGTGGTTTCCAATAAATTGCATATGCACTGACTTGAAGGCATTCCCTGTACCTTTTTCAGTCTCACTTAATGAGTTGGTAAAATCTGTATCTTGCATAAGCTGTCGTACTTGGTGGCTAAAAAATACTCCCTCTTTAATCTTTGCATTGCTTTTAGTGGGGAATCTTTCTTCCCAGATTTGCAAAAGCTTCCCCTTCTCTGTCCAGCATCTTCGCAAATGTCTGTGTTAACCGCATTTTAATATACAGATGTAGGAGATGTACATCTTCAGAGTTTACTAACGATTTATATGACATACTCCTTTTACCCGGAATGTAGACGTTTCACTTAGCCTGCTCTTTACATAAGTAATGTTCTTTGTTGTTGTGGCTGCTCCACTCACACAGAAAGCAACAGTACTTCATATAGCCTGGTTGCATACCAGTTGATAATCCTGTTACTTTCAGATCTGCACACAATTTCCAGTTATACATATCATAGTATAAGTAACTGAGTAAAACTCGCAAAGTTTCATAAGTCTCTTTCATGTTAATTGAGTATCGGACTGGAACTGAGTGATATTTCTTACTATTATGGAGGAGGACTGCCTTTAAATTTGATCTTGAGGAATCAGTAAAGTGTCTCCATTCTTTAGGGTTGTGAATGTGACACAGTGTTCCAAACAAATGGCTGATGTCACTGCAGTACAAAAACCCATTGGAGGAAAAGGTTGTTTCAAACACATTCTGGCACCTACTATATGAAGTCACTTTAACTCTCTGAATGAGCAAATTCCATCCTTGTAGTCATGAAGTCAGTAACTCAGGTTGTGCCTGTGACAGAGTAAAGTCCCAACAGAATTCATTAAGTTCTCCCGATATAATGTGATGTGGTGATGTTGATTGTGGTGGCAAATACTCTTGATCTGGAACAACATGTGTTACACTGGTTGCTGCTGCTGTTTTGTTCCCACTGCTATCGGATAACATCTGTATACGTTGTTCATCAATGGTCCAATCACTTGGTGGCATAGGAGATGGAGAAGCATCACGAGGAACTGTCTTCATGGCTGAGGGCAGGTTTGTATATAGTTTTGATTTTGCAGTTTACACTTTCACTTTGGTCAAGCAAAAGTAGCAGTCATTGTCTTCTGTTTGCAGCATGTTTTGTTACCATAAATGACAATGATGTTCAAGAACCCTGCAACGGCTAACACAAGTTGCTTGCACATGTGCCACAACAAAGATAAGGAGGAAAGGCCTTACCTTGGTCCCCAACTGTGCAGCCAAAACCCTATTTTAACACTTTTTGGTGGACTGACCCAAAAAACAGTAAAATGTAGGAAAGTATAAAGTACAGGGAAGCATAGGAAATACAACAAATGAAAATGAGTAAATTGCTCATACTGTAATTCTCTTTATGTCATTCAAAATATTAAATTAAAACAATTTAAATCTTGTCTATTTAAAATATCTGAAGAAGTTGTTTTTGTTTCCTTCTAACAGCAGTTAGCTCTGCTTGTCTCTCCACACTATACAAAGCAGCAGTCACAAAAGCAGTGGTCAGGTGCTGACACACACACACACACACACACACACACACACACACACACACACACATTCGTGGGTTTTGGGTTTCCCTCTTCATTCTGATTGTGTCCAATGGTGTAAATTAAAATGATATTCGTGTTCTAATGTGAGACTTATTATTGATAATCATTGTAAAATTAAGTAAATAAAACTTGAAACACAGTATTTTGTAAAACACTAAAGTTGGCAGTTTTCATAAATGGAGAACAGTTGGCAGGAAATCTACAGCTTATTGCCAACAAGGAGGTCACTTGGCTGGGGTATGTCATGGGTGAGAAAATGGACAGACACTGTCATGATGTTATGGGGCATCTTGAGGAGGAATGTGTACGTCTGACATCAAGTCATACCAACCTAAGACTGCCAGCATAGTACAGATTAGCATATTTCATGCAGAGGTAATGACAGTTTGCGAAAGCCTATTATAGAGACAGCCATCTTCAAAAGCAGTGTTTATTTGTGTCAAGGATTGTGAAATTAAATAAAAGCTCTTGTAATGCAACACAAGGAGCAGAAGAAAAGTTCCTACTAGAGTCACTATCATCAGATCGTGAGTGTCATTAAGGCAGTGACTTGCACACTTTCCCACCCTTCCAAACATTGCTAACCTATGATACTGGCAGCCTTGACTCAACACGCTGACTATGAAAATCTTTCTTACCACACTACATTACATGATCAATAACTTTGAGTGTAGTCTGCATTTTCTGCTTTGTTCCAAGCAGTATTGCTCGTCTGTATGGGACCCTTACCAGTTGGGTCTGATTCAAGAGCTTGAGAAGGTCCAAAGAAGAGCAGCAAGATCCGTGACTGGTACATTTAGCCATCTCGAGGGCATTACAAATCTCATAGAAAGTTTGAAGTGGGACACATACAACATGCTAAACGGAAGGGGCTGCTCACTAAATTCCAAAATCTGATCTTCACTGAGGAAGTAGAGCATATATTATTACCACCAACTTTCAAATCATGCAATGATCACCATTCAAAGATAAGGGAAATAGGGAAATTCTGACTCTGAGAAGGGATATAATGCACTTTTAGCAGAACTCTGCATAAAAATTGATGTCAAAGGAAACTTAAAATGCGGGAAATGTAACATGGAATCATTAATGATGGGAAAGCATTTTATTGAGAGAATAGGACTTCTGTTGGGACCGACAAAACTGAATATAAAAAAAGAGGAAAATGTAAAATGCAGCAACATAAAAATGAGTTTTTACTGTAGTACACCTTCTTAACTGCATGAGTAAGTTATGCCTTTGGCTCTTCACTCTATATTCCCCAGATGTGTAACAAACATATTGAGGTTATTTACACATATCTAGATATTTTGTCCAGAAGTTTCTGACAGAATATACTCATATATCACACTCTTGACATATGCATAACATGCGATACAATAGTGCTTGCCATTACAATACAGCACCAATACTCTTTTGTCAAAACTGCATGAAAACTCACCGTGTGGTAGCACAAGGCAAAATTGTGACTCCTTTTATGATAGCTAACACAAGATAGACAGACACAGAGATCAGAATAAAATAGAGAAGAAAGTTACCCAACACTGTCTGGATAATTCTGTTCAAAGGTTGAAAGAATTTGAGGGGACCATGCCTAATAAAGTACTGAGGTCTTCAAACTAATATTTGGGCTGTTCACAGCTTTACTGTGACATAGGCAGTGTGCTTATCATCTAAAAGTACTGTTTATACCATAAATAGGTTTCCCCCTTATGTTTTCATATGATTTGTTCAGCAGCAGTGAAATTTGACGAAGTTAGCTGTAGTCAAGGCAAATTAAGAAGATCCGTGACAGTTGGAAAGGCCTGGGTGTGGAGGTTTCCCACCTCAACCAATCACATAATTCAATTATGTAAACACCTCTTTGGTAATGCCTCAGTATTGTCGCAGCTCTATAGGAGGCTAACTCCAGCTGTTTGCGAGTCACAGTTGGAAGCTGACAACAGCACTGCTAGCTGTTGGGGATCTTCTTATGCTGTCTCAACTGTAGTTCCGTACTTAAAACTGTGTGAAGAAAAGTTTCTTGATTATTATTTCATCATTGTGTGTAAAAATATGTTACAGATTTCTGTGCATATCTCCTTGTCATGTATTGGTTGTATTGAGGCTCCATTGCAGGTCAATGGTATAAAAAAAGTGCACTGCAAATATTCTGCACTAGGTTTTAATCTGAACTTATTGCATTGATAAATGACAAACAGACTATAACAATAATAACTTATTTCCATCTGCTTTCTCTGATTTTGAAAAAGTTTATCAGTGGATATGGAATCAATAATTACGATATGAGGAACTGATTTGGGTTGTTATGGTAGCAAAATTATTGTACCTGAACTTCTGAAGAATGTTATTATAGTGTTCCCAAATATGTAGAATAGCATCATCTACAAATAATATTGTTTCATGATGAAGGCTACTTCGAATGTATGAAACTCTCCACCCAAAAAAGAATTTTTGTGTTTTTTAAATATAGTGCACACACTAATAATCTTTAAACTTGTAAACCTTTCACTTTATTGTTTGTGGGTGTTATGTGCACTAATACATATTTCAGTTACTAAAACAAAGCCGGCCAGTGTGGCCGTGCAGTTCTAGATGCTTCAGTCTGGAACCGCGTGACCGCTACGGTTGCAGGTTCGAATCCTGCCTCGGGCATGGATGTGTGTGGTGTCCTTAGGTTCGTTGGGTTTAAGTAGTTCTAAGTTCTAGGGGACTGATGACCACAGATGTTAAGTCCCATAGTGCTCAGAACCATTTGAACTAAAACAATTTCTTATTGTGCGGGATGTGGTATTTCTACAGCCAGGAAAAGTGGCACTGTACCTAGAAGTTAACAATGCATTGTCAGATATTGCAGGAAGTTCTGCATTTCAGGGGCATGCATCTCCTGTACGGCATTGTGAAATATCTGCAGTCGAAGAGAAGGAAGAAGATAGTATTGATACTGAGGAACATGATTTGGTTAGTATTTTTAGTATAATATTTATTGATGTATTTATTTTGAGGTTAGTTACATGGCTGCATTGCTGAAAGTTGTGTTTACTTTGATTTTCAATTTCTTTGTTGTTTCAAGTAACAATCCTAATAACAGGAATGGTTTTGTTTAATAGGAGCTGTAACCCCTTTATGTAGCATTGTTGTTGTTGGACTATCCATCACTCAGAAATTAGCTAAATCTTAAAGATGAGCCAGTAATGTGTTAGTCCATTAAACTATGTATTTAAACTTAGGTGCTATATGTTGCATATTATTTCTTTCCTGTGTAAAAATATTTAAATACCAGTTCTTAGCTTACTTTCAAGTAATCACTACCACTGTGTTACACTGTCATGCATGTTTAGCGAGATTTATAAGTTATATTCAGGTTCTTTGATTATGTCTTAAATAGGACATCTAACCAAGGATATTACTAGTTTACTCTGAAAAAAGCTCTACATCAGTGGGTGGAAATATTCAGAATCTGTGAGAAGAGCACATGCTAATAGAAATTTGTTTCACAATGTTATTTGTTATATAAAGGAAGGATTAGAGCAAAGGAGAAGACATCAAAGTATCAGAGGCTCTAAAAAAAATCAATATGAGTTCAAGTGAAATAGATATAAAAGATGAAATAAGTGCAGTCAACATAACACCACACACAAGACTAGAATCTAGGGAAGCGTCTTCTGTTTCTGATTCTGTTGCACCCCATCTCATTATATCTTTCACCTATATGCAACTATTACTCCCAATGTCCCATACAATCTCTTTTTTTTATTTTTAGGTTTTTGTCTTCATCTACAATTTTTTTCCTCGACTGTTCCTTCCAGTACCAAATTAACTACTACTGAATGCCATAGCAGAAGCAGAATTATTAAATCTGTGTTTTGATCCTGTTTCTCAAATGAAGTGATTCAAGATCAAGGGTTGTATGACAGTACAACCATCTTGAGGCTGAAACAAATTTTCTTTTTTATAATCGCAAACTTTTGTAATAATCATTGGTTAAGTAATTAACACATTGGGGAGCAGTGAGGTTCAAACCCCTATTTGTCCATCCAGGTTTAGAATTTCAGTTGGTTCCATACATTAAATAAGACAGATCTACCTACTATGTCACAGGTTTCCTAACCCTACCCATATGTGCACTGATAAACTGGAATACTGTCACCATCTCTGTTCCATAGAATTAAGTACATACAGGATACATGAAGGTTACATGATGTGGTATCAAAGATACATTTCAAGCTCCTCATTCAGGTTCGGCGTGGATGGCCGAGCAGTTGTAGGAGCTACAGTCTGGAGCTGAGCGACCACTACGGTCACAGGTTCGAATCCTGCCTTGGGCATGGATGTGTGTGATGTCCTTAGGTCAGTTAGGTTAAGTAGTTCTAAGTTCTAGGGGACTGATGACCTCAGAAGTTAAGTCCCATAGTGCTCGGAGCCATTCCTGATTCAGGTCATGAGTTCCAAGGATGTCTATCAGCTGCCGTGTCATCCTCTGCCTTGTGGCATCATGCGGATGCAGTTTGGATGGGAATGTGGTTAGCACAATACTCTCCCGGCTATTTTTCAGACTTTCCATATTGTGGAACCACTACTAATTAGTCAAGTAAGTCCTCACTTGATATCACGAGGCCGAGTGCCCCACGTACTAGTCCTCTCACCAAGGAAAAAACTGTGGCAGTACTGGGAATCGAATCCAGGCCCTCTGCATGGAAACCATCTAAGCTGACCAGTAAACTATGGAGGCAGACAAAGATGCATTACAGGTGCTAAAAATACAAAGAAATCTGTCATCATGGCCTGGTGACTGAGAATGAGTATGAAGAAAAAGTCACCTCACCTCTGATGTTCCAGTGCTTTTGTCATTAGTATCCATTTTTAGTGTCCGAGATTGAGCATTGCTACAGGAGACACTTCTGAAATATACAGATAGCTGTCACAACAGTTTGTTTATTAACTGTGAAACAGAACTCAGTTCACAGTTTCAAGGGATGTGGTGTCCACACTACTTGATTACAAACTGAAAAGTCAATCCAGACTCACAATGGCGTGACCCGTGAAAGCCGTAGTTGCTGACAAGCAGATAGGGGGCTCATGGAAATGAAGGCAAAAGGCCCCACAGCCTTGAGCTTGAGGGCAGCTGAGACCCAAGTCCAGTGCAGCGTGGCACTTGAAAGTGCCTGATGGAAGTCCAGTGACACGTTGCACTCGAGGGCTGCCAATGGAAGTCCTGTGATGTGTTGCACTTTATGTCAGCTGATGGAAGTGCGTAGAGTGTCAGACAGCAGGTGCTCATGGCAGTGGCAAAGGTGACTTCGGGCTGTAGATATGGCCAGCATAGAGCATGGCGCATGTACTGGCCCAAGCAGCCACCAGCAGATGGATACTTCAGTGGTGTTTAGTCAGCAGGTGATTTCATTTAGGAAAGTGGTGCCCACAACTGCAGTGCTGCGTACTCTGATCTGTGCACCACATATCGGTGAGGGTGGTGCCACACAATGCCATAGAGACTGTGTGAGGCTTACTTTAAAACAGCTTGATGAGTTGTGTTGATGTCTGCTGTTTACGTGCGATCTCATGGGGTAATGTTACTAGCAGGCCAGGGCTGCATCTACCCATGGTACACATCTGTAAGAATGGTGACCGTGTTGCAGTGTCAGCCCAGCATGTACAGTGCTGTTAGAAATGGACAAATACACGTAAATGATGGGATACTAAAAGATCTGTGAATATTCCAAGAATGTCTGTGTTAGAGACTTGTCTGTGCTGTGAAGTGGACTGAATAACCGTCTAAAGTAAAAAATGACTGTGTAGTACAACTGTGGAGTAACAGTTATTTTTAAATGCTGTTTTCATTTTTCATTGATATAAATAAGGCATCACAACAGAAAAACTGTATATTGACCACGTTTGTTGCACAAGATGATCATGTACAATTGCAGTAGCCACAGAAACATAGCAACTGCATCATGAAATAATTGGAACAAGTTGCCTAGTCTCCTAAATCACCCAATACTGCATGTGAATGATAATTTCACACTATATTGTCTTCTGGGAGAGTGTCTTGACAAATGTACCATTGAACATACATAGGACGATGGTGATAGTATTATGCTGTTTGGCACATCTACATAGACCTTGTGTTGTAGTAAGCATAGGAAAGGCGTGGATGAGCAAAATATCATTGCTGGGCTCTTGAAACCCTCTGTGGATGATTAATTCTTTTTTACAGGAATGACAGTTCTAAAAAAATTTCATGCCTCAAGGCCCCATGTTAATGGTAATGTGTATCATCACTTACTAGTTCTTTAACATACTTCATGAACTCTTTGTTGTTAATTATGTAGGACTTGGAATGTACAATTTTCTTGAGTAAAAAATTAACTTTCAACATATAGCAGTGTTGTCTCATGTGAAGCTGCAGATCCACGAAATATGTTTCAACATAAAAACATGCTACCATTAACATTGTTAAAGTAGTTTGCTTCCAAAACCTGCTGTTTTTGGAAATGGTCATTTCTTGGTTATAAATGTTACTCTGTGCATTTTCACGTTGTGAATTCAATGGTGAGAACATTTGTCATCAGTTCCTACTATATGGTGTTTCAACTACTCTCAAAAGTTCAAGTTTTTTTCCAAACCTGCTACTTTTAATGATCTGAAATGAAATTTTGTTTCCATCTCATGGCTATTTATTTTCTGTGCCAAAAATCAGCTGTTTTGCTATACTAAATGTAGGGCAACACAGCATTAATTAGAAAACCTGCTATTTAAGTTCTGAAGAAAATTCTTAGAAAATGTTCATTCCCAAAAATGGATAGCTTTGTGATATATTCAGTTGTGGTTGGCAAACTTGTGTTTATTGTTGGACACCTGTCACATTGTCAGCAGTGTAATAATGCTGTTATTTCTCTTCTAGTATGAACATCTTGTTATAAAGAGCATTCAGCTTGTGGTAATTATGAGTTTATTGAAATATGTTTGAAAGTGAAGATTTCGCTGACGTTGTAGAAGAAATAGAAAAGGAGAAGAGACAAAAAAGAGGTATTAACAAACAAGGATGAAATAAAAACCAAATGGAAAATAGAAAAACTGACTAAAAGAAACAAAGGGTGGAAAGTATATTGTAACCATAAAACTACCCACTTGTGTAAAACTAAGGAAATTGCTAGGAATGACATTGGAGTGTTTCACTATAAGGTTTGGACTTTGCAAGACAATGCATTCAACAGACTATTCAAGTAGCCACGATCCACACACATTCTTCAGAAAATCGAAAAAGAAACTGTTATAGAGCACCATCTACACTGTTCAGATACAATAGGGACCTTTGAGGGTGTATAAAAAACATTTCTTGGAATTTTAAGCATAATAAGGTCCAAAGTTGAGTATGATGCTAAGATGATTATGGAAGAAGATGCAGAGACGAAAGGGAGAAGAGGTGGCTCTCAAGTGACTGAAAAGATGAAATTGCTTAAAGAGGAAACAAAAGGTCATATTATATCATATTAAAAACTCATAAAACATCTACATGATTACCCTGCAATTCACAATTGTGTGACAGAGTTTTCATTGAACCATCTATAAGCAACTTCTCTGCTGTTCCACCCTCAAACAGTATGCTGAAAAAACGAACACTTAAATATTTCTCTGTGAGCTCCAGTTTCTCTTATTTTATTGTGACGACCATTTCTCACTATGTAGGTTGGTGCCAACAAAATATTTTCACCCTCTGACGAGAAAGTTGGTGTTTGGACTTTCGCAAGAAGGTACTGCCACAGCGAAAAGCGTCTTTGTTTTAATGACAGCCACCCCAATTTGTGTGTCTTAGCCATGTCTTTCTTTCCCCTGTTTTGTGATAGTAAAAAATGAGCTGCATTCTTTGAATTTTTTCGATGTACTCAATCAATCCCATCTGATGTGGATCCCACACCGCACAGCAATTCTCCAGAAGTAGGTGTTCATCCAATAAATCAGTCTTTGATTTGCTTTCCACCACAACAGTATCTGTTTGATCATTCCAGTTTAAATTATTTGTAATAGTAATCCCTAAGTATTTAGTTGAGGTTTTACTGTCTAGATTTGTGTGATTTATCATGTAACAGAAGTTTAACAGATTCTTTTTAGTTCTCATGTGGATGACTTCACATATTTCATGATTTAGAATCAATTTCCAATTTTTGCACCATACCAGTAGACTCTAAATCATTTTGCAATTTGTTTTGATCATCTGACAACATTACTTGGCGGTAAATGACAGCATCATCTGCAAACAAATTAAGACATCTTCTCGAATCGTATTCTAAATCCTTTATGTAGATCAGGAACAATAGAGGGCCTATAACGTTTCCTTGGGGAATGCCAGATATTACTACTGTTTTACTTGATGACTCTGTCAGTTATTATGAACTTCGGCCTTTCTGACAGGAAATCACAAGTCCAGTCACACAACTGAGATTATACTTCATAGACACACAATTTAATTAGAAGTCGCTTGTGGGTAAGGGTGTCAAAAACTTTCTGGAAATCTGAAAATGTGGAATTAATTTGACATCCGCTGTCAATAGCACACATTACTTTGTGAGAATAAAGAGCTAGTTGTCTTTCACAAGAATGATATTTTCTGAAGCCTTGTTGGCTATTTGTCAGTAAGTCGTTTTCTTTGAGGTGACTCATAATGCTCGAGCACAGTATGTATTCAAAAACCCTACTGCTAATCCACATTAGTGATATGGATCTGTAATTCAACGGATTACTCCTTTTTCCTTTCTTGGTGTTAGTTTCACTTGTGCAACTTTCCAGTGGCGGAGTACAGATCTGTCTATGAGTGAGTGGTTGTATATGATTGCTAAGTACAGAGCTATTGTATCAGCATACTCTGAAAGAAATCGGAGTGGTGTACAATCTGGACATGAAGCCTTGCCTTTCTCAAATGTTTTAACCTGGTTCACTACACGAAGGATATATACTTTTAAGTTATTAATGTTGGCAGTTGTTCTTGGTTTGAATTCTGAGATATTTACTTCATCTTGTGAAGGAATTTTGGAAAACCATGTTTAGTAACTCAGCTCAAAGCATAAATGGTTGCAAAAACATACTTAACTTCTTTGCAACAAATAATCCCGACAAAATAAGGAGCATCTTGACAGATACAGGGATTAGTGACTGCAAGGTAGTTGTAGCTAAACTGAACAGTCAAACCTACCAAAAATAAATGCAAAATATATCTATTTAAAAAAGCAGATAAAAATTCACTTAAAACTTCCTTCCTTGAGACAGTCTGTATTATTGTTGACAGAATAAACTGTAGAATCAACTGTGGTCCTTCAGTACAGAGCTGAGGGGAGGATCTTAATCAAAGGCTCAGACGGTTCTGCAACTGTATAAGTTGCAGATTTTTCGACTTGTGCTATAGGGTTCTGGATTTCAAGGTTCCATTAAACAGGTCAGGAGTCCACTACATGCAGGAAATGACTACACAGTTCTGAACACAGCTTTTCCAAAAATTGTCTGCAGCAGCTAATGTGACAACTCACACGCAATGGAAATATTTTATCCCTTATAACTACGAACAGGTCTGATCTTATCAACATTGTCAGCATAGAGACGGGGATTAGTTAACTTGATGTCATCATTGTGACTATGGCTGCTAAACTTAATAACTGCATCAAGAAGGCTAGGAGAGTATTTATGCTAGAAAGAACAGATAAGCAGTTGTTAGGATCATACATAGACAATGATGGACATAATTTAGTTCCAGTATGATGGATGTAGACAAATTATGGCCAATGTTTAAACTCATTGCAGATCATGCTCTGGAGAAGTATGTGCTGAGTACGTGGATTAATGACTGAAAAGACCCACCATAGTTTAATAACAAAACTTGGAAAAATCAAGGAAGCAGAAATTTTGGTACTTTTGGTTCAAGAAAAACCACAGAAATGCCAACAGGCAAAAATTAGTAGAAATTCATGCAGAAGGATGTACACCCATATCATCATTTGACCATCACACAGACCTCAGTATGGAGACCATAGTAATAGTCATCCCCAGCAGTGAGAACCAACTGAAAGATTTGAAAACAAATAGGTTGACAGGTCCAGATGGAATTCCAGTGCATTTTTACAGTGTGTGCTCTTCAGAGTTAGCTCCTTACCTAGCTTGGATTTATTGCAAATCTCTTGTCTAGCACAAAGTCCCAAACAACTGGAAAAAGTGGGGGTGACTCCTGTATATAAGGTCAAAAGAATGATATTATAAAATTACATACCAATATCCTTAACATCAGTTTACTCCAGAATTCTTGAACTTATTCTAAGTCTGAATATAATAAATTTCCATGCGACAGAAAAACTTATGTCTGCAGATCAGCTGCGATTGAGAGACCATCACTCTTGCAAATTTCAATTTGACACTTTATCGCATAACACACTGCAAACCATGGATGAAAGGTAACAGGTACATTCCATATTTCTGGAGTTCCAGAAATCGTTTGTCATAGTGCCCCACAGCAGACTTTAATTAATGTCTGAGCATCTGGAATAGGTTCCCAGATATATGAGTAGCTTTAAGTCCCTTCAAATAATAAAATCAAGTAATTTGTCCTGGGTGACGAGTGTTCATCAGAGACAAAGACATTGTTAGGGGTGTCCTAGGGCAGTACGATTGGACTACTCATGTTCTCTGTGTACATAAATTGCGTGAACAGCAATCTGTAATCTGTTTGCTGATGATGCCGTGGTGTATCATATTTGAGTGACTGTAGGAGGCTATGGGATGACTTAGATAGAATTTCTATTTGATGTAATGAATGCCACCATATTCTAATTGTAGAAAAAAGTATGTTTATGCAGGTGAGTAGGAATAATAAACTTATAATTTTCAGATAGAACGTCAGTAGTGTGCTGCAATTGCGAAGCAATACAAGATGGAACTAGCATGTAAGGTCAGTTATAGGGAAGGCAAATGGTTGGCTTTGGTTTATTGAGAGAATATTAGGAATGTGTAGCCCATCTACAAAGAAGACAGCATATGGAACATTAATGTGACCCATTATTCAGTACTGCTTGAGTGTTTGAAATCCCCTCCAGTTCAGATTAAAGGAAGAAATTGAAGCAATTCAGAGGTTGCTACTAGATTTGTTACTGGTAGATTTGATCAACATACAAGTATTACTGAGATGTTTTGTGTACTCAAATGGGAATTCCTTGAGGGAAGATGATGTTGTTTCTGCAAAACACTATTGAGAAAATTTAGGTAACAGACATTTGCAGCTGACTGCAGATCATATCTGTAGCTATCAATATACATTGTGTGTTTAGTTTCTGCATGTGTGTGACAATGCTGCTACACTACACTGTTGACACAGGTACTTCATGGGCTGATGGTGGCTCAATTATAACTGGGGAACAGGAAATGAAAACTCTCCATGTGAGTCAATCTACAGGAAGCAGACTGGCCAAAACCATGTGTACGCATGTACAGTTATAAACTCAGTATGCGAGTGATGACTGAACAGTCTACAACAATCTTCGACATGAAGTTCATGGCGAGATATGTGGTGGTTGAAATCAGTGTAAGCACTTTCCCACCCGGCTTACTGCCACTCACTGGTAAACACTTCTGTCAATGGATATGCCCATACTATGTGTCGCGTGCAACCTATATGGTAGATATTTGCACAGTTCTGCTGTGCTGCCCACACCAGGTCTTCTGCCTCCATCACAATGCCCACTGGTAGGGTACTTTTCTAAGAACCGTGAAGACAAGATAAGAAACATTAGGGCCCATACGGAGGCATATAAACAGTCACTTTTTCCTCCATTTCATTTGAGAGTGGAACTGCCATGCACTGTGGGTGGCTTGTGGAGAATGTATATAAATTCAGGTGCAGATGCAGGTGTGGATGTGGTTGTGGATGTAGTACACTTCCTGTTCAGAATTTCATCCTAAGTAATGTGAAACTCAGTATTTCATTGTCCAAGTGGGCCACTGATTTTCTAATTGTCCAACAAAAGGAATCTGGAAATCAAACTGAAGATAGTGTGAGTTATGTCTCATGTTGTAATACTAATCCTTGTGTATTGAGTATGATGCATATACACTGAAGTGCAAGAGAAACTGGTATAGACATGCGCATTCAAATACAGAGATATGTGAACAGGCAGAATGTGGCGTTACAGTCAGTAATGCCTATATAAGACAACAAGTGTCTGGCGCAGCTGTTAGATTGGTTACTGCTGCTACAATGGCAGGTTATCAACATTTAAGTGAGTTTAAACCTGGTGTTATAGCCAGTGCGCATGCAATGAGACACAGCATCTCCGAGGTAACGATGAAGTGAGGATTTCCAGTAAGACCATTTCACGAGTGTACTGTGAATATCAGGAATCCGGTAAACCATCAAATCTCTGACATTGCAGCAGCTGGAAAAAGATCCAGCAAGACTGGAACCAACGACAACTGAAGAGAATCATTCAATGTGATAGAAGTGCAGCCCTTCTGAAAATTGCTGCAGATGTCAGTGCTGGGCCATCAACATTTGTGAACCATTCAACAAAACGTCATTGATATGGGCTTTTGGAGCCGAATCCCATTTGTGTACCCTTGATGACAGCATGACACAAAGCTTTATGCCTTGCCTGGGCTAGTCAACACAGACATTGGACTGGTGATGACTAGAAACATGTTGCCTGGTCGGACAAGTCATGTTTCAAATTGTATTGAGCAGATTGACATGTAAGGGTATGGAGACAACCTCATGAATCCATGGACCCTGCATGCCAGCAGGGGACTGTGCAAGATGAAGGAGGCTCTATAATGGTGTGGGGTGTGTGCAGTTGGAGTGATATGGGACTCCTGATAAGTCTAGATATGACTCAGACAGGTGAAATGTACGTAAGCACACTGCCTGATCACCTGCATCCATCCGTGTCCATTGTGTGTTCTGATGGACTTGAGCAATTCCAGCAGGACCCCACATGTCCAGAATCGCTAAAGAGTGGCTCCAAGAACATTCTTCTGAATTTGAACACTTCTGCTGGCCATCAAACTCCCCAGACATAGACATTATTGAGCATATCTGGGATGCCTTGCAACATACTGTTCAGAAGAGACCTCCACCCCCTCGTACTCTTACAGGTTTATGGACAGCCCTGCAGGATTCATGGTGTCAATTTCCTCCAGCACTACATCAGACATTAGTTGAGTCCATGCCCCGTCGTGTTGTGGCTCTTCTGCATGCTTGTGGGAGCCCTACACGATATTGGGCAGGTGTATCAGTTTCTTTGGCTCTTCAGTGTAATTTTGGAAGACTACAGTATATAGCTGTGTACATAGAGAACTGTGTTATGTCTTTATTTCAGACTTCTGATTACACAACTGAAATTTACAGTTTTAAAAGAGATATTAACACAAGCCCTGAAGAAGCTTCCTTGTCTCACTTGTCTCATGAAGCTGAAGACAACCTTGTAAGTATTTCCACTGTTTATTAATTAAGGTAGCACAAATTACCTTATTATATGTTTCACCAGTTAATATCCATGGAATCTTCCTTATAGAATAAAACCCATTTTTTCAATAAGCTCTTTAGTAACTGTTATTCTGCAATTCAGCTAGTGGAGCCAGAAATTGTAAAAATAGTGTGTGTGTGTGTGTGTGTGTGTGTGTGTGTGAGAGAGAGAGAGAGAGAGAGAGAGAGAGAGAAGGGGGGGCGGGTGGCAGGAGGGGGGGGGGTATGGGAGAGATGGGTAGGGGGAGATACTAGCTTCTGGAGTGTGGTTGTTGATTGTTGTGTGTGAAGAGAAAGGTTAAGGTGAGCTAAGTCATGCACACTGGAAGTTTTTAACATCTTTACTTCCATTACTGAAGATTGTATTTAGGTAGCCATAGTTTAGCAGTGTTTGAGATCATCAAATGGAGGATTGTATTTAGAACCTTTAGTCCACAGGTGTGATGACCAGTGCCACAACTGAGAGAAAAATAGACATTCAGTGTGTTTGGCCAGTGTATTATTTGGTGTGTCATTCATTATGATATCTGTCTATGCTGTCCGACATGAAGGATTTGAACTGACCACATGTGCATTTCGAAGCAGTGCTATTCACATTCTAATTGTTAACTTTACAAGATTCCACTTATTTTTCAACAGTAACTCTTTATGGTACAACAGATCATATGGGCATTACCAGTTGTTCACGTATTTGCATTCTGTACTGTGACACCCTCAATTATATAATCATCATAGCATTGTGTTTCAGTAAACAATGGAACTTCCTGGGATTTACACTATGAAAGTATGTATTAGGCAAGATGTAAAACAGAATGAGATTTTTAGCAAGATTGAAAGTGGGTCAGCTTGTCTTTTCACAGGTGCAATAAAATTTTAGTTGTGGTATATTATAAAAGTCATTTACTGAAAATATGGTAATGGAAAGGTATAGTAGAATGTAAACAATTTAGGAGTAAAACTTGGATGATGCACAGTTTTCAGTCTTGTCTGTTGGGCTGTCAACGACTCAGTGTTCTGCTGTCTGATAAGATTATATACTGAAAGTATGTTTTTGTAATGTATTCTTATAATACACTGCTCAACATAAGAAGAAAGAAATGGAAATTAGAACATTTTCTGTGCAGTGATAGGGGAAGAATTGTTGATTATCATTAGTGTTCTGAAAGCTGGTCCATGTTAGGAATCACTGCAAAAGCAGAGTCCACTCATGAAGAGATCTGATTGAACTTATCGTGGATTCAATTTATATCTACTCTTTTTCATGCTGCATAAAATGACAATACCCTTACTCTCCAAAAGTATTGGCCACATTGAAATTGGTATCTGCAAACTGTACCTCAAGATACATGTCAATCAATGCCTGCAAAGAGTTTGCATATTATGTCTGAATTGATACAAATTTTTTGAAGTGTTCACGAAACTGTGTAACTCTACAGTGACCAATGCTAGAAGTATCAGCCTCCACACTAGCTATAGAAAAATGATAGTATTAACTATAACTTTGTGTATAGCCTCCAGGCCATCCAAGAACAACTTTTAGTTTTTCCACTCAGTTGCACAGCAGTTGAAGACTTTATTGCATTGCACCAGCAGTTTAGAGATTCCCGTATTGAGTCTGGTGGTTTGGTCATAGAACAACTACCACATACCTGATTTCAGAGGAGAATGTCTGGCCACCCATGAATTTCAGTGGACTGAACACGTAATCAGAAGTGTCAAGATCTGAATTATGTGGTATTTCCTCTGGATCCTTCCTGAATGACTACAGTTCTATTTGCCAAGTGAGACTAGACAGTGTCAAAAAGAAAAAGTGCAACTACTTCGAGAATTATGCTTAACTGTTTCTTAGTGACAACTTACAGAAATGTGAGTGTGAAGCATTGGTGGTAAAAGGTTTTGGTGTGTAATTGAGTGAGGAAGGTCCTCATAAGTCCCAAAATACTGTAAAAACAGCTTCCTAATGGGTGGCATATGGTGGAATCTCTTTACAGGAGACTTAAGGTGTTCACACACCATGCTCTTCTGTTTGAATTCTGGTGTGAAATTCAAGACTCTCAGTTCAGACTCTATCATCGAAAAACTTTTCACTGTCAGAGTAATCTTGTAAATATAGTAGTGATGATGTGATTCTATTGACCTTATAATTATAATAACCTGTCAATTATAATCACCCTTTTGCATATCTTCCAGCATTTTAGTCACATAAAATCTTCCATTATACCCATGAAATGCGAACTCCCTGAGAAATGATCAAAGATAAAAAATTTAAATTCTCTTCCATAAATGTATCCACAATGGTATGTCAGATGCCAGGTCATGCTGACTGCTCACTCTCGTTCAAGTATCCTCAGCCATTAGTATAACACCACCTCATTCCTCTCAACGCAAGATACACTCCTGGAAATTGAAATAAGAACACCGTGAATTCATTGTCCCAGGAAGGGGAAACTTTATTGACACATTCCTGGGGTCAGATACATCACATGATCACACTGACAGAACCACAGGCACATAGACACAGGCAACAGAGCATGCACAATGTCGGCACTAGTACAGTGTATATCCACCTTTCGCAGCAATGCAGGCTGCTATTCTCCCATGGAGACGATCGTAGAGATGCTGGATGTAGTCCTGTGGAACGGCTTGCCATGCCATTTCCACCTGGCGCCTCAGTTGGACCAGCGTTCGTGCTGGACGTGCAGACCGCGTGAGACGACGCTTCATCCAGTCCCAAACATGCTCAATGGGGGACAGATCCGGAGATCTTGCTGGCCAGGGTAGTTGACTTACACCTTCTAGAGCACGTTGGGTGGCACGGGATACATGCGGACGTGCATTGTCCTGTTGGAACAGCAAGTTCCCTTGCCGGTCTAGGAATGGTAGAACGATGGGTTCGATGACGGTTTGGATGTACCGTGCACTATTCAGTGTCCCCTCGACGATCACCAGTGGTGTACGGCCTGTGTAGGAGATCGCTCCCCACACCATGATGCTGGGTATTGGCCCTGTGTGCCTCGGTCGTATGCAGTCCTGATTGTGGCGCTCACCTGCACGGCGCCAAACACGCATACGACCATCATTGGCACCAAGGCAGAAGCGACTCTCATTGCTGAAGACGACACGTCTCCATTCGTCCCTCCATTCACGCCTGTCGCGACACCACTGGAGGCGGGCTGCACGATGTTGGGGCGTGAGCGGAAGACGGCCTAACGGTGTGCGGGACCGTAGCCCAGCTTCATGGAGACGGTTGCGAATGGTCCTCGCCGATACCCCAGGAGCAACAGTGTCCCTAATTTGCTGGGAAGTGGTGGTGCGGTCCCCTACGACACTGCGTAGGATCCTACGGTCTTGGCGTGCATCCGTGCGTCGCTGCGGTCCGGTCCCAGGTCGACGGGCACGTGCACCTTCCGCCGACCACTGGTGACAACATCGATGTACTGTGGAGACCTCACGCCCCACGTGTTGAGCAATTCGGCGGTACGTCCACCCGGCCTCCCGCATGCCCACTATACGCCCTCGCTCAAAGTCCGTCAACTGTACATACGGTTCACGTCCACGCTGTCGTGGCATGCTACCAGTGTTAAAGACTGCGATGGAGCTCCGTATGCCACGGCAAACTGGCTGACACTGACGGCGGCGGTGCACAAATGCTGCGCAGCTAGCGCCATTCGACGGCCAACACCGCGGTTCCTGGTGTGTCCGCTGTGCCGTGCGTGTGATCATTGCTTGTACAGCCCTCTCGCAGTGTCCGGAGCAAGTATGGTGGGTCTGCCACACCGGTGTCAATGTGTTCTTTTTTCCATTTCCAGGAGTGTATTTGTCTTGTCTCAGAATTTCAGCCACAATTTGCTGTGAGCCTTTATGGGCGTTCAAGTTTTCCTCTGTTACTTTCTGCATGTACAATATTAACATGTTGAGTAAATCATCTATATTGGCCAACAGACAATGGCACCATGCTATGTTATCCTAGTCATAACTTGTGGCACTGCATGCATATCCAATTACTTAATCACTTGTATGATAATATGGATGCAAAAAATAGAGAAAATAACTTTTCCTTGCTAATTGTGGTGTTAACTAATTGGTTTACCATATCCTGCTTCTTCTTTGCAAAGTTTTCTTTTTATTCCATAATTCCTATGCACGCAAATTTATCTAAGCATCATTTTATCGCCATGATTTATGCTGCCAATTTTTTGCGGGAAATCTACTGTATTACTCAGATGTTTTATTTGACCTGTTTCCAGTTTTTTTCATAAACAAATTCACAATGTGTGACAATTTGCTTAAAAAGAACAATTATTCTCATTTGCTTCAGATCCACAAATGATCTCCAAGTCATACAATTGATGCCTCCTACAGCCTTCATGTTATGTTAGACCAAGAGAATATAGTATCTTCTTGCTATTTACAAAATCACACCACAGTGTATAGAAATTAACAATGTAGTCAAGTAGCCAATAAAATTTGACTGTTTTGAGTGCATACCACACCAGGCTATTAAATGATTAATTGCATGACATTCTGTATTTCAGGCACTTTCATATTCTTGGTTTGGATGGGAAAGACAAGAGTCTGAAGCAGATATTAATGAGGTTACTGATGACTGGGTATGTGTCTTTAGCATAAATCTCAATTTAGTGTGTTTTACTTATTTTTCAGTTTCAAAGAAGATGGGCTAATGAATGGAAACCAAAGAAATAACTGATCTTAAAACTTATTTTTTATTTTTTTAACACTCTTCTAAACAGAGAAAGGGTTCATACACTTCATTACTTTAAAGTAGGTTAAAAGTTAAAAATGCATGCCTAAAAATTATGGTAATCGGCATACAACCATACTTATTTTAATCATTCAGAATGTGTAGGCATTTTTCTTACTTTGAAATTATAGATATATTGTTCATGTGCAGTGTGATGTCCATTGTTGGGTCAACAAATACACTCCTGGAAATGGAAAAAAGAACACATTGACACCGGTGTGTCAGACCCACCATACTTGCTCCGGACACTGCGAGAGGGCTGTACAAGCAATGATCACACGCACGGCACAGCGGACACACCAGGAACCGCGGTGTTGGCCGTCGAATGGCGCTAGCTGTGCAGCATTTGTGCACCGCCGCCGTCAGTGTCAGCCAGTTTGCCGTGGCATACGGAGCTCCATCGCAGTCTTTAACACTGGTAGCATGCCGCGACAGCGTGGCCGTGAACCGTATGTGCAGTTGACGGACTTTGAGCGAGGGCGTATAGTGGGCATGCGGGAGGCCGGGTGGACGTACCGCCGAATTGCTCAACACGTGGGGCGTGAGGTCTCCACAGTACATCGATGTTGTCGCCAGTGGTCAGCGGAAGGTGCACGTGCCCGTCGACCTGGGACCGGACCGCAGCGACGCACGGATGCACGCCAAGACCGTAGGATCCTACGCAGTGCCGTAGTGGACCGCACCGCCACTTCCCAGCAAATTAGGGACACTGTTGCTTCTGGGGTATCGGCGAGGACCATTCGCAACCGTCTCCATGAAGCTGGGCTACGGTCCCGCACACCGTTAGGCCGTCTTCCGCTCACGCCCCAACATCGTGCAGCCCGCCTCCAGTGGTGTCGCGACAGGCGTGAATGGAGGGACGAATGGAGACGTGTCGTCTTCAGCGATGAGAGTCGCTTCTGCCTTGGTGCCAATGATGGTCGTATGCGTGTTTGGCGCCGTGCAGGTGAGCGCCACAATCAGGACTGCATACGACCGAGGCACACAGGGCCAACACCCGGCATCATGGTGTGGGGAGCGATCTCCTACACTGGCCGTACACCACTGGTGATCGTCGAGAGGACACTGAATAGTGCACGGTACATCCAAACCGTCATCGAACCCATCGTTCTACCATTCCTAGACCGGCAAGGGAACTTGCTGTTCCAACAGGACAATGGACGTCCGCATGTATCCCGTGCCACCCAACGTGCTCTAGAAGGTGTAAGTCAACTACCCTGGCCAGCAAGATCTCCGGATCTGTCCCCCATTGAGCATGTTTGGGACTGGATGAAGCGTCGTCTCACGCGGTCTGCACGTCCAGCACGAACGCTGGTCCAACTGAGGCGCCAGGTGGAAATGGCATGGCAAGCCGTTCCACAGGACTACATCCAGCATCTCTACGATCGTCTCCATGGGAGAATAGCAGCCTGCATTGCTGCGAAAGGTGGATATACACTGTACTAGTGCCGACATTGTGCATGCTCTGTTGCCTGTGTCTATGTGCCTGTGGTTCTGTCAGTGTGATCATGTGATGTATCTGACCCCAGGAATGTGTCAATAAAGTTTCCCCTTCCTGGGACAATGAATTCACGGTGTTCTTATTTCAATTTCCAGGAGTGTAGTTGCTGTGTGTCAGGCATAAAGAAAGTTGAGGGTAATAATTGTATACACATGTGGGAAATGAGTGTACATCATCACACACCAGAAATCAACTGAAAATGCTGAATATACAGTACATTATTTCACATAAAAAATATCACTCCATGGCAAGCAGTGAACTTTCCCTTAGCAGATGTTTTTAAAAATTTGTCCACATTTGAACTGTTCAGGTTTCATGCATTAAAACATTGCATTCAGCCAACCCTGAAAAGGATTCGAATTCTGGATTTAGTGTTGTGAAGAAAGATAGTTGATAAAAAAAACCAGTGATTCAACACTTTATTTCATTGGTCTCCACAATGTTAAAATTATTGGGAGTTGGTCTTCAACTGGCCAGTAAGCAAGAAAAGGCTCGCAGAAAATGCTTTGGCTGAATATTCATTTCTGTAACAATCATATCAAAACTGCTTATTTTTCCAACTTGGATGCCCAACATTAATTTGTTAACAATATTCCTGGATAATGAATTGCTATAGATGGATGAAATACTATGTTCATTAATTTGTGACTTTTCAAGTTATTTTTATTTGTAAGGATACACAAAAGACAAGGCATTTTTTTCACTTCCAACCATTACTCTTCATGATCTGAAGAACTGACTTGTTCCAATTTCAAAGTCAGCTGTAGTTGCTGTTTTATACGTCAAAAAATTAACTGATAGTGAGATTTTTTTATGATATTCAATTCTTATATTCAGTGATACAACTTGGAAACTTGCACTGTACACTGGTGTGTGAAATGTGAGTGTGCCTTTGAGATAACAAGAGGAGATTTAAATGTGATTTGAGACTTTCTCGGCGTATTTCATTCGTGAAATCTTCTCGGGTGATCAGCCGAGTAAAGGCGTCGTCTTCTCGCAACGTTTCGAAGGGTTTCGTATCCATCATCTTCAAGCGAAGTGTCGAGATGCTGTGTTGCGCGGTCCTATAAAGGCTCCTGGACCCTCTTTGAGGGTACGAAGAAGCTGTGTGACGCTAAAGGATTTTGGGATTCAGTTTTCAAAGAGGCTGTAGAAATTCGGTTGAACAGCAACCTGATCAATCAAGACACTGGTTTCCAACTCAGTACAGCGTGGAATCCCGCAATAACTAAAATTAGAAGAGAACGCTCCGGCACGAAGACGGTAGCGGCCACAGACGTATTTGGAACCGGCAGGGACTCGACGCCCGGTCCGCGCCGCAAACCCCCCACCACTGGCGCGGCGGCCGATTCCGCAGGTACCTGATTGGTCGGCGCCCGGAATCAGTCACTGGTCCAGGAGCCTTTATAGGACCGCGCAACACAGCATCTCGACACTTCGCTTGAAGATGATGGGTACGAAACCCTTCGAAACGTTGCGAGAAGACGACGCCTTTACTCGGCTGATCACCTGAGAAGATTTCACGAATGGAATACGCCGAGAAAGTCTCAAATCACATTTAACATACCTCTACGGGTAGGATATCCATCGCAGCTACCAGATGCTACAGAAACTACGACTCAAGACGGGCAAGCTGCTTAGCAGACTGGCCTTCTTACAACGGTGTCGAGATAAAGAAGTGTTGCCGAAATTTGCCAACTTGCGACACCCTGTTAGCACAACAAGATCCAGACGCATACTACAACGAGCCGGTGGGGCCCTGGTGCGCGAACACATACGGGTCACCAGGCAGGAGTTAGATAAGAACGCAAGGATGCTGCTTACTCAACACCTTCGATTGGCATCCTATCTCCCACCACACACATGGGAGTGGATCGACGGAAACACATATGCAAGCAGTGAGATCCACAAGAGAAAAGCCACGGAAAAACAATGTGGCAAGTTCACCAGACTGTCTGGAGCCCGGCAACATGCCGACCACACAACCAATGCCAAGACTGTCATCAATCTGGCAGGCAAAGAACTGGACGAGACCACAATATCAGTGCTGTCGAGAGGACTTAACTTTGCTCCAGTACCCAGGACACTACCTAAGCGAGATATTATCAGCAGCATCGAGCAAGCCGTGCGCGGCCTCCCTACGGAGGCAGCTGAGGAAGTTAGGAGAGAGACGTGCAGGGTCCTGGAGAAGGCAAAAATGCCCAAGAACAACATAACGTCTGCTGAATGGAAGGCTCTTAAGGCCCTACGTGAGGATGAGGACACTGTCGTTCTAGCTGCTGACAAAGGCAATGCCACGGTGATACTGAGGAAAGAAGATTATTGGCAGAAGATAAACTCACTGCTACAAGATACTGCCTACAAGCAACTGGACAAGGACACGACAGCTTCCGTGACTCGCAAGACCATCGCCTTGCTCAATGACGCTGGACTGGAAAAGGACGTCATCAGGAAGCTGTACCCCAGAGCACCGGCACCACCACGGCTATATGGGCTCCCTAAGATCCACAAAGACGGAGTTCCATTGCGACCCATAGTGAGCACCATCAACTCACTGACATATGGTTTAGCCAAGTACCTAGCACAACTGCTCAAACCGATCGTGGGTCACTGTGAGCACCATGTCAAGAACTCGGCGGAGTTTGTGAAGGTACTACAAGGCTTTCGCCTGGATAAAGAAGATCTTCTTGTCAGCTTTGACGTCACCTCACTCTTCACACGAGTACCGCTGGAAGACTCCCTAGCGCTGCTCGAAACACGCTTTAGTGAGGACACAATAAAGCTGTTCCGGCATGTGTTAACAAACACCTACTTCAAGTGTGGAGGCAAATTTTATGAACAAGTGGATGGTGTAGCCATGGGGTCCCCCTTAGCTCCAGGCATCGCTAATCTTTACATGGAGCACTTTGAAGACATAGCCCTGGACACCGCCCCATTGAAACCTAAAGCCTTTTACAGATATGTGGATGACACTTTTGTCGTGTGGCCACATGGCAGAGAGAACCTGCAAGACTTCCTGCGACATCTCAACAGCATACACAGCAACATACAATTCACCATGGAGGTGGAAGAAAACGGAAGCCTGCCCTTCCTTGACATTCTAATCAAGAGGCACCCTGATGGCACCTTGGGTCACGCTGTGTATAGGAAGAAGACACATACGGATTTATACCTTCATGCACAGAGTTGCCACCACCCAGCACAACGCAACTCAGTGCTTAACACACTTGTGCACAGGGCCAAGTCTATCTGTGATGATGACAGCCTACCTGCAGAGTTACAACACCTAAGGAAGACCTTCCGCAGCAACGGTTATAATGAGACGCAGATCTCGCGCGCCCTACACAAGAGCAGGAAGGTAGACACACCAGAAGAAGAAGATGAGACCAGACGCCTGACATTTCTACCATACGCGGGACCGCCAACAGCCAAGATTGCCCGCATTCTGGAGAAACACAACATCAAGACAATTTTTCATGCCCCAAGTAAAATTAAGGACATACTTGGCTCAGTCAAAGACCACCTAGGACTGCAGACTCCGGGCGTATACAGTATTGAATGTGAATGTGGTACGAAATACATCGGACAAACGCAGCGCTGCATCACGCAGAGGCGCTCGGAACACATTAGAAATGTACGCCTTGGTCAGACAGAAAAATCGGCGGTAGCGGAACATAGCCTTAACGAAGGACACACCTTCCTCTTTGAGGGTACGAAGAAGCTGTGTGACGCTAAAGGATTTTGGGATTCAGTTTTCAAAGAGGCTGTAGAAATTCGGTTGAACAGCAACCTGATCAATCGAGACACTGGTTTCCAACTCAGTACAGCGTGGAATCCCGCAATAACTAAAATTAGAAGAGAACGCTCCGGCACGAAGACGGTAGCGGCCACAGACGTATTTGGAACCGGCAGGGACTCGACGCCCGGTCCGCGCCGCAAACCCCCCACCACTGGCGCGGCGGCCGATTCTGCAGGTACCTGATTGGTCGGCGCCCGGAATCAGTCACTGGTCCAGGAGCCTTTATAGGACCGCGCAACACAGCATCTCGACACTTCGCTTGAAGATGATGGGTACGAAACCCTTCGAAACGTTGCGAGAAGACGACGCCTTTACTCGGCTGATCACCCGAGAAGATTTCACGAAGAGGAGATTTACTACCTTTTGTAATGGCAGATATGAATGACTGCCACTCTGTAGCTATGTAGAGCAGAACTGTCACTACAGTAGATTTTTGACTAACTGTCTGTGACAGGAGATATTTATAATGCCAATTTGTTTTACTATACTCTTCAAATTAAATTATCTCTCTTTTGAATGAAAGGGAGTTCACGAGGGGAATGTGATACTATTTTGAAGTTGTTATCCTCCACGTTGGTAAGTTATTTTGGGTATATTTCAACATGAGATAACCAAATCATACTTTCAGAATAACCTTTCTTTTTAAAATACAGATTGTAGGTGAATCAATTTAGTTAGCATCATATTAAGAACTCAGATTCTCTGTTCTTTAGATCAGAAGACAGCATCTGAATGCATTTGTAGACAGAAGCTGTAGTTCTCTTTTTACCCACTAAGGGTTGTAAGAGTGCACTGGACTTGAATAACCATCATAGTTCTGTGAAGGTACATTAACCCACTCCATAATACATATCCTGTTACAGCAAAGTGTGGTAAGAGATCCTGAAGATTCAGTCTGTTTCTGTTGCCAATAATCCCTCACCATAAGTGTATTCAGTCTAACTTTTCAATAGGAAGAATTTCCATCAGATAACAACTGGGATGAGTGTACCAATGGAGCAGCAGAACAGAAAAGACTAAGTGAAGAAATGTTTGCAGAAGGAAGGAAGTGGAAGTGGCAAGCACAGCAGAAAACTGAGAAAGAGGTAGAAAGGAATAGCAAGAATATACAAGAGTGCTGTTAACTTGGAAATTTAGTATGACACTAGGATAGTGCACCGAGGACATGTGAAGCTAAAAACATAAAAAATGAAGTGGAAAAGTAAACTTCTAAAATTTTAATAGCACCCTGATGGCTTGCTTAGTTTATATTCGAAAATTGCTGCATACAGCCACCTATGTGTTGCAGATAGAAGTAAACCTGCTTTCTCATTGCTGTTTGGTCAAGCACACTGTCTCTCCACTTAGGGGTTTTAGAATGGTACACTGAAAGTTCTTGAAGGGCAATTTCAAGCTTAGTCTGGGATTGCCAGCAAGGTAAGTTGCTCACCAAATTGGCATTTTGAATGTTCAGCTGCTATTGTGAGACACAGAACATTAACACTGCCTTGTAGTGGTTGCCCATGTTCAGTGACCTAAATTGATGGTCACTCCCTGCAAATTATGGGTCATAAATATCTTGAGAATGATGCTACAAACTGTGTGCTACCTTCTTGCAGGGATCAGAGAGGGGTATTTCTACCTAGACAGTATGCAACCGCCTCCACTTAATAAATTTTGCGTGTATGCACTGATTATGAACAACAGTACAAAACCTCCAGCAGCTTGGTGTGTGGAGAAATTGGGCAAGGGAACACCTGCAATGGAAGCTGAATCAGTGGTGCTGGGTTCTTGCTATGGACAAGTTGAGTTGATCTGATGGCTCAAGATCATCCTATACATTCATAGAGATGTCTACACTCTGATTAAAATTACTTTGTGATTGAGATATCAGTGAGTTGAGTGGTAGCGGTCAGCCACCATCCAGTCGTAGTTCTTTCTTGAGTGCTACACTCTCTCTGTGTTGTCTGTTTTGTAGATATGTGCAACACCTTATGAAGTGTTTCGGGGAGCCCCCACCATTGCAATCTGTCAGTCACAAAGTAATTTTAATTGGAGTATAAATACCAATACATATCTCAAGCATGCAGGCCCATATGTTCAAAAAGGAGGTGGGTCTGTTGCGTTTTAAGCAAATGTCATGTAGAGATGTTACAAGCCTATTATTACTGTTGAGGGTAATTTGAGCTGTACAATCAGAATTTTTGTGATGGGTTCATCTTTCAAGTCAGTAAAGCACAAGTGCAATGTGCACACATCATCAACACTATTCTTCAGGAGACATTAATGAACTAAATGGCATTGCCTATGGTATCTGCTGTCATGGTCCATACTGAGCATACTAAGGACCTGTTGGAAACTTGAAGTATGACATTGCAGAAACTCTCCTCACACACTGGATGACCTAAGAAAGCTTACTGTTGAAAAGTGCAACATTGCTTGTGTGGCGTTGTCTTGACCACCTTGTGTGTCACATGCCAAGGAAGATCCAAGCATGTTACAGTGCAAGGGTTGACACAGTACTCTATTGAATGTTACCCAGCAGTGGATTTTGACATCACATATGTGCAAAGATGTACACCTCTGTGCAGACTGTCTTTGATTTGGTTATTGTTTTGTTTTTATTTTACAGTAACGATGTTTATGTTATAAAACTTATTCTTTTAGCTCCAAGCAACGTGCAGTTGCAGATTTGCAAGCAGTGCAAAACTTTTTCTGATCCATTTATATCATAGTTAAAATTAAGTGGACTAATAGATAAAAATGGCACTGCTAAAATGGGAAAATAAAATCATGACAGAATGAAAAAAAATAAAACTGAAGAGCTGAAGAGAGACATAAGAATATGCAGAGAACAATAGTCAGTGAAGATACACATAAAGTTGATTATGGGAAAAGGGTGATACCAATTCGCGATTTAGATGATCTGATGTTGTAGATCAAATTCAGATGGATTGAGGCAACTGTAAAAATCAGAGCTATGGTAAAGTACAGTGTACTTAACAAGTGGGTGTGCAACTTTCCTGTTAGTTATACTTTTGTTTAGATACAGAAAATTCACATACTTTTAACAAATGTTTTTGTGTAGACTGCACCAAACTAAGAGTAAATATAACTTGTGAAATACAATATAATGGAAAGTAATCTGACTGAGCAACATGTAATAACCACATATGTATGAGACAGAAAGTTGTACACTAAGGTGTAGTAGGTAGTGTAATTCACCTTATTTCCTGGGCAGGAAAAAGAGAGAGTGCCTGATAGGCAGACTACATTGTGCTAAAGTGAAGCTGCAGATCTTGTATAATGAATTTTCTCTGATCCTGGATTTTTAGAAACCCAGTCCCTTCCAGTGTGGCACTGCTGATACTGTTAATGATTAATAAAAATCACCCCATCTGTGTTATTACACATTTATTGTGTTGTGAGTGGTTTCGTTGTTTGAATATCTTCAGGTTGTCTGCATTTAAACAAAACAGGAAATGAGGCTAAAGCTACAGCATCTTAATGAATAAAATAACAGTCCAATACTAAGTCCTCACCGAGTTGTGCTAGTCATGACGGAAATGATCTGGTGGTCATAGGTAATGTGAAAGACCAAATCCAAAACACTGCTCATAAACATTTTATGGTCGATAGTAGCAATCCAGTCTGTTATTTGAGTATGCATACTGGCAGTGGATTATCAGAGCTCATTCATTGTCTCATTGACTGCAAGATAGATTTTACAACAAGTGAATGTGTGTAAAACTGGGGAAAACTGCTATGTCTCCTGTACTAAAACTGCTATGTCTCCTGTACTAAAACTTTAATTTCAGACTTTTGAAAACTAAAACATCATTATTTTTAGTTATTCATAAATGAGGTAAAGTGGCTTGAGAAGAAAATGTCATCGTAAACATTTTTTTCCACCTTGTAAACTGCGTCTTCCGTATGGGATGGACCCACCAATGATTTAATGTAGAAACTAAAGTGCAGTGTGATTTCTAATTTTTTGCACTTATTAAGTGTTCCAAGTGCCAGAAGTCATGTTACGTGCAACAGAAAATCTGAGGATCAACAACTGGCACAGGCCCTCAGGAATAATACAGTAATAATCAAACAATAAAAAGTCCAGGATGGAATAATGACAGTATTATTAAAAGGGTAGACACTGAGTCGCAGACAGGCACAACAGAAAGACTTCTCAGACACACATGATCACTGTCTCCAGCTTTATGTGTGTGTGAGTTGTGCTCATGCGAATGTGTGTTTTACACTTCAGGAGGAGGCCTTTTGGCTGAAAGTTTAAGTGTATAGCTGTCTTCTTGTTGTGCCTGTCTGCAAGTCAACACCACCTCTATATGGTGAGTAGCAGTCTGTCTTTCCAATAATACTGTCGTAATGCAGTGATAAACATACCAAATTTGTTTTTAATCTGTGTCCACTTACATTGGCATCTAATCTGTGTATTGAAGTTTTATGTGATATAAATTTTTAAACTGTCACATCAGAAACGTAACATCTTTAAAAGAGAAACTTATGTTATTTAAAATCAAAATATGAATTCATAATGTACATCTACTACACTTGATGTGAATGTTTTTTCAAGAGTATGGGTTGATATTGAGATGGTACTGACCAGATGTTTGTCATATATTTTCAATACTTGCATATTAAATTGCATATTAGCCTTGTGACAGAAACATCCTGTTGCATTGATGATGTCAATACTTGGCATATGTACCTCTTTGTTCTGGATACTCTGTTGGCGAGAATGTTGTAGACAACTCTGTAAATTTACACACATTTTATATTCATATATATTTCTCAGCTGCAAATTTGTGTTACTTTGTTCCAGGAAACTGATTGTCCACCAGAAATACGGAACCCAGATGCTACCATTGAGAGAGATCTGCAAGAAACTGTAATTTCAGATGAATACATTGTGAGTATTGTTATAACTTACATGCTGTTTTATATAAAAAGGGCTCTCATTTGACTATTTGTTTCTTAACTTGGATTGCTTATACTAGATTCATTAGCCTATCTCATTTAAGTAAAACACATTTAAATGTAAGATTTATGCTAAAGACTCATACACAATCATTAGTATCACTGTTTATATTACCTTCAGACTGTTGTCTTTCCCATCCACACCAAGCACACAGAAGTCCCTGAAATACAGAAATTCATGCACTTAATCATTTAATGACTTGCTCTGGTTTGTTAATAAACAGTTGAATTTTATTACATCACGAGCAAACCCGGCCATGCTTCGCAATTGATAAATATGTATGGTAATTCAATATACATCCTAAACTACTGCATTCGGGAGGACGACGGTTCAATCCCGTCTCCGGCCATCTGGATTTAGGTTTTCCGTGATTTCCCTAAATCGTTTCAGGCAAATGCCGGGATGGTTCCTTTGAAAGGGCACGGCCGATTTCCTTCCCAATCCTTCCCTAACCCGAGCTTGCGCTCCGTCTCTAATGACCTCGTTGTCGACGGGACGTTAAACACTAACCACCACCACCACCTAAACTACTTCCCAGCTCCCCCCTCCTGCCCATATCTTCCTCCCCCTTCTTTTTGTCCATCTCCTCCCTTCCCACTCTCTATACATCAGCTCCTCCCCCATTTGCTGATGCACCCCCCCTCCCCCTCTGTACATCTCCTCCACCCTCTTTGTGCTCGTTTATTTCACCTCCCTTACCCCTCTGTATGACCATGAGCATGTTTACTGTTACTGCAAATGAAACTTTCATTCAGAATTGAAATCACTTCAAATGAATGCATAAATCAGATTGGATCATTGGTATATGGGGTACAAGAGAGATCTCTCCAGCTGCTGGATCTGTGAGCATAGTAGCTTCAGAGACAGTATTTCACATAGTTTCCATCTGCAAATGGGTAGGATTACAAAGTTTCTGATGATTCAGGATTCAGATTCTGTAGTACTACTGTGATCATAAGCCAAAAAGTAATAAATATACCCTTTTTGCTTTCTGTAAAACTGATGGCAAGGAAGAAAACAAAACAGCATATTGTTGTATATATATATATATATATGTGTGTGTGTGTGTGTGTGTGTGTGTGTGTGTGTGTGTGTGTGTGTGTGTGTGTGTGTGTGTGTGAATTTGCCATTGTGTTCCTTGAACCACTCCATCGCACTCCTGGCCTTGTGACATGGTGCATTATCTTATTGAAAAATGGCACTGCTGTTGGGAAACATGGATGTGCTGAATGGATGTATGTGGTCTGTAACCAGTGTATGATACTCCTTGGTCAACATGGTACCTTGCACAAGCTCAACTGGACCAACAGATGCCCACATGAATGTTTACCAGAGCATAATAGAGCCACTGCCAGTTTGTCTCCATCCCGCAGTACAGGTTTCAAGGAGCTCTCCCCATGGTAGCTGACCGATTCACACTTTCCCATTGGCATGATGGAGAAGGTGTCTGGATTCATCAGACTGTGCAACACTCTGCCACTGCGTCAATGTCCAGTGCCAATGGTCACGTGCCCATTTCAGTTGTAGTTGTCGATGATGTGGTGTTAACATTGGCATGTGCATGGGTCATCGGCTGCGGAGACCCATCTTTAGGAGTGTTTGGTGCACTGTGTGTTCAGACAAACTTGTACTCTGCCCAGCATTAAAGTTTGATGTTAGTTCCACCACAGTTTGCAGCCTGTCCTGTTTTGCCACTTTGCCCAGCCTACAACATCCGATGTCTGTGATGATGGGTTGCCCCTCAACCCAGTGATGTCTGGATGTGGTTTCATCTTGGTTTCGCCACATGTTGAAGACACTCACCACAGCACTCCTCAAACACCTAACAATGCGGGTTCTGAAACACTTGTGCCAAGCCTCTGGACCATCACAATCTGCCATCAGTCAGACTTGGATAGATTGCGTACCCTCTTCATTCTACACATGGACAGCATGCTCACTGATACTGTGTGCACTGCACGTGCGTCTGACTAGTGGTCATTCCTTGCCAAGTGACTGTGCTATCACCTGGACGGGTTTATATTAATAGTATGTTGGTGGTCATAATGTTCTGGCTAGTCAGTGTATATTTATATACCACATCTACTTAAAAAAAATATGTAGTCTGTGTCTGTCCAAATGTTGATTGGAGTGTCATGTAAAAATTTGAAGTAAACTGGTTAGGAAGTTTTCGAGATTTTTGCTCACAATGGATCTCTTTTCTACAATATAAACATAGTTGTATCCCCTATATATTAAAAATATGTAGCATATATCCATTTGAACATTTATTAGAGTATTTTTTAATAATTTGAAGTAAATCGGTGAAGCATTTTTCAAGATATTTGCTAAGAACTTTTCCCAGATGATGATGATGATAATGATGATGATGAGCACCCGTACAAATTTCCAATATGTACACAGTTCAGTCTTGCCACTTTCACGAATGTTGATGAAATTATGAGGACAACACAAACACTAGGTCCCAGAGTGCAGAAAAATCCCCAACCCGTCCGGGAATCGAACCTGGGACCCCACGATCCAGAGGCATCAGCACTAGCCACTAGATCACGAGCTGTGGACAACCTTGCCCATTTATATAGTATACACATACTTATATACCATACATATTGTGAATTGTGTAGCTTGTATCCGTCCAAACAGTTATTAGAGTATAATGAAAAAAATTTAAAGTAAATTGGTCAAAAACTTTTTGAGATGTTTGGTAACAACTTTAAAATGCGACTTGTCTTTATATAATAGTGAATAGATAGATGTGATATATAGATCTGAAAGCACACCCATTTCATGTGCTATCCGTTAATATGTAAGAGAGGAGACATCACTGACATACATGAATCAGATCTGTATTGCACCCAGTACTGTACATGTTTCCTTACCCATCCAGGAAAATGGAAGTCTCTCACACTAACACTTTCTAATGATGCTATTTTTATTGTGATGGTGGCATCAAGTGTTCTGTCATTGGCCAATTTTTGCTTCAATGAATGCCTTCTTGAGTGTGTTGGTCTGCTACGTATATTCTGCATTCATACCTCATATGCTATTTTGCATCGAATGTAGCAGAATTCCGTTATTTTGTTTACTTTGTGGACCTCAGTTTTAATGTTCAGCTTATCTCAATCTCGATTCTGCTACTCCTCATTAATTTCATATTTCTTCACTTTATTCTCAATAAATAATAAGTGCTCATAATGCGAAGAGCCTTATGAGCACTTATTCTATTCAGCTGGCCCTGTAATTCTTCCCTAGTTTCACTGACAATAGCAATTTCATCAGGAAATTTTGTCATTGACATCCTTTCACCGTGAATTTTAGTCTCACACTTAGACCTTTCTTTTATTTCCATTATTATTTTTAAATGTATTGATTGAACAGTAGGGATGAGCAATAAAACCTTCTGGGTTTACAAGCTGTGTCATTTTGAATAGAACAATCAAGCTTTTGACATCTGTCTACTCCATCATCAGGAGTTGAAATCACAGACTGCCGGGACTGGCATGGTGTTCTGCTTTATATTGATTTAATGGAGCATCAGAACCTTCCATAGTGCCAAAGTGGCGCACACACAGAAGTCACATGGGACCAAGTAACTTCACATGGTGCAAGCGGCTGGGGCCACATTTGAAACAGCTGCTCCCACATCCCTACAAGCGTCAGTCCTACATCTTTGCTTCTGCTCAATGTCCAAAGACTCTGAGAACACAGTGGGAGTGACCGACTGCATCCCTGTGTTACATGCTTTTTAATCTGCACTTTATTCTCGACCTTTCATCCATACTGTTCCGTCTTTGTTCCTGTACATGTTGTATACTACTTGTCTTTATCTACAACTTACACGTTTTTCTGAGAATTTCAAATCCTGTGCACCATTTTACATTGACAAACACTTTTTCTAGCTAAACATATCCTATGACAGTAACTCGGTTTTCTTATGTCCTGCTTCCATTATCAAGCACAATATAAGAACAGCCTCTCTGGTGGTTTTGTGTTTCACAATGGGGAACTTCCATTCTTCTGTGTATTATTCTTTTCAGCATCCTGAGTGAACAATTTGCTAAGCTGATTGTGGAATAGTTCTCACACAGTTCCACCCTCACTGTCTTCACTTTTGTGTGTATGGTATTTTTGTGAAGGTCTCAATTCTAATATATACTACACACTAACCTCAATAGTTGTTTGGTTATCATTTCCCGTAGTGATTTTAAAATCAGTGAAAGGATGTTATCTGTACATTCTACCTTTTTGATCTCAAGTTTTCCAAAGCTCTGTCCAACTGTGGCTCCAATACTGGCTTTCCAAGTCAACTCCCATTTCTTCTTCGATCACATTAGCCTATAGTTCCTCCCTCTTGCAGAGACCTTCAGTGTTCTTTTTTCACCTGTCCATTCTCTCCTCTGCATTTATTCGTGGACTACCTCTTGTTAGAATTCTTCATATTGTTCATGCACCTTATATTGATTACATTCCTGAGTGACACACTGATGAGCCAAGCATTATGATGACTGCACACCATGAGACGGAATACCTCCTGGTGGCGTTGTGGGCACACATGGGGCAAGGTAAGTATATGAGTCAGAGTTCACCACGGCATGCAGAACATCGCATGTGTGGTCTGGGGCTCAGTCTGTCTGCCACTACTCAGTATTCCTTCGCTTCCTTAGGTTCATCTTGGCTATGCTCTGCCTTTCTTGGAACTACTTGGTACAGCATGACAAATAATTTAGCTGTGCGATATGACACTACTTCTTCTGGCATTTAGTGCAGCATTTTTCATTTAACACCACTTTCTTCATTTTGGCAGACTCATAGTGGCAGCACTGTTTATCCCTAGCTATTTTCTCATGGTGTTTAAGGAGATCAAAGATCCAGTGGCTGTTGCTAAAAAAAGAGGCTGTCTAGTGATCTGTTGTCACAAGTTTTTAAAAATAAACGGGAATCAGAGTCTTTGAAAAGAAGATTCAGAATTCTCAATCTCTATTAGGAACTCACATAATTTACAGTACTGGAAATATACTATGGAATGGTATTGCAGCAGCGTGCACAAAGAATTAGTTGATGATGGAAGAGCAAAAAATTACAATGAACACTTTGTGATAAATTAGAAAGCATGGAGCTCATGTTGATATTGGTGGTACAGTAGTAGATTTTCTTGTGTCATGTGCATTATTACACCATCAGTTCCAATAGTGTTTGATCGAACTGAGCAAAAAGCACAGAGGCATTGTGTTTTAGGGCTATCTGGAAAGTAACAGACTTTTAGTCTATTGCAGCAGTGGATGGTGCTACAGCCATTGTCTTGGTGCCATAATGTTCCTATAGTCAGTATGCATCCAGCAGTGGTAGCATGTTGCCAGTTACTCTGCCATTTTGTTTTCTGTGGCTTGTTAAAATGTGTGCTGCAATAGAAAATCTCACCATTTGTGAGGTGTGTTATGTGATTAGGATTTTGTTGGCAAAAAACAGCAAACCAACTGAAATTTATCATGATCTCTGTGATGTGCATGGGAAAGGAAAAATGAGTGAAAGCCTAGTGAGGCAATGGTGCACTGATTTTAAAAATTGTTGTACCAATTTTCATGATCAGGACCGCAGTGGTAGGCCTAGCTTTGTGACTGACAAACTGCTGATGAAAAGCAATGATAAAATTTGTGAAAATTGTCATTTCGTGATTATGGAACTTCCACAATATTTTCCCCCAGTTTCATGGAGTTTGATGCATGAAACTGTGATGAAGAAGCTTGATAACCACAAATTTTGTGCTAGGTGGGTTCTCATTATCCCAACAAAAGACAATAAAAATACAGAGACTGGCTACGTCACAGATCTCCTGTGCAGATTACGAGAAAAGTTCTAGCAAAGTTATCGATTGTATGGTAATTGGGTTGAGACTTCGGTGAAGCATGCCATTTGTGAAACAAAAAGACAGTCAATGGAATGGGGACCCACAAATTTTTTTGAGAAACCAAGGAAGTACTTGCAAATACTGTCAGCAAGACAGCTCATGGATACTCTGTTTTGGGACTCAAAGGGAGTGATTCTTGTTGATTTCCTTGGAATTTGGCACAACAATTAACTCATAGAGGTATTGTCTAAGACTTACAGAGTTAATGCGGGCAATACAAAACAAATTTCAGGGAAAACTTAGCACAAAAGTTTTATTTTCTCTTGACAATGCACATCCACATAGGGCCAGTCCAATTGTACCTGAGAGGTCCTACAGAGTTTTGGACAGGAGATTTGTGATCGTCCACCATACAGCCTGGATTTGGTGCCGAGCGAGTATCACCTCTTCTCAGCAGTGAAGACATGGCTCGCTACACGAAGCTTTGATACTGACTCCGAACTGCATGCCAGTATGAATGAGAGGTTGCAATTGCAGGCAGCAGATTTCTACAGAGATGTTATTGAAAAATATGTGCTGTGGTATGACAAGTGCCTCAATTTGAATGGCAATCATGCAGAAAACCAGTGTAAAAGTTTACCTTTAAAATTTATATAATAAAATTTGTTTATTTCATACTGTTAACTTTATGTTTGAAAATGTCTGTTACCTTCTGGGCAGCCTTCGTATTACTGTGAAATATGTTGGTTAAGTCGAAGAGCATGCCCGGAACAATTGAAAGCATTGGTGCAACAACATTTTTATGACATTTATCAAATTAAAAAGATGGGCATGTCTCACTCATGTATCAAACAACTTCATTTTTTGAATATGTCAAAAAAATGTAACTAAAGAGACAACTGTAAGCAATTTACAGGTTACTGAATGTGAAGAGAAAGCTGAGTATAAAAAAAGGGTACTCTGATAAATATCAAAGGTGTGGGGGGTTAATAAGTTCATTGTGGTGTATGTAGCATCTGTAACAATTCTGTCACAGACCACCTTATTATAAAAATCCATGTCTGAGGCTGCCACATACTTGTTAGCAAGCTTCATGACATCTTTGGACCTCTGTTTTACCTTTTCAGGCATATACTGACATCAATTTATTTTCTGTATGGGAGCCAATATTACGAACAAACAGAGGGTGTAGCTGTGGACAGCACTCTGTCTACAGTGGTTGCCAATATGTTTAGGGAGAGATTTGAAGAGGAGGCATTAGAGATGGCTAGATACAAACCTAAGTTCATCATAGAACTGGAAAAGGGTGGCAAGTTGCTGTTCCTGGATGCACATGTCAAAAGGAGAGCGTGTCGCTCATTTGGCCGCATTGTGTATTGAAAACCAACGCACAGTTATTTATACCTGTGAGCCAGCATTGCTCATGACCCAGTGCAGAAAAACGAGATTCTGAAGACATTGGTCCACAGGGCATACACCTTGTCAGGCCCAGATAGTTTTAAAGTAGAAATAGAGCATCTATGATCAGTATATACACGAAGACAGTAACTAGTTCTCGAAAGAACAGTTACTGTTGATGACCATGCAGCTTTTCCCTGGAATAAATGATGACTGACAACCTCAGCTGCTGACAGGTGTTGTTGTTATACCTCGATGTGGACAGCTGAAAATGTGTGCCCCGACCGGGACTCGAACCCGGGATCTCCTGCTTACATGGCAGACGCTCTATCCATCTGAGCCACCGAGGACACAGATGAATAGCACGACTGCAGGAACTTATCCCTTGCACGCTTCCCGTGAGACCCACATTCCCAACTGTCCACAATTCTACATATGTATTGTATCTTATAGACATTTGCTCACCCACTCATTACTCGCGCACGGGGAGCATGCAAGGGATAAGTCCCTGCAGTCGTGCTATTCATCTGTGTCCTCGGTGGCTCAGATGGATAGAGCGTCTGCCATGTAAGCAGGAGATCCCGGGTTCGAGTCCCGGTCGGGGCACACATTTTCAGCTGTCCACATCGAGGTATAACAACACCACCTGTCGGCAGCTGAGGTTGTCAGTCATCATTTAATCTATGATCAGTGTTACGCAAGAATGGAGACATGACCAAACATATTCGGAAGGCCCTTCAACCAGCCACTCTGCCATACAATCTAGAAGAAGAGCAAGATAAGACAAAGGCTGGCACACCTGTCCTATGCGGGATCTATTTGTACCCCAACAGGATTCTCAGCAAGCACAATACCATGTGTGTTCTGTCCAGCTACCACAATAAGAGGGCTACTTGGAAATGTGCAAGATGACCTGGGACTACAAAAACCAAAAATTTATAATGCACCTTTCAAATGTGGTATTTCATACATTGGCTAAACAACTAAGACTATATACATTAGATACAAAGAACATCACTGACACATTCGACTAAGACAGGCCCCTAAATCAGCCATTGCCTGGCACTGCCTGGAACTCAATCCTAATATGAGCTATACTGAAACAAGGGTTCTGACACAGACCCCCAGATGGTGGGGCAAGGTTATAAGAGAGTGATGGTGATGGACAACCACATGAATCGGGACACTGGGTACCGACTCAGCAGAGCCTGGGATCCTGCACTGGAGTTGCTGAAAACACTATGGGAGCAGCAGTAGAACTCTACAAAAAGCAGAACTGAAGGTGTGGACATGGGAAACGAACCCCACATAGAGCATCAGGTGCACTGAACCATAGATGGAATGTCACAGGGTGCTTCTAATGGAAGGAAACTATGAAGGGAAAAACCTAGAACTGCACCGGACTGAAAATGGAATGCCAATGCACAGGCAGGTGCATGGGACTGAAGGCAAGACACCAGTGCTTGCCCTGGCACACTGAACCGAAGAGGAAACACCTAAGAAAGTTTATAGCAGGAGCACACAGCAGAGAGAAAACCTGAAACTGCAGTGGATCAAAAACGGAATGCCAGCCCTCAGACAGGTGCTCCAGACCAAAGAGGAAATTCCTAAGGATACTGCTAGCAGGACAGAAAGCCTGGAACCTTTGATGGAGGGGCAAGAGCATAGATGCAAGTATTGGACCTGTTCCACTCAGTGAGCAATCTCAGCTAACAGGTGATGAAGATTTCGTGTCAGGTTGTTGAAATATTGTGCAAGAACAACACTAATATCCAGCAGAATACATGAGACCTCAAGATGTAATCCTTATATTTCTCATATTTAATTGGCAGAGGCACTTAATAAAGTATTTTACTGGGAAATCTGACTGAAGTTGAGGCTTTTTGAGTGATGAAGTCATGATAGATAAGTTGTGATAATGGTGCATGACAATAAACTACATGGTTGTATGCAGTGAAGTACTCAAAGAACCTGTACTTTAAAACAGTAAACTTCTCATTATCAGCAATCATAATGTTAGCTGCAAACATATTTCTTGGGTGTAACAATAAGTCTAAAAATTGATCTTATGGAACATCAATCACAGTGAATTTCTTGGATGTATTTCACATACCAATATGTGACAACTGTTTGCTGCAATGACAAAGCAAGCCCTGGACATGTCTCATTCTTATCCCAAACACCCACCATCGACAAGTCCATTCCTTATGTTCTTCTGAAATGGTCCCATGAACAGGTCTCATTCATGCACCATTCAATAGAGCAATTTTCAAACTATGCAATGTTAGTAAAATTTCATTTTGGCCAAAAGTGGACATATCTGGTTGTTGTACCAATGTCTTCAATTTTTCTATTAAAGACATGCTATTGTTGAATTTCTGAAGGAAAAGTGAAAGCAGGAACCTAAATTAGAAAATCCAGAATTGATTGCAGACTTCACATTTTTGGTGGAATTGACTGCACAGTTGAATGCCCTTAGTAAGACCATGCAAGGTGAGAACCAACTTATTTGTGGTTTGTTGAATTTTTGTGCTGGGAGAGCTCCCCAGAGTCACGTACCAGAGTTACCCGTGGTACCTCAAGTACTGTACTCACCTGTGACTCCTGTCTTTCCTGCAGAAAGTGTGGGATTTGACATGGCTTATCCACCTGATGACTGGGAGTAATGTGTTAGTTTTAGTTCTAGGCATCCTCTACAAGTAGACAGAGACCAGGGAGGACTTGTAGTGTGATACTGGTCCCCCTAACTAGCAAGTTCGAGCTGCTGTCTTTCACTGAAACTGAGCTATTGGGACTCACTTCACCTGTCTTGGAGAAACCTGCTTTGTTCTGTGTCAAGAGCTCCTATCAACCACCAGACTCAACTCTTGATGTAACCGAAAACTTTAGAGAGAACCTCAATTCACTTGTACATAAGTTCCCCAATCATACAGTACTGATCAGTGGAGACTTTAGTCATGCAACAAACAAATGGAAAAATTGGTTTTGTTAGTGGTGGGCATGACAAGACATCAGGCAGATAATTCGGAACCCCCCCCCCCCCCCCCCCCCTCATCAAGCAAACATAAGAGTTGATCAGCACATTTCCGTTGGAAGGCTGTACAGTCCAGAATTGGTATGCCAATCCGGCAAAATAGCCGTGAGCATTGAGGCATAAACCACCAAGAGATCAGGTTGAAGATATCTGCTTGGTAAAACACCGTGTCCTGCTGCGTGAAGAATTCCATAACTGCATGCTGCACATCCTCATCTGACAGGAAACATCGATCCTTTGAGGCCTTTTTTAAGGGACAGAAGGTATATGCTTGAGTGTCTCCCACTTTAGTTGACATGACTTCTGCATTATGACATCAGTATTTGTCCTTCGGCAGTAAAGAAAAGAGTAGCTACTTGTTAGTCCTGTTTAGACACATTTGGTAATAATGATTCCGAAGTTCATGTTTCCACATTTACCGCATGCACGTCAGAAAGAAATGAATACCGCAGTAATCCCTTGCCTACATTAGTGACCAATAGTTGGAAGAAAGCACATATCACACCCGTCTACAAGATGGGTAACAGAAGTGATCCCTGAAACTACCATCCCATATCAATGACATCAGTGACCCCCTCCATGCCAACCAACGTGGGTTCTGAAAACATCTCTCATGTAAAACTCCACTCGCACATGACATACCAAACGTTTTGGATCGAGGTAGTCAAATAGATGCAGTATTTTTGGATTTTTCAGAAAGCATTTGGCTCAGTCCCACATCTACACTCATAATTGAAAGCTCAATTAGATGGGGTATCATGTGTAATTTGTGACTCGATTGAGAAATTTTTGGTAGAGAGGATGCAGCAAGTTATCTTGGATGGAGAGTCATCAGCGTAGAGGTAACTTAGGGTTTGCCTCAAGGAAATGTGTTGAGACCATTGCTGTTCATGTTGTGTATTAATGATCTTCTGGGCAATATTAATAGTAACCTCAGACTTTTCTATCTATAGTGAAGTACAAGTCTACACAAATATTCAGTCATATCTTGATAAAATTTCAAATTGGAAGGTGTTTCAAAATTTCCATAATGAGATTGCAAATGTGATATCAATTTTATTTCAATGATGAACCTAATTAAGTAGTAAATATGTGGCAATCTGTTTGATGAAAATCTGCAAAATTGTCTGTATCTGTCTGTCTGTGTACTGATAGTTTTTTTATAGATATTAATTTTATTATGTGTGCAGCAAGTAGTAGTGAAAACTGGTATTGTTTGTGATCTGTGTTGTTGAGAAATATTGAATGTGCAATGAAACTGCATACAAGCAATTCAATGTTCCTTGCACCACTGCACTTTCATTTCATTAGCAATTTCCCCCTCTTCCCACTCACACAGCATGGTGTGGTGGTGGGGGAAGTGTGCAGTCAGGCGAGAGAGATCTACACATGAGCGAGAGCTCTGCACATGTTCAGGTTCTTGCCTATCCCAGTATAAGCAGAGCAGAGATAATGGGGAATCATTCCAGCACTGATACAGGCCACTTCTTTACACATTGTTTCTTCCTGATGAGTCCCTTAAATTTCAGCCTACCCTCCGCCAACACTAAATTGTGGTGTGTGTCTATATGTGCTCCTGGCTATGCCTTACAGACCAATATCTGATTATGAAATCTCTCTCTTACCATGATTTAATCAAGCTGGTATCTTTTTGTAACTTGAGGCTTTTCCCAAGTATATCTCCTCCTCATGTGATTTTTTATCAGTGTATCCACTATTAATAGCTGAAAGGTATTGCAGAACTCAATAGGTTTTTGTCTTCTCTCATATTACTGACTGTATACTGTTGGTGTAGGTTTACTGTTGATTTGGTTGAGAGAAACACTGTTTTCGAACTATTCACAGTAAATCACTGCCTGCCCAACTGCCCCATTAGTAACAAATCCTATTCTTTGTTCTACCATTTTCTGTTGCTGGTGATATTACCCTGTTTTAGGCTAACCATACATCTTATCTTTTTTCCATTTCTCTTCACTGATCCCCATTATATATAGACTTAACCATAGTGTTTCCCTTCTCGGATTTTGTAGCTTCCCTATCACATTGAGATCTCTTGGCATACAGTGCTGTAACTTGTAGAATGTTGCCATTCCATTGTGTATTCAATCTTACTCTCGTGGTTATCTCCCCCTTGGTAGTACCCTACTGCAGTTCTGAATGGGGAACTAATTGAATATCTTTTACCTGTGGAGAGATCATCAAGACACTTTGAATTACAGGCCACACATCCTGTGGACACACATTTTATATCTTGTATGTAATGGTTTCCATTGCCACCTGTACCCTAATACCATCGATGTTTTGCTGATAACTCCTCCTTTAGTCGAACTTTCCTACACTTAAGTGCAAAAGAGTCTCCTGAACCTCCAACCACTGTACCATCCTTTCTGACAAGGCTGTTGACAGAATGATGGTGACCCTTGCACTGGAGTTCATCTGCTGCCATTGCTGCAGATTTTTAATGCATAATTTAAGCAGTGGCCTGTAATCAAATGCAAGACCCAGGAAATTGTGAGCAGTGGTCAATGACACCACCCCTAGACCATGGCGATCATTTACATGAATATTGAGAACAGAAGTTATATCAGTCCCGTACTAAATTATAATCTAAATCTATATCTGCTCCTGGATATGCTGTACAATTCAGTATCTAATTTCAGGATCTCTTCTGAACATGATGTAACCCAGCTTTAATCTTCCTGTGTCTCTTGGTGTTTCCCAAGTATACAACCTCCCTTGTGATTTTTGAGCAGAGTATTCACAATTACTAGTTAACATTTATTGCAAAACTCAATAGTCTCCCTCATTCTCACTACCAAGCCCATATTCTGCCATAACTCTTTCTTCTACTCTTTCCCCCACAATAGCACTCCACTCCCTTATGGTTATTAGATTTTCATCTCCGTTTACATACTGAATTACCTGTTCAGTATCTTGAATACTTCTCTTCATCTTCTGCTTGTGATGTCGGGGTGTATGTTGTGACTATTGTTGTTGGTGTTGGTTTGGTATCAGTTATGATGATAAGTACCCTATCACTGAATGTTCCCAGTAATTCATTGTCTGCCCTATTTTCCTGCTCATAACAAATCCTATTCGCATTATACCATTTTTTCCTACTGTTGATGTGACCCTGTGTTTGTCTGACCAGAAATCATTATCTTCTTTACATGTTACTTCACAAAACCACACTATATATAGATTGAGACTACATGTTTCCCTTTTATCACACTGAGACTTCTTGACATTCCATGCTCCAAAGTATAGAATGTTCCCCTTTAATTCGTTATTCTGCTTTTTCTAATGGCCACCTACATTTTGGCAGTCCTTTCACAGAGATCTGAATGGGGAACTAATTCGAGAATCTTTTTCCATTGGAGAGATAATCATGACACTTTTGTATTAGAGGTTTCATGTCCTGTGGATACACCTTATGTGTCTTTAATGCAGTGGTTTCTGTTGCCTTCTGCACCCTCGCACCATTGATCAATTCTGATTCCTCTGCCTTTTAAGAACAGTTTCCCACTCCAAGGGCAAGAGGGTGCCCAGGACTTCTCTGCCCCCTCTGCCCTATTTGACAAAACCATTAACAGAACGATGGAGACTTATCTATGCTGGAAGTCTTCAAACAACATTTCAGATAATTTTTATTCAACATTCAAGTATTGGCTAGCTTCGAACCTGGGCCATTGATGTTCTGATTACTAGTCAAAGATGCTACCACGAGACCATACATCTATCAATAGAAGGAATACTTTTTGTTGTAACACAGCAGTGTGGGTGAAGTCTCAGTCATTGCTTGTAGTAAATGACATTGCTTGTGAACAGAGGGATAATCAAGAAAACCACAGAAGCCTTGAAGTAGAAGGAACTGATCAAAGGAGAAATGCAGTTAGTAAATGCTTCATTGTGCAAGAGGAACTCCAACATCTGGTAACTCTGGATTTGTGATGACTGTAGAAAGAATCAGATGTGTCACTGGCCAGGTTCCTATTATTCTGTTAGACACAATGTGAGCCACTGTAACAAATGACGGTTTGGGAAGCACATTTCGCAGTTACTTTTGGGTCATCTGGTACCAATTCCACTTGCAACAGTGTTATTCCACCAAACTGAACTCAGCTCCTTGCAGTAGTTCCCAAAGTAGAAAATGGGAATTGGTGGATAATAATCTGCAGTGAATACCTCACTCACTATGCAGCAACCAAAGCTCTGCCAACTACCAAATTTCCAGAAACTGAAAGGTTTGTCATAGAAGACATCATTTTGAAGAGCAGAGCATCCCATGTTATGCTTTCTGATCGTGGAAAAGTTTTCCAATTGTGACTCGTATCAGAGATAATTTCGTATTGTGATGTCTTCCACACAATGACAACTGTCTACCACCCACAAGTGGCCACAGAGAATGCCGTAATAAGATGTTGGTAAATATGTTCTTGATGTGCATTGATACTGAATAGAGAGGTTGGATACAGTACTGTCCATCATGACATTGACATGTACCCTAGAGAAGCAAGTAACTATGTGCTTTCCACAATTCTTTTGCTCCACAATTGCCAGGCTGAAATGACAATTGGTGAAGGATACACTGCCCTCATTTCAGCTTGACAGTCCTCAGGGTAACTACGTGATGTGCCTCATCAACTGCAGCAAAGAAGCAAGATAGGTACTTACCTTGCATACAGGCCCTGGAAGGTGAGGAAAAGGACTAACATTGCTTTAATGCCAAGGACAGGCAAGTAAGGTACAGTTTGTCAGACATAACAGATGAAGGCGAGGGTTAATACCCTTTATCATGCAGACAAACACACATAGACTTTGTTTATGACCTTTGTATGAGGCCCGACTATAACCTTGAGGCACAATTTGATGGTTGGAGGCTTCTTACTCAAGGAAACTTTAGGTCCACTTGATGGTCATGAAGCTTTGATGGTAGTGGCAACTGCCTATGTTTATCATAGTAAAGAGGAAGTAACAACACAACGAGACAGAGAGAGGGTCCACCAATGCTGCCACACAGATGCCCAGTGGCAAGATCTAGATACTGTGTGATGTAGCCATCTCCAGTGAGAACTTCTGAATCAAAGGCTCACAGTTTCTCCAGGAGAGGGAGCAATGCCAGAGCTCTGCAACATACAACATTGTGTAGCAGTTAGCATTACTGGCTGGTATGGTGTGAGTTGGCAGACCAAACCTGACCACCAGCCATTATTTGAATTTAGTATTTATCGTTTCTAGTTTTCAGAAATTCTTATGTTTGCATATTCTGAAATATGCAATGTTTTTGTATATAACAACACTTTCTGTCAAAGACTGCTCCATTCCATCTCTACATTGGTGTACATAATAAACATGCTTTCAGTGCAGAGTGTTGTTCATCACTGACTACATTGCATTTGAATTTTGACTTGATTGTGGTTTCGATGCACCAATAATGTCACCACCGAGTTTCTTAATGTAAGGCACTGAGCAGAATGATTGAAAACTCTTGAAGAACATACCTTATTTAAAGGATCGGAAGTCAGTAGAAAAAGTTCAAATGACAATGGTTTGTTGTGATGGAAGTAAAGGCTGGTTATAATCAAGGACCTGCAGAAGACAAATAATGAATAGATCATTGAAAGGAACACATTTTAATTCTCACATAAGAGGATACCATTCATTAATTGCATACCATATTTACAATCATCTGCTTCAACAGTCAGTCTGGAACTGCACTAGATGTATTATTTCACAATTTATAGAAAAGCATTTTCATTTCCCAGTCAGGTGTATAAATTATATTTATTCAGCCACTTTTGGTTGTTTCAACCATCATCAACTGGAGGAAGAAAACATATTTCTCATAGAAGACGCTTTCATATACCACATGTAGCATTGGAAAATGTAACATGCAGCATAATCAGATTCTTACTTACTCTTAAAAAACTTAGATAAATTACACACACACATTCGTGACTGTCTACATTAGCTCAAAAGTGAAAGTATAATTATGAAAACCCTTCATTTGTGCAGGTCAGAGAATGTATCAGGCAGGAAATCTTAAGAGTTCATTTAAAAAATTCAAGTGATGTGTAATATAAAATTTTTTGTGAAAATTTACTAACAGCAAGTTCAGAGTTAAATAATAAAATATTAATGCATTAAGGCAAATAAAAGAAAGAGTTCTTAAAAATGAATTTTACATAATTGGGTAGAAATTACTAGAAGCTCATTTCAGAGATATCCTAGTTATCTGTCTGTGTCTTTTTGTTAGCAAGTTTATGCTTAGTTTGTAATGAAGATGTTATTGATAGGATATTAAATACAGACCTTCCTTCCTTCAGTTGTCAGTAGTCAAATTTTAAATATATTAGGCAATGACATTTTGAGCACCTTACAGTTCTGTGAATATAGTTTGTACTTTGTAAACTTGCACATTACACACATATATTGAGATGAGAGAAGAGAGATCCTTTCGGGAACCCAGTGACTTGAAGTTTGTTTCTGAAGTTATTGTGCTAGCACTGGTGCCATTACAATGATGGAAAGATAATTGAAAATCTCAGAATTTCACTTTTGTGCATTGTTGTGTATACTTCCCTCACTGCGTGCCTGAATTACTCTCTGTACTTCTCTAATTACAGGATTCAGTTCTTCAGACAAGAGTACTGGACAGTCCTCAACCTTCAAAGGAAGACAATAGTGCTGTAAGTATTGCAGTTGCCGAGTCAGTAGTTCAGAAACTGTTAACTGATAGTTATTCCTACATCTGCGTTACATGCTTATGTACATATGTACGTATGTACATACTCCACATGTCACTAACGTGGCACTTCCTGACACAAAGTGCAAATGGGTATCCTGAACCTCCATCCACTGCACCCTCCTATGTGATGAGGCTTTTGACACAATGATGGTGACCCTTACACTGGAGCTCTTCAGGTGCCATTGCTGTAGATTTTAATTCATAATTTAAGCAGTGGCTTGAATCAGTAGTAAGACCCAAGACATTATCAGCAGTAGTCATGGACATCAATCCTACACCATGGTTATCATTTATATGCATATCAAGAACAGAAGTTAATTCAGTATCAGTCACTGTGACACTTTCTTCTAACACTTAGAATATTAACTCTTTATTGTCCTGCAAGCTCTACAGCATGCAGTGTTGTGTAGGGGTTAGTAGCACTGGTTTGCATGCTCTGGGTTGTCTGTTCAGACTGACCACCAATAGTTAATCCTTATTTATTAATTATCATTTCTGGAAGGTACTTGACATTTCTTAAGTTTATAACGTTTGCACACCTTGGAAAATTTGAAGTTTGTATCGAAGAGTTCTGTTCTATTCTCCCTGTACAGTGGTGTCCACAATAAAAATTATTTTAGTGTTAGGTGTTGTATGTCACTGACGATGAAATTTTTTGATTTGGACTTGATTGTGGTTATGATGTGACATTGTTTGGTGGAGATGTTGAGTACTATAAAACATGAACATCACTGGAATATAAGCAGTACATAATTCCCATAGTCTGTATATTCAGGAAACCAATGGATTCCAAAAGAGCTTGAAATTGGGCATCTGTCAATGTTTCCAGGCAGTTCTGGTCAGTGCCTGACAAAATGGTTGAAGGGGCTCACCAAGTTAGCAAATACAACATGTGGGATGACACAATAAGTTTGGCAAATGTGTACTTTTACTTGAGTGCTCAGCCCACCAGTGTTCTGAGAACAATGAAGAGAAGCTTGATAGCTGGGATAAATTCCATGCTGAACTGAAGAAAACATTTGGTGAAAATCACTAGCAGATTAACCTAGTGGAAGTTTGACTCTTATGCCACTTCTTAAATATGAATACAAGAGAACTGACAAAACACATACTTTATGAAATGTGTTCAGCTCTTGTGGTAAAGGATGTCACAACATATCATGACAGCCAGAATGTCAGACTAAGAACACAAGAGGCAGTGGCCATGTACACTTACCGCATTCCAGCAAGTGATATATCATGTAAATGTGACATACCTGTCCTCAAATTTAGGTGATAATGAGTTGAATGTGGCACGTGTTTTACGATTTTGTGTTTTGTCTTCACTTCTACCTCAGCTCTTAGGTCACCACTTTTAGTATGTTACAGAATGACTGGCTCCTCCTGCTGCTGTTTTTATGATCCGCCAATCTTCTTTTCTGGACTTGCCTCTTAATGGCTGTCCAGATCAGATGTCATTGTTTGTAATGGTCTGCCTTGGCTCACTTGCTAAATTGTCCCATTCAGAGGAGTCGTGTGTATCCATGTAAACAAGAGCTCAAGGGAGAAGCCCCATTGGCTTCACACAGTCAGCGTATGGGTGCTGATGACTGCATCGTTAAACCGCTTCAAATACACACACACACACACACACACACACACACACACACACACACACACACACACACACAGTGTGTTAAAGAAGTAGGTTATCAGTCTTCAGCACCAGTCTCTGCCATCATTGAAACATGTCAGCAGAAATTGATTTTGTCAACTCGAACTAATACTGTAGCCATCACGACAACTGAACACCTGACCAAAGCAGGTGCAATCATTCCTTCTGCCATGGATAACGCACCACAGAACAACAGACATTTGAAGAGCAGGGGAAAAAAGGCATTCTGTATCCACTGTAGTCCACCTGGACACAGTGTGTACAGAAGTATCTGAACACCTGGCTGTAAATGACTTACAAGTTTCTGGCGCACTCCATCGATAATGCTGGAATTCAATTTGGTGTTGGCCCACCCCTGGTGTAGATGACAGCTTCCACCCTAGACGTATGTTCAGTCAGATGCTGGAAGGTTTTGTGGGAAATGGAAACCCATTCTTTATGGAGTGCTGCACTGAGGAGAGGTATCAATGTTGGTCGATGTGGCCTGGCACAAAGTCGGTGTTCCAAAACGTCCCAAAGGTGTTGTGTAGGATTCAGGTCGGACTCTGTGCAAACCAATCCATTACAGGGATGTTATTGTCTTGTAACCACTGTGCCACAAGTTGTGCATTATGGACAGGTGCTCGATTGTGCTGAAAGATGCAGTCACCATTCCTGAATTGATTTTCAACAGTGGGAAGCAAGAAGCTGCTTAAAACATCAATGTAGGCCTGTGCTGTGATAGTGCCACACAAATCAACAAGGAAAGCAAGTCCGCTCCATAAAAAAAAAAGACCACACCGTAACACCACCACCTCCGAATATTACTGTTGGCACTACACGCACTGGCAGATCATGTCCACCTAGCATTCGTCATATCCACACGCTACCAGTGGATCACCACATTGTGTACCATGATTTACCACTCCACTCAATGTTATTCCACTGTTCAATCATCCAATGTTTATGCTCCTTACACCAAGCGAGAAGTTTTTTGGCATTTACCATCATCATATGTGCCTTATGAGCAGCCACTTGACGACAAAATCCACGTTTTCTCACCTCCCACCTAACTGACATAGTACTCAACCCTCTTCAAGTGTCTGCGGTTCCTGTCAGTCAACAGATGAGGTCAGCCTCTACTTTTTTGTGCTATACATGCCCCTCCACGTTTCCATTTCACTATCACATTGGCAACAGGATGTTTAGGAGTGTGGAAATCTCATGTGCAGACGCATGACACAAGTGACACCCAATCACCCTACCATGTTCGAAGTCCGTGAGTTCTGTGGTGTGCCCCATTCTGCTCTTTCACGATGTCTAATGACTACTGATGTGGAGTACCTGGCAGTAGGTGGCAGCACAACATACCTAATATGAAACACGTATGTTTTTGGGGGTGTCCGGATACTTCTGATGACAGTGTATTTCTCCATTGCCAGTTGTTGATGACAATTTAGATGGCTTGAAAGAAGCAATTTATTTCTCAACTAAGGACACATAGACAGGCTATTGGAAAACTGAGGTTGTTCAGGCTGACATGAGTAAGGTTTCCATCAAAACTCCCAACTGACTCTATGAGTTCAAAGTTATGCAATTTCCACTACGTAATGCACCAGCCACATTTGAATATATAATGGACAACCTTCTTCAACACCCTATATGGACATCATATTTTTGCTCTCTGGATGATATTGTCAGTTTTGGAAGACATTTGAAGAACATCCGAGCCACCTGAGAAGTGTGCTGAAGTGTGCTAAAGTGTGTTCACACTGAAGGCCTAGGCCTCCCTGAATCTGAAAGACTTTCTACTGTTCGCCTAGAAAAAAATAAAAAGATATTGGGCCATTTACTTAATGGCAAGGAGTAATCCTGATCCAAAGAAAATAAAGGCAGGCACAAGTTTTTCCACCTTTTTCGCACAACTGTGGTGTGAGAAGTTTCTTCAGGATGTGCTTATCCTACTCATCTTCAGTCATCCATGAGATGTGTAAGATAATTTACTGCTACCAAGTTTAGAGTTAAATAATGAAATATTAATGCAGCATGGCAAATAAAAGAAAGAGTTTTTAAAAATGAATTTTACGTAATTGGGTAGAAAGTGGTAGAAGCAAACTTCAGAGATATCTTAGTTATTTATGTCTTCGTCTTTTTGTAAGCGTGTTTGTGCTGTGTTTCTGATGAAAATGTTATTGATAGGATATTAAATACAGGCCTTCCTTCTTTCAATTGCCAGTAGCAAATTTTTAAATCTACTAGGCAATGACATTTCAAGCACCTGAGTGTACTGTGAATATAGTGTGTACTTGTAAATTTGCATGTTAGGCTTATATATCAAGAGAGAAGAGAGAGCCTTTAAGTGTCCTAGTGGCTTGAAGTTTGTCTCTGAAGTTATTGTGCCATTACAATCATTTTATCTTTGATTTTTCTGCCATGAGCATAAGCAATTTATGTGAAAGAGTGTTGTGTACATCTCACCATCACATGTGGAATATGTTCAGTAGTTAGAAAGATTGTTAAGGCTGTGGAGTACTTCTTTTCGGGGGACATAATTCTTGCTAACGATGATAGAGAAAGTTGTTGCAGAAAATAACACCTCTAGATTTTAACTATTTGGCCAGGCTATTTATCTCTCTGTATTTTTAACATTTTTGTTTCATTATAATTATGTGGTACACTTACTTGAAAAGGTAATTGAATATCTCAAAATTGTCGCTTTTATGCGTTATTGTGTGTACTTCCCTCACTACTTGCCTGAAATACCCCCTCTACTTCTCTGATTACAGGAGTCAGTTCTTCTGACAAGACTACCGGATAGCCCTCAAGCTTCAAAGGAAGACGGTAGTGCTGTAAGTAATGCAATTGCCAATTCAGTAGTTCAGAAACTGTTAACTGATAGTTATTTCTACATCTGCATTACTTGTAGATACTCCACATGCCACTGATGTGGCACTTTCCAACACAAAGTGGAAAGGGGTATCCTGAACCTCCATCCTTCGACACCTTACATTGACAACACGTTTTTGCTCTTTGAGACATTTGAAGAATATGTAAGCCACCTGAGAACTGCGCTAAAGTGTCTTCATACTTAAGGTCTCTCTATGAATCTGAAAAAAATCTTGAGGCATTTGGTTAATGGCAATGGAGTCCATCCTGTTCCAAAGAAAATAAAAGCAAGCACAGATTTTTCCACCTTCTCAGCATGACTGTGGTGTGAGAAGTTCTTTCAGGATGTGCTGATCCTACCAGAGATTCAGAAAGGACTTCTGGAACAAGGTATGCCCATTGCATGAATTGCTCCAGGGAAATGCTAAATTTTCCTAGAATGAGGTGCAAAAGATCTTTCCTTGTCCTTAAGGAGGCATGAACATCATCTTCAGTCATAGCGTTTTATGACAAGAATGCTGATCCAGAACTTCACACCAATACAAACAGTTATGGGTTAGGTGAATTTGTTCTACATCTACAGTTAGGTGCTGAGAAGGTGATAGCGTATGCGTCCAGAGTACTATCCGCCAAGTCTGAGATGAACTACCCTCCAACCAGAAGAGTGCCCTGAAATTGTTTGGGTCATGAACTACTGCAGCTTTATTTATTTGCAAATTACTCATGCTGGTGATGAATCAAGATTCTCTTTTCTAGATGACTAGCATGATGATTCAGTCAGGTTGACTGGCTCGATCAATCCTGAGGCTTCAGTGGTATGGCGTCATAATGGTGTACAAAAACCAGATACAAACACAAGGATGCTGAGTTCATGTCAAGGATTTTTTTAAAGTGGTGATCAGATATCAGACTGGTTTAATGCAGCATGCTATGAATTCCTTTTCTGTGGCTATCTCTTCATCTCAGAATAACACTTGCACCTTACATTGAATGTGTCTCAATCTCCGTCTTCCACTGCAGTTTTTACCCTCTACAGCTCCCTCTAGTACCATGAAAGTTATTGGCAGATGTGATAACTAATGTCCTACTGTTCAACGATTCTGTGGAGCACCTCCTCATTCCGTACTTTCAACACTCTTAAAAACCACATCTCAAACACTTTGATTCCCTTCTGTTCCATCTTTTGCACAGTCTATAATTCACTACTATACAAAGCTGTACTGCGAACATACATTCTCAGAAATTTCCTCCTCAAATTAAGATCCATGTGTGACACTGGTATACTTCTTGTGACCAAGAATACCCTCTTTGTCTGTGCTAGTCAGCTTGTTAGGTCCTCTTTGCTTCATCGGTCATGTCCTTCCAAGGTAGGAGAATTCCTTAACATAATGATCTCATTATTTTTGTCCTGCTTTGGTGTACTCTCAGTCCCTATTCAGTACTCATTGGACTGTTTATTCTTTTCAACTGATCCTGTAATTCATCAGCAAATCTTATCGCTGATATCATTTCACACTGAATCTTAAATGCACTCTTGTACCATTTTTGTATATCTGTCGTTGTTTATTTGGTGTATGAACTGATCAGCAGAGATGAAAGATTACGTCTCAACTTTACACTCTTTTTAACTTGAGCACTTTGCACTTGGTGTTTAGTCTTACTGTTCCCTCTTGATTCTTGTACATACTGTGTATTACCCATGTTTGCCTATAGCTTGCTCCTATTTTTATCAGAAATTGGAACATCTTACATCATTTTACGTTGTTGAACAGTTTTTCTGTGTTAACAATTCCAGTGAATGAATGTGCTTTGATTTTTATTTGATCTTGCTTTCATAATCAAGTGTGTCAGGATTGCCCTCGGTTTGCCTTTCCCTTTCCTAATGCCACAAATTGATTGTCATGTAATAGAGCCTCAGTTTTCTTTTCCATTCTTCTGTATGTTATCCGTAACAGCAACTTGCATGATTGAATTGTTAATCTGATTGTCCAGTAGATCTCACACACATTAGCCCTTGGTAACTTTGGAAATGTGTACATGACATTTTTTCCCAAAAGGCTGATGGTATGTCACCGGGATCATTGATTCTACACAACAGGTTGAATAGCAATATTGTTCCGATTTCCCCCAATGATTTTAGAAATCATTGGGGGAATGTTATCTTTCTCTTGTGATTCATTTGATTTCAAGTCTTCCAAAGGTCTTTCAAATTCTAACACTAATACTGGATCCCTTATGTCCTTTATATTGACTGCAATTTCTTCATCTCCCAGTACTTACTGCAACCTACATCCTTCTGAATCTGCTTAGTGTATTCATCTCAAGTCTCCCTTTACGATTTTTACCCTCCACGCTGCCCTCCAATGCTAAATTTGTGATCCCTTGATGCCTCAAAACATGTCCTACCAACCAGTCCCTTCTTTTTGTCAAGTTGTGCCACAAACTTCTCTTCTCCCCAATTCTATTCAATACCTCCTCATTAGTTATGCGATCTACCCATCTAATCTTCAGCATTCTTCTGTAGCACCACATTTTGAAAGCTTCTATTCTCTTCGTGTCCAAACTATTTATCGTCCATGTTTCACTTCCATACATGGCTACACTCCATACAAATACTTTCAGAAACGATTTCCTGACACTTAAATCTATACTCGATGTTAACAAATTTCTCTTCTTCAGAAACGCTTTCCTTCCCATTGCCAGTCTACATTTTATATACTCTCTACTTCGACCATCATCAGTTATTTTACTCCCTAAATAGCAAAACTCCTTTACTACTTTAAGTGTCTCATTTCCTAATCTAATTCCCTCAGCATCACCCGATTTAATTTGACTACATTCCATTATCCTCATTTTGCTTTTGTTGATGTTCATCTTATATCCTCCTTTCAAGACACTGTCCATTCCGTTCAACTGCTCTTCCAAGTCCTTTGCTGTCTCTGACAGAATTACAATGTCATCGGCGAACCTCAAAGTTTTTATTTCTTCTCCATGAATTTTAATACCTACTCCGAATTTTTCTTTTGTTTCCTTTACTGCTTGCTCAATATACAGATTGAATAACATTGGGGAGAGGCTACAACCCTGTCTCACTCCCTTCCCAACCACTGCTTCCCTTTCATGCCCCTCCACTTTTATTATAACTGCCATCTGGTTTCTGTACAAATTGTAAATAGCCTTTTGCTCCCTGTATTTTACCCCTGCCACCTCCAGAATTTGAAAGAGAGTATTCCAGTCCACATTTTCAAAAGCTTTCTCTAAGTCTACAAATGCTAGGAACGTAGGTTTGCCTTTCCTTAATCTTTCTTCTAAGGTGAGTCGTAAGATCAGTATTGCCTCACGTGTTCCAATATTTCTACGGAATCCGAACTGATATTCCCCGAGGTCGGCTTCTACCAGTTTTTCCATTCATCTGTAAAGAATCTGCGTTAGTATTTTGCAACTGTGACTTATTAAACTGATAGTTCGGTAATTTTTGCATCTGTCAACACCTGCTTTCTTTGGGATTGGAATTATTATATTCTTCTTGTAGTCTGACGATATTTCGCCGGTCACATACATCTTGCTCACCAGATGGTAGAATTTTGTCAGGGCTGGCTCCCCCAAGGCTGTCAGTAGTTCTAATGGAATGTTGTCTACTCCCAGGGCCTTGTTTCGACTCAGGTCTGTCAGTGCTCTGTCAAACTCTTCACGCAGTATCATATCTCCCATTTCATCTTCATCTACATCCTCTTCCTGCCGGCCGAAGTGGTCGTGCGGTTAAAGGCGCTGCAGTCTGGAACCGCAAGACCGCTACGGTCGCAGGTTCGAATCCTGCCTCGGGCATGGATGTTTGTGATGTCCTTAGGTTAGTTAGGTTTAAGTAGTTCCAAGTTCTAGGGGACTAATGACCTCAGCAGTTGAGTCCCATAGTGCTCAGAGCCATTTTTTACATCCTCTTCCATTTCCATAATACTGTTCTCAAGTACATCACCCTTGTATAGAACCTCTATATACTCCTTCGACCTTTCTGCTTTCCCTTCTTTGCTTAGAACTGGGTTTCCATCTGAGCTCTTGATATTCATGCAAGTGGTTCTCTTCTCTCCAAAGGTCTCTTTAATTTTACTGTAGGCAGTATCTAACTTACCCCTCGTGAGATAAGCCTCTACATCCTTACATTTGTCTTCTGGCCATCCCTGCTTAGCCATTTTGCACTTCCTGTTGATCTCATTTTTGAGACGTTTGTATTCCTTTTTGCCTGCTTCATTTACTGCATTTTTATATTTTCTCCTTTCATCAATTAAATTCAATATTTCTTCTGTTACCCAAGGATTTCTATTAGCCCTCGTCTTTTTACCTACTTGATTGTCTGCTGCGTTCACTACTTCATCCCTCAGAGCTACCCATTCTTCTTCTACTGTATTTATTTCCCCCATTCCTGTCAGTTGTTCCCTTATGCTCTCCCTGAAACTCTCTACAACCTCTGGTTTAGTCAGTTTATCCAGGTCCTATCTCCTTAAATTCCCACCTTTTTGCAGTTTCTTCAGTTGTAATCTACAGTTCATAATCAGTAGATTGTGGTCAGAGTCCACATCTGCCCCTGGAAATGTCATACAATTTATGACCTGGTTCCTAAATCTCTGTCTTACCATTATATAATCTATCTGATACCTTTTAGTATCTCCAGGATTCTTCCATGTATACAACCTTCTTTTATGATTCTTGAACCAAGTGTTAGCTATGATTAAGTTATGCTCTGTGCAAAATTCTACAAGGCGGCTTGCTCTTTCATTTCTTCCCCCCAATCCATATTCACCTACTATGTTTCCTTCTCTCCCTTTTCCTACTGATGAATTCCAGTCACCCATGACTATTAAATTTTCGTCTCCCTTCACTACCTGAATAATTTCTTTTATCTCGTCATACATTTCATCAATTTCTTCATCATCTGCAGAGCTGGTTGGCATATAAACTTGTACTACTGTAGTAGACATGGGGTTTGTGTCTATCTTGGCCACAATAATGCGTTCACTATGCTGTTTGTAGTAGCTAACCCGCACTCCTATTTTTTTATTCATTATTAAACCTACTCCTGCATTACCCCTATTTGATTTTGTATTTGTATTTATTTGCATATTCTGAAATATTTAACATTTTTGTAAATAGCAGCATTTCTAATCAATAATTTTAGTTCCATCCTATCTGTACATGGGTGTCTGTAATAAACTGGTATACAGTGCAAAATGCTGTTCTTCATTGACAATGCTGCAATCACATTTCAACTTGATTGTCATTATAATATGACAATATGCCACAGCTGAATTTATTAATGTGCGGCAATAAGAGAAGTTAAAGAAAAACCTAGAACAACATGCCTCATTTAAAAGATTGGAAGTCAGTAGAATAAGTTCAAATGAAAATGGTTTGTCGTGATTGATGTTCTCAGGGTGGTTATAATTAAGGACATGGAGATGACAAATATTGAAACTGTTGAAACACGTTTTAATTCCCACATGAGAAAATAACATTCATTAATTGCGTCTCATATTTACGTTTCACTTTGGAAACACTGCTCACTGATGACAACTATCTGCATCCACAGACAGCCTGGAACTCTCCTAGAGATTCTGTTTCACAGTTTATAGAAAAGTGTATTGTTTGCCATTGAGGTGTATAAATTATATTTATTCAGCCACTTATGGTTGTTCACCCATCATCAACTGGAGGAGAAAATGATTATATTTGTTGGTTAAGAAAAGTGTATTTCTCATAGAAGACACTTTCATACTCCAACTGTAGCATTGGCTAATTTAAAATGCATCATAATCAGATTTTGACACACTTGTAAAAAGCTTATATAAATTACACATGCATTCCTGACTATTAACTATCAGGATTACATATGAAGTTTCTACAAGTTTTTAAGAGTTTGTCACAATCTCATTGTGTAGCATTTTCTGTTTTGCCGAAGCTACATGTGATATATGTAAGTGTGTTCTATGAGAAATATACATTTCTAAACCAACAGATGATATAATTTTTTCATCCAGTTGATGATGGTTGACACAACTGAAATTGATGGAGTAAATAAAATTATGCAGCATATTTTCCAAATAAACGTGCTTCTGTCAAATATCTTTCTGCTCTAGCCAGTTACCAACATAAATTGATTTTCCAATTGTGTGCAGCACTTTTCAAATGGTAGACCATGGAATGTTCAGCTGTCATGACACAGCTTGTGCACTGCTTGAAGACTGCACAATTCATCCAGCAATCTCAGTGATTTCAACACTAACTTTTTGAACGATTTGTGGTGCAATTGTCCATCAGCTTCTCCCAGGAGTAACTCCCAAATCAGCAGTTAATTCGAGCTTTTGATTCATGTTCTTATACCCCGGTGTGGAAAGCAAACATCTTCGAAGTCCTTCAATCAATCAATACTCATGAACAGCAGCAGCAGTATTGCCAGTGTTTTGGTAGAATGGCTTTTGAGAAATCCCTGCTGACATTGTGTAGACCCATGTTGACCTGCAACTGTAATGGACACTGATGATGATGATGTTTCAATCCTGTTGACATTCCAGTACCAGTGCCTAACAGCAAGTTATGACACCAACACTACTAACCACACAAATCCTGCAGCACACAGTCTGCACATCATTCTCATAAAGTTGGTCACCAATATTGTAAACAGTGTTATGTCTACAGTGGCTTCAAATATAAAGTGTAATTATTAGCAGCCTTTGTTTGTACAGCCAAGAGAATGCTTCAGGCCAGAAATCTTGAGAGTTTATTTAGAAAATTCAAGTGATGTGTAAAATTAAAAAAGACGTGAGAATTTTCTGCTACCAAGATTAGAGTTAAATAATAAAATATTAATGCAGCATGGCAAATAAAAGAAAGAGTTCTTAAAATGAATGTTACATAATTTGGTAGAAAGTACTGGGAGCAAATATCAGAGATATGTTCGTTATTTATGTCTTTGTCTTTTTTTTTAAGCATGTTTGTGCTGTGTTTCTAATGAAGAAGTTATTGATAGGATATTAAATACAGGCCTTCATTCCTTCAATTGCCTGTAGCCAATTTTTAAATACACTAGGCAATGACATGTCAAGCACCTTAGTGTACTGTGATTATAGTTTATACTTGTAAATTTGCACGTTACACTCATATATTGAGATGAAAGAAGGGAGAACCTTTAGGTATCCGAGTGGCTTGAAGTTTGTCTCTGAAGTTATTGTGCCATTACAGTGATTTTACCTTTTATTTTTCTGTCATGAACATAAGCAATTTATGTGAAAGAGTGGTGTGAACATCTCACCATCATATGTGGATTATGTTTAGTAGTTGGAAAGATTGTTAAGGCTATTGAGTACCTCCCTTCAGGGTACATAATTCCTGCTACCGATGGTAGAGAAAGTTGTCGCAGAAAATAACACTCGTAGGTTTTAAGTATTTGAGCAGGCTATTTATCTCTCTATAATATAACATTTTTAGTTTTGTTTTAATTATATATAACACTTACCTGAAAAGGTAATTACTCTGATTACAGGAGCCAGTTCTTGAGACAAGAGTACCGGATAGCCCTCAACCTTCAAAGGAAAACAGTAGTACTGTAAGTATTGCAATTCCTAAATCAGTATTTCAGAAACTGTTAACTGATAGTTATTTCTACATCTGCATTACATGCTTGCATACATATGTACGTATGTACATACTCCACATGTCACTGATGTGGCACTTTCTGACAGAAAGTGCAAATGGGTATCTTGAATCTCCACCCACTGTACTGTCCTTTCTTATAACACTTTTGACAGAATGATGGTGACCCTTACACTGGAGCTCTTCGGGTGCCATTGCTGTAGATTTTAATGCATAATTTAAGAAATGGCTTGAATAAGACCCAGGTCATTTACAGCAGAATTCATGGGTTCCACCCCTAGTCCATGGTGATCATTTATTTGAATATCAAGAATAAAAGTTAATTCAGTATTTGTCACTGTGACACATGCTTCTAAATTTTAAAATATTAACTCAATACTTTGCGTCAAGCTATACAGCATGGGATGTTGTGGAGAAGTTAGTGGCACTGGCTTGTGTACTCTGGGTTTTGTGTTCAAATTGACCACCAATAGTTACTGCTTATTTTACTATTTATCATTTCTGGAAGGTAATTGACATTTCTTAAGTTTGTAATGTTTGCATATTGTGGAATATTGGAAGTTTCTATCGAGGAGTTCAGTTTTGTTCTCTCTGTACAATGGTGTCTACAATGAAAATTATTTTAGTCCTAGATGTTGTATGTCACTGACGATGAAACTTTTTGATTTGGACTTGATTGTGGTTATGATGTGGCACTGTTTGGTGGAGATGTTGAGTAATTCAAAACATGTATATTACTGGAATATAAGCAGTACATAATTCCCACATTCTGTATATTCAGGAAACCAATGGATTCCAAAAGAGCTGGAAATTGGGCATCCGTCAATGTTTCCTGGGAGTTCTGGGAAGTGCCTGACAAAATGGTTGAAGGAGCTCACCAAGTTAGCAAATACAACATGTGGGATGACACGATAAGCTAGGCAAATGTGTACTTTTACTTGAGTTCTCAGCCCACCAGTGTTGTGAGAAAAGTGAAGAGAAGCTTGATAGCTAGATAAATTCCATGCTGAACTGAAGAAAACTTTTGGTGACAATGACTTCAGATTTGCCTAGTGGAAGTTTGACCCTAATGCCACTTCTTAAATTGGAAATCAAGACAGCTTACAAAACACATACTTTATGAAATATGTTCAGCTCTTGAGGTAAAGGACGTCACAACAGCAGAAAAATTCATGATGTTGCTCTAGAGAATTAAGGAGGAGTAGAGAATAGAGTCAGAGGAATGAGATATGATTTGACTCCCAAATGTGATACCAGTTGTAGTTGTGGAAGACCACCATGATCTTGCCTGTCTTATATGACAGGTAGTGCAAGAAGAGATTAAACATATGATAGCCAGAATGTCATACTAAGAACACAAGAGGTAATGGCCATGTACACTGACCACATGCCAGCAAGTGATAGATTGTGTAAAATGTGACAGACCTGTCCACAAATTTAGGTGATGATGAGTTGAATGTGTCACGTGTTTTACGATTTTTGTTTTGTCTTCACTTCTACCTCAGCAAATGTAGGTCACCGCTCTTAGTACGTTAGCGATCGACTGTCTCCGCCCGTTACTCTTTTTATGATCCGCCGATCTGCTTTTCGGGACTTGCCTCTTAGTGGTTGTCCAGATCAGATCTCATTGTTAGTAATGGTCAACCTTGCCTCACTTGCTCCATTGTACCATTCAGAGGAGTCGTGTGTGTTTTGTAAACAAGAGCACAAGGGAGAAGCCCCATTGGTCCTACATAGTCAGCGTATGGGTGCTGATGACTACATCGTTCAACCAATTAAAATACGCGCGCGCACCACACACACACACACACACACACACACACACACACACACACACAGTGTGTTAAAGAAGTGGTATATCAGTCTTTAGCACCAGTCTTGGCCACCAGTGAAACTTGTCAGCATGAATTGATTTGGTCAACTTGAACTAATACTGTAGCCAGCACCTGACCAAAGCAGGTTCAACGATTCCTCCTGCCAAGGATAATGCACCACTGAGCAACAGACATTTGGAGAGCAGGAGAAACAAGGCAGTTTGTATCCACTGTAGTCCACCTGGACACAGTGTATACTGTTGCAGGGGAAGAAGGCAAGTGTTTGGCAATTGTTACACCACCAGATGTCAACAATCACAACATTTCTCTTCATGCCAGGAAGCTGTAGATGATTACAGTCAACTATGGGATGAACGCCATTGTCATACCGTTGTGCAGTTGTTCTCCAAAATGGTGTTGCCATGTCCTGTCTATGTCAGAGGTACCAGCCACTCTCCTAGCCACTGAATTTGAAAAACGAAGTGAATCGCCTACGTATGGGGGTGAATCCACCACAGATAAAGATCTTCCATGGATGACAGTCACTAAGATATCACAAAATCTCATTGACATCTTCATCGACGGCCTGCCTCTCTATGAGCTAGCCAATTCAGAGGTCTGTTTCTGTGTATTGTTGATTGCACTGTGGATCATCCTTCAATTAGCCAGCACTCATATAGATTGTTGCCAGATGAATGATGAATAACGCAGGTGGAATGGAGAAAGTGGTGCAAAATATCATCATTAAACGCTCAGTGTGTCCTTCGTTCTCTCCTATGGTCATAGTGAGAAACACACATGGCATATGACATTTGTGCATTGACTACTGAGCTATATTAGCAAAAAATACACACTATGTGATCAGAAGTATCTGAACGCCTGGCTGAAAATGAGTCACAAGTTTCTGGCACACTCCATCCATAATGCTGGAATTTAAAATTGCGTTGGTCCACTCCTAGCCCTGATGACAGCTTCCACCCTAGGCATATGTTCAATCAGGTGCTGGAAGGTTTCGTGGGAAATGGCAACCAATTCTTCAAAGTGTGCTGCATTGAGGAAAGGTATTAATGTTGCTCGGTGAGTCCTGGCACAAAGACGGTGTTCCGAAACATCCCAAAGGTGTTCTATAGGATTCAGGTCAGGACTCTGTGCAGACCAATACATTACAGGGATGTTATTGTCTTGAAACCAGTGTGCCACAGGCGCATGAATAGGCGCTCAGTCATGTTGAAAGATGCAATCTCCATCCCCGAATTGCTCTTCAACAGTGGGAATCAAGAAGGTGCTTTAAAACATCAATGTAGGCCTGTGCTGTGATAGTGCCATGAAAAACAAGAAGGGATGCAAGCCCCCTCCACATTGTGTACCGTAATTTGTCACTCCACTCAATAATATTTCACTATTCAATCATCAAATGTTTACGCTCCTTACACCAAGCGAGGGTTTGTCTGGCATTTACCGACGTTATGTGTGGCTTATGAGCAGCCGCTCAACCACAAAATTGAAGTTTTCTCACCTCCCACCTAACTGTCATAGTACTCGACTCTCTTCAACTGTCTGTGGTCCCTGTCAGTTAACAGATGAGTTCGACCTCTACATTTTTGTGCTGTACATATTCCTACATGTTTCCAATTCACTATCACATCAGGAACAGTGGACCTAGGGATGTTTAGGAGTGTGGAAATCTCGAGTACAGACGTATGACGCAAGTGACACCCAATCACCCTACCACGTTTGAAGTCTGTGAGTTCCATGGAGTGCCCCAGTCTGCTCCGTCATGATGTTTAATTACTACTGAGGTCGCTGATATGGAATATCTGGCAGTAGGTGGCAGGACAATGCACTTAATATGAAACATGTATGTTTTTGGTGGTGTCTAGATACTTTTGATCACATAGTGTATTTCTCCATTGCCAGTTGTTGATGACCATCCAGATTGCTCAAAAGGAGCAAAGTATTTCTGAGTTACCGACATATAGACAGGCTATTGGAAAACTGAGGTTGATCAGGCTGACATGAGAAAGATTTCCATCAAAACTCCTGACAGTTTTTATCAGTTCAAAGTTATGCCTTTTGGACAATATAATGCACCAACCGCATTTGAACATATAATGGTCATCATTCTTCAACACCTTATATGGACAACATATTTGTGCTGTTTGGATGATACTGTCATTTTTGGAAGACATTTGAAGAACATCCGAGCCACCTGAGAACTGTGCTAAAGTGTATACACACTGAAAGCCTCCCTGAATCTGAAAGACTTCCTATCGTTCACCTGAAAAAAAAAAAAGGAAAAGAAAAAAAATTGGTCCATTTAGTTAATGGCAATGGAGTCATTCTGATCCAAAGAAAATAAAAGCAGGCACAAGTTTTTCCGCCTTCTTGGCACAACTGTGATGTGAGAAGTTCATTCAGGATGTGCTTACCCTACCCACGCATGTCCATTGCAAGAACTGCTGCAGGGAGATGACAAATTTTCCTAGTGTGTGGTGCAAGAAAATTTTGACTGGTCCTTAAGGAAGCATGAACTTCACCTACCATCATAGCTTTTATAGTACATGTTGAGGAAGGTGCCGAATAGGTGATAGCTTATGCTTCCAGAGTATTCTCCTCCAAGTCTGAGATGACTACTCTCAAACCAAAAGAGTGCCCAGGAATTGTGGGGGTCATGAACAAGTCTATCTTTATTTATTTGCAAATTAATCATGCCGGTAATGAACCAAGATTCTCTTCTCTAGATGATGAGCACAGTGAATCAGTCAGATTGACTGGGTGTTTGTATGCTGAGGCTTCAGGAGTATGGTGTCGCAGTGGTGTACAAAACCACATACAAACACAAGGATGCTGTGTGCCTTTCAAAGATTTTTTTTAATGTGGTGTTCAGATGTCAGACTGGTTTAATGAAGCATGCTATAAATTCGTTTCCTGTGGCGATCTCTTCATCTCAGAATAGCACTTGCACCATAGAGCCTTAGTTATTTTTTGAATGTTTCTCAATCTCTATCTTCCGCTGCTGCTTTTACCTTCTGCAGCTCCCTCTAGTAGCATGAAAGTTATCGCTTAATCTCGTAACTCATGTCCTATTGTCCTACATATTCTTCTTGTTAGTGTTCTCCATACATTACATTCTTCAACTGTTCTGTGAAGAACCTCCTGATTTTTTACCTTATTAGCCCACCAAATTTTTTACATTCTTCTGTAAAACCACATTTCAACACTTCGATTATCTTCTGTTCCGGCTTTTACACAGTCCGTGAGACACTATCGTACATAGCTGTGCTCCGAATGTGCATTCTCAGAAATTTCTTCCTCAAATTTAGAGCAGTGTGTGATACTAGTATACATCTTTTGTCCAGGAATACCCTCTTTGTCTGTCCCGGTCTGCTTGTTAGGTCTTCCTTGCTTTGCCCATCATGTGTCATTTTCCTTCTGAGGTATGAGAACTCCTTAACATAGTGATTATCAGTTTTGCATTGTATTCTCTTATCTGCAGCTTCTCATTACTTTGGTCTTTCTTTGGTTTACTTTCACTCCGTAGTCAGTACTCATTGGACTGTTTAGTCTATTCAACAGATCCTGTAATTCATCAGCAAATCTTATCACTGATATTATGTCACCTTGTTCTTCAACTCCCCCACCCCCCACCCCCACCGTTTCTGTCTCTGTTTATCTGATGTATATACTGATCAGTAGATGTGAAACATTATGTCTCAATCTTACACTCATTTTAATCTGAGCACTGCTTTCTTTGTTTCCAGTTTTATTGTTCCCTCTTGGTTCTTATACAAATTGTGTATTACCCATCTTTTCCTATAACTTACTCCTAGTTTAAATTAAAATGGTTAGTCGTGGTGGATGGATAAATTGATTTCACAATTGTCTATTTTTCTCAGAATTTGGAACATCTTACACCATTTTAGTGTCTAAAACTTTTTCTTTGTTGGCAGATCCAATGAATGTGTTTTGATTTTTCTTTGATATTGCTTTGATTGTCAATCATGTCAGGACTGCCCCCATTTTACCTTTCCCTTTCCTAATGCTGAACTGATTGTCATGTAATAGATCCTCAGTTATCTTCTCCATTCTTCTGTATATTATTCTTGACAGCAACTTGCATACATGAATTGTTACTCTGATTGTCCAATAGATCCCACACGAATCTGCCCTTGGTGTCTTGGGAAACGGAAATGTGTAGGTGATAATTTTCCCAAAAGGCTGATGGTATGCAACCAGGATCATAGACTCTACACACCAGGATGATTAGCAATTTTGTTGCCACTTGTCCAATGATTTTAGAATTTCTGATGGAATGTTATCTTTCCCTTCTGATTTATTTGATATCAAGTCTTCCTAAGGTCTTTTAAATTCTAACACTAATACTAGATCCCTAATCTCTTCCACATTGACTTCAATTTCTTGTTCTGTCATGTCATCACATAACTCCTCCCCCTCTTTCCACGTATGTCCTCTCTCCTCTGTATTCAACAGTGGAATTCCCATTGCACTCGTAATGTTGCCACCCTGCCTTTTAATTTCAGTGGAGCTTGTTTTGACTTTTATATATGCTGAGACAGTCCTTCTGATGATCATTTCTTTATCGATTTCTTCATATTTTTTGTGCAGCCATTCTGCGTTTGCTTCCTGGCACTTCCTGTTTCTCTCATTCCTGAGTGATTCCAGAGCTCTGCAGCATACAACGTGGTGAAGCAGTTAACATCACTTGCTGGGATCCGGTGGATTGCCAGGCTGAACCTGACCACCAGCAATTACTTGAATTTAATATTAATTAATTCTAGCTCTCAAAATTATGTGTGTTTGCATATTCTGAAATGTTCAAAATTTTTGTAAATAGCAGCATTTCTGATTGATGAGTTCAGTTCTATCCTATCTGTACGTGGGTGCCCGTAATAAACTTCCTTACAGTGCAAACTGATGTTCTTCATTGACAATGCTGCAATCACATATCAACTTGATTGTGGTTACAATGTGACAATATACCACTGCTGAATTTATTAATGTGTGGCAATGAGGGGAATAAAGGAAAAGCCTAGAAGAACATGCCTCATTTAAAAGATTGGAAGTCAGTAGAAAAAGTTGAAATGATATTGGTTTGTTGTGGTGGATGTTCTGGGTGGTTGTAATTAAGGACATACAAAAAACAAGTAATGAATAAACTGCAGAAAGAAACAAATTATAATTCCCACATGAGAAAATAACATTCATTAATTGCGTACCATATTTACATTTCAGGTTAGAAACACTGCTCACTGTGGACAACCATCTGCATCCACAGACAGCCTGGAACTGCACTAGAGATACTGTTCCACAGCTTATAGAAAAGTGTATTGTTTGCCAATGAGGTGTATAAATTATATTTCCTCAGCCACTTTTGGTTGTTTCAACCATCATCAACTGGAGGAGAACATTATTATATCTGTTGGTTTAGAAAAGCGTATTTCTCATAGAAGACACTTTCATACACCAACTGTAGCGTTGCCAAATTTAAAATGCATCATAATCAGATTTAGACACACTTGTAAAACACTTATATAAATTAAACATGCACTCCTGACTATTAACTATCAGGATGACGTATGTACTTCCTATAAGTTTTTTAAGAGTTTGTCAGACTTTTATTATGTTGCGTTTTCTGTTTTGCTAATGCTACATGTGGTATGTGAAAGTGTCTTCTATGAGAAATCTGTGTTTCTAAACCAGCAGATGTTATAATTTTTTCATCCAGTTGATGATGGTTGAAAGAACTGAAATGGGTGGAGTAAATAAAATTATACAGCATATTTTCCAAACAAACAGGCTTCTGTATAAATATCTTGCTCCTGTAGCCAGGTACCTACATAAATTGATTTCACAGTTGTCTGCAGCACTTTTCAAATGGTAGACCATGGAATGTTCAGCTGTCATGACACTGTTTGTGCACTGCTTGAAGACTGCACAATTCATCCAGCATTCTCAGTGATTCCAGCACTAACTTCTTCAACAATTTGTGTTGCAACTTTCCATTGACCTCTCCCAGGAGTAACTCCCAAATCAGCAGTTAATTCTAGCTTTTGATTCATATTCTTGAACCCCTGTGTGGAAAGCGAACATCTCCGTATTCCTTCAATGGATCAATATTTATGAACAACAGCAGCAGTATTGCCAGTGTTTTGGTAGAATGGCTTTTGAGAAAGACCTGCTGACATTGTGCAGACACATATTGACCTTCTGAAACTGTAATGGACACTGATGCTGATGTTTCAACCCTATTGATATTCCAGTACCAGTGCCTAACAGCAAGTTATACACCAACACTGCTAATCACGCAAATCCTGCAGCACACAGTCTGCACATCATTCTCATAAAGTTGGTCACCCATACGATAAACAGTGTTATGGATACATTGGCTTCAAATATAAAGTGTAATTATTAGCAGCCTTTGTTTGTACACCCAAGAGAATGCTTCAGGAAAGAAATCTTGAGAATTATTTAAAGAATTCAAGTGATGTGTAAGATAAAAAATTTTGTGGGAATTTTTTGCTACCATGTTCAGAGTTAAATAATAGAATATTAATGCAGCATGGCAAATAAAAGAAAGAGTTCTTAAAATGAATGTTACATAATTTGGTAGAAAGTACTGGGAACAAATATCAGAGATATGTTCGTTATTTATGTCTTTGTCTTTTTTTTAAAGCATGTTTGTGCTGTGTTTCTAATGAAGATGTTATTGATAGGATATTAAATACAGGCTTTCCTGCCTTCAATTGCCTGTAGCCAATTTTTAAATACACTAGGCAATGACATGTTAAGCACCTTAGTGTACTGTGAATATAGTTCATACTTGTAAATTTGCACATTACGCTCATATATTGAGATAGATTAGATTAGGTTAGATTAGATTAGTTTTTCGTTCCATAGATCCGTGCTGAGGAGATCCTCGTGGATGTGGAAATGTCAATTTTTTTTTTTTAAAGCTGAAATAACAATACTAACAGTATGAATATATACAATACATCATTTGTTTCTATTAAAAAATTCGTCAATGTAGTAGAAGGAGTTGGCCACTAGTAAGTCTTTCAGGCTCCTTTTAAACTGATCTTTATTTGTAACTAATTTCTTTGTGTTTACTGGCAAATTATTGAAGATGAGTGTTCCTGAGTAGTGGACCCCTTTTTGAACTGAAGTAAGTGCTTTTAAGTCCTTGTGCAGATCATTTTTGTTCCTGGTATTGTATGTATGAACTGAGCTGTTTTTTGGAAAAAGATATATATTATTCAGGACAAATTTCATTAATGAGTAAATATACTGAGAGGCAGTAGTTAGTATACCCAGTTCTTTGAAGAAGTTTCTACAGGACGTCCGTGAATTTACTCCACAAATAATACGTATTACACGCTTTTGGACTCTGAAAACTTTTGTTTGACTTGAAGAGTTACCCCAAAATATTATACCATATGACATTATGGAATGAAAGTAGGCAAAGTATGCAAGCTTTTTCATTTTTATGTCGCCTATGTCTACTAACACTCGTATTGCAAATATAGATTTGTTAAGGCATTTCTGCAGTTCTGTGGTGTGCTCTTCCCAACTGAATTTATTACCAAGTTGTAATCCAAGGAATTTAAGACTGTCAACCTCTTCCTATCTGCTCTTCTCCGTATATGTTGCATATGCTGGGTGGAAACCTCTTACAGGTTCTGAATTGCGTATAGTGAGTCTTTTCGAAGTTTAATGTCAGTGAGTTGGCTTTAAACCATTTATTAATATCCATGAAAATATCATTAGCAGATCTTTCTAGAACTACACTTGACATACTGTTTATTGCAATACTTGTGTCATCTGCAAACGAAACGAACCGTGCTTCTGGCAGTGTAACTGATGAGACATCATTAATGTACACAAGAAAAAGCAATGACCCTAAGATGGATCCTTGTGGGACACCACATGTAATTTCTTCCCATTCTGAAGATGACTGATGACTTAATTCACTAGCCCCTTGCACTGTCACCCTTTGTTTCCTGTTAGTGAGGTATGACTTGAACCATTTTGCAGCACTGCCCGTGACACCATAGAATTCTAATTTACTTAAAAGGATGTTGTGGTTCACACAATCAAATGATTTTGACAAATCACAGAAAATACCTGCTGCTTGTAATTTGTTATTTAATGAATTAAGTACATTTTCACTGTAGGTGTAAATAGCCTTCTCGATATCAGAACCCTTCAGAAATCCAAACTGTGTTCTTGATAATATGTTATTTGTGGTCAGATGGTTGAGCAGCTGCCTGTACATTACTTTTTCTAAAATTTTTGAGAATGCTGGCAAAAGTGAAATCAGTCTGTAGTCTGATGGTATCTCTTTATCCCCTTTCTTGAATAGAGGCTTAACATCTGTATATTTTAGCCATTCAGGAAATGTCCCAGTTATAATTGCCTGGTTACACAAGTAACATAGAATTGTACTAAACTCACAAGAACATGCCTCAATTAACTTTGTTGATATTTCATCGTAACCACTAGAATGCCTTGTTTTTAAAGATTTTATTATGGAAGTTATTTCTTTTGGTGAAGTGAGTGACATATTCATGTACCTGAAGCTATTTGTAAAGGCTAATTTCAGATATTCAAGGGCATTATTTACTGATCCTGACAATCGCATTCTATCAGTAATGGATATAAAGTACTTGTAAAATAGATTTGCCACACTATGCCCATCAGTTACTAATGTGTCATCTACCCTTAGTGCTATTTGCTCCTGTTCCTTTCTGGTTCTACCAGTCTGCTCTTTCACTATATCCCATATTGTTTTTATTTTGTTCCCTGACATTGCTATCTTCTTCTCGTAGTGCATTTGTTTAGACGTCTGAATTACTTTTTTTAATGTTTTACAGTATTCCTTGTGTTTAGCTAAATCATCAGCATTGGAGCTATTCTTGGTCGACAGATACATTTTCCTTTTTGTCTTACAGGAAATCTTTATTCCTTGTGTAATCCATGGTTTTATTATAGACTTCTGTTTAATTTGAGTAACTTTTGGAGGAAAACAGTTTTCAAACATGGTACTGACGTTGTTCATGAATGTGTTATATTTTTCATTCATGTCATGAGCACTATAAACATCTTTCCAGTTCATATCTTTGAGCAGTTTTCTAAAACACTCAATTTTTGGTTGATTGACTACTCTTCTGTACTCAGATTTAGCAGTCTTGATAATCTGCTTAGAATTTACATCTTAAACAAGGAGCTACATGTCATGATCTGATAGTCCATTTATAACAGGTTTTATGATATGATTTTGTTCCTTTGATTTGTCTATAAAAATGTTATCAATGGCTGTCCTTGAGGATTTAGTGATCCTAGTTGGAAAGTTTACAGTGTGAGTTAGATTGAAAGACAACATTACTAACTGCAGTGAATGTGTACTGGAAGATTGCATTAGAAAATCTGTATTAAAGTCACCAGCAATCAAAATTTCTTTGTTTCTTCCTGTTAAATAACCCAAAAGAGCTTCTAGATGATCTAAGAATAGATTATAATTTCCTGCAGGTGCTCGGTAAATAGTTATTATTATATAGGATCTGTTATGGAACTCTACTTCTGTTGCACATGCTTCTAGATGCTGCTCTAAACAGAATTTATTAATGTCAATGTTCTTGAATTTATTGCAGTTTTTGATAAATGTGGCAACTCCTCCTCCATCCATATCTACTCTGCAGAAGTAGGAAGCTAGCTTAACTCCTGAAATGTCTAACATATCTATATCAGTGGTCACTTGATGTTCAGAGAGGCAGATTATGTCAATTTGGTTAGATGAATTCATTTCATCGATACAAATGAGTAGTGCATCAACTTAATTTCTAAGTCCCGGAATGTTCTGGTGTAATAAAGATAACTGATACTGCATACTAATGGGATTGTAACTTCTTTGGCGAAGATGAACTGGCAGTTTCTGATTACTTTCTGTTAAACACTGTTTAAATGGAGGCTGTATGATAAAATCTGACTCCTGTTCAACTGTTTTCTCAAACTGAGTGTGTCTGCCAATCTCTCTTAAAACTCGTTTTCTTTCCCCCTTCCCTATCCTAAAAAAGGCATCCCTCTCACACCTGTGAGCACTGGTATTTTACCACTTGTGCCAGTGTCCCCCCCTTAAGTTTTCTGCAATCAACCCAGACAGTTTTCCCTTCCCTTTCCTATTGAGGTGAAGGCCATGCCTAGTGTAGTCCCACCTATCGATAGCATCCACAGGAATCAAACCAATATGGGACCCTATATCCGTCCTAAGCAGCCACTCCAACTTCACCCTCACTACGGAAGAGTTCAAATGAGGCCGATCATGGCGTCTCAACACAGTCACAAATCCCACACTAGTATGCTTTGTTGCTGATGCTATGGAATATTCAGAGTCTCTGTCAATGCTATTTCCCGGACCACCCACTATAACCACGGCATCCTCCTTTGTGAAATCCTTGCATAAAACACCAACATCCTCTGTTACCTGACCCAGATCTGCACTAGGCTTGAAAAAGTTTGTGACCTGGTACTCTGGACCTAGATTTTCCTGCAGTAGTTGGCCAACACCTTGTGGGGCGGCGGTTATGTGGGGGAGAAAAATAATAATTGCTGTTCAAATGTTTGTTTGTTGAATCAGTTTCTGGCTATTAGCATGTTGTTAATGCTGTCTTTCGCCGTTCTCAACACTGGCTCTCTATTTACTTTTTAGCCCCCAGAAAGCGATTTAACAAAACGTGAAGCCTGTAATTAGAGTTCCTCATGCCCACTTCATCTGAGAATAATATTATAGCTGCAGCTTATAACTCTGAGGAATTAGGAGATTGTCCGGGATTTCTAATCAAAAACGATTTTCCAAAATAGTTGAGTATATTCTCAAATTCACAAATAAAAAAAACATAAGTATCCCTACAACCTAACTAACAGAGCAGTTCAGAGTCTAATGCGCTGATGCAACTATAAATGTCCGAATTAAATGTTGAAATGAATGCTCGCCATAATTTGATGAGAGTATTTCATCAAACGCCACGCTAAATAATTGGTAGAATGTCTGTCCCGCGACGGCACGTGAAAATACGACAATACGCAAACTGAAGCTAGATAATGAAAATCGTCCCAGAATTAACACTTCACTTGAAATGATCTCATGGTTCCGCGTATCTAGTAACTTAATACGGCACCCGAGGCTGTTTGTCGCAGTGATACCGATGCGACGCGACTGCAGACACAGATGGCGTGTTATTCAGCGTCTGGAGAGAACTGGGGCCTTGCTTCCTCGCGCAGCGTTCTTATATATAAAGCCGTGGTGCGGACGGCTAAGGGAACGCCTGATCAAATCGGCTCTCCCGAGTAGCCGCTGGGCTAGTAATGCACCACTTCAAGTTACATAATAAATTATAGCTTCTTTTGCTGATGGCCGATGAAGCTCTTAATTTAACTGTGCATTCAGCACGCAGGTAAGTATTGATAATAAAATTTTGACGTGGCTAAGTTAAATATTTTGGGCGAGAGAATTAATTTAATTACACTGCACGCAGCAGATGAGCTCTGAACTGTCCCTTTTGAGATCCGCTATCGCTATAATTTTATAGGTATTCAAAAGAAACTTTTCACATCTTCATAGTCATAGCGGACCTCCAACCTATTTAAATCTAAACATCCTAGCCTTATTTATTAGCCTACTTTATCTTGCTTCCTTCAGTTTTGAGACGAAAACCACAAAATCATGAATTTACACTAAAATCTTAATTTGTGAAATCCAAAGTACTGTTTTTATTAAATCATTATGAAAGATGAATCTATAAATTTTGAAGTCTCTAGCTCTTTTCTGTTGCGCCAATGATTTTTACAGAAAAACGTCCAAATTTTGGAAATGGCTTAAGTTATCGAACTGATATTCAACACACATTAATTTAATATTATTTCTGACCTGCTAGAAGAGTTTTAGGTTATTTGCTTGATTTTTAAAGTGTTGCGCAACATTTATGACGTCAGAGCTAGTTACAACAGACTGGCTGGAACACAATGGAAACTGATTTGAATTTACTACAGCGTGAGTAGGCTGCTTCCCTACAACCTCTACCATGGGAACTACCTAACAACAGAACTTCCTTCTCTTTACAAATTTCCCTACCTTTTTCAAGTCCTTGGAAGCTTGTTGTGCCCTTTCTACAGCTTCAGCTACATGAGGCTCATCCGATTCTGACTGAGGCAACAGGTCAAATCTATTTTCAAGATTTATGACAAAGCTGTCTGATGCTCTCCTTTGCCTGTTCCCCCTATTACCTGTTGCCACTTTCCACCTTTGTTCACCCTTCTCCCTCTTTAACCTGTCCAGAGCCTCCCTTGCCTTGAAGAGCTGTAATTTTCCCTTCCTGTTCCAGTATTTTCCTATCTCTACTGCAGATCCTATGATACCACTGGTGAACCTCATTTATGTCCCCATTTCCCACGCCACTACATTCGCCCCAATGAAAGAAACTACAGCACCCATCACACCATACCCCGGAACTAACGATCCTGCGGCATGTCACACACTTCTCAATCATGGTAAAAACAGAAATCGTATAAGCTGATTTAAGTAGTGACTAAAACGTAAACAAAGGACCCTAGAAACTATTCAGGCAGATATAAATAAACTGAAAGAGTACTGAATAAAAAAACTGGTGATTACATATAACTCACTGTTTACTTACGATACACGCGCGTGAAATTAAGCCTAAAATCCGTGCTATAGGCGCGTGAAGGAAAATAAACTTCTTACCCCGTTTAATCTTCTTTAACACTTCACTAACACTTCCACTAATGTAACAACACTTATATTATATTTATACCAACTGGAAACATTTATCTATAAGTTTAATTCACTGCTTACTTAAGATTCGCGCGCGTGAAATTAAGCATAGGATTTGTGCTAGAGGCGCGAGAAGAAAAATACGCTTCTTACCCCGTTTAATCTTATTTTATACTTCACTAACACTTCCACTAATTCAACAACACTTATATTATATTTATAACACCTGTACACGTTTAAAAATAGCTTAATAACAACGCTTTTTATAATTATTTAGTGCACCAAATACTCGAAGAGTCCCCGTCGGCGCAGTGTTGCCAACTGAAGAGAGAACCTTTAGGTATCCCAGTGGCTTGAAGTTTGTCTCTGAAGTTATTGTGCCATTACAGTGATTTTATCTTTTATTTTTCTGTCACGAACATAAGCAATTTATGTGAAAGAGTGGTGTGAACATCTCACCATCATATGTGGATTATGTTCAGTAGTTGGAAAGATTGTTAAGGCTGTAGAGTACCTCCCTTCAGGGTACATAATTCTTGCTACCGATGGTTGAGAAAGTTGTCGCAGAAAATTACGCTTGTAGGTTTTAAGTATTTGACCAGGCTATTTGTCTCTCTATAATTTTAACATTTTTTTGTTTTGTTTTAATTATGTATAACACTTACCTGAAAAGGTAATTGCTCTGATTACAGGAGCCAGTTCTTGAGACCAGATTACTAGATAGCCCTCAACCTTCAAAGGAAGACAGTAGTACGGTAAATATTGCAATTGCCAAATCAGTATTTCAGAAACTGTTAACTGATAGTTATTTCTACATGTGCATTATGTGCTTGCATACATATATGTATGTACATACTCCACGTATCACTGATGTCCCACTTTCCGACACAAAGTGGCAAATGGGTATCTTGAAACTCCATCCACTGTACCGTACCTTCTTATAAGGCTTTTGACAGAATGCCACTTCTTAAATCGAAATACAAGGCAGCTTACGAAACACATACTTTATGAAATGTGTTCAGCTTTGTGTTTGTGCTGTGCTGTGTGTTTGTGCTGTGTTTCTGATGAAGATGTTATTGATAGGTTATTAAATACAGGCCTTCCTTCCTTCAATTGCCTGTACCCAATTTTTAAGTATACTAGGCAATGACATTGTGAAACACCTTAGTGTACATAAGTATCCTAGAGGCTTGAAGTTTGTCTCTGAAGTTATTTTGCCATTACAGTGATTTTATCTTTTATTTTTCTGTCATGAACATAAGCAATTTATGTGAAAGAGTGGTGTGAACATCTCACCATCATATGTGGATAATGTTCAGTAGTTGGAAAGATTGTTAAGGCTGTAGAGTACCTCCCTTCAGGGTACATAATTCTTGCTACCGATGGTTGAGAAAGTTGTCGCAGAAAATAACACTCGTAGGTTTCAAGTATTTGACCAGGCTATTTGTCTCTCTTTAACTTTAACATTTTTTTGTTTTGTTTTAATTATGTATAACACTTACCTGAAAAGGTAATTGCTCTGATTACAGGAGCCAGTTCTTGAGACAAGATTACTGGATAGCCCTCAACCTTCAAAGGAAGACAGTAGTACTGTAAGTATTGCAATTGCCAAATCAGTATTTCAGAAACTGTTAACTGATAGTTATTTCTACATGTGCATTATGTGCTTGCATACATATACGTATGTACATGGGTATCTTGAAACTCCATCCACTGTACCGTACCTTCTTATAAGGCTTTTGACAGAATGCCACTTCTTAAAGCGAAATACAAGACAGCTTACGAAACACATACTTTATGAAATGTGTTCAGCTTTGTGTTTGTGCTGTGGTGTGTGTTTGTGCTGTGTTTCTGATGAAGATGTTATTGATAGGATATTAAATACAGGCCTTCCTTCCTTCAATTGCCTGTACCCAATTTTTAAGTATACTAGGCAATGACATTGTGAAACACCTTAGTGTACTTAGGTATCCTAGAGGCTTGAAGTTTGTCTCTGAAGTTATTTTGCCATTACAGTGATTTTATCTTTTATTTTTCTGTCATGAACATAAGCAATTTATGTGAAAGAGTGGTGTGAACATCTCACCATCATATGTGGATTATGTTCAGTAGTTGGAAAGATTGTTAAGGCTGTAGAGTACCTCCCTTCAGGGTACCTTCTTGCTACCGATGGTTGAGAAAGTTGTCGCAGAAAATAACACTCGTAGGTTTTAAGTATTTGACCAGGCTATTTGTCTCTCTATAATTTTAACATTTTTTTGTTTTGTTTTAATTATGTATAACACTTACCTGAAAAGGTAATTGCTCTGATTACAGGAGCCAGTTCTTGCGACCAGATTACCAGATAGCCCTCAACCTTCAAAGGAAGACAGTAGTACTGTAAGTATTGCAATTGCCAAATCAGTATTTCAGAAACTGTTAACTGATAGTTATTTCTACATGTGCATTACATGCTTGCATACATATATGTATGTACATACTCCACATATCACTGATGTCCCACTTTCCGACACAAAGTGGCAAATGGGTATCTTGAAACTCCATCCACTGTACCGTACCTTCTTATAAGGCTTTTGACAGAATGCCACTTCTTAAATCGAAATACAAGACAGCTTACGAAACACATACTTTATGAAATGTGTTCAGCTTTGTGTTTGTGCTGTGCTGTGTGTTTGTGCTGTGTTTCTGATGAAGATGTTATTGATAGGATATTAAATACAGGCCTTCCTTCCTTCAATTGCCTGTACCCAATTTTTAAGTATACTAGGCAATGACATTGTGAAACACCTTAGTGTACATAAGTATCCTAGAGGCTTGAAGTTTGTCTCTGAAGTTATTTTGCCATTACAGTGATTTTATCTTTTATTTTTCTGTCATGAACATAAGCAATTTATGTGAAAGAGTGGTGTGAACATCTCACCATCATATGTGGATTATGTTCAGTAGTTGGAAAGATTGTTAAGGCTGTAGAGTACCTCCCTTCAGGGTACATAATTCTTGCTACCGATGGTTGAGAAAGTTGTCGCAGAAAACAACTCTCGAAGGATTTAAGTATTTGACCAGGCTATTTGTCTCTCTATAATTTTAACATTTTTTTGTTTTGTTTTAATTATGTATAACACTTACCTGAAAAGGTAATTGCTCTGATTACAGGAGCCAGTTCTTGAGACCAGATTACCAGATAGCCCTCAACCTTCAAAGGAAGACAGTAGTACTGTAAGTATTGCAATTGCCAAATCAGTATTTCAGAAACTGTTAACTGATAGTTATTTCTACATGTGCATTATGTGCTTGCATACATATACGTATGTACATACTCCACATATCACTGATATCCCACTTTCCGACACAAAGTGGCAAATGGGTATCTTGAAACTCCATCAACTGTACCGTACCTTCTTATAAGGCTTTTGACAGAATGCCACTTCTTAAAGCGAAATACAAGACAGCTTACGAAACACATACTTTATGAAATGTGTTCAGCTTTGTGTTTGTGCTGTGCTGTGTGTTTGTGCTGTGTTTCTGATGAAGATGTTATTGATAGGATATTAAATACAGGCCTTCCTTCCTTCAATTGCCTGTACCCAATTTTTAAGTAAACTAGGCAATGACATTGTGAAACACCTTAGTGTACTTAGGTATCCTAGAGGCTTGAAGTTTGTCTCTGAAGTTATTTTGCCATTACAGTGATTTTATCTTTTATTTTTCTGTCACGAACATAAGCAATTTATGTGAAAGAGTGGTGTGAACATCTCACCATCATATGTGGATAATGTTCAGTAGTTGGAAAGATTGTTAAGGCTGTAGAGTACCTCCCTTCAGGGTACATAATTCTTGCTACCGATGGTTGAGAAAGTTGTCGCAGAAAATAACACTCGTAGGTTTTAAGTATTTGACCAGGCTATTTCTCTCTCTATAATTTTAACATTTTTTTGTTTTGTTTTAATTATGTATAACACTTACCTGAAAAGGTAATTGCTCTGATTACAGGAGCCAGTTCTTGCGACCAGATTACCAGATAGCCCTCAACCTTCAAAGGAAGACAGTAGTACTGTAAGTATTGCAATTGCCAAATCAGTATTTCAGAAACTGTTAACTGATAGTTATTTCTACATGTGTATTACATGCTTGCATACATATATGTATGTACATACTCCACATATCACTGATGTCCCACTTTCCGACACAAAGTGGCAAATGGGTATCTTGAAACTCCATCCACTGTACCGTACCTTCTTATAAGGCTTTTGACAGAATGCCACTTCTTAAATCGAAATACAAGGCAGCTTACGAAACACATACTTTATGAAATGTGTTCAGCTTTGTGTTTGTGCTGTGCTGTGTGTTTGTGCTGTGTTTCTGATGAAGATGTTATTGATAGGATATTAAATACAGGCCTTCCTTCCTTCAATTGCCTGTACCCAATTTTTAAGTATACTAGGCAATGACATTGTGAAACACCTTAGTGTACTTAGGTATCCTAGAGGCTTGAAGTTTGTCTCTGAAGTTATTTTGCCATTACAGTGATTTTATCTTTTATTTTCCTGTCATGAACATAAGCAATTTATGTGAAAGAGTGGTGTGAACATCTCACCATCATATGTGGATTATGTTCAGTAGTTGGAAAGATTGTTAAGGCTGTAGAGTACCTCCCTTCAGGGTACATAATTCTTGCTACCGATGGTTGAGAAAGTTGTCGCAGAAAATAACACTCGTAGGTTTTAAGTATTTGACCAGGCTATTTGTCTCTCTATAATTTTAACATTTTTTTTGTTTTGTTTTAATTATGTATAACACTTACCTGAAAAGGTAATTGCTCTGATTACAGGAGCCAGTTCTTGAGACCAGATTACCAGATAGCCCTCAACCTTCAAAGGAAGACAGTAGTACTGTAAGTATTGCAATTGCCAAATCAGTATTTCAGAAACTGTTAACTGATAGTTATTTCTACATGTGCATTATGTGCTTGCATACATATACGTATGTACATACTCCACATATCACTGATATCCCACTTTCCGACATAAAGTGGCAAATGGGTATCTTGAAACTCCATCAACTGTACCGTACCTTCTTATAAGGCTTTTGACAGAATGCCACTTCTTAAAGCAAAATACAAGACAGCTTACGAAACACATACTTTATGAAATGTGTTCAGCTTTGTGTTTGTGCTGTGGTGTGTGTTTGTGCTGTGTTTCTGATGAAGATGTTATTGATAGGATATTAAATACAGGCCTTCCTTCCTTCAATTGCCTGTACCCAATTTTTAAGTATACTAGGCAATGACATTGTGAAACACCTTAGTGTACTTAGGTATCCTAGAGGCTTGAAGTTTGTCTCTGAAGTTATTTTGCCATTACAGTGGTTTTATCTTTTATTTTTCTGTCATGAACATAAGCAATTTATGTGAAAGAGTGGTGTGAACATCTCACCATCATATGTGGATAATGTTCAGTAGTTGGAAAGATTGTTAAGGCTGTAGAGTACCTCCCTTCAGGGTACATAATTCTTGCTACCGATGGTTGAGAAAGTTGTCGCAGAAAATAACACTCGTAGGTTTTAAGTATTTGACCAGGCTATTTGTCTCTCTATAATTTTAACATTTTTTGTTTTGTTTTAATTATGTATAACACTTACCTGAAAAGGTAATTGCTCTGATTACAGGAGCCAGTTCTTGAGACCAGATTACCAGATAGCCCTCAACCTTCAAAGGAAGACAGTAGTACTGTAAGTATTGCAATTGCCAAATCAGTATTTCAGAAACTGTTAACTGATAGTTATTTCTACATGTGCATTATGTGCTTGCATACATATATGTATGTACATACTCCACATATCACTGATGTCCCACTTTCCGACACAAAGTGGCAAATGGGTATTTTGAAACTCCATCCACTGCACCGTACCTTCTTATAAGGCTTTTGACAGAATGCCACTTCTTAAATCGAAATACAAGGCAGCTTACGAAACACATACTTTATGAAATGTGTTCAGCTTTGTGTTTGTGCTGTGCTGTGTGTTTGTGCTGTGTTTCTGATGAAGATGTTATTGATAGGTTATTAAATACAGGCCTTCCTTCCTTCAATTGCCTGTACCCAATTTTTAAGTATACTAGGCAATGACATTGTGAAACACCTTAGTGTACATAAGTATCCTAGAGGCTTGAAGTTTGTCTCTGAAGTTATTTTGCCATTACAGTGATTTTATCTTTTACTTTTCTGTCATGAACATAAGCAATTTATGTGAAAGAGTGGTGTGAACATCTCACCATCATATGTGGATTATGTTCAGTAGTTGGAAAGATTGTTAAGGCTGTAGAGTACCTCCCTTCAGGGTACATAATTCTTGCTACCGATGGTTGAGAAAGTTGTCGCAGAAAATAACACTCGTAGGTTTTAAGTATTTGACCAGGCTATTTCTCTCTCTATAATTTTAACATTTTTTTGTTTTGTTTTAATTATGTATAACACTTACCTGAAAAGGTAATTGCTCTGATTACAGGAGCCAGTTCTTGCGACCAGATTACCAGATAGCCCTCAACCTTCAAAGGAAGACAGTAGTACTGTAAGTATTGCAATTGCCAAATCAGTATTTCAGAAACTGTTAACTGATAGTTATTTCTACATGTGTATTACATGCTTGCATACATATATGTATGTACATACTCCACATATCACTGATGTCCCACTTTCCGACACAAAGTGGCAAATGGGTATCTTGAAACTCCATCCACTGTACCGTACCTTCTTATAAGGCTTTTGACAGAATGCCACTTCTTAAATCGAAATACAAGGCAGCTTACGAAACACATACTTTATGAAATGTGTTCAGCTTTGTGTTTGTGCTGTGCTGTGTGTTTGTGCTGTGTTTCTGATGAAGATGTTATTGATAGGATATTAAATACAGGCCTTCCTTCCTTCAATTGCCTGTACCCAATTTTTAAGTATACTAGGCAATGACATTGTGAAACACCTTAGTGTACTTAGGTATCCTAGAGGCTTGAAGTTTGTCTCTGAAGTTATTTTGCCATTACAGTGATTTTATCTTTTATTTTTCTGTCATGAACATAAGCAATTTATGTGAAAGAGTGGTGTGAACATCTCACCATCATATGTGGATAATGTTCAGTAGTTGGAAAGATTGTTAAGGCTGTAGAGTACCTCCCTTCAGGGTACATAATTCTTGCTACCGATGGTTGAGAAAGTTGTCGCAGAAAATAACACTCGTAGGTTTTAAGTATTTGACCAGGCTATTTGTCTCTCTATAATTTTAACATTTTTTTGTTTTGTTTTAACTATGTATAACACTTACCTGAAAAGGTAATTGCTCTGATTACAGGAGCCAGTTCTTGAGACCAGATTACCAGATAGCCCTCAACCTTCAAAGGAAGACAGTAGTACTGTAAGTATTGCAATTGCCAAATCAGTATTTCAGAAACTGTTAACTGATAGTTATTTCTACATGTGCATTATGTGCTTGCATACATATATGTATGTACATACTCCACATATCACTGATGTCCCACTTTCCGACACAAAGTGGCAAATGGGTATTTTGAAACTCCATCCACTGCACCGTACCTTCTTATAAGGCTTTTGACAGAATGCCACTTCTTAAATCGAAATACAAGGCAGCTTACGAAACACATACTTTATGAAATGTGTTCAGCTTTGTGTTTGTGCTGTGCTGTGTGTTTGTGCTGTGTTTCTGATGAAGATGTTATTGATAGGTTATTAAATACAGGCCTTCCTTCCTTCAATTGCCTGTACCCAATTTTTAAGTATACTAGGCAATGACATTGTGAAACACCTTAGTGTACATAAGTATCCTAGAGGCTTGAAGTTTGTCTCTGAAGTTATTTTGCCATTACAGTGATTTTATCTTTTACTTTTCTGTCATGAACATAAGCAATTTATGTGAAAGAGTGGTGTGAACATCTCACCATCATATGTGGATTATGTTCAGTAGTTGGAAAGATTGTTAAGGCTGTAGAGTATCTCCCTTCAGGGTACATAATTCTTGCTACCGATGGTTGAGAAAGTTGTCGCAGAAAATAACACTCGTAGGTTTTAAATATTTGACCAGGCTATTTGTCTCTCTATAATTTTAACATTTTTTTGTTTTGTTTTAATTATGTATAACACTTACCTGAAAAGGTAATTGCTCTGATTACAGGAGCCAGTTCTTGAGACCAGATTACCAGATAGCCCTCAACCTTCAAAGGAAGACAGTAGTACCGTAAGTATTGCAATTGCCAAATCAGTATTTCAGAAACTGTTAACTGATAGTTATTTATACATGTGCATTACATGCTTGCATACGTATATGTATGTACATACTCCACATATCACTGATGTCCCACTTTCCGACACAAAGTGGCAAATGGGTATCTTGAATCTCCATCCACTGTACCGTACCTTCTTATAAGGCTTTTGACAGAATGATGGTGTCTCTTACACTGGATCTCTTCAGGTGCCATTGCTGTAGATTTTAATTCATAATTTAAGCAGGGACTTGAATCAAACTTAAGACCCAGGACATTTTCAGCAGTAGTCATGGGTGCCACCCCTAGTCCATGGTGATCATTTATTTGAATATCAAGAATAGAAATTAATTCAGTATTTGTCACTGTGACACATGGTTCTAACTTTCAAAATATTAACTCATTATTTAGCTTCAAGCTATACAGCATGGAATGTTCTGGGGAGGTTAGTGGCACTGACTTACATACTCTGGGTTGTGTGTTCAGACTGACCACCAATAGATAATGCTTATTTGTTATTTATCATTTCTGGAAGGTACATGTCATTTATTAAGTCTTTAGAGTTTGCGTATTGTGGAATATATGATGTTTCTGTCGGCGAGTTCAGTTTTATTCTCTCTGTACATTGGTGTCTACAATAAAAATTATTTTAGTGTTAGGTGTAGTATTTCACTGACGATGAAACTTTTTGATTTGGACTTGATTGTGGTTATGATATGGCATTGTTTGGTGGAGATGTTGAGTACTTCAAAACATGTACATTACTGGAATATAAGCAGTACATAATTCCCATGGTCTGTATATTCAGGAAACCAATGGTTTCCATAAGAGCTGGAAGTCGGGTATCCATCAATGTTTCCTGGCACTTTTGGGCAGTGCCTGACAAATTGTTTGAAGGGGCTAACCAAGTTACCAAATACAACATGTGGGATGACATGATAAGCTTGGCAAATCTGTACTTTTACTTGAGTTCTCAGCCCACCAGTGTTGTGAGAAAAATGAAGAGAAGCTTGATAGCTGGGATAAATTTCATGCTGAACAGAAGAAAACATTTGGTGAAAATCACTAGCAGATTTGCCTAGTGGAAGTTTGACCCTAATGCCACTTCTTAAATCGGAATACAAGCCAGCTTATAAAACACATACTTTATGAAATGTGTTCAGCTCTTGAGGTAAAGGATGTCACAACAGCAGAAAAATTCATGAAGTGGCCCCAGAGAATTGAGGGAAGAGAAGAGAAAACAGTCAGAGGAATGAGATCTGATTTGACTCCCAAATGTGGTACCCGTTGTAGTTGTGGAAGACCACTATGATGCTGCCTGTCTTATATGACAGGTAGTGCAATATGAGATTAAACATATCATGATAGCCAGAATGTCAGACTAAGAACACAAGAGGTAATGGCCATGTACACTGAGCACATGCCAGCAAGTGATAGATTGTGTAAAATGTGACAGACCTGTCCTCAAATTTAGATGATAAGGAGTTGAATGTGTCACGTGTTTTACGATTTTGTGTTTTGCCTTCACTTCATCAGCTCTTAGGTCACCACTTTCAGTATGTTTGACAGGGTGTATACGACCCGGGACAACCGGGAGATCCGTGAAAAACCCAGGAATTTTGTCATCCGGGAGAAAACCGGAAAAAAAAACCCGGGATATTTTTAGAATTCTGGGAATTTTTCATTGTTTTAATTTTCAGTTATTTCTTTGTAATTTTGACTGGTAAGAACCGATACTCTAACAAAGGATATTACTGTATCCCATTACTGCAGAATAATACTTCAACAACAAAACGTAAACGAGAGAAAAAAACAAAAATAACTTAAATTGCTTAGGAAATGTGCCATATACAACGACGACACACAGTGTTTATGCAAGCGTCTGCCAATTGAAAATGTGTCAAAGGCTTCAGGAAAATATGCAGTGCTTTGTAACAACAAGTTGCTTAAAATGTGCAACTGTTAACCTTAGATTTGTTTTAGCAGTTACGCGCGGGCTCATGCACATGCGCAGTTGAGTCACGATTGAGTCGTAGATTCTCCCGCTACTGGCTACAGGAATGTGGCTGTGCAAGCAGTCGCAGCAAGCAGCTAGATGCTACCGGGAAAAGCGAGCGCCAAATGCATATTCTTGAGGAAAAAACCTTGTTTCACAAAGCGCCTAGCATCCAGCGCACGTTTGTCTATCGATTATTCATATGATTTTGAAACACTTCCCTGTTGGTTTTTGAACATTTTTGAACACATTTTGATTTCTGAATGAATCATAAGTTGACTTTTGAATGCATGCATAGTGTACGTGATGTCTCTGTCAGGAGAATCCTTGTCGTATATAGAAATAAACTTTCCACAGAGAAAAGGGGACGGGGCTATACGAGCTGAGGGAGTAAAGCCGAACGGATGAATGCCAATCACTGTCTGATTATGTGGTTGATTGGGCTTGCGAATGATCAGCATTGTTATAATTACTAGCGAAATCCATAGATTCTGACTACCAGAATGGAAATAAATTACTGACAGGAATAACAGGTGAGAAAGATTACATATTATCTTCTCGGTGTATCCAAGAAAATGAAATTTTGACAGAAAAGTTTTGGCCAGATCGCTATACTGGTAAGGACCAGTTGTACAGTCCCTGGCTAGCAGCCGCTTAAGTTCTATTCTGGAAGTAACGTGGAAAACGTGTTGTTCGAACACGTAACAATGCCTAACTGGAAAATAATCATGGGATAACTAAACCTGTGATTCTGGCAGGGTTAGTGAAGTTAATCGGAGAACAAATTTTGACAATGGCAGGCATAGCTACGGAATTGGTGATGACAGATTGTTTGTTAGAATGAGGACGGAGAAGAAAAGGAGACATCACACGCATTATGGAAGAATAAGACGATTCCAAATTTATATAAAAATTTCGTAACACTACTTTTCGATCTCATGCTTGAGAAGCTGGTGCGTATTAATGAAATGTGAAACTGTTTCGTAACATAAAGCTTTTTGCTTGTAGGAGGCCTAATAGGCATTTGATATTGGTACTTCGTGAATTATATTCTGTCATATTATAAAAATGGCCATTTGTGCCAAAACAGTCTCGTTTATTTGGTGTGTTACAAAAGGCCTATTTTTTTTTATTTTTTTTTTTTACCTACAGACAGTGACAAAATAGATGTAATGAGATCGAGAAACCACACCAGTCTTGGGTATTATTTGTATTAAGGCTTAGATAACGACATTTCGATTTTTCATGTAGCAAAACGTTTGACGAACTTTGATGACGTAATAAAAAAATGGTTCAAGTGGCTCTGAGCACTATGGGACTTAACATCTGAGGTCATCAGTCCCCTCAAACTTAGAGCTACTTAAACCTAACCAACCTAAGGACATCACACACATCCATGCCTGAGGCAGGATACGAACCTGCAACCGTAGCGGTCGCGCGGTTCCAGACTGAAGTGTGTAGAACCGCTCGGCCACATTGGCCGGCGATGACGTAATAGATACTTTTGCAGAAAGGAAAGCATGCCATGAAAAGCTGCAGCAAGATTAGAGGGGAAAAAAAGGTTTGAAGAAATGTGTAATTTCATGCTTATCTCTTGTCAGTATTGGTTTTATATATCATATATTTAATTTTATGTCACACAAAACAGCAAGTTATTAACTAATTGGCAATAAAGAGTTCAGGTTTTCTGAAGAGTTCTTGTTCTCTGGATTACAAATAATCCCATCCGTTATTAATTTCAAGATTTTTTTTTTTAAGAGGGGCTGGCTGTCAAACCGACCGACTGGGAGCAGGAGAGGCACCACAGGACATTTCAATTTCCACTCTCCTGAATATAGTTTGGACGTGCGGTAGAAAAATGCTTTATGAAGAGGTGTGGCACTGCACTTTGGCATACTTAAGACCAAATAATATGTCTTACACTTCCTCGAATACATATGTTTTATGTTTCAGACTTTTCTGAAAAATGTGCGCAGCAAAATGAACATATTTTGAAAATTCGATTTTTTTTAGTGTTAACCCGGTTCGCAAATATCGTAGATCCGGAGCTGATGCGCAGAGCAGTCCGAGTTATAATGGGTAGACTCCACGTGACCCATGTTTACATTTAATGATTATGCTGTTTCCCTTTCGTTTACTCTCATGTCAAATGAAAACAAAACGGATATATGTGATCGGGAGCTATCAAGTGAATTAAAACACATTCACATAATTACGGAAGGCTAAAATATGTCATTAGTTGCCGGCCAGTGTGGCCGTGCGGTTCTAGGCGCTTCAGTCTGGAACCGCGTTACCGCTATGGTCGCAGGTTCGAATTCTGCCTCGGGCATGGATGTGTGTGACGTCCTTAGGTTAGTTAGGTTTAAGTTGTTCTAAGTTCTAGGGGACTGATGACCACAGATGTTAAGTCCCATAGTGCTCAGAGCCATTTGAACCATTTTATGTCGTTAGTTTTAGATTTGATTTTATTTCCACCTTTCTGACAGTCTAATCACCTTGCGGAACAATGAAGGTATTTTTGTCTTTTTGCTAAAAAAACTCGACTTTCGTTAACCTTTTCTGCAGAGGCAGTCAATGTATTTGAAACGAAATGTTTATTGTCACAGTACTGGCTAGTTTCAATTGTTCGCTGCATTTCAAGTGCACATTTTCATTTTCTAGCACATATGGCATTATGCCATAATGAAGAACCAAACATGATATAATACAGTACTTGTGCTCCAAGAAAATTTACATCCCGAAAACCACACTGAAAAGCTTAATATCAGGTCGAGGTCTACTTCATTGGGAATCTGGACATATGAATGTGCACTTTAAGTATGCACTTTAAATGTGCACGAAATTTGGATGCTGTTGCAGTATCCTCTGATATCTTGTTTCTTTTATGACATAATGTATGATCTTTCAATTTTTTACACGTAAGTACATACGGGCTTCCTACGTCATGATAGCTACCCAAGCGCGGTGTCGCTTGTTATCTGCGCTCCCTGGCAACTGCTGAAACAAACCTATTTCTAACAGGTTGCGGGAAAATATTGTGAATAGTGGTTTGCAAAGCATTACTTTCAAAGTAAATATCCTTTTACGTAAGTTGAACTATGTGCAAGGATGTACCATGCATTTATTAAATCACACAGCGTTTGACTCTCATTTAAAAATCAACTCTTTGATGACGAGCCATTTAGAAGAATTTCGAACCCTGAAGTTCAGACATTTATGTCATTATTAAAAATTTTACTGGCACATTTGTGTGATGTATCTTAAAGTGTAACACGTGCAAAAAAGATCAACAATATATGCGAAAGCTTAGCTTCTCTTGCAGCTTATTGACCTTAGAGACCAATATTATTATATGTTAAAGCTTTGCTTTTCTTGTAGCAACACTATGTAGATTAATTCAAACTATTAACTTTACCTGTTTGTGCGTTTGTGCTATGTATTAGTGATGTTGCTGTTGGCTGACTACATCACGTGTCCTATGCTCCGAATATCTGCTGTCATCGGCTGGCGAGATCACGTGACATGAGCTACGAACGGCTTACAAAAGCGCATCGAAATCTTGATCTCAATGATTCGGAAAGTAACATGCGGTTTCTGATGGAATTCCAATGTATACTTTCGTAATACGAAAATACGCAGCGTACATGTTGCTGCACTTAAAAAATATTTCTAAAACGTGTCTTTTTCCTTGAGTTTCATTTTCTAAAGTGCTGGGAAATTGTACGCCCGTGTATAAAACCATAACCATTCAAAGGATTGATAAGGGAAAATATACTGTCACCTGGGAGAAAGTGTATTTTTAACCGGGAATTCTGGGAAAAATCTGGGAATTTTTTTTCCTTGTCCATTTGTACACCCTGTTAGAGAATGTCTGGCTCCTCCCATTACTGTATTTATAATCCACTGATCTTCTTTTCTGGACTTACCTCTTAGTGGCTGTCCATACCAGATGTCATTGTTAGTAATGGTCTGCCTTGCCTCACTTGCTCCATTGCCCCATACAGGGGAGTCGTGTGTGTTGATGTAAACAAGAGCACAAGGGAGAAGCCCCTTTGGTCTCACATAGTCAGCGTATGGGTGCTGATGACTGCATTGTTGAACCGCTTCAAATCCACACACACACACACACACACACACACACACACACACACACACACAGTGTGTTAAAGAAGAAGTTTATCAGTCTTCAGCACCAGTCTCTGGCACCAGTGAAACTTGTCAGCATGAATTGATTTGGTCAACTTGAACTAATACTGTAGCCATCACATGACAACCCAGCACCTGACCAAAGCAGGTTCAGCCATTTCTCCTGCCAAGGATAACGCACCGCTGAGCAACAGACATTTGGAGAGCAGGGGAAACAAGGCATTTTGTATCCACTATAGTCTGCCTGGACACAGTGTATACTGTTGCAGGGGAAGAAGGCAAGTGTTTGGCAATTGTTACACCACAAGATTTCAACCATTACAACAGTTCTCTTCATGCCAGCAGGTTGTAGATGATTATAGTCCACTATGGGATGAAGGCCATTGTCATACCCTGAGTGAAGTTGTTCTCCAAAATGGTGTTGCGATGTCCTGGCTTTGTCAGAGGTACCAGCCGCTCTCCTAGCCACTGAATTTGAAGAAACTATGTGAATCGCCTATTTATGGAGGTAAATCCACCTCAGATAAAGATCCTCCATGGATGACAGTCACTAAGATATCACAAAATCTCATTGACATCTTCATCGACGGCCAGCCTGTCTATGAGCTAGCCAATTCAGAGGTTTGTTTCTGTGTAATGTTGAATGCACTGGGGATCATCCTTCAATTAGCCAGCACTCATATAGATTGTTAACAGATGAATGATGAATAACCCAGGTGGAATGGAGAAAGTCGTGCAAGATGTCATAATTGAATGCTTAGTGTGTCCTTGGTTCTCTGCTATGGTCATAGTGAGAAACACGTGTGGTATATGACATTTGTGCATTGACTACTGAGAACTGAACTATATAAACAAGAAGTACACACTATGTGATCAATAGTATTTGAACACCTGGCTGAAAATGAGTTACAAGTTTCTGGCACACTCCATTGATAATGCTGGAATTCAATATTGTGTTAGCCCACCCCTAGCCTTGATGACAGCTTCCACCATAGGCGTATGTTCAAACTTGTGCTGGAAGGTTTCGTGGGAAATGGCAACCCATTCTTCAAAGTGTGCTGCACTGAGGAGAGGTATTAATGTTGCTCGGTGAGGCCTGGCACAAAGTCGGTGTTCCAAAACATCCCAAAGGTGTTGTATAGGATTCAGGTCAGGACTCCGTGCAGACCAATACGTTACAGGGATGTTATTGTCTTGTAACCACTGTGCCACAGGTTGTGCATTCGGATCAGGTGCTTGATCGCGTTGAAAGATGCAATCTCCATCCCCGAATTGCTCTTCAACAGTGGGGAACAAGAAGGTGCCTAAAACATCAATGTAGGCCTATGCTGTGATAGTGCCATGAAAAACAACAAGGGATGCAAGCCCCCTCCATAAAAAACGTGATCACCCCGTAACACCACCGCCTCTGAATTTTACTGTTGGCACTACACACAATGGCAGATGATGTTCACCAGGCATTTGCCATACCCACACTCTACCATCGGATAGCCACATTGTGTACCTTAATTTGTCACTCCACTCAATAATATTTCACTATTCAATCATCAAATGTTTATGCTCCTTACACCAAGCGAGAAGTTTTCTGGTATTTACTGACATCATGTGTGGCTTATGAGCAGCCGCTCGGTCACGAAATCCAAGTTTTCTCACCTGCCTAACTATTATAGTACTCGACTCTCTTCAACTGTCTGCGGTCCCTGTCAGTCAGTAGATGAGGTCCGCCTCTACATTTTTGTGCTGTACATGTCCCTTCACATTTCCACTTCACTATCACATTGGAAACAGTGGACCTCTGGATGTTTAGGAGTGTGGAAATCTCGAGTACAGACATATGACACAAGTGACACCCAATCACCCTACCACATTCGAAGTCCATGAGTTCCGTGGAGTGCCCCATTCTGCTTTCCCACGATGTCTTATGACTACTGAGGTTACTGATATGGAGTACGTGGAAGTAGGTGGCAGCACAATGCACTAAATATGAAACATACATGTTTTTGTTGGTGGCTGGATACTTTTAATCACATAGTGTATTTCTACATTGTCAGTTGTTGATGACAATCCAGATTGCTCGAAAGGAGCAAAGTATTTCTGAACTAATGACATATAGACAGGCTATTGGAAAACTGAATTTGATCAGGCTGACATGAGGAAGATTTCCATCAAAACTCCTGACAGTTTCTATGAGTTCAAAGTTATGCCTTTTGGGCTATATAATGCACCAGCCAAATTAGAATATACAGGGTGGTCTATTGATAGTGACCAGGCCAAATATCTCACGAAATAAGCATCAAATGATAAAACTACAATGACCGAAACTCGTCCAGCTTGAAGGGGGTAACCAGATGGCGCTATGGTTGGCCCGCTAGATGGGGCTGCCATAGGTCAAACGTATATCAACTGCGTTTTTTTTTTTTTTTAAAGGAACCCCCATTTTTTATTACATATTTGTGTAGTGCATAAAGAAATGTGAATCTTTTAGACCACTTTTTTTGCTTTGTGATAGATGGCGCTGTAAAAGTCACAAATGTATAAGTACATGGTATCACGTAACATTCCGCCAGTGCGGACGGTATTTGCTTCGTGGTACATTACCCGTGTTAAAATTGACCGCTTACCAACTGTGGAAAAGTTCGATATCATGTTGATGTATGGCTATTGTGATCAAAATGGCCAACAGGCATGTGCTATGTATGTTATTTGGTATCCTGGACATCATCATCCAAGTGTCCAGATCGTTTGCCGAATAGTTACGTTATTTAAGAGAACAGGAAGTGTTCCGCCACTTGTGAAACATCAACCATGACCTGCAACAAATGATGATGCTGAAGTAGGTGTTTCAGCTGCTGTCGCGGCTAATCCGCACATCAGTAGCAGACAAATTGCGTGAGAATCGGGAATCCCAAAAATGTCGTCATTGAGAATGCTACATCAACATCGATTTCAGCCATACCATATTTCTATGCACCAGGAATTGCATGACGACGACTTTGAACATTGTGTACAGTTCTGCCACTGGGCACAAGAGAAATTGCGGGACATAGACAGATTTTTTGCAAGTGTTCTATTTAGTGATGAAGCATCATTCACCAACAGTGGTAATGTAAACTGGCATAATGTGCACTATTGGGGAACAGAAAATTCACGATGGCCACGACAAGTGGAACATCAGTGACCTTCGCCGGTCAATGTATGGTGCGGCATTATGGGAGGAAGGATAACTGGCCCCCATTTTATCTATGGCAATCTAATTGGTGCAATGTATGCTGATTTCCTATGTAATGTTCTACCGATGTTACTACAAGATGTTTCACTGCACGACAGAATGGCGATGTACTTCCAACATGATGGATGTCCCGCACATAGCTCGTGTGCCATTGAAGCAGTATTGAATAGCATATTTCAAGACAGGTGGATTGGTCATCGAAGCACCATACCATGACCTGCACGTTCACCGGATCTGACGTCCCAGGATTTGTTTCTGTGGGGAACGTTGAAGGATATTTGCTGTCGTGATCCACCAACAACGCCTGACAACATGCATCAGCGCATTGTCAATGCATTTGCGAACATTACGGTAGGCGAACTACTTGCTGTTGAGAGGAATGTCATTACACGTATTGCCAAGTGCATTGAGGTTGACGGACATCATTTGAGCATTTATTGCATTAATGTGGTATTTACAGGTAATCACGCTGTAACAGCATGCGTTCTCAGAAATAATAAGTCCACAAAGGTGCATGTATCACATTGAAACAACCTAAATAAAATGTTCAAACGTACCTACATTCTCTATTTTAATTTAAAAAACCTACCTGTTACCAACTGTTCGTGTAAAATTGTGAGCCATATCTTTATGACTATTACAGCACCATCTATCACAAAGCGAAAAAAGTAGTCCAACTAAAACATTCATATTTCTTTACATACTATATGAATATGTAATAAAAAAGGGGGGTTCCTATTTTAAGAAACGCAGCTGATATCCGTATGACCTATGGCAGCGCCATCTAGCGGGCCAACCATAGCCCCATCTTGTTTCCCCCTTCAAGTGAGACGAGTTTCGTTCTTTGTAGTGTTTTCATTTCACGCTTATTTCGTGAGATATTTGGCCTGGTCACTATCAATGGACCACCCTGTATTATGGAGAACCTTCTTCACCAAGTTATATGGACAACATATTTGTGCTGTCTGGATGATACAGTCATTTTTGGAAGACATTTGAAGAACATCCGAGTCACCTGAGAATTGTGTTAAAGTGTATTCACATTGAAATCCTCCCTCTTTCTGAAAGACTTCCTGTTGGTCGGAAAAAAATAAGAAAAGAAAAAAAGGAAGAAAAGAAAAGAAAAAAAAGAAAAGAAAAGAAAAAAAAAAAACATTGGAGCATTTAGTTAATGGCAATGGAGTCAACCTGATCCATGGAAAATAAAAGCAGGCACAAGTTTTTCCACCTTCTTGGCACAACTGTGGTGTGAGAAGTTCCTTCAGGATGTGCTTATCCTACCCACGCATGTCCATTGCATGAACTGCTGCAGGGAGATGCCAAATTTTCCTAGAATGTGGTGCAGGAAAATCTTGACTTTTCCTTAAGGAGGCATGAACGTCACCTTCAGCCATAGCTTTTTATGACAGGAATACTGATCCAGAACTTCACACCAACACTAGCATTGATGGGTTAGGTAAATTTCTAGTACATGTTCAGGGAGGTGCCGAATAGGAGATAGCTTACACTTCCAGGGTTTCTCCTCCAAGTCTGAGATGAACTACTCTTAAATCAAAAGAGTGCCCTGAAATTGTTGGGGCCATGAACAAGTTCAGCTTCATTTATTTGCAAATTACTCATGCTGATGATGAACCAAGATTCTCTTGTCTAGATGACAAGCATGATGAGTCAGTCAGGTTGACTGGCTGTATGTACGCAGAGGTTTCAGGAGTATGGTGTCACAGTGGTGTACAAAACCACATACAAACACAAGGATGCTGAGTGCCTTTAAAGGACTTTTTTTTTTTTTTGAGTGGTGATCAGACGTCAGACTTGTTTGATGGAGCATGCTATAAATTCCTTTCCTGTGGTGATCTCTTCATCTCAGAATAGCACTTGCACCATAGAGCATTAGTTATTTTTTGAATGTTTCTCAATCTCTATCTTCCGCTGCTGCTTTTACCTTCTGCAGCTCCCTCTAGTACCATGAAAGTTATCGCTTAATCTCGTAACTCATGTCCTATTGTCCTACATATTCTTCTTGTTGGTGTTCTCCATACATTACATTCTTCAAATGTTCTGTGAAGAACCTCCTGATTTTTTACCTTATTAGCCCACCAAATTTTTTACATTCTTCTGTAAAACCACATTTCAACACTTCGATTATCTTCTGTTCCGGCTTTTACACAGTCCGTGAGACACTATCGTACATAGCTGTGCTCCGAATGTGCATTCTCAGAAATTTCTTCCTCAAATTTAGAGCAGTGTGTGATACTAGTATACATCTTTTGTCCAGGAATACCCTCTTTGTCTGTCCCGGTCTGCTTGTTAGGTCTTCCTTGCTTTGCCCATCATGTGTCATTTTCCTTCTGAGGTATGAGAACTCCTTAACATAGTGATTATCAGTTTTGCATTGTATTCTCTTATCTGCAGCTTCTCATTACTTTGGTCTTTCTTTGGTTTACTTTCACTCCGTAGTCAGTACTCATTGGACTGTTTAGTCTATTCAACAGATCCTGAAATTCATCAGCAAATCTTATCACTGATATTATGTCACCTTGTTCTTCAACTCCCCCCCCCCCCCCCCACCGTTTCTGTCTCTGTTTATTTGATGTATATACTGATCGGTAGATGTGAAACATTATGTCTCAATCTTACACTCATTTTAATCTGAGCACTGCTTTCTTTGTTTCCAGTTTTATTGTTCCCTCTTGGTTCTTATACAAATTGTGTATTACCCATCTTTTCCTATAACTTACTCCTAGTTTAAATTAAAATGGTTAGTCGTGGTGGATGGATAAATTGATTTCACAGTTGTCTATTTTTCTCAGAATTTGGAACATCTTACACCATTTTAGTGTCTAAAACTTTTTCTTTGTTGGCAGATCCAATGAATGTGTTTTGATTTTTCTTTGATATTGCTTTGATTGTCAATCATGTCAGGACTGCCCCCATTTTACCTTTCCCTTTCCTAATGCTGAACTGATTGTCATGTAATAGATCCTCAGTTATCTTCTCCATTCTTCTGTATATTATTCTTGACAGCAACTTGCATACATGAATTGTTACTCTGATTGTCCAATAGATCCCACACGAATCTGCCCTTGGTGTCTTGGGAAACGGAAATGTGCAGGTGATAATTTTCCCAAAAGGCTGATGGTATGCAACCAGGATCATAGACTCTACACACCAGGATGATTAGCAATTTTGTTGCCACTTGTCCAATGATTTTAGAATTTCTGATGGAATGTTATCTTTCCCTTCTGATTTATTTGATATCAAGTCTTCCAAAGGTCTTTTAAATTCTAACACTAATACTGGATCCCTTGCCTCTTCCATATTGACTTCAATTTCTTGTTCTCTCATGTCATCACATAACTCCTCCCCCTCATAGAGCATTCTGTGTACTCTTTTCACGTATGTCCTCTCTCCTCTGTATTCAACAGTGGAATTCCCATTGCACTCTTAATGTTGCCACCCTGCCTTATTTCAGTGGAGCTTGTTTTGACTTTTATATATGCTGAGACAGTCCTTCTGATGATCATTTCTTTATCGATTTCTTCATATTTTTTGTTCAGCCATTCTGCATTTGCTTCCCTGCACTTCCTGTTTCTATCATTCCATAGTGATTCCAGAGCTCGGCAGCATACAACGTGGTGTAGCAGTTAACATCACTGGCTGGCATCTGGTTGATTGCCAGGCTGAACCTGACCACCAGCAATTACTTGAATTTACTATTTATTAATTCTAGCTCCCAAAATTTCTTATGTTTGCATATTCTGAAATATTCAACAGTTTTGTTAATAGCAGCATTTCTGATCGATGATTTTTATTTCTATCCTATCCATACATGGTTGTCCGTAATAAACTTTCTTACAGTGCAAATTGATGTTCTTCATTGACAATGCTGCAAACATATTTCAACTTAATTGTGGTTACGAATTGACAATGTGCCAGTGCTGAATTTATTAATGTGTGGCAATGAGGGGAATAAAGGAAAAGCCTAGAAGAACATGCCTCATTTAAAAGACTGGAAGTCAGTAGAAAAAGTTGAAATGCTATTGGTTTGTTGTGGTGGATGTTCTGGGTGGTTGTAATTAAGGACATACAAAAAGCAAGTAATGAATAAACTGCAGAAAGAAACAAATTATAATTCCCACGTGAGAGAATAAAATTCATTAATTGCCTACCATATTTTCATTTCAGGTTAGAAACACTGCTCACTGTGGACAACCATCTGCACCCACAGGCAGTCTGGAACTACACTAGAGATACTGTTCGACAGCTTATAGAAAAGCGTATTGTATGCCAATTAGATGTATAAATTATATTTATTCAAACACTTTTGGTTGTTTCAACCATCATTAATTGGAGGAGAAAATGATTATATCTGTTGGTTTAGAATAACATATTTCTCACAGAAGACACTTTCATATACCAACTGTAGCATTGGAAAATTTAAAATGCATCATAATCAGATTTTGACACACTTGTAAAAAGCACTCGTGCACTCCTGACTGTTAACTATCAGGATGACATATGTACTTTCTATAAGTTTTTTAAGAGTTTGTCAGAATTGGATTATGTTGCATTTTCTGTTTTGCCAATGCTGCATGTGGTATGTCAAAGTGTCTTCTATGAGAAATATACATTTCTAAGCCAGCACCTGTTGTAATTTTTTCATCCAGTTGATGATGGTTGAAACAACTGAAATGGATGGAGTAAATAAATATATATATAGCATTTTTTCCAAATAAACATGCTTCTTTATAAATATTGTGCTATTGTAGCCAGTTACCTACATAAACTAATTTCACAATTGTCTACAGCACCTTTCAAATTGTAGGCCATGGAATGTTCAGTTGTCATGACACAGCTTATGCACTGCTTGAAGACTCCACAATTCATCCAGCATTCTCAGTGATTTCAACACTAACATCTTCAACAATTTGTGGTGTAATTGGCCATCAGCTTCTCCCAGGAGTAACTCCCAAATCACCAATTAATTCGAGCTTTTGGATCATGTTCGTGAAAAGCAAACATCTCCATATTCCTTCAATGGATCAATACTCATGAACAGCAGCAGCAGTATTGCCACTGTTTTGGTAGAATGGCTTTTGAGAAAGCCTTGCTGACATTGTTCAGGCCCATGTTGACTGACTGAAACTATAAAGCACACTGATGATTATGTTTCAACCCTGTTGACATTCCAGTGCCACTGCCTAACAGCAAGTTATGACACCTGCACTACTAACCGTACACATCCTGCAGCACACAGTCGGCACATCATTCTTATAAAGTTGGGCACCCATATGGTAAATAGTGTTATGACGACTCTGGCTTGTAAGTGAAAGTGTAATTATTAGCACCCAGTGTTTGTACAGTCAAGAGAATGCTTAAGGCAGGATATCTTGAGAGTTTATTTAAAAAATTCAAGTGATGTGTAAGATAATTTTTTTGTGAGAATTTACTGCTACCAAGTTTAGAGTTAAATAATAAAATATTAATGCAACTAGGCAATTAAAAGAAAGAGTTCTTAAAATGAATTTTACATAATTGGGTAGAAAGTACTAGACACAAATTTAAGAGATACTTTGTTATTTAGGTCTTTGTGTTTTTGTTAGCATGTTTGTCCTGTGTTTCTGATGAAGATGTTATTGATGGATATTAAATACAGGCCTTCCTTCCTTCAGTTGCCAGTAGCTAATTTTAAATATTCTGGGCAATGACATTTCAACCACCTTAGTGTACTGTGAATATAGCTTGTACTTGTAAATTTGCACGTTACACATATATATTGAGATGAAAGTACAGAGAGGCTTTAGGAATCCTAGTTTGTCTCTGAAGTTTTTGTGCGATTACAATGATTTTGTCTTTCATATTTCTGTCATGAACATAAGCAGTTTAATGTGAATGAGTGGTGTGAACACTCAGCATCACATTTGGATTATGTTCAGTAGTTAGAAAGATTGTTAAGGCTGTCGAGTACTTCCCTTCGGGGGGACAAGTCTTGCTACTGATGATAGAGAAAGTTGTTGCAGAAAATAACAGCTGTGGGTCTTAACTTTGGCCCATCTATTTTTCTATCTGTAATTTTAACCTTCTTTTGTTTTGTTTTAATTATGTATTACTCTTACCTGGAAAGGTAATTGACTATCTCAAAATTGTTGCTTTTATGCAGTATTGTGAGTACTTCCCTCACTACTTGTCTGAAATATCCCATCTCCTTCTCTGATTACAGGAGTCAGTTCTTGTGACAAGACTACCGGATAGCCCTCAACCTTCACAGGAAGACAGTAATGCTGTAAGTAATACAATAGCCAATTCAGTAGTTCAGAAACTGTTAACTAATTGTTATTTCTACATCTGCATTACATATACATTCTCCACACGCCACTGATGTGGCACTTTGCGACACAAAGTGGCAAGGGGGATCCTGAACATACATCCACAGTACCGTCCTTTCTGACAAGGTTGTTCACAGAATAATGGTGACCTGGAGTTCTTCAGCAGCTTTTGCTGCTGGTTTTTGATACATAATTTAAGCAGTGGCTTATATCAAACGAAAGACCCAGGAAATTTTCAGCAGTATTCATAGACGTCAATCCTAGACCATGGTGATCGTTTATATGAATATCAGGAATAGAAGTTAATTCAGTATCAGTCGCTGTGACACTTCCTTCTAACATTTAAAAGATTAACTGTTTATTTTGCTTCAAGCTATGCGGCATGCGGTGTTGTGTAGTTGTGAGTTGTCAATTCAAACTGATCACCATTAGTTAATCCTCATTTATTATTTATCATTTCTGGAAGGTTCTTGAAATTTCTTAAGTTAGTAATGTTTGCATATTGTGGAATATTTGAAGTTTCTATGAAAGAGTTCACTTTTGTTCTCTCTGGACATTGGAGTATACAATAAAAATGCTGTCAGTGCTATGTGTTACATTTTACTGAAGATGCAACTTTTGAATTTGGGCAGTGTGACATTGTTTGGTGGAGATGTCGATTACTTCAAAATATGTACATCACCAGAATGTAAGCAGTACATCATACCCACGGTCTATATATTCAGGAAACCAATCGATTCCAAAAGAACAGGAAGTCAGGCATCCAACAATGTTTTCTGGATTTCTAGTCATGACACGACTAAATGGTTAAAGGGGCTCACTAAGTCTGCAAATACAACAAGTGGGATGACACGATGAGCCTGGCAAATGTGTACTTTTACTTGAGTTCAGAGTCCCAAGAAGAATGAAAAGGAGTGTGGTAGTTGGGATAAAGGCCATGCCAATCTGAAGAAAACAGTTGGTGACAATTACCAGCAACTGTACCTAGTGGGAGAACAATTGCAAAGCAGGTGGCACTGGCATGCAGAAACGACAGTCTTACATACAGAAAATTATGGCCCTTTGCCACATTGTAAATATGAATATAAAAGAAGCTGACAAAACCACACACTTTGCAGAAGGTTTGCTGTTCTTGTGATAAAGGATGTGATAACAACAGAAGAATTTATTAAGTGGTGCTAGAGAATTGAGGGAATGCAGAGAAAAGAGTCAGACAAATTAATTATGTCTTGACTCGTGAATGTGGTAACTGTTGCAGCTGTGGAAGACCCCCACGATCTTGCCTCTCACATATACTCGGTAGTGAGAGAGTGGATTCAGCATTTTATGTCAGCCAGAACTGTGAAACTAAGTACACAAGAGGTAGCAGCCATTTACCCTGACCCCATGTGAGGCCGATGTAGAGTATTTTAAAGCAGAAGTTTATCAATTTTTAGTACCAATCTGTGCCGCCACTCAAACATGTCCGTAAAAATTGACTCGGCCAACTTAAACCTCAGTCATAGCTATGACATGACAACCCAGCACCCGACCAAAGCAAGTACAATCATCTCCTTACCTAAGTATGATGTCCTGCAAAAGAACTGACATTTGGAGAACAGAGGATACACGACAGTTTGTTTCCATTGTTTCCGCACTGTACACATGGTATGCTGCTGGAGAGAAAAATACGTATTCAACAACTATTACACCACCAGATATCAACCGTCACAACAGTTCTATTCACATCATTAAGCTGTAGATGATTATAATGAACAGTGGGACGAAGCCCATTATCATATCTTTGGTGAGATTGTTCCCCAACATTCCATAGCCACTATCCGTTGTTGTAGAGTGGTACCAGCCACTCTCCTAGTCACTGAATTCAGGAAAACTAATTGAAACGAGCATCTGTGGAGGTGAATCCACCATAAGACGGAACCCTCCATGGATGACAGTCATTAAGATGTCAGGAAATGTGATGGAAGTCATCATCGATGGCCAACCTATCTAGGAGCTAGGCAACTCAGAGGTTTGTTTCTCTGTAATGTTGAATGCTTCTCATTGCCAGCTGAAGAAGTTGTATTATGTGATATGAATGCAATTGTGTTGATACTTGTAAATGGGAAATATGCTCAGCTAAGAGAAACATGTTTTGCAAGAATAACTATCACTGACGGAACACAGTCCTTCACATTTGTTGTGTCAACAGAATGTAGTCATAATATCATTCTTGGATGGTACTTCTTGCAGGCATCATGAAGGCATTCTAACAAGTACATAAAAAACATTGCTGTGGGTGTGTGTTGTTGAAGCATTTTTATCCCACAATGATCAACAACAAGAGTTCCAGTCACCAGGCTAGATACTCACTTTTACTGTGAAGCTTTAGCCAATTGCAAAAAGGTACTCAGGCCCACAAAAGGAATCTACATGATAGCGACGATCTTAAGTACTGCTGGTGTTCAATGAGAACTTAGTCTCACTAACTGTGATGAGCTGCCACAACCCATCCCTAACAGGAGCAGCTGAAGGTGTCCCAGGTGGACAGCTGTGTGCTGTTGACAAAAAGAGTTATGCTGTGCTACCACTCTGGACAATGCAGGGGAGGAAGCTACTATTGAATTACCTATGGGATCTGGCCTGAGGAAAGAACAGTGTCAGAGAGGGATAGTCATTTTGTGTTAGTTTTTGGATGCTTTGAAATCCAGAGTGGTAAACAGACGTACAGTATGCGCTAATGGTAAAACACCATGTTAAGACTGAGACTCATCCTTCAATTAGCCAGCAGTCATATAGTGTGTTGCCAGCTGAATGATGAATAATGCAGCTGGAGTTGCGAAGGTACTGCAACATTTTATTGCTAAACCTTCAGAGAGTCCTTGGTTCTCTCCCATGTGAATAGTGAAAAATATACACTCCTGGAAATGGAAAAAAGAACACATTGACACCGGTGTGTCAGACCCACCATACTTGCTCCGGACACTGTGAGAGGGCTGTACAAGCAATGATCACACGCACGGCACAGCGGACACACCAGGAACCGCGGTGTTGGCCGTCGAATGGCGCTAGCTGCGCAGCATTTGTGCACCGCCGCCGTCAGTGTCAGCCAGTTTGCCGTGGCATACGGAGCTCCATCGCAGTCTTTAACACTGGTAGCATGCCGCGACAGCGTGGACGTGAGCCGTATGTGCAGTTGACGGACTTTGAGCGAGGGCGTATAGTGGGCATGCGGGAGGCCGGGTGGACGTACCGCCGAATTGCTCAACACGTGGGGCGTGAGGTCTCCACAGTACATCGATGTTGTCGCCAGTGGTCGGCGGAAGGTGCACGTGCCCGTCGACCTGGGACCGGACTGCAGCGACGCACGGATGCACGCCAAGACCGTAGGATCGTACGCAGTGCCGTAGGGGACCGCACCACCACTTCCCAGAAAATTAGGGACACTGTTGCTCCTGGGGTATCGGCGAGGACCATTCGCAACCGTCTCCATGAAGCTGGGCTACGGTCCCGCACACCGTTAGGCCGTCTTCCGCTCACGCCCCAACATCGTGCAGCCCGGCTCCAGTGGTGTCGCGACAGGCGTGAATGGAGGGACGAATGGAGACGTGTCGTCTTCAGCGATGAGAGTCGCTTCTGCCTTGGTGCCAATGATGGTCGTATGCGTGTTTGGCGCCGTGCAGGTGAGCGCCACAATCAGGACTGCATACGACCGAGGCACACAGGGCCAACACCCGGCATCATGGTGTGGGGAGCGATCTCCTACACTGGCCGTACACCACTGGTGATCGTCGAGGGGACACTGAATAGTGCACGGTACATCCAAACCGTCATCGAACCCATCGTTCTACCATTCCTAGACCGGCAAGGGAACTTGCTGTTCCAACAGGACAATGCACGTCCGCATGTATCCCGTGCCACCCAACGTGCTCTAGAAGGTGTAAGTCAACTACCCTGGCCAGCAAGATCTCCGGATCTGTCCCCCATTGAGCATGTTTGGGACTGGATGAAGCGTCGTCTCACGCGGTCTGCACGTCCAGCATGAACGCTGGTCCAACTGAGGCGCCAGGTGGAAATGGCATGGCAAGCCGTTCCACAGGACTACATCCAGCATCTCTACGATCGTCTCCATGGGAGAATAGCAGCCTGCATTGCTGCGAAAGGTGGATATACACTGTACTAGTGCCGACATTGTGCATGCTCTGTTGCCTGTGTCTATGTGCCTGTGGTTCTGTCAGTGTGATCATGTGATGTATCTGACCCCAGGAATGTGTCAATAAAGTTTCCCCTTCCTGGGACAATGAAATCACGGTGTTCTTATTTCAATTTCCAGGAGTGTACATGGCACATGGTGTTCCTGCATTGTGTAGTAACCATTTAACTGTGTCAAGAAGAATAATAGCTATCCATTCCAGCTGTTGACAACAGCCTAGATTGCTCAAAAGAAGCAAAGTTTTTTTTTTAACTAGGACATATAAAGAGGCTATTGGAAAACTGAGGCTGACAAGGCTGATTGAAGAAAAATTGCTCTCATAAGCCGGCCGAAGTGGCCGCGCGGTTCTGGCGCTGCAGTCTGGAACCGCGGGACCGCTACGGTCGCAGGTTCGAATCCTGCCTCGGGCATGGATGTGTGTGATGTCCTTAGGTTAGTTAGGTTTAACTAGTTCTAAGTTCTAGGGGACTAATGACCTCAGCAGTTGAGTCCCATAGTGCTCAGAGCCATTTGAACCATTTTTTGCTCTCATAATTCCTGATGGTCTGTATGAGTTCAAAGTTATGCATTTAGGTCTGTGTAATCCCTTAGCCCCACTTGAACATAAGATGGACAACTTTCTTTGACACCTTATATGGACAACATGTTTTTGTTTGTTGGAAGACATTTCAAGAAAATGTGAGCCACCTGAGAACTGTGCTGAAGAATGTTCATACTGAATGCCTCCCCCTGAATGTGAAAAATTCTTGAGTCATTTAGTTAATGGCAATGGAGTCTATCCTGATCCAAAGAAAATAAAAGCAAACACAGATTTTCCACCTTCTCAACATGACTGTACTGTGAGAAGTTCCTTCAGGATGTGCTGATCCTACCAGCGAGTCAGAAAGGACTTCTGGAACAGTGCATGCCCATTGCATGAACTGCTGCAGGGAGATTCTAAATTTTCCTAGAATGAGTCGCAACAAGATCTTTCCTTGTCTTTAAGGATGCATGAACGTCATCTTCAGTCATTTTTATGACAAGAATGCTGATCCAGAACTTCACAACAACACCAACAGTTATGGGTTAGGTGAATTTCTACTACATCGTCAGGTAGTTGCTGAAAAGGTTATAGCTTATGCATCCAGAGTACTCTCTTCCAAGTCTGAGATGATCTCCTCTCCAACCGAGAAAATGCCCTGAAATTGTTTGGGCCATGATCTAGTGCAGCTTTATTTATTTGCAAATTACTCATGCTGGTGATGAATCAAGATTCTCATATTTAGATCACTATCATCATGAATCAGTTGGGTTGTCTGGCTAGATGGATACCGAGGCTTCAGGAGTATGGCATCACAGTGGTGTACAAAAGCAGATACAAACACAAGGATGCATTTTGAACTTTACAAATGTTCCAAGTACCTGTTTGGTCACATGACACACGTCCAAGCAATAGTCAGGTTTACCGGTATGTAGCAGTACCTTGACAGTGATCATCACAGCAGTGGTGACAATGACCATCACAGCAGTGGTGATGGATTCTCTGAGCTGTTCCAGTGTTCTTGGCAGTGTGAGTACCTAAACACAGTCTTTAATGAGCCCCTTTAGGAAAAATTCACTAGGCATTAGGTCAAGCAACCTGGAGGGTGGGAGACGAGGAACAGAGCCACATCGTCTTCACCTTTTTGCCAAGTCCATCGCTCTGGAAATTTGTTGTTTACCTAGCAATGAATATCAAAGCTCCTATGAATGGGTGCTCTGTCTTGTAGCGAGATGAAATTTTTGTAATCAGCAATCATTTTACCAGATAAATGGAAGGTTGCTTCACCACTGAACTTCAACTTGAAGGCAAAACTCTATTTTTGCTTTAATGTCATTTTGTCGAGGCACTGGATTCCTAATGCCAGCTGGTGGGCACAATGCAAACTCAGTGAGTCTACAGTTCTATTTATGCATCACGTCAGTCATATTTGTACATGTAATACTTCGAAAAAATGGAACTTTGAAAAGGAATGGATCATTTAGTAGCCTTCTAACTGGATACTAATTCAGTGTTTTTTTATCAGTGGAGAGATCATCATCAGATTTTTGATTACGGGCCACATGTCTTGTGGATAATCTTTGTGTGTCTAATGCAGTGCTGTCCATTGCCACCTACATCCTAATGCCATTGATGTTTTGCCAATTCCTCCTTGTTTACGGGCAGCTTTCCACTCGAAGGTCAAGAGCGTACCCTGAACCTCTAGCTACTCTTCCACTCTCCTACATAAGGTCATTTTTATATAATGAGGTGAAGCCTGAAACTTAAATTCTCCTGCTTCCATTACTGCTGCTGTTTATTCATGACTTAAGCCTCAGTTGCACCAAGACCTACAATGATTTGGTTAATAATCAAAGTCACCACTGCTAGACCTTGATGGTCATTTACATACGTGTAAAGAATAAAAGTTAATGCTGTATTCTTCTCCAGGACACACCAAACTGCACCTCCTTTTAACTGTTAAAATATTAACCGTTCACATGCAGCCCCTGAGTTTCTTAATGTAAGGCACTGAGCTGAGTTACTGATAAGCCTTGAAGCACATGCCTTATTTAAAAGATTGAGAGCACAACAACAAAATTCAAATGATGTGGCTTGTGATCAGGAAGTGTTCATACAGCTAAGAGCAAATCTCCAAGGTTTCATTAAGATATTCAAGTGATGTGTAAGATAAATTTGTTGTAAGAGTTAAATCATAAAATATTAAATGCAGCAAAGCAAATAAAAAGATGCTCTTAAAAATGAATTTTATGTAATTAAGTAGAAAGTACTAGAATCAAATTTCAGAGTTATCTTAGTTACCTATGTTTTTGTCTTTTTCTAAGCAAGTTTGTGTCATGTGTCTAGTGAAGATGTAATTAGCTAATTTTTAAATATACTAGGCATTAACCTGTCAAGCACCTTATAGTTCTCATGGTTATAGTTCGTACTTGTAAATTTGCATGGTATGCTCATGTACTGAGATGAGAGAAGAGAGATCGTTTTGGGATCTCAATGGGTTAAATTTTGTTTCTGAAGCTATTGTGCTAGCACTGGTGCTATTACAATGATTTTACCTTGTATTTTCTATCATCAACATAAGCAATGTATGTAAAAGAGTGATGTGAACATCTCACCGTCACATGTGGATTATGTTCAGTAGGTAGAAAGATAAGTTAAGGTTTGCCGGTACATCCCTTCATGAGATGTAATTCCTGTTACTGATGATAGAGAAAATTGCTTTAGAAAATAATACCTTAGGTATTTAACTATTTGGCCAGTCTGTTTATGTCTCTGTAATTTTATCAATTTTTTTTTGTTTTATACAATTACTTAGGCAGTTGAATACCTCAGAATTTCCCTTTTCTGCACTATTGAATGAAGTATTTACTTTCCTTACTACTTGGTTTAAATACCATCTTTACTTCTCTAATTATAGGTGTCAGTTCCTCAGACAAGAGTATTGGGCAGCCCTTTACCTCAAGACAGAGCTAATAACGTAAGTATTGTCACAGCTGATTTAGTAGCTCTGAAACTGTTGGCTGACTGCTTCTTCAGAGACAGGAATTGTTCTTAGATTTCTGCAGCTTAGTTTCGTAAAACAAGTGGTACATGCTTTGTACATAGTAACTGCTGCAAATTGTTAGTTAATCCTTTTATGGTTACTTTTAGAAGAGGCATTTTTGCTGGCATGAACATTTTAAGTTTTTTGTGTAATTCATATTGGATTACTCATAGTACAGTATAATGTTGCAGTTCATTTGTAAAACATTTACAGCATGGGCAATGATGTTCTCAATAATAATACAAAAAAGAATAATAACATTAAAATGAATTTTTTTTTTATTTATGTACCGTGTTGTATCCAGCTCAAATTTGCAGTTTGCCTGGCATTAATTCATCCACTGAGTAATAACATTTCAGTTTCTGTGCCTCATATAGCTTTGTTTTAAATGGACCTAAATTCATCTGCATCAACTTCCCCTTTTAATTTATTATAAGTGTTGATTCATGTGTATTAAGGTCCTTGTGCTTACAGTTTGAGGTGATTGTAACATGTGCCATGGTACTCCATAGACCAAATAATATTTTTAATAATTATAATACATACATAATTATAATACATCATAATTTAGCTGTGTTCTGTTTTAATTTGTTGTCTAGAAGACTGTTTCTTTGTTTAATTACTTTAGCATAACTTCAAAGTGGGGAAACTGAGAAGTTGTTCAGTTTCAGTGTAACATAACAGTGTAGTGAGTGATTTCATTCTGGATTTAATAGTTCTGGTGGCAGTTCGTGTCAGAAAGTTGTTCTCCTTATTCTGTGAAATTAAGTAAAAGATATGGACAGGGACAGTATCTATAGTGAGTTAAATAAAGTCTACAGCACTGAATTATATTGTCTAGTGCTTAATCAATATAAAAAATTTTCTGTATAAGAAGTTAGTGATGGAGCAAGCACTGGAGTGTAGTCTGTAATATATGTGTGTAATTACATATCACATCTTCAGTTTACTTTGAAATCCTTTTATTGTATATTGCAGATCTGCTGTGATGTTTTGTCACTTACCAACCATTATACTATATTCCTTGTTCTGAGCAGTGTCCTCTTCTCGTTTAATTTCAGGATTCAGATCTCTGCGTAGGAAATCAGATAAGTTCTCCAGTTTCAGCTGAAGATAACAATGTTGTAAGTACAGTCAATATTGATTTAGTAGATATACAGGTAAGCAGTTATAGTTTTGATGTCAACTGATGTTAATTAACTGTTCAAACTTGATACCGCCAAGCCTTGCATTTCATGTTGTATAGAATTAAAAAGTGAATCAGTCTAGACTAAATTTGTTGAGCTGACTAAATGGTATTGTTGTAAATATAAGTGACCAGAGAAGATATCAAATGTAACATATTGGTAAGTTGTTAAATGCATTTGTGTAGAGCAATTACATTGTCTGAATTATATTTTAAAGTATTTAATTAGTATGAGATTTTTATCTATGTGAAAAAAGTTTTTTGTAGCTTGAACAATGATGTATATGGTAAAACCCAAGTTGTTCCACATGGAACTTCTCATGCAGAGACTGTCTGGGAATGAGGAACCTTTGGTCAGGGAGTCAACACTTTGTGCTCAGTATTAGTGGGTATACTCCAATTAAAATTACTGTACAGATTATAGTGGGGGCAGGGAGTAGCATTGCCAGCATATGGCTCACACTGCACATACGTACAAAAGAGGTAGCAGAGTGGACATGTGATGGCTGGCCACTACCACCCAACTTGCTGAAACCTAAATCACAAAGTAATTTTAATAGGAGAATAGTGAATTAACCACAACTAAGGAAATGTGCTAGTAAGAGAATCAAGTCAATAGAAAAATTGAACCTAAATAAAAAATACTAACATATTATTTTGTTTGTAGAACACTATGTTTCTCTTTATATGAAAGTGATAAAATCTTTTGCTAAACCCAACGTTTCCATAAGTTGCAAAATGCTAATCCATGGTGGATTATGAATCTGGGACCTTTCTCTTTTTTTGCCATTTTCGTGACAGAAAAAGCTATTGATGAAGAAACCATTGTTCATAAACTTGATGTCATCTGTATTTATTTGTAGCTTAGGAAACTTCTACATGTGTGTCATGGTTCCATAATGTATTACATGTTCTTGAGCAGAGAGCAGTTTTGTAAATCAATTACTTGCATTTCCAGATATGCAATGCAAGGTTCAAATAAAAAATGGAATGGTAAATGATTTTCATTTATTTTCTAGGCTGCACAGGTCCTGAATACATGTCTCAGTACTATGACCAAGCTACACAATGTTTTCTCAATAAACCAGGAAACATGTACCTGGAGGTAACTGTAGTGAAGACAGACATTTGACAAAAGTCCAGTTTACTCTACCAGGCTGTCTTTAAAATAGTTTCATCTGTAGATCCCTCACTGGAAGTGTCATATTTAGGTTATTTAATTACACATGTATAAGTGAGAGAAGGTGCAAATGTGGAGCACAAAGGTCATGTGGTGGGCAGCCAACAGCATGCACCTATCCACTGGGCAAGTTGGGGGTACCCACGCCCCATGCGGCAGAGTTGAAACAACTATCTGTGAAACTATCAATAATATAATACAGTACATAAATGTAAATTGATATTCAGCTGATGTAAAATACCACTTTCACAATCTCCATTTACATTCTAATACTTCCTACCACATGTTACAGACCTTCTGGAAGAACAGTAAACCAGAGATACTCTGTAATCATTTCCATTCTTTGGTGTGGATTAATTTTTTGTAATTACAGGAATGTGGTCTTCAGTCAAGAATAGATGACAGCCCTCCAGCTGCAAAGGAAAATAACACAGTTGTTGTCGTAAGTACTGTCATTGTAGATTTAATGGTCTGATACAGTATAGAACACTGTTCACAATTTCAGTGGTAAATAATACACTTTAGTACTAAATATGTAGAACATGTAGTACATATTTTGTAGAATTTTAAAATTGAAAAAAATCAATTTACTTGTGATGAGTTAACCCTTTAATCTGTTAGTCTCTGTGAATGAACTTATCCTACTGGTAGTAGTTTAAACAGCTTACTGGTATAGGAACTTAACATTTTATTTAAATTGCCACAGTACAGGAATTAAGTGTCACAAATTAATGAAATTTTCAGGCTATTTTAACAATAGATGTTTATTAAGTTTAAAAGATACTTCGTCATGTAAAGTGAACTCTCAGTGTTGTATACTTTGAGGCACTCTGAAACAAAGTGATGTACTGCTGTCTTTTCCTATCAGATTCTAGCAGTTCTGTTTCTAGAAACAGTGTGGTACTGATATGTGCATCTTCTGTTGTTTTTCAGTGGTGTGAAACACAACATATGTTTTGTTTGCGGGAATATTTAATAGCTTTCATAGATCACCACATACTTCTTTGCAGTTTTTTCCCCCTCAGTGAGGGCACTTTGGCGTTCCAGAGCACCCTACCAGAGCAACGGTCCACCGACCACTGTGCAATGCAGGAAGCCTGGCAATAGACCAGGGAGCCCAGTATATGTGCTCAAGGAAGTTGCTGCTGCTTGACCTAGGTGATATGGGTTGGAGTCTCATCCGTGTGTTCTTTGTAGATTTGTTTCTATGCATGCAACAATGTCTTAGTGTTGCCACTGTTGATGCCCACACTTTGATGAGCTGAAATCCTCTGATTTTTTTTTTTTAATTACATTATTTGGAATACATATTTTGGTCATTTTATGATGACAGTGTCCCAGTAGGTCGAGGCAGATGCGAGAATCTTGGCCTCTCCATAGTTAATTCTGTGATCCATATCTAGACACCAGCCAGAAACAACAGATTCTTTGGCTGATCTCTCCTGCCATTGTGTTTATGTTCATCACAACTGTATTTAGAAGTGCAACATTGTGTGGGCTAGAGAAGTGAATACAGCGAGAATGTACTGATGAGGACTCTAAGCCATCTAGGGCAGACTGTTCTTAAAGTTGTCCAAGTTCATACGTTAGAAGCCAGGTTTCCTGCACTGTGCAGTGTGGCATTCCCATATCACACAGTGTGGTATTTCTTGCTCATTTCTCCAGCAAGGCCTGTGGAAGTCAGCATCTCCTGTGATGACATTAAAGCCCCTTACCACCTTGTGGTCCGCGCACTTTTCTGGCTAGCTAGCATGAAAATTAACTCATCATTACAGTTCCCCACAGTTGCATCTGAATATCATGAGCACCTTCATTGTTGAAATACTGTGGATTCAACAACAGCATCTGACAGAATGCTAAAAATCCTTTCGAGTAGTTAGTACATTAAGGAAGCCACATAGCAACATATTATTACTCCATATTAATTTCTTATCTGTATGAGAGAATTTTTCTTTGGCATAGGCATTGAAATGCAAAGTTTTATTTGTATGGAAGAACTACGATTGCAGTGTGTAATATTCAGTTAATGGGTACCTAATGTACCAGGTGGTTATAATTAAACTTTCCCTATTTAACACATTACCGTACAAGTACCAGACTTGGTAGCATTAATGTCCAGAGTATGGAGTGCATGATTCCCCTGCAATGCAGTGCCACCATCTAGTTCCAACTATGACCACCAGCTGCCGTGAGCAGTCATCGTGATTCACAATCTCACACACCTGACCAGTTGTAGTGCACTTGTTGACGTGTCAACCTGAGCTGGGACAAAAGGAGCAGGGTATTATTGGTGAAGCTCTATTATCAAAAGAAAAGTAATCCTGCAGCTGCACTTTTAGAATATCAGTGGCTGAAAGAATTAAAGAAGGGTCCTATCTCTCCACCTGCTGTGGGGAGCATGATGAAGAAATCTGAATCAACTTGAGAACTGGGCGTCGCACTGGGAAGAAGCCGAAGACCAGTCGCACCACAGTTGGTTGATGTAATAGCTGTTGCTATGGCAGACAATACTGCATGCATTTCCTGATCATCAGGCAGTGTGCATGGCGTGTCATGGCAGTTGAACATCATGTAGTCGACTGTATGGAAGGTGCTTTGAGCCATTCTCAAATGGTATCTGTACAAGATCCATATTGTACAGCAGCTTGCACCACAGGACGCACTACAAGGTGTTGACATCGCCCTCCACTTTCTCACAAGGATTGAAGTTAATGAGGGTGGCCCTGGGCCATCCTATGGACAGACAAAGCTCATATTTCCCTGATGGGTGAGTTGAGCTCACAGAATTGCTGAGTGTGGGCATCTTCACCTCCAATCACTTTGTCACTTTGTATGAAGTTCCTCTGTATGGTGAACGTGTCACCCTATGGTGTGGCTTCCCAGCTACGTTCATCATTGGCCCATTCTTTTTTGAACAGGTTGGTGCTCATGGCCCAAAGACATACAGTGTGACTGGCCAGCATTACTGTTATATGCTTCGCCAGCATGTAATACCCACCCTATAGGAGAGAGACACATTGGACTCGACAGTTTTCATGCAAAATGGGGCCCCACTGCACATCGCTCGTGAAGTTCACCTGCTTCTCTGAAACACATTTGAAAATGATTGAATTGTCAGCCAATTGTTTCTAAATGCTTGGCCTACACGATCATCTGGTCCCACTGCCAGTTATTTCTGGTTGTGTAGCTACCTGAATGACAGGGTTTACCAGGGCAACATTCATACATCTATTGACCTGAAGCGCAGTATGTCAAGACAGGTAGCTTTCATACCCATGTACATGCTTTTTTCTGATGTGCAGAATGCAATCCTCACTTCCAGACTCTTCTTGACACTGATGGGCGCCATATTGAGCCCTTTTTGTAGCAGTAATGGTATGATGTACCATTGCGGCACATTAAAAGTGTTTCAATTGAATTGATTCTGTATTATTTCCTTTCCTCATGTCCTTGACATTAATGTTACGAAGTTTGGTACTCTTACGGCAGTTAATTTCTGTGTTATAATGGGATAAATAGAGCAAGTGTAATTACAACCAGCCAGTATTACTAGATTTCCTGTATTCCTCTTTCGTGATTTAATATTTGCCACTGTATGTAGCAGTTTTTGTCACTGCCATGCAATTCAACATAGTTTATCTGTATTAATTTGTAATTTCTTATCTGAATAAACCACCTCATTTACTTAATTACAGGAATCGAGTCTTCAAACAGGAAAACTGAGAAGCTCTGTAGTTACAAAAGACGATAACAATGTTGTAAGTATTGCCATTACTACTTAAAGAGCTCTGATGTAAAATAGTTGGCATTTTATTTTTATTTCATTTATTTATCAGGTTTTATGGGACTATGTAATCCAAAGCTACATTGTCATGGAATGGGTCAGTACATAGTTTATAGAATACAGATCAGAAAATTTGTAAACAAAATAATAATAAAGCATGAAAAAGTTGGGAGAGAGTATACAAATAATTAACTCCTTACAGAGAAAATTTCTCAAGTACTGTGAGGAACTGGTGTTTGGAATGGATGGAATGTGCTACACTTACTATATACACTTACTTTCAGCTTACTATATACACAGCATAATTTGACCCTTTTCTGGAAATGAAGGGATCAGTGTAAGTTGAAAGACTTTGGGCCAGTGTGGAATGTTTGTGCCCATTGCCAACCTTAAGTACTAAACAATACAGCACACCATCGTAGTGTTGTAAGCATTGTGAATGCAATGTTTATTCCAGTGTGCTGCCTGCCATGTGAGAAAAAGACAGGGCTTGTTTCCCCCTCCCACTGCAGCAGCCCATAAATTAGTTTGCAATTGCATGGTTATGCTCCAACATCTCCTGCAAAAGTCCAAGTTGCATTGTATGTATAATATATTTGAAGACTTGGTGCAATTTCAGTGGCAACAAATGTTTAATAAATGTCATAACCTTTGTATTTCATGTAGAATTAAAAAGAGAAATGTGTGGATTTTTTCCATAACCTAATGTGATTTGCATATAACGTGTTTACATAATTCTGAATGATCAATCTAAATACTACTAGGAGCATTATGCTAATAGTTTTGTTTAGTTATGTAGAACTTTGTTGTTAACTGATTAAGCCCTGCTAAATTTTTTATCTATATGAGTGAAGTTTTTTGTAGCATAAGTGTTGAAGTACATTATATAACCTGTATGTGGAATTAGTGATATTATTCTGTACATCAACTTAAGTTGATGGAAACATTATATTTTGTATCACTTTCAGCATCTCGATTTTTACATTGAATTACTTGCCACTCTGTATAGCAGACTGTCACTAACATGCAAGACACCATAGTTTATATTTGGACATTTGCTGTTTCTTATTTGAAAACCGATTTTTGTTTAATTACAGGAATCTGGACTTTCTATGCAAAAACTGGAAAGACCTGTAGTTTCAAGACAAGGTAGTGTTGTAAGTATCCTCATTATGATACTGATTCTCTAGATCTGGTATAGATTAGTAGTTATAATTTCTGTGACATAAAATCTTCATTAAATGTCAGTACTTATTGCTGAGAAACTTGTATTTCGTATTGAACTGAACAGTGACTTAATCAGAATTACATCTTCTGTGAGTTTGAAAAGAATATATGAAGTGCATTTTTAAAGTACCATTTTCAAATATGACCCCCTGCACTCTGTGGTTGCCATACAGCACATCCTTGCAAAGTACCTTTAGCTGTTGGCTATTCACAAATGCCACAATGATCATTTATTTAAGAGTGTTTCAAATGGCTGAGCTGATTAAAAATGTCTGCAATTGTGAAATGCACACTGTTATTTGTTTCTTAAATGCAGGAGATACGATAGTTGCCGAAATTTATTGGCAGATTAGTGAAATGTATATAGAAAATGCTATTAGTGCTGGAATGGTTAGAAAAAAGACAATGAGAAACAAAATGGGCGACCATTGTTCGGAACTGGTGGCCTGGTGCAGAATGACAATAAACAAATTTGAGAATATAGACACTATGGAATTGTGAAAAAAAAGTCTACAGTATCGGAAGGTGTACACAGGCGGCAGATTTCCATGAGGATTGGTTTCAGAAGTAACGGTACTGTAAGAACCTTAAAATAAGAGGAACTTATGACAGAAAGTTGATCATTGGCCGGGTTTTCTTATGAAAATAAAGTTGTTATAGTTGTTATAATATTGTTTTTGCTTTTTATTTTATTTTAAAATGCCATTTACTTTAAAAATGTGGCTTATACTTACACATGAGTGACTGATTAAATCCTTATAATCCAAAGGAGTAAATGTTCTTACTCAATGTTTTTATAACTGAATTCATTGTTTATTGTCATAGAGCTTCAGCAAAATATACTGTAGTGAAAGATAAAGTTTATCTACCAGTGTGGTTAGACTCTACAGCAACATGAGTATAGGTGATAAGTGACTTGTAAATATCATTAACAGAAAGACTGTGTAGGAAATTTTTGTATAAAAGTTTAGGTTATTATGTCAGTTTCAATCTGATCCTTAGAGCAAAGCATTTACCAGCAGATATGAAGATTTGCTAAATTATCAGCTCTATGTGCAAGTAGTAGCCAGTATCTAAGTTTTGCCATTTTAGTGTACAAATATTTTATCTTTCTAGTGTCTGAAATAGACTTTTGAGATTTAACTGCTGGATTATTGTTTCACAGCTTGTTTTACTGAGGAATATGGAGTAGTAAAAGTTCACTTTTTGTTTTTATATGCCAACATCATATAAACAAAGTATTATTAAGTACAATGAGAGTGATAACAGCCCCAAATATTCCTATTGATCCACTGAACAAGGACTGCTTTTTAATTGTGAAAATTTATCTACCTTGTGAAATTTATGTGTCATATTTAATGTGTTAAAAAAAATAATTTGAACATTCATGAACAATATTGTTACATTCCATTGTTTAATTTGAACATTTGGTACAGCTAAAAGTTAATACCTCTGCACTAGGGATGTTTTGCTGCAGATAGAATGAGGACCATTCCTGGAAAGTGTTTACTATGTAACTTGAGAAACATGGAATTCCTTTCTTTAAATTTTTGGGTTATCAGGGAAATTGTAAACTTGTAACAGTATTACTCCACTGTGTGTTAACAAAGCCACATCGGTTGACTCTGTGATGTGAATAGCCTCTTCCTTCAATGCAAGTGGTCTGTACTATATATTTATTGTTCAACTATTTTTTTCATGTAAGCAGGTTTGCTTACAACAGGACAGGCTGTGGCGTACCAAACTACATATGAGCCAAATGTGCAGATCACATGTAGGCTGAGGGTTGGCTTGCAAATAATTGCTGGGTACTGCAAACTTGCTATGAAATGACATTACAGTGCCATGCAGGAAGAATTTAAAGATTTAGTTGTCACTGAAAGCACAAAAAATTGCAGCACTCAACAAATGGAATTCAGTGTTCTGTATATCAATAGGCATGTTGTGCTAAATTATATGCATGGAACACCTGAAGAAATTGGTGCTACAAATAGTAACTTTTCCAAAGTTGCACACATTATTCCACTGTCAGTTGCAACAGTTTATGATGGAACTGACCAAAGACTTAATGTATTACTGAAAAGTAGGATGGTTATGTTAAGGGGCATGCCTAGAATAATTTTTTTGATTTAAAACCTGCTTTTGTTGAATTTATGAAGGAAAAGAGAGAACAGAAACAAAAATTAGAACATCTGGAATGTATTTCAGATTTCACATTTTAAGTAAACTTGACTGCCCACTGCCCACAGTCAGACATTGCAGGGTAAAAAATAACTTATTTCTGATTTTATGGGGTTGCAATTAAAAAAAATGAAGAAATTCTGACACACACACACACACACACACACACACACACACACACACACACACACACCAGTTCCTTAAGCTCACTGGAAATATGAGATTCAAAGAATTCATTGTGACCTTGAAAGAATTGCAGAGATAGTTGTCTAAATGTTTTGAGGACACTGCCAAGCTTACAGCTGTTTTTGAACTGTTTTTCAAGACTGTGTGCTGTTGTAGTTGAAAATGCCCCTGTTCCGGTGCTGATGTAACTGATTTATCTACAATGTAGTTCTTGTTTGAAAGCCAAATCCTTTTACATTAAAACTGCCCACAATGTATACAATTTTTTCCTTGGGTAGGGTTTCCAAGTATCCATCATGAGGATAGAAGAGTACTACAATGTTTCAATCAATATGTGTGTGAAAGACCTTTTTTGATTTTTAAACTAAATAAGTGACAATTATATGACAACCTGATTGCAAAAATCTCTGAAATTTTGTTTCTGTCTGGCAGTTTATACAACATAAAAATTATATTGTCTTCAGCACACCAAAAATAATTAAATAACACTGAAAAGTTTTTGTTTGTGATCTATGCTGTTCAGAAATATGAAATACGAAACAAAGTCATATGCAGTGCTATTGCAGTGCCATCTAAATACAGTGCATTTCCAGGTTTCCCCCTCGTCATGGTCAGACAGTGTTCTTTGGTGGTGGGCAAAATATGCAGCCATGATGAGCACTATGGCACTTGTGCTAGGGCATGGGTCCTCAGCTGAATTACTGTTATAAATTATCCTCTTGTAAGCTCCTAGGTACAATGTTTGCAGTTCAGATTGTGTTGTCAACCTGATTGTGTGTTCTTTGAGGTAAATAGCAACACCATCTTTTATGTGAAATGAATTCAAATTCTTCATTCTGTGCCATAAAATATGACTACGAATAAGACACTACAGTTTTACTTTTACTCTTACAAATGACTTAGCTTCCTTCATTTCAGCTCCCTTGCTGTGTTCCTGAAAGCTGGAACCCAAATAGAATCCTTGTAGTAAAGCTGAGAAAAACTGAAGTGACTGATTACTATAAAGGAAGTGTGAGTACCATAAAAGTACTGTAATAATTTCAAAGTAATCCAGCATCTGACATAATGCTATTAACTTCAGAACTGATTTCAGGATGATCTAAGTTTCAGGTGGTTGTGTGTCATATGGTATCATATTTGCTTAACTGATGCCATATGACAGACTACCACTAGAGAATCGGATGAGATCCTGGAACTGGTTGTTGGATTAAAAATAAGTGTATGAAGTGACTGAGGTGCTTTTATTAAAACAGTAATTCTATTAACTAAACTGTAAATTGAATTAGTATATACCTGTGAAATAAATGTGTATCGGGAACATTTCAAGTAAATGTGTGCTACTGTACAGAGGAAACAAGAAACTGCAGTTGTAGGTGGACAAGTGTAGGCTACAGTTTGTAGTGCAGTCAGTTTAAGGACATGTTGCTTGTATATGCAAGGGTATCTGTATACATTTGAATTTCATGACTTATTCATCCTTTATTGCACATGTTATGAGATTTCTGTAAAATGGGATCGAAAAATAGGCACAGTTGGTGATTGTTATGTAGCAAATAGATGTACATTAGCATGAAATGAGAGAAAAGTACTTTTAATATTTTCTTGTCCTCATGCTTAAACTGCACACCGACACAATGAACATTATTTTGGGTTGCATAAATACCTGTGATAGAAATTGTATCAAGTGTTGTTATTTACTGCACTAATTGTATAAGTTCTGTGTGTACTGATTATGGGAACATAGTACACTTTCTCTGCACCTTATTTTGAAACAAACATCAGTATCTGCAGATTTATTTAATGATTCCAGAATCTCCACCCTTCCTCCTATGTGGAGAAAGCTTTTTTCTGCGACAAAGGGCACTGTCATCATTCTTACACACTGTAGGGGTGAGATTAAAAGTGTTGGGTTTTCCATGATAGTGTTGAGATTGGAAGATATGCTTACTTTCTTGCATGCAATAATCAAACAGATGAAGATATTCTCAGGATGCTGCATATGAAACCCCATCCCAAGGTCACATGACCCCCTCCTCCCTCTTTCTCCTTGCTGTTTCTCTATCTTCATCTTCCTCCCATGTTGTTCTTTTCTGAACTTCTTCACTCATACAACCAGTTTGTAAATCTTTAGTTTTTCATCTCTTTGCTGTCTAATCAGTTTTCTCCCTGTCACTCCCTCCATTTTCATCCTGCATATCTTGCATACAGTTTTGCCTTCAATACTGCCATCTCCTTCCCACTGTCGTCCCCCCCCCCCCCGCCTCTCCCCCCCCTCCTTTTCACCCTCCATCTCGCATAGGAATTAGAGCTCTCTACTCTAAGTAGTATATATAATAATTATCCCTAGTTAATACATAGATTATAAGTCCCCTTTTATATGCAACTAAGATTTTTGTCACAATTTGTAGTGATCCACCCACTGTATATCTCACTTACAATTAAAATAAGCCTTTACTTTTAGTGCAACACAATGTTTTAGAGGTAGGAACAGAAAATTTTGTGTAAGTGATAATGCTGAAAATAAAGTGGATATTCAGAAAATTTTATGCAAGTGATAATGCAGAAAATAAAGTGGAGATTCTTATGAAATGAAATGCCAGAAAATTTAGCATTGGCCCTGTTTCCATTGAAAAATGTCATAACTGTGAGGGGAGCTGTATAATAATATAGATAACTGATAATTATAAGATGTTGAAATTGGATTGTGGCTTTTTTCCTAAAGGCTAAGGTTTATGTAACATCCTAAAATAACATTTCATTTCCCATGCAAAGAATTTTGCCTTTAGATGTGCCATCAAACAAAAATACCATAATTCATTCAGTAACAGCTTCAGTCATCAATATCACACTTCTTGACACTTCTGCACAAGTCATTGTTACCAAAAATGATGTGTTTCTTAGTGATCTTTAATGCAGTGCAGTGCAGTAATATTCACATAAACATTCTCACTCTTGGCTTTTACCACTAGGAAGACATTTGCATGACGTTGTATGTCCTGCACTGTGACTGGCTGTTTCAGTCTCATTGAGCATAAGCTTCTTGTTGTTTTTTGCCATATAGGCCCATATATTCTCATTTGGATTTAAATGAGCATGATACAGAGGAAGCCTGATAAAACTATCTCCCTTAGTATCAGTCAGTTTGTCGACCTGATAGCATGAAGTTTCTGGCTCTAACAGCACTAAAAGTCCATTAACTTCACCTTATACATGCTAGGTTCAACTTTATCCAGTGGAACATTTCTTTGCACCTAGAGCAAAATATCCACTTTCCTCCACTGCATTGTTGTAGCTTTACTGAACACAACACAGTGGTATGGCATGTTGTCAATTGCTATTATCGAATTCAGAAGAATATTTTGCAGCGGAACATTATTTTCACAGCGGTGAATTTGTTCTTGGTCAACCACTTTCATTGTAAATCTCATGTTCAGATGTGCTGCACTCTTATTGCTAGGCCAACACAAAACACTTGGTCACTATACCTGATGACTGCAGAGCACTGCAGTGTCAGAAAATACCATTTTACAAGAGCCAATGTATGTAGATGCATCTAACACATGACACCACAGGGTACTGTTTATCCACAGCATGGCAACAGGGGCATGTTAGTAACCAAACTGGTGGCAGCATAATAGGGAAAACCAGCTCACTGTTGGTGTTATGTGGGGGATGCTGTTGGTGTTATGTGGGGGATGGCATCATGTCCCCTCCAGTGAGCCAAACGTCAGAAGTTCCAACTAATTTTAAACACACTATATGTCCTCCATACAGGAGTTTGTGTAACAGTCAAATGATGGTATGTCTGTAGAACCACCCTCTGTGGATAATTTTTTTAAAAAGAAAACACAATATTTAAAACTTCAGCTCTCCTTTTACTGTCTTCTATTGCTATGTCAGAGTGGTCAAGGAGTAACTGAAACAAACCATCAATTTGCTTATCGACCTTATGCAGGATGAGAATTTTCTAGGGTCCTAGCCATGCCTTTCTCTAATGTATGGTGGTGGAAGTTGTATGCTTCATGCGTGAATCTTTTTGAAGACACACAAAAATCTCTACTAACATTTGCCTGTCAATAGTTCTGCATTCTTTCTTGAACCACGAATGCAGCAGTCTCTATTGTCTCAGATTTTCCAAATTTTGTTATTAAATCATGGTGGGTATTATTCATCCTTAATCCACTTACTCAGCACACATTCTCAGAACGCGATTTGCAATCAGTTTAAATTTTGATCATAATATTGGAACTGAGTCATGTTCATTTATTGCCTAAGCAGCATGCTAACAACTGAATGGCTTCTGTTTCAAACATAAAAAGTCTCCTGGCCTTCGTAGTGCATTAACTTTCGTAAGTCATCTGTATGATATCGTGATCACTAATCTCTGTCTCCTTACTGACACAGTTGATTAGGTCAGGCTTGTTTACAGTGGCATGTGGTGACCATTCAAATAGCTGAAGCACAAAATATTATATTTTTAATTATATTATTTTATGTGAATTATATTTATATTATTAATTAATTTATTTATTTTGGTATTTTAAGTAAACTATTCTAAATAAAGTGACCGGCTCATCTTGATAACATGACAACTGGTAATATTTTAAATTAAATGAATAAATATTAAAGATTGAAATTGTAATTGGTAACAGTTTAAATTGAAAGAATAGGTATTGAAGTAATTAGATCCAGTATCAATTTATACTGCTACAAGCAAAATTTTGTAGAAAATAACTAGTTCCTGGCTTTAATCTCTACCTTAATTCTTTGGTAGACCATCTCTGCAAGATCATTAGGATCGAAAGTCCATTCTTCTCTCATAGAAAGCAAATTTGGTAACCACTTCCTCAAAGAAATGTTTCTTCTTTTTGAGTTCTCGTAGTAGGTGAGCTTCAACTGAAAGTTGAGAATGTCTCTCTTCTCCAGTTGAATTTACAGAGTAGCTATTGATCCTCTTCACAGCTGAGAACAACTTTTTTACTGAATACACACTCCCTGGAATTGTATACCATAGTGAAGGTAACATATTAAATTGCTGAAAAGTTTTGTTTGGCATTGAATTAGTGCTCAGTAGTTTTGCAGGTTCACTCATGGTTGTATTTCTAAACTCTTCAGTACTGTACTCTACAGTCAGCTTATTTTTCTACTGAATGGCCCAAAGAACTTTCCATATGCACCTAAGGGCTTTATAAGCTGCTTTCAGGGAACTGGTTAAAGTATTGTCCACAGTTTTAAAGCAACAATAAATTTAAAAATCTTTGACTCTTAAACAAAAGTGGGTATTAGTGTTATCAAACACTTTGCAAGAGATTCATTTATAGTTGATATTTTTCCCTTTCGAATGTTCTCCTACTTGAGACATAGTTCCTTGCAAAACTTGTTCACAGTCATCAAGTAGAATGACTATGGAGTGGCAGGTTTCTTGGATTTTATGTTCACAGTACAAAACATCACTTGCCTGGTTCTGCAGGACATTATAAAGCATGCCATTGAAGATAAATATTTTGTTGGATGTATTCTAGAGAAAAAAACAAATTTGAAATTGTCTAAAAGTGGCAAAAATACCTTAATTGGTGGTAAAATAGCTGAATCAATTTCTTGAGGTTCTAGCATGGCACTAAACCCACTACAATGTAAAGTTCTGCTTCTGTACTCAGCATTCATCAATCTTTATGTGTAATTGCATTGCAGTGGACTGACATGTGGAAGACAACACAGAAAAATCATCCAAAAATTTAATACATTTACAAGATCTTGGGGGAAAAACTGCAAGTACATCAAGCAAATTAAAAAAAAATTTAAGACTTTAGTATTTGTCTGGTGCTTTGAGACAAAACAAGGTTTAGAACTTGAGTATTATGTATATTACAGAACACCAAGAATCTTTCCTTTATCTCTCCTTCATGTCATAATACACGACAGTAGAAAACTGTGCTTTATTAGCCACATCTGAGGTTTTGTAAACAGTGATGGCAACAAAAGGAACATCCACAATTTCCCACTTTATAGCTAATAAAACGGTCTAACCTACAGCTTATATTGGATAGTTTTAAATTTGATTAGAAATTCCTTTAAACATAGCAGAGGTTTCTACATGCTCTTCCAAGTGAGGATCGTACTCTGCAGTTTACTTCAGCAATTCCACATAATTTCCCTGGTTAATAGAAATTGTTGTTCCATCATGTCAGAAGGCCAACTCTTTTTTTCTCAGAAAAACTCTGCATTAATTTGCCTTTAAGGATATCCCTGTTTGCCTTGCCTTTAATTGTGTAGAGATATTTCATTTTTTAGCTGGTCATCAAATGTAGTTTCTGTTCTTCTTTCCCTGAAAGCAGCAATAGCTACAGATGATTCTAGATGCTTAACAGACCAAACAATGGACAATACCAGCTAAATACCACATTTGGATCACTGCTACTAGTTAACCAGTAACATTTGGTATAAATATTACATTGAAAATGTCTAGTTCATTTATTAGTATTTTGAACCAAGTTTGGTAGTTCTGATGTTGACTGCCCATTTTTAACTATCTCCTTCTTTTTTGAGAAAGAATTTGCACAAAATGGTTTAGACAAGAGCTCTTTTGTAGTACACACAGACATATTTCTATATTATTACTAGTTACTACCAGACACCTTGACACTCTCTCATACAGATTTGGCAAACTCATAAACTGAGCATTGCAATACTATACTATTATTGATACACTCCGTTACCCTGTATTATATGCCCATGCAAGCTAACATGCTTGTGGCTGAAAAACATGTACATGGCCCATGAGCCAATAGAGGTGCATCCATGAGTCTCTCATAGCCTGAAACTGGCTTCAGTTGTGACAGAAAAGTGCACACTATGCACGACCAACAGAGCTGCACACAAAACTCTCTCACTGCACATCTAAGCTACATGGGCATTGCTTTGTCTCCGCTCACAATGCTCTGTCAGTAATGTAGTGTAACAATTTTATTAGTTCTATGTGTTTCAAGGAACTGTAAGGGTTTTATCTAGATACATTGGAATAATTGTATGATTATAAGAATGTAATATATTGTTACAGTTACTGTTACCGAAGCAGTGCTTCAGTTGCTTCCCTGAATGCACACCACTGCCTGTTTGTATTTACAAGGTATAAAATATTTCCCTTTCATCTGGATTGTAGACAGTTTTGGAGAATGTTTTCAGAAATGTGTCACAAGACTTCCTGTCCATACCACCTGCACTGAATCCATAGACATCCCAATCTAGACTTGTTAGGTTAAAGCCACATTCAGCTAATATTGGATGATTGTGGGGTACTTCCGGGTGACATAGCATTGGCTTCCTTTAGATCATTCTCTGACTATTACAGCTGAATTAGGTGGCTGAAAAATATATGAAGATTTTAGTTCACCTAAGCTAGTTACTTGCATCTTCATAACTTTGCAGTCAGACTCGATTTAGATCTCAATAGACAACATTTTTGTGAAGTACAATGAACACTCCCTGTCTTGTGGCATATAACCTATCCTTTCAATATACGTTCCGCCCTCATTAAATATGTGGGAGTATTCCACTTTGCATTTCATCCATCTCTCTATCCCAAGTATAATTTGAGCATGACAGTTGTCCTGAAGGATGGTGAATTCGTGGCCTTTGTTATGATGCATCAGCAATTACTTTTAAAATTGTGACATACGAAGCGTCTTTACTTTGTACGTGATCTGATTTCACTATCTGCATATCATATGGTATGCATTCATCAGAGGGCCTCAAACTATTGCCTAATCTAAAAAACCCTTGTGCTCACTCCACAAGTGCTCTGCAACACACCAAGTAGCTGCTTCCTCTGTGTAGTGCACTCCTGACCTAATCAGGGGAATCATACTGTTCTCCACCTCTAAATGTAGATCCAGAAATCTACAGCCACAACCATTAAAGAATCACTGGAGGATCTTCATGAGATCCTTCAGAAGGCTCCAAACGAAATCACCCCAATCAACTCGTGGTATGATACCACAAATAGGAAGCTCTGCTTGCATCTGCAAGCAAGACCAGTAATCATCATCACTACCACCAGTTGCCCACATGAACTGAAGATGGCCTCAAGACCCATGCAATAGGCATCACGTTTTGCATATTAGGTGCATTGTGCTACCAGCTACTGCCAGGTACTCCATATCAGCGACCTAAGTAGTCATAAGTCATCATGAGATGCATTACATATTGAGTAAATTATTCCCATTGTCTTGCATATTATCTAATGGCATTCTAGCATTTTTAGTGTAACCATCTGGGATTGAATAACAACAATATGAAAGGGATAGAGTGCTACTTACCATGTCGAGGAGATGTTGATTGGCAGAGGGGCACAATGAAAAAAAGACAGCTAGATATTATTAGCTATCAGACTATGCCTGTCCTCACACACACACACACACACACACACACACACACACACACACACACACAAGGAGTACTTCGCACCTTGGTTCACAGGGCCCACATTATCTCAGACCCTGAAAGTTTGGCAGCTGAGCTATCACATCTTGAAGTCACCTTTCGTCAGAACGGTTATAGTGAGAGGTAGATCAAATGTGCGTTGTGCCATCAGCCTTCTGTGCAACGGGTGAGTGACGATAGCAACGAAGTGGCACCTATGACTACGGCCTTTTTGCCATACGCAGGAAGCATTTCCAACAGGATTGGCTGTATTTTGCGGAAATATGATGTGAAATGTGTTTTTCGACCACCTTCTAAGATTAAGGCCCTGTTGGCATCCGTAAAAGATGATCTTGGTTTGCGTAAGGCTAGGGTCTATCGTATTCCTTGCAGTTGTGGCATGTCATATATTGGTCAGACAATCAGGAATGTGGAAGACCGGTGTATTGAACATACTGTATTTACTCGAATCTAAGCCGCACTTTTTTTCCGGTTTTTGTAATCCAAAAAACCACCTGCGGCTTACAATTGAGTGCAAAGTAAGCGGAATTTCTGAAAAATGTTGGTAGCTGCTGCCACAACTAACTTCTGCCGTCGAATATATGTAGCGCTACACAGGCATGCTTTGCAGGCACAAAGATAAATACTGGCGCCAAAACCTCTGCGTCAGTAAATAAATTTAAAAGAAGGCTACCTCACCTGTTGATTAATATATTTCTGATGTTGGTTATCTTTGTTTGTGTTGACACTTGTTCTGTGTGTGGTGTCTTCCTTGTTTCTCCTCTGTGAACCGAGATATTAAATTTACTTGCACATTTCTTCTTCCTTGCATTTGTGCCTTGAGAATGGCAGGGTGTGCTCCTGTCGAAATATGGTCGGTGTTTGACGACATCACCCGGCAGCAAACCCGTAAGTTATTTGAACAGGACTTAGATTATATATCATGCCCTGAAATAAAGGACATCCTACCCAGGATCCTTCTCACTGCTCCTAAGGTGATGTTCCATCAGCCACCCAACCTACATAACATCCTAGTTCATACCTATGCCACACTAATGTCCACCCCCTTGCCACAAGGTTCCTATCCCTGTTGAATACCTAGATGCAAGAGCTGCCCAATCCACATACCCAGCACTCCAGTATTGTCACAGGCTTATCCTACCTCATCAGCTCTGCACAGCTTTTTATGTAGGCATAACTACCAATTAGCTGTCAAGCAGGATGAATGACAAGCACCAAACTGTTGACAAGATTAAAGCTGAGCACCTGGTGCCACAACATGCAGCTGAGCATAACATGCTTCATTTCAATGGCTGCTTCACAACCCGAGCTATGTGGATCCTTCCCTCCAGCTTCAGATTCTCCAAACAACACAGATGGGAGCTTCCTTGCAACACACCTTTCCCTCCATTGTCCTGGCCCCAATCTCTTCCCCTTCATCCATCAGCATATCCCAACTCACGCCCCCAAATCACTTTCTGCATGTGCTGCTCCCTACCAGCTCCGACATTGGTGCATCTCATGCCTAGCCTATGCACCTGCCAACCCTCCATCCTACATTCCTAGCCAGCAAACTGGCTGCCTGCTGCTGAGTCACTAGCAACCCACGTCAACCCCTCTTCCTGTCACCTGTCTCTCTCTCTCCCTCTACCACTCCACCCAACACAACCCTCAGCCCACCCCTAGTCACTTGCTGAACTGCAGCACTGGCATTTTGGGTCTAGCTGGTGCACACACACACACACACACACACACACACACACACACACACACGTGTGTGTGTGTGTGTGTGTGTGTGTGTGTGTGTGTGTGTGTGTGTGTGTGTGTGTGTGTGTGTGTGCGCGTGTGTACGTGCGCGCGCGCGCGCGCGTGTGCACGTGCATGCGCACGCTCACATGTAAGGATTACTCTGAAAGCTAGCAAGTTTTCTTTCTTCTTTTCATTTGTTCCTCTTGACGCCTGAATGTGTTTGCTCTTCGTTGAATGACCTCCTTCACTCCTAAAGTATTTACAGACTATAGTCTGATTAAACATACTTAATAGTTCATGCTTCATGTATTGGAGCTGTCTTGCTCCATTCAGAACACTCATCGCCACACCTGAACTGTTCGCTATTGCCGCAACAAATGATCAGTTCACTCCTAATTCCTTTTCAGGTTTTGATTCTTGATCTATATGGATCCAGGGTCCTGAGTCTGGCCTCTTAATTTCATGTTGTGTCAGACATGATAACCACCCCAAAAACAACACACACAAAATGATAGTAACTAAATATGCACATTTCATTCACAGCATTAGTCAAACACTACTGGATCCTTTCACACACGACTTAATTTGGTATCATGTATTTGTTTATAATCATCACAGAGATTGGTCTGTGGTGCCATAGTGCAATAGTGAAGTTGCAACTCTGCATGCTGAAGGTTGTGGGTTTGTATCTCATTAGATGATATAATCCTTTTATTTTTGTTTTTAACCTTTTGTTGCATCACTTTCATCATTGGATTGACTTTTTTATTTGCTCTTATTTTTTCTTTGCACTTATTTTTCTTCCTATCATTCCTGTTTTGTTTGTAATCTGCTTGTGCTGCCTATACCCTGTAACCAAGTGCCAACCAGGATTACTCATTGGTTGGTATCATGTCAGCTTGTATAGTTTCAGGTAACAAATGAAAGTGAGAAGTTACAGTTCACTTTTAGTACTGAAACTGAAATTTTTCTGCCTTTCGTTTGCTCATGGAAGTCTGGTTTAAACAATTGCAATGAGCAAAATAAGCATCAATAATAGTTTCGCAACAAGTTGTTGACCACTGTTTTCTGGAATACATTGCACATCAGGAGGCAATGGTTAGGTTGGGACGTGAGTGTAAATTCAGCACTACAAAACACATCATCAGTCACAGTTTTGTTACTTAAAATCAGTGTGTGGATGGCGTTTCTCATGTTGCCACCATACCCGACAGCAGCTGCTTTGAACATTGATCCACATTACATGAGTAGCACTGTAGCACTTGTGAAGTGTCCCACTGTGTTTGTGTGTCACTTTTAATTGAGTGACAGCTGATGTGGTAACTCTGTAATGCTAAGTGACAGACTTGCAGGGGAGGATAGTTCATGGCCATTGAGATGTAGTGATGGGAGAGGAAGGGCTAAGAGAGTTGGGGTGAGGGACAGTGTTAGTGCTTCCAGTGGGAGCATGCAAGGTTGTGATGGGGACAGCGTAGTGGGCTGTTAGGTACAACATCGGAGTTTTTCTTTGGTAAGGGGGAGGGCAAATCGGAGAGGAGAGATGTAGAGGAGAGAATGGACTGTGCAGGTGTGCTGGCAAGGGAGAAGGCATTTGTAGGGTAGGAGTGAGAGCAAGGAAGGAGATAGGCAAGTGGAGGACCAGCACTGGTAGAGATTGAAGCCAGGGGGCTATGGGAACCAAGAATATGTTGCATGGATAGTTCCCACCTGCACAGTTCAGAAAAGCTGGCACATCGCATTGAGTGGCATGCTCAACAACTGAGTAGTCCAGCTGTCTCTTGGGCACAGTTTATCAGTGGCCATTCATGCAGGCAGCTCATTAGTGCCCTCATAGAATCTAGTACGGTTGTTGCAGCTAAGTTAGTAGATCACATGTCTACTTTCACTGGTAGCCCTGCCTATGATGGGGTAATAGATTTCTGTGACAGGACTGGAGTCGGTGGTACTGGGAAGGTGTACAGGTCAGGCCTTGCATGTAGGTCTGTTGCAGGGATATGAATCATGGAGCAAGGGGTTGGGAGCAGGGGCGGAATAGTAAAGAGACCATGAGGATAAAATCAGAGAGATTAGAGCCCACGCAGAGGCATACTGACAATCTTTCTTTCTACAAACAATACGAGACTGGAATAGGAGGGAGAACCGATAGAGGTACTCAAGGCACCCTCCGCCACACACCGTCAGGTGTCTTGCGGAGTATAGATGTAGATGTAGATATTGGGTAGGTTGGTTGTGTGGCAGACTTTCACTGTGGGATGGATGGCAAGGATATATCAGACCACAATGAGAGATAGCTGAAACTCTGGCAGAAAAGATGATTCAGTTGCTCCAGTCATGGGTGGTACTGAGTCATGGGAGGGATGCTCCTTTTTGGCTGGGCAGTGAGTATGTGCAGGATGGTAGGTAACTGGAGGGAGAAGACATGGGGATCTATTTCGAGACAAGGTGGGGAGAGTAATTTCAGTCTTTGAAGGCCTTAGTGAGATCCTCAGAATATTTAGACTGCTCATCACTACAGATGGTATAACCATGGGTGGCTAGTGTATATGGAATGGTCTTCTCTGTGTCAAATGGGTGGCAGCTTTCAAATTGGAGATGTTGGTGGTTGGTAGGTTTGGTGTGTGTGTGGGGTACTGGCGCAGCCATCCATTAGGTGGAGTTTGACAATGAGGAAGGTGGCTTGTTTGGCTGAGAAGGACCCGGTAAAGTGAATGGGGGAGAAGGTTTTGAGGATCTGGAGGAATATACACCCTCTACTCTGATCATGAAGATGTCATCAATGAATCTGAACCAGGTGTTAAAGGTTTTGGATTCTCAGTGGTTAGGGAGGATTCTTCGAGATAGCCCATAAACAGGTTGGCATAGGATGGTGTAATGTGGGCACCCAGTGCTGTATTTTGGATTTGTTTATGGTTGATATGTTTTATGGAGAGGTAATTTTGGGTGAGGATATAGTTGGTCATGGTGACCAGGAAGGAGATCAGTCAGGCATTGGGAAAGGTAGCGTTCAGTAGCGAGAAGGCCATGGGCATTGGGCATATTAATATGGAGGGAGGTGGCACTGACAGGGACAAGCAGGGTGCCGGTAGGTAAAGGAACAGGAACTGTGGAGAGTCAGTAGAGGTACTGGTGGGATTCTTTTATTTATGCGGGAAAGTTACAGATAATATGCTAAAAGTGTTGGTCCACAAGGGCAAATATTCTCTTTGTGGGGGAGGGGGGGTGTATTAACCAGACACGAGGAGATGTCCTGGGAGGTTGGACTTAAGTGCTTTAGGAAGCATGTTGAAAGTAGGAGTGCGGCGAGTGGAGGGGTGAGTTGGCAGATAGACTCAGGGGAGATGTTCTGTGATGTACCTAGAGATTTGAGGAAGAACTGTAGATCCTGCTGGATTTCTGGAATGGGCTCACTGTGGCAGGGCTTGTAGATGGACGTGCCTGACAGCTGGCAGATTCCTTCCACCAGGTAGTCCCTGCAATATATAATCATAATGGCCTTGCTTGGCAGGTAATGTAGTAAGGCGAGTATCAGTTTTTAGGTGGTGGATTGTAGTTCTGTCTGTGGATGTGAGATTGGTTTTCATGTTGATGGATGTGGGGAGTGATGGTGATGCAAGGTTCAAGGTTAGGGAATTCTGGAAAGTGAACAGGGGATTATTTGCGGATGGTGGGGTATCAGAATCAGATGGAGGAGTAAATTGAGTAGGGTGGGATTCAGAATTGGTTTTGATCTGATTGGTAGGATTAATGGTAAAAAAATGTTTGCCTATAGGGACTGGGTAAAGGGGACGAGGTCTTTAAGAAGTCCAGTGTAATTTAATTTGGAAGTGGGGCAAAATGTGGGGTCTTTGAACTGATTGATACTTCTTTGGGATTGAGGATTTTGGACAGCAAGTTCATGACTGTGTTGCAGGTCTGTTTATACTCTGGGATCTGTAGGGTGGAGCGAGTGAATTTTTGCGAATGTGGTAAATGTCGTATGTCTTCAAGGCAGCGTTTGGCGGATATGTAGGGATTCAGAGGAAGTTTGAGGCAGGCTCCGGTGGTGATGGATAGTGGTAGTCAAAGGTGGGAGTGTGAGGTGAATACATTGAACTTTTTTTTGAGGTGGCATTGTGCATGCTGCTCTAATTGTTGGCAGCCAAGGGTTTCATATGGTGGAGAGAATGTAGTGCAAGGTGGTTTGAACCTGATGTATATGGTTTTGTAAGGCTACGTTGATGAGGGCTATGGACAGACAGAATTTAAACAGGGAGAGTTCATTGTGGAAAGACACGTTGCAGCCAGAGATGGATAATTTGATGGTGAGGCCATTTGGGAGGATTTCATGACCTAGGCAACAATGCAGGAACATTAGGTAGGATTGCTTTCTCACTAGAGGTAGGGAAACATTTCTGTATTGGTACAGATGAATATAACAGCAGCCCATAATCAATAATAAAAAGTGTAAAAATACATGGACATATCACAAAAAATACAAACAAAATAAAATGGATGGTCACCAAGTTAAACTACATCCTCAACAACAATTACTTCTCCTTACCTACAAACTAATCTATGGTACAGCAATGCGTAAGTAAATGGCATCATCCTATGCCAACCTATTGAGTGTCTGTGTTCTGTCTATCCTCAAAGAGATTTGTGAAAAAAGTAGCAATTAATGTAGCAGTTACCAGGTAGAATACGTAAGATACACTAGTAACAGGAATGACGAATTTTTTTTAGCTTTAGACATCTAACCGTTTGAAAAAATAATATGCTAATTTGGCCAAAAGTAAATTCAACATTTTCATATGTCTATGAATAACAGCAGGAGTTAACCATTGCTCTAAAGTGAGCCATATTTTATAAATAAGTATCTCATTCATATTATTTTAAGATGTAAAACTGAATTAGTAGTGCTATAATACTAGATGTGTGTTGCACATTTACTGCAGGCTAAAAAAATAGACTTTCACATATTGTTCCAGGAATCTCACGTGAGGGACAGAAAGTCAAGTAACATAAGGTAAGGATTTTCATTCCTTTTTCCAAAGAAGTCAGTGTATGTGACCAGTGGTGGTTTCTACAGAATGCATTCGACTTATACTCAATAGACAATAATCTATCTTTGTGTGGAATAATGTGCTTGGAAAGTGAAATAATGTTTCTACACAGATCAAAAAAAGTTTTGCATCACCTCAGTTCCAGAATCTGTACAGAAAATTGGAGTACAAACATCATTTCTGCCCTTTTTATTCCTCATGAAAACCACACAATGCATGTTGTACCACCATACAGTGAGACCTTCAGAGGTGGTGGTCCAGATTGCTGTACGCACCACTACCTCTAATACCCAGTAGCAAGTCCTCTTGCATTGATGCATGCCTGTATTTGTCGTGGCATACTGTCCACAAGTTCATCAAGGCACTGTTGGTCCAGATTGTCCCACTCCTCAACAGCGATTTGGCGTAGATCCCTGTGTGGTTGGTGGGTCTTGTCATCCATAAACAGCCCTTTTCAATCTATCCCAGGCATGTTCAATATGGGTCATGTCTGTAGAACATGCTGGCCACTCTAGTCGAACAATGTTGTTGTCCTGAAGGAAGTCGTTCACAAGATGTGCACAATGGGGACGCGAATTGTCGCCTATGAAGATGAATACCTCAACAATATGCTGCCAATATGGTTGCATTATTCATCGGAGGATGGCATTCACGTATTGTACAGCCATTACGGCCCTTCAATGACCAACAGCGGTGTATATCGGTCCTACATAATGCCACCCCAAAACAGCAGGTAACCTCCACCTTTGCTGCACTTGCTGGACAGTGTGTGTAAGGCACTCAGCCTGACCGGGTTGCCTCTAAACACGTCTCCAATGATTGTCTGGTTGAAGGCATACATGATGCTCATCAGTGAAAAGAACGTGAAGGCAATCCTGGGCGGTCCATTTGGCATGTTGTTGGGCTCATCTGTACCGTGCTGCATGGTGTCATGGTTGCAAAAATGGACCTTGCCATGGATGTCAGGAGTGAAGTTGCACATTATGCAGCCTATTGCGCACAGTTTGAGTCATAACACGATGTCCTGTGGTTGCACGAAAATCATTATTCAACGTGGTGGTGTTGCTGTCAGCATTCCTCCAAGCCATAATCCATAGGTAGCAGTCATCCACTGCAGTAGTAGCCCTTGGGCGGCCTGAGCGAGGCATGTCATCGACAGTTGCTGTCTGTCTGTCTGTATCTCTCTGTGTCTGAACAACATCAATTTTGTTCACTCCGAGACACCTGGACACTTCCCTCATGGAGAGCCCTTCCAGGCACAAAGTAACAATGCGGACATGATCAAACCGTGGTACTGACCATCTAGGCATGATTGAACTACAGACATGAGCCGTGTACCTCCTTTCTGGTGGAATGACTGGAACTGATCAGCTGTTGGACCCCCTCCATCTAATAGGCACTGCTCATGCATGGTTGTTCACATCTTTGGGTGGGTTTAGTGACATCTCTGAACAGTCAGAGGGACTGTGTCTGTGATACAATATCCACAGTCAACGTATATCTTCAGGAGTTCTGGGGACTGGGTGATGCAAAACGTTTTTAACGTGTGTATTTTAAGCTGTTAAATAGTTTCAAAGCTTTGTTTGATGGCAGCTTGATTGTAACCATATTCTCAAATGTTGCATTTGTATACACGCAGAAGTGTGGAGAGGTACAAAGTATTTTTGTGTCCTAAAACACACTGATATAAAAGGTTCTCAGCTGCAGTTTAACCTGATTCATCAAGATGATGAATTATATTTTACCAGCTGTATTACTGTAGTAATAAAATAGTAGACCTGTGATTAGTAGTAGCAGAGTTCATGACCCCCACCTCTTGTTATTTAAGTTTTTGTTAAGATCAATAGCTGATTCACTGCTTTTTCTTGACTCTTGTAGCAAACATGCCATTTCTTCAAATATTGCCAATAAAATAATATTAACATTGGATGGAAAGAAGAGTATCGCACTAGCTGTGCGTGTGGCAAAATGAATGATCACGCCAATTTTATGGCTGATGTTTTACTAAACCATATAAAATATACACTGATAAAGCCAAAACATTATGACCACTGCCCATCGTGATGTTGGATGCTTCCTAGTGGTGCCACGGTACCTGAAGCAGTAGGAAAAGTATGTAAGCAGAGCAGACACAGGCGAGGGTTCACCTAGTGAAGGTATGGGCTGCAAATGAGGAAATCCATTGAGATAAGAAACTTTGACAAAGGGCAGATTATTATTACACAGTGTCTATGAACCGGTATCTCAAAAATGGCAAAGCTGGTGGAATGTTCAGGTGCTACTGTTATGAGCATCTATGGAAAGAGATAGGAGGACAGTAAAACTACTACTAGATGCTGAATGGTTGGACGTCCACAACTCTTCACAGAATGTGGGCTTTGGAACTTACTGCTCTGTAAAGTAGGATAGATTGTGGTCTGTGGCACCCCTGCCAAAAGTGCACAATGCTGGTGCACACCCAAGTGTTTCAGAGCACACCGGTCATCATACATTGTTGAAAATGTAGTTGTGCAGCAGACCATCCCCATGTGTTCACATGTTGACCCTACAACATTTCAATAATGATTGCAGTGGGCCTAGAACCATTGGGATTCAACTGTCGATCACTGGAAATATGTCGGCTCCTTGGGTGACTCACATTTTGGCTAAAACAGGTAGATTGTCGTCTCCACAAACTCCATCATCAAGGTAGAACAGCGGCTCAAAACGTGCTGCTGCAGTGGACACAGGCTTATGAGACCAGTATTAGGCTATGGGAGAAATTCTCTTGCATTTGTATGGGACCTGTGGTAATAATCAAAGACACACTGCCAGATTCATGCTTAATGTCTTCCCTGACAGCAATGTCATCTTTCAGCAGTATAATTGTCCATGTCTTGGGGCCACATCTGGTTTGAGGGACATCATAGTGAACTCACGTTCATGTCTCGGTGACCAAATTTGCCTGATGGAAATCCTGTGGAACCCATCTGGGTCACTATCGGGCATCATCACCGCATATGCAAATCAGCAGCCTATTATTTATACAAATTACATGACCTGTGTGTAGACATTTAATGCCACATATCTCCACAGACCTACCAAAAAACTGTCAGATCCCTGATACACAGAATCAGTGATGTATTTTTTTTCCAAAGATGGACAAACAAGCTATTAGTCAAGTAGTCATAATGTTTTAGCTGGTCAGTGTAGATACATGGAACTAGCTGTTACGTGTGACAACAATACTTAACAGTATCTCCTCATGTAACTTCTGATCACAAAAAAAAATTGTACTCACGTTTCACACCATTTATTTCTTATTTTTAGTGAGACTGATATAAATTTTTATGAGTTTGGTTGGTTAGTTATTTGCATGTTCCATGGATCATAAATGTCATCTTTTGCTATGATGTGGAATGAGTAAGTCTTACAATTACTTTTCACATTCTCAGTGATTCAAACTAAATTGATTTACCCCCCCCCCCCCCCCCCCACACACACACACACACACACAGAGAGAGAGAGAGAGAGAGAGAGAGAGAGGCAGACAGACACTATTATTACACATTGTGAGGCATCACAAATTTGAAAAAGAAGGAATGGAAGAAGGCAGTATAATCATGAGGGCGGGGATGTAAGGATGGCATGCGTGAAGTTCCGGAGTTAGCAAATATTTAAGTCACATGAATTTTTTGAGATATTGAAGCCACATAGTTGCTCCCCGTAGGGTCACACTATTTATTTGCTGAGTACAGGCTTGGCAACCCCAGGCTTCCTGAGCTGGGGACTGGTTAGTGCCCTCATTCCATTGTCTCTGTAAGCTCCGGGCATGCTTCAGTGAATGCCATGTGGTGTGGCAGTGGAACATTTTGTGTTGCAGGGAACGGGGACCTTGGCTTGACTGCCCAGATTGTGAGACTGGTAAAAGCCCTTGATCTTAAGGTGTGCTGTCTGCTGATGAGATGCATGGCTGTTGAGGTGGAACAATTTTTAGTGGGCAACCTCCAGGGAACCTGCCATACCTCATTTGTATAAGACTTACCTAGGCATGCAAGGCTCTGTGTAAGTGGACTTTTATTTCCCTAGCTGCTCGTTGGATGGGGATGGTCCTTCTGAGTTCTCTGTTCCTCCTCCCAGTGGAAAGGGTGGGCTGCTGGTAGGTACCAACACCCAATCAAACAAGAGGGCTCCCATAGTCAGTCCTCCTTATTCAGGACTTAAGAATGGTCATATTTATAGTAACAGAACACATGCCTGTGACCACAATGTGTTTTTCATCATCATGCAGAAAGAGGGTAGTTTTGAAAAGGTTTCGCTCTTGCCTATCCAAAAGGGCATAGAGGGAATCTGTGGCTCTTTAAAGTTGGTCAAGCACTTGTGAAATGGAACATTGTTAGTGATGGGATATCTCATATGGAGAGACCAAAAAGATCTGTAAGACCATGCAGCCCCCAAAGTTTGCTACCTCCTTTGCATCTGCTCTTAAACAACCAGTTCAGAAGATTGAAGCTGCTACCCAAATGGAGGTTGGTAGCGTCAGCCCTAGTACCTACATTTGCCAGTGCACTTGTGCTGCTCCAGTTCCTCCAGACCTTACACTTCCTCCCAAAACGTCAGAGAAAGCTGGTGTCAGCTACGTTGTGAAGCTTCCACTGTCGTCGTTGTGGCTCCAGAGCCTACCCAGGGCAAGAAATCAAAGGCCAAGTGTCCACCACCAATGGAGGTGGGAAGTAAGCAGTCTGATTATGTCGACTTCATACTGTTTGACGTCTCCCTTGACTCTTTGGTAGAAGTAATGGACGTTGTCTGACTGGGGTAATCGTTTCGCCCCACGACTGAGCCCCACCCATTACAGGCTCGTCTGCTCAGCAAAAAGACTGGGTGAAAGCTCAGCTCACGTGATAGAGGCTCCAACATTACAATGGAACATTAATCGCTTCAGGGCACATGTGGAAGAACTGAAACTGCTAGTGCAGTAACGCCCCGTGTGACTGTGTATACAAGAAACAGATTTTTAAAGCCACTGACACTCCTATGCTACAAGGCTATACCTTTCACCGCAAGGATGACCTGACTGGGGACAGAGCCAAGAGAGGTGTTCCTGTGTTTGTCAATAATGTGAATCACTCGTCTGCTCTTGGAGGATCACTGTGTGCTCCCTGTATCTCCCTCCACAAGATCCATTAGACTCTGAGATTCTCGTAGGTCTTGTGGAACAACTCCCATGACCATTTCTCCTCTTGGGAGACTTCAGTGCCCATCATGTCTTGTGGGACTCAATCTATACTTGCCCTTGGGGTCAGGTTTTGGAGAGCCTCATGACATCTCATGAGCTGCGCGCTCTCAACATGGATACTCACACTCATTTCTGTACTGCTACTGGGTCATTCTTAGCCATCGACTTCTCTTTCTGCTCTCAAGCTCTTGCAGACTCTGTTCAATGGGAGCTCATTGCTGACCATTCTAGTGACCCATCTCCCACTCGGCTTTCACATATTGGATGGAGCATTTCCTGAAGAGAAGCCACAAAAATGGATGGTCAGTAAGGCTAACTGGATGCTGTTCAGCCAGCTGGCTTTGTTTGAACACTGCAACAGTGTCCGGGAATGGGTGGACCACATCACACAAGTGATCCATATCGCCACTGACCTATTGATCCCAAAGTCCTCAGTTGGTCTTTGGAGGTGACCTGTACCTTGGTGGACAGATGAGTGCCATTCAACAATCCAGGACAGGCATGTGGCTCAGACATTCTAAATGCTGTCTGACAGCTGACACTCTCATAGCCTTTAGAGGCACCAGAGCCAAGGCTCAACATGTAATTAAGGATAGCAAGAAAAGATCATGGCAAGCGTTCCTGGACTCTATCAATCGTTCCACGTGTTCTAAAAAAGTATGGGAAGCCATCCAGAGGATTTTTGATGAACACAGTCATTTACTGACAGCAGCAGTGCTGAAAAAGGGGTGTCTCCAAATAACACCCGGAGCCATCGTTCAGACACTGGCGGAGCAATTGATAACAACTACTGCCAGGGCTAACTGAGATCCAGTATTTCACTGGTACAATGTGACTGTAGAGAGGGGCAATTTGGTTTTCAGATCCCATGATTCTGAGTCTTACAACTGCCCTTTCTGCATGTGGGAGCTGGAGTAGGCACTGTCTGAGACTCGTGATACCGCACCTGGTCACAATCAAATCCAGTACTTCATGCTTCGACATTTGCCAGCAGTATCAATCGAAATCCTCCTCAAATGTTTTAATTTAATACAGCAGTCAGGTCAATTACCAAACTCATGGAGAGAGGCAATTTTGTTACCTCTCCACAAACAAGGAAAGGACTGCACATGTCGCAGTAGTTATCGGAGTATTGCCTTTATGAGCTGGGTAGGAAAGACCCTGGAGCGAATGGTTAACTGTCATCTGGTCTTATTGTTAGAGACCAGACAACTGCTTAGCGCTTCTCAGTGTGGATTCTGGAGATTTTGGTCGACTGTCGACCACCTGACCTTACTCAAGGTGGCTCTTCAGCAGGCTTTCCTATGTAAACATCACTGTATTGGTGTATTCTTCGATATCAGTAAGGCATACAATACTATTTGGAGACACTGTGTTCTTGCACAACTCTGTCAGTGGGGCTTTCGTGGCCACCTCCCCGTCTTCATGCAGTCTTTCTTGTCTCAGCAGTTTTTTAGTACCTTAGTCGGTGACACGCTGTCAGATCATTTTGAGCAGGAGAATAGTGTTCCTCGGGACAGTGTTTTAAGTGTTACCCTCTTTGCGATAGCCGTCGACAGTATCACTTTCACAGCAATGATCGGTGTACAGCGCTCCTTATTTGTGGATGATTTTGCTGTTTTCTCTTCGTTCACCAATGTTGCAACAGCAAGCTGTCAGGTGCAACTTAAATTGCGGAGGTTAGAGGGGTTGGCTACAAAGATGGGTTTTCAGTTTTCTGTGTGTGTGTGTGTGTGTGTGGGGGGGGGGGGGGGGGGGTGTTTTTTCATTTTAATTGTTCTCATTGTCTTGTTAATTTCCCTGAGTTGCATATAAGGAAACTCAGTCCTACATTTTAGAAACTCAGTGAGGTTTCTGGGCCTTATTTTTTATTCCAGGTTGTTGTTGTTGTTGCCGCCACACCTGAGAGACCTGAAAGCCAGAACCCTCAAGGCACATGAACATCATAAAGTGCCATAGCCACAGGTTTTGGGGAGAGGACAGGCCATTTCTTCTCCAATTTTATAGCACTTTCATGCTTTCATGACTAGACTATGGGTGCATGATATATGGTTGATGAAGGTTTCTCGCGTCTCCAGCCAGGTGGTAGCATTGATATATCGTGACATTTCGGGAAGTGTCATGCTACCCATCTTCTGGCATAGTGTCACGACAGTGTTGTAGGAAAGCCAGTGTACTGAGAAGTTTTGCTTTTCTGGAGCGTTCTTTCTACAGCCGTTTGAAGCTGCAGACTTCCTCCTCGTAGAGGTGTCATATATGTGACTGTGGGCTTTCCCAGTATAAACTGTTGATGAAGGTTTCTCTGGTCTCCAGCCGGGTGGTAGCATTGCATCGCGATATATCAATGCTACCACCCAGCGGGATATCCGAGAAACCTTCATCAATAGTTCACACCGGGAAAGCCTACAGTCACATGCACGGTATATGGATCGGCAAGACCTTCTTATTTGAATATCATTGATGCTGTCCACCATGAGGGGATTTGGCTGGCCATGCGTGCTTATAGGACCAGCCTCATACCTAGTCTCTGTGGTGAGGCGTGCGAACTGCCAGCTCGTCATGGTGCATAAGGCATGTAAGTTCCTCACACCTCCGGCGTCACCCGCATACCATATTGTTGTTCGTCCACCTCTGGAACGCCTTTTCTCCAACCGTCCATGAGCAACAATGTTGTTTGGGATCTGCGCGCAGCATGTGCTGGAGTGAGTAAACCCCAAATCCAGGGTTTTAACTGTCTGCCACCCTGGTTACTGGAGAGGCCTTGGGTGATTTTAGATTTAGTGCAGTATAGGAGAGATTGCACTCCTCCTCCTGTTTTTAATGCTATATTTTCTGACATTTTAACTGAGCATCCCAACTATGTAGCTGTCTTCGTGGATGTTTCCAAAGAGGGGGACTCTGTTTGTTGCTCTGTCGTTTTCCCAGATGAAGTCCTCAAGCTCCAACTGCTTCAAGCATTTACTCTCTTTGACACAGAACTATATGTGATGGCACTGGAGCAGATGAGATGTTCTTCCAGTGCTAAATTTCCTATCTGTTCTGATTCTCTGAGTGCCCTTCACTGTCTCCAATGTTTGTACCCAGCAGATAAAGTAATCCAGAATATCCAGAATGCCTGCCTTCAACTGCAATGAGTGGAAAAGGAGGTGTCTTTTTACTGTGTACCTGGGCACATGGATATCGTGGGGAATGAAAGGGTAGATGTAGCAGCGAGGAAGGTGTGTTGTGATCCTCAGTTATTTCAGTGTACCATCCCACTGCAGGCTATCACCTCATTGTTGAGGTACTAAGTCAAGCGGCAGTGGGAAGACAAGCGGCTGGAAGTGGCAGACAATAAGCTCCATCTAGAAAAGCCACAATGCAGCCATGGAGTACCTCCTTCCAGGCATGTCGATGTGATGAGGTCCTCCTTACTCGTCTTCGCATAGGGCACAGCACTATCATGCCTGGCCTCTTGCTACGGCGAGAGGACCCACCACTTTGTGGTGTTTGTGGCATACAGATCACTGTGCACCACATTTTATTGGACTGTATTTCATTTTCCAACCAGTACGCCATGACAGATTTTCTGATGGATCGGTCCAGTATGTTAAGTAATGTTCAAATGAATGTGGTTTGAGTTTTAAAGTTTTGTTAAGTTTCCAACATCTTTCCCAAGATTTTAGGGAGTTGGTTTTAATATGTTAACGTGGTTACTAACTCACCCATGCTTTTTGTAAGTGGTCAGCCAGTGACATTTGCCTGCACCTTTCTTTTAGCTCCTTTCTCATTTTAATTGTGTTTTAAACTCATGTATAGTTACTTGTACTTTTTCTCTGTTGTTTTAACACATATGAGAAGTTGTGGTCAATTTAAGTGCATGAGTGTGGAACAATTTTTGGGTTTTGAGCCACATTTGTTTGTTTCAATGAGTGTAATGTGTAATGATGCTGATGCTGTATTTTCAGCTGAAGCTAACCAGGATCCAACAAAATAGCTAAAGGAATTCAAACTTACTGATAAAGACAACAGGTGAATGAAATTGTGTGTGTCACAAATGTCTACTTTTGTGCCAACATCTACTTTTACTTGAATAGTACATAACAGCAGTGGTTTTGATGACAAATCTGTTCAGGTTTTAGTCAGTTCTGAGGCATTATTTTCTGTGACGTATAATGCTTCTTGTCACCAGCTGAATAATATTGTAAAGGATGAGCCAGTTTGTAGGAAAATTTTAATTTCTTTCATTAGCTCCCAGAAGTAACTTCATTTTTCCATTACGGCGAAGTCATGGCTGGCAATATTGGCTGCCTGTAGATTCTTTCGTCCCACTGTCTAGCAACAGGAAGTCAGCAATGAGGAAGGGCACCTTGATCACGCACCTCCCTCGTGTGCTGACGAGGTAACGCTGCCCCAGGCGTTGCTTAGCAGGCGGCGCTCTGGAAAGTTCCATGCCGTCTGCACGGTTTTCTCGATTCCGACCAATCAGGTCGGAGGAAGCCGCACAGTGCATCGAATATACCCGGCCGCTCATTGCTGGGCCCACACTCTTGTTTTCTTGCTCTCCTGTAAGTTGGACGCGCACCCTGTTGCAGTGAACATCTTCTGCTTCTCCCAGTGCTGCGGCACTGTGGACTTAGTTTTCGCAGATACCAACCTTCGCTATGCTTTACCTTCTGGCTCACCCTCACCTCCCTAGGCCTGGCTATGTGACCCCTTTTTATCATGCTTTTGCCAATAAATGACCTTTGTCTAAATGTTATCCTGATGAATTAATCACACCCACTGCCTTCCCATCTGTCCATCGTGTACAACTGGTGGCAGAAGTGGGATCCGTTTCCGTAGCGACTTTGTCGCTACACTTAATTCTTTCCGGCAAGATGCCGTGCACTTTGCTCATGGAATGCGCCCATTGGCCACCACATTTGCTCCACACGGGCTGTGGCTGTGCCAGTAAACATGCACAGGGCGCGCACTGCAGCGAGGCAGCCGACGCTGCCGGCCAAGGCTTGGCTGTAACGGAAAAATGAAGTTACTTCTGGGAGCTAATAAAATAAATTAAAATTTTTCTACTGACTGGCTCATCCTTTACAATATACTGACAGAAAAAAAATCACAACACCAGAATATAATAAATGTAGAGCAATGAAATTTCAGAATCCGTTTGTCTAGGTAACATACCAGGTGGCTATAATTAAACTTTCCCTATTTAACACATTATAACACGGAAACTAATTACCATAGCATTAATGTCAAGGATGTGAGGAAGAAAAACAATGGAGAATAAGTTCAATTGAAACACTTTCAGTGTGCTGCTATGGTACATCATATGATTACATACCGGTACCATTACTGCTACAAAAAGGGCTCAATATGGCACCCATTAGTGTCCAGAAGAGTCTAAAATTGCAGGATTGCATTCTGCACAGCAGAACAAAGCATGTACATGGGTATGCTGGCTACCTTTCTTGATATGCTGCACTTCAGATCAGCATGTGTATATGTTCCCCTTGTAAACCCTGTCCTTCAGGTAGCCCCACAACCAGAAATTACAGGGAGTGAGATCAGGTGTTCGTGCTGGCCAAGCATTTCGAAATGATCGGCTGATAATTAAGTTTTTCCAGATGTGTTTCAGAGAAGCAGGTGAACTTCACGAGCAATGTGCAGTGATGCCTCATCTTTGATGAAAACAGTCAAGTGCGATGCATCTCTCTCCTATAGGACGGGTATGACATGCTGGCGAAGCATATCGCAGTAATGCTGGCCAGTCACACTACACAGCAGGTCCTGGAGCACCAACCTATTCAAAAAAGAGTGGACAAATGATTAATGTAGCCATGGAGCCACACCACAGGGTGACACATTCACCATACAAAGGAACTACATATACAGTGACTGGAGGTGAAGATCCACGCATTCGGCAATTCTGTGTGTTCATCTCACCTGCAGAGAAAAATGAGCTTCATCTGCCAATAGGATTGTCCAGAACCAGCCCTTGTCGATTTCAATCCTGGCAATCATTGTGCATCCTGTGGTGCAAACTGCTGTACGATATGGCTACCATGTGAGAATGGTTCGAAGCACCTTCCATACAGTGACCATGGGTTGTTCAACTGTCATGACAGAGCATGTGCACTGCCTGATGATCAGGAATTGCATGCAGCATTGTCTGCCATAGCAACAGTGATTTCATCAACCACCTGTGGTGCAACCGGTCATCGGCCTCTTCCTGGCATGACGCTCAGTTCTCCAGTTTATTCGAATTTCATCATCATGCTCCCCACAGCAGGTAGAGAAAAAGTACCCTTCCATAATCCTTTCAGTTTGTGATATTCTTGAAGTGCAGCTGCAGCCATTACTTTTGTTTTGATAATAGAGCTTCACCAATAATGCCCTGCTGCTTTTGTCTAAGCACATGTTGACACGTCAACAAGTGCACCATGACTGGTCAAGTGTATGAGACTGTGAATCGCGGCACCTGGTGGTCATAGTTGGAGCAGGACAATGGTGCTGTGACGCATGGAAGTCGTATGCCCCATACTCTGGACATTAATGCTACCAAGTTTCGTACTCGTACTGTAATATTTTCTGTGTTATAACATGTTAAATAGAGAAAGATGAATTATAACCACCCAGTATTTACGTGACTAGCATTGCCAGAGCATAGGCTAATGTAATAATGAGATAAGCCTGTGCAAATGAGAAATGCTGGTACATTAGTAACCTGTGTCACAGCCAGAATGTTGAATGCAAGCACGCATCATGTTGTGCAGGTGTCAGATATCAGTTTGTGGGATAGAGTTCTTGCCTGTTACAGATGGCCAGTTTGTACAGAGACAGTTAATACTGTTTGTGAATGAAGCTGTAGTTGTAATGTTTCCATAAGGTGAGGTTCAACAGCTGTAAAGTATTTTTAAAAATGCATTTTAATCATCAGTTGTTTATTTGTCCCATTAGTCATCTACTGGTTCCGGTTGTTAACCAACGTCCAGGATTTAGTTAAAAGCATCCCATATCCCTCTGAAGCTGAACAATATCAAAATTATCCAATGAAATTGTTTAAACACCTGACAAAATTTGTCTTAGGATACTGACAGTCACATCTCATGTCAAATAGACAGATGTCACAAGGAAAATAAGATGTCTGTCTATTTGACATGAGATATGACTGTCAGTATTCTAAGACAGATTATGTCCGGTGCTTGTACATTTTCACTGGATAATTTCAATGTCGTTCAGCTTCAAAAAAATATGAGATGCTTTTAACCAATCTGTTGTACCCTATATCGTGGGTGATGCTTAATAACTAATACTGTTTGATGGCTAATGGGACAAATAAACAGCTGATGGTTAAAATGCAGTTCATAAAAAAAAAAGATGCAAGAGTTGTCTGATGGTGTCCCATATGTGCTCAGCTGGAGACAGGTCTGATGATGAAGCAAGCCAAGACAACATGCCAAAACTATGTATGGGTTACAAGAGTGGTATGTGGGTGAGCATTATCCTGTTGGAAAACACTCTTTAGGATGCAGTTCATTAATGAAAGGGGTGCATGTGCTGTGATACGAAATGACACCTCAGACCATAACTATAGTTGTAGGTCCAGTGTGTGTAGCCTGCAGACAGGTTGGTTGCAGGTGTTCTGCTGGCCTCCTCCTAACCAACACAAGGCATCAATGGCACTGAGGCAACACTAGCTTTCGTCAGAAAACACAACAGACCTCCACCCTACTCTCCAATGAGCTCTCACTTCATACAGCTGAAATCGCAAATGGCAGTCAGTGGAATGCACGTTACACGGCATCAGGCCTGGAGCTGTCCTTCAGGTAACCAGTTTGGAACAGTTTGTTATGTTACTGTGGTGCCAACTGGTGCTCAGATTGCTGCTGCAATTGCTGTATGATGCACCAAAGCCATATGCCGAACACAATGATCTTTTCAGTCAGTAGTGCCACATGGCCAGCCAGAGACTGATCTTGCAACTGTACAGTCTTGTGGCGACTGCTGCCAGCAGTCATGTGCAGTGGCTACATTCCTGCCAACACTTTCTGCAATATCACGGAATGAACATCCAGCTTCTCGGAGCTCTACCACATGGTCTAATTCAATCTTGTGAGGTGCTGATAATGGTGCCTTTATTACCTTAAAGGCATTCTTGACAAACAACTCACCACATCCAATCTCAAAGTTAAGTAATGCTCATGATGACTGTCACAACGTGAATTTAAAGCAAACCTGGTTAGCATTCTCATAGTGGCACTACTGGTGTCACTGTAATGTGATGGGCTTGAAATAGGAGTGTACATAATTGTTCAGATGTAGAAACACACCTACCAACTTTTTTTCCTCCTTGGTGTTGCAATTATTTTTCTGTCAGTGTATTATATCTGGATATTCAAAGGCCATTGTGCAGATGGTTGCAAATGGAAAATATGTCCAGCTGGCAGAAGCTGTGTTGTGACAGTGGGTATCTGTGACACAAAACAACTCTTCAAATTTGTTGTTTTATGAAAATGCAGCCACAGTATTACCTTAGGATAGAACTTCTTGCAGGTGTCACAAGCAGTCATGAAATGCAAGATCAGAGCTCTGAATTGATGATGCTACTGAAAGAAGTTCACACAAGAATGTCTGCTCTCAGTGACTGTCAACTATTGAAGACACACTTATCAAATCTTCATCAGTGAGTTCTAATCAACAACATGGAAGCTCAGATAACCTGTGGATTTTTAGTGGAGTGAAGAAAAAGGTCTTCATGCTCACAAAACAGATCTGTGTGCTAAAGATCATGATAACCATCACAAGTAGACAAGGAGAGCTGTGGGTCACCAGTTGCCATGAATAGTCACAACTCATCCCTGTGTGTATGTGGATAGGAAAAGCCAAACCATTCCCAGGAGGTCAGGTCACTGCCATCAATGGAGAATCATATCACACTGCCAAATCATGGGCTACCCATCAGAGGAATCTACATCCAGCTGCCAATAAGTCCTGTGCTGACTTTAGTGAATATTGGCCATTCTGCATAAATTTTTCAGTGCATTCAAATCTGGAGAGGAGACAAGGCAGACTAGCCAACCCAGTGTGAAAACCATACCAACACCAGGGCTCATCCCCCCCCCCCCCTCGGCCAATGCTTTTATGTGGTTTTTGCAGCTGAGCAATGGATATTCAAAAGGAAATTGAGAAGAAGCTTCAGGTCATCATCAGTCAGTCATCGAGAGTCCTTGGTCATCCGCTAGGGTCCTCATGAAGAAGAAAGATGATGTATGGCATTTGTGTTGATTGCAAGTGGCTGAACAAAATAACCATAAAGGATTTTTTACCATTGCTTTGAACTGATGGCACGAACTGTTTGAAACGAGTGAAGTATTTTTCCACTGCAGACTGACAGATTGAGGTTGGTGAGACTAACTGGGAAAAGTATGCTTTCGTAATAATGGATGGTCTCTGAGAGATCAGTGTTATACTGTTTTGAATGTACAATGTACCCTTGGGCATATGATAGACAATCTGCTTTGGCTTCATAAATATACAATGTTTCTTTCCCATCGTGATGACATTATCATTTTCTTGGAAGATATTTGAACCACATGTAAGCCATTTGACTAATGTTCTGAAGTTTATATGTGATAGAGCAATTTGAGACAAATGGCCAGCATGTAAAAGTCTTGGAGTTCCTGTACTCTAAAATTACTTTGTGATGGGTATTTGGCAGTGGCAGGGAGGGGGGGGGGGGCAGAAAATGTTGCTGGTATGCAGCCATTCTTGCTTTACAAGTGCTGCACGTAACCTGCAACACATGCAATCCAGGGAGAAAGTGTCATTTGACAAAGAACAGTGATTGGCTGGTGGCTGGCCTCTACTGCTCGACTGGCTATCAGTCACAAAGTAATTGTAACTGGAATATAGTTGATTGGAATGGAGTGTGTCTGGATCCAGAAAATGTAAGAGGCATGACAGATTTTTAAGTACTCTGCAAATTTATGAAGTGCGAGGTTTCCTTGGGAAGTATTGTGCTACAGATGCTTCTCAAAGGATTTCAGTTGGATGGCATGACCACTACAAAGACACAAAATTTTCTAAGACCAACAAGAAGATCTTCCCATATCTTGAAGGAGACACTGACATCTTTTCCACTCATGGCACTTTTTGACAAGAATACAGGGATGTAACTACACTCTGATGCTCGTGATTAAAAGATAGACCCAGTTCTAGTGAAAAGCCAGGAAGGTGCAGAAAGTGTGATGCCTTGCATCCCCACAGTATGTTCCTAACTATGAGAGCCACTTTATGAGTAAGAAAGTGTGTCTTGCAGTTTCTTAGGCAATCAATAAGTTGATATGATAGACCATTTCCTGTTGTGCCTGACTGCCATTATTTATGCAGATTGACAAGTGTGAAGAATCTATGTGGTACATTTGCAAAATGGGCGTTGAAGCTTCTGTAGTATGTCGCCCCAGTAGCATACCCCACCAGACCAAAAAGTTTCAGGTCAGGATTAATAAAAAATGTAGAAACGTTAAGATGATAATGTTAAGACTTACAGTATTCTATGAAGCCTCCCCCCACTTGAGAACAATGCACAGAATATTAGCACTACCATACGAAACTGTCAGAAAAGTCCTTCTTTGACATTTTGTTCAACTCGTGTCACATTAGCTTGAACATCGGTTATGTCATCAAAGTGTTGAACCTTCATGTGAATTTCCAGACTGTCATTTTGTAGTAGGTTCATCTTGATAACATCAAGTCTTCTCACTCGTGATGATTTTTTCTAGACATGAGTTGTTTGTAGTTTCATTTCAATCAAGTCACACCAGACATCCACGCGTCATAATTTTTGTTTGGGAGTCAAGGTGTGCAGTACAAACTCTGCACATGCTTCTCTCATTTTCCATTCATTCTGCAGTGTGTCTTGAACACTTGATTTAGAGATGTTGCTCCATTGCAATTTGTGACACAACAGTGTTCACACACTACAGCCACATGTCCACTACATAAAGCCCCTATTACATGGTACACATGTCATATACATGTCTTCACCAGCACCCCAAGTGTACAAGCCTGGAACTGCCAAATTTTTATTTGCCCTATTACACAATACTCCTAACTTGTACAAGTCTGTACCAGCACCCCAAGGGTACATATTTTGAACTGCAGTCTTGTTTATGACATTAAGTGGAAAAACTGATCTTTTTGTAAAGCTGCTTTTTACTCATATTAAAATTTCTGAGAGGTCTGGGTTTGTATTTATTAATTGTGCAGCTGTCATGATATTACGTTATAATTATACAGAATTATGGACTACAGTGTTAGTTTCATGCCGTGCTGATACTACAAATGATTACCTCTGCAGCACTTGTTGTGACAGTAGCCACTGTAGTTGTTAAGAGCAGGACAGAATGATGATGTAATGCCAAGAAACAATTAAGTTCGATGCTGACTCAGAAGATGGGATGAAGGCACGGACAAATACATTCTGTTAATGAAGGAGCCGAAGCTGAAAGATCCATGGGGGGGGTGGATGTTCTTGAGGGATTTTTTAGGAGTGACATGGTGTGTTAAGAAAGCCATGTAAGGGAACCACTTCACTGTCATTTTATGCATTTTTATGATGCCTGTGCCACTTGTTTCAGTTTCTCTTATTTTTTTCAGCTTGGAACAATAGTACATCTGCAAAGATGCAAAACGGCTTTTGCTGTCCTCACTGGTCATAGGTGTCACAACTGCTCTTACTCTTGTGACTATTCTCCCAACACTATCCATCCTTGCTCACTGTAATAATGCAAAAGCTGCAGTCAAATCAAACATGTGTTACTTTCACTGTTACATGCTCATATAAAAAGTAAAATTGTGTGTTCATTTATGTAAAACATATAAACTCAGAATTTAACATTTGTAGACATACTTCATTGTGGTATAGCGTATCTAGAGGATCATATAGACAGACACCTTTCATTGCTGTGTGTCTCTGTAAGCATGCTTAAATGTTGTTTGTTCCTTTCCATATCACAGTAAGAAGCTGTCATTAGATTTACAACTTTTTTCAGTGGCAATACAAAAAATGGGAATTTTTGTTGATTTTATTACTGTATTTATAAAAAAAAATTATTCACTGAAAAACGTGTAAAGTGTCTTGTGCAATTGCTAGAAAGAGTCCTCAAGAGATCATGTATATTTTATCTGCTGACCACAGGTGGAAACAGTAACAAGCAGAAAGCCTGCTTGAAATGCTGTGTTCTGTACATGCGTGTGCGTGTTTACACTTTCTCTACTGTATATGTGCGGATCCATGACAGAATAGAAAGGTTCTCATTTCTCATTGATGGGTAAACCATCAGCTAAAATCATAGCTGCGCCAGTTCTGCTGCTAGGTGGCAGGCCATCTACATCTGACTTGTACACGTTAGGTGTGACATGTAATACTGGCTTAACACTGCCTGCTCACAATTGACTGATCAACTGCGCATCTGTTGTTTACAGTTGTTAGTTCAGATTGCCATAGTAGTTACTACACTGACATTGCCTTATGCCAGGAATAAAATCAGTATTAGAACTCTCTGGGCAGTGTACAAAAATGGTTGCAAACTACCTGTCATGGAATCCATGGGAAGAACAGTGCAATGCTAGTGATATGCCACAGCTGAACAAAAGGAAGATCCAGCATTACTGGCGATGATAGAGGCCTTACAGAAGGCAGAAACTGCCAAAGAATAATTCAGACTAATATATGGAAAATTGTATAAAAGAAAGTATGACCCAAGGGGATCAAAATTGCTGCTGGTCATCCCTGCAGATTTACAACTAGCTGTATAGAAGTATTTTTATGATCATACACTGAAGGCTTTCACTACCGGATGTTTCAGCTGCCGAGAACTCTTCCGGGTTGTATGGCCGTGCCATGGAACTCTTCTATCCCTGATGTTTCGTCCAAAGCTATGTTGGGCATCTATGGAGGTGCTCCTGGTTGTGCTGAGTCTTGCCAACTGATGAGTCAGACATCGAAGAACAGCCTAAATACTGTGGAAAGTGGGCATGGTCTAGATTTCACATGATAGCAGAGATAAACCTTGTCAAGGATAAAATATAACTATCGACCATAGTATGTCAAAGATAAAAACTTCTCATTGATTCTGTAGTGCCACAGTCTGTATATTGCTGAGTTTCATAGTTTCTTCTGTTCTGTTAAAATTATCCCCATGTTTATATATTCCAACGGCTTCTCTATATAGCTGTGGATAATAGTTCGACATAATACATAAAACTTCAGTTTCCGAAAATTTCACTACGTGATCACCTGACTGAAGAGCATGTTACGCCACAACTGACTTGTCTGTTTTCCCTAGTCAGCAAAGACTTTTATGTTCCTTTAAGCATGTATTCACACTTCTCTTTGTAGTTCCAATGCAGACCTACCACATGTACACGGAATCTTGTATCCACCACTTGCAGACAGAGGGGGACATTTATCCTTAACAGAATGAAGTGCTTGGTCTATTTTCTTAGTTGGTCTGAAAATCGGTCGAACGTTGTGTTTCCTTAAAATCTTGCCGATTTGATCCGTTACTTTTTTGATGAAGGGTAGAGAAACTGTGTTCTTCCATCACTGTGTCCTATCGTTGTCCTTAGGCTTCTTGTTATTCGGTTGCAAAACTCTATTTATTTCCTTACTAGAGCACCCATTCTTCTCAAAAGCCTGCTTTAGATGTTTTAACTCAACATCTAGATATTCCGGCGCACAAATCATTTTAGCTCTGTCCACTAGACTTTTAATTACACCTCTTTTCTTTTGTGGATGATGATTGGAATCCTTATGCAAGTATCTATCGGCATGTGTAACCTACCGAAATGCCTTTATGTTTCAAGCTACCATCAGTCTGTCTTATAACAAAGACATCCAAGAAGGATATTGCATTGTCGTTCTCCATTTCCATGGTAAACTAGATTTTAGGATTTAAACTATTTAAATAACAAAAGAATTCCTCTAAAGCTTTTGTGCCATGTGACCAAACCACAAATGTATCGATACCATTGGCATGGTTTCTTATTTACTTTTTGCACAGCTAATTGTTCAAATTTTTCCATGTAAAAATTGGTGATCTTAGGACTCAATGGGTTACCCATGGCCACATCATCAACCTTTTCATAAAACTCATCCTCCCAAACTAACTAGAGGTGAGACAGTGTCTGAAAAGAGCAGTCAAATCTGCTGGGAAAGCATCTGCTATGTAAACCATAACTTTGTTAAGCAGAATCATCGTAAATAAAGACACTATGTCAAAACTGACAAGAATATCCTCAGGAGCCAAAGTTAGTACCTTCAGTTTCTCAATGAAATGACATGAGTCTTTTTACATAAGAATCAGTTCGGCCAATATGCGGTTGTAAACAAGATGCCAGATATCTTGCTATTTGGTACATTGGGGAATTAATAGCACTGACAATGGGTCTCAGAGGAAGGTTAATCTTATGAACTTTAGGTAGGCCATAAAGTCTGGGACGTATAGCTTCACTCATTAAGACCCTGGTGGTTTCGATTCGAATTGCATTTGCAGTTTCCTTGGGGAGGGTTCGTATCCCTGCGTCTATGTTCACAATTATCTCCTCAACTGGTACTTTTTTAGGTGTAGGTTGAGGAGGAGAAGAAAGGTTTGTTGAGGAGTGAAGTTTACCATAGGAATGGAGGAAGACAATGCAGTATCTTTCTTGGATGTCTTCGTTATAAGACAGACTGATGGCAGCTTGAAACATAGTCTTTCAGAAAGTTGTATATACCGACAGATACCTTCATAAGGATTCCAATCATCATCCACAACAGAAAAGAGGTGTAATTAAAAGTCTAGTGGACAGAGTGAAAAGGATTAGTGCGCTGGAATACCTGGACGTCGAGTTAAAACATCTAAAGCAGGCTTTTGAGAAGAATAGGTACTCTAGTAAGGAAATAAATAGAGTTCTGTGACCGAATAACAGGAGGTCTAAGGACAACAATAGGACACAGCGGTGAAAGAACACAGTTTCTCTACCATTCATCAAAAAAGTAACAGATCAAATCGGCAAGATTTTAAGGAAACATAACGTTTGACCGATTTTCAGACCAACTAAGAAAATAGGCCAAGCACTTCATTCCATTAAGGATAAACGACCCCCTCTGTCTGCAAGTGATGTATACAAGGTTCCGTGTACATGTGGTAGGGTCTACATTGGAACTACAAGGAGAAGTGTGAATACATGGTTGTAGGAACATAAAAGTCTTTGCTGATTAGGGAAAACAGACAAGTCAATTGTGGCGTAACATGCTCGTCAATCAGGTGATCACATAGTGAAATTTTCGGAAACTGAAGTTTTATATATTATGTCCAACTATTATCCATGGCTATATAGAGAAGCCATTGGAATATATAAACATGGGGATAATTTTAACAGAAAAGAAGAAGCTATGAAACTCAGCAATATATGGACAGTGGTGCTACAGAATCGATGAGAAGTTGTTATTTTTGACGTACTATGGTCGATAGCTATATTTTATCCTTGACAAGGTTTATTTCTGCTATCATGTGAAATCCAGACCATGCCCACTTTCGATGGTATTTAGGTTAGACTGTTCTTCAACGTCCAACTCATCAGTCGGCAAGACTCAGCACAACCAGGGGCACCTCCGAAGATGTCCAACGTAAGGGAGGGCACTGATGGCGGAGGGCATGGATCACATCTCAGTGGTGCCAGTTGGGTCTATCAGTAGATGGGGTTTCACTTGGCATGGCCTGCACCTCAATAGGTATGGGAAGGGTAGGCTGGCTAAGCTTATAGGTGACAGTGTAGTGGGTGCTGGTAGTGGTGTCACTCATGGAAAAATTCCTGTAGTAGTTGGTGTTAGAGCTGCACCTTTTTTAGGTTGAAGTCAGCTGATAGGTATACCTGCTTAAAGGAAGTCCCTCTAACTAACTGCTCACCTTGAGAGGATGTAATGTTTCCAAGTAGAGAAGGAACTAGCATATTTCGTCAAAATATAGGAGGTGTTAGAGATAAAGTTAATGACATGCCAATAGATGTTAACTCTGAAATTATTGATATATCACAGCACCACCTATAATTTGATAATTCAGAGGCTTCCTTTACCAGGCTACAGATTAGCTGGCTGTTTCTTAAGGAATTCCTTGCGGGGTGGGGGAGTGGCTCTGTACGTAGAAAACAGTATCTCATTTGAGTCCATAGATGTATCACGACACTGCACTGAACAGATATTTGAAAGTTGTGCAGCATTAGTTGAATTTAGTGAAACTAAACTTCTAATTGTTGTTGTTTATAGGTCCCCTAACTCTGACTTCAGAGCATGTTTGCTTAAGCTAGAGAGGGTTCTTGATTCACTTTGAAGGAAGTACCAGAAAGTAGTTATATGTGGTGACTTCAATATTAATTTTGTATATGATTGTGCAAGAAAAAGGATGTTGGTAGATCTCCTAAATTCATATGATCTGATGCAAACTGTGTTTTTTCCAACAAGGGTGCAGGGGAACAGTAGCACAGTCATAGACAATATTTTTATTCATTCTTCATTACTAGATGGGCATTCTGTTAGTAAAAGGGTGAATGGCCTTTCATACCTTGATGCGCAAATTTTAACACTAAAAGGCTTTTGTACTCAAACCAATGTCATATTTAATTACAAACTATGTAGGAAAGTTACTCGAACAGCAATAGAGAGTTTTTTAAAACTTGTCAGGGAACAAGAGTGGCAAGATGTTTATAGTGCCGATAATATAGATGATAAATACAATGCTTTCCATAACACATTTCTCATGCTCTTTGAGAGTTGCTTTCCATTACAACATTCTAAACGGGGTACTAGCAGTAATGGACAGCCCGGTTGGCTGCCTAGTGGGATAAGGATATCTTGTAGAACAAAGTGGGAATTATATCGAAATGTTAGAAGTAGTCACAATCAAGCTACAGTAGCCCCATTACAAACAGTGTTGTAAGGTGCTTAAAAATGTTATTAGCAAGGCAAAGAATATGTGGTATGCAAATAGAATAGCTAATTCACAGAATAAAATTAAAGCCATATGGTCAGTTGTGAAGGAAGTGTCTGGTCAGAAGCACAAGGTTGATGATATAAAGTCAGTTCGCAGTAATAATATTTCTGTTACTGATAAATCAGATATATGTACAGTATTTAACAATCATTTTCTGAACATTGCTGGTGAATTAAATAAAAATTTAGTTTCTACAGGAAATCATATAAATTTCTTAGCAAATGCCTTTCCAAGATTGATATCTGAAATACTCCTCTGTGATACAGACAAGAGGGAGATTGAGTCAGTAATTAAACCACTGAAGACTAAGGACTCTCATGGTTGTGATGGAGTGTCTAGCTGAATATTAAAGTACTGTGCTGCACATGTTAGCCATGTATTTAGCCATATTTGTAATTTTTCCTTTAGGAATGGTCAGTTTCCTGAGCGATTAAAGTACTCAGTAGTAAAGCCGCTTTATAAAAAGGGAGAAAGGGAAAATGTAGATAATTTTAGACCTATTTCTATGCCATCAGTGTTTGCAAAAGTTATCGAGAAGGTTGTATATACAAGGTTACTGGAGAATTTAAATTCACATAATTTGCTGTCAAATGTTCAGTTTGGTTTTAGAAATGGTTTAACAATTGAAAATGCTATAGTCTCTTTTCTCTGTGAGGTACTGGATGGGCTAAACAAAAAGTTTGGAATGCTTGGCGTATTCTTTGATTTAACTAAGGCATTTGACTGTGTTGATCTCACAATATTGCTCCAGAAGTTGGACCATTACGGAATAAGGGGAGTAGCTCACAATTGGTTCACCTCTTACTTTAGCAACAGGCAGCAAAAGGTCATTATTCACAATGTTGATAATGGCTGTGACGTGGGATCTGAGTGGGGTACTGTCAAGTGGGGGGTGCCCCAGGGATCAGTGTTGGGGCCGCTCCTGTTCCTTATTTATATAAATGATATGACCTCTAGTATTATGGGTAACTCTAAAATATTTGCTGATGACACTAGCTTGGTAGTAAAGGATGTTTTTTGCAACATTGACTCGGTTTCAAATAGTGCAGTACATGACCTCAGTTCATGGCTTGTAGAAAATAAACCAACATTAAATCACAGTAAGCCTCAGTTTTTACAGTTTCTAACACACAATTCAACCAAACCTGATGTTTTAATCTCGCAGAACGGGCATATGATTAGCGAAACTGAAGTTCAAATTTCTAGGGGTTCAGATAGATAGTAAGCTATCATGGAAAGCCCACGTTCAGGATCTTGTTCAAAGACTTAATACTGCCATTTTTACTATTCGAACGGTATCAAAAGTGAGTGATACTTCGACACACAAATTAGTCTACTTTGCTTATTTTCATTCACTTATGTCGTATGGTATTATGTTTTGGGGTAACTCTTCCCATTCTAAAAGGACGTTTTTGGCTCAGAAACAGGTGGTTCGGACAATAAGTGGTGTGAATTCACGAACCTCTTGTCGACATCTGTACAATAGTCTGGGTATTTTGACATTGGCCTCTCAATATGTATATTCCTTATTGTCGTTTCTCGTTACCAATATTAGTTTATTCCCAAGAATAAGCAGCTTTGACTCAGTTAATACTCAGCAGAAATCAAACCTCCATTTGGATCGGACTCCCTTAACTCTAGTGCAAAAAGGTGTGCAGTATACTGCTGCATCCATTTTCAATAAGCTGCCACTCGAATTCAAAAATCTTAGCAGTAATCCACGCGCTTTCAAATCGAAACTGAAGAGTTTTGTCATGAGTCACTCCTTCTATTCTGTCGAGGAGTTCCTTGAAAAGTTAAGCTGATTCTTTTGTAATGCTGATAGCGTTTACTTAAGCTTATGGACAGACTTTTTTTCAGGTTCATGAACATTTATTTTTATGTGTTATTACTTTTATGTTGTGAGTTCATGTACTGACACGTTCCATGACCTTGGAGATTTGCTCCTCAATTTGGTCCTACGGAACTTGACGTGTAAATAAAAATAAAAAATAAAAGTAGCTTTGGACAAAACGTCAGGGATAGAAAAGTTCTATGGACCACAGCCATACAGCCCAGAAGTACTTTCATGATCTTCTGATATCGTGCCATTGGGGATCTGTGAAGACCGTTATAGGATCAGAAGCAGGTATAATCTGTCGGGCAGTATGTAAGCCATCATAGGGAATTCTGACAACTGAGTTGTGCTTCAGTTACCATAAGCTCATTAGGCATCAATTCCTCCTGCAGGTCCTACATTTCACTGAATCAGAATTGACCTCTTGCGTAGGCTTCCCAAGTTATCAGATGTGAATAAATTGAGGGTAGTATGAAACATGCTACTTCACTTGCTATTCTGACTGCCAAAGCACCAAGAAATACTCAAGAAATAATTTTTTTTAAGATGCTACACCCTGTGTGATAATTTCTGATTGTGGTAAAGAGTTTCTATCAAACTGTTATTTGAAGTAACTAGATGCTTATGCAACATTGTTCGTAAAGAGTTTCTATCAAACTGTTATTTGAAGTAACTAGATGCTTATGCAACATTGTTCACACACTGCTTACCAGCCACAGGTGAATGGCCTCACAGAACATTTTAATAAGACATTAGCAGATAACCTCTTAATGAGTGTTGATACTGAACAAAGAGACTGGAATATGTTACTGCCTGTCATGCCATTAATATACAACACAGCAAAGAATGACACTGTATGTTTCAGAAGGTGAAACAACAGTGGATACATTGTTTCTGTTTCAACCTGTTGATGCTGAGGATGTTTACATCAAACAGCTCTTCACCTAAGCTGCAGAAACAAAACAGGTGGCATGCATAAAGACCTTTTGTGTACAAACACAGACCTGTAAGCTAAACTCAGGGGAATAATATTGACTGTTACTTTTGTGTGGAATGTTGGTGTACCAGAAAAATGATTAAAATGCTTCTTTGGATTCTACTGAATGCTATGTTACTCATCAGACAGTACCAGAAAGCCACGGATAGTTATCCTACATCGAGGGGACAACAGTGCAGTTGTCAATCACGTCCTTTGCATGAAATCCTTGCATAGTCTTGATCTACAGATTGATAATAGGTGCTTCCAATACAAGAACATGAATATTTGACGAACAATTGTGATGGCTTGATGGAAGTAACTCTATTTGAATATCACACTGGCCGTGAGGATGTTAAAACACAGCCAGTATTTGGGGTTCCATCATCCCTGCCACATGAAAGCCTACAGGCTAGATTGATCCAGGAAGATGTAGTCCATCATGGAGTAACAATTATAAGTCACAGGATGGTAATATGTGGGGAACCAGTTCTACTCATGTCTACTGCAATTATTTATCATTTAAGACTTGGAAAGTTTTGTGACTTATTTATGGAATATTAGAATGCAGTTAAACTTCATAAGTATGTATGAATAGCAGCACAATTTGGTGAGATGGGCAGTTCAGCTCCATCGGTACATTGTGTGTGCTTAATAAACATCATTCAGAGGGAAGTGTGAGTTCTTGTTGTTGACTCTGTTGCCATAACTGGTATTTGATCCTCAGTTTTATGTGACAGTATGAGACAGCTCATATGACTAAAAATTACCCTCTCAAGACACTTGTATACATACAGAGGAGGGTATTCGTGTGGTAACTGTGGCATATTTGATTTATCTGATGTAAGCATGGTGACTATTGATGCTTTCCTGATAAAGTGAAGTTTATTACCTGATTGCATTGTGTTGGTGATACACAGTGGTTAGCACACTGGACTCGCATTCGGGAGGATGACGGTTCAATCCCACGTCCGGCCATCCTGATTTAGGTTTTCCATGATTTTCCTAAATCGCTCCAGGCAAATGCCAGGGTGGTTCCTCTGAAAGGGCATGGCTGACTTTCTTCCCCATCCTTGCCTAATCTGATGAGACCAATGACCTCACTGTTTGGTCTCTTCCCCCCTAACAACCCACCCCCTTGTATTGGTGATAAATCGTGAGAGCCTCCTAATTGGATATTTACAGCAGTGAAACAGGAACACTCAGTGAGTACCATTGAAACTAGTAGCCTTTCATTTTTTTTTTCATGCTGGCAGTAATTTCATCACTTCAAAAAGTTTGTCATCAAGGCAGGTTATCAGCAAATGATCGTAGCCTTTTACATCATCATTTTATGTGGTGGTATGAACTCAGACTCCTACAGCAATGTAAGTTTCTGTAATGTGATTTGCAGCTTTGTTTTGCAGATTGCTGATACGTGGTTAGTTTTTCATGTAAACTGATTGCTTTCTCACAGCCAGCATAGCAGACATCTTGCTTTCCTACTTGTTCTGGAGAAGTTCAGTTGTTCCATGATGTCTAACCATTTGCTTATTTAATGGATATATAGAATTTGATCTTTAACCTCCATACCTTAACCTTTGAAGAATTGGTTATAAGAGTTCCTCATTGTGCTCATATCACCCCAGTTTGTACTGTTGTTCTGTTAATTTGTAGGAATCCTATCAAGCTGCCTGTCAAATCAAACTACCTACAGAAGCTAGTTAGCTTTTCAGAAATTCTGTGTGGTGTGAAGCATGATATTCTTATAAGAACAGTAATTCCCTCTCCTAGTACTACTTGCCAATGTGGAGAATGAGGAAAATTAGGCAATGCTCAAGGGAAGGCTGCAAAGATAGGTTGTTTTCATTTGTTGTGACAAGATGAGGCTTGCTTTCAGTTCTCCAAGATTTCAATTGAAAGATGTTACCATCATTTGCATCAAAAGCTAAATTAAGATTACTTTCTTCACCCCAGTGTACTAGGCCATCACTGTCCTCGTTCATTATTCAGCATTTTTTGTTCATCCCGCTTGTTAAAATCTCCTAGGTAGATTTCAGGAAAGAAGATGCAGAGAACAAAGTATTTGATTCAAGTGATTGATTGTTGAAAGCAGGTTTATAGATGATGTTAATCAAAGAATTGCTGACTTTTATGGTGACCTTGTGTATGTGATCATCCACAGATATCGTCGTAAGTACAGGCCACTGAGCGAGGTGGTGCGGTGATTAGGACACTGGACTTGCTTTCAGAAGGATGACAGTTGAAACACACTTCCAGCCATCCTGATTTACATTTTCTGTGATTTCCCTAAAATCGATTAGGCAAATGCCAGGATGGTTCCTTTGAAACAACATGACCAACTTCCTTCCCCATCCATCCCTAATCAAATGGGATGGATGACCTCACTGTTTGGTCCCTTTCCCCAAATCAACCAACCAACCTTAAGTAAAGACCCTTTTCTGATTTACAGACAGAACTCGGGTGGAAAAAAGTGACTGCTGGGAAGACAAATTTAGTTGAAGCCACAACAAACTGAAAGGCAAACACTATTTTTTTAAGTGTTAATGACCTGATGGGGAGGTATTTATTATAGTGTGTCATTAAATTCTTGTATAGAGCATATGTAAGAGAAGTCCTGTTAATGATGTGCATTAGAGAACAGGGGCTTTTATGTTTATATTTAATTTGCCAGTGCTGCATGTGTGTATAAAGTCATCGCAGTGTGGATCCATCAAGAAGTAGCTCATATTTTCCAAATTCCATGTGCTTGTTTCATGGCTATATAGCAGTTGATCTTGGGACCAACATCGTGTAGTGCAAAGACCTAACTTGCAGTAGGTATGGTAAGGCTGTCCACTACAAAAGCTGAAAATGGTGCCACAAGCTCCCATCAACTGCTCTGGTAGCTGTTCGGATGGCAGTGGTGTTACTATCTTTCAGACAGAAATATGAAATATAGGAAAGAAATAGTGCACATATTCTTATGCAGATTCGAAGTATACTCGAAAGCAATTCATCTGGGTAACTGATGGTATTAGGATGAAACTGAAGTTGTATAGTAATGTCGTCAGTCATAGGCAAGTTACAGAATGTCCCTACAGGTAATCCTGCAAAGTGCTGAAGAAAGTCATTACATAGGCTGAAACAATGCATCACATCAGGAGAATAAGCAGCTTTTGAAACAAAATTAAAGTAATATGGTCAGTTAAAGAAGTATTAGGACAAAATGTGGATGTTCAAGGTATCACATCTATTCTGTGGGGAAAGATACTATTAGTGATCCAGAAGAGTTGTTCAGAATGTAGGCAAGTGTGCAGAACTTCTAAAAGTTAGTACACAAAGCCAATTATGCTACATGCAGCTGCAGGAAACAAGCAAGGAGAAAACTGAAGCAATTATCAAATCGCTGAAAAGGGATACATTACATGGATGTGATGTAGTATGAAGTAGACTTAATTAAGATCAGTTCATCATGCATTGGTTGGCTACTGTCACCTGTGCTACATATATTTGACTTATGGGTAGTTTACATATAGACTGAAATGCTCATTATTAAAATGACCCCATAAAAATGGATAGAGAGATAATGTAGACAATTACCTTGCTACTGGTGGTTTTGAGTACAGCCGAGAGTAATAACACATCTCAGTATCCAATCTGGCGTAAGAAGAGGATAATCTACGGAAAATAAAATTTGTTTAAATTTGACATTGTCAAACTGGAGCACAAATGTATTTGAGAGACACTTCATTCCCAAATGCCATTAATATATTTGATGGTTGTATTACAGTTAACAGGTTTTGACTTCAATGAATCATCATCCGAACTAAATCTAAAAAAACAAAAATGTAAAATTGCTAATGAATATAAACAGTTATAAAAATATTAAAAACTGGAAGGGAAGGAACACATCAAGTGCTCATCAAGCACTCACTGTACTCCTAAAATAAACTGCCACTCCTGTTCATGTGTCATACTTTAAAATGGAAATTTTATGTTTATAAAGCATGTGTGAGCATACTTAACTTACATATGTGAGAAGTACAGTGTAAAAAAAAATTTTACGAAACCATAATATAATAATTATTTTTCATTCATTTTAGGGTTCTGTAACTCAGCCAGTAAAACTGGAACCCTTATAGGATCACTGTGTTGTCTGCCTGTCCATCTGTTAAACCCACTTTTCTCATGAATCTATTAAGACCCCTTTTTCTCAGGAAGGAGTATAGCTGTCAAGTTGATATTTATGTCAGGAACGAAGGTCCCTTGGTGGAGTAAGCAGTTGAACCTGCCAGGCCTGGTGGTCAAGTGGTAAAGTGCTTAAGGTCCCTTCGTGGTGTAAACACTTTAATCTGCCAAGCCTGGTGGTCTTGTGGTAAAGTGTTTATCTCGAAACTGAGAGGTCGCAGGATCAAATCTTGGTCGGCCCACAGATCTTTCAGCCTTTGTTTTAACTTAACCTTCAGCTCTCAACAGTGTGATGAGTCACCAGAAACAAAACATGGTTCATATTATACATTAAACTGTAGATCCCATATCCCTGGTTTTTATGATTCTTATTGTTGTTGTCATAATCAACATCATCATCATCTATATACATAATTCAGTTTGTGTGGAACCATCAGATTGCGAATTATGCTCACGCTAGTCCAGGTTTTTGGGTATAACCAGGCACAGTTTACTGTATTGAAAGAAATGTGGGCAAATGGGATAATACAGCTGATAAATGGAAATCAAACATGCTGTAGCTTACCAAACAAGAAAGCACTGGTATGTTGATTGACACATACTTCATCAAAGACACCAACCACTTTCTCGAACGCCTGGAATCCTTACCCAGTCTGTTACCCCCGGAAACCATCCTTGTAACCATTGATGCCACTTCCTTATACACAAACATCCTGCACATCTAGGGCCTCACTGCGATGGAGCACTTCCTTTCATGCCGATCACCTGCTACCCTACCTAAAACCTCTTTCCTCATTACCTTAGCCAGCTTCATCCTAACCCACAACTTCTTCACTTTTGAAGGCCAGACATACCAACAATTAAAGGGAACAGCCACGGGTACCAGGATGGTCAGCTTGTACGCCAACCTATTTATGGGTCACTTAGAGGAAGCCTTCTTGGTTACCCAAGCCTGCCAACCCAAAGTTCGGTACAGATTTATTGATGACATCTTCATGATCTGGACTCACAGTGAAGAAGAACTCCAGAATTTCCTCTCCAACCTCAACTCCTTTGGTTCCATCACATTCACCTGGTTCTACTCCAAATCCCATGCCACTTTCCTCAACATTGACCTCCATCTGTCCAGTGGCCAGCTTCATACATCCATCCACATCAAACCCACTAACGAGCAACAGTACCTCCATTATGACAGCTGCCACCCATTCCATATCAAACGGTCCCTTCCCTACAGCTTAGGTCTTTGTGGCAAACGAATCTGCTCCAGTCCTGAATCCCTGAACCATTACACCAATAACCTGAAAACAGCTTTCGCATCCCGCAACTACCCTCCTGACCTGGTACAGAAGCAAATATCTAGAGCCACTTCCTCATCCCCTCAAACCCAGAACCTCCCACAGAAGAACCCCAAAAGTGCCCCACTTGTGACAGGATACTTTCCGGGACTGGATCAGACTCTGAATGTGGCTCTCCAGCAGGGATACGACTCCCTCAAATCCTGCCCTGAAATGAGATCCATCCTTCATGAAATCCTCCCCACTCCACCAAGAGTGCCCTTGTGCCATCCACCTAACCTTCGTAACCTCTTCGTTCATCCCTATGAAATCCCCAAACCACCTTCCCTACCCTCTGGCTCCTACCCTTGTAACCGCTCCCGATGTAAAACCTGTCCCATACACCCTCCCATGACCACCTACTCCTGCAGTCCTGTAACCCAGAAGGTGTACACAATCAAAGGCAGAGCCACGTGTGAAAGCACCCACGTGATTTACCAACTGACATGCCTACACTGTGGGAATGACCAGCAACAAACTGTACATTTGCATGAATGGACACGGGCAGACAGTGTTTGTTGGTAATGAGGATCACCCTATGGCTAAACATGCTTTGGCACACGGCCAGCACACCTTGTCACAGTGTTACACCGTCCGGGTTATCTGGATACTTCTCACTGACACCAACCTATCAGAACTCCGGAGATGGGAACTTGCCCTTCAATATGTTCTCTCTTCCCGTCACCCACCAGGCCTCAACCTCCTCTAATTTAAAGTTGCCACCCCTCATACCTCACCTGTCATTCAAAAACATCTTTGCCTCTATACTTCCGCCTCGACTGTTATTGTGTCTATCAACATACCAGCGCTTTCTCATTTGGTAAGTTACAGCATCTTTGTTTTTTATATATATTTTTCGCACGTGGAATGTTTCCCTCTATTATATTCATATGATAAATGGAAATGATATATTTGTTTAATTTTATCAGATGTGCTCCTGATTTATGTAAGTTTTTTTCTGTACTTGAAGTTTGTGCTGCTCAGTCTACAGGTATCTCGGAAGTCTAACTGTGCCATCCCAGTACATATATTCCATGGTGACATTTGTGTTTAGAATAACGGGCTTTTTGATAACAGTTACTTGACCATTAAACAGAATGATGTGCATGATTCCAGGTTATTTTGTCAGTAAACTTTCAACAGAGCTAAAAAGTGTGTGTGATAAATCACAGGTTTTCCAATATAAATTGAACACCAGTAGTTTAGCATCCTTGTGCCTCCCAGAAAATATGCGTGCAATTTACAAATTTTCTAACTCTATATACTGTGTTCTCTTAGGTTTAAGATAGCAGTGTCTGTATTTTTATTTTATGTTTTTTTTTCTAGGAATATGGCAAAAAAAGATCAACTGCAGGTTGACAGCTGTATTGTGACACTGTCAGAAGACTACAGAAATCATATTCCAGGAAATGCAAATCAAGGTCACCGTAACAGGTCAGGGAGCCTTGAAAATATCACAGAAGGTTCCAACCAAGAGGATAACATTTCCTCAAAGAACTGTGAAAAAGTAGGAGGAGATCCTGCTTGTAATTATAATTGCAATTCCTGCTCAGGTGTTTTCTCATCAAAATACAGTCTTATCAAACATGTATTTACCCATACTGGTTTGGATGCTCCTGTACACATTTGTAAATTTTGTGGGATAGTTTTTAATTCAGATGTTGAATTGCAGAGACACAGTGAAAGGAGTTGTTGTAGAATATTGCACAAAGAACCCTGTCATTTTAGTCATAAGACTCAAGAAGGGAACTGTAAAACTGATATTAATAGTTTCTTGGCAAAAAATGAAAGTGCAGATGGTGAATTTACTTGCAGTTCTTGTGAGAAAGTTTTTCCATCAAAATATTGTCTCATAAGACATGTATTTACTCATATGGATGGTGTACAGGCACCTTCACATATTTGTAAATTGTGTGGAAAGATTTTAAGTGCAGCTTTTAGCTTGAGAAGGCACTATAAGTATGGTTGTAAGAAGTCATATCGTGAAGAATCATGGAATGGTGATAATCAGTTGCAAGAAGATACACATTATGATCACAGGAACTTGCAGGAGAATGAAGTGGTCAAGGAAGAAGTGGCACAAGTTAAACATGCTCCCAACACCAACAATAAAGAGTTATCATCAAAAGATGTCTATGATCACGTTGATGGCGAAGAAACGTACTCATACATCTGCAGTGTGTGTGGTGGAACGTTTAGTACGGCATCAAGACTGAAAAAACATTTTTTGAAACTTTGTAGCAGAATAGATGATTCCATACAGTACCTTAATGGAATACAAAGGAGGACAAAAGAAAAGAAAATGAGTAATTGCTCAGATAAGTCTGACAGAACTACAGGAGAAACTGCTCATTCTGAATTCAAATGTAGTTCATGTCCAAATGTCTTGTTATCAAAAGATAGTCTTACGAAACATGAATTTACTCATATAGATACTACATATGCCCCTTCATACAACTGTAAACAGTGTGGCAGGGTTTTCAATACAGAATTTCACTTGGAAATGCACGTGAGCAGAAAGGAACAGTGCACAGCTGTAGAACAGAGAGACGGTGTTGTTGACCTTGACCTTTCTGACAAGAAAAGGTTTTTGCCTCAGATTCATAATGTGTCACAACAGGAGTTGGCCGTATCTATTAGTGCTGCACAGTCATCAAATTCCAAACTTAAGAATATACGTGTGACATACAAATGGTCAGTTAGGAGTGGACGTAAGGTGAAAATGTATCTTTGTGATTTATGTGATAAGCCCTTTAGAAAGTCAAGTAACCTTTTAACACACCGACGTACGCATACTGGAGAAAAAAACTGCATCTGCAATATCTGTGGTAAATCATTTGGTGTGATGGGCAATTTGAAGAGACATTTGATGTCACATTCAGGAGAATATCCATATACGTGTAATGTTTGCAATAGACAGTTTAAGCAGAAAGAACATTTGAAGAGGCATGGGCGTATCCATACAGGAGAGAGACCTCATAAGTGCCGCATTTGTGGAAAGTGTTTCAAGCAATCAGGCTCATTGCAAAAACATAAAGTTGTACATACAGGAGAAAAGCCACACAAATGTGAAATATGTGGTAAAACTTTTGGTCTTCTTGGCAATTTGAAGCAGCATACATATACACATGCAAAGGAAAGATGCTATAGGTGTGACATTTGTTTGAAATCTTTTAGCAAGTCCACTACGCTGAAAAAGCATTCATGCATTGCCCCAAGTGAAGGCAGGCGATATAAATGTACCTTTTGTTGTAAATACTTCTATCGATATTGTCTTCTGAAACAACACCTTGCTATCCATACAGGAGTACGACGTTACAAGTGTAATGTTTGTGGGAAATCTTTTATTGGATCAGGTAATTTGAAGATACATATGTACGTACATACTGGAGAAAAACCATACAAATGTGAAGTATGTGGAAAAACTTTTAACCAGTCAAGCAGTATGAGGCGACATTTAAGAGTACATAATACAATGTAATGTGTGCACATGGTACTGTCTTCTGTATGTTTAGCATAAGATGCATTTAGATACAACGATACAAATTTTGTGCCACATAATTTCGGGTTGTAGAGAGGAGATAAAAATTCTGTATAAGTGTACATACTGGGGAGAACTTCACTGTGTAAAAGTGTATGATGTATGTTTAAACTTAGTATCATGAGATGGCATAAAATAACCTGTGCTGCAGGTTCGGACTCATCGGCTTTCAGTACAAGCCCTCAGAAATGCAAATTTTGTATAAGGCTGTTGAAAGTTATTCTTGAATGTGCATAACCTAGTATGTATGATAGTATTACAGTATGTGAAAGATATTGGCTGGATATTGCTACAATGTTTAAAAGATATTGGCATTATTCTGGTGATACATAAATTTGGATTAATGTTGGGAGATGTATTTCTGTTGTGCTAATATATTATCTATTTATCACAGGTACCACATGGTGATATTCTTCAGCATGTTAAAAAGATAATACATATTTGCAAAGATAATGTAATGTCTCAAACTATTTTGTCACAATTATGTATTTAAATCCAAAACTTTGTATAATGTATGAAAATAAATTTTATGTCATAATTTATCTTTTGTATTTTATATGCAGGGAACTGAGGCTTAATGAGTCAGATTATAAAATAGAGTATTTACTGGCGATATTTTCATTCTGCAATGGATTTGGTATTTGGGGGGCTGTGTATCGTGCTGTGTTGTGGTGGCACTTGTCTATATCCATGTGAGCGAATGTGTGTTTTCAGTGTTATTTAATAAGTCTAAAAATTATTGTAACTGCTTTTTCAGAGGAAAAATGGTGGATAATGGCAGTAGTTTCATCTCACTTTGAGTCTTTATGTCTGCTAACAGTTTTTTTATGTTGGAAATATTTTATCTTTTATGACACTTTGGAGCATTTTCTTATCAGTTTTGCAAACACTGTAACTATTGTTACATACTATTTTCTGTATTGTAAGACAATGAAATGCTGCACCTGAAATGTTTCACTCTACATGATACGTTTGTTTTTGCATCAGATGTTGTTTCACTGTATTACAGTTATCTTGGTACATTCAAAATTCTGTATGTTTATTATCTATTATTTTCCATTCACAGAAATACTGATTAGTATAAGTGACATTTTTTGTCTAGAAAATAACACTATCTCATACAAATAGTCACATTATAAAGTTTGACATTGATTTATAGTTTGTGTCAGAATATGTGTATGAGATTAGAAGGAAACTAAGGTTCAGAGTACATTCTGTAGATATCTAGGCTGTCACTGTAGGGTACTGAGTAGTGCTATCAAGTGTGCTTTAATTTGTGATTTATTTGTTCCCAAACAATGATGGAATTTTTATAGATGACAGTACACCATTTCACTGAGCCGTAATTGTTCATCATTGAGTTTAAGAGCATTATGGACAGTTTAAATAAATGATTTGTCCACTCGGATTGCCCGATATGTATCCCATCAAATATTAATGAGACATAATTAAAAGATCAGTTAGTGCACAAAATCCTGCACTGGCAAACCCTTGTGCAATTATGGATGGCTTTTTCACAATGAAACTAGTTGCCGATTTATGAACATGCTTTCAAGAACAAGAAAGAAATGTGGGGTAGATAGTGTCCTTTCGAAAATTGTGCTACACTAGGCCAAAGCCTGGTAAGCATATTATTTTGCAACACTGATAAATATAGATTTTATGCATGACAGTAGTGAGTGCATGTATGTGCATATGTGTCATGTACTCAGTTGCTCATGGTATGACGACAATTCATAGAAAAATTACTGCCAACACTGATGGTATGATTCACTCATAATATGACTGTTTTCAATAAGAGGGGGAAAAGTGTTAATCTGTTATATAAAACATACACACACCACTTGTTACAGAGCCAAGACACATGAAAAATATTTCGTCCATCAGGTACTATCAGCTACATTGACATGATTAGAATCTAAACATCAAATTATGTTTTCTTAGAAACTTCTCGGAGTAAATCCAATTTATGGACGATACATTAATTTGAGGTATAGCTACAGATCCCATAGAAAAACCTGTTGGACTCCCTGTGTTCCATGTACAGCACATAGAACTATAATTGAAGTCTGTAGTAGATTGACACCTGTGCTGGGTTTCCTGATTTTTAACCTGACAAAATTATCAAAAGCTGAATGAATCCCACAAAAGATATAGTGTTAATAGGATTATTCTTGTACTGAAACTGATGCAACAATTGAATTTTGAGTTGGTTGTCACTAACATCGGACCGTGAATCCAGATAGCCAGAATTTTAGCAGATAATGAATGCAAGCTGTCAGCCTGTTGATACAATTGTGTGATGAAATATACAGTTATATCTGGTTAAAGGGCATCATTTCAGCGCTTTAGCAGTCCCAAAAGATTATCCTTTGCGTATACGGTAAGCCATCATCTAAGATTTTTTGTTACTGTCAAGTACATATTGCAATATATTTTCCTTCTCTGAATCTCAAATTGCTTATTACACAATTTGCTGTCACACTGTAATTCCTTTCATCTCTTCAGGACAATTCAGATAACGTGAAGTTGAAAGAAATGACCGTCTTCTTTTGGCAGGTTCCGTTTACCTTTTCAGTGTGTTTTCTGATTTTTGCGGGCTGTTTTTATTGTATCTTCCTTGCTCCAGTCTAGAAAAATATTCTGATGATCATCACTTTTTATGGTTCTTAATTAATAATTTTATTTGTTTGATTAAAAGTTTTGGAAAGCTTACTGTCTCAGTAAGTATATACATTATACCTACATAATAAGATTGATGATCCAGGTTGGTTTTTCTACTGGCAATGAATGTTCAAGACATTTTAAAATTTTATTTCATTTATTATTGCAAAACGTTGTACAACACCTATTATGTATGAAGACAATTTTTGGTCAAAGATAACCATTCACTTATGAAATTACAAAGCGGCTCTATTTTGTGTTACCTATATATGGGCATTCAACCACAATAGCAAATTTGTGTTGATACAATGCCAGTTTCATAAAAATCCGGTTAAATTATAATATCCAATTAGAAGATGCACAATTTTCATACTGGTCATATTTTGAGCAAAAGACAGTCGGACTGATAAGTTTCTCCTTGTAAATACCATTGGCGTTTTACAACAATTTGAAAACCAATTTGGAAAAGCTGGATGTTACTCTCTTGCACACAGTCACGAGACAATTACTAGTTGAAGACTGACCAATGATAAACCTTTATTAGTATATTTTTACACATTGTGCACGTGGATGTAATGAAAAAGGACAGACTCAAGTGTAGATCTTCAAGCACACTTTAAGGGGAGCCAAAGATGCCTATGCTGCCCATGTAAAAATTGCTAAGTTTGAGGAACATTTATGAATAATCCACTAAATAGAAAAATTTGAACTTTTTTCAACACACAGAGCGGCTTAGTATTGCAGTTATGATCTAGAGCATCTTTGCTAGTTTGCTTTCAGTATTTTTTTTTACTATTGACCCAACATTTTTTTTACAAAAAAATTGCTTTATTTAATCAAATTGAAACAAAACTACTCAACATATTGCCAAATGCCTGTGTTACAATATAAATTTGACCACAAGGAGTGCTGTCTAAAAATTTCATCTCTCTAGTTTGAGTGAATTTTGAGAAAATTCTAATTTACAAGAAATGGCTGTCAAAGTTTCTTAATACGTTCCTGCACTATAGGATGGATTATCAGGGTCTTCTTCTTCATCCTCCAAAAGCTTCCTTTTTGTTTTTCTTTTCTGGCCTGTTGTTCCATTATATTTCATATCCCTTCCTCTTCTTTCTGCTCATCTTATCCTCTCTCTGTGAATATTTCTTAGTGCTCGTACAGTGTTTAACCCAGCTGGAAATCCTAATGCCTTCAGTACTTCACACTGTTTTCTCAATTGTAGGTTGCTATTGCATCATAAATTCCAAAGTGCAATGTTTTTATGCTTGCAAACACCCTTTTAGGAATCATTGTCCAAATTAAATTGTTATCGCTCTCATTAGGATTTTGTGTTTTTCCGTGTAACAATTCCGGCTGTGTTGTCATGAAAAACTTGTTTTATTGCTTTTATCACATCTGCTGGAAAACCAAGTCCTTTTTGGCAATATATTTGCACCAGGAATCTTTTGGATGCAGACTGTGTTGAGGGCATTCGTTGGAAGAGGCACTACGAAGAACAATGCCCACACTGCTTTTTGCGTGTCACTAGCATTACTAGTATTTTACCTTATTGCGTACCCATAGTATCTCTGTAGACGTTCAATCATTTCATCAGTACACCTGCCTCTCCCTTGTATTGACTTTCCGTCACTGAGCTTAGTTGAACACAAAGTTTGCTTGAGCCTTTAAAGCTGTGCACCCTTCAAGTTTTGCACATGCCCAGTGCATTCCAACTTCTGAACTACAAATTCATTTCCATATGGTTTCAGTTCCTGTATAGTATTGAAACCTTTGGAGTCACCATCCCCAGGGTAGTATTTGCACCTAACATTGTATCTGGGAACTGAACGTTCAGAAATTTGTTTCACTCCTTCCACTTCCATAGCTCCACTTGATCCACTAAAATTTGCCTCACAGATACCGCTGTGCTCTCCTTTGATTTTATTTATGAACTTTCAATGTTTTGACAATATTGTTCTTATCACTTTTGCACTATCACCACAAGTAGCAGTTATGACCTCATTCAGGAAGTTAAGTACCCTCTTTTGCCAGCAAACATCTGATGCGACTACAAAGTCCCTATCGATTCCTTCACTGCTTCCTTCATGGGTTTTAAAGCCACATCTTCAATAGAGGATCCTACGAGTTCACAGTAGTAACCAAATTTGCTTGGAGGCGATGGCAAGTTCATAATGCCACAAAACAGTTTACCAGCAGCAGATCCTTTTCCAATAGATCGAAGACCATGTACAAGTCAAACATTCACACCAAACCCTTAGATTGCCTATTTTCACCAAAGAGACTGGCATGTGAATTGTACAAAGTCACTTCATACTTACAACATGTACAGATTATCTTCATCTCACAAGCTAAACCAAAGTTCTTTGTTATCTCTAGTCGTACTCCTACACTTGAACAGATTTTTCACAGAACACACTTTCAGCACAGAAAATAACAGTCCGATATTCAGTACTTCATTAATATTATCATGTCACTCATATATTCACAAAATCTGTCACTTCCACCAGTCAATTTCTTGCTAGAAGATGTCTCAGGGCTATGGCCAGCCATGTGTTGATTAGCAGAAGAACGCATTATTTCCATAAGTACATCATCACAACTGGGTATTAGTGTTAATTTTCTTTTCCCTACATTCTTCCTCTTCTTATATACACGATTACCAAAAATGGCATCAGAACCAGAGTAATGCTTTACACGAGAAGCATAATATTACTAACAACAGGCGCAACATTGAAGTAATTCAGATCAATCAATAACAAAGAGATGATGTTCCATGCCCCTAGCGCTTTATTTGTCACAGAAAACAATTTAGCCAACCTTTGCACAATCACTGTCTGGGTAACATAAGGAAATATACAACTTCAGGACGAGAAAATGCCAAGTAGTTTGTCAAGAAATCACGAGAGGGTGTCAGATGCATTTAGTGGCCCCGCCAATTTCCTCCGCAGGCGTGGGAGAAAATGGTAATAACTCCACTTCTAGGGCGAATAGAACAATAATTCAAAGTTTTCATTAAAGAGGAATTTTCTCATCACTTTCTGATAGCAAAAAAATAGTATTTTTTGGATTTGACCACCTCCCCTTACTAATTTTGAGAAACCAATAGACAAGGAAGCATCTAGGCAAATTGCGGATTTTCCAAATTAAAATATATGATTTAACTTCTGGTATGCACATTGTATTTAGTTTGTCACAATGGTGATAGTATAAATTTTAGGTCACAGAGAGACTAGCATAGAGATAGTAGAATTGAGGATGTTCATTCATGTGTTAACACAAACAGCACAGGACAGATGGCATTATGCAAACAACCAACAGCACGGTCATTTGAGATTTAGGTTGGTCTGATACTGCTTTACTGGATGGTGACTGTTAAAATTGATTGTGCTTATTTTGTAATTCTTAAAAAATGGTATTGTTTGTAAACCTTGAAATTAAAGGCTATGATGAAAAATTTGAGCAGGTCTGGCTGCAGTGAAAGTAAAGGTAAACATTTCCTGAAACCTGCAAAAATTAAATCAGAATTTTTTAAAAATGTGTGTGAGCAATTCCTGAGAAAGATACAAACCTGATGGTCAACAGTTTTGAGAGCGGTTCGCATTTCACAGAGTAGCTTATAACAGAAGCAGTCTTGTTTATCCTCTGTGATAAACAAGTTGATTTTCCGCGAGAAAGATGGTCTTTAAAAGTTTGGAACTGTTCCACATTTTCGTCCAAGTTTACCCATTGAAGATATTAAACAAAAGAAAACAGCCAGTAATAACAATAGAAAAACTGTTTTATAGAAAATAAAATGACTGCAATGTTGGCAGAGTTTCCTCTGTCCAATAAAACACATGGAACTAATTCATGCCAGTTGCAACAACAGTTTCATTAAAAATAATAGTGAAGTGTTAGTGACTAAATATTTTATGATTGTGAAATAAACTTAGAATTGCCACTACAAAAATAAGTCCACAAAGACATCTGTTTGCATGTGAAAAGGAGAAGACAAATCTATGGTATTTCCTAGATCATAGAAAATTCAGGAAGGAACAGAAAATCTTGGTTGATACAGTCGTACTGAGGTGCCAATTGAAAAGTAATGTTTCTTCTAGGCAGCATACTTCTAAAAATTAAGTCACTCATTGGGTAAAAGCATTGCTTCCATACTTCTAAAAATTAAGTCACTCATTGGGTAAAAGCATTCTTCAAGCATAAATTCTTGCCACTAGTTCTGGAAAAATATCTCTGAAATTTACAAAAGATTAACTATTGGATGTACATTAGCAATATCTGAGTAGTTACGGAAAACAGAATTCAGACTCTATGTCTTGACAACACAATTTAGACAAGGTCCACTTGAATCTTATTTTCACATTTTTGCAATGATCATCCATCTGTAATAGACTTCAACTTGCACATATTGTAGTATTTACATTCTTGTAAAACAGCCATTATCATCTGGTAGAAACTATGGCTTCAAGTGTGCATGCTCATTGGCATCATATGTTAACCATATGCAGACATTAGCTAAACATTTGGAGAAGAAGAAAATAGGTAGAATTAGGGAACTGGAAAATATACTGAAGGAAATGCTTTGTGTTCCACATATACAAACCAAAATACAATCAAATTCACAACATATGTAGCACGTTCTTGAAAGAAACTCTGCAAAGAAATATTTCATTAACCATCTGGTGGGTTACATGGACAATTAAGCAAGAAGAGGTAGAAAAATTTTATAATTATTTGTGCCTTTTGAGTGGGAATTCATCTGACATGCCAGTCTCCTTAATTATGTCTGTTACAGCTTATCACTCTTACTAAAGAAAGAATTTCTTCATATATACATCAAAATGTGTATATTATTTACACACACACACAAATCACAGGTGTAGTATGAGTCCTCTGATGTTTCCTCTATGTATTGATCTTCCCTTTATAATGATATCCAGGGTCTTCAGGATCCCAAACACTTGCCTTGGCACATTTGCTTCAACTGCAGCAATGTATACAACACTGAAGATTGGGCTACGCCAACTTTTGTTGCTATTGTCTTACTAGAATAGACTTCCTGCTAGAATAGCCTTCCTGCTAGAATAGCCTTCCTGATACCGAGCTACAATTACAACATGTTTTTTAATTCCAATCTCCCACTTATGTCTCATTAGGAGGTAATATGCTATGAACTTGATCAGGTACACAAACAAACTGCTACATGCACACTGTGTACTGTACACTAACGTGAACTGATTGCTTCACAGACAGCTGAATGAGGGAGCCGTGTTTGAATGGAACCGTCTTAGGTAAAAGCAGGTCTGTGTTGTGAATACTCATCAGCACCCTTCTTTGCGAACAGCAGTCAAATACACAACAGAAAGCACATAGCCTTTACACGTTTATATATATATATATATCATCAGAACAGGGATATGATAGAATATTCCAAATGAAATCTCTGTTTTAACCGTAAATCCATAGTTGTCATAATTGATCAAAAACTTTAGACCTGACTGTATTTTCACAGAAACAAGGATGATTGAGGCAACAAACCAAATAAATCATAAGTACATTATCTCTCTGTAAGGACCAAATCCATTTGTCTCTTATATCAAGATACTCAGAAAGTATTACTGAACAACTTCTGAACGTTTGTCACTGGAGTCAAGATGGCGTCGAATGAAAAGTGTAACGATACGTCTGTCTCTACACGTAAGAAATGCTGAAAACGTGTGATAAAAGGAATCTCGTGCGTAAAGTGCAATTTTTGGCTTCGTGAGAGGTGCGCAAAAGTGAACCTAAAATTCATTAGTGACGAAGCTCCGTGGACATACACCGACTGTTTGTAGTGGGAAACATCAGAACTTGTAAGTACCATAAAGTCGAAAGAAGAAATAATTAAAGTGCTACAAAGTGATATCGGAACTCTCAAAAAAGAGATTCAGTCTGTGAAAGAAGAAAACGCAAAGCTAAAAAGAAAATCGGCAAGCTGCGTATGTGGAAACCCATTACAGAACAAAACAAACAAATGTGAGGTCTCTTTGTGTGCAAACTCCGTTACCGAGCAAAAAACAAAACCGTGAAAACTAACATGTGCATATTCCGGCAAAAACAGTGGCAGGAAGCGAAACATGTGGTAATTCTGTAAACTCCCGCGTGCAAACTCCGTTTCTGAGAAGTAAACAAACCTGTGTAAACTCGCATGTGCAAATCCCAGTGAAAACAGCGGCGGAAAACGAATCATGCGGTAAATCTATAATCAAATATAACTGGAAAACTGTGACGTATAAGAAAAATGATAAATGTGAAAGCAATCCAGCAAAACAGATCGACAAAAGTGATTTCTTTGTTATTGGAGATTCCATGTAAAAAAATGTAGTGGTGCCGAACTGTAAAGTCTATGTTCGCCCTGGAATCCCACCACAGCAGATTGTGAAACATTTCAACAACATTAGGAACACGGAAAAATCCAACCAAAACAGCAATGATTCCAACACAAATTTTAAAGGCATGATAATTCACGTAGGGACCAACTCTATTAGAAGCAGCAGACAAGAAGAAATCATAAATGATATTTGTAAAGTAATTCGGTCAGCCAAAGGTTTGTTTACAAGCTCCAGAATTGTTATCAACGGAATTCCACAAAGAAGATCGGTGAGTAACACGTATATAAACAAAATATACACTGGCATCAGGGAACAGTGCGACGAACTTGATGTTGTATTTGTTGACCAAAATAAATTTCTCGACGACAAATGTCTTGGTAGGGATGGCCTGCACCTAAACAGACTAGGTGCAGTGACTTTCAGCAAAATGCTCCTGGACTCACGTAAAATTATAAAAAATAAGGGAATCTGATACAGTCTGAAGGGGGTGACTATCCAAGAATACCATAAGCAAACAGAAAACGCGAGTGTAATCGTAATAAGGAAGCAGTTGAACCAACACAGAACGACATTAAAACGAAAAGAAGTGGGAACGCAAATAGTGTTGGCAAAAATTACTTAACAGTTGTTAACCAAAATACATGTTCCCTAGCAAATAAGACCCAACAGCTAGAAGTGGAGCTGGAGTCTACAGAGTGCTCAGTTGTTTGTCTCACTGAGCATTGGTGCAATGAGGCTGAAATTAATCAATTAGTCTTGCAGTCTTATAAATTACTGTGTGCATACGGTAGGACTTCTATGAAGTGTGGAGGGTGTTGTATTTATGTAAATCAAAATTATAAGAATAAGACCAGAAGCGATATATGTGAATGAGTGAAAAGCAACATTTTGAACTGGCAGCAGTTGAAATCAGGGACCAATACAGGTGTAGGAATTTGATTATCTTATGTATATACAGATCTCCTAGTGGAGACTTCAACATCTTTTTCTCCAAACTTAATCATGTTCTTGACAAGATGTCCACTCCAAAGAACCACATTCTCATATGTGGAGTTCTAAATGTAGATAAACTGAATCCTGGTGCTACATGGGACTCATTACTAACTCTTGCTCAAAGTTTCAATCTAGTTCCAATGGTTAACAGTGCAACAAGAATAATAAAATACTCAAAGACAGCTGTTGATCAGGTATTAACAGATTTAGGCAAAGAAAACTGTGAGGTGGTGGTAGCAGAGCCAGGATTATCTGATCACTCACGTCAAATCATTAATATAAAAGTGGCTCCAGAAGAAACAAAGAAAACGCATATTTACAGACGAATTTTTTCTAAACAAAATAGATATGAGTTTGCCAAAAAGATAGCAGGACAAACATGGGACTCAGTTTAGAGGTAGATGCAAATGAAAAATTCAAAACTTTCATGATATTGTTTAAATTAAATTTTGAACAAACATTTCCTAAAGTGTTATGTCCATTATCAAATGGTTCAAATGGCTCTAAGCACTATGGGACTCAACTGCTGTGGTCATAAGTCCCCTAGAACTTAGAACTACTTAAACCTAACTAACCTAAGGACAGCACACAACACCCAGCCATCACGAGGCAGAGAAAATCCCTGACCCCGCCGGGAATCGAACCCGGGAACCCGGGCGTGGGAAGCGAGAACGCTACCGCACGACCACGAGATGCGGGCTATGTCCATTATCAACAGCAGTAAAAAACAAGTGGGTTACAAAAGGCAACAAAAAATCGTCTGAAACAGTAAAGCACCTGAGCTCCATTAAACACAGCCAAACTAATCCTGCTTTCTCACTCCTTTATAAAAGATATAGGAAAATATTGCTTGCAGCAAAGAGAGCTCATAACTCCAAACTGGTTCTCTCTGCTGAAAACAAAAATAAGGCAGTATGGATGATTGTAAAGCAGGAAATGGGTACCAGGAAAATGAATCTGTAAAACTTGAAAATCAAAGAGGATGGGACTCTAATAAAAGACCCAATATATTTAGCAAACTATATAAATGATTATTTTAGTAGCATAGGAATAAAACTAAAGGAAAATTTTCTAACAGCCCCTCAGATCGAAAAGCCAAATAATGGTGTATCACACTCAATGATTCCCAACAACACAGGAAGAAGTCTACAAAGCAGTCAGCAAACTGAAAAACAAAAACTCAGCTGGTCTGAATGAAGTCCCCATTTTTATAATTAAGGACTGTATCAAGAGCCTGCATCCACCTTTAGTTGAGAGAAATCAATCTTTCAAACAGGGCTACTTTCCAGACTATTTAAAATGTGCTAAATTACTACCTCTCTTCAAAAAAGGTGATGCAGGAAAAATTGAAAATTATAGGCCAATTTCTCTACTCTCATGCTTTGCAAAAATATTAGAAACTATTATGAAAGATAGGCTAATGAATTATTTAAATAAATACAACTTGCTGTCTGTTGACCAGTTTGAATTTCGATCAGGGAAAAGCACAGAATCAGCAACAGCACACCTCACAAAACACATTCTAGAAACATTAGATAAAGGGAACTACACAACAGGTATATTTCTTGATCTAACTATAGCGTTTGATACAGTTGACCACAACATATTGTTAAATAAGTTAGATGAACTGGGAATAAGGGGACTTGTGGAAAAGTGGTTCCAGTCTCACATATTTCAAGTTGCTCAAACTGTATTGTAAAGTGTACTTCAGATCCAAATTATGTAAATATAGTTGTCCCGCAGGGTAGTGTCCTTGGCCCAATACTATTCCTCATTTACATAAATGACTTCGCACAGAGCATCCAGCATGGGCAAACAACATTGTTTGCAGATGACTCAAATGTTCTAATCAGTGACAAATCACCAGATGCACTGAAAGGAAAAGCCAAACAAACACTAAACAGTGTACATGAGCGAGCATCCAATAATAAACTAACTCTAATTTTTTTAAAAATGCTGTTAACTTCTATGGCTGCAAAAAACACACTATAACAACTTTAAGTTAAACGATGAAACTACAGAATGTGTAGACTACACAAAATTTCTTGTTATGCAGTTAAAGTGGGAAGAACATATTAAAATACTCAGTAACAGAAACGCTACAGCATGCTATGCTCTTAGAATTCTGACTGCAGTGTGTGATACTACATGTGTAAGATCTGTATATTTTTCTTATATCCACTCTGTTATTACCTATGAAATAATATTTTCGGAAGCCAACAGTAAAAATATTCAAATAGTTTTCAAATTACAGAAAACGTAATATTGGTAAACTGCAGGAGTATCCAGGGCAAGGTTCCTGAATTAGTATCTCTTATTGAAGGAAATAGTGCGCATATAGTATTAGGAACGGAAAGTTGGTTAAAACCGGAAGTGAACAGTAACGAAATCCTAGACACAGAATGGAATATATACCGCAAGGATAGGATAAACGCCAATGGTGGAGGAGTATTTATAGCAGTAAAGAATTCAATAATATCCAGTGAAGTTATTAGCGAATGCGAATGTGAAATAATCTGGGTTAAGTTAAGTATCAAAGGTGGGTCAGATATGATAGTCGGATGCTTCTATAGACCACCTGCATCAGCAACCGTAGTAGTTGAGCGCCTCAGAGACAACCTGCAGAACGTCGTGAAGAAGTTTCGTGATCATACTATTGTAATAGGGGGAGACTTCAATCTACCAGGTATAGAATGGGATAGTCACACAATCAGAACTGGAGCCAGGGACAGAGACTCTTGTGACATTATCCTGACTGCCTTGTCCGAGAATTACTTCGAGCAGATAGTTAGAGAACCAACTCGTGAAGCTAACGTATTAGACCTCATAGCAACAAATAGACCGGAACTTTTCGACTCCGTGAATGTAGAAGAGGGTATCAGTGATCATAAGTCAGTGGTTGCATCAATGACTACAAGTGTAATAAGAAATGCCAAGAAAGGAAGGAAAATATATTTGCTTAACAAGAGTGATAGGGCACAAATCGCAGAATATCTGAGTGACCACCATCAAACGTTCATTTCTGAGGAAGAGGATGTGGAACAAAAATGGACAAAATTCAGAAACATCGTCCAGTACGCCTTAGATAAGTTCGTACCGACTAAGGTCCAAAGCGAGGGGAAAGATCCACCGTGGTATAACAATCATGTACGAAAGGTACTACGGAAACAAAGAAAGCTTCATCATAGGTTTAAGAGTAGTCGAATCATAGCTGATAAGGAAAAGCTGAACGAAGCGAAAAAGAGCGTAAAGAGAGCAATGAGAGAAGCATTCAACGAATTCGAACATAAAACATTGGCAAACAATCTAAACAAGAACCCTAAAAAGTTTTGGTCATATGTAAAATCTGTAAGCGGATCTAAATCCCCTATTCAGTCACTCGTTGACCACGATGGCACCGAAACAGAGGACGACCGAAGAAAGGCAGAAATACTGAATTCAGTGTTCCGAAACTGTTTCACTGCGGAAAATCGTAACACGGTCCCTGACTTCAGCCGTCGCACGGACGCCAAAATGGAAAATATTGAAATAAACGATATCGGAACTGAAAAACAACTGCTATCACTTAGTAGCGGAAAAGCATCCGGACCAGACGAGATACCCTTAAGATTCTACAGTGATTATGCTAAAGAACTTGCCCCCTTTCTATCAGCAATTTATCGTAGATCTCTGGAAGAACGTAAAGTACCTAGCGACTGGAAGAAAGCGCAGGTCGTTCCCATTTTCAAGAAGGGTCATAAATCAGATGCGAATAATTATAGGCCTATTTCGCTTACGTCAATCTGTTGTAGAATAATGGAACATGTTTTATGTTCTCGTATTATGACGTTCTTAGATAATACAAATCTCCTTCATCATAACCAACATGGATTCCGCAAACAGAGATCATGTGAAACTCAGCTCGCCCTATTTGTCCAAGAAATTCACAGTGCCGTAGACACTGGCGAGCAGATTGATGCCGTATTCCTGGACTTCAGGAAGGCATTTGATACGGTTCCGCACTTACGTTTAGTGAAAAAAATACGATCTTACGGAATATCGGACCAGGTTTGTGATTGGATTCAGGATTTCCTAGAAGAAAGAACACAACATGTCATTCTTAACGGTTCAAAATCTGCAGATGTAGAGGTAATTTCGGGAGTACCGCAAGGAAGCGTGATAGGACCTTTATTGTTTACAATATACATAAATGACTTAGTTGACAACATCGGTAGCTCCGTGAGGCTATTTGCAGATGACACGGTTGTCTACAAGAAAGTAGCAACATCAGAAGACTCGTACGTACTCCAGGAAGACCTGCAGAGGATTAATGAATGGTGCGACAGCTGGCAGCTTTCCCTAAACGTAGATAAATGTAATATAATGCGCATACATAGGGGCAGAAATCCATTCCAGTACGATTATGCCATAGGTGGTAAATCATTGGAAGCGGTAACGACCGTAAAATACTTAGGAGTTACTATCCGGAGCGATCTGAAGTGGAATGATCACATAAAACAAATAGTGGGAAAAGCAGGCGCCAGGTTGAGATTCATAGGAAGAGTTCTAAGAAAATGTGACTCATCGACGAAAGAAGTAGCTTACAAAACGCTTGTTCGTCCGATTCTTGAGTATTGCTCATCAGTATGGGACCCTTACCAAGTTGGATTAATAGAAGAGATAGACATGATCCAGCGAAAAGCAGCGCGATTCGTCATGGGGACATTTAGTCAGCGCGAGAGCGTTACGGAGATGCTGAACAAGCTCCAGTGGCGGACACTTCAAGAAAGGCGTTACGCAATACGGAGAGGTTTATTATCGAAATTACGAGAGAGCACATTCCGGGAAGAGATGGGCAACATATTACTACCGCCCACATATATCTCGCGTAATGATCACAACGAAAAGATCCGAGAAATTAGAGCAAACACGGAGACTTACAAGCAGTCGTTCTTCCCACGCACAATTCGTGAATGGAACAGGGAAGGGGGGATCAGATAGTGGTACAATAAGTACCCTCCGCCACACACCGTAAGGTGGCTCGCGGAGTATAGATGTAGATGTAGATGTAGATGTAGAAATGAGCAATTCGTATAATAACCAAGAGTGGCAGTGGGGCTCACTACCTCGAACATTTCCAAAAGCTGGATATCCTAACTGTCCCCTGTGAATACATTTTTCGAAGTATTATGTATGTAAAAAAAAATATTTACTGCTATGTAGAAAATTCTTTAGTACACAGCTATGAAACTAGAAACCAGTACAATCTGCATGTAGAGAGGAAAAATTAAGTTAAAACTCAGCAGAGATTGTTGTACAATGCCACTAAATTATATACTAAATTACCCAAAAATATAAAAGATATTGACACAATTGGACAGTTCATAACAAAACTAAAAAAAATTTATTAAATAAAATTTATTACGCAGTAACAGACTATTTGAATTAAAACATTTAGTGTAATTAAAGTAACCTGCATTGTAATACATGAGGAAATAATTATAATATGAAATCCAGAATTGCACAGTACTATAAGACAATTATTGTTGTTGTGGTCTTCAGACCTGAGACTGGTTTGATGCAGCTCTCCATGCTACTCTTTCCTGTGCAAGCTTCTTCATCTCCCAGTACCTACTGCAGCCTACATCCTTGTGAATCTGCTTAGTGTATTCATCTCTTGGTCTCCCTCTACGATTTTTACCTTCCACGCTGCCCTCCAATACTAAATTGGCGATCCCTTGATGCCTCAGAACATGTCCTACCAACTGATCCCTTCTTGTAGTCAAGTTGTGCCACAAGCTCCTCTTCTCCCCAATTCTATTCAGTACCTCCTGATTAGATATGTGATCTATCCATCTAATCTTCAGCATTCTTCTGTAGCACCACATTTCGAAAGCTTCTATTCTCTTCTTGTCTAAACTATTTATCGTCCACGTTTCACTTCCATACAAGGCTACATTCCATACAAATACTTTCAGAAACGACTTACTGAAATTTAAATCTATACTCGATGTTAACAAATTTTTCTTCCTCAGAAACACTTTCCTTGCCATTGCCAGTCCACATTTTATATCCCCTCTACTTCGACCATCATCCGTTATTTTGCTCCCCAAATAGCAAAACTCCTTTACTACTTTAAATGTCTCATTCCCTAATCTAATTCCCTCAGCATCACCCGACTTAATTCGTCTACATTCCATTATCCTCGTTTTGCTTTTGTTGATGTTCATCTTATACCCTTCTTTCAAGACACTGTCCATTCCGTTCAACTGCTCTCCCAAGTCCTTTGCTGTCTCTGACGGAATTACAGTGTCACCGGCGAACCTCAAAGTTTTTATTTCTTCTCCATGGATTTTAGTACCTACTCTGAGCTTTTCTTTTGTTTCCTTTATTGCTTGCTCAATATACAGATTGAATAACATCGGGGAGAGGCTACAACCCTGTCTCACTCCCTTCCCAACCACTGCTTCCCTTTCATACCCTTCGACTCGTATGACTTCCATCCGCTTTCTGTACAAATTGTAAATAGCCTTTCGCTCCCTGTATTTTACCCCTGCCACCTTCAGAATTTGAAAGAGAGTATTCCAATCAACATTGTCAAAAGCTTTCTCTAAGTCTACAAAAGCTAGAAACGTAGGTTTGTCTTTCCTTAATCTTTCTTCTAAGATAAGTCATAGGGTCAGTATTGCCTTATGTGTTCCAACATTTCTACGGAATCCAAACTGATCTTCCCCAACGTCGGCTTCTACCAGTTTTTCCATTCGTCTGTAAAGAATTCGCGTTGGTATTTTGCAGCTATGACTTATTAAACTGATAGTTCGGTAATTTTCACATCTGTCAATACCTGCTTTCTTTGGGATTGGAATTATTATATTCTTCTTGAAGTCTGAGGGTATTTCCCCTGCCTCATACATCTTGCTCACCGGATGGGAGAGTTTTGTAAGGACTGGCTCTCCCAAGGCCATCAGTAGTTCTAATGGAATGTTGTCTACTCTCGGGGCCTTGTTTCGACTCAGGTCTTTCAGTGCTTTGTCAAACTCTTCACGCAGTATCACATCTCCCATTTCATCTTCATCTACATCCTCTTCCATTTCCATAATATTGTCCTCAAGTACATCGCCCTTGTATAAGACCCTCTATATACTCCTTCCAACTTCCTACTTTCCCTTCTTTGCTTAGAACTGGGTTTCCATCAAAGCTCTTGATATTCATGCAATTGGTTCTCCTTTCTCCAAAGGTCTCTTTAATTTTCCTGTAGGTAGTATCTATCTTAACCCTATTGAGATAAGCCTCTACATCCTTACATTTGTCCTCTAACCATCCCTGCTTAGCCATTTTGCACTTCCTGTCGATATCATTTTTGAGACGTTTGTATTCCCTTTTGCCTGCTTCATTTACTGCATTTTTATATTTTCTCCTTTCATCAATTAAATTCAATATTTCTTCTGTTACCCAAGGGTTTCTACTAGCCCTCGTCTTTTAACTTATTTGATCCTCTGCTGCCTTCACTACTTCATCCCTCAAAGCTACCCATTCTTCTTCTACTGTATTTCTTTCCCCTGTTCTTGTCAATCGTTCCCTTATGCTCTCCCTGAAACTCTGTACAATCTCTGGTTCTTTCAGTTTATCCAGGTCCCATCTCCTTAAATTCCCACTTTTTTGCAGTTTCTTTAGTTTTAATCTACAGTTCATGACTAATAGATTGTGGTCAGAGTCCACATCTGCCCCTGGAAATGTCTTACAATTTAAAACCTGGTTCCTAAATCTCTGTCTTACCATTATATAATCTATCTGATACCTTTTAGTATCTCCAGGGTTCTTCCATGTACACAAGGATATAAAGCTAATGTAATATACTTTAAAAATGTTTGTAAATATTAATTTTATGTGTACAAATTGTAGGTATATTGTATTGTATATGATTTTGATGACGAAATCCACACAATGTAAATTGTTAAATGGATTAATAAAGAAATCAATCAATCAATCAGCTCTGGTTTACACTGTGAGTGTAAGCGAACAGGGTTGAAACTCAGACATCACCTTACCAAAGCTAATAATCAGAGGCATTTTGAAATATCAGATATTGAACAAAGAATCATCGGCATTTAAGAAAAATCATTCTTTCTATGTACAAAACACTCAGTGCTAATATAAGGATCTCTCTTTAATCACATATACAACAAGTGTAACAAATACCACAGTATCAATAAATGATCATATTGTTATAAATATTGATAGTGAACACGGTGTTGTACATGTAAAAGATATTGGATCCTCTAGTAATTACTGTGAATTAATAAAAGACATAGCTGCAATGGATATGTCAATCAGACTACACGCTTATAAAAGAGCTCTTTTGAAGCTCAAAATTCGAGATTTTTCAAGCATATCGTTAAACAGAAGCTGGAGTTAAACTTATGTCAAAGATGCAAATACAGGAAGTGGTGCTTGCTGCAAAAAAGTCAGCAAATGACTAAGCAATACTTAATGCTAATAACAAAAACAAATCAGATTGAAAAACAGTGTGAAGAGGGCAGAGAAATCACAGGCTTCAAATAAAGTAAAAATTTTAGTGAAGCGTTTATCAGATCACAAGTGCATTAACGTAAAATGTCTTCAAGACAGCATCTTAGAACCAATACATGACTGGTGCGTACGTTCGTAGTGTTTTTCCTCAATAAATAATAATAAACACATCAAATAGACATAACAGAGACTTTAGCCATCAATGACGTATTTTCCTTCACTATTTACAACCGTTTGCCGCTGCTGCGGTAGCATTTTCGATTCGGCGACAGCAGAAATGGCGTGGTTTTGAGGCGAAGAACACGCCGAGCCATGTTTGGAGTCCATTTTCATTCGAAAAAGGGAGTCCCTTTAAATTTGTTCGATGTTGTTGTTGTGGTCTGCAGTCCAGAGACTGGTTTGATGCAGCTCTCCATGCTACTCTATCCTGTGCAAGGTTCTTCATCTGCTTAGTGTATTCATCTCTTGGTCTCTCTCTACGATTTTTACCCTCCATGGTGCTCCCTAATACTAAATTGGTGATCCCTTGATACCTCAGAACATGTCCTACCAACCGATCCCTTCTTCTAGTCAAGTTGTGCCACAGATTTCTCTTGTCCCCAATTCTATTCAGTACCTCCTCATTAGTTATGTGATCTACCCATCTAATATTCAACATTCTTCTGTAGCACGACATTCCAAATGCTTCTATTCTCTTCTTGTGCAAACTATTTATCATTCACGTTTCACTTCCACACATGGCTATACTCCATACAAATAATTTCAGAAAAAAACTTCCTAACACATAAATCTATAGGACCTCCTTGATGTAAACACTTTTCTCGTCTTCAGAAACGCTTTTCTTGCCTTTGCCAGTCTACATTTTATATCCTCTCTACTTCGATCGTCATCTGTTATTTTGCTCCCCAAATAGCAAAACTCATTTACTACTTTAAGTGTCTCATTCCCTAATCTAATTCCCTCAGCATCACCCAATTTAATTCGACCACATCCCATTATCCTCGTTTTGCTTTTGTTGGTGTTCAAGACACTGACCTTTCCATTCAACTGCTCTTCCAGCTCCTTTTCTGTCTCTGACAGAATTACAATGTCATCGGCAAACCTCAAAGTTTTTACTTCTTCTCCATGGATTTTAATTCATACTCCGCATTTTTCTTTTCTTTCTTTTACTGCTTGCTCAATATAGGGGAACCTGGCCTAAAATAACACACCCTAAGCAAAACTGACTCTATACTCGATATTTATTGATATTTGTTTGTACAAAGTTGCAAACACGAAGATAACTATCAAACGTATGTTTTAGTACACAAGATATTTTGAAAAAAGAAAAATTTTTTTTCAGAAAATTAACATTGCAAAATTACTTCAGTGTTTCATGTTAGCCTAGTTACTGAGGGTAAAATGAAACACTTGTAGGTCATTTTACCCTAGTAAAAATACCATGTTATAAAGTATTCAGTCTTTGCATATGTCACATACAAATCTCTTAGCCGTCCTAGGAAGACCTGCGCATTCAGCATGTGCCCACATGGCACATTTTACACACTGCAGCCAAGTCTCCCTAGGCTTAGAACGACTAAAAAGGTCATTGCAGTAAATACAAGGAGCATCGTCCTCATCATCACCCCCGCCCAAAATATCTGCTTCGTCTTCAGTTTCATCCCTGAATATCAGCTGTCTTTTTGCATTTCTTCCCGCTTTTCTCTCTTCTAATGCTCGCTTTCTGTGGTGTTCGTACTGTAAGACCTTCAGTACACACACCGTCAGATTATTTGACTTGTCGCTCTAACGAAGTAGGCGAGTGTCAGCAATATGTCTCGTGGTCTTATCGTGGCCTGTTAATCTTCTGCCGTTAGGTCAGACGATAGAAATGCCACTGGCACGCTTTGATTAATTTTCACACACATTTATTAAAATAATAACAAGCATAAAAATTACTTATTTTGGTTCTGGATGCTATTTACAATTGACAATCTGAAGTTCCTTTGGTATTGGTACGTTAATCTTATTCTCACATATATCTCTGATACTTGACAAAAGTGTCTATACATTTATCTTCATGGCTATGTACAGGAATATGGTAATCTTATTAGGCGCAGACTGAAACTTGACTATAGACTGGTACAGACAAATGTAGAACTCGTACAGACAAATGCAGATTGGTACAGACTGGTGCAGACAAATGGAGACTGACTAATCGGAGGTCTGTACACTCATTATAATATCTCGCGAGTTCATGTATCACTGCACGAGTGTGATCCACTAGGAGACAAGGTTCTACATTAGCAGCAATCTCATTGGCTGCGTTACATATTAATACGCGGATCGGCAGAAGCAGAATTTGGTCCGTCTCAATGGCAGCGCCATCTCGTAGTGCAGAGACGGACGAGCGCTGCGCCTGCACTGTTGTGCTTAGCGGGGCGCGCTCTAGTGGGAAAGTTGTGTACGTACTGAGTACGCGGAACTATGTGCACAGCACTTTCCCGCAACCTTTGCTTGTAAGTTTAATAGATATGGACTACTGGTTAAAATTTGGGAACCATCCCGTTTTCTTTTGCTTCGAACATAAGATCCAGATGCTGATGGGACTGGTAATATATCCTGTGGTAAACTCGGATATGTTGGGTCTCGGAACAGTATGTTCCCCTTAGATCTGGACTATTCTCACTATTTTCATTAGAACCGTATGGAAGTCTAACGTCTTCTTTTGAAGTCGAGTCATTCTGGATACGTTGTTCTTCTGAATGTGTTGGCTCAACTAAATTCTCCACTGTAACTTCTCCATTGCCAGTCTCTTCGCGCTCTTCATCAATGCTTGTTACTAAAAAAGGCAAAAATTCGTGCTCCGGAAATATTTGTGGGTTGAACGGCCAAATTTCGGTTTTCCTGAAACCACTTAAGGCACTAGGCTACTAATAGTAGCAGCTTTTCCATATGCCTCACAAAATATTTCAGCTACCTGAAATTGAGTTATGACTCTTCCAGGATGATTTTTTAACTACATTGTGGCAGACTGATCATAGTAAGTCTTCAGGGGAGTATAGAAACATACATCTAGAGGTTGCAGCTTGTGTGTGCAATGAGGAGGAAAAGAAATCATAATTATGCCGTTTTCTCTCGCGTAGGTGACTACTTCTAAGCCTTTATGCGTACTATGTCCATATAATAGTAATAAAACCTTGTTATCTTTGCTTCCATTTGGATACTTTTGAAAATGTTTAAACCAAGTGAGAAATGAATCTCCCGTCATCCAGCCAGACCCACTAGGCAGCCCTAGTGATCCTGTAGGTGCGCCATCTAAAAGCTTGTGCTTCCATCTTTTCCTTGGAAAAAGTAGAGTTGGCGGGATAAAGTTTCCTGATGAACTCATGTAGCATACAACAGTAACATGCTGTACTCTCTGTGCACTGGTGATTGTCCCAACTTGTTTTTTACCAGTTGCCGCAAACACTTTTTGAGGTTTCTACACTGTGAAAGTGTTGATTCGTCAATATTCCATACTCTAGCGGGCTCAATATTATTTTTCTGTAATGTTTGTTCAAGAATGTTAAAAAACTTTTCTGAGAGAAATGTCTGGATTTCTCTTTCGAAAACCCCTAAGCCAATCCCAGCTTGCCATTTCATCTTTTTTGCTGAATCTGTGAGGTATTATATTTTGCTCTGCTAACTGAAAAGTTAATTTTCGTATATCGTTACATCTAAAACCAAACATTCGGGATTCTAAATCTTTTATGTGATCGACCAGCAATGTTTCAAGTCTCTTAGAAAATGTTGGGATGAATCTTCCCAAGCCTTTGCCTGCTCCAGTGATACGTTTATTTTTTCCCATAACTCTTCGACGTAACGTAGCTTTTGGAACACCAAATGTCTTTGAAGCTTTTAGCCATCCCATATCTTCTCTTTCAATAGCTTGAATAGCTTGTTTCATTGAGTCTTTGTTCCATGACTGACGATCTGTCTCTCATGTATCTCCCAACCATTTGGGTTGAAAAGAAGCTGAGTATTACGCACTTTTGAAGTCGAGTCATTCTGGATACGTTGTTCTTCTGAATGTGTTGGCTCAACTATATTCTCCACTGTAACTTCTCCATTGCCAGTCTCTTCGCGCTCTTCATCAATGTTTGTTACTAAAGAATGATGTTTTATGATCCTACATAGACAGCATACTTAAAAAGTTAGGTGGTGGTGGTGGTTAGTGTTTAACGTCCCGTCGACAACGAGGTCATTAGAGACGGAGCGTAAGCTCGGGTTAAGGAAGGATTGGGAAGGAAATCGGCCGTGCCCTTTCAAAGGAACCATCCCGGCATTTGCCTGAAACGATTTAGGGAAATCACGGAAAACCTAAATCAGGATGGCCGGAGACGGGATTGAACCGTCGTCCTCCCGAATGCGAGTCCAGTGTGCTAACCACTGTGCCACCTCGCTCGGTAAAAAAAAAAAAAAAAGTTAGGCATATGACATTATTATATTGCATCAATTACTATCAGCCAGCAGTTATAGCCTACACCTACAAATATTTCTGTATATAAAACATTTACGATATAAAATTTTGCCGAGCGCTCTAGGGCGCTGCAGTCATGGACAGTGCGGCTGGTCCCGGCGGAGGTTCGAGTCCTCCCTCGGACATGGGTGTGTGTGTCTGTCCTTAGGATAACTTAGGTTAAGTAGTGTGTAAGCTTAGGGACTGTTTCACACACATATGCACATACATATGATATATAATTTCATTATCTTATTAACCCCGTTTTGTTGTTTTTACTATTATAATTAATTTTAATACGTAAACACACCAATAAACATTCAAAATATACGATTTATCTGCCAGGGTAAATGACCCACTGTTTCATTATACCCAAGTAACAGGAGTAACATTTTACCCTGAACAGCCATTTTGTACTCGGAACAACAGACGCATGACCAGCTTATGTCCATCAACAAAACTTTGTAGTCTACAAAAAAAAAAAGAATACGGTTCCGTGACCTTAATTTACATTTTTGACAACAATATAATAAAGCACGTGTTTAGAGCATTATGTGGCTTACCGATGTTAGATCAGCAACTGCAGATTACGACTTTGAGCTCTAGCACGGAAAATAAACACAAGAGGCGCACGCCATTAGCACAGTACCACTACTACCAACTTATTAATTGCGCACTACACTAGATTTAAAGCTGAGTATCATGGTATTCGAGAAACAAGTGGTGTGTCACTTTATCCTAGCATTTCATTTTCGGCCAGGCTCCTCTAGAGATTGAATAACACCGGGGATAGGCCACAACCCTGTCTCACTCCCTTCCCAACCACTGCTTCCCTTTCATGCCCTTAGACTCTTATAACTGCCATCTGGTTTCTGTACAAATTGTAAATAGTCCTTCCCTCGATGTATTTGACCCCTGCCACCTTCAGAATTTGAAAGAGAATATTCCAGCTAACATTGTCAATAGCTTGCTCTAAGTCAACAAATGCTAGAAACGTAGGTTTGCCTTTTCTTAATCTATCTTCTAAGATAAGTCGTAGGGTCAGTATAGCCTCACGTGTTCCATTATTTCTATGGACTCTAAACTGACCTTCCCCAAGGTCAGCTCCTACCAGTTTTTCCATTCGTCTGTAAAGAATTCGTGTTAGTATTTTGCAGCCGTGACTTATTAAACTGATAATTCGATAATTTTCACATCTGTCAATACCTGCTTTCTTTGGGATTGGAATTATGATTTTGTTCTTGAAGTCTGAGGGTATTTCGCCTGTCTGATACATCTTGCTCAACAGATGGAAGATTTTTGTCAGGGCTGACTCTCCCAAGGCTATCAGTAGTTCTAATGGAATGTTGTCTACTCCTGGGGCCTTGTTTCGACTTAAGTCTTTCAGTGCTTTGTCACACCCTTCACGCAGTATCATATCTCCCATTTCATCTACATTTACATCCTCTTCCATTTCCATAATGTTGTCCTTGTGTAGGCCCTCTGTATACTCCTTCCAACTTTCTACTTTCCCTTCTTTGCTTACAAGTGGGTTTCCATCTGAGCTCTTGATATTCATCATACAAGTGGTTCTCTTTTTTCCAAAGGTCTCTTTAATTTTGCTGTGAGGCAGTTTCTATCTTACCCCTAGTGATATATGCCTCTACATCCTTACATTTGTCCTCTAGCCATCCCTGCTTAGCCATTATGCACATCCTGTCGATCTTATTTTTGAGACGTTTGTATTCCTTTTTGCCTGCTTCATTTACTGCATTTTTATATTTTCTCCTTTCATTAATTAAATCCAGTATTTCTTTTGTTACCCAAGGATTTCTAATAGCCCTCATCTTTATACCTACTTGATCCTCTATTGCCTTCACTATTTCATCTCTCAAATCTACTCATTCTTCTTCTACTGTATTTCTTTCCCCTGTTCTTGTCAATCGTTCCCTAACGCTCTCCCTGAAACTCTCTACAACCTCTGATTCTTTCAGTTTATCCAGGTCCCATCTCCTTAAATTCCCACAATCTCCTTAAATTCCCACCTTTGTTCGATAGAAAGAGTATAATTGGAAAACCTGAGGATGTAAGATCAACCCCAACTCCTGTATAATGTTTTCTGTCAATCTAGCGGAATGCAGGTAGGTGTTAGTGCAGAATAGCATAACTGCGCCCTGTCGTCCTGGTCGGTGTTATTTGATTTCATCTGCAAGAAGACTCAGTTGTTCACAGTAAATGTCAGCAATGATTGTTATACATTGGAGAAGCAAGTCATATTCCACCACACTATCGCTGTTGTTCCACTGGATGCTTAAAATTATCTTTTTGGATGTGCACAGGTCTTTGTATGGGGAGTTGCTGCTTTGTTTGGGCTCAGACATTCCTTTGTTTTCCTTATGTTTCCATGAGGACAACATTTCTTGTCGCTGGTACAGCGTCCGCCTCCGTAGCACAGCGGTAGCGTTGCCGCCTACCACACAAGGGGGTCTGGGTTCGATTCCAGGCAGGGAACTGGGTGTTGTTTGTCCTTCATCATCATTTTCATCATCATTAACATGCAAGTCGCCGAAGTGGCGTCAACTAAAAAAAGGACTTGCCATATGGCAGCCGAACCCCGAAGGGGATATCCCGACCAATAAATGCCAACAATTTCATTTCATGGTGCAGTGTAGGAACGGTTGGTGTTGTTCATGAGCAAACTGATAACAAGCAAGCAGAGATGTACATGTGACCACCTGTTGATTTTTTTTATTTTGGCTTAGAGCATACGATACCCATACACCCGATTTTTTAACTTACTCCATTGAATCAAATGTCACACAATGGTGGAATGACCCATAAGGTCGTCCTGAACGTGGAGAGTCACCAATGTCAAACTGATCCTCCTTAAAACGAGAAAACCATTTTCTTGCCCTTCTCTAATGACCTTACCTCATGCATTGCGCGAATGTTTCATAAACGCATGTCTTTAACTGCCTTTCACCAACCAACACCAGTTGTCAGCTAATTCACATGGTTTGTGGGCAGACTTTGCCATTTCTGAGTATTTCACCTCATTCCAAATTTGTTTAATGATCATGAAAAGCTGGTATTTTACGCAAGTAGGAATTGGCTTAAGAACTATGTCCATCACACAACCTCCGTAGCATCCTATGTTGGAAATTTAAACACTAATAGGATCCAAACAGTTTAGCCCAATTAACTGTTAACAAAAGGATTTTCTGTGGCGTTTTCCACCTGCAGCTCCAATATCCATCTCAACAGTGCAACGCCGTCTTCGAGAAAATAGGATCCAAACAGTTTAGCCCAATTAACTGTTAACAAAAGGATTTTCTGTGGCGTTTTCCACCTGCAGCTCCAATATCCATCTCAACAGTGCAACGCCGTCTTCGAGAAAAAGGTGTCAAGGTTGTGCAGAGCAGCCAGAAAACCTTTAGTCATCAACAAAATAAGGTAAGAAGATTACAGTGGGTACAGAAACATAACTGGAGCTATGGTCCAACGCGTTGTTCACAGGCAAATGAAAGTTTGAAGTATTTGGAAGCTATCAGAGAACGTATGTTCGTTGGTTTCATGGAGAACATATGAAGAGTTAGTGGGTGACACCAATGGTGAAGCATGGTGGAGGGTCAGTCATGGTGTGGGTATGTTTTACAAGCTATAAAGTAGGTTATCTAGTGAGAGTTAATGGAATATCCCTTGTCGTCCAAATGAAATGCAATAACTATGTAAGAGCCACCAGAGATCATGGGTCTTTCACATTTAAAAATACTCTGGAGGTATCCATGAACAACCTTCGGAGTTCTGATTCACTCTGTATATACACACTGGTGTGCCACACTTTAGGACAAAAGTAACTTTCCTGTGATGCGCCAGTGCTAAGAAACATAGATAAATGAAATTTCTACCATACATAGAAGGAACTGCTACAGTTTAGTACGGAAAATAATTGAAAGAAATACACAGTCAAACAAACTGAAATTACACTTTTATTCAAAGACAATGATTATCCTGAAGGCACTACAATTAATGATTGATCACTGATATTACAAATGGCGGGAAATGGTTTTACATAGCATGTGTGATCACCCTGGGTCACAATGCAAATTATGCAATGTGCTACCATGTTTACGACAAGGTTATTAAGGAGTTCTTGTGTTAGGGCAATCCAATCCTTCACCAAAATGGTTGACTACTGCTGGATGGTCTTTGGTGCACATGGATCAAGAACGATGGGATTTAGATCAGCAGAACAGACAGGTCATTCCATTCGCCAAATATTGTCTCATTCCATGAGCTCTTCTACATGTGCAGTTCAATGAAGTCATGCATTGGCATCCATAAAAATTAAGTCAGGACTGAATGCATCCCTGAAAAGATGGACTTGGGAAAGGATTGCAGTGTCACAATAACGTTGACTGATGAGCATACTATATTCAAATACCTGGAGGTCGGTGCATCTATACAACTTTATGCCTCGCCACGGTCTAATACCTGGACCACCAAAACGGTCATGTTCAATAGTATTCCGGGGTGTATTAATACCCATATATGGTGCGAGGTGGGAACACACACTGCACCCAGGAACAGTGTCGAATGTAATCATTTTGATGGGCCACATGTTATGGTATGGAGAGGCACAATGTTCCACATGCGTGCTGAGCTCCAGATCTTAGAATATGGTACACTCATGGTCAGCGTTATTGTGACACTGTACTCCTTTCCCTTATGCGTCTTTTCTGGAGTGCATTGAGGCTTGACTTCATTTGTATGGATGACAATGCTCGACTGTATCCAACTGCTTAGGTGGAGGAGCTCTTGTATATTTGACGAATGGGCTAGCCTGCCCGTTCCACTGACATAAATCCAGTCGAACATGTATGGGATGTGCTAAGAAGATGTACTGCAGCACATTCACATGCGCCAATAACCATCCAACAGTTGTCAATTCTGCTGGCGGAAGATTGGAACACCATACCAGAAGAACTCTTTACCAAACTTATGGTCATCATAGGAGCATGTTGCAGAGCATGGTGATCACACACCCTATTACGCATTGACTGCCTTGTGGCCACTGACGGCCATACCAGGCGGCTCTGCTGCGCCACTAGCAGTCTCTTGGCAGTCAACGTCCTAAAAACCATGACCTGCCTTTTTCATTCTCCAGGGAACCATCATACACTCCTGGAAATGGAAAAAAGAACACATTGACACCGGTGTGTCAGACCCATCATACTTGCTCCGGACACTGCGAGAGGGCTGTACAAGCAATGATCACACGCACGGCACAGCGGACACACCAGGAACCGCGGTGTTGGCCGTCGAATGGCGCTAGCTGCGCAGCATTTGTGCACCGCCGCCGTCAGTGTCAGCCAGCTTGCCGTGGCATACGGAGCTCCATCGCAGTCTTTAACACTGGTATCATGCCGCGACAGCGTGGACATGAACCGTATGTGCAGTTGATGGACTTTGAGCGAGGGCGTATAGTGGGCATGCGGGAGGCCGGGTGGACGTACCGCCGAATTGCTCAACACGCGGGGCGTGAGGTCTCCACAGTACATCGATGTTGTCGCCAGTGGTCGGCGGAAGGTGCACGTGCCCGTCGACCTGGGACCGGACCGCAGCGACGCACGGATGCACGCCAAGACCGTAGGATCCTACGCAGTGCCGTAGGGGACCGCACCGCCACTTCCCAGCAAATTAGGGACACTGTTGCTCCTGGGGTATCGGCGAGGACCATTCGCAACCGTCTCCATGAAGCTGGGCTACGGTCCCGCACACCGTTAGGCCGTCTTCCGCTCACGCCCCAACATCGTGCAGCCCGCCTCCAGTGGTGTCGCGACAGGCGTGAATGGAGGGACGAATGGAGACGTGTCGTCTTCAGCGATGAGAGTCGCTTCTGCCTTGGTGCCAATGATGGTCGTATGCGTGTTTGGCGCCGTGCAGGTGAGCGCCACAATCAGGACTGCATACGACCGAGGCACACAGGGCCAACACCCGGCATCATGGTGTGGGGAGCGATCTCCTACATTGGCCGTACACCACTGGTGATCGTCGAGGGGACACTGAATAGTGCACGGTACATCCAAACCGTCATCGAAGCCATCGTTCTACCATTCCTAGACCGGCAAGGGAACTTGCTGTTCCAACAGGACAATGCACGTCCGCATGTATCCCGTGCCACCCAACGTGCTCTAGAAGGTGTAAGTCAACTACCCTGGCCAGCAAGATCTCCGGATCTGTCCCCCATTGAGCATGTTTGGTACTGGATGAAGCGTCGTCTCACGCGGTCTGCACGTCCAGCACGAACGCTGGTCCAACTGAGGCGCCAGGTGGAAATGGCATGGCAAGCCGTTCCACAGGACTACATCCAGCATCTCTACGATCGTCTCCATGGGAGAATAGCAGCCTGCATTGCTGCGAAAGGTGGATATACACTGTACTAGTGCCGACATTGTGCATGCTCTGTTGCCTGTGTCTATGTGCCTGTGGTTCTGTCAGTGTGATCATGTGATGTATCTGACCCCAGGAATGTGTCAATAAAGTTTCCCCTTCCTGGGACAATGAATTCACGGTGTTCTTATTTCAATTTCCAGGAGTGTAAATGACAGTGACATCGATGTAATAATTTTTTTGAATAGAAGTGTCGTTTCTGTTCATCTCATTTCGTATTGCTTTCAGTTACTTTGTGTACTATGGTGTAGCAATTCTTTTCATGTACAGTCCAACTATCAAAGTCTCGCCAAATTTCATTCCATGTCCTTCGTTTAAACAATGTTCCTCTACTGCCAGTTTTTCAGGCTGCTGGGAGCTGCGCTACACTGACATGGAATTTTGTATACTCCAGGCTTCCTAAGTCCCAAATCATTACTGACAGAGCCGAGTAGTGCTTTAATCTTGGAAGGTGGACAGAACACACCTAATCTTAAAACTCCTTATAGTCCTTCCAGTCTTAAAGGATATGCCCCTAGCATAGGGAATAAAGGCCACTGATCTATACTCTTCTTCATGCACCTCCGGGGATGGTCCAAACTCCATAGCCTAACGAATCTGGTCCGCAGAGTACCTATTTTCTTTAAACACAGTCCTCAAATACGTGAATCTTCCTTCAGGCAGAGGAACTTTATTTTGCAGGAGTCCAGCAGCACCACCACGAGACCAAGGCCGCACTGGATAGCAGTAAGACTGGGCATCACCAGCAGCAGCCATGGGTTCAACAGCAGACTGCACCTGTCGCTGCCAGCACTGTGTTCCTCAAGGGAGTTAAAAGCTACAGCACTGCCAATCCCCCCTGTGGGCCCAGGGGTTAGAATAGGCCCAAGGTATTCCTGCCTGTTGTAAGAGGCGACTAAATGGAGTCTCACACGTTTTGGCTTTTATGTGATGGTCCCCTGTAGGGTTTGACCTCCATTTCCCAAAATTTTCCCGAAGAGCGAGCCAGTTGGGGAAGGACACCTTATATGGTGCATAGTGTCCTTCATGTGCTGAGACCTCTCGCATCTTTCATCGACGTGGATATGCACCTCCGCTGATTCTCCAGCTGTTGGGCGAGGTCACCTTCCTGGGCGCGTTTTCCTCGATCCTCTGCGCAGTATCGCTTTCTACGCTGTCGATGATAATGGGCGTCTTAGTTCGTTTGCACCTGATACCAGCACGGTAACCAGTCCGTTGTGGTGGGGCTGCCATGAACCCTGTTGGTTGTAACCCCCTGACTACACAGGGATCGTTCTGTTGATGCCTGCGCCGTTAACTCCCCACGTATGCCAAGGAGTAGATGCCCATCACCATGGATCATCGGGACTCCCGGCACTGGCCATCCTGCTAGGTGGCCTTTGCTGTGGCTGGGTGGCACCTGTGGGGAGGGCCCCTGGTCGGAGTGGGTGGCATCAGGGTGGATGACATGCCATGAAGTGTAGTACGTCATCTCTTGCTGGTGGTCAAACACCAGCAGTCTCTAAGCGGGCAAGGTCTAACTTTAGTGCTAAGAAATACGACCCCAAATCGTCCCCTCCCCCTGGCCACACTATGGGAGAACGCCAAGCTAAGGATGGCAACGAAGCTTATTGATTGATGCGGCATCTTTCTTGTCAATGAAACCTCAGTTTTTTGTGGAGCATTTAAAGGACAAGTTTGGGGAGGTGGAGGGCTTGTCCAAAATGCAGTCAGGGTTGAACTTGATCAAAACAACATCCTCTGCCCAGTCACGGGCACTACTAGCCTGTGACAAGCTGGGGGATGTTTCTGTTTCCATTACGCCCCATAAGAGCTTGAATCTGGTTCAGGGTATCATATTTCACGGGGACCTTCTTTTGCAGTCTGACGATGAGCTGCGTGTCAGTTTAGACCAATGAGTTGTCCATTTCGTCCGGCGCGTCCACTGGGGTCTGAGGGATAATCAGGCTGCCACCGGTACCTTCATCTTGGCCTTCGAGGGTAACACATTACCCAGGAAGGTCAAGGTGATGGTCTACCGCTGTGACGTAAAGCCCTATATCCCTTCCCCGATGCGGTGCTTTAAGCGCTGGAAGTTCGGCCATATGTCTTCCAACTGTACTTTCAGCTTCACCTGTCGGGATTGCTTACGTCCTTCACATCCCAATACTCCCTGTGGCTCGCCTCCCATCTGTGTCAACTGCAGAGAGCACCATTTGCTTTGCTCGCCAGACTGCAGGATTCTCCAGAAGGAAAGAAAAATAATGGAGTACAATACCCTAGACCGACTGACCTACACTGAGGCTAAGAAAAAATATGAGAGCTGCATCCTCTCCATATGATGTCAACCTATGCCTCTGCTATGACAACAGTTCTACCATCTTCCATTCCCTCACGTACAGACTCCACCTGCCTCCTTGATAGTGGGGGGCAGGTGCTCCTGAACAACCTTTGTAAGTAGGCTGTTTAGGTTCTTATATTGGTAACGCCACCGCCACCTAGCGCTCTGTATGAAAATCACTGGCTGTGCTGTGTGCAGTCTGTGGCTGGGTGGCATTGTTGGAATTTGCTATTGTAGTGTTGGGCAGTTGGCTGTTAACAGCACGTAGCATTGCGCAGTTGGAGGTGAGCCGCCAGCAGTGTTGGATGTGCGGAGAGAAATGGAGGAATTTTGAGAGCGGATGATCTGGACGTGTGTCCATCAGAAACAGTACATTTGTAAGAATGGATGTCATGAACTGCTATATATATTATGACTTTTGAACACTATTAAGGTAAATACATTGTTTGTTCTCTATCAAAATCTTTCATTTGCTAACTATGCCTATCAGTAGTTAGTGCCTTCAGTAGTTAGAATCTTTTATTTAGCTGGCAGTAGTGGCGCTCGCTGTATTGCAGTAGTTCGAGTAACGAAGATTTTTGTGAGGTAAGTGATTTGTGAAAGGTATAGTTTAATGTTAGTCAGGGCCATTCTTTTGTAGGGATTATTGAAAGTCAGATTGCGTTGCGCTAAAAATATTGTGTGTCAGTTTAGTGTTGATCAGAATAGGTAAAGAGCGAAATGTCTGAGTACGTTCAGTTCTGCTCAGCTGTTTGAAAATCAAATAATGTAAGAGGTCTATCAGCACAGTCATTCATTAATTTGTAGTGTTGGGCCGAGGATACCTCACTGGAATCTTCTGATTTTTTCTTGTAGTTTGTGTAATTAGTGTAACTATTGTTTATTGTTAATTATAGAGAGAATTTCCTTTGTAGTTGTAGTTTTTCATTGTTGTACAGTAAAACAGTTGTGGCATGCATGTAGATTTGCACCAAGTAGTTCGCAGCTGCGCTTGCAATTAACGAGATATTATTTTCAATGCTATGTTAACGTGTTTTCTTATTTTGCTCTTCAAATTGTGCTTTTCTGTGTTATCGTGTGAAATATTGTGACAATAATGGCGTGTGAAAAACGTAATACTAGGCTCCAAAGTAAACTGAGAAATGACAGTGAAGAGGAAAGCAGTGTGTTAGCGCCACCGTGTAATGAATTAACTAATGTTCAAAGTAGTAATTTGGTAATTGTGCATAGCGGAGTGGAGGGGGGGGGGGCTGCAAATAATGGTGAAGACAGTGAAACAATTAGTGAACAGTGAAAATTCAAATGGCTCTGAGCACTATGGGACTCAACTTCTGAGGTCATTAGTCCCCTAGAACTTAGAACTAGTTAAACCTAACTAACCTAAGGACATCACAAACATCCATGCCCGAGGCAGGATTCGAACCTGCGACCGTAGCGGTCTTGCGGTTCCAGATTGCAGCGCCTTTAACCGCACGGCCACTCCGGCCGACAGTGAACAGGGAAGCATTATCGATCGATCGGTCAGCAACAGCTCGCCTCAGGAATCCGAAATGAATCCGAAATGACAGGACACAATCTCGCAAATACTGTAGATTCAGGTTTTGGGTCCTCGCCGTTTTCTCAAATAAGTCAATACACGTTTTCTGCTTTTCAAAATGCAAATGTTGCCGGTTCAAATGCACTGCCGAAAAGCATAGAGGAACAGATTCCGGACACTAATACATTATTATTGCAATTAATGCAACAAATGAAACAAAATCAGAGACAAACACAGCAACAGTTAGATACAATGGAACAAAATCTTCAAAAGTTAGACACAATGGAACAAAATCTTCAAAAGTTAGACACAATGGAACTAAATCTTCAAAAGTTAGACACAATGGAACAACACCAGAGACAAACACAGCAACAGTTAGGCGCAGTGGAACAAAATCTTCAAAAATTAGACACCACACTTGAACAAACACGTGAAAATTTAACTACTGAGTTACATAAAATCGAATAGAAATATCAAAAAGTCTGTAATGACGTAAAAACACAAATTTGTGAGCATTTCCAACCTATTTTTTCGCGTCATGAAAATACATACAGAATCACGAAGCAGCCATAAAAGAACTGCAAACTATTGTTCATGAAAATCGTGAGACCTTGCAAGCTAAAATTGACTCAGTTGCATCTACCGATTCGGTTACGCAACTTGCAAAAACTCAGGAAAACGTAAAGGACACAGTAGATACGATTTCAACACAAATGGACACTCTGAAACTTGGTTCAGAAAAACACACTGAGGAAATAAGTACACTATCGGAAAAAGTAGCCGAACTTTCGGATCAGTTCACTAACTTATCTACAAAGGTAGATGATGATCTGAATGACACAAGACCTGCAGCCATCACTGACACAGAAGAGTATGAACAAATTAAGAAATTTAAACAAAATCAGAATCAAGTTAATACGCAACACAAAAGAGAAATCCGGGAAGTACAAGATCAGTTGGCACAAGTAATACAAAAATTACATATTTCAGAGGACACTCGCGCTCCGACATGGGAAGAGGGACTTAGAAATATGGAAAAGCCGCAAAATAATAACACAGGGCATTTCGGAAATTATGAAAGAAATTGGCAAGGTGCACCGAATTTTGAGATGGAACCGCCGACACGACGTAACAATGACCGACATGCGACTCGCCGACACGATGATTTTGACTGTAAGCTGTTCATTACTACACGTAAATTCAAAACATTTAAGAATTCTGGCAACGACATTCATCCACAAGCGTGGCTTCATCAATTCTCTCATTGTTTTCCTCCCAACTGGTCATTAGAGCACAGATTAGAATTTATGTGTGGCTATTTAGAGAATGAACCAGCTGTAATAATGCGATCGGTCATTTCACGATTGACACAGTGAAGAAGAATTTTACCATGCCTTCCTCTCAGCATATTGGTCTCAAGCCACACAAGACCGAGTAAAACATAGCATCATAATGATGAAACATTTCGAACAATCTGAATTTTCCAGTCTTGTGAAATATTTTGAAGACATGTTGCTCAAGAATCAGTACCTGTCAAACCCTTACAGCCCCTCAGAACTCATCCGCATTTGCTTAATCAAATTGCCTGAACATTTGCGACATATTATTTTGGCAGGACGTTGCAAAGACGACATTGAAGCTTTTCAGGGACTATTACAAGAATTGGAAATTGACACTTACAATCGCGGAACGCGAAAACAGGAGCACAACAATTATACGTCACATCCGTCACAATTCCACGATGAAAAAAATAATAACTGGACACAACAAGGCTGTTCTTACAACGAAAGTCGTGACCAAAACAGACACCACCCGTATGACAACCGTTGGCAGAATAACAGTTACAGAGAAAGATCGGATTTCTGTTATAATGAATATGACAGAGAGTACCAAGGAAACAGATAATATGGGAACCAAAACAGTTATTATCGAGGGAGACAGAATAACTTCAGACGCAACATTTCAGCGTGCAGTTACGATTCAGGGAGAAATTCTCCACCTCATGACCGACAAGAAAGAAACTGTGGAATCTACCGACATGACGACAGACGATATAATCATAACAACAGACCTGAATTTCATCAGAACTGGTGGGATTCAAACAGGGCTGGGCCGTCTCGGCAACGTGAATTTGTAGATCTCCAAATCCCAATAACGATGCACGCCAACAAAGATACAGACAATGACTCGCTCCGCAGGCAGCCACGTGCACTGGCTGTCTCAGAGAAAAATAACATAGACGCTAACCTTGAGAAAAATTTGAGCATTCTTTACCAATGTACCATATACCACATGATAATTCAGTTGAATCTGCAGCTCTGCATAGTAGGAAGAGTAAAGGTTTACACCACATTTCACATGTAAAACCGTTTATTGAAGGATAATCTGTTTTTAACTTAGTCTTTGCTTTAAAATTTTTCACTTCACGTTACTAGTCCTCTTTGTCACACTTCGAAACTGTTAACATGTAACTATGTTCTAAAGTTAACTATCCAGTCAAGAACCTAGGGAACTTATTTAGACAAGTAATTACAAATTCATTGTTATAGTGAACAGAGGATACAGTGTTACTGTGTGTGTACATTCTTGCTTGTTAATTGCACGATTACGTAACAACTATAAGGCTTACATACTTATAACATATACCGGCACTGCTAATGAGATTTTCATGCAACATTTTGGTTTACTTGAAAAGACATTCTTTATTTGAAGTACTTTCTGTGGGATTAAAGATGACTTAGCATTTGGTTTCTTTGACAGCTACACGATTATATCACGACGCTACTAATGTCTGACACAATTTACATAATTGCTTTTGCGGTGTATCTGTTTTATATCTGCACAGTTTTTCTGAATTCTTCTGGAAAGTAAAACATGTTTTAGTAGTACCTTTTGTGGTATAGCTACAATGAGACAGCCTTTTTCGTAACACAGCAATATGTTACAGGGTAGTACTTTCTTGATCATGGTACTGTACGTAATAACTACGATATCTATATGTATAGCATTTCGCTTTTGTTTATTACGAGGTAAGTACATTGACTTCCTCAGAACTTTGCTTACGGACGACGATAATTACGACACTTAGCACATTTTTTACCTTAAGTAATGACAGAGATTATCTTACAAAAAGACGCACAGTTTAGCGCTACAGTACACGTATTTGAGTGATTAATTTTGTACTTAAAACATTTATTTTTAAAGATTTTTGAATTAGAAAGATACAAAGGTTTTCCGTGATACATTTCATTCCATTGCTGTAATTTGTAACACTTGATAGTATAATTACATTTATCCTCAGGGGGGTACCTGCCTACTTTGTGTACCATGTGTCTGGCAAGCACAAGGAGCTCTGGCTAATATGGTATTTGCTTATACAATTTTACACATTGGTACCATATTTCTCTAAGACATAAATTACACAGCTATCTGATCATTGAACTGAGAGAGACAAAAAAATTTTTCACTACATCAGTGACAGATGTTTACGTAATTACATTGCTGGATAACTTCACACTTACGAAATTGTATTTTGTCTGTACTTTGTGAACTGTTCATATATTTTTCAGAACCATTGTGATACTATGAGAGCTTTGAATGATGTATTTGGTATGGGATCATGATTTTTAAAGTACGTTTGATGTAGATGACACTATTGAAATGAGCAGAGAATTTTTTTTTAGGTTTTGAAATTATTGCAGAAAGCTACGACGTTTTTGAGATTTGACTGAGGTGTTATGATGTTATTATTACGACAAGAATGTGTATTATGCTGTTGAGGAATGTTTATTATGATATGTATTTATTATGATGAAATATTGAAGAAGTCTCGACGAATATGTATATGTGTAATAAGGTAAGGAATAATGAGTAGTGGTTATGGACTCTGGTTTGTGAAAAAGGATGTTGGAAACCAAGAATCGTACTTTAAGAGTTATGAAATGTGTGTAAATACATGAATGTATCACAATGCAGGCGAAAATTTTTTGCACACTGTTAGATTCATAGGATTTTGTTTCTACACATTTGCAACGCAAATTCTCGACCTGTGAAATTCTTTATATGAGACTGTCACTGTAGTGCAAACTGGTGTCGTAAATATTTCTGTAAGAAAGTTAAGTGACCTTCACGTAATGCGTCGTGGGCACCCAGCTGTGCGACAGTTGCCTGGAAAAAAGCCATTAGTGTGTGCCTTTCAGAGGCACAGGTGGAGAAAAAAAGGAGGCCATTATCCTCGCTATTGACATTTATTTGTAGAAAGCATTGCAAATACGACACACTCAAACTTAAAAACATATGATTATACTGTGGAGCTCTTAATTTATGATATTTACTAAAATGCCTAATGAAATGATGAGAAACATTTTACATCTATTGGCTTTCTAGTTGAGAGATTGCTCATTTTGTTTAATATCTGGTTTCCAGCTGTGTTGCAGCATTGGTTTTATAAAATAAAATTAAGTGCATTTGCTAATGTGAACACTTTCTGCCAACAGATCTATTAAATAATAATTTTATGATCCACATTCTTCGAAAAAGGAGCACTTGGAATGGAAAGAACAATAAGAAGGGATTAATAACAGTAACTGCATACATAATTTTCTTTTCAGCTACTTGGTAATTTTTTTGGTAGAGTAATTTATCGTGATGCATCACTCTAGTGTTAAGATGTGACACAGGTATTAAACATGGCCATTTTTACTGTAATATTTTTTCTGCTTGAGCTTTGTCATGTTTAGGTATAAGTTATAGCATTTGCTGCTGTTGTTTGTCAGGTATAGTTCTACTGAATTTTACGTTGTATTAGGCCAGTTTTACTACTGATTTATTTTTCTTTTTGCTGCACATTGGCTCATATTAGTGATAATGTTGCATTTGCTTTGCTAATTTATATTATTTGCTGCTTGCTTTGCCAATTTGCATTTTTTGTCATTGCTGTTTGTGTTAATTGTTTTGTGCTGCTGCATTGCCTCGTCCCTTAGTATGTATATCTAAGCTCAGTAGATTTAAGTTAGCTTAAGAGGGGGTAGACTATATAAGAAACTAACTATGAAGAATAGGGAAAGAAAGCATTGAGAAGTATATGAAAAAGATTTTGGCAAAAATGAGTATTGTACAATGAGAAACATTTATTTTAAAAGAGGATGAATAGAATACAGAAAGCAGGCTTGGATAGAACTTTTTGGGAATAATGATGAACGAAGGGAGATCTCCAAGAAAAAAAGTTTTCTTTGCAAAATACTGCAGTAAAACAAACCCTGCCTTTCCTTTTGTGTACCCTTGTGTATTTGTGTTCATCTTGTTTTTATGTATCTAGCTGATAAGATTTATATTTTAGAATTTGTCTAATAATATGTTATTTACTTTGTAAAGATGTTTAGACATTATTTATTCTGTTCTGTTTTAATGCTCATGTGTGAAGTTGATGTTCCAAAAGCTATTCTGATCGTTTATGTATTTACTTATATCATAATTCCTGTAACACTGATGTATATGTTTATTTCTATTCTTTTGTAAAGCCTGTGTTACTACAAATGTTATCTGTACTGTTATGTTCTTTAATGATGTATTTTGTACCTTTGTTATTGTATTCTTATGTTATAAAATTGCAATTGACACCAGTTCATCAAATTAAGTAACTTGTAAGTTACATTTCATTGCACGTGTTTCTGTTGGTCATAGTATATGGACAATATGTGAGAAGTAGGGACTGTTAGTGTTTGCACATATGTTAATAATTCAGCAAGGGACTGATTAACAGCATTGCTGGTTCTAAGGACAGTTCCAAAAACTTTGTGCGTGCACAAGTGGTGGTTTATGGACTTGCTATATTCTCATTGATTGTGCACCTGCACAGTCGCAACAGATGGCTGCTGGCCGTCTCTACAGGGACTACAGTGGGTCTGCATCTTTGATGGCCTACCAATGCCATTATTTCTACAAGGACTGCAGTGGGTCTGCACCTCTGGTGGCCCACCAATACCATAACCTCTACCAGGACTACAGTGGGTCTGCTCTGTGATGACCTACTTACCAATATTCTTCAAAACTTCGACTGACTCTGCTGTGGGTTTGCTCTGTTGTGGCACATTACCTGTCTGCATGTCAAGAGTCAGCACTGTCTTTCCGTTGGATGGACAACACTACTTCTTCAATACTGTATGGAAATCCACTACTTCCGTGTGCATTTTCTTTTACTGCTCAGACTTTGAGAAAAACACTGCTATTTTACTGTGATGAACGATCAGGACTGTCTTTATGGACTGTGAGAAAATTTTAGCTTTTGACCAACATTGTATCAATAAGTGTATGCATTTGATTTCTTTGTTATTGTAATTATGTTTATGAAAAATTTTAACAAATATGTATTGGCCAGTGCCCAAAACAATTTGCAAAATTTTTTGTGGGGAGCATAGGGGCTATGTAAGTAGGCTGTTTAGGTTCTTATATTGGTAACGCCACCGCCACATAGCGCTCTGTATGAAAATCACTGGCTGTGCTGTATGCAGTCTGTGGCTGGGTGGCATTGTTGGAATTTGCTATTGTAGTGTTGGGCAGTTGGCTGTTAACAGCACGTAGCATTGCGCAGTTGGAGGTGAGCCGCCAGCAGTGTTGGATGTGTGGAGAGAAATGGAGGAATTTTGAGAGCGGATGATCTGGACGTGTGTCCATCAGAAACAGTACATTTGTAAGAATGGATGTCATGAACTGCTATATATATTATGACTTTTGAACACTATTAAGGTAAATACATTGTTTGTTCTCTATCAAAATCTTTCATTTGCTAACTATGCCTATCAGTAGTTAGTGCCTTCAGTAGTTAGAATCTTTTATTTAGCTGGCAGTAGTGGCGCTCGCTGTATTGCAGTAGTTCGAGTAACGAAGATTTTTGTGAGGTAAGTGATTTGTGAAAGGTATAGTTTAATGTTAGTCAGGGCCATTCTTTTGTAGGGATTATTGAAAGTCAGATTGCGTTGCGCTAAAAATATTGTGTGTCAGTTTAAGCACAGTCATGTATAATTTTTCTAATGGGACGTTTCACCTTCTTCAGGAGCAACCCCCGCCCCCCCCTTCGCCCCCCCCCCCCACCAACCATTGGGGACGTAAGTCCCCGCTTCTCAGCTGGAGTATTGTAGGTCTTCTTCAGCTCCTCTCGCCAGGAAGGGATCCCTTGGTTGCCTCCCTCCCCAGGTTACTACCAGTGGCAAAGCTGACACCTGCCACTAGCTGAAGCAACCACAGGTAGCTGGTGGTAGGGCTTCACGGTCCTCCTCAGTCCCTTAGACTAAATCAGCGAAGCCCTCCCAGTTGGACAAACCTAAGGAGCAGTGAGAGAAACCTAAAAAGAAAAACACCCCAAAGAACCAAGGCACTGCAGTCGCACCCACACCACCACTACCTACAAGCTCTATGTCTGAGGATGAGGTGGAGATTCTGGCATCCACTGATCACCTAGATCTCGCTGGGCACTCAGATACAATGGATGTCGATTGCACGGGTACTAATCTGGTGGCAGCAGGTGAAACTGAGGCGTAGACTGCCTCATTGAGCGTTTCATGCCTTCCCAGTTTCAGTATCACGTAATCCTCCAGCAGAATTGCGGTGATTTTTTCCACCACTTTTTCCCTCCAGGAAACCTGGTTCCTGGCAATGCGGACCCTGCCGTCTGTGGCTGTAAGGGATGTTACAGGAACCATTGCGACTATAATAGAGTGTCAGGTGGAATTTGCATCTATGTCCTGAACTCAGTATGTAGTGAACATGTGCCCCTTCAACCCCCTCTTGAAGCTGCGGCTGTCAGGATAAGGACGATGCAGGAAATAGCTGTTTGCAATGTATATCTTCCTCTAGATGGTGCAGTATTCCTAAACATATTGACTGCACCTTTCCTACTTTTTGGAGATTTAAATGTGCATAGCTCCTTGTGGGGTGGCGCCATGCTTACTGGCTGAGGTAGGGAGGTCGAAAATTTACTGTCACAACTAGACCTCTGCGTCTTAAATACAGGTGCCCTCAAACATTTCAGTGTGGCACATGGCACATATTCGGCCATTGATCTCTCGATTTGCAGTCCTGGCCTTCTCCCATCCATCCATTGGAGAGCACATGACAACCTATGTGGTAGTGACCACTTCCCATCTTCCAGTCACTCTCCCGGCGTCTTGCCCATGGACACCTACTCAGATGGGCTCTAAACAAGGCCGACTGGGAACCCTTCACCTCTGCTGTCACTGTTTAATCTCCCCCACATGGTTCCATCGATTTTGTCGTTGAGCAGGTCACTACAACGATCGTTTCTGCAGCGGAAAAGAGCGATCCCTCGTTCTTTAGGGTGCCCCTGGCGAAAGACAGTACCTTGGTGGTCGCCGGAAGTCGGTGGGGCAATTAAAGAGCGTCGGAGATCTCTTCAGCGACATAAGCGGCACCCTTCCCTCGAGCACCTAATAGCCTTTAAGTGGTTCTGTGCCCGCGTTCGCCAGCTTATAAAACGACGGAACAAGGAGTGTTGGGAGAGGTGCGTGTCAACCATTGGGTACCATACGTCGCCTTCCCAATTCTGGACGAAGATTAGACGTCTTTTTGGGGTACCAGACTCCAGCAGGTGTTCCTAGTGTTAACATAGCCGAGCACTATGCTGAACACTATGATCGAACCTCTGTGTCGGAGAATTCCCCCCCAGCCTTTCGCACTCTCAAACGGCGGCTGGAAGAGAAAGTCCTCACATTCACTACACGCCACAGTGAACCCTATATCGCCCCATTTACAGAGTGGGACCTCCTCAGCTCCCTTGCACATTGCCGTAACATAGCTCCTGGACTGGATCGGATCCACAGTCAGATGATTATACATCTCTCATCTGACTACAAGAGACATCTCCTCATCATCTTCATCCAGATTTGGTGTGATGGCGACTTTCTATTGCAATGCTGTGAGAACACCATCATTCCAGTGCTCAAACCCAGTCAAAACCCGCCCATCAGCCTCACTAAAAGCTGCTGGAACATGTGGTGTGTCGGCAGTTGGGTTGGGTCCTGGAGTCACATGGCCTACTGGATCCATGTAAGGGCGGCTTCCGCCAGGGTCTCTCTACCACTGATAATCTTGTGTCCCTCGAGTCTGCCATCCGAACAGCCTTTTCCAGATGCCAACATCTGATTGCCTTCTTTTTTGACTTCGGTAAAGCATATGACTCGACCTGGTGACATCATATCCTTACCACATTGTATGAGTGGGGTCTCTGGGGCCCACTCCCATTTTTTTATCCAAAACTTGCTGTCGCACAGTACTTTCCGTGTCCGAGTCGGTACCTCCCATAGTTCCCCCCATATTCAGGAGAATGGCGTTCTGCAGGGCACCGAATTGAGTGTCTCTCTATTTTTAGTGGCCATTAATGGTCTAGCAGCAGCTTTAGAGCCGTCAGTCTCACCTTCTCTGTATGCAGATGACTTCTTCATTTCGTACTGCTACTCCAGCACTGGTGTTGTTGAGTGGCACCTGCAGGGAGCCATTTCTCCTGTGTACTGACTCCTTGAGCAGCCTACAAGCTATCGATTTGCGACTCCATAGAATGCTTTGTACACAACGACCATATACGTGAAATTAGAAGGAAGGTCAGCGTTGGCCGTAATTTTGATGGTTTATTGACAGCAATAAACGATCAAAATTACGGCGAACGCTGACCTTCCTTCTAACTACAAGATATCGACCAGTTCTACCCTCACCATCCTTTGGTAGCGTCCATCCAGGAGTCCATCTATGTCCTGGAACGGTCCCATCATTCAGTGGTGTTCGTGAGGACCCCAGGACGCTTTGGAATCCCAGGCAACGAACTTGCCGAGAGGCTGGCCAAACAGGCTACGCGGAAACTGCTTCTGGAGATGGGCATTTCCAAAACTGACCTGCGTTCTGTCTTATGCCATAGGGTTTTTCAGTTTTGAGAGATGGAATGGCATAACAGTACGCACAACAAGCTGCATGTCATTAAGGAGGCTACGATTGTGTGGAAGTCTTCTGTGCAGATCTCTCACAGGGAATCAGTTGTCCTCTGCCGGCTGTGCATTGGCCATATTTGGCTAATGCATGGTTACCTCCTCCATCACAAGGACCCACCTCGGTATCGCTGTGGCTCACAAATGACGGTAGTCCACCTCTTGCTGGACTGCCCACTTTTAGCCACTCTGCTGCATACTTTTAACTTTCACAGCACCCTACCTTCGGTGTTGGATGACATTGCCTCAACAGCAGCTTTAGTTTTTTCGTTTTATTCGTGAGGGTGGGTTTTATCATTTGATCTAAGTTTTAGTGCATGTCCTTTGTCCCTCTGTGTCCTCCACCTTAGTGCCTTTAGGGTGGAGGTTTTAATGCGTTGCAGAGTGGCTGGCTTCTCCGTTTTATTCTCATGGTCAGCCAGCCATGGTAATCTGCTCTCTTGTTTTGATCCCTTCTACATGTTTCTTGCGTCTCTCTGTGGTGTTCCTGTCCGATTTTGTCCATTTTAGTGTTTGTTGCCCTTCTGTCATTCTTGTGGTTTTCTCCTTTCTTCCAGCTGTGTTTTGTATGTCTAGATTACTTTACTCCCATCCTTGTGGAATTATTTTAATCAGAACAAGGGGCCGATGACCTAGCAGTTTGGTCCCTCCCCCCCCTCTTTTAAACCAACCAACCAACCAACCAGCACTGCCAACTTTCCGTCCACAGCAGCTGCCACCAGCACAGAATTCCCCATGAGAGTTAGTGCCTCAGCACCAGCCATTCTCCAACTCCTGTCAGAAGGCAGCAGCTAGACTCTTGTGGACAGTCTCCATGAGCCATTGTGGTAAACGTGTGATGGGCCAAGGGGCTGCTCCAGATGCCATCACTGGTGAAGAAATAGTGCATTGCTGGTATAACGGCAGTAGCCTACAGAGGCTGTCAGCCACTTTTGGGCCTTCTGATAGCGATGGAGAGTGCCTCCACAGCATCCTCTCACCAGGGTGGAAGCTTCTGCCTGTACATCAGCACCAGCCAGGTTCCTGAGAGTGAGATGTGTTTTGCCTTGTTGAGCCATGACAAAGCATGTACCCCGTTGAATAAAGCATTCTTTACTGTCAGCAGAGTTTGCACTAGGCATTGTGACCCATTACCAATACCACTCACCACACCAAGTGCAACTGAAACCTTCAGAGTGGTGTCTGGGGAACCAATGTCACCCCAGTCAACAGTCCAACTTCTGATCCACAGCCTACAATATCGTCGTTTGTAGTGAGTGAGACTATTTTTGTTCTTTTGTGGTGAAAATCATGGGGTTGGAGATTAGGGGCATGATAATAGTAGGGTTAAAAACCAGTGGACTGTCCACAGTTTAAGGGTAATTCTAGAGGTGAATGGTTAGAAACTGTGCATTGCAAACAAGTAGTTATTTGATTTGGCACTCTGTCCCTTGTGCTGAGTCTATACCAATTCTTCGTTTTATGTGTAATCATTCTGAGCACATGGCTAGACAATATAGAGTCCAGCTAGCTCATGATTAAGCAAAAGAAGTGGGTTGGTAGCACAGGTAGCCACAGAGTGTTCTAGCTGTGTTGTTATTGGATTATTATTCATGTGTTGCTTTTAGATTATTAATTCTGAGTCATGACAGAGAGTAACAGTGGGGCACTGGCAAAATAAGAGACACTAAGTGTCACAAGAGAGGAGGCTAGATCGTCATTAGTGCATCTGATAGTTCAATTAAGCGCAAATAAATTACTTTCAGATAACAAACTAGTGGAGAAAAATGAGGAGATAAGACTGCTAAAGTCACAGGCTCTAGAAGTGGATCTGGCTGTTGCTAACCTCATTTCTCCCTTTTCTGGTCGGTCGTCTGAGGATGTGTTAGAATTTGTCATCAGTTGACATCAAGTCATTGGCTGGTATAACTTCCTATTACTCATGTAACTTTTCTTACACACATCAAATTCATCTTCCAACACTGCACACATAATATAAATTTATGTATGCAGTATCTTGTTGGGGCACACCTGTATAATTTGGCTGTACCACACCACATTCAGCCTTCCAGTGACTCTCTCGCCATAACTTGGCCACGGAAAACAAACACGAGACTTCACATCTGTGGGTATAAAACATAATCATATTTACCAACCAACTTACGGAAAGCACTGCTGAACACCACAGTACCAGTATCACTCCAGGCGGCCACATGCCACCTGGAAACTGTTTGTTTATGCTTTTTCTGGGCATGTACATAACCAGCTGCCTGGCTAACAGCCTGCCGGTCATTCTGCAAGCTCCAACACCTACCGCCTCCACGAGCAGCCAAACCAGCAGCGTTTCATTGGCAGCCTGGAAGGATTTCACCTCCAGTATTCTCCATGAGCCACTACACCATCAACACACAGCTACCTCTCACCGGCCGAATGCGGCCTTGCTGGACACCACCTACCTCACGTCCTTCAATCCACTCCGTTGTCGTCAGGTGCACCCACTCTCACTACCTGTAACACCACTATCGATTGTGAGTAATTTGTACAGTGTAAATTTATTATGAAGTGTTTATTCTGTATGAGTTAAGATCTTTGAATTGTTGGAGGGAAAGGAAAACTTGTGATATATTTTTGTTTAGCTTAACAGTGTGCTTAAATAATGAAACTTTATTTAATATGTCTGTTTATGAAAACAAAACTGAATGTAAATAACTGGTTCATACTTAGGGAGTGGTTTTGTATGTAAAGAAAAGATGTAGAGAACCCCCTCCACTACGGAAAGACCGAGCGAGGTGGCGCAGTGGTTAGACACTGGACTCGCATTCGGGAGGACGACGGTTTAATCCCGCGTCCGGCCATCCTGATTTAGGTTTTCCGTGATTTCCCTACATCACTCCAGGCAAATGCCGGGATGGTTCCTCTGAAAGGGCACGGCCGACTTTCTTCCCCATCCTTCCCTAATCCGATGAGACCGATGACCACGCTGTCTGGTCTCCTTCCCCAAAACCAACCAACCAACTACGGAAGGGGCTTGGTGCGCAAGAAAATGTGGAAATGGCGGTCATTCTGGGCGGCAAGAGATAGAGCACGTTATGCAGCCAGTAGCCAGCAGTCACATAGTCAACACCGCAGGTGACAAGTGAGGCGATCTGTAACCAAATCTATAATGGAATGGCCTCAGACGTGGTTCCAGCTGTAAAAAGGGTGCTCTCATATTTGGAAAAGCTCTAAAGATGATGAAATCGCCGCCAAGAAGAATTAAATAGTGCTTAAAACCGCCAAAACGAGACCTGATAGGCGCCAGATGCTTGCCACCAATATTGCGCAACTGCTTCAAATACTTTGGAAAACAGATACCGGTATATATGTCAGTGTGAACTAGTGTGCTTGTCTGTGCTTTTGCAATAATAATCAGTGTTGCAAAACATGTGTTTAAACTTTTAAGTTCCCTCTTCATGATACCAAGGAGAGTCCTATCCTGTTGGTACTAAACACCGAGTATCCTAATTATGAAGAAATGCTAATTTGTTTCCATTTAAATGGGCGCAAGTTCAGTTTTAAAGCATATATATGTTGCAAGGTAATCATTTGTTTCACAGATAAAAAGAGAGACACATAATACTGTATTTAACTGACGAAAAGTTTTAGTTTGCTATGAATTGCTTTAATTTGAAAGTGCCAAAGTTTAGTACTAATGAACATAAATGTGGTTAGTTTCATCACTTGCTTCACTAGTGGTGTTATGAGGCACTTAAATTTGATTCTATTTGAAACTTAACTTGAACTTCAATTTATTTCCAAAGCTTAATCAGAATATTGCTAGCGTAAATTGTTTTAAACCATTGAGAGCTAAATAATCTTAAGTGGAGTTGCAGTTCAGCATTTATGTGATGCAAAGTGTTTCTGAAATGTGAGCATAGTTACTTATAAAGAAAGGGACAGTTTAAGGGCCTCCACTTAATCTTTACTAGCAGGGGAAAGTAAATTTGAATCTGGGTTTTGCAAATGAATCTGAAACATTCCCACTGTGGTATGAATATGAAATGCGTTATTTCAGTGTCGTATTATTGCATTTGTGATGTATATGTATGTTAGTTAAACTTGAACTCTTGTCAGGTGCCATTTAGTATCGTGTTGTTTTTTGAGAACATTTTCTGTTCTGAATTAGTTAATGGTTGAAGTGATGATTGTAGTTAACAGAGAGAAAGTTCTTTTACATTTCTGTGATTGCTAACCTATACTGCTGATAATTACTGCTACCCGCTGTGTAGTCCGTGTGGTCGTTATAGGTGTTCATTGCATTTTACAAAGAAAGAATTAATGAAAGCTCCTTTTGCAAGAGTATATATAAACCCACTGACAATAATGTGTTTGCACATTATTGTGCCTAATCAGACTGGCGATCGTTTTTTCTGTTCCATTTACGTAAATTTTCTCTACTTTCATTATTTTCTAAATTACAGTCTTCCTGCTTTCTACTAATTGCCACCCTTAGGAAATTCACTGTCCCTTAGGTTAATGCATGGTCAAACTTTTCAAAATTCCTCCCAGAGGGTAACGCTTGCTGCATGTTAAGGTCATATTTGGCACAATTAAAATTCCGTGGTAGCGTTGTACTTGGCGCAACGTCCAGGACGTTATTCAGTTTTGCTCTCAGAGATAGTGTAACAAGTAAATATTGAGGGAAAAACAACACTAGAACGTGTAGTAAACGTCCAGCGGCACGAGCTTGTAACATATCAGGTGAATTAGCAAAGAGTTTCCCAGAGTTGAAAAATAAAGATGTAAAACAGTAATAGAATATAAAAGATGGATACGAAAGCAAAAGTAGAACAAGACGAGCGGGACGGGAAAGTACAGAATGCATTAGGTGGCAGTAGTTCGACAGGTGCAACCACAGATGACGCCATGAGATGGCAGCAGGCTTACGTGGAATATCATACAAACATAAATGAACGGAATCAAATAATGAACTTATCGCAAACGGAACAAGACAGGAAAGAGAACGCAATCAAAGACAGTGGGTATATCAACAAATCGATGGATATGTTTGATTAATCGAATGTCAAAAGTGAAGTGAGCGAGAATGCATTAGGACAGGAGAGCGAAAAACCAATGAGCATGAATGACTTATTAAAAATGTTGTCTGCACAACTTGCAGTACACAGTAGCAATATTAATGCACAGATTGCAGCACAGGGTCAACAAATGAGAGTGCCGAGTAGTGATATTAACAAACAAATAAAAACACAAGGTCAGAAAATTGAAATACCAAGGGTCAAGATCAGGAAACAAAATGAAGAATATATTCAAGAATAGGGATAGTGAGCAATGCCATTAGCGATTTAAAAAGTGAGATAAATATTATCAATGGAAATGTTGCCACAATGCAATGGCAAATTGATGAAATTATTGATCGATTTGACACCAAGATGATGAAAATTCAAGACAAGGTAGAAGCTATAGTAATAACTAAAGTTGACGAAAAAGTATTCAGTCTAATAACTAAATGCAACACCGAAATTGCTCAAATGAGACAATCGGTGACAGAATCCGAAAGAGAGTTCTGTAAACAAGTAACAAACTGCGAACAGAAGTGCGAACAAACACTTCTGAGATTCAAGGCAAAATGTGTGACCTTGAAAGAAAGATAAGAGAAAGACCTAATCATATTACCGAAAGGATGATTTATAGCAAATTATTAGAGGGCAAAGAACGTTTCGACCCTGCAAAAAGACATAATGGATGGCATCCTCTAGACTTTCTGAAAAATTGCGAAAGAAATTTCCCTGATTACTTGACAGATCAGGAGAAAATTAATGTGATAATCAGTGCTTTAGCAGGTGACGCAAAAAGTTGGGGATTAAATCCAGAAACAAACCAGATGTCATTTGAGGAATTTAAGCAAAAATTTATTGAGGAATACTGGTCAGAGCAGAAGCAGGACTATTTGTGGAGAGAATTTATTATGGCCAGACTGTACGACACTAGGGGCAGGAATACCATGAAAGAATTCAGTGAAATATGGTAGAGAAAATTGACTAATTTAAGATCTAGGTGAACAGAATCTGAAATAGTGTGGGAGTTATGGAAGAAGCTTCCAGAGGATTCGAAAAGATATGTGGGAAGCAACCACAAAAGCTTCTCATAATTCTTGGAGAGAGTAGAGGACAAAGATCACGGGAGAGGAAACCGTGACTATCGTCCAATCAATAATAACCGATTAAGGGAAAACCATGACCAAAACGAACAAACAGAGAATGATCAATATCGTGTAAACATGATACAGCGAAGCAGAGGTGGAGGATGCGGTAACAGTTCAATTCGCGGTAGGGGATTTACGCAGCAAAATTTTCAAAATAGGGACGATGCAGTAAACTAGGGCCAGAATGTATTATGGGCCAGATTCACGTCGACAATGACTTCATGCCCAAACGAGAGAAATCATACGGAAATAATAAATATGAATGCACACAATGAGCTAATGGCAGGAATGTGTCACTAGTTGGTGCACGCGGGGCGACAGGTGTTGTTTCACGCGAGTCACGATCGGGCATCAAGGCAGGCAGCCACTTGCGAAATAAGCCACAGTGTGCGATGGACCTTGTGTAGCGTTCTGCTGGCCAATGTGAGAACAAGATAGCTGTGGTGAAAAGAGATGATGGAGTCTAAGACTTCAGTGAACAAATTTCAGTAGTAAAGATCTCCGAAGCAAATCGTAGTTTGGACATATTAACTAGTGGAAGCAATAAGAGAGAAATGTTGTGCAGGAACGAATTATCAAGGAGCGAAAAAGATCAGGATGATGTAATAAAGAGAGGAGGCGTAGAAGTAGAGACAGTATCAATAAATAGAAAAGAGAGGAAAATAGGATTTGCCATGCAGGGTGTGCGTGCAGCGAATTTGGTAGAAGTTAGAGGAAGAAATGAAGGCGCCGCGCCAAGGTACGTGAGCTGCCGTTATTAAGGAAAGTAATGCAGAAGATGATAAAATGGCCATTATAAACAGAAATAGGGTGGAGGATGAAATTCTCTAAAATATGAATAAGGTTATGACTAACAAAAATCCTGCACATACAATTGTCAGTGGTAGAGAAAATGCGGTTGAGTCCGACTGTAACATGAGAATCACTGACGTGCAAAATGATCACAACAAGTACGAAATAAAAGCCGAAATAATTCAGAGTGATGTTGAAGAAGTGCCTGAAACAGTAGATCAAGTGCAGCATTTTAAAAAATGATCGAAAAACTGAAAATAATGAAACGTCAACTGATGATTTAGCTCGTTGTCTCAAGGTTGCATTCATGATTGACTCAGATACTGAGGAAGAACCCAGTGATAGTTCTGAGGAAGAATACATAGAAATAGAGGAAAAGGAACAATACTTTACTGAAAATGAATATGAAAGACCCAATGAAGTTTCTTTCAAAACAAAACCTGTCAGTAGAAACTGAACCGAAAAAAAGAGCCTTCAGATAATATGATGCTGGGGCAGAAATTGATTACAGTAGTTAAAGACTTTGAACTGTCAAAACCGAAAGAGCCACCTGATGATACAATACAATGGGAACAGTTGAATGGGATAGTGAAAGATGTAGAAAGCGGGAGACCAAAGAAGCCACCAGATGTAGGTGATCATTCAGTAAGTAACAATTTACTGCCACCACAATCACAAGGCTTGGGGCAGGTTTGTTACATATTTTGAAAACATAATGAATACCCTTTTTCATGAAACTACAGGTTTTACATCTGAAGAAAACCTATTAAACTGTAAAAGTAAAAGTGTAATTGAAGAAACTTTGCAATTTCCACCCATTATAGATCTTGATCTGAAAAAAAAAAGATTTGGTTAGGAAAAGAATGAAAGGAAAAGCGGAAGCCAGAGCTAAAAGGCACGATAAGGGCCTCAAAATGGCTAAATTCAAAATTGGTGATTTTATTTTAGTAAAATGAAAAATCCAGCAAAATAAACCATGAAATTTTTAAATTCAAATATATTTTTGAAGTGCAAGGAACTCTGCACACCAATGCATACTATCTCATGTACCCCAAAACCAAAAATCCACTAGGGGTTCGCAATATTGTAGATATAAAGCTGTTATGTCCACAGAAACGAACAATAAGAGACAGTGAAAATGATGTCTATATATACACCTTAATTTATATGATTTTGTTTTTGCAGTTATTACCAAGTGTTGTCATTTTATAAAGAACTTTTTTCTGTTACCAAATTTCTAATGCCTGTCTGTAAGTTTCAGATTCAATATAACAAAATGAAATGTACTATATACCAGTATGTATGTTCATGACTATGAGATGTAGAAAGACTGCGATAATGAAGTATTGCAGTATGAGAATATGGACTGCCGAAGCTGTTACGGGGCAGACAAACAACGACAAAGAAAATGAGAAAGGACTGCCTTGAAAACAATGCGGGCAGCAATAAGGACTTGCCTAACTGGGGCAAGAGAGTATATGTTTATCATGGAATACCATACTTCAGTGATGTGCAATGTACGAAAAATTGAAATTCTTTTGAATATATTCTAGGTAAATATGTGGCTAAGTGTTTGCAAACATAGACTGTCAAATACTACTGCAGGCAGCTAAATAATCTGATTATTATCTTAAGTACTGTTGTCTGTATTTTGCTATGATTTTCCAAAAAATGGACTGTCTATTTCTATTGAGGTCAGTGAGAAATACACTATCTCATGGACTTGTCAATTATGAATGCTGTGAGTCAATTCTCCTTCAGTGATTGAACCTAGACTCTGACTGAAATTTCATACTGGTGGATACAAAGTGACCTGTTTTCTCATTGTCTAGATGTGACTCTATATTTCGATCTTGTCATCTAGCAGTAACTCTTTATTTTCTTATTACTCTTGGTCCTCGTTTACTGACTTCATAAAGTGTTGTTCATCACTATCGGTGGCACATAAGTAAATGTGTTATCTCCTTTGTGGTCAGTGATATAAAAGCTGCAACGAGGAATGGGTTTACATGTGTGAACATGTGTAACACTTCTTTCCTAGACGTTTATTTCATTATCGTGACTATCATGGACCCATTTCTTTTTCAGCTGAAAACTACTATGGGTCTCTCAACAGGAGGTGCAGCAGACATTATGCAGACAGACTACTCCACACCCAGGCCCTGGTTCCGTTCGGCCTCCTGCTGCAGTACCTCAGGCTCTGACTCGCGTGCCACTGGTGCTCTCGTTGCTGGTAAGCCCAGTGTTTGCTGGTATGCCACTAGCCCACATCTCGCTGGCCTGCATGCCACCAGTCTGCACGTCACTGGCCTGTCTACTCTAGTCTCCGTGCTACCACCCTGCATAACACCAGTCCAGGCGCCTATTCCTGTTCCCTCAGGGGATCAGCATTTGCTGGGCATGGGCTTGGTGGCTCTGGAGTTCCTGAGCTGGAGTGGAGTAAGTGCCGCCAGTCCTCTGTCACGATGAGCTCTGGGCATGCCTCAGTGACTACTGAGTAGTGCAGCGGTGGAATATTGTGTGCCACAGGGAATGAGGATCTTAGCTTAACTGCCCAGATCACGAGGTCAGTAAAAATCTCTTTAAAAATCCTTTGATCTCAAGGTATGCTGTGTGCTGATAAGCTGCATTGCTTTTGAGTTAGAACAGTCGTTAGTGGGCGACCTCTGGGGAAACTTCCGCACCTCGGTTGTATAAGGCTTACTCAGGTAAGTGCCGTCTGTCTGAGTGGTCCCGTTTTTCTCTAGCTGCTTGTGGGACCGAGATGAGACCCTTCGAAATTTTCTTCTCCTCCTCCCAGTGTAATGGATGGGTCGCTTATACGAACTCACACCCAACCTCTCAAGCGGCCTCATGCTGCGAGTTCTCCCACCTGTAGATTTGTTCAGATTAGTTTAGTATACAGGGTGTTCATTTTAAATGAAGGCATTGAAATATCTCGAAAACTACATATCAGATCAAAAAAAGTTACAATTCCAATTTGTTTGTCTCGGAGGGGGACATCCAATGATACCACGCTCGACCCCCCACCCAGCCCTGTGCATGGGTGGTAGGAGGGTGGGGGGGCACTTTGAAATCTTCAATGGAAACCCCCATTTTTTGTTGCAGATTAAGATTCTACGGAAAAATTTGTGTACATTTTGTCTGATGCATTTTCTTCATTTAGCCACAGAAGACGCTGTAACCGGAGGAATGGAAATGGGTACACAGTCGTAATTTACGACGTGCTCCTCAATAGCCCTTGAATATCTAATGGCACGTTGGATCCCCACCTCTATGCTGCGAGAGTAGGACAGGCCAGTATTTCATAACTTGTATTTGGAAACACTATTCACTACGTTGTATTCCTTCGACATATCGAACACGGGCTACTCGATGCATCACTGTGGCTGTGGCTTTTCCAATTAGAGTAAACATTCAAACGTAGTACTGACAACTTCAGTGCACTCATTAATCTGCTTTTCATATGACGGTACACAGGACAGAAGCATATCTGCGGGAATGTCAGCATAGGCGTTTCTAATGCAGCCGACCTCCTCTTCATGGTTTGTTGGCACTTGCTGGTACACCTTATCATTTAAATATCCCCACAGAAAGACATCCGGCGACCTCCCAAGCCAATTAATAGGGCCACTTCTGCCGATCCACCAACCAGTGTAAACATGGTCTAATACCTCCCGTGCTTCAGTTGCATAATGCGCTGGGAAGCCGTCATGCTGAAATCACATACTTTGTCGAACGTCCAGGGCAACATCCTGCAGTAGTTCTGGTAGTTTTTGTTCCAAAAACATTCGATATTTGCGTCCATTCAACGTGCCATCGATTAAATACGGACCAGTGAGTTGGTTCCCCATGGTGCCAGTTAACCGACGAAGGACACTGAGCCCGAATCTCGTGGTCGTGCGGTAGTGTTCTCGCTTCCCACGCCCGGGTTCCCGGGTTCGATTCCCGGCGGGGTCAGGGATTTTCTCTGCCTCGTGATGGCTGGGTGTTGTGTGCTGTCCTTAGGTTAGTTAGGTTTAAGTAGTTCTAAGTTCTAGGGGACTTATGACCACAGCAGTTGCGTCCCATAGTGCTCAGAGCCATTTGAACCATTTGAAGGACACTGACCGTCAACTTGCCATAACCACTGGGGATTGTCTACACTCCAGTAATGCATATTATGCGGGTAATGCTTCGATTGTTTGTGAATGTATACCCATCGGGAAACAGAACCTTGTCAAAGAAGTTGGGGGTCGTTTGCATTTGTTGGAACGCCCATTCACAAAACTCTACCCAGTTATGGAAGTCGGCGCCATGAAGTTCTTGATTCATTTACACGTGGTATGGATGATACTTATGACGATGCAGCATTGTGACAATACTACCAAAAAACATACCAGAATCGCTGTGTAATTCCTGGGCACTTATTTGTGAGTTGTGGTGCACTGCCGGTAGTACAGCTATTTCATTAGATTATCCTGTAACACGTTTGCTTCGTTTCCTTTTGTAGGTCTTTACGCTGCCATCAGACGTGAAGGCGTTCACAGACTTGCAAAAGAACGAACGAGATGAGTTTTCTCTGGGAAACGCTCGGCATACGTGGCAACAGTAGCCTCAAAACTTCTATATTCTCCATAAATTAGGATAATTTAAATTTTTTCTTCTGTGGTTACAACATCCATCGTCTATTTGCATGTCTGTTCTCCAAACGCAGGCAATAAACACTGCACTCGTACTGTAGCGTTTAGAGCTACTATCTGTTTTACGTTTGCATGATAGGTGAGCTCCGGTCACCGTGTACTGCTTGTTATGATACGTCGTAGTTCGCTACACGGACACAGTGGAGTGTCGAGTACTCCTCTGTTCGATATGTTAGAGGAATACAATGTTGCGAATGGGGCTTCCACCTAGAAGCTATGAAACACTGACCTGTCATACCTTTCAACCATGGAGGTGGGGTCTCATGTGCCATTGGATATTTAAGGTTGGATGTCCCTCTCTGAGACAGACAAATTGGACTTATAATTTTTTTGATCAGATGTGTAGGTTTCGAGATATTTCAATGCCTTCAGTGAAAATGAGCACCCTGCGTAGTAACAGAATACATACTGCAAGCCAGAATTTGTTTTTGATAGTTAAAACGGGAAAGGGTGTAACACAACAACACATTGCCCACATACAAATTTTTTCCTGCTTTATTAACAGTGTACATTTAATGAAGTATATAAATATGTTGTCTATATTACTGTGATGTGCACATGTTTTAATAATTTTCTGTGTGCAAAATAACAAATGAAAGAGAATGTAAAGAATTCTAGTAGACGCACTGCCCAAGTCAGGGAATATCGTTATGTAAACCGAATTCGGTGGCCGAGCGGTTCTAGGCGCTTCAGTCCGGAACTGCACTGCTGCTGTGGCCGCAGGTTCGAATCCTGCCTCCAGCATGGATGTGTGTGATGTCCTTAGGTTAGTTAGATTTAAGTAGTTCTAAGTCTAGGGGACTGATGACCTCAGATTTAAGTCCCATAGTGCCCAGAGCCATTTTTAAACCAAAGTGGTTATTGTTATTGTCGTACTGTGGCTGGGCGCAGGAGCACGGCGCCGTCGGACAGTGTTTGTCAGATGGTAACGAGAGTCGGTTAGCAGCGAGTGAGCGGGTCGGACGAAAAGGAGGAATTCTGCTGCGAGAGGGCGCAAGACTTGTTTCACTGCAATATCCCACGTACGGTATGGTCAGGCATAATGTGGAGAAGTAATTGGGCACAGCGCAAAGGCATCAAGATTAACCAGTGTCTAAGAAGGGCGCTGGAGACTCAGAGTTAATTGTGGTGAAGTGCCTGTGGGCGTACGTTGTCGTGGTATAATGGACCTCGCCGCACCGACCACATCGCCATGAAGTAAGACCCGACCAGTTTATCATTTAGAATTGTAAAATACTTGCCAGTGTTATTTGCGAATCGTTGAATAACAAATACTTTAGCAACTTACGTGTGTTACAGTGTGTAATCCTCAGTAACAGGTACTTGATAGTATCCTCTCTATATCAATAACCAACCAAATGTGTCATTAATGAAGTGAAAGTAAGTGATAAGAAGAGTGAAGTTTATCGAATTGATTAATAGTTTAAATGAAAGTGAACCAAAAAGTTATTTTTTTGGACTTGCTAATTAAGTGCTGATTATTGACAAATAATTTGACAAAGTTCATGTTCAGACAATTTTCTGTGGGAAGTAATTTAAGTAACAAAAAGTTTTTTTTTTTGGAATTGCTAATTAGGTACTGATTATTGACAAGTAATATGACAAAGCAGTATATTTAACAATTCATGTTCAGACATTTTTGTATGAGAAGTAACATACGTAACAATCAGTCAAAGTAGCGAGCTCCGTAATCAGTTTAAAAAGCAGTTATTATTTTAGAACAGTCAATTTAAATACTAAAATTATTCTTTTCGAAATGTTTACCTTCTGCAAAACAGTTTAATAGGAGTTAGCATTACAGTGAGAAAGGCAGTTCAGTTGTTACGTAACTGGTAGTGTGGAGAACTAGTAATTAGTTTGATGAAGCAGTTGCAAGTTTGTTTTTGTCCATGATTGAAATTTTTCTGGGTGATCATTGTATTTGGATTATGAGCGCAAGTCAGTGCCTGTGTTACTGTCCTCGCCTGCCAACATGTTACAATAGTAACGTAATTTAATCACCAAATCAAGAGTTTTAATTGATTTCGCTCACACTAAGTGAGCTGGAGACCGTTCATTTACAGTAGTTTCCAAACAGCGCCAAAATTAATTCATCATTTCGGACGAAAATTTCACTAGCTACTTTCCGTATTATTTTTTCCATTTTTGATTTCTGCCGATCGTTACTGCACGAAATAAATCACCCAATAACGATTAAGGTATGACAGCACCTGACGTCTTCTCGGTAACACTTTCATTTCAGATTCGATGCCTTATTCCAAATTAATATGAAACCATTAGCAACATGGCAATTCTTTAATTAGAGTACCACCTGGAGAGGAAGAGAAGCATGGAGAAAGCTCCACGTTTTTACACTGAAAAGCATTTAGAAGGAATAGTGAGTACATTAAAATCTTGTCAAGCGGTTGCTGCTTGGGATGCTGTTGGACGAAACCTCTAGTTCCTAATAAGCGACAAATCGGTAGAACATGAGAAGACGTGCTGAATATACTATTGCAAATGAGCTACACACGACGTTAAACTACATAAAAGGTGTTGTTACGTGCAGGGATCTGCTGGACATTTCCAAAGAAGAACTAACAGTTGAGTGGGCTCAAGAAGGCACTGCTGATGTGCAGAATATTATGAAAAGGGTGGCTAGGAATCTAGTCAAATCTGTGTTCCGGCGTAAAGTCAAGTGCCGGCACGCCAGACAGGAACGAAAGAGGACAGAGGGCTGTAAAGAGACGTCAGCCAATTGCACGCTGACCGATCCTTCTCCAGGACGACAATGCGACGGCAGTGCCCTCTACACGGACATAAGAGCCGCGCCGCGTGCCTGAAGCCCAGTTCTACAAAAGCATCAGAACCCGTGACCTGGATAGAAGCATCCACTGTATAACTTCACTTGTATTGGAATCGTTATATTGAAAGACATTGATTATATTGCATGTTGCCCTTTGCTTGTGATACATCTATGTATTTCTCAAAGTTAAGTATTCTCATTTATTTTCTGTAATAAAACTTATTAACACGATTTTCTTGAATTGTTGTCTAGCGATCCAAAAAGCAGGTTTCCTAGACACCCCATCTTTGGAAACTAGGCAGGATACAACATTGACGATGAGTTAAAAGAGGAATAACGGAGCTGGCTGCTACAAATTTTTGATTTTTCGTGGGATATTGTGTTTTACTGGCGCCTTAATTATACTTTGTCTTTTTTTCGTTGCAGGTGTGTGTTTGCTTGCTTTAATAGTGTTTCAAAACTAGCTCTGAGCACTATGGGACTCAACTTCTGAGGTCATCAGTCCCCTAGAACTTAGAAACACTTAAACCTAACTAACCTAAGGACATCACACACATCCATTCCCGAGGTAGGATTCGAACCTGCGACCGTAGTGGTCACGCGGGTCCAAACTGTAGCGCTTAGAACCGCTCGTCCACCCAGGCCGGCTAATAGTGTTTCTTATAGTACTTTTTGCTAATAAGCGTTTTCAGGTGGGCGTTGAAGAAATTTTCATAGTTTGTGTACTTATTGTTATTGCTTGCTTTGTCCCTTTATTGCACTTGTTTCTCTCACAATGAGCAACCCACATCTCCCACACCCTGCTCAGGCGCCACAGCTGCAAGCGATGGATGCAACTCAAGTAATGCGGATGTTTCAGTTTCAGATCCAGCAAATATCAGCACTGCTAAACACAGTACAACAGCTCCTGACAACTCGAGCCACCGCTACAGAACAACAAGCTGCAAGCTCCATGTGCAACAGCCGTTTCTCCAGTTTAAGGAAAAACGAGAGGAATGGCTTGAGTGGTTGCAACTGTTTGATGCCCACATAATTGCTCACAATATACCAGGTACTGTGAAACGCCATTTCTTTTTGTCCACTGTAGGCAGAGCAATGTTTCACCTCATACAGAAGTTGTTCCCTAACGACACTCTGAGCGAACTTTCTTGTGATCAGGTTGTAGATTCGTTAACTAACTATTAGAAGAGCTCAGAACAAACTTATCATAGGTAGGTAACAGATTTAGAGGGTATGTCGAGGAAATGCAAATTCAGATGTGCTTTATGTTGTGACTTGGCAAGACAGCCAAGCCACTATGAGGTAGCCGAAAGGCACGCGTTTAAGCTCACGCAGGCTGGCGTGAGGTCTGGCACAGGTAAAGTAATTATACTACCAAGAAAAGTACGTAGCTGCTGGAATACTTAACTTTAATCCATAATTGGTGAACATCGGTCTGACTGTACATGCATCCCAAGATAAATAACAAATGACAATGGCGCCTTGCTAGATCGTAGCAAATGACGTAGCTGAAGGCTATGCTAACTATCGTCTCGGCAAATGAGAACGTAATTTGTCAGTGAACCATCGCTAGCAAAGTCGACTGTACAACTGGGGCGAGTGCTAGGAAGTGTCTCTAGACCTGCCGTGTGGCGGCGCTCAGTCTGCAATCACTGATAGTGGCGACACGCGGGTCCGACGTATACTAGCGGACCGCGGCCGATTTAAAGGCTACCACCTAGCAAGTGTGGTGTCTAGCGGTGACACCACACTTTATGTTCAGATGGTATGTTGTGTGATGCGATCGTGTACAATGTAGATGATGTCAGACTACGAGAACAGAGTTTGAAATAGTCCGATCCATCATTGCAGCATGTAGTGCAAATACTATATCAGTACGATTCAGGTGCTGTGTCGGCTGATAAATTTGAGCAGCCACAAATTTGCTGTGTCGAGTCACCCTTTGCTCGCGACTGGCCCATTAGGCAGCAACAGCTTGCACACGCCACGCCACATAAACAGTTCTCCATGCTGCGTAAACAGCTCTCTGAACAGGCAAACAGAATTAAGTCATGCCCTCGGTGCTGTTCACAGCACATATGCCAAGACAGCCCGTCCTGACAAGCACAGTGCTATGCTTGTGTCAAGAAAGGTCACATAAACTCTGTATGTTTGCAATGGAATAAACATAAGAATTCCGTCCACTTACAAAAGTATAGTCGCAAGGCTCATGTAATCAATGCAGTGTATTCAAAGCCTGCTATGGAAATTAGCAAAACTAGCAAGTGAACAGTTTCTTCAGTGCTACGCCACTCCAACAAACTTTTTGTTCATGTGCATATTAGTGGAAAACGTGTGAAATTTCGGTTGGACATTGCTGACTCGTAATACATATGAACTGTTAGGCTCCTCACGCCTCTCTAAAACTAGCACACACCTGACGGCTTACAATGGACAAGACATTCCCATTCCCGGAAAATTTACTTTGTTTCGCTTGCATACGTGAACTGTGACTTTTACAGTTACAATCACGCGATTGTGAGAACGTATTTGGCCCTGATTTGTTTGGATTTCTAATTCAAGACAATGTGTTATCAGTGACTGCATTCACTGCAAAAGACAGTGTAGCTATCTTGTTGAAAGAACTCCCTGAACTTTTTTTGTGAAGGTTTAGGCAAGGCTAACAATTTTGTTGCACATATTATTATGAAAGACAATGCTCAGATGAAATTTGCTGGGTCAGAACTGTTCCCGTTGCATTATGAGGTAAAGTCGCTGCTGAACTTACAGAATTGCAAGATAGCGGAGCTATTGCGCCCATACAAGCTAGTCAAAAATGGCTCTGAGCACTATTCGACTTAACTTCTGAGGTCATCAGTCGTCTAGAACTTAGAAGTAATTAAACCTTACTAACCTAAGGACATCACACAAGATAGTCAATGGGCAAGTCTACTGGGTTTGCTCCCCAAACTATCTTGTCGCATTTGACTCTGTGTTGACTTTAAGTCTACAGTTAGGCCACGAAATATTATTGATACTTATCCATTGCCATGCCCAGAGGATCTCATGGGCAAATTAGGCGCTGGTAGTTACTTTTCAAAAATTGACTTGAGCGACGCATATCTCTAGATAGCACTAGATGAAGAATTTCAAAAAGTGTGTTCTCGCCCTATCATTCGCATCCACAAGATGGACCATCGCCAGCGGAATTGCTTCACGGTCGCCGCCTTCGTACACTGTTCCACCTGCTCCTCCCTCCTCAGCATTGTGACGGTACAAAGCCCCGTTATTAGATGAATTTTTCTAGTATGCAAGGATTGCATTGTGGAGAGTGAGCGCGACGTGGTGCGCGATTCGCGGAAGCGCGTGGCGTGCCCGCGCGAGATTTGCAACGGTCTCCGCTGCCGGGTGGCCACGTGGCCTGCAGCTAGGGGCATTGTTTGGTTTTTCGCGCACTACGCGAAAACTATGTAACTTACGGTGAAGAGCGATGAGGCAGTGGATTGTCGTCAGCAATATGCACTTCTGAAAGATCGATCTTTATTTCCAGTCACGAGGCGCAAAAGTTATAGTAACCTCAAAATCTGTTGATATTACGAATACTGAAAGATTAATAAAAATAGTAAATAACAACTTACAGGGATGAGCGAGCACTCATTAAAAATGTTTCGTCATAGCGGACCAAGTGCCGTAGTCATATGGCAAGATTCATAAATAATGAAGCCTGCAAAGAGCAATAAACAAAGTTTGAGGCGAAATTGTTTATAAAATTCAATAGAAAATTCATGACGTAAAGAACGGCACTATATAATATTTTGGGTGGCATCACACTATTTTAAACTAGTTAAGTTATACTATATACTTAACTTGCAATGGTTTTCATTGTTTGCAAATTATTATTAACATTTATCGCCCATAATTAATTAATTATTATAGGTATGAAGATTTTGAGCAGTGCAATGTGTAGACCACTATAGATTAAGTCTAAAGACGGTGCTATATCCAGTTCTATGTTAAAACTTTGCAGCACAGATGTCTACAAACAAATTTGCGCTAAGTGGCGAAATTTTGCAAAAACTAAAACTTGATTTAGGCGCGATAGAATAATCCTAGAAATTAATGTAACATAGTAAATAGGATGTACTTCTTAGCGCGGTTCCGATGGTGAACTCATTTCTGTCGAGGGATGTATGTATCAAAATTTGTAACCTTAACTGGTGAGATTGGTACTTGCATAACCAGGGGGGTTGACGTCCGAGCCTATATAAGCGAGCGGCCATCTTGGTCAGGGGACACGACTTGTAGCCCAGCCCTCGCGCAACGAAATAAGACGTACTAGCACAAATGAAGTCACATGGGCTATCAAGCACACCAACGCTAGAAAAGCCCCTGGGCCTGATGGCATTCAAAACCGTGTCCTCCAGGAGTTCACGGATAAAGCCGTAGAATACCTCACACACTTAAAGAATGCTATCCTGACACACCAACACTTCCCTGACTTTTGGAAGGCGGCCAAGGTCCTGATGTTCAGGAATCCAGGGAAAGACCACTCCCTCCCACAAAATTACCGACCCATTAGTCTGCTGTGCTCGCTCAGCAAGATTGTTGAGAAGGTAATACTAAAACGTATCACTAGGAATTGCATCGCCAACGACACCCTAAGACCGGAGCAATTCGGCTTTAGGAATCACCACTCGACAACACAACAACTCCTCCGCGTAGTCGAACATATAACACACGGCTACAACATGAACAAAGCCACAGGGGCCGTGTTCCTAGAATCGAAAAGGCTTTCGATCGTCTCTGGCACAACGGACTCATACGCAAACTAAGCGAAGCTGGTTTCCCGGACGGACTCGTACGTCTCATACACTCATATCTCACGAACAGATGTTTCAACACTAACGTGCAGGATAAACAATCAACACAACACGGTATCCAAGCTTGAGTACCCCAAGGAAGCATCCTAGGGCCCATCTTGTTTAACCTGTACATTAATGACTTCCCAGCGACACGAAACACGACGTTAGCCGTCTACGCGGATGACACAGCCATCCTCGCGCAAGACTGGAAACCGTCGAACATCAACTCACGAATACAGACAGCACTCAGAACAGCTGAGCCTTGGCTGGAGCGATGGCGTATTAAAGTAAACGTCGACAAGTGCGAAGCAGTTCTGTTCACACGCAGACCGAAACTACTGCGCAAACACCAACACTGTAGACCGATAACACTACATACACGCCCAATACGTTTGCGAGAGAAAGTCAGATACCTTGGTGTCTGGCTGGACCGGAAACTTACATGGGGGGACCACATCGAATACGTTGCCAACCGAGCGCACGCGAGGCTCAAACAGCTCTACCCAATGCTCAACAGGGAAAGCACACTGAATAGGAGGGTGTCGAGGTCCTTATACACGACACTGATTAGACCTCTGATGACGTACGCAGCTCCCGTCTGGGGATATGCAGCTCCCACACGACTGCGCCGCCTGCAGATCATACAGAACAAGGTGCTACGAATCATTAGCAATGCTCCACGCTACACACGCACCGCAGATCTTCACCATGAATACCGCCTTGATACCCTCAAGGAAGTATTCAAGAAACACGCCACACGACTATACAGGAACTCGAGACACTCGAACAATCCTTTCATCCTCACTCTGGGAAACTATGATCACAACCACAGGTGGAAACACAAGCGGCCAAAGACACTGCTAGCTAGGGCATAACCACCTATGGTAAACTAACATACGCAAACAGCGACAAACGTCGGTAAGCCCCTGCATATCAGCAACACTGACTGGCAACTACCAGCTGCTATTAGAGCCGACCAACAGGCCACAGCAGGGACACCGACGAGCTCGCCCACAGACGCACGAACAATCTGCCAACATTCCCTCACACTGTGCCTCCGGTATATGACCTATCGAACACAAGACCGATAACAAACCTAACTGTTGCAGGTTGCAGGACGCTGAATGAGGACTCTGTACCAGCACCCAGCGCCAGCCGCCGAGCAGCACAAACGCACAACGTCAAGGTATCGACATGCATGATACGCACTACTAACAAAGCCTATCCTTGCACAACCTATCGCAGGCAGCAGGACAACCGCTACTGCTCTTGCCGCCCGACCTAACTTTCGCAGAGGTTTTTTTCCCTTGGCTCTTGCTTTGGCACTTTTTTTCCTCTGCCCTTCAAACCGCTACCCTTCGTCAGATTTCGATCAATCTATCTCCAGATGAGCGCGTATTAATGGTTAATCCTAACCAGACGTACGCAAACATCGCAGTACCCACATCCTGTGACGCCTCACTTTAGTGAAAACTAACCCTTATGCAGAGATGGCAGTAGACGTTTTGTGTTGGCCATCATGCCGGTGTGGGCGTGGAGGGGCTCCACCTCTATCTAAAAAAAAAAAAATGGTCAGGGGTCAGTCGTTGGGCAGCCGTTTTGGAGGGTGGGTGGCGAGAAAGCCCCACTTGAGGGTGGCCCATGTGGTCGTTTGAGAATTCTTTTTCGAGACGATTTATTTCGACAAAGAGTATTGTTTAAGAGTGCAAGTGTGCAAGCATATATTTGGTGAACTGGAAGTGCTACGATTATTTGTGTGAGTACGATTTACGAGGTGTAAATGTCGTAAGTGAACATGTGGCGAACTGTGATTTCGCACCAAAACTGTTAGAACAAAAAGGACAGTGGGACTTGTGGTTCTGTTCGAATTGATTGTGTAATTTTTGTTTATAGCAGCCTACATTACTGCTATTGGGGGCTCTGAGTCAAATTATTATTAAAGTAAAACTGTAAACCGTCTCACCAGTGCTAATTTCATTGTTTGAAACAAAAGAACAACGCCAATAAATAGTGATTGAACTGTGTCGTGAAAAACTGATTTTGGTATAATAATCGCCTAATTCTAGTTCCCTAGCATAAACTGTACTTATGTCTGAGTGAATAATTAATTCAAAAACTATAACAATGCGCGGGTGTGGAAGTGTACTAACTCATCAAGTGTGGAAATCATCCCCTGAGACTTACGTGAGAGCCAAATTTTGCAATAACATTTTAACCAACATTTGTATATGCACATACGTGTGAACACTGCTTCAACCGCACTTCTTATTATTTGCCGCCCTGTCGCAGCATCCAGCGTCAAAGGAAGGCTGCAAGTATCGCTTTGCATCGCATGATATTGCGTTTTTCAGAGTTTTTAGCAGGAGCAGACAGTAGGCGTGAGGCGAGATCCTTCGTCGACTTGGTGCATGCATGTATCTTATTTCAGGCCCCGAGAGATTGCATTGCCGACATCACAATCAAATTCGCCACTATCACGTGCACAGCGATCCTTAGTGTCTCTTCCCCCAGATTCACTGATCCTGAGGACAGCGCGGCCTCAGGAGGAGGATGCATACCATTCTGGTAGTTTTACAGGGGACATTTCTGCCAGAGCGAAGGCTGGATGGCGGGGTAGGACTGGAAGCCTGACGTCCCCTACAGCAATAGCTTCCAGTTCCTCAGAGAATCCACAATCCCGCCTCCCCCGCCATTATCGAGTTCCATATATGATGGCAGTCGATCGCTTTTGGGACGAGGAAAATTCCAGCATCAAGTCAAGCCACAGTATGCCAGACAGGAATGAAAGAGAAGAGAGGGCGGTGAAGAGACGTCAGCCAATTGCACACTGACTGACCCCTCTCCAGGACGACAATGCGATGACAGCGCTCTCTACACAAAGAGGACATGAGCGCTGCGCTGTCTGGCCACAGCGCAGTTCTACACAAGCATCGAGATCTGTGACCTGGATAGAAGCTTCGATTGTATTACTTCACTTGTATTTGAATCGTTATACTTGAAGACATTGATTATATTGCATGTTGCCCTTTGCTTGCGAGACATGTATGTATTCATTTATGTATTTGATGCCTACACGGTGGCAAAGTGGCAGCCGGCACTGTAACTAAAAAAAAACCGAGTTAATGGATCAATGATGAACTGAAATGGGTGTCTTGCGATGTCCGCAATGAGCAGATGAAACGAACGAAAACGAAGAAAATGAGATTAAAAAAAAGTGTTAAAGTGGAAGACTATGAATACAAACGTCTCGGGTTCGATTGCTTGTCAGTCGCACGATTTTTACCCGAACTTTTCGACTCTGTAAGCGCAGAACAGGGAATCAGTGATCACAAGGCCATTGCAGCATCCCTGAATATGGAAGTAAATAGGAATATAAAAAAAGGGAGGAAGGTTTATCTGTTTAGTAAGAGTAATAGGAGGCAGATTTCAGACTACGAAATAGATCTAAACGAAAATTTCTGTTCCGACACTGACAATGTTGAGTGTTTGTGGAAAAAGTTCAAGGTAATCGTAAAATGCGTTTTAGACAGGTACGTGCCGAGTAAAACTGTGAGGGATGGGAAAAACCCACCGTGGTTCAAAAACAAATTTAGGAAACTACTGCGAAAGCAAAGAGAGCTTCACTGCAAATTTAAACGTAGCCAAAACCTCTCAGACAAACAGAAGCTAAACGATCTCAGAGTTAGCATAAGGAGGGCTATGCGTGAAGCGTTCAGTGAATTCGAAAGTAAAATTCTATGTACCGACTTGACAGAAAATCCTAGGAAGTTCTGGTCTTACTTTAAATCAGTAAGTGGATTGAAACAGCATATCCAGAAACTCTGGGATGATAATGGCATTGAGACAGAGGATGATAGGCCGAAAGCTGAAATATTAAACATCTTTTTCCAAAGCTGTTTCACAGAGGAAGACCGCACTGCAGTTCCTTCTCTAAATCCTCGCACGAACGAAAAAAATGGCTGACATCGAAATAAGTGTCCAAGGAATAGAAAAGCAACTGAAATCACTCAACAGAGGAAAGTCCACTCGACCTGACGGGATATCAATTTGATTCTACACAGAGTACGCGAAAGAACTTGCCCCCTTCTAACAGCCGTGTACCGCAAGTCTCTAGAGGAACGGAAGGTTACAAATGATTGGAAAAGAGCACAGGTAGTTCCAGTCTTCAAGAAGGGTCGTCGAGCAGATGCGCAAAACTATAGGCCTATATCTCTGACATCGATCTGTTGTAGAATTTTAGAACCTGTTTTTTTGCTTGCATATCATGTCATTTCTGGAAACCCAGAATCTACTCTGTAGGAATCAACATGGATTCCGGAAACAGCGATCGTGTGAGACCCAACTTGCTTTATTTGTTCATGAGACCCAGAAAATATTAGATACAGGCTCCCAGGTAGATGCCATTTTCCTTGACTTCCGGAAGGCGTTCGATACAGATCCGCACTGTCGCCTGATAAACAAAGTAAGAGCCTACGGAATATCAGACCAGCTGTGTGGCTGGATTGAAGAGTTTTTAGCAAACAGAACACAGCATGTTGTTCTCAATGGAGAGACGTCTACAGACGTAAAAGTAACCTCTGTCGTGCCACAGGGGAATGTTACGGGGCCATTGCTTTTCACAATATATATATATATATATATATATAAATGGCCTAGTAGATAGTGTCGTAAGTTCCATGCGGCTTTTCGCGGATGATGCTGTAGTATACAGAGAAGTTGCAGCATTAGAAAATCGTAGCGAAATGCAGGAAGATCTGCAGCCGATAGGCACTTGGTGCAGGGAGTGGCAACTGACCCTTAACATAGACAAATGTAATGTATTGCGAATACATAGAAAGAAGGTTTCTTTACTGTATGATTATATGATAGCGGAACAAACACTGGTAGCAGTTGTTGTTGTTGTTGTGGTCTTCAGTCCTGAGACTGGTTTGATGCAGCTCTCCATGCTACTCTATCCTGTGCAAGCTTCTTCATCTCCCAGTACCTACTGCAACCTACATCCTTCTGAATCTGCTTAGTGTATTCATCTCTTGGTCTCCCTCTACGATTTTTACCCTCCACACTGCCCTCCAATGCTAAATTTGTGATCCCTTGATGCCTCAAAACATGTCCTACCAACCGATCCCTTCTTCTAGTCAATTTGTGCCACAAACTTCTCTTCTCCCCAATCCTATTCAATACCTCCTCATTAGTTACGTGATCTACCCACCTTATCTTCAGCATTCTTCTGTAGCACCACATTTCGAAAGCTTCTATTCTCTTCTTGTCCAAACTGGTTATCGTCCATGTTTCACTTCCATACATGGCTACACTCCATACAAATACTTTCAGAAACGACTTCCTGACACTTAAATCTATACTCGATGTTAACAAATTTCTCTTCTTCAGAAACGATTTCCTTGCTATTGCCAGTCTACATTTTATATCCTCTCTACTTCGACCATCATCAGTTATTTTACTCCCTAAATAGCAAAATTCCTTTACTACTTTAAGTGTCTCATTTCCTAATCTAATTCCCTCAGCATCACCAGATTTAATTTGACTACATTCCATTATCCTCGTTTTGCTTTTGTTGATGTTCATCTTATATCCTCCTTTCAAGACACTGTCCATTCCGTTCAACTGCTCTTCCAAGTCCTTTGCTGTCTCTGGCAGAATTACAATGTCATCGGCGAACCTCAAAGTTTTTACTTCTTCTCCATGAATTTTAACACCTACTCCGAATTTTTCTTTTGTTTCCTTTACTGCTTGCTCAATATACAGATTGAATAACATCGGGGAGAGGCTACAACCCTGTCTCACTCCTTTCCCAACCACTGCTTCCCTTTCATGCCCCTCGACTCTTATAACTGCCATCTGGTTTCTGTACAAATTGTAAATAGCCTTTCGCTCCCTGTATTTTACCCCTGCCACCTTCAGAATTTGAAAGAGAGTATTCCAGTTAACGTTGTCAAAAGCTTTCTCTAAGTCTACGAATGCTAGATACGTAGGTTTGCCTTTTCTTAATCTTTCTTCTAAGATAAGTCGTAAGGTTAGTATTGCCTCACGTGTTCCAACATTTCTACGGAATCCAAACTGATCTTCCCCGAGGTCCGCTTCTATCAGTTTTTCCATTCGTCTGTAAAGAACTCGCGTTAGTATTTTGCAGCTGTGACTTATTAAACTGATAGTTCGGTAATTTTCACATCTGTCAACACCTGCTTTCTTTGGTATTGGAATTATTATATTCTTCTTGAAGTCTGTGGGTATTTCGCCTGTCTCATACATCTTGCTCACCAGATGGTAGAGTTTTGTCATGACTGGCTCTCCCAAGGCCATCAGTAGTTCTAATGGAATGTTGTCTACTCCCGGGGCCTTGTTTCGACTCAGGTCTTTCAGTGCTCTGTCAAACTCTTCACGCAGTATCTTATCTCCCATTTCATCTTCATCTACATCCTCTTCCATTTCCATAATACTGTCCTTAAGTACATCGCCCTTGTATAAACCCTCTATATACTCCTTCCACCTTTCTGCCTTCCCTTCTTTGCTTAGAACTGGGTTGCCATCTGAGCTCTTGATATTCATACAAGTAGTTCTCTTCTCTCCAAAGGTCTCTTTAATTTTCCTGTAGGCAGTATCTATCTTACCCCTAGTGAGACAAGCCTCTACATCCTTACATTTGTCCTCTAGCCATCCCTGCTTAGCCATTTTGCACTTTCTGTCGATCTCATTTTTGAGACGTTTGTATTCCCTTTTGCCTGCTTCATTTACTGCATTTTTATATTTTCTCCTTTCATCAATTAAATTCAATATATCTTCTGTTACCCAAGGATTTCTATTAGCCCTCGTCTTTTTACCTACTTGATCCTCTGCTGCCTTCACTACTTCATCCCTCAGAGCTACCCATTCTTCTTCTACTGTATTTCTTTCCCCCATTCCTGTCAATTGTTCCCTTATGCTCTCCCTGAAACTCTGTACAACCTTTGGTTCTTTCAGTTTATCCAGGTCCCATCTCCTTAAATTCCCACCTTTTTGCAGTTTCTTCAGTTTCAATCTGCAGTTCATAACCAATAGATTGTGGTCAGAATCCACATCTGCCCCTGGAAATGTCTTACAATTTAAAACCTGGTTCCTAAATCTCTGTCTTACCATTATATAATCTATCTGATACCTATTAGTATCTCCAGGATTCTTCCATGTATACAACCTTCTTTTATGATTCTTGAACCAAGTGTTAGCTATTGTTAAGTTATGCTCTGTGCAAAATTCTACAAGGCGGCTTCCTCTTTCATTTCTTCCCCCCAATCCATATTCACCTACTATGTTTCCTTCTCTCCCTTTTCCTACTGACGAATTCCAGTCACCCATGACTATTAAATTTTCGTCTCCCTTCACTACCTGAATAATTTCTTTTATCTCGTCATACATTTCATCAATTTCTTCATCATCTGCAGAGCTAGTTGGCATATAAACTTGTACTACTGTAGTAGGCATGGGCTTTGTGTCTATCTTGGCCACAATAATGCGTTCACTATGCTGTTTGTAGTAGCTAACCCGCACTCCTATTTTTTTATTCATTATTAAACCTACTCCTGCATTACCCCTATTTGATTTTGTATTTATAACCCTGTAATCACCTGACCAAAAGTCTTGTTCCTCCTGCCACCGAACTTCACTAATTCCCACTATATCTAACTTTAACCTATCCATTTCCCTTTTTAAATTTTCTAACCTACCTGCCCGATTAAGGGATCTGACATTCCACGCTCCGATCCGTAGAATGCCAGTTTTCTTTCTCCTGATAACGACGTCCTCTTGAGTAGTCCCCGCCCGGAGATCCGAATGGGGGACTATTTTACCTCCGGAATATTTTACCCAAGAGGACGCCATCATCATTTAATCATACAGTAAAGCTGCATGTCCTCGGGAAAAATTACGGCTGTAGTTTCCCCTTGCTTTCAGCCGTTCGCAGTACCAGCACAGCAAGGCCGTTTTGGTTAATGTTACAAGGCCAGATCAGTCAATCATCCAGACTGTTGCCCCTGCAACTACTGAAAAGGCTGCTGCCCCTCTTCAGGTAGCAGTTACTTCTGTAAAATATCTGGAAGTATGCGTACAGAACGATTTGAAGTGGAATTATCATATAAAATTAATTGTTGGTAAGGCGGGTGCCAGGTTGAGATTCATTGGGAGAGTCCTTAGAAAATGTAGTCCATCAGCAAATGAGGTGGCTTACAAAACACTCGTTCGACTTATACCTGAGTATTGCTCATCAGTGTGGGATCCGTACCAGGTCGGGTTGACAGAGGGGATAGAGAAGATCCAAAGAAGAGCGGCGCGTTTCGTCACAGGGTTATTTGGTAAGCGTGATAGCGTTACGGAGATGTCTAGCAAACTCAAGTGGCAGTCTCTGCAAGAGAGGCGCTCTGCATCACGGTGTAGCTTGCTGTCCAAGTTTCGAGAGGGTGCGTTTCTGGATGAGGTATCGAATATATTGCTCCTCCCGAGGAGATCACGAGTGTAAAATTAGAGAGATTCGAGCGCGCACGGAGGCTTTCCGGCAGTCGTTCTTCCCGCGAACCACACGCCATTGGAACAGAAAAGGGAGGTAATGACAGTGGCACGTGAAGTGCCCTCCACCACACACCGTTGGGTGGCTTGCGGGGTATAAATGTAGATGTAGATGTAGTTAAGTATTGTCATTTATTTTCTGTAATAAAACTCATTAATATGACTTGCTTGAATTGTTGTCTAGCGATCTGAGAAGCAGATTTCCCAGACACCCCATCTTTGGCAACTAGGTAGGATACAACAATCTATCTTCATTATCCTTACATTAAATGGCACAGAACTCACAGAGAATGTCAAAGTTAGTTTCGTTCATTTAAACGTGCAGCCTTATGTTCCCAAATCAATGCGCTGTTTTAAATGCCAGCGTTTTGGGCACACCACTTAAGAATGTAAGGGAGAAGCTATTTGTGGTAAATGTGGTAAGGTCACCCACCAAGAGTCATTTGTTCATCTCGTTTGGTGTGTCTGAACTGCTCTGGGTGTCATGCTGTCCGGAGTACAGACTGCAGTGTATATCTTGATGAATGGAAGTTACAAGAGCTTAAAACAACGAAGAACATTTATTATAGTGCAGTCAAAAAGATTTATATGGCCCTGTTGCATTACATGTTCACTACCACCTTTGCGTCAGTTCTTAAAATGCCTGTTCATAAAGCCAATACTGCTATACGAACAGATGTGGCTACTGTCTGTATTAGTGTTTGTCAATGCATTTGTGCAGCTACAATTGTTTTGATGCCCGTACTTCCCCCTAGAACATCGTAAAAGGCCGTGGTTGCTGACGTTTTGGAGCTCGATACCACTCCAATGATTCAATCTGTGCTGTCACTACCACTGCCGTGATTATAGCTCTGAAGCCACACATCAACCACTGACAGAGACGGAAAAAACACGGTCTTAAGATGTCTATCTCACTCTCTATGATGTCTCTCTCGATGTCACTCTGTCTGATGTCGCTCTCGATTCATCTTCAGAGCCGATGGAGCTTGATGTCGGCCTGGGGCACTCATTCCACCATTAGACTGAGCTCCATCCACGGCGGGCTCCAGGTGGAAAGAAGGGTAAGAGTGCAACTCCAGTGATTAATGGCGCTCTTACTACAGTGGAACATCAGTGGGGCCGGCCGGAGTGGCCGTGCGGTTCTAGGCGCAACAGTCTAGAACCACATGACCGCTACGGTCGCAGGTTCGAATCCTGCCTCGGGCATGAATGTGTGTGATCTCCTTAGGTTAGTTAGGTTTAAGTAGTTCTAAGTTCTAGGGGACTGATGACCACAGCAGTTAAGTCCCATGGTGCTCAGAGCCATTTGAACCATTTGAACATCAGTGGATTTAGGACACATGTGGAAGAACAAAAGCACGCCCCCTGTGCTTCTACTCTGAGGCAGTACCTTCCATCACTATGATGACTCCACTGAGGAGAGGGTCAATGAAGGGGTCCCTGTTTTGTCAGTAACACTCCCCACTCTTCTGCTCTCTCCCTGGCTACAGAACTATCAGTGGTTGCAGTTGAAATTCATGTGTGCCAGGAGATCGCTGTTTGCTTGCTGTAATTACTCCATAAGTTGTGATAGACTCTGAGACTCTCACAGATGTTGTAGAACAACTACCTTGACGATTTCTACTATTGGGGGACTTCAATGCCCATCATGTCTTTTGGGGCTCAACCTATACTTGCCCTAGGCGTAGGATTTTGGAGAACCTCATGATGTCTCATAAGCCGTGCATCCCCAACATAGGTGCTCCCACACATTTTTGTGCTGCTACTGGGGTCATCCTCAGCCATCGGTCACTCTTTTTACTCCCCAGCCCTCATGTATGATGTTCAGTTGGAAGACACTGACGACCATCGTCCTAGTGACCAAGTCCCACTCCAGAGTCACCTACTGGAAGCAACTGTTCATGAAAACACACAGTTATGATGATGATCAGCAGAGCCAACTGGACAACGTTCAGCCAGCTGGCTATGTTTGAACGCCACAACAGCATCCAGGGGGGGGGGGGGGGGGCGGACTACATCACACAAGTGACCAGCCGTTCCGCTGTCGTCTCCATCCTAAACTTCTCCAGTCATCGTTGGAGGTAATCTACACTTTGTTGATTGAAGAGTGCTGTTCAGTAATCCAGATCAGCAGTGTGGTCCCACAACAGTTTAAGTGCTGCTGAATGGCGGAAAACCTCACATACTTTCGACTGACGAGGGCCAGAGCTCACCACATCATCGAGGAGAGTAAAAACAGGTCATGGCAAGCCTTCCTGGGCTCTGTCGACCTTTCCACTCGTTCCACAATAGTATGAGAAGCTATCGGTGTCATCTGCTGCTCGTGATGTGGTGCCCAGTCACGATCATATCTGGTACAGCATGCTGCAGCACTTTTAACAGTATCAAAGGAAGTCCTCTTACGATGTTTCAGTTCGATATGGCTGACAGGCAGATTTCCCGACTTGTGGTGAGAGGAAGTTTTGCTCTCCTGAAAGCAGTAAGGACTGAATGTGTCCCAGTAGGTATCAGAGGATCGCCGTAGAGAGCTGTGGAAAGACCCTAGAGTATACAGTCAACCTTCATGTGGTCTGGTTATCAGAGACCATACAGCTCCTTAGCTGATCACAGCATGGGTTCACGTGTCGGTCAACTGCCAACAGCCTGACCCTGCTAGAGGCAAAAATCCAGCAGGCGTTCCTGCATAAAAAGCATTGTCTAGAGGTATCGCTACAGGTCAGTAATGCGCATGACACTACGTGGAGACAATATTCTCAGTCATCTACACCAGTATGGCTTTCATGGACACCTCTCCATCTTCGTTTGGTCCTTCCTCTCAAGACTCCGTTGATGCATACAGTCGGTGACATGCTGTCAGATAGTTATGTGCAGATGAATGCTGTTCCCAGGGCAGTGTTTAAAGTGTCATCCTCTTTGTCATAGCTGTCAACAGTATAATGTCTACAGTACAGAGACATGTGCAATGCTTCTTATTTGTGGATGATTTTACGGTCTTCTGCTCTTCCTCCAATATTGAAGCAGTGAGTCGTCAGTTGCAGTTTACATTGAAAAGGTTGGAGGAGTGGGCTGCGAAGACTGGTTTTACATTTTCTGCAGAGAAGTGTGTGTTTGTTCATTTTGATCATTGTCATCGTCTTTTCAGTTTACCTGAATTGCGTATGTGGGACACCGTTCTCTCTTTTAAAGACTTTATGAGGTTTCTGGGCACCATTTTTGACTCCAGACTGTAGTAGTTACCACACATAAAGGACGTGAAGACAAGCGCCCTGAAGGCACTGAACGTCTTGAAGCGTCTTAGCCACAGGTCCTGGGGAGCAGACAGGGCACGTCTGCTCCAGTTTTATAGGGCATTTGTGTGATGGCAGCTTGACTATGGGTGCACAGCGTATGGCTCAGCGAGGCTTTCTTACCTGAGGATCATTGATGTTATACACCGTGAGGGGATCAGGCTGGCCATGGGCGCTTGTAGGAGCAGCCCCATACCCAGTCTCTGTGCTGAGGCTGGTGACCCATCACTTAACATCCAATGCCAACTCCTCAACGTGTGTCAGGAGTGTAAGTTCCTCGCAATTCCCACCTCGTCAGCATACCATACCGCTGGTTGTCCAGCTGCAGCGTGCCTCTTTACCAACCACTGGTCAACAAGGCCGTTTGGGATCTGCGTGAATTGTGTGCTGGAGTCCGTTGGTATGGGACATGCAGATACTCAAATCCGGGGTTTTAACCGACTGGCATCCTAATTACAGCAAAGGTCCAGAATGATGATAGATTTAGTGCAGCAGAGGAGAGATTGCATTCCTAAATATGTTTTTAGTACAATATTTTATGAGATTTTAAATAAGCACCATAAATATCTAGCTGTATTCACAGACGGGTCTTAACAGGTGGATTCCATTAGCTGCTCTGTTGTTTTCGCTGATCGTGTCCTCAAGGTTTGGTTGCTTCCAGACTTCGATGCTGAATTGTATGCAGTCTTGAGGGTGCTGGAGTATATGAGATGTGCTGTGCCAGCTGAACTCCTTGTGTGTTCTGACTCCGTGAGTGCCCTTCAGTCTCTGCAACTCACGTATCCAGCCAAGAAAGTAGTCTACGATATCCAGGATGACCTTCTCCACTTACAAAGGCTGGGAAAGGAGGTATATTTCTACAGGGTGACAGGGCATACAGGTGTTGTGGGGGATGAAAGGATGGATGGAGCAGCCAAGGAGGTGTGTCGTGATGCTCAGTTTGTTCAGTGTGCCATTGATCTGCATGCTATCGCCTCACTGTTGCGGTACAGTCATACATTGATGGGAAGAAGAGTGGTTGGAAGTGAGAGACAATAAGCTGCTTCTAGTAAAATACACAACACCATGGCATACTTCCTTCCACGCACGCAGGCAGGATGAAGTCCTCCTTACTCATCTTTGCATAAGCCATGACCCTATGACACATGGCTTCCTGCTCTGGTGAGAGAACCCTCTTATGTGTCGTGCTTATGGCATATAGATTCCTGCGTGCCATGTTTTACTAGGTCGTGTTTTATTTTAAGACCAGAGTGCAGTGAAAGATATTTCAACAGATCTGCCCTTTGTTTGAAGTGCATTCAAATGGATGTGGTTAGAGTTTTAACGTTTTATGAATTGTTCAGCTTGTTTCCTAAAATTTTAATTTCCTAATGTATTAACAGGGAGACTGGTTCACCCATTTTTTGTAAGTGGTCAGTCAGTCAAATTTCCCTGTGGTGTTATCTTAGCTCCTCTGTCGTTTTCGTTATCTTTTAATCCCAGGTTTAGCACCTTTCACCCTTTCTAGATTGTCTTATGATGTGATGATGTATGAGCTGAAGTGATTAAATGTGTCAATCCAAGTGAGGTGGGAGTGCACTTCCCTTTCACTCTCTCCCTTCTTTTAATATTTGTATTGGCAACAATAACATCGCTTTTGGGTGCCCCTAAACTCCACGCACACACACACACACACACACACACACACACACACACACACACACACACAAACACTCACTCATGTACGCAAAAACACAGGTACACACACGCATGCACGCCTCTTGTCATCCCTGTGCCTCAGGCCCCACAAGCTCATTCACTGTGGGTCCCACCAACTCGTGCACCATGAATTCTGCTGACTCTCCAACAGCTCATCGGGCGCTACCTGTTTCAGCGCTGGCACCTCCTCTGGCGCCTCCTGTTCTCGCTGCTCACCCTTCTGACACTGGCTTCATCGTTCAACGGTCCGCAGCCCATTGGCATTGATGTCCTGTTGTTAACTCCCATGACCATCATCACTCCTTTTTCTGGTTGTCGTCTTTTGTGACTCTCCTTGCTCTTTTACTGTACAATACTGAGCAGCTATTTTCCTCTCCCTTGTTTTTAAATTGTGCACTACAACACACACCATCAGCCTTCTGTGCGATACAATGCATGCAAACTCCCTTATAGACGCCACAACCCATATGAACGCTCTTCTTCACGTTACAACGTACATCGCCGCACGTCTCCACACGCCAATATGTAGACTCAAGCATGTACTCCACCATGTGCCATCTCTGTTTCTCTGGTTTGTCCTCGATCACTGGCATTCCTGAACTATTTCCCAGTTCTTCAGCCTTCTGCATGCACTCACATTCCTCTTTCCTTACGGAACGATGTGGCGCAGAGGCTAGCACACTGGACCCGCATTCGGGAGCACGACGGTTCAATCCCTAATCGGGCTATCCTGATTTAGGTTTTCCGTGATGTTCCTAAATCGTTCCAGGCAACAGCCGGGATGGTTCCTTTGAAAGTGCACGGCCGACTTCCTTCCCCGTCCTTCCCTAATCTGATGAGACCGATGACCTTGCTGTCTGGTCTCCTCCACCAAACAACCCAACCCTCTTCTTTCCTTTACATTCCAGGCACACACTGGTCACTCTCCCATCCCCCTTTCTTGGAGCTCTCACTGGCAGTTTCTCCCATCAGTGGTCTATGACGTGGAGGTGCCACTATCTTCAAGGGCACACACAGAGCGGCTTCACATCCTGTCTGCTGCCTGATGGCTGCACTCACCACAAAATCAGCCTTGGTGCTGCCATTCCCTCACCACATTTTACATGTGAGTGCCTTTTGCACCCTTACTTCCATCACTGGTCTTCAGGATGCTAATACCTACCAACACCTCCTTGGCTTCACTGCACATTGACCCTTCATATGACCCACCGATGCATTGGATTCTCCATTACAGTGCACCATCGTGTGTCTCCTTTTTGGTTCATATCCTCACCCTCAGAGCGTCACTCCCTCGAGATGTCTTCACCATCTATCATTGAAGGGGGGAGGGGTGCAGTACCTCTGATGCAGTACCCTGGATAATTTGACACCGAGTGAGGTGGCGCAGTGGCTAGCACTCTGGACTCGCATTCGGGAGGACGACGGTTCAATCCCGCGTCCGCCCATCCTGATTTAGGTTTTCCGTGATTTCCCTAAATCGCTCCAGGCGAATGCCGGGATGGTTCCTTTGAAAGGGCACGGACGACTTCCTTCCCCGTCCTTTCCTAATCCGATGAGACCGATGACCTTGCTGTCTGGTCTCCTCCCGCAAACAACCCCAACCCTGGATAATATGGCTGCACCGGACTACATTCAGCCTTATAGCGACTGTCTTGCCATTACTCTATCACGGGAAAACAAACGCGAGACTTCATATCTGTGGGTAGTAAACATAAGCATATTTACTGAGGCCGGCCGTAGTGGCCTAACGCTTCTAGGCGCTACAGTCTGGAACCGCGCGACCGCTACGGTCGCAGGTTCGAATCCTGCCTCGGGCATGGATGTGTGTGATGTCCTTAGGTTAGTTAGGTTTAAGTAGTTCTAAGTTCTAGGGGACTGATGACCTCAGCAGTTAAGTCCCATATTGCTCAGAGCCATTAGAACCATATTTACGGACAAACTTATGGAAAGCACTGCATAACACCGCAGAGCCAGTATCACTCCAGGCAGCACCTCAATGACTTGCCTGTTTCCTATGGTGGTCATGTACTGCACAGAAACTGTTTGTGTATGATTTCACTAGGCATGTACTTAACCAGGTGCCCAGCCAACAGCCAGCCAGTCGTTCTGCAAGCTCCACCACCACCCATCTCCATCAGTAGCCAAACCAGCAGCATCGCCATTGGCAGTTTGGAAAATCTTCAGCTACAGTGCGCTCCACGAGTTGCTATGCCATTACCGCACAGCCACCTCTCAACCCCCAGCAGTGGCTTGCTAGACACTGCCTGCCCTACATCCTTCAATCCATTTGGCCATCACCAGGTCCATCTGTGCTCACTACCAAACACTGACTTCTAGACGCGGCACTGATGAGCACTGTGAGACAATTCTACTTCCGTTATCAAACCTAGATTCTAACTAAACCTTCTTACTAGTGGATACAAAGTAATCTTGTTTCTCGTTGTGTAGAAGTGCCTCTTTATCTCGTTCTTGTCATCAAGCAGTAACTCTTCATTTTCCTATTACTCATATTCCATGTTTACTGACTTAATAAAGTGTTGTTCATCACTATCACGGCACATCAATAAGTGTGTTATCGGCTTTATCGTCACAGACATAAAAATATATACCGTATTTCACTAACCATTCTAACATGTACTTAGTCTGTACTTAAATGTTTAAATTTAATGTCTAAGGATGGTCTTTTCTCACTGTCCCTTTACTATTTCGCTCCACCCACAGAAACTGTTTTGTACAGTATCTTCACACACACACACACACACACACACACACACACACACACACACACACACAGCATGGTCGTACATACTGGACACCCCAATTTCTAATTTAACTCTTACTTCCGTCACTGAAAAAGATTCAAAACACATTACTTAAGGTTATCTTCATTTCCTATTACCATATAAACCTACCTCATTCACTGAATTACTGACAGTAGCCAAATAGTGCACTATAATCACCCACAAAACATGTCCTCAGAATTGGTATCAATTAGGTTACACTAACCTTACTTTCCAAACCTCAATTTGTTTCCTTAAAATAGAATCTTTCTGTGGCAGGTTGGTAACTGGATGCCCATAGTAATCTGTCATATTTCCATCTCCATAATTGTTAATACACTTAGCTGGTGGTGGTATATTTCACATTTCATCTCATGTCCTTCAATAAACCCATTACAAAGTTGCATCCATCTGAAAATAAAATCTCATTAATATTACTTTATTTACAGGTGCGTAAAAAATCCAAATCTCATGAAAGTCTTCATGAAATATTGCGTTTCTTCATCCTTTGAGGCAAAAATTTCCTTTCTCACACCTCAAACAACTATAGTGCTTCCTGCACTGGCGTCTAATCTATGGAATCCTCAATAATGGTCATGTTCCTCTTATTTCAGGTTATCAGAATTGTTCATACATAATCAATTACAATAACACTGAGAGCAAGTATAGGTCTTGCATAGACCTTCTTCATTACTGCCCAACTATACCCGCTAACCAATGATTTCAAGGATCATCTCACAACAACCTCTGCATGAAGAAATATCAGAAAACTCGAATAGCTCAATCACTAGAGCATCAAAATTGCTTAGCTAAGCAATGACAGATAGCAAGATTACGTTAACAGGAGAAGCTGAGTCCTTTGTATGGTGTACAGAGGCACTGTGCGAGGCAGAGACTTTTGATCAGCTCAGACGAGGATTAGAACAAAGACGTAGGAAGCAGAAGTGTGCATGGTTTTTCCGTGAGCAGTTGAGTGTTTTTCAAACGGCATAATGAAGCAGTAGGAGCCTTTGCGAATAGATTAATGTACATATTTATTAGTTAACAAGGAGTGAGGACGTAAACAAAGTGTTGCTACAGAAAGCTGACCAATGTGTGCTTGATGCTTTCCTAAGAAGTTTAGCACCACAGAAGTCTAGGAAGATACGCACTGGGACGCCTGATTAGCTCCATGCAGTTGTTAGATTAGCATTGGAGTATGATAACATTTATGTGTCAACAGGTGTGAGGGCCTCAATACAGTTAGTAGGTAGGAGACGTTGGAACCCCCCATGTTACATGTTGTGTCGAGTAGGGTTAGTTATACACGACCATAGGGGTCGATCATCTCATGTAAGCATAGGCTACAGCATTATCCTAGGGTCAGACTTCATGCATCGACTTCATGCCACTACTGACAAAGCTGTTGTCAGTGTTGATGTTTCAAAAAATTGGCTGTAAGTACTATGGGACTTAACATCTGAGGTCATCAGTCCCCTAGACTTAGAACTACTTAAAGCTAACTAACTTAAGGACACCACACACATCCATGCCCGAGGCAGGATTCGAGCCTGCGACCGTTTGATGTTTCACGTGGCGCATCTAGGGTACGGGACAACCCAGTTAAACCGCGAACAATGAAGCACTAGCGTATCAGACACCGTACATTATGGTTTAATCCTCATGACTGTGTTTCGAGTGGCACTGAAAAGTCGCTACGAATGAATGTGAAGCTTAAATTAGCAAGTAATATGTTGTATATAGTGGATACTGAGGCATTTGATGCAGCATCTTGTTTGGTAAGATGTAGTATGGCACACGTTCAAGAAAGGGATGGAAGCAAGGTAGGATCCATGAATGTGTATAATTTTGGAACCAAGGAGGTTAAGTTGTTGAAGGCAACATTGTTGGCTATATTGGAAATTCTTGATGAGGAAGATAACCGCACAGGTGGTGTACGCTGTAATAGTGCACAGGGTGCAGGTAGTACTGCATTTTGTGAACGCTAGGACAGCATTTTGTGAAAACTTAAGGCCTTTGAAGGGGTCAGAAAGGGCACACATAGACGTACAGTTGCTAGAATTTGAAGATCAGTTTTTTTTTGTTTTTTGTTTGTTTTTTTCTTTTTTCGGACAAGGGCCGTTACCATCTGCTCCAGTAACACGTCACAGGATACTGACAGGGAATGAAGCACTAGTGTATCAGAGACCATACAGACTACCACGATGAATACTACTATCTCTGCAACCAATTTTCGAAGAATTTATTAATCAGCATGGGATGATGATATGATACAAGAAAGTAGTAGCCCCTGGAGGGCAGGAATTGTACCGAACAAGTCTATGGACAGTATGAAGAAATATCAACTTTGTTGTAAGTAGTAAAACTATGACAGATGCCTACTCAGTTTCGAACATCACAGAAACAATTGATAATCTTGGACAATGCTGGTACTTCTCGACAACGGACTTGAAGAGGGGATACCATCAGTTAGAAGTGGCTCTGGAGGATAGAGTGAAAAACGCGTTTTCATCGCCTAGGGGACAGAGTCAGTACAGAAGACTGCCGTTTGGTTCAAAACAAGCACCAGCAACATTCCAGCGTTTATTAGATGGAATACTAAAAGGATTAAAACCATGTCAGTGTCTCGTGTATCTCAATGGCATAATCGTCTTTTCGAGAGATACGCAGGAGTGCACACAACCACTGAGAGATGTATTCAAGAGGTTATGGGCAGCTTATTTAACACTAAATACTGAAAAATCACACTTTCTCCTACAGGAAATCAACTACTTCGGCCACTAAGGATGGCGTATGAATTGATCCTGGATTAGTCCAAGCACTGAAAGATTTTCTGGTACTAGGAACAACCTAGGAGTTACAGTGTTTTGTGGACCTCACAAATTACTGTAGAAAGTTCGTGAACGGGTTTGCAGATATTGCATGACTACCCATGCAGTTGTTAAAGAAGGGTGTTCAGTTTGTGTGGTCAGAGGAATGCCAGGGATCATTTGTTGGATTAAAGACGGTGTTAACATCGAGTCCAGTGTTTATATTTCTGGACCTTTGGAAGGAGTTTACATTGTCATGTGATGCATCGAACCATGCTCTAGGCTGCATTTTCAGCCACGAGGTCGATAGTCAAGAACGTCCTATTGCCTTTGCATCAAGACATTTGAATGGTGTGAAGAATAATTGTTCTACAATAGAGAGAGAGGTGCTTAGATTGGTGTATGGAGTAATATACTTCCAGTGTTACCAGTGCAGAAATAAGTTTAAGGTTGTGATGGACCATGCTGTTTTGAACTGGTTGCAAGGTCTGAAGGACTCACCCAGTCGACTGATGAGACGGGCATTAAACCCCAGTGAATTTGACTATGAAGTACTCCACAAACAAGGGAGGAAGCACGGAAATGCAGTCAGGCGAAGTAGGAAATTAGCAGTAGTACAAGCACTGGGTCAGGAGCTTGCTGAATGGCAGACAGTGAGGAGCACTGACTAGGAACGTACACAGTACAGCAAGCAACAGCAGTTTAGCATGCATGACAGATTACTGCGTAGAGAAAAAAATCAGGATCACAGGTGGTTGTGACATCAGAATGAAAGCAAGACGAACTATATGAAATGCATGATCATGTCATACCAGGCCATGGAGGATGTAGGGCGATGATTCAGAGAGTGGCAGAAAAGTACTGGTGGAAGGGAAGGAAGAATGATGTCGATCAGCACATCCAAAATTGTGTAGAATGTGGTCAGCATGCAGATTTGAATCGGAAGGAGGTATTATTGCAGAGATTGTCAAAAGCAACGGATCTATTTAGTTTCATTGGTGTGCATGTTTTAGGACCATTCAGCGAAACACTAGCAGGTAATCGATTTGTGCTGACCATAAGAGACCATTCTTCTCATTACATCGAGGTTGTGCCAGAGCTGGACCAACAGGTACAGTTATGTAAACGCTAGTTAATAGGTAAGTATTGATGTTTGGAGTGCCGGAGACAATACTTAAAGACCAAGGGACGAACTTTATGTCAGACCTAATGAAGGACTTGTGCCGGTTGTTAAAAGTAAAGAAGTTAAGAACTAGCCCATTTCATTCTCAGGCTAACAGAAGGACAGAATGAGCTCACTGGACAGTTGGGAAGATGCAGGAATGGAGAGTTGGTCTGAGAATTTGCAAGAGCATTGAGGGAAGCATGGAAGAAGGTACCGCAAGCAAAATACTAGGGCATTAGAGAAGCAAGAAAAGACAGTAAAGCGAGTGGCAACGTTACCTCAGTAAATAGGCCAATGGATGATGTTGTGCAGTCCATATACTCCAAAGCGGGAAAGGAAAAAGTTGTAACATGGTACCAGAGCCCATACCAAGTAACTGAAACCACGTCACTAGCAAATGTGAGGCTACGGTGACCAACGAGGTCAACGACTGTGCATATCGGCATCAACAACCGTTCAAGGGTATGACAGGAGCAGTTCCATGTGAGGTATTAATGAAATCGAGGAATGAGACAAGAAAGAAGAAGCGGAAAGATAAGCAATGGGAAGAGGTGGTGCATATACCTCAGTCTCTGTATACATTCATTTTTTTTTTTTTTTTGAAACTTCCTGGCAGATCAAAACTGTGTGCCGGACCGAGCCTCGAACTCGGGACCTTTGCCTTTCGCGGGCAAGTCCTCTACCAACTGAACTACCTAACCACGACTCACGCCCCCTCCTCACAGCTTTACTTCTGCCAGTAGCTCGTCTCCTACTTTCCAAACTTTACAGAAGCTCTCCTGCAAACCTGGAGAACTAGCACTCCTGAAAAAAAGGATGTTTCGGAGACATGGCTTAGCTTGTTTTTTTCTTTTTTTTTGTTATTGGGTATTTTCCTTTTGACGTACCGTATAGATTATAGAAGTTATTTTGGATAAGGTTATATGTTACGTTAAGGTAGAAATTATCCTTAGTGCAATAACATGTGTTATTGGGATACAGCAGGCTTCTGACGTAAGGGGAGGTGATAATGGTCCCTGTCCTCAGGTTGGTATATGGATAAAGATGCAAGGAGAATTACCACTGGAAGTACAATTGGTGGCAGAGCTGAGTAGCATGAACTTGCCATTCTACTACTGTGGAGCAACTATGGGTTTGACAATAGGTAATGCATGGTTGTACCTATCATTGAGAATCTCAGTATCGAATAAGCATGTGTTGTTTAACTGTTGCATGGTGTACACCTGTCCAGTGAAGCCCGCAGCAATTGGGAGATATGTGCAAATGAGAGAGGAGAGGGTATTACTAACGGCATAAAATGGGGGTTGACAAGTGATGTTGACTGAGGGTGAGCTTCTGCAATGTCCGAGAAGGATGGCCACTATGTGCCTAACTCATCAGGTCACGATGGGTGGAAGCACATACATTATGCAGGGGTAAAGAAGGTTATCCTTGCCAAAAATGGTGATGTAACCAAAGCCGTATTTTCAGAGAACATGTTTATATTGGGCGCCGTCAGTATGTGATGGCACAGTAGTGGTAGCTAGTTGCCATGGGCAAGGCAAGCTCATGGGAGCAAGACATACGCAGTTATTAGGCAGTGGACTGTTGATCAATGGCACTGTGTGTGATGTTACAAGGCCTATGTTTCATTTATGAGCAACAATGATGGGGGTACTCTTTTGACTGTAACACAGCTACAGCTGCACTGGGCAGACAGACCTCTAGACATACTATCCAATAAAACCTAACCATTTTAAACGACACCTGGGAACTAAGCCTGGACCATTCACTAAGCCAGATGGTAGTCGTCCAGGAGGGGCGGATCACTGCAGAGCAGTTGCAGCAGCATGCGGAACAGTATCAGGGTGGTAGACGACAGATGCTCGTGATCTGTGACAGTCCCTAGTGTCATAATGACCGATTTTTCTCTGTCTAGATTTTATGTGTCTGAAATGACGAGCCACGCAGAAATTTTATTCAGGTGTAATTCACGTACCTGTATCCTGGATTTCCTTAGCGAGGGACGAAAAATGGATTTATGAAGTTGAGGATTGAAGTAGTAGTTGTACAGGGTGAATTTTTCCACAGTGTACAAACTCTTGGGGTTGATCGATGAGAGGATATGGAACAAAAAAGTCTAATGAACTTCTATCTGGAAACGCATGTTTTCCATGCTAGAGACCATTTATTTAATCATACTTTGTTAGAGAGACTGCAATGTAATATGCCTAGTAACATGCAACCACAGTTACAGTATGTATGGCGACACGGTCGTTTCAGGAAACAGGAAATCATGAAGGATACATACAACATGTTTGGACACCAGTGTTGGAGGAAAATGCGATTAACACTGTTTACAGCGATCGCCATGTCAGTACCAGGAAGTTGACCCGCCAGTACAGGGTAAGCCAAGATGACCATGTGGAACATTCCCCATGACAACTGTTACTACCCTTATCGTTTATAGCGTGTGCAAGGCTTACTAGCGACAGACTTTCCACATCAGGAATAGTTTTGTCACCGGTTTATTCACCAGGCAACCACTGGATCTCAACCCATGCGATTTCTGGTTATGGGAGTATGCAGAGCCCATTCCAGATGTGGAGACACTGGAACAGCGCCTGCTGTTGCCTTTCCCACTGTTTGGATGCGGCCTAGCCGATGTGAACGATGTGACAGAACATGCTATGGCACGTAAATGCATATGTTGAGGCACATGGAAACCTTTTTCAACACATACTGTAACTGGGGCTGCGTGGTACAGTGCGTATTAGACTGCAGTCTCTGTAACAATATATGGTCGAATAATGGTCTCTAGCACGGAAACCATGTATTTTCAGATGCAAGTTCATTAGACCTTTTTGTTCCATATCCTCTCATCAACCAACCCGTAGAGTTTGTACATGGTGGAAAAAGTCACCCTATATAGTAATCAGGAATAACCAATGTAGAAGTATATATGCAAGCCCGCAGGCTTTCATGGCTGTTGTCACTAAAGCTAAAATCTTCTGGGTTGTTAGGCCACATAATATTTCCTCTAATGAAATCGACATTTCGACCCCTCCGCTGGGGTCTTCTTCTTCTGGGATCTCCAATATTGCTAGCAGTATTGGACATCGGAAGATCCTGAAAAAGATCCCAGCAGAGGGGTCGAAACGTCGATTATTTCAGAGGAAATACGCTGCGGCCTAACAACCCTGAAGATTTTAACTTCAGTAGTCTACACTTATTACAGCCGGCCGGTGTGACCGTGCGGTTCTAGGCGCTTCAGTCTGGAACCGCGTGACCGCTACGGTCGCAGGTTCGAATCCTGCATCGGGCATGGATGTGTGTGACGTCCTTAGGTTAGTTAGGTTTAAGTAGTTCTAAGTTCTAGGGGACTGATGACCAGAGATGTTCAGTTCCATAGTGCTCAGAGCCATTTTTGAACACTTATTACACAGATGAAGGGTGTAGGTAATTTAAATAGAGAACTGGGCCTAAGCAAGACCCAAAAGGAGAGTCTTCTTTGTGGAGGGGGCAGTGTAGTGTTGCTGCCCAGTCTTCCAGCAAAAGTAATAGGAAGTGGTGAGAAAGCCGCCATGAAGTACCGCATTGGCAGCCACAGGCTAGTGGCCGCAGTGTGGTGACATGTGGCTCAGAATAACATGTGTATAAGGAAATTGCGAGATGAGGCTATCTGCACTCAGCAGAAAACTGCATCATATAGCGGTAATAACCATTAGCACGTGGGCTGATGCCACCACCCCAGTGCAAGCTTCTTGTCATGGGTTATATGACTAGAGTAGTAGGGCAAGGCCTGTGTCACCCCACTCTACATTGTTGCCAAATTTATTCAAATTTATTCAAGATAGCGGCGATAGATGTGGCAACATCGCTATGTCATCACGGCAAGAAGTTCAAATTTTGGTGGGGGAAAAGGTCACTTGGAATAGCTCCACAAAACTAAGAAAATCAGGAGAAAATTTTGGTGGAAAAAAAGGTCATTTGGGCTATCTCCACTAACCTAAGTCATCTGACCACCACCTCTTCCTCGGACTTAGTGGGAAAAGAACTCAGCCAGTACTGGACTGCTGGACAGGATGCACGTAAGTCCTTATTTTGCATGCAGTGTTTATTTAAACAGTTTGAGTTGTCATAGGCAGTAGCTCCATCCAGTGCGTTCACCATGAGGTCTTGATTCCAACTGGCCTAGAACACAGTACTGCCATCAGGGGGCACTGACGTCCCTCCTGTGGCATAGTCCAAGATGACAGTTTGGGGAAAAATGGTGGGAAAAGGACTTGCTTTCTTCACCCATCGCTAGAATCTGGAATTACAAGAACATATATATTTTCACATGGTTTGCCAGAATATCATACCGTTAATGCATGTATAAAGCTCTGCAAACACGCTCACAACGCTTAAACAGCCAAACAAATGCAGTGCACAAACAATCATTGCACATAAAAAGCTTCCGAACTGTCATTAAGAAATTCGACCACAACTTACCAGTGAACTGCTCCCTACAGAGGTCCAACACGTGAACGCTGGGCGGCATGCAAACCCTGGTGTGGCCTGCCCCGCAGAGTGACAATGCGGCTGTCTGCTGCTGAAGAACACGCAGATGTCCATTCATGCCTCACAAGCATGAGGTGCCGGCATCCATTTCATACTTGACACCTCAGAAATTCCTGTCAAAACACGTGTTTAACTAGCCACTGTGGCTGACGCATAGTCTTTGTACATATGGATCCAACGAGTTGTTTGCACAGCGGCTCAACCTTGCAGGCGGTGCTAAAAGATTGTCAGTGTTATACTGACGTCACATGTCTATGTAAATAACAGCCAGTCTTCCTCTGGATGGGCTATAGAAATCTGTTGGATTGCATTCAGAAAGTTTTTATGAAAATATCCCAGAATAACAAAGGAGGCATTCTTCCCAGCAATCCTAATGGTACAGCCTATCCATTACATATCAGCCCCTCACACAAATCTTAAAGTGTCACAGAAATAATTAACCCTCACTTTTGTTGTTGTAGGAGTTTTCGTCATCTCTCAGCTTGTCTGTATGGAAATTCTTGTCCTAACAGCGCCTTTTTACGAAAATAGCCCAGAATAACACCGATTGAATTCTTCCTGATGGTCTTAACGAGACACCCCATCCATCACGTGTTACGCTTCCCAGAAGTTGTAACGTCCTGATTTCAACATGTGTCTCAGAAGCGGTAAACAGTCTCACCGCTAAAAGCCTTCATCATGTTTGCGAAAACATCGATAATCATAAAAACATTTTTATTGTTTGGAAAGGGAGCACCGTCTAAGCACAAATTGGAAAATACGACCAATTATGGAAACAGAAATGGCTGGAATTTTCGGTGTCCTACAGCTGTTGACCTGGAGTGTCCTAATGCCACAATGGATGATGAGAGACAGCATCCTGCTAGAGATGGCTGGTCTCCTTCAACTTGTCTTTGAACACTTGAACAAAGAAGACATCATGTTACTCTCAGAACTTTCCATAGATATCTTGCCCCCATCTTGTTCGAAGCAGTCTGTAGAGGCTCCCATGCCCCATCACAATGGATGTGTTGCCATTGAATGGGGCACCCTGATTATCTCTTACTGAATTTACCCACCAAGTCACTGATGCTGTCAGTGAGGGAGCACTGTCCGCCATTTTGCTCTGTAGATGAGACTTTCAGAAAGAAAACTATTTTGTACAGATCGCCATATCGCACTGACAGTTAAACCCTGCAAAAATTATCTACAGATAATGAAATACGGGGAGACACTTCCTCAATTACACTCCTCTGCCACTGACGACGAAAGCTTGAATATTTCAGCGTGAAACCAACCTTCAATCCGGCTATGTCATCACAACAATGTCGCTGTAGTAAACACACAACTCGTATCCTGCGCCATAGAAAATCGTCACTTCCGGATCCTGCATATAGCTATCGACCGCCAGACACTAGTACATATACCACAAAGCCAGACAGCATAAGCACATGTACTGTAAATACTCCTTGCAGCACTTGATATCTTCTGCAGCCCGGTAGGTTATCCACTGCAGCAAATGGTCACAAGTCATCTGCCCTCACATATACACTGGCCCGATGCATGACCAAAGCGCCCTCAGAAGACAGAGGTCACTCACCGAACTGTTGCACAAGGGCTTGGTCGGTTCCCCTCAGAACAAAGGCTCACTGTTTTGGCACCGACCTACTTGCTTGCTTTCTTCACCCATCGCTAGAATCTGGGATTACAAGAACATATGTATTTTCACATGGTTTGCCAGAACATCATACCATTTTCGCGATACTTCAGGATATCAAACACATAGCAATATCGCTTGCATACCGCTATAAACTTGCACAGTATAATTCCAAATATATAGACTGGAAATTATAACTCTATAAACCCGAAACATTAGCGAGGTGGATTGTGCTGTAAACTACTGAGTAACTAGGGCCTTGTCTTGTCTGTGCAGATGTTTGTGTAAAAACGACGAAGGTGTAAGCTCATCATAGAAACACCAAATTTAGAAAGTGATTCGGCTAAGGAACGTTGCATGAAGTCGGTACTCTCTCACGCTACTGCTTGATATTTCTCCAGTATTTGTACCGCATTTCGTCTCAATGCCAGATCAGAGGTAATGCAATGTATCCACTGGGTTATAGGTGATGGTTAATTGAGGATAATCGCATACAGTAGATGGCGGATTGAGATCGTAAGAAATGTACACTAGCTTTTGGGATCTATACTGTTACGCTTTCAGGTTGAAATGCTGTCTGCGATTTTGAATCAAGTCTTTCCATTCAACCCAATAGAGGCGTTGGATCCTATAGAGAGGTCCTTTAATGATTACAGCCACAAATGAATTATATTCATCGCACTCTCATATCTCTAAATGAGTCACCTTTTTCGAACCTGTCTGTTACAGTAAAATTCCAGTGTGGTTTTAGATAGTCCCTATGCATCTTATAACTGCTCCTCACATTCTGCTCCGCCATCTCTGCAGATTTGCGCATGTAATCGTTCCAATTTAAGTCGGAACTGAGCAGACGTCAGAGAGAGATACATCTATCGCATTCTGCAACGTGTATAAAACAGAGTGACCTGAGTTAATGTAAGAGGACCGTGTTTTGACCATTTGGTGGAAAAGGGAGCATACTATTGTAGCTCCGCCAACCATGTACAGTGTGTAAGGTCAGCGCCAAACGAAGCCTGTTCCTGGAACACGAGGTAGTATAAAAGACAGTACCAACAGTTGTGGTAGTATTTCTTATCAGGATAATTAGGAAGATTCAACATCATATAGCTACTGCAGTCCGAAGTACATCTGTATCTCTCAGGGCCCATTCACGTTTTTCACCCCAACATTTTATCGTCGCTATTCTGTACCATTCAGCAGAGAAAAAATACGAACTATAAAAGTTCCACTAACTTTATCCGATAGAGAATCCAATAAAATTTTTACCGCACCTCTCTCTTTCGATATTTCCAAAGCAAATACCGAATACGCACCAGCATCGAGCATATGCAGCGATCCTATCAAACATACAGGTATTGATCCATTGCAAGGCCTGTACTGTAGCAGGATGACCGTATCCCACTGACTGTAAGTCACAAGAGAGGGTCCCTGTGTCGTTGTTTGAAACACTGTTTATTCCTGCTGTAACCCGCTTTGTACACTGCCATATATTTTGTTTTTTCTGCCATGAGTCCGAGGTCTGTGTCAGGTTCTAAACTGATATTAACACGCTGTGATCCATTGCCTCTCAAAGAAAACTAGATGTTGAATGGTGTAAATCATGTTGTTGGCTGCTGCTACCACACAACACACACACATTCAATCGCAGACAGCATTTCAAACTGAAAGCCAAACAGTATACTGGGTGATCAAAAAGTCAGTATAAATTTGAAAACTGAATAAATCACGGAATAATGTAGATAGAGAGGTACAAATTGACACACATGCTTGGAATGACGTGGGGTCTTATGAGAACCAAAAAAATACAAAAGTTCTAAAAATGTCCGACAGATGGCGCTTCATCTGATCAGAATAGCAATAATCAGCATAACAAAGTAAGACAACGCAAAGATGATGTTCTTTATAGGAAATGCTCAATATGCCCACCATCATTCCTCAACAATAGCTGTAGTCGAGGAATAATGTTGTGAACAGCACTGTAAAGCATGTCCGGAATTATGGTGAGGCATTGGCGTCAGATGTTGTCTTTCAGCACCCCTAGTGATGTCGGTCGATCACGATACACTTGCGACTTCAGGTAACCCGAAAGCCAATAATCGCACGGACTTAGGTCTGGGGACCTGGGAGGCCAAGCATGACGAAAGTGGCTGCTGAGCACACGATCATCACCAAACGACGCGCATCTGTCGGACATTTTCTTTTTTTTTCTAATAAAACCCCATGTCATTACAAGCACGTGTGTCAGCTTTTACCTCTCTATCTACATTATTCCGTAGTTTATTAAGTTTTCAAATTTATATTGAAATTTTGATCACCCGGTAGATCTGAAAAGCTAGTGTACATTTCTTACGATCTCAATCAGCACGCCATCTACTGTATGTGATTATTCTCAATCAACTATCACCTGTAACCCAATGGATACATTGCAGAACCTCTGATCTGGCATTGAGACAAAATGCGTTACAAATGCTGGGAAATATCAAGCAGTAGCGTGAGGGAGTTGCAAATACCGACTTCATACCACGTTCCTTAGCCGAATCACTTTCTAAATTTAGTGATTTTATGATGAGCTTACACCGTCGTCGATATGTAACCGTGCTGTTGGTCTGTTAATATACACCCCACCGATCACCGTCTATATCCAGTGTCGCGGTATTTGTGTGGGAAACCACCTCATTTGGAAGCAATACCATATCTCGTTTTATAAATCCAATATACTTTTTAACATGGATACTTGTGTGCACCGGTAGAACGAATCCCGATTGTGATAGTAACATGGTAGTTTAGATTGTGTTTTTAACATGTGACGGCTTATAAGACGGTTACGTTTCTCTTTCTAAGGCATTGTGGTACCACTCACAAGAAACACTTATGAGACATGTCCACCCATCGCTGATTTTAGCTCAATGTCGTTTCGTATTGCCTACAATCAGTTATTGGCAAAGTATTACACTTAGTAGTAGGGGATGCGTGATAGGTTCACCTTCAGCATCAGGCTTATAAAGTATGTGTGTGTAAAGAGAATGATTATGTCCAGTCGTAATGAAGGTATGGATTTGACGTGGAATACTGCGATAGCTGCAAAGGGATTAAAAGATTTTCTTATACTTAGAAAAGTATATCAAGCATAAGAATGTACAGATATTACTATTTCCAGAGTCACAGCCATCAGCAGGTGGTGTTTCAGACACTTGACTCACTGTCGAACGTCGTCCAATTGAGACCTCGATCGCAATATTTAATTGCAAGTACAGTGATCAATATATATATATGTGGCCAGTATCCTAGGACGATTCTGTCTGGGGGTGTGAGGCGCGCGGCGGCAGTGTTCTGTCGCGGGAATGATTCGCGTTTCCAGCTAGCGGTAGGGGCTGTCCAAATGGAAAGGCCTGTTTGGGTACAGGAATGTAGTTGACCTAACCTTGTCGCCCTCTAGAAGGTTGAATATCGTACAAATACTCAGTATGTGTTGAACAGCCTTCGTGATTGCTTATGTTCTCCATGGAAATTTGAGAAGATACAATATGAACGTGCGGTTGCACAGGACCATTATTCCCTCCCATGTAAATTGTCCAGTTGACTGCTGCTGCAAGTTAGCCATCTGTATTTGGTTGAGAGAACATCGATAGTGGTGTGTGTTGCGTGCATCTAGCAGGTGAAAGACGGGTAGAAGACACGTTTGCTGGTTCTCTAGACATGAGAAACACATTATTGACATTGTTAATTATAAGGATGGTTTGGAATCTGTTATATTACCAATGTCGGTGTTCACGAGTGGAAATATGAGCCTCGTCTATTTCTTTCGAGTTATTGCGTAAAGATCTTCGCCGACGAGATAAGTTTCTAGTTACTCAGTAGTTTACAGCATGGTCTACTTCGCTAAAGTTTCGGGTTTCTAGAGAAATAATTTCCAGTCTATAACTTTGAAATTATACTGTGCAAGAGAAATCGCTATGCAGGCGATGTTGCTATGTGCTTGATATCCTGAAGTATCGTGAAAATGGTATGATATTCTGGCGAACCATATGAAAATACATATGTTCTTGTAATCCTAGAGTCTGGAGACGGGTGCAGAAAGCAAGCAAACAAGCACATCGGGGCCAGAAACAGTAAAGTCATTGTGCCGAGGGGTATCAACCCTGCATTTGTACAATAGTTTGGTGAGTGACCTCGGTCTGCTGAGGGCGCTGTGGTCACGCGTCAAGCCAGTGTATATGTGGGGGCAGATGACTTGTGACCATCAGCTGCAGTGGATGAGTTACTGGGCTCGTGGGAAATGTATAGTGCTGCAAGGAGTATGTACGGTAAATGTGCTTATGCTATCTGTCTTTGTGGTATATGTACTAGTGTCTGGTGGTCGATAGCTGTATGCACGATGCAGAAATGGCGATTTTGTATGGTACAGGATACGAATTGTGTGTTTACTACAGCAATATGGTATGTGGTGACGTAGCCAGATGGAGATCGGTTTCAAGTTGAAATATTCAAGCCTTCATCGTCAGTGGCAGAGCAGTGTAATTGAGGAAGTATCTTCCTGTATTTCATGATCTGTAGATCACTTTCGCAGGTTTTAACTCTCAGAGCGATATGGAGATTTGTGCAAAATATTTTTTATGCTGAAAGGCTCGTCTGCAGGGAGAAATGGTGGACAGTGCTCCCACACTGGCAGTATCAGTAATTTGGCAGGTAAATTCAGTAAGACCCAATGAGAATGCTCCACTCATTCACAAGACATCATTTGCACTGGGGCATAGGAGCCTCTATGGTCTGGTTCGAACAAGATGGGGGCAAGGTATCTATGAAAAGTTCTGAGAGCAACATGATGTCTTCTTTGTTCAAGTGTTCAAAGGCAAGCAGAAGTAGACCATCCATCTCTGGGGGGATGCTGTCCCTCATCCCGCATTGTGGCATTAGGACATCTCCAGACCAGCGTCTGTAAGATACCGAAAAATTCAGCCGCTTCTCTCTTCTGTAGGAAAGTGCTTTGAATTCTGTTTGCGTAATTTCCTGATTTTCTCGTGCATGCTTAGACAGAGCTCTCTTTCCTGACAGCAAAAATGCTTTTATGTTTAACGGTCTTTTCACAAGCATGCTCAGACTTGATGAAGTCTTTTAGCAGTGAGAACTTTTACCATTTCTGGAACATAAGTTGAAAGCAGGATGTTATGATATCTGGGAAGGGTAACACGTGACGGATAGAGTGCCTCGCCAGGAGCAGTCTGTGTTATTCTGGGCTATTTTCGTGAACAGGTCCTGTTAGGACAAGAATTTCCATGCAGACAAGCTGAGACATCACGAAAGCTCCTACAATAACAAAAGCGCCCGTTAAATATTTCTGCGACACTTCATGACTTCAGTGAGAGGCTGATATCTAATTGACAGTCTGTCCATTAGGATTGCTGGGAAGAAAGCATCCATTGTTATTCTGGAATATTTTCGTAAACAGTTTCTGAAAGCAGTGCAACACATTTCTATAGCGCATCCAGAGGGAGACTTGGCTGTTATTTACATAGACATGTGACGTCGGTATGACACTGGCAACCTCTTAGCTGTGCCTGCCAGATTGAGGTGCTATGCAAACATCTCCCTGGACCCTCAGGTACAAAGACTATGCGTGAGCCATGGTGGCTAGGTAAACATGTGTTTCGACAGGATTTTGTGAGTTGTCAAGTATGAAAGGGATGCTGCTGCCTCATGCTTGCGTGACCCGAATGGACACCTGCGTGTGGCTTGGCAGCTGATGGCCGCGTCATCACTTTGCGGGACGGGCCGCACCGACATGCGCGCACCTTCCAACGCGTGCATGCGTTGGACCTCTGTAGGGAACAGTTCGCTGATACGTTGTGGACGAATTTCTTAACGATGGTTCGAAAGCTTTCTTACATGCATGCGCCACATTATTTTCGGCTCTTTAAACATTGTGAGCGCATTTGCATGCATCATTTTGACTATTTGCACTGCCCTAAGTGGCTGCACCACATCAAGGATTGCGCAGTCCTTTCCACCGGTGGTCTGAGTCCTCCATCGGGCATGGGTGTGTGTGGTATTCCTAGTATAAGTTAGATGAAGTAGTATGTAAGTGTAGGGACCGATGACCTCAGCAGTTTGGTCCCTTAGGAATTCACACACATTTGAACATTTTTGACTATTTGCGAGTTGTGTGCGTGTCTGTACATCAGTGTACTCCATTATTTCGGTAATTTTGGGGTAGTTTGCAGATTTTTAGGCTGTGAAATACATTGTATCGACAGTATATAATTAGTGAGCGTGTTTGCAGAGCGTTATACACGGGTTATTTTGATAATTTACGAGTTGTTTGTGTGTCTGTACATCTGTACATCAGTGTACTACATTACGAGTAGATTGCACGTCTGTAGGCTATGTAGTGGGACCCCCAAGCATGTTAGGGCGAGTGTTTTGTATCAGTGTAATAAATAAATAAAGTATGTGAAATCCCTAAATAAATTGTCCCTGCTTCCCACTGGAAATAAGTAATGTACACTCCTTCCTCTCGAGCAGCTGGACACAGACTGAGTCCTTCTCCCACCATTATTGGTTGGTTCAAATGGCTCTGAGCACTATGGGACTTAACATCTATGGTCATCAGTCCCCTAGAACTTAGAACTACTTAAACCTAACTAACCCAAGGACATCACACACATCCATGCCTGAGGAAGGATTCGAACCTGCGACCGTAGCGGTCGCTCGGCTCCAGACTGTAGCGCCTAGAACCGCATGGCCACTCCGGCCAGCAGACTTACGTTCATCCTATTCAGCAGTCCAGCTAAGCTGAGTCCTTTTTTCTCCAATTCCGAGGAAGAGGTGGCAGTCGGATGGCTTAGGTTAGTGGAGGTAGCCCAAATGACCGTTTTTTTCTGCCAAAATTTTCCCATTATTTTCTTAGTTTTGTGGAGCTATTCCAAGTGACCTTTTTGCCGCCAAAACTGAAATCCCTGCTTGTTTGGGGGTGGGGAGGGTTTCGGGAGTGGAGGGGAGGTGGGGATGGGGTGAAATGGGGGAAGGGCAGGGGGTTTGGCCTTGCCCTACTGGTGATTAAAGCCGGCCTTTGTGGCCGAGCGGTTCTAGGCGCTTCAGGCCGGAAGCGCGCTGCTGCTACGGTCACAGGTTCGAATTCTGCCTCGGGCATGAGTGTGTGTGATGTCCTTAGGTTAGTTAGGTTTATGTAGTTCTAAGTCTAGGGGACCTATGACCTCAGATTTAAGTCCCATAGTGCTCAGAGCCATTTGAGCCATTTTGAACTAGTGTTTAAGTCCGAAGTTTTAGGGAAACAATCACACCCCTGAGCTATATAAATACGTCTGAAATCTCAGGCCGAGACATTTCGTTTTGCCAGAGTCCATCAGCACCACCACGGCGGATGCTGGACAGTGAGACGACTAGGCATCACCAGCAGCAGCCGTGGATTCGAAACCAAGCTGCACCTGTCACTGCCAGCACCGAGTTCTTCAAGGGACTTGGAAGGAACTGTACAATTCAACATGTCGAAACCTGCCCTGAAATTTTCTTAAATATGAATGCCGAAAGAAACACAATGTCAAAACTTCAGCTGCTTTGATGTACTGCAAGTATCTTTTTAAAAATGTTGAAATTTACCTAATGAATAGCTCTCGAGGTGGCTTCAGAAATGTATACCATTGCCATAACTGTAGCGAATAGTGCATGTGCAGTAGGGCGAGCAGACATCCTTGGTTGATGGCATGTCGGTAAATGGGTAACACGAGAAAACGCGATCATGTCTGATCAAGTGAATATCAGTTTCCGTTGAAAGTTTCTCTGACACAGTTGTTCAGAGTTACTTTTCACTCGAATCTGCAACTCATTAAGTATCCATAATAATTAGCAGTTCCCTTTCCGGTATCGATAAGATTTGAAAATGTAGATAATAGTGAAATAATATTCTCTGTGATTTGTTCATACATGTTTGCTAATAACTAATATCTTTCTGCCCGTCTCAGAGTTTCACAGTAATGTGGAATCCAGTTTAAGTTTTCAATCATGCAAATAGGGAATATGAAGAACGTGGTATGGAATCAAAATTACCCGTTTCGCCTGAAGACTTACTTATGTGTTATTTATTTGTTACTTTCTTGGACATTCATTCAAATGATGTCAATATTTCGTTAGAAACCGTGGAAAAAATAGACGAAACAATAAATAACTCGGTTGATTCCGAGAAATGTAGTACGAACGATGATTTTTGTGCTAATTATAGTCAAGATCAAAACTAAAATACCTTTCAAACCCAAATAAAACATATACAGTAATAACTTTAAATGGAAAGGTAAGGCTATTAATTTTTATTTCAGCGTAGGAAGTAGAAAACGCGTATACTTACAAGCAGTGCGCGAAGCCGGTTTCGTTTCGGAAAATCTGAACATGACATGTATAAACGGAAAAAAAATATTTACACATGGTACGAAATGAGCCAAAACGAAAATCGCAACAGTGTGAAAGAAAAACTATTCGAAAGATTTAGAAATGCTCTCGAGAGTCAGTGCATGCTTACTGGGAAGATCTAGAAGAGTGGGCATTGTGCATTGCAAGTGGGATGAACATTACTGATTTCTGGTTTTTTTTTTTACCAAGTTAAACAGTTTCAGGAAATTATAAGGAAAAGGAAGTCGCAAAATTACGAAGTTTACCGCAAGTAAACCTATAGAGGAGCTGTCATTGGTAGGTAATACTATGGAGAAATTCGTGGCTGACGTGAAGGCACAGCTACTTGTTATCCCCTAAAATGCTGCAGATAAAGCCAATCAGTCAGGTTTCACACTTATTATTTGTAGGTAAAAAAAAATGGTCGCTTGTGCAGTCGATGAATGCAGTGACACATTCCTATAAAAAAAGGTCACTGATAATTATCAGTGGGTTACTGATTCTGCAGCTTCTGTTTTCAGAAACATCAAGATAATTTCGGACCAAAAACTGAAAAAAAGGACTGTTTAGTTGGAAAAAATCTTGTAATCATAATCTGGGAAAATGGGAGCATATAATTTTTAATGTTACGTCCGAAACATTTTACCATTTACACAAAATAGTTTATTACGTATGTCGGACTCTTGGCTTGGACACAACACATCTTTCTTTAGGAGGACGACGAAAGGACTGTTAATATAACTAGGATTCCACCCGGAACTGATAATGTGATTCAGAGTACGGATGAAAAATTTTTCAACAATCTAAAGCATTTTTCAGAGAATTGTTGGACAATATAATTTCCGTTAGCTCTTTGTCATGTCAGGTTTATCAGAGGAACAGTATTTTTAAACTTCCGTCATTACCGTATTGTCAGTTTGCATCATCACATTTTTCGAATTTGGCCAAGTATGCCTGATACACAGCACAATATGCACTACAATGGCCACAACCATTTCTTACTCCATTCTAGTTGATTCTAAATAAAACTAGTTATTACTGTAAAGTGCCTGAATGCTTTGATTTCTCTTTTACCAGGTGTGCCTGGTATAATGAAAATGTTTATTTTTGTCATCAAATAGACACTTCACACTTTCATGATGACTACAGGGAATAAACAAGGAACTCTTTCATTGTTAGCGAAACATGCATTATTAAAAAGTTACCATAGGAAGCGTACCAGAGAAGTCGTTATAAAACATTTACTGTCAACGAATTTAAGTCCCAACTGATCGAAGTCTTCTGTAATGTAACATGTTACACTACCGTGATTTTCTTTCCTCTGCTAGTTACTTATAAGTAACAATGCAAAACAACAGAGTTATCAATCACATCAACCAAAAATGTGCAACTATGACGGAAAAACACCAGAAATATCCTCATATGTAATGAAAATCGTATCACAATTTCAAATATACCCATTTAGCTTCTTGTAAAGTCATAAGATGATCAAAACCACATGCAAAATGATTAAGATATTTGTGTGGTTTAGATATCTGTATGGTGCGAAAAGTAGCAATTGACTGAAAGTAACGAAAACTGTTAAGTCATCCATATGAGTATCAAAATAAATCCGCTAAACTTGGGTTACACACTAAATCAGATAAATCTAATGGCTGTAAATACAGCTAAATACTTAGGGATTAGAATTAAGAATAACTTAAACTGGTATGATCACAGAGATAATGTTGTGGGGAAAGCAAACCAAAGACTGTGATTTATTGGCAGAACACTCAGAAAATGCAATAGGTTACCAAAGAGACTGCCTACACTATCCTTGTTGGTTCTGCTCTGGAGTATTGCTGTGTGGCGTGGGATCCACATCAGATAGAATTAACAGAGGACATTGGAGAAGTTGAAAGAAGGGCAGCTCATTTTGTGTTATCGTGAAATAGGGGAGAGAGTCCCACAGATATGATACATGGATTGAGGTGGCAATCATTAAAACAAAGGAAATTTTCGTTGTGGCAGGATCGTCTTATGAAATTCCAAACACCAACTTTATCCTCCAAGCGTGAAAATATTTTTTTGGTGCCCAGCTACGTTGAGGTAAATGATCATCATAACAAAATAAGAGAAATCAGAGCTCACAAGGAAATATTTAAGAATTCATTTTCCCTGTGCGCTGTTCGAGGGTGGAGGGATAGAGGAATAGTTCGAAGGCTGTCGATAAACCTTCTGCCAGATACTTAATTGTGAACTGCAGATTAATCAGGCAGATGTAGATACAGGTACTTGATCAAATTTTTGCTAATTCTGACATTATGTCCCTTTCAATGAAATAAAAATAGAAAAAGAATCACAGAGTTAAGAAAATTTGTACAAAAGTCACATGTACTTAATAACAAAGAAAATTTAAAAAAATTATTGGAATCATAATAATCAGCACAATTGAAAAAGATTTAAGAATTATCTAGTTTTCTAAGGCTTTATATGTGAAACATTGAAGAAAACATGACAAGAAAGATAGAAAATTGTCTTTGTGAGTGAATAAAAGTACATAAAGTTTAAACATACATAAGAAAAATAGGCACAAAGTATGACAAAAGTTTTAATGACATTTATGGAATAATATTTTGTTTTGACAATGGACTTTCTAAGGGAATATAAAGTCACAAAACTGTAGATATTACCTCAAGTCTTGCAAAACTGAAATGAACATTTTTGACCATATTTCTTATCTATGATGTCTTCATAAATTGGTAAAATTACATTCTTAAAATTTAAGTAATTAACAATGTCAAAATACATAAAAATTCTGTTGTCATCGTTTTCACAAAAATTTACTTATAAATCAGACTTACTCATAAATCAGGAAATGTTTCTTTTCTTAAGAATGTGCCCATTTCACATAAATCACATTTTGGGTAAGCAGTACTTTTCCTGTTTATCAACACCTGGCTTTTCAGTCATTTGCTCTCTGACCCTTTAGATACACATCTCAGAAATTCCACATTTGTGTCTGTGTGGAGAACTGGCATACATTTATAACACATATCTTTAGGCTTTTTTGCCATTTTCTTCGTTTCTAGATTGTTGTTGTTGTTGTGGTCTTCAGTCCTGAGACTGGTTTGATGCAGCTCTCCATGCTACTCTATCCTGTGCAAGCTTCTTCATCTCCCAGTACTTACTGCAACCTACATCCTTCTGAATCTGCTTAGTGTATTCATCTCTTGGTCTCCCTCTACGATTTTTACCCTCCACACTACCCTCCAATGCTAAATTTGTGATCCCTTGATGCCTCAAAACATGTCCTACCAACCGGTCCCTTCTTTTTGTCAAGTTGTGCCACAAACTACTCTTCTCCCCAATTCTATTCAGTACCTCCTCATTAGTTTGTGATCAACCCATCTAATCTTCAGCATTCTTCTGTAGCACCACATTTCAAAAGCTTCTATTCTCTTCTTGTCTAAGCTATTTATCGTCCACGTTTCACTTCCATACATGGCTACACTCCATACAAATACTTTCACAAACGACTTCCTGATATTTAAATCTATACTCGATGTTAACAAATTTTTCTTCTTCAGAAACGCTTTCCTTGCCATTGCCAGTCTACATTTTATATCCTCTCTACTTCGACCATCATCAGTTATTTTGCTCCCCAAATAGCAAAACTCCTTTACTACTTTAAGTGTCTCATTTTCTAATCTAATTCCCTCAGCATAACCCGACTTAATTCGACTGCATTACATTATCCTCGTTTTGCTTTTGTTGATGGTCATCTTATATCCTCCTTTCAAGACACTGTCCATTCCGTTCAGCTGCTCTTCCAAGTCCTTTGCTGTCTCTGACAGAATTACAATGTCATCGGCGAACCTCAAAGTTTTTATTTCTTCCCCGTGGATTTTAGTACCTACTCCGAACTTTTCTTTTGTTTCCTTTATTGCTTGCTCAATATACAGATTGAATAACATCGGGGATAGGATACAACCCTGTCTCACTCCCTTCCCAAACACTGCTTCCCTTTCATACCCCTCGAGTCTTATAACTGCCATCTGCTTTCTGTAGAAATTGTAAATAGCCTTTCGCTCTCTGTATTTTACCCCTGCCACCTTCAGAATTTGAAAGAGAGTATTCCAATCAACATTGTCAAAAGCTTTCTCTAAGTCTACAAAAGCTAGAAACGTAGGTCTGCCTTTCCTTACTCTTTCTTCTAAGATAAGTCGTAGGGTTGGTATTGCCTCACTTGTCCGAACATTTCTACGGAATCCAAACTGATCTTCCCCGAGGTCGGCTTCTATCAGTTTTTCCATTCGTCTGTAAAGAATTCGCGTTAGCATTTTGCAGCTGTGACTTACTAAACTGATAGTTCGGTAATTTTCACATCTGCCAACACCTGCTTTCTTTGGGATTGGGATTATTATATTCTTCTTGAAGTCTGAGGATATTTCGTCTGTCTCATACATCTTGCACACCAGATGGTAGAGTTTTGTCAGGACTGGCCCTCCCAAGGTTGTCAATAGTTCTAATGGAATGTTGTCTACTCCGGGGGCCTTGTTTGAACTCAGGTCTTTCAGTGCTCTGTCAAACTCTTCACGCAATATCATATCTCCCATTTCATCTTCATCTACTTCCACTTCCATTTCCATAATATTGTCCTCAAGTACATCGCCCTTGTATAGGCCCTCTATATACTCCTTCCAACTTTCTGCTTTCCCTTCTTTGCTTAGAACTGTGTTTCCATCAAATCTCTTGATATTCATGCAAGTTGTTCTCCTTTCTCCAAAGGTCCCTTTAATTTTCCTGCAGGCAGTATCTATTTTACCCCTAGTGAGATAAGTTTCTACATCCTTACATTTGTCCTCTAGCCATCCCTGCTTAGCCATTTTGCACTTCATGTCGATATCATTTTTGAGACGTTTGTATTCCTTTTTGCCTGCTTCATTTACTGCCTTTTTATATTTTCTCCTTTCATCAATTAAATTCAATATTTCTTCTGTTACCCAAGGGTTTCTACTAATCCTCGTCTTTTTACCTATTTGATCCTCTGCTGCCTTCACTATTTCATCCCTCAAAGCTACCCATTCTTCTTCTACTGTATTTCTTTCCCCTATTCCTGTCAATTGTTCCCTTATGCTCTCCCTGAAACTCTGCACAATCTCTGGTTCTTTCAGTTTATCCAGGTCCCATCTCCTTAAATTCCCACCTTTTTGCTGTTTCTTCAGTTTTAATCTACAGTTCATAACCAATAGATTGTGGTCAGAGTCCACATCTGCCCCTGGAAATGTCTTACAATCTAAAACCTGGTTCCTAAATCTCTGTCTTACCATTATATAATCTGTCTGATACCTTTTAGTATCTGTAGGGTTCTTTCATGTATTAACCTTCTTTCATGATTCGTAAACCAAGTATTAGCTATGATTAAGTTATGCTCTGCGCAAAATTCTACCAGGCGGCATCCTCTTTCATTTCTTAACCCCAATCCATATTCACCTACTATATATCCTTCTCTCCCTTTTCCTACTGACGAATTCCAGTCACCCATGACTACTACATTTTCGTCTCCCTTCAGTACCTGAATAATTTCTTCTATCTCATCATACATTTCATCAATTTCTTCGTCATCTGCAGAGCTAGTTGGCATATAAACTTGTACTACTGTAGTAGGCGTGGGCTTCGTGTCTAGCTTGGCCACAATAATGCGTTCACTATGCTGTTTGTAGTAGCTTACCTGCACTCCTATTTTTTTATTCATTATTAAACCTACTCCTGCATTACCCCTATTTGATTTTGTATTTATAACCCTGTATTCAACTGACCAGAAGTCTTGTTCCTCCAGCCAGCGAACTTCAGTAATTACCACTATATCTAACTTTAACCTATCCATTTCCCTTTTTAAATTTTCTAACCTACCTGCCCGATTAAGGGATCTGACATTCCATGCTCCGATCTGTAGAACGCTAGTTTTCTTTCTCCTGATAACAACATCCTCCTGAGTAGTCCCCGCCCGGAGATCCAAATGGGGGACTATTTTACCTCCGGAATATTTTACCCAAGAGGACGCCATCATCATTTAATCATACAATAAAGCTGCATGCCCTCGGGAAAAATTACGGCTGTAGTTTCCCCTTGCTTTCAGCCATTCGCAGTACCAGCACAGCAAGGCCATTTTGGTTAGTGTTACAAGGCCAGATCAGTCAATCATCCAGACTGTTGTGTCTGCAACTACTGAAATGGCTGCTGCCCCTCTTCAGGAACCACACGTTTGTCTGGTCTCTCAACAGATATCCCTCCATTGTGGTTGCACCTACGGTACGGCTATCTGTATCGTTGAGGCACGCAAGCCTCCCCACCAACGGCAAGGTCCATGGTTCATGGGGGGGGGGGGGGTTTCTAGAATATTCAAATAATATACTACTCATGCATAATAATCTTAAACATAAGAGTTTAATTTTACAAGGAGCATATTACTGGTTTATTAAATAGTGAAATTAATGTTAACTCACATACCTTTCGAAAAAACGGAATGCAATTTCTCCCGCAGGAGAACATTTACGAAAATAAAATATAAATCATCAGAGAAAACATGATAGACCAAGAACAGCTTATAGTTCAGAGTCTGCAACATGGGATGTGTTATATTTTAGATTTTTTGATGCAAAACTTGTACTGCTGGAGAAGTTCTCTTAAAACTGCTTTTCTTTATCATAAGGGGAAAGGAAGTATAGTGACAGTAATAAGGCAACATGGGGAGGGTTCAAAATAAACTAAATAGCATCCAGCAGCAATTGGCCACCAATACAGGCAGAACAGATGGTTTTGGTTTTGCCCCTACTGCAGTAGAATGAACCTTATTACTGAAAGATTTGTCTGAAACCTAATTCCAGATTCCAAGGAAGTGGTCAAAATAAGCAGATAATTGTGCATGAATACAAAGAAATAAAGATAAAAATATAGGCCTTTACATAAATTTACACATGATTAGATTTCAGCAATTCATTTTGCAACTCTACTGGAAACTATTTCAGAACTCATCATATTGTAAATACATTTTGAATTATTAATGCAGATAGATGTATAACATAATACCTCATGTGGAAAATAATTTTGCATAAGTTTCAGAAATAGTAATGCATAAAACATAGTAATAAGATCGATGTATGTTAAATCTGTGGAACAAATAAATTAATGATTTTCAATGAGTCTCCAAATATGTTGATGCATGAAAATATTTAAATAAAAATTGTTAAGAGTGTCTCAAATCTGCCAAAATTCGTCTCATAAATTGCAGATATACAAGTTAAGTTTAAAATACACAGAGACAAATAGATAAACAAATTTATAAAAAAGTTCTTTTAAGTATCCTGCAGTTGTTTTTTTGTTTAATTAAGCAATCAGATATTGAGATGTTTCCCCCAAAAAAATTTTTTCTGAATAGTTCTTATAAATTTTTAAAAGTAATATCAGAGTTATACATTATGCTAAAATTTACCATATTTACACGAAAATGTGATAGAAAAAAGAATTACTAGGCACCATTAAAAATTTGTAGTGACACCATATAACAACAGATCACACAGAATTGATGATATAGGTTTCACTAAGGCCCCAACAAGCAAATTTCCAAAGAAAACAGGAAAAGATATACAAAGAATATTTCAAGCACAGATTCAACAAAATAAAACTGGGTTTTATTAACAATCAGATTTAAATATTACCTACTTAAATACAAAAAATACATTTTCATTTAATGCTCAATGAAGAAAAATAGTAGGAATCATGTCAGTTCCTTATAATTTACAGAAAGGACAGTTGAATAACTGAGTGCTTCAACAAAGGGAAAATGAGATAACCAAGCTGCAGAAAGTACTGACTCATATTGGGTTATATGTCAGTATTTTCTAAATGAAACAAACGAATTTCATAAAAACGTAAAAAAGAGCACAACCTCCTTTTCCTTCCCTTTCCAGCGTGTGTCAAACATACTTGCAACTATTACTTCATGTTTCGTAATACAGTAAAACATTTGAAATATTATGAAAATGTAGAAAAATATATGAATATCATGAATAGTGTTTAGTATTCTTCATTTAAAGAGAGAACAATATAATGAAAGTATTTTTTATGAATGTTAAAACTGACAAATTTTACATGGGCGTCCAGGAATAAAAATAGTTTTCATGACAGAAATCCAACTGTGAGAAAACTGTTTATAACATTCCAAAATTCAAGTGCAAAAACAGGGTAGATACAGGCCAATTTACTAGAGGTTGTAAGAGCTCAAATGAAGTGTTATAAATAAACACATCCAGAATACCCTAGAGCTTTAAATGTGCCTTTATTGTAAATATTCACCATGAATATCAGAAGTTAGACTATGATCTTCCAATACATAAATTTGATTCAACAAAATAAGTTTAAAGATTGACAGGAAGAAACCAATGTATATAAAGTAAACATAACAGTCTTTAATATCCTAAATAAAGCTTAATTCCAGGTTTACTCTCAATTTTATCTGAAAGTTATTCACTTTTAGCGACAGTTAAAGGTTTTCCACGATTTCTTACTTTTTTCCATACAAAAATATAATTTCATAAAATATCCTAAGTGGCAAACGATTTAATTCTTAAGAGTCATGTTTATAGAATTTTAATTCAGTAAAGTTGCATAATCAAATAGTTCCTTAGATTTAGGGTAAATTAGTCTGTATGTATTTGGTTGAGGATTTTCCTATATTTAGAATGGACCTGTATTAATGTCAAAACATCTTTTTGTTTCAGAAATAATTCATTTAGATTTTTATTGGATTTTAATAAGATTAACTCTCCCACCTTAAACTGTTTCTTTGACCTTTTGCATCATATCTCCTTTTTCCAGTTCACCTTGTTTTTCATGGTTTCCTTAACGATTTGATCTCTTTTCTGTGGTGTCATGTGTTTGCAATTTGGTATTGAATATCTTCCAAAATGAGAATGACAGGTCTTTTTTTGTACATAATACTTTCAAATGGCGAAAATCTTGTAGAGAAATTTTGTAAGCTGTTCATTGCAGTTTAATAGTTGTTGACATGTTCTATCCAGTTAACATGGTTTTTATTAAAATATTTTCTGCGGTGTCTTCCTACTTCCCTCATGTTTTTCAGATGGATTGCTGGAAGAGTGATAAACAGTAATAAAGACACGTTATTTTTGCTTTATCAACAAATTCTTTCTGTGATTTTAATGTAAATCGAGACCCATTGTCAGAAGGGATTACTTTTGGAATGCCAACATTAGTGAAATAATTGTCTGTAATTCTAGATATGATCTGTTCATAATGGGTATAGATTTATAAATTTTGAAAACACTCTACCTTATATTATTGGTACTGGCCTATAAATATTGACAGTTGCAAGATCTAATTTTTCATTAGGCAAAATATTCTGTATTAAACTTCTACAGGTCTCACTGATAACCTTTATTTTTTGCCAATGATCAGAAGTACCAAATATCTTTTTTACTCGTCCACCAATATCATACAAGAATATGTTTTCTTGTATGTTTTGGATACATTTTGTTGAACCACAATTTCCTAAACATTCATGTAATGACAGTGTCATTTGGGATGGTCTAGCATAATTTCCAGTTTTCCAAATTAGGCCTAGATCTTCTAAACAAAATTCCTTTATTTGCCTTGTAATATTACTCAACCTCTTCTTTCCCTTTTCGGCTAAATAACACTTAACCATGTAATCTGTTGCAAAGGACAATTGTGGCAGCGTGAATTTGGTCACCAATTTTCTATAGTCCTATTAATCTCATTCACTGAGATGTCTTGCCAACATGTGCATTGTGTTTTCTGTATGCGTCGAACGATTTAGAAAACTGTTCTAGATGTTGAGACTGACTATAATATGAATATTGATTCTCTTAAGATTGCTGATGTGCTACATGGAAGATCAGTGTTTCAGAGACGACGTATATTTTTCATTGACTTATTTTGAAATTGAAGCTGGTCAAACTTGTCTTACTTTTGCTATTGTTCGTCCTGATTTTCCTCCACATGATTTAATTTAATACTGAACATTTATGGTACAGCAATCTGACGTCTGCAGAGGAACTGATACACTACTGGCCATTAAAATTGCTGCACCACGAAGATGACGTGCTACAGACGCGATATTTAATCGACAAGAAGAAGATGCTGTGATATACAAATGATTAGCTTTTCAGAGCATTCACACAAGGCTGGCACCTACAACGTGCTGACATGAGGAAAGTTTCCAACCCATTTCTCATACACAAACAGCAGTTGACCGGCGTTGCCTGGTGAAACGTTGTTGTGATGCCTCGTGTAAGGAGAAGAAATGCGTACTATCACATTTCCGACTTTGATAAAGGTCGGATTGTAGCCTATCACGATTGCGGTTTATCGTATCGCGACATTGCTGCTCGCGTTGGTCGAGATCCAATGACTGTTAGCAGAATATGGAATCAGTGGGTTTTATTTTATTTATTTATTTATTGTTCCGTGGGACCAAATTAAGGAGAAGTCTCGATGGTCATGAAACGAGTCAATACATGAAATTATAACACGACATTAGAAACAGATAAAATGAAATACAAAAAAAATATTCAGATGACAAGTCGTTAATTTAAATAAAGAAAATCAACAATGTAACACTGGAATTTGCTTAATGTTTTAGCTCTTCAAGGAGCTCCTCGACAGAATAGAAGGAGTGAGCCATGAGGAAACTCTTCAGTTTAGATTTAAAAGAGTTTGGGCTTCTGCTAAGATTTTTGAGTTCTTGTGGTAGCTTATTGAAAATGGATGCAGCAGAATACTGCACTCCTTTCTGCACAAGAGTCAAGGAAGTGCATTCCACATGCAGACTGGGTTTCTGCCTAGTATTAACTGAGTGAAAGCTGCTAACTCTTGGGAATAGGCTAATATTGCTAACAACAAACGACATTAAAGAAAATATATACTGTGAGGGCAATGTCAGAATTCCCAGACTATTGAATAGGGGTCGACAAGAGGTTCTCCAACTTACACAACATATAGCTCGAACAGCCCGTTTTTGAGCCAAAAATGCCCTTTTTGAATCAGAAGAATTACTCCAAAAAATAATACCATACGACATCAGCGTATGAAAATATGCGAAGTAGACTACTTTTCGTGTTGAAGTGTCACTTATTTCAGATACTGTTCTAATGGCAAATAAAGCAGCATTTAGTTTCTGAACAAGATCCTGGAAATGGGCGTTCCACAACAGCTTACTATCTATCCGAACGCCTAGGAACTTGAAATATTCCGTCTCGCTTATAATATGCCCATTCTGTCTGAACAAAATATCGGTTCTTGTTGAATTGTGAGTTAGAAACAGTAAAAACTGTGTCTTACTGTGATTTAGCATCAAATTATTTTCCACAAGCCACAAACTTATATCATGAACTACATTATTTGATACTGTTTCAATATTACACACAAGATCCTTCACTATCAAGCTGGTGCCATCAGCAAACAGAAATATTTTTGAATCACCTGTAATACTAGAAGGCATATCATTTATATAAATAAGAAACAGCAGTGGCCCCAGCACTGACCCTTGGGGAACGCCCCACTTAACAGTGCCCCATTGGGACTGCACATCACTACCACTCTCAATATTGCGGAGAATTACCTTCTGCTTTCTGTTCTTAAAGTAAGAGGCGAACCAATTGTAAGCTACTCCCCTTACTCCATAATGGTCCAACCTCTGCAGTAATATTTTGTGGTCAACACAGTCAAAAGCCTTCGTTAAATCAAAGAAAACACCTAGCGTTCGCAACCTTTTATTTAATCCGTACAAAACCTCACAGAGAAAAGAGACTATAGCATTTTCAATTGTTAAACCATTTCTAAAACCAAACTGAACATTTGACAGCAAATTATGTGAATTTAAATTCTCCAGTAACCTTGTATATACAACCTTCTCGATAACTTTAGCAAACACCGATGGCATAAAAATAGGTCTATAATTGTCAACATTATCCCTGTCTACCTTTTTATAAAGTGGCTTCACTACCGAGTACTTTAATGGGTCAGGAAACCGACCACTCCTAAAGGAAAAGTTACAGATATGGCTAAGTACTGGGCTAACATACATAGAACAATACTTCAGTATTCTGCTAGATACCCCGTCATATCCATGAGAGTTCTTGGTCTTTAGTGATTTAATTATTAACTCAATCTCCCTCTTGTCACTATCATGGAGGAGCATTTCAGGTAACAGTCTCGGAACACTTTTTTCTAAGGGCGCTATATGATTCCCTGTTGGGACTAGGTTTCTATTTAGAGTGATTATTAAATACTGTGCATATATGCGACTTATCAGTAACATGGACATTCCCACCACGCACTGATTCTATATCCTCGACCTGTCTCTGCAGACCAGCCACTTCCTTTACGACTGACCATATGGTTTTAATTTTATCCTGAGACTTAGCTATTCGCACTGATTCTATATCCTCGACCTGTCTCTGCAGACCAGCCACTTCCTTTACGACTGACCATATGGTTTTAATTTTATCCTGAGACTTCTATCTGCATACCACATACTTTTTGCCTTCCTAATAACATTTTTAAGCACCTTACAATACTGTTTGTAATGGGCTGCTGCATTTAGATTTTGACTGTTTCTAACGTTTTGATATAATTGCCACTTTGTTCTACAAGATATTCTTATCCCTCTAGTCAGCCACCCAGGCTGCCTGTTTGTGTTAGTACCCTGTTTTGAACGTTCTAACAGAAAGCAACTTTCAAAGAGCACGAGAAAAGTCTTGAGAAAAGCATTATATTTATCGTCTACTGTTTCAGCGCTATAAACATCTTGCCACTCTTGTTCCTTGATAAGGTTTACAAAGGTCTCTACAGCAACTGGACCAGCTTTCCTAAACAGGTGATGACTATATTTAACACGTGTTGCAGCACAAAAATCTTTTAGAGTTAAAATTTGTGCATCATGATCTGAAAGGCCATTCACCTTTTTGCTAACAGAATGCCCTTCTAGTAATAAGGAATGAACAAAAATGTTCTCTATGGTTGTTCTACTGTTCCCTTGCACTCTCGTTGGAAAGAATACGGTTTGCATAAGATTATATGAATTAAGGAGGTCTACCAGCATCCTCTTCCTTGCACAATCACTTATACAATTAATATTGAACTCACCACATATATCTAACTTTTTGTATTTCCTATAAAGTGAACCAAGAACCTCCTCTAGCTTTAGCAAAAATGTTGTGAAATCGGAGTCTGGGGATCTATAAATAACAACAGTTAGAAGTTTAGCTCTGTTAAATGTAACCACACCTGCACAACATTCAAACACCTTTTCAGTGCAGTACTTTGAAACATCAATTGACTCAAATGGGATGCCGTTTTTCACATACATGGCTACTCCCCCACACCGCAAAGATCTCCTCGAAAAGCTGCCAGCCAACCTGTATCCTGGTAAAGGAAGCCTCTGAATTATCTCCTTATTTAAGAAGTGTTCAGATATACCAATAATTTCAGAGTCAACATCTATAAGCAGTTCACTAACTTTACCTCTAATACCTTGTATATTTTGATGAAATATACTAATTCCCTCATTACTCGGATACCTAAGCTTTGTCAAAAGAGGTTCCTTTCTTAGAGAGACTTCCATCAAGCAGGAATACCTATCAGCTGACTTCAATCTAAAAAAGGTGCAGCTCTAACACCCACTACTGCAGGAATTTTCCCATGAGTGATCCCACCAACCCCACCTATGCTATCACCTATAAGCTTTGCACACCTCCCCTTCCCATACCTGTTGAGGCGCAGGCCATGTCTAGTGAAACCCGTCCTGCTGATAGACTTCACCGACACCACTGAAATGTGACCCATGCTTTCTGTCATCAGCGCACCCCCAAGTCTCATGTTATTACGCCTGACGGCTGTATTAAGATGAGGCCGATCGTGACGCTAAACAGTTCCACGAAATGCACATTCGTGTTGCCAGTCTGAGTGGCTATCTTTTCCAGGTCACCATCCATGTCATACTCCCCATCACTATCAATACTATTACCAGCCCCACCCACAATCACTACATGATCCTGTTTAGTAAAATCTCTACATAACCCCCCTATGTTAACAGTCACCTGAGCCAATCCTGCATTAGGCTTCACAATGCTGGTGACCTGGTACTCACTCCCCAGCACTTCCTGCAACTGCTGGCCTACACCTCTGCCATGAGAAGTACCTAACAGCAGAACCTTCTTCTTCCTCTTCGACTTTGCAACTGTTCTAGCCACCGTAACTACTGAGGTCTGCTGCATACTTCCTACATCTACAGCTACTAGAGATTCCTCTCCATTAGACTCTGACAGTTGGTTAATCTATTGTAAACAACAATAGTAAAACTATCCGAAAATCTTCTTCTCCTAGCAGATCTCTTGCCAACAGCCAGCTCCCATTCCCCAACCCCCTTCTCCCTCCTCATCCTATCTAGCTCGTCCTGTGCGTTTTTCAACTGCACCTGAAGGGCACAGATCTTACGCTCCTGCTCCTCTATCAACTTACTCTTGCTACATAACCTGCAGTTCCAGTAGAGGATCTCACCAGAATGCCCACTGGCTTCCCCACTGCATTCCCCTCCACTACTCACAAACCTACGGCAAAGCCCACACTTCTCACTCATGGTAAAATTTTACTTTTTCTAAGTTCCGCTACTACAATAAGAAGATGTTAAAAACCTGACTACAATAAACACAAACTTACTCTACAAGGGAAGTAACTACTATTATTAACAGTATTAATAAACAACAAATGCGAATACAACAAAAGACTAATACAGAAAGAGAATCAAACGTCTAATGACACAGTAACGAAGCTGAAAACAGTTCCCAAAAGGTTCTTCTGAAATTATTTCACCAGAAAACACAAAAAACTCCAGTTGAAGACTACTAAAGTTCCTAAATAAACCACTATACACCAGCAATTAATTAGTACTTAGCTTTCGATGCGCCTCTACAGCTGCAACTGGCCAGCGCGGAATGTAAACACAGGTAAGAGGTTTCGTTGCTCGATACGAAACACTCACAAATACCAGGTCACAACGCAAGAAAGGCAGAGGTGAATGAAGAAACCACTAATAAGTCACTTATATAGTAAATATTATCACAAAAACCGTTAAAATATGTATCTGAAACCTAAAAATATATAAAAACTTGGAGAGCGATCTCACTCGCTTATGACGTCACACCAAAGATTCACGAGGATAATACGGAACGCAGTGCTGAATCCCAACGGCCTCGTATCACTAGCAGTCGAGATGACAGGCATCATGTCCACATGGCTGTAACGGATCGTGCAGCCACGTCTCGATCTCTGAGTCAACAGATGGGGACGTTTGCAAGACAACAACCATCTGCACGAACCGTTCGACGACGTTTGCAGCAGCATGGACTATCAGCTGGGAGACCATGACTGCAGTTACCCTTGACGCTGCACCACAGACAGGAGCGCCTGCGATGGTGTACTCAACGACGAACCTGGGTGCACGAATGGCAAAACGTCATTTTTTCAAATGAATCCAGGTTCTGTTCACAGCATCATGATGGTCGCATCCGTGTTTGGCGATATCGCGGTGAACGCACATTGGAAACGTGTATTCGTCATCGCCATACTGGCGTATCACCCTGCGTGATGGTATGGGGTGCCATTGGTTACACGTCTCGGTCATCTCTTGTTCGCATTGACGGCACTTTGAACAGTGGACGTTACATTTCAGATGTGTTACAACCCGTGGCTCTACCCTTCATTCGATCCCTGCGAAACCCTACATTTCAGCAGGATAATGCATGACCGCATGTTGCTGCTCCTGTACAGGCCTTTCTGGATACAGAAAATGTTCGACTGCTGCCCTGGCCAGCACATTCTCCAGATCTCTCACCAACTGAAAACGTCTGGTCAATGGTGGCCGAGCAACTGGGTCGTCACAATACGCCTGTCACTACTCTGGATGAACTGTGGTATCGTGTTGAAGCTGCATGGGCAGCTGTACCTGTACACGCCATCGAAGCTATGCTTGACTCAATGACCAGGTGTATCAAGGCCGTTATTATGGCCAGAGGTGTTTGTTCTGGGTACTGATTTCTCACAATCTATGCACCCAAATTGCGTGAAAATGTAATCACATGTCAGTTCTAGTATAATATATTTGTTCAATGAATACCCGTTTATCGTCTGCATTTCTTCTTGGTGTAGCAATTTTAATGGCCAGTAGTGTATTTCAGGAACGTTTTGTTGTTGATATAAAGCCAAGAAGCGTTTTCTTCTTTTCTTTCTTAGCCACCCTAGGCCCTGTCCTCTAGAATTATGATTCATAATGCGACTGGAGGGAAGTTTAGTTAGATTAGATGGAGTAATGAGATTACAGTGGTTGTATCAATTGATTTAGACCTCCATTTTTAACGTTCTTAAATCTAACATGGTGCTGGCTATGTCAACTGCTTTTCTGGGTGAGCTTTGGATGTGAGGAGCACTCCAGATACGAGACAGGTGACACTTTGGGAGGCTCCGCGAAATGACTCTTGATGAACTGAGAGAACGTAGCCCTTTGCAGAACTATGGGCAGGGACTGGGAGGTATAACTGCCCTCGCGTTGTGTTGGAGAAAGTGACCCAAGCTGGCATCCAGCCAGCGCCAGCCTATTGTGCTGTGTATTGCACATATCCACTATGGACACATAGCTGAAAACACTCAATCCACATGAAGGAAGTCTGCCAGCAGGGCGTATTTGGGCCTGTATAGATAAATACTTTCAGCTGATAAACATCTCCTGGCTTTCTAAAAAAACGTGGCAAAACAGCTCTGGCATCCTAAAGGTACAGAAAATTCCAAGTTAGTCTTCGGCATATTTTTTTACCTTTTCCCAGGACCTGTAAGGCAAGGGTAGCTAGTGACTGAGAGGGCACCGATTAAGGAGATAGAAGTGACATCAGGAGGATGTAAGAGATAGTGGGAAGTTTTTTTAGAACAGGGTGGAGGGAACTGAGATTATTGGTTTCTTGATGTTTCGCCTCTTCTTGGCGAGATATTTTGTTAAGAATATGACTATATCATTGGTGGGCGAATGTCACTTGCGAGAGGATTGGTGGTCGAGTTTTACTTGGCGGGAAGAATGGAGCAATCAGTTCTTTACTGACTTGGAAAGAAAGACTTCATCTCTGTGGTTGGCGCTGAACACCTTGGTACTTCACAAACATAGTAACCTTTGTACTGAACTTCATTCCAGCGAGACACAGTGTCACCACTCTGCACAAATTACACAAAAGATCATGGAGAGCATAGCAACCTGCTCTGGCATTTTAGGACAATCAAGAATTTGAAGTTCAGATTCAGGATACGTTTCAGTGCCCTAAGTTTATCAGTGCATCATCAGATCCATAAGGTTCTTTGGTTCTCTATTCAGACAAACAGTCATTCTAATCTTAATGTAGTAAGTTTGAGAGAAATTTTACAGAAACGAGATGATTAAGCAATTTTGATGCCAGGAAGTAGCTTAGCCAACTGAGAGTTCCAATTTTGTTATTCTAATGAATAACTGCGTTATTGCAACGTCAATAATTTCATGATAATTCTGGATGCTTTACAGTTCTCATATGGTTTGTAATAAATTATCAGAGTTCATTTATATTTTCTGTTTGTCATCACATTTAATACTCTTCAATGATAAAATGCAATTTCCTGGTGTTCCTGTAAAATCCTTAATTCTAATACAATAAAACTCATTACCACATACACAGGGGTTTGCAGCTTCAGTTTTACCTTCAACTAATAAAAAGCCTTTTTCAGAGATACTGTGCCAAAAAATTTTAAATTCATTTACCTCAAATTTTCATTTGTGCAATTATAGCGACAATCTCCCCTCACTTAATTTCAAACAAACTGCTCTTAATAATTCAAAATGTTCTTTTCAAATTTTTGCAGTTACTGAAATATCAAGTACATGCACAGTAGTCACGAATATAATTTTATCACACAAAATAAAATTTAATGCTCTAATGAATTCAACAACTGACACATTTAATCCAAATGGAACAACTTACCACTGATGGCATTTACCCCCACATAAAAATACTGTATATTTTCTAGAAGCTGAATCAAGAGGAATTTAATGGAAATGTGAAGTCAAGTCGAAACTGCTTATAAATTTTACACATTCAAATTTATGTAAAACTTCATCAATATTTTTTGGATTTTTTTCTCTTTTTAAAAATGTGTTCAAATATCTTGAATTGAGCACCAGCCTATTACCTTCATCTCTTTTTAAAACAGTTACCAGATTATCATAATATTCACAACTACTTTTTTTCTACAATTCCACGATGTTGCAATTTTCTGGATGTCTCTCTCCACTGTGTTTCCTTCTATAGTTTCTTGATGAATGATAGATGTAATTTACACTCATAATTTTTGACTTTGTCACGTTTTTCACAAAATACATCTTGAAATTCACCTAAAATTTCTCTTAATTCCTTTTTTATCAATGTTCAAACTTACAGCTACATTAACTTTACAGTTAACTAATTCTTCAAAATATTGATTACATGAATTTCCTCAGAAAATTATTGGTTTTTCTTATAGCTCATTAATCCTATAATATGATTGCACTCATTGTCATGGTTTAAAATAAAGCAGATCCAGTTTGAAGATAGTTTTATTATTAGACCATCTATTACTCCCTTTCCACTCCAATCAAAACATGTATTTATTTTTAATACCCAATCCATTGCAAAAAGAGAATTTTCACTTAAGTCTGGAATCACTAAGTACGTTTGTCAGTAGTCTGAACTGAAAAAAGTAAAATTTTATTTCTTACCATCCTGCTTTGTCTTCATGTAGCTCCTTTCGTTTCTACCCTTGTTACTGGTAATTTAACAAAATACTTTACATTCATAATTTCATCCTTTTCTGTTAGTCCTGAAATGGGGTTTCTTCTGTCTTCCACTTTCCCTTCAAAATCTTCATATAACAAATCATTTTTCATTTCCTTAAAATCGACATCTTTTATTTCAGATTTTTCTACAATTTTTCTTTCACAGTTTTTTTGCAAGTTAAGATATATACCAGGCGCTTCTTTAATTGCAATATATTTCAGCATAGGTTGAATACAAAACAAATTACTCTAGTCACACATTTTTGATGAAGCCTATTTCTCATTTTTTCCCACCAGTTTGGATAGGGCTATTTATGGATTTTTTTCAAGTTGTTTCCAAAATTCTTTCCTGTAATCATAATTCCCATAGTAATTTCACAATAGTCTTTGAAATCTTTCTCCTTTGCCTTCCAAGCCTACATATAGTTTTGAATCTCCCAAATCAACAAAACTCTCACTTCCAAATTAATTAATGTTTGATTGACAATGACAGGCAATAACTGCTTTTCAGATACAATTTCTCCAACAACCCTCACTTCCCCAAGCTCAAAATCAGAAACATCCTCATCAGTACTTCACTTCATTATTTAATCTATGTTTATGTCAGCAATGTCTTTATTATCAACATCAGAATCCTCAACATTACTTTCCTCACTACTTTCAACATGTTCCCCCCTTTGTATCTGATGCTCTGGATCAACTATCTCAGTATTTTCAACTATCAAATCACTTCCTCTTTGATCAAACAGTATCCCCAATTCAGATCCAGCATAATCTTTTTTTTTTAATTTTTTTGTATTGTTCTTCACTTTCAGATAATTATAAAAATCTATAATAGCATGCATATCTAAATCTGAATTTTCTAAACTCTTTGGTTTATAATTATTTTCTAATATATCATTGTTCCTCATAGTGTTCCTTCATAGCATTCACAATTCAACCTATTTATCAAGTGTTCTGCTCTAGAGTTTTATTCCTGGTAACTATGACTGTAACTTCTTTGTACAGGGTAGCAAAAGCTAATGGCCCTTTTATTATATAATTTATTCATCCCAAAACTGTGATCCTTATTGAACTGATCAGGGATTTCCCAATTTGTTTCCCCTATTCTCCTGTCTCCCATTTGCTGTCATTCTGTTACCCTCATCCCATTCTTTATTTCTGTTATCAACATCTCTTTCCCTATTTTTTCTCTTACATTTCTATTAAAATCTCATCTGTTCCACCATTTCCATTGTCATTTCTATAATTTTCATATTCTGTTCTATCATAATTACCCCATTATAACCTGAATTCTATCCCTCACATTGATCATTTCCCTAACTGAAATTTGAACCATTTCCCCTTTCAGGAGTCCTGTCTAGTTTATCAACATACTTAAGATGCTCGTCCATGGAGTCATCTTTCTCTTGAATTTAACGTAATTGTTGCCTTTCAGGTAATCTCCTTCTAAGTGCATCAGTTTGAGTCATTTCATCAATAGCTCTATCCAAATATACTAATTTCTTTAAGGGGACACAGTCGTGAGGGAACTCCCATAAGGAATAAATGCTAAACCGAGCAAACGTCAGGTACACTTTCTGAAGTAATTAATGAAGATAAAGACCTGAAACTTTTACAGTGTACAGCTGAAACATCACTCTCAAATCACATAAAAATGGTTAATGTATTTTATATATTTCATGAGTAATCATTTTTTTGTTCTATAAGACAAAAAATTAAAACTTTTCTAAACACCTTGGAGCTTGTAAAGCTGTTCTTTTTATCACTACTGGTCTATTTTTTTATCTAATTAATCATCGTTGTATTAACAAGAGATACTGTAAGTCTGATGTCTGTAGCAGTCATAGGTTTTGAGAAAAGTGTACCAGAAGGTCAAAAAATGTACTTTTGAGAAAAATGGTATTAAAGTTTTACATGCAAGAAAGTAATGTACAATGTCATACAGACACACTTTTAAAACATTCCAGGGCTATACTGTGGCTCAGCTTCTTGATCTTGATCTTTATCTTCTTTTCTTCTTTTCTTTGATCTTCTGGCTATCCTGGCCTCCTTGGTAGCATTTCCTGCAGAAATATCAGCATAACGGATATGGTCTATGTCAATCTTTTTCAGTCCCCTTTCAGTATTGATACCATCCTTTGTTCCCAAGAGTCTTAATACATCAGTCTTCTTTGACACACCAGCACTGAAGCACATCACTGCATCATGAACACCAAATTTTAGTGTTTCTTTTCTAACGAAAACAGTTTTTGGTAGCCTTGTCCAAATGACAGAATTCAAACTTTCGTTTGGGTTTTGAGTTTTTCCATGGAGACACTTTTTCAAGAGCTCTTGTTGGCTAAGGTCTCTGAAAATGGGTTTCACAGCTAGCAGGAGTTTTTCTGGACTTGAATGTTTGTGCTTATAGCTGGAAGATGTAGTTGGGTTGTTGAATTTGCACCAGCTGTCAGGACCCTGTGGGCAAAGGCTATGTTGTGGTTCCTCATATGTTGAAATTTTATGAAAGAATATAGCCCAGATGGCTCTCCTCATTGCTTCTACTTTGTTGCAGTTATTTCTAATGGCCATACCATAATAAGTCTGGATCCTGTCTATTTCAGCCTTTGTCAGGTCCCCTTTACCACCTTAGAAGTCGTGATCCCATTCTTTTCTGTACATGTCCTATACATTCCAGTTTATTAATTTTGACTCTAGGCCCATAAGGTTTATCTTCTACCACTTTCTGATAAGCCTTACTGTCCCCATCCCCAAGATAGTCTGTATAGAGGATACCTCTTGACTGTACAGACCTTTTGAAAATGTTAGCAACACCAGCCACTCTCATGCCTCCACTAGAACCACCATAGTCCTTTTTGCATACATGTTGTATAGTGGGATTTATTCTACAGATGTCACAGAACTTAGTAATAATTTCAGTATCCAGAACCTTCCCAGTATCAGAAGAAGTTGCTGACACAATGCCATTTAGGGATGTATACCCACGTTTCTGCCAACTGCCATCAAAACCAGCAGAAATTGGCCTTGGGTCAGATTTCGTATCATTCAACTGAACTGCTTATTTGGCTGCTTTCAACATTGTAGATTCACTTACCTCAGCTACAACTGCACCAATAGTCTTGTTGTAAACATCAAACTTACTTGGAGGTGGAGGAATGTTCATCACTGCACAAAGAACAGCACCTGCACCTCGCCCTTTTCCAATAGATCTAAGTGCATACACTAATCTTATATTGTTTTCATACAATCTGCTTCTTGTTACGTGGGATGACATTGTATTGGCTGTACAGCTACATTCCAAACATGTCAAAACTAAATTACAAACAATTCCCTTGGTTTTCACCACATCTTTGTGCAAAGTAACGTTTCCAGCACAGTTTTTACAATTTGTGTGTTTTTCGATAAGTTCACGTAATAACCTCATGGAGATCAGAATGTTTGTGTCAGTAACGACAGATTCACTGTTCACATCACATATTACATTGTCACGCATTTGAGAGGCACTTGGAAAACCGGCAGCACCTGAAGCTTCTTGCTTGAAGCACTGACACTCGCACTGACTTCACTTTCAATATTATTTTCTGCCCTCTGTTCAAAAGTAGCAGTTTCGCGTTTTATTTTTACGTATTTATTTCCACCAAACTTAGGCTTATATCCAAACTTACTTATTCTTCCCGTTGTGTTATAACGTTTCACAAAATCATTACATTTGTATCACCAAAATGTAATCAACTAGGATGAAGAAACTGACAAACGATAGTCAACAATGCAGACAGGCTGGCAAACATCAGAATAACAATTCTCTTTTGCAACCCAAATAAAGAGTATTTATATCCGTGGAACATAAATGATTGTTGTACTATAGTCAATGCTGACTACTGCGCAAGACAGCAAAAATGGCGCTAGTTACCATGCTTCACGAACAAATTAATAACTCCGAATCTAATAATCAAATTTGTATGAAACAAATGGCATTTTGTAGCCAAATAATTGGAGCATAGATTAAGACTAAAAAAAATCGATTTTTTTGAGCCTGTTCGCGACTGTGTCCCCTTAAAGGGCTTTTATAAAAATTCTTCATATTTCCTTTTCTCACTGTAGAATTAAGCCCATTCAGAGATTCAGTATTAATTATATCTTGTCCAGATTCTGATCAAACTTTATTGATGCCTTTTCAAAGTCATTAAATGCTACCCACAACGTAAAATTCATGTTTGTCGATAACAAAGCTTCTCCTTCTGGAAGCTTTTACAAATGTAATTTTTAAAATTATTTGTCATATCGAACATAAAGTTATGTTTAACATGGTGCAAAAAGTCGACAGGATGTAAATTATCACAAGGAAAACTTTTTAATGGTAAGTATTACCACATACTACCATATTTTGCTTGTAGGTTTCTAGACACACTATCTTCTTGGATTTAATTTATCTTTGTACGTAACATATATACATAATTGGTTATACTGTTCTCCACTTCATTCAGTTTCACATTTAATTTCGTAACTTTTGCCTGTGTTTCATCACTTAAATGACAAACCTTTTCTCCTACACTTTCTTGTACAGTTCTTGATTCTTCAAAATTCTTTTCATACTAACAATTTTCTTTAATAAACTCATTTGCTAAGACAATAACTCTTTTCCATTCCGGAATTCACACCCTACAGCGACTTTTTAATTCTATAAATTGATTGGTATTATCTAAAATATAGTGAATAATCTAAATTTAAAAGTTTTCAACTGATTATTAAATTTCACTAATTTGGTTTCTAGGTGTTCTTCATTTCTAATTTCAGGTCAGTATTTAAGTGGTCTCCTATATGAAACCGAAGTGTTTTTGATGAACCATCCTAGTTCGGATTCCTTGAATTTTCTAGGCTTCCTCTAATCTGATTCACATGCCCCCCACCCTCCCACTGTTTCAGTCATAATATTCTAATTTTTTGCGATTTTTACTGAATTTCCCAGCCAGTGACACTAAAATAAAGTTATTTTGTAGTTCTTGTACTTATCTCTGTTTTTGTTGCGCATTTCTGTTCGAAGACCATCTGCAGGTTTTTTCTCTTTCCTTTGCCAGCAGTATGTCTAGAGAATTTAATTTACAGAATATTTTCTTCCATGAAACGTCTCTTCATTTCGGCTTTCCTGACATAAAAGTTTATCTATTTTCTTCTGAAAAAGTAAATCGGTGTTAACGCTTTCGCTTGTTTACGTCAGATTCCAGAAAGACCCACCAACACGAAATGGGCCTTCTTTGCAGCATAACCGAAGGTTTAATAGTTTTTCATAAAAATTATATACTTTTATTAGCTCTTCATATTGCTAATATGCGTAGTAATCATACACTGACGAAAAAAATAGCAGCATCAAGAAGGAGTAGTGCGACGTAAACGAATGTTGGTAGGCATATTTCCACATATGAAAGATGATGTTTATTTAATTTTACGCCAGCCACAGAAAAGAGGCGCTAGTAGCGCCACTACGAGGATGCAAATCAGGTTTGCTTTAAATACACGCTGTAGATTCGTGAGCATCAGTTACTTTTGAGATTGAACGTGGTGAGTTGATGTTAGTGAAGAATGCCTTTAAGGTGAGAAAGACTCCACTATCACACCTCACCAAGTTTGAACGACGTCGTGTAGTAAGGCACTGAGAAGCTGCATGTTCCCTCTGTGGTACTGCGGAAAAACTTGGCAAGAATGTAGCCACTGTACATGATTGCTAGCTGCAGTGGTCACGAGAATGTACGGTCGCAAGAAGACTAGACACCAGATGCACATGTGGCACTATCGAGAGGGAAGACCATTGTATTCGACATATGCCTTGGGCGCATCGTACTGCACTTGCAGCAGCAATTTGAGCAACATTTGGTCCCTCAGTGACGCTACCAACTGTTACAAATCGGTTACTTCAAGGAAAATTGGAGCCGACGCCCGGTACTGTGCAGTCCACTGCCTCGAAACCACCGACATTTACAACTTAAGTGGTATCAAGCGACAGCTCATTGGAGAGCAGGGTGAAGGTCTGTTGTGTTTTCTGATGAAAACTGCTTCTGCCTCAGTGCAAGTGATGGCTGTGTGTTGGTTAAAAGGAGACCAGTTGAGGGCCTGCAAACAACCTGTCTATTTGCTAAACACACTGGATCTACACCCAGAGTTATGGTCTGAGCTGCGATTTCGTCTGACAGCAGGAGCACTCTCGTGGCTATTCTATGCATCCTGACTTCAAAACTGTACATCAATCTGGCGATTCGACCTTTTGTGTTGCCGTTCATGAACAGCATTACAGAGGGTGTTTTCCAGCAGGTTCAAAAGTGGTTCAAATGGCTCTGAACACTATCGGACTTAACATCTGTGGTCATCAGTCCCCTAGAACTTAGAACTACTTAAACCTAACTAACCTAAGGACATCACACAACACCCAGTCATCACGAGGCAGAGAAAATCTCTGACCCCGCCGGGAATCGAACTCGGGAACCCGGGCGCGGGAAGCGGGAACGCTATCGCACAACCACGAGCTGCGGACTTTCCAGCAGGATAATGTTCGCCCACATACCACTGTTGTAACCTAACACGCTCTACAGAGTGTCGGCATGTTTTCTGATCCTGCTCGATCACTTGACGTGTGTCCAGGCGAGCACATTTAGGACATCATCGGACGACAACTCCAGCATCATCCATACACAGCATTACCTGTTCCTGTATTGAGCGACCAACTGCAACAGGCATATACCTCCATCCCACTGACATCTGGCACAACATAGTGCACACACATGTGTATGCTTGCATTCAACAATCTGGAAGTTACACTGTTTATTAATGTACCAGCATTTTAAGTTTGCAGAGGCTTGTCTCATACTTAAATTAACCTGCAATCTTGCAATGTTTATCACTTAGATATGTTAGCTAAACAAATGTACGTATTTCCGAAATTTAACTACTCTAGATTAATTATTTTCTGGTGATGTGATTTATTTTCCGTCAGTGTAGATAAAATGGAAAGTAAGCATATTCAGTACTAAACTGTGTTGAATATTACATTCATATGATTTATACTCATCTTTTCGTTCTTGTCATTTTACTACAAGATAATTTTGGGCCATGGGTATTGATTATTCAGTGAAAACACTATTCCACACAAGTTCTTCTCAGTTTACTTCACATTTTTTTGTCACAATAGTATAGTGCTTCATCTATGTTTTTAAACACAAGAGAGTGATTTGCACAACACTTTTCTGAAATAAAGATATTCTGTAAGTGCAGTATAAGTTTGTGCAGATCAGAGTTTGAGGCTAGAATGCAGACTAAACACAGACTGATGTGTCTGGTGTGCATTCTGTCCTATATATTAATTTACGATTTTCCAGAATGTTCTAGAAGCTATCTGTTCAAATTGGAGATTAACAAAAAATATAATTTTACAAACAGTAAATATCTAAGCGCAAAATATCTGAGAATAGCAATGCTGATAGTAACAAAATTTACTTGATGGCACTGTGAAACCAGAATGTAAAGCTTCAAGACAGGCCACACAATAATGTTTGCTGTTATCGAGATGTGAGATTATAGTAAATAGTTTTTACAGAAATTGAATGTGTCTTTTGAAATTTGATAATGATTCTTGATTTGATGTATAATTAGGTTTTGTTTATCATTATGTAAATTAAATTAAAAAAATAATGTCCCTGTGGTATTAGGTATATGTTTCATATAAGTACATACTCTGACTCTAATCTTGATGTAATTTGTAGGATAACTAATTTTAGTAGAACAATATTATCATCAGAAATGTAGAAAAATGTTTTTCATTATGGATGAGATAGGGAAGGTATAAGATTTAGTCAGTAGATGAGCATATTGAATAATTATATGAGAAACATGATTCTCGCACATTATAGCCGAAAATCGGAATAAACGTTATGAAATGAAGGTTTAATCACAACATTTGGTTCACCCAGAAATGTGCCTATGAATCTCGGTTTGTTATATACGCTATGTAATGTAAATATGGGAGAAGGGCTCATGTTAATGAGGTCTGTAATATTGGGTGTATGTAAAAAAACAGTAATAATGAAGTAAAAAGTTCGTTTGTTGCCTTTTTTATAGAAATTAAGAGGCAGAATGTCAGTAGAATAAATCAGAATTCATAAATGTTTAGAGACATTTGATTTAGTGAATATATATATATATATATATATATATATATATATATATATATATATATATATATATATATATATATATAACAAGATTATTTTGAATTAATTGCTCGGAAAATTAGAGTAAATTACGAATATTGGACATTCAAAATAAACACTCGCTACTTCGCAAGAATGTCAGCTCTTCACTTCTCTGACAATAACAGGCCCTAATGCCTGTATTCTCTAGAAAATATAATCAGATCAACGACTATTGATGTCTATTACAGAATTTATTACTCAGAAAAATTAGACATAGATCAAGGTTATTGTAATTTCAAAAAAACACAGAACATTTCTTACAAACGAACTATAAACAATCAAAATGTTACTTGTTTCGCAGGATGACAGTGCTTTACTTTTTGGAGATTTAGACATGATGTTTCCAGTTCAGTGCAGCAAACCACTGATCAGTTTCTAATTACAGAAAGAAATACATGCTAGAGACCGCCATAAGCAGATTCTGGTGGTTTTTACAGTTTAGTTGTGAGAAATGACGTTATGTGCCATGTTTGTAAATATTTAGAGGTCTGTAAATATGGGTGCTGTGTAATATATTTAAGACTTTAATAAAGACTTTTAGGGACCTGTTTCCCTAACTCAACGAGCAGTCAGTGCTCGAGATGCACTTTGTAAGATATTTTATGACTGGGAGCAACCAATCTCCCAAATCCAAAGAAATGAAACGTAGGTATTCAGATTCTGGTGCCCTACAACACTGTACAAAGAACGAGTTGGAGCATTCTGAAACCTGCCTTAAACAAGAAACTCACAAAATCAAACACAGAAACATAAAATAAATGGCCACTTTTAATGTAAATTCGATCTTAGAAACAGGGAAACTTAAAACTTCATTAAACTTTGTAGAAGAAAAAGTCAATATAACAGCGCTGAATAAAAAAACAAGATTTTCTGGAGAATACCCTGCAATTCAGACGGCTTTTGGATCTTTAAGGGAAGACTCAGGAAAAAGAGTTATGAAGTAAATTTGGAATGGCTTTCAATGTAAACAAAAACATATTAAACTCAATAATAAAATTTAAATCCATTAATGAAAGACTTTCCACGATAATGTTTAAATCATCAAACAAAGTTCACTTAAAACTTCTGGGCCCACAGGCTGTGGTAAGTGCATAAATCTTTCCACTAACATTTTATCTTTGATGTCAGGAGAGATCCTCAGAGTCAAAATCGCAAACTGCAATGAGAACTGGAGGCAGTGACGAATATACAGGCAGTATAATGGGTACCACAGTCTACCATGTGGCGTCAGCTACAAGACTATCTCTGGTAGTCCAGCATTCTTGACTGAAAATAGTCAATCTTCATCCTGTCGGTGCAATGTCGACATCCATATTTTATCTAATTTGGCATCTTCTTTTCTTCTGTTAAAATTATTATGGTGCTTATAAAACTCAATAGCCTCTCTATAAATGCGAGTATGATGTTTTCGATATTACGCTCATCTCACTGAATTTCATATCGACATTTTACACAATGCTCATTTATCCATGGCAGTTACTCTTATTTTCAGCTAAACCGATGCCAGGAATATATACTAGTCTACAACTACAAGCAATATTATATACACCCAGTGTAGCCGAAGAAAGGTGTATATCTTTTGGTGTTCTTAAATAATATAATGTTGACAACTGTTTTGTTGAACATAAGAGGAATTGCGATCTGGGACATACACATAAATCCAAAATCAAAGGACACGTCTACCAAGATGATAATCACGAAATAAAATTCCAGGAGATGAGCATTATATCAGAAACATCATACTACCACGTGCACATGTATTGAGAAACTATTGAAATTTATAAACTCCATAGTAATTTTAACAGAAAAGAGAAAGGTGTAAAATTATATAAAAATGGATGCTGAGTCTGTACCAACAGAATTATTATTGATTACTTTGGCTCTGAGCGCTATGGGAGGTCATCAGTCCACTAGAACTCAGTACTACTTAAACCTAACTAACCTAAGGACATGACACACATCCATGCCCGAGGCAGGATTCGAACCTGCGACCGTAGCGGTCGCTCGGTTCCAGACTGAAGCGCCTAGAACCGCTCGACCACTCCGGCCAGCATTGATTACTTTCAGTTGGAATGTTGGCGCTACCTGAGATAGTCTAATTGGTGGCGTCATGTGATAGAGTGTGGTGACCACTATACTACCTACATATTTGGCGCTCCCTAGAGCTCGGATTGCAGGTTTGCCACTTTACCTCTGAGGATATCTCCTGCAACCAGAAACGAAATGTTAGGGGAAAGTATTACACATCGACTGATACCTGTCAGCCTGGAAGTTTTAAGTGAAGTTAATACCAGACACGAACGCCTACATGGTATGAGATTCAAACAAAGTTTACACTATCTGAAATACACAAGCGCCAACAAATGTGAAAAACACAATGCAGAAACAGCACACAGAAAATTTTTGGCGAAATATGTCGAACACCGTAGATGACATCTCATTAAAGAGACAATATTATTGCTTGGAGACTTTAATGAACATCTTGGTAAAGAACGCCAGCACAGATCGACAGTAGGAAAATTCACTGTGTGTAAAAGAACTGAAACAAATGGAGAGAGACTCTTAAGCCTGTGCAGACAGCGTAACATAGTCCTAAAATCTATTACATTCAAAACCTTCCTAGAAAACAAACAACATGGGTATTACTGAATACAATTTGTGATGAAAAACAACTCTGTTATGACAGTATAAGTAAACACCCTGCAATGGAAGTACTCATTGTAAAAGTTGTCATAAGTGCCAGTTTAGATTCGGGCCACTACCTATTTACCATAAATTCATGGTTAGACCAGTATTAAGAAAACAGAACCAATACTAACGCAAAAATTTGGAATACAGAAATTATCTAGAGAAAATTATTAAAATACATTTAGAAGCAAGAATACCTAAATATTGGGAAGAAATACGAAAAGACATTAGAAAGGCTGCAGAAAAAGCTATTCCTATTAAAATGAAATGGAAACGTGTGGTGGAATGATGATTGTCATACAAAGAGGCAATGAGCTTGGAATATATGGCACACAAATAAAAATAAAAAGAACAGATGAAATTTTATGGAAGTGAAGAAAAATGCATCAAAAGATCTCTCAAAGATCTGAATACAATATATGAAAAAGCAACTAACGTCATTTGAGTCATATTTTAAGCAGAACAACACAACAAACTGTTTGAAAAAATTCAAAAATAATTCAAAAAAGTTCTCATCACCAAGTTTACAGATCCAAAAACACAGAAGACTGTGTATAATTCATTGTTTACTGCAGAATACTTGCAGACTTCAAAGAACTGAACAACCACACAATTTTTAAACATAATCCAAATACAATGACACTTAAAGCCATCAACAGTGGAGGCAATTAGAGAAGTCATGAAACAACTTGAAGTTAACAAAACACCAGTAGAAGCATACACGGTTGCAGAATTCTGAAAACACTCTAGTGATAAATTATTCTATGGCTAACGGAAATCATTAATGAAATTTGGACCCCAAACAGAGTACCACCAGAATAGAAATTGGCATTAACTACATAAAAAGGAAGGAACCTGAAACTATCAATTATAGAGGAAATTACCTCTCGCCAGTGACATATAAGATCTTGCCCATGGCACTTTTAAACAGACTTAAAGAAGCACTCAGCCCACAATTAGGAGAATATCGATCTAGATTTAGGAAGGGAAGTTCTTGTGCAGATTAAATATTAAATCTAAAGAACATAACAGACATGACGAAAATCAGAAACTCGAAATATGAGATAGCTTTTATAGATTGTAAAAGGAATATGACTCATTTGATTGAAATTTACTAATCTATATTATAGAGGAATTAGGACTCGATAACAAAACAACAAAAATAAGTAAAGCAACGTTGAGAAAGAAAACATTGAATGCAGAATCTATCGGGGAACTACCAAACTTTATGAAATAAAATCAGCAATAAGACAGGGAGATGTTTCATCATCACTTCTTTTCATCTGTGCATTAGAGATGATAAGGAATGGAGGAAATACATTAATATCAGTGTGTTCACCTAGGAACAAACACAAATAAAATTACAAAAGATTGTCTGACTTTTGTAGGTGATGTGGCATTAATTATTGACTCACTGGATAGTGTCAAAGAACAAATCACAGAACTACAGCAACAAGCAAACGACATAGGACTAAAAATATCATTTCAAAAAATACACTTAATGAATAATATAAGTGATTCGCCTCTCTCCAGTCTTAATATTAGTAATAATACAGTATCTAAAACAAACTGTTTTAAATAAATAGGAGAATGGATAACACGTGAGATAAACAAAAAGATAGGCATAGAAAATAGAGTGTGGTACATAAAATGGAAAAGGCATTCCTTATGACAAGAAATACATTTACCATAACAAAAATTCTTTGACCTGGAACACAAAACAAAATCCTATCCAAGCCATAAACATTGTATGAAGCAGAAAAACATTGGGGTCTTGAGAAACTAAAAAAATTTTAAGGAAAATCCAGAAGTAATAGCAATGCTGAATACAAATTAAGATCAAATGGAGAGCTCCATTTGAAAATGGAAAAGTAACTGATGTAATGAGGTAAAGATGACTACAGTTTTATAGACACATACACTATGTGATCAAAAGTATCCAGACACCACCAAAAACATGCGTTTTTCATGTTAATTACATTGTACTGCCACCTACTGCCAGGTACTCCAGATCAGCGACATCAGTAGTCATTAGACATCGCGACAGAGCAGAATGGGGCCCTCCACGGAACTCACGGACCTCGAACGTGGTCAGGTGATTTGGTGTCACTTATGTCATACGTCTGTGCATGAGATTTCCGCACTCCTAAACATTCCTAGGTCCACTGTTTCCTACGTGATAGTGAGGTGGAAACGTGAAGGGGCACGTACAGCACAAAAGCATACAGGTCGGCCTCGTCTGTTGACTGACACAGACCGCCGACAGTTGAATAGTAGTGTAATAGGCAGACATCTATCCAGACCATCACACAGGAATTCCAAACTGCATCTGGATCCACTGCAAGTACTATGACAGTTAGGTGTAAGGCGAGAAAACTTGCATTTCATGGTCGAGCGGCTGCTCATAAGCTACACATCATGCCAGTAAATGCCAAGCGATGTCTCATTTAGTGTAAGGAGCGTAAACTTTGGACGATTGAACAGTGGAAAAATATTGTGTGGAGTGGCGAATCACGGTACACAATGTGGCGATCCGATGGCAGGGTGTGGGTATGGCGAGTGCCTGGTGAACATATTCTGCCACCGTGTGTAGTGCCAACAATAAAATTCGGAGGCAGTGGTGTTATGGTGTGGTCGTGTTTTTCATGGAGGGGGTTCAAGTGGTTCAATGGCTCTGAGCCCTATGGGACTCAACTTCTGAGGTCGTCAGTTCCCTAGAACTTCGAACTACTGAAACCTAACTAACCTAAGGACATCACACAGATCCATGCCCGAGGCAGGACTCGAACCTGCGACCGTAGTGGTCGAGCGGTTCCAGACTGTAGCGCCTAGAACCGCTCGGCCACGCCGGCCGGCCATGGAGGGGGCTTGCACCCCTTTTTTTGAGTGGCACTATAATAGCATAGGCTTACATTGATGTTTTAAGCTCCTTCTTGCTTCCCACTGTTGAAAAGCAATTCAGGGATGACAACTGCATCTTCCTCAACAGTATGGAGCACCTGTTCGTAATGCACAGCCTGTAGCGGAGTGGTTACACGACAATATCATTCCTGTAATGGACTGGCCTGCACATAGTCGTGACCTGAATCCTACAGAAAACCTTTGGGATGTCTTGGAACGCCGACTTTGTGCCAGGTCTCACCGACCGACATTGATACCTCTCCTCAGTGCAGTACTCCGTGAAGAACGGGCTGAAATTCCCCAATACACATTCCAGAACCTGATTGAACATATACCTACGAGAGTGGCAGTTGTCATCAAGGATAAGAGTGGGCCAACAGAATATTGAGTTCCAGGTTTACCGATGGAGGGCGCGAGGTACCTGTAAGTCATTTTCAGCCAGATGTTTTGATCACATAGTGTATATTGAATGGATAGTAACATGCTTAGCTGAGCGGGGTAGCTGTGTGGTCTAGGGCACCTTGCCACGGTTAGGCGGCTCCCCCTGTTGGAGGTTCGAGTCCTATCTCGGGCATGGGTGTGTGTGTTACCCTTAGCGTAAGTTAGTTTAAGTTAGATTGAGTAGTGTGTAAGCCTAGGGACCGATGACCTCAGCAGTTTGCTCCCATAGGAACTTAGCACAAATTTCCAATTTTTTCCAACAGACTAAGCAAGCGGTCTTCCACTTGATAAATAGATACAAATTAGAACCCACATGGTGCACTGGAATTGACAAAGTTATGAAAAACAATGGAATCAGAGTAACCATAATAAATGTCAGCGTAGATATTTTGATGCAACATTGAAAGCGATACTTCAAGAAAGAAAGAGGTTTGCAATAGGAAGGAAGTGGTCCGACAAGGAAAATGCACTAAAGATGAAGGTAATCTGGTAGCAACGAAAGTTAAACACAAAAATTCAGAACTGAAGTTGATTTGTCATACCATCCAAAAGGGCTGTTCGAATAAATTTATGAGTACTGGAGTAGCCACAAATATCATCAACTACTAGAAAAAACTTTAACCAAACCTACCAACAAACCCAGATGAAAAATCAGTTAAATTATAAATTTAACCAAGTATGAAAATAATTGAGAATCAGTTAATTATAAATTTTAACACAGTATAAAAATGACTTAAAATTAGTTAGTTATAAATTCTAACTAAAAATTATATAGTAAAAATGTTATTAGTGACTAAAAGTTCTGAAAAAATAAACGTGAAAACATAAATTAAAAATGTATAAGTTGTCAAGGAATTAAAGATCTGAATTAACTTTATAAAAATCCAACATCTATGGACAAATACTCATGTAAACATAAATAATATATTCTACAATACAACAGAAGGAAGAAAATATATACTAATTCTTAACTCTGATCCTTTTATTTTGTTATTAAAAATGAAACATTAAAATGTAAATTCTACAGTTATACGTCATTTATTTTATAACATCCAGTGGTAATGTATCTGTCTTGTTTTCTATAACCTATCTTTTACATTTGTGAGGACATGATTTTTTTATTAATCTCAAGAAAATAAATTTCATGTTTAAAGCTTCATATTAAATGCATAGTTCCATATTGTTCTTTCTTCTTCTTTCGAATAAACCATTTGGAGGGTACGATGAATCAACTTTGGCTAATCTTCTTTGTATTAGATTTCCTTAGTTTCCAAATTTCCTTCAACCTTTTAGAGTGTTGTTCCCTTTCTTCTTGACTCCCTGTTTCATCTAGTTGTTTTCTTTCTCTCCTGAAATTCTGCCTTTTGAACTGCCTTTCTGAAATGTGTTCTGTTTTGTATTGTGTCTATTGTAATTCCAACGTTTTCCATGTTCTTTTCAGTCTCTGTGAATCATGTGGACTTGGATTTGTAGTTATTGAGTAATGTGAATATCCGCTCGGTAAGTCTGTTGTTATCCATTCTGAATATATGCCCAAAAAACTGTAGTATTCTCTTCCTCATTACATCAGTTATTTTTTCGGTTTGCAAGTATAGCTCTGTTTGGTCTTAACCTTAATTCAGCATTATCGTTTCTTTTAGCTCCCAGTATTTTCCTTAAAATTCTTTTTTCGAAAAAAATGGTTCAAATGGCTCTGAGCACTATGGGACTCAACTGCTGAGGTCATTTGTCCCCTAGAACTTAGAACTAGTTACACCTAACTAACCTAAGGACATCACAAACATCCATGCCCGAGGCAGGATTCGAACCTGCGACCGTAGCGGTCTTGCGGTTCCAGACTGCAGTGCCTTTAACCACATGGCCACTTCGGCCGGCGACTCTTTTTTCGACCTTCTCTAGTTTCTCAAGATCTCCATTTCTTGTTAGATTGTTTCTGCCACATACAGAGCTTAAGGCCTGGTCACTGTTTGGTAGTATCTTAATTTCATGGCAGGTTAAGGATTATTTGTTATAAACGTTTTTGGTCATATAAAACACTCTTTACATTGTGTGCGCTCTAGTTTCTATAGCTTTTGCGTTGTATGTTATCCACTCTCCTAGGTATTTAAAGGAATCTCTTTTTGTACTCTGTTGTTGTCAATTGCAATATTTTGAGGAGCATCACAGATGTTTGTCATGAACCTTGTTTTTTCAAGGGATATGTGTAGTCCTATTTTGACTGCTTGTTTTTGCAGTTCTCTAATTTGTTATTGGGCATTATCTCGCGAATCTGTAAGCAGTGTCATGTCATCTGCGAAGGCTAAACAGTCGACAGTGATCTTGTTTGGATTCCTTCCTAGTTGAAACCCTTTAGTATTGGTGGCCTTCCTCCATTCTCGAAATACCTTCTCTAACACATAATTGAAAAGCAGAGGTGACAAACCATCCCCCTGGCGGACACCTGACTTTATTTCAAACGATTCTGAGAGCTCTCACCTAAATTTTACTTTCGATTTTGTATTTGTCAAAGTTGCTTTAATTATTTCAGTTGTTTTAGTACTGAGTCCCAATTCTTTTAAGATATCAAGCAGTGTACTTCTGTCAATTGAGTCATAGGCTTATTTAAAATCCACAGAAGAAATTATATATTTTAAGTTCCTGATTTTCCTCATTTCTTTTATGTTCCATAAATTTAATATTTGTTCTGCACGTGACCTTTCCTTCCTAAATCCAGCCTGATACTCTTCTAGTTGTTTGTCAAGTATTTCTTCTGCTCATTCTAAAAGGGCCTTAGACAAGATCTTACAGGTCATTGGTAAGAGGGAGATTCCCCTATATTTGCTAGGGTCTGTTTTCTTCCCTTTTTTATGAAGTGGATGTATTAGTGCAGATGTCCATTCTGGTGGTAAGCTGTGTGTTGTCCAGATTCCTTTGAGTATTTCTGATAGACATTGTATCATGTTGTCACTAGAGTACTTCCATAGTTCAGCATCTATATCATCCTCTCCAGGTGCTTCATTACTTTTAAGGTCTTTTATGATTTCTTTTATTTCTTCTGTGGTTGCCGGTTTTGAGTCTTGTGGTGTGGGGTTTACAATATCGAAATTAAATTTTTCTTTCGTTGGATCACAGTTACATAGTTTTTCAAAGTATTTGGCAAGTATTCTACAGATCTATGTGCTATTATATGCAGTTTTCTGCGTTTTTGGTCTGTGGAAAATAGACTAGGTGGAGCATATTTCTTTAAGCTACTTTTGAAAGTTTTGTAATGTCCTTAGCATTGTTCTGTTTGAAAATGGAGTCTATTGATGCTAGGTGGTCTTTCATGTACTGTACTTTGATCTTTTTAAGGCTTTTTGATACTTTCTTCTGGCCTTCTTTTAGGGAGTTCCTATATTTGTCATCTTTATTTGCATTCCATATATACTAAGCTCATTGTATTGTTAGGATCAGTTCGTGACACTCACCATTCCTCCATTTTTTGGTAAGGAGAATGGTTTCTTCTGCTGTCTGTAGTATGTCTTTTCGAAGTTGTTCCCATGTTTTAGGTGTTCTCTTTTCCAAAAGTGTCCTGAAATTATCTTCCTTAGTTAGTTTCTGAGTGTCAGACTTTTTAGATTGATACTATAACTATAACTATATTTGTTATAAAGTGGCATAGTTTTGAATTCTGAATTGTTATTTATTGTTAATTAAACATTGTTTATAATCTTGTAAACGTATTCTATTTTTAACAACACATTTCTTTACTCCTTTTGATTTTTCTCTTCCTTTCCACCAACGTTATAGGCATACATATTTAGTTCCAGCAACAAATTTTTTCTGTTACTTTCTATTACAATTGTCTTTCATTTCTCTTAAATATTTTTATTTACTTGAGGTGCATCATAAATATTGTCTTCTGAATAATCACTTGTATCAGAATAATCAGTCATTGATTTTGTACCTCCATAATTATCTTCAGCTTTTGTATTATAAATATAGCTGTTAGTATCTTGACAAAAATCTTCAACATTTTCTCCATATTTTGGTTTGATAAGATTGTAGTGAAAATCAAACATTAATTTTTTGACAAATCCAGTGCAAACAGTGCAATATTAATAATTTATTTCAACAAAATCTTAGTTTTACTCATATGGGTAGCAACTTAGTTTTTGTTAAATACTGTTCTTCCTTTATTGCTTGGTTTTACTGCTAATTTACCACAGTTATCTGCATCTAAGACTAATTTCATATATACTCTGTTTCTTATATTTTGCATTGTTTGCCCAATTACTGAATTACTCACTCTCATTTCTCCAAAATCATTTTTTGCTTTAGTCCTCAGTTCAGTGTTTAAATCTATATACTTTTTTAAACAATAAGGTTGTTTAAAACGAAAACCTTTATGTGTTTTTGTTAATTATCCCAAGATATTAATATTTTGTAAAGTTCCATGGAGATCTACATAATTATATTTATGATCTAAGGCGTTTAATAACTTTTTCCTTCCGATCCTAGCACAATTTTTTTGGGGAGTAAAAGTTAGATATTTATCTAGATCATGTAAATTATTTAGGCATTCTAAATATACTTCAGAAATATAAGCAGTATGAGGAATGTATAAAATTGTGGTCAATTTTTTAATAATCATACACATTTGTTTAAACCCATTCAAAACCTCCATGAGGTAAAATATATTTATTGTATGCTTTAACATATTTCTTATGACACTGTGATATACAATATTTAGATATATTCCTCTTTCAACCATTAAAACATGTCATAAACATATAATAATTCAAATGGTGGCCGTGACATTTATAGCACAGAATTGAAAGATAAATGTAGAGCTGTAAAATACCAAGATGGGCCTGAATTATTAGCTTTTATACAAGTTTTTCTAAAATTTTCAAAAATATCAGCCAGTAATGAAACAAGTTTTCGAATATACATCATGGTATTCTCACATTTTTTTAATACTAAATAGTTTCCAAATTAATTCAGCATGTTCATTAATTTTCTTCATTAAAATCACTCTCATTCAGTTTATTATAAACTACTTCTTTTGGTGCTAATTCTTTTCCTCAAATTTTCCCAACTATCTATATAATCATAAGGAGAAAGTTCTGTTTTAATTACTAAATTTATTAGATCTGCTGCGAAAATTTTTTAAATATTTTTCGCTTGTTTGTTTTTTAAATTCGAAGAAAAAGTTTATCATGTCTAGAAGCCATAATTTTAAATGATCTCAATTTATCTGATTTTCTAATTATCTGATTTTTGGTAAAACTAATATATCAATTTCCATTGTATGGTATTGAATCTATTTCTTTTTCACTATAAGCAATTCATTTTACAAAGAAATGTTAATGAAAACCAGTTAAATTATGTAAATAAACTGTAATGGAATTATATTATATTCCTGTTAGATAATGTTGATGATGAACATTTTTATTACTTTTTTATAACGTTTTCTATATAATGCTCAAATTACAGATTGATTATATGTTGCACAAAACTGTTGAGGCTTTCGTGGCCACTTGTTGACAAACTGCCTATTGGCTTCTGTCTCGGGTTCTTCGGCCGACGTTCATCTAATGATTTTTCTGACGTTTCACCAGCACGAGTGGCTGGCATTGTCAAAGCTTCACCCTCCATTGCCGGTGGTGAACTGGAGCCGGGCTCGCGGGCGCAGACTATATGTACCTGGCGCGCCAACGTCCGAGGGCTTCTCCGCGGTCATTTCCGGTCCGGTTCTCCTCTTGCTACCTGCGACGGTCGTTCGCTGCAGTACGGGAAGCCAGGATCCGTTTACCTTAAAGCTTTCTTCTTTCTTGTTCAAACTGTTCGCGTGTTTTTGTATTTCTACAGCTTCTCTGAACAAGCGCGTGTGATAGTGCTTCTCTACAGCCAGAACTTCCGTGTCGGCGAATTTTATTACGTGGTCGGTCTCATTCAGTGCGTGCTCCGCCACGGCCGATTTCTCCACCTGCCCCAACCTGCAATGCCGCTTATGCTCTTTAATCCTGGTGTTAATGGATCGTTCAGTCATTCCGACATAAACTTTTCCGCATGTGCAAGGTATACGGTATATTCCCGACATTGCAAGTGGGTCTCTTTTCTCCTTCGCCGATCTAAGACACTCTTTGATCTTCCTTGTCGGTTTGAAAATCGTCTTTACGCCGTGTTTGCGCAATATACGGCCGATTCTGTCCGTCACTCTGGGAATGTATGGCAGAAAGGCCGTACCCGACATTTCTTTTTCTGGTTCCTTACTTCGCCGAGTGCTTGGCTCTGTTACACTTCTAATGTAATTTGTGGAGTACCCATTGCTCCTAAGAACAGTTTCCAGGCGTTGCATTTCTCGTTTGAGGTGTTGAGGCTCACATATTCGTCCTGCTCTCGTTGCGAGCGTATTAATCATGCTTCTTTTCTGGCTCGGGTGGTGGTTTGACAGTTTGTGGAGGTATCGGTCCGTGTGTGTCGGTTTTCGATACACGCTGTGTCCCAGGTTTTCGCCGTCCCTTGTGACCAGCACATCTAGAAATGGCAGTTTGTTGTCCTTTTCTACTTCCATGGTAAATGTTATGTTGGCATGGAGGCTGTTCAAGTGTCTTAGGAAGTCACAGAGCTGTTCTTCACCATGGCTCCACACAACGAAAGTATCATCGACGTACCTGTACCACACCTTAGGTTTGCAAGTCGCCGAGTCCAGTGGGTGTGCTTCGAATTGTTCCATGAAGAAGTTGGCCACCACTGGACTGAGAGGACTACCCATGGCGACGCCTTCCAGCTGTTCGTAGAACTCGCCATTCCACGTGAAATAGCTCGTGGTGAGACATGCGTGGAAGAGCTTTCTGATGTCTTGCGGGAAAATGGAACCGATGTGCTCCAGAGCGTCACTGAGTGGCACTTTCGTAAGTAACGAAACAACATCAAAGCTGACCAGGATGTCGTTTGGTGCAAGTTTCAGTTTCTTCAGCTTCTCAATGAAATGTCCTGAGTCCTTAATGTATGTGTCGGTCCTCCCTTTGGCTGGAGCAGAGAGGCCAAGTGTTTTCCCAGTATATATGTCGGTGATCCAGGAGCGCTAACGATCGGTCTCAGTGGAACGTTGTTCTTATGGATCTTGGGTAATCCATACAGCCGAGGTGGTAGGGCTCCTGTGTTGCGCAGGTTTCTCTGTATGTCCGCCGGCAGAGAAGACGCCTTGATTAATCGATTCGTATTCCGTGTGATACGCTGCGTCGGATCTGCGCTTATTTTTCGGTATGTCGTCGGATCTAATAGGTCTCGGATCTTTTGCTCATAATCTTCGGTCTTCATTACGACGGTCGCATTCCCCTTATCGGCAGGCAGTACCAATATACTCTTGTCGACGTTGAGATTCTTAGTGGCTTGTACCTCTTCTTTCTTCAGGTTGCAAGCTGGTGGTTTTGCTCGGTGCAGTATCCTGGCTGTTTCAGTGCGTATTTCCTCTGCCCTTTCACAAGGGAGCGTCCGAATGGCTGCTTCGGTGTTGGCAATGATGTCCTCCATAGGTATAGTTCTCGGGATGATAGCGAAATTCCCTCCTTTTTGAAGAACAGACACTTCCTCTTCGGTCAATTGTCGTTCAGTGAGGTTGACCACTGTGTGTGACATGTCGGGAATCGCCTTGTCGGTCTGCTTCCGACATCTTTCAAACTTTTTCTTCTGTCGCTCGGTGCAGCACTCGAGTTCGTTCTGCATGCTCCTGTGAGTGGTGCTGTCGATCTTGTCCCAGTCGTCTCGATGCATTCTGCTACGTAGAAGCAATTAAGAATATCATATGTTGTTAAGTGAAGATATTTTTAATTAATTTATGAACAAATTTTCAAAATCACATAATAACAGCAGGCCCTTTTGTAAGTACTGATAATTTTTAAATGTTTTCCCAGTCATTCAGCTTTTAATGCTTTATAAATTAAACAATTTATTGAGCGAATGTCTAACTTTCCTCTATTATTAAAATCCAATAAATATTAATCATAACTTAATTTCGATTCTTTGTGCATTTATACCTGACTTGAACAAACCTTGATATATGTTTTATCCAACAGGAAATTCAGTTATTTTCTTCTTTAAAATATAGCAAATTATTATCTTTTTCTCTGTTAGATTTGTTATTTTTTCGAAATTTTTAGCTTGTAATCTGGTTTCAAATGCTATATCAACTAAATAATGGTCAACCATTTTTCAGTTTTTGTTGTCCTCAATAAACATTAGTAGAGAAAGGAAATATTTCTTTGAACAGTTTAGCTCCATTATTTTTAAAAAACGTCATCACCATTTTCATTCTCAGAATAAGGTAAATTTTTCCAATTTTTTCTTTTGATTGTTCTATCAATGATGCTAATGTGTTTTACTATAAAATTAATCTTTTCTTATTTTATAATATCCTCTTAAATTGTTTATTTTATGATAGTCATGAAGTCGAGCTACAGTGTAGTTGTTTAACTGCTCACTTATTTACAAGGAAAATAAGAAAATAAGAAAATTTTATTACTTGAAATAAATTAATAAAATAAAATTTTACAGAAAAAATAAAAGAAGAAAAAATAAAGTACTAGTAATATCAATAAGAATTTAAGATAAAAAAGTTTTAACATATTGTTTTAACTGATGAACTAACAAAATAAAAATAGTTGTATTTAATAATAAATAAAAGTTTATTTTAATTGACCAAGTAACAATCCTTTGTTTAAAGTTAAGGTAGTTCCTGAAATATTAGAATATAAAGGTACAAATCAAAATATTGATGAAGATGATATTATAATATAGAAAAATTTAAAGACCTTCTGTCAGATGGTGTTAAAAGGCAACAAAAAATTTGTGTTAATGAATCTGTTTTGCATTCTTTAACTTTATTTTCTTAAAAAAGAACCAAAAATTAAAAAAAATAAGTTGCTAAGAAAACATGGTGTACGTAAAATTAGAACAGAAATAATAAATTTTTACAGAAAGCAGATGCAATGCAAAAATTATGGAATAGAACAGCTTAAAATTAATTACAGGAGTTAATAAAGCATTCTAAATAATGGAGAAACAATTACATTTGAGGGAGATGTATAGAAAATTTAATAGAAACAGTATATAGTGCTTTAGAGATGTTAAACAAGAGAATGGTGAAGTAAATAGCCTCTGGCTACACACGATTTCTCCAACAAACAAACATGATTTAAGACCAACATTTGTTGTTTAAAAATTATATGAAAGTTACTTTAGATATTATTATGATATTATTAGAACACAAAGAAAAACACTAGAAGAGAACTGAGTGAAATTAGAAATAGATGCCTTATTTGTGAAGATGTTTTAAGACTTGGTTATTACGCAAATGCAATAAATTTATATCAAAAAATAAAAAGAAAACTTGAGAAATAAGTATTGTAACAATTATTTTAATATATATACACCAGAAGAGTTTATTCATTATGTAGTAAATCGAATCCTTGGTGATATATACTTTTAATTTTATTATTATTGAGTTTCAAAATATTTAATCTTAATCTTACACACTTTTAAAAATTAGTTTTAAATATTTTTAAATTATACATTATTTTTTTATACAAATATTATGACATTGATCATACTGAAAACAGTTCACAAAAACGTCATCATACTTCTTTTTATAACTGTTTCTTAAAGATAAATACATTATGTGATCAAAAGCATTTGGACACCTAGCTGAAAATGGCCTATAAGGTCCTGGTGCCTTCCATCGGTAAAGCTGGAATTCAATATTGTGTTGGAATCTCCTTAGCCATGATGACAGCTTCTACTCTCCCAGGCATATGTTCATTCAGGTGATGGAAGGTTTCTTGGGGAATGGCAGCTGATTTTTTATGAAGTGATGCACCAAGGAGAGGAGAGGTGGCTCAAATTCAGATACAGTATCCACAGCAATAGATACAGTTATATCACATAAGTTAGTAAGAGACACGACTGACACACCGTGGTACACAAAACACGCCAAACACGTCAGAACACTTTTGTGGAAGCAACGAAAAAAGCATGCCAAATTCAGAAGAAGGCAAAATCCACAAGCTTGGCTAAGTTTCACGGAAGCTCAAAATTTGGTTTGGACGTCAATGCAAGATGCTTTTAATAGTTTCCACAATGAAACATTGTCTCAAAATATGGTAGAAAAACGCAAAGAGATTCTGGTTGTATGTAAAGCACACCAGTGGCAAAAAACAGTCAATACTGATACTGCCCGATAGCGATGGAAATGTTACGAATGATGGTTCCACGAAAGCGGAGTTACTAAATACAGTCTACCGTAATTCCTTCACGAAAGAAGACGTAGTAAATTTCCAGAATTCGAAACCAGGACAGCTGTTATGATGAGTGACAAAAAGGAGATATCTTAGGTGTAGCAAAACAACTCAAATCACTTAAGAAACGCAAGTCTTCCAGTCCAGATGGTATACTAATCAGGTTCCTTTGAGAGTATGCAGACACAATAGCGCCTTTCGTAGCAATCATATACAAGCCCTCACTTGACGAAAGGTCTGTTCCTAAGGACAGGAAAGTAGCATAGGTCACTCCAATATTCAAGAAAGGAAACAGGAGTAACCCACTGAATTACAGACCCATATCACTGACCTCAATTTGCAGTAGGATTTTGGAGCGTATATTGTACTCAAACATTATGAATCACCTTGAAGAAAGTGACTTATTGAAGCATAACCAACACAGGTTCAGAAAATATTGTTCTTGTGCAGCACAGCTAGCTCTTTGTTCCCATGAAGTAATGAGTGCTGTCGACAAGGGATCTCAGGTCGATTCCACATTCCTAGATTTCCAAAAGACTTTTGATACCGTTCCTCACAAGCGACTATTAATCAAACTGCGTGCATATGGAGTATCGTCTCAGTTGTGTGACTGGGTACGTGATTTCCTCTCAGAAAGGTCACAGTTCGTAGTGATAGATGGTAAATCATAGAGTAGAACAGAAGTGATATCTGGCGTTCCGTAAGGTAGTGTCATAGGCCCTCTGGTGCTCTAATTACAAAATGATCTAGAGAGAATTTCAGTATGGTGCGAAAAGTGGCAATTGGCAATCAACAAAGAAAAGTGCGAGGTCATCCACATGGGAAGTAAAAGAAATCCGATACATTTTGGGTATACGATAAACTGCAGAAATCTAAGGGCTGTCAATTCGACTAAATATCTAGGAATTACAATTACGAGCAACTTAAATTGGAAAGACCACATAGATGATATTGTGGGGCAGACGAAACAAAGACTGCGCTTTGTTGGCAGAACACTTAGAAGATGCGACAAACCCACTAAAGAGACAGCCTACATTACATTTGTCCGTCCTCTGCTGGAATGTTGCTGCGCAGTGTGGGATCCTTACCATGTAGGATTGACAGAGGACATCGAAAAAGTGCAAAGAAGGGCATCTCGTTTCGTGTTATCGCGCAATAGGGGTGAGAGTGACACTGATATGATACGCAAGTTGGGGTGACAGTTACTGAAAAAAAGGCGGTTTTCTTTGCGGCGAGATCTATTTACGAAATTTCGATCATCAACTTCCGTATTCGAAAATATTTTGTTGACGCTCACCTACGTAGGGAGAAATGATCATTATAATAAAATAAGAGAAATCAGAGCTCAAGCGGAAATATTTAGGTGTTCCCTTTCCCCACGCGCCATTCGAGAGTGGCATGGTAGAGAAGTAGTATGAAAATGGTTCGATGAACCCTCTGCCAGGCACTTAAGTGTGAATTGCAGAGTAACCATGTAGATGTTGATTTAGATGTAGATTGATGTCAGTCGGTGAGGCCTGACACGAAATCGGCGTTCAAAAAATATCCCAAAGGTTTTCTTCAGGATCATCCAATGTTTACTTTTCATACACCAAGCGAGTCGTCGTTTGACACTTACCAGACTGATGTGTGGCCTATGAGCAGCCGCTCGACCATGAAATCCGATATTTCTCACTTCTACCTAACCGTTATAGTGCTTGCAGTGATGTAGTTTGGAATTCCTTTGTGATGGTCTGGATAGATATCTGCCTATTACACATTACGACCGTCTTCAAGTGTCGGCAGACCAACTAAATAACTTATTACAAGCTTACGAGTCATTTCGTGAGTTTAGATAAGTGACAATGAAAGGAGGTATTGACATAACCCCATAAAATTTTATTAAAATTTTTTCTATTATATTATAAATATAACTTGAAGAAAATATATTGTGGCAACACAAAAAACTGCTAACAATTTATGTGCTACTTTTAAAGATTAGATTCAAAATTATGGTTTAGGTCATATAATTTTTTATGGAGACAAGAATTTCACTTAAGAATCTCCAGCTGCGACATAGTCACATATATGAACAGTAATCCAATACTGTCAAATGTTTTTTGTTCCAGTCTTTGATCACAATATCAGTTCTTTTGACAATGGCCAGTATCAGTCTGTAATGACCATCCTCAGATGTACAATATACATATATATCCACCTAGTGAGCAGTGTGTCTTTCAACAGAATACAACAATATGTATCACAATATACTATCATACAACCAGGGAAACGTACAGATAAAATACGGTAAAATGTACCTTTTCTATACCATGCCCTAAAATGATAAGGCCATAATGGCATCATCAAAACATATAAATATAATCAACACAGCATCGTCACATATATCTAAAATAAGGTGTCGAATAGGCCACATCAGCCATTGATATTTATTCAATACCAATGGCATTTCAATAACTAGCCGTGTGTTTGTTGGAATATGCATCATCACAACTGGTCTCTCAAGTTAACATGATTCACTTTCGCTTCGTAATTATGGAATGAGAGGGGGGAGCGCAGACCTGGCTTCAATGTAATTTTATTCAGGCACACAGTTGTGCCTAAACCCATGCTTATTACAACCAATTACTAAAGGTCACGGAAAAGAAGTTCAGCAAAGACACTACAAGCGAACTCGACTAGGGCGGAAGAGTATTTGTTTAAATATTTCAATTTTCGTTAAAATGTATGCTGAAGAATCGGTAGCAATTGGTGCACTTAACTATGAAAGAATCTTGCTTTGAGAAACAACAACACGCTACTGAGTTGGGGGGAATAACATTTACTATCATATGGCTGGAAAACTATTCCATCAATAGGCATTAAACTCTGGACTTTTCTGGATACAAGAGTTTAACCCATGTATTTCACGTAACGCGCAACATTTGCCAGCAAATCAAATAGTTATGGGGGGTACAACGAACATTAACTAATTATCTCATTAGTACTATTTCACACCCGTGGCCAAGTTGCGCTAGCCAACAGAAATGTACAAAAAATACGGACACTCTAGATTATTCCTTCCCTATCTTACACTTGCCCACTACCATATAGTTATTCACTCGTCTACTATAAATTTTCAGTCCGAAACTGCACTTTACCAATGTGGCGGTTGCTCCAACCAAGCACGTGGAGGGAGAGCAAGTACACAAAGAGAACATATGAAAAATAAATAAAAATCCTTCAAAATATTACTGTAAAAGAAAGACCACATTAAAATACACTAAATGAATGAACTTCTGTTAAACACAGAGCAATAATATGTGTGTGAGCTTATGGTCCATGGTGCGTGGCCTGACGAAGGCACAAACGCAAAGTTCTTACTGAAATTTGACTAAATTATGAAATCAAACTACCTTATGGGGGTTTCGTTGTAATTCACACCTGATTTCAACATCTGGACTTTATTATTATCAGTTTTGAGACGTTCTGATACCTTTGTCAACATTACCAAAATCGAGGGCTGTGTTTCCACGTCTGCCCAGCGCCACTACCCAGGAACAAGTCGGCCTGCTAACACGTCGCCCAACCGTTGTTCGTTGAAAAGGTGGTGGAGGGGATGGTTCGCCAACGTGACGGAGCCAGCACTCATGCCTTCATCACCTCTCTGACCTGACTTGAACACTAACTTTGTCAAACTTTTTCGCGTTTAGGGGCTTGGTACTATCCTACCACAGAACCATTCATGTAATGCTACGACCTCTGGCCAAAGCTTTCTGCTGCTTCACATGATATCTCATTCATAAAGTCCAAGGTCGCATAAGGGAAAGGGTACAAGGAAACGTGGCACACACAAAATAAAAATCAATAAACAAATATATAAACACCGCTTGGTCCATTCTCTTCTCCTTGTTAGTCTCAGATTTACTACTGCAGAGTAAAAACTCACTATAATTCTCCTGTACCGGAATTTATTGAGAAAAATATGGAATGGGACAACGAGTTGCGTTTCAAGCTAATTTATATGACAAAAAATTTACAAGGTTTGTGTAAAAATAAATACTCGAATTTTCTAAAAATTAAAGACAACATGTTTTTTATTAGATTCATATTTTTGGACTTTATTTTTGTTAAATTTTTTCATGTACAAGATTTTTTTATTCAGTTAAATGTTCATAATTAACTGGTCTTCAGTCATTTCATACTCAGTTAATATTTATAATTAAATGACTTTTCATTCATTTTATATAGGTTTAAATTTATAATTGAACTGCTTTTCTCAACTGCGTTTCCTGCTGAGGTTTAGTTAATTTTTTTCCAGTAGAAGATGAATTTTGGGCTGCCCCACTTATCATAAATGGTTAAAATTATATATTTTTACTGATAATATTAAAAAGAGTGACAGTAGCACCAACTATCACCTACTAGTAAATAAAGATATTTAGAAGATAGTGATAATTGTTGAGTCACAGTTTTTTGTGGTGAGTAAAATATTATTTGTTCAAACAAATTTCGGGCTTGCAGCCGGTCGTCGTTCAATACTTCACACGATATTTCAACTGGGCACCTGCCAGTCATCTTCAGGTGAGCCGTCGCAGACTGGCGAAAACGTTTTTTTTTCTCTTTCTTTTCTTTATTGTATTTCAATTCCCCATCGGGGCGGGCTGGAAGCAGCATATGCGCTGCTCTTCAGCCGAAAGACATAGAACAAACAATAGAAGACATTTAAAAATAACAAAGTAGAGAATATGGTGAATATAGATATAAAAAAGGGGGAACATCATGGAAGGCAATAGACAAAAAACGGGGTGACTGTAAAATGGAGATAACAAACTGTTTAAAAGTAGCACACACAAAAAGCCACACACTGCGACAATTAAAAGAACACAAGGCACAGCAGTATGACTGGAGCATAAAAGGTATCGACAGATGGCATAGCACAGAACAAACACTGACGGCGAACCTCAAGGCAGTACACAATTAAAATGACACCTCTTGACGCACAGGAAAAACAGCACTAAACACAACACTGATGTGGCACATTGACGATGATCAAAACGGAGGAGATGAGGGAGACCGGAAGAAGGGAGGGAGGGAGGGAGGGAGGGAGGGAGGGGAAGAGAGGGGGGAGATGAGTGGGGGGCGCGCTGAAGGGGGCCAGGTAGTGAGGAATGTGGGAAGGAAAGAGGCAAATATGGGGTGCAGGGTCTCAGGGGGGGAGAAGGAGGAAAATCCGCTCTGGGACAAGGAGGGGAGAGGAAAAAGGGGGCCCTGGGGAGGGGGGGAACAAGGCCAGGTTATAGTTGGAAGGAAGGGTAGATGTCACGGCGAAGTTCGTGATCCGGGAGGGGGAGGCGTTGGAAATTGCCCTGATGAAGGAGATGGAGAGTGTGGAGGTGGAGAGAGGGAGGGATACAGCGATATAGGCGCGGCAATGGGTGGGGGGTGGAGAGGAAGGAGGAAACCAGAGGGTGGGGGGATCAAGCCTGCGGGCAATATAAAGGATGCGGAGATGTTGGAGGAACACGAGGAGGTGAGGGAAGGGGATCAGTTCATACAGGAGCCGTGTGGGGTAAGGAAGGTGGATACGGAAGGCAAAGCGGAGCGTATGGTGTTCAAGGATTTGGAGGGCCTTGTAAAAGCGGGTGGGGGTGGAGATCCAGGCAACGCTGGCATAACAGAGGATTGGACGGATGAGGTATTTGTAGATGTGGAGGATGGTAGAAGGATGCAATCCCCATGTCCGGCCAGACAGGAGTTTCAGAAGGCGGAGGCAGAGATGGGCTTTCTGCTGGACGGTCTGGAGATGAGGGGTCCAGGTGAGGTGTCGGTCCAGGGTGAGGCCAAGGTATATCAGGGTGGGGGTGAGCTGGATGGGACGGTCATAAAGAGTGAGGTAGAAATCATGGAGGCGAAAGGAGCGAGTGGTGTGGCCTATGATGATGGTCTGGGTTTTGGAGGGGTTGAGACAGAGGAACCACTGGTTGCACCAAGTGGTGAACTGGTTAAGGTGGGTTTGGAGGGTACGTTGGGACCGTTGAAGGGTAGGATAGAGAACCAGGAAGGCGGTGTCATCAACATACTGGAGAAGGTGGACTGGTGGGGGTGGCTTGGGCATATCAGCCGTATGCAAGAGATAAAGGAGAGGGGAGAGGACAGAACCCTGGGGGACGCCAGCTGTGGGATAAAAGATACAGGAGTAGGTATTGTGGAGGGTGACATAGGAAGGACGGTGCGAGAGGAAGGAAGCGACCAGATGGACAAAATTGATAGGCAGGGCGTAGGTTTGGTGTTTAAAGAGGAGACCAGGATGCCATACACGGTCATAGGCATTTTGGAGGTCAAGGGAAACAAAAATGGCAGAGCGACCGGAGTTGAGCTGGAGGGACAGAAGGTGAATGAGGTTGAGGAGTTGGTCTTCAGCAGAGAAGGAGGGTCGGAAGCCACACTGGGTAAGGGGGAGGAGATGGTGTTGAGCAAGGTGCTGATGGATACGGTGGGAGAGGAGGGATTCATAGACCTCACTGAAGACGGAGGTGAGGCAGATGGGACGATAGGAAGAGGCAGCAGAAGGGGGTTAGTTAGGTTTGAGGAATAAGAGGATGTGGGAGGTCTTCCACAGGTCGGGGTAGAAGCCAGTAGAGAGGATGACGTTATAGAGATGGGCGAGGACAGTCAGGAAGGAATAGGGGCTTTCTCGAAGGTGACGGTAGGTGACACAGTCGTGATCAGGGGCCGTGTTGAGTTTCGACCGGAGGATAAGTTTAGTGTCTTGTGCTGTGATGGGAGTGTTTATGTCGGAGGGGGGCAACTGCCCCAAGTACTGGAGACTAGGAGCAAGTGGAGCGACCGAGGTATCAGCACGTTCCATGACGGTGGGGAAAAGAGAATAATCAAGGTGGGGATCATCAGGGATGGAGAAGACCTCGGAAAGGTGGGAAATGAAGTGGTTGGCCTTACTGAGGTTGTCAGGAAGGGGGCGATCGTTATGGAGAAGGGGGTAGTGGGGAGCAGAAAGGGAACCAGTAAGGCGATGGAAGCCAGACCAGTACTTCAAGGAGTTGATAGGGAGGGTGGCGTTGAGACGTGTGCAGGTCTGGCGCCAGTCTCGGCCTTTCGTTGCTGTAATAAGGTTCTGTACGTGTCGCTGTATTTGCCGGTGGCGTTGGAGTGTATCCCTGTCACGAGTGCGCAGGAAGGAGTGATAGAGGCGGCGGGATTCACGGAGGAGGAGGACAGCCCATGGAGGGTGAGTGGGACAGTGTGGGTGGATGGTTTTAGTAAGAACATGGGCCTCCACGGCGTCAGTAATTACCTTCTGAAGGAAGGACAAGGCGTGGATGATGTCATCAGGATGGCGATAGGTAAGAGGGTAGCTTTCGACCTGGGAGGAGATGGAGTCCCAGTAGGCATCCCAGTTGGCACAGTGACAGTCATGGACGACCTTGGAAGGGGGTGCAGGGTGCGGAGCCGGAAGGGGGTGGTGAGCAGACGTTATGGTGAGAAGGACAGGGAGGTGATCGCTACCTGTGGGGTCAAGGACAGCGACAGCGATACGCCAAAGGAGGTTGGCGGAGGCCATGAGGACATCGGGGGTGGTGTCACTTTCAGGTTGGGTGTGCTGGGGAAGGGGAACAAGGTCACCTTGGATCGTGGAAAGGAACTGATGCCACCACCTAAGGGCAGCAGGAGTGTGGCTATGGATGTTGAGGTCGGCGACAATCACATAGGTGGAGAAGGAGCGGTTAATGTGCGAGATGAAGTCATAAGGAAGAGAAGCAGTGGAGCGGATATAGATGGTGGCACAGGTAATGGTGAGGGAGGGGAAGAAGACACTAAGGATAAGGTGTTCAGTGGCGTCATTGAGGAGAGGTTGTGGCCGGATGGGGATATGCTTAAGGTGGCCAATCGCGACTCCACCCTGCGCATGAGGACCAGGAGCGTCATTGCAGTGGAGGATATAGGGAGAGGTGCAGATAGAATGGTGGGGATAGAGAAAGGTTTCGTTCAAGAGGAAGGTGTCAACCTGTTGGTGGGAGAGGGTGTGCATGAGGAGGTATTTGTTGGAGCGGAAGGAGTGAATGTTCTGGAAGAGGATGCTATACTCGTGCCGCGCCATGGCAGGAAGGAGGGGGGGAAGAGAGGGAAGGGAAGAAACTTAAACTAGGGTGTCGAGGCAGGTGAAGGTGAAGTGGGCTTGGTTGTGGGAGTAAGTGGCGAAGGTGTTCAGGTGAAAAACGGAGCGAGCGGCAAGGGAGATTAGTTGGAAGGTGTGGGGGTGCTGAAAAGGGTGAATGTTTTGGAGTACAACGGTAAGGAACTGGATAATGTACTCGGCCATGGGGGTGGACGGAGGGAATTGTTGGGATGGACAGGGGGATCGACGGGACAAACTGGGACTGTAAGCTCAGGGGTGGCTGGAGGGGGTTTAGCTTTACACTTGTGGGAGTAGGTGGGATGGGGCCATTGCAGGTATTACAGGAAGGAGGAGCAGCGAGGTTGGGGCAGTTCTTAAGAAAGTGGGAGGCCTTGCAATGGGAACAGGTGGGGGGGGGGTGTTTGCAGTTGGGAGTCAGGTGGTCATTGTACATCAGGCACCGCTGGCAACGGTAGGATTGGGGAGGGGATTTGGAGGATTCGACAGGGTGGTGACAGTGGTATATCAGGGCACTCTGGGTGAGGAGATGGTCAATGGATGGGGCGGACGCAGAGAATACCCACATGAGGTAGATGGGACCAGAGGCATTGTGGATACGGTGGGCAGAGCGGATTTCCAACTACGGGTGGGAGTTCAGTTCTGCCAACACTTCATCCTCTGTGATCACCGGGCTGAGCTTCGTGATCACAGCGGTGTATGTGGGTGGGCGAGGGGGAGGCTGGGGCTGACGAGGAGTGGAAGCGGAAAGGAAGGGTGTCAGAGAGGCGTGGGGGCCAAACATAACTCGTGGGAGTTTTCGCAGGAGGTCTGTGTGAAAGGATGGGGACGGGGACTCGATAAGGACCGAGTCCCTGCGGGGGATGAGTTGGGAGATGGGAGCACCAGGTAAGTACTTTCGTATCTCCATGGTGAGGGTACGAGTGTCAAGGAACTTAGGATCGGGAGTTGACAGGACAAAGGTGTGGAGGGTGGAGGCCGGGGTATGGGTGGCAGGAGGAGGGGTGGTGTCCATGGAGACGGCAGGAGGGGGAGGTGGTGTCGATTTTTTGTGGGAAGTGGCAGGAGCAGAGCCGGTAATGACGCACTTTTGGGGTTTTTTGGAGACTGGAGGCTGGGAGGAGGGGAGAGGGACGGGGAGGAGAGGGAGGTGGCGGGTGGCAGATCCCTGTGGCGTAGTGGAGGCGACGGGAGAAGCAGCCGGTTCAGTGGTGGCGACGGTGGCTCAACGCGACACGATGCGTGCGGGAGATGCAGATGACGAAGCGACAGGGTGGGCGAGAGAGGGGAAGCCGACCACCTGAGGGGCGGCAGCAGAGGCGGCAACAGAGGCGTATGTGAGGGCGGGGGTAGTAGTGGGAGCTGTTGAGTGTGTGGCGGCTGGAGGAAGGGTGTAGAGGTGTGGGTATATAGCAGGGGAGGAGATAGGGGGATGGGTAAGTGGGGGAAGTGGAGGGGAGGTGTAAGGAGGGAGGCCAGGGGCGGCACTCCAGGAAGTGATTGTGGGAGAGGGGGGGGAGGTGTGGATGACAGTGAAGGTGGGAGTACTCATAGCAGACGAACGGCGACAGACAGACGGAAGGGCAGCAGGCGGCGGCGGCGGCGGCGGCGGCGGCAGCGGCAGCGGCAGCGGCGATGGTCGGCGACGAACAGACGGACGGACAGCAGGCAGCGGCGGCGGCGGCGGCAGCGGCAGCGGCTACGGCGACGGCGATGGACAGCGAGCAGGCAGGCGGACGGACGGACGAAGAGCTACAGCAGCAAGCGGCGGGCGGCGGGCGGGCAGACAGACAGGCAGACAGACCGACTGACAAACAGACACAATCTTCGAAGACGGAGATTCCACCCTGAGAGTAGCCCAGGCTTTGCAATCTGACGCTTTTGAAGGAGGGAATCCAACCCTCTAGATGGCGAAAACGTCCTCCGTTCCGCAATATATAGCGTACTGTAACTATTCTGCGCAAGCGTCGAAAACTTGATAGTTGAACCACACTGCCCGCCGGCAGCGCCCTCGCTGGTAGAATAGCGGAACTCAGTCGCCCTCTGCGTTGCTGTTTGCCACGGCCGTCGACGCACTCTGTCTTCTTGGATTTGAGCAGATTGTGGAGATGATGGGATTCCATGCACTGTCCAGCTGGTAGCCGCTGTCACGGTTTAACAGATTTTCCGCCAGTCGTATTTCTACGGATTCTTTAATAATGGAGTCCCAGAAAGACGTTGCTGTGGACAAAATCATTGTTTTCTCATACTCCATTGAATGTCCAGTAGAAATACAATGTTCAGCAATAGCGGACTTGCTTGGCTGCAAAAGGCGATGTTGATGTTCAGTGCAGCGTTCTTTCACGGTGCGTGTGGTTTGACCTATGAAGCCATACCACATTGGCACAGTATCTTGTAAATTCCGGCCTTTCGTAGTAACAGATTGTCCTTAACTGATCCCACAAGGTCTACAATCTTCGATGGTTGGCGGAAAACCACTTTTACCTGAAATTTTCGGAGGATTCTTGCTATTTTAAACGAAGTGTTACCAACGAAAGGAAGAAAAGCTAAAGATTGTTCCGGCATGTTCTCCTCTTTATTCACTTCCTGCTTCTTAGTTTTAACTGTTAGTGCCCTGTTAATCTGCCGGATGGAATACCCATTTTCGGTGAATACTGTCTTTAGATGGGCGAGTTCTTGAGGTAAGCTATCTAGATCTGAGACAGTATGAGCTATATCAACAAGTGTTTTAAGCAAACTCATGGTTTGCGATGGGTGATGGCAACTCGATGCTTGCAGGTACAAATCAGTATGAGTGGGTTTCCAGTAAACTGAATGCCCTAGAGAACCATCATTCTTCCTTCGAACCAGGACATCCAAGAAAGGCAAACAACCATCATTCTCTATTTCCATGGTGAACAGGATGTTGCTATGAATGGAGTTGAGGTGATGTAGAAACTCCATTAATTTATCTTCTCCATGAACTCCTTCCAACTCCATGATTTCTACCTCACCATTTATGGCCGTCCTATCCACCTCACTCCTACCCTCAAGTACCTTGGCCTCACACTCGACCGCCACCTCACCTGGACTCCCCATCTCCTTACCATCCAAAACAAAGCTCACAACTGCCTCCGCCTCCTGAAACTCCTGTCTGGCCGGACGTGGGGTCTGCATCCTTCCACCATCCTTCACACCTACAAATCCTTGATCCGCCCCATCCTTCGTTATGCCAGCGTCGCTTGGATTTCCGCCCCTCCCCAGTTCTATAAAGCCCTCCAAATCCTCGAACGCCATACGCTCCGCCTCGCCTTCCGCATCCGCCTTCCGTCCCCACGCGCATCCTCTACGACCTCATCCCCTTCCCCCACTTTCTCCTTTTCCTTGAACACATCTGCACACTATATATTATCCGCCGCCTTGATCCCCCTCACCCCCTGGTGTCTCCCTTCCTCTCCACCCCCAACCAGTTGCCGTGCCTTTATCGTTGTGTCCCACCCTCTCTCCATCTCCACACCCTCCATCTCCTTTCCCAACACAACTTCCACCATCTACCCCTCCCGGATGATGAGCTTCGCCCTGACATCTACCCTTCCTACCAACTCTAACCCCCTCTTCCTGCCTCCTCCTCAGGTTTCCCTCTCCTCCCCCTCCATCCTCCTGAGCGGCTTCCCCCTCCTACTCCCCCTCCATCTCTTGAGCATCCTTACAGTGTCTCTGCGCTCCCTCTTGCGCTGTCTTCCCTCTTCCTCTCCCGCCCCACGTGTCTCCTGCCTCTTCGTGAACCCACTGATGCCTCTCCTCTCTTCATCCTGCCGCTTCCCCAGCTGCCCCATGCTCTCCCCTCCTTTTCCATCCTCTCTGACCTTTCCCTCGGCAGGTCCCACCTGGCAGCTTTATTCTTCGTCGTGTGTACTCCAAGTGAGTTTTAAGTGTGTTGTTCCGAAGTGTTTTTAATACTGTGGCCAACCTTTAACCTGTGCGTGCGCATTCAGCGTCTTCTCTGTGTTTTAAGACTCGCCAACTGTGTTTTTTAACTTTCTGGTGACTTTTTTTTAACTGTCCCCCATGAACATCTCCATGTATTTTTACCTCCATTTTCTCCCCTTACTCTGTTTTATGATCCCTTTTTTTATCTCCTTATGTATGTATCATTTTATTCTTGTTTTAGTTGTCGTGTCACTCGGCTGAAGAGCGGCGGATTGTGCTGCTGACAGCCCTGCCCTGCCCATGTGGGGCAGGGGAATGAAATCACAATAAAGAAAAAAAGACGTTTTCGCCAGTCTGCGACGGCTCACCTGAAGATGACTGGCAGGTGCCCAGTTGGAATATCATGCAAAGTATTGAACGACGACCGGCTGCAAGCCCGAAAGTTGTTAGAACAGTCAATTCGCCGGGAAAATTTTAAAATATTATTTATTTTTAAAACTACTTGTGTAGGTAGTTGAGGTTGGTGGGTGTCCAGGGCTGACTTTAATGATAGAATAGGAAATTAGGTCAGGCAAAGAGAACATATTAGAATGTATTGGATATACAGGGAGCACCTAGTGTAGGAAGTTACCACATTTAGGCCAGGCTATGAGGCTGAACAAACTACAGAAAATGGGCAACAGGGGAGATGGGAGCTCATGTTTAGGGGGGACATTGATGGAAAACACAGACTATTTAAAAAATGCACCAAATCCACAGTTTTGGAGATATGGCAATGAAGTTTTGTACCACACTTTACGTGAAAGTAACACATTTACATATAAAATCATTTAATTATATATATATCGATTTTTTAGAATGAAATTTGAACTTTTATTTTCAAAAAATAATGTAAGTTCCTTTTTCTCATAAAGTATTCAAGAGATTTCTACAAAAATTTCTCTGTTTCATCTCTTCATATGTTGTAAGCTTCTTTCATGTGGTTCTTGGAATAGGCCAAATAGGAGAATTTTCATAATTTTTTAATTATAATTCCACAAGTACAATTGTAAATTCATGCAAAATTCCAAGCACTTTGTCCCATATCACAGCTTGCAATCAGAATTTCAAAATCAGATCCTGAGACAACGTTTATTAGGCCCACAGAAATATGTGTAGAAACTTTCGTAATTCTAGCATGCATAGAATCTGTGGAAAAGGTACATAAACTTTAAAAAACAAACTTTTCAGGAAACGCGATTTAAACTTCAACCTAACTTTTTTCCTTATCTCACTTCTGCAGAAGGCACCACATTTGCATTCTGGGTCCTCTTTCCCTTCAAGGCTTCTCTTCTGGTTTCTTGTTGTCTGTCTTCTTTCCTTTACCAGATCTTCAACTAACTTTTCAGCTGCAGAGGCGCGCTGTAAATCTATTTTTCTCAGGATGTTGTGAGTAAAATTTCCTACCTTGAAGGCCATTCTTTCTAATACCTTCATCTTCCCTACGTTCCCATCATGAAATACAAAAACTGCACCATAAGTTGCAATTCTGACAACTGTAGCAGATGCAAATGTGTTTTAGGGCATCGTTTCCATATGAGTGAATTCAGAGACTCATTTGGATTTTGGGTTTTGCCATGAACACACATTTTGAGAAGTGCCGGGTTTTAGTAAATCAGATAGTTAGAAGTGTAAAAGAATGATTACAATACAATAATTAAAGAGTTTTGTTGGATCAAAGAATTTCTTTCAGTAGTTTACATTTTAAAGTGATAAAAAAAGTGTAGTAAATGAATAGTTGCTGGTTGAGCTTAATAAGTACTGATCAGTTAAAGGTTTATAGGCATCCCTAGAAATGTGAAGTTGCTTCTAATGTCTGGCAAATAGTAGTCTCTTTGCTACACAGTGGAAGCAATTCAAAAATATAAAACACATACCAGCAGGATAACATTCTTAATTCCATAAAATAAATGTTTTTGGGTGACAAATATAATGAACCAACAAATGTTGACACCCGACTTGTGTGAGAACTGGATTAAGTATACTTAAAAAGAGTAATAACAAATGTAAAACCTTGCTGCATCCTCCATGTATTAGTTATTGGTAATAGTTACACAAAGATCCACAGAATACACAATATTAGCTCAATCTCACTAAAATGCAGGATTCATTTAGTAAATACAATGGATTGTGTACCATAAAACAAAAAATCCAACCCTTACCTACATCAACCCGTTCTAAAATAAAGAAGTACAAAATCTTTTCAGGTATTACACAGTTCATCCTCACTCAAAGTAATAGAAAAATATCTAATTAATGGCTACAAGCAGGTGGCTGATACCGTTAGAATACCAAGAATTTACGCTCTATTAATTGTGGAGTATGGCAACAATAAAACTGCGACTCATAAAAAAATACGTAGATTGCTCTATTTAAAGGGGTAATTCTGGATTTAAGATTAGAAAGAGGGTGAAAACTAGATTCCAAGACAAAAACAAATTAAAATGGTAAGTTTATGTGCTGAAGGCAGTTGAAGAAAAGTAAATACAATCCATGAAAGCAATCACTGAAATATTTAACTTTTGGGTTGATTCCGTTACCCTGGAACACTTTAAAGCACAATATAATGACAAAATATTTGATTTATTGATAAAATTAGGGAATAGTAAAGACTATAGAACGAAACCCACGAGTTTATTGTACTAAAATTGTACCTACTCATCTTAAAATATCTACTACACTGATGAAAAAAAAATCGCAACACCAAAAATATTGAATGTGGAGTAATGAAATTTTAGGATTTCCTTTGCATAGGTATCATATTTAAGAGATTAACAATGCCAGATCACAGTTTAATATAAGCGTGAGATAAGCCGTTGCAAATGTGAAATCCTGGTGCATTAATAACCGGTGTAACGGCTAGAATGTTGAATTCAAGCATGCAAACGAGCAAGCATTGTGTTGTACAGGTGAAGGATGTTAGTTTGTGGACAGGAGTTCCGGGCCTATTGCAATTCGTCAATCGATACAGGGACGGTTAACGGTTTTTGTGGGCAATGCTGAAGTTGTTGTCTAATGATGTCTCATATGTGCTCGACTGGAGACAGGTCTGGTGGCTGAGCAGGCCAAGGAAACATATCGACACTCTGTAGAGCATGCTTGGTTACAACACAGGTAGGTGGGCGAGCGTTATCCTATTGCAATACACCTCCTGGCATGCTGCAAAAGGTCACACACCACACCTGATTTGCAGTCAGAGTGCGTTGGATAACCACGAGAGTGCTCGTGCTGTGATATGAGATCATAACCCCTACCCAACTCCAGGTGTGGATGCAATGTGTCTAGCGTGCAGATAGGGTGGGTGTGGGCCCTCAACAGGCCTCCTTCTAACCAACACGCAGCCGTCACTGGCACCGAGGCAGAGCCAACTTTCATCAGGAAACGAAACAGACCTCCACCCTGTCTTCCAATGAGCTCTCGCTTGACACCAATGAAATCGCAAATGGCGATGGTTTGGGTTCAGTGTAATGCACGTTACAGGGCGTCTGGCTCTGAGCCGTCCTTGAAATAACCAACTTGTAACAGTTCGCAATGTCACTGTGATGCTAACTGCTATTCATATTGCTGCTGCAGATGAAGCATTATGCGCCAGAGCCATACGCCAAACACAGTGGTCTTCCCTCTCGATAGTGACACGTGGCCATCTGGAGCCCAGGAATGTATGGTCGAAAGAGCGACGTGACCACCGCTGCCTGCAATCATGTACAGTGGCTACATCCCTCCCAGGTTTTTCTGCAGTATCGCAGAAGGTACATCCAGCTTCTCATAGCCCTCTTACACGAGCTCGTTCAAACTCAGTGAGGTGTTGATAATGACGTCTTTGTCGCCTTAGAGGCAGTCTTGATTAACATCAACTCACCACGTCCAGCTTCAAAGATAATGAACACTCAAGACCGTTGCAGTGTGTATTTAAAGCAAACCTGATGTGCATCCTCGTAGTGGTACTACTAGCGCTACTCATATGAGGTTGGCGAGAAATGCGAGTGGACCTTATCTTTCAGATGTACAACACGCCTACCAACTTTCGCTTATGTTGCACAACTCCTTCTTGGTGTTTAGATTTTTTCTGTTAGTGTATTAAGTCATAGAGTAACAGCCCTTCAAAACATGGCATATTGAAGTACTTAGGAACAAACAGCAAGAGAGACACAGTAGGATATTACACATAGATCAAAGTTATGCAGTAGCTTCAACTGGAAAAATGGTGGCATATACTAGCCAGAGCATCTGATAAACTGTCACTGCCTTAGCTTAAGTACATAATTCTAACTAGCCAATACAGTCAGATAATAGTCAAAAATCCCAGAAACACAAAGGAGAAGATAAACCCATTCATTTAAAGATCATTTTAAATAACATCATGGGGTAATAGTCCTTATCCAAAGCACTTAGTTAACATTATGCAAATAGTTTTACAGGGAGATTAATTTTGCGTAATTGAGGCAAACGGGAATTGATAAGGTTGAAATGTGACAAAGTTGTGGTCTATATGGTTACGTTTAGCACAACAAATAACATAGGTTTCATAAGTAGATAACTGTAATCAATATATCTGACAAGTTACTGTTCATTATTCGCCATACCACAATATTATCCAGTTGCTAATCGAGGATCTGGTATGACAAATAAATTTGTGAAAAGAATCCACCTAGTCCAAGAGCTTCCCAAGTCGTCATACAGTGTCGACTTATACCCATTAATTGAAGAAATCACATGCTCCCACGAACGTTTATCGAATTCCCAGAAGCACAAAATAAAATAAGCGACATATGTCGCCTTATTGTATCACAATTATCAAAAGAACGTAAGGCAAATGTAGTTCAGGGAACAGATCTGTGGCAAATCGTTTATACTTATTATCTTACGTAAAAGCACTGCTCACTATCTCGTCAAAACCAGGGTCCCACTCTAAGTCTCTTTGGCAGGAAAACACATGAAAAATTACTAATTCCCATTAATCTAAGGTGGTAAAAATATGAAAATACATCTGGGGTTTAAGATCTCACCACAATGCACTTTATATCTGCACATGATCTAGTGCTCAGGATAAGATACATACTTAATATTTTACTCAACAGCGTCAATCAGTCACAATGTTCTACAAATCTGTTACAAAAATTATTAACAAACAGTTCTCTATAATTAAAATTACTATTAAAAATACTGAAGGACAGGGTCAGAACAGCAAACTGGATTACACTATTAACAAATTAAGACTTTTTGCTTCTTCGAGTGAATTTTGTGCTTATTTTAGATGAATTAGGTCGCGACTAAATTACACTGAATAATCCTAGCATTATGTAATCGTTTCTATGATTTTTCTGCTAGTTTATGAGATTAATTGGTTAAAATAGTGTTACCTAAGAACAATTTATCTATGATATGAATAAATAATTCAACCATATGTTATCTGTTTGAAATTCACATTATTGATTAGTAATGGCATCTTCCCGTTGTTGTAACCAGCATCCAGACTCTTTTTGTCATGTGTTTGGCGTCTCCCTGGGATCTAAATCGGTAAAGCATAGAGAGACCAAAACAAAAACTAGGCACCAAATGTTGTGTGTGGGTGTTTCAGATCCACTCTCGAGGCCTGATATAAAGGAGAAAATAGTAAAATGGAATGTGATGTACCTAGAATTAGGCTAGAACCAACAGATCACGTCTCTAACAACTATTTCTGTGTTTCTGGCTTACCTCATCATAAGAGGGGCAAGAAAACCAATGCTTTTGCATGTTCAGACTGGCCATCAACTCGTGGGCCCATTCCACATGGTGGGGAGCTTTCTGTTCCTCCTCCTCCAGTACTGAAGAAGTATAAAGATAGCAGTAGTGAATTAAATAGCGAATTCTATCTCAAAGAAGACTTCTCAGAGGATAAATATACTATACCTCATTACCCCACACAGAATGAGTTCAGTGACTTCATCACAGATCTAGGATTTACAAAAGAAAATGTAGAAATTCTAAAATGGAATCTGGAATCTATTGGGAACGAGTTGCAAGATATCCATCCAGAGGAAAGGATTACAAGGAGCACAAAAAATCGCCGCTTCCTCTGTCTTTGGGACAGCAGTGTTAAAGGCAGACATTTTGAGACTGTTGAATGGCTATTGAGGACAGAATTTGTGTTTGGTCACAATATCATGAAGTGGGAATCCCTTGTCAAGCAGGAAAATATACTAATGCCTCCTCTACATATTAAGCCTGGACTCATCAAGCAATCCATAAAGGCATTAGATACATCAGATGCAATGAAGTACCTCCAGGATCCATTCCCCAGACTATCAGCGGCTAAGATAGGGTATGGCATTTTTGTGGTCCCCGAAATGAGAAAATTACTTCATGATGACATGTTCATCAGCTTCTATCAGTTCAAAGAAAGGCCTGGAAGAGCTTCCAGGATGTAGTGAATGGCTTCCTAGGGAATTACAGGGTGGACATTACAGGGATGTGGTAGAGAGTCTTTTGAAGAACTACAAAGCAATGGGGTACAGAATGTCTCTAAAGTTGCAAGTACTGTACTCGCATCTAGATGTTTTCAATTCTCATATGGGTGCATATTCGGAAGAGCAGGGCGAAAGGTTCCATCAGGAATCACAGTTGATTGAAAAAGATACCAGGGACAGTATAATGAGAGAATACTTGGTGATTACATCTGGGGACTGATTTGAGGGATCGATGTAATTTGCAAGAGGAAATGGAGGAAGGAAACACATCTTTAGCACACTATACATGACATTTAAAGACTTTCATTTGCTTTAACACTTTTGTCATATATGTTTATTGCATTTACATTTTTTTGAAACGTTGTATCTAAGAATTTCATTTGTTTCGTTTAATAGGTGTATATAAACGAACATTCATTGTTCCAAATAAATGCATTTCCCTAAAATGAAAAAAAATGATGCTATTTCTCTACAGACAATTTTGCACATGCAAAATTGTGTTTGCTTAGTGTTTTGAAACATATTGCATCAAAAGCGTCCGTAGCGTAGCCTACCATGCAGAGGGGCCGGGTTCGATTCCCGGCATGGGACTGGATGTCGTGTGTCCTTCATCATCATTTTCATCATCATTGACGCGCAAGTCGTCGATGTGGCGGCGTCAACGGCGACCGATCTTCCCTGAATGGGGCCGCCCGGCCAACAATCACATACGATCATTTCATTTCATTTCAACAACAAAAAAAATAAGATTCTACTTGTTATTGTGCGGTTTGGCACCCAGTGGACCCCCCCGTGAACGCCTCACACCAGACGAGTGTAACCCAAATGTTTGCGTGGTAGAGTAATTATGGTGTACACGTACGTGGAGAAAGTGTTTGCGCAGCAATCGCCGACATAGTGTAACTGAGGCGGAATAAGGGGAACCAGCCCGTATTCGGCGAGGCAGATGGAAAACCGCCTTAAAAACCATCCACAGACTGGCCGGCGTACCGGACCTCGACACTAATCTGCCGGGCGGATTCGTGCCGGGGACCGGCACGCCTTTCCTCCCGGAAAGCAGTGCGTTAGACCGCATGGCTAAGCGGGCAGGCGGCTATCGATGTTACTGTGATACATAATACCTTTAGAACCAATTGATACAGCGCTGACCACAGCACTTTTCTTGTTTCCCACCTCTTTAAGGGACTTCTGTTTCTAGGCATTTATATCCCTCCACTACATATTTGTCCAGTTCGACAATTGCCGCACTTTCTGGCTCAAGACTTGCTTGAAGCTGACTAATAGTTCAGTTGAACTCCTCCCAGTCTGAAGAAGTCTCACGTGTCACGGTGGTAACCGGTTGAGAAATGAGCTCTGTTTTTTCTTGTTGAACAACCAACGCTTTCATTTCTGCAGTAGACTTCATGTAGCAGTGCAGAAATACTTTGTCGTCTGGAAATCCTTGTCTTTGAATCAGGTGTCCAATAACATAGCCTGACGAATCATTTCGTTACTGAAGATAAACCCAAACCAATCTAATAACCCTTTTATGCAAAATATCAACCAATAACTCCATTTCTAAGGATATTCTTTATTTTTCTCTTTAATATATTTTACTTGCTGTTCAATTAATATTGGCAAGATTTTCATTTTTAAAAATGAGATTGTTTTCTTTGAGGGCACTTCTTTGGTTACCGCATCGAAAACTTCCAAAATCTGTACAGCCTGTTGCATTATCTCACAGTCTATATAATTGAAGTTTAAAGTGATCGATTTTCCGCCTAAAATAGCGAGGCAAGAAATTATGGGAGCTTTATTTCAAACAAATCTCTGCAACATTTCGTAAGTAGAGTTCAATGTGGTTTTGACATCTTGTTCCAGCTTCAGTTGGTCGTTTCTTTAAATTTTCTAGCATTTCAGCAACTTTCCTAAAAGCAAAGGGTCTCTCCTTAAGAAACGTAACAACTCATTTGACCTCATTAATTGTTTTCTGTGTGGACTTCTGAACTGCGTGTTGAGCAGTGAGGTTTGAATGAATATGCAGAGGGTGGGATATGTGGAAGTTTATTTCATATTCGACGTATTTGCTCTTATTATGGATGCGATTTTATAATTGATATTGAATTTCGGATAGCAGACTTTATGCAGTTTGAGATGTTTTCTGCAGTGTATCTGTCTTCGAATTTTGAGCACTCTAAAAGGTATGACTTTAGCTCACTCTTCTCATCTATGATATGCAGTGAGTGCACAGAAACTAAAGTTTTTTACACTAAACCACGCATCGGACGAAGGGCAGACTGCCTTTGCAGTGATCAAATTATTTTTAATGTTCTCAAATAACTCATGATACAAACGCAGCATTAGAGAGTTAGACAACGTTGTTCGACTTGGATAATGATAATTTGGGCAAAGCATATATATCTATTAAATTCTGTCTCGTCAACTATAGAGAAAGGATGGTATTCTCTGCAAATCATTTTTAAAAGCTGTACATCTAATGCCATACTTTTATTTTATGCGAGTGGCTTTATAATATTAAAAATTACTTATTGGTTGTTGTAAATGAAAACCAATTGACAGTGAGGGCACCACAGAAGAAAATATATCAGGGCTTGGTCTAGGACCAGACGATACGTGCTGGATACAGTTTGAGATTCAATTTGCATTTCTAGGAGCATACCTTCACCCGAGATGGAAGCAGACGTTAGTGAGGACGGTTCACGAGAAATGATTTCTCGAATTTCATCATTGATTGGTGGCGATATTGATCGGCTTCCTAACCCACTTCGTTCCAGAGGTACTATAGGATGCTTCGACTTCAGATGCCTCTCCAGGTTTGATGATGAACCAGAAGACATAGCAATTATCTGCTGACAGTAGCAGCAGTTGTCTTTTCCTTCCATTTTGGTAAAATGGTACCTAACATCGCACGTAATTCATTTAGTGGAAGACAATTTGGATGACACATAGTTGTGCAGCACTGAAATGTATACTGATAAAATTAAAATATTTACTATTAACATAGCCATTTTAAATTGCTAAAGCTTAAAGTGAGAAAAAATATACATGCAGCACATTCTATAATCGGAAGTTACAGAGTAGGATGTAGAACGTTGTGATTTGCGAACTCTAGATCAACAATCGTGAAGTTTGTATCTTATATGAAAAGGTCTGAACCAATCATAGTGATTAAGAAACTCACCAAGTGAAGCCTGATAATATGCGAGGATTCCACTGCTGAAAGACAAAATCTTTGAATAATGTGATATCCGAATTGGGGCTACATAGCGTGTGAACAATAGACGGGAGGATAATGCTGCGGATAAAGGCTGGGAAAAAGCAGTACAAATGAATTCTAGAGCTTGTACTTTGGGAGCTACGAACTTGTTTACTCATGCAACTATTAGCTCTATTAGTGTGTCTGTATTGTTACTGTAAAACATAGTTGGCCTTCACTTTCAACTCATTTCGACGAACTCCTGCCATACATTTCAGAATATGAACATCCATGTCCTACTTATAAAGAATGTGGACAACTGGCAACTGCTTTGACTTATTACCGACCATGCTACTCACATCAATAAATGAAGAAGACAAACAAGTCAAATGCATATCTGTATATATCAAATCCCTTAAGAAAATTTGCCTAATGTGCGCCCTCTACAGACCTCCGAAAGTAGGTAGGGTAGTCTGTTTCAAAACTGACCATTCAAAATTCCATTCGACTTAGGAGCATACAAATATTACTAGGAACACTAACATAAATATTCTGCCTCTTCACTGTGAAATTCAAGTGTATAGATTCTTCTTCAAATGTAACAGTATTTCAGCTTGCACCTACCCATAATGCAGCCCACAATCCGGCCCCAATATATATTTGCCACGAAATCCACAAGCAAAGAAATTCGCACCTATAATATCAGCCCACAGCACTATATTCATGACTTATTCTCTAAAATGACACTTTAAGTGCATCAGTGTACCTGAACCTGCAGAGGAGGCACATGAGATAATTTCAGAAATGATTTCCATATCATTCCTGGACATGAAAGACCAAGATCGTGGATTTACTGCCAAACTAACTCTATTATAGAATAAATATGCTCCCCCAAAGGGCGAAAACCTGAACTTTCGCTAACGGAAGAGATAAAACAGTTCATGAATCTCAAAACCACTGCACATCGGACTTACAAACGACCTCTAACACTTGAAAATGAAATTGATTACAAGTAGAAAGCAAACAGAATCAATCAATCTGAGAGAAACGACAACTAAGACATGCCAATACATTAATGTATAGCATAAGGACCAGATGCTCTATGGAAAAGCTTGTGTGATCTAGGGAACAGTAGGCGAAGTTGAAACTGCAGCTGATCCCATTGTCCCAACCAAGGAAATAAACCAGTACTTAATTTTAATGACAATTTTCATTGATCTGTAAACAAAACGTTGACTCAATGATTATTTCGATGAGGTAAATGACGGTATTGGCGAAAAATTCTTTCTTGAGCTGACAACGCTGTCGAAAAATCCTTTAGTTCAGCATTTACTGTACAGGACGTTGTCGCAGCCCAAATACTCAGGCTTATTGTTGACCCACTACTGCTCACAATAACTACTGCTCCCTAGACTTTGAAGCTCTTGCGTGAACAGCGCAGTAGAAACACTAATTCTCATCAGAATACAAGCACTAGGGATCCGATTGCTAAGAAGGGAAGCTGAGTACATTCTGTCTGAAGAGAGCGTGAAAGTACACATCAGAAAAGAAATAAGAGGGGAAAACCTAAATGAGCTGTTTAAAGAATCAGGTAACAACTGAAAGAATCATGTCACAAGAATGGAAGATGACAGATTAGCAAAATTGGTGATAATTATTACCCAGTGGGCAGAAGATATTTAAGGAGACCGAGGAAAATCAACAATTCAGCCAAGAAGACGTAACAGGCAAATACCTAATACATGCAGAGAGAAAAAGAAGAGGTATCTCATAAAAAATTATGATTTTTTAAGTAACTGTGATTATAACAAGTTTTGTAATTACATATAAAACTCTCGTTTGATGTAAGAGGACTCCTGCAGACATTAATCTCTTCACGTTAAATGAACAAATAAAAAATTAAACGTAATGTACATGTTGTCCCAGGATAAATGATCAGTATCCAATGATATGACAGGAACGATCATTTGATCCAAAAAACTTCATATGGACATACGTACTATTCTGAATGGTTTCCGAGATAGAACATACACTCCTGGAAATGGAAAAAAGAACACATTGACACCGGTGTGTCAGACCCACCATACTTGCTCCGGACACTGCGAGAGGGCTGTACAAGCAATTATCACACGCACGGCACAGCGGACACACCAGGAACCGCGGTGTTGGCCGTCGAATGGCGCTAGCTGCGCAGCATTTGTGCACCGCCGCCGTCAGTGTCAGCCAGTTTGCCGTGGCATACGGAGCTCCATCGCAGTCTTTAACACTGGTAGCATGCCGCGACAGCGTGGACGTGAACCGTATGTGCAGTTGACGGACTTTGAGCGAGGGCATATAGTGGGCATGCGGGAGGCCGGGTGGACGTACCGCCGAATTGCTCAACACGTGGGGCGTGAGGTCTCCACAGTACATCGATGTTGTCGCCAGTGGTCGGCGGAAGGTGCACGTGCCCGTCGACCTGGGACCGGACCGCAGCGACGCATGGATGCACGCCAAGACCGTAGGATCCTACGCAGTGCCGTAGGGGACCGCACCGCCACTTCCCAGCAAATTAGGGACACTGTTGCTCCTGGGGTATCGGCGAGGACCATTCGCAACCGTCTCCGTGAGGCTGGGCTACGGTCCCGCACACCGTTAGGCCGTCTTCCGCTCACGCCCCAACATCGTGCAGCCCGCCTCCAGTGGTGTCGCGACAGGCGTGAATGGAGGGACGAATGGAGACGTGTCGTCTTCAGCGATGAGAGTCACTTCTGCCTTGGTGCCAATGATGGTCGTATGCATGTTTGGCGCCGTGCAGGTGAGCGCCACAATCAGGACTGCATACGACCGAGGCACACAGGGCCAACACCCGGCATCATGGTGTGGGGAGAGATCTCCTACACTGGCCGTACACCACTGGTGATCGTCGAGGGGACACTGAATAGTGCACGGTACATCCAAACCGTCATCGAACCCATCGTTCTACCATTCCTAGACCGGCAAGGGAACTTGCTGTTCCAACAGGACAATGCACGTCCGCATGTATCCCGTGCCACCCAACGTGCTCTAGAAGGTGTAAGTCAACTACCCTGGCCAGCAAGATCTCCGGATCTGTCCCCCATTGAGCATGTTTGGGACTGGATGAAGCGTCGTCTCACGCGGTCTGCACGTCCGGCACGAACGCTGGTCCAACTGAGGCGCCAGGTGGAAATGGCATGGCAAGCCGTTCTTCAGGACTACATCCAGCATCTCTACGATCGTCTCCATGGGAGAATAGCAGCCTGCATTGCTGCGAAAGGTGGATATACACTGTACTAGTGCCGACATTGTGCATGCTCTGTTGCCTGTGTCTATGTGCCTGTGGTTCTGTCAGTGTGATCATGTGATGTATCTGACCCCAGGAATGTGTCAATAAAGTTTCCCCTTCCTGGGACAATGAATTCACGGTGTTCTTATTTCAATTTCCAGGAGTGTATTTAATTGACATTGTTTCTTTATTCAGTACATTGTTATTGTGTACAACGGACTATAGTCGTGTAAATAAAGTCGAGACTAATAATTTGATATAGGACAATGGTCTATCAAGTCGAGAAACAGCCGTAAACTGGCTTACCTATGCCTCAACGCATGCACGTTGCACAAGATTTTCCGTATTCTCTCGTTCCCTTCACGCAACCTGTATGTTCTTTAGAAAAAATGTATAGGACCTTTTTAAAGGAAATGTAGTGCAGTTTAATTTTGTACTGCGACACGTTTTCGCCAGAGGCCGCTGATTTCGTGTTATTGAAGAAAAACATACAAAAGCAACTGTAAATAAGTTCCATCTCAGAATCCATTTGGAATAGGGCACATACCCATATTTAGTTTTTTGTTTCAAATGATCGTTCTTGTCACATCTCTGAATGTTGACCATTTCTCATAAGACAACCTCTAAACATGGACAATCACGAATTTTACAATAATTGTCTCCTACATAGCGTTATATTTAGTATCCTGTCCACTCAAAGTAATTGAAATCTTCATTAAGCCTACCAATACACGAACAAAAGCAACTATTAATACAACAGACATAGAAGAAGGCGTGATAGTACACTTAACAAGAACATTCACAAAAATAAAACAGAAGTGCAATAACACAAGGAGACGACGACTAGAACAAATCAAATAAGGGCACGAAGAATAAAGAGCTGAACTCGTGTGGATAAGTGTTTCGTCAAGAAAGCGAGTAACAAGCTGTATCACTGCGCAACGAGTGCAGAGAACGGAGTGACGCCTCAAATCGCTGTGTGGTCTGCTCCGTGTGATCTCGTCTGCGAGAGTGGTGGGGGGCAGTGAGCTAGCTAGCAATCTGATCGGTTAAGAGTGGTGGGGAGTAGTGAGCTAGTGACATACCTTGCAGTCTGATCCCTGAGAGTGGTGAGAAGCAGTGAGCTAGTGAGGTGGCCTATGACCAGATCGGTGAGGCGGTGGGGAGCCTGAGTTGTTGGGAGGGGAGTGATGCCTGGATCGCTTTGTGAAATGTTCCGACCGCACCGTGGCTGAAGTCTGCAGCTTTTATGACTGCTTGCAACACAGAGTGCGATGCTAAGTCAAAGGAAAGTAACAACTCACTCAAAAGTTTGTAAATGTTTATTGGTCTTCTGAAATTTGAGATATTCTTTCCAAATCAAGAGCAGGAACATGATGCTTGAAGTGTTTCCTGCCTTAGTGTATTATACTGAATCACTTCTGACTCGTTATCCGTGGTAGCTGTGCAGTCAATGTGGTGGATTGCAGAATGAAAGGTCATGGGTTTGATCCCAGTTGGTTGCTAGGGTTTTTTCCACTCGGAGACTAATTGCTGTGTTGTGCTTACTTTCATATCGTCATAATTAGTATTACTATTGAGAAAGCTGAATAGGTACTGCCCGACAGCGAATAAATTGAGTAAAAAACGGAGCTTTCTTTATTTTCTGTTTTCATGGATGGGAAAAGCTTTATGTAACAATAATGTAGGCAAATCCACATGTGCACGTTATCTATAAAACATTTTTTGTAGCTTTGGAAACGTTTTCTTAAGGTTGTGGGGTGGGGCGCTGTTGATAACCCTAGTGCAGTATTTTCATCCCACTCATTACAGCCAACAGAGGCGCTTTATGAAATCAGATGAGCTACCATTCATTTTTTCTGAATCATCAAACATCCACTCTTTAGAAAGATCTGGGTCTTTGAATCAATTCGGGATCGGACTGGTCGTCTCTAATGGAGAAATACACAGGGAAAACTCTAGAATATGTAAATAAAATATATGTGTCTACAACAACAACACAACTAATAACTATTCTCGGACTACTCATAAAATTTCACATAAAGAAAGGGAAAGAATGCATTGAGTCTTTATTCAGTTCATAGAATACCAGAAGGTCCATGCCTAGGATGTCAATCGGCACGACAGAAGCGCATGTTTGTGAACAATTTGAGACATATGCGTGTGTGACGTCGACAAGCCATCAGACCATAAGGGCGTCTCAAACGCGTGAGGGAAGGATACAGCACTGCATGAGACTGGAGGTGCTGTATGGTAGGGTGACTGTACTGAGTTGACATTATTTATGTTTTGTGTTGCAGGACAGACTACTTTGCTTATATACACTGTCATTAGTCAAGCCTTAAGTTTGTAGAATTGTGAGGAGAAATTATAGCAGAACTTTGCATTTTGCTGATATAAAGAACCACCTGTAAATATTGTCAACTGAATACAATCATTTTAAACTGGTATTTGAAAAAAAAAGCTCTTTCGTCATCTATTTTCAGCAAAAATGCTGTCCTATCACGCAGATAGAAACGAAATGAGAAATAAAATTTAGCGTTACATGTGACTAATGACTTCCCTGATGTCTGACTGCAACTAAGACCGAATGGCGCCTGTTTTCCTCCTTAGTGAGATTGAAAATCTCGAATGTGTGTTTGAAGGTCAGATTCAATAATCCTTACTAATAAAGTACTACCACAATTTCAGACACACTGATGCAGTTCTTCAGTGATACTGGCATGTGTGACTGGTTGATAATATGGAGCGTATCTGTCAAATTGCGCTTTGGTATTAGACATTTGAGTCGTTGACTTTGACAACGGAATTATTTCTGAAGGTAGCTCTCTACTTGCACGGAGTTGAACGTGGACTCCGTACCACGCTGCTACTTGGTGCCAATTTTCGCGTATATAAAAAAGAATTACACTCTCTGTACTTTCGAAAACGGGAGTCCAGTCAGCGCATTTCCTCGCTTAACAGACTCGTTTTTGGGCCTCCATCCATCCCTACAGCTCGTCCTTGCAAGAGCCAAATCATGCATTCATCGTCTAGCTTGCTTCAGCTATATTCAAGATTCGTTAAATAACTAAATTTTTCTTCTTTAAATTTAACTAAAAACTTCATTTTCCTCTCGAAACGAACCCTCCTTCTTCTTAAAGGTATGTTATTATTTAATAATGTTATAACTGTATTTGAAATAAGGGAATTTCTACAAAAACTCACGACTTGCTCTGAAAAGTAAATGTTTGATGTTTTCCTTTTCAAACAACCTTGTTTTTATAAAAAGTGTATGAATAGGCCACAATTTCCTTTCTATATTTGTTTCTTACAATTTTGTCCCTTTCTTGGAGCATGTATAGTTTGAATTCAGTAACAGATTCACCTCAATCGCTGACTGACTGAGCCATAGTGACGTTGCTTCTCATCTGTTCAAATGGTTCAAATGGCTCTGAGCACTATGGGACTCAACTGCTGAGGTCATTAGTCCCCTATAACTTAGAACTAGTTAAACCTAACTAACCTAACGACATCACAAACATCCATGCCCGAGGCAGGATTCGAACCTGCGACCGTAGCGGTCTTGCGGTTCCAGACTGCAGCGCCTTTAACCGCACGGCCACTTCGGCCGGCTTCTCATCTGTAATGTATTATTTTACTGGCATTTACAGAATATTGAGTTACGTATTTTATACATTGACTGAAGTACGGACACAGATACGTAACAGTATCCTTCATGAGTTAGTTCTTACGTCACATAGTGCTTTGGTTATCCAAGTATGTAGGCCACAATGAAACATGAATCAGTGGGGCACAGTGAAAGGTTTGAGTGCGTCCCATATGACTTAAAAATACAAATATTACTGTAAAACGTCTAATTTTTTAAAATAATTTTAATAAGTTAAATATGTTTATGCCTTTACTATGGCCTTCGATGCTAAAAATATATTTTATTTAACTAGTAGTGGAAAATCGTGTGTAAGTACATAAGAACTACAAGTGTACGTAAATTTTTTGAAGATTCGATTAAAGAAGCTGTGAAAATGATGTGAATGGAATGAGTATTCGTGGAGCTGCTGAAATAAACGTGTGAAGTGCCCAACTCGATTCATATGTGTATGTAAGTCAAAAATGCGTGCTGATGAACGGGGAGAACTAATGTTTAGACCCAGTTATGGGTGCAGGAAGGTGTTTTCTGTGGAATAGGAGATGTTAGGAGATTACATTTTACAATGTTCAAAAAATATTTATGATCTATCAACTGAACAATGTAGGAAGCTAGACTATTAAATGGTGGATGTTAATGAAATTCATTACGCTTCAAATCGGGATCAGCAGAAGACAGCAAGTGCTGAATCGTTTGGCGGATTTTTCGCTAGGAATCCAATATTAAGTATTCACACGCAAGAGGGAGTCTGTCTAGGGCCAGTTATTTAACCAATCGAATGTTGAGACATTTTTAAATAATCTGCAGTCATTTTATAAAGACTTCAATGAGTCTGCAGCTGGACTGAGGTATTTAATTTAGATGAAACTTACATTAATATGTTCCAAAAACCTCCAAAAGTAGTTGCAGAAAAAGGTGTAAAACAAGTTAGTAACTGCAGTGAGTGCAGAAAACGGAACGGAAACAAGTTGCATTGCTTATCCTAAAGGCAACACAATCCCACCTGTGATGATTTTCCCTGTGGTTTAATTAAAACGCCATATCATCGATCATGCTCCTCCCAGAACTCTAAGGCTAGCTAATAGTTCTGGCTGGATGACAGCCAAGCTCTTTGTAAAGGTGAGGAAACACTTTACTATATGCTCTAAAAGTTCGAAAGAGGAAGCAACTTTACTTCTCTGTGATGACCACGATAGGTCATTTATAAATCGAAGTGTTAGCAATAGCGAAGAACAATGGTATCACAGTTCTAACGTTTCCACTACACTCTATCAATAAGTTGCATCCTGTAGATGTTGATGTTTTTAAAGCATTTAAGACATTTTGTAATGCTGACTTTTGGATTATGGAACACCATGGTGAAACATTCTCCGTATTTAAAATTGGGACCTGCATAAATATAGCTCACCAGAAAGCAATGACAACAACAAATATTACAGCAGCATTTATCAAAACAGGAGTTGTTCCTTTTGATAAAGACATCTTCACAGAAGCAGACTTCCGAAGTAGTCACGTCACTGACCGTCATTTTGAAGCTTCGGTGGAACAGCAGTCATTGTTGACGGAAAACGATCTCCAACAGGAGACTTCATGTGCGATTGAATCTACCTCATCAAAGTTAAATTCGTAAGAGTTCAAATAATATCCTGAAAATATCTGTAATTTCCTGAAAGCTAGTAAAATGAAAAAGACATGGCCGCAGGAAGTGCAAAAGTGTCATTACTACCAGAACATCAGAAAAGAAAACACGACAAGAAAATTTAATGTAAAAAAAGGAAAGATCACAAGTGAAGAGGTCGGTTTTTGCATACAGAAAACGGGATGATTCAGAATCTAGCAATGACAACGCCGATGCTATTATCTGAGATGATTCTGATAACAATTAAGAAATGCGTGAAGAACTAATGTCATTAAGGCCAGATGAGTCTGAGGATCTGGAAAGGGATGCAAAAGTAGATGATTATGTTTTGGTACAATTTGAAATATGTGGCAGGAAGAAATTTTAAATTTGAGTTGTGACATAAGGAAAATACTCTGAAGAAGACTGTGAAGTAATGTTTTAGAGGACCAGCACAAAAAAGAAAAGTAATTTCTATAACCTTAAGTTGAAGACGTATAATCAGTGTTAAATAGCCAAATCTTCCGAAACCTATTCTGTGTAGGCAAACAAAAAGACTCAGGGGTTACATATCATTTTCCCATAAATAGAGGACAAATTTCACCAAGTATTTCCTCAAAGTTATTAATGTTTTGTATTTATTTGGTAGTTGTGGACATTTTTATTCCACTATTGTGAATCATTCTGGTTTTTCTGTTCAAAGCCTAAATAGCCTATATCATTTCAGGCTTAAGCGTGTAGTTTTCAAGTGATAATACCCATTAATTATTATGCTAATATGTTTTTGGGTAAAACTGGAAAAATGATACAAGTTGAAACGTTAAAAAATTTTGTATCACTGTGCCCCATCAACTGTTTCCGGGCCCCCATACATTGGGCACAGTGAAACAAATGTAAGGTTGACTTCAGATAGTAGAAAAGTTTCTCAGCTCTGAGGGTTATGTTCTACAACGTCTTACCAAGTATCTGTTTATCCTACTTATTACAATGTTATTGTGATAAATAAAAGTGGATTTGCAACTAAATATATAGAATTTGTTTCACTCCGATCCATATTTGCCTACTGCAATTAAAATTTCGGATAGAGATTGTGCTGGCTGAGACAGACGGTCAGAAAAACAGTGTTCACGTTACTGGACATAGGTCAGGAAAATTTTATAAATAAAAGTTGAAGGAAAACGGTCAGTTCAGTGGACATAAGAATTAAAAACACGTAATTATTTCTAGCGCTTACGACAGTCGTCTTGAAAGAAAATAACGGAAATAAATGCTTCTAAAATGACAAATTAGTTCGTCTGCACAGCAGTAGAACATTTGTTCCAAAAGCTAGAAGAAAATTTGAAGTACAACGGTCCATTGAACAATAAAAGACGGACAGAATAGACGCCACAAGGAGAGGCTGCATATTCTTTATTCGACGACGAAACGAAATACTCGACAAAGCAGACTTGTAAAAAGTAGTGTTATAGAAACACTTCAGTAAGGCAAACTTAATGCATTCTTTCGAAAGAAAACGGGGTAGTTACCCAGAAACGTCAACACTGTTTATACTCAAACCTTATACCATATGAAAACGAGACTTAAATATGGAAAAGAAGACGAAGGAAGGGAAGAAAAGTGGTAGCGTGGCTGACTTAACGCAAGGCGACAGTTGGGTGGACCCACGCTGTTTGTACGAAGTGGTCTCTGCTTATAGTAAGCGTTTACAGGTGACAGTAGCTGTAACTTAAACAACTCTATTGTAACACAGTGCTGCCTCAACTGAAAACTCGCTGTGTGGTAAAATGAAAGTACTCACGGTTCTACTCTGACCTTAGGGGGGAGGGAGGGGGGCGGGGCGGAGAAGACAGCATAAAATACAACGTTTAACATCATTAAGTCATCTGCACGCAGAAGTGCTGCAACACGACGTGGCATGGACTCGACTAATGTCTGAAGTAGTGCTGGAGGGCATTGACATCCTGAGTCCCGTAGGAGTGGCCATAAATCCATACTGGTACGAGAGGGTGGAGATTACTCCTGAACAGCACGTTGCAGGGCATCCCAGATATGCTCAAAAATGTCCATGTCTGGGGAGTTTCGTGGCTAGTGGAAGTATTTAAACTCAAAAGAGTGTTCCTGGAGCCACTCTGCAGCAATTCTCGACGTGTAGGATGTGGAATTGTCCTACTGGAATTGCCAAAAGTCCGTCGGAATGCACAATGGACATGAATGAATGCAGATGTTAGACAGAATGCTTACGTACGTGTCACCGGTCAGAATTGTATCTAGACGTATCAGGGGTCCCATATCACTCCAACTGTACACGCCCCACAACATTACAGAGCCTCCACCAGCTTTAACAGTCCCCTGCTGACATACAGGGTCCATGGATTCATGAGGCTGTCTCCATACCCGTACACGTCCATCCGCTCAATACAATTTTAAACGAGACTCCTCCGACCAGGCAACATGTTTCGAGTCATCAACAGTGGAACGTCGGTCTTGACGGGCCCGGGCGAGGAGTAAAGCTTTGTGTCGTACAGTTATCAAGGTACACGAGTGGGCCTTGGGTTCCGAAAGCCCATATCGATGATGTTCCGTTAAATGGTTCCCATACTGACACTTGTTGATGGCCCAATATTGAAATCTGCAGCAATTTGCGGAAGGGTTGCACTTCTGTCACGTTGAATGATTCTCTTCAGTCATCGTTGGTCTCGTTCGTGCAAGATCTTTTTCCGGCCGCAGCGATGTCGGAGATTTGATGTTTTACCGGATTCCTGATATTCACGGTACATTAGTGAAATGGTCATACGGGAAAATCCCCTTTACATCGCTACCTCGGAGATGTGTCCCATAGCTCGTGCTCTGACTATAACACTACGTTCTAATTTACTTAAATCCTGATAACCTGCCATTGTAGCAATAGTAACCGACTTAACAACTGCGCCAGACACTTACCTTATATAGGCGTTGAGCAGCACCGTATTCTGCCTGTTTACATATCTCGGTATTTGAATACGCATGCCTATACCAGTTTCTTTGGCGATTCAGAGTAGGAACTCTTACTTGCACATAAATAACCTCAATAAAACGATCTCATACATATCTTCATATCAACAAAACTTTACTGTTCTCAGGGGGATAACAGTCGACAGTCGTCATATGCTCAAATGGTTCAAATGGCTCTGAGCACTATGGGACTTAACTTCCGAGGTCATCAGTCACCTAGAACTTAGAACCACTTAAACCTAACTAACCTAAGGACACCACATCCAACCTGCGACCGTAGCGGTCTTATCAAAAAAGCAGAAGGCGTACACAGAGAATGACTTCAAGTTCCAGTGGTTTCGATAACACAAGTGCTGGCCGTGTAATTACGACTGTGTACATTCTTGGGGTATCAAATCGTCTAGTCCCGCTAGTAATCTGATAGACAATACCAGGATGGTCGGAATCTAATTGTTTGCCACTTTTCTTACAAGGCCCAGATAAGGATTTCGCGTCTGTGCCTGGTCTTGCAATGAAAATACACTCCTGGAAATGGAAAAAAGAACACATTGACACCGGTGTGTCAGACCCACCATACTTGCTCCGGACACTGCGAGAGGGCTGTACAAGCAATGATCACACGCACGGCACAGCGGACACACCAGGAACCGCGGTGTTGGCCGTCGAATGGCGCTAGCTGCGCAGCATATGTGCACCGCCGCCGTCAGTGTCAGCCAGTTTGCCGTGGCATACGGAGCTCCATCGCAGTCTTTAATAGCATGCCGCGACAGCGTGGACGTGAAACGTATGTGCAGTTGGCGGACTTTGAGCGAGGGCGTATAGTGGGCATGCGGGAGGCCGGGTGGACGTACCGCCGAATTGCTCAACACGTGGGGCGTGGGGTCTCCACAGTACATCGATGTTGTCGCCAGTGGTCGGCGGAAGGTGCACGTGCCCGTCGACCTGGGACCGGACCGCAGCGACGCACGGATGCACGCCAAGACCGTAGGATCCTACGCAGTGCCGTAGGGGACCGCACCGCCACTTCCCAGCAAATTAGGGACACTGTTGCTCCTGGGGTATCGGCGAGGACCATTCGCAACCGTCTCCATGAAGCTGGGCTACGGTCCCGCACACCGTTAAGCCGTCTTCCGCTCACGCCCCAACATCGTGCAGCCCGCCTCCAGTGGTGTCGCGACAGACGTGAATGGAGGGACGAATGGAGACGTGTCGTCTTCAGCGATGAGAGTCGCTTCTGCCTTGGTGCCAATGATGCTCGTATGCGTGTTTGGCGCCGTGCAGGTGAGCGCCACAATCAGGACTGCATACGACCGAGGCACACAGGGCCAACACCCGGCATCATGGTGTGGGGAGCGATCTCCTACACTGGCCGTACACCACTGGTGATCGTCGAGGGGACACTGAATAGTGCACGGTACATCCAAACCGTCATCGAACCCATCGTTCTACCATTCCTAGACCGGCAAGGGAACTTGCTGTTCCAACAGGACAATGCACGTCCGCATGTATCCCGTGCCACCCAACGTGCTCTAGAAGGTGTAAGTCAACTACCCTGGCCAGCAAGATCTCCGGATCTGTCCCCCATTGAGCATGTTTGGGACTGGATGAAGCGTCGTCTCACGCGGTCTGCACGTCCAGCACGAACGCTGGTCCAACTGAGGCGCCAGGTGGAAATGGCATGGCAAGCCGTTCTACAGGACTACATCCAGCATCTCTACGATCGTCTCCATGGGAGAATAGCAGCCTGCATTGCTGCGAAAGGTGGATATACACTGTACTAGTGCCGACATTGTGCATGCTCTGTTGCCTGTGTCTATGTGCCTGTGGTTCTTTTAGTGTGATCATGTGATGTATCTGACCCCAGGAATGTGTCAATAAAGTTTCCCCTTCCTGGGACAATGAATTCACGGTGTTCTTATTTAAATTTCCAGGAGTGTACATTCCAATCAAGGCGCAAGGATCGAGTGCGCCGATTATTTCAGCTAACTCGCAGACACGGTTTTCGAACAGACGGGGTTTGTGTGGTCCCTAATGCTCTCACATCTGAGGAGCAAGGCGTAAGAGCCTACCCTCATAGGGACGCAGGAATAGCACTTAAAAATGATATAAAATAGAATGGATCATGGTACGAAAGTTAAATGGAAGAAAATGTCATGAACGGCTGGGAGATCATGTGGCTGCCAAACATTTTGCTAACTGCAAATCCCTGGTGATTAACTGAAAACTGTGGAAAACATACTTATAGAAACTTCTCATCACAGCAACTGAGCATGAAATTAAACAAGTGACCGTGAAGAAAACAGCGCTTAGTGTGAAATCAAATAATACAACTAACAAACATATTAAAAGAAAATGGGGGGAGTAGCCTAAACTCAAAACATTACTAGTTTTAAAGACACTTGCCAGTAAAATGCGATACCTATATAACCTATGAGACTTACTACTATACAGTATGCTGATAATTTTTGAGGGGAACAATTCGAACAAGCAGCATAAATGGTGCATAAAACCACAATATGATATAGTAATAAAAAGTTCAATTCTCAATTGAAGTTTTAGGCACAAAAAGCGAAAGTCTTTGGCAGTCAAGCGGGAACTTCCATAAGGAGAGCGGTCTGCTCCGAAGGTGGCACTTTCCTTTAATATGCCGACACAGTTGTTGTTGTGCAAAGACAGGTGGACAGCGACGATGTGGCGTGCAGGGGTGGAGGTAGGTTCGGCAGCGGCTGGGCCAGGCGCACGCGATACCAGAGTAGTAGCGGCATGGGAAATGGGGACGGCAGGCTGCACAGCAGCAGCGAAAGTGCGCGCCCTGGGTGTTGAGGCCAGAGCCCTAATGCCGTCGGCACACGGATCGTGCATCCTAACGTTGAGCGTTGAGCATGCCGAGTTTATGACGTCATAGCGTGGTATAGCGCGTTCGGGAGTCTTTCCGAACGTGCAGATCAGTATCTGGCATGTCAGATATTCTGAGCGTGCAACTGAGCGTTGACCAATGAGATGGCACAATGCCACCTACGTCACACGCACGCCGTCTCCCTTCAGTACAGAGTTGTGAGGCGCCATATTGGCATTCATTTCAAGCCTATATGTACACTCCTGGAAATTTAAATAAGAACACCGTGAATTCATTGTCCCAGGAAGGGGAAACTTTATTGACACATTCCTGGGGTCAGATACATCACATGATCACACTAAAAGAACCACAGGCACATAGACACAGGCAACAGAGCATGCACAATGTCGGCACTAGTACAGTGTATATCCACCTTTCGCAGCAATGCAGGCTGCTGTTCTCGCATGGAGACGATCGTAGAGATGCTGGATGTAGTCCTGTGGAACGGCTTTCCATGCCATTTCCACCTGGCGCCTCACTTGGACCAGCGTTCGTGCTGGACGTGCAGATCGCGTGAGACGACGCTTCATCCAGTCCCAAACATGCTCAATGGGGGACAGATCCGGAGATCTTGCTGGCCAGGGTAGTTGACTTACACCTTCTAGAGCACGTTGGGTGGCACGGGATACATGCGGACGTGCATTGTCCTGTTGGAACAGCAAGTTCCCTTGCCGGTCTAGGAATGGTAGAACGATGGGTTCGATGACGGTTTGGATGTACCGTGCACTATTCAGTGTCCCCTCGACGATCACCAGTGGTGTACGGCCAGTGTAGGAGATCGCTCCCCACACCATGATGCCGGGTGTTGGCCCTGTGTGCCTCGGTCGTATGCAGTCCTGATTGTGGCGCTCACCTGCACGGCGCCAAACACGCATACGAGCATCATTGGTACCAAGGCAGAAGCGACTCTCATCGCTGAAGACGACACGTCTCCATTCGTCCCTCCATTCACGTCTGTCGCGACACCACTGGAGGCGGGCTGCACGATGTTGGGGCGTGAGCGGAAGACGGCTTAACGGTGTGCGGGACCGTAGCCCAGCTTCATGGAGACGGTTGCGAATGGTCCTCGCCGATACCCCAGGAGCAACAGTGTCCCTAATTTGCTGGGAAGTGGCGGTGCGGTCCCCTACGGCACTGCGTAGGATCCTACGGTCTTGGCGTGCATCCGTGCGTCGCTGCGGTCCGGTCCCAGGTCGACGGGCACGTGCACCTTCCGCCGACCACTGGCGACAACATCGATGTACTGTGGAGACCTCACGCCCCACGTGTTGAGCAATTCGGCGGTACGTCCACCCGGCCTCCCGCATGCCCACTATACGCCCTCGCTCAAAGTCCGTCAACTGCACATACGGTTCACGTCCACGCTGTCGCGGCATGCTACCAGTGTTAAAGACTGCGATGGAGCTCCGTATGCCACGGCAAACTGGCTGACACTGACGGCGGCGGTGCACAAATGCTGCGCAGCTAGCGCCATTCGACGGCCAACACCGCGGTTCCTGGTGTGTCCGCTGTGCCGTGCGTGTGATCATTGCTTGTACAGCCCTCTCGCAGTGTCCGGAGCAAGTATGGTGGGTCTGACACACCGGTGTCAATGTGTTCTTTTTTCCATTTCCAGGAGTGTATAAGTACATACTATAATATTTGATGTTATGTAGATATAAGTTCACCTTTTTTTTGAGGGGTTCGATTGACTTCATCTACTGGACAGCTTGCGCTTCTTGTATGAAGATATTTAGCTCCTTTTACGCTTCGTAATTCACATGTTGCAAAGATGCTGCTGCTGGGCAGGAACAGTGATCAAGTAAGACTGACCTTGGGGTTTTACTAAAATGTAGGAATGACGAAATAATGTTTATCTAATGCGGAGAAGTATTCCAAATTTGTACCGCACTATTTGTAATGGCACTTTTATAAGCCTGTGTCCTTATTGATTGGACATGGTATTTTCCTTTTCGTGGACGATGGAGGAAATGTGCGTTTTAATGGAGCTAACGTGGGACTTTCATGCGCGCCCGTTGAGTAAACAACGTGATTTACGTATTAGAAACATCCCTCAACTGCCGCTGGAGTGCGTTGCGATCGCGTGTACCACGTTGGGGTCCACGTACCGTATGCACAAGTCGCATCGTTCCTGAGCGTTCAGTAGCACGTTGAACTTGGCACGCTCAACGTTAACGTTCGACAGCACGGTCCGTGTGCCGACGGCTTAACGAATACGACAGCAGGGGGCTACGCGGTGGCGAACGTGGGCGGCGCCTCTGGGTGGCGCGGAGGCAGGTGGGCCGCGCTACCGGTCGGCAGCTGCAGCACCACGATCCACGATGCGAACATTTTGGTCGGTAAGGTCCAGGTCCCATTAGGAGCTGCCGCACATCAAAAGCCCGCGGCAGAGGCAAGTTGCCAAGGAAATGCCCTCAGCGGCGCGGCGTAGCAGGCTCAGCGGCGCGGTTTGTAGCTGTCGAACCGCTGCCGCTGCCGCGCGCTGCGCCGTAGGTCCGCGCCGCCAGTCACGGAACACGCCGTGCATGACGTCTGCTATTGAGCCCCGGGGTCAACGAGATATATGGGCCTTGCAAGGAACTTGTGACGTCACACTAGTCGGCAGTTCCTCCACATTTCACGAATACTCGACTCTTTGCAAGGCCCATACGAAATCAATTTAATTGAAAAGGTATCCATTACAGGTGTGAATTTTGTTGTGTGCTATCGAGAACTTCCGTGCACTAAAACCCGTAGTAAAAAATTACTAAACCCGTCTGAAACAGTTACTCGTTCCCCCCTGGGGACGACTGCGGACACGCGTGAGACCTGCAGTGTCACGTGCTGTGACGTACGTGCCACAGCCTGTCTTTCTCATGGGTGTCGTAGAACTCCATGATGCACCGACTCTCGCTGCAGCGCTGGCGCAGCCGCAGTGACCGCTGTGAAACGCTTATCAGCCGATTTCAAAGAAACTATTTGGCGAAGAAATTTGACTCTTATCTATCTTACAGCCTGATATCTTCGTTCTATAAAGGACTGAATTTCTTTTCGTTATTCGTCATAGTTACTAGCTGTATTGCTTTTAAGTAAACCACTGCACGAAATTTTATAGAGTTTGTAGAGCTAAAAGCGCATATCGTACACTGTACATATGGTTGATTATAGCTCATACATTACTGTACATGAAATGTAGCCAAAATATCTAAATCGTATTTAACGCTGAGAACAGAAATATAGCTATCACCCATCTCGAGATACTGAATCATATGTCGGCGGACGGACCGCGATGCGATGAGGTCTCTCTTGGTCGTCGGCAATCATGTGGTTTTAACAGTCGTTAAATTTCGTATACAGTTCAAGATAACGAAATATGTTAGTTTGCAAATAATAGCTCGCAAAGAGTCACGTATTCTGTCGCGTGATAAATAGGAAGAACTGTTTTATTTAACTAATTCCGGAAATCACTATAGCTTTTTTTACAACGGATCAACGTATTTTTAAACGGCATTTAACGCCGCGTAAAATGAGAAGTATAGTGATATGGAACACATTAGTATTTGCAATATTCTATATACGTCTACAGAGCTTAAACCGAAACCGGTATGCTGGTTTGTCATAAGATGTAACTTCTAAGTATAAATACTAATTATTTTGTTTTGTCTTACATTTTGTTTATTTGCAACGTTTAGAATACTTTATAACTACATGTAATAACACCACCTTGCCAAATTATTCTTTCCAGCGTCGCTAAAATAGTCTTTACTAGCAAGATACTCTGATGTCCAAGATTAAAGCAAAAATCTGCTATTTCCCCGTCCGGTGTCCAATTCACGATATAATCAAACTGACAAAAGACGTCGTTACGATCGTGTAATCCACGGAAGATGGCATTCCGATCAACGGTCAACCATGCCAACAATGACGTCAGGGCACCTATCAAACGGGGTAGTGTTTGCTGGGTACTTCCACATCCACAGTCGCTATCTACACAGTCACATACGGTGCAGTATGGCACAAGGAAGACGCCTACAGACTCTCCACTCAGGAGCGCCATAAGAAGAATGGAAGCAGGAGAGTGGCAAACTTATGTGGCCCGATGGCTTAATGTAAATCGTCCTGTTGTTCCTCGGATGAGGCGACAGTTTATACAGACGGAAACTGTATCCCGGAGACCAGGACAGGGCCGACCACTTGTGACTTCAGAAAGAGTGGACCGTTATTTGGCTGTAATGGCCTGACGGTACCGTCTTAGTACTGCACTGCAGCTGTCATCTGACCTCGCAGCAGCCCCTGGACATGTTGTATCGAGGCAAACGGTCACAGAAGGATTCAGCAGAGTGGTCTTTACTGTTGTAGACCTGCTGTCTTTCTACCTCTGGCCTGTCTTCACAGAAGGGGACCGAGCGAGGTGGCGCAGTGGTTAGCACACTGGACTCGCATTCGGGAGGACGACGGTTCAATCCCGTCTCCAGCCATCCTGATTTAGGTTTTCCGTGATTTCCCTAAGTCGTTTCAGGAAAATGCCGGGATGGTTCCTTTGAAAGGGCAGGGCCGATTTCCTTCCCCATCCTTCCCTAACCCGAGCTTGCGCTCCGTCTCTAATGACCTCGTTGTCGACGGGACGTTAAACAACACTAATCTAACCTAACAGAAGGGAACGTCTAGAGTGGAGCCGACAACATGCCACATGGAGGTTCGAACAGTGGGCCAATGCTCTTTTCACAGATGAGTCCCGATTTGCTCTGGAGAGTGATTCTCGAAAGATTCGCATCTGGAGGGCACCTGGAACACGATTTTTGGACCCACACACTGTGAAAAGCGACCGATATCGAGGAGGATCCCTAATGATGTGGGCAGAGATTATGTTGACCACTCGAACATCTCTTCATGAAATTGTACAGGTGAATCAGCAAGATTTAACTGCTGTCAGGTACCTTCAGGAGATCTTGAGATTTCATGCGCGGTTGTTGCGAGGTTCTGTGGCCCAGATTTCATATTGATGGACGATAATGCTCGACCTCATAGAGCACCAGTGGTTGTTGTTTTTTTTTTTGGAAACGGAAGATATTGCACACATGGCGTGGCCTGCTTGCTTTCTCGATTTGAATCACATAGGGCATGTCTGGGATGGACTAGGGAGAAGGGTTGCATCACGTCAGCATCCACCAACCACTCTCCGAGACTTGTGAGCAGCTCTGCAGAAGAATGGGCATTATTGCCTCAAAATGAGATTGATGACATCATTCACAGCATGCCACGTCGTTGTCAGGTCTGTATTGGTGCCAGAGGTGGTCACACCCCATACTGAGCACATTAACCAGTTGTCAAAATGTGTGAAGAAGTGCTTTAAGTTGGAAAAAAATTAAGGACATTATTGTCTACAATTATGCATCTTGCAGTTGATTACGTTCTGTAATCTCTACATACTCTCTACTTTACTATCGCCTGTTTATAGTGTTTTGTAGCAAAATAAACGCAACCTTGCAAAATTTCCTTGCAAATTTTTGGACACTAGTGTATATAGTCTCTGATAAATCAATTTCTTTTACCGGAAGATTGTGCATCCCTAACAGCATTCCTGTGAAACAGCTTAGCATGAAATAGTAGATATCCATTAGGTTACCTTCCATTCGTAAAATGGATGCACTCAGCGACTGTATGTGACTTAAAAATTTGAGAGTGCAGCAATCAGTCGTCCTTCTGATTTTATTATGCAAATCCAGATTTCGACTAGTAGCTAGCCATTCTCAATGCGCTATTTTTTGTTCTCAATGCATGTAAGTCCCTGTTGTTCGTGCGTCAGTCATAGTTCTTTGAATATTCAATTGATGTTTTATGGAAAACGCCACATATCGCAAAGTGGCCAACCCAATAATTCAACATTATCATTTTCTGGTAGAAGCCGACCTCGGGGAAGATCAGGTTGAATTCCGTAGAAATGTTGGAACACGGGAGGCAATACTGACCCTACGACTTATTTTAGAAAATAAATTTGTAGACTTAGAGAAAGATTTTGACGATGTTGATTGGAATACTCTCTTTCTAATTCTGAAGGTGGCAGGGGTAAAATACAGGGAGAGAAAGGCTATTTACAATTTTTACAGAAACCAGACGGCAGTTATAAGAGTCGAGGGGTATGAAAGGGAAGCAGTGGCTGTCAAGATAGTGAGACAGGGTTGTAGCCTATCCCCGATGTTATTCAATCTGTATATGGAGCAAGCAGTAAAGGAAACAAAAGAAAAATTCGGAGTAGGAATTAAAATACATGGAGAAGAAATAATGCCTCAGAATATGCCCGGTCAACCAATCCCTTCTTTTAGACAAGTTGTTGCAGAATTTCCTTTTGCTCCTCAGTTGGGTTATGCGATCTACATATGTAATCTTCAGCATTCTTCTTTAGAGCCACATTTCGAAAGCATCGACTGTCTTCTTGACTGTTCATCGTCCGCGTTTCACTTACATACAAGGCTACACTCCACACAAATACCTTCATTAAACACTTCCCAACATTTGGTATGATATTCGATGTCAACAAATTTTCCTTTTTCAGAAATGCTTTTCTTGCTATTGCCAGCATATATTTTATGTCATATCGCTTCTGACTTCTCAACTACTGATTCCCTCTCAAGTCCTTGAAGTTGTACAACTGCAGTCTGATTTCTGTACGAGTTGTAGATATTCTTGTGTCCCTGTGTTTTATCCCTGATAACTCCAGAGCTGCAAAGGGTGTATTTCAGTCACGACTGTCAAAAATATCTCTAATTCTACAAATGCTATAAACCCAGGTTTGCCTTTCTTCACGTTTCACGGGAGTTTGACATTGTACTAAAGTTAGTTTGTATAACCACCCCGCCATCTCATCTTCATATTCCTTCCACCTTCCAGCCTTCTCTTCGTTGTTTAGTTCTGGCTTGCCATCTAAGCTCTTGATATTCATGCATGCTCCAATTTAGTTTTATTTAATTTTCCTATATGCGACATCTAACTTTTCCGAGTGCAAAATCACAAAGCCAGAATGGCTAGGAGGAAAATTCAAGGCTGCTCCTCCTTGTCATCCTTTGCGATTTTAGACTTTCTATCAACTTCAATTATTCAGAAATCTGTATTTTTCACAATTTCATCCTCTGCTGCCTTCAGTACTTCCTCTCTCAAAGGTACCCATTCCTCTTGTAGTTGATTTCTTCCTCTGTTTCAGTCAGTCGTTGCCTAATGATCACTTTAAGATATGAAGCAAGCTCTGGGTTTTAACTCATTCAGGTTCCATCGCCTTAATTTAGTAAGTTTTGCTGTCTCTTTAGTTGTAATCTGCAGTTCATGACCAATAAAGTATCGTCAGCCTGCATCTGCACGTAAAAGTTTCTTACAATTTAAAATCTATCTTCAAAAACTCTATTCCAAATATGAAGGGTCAGGGCTGATGCGTAAATTAGGTAGCAACTTCAGCAAAGGGCTGAAGGCGTCTTTTGTTAGCAGTTGTCAGCAGCTTTAACTGGACAGAGCTATCCCGGTTCTGAAAGGCAGGCAGCTTGTGTCACTTAGGTACAACCAAAGTTACTCTGGGAGAAGACTTGAAAAAACTAGACTGTAGCCTTTGAAATAATTTTTTTTAAATCAGTTCCTAAGTATTATTTGACTCGCTGCCACCTTGTACATAGTTATATAACGAGTGGACGATTAAGCCATACTTCTTCCATTGAGCACCAACTTCTGCCTTGAAGTGGAAGAAGTTCTTTCACCATGGAACATGTTCTAAGGTACAACATACTGTTATTACTTATTTTCTAGTTTTAGTAACGGATATCTCGCTGTAAATTTGCTAACAAGCGGTTGCCACTGGATGTAGAATACATGAATAAAAAGCAGTTGAAACTATCACCACCCTTGATGACAAAAAACTTTCAATTAGCGAAACCTGTAAATTGCGTAATGTTAATCTGGCGAAAGTTTCTAGTCAGTTTGCTAAATTAAAAGAATCTGTAAGCGATAACTTCATTTATTGCAGTAATTATGATGTATAGCCTATCTCGAATGACGAAGAACAGATTTGTCTGGTTGAATACGATAAGTAAAATTTCGAAAACGAATTATTGTTTGTTTAAAGCAAAAGTTCGGGAGTGTGCTTATAGTTTGTTTGTTGCTAATCTGGAAAAAGTCTCGATATGTGAAATGATGAGGAAATTGATTGCTTCGAATGGATATGTTGTTTTGTGCAAACAGCTATAGGCTGTGCGACAGCTACAGGCAAAAAGTGCATCACATTTAATTTTTTTCAGTAAAAATAGTGTTGATTCCTTCTTCCGTAATCTAGGTAATGTGTGCAGTCACTATGGTCTCTTTCCTCCATATCCAATTCGTAATTTCATGAAACTGTGCTCTCAACATTTCAGACTCCTGCTCGAACTGTTGTTTTGAATGGAACCAAGAAACGTGAAAGCTGCACGTCACCAGAAATAGGAACGCTTATAATAAAGATTGCAGCTCGCAGTGGAGTAGGAAATCTGTTTCCACCAATGATGGTACATCCAAAGGTCTTTTTATTTTCAAGGAAAGAATAATATTTGGTGGTGGTCCTTGTGCAACAGGTGCATCAAATGTTCCTGAAGTATGTGGAGCATTTCATCAGTTTGTCTAGTATACGAGAGAAAAAACGTGTTCTGTTGATTCTTGACAATAATGAGGCATACCTGTCCATGACAGCTGTTGAATGGACATCTGAAACTGGTATTATAATGGTGACTTTTCCATCTCATACTTCAAATAAACTACAGCCATTTGACATTTCTGTACACGAACCTCAAAAGATATTCTATAAGGGCGAGTCAAATGAAAAGGAGATAGATGGAAAAAAAGTAAGTAAACTGTTTATTGTTACAAAAGTAATCGCCATAACCGTTATTTCATTTATCCCACTGTGAGATAAGATGGTCAGTGCCTTTATGGGAATATGTTTGCGAGGTGCCGCAAATACTTAGGCGTGCACGTCTTCAACCGAAGCAAATCGACGGTCACGAATGTTTTTCTTCAGGGCTTCAAAAATATGGAAATCGTATGAAAGACATTGGGACTGCATGGAGAATGTGAAAGGCTTTCCAGCGAAACTTCTGTAGAGTACCGGTACTCTAAACAACATGTAGGCCATGAATCCAATCACTGTTTTGCATGTTCACGCTCTCCAGCATTAGCAGAAAAGGGGAATAACAACTTCTTAGAAAAGGAAATAAGCTTTCCGGCTTGATTTTATCGAAGTCTTCTGAGATGGTTTTGCTGCTTCTTCTAACTTACACGATAATTCGATTATTCTGTCGAAATTTTCCCACCAAAGGGTTTCTCGTGCACGTTGGCGTGGGGTTCTCTTCGAGAGTAGCGCCATAGGTTGTGTGTGGGCCCTCCGCTAGGTGCCGCGAGTGACAAGATCTGTGAAGATAGGCGTGGGGCAGTCGGATGTAGTCTACGGTGGCTGTTACTTGCGCAGTAGCTTGATTCGGCTTGCCTGTGTGAAAGAAACGTGTATCTCGAAGGGCTCTACCGACATCCTGTAGCGCAGATCAAGAGACTGTGAGCTATTTTGGAATTCTGTGGAGCGTACTATTGTGAAGTCAGCAATGAATTGATGACATTGCGACAGATTGTTGTGGGAGTGGTGTCAACTATTCTTACGCTGGTGTCCTGTCATCAACGTCTTTATTCTAGCTGCTCTAGAGGACTAAGTTATGTGCCGATGGTTTCCTTTTACCACGTTCTTCAGAAAGCGTTGAGAACTTTTTTACTACTTATATTGTTCCCGCGCCTTGGTTGCTCCAGAAAGCCGAGTTACGTTTATTCTATGTCAACATCTCAACAGTGTTGCGACCTCAAGTTGGTAGTGTTTGTTAACATTCTAATAAATAGCTGTTGCACGTAACAAATGTGTAAGTGCCATCATTTACGTTTTATGTTAGTTGCTTGTGGTATCAAATAAACTACTGGCCATTAAAATTGCTACACCACGAAGATGACATGCTACAGACGCGAAATTTAACCGACAGGGAGAGGATGCTGTGATATGCAAATGATCAGCTTTTCAGAGCATTCACACAAGGCTGGCGCCGGTGTCGACACCTACAACGTGCTGACACGAGGGAAGTTTCCAACCGATTTCTCATACACAAACAGCAGTTGACCGGCGTTGCCTGGTGAAACGTTGTTGTGATGCCTGGTGTAAGGAGGAGAAAGCGTACCATCACGTTTCCGACTTTGATAAAGGTCGGATTGTAGTCTATCACGATTGCGGTTTATCGTATCGCGACACAGCTTCTCGCGCTGGTCGAGATCCAATGACCGTTAGCAGAATATGGAATCGGTGGGTTCAGGAGGGTAATACGGAACGCCGTGCTGGATCCCAACGGCCACGTATCAGTAGCAGACGGGATGACAGGCATCTTATCCGCATGGCTGTAACGGATCGTGCAGCCACGTCTCCATCCCTGAGTCAGCAGATGGGGATGTTTGCAAGACAACAACCATCTGCACGAACAGTTCGACGACGTTTTCAGCAGCATGGACTATCAGCTCGGAGACCATGGCTGCGGTTACCCTTGACGCTGCACCACAGACAGGAGCGCCTGCGGTGGTGTACTCAACGACGAACCTGGGTGCACGAATGGCAAAACGTAATGTTCTCGGATGAATCCAGGATCTGTTTCCAGCATCATGATGGTCGCATCCGTATTTGGCGACATCGCGGTGAACGCACATTGGAAGTGTGTATTCGTCATCGCCACACTGGCGTGTCACCCGGAGTGATGGTATGAGGTGCCATTGGTTACAAGTCTCGGTCATCTCTTGTTCGCATTGACGGCACTTTGAATAGTGGAAGTTACATTTCAGATGTGTTACGACCCGTGGCTCTACCCTTCATTCGATCCCTGCGAAACCCTACATTTCAGCAGGATAATGCACGACCGCATGTTGCGGGTCCTGTACGGGTCATTCTGGAGACAGAAAATGTTCGACTGCTGCCTTGGCCAGCACATTCTCCAGATCTCTCACCAATTGAAAACGTCTCGTCAATGGTGGTCGAGCAACTGGCTAGTCACAATACGCCAGTCACTACTCTTGATGAATTGTGGTATCGTGTTGAAGCTGCATGGGTAGCTGTACCTGTACACGCCATCCAAGCTCTGTTTGACTCAATGCCCAGGCGTATCAAGGCCGTTATTACGGCCAGAGGTGGTTGTTCTGGGGACTAATTTCTCAGGATCTGTGCACCCAAATTGAGTGAAAATGCAATCACATGTCATGTCTTGTATAATATATTTGTCCAATGAATACCCGTTTATCATCTGCATTTCTTCTTGGTGTAGCAGTTTTACTGGTCAGTAGTGTATGTGTTTCACGTACTTCTGCCCAAAGTTTTTTCCTTGTAACGCATTGCAAAAGCCACATTGATGACTGACGTTTTTCCAAGAGGCGGCTATCTGGCAGTGGGCCTTGTACCTGTGTGTTATTAATTGGACCCAGGCTCTTCAGTTAAGTAATCTGTGTTTTAATTTGTGGTGTTGTAAGGTAGTCAGTGTTTTAATTTGTCCTGTTGTAAGCTAACCAGTGGTAATTATTACTTTGTGTTAGTCACAGAAAATCACAATTCCATTCTAAGCTGTCACTATTGCTTTCTTGGAGCTACCACTGTGTGTGATGAGATGCATCAGCTCCTACAGTGAAAAAACTGTGTTCCAGACATTCACGTTATTTGGTATTTATTTATTTAATCTTTAAATTTTAAAGTGTTCGCTAACCGAAGCTACGTAATTATGGTTGCTCCTTTGCTATAACGCGTTTTACGAGTTTTAGTAATTTATATAGTAATTGCAAATCTTGGAATTGAATTACGCGAAAGTGCAGCTAAGTTTTCTAATTCAGGCAACTTGTGTAGTTATTACCTAAGCTCTATGAAACTGACGTCAGTTCTGAAATATTTTCTTGAGCTATAGTTAGTGTGTAAAATTTGTGGTTTGAACTTTGTTTCATGTGGATAATCATCTCACTGTTAGACTGGTATTTCTTGTAGCGCGATGTCATCACAACAATATGAAGTCCATAGCATGCTTTTTCACACAGTGAAAGTTAAAACAACATTTTTGGATTTTAATAGTGAAGGTAGAATTTAAGTAATTAATTATCTGAAGCAAAATTAGTAATATAATTTCGGCCCAGCACCTTAACACTTCGTCCCCGCTCCTACTGAGATGGGAGGTGGCAACTCAATTGCAAAACCCAGGTTAAGCAGTCAGAAAACCATAACAGGAGATAAACTCATAACATCTGAGGAAACTCAATCTTACCATAAAGCAATGGCTAGGAAAGCTAATAACTTTGGAAGAAAAGCTAACAAAACATTAACTGTCATTGATAGTTTTCAAAAGCAACATACACAGTCACTGATGGCAAAGAGGGTCTCAACAAAACTGCAGCGTGAAAGAACGACTTCATCAACATTCCAAATAAATCTAAGAAATCAGTCTAAAGACAAATCCTGCTTCCTTCTTCCTCTGAAGATTAAATTGTGCCAGCGGTCTCCAATGATGATGAGGACAATGCTAATGAATAGCGTGCTTTTTTTAATCAGTCACGCTGTGAAGAAAAGAATGAAGAGCAGTGTATTCGTTCCTTAAAGTGCCCAAATGGTGTCACGAACTTTGTGCTAGCATTAGCAAGAATAAATGGAGTCATATGTATGTCATATTTGTAAATAAGATGATTTTCGTAATGTCTTATCAACCTTACCTGCCTCTCCAATGGAAAATTTGTGTTAGTTTTCAATAGCACCTATGTATTTTCATAACTGATTTAACTTGTAACTGGATTTTGATAACAACTATATTTTGAATTTGATGTCACCTAGTGGCTGTTGGTATGTAGTAAAGTAAAAATATTAACAGGTATAACGTTAAATACAGAAATGAACACATTTTCTCGACTGAAATGGAGAGGGGTGGCGCAGTGGTTAGTACACTTGACTCACATTTGGGGCGATGACGTTTCGTCCAACCATTCAGATTAAAATTTTCTGTGATATTCATAAATCACTGAAGACAAATGCAGGTATGGTTACTTTCAAAAGGGCACGGCCGATTTCCTTTCCCATCCTTCTCTAATCCGTGCTTGTGCTCCGTTTCTACCAGTCTTATTGTTGACAGGATGTTAAACTCTAAAATTCTTTTCTTCGGTTGGAATGCTTTTAAATTTCAACAGAATGTTTGTTACTTGATATATGATCACGTTCTACGTTGGAGCACTTCTTAACATTTGGAAAAATGTTACTTTTTGTTGTAAGTTTCATAATTTCAGAAAAGGCTGAAGCATATAAAAAGTGAATTAAAATGGACTAAGAAAATACCCTCTAAGACAAACAAAAAACAACACAGCACGAAGGAATTATCCGAATGGGTCGGAAATCGGCAGATGTGATGTTCATGTATACATAAAAAAATGATTACAATTTAAAAAAGTGGATGATTTATTGAAGAGAAAGAGATTCAGAAATTGAGCAAGTCAATAACGCACTGGTCCACCTCTGGGCCTTATGCAACCAATAATTCGGCTTGGCGTCGATTGACAGCGTTGTTGGATGTCCTCCTGAGGGATATCTGCCATATTCTGACCAACTGGCGACTTAGAACGTGAAAATCCCCAGCTGTTTGGAGGTCCATGCTGGTATTGCTCCAAACTTTCTCAATTTGGAAGAGATCTGGCGACCTTGCTCTCCAAGGTTTGGTTTGGGAAGCACGAAGACAAGCGGTAGAAAATCTCGCCTTGTGTGGGTGGTCATTATCTTACTGAAATGTAAGCCCAGGATGGTTTGCCATGAAGGGCAGCAAAATGGGGCACAGGATATTGTCGTCGACATAGCGTTGTGCTGTAAGGGTACCACGGATGACAACGAAAGGGGTCCTACTACGAAACGAAATGGCACCTCAGATCATCAGTCCTAGTTTTCAGGCTGTATGGTGGATAACAGTCAGACTGGTATCCCGCCGCTGTCTGGGGCCTTTCCAGAAACCTCTTCGCTCTGGAATCTCATTGACCGGAGAGGAACTGTCTTCAGTGAATAGACCTGTTTCGAACTGAGCCCTAATGATCAGCATAGAGGTTTCTGGGGATGCTCCGGACAGCGGTGGTACACCAACCTGCCTCCCGCAATGCGGATCGACAACCAGGAATGGTGGTTTTGGGTGCTATCTGGTGTCATAACAGGACAGCTTTGGTTATTAACCGCGGCACCCTTAAAGCACAGCGGTACATCGACGGTATTCTGCTCCCTCTTTTGTTGCCCTTCATGGCAAGCCATCCTGGGCTTCCCATTAAGCAATGTAATGCCCTCCCGCACACGGCGAGAGTTTCTAATTCTTGTCTTCATGCTTGCCAAACCCTACCTTGGTCAGCAAGGTCACCAAATCTCTCAGCACCTGAAAACGTTCGGTGCATTATGGGCAGCGTCCTCCAACCAGCTCGGGATTTTTACGATCTAAGGCGCCAACTTGTCAGCATTTGGCACAATATCCCTCAGGAGGATATCCAGCAACTCTCTCAATAAATTCGAAACCTAATAACAGTTTGTATAACTGGCAGAGGCTGACAAAAGGGTTATTCACTTGCTCAATTTTTATAGCTCATGAATAAAGTATTTAATTTTTCCGAAATTATAAACTTTTTTTCTGTGCGTGTACGTCTCGTTTACCGATTTTCATCTCATTCGGAGAATTCCTTCACGGTGCATCTTTTTTTGTCATAGAGTTTATAGGAATATTTAAACATTTATTGCAGGACTGGCTACAGGTGGATGTCTGAAATGTGCTCCCAGGTATAACACTCTCCTATTCTAGTGGATTTATCTGCTACAAAATGTGTTGAAATGAGGAAAACTCTTGAGTAACTACTAATTATCCACAAAAAACACCTATCCTTCTTACTGGATGTTTTGAAATATTTTATATAATTTGAAGCCATATTGCTTTCATATTGGTTAAGATGTGCCCAACTTAGATTCTACCAAAATGACTAGACAGACCATACCTAATATCACCCAGTTACTTGTGGTTTTAAATGTGTATCACATCCTCAATCAATGGAACTGTAGTGAATTTCAACCAACAAGAAAAACAAAATCTCTTTCACCTTCAGAAAATATTTTGCTTTACTTTCTAAATAAACGGAGTTCTATTTTGTAGGTTTAAGAATTTTAAATGTCTAATTATTGTAGTACTGCTATTAATTATATTGGATTAGCGCGTAAGTACATAGCGTTAAGTACAACAGATACGCACAACAACAGAGACAGTGGTCATCAATAATATATTCTCGATTACTATTTACAACAGTCGGCCAACGCTGGGGTTAATACCCGATTCCGTGACTGCAGAAATCATTTGGTTTTGAGGCGAAGAACTATTTGAGACAGGTTCAGAGTGTATTTTCATCCGGAAAGGAAGACGTCTCAGTTGCTGACAATTAATGTCGGAAGTGATGGTTACACCTAGAGGAAGCAATTCGTAGCATAACAAACCGTCGCTGTTCCGCTAGATGTATAACATTATCTTTTGTGGATGCGAACAGGTTTTCGTACGGGGAGCTGCTGCTTTGTCTGGGCTCATCCATTCCTTTCTTTTCATTATGTTAGCGTAAAGACACCATTTCTCGTCAGTAGTAACGATACAGGATAGGACTGGTCGGTGTTGTTCACGATCCAATTAATGACAGTCAAGTAGAGAGGCACATATGGCCACTGGATGATTTTTGTGAGTTTAGCATAGCGCACGCGGTGCCGAGCACCCGATTTTTGAACCTTCACCATTGCATGCAAATGTCGCAAGATGGTAAAATGATCACAGTTCATCATAGCTGCCAGTTATCAAGTACAGTGACTTGGATCATCGTGAATTAATGCGTTTAAACGATCTACATCAAACCGCGAATATCTGCCTGAACGTAGAGAGTCACTAATGTCAAAATGATCCTCCTTCAAACGAGCAAACCATTTTCTTGCCGTGCTCTGTCCAGTGGAATTATTCCCATACACGGGGCAAATGTTTCTGGCTGCCTCTGCTGCTGGCACCACTCTACTGAACTCAAACAGAAGGATATGTGAGAAGCGTTCCGATTCCTCCATTTACCACTCCATTTTGTAGCGTCCACATCTCAACTCACTATCTCTAAATGACAATACGTAAACTGAAATAGCAACACTGAACTACAAATAAAAAATGAAAATCGATAAATAATCCCATAGCAAAGGAATACCAACTTTCAAAACAAAAACGGTATGAACTTATGCACAAACCTAATAATACACAAAAAGGGACCGCAAAACACAGTAGCAGATGGACTGTCATGCATAGCAGAGGACCCATCTGTTGCCATTAGGAATACGGAAGAGACCGAAGAGGAAGAACAAGACGAACAGCAACCAGTGATTAATGAAACGGAGAAAGAAACTATTCTGAAGCAGTTTCATGATTCGCCAACAGATGGCCACAAAGGAACCAGTCGTACATATGACTGTTTTAAAAGTTATGGATCATGGAGAGGTATGAAGTAAGACATAGAAGAGTACATTCGAAGTTCGTAGAGTTGTCGCAAGAACAAGTTTACGTAGAAGAAGGTGAAGATGAAGTTAGTGCTGACCAAAATATGTAACCAGTTATTCTCTCGTTGTGACATCGACGTAGTCAGACTGCACAAAATATCAAAGAAAAGGAACAGATACATCCTAACGTTTCAGCATGCCCTCACGAAATTCGTTGTAGCAGAGCGTATAGCACAACCGGGTGCTGACACAATAGCGGTAATTTTAGTATAGAGAATAATTTTCAATTGCGAAATGCCATCAATATTAGTGAGTAACCAAGAAACAACCTTCCCAAGTGACATCCTAAACAGGGTTCGCCGTTTACTGAAGACTGAGAAGATTCAGTCTTGTGCATACCGTTCGCAAACGAATGGAGCAGTCGAAACAACCCATCGAACTCTAACAGAATGGCTATGTCATTATGTGTTAAAGAAGAAGGAACACTGAGGTGAATGGATGCATTTTGTCATTTTTATACATAACGCCATACCGTATTCATCAACTACGTTCACACCATTCGAGTATTTTTCGGGAGAATATGCAACATTCCCGGGATGCTCCACTGGGATGTAGCCAAATACAAAAAATGGTTCAAATGGCTCTGAGCACTATGGGACTCAACTGCTGAGGTCATTAGTCCCCTAGAACTTAGAACTAGTTAAACCTAACTAACCTAAGGACATCATAAACATCCATGCCCGAGGCAGGATTCGAACCTGCGACCGTAGCGGTCTTGCGGTTCCAGACTGCAGCGCCTTTAACCGCACGGCCACTTCGGCCGGCTAGCCAAATACAACTATGATGGTTACGTAACGGAACTAAAGGAATGGATGCGCCAGATGCATTAAATGACAAGGTGTTTTAATAATGAATGTAAGGAGAAGACAGGAAATATTATTTGTTGACGGTACTCACGATTCCAGAGAGTACGGAAACACAATCGATAAGCCGCGCTCGAAACACCCGAGGTCTGCCAGGGACGCAGCCGCCAACCCATGAGCGTCACGTGTGTGTGTGTAGCGATCGGTCGATGCCTCGTTAAATACCGAAGCACTGGGCTACGGCGGACAGTTCTCTTCAGGGCGCCGAGTCGTGTACAGTCTCCAATTACCGCGGAGTCTACAAAGCGCAGTGTTTGTCCGTCGTCTGTGAGACCTAGGCTCCGTAGGCATCGTAGACCAGCTGTGGACTCTACGTAGGCATCATTCAGAGGCACAGTGACGGGACGTTAATATTTTAGAGGGCTTGTAATAATTTCAAACGTTTAATTGTGCTGCTCATTTCACAAGAAGAATCATTTAAGTTGAGTATTTTTCATACTTGATAAATATCATTTTATTACTAATTCTTGGGACTCTTTCTGATTGAAGATAACCTACGCCGTCCTCCTGCATTTCCAACATATTAACCGTCGTACTCAAAACTCCACGTAATTCATCGCAGGAGACGAGGTATTATTACTCGATGAAAATGTGAGAAGAGGCCGTCAAAGAAGTTAACAAGCCCATAGAGAGGACCTTTTCATTTTGTCAGGACTCGTGGACCAAACGTAGTATTCCAGTTAATGAATAAGAACTTCATAACAATACACGCGATCACATTAAAGGAGTTTGTTTAGCTTTAGATATGTGAGTTGTGGTAAAACCGAGTTCATTTGTCCTGAAATAATAACGAGAAAGAATACGCTAAATTCTGTTTTAAAACAGAATATGGAGGGTCTTACGTATAGGAATTCTAAAGGTGTAGGTGAGGGAGATATTGTGAGTCGTCTTTGGAGACAGGCCGGACCCTGCCAACCTATTTTGCCTCTTTTAGCCTAACTCTGGGAGCAATAGCAAGCACGAGGGATAGGACAGTGTATGCGTGAACTAGAAAATAAGTTACACTAAACAGTTGCAGGGACTGAGAGGTCTCACTGGTGCTGACAGATTAGACAGATTAGATTAGATTAGTTTTCGTTCCATAGATCCGTGGTGAGGAGATCCTCGTGGACGTGGAACATGTCAATTTTTTTTTTAAAGCTGAAACAACAATACTAATAGTATGCATACATACAATACATCATTTGTTTCTATTAAAAAATTCGTCAATGGAGTATTACTTCTTAAGTAATAGAACCCAGTACGTTGTCCTCGATGGTGAGTGTTCATCGGAGATGAGGGTATCATCTGGAGTGCCCCTGGGAAGTGTGGTAGGTCCGCTGTTGTTTTCTGTCTACATAAATGATCTTTTGGATAGGGTGGATAGCAATGTACGGCTGTTTGCTGATGATGCTGTGGTGTACGGAAAGGTGTCGTCGTTGAGAGACTGTTGGAGGATACAAGATGACTTGGACAGGATTTGTGATTGGTGTAAAGAATGGCAGCTAACTCTAAATATAGATAAATGTAAATTAATGCAGATGAATAGGAAAAAGAATCCTGTAATGTTTGAATACTCCATTAACAGTGTAGCGCTTGACACAGTCACGTCGATTAAATATTTGGGCGTAACATTGCAGAGCGATATGAAGTGGGACAAGCATGTAATGGCAGTTGTGGGGAAGGCGGATGCTCGTCTTCGGTTAATTGGTAGAATTTTGGGAAGATGTGGTTCATCTGTAAAGGAGACCGACTGAAGCGTCTAGAACCGCACGGCCACACCGGCCGGCAGGCTGACTGCAGTACAATTTTATTGCCGCCAACTTATATTTCGCGGAAAGACCACAAAAATAAGATAAGAGAGATAAGGGCTCGTACAGAGGCATATAGGCAGTCATTTTTCCCTCGTTCTGTTTGGGAGTGGAACAGGGAGAGAAGATGCTAGTTGTGGTACGAGGTACCCTCCGCCACGCGCTGTATGGTGGATTGCGGAGTATGTATTTAGATGTAGATGTAGAAGGAGTTGGCCACTAGTAAGTCTTTCAGGCTCCTTTTAAACTGATCTTTATTTGTAACTAAATTTTTTATGTTTGCTGGCAGTGTTCGCGAATGCGACATTTAGTTCTGCAGTGACTTTTGCAGCTCTCGTCCTCTTATTTTTCACCATAATCCTCTTCAATGACAGTCTGTCACGATCATTTAAAACACACTTCCGTCCGCGTTGTGACTTAGTCGATGATATTTTTCCACTTCCCCTGTACGCGGTATAAATCTTCGATAGGATACGTTTTGATACACCAAAACCTGCAGCTCCCTTGGTTATGAAAGCACCCAGAAGACGAGCACCAACAATTTGCCCACGTTTGAATTCTCTTAGCTCTAACTTAAAGCACTACACAGAATACTCTTCTGACCACGACTGACACTTGCAACGTATTAGAGAGATTGCACAGGTGCTGTTCATGGTTTAAAACAACAGCGCAACGTGCAGGCTAGGTTAGCATCTGCATTTATGTTCAAGAACTCGTTTCCCGCGGTGCTTCCACATTTTTGTCTAGCCCCTGGAGCTCTAGATTACACAAAGCAAATTCAGAATCACGACAGGACCAGAAACCGAGGTACTTAAGTCTTGACGTTGGGGCGCAGCTTATCACAATACAGACGTACTCATTGGAACATTTGGTCAGTGGTAATTCGACTCTCTTGTGAGGCTATAAAAGCTAAACCAATGAATGAAGGAGATCTGGTTATAGGATGTCGTTTGAATAGATAAAGTTCTACGTGGATTAATAACGGAAAGACCGACCGTGGTTTAAAGACGAAATTCGTAAAACGGTGAGAAAGTTAAGGCAGTTGCACTTTAGCTTCAAAAAAAGAGAACGCGCAAACGAGACAGGCAAAGGGTTAGCAGAGATCGTGTGTCTGTGAAACGTTCTATGCCCAAAGTATACAACAGCTACCACCGCCATACCTTAGCAAAAGTTCATGTCGAGGACCGGAGAAAATTCAGGTCCTACATAAAATCGCTAAGCGGGTCTATAGCTCCTATCCAGTCACTCGTCGACCCGTCTAGTGTTGTAAGACAGGGTGAAAAGTATTTAAACCGACAAATTCTGGGAGGTTGTATGGGCCATGAAAACAAACATTTTTCCCTAGTGTCATTTTTTCCTAAGAGGATTATTTAAACCGGTGGAGGCCGTATTACGCTCTTCAGTTCAAATGGTTCAAATGGCTCTGAGCAATATGGGACTTAACATCTGTGGTCATCAGTCGCCTAGAACTTAGAACTACTTAAACCTAACTAACCTAAGGACATCACACACATCCATGCCCGAGGCAGGATTCGAAACTGCGGCCGTAGCAGTCGCGCGGTTCCGGACTGAGCGCCTAGAACCGATAGACCACCGCGGCCGGCCTCTTCAGTTGTTAGAGGGCGTATTACGCTCTTCATTTGTAGTAGTGCATTGTCCCTGTTTACTAATGGAGCGATACACCTGGAGTGAGTACACTGATATGGTTGGTGCGTACCACGTAGCGCACCACAACGGACGAGCTGCACAGCGAGTTTATCAACAATAATATCCTAATCACCGTATCCCGCATCATACGACCTTTGCTGATGTGTACCAACGTCTGCGTGAGACCGGGTCATTTAGCAGATTACCTGGACAGGGACGCCGTCGCACGGTAAGAACGCTGCAATTTGAAGAAGCTGTCTTGCAGCATATGGAGCGGGATCCTTCAATCAGCACTGGCGCAATTGCATGTAACATGGGGACGAATCAGACGAATGTAAGAACAGTGCTTCGAGAGCAACTGTTACGTCCATTTCATTTACAGCGTGTCCACAACCTGGAACCCGTTGATTATCCACCCAGAGCACAGTTTTCGCCGTGGTACCTGGAACAGTGTGAAATGTATCCTACATTTCCATCCTCTGTGTTGTTTACCGATGGAGCAACGTTCGGGCGTGATGGAGTCTTCAACATGCACAATTCGCATGTTTGGAGTGAGGATAACCCACATGCCACAGTTACTAGCGCTCATCAAGTGCGGTTCTTCGTTAATGTGTGGGTCGGTCTTCTTGGTGTCTGTGTAATTGGGCCGTATCTGCTACCTAGGCCATTAAATGCGCGGCACTATTACAATTTTGTCGCCAGAGCGTTGCCAGAACTGCTGGAAGACGTCCCGTTCCCTACAAGACAACGCATGTGGTGCCAACATGACGGGGCGCCGGCACATTTCAGTCGTCGCGTGCGTCGATTCCTGGACCGACGGTTCCCGGAAACGTGGATTGGCAGAGGTGATCCTGTACCATGGCCTGCTCGATCCCCAGATATCTCCCGTCTGGACTTTTCTTGTGTGGGGAGAGATGCGCAACCTTGTTTACGCAACTCCTGTAGCATCAGAAGAGGATCTGGTTGCCCGGATAGTAGCAGCAGCAGCAGGAACAATTCAGGATACTCCTGGGTTTTTTTCCCGTGTCAGACAGAACATGATCCGACGGTGTAACCTTTGTTAACGTGAAATGAAGGCATTTTTGAAAATCTACTGTAATTGAAATTGGGTTGGGTTAATGTGTTGTCTCTTGGTCATAAAAAAATGGAAACTTGTGTGTTGGTTTAATTAATTTGCCGCCAGAGAAATCTTCCTCTACCGGTTTAAATACTCCTCATAAGAGAAAATGATATTAGGAAAAAATATTTGTTTTGAAGTCCTCTACAACCTCCCAGAGTTTGTCGGTATAAATACTTTTCACCCTGTAAAAGATAGTAGAAGGAAAGCCGAAGTTTCCATTTCGCTTTTAAGAAATCTTTCAGGCAGGAGAACCGTACAAACATACCGTCGCTTGACGGTCGCAAAGACTTCCGTATGAACATAGTAATAGCCATCGCTGGCGTGGGTAAACGACTAAATGAGTTGAAAACAAATAAGTCTCCAGGCCCGGGTGGAATCTCAACTCGCTTTCACAAAGAGCACTTTATGACATTGGTTCCTTACTGAGGTTGTATTTACCGTGAATCTCTCTCCCAGCGCAAAGTCCCAAGCGAACCGAAGAAAGCGCTGGTCACTCCTGTATATAAGGAGGGCAAAAGAACAGATCCGCAAAATTACAGACCAATATCCTTGACATCGGTTTGCTGTATAATTCATGAACATATTCTCAGTTGTCATATAATTTCCTTGAGACGGAAAAGTTTCTGTCGATGAACCAGCACTGTTTTGGAAAGCATCGTTCATGCGATACTCAGCTTTCCCTTTTCTCAAATGATATACTGCAAACTATGGATGGAGGGTAACAGGCAGAATACATATTCCTTGATTTCCGAAAAACGTGTGACGCTGTGCCCCAACGCATACTGTTAACGACGGTACTCGCCTACAGAATAGGTTCCCAAATATGCGAGTGGATCGAAAACGTCTGAAGTAACAGAAAATTTTGGAAAGCTTTCTATCAATGTAGCGTAAACATCGAACGGTATAAAATTTTAAAATTCTGTAAAACAGTCTCGATCGTAACAGAAGTTTATTTAGGTTGGCAACCAGTTCCGGTCTATAACTTCACCATCTTCAGGCCTATGCACTGCAATAGAACGTATTCAGAGGGATATCAGCACAAAAAGCAGATAATATGGCAAAAAGCATCTAAAATAAAAGCTACAATGATAATAATGTACGATTTTATACCCGTGATGGAGGCTGGTGATGGCGGACAGATGAATATCCGAAAGAGCACGGACGTCAACTGCTGAATAAGACAGCGTTACTCGAGAGTATCCCTTTCGTTGCTACAGACGAGCTCTTTGCTTTCCGTGCTTAGGGTGCTTTTGTTATGACTGTACTGCTGGGCAAATGTGGGTGCCAGTGCTGAGAGACGGTGTTTTGGCCGATATGAAATACTTATCATTCGATTTTTCGAGGACTATTAGGTGAAAATATTTGATTTTCGCACATCTTACAGTCCGATATATTCACTTGATAAGGAACTGAATTCTATTTCGTTATCCGTTCGTTGCATCAAATTAACTAACACATGATACGAAATTTTGAAGACTTCGCAGAGATAAAAACGTACTGGGTAAACTTTGCGTATGATTGATTTGACCTCATACATCGCATGAATGAAATGTAAACAAGATATCGAAATTTTATTTAAAATTGGGAGCAGAAGGCTGTCTCATTTCGTTCTCGAGTTATTGGGTTTCATATCAGTGGGACGGTCGCGCGCGACGCACCCCCTCACGTTCTTGCGCATCTCCAATCACGTGCTCATAAAAATCGTTATCTCCCAAAAAGATTCAAGATATCTGAAACGAGGTTTTCTGCAAATGATAGGGCGCAGTGAGGCACATACGTTTTGTGATAAATAGTCGAAACCTTTTTATTTGACAAGATGTGGAAGCAACTCGTCCGGTGCAATTAGAAGTCGGCGGCTCAGGACACGTTCTGACGTATATAGGAGCACTGTAGGAAAATCCAAGGGGTGCGCGTACATACGTCCACAACAGCTGAGGAACGGCGTAGCAGGATGTGTAGAGACGCCCACAGCAGTGAAAGGGATGTATACTGTAAGATCCACCCACTGAATGCAGCATGACATAATTGAAAACCAATCATGTACTTCTTATATGACGGATGCTATACTGAATGGTGTTGTCGAATTTACAAGAAAAATAGATATAGAAATATATACAAGTACGACATAAATAAATGTTCACAGCAAATCCTATCATAATTAATTTAAAGTAAAGAAACTAAATAACAGACATGATTTGGTCGTTTATGTGTGTATATGGGCATTTGATAATCATGCCGAAAGTAGGCGCAGCAGAGTTGGCTGTACTTGGTTAGTATAGAAATAGCTTGTCGGTATCGATTGTCACATTCCAGCGAGGCTCACCATACACACCATGGCGAAGGACGGAACGCTGAGGATACAGCCGCTGTCTGATGACTTGGTAGTCAATCGTCGTGTTTCAGCTTCGGTAGACGATAGTAGCAAAGATACTGACTGCCACAATTCGGCCTCCAGTGGTCAGTCAAACCTTTGACGTCATCACTAGCAGGGTTTCTAGACTACTGTCAAAGAACCTAGCTATAAAGTCGGGCAAATACTGGCTTCAGAATCTCTATTTACTATTCAGAACTAACGAAATATTTCCCACATACAATAGCGCATTAACCTTATAAATAAATTCTGTGTTCAATAAGGTGAAAGTAAAGTACTCCAAAAAATATAAATTCTTCACCCCACTAACTGGCGGCAGAAAGTCGTGCAAATAAAATAGCATATTTGGTATATGTAAAACATGCGTCAGTTACATCAGTAAGAGAGTGAATAGCTGCTATAGAAAAAGAGTTTGTCAAATAATGTAGTATTTACATTAAAATCCTAAAATGCTTGGTTGAAGGAGAGAGAATCTGAGTGGTCATCCATGGATATAATGGATGTAACTATGGTATCATAATAGATACAACCATAATCTTCTTAACTAGGATTGTTGGAACGAATGGTAAGTGATACTGAATGGAGCTCTTGATTTTTTTATTATACATGAAGAGAAGGCTGCGGTTCTCTTACAATAAATCGTCAAAAAGCTCAAAGAAATATCTTTCTCTAAAGTCAAGCTGTTCATTCAACACCTTTAAAATGTGTACAAATTTCCATCTCCTATGGATACTAAGTAGTAATCTCATAAGAGTGTTATGAAGAATAATCAAGTTAGTGTCAATGGAACCTTCTGAACGTTTAATCTGCATCAAATGTTGACTGAACAGTGATATGTTGCAAGAGGTACCTGCTGTTGTTGCAAGAGGTACCTACTGCATATTACTTAAACCGCAAAGCAAAGTTTCATCCATTCTGCCGAATATACTGCTTATCACATCCCTGGCGCGATGTTTTATACACACTTAAATTTAAATAGCATACCTATTATTGTCTTGACAGTCGTGTTTCTCATTTTACTTTGTAGTAGCCTGTTAGTAGAGAATGCAGTGGCCACTTCAATGTTTTTAAGTAATATGTTTATTCTGTCATAAATAATTCCGGTATAAATCATTTTAGAACTTTTTCTGCAACTAGCTACAGGTGTGCTATTGGACTTTTGCAATTTATGAAATAAAGTATCAACTATATCAGCGTCAAAATGACTGAGTGTGCCAATTTGCTATAAGATACCTAACTGTCTCTGGATACAAATAGGCTCGAGGGCAATTTCAGCATTCTGTGAATTGCTGGTCGAAAAAATGCTTTTTTAAACTTAATAGGATGATGCATTTATGATCACACCAGATGCAGTTGGCTTTCTCTAAATTTTGAAACACTGTTTACCACTGGAATCAGACGCTGTCAAATCGAGAAAATTTATAATTATATTATTCTCATCTTCAATCATAAAGACTAATTTTGGATGAATACTGCTGAAAATGTTAGTCTCAGCATATAATTCTTCTTTGGACCCATTATATGAAATTATTGAGCCATTCACATACCTTTTGCGGTAGAGAATTTCATTTGCAATCTGCTAATTGATTTAAAAAAATTGTGATTCAATAAAATTCACAAAAATGTCAGTCACAGTACTGGTCAAAGAATTTACCATTGATAAGTCACATCTTTGATAATATATTTCATCATTAAATGAAAAATAATTGAAACTGACAGTATTTTGCATCAGGTATATAAGCTCATCTCTTTAATCTGTGTTCATAACTTTAGACCACAGTAAATTCTCTTCAGTAATGTTAATGGTTTCAGAAAGGGGTTTATTTACATGGAATTTTTAATATCTAAAGAGATGATGGTAAGAGAACCAAGTATGTGATCCTCAGCTGAAAGTGTTCATCAAAGACGAAGGTATTGTCAGGAGTACCCGGGGGAAGTGTGATAGAACATCTGTTATTTTCTGTATACACAAGTGATCTGTCGGACAGAATGAGCAGCAATCTGCGGTTGTTTGCTCATGGTATTGAGGTATATGGGAAGCTGCCATCGTTGAGTGACTGTAAGGAGTATCAAGATGACTTATACAAAATTTCCAGTTGGTGTGATGAATTGCAGGTAGAATCCTTTTGCAGGTTCTAGATCATTCAGTTCTATGAAAAAAAAATATCCATAAATCACAAAATCTCTCAGATTCCCTCAGAATTTCGCGATTTATGTCATTCTTTCTATAGAAAAAAAATACAGAACCTACAAAAGGATTCTACTTTCTTTTGAATCATTCAGTGCATTCAACTCAATCCTAAGAAAAATAATGAAGCAAATGAGAAAGGAAATGACCAATTTTTTATATACACTTTTTATATTATATTATATTTTATTGATTTGAAATATGTTTTTTATTTTTTTAATTATTGTTTAGTAGTTCCAGGGGGATGCTCATCCATCCTGAGATCCCATGTATATTTTTCTCTTCAAGTAAATTAAGTAAGATAAGAAATTCACACCAAAAATTCCAAATTATGGAATCCATTATTATGTAATTTAACACTCAGTTTATAGTTATGAGATCTGGAACAGATTGTACGTATGTACAGTAGTGGACTGCCTATCGAGCAGGTCAAAATATTTCTAAGTACTGAGTTGTGGTCTTGTTATATTTGCGTGTATCGATAACATAGACTCTAAAATATTTTCAATGTGTGGACTTTGGATATTTCGAGTTAGGTAATCTAGTATGAACTTTAAAAATTTACTATGGTTGTTTTTGAGAGTTATCTGCACTCGGAATTTAGTTAGTTCGTAGTTGTGGGACTTTAAATTTAGACTTATGCTAAAGGAACTTCAGTTATTTTTTTCTGTGATTTTCCCAGAAGTTTGTGTGAACATGATATAGTGTTCTGTTTTATTTAAGCCCTCACTCAGACGATTATTATTTCAGTGATGAACGATTATTAACTATGATAAGTGTTGCTGGAATTGAAATAAACATAGTTTTGTTAAAATTTATAACACAGCGAGTAGTGAACGTTAATTGCGCTACAGATTCCTGCTTGTATTTATTTGAAATTTGTGACTGGATTTATTTAGGGCTGATGTGACAGATGTGTTGGTTGGTCATTAGACTGCAGCATAGTCAACATTTAAAAATCCAACCACATATTTCGGAGGCCTTATCAACAGTGACTTTCTGATTTATAATTTTTTGTGCAGTTGCACGTTAGGGCTCACGAGCTATTGATTGAACAATTATTTTGAGGAACCACTAAGTTCTAGGTTCTCCATTCACTACTCATAATCCATATCGTCGCATACAGTTCGACTAGTAAGAGAGGATTGTCTCTCTCACTAAATTGAACAGTTGCACAGTCCCAGGCTGAGTTATAGACCTTCATTGCAGGAGGCAGGCAGCATCTTAAGTAGTCCTATATGTGGCATGCCGGCTGGAGCGCGCTAAGCCCAGAGCACTTGACTTGGCACCAGCAGCAGAACCCTAGCTACGAACAGTGACAGCGTGCGAAGAGGATGACTGGTTGAGCCACGTAGAATAGCATAGTCGTAGACTTATAGACCCATGGACTCATAGATTCGTGGACCAACATAGGTCCCTGCCTCAAGACTGGTTTTGTGCCCCTCTTTTGCTACAATATTGGTTTTGATCATTAATAAATCACAAAGATACACGTATTACTTGTGTCTGGAGGACATGTGATATTACTCCGCTGTACCCTATCAGTTTTTTGCGGTGCAAAAAATCTACTTGGTAAAAATATTTCTTTTTGCAACTTATTGTCTCACATCTTCACTCAATGATGGACTAGATTTATTTTTGTTATTCGTTATCGTTACTGTGATTAATCAAAATTATGAGTATGAAGTGGTAAAAACGCGATGTGTATATGTTGTGTTTGGTTCAGTTTAGGTCTCACATTGCTGCTTATGAAATATAAACAACGTATCGAAATTGTATTTAAAACTGAGAGTAGACTGATATCTATTCCCATTCTTGAGGTATTGGTTTGTATGTCCATTTGCATCGGGAATCATGTGGTTATAACGCCCTTTGCATTTCATATATTGTTCAAGGTAGCCAAATGAGATTTTTGAAAATGATGGTATAAAAAGAGGTTGTTGTATGATTAATACTCAAAACTTCGTTATGTGTCGTGGTATGAAAGTAACTAAAGTTTTTTCGATAGAATGGTGGACCCTTTAACACCATTTAACGTCTTGTCAAAAAAGAATATAGTGGCTAGGCACACATTAATATTTACGCAATTCTCTCTGGACTATTGAGCTTTATTCAAAACTTATTTGTTGTTACACCATAAGATGTAACTGCTCTGCAATTATATTTTTTAATCGTTTTAGTTTGCATCAAGATCTTTGGTTTATTTACAAACTTGAAAGATGGCTGTTACATCGAAACCCTCGTACTTCGTATTTATGAGTTTGATATTTCTCACATTCAAGTAATTTATCATACTTGCTGCTGCAGGACTACCGCAAATATGCTACTCTGTACCTAGTATCGATTGTGGACTGTTTGGTTACCTGTGGAGTAGTGTGTGAAGTTGACAGGAAGCATTCTTTGGATTTATGGGTGAATGGGTGAATGAGCCAGTCAGATAGCTACACTCTGGGCTAGAAACACTTGGCTTATGATGGGTAAAGAAGAAATGTGGTTGCTGTTAAACGCCATGTATAGCTGGATGCTGGTTCATGAGATGATACAGTGTTACCAGGCTACATACAGAAAATGCACATTAATGATTCACGACAAACAAATGGTTCATGCTTAACTATCTTCTTGATTCACATCGCAAAGTTGCTGTAACTTTTCATGTGTTCGATTTTCGTCCCATATGTTAATGTTGGTTCTTTGTTTCTTTGTGAGGTGAGCTCATTTCGAGGCTTAGTACTGAATCTGATTACTGTTAATTCATCTGAATCCTACTAACAGTTAATTTAGCCACTCTCTGTATTAGTGAATCACAGAAAATGCCTTGCGATCTGTATTGGATCATATTTTTTTTTAATTTTCTTTCACTTTGGCTGATTGTAATATCACATGTCATCCAGACACAAGTAATACGTGTATCTTTGTGATTTATTAGCTTTGATGAACTCTTCGACATGAATTTACATTTAAACATTCTTTACAATCATCTTACTTGTCATGTATTCTTCAACTTAAATAAATTAAGCCAATTTGTATTCAACAGTTCATACACTATACATCTTGATCTGAAATCGTGTTACTTGAGTACCGCACGTGGTATAAATTTCATGATTTTCTCACTGCTGTTTACGTTAACAACAATCGTAATCACTAAGAACTTTATTTTTTACATTTCTGTGCAAGATTTTAGCAAACAAGGTAGCTTTTGAAAGCTGTAGCAGCAACCAGAGACACACGGTTCGTTCTACAAAAAATGTTTTTATCCTATGTCCTATGTCTTGTGTACCACTGCAAAAAAACTCGAAGCACAATCCCATTCTACTGCAAATTGATATCAGGCACGTTGTTTAAAGTACTTTACCCTTATGATACGTGTGGCATGAGTGTTCATGTGTAGGATTTAAATTAAGTTTCATTTTTCTACGCCCACTACAAAACATTTGCGCTATAAATTGAGTGTTAGCCGTGAGTGTAAATTTCCAAATAGTCTTTGTAGTCAGACTGCGTTCTTAAATTTGATTCATGGATCAAAATTTTTTAAAACTGAGAGGGAATATTTTTCCGATCAGAACATATGCAGATTTATCTCACATGTAACCCAAACGTATAAACGTAGCAGTAAGTTTACGATTTGTAGACTTTTCTCCCAGGAACTGTTCGTTGTGATTTTCTGACTGTTACCTACTTACTGGAAACTTTGTACTATATTTTACCGTATCAGTGTAAATCAAAACGCAATTTGGCTTATTCCGCCAAGATCTTTCCTTGTAAATATTCTGATTATGTACATATGTGGGAAAAATACTTTTTAACTTTCATTCAAATGCTGTGGTTATTTTATGTCTCTTTGTGTTAGTGTGATTAGAAACTGTTCATGGTCTGTCTTTCACTGCAGTATTTATTTCATAATTGCTTGTACATAGGTCACTGCTTTTGTATTTGTGATGACCTCGATACAGACTGAGGCAACACGAGCTCAAGTGCAAACATCGAAGCATTGTCTTATCTTCGAAGTCAAAATTATATGAAATTATCTCTTTTATCTTGTGTTCCATGTGTTTGGTAGTGGTATATTTACTACAGCGTGATTTCAGTCATTTCATGTATTGAGGGTAATAAACACAAATACAATGTATTAATTAATATTCGCCATGTACATATTATTAAATTGAGGCTAGTATTTTGCTCTAGTGGTGAGCCCATACTGAACGGTTCGTGAATAGATATTCCATCTTCTTTTGTGTGTGCGTGGAACAATGGATCCTGGTAACAACACAATGGTAAAGCAAGAACAGCTAGTTTTACCATTGGCCAGTAACATTTTACCAACACCAGCTACCCAAATGGCAACATCAGTGCAGGCTAGTGGAACAGAAACAGTAACGAGAAGATTCCACCTCTCTGTCCCACCAAAGAACAGCTATCACTCACACTAGTGGATGCCATCATTCACCTACGTGTGATCAAAACTGACACGAATCAGTTTACATTGGTTGTGTTACAATTGGGGACAAATTAACGACGTACTAAAACAGCAGTGTTATAGATCTCTTAAGAAAACCTTTCTGCAGCGCCTGTGCTATCACCTGAATCACCTGACTCCCCTTCTCAAATACTTTGATGACTGTGTGCACTAGCCGGCAGTGAACTTCTGTCAGAACAGTCAGTGTGGATCTATTGGCTACTCAGATTGCCTATAAATATTAGAGCGCATATGTCCACATCTGCCGGCCTTCCAGTTGATGATCTGGCATACAAAGCAGAGGCTATTGCTGTTGCTTGGAAAGATGACAGTTCGTTTGTGTTGATTAGAGATGTTATGGAGGGAGGAGCCGAATCACGGTTTCCTACATTCGTCACGTCGGGTGGACTGAAACTGCTCACTGATCCGCCACAACAGCTACCAAAACAGGCAGAGCCATTTGTTAGTCAACTGCTCACTGAACTTCCAAGAACTACCGCCAAGCTGGAGTGACGTGCAGATGAAGGAAGACTTCGCGTTCCCCGTAATTCTAAACGAGAGAACTCCAACTGGTGTTGGTATTATAGACGCTTTGGTCATGTTGCCAGGCAATACACGAGCCCATGCCATTATCCGAACTACAGTAACGGATGCCAGTAAGAATGCGTGCTCATCAATGGGAGATGAAGCACTTTACTTGCTATAAAAACATAATAGTATTTGCGGCTACCGGCTCTCGCCAGCTTTTTGCACAAAACAGTGTGAACAGTGGCCATTACCCTATAGACACAGGATCAGGAACCAGTGTGTATCCTAAGGGACTATATGAATTCTGTACATCTTCAGCACTTCCCTTACTTATGGCAGTGAATAATTTTGCAATTGCCACATATGGACAGCAGAATTTGTCAGATCTGGATAGAGATTTCTGCCCCATGTGGACATTTATGATAGTGGATGTGAGTGGTACAATTAGTGAAGCAGACGTCCTTCACCATTCTTCCACAGTGCCGGACTTGAGCAACTGCTGTTTAATCAAATGCCTCTCTTGTGCATCGGGTCGTATAGTGTGTGATGCTGTCTACAAGCATCGCTTGAAGATTTCCGAGAAGGCGACTTACGTGCTGGTTTTACATAACTCGGTGCGACACTCATCACAAGAAGAAAAACACATGCGTATGTTACACGGGATGAACTCAAAACAGACTGTGCTCAGTGTTAACGAAACTTCGACGTGGAGAGAAGCTTATGAGATATTCAGCACAAGGCATCTGTGAGATCGAAGTGAAGCATGTCAAGTTCATGTGATCATAGGGGAGCAACAAAAGAGAGCTAAAACTGCTGCTATGCAGACTGAGTTGGACAATGTCATGAAACTATTGCAGTGTTTGGACAGCTCTGCTGAGTTACCCAATCTGAGTTATATGGATACCTCTGTGCCAGCTGCCAACGTGTTGATGCATGCTGACGAAGACCTCTGTCAACAGCTGCTCTAAGACTTTCCTGTACTCACAGACACAGTACTGACTGAGAGATAATGGTATCATTCCACACAACATCACAACCAGACCATATCTGGACAACCTGTCACTGTAAGACCTTGGCGTTTACCATTGGATAAATTACACGCCACATTGTTAGATTTCAATAAAATGCATTCAGAGAGAACAGTCACAAGATTTGCAAATTATTAGGAAAAAGAATGGCTTGTGGAGAATGTGTGAGGACTATAGAGTCTTGAACACACATACCATTACAGACAGATATCCACTTCCAAATGTTGCTGATTTTAAGAATACCGTGTCTGATGCATGTATTTTTAGCATGATAGATTATACAAAGACATTCTCACAAATATCGATGTCAAAGACCAATAAGCACTAATCCCATTCGGGCTATTTGAATATAATACTATGCCTTTCGACCAAAGGAACATTGCTCAGACATGACAGCACTTCATGCACGAAGTTCTGCAAGGGATTGCTTTCGTTTCCTGCTGCCAGGATGATATATTGGAGTTTTCTGAGACAGGGAAGCAGCACATAAAGTATTTGTGGATGCTGTTTGAAAGACTAGAGAGTTTTGGAATAGTGACCAATTGTGATAAGTGTGTCTTTGCCAAAGATGAAGTGTAGTGTTTAGACCATACAGTATCTCACGCAGGTGTCTCACATCTTCCTGAAAACGTGGGCTGTATTCTGCAGATTCTCCTGCCCCCTACGTAAGAAGACCCAAAAGATTTTTGGGAAAGTTGAACTGATATATAAGACATCTACCACATTCGACACAGGTACAGAAACCTCTAAATAGACTGTTCATCGATAAAAACACGGTTAGCAGCAGAAGGGTTCCTTTGACAACAGAAGCTGAAGGTGCAGTTCGTGACCTAAAAATTGGACTGGCGAACGCTACCATGCTAGCACACCCAGTTGCAGGTGCTGCTCTGGCATTCATGCTTGATGCGAGCGAGACGGCTGAAGATATAGTGTTGCAACAGTTCGTTTCTGCAAACTTGTAACCACTAGCCTTCTTTTCTAAACATCTTTTGGCTGAACACCACAATGGAGTGCATAACCTAGAATCACTTGCGAAATACTTGGCAGTGAAACATTTTAGATGTTGACTGGAATGCCATCATTTCAAAGTTTTTACAGATCTTGCAGCCAGTGACAGAATTCAGTTTGCCTCATCAGTGCAAACACGCTGAGATCATTGCACAGTTTACGACTGACATCCATCACGTTGTAGATGAAAACAATGTTGTAACAGATTTTCTGTGTTGGAACTGTGCAAGCTTTAGTGCAGTTGACTGGGTGATTTGGTGGCGGAACAAAAACAGATACTTTCATCTGACAGGTTACAGTTAACTCAAATTCCACTGTGTTGTGGCTAGTGCACATACTGAAGCAGGGAACACACCAAGAGGTTTGATGTGACACATTGGGTAGCATAATACGCTCGTTCATTCCTACAAAATGGCGGCATAGGATTTTAAACGTTTACCATACTCTATCACATCCCAGCATTAAAACATCTGCAAAACTGGTCGTGGGTAAGATGATGCTTATAGGGGATGCCAAAGCTGAAAAGTTTCCAGGCATGTATTTACGCCTGTGGATTGCTTCCCTACCCCTTCAGGAAGGTACCTGCACATAAGTATTGACATTGTGGATCCTATCCAATTCTCTGACAGATTTCGATACTTACTTACTATGACTGATAGGTTAACCAGGTGGCCTGAAGCACCATCTGTCCCAGATATTGTTTTGCATCAACATACAGTTCTCTAGCCAATTGTTGGTTCACAAAGTTGGGAACTCTGCAGATAATTACTATGGACAGGGGCAGCCAGTGCGAGGGTTAACTGTTCGAGGAGCTCTTGAAGTGAATCTGACGCAAACATTTTCACACTACGTACAATCATCCCGCAAGCAGTGGAGATGATAGAACATATGCATCGCTGTTTAAGGGCGTCACTGACACGTCGCGCTGAAGTCCGATAAGACGCATTGCCTTTGGTGCTACGGGGATTGCCCACGGCGATAATAGGAGATTTGGCTTGTTTGGCCGCACATCTCGGGTATGGTAAATGGTTACGAGTACCGGGAGAGTTCTTTTCCGCCGCACTTGTTCCCCAGCTTCCGCGAGAGGATTCGGCAGCATTCTTACGCCAATTATGTTCGCGTGATTAAAAGCAGTGATAAGACTTTCACAATAGAGAAAAAGAGCAAGGAAGAGAGACTTTTATTTGAACACCACAAACCATCATAAATAGAGGACACCACACTTGTAACTACCAGCGCTCTGATCCACTTACCACTTCAGGCAGAAGTACCAGAGAGTGACGCGTGGGAACCGCTAGTACATGCACAAGTTCCTAGTCTATTGTTAAAATCTCTTACAAAATCGACGCTAATGTTCACGCGGTCTGGCAGATAAGTAATATGCAAGTTTACTCTCATCAGACAGACCCCTGGTTTGGCAAAAAAACAGATCGCGACAGTAAGCTGAAGTCTATCAGACAAGTCAATAAGTCGACAAGATGCAGGACGAACTGCAGCTCTATGAGAAGGTGGGGGTTTGGTGGGGCGACCTCGGTAGAGACTGATTCGACACTAGTTCGAGTGCAAGCATTCAAGAAATGACTTATCTTTGGTATCGAAATGATATAAAATTATCTATTTTGTCCTATGTTCTTTGAGTTCGGTAATGGTGTGCAGTACTACTGCGTTATCTACTGATTTCAAGTACTGAGTGCAGTTAATATGACTGAAAGGTATTAATTAATATTTATCACATACGTATAATTGAATTACGGCTAGCATTTCCAAATACATTCCTTGTCAGTACATTTTTCTGTGGGTAACAGTACTCAGTGTGAACTACAATCTACATTCTTCTATGCTATCAGGCTTGCATAAAAAATGTCTGATGTGTGTTCACTCTACATGAAGTTGAGTGATTATTTCTTACAGCATTGCTTTCATTGTGTTGTATTTGCTTATTACACACTGAGATGTATCTTACTTGTGTACGCTGTTTAGCTGTTTGTAAGCCCAGTTACTGTATGTTGCAGATGACGGAGTTGATTATACTGTGAAATCATTTATAAATAACAGTAGAGAACCTTAGTTAAATGTCTAGACGTTTAAAAAGATCTGGGTGCTATATTGCATTTGATTTGCCTGTATTTAAATTTTTGATGTTGAAAGCAATCTTTATGAGTGGCTCTGGGCCAGTTGAAGATGCTTTTGAATTCCAAGAACATGCTTGAGCAAACAGTAATTATATTTATGTGTTTTGTTCTGCCTTTCTACGCTTATTGAGATTAGAGCTTAATACTTCTGCACTTATTATTCAACATATTGTAAACATATGCTCGTGAAAATTTGTTACTGGTGTGTGGAAGTGCTTAACGAGAGAGCAATGAAACACTTTCTGCTTTTTCTTGCACTTAAATTGAAATTATAAATTTTGTTTGTCATACTGTAAAGTGAATTTATCGTTACATTTGTGTTTGGAATTTGCATTGGAGTTTTTATAGCTATTATGTGGTCTGCTATTAGTCAAGAAAGTTGTGAAGTACTTGTGAATGACTATTAGGAGCGAAATATTTTGAATCACAGATTTGGTGAGGATTTTCTTACAGTTTATTGTAGTATTGCTGTGTGGTCGAGGCCAGGCAAGCTACAATGATTTTTCTTCAGAATTTTTTCTTTGTGTGTTACTGCAGATATCTGAGACATGTTTTCAGATTATATGGGACCAATGATAGCTTTTTATTCGGTGAAAATGATATTCTCTTTGATTTTCATTCTGCGTTCAGGAGATATGAACTTCCCGCTAGGAAGTGTACAGAACTGTCTGTACCAATATTCTGTGTACAAGTTTCATTATTGTACCTGAGGTGTGAAATTCTGACTGGCATTAAATGTATTTTATTTTGTGGTATTTTGGATTCAGAGTTGTTATTAATGGTTTATTGGAGTTATGTCTGTACAATAGAGTACACATTTGGATTTGTCACGTTATCAATTAGTAAGTAAGGGAATTCGTTGCTGGAGCTCTTTTGGCTTACTGAAACAAATAGTCTCATTATAGTGGAAAGTTTGGAACGAGTTTGCTTAACTGTCCAGTGGCGGAAATTAGTTCTGGAGAGAGGTTGGCACACAGACTGTAGAGTAAAGATTTCAGCCCTTCACCCCCTATGGTGAAGCTGAGGAGACTTTGTGTATAGTTGAGTATAAAATAATTGTCATATTGCTTAAGGGCGCTAAATAAATTGCAATAAACAATTTTAATGTTTTTATAATATTTATTTACTTAGAAACAGTGGATTTTCAGCTTTGAAAACTTTTGTGATCTGAACAGGCTTGAATCACTATTGAACAATGTGTGCTGTGATTTGAAAGATTTCATGTTTGAAAGATTTCATGCTGCTAACACTAACTGGCTATAGGTTTTTGTTATGACACAACGAAACAACAATTGCCTGGTCAGAACTGTGGGTTCTTTGATTGATCTGGGAGATGACTGATCAGAACTACAACATATGAAACATTAGTTCACTTTATTACAAGAATTATAAAAAGATGTACTTAACTTTATACTATCCATTGCCACAGGAGTGTGTCGAAAATTTACAACTGTCTTTGAACAGTACAACATCACTTGTTGCACACAATTACAAACTTTTCTGTTGAAGTACAGCATTTATAAAAGTACAGTGTCGTCTGAGACATGAATAGCACTAGTGTTCTAACTTGATAATGTTGATTGCTTCACCTGAGGTAGAGAACTGGTCCTGAGGAAGTCCATGCTCGGCTCTATATCGACCTCTGTGCTGTGACACTCCAGTGCTGAGAGAGAAGGCATGTATTTAGAAGCTCCTTCCACTTCTCACCACAGATTGCAGTGACATCACTAATGTCTGTGGTATCGATGCGCACTGCTGACTTCGGTGTGGTACCGCAATTTTTGGATGATACCACAGTTTTCATGAATACTAAGCCTTTGTGAAGCGATAATTTAAATTTTTTCATGCATGGTGGTGTTTGTTCATTTTCTAATTTTGAATATTCTGTTGGTTATTAAGGAGAAGAATTGAATATTATTGTCTTCTGTTGGTTATCTGCACATGCTTAATACCGAATTTGATGGATCAGTGAAGAATTATTATTTTTATCAGCTGTTTGACTTGTGCCCATTGCATTTCTGTGGCTTGTTGTGTTAATCTGAGTGAGTGGATTACTCTAATGGTTCCTTTGCTATTCATTAAAAATGGAGAAGTCTATTACAAGTCAGAGAGGTGCGTAGAACAATAAGCTGGGTAGGAGTTTAGATAGAAGTGAAAAGTAATAAGTTGGTAGTGCAGTTTGACTCTAGTCATGGTGATGAAAAGGTGCTTCCTGGTGATTCAAGTTTATACTAAATAGTCAAGTAGAGAGTACAGAGGCTTGTAATTCAGCTGTTGTGACTGAGGAGATTAGTGATGTTCCTATGAGTGGGGATGTTAGTGATTCGGAGGTGATGTTACTACTAGAATCCATGAGTAGTTCTGATATTGGCCAGATAATTCTACCGTTTGTACTGCCATTTTCATATTGGTTAACTGAATGAATGAGAAGATCGGTTCCTTAGAGAACAAAATTGTTACTGTAGAGGGGAGTCAGGTTAAATTGAAAGAGTTTAGGGATGAGAAACATAAATCATTCCAAGGGGATTTCTATATTCTAAGGGGAGAGTGTGTAAAAAAGAAGATAGAAATGTCAGAGAGATTAGATGCTAGCTCAACTCAGAGGTTCGTTAATCAAATACATGAACAGGTGTTGAATCATTCTACTGTGTTGCAAAGTATTAAAAAAGGTACTGAAGGATTAAAAATCAGGTCAGAAAGAGATGTTTTAGACATTTGGGAAGAGATGAAAAAGGCTGTTAAGAACGATGACGACCTAGATAGTGCTATAGACCAGTTAGTAGTTAACGCTACACAAACTTCAAATGAGACAGTGCCAGACTTTGCTGATTTGGAAGAAGTGACACCACTGTTAAGATTTAAGAAAGGGCAGATGGCAATTAGTAGGAGAAGGAGAGCGTTAGGTCAAGAATTGCAAGAACGGATGTCTAAAATTGAAGCAAGGATAGGTTAAAGTTTCTGGACTTCATTGCTATGGCCAGTGATGTGTCTGATGATGTCGGCTTGGCTCATGAAAAGGAGCCAGATCCTGAACCTCATCATGAGAGGAGAACTCATGGAAGTGCAGGTCACTTTTATTGTGAAGATTTGAGTTGTGCAGGGATACTTAGGTTAGATTACAATATGTTCTTATCAGTGAGTAATTTTCAAATGTTTAGAAACACATCAGACAGCATTCATCCTCATGCTTGGTTAGAGCAGTTTGAGTTTTCACTTCCTCCCACTTGACCTGTGTATCACAAAAGTGAATTAGTGTGTGTTTACTTGGAAGGAGAGACCATTCTGTATATGCATACATTAGCTCATAATTAAGAGTCGCACAACGAATCTTGTCACTTTTTCTTGTCTTCACACTGGTCTGAAGCAGTTCAAGTAAAACATGGAATTCTTCTGATGACAAATTTCAATCAGTTGAATTTCACAAATCATGCTCATTTCATTGAAAATGTGTTGTTAAAAAATCAAACTTTAACACCCAATACAGACCTGCTGAGTTAATTCGCATTTGTGTAATGAAACTTGCCAGTCGTTTATGACAAATCATTCCTGCTCGTCATAGCAAAGATGATCTTGAAGATTTTCGCAGTTTACTCCAAGAGATAGAGTATGCCAGTGATGAAAAGAACAATCTTAATTCTGGAGACAATCAGTTAACATATCCTGAACCCAGACCACAGAGGAACAGAAATTATGATCGTGAGCAACATGATTTGGATAGAGGCAGATGTGGCTATGACAGTCAGAGGAATTGGGAGGTTTTCCCTGATCAAAATGGAATCAGGAATTTCAGAAGAGGAAGAAGCAGCTTCAATAATACCTGTGCTCACTGTCGTAGTAGTGAAAGAACAGTGATAACTGTAAATGGGAAGATAAATATTCAGGTTCATGCATCACTGATGTGCCATCAGCTGATCCAAAGAACAATGTACGTGCAGAGTACCCACTGCCAAGAGAATGACATTTTCTTCCTGCAGTGAAAGTGGTAAACGAGAGCTATGAAAAGCTGAATACGAGCCTATTGCAAGTGAATGTAGTGTTCATGAAATTCTATTGTGCACTGCCAAAGTAATGGTTTACTTTACATGAGGCATGGAATGAAGATCTCGGCTGTTAAAAATGATAAGTGACCCTCGTTAGGAAACTGAGTTATTACATGTAAAACATGGTATGTGATATACTTTAGGCCTGTCAGCTGGAAGTTCCACGATAAGCAGAGGAGTAGCAGCTTTATCACGAAATTCAGGTTCTAGCTAGTGGCGACATTGGGACGATGAGTGCATGTAAACTGTCGTCAGTGCCACAGACGTTGCTGCCTTTAGTCCTAACAAGTGCAGCGGCCGTGCCAATAACATTCTTTCCAGGAATGAGCTGTATGGATCTGAGGATGATGTGGATACACAAGACATCTACAACTATCCCCGCCTATGTTCTGGAACGGAAATGTGAACCATCAAGTGTTACTAATCGGATAAAGGCGAATACTTAATTAAGCAAGTAAACAATGTTAATCACATCACACACCATTGTATGAGCATTTATGTGACAGTGCTATGGTAACGTGCTTGTTTTTTTATAAAGCATTACATGCAGCTGCATCTTTACCTTGAAAAGCATGCAAACAAAATTCAGTTATGTATTCACCTGCGTACGCACATTATTCCTGCCTTTATACAAGGTGGAGCGGTTAATATGTTTGTGGAAATATCTGGGCTCTACAACCCAGATGAAAGAAAGCTTGTAATAAAAGTGTTGCGTCTCGAAAGGGGACATCCAATGACACTAAACTGGACACCCCTGCCCCACCCCCAGAAGTAGGGAGGGAGTCAACTTGGAAATATTCAAAAGGAAACCCCAATTCTTATTGTCGATTCGAATTCTCTGGGAAAAAATTAGTAACTTTCTTAAGGAACAGTTTTATCGCTGCGTGATGGATGGCGCTGTAATCGACACAAATCAGAAAGGGTTACATACCGTTGAAAAGTGATAGGGGAATATTCGATGTATTAATCATTGTTTGAGGTACGTTTTGTACCATTAAAATAACCGTCTGTGATGCACTGACGACGAACATGCGTCGCAGTCCGTGGTCAAACTCTCGCTGTAAGTTCAACACCTCTAGGTGCAGCTAGGATATAGTTCCATTGTGTCGAACACGACTGTGGCCGTACCGCGAGTAACGGACAAGGAAACGGGGGGCGAAGCGGTCGCGGTTCACCTTACTGCAGACATTCGCGCAGCAAACATCTCTTCCTACGTGTGCAACGATGTTGACGATTGCAGTCAGGGTAGATATCAATGATTCGTACTTTGCGTCAAATAGGCATGTAGGTGAAGCCCGTCGACGGAATGAGAACTTTTTTTCTGAGAGGAATGCTCCTTCTGTAACGACATTTCGGAGAATTATCCATCTGTTTATTGCAATTGGAAGTGTTCAACACACACGAAGAATTCGCCCACGGCCTGCGACGAACGAAAACACCGCAATGGATGTTTTAGCTGTAACTGCGTATCCTCACATTAGTTCGCGGCAAATCGCACGAGTTGCAGGTATTTCACGACAAAGTGTTCTTCATGAACACAAATACAATCTATATCACCTGTCGTTGCATCAAGCCCTACCCAGGGGCGACTTTCAAAGCAGCTTGAAGTTCAGCATTTGGGTACAACAATAACTAGTGGCCAATGATGATTTTCATTCACAGGTACTTTTCTCTGGTGAAGCAGCGTTTAGGTATCATAGTCACTTGAATCGATATAATATGCATTACTGGGCAGTGGAGAATACCCACTGGTTAAGGCAAGTCGAGCTTCAGTGCTACTGTTGCGACGTATTAGGTACCGGGATATTTGACCCAAACTTCATAGACGGTAATGTCAATAGTCGAACGTATGGCGACATTTTAGATAATATTTTGTCAGTGCTACTGGAAGATGTCCCACTTCAAACAGGAATAGATATGTGTTTCAACACAATGGCTGTCCAGCGCATTATTTGTGAATATCTCGTGAAGTTATGAATCGACATTTTCCTAATCGATGCATGTGGATTGTCTTACAGAAATAGGGTTGCAGCTTGTTTTGCAGTAAACGGGCGCCATTTCGAAATCTGCTTCAGTAAAACATAAATATGTGTGAGAGGCAAGGGCATGTACCTAAGACAAGTACCCCAATGGTGAGACGCAAGGGGACTCACCTAAAATAAGCACCCCGATGGTGACAGGCAAGGGGACTCACATTAAAAAAGCACGTCAAAGGGAACAGAATACTACTATTACTACTACATCCACATAGTTGCTCCTGGGTAACGCTAAATGTAGTTGTTACTCTACTGATAAACAGACCAGTGACCTGTTACAACCGCTTTCCATTTCGGCGCCATATGTGAAGGTAATTAAACCAACAATGTGGACACGGTAATGTGTTATGGTGTAGAGAATCACGTCTGGTTGCAATAAAACACTGGTTTCGCATTACAGTATCTAAGAATACCACCCTTCTACCCTCCTGTGATCCTGATCAGTTAGCTGATTTCCTGAGATACCATCATGTTGCAGATGACTGTAACCCATTTTGATTTGTGTCGATTACGACGCCATGTATCACCCAACGGTAAAAATTGCTCCATTGAAAAATTACGTAATTTTCCGGAGGAGCCGTATCCACAATAAAAATTGAGGGTTCCTATCGAATATTTCAAAGCTATCCCCATCCAGATCCCTGGAGGTGGGGCAGGGGTTCGAGTTCAGAGTCACTGAAAGTCCCCCTTCTAGATGAACAGCTGTTATTGCTACCTTTTTGTAATCCAATGTGTAGTTTTCCATATATTTCTCAAAACAGTTGTAACTGTCCTGTATATAATTTCTAAAAGTTTCTCACTCAGTAAACAAAAAATTTGAAAGATTTAAAAATAAAAAAAGGGTAAAGATAAAATATTTCTATTTTTTCTTTCATTCTTTGTTTTGATTTAACATTTTTCGCTAAATGTTCTATATTGTGCATCGTATGGTTTTTATTTTTCCATACATAATTATGTACACAAGTGTATCAGCTGGTTATTAGCATTAAAAATAGCACACAATGCCATTGCCATTTTTTGTGTCACTACAATGATTTTCTATGTGCCATGCTTATGACATAGATAGGATAATTTTAATGAAATTGTGTGGAATTATGAGACCATCCCATTTCAATTATGTAACGCATTTAAAATCACAAAATATATCATATGGCTCTGTACACATTGCCCATCGCTCTCATTATTGATTATTCTATAAAATTTTTTGATAAGGTAGCTTCAGGTTAGGTGAGGTAAGTTGTAACACGGAATATATTGAGGAAAGTGTATCTAGGAAGAGGCTCAAGATATAATTTATTAGTAAAGCATTTCACTTACACTGACGTCTTTCTGGGCAAATCAGGATGTCTTCATTATTAATAATGGAATGTAGAATTTTTGTCTATTTTATAATTAAATAAAAATAATTTTATTCCATTATATTGTCTTAGTATATTTTCTAAAACTGATTATTTTATACTACTGTATCCTGGTAATGTATATGATTTATGAAATGTTTATTGAAATTTACTGAAGTAAATTTAGTTTCTTGTACCTTTCGTGTCAGGATTTATCAATATTTTAGTACATATATAATTATTTCGATTTAGGTTGATTTAAGATAACTCATAATAAGTGTATCGTAAGCATACACGGCTAGCCGCACGGTATAACGCGCTGCTTCCCCAGCGGGAAAAAGTGCCGGTCCCCGGCACGAATCCGCCCAGCGGATTAGTGTTGAGGTCCGGTGTGCCAGCCAGAGAGCACAGTAGTGTGAAGAATTCTGTGGAGCCACGCGGAGTAGGCGTCTTGCCACGGTTTGCGCAGCTGTCCCCGTCAGAGGTTCGAGTCCTCCCTCAGGCGTGGGTGTGTGTGTTGTCCTTAGTGTAAGTTGGCTTAAGTTCGATTAAGTAGTGTGTAAGCCTAGGGACCGACGACCTCAGCAGTTTGGTTCCATAGGAACTTACCACAAATATCCAAAAAGTTTCCAAATTCTGTGATATATCAAAAAAACAAGTAAACAACATGTGCATTTAAGAGCTTCACGAAGAACTAGAAGTACAGCAGACAGTGACAATCTGAATGATTAGCTGTTGAAACATTCACCTATTCCAAAACGTACTGTGCTTATGTCAATAAGCAGTGGAGTAATTGGCGATGAATTAATAATTGTCATGAGGCATTAGTAAAAGGAATTAAGGGGGTCACCAGAACTAAAGGAAAGGCTTAAAAATGTCTCATTTCAACAGAACCACAAGGCTATAACACTCTCACATCCTGAACTATGGCTCTCAAGATAGGGAAGAAAAGGCTTCCTACCATAAACCCCTTAACATATTTTCACATACTGTGTGCTATAAAGCAATCTGATAAAGACTTGAACTTCTGTTTCTCCTGTGAACTGTCCCCATACCACATATCGTAGTTCATGGAAGATGGTCTCAGAAAGCGTACAAAATCATTTCTCTATGACGCATTCACACCTCTCAAACAGAATTAAACACCCAAAATAAAAAGCTTTGTGATGTACGGTGATCACCCACTCCATTAGGTTGTTTGCAACATCAAAGAAACATATGTAGGAAATACGAAAGCTTTTTGAGAAAGCAACACAGATCCGAAATCACAGTTATATTCGATGGCTACCCAGTGATGCTTTGCAAAGGGGAACTAATTCTTCTGAAAGATCTCAGCGTTTGAAGACACCAGGTTCTTCATCAGGTATGATGAAGATACAAATTCTGAAGTCATACATGAGAGTTTTTTGCAAATGAGACCAACAAGAAGCCTTTCATTTTGATGTTCAAGCGGAAATTTGAGGATGGAGGTATTCAAGTGCTATTGTGTTTCCCGAGTGTGGCAGTGTGACAGTCATGAGCAAGGACATTGACGTGCATGTTCTCCTAACGTGTGGAGGAAACAGCTACAACAGCTTCTACTTCCATAAACCAGGAAGAGAGAAAACAGCAGCAGTGTAGTACACAAGTAATCCTGTATTTGCCCTTTCAACCATGCCTTCACAGGATCTGCTATCACATCCCTTCTTTTGGCCAAGCTACAGAGTGTTGGACGCTGTTAGTAGTAGTTTATCCTGTAGTGAAGTAGAAGTGGATAGTTCCTGTGAATTATTGTGGGTGGAGGTTACACTCAACAACCGAGCTAGGTTAATAATTGGCTCCTTTTACCGACCTCCCGACTCAGCAGCATTAGTGGCAGAACAACTGAGAGAAAATCTGGAACACATGTCATACAAATTTTCACAGCATGTTATAGTCTTAGGTGGAGATTTCAATTTACCAGATATAGACTGGGACACTCAGATGTTTAGGACGGGTGGTAGGGACAGAGCATCGAGTGACATTATACTGAGTGCACTATCCGAAAATTACCTCGAGCAATTAAACAGAGAACCGACTCGTGAAGATAACATCTTGGACCTACTGATAACAAACAGACCCGAACTTTTCGACTCTGTATTCACAGAACAGGGACTCTGTGATCATAAGGCCGTTGCAGCATCCCTGAATATGGAAGTAAATAGGAATATAAAAAAAGGGAGGAAGGTTTATCTGTTTAGCAAGAGTAATAGAAGCCAGATTTCAGACTACGTAACAGATCAAAACGAAAATTTCTGTCCCGACACTGACAATATTGAGTTTTTATGGAAAAAGTTCAAGGCAATCGTAAAATGAGTTTTAAACAGGTACGTGCCGAGTAAAACTGTGAGGGAAGGGAAAAACCCACCGTGGCTCAACAACAAAGTTAAGACACTACTGCGAAAGCAAAGAGAGCTTCAGTGCAAATTTAAACGCAGCCAAAACCTCTCAGACAAACATAAGCTAAACGATGTCAAGTTAGCGTAAGGAGGGCTTTGCGTGAAGCGTTCAGTGAATTCGAAAGTAAAATTCTATGTACCGACTTGACAGAAAATCCTACGAAGTTCTGGTCTTACGTTAAATCAGTAAGTGGCTCGAAACAGTATATCCAGACACACTGGGAAGATGATGGCATTGAAACAGAGGATGACACGCGTAAAGATGAAATACTAAACACCTTTTTCCAAAGCTGTTTCTCAGAGGAAGACCGCACTGCAGTTCCTTCTCTAAATCCTCGCACAAACGAAAAAATGGCCGACATCGAAGTAAGTGTCCAAGGAATAGAAAAGCAACTGAAATCACTCAACATAGGAAAGTCCACTGGACCTAACAGGATATCAGTTCGATTCTACACAGAGTACGCGAAAGAACTTGTCGCCCTTCTAACAGCCGTGTACCGCAAGTCTCTAAAGGAACGGAAGGTTCCAAATGACTAGAAAAAGAGCACAGGTAGTTCCAGTCTTCAAGAAGGGTCGTCGAGCAGATGCGCAAAACTATAGGCCTATATCTCTGACATCGATCTGTTGTAGAATTTTAGAACATGTTTTTTGCTTGCGTATCATGTCACTTCTGGAAACCCAGAATCTACTTGGTAGGAATCAACATAGATTCCGGAAACAGCGATCGTGTGAGACCCAACTCGCTTTATTTATTCATGAGACCCAGAAAATATTAGATACAGGCTCCCAGGTAGATTCCATTTTCCTTGACTTCTGGAAGGCGTTCGATACAGTTCCGCACTGTCGCCTGATAAACAAAGTAAGAGCCTACGGAATATCAGACCAGCTGTGTGGCTGGATTGAAGACTTTTTAGCAAACAGAACACAGCATGTTGTTCTCAATGGAGAGATATCTACAGACGGGAAAGTAACCTCTGGCGTGCCACAGGGGAGTGTTATGGGACCATTGCTTTTCACAACATATATAAATGACCTAGTAGATAGTGTCGGAAGTTCCATGCGGCTTTTCGCGCATGATGCTGTAGTGTACAGAGAAGTTGCAGCATTAGAAAATTGTAGCGAAATGCAGGAAGATATGCAGCGGATAGGCACTTGGTGCAGGGAGTGGCAACTGACCCTTAACATAGACAAATGTAATGTATTGCGAATACATAGAAAGAAGGATCCTTTATTGTACGATTATATGATAGCGGAACAAACACTGGTAGCAGTTATTTCTGTAAAATATCTGGGAGTATGGGCGCGGAACGATTTGAAGTGGAATGATCATATAAAATTAACTGTTGGTAAGGCGGGTGTCAGGTTGAGATTCATTGGGAGAGTCCTTAGAAATTGTAGTCCATCAACAAATGAGGTAGCTTACAAAACACTCGCCCGACCTATACTTGAGTATTGCTCATCAGTGTGGGATCCGTACCAGGTCGGGTTGACAGAGGAGATAGAGAAGATCCAAAGAAGAGCGGCGCGTTTCGTCACAGGGTCATTTCGTAAGCGTGATAGCGTTACGGAGAAGTTTAGCAAACTCAAGTGGCAGACTCTGCAAAAGAGGTGCTCTGCAGCGCGGTGTAGCTTGCTGTCCAGGTTTCGAGAGGGTGCGTTTCTGGATGAGGTATCGAATATATTGCTTCCCCCTACTTATACCTCCCGAGGAGATCACGAATGTAAAATTAGAGAGATTCGAGCGCGCACAGAGGCTTTCCGGCAGTCGTTCTTCCCGCGAACCATACGCGAGGATAGGTAGATAATGACACTGGCACCGTTGGGTGGCTTGCGGAGTATAAATGTAGACGTAGATGTATATGTAGAAATTACCAAACATTATGGAGCAACTACCACACCTCGAAGTGCAAGCATCTGAATGTTTTAAGCCCTCCGCCTCTCAAGACGTAATAGCACAGGCAGGAGAACAGCTGATGTTAGCATTGTATGGGAATTCCAACTGCGCGAATTTGGATGAGCTCAGGTACGAGGTTTTTGTACAACCTGCCAACACTGAACGAAAGAAGGTGGCACTCATTGCGATCCTACCATCAAGTGCATTCATGGCTGGGGAAGAAAACTAATCAATGCCAGGGGAGCTGGAAGAAAAACTTGTCAGGCTTGTTTCCCGTGGCGATGACGAAAGATACGGCACTACACATGCTACTGAAGATGGTTTCCTGCACATGCGAAACAGGGTGCACAGCAGTATGTGGGTGTAAGAGATCTGAACTATTCATTGACGTGCAAACACTGGTGTGGCTTATCTTCTGAAAAGTCCCAGAAATTAAGCACGATGAGGACGAGGAAGTTGGTGAGGATGCCACAATCAGTTCTGAGGATCGAATACTTGACCAGAACTTGACGGAAATGAAATTTGAAAATATATGAATCTCTGATAGTTTAATTTATTAAATATTACCATGCCGTTTTATTTCTTCATTTGTACAAATTTTTACATTATTTATATGTAAATAAATATGGCCCATTGTTATGCACACAGTTTTCGTTTTTGGAAGCCACTCTTACCAATTAAAGCATGGACAAAAATGAATAGAAGTGCACATGAATGAAGAAAATTAAAAATGTATATATAGAAAAAACTTATGTGCTCACTAGAGAGCTATTTTTCCACTGGAAATTTCGTGTCATTCAATAAATTTGACTCACAAAAAAACAACAAAATGGAATTATGTTACCTTTCTAGTGTATGAGAACTTAATAGTGCCTAAAACTGAGAAACCAGATGCTTTTGTAAAATAAAATTTCATGATCTACTGATTTGATAACTAGATATTTTTGATTTGCAGTAGCTGATTTTGAATTACAGGCACTCGAACCTACTTTTTAGTCGCCTCAGTAAAAATGAACGAAATTTGACAGCTGATTGCTGCCAAACGGCTGTACCGATTTTGAAATTTAGGCAGGACATTCGATGCAAAATTTAATGCCCTCCCATTTTAATATGAGATACAAAGTTTCCGAGTAATAGGAGAAAGCCTGAAAAACTGCCAAAAGTTCATGGTTTTTTTTTGCCACAGAAAGTTGTCCCGAGGGATTTAGAGGCCAAAAACATGGATTCAACATACAAGATAAAAGAAATAAAATCTTATACTCCGTTTTCTCAAGTAGAAAGTATCTTGTTCCTGAACTATGAAAGGAGCATATGGATAAAACATTTTTTGTATTACTGATTAATAATATTTTATTACTGTATTCAGAGATTCATGTGTTGAATTTAGAATTTATTTATATAGATTTTTTCTACAAATATACTTTACAATTATATTTGTTTTGAATAATTGCACTTAATTATTTGCATTCTAATTAGTATACATTTTTTATTTCATTAGAAACTCAGGTTTTTTGACTTACTCAAATTTGAAAGTGTCCAGTCTTTTAGAGAGACAATTAAATTAGCTTGTAAGAAGCAACTTATTTCTATGATATAAAATTTATATGCTTTATTATTTTTCTCAAGTTATGAATTTAGTAATTTATTTGGCTGCTTGGGTAATAATTACTTATTTACCTTATATGTGTTGTGTTTATTATAGTGTATTTTGTTTTTTATGTTATACTAGAATAGGTGTACTATAATAGTTGCTAGTTGGTCATCAAATAAAAATTATTCTTTATAAAACTTCTTGCTTTCTGTGGCACAGACTGTTTCGCATGATTATACATTAGCGTTGATTCTATTATCTTCAATTATTTTAACTGGTAATTTTCATATATTTCATTTTATAAATTATCAGCTTTCCTGCTGATTTATTATTATTTCTTTTCCTTTAGCTTCAGCTTGCTTTGCTTCATTTGTGGGTGACACTCACTGTACCCCTTTTGATTTTTCTGATATAGACTCTGCATTAATTTCAGAATTTAATATTTAGTATGGTGCTGGTGATTTTTCTTTCATTTTTTTTGGCAAAGTCTACTATAAATGTATCTAAAAGTAAAGTATTAGCTTCAATCTGTTTTGGCAGTAATTTTTAGTCTTTGGTTTTTTTAGGTTTGTTGTTACATATTTTGGATTTATTCGTGTGGGATTTACTTTGCCACGATTTCGTTACGATAACTTACTTTATTTGGGTTGAAAGTTCTTTTACCTTTATCTTTAATTTTTTATTTCATTTATTGGTAATAAAAATTTATTCATTTGACTTATTGAGTGACATTTTTTAAGCAATAAGAAGTCAGTGGAAGAGTTAAACTTTAAGTTTTATGTTTTCGAAACATATGCTTTTCCTAAGGTAAATAACTTACTTAATATGCATTCCTTAATTAATCTGTCTCATTCATTTCCTATGTCGATGTCAACTAAGAAGTAGGTAAATTAAGTTATTGTTGGGATTTGTCCTGGTATAATATAAGGTACTACAACGGGCTGTTTTCCAATAGATATTACTAAATATACAAGAATTATTGTAACCCAAAAATAAGGCTTGATTAATAGTGTAAACCTGAAAACCATGTAATAATGTTTTATTATCACATGGTATAATTATTATAATGATAAATATAGTGCAGCAATGCTTCCTAAGATTTGGAAATGACAATAAAATTGCATTGGTAAATAGAAAATTTAATTCTGTATGAATGTGAACTGGTGTTGTAAGAGGATTTGTCCATAAATTTGTCTAGAGTTTAAAGATTAATTTAGCATAACATAATTAATAATGAAATCATTAATATGAATGTAGCTGAGGCCTTGACTGTAAGAGATAGGTAGAATGGAATTCTTTTCATTTCACCATTTATTCCTAGAGAATTATTAGACCCTATCTGGTCTCAAAAACATTAATGGATTACAGCTACAGATGCAATAATAAACGGTAATACAAAACGGAATGTAAAAAATCGACTTGAATTTGCATTATCTACACCAAAATCTCTTCATATTCACAGAACTAAATTGCTTCCTAGATGTGGAATTGCTGAAAATAAATTTGTAATTACTGTTCTCTTAAGAACATATTGTACTTCAAGGTAAAGTGCATACTATGAATGAAGTTGCAACAACTAAAAGGAGAAATACTGTTCCTGTTATTCATGTGTGTATATACATATAAGATCCACACTAAATTCCCCATTCTATGTGTAAGTAAATAAAAAATATAATTGCCCTATTTGGATATAATATTCAAATAAATGAACCAATATTTACATATTGACAAATACAAACTACACTTCTAAATCCCATTTCTGCATTTGAGGTGTAAGGTATAACTAAAAAGAATGTAGTTACAATTTAATTACTAAAAATAATTCTAATAATGATCCTAAATTTTATCAAAATAAAATACTTGTTGATGCTGGTAAGTCAACTAATGAGCTATTCCTAATAAATGAATGATATGGTTCCTTATTCTTAAAGGATATTCATTAGTAGAATAACCTTATTTTAGTTATGGATCCTTGAATGATGTAAATAATTTTTACCAGTGGTGATACTGCTAGAAATAAATAAATCGTTACCTTTATGGTAATAATGAATGTTGGAGTATACAATAATTTTTATAGTGTTATTGTTATTCATCAATAAACAAGTGAATTATTTATATTTATAATTTTGAATTTTTATAGAAGGCTATACATTTTATTATGTATGAAAAGTTAATACAAAAATAATTTTAATTTATATTGATAAAGTAAAGATTATAGTAACTGATATTCTTTGAACTATTTCATTTGATAAAATTCTTGTAAGATAAATAAATAAAGAGAAATGATAAAAAGAAACAGTAACATAATCAAAAACTTTCAATTACATTTCCTTTCAATAAACCACTAAGGCACTTTTGCGGAATACCAAAGAGTATTAATGACTTAACTGAATAAAATTAATATTTACTACATATGATAGTATTGTACTTGTTATTGATATATTACAATGGCTAGTTTATAAGAACTTTGCTTTTGGGACATTTTAAAAGTGGGAGCTAGATTTATTTCTGATTTATAAGGCCAATTTGTTTAAACAACTAAAACTAATGGATAAATGATTTTCTTCTTAATTTGTAATTTTGCTATTGTTTATGTTTTTCTTCAAAACAATAATTTATTAATGGTTTTGTTGATATTAGAATACATTGTTCCTTCTTGCTATCTATTAAATATTGTTTCTCTTACTAAATTTCACTATGATTATTACTCTTTTGTGTTAATATTGTTTTTTGCAAAGGGGTTTTAGAACTATTTACTATAATTTGATTGATTCGTTATCATGGAGACCGCTTCATTAATTCACTTGGGTTTTCTTTAAGTCTAAGAATTGATTGTAATTATTTTATCCCTCTTTGTTTACTAGTTAATTTTTAATAATTGATTCACTCTTTGATACTGCTGTCGAATTTTATTTTATGGTTTGTATTGATTGTTTAATGATTTAAACATAATAAGCTATTGTTTTGATATCAATTAGTTTTCTTTTCATTTCGTATTGTTAAGTTTTTGAACTTGTTTTTAATCATTATTACTAGAGATTCAGTTGATTTAGCTTCTTATCGTTCTATTTTGTTTTTGTGGTTTTAATTTTAATAATATTGCTCCACTGCTTGTTTGCTACACTATGTGTACTGTGTTTTTATTTTTTCTTTGAGGCTAGATTGTTTCCTACCCTATGTTTGATTTTGGGTTGGCGTTATCCTTCATATTTTAATAACTAGATTACCTGTATTATTAGTTTTTCTTAAGGTTCATGATTTTTCTAACACACTTTCTTTTACTTTGTTATTTGATTTTGGTTCTCATTATGTTATTTTTATATTTTTATAATTACAGCTTTTTTGGTGTAGATGCTAAAGTTTTCATTCGTCTTTGACATCCAAAGGCTGTTGTACATGCTCTTATTTCTGGTAGAATAATTCTTGCAGTTATTAATGAAGTTAGGTGGATATTGTGTTTTTATGTAATACATGTTATGACTTATTTGAGTTCCAATTATTTTTGTTTATTTTTACATTTATCATGCAGTTTTATCGTTAGATTTATTTGTTGTCATCAAGTTTAGTCGAAGTCTTCAGTTGCTTTCTTTCTGTTGCTCATACAAGAATAGTTATTGGTTTAATAACTGCAGATGGATGGAATGTATAGGTTCACTTTCGTTAGTAGTTGGCCATGGTTCATGTTCTTCTCATTTATCAAATATTATTTATAACCTTTCTGGTAGATGAAGATTGTTAATTAACAAGGGTATAATTAATCTTACACCTATTACAGTTATATTATTGGAGGTTATAAAATCTGTATTGGCAGCTCACATATGCATAAGGATTTCCTTGATAGTAATAGCAATGATAATTACCTACCAAGGTATCTGAGAGCACTAATGCACTGCTTCCAGGACTCGGGTAGGCGCGCCAGCCCTGGTTCGAATCCACCCAGTGGATTAACGACAAAGACCAGTAAGCCGGCCAGCCTAGATGTGGTGTTTAGGCGGTTTTCCACATCCTGCTAGGTGAATACTGGGCTGGTCCCCACGTTGCACCTCAGTTGCACGGCTTGCAAACATTTGAAAACTTTTGCACTATTCCATGGCTTCAATAGATGCAGATAGCTGCCGTATACTCATTCCGTCCTGGGGAGTTTGGGGTAGCGGCAGGAAGGGCATTTGGCCACCCTCAGCAACTACCACTGTGAAATCAATAGTAACACGGCGAACCTCATGTTGAAGTGGGACAAAGGACCCAAGAAAGAAGAATAGCTATGATAACTGATTTATTTTGTAACTGACTTGTTCCACTAATAAAGAAAGAGCCACATGTAGAATTTCACCGAATAAATAATATAAATTTTTCATTATTTCCCTAATCATTGACCCTCCTTCTTACATAGAATGTGTTATACAATGGTGCTGGTACAAGATGAACTGTTAACCCTCCACTAGCAGGACCTATTGCTCAGTTTGGAGATTCAGTAGTGCTGGTCAGTTTTTCATTACACTCAGTACTTATTTGATCCATTCTAGGAGTACAAAATTTTACTGCAACAGCTGTTAATATACGATCAGTAAGAATGAATTTAGCTTAGACACCTTTATTAGTGTGATCAGCTATTACTACAACACTTGTTCTTCTTTTCACACCTCTAGTACCAATATGTGCTATTACTATTTTATTAACTGATCAAAACTTAAATTCAACAGTCTTTGGCCCTGCAGGCGGTGGTGATCTTGTTCTACAGATTAGGCATTACTTCACACATTGTATATCAAGCAAGTGGAAAAATTGAATTACTGGTAAGACTAGATGAAATATATGCAATATTATGAATTATATTAACAGAATTTATTGTATGAGCACATCACATATTTGCAGTTACAATGGATGTTGATACACATCATTTTTCATACTACAAACAATAAATACTGGAATACCAACAGGATTTAAGCTATTCAGATGAGTGATAACATCATATGGAGGGAAATTCAAGTTTAACCCATTGTTGTTATAAAGTCTGGCATTCATTTTCCAAATAACAATGTAGTGAATTTATAGCATTAATATTAGCAATATCATCCCTTGATATTTTTCTACATGATACTTGTTATGGGATTGTAGCACACTTTCATAGTATCTAATCTACAGGAAACAGTATTTTCCATTATAGGAAGTATTATCCAATGATACACTTCATTTACAATACTACCTATAAATAACACATGATTAAAAATTAAGTTCCCCATTAGATTTATGAGAGTAAACTTTGCTTTCTTCACTCACCACTTTCTAGGATTAATAGGAATTCCACATTGACATTCTGATTATCCAGATGCATATACATCAAGCACAATCTAAATTGTTTGTATTATTGAATTTATTGTAATGATGTGGGAAAGAATAATTACAAACAAAGAATGATATTTGACACTGACATAAGTAAATCAACTGAATGACTACAAAATAAACCACCTGTAGAACATGGTTACTCTGAAGCATCATTAATTTCCAGATTCTAGCATGGCATATTAATAGAATAGATTTAAGCTGTACAAATGAAGATTTGATCTTTTGTTAGAAATAGTCAATGGCAGCTTGATCAAATGTATCACTTTAAAACAGATCTTCAGCATTAACTGTACAATTATCATTCTTCCATGACCATATTATAGTTGTATTATTATTAATTACAGTAACTGCTGGTTATGCTCTTAGTTATATATTAGTCATTGCTTATACAAATCGAAACATACTTTATGCATATTTAATGTAAACCATTTCAAGAGCATAACCAGTAACTGCCATAATTTGAATGCATGGCCTTCATTACGATAATTATACTTACTCTGTGACAAAGTAGATGCTATAATTAAAATCAAAACAACTGGATGACAATGATATTGAAGTATGAATACCCAGATTTTATATATTTCGGTTTTGACACTTACATAACTCAAGAAGAAGACAGAATATATTTGGTGTAAATTATTTGATGTCAACAACTGATTCGTATTAGTCAAATCAACAATTTTCTTTGCCAGAGCATTTCATGGAGTTCACATCATTATTGAAAAAAATTTTTTTGACAACATGTTTACTTCAAAACGCAATGAATCAATTCTCACAAAGACACCTCTTCAGATTTGAGGCTGCAGTATGATGTTGACATTTTGTATATGTAGCTTAATTAATCCTATTTATCTCAGGTTATTGATTAAGTAGATAATCCTTTTCTCAGTATAAAGAGTACAGCTTGATTTCCAATCTAAAAGTTTGATTATCATTCAAGGAAAACAGTCGAAATCATGTCTACAATAATTTTATTAGTTTTGTTATTCTTATAAGTATCATAATTGTTAAAAATTTCTTTCAAAAAATAATTACTGGCTCAGAAAAAAGATTACCATTTGAATGTGGATTCGAAAGAAGAAAATCAGCATAAATACATTTTTCTCTTGAAGCCTTTTTGATTGCCATGAACTTCTAAATCCTTTATGTATAAATTGCAATGATTTTCCTGGTTGTAATCCTTATAAAACATCAGTTATTATAAGGTGAACAGTACAAACAATATTCCTCATTTTACTCTTTCTGGAGGACTATATCATGAATGAAATCGAGGATACCTACAATGAGCGGAATATGGGGTTGTCATTTAATATAACAGTTGACCCACCAGGGTAGCCGAAACTCACAATTATTTGAAAACATTCGCACTCTTTCCTGACTTATACTAGACACCGAGATCTAGGGTATACTGATTCCATCTGGGGGGGTATGGGGTGGTGGCAGGAAGGGCATCTGGCCACCCCTTTCCATTAACCATGCCAAATCCATCGTAACCATGCTGACTCTGCGAAAAACTGCAGGAAAAGGCGAAAGCGAAAGAAAGGAAGAAAGAAAGAAATTTAATATAACAGTTGAGCTGCATTCAATAAGTATTGGTATTAATCTATCAACATAATATAGGATAGGAATAAAATTATTGAAGTCCATTCCGACTTGGCAGTTTGGTAACATAATCGTAATTCTACATTAACTGAAGTCAAAAATTGGTTTATTACTGTTAATAATAAAACTGAACTGTTAAGTTCAGGTTCAGAAAATGCAAAGAGATACAAAGCTTTTAACTTTTTATTTTAGTGGTTAAATTGCATCAATAATTATCACATTTATACAGTTTACATAATACATGACAGTGTCACACTCTAATTAAAGGCTATTTAAGTATCATAAAAATAATACAACTGAAATAAATACAACAAAAAATTTTAAGTTAAGAGATAAAAGTTAAAAACAGACTCATATCATCCTTGGATATAACCAGTTATATACATAAACAAACCATATAAACACAGACAGCCTAATAAATCTCCCCAACGACTTTGATGAATAACAATCCATTTTTAAGAAACTAAGAAATGTAGCTGAAAGATAATGTATAAATCATACAGAACAACAAATCCCACAAAAGAAAACATGCTCAATGAAAATAAATTATGAGGAAAAGTGAAACTCAGAAATAATGTAAGCCAGATGAGAATCTGAAACAAATTAGAAATTTTAAATAACAAGTAAAGCAGTTATACAAGGAATTGGAAAATTCGCCCAAGATAAACGGCTATCAGAAAAACACAAGCAAATAATAATCCAACTACTCCAAAAGAAATGTCATAAACTTTGCTATAAAAAATACTGAATAAACGGTTATATCATCAGATAATGAATAATAAAACAAACGAAAAGAATAAGGTGATAAACCAATAGAAAAATATAAAAATTTAAACAATTAATTCTTTTGAAACAATTCGTCTCATGAATTTACATTTTGAATAAATCAGCTGAAAAGTTTACAACACACAAAGACAATCTAGAAACATTAAAACAGATGTATATTAAATGAATAATATTTACAATCGATCTTTTAAAACGAATATCCTGAGAATACTGGAAATTATGAATCATTGAACCCGCCCACAAAATAAATGACACTTTAAATAATGCATAAGCCAAGAGATGGGAAAAGTAAGCAACCAATAACCTATTTCCAAAATTCTTAATATTAGCCTAAGCTGAATTAGAGTAGAACAAGCAATTATCTTTTTTGAATGGAATTCAGAATTAGTTCTTAAACCCACCAGAAATATAGTAACACTATCAATAATAATAAAAGTCAACAATAAACTTACGTATCGAGCATCAGAGGAAAACAAATTAACAAATAAACAACAGCTTTAAATTAGTAGATGGATAAATCTAAGCAGAGGCTGGAGTTGGAGCACCCCGTGGCTGCAGGAAATCACGTAGAAGAAGGAATTTGAGCTCTCTTAGTTATAGCTGCTGAAACCATTAGTACAGTAATGAACTTCATCTCAAAAGGCTTCGAAGTAACATCATAATAATAAATGTAATTTCGGCCACCAAAATTGAATGTTCAAAGAATAGAAATGAAAATAGCGTCATCACCAATACTACTTGTTAAAAGCAGTTAATATATCCATATTATAAGAGTTTACATTTTGACAATGAATAACTCAACAATAAGAAACATACTATAAACCATCCCAACCGAGCTAAATTCTAGTTAGATTTGGACTAATATTACAACCCCTATTGAAAGAATAAACATCAAAACAATAATAACAAAAAGGATTCATATACTTTTCGCCAGATACATAATCGCCTCTTAGACAAATTCCTAAAGAAGAAATTATATATATACACATATATAAAAGTAAGAAATACTCATTCCACATTTAAGTCATTATAACTACAGAACCATTCAAATTAAACAGTTCTCACTCAAAAAACCTCTATAATGAATCATTAAATTTGAGTGATTAGTTTTGCACTTAAACATTTATTTTTAAAGATATTTGAAGTACAATGATACAAAGGTTTTCTGTGATACATTTCATTCCATTGCAGTAATCTGTAACACCTGAGGGTATAATTACATTAATCCTCAGGGGGGTACACGCTTACTTTGTGTATCATGTGTTTGGCAAGCACAAGGAGCCATAGCTAATATGGTATTTGCTTATACAACTTTACACATTGGTACCATATTTCTCTAACACATAAATTACACAGCTATCTGATCTTTTAACTGAGAGAGACAAACATTTTTCTTGTACTACATCAGTGACAGATGTTTACGCAATTACAGAGTTGGATTACTTCACACTTACGAAATTGTATTTTGTCTGTACTTTGTGAACTGTTCATAATTTTTCAGAACCATTGTGATACTATGAGAGCTTTGAATGATGTATTTGGTATGAGATCATGATTTTTAAAGTACGTTTGAGGTAGATGACACTATTGAATTGAGCAGAGAATTTCTTTAGGGTTTGAAATTACTGCAGAAAGCTACGACGTTTTTGAGATTAGACTGAGATGTTATGATATTATTACGACGACGATGTGTATTATGCTTTTGAGGTATGTTCATGATCAATGAGATGATGCTATATGAGGAATCTGATTATGCTATGTATTTATTACGATGAAATATTGAAGAGGTGTCGACAATATGTATATGTGTAATAAGGTAAGGAGTAATGAGTAGTGGTTAGGGACTCTGGTTTGTGAAAAAGGTTGTTGCAAACCAAGAATCGTACTTTAAGAGTTATGAAATGTATGTAAATGCGTGAATGTATTACAATGCCGCCGAAATTATTTTGGACACTGTTATATCAATAGGATTTTGTTTCTACAGATTTGTAACGCAAATTCTTGACCTGTGAAATATTTTTATATGAAACTGTCACTGTAGCGGAAACTGCTGTCGTAAATATTTCGGTAAGAAAGTTAAGTGACCACCTTCACGTAATGGGTTGTGGGCACCCAGATGCGCGACAGACGCCTGGAAAAAAGCCACTAGTGTGTGCTTTTCAGAAGCACAGGTGGAGAAGAGAAAAAAAAGGAGGCCATTATCCTCGCTATTGACATTCCTTTGTAGAAAGCATCGTAAATGCGACACTCTCAAACTTTAAAACATGATTACACTGTAGAGTTCTTAATTTATGATAATTACTGAAATGAAATGATGAGAAACATTTCATGTCTATTGTCTTGCTAGTTGGAAGATTGTTTACTGCATTATGAAATGCCTTATGGCTAGCGAATGACGTTTCACGCCTTGCTTTGCCTATTTTGTTTAATATCTAGTTTCTAGCTGCATGCAGCATTGCTTAAAATAAAATTTAATAGATGTACTAATATAGTTATTTTATGCCTACAGATCCAGTAAAAAAATTATGATCTACTTCCAAGAAAACGAGGGAACATAAATAGACATTTCCCTTCACAGGAACTGCATAAATAATTTTTTTTACGATTTGGTAACTTGTCTGCTAGAGTAAGTTCTCGTGATGCATCACCCTAGTGTTAAGATGTGACATAGGTATTAAACATGGCCATTTTTACTGTAATATTGTTTCTGCTTGAGCTTTGTCATGTTTAGATATAAGTTATTGCATTTGCTGCTGCTGTTTGCCAGGCATAGTGTTACTGAATTTGACTTTCTATTATTCTGTTCAGCCAGTTTTACTACGGATTTATTTTTCTTTTTTGCTGCACAGTGCCTTATATTAGTTGTAATATTGAAATTGCTTTGCCAATTTCCATTTTTTTGTCATTGCTGTTTGTGTTAATTGTTTTGTACTGCTGCAGTGCTTCGTCGCTTAGTTTATCATCTGAGCTCAGTAGATTTAAGTTAGCATAAGATGGGGTAGACTATATATGAGAACGAGTTGTGATGAATTGGATGAAATGCATTGAGAAGCTATAAGAAAATGGTTTGGCCAAAGAAGGATTTTGAAAGAGGATATGAACAAAAATTAGGGTTTAGGGACATAAAATAAATGATGAGGTTAGATAATGGAAAATAAATAATGAGGTAAGAAATATGTGAACATATAAATACAGAAAGCATGCTTGGATAGGATTTTTTTTGGTGGAAACAAATGTTGAGATAAGACGAAAGATCTATGGAATGACGTTTTGGGTTGGACTGCAGTACCAAATGTTACACTGAAAACAAACCCTGTCCTGTATTTTTGTGTTATTACACTATGTGAATTTGTCTATTTCCTGTCTTTATGTGTTTAGCTAATAAGATTTATGTTGTAGAATTTTTCAAATACTAAGTTATTTTCTTTGTAAAGATGTTTGGACATTATTTATTCTGTTCTGTTTTAATGCTCATGTGTGAAATTAATGTTTCGAAACCTATTCTCATTATTTTATATATGTACTTATGTCATAATTCTTGTAACACTGATGTACATGTTTATTCCTATTCTTTTGTAAAGCCCCTATTACTACAAATGTTATCTGTATTTTTTTAATGATGTATTTTGTACCTTTGTTATTGTATTCTTATGTTATAAAATTGTAATTGACCCCAGTTCATCGAATTAAGTAACTTGTAAGTTACATTTCACTGCACACGTTTCTGTTGGTCATAGTATATGGACAATATGTAGAGGTAGGGACTGATAGTGTTTGCATGTGTGTTCATAATTCAGCAAGGGACTGGTTAACAGCATTGCTGGTTCTAAGGACAATTAAAAAAAAACTTTGTGAGTGCACAAGTGGTGGTTTGTGGACTTGCTATATTCTCCGCACAGTCGCAATAGATGGCTGCTGGCCGTCTCTACAAGGACTCCAGTGGGTCTGCACCTCTGGTGGCGCACCAATACCGTAATCTCTACCAGGACTACAGTGGGTCTGCTCTGTGATGACCTACCTACCAATATTCTTCAAAACGTCGAATGACTCTGCTGTGGGTTTGCTCTGTTGTGGCCCATTACCTGTCTGCATGTCAAGAGTCAGCACTGTCTTTCTGTTGGAAGCACAACACTACTTCTTCAAGACTGCATGGAAATCCACTACTTCCGTGTGCATTTTCTTTTACTGCTCAGACTTTGAGAAAAACACTGCAATTTTACTGTGATGAATGATGAGGACTGTCTTTATGGACTGTGAGAAAATTTCAGCATTTGACCAACATTGTATCAATAAGTGTGTGCATTTGATTTCTCTGTTACTGTAATTGTGAAAAAATTTTTAACAAATATGTATTGGCCAGTGCCCAAAACAATTTGTAAAATTTTTTGTGGGGAGCATGGGGGCTATGCAAGTAGGTTGTTTCTGTTTTCTTATTGGTAACGCCACGTAGCGCTCTGTATGAAAATCACTGGCTGTGCTGTGTGCGGTCTGTGGCTAGTTTGCATTGTTGTCTGCCATTGTAGTGTTGGGCAGGTGGCTGTTAACAGCGCGTAGCGTTGCGCAGTTGGAGGTGAGCCGCCAGCAGTGGTGGATGTGGGGAGAGGAATGGCGGAGTTTTGAAATTTGTAAGACTGGATGTCATGAACTGCTATATGTATTATGACTATTAAGGTAAATACATTGTTTGTTCTCTATTAAAATCTTTCATTTGCTAACTATGCCTATCAGTAGTTAGTGCCTTCCGTAGTTTGAATCTTTTATTTAGCTGGCAGTAGTGGCGCTCACTGTATTGCAGTAGTTCGAGTAACGAAGATTTTTGTGAGGTAAGTGATTTGTGAAAGGTATAGGTTAATGTTAGTCAGGGCCATTCTTTTGTAGGGATTTTTGAAAGTCAGATTGCGTTGCCCAAAAAATATTCTGTGTCAGTTTAAGCACAGGCATGTTTAATTTTTCTAAGGGGACGTTTCACTCCTTAATGTTCTTGAAAGGGACCTGTATGGAGGTCGTGCTTTGATGGTGCGGGGTGGGATTATGATTGATTCATGTACACCCCTGAATGTCTTTGACAGAGAAACTTTAACTGGTCATGTGTATCAGGACGTCATTTTGGACCAGTATGACCACCTTTCCAGGGGTTAAGTGGGTCCCACCTTCCTCCTGATGGATGATAACGCACGGCCCCACCGAGCTGCCATCGTGGAGAAGTACCTTGAAACAGGAGATATCAAGCGAATGGAGTGGCCTGCTTGTTCTCCAGACCTAAACGCCTTCGAGCACTTCTGGGATGCTCTCGGTCGACGTATCACTGCATGTCTTCAAACCCCTAGGACACTTCAGGAGCTCTGACAGGCACTGGCGCAAGAATGGGAGAACATACCCCAGCAGCTGCTCGACCACCTGATCCAGAGTATGCCAGCCCATTGTGAGGCCTATGTATGTGCGCATGGTGATCATATCCCATATTGATGTCGGGGTTCATGTGCAGGAAACAGTGACGTTTTACAGCACATGTCTTTTGGGATGGTTTTGCTAATTTATCACCAATACTGTGGACTTACAGATCTGTGTCGTGTATGTTCCCTATGTGCCTATGCTATTAGCGACAGTTCTGTGTAGTGCCACGTTATGTGGCACCACATTCTGTAATTATCCTTAATTTATGAACATGAGTGTATATTAACTGAAGGCAAAAGGAGTCACTTACTGTTAATAATACTAGTGAACTGTTAAGTTCCAACTAAGGAACTTTTTACATTAGTGGTTAAATTCTGTTAGTATTTCTAACATTTAAGCAGCTTAAATAAAACATTGCATTCCCACTGTAAAAATCATATATTTACATTTATAAATATTATCTAAAAATAAGAACATAGTAATAATGTTCTTACTATCAAATGTAATAAATATTAATTCTATTTAATTAAGTAATTATATTAATCTGGAAACCTCCCATATTGGTTTAGTAACAGGAAAAATAATAGAATGTTACTGGTAATCATTCATTTTACTTCCAGCATTTCTTGGTAGTATCTAAGTTATATTTGTTTATATTACAAGAATTGTGTAAAATGAAATATTTCATCCAAAATCAATTACTATAATCTTCACTTTCACAATATGAACTACCATTATATCTACATTAGTTGTCTTTGATATAATTATACTTACAGAATTTATAAAAAATACCAAAACTACAAATATTGATTATTCAATTAACTATCAAGAAATAAGAATACTACAAGAACAATTACATAACAATCCAACATTCATTATTGAAGTAATGATAATAATTTATTTACTTCCACCATTACTAGCAGTTGTCATAACTACTAACATTCCTCAAGGATATATCCATAAATAAGATAATTAAACCAATGAATAAGCCCTTATGGTTAAGACACACTTGAATTAAAATTATTAATTACTCTCTAGTTGACTTACCAGCACCAAGGAATATTTTGTTGAAATTTTGGATCATCATTAGGACTGTGTTTAGTAATTCAAATTGCAACCACATTGTTTTAGCTATACATTGCTCCCAAAATAAAAACAGCATTTACAAGAGTAGCTCAAATTGGTGGAAACGTAATATTGGCTGAATTATTTAAATAATATATGCAAATGGAAAGTCTAAATTTTTCTTTTATATTTCTTTACATGTAAATAGGGAATTTATTACGGATCAGATATATATGTTTTACCTTCACAACAAATGCTACAACGTAAAACAAGCTTTTATGATGTATTAATAACTGTAACAATAGTACAGTATGTACCTGCTTGTTTACGTATTAGAATATCTGGAGACTGACATATGTGCATACTTCTTCAAACATTTGTTTACAATTCATTCTCATATTCCTTTTCCATCTCGGATAGTAAGCACTGCGATTTCTGTGTGGAAAGCTCAGAAGCAACTGACTTCTGTCTAGCAATACTATGTAAGGCATTGCCTAATGGGTCGGCCTCTAAAGGAAAGCATCATCTTAACTATCACTGTTTCGATTGTCAATACGCTGAGGATCTGGGTTCATTCCTGCAACGACATCTTCCCAATTATCAACACTATTGAAGCAATCAATTATCTTAACCACTGCAGAAATGTGCAGTTCAGTATTGGCAGTATCACACACATTATTCAGGATATTTATGGATTCATTCCCACCTTCTTCTTCTCCAGAACACACATTTCGTGAAGACTGAAAACCAGAATGAATGAAGCACTTTCTTATTGTTTCGGTTTTCACTTCATTTTACGCACTTCTAATCCAGTGGACAGCATCACCTACTTCCATATTTGATAAGTTTTCGCTGCAATGACATTGTGCATTACCTACGAAAAGTAGCATTTTGCGTTTGTGAATACTCATTTTTCAATCTAAGTTCTTCAGCGAACATAAAAAAATACCACATATTAGTCATACATTTTTATTTGCAAGCCAGGAGACACCAAACAAGAAAATGAGATTGTTTTTGAAGCAAAGTGAATGATTTCTGTATGTATCACTAGTGGTTCTTCCTTTTCGCCACAGAGGTTTACACAAGGACCGGTCGTTAATATTTGTTTCGTGATTATGCCGCCTTTGCACTGATAACCCTTCACAGTTGGTGTTTTGTGTGGAATAGCTATAAAAAATAGACCACTTTAATCCATGCTGAAAATGTCACTGTCACATTAGCCACTTGTAATTATACTACGTCTCGACTGCCACACATCTTGATTAACTTCTGCGCTTTCCCCACAGACTGCTCGGGAAACAATATGGCGATGAACATGAAATCGGTTCAACCAGCCTTTGCTTGCCCTGAAATTAGGAATTACAAGATTATAAGCAAATTTGAGAGCTTTTTTGTAGCATCAGTCCACTAATAGTCAATCCTTTGACACGTGCTCTATTAAACCACTCTAAAACAGCATTATTAATGTCTTGAAATGGTTGTCACCGTCTTTTCTTTAAATTTTTTTTGGGGTTCCTTCCCATTCGTTAACACCTGTCGCGACATGCAATTATGTACTGTACTTGACTTTTTCCACCATTAAACTCACTCACTAACTGAGATTTTCCTTTTTCAAATGTTTTTTATTCCAGTCCCTGATCACAATATGAATTCTTTAGACGATGACCGGTTTCAGTCCGTAATGACCATCCTCAGATCTATAATATACAAATATATACACCTAGTGAGCAGTGTGTCTTTCAACGTAATACAGCAATACGTATCACAATATACTATCATACAACGAGAGAGATGTACAGAAAATACGGTAAAACGTACCTTTTTTACACCATGTCCTAAAGTGATAAGGCCATAATGGCATCGTCGAAACATATAAATATAATCAGCATAGCATCGTCGTACAGATAAAAAATAAGGTGTAGAATAGGCCGCATCGTCCACACAGTCATTATTGCAACAGTAGCTACCTTTTTTACTCTCTCTAATAACAGAAATTCGCTGTTATTGTGTAGAAAAACAAGTTTTTCTTTTATTTGAAGTAGCCATGACCGTTCATTAGAGATGAAAAATCAGAACTGTTCTCTGTTAGAAATACAAATGACAATGAAATTTTAGAGATTATTCTGTCACATAGTCGACAAGAAACCTTATAGTCATACAGTATTCTAATTTCCTCTTCTACGGTTGTTTGTGGTCGTCTTAATGGCAGGGCATAGTTAAAGGGTGGTCGTTGATTGGGAAAAGGGGTGGTCATCTTAAAGGGGATAAAGATGCGTTGGTACTATGGAAGTTTATTTAAAAATATGGTCGTTTAGAGTGGGGTCGGCTTAAAGGAGTGATTTCTCTTGGGGTTTTACTGCACAAATGTATTATTAGCAATTCCATACCTAGGAATAGATTTAGTTCAGTGAGTATGAGGAAGTTTTGCTACAGATAATACAGTTTTAAATCGATTTCTTGCAATCTATTTTGTAGTAACTTTTACTATCGGAGCTATAGCTGCAATCCATTCACTTTTTTTTCACACACGCTAGGATTAAATGGACATATTGGGGGCACTTGGGATTGAGGGGGGGGGGGGTGCTTCATGCAAAATTTGCAGAAGTGCAGGGTGGCTGGGAAGGTGGCAGGGCCCTCCCGTCACCTCCCTTCCTCTCTCCTCTCCTCCTTCCCACACCTCCACACCTCACACCTTAGGATGTGGCAGTACGTCATGACTCCTGGAATGATTCCGAATATAAGGAAATGTTGATGCTGATGTCAGCGAAGTATGACATGCACAGTTGTCTCACAAGGAACCCTCTGAGTGTGCTGTCGCCAGATCAGTCTTTAGTAAGGCTGACTGCAAAGTATTGTGTGAACAGTTATGACAGGAACAATATTATCTGCTAATGACTCACCGTGCGCAACAGGAGGGCGACAGAAAATGAATGTCCGGAAGGTGTAGAGATCAATCTTGAGTGGGATGTATGTATTAGACTTCACAAAATGGACATCGTCCATATACAAGAAATGTTCAAAACAAACCATAACTAGCACCATGAACACTAAGTGAAAAATGGAGCACCGTAGTGATCAGAAAAGTTCGCACCATCAGGATTGAAGGTGAACTCTTTGGCAATTACAAACAGTGCAGGGTGTTCAGCTAGCTATCTACTCTTAAAAAATACATATAGAATCACATTGGTGCAACGGGGTGTTGAGATCTGATGGAATGTGATGGCATGCAATCGAGTACGAAACAGTGTGTCATGGTGTCATGGAGCTTATCATGCAACTTGTTACACTTTGAAGCGTTGCTGCAGATAGTGCGATAATATGTTTTATAGGCACGGAAAAAGTAAACAACCAGAAGTTGAATTTGTCCAATGGTTCCAGGTGGGACGAATTGCAATATTGCACACTTTTCACGAGAGACAGTTTGCGCTAAACGAGTCTGATTTTTATATACGGACCAGGAATCAAACAAAAGCAAGTTATTTTGATCAGCAATTGGCCAAAAGCAGTGCTCATACCATACTTGTAGTTCTCTTACGCCCATTTTCCCCACTATTGCTTGCTGTGACGTAAATATTTCCTACTACCCTTGCAAGATCATGCACATTAGAAATAATCGTAGGGAGCAGAGCAGCTCCACTTCTTGCAGCACAATAAATAGCTTTCCAGAAAATCTGCCATCCAGATTAACAAAAAAAAAAAAAAAATATGGTTCAAATGGCTCTGAGCACTATGGGACTCAACATCTCAGGTCATCAGTCCCCTAGAACTTAGAACTAATTAAACCTAACTAACCTAAGGACATCACACACATCCATGCCCGAGGCAGGATTCGAACCTGCGACCGTAGCGGTCGCGCAGTTCCAGACTGAAGCGCCTAGAACCGCTCGGTCACCAGCGGCCGGCCCAGATTAACAGTCGGCACAATTGTATACGAATGCGTTAAGGCATTGATGTTAGTTGATATTGATACAGTTCTCTTGGTAACTCTAATTTCCAGGGCTCCTTTCATATTCATTTTCTCTTCAAATCTCTACTGGTCGGAGTTGAGAACAGATTCCTTCCTGAACTATGGGATAAGTTTTTTATACCATTTACAAATTTTCGGGTCGATTCCGCAGTTTGCTGTACATCGTCAAGCTGACACTTTATTTGATTCACACATTGTCCCAATTCTGGTTCCTTGTTGTTGCACAACTCAGGTTGGCTGGGGGCTCCGTAGCAGATTATTTAGCAAATTGTATCGTAAACATATCTAGGAATTACTTCAAGTGTTTGCCTTCTTTTCTAAAATGTCAAGAAGGTATCAACCAAGCGACAAACAGTCATGTTTGCAATGGGAATGGCTATGCTTTGTTCAAGTGTCTCCAGGCGTTTGGGAGTCGATGATGTCCCTCTGCTGTAAGTCATTTTTTAAATGGGACGACCTTTCCGGAGAAAAGAAAACATTTCATTTAAACTGTAGCTGCCTGGGTTTTTGGAAAGTCTCAGGTGTCCAGAATGTGGTTTATTTGGTGCCCTATTCTCCGGAGCAGCTAACGGTGACATATTACATAACTCCTTGCTTATTGGAGACATGCTGCCACGGGATGGTAGGTCCGCAACTATTCATTACTGCGGGAATTGGATACTTTTTTATTTCGTCCGTCCCAGTTGCATTGATATAAAATTCAGTGGTAGTGGTTACCGGTTTCGGGCTGATACGTCCATTCTCATACAACACACTTTGCTGTTAACCGCAACTGAATAACTAAATAATTACGATTAATAACAAGGTGTACAGTTTGAGAATGGGCGTGTAGGCCCGAAGCTGCAAAGCACTACAGCTGAATTTTATGTCATTGCAACAGAGGCGGACCAAATAAAAATTATCCAGTTTCCTCAGAACATAGCTCCTTGCCATGTTGCGACTGAATTTAATCGACTGAGAGATTGATACGCAAACGGCCATTGCACGCTGGGTACCAAACATGTAGTAAGCAGAACTGAGAAGTGACGAATAGACTCATGTTCAGAAAAAAAAACCAGAACCCCTTGAGCGACTAGAGATATGGCTCAAAATGGTTCAAAATGGTTCAAATGGCTCTGAGCACTATGGGACTCAACTGCTGAGGTCATTAGTCCCCTAGAACTTAGAACTAGTTAAACCTAACTAACCTAATGACATCACACACATCCATGCCCGAGGCAGGATTCGAACCTGCGACCGTAGCGGTCTCGCGGTTCCAGACTGCAGCGCCAGAACCGCGCGGCCACTTCGGCCGGCGACTAGAGATAGGATGTTCATATTGACAATACATGTGCATTAGTATTTTCTGCAGAAAAGATTAGCATTGTAACCACATCGGCCCGCGGGTTCAAGGTCAACACTTATATTGCGGCGCAACACCACCTTGTTGCCCCTATAAGAATGGTAATGGATAAATGTGACTTGAGCAGGCGTGCAGGATGCCTGGCAGACGTATGCGTGAACCGTACCAATCAGTTAGATTGAAAAAGCATTATGGGCATGAGAGAATTGATGCATCCACCCAGGAAATTGCTGCTCGTGTGGGCCGAAGAGTTTCGGCAATGCAACGGGTGTGTGCAGAATCGCTCACGGAAGGCCGTCGAACACGATGAGATGCGTCAGGTCGCACCACCCAGAAGATCGACGCCTCATCTGAATAGCATCACAGGAGAGATCTGCGTTCTCCTTGGCTCTGGCGCAACAGTGGAACAAAGGAACACATCGTACACTATCAGGGTGACAGTCCGTCGCCATTTATTTTGGTTAGCCGCAGAGAGAGCGGCATGTTCGTGACTGCATTCGCAGAAGACACACAGTGCCAACTCGAGACCTTATGGTAGGGGTGCTGTTGGATACAACCACAAATCACAGTTGGTGCGTGTCCAGAGCACTGTGACCAGTGTGACCTACGTGAATGACATCCTGCGACCCTTAGCCATACTCTTTCTGCACAACACCCCAGACGCTATTTTTCAGCAGGACAATGCACGACCACGTGTTGCTGCACGAGCACGTGCCTTCTTGATGTACCAGGGTATTAGCCTTTTATACTGGCCCGCCAGGTCACCAGACTTGTCGCCAATCAAAAATGTGTGGAATATGGTGAAACGACGGGTGCAACGCTGTGATCCAATGCCAACGACCAAAGATGAACTTTGGAAATAGATGAATGCAGCACGGACGGCTATACCACATGACATCATTCGCGTTTCGTACGCTTCGATGCCATGACGTATGGAACAATTTATTAAGTTCCATGGAGGACGCAGTGCGTAATTGGCAACAGGTCCATGCTGAACCGAGGTGACTGAAATGCTAATCATTTTTGCAGAAGATAGTGGTGTACATGTCCCGCGAGTACGAACGTCCTATCTCTAATCGTTCAAGGTGTTCTGTTTTTTTTTCTGAACATGAGTGTACATGGAATCATTTATATTTATTATTATTATATTTATCATTATTATTATTATCGTTCACAAATAAACAATACATTTATATTATCAGGATTGATTTGGATGGGCATAGACACGACTGCGTGGTGTCGATCCAAGAGTGAGGTCCCAGCTTACAGTTGGTACCTCACAACAGCACTACTAGCTGAAGACAGTCGCTGCCAGACGCAGCCACGACTGAGAGTCATCGGTGAACAAATCCCCTCAAGAGGTGCCATACGTCACCACTGCTGGAAGACTACTTACGTCAGAATGCAGTGCCGCTCCCTCCACTCTGTGTCTGTCGATGAAGGCTGCAACGTCGGCCGGCAGTGGTGGCCGAGCGGTTCTAGGAGCTTCAGTCTGGGACCGCGCAACCGCTACGGTCGCAGGTTCGAATTCTGCCTCGGGCATGGATGTGTGTGATGGCCTTAGGTTAGTCAGGTTTAAATAGTTCTAAGTTCTTGGGGACTGATGACCTCAGATGTTGAATCCCATAGTGCTCAGAGCCATTTGAACTGCAACGTCAACATTGGTCAGACCCGGCAGCGCTTGTATTATTATTAGTCGCACCTGCACCAATGTTTAAAGTTCAATTGATACATGACTGTTCATCAGTGCTATTCAGTGTAAACAGTATTGTTACACTCGGCGACAGTAATAGATGTACATTCTATTAGACGTGGTATTAGAGATTAAGTGTTTTGCCAAAATGAACTAATATTTTGTGTGTGTAATAGTAACTGCTCGACCTCCTCCTGTTAGTAAATCTAGGCTTCCTACGATACGCAGAAATAGCGGCGGTTATGACTGCTTTTTTATTGCATTGTTACTCCCTTTCCGCCATGTAAAACGATGATGATCCTGGTCCCACGATTGTTCAGTTGCGTAGACTTTCGTCACCTGCTTAGTAGATGTCCGAAGTGTTCAACTAGTCTCAGCGACCAACATAATATTGTGTTATATTAAATACGAAGTATTTAACCATGTCTTACCGCCTATGAGAACTGTCTCTAAACGAAGTTGTTCAATTTCAGGCGCAGCAGATTGAACGCCCGCTGCTCATTGTACAATAGATGACGAGCTTACTGTCGCAACAAGCAGCCCACATCCGGTTGCTGCGTCCACGTTTCTTCAGTTTAATAGCAAAGAAGAGGATTGGCTTGAATACCACGCTCAACTGGGAACCAACTTCATACTATGCATTTTAAACTTACGGCGCGCATAACATTTTTTTAATCATCCTTCGGAGCCGACGTTTACAGACTGTGTACACAGTTATTCCCCGACTCTCGTCCGGCAGGTGTTGATTATGACGAACTTGTTCAAAAAATTGACGAGAATTACGAGGCACAGATGCATGTTGCTGCGGCGACATTTAAATATTTTCGTCTTTAGACAGTGGATTGCTGATCTCAAAGGGCTAACAAGTCATTACAAGTATTCTCTCGGACTAAGTTATAATGATTTTGTGTTACATGATGCGATAAAGCAAAACATGTTAGACACACACATACTGTATGCACTGCTGTCCCCAAATTGCCAGACCTGGATGTGAAAACAGTTTAGCCAATTCTAGGGACACAAAGTAATGTGATTTTAGGGCTCCGTCTATTTCACTTTCTCGTAATTCACAAGGCACGCAGTTGATGTCGATGTGAATAAAAACAGCGATGAGACTGGAAGGAAAGTTGAAGGTAAGACTTTTCAGTCGTAAGCTACACGAGATGTATGTACTTCAGAATACGGACAGGGTGTCTTATCCTCAGTGTTTTTCAAATCATGACAGGAAAGCTTGTTCTTGTCGTGATGCAAAGTGTTTCATGTGTGGTAAAGAAGGTCATATACATCCAACTGCTTACAATGCAGCCAGGGCAGGCACCAGTCAACCGCACGGCTCGAGCGTAGCTCTCGTAAAGTAAACGTTGTGTCGGCACTGCCAACACTGCCGGCACCGATGAATGCTCGCTTTTCCACTTCGCAAAACCTTGTGCTGTCGTTCACAGACAGAATACAAACTTTTAGTCCAAGCAAGAGTGGTTCAAAAGGCAATTAAATTTCAGTTAGACACAGGTGCTTATGTTCAGCTAATCGATAAAGACACCTTTGAAATGATTGGTAGCCCATGCTACAGACCTCTACTTCTGCTTTATCTACTTATAATTGACACTGAATACCATTACTTTGCGTGTGTAGCTGGCCAGCAACTTTCCGTAACGTTACAATGTATGTTCCATTTCATATTCTACGTCCTAGAAACAGCGCAGATTTTTTTTGGCTAAGACTTGTTTGATTTGTTCTACCTGTGCATACAGAACAGAGAGTTACAAAACCGTGTTTCAGTGTCTCACACTAAAGCTTCTGACTTGGCAATAAATAGCGTGAAATTTTTGAAATAGGATTAGGAAGTTCTCAAGATTTTGAGGCGCACATTACTGTTAAAGATAATTCGCAACCATGATTACATTGTGCTAGGCCTGTCAAAAAAATGGTTCAAATGGCTCTGAGCACTATGGGACTTTACATCTATTTTCATCAGTCCCCTAGAACTTAGAACTACTTAAGCCTAACTAACCTAAGGACAGCACACAACACCCAGTCATCACGAGGCAGATAAAATCCCTGACTCCGCCGGGAATCGAACCCGGAAACCCGGGCGTGGGAAGCGAGAACGCTACCGCACGACCACGAGCTGCGGCCGGATAGCCCTGTCCACCATGCTATATGTGTGGGGATTCCTCAGGAACTGCAACGGTGGAAAGACAGTTGGGTAATACAAACTGTTTCTGCAAGTTAGTGGGGATCCCCGTTAATCATAGTTAAAAAGACATCAGGAGTTTTACATCTGTGTAATGGTTTCTAGGCCATGGTAAACCTATAAATAATTGCGGATTCATTTCATCTCCCATGACCAGAGAATTACTGGACAAATTGGGACAGTACAGATTTTTTCCCAAGACTGATTTACGTGAGACATACTAACAATTACCACTGGACGAGCAGTCCAAGTAATATTTTGTGATCAAAACTCACCTGGGTCTGTACCAGTTTCAAAGACAACCGTTCGGAAGTGCTGAAGCTCCTGCTATTTTTCAACGTTTCCTGTAAAAGTTAACAGCAAAAGTCCCTTCATATACAGACTGCCTGGATGATATTGTTGTCGCAGTTCATACACCTGCGGAACATTTGGCAAATTCAGAATGTTTGTTTAACACACTTGCCACGGGTGGCTTAAAGCGTAACAATGAAAAGTAATCCTTCTTCCATGAAGAACTTGGACATTTGGGACATGTCATAACCGCACAGGGTATTCATACTGCTTATTGATGGGCTGCATTTGAAGATTTGCCGACGCCCCATAACATTAAAGAGCTACAGGCCGACATGGGGTAGATAACACATTGAGTTAAGTTAATTGCAAATGTTGCGTAAATTCCTGCTCTGCTAAACTGGCTGTGCTGGAAAGATGTTTTCAGTCTGGAACCGAGCGACCGCTACGGTCGCAGGTTCGAATACTGCCTTGGGCATGGATGTGTGTGATGTCCTTAGGTTAATTAGATTTAAGTAGTTCTAAATTCTAGGGCACTGATGACCTCAGATGTTAAGTCCCATATTGCTCAGAGCTTTTTGAATCATTTGGAAAGATGTTTCATTTGTGTGGTCCCAGGAACGTGAGGACGCATTTCAGAAGTTAAAGGAAACATTGTTAATTCGTCGTTATCTGATTCATTTTGATACCACTAAGCCTGCGGTGTTAGCTGTGGATGAATCTTCTTAGGGAAAAAAAAATTGGAAATTTGGGGTAAGGTCTTATGGGACCAAACTGCTGAGGTCATCGGTCCCTAAGCTTACATATTATTTAATCTAACTTAAGCTAACCTACGCTAAGGACGACACACACACACTCATGCCCGAGGGAGGACTCGAACCTCCGACGGGGGGAGCCGCATGGACCGTGACAAGACCCCATAGGCCGCGCGGCTACCCCGCGCGGCTCTTCTTAGGGGATAGGAGCTGTGCTCTTCCACGGAACAGATTCATTGGAAAGCCACATTTGCCTCAAAACTCTCAAAAAAGCGCAGTTATAATCAACTTGCAAAACAGGCACTCGTCATTTCCTAAGGTGTTACCAAGTTCCACCAATATCTGTACAGTCGAAAGTTCTGTCTGATTTCGGATAATCGGCCTGTAATGACTTTGTTCAATCCTTCCACGACTGTATCACCACGGACAGCACAAAAATTGCAACTCTGGGCTCTATTATTGTCTAATTATTAATACTGGTTCTTGTACAGGCCCGCTGCACAACATTCGAATGCTGACTAGTTGTCTCAGTTACTGCTCACTACCGACCCAGAGTTCGTTTCGTCTGAGGAATCGTGTTATCAAATCGATATTTGAGATTTTGAAATTCTTCACAATTTTCCTCTCGATTTTCGGCATATTGTTGGAACAACTGCTTCTTTCCCAGCTCTTCAGGTAGTTTTGTAGTATTTGCGCTATGATGGCCATGTAATTTGAAAGATGAATTTTCGCATCATAACCCGCTATCGGTGCAGTCAGGTGTTCTGCTACTGTATATAGACCGTGAAGAATCACAGTTTGTGATTCCTCATTCGATCCAGCGAGAAGTTTTATCATTGTTGATCCAAGGTCACTGGAGCATCGTTCACGCAATACAACTAGCCTGGCGTCATTATGCTTAGCGGGACGTGGACGGCCAGATCCTGCAAATGATGTCTCATTGTAATATCTGTACAGAGCATCAGTCCTGTCTGCCCCAATGCTTTTTCAGTGTCCGCGTCCGTCCTGATCGTGGCAACGCATGCACTTTGATTTCGTGGGTCCGTTCTGGAACACTCCATGGTTGTTGGTGGTTGACGCATACCGTAAATTTCCTTTTGTAATCCTCTTGACATCCACCACTTCTGCTAGTACTGTGACGGTTTTGTGGTCCAATTTTCGTCTCGACGGTCTTCCTGACAACCTTGTCTCAGGACCACAATTCACGTTAGCCGATTTTCAAGAGTTTTGCGACGAGAACAGTAATACGACGTACCGCTGCTCCTTTTCACCCTCAGCCTGACAGTGAAGCTGAACAGTTCGTTCCAATGTACCATTGTCACATGGAGGAATTCCGTTCCTCCAACACATAGGAACAAACCTTGCAGATTTTTCATTCCTCCGAGCACTTCTTGCCACTCTGTGGCAAGTCATTGACACAATTCTCACATGGTCACATAATCATACACTGTCGCATTTTCTGGGGCCGTCATGGAAAAATTTAATTCCGCCAGGGTCAGACAAAGTTTCAGCCATAGGATAAAGTTTTCTTTAAAGTTTTTGGAATGAAATAGCTCTCTCCGCCCGACGTCGTCAGCGTCGTCTAGAGCGGTGCCGCTGGAGATTGATGTTCCGTCACAGACACCATAACTGCCACTGGTCTTGGAGCTGGAGCCAATCTCCATGGAGGTGCCGCCAGTGGACAGCCGTCACGACGCCCCTGGAGTTGCGCCTGCTGTCCTGCAGACCACAGCATCTTTGTACCTGGATGAGGACGTGCACCCTGCAGCCCGTATTTCAGCCGGTGTTCTCGGTCACTCGCAACGTGGGAACAGGGAGGTGACACTGGCTGTCGCTACAGTCCATGTCTCTTAATCTACGTCCACATTCAGGCCTTCCCCGCAGCATCATCACGTGACTAGCATTACCCGGTGATGATGATGAGGTTTGCGGACAGGGGGGGGGGGGGGGGAGGGACGCGGTTTCATCCAAAGAGTAATGTCTGAGGTTATAGTTAGTGAGGCTCCACAGGCTAAAGACGGTCGCTGTCAGATGCAGGTACGAACGAGAGTCGTCAGAGAAGGCATGCCATCGAGGTTCTATGCACCGCTAATGCCGGAAGAATACTTACGTCAGAGCACAGTGCGACTCCACCCATTCAGTGATTCAGTGATCATCGATGAAGATTGCAGTGTCGACATAGCTCAGATCCGGCAGTACTTGTATTATTAGTCAGAACTATAAACCAAAGTATCAAATTAAATTGACATGTGACTGTCCTTCAGTACTAGTCAGTAAAAAGAGTAATATTGTACTTATCGAAAGTAATACAGACTTACTGTTGTTCAAGTGGACATGGAAAGTGTCTAAGTGAAGTGAAATAGTTTTATTAAAGTGAACTAATAGTTTATGTGTTTTGTAATAACTGAAGTAAATCTAGGCTTGCTGTGATACACAGAAGGCTCTGTACTTAGGTAAGTAGGGGGGAGAGTATTATCACTTCATATCACCACGTTCAGGTATGGGCGGCTAATGTTATGTTAGCGCGACATGTCGGTTTCCACTCACTGACAGTAGGCAATCTCCGTCTCCGATGTCCTCAGCACTGGGACGACGCCCTAAGCAGCTTACCCTCACGCTTCCTCCTTAATCCTCCTACAGACAGAGCGCTGCACAACGCTGGTATTGTGTTACGGTCCTTTCCCTCGGCAACTGAAGTGATTATTTCACAGTGGTGGTGTCAGTGTAGTATTTGAAAGCCGAGGTCAGACAAGGAAAAGGCAGCAGGCTGGTTAGTGAGTCAATCGTCAGACTGCCAGAAGGTCCATTTATCATGGAATGGAAAATGAACGCGTCACAAGTTGACGACAGACATCGCAATGAATACAGGGATCTCACTTCGGAGTCTGAAAACAGGTTGACAGGCCTCCATAACACAACGTTTGAAGGTTTTTTACGAAGCAGCATGAAAAATTACTTGTTCTGGAGCATCTATCTGTCCTTGGAATGTCAAAAAACATAAATCATGAATGGGATTAAGCTGCTGTAGCTGACCCTTGATTTGGAGTATGCAGAAAAACTTAACATGTCCAGTCTACTTCCCAAGCACTGATTTACAAAAAATGTGCTTCTCTGGCAAATGTACGGTTCTCTTTGTGCGTACTCGTAAGTAGGGGAACAAGGGGCAAGTTGTTACTGCCTGCATTGTTGCCAGATCTCCAACCCTCCCCTCCCTCTCCCACCCTATCCAGGACAAGCGAGTAAGGTACAGGTGGCAGGAAATTCAAAAGTGGGGAATTGGGCAATGTACTGTTAGTTGAGAGAGCTGGCACAGCCTGCATGTTTGCCAGATTTACAATTTATGTTTAGGATCTAATTTATGATCCAAGTAGTTTACTACTACAATTTGTGGCTGTATTCAAGTCACCCTTATCTTTATGATTATAATTTATAACCTCAATTTGGTAACTGCCGTAATTTATAATGAAATATAGCAGCCTTATCTTAAATAATATAACTTTTGGACAAAAACGTATGCCACTATCGAAACACAGCTGTCTCTGTATTTATGTCATCCTGTATTTATCGCTACAATTTATGACTTAATATCACCAACACACTATGACGTCACTGTCAGGCTGCCCAGGGTGTGACACCGAAATTAGACAAAACATGTAAAACTGGGGGAAATAAAAAAAATTGAAGTCGGTGTAGTGTTATGAAAGACACATGGCAGGTCAAAAAAAGGCATCGCTAAATTAAATTGATATCCCATGGCTCAGTGTTTAACAATTACCATAGACGTTTTATCTACGCAGTCATACACTTCGACCAGGTATAAGAAGGAATGAGACGATGTGACATCTTTATTTTTAACAAAACAAAATGTATAAACCCAGTTATGGTAGTGTATTCGACAGTAAGCCTGCTGACAGTGTGGCGACTCCGGCCATGTAGGCAATATTTCACGCTGCCGCTGCCACCTCTCTTGCGTCCGTCTTCCTCATGTTACAAGGATATGCAGGACATGCCAGGCAGCAAACTGCCGGGAGTCCACAGGACGCACACGCCTCCCAACTGCACTGCGAGGCTGGGGAGTGGGAGAGGATCGGGGTGGGAAGCGGAGGAGTGACCAGTGCACATGCATAGACAAATTAAATCACCCTTCGCACCCCAGGAACAGATAAGATGTATCTTTCTGAGCCATCGCAAAGTCTGCCAGGTGCACTGGCTAAATGAAAGCTATATGTAGGGACTAGCCACCAGTCTCACACGGTTAAACACACTCTGGTTTTATAGCTATAATATTTACAGGAATGACAAGTTATTATTAACTTTCCATTAACCTGACGTACATATTACTCCTATCAAGTTTCTATTGTATAGAACTCGACACACACCTTGGTCTCAAACTACAAAGACTATGAAACTCCTCTACAATAATCATATACCACTGCCGAAGTCAGGATTCTCAGATAGAAAAGCTGCGTTTTATCTCACTGATTAAACATATCTTTGTTTTAATGCTCCAGAGTTGTCATCAGCTCGAGGAGGGAATCATTTCGTGGAATTCAGTGATGTGGCTAAATGAATACCAATACTTTGAGAAATTTCGTAATTGATGTTATATCTTATGAACTGTGACCAATTTATTACAGTAAATAAACAAATACCATCTGTATCTAAACTTTTTATTTGCTGACAACCAGTTTAAATCTAAGCTGTAGATTATCTTCAGGTATAGGTTGGAACAAAAAGGCAAGAACACTAATGGCTTTAATGAAGTGTGATGTTACGAACACTTGTCTCCAGATAAAAAACAAGTGTTATAAATATCCTTAGAGTACATTGTTAATCGTACACTTTCGTTCTTGTTTACGTATACTTTTCAAAATAATTAAAAAGCTAGTGCAAAATTGCTGAACATAATCTGAGACTTTAAGAAATTTGCCTTCATTTTAATGGAAACAAAACAAAAAGACGTAAATACACTGATGACTCTTACTGTAGTGTAAAAGAGGGTGGTTGGGGAGGAGGGGGGGGGGAGACAAGGAGTCTACTTACGACATAACAATAACTGCGTTAATGTAGTAAATTTCAGTAGTAAAGATGCGTTACACAATAAGATAAACGCAAATGTTACAAACATACTGACAGCACATTTGTATCATACATATTTATTCTTCAAATGGTTCAACTGGCTCTGAGCACTATGGGACTCAACGTCTGTGGTCATAAGTCCCCTAGAACTTAGAACTACTTAAACCTAACTAACCTAAGGACATCACACACATCCATGCCCGAGGCAGGATTCGAACCTGCGACCGTAGCAGTCGCGCGGTTCCTGACTGAGCGCCTAGAACCGCTAGACCACCGCGCGGCCGGCCACATTTATTCTGTTTACATATCTTAAAGGACAGTGCAGAATCACCGAACGTATTTAAAACTTTGCGAATTTGCCTTCATTTTAATGAATAATACTCTACCCCTCAGTCCGTATCATCCGCATTTTGTTAAGCACTAGCCGGCCACGGTGGCCGAGCGGTTCTAGGCGCTTCAGTCCGGAACCGCGCGACCACTACGGTCGCAGGTTCGAATCCTGCCTCGGGCATGGATGTGTGTGATGTCCTTAGGTTTAAGTAGTTCTAAGTCTATGGGACTGATGACCACAGATGTTAAGTCCCATAGTGCTCAGAACCATTTGAACCATTTAAGCACTTGGCTCACCAAATTTGCTATCTGTGTAGCGTGCCACCCTTCTGTCAACATACTACCCTCTGACAATTGTTTTTAATGCTTCCACGGTGTCATTTGTTCTCGTAGGATCTGTGTACTTTATCACACTCCTCTGATACTTTCTTCGGTACCCTCATTCCCTTGGCACTTCGCCCAAGTCAGCCGAATACTTCTTCCAAGCCGGCCGGTGTGGCCGGGCGGTTCTAGGCGCTTCAGTGTGGAACCGCGTGACCGCTACGGTCGCAGGTTCGAATCCTGCCTCGGGCATGGATGTGTGTGATGTCCTTAGGTTAGTTAGGTTTAATTAGTTCTAAGTTCTAGGGGACTGATGACCATATATGTTAAGTCCCATAGTGCTCAGAGCCATTTGAACCAACTTCTTCCAACCTTCTCATCTCATTCCGCATTTCCCAAGCGTTAAAAACCACCTTCAGCGCCCACTGACCGCTGGTAACTAGCGCATCCTCTTCCCTCGAGAACAGTACTCCTCCCTCCAGGTTCTGGTTCTGCAAAGCCTCTTTCTCAATCCAGGGGACGAAATGCAATATTGCTACGTCTCACATTCCTTCCAATCTTGCCCTTGGCGCATCAGAACCTAAGGACAGAGACAAATATCACAATTTCTCCCTCCTCAGAATGCAGCATCACTAGCAGGCCCACCTATATACAAAAAAAACAATAGAAGACATCTTCACACTGAAGTAACCTATTCACTATAGTCCTATACATACGCAAATATATAAATATATTCATTAAAACGAGTTTTAAATGTTCGGCCTGTTTTTTCCAATTTAATTCTTTTGTCAGTCATCACATGTTATCTTATAAACACCACAGTGTAAATATTTATTCTTTCTCTGTGAGATGTTATGACGACCCCTTTTCCCCAACGTACTTTCGGTTCTAAAGGCAACCTGCAAGAAGCCATACATCACGCGTTGCTCTGACAAGTTAGTGTTAATGTTCCGTCGCCTGAACAGTACTTGTCTGGGTTACAAAAGGCACAGAGAAAGTTACCTCCTGAGTTACGCCTGATTACGGAACTCAGTAGACAAAACCTTTCCTCTTAGTACCACAGAACACCAGTAGAAGTGAAGACTGACCAAGCATTATTGTATATTCTAATTCTATTCCCGGTAACAGGAAGACATTCGCAGTTTAAGTGTTACGCCATTCACTCACACCCAGTGAAGTTGTCCGACCAGGGTGATACAAGCCAGCCAGCGCATATGCGCAGTACAGTTGATCTTAGCCAGACAGGAGGGACTAGGTTATCCGAGGGATATCGTTGAAAACCAGACTACATTTCCTGCATGTAGGTTTTCACTGGATGATTTACTTCACTTATAATGACATGGCAGTATCGGCGAATAGGTATGAGTAGGAGAATCTCACTGAGGCCAGACAGATTGAACTTAAGGGAAGTGGGTTATTAGTCAATGGGACTACATGCGACATAACAGGGCCAAGCTTCCATCTACCAGCAACGATTACAGGAGTCAAGCAAGTGAGCGTTTCACAGCCATAGTTGTACTGGCTAGCTGTACCTTTAAAATTATTGCCAGCACCGACTATAAAACTCCTAAATCAAACTCCAGAACCTGAGCTAATCAATTCCTTGCGTCGATTCCTTACCAGAGGAAGGACGCATTTCAGCCGAGTAGTTAATGCATCATGTAGAGTGGCTCAGAGAGGAACAACGACACGTGACAGTGATTTTGAGTGCCATAATACCGACTGCCACAGTGGCTCTAATTCTGCCGTGCATAGCTTTTATTCTTCTGAGGCGAGGTGCTGACTGTTAGCATAAACCACCATTAGCCCAGATTACAGTAGACTAGATGCCTAGATTATATGAGAGAGGGAGAGTGTAACCTTGTAGGTAAATGCGGGAGAAGGTGTCAACTGCGGGTTAAGAGAAAAGGAAGTAACGAGACAGGCTGCGAAGGTTAAATTGCCAGAAGCCTAAAACAAGTGTAACAAACAGACTCGTAAGCAAGTAGCATTAAGCAGCATAGAAAGTAATATTGGGGGCAGGTTGTCAGTTGCTTTGATTATCAGTTTCGTTATATTTTGTACGACCATGTAGTGTACTATGGAAATGATTTTGAGCTCGGCAGCCTGACGGTAGGCGAGAGCGGAATGTTGTGACTAATAATTCAACGAGACCGATGCAGTATTGCGAGGCAGGTAGGCCTCCTGCAATAGATAACTTGGTGGTACTGCACAAATTTATGCAGCAAGGGCGAGGCAGATTCCCGCACTGACAGGGAAGTGTAGTTTTAGAATACGTAACTGGTAGTGGTACATATGCATAACGTGCACGCCACTGCTGACTACAAGTACTGGACACTGCGTAACGAAATTATTCTCAGTCTCACTATCCTACCAGGAAGATGGGGCTGTGCCAGACGAGGTCACCAGATGGAGCTGCCTGTAGAAGTCACTGGTTTGAGGCCTCAGCAGGGCAACAGCTTTACGCACTAAGTCCTCTCTGCTCCCTCCCGCCGGACTTAGTACCATGACGCAGCTGGCCATTCCACGTCAACTCCAACAGCTCAGATGACTTCTGCCCAGGGGGCTGCAGGTCGCTCCTCCTTGACACGAGCCATCGTCCGCCATCGCAGGATGGGCACCTCACCGAGGTGGGCAGCCCCTGCCGAGATGCATCCAGGTGCCCCCTGGGCCCATAGCAGTTACACCAGCGTCGAGTGCAAACACTACTGGCACGTGAACCGCTCGGCTGGTTTATGTAACAAGGCCGCCAGCAGTCCGCGGAGACTCTTTAATCAGCCTCGCGGGGCGTCCAAGCTCCCAGCTCAGCACAGTACAGTGGCCAGCCAGCCAATGACCCAGTGTGTTATCCAATGCAGATGCAGTGCATTATCTGATCTAATGAATCTTTACGCCGGCTAGTGTGTGTCTGTTGGCTCAAACGTGCACATTATTTAGATTCACCGACACTATTTCTGACTGAAGATAACCACTCTTTAGGTGTATTGTGGATAAGTGCTTACGCTGCTCTAAATTATACAGAGTTACATCAATGTTAGCCACGGGATATTCATCTGTCACTGTTCTACTATTTAAGAAGCAATAATCGCAACAAAATCTATATTTCTTCTTTCTGCCTGATGAAGTCTTTGGCACAATGACGAAAGCAGTTCCCCAGGAATTAGTACCTTCCTTTATTATGCTATGGTTCGATTGCTGGTTGATAAATTCTTCCACAATCGGTCGTAAGTGATTGAAGATCACTAAGATTGTCTATACTGGGAGGTTTTTCTCCAGTCGGAATTCCGTGTAGTGTTATGGATGTCGTTGCCTACGGAAGATGAGCGTTAAACATGTCCTCGATTTCCAACAACAACAGCTTCTCCATTGCTACCGTCTTTGCTGGATTTTTGCATGTAATGCTTTTGTACTGGCGGCTTGCCTCTCCCTACAGAGCATATTTGATCTATGTAGATCAGTATCATCTAACACGTCTAAATTAGCATGTAACAAGTCCTTAACCAGACATACTTCATCGGCGGCAATACCATCCACACTAAGAGGAACCACTATCTACATCCTCAAAGTGTACGCAACTTCTATGACTAAAACGTCATGACCCATTCAATAAACAGTTCTCCTGTAATATTACTACTACACAATATGGCAATAGATTGTTCTGTCCATACGCTAGCACAAAGTAATTTACCAGTGTATTGTGGCTCTTTACCATGTGACTCAAGCCTTAGTGATATAGTTTGCAATTAAATTGATGACGGGTGATCTTTGCAATAGTATGTCACTGACGAAAGTTCCCCCAAGCTGAGTCCTACTGTGCACCAGAGAAGATCAGTTTAATCATCATGATTAAACGGTAACTCCAAACGCAAGATTACGCCATAACCTTCCACAACGTAGGACACAACTTACACTTTGTCCAGGAACGTTCTGCTCCAAACTGAGAACTCAATAATGGTGAACCTGTTGGTATATCACTGTTCCCTACTCCATGTAACCTATAACTGTGGAAGGTTCAACTTTTTTTTACACAAGGGGTCGAGACATGCCTCTGAGATATGTACCTATATCTAATTACCATTTACAACACCTACTAAGTAACAATCTGCATCTGAATAAGTTTCTGTATCACTGGAACCGACAGGGATCGACCCAAGTGGATTTCAAATTTCTGTCGGTGTTTAAAACTTCGTCATTCTACCTCTGCCCATTTTGGTTTACATTCACACAATCCTGCTGCTGGTAACCTAGCAAACCACTCTTCTTAGATCGTGGTTTATGACAGTGCCTTGGGATATGGCCCAAATGTCCAAACCTATAATACCATGAATCAGCAGAAAAGACACCTCTTTTATCGTGCACTCATGTTACTACATCTATCACCTCAAGCTCCATAGCTAAAACGATGGCAGCAACCAGGTCTTTCACTGTTTCTTGCCTGTACCCACTGTGATATATCAGGTGACAATCCTCTTACACAAGCATCTAAATCAATACGTCCCACCTCCTGGAGAAAAACTTTATTTGCTTTTCCATTCCTCATGACTCTGATATATTTGCATTAATTTTCCTTATTCAGTTGGAAAACTTTCCACTAACTCATTCCACATCTTTGATAACCCACTCAGCTATTCCCGAAAGCATTTAATTGTATTCTGCATCCTAGAGCTATACAACACTCTTTTAGTTGCCTGAATGTAAGCAAGTTCGCTGACTGATCGTCATATACCTATGACTGTGATCCGCCATCATGCATCTGTAATCATATGCATGCATTAAGGCGATTAACATGGATGTATCTTTTTGTATGCATAATGTTACTCTACACACCTAATTGGGGAGGAAATTTAGAGGTGGATGTTTATTATAGTATCAGCACAATGTCTTTTGAATGTGAGATGTCACTCCCAAGCAAGCATTGCATTTCACTCGACAACTTAATAGAATGTGCAAAGCAAAAAGAAAGGTAATGTCGGCCAGCTGTTAATTTTGGACATGACCTTAGTATGGGTGTCACTATAATCATACAATAATATACTAAGATGGTTTAGGTGTCAGCAGGACTAAGATCAGTTTTTGACCAAATAATATAGAAAATTTAGAAGTGGAAATAACAATGATTTCTTTGGTACAAATATAAAAGAATTTTTTTTGCAAGTGATCAGAACTCTATAAACATACTTGTGTATGGTAAGCAGCAGCTAGAAGTGTTGGATGGGGTCAAACGGCTGCTCCTGATGTTAGCCTATGTGCCCAGCACAGGAGTGTACTCTTTGGGTTGACTACTGAGTGACTGCCGTTGATGGAGGAATAGACTACACATAGCAGCTCACGTGGCATGTCTGCTGGCATACCACTCGGTGTAGCAGTCTCACAAGCTAATATAGATGTTGATGTAACTGAAATAAAACAATGAAATAAATAAACCAGTATTATAATCCTAGAATGAATTACCAACCTACTGCACAATGTGGTAGTAACAGTCTACCGAAATGTTTATATAGAGACAATGCGACGTGTACATTTACGATTAGGTAACCATCTCACTAATGAAATAACAAATCCCCCAATTTGCGTCTCCCTGGATAAAGAACATGGTATAAAGCTATAATTTATATTTCTACAGTGGGGCTAGGCACTTATCATACCAACAAGCAGTATTCTGTTCCGTGTTCTGCAATGTGCCCACTGGAGTTTTAACAATACCATGGTATGCATATAGAAGTTAGAAAGCAGTTAGCCAATTTCTAAAAACTCTGGAATTACTATATTCGTTTGTTAAAATTTTTAAGTTGCATGCAAACTCCGTCACTATTTATTATTAGGTAACCACCTTAACGATCTTATAAATAGTGAATAAGCGAATGTGGATACTTCGAGAAAGATGGCTAACACTTAAGAAATTCAAGTCTAAATATAAATTATTACAAAATAGAACAATTAACTAGTGGGTGAAGCGGTCCCAGACCATGCAGTCATCACAAAAGGTGTGCTGTGTGGAGTTTATGATCAGAGATGAGTCTCACAGGGTATGCAGTACATTTGAAACCTGTACCAAAGACTGTCTTACAGGAATCGGGAATAATTTACTCTCACTTTATTGTTTACAAAGCATTGCCATCATGCCTATGATTTTATTCCTTATAAAAACAATAGTGACTTCAGTTTTGAAAGAAACAGAATGACACTGACTTTTTTAACAAAATTATGCATTTACAATCTCTATGCTCTTTCCATAGTATCTTGTACAGCGACACAATTTAAATTTTCAGATCGCCATCACTACACAGCCAGTGTTTGCAAGACCACTTCTTCCTCTCCTTCCGAATGTCCCTCAGGGAAACTCCTGTTTAAGTAATATAGCTGTCAAGACCGCCCCTTATATGCGCTAAAATACATGGATTATGATGGAGGTGGAGTGAGGTACAATTTTAGCATATCATAATCAGCTGTTTTGACTTTAGCTATCTTAAATACAGCTTTATGCATACTAATTCGTGCAAAATCTAGCTCCATGACAACTAATGAATTATGTCATCATTTTTACTTTCTTGTGTACTGAGAACACGGAATACTCATCAACTGCTGCTGTTAAATCTTATATACTCTAAAGACCCAAGATGTATGGAACAGCTGGAAATAGTCTTAGAGGAAGCACGCAAGATGAACATGGAAGGGATGGAGACTGACCCTCCTGAGTAGCAGCCTTACGTAGGGGTAGTGAAGTACATTAGCCAAACAGTATAGTATCTCACTGAAACCCCAATGTGATACACAGAAATTACAGTACACTACATTAGCTGGATGATGTAGTACTGTTGTACCTTAATGCAGTGCCTGGATTGGGTAGTACAGTGCATTCCGGACAGCATAGCATAACGCTGTACATGAATGCAGTAAGGTGTTCATGCGATGAGGGACAGTCGCTCTCCATTCCACGTCCACCTCAATCCAGTTGTCTTAATGCATATTATGGGTGCCTTTCTAATGTAGCATTGTGTTGGCGGAAGTTTTTGTGGGTAGACATTTGGAAGAAGATGAAGAAGTGATACTCTGTTGATACTGTGGATGGTTGGGGTATCTGAATCACTGTTAGATGCTATAGAAGCCAACACACACCTGGTAGGAATAAATGAATAAGAAAACAAGTAATCTTGTACAAAAGTTAATTAAACCTTGCATATATATTTACACACAGCATATGGAAAAACATCTGGATACAAATGAGGAATACTTGATAATTGCTTTTAATGTAAATGGTCACTGTAAAAGGCCACATAGCACAGTGTTAGCACAAAAGATGGATTTGAGGGTGTTTACTACATTGGGGGACATATGAAAGATCCGTAAACCTCCATTCATATTTGTACCTGTTTAGAAAAGGCTTGTTATATTGTATGAACAGATGCATTGTGCACCTTGTTATTCCACAATTCCACTGGTCTTAAAAAAATTGTTACTGTTCCCACTAATAATGCCATATCACAGGCCTTAAGAAAAAGAATCAATGTAACGAATAGAGTTAAGTGGGTCTCTACTAAAGAAATCACTCTTTTAAGTGCAGTTAGTGTAGAAAACTGGAAATCAAAGGGATTGAGGACAAAAAAATAGAGCAATGGTACTGGGTGCAAATAGCTACCACTAAGGAAAACTATAAACTTCTATTCGAAACTGAGTGGGTCATAGCTAAGATGTAAGTGACATTTATAAATTACTTTATACATCTTGTATGCATACATTCTGGATACGAATTGGGAATACATGATATATGCATTTAATGTAAAAACGAATGTAAGGTGGCCACATGTTGGTGTGCTTCCTAAAATGGAGGGTTTAAGATTAGAGGTATGCAGAAGAATGAGTGAAGAAATGTAATTATAACGATACCAAAAGAAGTTTTGTTGCAACATGGACAACTGATGAAATAAATGAAGCTATAGAAAAAGGATATTAAATTTTAGATATGTACGAAGTGTGGAATTTTAGAAATAAAAGCAACATATTCTTTAAAAGTTATATGAGGGACTTTATGAAAATGAAATTAGAAACCAGCCCTCATAAGTCTGAAACTGAAAAGATGTATATAAAATATGTAAAAGAAAAAATAGGTATTGACTTAGATCTAAAGAGAATAAAAGTAAACTCAGGCAAATGAATTCATTATGGGGGAAATTTAGGCAATGTCAGAGTATGAGTAAAGATGAGTATGTTACAGATTTACAAAAATTTTATAAGATGCTACTGGATGATTGGTTAGATAATATAGATATAAATTTTATTAATGACAATATGGTTTAGATGAGTTACAGTTTCAAAGAGTATTATGTGCAAAAAGCACAGTTTCAAATATTTTTATGGCAACATTCACTACATCAAATGCAAGACTCAATTTATGTGATATGTTAGATAAGCTAGAAAGTGCTGTTACATATTTTGATACGGACAGTATAGTATATATTGATAATGGTTAAAAAACTGTGGAAAATAGGCTGTATGATAGGTGAATGAACTGATGAATTAAAAAATAACTGGATTACAGACTGGGCTTTGACTGGACCAACAAATTATTATTTTGAGAAAAAGATAAAAATACAGAGCTGAAAAGAAAGGAATTCACTTTAAACTGCAAGAATATTGAAAAGCTGAATGGTGGATCTATGATAACATTAATTGAGGATGAAGTGAAAGAAAAGATATAAGTAGGATACAACTAAATACAACCAACTAACTATCGAAATAAATACTAAAGATTTAATCAACAAGCAAGTTAAAAAAGAACTCTCATTTTAGTGTGGTAAAAGAATAATTTCAGAAAATGTGATACAGTATCATATGGATTTTAAATTTTATTAATGCATTTTTATTCTCTATAAATGGAGGACTTACTGAAGAAGCTCAGCAACACCAGCAGCACTAATTTGTTTAAAAAGATCAGCAAGCTAAAAGCAGTTTTTATACAACATTACCAGTTGTGAATATTTGAATACTAGATATGGAGATAACATATTTTTTGAACTGAATAATGAATTTAAAATTAGTTTGCTAGACAGATATTTGAAACTGATTAGTGGTTGGGATTTTCAATTTCTTGAAGGAGGGAATATTAAACTAAGATAGAAAGAAATGAAGAAACTTAAAAATAATGATAATGAATTTAATTACCAAAAATTTTTGCTTTAAATCAAGTCTAGTGCACTCAAAATGCCCATTATTTTTAACTAAAATTTGATTTAATTCTGTACAAATTGTGATTAGGAACGAAAAAACCTCTCTAATTTTTTAATTCTAGTGCACTCAAAGTGTCCATTATTTCCAATGCAATATACTGTAGTAAGAAAGTACAGTGAGCACACTATACATGTTTTTAATGTCAACCTTTTTCATGAATTTTATATGCGTGTGTGTGGACAGCTTTTTAAAATTCGTAAAAAAAGTTCTGGATTAAAAATATGCCTAGTGGATTCAACATTTCCACTTACTACTAATCGTATATAGAGCTGGAGTCTGTGTAATCAATTTACACATAGTTAGCATCCAAGTAAACCACTTCATCGAATGAATGATCCTAAACAATAATAATTCCAGCGTACTGAAAAATCGAGAAACGGCTTTCTAGCTTCTATATACTTACTAAGGTATTCTTATAACCCCAGTGGACATATTGAAGAGCACAGCACAGAATACTGCTTCTTGGTATGAGAAGTGCCTAACCTCACTGTAGTGCTTTATAGCATGTAATTCAGTCAGAGAGAAGGAAATAAGGGGATTTTGTTAAAGGTCAGTGAGATGATTACCTGCTCGTCAATATCTGAGTCACATTGTTTCTATTTAAACGTTTAACTATTGTGTTATTGCCACATTGTGGGATGGTTATGTACGCCAGTGTTTTATTCTAGGATAAAAGTTTATCTACTTCATTGTCTTAGTTCAGTTACATGAACATCTGCAGTAGCTTGTGAGATTGGTACAGAGAGTGGTACGCCTGCAGACATGCCACTATGTGGTTAGCCCCTATTACACGATGAGAGTAAACCATACACCTATGCATCAGCGCCCCAACAGTGCATATCTGTAACTACAAGCAGGTTCACGTAGACCAGTTACACCATCCACCATAGAGTAAATATCTCTGGAGTGAGCATTCACACGCGCAGAACAGATTTTTTGTTGTCAACATACATTGCCGGCCTGGTCACGTGTTCTCGGGACGTCGTGTATATTTCTGCATATTTCGAATGTCACTACATCCCTAGTACAGACGGATTCTTTTCGTGCGTGTCGTGGATTATTTATATATGTTGACATTTTAACAGTATCCATTTGATACCGGGAATAAACCAGCTACGTAACTTTCAAGGGCAAGTGATATTGCATTCTGCTTCTTTGCGATAGGTGTCACAGTTCAGATGCACTCGATTTTTGGTAGTTTTCGGTATGATGCGGCACTTTATAGTATTTCAGAGTCTGACGTACATTTTTGCAGTGATGGTCTTGCAAAACGACTTGAAAGTACGCTAGTACTTTCGCAAGTGTCCGAAAAACACCGAATTTGCCTCACATTAGCGATTATATCCCTGCTAACTCGTCCTCTTTTCTGCTATTTCTGCCTATTTATTTTCTCGTTTTTGCGACCTGCAGCACAATTTTTCTTACTGGTGACACTTTGAATTGTTATTTAACGCATTTTACGTACTTGCTACCAGTTTATTAAATAAATAGTAGACTGAGTAAGAAGGGGGAAAAAAAGGCGATCGGAGAATAAATGTACTGTAAAGCAAATACAGTTGTTCATGTAACAGTCAAACCATATAACACCATTAAGGGAAGTAGAAAGTGACACAAATGAAAGAGTTCGGGGACATTTTCAGCTACTAATATTTTACGCTTCTTAATCAAATGGTGAATAAATTAAATTGAAGGCAAAATACACCAAAGAAGATGAATCTGTACTTCGATTAGCTACACTACAGGGTTATTACAAATGATTGAAGCGATTTCACAGATCTACAATAACTTTATTATTTGAGATATTTTCACAATGCTTTGCACACACATACAAAAACTCAAAAAGTTTTTTTAGGCATTCACAAATGTTCGATATGTGCCCCTTTAGTGATTCGGCAGACATAAAGCCGATAATCAAGTTCCTCCCACACTCGGCGCAGCATGTCCCCATCAATGAGTTCGAAAGCATCGTTGATGCGAGCTCGCAGTTCTGGCACGTTTCTTGGTAGAGGAGGTTTAAACACTGAATCTTTCACATAACCCCACAGAAAGAAATCGCATGGGGCTAAGTCGGGAGAGCGTGGAGGCCATGACATGAATTGCTGATCATGATCTCCACCACGACCGATCCATCGGTTTTCCAATCTCCTGTTTAAGAAATGCCGAACATCACGATGGAAGTGCGGTGGAGCACCATCCTGTTGAAAGATGAAGCCGGCGCTGTCGGTCTCCAGTCGTGGCATGAGCCAATTTTCCAGCATGTCCAGATACACGTGTCCTGTAACGTTTTATCGCAGAAGAAAAAGGGGCCGTAAACTTTAAACTGTGAGATTGCACAAAACACGTTAACTTTTGGTGAATTGCGAATTTGCTGCACGAATGTGTGAGGATTCTCTACCGCCCAGATTCACACATTGTGTCTGTTCACTTCACCATTAAGAAAAAATGTTGCTTCATCACTGAAAACAAGTTTCGCACTGAACGCATCCTCGCACTGAACGCATCCTCTTCCATGAGCTGTTGCAACCGCGCCGAAAATTCAAAGCGTTTGACTTTGTCATCGGGTGTCAGGGCTTGTAGCAATTGTAAACGGTAAGGCTTCCGTAAGATTTTCCAAACCGTCGGCTGTGGTACGTTTAGCTCCCTGTTTGCTTTATTCGTCGACTTCCGCGGGCTACGCGTGAAACTTGCCCGCACGCGTTCAACCGTTTCTTCGCTCACTGCAGGCCGACCCGTTGATTTCCCCTTACAGAGACATCCAGAAGCTTTAAACTGCGCATACCATCGCCGAATGGAGTTAGCAGTTGGTGGATCTTTGTTGAACTTCGTCCTGAAGTGTCGTTGCACTGTTATGACTGACTGATGTGAGTGCATTTCAAGCACGACATACGCTTTCTCGGCTCCTGTCGCCATTTTGTCTCACTGCGCTCTCGAGCAGTCTGGAGGCAGAAACCTGAGGTGCGGCTTCAGCCGAACAAAACTTTATGAGTTTTTCTACGTATCTGTAGTGTGTCGTGACCATATGTCAATGAATGGAGCTACAGTGAATTTATGAAATCGCTTCAATCATTTGTAATAGCCCTGTATTTTTATTTGATTTGTGCAGAAAATTTATTTAAGTTGAATGTAGAAATTGGTAGTAGGTGCTGTGGAAAATTAAAAATAGTTGGTATAGCATCCACCTTCAGCCACACATGTCCAAATTTATCTCTTTCTAAACATTCCTTTTCAAAGTGTTTTGAACATACTTTGGAATATTTTGTGGGGACAAAATTACTCCTCCTTATTTTCTGGAGCCACATCTTTACTCGTTGTTCATCCTTCGGGATACTAAAATATAAATCACACATAATCATTCTCCATGTCCTAGACACACTTACCATGGTCTCCTACTGTAACTTTATAGTAAACAAAAAGGTTTGGACACATATATTATACCAAGACAATTACAGACTCCCACTCTATTGAATTTATCTGTCTCTCGTATTTCAAATCTATATACATAATCGACAAGTCACTGATAAATGCATGAAGGATAGTATTTGCTGAAACAACTAACCATTCTCTTTCCTGTTCAATTAGCAAATTTACAAGAGGAAGCGATTGTTTGTAAGCTTTTGTATGAGCCGTAACATCTATTATATAGTCATAAAATCGTAGAAAAATAGGTTACAGAATCAAGCCTTGATTATAATGTGTCTCGAAATTTTTAAACATAGTACCCATGAAAAGTTACAATCCCTCCTTACACATATTTTTCTTTGCATCCGTAGCAACAACAGTAATTCACCATCGCTATTACACTATCAACAAACGGTGAAAACACAACAAAAACTCTTGATATTATAAACTTCAAACCCTGAGGAAAGCACATACGCACCGCGAAGTCCGGGAAACACGTGGCAATCCTGGTTTAATGTTGACAACATGCGCGGAAAGCAATGCTCACTCTAGAGATATTTGCTCTATGCCATCCACGCAGGATATATCTGCCGCACATGCGCAAAAAAATCCTTAGTCCTAGGTGGGCGTGTATCTGGGAGACTGGTATGTATGTAACTGTAGTCGACGAAAAAGGTCGAAATATGGGACAAATAAGGCACGATATGGCCGACAGACACCGGTGGTGAGGTGGAAGCAGGTAGGAGGACTTCAAGCAGGCTGCGTGTTAGAGATGTACCCTGGCCCATCCACTGTTTTCTCATGGTACTCATGTACAAGGCTGCAGCTCGCATACGGACATTGACGAGTCCGACGCCACCATACCGTGAGGGCAGGGTAAGTGTCTCATAACGTACTTTAAACATTGAACCAGCCGTGAGATAATAGCCAAAAGCCGCCTGAAGGTTGCGCCCAATTGCAGTTGGCAGAGGGAGAACTTGCGCGATGTGAACCAATTTTGATGCCACATAAAGATTAATAAACTCAACCCGTTGAAGTGTGTCCTGGCGGCGCAAGAGGTTCTGGCGGACGTCGTTGCGGATGACGTGTAACAGGCGACGGAAATTCGTTGCCGCTGTGCGTGTTACCGTGGGGGTAAAGGTAATGCCCAAGTACCGGAAAGTCCGCACAAGCGGCAGGGGTGCAACTTCACCCTCCTGGAGGCCTCGTCCAATGTGCATTGCAGAAGATTTGGCGACATTCATGGCACTGCCAGCGACAGCCCCATAACGGGTAATCAATTCGAGGACTTCCCGAATCTCAGAGCCGGAGCGAATGAGGAGGAGGAGGTCATCAGCATATGCCCGACAGCGAAAAGTGTGTTGGCGTAGGGTGAGGCCAGAGAGCTTGGTCGTCAAGCCACCAAGAAGGGGCTCAAGGGCAATGGCATACAGGAGGGTAGAGAGGGGGCACCCCTGCCGTATCGAACGGCAGATAGGTACCGGCCCTGCTAAACGTCCATTGACTTGGACACGTGAACTGGCACTGTCGTAAAGACGCCGGATGACGTCGAGAAACGGAGGGGGGATGCCCATTCGGGCTGCCACCGAAAACAGGAAACGATGACGCACTTTATCGAAGGCGCTGTCGAAGTCTATAGCGACGACCGCTGCCCGGAGTCTGCAGGCCGCTGCTATCGCAATTAAGTCGCGGCATTCCCCTGTGGCAGTCTGTATGTTAACCTGTCCGCCAGGCGTCGTTTGCTCTGGCGAGAGAATACGAGGGAGTGTAGTTCGGAGCCGCATTGCCAGTAAGCGCGCGAAAATCTTGTAATCGGCATTGAGTAGGGTGAGCGGTCTGTAACTCGTGACCATCGAACCTCGGGCTGGTTTGTGGACCGGTATAATGATGCCCTCAGCAAAGGCGGGTGGGATTGCTTGGTCAGATGTCATCAGTTCTTGGTACATAGTCGTCCACCGTGGTGCCATGAGGTCCCGAAAGGTACGGTAAAACTCAATCGGTAAGCCGTCAAAGCCGGGCGATCTGTTGACTGCACCCTTGGCGATGGCATGGTTGACTTCGTCTAGCGTGACCGGCACTGTCAAGGCATCCGCCTCCGTGTGGGGGAGGGTGCGCGTGACGTAATGCAAAATGGAGTCGTCTGCTGCAGTTCCAGCGTCTTCATCACTATAAGTACGACGGTAGTGCTCGACGAATGCGTGGACGATGTCATTCTGAGTGGTCACCTGCGTTCCATGAGGCGTGGTCAGAGTGCCGATGATCTGCCGACGACGCCTTCGTTTGTCGGACACTATATCATGCATGGATGGAATTTCTAAATCCGCGTGATCGTGGCGCCGCGTCCGTATCACGACCCCTTGCAGTTTCCGGCGTGCCAGCGCAATTATCTTCGCCTTAGTTCTTTGCCGTTCCAACTGGTTGTCCGGGGTTGGCGGTTGAGCATCCAGATCTCGGAGAATCGCGTAATAGAAGTCAACAGTGGTGCGATGCCAGTCGGCCATGTCCTTCCCGTATCTCATCAGTGTCCTCCGGATCGCCGGCTTGGCACAATCCAACCAACATGTCAATGTCGAGTTGTAGCGGGGAAGGCGTCGTTCGCAGGCTGTCCACGTTTCAGTGACTTGTTGGCGACACGCCAGGTCATGCAAGTGTGAGGTATTGAGTTTCCATGGCGCACGGCTGCGCCATACTGATTGCGGCGGAAGGAGGACCGTACAGATGTAAGCGCAATGGTCGGAAAACGCCAGCAGCCATCGTTCGGCGCCCCGTATCGCAGATCTAAGAGTTTGTGAGACATATATCCTGTCTAGTCGACTTGCGGAATGACTGGTAAGAAAGGTATGGCCAGAAAGGTCGCCGTGTTGAACTTCCCAGGTATCGTGAAGCAGGAGGTCTCGCACCACTATACGTAGCTCCTGGCATGTAGTATAGTGGGGAATCTGATCTTTAGGATGCAGAACGCAGTTAAAATCACCTCCTAGTAGGCAATGGTCATACCGCCCTAAAAACAGGGGAGCGATTTCCTCGGTATAAAACTGGGCTCTTTCATGCCGTCGGTCGGTGCCTGAGGGAGCGTAGACATTAATGATGTGTGTCCCCATGGCAGTGAGTGCCATGCCCCGAGCTGATGGAAGGAAGGCGACATCGGTCACAGAAATCCCGTGGCGGACGTAGATGGCCAGCCCGCGGCCCATAGGATCACTCACGGAGGCGTGGGCGGTATAGCCATTGATATCCGGGAGACTAGCCAAGTGAACTTCCTGCAGAAGGGCGAAATCAATATCCGAAGCCCAGAACATCTCCTGCATAAGGCGGATTTTCACCCTGGAACGGATGTTGTTGGTGTTGATGGTTGCTATCCGGTAGGCCTGGTGTCGGATTGCTGGAGGCTGGTCCACTCCGCTGTCCGCGCAAGGGTGTGGGCGTCGCAGCGGAACATTATCCCGCTGGCCCGCAGGGGAGTCTGGGGAGAGTATGATTAGTGGTGCGGCCGTGACGGCGCAGGGTCCCGTAACGGGTCCTGCTCCTTGACCTCCTCCTCGTGCCACGCCGTGGAAGCGGAAACCGGTGTATCGTCCATTTTGTCTGCAGAAGATGTTGTAATTGTGCGTGGTGTAGTAACGCCTGTGTTACGTTCATGATTTAGTTCACCGTCAGCACGGGGCGCAGGCACACCGATAGATGTCTCCGCGCTCATAACGTCTTCGTCAGCAGTAGCGGGTCCTGAGGCCTCGTGCTGGTCGACGGTTACGTCCTCCTCGACTTGCAACGTCTCCTCTTGGCCGGAAACGGTGCGACGTCTTCGCTTGCGACGTTTCGGGGAACGTTGTTTCCTTGTGCGACCCTCCGTGTCCGACGACGCAAGGGAGTCGCGTCGTTCTGGCAGAAAGGCCGCTGTAGGAACGATGAGCGAGTCGATCTCCATCGTGTTTTCGAGGCTAGGGTCAGCGTCTGGTTGCGCAGGCATCTTCGGAGCGGCGTCGATGGCCGGCCGAAAAATGGTTCAAATGGCTCTGAGCACTGTGGGACTCAACTGCTGAGGTTATTAGTCCCCTAGAACTTAGAACTAGTTAAACCTAACTAACCTAAGGACATCACACACATCCATGCCCGAGGCAGGATTCGAACCTGCGACCGTAGCGGCCGCGCGGTTCCAGACTGTAGCGCCTTTAACCGCTTGGCCACCACTGACCGGCCGAGGCGGCGGGTCGTCCGAGGCGCTCTCCGTCGGTGTCGGGTCGGGCTCGTTGGTGGAGTCGTTTGTGGTGAACGGGCGACGTTGCAAAGCGGTAGGAGAAGCTAGAGCAGCGGCATAGGTCACCGGTAGCACCGTAGGTTGCGACGTGGGTGGTTCTTCGGCAGCTGGAAGTTGCGTAATACGCCGTTGTAGGCATTCGGATCTAAGGTGGCCTTCTTTGCCGCACCCGGAACAGGTCCGAGGCTGGCCGTCGTATATAATTATTGCACGGCATCCGCCAATCTGTAAATAGGACGGGACGTGGCTTCGGAGATCTATGGTGACCTGTCGGACCCCGTTTAGGACAGGATACGTCCGAAACTGTGTCCACTTCTCCGCAGTGTGGCCATGGACTGTGCCGTATGGGCGTAGTGCCGCGACGACTTCCTCAGCAGGAAGTTCGAATGGCAGTTCGAAAATGCGTATCGTTCGCATACCTAAGCCTGCGTGGTCGACGGTTACCTCCCCCACATTGCCATCAGCGTGACAGAAGCGGAGCCCCTGTTTGGTCTCACGTAGTATGCGTTCGCACACCGCGTCGTTAATGATTTTCACATAGACCGTGCTGCTCACGATGGACAAATGTATGCTGATAATATCGGTCGCCGGGATCTTCACTTCCTCTCGCAGAAAACGCTCCACCTCGAGTGCTTTGGGTCGGGCATAATCGTTGCAGAAAGTAAATCGGAGTGTTGATTTACGGTAACGGTTCGCCATGGATCGTACAAGGTAAGCCGGCACTTAAGCAACGGCCGTCAGAAAGTAAACAAGGCGAGCTCGCGCGCCGCACGAAGTCAACACGTACGCGTCCGCTCCGTTGCCCTGCCGAAGGCAGACTGTAAGAGCCACCGAGGACACAGATGAATAGCGCGACTGCAGGGACTTATCCCTTGCACGCTTCCCGTGAGACTCACATTCCCAACTGTACACAATTCTACATATGCATTGAACCTTATAGACATTTGCCCATCCAATAGCTAGATGTTGTGGAGTTTTTCGAGAAGCTGCTGTCTGTGATAGAAGATGGAATTAGCAAGTGTGTCAGTCACGAGGGAGGCTATCTCACCTTCTCGAAAGTAAGAATTAAATCATATATTTATATGTTTTGTATTCATACCAACCTAGATCATTGATAAAATACCAGTACATGCCCTATTATGTTGCATGCTGATTGTAAGACTACGTTTCCTGGCGACTGTGGATTCTTTAACCACAGAATAGTACAGCCCACCATTTCAAAAGTTGTTGTGGGTGTATGCACTGAAATTTACAACACTTTAAAGGACAAATACTTAAAGGTGCACTACCGTTATTTTTCCAAGTTTGGAAAATGGAATGCAATGTGCAAAGTTCTACTCAGAGTTTTGCAGTCCTTCCACTGGGTGAAATTGCTGCACGCAATTTCTCGCCATCACTGTCAGTTTCTCTTTTCTGGCATGCTTAAATAAAGCAAGAAATGCAGTCAAATCAAATATGAACTTTGGTAAGCTAAGGCATTACGATACAAATCGAAAATAACCATGTAACGTTATACTCATATTACTCAGAAACAAAGGATTGCCAGTGTACAGTATTATGATGCAGCGGGTGAAATAGACACATCTCCTCGCCGTATGCCTGAATTAAGACGCTTAACGCCTCTTTGCTCCATTTAATTTCTGTAATACGAAGTAATCAAAAGAAAAAATGCTATCACAAACAGCTAGTATAAAAGGAAGTTTTTTTTTCTGCATTTATGAAAACCTACTTACTGCAAAAAGGCGGAAAATCCCCAACATGAAAAATGAAATTAGCTACTAGCCGCCAAACAATAAGCAAATAACAGCAGAAATCACTTAGGTACCTCCTTCTGCGCATGCGCCAGTTATCGCTACCTAGTGCGCATGCGCGGATGGACGGCAGTTTAGAACTGCCGTCTATTCTGGCGCACGGATAATGTGTCTGCTAATTTCCGTAGTTTCCCGAGTTCTGTCGCTAGATGGCTGTCTCAATAGACCAGTACCGTTCGCGGCGGATCGTCGTGTAATACCCGCTTTAAGTAGTCCTCCCAAAGGGCGCAATCCTGTGCTGCGCACCCAGGCTAACATCAGTGATAGCTGCCCCACCACATCCAACACTTCAGACTGCTGCACATCACATGAAATGCATAACTATTACAAAGTGAGGCTATTTCTAAATCTAAGTTTATATCTTAGTCAGTCCTTTCGGTCAGAAGAAAGAAGCATATCTAAAACGTTAGATACTTGAAATTCTAAGAAAAAATCTGCTGATCCTTAATTTAAATCATTGCCTTTGATTCGAAAGCAATGAATTTGGTGTCAAAGTCTATTTGTACAAGATATTCTTTTAGGATTCCCGATGATATTCTTGGTTAGAGATAAGTAAAAGACTGTGATAATTTACTCCATACATCTCTATGTTGCAGCAAAACAGCTGTAGAAAAACTGCTCTGCAGTGCAGATCCAATTTCTTGGCATAGGGTTCACAGATTATTTCTCGATAATTCGGCTCTTGAATATCACGTGGGAAAATGCATAAAGCACATATTAAACACCTATATCTTTTAGTGGCACCTCGGGTTTCTCTTATTCTATAACGTTGACTATTTGTCCCTGTGTAGGAGGTTCCACCAGAATATTTTCTCATTGTTTTACTGATTGTCATCTCATGACATTCTTTCCCTCTGTCTGAACCAATGTTATTCACTCATGATCAGGCTGCTTATCTTAATACACAGGTATGTTTACAGATTTCTGATCACTTACAAAATATTCCTTTGCTCTTTGATCTTTGTAACAAAGTAATCAATGTTATTCCACGTCTGAATTGTCTATATTAGTTTTTCACCAAGCTCGTCTTAGTTCTGCTAATAGCTGTATCTGTTTCATTCATATATTACAGTGATCCCCAGACTAGCGTCATGTCCAGCGTTAACAGCTGACTAGCGTTACTCTTGCATTTTGTATTGGTTGTTCTACTGAGTTGTCAGGTGGTATGTAATGTTTGTTTGGGAGTGACATCTCACATTAAAAACACACAGAGGCTGATACTTTAACAAATATAAACCTTTAAATTTCCGCCCTTATTGGAGGTATAGAGTAACACTATACATACAAAAAAGACACACGCATGTTACTTGCCATAATACATGTATATGATTACAGATCCATGATGGTGGAACACAGTCGTAGGTATGACGATCAGTTAACAAAAATGCTTACATTCTGACAACTAAAAGGGGGTCTCCTATAGTTCTAGGTTGGAGACTAGCTAGAAATTTTATCAGGAGTAGCTGAGTGGGGCATCACAGAGGCAGATTGAGTTAATACGTTGCCGACAGAATGAAGAAACATAATGCAAATACATAAGGGTGATGGGAAATGACAAAGCAAAAAAAGTTATTCTCCGGTAGGTGAGGCATATTGCATCAGATGCTTACTTAATGGGACTCTCATCCGATATGTAGCAGAGGGTACAGGTTGGATACCGTGAAGGATCTGCCTGCTGCCATCATGTTAGCTATGCAGCTTGAGGTGATATGTGCAGTAACGTCAGTAAAGCGTAAAAGAGGTATCTTTCCTGCTGAGGTATGGTATTATGGATGTGGAAATTTGGGCCTCATCCAGAGGCAGTGTCACGAACCACAATGTAAGAAGAGTGGTGTGCTTGGATCCCAGCAACACGAAAGCAAGACTGTAAAGCGAAATCGGCAGAGGTAGAATAATGAAGTGTTACACACCAACAGGTACTGCATATTCGCCAGTGGTCGTTCCCAGTCGGTTTAACGTTACGGAAACATACGCAGATGCAGAGTGTTACTTAGTAGCTGTTGTAAATGGTAAGAAGCATAATTTTTTTTTCGAGGTATAGGTGCAGGCATCAGAGGCATGTCTGGCTCTGTTGTGTGGAAAACAATTGAACCTTCCACGTTATGGGTTACATGGAGCGGCGGGCAGTGATGTGGTGTCACTAGGTGCAGCCAGTGCAGCTGCGTTACATGAAAAAGTGGAACATTTGAAGGGAGCTGAGAGAGTAGCTATGCAGAAGTTGTTGAAACTCGAGGTTCTGTTTTAATTCTCATCGTACATTTCCAGCGACAGCCATAACACAATACAAAATTCCAAATGAAGAAAAACCACCTGTGTCGATGACTGTATAGTCTTCAGTCACTTAAAACCAATTATGGAAAAATTTATCAGCCAGCATTTGAACGATGGCATAGGAATCGAACGCACTAGTCCCTGGGGGGAGGGGTAGGGGCTGCTGGCAACATTGTACCATAGAAGTTATCAGATGGAATGCAGAAGTATAAATTTTGTTGCGATTGTCGCAACTTACATAGCAGAATAGTAGAGTTTCACATGAAAGAGCCATCACACCTAAATACAATGTGCTTTTCGACTAGTAAATTCAATCTACATTAATGTTCCATAGTAGATATCCAGATACTTTTGATCAAACAGTATACGCACAATGTAGATCGCACTACAAGCAACTAATAGGGTAGTTCGCACATGCACATTGTTCAAGTGGCAGGACGCATACGGTATTCCTACCCAAAAACCTATATCAATGACCTAAAATGAAGTGTTGGAATTGCTCTTGATAATTTAGTCATATTGTGCTCTGCATATCGAACAAGGTTTGGCAAGAACTACGAGGGCAGTTCAATAAGTAATGCAACACATTTTATTTCTCGGCCAATTGTGGTTGAAAAAACCGGAAATTTCTTGTGGAATATTTTGAAACATTCCCGCTTCCTCTCGTATAGTTTCATTGACTTCCGACAGGTGGCAGCGCTGTACGGAGCTGTTAAAATGGCGTCTGTAACGGATGTGCGTTGCAAACAACGGGCAGTGATCGAGTTTCTTTTGGCGGAAAACCAGGGCATCTCAGATATTCATAGGCGCTTCCAGAATGTCTACGGTGATCTGGCAGTGGACAAAAGCACGGTGAGTCGTTGGGCAAAGCGTGTGTCATCATCGCCGCAAGGTCAAGCAAGACTGTCTGATCTCCCGCGTGCGGGCCGGCCGTGCATATCTGTGACTCCTGCAATGGCGGAGCGTGCGAACACACTCGTTCGAGATGATCGATGGATCACCATCAAACAACTCAGTGCTCAACTTGACATCTCTGTTGGTAGTGCTGTCACAATTGTTCACCAGTTGGGATATTCAAAGGTTTGTTCCCGCTGGGTCCCTCGTTGTCTAACCGAACACCATAAAGAGCAAAGGAGAACCATCTGTGCGGAATTGCTTGCTCGTCATGTGGCTGAGGGTGACAATTTCTTGTCAAGGATTGTTACAGGCGATGAAACATGGGTTCATCACTTCGAACCTGAAACAAAACGGCAATCAATGGAGTGGCGCCACACCCACTCCCCTACCAAGAAAAAGTTTAAAGCCATACCCTCAGCCGGTAAAGTCATGGTTACTGTCTTCTGGGACGCTGAAGGGGTTATTCTGTTCGATGTCCCTCCCCATGGTCAAACGATCAACTCTGAAGTGTATTGTGCTACTCTTCAGAAATTGAAGAAACGACTTCAGCGTGTTCGTAGGCACAAAAATCTGAACGAACTTCTCCTTCTTCATGACAACGCAAGACCTCACACAAGTCTTCGCACCCGAGAGGAGCTCACAAAACTTCAGTGGACTGTTCTTCCTCATGCACCCTACAGCCCCGATCTCGCACCGTCGGATTTCCATATGTTTGGCCCAATGACGGACGCAATCCGTGGGAGGCACTAAGCGGATGATGAAGAAGTTATTGATGCAGTACGACGTTGGCTCCGACATCGACCAGTGGAATGGTACCGTGCAGGCATACAGGCCCTCATTTCAAGGTGGCGTAAGGCCGTAGCATTGAATGGAGATTACGTTGAAAAATAGTGTTGTGTAGCTAAAAGATTGGGGAATAACCTGGTGTATTTCAATGCTGAATAAAACAACCCCTGTTTCAGAAAAAAAAAGTGTTGCATTACTTATTGAACTGCCCTCATATATTGTTGTTCCTCCATGGAATTCCATCTAAATTCTTACAAAATACACACATTTTACTTGTTGCAATACTCTGGTGTGATTATAAATCTGATGTGAAAGTTATTATCGGGGAACATCATGCAAAAAAAAAAAAAAATAATAGAACGAGGAAAAGCTAAGCGCCCCGTCGTAGGCCTCTGTCATTGGTGGTAGTATGAGAGCCACTACTGAGTGCGAATGAACTCTTTACTAATATAATGAGTGCTCTGAAGTTCCTGTTACAAACTATTAAGACTTGTAGATGGTACTGTGTACACAATGTTTTGAGTTGGAATCCACGTCCGGAAACTTACCGTTTCCGTGCTACAGCCGTTTGAAAAAATGTTTGCTAGGTAGGTTGCAACAGCGTAGTCATGGTGGGGCCGGGGTGGTTACGTCGGATCGGTTAGAGTATCATTCACATGCATATGAAAGTTAGAGATACAGGGCTGAGTACACATTTGCAGAATACACGGACATGATCCTTCTGTATGGTAAAGCTCGCGACAATGGAAGAGCTGCTCGACACCATTATCAGAATCGTTATTCACCACATCCGACTCTATCGCATCCCCTTTTTGCTACAATTACGCAACAGCTTCGAGTAAGGAGTACCTCCACCGTCAGCAGGCGTGGCTGTGGTGCTCCAAGGAGACGCCGCACACCTGAAGTGGAAGAGTCCGTACTGCGAGACGTTGAAGAAAACATCATTCGTAGGTATAATGTGTGTACTGACCTTCGTTGGAGCGATATTAAACCTAACTGTAGTGGATCAGAATGCTAACCCTCCTTTGAAAAGGACACAAACTGTTTGACTATAAACAACTATGTTTGGAAAAATAATTAAGCTTCCTTTTTGTTTAATGGAACTGTACTCGTAAAACAAGTGATGTATTGGCTCATGCCTAATAAATAACTTGTAAAACTGGTCGCGTTACCAACATGCTTTGAAATGGTTGTGAACTGAAGAGCCAAAGAAACTGGTACATCTGCCTAATAACGTGTAGGGCCGGCGAGCACGCGGAAGTGCCGCAGAACGACGTGGCATGGACTCGAGTAATGTCTGAAGTAGTGCTGGAGGGAACTGACACCATGAATCATGTGGGGCTGTCGATAAATCCGTAAGAGTACGAGGGGGTGGAGTTCTCTTCTGAACAGTACGTTGCAACGCATTCCAGACATGCTCAATAACGTTCATGTCTGGAGAATTTGGTGGCCAGCGGAAGTGTTTAAACTCAGAAGTGTGTTCCTGGAGCCACTCTGCAGCATTTCTGGAAGCGTGGGGTGTCGCATTGTCCTGCGGGAATTGTCCAAGTCCGTCGGAATGCACAATGGACATGAATGGATGCAAGTGATCAGACAGGACGCCTACGTATGTGTAACCTGTCAGAGTCGTATCTAGACGTATCAGGGGTCCCATATTCTCCGACTGCACACGCCCCACAGCATTACAGAGCCTCCACCATCATAAACAGTCCCCTGCTGACGTGCAAGGTCCATGGATTCATGAGGTTGTCTCCTTACCCGTACACGTCCCTCTGCTCGATACAATTTGAAACGAGACTTGTCCGACTAGGCAATATGTTTCCTGTCATCAACATTCCAATGTCGGTGTTGACGGGCCCAAGCGAGGAGTAAAGCTTTGTGATGTGCAGTCATCAAGAGTACACGAGTGGGCCTTCGGCTCCGAAAGCCCATATCGATGATGTTCCGTTGAATGGTTCGCACGCTGACACTTGTTTATGGCCCATCATTGAAATCTGCAGCAATTTGTGGAAGGGTTGCACTTCTGTCACGGTGAACGATTCTCCTCAGTCGACGTTGATCCCATTCTTGCAGGATCTTCTTCCGGCAGCACAGATGTCGGAGATTTGATGTTTTACCCGATTCCTGATATTCACGGTACACTCGTGATTGGTCGTGCGGGAAAATCCCCACTTCATCACTATCTCGGAGATGCTGTGTCCCATCGCTCGTGGACCGATTATAACACCATGTTCAAACTCATTTAAATCTTGATAAACTGTCATTGTAGCGGCAGTAACCGATCTAACAACTGCGCTATACACTTGTTGTCTTATATAGGCGTTGCCGAGCGCAGCGCCGTATTCTGCCTGTTTACATATCTCTGTATTTGAATACTCTTACCTATACCAGTCTCTTTGACGCTTCAGAGCAGAACGGAGACTGTACGTTTCCGGACGTGGGTTCCAATTCAAAATATTATCTAATCAGTCCCCTCTACTCAGTCCTGGAATTTCGAATGGGGTATGTAAGAGCACCCTGTATTGCAGTTCTTCACTGTTGCTCTCTGCTGCAGACGGTCGCTTCCTAATTAACTTCATATGTTTCCATAATACCTGCTCATTTAGTTTATGACGTCTGTTGTTTAAGTAACAGTATATAAGAGCGACTGGAAAGTTGTATGGGGCTTCGAATGTTATAATACGCACGTATCTTAGCTTCTCATTCCGGCAATGTATATGTTATAGAAATTATGGCATGGATCTGCGGTATCAATTACTCAAAATTCGTATATGTAATCACTTTGTTCTACATGTTTTTCAGGTACAGCAACTGTGCAATGTATATGTTTCTTAGTTAGACACTGTTCTGTTAAGCATAATACGCTATTGGCCATTAAAATTGCTACACCAAGGAGAAATGCAGATGATAAACGGGTATTCGTTGGACAAATATATTATACTAGAACTGACATGTGATTACATTTTCACGCCATTTGGGTGCATATATCCTGAGAAATCAGTACCCAGAAAAACCATCTCTGGCCGTAATAACGGCATTAAGTCAAACAGAGCTTGGATGGCGTGTACAGGTAGCTGCCTATGCAGCTTCAACACGACACCACAGTTCATCAAGAGTAGTGACTGGCGTATTGTGACGAGCCAGTTGCTCGGCCACCGTTGACCAGACGTTTTCAATTGGTGAGACATCTGGAGAATGTGCTGGCCAGGACAGCAGTCGAACATTTTCTATATCCAGAATGGCCCGTACAGGACCTGCAACATGCGGGCGTGAATTATCCTGCTGAAATGTAGGGTTTCGCAGGGATCGAATGAAGGGTAGAGCCACGGGTAGTAACACATCTGAAATGTAACGTCCACTGTTCAAAGTACCTTCAATGCGGACATGAGATGACCGAGACGTGTAACCAATGGCACCCCATACCATCACGCCGGGTGATACGCCAGTGTGGTGATGACGAATACACGCATCCAATGTGCATCCACCGCGATGTCGCCAAACAGGATACGACCATCATGATGCTGTAAACAGAACCTGGATTCATCCGAAAAAAAAATGGCGTTTTGCCATTCGTGCACCCAGGTTCGTCGTTGAGTACACCATCGCAGGCGCTCCTGTCTGTGATGAAGCGTCAAGGGTAACCGCAGTCATGGTCTCCCAGCTGATAGTCCATGCTGCTGCAAACGTCGTCGAACTGTTCGTGCAGATGGTTGTTGTCTTGCAAACGTCCCATCTGTTGACTCAGTTACAGCCATGCGGATAAGATGCCTGTCATCTCGACTGCTAGTGATACGAGGCCGTTGGGATCCAGCACGGCGTTCCGTATTACCCTCCTGAACCCACCGATTCCATATTCTGCTAACAGTTATAGGATCTCGACCAACGCGAGCAGCAATGTCGCAATACGATAAACCGCAATCGCGATAGGCTACAATCCGGCCTCTATCAAAGTCGGAAACGTGATGGTACGCATTTCTCCTCCTTACACGAGGCACAACAACAACGTTTCACGAGGCAACGCCGGTGAACTGCTGTTTGTGTGAATGCTCTGAAAAGCTAATCGTTTGCATATCACATCATCTTCTTCCTGTCGGTTAAATTTCGCGTCTGTAGCACGTCATCTTCGTGGTGTAGCAATTTTAATGGCCAGTAGTGTACATTGTTCTCAAGGTATCGACGTTTGTTTAGTCAGAGCACTCAGTTCCATGAAACGATAACCTCCTCAAGCTGATGACGTCTACATCAACATCTAGATGACTCCTCTACAGTTTACACTTAAATGCCTGGCAGAGAGTTCTTTGAACCACCTTCAGACTAATTCTCTACTGTTCCACTCTCTAACAGGGCATGGGAAAAATGAGCCCTTAAATATTTCTATATGGGCTCTGATTTCTATTACTTTATTATGATGATCATTTCTCCCTATGTAAGTTGGTGGCAGTAAAATATTTTGTCATTCAGGGGAGAAAGTTTGTGATTGAAATTTAGCGAAAAGATATTGACGCAACGAAAATTGCATTTGTTTTAATGACTACTCAGCTCGCTTATCATATCCATGCCATCATCTACCCTATTTCGCGATAATTCAACACGAGCTGCTATTCTTTGAAGTTTTCCGAAGTCCTCCATCAATCCTCTCTGGTAAGTATCCCATACAGCACAGCATTACTCTAGCAGAGGACGAACAAGTGTAGTGTCGGCAGCCTCTTTAGTAGATCCATTCCATCAAGTGTTCTGCCAATAAAACGTAGTCTTTGGTTTGCCTTTCCCATTAGATTATCGATGTGATAGTTCCAAATTAAGCTGTTCGTAATTGTAATTACTAGGTATGTAGTCGCATTGACAGCCTTCACATTTGAGTGATGTATCGTGTAATCGAAATTTAGCGGGTACATTTTTGTGCTCATGTGGATGACTTCACACTTTTCCTTTTTGAAAGACAACTGCCACTTTTTCCAATATTCGGAAATCCTGTCGAAGTCATTTTGCAATTTATTCTGATCTTTTGATGACTTTACTAGACGGTAAATGACGGAATCATTTCCAAACAATCTAAGAGAATTGCTCAGATTGCCACGCGGGGTAGCCGCGTGCTCTTGGGCGCCTTGCCATGGTTCGCGCGGCTCCCCCCGTCGGTGGTTCGAGTCCTCCTTCGGGCATGGATGTTAGTTTAAGTTAGATTAAGTGGTGTATAAGCCTAGGGACCGATGACCTCAGCAGTTTGGTCTCATAGCAACTTACTACCAATTGCTCAGATTAATTCCTAAATGGTTTATGTAAATAAGGAACAGCAGATGGCCTATAACACTTCTTCCGGGAACGCCGGATATCACTTCTGTTCTACTCGATTATTTTCTGTCAATTTATACGTGCTGTGACCTTTCTGAGAGGAAATGTCGGATCCAATCGCACAAGTGACGCTATACTCCATAGGCATGCAATTTGACTAGAAGTCACTTGTGAGGAACGGTGTCAAAAGCCTTCTGAAATTCTAGAAATATGGAATCAGTTTGGGATTCCTGTAGGTAACACTTATTACTTCGTGCGAGTATAGATCTAGCTGTGTTTCAAAATAACGATATGTTCTGTATCTGTGCTGACTGTGTGTCAATAGGCCTTTACATTTAAGTTACTTCACTATGTTCGGACACAGTATATGTTCCATAATCCTACTGCAAATCGACGTTGCTAATATGAGTCTATAATTCAGTGGATTACTCCTATTTCCTTTGTTGAATATCGGTGTGACCTGTGCGACTTTCCAACCTTTTGTACGGGTCTTTCGTCAAGCGAACGGATGTATATGATTGCTATGTATGGAGCTATTGTATCAACATACTCTGAAACGAACCTTATTAGTATACTATCTGAACCAGAAGACCTGTCTTGATTAAATGCTGTAAGCTGCTTTGCTTCACTGGAGATATCAACTTTTAAGTTGCTCATGTTGGCAGTTATTCTCGATTCGAGTTCTGAGATATTTTCTTCGTCTTCTTTGGTGAAGAAATTTCGAAAAAGTGTGTTTAATAACTCTGCTTTATTGGCGCTATCATCATCAGCATGACCACTGTTATCAAGGAGTAAAGGTATTGACTATGTGTTGCCACTGGTGTACCGTACGTATGACCAGATTCTCCTTGGACTTCCAGTCGGATTGCGAAACAGAGTTTCATTGTGGAAGCTATTAAAAGCATCTCGTACTAGAGTCTGCAATAAATTTCGAACTCCAGTAAAACGTCGCCAATCTCTGAGACTTTGTGTGCTTTTACATTTGGCATGGTTTTTTAGTTGTGGATTCTCCATCAGTGTTGTAACCTGCTTTGTATACAATGGGGGATCATCACCAACTTTTATTAATTTATTTGGTATAAATCTCTCAACTGTCTGAGATACCATTTCTTTGAATTTAACCCACATCTCGCCTAAATTTACATAGTTAGTTGGGAAGCAATGGAGGCTGTTTCTTAAGAAGGAGTAAAGCGAAATTCTGTATGCTTATTTTAAATATATCTAGATATATTTTCCGTTTATATTTGGTGGTCAATCTCGCTGCAACGATCTTGTGATTACTAATCTTTGAATCCATCATGATACTCCCTATTTGCTCAGGAATATTTGTTTCTAAGAGGTCAAGTATGTTTTCGCAAACATTTACACTTCGAGTGGGCTCCTGATCAAATTGCTCAAAATAATTTTCGGAGAAAGCATTTAGTACAATTTTTATGGCGTTTTGTACCTACCACCGGCTCACTGGCTTTCTCAATACGTTTTTTCGCCAACAATACCAGGATAGACTGAAGTCACCACTAACTATAATAATATGAGCGTGATACCTATTTTTCATGAGAGTCATGTTTTCTTTTAACTGTACAACAATTGTATCATCTGCGTCGGAGGTCGATAAAAGGAACCAATCATTAATTTATTCCGGTTGTCAATATAACGCCTACCCATACTAAGTCATAAGAACTATCTACTTCAATTTAGCTACAACATAAACTACTTCTAACAGTAACAAGGACGCCACCACCAGCTGTATTTAATTTATCCTTTCTAAGTATTGTTAGGTTCTTTTTAAAACTTTCTGCTGGACTTATCTCTGGCTTTAGCCAGCTTTCGGTAGCTATTACCATTTGAGATTCAGTGCTTTTTATTAGCGCTTGGAACTCGGGTTCTTTCCCAACAAAGCTACGACAATTTAGAACTACAATATTGATTGTTGCTATGTCTACCCTCTTTATGTGTTCACCATGCACCATTTGAATCAAAAGCCCTTTTTGCACATTCGCAAAGCTCTCTAACCAAAAAAAACTTCCCATTCCATTCAACGCAGCCCCACTACTCGTAGCCGCCTCCTATTAAACGGAACCCGAAACCCTACAACTCTATGGCATAAATCGATAAATCTGCAACCTGCACAGTCGCATAACCGTCTGAGCCTCTGATTCAGATCCTCCGCTCGGCTCTGTAGCAAAGGTCGGCAGTCTGACCTGTCGATGATGTTCTTCATGGCATCTGAAAGCACTCCTTCCAGATTTGGAATGACTCCTTCCAGTAAGCTTACATGAGCGCACACTGGATTTCTTCCCCTCCTTGGCAACCATATCATTAAGGGGTCCCATTACGTGCCTTACATTGGAACTCCCAACAATCATTAAACCCACTCTCTGTGAATGCCCTGCTCTTACAGGCCGAGAGGCTGCCTCTGAAATAGGGCGAGCGACTGCATCTGGCTCAAGGTCTTTGTCAGCCAACAGACAGTCCCCGAAACTTGTTTGTCAGACAAACCGGCGGGGCCCTTCGATCGGTCCCCCAGAAAGTCTTTCTCTGCTTGCCACATCTGGAAAGAACATCCCACTCGATCACAGGTGAAGGCTACTTTGGATCCCCACGTCCAGTCCCCCATTGGCAACAGCTGGTGACAACGCTGGAGGCTAAGAGAAAGATATGTTTAATCAGCGACAGACAGCCCAACGCCTCTATCGGAAACCTCTGACCTTGGCAGTGTTATATGGTGCTTGCAGCTTCTATGTGTTTATTGTACAGGAGTTTCATCCTTTTTTGAAGTTGACATTGAAGTGTGGTGGATTTCTATACGGGAGGACCTCGCAAGGGATAATATCTAAATCAAGATGATGCAATGTTAACAGTTACGTCTCATTCCTGGGAATGTTACCGTTATATGTAAAATTGCAATGTGTTCAAGTGTGTAAGTTGGGTATCCACTCACTACATACAGGGTACGTTTATATGATGCCTCTGATGGGCTGTACGGTGGCAGCGAGAGACACGCCTCATATGCTCCCGGCATGTTAGGAGCGATTTAAGTTCTTATGCACATGCAGCGGTTGCTACCCCAGCCTCAATATGGGGTAGAACACGTCTCCGGTCAATGCGCTGCTGGCCGCTGCCTGCCTGACGTTCCCTGCGGTCACATTGCTGTGCCTGTAGTGGGAGGAGGATAGTTGCAAGAGAGTTGGATGCAGTGGCGCAAAATGTTGCCTACATGGCCACAACTGGAGCGGAGTGTTCGGAAACAGTTATGAACACACAGCAACAGCTCTCTTCGTACATTTTGTTTGTTTTACATAAAGACATCACAAATGTTCCATTTCTGCCTACTGCACTCGGTGGTATAGTGTGACCGCGTAAATAAAATGTCTGTCGTAATGTTTAAACAAGGAGCCATGGGATATCAGTTCTCTTTAACGATGTCTTTTGTATGACGTGCAGTGTGTATTTATTAACATAATACTGATTGGTTTACTTTAACTTCCCTCCGTTTTTACTCTTTTACTCTACTACCATAGTGTCTGAATTGCCCAGAGCAACCTGACAGTGACGTCATAGTGAGTCACCATATTGAGTCATAAATTATTGCGATAATTATAAAGGTAACGTAGGTATAGAGGCAGCCATGTTTTTATAGTGGCACACATTTTAGGTCGCACGTTATGTTCATCAAGGTAAGGCAGCCATATTGTATTATAAATTACAGCAGCAGCCATTTTGGCTCAAGAATTACAGCAGTAAAGATAAGGGTGACATAAATATAACCATAAATTGTAGCGATAAGCTAATAGGATCATAAATTAGATTCTAAATACACCTGAGAAATCTGATTACCAAGTGGCCTGTGCCGGATCTCCTTACCAATAGGACAACGATCCATTTCTCATTTTCCCCATTCTTTAATTTTCTGCCGTTTATACTTTATCCAGCTTTCTACAAATTGATAGAATGAAGGGGACAGAGTGGTAGGGGTTGAGATATAGTAACACTGTAGCCTGTGTCGTCTTGTCCCTGGTTCCCTTTCACTAATAAACTGCAACGTAAAGCTACAATATCATTATGCATGTGTGACTCTCATCACCCTTGTTAGCGTCATCCAACTATATGTATTATCTGGCAGTACACCAAAATATAGGTACATCAGATTAAAATTATGCATAAACAAAAGGAATAGCATAAAATAAATGGTTGTGACAAGTACAAACTGCGTTGAATCCCGCCCATGTACCAGATGCACTCCTACATGCTCTCAACGTGCCATCTCTGGATATCCATACTAATATACTATTATCCTCACGCACAGAAATTACTATGTAACCACAAGAAATACATACTGATTCCTCTTACACGCAACACGTTCACAAAATGCGCGCATATCGTTGGTTTTATCGGATCGTCGTTTGATTAAGACTTGAAGCCATGTACAAATATGTTCTTCTCAGTACGCGACTTCCGTATTCGCATGGCCAGTGTGGGGTTTCTAGAGCTTCTGGCTCCCTAAATTCTATGAGCACCTGTACGACGCTCTCTAACCCACGAGCAGTTACAGTACGTGTGTCAGATTCTCCTTCACGACCTGTGGACGGTAAAATGACCTCATCTGGAACTCATGACACATCTAATAAACTGCCTTCTAGCTTCCATGACTCATCTGTTAAGACTTTCTCATCCTCCTTACACTTAACTAAATTAAATGCGCCTTTAGTGCCCTTTTCACTACATGCGATCGGATCTTCAAACAAATCAGTTGTAGTTTTAGTTGTCCAGCCCATGATCACATGTCTGTCCGATAGCAAATTATTGCCGATTATAAAATCGAGTGACGAAATACCCATAACAGTTGCATTCACGTGAAAGTTGTTCCCTCCGTCCCTTAGAGACACCAAGATCTATATTTCCACTTTCTTCTTTTTCTCTTGAACACAGGAAACAGTGACAGCTCATTAGCGGGTATCTCAAGTAACGTGCGGCCTCTCTCCCAGTTTTGCGTAAAATGACGTCGAAGGTGCCTTCACTTCCGAGCGAGATACAGGCTTATCCTGGTCTTCATTCCATTCATGGTTATTTTGGTGGGGGAACTCCGATTTTCTACCTTCTCAGGCATTATTGGATCACCACAATGCTGAACAGTGCCGTCTTGTACTAATACCGCACGGTGCGTATGTGATGTCCCTTCTGTAATTGGTATCATTTGGGAAACCCAGTTGTCTTTGGTCATGTTTTTGCACGATCTCTCGCATCACTGACTTGGGCGAGGCCAGTGGTGGTGCACACACCTCACTTACGCGCTGCTTCTGGTTGCGCGATGGTTGAACTCAATTGACACAGCTTAAATAGTGCAGTCATCTGTTCTGGGATCGTTTCTTCTGGAGTAGGCCACTTAGTCTGTACTAGTGTCACCTAATTCTTTTACATCTTCTTCCACTGACATTGTGCCAGTTTGGCCTGCCGTTGCGTTGCGCGAACACATTCGCCGCCTCATCCACATCCTTTGTGCGCTAAGGTGGAGTGTCCTTTGCTACGCTTCTTCTTCCATGTCGTCCTGCGAGCTTAAAATACCGAGGAACTGTTCTCTCGACGCCATCCCAAAGACTGCACGCTGTATGTGAGCAGGAAAGTGTACCTGAAGTGCACTGGATCATTCCTAATCTGTCATTTTGTCGACCAAATGCCCTGCGAGAATGTCAAAATGAGCAGCATAATTTGCCATGGATTGGTGCCACTGTGACGCATACTGTGCCAAATAGATGCTCAGTTCTGCACTCGCCTGTTTTGCCGGGTTCCAGTAGGTCGCAGAAACGTGGTTCAAATATCATTGTTCACTTGACAGCACAAAAATTGGCCGGCGGTAATCGCAGGCACAGTTAGTCCAGTACAGCAATGACGTGAATGAGATGCATCATGATCTATTTTTCTATGTCCCTTGGAAACATGTCGACGAGAAAATTTTACTTCAAAAATTATAGGAAAATGATTTTCTCTGGATACCAGATTTGTTCCAAGAAGGCAAAAATCTTTCCTCCAAATAGAACAGCAGGTATTATCTAATAACATAGTGCATGTTAACTGAATAGATATAAGTTCATAAATGATCATTGTAGCAGAACATTAAACATACAGGCCTTATATGTAAAGTGTCTCATGTTAGAATCCTTTTTTCCGCCATAAGAGATACAGTCTTCCGGTTCAACAATTTGTTGAACACATTCCGATGATGGAGTCGAAAACTTAAAATCATTGGCTCTATTTGACATAGTACATGATAATTATTTACAAAATTTCATTGATATTACACGGTAGCAGAATAACGGTCCATCGCAGCGAGTTAGGTCCGCAAGTGCACAGTTCGTTCTGTAGTAGCCAATGACAATACGCGAGCAAGGCAAAGTACCTAAACTACACGACTTTCAGTCGAACCACATCTTTCGTGCTACGAGCCTCATCGTCAAAAGGTTATTTGTGATCGCGTCATTGCTCTTGTATTGGATGGGAATTTGACAGCGTCGGAGGCCAGGGACCTGTATGTGTTCCTTAAAACACTGCGCGACGATGATGAAACCTTATCGACATGCTGGATGATGATGATGTTTGGTTTGTGGGGCGCTCTACTGTGTGGTCATCAGTGCCCGTACAAAGTCCCAATTTTTACATAGCCCAATTTTTTTACACAGCCCAATCTATCCCCAATCGCGAAAGATGATGCTGAAATGATCAGGACACCACAAACACCCAGTCCCCGGGCAGAGGAAAACCCGAACCCGGTCAGGAATCAAACCCGGAACCCAGTGGTCCAGAGGCAGCATAGTCAACCACTAGACCACGAGCTGCGGAAAACATGCTGGAGAATCCAATAACTCCGTGGGTACTGGACTTTGGCGTGCGGCAACACCTGTCCAGGGTAATGAACTTGTCAACACGTCACGGCAAAGTGCTTTTTTTTTTGCAAGTGGTGTAGTTGTAGCATCCTACTGCGTTTTCCAGATTGTTGGATACAATTCGGCGCCGGGAGGCAGGATTACTTAACTAACTTACCGTCATCAAGCAGAGGGTCGGTGGTCGATCATCGACTCTGCTGATTAGCATTTGACGAGAACAATGTAAATCTGGACTGGCGGAACGTGATGTTGTCTGACAAGGTGCAGTACGAGGATACAGGTGCAAGGTGCCTGTTTCGACCCGAAATACATCTATAAGTCATTTCACAGTGGCTGTGTTTCTGTAGCAGTTTGGGGCTGGAAGTGTTCCCATGGGCTTGGTAGGTTTCACAGAATAAATGGTCGACTTTATGGTGCCCAGTATACCCATATTAACAGTGCTATTATAATCCCATCAGTGTGACATCTATATTATGAAGGAGTAACCAGTCTGCAGCATGACAAGTCTCTTGTACACATGTCACCGATGGCACAGGAGTATTTTGCTGAGCAGAATAAGAGTTATCTTCTCGATTGGCCTCATTGTGCACCAGACGTAAATCGCACTGAAAACGTATGGGCAGGGACGAAACAGCATATGCTAGAAAACTGATCTACCCTCGCCAAGAAACCGTGATTACCTTCGGAATGTCATCTTAACTGCCTTGGAGGAAGTGGCAGAAAATGAGAGATTTATTATCCACATAATAAACTCCCCCCTTGCAGACTGCAGACAGTCACTGAAGTTGAAGGCCTTTCGATGGGATATTACGTGACTGTTTGCTGGGTGTCTCTTTCACACAAAACAAAAATGTTAGACAACCTATCCACAAAATTAGAAAACTTTGGAAGGGATACTAACATACAGCATCAAACAGATCAACAACTATGCACAGCCACGGACACACAGAATATAAACACACAGAACACAAACACATACAACACATCTGACCAAGAGAAATCCACAACAATTAAACGTATATACTCTCTCCTAACAACATTGCAGGTCACATACTACGGCACACATTCAGAAACCAAGGACTGAAAATAGCCTACACAACAGACAACTCTATACAAAAGAAAATGACGACAACCAACAATAATACAGACAAACACAACTCACCTAGCATCTATCAATTCACATGCCAAGATTGCAAGTCAAGTGATGACGGGGAGACAGGTGGAAATTTTAACAATGAATAGAAATGGGCACTTACGAGTAACAGCAGTTATTTATGTTTGCAAATCACCTTATGGACATGAACCACGGGTCAGGAGACATAAAAGCCGGTCTAAAAACTCTTAAATGCAACAGCACTTCACTGAATCTGATAGTGAAGAAAATAACCATATACAAAAATCCATGGTGGAAGGAAAATGTTCAAAACGAAAGTGTGGAATACTTTGAGAGTCCAGAAATGCATACTTTCTGAGATAAGTCCAATAAATACGGGTCCGGAAATGCATACTCTCTGCGATAAACACGTGTTTACAGGAGGTGTTCAACGTGGTGTCCATTGATTACAGTGCACCCGTCTGTCCTCTGGCGTAAGAAATGACCCACCATTTGAAGTATAACTGGTTGTTGTAACTGCCGGCACGCTGCGAAGATGCGACCCTGTAGCGTCCGCTCATCGTTGATAGGCGTGGCGTAGACAAATTCCTTCAAGTGTCCCCAAACCCAAACGTCTAGGGGATTGGTGTCTGGGGAACGACCAGACCAAGGTGTGTCCCAAGGTATGCCTCCCCGAACAATCCATCTGTCCTGAAATGTCTGCGTCAGATGTTCGCGCGGATTGTGATGGGAATGTACTGGTGCACCATCATGCATGAACCGCATTTGTATTCGTTGCTGCAATGGTATGGTCTCCAGTCAGGCAAGCAATACACTAATGGAAAAGTCGAGATAACGTGCCCTAGTTAACCTTTGTGGTAGCACGTAGGGTCCTATTAATCTTTCGCCAAGTACGCCTGCCCATACGTTGATTGAGAATCGGTGTTGATGCCCTCTTTCCTGAATTTCTTGGGGATTTACGTCTGGCTATACATGCTGGTTATGGAAATTCACAAAATCATCTATTATCAGCCCTGCCTCATCGGCAAGTAAAATATTGGATGTGAACAGTGGGTCTGCGGGACACTTCTGCAGCAGCCATTGACAGAATCGCCGTCTGCCATGATTCTGTGGCCTTAAGGCCTGGACGCGCTATAGATGATAACGTTACAGTAATTGTTCATGAAGTACCCTCCAGATAAGACAGTGAGACACGCCTTCTGCTGCTACTAATCGCCGAACACTGGCCCCAGGGGTTCCTGCCACCGAACGTAGCACACGCTCCACCATGACTGCGCGGGGCCTTCCGCTGCGTCTTCCGCGGTGGAAGGGTACCTGTGTCCTCAGACGCTGGAGAACTGCCGAATTCTCCAGAACAGCTTATCGAGAGCACTCTGCGCTGTGGATATTTTTTAGCGTAGAGGACATGGGCTCGCAGGCTACGTTCATTTGCTAAACCATAACAGTGTCATATTCGTCATTTCACTTGACGACAGGTAGGCTTCCACTGCTAAAAAGTGATGGAAGAGAGAAAATGTAAATTTACTACACCATTTGTAAGCACAAACAGCGCAATAACAGTAAAAAAATAAGTGAAACCGCTTTTGGAAGAAGGTAAAACACCGTAGTACATACACAGGGTTCACAATAAGGCACACAAACATGACGAAAACTTGCGTAGCCTACAACGTGACTCAAACCACACAACTGATTCTAGACCAGTTAATGGTATGTAGAATACTGTGAGTCAAACAGTAAAACATCATAGTACCCGGCCGACACATTTGACGGAGCGCCAGTGTAACACCTGTGCTAATATCCGCAACCAAGCGTAGCTAAGCCCTTCCTATAAACACGTGTTTATCTCCGAAAGCATTCGTTTCCAAAACAATGTTTATTGGACCTATTTTTCTTGTTTCGATGAGTATTACCACCTCTCAAAGAATTTGACACTTTTTTTGAACGTCCTGTATAAAACGAATACGCAGCGCTCTGTAATGGAATCTTGTCCTCAGTTCTAAAAGAAGAATCAAAAGAGCAAGGTACATAAAAAACACACACACACACACACACATACAGAGAGAGAGAGAGAGAGAGAGAGAGAGAGAGAGGGAAAGACGCCCCAAAGACCAAAGTCTTTATAAAATTCGAAATTCCCACCCAGAACACACAAAACAAGACGGCGGAACCAATGAACATCTGATTAACAGCGACACAGTGGGTGATAGGAAACGAAGATTACACACGCTGTGGAAGAATGAAAAGGCGGAATCAACAAAAAGTAAGTACACTCATTTTATATACATACCCCTCGCCCCCTTCCCCATTCCGCCCACTCGACAATTTACAGAGCTCACTCTTAGTCATTATATCCATACAACGTTTTCGAAAACAAATAGTTTAACCTAACAAAAAGTAGTGAAGGAATAAAACAAGGATTCTTTGGCAACAGCAGAATATACTATGATGACAATAGTACTATAATCTAACATTAGCAAAGCGGAAAAGCAATAATTTCAATTTAAGTATGAAATTTTGATAAATATTTAAGGATACTTCTCATTTATTGTTCCGTCTCAGTTGCAAACTATTTTTAATCTGTTAAGTGTTTCGATCACTCTGGACCATCTTAAGATGTAAGTAATTGCATCAGAAACCCGTCTTGTCTACTCAGAACGCCGCGTCAGAACACTCTGATATGTTGTTCTGAGTAGACAAGACGTGTTGCTTTTATTCGATCCCTTTCTGAGAAACTTCACAGCACAGTTTAATAAGCTGTGGGCCATCAACCTCACAATATCCATCCGACTCAAAATGCTAATCACCATAGTCATACTTCAAATTAAGCTCTTCACTCTGAAACACTGGAGGTACTTTCCCAAATATGTGTGTGTAATACTACACAAAGCTGGCATCATAGGAAACATGTAGTAATCTGTTGCATTGAAAAATATGTAATATGCATCAACACACTGATTGCGCCATCGCCATATACAGTGTGAGTCGCCCGCATCTCGTGGTCGTGCGGTAGCGTTCTCGCTTCCCACGCCCGGGTTCCCGGGTTCGATTCCCGGCGGGGTCAGGGATTTTCTCTGCCTCGTGATGGCTGGGTGTTGTGTGCTGTCCTTAGGTTAGTTAGGTTTAAGTAGTTCTAAGTTCTAGGGGACTTATGACCACAGCAGTTGAGTCCCATAGTGCTCAGAGCCATTTGAACCATTTTGAACAGTGTGAGTCACCTAACATTACCGCTGGATATATTTCGTAAACCACATCAAATACTGACGAATCGATTCCACAGAACGAACGTGAGGAGAGGGGCTAGTGTAATTGGTTAATACAAACCATAAAAAAATGCACGGAAGTATGTTTTTTAACACAAACCTAGGTTTTTTTAAATGGAACCCCGTTAGTTTTGTTAGCACATCTGATCATATAAACAAATACGTAATCAGTGCCGTTTGTTGCATTGTAAAATGTTAATTACATCCGGAGATATTGTAACCTAAAGTTGACGCTTGAGTACCACTCCTCCGCTGTTCGATCGTGTGTATCGGAGAGCACCGAATTACGTAGGGATCCAAAGGGAACGGTGATGGACCTTAGGTACAGAAGAGACTGGAACAGCACGTTACGTCCACATGCTAACACCTTTTTATTGGTCTTTTTCACTGACGCACATGTACATTACCATGAGGGGTGAGGTACACGTTCGACTGGCGTTTCATAGGACGTGGAGGACGCATAAATTGGCCAGCCCGTTCTCCTGATCTTACACCTCTGGGCTTCTTTCTGTGGGGTACGTTAAAGGAGAATGTGTACCGTGATGTGCCTACAACCCCAGAGGATATGAAACAACGTATTGTGGCAGCCTGCGGCGACATTACACCAGATGTACTGCGGCGTGTACGACATTCATTACGCCAGAGATTGCAATTGTGTGCAGCAAATGATGGCCACCACATTGAACATCTATTGGCCTGACATGTCGGGACACACTCTATTCCACTCCGTAATTGAAAACGGAAACCACGTGTGTACGTGTACCTCACCCCTCATGGTAATGTACATGTGCGTCAGTGAAAAAGACCAATAAAAAGGTGTTAGCATGTGGACGTAATGTGCTGTTCCAGTCTCTTCTGTACCTAAGGTCCATCACCGTTCCCTTTGGATCCCTACGTAATTCGGTGCTCTCCGATACACACGATCGAACAGCGGAGGAGTGGTACTCAAGCGTCAACTTTAGGTTACAATATCTCCGGATGTAATTAACATTTTACAATGCAACAAACGGCACTGATTACGTATTTGTTTATATGTTCAGATGTGCTAACAAAATTAACGGGGTTCCATTTAAAAAACGTAGGTTTGTGTTAAAAAACATACTTCCGTGCATTTTTTTATGGTTTGTATTAACCAATTACACTAGCCCCTCTCCTCACGTTCGGTCTGTGGAATCGATTCGTCAGTATTTGATGTGGTTTACGAAATATATCCAGCGGTAACGTTAGGTGACTCACCCTGTATATTCAAATATAATTGTCTCTTGAAAATTTAGAATGGCTGGACGTTGCACATTCTCTGAGAACATCAACGTCACGCAATCGTCCTTCTCCATTAACAATGTCTTAATGGTCGATTGCACAGTGCTGAACTACACTTGCAGACGAATAATACCATTACCGTCTTCTCATCACAACTAACATCCGGTATCATAATCTTACTCATATTATTGTGTGGTGAACTGATGGTGGAGATCTCTATGTGTTTCTTCCGATATATATATACCTGAAACCAAATGTAATATGCATATAGTTTTTTTCATTTTCTGTTGTTTCATACACTACACTACTGCAAATACTGTATATTAATGACAGTTTAAAATAGCATTATACCAATTGAGTAAGAACTGATAACGTGTGAAGATGCCAAACCATGTATCGCAACTCGCCTCCTCCTTCAGGTAAGTGGCAAGTAAAGTGGTGGTGGAGTTAGTACAAGAATTACAACGTCGCAGCTATTTACACGGCTGCAGAGTTTTGCAGTAAGTTTTATTCCGTTAGGTCAAGCTGTATTGGAGGCTCGCAATGAAGCCTACAGCCCCGGCCATTGTGTGGTCTGCTGTTGGCGTCATAATGCCATCTATCGCGGCGTGCAGACCGTGAGAACTGCTCTGTGTGGAGTGTACTAAGATCACTTATTCATCTCACATAAGAAACTAAATAACTATGATAAATATGATCTGTTTGTTTTCAAATTTGGTATAGGAACTTTTATAATTTAAAAGAGTAGTGTGTAAAATTTTCATGCGGATAACTTTAATAGTTTTGAAAATATAAAAAAACCTATTACAAAAGTACTTAACAGACACTTAGTAAAGTAAATTCAGATAAGAATCATGACAGTTTAATTTTCTTTGTTATCTGAAAACAATAACAGAATTCTCGGTGCGCACAAGTTATTTTTAAGGAATTTCGATTCTAAACTTGTAATAATTTTGCTTTTGTTATGGAAATAATAGTTTAGAAGTTGATATTTATATTTTGTGTTAGGGTGGAAGTAGATGAGAGTGAATGTGTGTATGTGGGGACAGACGTCAAATTTCAATTTTATAATGTATTACACCAATCCGTAACTAGCATGTGTTACATAACCAGGATGTCCTGAAAACGGTGAAGCCCCCTAACTGGCGGATGACGTATGTTTACGAGCGTTTGCTTTTGTAATAAGGCAGCCAGAAAGATAGTAAGAGGATAAAGTGTATTTCAAGCATAGTTTTCTTTTAATTTTCGTTTCGTTTGGTTTTGTGGAACATTTTGTCAATTTTTGCAATATGAAATGAAGTAGATGCATCTGTGAATGCTGATTGGAGTAAAGCTTTTTGAGCGCGAAATTGATCATGAAAGGTTAATCTGTTTGGATGATCGTCTTGATCAACCAATGAGACAAGAGTCTCTCCCGCTTAATTGAATGAGTTATATGCTCTGTGAGCGAAGGCATTTAGTCAGTCGTGGAGTCGCTTTCGGACGAGAAGGTCATGCTAAATGGGTACGAAAAAATTATCTGTAAGATGAAGAAATGACGGTTAAATCGCCCTCGATTTATATCGCCGTGCTAGCAGATGCAATTACGGACATTTCCGTGAGGTTTTGAGAGGTTTTGGAATGTTGGTTGCAGAATAAACCGTGTGTGAAACTATCGGCCTTTGTGAATATTCTGCGTGGCGTGTTCCGTATGCCTGTACAGAACATTTTGGCGAGCATCTTCTTTCGAAGAATCCAATGGAAAGGACCGAATGTGAACTCGTTTTGTAACAGTGTGTTGCCTGTGCGAATCTCGTAATATTTCGGGTTGGACTTAGCACATTTCTGGCTGTCTTACGTGTGATATAAGCTGCACGAATTAGTAGTGGATGTACTACAAACGTAAATGTGGGCTTAGTCACACCATAAATGAAAAGGACCATAATAAAACATCGGTATCTACAAACAAACATTTTCAATGACGGGAGGAAGTACCCACTTTGCCCGTTATTAGTAGAGATTTACAGGTTTATCTTGTTACTTGAGTTACGCGGACTTTGTAATCGTAAGTATGGATGGTGATTTTCTTCAATGCTGCTCTTCTCATCATCTATATAGTACCAACGAATGCAGAGCAACGGGTGGTGAATGGACGCTATACTGAGGTAGGTGGACATCAATAATTAAATCACAACGCAGTGCACCCACCCCGCCCCGCCGCCATTGGTGCATCGGCCGGGGAATCAAATAAATTGTACAATATAGAGTTCGGCAGGGTAGGAACTGTATATGAAAAAGCAGCAGTGTTTAATTGAACTCGTTAAGTGACCGCACGGTGGGAGAAAGGAATTGGAATGTAGGACTAAAGACACGTGTGCAACTGAACGTGCGTTGAAAATATGACAACGAGTGGAACGACAACGAGTGGAACGAGGCGGCAGATTTCGGCAGCGACAGCGGAGCTACGGGAGGTGACGTCGCGCTAAAGCAGCCAGGCAGACGGAGCAGTTTGCAGCTGTGGACGGAGTGCTGGCCGGTAAACTGTATCGGGGGAAGCAGGGCCTGGAGAACGGACCCGCTGTATTGCCTCGCCGTGCAGATCGCAAGGAAGAAAAGATAAGTAGTGTTCTAGTTAAAATTTTATGTGTGTGTGCTGAAAACTGTCTGAAATAGCTGAAAACAACCAGGAAACTGTAGATGAGAAACTGGAGGTAGATTTGGAGAAGGTTAAAGCTGAAAATGATTCCATGAGTAGTAATTTCAGTTTTGAAGTATCACAAGCAAATACGAGTAGTTGCTTGATAGACTCAATGTATGCTAATTATGGGACGGATAGTGAGCACATTGTATCGGATCCTAGTGCCCCGATAATGCCTGTAGCTATTCCAAAAACAAAACAGGAAACAATGTCAGTTACTAGTGTTCCAAAGGGTAGTGTTTCCGAAATGTTAACAAATATTTTGCCACATGTAAAGGAAATGGGCTTAGAACTTAATGGCAGAATAAGTGGAGTGGATTCCAAAGTGACCAAACTGGGGTCAGACATAAAAACTTCACTAAGCTCTGAAATAAATGAATTACACAGTGAAGTTGTTGATATGGATTCCATAATGAGTAAATTAAGTTCAGAAATAAATGAATTGCATTCCGAACTTGATTAGGGATTTAATAACTTGTCAGTCGAACTGGAATCTAAAATGGAGGATAAAATGTCTGAATTGAAGGAGTCCTTAAAAAATGATATGACTTTGTTCAGTAATAATGTTAAGTCACATTAATTAGGTCAGGCAGGAATGTAATGCTGCCATTGTAACGGTGAAAAGTGAATTACATTCGCGAATTGAGCAAGTTGCTAAGGATAGCGAACAAATTAAAGAGAAAATAAATTTAGAATTAAACGAAGTTAATGAACAGATTCACAAAGTGGAGAGACACTGTGAGGTTAGTCATGTGGTATTGGAAACACAAATTAAAGAAGGGAAAAATGCGTGTGCAAGATTTGGAGTGCAAGTGTCTAATAAAATCTGAGGTAAATGAGCAGCTGTGTGACCATGAACGTAGACTAACAAAAGTAGAACAAAATGTTAACAACAGTAGTGGTTGTATTGTTTCCAGTGGAGTAGTAGAATCACTGAAATTGCATATGTTACCCACCGACAGTTTTTAAGATTGGATCCTAGTAAAAATGTTCATCCAAAGGAATTTTGGAGTGACTTTGAGGATATTTTGCCAAAAGTGTGGAATGGTAAACAAAAGATTGGACTCAGTACTTCAAATTTGATGGGAGAAGCAAGAATTTTGGTAAACTTGGCCTCAGATAAATACGTTAAATTAGCGGAATTCAAGCAAGACTCTTTTTGTCGAGTATTGGTGAAAACGGAAACAAATGGAGGTTTTAAATAAATTTTTGTCAGGGGAAAAGTATGATCCAAAGAGAGAGATCATTAAAAGATTTATGCAGAAATGGGTACCTACTTTGTCATATTTAACTGCCAAGGTTGAAACATAGCAAATCATTATGAGGATTGAAAATAAATTGCTGTTTTATTGGAGAAATAAGGTTATTTCGGCACCTAGGGATGACACTGACCGGTTTATTCATTATCTTGAGCTAGTAGAAAACATTTTAAAAGAAGAGGAAAATAACAGAAGAGAGTATAGGCCTCCTGTTAGGTCAAATGACAACAGAGCCGAAGTCAATGTAAACAGAATAGGCATACAAAGAGGTAATGGTTACCGGGGTAGATACAGAGGGAGAGGAGGTACTGCTGGAAACAGTTTCATTAACCTGGACCGCCGTGCCATCTACTATCAGCTGAGAGACGATGACATAACGGGTAGGCGCGGCCCGACAGGTGGCACAAATATCAGAGGCAGTGACGTCACAGGAGGAAAACTATAGCAGGCTGTAATGACGTTAGCGTTTGGAGACTGAAATCACGTAAGTTAAACCTGCCAGCGACGCCCTACTAAACAACATGGGGGTAGCACACTAGAAAATAGAAGGGTAGAGGAGAATGACACTACGAAAAAATTGAGTTATTTATAAAATGCAGTAGGTTTTTGTGAAAGGGAGAGCTCAAATAAAGAAAGCAGGAACCATATTAAGAAGGAACTAAATACAGGAAGTGAATACTCAGATCAGGAGGTGGGGAAAAAATCAGCACTGCGAAATCGACGTGAGACTACCTGTAGACTGTGGAAGTAACACTAGGGGATACAAGAGGAGATTGTGAATAGACTGAATCAAGTAATTTCGGAGAGTGAGGATGAAGGGTCGGAAGAGAAGAAGAAGTGAATGAGTTAAATAATTCTGACAACACCTTTTATAGGGTCGCAGATACAAAGAGTAGTTGGAGGGTGAGAAGTTAGAACGATGTTTTGATTTGTCTATAGTGGAACGGATAGTGAAAGCCACCACTAATAATGAAGTGAAAGGGGGGACAGTTAAATTAAATGTGCTTTCCACAGAAGGCGTAGGTTTTGATGGGCGTGAAGTGGTGCTGGATTTACTAGATGAACCTGAGTCTGTAGTCAGAAAAGAATATATTGGACAACCTATAATTGAGGTGACAGTGTTTAAAGAAAAGGTTCATTGTTTAATAGATACTGGTTTGGAAGTATGTGCAGTGTCTCACAGTTTTGCGAATGCTCTTCCTAAAAGTAGGCAGACTGCTATAATGCCTGTAAGTGGGTTGAAAATTGTGGTGGCCACTGGGAAAAGTAAGAAGGTGGTTAAACAGGAAATATTGCTACCAATCATAGTAAGTGGAGTACAAATAGAATTAAATTTTTTGGTTATTAATGGACTCAGTGTTGAAATGTTAGTAGGTGTCGACTTCTTGCATACATATGAAGGATGAGTTAATTTTGGGACAAAGGATGTGATTATTAGAGTAAAGGAGAAACCTGTAGTTATTCCCTTTATAGGTAAGAGACAAAAGGTAGATGATGAACAAAGTGATATTCCAATAAGATACTGTAGGACCACTCAGGTAATCGAGGGCTGTAATGAATATGGCGAAAGAAAGGAAGTTGATCCTTCCGAGATAGAAAAGTCAGGCTTAGGATCGACGAAAAAATGGAAGAGTTAACAGAATTGACTGATGTGCAAAAAAATGATTTGAGACAGATTTTGAATAATTACTGTGAAGTGTTTTCAGACCAACCAGGCCTAGTTCGGAATTGATGAGTGCTGTTTGACTGTAAAAGAGGACGCACATTTTTTCCAAAAACCATTCGCTGTAACGGAAGTACATAAAGGAGCAGTGCGAGATGTGATTCAAAAAATGTTCGAATAGGGAATACTGAGTTACCTTGAGGGGAATATGAATAATCAAATGAATCCGCCGAGTCTCGTTTTATGCACTCTTAACAACCTTGCTCTCTATCATTCAGAATTTTTGTTATTGTTTTTTCTCCTTCCTTATAATGCTATGGCTAGTAAATATAATAAGAGGAATAAAATAACTAATCAGATGAGGGAGATTTGCCTATTAATGACAGAAAAGTACAGTTGAAAGCAATGTGGAGAATTATGCCCACCCGTGACTCTACCGTAGTGTGAAGGGTTGTCGGAAGTTTGTGAAAAAAATAATATGTTCAGAGGCAAAAGAGGATTACCTGCCGAAAGAGTAATGATAAAATTTACACTTGATGACTTTTGAAAGACACAGAGAGGTGGACTTAAGTGTGTTTAATATTTTCAGTAATATATGTTTTTCTTGAAGATTGTGTACACGATGAGTAGCAACACTGAAGTGGCGTGAGTAAAAAAATGGTTCAAATGGCTCTGAGCACTATGGGACTCAACATCTTAAGTCATAAGTCCCCTAGAACTTAGAACTACTTAAACCCAACTAACCTAAGGACATCACACACACCCATGCCCGAGGCAGGATTCGAACCTGCGACCGTAGCAGTCCCGCGGTTCCGGACTGCAGCGCCAGAACCGCACGGCCACCGCGGCCGGCTGGCGTGAGTAATTTTTGAATATTTTCTACTAAGACTTTTGGTATGCTTTGCCAACAAATATGTATTTCTTATGTGTGTTAAATGTGAAGACTGTACTGAGCCATTGAAGCTGGCTAGGATATTTTTAAAAGGCGTTTCCTGAAAACTTTGTATGGCATAGGTATTCTTTATACATAGTAGTATGTAGGACATGAGTAATTGTAGTGATGTTCTAAAATTGTTTTCTCTTTTTTGTATGATGTATATAGGAAGTGTGAAGGAACTGCAGGAGGTGGACTGAATTATTTTCAGCTCTCAATAATTTCGAATCTATTTGTGTAATGTGTAATGACAATTTTCAGCACCGCTGAGGGTGGCAGAAGTAGTTTTTCAGTATATTTTCTGATGTTGTAATTACGTGTAAAGCTAAGCAGTTTTCTGAAAGAGGGTTAAAATTATTTCTGGAGCAGTAGATTTTGTAACAGCAACTTGCTTAATAATTAAAAACAGATTTTGAAAATAAGATTTCAGTAGTAGTGCCAATCATGGGTGCACTATTAAAGACTTTTAATAGCAGTTAATTCATTTTTCACTGATTTAATTAACATTAAATGTAAAGAGATGTTGAGTTGAAAATGGATGGGAATTGGCCTGAGAAAGAAAAAAAGCTGTGAGTAAATAAGAAATAATTTCTGGAGGACAGTAAAGTATTTTTTTTTAAAAAACCTTTTTTCTCATGTAAGTCTTTACTTTTCAGTTGGGAGCAGCAATTGTGGACTAAAGTATATATGTGTGTTAGGAATAAGGTGTAGAAATTAAGAATGGGCATTGAGACGGGCTTTATATTGCAGGTACGCAAAAATGTAACAGAGCCAGATACGGCGCTGGGAAAGAACTCCAGGACAAAATGGGGCCAGGCACTACATCTCCAGCCAAGAGCCATTACATGAATACAGGTGAAGTGTCAGTGATGTTTACATTCATTTGCTTTGTTAGTGGAAAATCACCTAATTGTGCTAGGGAATGAACTCACTGTAGGGAAGGACGACCTCCATACCTCCATATCGCCGGATAACTGTACGTCATCAAGCCCTAGTCATGAAGAATTCATATAAGTAGATATCTCTTGTGATTATGTTATATTATTTAAATGATTTTAATGAAATGAAAAATTTTGTTTTTGGAAAATACAGTTTAATGAAAAGTGTCAGTATAGTTAAGGAAAAAATATCATTACAGCCAAAAAACTTATAAGAAACATAAAAAACGTTTCAAAGAAATTTTTTTAGATCATTAGGGGGTGTGTAACGTCACAGCTATTTACACACGGCTGTAGAGTTTTGCAGTAAGTTTTATTCGGTTAGGTCAAGCTGTATTGGAGGCTGGCAATGAAGCCTCCAGCCCCGGCCATTGTGTGGTCGGCTGTTGGCGTCGTAATGCACCTGCCGCCGTGTGCGGACCGTGAGAACTGCTCTGTGGAGCGTACTAAGGCTAGGCGCAAATTCAGACGCGTATAGCACGTGTGACCTGACACGACACTACAGCGCGACACGCACGTGCCGCACGGGTCGCGCGGGTCCAGCGCATATTGCGACGCGTACACCATACTTCGCACACGCCGACTGGCGACTCTCTGCGCTCACAGAACCGAAGCGCGCGCAACCTGTTATCTTACTCAAACGATTTTACAGAAACTATTCACTGAAAATATTTTAGACTGTGATTCGCAGAAATCAGGTAACAAAATGTTTCTATTGTAAAACTCACATTGATTAAAATGTTCATTCTCTTCTATTTCAGACACATGATTGCAACGTATTTGTATGCAGTACAAAGGTTGGATGTTCTGTCCATTACGCACAAGTATTTGATTCGTGTTCACATCAGAACGAGGGAGACGCAGTTCACAGCATCATTGAGAGAGCAGTTAAAGAGTGCTAAGAAGTCAGGGCCAATTTATGCACCCAATCAATACATATCAGTCATCCGAAATGCAAAAAAGGAAATCCACAAAATCTTAGAGAAATGACATTAAAACTTTGGATGATGAGATGGCTCCTTACATGGCCATGGACGTTGACGGGATTATTTTCGAAGTTTCCGAAATTAAATTATTTCGATGTGAAAAGGGAAGTGATGTGTTTCAGTATAAGAACAGCTACAAACAGTCCTAGTGTGGACAAGTTCAGTTCAAATAGAGAAAGAGGTGTTTAACAGGGAAGGTAGATGGGAGTAATTTGGATCTGAAACTGGTTATACTACAAAAATGACCCTCTCAAGGAACAAAATTCAAGGTTTAAACAATTTGGTTAACAGCAACATCATTCCTAAATATTACAAGGCCTTCTATGATTCTCTTTCCACATAAATGTAATTTGTTGCTTTTATGTCATTTGTAAGTTCTTTATTTTACTTAGTATATTATGTCAGTTATAAGATACAAATAATAAAAATAATAATAGAACAATGAAACTGTAGGAGTTGGTTTTTGAGAGGTTTTGAAATGTTGGTTGCAGAATAAACCGCGTGTGAAACTGTCGGCCTTTGTGAATATTCTGCGTGGCGTGTTCCGTATGCATGTACAGAACATTTTGGCGAGCATTTTCTTTCGAAGAATCCACTGGAAAGGACCGAATGTGAACTCGTTTTGTAGCAGTGTGTTGCCTGAGTGAATCTCGTAATATTTCGGGTTGGACTTAGCACATTTCTGGCTGTCTTACGTGTTATATAAGCTGCACGAACTAGTAGTAGATGTACTACCAACGTAAATGTGGGCTTGGTGACACCATAAATGAAAAAGACCGTAATAAAACATCAGTATCTACAAACAAACATTTTCAATGACGGGAGGAAGCGCCCACTTTACCCGTTATTAGTAGAGATTTACAGGTTTATCTTGTTACTTGAGTTGCGCGGACTTTGTAATTGTAAGTATGGACGGTGATTTTCTTCAACGGTGCTTTTTTCATCGTCTACATTGTACCGACGAATGCAGAGCAACGGGTGGTGAATGGACGCTATACTGACAAGGGAACCTCCTCATCGCACCCCCTCACATTTAGTTATAAGTTGGCACAGTGGGTAGGCCTTGAAAAACTGAACACAGATCAATCGAGAAAACAGGAAGAAGTTGTGTGAACTATGAAAAAAAATAAGCAAAATGTACAAACTGTGTAGTCCATGCGGAAGAGAGGCAACATCATGGATAATGTGGGCGCAGGAGCGCCGTGGTCCTGTGGTTAGCGTGAGCAGCTGCGGAACGAAAGGTCCTTGGTTCAAGTCTTCCCTCGAATGAAAAGTTACTTTTTTATTTTCAGACAATTATTATCTGTCCGTCCGTCCGTCCGATGCGAGGTAACTGCGCCGTAGTATTGGGACGCTACACCTAAACGGAAAAATTTGAAAACGTTAAAAACATATGTTTTGACAGAGCACAGGGAAAACTGTGCGACTGTGAAACTGTTGCATTCATTTGTTGCAGTTTATGTGACAAACTCTTATGTTTTCAACACTTTTTTGGGAGTGATTATCACATCCACAAGAAAACCTAAATCGGGCAAGGTAGAAGAATCTCTTTACCCATTCGCCAAGTGTCCAAGTTAGGTGGGTCCACAACATATTCCTGTCATGTGACGTATATGCCGCCACCAGTGTCGTATAGAATATATCAGACGTGTTTTCCTGTGGAGGAATCGGTTGACCTATGACCTTGCGATCAAATGTTTTCGGTTCCCATTGGAGAGGCACGTCCTTTCTTCTACTAATCGCACGGTTTTGCGGTGCGGTCGCAAAACACAGACACTAAACTTATTACAGTGAACAGAGAGGTCAATGAACGAGCGGACAGATCATAACTTTGCGAAAATAAACTTTTGACTCGAGGGAAGACTTGAACCATGGACCGCTCTATCCGCAGTTGCTCATGCTAACCACGGGACCACGGCGCTCCTGGGCGCACACTCTCTTTGATGTTGTCTATCTTGCGCATGGAATACTCAGTTTGTATATTTTGCTTATTTTTTTCATTGTTCCACACAAATTCTTCCTGTTTTCTCGATTGATCTGTGTTCAGTTTTTCTCTGCCTATCCACTGTGCCAACTTATAACTAAACCTGAGGGGGAGGCGATGGGGAGGTTCCCTTGTGAGGTAAGTGGACATCAGTAATTAAATCACATCGCAGCGCACCATCCCCGCCCCGTCAAAGAATGCAACGGGCTGTTAGAATGAAACTGCATAATACCACTTGCAGTTTAAATATCAGTGACAGCAAGCATTTGAGGGTGGGAATGATCTCAGATAACGATTTCTACCTAGCACTACGAGGCATGTTTCTAAGCACCATTTTGAAACAAAAATAGAAGAAACAGACTGTTATTAGCAATTTTATTTCTACAAGAAAGCCTGTACTTTAATCTATTAATCTACTTTTCTGTGTAATTCCCGCTGGTATAAGATATTTATAATATGACGCAACTAGCTTTTGAATACCACCCTCATATAAATGTGCCACCTTGTAAGTAGGCTGTTTAGGTTTCTATATTGGTAACACTACGTAGCGCTCTGTATGAAAATCACTGGATGTGCTCTGTGCAGTCTGTGGCTGGTTGGCATTGTTGTAATATTCGCTATTGTAGTGTTGGGCAGCTGGATGTTAACAGCGCGTAGCGTTGCGCAGTTGGAGGTGAGCCACCAGCAGTGGTGGATGTGGGAAGAGAGATGGCGGAGTTTTGAGAGCGGATGATCTGGACGTGTGTCCATCAGAGACAGTAAATTTGTAAGACTGGATGTCATGAACTGATATATATATATATATATATATATATATATATATATATATATATATATATATATATATATATATATGACTTTTGAACACTATTAAGGTAAATACATTGTTTGTTCTTTATCAAAATCTTTCATTTGCTAACTATGCCTATCAGTAGTTAGTGACTTCAGTAGTTAGAATCTTTTATTTAGCTGGCAGTATTGACGCTCGTGTATTGCAGTAGTTCGAGTAATGAAGATTTTTGTGAGGTAAGTGGTTCATGAAAGGTATAGGTTACTGTTAGTCAGGGCCATTCGTTTGTAGGGATTATTGAAAGTCCGATTGCGTTGCGCTAAAAATATTGTGTTTCAGTTTAGTGACGATCAGAATAAGTAAAGAGAGAAATATCTGAGTACGTTCAGTTTTGCTCAGCTGTTTGAAAATCATATAACGTAAGAGGTTATCAGCACAGTAATTCATTAATTTTTCTAAGGGGACGTTTTAACCTGATTAGACAACGACTGCTACATTGTCGTTTTTACATCTTCGTAATTGTCGTGGCGCTGACAATCTAGGTGATTCTTCAAATGCCGTTGTCACTGGGCGCTATATCGGGGCTGTACAGAGCATGAGAAAGTTGTTCAGAGCCAAAATATCTGATCAACTCTTGAGTTCTATTGTCCGCATATGGATGACCATTGCGTGAAGCAAAATAATCCCCTTACTCAGAAAGCCAAGCCTCTTGTTTTGGATTGCATGGTACTGTCTTTCTAGGGTCTCATAATGAGCTGTAGAATTTGTGGTGTTACCACGAGACAAAAAGTCCACCAACACGGATCTTCCAGTTCCAAAAAATACTGTACACTTGGTTTTCTGGGATGAAATCGTTTTCATGAATTTCACTTTCTTAGGTGATGTTGAATGTCACCATTCCATGGGTTGCTGTTTTGATTCAGGTGTAATGTAAGCTGCTCATATTTCATGGCCTATGACGATTTGTCTTAAAAATTCGTAACCTTTCTGACTGTACTGCGCAAGGGAAATCAACGAACTGGATGAACGATTGCATTTGTTCACCTGCCAGCATAAGGTTCAGTCTGCATTGTTGGCGGATGTATTCACCACGGCAGATCCTCTCCCCATCTCTGCCTCCTGGTGTAGATGTGTCAATGTCGCACTGATCACATTAGAGGTTTCTCCCCTATTCTTCTACCTCGTCCTCTACCTCCCATTCCCCACTTCCCCTCCCCTCACCCACTTGGAATTGGTGGGAAAAAAGCTCTGCCTGTGCTGAGCTGATGGTCTGAGAGAACATAGTATAGTTTATTTTCGCTGTTATCCTGTTGTAAATTGGTGACAAATTTAATTTGTTTTGGTAATTGTGTTCAGTTAATGAGCTTTTGGATTGGACAGAGAAGAGATTAAGAACTGTATTACATGTAAGCATTCAATCAAGGACTGTGTCCATAGCACCGTAACTGGGGACTGGAAAAGAAAGATAATATAGGAGCGTAAGAAGAAGAATACTTTTCAGGAAATATTTGTGATCCAGAGGGATGGTTTGCCGTATGATCCAATAGTGTCAGTTACATTGCAGACGATATATTGTTTATCTATATAATTCAATTTGCATAACAATTTTCAGGCTTTTATTTCTCTATTTGTTGGGGAAAACTCATCAATCTCTGCTGTTTATTTAATTCTGGAGGGTGGAAGTACTGTAAAATACTTTGAAAAATTATAAACTTGTCAAAAAGTATTTAATTACGCAAATAGATCGCTTTTGTTCTGATCATGCGTGCAATACTGCCATGAAATTGGCACGAACATAAACAGAAACACTCACTTCACGTACTCGTAATTACAGTGCTACAGATCACAATCGTAGCACCAAATATAGTCAGACCAGACATAACTGGCAAAGCAGAGGTCTTTCTGATGGTAAATAGTAGATATAACAAAAAACGGTAGTTAAAAACATCGTCACGGTAAATAATAATCACGAAAGCCACGGGAAACTGAACTGACACCATTTTACACCTATCAAACGCGCAGAAACTGGCGGGAAAACATACATATCGTGAAAAAGCACCACCTCAGACAGTTAAAAACGTCGCAGTACACAGCGCTAAAGACCTCAGTTAAAAACATATCCAATACATGGTGCTAAAGATCGTCTACACAGTACTAAAGATGTTATACTTACTGTGAGGAAAAAAAAGGAAAGAAACACACGCAAGGTGGGCACCGAACACATGCTCGAGACCGTGTTGATGGGTCTATACCACATACGAACTGAACGTTCCACCTAGGCCTTGCCTCGCCCACTGAAAGCTGGAGATGCATGCAGATAGCCAATGCTGTGGCAGCACCTACGCTCAGGCGTGGTCTCGTGAGAAACCACTGCGGCACCCACATGCCGCTTTATCTGCAGACCAGAAATAGCTCGCCTTTGTATCGGTCTCACCTTGATATCATCTGTTAGCTTCCAGCGGTTGCATCAAAGATATCCCTGGGAGGAGTACTCACTTAACAATTTACTTCCTGCATTATGTCTGAAAGATGTTCATTCCTTGAGAACCACGCAGTCTTCCAACATGTTTGGTACAGCAGACCTGTAGCGGCAGCTTCAAAAGCCTTGATAGAATGACAGGCGAACACAACAAAGAACGGTGAGTTTTCTGTCTCCACACACAAGCAATTGCTTCAAAACGCCGACAAAGACATTCCTGAAACATTGACCTTGTGAGCAATGCCCAACCCCTGAGGATTATGCACCAGCTTTGATGTAGCTGACAACACAGTTTCCGAGGACTGGTGAACATTCCTGGAGGAAGAAGATGAAGAAGAAGAACTGGTTGCTATTTCACCTGTATTTGTGGGACAGCACCAACTCACGTGTCTGAACCTCCTAACTAGGGTTTTCCCCTTGTAGAAGCGATGCTATTGGTTCCCACTAAATTAGTGGGCAGATCTTGAGTATACATTCCTTCGAAAAGACGGAACACCAGTATACCGACGAAACCGGCACATGCGCCCGTAACACCATCCTATCAAAAGTGTTCAAACAACTATGTGTGGATATTAATATGAGTTACAACATATACATTTCTGATTTATGTCACCCTGATTTTGAAATGTATGTTTTCAATGCTGTAGTTGTTAATCAACCATCAGCAGCCTTCAGTGAAATACAATTTTTCAATGGAAGTACGTAGTTATTCACACAACTGTGTCATGTACCCAACAGATGTTTATGTGTGGATGTAATTTGTCTTACATATCGAAGTCATGTCACCACAGATCCTCAGGTTTATTTTTGCATTCTTCTGCATATTAATCTTGTCAGCAGTTCGGGTGCATGACATGTTAAACTGACTTTGCGATAGTTTTCACACCTGTTTGCTATTGAATCTTCGGAATTATGTGATTGATATTTCTCGAAAAGTCTGATGCCACCAGTCTCATAGATTCTTCACACTAACTTGAATAGTAATTTGGTCACCTTTTCCGCATAATGATTTTAGAAATTCTGATGGAATGTTATCTATCCCTTCTGCTTTATTTGAAACTCAAGTCTTCCAGAGGTCGTTTAAATTCTGTCTCTAATGCTGGATCCTCTTATCGACTCCAGTGCAGTTTCTTCTTCTATCGGCTGGCGCCGATCTTGAATAACAGACACAGAACTGCAGGGGGCGAACAACTGGATATTTTCGAATACTTGAGTGTGCTACGCAGCCAGTGGTCCTCTTCGTCCGCAAATAAAGAACACTATCAATCATTTTCACAGACAAAGTCCATTCTGGGTTATTTCGGACGCAGCTCTCTACCCTTCCCATTGTTAAGAATAATTGTTAAGAAACAGCCTTTTCAGCAGCAGCCTTCGATAATAATATGGCTATCTCGCCAGAAGTCGAAGCATTCTACTGTTAGTGCAAAAAGCTTTCCGTCTCACAGACAGCACCTACAGCAGAGAGAAGTAATACTTGCAGTACATCCCTTTCAGCAGCAGCATCCAACAGTAACATGGATATTATTTTGTGTCGGTCTTTCCCCAGAAATCAGAGCATTCATCTGTTAATGGTTCCAGACTCGCAAAAGCCGTCCTATCCTCCTCAGAAGGACTGGGTGCCTAAGTGTCACTCGGGTAAGTACCTGGGTGTTGAACAATATGCTTCCACCTGAGAACCGAAACTTTCTGAGATGTGTTTCCGAAATATTCTGGGAAGACTGATCCAGTGAACAATAGCAAAATACCTGTTTACCGATTACTCCAACCTAAACGTGTATGAGCCTGGAAACCTGGGTTTCCCTCAGAATACAGTCGTGTATAAGTATTCCTATTGCTTCCCAAAAAATTAGTGGGCAGAGTGGTACTTTTGTTAGCAATGTGAGATATGCACAAAATAATGAGCATACCGGCGTATTCAGTTTCATCTCTCTGTTCGGACGTGATTATGGGAGAATGTAGCACTTCCATTCCACCAATTACAAGCCAACTGAGAGGCAGCTGGACGTTTATTTCGCGAGAAACTTTGCAGAACCCACCCTTGAGACAGGTAGCTGAATGATTCACATCGTAAGTAAGGCATCCAAACCAAATCACCCAAGTTAGTGCTTAAATCGATGAAAATTTTACTGAAAGAAGCGAATTTCACTTGATACCGCCACACTTTCGTCTGACCTATTAGAAGGTCTATGAGTTCGTTCGACATCTGTTTGTAAGGCAGTCTAAAATCGATAGTACTAGTGCTTTACTTTACAGCAAAAATCATTACCGATGTATGTGTACATATGTTTTTGGAAGGAAAGAACAGGTCAGGATGAGAATTCAGCTCAAATAAGTGCAATTATCATGCGCTAATGGCGTTACTGGATTACAATGTGTAAGAACCGTCCAAGGACAGTGAAAATATACACCAACAACGAGAATTCCATACATTGGTGCTAAACTTTACAGTACTCACAGCTGAGGAAGGTAGTAGAACGATTCACATTTCACGTAAGGCGTCCATTCCAAATTACCCAACTTTGTGCTTAAATCGATTAAAATTTTAGCAAAAGAGGTGAATTTCACGTCATACTGATATGCTTTCTCCGACGTATACGTAAATGTTTTGATCCTAGTAGGATGTCTACGGGTCGGTTCCATATCTGTTTGTAATACGCTCTAAAATCGATCGTACTAGCATCTTCCTTTACAGAAATGTCATTACTATGTATGTGTATGTATGTTTGTTGCGGAATAGAAGAGGACATGTCCAGAATTCAGCACAACTAAGTGCGATTCTGAAATGCTGATTGTGTTACTGGATTACAGCGTGTGCCCGCATCTCGTGGTCGTGCGGTAGCGTTCTCGCTTCCCACGCCCGGGTTCCCGGGTTCGATTCCCGGCGGGGTCAGGGATTTTCTCTGCCTCGTGATGGCTGGGTGTTGTGTGCTGTCCTTAGGTTAGTTAGGTTTAAGTAGTTCTAAGTTGTAGGGGACTTATGACCACAGCAGTTGAGTCCCATAGTGCTCAGAGCCATTTGAACCATTTGATTACAGCGTGTAAGAACCCTCAATTTAGTCATAATTCCCGCTTAAACATCTCGGAACTCAACACTTAATTCTGCTGTGTTGGTCCACATCTTTTCAGAGTTGCGATTCTGTCTGACGTAGATTAAACTGGCTCTTGATAGACTGAATGGGACAGAGTACTGTCTCCAGAAAGGGCATAAGACGTTCTCCAAAACTGAACAGCCGACTAGCGCTAGCGATATAGATCTTTGGTTGTATCAGTCAGAATGTTTCATACACATTTCAGACGAGCAGTGTAATTTTTGAATCGGCGGGCAATTTTTTCAACTTTTTTGAATCAGACGTATGCACACAAGCCTGTAGTGCAGAACATACATAATGTGAAAATGCTGACGGTGGTTTCACATAATCCAATAGTCTTACAATGGGGCCATTTGTTTTCTTAGATAACTTATGTGGACGGCAACCGAAGATGGTTCAAAAATGGTTCAAATGGATCTGAGCACTATGGGACTTAACATCTGTGGTCATCAGTCCCCTAGAACTTAGAACTACTTAAACCTAAGGACATCACAAACTTCCATGCCCGAGGCAGGATTCGAACCTGCGACCGTAGCAGTCGCGCGGTTCCGGACTGAGCGCCTAGAACCGCTAGACCACCGCGGCCGGCAACCGAAGATGCTCGTAATCGAATGACGAGGGGTAGTTGGACTTCTACTGCTATGCTTACACGCTTCCATATAATATCTAAATCAAATCTGACGGATGTCTGCAACAACATACCCGCACAGACTGTCGTTTACTGATCACTGTAGTGGGTGTCAGTGAGAGAAATTCCATAACTCCGTCCAGATACTACAGAATCGATTCTTCATAACATCAGTTGATTTATCGATTTTCTATCGAAGTCGTGAAATTAAAAAAAAAAAGAAAAAGTTTTCCATCTGCTTGTACCACATCTAAATCAAGTACTTTTCTAGCATATTAGCGGAAACTTCCCTTTGGATTTCGTGAAATTCACGTCTTAGATGAACAATGATGAGCGTCGTAGAAGACCATACATATCCACCCGGAGATATATGTATCTTGGAAAACTCCCAGAATACTGTTCTCGCCGCTTCTGTTCCCCTTATGGAAGCACACAAAAGGACACAATCTCTGTATCTGATCTGTACATACAAGCTGTGGAAAAATGGTTCGGGATTGGTAAGTGATGATAACACCGAGGCGACACGAGAGCTTCGCTTTACGGCGGGTGCACTGATCAGACACGTAACATCACATAATTGATGGACAGCAGTTATGTAGTTTTGAACTGTCGAATCGATGTTAGTGTTCATCAGTACATATCATTTAACCACAAACGGGTTGTATGTTTCTAACTGTTTGCTGTTACATCCTAAATGGTTGTTGATGTCGATTATGGCTGTGGACGCCACATATAATATCATATAAAGCTGCTTCACGGGTTCCTACTCTTCGGAAAGAAAGTTACTTTAGTTACTTTTACAACTGATTGAAATTTAAGTTGCTGGGTCGCCATCTGCCCAAACGTCCTCTATAAGTAAATATAAATAAAACTGGATTGAGAATATAATTTAAATCGAAAGCATGCCACAAAACGGCTATCGAGGTTGAGGTTGTGCCATCAAACGGATTTTGTAGAGACCTTTCAGGGTCTATGCATGTTAATGTCTGGATAGCAGCCGATAATGGCCTCAAAGTTATAGTGGAAGTTGAGATGTATGATGAGGTACGAAGGTAAGGATCATTCAAATAGAATGGGAGAAGCTGTGCGGAAAACTGGCATATATATCGAGGGGCAGTGGCCGGCTAAGTATGATACATTCTGTCTCGGCATTACCGTCTCCGACAGCAGCAGTGTTAGTGTATCAATATTCATTGCGCTTGGTGTTCCTACATTAAAATGAACAGCTCGTCAGTCATTGCAGGGAGTATTGCTGAAGCATAAAAATGTCATGCACATATGTGGTCTGCAGAAGGCTATATGTGCTGCAGTGGAGTAACACTAGGTCTGTGGTACTGTCTTGCTTAAGACATTGGGAGCATTGAGATGGAGATGTGCTGTTTCTGATTTCGATCATTCAATCATTCTAACATCAGTGAAAGCTAACTCCAACAGGTTTTGGATGCAATAAATGTAGAATTCAAAGCATACAAAAACAATTATTTGCGAAATACTGTCACATAGTCTCTAAATGTTAGTTAATGCTACCTAAGCACAGTGCTGCTGTGTGTGCTACTCCATCCTACCGTTAACAAATGTTCCATTTAAACTAAAGTCTTTCATACCATGTACACGCATTAAGATTCCATCCAGATTTTGAAATGTAATTTGCTTAGAAATGGAAAAACACACTTCGTAATCTTGCAGTGCAGTGGAATCAAAGGAGTGTACCATAGGCTTTGATTTCTGATTTCTGAAATGTACTTCCATATCGCTAGCATTTAGGCAGGATCAAACTCGAACAGTCCATTTCCATAGTTATAAATCAGAGCTTAAAAACCATTTTTTTTAGTGGAGGAAGATATAAACGTTTCGCTCAAACACCATGTGGTGGCACATGTCCATTCTGATAAAGATATCTAGCGTTCTATACAAATCCATAAGCTAGTAGTCATCCATGGAAGGCCATAGCAATAGTACAGGCTAATGGGCCACTTCAACGTCATATCCCTGCTGCATCCATACCATTTTCTTCTAATATACACACTACTCTTGACTATGGAAAGTGGTACAATGTCTCTAAAGTGCATAGGATTCTCCCTTTTAAGGTACTGATATATATGACAGCATCCTTCGATCCAAAATATATTATTTATATTTACACGTCTAGTTCCGTAGGACCAAATTAAGGAGCTCCTAGGTCATGGAACGTGTCAGTACATGAAATTAAAACATAAAAGTAATAACAGATAAAATAAAATGTTTATGAATCCAAAAACGGTCAAGCCATAAGTTTAAGTAAAACGCTATCAACAGTGTAACATAAGAATCAGCTTAAATTTTCAAGGCACTCCTCAACACAATAGAAGGAGTGACCCATGAGGAAACTCTTCAGTTTTGATTTGAAAGCTCCTGGATTACTGCTATATATATATATATATATATATATATATATATATATATATATATATATATATATATATATTTCATAGGCCAGTATCAAAATACCCAGACCAGTGAACAGGGGTCGACAAGAGGTTCGTGAACTTACACCACCTATTGCCCGAACTGCCAGTTTCTGAGCGAAAAATATAATTTACAATGAGAAGAGTCACCCCCGAACATAATATCAAACTGTCAGTTTCTGAGCGAAAAATACGACATCCTTTACTACCAAGCCAGTGTCATCAGCAAACAGAAATATTTTAGAGTAACCCATAATACTATCATTTATATAAAAAAGGAACAAGAACGGCTGCAGGACTGATCCCTAGGGCACCCCTCATTTGACTGTACCCCACTCAGATCCCAATTCACAGTCATTCTCAACACAGTGAATAACGACCTTTTGGTGTCTGTTATTAAAGTAAGAGGTGAATCAATTGTGAGTTGCTCCCCCTATTACGTAATGGTCCAACTTCTAGAGCAATATTTGGTGATCAACACAATCAAATGCCTTAGTTAGATAAAAAAAAAGCCTATATTTCGAACCCTTTGGTTTAATCTATCCAGTAACTCACAGAGAAAAGAGAATATAGCATTTTCAGTTGTTAAACGACTTCTAAAGCCGAACTGTACATTTGATAGCAAATTATGTGATATAAAATGGTCAATTATCATTATATACACAGCCTTTTCACTAACTTCAGCAAAGATTGATGGCATAGAAATAGGTCTAAAATTGTCTACGTTATCCCTTTCTCCCTTTTTGTAAAGCGACTTTACTACTGATTACTTTAATAGTTCAGGAAACCGACTATTCTTAAAGTAAAAATTACAAATATGGCTGAGTACAGAGATAATATGTGCAGCACAGTACTTTAATATTTTGCTAGTCATTCCATCATATCCATGAGAGCCCTTAGTCTTCAGTGATTTAATTATTGACTCAATCTCCCTTTGTCAGTATCACAGAGGAATATTTCAGGCATCAATCTCGGAAAGTTATGTCCCAAGAATGTTATATGATTCACTATACAAACTAAGCTTTTATTTAATTCGCCAGCAACGTTCAGAAAATAATTGTTAAATATTGTACATGTATCTGACTTATCAGTAACAGAAATATTTTTACTACGAACTGACTTTATATCGTCGACCTTGTGCTTTCGACCAGACACTTCCTTCACAACTGACCATATGGTTTTAATTTTATCCTGTGAATTAGCTATTCTATTTCCATGCAAGATACTCTTCGCCTCCCTAATGAAATTTTTAGGCACCTTACAATACTGTTTGTAACGGGCTACTGTAGCTTGATTGTGACGACTTCTAACATTTCGATATAATTCCCACTTCGTTCTACATGATATCCTTATGCCACCAGCCAGCCACCCAGGCGGCCTTTTACTGCTAGTACCCCGTTTAGAATGTTCTAATGGTAAGCAACTCTCAAAGAGCATGAGAAATGCGTTAAGGAAAACATTATATTTGTCATCTACGTTATCGGCACTATAAACATCCTGACACTCTTTTTCCTAAAAAGGCACTATAAACATCCTGACACTCTTTTTAGGAAAAAGAGTGTCAGGATGTTTATAGTACCGATAAAAAAAACTCTCTATTGCCGTTGGCTTAGCTTTCCTACATAGTTTGTAACTGTATGTGACATTTGTTTGAGTACAAATACCTTTTAGTGTTAAAATTTGTGTATCATGATCTGAAAGGCCATTCACCCTTTCACTAACAGAATGCCCATCTAGCAATGATGAATGAATAAAAATATTGCCTATGGTTGTGCTACTGTTCCCCTGCATCCTAGTTGGAAGAAACACAGTCTGCATCAGATCATATGAGTTTAGGAGATCAACCAACATCCTTTTTCTTGCACAATCATATAGAGAATTAATACTGAAGTCACCACATACAACCAATTTCTGGTACTTCCTATAAAGTGAACCAAGAACCCTCTCTCGCTTGAGCAGAAATGATCTGAAGTCAGAGTTAGGGGACCTGTAAACAACAACAATAAGAAGTTTAGTTTCACTAAACTGAACTACTCCAGCACAACTTTCAAATATCTGTTCAGTGCTGTGCCGCGATACGTCTGTGGACTCAAACGGAATACTGCTTTTTACATACATGCCCACTCCTCTCCGCAAGGAACTCCTTGAAAAACAGCCAGCTAATCTGTTTCCCGGTAAAGGAAGCCTCTGAGTTGTCAAATTACTTAAGTGATGCTGCGATACACCAATAACGTCAGAGTCAACATCTATAAGCAGTTCACTAACTTTATCTGTAATACCCTTTATAGTTTGATGAAATATGCTAATTCGTTCTCAGCTTGGATGCCTGAGCTCCTCTGAAGGTGATTCCTTAGTAGAGGGACTTCCTTTAAGCAGGTATACCTATCAGCTGAAATCAATCTAAGAAAGGTGCAGCTCTAACACCAACTACTACAGGAATTTTTCCATGAGTGATCCCAGCACCACCCACTACACTGTCACCTATAGCTTTGCCAGCCTCCTCTTCCCATACATATTGAGGTGCAGGCCATGTCTAGTGAGACCCAATCTACTGATAGGCTCATCTAGCACTACTGCAATGTGACCCATGCTCTCTGCATTAGTGCCTTCCCCAGTCCCATGTTAACACACCTAACAGCTACATTGAGATGAGGCCGATCATGATGCTGAAACAGTTGCACGAAATGCACATTAGTGCCACCAGTTTGAGGAGCTGTCTTTACCAGGTCATCACATAAACAATATTCTCTGTCCCTGTCAAGGCTATTCCCTGCCCTACCCACAATCATTACCTGTGCATACGTTTAGAAACCAAGCACCTTCAACCATCTGTCCCAGTCACATGTGTTGTGTTACTCTTTACACTAAAGGAATATGACACATGACTATAGGCAGCACTCACATTTTCTTTTTATACCTGCAATACACTCCAATACAGAATCAAGTCGCTTCTAGCGTAATGGGGTGTACATGTTGCAAGGTACTTGTTTTCAGATCATATGGAACCGTTTAGCACAAGTGTTAACAATAGTACTCTGTTGGGGGACGGGATTAAGTTATTTAACCCAATGGGAGACTGCAGACATGCTTATTCTCACAATATGTAGTAGCAAAGTAAAACAGGTCTCTGACACACACCCCACGGGAGCAGTACTCCTACTCCTTCCTGGGAGCAGATTTTACACAGACATTGTCAGAAGCACTCACAATCACATGGTGTTCTTATGCTGCTTTCAGAAGATTTGATGGAGGTTTGCAGTAATTGTGACATACATGTTCTGACAAATATTATCTACAAAGTCTATACCCCTTGCAAGAAGCACAAACAAGCACTTGGAAAACCACGTAGCATGTTCAAGCCATGGGTTATTCGTTTCATCCCAATATTTCAAACCTCCACCACATTGCAAACACACAGTATTATCGCTGTCACAGGTATCAAAATAACAAGTTCACTATATTTTTCAGGATGTTGCTTAACAGCTAGAGACCAGCCTTTGAAAGATTCCAGCCTAACATTGTATGTTCTACATTTAGTATGAGCTAACCTAATCTTCTGCGCATCACATGTTGAACTGCAGAGCAATGCTGATTCAGGAGTTGAATGTGGGGTGTCTCCATTCTGTGCAGGTTAAAAGTACCGTATCAAAGAAATAGTTTGACCCACTGATATACCTCCCCAACACCATCTTTCCACAGACGCACGAACCACTGCTTGTTACAGAGCGACCTGATTTTAAAGCTCCCTTTATATGTAACTTACTGTAAAGATCACAGATGCCAACATTTCTGGTCACGTGATCATGATATCACTTCTAGCCATGTATTCTAAATTAGCTTCTAAATGTAGGAGAACTGCAAGTACGTAGCGTACTTGCGCTATTTTTTTGTATGTTTGTGTATTGGTTTCTCTCAGGGGGGGGGGGGGGGTAGGTCCGAGATAGGGCTGAGATAGAGCTCATAGGTGGACCCACCACTCATTTCGTTCAGGATAGGTTTCGAAGGTGGACCCACATTGCGTTATGGCTGAGGTAGGGTGCAAAGGTTAATGCACTTGTAATACTTCTGTGGTGGCATCTGAAGGTGGATTAATCAGTGTAGGTCTGAGGTAGCTTTCATAGGTGAATCCACCCCCGATATGACCGGGGCGACATCGGAAGGTGGATTCACCAGTGGTAGGTCTGGGGTAGGGTTTGGGTGAGAGATTTGCTATGAATGCAAGCTAAGCAATGGGCCAATGCCGTAGAGCACTCTTTGTGAAATCGAATTGGGCTTCCACTCGAACCTGGTGACTTTTTTGTTTTCAACTCTTTCAGCTGCTTCTCTATGCCAGGGTAGCCTATTACTATGGCCGCCATGTGGTAGTCTGTGCAATGGTCAAACGACGGTATGTTTGTGCGATCATCCTGCGTGAACGATGCTTAAACACAAAATTTAAAACTTCAGGTTTCCTTTTGCTACCTTCTACTGCCACACCAGATTGGGCATTGAGTGGTTTGACAAAAGCCTTCAAACCGCTTAGCGATTCTAAGTAGAACTAGAATTTTCTCGGGTTTTCGGATCGATCCTTTGCTAAAGTATGACAGTGGTAGTTGCATGTTTCGCAAATCGATCTTTCCACAGATGCACGAATCTCTACAAAATTTTGCCTGTCGTCATTTCCTCGCTTTCTTTTGAACCTAGAATGCGCTCCCATCATTTTCCGAATTCTGTTGTTAAATCACTATGGATCTTTTCTGTCCTTAATCCAGTAACTAGGTACATACTTCTCCAGAGAACGCTTTACAATCCGTTTAAACTTTGCCCATATTTACTCTGCTTCCATAGTATTGGAACTGAATAATCTCCATTCATTGTCTAAGTGTGATTCTAGCTACTGCTTATCTGCTCTTTCTAGCAAAAATACTCTCCTAGCCTTCCTGATGTTTGGTTTATTAACTCTAATAACCATTGTCACTATGCTGACTGCCTGGTCATTAAGTCCTGTCTCTATACTGACACCGTAAGTTTGGTAATTTTATACAGAAACTACTATTTTATCGAGAGCTCTTACTTTTCAGCAACTGCAGTACAAATTTCAGAATATAATTCCGACGTCAGTTGCAAAATATTTCTATTTTGTTTTACCAGTTTTGACAAATTAATTTCTCATCTTAAGTAGCATACAAAATTAGAGATATTATAAATATTTCTATCTTGGTTGTATATTTATGTAAAGTATATTGACAGATTAATAATTTACTATGGATTAAATGAATCACATGTATGTACATGGCAAGCTACTGTACCAGCAGCAAGAAACATATAAAATCAATAACTAAGTAGTATAAGGAAAATATATAGAATACATTTGAAGAAACATGGCACACATTTCTAATAAACAAAAAGAATGGACTAATTTACACATTCCGTAAGAAATTATATACAATAGAGATAGTGTACATTTTTAATTCAAGCTGACTGACAAATTTTTTGAATTTAAGTTGGAATTCTTCTAAAAGGTTCATTTTGTAGCTGTTGTCAGCTAGACGATAAATTTCCATGTTTAGCAAGGGTGGAGGAGGAAGTGTGTATTTCTCTATTTTGATATGTTCTACAAAAGTTATGTTATATCAGTTCTCACTGTCTTCATTGAGCAACTGCTCACGAAAGTGTGTATTAAATGCCCAGTTTGTTCTATATAAAAACTCAGACATGTATTGCATTGCAGACTGAGAAATTTGTTAGTTGGAGATTTGCCAGTATGAATAAAGATCAAATGGGTGATACTGCTGGTGGTAAAAGACACACTAATGTCTTATTTTTTATATAAATTTGCTATACAATACGAAACTTCGCCTAGAAATTGGATTGTAGTGTATTTACGAACAGTAAGGCCATTTTTATTGCATGTAGAGGAATTTATATTCTTGTTGGTTTAATTTTTATAAAGTTTGTGTGCAAAGCTTGTCTGATATCAGTTTTGAACGATATGTTCTTTAAGTTATTCAGTTCAGTAGCAATAGCAAAATGGATTAGGGACGCCTCTATAACAAAGATGATCACAGAGTGAAAGCACGCCAATTTTTGCTTAAAGGGGTGACAAGAAAAGGCATCAGTTATGTTATCTGTTGTGGTGGGTTTCCTGTATATACCAAAGTTAATTTTTCCAGGTACTAAACGCAGTTTCAGATTCAGAAAACCATGTTCATTATGTTGATTTTGTATTTCAGATGTAAATTAAATTTTAGGGGGAAGCAGTTCAGTGACTCACTAATTGATTTGACATCCTTCGCATTTACTTTTAACCCTTTCGCTGCCACAGACGTGCTCTTTGCATTCTGTGCTGAGGCTGGTTTTGTTACAACTGTACTGCTCACCAAATGCTTATGTAGACTTTGCATATGGTTCATTTCAGCTCATACACTGCAGTGAATGGAATGTAGATAACATCTAAAATTTATTTAAAAGTAAGAGTAGAAGGGTATATCATTTCGTTCTCGAGTTATTGGGTTCTATATCCGAAGGACTGTCGCGCATGACGCTCACATTCAAGTACCTGCGTATCGTGAATAATGTGATCATAAAAATTGTTATATCTCATAAATTATTCAAAGGATCGAAACCAGGGTTTCTGCAAAGGATATCACGCAATAAGACACATATGTTGTGTGATAAACACTCAAACGTCTTCCATTATATGCTTCATATGGAAGCAACTCGTCCGGACATCTTTGACGAAGAAGCTTTAGTTCTTAAATGGCTTAGGAACCTCAGTAACACTGACTGTGGGGATTAAATCTGTTTTAAAGTGTATAAACTGATAGAAAACTGCAATAATTCACATTTTATTTTCTTTAGTTATGACATAAAGTACCCAACTTCAGTCTAGCCAACACTGCATTCAAGGGAGCTCTAGCTAGATTGGTTCACTTAAAATGGTCTATCATTCATTATCAGCAAGACTCAATTTGTTCGTGTCACATAAAACAAAAGAGAAATAGGGAAAATGTCAGAAAAAATAATTTTGCAAGTTGAGTCTTCCGTATTCCTGGAACCATATACTTATAGCAACCTAAACTGGCCATTTGATGTACTTAACCTATTTAAAAGAATGAGTTCTGCAGCAGTTACCTTTTGTTCGAGTGCATCTATTTGTGACATGGAAACAATGAAAGCTGCACACTTAGGATATTTCCATTCACTCTTGACATACCGTGTGCAATTGTTTGAAGTATAATTTTTGGTTTTTACACCAAGGAAGGTCACTGAGTAGGAATAACAAGAAAGGAGAGGGAGGGATAGTGAGTGAGTGAGTCAGTGAGTGAGTGAGAGAGAGAGAAAGACTGAGAGGGAGAGAGACGGCGAGACAGAAAAGGTTCGGATAAAATGGTAAGCAACTCGGAGTTATCTCTAGTGCATTCCCACAAACATTTCTCGTACTACTGTAGGAGGCGGCGAGCAATCAGTGCCCGGTCGGAGCATTTGATGACAGCGTATAGATAGTTAGTGTATCTGGCTAATTGGAGAGTAAATCACAGGTTCTGTCCAGCGTACTCCCTCTGGTTCTGATCATTTACCGTGCTGTCATAGGACGCAATGCGGAAACGGATGAGGTATCATTTAACGAAACACAGTGGATGGACGTTGATACTCTGTGTTCTGATATTCAGGGTGCTCCTTTAAAAACGGAAACAGCTGGATAAACAGAAATTTAAAGAAAAACAGTATAAGAGACGTGAGAGGGGAAAACTTGTGAGGCTAAAGAGCCATTTTGTAAGCCGACATCCTGGATGCAGCTCGTAATTATCTAATGGAAAGAGGGTCATCAGACATATCAAACAGATGGAGAACTACACGAGTAACACAATGATGTCTTATATTAACACTGACTATCTTCACAACATCATGCTTTTTGTAGAATGGACTGTTCTATACACTCAGCTATTGAAAGTCAGTTACTTAAGAGGCTTATGTCTCATTCAGGACATTCTAGGAGCGGGGTAAATGAGTAAGAGTTAGTATATACTCTGAAGCACACCTCATACTAACACATTGTACATTACATGAAACGAGAATTAAACTTTATTTCGAAGTGCCTCTAGAACTCAATCAAAGGAAGCTGATAAATTGAGCTTCCTATTGCAAAATAACGGGAATAATCTTCATCACGGCTATCATGCTTACTGTTAAATGGCATCACCCTTCAGATAAGCAGTTCTGAAGCAATAACTGCATCACATCGAAGCTCTATGTTTAGTATTGGAATATTCTGGGTACTTTTATTTTTACATATTAAATGAAGTCTGCTTTTGCTTTATCCTCTACCCACTTTGAAAATGATTCCAGCCCTTCATTAATTCGATTGTTTGCCTCGAGGTTTGTGTCAGTGGTGACTGAAAGCATATGGTGCAATAAAATAATATCACTATTTTAAATAGTTGAGAATGTTTCTGTTACTGCTTCATAATTTCCTATAGCAGTTATAGACTTACATTTTTTAGGAATAGCAAAAACAACATTCAGATGTCCCAAGCACTGTAGGAAAATCCAAGCAGTGAATGTATGCACGTCCACAACATCTGGCGAACGGCGTAGCAAGAGGTGTATACACGCCCACAGCAGCGAAAGGGTTAATGCAATGATGGTATCATCAAGATATCGTCTGTACAGAGAAAGGTTATTGGCTGTTGGGTGGGAATTAAAAAAAGTATTTCAAAATAATTAATGAAGATGTCAGGCAGTTCTCCATAGCGAGGCCTTCATCTTGTTGATATAGCTGATTGCAACTGAAGTAGTTGTTTCTTAGAATGAGTCTCAAAAAACTTATAAATTTCTTAATTTCATTAAACTGAGAAACACACTCTTCCATCTCTATCCTTGCTCAACACGGAAATTTTGCATACAGTCGACAAGCACTACAGAATGAACCATTTGGAAAAATTTGAAACATATGAACATTCCCACCTAAATTCAAAAAGATTGTTGAATGATCAGTTTGCATCGAAAAGTAGAACTGTGTGCCATGTTTGTTTCTGATGTAGTATATGTAACTTCTTTATATATATCTTAGTTATACTTTTTATATGCTTTTATAAATGTTTCTTACTGCTGACACAACAGCTTGACATGTACATAGCTGTGATTCATTTACTGCAAATTGTTAATCTCTCAATCTGGGTTTATTATAATCACATACAATATGTCCTTTTTGGACATATCATGGAATTATGCTTATGTCAAGAAGATATTGACAGATGCTAAATCAATACTACGTAAGTTTCTGTAATACATTTATTATAATTTACATAAACATATAGTCAAGGTCTAAAGATTTATGATATCCCTAATTTTCTGGGCTTTTGAAGATGACAAACTAATTTGTCGAAACCGCTAAAGTGAAATAAAAATATATTTGCAACTGGAGACTAATTATATTCTGAAAATATGCAGAGATGCTTGAAATTCGTCAAAGTTCATGTAGTTACACACACTGTCAAAAAAAATCCTGTGCAAACAAGGAAGAGATACCCAAAAGGTAGAAGTTTCAGCTGTTTTCTGACTTTTAACAGGTCTTTAATAATTGATTTGCATTAATTAGAAGTTTATTTAATACCTCTGTGCTGGAGTAATGTACTCCTTTCTGTTCCATCATGAGTATTGTATATCTTTGTGTTGATCAAGTTTATTTCTTGTACAGTGATCTTAGTATTCGCTGTTCATTTTGTAAATTGTGTGATTGTTGTTTTTAAAGCCCACAAGTGAAACAAAACACTGGAATGGCATGATGGGTATCCTCAGCTGTTTGAATACATTCCTGCAAGAGCCTCTAGGGTGGAGTGTACTCATAATTCCGATGACACTCTTCTGTATTATAGACTTGATATGATTGGGACTTGTTATTCTGGGTTTAAACAACAAATTGAGGAGTGCGATATTGTTCATCCAAACTCATTACCTTCTGTTTTTAGGAATGACAATATTATCCGGCAGAAGTGTCATTAAATGTATACATTCACAATCGTGATTTAAGCCTATTATTCGGTGCTTAAATGACAACTGTAGGAATATAAATTACTTAAAGACCAGTTCAAATTTAGGAATAAACTTCCTTATCAACAATATTATTTGTGTAAAAAAATTATGCCGTGTCCTACCTCACAACGAAGAGTGTCAATGAATTATCGTTCCTTTTAGGCAGACATTAACCTCGTGTAAAGCATGATATATAGTACTTCGTCTGTATGATAAGACAGTAGGTATCGTCATCTGTATAAAAGGACGTAGTACTTCACTACAACGAGAACGTTATGTCAAACCAAATGGTTCAGCAAGAATTCACGCAAAATTCTATAAACACATTGCTTACTACAATAGTTCCCTCTGAATTCATATCATACTCCACTCGTTAATTGCCACATGTTTTGACATAATGTTCAAGCTTAGTGAAATGGTACATCCTTTTCTATAGACGACGGAGACTTTTGTCTCATTATATATACGAAATAATGTATACCATGTTTCACATGAGGTCAGTGTCCGCTAAAAAGATCGATTATTCATTGACGCACTTCCCTGTGAAGCATGCATAAATTTTTATAAAAACAATGTTTTCTGAAGACAAGTATTCTTAAAGCTGAACTGGTCTTAAAGAAGTTTATGTTGTTACGGTAGTAAATTAAGAATGGCATAATGGGACTACATTGTGAATACGAATAAATATGTTTAATAAAAAACCAGCCTGAAAATATCGTCAGTTTTTAAAATCTTGCAAGAGTTTGGACGCAAGTAAACACAAAGTAATCATACTTAGAACATTCTTCTAATTTAGTGTCGAATGTATCAACTTGCTGACGTTTGGAATGCTTCCTTATAGTAAACAAAAGGTCGGGAGGAAGGGAAAACTGTCACGCATTCTACATAAAAAACAACCGAAACTTCTTTAAGCTTCACTGGATCACTCTACAAGTTATCCTAGTTTGTTGGCATTATAGTTAGGTTAGTACTTGCGGTGTCTTCAACCGCATTGTTAATGTGGGTCATACACCGTCGATTGATATGCAACAGTAGCTTTGTCGGAGACAGCTGTGTAGGCAGCTCCATCACGATGGAGACTGAAACTCGGCGGCACGGAATACGACATAGGTCGGCCACAAGGCAGAGCGCGCAGTTTCGCAATACTAACAGCGGCCGGCGCTGTCGACAATGCAAACACGCTCACCAGCGGCAGCAAACACGGCCAGGTCAGCGCCATGTCATCCCGGGCTGACAGGAGCCGTCGCTGTTATTGCACCCAGAAGGACGCTCACATCCGGGTCAGCCTCGCTATCTTATCTTTATTGAACAGTTTTTTCTGCTGTTTGTAACCTACGCTCTTAACGCATATGTCAACATCTACATACATAATCTGCAAAGTATTATGAAGTGCATGGACAGGGTACTTAGGATTGTACCACATATAGAGATGTTTTCCCGGTTCAAGTCGGATATGAAGCGTGGGAAGAATTCCTCTATGCATATTGTGATTGGTCTAATTTCATCTTTATGGCCCTGACAGGAACGATACGTAGGGAGATAAACAATATCTCGAGATTGTTCAGTTAATACTGACTCTTGAAACTTTGTATCTAGGCTTTCGCAGAACAGTTTGCGTCTACCTTCAACTGTCTGTTTTTATTGCTGTTCTCTAATTGGCAAATTTCTGTGCAATGAGGGTAATGTGAAGGAAGTTTGACTTTAAACGCATATTTTTCAATTATGTTGATATCGATCAAGTATTTCAAAAGTTTATATTGTATCTAAAAGTAAAATACACAGCGGAGAAAAGCAACCTGCTGATAAGGTGAGAGCAAGATAAGGTCGGAAGTATATCGTTGTGGAGCTACGGCCATAAAGCGACCACTAATCAGCGACGGGCGCACGGAAGCTTGTCCTATAAGTGAAAGTGAATGAGTGTGTCTAGCAGTGGTGTTTTGTCCGACTATGCTGCTGCTTATTATCTTAAACAAATTAACGTCATTGCTGTACATTTAGTGAGGTTAATATGGTAGTCAAGTTGCACCCAATGAAAATCATAGAAAATTTGCGTCAAACGTAACCGGCTCCAACGTTGGCATGCGGTTATTCAGAAGCGAGGAGACTATGTTGAAGAACTGCGGAGCGACAATGCAAAAAAAAAAAAAAAAAAAAAAAAAAAAAAAATGGAAATAAATAAAAAATTGTGCGCATTGTCCTACTCTTCTTGAGCTGGCAGCCGGATCTTCAACACAAATTGTCACAATACTTTGATGGTGCGACTGGTCTTCATTGCAGTCCATCTCCATCAGCATGTTGATGACACCGCTTTCCCAGTCCTCTACCATGTACTTCAGAGATTCCAATGATTCCTAAAAATGCCTTCTGGTGTAACCAATGGCTCCTCAAGATGAGTCCTTTCAAAACCCAGGCAATAATTTTAGGAAGAACCACCTGTTACTTTTCCCTCTATTTACAATCTTCTCATCTCATTAACTAAGACACTAAAATATCTTGGACCAACCGTCGATCGGAAACTATCACGGAAACCTCACCTACTAACCATCCAACAGAAATCACACAGTCGATTAAAGCTACTAAAAATACTAAATGCCCGAACTTGGAGAATACACGTCTCCACTATCCTCCGCACCTACAAAACTTCGATTCGACCCATCGTCTCCTATAGAAACATTGCATCGATATCCGCTTGTCCTAAGCCATATCAGTCTCTCCAAATTTATAACGCCATGCAATCCACTTGCTATCCGCATCCGTTTACCTTCCGCAACAAGGTCCTTTAAATCTCATCAAATTCCCATCTCTCTTCAAGCACACTCAAGACCTTCGAACAGCCCACAGTAGCTGCAAACTCGAATACAATGCTCCTATTATCTCCTTCTTAATTTCCATTCTTAGTGCGCTGCCACCGCCATACCGCCACATTACACGAACCCTACACAAACATACTCTCCACATCCTCTCACAAGGAAAATTCAGCTGTCTCGCTCTCCCAGACAAGGAAATCCGCAGCGACATTTACCCATCCTACAAGTTATAATTTTATCCATCCATTCCATTTCACCAGCGCTCTATCCATCTGAACCAACAAGGGCACAGAGGATAGTGCGACTGCAGGGACTTATCCCTTGCACGCTTCCCGGAGACCCACATTCCCAACTGTCCACAACCTATATTAGTAGTGATCCTAATAGATATTTGCCCATTCACTCATTACTCGCGCCAGACTAAGCTGACGAGTATCGTAAGAATTCGGGCAAAGCGTGTGCATTCGCACAGAAGGTCAATGGCAGGGTAGCCTTTAACTATATTTCTTTCTTCAACAGGTGTGTAAGGGATCTCATAGCTTTCGCAAATCGCAATTCACATGTCCTACAATAATTATCAGAACATAAAAAGGACTGCGCTCTCTTTCCTCACCAGGAGTAGGAGATTTCCACACACTTTGTACGAGCTGAGGATCTGTTTGCACACAATCCTGCCCAAGTAATATGGCTTAAATAGTAAACTTCTATCAAGATCAATGGACACAGTACCACTCTTAAGTGACTAAACACGCTCTGTACGCACACTACATACTCTTTGATCTCCTTAGCAAAAAAATGTAATATCAACCAAGTATACCAAACACAGCTTTGGTTGACGATATTGTAGTAATATGTCTAACAGGCACTGGAATATGGCATTAGGCGGCACTGATAATGAACAAACAGAGCTGTAAACACGGTCTTTGGCCCATCCTTTGGTGAGTTTTCCAACACAAATCCATTCTCAAAAAATAACGGTATTGCCCAAAGTTATCTAAATTTTCGGTGATGCTCCCCACTGGTTATACGTCCGTGATTATATGCTGATTTAAATACTGCTATTCACAACAGAATCTATGTGACTTACTCCTGTGCAACCTTTATTAGGCACATTTACTACTGGAAGCCACCAAGGGCTGGTACGCTCCTGTGTAAACCCATCATGGAGCTGTTGATTTACATATTCTTCAGTAGGAACGCAATGGGGTTTAGGGGCCAAATATGCACCCTGGCTGTTATTCAGACTGTGGGAACTGGTGGCCTTGACAGTGGCAGGTGGAGACCACACTCCATTCCTAGGCCACACCACTTTCTATGATACCATGCTCTGCCCCCCTCCTCTTCTCCCGACCCCTCACTACTCCACCATCAAAGTCCAGTATTTTTACCATCTGTTAAAACGAAACTGCCAATTACAGCCCAATATTTCAGTGTGTCAGCCACGTTTTCAACTACTTCTGAAGAAATGGCACCAGCACCCTTTTTAACATTATTTCTTCAAAATATGCTAATCAGAGACATGTTGAGACATGATATCGGTTTCCTTTAGTAGTGAGGATAATTGCATAACGCAAGCCATATACTCTTTTTGTCTGTATGAAGTCATGTTATTGCTCAGAAAGCAATCAAGAGTTAAAAAATATGCAATGTAAGAAGAAGATTGAATACTGTGTTTGGTATGGAAGTCCGAAAAGGGACAATAGGCATAGATCACAAGAATACCACTGAGCTATGTTGCTCAATATATTATATAACATAAAACAATACGTATACAACATAACAGATATATACACAATACATATACAATATAAAGATTAAGAATTCAGTTTACATCTTTTTCTATATCTACAACATTTAGTTTATATTATCAGTTTCCGTCCTTTCTTTATCTACAACATTTAGATTACGTTCAAAGTTCATATGAGCAATACACTAATTAAAATTTCATTATACATCTCTTTGTATATACAGCTATTAACTCACATTTCTCTTTTACATCTTTTCTATATCTCTACAACACATAGGCTACAATTACCATAGGATGCTGTTAAATCAACTGTTGCACACACAACAATGGCCCCCATGCAACTGTGCTAAGAATGTCATCTAGTATGATATCATTAGCTACAAGTGCTAATTTACATTGCCTTTTACTCGAAGCTGTATGCAGCTTAGGACGAACCATACACTGCACAGTCAGTTTTATAATATTATTTAGCATATATTTCCAGTAACTATCAGTGCTTAGTTCTTTTTCTGTTGAACCTTTCACATATTTCACTCTATACATTATACATTGTGCCTCAATTTTGAGAGCCTACAATTTTGATCTCACCTCTATGATTTCTGTAACAGTCTCCCCTGATAATTCATCTTTCACCAAACTCGCTTTCTTTTTATTGACACATGGGATGTTGCAAATATTATTATCAGAGTGAGTTAAAGTGTCAGACCACCCAAGCTCATCAAATTTAATAATATCATAAACCTCTGAGGTAGCTGCATGATATATCACACTACTTGTGTCTGCGTAACACATATGAAAATTTTTTGCCTTATATTTTTTCAGCATATAACCATGATAGAAACGAGCAAGCCACATCTCAGAAATGTCTAAAATAGCCATTCTTACAGCTACTGATTTATCAAAAACAATGTTAAATCTACTTAATTCAATTGTAACCGAATTTTCGTTAAATATAGCGTTGTACTCGAAATTTGGTCTCGCAATCAGAGCAGCAGCTCTGTGTCTACCTCCCCAACTTTTTACTAGCTTCACATCACTCATCCTACGAACATATTACATAGTTTTGTGAAAATGTTGTTATTCATAAATAGTTTTTGAAATTGTTTTCTTCACAAAGTTCTCAGCATTAATATCAATATATGGTTACATCCTAACAGCTTGACTGAATGACAACATCCAGAGAATTTTGCTTAGAGTAAGATTACTGTTTAGACACTGCTTTAAATTTCTGTCGTGAATCATATAATCTTTCTTATCTTGTAATGTGGAAATAAGTTTCATTTGAATTTATGGTTTGTTGAGGATATGTGATGGTACAGTTTTCACTGAACGTAATGACAGAGCAGAGTGACGCACACGTGAATTTTCTGGGTACCTAAGATCCACTTCTAAAATGTAACCTATATCTGACTCCTCTGGTATGCTCATTATATCAAAATCACACTCAGACACCCATGGAAAATCAGAGAGTGGTAGGTATTTTATACTTAGTATCTGACTGTGATTCGGATTCCAAGCCCAGCCTTTGTACCAAATGGGAGAAGACATCAGAGATACTGGGCTTCATACTTGTACTGTAGCCACAGCTTGCGCCCACACGGGGCGCCGCAGCCGCTGTAAGGACGTTACGTGGCGCGGCTCTCTGACATGTGTATCCCGGTAAATAACTGTGGACCTGCTCGTACTAGTCAGTCTCTTGCTAGTCTCTGAAGCCTTTAATTATGCGTCATAGAACAGTAGTCCTAACCTTGTACGACTCATGTTTGGGAATTCGGTTGCTCCCTGGACCACTGTATACTATTAAGACGACTTGCTACGCCATAGACGTTGTTTGGTTACCATTTCATTTCGTGAGCATTACTATCAGAAACCGCCTGTTTGTTCACCGGTCTCTATATTACCGCCAGTGCGAGTGATCATAAACTCGGTTCTGTCTACTGTAACAAGAGCCGGCCGCTGGTGGACGAGCGGTTCTGGCGCTACAGTCTGGAACCGCGCGACCGCTACGGTCGCAGGTTCGAATCCTGCCTCGCGCATGGATGTGTGTGATGTCCTTAGGTTAGTTAGGTTTAAGTAGTTCTAAGTTCTAGGGGACTTATGACCTCAGCAGTTGAGTCCCATAGTGCTCAGAGCCATTTGAACCATTTTTGTAACAAGAACTTTCTCATTGTGCAACTATTTCCAGTGAGGCATGGATCCTGAGTTTCTAAAGTTGTGGCAGCAGCAGTGGCACCTGCGGCAACAACAAAAACAAGAACTGCAAGAAAAACAACGAGAATTAACCAGCATCAGCAGACATTGCTGTTACTACTGCTGCAAAACCAACAACAGTCGACAGCTGCAGTTTTCTTACCTCTCCCACCGTCATTCGTTGGCTTCGACGAGGAAAATGAGAGTTGGGATATCTATTTACTTCGCTTTTTCCTTCAATGCAAGGGAAGTCACATAAATGACCCTGAACGTCAGTGTGTATTCTTACTGTCTTCCAGTAGTAAACTGTACGAGTGGTGCAATAAAATGGCTCTGAGCACTATGGGACTTAACATCTGAGGTCATCAGTCCCCTACAACTTAGAACTACTTAAACCTAACTAACCTAAGGACATCACACACATCCATGCCCCAGGCAGGATTCGAACCTGGGACCGTAGCGGTCATGCGGTTCCAGACTGAGTGGTGCAGTAACTACGCCCATCGGACCATAGTACATTTACTGTTCCAGATGTTTGTGGTTTGCTGATTGACTATTACCGTCACAAAACTGACTTTTTTTTTCAACTGGGCGTAACTAATCCTACTCATTACGGACTACTGACTTACAAGCTAGGCAAACAAATGATTTTTTCTCCTGTAAACAGTGCGGTGAATCGCTTGCGGACTCCTTAAGCTGTGATATTATCCGGCTCGCTCCTCATCGAGAAATTAGTGTGAAGGCTTTAGAGGCATCTGATCTCATCATGAGCGACGTGTTAAACATTGCCAAAGCTCAGGAAGTAACTGAATCAGTACAAGTTATGTTTCACGATTCGTCTGGTCTCGACGTTTTTAGTAGTATCAGGATTTAGTAGTTATTGCACAATTAGCCATCTTTCACCCGCGTCGTCGGTATTCGCGCCAACACAGAAGCACTTTGTTCGCTGTCGGCGTTTCACAAAGTGAGTGGAGGCTCATGCATCATTTTCCTCTCTTTTATCGTCAAAGGGTCACAGAAACGTTTCTGCTATTAAATAGCCACCAGGTTTCGGCCCATCATCAACGACACCATTGTCCTTTCTGTCATGTAATCTGTTTTGCATGCCGCTAACCAAGGCGTCTAACGAGTGTCTGCCTCGTCCTGCGTGTGCCGAAAACTTCGGCCGCCAGAGTGCTACAGTCTATCTTGACCGTGCCCGTGGCAACAGCAGACAGGATGTAGCATGCCACGTTGTTACTGGGCGTTAATGGGGCGATGGCGGATTTCCAGTCTGACACAGGCACGACATCGTCTCTGATTAATGACGACAGATACCGGTGCATCGGCTCCCTGCAGCTGTGGTCGCTTCAGCGCAAAGTGGTGACGTTCAATGGCCAATCGATCCCATTTAATGGTCTGATCGTAGTCGAAGCTAAGTATAAAAATATAGCTCGGCAACTAAAGTTGCTAGTAGTCAACTCTTCGGCGACAACTAACATTTTTGTTCAGACGCTTTAGCGCTTTTTTGTTTTTAGTTTGAGGACCAAGTAAATCTCTTTTCGACAGCGATACCAATCAGAGAACCTGATGCGTTACACGTGCAATTTAAGCAGCTGTTTAAATCTTCATTAGTTTGTGCAATAGGATTCTAGGTCCACGTGTCTTTACAGCAAACAAGAGTGCCTACATGTTGTAGAGATCGCCCAGTGCTTTTCACTGTGCATAATCAAGTTATAACCCAGCTAGATACGTATCCTCAGTATCTACAGCCAATGGGTTATGTCCACTGTTGTAGTTAAGAAATCTCACTGTCTTACTAGCTCCTACGACCCTCAAGGAGCTACAATCGTTCCTCGCCAAAGTAAATTATAATGTGAAGATTACTTCCAAAGCTGCCCAGGTTTCCCATCCACTTAGTCAGTGGCGTGAAAGAGCTGTTTACTTTGTGTTGTCAGAGCCGTGTCAGAAGGCAGCTTAGAAAAGGCGTAAGGTATACCCCTTTTCAGCAACGTTCCATCCTCTAAAACCTTTAATGGTTGCCTCTGATGTGTCACATTGTGGCAATGGTGCCGTTTTGTCCCACAAATACGCCAACAGCATGGAATAGTCTAAAACGTTAAATGTGACTTAACGGAATTATTCTCAAATTGAGGAAAAGTTTTTCTGCCATATATTGCGTCGTGAAGTATCTCTATGGTGCTACGTTTCATCTGATCAGCAATCACAAACACCTCATTTCGCTGTTCAGTCCCCATTCGAAACTTCCCGATAAGACGGCACAGCAACAGCAGTGGTGGTCGTTGTTCCTAAGTAAGTATACCTACGAGATCCATTATAAGCCTACCACGCAGCATCCCACACTGACATGCATTCCCCTTGCCGTGCGGATGCAGAGTTTGATAGGCATAAAGTGCGGTATTTTGCCTTAGATTAAAATCCTAGCGTCTCACGCTTGACAAATTCGCAGGCGCAGAACCCATACCCTGTTCAACCTACTGCGCCCGACTCAGCCACTGATGTGCACAGCCGTATATTATAGCCCAAATATACATACTGTTAACATCGAAGTACATAAGGCTCGTCATTATGTTCATGGTAATCAGCCATGGACTTATTGTTTGCAGCTGCATGTCTGCGTGAACAGTGAACAATACAACCTCTGACACCACACTCAACAGGCTCCGAATGTTACATGTCCATAATAAACGGCTATTTTGCATTATTAGGTTCCAGAAATTCATCAGATGATAAGTCATCTGAAGTAACATAACAGTACTGATTTAGTTCATACGTTTTAAGACAGCGTGCACAAAAACTTTCAAAGATATCGTACAAAACCAAGGCATCTGTTTTCAAATATAAATAGGAGTTATCTCCTAATATTTTGCACTCATATAAGCTCCACACTTTGCATGCTCTTTGATAATCCAATTCTTTGACTGTAGTTTCACCACTCAGCAAGCTTTCGAATGCCTCTATTGGTGGTAACTGTTCTTCCAACAAATCAGATTCTTCAGTTACATGCTTATAAGGAAACATACATTTCTTATTGTTCAAAATCAACTGGTTGCTGTTGGGGAAATACTCTCTTGTTACTTTCAGCTCATCAGACCTTAAAAATGAGACGCATTTTTTTTAAAGAGCACGTCAGACAGTTGACGTAATCTATAAACTGATTTTTATATCGCTTGATAGACCAGTCCGATAGATTTAGCACATGTTTAAATTTTACTACGTTCGCCGCCTTCACAGAAAGATGGCTTGTATTTATTTTAGTAATTTCTTCCATTCGTTCACGCAGGTTTATAATTGTAAAATGTACAACATCAGATGTAAAATTGTGGAACATAGCATGCGCCATAGAATTTGGTACGTAATTTGAATTATAGTGCAGCTCCATGAAATCCGCCCTTAAAATGACAAATGGCTCTGAGCACTATGGGACTCAACTTCTGAGGTCATCAGTCACCTAGAACTTAGAACTACTTAAACCTAACTAACCTAAGGACATCACACTCATCCATGCCCGAGGCAGGACTCGAACCTGCGACTGTAGCGGTCGCGCGATTCCAGACTGTAGCGCCTAGAACCGCTCGGCCACCACGGCCGGCTTAAAATGACAATTATTTCTGGGTTTCACATCAGTCTTTGTGAAGCGTTCCTTGCAAAATTGGCAAATTTATGCTGTTAAAAACGCTTCTTCTTCTTCTGCACTAATAATCAATTACTTTTTTGGAACAATTAATTTTTTATGTGCGCTGTAATCTGACAGCTATTTGCTAAACCATTCAGTGCAGTCAGCACTTCAGTACAACTGCGACTGTGAATATTCCTTACTGTAACTGTAGTGCTCATGTAATTCGTTACTAACATCTGGTTGTCCAAGCAGTCGATATCTGCATATATGACAAGCAGTAGCTTTAGTTGTTCGTTATACAAGTCGAATTTTATGAACTGTTTTTCTACTTTGGGCATGATGCATTTGGCTAGTCTGAAGGAAGTTGGTTACTAACATCTGGTTGCACCAAGCAGTCGATACCTGCATATATGACAAGCAGTAGCTTTAATTGTTTGTTATACAATTCGAATTTTATGAACTGTTTTTCTACTTTGGGCATGATGCATTTGGCTAGTCTGAATTACCAACAGTCAATTAAATGTGTAGCCAACTTCTGTTTGGTGTGAAAACATCACAGACGGCGCTCACATACTTCAGATGACTGTTTATGAGCAGTAATGCTACTGTGTGTTAGTCTCCAAAGATTTTTGTATAATGGAAATGGTAAATTTCTATGTTTTCACCAGGCAGCATTGAGAGATTCAATGGTTCCCGCATTTATTACTTTTTGAGACATACTTTGGAACCATTTGAAACTCTTTCTTTCACTATATTCCGTCCCTCCTAAACCATACACTTGTTTTCGGAGTACTGTATGCCACACCCATTAGCAAACATATTTTCAATATTTTTCTCAAATATTTCCACATCAGTTCAACAGAAAATAAAGTATTCTCAAATTTTTATGCATGTGCATAAGGAAGGTAACTAGATACATCGCTCACATAACAATTTCTCGGATGCAAAAAAACTGTAACAGACCACTGGAAGCAATAATTATCATTGTATGAGTGAATATCTATCACACCTTTTTTGTTTACAGTCACAGTTTGGTAGTTTTCTGTGGATCTCTGCATAAAATCCTTTATTTATACGCCTGTTAATACTAAGATTCAAAATCTTTTCTAACCCTCAACTAGAAACGTAACTTGGAAAGTCTCTAATATTTTAAAGGTCATTCTGTGACAGTGGTTAAGTATCAGTCATTGATGGTATCAGACGACGAAAGAGATGCATTTTTGTTTTTCGTATACATGCCCGCGATCTCACCTGATATGGGCAATTGGAATTTACAGAGATGTGAGACGTTTATCTTAAGTGGCTGGTTCAGTTATCTCACTGAACTGAAAACTGGGAGATATGCAGCATTAAACTGTATTTGATCCTTAAACCCAGCATGGCAGGTTCTTACGCTAGTACATGTTCACCGTTTAAAATCTGAATCCACGCAAACCCATTCTATCATCTGTGATTTTAACAGGCTTGGGAGATATCTCACCCATCCCCTCTTCTTCACCAGAAAACTGTAAGACGTCACATTATTCCGGTCATGTTTTGTGTCTCGAAGAATTGTAAGAAAATTCTCTGAAACCTTTGGTAAAAAAAGTTGAGACTATTGGTAGTAAGCTCCTTAATACTTACATTTTTAGGCTGAAGAGAGTTAGAAGCTTCCCTTTTGCACGAGCACATCGCAAAATGTGTCACAGTACGAAAAAAAATTCTCAAACTTCTGAGAACAGCGTTTGTGGGAAAACTTCACAAAATCTACGAAATATGTGTGGTGTGAATGAAGTAAAAAGGTGGGAAGGTGGATACAGAGGTGTTGCTCTGACTGCAAGACCGAATTTCAATCACGATGTTGTATTTAATGAAAATTCGGTTGCAGCTGTGTTAAAAGACTTAACATTGTTTTTGATAAATCTATAGCTGTGGGATGGCTATTTTATACATTTCTGAGACGCAACTTGCAGATTTTCATTATGGTTGTATGCTGAAGGAATTTTAGTCAAAAATAATAAAAGTGGCACACAGACATGGATAGTTATGTCACGTAACTACGTCAAATATTTATGATATTATTAAAAGTGATTTGCATAAGTGGGCCGGCCGGAGTGGCTGAGCGGTTCTAGGCGCTAAAGTCTGGAACGGCGCGATCGCTATGGTCGCAGGTTCGAATCCTGCATAGGGCATGGATGTGTGTGATGTCCTTAGGTTGGTTAGGTTTAAGTAGTTCTACGTTCAAGGGGACTGATGACCTCAGAAGTTAAGTCCCATAGTACTTAGAGCCATTTGAACCATTTTTTTTTTTTTTTTTTTTTTTGCGTAAGTGGTTTCGCACTTAGCTTACATTGATAATCACGTTTATAACGTCCTATGTGTCAATAAAAAGAAAGTGAGTTCAGTGGAAGATGAATTATCAGAGGAGATCATTGCAAAATTCATAAGAGTGAGCTCAAAAGTGTACGCTCTCGAAACTGAGGCAAAGTGTGGAGCAAAAGATGTGGAACCTTCATCTGCAAAAGAACTCATTATTGATATTTGCCGGGAATGTGTGTTAAATAATATTTAAAATCCTACTGTGCAGCATATAGTTCATTCTAAGCTGCATACAGTATTGACCTTAAAGCAACTGAATAATCTCATTCGGTACTCCGCCTGCTTAGCTGAGTGGTAACGTATTTGCCTAACATGCAGTGGGCCCGGTTGGAGATTTGCTCCGTTCGTGGACAGTGTGTACATCTCGTGATTGTTCTGCTTACATTGAACCAAAATTGTCCATGCTAACGGCCATTACCCAGCTTCCGTCAATCTACTGCACATACTATACACTACAGTAATTTACCCAGTACTTCATTTCCCATCAACGCTTCAGCTACACACAAAGTACTAACTGGCAAATCTGCTTCTGCACCTACCCAGGCTAGTTTCCCTGTACTTCGAGGTATTTCATCACACTTATCGATACTAAGCGACTGTGATACAGGCTAAGTAGTTTCCCTTGAGCCTGGGATGAACCCTGCAGCAGTTCAGTCTTCCTGTCAGTAATGCCTAAACAGAATGACGTACCGTAAAGTTCGACTGAGCACCACTCAAAATCGACTTTTGACGTGATGATCACTGGGAAAACTCCAGTCGATCATCAGATCGTAGCTGGTGCAGCCTGAGAAAGCACTTCCACGCAAGACTGGAAATTTTTCCCTTCAACTCGATAATTTATTAATGCCTTATTGAGCGAATGAACGTTACCATCACTTATGCCAATCTACATGAGGCGGGTTGAAAAGTTTGACTTGCCACAGTTACCTTCAATCCTCTCCTATACAGACGGTCATACAGTAATCTTCCACTGATTCCACACACGGATTTCCTGTGTTCACACTTACTAGGAAACGCACACACCGATATTATGCGACTGCCACATTAAAAATCACACTCCTATCCCAGTTCAGGTCAGCACATTCATTTCTGTCAAAGCCGTTGCAGTTGCTTCAGCTTTGTTTATGTTCAAATGTGTGTGAAGTCTTATGGGCCTTAACTGCTAAGGTCATCAGTCGCCAAGCTTACACACTACTTAACCTAAATTATCCTAAGGACAAACACACAAACCCATGCCCGAGGGAGGACTAGAGCCTCCGCCGGGACCAGCCGCACAGTCCATAACTGCAGTGCCCTAGACCGCTCGGTCAGCTTTGTTTAAAAACATCGGAAATTCACTATATAATACGAAATGGAAAATTTCAGCTGGCTAACCCTGCAAGAATGTATCTGGCGCCGTTTCGTCTGCCTTTTGAAGAATGGCTTTATTGACGACGTCATTATACATATGTTAGTTCATAAGTTTTAATATTTAACTCCCTAATTTGGTTACAAAACTTTTCACTAATTCCCCTTGCCTTTTCATAATGTTACTGCGTTGCTCTCGATAATACCTAGAAATATTCTTCCTCCTATGGCGTTCCAACACATCTTCCCGCAACTCCTGGAAGGAGCGAGCATTCTGCAGTTTCCCATGGCGCATCACATATATCCTTGCGTCCCACTGTTAATTACAACAGAGCCATAATCAACAACTGATCGTCATTCCATAATTCTAACTTCGCGGCCGTGAGTAGGTTATCCACAAAAATCAGAACATCCTTCCCCGATCTGACAAATGGATGGTTGACATCGAATCCACGGTCCCCAGTGCGCTGTGTGTAGTTATGAAGACGCCATGTCCAGTGCTGCCATGTAATGGGGTGACCATACGTGGCGAATATTCCTCAGCTATGTCAGATTCTGGCGGAGTGGTCTGCCCGTGCTGTGCTGCTAGCAAGGCACATTGGAGGCCTGCCCAGGTGAAGTCAATGGCGGATGCATCCAGGATGGCCTTCACGTCTGCCTGGTAACATGTGACATTTGTGGAAGCCCAGTGAATTAGCCACTGAGAGGGCCTACTGGTCCATCAGCGCTGCGGCCGGACCACCAAATACGTGGTCCCATGGGATGACGCATGGAGATGACTCCTTCAGCGGATGGAACATGAGTGACGATGTCCTGATTGTAGTAGTCCACTCTACAGCAGTCTTCCTTGCCTACTTGGCAACTGGACGGCGAGTAATTATGCCTGCAAGGGTCTTGATGGTCATGTATTCCACTTTCTGCAATGTGGCTGAAGCGTCCCAGGTTTCGGTAACACCACTGATCATTGACCAACTGAATATGCCAGTGTACTTAGACAGGCATGGTGGTAAAATGCTGCACCGGCTGGTTGTGGCAAATAGTGCTATTGACGCAATAGGAGGTTCGAGAGTGTGATTACTTTTGTCTGTAGAACTGGACCCTATGTAAGAGTAGATCTGTTTAGGGATGAGAGAGATAAGTACTTATTGGGCCGTCCATCTTACAATAAAATTTGTGTCGGATTTAACAAGCAGGACGAAACAATAGCATTCGGCCAAACCAAGATGTGACGTGATCTGTGCCGATGGATGCATGCTTTCTGGGAAATATGTTGTGGATAGAGGCTCAGGGCTACTGGGTGGCCTCCCTGAGTAATCAGCCTTACACTGGCGTGAGGCTTCGCTAGTATGGATCGATATATGGCCAGTTCTGGTGTGAACGATGGAAGCTATTTCTGTAACTGAATTGCGGTAACGACTAATCCAAGAAGTAGAAAACTTCATTAATAATTTGGAACAGATCAATACCAAAGCCTTCAAACTTTGTCTGGGGCACAGAAAAGAAAACAACTAAGAAAATAAAGAGTAGGGGAGAGAACGAATGGAGGAAATTAAAAGGTCTTGAACCCAAGACCCCCAAGAAAAGACTTTGTGATATTGAAATGGGTAAACACACACCCCCTCTCCTACTTCCAAGAGAGAGAGGAGTCCATTATTCCCACTTCCAATAATAACCAGATCCAGAGAAATCTGACCAAAGAAGGAAGTAAACAGACCTACAGTACTACAGTATCAGTTTTTAAGGTACTGGTAATCCAACAAGGATATCCACTTGTTGACATCACTTCGCAGCAGGAGGAGCTGCTCTTGATGCCTGTCATTACAAAGACTGGTCAAGACGGAAGTAAAGACCGCACATTCAGCAGTCTATCGTAAAAAATTTTCTCCCACCTTTGTCTGTGAGGTGATGGGAACAGTAGATTTACTGGAGGAGATGGTGCGCGAGATATCTCGGTGGGAGGACGTGAAGCTGCTGGTTAAGATAGCAGAGGAACGCTTCAGAACCGCGAAAATTATAAATATGGGTACCTAAACCAATTAAGAATGTTCCTTCAAAGACCCTGTTCGAGAAAGTACCGGTTAAGAGTCAGGAAGTCTCGACAGGTAACTGGAGGCTAATTAATAGGAAGGTTTCATGTGAAGGCCAACTCCCTTGTTGCAGAAGTCTGTGAGAAATGCCTGAAGGCAGTACGAGAACGGGACCTAAAACTGTACTAAGGGGCATCGTAGGCTACTGTCTGGATCATTAAGGATATCAGAAGCCACAATGACGGCAGATTGGCTGCTCTAAGTGTTGCAGATGAACCTGCAATACAGTAAGCGGCCAATCCTCACAACTTGGTGTGGGGAAGCAGTGACATCAACAGCAGAGATGAATACCAACTTGAATACGTACTGGAGAGCAATCTAGAGAGTCTGAATAGGGTTAAGGAACCTACCTTCAGAAATAAAAGTTGAGAAGAACTGACTGACATAGCTTTTGGGTCCATTTTAATGAGTAGTTACGTACAATATTGGCATGTGGTGACTGAGCTATCCTTATCTTGCGAGGTTCAGGGGCTAGCAGTGTATTTAACACTAAATTCTTCTAGAATCTTCATATGGAAATGATGCTCTAAGGCACCCCTTTTCTAACTCCGACTTTTGCTGTTGCACATGGATTAAGAAGAAACGCGAACTGACTGTAATCGACCCTGCAAGTGGAGTAGAAAAAAGTTTGGCACCTGCAATAATTTAATTTGATAGAAATTAATTAGATATAGGAAAGTTTAATTAACGTAGTGATAAATGAAAGGGTTGCTCTACCGATTAACAGAATGAAAGTTCTGTCCAAAATAACAATTTGATTTATTATGACTAAACTCAAAATAGTAAACAAAACACATGAAACATTTACAACACATCAAAATTGGACACTAAAATAAATGCTGTGAAGGTGAGGCTTTCCATAAACTAGAGTGTGACGTTTATGACCAAGTGGTATGTGGAGCCAATTCCTTGAAACTCAAATCTTAAGAGAAACACCCAGCCAACCCAACATTAATTGCTGCTACAGTAGTGAGAACTCAGGCAATGAACATACAAGACAGAACCATGTAAGAAAAGACGGGAACAGGCGCGCTCTGCTGAGCTCTGATTGTCACAGAGCAAATTCCCTAATCTGCCGGTGCTGCAGACATACATTACCAAGCCGTCTTCTTAGCTGCAAGGACACGATCTGGTGTACCGGAAGCGATGGCTGGTTGCTTTGACGTCCCGTCGTAGTGATGATAATGTTGCGAGTATAGCCCGAAACAAATGGTCCTGGTCTGGTTGTTACAGACTAAAGACTTCCTATAAATAAAAATGCGTCTCTGAGGGAGACGAAGAAGGCTCGCCAAACAATCACTGACCGTACAGTGATTGATTTTAACAAGCGAAGTCACACAGTAACTCCGATACAGTCACCTTTAGCCAAAACTGCTCAAGACGGAGAACATAGGCCGCTTGTATGCAGAAGGCTCAATTGCCAACTGTACTCGGAAAGTTACGTTGAAGTCGAAACTTCAGAAACTTCGTCAAACAGTTACAATTAAATGAAAGTACATTAGACAGCCAACGGAAGGCAGACTGTCCAGAGTAGCGAGAGCTCAGTCTTGTAACCTACCCCGACCGAAAGGCGAGAGCCGACTACCTCAAGAGCACCCGTACAAGCCGAACACAGAACATTCCCACCCCCACGACAGTGGCCGTGGTTAAATGTTCCAATCAGCAACTCGAAAACCGGCGGTAAATTCCACTGTATTGCCGAAGCACTACTATTCCACCAATGGAGATTCTTGGCGCCAATTTCTGCGCCGATTTTGCTACGTCATGGAGCTATGCCCTGAGCAAGCCAATCACAGTTACGATTTTGCAGAAAACGCGGAAATTTGCCCACCAAGACTGCCTGGGAACACAAGTCACTCCCACGCCTCGCTAGTAGCCTGCCAGAAAGTGTTTTCACTAAGTTTCTGCGAAGTAACGGTATCTCGAGCCCAGCCGCTCCTTCAGGTCCCTGTGGGCGTGTCGCTCCCGCTCTTATGACAATGTCGGCGTCTGGAAAGCATCCACTTGACTCCCTCACACCCATCGGCTTAACCCTTTCAGGATCAGCAGAACCATCCTGTCACCGGACCACACGGGTGACGAGAGACACTTCGTGGGAAGTCCGCATGTGAAGGAATAGCAACTTTTCACCACATGCAATTAGAGAAGAAAATCGAATTACTCAGAGTAAGATAGAAAAATGAGAGGGGGCTCATGCCACCTCTCTATCTGACTACATGTAAATTGTTTGGTGTTTAAATAGATCTAAACAGACCATGGCATATAGAAATTCTAGGAGAAACCTGGGCTTCATAAAGGAAAGACATGAGCTAATGCTTATCTGAAATTAAAACTATGAAAAATTCCTGTAGATTTAGAGGAAATGGGAGATGAAGTGACGTCTGCCACCATAATTTCGTTCCTATACAGCTGTCCAGTTACCAAGAAGTACAAGAAAAAAATACAACTTAAGAACACTGTTCAACTCTACATGGCGGAAGGGCCAGTTATGACAAAATCCTGACAAGAACACCAACTAATCCAAGGTACACATGAAGGAAGGTAGGTTGTGAGTATACATGGACAGCACATGGGAATCTGATGGTATTCCTCAAGAATCACTTCTTTCAATGCATTCTGGCAGGCCAAGATTAAGTACGTGTGTGGTAATGGTTTACAAGTAACCAATGGGAGAACTGGGAATCTTTCAAAGAATGTGTGGATTAAAAAATCTTGTAAATGGTGGGAAAGTTTCAACCGTTCAAATCACCAGGCCCAACTGGAATTCATACAGCAATACTGTAACAAGGAGGAGAAGGATTAATTAGATTAATTAGACTTCTCTGCAGACTGTTTGGAGTCTGTCTAGTGGCAATAGTTATTCCTAATACTTGGAGGCCAATGAAGGTTGTTTTCATTCCGAAGCCAGAAAGAACTGATCATACCATGACTAAGGATATGAGATCAGTCAGCCAGTCCTCCTGTCTTTTAAACACATTAGAAACACTGGTTAATGTACACGTTTGGGAAAGGGGGTTCTACATACTCTGCAAATCACCTTTAAGTGCCTGGAAGAGGGTTCATCGAACCACATTCTCAATTCCCTACTATTCTAATCATGTCTAGAGCACAGAAAAAACGAACAGCTATATATTTCAGTGCGAGCTCTGATTTCCTTTATTTTGTCATGGTGATCATTTCGCCCTATGTAGGTCGGCGTCAGCAAAATATTTTCGCATTCGGAGGAGAAAGCTGGTGATCGGAATTTCGTGAGAAGATTCCTCCGCAACGGAAAACGCCTTTGTTTTAATGATGTCTATCCCAAACCCTGTATCATTTCAACGACACTCTCACCCCTGTTTCGCGATAATACAAAACGTGCTTCCCTTCTTTGAACTTTTTCGGTGTATTCCGTCAGCCTTATCTGGCAAGGATCCCACACTACGCAGCAGTATTCTAAGAGAGGACGGACAAGCGTAGTGTAGACAGTCTCCTTAGTAGAGTTGTTACATTTCGTAAGTGTCCTGCCAATAACACAGTCTTCCCCCACAACATTTTCTATGTGTTCCATCCTATTTATGTTGTTCGTAATTGTAATTCCTAAGTAATTAGTTGAATCTACAGCCTTTAGATTTGACTGATTTATCGTGTAACCGAAGTTTAACGGATTACTTTTAGCACTCATTTGGATGATCTCACATTTTTCGTTATTTAGGGTCAATTGCCAATTTTCGCACTATACATATATCTTTTCTAAATCGTTTTGCAATTTGTTTTGATCATCTGATGACTTTACTAGTCGATAAACGACAGCGTCATCTACAAACAACCTAAGACGTCTGCTCGGAATGTCTTCCAAATCGTTTATATAGATAAGGAACAGCAAAGGGCCCATAACACCACCTTGGGGAAAGCCAAAAATCACTTCTGTTTTACTCCATGACATTCTGCATCTACTTGCATCTACGTGATTACTCTGCTATTCACAATAAAGTAACTGGAAGAGGGTTCAATGAACCTCCATCAAGCTGTTTCTCTACCGTTCCACTCTCGAACGGCACGCGGGAAAAACGAGCACCTTGATTTTTCTGTGCAAGCCCTGATTTCTCTTATTTTATCGTGATGATAATTTCTCCCTATCTAGGTGGGTGCCAACAGAATGTTTTCGCAATCAGAGGAGAAAACTGATGATTGAAATTTCATGAGAAGATCCCGTGGCAACGAAAAACGCCTTTGTTTTAATGATTGCCACTCCAATTCACATATCATGTCTGTGGCACTATCTCCCCCATTTCGCGATAATACAAAACGAGCTGCTCTTCTTTATACTTTTTCGATGTCATCCATCAGTCCCATCTGATGCGAATCCCACACCGCACAGCAATACTTTCCGTCAATTACTACGAACTGTGACCTCTGTGGCAGGAAATCACGAATCAAGTCACATAAATGAGACGATATTCCATAGGCACGCAATTTCACTACAAACCGCTTGTGTGGTACAGTGTCAAAAGCCGTCCGGAAATCCAGAAATACGGAATCAATTTGAAATCTCTTGTCGATAGCACTCAACACTTCGTGCGAGTAAAGAGCTAGTTGTGTCTCACAAGAATGATCTTTTCTAAATCCGTGTTGACTGTGTGTCAATAGACCGTTTTCTTCGAGGTAATTCATGATGTTCCAACACATTATATGTTAAAAATTCTGCTGCATATCGACGTTAATGATATGGGCCAATAATTTAGTGGATTACTCCTACTACCTTTTTTGAACATTGGTGTGACCTGTGCAGCTTTCCAGTCTTTTGGTACGGATCTTTAGTCGAATGAACGGTTGTATATGATTGTTAAGTATGGAGCTGTTGCGTCAGCATACTCTGAAAGCAACCTAACTGGTATGCAGTCTGGACCACAAGACTTGCTTTTATTAAGTGATTTAAGTTGCTTCACTATTCCGAGGATATCTACTTTTACGTTACTCAAGTTAGCGGCTCTTCTTGATTCGAATTCTGGAATATTTACTTCGCCTTCTTTTGTGAAGGCATTTCGGAAGGCTGTGTTTAGTAACTCTGCTATGGCAGCACTGTCTTCGACAGCATCTTCTTCGATAGGATGTCCATTGCTACCTCGCAGACAAGGCATTGATTGTGTCCTGCCGCTAGTATGCTTCACATACGACCGGAATCTCTTTGGATTTTCTGCCAGGTTTCGAGACAAGGTTTCACTGTGGAAAGTATTATAAGCATCTCGCATTGAAGTCCACCCTAAGTTTCGAGCTTCTATAAAAGATTGACAATCTGTGTCTGTTTAAATTTGATATGTACTTTTCGTTGTTTCTGCAACAGTGTTCTGACACATTTTGTGTACCAAGGAGGACCAACTCTGTCGTTTGTTAATTTATTTGGTTTAAATCTCTCATTTGCTGCAGATACCATGTCTTGAAATTCAAGCTGCATCTGGTCTACACTTACATTGTTGATTTGAAAGAGGTGGAGATTGTCTCTCGGGAAGGCGTCAAGTGAATTTTTACCTGCTTTTTTGAATAGGTATATTTTGCGTTTATCTCTGGAGGATTTGGGGGTTACAATATTCCTCAAGTTAACTGAGGTTATTTTATATAAAAGCCAACGTACATATCAACCAGCCAAACCATGCGAAAGAGAACTTCACCAACTTACTGAGAAGTTACACTAAAGCTCTACTTTTCAGGAAATTGTTCGCCCTCTCTGCATCTTCCCAGATACAGAGGGACTTTTAGCGATACTTCCTTCGAATCCACTGATAGAATAGCATGGCATTAAGGCAATTTATGTTGGTGGATTGATACCATGCTGACGATGATAGAAGCCATCATGATGGATGTAAAGTTGGTGACCAACACCACCAGAGGGTGTCTGCAAGGTTGCTTTTTGTGATACTGCGGAACGTGGTGGTGAATGGGCTCATTATAGAGGTAAATGCTAAAGGTTACTTCTGTGAAGGATACGCAAACGATTTACAGCTGCAGCTACATCTACATCTATACTCTGAAAACTACTGTGAAGTCATAGTAATACCTAAAGTCATGGTAAGACCGGATAAATCTGCAAGTTCTGTTAGCACACTGTCATAGCTCGCTCTGAACACTGTGTAAAACTGATGCAAGAAACAGTTCACGAGGAAGCATATCCAGGACGTAGACTGGAAACTTTAGCTTTTCGACGAAATTCTGCTTGTAGGTGGGTAGTGAACTATCTAGGTATAACCCTGGATGCGAAACTAACTTGGAAACCTCATTTAAAGAATATGAGTTCCAAGCCAAAAGGTGCCCTCATGTATCCTGGAAACGCCTGTACAAAAAACGAGGGTCTAAGTCCCAGCAGCATGTTCTGGATTTACACATCTAAGAAGACCTGTGATAATATATGGGGCTACAATACTGTGGAATAAAGTAGAACGGAAGGTACCTGTTAAGAAACTCGAGAAGGTGCAGATTGGCCTGCTTAGCCATAACAGGTGTAATTATCAGTACACCCACTACTGAGATAGAGACCAAGCCGGTCATACCCTCATTGCATATTCTGGTTACAATGAGGCAGGGGCATACAGGTCAAAAACCGCGAAAATGTGGAGTTCTTTAGGACATCCAGAATACCACACTAATGTAATGAATGTAGTAAATATAGAAATTGTTGAGAAAATTACCTCTGACAACACAATAGCTTCCAGATGCTTCAACAACCCTCTCAACTGGAAGTAGGGAGCAGTGGAAGACTTGACCACAATAGCGTTAGTGTGACATTCCCTGGTTTAATGATATCTAAAAAACAGACGATGGTACTGAGTTTGGTGTGTACAGGGTACACCGTCGACAAAAGCACGCAATCCCTCAGGGGAGAGTTGGACATACTCGGTAATAGAGTGTACGTGGAGGAGAATCAACAAAGGTTCTTCAAGGGTCGTAGCATCTACATTCATTCAGAGAGCTAAGAAGCTCTGAAATCTTCTTTCAGCCCCTGCAACGAGTTCAAAGCTTGTTGCAGAATGTCATCAAGTGCGTGTGAGGTTAGGGGAAAGCAACAGGATAAACTTGCTGTGGGTTCCTTGTCACTCAGGTGTTATTGGTAACGAACAAGCTGATAGACTAACCAAGACAGGGGCAATGACTCCATTTGTTGGAAACTACGTGGCTGTATCAGAAGCCAGTACATAGAACTTTGAACTGAAGCCCAAAATTAAAAAAATGGAAAATAATAACACCCAAACCACACTGAAAGAGAAGTTCTGCAATTCTGAGGTTGAAAAGGAGGCAGAGTTAAGTAATGACTGCCCATGGGAACTTTAAGAAACATCTATACATGAATGAGTTAGGGAAAGAAGCTCCTAAGTGTAGACTATATGGTGTGGGGAATGAGACCATATCACAGTTGATCTTCCAGTGCGAAGCACTAGAAGACAGAAGACACTAATACACACATGAAAAACCGTTTTGCATCACTCCGGTTCCCAGAACTCCTGAAGACGTTGACCGTGGATATTGTATCACAGATACAGTCCCTTTGACTGTTCAGAGATGTCACTAAACCCACCCAAAGATGTAAACAACCATGCATGAGCAGCGCCTATTAGACCGAGGGGGTCCGACAGCCGATCACTTCCAGTCACTCCACCAGGAAATAGGTACACGGCTCTTGTCCGTAGTTCAACCATGCCTAGACGGTCAATACTGCTGTTGGATCGCATACGCATTGTTACTTTGCTCGAGGAAGGGCTCTCAACAAGGGAAGTGCCCAGGCGTCTCGGACTGAACCAGAGCGATGTTGTTCGGACAAGGAGGAGATACAGAGAGACAGGAAATATCGATGACATTCCTCGTTCAGGCCGCCCAAGGACTACTACTGCAGTGGATGACCGCTACCTACGAATTATGGCTCGGAGGAACCCTGACAGCAACGCCACCATGTTGAATAATGCTTTTCGTACAGCCTCAGAACGTCGTTCTACGTCTCAAACTGCGCGTAATAAGCGCAACCTCACTCCCGACATCCATGGCGAGGTCCATCTTTGCAACCACGACACCATGCAGCGCGGTTCAGATGGGTTCAACAACATGCCGAATGGACCGCTCAGGATTGGCATCACGTTCTCTTCACCGATGAGTGTCACATATGCCTTCAACCAGACAATCGTCGGAGACGTGTTTAGAGGCAACCTGGTCAGTCTGAACGGCTTAGACACACTGTCCAGCTAGTGCAGCAAGGTGGTTCTTTGATGTTTAGGGATGGCATTATGTGGGGCTGACGTACGCAGCTGGTGGTCATGAAAGGCGCCGTAACCGCTGTACTATACGTGAATTTCATCTTCCGACCGATAGTGTAACCATATCGGCAGCATATTGGCGAGACATTCGTCTCCATGGACGACAATTCGCGGCTCCATGGTGCACATCTTGTGAATGACTTCCTTCAGGATAACGACATCGCTCGACTAGAGTGGTTAGCATGTTCTCCAGACATGAACCCTATCGAGCGTGACCCACCATCCACTCTGAGGGATCTACGCCGAATCGCTGTTGAGGAGTGGGACAATCTGGACCAACAGTGCCTCGATGAACTTGTGGGTAGTATGCCACAACGAATACAGGCATGCATCAATTGAAGAGGACATGCTACTGGGTATTAGAGGAACCGGTGTGTACAGCAGTTTGGACCACCGCCTCTGAAGGTCTCAAATGGTTCAAATGGCTCTGAGCACTATGGGACGTAACATCTGAGGTCATCATTTGTCGAGTGAGCTGTAGTGTATGGCCGCTAAGTATGGACCGACTGTATCGGAATACTCTGAAATGAACCTAACTGGTGTCCAATCTGGACCTAGGAAGTCTACTTTTAAGTTGCTCAAGTTGGTAGCTATTCTTGATTGAAATTCTGGAATATTTACTTCGTCTTCTTTGGTGAAGGAATTTCGAAACACCTTGTTTAGTAACTCCGCCTTAGTGGCAGTGTCATCTGTAACATTACCATTGCTACCGTGCAGCGAAGGTAATGGCAGTGCCTTGCCTCTTGTGTACGTTACATACGACCAGAATCTCTGGATTTTCTGCCAGATTGCGAGACAGCGTTTCGTTGTAGACACTATTGAAAGGACTTCGCATTGAAGTCCGCGCTAAATTTCGTACTTCAGTAAAACATCGCCTATCTTAGAGATTGACATTCTGTTTTCATTGTTTCTACAACAGTGTTCGGACATTTTTTGTGCGCTATAGGGGATCAGCTCCGTCTTTTGTTAATTTACTTGGTATAAATCTCTCAATTGCTGTCGATACCACTGGTACCACATCTGGTCTACGCTTACATAGTCTGTTTGGAAGGAGTGGAGACTCTCTCTTGAGATGGTGTCAAGAGAATTTTTATCTGCTTTTTTAAATAGATATATTTTTTGTTTATTATTGGTGGATTTGGATGGTACGGTTTTCAGTCCTTCGACAATTACCTAGTGATCACTAATCCCTGTATGTGTCATGATGTTCCCTACTTTGCCGGCCGGTGTGGCCGAGCTGTTCTAGGCGCTTCAGTCTGGAACCGTGCGACCGCTACGGTCGCAGGTTCGAATCCTGCCTCGGGCCTGGATGTGTGTGATGTCCTTAGGTTAGGTAGGTTTAAGTAGTTCTAAGTTGTAGGGGACTGATGACCTCAGATGTTAAGTCCGATAGTGCTGAGAGCCATTTGAACCATTTTGATGCTCCCTACTTGGTCAGGATTGTTTGTTGCTAAGAGGTCAAGTATGTTTTCCTTAACTAACTGATGAAAATAATTTTCAGAGAAAGCATTCAGTACAATTTCGGACGATATTTTATGCCTGCCATGAGCTTTGAACTTGTATTTTCGCCAACATGTCGAGGATAGATTGCAGTCACCACAAAGAATAATAGTTGAGTGGGAAACCAATTTGAAATGGGATTCCAGTTTTCTTTGAACTATTCAGCAACTGTATCATCTGCATCGGGGAACTCGGTAAAAGGAACCTGTCATTAATTTATTCTGGGGGTCAAGTATAACTTTTACCCATACTGACTCACAGGAATTATTCATATCAGTTTCACTACACGGTAAACCACTTACAACAGCAATAAACACTCCACCACCAACTGTATTTTATCTATCCTTTCTGAATACCGTTAAGCTTTTTGTGGAAATTATCTGAATTTATCCCTGGTTTTAGCCAGCTTTCAGTACCTATAAGAATTTAAGCTTCAGTACTTTCTATTAGCGCTTGGAGCCCTGGTTATTTCCCAACACATCTTCATCAGTATAAAACTGCAATTCCTATTGTTGCTAGCTCTTCTCTCGTCTCTTTTTTGTGCTGCACCATTCAAGACCAACAGCCTTTCTATACTATCCTGAGAACCTAGAACCTAAAAAAGTCCACTCCACATAGCCCCACTACCTGCGAAGCCGACACCTGTGTGTAGTAGACCCCTGACCTATGATGTAAGACCTGATACCCTGTAAGATGGCAAGAACTATGCCCCTTACATGAAGTCATTAAAGATCACCTAACTCACGTTGAGTGAACAGTAGGGCTGAAGAAAAATGACTGACAAGGCACAATGCATCTTGTAGAGGGTATAGTATGGATGTATTGGAATAATTAATGTCAGGTGATGGTTTTAAAGTAATTCACACAACATGAAAACTTTGTGGAAACGCGTCGATTTACTGGAGGCTAGTTCACCCCAGGGAAGTATTCGAGTTGACCACCGTGGCCGGCGGGGGAGCGGCGAAGGGAAGCGGCAATAGGCAGCTTAGGGCAGCTCAAACTCTTGAGAAAGCGGTAATGGGGCGCGGCCTCCAGCTGCCTTAAGATGAGTGACAGTGAGGGGGGGTGGTTGCCCCATGCTGATGTACTGGGAAGCAGACAGAAAACTTGCACGCCTGTTGATAAATGTCCGTCGTCCTGTTTCAGTGAAACATGCGAGAAAGCCACACAAAGCTACAGTGGAGCTGTCAACAGAGGTCAAAATATGCGTGTTCGTGACTATTGCAACTTCACGCTGAATTCACGGTCTGCAGAGTCTGGAGTAAATCAGGTGAAGAGCGACAGAATGAAATATGCCAGCCTCTGACGGAACGTAGGACCAAGGAATTTGAAGTACTCTCCTGGGAGTCAGAATTCCGGAAAACTTGGTGTTTGTGTAGACGCTAACCTTGATGGGTGGCCTGGGGGGAGCTAAATAGCAGAAGCTGAGACGAAGGGAAGTTTTGTGGGAATTTGTTCACTTACCAGAGCAGGCATTGGTCAGCACTGGGAAGCGACGCATAATTAACGCAACTTGCGCTGCAATTGGTGTAAGTGATTTTGCTGGAGGGGAAACCGAGGCAAAGAGCGGACTGGCAGAAGTCTCAATAGAGTTCTTCCATTCCCAGCTTGCCTAGAGTGCGGACGTGGCGTTCTTTACCCAGCGTGCCTGAGAAATAGTGAGCATCTCTGCAGTTTAGGACTTAACAAATGGAACGATTGAGCTTGGAGACAGAAAGCTTTGGTTCAGCTATGTACTGAGCAAGATAGCTAGGAGTGAATAGGCGAGCACAGCCTTGCAGCACCACGAGGTCGGCTGACGTCCACACAACGACGCCGCTCCGCCACGCTGTATTTGGTGATATTGCGCCCGCTCCGGCCACTGATTAATTTGTTGGATCATGTCAGCAAAGTTTCCACGAGGATTTCATGGGCTATGTATTGTAGAATTCTTCTCGCACTTCCCATTACGCCTGGGTCGGTCGATAGGAATTATTTTTTATTTATCGCGCTTTACTCCACGCAAACGCAATTTATTGCCACTGCCTCGTAGGAGAGTCATGTAATGTGATGATTGAAGGTCGTGAGTTAAAATAAATCTGTGCTAATCGACTGCGTCTGTTTTCAATCAAGTAGTTGAATTCCCAAAGTCACTTTCTTAATTAATTTTATGTTCAACATTTACATCTGGTGTTCAATAGCTGAATATAACATCAATGTGCACCCCTTTTTAATTAAAAGGGATCAATTCTGAATCAATTAATGTCAACAGTGCCACCGCAGTTCAATGAGGAGTCACAGTGTCTTATTACTTTCTTTGCGTTATCTGACATTGGGGCAGTTTTGCACTCTCTGTTGATCTGTTAGTCAGTTACCTGGGGTGAACACACACCAAAACCAGATAAGTGACGGGTGGGGTGTTACAACCCCACCACCCCATGTCACAAGCAAAGAGATTTGCAGCCTCGGATTCAGTCCGTCCACTCGGCTCTTTACCAAAGGTCCGCATCAGTCCTGTCGACGAGGCTGCAGATGGTGCGGTCTGCCTTCATCTCGCAAGCAAGACTGGCGTACTTTACAACTTCAGATAGCTGTCTGAAACGAGAGAAAATCCCTTTCGATGCAAAGCGACACCCATCGTTAGTACTGACATGAGTCACTGCGTACAGTCAGCTGCATCCTGAGCTCATCATGGCATCTGGAAACATCCGTTCACGTCTAGGATAACTCCACCCAGTATGTACACAGAGTGCACACTGGACTTCTGCCCTCCTTATCAGTCACATCCCTAAAGGTCCTATTACGCGTCCGACATTGGAGCTCTCAACTACCAATAATACCACCATCTGTTAATCGCCAGATATTGAAGGGTGAGAGGGTCCTCTGAAATAGGGCAAGAAACTGCATCTGGCTCAGAATCTTTATAAGGCACAGGCAGCTTCTGGGACCTGTTCGTCAGAAAAACTGGGGAGGTCCTTCCTTTGGCTGCCCAGAATGTCTTCCTCTTCCAGCCACATTTTCGAATTACTTTCCACTCAACCACAGGTGAGGGGTAATGATTTGTAACGGGTTGAGCTTCTGGAGGTGTGGGTGACTCATTCTCTGCTGGAGGTAGGTGAAGGTGCATATGATATAGGCAGCCAATCTGTTGCCAGTCTCTTTATTAACAATCATAGATGGACATAGAACAATGCATCTACAGGAGGAAGACGGCAAGGGGTGGGAAGCGACGAGTCAGGTGGCTGCCAGGACCAGAAAGTCGGGCCTTGCGGTCCTACCCTAGTGATGAACGTGGAACTGCGGTCTGGAGAGCGGCAGCAGGTGGCGGTCAACACCAACTGGAAATCACTGCATGGTCTGGATCATGGAGGCGGCGGCGGGTGGCTAGCGGCCCACGTTCAGGCAGAGCGACTGCGGATCCTACTTCCTGGCTCAGGCACACCGAACGCAGCTGCGTCGTAAGTATGGCGACGACTGGCACAAGCTGTACGTCATAGTACCGTCCTACTGTGGTGATGATGACGAACTTTACATGGGGGTTCAAACACTGCTGGCTAGCGCTAAGTCTGCGGAAGAGCCGTGTTTCTGTGTCGCTTCGGAACCTAGGGGAAAGAGGTCAACGTCTGGGGTCAGGCTGTTGTCAGGCAGCAGTCGGTCAAACTGCAGAAAATTACTGAAGGCTCTTCCACTCCCAGGTAGTTGCCATGCATGAGTGGCGTACGGAAGAGGTGGCGTCAGCTAGTTTGCATTACAGCAGGAGTGTTGTCCGACTGGTAGGTTGTGGCTGCAGTCTGGTTACAGTTCTTGGCTGCTTCCCATACTGTTAAAGTTGTATGCTACACAGATTGTCCTTGAAGGGAATAAATCGGCCCCGTCAACTGTTGATGACGCAGGGACTTGTGTTGTTTGTAGCGGATCTCCTCTTACTTATTATTAGGAGCTGGTATTTATTACATGTCAGTTATATTATTTTATAGGTGCACACTTTGTTTAGGTTTCTTCGAAAATTTTTAAGATGTAGGGTATTTTAAATGATATTTTAAGCGTTAACAGTTCTGTAGAATTTGTTCAGTTTCATTGTCTTTTCATGGGATGTTTTCAAAGAGCTTAAAAAATAATTTTTGACTCTATTTTAGATGTGTTATGGGCATACATCGTAAACTTTTAAAAATCTTTTGAAAGAATTACAAACTCTTATATCAATATACACTGACTGCAAAAAATCAAAATACCTAAGGAGTTATGCCACATAAAGGATAGTTGGTAGGCGCGTTTCTACATCTGAAAGATTATGTCTACTGAAATATCGCACCAGTCACATGAAAGTGACGCTAGTAGCACCACTAAGAGGATGCAAATCAGGTGACTTAGTTAGCTTTAAGATTGGACGTGGTGCCTTAATGTTAGTGTAAAATGCATTTAAGGAGACAATATCAACACCGCACTGAGTTTGAACGATATCGTGTAATAGGGCTGCGAGGAGCTGGATGTTTCTTCTGCGATATTTGCAGAAAGACTTGGCAGGAGTGTAGCCACTGTACGTGATTCCTCTCAGCGGTGGTTCCGAGAACGTACGATCGAAAAAAGACCGGGCTCCGGACGCCCGCGTGACACTGCTGAGAGGGAAAACCATTGTGTTCGACCCAGTGCTGTGGCGCATTGTACTGCATCTGCAGCAGCAACATGAGCAGCTGCTGACAGCGCAGTGACACAACCAACTTTACAAATTAATTACTACAAGGACAGGTCAGGGCCAGACGCCCTTTAGCTTGCATTCCACTAACCCCAAACCACTGCCATTTGTGACTTCAGTGGTGCCAAGCGAGAGCCCATTGGAGGTCAGAATGGAGGTCTCTTATGTTTTCTGATGAAAGCTGGTTCTGTCTCAGTACCAGTTATGGCCGTGTGTTGATTAGGAGGCCAGTTGACGGCGTGCAACCATTTCTGCGTGCTAGACTCACTGGACCTAAACCTGAAGTTATGGTGTGCGGTTCGATTTCGTATGAGAGCAGGAGCACTCTCCTGATTATTCCACGCACCCGGACTGCAAATTTGTACGTCAAATCTGGTGATTAGACCTGTCGTGCTGCCTTTAATGTACAGCATTCCAGCGGGTATTTTCCAACACGACAACTTTCGTTCATATACCGCTGTTGGTACAGCATTAACCGTTCCTGAATTGACGGCCAAGTGCTCCAGGAATGGACCTCCCCCCCACAAACTGACGTCCGTCACCTTTACAACATAATCCATACTTGTATTCAACACCCTGATGATTACAACGATTATTCATGTACCAGCGCTTCACGTTTGCAGTGACTTATCTCGCGCTTACATTAATCTGTGATTTTGCTGTGTCAACCACTTAAAGTATGTTACCTAGACAAATGTACAAATTTATTCCCGAAATGTCATTACTTTACATTAATTATGTTTTGGAGTTGCGATTTGTTTCCGCGATGTATGCTGATTTATCTAACTGAGTTTGTTATATGGAAAGAAAATAAGTAATATCACAATGGCCGTGAGTTAATACTTTTTTTTGACCTTAATGAATTTATATTCCGTTGTGAAATTAAGAAATAGGACTCTAACGCCACCATTCCATAGCTATCCTACTCTTCTGTTGTCTCAATTAGAACACGTTGATATGCACTTCAAACTTCACCCAGAATAAGAACATGCTGCTCTGCAGAATAGGCGACAACATTTGTACAAGGGATTGCTGAACCCTAGTGCCCCTGAATTTTTTACGTACAAACTCTAAAGATTTTAACATAAAACGAACCTTGTTAACTTTCTTCATCTTTATATATACTTATTTGTTCAAAAGTGATCAGATGTGTGTGAATTCCTAAGGGAGCAAACTGCTGAGGTCATCGGTCCCTAGACTTACAGAATACTTAAGCTAACTTAAACTAACTTATGCTAAGATCATCACACACACTCAAGCCCGAGGGAGGATTCGAACCTCCGGCAGAAGTGGCCTCGCAATCCGTGACATGGCGCCTTAAACCGTGCAGCCACTTATTTGTTAACATAGTCACCCTGGCGATGAACATACTTCGAACCAGTTTGCTGATATCGTTATTGTAGAATGATTGACTTTGTTGTCGGAGCCACAACGTAATCTCCGCACCGCTTCATCACTTACAAAGCGAAGTCCTCGGAGCCACAACGTCATCTCCGCACCGCTTCATCACTTTCAAAGTGAAGTCCTCGAAGGTGTCCTTTAAGTTTTGGAAACAGGTGAAAATCGAATAGGCCAAGTGGGGATTGTATGGAGGATGATTGATGACAGTGAACACAAGTCGTCGGATTACTGCTGTAGGCGCAGCGCTCGTGTGTGATCTGGCACTGACTTGCTGAAGGAGAGGGTGGTGCTCCATGTGGATTTCGATTGGATGCACATTGTCTGCGATTAGAAACTCGACTACAGCACGCTGTTATTCACGCTGAAAGCAAGGGGAAACTACAGCCGTAATTTTTCCCGAGGACATGCAGCTTTACTGTATGATTAAATGATGATGGCGTCCTCTTGGGTAAAATATTCCGGAGGTAAAATAGTCCCCCATTCGGATCTCCGGGCGGGGACTACTCAAGAGGACGTCGTTATCAGGAGAAAGAAAACTGGCATTCTACGGATCGGAGCGTGGAATATCAGATCCCTTAATCGGGCAGGTAGGTTAGAAAATTTAAAAAGGGAAATGGATAGGTTAAAGTTAGATATAGTGGGAATTAGTGAAGTTCGGTGGCAGGAGGAACAAGACTTTTGGTCAGGTGATTACAGGGTTATAAATACAAAATCAAATAGGGGTAATGCAGGAGTAGGTTTAATAATGAATAAAAAAATAGGAGTGCGGGTTAGCTACTACAAACAGCATAGTGAACGCATTATTGTGGCCAAGATAGACACAAAGCCCATGCCTACTACAGTAGTACAAGTTTATATGCCAACTAGCTCTGCAGATGATGAAGAAATTGATGAAATGTATGACGAGATAAAAGAAATTATTCAGGTAGTGAAGAGAGACGAAAATTTAATAGTCATGGGTGACTGGAATTCGTCAGTAGGAAAAGGGAGAGAAGGAAACATAGTAGGTGAATATGGATTGGGGGGAAGAAATGAAAGAGGAAGCCGCCTTGTAGAATTTTGCACAGAGCATAACTTAATCATAGCTAACACTTGGTTCAAGAATCATAAAAGAAGGTTGTATACCTGGAAGAATCCTGGAGATACTAATAGGTATCAGATAGATTATATAATGGTAAGACAGAGATTTAGGAACCAGGTTTTAAATTGTAAGACATTTCCAGGGGCAGATGTGGATTCTGACCACAATCTATTGGTTATGAACTGCAGATTGAAACTGAAGAAACTGCAAAAAGGTGGGAATTTAAGGAGATGGGACCTGGATAAACAGAAAGAACCAGAGGTTGTAGAGAGTTTCAGGGAGAGCATAAGGGAACAATTGACAGGAATGGGGGAAAGAAATACAGTAGAAGAAGAATGGGTAGCTCTGAGGGATGAAGTAGTGAAGGCAGCAGAGGATCATGTAGGTAAAAAGACGAGGGCTAATAGAAATCCTTGGGTAACAGAAGAAATATTGAATTTAATTGACGAAAGGAGAAAATATAAAAATGCAATAAATGAAGCAGGCAAAAGGGAATACAAACGTCTCAAAAATGAGATCGACAGAAAGTGCAAAATGGCTAAGCAGGGATGGCTAGAGGACAAATGTAAGGATGTAGAGGCTTGTCTCACTAGGGGTAAGATAGATATTGCCTACAGGAAAATTAAAGAGACCTTTGGAGAGAAGAGAACCACTTGTATGAATATCAAGAGCTCAGATGGCAACCCAGTTCTAAGCAAAGAAGGGAAGGCAGAAAGGTGGAAGGAGTATATAGAGGGTTTATACAAGGTCGATGTACTTGAGGACAATATTATGGAAATGGAAGAGGATGTAGATGAAGACGAAATGGGAGATACGATACTGGGTGAAGAGTTTGACAGAGCACTGAAAGACCTGAGTCGAAACAAGGCACCGGGAGTTGACAACATTCCATTAGAACTACTGATGGCCTTGGGAGAGCCAGTCGTGACAAAACTCTACCATCTGGTGAGCAAGATGTATGAGACAGGCGAAATACCCACAGACTTCAAGAAGAATATAATAATTCCAATACCAAAGAAAGCAGGTGTTGACAGATGTGAAAATTACCGAACTATCAGTTTAATAAGTCACAGCTGCAAAATACTAACGCGAATTCTTTACAGACGAATGGAAAAACTGGTAGAAGCGGACCTCGGGGAAGATCAGTTTGGATTCCGTAGAAATGTTGGAACACGTGAGGCAATACTAACCTTACGACTTATCTTAGAAGAAAGATTAAGGAAAGGCAAACCTACGTTTCTAGCATTTGTAGACTTAGAGAAAGCTTTTGACAACGTTAACTGGAATACTCTCTTTCAAATTCTGAAGGTGGCAGGGGTAAAATACAGGGAGCGAAAGGCTATTTACAATTTGTACAGAAACCAGATGGCAGTTATAAGAGTCGAGGGGCATGAAAGGGAAGCAGTGGTTGGGAAAGGAGTGAGACAGGGTTGTAGCCTCTCCCCGATGTTATTCAAACTGTATATTGAGCAAGCAGTAAAGGAAACAAAAGAAAAATTCGGAGTAGGTATTAAAATTCATGGAGAAGAAGTAAAAACTTTGAGGTTCGCCGATGACATTGTAATTCTGTCAGAGACAGCAAAGGACTTGGAAGAGCAGTTGAACGGAATGGACAGTGTCTTGAAAGGAGGATATAAGATGAACATCAACAAAAGCAAAACGAGGATAATGGAATGTAGTCAAATTAAATCGGGTGATGCTGAGGGGACTAGATTAGGAAATGAGACACTTAAAGTAGTAAAGGAGTTTTGCTATTTAGGGAGTAAAATAACTGATGATGGTCGAAGTAGAGAGGATATAAAATGTAGACTGGCAATGGCAAGGAAATCGTTTCTGAAGAAGAGAAATTTGTTAACATCGAGTATAGATTTAAGTGTCAGGAAGTCGTTTCTGAAAGTATTTGTATGGAGTGTAGCCATGTATGGAAGTGAAACATGGACGATAACCAGTTTGGACAAGAAGAGAATAGAAGCTTTCGAAATGTGGTGCTACAGAAGAATGCTGAAGATAAGGTGGGTAGATCACGTAACTAATGAGGAGGTATTGAATAGGATTGGGGAGAAGAGAAGTTTGTGGCACAACTTGATTAGAAGAAGGGATCGGTTGGTAGGACATGTTTTGAGGCATCAAGGGATCACAAATTTAGCATTGGAGGGCAGCGTGGAGGGTAAAAATCGTAGAGGGAGACCAAGAGATCAATACACTAAGCAGATTCAGAAGGATGTAGGTTGCAGTAGGTACTGGGAGATGAAGAAGCTTGCACAGGATAGAGTAGCATGGAGAGCTGCATCAAACCAGTCTCAGGACTGAAGACCACAACAACAACAACATATATTTACGTTACAAACCGCCATGTTACAAGCTACAATTTGAAGCCTTTTAACGGCAGAGGGTTGCAACTAGGCGGGGAAATTCGACTTAATAATATGCGTTCCGTGTAATACCTCAACCGATATAGAGAACAGTATAAAAATTCGGAGGCATTGCTTTTCAGCACGCCTTGGTATATCGTGCTTAAATTACTAGCATACGAAATGCAAAACTACCAGAAATCTTAACACCATCAGTTTTATAACAAAACATTACTTAAGCTACATGATGTTCAATACTATCTCCTCAGATTGTAATGTCACGAAGAGCATGTCATTACTTCAAATACATTAACAGCAGAAAAGTAACAGCACATGTAAACCATCGCGTTCTCAAAGTGATCGAGAATACACTTCTACTAACTGGAACTCTGCAAATAAGCGTTCTAAAGTCTCTCCCTCGGACCGCGAAAAGGCTCTTGAAATTGACCAATCAGGGGTTACTGTTCTCTCATCCGACTTTTCGTTTCATTTATTGAATACACAAGTTATCATTTAATGGAATTGAGAAGCTAGGACTTTAGTCTCTTACATCGCGTTGTAATTTAATAGATGTACACAAATGCAGATCATCAATAACCATTGTATCTGAGTCTGGTATCTGTGCGAGGGAGAAGGAAGCTTGGAGCCACCCAGACGGGATATGCACACTCTTTTCAGGTAGTGTACACAAACATGTAACGGCCGATGCGTGAAATGACATTGTGGTTCCTACAAAAAGCTACTATTATTTTTCATTGAGGTCTTCCGACATTATCCATTCCGGAAGCCTCTGATATATGACAGTCTACAAATTATCGTAACATTTATTTTAGGAAATTAATGACATATATAATTTAATAACATACTCACATACTCAGATACAAAATTCGATCATATGATCTGAAAAAATGTACATATATATGTAAATATATATACATTTTTAAACAAGAAAGAGATAGATACATAGATTGAGAGAGAGAGAGAGAGAGAGAGAGAGAGAGAGAGAGAGAGAGAGAGAGACAGAGAGACACTGTCATATTCAAATCATATGTGATATGCACGCTCTTTTCGTCTAGTGAACACAAATATGTAACGGCCGATACGTTAAATGACATTGTGGTTTCTACAAAAAGCTACTACTTTGTTTCGTTGAGGTCTTCGGATATTATCCATTTTGGTCCAACCGCTGAAAAGTCAAATAGAGAGTATTTTTATGTATGAACATATCATTTGTTGCAAGTAGGGTCTTCATTCTAGTAGGCAGTTGTTGTCTACAAAGAACTGTAAGCGTTGTAGTAACTTCGTTATAGCGTAGTAACGCAGTGCGTAGCGAAAATATTATGATCTGTGATATTCTCCATGTCACGAACAAGTAGGCGTAAGTCAGTTTGATGTAGGCGATAGGGGTACAGTCTGAACTTTCTATAAAATGAAGTAATGAAAATGAGTTAGTTTCTCGTATTGCTGTATATGTACGAGGGCTGTTTTTTTATCAACCTCCGATCGAGCTCGAAATTAAAACCACAGTGAAAATCCGGTGGAACTTTGCGCAGATGCGTTGCGCAGTGTCTCTAGTATGCAGGTCTATTGCATCACGTCTCACATTGCAGTACTGAGCACACAGTGAACGCTTAAAGACGCCAAGAGAGCTCCACCTGATCTCATGCAGCCCACAAAACGTGACTGTCCAGCGTTTCTTTGTTCGTGACAATTCTCGCCGTCATACAGCAGGAGCAATTGAAGACATTCCTGCAGCGTTTTGCAGTGTTTGACTTGGTCGCCCTCTGAGTTTCTTCTCCTCGATCACATTAACCGGTGGCTAAGAGGATAGCATTTTGGCCCAGACAGTGAGTTGCAGATCAGCTTAGGGAATTGGCAGGAATCGCGGGCGGCTGATTTCTGTGACGAGGATATTGGAAAGTTGACACCACGCTACGACGACTGCCTAGGTCGGAGCGGCGACTGTTTAGAGAAGTAGCTGGATGGTGGAACTAATTATTGCAAATAAATCGTTTTTGATTTTCGCTTCGGTTTCCACGTATATACTTTGATCGATAATCTGTCATGTCAAACTGTTATATCCCAGGCGTTGATGATGATGTCTGGTTCGTGGGGTGCTCAACTGCGCGGTCATCAGCGCCCATACAAAGTCCCAATTATTACACAGTCTAGTTTTTTATTTTTTTACATAGTCCAATTCAGCCACTGTCACGAATGATGATGGTGATGAAATGATGAGGACAACACGAACATCCAGTCTCCGGGCATAAAAAATCCCCAACGCGGCCGGGAATCGAACACGTGACCCCACGATCCAGAGTAACAACGCTAGGCACTAGACCACGAGTTGCGGAAATCCCAGGCGCTGAACAGTGTAACTAATAAAATTATTTGGTTAAAAATCCTTTCACAAGTGTACAACCTTGTATAAGGATAGAACATATACACTGAAGAGCCCAAGAAACTGGTACACTGGTCTTATATCGTGTATGGCCTCCGCGAACACGCAGAAATGCCGCAACAAGACCTGGTATGGACTCGAATATTGTCTGAAGTAGTGCTGGAGGGAAGTGACACCATGAATCCCTCAGGGCTGTCCACAGATCCGTAGCATTATGAGAGGGTGGATATCACTTCTGAAGAGCACGTTGCAAGGCATCCCAGATATGATCAATAACGTCCATCTCTGGGGAGTTTGGTGGCCATCGGAAGTGTCTAAACTCAGAAGAGTGTTCCTGGAGCCACTATGTAGCAACTTTGGACGTGTGGGTTTTCGCATAGCCCTGCTGGAATTGCCCAAGTCAGTCAGAATGCACAATGGACATTAATGGATGCAGATGATCAGACAGGATGCTTACGTACGTGTTACCTGTCAGGGGCCCTTATCACTTCAGCTGCACACACCCCACATCATTACAGAGCCTCCACCAGCTCGAAGAGTCCCCTGCTGCGATGCAGGGTTCATAGATTCATGAGGTTGTCTCCAAAATCGTACACGTCCATCCGCTCGATACAATTTGAATTGAGACTAATCCGACCAGGCAACATGTTTCCAACAATCCACAGTCCAATGTCGGTGTTGTTGGGCCCAGGCGAGGCGTAAATCTTTGTGTCGTGCAGTCATCAAGGGTACACGAATGGGCCTTCGGCTCCGAATGCCCACACCGATGATGTTTCATTGAATGGTTCGCACGCTGACATTTGTTGATGGCTCAGCATGGGAATCTGCAGAAATTTGCGGAAGGGTTCCGTTTCTGTCATGCTGAACGATCCTCTTCAGTCGTCACTGGTCACGTTCTTGCACCCGGGCGTAGCGATGTCGGAGATCTGATGTTTTACCAGATTGCTGATATTCACGATACATCCGTGAAATGGTCGAATGGGAAACTCCCCACTTCATCGGTAGCTCGGAGATGCTGTGTCCCATCGCTCGTGAGTCGACTGTAACACCACGTCCAAACTCACTTAAATCTTGATAACCTGCCATTGTAGCAGCAGTAACCGATATAACAACTGCGCCAGACACATGTTGTCTTATATAGGCGTTTCCGACCGTAGCGCCGTATTCAGCCTGTTTACATATCTCTGTATTTCAATACGCACGCCATTCCAGGTTCTTGGGCGCTTCAGTGTATGTATCTTTCACTGATCTTTGTATATGATGGACTATCCGGAAGTTACGACATCGCGTAATCCCTGTCAGCTGATCAAAGGCCTAGGATCGTTGCATCATTGCAACTGGCCAATATCAGTGCTCACTAGGCAGTAGCAATATCGAATGCAAGCAGTGATGTTGAGACCCAAAGTTGGTACGAGTGATATGACATTATTTTACAATTATAACTGTAATGCTTCTATATTTTTAACGCCAAGAATATGTCTAACAGGCTTCGCAGCTAAATTAAAACTTCATATTCATGTTAGTGACTACCTGTTTGGCAAAATCTTCTGTTTATCTTTACTTACACATATTCAGTATACACAGAGTGAACATTATAAAACCGACAAACCTCAGGGACCGGTTCCTGACAGGAAAAGGACGAAAAAAAGGTCATATGAACATGTGTCCGGAGAAACATCGTTGTCTCAGTAGATGGCGTTAGGAATGAAAGTTCGTCTAACCACGTGCCATGAGCTCCTTGTGTGTTGCAAGCTGTGTGACTTAGGCAGTGTACTGTAGGCAGGAGAATGGTCTGGAAATCACGTCGGGAACAAGCCGAAATGGTGTCTGTGCGTGGCGAAGCAGATGGAAACGGTCGAGAGGCAGCACGGCTATACCAAAACAAGTACTCTCACAGACACCAACCACACCACACCACATTTCAAGCCATTTTTGGGTGTTTGTGTGATCATGGGCCCTTTCAAACCGACGAATGTATTGGCAGGTCACTTGTCTGGAGCGTGGTTCGTCTCAATATCCCGTAGAATCCGGTCCTCCAGATCTGCTATACGCACAGTCCACCGCCTCTCTGCACGTTCGTCTGTCTGAAAGGACTCATGATCACACAAAGGTCCAAAAAGCACTTGAAATGTTGTGTGGTGTGGTTGGTGTATGTGAGGGGACTTGTTTTGGTGTAGTAGTGATGCCTCTCGATTGTTTCCGTCTTCTCGGCAGTACACAAACACCGTCTCGACTTGTTCCTGACGTGAATAGCGTATCATTCTGCTGTTTATGTGAATGGGGCTAGTGTCGATTAAAAAATAAAGTAGGAAGTAAAACAGCTTTTGGCTGAGTACAATGACATTCTTTGAAATACTTTGGTGTGAAATACTGCTCACGCAAAATATTTTGGTATTCATTGTATCCAGTTCGCTCAATTTCAACCGTAGCTTTTCATAAATAAATAAGGGAAGAGGCGAATCGTGAGTTTGACGGGAGTAGTGTCACCCAGTACTCCTTCCGAGCTTTCTGCTCACAGAAGAGCACATTTCACGAAACAACGACTACGGTGCTCAGCAAAGTCTGCAGTGTCATTTCAGTCGTGAAAAGGCGCCTTCCGAGGCTTTTCTTCCGGGCGGAACAATTGCTAAATTCGCGGGAGCCCAATGCCTCGCAAGGCACGTGCGCAACAAGCTCAAGAAGCCGCGAAGTGCGTGCGCGGATCGTCGCGGCTTAAACTTTTAAAAATTCGTGCCCTCGTAGTCAACTCTTACGAGCTCAGAGCTAAGACCACTTAAAATATTCTTCGCAGCCTTTCCACTGCCGTGGAAAGTCTACAACGGTAAAAAAAGGAGAATAGGTATAGACTTCAGCAATCCAGGAAGAGTGTTTTTACATTTGCGTATGCGTGTGCGTGTCTGTGTGGCTCTGCCAGCGCGTCCACTACAGCACAAGGCGCAGCACTGTTCTGCTCTGCACAAATCATTCCTGGTTAAAGAACAGGAGGGAACTCTATCTTGGAAAGAACAGACCGAAACAATGGTCTTTTATTACCCAGAAGGAATGACAGGGGAACAAATATAGAACAAAGTTAAAGACTAACTTAAAAGGGCCATGTACAAATGTGTAACGTCTATGCAGGGTGTGGGGTGCGTACTGTAAGACCTTCGGTACACACACCATCAGAATATTTGACTTGTCACTCTAGCGATGTAGGCGAGTGTCAGAAATATGTCTCGTGGTCTTATCGTGGCGTGTTTATCTTCTGCCGTTAGGTCAGACGATAGAAATACCACTTGCACGCTTAGAGTAGCAGATTGACGGTGACCAACTTTAAACAGAGCTTGATTAATTTTCACACACATTTATTAAAATAATAACAATCATAAAAATAACTTAACTTGGTTCTGGATGCTATTTACAATTGCCAATCTGAAGTTCCTTTGGTCTTGGTACGTTAATCTTATTCTCACATATCTCTGATACTTGACAAAGTGTCTATACATTTCTCTTCATGGCTATGTACAGGAATATGATAATCTTATTTGGCGCAGACTGAATCGTAACTATAGATTAGTATAGACTAATGCTGACAAATGCAGACTGGTGCAGACTGGTGCAGACTGGTACAGACTGGTGCAGACATATGCAGACTCACTAATCGGAGGTCTGTACACTCGTTATAATACCTCGCGCGTTCAGGTATCACTGCGCGAGTGTGATCCGCGAGGAGAAAAGGTTCTACGTTAGCAGCAATGTCATGGCAATCTCATATTAATACGTGGATCGGCGGAAGCAGAATTTGGTCCATCTCTTAAGACAGCGCCATCTCGTAGTGCAGAGACGGCCGAGCGCTGCGCCTGCGCTGTTGTGTACGCGCTGACTACGCGGAACTATGTACACAACAAAGGGTTAAATCGTCAAGTGTCCACTACATTTTACGGCCGTCAGACATAGTAAGAGATAGTTAACAGAGAGAACACGCTTCGTTCGAAACCTGAACGTGATGCCCGAACGTAAACGTCATTCTTTACTTCAAGAGTATTAGAGTCATCACCTCTTCAGTTTCAGTGAAAAGATGGCTTTGGAAGGATTACAGTTCATATCATTTACTTCATTTACGTAGTTCGTAATTACCACATGCCCTAACAATGTGCAGACCCATCCACGCTGATATTAGTAGTTACATTCAGTTCTACTTACACGCTGAAGCTTGTCATTGCTGAATTGCTTTCCCAAATGAAACTAAGACGCAATAGAGGTTCACGGTAGCCTTAACAATTGTTCAAGTAGTAATATAACCCGCTGATAGATGCTAGTGCATAAGAATAATGACAATGGTTTGCACCATGATTTCGTATGTAAATAGCCGGCCGCTGGTGGCCGAGCGGTTCTGGCGCTACGGTCTGGAACCGCGCGACCGCTACGGTCGCAGGTTCGAATCCTGCCTCGGGCATGGATGTGTGTGTTGTCCTTAGGTTAGTTAGGTTTAAGTAGTTCTAAGTTCTAGGGGACTTATGACCTCAGCAGTTGAGTCCCATAGTGCTCAGAGCCATTTGAACCATTCGTATGTAAATACGTACACTCTCGGCGAATAAATCTAATAATCATTCACTCTTCTCTGCTATTAGACGTAGAACTTCCAAACTCACATTTGATCAACATCTGCCAACCTTCCATACCCTTATGGTGCGACTGGGTTGCATACGACTGATGGGACTAGACTGCGTAAGACTGTTCCACGCGAAACCATAACGAAGACTGCCCTCGGTCTACACAAAGGCGCGATAACAACAGTGCTTGGACATGGTGAAGAGAAGCAGCAAGACAATGCTTCCTGTTGTAAATGGCGCGGTCATCCCGGAATGTTATGGAGAACTGGAGATGGATTAGGGATGCGATTGCCCGCCGTACCAATGTCGACTGTAGCACCAGCGTTAGAAACGAATTTGTAGTCTTTAGCCAAGAGACAATTGTATAGCGAATTCTCACTATGTGCGTGTCACTGAAGATTCTCTCGCACTGTGGAACTTTGCGGCAATGATCGCCATTGTCTTTAGTTGTCGTGCTGGCAGCATGTTACTGCTTTGTCTGTACTAGGACGGCGGAGCAGGTAACGGGTTTTGATTGACTGGAGGACATGCGACGGCAAATGGCTGATGGTTCAATGTGGATTATAAGGGCTACGGCGAATGAGGGAGACCCTGCCACAAATATGAGGTGTCTCCTGGTTTCATAAAATAGTTTGACATTTTGCATGAGGTATGCTATTTTATATGGAGCAGATGTAACAATGGAATGGTCTATTTCGACATGTCGAAACATAGCCTGAAATTTTTCACACAGTAACAATACACTGAAAGAAACGCTCTGTCAAAATTTTACCTGGTAAGGTGCGCTGCAAGTTTTTAAAAATATTGTTAAAATTACTCATTTTTGGGGCAAAAAGCGGTTTGCATAGCCCTCCCTGCTTAGCGTGCGAATCAACGAATAAGCAGTCCTAGCCGTGACAAGAGAACGTAGCGCCGCGTAGCTCGAAATAAAAGCTGCAGACACACGGAGTTTAAGCGCTTAAACCATACTTAAGCCATATTTTATTAACAATGAAAGAGTTCCTTGTTTATTCCCTGCAGTCATCACAAAAATTTGAAGGGTATGCAGGATGACGAAAATAAACATTTTCCTTACATCAGGCACACCAGAAAAAAGAAAAACTTAATGCATTCAGGCACTTCACAGTAATTATTAGTTTTATTTAGACTGAATTCTGACGCAGTAAGAAATAGTCGTGGCCAGTTTTCTACACTTATGTGTTTCAGGCATACTTGCTCAAATTCGTAATCGTGGTGATGCAAACTGACAGTGCAGTAATGACAGAAGCTAAACAATATTGTTCCGCTGATGAACTTGAAATAACAAGAGGTATCGGAAACCATATTGTCCAACAATTTTCTGAAAAATGCTTTATACCCTCAAAAAGTTTCTTTATCGAAATTCTGAATCACACTACTAGCTACAGATCACATACGGATTATATTGACAGCCTTTCTGTCACCCTCGTCAAGAAAGAGGTGTCATGTAGAGGCCAAGAGTCCAGCAATAGCACTGAACTGTTTTATGCCACTGGTGAAAAGTCGTTTGAGATGTAATATTGAAAATTATAGTCTCGCATTATTCCAGATTTTGTTGCGTCGATTACAAGATTTTTGCAACTAAATAGTCTCTTTTTTTAATATTTGATCCTAGTTGGCACTGAGTTTCCCAAAGACAGATATAAAGCTGCGGAAACAGTAATCCAACAGTAATCCACTGATACTTATTACGGGCATTGTTTTATATGAATGTGTCACAGCATTTATCGACTTTATCGACTGCACAAGCAACTCTGCCATTTTTCTTTTTTGCTCGAAATGATGAAGTATGGTCTGAACGCAGTTCTTGCACGAAACCTGACTGATTGGCTTTACCGAGTTCATTCCATAAGAATTGCGACCACTTTTTTTCTGACGCAACGGTACGCCACAGCGTGTTGTAACCGGCTGGGCTAAGTGGAGGGGGGTGTTAGCTTCAAAACGCTCTTTGCCTCATTCGGCTGCGAGCTGCCGGAGAGTCAGGACGTGCGTTTCTGTCAATCCCGTTTTGAGTTTATGTAACACGGCACAATGGATCATTCTGTACAGCAACGTTACGCTATCAAAAAAATGGTTCAAATGGCTCTGAGCACTATGGGACTTAAGTTCTGAGGTCATCAGTCCCCTAGAACTTAGAACTACTTAAACCTAACTAACCTAAGGACATCACACACATCCATGACCGAGGCAGGATTCTAGCCTGCGACCGTAGCGGTCGCGCGGTTCCGGACTGTAGCGCATAGAACCGCTCAACCACCCCGGCCGGCCGTTACGCTATCAAATTTTCCGTTAAACTTGAGAGGTCCGCCAACGAAACGTTTCCATTACTTCAGCCTGCCTTTGGGAATGATCGCCTGTCCAAATCACAAGTTTTCCGATGGCACTAGTCGTTCATGGAGGGCCGAGAGGAGGTCACCGACGAACCTCGCAGTGGACGGCCATCAACCGCACGAGTCGACGGAAATGTGACGCCTGTGCACGATTGTTTGAACTCTGACAGACGGCTGAGCCTTCAATTGATGGCACAAACTCTAAACATGTCAAAAACAATCGTTTTCCGCATTGTGACCGAAGATTTGAACATGAGAAAGGTGTGTGTGAAACTGGTCCCAAAAGTGTTGACCGACGAACACAAGCAATGCCAGTGCTTTGGTGCCGAGAAATGTTGGAAATGTGTGAAAATGATCCCCATTTTTAAACTCAGTTATCACTGGTGATGAGTCGTGGTTTTTTGAGTACAACCCTGAGACAAAAAGGCAGAGTTCAGAGTGGCACACTCCATCGTCGCCCCATCCCAAAAAGGCACGCATGAGCAAGTCCAGAATCAAACCATACTCATTGTCTTCTTTGGCGTCAGAGGCATTGTCCACCACGAATTCTTACCTACTGGGACTACAGTGAACTCAGCTTTCTACTTGGAAGTGCTCAAAAGACTGAAAAGGAGGGTCTCGCGCTGCCAAAGCGACATCAAGGACACACGGAAAGTTCACCATGACAACGCGCCGAGTCACAGCGCCTTCATTGTCAATGACTTCCTGGCCAGGACCAAGACCCCATAGGTTCCCCAGCCTCCCTACAGTCCTGACCTGGCTCCCGCTGACTCTTGTTTTTTTTGTTTCCTCAGTTAAAAGGAGTCATGAAAGGAAAATATTGGGACACAATTGAAAGCATCCAGGCGCATCTTACATCAGCTCTAAAAGACATTCCGGAAAAGGCATTCCAGGATGCCTTGCAGTCATGGAAACACCGCCTCCAGAAATGTATCGATGCAAGAGGGTGCTATTTTGAAAATTTTTCATTATTTGTACGAATATATTTAATAAATGATTTTTTGTGGATTTGGTCGCATTACTTATGGAACGCACCTTGTATACACAGCATTTTAGGAGATAGCAAGAAGTTTCGTCTTCATGTCAGCTACGAATTTTTCTATAGTACTACCTGTTAATGATATCTCCTCTATAGTTTTATTTGAAGTAAACGTCATAAATTTACGACTTTCTTTTCTGTATAATTTTCTGAATCTGTTTAACTAGGACTGGACTGGAAATCAGTTATGTTCATCTCACTTGCAATTCACAGGGTCCAGTCTCGTGGATCTCACTTCATAATGATGCAATGACTCTCAAAATCAGTTCTAAATATTTCCTATAGCTCTTCTTTCACACTTTGACGAGTTTTATTTTCGTGGATATTTCATAATTTGTGTAAATCTTTCTTACATATATACAGTTCACGTTCAGGTTTTACGAACTGAAGCCGGCTTTACGCACAGCTCAACTTTAAGCATTTTCTCCATCCTCCGTTTAATCAAAACATTTACAGCCTTTCCTTTGTCTCGGAAAGCTATTACTGTACGTACTTTCTTTGGGCCAGGTAGGTACTATATTTTTGGTTTGCACTTCAGTGAGTACAACAGTTATCGTTCAAACCACACATAATACAGTCTTTTCTGTTTCCTCTAATGTTGCCACAGTTTCTAGCGAAATGTTAATATCATTCGAATGAATGTCCTAGAAAATAACCAATAAAGAATATGTATGTAGGGCTTCAGGAGAAGTAAATGATTTCGATTGCGTACCATGTTCTTAATATTACATCTTTGCACGGTTGGGAACGTTAATTCGAACCCACATTAACTGTGAAACTTTGGAATGTGTACAAAGGCAGATGCTGTTAGCAAGCACTTACGAAGAAAACACAAAGAAAATTAATTCAGTTTAAACACCATCGTGAACACTCAGCGACACCGCAAAGGTAGGTGCTAACTACTATGGATATTAAATGAATAGCAAATCTGAGCTAATATTAACTGTGAATTGTATCACAGAAACTAACAACGGAATCTGAAATAGGCTTTACAAATTATGATGGCGTTGTGCCACGTTATCTGTTTACCTGTGTGCTGTCAACTAAGGCTATGGTGTCTGCTGTGTTGTGCATGTGCTGTCCGCTACAGCTACGATAGGTGTTCTCCAGCGCCTGATAAGCTATGAATTTGACAATTTTCGACATTTTAAAAACAAAAAATTCTTGCAGTGTGTCATAGTAGCTAAAATTTTGACACTGTTTTTTTCGCTGCATTGCTTCTGTATAAAAAATTTCAGCGCAGGTTTGGACACGTTGGCTTGGAGCGTTCCCTTGTAAGTAGGTTACGATGGCAGTTGTTTTCGCTTCTAAAGACTATTCAGGCTGGTAGATTAGTGGTATGGACAGTTTCATCTAGGTATTTCCGGTAATAATATCTGGTAAGTGGAAAGCAGTGTTTTTTAAATAGTAGGATTTTGGAAGTTGTGCTGTATTCCAATATTATGAAATGCCTTGACGAAAACGATCTGTTGAGATATAACTAACACGAATTCAGAAAATCTCTTTCTTGTGAAACAGGACTGCCTCTTTATTACCAGTAAATAATGGATGCTATAGACAGGAGTCAACTTGATTCTGTATATCTTGATTTCCAGAGGGCTTTTGGCACCGTTTCTTAGAAGTGGCTTCTAATAAAATTGAAGGTTACGGTATATCGTCTCATCTATGAGACTGGATTCGTGATTTCTTGTCAGGAAGTTCACAGTTCGTCGTAATTGACGGGAAGGCACCACGTGAAACCGATATTATGTCTGGGATTCTCCAAGGGTTGTAGGCGCTCTGCCGTTTTTAATCTATATTAATTAGAAGAGTGCAGACGATGCTTTCGTTTACCTTCTAGTAAAATTATTAAGAAATCAGAACGAATTACAAATAAATATACAGGTTGCTTCTCCCAACAGACGTCCGGTACATTTTCTGTTTTGTTTAGAATTGTATTTGCAATATTGTTTTTGCAGTACGTAGATACAGTCGGCCAGACCAAGTACTGGTCATATCACTTTTCATTTGACGCCCAGTACCAATGGAAAGCGCCTGTATGTTTCCAGTTGCAAAAAGAAAGAAATAAGTAAAACAAAATGGCGATATTTTTCACAACCATTCGATAGAGCTGTTCCACGTTAGTCTAATGCGATATTAGTTTCAACGACATGTACTAACAGGGACAGAAAAATGCGAAGAATAACCGTTTCTCCAGCAGTGACTTAGCGCTTGAGTAGTTAATGGTGATGTATGGGGGAAGCAGACAACGCGGGCAGGGAGGCGCATAAGAAGCGGCAAGGAGGGCAAGGAAGACGTGGTGCAAAAATGATTATCGACATTGACGCTAGCTGAACTGTGTTCAGTGTAGCGTCTCAGTTGGCGTCGCCCTCTAGTATGCTGCAGGTCGCCATTTAAAACCGGACCATCGGAAGTTATTTATTATTTAGTATTTGTCACTGCTGGAACGTTCGCAGAACTTCTTATGTTTATAATATTTGCATATTCTGTAATATTCAATATCTGAATAATAGCAGCGCTCTCCATCTAGGAACTGAGTTTTGTTCTGGATGTACGTCGAGGTTCGTAATAAATTTGCTTACAGTGGTATGTGTTGTATTTCATTGACTACCCTGGTTTTAGGTCTGGACTTCATTATGGTTGCGACGTGACATTCTTTGATGCAGGCGCTACATACTTCAAAATATACACATCACCGTGGTTCCATTTCAGCACTGTTGAAGCCGTCGCCTAAGGTAGTGGGAACCGGAATACAAGTAGTATACCGTTCCCAAAGGCCGTGCATTTAGGAAGTCAGTAGCTTCCAAAACAGCACCAAGTCAGCTGCCCGTCAGGCGTCCATCAATGTTTTCTGGAGCTGCTGGTCAGAACCTGACGAAATCGCTCAAAGCCTTCTACCAAGTCTTCAGATACAACATTTGGAATGATATGATCTGTCTGGTGAAAGTGTACTTTTACTTGGACGGCACAGCCCAGCAGTGGTTCGAGAACCACGAAGAGAAGCTCCATAGCTGGGACAAATTGCCGGCATTGTGGCCGAGTGGTTCTAGGCGCTACAGTCTGGAACTGCGCGACCGCTACGGTCGCAGGTTCGAATCCTGCCTCGAGCATGGATGTGTGTGATATCCTTAGGTTAGCTAGGTTTAAGTATTTTTAAGTTCTAGGGGACTGATGACCTCAGAAGTTAAGTCCCATAGTGGTCAGAGACATTTGAATTTGGGACAAATTCCAGGCCAAACTGAAGTAGAAATTTGGTGAAAATTGATAGCAAGTCCGCTTAACGGAGGAACAATCGAAGTGCACAGCTCACAGCCATAGAGAAACGATAGTCTTACATGCGGAATTTTTTGACTCTATGCCAGATTGTAAATACGAATATGTCAGAAGCCGGCAAAATATCATACTTGACGAAAAGAGCCGCAACGGATATGTGCCAGGCTCTTCATGTCAAGGATGTCACAAAGACCAGGAATTCATGAAGTGGGCAAAGCAGTTTATTCAGTCATAGAATAGGTTGGTTGGTTGGTTTGTGGGGGTTAAAGGGACCAGACTGCGATGGTCATCGGTCCCAGTCATAGAATAATCCAGACTGTGGAAGTATTGCAAACGTCGAGGATAGCAACAGAAAAGTGTATGACGGACTCCTGAATGTGATCCTTATGACAGTTGTGGAAGGCCATCAGGACCTGATCTCTCTCATGCAACAGCAAGACAGAGAAGAGATATATCGGTATATGAGCAATTGGGAGAATAAGCAAGAAACAGCTGCCATCTGTGTCAGCTGTATACGTCAAGAGACAGAAGAGAATGTTGAAGAACTGTTGTATCAGTCTTTATCACCACTCTCAGCCGCCAATCAAATGCAGCAGTAAGAATGAACTCGGCCAACTCGAACTTATGCCAACGCCATTCAACGACAACTCAGCATCCGAACACAGGTACAACCAACTCCTCCGCCAAGTATAACGCTAGTTTGTTTCCACTGCGGACGCCCTGGTTACGTTGTACGCTATTGCAGAGAAAGAATATGAGTTTTCGACGTCCACTGCGCCGCCAGTCGTCAACCATCAGAACAGTTCTGTCATGAGCATCCCCAGCTCGTACGTAAAGGGATGTGTGTAGGAACAGCGAAACTAGTCCAGGAAGGGCACTTTGTGCAATCACCGAATGATTGTGCTCTGCTATCACTACATGCTATACATCGGTGCAAACTACTATCAAAATGCCAAAAGGAGCTGTCCTGACTGAAGAACAACGTCGGAACTAGCTGTTCTGCCATAATTTTCATGCGCTTACAAATCCAGAGCGGAGAAATGAGAGACCAGAAAGTCCATGGTAAAATATTTTGTCAACACTGGGGATCATTCAGCAATTACCCAGCAAGCTAAATGACAGATAATCCGGAAGGAGATAAAGAATATGTTGTAAAATGATATCACAGAATCTTCAGAGAGTCCTTGGACCTTTCCTTGGTCCTTGTAATGATGGAAGGTGGCATATGGCCTTTCTGCGTCAACTACCATCAACTGTGGACAAGCAGAAAGGCTACTGGCAATTCAAGTTTGTTGAGGCCTACCGGGAAAAGACTACCTTCAGATCTGCTGGCACTGTCTATGAGTTCAAAGTAATACCATTTGGCCACCTTCAAACAAATGATGGTCATACTTGTTTTGTAAATAAAACCGCCTCTTCCTGGTGCCGCTTAATTTATTTTTCCGAGATACGTTTAGCCTTTTTATTGTTCCAAGACATCATGAGGGGGTTCTATAACGATACAGTTTTGTTAATTTTAGATTATCAAACAGTTTACATCTCGTATCAATGCAGAGTCTCGCGGCGATAACATTGAATAAAATGTTCTCGGGTCTCCAACCGAGTCAATTGCTTAAAACTACACGAGCTTTCGGCCAAGCACTCCTTGGCCATTGTCAAGTGGTATGACTGCCAGTGGGCTGTTGGTGCGCCCTTATATACGATAGCTGCTGGCTTTGACGTCACTGGTGCCCTTGACATTGCCATATATGGACATGTTCTGAGTCGGCGAATACTGTGGGTTTCTGTGCTGGATGATGATGGCTGGTGGCGTGCAGGTACAGGTCTGTGTGGGTGGGTTTTCTGTAGACGCTGTGGCCAAGGCACCCATTTCGTTTACGGTGGACAAGGACGTCGAGGAAGTGCAATGCATTATCTTTTTCCACCTCCATGGTGAACTGGATATTACTGTTGATGCCATTGAGGTGTTCCAAAAACTCGTCTAGTTTTCGCGTCCGTGTGGCCAAATGACGAACGTGTCGTCGACATATAAAAAGAAACACTTCGGCTTCAATGGCGCAGTATCTATGGCAATATCCTCAAAATTCTCCATGAAGGGGTTTGCAACAACTGGAGCCAACGGACTACCCACTGCTACACCGTCTGTCTGATCGTAATACTGGCCGTTGTACACGAAATAGGAGGACGTAAGAGTGTGTCTAAATAGCTCCACCACGTCACTTACAAAGTACTGGGAAATTAGGTCCCAACCGTCTTTGATATTCACATTCGTAAACAGCGCCACTACATCAAATCTGACCATAATATCATCCTCACTAAGGCGTAGACGGTTGATTCGGCTGATAAATTCTGCTGAGTTTTTTATACACTGCTGGCCACCGTAAATGCAACACCAAGAAAGACAAGAGGTAGCACAACAAAATTTATTTTGTAGATAACATGTTGACCAAGTATCAAATGATAACGTTTACAGACGTCTGTCACATGTGGTTCCTGCCAGAATCAGTAGCCAGAGTACCCGCCATTGCTGGAGATCACCGCTGCCACACGTCTCGGCATTGAGTCAAAGAGACGTTGGATGTGCTCCTGGGGTACAGCAGCCCAAGCAGCTTCCACACGTTGCCAAAGATCATCTGCTGTGGCAGCTGGGGATGTAATCTGGGTCACTCGTTGAGCAACCATGGACCACATGTTTTCTATCGGCGAAAGATCCGGAGAGCGAGCCGGCCAGGGAAGCAATTCAATCTGGTTATTGACGAAGAACCTTTGGACAATGCGTGCCACGTGTGGTCGCGCATTATCCTGTTGAAATATGGCTGTGGCCGAGCCCTGAAGGTAAGGAAGGACAACTGGCTCCAGCACCTCGGATATGTAGCGCCGGCTATTTAAAGTACCGGCAATGTGTACTAGAGGCGTGCGAGAGTAATATCCAATACCGCCCCATACCATAATACCCGGTGCAAGACCAGTGTGGCGGTGCATAATGCAGCTGTCCAGCATCCTCTCTCCACGGTGTCTCCACACTCGAATCCGACCATCGTGGTGCTGCAGACAGAAGCGTGCCTCGTCAGTAAAGACAACGTCATTCCATTCTGCCGTCCACATCCGTCTGTCATCACACCATTGGCGACGGAGACGTCTGTGGTTCTGCGTCAGTGGTAGACGAAGCAATGGACGTCTTGCGGACAGACTACTCTGCTGTAAACGGCGTCGAATGGTACGCGCAGACACTGGATGATGCGTTACAGACGCAATGTGTTGTGCTATGGTTCGGGATGTCACTGAGCGATCCGTCACTGCCATGCGCACAATTTGCCTATCAGCACGTGCAGTGGTGCACCGAGGTGAATGCGATCGACCACGTCGGTCCGTCGTACCCTCCTGCATCCAACGGTCACATGTCCGCATTACAGTTGTTTGGTTTCATCCAACACGACTAGCGATTTCTCTGTATGATAATCCACAATCTCGGTAAGCCACTATCCTTCCTCTGTCGAACTCGGATACTTGATCAAAAGATGTTCGCTGTTGTCTACGAGGCATAACTGATCGTCTTGTGAAACAACCACAAGGTAAACACACGTGCCGAACGTACACTCGTCGAAATCTCCAAGCCTTAAATGGCGCTATGAGGTGGCGCCACAGGCGCGCGTGATGTTCGTCTGCGCTGAAATTCTAATCAGTTGCATATCCCATCGCTGCAAACTCATGGTGTAAATTTCACTTGATTCAGACGCTTCCTTCAGGGTGTTGCATTTACGGTGGCCAGCAGTGTATGATGTTCGCAGTGTCCCACATGTGGAGCGAGGAGCTTGGGCAAGTACTTCGCCAACTTGTATGTTGGAGAACCTATTGTGGACACAATAAGTCGAAATGGCGTCCCGTCCTTGTATATCTTCGGTAAACCATAAGCAGTAGGTGGTCTAGGCGCCTTACCGAAGATTACGGGTCCTTGATGGACAACCTGTTCCGACTTCCGACGTCTTAAATCTACAATGAATTTTGCTTTGTGGATGACACTATCTTTTCTCTAAGACACTAAAAGAACAGCTACACCAACTGATAACTGTATTAAAATGTGTTCGCATTGGAGTGCTCCACCTCCTCTCATAAAAGTGCCTTTCCTAGCCAATGAAATGCATGAAATAGGGCACCTCTATAATAGCGATGGAGTCTACCTTGATCCAGATAAAATAAGAATGGTCACAGATTGCCTGATTCTTCAGCACATTCATGATATAGGATTTATCGGAATGTTCTCGTACTACCGGCGATTCATACTAAACTCCTGTACCAAGTCATGTCCCTAGCAAGAACTATAGCAGGGGAAGTGAAAGAGAACATGTTATTATAGTAGGTCCTGGTAAGGAAATATTTAGCCCACTCAGCAAAAGAAGGCCGACAGAAGAAGTCACATCAGAACCAAATGTTGAGGTTGCCGAATGCCTTCCAGATGTACCATAATTTAAATGGTGGATGAGAATTTACCAACAAAGATAAGGACAAATTTGTCCCCCCCCCCCCCCCCCAATGAACCATGGACCTTGCCGTTGGTGGGGAGGCTTGCATACAGATAGCCGTACCGTAGGTGCAACCACAATGGAGGGGTATCTGTTGAGAGGTCAGACAAACGTGTGGTTCCTGAACAGGGGCAGCAACCTATTCTGTAGTTGCAGGGGCAACAGTCTGGATGATTGACTGATCTGGCCTTGTAACACTAATCATAACAGCCTTGCTGTGCTGGTACTGCGAACGGCTGAAAGCAAGGGGAAACTACAGCCGCAATTTTTCCCGAGGGCATGCAGCTTTACTGTATGGTTAAATGATGATGGCGTCCTCTTGGGTAAAATATTCCGGAGGTAAAAAAGTCCCCCATTCGGATCTCCAGGCGGCGACTACTCAAGAGGACGTTGTTATCAGGAGAAAGAAAACTGGCGTTCTACAGGTCGGAGCGTGGAATGTCAGATCCCTTAATCGGGCAGGTAGGTTAGAAAATTTAAAAAGGGAAATGGGTAGCTTAAAGTGAGATATAGTGGGAATTAGTGAAGTTCGGTGGCAGGAGGAACTAGTCCTCAAATGGCTCTGAGCACTATGCGACTTAACTTCTGAGGTCATGAGTCGCCTAGAACTTAGAACTAATTAAACCTAACTAACCTAAGGACATCACACACATCCATGCCCGAGGCAGGATTCGAACCTGCGACCGTAGCGGTCACGCGGTTCCAGACTGAAGCGCCTTTAACCGCACGGCCACACCGGCCGGCAACTAGTCCTCTGGTCAGGTGAATACATGGTAATAAATACAAAATCAAAAAGGGGTAATGCAGGAGTAGGCTCAATAACGAATAAGAAAATAGGAATGCGGGTAAGCTACTACAAACAGCATAGTGAACGTACTATTGTGGCCAAGATAGACACGAAGCCCACGCCTACCACAGTAGTACAAGTTTATTTGCTGACTAAGCTCCGCATATGATGAAGAGATTGATGAAATGTAGGATGAGATAAAAGAATTTATTCAGATAGTGAATGGAGACGAAAATGTCATGGGTGATTGGAATTCGATAGTAGGAAAGGGAAGAGAAGGAAACGTAGTAGGTGAATATGGAATAGGGGTAAGGAATGAAAGATGAAGCCACCTGGTAAAATTTTGCACAGCACATAACTTAATCATGGCTTACGCTTGGTTCAAGAATCATAAAAGAAGTTTGTATGCATGGAAGAAGCCTGGAGACATTGACAGGTTTCAGATAGATTATATAATGGTAAGATAGAGATTTAGGAACCAGGTTTTAAATTGTTAGACGTTTCCAGGGGCAGATGTGGACTCTGACCACAATCTATTGGTTATGAACTGTAGATTAAAACTAAAGAAACTGCAAAAAGGTGGGAATTTAAGGAGATCGGACCTGGATAAACTGACAGAACCAGAGGTTTTAGAGAGTTTCAGGGAAATCATTAGGGAACGATTGACATGAATGGGGGAAAGAAGTACAGTAGAAGAAAAATGGGTAGCTTTGAGAGATGAAATAGTGAAGGCAGCAGAGGATCAAGTAGGTAAAAAGACGAGGGCTAATAGAAATCCTGTGCTAACAGAAGAGATACTGAATTTAACTGATGAAAGGAGAAAATACAATACAAAAATGCAGTAAATGAAGCAGGCAAAAAGGAATACAATCGTCTCAGAAATGAGATTAACTGAAAGTGTAAAATGGCTAAGCTGGGATGGCTGGAGGACAAATATAAGGTCGTAGAGGCGCATATCACTAGGGGTAAGATAGATATTGCCTACAGGAAAATTAAAGAGACCTTTGGAGAAAAGAGAACCACTTGCATGAATATCAAGAGCTCAGATGGAAACCCAGTTCTAAGCAAAGAAGGGAAAGCAGAAAGGTGGAAGGAGTATATAGAGGGTCTATACAAGGGCGATGTTCTTCAGGACAATATTATGGAAATGGAAGAGGATATATATGAAGATCAAATGAGAGATATGATACTGCGTGAAGAGTTTTACAGAGAACTGAAATACCTAAGTCGAAACAAGGCCCCAGTAGTAGACAACATTCCATTAGAACCACGGATAGCTTTGGGAGAGCCAGTCCTGACAAAACTCTACCATCTGGTGAGCAAGATGTATGATACACGCGAAATACCCTAAGAATTCAAGAAGAATATAATAATTCCAGTCCCAAAGAAAGCAGGGGTCGACAGATGTGAAAATTACCGAACTATCAGTTTAATAAGCCACAGCCCCAAAATAGTAACACGAATTCTTTACAGACGAATGGAAAAACCGGTAGAAGCTGACCTCGGGGAAGATCAGTTTCGATTCCATACAAATGCTGGAACACGTGAGGCAATACTGACCCTACGACTTATCTTAGAAAATAGATTAAGGAAAGGCAAACCTACGTTTCTAGCATTTGTAGACTTAGAGAAAGGGTTTGAAAATGTTGACAGGAATACTCTCTTACAAATTCTGAAGGTTCAGGGGTAAAATACAGGGAGTGAAAGGCCATTTACAATTTGTACAGAAACCAGATGCGAGTTATAAGAGTCGAAGGGCTTGAAAGGGAAGCAGTGGCTGGGAAGGGAGTGAGACAGGGTTGTAGCGTATCCCCAATGTTATTCAATCTGTATATCGAGCAAGCAGTAAAGGAAACAAAAGAAAAATTCGGAGTAGGAATTAAAATCCATTGAGAAGAAATAAAAACTTTGAGGTTTGCCGATGACATTGTAATTCTGTCAGAGACAGCAAAGGACCTGGAAGAGCAGCCAAACAGAATGGACAGTGTGTCGAAAGGAGGATATAAGATGAACATCACCAAAGGCAAAACGATGATAATGGAATGTAGTCGAATTAAATCAGGTGATGCTCAGGGCATTAGATTAGGAAATGAGACGCTTAAAGTAGTAAATGAGTTTTGCTATTTGGGGAGCAAAATAACTAATGATGGTCGAAGTAGAGAGGATATAAAATGTACACTGGCAGTAGCAAGGAAGGCGTTTCTGAAGAAGAGAAATTTGTTAACATCGAGTATAGATTTAAATGTATTTTTGTTATCTTTGTTCCTTGAGAAAAGCTATTTAAGATCTCTAAAACGAAATGTGTAATTATTTTTATCTTTCAAAATGGTCCTTAAATAGTTTTATTTTCAGAAGCTAATGGTGAATGTTTATCAGTTACATTTTTTGGACATTCAAAACTATCTTCAAGAATATAATCTATAGAAGAATTATCAGAAGTTTTTATCACACCAAAATCTAATTTATTTTTCCCTTCATAATTTCAATGTGGTACATATTGACTCATAGCCCAGCCATATACATTATTTTTTCTAAATATGTTAAATAATTGGATTTTTCTTTTCATCTAAATCTTTCAAATATTTAGTACATGCTTTTACATATATATTACAATATTCAGGTATACCATGTCTAATAACTCCTTCAAACGTAAATATCATATCATAATCATCTAATAATTGTAATTTATCTTTACTCAGATTTAACATTGGATCCCAACCTAAACCTGCCACAATAAAATACCAAGGTGGAAGAAATCATAACTTCTGTACAAGTTTCTCTAAAATTTTCAAAAACATCAGATAAAAAGTATCAGTTCTGAGATATAATTCCTGACTTTCACCAAGTTTTTTTATATTACATTTTCATGTTTATTATCTTCATCAAAACAACATCAATTCTTGTGTCAGTGGTAGATAGATTTCTTAAAATTTTCTCCCATGCCTTTTTTAATTACTAAATGTACTGGACTTTCTAGGAAAAATATTCTGATTTTCGTCACTAATTCTTCCTTTAATTCGATGAAAGTATGTTGGGACTTGAAACAATAAATATAAATATTACAATGAACCTCATATATCTATCTTCACTGTTAAGCATTCAATTTATTTCATCTACATCATAACCACGAATTTTACAAACAAACGGGCTTCATAATGTAGAACTTGCATAAGTAAATTGCCAAAGATAAGTGGATATTTTGGTTTTAAATTAATGTTATTACATAATGAACCTAAAAATTTTCACAGTTTAGTAGGAATGATGATTTTTTTGTTTTTTGTGAATAATGAAATTGACATAATGAATATGTTTGTGATTTAGCATAAAACTATTGTTTTTCACAGTTTAATGATTCCATTTCTTCGATTGCAGAATATAAACTACCAATTCCTTTGCTGTATTACTTCAAACATTTAATAAATTTTTATGTGAATGTGGTCCCTATATGCAACTATATCTTTGTACTGTACATTCAAATCATTAAAGTATGACAAAACTCACTTGTTTCAAGTTTTTTATAATTCATTGTATATTACTTTTCTGGATCAGCTTGAAAATTATTCATCGTTAAAAACAAACTTCCAAATTTCAGCATAAATAATAACTGGAACTTTCACTGTGATCTTGATAACTTCTAAAACCTATATAACAAATTTTAACTGATAATTCAGCTTTTAATGGTTTGTTAACTAAACAACTTTCAATATGTTTGTTTAATTTCCTTTACACTTAAAATCTATGAAGCAGTTATAATAAATAATTTATACACCTGCAAGTTGTTTTCAATGAACTGGAACTAATTGTGTGACCTTTTTTATTCAGCAATATGTGATTACTTTCATCTTTAAAAGATTTGTCTGGTTTACACTTAGGTGTTTTCAATGACTATACTTGGTATCTTTCACCAAATGAATAATCATTAATAGATACATTAATTTGAGCCTCAGTTTCTGGAAATCTTCAACTATAGTGAGAAATTGCAATTCGTGAGTCTTCTGATAAATATTGAGTGCAACATTTTTATATTTTGTAACTCTGTCCACTTTTTTATGTACAGGAGAAAATGCAGGTTTTTACAGACCACTGGCTTCCTTTTATTTCATTGTTATTAATACTAGCATAAGCTTTTTTATTTTTTATTATTTCTGGTAATTCGATCAAAGATGAACTTATTGGAATGTAATCATTGATAACTGACTGTAATCGAATAATTTAGACTCCAACTACATCCTTGAGCTCCAAATTCAGACATTTGTGATATATTTTCAATTTCATCATATTTGTAACTTTTGACCAAATTTATTTCATTCATGATTATAATTATGTGGTTGATATTTTAATACCATTCTTTCTTCATAATCTGATGATTTCATTTTAATATCACAAAAAGTATAAAATTAAGTTTCAGTCCATTATGGAAGTTTATTTCTTTCTCTTTTTCATATTTTAGTACATGATGCATTCCTATATAATTTGTGATCAATGAAGTTAACATTGTTGTTTAAATTTATAGTCTGTAATCTAATTTCGAGTTGTTAATTAATTAGAATGTGATTAACCATTTTTTGTTTCCTGACTATATCTGTAGAGATCGAAAATATATTTTACAATTGCTTACTTTCATCATATTAGATTTTCATTATTTTTAATTTCAAAATGAGAACGAGTCTCAAAATATTTTTCTTAACATTATGATGCTTGCTTATAAAAGCAATTAAACCATTACTAAATCGAATAAATTTGTGTCTCTTACAAAAATCTCAGAGATTAACAATCATGAACTGTCTCAATTTGCTCAAAATTTATAAGAGAAAACTTTTTTTAAGAAAATGAAAAATTCTGATTATGAAAATGTAAAATAAATGGATAATTTTGAGCCTATTTCTAAGTAATGGGGCCAAAACTTTAGGTATTACTAGATGATGTTACTTTAAGTTCTATCGCAATTTTTTAAAATTTTTGATACATTCTGGAATACAATTTTTACATTTGCTTAAATATTTGACTATTGATGATGAATTTGAGTAAAATCGTTGGAAATTTTTAATTAATGTACATCTAAATCTTTATTTATTTGCTGTAATGAATTTGAACTCAATTTCGATAATGCTATATGTATTCTTTAGTTGTCTTCCAAATTACAATTTTTATATTTGCTAGTAAGCTTACCTCCAGATTAGGAATTTGGCTAAAAACAATAGAAAATTCTTGAGAATTAATATATTTATCACACTGAGTTTGCTCATAATTTTCCTACAATAATAATATTATGAATGTTAATCATTGGAATCATTTTTATATCTACCTGGAACAACACATCGAAACATTTTTCCACATATACAAAAAAATACTTAAAACTACATTTTTTATGATATTCTTAAAAAAGTTGTCTACAGATTGTCCCATAACCATCTTTTGAATAGTTTTGCAAATTAAAATTGCCAATTGACTTCTGAATTTGAGAATTCGACACTATTTGAATTTTTCGTTTAATGTCATTGATCTAAGAGAAAGATATATACTAGAAAAAATTAATTCTAATAGTGTGTTCGAATTTCTGTAATGTATTATTTACAAATATTATGCAATGTGTCTGAAAAATAAATGAAACTAAAAACTAATGATATTTAGTGATATATAGGATCTCCCATAGTCATCTTCTACATTAAGCTTCAAGTTTATTGATGAAAGAAATAATCTATGACTTAAACTAAACATGTTCCTGAAATGCCAGAAGATCATCAAGCACATAACCCATTTAAACACAGTGATGATGAGTAAGAAACAATTTATTAGAGAATTTACTCCGAGTGAGGTGGAGCTGTCGTTAGCATGTTGGATCCGCTTTTGGGAGGATGACAGTTCAAACCCATGCCTGGTCATCCAGATTTAGGTTTTCCGTGATTACCTTGAATTGCTTCAGGCAAATGCCATAATGGTTCCATTAAAAGGGCACAGCCAATTTCCTTCCCCATCCTTCCCTAATCTGAGCTCGCAGTCCTTCTCTAATGACCTATTTGTCAATGGGATGCATGTCCAGTGCAGATATACTGAAAGGATAATACTACAAATTTATTGAGAAACCTGTATTATACAGTTCAAGTTTAGCATCTAGAAAAGTAAAAAAAGTAGAAAAAACGGTAACAAATGATATTTCACAATGGACTAGAAAATACAGTGAAAATGAATTACAAAAATAAAAAGAACAACTCATAGTTGCATTTGAAAATAAACGAAAATAGCAGAAGAGCAAAGCCAGGCTGCCATAAAATTAGAATGAGAAAAAATTATGATTATAAAGGTAAGAATGGTAAACTTCAACAAATTTAAAACTAGGTGGAATGATGTAATTTATATTTTTACAGCAGATGTACTTAAGAAAGTTATGTTGTTTAAGTTGGTGATAGAGTTAAAAAACCAATTAAATCAAGGTTGCCTATAGAAAATGCTGGTGAATATGTATAACCTTTGAAGTAATTAAAGATATATTTGAATCTGCCTTTAAAACTTTTAGGACAGAAGAAAAGAAACAGCTATACAATGTGAAATTCGTAGATATTAAATATCAAATATTACAGACAGTAGGTTCCCTTATTGATGATAAACTTAATGCTAAACAAATGTAATCTTAAAATGATGAAAGTAAAAGGAAATTACCTGATAATCATGTAACATCATCCGAATACATGTTCTGTCATTCCCAGTCAAGAGCTTACAGGTAAAGTCAATAATAATAAAATTACTAAAATTTAATTAGATGGTGTCCCTGAAGAAGAAATAGAACAAGCAATGAAAGAATGTTACTCATTACATCCTAATAGGAATAAAAAACTAAAAAGAGATTTTAAAAGATTTCTTCTTCACATTCACTAGGATTAATTTCATCTCTTACTTATAAAATGTTTGTGCGAGAACACATACTTAAAAATGGCAAAGTAAGGGGCAAGGATGATGAAGCAGAACATCCACTGAAAATTTTCGGACTTTTTTCAAATACAATAATGGCTAAAAAATAAACAAGAAGGGACCTATAATTAATTTAACTAAAGAAAACTTGAGAGAAAATTGAAGTAGATATAATAGTTTGTTTTTTGGAAGTATAGTAAGCAATGCATATTTCATCACCATGTATATAATTGATTCTCTATAATGATGCTACAGTAACAGTTATTTCAGACATGAATTAATAAAATTTATTCATTATATAAGTGAACAAGATTGAGAACTGAAACTTTTATTATTTTCCTATGAATGAGAGAAGTGGAAATAACCTTGATATTCCAAATAAAGATGCAGGAATTACAAATATTACTGCTCACTGCAGAGATTATTTCACATATGATGGAAAATGTAATAATAATTTATTTTTAATATACAGCAAAGCTATTTGATTTTGTAACCATAAAAAGGAATATTTTATATAAAATCGAAGAACCATTTATTTCTTCTTCACATTCACTAGGATTAATTTCATCTCTTACTAATAAAATGTTTGTGCCAGAACATATACTTAAAAATCGCAAAGTAAGGGGCAAGGATGATGAAGCAGAACATCCACTGAAAATTTTCAGACTTTTTTCAAAATTATCAAGCAAGTTTTTCATATCTTCATAAACATATGCTGTTTGCATATTTTACATGTCACTGATATATCACTATAACAAAGCTCAATTAAATCGAATATGAAAATTCCAATGGAAATCGACTTGTGAAATGTGGCTTTAGCATTTTAATGTGAAATCCATGAGGATTTTGATTGAATACAATTTCTCCTTTCTAATTTGGTTTTGTTATACATTTTTCACATTTCTTTACATCTCAAACTAATTTCATATGCACTCTGTTTTTATGTTTTCCATCATTTTTCCAATACTTATTTGTTGCATAATTTGAAGAAATCATTTTCAAACTCATTTATTGCCTTAGTCCTCATTTTGGTACTGAAATATTTAAGATTTCTATAAAGATCTAAATAAATATTTTTCCATTCGAAGTAGTCAATAACTTTTTCAATTAGTTCCATATGGAATAGTTGTAAAACTTCATATTCATCATGTATTTCTTTCATATTATAATTCAGCGTTATGTATGTAAACTTTACAAAAATTTTCAGCAGTATTCATGACATAAGCATCACAATTATTATCCCACTCAGTATTTCCACGTGGCAAATACTGTCCCACAGCCCAGCCAAATAATTATTTTCTCCTAAATATATTAGATAATTGGTTTGTTATTTGAAACTTCCTGGCAGATTAAAACTGTGTGACCGACCGTGACTCGAACTCGGGACCTTTGCCTTTCGCGGGCAAGTGCTCTACCATCTGAGCTACCGAAGTACGACTCACGCCCGGTACTCACAGCTTTACTTCTGCCAGTATCTCGTCTCCTACCTTCCAAACTTTACAGAAGCTCTCCTGCGAACCTTGCAGAACTAGCACTCGTGAAAGAAAGGATACTGTGCAGACATGGCTTAGCCACAGCCTGGGGGAGGTTTCCAGAATGAGATTTTCACTCTGCAGCGGAGTGTGCACTGATTTGAAACTTCCTGGCAGATTAAAACTGTTTGCCCGACGTAGACTCGAACTCGGGACCTTTGCCTTTCGCGGGCAAGTGCTCTACCATCTGAGCTACCGAAGTACGACTCACGCCCGGTTCTCGCAGCTTTACTTCTGCTAGTATCTCGTATCCTACCTTCCAAACTTTACAGAAGCTCTCCTGCGAACCTTGCAGAACTAGCACTCCTGAAAGAAAGGATACTGTGGAGACATGGCTTAGCCACAGCCTGGGGGAGGTTTCCAGAATGAGATATTCACTCTGCAGCGGAGTGTGAGCTGATATGAAACTTCCTGGCAGATTATAATTGTGTGCCTGACCGAGACTCGAACTCGGCACCTTTGCCTTTTGCGGGCAAGTGCTCTACCATCTGAGCTACCGAAGTACGACTCACGCCCGGTACTCAGGAGTGCTCAGGAGTGCTAGTTCTCCAAGGTTCACAGGAGAGCTTCCGTAAAGTTTGGAAGGTAGGAGACGAGATACTGGCAGAAGTAAAGTAATATATTTATATTCACTGTTATATATTAAATTTTGTATTCTGAGATATTACGTTAATAAATTGGTTCAAAGATTGAATGCTCTCTGTTTTAATTAAAATTATTACATAATTGTCCCATATATTTTCACAGCTAAGTAACCATGATGATGAATTTTTTGTTTTCTTTTCTGTGAATAATTATATCCAAATTGTGAAATAGTTTTTGATTTAGCGTAAAACGATTGTGTTTCGAAAATTAATAGTTTCATATATTGAATATCAGAAGATAAATTACCAAATTATTTGCATTCTTCTTTCATATATTCGATAAATTGTTATGAGAACATGGTCACCTATATACAACGGTATCTTGAATCTAGTACAGAAACCAGTTGGTGCATGCTTTTGATTTTAAATTGTACTTTATTTTTCTGTATCAGGTTGTGAATTTTCCATCTTTATAAATATATTTCCGAATTTCAGAATAAAAAGCTAATGGAAATTTGATTAGTAATCTTTATAAGTTTTAAATATGCATAAGAAATTCTGTCTGATAATTCAGTTTGAATTGTTTTGTTGGCTGAACAGATTAGAATATGTCTATTTAATTTCTGTTTGTAGGTATAATACATAAAACACATTTCATTAAATATGCATTTTTTGCATATTGTATTAATTGAGCTCTTACTAATCAGGAGAGGTTTTGCATTCAACAGTTATGTGATTAATTTAATCTTTAAAATATAATAGAGCAATACAATTCTCTGGTTCACATTTAGTTATTTTCAAGAGATACATTAATTTTAATCTCAGTTTTTCGAATGTCATCAAGTGTATTTGGTAACTTAAATTCGTCAATCTTCTGACCAATGCTATGTTCAGCATTTAAATCTTCTCTGACTCCATCCACATTTTTACTACAGAACAGAATACAGATTATATAGACATCAGAAACATTTTCCATTATTTTTTACATTAAAGCAAGTTTTTTATTATTCTAGTAATTCAAAGTAAGATGAACTTCTTAATCCAATAAATTTATGAATTGCTAATTGTACACAATCAACTCGATCTGGACTCCAACGAAATCCTCAAATTTGATACTCAGAATTTCGTGTTATGATTTCCTTTTTATTATTATTTATAACAGCTGATCAAATCTCGTTCATTAATGATTTTATAATTATGTGTTTGGAATCAAAAAGCACTATTTTTTAAAAGTGTTATGATTTCATTTTATAATCACAAAAAAGTACAAAGTTTGCTTTCAATAGATTATATAATTTTTAATTTTCTTCCCTATTTTGATAAATTTTGGATTTTATAAATTCTGAAAGGAACTGGTATCGAGCAAGTTAAGACTGTTCTCGAAATTTATAGTTTGTAATCTATTTCAAATACTTCATAAAAACAGATTTTTGATTAACAGATATTTTTTGTTTGGGAAATGTATTTGTAGAGAATATAAATTAGTTCCACAGTTGTTTCATTTCAGCATTTCTAAAATTTTCGAGATGATTTTAATTGCAAAACAAGATAAAGTTCCAATTTATTTTTAATTAATTTTTCTGATGTCTAATTATGTAAGTAATTAAATCACATTTTTTTGAATTTATCTCTCTTACAATAATGACAATGATTAGCAAGCATACATGGTGAGCATGTCAAAATGCTCAAAAATTATAAGAAATAGCAATACACTAGAAAAGTGATGCACAGTGATGATGCAAATATAGACCATGTCTTTACATGATGGATTTGTGTAAAAACAATTAAAATCTTTAAGTTCTTGACATTATAAACATTTGTTAGTTGTCTCTGATGAATTCGAAGTGATTGTATTAATTCTACTATATTCATCTGTTATATTCTTGTATAAGGTTTTCACTCTTATTAGTCTGTTTTCTTTGTAGAGTGAGTTTTAACAAAAGCAATTACAATATTAATTTACTGAGAATTAATACATTTTTATCACACTCCACTTGCTCAAAATTTTCCATCGATTATAATATCTTTGATTCTCCATTAACAGAGACATTTTTGGAATGACGCTTCTAATAACATGTGGTAAAATGTTTCCTGCATATATAAAAGAATATTTTTGTTATTAATAACCAAAAATGTGTATTGAACCAAATGAGAAACAACAATTTATATTAAACAAACATGGTCCAAAAATGATGAAGCCAAAAAAAGGTTAAATGACAATCTTGTAATATCAGCTGAATATATATTCTATTATCATCACCCATGATCTCAAACTAATGGTAACAATGAAATAAGTGTTAAAATTGTATTAGATAATTTCAATCTAAAAAATAAAACACATAATAATCCTGTTTTATTCAATGTATCTTAACAAAAATAAAATACTAATAAGAGTTACTGAACAGCACCTATATGATAATTGTTACAAAATAAAGAAGAACTAAAGAAGTGGTTGGATATAATATTAAGAGTGTATAGTAGTCTATGTTTTGGAATAATTATCAACAATGCATATTTTATCACCATTCAGATTCAATAAATAACTGATACATTCCATTATTTGAAGATGCAGAAATTAACATTAATTTTACTGGTGACTGCTTACATCCAGATCAGACACAATTATACCTGAGTTTTAAAACTGTCACAGTTGATGGTTCAGGTTATCTGACACATGATGGAAAGTTGAATAAAAATTAATTGATTACTATGTAGCACTGCTGTTAGATTTTGTAATGGTAAAGAAAGGAAATAAATTTTGACCTAGAAGCAAACAGGGATATATTACTTCAACAGTTGTATTTCACCTAACTTTGTCTCTTGCTGATAAAATACACTTATAAGCCAAAACATTTAGACCACTGCCCACAACGACGTAGGATGCCACATGGTGGCATTTTGGGCCTGTGACACTCTAAAAAAAATATGTAAGAGGAGCAGACACAGATGGGGAATCTCCCTAGCGAAGATATGGGCTGCATATGGGGAAATCCACTGACACAAGTAACTTTGATGAAGCGCAGTTTGTTATTACTCAGTACCTGTGAACTACTATCTCTAAAATGGCAAAGCTGGTCGATGCTCACATGCTACTGTAGTGAGCACCTATGGAAAGAGGTAGAAGGACAGGGGCTAAATGACTGGATGTACTTGACTCTTTACAGAACACATGGTTTGGAGACTTGTCTGCCGTATGAAGTAGGATACATGGTGATCTGTGGCATTTTTACTGATAGAGCAGAATGATGCTGCACACACAAATGTTTCAGAACACACCGTATATGGACATTGTTGAACATGGAGCTCCACAGCAGACCATCCTCTCATGTTTACATGTTGAACAATGACATAGTCAATTACTATTGCAGTGGGGGTGGGACCATCGCGATTCGACTGTCGATCATTTGAAACATGTCGGCTCTTTGGATGAATCACAGTTTTGCTACAATAGGTCGAACGTCGTCCCGAGCAACGTCATCATCGCGGTGAACAACGGCTGGAAACGTGCAGCACACCACCGATGGAGGCTAATGGGAGCAGTATTATGCTGTGGGAGACATTTTCTTGCACTTTCATGGGACCAGTCGTAGTAATCAAAGACATGCTGATGGCTGAGATCCATCTGCATCTGTTCATGCTTGATGCCTTCCCCAAAGGCGATGTTATCCTACAACAATATAATTACCCGTGTCTTGAATCCAGAACTGTCCTACAGAGGTTTGAGGACCATTATAGTGAACTCACGTTGATCTCTCAGAGACCAAATTAACATGATGAAAATGCTATGGAATCTATATGGGTCGTTATCGGGTGCCATCACCATATACGGCCATCAGCAGCAATTACGTGACCTTTGCAAAGATATGTCGTGCCCCATAGCTCCACAAACCTACCAACTAAGAGTTAGATTCCCTAATATGCAGAATCAGTGACATGTTTCGACATTCAAACAAGATATTAAGCAGATGCTCATAATGTTTTGGCTCATCAGTGTATCCATGGAAGGACATATATCTGCTTGTGAGGCGGCGTATTATGTTGAAAATATGTTTGCTGTATAAAAGTTTGAAGAATGTAAAATCAGTTCCTATTATTTTTAATGTTAGTTATGCTGTCTTTCGCCGTTCTCAACACTGGCTCTCTAATTACACTCTAGCAACCAGAAAGTGATTTAACAAAACGTGAAGCCTGTAATTAGAATTCCTAGTGCCCACTTCAACTGAGAATACAATTATAGCTGCAGCTTGTAGCTCTGAGGAATTAGGAGATTGTCCGGGATTTATAATCAAAAACGATTTTCCAAAATAGTTGAGTATATTCTCAAAGTCACAGATGAAAAACACAAGTATCCACGCAACCTAACTAACAGAGCAGTTCAGAGTCTAATGCGCTGATGCAACTATAAATGTCCGAATTAAATGTTAAAATGAATGCTCGCCATAATTTGATGATATTTCATCAAACGCCACGCTAAATAATTGGTAGAATGTCTGTCCCGCGATGGCACGTGAAAATACGACAATACGCAAACTGAAGCTAGATAATGAAAATCATCCCAGAATTAACACTTCACTTGAAAATGATTTCCTGGTTACGCGTATCTCGAGTAACTGAATACGGCATCCGAGGCTGTTTGTAGCAATGATACCGACGCGACGCGACTCCCGACACAGATGGAGTGTTATTCAGCGTCTGGAGAGAACTGGGGCCTTCCTTCCTCGCGCAGCGTTCTTATATATAAAGCCGCGGTGCGGATGGGTGAGGGAACGCCTGATCAAATCGGCTCTCCCGACTAGCCGCTGGGCTAGTAATGCACCACTTTAGGTTACCGAATAAATCATAGCTTCTCTTGCTGATGGCCGATGAAGCTCTTAATTTAAATGTTCATTCAGCACGCAGGTAAGTACTGATAATAAAATTTTGACGTGGCTAAGTTAAATGTTTTGGGCGAGAGAATTAATTTAATTACACTGCACGCAGTAGACGAGCTATGAGCTGGCCCTTTGGAGATACTCTATCGCTATAATTTTATAGGTATTCAAATGAAACTTTTCACATCTTCATAGTTATAGCGGATCTCCAACCTATTTAAATCTAAACATTCTAGCCTTATTTATTAGCCTACTTAATCTATCTTGCTTCCTTAAGTTTTGAGCCGAAAACCAGAAAATCATGAATTTCCACTAAAATCCTAATTTGTGAAATCCAAAGTACTGTTTTTATTAAATTATTATGAAAGTGGAATTTAATTATAAATTTTGAAGTCTCTAGCTCTTTTCAGTTGCGCCAATGATTTTTACAGAAAAACGTCCAAATTTCGAAAATGGTTAAAGTTTTCGAACTGATATTCAACACACATTAATTTAGTATTACTTCTGACATGCTAGAAAAGTTTTAGGTTATTTGCTTGATTTTTAAAGTATTGCGCAACATTTATGACGTCAGAGGTAGTTACAGCAGACTGGCTGGCACACAATGGAAAGACTTATGTGAATTTACTACAGCGTGAGTAGGCTGCTTCCCTACATCACCCTCTACTTTAATTTTTTGTTTATGAATGTTAATGAATGAAAAAAAAAATTTAATTACAAAAAGGGAAGCTTAACTTCCTATGAAAAATTATAAATGAAAAGTAAACATGTAGAAACATTAAAAGAAACTGATTACCTACATTAATTATTTAAAATGCGGGCATGTTCACTGCCTCTTAAGCAACAGTATTACTCAAAATTTAAGGAAAGTCCATGAAACACTTTGGCATACATATTGCCTTAGACAAACAAACACATACAATATGAAAAATTATGTAAATCTTAAATCCATTAAATACATTTTTACATACACAAATTCAAAGAAAAATATCATAATACATAAACAGATGATTATCTCTTAGCAGTCTTTTCTAAACCTGAAAGAAAATTTCACAAATAATTTTTACACACTTGGTTGTAGCCGCTCTGGCTGGCGTCCTACACTTCCATTCACAAGGGTAGAGGAGGGGAAGTTGCTATGGTGTGCGTCCTTCACGTTCACTCTAAATTACATGGGGAAAGGGGAGGGGCCACCGTGAGTTGTGTCCAAGTCACTCCACGCTTTCACGCAGCTACCAGGCTGCCATTATCTGGTTTGTCCTGTAGAACAAACAAAAAGAGTGCCTCAGACTCTGTTCACTTAATATCTATGGGTGGGTCACAATGAAATGGGGATATATACATTTTATCTTTCAATATTTTGCTGGAACAAAGTTAACAGAACTTTTTCAATTTTGCTCTCGTGGTTACTTAATTGTCATAAATCGGTAAACAAATGGCTCAAAACGCCTTTAGTCATGTACTAGAGAAAATTTATGCTCTTAAGGCATACAATCATAAATCATATTTAATCTGAATTTATTATTTCTGGGCCGGAACACTGAACTAATGCTCGGTACATTCCTGATACATTTGTATTTTATTCACTTAGTTGATTCATCTTCGATTACCTTATTCTTAGAGATAGTATGAGTATATTTGATTAGTAGTTGTATTCTCAGCTTCTTTGTACATGTGAGTAACTTTTGGTAATAGTACAGTTCTGAGTGTTCAAAACACACTACGTTTAGTTGACTACTAAATCCACTTATTGGTCCTCTGCTGCTGTGTCATTTCCACATCTGCAATGATTTACTTACTTACTTTGAAGTGTATTTATGCTGAGCTATAATAATGTTTCACGTCTGCCATTAGGTTTCTCAATTACGTTGCTAGTGTATGTACTTATTTGACACTCACTCCATTAAAATTTAAAGCACAGAATAGCACATTTATTTCATATCCATAGTGTATTGCAGCTGATCAGTTTGCTCACGTGGCAATCCATTTCCACTCGATTGGACGCTGAAACCACAGGTAGTCTCTCTCGACCTACCACTAAAGTGCATCAAGTAATTATGGACGAGCGTAATGCTAAAGTCCTTAAACCTATAGGACACCATGAGCTGCTCTGTCTCATTTAACATAAGGGTACCTATGGTCGCATTCACGCCTCCAACTCATAACCTCAATACGTGGAGGTGTATCCTGTCACACACTACACCAAATAACGGCCAGATCCAACTTCATAAATACTTCAGGGACGTGTCCTTCACGTCTCAACTACAAACACTGCTCACTTCTATACACTGCCATCCCTTGCTACACAAGGCGAGTTTATTCTTACAACTTGTCTGCATATTTTTCATAACACTAAGCACTCTCTCTTACTATTTCTTAGTTAGCTCTAATGCATACACTAGGTTTCACTGCCACTTCAGATCCTGCTTGAACATGAATGTGTACATCTTTTTAAACTATTATTGTTGGTGGACCATTTCCAATAAAACAACACTTTGTACTTACAATATTACCAGGGTACTATACATACTTGTTACTCAAATACGTTGTAACTTAATTACATCATACTTCTCTGTTGTTTACGTCACAGTTAGGTTTGTCACATTAGGTATTTTCTTTCACTAATCGGTGGACAGAATGGTTACACAACTCATGGCTTGATAGCAATGACGGAAATTTTCATGTGTTGGAAAGAAGAGATCGAAATTTTTGTGGACAGGAAAGATGAAGGATGAGTGAGACCTGAAAGGGAAAGAAGATCTCACACAGCTGGGACTGCACAGCTGCCACACTGTGTAGAGGTTACAGAACAACCTCCTCCCTACAGCATACAATAGTTTCTTATTGGTTTGATAACCCTAACGGATAATTTCAGTATTTGGAAAGAAAAGGTCGAAATTTTTGAGGACAGGAAAGATGAAGAATGAGTGAGACCTGAAAAGGAAAGAAGATCTCACACAGCTGAGACTGCACAGCTGCCACACTGTGTAGAGGTTATAGAACAACCTCCTCCCTACAGCATTCATTAGTTTATTATTGGTTTGATAACTATAACGGAAAATTTTAGTATTTGGAAAGAAGAGGTCGAAATTTTTGGGGACAGGAAAGATGAAGATTGAGTGAGACCTGAAATGGGAAAGAAGATCTCACACAGCTGGGACTGCACAGCTGCCACACTGCGTAGAGGTTACAGAACAACCTCCTCCCTACAGCAATCATTCATAACCTTTGACCATGCCACGTCGATCTGAAAATACTTTATGATACCTTTTTAGAACCTGTCTCAGTTCTTCCTTCTGATTGGCGGAAATTTAATCGATTTCTTGCAATTTAGCTTCTATTTTGTCCAAAATAATTTCTTCTTCTTCTTCTGTGTTTAGCTTACTTGTACTAAGATTAACACCTTCGTCCCAATACCTCCTATTTTTCAGAACTCGTATAGGCAGCTCCCAAGTTTCATCATCAGTTACTACATGTTTATCACTAAAAGGTACTATAATTACTCTGGTTATTGGCAAGACCATTTTTAACTGGCTTCTTTCAAAGTCAACAACACTCTGATATTTTGACAAGAAATCTATGCCAATTAAAACCTCAATACTGAGATTGTTTACAATTAAACATGGATGATCAATTAAATTACCATTAATGTTAAAGGGCAGTAAAGCTTCTTGCTTTACCGTTTTTGACACCTTGCCAGTAGCACCAATTATTCTTAGTCCTGATACCCTTATTACTGTAAGCTGGTCTTTACCAGGTAATGCATCAATGAAGGACTGAGATATCGCACTCACTTCACTTCCACTGTCTAAGAGACAACGTACATTGATACCCAACATATTCACTATTATTATAGGGTGGCTTATTCTAGGTTGTACAGGTGGTTCCTCAAATTCATCTATTAGTTCCTTTTGGATTTGTCTCCAACTAAAGTGATCGACATCTGTCTTCATTACATTTAGGTCACAGTGTGTAGGGGTTTCCTTAATTATATTTTCAGCTGCCTTTTCCAGTCGGTCTATTAATTTCAAATCGAAACACCGCACGACTTCATTACATTTAGTTTGCTGAACATGACCCAAATTACTGTAGTCTGGGCGATTCTGCGCCTCCAGACCGGGCATAACACTAGTTACAGCTAAACCACTTTCTCTATTATTGTCGGGTTCCTTCTCAAGTGACAACTGGTCTCAGCTACTGGGTTCATCGACCCCCAACAGCCTACCCTCTACATTCTCACTTATCTCCTGTCCTAAATCTATTAGTACATTATCAACATCCTGCACAGGCACTTTAGATAAGAGCACATCATCTTCATCGTAAATATAAGCATGAATTTCTTCTGCTTCTTCACCTGACAATTGAGTATTTTGTATCTCCTCCCTATCGTTACACTGCTGCGCCTTCTCTTTCTCTTCCCACTTAGAAAGCGTCTCTAACACGGTATCTATCAAATACTGTGAGTGATCTAATATTTCTATTGTATCCTTAGGTGCTACCGACTCTTCATCCACATGTTCAGTTTGAGTATTCTGATCTGTCTTACCAATTCTCTTAACTACTGCCTTAGGAAAAGTAACCGCCTGGTGAGCGCCAGTGTCCTCATAGACGGGAACTAGTTTTCCTGCCTCGACCTACTACTGTTTCCTTTATTTTCATTATAGTTAACTGGCGTAGCATTGCTTTCCGCGCTGTTGTTTACCTGCATAGTTTTGTTTGGAACAAAATTATTATCACTTGGATGCCATTGTTGGTTCTGATAATCATTTCTCCAATTCCTACCTCTCTTAGGATGGCGAACACCTACTGTTCTGGTGTTTACACTGCCATTTTGCTCGTTCCTAAAATTACTACTATTGTTATTAGCATTTCTGTTATTACGTGCTTGCTCCTCATTGGCAGCAACACGTTCTACCCGTTCCAAATATTCAATGAAACGATTCATATTGTCTCTAGGGGCAGATATAATTCTAGTTTGCCAGTACCATGGCAGTTTGGCTTCAAGACCCAGTATTATCATTTCAGGTTTCAGCTTTTCGTCCAAATGTGACAAACGTGAAATCCATGACCTAGCAAACTCTTTAATTGATTCCTTGCCTGCATTGAAGCGTTTTCCACTCCAAAATTCTCTCAACACTTCATTTTGCTTATTACTAGACCAATACTCATTAATGAAAGCTGTTTTAAACTCCGCTAATGTTTTACACTTCAACATAACATCAGCTGACTAACGCATGGCGTCACCTGTTAAATGGTTTCAAATAAATGAGATTTTCTCTCGTTCAGACCAAGTTGATGGAATCACATCTTCAAAATCGTTCCATAAATCTAGCGGGTGGATATTTTTATCTGGATCGGACCGCAAGAACTGCCGACACCCGATAAAAGCGGCGTTTGCAGCTACAACTTCTTGTATACTACCATTACCAGAAGTTACTGAAGCTACTTTACTTTCAATGTTAGCAATGTTAGTACTGATATTTTCTACTTTCATTTCAACATTATCTACTCTTTGTACAATATGAGTAGTATCAGTTTTGATGGCATCTACGTCTGCTTGACATATGTTTACTTTTATATTAACATCTTTAAACCTATCTGAGCACTGTTCAGATTCCGCCTCGATCTTTTCTGTTAACTTGTGCTCCAGCTTCGCATCCTCCATTTGGAAGTCTTTGCGAACCTCAGCAACTTCGGATTTTACTGTTTTATACATCTCAGAAAACTGCTGAGCAACCTTTTTCTTAATATCCTCATGGTTGTAATCAATTTTATAATTCAAACTGTCTAGATCCTCTTTCAACTTATTGCAACCAGCCTTGAAGGTATCGTCCATTACCTCCAATCGTTTATTAAAATTAGTTTGACTGGCCACAATCCTGTTATTTACCTCAATTATATCAGAATTTAATTCAGCATTATTGGATTCTAATTTATTGTCCATTGCCTCAAACCGTTTATTAAAATTTGTTTGACTGGCCACCATTTCAGACTTTAATTCAGCTGTCATTTGTGCATTACTGACAGCTATTGCATGTAATATAACATTTAAATCAACAGCCCCAGTATCTCTGGGTTGCTCACTAGCTGGCTTTTTATCACACTCAGGTGACGAAAAACTAGCTCCAACACCAGAATCATCAAAACTAAATGAAACTTCTGATTGATTAGTGATATCTAACTTCTCCTTCTTAAACTTTACCATCTCTGATGACTGTTTCATTTTTAATTCATCAGAGAAACTATCATCCAATAAATTAACAATTTCTGCTTTCTGCTTTACTACAGGGGTCTCTATTATTGAATCATTGCCACTTCCCACACTACTGTCAGGAGACAATACTTCATATTTCACTTTAACATTATTACTTTCATGCATGTTTACACTTGAACCTTTGTCTGGATTTACATTTCCCTCAACAGACATAGGTTCTGATTTAAGTTTAACCTCTGTTCCTTTTGGCGGTTCCATCGCTGACAGTCTTTTAGTCCAGGTTAGTAAAATTTTTAACAGCTTTTCACTTAACTTAGATCCTTCTGCACGACATTGTCTGCACGGCGTACCAGGATTACTGATGCGACGTGGCACGTTGAACTGCAAACGGCACTCCGACGGCTGATGTGTGTTTGCATGGCCCGCAATTGCAGGCGCGGTTCCGGCTGCTCTGGCGGACGACTGCGATGCGGCGAAACGGGCTTCTCGCGATGCCGGCAGCACCGCTAGACTCAGTGCCAGCTCCGTCAATCCAGATGCGTTGTTAATCCAATTGCGTCATCCACATACACACGTAACACTTTCACTGTTCTATTTCTCAGTTGCGTGTCGCATTTCACTCGTGAATCTGAATAGTTAAAAATCACTTTCACTTAGTTGATATCCCGGCCGATGCACCATATGTGGGGCGGCGTATTATGTTGAAAATATGTTTGCTGTATAAAAGTTTGAAGAATGTAAAATCAGTTCCTATTATTTTTAATGTTATTTATGCTGTCTTTCGCCATACTCAACACTGGCTCTCTAATTACACTTTAGCAACCAGAAAGTGATTTAACAAAACGTGAAGCCTGTAATTAGAATTCCTAGTGCCCACTTCAACTGAGAATACAATTATAGCTGCAGCTTGTAGCTCTGAGGAATTAGGAGATTGTCCGGGATTTATAATCAAAAACGATTTTCCAAAATAGTTGAGTATATTCTCAAAGCCACAGATGAAAAACACAAGTATCCACGCAACCTAACTAACAGAGCAGTTCAGAGTCTAATGCGCTGATGCAACTATAAATGTCCGAATTAAATGTTAAAATGAATGCTCGCCATAATTTGATGATATTTCATCAAACGCCACGCTAAATATTTAGTAGAATGACTGTCCCGCGACGGCACGTGAAAATACGACAATACGCAAACTGAAGCTAGATAATGAAAATCATCCCAGAATTAACACTTCACTTGAAAATGATTTCCTGGTTACGCGTATCTCGAGTAACTGAATACGGCATCCGAGGCTGTTTGTAGCAATGATACCGACGCGATGCGACTCCCGACACAGATGGAGTGTTATTCAGCGTCTGGAGAGAACTGGGGCCTTCCTTCCTCGCGCAGCGTTCTTATATATAAAGCCGCGGTGCGGATGGGTGAGGGAACGCCTGATCAAATCGGCTCTCCCGACTAGCCGCTGGGCTAGTAATGCACCACTTTAGGTTACCGAATAAATCATAGCTTCTCTTGCTGATGGCCGATGAAGCTCTTAATTTAAATGTGCATTCAGCACGCAGGTAAGTATTGATAATAAAATTTTGACGTGGCTAAGTTAAATATTTTGGGCGAGAGAATTAATTTAATTACACTGCACGCAGTAGACGAGCTATGAGCTGGCCCTTTGGAGATACGCTATCGCTATAATTTTATAGGTATTCAAATGAAACTTTTCACATCTTCATAGTTATAGCGGATCTCCAACCTATTTGAATCTAAACATTCTAGCCTTATTTATTAGCCTACTTAATCTATCTTGCTTCCTTAAGTTTTGAGCCGAAAACCAGAAAATCATGAATTTCCACTAAAATCCTAATTTGTGAAATCCAAAGTACTGTTTTTATTAAATTATTATGAAAGAGGAATTTAATTATAAATTTTGAAGTCTCTAGCTCTTTTCTGTTGCGCCAATGATTTTTACAGAAAAACGTCCAAATTTCGAAAATGGTTAAAGTTTTCGAACTGATATTCAACACACATTAATTTAGTATTACTTCTGACATGCTAGAAAAGTTTTAGGTTATTTGCTTGACTTTAAAGTATTGCGCAACATTTATGACGTCAGAGGTAGTTACAGTAGACTGGCTGGCACACAATGGAAAGACTTATGTGAATTTACTACAGCGTGAGTAGGCTGCTTCCCTACATGCTAACGGTAAAGTAAGGACTAAAAGTTGAAGTAGTATATCCAATGGAAATTTTTTTAATTTTTTAAAAAATATTAAAAAAAAGATATGTGGGAATCCGATCTCACACGAACTTCTACTTGGAGCTGGAGTGCAAATGATACAATTATTAGATTGTCTGATTATAATGATTTGTCGAAATAAAAGATAATTTGAATAAAGAAAGTAAAATAGTAGTTGAGAAAATAGAAATTCGGATTTCTGTTGCTAAATGTGAACTTATTTATGGTATATTAAAAAATCCTAAGTAACGATTTCATTTTATGAATTACAAACTAGTGATTGCAGGACTAAGTGAAACGAAGAAATTTGAGTTAGATATCACAAATACTATAGCCCAATGTAATTTGATATACACCATTTTATATTTTTTGTGCTTTGAAACAATCTTAAAAGGAATCCGCTGACTGATTCATACTTTAAGAATGGAAGAAACTAATTATTTCTGCAAGAAATATGGAATTTAGAGCGATCAGATATATGTTTCATTGTGTGATTCTAAAGAAGTTACACAAGTGGAAGGGAATGTTGATCCAAATAACTTCATAACAGATTATCCTATCTACATCATGAATACGACTTTTTGAAAAATAGACTGTGTTGACACAAAAAACAGCATTTAAATTATGTGCTACTTTTACTGGTAATATATCAGCTGATACATGTGTATACACAATTACCTATGGAGATAAAATATCCGCTGAACACTTAGTGAAAATTTTTAAATCAATATTAATAAAGAAAGAAAAAAAGAAAATTTTACCTTTATGCAATTGCTTACTCTTATTTCTTTCAAATCTTTTGACTGTTAACTGATAAACTTTTGAAAATAGTACATAAATGCAAATAATACCTGATATTTTGAAAGACAGGACTTCCGCCAGATGTTCCCGTCGTTCTCGCACGATATTTCGATTGCATTACTCGCTATCGTCTTCAGGTGGTACCTGAGAATGGTTCTCGGGCCGATCGAGTCCACTACTCATGGTTCTAAGGTGCTGGGCGCTGCCTAGGTAGTCTGCACAGAATCGGGTCCGTGGTAGGGTCCTCGGTTGCTATTTGAGGTAGCGATCATCTGTAGTGACTACGGCTCTGTATTCTAGTTGTTTCCTTGGTTTCCACTTCTGTTTCTAGCTGGGTTCTTCGTAACTGCTCCCCGCAGCGTCGAGCATATCGTTCATGGTCCGCAGCCGCCAGTCCCATGGTTCCCTCTCATGGTTGGTGTTCCAACCGACGTTCGAAGGCGATTTGGTAGTCCTCTAGGGTCGTGGTCGCCAACTCAGGAATGTCAGGACAAATATGTAGCATTTGGTGCTCTGTCTCATGGCTGTTATCTCGGCCCCTGCTCCTGTTTCTTGTGGAATCTCGACGTGTTTTATATTGAGTTTTCAGAAGTTCAAGAGCTCGTGCCTAGGCTGTACTGAGCTGGTATCCAGTGTCACAGTTGAGGAGGTTGTTCGTGTTCTTGCTCTCGATGGACTCTTTTTATGATACTGTCCCAATATCTAGGGGTCTGCATGACAATCTTGGTGTCATCAAGTGACCGAGCTTCTATGGCTGATTTGGTTGCTTGTCTGAGTCTGGTTTGCCTTTGGTGTTCTTTACACACAGCCATGGTGGTCTGGCCGATGTATGACGTCCCACATTCTCGTGATATGTTGTAAATGCCTGGCTTCCAGCCTGGTGGACAGAGAAAATAGCTACAAGACAGAGCACCACACACTACAGATTTGTCATGATGCTCCTGAGATGACGACCACGACACTGCAGAACGGCCAAATCAAGCGTGGATGTCGGTTGGACCACCAACAATCAGAGGGAACCATTGGAGCCGCCCCTGGCGGGTGCGGATCGCGAACGAAACACTAGATCCGGCACCGAGCAGTTAGGAAGAGCCCAGCAGGAAACAGAATTGCAGACCAAGGAAACAGCCAGGATACAGACCAACAAACATTACAGAAGACGACCGTGACCCCAGAGAGCGGCCGAGACGGGCGAGGACGGCTGTCGGAAAACCAGTGACCAGAGAGGACCATGGGAACCGCGTGTTGCGGGATCGTACAGCGGAGGGAACATCCGATGCTGCGCAGACCGACTAGGGAACGTCCAGCACCTTACAAGCATAAATACTGGACTCGATACGCCCAAGAACCATTATCGGGTAGCACCTGAACAAGACAGCGAGGTACGATGTCGAATTATCGTGCTAGAATGGAGGAAACATCTGGGAGAAGTCCCGTTTTTTGAAAATGTCAACAGATCGCTGGGAAAGCCTGAAGAATTACACCAAATAGTACCATTTAATATAAATATAAAATTATTTATTGATAAATTAAAATGACAATTTAATATTTTTTACAGTCAGATAAAATATTTATGTGACTGTACAACATGATTGAAAAATTGACTACAGGTTTTCATTCAGCTCGATTTCATTTTTTCTCATTGAAATGTGACTATTTGGTAAAACCATGTGCTTTTGAAGAATTTTTTGGTCTTTATCATAAAACTTAGCTATTATAGAATGATTTTTCTCTCCATTTTACTGAAAAGTGTTACCATGTACTATGTTATTTACATCTTCAGTGAAATAGATTGTGCTGATTCCAATGTAAATTGGCTTGTTAATATGAATTTAGTTTCATTTATGTTAATTGCAGTAACTTTTTCATTGAATACAGAAAACCTTTTGAAACTGGGTTTCGGTATAAGTTTCTCACACATTTTGCATCTGAAGCTAATCTTATGTCGAATCTGTTTCTTATATTTCCCATCATTTTCCCAATACTGTGTTGTTCATAGTTTGAAGAAATATTTTAATCCTGATTTCTGTATATAATTATATGTAAATTGTTCCACCAATCAGCCTGTCTAAACTATAATAGTCTCTGTATTTTTATTTACTTCGTTCCTAGAGATAAATATTGCTTAAGAATTCTGTAATGAATTTCATAATAATTTTTGTCAATGAAATATTTTCTTAAGAAACTAGATATATTGGGAAACAATTAACATCTCATTTCTATAAATAATTTAATAATAATTATGATACATTAACTATAAATTATTTATAAATCAACCCAAATCGAGACAAGCAAAGTAAATACTAAAATTTTGATAAACCCTGATACAACAGGTACAATAAATAAAATCTACTTTTAAAAATTCAAAATAATATTTCATAAAACAATTACATTACCAATAAACTATAATCTAAAAAATCAATTCTACAAAATATACTAAGACAAAATTCCACAAAATTATTCTTATTAAATAATTAAATAAACAAAAAATAAATATAATAAATTAAATAGTCAAGATATCCTGATTTGCACAGAAAAATTTTCAGTGTAAATGAAACACTTTACTAATAAGTTATATCTTGAAACTCTTCCTAGATACACTTTCCAGTACATCTACTATGTTACGACTTATCTCATCTAAATTGAAGCTAAATTAAAATAATAAAATAAAATAATCAATAATGAGAGCGACGGGCGATGTGTACACACCTCAGAGCCAATATCAGTTAAATTAAATAAATTAAATTACTATCAAATCCACCTTCATTAATATAATAAATAACTTTTCCTGGAGCTAATGGTAAATCTTTATGTTCATCGTGTAAATAGTTTGGACATTCAGAATTCACTTCAAGTATATAACTAGTAGAAAAACTATCAGCAATTTTGATCACATCACTTTCTTTTCCACAAAAATTTCCATATGGTAAATATTGACTCGTAACCCAGCTGTACAAAGTATCTGAATCTAAATATGTTAAGTAATTCAGTCTATTATTTGAATCATAATCTTTCAAATAATTATTACTTGCTGTTACATACGTTTTACAACATCAAGATATGCCACCTCAAGTACCTTTTACAACTATTAACATCATATCAGAATCATCTAATAGTTTTAATTTAAGGTTTGTCATTTTTAATATCGTATTCAACTTAAAGTTGGCGCTATAAAATACTTTTATACAAGATATATATGGTAAATTTTCAGTGACATAATTAAGTAAGGTATACTTTCTGGATTATTAATTCAATCATACACCTTATTAGTTAACATTTTTCATATAGCAACTTCTGTTGATATTTATTTCCATCTAATTCTTCTCCATGAATTATTGGTAATCTACTGGTTAAATCAATCATCCAAACAAATTCACTTGGTTTTTCTGTGTATTTTTTTAGAGTATTATTGCATGTAATACCTGTAATTCATTTTATTATACTGGAGTCCAAATCAGAATTTAAAGTTCCTGAAACAAATAATATATGTTCATAGTATGATAATCCACCCCGATAGCTGCGTGGTCAGCATGACAGATTGGTGTCGTATGGACCTGGGGTCGATTCCTGGCTGGGTTGGAGCTTTTATCAGCTCAGGGACTAGGTGTTGTGTTGTCTTCATCATCATTTCATCCACAGCCACAGTACAGGTCGCAGAATGTGCTGTCGAATGTAATAAGTCCTGCAGTGAGGTGGCTGGACCTGCCCCACAAGGGGCCTCCCATCCAATGATGCCAACATTCATTTCAATTTCTGTAGTATGATAAATCAATAGAATCAAATTTTGTATTTGTATCATCTGTAGTAACACATTTTTTAGTTAAAAGATTTATTAATAGATTGGTACCTGCATATTCACATCCACAAATAGATGCTTAACGACTGTTGGATTATATTTCTGTACCATTTAATTAATGTAAAAACATAATAATTATTATATTTATGTTTAACATCTAATTTCATGTTTATGTTGTTTATGTTATACTTATGTTACCAATTACATTGATGTTTATGTTTATTTTTGTGTTTAATGACTTAAAAATTAACAAGAATAATTACTTCATTTTTATTTATTAAATTTCCACACATGGTCTTAAAAATTAAAATTAAGTTATATTTACTGAAGTTAACACAAATTAAAATCATATTTGACATGAGACAGTAATAAAATACGAAATTTCTAGCAACATGAACAACACATTTTTCTTTACCTTAATTAAGTGGTAAGTTATAAATGTTTATTAAAAAGGAATTTAAATTAATAATCAATGGGATCACATTTGTCAGTATTTTCGAATTTTAATCTATTGATACACTTTTTCCTGGTATTTGTAACAACATGTGGGAAAATATTTTTCACATAGACAAAGAACTCGTTTATTATTACACAGTTTTTATGATACTAATAAAAACATTGTCTACATATAGTACTATTAAGATCTTGTGCATATTTTTGTAAATTAAAATTAACAATCTCTTCTGTACTATGTATTTTACACGTTTAATTTTAATTTCGTATATCTAATAAAAAATTAATATGATAAGAAATTATGTACTAGTATATGTTATAGCTTCTGTTATGCATTCTTTAAAGATATTATAAGATGTAGCTGAAAAATTAATTGAAAGTAAGTAAATTTTTAATGATAAAATTCATTAAAAAAATTAGTTATTCATAAACTTTAAGAACAAGCTTTCTAAGAATGATAAGCATGTGTTAATGATTATTGATGAAAAAATAATCCATGGTTCATCCCAAAGGCATTGCTGATATATTAGTATAAAAGGACACAAAGCATTTAAAGATATCGATGATGAAGACAGAAATATATTAGAACACTTAAATACATCCAGTTGGAACATATTACAAGGAAATGAAAAATCATGTATATTTATAAACAAACCTGTCTTTTATAATTTAATGCTGTCACCTGAAAACAACAGAAGTAAAAAATTTGAGAATAGGTAACAAGATATGTTTTGCCATCGATTAGGAAATATGATAAATACAAATTACAAAAAGAAAACGAATGACTTACAATCATATCTGAAAATGAATAAAAGTACAAAAAAATCATTAACATTCTTTAGAGTTAGAAAAAGTAAAATCGAAGGTTAAAAAAGTAATGAAGATAATTACAAAATATTTAAAACCGAGATGAATGACATAACCCACATATTTACAACAATTTTACTTCTAAAAGGTAATTTGCGTAAAGCTGCGATACAACTTAGAAGTTAATTAAATGAAGATACCTACATATAGTCCTGGTGAGTATCCAGATAGTAAATTTTATTATATTACCTAACGAACTTTCAACTAAAAGTAATTGAACAAAAATGTAGATCTTCTTTTAAAATTCTTTGAATAGATAAACAGCTGTGCAATATCACATATGTGTAACTGTTGGACTAGTAACGACAACTTACACAGAAGTATGTATAGAAATATAACCAATGTATGTAAGGAAGTTATATATGACACATTTGAAAAAAACATGACTTATAGTTCTAATCTATAAAAACACATGTTATAAGATATAATATGTAATCAAAATAGTATGTGTTTTTAATGCAAGTAAATATTCAATAAATGTTTTGAATTTAGGGGGGAATATTTGTATATTGCAAATTCTTCTAAAAGTATCAATTTAAGACCTGTCAATTAGATGTGAAATTTCCATGTTAAGCAAGGATATATGTATAAGTGTGTGTTTCTCTGTTTGGGATGTTCTCCAAAAGTTATTATATGAATTCTCACCTTCTTTGTTAAGCAAGTGCTCACAAAATATAGTCGTAAATGCCTTCTCTGTCTGCTCTGTATACAAACTCAGATACAGATTATATTTTATGTACTTCAGATCAGATAAATTTTTTATTTGTATATTTCTCATTATGGATAAAGAGTAACTTGCTGACATTATTGGCAGTAAAGGACTAATTGATGTCATAGTTTTTAAATAAACTGGGAATACTGTATGATACATCATCCAGAGCTGGTAGTATGTTTTTTAATGACATGAATTGAGAGTAATTTATATTATTATATGTTTTATTATTATCAAGTTTTTATACAAGGTTTGCTTGTGTCTGCTTTCAACCGCTATATATTTTAACTTAGTGAGTTCAGTAGCAACAATACAGTGGATCATAATATGAAAGAACGTCAATCAGTGCTTATATGGGTGACAAGAAGAGGCATGAATGATGTCATCTGTTGTGGTGGCTTTCCTGTAAATATCAAAGTCTTTTTACCTTCTACTAAACACAGTTTCACCTATAGAAAGTGCAGTTGATTGAGTTGATTTTTTATTTCATATATAAATTTAACTTTAGTTTGCAAGCAGGTCAGTGACTTCCTAAGTGATTTGACGTCCTTTGCATCTCTTTTATACAGTGATGGTATAATCAACATATCGTCTGTAGAAGGATGTTTTGTTGGCTAGAGTGGGTTATGAATCACAAGAAACTATTTCAGAATTGTTAATGAAGATGTAAGCTAGAAATTCAGCAAAGCAATGCCTTTATCTTGTTGCTCTAGCTGATCAATGAAACTGAAGTAGTTGTACCTTAGAATGATTCTCAAAAATCTTAGAAATTATTTGTTTCATTTGAGTTCAGTTTCTTCTATTTGTGAAATTTTCTTCAATAATACGGGTTCTTTTGTCTGTAGGAATGTTATTGTATAGATTTGTGGTATCAAAAGATCTGAGTAGATGGCCAGGAGGAAAAGTAACGCCTTTTTATAGAGAGTTAATAGTCTCTTTCCATTTATGCACAGAGGGTGATGTTCCATATGTAACCAATAATGTATTGAACAAGAAATATCCAGGGCTATCATTTCTATCAGCAATTGGACGAATAGAGCAATTGTTTTTATGAATCCAGCTTGCAAAAAAATATACATATATACTGCAGCTGCTGAAAATTACAGCTATAAATAAAATAATTATTTATGTTTTGTTGAAGATTAAAATAACTTAATGCTAAACAAATATGATGGAAGTAATTAAAATAAGTTATATGACAACCTTCTAACATTAGAAGAACATATATCCTGTTATCATTACTGATGAGCTTACTACTAAAGTGAACAATGAGATAATTGATGAAATCATATGAGAAGATCTCAATGAAGAAGAAATAAAAGAAGCAGTAAAAGAGAGTTATTCAATATATCTAGACAAATATAAAACAGTAAGATGAGATTTTGAACAAGAAACTTTATTGTAATTCTTTAAGTTTTTCCCAGTGAGGCGTTGCCATGTTGATTAATTGGGTCTCTGCTGGTTATTTGCGTCTTTCCTGCACGATACTTCAACTGCATGGCTCGCAGTCTTCTTCAGACTGCACCTGAAGAAGGCTGCAAATCACATAGTTGAAATATCGTGCAGGAAAGATGCGAATAACCGGCAGAAACCCGATTAATCAACAAGAAACTTTATGATAATTGTTATGAAATGAACAAAAAGATGTTAGTCTGGTTTTTTAATACTCATAAACAATCCAGAGTTCATCAACATCTAAACTAAATAAATAACTGACACATTTATTAGTCAGTTGACTTATGTGTATAGGTATATTATAATCAGGGCGCCAAACTGTTAGAAAAAATGAGAGTGCAAATTGCTTTGTTTGGAGTCAACCCATACAGGGTGTTACAAAAAGGTACAGCCAAACTTTGAGGAAACATTCTGCCGCGAAAGTCGAAAGTGCATCAGAGCCCCTGTATGGTGAAAGTTATGGTGATTCTCATGTATAACTGCGATGGTGTTATCCTAACCCATTACGTTCCTCGATGGCAGACCGTCAATTCATAGTGTTACTGTTCGTTTTTTGAGCATCACCTGCAACCAGCTTTGCGAAAGAAGTGGCGACATTTTCTGCACATCCCACCCATCATTTTGCATGGTGAGTGCGCATCCACCATACTCCCCTGAAGTTCTTGTTACTTTCATTTGATTCCAAAGATGTAGGAACCACTTCGTGGCATTCGCTTCAGAACTGTTCTGGAGATTCGACAGTGAGTAGACCACTCCATTCGCACCATCAACATAACGGGCTCTGCTAATGGTAGACTACACCTTCCACATCGCTGGCAGTGGGTTCAATACAATGCTGGTGCCTACTTTGAAGGACAGTAACAGGTGCAAACATGTAACTCTTTTGTATTGCTTGTGAATAACTAGTTGCAACTATTTAAGTTCCAGCCCTTGTACATATATGAAAATTTTTATAAAATAATTCTGTCTTCACTTACTCATCAGATCCTAACCATATAACATTAATTATATCATATTTCTATTTCATAACTTTTTTTGAAGTTATCAGTCATAAAAATTTCCTTACAAATTTTACAGTTTGTAACTGGATCTGGAAATATAATATTTTCAGTTTCAAAATATTACGTGGACAAATTTACAACTTTAAAATTTTTGAAAAATTCCTTTTCCTTTTCTTATTCTCACTTTATCTCCCATTTTAAATGTTGGTTTATAGTCATTATATATAATTGAAGTCAGATCTGAATTACATTATTCTATCTTTTTTATATTTAATCTCTATTGTTGGATGTTTTGCATTACTTTATTCATCAACCAGTTTTATAAATGTATAAATCCTTTTATAATTACCTTGAAGAGCAAATTTTTTCCATGTTTTTCCCAACAAAGTCCTCTTATTTCTTTCATCTGATTCCTTTAATTCAGTAAAAGTAGGGTGTATTCATTTGTAACTTCTGGAAAATCTTTGTTGTAAACATCTTTTACATTATGTGTTGGTATAGTCTGGAGTTCATAGCACCAAAATTTATTCAAGGAGTCTGAAATATTTTTTACCCAGTTTACCTTTAACTGGAATAGCCCAAACAACTTTTCAGAAAATGACAATTACAGTTAATTAGTATTTATATCCTTTGTTTAATTATTGAATAACTGATGAACATTATACCATTGAATGAATGAGAAGATAATACAGTTGTTATATTTAATTGTTTCATTCATTTTACTAGAGGTAGACTACTGGAATAGACTGTTTTGTTTGGCTCAGTCAAAATATTTACACAAGTTGATATAAATTTAAATCATATTTATCATAAGTTTGATGGAGAAAATTTAAATTTAGAAGATTTTAAAAAATACAGTTGATATTTGATGGCTTTTTAAAATAGACATGAGAAGGCAAAGTAATGTTGCAAAATATCGAAATAAGATCAAAATTTTTCAGACAAAGTGAACAACTACTATTTCTTTATCTCAATTAAATGGTCAGTAATAAATCTTTATTAAGAAAGATATTAAAACCTATCAATAAATAATACTGTTCATATTTTATATGAATGTAAAAGCGACTTTATTTAAACCCTCAATTACTTAGAAGACCACTAACATTACATAAATGGATCAGCATCATGCAATTTGTCCATCATGGGCCACATACATGTGGTTGGTATAATATTGACATCACACATCACTGTATTAATTTTAAAAATCAATTAATGTAATTTAATTTTCATTTTTAAGGCCGTATATAGAAAGTTAAGTAATTATTGTCATAAATTAATCAGTCATTAAATATAAACAGTAAACATTAACAAGAGTATTAAACATTCCTCAAATAAATAAGAAAATATTATGTATTTTTTTTTTGAGTAAAATGATGAGAAAATTGTCATATATCAACTGAATTTCAAAAAGAAGTTCTCAAATGGCATCTAAGGTACCTAAAAACACAATTTTAAAAAGAAGTCAATATTTTTATAACAAAAAAGTGAAATCGATATGAATGAATAACAGTTCTGGTTGTTCGAGCATTTAAACGATTTTTCGAACGTTTTTGCTGTTTTTGAAGAATATACATCTTATTTTCAAGCATTTTTACTATTTTTCCATCATTTTCACTTTTACTATGTTTCATATTTCGAAACATTGTGACTCGATTTCAGGGAATAACTGTGAAATTTCAGCAACAAAACATCGCATGTGTGACCAATTAACAGATCTGAATTGTGGTCTTTTACCTGAAATGAACTTGTCAACATGTTCAACTTCACGTAAGGGATTTTTAACAAAGGCATTGGATGCAGAATGTCAAGAGACTTTGCGTAACACTGTGAAAGAAACAAATTTGAACTAAGTTAAACAGCAACGAAAATGTGCGAAAATACATACAATGTCTAACAATTCTTTTAATCTAGTAGGACTAATAGAAAACAATGTAACATAGTGAGATAATAGATGGTTTACCTTTTTGACAAAGTTTGCAAATAGACAGAACTCTTCTAATTCTCTTTTCCATGTTGTTAAAATAAGAAATCGCCCGAAGTATATGATAAGATTTTTGTGGACCAAAATGTGCGTAGCTGAAATGAATGTACCAGATAAGCTTAATAACAAAGTCGTCAGGAATACAAAGTACCCATAGCTTGTCATCAAAAGTGCAACATTTGAAGAGTATGTTATTTCTAACAAGATAATAATGACGAATCTGTATGTTTGTCTTTTCAGGCCATTTACTTTTAATATCTACCCAAATCGGATCCTTGTCTTGCTCATGAGCAATATCCTTTAAAGATTTAGTAACAAAGTTTTCAAAAGCTTCTTTTTGAATATTAAAAGTACTGAAATTCATCTCAAGATTAGCTCCTGTGTTGCTTTTCTCAAGGCCGACCAGTGCACGTGAAAGTGCGTCCCCAACAATGTTTTCCATACCAGGAACATAGACTATTGTGAAGCGAAATTCTTGCAGAAATAATGACGAATGTTTCCAACTGTCATGACTTAATTTTGAAGACATAAAAAATGGCAGTGCTCGATGTTCACTATAAACTTCTATATATTTGCCAGAAAGAAAGAAACGAAAAATGCTGAGTCGATAGCAAAAGCTTCCATTGAAATTTTGAAGAAGTTCTTCGAACATTTGTGGCCTGTCTGTTTCAGGATTGAGCATGGTATCTATTTGTCTGGAATCCAAGAGAAGCCTGATCTATCCGTTTTTCTTCTCAAGAACACGTAATGGATTATGGCATGAGCTTACCGCTTGTTCAATAATGCCCTCATCAAGCATAGATTGTATTTCTGTTCTAATACGGATCCTATAATGTGCCGGAATTACGAATGGTCTGACGAAGGATTTTGTACGCTCACGAACACGAAATTTGTACTGGAAACCTTTAATTGTTCCTATTGTGTGAGTAAAAACTGTGGAATTCGATTGTAAGATGTCAAAACTGTCCTGTCTAATAGTGTCATTACTGTTCTCAATTGTTTGATTTTTTTCTCAATTAAAACGTTAGTATCTAATACGTCATCAATATCATCCCTGTCAGTACTAGCAAAATGATTGTTAGTGTCAAATTCCGTCGAACATTCCAAACCGTGATCTGTTAAAATGTAAAGCCAATTGATTTCCTCATCATGGTTTGAAAGCCAATGTTCAAATTTGAAAGCTATTGACTTACCTTCTTTCTCTAAAGTTATTTCAGCGTCACAAAAGTTTAAAATTGCTTTATACTCATTCAAAAAATCTACACCTAATATAATCTCTGTGAACAATAGTGGAACAATAAGAAAATTCACAATAAATCTGTGGCTTCGATAAAAGAATTCTAAGTTAGTTTGCTGGCGTACATCTACACTTTTTCCAAGAATAGCACCTTGTAAATTGATTTTACGTGAAGGAAGCCTGGGGCAAGCGTTCGATTTGTTGCATTTACTGAAAGCTGTTTCGCTAATTACCGAAATAGGACTGCCGGAGTCAAGTACTGCCATAAATTTTATGTCATTTGTTATGAAGTGAGTTACAGGATATGCAGTATTATTCCATGAGTAAAATGTCCCTAATGCCTTCTATTTTCACATAAATGATAGTCACAGTAGTTACATCGTCAGCCTCATTTGTAACTGTCTGTGGTGCGTGTAAATGTCTGTTAGCTCTTTGTTGTCGCGCATCGTTACTGGGATTTGGAGGTCTCATTTATTTCTATGATTTTAACTTGTTTAGAGGGCCCTGCCCTATTTGAATCACGCCAGTTCTGATTAAATGGAGGACTGTTGTTATGACTATAGCTTCTGTCGTCTTATCGGTAATTTCTGTGATTTTTTTCTTGTCGATTAAATGATGGAAAATTTCTCCTGGAATCGGAATTATAATGTGGACTGTTGCGTCTGAAGTCAATTTGTCTGTGTTGAGAATAACTCCTCTCGTTCCCATATTGTCCATTTCTACAGTTGTCTCTGTCATAGTCACTACCACAGAAATGTGATCTTTCTCTGTAATTGTTGTAATTCTGGCAATGGTTGTCACACAGGTAGTGTCTTTTTCGCTTACGATTTGCGTTGTAACAGTAGACTTGTCATATACTGTTATTTTTCCTGTCATCACGAAATTGTGATGGATGTAACCTGTAATTGTTATTGTGTTCGTGTTCTCGCATCATGCCCGTGTCGATTGCCAGTTCTTGCAGAAGTCCCTGAAAAAGTTCGATATCATCTTTACAACATCGAGCCAAAATAATATGTCTTAAGTGTTCAGGCAATTTAACTAAGCAAATTTGATTAAGGCCTGAGGGGCTGTATGCGTTTGACAAATACTGATTCTTGTGTAACATATCTTTAAAATATTTTACAGGGCTGGAAAATTCAGATTGTTCGAAATGCTTCTTCATTATAATGCTGTATTTTGCTCCATCTTGTGTAGCCTGAGACCAATACGGGGAAAGGAAGGCATGATAAAAATCTCCTTCACTGTGACACTGACGAATAAACGATCAGATTCTTACAGCTGGTTCATTTTCTAAATAGCCACACACAAATTCTAATCTATGCTCTAATGACCAATTACGAGGAAAACAACGAGAAAATTTATGATGTCAAGCTTGTGAATGCATGTCATTACTAGAATTCTTGAATGTTTTAATTTTACACATTGTGATGGAGAGCTTATAGTCAAAGGCATAGTGTCGGCGAGACGTAAATCGGTCATTGTTATGTCGTATCGGTGCACCCTGCTGACTCCTTTCAAGATCTCCAAAATACCATGTATTATGAAAATGTGACTTTCGAATATTTCTAAATCCCTCTTCCTGTGTCGGAGCGCGAGTATCCTCTGAAATGTGTATTTCTTGTATCCGCTGTACCAACTGATCTTGTACTTCTAGCATTTCTCTTTTGTGTTGCATATTAATTTGTTTCTGACTCTGTTTAAATTTCCTAATTTCCTCTGACTCCTCTATGTCAGTAAAGACTGGGGGTTTTACATCATTCAAATCATCATCAACCTTCGTGGATAAATTTATTAACTGATCCCAAAGTTCGGCTATTTTTTCTGATAGTTTGTAAATTTTCTCTGTGTTTTTCTCTGAGCCAAGTTTTAGAGTGTCCATTTGTGTCGTAATCGCATCTGCTGTGTCCTTTAAGTTTTCCTGCTTTTTTTTTTTTTACAAGTTGTGCAACCATATCGGTAGATTCAACAGAGTCAACTTTAGCCTGCAAGATGTTGTGATTTTCGTGTACAACGGTCTGCAGAGTTTTTATTGTTGCTTCATAGTTCTGTAATGTGTCTTCGTGTAGAGAAAAAATTGCCTGAAAATGATAACAAATTTGTGTTTTTAAGTCTTCAGAATTGTTTTTTTATTTCGATTCGATTTTGTATATCTCAGGGGGTTAAATCTTTACATATTTGTTCAAGTGTTTGATTAATTTCGTCAGTTGTGTCTAACTTTTGAAGTTGTTATTGTGTTTGTTTCTGATTTAGTCCTAGTGTGCCTAACTTTTGAAGCATTCGATCTGTTTGATTAAATTTTTGAATTAATTGCAATAACAGTGCATTAGTGACTGAAAAATGTTCCTTCGTGTTTTTCATCAGTGCGTTTGCACCAACAATATTCGCATTTTGAAGAGCAGAGTGTGTCTTGACTTAATTTAGAAATCTTAATCGAGAATCTATGTTATTTACAAGATTTTGTTCTGTTATTTCGCATTCCTGAGGCGAACTGTTACCGACCGAGAGATCGTCAATATTTCTCTGTTAACCGATTGTTTCATTTTCTAGCCTGTTATTTACTGTCTGGTCCATGCCCCTATGCACTATTGGCAAATTATTGTCTTGAACATTTGTCAACTCGTTATTAGGTGGTGCCAACAAGCTACACTCGTTGTCACAGTCATTTCTCAATTCGGTTTGCAGCCTAGTGTTACGCTTTTCACTCGCCATGAATATCACACTATTTTACACAATAACACACAAAAAACAATTTGAAAAGCAAAAACAATAAGAAACACAAAAGTAGCACTAAAAATAATAAATACATTATTAGTTGCAAAAGTGACTGTCAGATGCTTCATGCAAACCCACATGCATGCCATAACTACTTTGCTCATCACAATAATGTACAAAAATACGGAAGTACAACTACAAAGGAAATTCCATAGATACAATTATGTGCTAGCAGTAAACATTAATTAATTTCTAATCATGCACTAATTATGCAAACTACAAGGAAATCAGAAGATTATAGTAATGTATCCTGGCAGGGTCACCAGGTGTAACTACCTCTTTGATTACTATTTTTTTTATTAAACACTGACAAACAGGACTTTCCCTAACAAAGGCAACTCAAACTTAACATATTCATTTATTACTCACAATATACAAGTAGAACTCAAGCTGACTGCTATATATTGACAACATGACTTCCAATAATTAACATAAAAGAATAGCCCTGAATTGCAAGAAATCCTAACAATAATACAAATCCAAAAAATATGAAATTAAAGAAATATGAAACTACCTCCAACTCTGATAAATGCCTAAACTCATTTCAGTCACAAATTCCGATACTGGAAACTCCATTTTTTTCATAAGTCATTGACCTCACTGAAAATTTTCATAACACCAACTACAGCAATTACAGCAAGTAACAACAACAGCTAGGTAAATAAAAATATTCTAACTACTATAGACTCTAACTACTAGGAGGCATATGATTAGCAAAAGAAAGATTTTGTTGAAGAGCAAACAACGTATTTATAAAATTTTACCTTATTCAGACGAAACCCAGATTCAAAAATAATACAGTCGTCAATAATTCCACTGCCCAAACATTATCAACCATTCATCCATTATCATATCTTTCCTTGCATATTTTCTTATAAGAAATTTCATATCACTTTACATTGCAGCCGGCCGCGGTGGTCTAGCGGTTCTGGCGCTGCAGTCCGGAACCGCAGGACTGCTATGGTCGCAGGTTCGAATCCTGCCTCGGGCATGGGTGTGTGTGATGTCCTTAGGTTAGTTAGGTTCAAGTAGTTCTAAGTTCTAGGGCACTTATGACCTAAGATGTTGAGTCCCATAGTGTTCAGAGCCATTTGAACCACTTTACATTGCATGTCCTACGAGCACAGAGTCTCCACTGAGAAAAACATGTCCATACACTTCTCTATCTACTTGCTAACTGCTAGTCCATCCAATGACAGCGTTGTCAGTGATATTAACACAGTCTATAGCGTTGCAAACATACAAACAGGCTACTTACATAAGCATCATATTTAACCTGAAAAAGATTATTTACTCGTCCTGTACTTATATGAAAGAAAACTATGCAATTATTACAGTAATCAATTTTTCTGAGAGCCTTAGCAAATAATTGCGCATCGATAAGATGTTATTCCATTTCTGAGCACTTCTTGTACTTCTCTCCTTTATTGCAATAACTGCTGCACGATTGAAATTTATTATGTTCTGCTGAGGCAATACATCTACATACATCTACCTGATTACTCTACAACTCACACTTATTTGCAAGAGGATTCATTGAAACACTTTGACACTATTCCGTTCCGTTCTCGAATAGCATGTGGAAAAAATGAACATCATAATTTTTCTCGGGCCCTAATTCCTTTTATTTTATTACTGTGGTCATCTCCCTATACAAGTCGGTGGCCACAAAATGTTTTGACATACAAAACTGAAAGCTGCGCTTGTTTGAACTTTTTCGATGTCCTCCATCAATTATTCCTTGTAAGTATCTCATATCGCACAGTAGTACTCCATACTACTACGGACAAGCGTATTGTAGGCAGTCTTTTTAGTAAGTTTGACCTATCTTCTAAATGTTCTGCCAATAAAACGTAGTCTTTGGTTCACCTTCTCCACAATGATTTCTGTGTGATGGCTGTAATTTGTTTGCAACTCTAATCCTGAGAGGTGGCTACCGTTTTCAGCTAGCCACCTCACATACATAAGTAGAGACGCAATTCAGTAGTGTGCTAATGACTTGTAGATGCCGACAATGACATTTAGCTTCATAAGGACGGTTATGCAGTGACTGCAAGGGCAGTACTAAATTTCTGGGCTTCTGCTTTCTCCGTTAAACTTTCATATCATGAGCTACAGAGGTGGACGTTGTGCAGTATGGAGAAGGCGAGCGCGAGGAAGTGGGAGGCCACCACAGGGGTCATTTCCTTGGGACACAGACGCTCGTGTCCTTTCACAAGCTGGGCAGCTCACTCACGCTGGGAGGAAATGGCAGAAACTGACGTTGTACGAGAGGATGGACAGGCGCCGGACCCCTTACAACCTAGGCCTAGGAAAATGTTGCAAGATGCACTTTCTGTGCTAAAAATGCTACCCCCCACTGTTTCTTCAAATCCAGCATGCCGACAGTATAGCGTGTCGACAGGTGAACGAGAAAAACTAGCCGATGGTGTGAGGTAATTCAGAGAAAAAGTATTCTGGGCATGCAAAAGCGTAGGCTACAGCCGCAGAAAACATCTTTAAAAAGTGTAGCAAAAAACTCCACCGACTATGACTTTATTGTGTGGCCGGTGCCTCTCCAAGTCGACGCTGAGAGAGTAGAATGTATTTTTTCCTGTTTGCTTTGCCACGAGGGGAAAATCGCGCTGGTGGGAAAAGGCGTTCAAAATGGTTCAAATGGCTCTGAGCACTATGGGACTCAACTGCTGAGGTTATTAGTCCCCTAGAACTTAGAACTAGTTAAACCTAACTAACCTAAGGACATCACAAACATCCATGCCCGAGACAGGATTCGAACCTGCGACCGTAGTGGTCTTGCGGTTCCAGACTGCAGCGCCTTTAACCGCACGGCCACTTCGGCCGGCGGAAAAGGCGTCCTCTGCTTTTTTAATACAGGGAACTGCGATAAAGAAGTTAATTGGGAATGGAGTTGATATGGAGCTGATGGAGGGAGTGTGAAAGATATTATAAAATCATGCCACTGACGTTGGTGGAAAAATGGGAAATTGCTCAGGAAACCTTAGGCGCCCAAAACTCTCGCCAAGTACAATAACTTACTGATTTGGCTGGAACTGATTCTTCCCTAATGGCCTCTATGCTCCTACAAGATGTTTGTCTTCATTTGCTGTGAACTTCACGCCTTGCACTCACTGCATACCTACCATAGGACTTCGTGATTCTCCGATAATGATAGTGAATCGCCATAATGACATTTCCATCCTTGCCCAGTAACACTGCCTCCTGAGAAGAGATCTATTTCCGTAATGAGACCAGTCAGATCAGCCAGGTGTAAAAGTCTAGGTGAAGGGGGTGGAGTTTTGCATTTCGAGTACCCTGTTCAGGACTCGATACCAAGCTACATCTTCTGATAGCAGTCAGAAACTTTGAAAGATACTAAGAATAGTCTACCAAGAATTTGCTTCACGACAAATTTGGACAGTACAGAATAAATTTTTCATTTACAATAAGAAAGCAAGCATGAAAATTATAATACATGTATCTTGTCTTCTCCACTTATATTTCAGTGTGTGTATACGTTTATGTTGGTCGTGGTATCAACACCACTGGTCAATTTGTATACGGCGTTCTTATATTGTTGAAGGGGATAATAATATATGGGTGTGTGCAGTGAACAGGAAAATCTGAATGGAACATCAAAGTAACTAGACCATGGAATTGAAAGAACTGTGTGAGGTTTGGGCGACGAGCTATACATCCAATGTATACTACAAGTCAGACGCGTATGTTCAAAAGTGATTCATTAGAAAATATGGATGCAGCGTGAGACACTGGTTCAGCAGCTGAGATAGATGGTGGGATGTTTTAGGTGCAGGGCACCTAGAGAACGTAGTCAACAGAGAGGATATGAAGGCCCTGAGGAGAACAGAGCCTGAGTATCCTTGGTTCGATTCCGATTCCGGCGCGAAGCAAAGAGCCTGGAATGGTTTTGAGCTTCCGAACTGAGCTTTTTCTGGCAAACACTCTGAACATGTCCTTTTTTATTACAATAAAAACAAATAGCTTGGCAAGACTGGCAATTCTCACGCGAATGTCTAGTAGCGCACCGTGGGCAGGATTTGAGCACTGTGTTTGCTTCCCGGCGCGGCACACGTGGCTGAAAGCTTGGCGACAGCGGCGCGGCCAGGCGCGAGGGCTGTTTACTGCTCCGTGCAGCTCGCCTGGCGGGGCGGTTAACCTGACACATGGCTGGTGAAGTTTCAAATGATTCCTGAGCAAAGTCGTGTGTCCTGCTGATCCAATATGTCCATCACTTGTTGAAGGAAGGGATTGACTAGTTCCAAAATCTGTTCCCTTATACGAACATCAGAAACGTTCTGTGCAATTGCATCACGTACCATAGTATCTGAATAAGGGAGTCCACATTGACACTCAAGAGCACAATCCCTAGTAAGGCCTTGCAAGGTGGCAACCCACTCCTGATGTTTTGTACGAAAGAAGGTATACCGTTTCGCAACCACATTGACTGATTCTTTGAAACATGCATCTAATGCGGACAAAATTTCTTCATAGGACAGAGTTGCTACGTCGCGTTGGGGAAATTATTTGACTATCACACAGTACGTGTTAACACCGACTGATGATAAGAGATAAGGCTGCCGCTTGTTACCTTGAATTCCGTAGGCGGCGAGATGGAATCCAAATTGGCGTGACCACTCCGTCCAGCTTTCCAGTGCAGCATCAAAAGGTCGAAAGTTGGTGCAACAGCGTGTTGCGGCTGCATTAGCGGTGGAGCGGCTGCTGCCGCATCGTTTTGCATCGCACGTTGACCCTGGATGAGCTGTCCAAGGGCATCCAGTAAGGCCTGCGTCTGCTGATTCTGTAAGCGATAAAATTCGGACAGTACATCTGGAGATAGTGGCGAAGCCATTACACAAGTAAATCAGTGCAATATCGATAAGAACGCGGTTTTGCCTCGTCGCCAATGTTGTGGTTGGCAGGAGAGCCAACACCGTGTTACTAGAGAAGGCCGAAAGGCACGCGTTTTAGCTCTCGCAGGCTGGTGTGAGGTCTGGGCAAGGACAAGGAAATTAGAATTTAGAAAAACGGACGTAGCTGGTGGAATACTTAACTTTAATCCATTAATGATGATCGTCGCTCTTGACGGTACATGATTCACAATATCAATAGTAACTGAATATGGCGCCTTGCTAGGTCGTAGCAAATGACGTAGCTGAAGGCTATGCTAAACTATCGTCTCGGCAAATGAGAGCGTATTTTGTCAGTGAACCATCGCTAGCAAAGTCGGTTGTACAACTGGGGCGAGTGCTAGGAAGTCTCTCTAGACCTGCCGTGTGGCGGCGCTCGGTCTGCAATCACTGATAGTGGCGACACGCGGGTCCGACGTATACTAACGGACCGCGGCCGATTTAAAGGCTACCACCTAGCAAGTGTGGTGTCTGGCGGTGACACCACAAGGAAGATACGTAAAATGGCAGGCAAGCTGAAGTAAAAAAATCGGTAGAAGCGTGAACATGCAAAACGATGAAGTAGGGCAGAACATTTTCATACGATCATATAGAGAATCGAGTAGACAGAAGGCAGTGTGTCATGAATTTTTTTAAATGTGTTGTGGACTGGGGAAGATCTGGTGCGTTACACATGCCAATGCCAAGGAAGTGGGTACGATCAAAATCGGCAGACATGGAGGAAAACACCATATTAACAACATAAATCCTTTTAGAGAATGAAGCAAGAATGGGGGCAAAACCGTTGGGGAATGAGAAATGACAGTATCGAATGGTGAAGGTGAGTAATCAGCTAAGCTAAATGAGTGGCCGTAGAGGTGGTATTATATAAACAAGTAAATGTTGATGTAGGGAAACTAGAGAACAGCCAGATAATACAGTATGGCTTCTGAGGTCTGATAAAAAGAAGGAATAAAGGGTAGGAAGAATATGAATTAAGTGGTTGTGTGATGTCAGGAGAAATATAAGAACAAATAAAACGGTGCATGAAATGACAAATGTGGAGATACAGAACTCAGATGTAAGTGGAATGTACTTGATTTCAGGTCTGATGCTTAAGGAAGCGATGTGGAAGGAAGAGAGGGTGATGTTTATTTTGGGTGTGGAGCACCACAGTAGCAATCAAATGTAGGGAACCGGGGTTATGCCTTAAAAGTGGTCGAGGGAAGTGAAAGATTAAAGGATAAGTGGACTCATGGAACCTGAGCGAGATGCAGCTCTGTTGGAAGTCCAATCGGGTAATTAAGCAGCAGGGCCACAAGAAGCATTCCTTTTCCGAGGACGTCAAGTCAGCCAGGCTACAACACAAGCAGCACTGTTCTGAGACCTGTGTTTCCATAATTATATGTTTCTCCTCATGAGGACTAATCCTATACCTTCGACCGTGCAGCGTGGCTTCGAACAGAAAATAATTTTCAGTCTTCGACACCCACAGTTAGCAATACTACGCCTGGTAGCGCTATTCTGATTTAGTTGTATGGTGTTTGCCATTCTATGAGCCTTGCGGTGTCTTCCTGGGTCACCACTTATGGGACACAGACAACAGCACCCATACGATAGTTTGTAAGGACGGAGGGGGGGGGGGGGGGGGGAAGGAGCAGACCTGGGGGTATTGTGCGTTTTTAATATTTTAGAAGACAAAGAACGACTCGTAAGTAGCCATAAAAAAGCTCCCATTCCGACCCTGTTAAAACCCTGAGCAATATCACCTTTAAATCACTTTCTTGAAAGAAAAACACCTGAATACACTGTATTTTTTTCTTTTCCCTGAGGACTAGAGGTGGTGGGATGGGGGAGGACACCCTCGCGCGGACTTGGACATGGTATCCCTGCATCTGACGACATACAAGAGAAAGAAAACCTAACGTTCCTGTGAAGAAAGAATGACTACACCCCACGTCCACGCCAACGAGGTGACTAAAGTTGAGGAGCAGCTGACGGCGAACGACTACAATCTGCTCCCTCCCCCCTCCCTCTTCTCAAACTGGACCCTGTACCTACATACATTCGGTGTCTCTGCCTAATAACCGCTGTTGTGAGTGCATGTGAGCATACGAGAACTACTGTGAGACGAATGCCAGTGTTACTCATACTAGGTGGAGACAGAACATCCTGCATTGCCGTGAATCCTATTTCTTGTTGTTTCTTCCTGTTTAGCAAATTGATGACTTCGGTCATATGAGAGATACCATATTTCTGTAATATTACATGCATGAACGTAACTCACTCATTTGCTCGTTGTCTTGTCTACTTGTGATGTTTTGTTGTACATGAAACACACAGTGTCATTACAGTGACCTCACAGAATTCGTTGTATTGAAGAATGTGACAAGGGATTTTAATTGAAATAATAATTTGCGTGGGAATGTGCTACAATCTCAAGATATGGTTTTCGGTACACTTGCGGCCCATTTACCCCAACCAGAACGATCATGCATCACCTGGGGAATTAGTAATTTAATGGGAAATGGCATGAAATACAAAAATAGAAACTGTGTAGTTTTAACTTACGTTTATGTCCTTGGAGTACAATGAACCTGTGTCGCTTTTTACAAACGATTAAAAATTGTTAGTACAGTTTTTTGTCGAATTCTCATAGTCCTGTATAAATAAATATGTATGCCAGTAAATTAAATCTGACGTGAAATTAGTAACATGGACACATACTCCAAAATAAGGATATGTATTTCACCGTCAAATAATAATGCCAACACATTAAGTACGATTATAATTTGAGTTCATGCATATAAAATTTTATGTATTGCTGACATAAACGTAGCTGATATACAAATATTGCTTTTATAAAACTATCAGTAAAAATATAAAACGTATGTCAGTGTGTCTGGACCTTACATAACCATCAATTTGTCTGTTGAGCCAGATGGAAGAATTTTGAGAGTTAGGACCACTAATAATTTTGCGGTATTTGAAGACAGACATATTTTAACAGTAAATTTTCCGTTCATTTAGCGTGTGCTTGTGATTGGAAGACTGCCTTGCAGAGTTTTTATTTGTCTTTGAGTTGTAATGCAGAGGTTTTTTGAGTGGTGTTCGTGAGATTGCAATGCCATCCAAAATAACTCATAGACTACCTTCAGTAAAGGCCCAGTATTAAGAGTGGATAAAAAGGATGGTTACCACGAATGTGACTGCGGAGTTTTCATATATATGTAAACACTCAACGTTTGTTCTTTTTCTAGTGTGTTGACCAGGATGAAATGTGTGCCCATTTTGATCCTATCCTTTACTATTCCGATATAGGAAAATAGGATTCGTGGCATGGTGAGGACATAGGGACCTTCAAATTTTGTTGTGGAGGTGGCACAATAGCAGTTTTTCAGTATGTCACTCCCATTGCAAAATTTGAACCGTGAGGATGGAGACTTGAGAAGTGGGTATCCTTTCCGGCTAGCAACATTTGACCCACAAGCAGAGATGGAACGGAGTAGTATGTAAGCTAACGGCATCTGTTATACATACGTATCGATTTCTCCCCCAAGTCAGCTACACTTAGCACTAGAAGTTACATGTCCTGCTCGTAGCGAGAGGGCGCACACCGTAGTTGAAATACAGCGGGGCAGACACTCCTGTAAAGCAGCCAGGATGTACAGCTGAGAGTGTAGCAAGCTGTTGCTGCCCCAATGGGTCGCTTTGCAGGAAGTGGAAGCCGCTACGTACTGGAGGCTACGGACTTACTCTTGGAAAATTGGAAATTTGTGGTAAGGACTATGGGACCAAACTGCTGAAGTCATCGGTCCCTAGGCTTACGCACTAATTTATCTAACTTAAAAACTAACTTACGCTGAGGACAACCCACTCACCCATGTCTTAGGGAGGACTCAACCTCCGACGGGGGGAGCCGCGCTAACCATGACAAGGCGCCCCAGATCGCACGGCTACCCCGCGCGGCTCTTACTATGGTCTCCACAGTCTGATTAACGGCGAGAACACGCCGGATATTCCACTTCGATTAAAGATTGTTCAGTTGACTGAATTCTTCAAAAATCACTTGGCGGTTAGGGTGTCAAGTATCACTGGTGGACTATAGACTATAATTTTGAGATTGTGGGTTAAAACATGGAACCACTCAGTGCCGTTATCGAAGGCATGGATACCAGCATCCGCTCTGTGAGCAGTGAACAATAAATACTCGACCTCCTTTCGAATTAATGCGGTGTTAACCAATACAGTCGTAATTTGTTTAAGAGTTAATCTTTCTCACTGCCATTTTCAGGCTTTTGCATGCATGTGCTGGGAAATACTGTGAATTAATGTATAATGATCATGTTTGTGCCCTATATACAAGCCTTGTCGGAGGAAATTCTTTCGATACAACTACGTCTTTCTTTCCTACAGTGACACTAGTGGAATGAAGTAGGTGAGGATCAAGAATTAGATAATATGGGGAAGCTACGTAAGCAAGTAGATGCATGGGATCAGTTTAGAAAACTTCCAAACCCCATCTTTCCTAATATTCAAAACATTCAAGTTTTGCCTGTTGATGATATCAGTTGCATCATGAAGGTGTGGTTGATAATGAGGCTACAAAACCAGGCAAAAGTCCTACAGATTATGTATGGAATGATATGTCAAATAATTATCAATTGATGGTGGGGCGTCTAAGTAGATTAATAATAAAGGTTTTGCGAAGTGGTAGCTCTCTAGGATTTCTCTGGGAAAAAATCCTGTTATGTTTGGGGACACGTGGGAGTAAGCAGCATTTAGTTAAAGATTGCAAGGAGCCATGAGAATGACGTCCAAACGACTGACACCAGCAGTTAGTTCGGGGGCGGGGTGTCAAGCGGCCGCCGCGCGGCTGCCGCAAGGAGTGCGCTCTTGACACCCCGCACTTGCCGTTCGTATGTACCACCTTGGTTCTGTACCAGTCTATGGGTTAATCAGTTCGAGTAGTAGTGAATCCTTGTTTGATGAGGTTTGGTACTATGAGTATAAAAACAAATCACTGGGTTGCCACAGTTACAGATAGTTAGGGAGACATGACATTCCGGTTCTGGCGAAAAGTTAGAGGTTATTGGGCAGCAAGCTCAGAACTGGGAGTTTCACTTGGCCATTGAAGTTTCTAATGGTTAAGGGCCTTACTATGAAGGTGGTGTTGGGGTGTGACTCCTTGACAATAACTCACTGTGTTAGATAATCCTGAAAAGGAGTTGTTTTTTAAATTTTGTAATGCGGTATAAGTTCTGCAGTCACCAGGCTTTGTTTAATGTATACAGTGTTCAGACTAAGAAATTGGGGTTCGATGTTGGGCATCTGCCCGACCTCGAGGCCAAACGTTTGTTGCAAGTATTACAACAGTTTCCGGAAGTCTTAACAGATAGACTGGGAGTCACGAATAAAATTCAGTATTGGGTCAGATTAACTGACCACGTTCCAGTTAGGCAGACACCTTATTGGCTTTCGCCACAAAAAATGAGAGAGCTGCTCAAGATAGTGGACCAGTTGTTAATAGACGAGGTATTTTGACCTTATGTTTTCCCCTTCGTGGCTCCATGTTATTGATGCTAAAACCCAACAATTCTGGTGTAGAGCAGTGGTTGACTTCCGCATGCTAAACGAAAAGATATTGTTCGAGTCAGTTTCAAAAATGGTTCAAATGGCTCTGAGCACTATGGGACTCAACTGCTGTGGTCATAAGTCCCCTAGAACTTAGAACTACTTAAACCTAACTAACCTAAGGACAGCACACAACACCCAGCCATCACGAGGCAGAGAAAATCCCTGACCCCGCCGGGAATCGAACCCGGGAACCCGGGCGTGGGAAGCGAGAACGCTACCGCACGACCACGAGATGCGGGCCGAGTCAGTTTCTCTTCCAGACCTACACAGCTGTTTCATTTGGTTCACAGGAACATGTGTTTTCATGGTACTGGAGCTAAATCATGCATATTATAAAATACCGCTTATAGTAGATTCTAAGCCGATGAGCACTTTCTGCGCTCACTATTATTACCTTTTCGAATTCAGTAGGGTGTCCTTCAGACATCCATTGGAGCAGCAGTCTTAACCCATCTACTGGACTCGGTGCTGGGAGACTTGAAATTCAAAAGCATGTATAATTACCTCGAGAACATGGTCGTCTACAGCACTGATAGTAAGAAACATCTGAAATACCTGAGTCAGATGTCGGGGCACCTGAGAGAGGCAGGGTTGTCAATCAAGCCGTCCAAAATGATGCTTGCATGGAGTCAAATCCCGTACTTGGGAGATATTGTGTCCTCAAGAGGGACTAGTACTGGTCAGTTTAGGACCTATGCTGTTTATAAATTACCAGACTCCTAGAATGAAAAGGACATAGCACGGTTTACCTGGATGATGGACATCTTTAGGAAATTTGTGGCCAACTTTGCAGAGTCAGCAGCTTCGCTAACCAGCTGTGGTGGAAAGATGAATAGTTTAGGTGGAGAGATTCCCAACAAGCTGCATTTCATTCCCAGAAATGTGTACTCGATAATGACCCAGTGCAATGAATCCCTGATTTCAATTTACCTTTCGTGGTCCAGTAGATGCCCCCGATTCGGGCATCACCACGGCCTTACTCCAAGAGCAAGTAGGCGAGCTCCAGTCATTAACCTAAGCTTCATAGATACCGTAAGAAACCGAGGTTCACTATTCTGTGTCAGACGTCGAAGCTCTGGCTGAGACGGTTCTGCGACCATGTAGGCTGCAGATTCCTCGACTTGCGCCATAGGGTGGTGGGGTTTCGGGTTCCGCTGGATAGGTCAGGAGTCCACTACACGCAGCAAGCGGCTACACGGGTAGCAGGGGTTGTGTGGCGTGGACTGGGCGGTTTTTTAGGTTAGATGGCCTCGGGCAAGTACAGAAAGGGCAACAGCCTCAAAGGGTGCGGAGCAAAGTCAGGACATGCGGGGACCAAGCAGCAATCGGTATTGTAATTGTAAACTGTCGAAGCTGCGTTGGTAAAGTACCGGAACTTCAAGCGCTGATAGAAAGCACCGAAGGTGAATTCGTTATAGGTACAGAGAGCTGGCTTAAGCCAGAGATAAATTCTGCCGAAATTTTTACAGAGGTACAGACGGTGTTTAGGAAGGATAGATTGCATGCAACCGGTGGTTGAGTGTTTGTCGCTGTTAGTAGTAGTTTATCCTGTAGTGAAGTAGAAGTGGATAGTTCCTGTGAATTATTATGGGTGGAGGTTACGCTCAACAACCGAGCTGAGTTAATAATTGGCTCCTTTTACCGACCTCCCGACTCAGCAGCGTTAGTGGCAGAACAACTGAGAGAAAATTTGGAATACATTTCGCATAAATTTCCTCAGCATGTTATAGTCTTAGGTGGAGATTTCAATTTACCAGATATAGACTGGGACACTCAGATGTTTAGGACGGGTGGTAGGGACAGAGCATCGAGTGACATTATACTGAGCGCACTATCCGAAAATTACCTCGAGCAATTAAACAGAGAACCGACTCGTGGAGATAACATCTTGGACCTACTGATAACAAACAGACCCGAACTTTTCGACTCTGTAAGTGCAAACAGGGAATCAGTGATCATAAGGCCGTTGTAACATCCCTGAATATGGAAGTTAATAGGAATATAAAAAAAGGGAGGAAGGTTTATCTGTTTAGCAAGAGTAATAGAAGGCAGATTTCAGACCACCTAACAGATCAAAACGAAAATTTCTGTTCCGACACTGACAATGTTGAGTGTTTATGGAAAAAGTTCAAGGCAATCGCAAAATGCGTTTTAGACAGGTACGTGCCGAGTAAAACTGTGAGGGACGGGAAAAACCCACCGTGGTACAACAACAAAGTTAGTAAACTACTGCGAAAGCAAAGAGAGCTTCACTCCAAGTTTAAACGCAGCCAAAACCTCTCAGACAAACAGAAGCTAAGCGATGTCAAAGTTAGCGTAAGGAGGGCTATGCGAGAAGCGTTCAGTGAATTCGAAAGTAAAATTCTATGTACAGACTTGACAGAAAATCCTAGGAAGTTCTGGTCTTACGTTAAATCAGTAAGTGGCTCGAAACAGCATATCCAGACACTCCGGGATGATGATGGCATTGAAACAGAGGATGACACGCGTAAAGCTGAAATACTAAACACCTTTTTCCAAAGCTGTTTCACAGAGGAAGACCGCACTGCAGTTCCTTCTCTAAATCCTCGCACAAACGAAAAAATGGCTGACATCGAAATAAGTGTCCAAGGAATAGAAAAGCAACTGGAATCACTCAACAGAGGAAAGTCCACTGGACCTGACGGGATACCAATTCGATTCTACACAGAGTACGCGAAAGAACTTGCCCCCCTTCTAACAGCCGTGTACCGCAAGTCTCTAGAGGAACGGAGGGTTCCAAATGATTGGAAAAGAGCACAGGTAGTCCCAGTCTTCAAGAAGGGTCGTCGAGCAGATGCGCAAAACTATAGACCTATATCTCTGACGTCGATCTGTTGTAGAATTTTAGAACATGTTTTTTGCTCGAGTATCATGTCGTTTTTGGAAACCCAGAATCTACTATGTAGGAATCAACATGGATTCCGGAAACAGCGATCGTGTGAGACCCAACTCGCGTTATTTGTTCATGAGACCCAGAAAATATTAGATACAGGCTCCCAGGTAGATGCTATTTTTCTTGACTTCCGGAAGGCGTTCGATACAGTTCCGCACTGTCGCCTGATAAACAAAGTAAGAGCCTACGGAATATCAGACCAGCTGTATGGCTGGATTCAAGATTTTTTAACAAACAGAACACAGCATGTTGTTATCAATGGAGAGACGTCTACAGACGTTAAGGTAACCTCTGGCGTGCCACAGGGGAGTGTTATGGGACCATTGCTTTTCACAATATATATAAATGACCTAGTAGATAGTGTCGGAAGTTCCATGCGGCTTTTCGCGGATGATGCTGTAGTATACAGAGAAGTTGCAGCATTAGAAAATTGTAGCGAAATGCAGGAAGATCTGCAGCGGATAGGCACTTGGTGCAGGGAGTGGCAACTGTCCCTTAACATAGACAAATGTAATGTATTGCGAATACATAGAAAGAAGGATCCTTTATTGTATGATTATATGATAGCGGAACAAACACTGGTAGCAGTTACTTCTGTAAAATATCTGGGAGTATGCGTGCGGAACGATTTGAAGTGGAATGATCACATAAAATTAATTGTTGGTAAGGCGGGTACCAGGTTGAGATTCATTGGGAGAGTGCTTAGAAAATGTAGTCCAGCAACAAAGGAGGTGGCTTACAAAACACTCGTTCGACCTATACTTGAGTATTGCTCATCAGTGTGGGATCCGTACCAGATCGGGTTGACGGAGGAGATAGGGAAGATCCAAAGAAGAGCGGAGCGTTTCGTCACAGGGTTATTTGCTAAGAGTGATAGCGTTACGGAGATGTTTAATAAACTCAAGTGGCAGACTCTGCAAGAGAGGCGCTCTGCATCGCGGTGTAGCTTGCTCGCCAGGTTTCGAGAGGGTGCGTTTCTGGATGAGGTATCGAGTATATTGCTTCCCCCTACTTATACCTCCCGAGGAGATCACGAATGTAAAATTAGAGAGATTAGAGCGCGCACGGAGGCTTTCAGACAGTCGTTCTTCCCGCGAACCATACGCGACTGGAACAGGAAAGGGAGGTAATGACAGTGGCACGTAAAGTGCCCTCCGCCACGCACCGTTGGGTGGCTTGCGGAATATGAATGTAGAATGTAGATGTAGATGTTATTTCCGTTAGAGAGATTCCAATTTTATTTAGAGCACAAGAGGTTTAAACTAGAAACACATAATCAGACCTTAAGCTGGATATTAGCCCGGCCACACCAAACAGGCACGGTAGCACACTGGGCAGTGCATATATCAGCTTTCAAGTTCGATGCGGTACATATAAAGGTACCTCGGAATCAAGTGGCTGATGCGCTTATTCGGATGTTCAGTCCAGAAGTGGAAGAGGCGACAGGAGGGGAGAGGAGGCATCGACATTTGTGGGTGGAGCAGAGGTGCTGGATTCCCAAGTAGCCCATCATCCTGACCGAGATTCCGCCCATCTTAAGGACAAGCAGCAAAAGGATAATGAGTGAGGTGGTATTCAAAGGGAATAGGAGGAAGGATGCCCAGTTTTTGGTTGAAAAAGGGTGTGTTACGTTACCTAACCGGTTATGATGGAAAGTTGAAAATGTGCCTTACCAGGAGTTTAGGGCCAGCTGTCTAAAGTTACTTCATCAATCGCTGTGCAGCGGGCAATTGGGGCTCCATAAAACGAGAATGAAAATCAGAGAACATCTAATGTGGAAGGATATGAGCGCGAAAATACAGAAAGTGGTTGGTAGGTGCGGGGAATGAATGCAGACGAGGCCTGATATTAACAACAGGAAGGGTCTCTTGCATTCCACCAGAGAGTTATGACAACTGGACAAGTTGTTCATTGACTATTTAAGTTCTCTACCACACACTAAAGGTGAAAATCGATTTGTATTGATTGTTGTGGACGCATTTACGTGATTCGAGTGGCTTAGTGTGAGTAAGGGAACCACAACTGCTTTGAACTTTCAACATTTTCCAACCATTTTTGCTAGTTTTGGTTCACACAGAATGTTGGCTAGCGATAACTTCACGGGAGTTCTAAGGATTCTGCTTTAACAATGCTATTAGGCACATAACAAGGTGTCGCCTTGTTACCTCAACCCTCCTTTACAGAATATATAAATAGGAACTGAAAGTCTGCTCTCATAATCAATCATTCCGGGTCGCAAAAGAGGTGGGATAGGTCATTGAACTGGCTTAGTCTGGTATTCAGCACATTTTGCCACCAAGCACAAAAGACAACCCTGGCCAAGCTCATGCTTTCATTTGAAATTAATTCCCCACTACGCAACCTCTGGTCATCTAATTACTTACTTCCAGAGCATGCCGACCCCAAGTATGTGAGGGCCAAGTGGGAAGCAGCAAGGAGAAATGTTATTCTCACACATCATAGAAAAGCCCAGAACTGCAATCGGGAACACTATGCAACGTCAGTGGCAGTGGGTGGCACACTTTCCATAAAAAAAGTCAGAGATCAGAGTAAGAGCATGCAAGGGACCACGGAGAAAAGGCTTCCGTGTTTTGTGGCTCCATACCAGATTTTTACAAGATTTTTAAGTTACTGTCCCCTGTGAGCTTATAGACTGTAGAGCAGCAAACGCATAGGAAAATTCGAGGTCACTTGAGCCAGCTTAACCTGGGATGTGCAGAAAAGGCCATCCATGTGTAATGTGGTATGAAACTATGGGGTGTCCTTCTCCCCACTCAGTCATCACCTTTGGGAGGGAGGGGGATATTGCTATATTGCTACGTACGCATCGATTTCTCTCCCACGTAGGCTTGCGACGAGGCAAACAATAAGTGCAGTTCAAGAGTTCACACGAATGTGCATATACAAATGTTCGTTAAAAAATGTTAGTGCAAATTTTGGTTCTGACGTAAGTCTCAGGGGACGATTTCCACACTTGGTGCATTAGTACACTGTTCCACACTCGCGCATTAGTTATAGTTTTTGAATCAATATTCACTCAGACGTAAGTACAGTTTATGCTAGGGAACAAAAATTAGGCGATTATTATAGCAAAATCATTTTCTACGACACCGTTCAATTAAGTTTTTATCATAAGTCCTTTTCTTTCACACAATGAAATTAGCACTGGTGAGATGGTTTACAGTTTTACTTTAATAATACGAGGCCTGTTCAGAAAGTAAGCTCCGATTGATTGCCAAATTGAAACCACAGTGAACATCAGAAATGTTTTACTTGTAACAATTAGCTACACCTTTCAGCTACTTCTCTACGTAGTCGCCGTTCTGACTTAGACTTTTGTCATAGCGTTGTACCAACTTTTCAATAGCCTCATCATAGAAGGCAGCCGCCAGTGCTTTCCGCCAATTCTCCACGCTGGCCTACACCTCGTTGTCTGTGTCAAAATGTTGTCTTCAAAGACAGCGGTTCATGTGACCAGAGATGAAACTCAGGGGGAGACAATTGCGGACTGTATTGTGGGTAATCTCACATTTCCATTTGAAAACGATGCAGGAGCATCTTCATTGCCCCTGCAGAATGCGGCTGAGAATTGTCTTGAAGAAGAAACAGCACGACAGTTATGTAATGTTAGCTGCATAGCTTCTGGCGAAATTTCTCACCAGGCCCTCGTACTTGGCGGCAGACGCTATTTTCTAGACGTCTTTACGCACTCACTGCGAGCTCAGAAATGAGAAGAGCGACGTGATGCTAACTGGGGTTATACTAGAGACACTACCCAACACATCTGTGCAAAGCTTTATCGGATTTTCATAGTCGTTTCCATTTCGCGACCGATCGGAGCTTACTTTCTGAACGCCCCTCGTAATTTGACTCCAAGCCCCCAATACCAGTAATGTAGGGTGCTGTAATCGAAAGTTACTCAATCAACTAGAACAGAACCACAAGTTCCACTGTCCTCTTTGTTCTAACAGTTTTGGCGCGAAATCACAGATCGCCACATGTTCACGTACGCCAATGAATACCTCGTAATTCGTACTCACACAAATAATCGTAGCACTTCCAGTACTCCAAATATATGCTTGCACACTTGCACTGTTAAATAATACTCTTTGTCGAAATAAATCGGTGCGAAAAATTCTTACTCAAACGACCAAATGGGCCACCCATCGGCCAACTCCGCCACCCACACGCTCACGGACTGCCGAATGACTGACCCCTGGCCAAGATGGCCGTTTGCTTATATAGGCTCCGATGTCTAACCCCCCCCCCCCCTTTCCTTATGTAAGTACCAATCTCACGAGTTAAGGTTACAAATTTTGACACATACATCCCTCAACAGAAATAATTACACCATCGGAACCTTGCTAAAAATTAAACCTTATTTACTATGTTACATTAATTTCTAGGATTATTTTATCGCGCGTAAATCAAGTTTTAGTTTTTGCAAAATTTCGCCACTTAGTGCAAATTTGTTTGTTTACATCTGTGCTGCAGTTTTAACATAGGACTGCATATAGCACTGTTTTTAGACGTAATCTATAGCGATCAACACATTGCGCTGCTCAAAATCTTCATATCTATAGTATTTAATTAATTATGGGCGATAAATGCTAATAATAATTTTCAAACAATGAAAACTAATTGAAGTTAAGTATATAGTATAACTTAACTAGTTTAAAATACATATGATGCCATCGAAAATATTATATAGTGTTGTTCCTTACGTCATGAATTTTCTATTGAATTTTATAAACAGTTTCCCATCAAACTTTGTTTATTGCTCTTTACGACCTTAATTATTTATGAATCTTAACATACGACTACGGCACTCAACCCATTATGACGAGACGTTTTTAATGAGCCGTTGCTCATCTCTGTAACTTGTTATTTACTAATTTTATTAATTGTTCAGTATTCGTGATATTAAACAGTTTTCAAGTTACTATAACTTTTGTGTCTCGTGACTTAAAACAAAGATCGATCTTTCAGATGGTGCATATTGCTGACCACAATCCACTGCCGCATCGCTCTTCACCGTAAGTTACATAGTTTTCGCGCAATGGGCGAAAAACCAAACAATGCCCCAAGCTGCGGGCCATGTGGCCGCCAGGCAGCGAAGCCATCCCGCCGACCCGTTGCTTCCGCGAACGGCGCACCATGTCGCGCGCTCGCTCTCCAGAAAGCAATCCTGGCATACTAGACCTATTCATCTAGTAACGGGGGTTTGTACCGTCAAAGGCTTTACTCACGCAATGAACTCGTAGCGAGAGGGTGCGGTCTGGACTAGTTTTAAGCGGGCCACAAGTGAGGAAAAAGGGTCTTGTTTCGACTTTTTAGAAGAGAGCGGTGCGTACGCTGGTCAGTGAAGGAAGCCTACGATTGTCGGGGTAACGTGTGTCTATGTACGAGACGGACAGGCAGCGGGACAGGCAGTCTTATAAGTGCCGCTGTCCGCCCCCGGTAGCTGAGTGGTCAGCGCGACAGACTGTCAATTCTAAGGGCCCGGGTTCGATTCCCGGCTGGGTCGGAGATTTTCTCCGCTCAGGGACTGGGTGTTGTGTTGTTCTAATCATCATCATTTCATCCCCATCGACACGCAAGTCGCCGAAGTGGCGTCAAATCGAAAGACTTGCACCAGACGAGCGGTCTACCCGACGGGAGGCCCTCGTCACACGACATTTCATAAGTGCCGCTGACCAGAACATAAACAGAAGAATGGAAATATGCTACTGCTGGCCAATGGGCGATTGTGTAAGCAGCACCATGCTGAAGGCTGTGGTCTTGTTCTCGTCTCCGCCCTTTGATTAACGGTGAGAACTCGCTGAGTATTCCATTTCGGATAAAGTTTCTTCAGGTTCACTGAACTCTTAAAGTCATTTCGAGGTTAGGAGGCCACGTGTGAGTGATGAATTATAGGCTGTTATTTTGAGCTTTCGGGTTAAAGCGTGGAATTGCATTTTGCGCTTATCAAATGCGTTGATACCAGCATGCAATCTGTGAGCACTGAACAATAAATGCTCTCTGTATTAATGGGGTGTTAAACAATACGGTCGTGACTTGTTTAAGAGTCAATTTTTCTCGCTACCGTTTCAGCCATTTGCATGCCCGGCCTGGAAAATTCAGCGAATTCATGTATAACTGGTTTACCTCATTGTAATGTGTAAATTAACTGTGCTTCGCTCTCTGTTGTAGAATCCTGTTGTAATTGTATCCGTTAAGGTAATTTGGCACAGGGAGTGGGCACACTGTCGCATAGTACAATTGGCTGACTGAGAATGTGTACTTCAGCCAGGTGTGACAGAGCAGACGCCATTTTCCTGAAAGTGTGTCACCGAACCATTGTGTGTACAGCCGCATGAAAAGTAACATCAGATGTAAACTCAAGAAATCGTTGCATATATTAATGATGCAGTTGGGGTGCGTTTGTATTTCAGTAATTAATTACTAAGAGTTTGGGTTAGTAACTTTGTTTTGAAACTGGTAAAACTTGGTCAAGGAGTGTAAAGTAAATTGTGGCTGCGAGTTGTTCATTATAGTTCTGACTTACTTACACAGTGGCATGCTAATTAGAGATTTTGGGTTTCAAAAATTTGAGTAACTTAATGCCACTCTATGTACAATTTAGATAACTGTATTTTTGACTTTATACATCAAAGTGTTTTCTAATTGCAAGCCTGGAATATATGCGTAGAGTTCTTTTATGAAAACAAAGTTTTAGTCACCGTTTAAATTATTAATTGTCCTAAGGGCCAAAACCCGTTGTTCCTTCTTAAGATTCGTTTAGAAATATTTGTAACTGTTTAAATTATTAATTGTTTGATGGCCAAAATCCACTGGCCCGTCGCAGGATTTGTTTGAAAATAATAAAGATTCAGTGGAATTGTTTGTTCAGGTACTAAAGTGTGCAAAATTTTAACTCTGTTTGTTTGGTAAAAAATAAGTTCAATAAAGGCTCAGTGGCTTAATGCTTAAGGCACCCCGCGACCAAGCTAACCCGCACTATTGTTAACTACCTGCATTCCTATGCAGAATGAGACAACTGCACTTACAATCATAAGCACGAATATGGCAGTGATTGTAGCGACAGTACTAGCTTTCTGTTTTTTCTCTTTCTCTGAGGTATAGTGCAGTCTGGGGCAGGCGAGTGCGAACCAGATAGAGACCACCACAGGGATCGTTTCCTTGGGACACAGGGCCACTGTCCTTTCATAAGCTGGGCAGCGAGCTCACGCCAGGGAGAAAACGACAAAAACGGACGGTGTGCGAAAAGATGGACAGCTGCCGGGTCACAGACCACACAGAACTAGGACAATATGGTAAAACGCACTTTCGGTGCTAAGAACGCAACCTCGACAGTGTTTCCCCCAGTCCAACACGCGGACAGTACAGCACGTTCGCAGATGGCCAGGAAAATCTCGTCGGTGGTGTAAGGGAAATCAGAGAATCGTTATTCCAGACATGCAGAACCATAAGTTTCAGCCGCAGATAACATCTTCAGAAAGCGTACCAAAAAACACCACTGGCTGTGAGTTTATTGCGTGGTTGGTGGCCCTCCAAGTCTACGCTGAGAGAGTAGAACTATTTTTTTTTCTTTTTGTTTTGCCAATGCAGCGAAATCACGCTGGCGGGAAAAGCACGCTCTGTCATTAGTAGGCGGCCTGTGATGTGTGTGTTGAGTTCCACAGACTCAGAAGACCGCGTCACTGACCAGCAGCGACAGAGCACCTCCTCGCGTTCTTCGGTTCAACACTGACCATCGAGTCTCTTGGTAGGATTAGAATGCAGCACTAGCATGATATGGAGTGATAGGCACAATAACTTGTTGCTTAGGATGGAGGAGGTGACCTCTCTAATGGTCGCTCTGCCCCAGTGGGATGTTTGTCATTATTCGTTGCCAGTTTCATGCCTTGCAATCACTTCGCCATTCTACAGTAATGATAGTGAATCGTCATAACAGAACTGATGTCCGCACCCATCTTCACCACGATGTATAATTGTTGCTAGTTTGACGAAGGAATTTCGGGAAATCGTGTTTAATAACACTGCCGTTGGAAGCATAACCATTGCCAACATGCAGTGAAGGTATTGCTTGTGTCTTGCTGCTGGTATACTTTAAATACGATCAGAATATCTTTGGATTATATACCAGATTTCGAGACAGAGTTTCCTTGAGGAAAATATTAAGAGTATCTCGCACTGAAGTCCGTATTAAGTTTCGAGAATCTTAAAACCGTTGCCAATCTTGGAGTCTTGCGTTCTGGTATGATTTCGTCATTGCTTATCCGACAGTGTCCTGATATATTCTGTCAATCAATGGGGTATTTATTTCCGTTTCTCTCAACTGCCGTTAACACTATGTCATTGAATTTGAGCCACAATTGCCCGACGTTTACATAGCTGATACGGAAGGAATGGAGACTGTCTCTTAGGAAGACGTCAAGATAATTTTTATCTACTTTTTAAATAGCTACATTTTTCTTTCAGTTTTAGTGGATTTGCATGTTTAATCTCTCTACGAAAGCCCTACATTCACTAAATTCTGTGTTCGTCATTAAGCTCCCTATTTGCTCAGAATTATTTGCCGCTAAGAGGTTATCATTTGTTATCGAGATTATTTTCATTACGCGTAGGCTCCTGAAGTAATCGCTAAAAATGAAGTAGCAGTAGGGATAGCTAAAATCTTGTGTGCCAGCCTACAAGGGTTTGGAAAGCAATGCTGACGTAATTTCCACCAGAAAAGCAACATATTAGGGTCTTCGCTGTATTACATGCCTGTTGTTAGCCGCCGTCTCGTTTCGTCTTCAAAAAACCTTCTGACATTCTCACGTGTGTCAGCCTCAGAAGCCTAGTCACCAAATCTCCTTTCCTTGGGCGACGGGCTTTTATTCATTTACGTACATAGTTTCACTTCGTACAACTAAGAAGGAACGAGGTAATTATCTATATTTAGAAAAAAATCACTATTAATTTACTGTTACAGGAATTAAAAAGTCAAAATCTGAGATTATATTCTAATCAGATGAGGAAAGTTAATCGAGAAGTTTTTTCTGTTCATAAGTACCTTTCCCTGCTTATGTGTTTCGAAGTTCACTGGTTGACACATTCGTCCTAGTAATACTAACGCATTTTCCAAAGCGCACATTACCAATGAAGGAGGGAGTGGGGGGGGGGGGTACTTCAGACCCACCCGAAAAAAAATTCTATGAAAAAGTGGTGCCTGTTCTTTCGGGCATGTCCAAAAGAAAAGACAGCACGCAAAATCCGCAGTTGTGGTACATATTAATAATATTCGCCTCGGTTCTGTAGCCGGATCATGAAGTCCTCTTGACACAATATTTCCGTGGTCCACCTGGCCGTTTATCTTCGCCCGCATCTCGTGGTCGTGCGGTAGCGTTCTCGCTTCCCACGCCCGGGTTCCCGGGTTCGATTCCCGGCGGGATCAGGGATTTTCTCTGCCTCGTGATGGCTGGGTGTTGTGTGCTGTCCTTAGGTTAGTTAGGTTTAAGTAGTTCTAAGTTCTAGGGGACTTATGACCACAGCAGTTGAGTCCCATAGTGCTCAGAGCCATTTGAACCATTTTTTGAGCCGTTTATCTTCAACTGAGGAAGCTGTTGCATTAGCTAGCCGGAACTGCATTCATACTGCTAGGAGCTCCTTTACACGCCACGGAAACCAACAATGTGTGCGCAAGAAATCGTCTTCACTGCCCTCTAGCGCTAGTGGACATATTGCTCCCCTGTGGTGGAAGCTGGCGAAGTCGATAAATCGCTATCAAAAATTATCCTGATGCCTGAGTCGAAGACCGTTGTTTTCTAATGTCTGACAAAACGGATTTCTAAATGTTACTTAAAGTATAGCCCTTGTATCTATTTATAAGATTGTCATATACTCGAAATTCAATTTTTTTAAACACAGTCCTAATAGCGAGAAGCAGGAGCAACCATTATGTGTTTCTTTACAAAATATTTTATATCCCTCCGTAAGACAGTGCTCTGCCACCTCAGATTTCTCAGGTTGAAACGAACGTGTGTGCTCAGCACATTGTTCCTGAATAGTACGAATTGTTTGACGAATATAAGCTTTCCCACAATGACAGGGGATTTTGTACACAGCAGACTCCCTCAATCCCAAGTGATTCTTTATTGAGCCAAGGAGCGCTCTTATCTTGGCTGGCGAACAAAAACGCTTTTGATATCAATTCCTTTTAAAACTCTTCCTATTTTCGATGATATGATCCAAGGAAAAGGTAAGAAAGCTACCGATTTATGTGCACCTTCTAATGGTTCCCGCAAAGGTCCAAATTGGAAAATACTGACGAATCTGTATGTCAGTGTAGCCAATTTGCTTAAAAACAAATTTAAGATCATTCAGCTCTTGTGTTACGTTTTATGCGTCTGAAATGAAGAGACACGAATGGTTGTTCCTGCTTATCCCTATTGGGAAGGTATTTTAAAAGAATCTGTTGAAATTCGACCATCTGACAATATTATAAAGAGGGACAGTATATAAATATATAAAAAACCACTGAATGCCAATGTCAGATTTTAATGTATAAACAAATAAAGATGCCTGTCAATTGCTGGATGTACAGAGATAATCGCAATACAGGCAAATAACATTTATTATATTGATCTGATGTAAAAATAAATGTATTATCTAAAGTGAAACATAACAAATGCAAGTGTCATAAAAGATTTGAAAATTTGGAAATTTTGTGTTTCATATTTTGTTAGTAACATTATTCGTTCTGATGTAGGTCATGGATTGAGGATGAACGAAAATGTTCTTAAGTAGTCATTAAAAAAATTAAATGCAACTCTGATGGAAACCTTAATTAATACATTTTTGTGTAGGCATATTTCTGTCATGGCACATATTAAAATTTATGATTATTTTGGCATTTCTTGTTTATTCAATGATGTCAAGACATTTCTCCTTCTTATTATTAATAAAACAATCATTCTGCGTTGGAGATATATCTGAAGACATTTACGTTCTCGTTTGTAGTTCATCATTTTGCAAAATATTAACAAATAGCGTTATATGAACAAAAATATCTAGTTCTTCATAGGAGACCCTTAGATGTCTCTTGTCTATTTTATGTAACGAAATGCGTTGGTTGGCAGCTCAGTCACCATAACCAACCATATTATCTTACTTGTTCCTCCTGGAATCCTATGACGGAAGTTGAACTAGAGTGACCATGATCGCAGATTATAGATAGCGCTAAGGCCTTTAACTTCATCTCGAATTAGTTTGGTACCAGTGACATTGACGTCCATGGAGAATGGAGCGCTGTCGAGCTCCACAATATACCACTTTAAGTCAAATTTTTAATGATACGAACAACGGAAATCTAACCCAAGATCAACGTCGTAACCGCTGTCTATCATGCAAGGTACATCCATCGAGAACTGAAAGTTACAGTGCCTGAAGTTAAAGTAACCCTTGCTGACGTCAATGACATTACAACATTACAACTACTCCGCTTAATGTTCAACTACGTAGACGTACACTGGCGTATCCGAAGAGCCCAGCTGCTGACACTTATGCTCCTATGTCTAATGTAAATCTCCCTTTCTATCGCCCTATTGTGCCAGTTGAGCCCGTGTCATAAGAAGCAAATTTCGCAGTATGTTGGCTAGCAGACAATTTGGCCATCGGGCAAGCCTTCAACAGCTAACACTCCATGTAAGACCTGTGGCAACTTTTCAGGTGGTAAAATGTAAGTTTCAAGTGCAGATATTTGTTTCAATATCTGGCAGTTTTCTCAGCTTATAACAACAGCTCCATCCTCAAGGCATAAATTAAGGCAATACTGCTTTCTTTCCTCCACTATCGAGACGTCAGTAGTAACTAAAAGGCACTCTGATGTTATGTTTCAATTTTTCAACTGAGGCTGCACTTGCAGCGTGACCTCGTCTTCGGGTCTGTGACGTCGATGCCGATAGGACTCCAGAATGACCAGCATAGGGAGCAATCAGAGAATTCTGCAAGGAAAACGTCACTGGAGCTATCACCCAAAAACACGCGAAGCTCCCTGCAGGTAAGCAGTTTAATAGTCAACGGTGATTGCTCAGGAGCCATCATGCAAGCCGTCAAGCAATCTTGCAGCATATCTTACTCCACGTCGTAAATATATGGCACTGACGTTGCGCCCCGCTAGCCAGCGCCTGTATTTACTGGAACCACTACCCAGTGATTTCAGTACTTTCTCATCCAATTAATGCACGTGTGCAACAATACAGCCTACTATGTCTAGATCATGTAAATTATCCACAGTCGCTCTCTGTTGCCCACATGGCCGCAATTTTCCCACACTGGCGTTTTGGAGTCCCCTACGTGTATCACTGGAGTGGTGGCACAGTAGTACACCACTTACAAGCCGAACATGTTCCTCTAGGCGCGCAGTCCGGAACCGCGCGACTGCTACGGTCGCAGGTTCGAATCCTGCCTCGGGCATGGATGTGTGTGATGTCCTTAGGTTAGTTAGGTTTAAGTAGTTCTAAGTTCTAGGGGACTTATGACCACAGCTGTTGAGTCCCATAGTGCTCAGAGCCATTTGAAGCCATGTTCCTCTATTCTCGTGGATGCGTGTCGAATTCTATCTCTACCAGAGTAATGGCGGAAGCGATGGTAGCTGGGAAACCAGTTTGCATTTTCCCTGGCATCTTGGCTGGTAATCCATACAGAAATTAGTCTATGGTGTCCTGCTAGGCTTCTTGGATTACTACTCAATCGCCGGCCGCTGTGGCCGAGCGGTTCTAGGCGCTTCAGATCGGAACCGCGCCACTGCTACGGTCACAGGTTCGAAACCTGCCTCGGGCATGGACGTGTGTAATGTTATTAGGTTAGTTAGGTTTAAGTAATTCTAAGTTTTAGGGGACTGATAACCTCAGATGTTAAGTGCCATAGGGCTCAGAACCATTTGAACCATTTTTGAGCTACTCAATCCACTTATACACTTCCTTATCGGGTGTATATTTTGTTACTGATCGTTGGAATATTATCCACAAATTCCTCATACCCGCACCTATTCCTTACTGATATGTTATTAACAGGTTCCGGTGGTGCCTACTGGTACCTTGTTACTGTTGGCATGTGTCCTGTCCATCTTTCTAATCCACGAAAGTTCCCACGTGTATTAGCTTTTCACGATTTTTTGTGAACACAGACGCATTGAAAGTCAATTTTAACCGCTCTAGGTTCGGCAACCGCTCCTCTAATCACTTACCTGAGGTCGCTGTAGGCCTGAAATGCTCGAGAAAAACTCTAATTTCTACGAAGTGTCCTCTCCACCACTCACAAACGATGTGACCAATGCCTACATAGAAAACCCCAACACTAGGGTAGATGGATTAGGTGACGACAGAATTTCTTTCTTTCTGTCTATCATGAATTTTTTTAGTTCCTCAGTGAAACTACAATTATCCACACACATGGGCACAAGGAGATTCAAGCGATGCTGCGCTGCGTCTTGCATGAAAGGTTTATCAACCACCGACATATTTAAACTATTATTTATTGAGGGTAAAAAGGGAAAGTCCACCAATGGAGGGGTTACAAAGGGCATAACACTCACAGATCAATCCACAATGTCCCACTCTACTGGTAATGATAAGGCAGCAACACTGTGACTAATGGAATCATGCTTCTTCACACCAGTTGAAATGATGCTGTAAGCAGAGATGTGCTCAGAGTGGTAGACTTGATCTCCCTTCTGACACCTGTTATAAGGGAGTTAGAGCAAAAGAGGAGAGGGTTGCCGGATGGCCTACCAAAGAACATATTAGGTGGAGAGTACGGGCAATCTGTACATCGGTGGTTCAACATACATTCTGCAAGTCAAAGAGTGATGTAAGAAGTAACACTTTGTGCTTAAGTGTGTAAGTACTCTCTAGTACATTAGTTTCTTGAAATTTATTACTTTAAAAATTGTACCCGGGAAATATCAATGTAAGTGCCTGTCAATAACCAGATACTGACAGCAAGGTGCAGGTATACTCAGACTTGCAGAGTGAGGAAGATGAGTGAGGAGATAACTAAATGAGACTACTTCTCATGATTTAGGAATGTGCTGCAGCTGACAGATAAACATCAAACTGAAATTAAGAGAGGCAGCAGTATGTCTGAACTTACACAACAGGATTATTTCTCCGCCGTTTTAATTTAATGTTATCGGATTTCTTGTTTTTCTTTAAAAGTAAACTTTGACGCCATATTGAAGTGGCCTACAGCATCATTGTCACACTGTTTCACCGTATTAAGTGACTGGAAGTGGCAAAGAAACGAATTTTGAAAATTTTCCCTGCTGGTACGCAAACCTATGACATTCAGAATGTGACATCTAGTTTGAAGTGCACCCCAGAAGTGCCATTGTATCCTTATTATCGATCGTTGGCACACTTATCAACTATATGCCATCTTTGACGGAAAGTATTTATTTTATTTATTTATTGTATTTTTTTGCATGGAGACACCAACTGGTGTCTTTTGCAAACGTCATAGCATTGTTTTACAAGTTTAGTACAGTCATATATATATATATATATATATATATATATATATATATATATATATGTGTGTGTGTGTGTGTGTGTGATTACATATACATGATACAAATGTACCTAATAAGGCACAATATTGGGTGTTACATCGTACCTATTACAAATATTCAGATTTTACACAACTATATATATATATATATATATATATATATATATATATATATATATATATATATATATATATATATATGCATCTTGCATGGTATATATATATATATACAATAATTTATTTTAGTTTAATATTAATATTCACTTAAAGAATATAAACACTTGTCAATCAAGAAATATTTCAGTTTCACTTTGAATAAGTTCCCTTTGTGACACCTTATAGAGCTCAGTTATTTGTTGTACCGTATTTGACCACTAATGCATGGACTATGGTATGTTGTTTTTAATTTTGTTCTTTGTCTGTAGTAGCAGTCTTTATTTCTTGTATTATAGGCATGTATATCAAAGCACTTTGTTGCTTTGTTCTGATGTGTCACAAAAAATGTAATTAATTTGTAAAGATACAGTGAGTAGACTGTGAGGTATTTATGATGAACAAAGATTTCCCTGCATGAATCTCTATACCCTAATCCATGGATAATTCTGATTGCTCTTTTCTGCAGGGTTAATATTCTGTTCATATGTATGTCGGCAGAACAACCCCATATCTCTATCCCATAATTAATCTGTGCAAAAGTGGTTCCATAATAAATTGTTTTTGATGTCTGATGTGGGACTACTTTTGATAACTGGCTGATTAGATGTAATGAAGTGCTGATTTTATTGCATAAAAATTTGATATGGTTTACCCATCTTTGATTTTCATCTAGGTGAATACCTAGAAATCTGCAGCCTTCTGTGTCCACTACTTCAATTCCACCTATGTTACTGATAGAGGTTTCCTGTGAGTTTGTAAGTTTAAATGGCAATAACTGAGATTTACTGATATTAACTTTCAAACCTTGATCTTGGAAATAAGTAATTATTTGACGTCGTCCCTCAGTTGCTACCAACGTTAACTCATCATTTTGTTTACCAAGAAATAACAGTGAGGTATCGCCTGCATAGGTTACCAATTGGGTGGTGGGCAGATAGTTTCAAACTGATTCCACTTTTGATGACTGAGAGACTGATGAATATTTAACGACATGAAGCAGATAAATGGTTTGAAATGTTTCAAGCGTCGCTACGAAGGGAGATATTCGAAAAATTTGAAAGCTTTGCTCACAAAGCTGTGAGATATATTTCCCTCCCATACGTTGTTAGTGTGATGTTTCATGAGATAATTATAATTTGGCAACCTCTTAGCTATTATCTTGCAGCTGTGCCTTAGATGGTAATAAAAGAAGAAAATGACTGAAGACATACCGTTTATACGTCTCTCGAGCTTAGACATATCTAATTCGAAGACTTGGCGCAATACCGTGTTGTTAATAACTGCAATATTAATTGTCAATATTGAAAAATCTTCCATAATGCGTTGGTCCTCCCCCCATGAACCATGGACCTTGCCGTTGGTGGGGAGGCTTGCGTGCCTCATCGATACAGATAGCCGTACCGTAGGTACAACCATAACGGAGGGGTATCTGTTGAGAGGCCAGACAAACGTGTGGTTCCTGAAGAGGGGCAGCAGCCTTTTCAGTAGCTGCAAGGGCAACAGTCTGGATGATTGACTGATCTGGCCTTGTAACAATAACCAAAACGGCCTTGCTGTGCTGGTACTGCGAACGGCTGAAAGCAAGGGGAAACTACGGCCGTAATTTTTCCCGAGGGCATGCAGCTTTACTGTATGATTAAATGATGATGGCGTCCTCTTGGGTAAAATATTCCGGAGGTAAAATAGTCCCCCATTCGGATCTCCGGGCGGGGACTACTCAAGAGGATGTCGTTATCAGGAGAAAGAAAACTGGCGTTCTACGGATCGGAGCGTGGAATGTCAGGTCCCTTAATCGGGCAGGTAGGTTAGAAAATTTGAAAAGGGAAATGGATAGGTTAAAGTTAGATATAGTGGGAATTAGTGAAGTTCGGTGGCAGGAGGAACAAGACTTCTGGTCAGGTGACTACAGGGTTATAAACACAAAGTCAAATAGGGGTAATGCAGGAGTAGGTTTAATAATGAATAGGAAAATAGGAACGCGGGTAAGCTACTACAAACAGCTTAGTGAACACATTATTGTGGCCAAGATAGATACGAAGCCCACACCTACTACAGTAGTACAAGTTTATATGCCAACTAGCTCTGCAGATGACGAAGAAATTGAAGAAATGTATGATGAAATAAAAGAAATTATTCAGATTGTGAAGGGAGATGAAAATTTAATAGTTATGGGTGACTGGAATTCCAGTGTAGGAAAAGGGAGAGAAGGAAACATAGTAGGTGAATATGGATTGGGGCTAAGAAATGAAAGAGGAAGCCGCCTGGTAGAATTTTGCACAGAGCACAATTTAATCATAGCTAACACTTGGTTTAAGAATCATGATAGAAGGTTGTATACATGGAAGAACCCTGGAGATACTAAAAGGTATCAGATTGATTATATAATGGTAAGACAGAGATTTAGGAACCAGGTTTTAAATTGTAAGACATTTCCAGGGGCAGATGTGGACTCTGACCACAATCTATTGGTTATGACCTGTAGATTAAAACTGAAGAAACTGCAAAAAGGTGGGAATTTAAGGAGATGGGACCTGGATAAACTGAAAGAACCAGAGGTTGTACAGAGTTTCAGGGAGAGCATAAGGGAACAATTGACAGGAATGGGGGAAAGAAATACAGTAGAAGAAGAATGGGTAGCTTTGAGGGATGAAGTAGTGAAGGCAGCAGAGTATCAAGTAGGTAAAAAGACGAGGGCTAGTAGAAATCCTTGGGTAACAGAAGAAATATTGAATTTAATTGATGAAAGGAGAAAATACAAAAATGCAGTAAATGAAGCAGGCAAAAAGGAATACAAACGTCTCAAAAATGAGATCGACAGGAAGTGCAAAATGGCTAAGCAGGGATGGCTAGAGGACAAATGTAAGGATGTAGAGGCTTATCTTAATAGGGGTAAGATAGATACTGCCTACAGGAAAATTAAAGAGACCTTTGGAGATAAGAGAACCACTTGTATGAACATCAAGAGCTCAGATGGAAATCCAGTTCTAAGCAAAGAAGGGAAAGCAGAAAGGTGGAAGGAGTATATAGAGGGTCTATACAAGGGCGATGTACTTGAGGACAATATTATGGAAATGGAAGAGGATGTAGATGAAGATGAAATGGGAGATACGATACTGCGTGAAGAGTTTGACAGAGCACTGAAAGACCTGAGTCGAAACAAGGCCCCCGGAGTAGACAACATTCCATTGGAACTACTGACGGCCTTGGGAGAGCCAGTCCTGACAAAACTCTACCATCTGGTGAGCAAGATGTATGAAACAGGCGAAATACCCTCAGACTTCAAGAAGAATATAATAATTCCAATCCCAAAGAAAGCAGGTGTTGACAGATGTGAAAATTACCGAACAATCAGTTTAATAAGCCACAGCTGCAAAATACTAACACGAATTCTTTACAGACGAATGGAAAAACTAGTAGAAGCCGACCTCGGGGAAGATCAGTTTGGATTCCGTAGAAATACTGGGACACGTGAGGCAATACTGACCTTACGACTTATCTTAGAAGAAAGATTAAGGAAAGGCAAACCTACGTTTCTAGCATTTGTAGACTTAGAGAAAGCTTTTGACAATGTTGACTGGAATACTCTCTTTCAAATTCTAAAGGTGGCAGGGGTAAAATACAGGGAGCGAAAGGCTATTTACAATTTGTACAGAAACCAGATGGCAGTTATAAGAGTCGAGGGACATGAAAGGGAAGCAGTGGTTGGGAAGGGAGTAAGACAGGGTTGTAGCCTCTCCCCGATGTTATTCAATCTGTATATTGAGCAAGCAGTAAAGGAAACAAAAGAAAAATTCGGAGTAGGTATAAAAATCCATGGAGAAGAAATAAAAACTTTGAGGTTCGCCGATGACATTGTAATTCTGTCAGAGACAGCAAAGGACTTGGAAGAGCAGTTGAATGGAATGGATGGTGTCTTGAAGGGAGGATATAAGATGAACATCAACAAAAGCAAAACGAGGATAATGGAATGTAGTCGAATTAAGTCGGGTGATGTTGAGGGTATTAGATTAGGAAATGAGACACTTAAAGTAGTAAAGGAGTTTTGCTATTTGGGGAGCAAAATAACTGATGATGGTCGAAGTAGAGAGGATATAAAATGTAGACTGGCAATGGCAAGGAAAGCGTTTCTGAAGAAGAGAAATTTGTTAACATCGAGTATAGATTTAAGTGTCAGGAAGTCTTTTCTGAAAGTATTTGTATGGAGTGTAGCCATGTATGGAAGTGAAACATGGACGATAAATAGTTTGGACAAGAAGAGAATAGAAGCTTTCGAAATGTGGTGCTACAGAAGAATGCTGAAGATTAGATGGGTAGATCACATAACTAATGAGGAGGTACTGAATAGGATTGGGGAGAAGAGGAGTTTGTGGCACAACTTGACCAGAAGAAGGGATCGGTTGGTAGGACATGTTCTGAGGCACCAAGGGATCACCAATTTAGTATTGGAGGGCAGCGTGGAGGGTAAAAATCGTAGGGGGAGACCAAGAGATGCATACACTAAGCAGATTCAGAAAGATGTAGGTTGCAGTAGGTACTGGGAGATGAAGAAGCTTGCACAGGATAGAGTAGCATGGAGAGCTGCATCAAACCAGTCTCAGGACTGAAGACCACAACAACAACAACAATGCGTTGGTCTGTCTCGTGTGCTTTCTTTACAGTACTCCCGTTAATAACAAAATTCCTGTCAATTGTGTCTCAGTTTCGTAAAGAAACACGTTTATGAACCTGTAGAGGAAACTTAATGAAGGTTATAGAGCGAAACACAACGCTAATAGCATATTTCGGCCGTAGCGTTTACTCTTTATATTTTCAGATCGTAAACGACTGTTTACCAACCTTTTCATCTATAACAGTGACACCCATAAATGACTCTTAGGTTTTGCTGTGTAAACTGCTACTGTTCCATTTTTACAAGAATAACATAAATATTTCAGTAAATAACGGAGGCATATGTAACAAAAGATATTTCATAATTAATTTGTTCCTGCATTTACGACAAGACTCTGTATAAAACCGTATTATCAACAAGATGACTGACAAAGGTGACGTCTACCATCATCTAAAATTGTACTAATAAAACCGAGTCCGAGAAGCATTAGAAGGTCATCTGGTGGGGTACATTCGAATGTAGAAACCAATCTACTGACATTTACTTGAAAGACGCGTGGTGTTGGAACAAATAACTTTGCAGACATTTTCGTACAATTCTACTCACCAAACCAGCAAGAAAGCTCCTAAGCAAACGTGCGCTTTATTACCTCAGAGCGAATCTAAACGATCTGGCACAGAAACAAACGCCAATTCGTAGTGGCAATTTGGCCAGCTCCCAAATGAGGAGAAGCCCTTAGCGGCAGCACACTTTATCGAGAATAATTTTCGTATAAATTAACATTAAGGACATATGAAATACAGACTCCATGCAGCACTCACTACATTGGTGAGTTTGCACTGAATCCACTACTGTCTCATTTCGAAAAATGCTGCAGATACATTGTATGTTGCTGAAACGTATTCTCGCAGCGATTCTTTGATAGATAATTTACAAAGCTGTCACCAGAGCAACTTAAAATGAAGAGTGTCAAATGAGTCACATCATACAATAAATTCTCAAATTTTAAATAAGAGAACGAGAAATAACTATATTTCACTTGAATTGGGATAAGCTCTTCACTAAAGATAACGTTTGTTATCTATCATTATTAAGGTTCCTAATGTGAATATTCTGATTTCGTCAGTGTCCATGCTTAAAATTCCTAGCATAATATTAATATTCCATCACCTTACAGGATACTTTCTCTTAGTGGCACAGGCATCATGCAATGTATAGTAAAATCAGTTTCGCCTACCACTAAAATACATATTCTCTTGTATATTCCTTCTGTATAAAATCAGTGTGCACTGCCATTCCCTCCATGAAATTTCCAATAATGTTGCCTAATGTATGAAGACGACGTCTTTGTTTCATTTTTAAGATTTTAAGCTATAGAAAGATCACTGGTATGAGAGCGACAGTGGTAATTTTGAAACTGTGATGGAATCCCATAAATATGATGATATGTAACTGTTGTAGTAGTATTCACAATAAATTTTGTGAGCTAACAGTTTATTGAAATTGTCCTGTCTGAAATGTAGCGTGTATCAATGAAATGTACTTTTTTATTACTTTTCCAATCTTACTATGTTTTCGTTAATTTTACTATGATGGTCCTTACCTAAGTACCTGGATAAACCATTAAAATTATTTTTGGTTAAGATCGAGATAAATAGTTCATGAGACGTTCTCCTCATTCGTTCAAAGAAGGGAATCTCTGATGTAACACGGTTACATATATGAAGAAGAGTGGGAATAATGCGCTTTGTACTGGATTGCACAACTTCAGTTACGTAAATTATGCCACTGTTTTAGTCACCACCCCAACATGTACATACGGTAATGTTCACCACTTCGTCTCTTACAAGGGAACCTCCCCATCGCAACCCCCTCAGATTTAGTTATAAGTTGGCACAGTGGATAGGCCTTGAAAAACTGAACGCAGATCAATCGAGAAAACAGGAAGAAGTTGTGTGGAACTATGAAAAAATAAGCAAAATATACAAACTGAGTAATCCATGCGCAAGGTAGGCAACATCAAGGAGAGTGTGAGCTTGCGAGCGCCGTGGTCTCGTGGTTAGCGTGAGCAGCTGCGGAACGAGGGGCCTTGGTTCAAGTCTTCTCTCGAGTGAAAAGTTTAATTTTTTATTTTCAGACAATTATCAAAGTTCAGGTACTCACACATAATCAACTTCGCTCTCCAAAATTCCAGGACATGTTCAGATTTGCTTGGACATATGCAGGTTTTGACGGTCTACACACGGAAACATTTGGAAACGTAAAAAAACACGTTTTGACAGAGCACAGGGAAAACTGTGCGACTGAGAAACTGTTGCATTCATTTGTTGCAGTTTATGTGACAAACTCTTATGTTTTCATCACTTTTTTTGGGAGTAATTATCACATCCACAAGAAAACCTAAATCGGGCAAGGTAGAAGAATCTTTTTACCCATCCGCCAAGTGTGCAAGTTAGGTGGGTCGACAACATATTCCTGTCATGTGACGCACATGCCGTCACCAGTGTCGTATAGAATATATCAGACGTGTTTTCCTGCGGAGGAATCGGTTGACCTTTGACCTTGCGATCAGATGTTTTCGGTTCCTATTGGAGAGGCACGTCCTTTCGTCTACTAATCGCATGGTTTTGCGGTGCGGTCGCAAATTACAGACACTAAACTTATTACAGTGAACAGAGACGTCAATGAATGAACGGACAAATCGTAACTTTGGGAAAATAAAGAAAGTAAAATTTTCACTCGAGGGAAGACTCAAACCAACGACCTCTCGTTTCGCAGGTGCTCACTCTATCCACAGGACCACGGCGCTCCACAGCTAACATTATCCTTGATGTTGCCTATCTTGCGCATGGACTACTCAGTTTGTATATTTTGCTTATTTTTTCATAGTTCCACACAACTTCTTCCTGTTTTCTCGATTGATTTGTGTTCAGTTTTTCAAGGTCTATCAACTGTGTCAATTTATAACTAAATCTGACGGGGGTGCGATGGGGAGGTTCCATTGTTAGCTTCACATAAGTAGTAAAAGCAGCAGTGTGCATGTAATAGATAGTTCTTTTGGAATAACGAATAACCTCACAGCCAACAAAAAGAAGTGCGCTGTTGCTCTAACCAAGGATCTTCAACTAGTACTGAAAGACGTACCTGCAACTTCCTCATAGTGACGCGTACCTTTTAAGAACAATGATTCTTTAACAATCTGTTCACTAACAGAACAAAAAATCTTCAAATGGGTGTGAATTCCTAAGGGACCAAACTGCTGAGGTCATCGGTCCCTAGACTACTTAAACTAACTTATGCTAGAACAACACATACACCCATGCCCGAGGAAGGACTTAAACCTCCGGCGGGAGGGGCCGCGCAGTTCGTGAAATGACGCCTCAAACCGCGCGGCCACGCGGCGCGGTACTAACAGTGCTCTGAATGTGTGATTGCTACAGAACATTGACACCGCATGTGCATGCCGCATAAGCCTTTCAACGCAAAAACACATATGGAGGCTAATATGGTATACACTGATGAGCCAAAAAATTATGACCACTGTCCACAGCGAAATTTCATACCAGCTGGCGACCCTGCGGACGCATGACGATACAAGGAAAGTTCATAAACGGAGCAGAGGAGGATGGATAACCATTACAGGAACGATACCGAGAGCCTATGAGGAAGTTCACTGACGTAAGAGACTTTGACAAAAGGCAAAATCTTACGGCCCAGTGCCAGGGAACGAGCTTCTGAGAATGGGAGAAGCTGGTCAGCTGTTATCGCGCTACTGTCGTGAGCATCTATGGAAAGTAGTGGAAAGCCAGTGAAATCCTGACTACCCGACAAGGTGTTGGGCATCCACGTTCGGAAGTTTGCATATTTTATAAAGCAGGATTGGTGGCGATTTGTGACAAATCTGACGATGGAGTGCAGTGGTGATGAATACAGAAATGTTCCGGGCCAGATAGTTCAGCGGACATTGTTGAATCTGTAGTTCCGCAGAAGACGAGCCCTACGTGTTACCTTGTTGATTCCCCGAAATGGTCAATTCAGGCTGCAGTGGATTCGGGATCGTAGAGATTGGACCGTCGATCAATGAAAACATGTCGCCTGATTAGATTAATCACGTTTCTTCTTTACCAATTTGATAGTCCCGTCCGAGTACGCCATCATCTAGGCGATAGACCGCTCGAAACATGGACCGGGTCTGTCTTATGCAATGAGAGACATTTACAAGGCCCCACCACGAGACCTGTGGTGGTAATACAAATCGTCGTGCTACCTGTAGACTACGTGAGTATTATTGCGCACCCTCTACATTAATCTGATGTGTCCCTGGCAGCGATAACATCTTCCATAAGGATAATTGTCAGTGTCACAAGATCAGAATCGTAATAAATTGGTTTAAAGAGCGTGATAGTGAACTCACGTTGATGTATTGAGCACTAAATTCGCCTGGTCTAAACTCAATGGAATACATCTGGGAGTCTATTGGCCATCAGTTACTCGCCCAGAAACCACCGCTTCGTAATTTACGGCAATTGTGTGACCTGCGTGTAGACATGTGATACTACAAACCTCCGGAAACCGAATCCATGACACGCGGAGTCGCTATCGTGTTGCGTTACAAAAGTAAGACATCTCGCTATTGATCTTGTGGTCAAATGTCTTGGCCTAGTTCCAGAATGTATTTCAATGTTGTTGACAAAACGCAGTACACGTTAAGATTAAATTTCGAAATTTGAATTGAAAAAGTAACTAGTGAGTATCAATGGGAAAATTAACTACGGTCTTGAAAAAAACTGTTGGTTACTTAATGTCGGTTTGTGATTCTGTGTTTCTGTGTCACTGATAATGTGTAAGCTAAGCACACAATGATTTCAATCACCACTCTCAAGTGATTGTGACAAACTGTGCTCACACATTTATAAGACTCAAGGCGCCTGTGATATAAGGAGCGATTTAAAGACTGTTCGGTCACTACATTCGACGGAGCCACTGGAGGGTGCTGCTGTCTCTGGAGATATTTGTACCTGAGGAACAATGGCCACTAGGCCTTTCCTCCAAGCGCACGTAACGGTACAATCGTCGCGGCGAAGGTTAGAACACTTGTTAATGTACTGTCGGTCAGTCGGCTGTTCTTAGCTCCTGGCCAAGCGCCATGTAAAACGTCAAATGTGTATGTTTTGGATTGTAAATATTAGCCTAATTGTGAATAATAAGTGATTATCTCAACTGCCGTCGTTCATTACAATCCGAATGGATTCGAACCATTATCCAGTCCTAAATTCACGGTCCTTTGGCACATTAAAGCTTTACCTTTACTTCTGCAGCGGCATCGAATGACCCATCTAAAATTAAGTACCGGGTCTGGCTATCCTCCTTCCTGTAATTCCCGCTCACTGCAACTGCTGCTTTGCTGTTGTCTCCCACAGCTATCTTTTCAAGACGGACGAACGGACGAAGTCTTAAGAAATAAACTTGTAATCACACGCTCGGCTGCGGAAGAAAGCCTCGCGCGGTTGTTAAAGTTTGAAAACGGATTCGACCTAACGGAAAAAAAAGTAAATAAATGGAAATGAGCGTATGGCATCGTTGGCAAGGAGGCCCCTATTCGGGTAAGTTCAGCAGCCAAGTGCAAGTCTTATTTCAATCGACGTCACATGGGGCGACTTGCGCGCCGGAGATGATGATGAAATGACGATGCGGACAACACAACGCCCAGTCCCCGAGCGGAGATAATCTCCAACCCGGCAGGGAATCGAACCCGGGCCCGCTTGAATGGGAGGCGATCACATTACCACCCAGCTAAGCAGTCGGACACCTAACGGGAAATTCGGACACTTTGGACGTTACTGGCAGGCTAGAACAGTTGCCAGAGATTGTTTGAAGATGTAGGGGCTCGTGCTGTGGACAGATAAACATTCGAAAATATAGTCTTCGAGTTTTCGAAAAAAATGAGAGCGATTCAGATGAATCACGCAAACGCAGCTGAAAAGATTTAGTCAGATGCTGCGTCTGTCTTGAGTGTATCAAGATGTAGCATCAAGCCGTCCACCATAAAACTGACATTATCTAACCGTGATGTAACGCAATTCCGGCATATTTGCGACACATTTGTCAGTCTCGTCGTAAAAAATGAGGAACTAGAGAGCACTGCTAAGAACCATCATTTGCTGAGTTCATTGACAGGTGAAGCATACAATGTAATCGCTCATCTTCCAGTGACTAATACTAACTTTAAGTCAACAGTTGATTTGGCCTGTAATAGATACAATAGTCCTCGACTGATTACATCGGCATGCTTAAAGAAACTGCTAAAGCTACCGACCATGTGAAAGTGATTTTCGTGCATTACCGAACGAGGGTTTAAGCAATGTGCATAAGCTGCCGGCATTATAGCTAGATGTCTCTTCCAAAGACAGAATTACATCACAGCTCCTTATAGAAAGGGTTGACAGCCTGTAAGAACCGAATCTGAAGCCTGTCTGAGTTAGAATACGTTTAAAAGAACGCTTGTTTCTCTCGGAAATAAACGCAAATATTTACAGAGAGCCAAGGCTTCATTACCACCACTAAGTCACCACTAAATCACTCTTAGTACTGCATTTGTCAAGTACTACTAGCCTCAAGCGTTGCACAATTGCAGCAAATTCAGACAAACGACATGTAGCGAACGAAAAGCCGTTATAATGCGCAACAACTTGTTCTACAACTGTCTAAAGAATTATCACAGGGTTCTAACTGTTGCCCATTAGCTGTCGTACCTGTGATTAACAGCACCACACGTTATTACATGCAGAATCACACCGCACATAAGATGGATCCGGGAAGAAGTGTCCAAGTTACATGTAGCACGAATACAATGACAGACATCAGTCAAGAATATCGAGCTATTGTTAACTGAAGATCAGCCCAGGCAAACAAGTGCTCCTTGCGACAGCGAGAATAAAGTTTCAACATATAAATGGAAAATGGCAGACATGTCATGCTCTATCAGAGTATGGATTGCAGTCATGCTTATTATCGGAAAGACGTGCACAACGATTCAATCAATAGGTGCTCAGAACCAACACACCGTGTCTCTATATTAGTGGGCTCCTGTGTAAGCAAATTTATGTCGCCTATCGAATTTTTAGTTTTGCGGAAGATAACTGACACCTTGCCTGAAAATTGTTCAAATGTGTGTGAAATCTTACGGGACTTAACAGTTAAGGTCATCAGTCCCTAAGCTTACACACTGCTTAATCTAAATTATACTAAGGACAAACACACACCCATGCCCGAGGGAGGACTCGAACCTCCGGCTGGACCAACCGCACAGTCCATGACTGCAGTGCCCGAGACCGCTCGGCTAATCTCGCGCAGCACACCTTGCCTTACCTGCATGGTTGCATTGCATGTGGCAGATACAATGTAGAGAGGTTTGTACGAAGACAATTTTCGTGTTGATCGAAGAGTCGTCCCAGAAGGAACACCTATCAGCATTCAACTACTCGGATTCTGCGACGCTTGAGAGAAAGCCTACAACTGTTGTATATACACAGACGAAAACATAAAACCATCGTAACACAAAAAAAAATAATGTAGAGTAATGAAATTTTGGGATTACGTGTACCTAGGCTACATACTTCAGTGATTAACATTCCAGGGTCACAGATTAATGTAAGCGCGAGCTAAGCCATTGCAAATGTGAAACGATTGTACACAAATAACCGGTGTAACCGCCAGAATGTTGAATGCAAGCATGAAAGCGTGCATGTACTGTGTTGTACAGGTACCGGATGTCAGTTTGTGGAACGGAGTTCCATGCCTATTGGATTTGGTCGAACAGTGCAGGGACTGTTAATGCTGGTTGTTGATGACGCTGGAGTTCTCGTCCGATTATATTCCATATGTGCTCGATTGTAACCAGATCTGGTGATCGAGCGTTATCCTGTTGGAAAGCACCCACTGGTATGCTCTTCATGAATGGTAGCACGACAGGTCGAATAACCAGACTGACACACAAATTTGCAGTCAGGGTGCGTAGGACAACCAGGAGAGTGCTCTGTGATACGATATCACATGCCAGACCATAACTCCAGGTGTAGACTTAGTGTGTGTAACACGCAGACAGGTTGGTTGCAGGCCCGCAACTGGCCTCCTTCTAAGCAACACACAGCCATTAGCCATTACTTGAGCCCCCGCTTGACACCACTGAAGTAGCAAATGTCGGTGGTTTGGGTTAGTGGAATGCACGCTGCAGTACGTCTGTCTCTGAACTGTCCTTGAAGTAACCGATTTGTAACAGCTCATTGTGTCCCTGTGGTGTAAACTGCTGCTCAGATTGCTGTTGCAGATGCAGTATGATGCGCCACAGCCATACGCCGAATCCGATGGTCTTCCCTCTCGGTAGTGTCACGTGATCATGTGGAGCCTAGTCTCCTTGCGACCGTACATTCTCGTGACCATCGTTGCCAGCAATCACGTGCGGTGGCTACATTCCTGCCAAGTCTTTCTGCAGTATCGCAGAAGGAACATCCAGCTTCTCGTAGCCCTGTTACACGACTTCGTTCAAGCTCAGTGAGGTGCTGATGACGACGTCTTTGTCGTCTTACAGACATTTTGACCCACAACAACTCACCACGACCAATCTCAAAGGTAACTAATGCTCACGACCGTTACACCGTGTATTTAAAGCAAACCTTATTTGCATGCTCATAGTGCGCTGTTAGTGCCATTCTTATGTGACTGGTATGAAATTTGAACAGACATCATATTTCGGATGTAGAAACACGCCTATCAACTGTCGTCTATGTCTCACAGCTGTTCCTTGGTGTTTTGATTTTTTTTCCGCCAGTGTATGTACGGTCAACTAATCATAACGCAGCCACGGGTGTCAAACAGTTAGGCTCCATAACACGAGTATCTCCACAGAAAAAGCTTTAGGTATCTAGCTTGGAACTCTATGGGGCTCTCTTGGTGTCGCGACTACTATAGCATGTTGTTCGCTCGCTGAGCATAGGAATCGAATGAACTTACTTGAGGACACGGCACCGATATGGTTCACGTCTCCACCCACGTGGTGGAAGACATTTGTGGGGAACCGTGCCTCCGAAATACAGGAAAATACTGAAGCTGTAGTGTATCTAGCATGGAAAACCCAGTTTCTCTGAGTATCTCCTGCAGACCTACAAGAAAACAGCCTTTGGAGGGAGGGACCAGCTTGGCTTAAAGAAGACGTCACTTCATGGCCTGTATTAGATACCTCTAACGATTCTTCGTCCAGGAGTTGCCAGAAGAAAAGACTAAGTCCTCTGTCACATCAGCAGAGCAAGCCAAGACGGTCTTATCTGTCGATTTTCGATGTTGTCACGATTGCAGCAGATAATGGCATACTGTCTCAGGTTTATTAATAACTGCAATACTGCAAAGAAAACAATATTAACTGCTTAATTTTCTCGCAGTGAACTGCAGGACGCTTTGCTATGGTGTGTAAGAACAGCACAAGAAGCCACATTCGCAATGGCAATTCAACAATTGAAAACCAACTAACTAATAACAATAATAGCAAAATGGAATCACTTAATCCTATCTCGATGACATGAGATTAGTACAAGTTGAAGGCAGGGCACAAAATGCTGATCTGTCATATGAGGAGAAGCTGCAGCTCGTACTGCCACCTCACCAACACGTCAAGAGACTGATAATGGAAGATGGGTATCGTCGTTTTTGCCACGTTAGATGTCAGATGTTGCTTACATCTCTCAGGAAGCAATACTGGATACCTAGAGGATGAAATGCAATCCGGCATGCTCTGTATAAGTGCATCACTTTCTTTTCTTTCTTTCACCTGTGCCTTGTTCCACAGGTTTTGCAGGGTCAGCATTGTTACAATCGGATATGGCATGGTTAATTGAAAGGGGTGGATGGATGCACTTCCTGCCGCCACCCCATATCCCCCCAGGGATGGAATCAGTGTACCCCCAGCTGTCTGCGTCGAGTGTGAACCATGAAGGACTGCGAACGCGTTTGAAACGCCTGCGAGTCGTGTAACTGAAGCGGGATGTGGGGACCAGCCCAGTATTCACCTAGTGGGATGTGGAAAACCGTCTGAAAACCACATCCAGTATCGCCAGCAAACCAGCCCACGTCGTTAATCTGCCGGGCGGATTCGATCCGGGGCCAGCACGCCTACCCGAGTCCAGGAAGCAGCGCATTTGTGCTCTCGGCTAACCTGGCGGGTCAGCGATTAAAGGGAAAGGCTGCATAGCAGCTCACAGGAGACTTGCCACGCCCACGTGTAAAAGCTCTGAGGTCTTTCTGAAGTTGTGGAATTGATACACATGACTGTTCTATGTGGAAACTGACTCACGGCTATCCAGATTAAAGAAAAGTGCTACGTTGCCCTATTTGTGTAACTGACTACACGAGCAATGCGTCTGGAAGTAGTTGGCAGTATGTTGATTGAAGCGTTTCTGTCGGCCTTAGAAGATATTTTTCACTATGGGGTTGATGCCAACACCCGTACAGCGACAAAGGGACAAACTTTGTTGGAGCTAGTCGGATGCTCCTCGACTTACAAGCTACTGTGAGCAGTCGTTATCCACGGTCACTGAAGAAAAACTTTATGCACGAAGAAAGCATCGATTGGCACTTCATTCTTGCGTCACCACATTTTGGAGGAATATGGGAAGCAGTAATACTTTCGGCGAACGATGGGAACCGTATGCCAAGCATTCTGACTTACCAAATTGAGACTTGCTTAAACTCTCGTCCTCTCACGCCACTATCTTGCGATCGACCCGAAGTCCTCATCCAAGGTGATTTCCTGATCGGAATTGCAATCATAAGCATCCCTCAGCCAGATAAATATACAGCCAGAGTCAGCCTGCCCACGAGGTGAGAACTACTGTAGCAAGAGTTCCAGATCTTTTGCGGCGCAGATCAATTAACCACCTACATTATCCGCAGCAGCGGGCCAAGTGGACGGTCCCCAGTCAGAATGTGGAACCTGGTGCATTTGTCGTAGTAAGGTAAAATAACCTGCCACCCTTATGCTGGAAGCTGGTCATCATGAAGGAGTACACACTGGGCACGATGGAATGTTGCGAGTAGCCACTATTCGCATGTCACCAGGGTTTTTCAAGACACCAATGTGTAAGCTATGTCCTTTACAGAGTGAAGTCATACAAGAGTGATCAATGTAATCGTGTTTTTTTTAAGCCTGTAAATTTTTTTTCTTTGTCCTGTGTATATCTTGCAGCACACTCAGCGTCTTTCGTCATTTTTTTTCTTTTCAAAGATTTTTTTGTTTATGTGATTGTGATTTTCAGGCACAAGTTACTAACTCTGTGGACAGAATTCCTGCTTGAAAGACACAATGACTGTGTATTATGTTATGGTCTTTTTCATAATTTAGTAGGACTTACGTTACTTGTATTACTTTGGAAAGACGTTATAATTCTTTTTGCTGGAGGTATGTTCGGTCACTACGTTCCCCCGAGCCACTGGAGAGTCCTGCCCTGTCTGCAGGTATATGTACCTGAAAGACAAAGGTCAGTATGCAATCCCTCCAAGCGCACGTATCGGTACAGTCGTCTCGACGAGAGTTAGAACAGTTGTGAATGGACTCTGGGTCGTTCTGCTGTCCTTAGCTTGTGGCCACGCGCCATGTAAAATGGCAAATATGTAACGTAAATCAGTCTTACTTGGACCCTGATGGGTTACTTGAACTCAAAACTTTAAAGTGATTTAAGCCATTCCTGGTACCGGTTTATTGAAATGTTCGACGTAGCAACACTCAGCAGTCTCTGGCACTCTCCACGTTATTCCTTGAGTTGCTGCTAGAGTTAAGTGGAGGTTATGTTAGTGGTGTAACGCATGTACTGTTTTTTCCGTTTTAAAATTTCTTTGTCCTCCGTGGGAAGAATCGATGTTTTGAAAGCATTAAGTGCACAGGTTTATTCATTAAACAGTTCTTTATGTGATTCCTATGTAAACGTTTAACAATAAATTGCTTTTAAAATTATATTCACCTAAGTGTACACTGATGTATTGATAACCAAATACATAGCTACTTGGACCCACGACCAGATTGGGTCCAAGTAACCCATAGGTAAGTATATTTTCCATTTACATAAAAATAAAACAGATTCTCTCAAGCTATTTTCAATTTATACCGAATTCAAAAGATGTTTGAAACTATTTAGGTTTTTTTCTTTACAGATCTAAGGCTCACTATGCTGTCTAAATACAGAAGTTTATGTGGGAACCGCAAGTACAATGATTTTACAGATGAACAATCAAAAAATGTTTAAACGCCATTAGATCAGCTGAAATGTGTCAAACTCAAGCAGAGTATTTTTCTAAAATCAGCAGATCCATCATAAAACGACGCTGAATCAAAACCAGAAAATGCTGATGATTCCAGCCTCCAGTCATCAGGGGGAAGCGATTTTAGCTTCTTTAACAGTGAGGATGAAGCATGTGACCTGACAGACCTTACTTTTTACACCTGTCGGTAGGTCAATAGACGAACAAGCTAAACTGGAGAGTGGAAAAAAAATCTGGAAGTGGGCTGAACAAAAGGACAGTCTGCATTATAAATGGTGCGATACTAAGAAGAAGATTAACCCTCCAAAACTTGTCAAAAGGGCTTATTTTCTGTTCTATGAACCAAACACAGTATTTGGAGTCGGTTAAGGTACTGTAATTTGTTTCACACTCTACTTTTTCATTACTTTATTGTGTTGTTAAAAGAATTTTCCAAATAAAATTATTTTGTAACTGTACATCTAGGTATTATTTAAAGATCGTACGTCTTATTTGAAGCCAACACACGTTTATAATGAACTTGCATAGTAAAACAGAATCTGGATTCAACTAGGGGACACATAAACACGATTGTTTTATTTTTTTAAAAATTGTGAAACACAAAAAAGGCAATAACTCTCATAGAGAGGAACGATAGAAGTTGAAAATTAAGAATAATGCAGATACCACTACCAGTCCTTCATAATTATGGTTTTACAAATACGTGTATCAGAATTATGTAAGAACTGGGTTCAAGTAACCCTGGTTTGCGGTACATTTTGACTTGATAATATTAAACTAATTGTGAATAATAGGTGATTATATCAACTGTCGTCATTCCTTACAATCCGAATGGATTCTAACAATTATACAGGCTTCCTAAATTAATGAAAGTTGGCCACTCATCGTTTATAGTCCTTTGTTGTTCTTTCATTTTCTTACAGTATTCTTTCACTGTTTGACTATGTTTCCCTTTCCTGTCTTCAGACTCTTTTGTGCTAGTTTTATTTTTCCTCCTACATTACGATTCATCCAGTTTTAAAACTTTTCCGTAAAAGACTCTCTTTCCAATGTTTCTTCTCTTGCGTTACTCCTTTCCAAGTCAATCTTAACATCTTCAATCGAGATGGTGTTTAATTTTTTTCCCCTTAGTTATTTCAAGAGCTAATTGATAAGTCTATTGTCTCCATTCTGTAAATGTGTCAGAAAATAGTAATCTCTACTTCGTTATCATTTACGATATTTTTTCATCGCTACTTCTTCATTTCTAAAATGCTGTACTTTTTCTGAAAGTCTGTTATTTCTAGTATAATATTTCTAGTTTTTTGTGCTTATGATTTAATAATGAGTATTATTAATATGCGTTTCTTTCGTTATATTATAATAACTATGAGCACGGATTTACGAGTCTCGAAAGGCGCTAGTACAAATTTACAAAGCCTGTTTCATAATCTGTCGAAATACGACAAACTTTCGTATTTCGACAGATTATGAAACAGGATTTGTAAATTTGTACTAGCGCCTTCCGATACTCGTAAATACGTGCTCATAGTTCTTATATAAACTAACTTCATCTCCATAAGGTTGCAGAACGCATACAGAAAGCACAGAAGACTTGAAGAGAGAACAGCCAGACCATATGGTAGACAGAACCTTTACTACCGCTCACATTACCGACCGTAACACACTGGACCTACATTCAGATCTAGAAAACCCACCAAAACAAAAGTACCACCAAGAAAAAGGAATTAGAAATCTAAATTACAACGACTCGCAGTATTTCGGATCCAACATTTATCACGAAGCGACTGGAAGGGACCCGAAAAAAGAAGTGCAATCGTGTGTATGGAGTATGTGGTTAGAAAACGGCATATGACCGAGATATAAACAAATACAGTGAGTGGTACTGAGCTGGCTGGCCCACAGTTCTTGGCTTATGCCTTTTTCGTTTGTCGTATTTACAAATATATTTTTACCACTCAGTTATTTCCTCCGTGGTTTTCCTCTATACTGTAAGAGGCCACTTCGATGGCCTGTCGTTTACGGATAGAGGAGCGATGCTTTGGTCGGTCAGTACGGAGCACGTGTTCACCAACTAGATATTACTGCTGTACACTTCTGAGTCGGTCTGCCACTCCCCATCTGCCTGTTGGGAAATAAGAGGTGCCACATTTCACTTGATACTGAAGAATTATGTGCAATGAATCCATCATGGTGGAACCATATCAAATGGTTCAAATGGCTCTGAGCACTATGGGACTCAACTGCTGTGGTCATAAGTCCCCTAGAACTTAGAACTACTTAAACCTAACTAACCTAAGGACAGCACACAACACCCAGCCATCACGAGGCAGAGAAAATCCCTGACCCCGCCGGGAATCGAACCCGGGAACCCGGGCGTGGGAAGCGAGAACGCTACCGCACGACCACGAGATGCGGGCGGAACCATATCATTTGACAAGTTCTCAAGGGAACATTTTACAATAACAAAGGTAAATCATTTATGACACGGTTTGTATACTTTTTCACGTTCAACACGCCATGAACAAAATGACGTGCTGTTTGATTGTGTCAGACTACAAATTCTTACTCCTCTGTCATTAGTTGAACATTTGACGAAGCGATTGTGGGTTTTCCGTTGACCAGTAGTGCTCGTTTCTCAAATTAACATTAACATGATTAGTCATTGTGGCCTCACCACTACACAATATTTTCTCCACAAACTTAATGTCTTGTCTGAGAACCCACTGACACCATTCGAAATGATGCTGAGAATCACTATCATGTAGCCCTCATTGAATGACGTTATATCTACATGTATGAAGAATATGAGGAACGTTTCCTTAGCTGCTATCTGTTTCTCTTTACACACCCTAAGACAAAAAAAGTCGACGCATCACGAAGAAATTATGCAGATTCGTCACAAATTGATACTCATACAGTTATCGACGTAAAATACAAAATTGCAATTGACCGCGCAGCTGCCAAAGATAGTTAACAGAGGACATGTCGACATCTGGGCATACATTCTTCGTGAATTTCATTCCGTGTATTCAACTGGACAGTAACTACACCTCGCAGACAGGCGCGTGAACAATATGCATATGTCAGCATTTGAGAGAGGACATGCAGTTGGGCTCAAAGAAGCAGGATGGAGGTAGCGGCGAATCGATTGACATTTGATTAGGAATGTTGCCGTTATTGGACGATGTTGGGAGGGATGAGTGAAGACACGCCAAGAAGGAAGCGGTCGACCTAGGCAGACGGCAGAACGTGAGGAGCGAGCAATCGTCAGAGAGGCACTCAGAGCCCCGGATTCGTCATTTACGTCGATAAGACGTACAAGTGATGCTTCAGTGGCCACAAGGACCAGTAATAGACAGCTCCCAGAAAGGGGACAGACCTCACGTCGCCCCTTGTGCTGACTACCATTGACCTCTATGCACTAACAACACCCTTTGCAGTGGTGTCGAGCACATTCGGTCTCGAATAGCATTGGATGGAGTAGAATTGTCTTCATTAATGAGTCCCGCTTCGAAATTATCCCCGATGACGTGTCTGGAGAAGCATAGGATAGCAGTGAGATACCAACCTGACTGTCGCCTGCTATACGACCCGACAACCAGGAGCGATGATCTCACTTACTATTTCATTTCATAACAGGGCCCACTGGTTATCATCCACGGCACCCTTACAGCACAGCGGTACGTCGACGATATTCTACGCCCTGTTTTGTTGCCTTCCATGGAAAGTCGACCTGGGCTTATATTTCAGCAAGATAATGCCCACTGCATACGGCGTCAGTTTGTACTGCTTGTCTTCGTTCTTGTCAAACCCTACCTTGACCAGCAAGGTCTCCAGATTACTCCACAATTGAGAATGTTTGGTGCATTATGGGCAGGACTCTCTAGCCAGCTCGAGATTTTGACTATCTGAAGCGCCAATTGGACAAAATATGGCACGATGTCCCTCCGTAGGACATCCAACAACCTTATCGATCAATGCCAAGCCGAATAAAGTGATTGTATAAGGGGCAGAGGTGGACCAAAGCGTTACTGACTAACTCAATTTGTGAAGCTCATTCTCTTAAGTAAGTAATCTAATTTACACACTGAAGGTAAAACTATCTTACAACTATGCATAATTCTTAGTTGGAAGAGAAAAATGTAGATTATTGATCACGTATGTGACTTTATTCTCTAATTACTTACTTTTTATTTCTTGGGTTTATTGTTGTGCAACCTCAATAGATTATATGAAAAGCATTCTACTGTAATTATACTCCATTGTAGTCTTTTTTTATGTTTGACTTCCTGCTCCCATTTTCAGTGATGACTCATTCACAAGTGGTACATTACACTAGTATGACCCGAAATGTTATTTTTCAAAATTTAGTATCGTATAACATACTGCTTGAGGATGAGTCATCACTCGAAAGTGATAGCAATAAATAAAATACAAAAATTCATGTTATAATTACGATAGTATGCATTTTAACTTATGTTAGAATTAGATTCGTTTTCACATCTGAATCAAGTTACTGAAACTTCATCAGTGTCAGTTACTCCAAAAACTGCTTTTTAATGCAGATACTGTAAAGAACGTCTCCTTTAGAATTCCTTTCGTGTATGTCAGTACACTGGAATGTTTCACAATACATGTTTTATGACATACGTCGGCTTCTAAATCCAGGAACATGTATGACGTATTTTAGCATTTTTAAAAGATTTTCGCTTGTTTTAACTTATGTTAGAATTAGATTCGTTTTCACATCTGAATCAAGTTACTGAAACTTCATCAGTGTCAGTTACTCCAAAAACTGCTTTTTAATGCAGATACTGTAAAGAACGTCTCCTTTGGAATTCCTTTCATGTATGTCAGTACACTGGAATGTTTCACAATACATGTTTTATGACATACGTCGGCTTCTAAATCCAGGAACATGTATGACGTATTTTAGCATTTTTAAAAGATTTTCGCTTGTTTTAACTTATGTTAGAATTAGATTCGTTTTCACATCTGAATCAAGTTACTGAAACTTCATCAGTGTCAGTTACTCCAAAAACTGCTTTTTAATGCAGATACTGTAAAGAACGTCTCCTTTGGAATTCCTTTCATGTATGTCAGTACACTGGAATGTTTCACAATACATGTTTTATGACATACGTCGGCTTCTAAATCCAGGAACATGTATGACGTATTTTAGCATTTTTAAAAGATTTTCGCTTGTTTTAACAAATATGAGAAATTTTTTAGCAAATAATTTAAAACAAGCTCGTACATAATTAAAAACAGTTAGTCAGGTGATGTAATATTTAAACAGACAACAGTGCATGGCTGTTGGGTCTTGAATAAAGCTGAGAGAACCACCTCAGTGACCGAATTAGAGGCATTGGCAGTAGTCTGGAGGTTCACTAAATTTAGACATCTCTTAATGGTAGAGCATTTGCCTGTGAAAGGCAATGGTCCAGAGTTCGAGTCTCGGTCTGGTACACAGTTTAAAATCTGCCAGGAACTTTCAGATTTTGTTGTGTTTTTGCAGATATTGCTATCCGACACATGTGTCAATTATTCTATAGGTCTTTAACAGTAGATGACGTCAGTTTTCTGATCTTATAGTGAAGTTCATCCCATAAAAGAATAATGAAATTTAAGACAGGTGACTAACTTGGCCAAGCCACATTCTTCAGTTCCCCACATTTCTCTTTTCTTTGACATACACTTTGCTCAATTTAGAATCATGTTGGAGATCACTGTCCTGCTGCAGAACAAACCTATGAACAACAGACCAATAAGTCTCTTGCCAGATGGAATTCCATTCTTTATCAGTGTGCCGAGATATCGTTCATTCTTTAATATTCAATTCATTCTCACTAGATCATCAAAACTATAGTCTACCAAACATCCCCTCACCATGACCGACCCTTCATCATGCTTCACTGTTGGCGTCACACACTGTCTCTGTATACGTTCTTCACAAAGTCGACGAGAAAACATTCTTAGATTCCTCCCATGTGCTTCAAACTTCATTTCACCCACGAATAAAGCTTGGGACAATTGTAGCACATTCCAGCTTTTATGCTGCTGCTCCCATTTCAATCGTTTCACATTATTTTGTCTGTATATTAATGGTTGTTTGGCCGCTATGGGCCCCTTTAAACCTGGTTCACGAAAACGGTGTTGCACTGATGTGACAGGGATTGGAGCAGTTCACATACAATTGGGGCGTTGATATGGGGAAGGGAGTAAGTCATGAAAAGTAAATTTGACAGAAGCATAAAACGGTTTTGACAAAACGACATACGAAACTATATTTACGAAACAGGTACAAAAATTCCAAATTACCTTTACAAATATATTTACAGCTAACTGTCATGTATGTATAAGAAACATAACTATAGTGTACATTGACTGCGATAAAATGCATGATATTTGCTGTCCGTGTAGTCCAACATCGACAAATGATGACTGTAAAATATGGTGGAGTGTACGAAAATAACACCTGCTCCATATCCCTGCCGATGGTGCATGTTCACCCGTGAAACAGCCATATCACAGGCCAAAAATTTGATAGATTTCACAGCCCTCCTGAGATGCAACTCTTTTTTAGAAATAAGACAAAGCTTTCTGGTCCCAATGCTGTTTTTTTTTTTTTAGTTTTCAGAAAGTCACATGTCACAAAAGTAACAGTTCGAGGGCAATGAAAGGAGAGTTAGGGAAACAATATCTGAAAAACTCCTCAATAAAATAACTGGTCGATGTCTGGCTCAGGGTATGCTTTCATAAAGGTGTGATGCGTTCACTGGATACTAAAATCAGCACTGAAATATTGTTTTGAAGATAGGTGTGGTGCGTAGTGGCTTTCTTCTTCAGGAAATGATGTAACGTGACTCTTTCGGAGCTCTTTATCCTGTGTAGACACAAAATTATTGCTAAAAATCAATTAAATTATGAATTCTTACCTTAATATTTTTAAAATAATTTTGATCAAACACTATAATCAGTTAGGATACAAATTCTTACAAAATATCGTAAAACAAGATTTGAAAGTAAGTTAAGTCGTAAATTTGTAACTGAATACTGCAGATAAAAACATTTCCCACATTAAAAATTTATTAAAATTTTTTATTCAGTTATTTAATTGATTTTAAATAATTTGGAATTGTTCTTTATATTTTTGATTGCAAAACATTTAAAATTTCGCACACTTTATTTATTTATTTATTTATTGTTCCGTGGGACCACATTTAGGAGAAGTCTCCATGGTCATGGAACGAGTCAATACATGAAATTATAACACAATTGTAGAAACAGATAAAATGAAATATAAGAAACATATTCAGGCGACAAGTCGTTAGTTTAAATAAAGAAAATCAAGAATGTAACACTGGAATTTGCTTAATTTTTTAGCTCTTCCAGGAGCTCCTCGACAGAATAGAGGGAGTGAGCCATGAGGAAACTCTTCAGTTTAGACTTAAAAGCGTTTGGGCTACTGCTAAGATTTTTGAGTTCTTGTGGTAGCTTATTGAAAATGGATGCAGCAGAATACTGCACTCCTTTCTGCACAAGAGTCAAGGAAGTGCATTCCACATGCAGATTTGATTTCTGCCTAGTATTAACTGAGTGAAAGCTGCTAACTCTTGGGAATAAGCTAATATTGCTAACAACAAACGACATTAAAGAAAATACATACTGTGAGGGCAATGTCAAAATTCCCAGACTATTGAATAGGGGTCGACAAGAGGTTTTCGAACTTACACCATACATAGCTCGAACAGCCCGTTTTTGAGCCAAAAATACCCTTTTTGAATCAGAAGAATTACCCCAAAAAATAATACCATATGACATAAGCGTATGAAAATATGCGAAGTATACTACTTTTCGTGTTGAAATGTCACTTATTTCAGATACTGTTCTAATGGTAAATAAAGCGGCATTTAGTTTCTGAACAAGATCCTGAACATGGGCTTTCCACAACAGCTTACTATCTATCCGTACGCCTAGGAACTTGAACTCTTCCGTCTCGCTTATAACATGCCCATTCTGTCTGATTAAAATGTCAGTTCTTGTTGAATTGTGAGTTAGAAACTGTAAAAACTGAGTCTTACTGTGATTTAGCATCAAATTATTTTCCACAAGCCACGAACTTATATCATGAACTACATTATTTGATAATGTTTCAATATTACACACAAGATCCTTCACTACCAAGGTGGTGTCATCAGCAAACAGAAATATTTTTGAATCACCTGTAATACTAGAAGGCATATCATTTATATAAACAAGAAACAGCAGTGGCCCCAGCACCGACCCCTGGGGAACGCCCCATTTAACAGTGCCCCATTGGGACTGAACATCATTACCACTCTCAATATTGCGGAGGATTACCTTCTGCTTTCTGTTCTTAAAGTAGGAGGCGAACCAATTGTAAGCTACTCCCCTTACTCCATAATGTTCCAACTTCTGCAGTAATATTTTGTGGTCAACACAGTCAAAAGCCTTCGTTAAATCAAAGAAAACACCTAGCGTTCGCAACCTTTTATTTAATCCGTCCAAAACCTCACAGAGAAAAGAGACTATAGCATTTTCAGTTGTTAAGCCATTTCTAAAACCAAACTGTACATTTGACAGCAAATTATGTGAATTTAAATGCTGCAGTAACCTTGTATATACAACCCTCTCGATAACTTTAGCAAACACCGATGGCATAGAAATAGGTCTTTAACTGTCAACATTATCCCTGTCTCCCTTTTTATAAAGTGGCTTCACTACCGAGTACTTTAATCGGTCAGGAAACCGACCACTCCTAAAGGAAAAGTTACAGATATGGCTAAGTACTGAGCTAACAAACGTGGAACAATACTTGAGTATTCTGTTAGATACCCCGTCATATCCATGAGAGTTCTTGGTCTTTAGTGATTTAATTATTAACTCAATCTCCCTCTTGTCAGTATCATGGAGGAGCATTTCAGGTAACAGTCCCGGAACACGTTTTTCTAAGAGCGCTATATGATTCCCTGTTGGGACTAGGTTCCTATTTAGTTCACCTGCTATATTCAGAAAGTGATTATTAAATACTGTACATATATGCGACTTATCAGTAACACGGACATCCCCACTACGCACTGATTCTATATTCTCGACCTGTCTCTGCAGACCAGCCACTTCCTTTACGACTGACCATATGGTTTTAATTTTATCCTGAGACTTAGCTATTCTATCTGCATACCACATACTTTTTGCCTTCCTAATAACTTTTTTAAGCACCTTACAATACTGTTTGTAATGGGCTGCTGCATTTAGATTTTGACTGTTTCTAACGTTTTGATATAATTGCCACTTTGTTCTACAAGATATTCTTATCCCATTAGTCAGCCACCCAGGCTGCCTGTTTGTGCTAGTACCCTGTTTTGAACGTTCTAACGGAAAGCAACTTTCAAAGAGCACGAGAAAAGTCTTGAGGAAAGCATTATATTTATCGTCTACTGTATCAGCACTATAAACATCTTGCCACTCTTGTTCCTTGATAAGGTTTACAAAAGTCTGTACAGCAACTGGATCAGCTTTCCTAAAAAGTTGGTAACTATATTTAACATGTGTTGCAGCACAAAAATCTTTTAGACTTAAAATTTGTGCATCATGATCTGAAAGGCCATTCACCTTTTTGCTAACAGAATGCCCTTCTAATAATGACGAATGAACAAAAATATTGTCTATGGTTGTTCTACTGTTCCCTTGCACTCTCGTTGGAAAGAATACGGTTTGCATAAGATTATATGAATTAAGGAGGTCTACCAGCATCCTTTTCCTTGCACAATCACTTATACAATTAATATTGAAGTCACCACACATAACTAACTTTTTGTATTTCCTATAAAGTGAACCAAGAACCTCCTCTAGCTATAGCAAAAATGTTGTGAAATCGGAGTCTGGGGATCTATAAATAACAACAGTAAGAAGTTTAGCTCCACTAAATTTAACCACACCTGCACAACATTCAAACACCTTTTCAGTGCAGTACTTTGAAACATTAATTGACTCAAATGGGATACCGTTTTTCACATACATGGCTACTCCCCCACACAGCAAAGAGCTCCTAGAAAAACTGCCAGCCAACCTGTATCCTGGTAAAGGAAGCCTCTGAATTATCTCCTTATTTAAGAAGTGTTCAGATATACCAATAATTTCAGAGTCAACATCTATAAGCAGTTCACTAACTTTATCTCTAATACCTTGTGTATTTTGATGAAATATACTAATTCCCTCATTAATCGGATACCCAAGCTTCGTAGAAAGTGGTTTCTTTGTTAGAGAGACTTCCCTTAAGCAGGAATACCTATCAGCTGACTTCAATCTAAAAAAGGTACAGCTCTAACACCCACAACTACCGGAATTTTCCCATGAGTGATCCCACCACCCCCACCTATGCTGTCACCTATAAGTTTTGCCAACCTCCCCTTCCCATACCTGTTGAGGTGCAGGCCATGTCTAGTGAAACCCGTCCTGCTGATAGACTCCACCGACACCACTGAAATGTGACTCATGCCTTCTGTCATCAGCGCACCCCCAAGTCTCATGTTATTACGCCTGACGGCTGTATTAAGATGAGGCCGATCGTGACGCTGAAACAGTTCCACGAAATGCACATTCGTGTTGCCAGTCTGAGTGGCTATCTTTTCCAGGTCACCATCTATGTCATACTCCCCATCCCTATCGATACTATTACCAGCCCCACCCACAATCACTACCTGATCCTCTTTAGTAAAATCCCTACATAGCCCCCCTATGTTAAAAGTCACCTAAGCCAATCCTGCATTAGGCTTCACAATGCTGGTGACCTGGTACTCACTCCCCAAAACTTCCTGCAACTGCTGGCCTACACCTCTACCATGAGAACTACCTAACAGCAGAACCTTCTTCTTTCTCTTAGACTTTGCAACTGTCCTAGCCACCGTAACTGCTGAGGTCTGCTGCATACTTCCTACATCTACAGCTACTAGAGATTCCTCTCCACTAGACTCTGACAGTTGGTCATATCTATTACAAACACCAATAGTAAAACTATCTGAAAATCTCCTTCTCCTAGCAGATCTCTTGCCAACAGCCAGCTCCCATTGCCCAACCCCCTTCTCCCTCCTCATCCTATCTAGCTCCTCCTGTGCGTTTTTCAACTGCACCTGAAGGGCACAGATCTTACGTTCCTGCTCCTCTATCAACTTACTCTTTCTACATAACCTGCAGTTCCTGGAGAGGAATTCACCAGAATGCCCACTGGCTTCCCCACTGCATTCCCCCCAGTGAAAAAACTTCGAACAAGTCTCACACCGCAATCCACTACTCACGAACCTACGGCAAAGCCCACACTTCTCACTCATGGTAAAATTTAACAATTATTGAAACAAGAAAACAACTTTATCTAAGTTCCGCTACTACAATAAGAAGATGTTAAAAACTGACTACAATAATCACAAACTTGCTCTACAAGGGAAGTAACTACTATTATTGACAGTATTAATCAACAGCAAATGAGAATATAACAAAATACTAACACAGAAAGAAAATCAAACGTCTAATGACAGTAACGAAACTGAAAGCAGTTCGCAAAAATTTCTTCTGAAGTTATTTCACTGGAAAACACCAAGAACACCGGTTGAAGACTACTAAAGTTCCTAAATAAACTACTAGACACAAACAATTAATTAGTACTTAGCTTTCGATGCGCCGCTACAGCTGCAACTGGTCAGCGCGGAATGTAAACACGGGTAAGAGGTTAAGTTGCTCGATACGAAACACTCACAAATATCAGGCCACAACACAAGAAATGCAGAGGTGAATGAAGAAACCACTAATAAGTCACTTATATAGTAAATATTATCACAAAAACAGTTAAAATATATATCTGAAACCTAAAAATAGATGAAAACTTAGAGAGCGATCTCACATGCAGTCACGCGCTTATGACGTATTTAGGTATTCTGTATCGTATTTTTATGAAATAATATTGGAATTCACTTAGTGGAATGTAGTCAGATATTGACAACTGATGTCTGTAAAACATGTTGGAATGCTCGAGCATGGGTGTAAATAACACCTGCTCCAGATTCATGTTGACAGTCCATTTGTTACTCAGAGCTTCTGTGAAACAGCATTATCATCTTTCAAAACTTTCTTAGCTTTCACAGATTTCCCAATATGTAACTCATTTTTAGGAAAAGACACATTTTATGCTCCCAATAATCATTTTGTTTAAGTTTTCAAAAAGTCACATGTCATTTAAGTGACAGTTCGAGAGCAATGAAAGGAGAGTTTGGGAAATGATATCCTAAAAGTCTTTCATAAAAAAGCTGGTTGATGTCTGACTTGGGGTATGCTTTCTTGAAGGTGTGATGCATTCATTGGATGTTAAGATGAAGATTTAAATATTGTTTTGAAGATTGATGACGTGAATAGTGGCTCCCCTCTGTAGAAATTGATGTTATGTGAGTCTTTACAAGCTCTCTGCCCTGAGTAAATACGAAATGGTATTATGAGCGCATGTTAGCCGAAAATGAGTTACATTATGAATTCTTCACCGAATATTTTTAAGTATTTTGTACCACATACTATAATCAATTAATTAGAAAGTTTAACCAAATATGATGAAAAAAGACTGAAAGTCAGTGAAAACATTAATTAGTAACAATACCGCAAATAAAAACGTTTTGCACACGGAAAAGTTTAATTAAACTGTCTATTGTGTTGTTTAACTGACTTTCAATCATTTTGAATTTTTATTATACGTTCAACTGCAAAATATTTAAGATTTGGCACACATCGTTAGTGAGATAAAAATTTTTAATTTAAGAATTCTGTAACATATTTATATGAAATAATAAAACGAATTAACTTAGTGAATTCTATATTATGAACCTTGCTATTTCTGTGTTTACTCATTCATTTGTATTTTAGTTTAATATTTTCTCTTCAAAATAATTAAAATCATACCCATTAATTAATTTATTACACCTGATTGTCAATGGAATTTTAAACTTATTATTCTCCATACAAATTGTCTAACCATACCTAATATTTAAATATTCAAAATCAGTAATATTACATAAAAATCTTCATTTGATGCATTGATGTTAAATAAATTAAAACTATTGAGTTGCTTAAGAAAATATTTCATTTATTAAAATTAAAAAAAAAGCTTTAAAATGTTAATTTCAGAAGTATAAAACTTATTTAAAAATATAACCTTTGTTTATCCATTTTTAAAATCTACAAAAAAATATCTCCTTATAAGTGACTGAGCAATTAAACAGTTTCACTGTGGTTGACTTTGTACTGTTGTAATCTAAATAGTTTAAGGGGATGGTATAATCTGAGAAAAGGCAATTTTAATTCAACAAATTATGAGTCAGAGAAGAAGTGACAAAAATTTGGAAGCAGTTACCTTATTCTAAAGCTGAAAATAGTGATGAATTTCTTAGAAATGATGAAGGTAAACAGTTAAAAGAAGACTAAAGTAGCAGAAAACAGATTAAAAACTTTACATTTCAAAAGTAACATTAACTCAGTCCATCCTAATTATTTCTTGAATACATCTGAATCAAAAATTATGATCACTGTGAAAGAAAATTTAAAATTATATAACGGGTTGATAATAAATGTTATACTTTACTGCGAGTACGCAATGTGTGACAAAAACGAACTTGTGGTATATGGCCATCAAACAAAAAACTGTACAATTACTACAGAAAAAGATTTGATTAAAATTTTAAGAAAGGATGAAAAGTAGTTATGGCAGAAATGAATACTTTTTCAGCTCATGGTTCTGGCTGGACATTAACTAGAATTATTGGATTATAGCTAGCAATTAATAAATATACTCTATTAAAAGGTTCATCATATATTGAATTACAGTAAAAAATACATCAATGTCAAAGATGATGATCAAAAGTGTTTTTGAGGGTAGCAAAATCAACATTTTATCCTGTTAATAAAGATCCACAAACAGATAGTAAATACAAGAATGTAATTCTTGATGCTGACTGAAACCTTAAAAATTTAAAATAGCTGTGAGTAGTTGACAACAATTCAAAATCAGCAGAAAATCTATATGCATTAATGTTTATTCCTTTGAAGAGTAAAATCAAGATCAGCCACTAAACTAACAAAATCTAAGAAAGTATAACTTAAAAAATTATTTGTTTTAAAGAGCTAAATAACTGACACCACCATCAGATAAAGGATTTATCTCAACTGCTTTCAACTCAGATAACATATCATGACAAGTAAATTTTATCTGTGGCATGTGTTACTCACATTTAAATAACATAGAAAAATTACACTATCGCAAAAATTGTTTAAATAAACAACAGAACAACCAAAGAAGCATCATATATATAAGGTTTAAAAATAATCAGTATACTCAAAAAATTCCTTTTGTTATTTAACAGATTTTGAAAGGTTAAAATACATGTTTTAAAATATGTGTATCAGCTTAGCTATGGAGAACAAATAAGCCAATCGAATTAAAATTATAACTAATTAACCAACTCTAATACTATGTTGTTGTTGTGGTCTTCACTCCTGAGACTGGTTTGATGCAGTTCTCCATGCTTCTCTATCCTCTGCAAGCTTCTTCATCTCCCAGTACCTACTGTAACCTACATCTTTCTGAATCTGCTTGGTGTATTCATCTCTTGGTCTCCCTCTACAATTTGCACCCTCCATGCTGCCCTCCAATACTAAATTGGTGATCCCTTGATGCCTCAGAACATGCCCTACCAACCGATTCCTTCTTTTAGTCAAGTTGTCCCACAAACTCCTCTTCTCCCCAATCCTATTCAATACCTCCTCATTAGTTATGTGATCTACCCATCTAATCTTCAGCATTCTTCTGTAGCACCACATTTCGAAAGCTTCTATTCTCTTCTTGTCTAAACTATTTATTGTCCATGTTTCACATCCATACATGGCTACACTCCATACAAATACTTTCAGAAACGACTTCCTGACACTTCAATCTATACTCGTTGTTAACAAATTTCTGTTCTTCAGAAACACTTTCCTTGCCATTACCAATCTACATTTTATATCCTCTCTACTTCGACCATCATCAGTTACTTTGCTCCCCAAATAGCAAAACTCCTTTACTACTTTAAGTGTCTCATTTCCTAATCTAATTCCCTCAGCATCACCTGACTTAATTCGACTACATTCCATTATCCTTGTTTTGCTTTTGTTGATGTTCATCTCATATCCTCCTTTCAAGACACTCTCCATTCCGTTCAAGTCGTTTGCTGTCTCTGACAGAATTACAATGTCATCGGCGAACCTCAAAGTTTTTATTTCTTCTCCATGGATTTTAATACCCACCGGAAATTTTCTTTTGTTTCCTTCATTGCTTGCTCAATATACAGATTGAATAACATTGGGGAGAGGCTACAACCCTGTCTCACTCCCTTCCCAATCACTGCTTCCCTTTCATGCCCCTCAACTCTTATAACTGCCATTTGGTTCCTATACAAATTGTAAATATCCTTTCGCTCTCTGTATTTTATCCCTACCACCATCAGAATTTGAAAGAGAGTATTCGAGTCAACATTGTCAAAAGCTTTCTCTAAGCCTACAAATGCGAGAAACGTAGGTTTGCCTTTCGTTAATCTAGCTTCTAAGATAAGTTGTAGGGTCAGTATTGCCTCACATGTTCCAATGTTTCTATGGAAACCGAACTGATCTTCCCCAAGGTCGGCTTCTACTAGTTATTCCATTTGTCTGTAAAGAATTCGTGTTAGTATTTTGCAGCCGAGACTTATTAAACTGGTAGTTCGATAATTTTCACATCTGTCAGCACCTGCTTTCTTTCGGATTGGAACTATTATATTCTTCACGTTATAATATTGAATACATGAACGAAGTCGTTTTTGGTATTATACGAAATATATAAATTCACATTATAAAAATACTGTAGTGTACAAATGACCAAACTCTCATAAAAATTTATGGAAATTTGAAAAAAGAAGTTGAAGGAATCACCAAAATTTATTCTGAAGAGGAAGAAGAAGAACCTAAACCCTTGACTTATGAAGAACTGTCATGACATAACTGTAAAACTTGTTCTCTGTGTAGAAAATAATATACAAAGAAATAATAAAAATGTTAATCCTCACAATCATTTAACAGGAAAATATATAAATCCGTTATGAGATATATGTAATTTGAAACTAAAATGCCCAAGTTTTCTACCAGTTTAGTAACATAATTTACCAGGATATTATTCTCATTTATTTATAAAGGAACTTTGTTACATTTAAATATAATAGATTTAATACCAACTAATGAAGATAGACATATTGGTTTTAGTAAAAGAAAAACTGAAAATTTTAAAATATGATATATCAAGACATTTAAATTGATGGCTTCAAGTCTTGATAAACTTTCTTCAGATTTCGAAAAGAAACAAATCAGAAATATAAAAAAACTCAGATGATCTATTAATTATATATGATTATATATGTGTGGATGCAAAAATTTGAAGAAAAACGACTTCCATCAGAGGAAGAGTTTTATAGTGACTTAAATGAATGTGATATTAGTGGACAAGAATATTAACATGGTAAACTAATTTGGGAAAAATTAAATATAAAAAATTGGGGAATGTCTCGATTTATAGTACAAAACTGTTGTTTTCGTAAATTTAGTAAAATTTGTATAAAAGGTTGTGGTTTAGCCCCCACTTGGTAATATATTACTCCCAATTGTATTCTACCAATGCAATCCTAGAAATAACTGGACAACCACCTGATTTATTACACAATTATGATATGATTTTTATGACTGATCAGGGGTTCTGTAAAATCTTTTAGGAAAGCAATTGAAGCAATGCAGTGGTCGGTATAAAATTAAAAAAAATCGTCTCAATCACTTTTCCCAGTGTTTATTCTCTGGCAAACGGTTTCAGCCTTTCCTCACACCATCTACAGGCTTTTCCCCTGTGGTGAAATCCTTACCTCTATGTAGCTCACACTGTCTGCTCAACCAGCAATGAAAATGGCGGGGAAAATCCTGAAGATGGCCTGAGAAAGTGATTGCTAAGGAATAACAATCTCAAAATGCGATGGACACTGAATTCATTTGATTTTTATATAATAAAGATACAACAGTGGGTATAACATAAATTTCAAACATTTTAAGATACCTAGATGAAAATAATTTATATGGTTATGGATTTAGTCAAATTTGCCATATGGATGTTTCGAATACGTAGACCCAACTTCTTTCCATTCTTAAAAAGTTGCAGACACCTTTAAAATAGACTATATTTTTGATGTAGACTTAAAATATATAAAGAATTTGCACAATCTACACAAAGGTCTATCATTAGCTCCTGGAAATGAAATCGTGCCAAGAACTAAAGAATAAAATCCCTGACTACTTCAGATAATAGAGGTAAGTACGTTGTTTATTGTACAATATTTTTCCGCTAGGGATGGAATTAACAAAAGTAAATAAAGTTTTTAAATTTAAACTAACAGATTACTTGAGAAAGTGTACAGATTTAATATAGAAATTGTTATTGATTCTCTTTCTCCCAAATTTATTTTAACTGATTCGTGTTTATTAATTATTGACTCTAAATATAATCTGCCCTTTCTAATTACTTAACACTTTTCTAGTTCCAAAAACGATCATTTATTAAATTTGTATATCATTAAAACTATAATCATATACTAATACTCTTAATAAAATTAACATACACTACCACAAAATAATTCATCAAAACTTAGTATTCTTTTGAGAATATAATATCGAATATTTCTCCGTAAATAATTTACTAATTCTTTTGGTATATCATCACCAAATCAATCCAACACGATTATTTAATAGAAAATTATTATAATATTTTCAATGAACACCAACACTTCAAGAAATATCTGAATTTACTATTCTACATTCAAAAGTTCTTGATTTATTACTTAATTCATCCATCATAGAAACACTTCCCCAATGTTTCGTTTTCAATTGCTCAGCAAGATTTTCTATACCAAAATTTTATACAGGTTTGTTGTATTTTTTATTATTTCTTAGAATTTTTTTATTCCTAGTATTTTAATCAATCTCCTTTCTTCTCTACTGATATATTCTTATTTCTCGCTCTAATTCTACTCCATTTTTGTTTATCATGAACTAATTCTGCAATAGCAGGTACTCCAGCAGATAATGAACTTAATGCTCGTAATGCTGTTAATAAAATTGTTAAACATTTTTCCTGTTACTGCTGTAGCTGCTAATTTTTCTCCTGATATTGAATTTTCAGAATACACTCTTTCTTTTGCGGTTTTTGAAGTTCTTTATCTGCTTCACGTCCTTTTTCTAATCATTTTTTCTCTATAAAAGTATGTTTCTTAGTGGTTTCATCCGTGATGACCTCTGCCTTACCTTCATTCTAATTTCGTTCCTTGGCCACCAAAATTAAAACTAGGGATATACATGTCAAAAGGTAATTTGCTAATAAAGTATTTACCAAACCTTTTCCATAATTTTTTTTTGATTTCCAAAAAAAATATAATTCAAAACTTTAGCAATATAAGGTATGCATTTAGAATTACTAATAATAATATCATTAAATTTTTTTGTTAACATTTGTGTCACTTCAACCTACTATTATAACAAAATTTATATCCTGCTACCTTACACCATGAATTGCTGCTAAACCTTCGATTAAACCTCTAACATCGTTCCTGTGAATTTTTTATAATCCTTTGTATTTTTTTTCTTCTACACCTGAGTCTAAATCTGGTAGTAATTGTGAGAGACATCTGCAATTTCTTTTATAAAATTATTGTTTTTAAAACCTCTACTTGGTTTATTATATATCGATCCTTTTTAGAATAAAATGTTTATGAACAAAAGAATATATATGCATAAATTGATAAATCAAGAACACCGAATTTTGTATCCATATCATCCATAGTAATCATCTTTTTTAGTTAAAAGATACATTAAACCTTCTGTGCCTTCATATGTCATTTCACCAACTGTTAATTTGACTTCTTTAAATTTTAGTGGTATTTTAACAAGCATTTTAAATTAACAACATAGCTTAGTCCAAACACTTGATCTCCACTATGGTTAATATATCCTAGATATCTTTCATTTGAGTTTCTTTTTTTAAGATTTTGTTCTTCATCTTACAACGTTTCCTACTTTTAATCTCTTCATCATGTCAGTGATTCACTTAATGTATAATGTCTAATATCACTACTACAGTGCTTAATTTTTGGCATATCACTAAATTCCTCAAGATAATGGTAATAATAATAATAAGGACCCATCTGTTTTTCTACCTCTCTATTTTCGTCAGTTGATGCAATAAATGATTATCTAAACCTTGAATTCCTTAACTTATTCTCTTCTATCAATAGCAGATTAAACATCTTTTTTATAGTTTTCATATTCTGTTCTATGTCTCTTTTGCATTTTCTAAATTCTTCTTTTAACGTCACCTTTATCTTTCTATTTCTTTTACCTTCTGTAGAAAGTTCAGGGTTGAATTTCTGATACATTTCATAAAATAAAAAATGTTGATAATTCACTTTTTTAACGTTTTATGTTTTGGTTTATTGTTCACATGTATGCAATTTTCGTTTCATTTTTATGATTCACTTTTTAAATTTTTTGTTTCATGTTTGTTATAATTTTGTGATTTGTGTTGTATGTTTTTATAATTTTATGTTGTATGCTTGATAGTGTTAAAATATTTAATTCTGATTCTCTATTTTCCTTCATTACCTACCCTAGTCACATGTACTGGAAAAATAAAAAAATCATCTTAATTGCAACACATACTTCACATTTCTTTAAAACCATCAGATATTATATATCCAAGACCAAATGCATCGTATGTATGATATTAATTTATACCATCTTGTTTATAAATTTTGTAGAAATTTAGATTATCGCTAGCTGTTTTCGAATTTTTGAAAATATTTAGGCTAAATGAAAACATTGTATTCTATCTTATATTCAATAATACAAAGATAAAGGCATTCTCTATATTTTTCTTTAACAATCTTACATATTGTTGTAATTTTTTGTATTTTCATTGATATAAACTATTGGAATATATACACAAATCATTAATTTGATCCCAGTCTAACCATCCTAAAAATACAATACAATTTTGAATCGTTACAATTGCTTTACCACAACAACTTGGTCTAATTGTAGTGCAACAAATAGAATTTGGTAAAATTTACCCAAATTTAATATCTATTTCATGCCTTGAATTCTTGATTGTAATTCCTAACCAGGTTTCATTTAATAAAATATATTTTTAATTATTATATGAGCCACTTGTTGGAATTAAGAAGTAATTCATCATCACTGAATGAAAATTATGTGTCCTACAAGAATAGTTTAAAAGTTGCCATAGTCGGCTTTTATACAGATGTTTTAACCTCAAATATTGCTTAAAATAAATTGTATTACGTTGGAGCCTCTATAATAATTCCTGTTGTTCAACACAGTTTAAAAAGGGTAGAAAAATTTATTAATTCTAAACCATCTAATATATATCCAAAAGAAGATGAAATTTTAAGTATAATTATTATTTAGGGCGATTCTGAATTACATATACATGTGAAAGACGGTACTGGAGAACTTCCATGCTTTAAAATCAAATAGTTAAAGCTTAGTAAACACTATTGTTAATAATTTTATATAAGTTATTACATCGAAATTAATAAATACAAATTTTAAATGAGTTTGTGGGATGTTTGTAAAAATGAAGAAGTTTTCATGAAGAATCAAATAATATTGCTCCTTTTAAATGTAATTAAAATTTAGTAGTCCTATATTTTGTTAAACAATGTATCCTTTATTTGTTGCATTCATGATAACAGAATTCAGGAATTAGAAATAAATACTACAAATGAAAATAGTTATTTGATGATATTAATGAGACTGATGTAGCAGTTCATTTAGAAACCAAACAGTCATAGACAAAATTTTTGTACCCTTTAGATATATTAGAAGATTTTTTAAACACTATACAGATGCAAAATGGCAGGAGATCTTACTGTTTATTTTACTTGAAGTATGAGTTCATAAATGCTATTTTTGGATATGCCAATTTAAAAACTTCTGTAGTCAAAATAAAGGATTCTCTACTAAAAGAAGGTAGAATTATAGTTACAAATATAGAAATTTGAGTTCCTATTGTTAAAAATTAACTTCAATTACAATAGTAATGATTAAAAATAGTAAGTTATTAATTTCTTTCAGTGATTTACAAACTATAAAAGTTGTATATATAACTGGTTTGAATTGTGAGAAGTATTTTGTATTATTACAGTTCACCATAGTCTGATAGGTGTAATTTCATATTTGTTACTTTTCAAGAAAAACGTAAAAATCAGTTAGTTGTCACATCAGTACTTGATTACTTTAAATTACATAACATTATTTAAAAATGGAGGAAATGAAATTTTTCCTCAACAAATGTCATATCCATTTCAGTATTTGAAATGAGTAACACAGTAAAAAGGGGATTTCAATAGAAACCCATAGCATTTGATTACAAATTATTCTATTTCTTTTATAAATGCAACTTGAAGAAAAAATATTGAAGCAGCACTAAAAACTATTATGAAGTCATGTGCTACTGTTAATGATAATATTCCTAATGACACTCTAGCTTATATAATATTTCATGCATAAGAATTTAACTTTAATATTCAGTGTGGGATATTAATTTAGAATTTATAAACGAATAGAAAGCAGTTTGGTTTCTGAAATGGAATCTTTTAAAAATCACATGTAAACATGAAGATAATGTTTTTAAAATTTTTGTAAATTAGTTATTGGTAAATTAAAATAATCATACAGTTTTAAGTCGATATTTTAGTAATAGAAAGAGTGAGGTTACTTCTATAATTTCTTCCCAAATATTTTTACCTCTTTCCCCACAAGTACATAAATCTCATTCATATAATTCTCTTCTATAAAGCTATTTATCACAAGCAATTCCATCATGTTTTAAATTTCTCAAATATTCTATTATTTTAGATGTTTTAAAATAGTGTTTGAAAATATTACAATTAACTTGCTTCTCTCTTAGTTTTCCAACAAAAATATTTTGGTCATGTGTATTCCATACATTGGCCATAATTTATTTACTCTAATTTATAAGATAAAAATTTTATTACATTTTTATAAACAAAAAAAAACACTAAAGTCCTCATTATGTTTATGTTTTTGAAGTTTATATTGAAAAAATTATAAAAATGGAACTATTTTCAAGAGGCTCAACAATTCTACTTCTTTCAAAAAAATTAATTCAAAAGAATTGAATTTCTTATATAACATTTATGGTTGCAATATTTAAACACTAGAGATAGGCAGAAAATCTATATGGACCTTAATGTCAAGTTTAAAATTATTATAACACATAGATATAACAAATTTATTTGGGGATATGTTTTTAATTATTTTGGAAATATTGAACTAAATTATAAAAGAATGAAAGAAGATAAATATAGTGGCTTCATTATATAGAATTTACTTTGTGAATTCCTTGAGTATTGCATAGAAATATAACAGGGTTTTTAAACAAAGGTTATTGTGTCAGCACTGATGTGATTTAAAATATTTTACTACTCAAAAAATAGCAGATAATTCAAAGTGATTGGAATTTAGTTAAATCACTGAATAAAGACTTAATTTAATCACAGTGATGTGATTTAAAATATTTTACTATTCAAAATATAGCAAATAATTCAAAGTGATTGGCATTTGGTTAAATAACTGAATGAAGACTTAATTACATTTTTATACACAAATATTTTAGGTCTGTTATTATTTCAAACACTGATTTAAGTTATTTGCAATCATATTTTCATGATATTCTGATATAATTTATTGCTTAACTGATTATAATATTTGGTTAAAAATGTTTAAACAATAACTAGGTTAAAATTTGTGATTTAACCCTTTTTTGTTAAAGTTGCACTGATAATGCCATTTTGCATCTGATGTCATGTTCAGTGTATTTCACTTTATGGGTGTGTGATAATGAATGATTACCCCTCTGACATGAAAAACACTTCTCCTCTTTCTTTTTTCTCAATTAAGTGTAAACATCCTTTTGTGATGATTGTGCAATAACTTTGAACATCTTTGTACACACTTTAATGTGCCTAGCTTTTGAAGGCAAACATTTTGTGACAGATACTTGTCGTCTGCTTGGAGCAGGATTGTCTCAGTTATGCACACACCTTTGTTTTATCTGCACTATGTTGATTAAACCAAAAAATAAAATTATCTTGACATATCCAACTTTGGTTCCAAAACTCTGAGTGCTGTTTCCATATATTATTCTCTTCAAAACTACAGCCGTTAAAATTTTCTTTTAAAACTAGCCTACTTAATGGAAGGTAACAAGCCGTTTATGTCATAACAAAACACCACTGAATGTAATCAAGTAAATTTCATTGCAGCCTTACCGATTTGTATGGAACACCTTTTAATGGGATTTTGGCATAGTAACAACTCCTAGTAACGTTGCTACCAAATCAGTAACACAGTAATGGACAGCTGGTCAAAGAGTAAAAGTTGTTAACACCGTGGTTTGTTGACCTACTCCCATATGTATGCCATCTGACATGGTGTTACCGCAAACACTATCTCAGTCGGTAGTAAGAACACATTGATGCACAACTTCGACAGTCTGCTACTTCTATGCCGCTGGCGGCATGACTTACTACTTCTTACTTACATTCTGAAAAATGATTTATTTTGACTTACTACCTGCCCTGTGACAGTATCTGAATTCACTTCCTCACGAATTTCAGTTGCAGTAAGAGTCCTCTGGAGTTTACTCTGCACACACATGAACTGATATTCCCTTTATGATGTTACTTGGAGTCATATAGATAGGAAAACGTTTGCATTGCGACAGTTTACTCGAACGATTGCAGTGTATACACCACTGTATATTCGGTTACTCCTACTTTTGTTGCTATTGTCCAACTACGTAGAAAAGACTTCCTGATGCATAGTTACAATTACAACACGTTTTTAAACTGCAGACTCCTCCTTCCTACCCATTGTGAGATAATATGGTAAGAACTTGATCAGTTATACAGACACACTGCTAGAAGCACACAGTATACTGTGAACTAATGTGAACTGGTAGTTAGACAGAGACCTGGAAGTATGAGTGTAGAACCACATTAGGTAGAGGCATATTGGTGTTGTTGTGAATACTACCCAGTACCCTTGATGCAAAAAACCACTCATACACACATCAAAGGAGATTAGTCTTTACATGTTTATCCAAAATGAAATCCCTACTTTAATCACAAATCTGCTGTTGTAATACGTGACCACAAACGTTTTCTGGTTGTGTATATGACAATGCTGTAGAGATCGAGACCCTTAGAAGCCACAAATCAGAATGATAGCTTCATATCTCACAACTCAAAACATTCATTGAGTGACCAGGGTTCGAGGGCAGATAACCAATCTCACAACCATGAGTGAGAATATGATAATGAATCAGGGAGAGTGATATGGAGCAGTTTTCATATTGAAATGCATGTAAGACTTGCCAGGAAGGTTAAAACCATATTGGAAAATGAGAATGATGAAGTCATTGGACAAAACATTGGATAAATTTACCTTATAAGTATGATTTATGTATGGCAATTTTGCTGTCATGTAACAAATACAGGAAGCACTGAACAATAACTGCCAGCAGCACCAAGACGTAGGATAGGACAGGATACTGACACATCTTGTTACATATAAGTATATGAGTCTGATCAACTGAAGAAGCAGAATTTGTGTATGGGCTTTGTATATACTGTTTGCAGGGGATGTGACTGTCGTTTGGAGGAAATCCTTAACTTTAATGTTGAAAATCATAGGGAAAGAACAGTGACGTCCATGGATGTAAAGATTTGGTGAATAATAGTGTAACTTAAAATATAATGGCTAGGTGATGTCAAAAATTAGGATTACTATAATAATGAGAAACATATTAAAGTGTTTGGTGATATTATGTCTTATGTGTGTTTGTGAATAGTCATCCAAGAGGTAGAATGACCAGGTGACTTCAGAATCCAGAACTTTAAGAACTATAACGTATTGGTGAGAGGGAAAATTTCGTGGTCTAAAATGAGGGAATACATGTGTACTTCGAGTGCATTAGTTAGCTATAGTGAGTGCAATTAATTAGTGTAATGTACACGCCCACCGAAGCAGAGTAGGTTGTGTTAAGCACCTGGGGTTACCTCAGAAAATAATACCACATGCATACAGTGTATATTTACATGTCCACTAATGCCTATGAAAACACTAAATGAAAACTCGACACCATCTTCCACTGTCAAACTACAGATGAAAGTTTAAAAGCTTAAGTGGTCCCACTATGTCCATCTGTACAGTCTTGTTTGTATATTAATTTTTAATTTAACCGTTCATTTTTCAGAAGGCCAAGGATCCTGAATTTATTTCTTTACTTTTAAGACCCTATTGACTTCGTGTCACTGATAATTTGTCGTTTTTGAAAGTCAAAGAGAAATGACATTTAATTACTCGCTTTTTTGAATGGCAAAGGAGCCTTAATACATTGATAATACATTCGTTTTTTGCCAATTACATGATTATTAGCAAGGACTCTGTGTGCCATAGATGTTACATAAATTTTATTTCTGTAGGGAAAACGTTTCAATGTAATGAGGGCAATAGGTTCTACATGACTGATATTACATGCACTAGAAAGCAAGACAGGACACCTGGCCAAAAAGACAGCTGTCTGGTGAGAGCATGGTAACTTTAACACACCGGTGTTCGGCGAGGGTATACGTCACACTCTGTCTGCATCCCTCACTCCAGCTGGGTCTGTGCTCAAGGTCTATTACCTGTTGGCATGTGCCTACCGACATCCCAGTCCAGTGCAGCAAGTCACACTTGCATGACCGATTTCTGCTGCTGGGCGGCCTGAGCCACTCACTGAGTCACCACCAGAAGAGATTACAGTTTCTTTTTCCCACATAAAAACAACTTTACTGAAAGACGACAATCTGGTCATGAAGCGAAACTACAGAGGACATCAAATCCTCATTCACAACACCAGTTATTGGAGAATCTATAAGTCACCCTCACTCATTCATGTACAGTATGTGAGGAATGCATGAAGAACTGTTTAGGAGTTTATTACTGGGTTGCCCATACGAGGTAATACTATGCCTATGAACAACACCCATCTGTCACTTGCTTTGAACTCATAGCTAGTTACACACTTAAGCCATGAGGCAAGTGATACAGATATATTCACACTGAGGTTTCTTTGTTACTTGTGGCGGAGAACAAACAGTATTATGCCACTCACAATAGCTTCACTTTATTTGTGAGTCAATTATTAGAAGACTGGTTAGACATTACAGCAGGAAATGGTGAACTTCATAAAGGTAGATACTGTATATAATGTGAGAGGGAATTAAATGTTGTGAGAAGAAGGCTACAACATGAAATTTTATGCTAGTAAGGCTGTTGATTACGATCGAGATGTGGCACAACTTACTCAAATGAGCTTCTAACTTGTAAATGTAACCACACTTCTGTGAGAAGAACTGAAAAAAACTATGAACTATAACACTTTCGTTTACATACCATTTCGTGTGTCAAACACTTTCTTTTAGAATAGTTAATGTGATGAACGTGTTTGACCGACAACAGTGAAATGTATTAATATTTCCATTTTGCTTTATCACTTCTTTATCTGGGAGTCTTGTATGTTGTTCTAAATTGTCTCAAAGGCTGGGCTGTAGGCCTGACAAATAACTCAATCATGGAATGATTTTGATGTGCACTATCAGCAGTTTTGCGATTTGTTTGTCTTTGCACCTTTATGTATTTTTGTTGAACCAAGTCAACAGTCACACAATAATCTTCACATACACCATCAGCAGTGTTGCAGTTTCTAGGTGTCTGTAATCTTATGGGCTTTTTAATACAGATGGTATGACCAATATTTAATTTCACATGCACAACACTTATTTACCCATGTGTACCTCAGACTTTTTCTACAGTACTGCTATTGTTCATATGGGGAAGTTAGTCTAATATCTTTGATATTCAGGACGTTTTATTTATGTATACATATTTCATATGTATCATGATAATAATGTTTTGATGCTCTATAGATTTTTACTTCCACCTGATCACACTGAAACACAAGAGTGGTACAATTTGCTTTTATTACCTTCTGATTGTCATGTATATGTGTTTTCATATATGTCAGTGTATGTGCATGAGTATTCTTGTTCAGTGTTAAAACCTTGCCTTAGGATATGTTTCTAAATGTTTTTAATGGATCGTGTGATTTGATATTGTAGTACAGTAGTTATGGATGTTATAACTAATTGTTAAATTGATTTCGACTATGTGTGTACTTTGCACAAGCCATCCAAATGTTATCGATGTCCTCAAGGCATTGCCTTCATTTATAAATATCGTAAAACCAATTTTTTGAGTGTGTAGTATTGTTTCAGCTCCTCTTTACCTTTTTATAACATGTGTTTCAAATAAACTTCCCCTTACGCCAGCATATATGAATGAGTGTGAGCAGCCTTATGAGTCAGTGTGTATTTATATTTTCATGTTGTCACCTTTCCACCAAGTTAACCATTTCCACCCCTGATATGTGACACAAAGCTCTTCAATCGAATATCATGCAAAACATTAATAGAAAAAAATTGTGCCCATAGCAAAACAACAATGTCCTCGATGAACTTGTACTACAGATAAATCTCAGAACAACTCCATCAGCAACCACAATAACCAAACAACGAGAAGGTGTGTTATGTGGCAGTTTATACACAAACTACCAAGAACCTAATCTTTGTAATGTAATATGCAGATCCCATTTGTTCACCATGATAAATTTTCTAACAGAGCACGAAACATGTAGACCTTGTTTAGTAGTACCAATGATAGAACCGCTCATTATTTCATTTTCTCCTTTTCTCTTAAAATGGTGAGTGAGACTTGTTATTTCTCCTGCCTTAGGAGCTTTGTTTAGCTGGCTGATGAAGGAAAAGTTAACCTACAAGGATCAGAGTGTCATAAAGTTATGGTGGTGAAAGCCATCTCTGAGCAGGTATGTAAGAGGAAACTGAGATCCCCAAGTTTGCACAGTAGAAGTGTAGGGCAGGCCAGATCGTTTTCTATAAAAAGCTGCATTGTGAAACACACTAACGGCAATCCTTTTTCACTACATAAGATCAGAAGGTCAGGTGTAAATACAGAGTTTCAGAGTGTGGCACCAGACACTGTACACTACTGTGCTACATAGATCCTAGTGAGGAGTTCTGCGATTGGCTCAGAGTAATTATTTCAGCAGAAGGTGCAATTCTTGGTCATGCCAAGATGTGTGGCTTTTAGTTATCTCTGGCTGAAAATCTGTCATGTACTAGGAGAGATTTTCTACCATCTTTCCTGTGTGATTCCTTACTGCTTAACCAGAACAAAACAGGACAATGTATGAATTTGTTAAACTTGCTTATAAGAATGCACAAGGTCTGCTGGAATTGGTCAGCGATATTCTGATGCTGGCAGAAGCAGCTAAGTTTACAGAGTAAAGTCAGAAGAATATACTTGCAGGAGAGAGACAGAGAAGAACTCTTGCCTCAGGAGCACCAAAGAGTACACTTCCCATAAGGAGCAGATATAGTTTGTAAGTTCTAGCATAATATTCACAAAATGAGAAAAATCATCATATTTCAGATAAATTTCACAAAAAAGTATAAAAATTCGTGAAATGGTATCAAAAACACGATTTCGCCGAAAAGTTAGATTTTAATAACAAAAAAGGGAAATCGAAATAAACAAAAACATTTGTCGTTTTTTAAAATATTTAGTCGAATTTTTTAAGTATTTATCAGTGTTTTTGTCAAGTATTTCTTCAGTTTTTCAAGTATTTGTGAAATTTCATGTAACAAAATGAAAAAAATTTACAAGCAAAATATTTCAAGCATAGAATAAAGAAAAAAGTGTAAAGATATAAAAGTTTCAAATCATCTCCTTATTTTTACCTCCTTATTTCTTGATTATGTGGATAAGAAAATGGAAAAAAAGTAACAATTTTTTCTCTTCTCCCACTTATTTATATCTTTGAAAAATTTGTTATAATTCTTTCATAATTGATGAGTCTCTTCAATGCTCTGCGGGAGCTAGAAAATTTTTTTCATTATATATATTTTAAAAGAAATATTGAAAGTGTTATCTATAAAGCTTCATTATGATAAACTGCGAATTTTGATGGAAGGAGTTTTTCAGATTTTACTGATATTATGAGTTATAAGAATATGAACACATAGATACATCAAATACGAATTTCATAAAAATTTGATGTGAATCATATATATACATGAAATGTAAATATTATAAAATAAATGTTTTATAATGTCTATATAATAGTGTATCTATTTTACTTTCTAAAACTTATATTTATCATCATGAGGACTCAACAGTTTCTTAGTAATCTCAACAACATAAATTATATATTTTTTTCATATTAAATTCTTTGCTTTATATTGTTCTATATTACTAAACAAACAACCTTTATAAATCTGAGGGCTTCTTTTATTTTGTACAACATATTTCTTAACTCCTTAAATTTTTTCTGTACAGTATTAAAATATTTCTCTATTTATCTGAGGAACACTGTAAATATTATCTTTTGGATAAATGCTAGTATCATATTTATGAAGCATCTCCTTGATCATCACATAAACATCTTTAGGCTTTATTACATAGATCTAACTGTCAATATCTTGATAGTGAAGCACAATATTTTCTCTGTATTTTGGTTTCATTATTGTATAATGAAAATCATACACAAATCCTCTAGTAAATAAATTGTGCTCATTCTATTGTAAGTCAGCTTGTTAAATGTAAGTTTAGTTTTATTCATTGTACGTTTGTCGGAGTGACCTTGGGTATGTGGTGATCTGAACAAATTCCTGAGTGCATACTACTTAACGCCAATGTAACAAAAGAGACTTTATATCAGCATCAATAACACTTTATTCAATCTTTTAATTGAGAACAGTATTGTCAGGCCGATTCTCATATAGGGACGAGGTTATCTATAGTATCGGAAATTATTATTAGCACTGGAAAAGTTTTAGTTAAAATTATCGATACGTAATCTCCCATCAGGATAACGCCCACAGCAAATTAGCGATTCAGGGTCATCAAAGAGGGTTTAACGCTGGTACTTTTGTTTCTACATTCTACTATATAAATTGTGTGTGGGTATTGTTAGTTCTCTTGTCTTGTTTTCTCTGCTCTGAATAAGTCTAGATAGCTGCAGCATGTGATATAGGTGGAAATTCCATGTGATATGCTATGGAAGGGATCAGGGCACTTTTGTTAAACTGAAAGAAAATTGATTTTACGTAATTTATATGGGGCAGACGTTTACCATAAGGTCACAGACTAAGAATATCTAAGGAATTGTCTGCATGAGAAAAAGTAACACTCAGTATTAAATTATATTACATGCTGAATAACCAATAATAGGATCTATGAGCTATACAAAGGGATGTTAAATTTAATATAAGAATTGTTAAAGTACATGACTATATCGAAGTATAGTAATGGCCCATAGTCCTTGCTATAATACCTTTGAATGATGAACTACAAAAATTATGAACATTTTAGTTGCAGTAATTGCTGAGCGTAATTGTAGGATCAACCCTCGTTGATCATTCATATTCATTTAATTATTATTTTATGTTGTCAATAAAAACTGAAGTGATTTCCAAGCTGTAAACTGTATCTCTGGATGACTGACAATTTGATTACGAAATATTACGAAGAGCAAACTGTGACTTAAAAGCTATGTAACATTTCATTTCCAATCGGATAGAAATAATACAAAATCAGAAACAGTGCAAGTCAGTAGTGTCGTAAGAAATAGGAAGTTGAAATAATAAGTGACATTCAAAGACAGTATTAACTATCTTGTCTTTGGTAACTCAGCAACAAATGAAGGATATCGACTGCACAAAAAATTAACATTAATTGTTGTTGTGAAAACCCGAAAGATAGTCACTGTTACTGTGAAGATGTTTGTGGCTGCTCTATCTGATGTATAGATATAACGAAAAGTCGGACCTACACAGTAGATAACATCAATATCTTACGTCACGGAAGGCATCGTCAGGATATCGACGAAGTGGAAGTAGAATTACCCTACAACTACAACAGGCCATAGTCAAAAGTAACTACATAGCTCATTAACAATGAAATTAAAAAAAAATATTCTAAGAATAAGTGCACAAGCGCTGTAGAATACGGCTCTGGTGGCTGTCGCGGAAACACTTTGACAGCATTACAAAATTACGAGAGAAAAATACACGACTTACACTGCACTGTAGTATCACTCTTGTCTACTACATCATCCCCCTCTAGGGAACCAGATCAATGTCCAAGAAACTTGTACGGAAATGGACTCGAGAGGATTGCTTCTCGTAAACGGTTGTCGGAACTGGAGGTGACGAAGTGGTTGGAACTGGCTCGTGATTGTGCTGTGTTGCCTTTATTTGAATTTCTCTTGAGAAGGGTATCTTGGTTTCACAAGGCGCAGTGTTACAGTAGTCGAGCGAGTGGTCTCCTCATCACACCAGTTTATGCAGTCCTGAGTGAGATGGTTGTAACATGGGTTTGAAGCTGCCAGAAGATAGTATTACATGTGTGCACTTCTGAAGGTCTTGGTGTCCAGACGTAAGACCAGTGACATATCTGGACCCTTGTTAGGGGTGGACATAGTAGTTGTGTTATCTCAAATGACAAATAAAAGCACTGTCTATCAAACTTGGTAGCTGCAAGAACTGGATCCACGAACTTCCCTGGCAGGCGTAACGTTTCACTACACACAAGCTCGGTATCTAAAGCGTCCAAATCGAGTTTTTGGTGTTTCACAGACTGAGTAAAGCCATTGGTAGGGCTGCAGTCCAACTTGCATAATGACGCATCATTGCTTTCTGTTATCGGTGCAAGCATACTACCATCTCATTGCTGGTGGGGTGATAGCTTGTCATTCTATAACGCACAGTGCCACAGAATGTAGTCACCCATATGAACAGGTCTAACTGAAACCGGCGTCCACGATCCGCTGTGAGGTGCGAAGGTCTGCCAAAACGTGACGCCCAACTAGAAACAAAGGCGGAAGCTAAGGTACCTTCTAATATGTTGTCTACTTTGGGCAAGTGGGTGAAACGAACTATCATTGTTAATAAATAACGTTGGCCATTCGATAGAGGTTAGAGCCTGATCACATCGATATGGATGTATTCAGATCAAGCTGTTGTATCCAGAAAGCTAAGCACTGGCAACCGAAAATGTCTGTTAGCTTTACTGCGTTGGCGTTTAATACAAGAGCATGTCCAGTCTCGGAGTCCTTCTTGACTCCTGGTCACACAAAACGACTGGAGATTAGACGTACTAACTCAAGGATGGCACAGGTTATGTATATTATTTAAAGAACACCTCCTGAAAGCAATGGGTACGAAGGGGAGAAGTCTGTCACTGGACACATCACTGTACAACTTTGCGTTGGTGCTGGGAATCTCGATCGTGATTATTTGGAGTTTTTAAGTAGGTTAGGCAGCTCCTGGTCTGACTGTTTTGCGGCCACAAGTTCTGTGAACTCCATCACACGAGTGATGCAGCCGGCACAGGAGAGGCAGATGGCCACTATGTCGTCTGTTGAAGAAATGTGTTTTATGTCTGTGGTGAACTGAGAAATGTAGACCACCTAGTTGTGCCTCCAAGGTGGACAGTTCATGTTTTTTCGTTACAAGGTGTATAGAAGCGGCTTATGGTGGGTAAGGATGGTAAATTCTCCGGCCTCCAATTGAGATCGGAAATATTTAATGGCTTCATAGTCGCTCCATTTCTGTTTAGGTGGTGAGAGCTTGTGCAAGAAGAATGCTAGCGGCCACCATACACCATCATGAAGTTGTTGCAAAACTATGCCAATTGCCGTCTGACTCGCGTCAACTACCAAAGCTAACAGTGCGCTCGAATTTGGGTATGTGAATAATGGCGCGTTCACTATACTCCGTTGGGCTGCTACGAAATCCGAGATCGTTTCATCCGTCCATGAAAATTGTGAGTTTCTCTTGCTATTCGGGCCAGTGAGCGCTGCTCTTAATGGCGCTTGCAACTCTGCCACTTGCAATAAATGTCGACACCAGAAATTAAAGACGTCGAGGAAAAAATGCAGTTCCTTGCAAATCTTTGGCAGGGCATCTGTAGGATGAAATGAAATGTCGTGTGGCTAGGGCCTCCCGTCGGGTAGACCGTTCGCCTGGTGCAAGTCTTTCGATTTGACGCCACTTCGGCGACTTGCGCGCCGATGGGGATGAAATGATTATGGTTAGGACAACACAACACCCAGTCCCTGAGAGGAGAAAATCTCCGACCCAGCCGGGAATCGAACCCGGGCCCTTAGGATTGACAGTCCGTCGCGCTGACCACTCAGCTACCGGGGGCGGACTATCTGTAGGATGGCTTCACATTTCTCTGGCACTGTTAGCGAGTCCGATGACACGATCCTCTAAGCAAAAAAGTCAACTTGTGCATGGCTGAAGATGTACTTGTCGGTTTGTAGAACAATGCCATACCGTTCCAGTCTTCTGAACACTTCAGTAAGAGTCTGCTGATGTTGTTGCAGAGAAGTAGAGAAAATTGGAATGTTATCGCGAGAAGCGAAGCAAATGTTTAGCCCTTGATGCATGGAGTCAATATACCCCTGCAACGTCTGCACTGCATCTTGTAGGCCTAACATCCTGAATAGACTCTCAAAAGGAATGATAATGGCTGTCTTCTGTACGTCTGGTTCCGCCACCGGAATTTACGTATATGTCTGTGCACAATCTGAAACACTGAATACAGGCGCACCACATAATGCATAATCGTACTCCGGAAGTAGTAGTATGGGGTAATGATTGTCGGCAGTTCTAGCTTCTAGGGTTCGACAATCACGACAAGGGCACAAAGCACCGTTCTTTATGGACATAAAGCGTAGCGGAGACGACCATGGGCTACTTGACGGCCTATCACGCCTTCACAAATCAACCATCATATTACACTTCACTAAGGCAGTTCGATCTGTGTCATCGCCGAGGTCAGCAAAAGACTGATTGGCCTTAGGTAGTCTGTATGTGGTACACCGTGTCATGGGGTATCTTCTTTGGCCTCTTGTCTGCGGCCATTTGAACGAAGTCCTGCATACTTAGTATTAGCCACTGATATAGTGAAAGATACTCTTCACATTAAAATCAGCACCTCTTTATTCAAATGCACATGGAGTTGGTTGATGACGAATGTTACATCAAAACGTTTTGCATAGAAGTAAAATCGATATGACAACTAGAACAGGCAATAATTAAAAGCAGTTCCGTAACTGATTGACAACGAAATGAAAAACTATTTTAAGAATAAGAACACAAGCGTTAAAGAATACAAAGTCTCTGTAGTGTGACTTCTGCCTGCTATATAAATGTCACATTTATTTTTATCTGAAACTAACATCATATCCACTGTGTTTCTTTCATTTTACATCGTTTTTCCAAATACTGAGTCGCTCATTAACTTGTAGAAATATTTTTCAAAAATCATTACTTGCTTTAATACCTATTTCTAAGTTCACATCTATGTACTTGTTCCAGCAGTTACATTGTTTAAGTTTTAAAACTCTATGTACATTTTTAACTTCATTCCTGGAAATAAATGTTGTTTCAGGTTTCTATAATGAACCACACTATTAATTTTGTCATTCAATGTAGTCAGCAACTTTTTTCTTTAGTGCCAGGTACAATTTTATATTCAGAAGCTAATGGAAGTACTTTATGTTAATCATGTAAATTATTTGCTTAATTTAAACCAAACATATAAACGATAGAACAATTATCAGCAATTTTCAGTACATCAATCTCATTTAATTTTTTTCCCATTCACAATTTGTGTATGGTAAATACCGACTTATATCCTAGCCATAGAAATTATTTGCATCTAAATATGTTAAATAATTTTCTTTCTTGTAGCAATCATCATGTTCCAGTTATTTATTGTTTACTTTTATGTATCTCTTACAGCATTTAGATATACCGATTCTAACAAACTTTTCAGCCATTAATATAATATGATAATTATCTAATACTTGTAATTTAACTTCCGTAGTTTTTGATATCGAATCCCAGCTTAAACTCAGCAACATAAAGTGCTAAGAGGGTTCTAAATCATAAGCTTTTATACAAGTTTTCTAAAAGTTTCAAAAATATCAAATAAAACCACTAAACGTAAATTGTGGTAAATAAATCAAGATATTCAAAAAGACTTTTTGTATTACATTTTTCCCAAACAATTTTGCATATCTATAATCTTCATCACTAATGACATACAATAAATTCATTATAGAAATTTTGTTTTGATGGGAGCATTTTTCAACTACCTATATAATCATTAGAATAAACACTTCTTTTAATTACTAATATTACAAAATTTTCTAGAAAAAATATTCCTAATGTTTTTCTCTTGATTAACTCTTAAGTTAGATGAAGTTTTGTCAAAACCTAACGTGATAAATTTAAATGTATCAATAAACATCATTTTCAAATTTTCTGTCTATATATCTCATTGGGTATGGAATCTAATTCTTTTTCGTTATAACTGAGTTCTCTTATGAACTAATGAGTAACATATTTTGATAGATTATGTAAGAAAATTGGTACCAAACTTTGGTGTTTAATTCCAAACTACCATTATTATGAAAGAGACAAGTATTTTTCTGTTAAATGATCGTGATGATAAGTTTTTCTGCTTTTTCCTGAGTAATGACATCTACATAAGGAACATAGTTTTGATTTATCATCTGTAGTTCATTCTTCAAGTGTTAATGGTTGCATTTCTTCAGTTTCAGAATATAAATTACCAATCTGCTCAACTTGTTTTTTTCATGCATTTGATAAATTCCTTATGTCAGTTTGGTTGCCTATACTGATCAAGCCCAAATATTATGACTACTTACCTGTTAGATGGTACGTCCACCTTTGGCATTGATAACAGCAGCAACGTTTCATAGCATGGAAGCAATGAGCTCTTGGTATGTTGGTGGAGGCAGTTAATACCACATCTGCACACACAAATCACCTAAATTCCGTAAATTAATCCCAGATGTGTTCGATCAGGTTTAGATCTGGTGAATTGTGTGTGGGGCAGCACATCAATCGGAGCTTGATACTATGTTCCTTGAAACACACCACTACACTTCTGGCTTTGTGACATGGCGCATTATCATGTTGAAAAATGCCACAGCTGTTGGGAAACATGATCGTCATGAAGGGGTGTACGTGGTCTGCAACGAATCCTTGGCCATCATAGTGAATTGCAAGAGGTCCCCTGGACTCAAGGATGCCCACATGAATGTTTCCTAGAGCATAATGGAACCGCTGCCAGCTTGTCTCCATCGCATCATGAAAATGTCAAGGAGCTGTTTCCCAGGAAGTCGATGGATTTGCACTCCTCCATCAGCATGACGAAGAAGGTATCAGCAATCTTCTGACCATGCAACACTCTGCCACTGTGTCAATGTCCAGTGATGATGGTCACATGTCTGTTTCAGTTGTAGTTGCCGATGTCATAGTGTTCACATTGGCATATACATGAGTCGTTGGCCACAGAAGCCCATCGTTAGGAGTGTTCAGTTTCCCATATGTTCAGACAGACTTGTACTCCGCCCAACATTAAAGTCGGCTGTTAGTTCCTACAGAGTTCGCTACCTGTTCCATTTTACCAGTCTGCCCGTGCTACAACATCCGACATCTATAATGAGGGGTGGCTGCCCAACCTCACGACTTCTGGAAGTAGTTTCCTCTCGGTTTCGCCACTTGCTGAAGACATTGACCTCAGTACTCTTCAAACACCCGAGAAGTAGTGCAGATTCCAAAATGCTTCTGCTGAGCCTCTGGGCTATCACAATCAGCCCTTGCTCAAACTCAGATAGATCGCCTTCGCCATTCTACACACAAATAGCACACTCACTGATGCTACATGCACCGTGCGTCTGTCTGACTAGCAGTCATTCCTCGCCTGGTGACGCTGCTATCGCCTGGATGGAATTATATCTTTAATAGGTTGGTGGTCATAATGTTCTGGCTGGGCAGTGTTCATACAACCGGATTTTTAAGATGTACACTCATGTATTCAACCCTACTGTCAGTGTGTACACATGTATTACTACACCGCTCAGTAGGTGTTGTGGACGTGTATATGAGCGCAGATTGGATTTTACACACTGCTGTGGACTTCTGAATGCGTCCTGAGCCGCTGGTTTCTCACAGCTGTGGAGATGTAAACTTCGTATTTCGTTGAATAAAAAAGGTTCCAGGATTTATCATACAACAAACCTGCCTCATTGTGTATTATTATTTGCAGGAAATGTTGTTTCGAAATGTCGAATCACTCATGAGATACGACCTGAATGGCTGCCTCACGCTACTGTCCTTTAGACCCAATAGCTCGACAACCAAATGAGATATTTTTCTGCTCTCAAACTAAAAGACAGTTTTGATAACTTGTCTACATTTCATTTACTGTAATGTGTGAGCTAAAATCAATCATATGCAAATTTCACAAAATGCGTTTTTGCCTGTGTGAGCTCTTTAAAATTTAGTACAATATTTTACTTAAATTGACACATCACAGTAAGTATAACTGATAAGGAAGAGAAATTCAATTCTTTTTCGATAGCAGATATGAGACTGTAAGATACTCAAAAATCAAATTTTTTCACATAATAGTTTTAGCAAAATCAGATGATAATTATTTCATATTGACCAGAAACCCATCTCTCAGCAGGCACTGTTTTACTTCATTTGGTGCTGGGCAATAAGTATGATGGGTAAAGAAAAGAAATTCAGTTCTATAACGAGTGCAGATATCAGACTAATGGTCATCGAAAAATCGGATGATAAATAGTTGTTATAGATTTGAACATCATCTCTCAGTACAGGTACCAGCATTTAGAAAGCAGTACGACTTTAATAAAAGTAGCCTCAGCGCTGAAATAAATAGCTTATATGTAGCAGCAGAAGGGTTCATGTTATAGCAATAACCACTTGGTTCTCGTTTTTGATATTTCACTGCATATGATTTATTTGGATGAGGCTGACAGGTATACATTCAAAATAAACCTATATGAGAAATAGAACTTTCATCATATTTGGATAATTCTTACAACTTATATATGAATTTTTATCTTGTAATTCTAATTTTAATGGTTTGTTAACTGAACAATTTGAAGTGTGCATATCTAATCTTTCTTTGAACTTAAAATGCACAAAACCTATCCCAAATAAATTACCCTTTAGTGCATTATGTTAACTTGAAAGGAAATTAATCTTCAGGGATACGTTATCCAACAACAATGTGACTTATTTTCATATTTAAAATACAACAGCTTAATATAATTATATTTTTTACATTTAGTTATTTTCCATGGATAAACATCACATTTTTAGGAAAATAGGTAAACATTACCGTGGGACTGCTACGGTCGCAGGTTCAAATCCTGCCTCGGGCATGGGTGTGTGTGATGTCCTTAGGTTAGTTAGGTTTAAGTAGTTCTAAGTTCTAGGGGACTTATGACCTAAGATGTTGAGTCCCATAGTGCTCAGAGCCATTTGAACCATTTTTGGTAAACATTAGTAGATACAGTAATTTTATTCTCAGTTTTTTTAATATCTTCAAGTGTAGTGGGAAATTAAAATTCTCAAGCTCCTGATCAATATTGAGTCCAGTATTTTTATATTTTGTGCCTCTATCCACATTTTTATCTGCAGGATATGATACAGATTTTACAGCTCACATATAACATTTTTGGTCATTAGTTTTGAAATTGCCACCAGTTTCTTTTTTCGTTTTTTTCTGGTAATTCGAGGAACCTCTTAGTGGAACATATTTGTTAATTGCTTATTACAATCCAGTAACTCGATCTTGGCTCCAACCAAATCCTCCATGTTGAAAAACAGACATTTGCGATATACTTTCTTTTTTAGCATCTCTATAATATTTCATGCAATCTCTTTCATTGCTGATCTTGTAATAATTATGTCTTTGAAATTTAAATTCTCTTGTTTATTTCAGGGTCTGATGATTTCATCTTACATTCACAAAAATTATAAAATTTACTTTCAATCTCTACATAACTTTAAATCTGCTTAAACTATTTTCATAATTTTTAGTTTCGATTAGTTCAAAAGAAACTAGGATCGAGGGTGTTAAGATTGTTCTCTAAGGCTGTAGTTAATTATCTATTTAAATTTTTTAAAATTAGACACTGATTAACTGTTTTCCTATTCTTTGGTTCCCAAATATATCAGTAAAAAATGGAACTACTGATATGAGTTGTTTCGTTTCATCATTTTTAAAATTTAATGATCATATAAAATTTCAAAACAAGGTAAGTTTTCCACATATTTCTGTCAATATTATGAAGTTTAAATGTAAAAGCAATTAAATGTTTTTATTAAATAACTGTACCCAGCAAATTAATTTCTCTTACAACAATCACAATGATTAGCTATTGTGAACTGTCTTAAGGTGCTCATTAATCATAACTGAAAAAATTCACTAAGAGAAGAAAAATAGTGATGATGAAAATTTAGAATAAACTATATGAGCAAAATTGTATTTAGTTTTTAATTTATTGTCTTGTTAAACAGTTCTGTGTTAAAGTGGTAAATTTGAATTTACTGGTGATGATTCTATACATCGCCTTTTGTTATATAAACAAATTCAGTTTTTGCATTTAAATGGTATGTTTACCTTTAGATGATGAATTTGAGTAAAAACTATGTAAAACTTTAATTTCTTGAGGATTAAACCGTCTTGTTAATATTTTTATCGAACTCAGTTTCTTCATGATTTTCCGTCAGTAATAGTATCTTCCAATATTCATCATGGGAAACATTTATTTATGTAGTGGACTGACAAGGCAGCCAGTCCACAGTGACGGGTAGCTGAAAGGGCACACATACACACACGCCGACTGGCGCGAAGTCTGGAACAGGATTCGTAATGAATGTGATAAAGAAAAGAACGTAGCTACTAGAACACTTAACTTTTATATCGTCCTTTGGTATACAGCATTCTTGATGATACAAGTGAGACTATCTTGAGATACATGCAATGGTACAAATGGCGCCTTGCTAGGTCGTAGCCATTAACTTAGCTGAAGGCTATTCTAACTGTCTCTCGGCAATTGAGAGAAAGGTTTCATACGTGTAGTCGCTAGCAATGTCGTCCGTACAACTGGGGCGAGTGCTCGTACGTCTCTCGAGACCTGCCTTGTGGTGGCGCTCGGTCTGCGATCCTGACAGTGGCGACACGCGGGTCCGACATGTACTAATGGACCACGGCCGATTTAAGCTACCACCTAGCAAGTGTGGTGTCTGGCTGTGACACCACATTCCTCCCCCGCAAATCGGCGAACGGTCGTGTGATAAGGCTTCCGCCCGCCGTGGGGAGGACCCCATGTTGATGTATGCGAGGGGGTGGGGAGCCTAACAACAGGCGAGGCCGTGCCACCCGCACCCTGCCATTCGGTCCGAGGGGGGCTAGGAAACGCCTGAAAACCTAGTCCAGGGTGCACGTCAACATGCGGCGTATGCGCCCGTAATGAGACAGGAGGGGCCGAAGGGTCGACCTCCATGTGGTCGGGGCACCCGACGGGCGAAGACGACATCTGGTCCGGAGCGGGCAAGAGTGCCATGGCGGAGGACAGCTGGTCACGGGAAGCGATCGGCGGCGCGCGACCCAGGGAGGCGCTGGGCGGCTGCAGTGAAGCGTCCACGGCGGGCGGCGCCGGCGGCAGCTGCGGCGGCTGCGGCGGCGGCGCGACGCCATGAGGCAAAATGGAAGGCATCGTCGGCAACACCTGGGGATGAGGCGAGCCAGTAGATGGGTCCCCAGGGCGCTGACCGGACGGCACCGTCGCTGAAAGCAGTCGGGGAGCGGCAGAACCCGTGCGACGACAGAGGCGCAGCTGATTGAGATGCCGACGCACCTCACCAGAGGCCCCCAAAACCAAATACATAGCGCGGCCGAGGCAGCGAAGAATGCCCCCTGCGAGCCAACGCCGTGAACCGCGATAGTGGCGATAATAGACAACGTCGCCAGGAGCAAAAGCAGGAGTCTGCCGCTGCACAGGAACCTGATGCGGCGGATGCAACAAAGATATCAAGGTTCGATGAGGACGACCGTGGAGCAACTCAGCCGGCGAGCGACCATCGCGGGGCTGAGACCGATACGAGGACAAAAAGAGCAACAATGCGTCCTCCCGAGAGTGCGACTCTTTCAACTTCAACGTCTGTGACTTGAAAGTCCGGACCAACCGTTCAGCGGCACCGTTTGACTGAGGCGAAAACGGCGCGGATGTCAGATATTGAATACCATTGGCCTTGCAGAATGACTGAAATTCTGCGGACATGAATTGTGGGCCATTGTCGGAAACAATAGTCTGTGGTAGACCTTCAATGCAAAAGATAGCGGACAACGCTTGGATGGTGGCAGAAGACGTCGTGGAAGACATCCGGACAACAAAAGGAAAATTACTGAAAGAATCGACCACAACCAACCATCGAGCATTCCAGAATGGACCAGCAAAATCTATGTGCAAGCGTTGCCAAGGGGAAGTGGCTTTCGGCCATGCAAAGAATTTCCGCGGCGGTGCGGATTCTTGTTCGGCACACGCCAGGCAAGAAGAGCAGATATTCGTAATCGCAGCATCGATTCCGAACCAAGTACAGTGCTGACGAGCAAGTTGTTTCGTGCGCACTATACCCCAATGTCCTTGGTGAAGAAGCCGTAAGACAGAGGACTGTAACGAACGTGGGACCACGACTCTGGACTGATCATTATCAGAACGCAACAACAAAACACCACGTCGTACAAAAAGTCTCTCCCTGTGAGCAAAAAATCGGCGAACCAACGGATCCGTGATCCGTGACTTTGACAAGGGCCATTGCGAAGCAACAAAACGCAAAACAGTAGCAAGGACTGGGTCAGAAGCTGTGGCTGTAGCTACACGACGAAAATCAATCGGAAACGATTCGACCACGTCATCGGTTTCCGCATCAATGAACATGCAAGCAAGTTCGGAAGAATCGAATGCTTTATCCTCAGCAACAGGCAAACGGGACAACGCATCAGCGTTTCCGTGCTTAGCAGTGGACCGATACAAGATATCGTAGCGGCACTGCGAGAGGAAAATCGACCAGCAAATGAATTTCTGCGCTGTACGTGGAGGTACAGGCTTGTGCGGATGAAAAAGCGATGTCAAAGGTTTGTGGTCTGTGATGATGGTAAAGTGACGACCATACAAGAAATCGTGAAACTTCGTAACACCAAACACGAGAGCCAAAGCTTCTTTCTCTATTTGTGAATAATTCCGTTGCGCTGACGAGAGCAATTTGGACGCAAAGGCAATAGGGCGATCATGTGAACCATCTTTGCGCGCAAGCACAGCACCGATCCCGAAATCCGATGCATCTACCATCAACAAAAGTGGTTTCTGGGGATCGAATGGCGTAAGGCAAGTATTGGAAAGCAACGCCGATTTCAACTGGCGAAAGGCGCGTTCGCATTCCGTCGTCCAGACGAACGGAACACCTTTACGGCGTAAGCGATGAAGCGGAGCTGAAATGGAAGAGGCATGGGGAACATATTTATGGTAGTAATTAATTTTTCCCAACACACTCTGTAGCTGCTTCACATTCTGTGGCGAAGGCAACTCCTGTATGGCACGGAGGTGCTCTGGACTCGGATGTATGCCTTGGGCATTGATGACATGTCCCAAATAGGGTAAGTCACGAGCAAAAAACACACATTTGTCCTTCCTCAAGCGAAGACCATTTTGTCGCAAGACCTGAAATAATGTGCGTAGGTTGGCGAAATGTTCGGCTTCTGTCTGTCCAGAGATCACAATATCGTCCAGATAGTTTGCTGCAGTAGGGACCGACGCACAAACAGTTTGTAAATATTGCTGAAACAATGCAGGGGCGGATGCACACCCGAACGGCAGTCTTTTGAATCGGTACAAACCAAGATGCGTGTTAACCACCAACACTCGCTGGGATTCTTCGTCCACCGGTATTTGCAAGTACGCATCTGCTAGGTCCAACTTTGAAAAATACTTTCCCGGGCACAGTTTGTCAAAAAGATCTTCCGGGCGGGGCAAAGGAAAAGTAGCAGTCACAAGTTGTGGATTCACAGTTGCCTTGAAGTCCACGCAAAGTCTCAATTTACCGGAAGGTTTTTTCAAAATAACTAAGGGTGAGGCCCAGAGAGAAGCCTGCACACGTTCAATTACACCTTGCGATTCTAAATCGTTTAAAGTTCTGGTGACCTCATCACGCAATGCGTGGGGAACATTGCGCGCTCTGAAAAATTTCGGTTGCGCGTTGACTTTCAGTTCCAAATGTGCTTCATAGTTCTTAGCGCAACCAAGGCCCGGTGCAAAAATGTCTGCAAATTCTTCACATAGACTAGAAACACTGGCGGAAGGCACAGGCTGATTCACTGATAGGACCTGATTTACTATAGACAAGTTAAACAATTGAAATAAATCTAAACCAAACAAGTTCACTGTCGAAGAAGAACGAAGAACGTAAAATGACACAAGTTTTGTTTGTCCCTTGTATGTTGCAAGAAGAGTGCACTGTCCTAACACAGGGATCTTTTGTCCTGAGTAACTCGTGAGCTGAACATTTGCGGCACGCAATGGAGGTGCGCCCAGTTGTTTGTACGTGGCGTGATTGAGCAATGAAACTGCAGCTCCGGTATCGAGCTGGAACGGTATCACTTGTCCGGCAAAGTCCAAATCTACAAAAAGTTTATTGTCCTGCTGACGACAAGAGCGACTGTTTTGTGCAACGTGAACAGACACTGGTACAGAATCACGTGCGACGTGACGGGATTTGCGTCGACGTCGACGCACACTTTTTGCGGGATGAACAGTCACTGTTAGCGAGAGGAACACTGGGCAGAGTGGCAGTAACTACATGAATGTCCATGGGCGAAGGTTCCCGAGCCTGCTTGTCCTTGGTTCGATTCCGGCGCGAAGCAAAGGGCCTGGAATGGTTGTGATTGACTGATTTGAGCTTTTCTGGCAAACACTTTGAACATGCCCTTTCTTATGACAGTAAAAGCAAATAGCTTGGCGTGACGGGCAATTGTCACGCGAATGTCTAGTTGCACACCGCGGGCATGATTTTACTGCATTTGCTTGCTTTTGCGGGACACGTGGCGGTGCGCGAAGGCTGTTTACAGGTCCGCGCAGCGCGCCCGGCAGGCCGGTTAATGCGACACACGGCTGGCGAAGTTGCAAATGATTCCTGAGCAAAGTCAAGTGTGTGTTGCCTATTCAATATGTCTATCACTTGTTGAAGGGAGGGATTGACGAGTTTCAAAATCTGTTCCCGTATGCGAACATCAGAAACGTTCTGTGCTATTGCATCACGCACCATAGTATAAGTCCTTGCAAAGTTGCAACCCACTCCCTATTAGTCTGACCGGCCGCACGTTTTGTACGAAAGAACGCATACCTTTTTGCAACGACATTTACTGTTTCCTGGAAATAGGTATCTAAAGCAGACAAAATTTCTTCATATGACAGAGTTGCTACGTCACGCCGGGGAAACAATTTCACTATCACACGGTACGTTTGCACCCCTACACACGAAAGCAACAACGGCTGCCGCTCATTACCTTGAATTCTGTAGGCGGCGAGATGAAATCCAAATTGTCGGGACCATTCTGTCCAAGATTCGTTGGCTGCATCAAAACTACGGAAGGAAAGTGCAACGGCGTGTTGTGGCTGCGGTAGCGATGAAGCGCGGCGGCCGCATCGTTTTGCAGCGCACGTTGACCCTGGACGAGCTGTCCAAGGGCATCCAATAACGCCTGCGTCTGCTGATTCTGCAAGCGATAAAATTCGGACAGTACATCTGGAGAACGTGGCGAAGCCATGACACAAGCAAATTAGTGCAATACGAACGCTAAAGTCCCTTTTTAGAGTCGTCGCCAATGTAGTGGACTGACAAGGCAGCCAGTCCACAGTGACGGGTAGCCGAAAGGGCACACATACACACACGCCGACTGGCGCGAAGTCTGGAACAGGATTCGTAATGAATGTGATAAAGAAAAGAACGTAGCTACTAGAACACTTAACTTTTATATCGTCCTTTGGTATACAGCATTCTTGATGATACAAGTGAGACTATCTTGAGATACGTGCAATGGTACAAATGGCGCCTTGCTAGGTCGTAGCCATTAACTTAGCTGAAGGCTATTCTAACTGTCTCTCGGCAATTGAGAGAAAGGCTTCATACGTGTAGTCGCTAGCAATGTCGTCCGTACAACTGGAGCGAGTGCTCGTACGTCTCTCGAGACCTGCCTTGTGGTGGCGCTCGGTCTGCGATCCTGACAGTGGCGACACGCGGGTCCGACATGTACTAATGGACCGCGGCCGATTTAAGCTACCACCTAGCAAGTGTGGTGTCTTTCTGTGACACCACAATTTAAATGTCCCTTCTAATAACATTTAGAAATACATTGTCCTAATACACAAAGCATTCATTATTACACAACATTTTATGGTCCTCATTAAAACATTGTCTACATATTGTCCTATAACTGCCTTTTGTGTATTTCTGTAGATTAAGATTATCAGTTTACTTCTCAGTGTAAGATATTTTAGTGTTTTTAGTTTCAATCATATCCATTTCATACAAACAATTATGTGATAAAACATTATATAGTATTAATACATTCTAGTTTCAGGAAAGTTTTCCTTAGAAATGTAATGATATGTACCTGAAAAATTGAATACTAAAAATTAATAATATTTAAGAAAGAAACTGTTATGATAAAAAAGTTTCTCCATTAAATGAAGACAGTCGTTGCCATCATCAACAACAAGCTTTCATATAGTGATAAGTACAAGGTAATAATTACTAATGAAAAAATAATCCATTTTTTACACCAACAAATGCTGCTGAAACACTTGAACATCAAGTATATAAAGGAACTAAACAATTAATGATGAAGACTAAAATTGTAAGTAATGCTGAGAAACGAAATTTGATATGGAGAAATAAGTGAGAATAAGCAAACGGAAAGCAGTTTTGAAAAAGATTGTGCAAGGTGGTCAACAGAAATTTTTGAAATTGAGTGTGTTAAATTTTCACATCCAGTTAAATACAAACTGAAAGATATAAAGGAGATTCTTATGAGCACCAGCTACAAAAAAATACTGAGATGTACATCTTTGGGAAAAGTTGCAAAAAATAAAGGTGATAATGTTTATGTTACGTGGTTAGAATGTAATAATTCATATAGTAGTTTGGAAAATAGATATAAAATTATTTTTTAAAAACTTTTTATGTGTAAAATTATTGACTCCAAATGAAAAGAATTTGCACTTAAGTCTTTCCACTTGTTTGTTGCCCTCGTTTATAACATAACTATCTTCTTAATCTATTTGAATAATGAATAGTGTCAAATATTTAGTTAACCTGAATGGGGAGGATACATGAAATGTGTATGGTTATTACAAAAAACAGACTAATATGCACACTTAATTTTAGCCTCAGTAGTTTCTTTAGTTAAATTAGAAACGGCTCTCGTTCTGTTGATTTTATAACCATTAACATAACAAACTTCTTCGAAACTCTTATAATTTTATATTTCTTATGATAATTAAGTCATGTTCTTTCACTGCCTGCTTTATTTCTTCTTCACTGAGGCTATCTCATACAATACTATCAATTTTCAAATTATTAACTTTAATTATGACCCCTTCAGTGGTAACAGGAGGAATATAAGCTTAGTTTTAGTCCCATCATTATTTAATATAATATTTTCATCACCAGCAAAGCAACTTAGTAATATTTAATGTCATCAAATTACATATTGTATTGATCTTTATATTTTTCAACTCTAAAAGATTTAAAATTTATACTGGTTCTATAGTGCATTGTTGTTCTTACTATTCTTCTAATATTAATGTTTTTTCAAAATCTTATTGAGATTTATTTTGTTCTATTGTTCTTGTGAACTTCCAATAAGCGACTAATATAACCTCAGTTGTTATGTGATAATCTTTTATATTGGCACCAACTAAAATTTTTAAGCTTATTACTAGTTATTTAAAGATTCTAACTGATATTATAGGCCAAGACTTTTATATAAATTATTACATGTTATTTGTTTTGCTTTATTTTGTAGATGACTGTATCTAAAGCCAATGGATCATTCTACCTTGTTGAAGATGTATTGGAGTTCTTGCCACTAAAATTTCTTTTGCAACATTTTTATTTGTTTTACCAACTGGAATAACCCAACAAAATTTCGAAAAGAAATCAATAAAAGTTAATATGTATCCTTTACTGACATTTGAAATTACTTTTAAGTTTCCATAATCCATTTGTACTAAATGAACTGGTTGCAAAAATCCGTGCCAGCTGCAACAACATATCTTCTTTTAAAAATTTTGTTAATTGCTTTATGAAATTTTTTATTAATTTTTTCGTCGATATTTATGAATTTTTGTTAAGAAATTTACTTGCTTTCGTTTTGCGTGCTGCACAAATACCTTTAATGCATTTTCATCCTTTTTTTCAGTGTTCTTTGAGGAAGATTTGTTCAACAAAGTTTTTACACCCAAGTGACCAAATATCATAGTTTGTAAGGACTGAGAATCAAGCATGGACAATTATCGGTATCGATTAAATTTCACTAAATAAAATTATTTTCATATCTATTGCTGCAGTAATAATTGTATCCTTTTATCTTATAGTTAGCCAACTTGTTTTATGCACTACAATTGATTTATTATTATGTACATCATAAGGATTATTATGTACACTTAATGTCATTTTAAAAATCATTAGATATAAAATTTTTGTTTATATTTTTACCAACAACAATAATTTATTTCAGGGGAAATCATAAAGAAAAACAGATATAAATACATTGTTAAATTCCTATCATAAATGATAATTCAATTACTTGTTTTTCATATATCTTCCTTTGCAGTACATCAACAAAATGTTTTCCACAGATATCTAATTTACTCTTTAGTTTTTTAATCTGTTTATTAAACTGAATCATGCTGAAAAGATTAACAAGCCATGTAAAAATACTAACTTGTGTATTCATGTTTTGTAAATAAATTATTAATTTTCTATCATTAAAATTGATATAGCTTTTAGTTGCTTGAAAAATATTACTCACTGCACTACAAAATTATTTAACATTTTTTTTAGTTTGGATCAAATCGTTTTCAGTCTCATTTCTGATGTTTTCTAATCCTCATGATTTTATTTTTCCAGTACTTTACATGGTTGTCTTACTTCTAAAAACGTTTATTACTCAAATATAAGTGTTATAGAGTTTATAACCAACAAATGACCACTTATTAATTCATCATAATGCTGTGTTCTCTCAAAGTTATAATCATTTTTTGACAAATAGCTGATTACTTCTTTTGGAATGTTGCTGCCAAATGAATCAAAGACAATTTTTATACTTTTGGCTTTAAATAACATATCTGATTTGTGCTACATTATCAGAAATATCTATATTTGCTCTTCCATATTCCAAAGTTTTTGTTTATTAGGTAATTGATCAATCACAAAAGCATCACAAGTTAAATTTTCAATTATGCAACATTTTTTTTCATCAAAATTACTTAATACATTAGAAGGGTTATTAATTATTTTGGTAAACATTTTTTTAAACCTGAACTCTTTCTTCTGAAACTAGATTATGTTCTTTTTGTTTGGCTAATTATTCATCATTTTCGCTAGTCATGAAATGATTATGCTATAGCAGCTGCTCTGCCAGCAAATTGATCAATAGGTCCTAATACTGCTAGTAAAACTAGTAAAAAACATTCCACAATTTTGTTAAACGTGCTATATTGTTCTTTTCTGTCAAATTCGAAATTTTCTTCTATAACACGTATACCTAGTACACGATCATCAGTTTTTCTCTTTCTTTCTTTTTTGAACATCAGTTAAATAATCATCAATAGTGTATAAATGATCATTACTGGATTTAATTTTAATTGGTTTAGCTGTAGTTTTGCCAGTCGGTAGCTCAGAGTAATCGATGCTCAAGTCATTCACTTATATGCAATAGAAAATATTAAAAAAGTTATAATTCTAAATATTATTATCAAGTTCAGTTCCCATACCTGTTTTCCTGTTTCGATGTGTCATTGCTCTAACTGCTGTAGCAGTTAAGTTTTCTGAAAATTATGAATCTTTAGGATAAAATTTTTCTATACCCTTTCAGGAAGTTTGATTGCCTCATGTCCAGCTTCTAAACCTCCGAATGAAATATCACGTTTCTTTACATGCTTCATATAACAGATTTATATGTTGATCTCCTCTAGCTAATCTTTCTTCTAATCCTGGACCACAATTTATTGCAGTAGATGCATTTCAAATTGTAATTCATTAATTAATATGTTAACTAATCGTTTTCAGTGGTCTTCATATTTCCAAAATGTATACAGTACGTAGCCTAAAATCTATTTACATATGGTAATCGTTATGGATTAACAGTGACAGAATCATTCAACTTGAGAGTTAAAATTTTTGATCTACTACATTACTCATTAAAATAATATTTATTTGCAGTTAATTCTTATCTATGAATATTCATTACTCAGTCGTTTACATCACTAACATAATTCATCCAGACGTCACTTTCTCAATAATCTGCTGCTAATTTTGGAAAATAAACTTCAACAATATCTTTTATCAAATTATTGTATTTACTATCACTATGTGATTTTATTTCATTTGGGTACTTATTAGAATATAGAGCTGCTGAACCAGTTATATATTCATGTGATTTGATAAATCAATAGAATGAAATTTTAATTTTCTTCATATTATTTTTGTGCAACAGTTAATGTATCACCATGTATTTTAACTAGTAAATTGCTGATATACTTAAATATACAAACAAGTCTTAATCCAAAAATTTTATATTCCTATTGATGACATATTTCATTATTCTTCCAATTACTTTTATCTTTTAATGTTTTGTTCCTTATGATATAATTTTTGCTCTACTTCATTTTTATTCAGTAGATTATGTATATCTGTTTTTAGTGCCTAATAAATTGGTAGTATGTCTTCAAATTTTTTGAAAGGTTTTTGAATGTTAGGAACAATTTGTCTTTCAGTTCCCTTATTTTCTTCAATAGCCTTCAGGACTTTATGAGTTATACCTTGAATTCCCTGTTTAAGTTGTTCATCTGCACCAGTAACTGGCTGACCTTTGTTTTTATGTTTCCTATACTCTGTTCTCATTTGTTTTTCCCATGTTCAGGAAGTTTCTTTTAACTCTTCAACTTTTTCCATTTTTTGTAGCCTGTTTGACAACTTCTGGATCAAATTTTCCTGGGATTTAATTAATGTGAGGAACATTAGTAATTATTATATTTTATAAATAACACTCATCTTTGTGTATAAGTTGCATATGTTGACATTATATTTCTGTCATCATTTGTGTTATGTTTTTGTTTGACATTTGTGTCTATGTCTAATGTTCAAGTTTGATATTCATATTGTAGAGGAAAATGGGTTACTTTTAGGAAATATGGTGCAAAATTGTGATTTAGTATGTTTCAGTTCGTGATGCGCCAGCCTCACAGCAGACGGCAGATGAAGGCTGGCCAGCGCGTTATGCAGGTGACACAGTTCTGCAATGAGCGTCAGTATGTGTGTACATGCACGGCAGCCATCAACAGCCAGAACACAGCATTAGCAGAATTACACAGGCGCAGGCTGCATGTGGTGCAGTTGTGTTAGCCAACTCGTCAAGAACATTCTAATAAACATGGCGCCGTGTAACCGACGGATTCAGCAGCAGTCAACACTATTTAAGGGCATCAGAGGTGGGCGTCGGCATCGGTTCAACCATAAGGGCGTTCGGTCGCTGTTACGTCGACATCAGTAGTGACACTGTCCCCGAGGACCGGTTGGCGCAGGGCGCTGCCCGCTGCTGCACCAGCGACTCCCGGCGTCACCACGAGCCACAGCCTCTGCAAGAGGCGAGCTTAGGCCAGCGCTCTTGCTGCTAACCTCCTACAGCCTGCGCAGTCACTAACCGAGCATGGTGTCATGTTCCCCAGGCTGCGTGCATCAGCACGTCTCCACCACAACACAAGCGGTGGGGCTGAGCTACTGGAAAATGCATTGGAAGAACCAACAATAAAGAGGAAGATTGCTAAGAACAGCCACTTTCTTCTACCCATTCATGTCCTACAACCCCGACCATGTCACCCACTTCGGTCATCCTGTTACAATATCTATATTGACATTGATAATAATTATATGTGTATGTTGATGTTTAATGTTTTTGTTTAGTGACCAAATACCTCAAAACAATATATATTTAACATATTTTTCAGTTCAACACATGGTCCTAAAATCAATATCAAATTTTATTCAGAGATTTATAAAAATTGAAAATGTATAATTTTTTCCTTTCACATTTCTAAAAATAATAACAGCCACATGTATATGGCACACATTTAGCTTTACTGTTAGATTAGTGACAGATTATTCTGTTTATGATGTTCCATATTATTCTAAGTAATCAAGAGATTTTCTAAATTACTTTTTATATTCATGTGAAATACAGTGAGCATGTCTCATTGATAGACTTTTAAGTATCCTTTTAATGAACATTCCTTACTGATGACTTTATTAAGATAGGAAAATTATTTGTTCATGTCATTATTACTATAAACTCGATTGTGATGGAATAAAATAGAAATTCTGATAGTGAATATAGTTTGAAGAGCTTAGAAATATCTGTTCATACAAAAAACGTAATATATACATTAAAGTAGATGTAAGTTTGTATAAAATTATTACTGATGTGATGTTAAACTCTATATGGAAAAATGATATTGGTATTCTGTTAGAATTTAATTATCAAATTATTCCTGCTAGTGAAAAAAAGATTGCTAATAAAATTATTGCTAGTAACATTTCTAATATTATACCATTTGAATTAATTAAAGTTAATTTTATGTAGCTGATGGAATGTTTGTAAATATGCTGATTACTTTTATCAAGAAAATAATATTATATTTTCATCTATGCCCAAGTCGAATTTCATATGCCTATAATTTATGAAGCACAGTTTTCATCATTTCTTCGAATTCATAATAAAATTCGGGATTTATGATGAAAATAATAATTTCAGTGACTTCAGTGGTGTTACTGTCACAGTTATTTCAGAAACAAATACATAAATTACAAATGAACAAGATCAAGAAACAAAATTTTCATTCTGTTCCTGTGAATGAGATAAGTAAAAGTAATCTAAATATTAATGATAAAGATATAGAAATTAATAGTCATATCGATGATAACTGTCTACATTCAAATCATGCTCAATGAGTTTTAAAACTGTTGCAGCTGATGAAACTGATTATCCAACATATAATGGAAAGTGTAATAAAAAGTTTATTGACAACTATGTAGAAAACCTGTCTCATTTTGGAACCATGAAGAAAGGAAATAAAAATTTTTTTAGAATTGAAAATCCATTTATTTCTTCATCAGTTTTAATACATTTAGCTTCGTCTCTCGCTGATAAAATATGTTTTAATTACATGTACTTAATAATGGTAAAGTAAATAGTATGAAAACTGAAGTACTATAGCAACTGGAACATTTAGGAATTTTTTTCGAAGGTTATAAGGAAGTAATGCAGGAAGGAGCTTTTGCTGTCATTGTTACTTGGAGTTCAAGCACAAATCATGCTGTTTTTAGATAGTCTGATTAAAATGATACTGGAGTCAAAATAAAACAGACAGTACCGTAATAAGGTAAAATTGTAGTTGCAGATATGGAAATTCAAGCGCCAGTTGTCAAATATGAAACTAATTATGTTCTTGAACAATGAGTAATTATGTTGAAAAATTCTAATATACTGATTTCTTTTTATGATTTACAGTCTAGAGTGGTAGCAGGATTAAGTGGTGAGAAAACTTTTGATATAGAATAACTAATTATGAAAATTAAATGGAGTTTGACATACCTTATTTTAACTTTCTTCTTTTAAACTAATCGCAAAAATGATTAGGTGATTGATTCATTATTATATGATAATGTTAAACTCCATATATTATAGTTGAAAAATGGAATAAACGATTTATTTTCGCAAAAATGGTAGAGATTAGAGTTACCAGATAATTATCTCTAAGCACATGATTCCTTCCATGATTTTAAATGAGTTGCAGAACTGAAAGAAGCTGTTGATATAAGGCGAAATGATTTGATAGCGAATTATCCTATCTATGTCATAAGCAGGACACACAGAAAAGTATTGTGGTGGTACTAGAAACAACAAATAAATCATATGATACTTTTAATGCTAATATACCAGCTGATACACTTTGTACACAATTCAGCATGGAAAAAAGAATTTGACAGATGATGCTCAAAACAGAAGACTTATTGGGAATTTTAAAACAATGTCAATAATGAAGGAAAAAAGAAATAATATCTTTATAACTTTTTTATTTTTGTTTCTTTCATATTTTTTGGCTACTAAGTGAGAACCTTATAAAAATGTATAAAGGCAAATACGTAAAATGTGTTTATAAGTCTGGTGAAATATTTGTAGGTAAATTATAACGAACAATGCAGCAGTGGCTTTGATCTAATATTTGAAGCACTTTCTCACTGAACTCTTCTGAAATCACCATTTGTATCTTTACTAATGGTGAAGGTACCAGAATGATACCTTTGTAGAGAGTGAGTGCATGTTTAAAGTGCTAAAGTTATGGAGTTATTGGTTGACTGATTAGGTTTTAATCCACCAGGGGACCACACCTGCCCATCATTAGTGATTTTGTCTAAATTAACAGTGTGTGCAAGGCTTGGTTGGAAATGAAAGTGGCAGAAGTAGGAGCTCCACTTGGTGAAGCATTTGGAAGGAAATAGTATTTTTGGCATGCGTTCATGGAGATTTTGTCAAATGCGTGATGGTATTCACTGATCCAAATCCATGTTTTTCCTTTCAGTAATAATTTGTAAAGCATTTCGCTTATGGGAGCTGTATATGGAGTGAATTTTCTGAAGTAATTAATTTGGCATAGAACAGTATGCAACTGCTTGAGATTATTGGGAGCTGAGCAGTTCTCAATTGCTTCAATGTGTTGCAGCATCAGCCTGATGCTGTGGTGTGACGGAATTTGTCCTAAGTACTGGAATTCCCACTGGACTAATATGTACCTTTTTTAATTATATTTTAAATTGGATGCTTATAATATCTTCCCCAAGTTAAATGGTGGTTTTTCAGGGCATTTCTGTGGGACAATGTTATCACCAAGGTAATTCACAGCATTAAGTGATTTCCTAATGAACGGTTCTAAATGCCATTAGAACAAACTCAATGCACTAGCAATTCCAAATACTAGTATCTTCTATTGTTATAGTTCAAACATGATATTTATGACTGAGAATTTCGGTTCTTCCACATATGCAGGCATTTGTTGGTTGGAATCCTTCAACTTGTGCTTTTTAAAATATACTCTGACAGGTAATTCATATCAACAGCAGATATAAGAGCTGTAAATGAGTCCATGATCATGTTATGGCACTTTATTTGTACAGCTCCAACTTGATCACACAAACTGTACATTTCAAAATTACTGGTTTTGGCAACTGCCATCTTCAGATGTGTTACAAGTAGAACAATAGTGGAGTAACTAAATAAGTCCCATTAGCTGAAGCGAAGTCTGCAACAGACCTAGTGATACATAAAAAATATTACAGCCATGCATACCAGCCATACACACCACAAAAACATTCTGATGTACGTATGAACATCAGAATATATAATCTAGGTATATAGTAAGTGCCGGTGATGGCCTCATTACATCCAGTATTTATGGAAGTAACTAAAGCCAAAAAGGACATACAAGGGTGCATGGGTAACAAGTATCATAAATTCAGTAGCTAAATGCAGTGTGTGCGTAGTCGTTAACTGAAATTTCTTCATATGGCGAAATGACCATCTGCCCAAAAATCATCATTCCATATAAAATAGGTTGAAATAAAACCCTTACTTAAAATTCACATAAAATCTGTATCTCCAGCAAATTTCGCCTTGTAATTTCGTTTCCATGCAGCTCAATGTTTGTGATATCTTGAAGTATATGCTGTACAATATTATAATTTTGCAGGTACATCTAGTAGTACCTATGTGGCTACTGCCTCCAAAATATGTTGTGAATAGAGTTAGTGGTAAAGAAGTAACAAATGTAATGTCATGCACAATGTGGCAGTTTTTCAAACAACTCAGTGCTTATGATATATCTCGTGAAGAATGCATCGTACAGTGGTACAATTCTTGTGGTACATTCAGTGGTATATGGGAATACTCTCTGAAAAATGTGTCGTGAATACAGTTGAAAGTAGGGAAGTAATAAATTAAAACGTAGTTACCATGCGCCATGCGCCATGAACAGCAAACATGTAGTAAGCGAGTAACTTTTTTTCTTTCATAATTCTGTGAGGATCGTCAGTGAGAAAAAGTTTCGTAAAGGTATGAAATGATGTGTAAGGTTTGTTGCAAGTCTCTAAGAACTCTCATTCTCAAATACTGGATGACTAAAACATGAGTTTATGCACGTCATGGACTACACTGCTTTTCCACTCCCAACGCCACCCCTTTAAGCAGTATGACGTTCAGACAGTAAATAATAATTGTACGAATTTTGAATAAATCGATCCAGTGGTTTATGAAGAGATGTAGAATGAATTCACTTTCACCATTCTTAAGGGATGGCATGTCTTGAATGTGATGATTCATTGTTCCTTTCCATCATTTTGTCAGTTTTATATTCGTTACAAACATGGATATTTACATGTTAAGGCGAGAGAAGGAGTCTGTGAAGAACAAGCTAGCATCAGAACTCATACAAGAATTTGCCATACTTTGATCTGACAACTTAGCTAGGGCAGATGGTGGGTATTCACTATGCTGAAACGATTTTCACATCCTACAGCTCAACAGACTGGCTCACACCTAGAACTGATGCTGGTGGCACCTTCCAGAGAGGGAAAGTTGCAAACTATCAAGATGTTTACCTGACTGCCAATAAAGGGTGACTCACAGACGTCCATTGCAGCTGTATTACAATGCTGTGGAAGACATGATGTCGGACTGTGACCACAATCATAAATCTGCGTACTATCTGTATTGCATAGTTTCCTCATCAAGTACATGCAATACTATGACCTCCATATGGCCATGTGAGATAATTAACATCAGTCAGAGATGCGAGTCATTCAAGCATTCAAGCCCCATCCTTGTATCAGCACCTGTGCAAACAGTTACGCAAACTATGTGACAAACCCACTTAACCTCCTCTGACTCGGTGGTAGATTGAGAAATAACACTATATGCTGGATCCTGATGTATCACAACCATTCGTTCAAGAAATACTACTTTCTGCTAAGGTACATTCAAGAACTGAGGACTTCCTTTGTTGCTATGTTTATGCATTTTTCCTTGATTCATTCATCTTTTGCCAATATTGTGGCTGTATTTACAATGAACATAAAATTCTACGTCTACATGCATTTCTATAAGATCATTTCTTTTCAACATTTTGTGCCAACATTGTCATCTGTTTTACATTGAGTATCATATACTATGTGGATGTTCATTTTTTAATTTTTTTGCATATTTTATGCCAGAATAGAGGCCTCAGTTATACTGGGTATTGAGTTTTACTTATATGTACATTTCTGTAAAACCTTCATTTTTGATATTTTGTACCAGAATTGTCATCTCATCAATTTCAAACGTTATATCTTATATTTATGTCATATCCCAACATTTTCACTTTAGCTTTTTGTGTCAGAATTGTGGTCCCATTTGGGATGAATGGAATGTTGTGGATTTAATAGCTTTCTTTAAATTTTTTAAATATTTTGTGCCAGATTGTGGTCCCACTAACATTGAAAGTTATGTTGTATATTTATGAACATTTTCTTATATACCTCCATTTTATATTTTGTGTCAAAGTGTTATCTGATTAGTTCTGAATATTACGTTTATGTAATTTTTAGGAAGATAGTGGATCCATTTGCGTAGTAGACTATAGGTCAATACCGAAATTATGTTTGTAGGCGGAAGCTTAGATGGTCAATGTGGAAGGCCCTTCCGCTGGTTTTCCTGCAAAAGACATTCCTAATCTGTTCTAAAATGTAAGTGGAGGTTGATGAATTCTCATTTTTCAGAAATCATTTTTATTTTGTGTATTCCAGATCACAGACGTTCTGCAAATGCGTTCCGATACCCATCAATTGTCAACTGAATGTATCACAGTCTTCAATTAACACTGAGGGGATATCTCTGGTCTGACACTCTTACAAGTTGTAGCACTAACCAATAACAGCCGAGCACTCCACCTGCTTCGCTGGAAACTGGTCTTTTTAAAGGATACAAAGGCGGTGCTATACTTCAGTAAAGTATTACGTTGAAGTAAAATCGCTTTTTGTTTATCATTCTCAGTTTTTTGTTACAGATGTTTGCTAAGACTCTGGCTTGTGTGACATAGCTTGAAGTAACTATATCTTCAGCACTTCCAGATACTGAACATGCATTTATCTGTAATCAAAGTTAATCTTCATTGTACAATTAGATGGTCAGTTTTCCGAGACATGGCACATAATCGTGTTAACATTAGTCCATTCGACTACTAGACCCGTCGAATGACTCACATCCTCGTCTAGTTAACTGTTTTCAGTATTTTATGATGACTATGGAATTGCTGTTATTCAGTTCTTTCTCTTCTGGTGATGCATTATACCATGTTTTTCATGCATGGTCTGTTGTTCGGTTTATTGTGGCCATGAATATGCTTTGGATGAATGAAACGCTGTGAGATTTATTTGAAGTCCCACGTCGCTGTTATTCGCACGGTAATGTGTGTACATTTCAATGTCTCAAGCCATCACAAATAAAGTTATATAGATTTTGTTTTCAGTGGGGATACCAAACTTAGTCACGGTCTTAATAATTGTACATATTTCTCAAAACTGGAAAGTGTTGTACGTTTTGGCCATTTATTTGTATTCACCTCAGGTCATAAGGCGTCATCAGCTGGAGAGGCAAATAGTGTTGGAGGTACTTCACCTTATGTAAGGTGTGATTACTGTATGTCCTTAGATTTCACATTTATTCATGTTCTAGTCACTTTGATGAGCCTGCCATCTATTTTTCGAAGTCAGTGTGCAATAACCACTAACAGACGGCAGATGGCAGTACTAGCAGTGAAGGGTATACCAAGTATGTCAGGGGTGACACGGAGAACGCTGCATTTGTTGACGTAACGCAGAAACAGAGCGATTTATCTGACATCCAAAAATACATGATCATTGGTTTTTGGATCAAGAGCTGAAGCATTTCCGAAATGGTTGAGTTTGTTAACTGTCCACTTGCCGCTGTCGTTAAAGTATATCGAGCATGGCAAAATGGCGCTATCAGAAACTGGCACTGAGGCAATTGTGATGCACCACAGGTCACAGATGACATAGGTGAACGACAGCTGCATAGATCTTATGGGCAAATGCTACTGAGCAGCTGACCATTTAGATGAAACAAGGGGCTACCAACAGTGTCTCATCAACAAATATCCACGTCAGTAAAACAACTGGACGCCAACTGAATGGCGACAGGTGGCCTTTTCAGATGAATCCGGTTTTATGTCCCATCCGACAGATGGCTGTTGGTGTATATGGCATGAAACGTCTGAAAGCAAACACTCTGTATGTATTACTCTCTGGGGAATGTTTTCGTGGCATTCCCCAGGTGATCACATCGTTCTGGAAAGCACAATAGTTGACCGAAGTATCCATCTATCCTTGAGGACCATGTCCATGAAGTTTGTTTTGCCTCGAGGTGATGTCGTCTACCGAGCTGGACAATGCAATGAGTCACACAACTCGAAGTGTACATGTATGGCTGGAAGATGAGTTTACCGTACTCCCCTAAACACCATATTCTCGGGATTTAAGCCCAGCCGAGGATCTGTGGCACCACCTCGATTGTGCTGTTCGCGCCTTGGATGCTCAACCGAGACACCTAGCGCAGCTGCACATAGCATTGAAGTGGGCATGGCTCCACATACCTGTCGCTATCTTCCAGAACCTCACTGACTCTTTTCCTGCGCGTCTTGCAACAGTTTGCGCTGCAGAAGTTGGTTATTCAGGTTTTTGGCAGTTGTCACATTACTTAACTGGACAGTTTAAAATAGAAAAGGTTAAATTAACAGACTGAGCCACGCATGCTCATGGCAAGTAACTTTTCTAGAAGGTGGCTCTCTGAAACGTTCTACAAATTAGGTTACAGCTTATCAGCAGTTAGTATAGTCACAAAATTCATTCAGGTGCTTGTTTGTTCCTGATGTTATTTTGTAGCATGAAGTAATCTGCACCTATTCTTTAATACGTGCTATTCCTTTAAATATTGCAATCAGATAGCCTTATAATATAATTTCTTGGGTTTAAACTTTGTGTAGAAGAGGGGAGGTTATTTAGGGTGTATTTCAGGATGCATACACTGCAGAGAAAAACCTAAGGATGGGATATATAAAGTAACTTAACGTATTAACTACTCGTTGGAAATGAGGGAAAGTGCGGGCGCGTATTACCAAAAGTCTCCCAGTCGTGCACAGGAAGTTGGACATCACATGGCGTGCAGTCAGCGGCACAACAGCACAGAATGGGGCCGGCCTCACAAGACGTGGCCATTGAAGGAACGCGGAAGCACCGGGCATATCAATGAACGATCAGTTAAGGTGCACTGTGGTGGTATTCTTGATTACACTGTGGCCCACAGACAACATCTGGATGACTTCACATGGGGAAGAATCATCGGGAAGCTAGAAGAAGGACGAAGTGTGACTAGTGTAGACCAGTAGCTAGGAACTGTTCACAGCATTGTTTCACTTGCGTGAGGAGTGTTCCAAATCACAGGCACCGCTGCCCGAAGAAAGGAGGTGATCAGTCAGTCAACTACAGCAGTAGATGAGCGCTATATGGTCTAACAGGCAAGAAAAGACCAACGTCTAACATCGGGGCAATTACAACCATATTTAACAGGACTGGAAGACAGGGAATCTAGCACTCCACAGTGGCACGGCGATTGCATAGGTGTGGTGTCTTTGCCTAATGACCAGTATGTTTGGTTCCATTGACAGTCGCATATCTGCGGCACAGCTTGCGATGGTGCCAAGAGAATAGGGACTGAACGAACGAGTAGTGGTGTCTGAGTAGCGTAGCGACTATGGACGTTCTGTCATAGGACGAGACGTGGGAATACGTAATGCTCCGAGGAACATCGTCGAACGTGGTCTTTTTGATGGTCCAGGTATTATGCTGTGGGGAGGCATAGTGTTGCATACGTGTACTGACTTCCAGATTTTTGAAAATAGTTCATTCAGCGCTCAACGTCGTTGTAACATTGTACTCATTCCTCATGCGCATCTCTTCAACGGTGTATTCAGCTCTGACTTCATTTTTATGGATGACAAGGCGTGACAGCATCGAAAAGCGCAGGTAGAGGAGCTATTCGAACGAGAGAATATTCGGCTAATGGAATGGCCAGCCCGTTGCCCCGACTTAAATCTCTTCGAGCACGTTTGGGTCGGATGCGACCATTCAGCAGTTGTCAACGATGCTGCTGGAGGAATGGGACGACCTACCACAAGAGCTCCTTCACAACGTTGTGGCCACCATGGGAGTAAATTTCAGATCATGCATTACTGTCTGTGGTGATTACACAGCGTATTGAGAACCATGTGCCTTCTTTTGTCAAGTCCATGGCACCGCCATAAATGTGGTGACATCATTGTAATCACAATCTTTGAGTAACAGTGTCATTTGATTTCCTCTTATTGCGTATTTCTTTCTGTTACTTTCTGTACTATACTGCAGCAGTTCTTTCTAAATATAATACCTGTTTTATCCAGCTTTATATCACTTGGCAGTGACACATAATGCAAAAGTTACTTTCAGCCTTAAGTTTGGCACACCAGTGTATTTTAATGTAATCCTAAACTGCCGAAGAGAGAGGTAGTTTACGATGTTTATATCTTGAACTTGCGCTCTGGCAAAATGTTGCACAGAATCACCTGAAATTTGTGTCCCATTGTTGCTCTCTGTTTTCAAAACTAGTGGACTTCTCCAAGATAAATTGTTGTGTTACTCATTAATTAAGCGTTCTTCAGGCTCTCCCTCGGGCCTGTCCCCTTCTCACCACATTCTTACTCTGCTGTACTCATCGTGCTTGCATTTCCTTCTTAATGGGCGTTTAGTGGATTCATTGCCTGTGTGACAGGCGACAGGTCTCAGTATGCCGTCAGACGCCAGAGGCTTAATAATTAGTCACTTCTTTACCTCCTATGTTAATATGAAACTGATTATTGTTGCAAAAACCTCAAACTTGTTGGGCTAGAACATGCATCGTTTCCGTTCTGAACAGCAGCTAAATGTCTTTTCAGGCTCCCGCCATTCTGGATGCTGAATGTATGTCCTTGAAACATTTATTCTCCAGTCTTGATGTGTTGGTCCTGTACTAAATTTGTCTAATAACTTCCTCTTACAGACTTTACAGGAAAGATAAAACACTATCACTCGAACCCTCCAGGCTAAATCCTTCTATTAAAGCTGGCCAACTGTATTACTGGTCTTGTGTTGACTCCTTTGTGCGACGCCATAAAAAGTAAGCGACCATTAGGATTGGAGAAATGCAGTGCACAAACGGTTAGAAACTTCTCACTAGTGTATGAGTCATCCACCCTATTTATTCTAATTTTTATCCCCATCGGAACGTCGCTTGATGACTCGCATGATTCTCTTCGCTAGCAAGCTCATTTTAGATGTTTCAAGAAACTACATGTACTCTTGCGTACAGTTAGTTCAACTCTTTCCACAGCAAAGTTCAGATTTATAGTACCTCCTTTTAATTTATTGGTTTATTCGCTTCCTTATGTCGATCCTTTATCCTTTTCGCTATTTCCACTGTACTGAAGTGCGTTTGGTTTCTGAATTCGATAGAGACTGAATATTCTTTGTTATCAACTGCCATACGGTGTTTCTGTTTATTTCTAGAGACATTCATTCACTTTTTCCATCCGAGTTCACCAGGCTTTAGTGCTCTTCTTAAACGAGCCGAGCCTCTGCGTGTGCTAGTAGCTTAACTCGTACAATTGTTCCAGTTTTCTAAGTCGTGCTCCGATGTCGTTAAATACTTTGTTTCTGCATATATGGGTTCGCACATCTCTGTTAAAGTGTGTTATTGGCATATTCTTCAAGCCTTTCGAACCTTTTTTTTTTTAATGATTCGTTTTCAATTATCCTCTCTGAAAGTTTCGAACAATTTTTCGTCCCATGTTCTGGTATCATCTTCTAACTTTTTCTTCAGTGCTGCGACCATTTGTCCTACAAGTGACCATTTACTGACAGGCACGTTTACTATCCTAAGTGCAGCAAAATAATACATAAACTCCAGAACGAATTTTCACACTGCAGCGTATCTAGCGCTGATTTGAAACTTCCTGTAGATTATAACTGTTTGCCACTCTGGAAATCGAAACCAAAACCATTGCCTTTTGTGGAAAAATGCTCTACCGACTGAATTTTCCAGACACGACTCACAACTCGTCCTCACAGGTTTAGTCCCTCCAGCACCTATTCCTTGCTTTCCAACCTCCACAGAAGTTATCCCGCATATCTTGTGGGACTAGCACTCCTAGAAGAAAGGATACTGTGGAGAACTGTACAAGGCGCACATGTCTACCACTGATGAAATTTTAAGTCAAGCCTAGATATGGCGCTAGTTGGTGAATATTTGGCAGAATGCCTGGGATTCATCTGATAAGGGGTGGCGAAATTGTCTAATCCAACAAAGGCCTCTGAAATTGTCACAGACTCCCAGGAAAGACTAGCGTTATAGAAATGCTCTATGTTTCACCTCGTAGAGACGTGGAGTCTAGGAAATCTGTAAAATAGGATCTAAACACGCAACACACACAGTGTAAACGTCTGTGAAAATTAAAGTGTGAGTGATTCGAGTAATAGTGGAATTACTGAAGCTCTACTTGCAGTACCGCCGGACAACTCTACGTGAATGTCATTCACCTGCGTCACCCACATTGCGGTGACCACCCCCTAGGGGTCACCATCGTGGCCTGCTGATGTATCGATAGCCACAGTCAGCCCAGAGGCAACTGAACGTTCAGTTAAACGCAAAACAGTGGACTGTTATGTGGTATTTTTAAGTTTCTGTAGTAGATTAAATTTCTGACGAAGTTGATGAAATATAGAACGTGCGATACGTGAACTAATATTTACGGTAACAGGCACCAAACAGACTGATTATGAGAAAACTTTAAAAATGTGCTTGAAATTGAAAGCGTTATTTCCAGAAAAATTGTTTTATATCACCAGTGAACATTACAAACTATATTCTGTAACTAAATTCAAACTGTTGTTCCCAAAACAATTCTTGTTTAATCAGTAATAACCATGAGAGAATATCTTCTTAAAACAATACGTTTATCACATTCCATAGGTAGGAATCAGTTTCATACTTACGTGAAAAAAGGGCCTACTAGTAATGACTTTAGAAATACGGCTTTTTTATGCTTCGAATATTTAAGTGTTCGTCTATGAAAAAGACAGATACAGGTACTATAGTATTAGAAGAAGATGTAATATGGACTTACTATGTCAAGGGATGATTTTGTACAACTATATAAAACACTTATATAAAAATGTCTCCAACATCTCTCATTACTGGTCACTCCTAGTGCTTAAGTCAAATGTCTGTAAACATGTTGTGAAACTAATTGTATTTAATTATTGTCTTTTCCTCGTTGGGGTAGAATTGGTCGCTTTTTAGGTGTTATACTTACAACTTCCGGAGGAATTGTAAGTAACATAATATCATCACCGTCTTTCATTTATGATCATAATTCGACCGAATTCACCTAATTTCTAGCTACAATTGCAGCGAAATATAAAATGTTTGTACGCACCTACCACCTGAGAATAAACCTGTAGTAACTCTAGAGGTAGGTATGTGTCGTAATCTCCTGTCAAAGACTAGTTTGATGTAGCTCTTCAGGATAGTCTCTCTTGTGGAATCCTCTACATTTCTGCGTAACTAGTGCGACATGCACTACCGGAAAAAAATACAACACCCTCAAGGACAAGGTCATTTTATCCACAAGTTCATAATTGTAGGAGTATATGATAACAAATTTAGACCAAGTGAAACACACATGTCACAGTAAAGCATGCGTAAACAGTGACAGCAATACACAGAGTATCCCCCACTGGCGGCAATGGAGGAGTGTATTCTCGCACAGAAACAACCATAAAGATGCCGAACGGCATCCTGCGATAGATTTTCCCGACCATTTTGCGCCTTTTGTTGCTAGGCAATGGTTTTTATATGCCCTTGTGAGGGAGAAAGTTCCGTGTTCATGACGTCGCATACGTGTTCAGTTGACGAGAGATCTGATTATCTTGCTGTCCACGACAGTTATACACCACGAAGAGCACAGTGTATCACAGCAGCTGGATGAGCAAGTGCACTTTCTGCTGAAAACGCACGTCACGTTCCTGTCCCAAGACACGGTAGTAGCCTGTACTATGCAGTGGGCACTGGTTATTTTGCCCGGCAGGAATACCAAATGTGCCCGCGAGTTGTAACTGATGGCTCACCCAACACCATGAAATCTGGTTTAGAACCTCTGTGTCGTGGGAGAACGCATTCACTAGGCCTGCGCCATACACGTGAATGTTCATCACTCGCGTAGAGACAGAACCTGGTGTCAATAATGAGGACAACAGAGCGTCATGGTACTCTCCAGTCAGCTCTATGAAAACACCAGAGTACCCTTGCTTGGCGGTACCCTGGTGTTAGAGGTAGCCTGGCTAAAGGCACACTGGATCTTAATTCTGCTGCAAGCAGGCGTTTGCCAGTTATTCCTGATGACACAGCAGATGCAACATGTGCCCAGATTTCGTCCCTGGATGATGTTCGCTCAGCCACATCTGCTCGCACAGTGCGTCGATCTTGACATCCGTCTGTACTACTGCAGACATCCGGAATCTGATACACAGGTGTCGGAATTTTCCACTGACCACTGTTGAAAGCAGCGGCACACCACGCACACACTGTGTCCAATATGTGCACCAGTCTGTCGATATGTCCATCCAGCTTTCTACAGGTCCACAATGTGAACCATTTCAAGTGGGTGAAGCTGTTTAGTAGGAGTACGTACGAGTCGTAGAGGCATGATTGTACCCCAGAATGAATGTTGGAAACACTGATCGGCACAGTTACTGCTTGCAAAGTCAGTAGAGAATGCACAATCGGGCCTCCTGGGTACCATCTGATCACTGTAACCCCGACAAATGAATCATTAACACTAAAAACCCTCAGTATGCACTTATTATACCTTGGTGCTACTGAACACTGTCTTAGAGGGTGTCCATTTTTTTCCGAAATTGTACATCCATTTAAACGTATTTCCATTCCCACATTGAGAGTGAATGATGCCTCAGGATTCGTTCTATCGATTATTGACTTCCTATCGAAACCTCTGTTCCCTTCCTTTGCTAACTGCTTACCGCCCACGTTTCACTTTTGTACAAATGGCCCAAATAAACACCTTGATAAAAAGCTTCCAGATCCTTAAATCCATATTCTATGTTAAGAATTTTCTCTTTTTCTGAAGAGTTTTTCTTCTTCTTACAAATTTGCATTTTACATTTTCTCCAACTAGATCGTCGTTAATTATTTTGCTGTTCAAATACCAAAACTCATCTACAACTTCAGTATCTCAGTGTCTAATCTAATTCGACTAGTTTCCAATAACCTTGTTTTATTTTTATTAATATTCATCTTATACAGTCTTTTCAAGACAACATCCATTCCATGCAATTGCTCTTGCACATTCTTTGCCGTCTGTGAGAGAACTGCATTCTCAAATTTTTTTTATTTAGTCTTCCTGGACTTTAATTCCCTTTCAAGATTTCTCCCCAGTTTCCTTCAAAGACTGCTCAGTGAACAGATTTAATATCATCAGGGATGGGCTACAATCATTCTCAATTACTGCTTCACCTGGAAACTTGTAACTGCAGTCTTGTTTCTGCAGAAGTTGTAGGCAACCTTTCGCTTCCTATGTTTCGTCCATGCCATCTTCATAATATCAAACAGTGTAATCGAATCAATAATGAGAAAAGATTTCTCTTAATTTACCAACGTTATTAACATAACTTTTCATTTTTCAACCCGTATTTAAAGATAAACCATAGACTCATTATTTCCTTGTGTCTTCCTACATTTGTCTGGAACCCAAACTGATCGTTCCCAGAGTCGGCATCAACAAGTTTTTATATTCTTCCGTAACTAATTTGAGATCATATTTTGTAGCCACGATTTATTAAACTGTTGATTAGTTGATATTCATATCTGTCAGCACCTGCCTTCCAAGGAATTAAAATTGCTGTACTTTTCTTGAAGTCTGAGGGTGTTTGGTTTGTCTTATACTCTACGCATGCCAAGAGGAATAGTTGTCTCAAGTTCTATCCCACAAGGATCTCCATTTCTGAAGTAATATCGTCTACTCTAAAGGCCTGATTTCTGGTTCGGTATTTTAGTGCTCTGTCAAATTGTTCTCACAGTGCGGCATCTCCCATTTAATTTTCATCGACTTCCTTTACACATCTATACCAATCTTCAGCTTCGTTTCCCTTCCATAGCAATTTAAAAAATTCTTACGCCTTTAAGACTCCCCTTCTTTGCTTCAGCTATATTTCCCATAGTCATAACTGATTCTACATCTTTACATATCTCGTCTAGCTATTCCTGCTTAGTCATTTTGCACATTCTATGAATTTCTGTTTCAGACACTGTATTCCCTTCTGCCTGGCCGGCCGATGTGGTCGAGCGGTTCTAGGCGCTTCAGTCCGGGACCGCGCTGCTGCTACGGTCGCAGGTTCGAATCCTGCCTCCGGCATGGATGTGTGTGATATCTTTAGGTTAGTTAGGTTTAAATAGTTCTAAGTCTAGCGGACTGATGACCTCAGATGTTAAGTCCCGTAGTGCTTAGAGCCATTTGAACCATTTCTTCTGCCTGCTTCATTTACTGCATTTCTATATTTTCTCCATTCGTCAGTTTGGTTAAATATCTCGTGTGTTATACAGTGATTTGTACTAGGCCTTTCCCTTTTGCCAGTTTGATCCTCTGCTGTCCTCAGTATTTCACTTTCAGACCTACCCATTCATATTCTGTTGTATTCCTTTTTATCTTTTCCAGCCAATCGTTGCTAACAATAACTTTGAAACGCTCAACAGTCTTCGCTTCTTTCAACTTAACCCGTACCATCTCACTACTTTCCTACCCTTCTGCAGTTTCTTCAGTCTGATTCAACTGTTTATAACCAATAAATTTTACTCAGAGTCTACATTTGCGTCTGGATATGTTTTGCAGTTTAAAATTCTATTTTCGAAATTCCTATCTTATCGCTACGCAATTCATATGAAACATCCAACGTCTCCAGGTCACTTCCGCATATACAAAATGTCACTATCCTCAAACCAAGTATTAGCAATGATTAAATTGTGCTCTGTACAAAGTTGTGCCAGAATGCTTCCCCTTTCACACTACAGTGATAATAAATGATTTTTTAAAAAGCATTATAAAGCGACGAACATTTTCAGTACAAAGAATCCACTACGGATATTTTAGCCTATTACAAATTCAGAGTTCTTAATGGATTAAAGAAATTTACTATTTTTGTGACTTTCACAATAGCTATATTTCGTTTGAGAACAACGTATTTCATCAAGTAATCCAGATTTCTTATGTTGTCACGCACTGGAGAACTCAGATCATGTAGCACAATAATCGGTATCCTGTACCGCCAGAGGTGTTGCATTCCAGGAAATATTTCCGATTTCTCCTTTTAAGTTAATTTCCTGTTGCTAGTATGTGCTTCCTTTCTGTCATTATTATTTAACTGCAGACAAGAAATATGAAGTTCGTGCTTCACAGACGTAGGCTGAAATTGTAACTTTCAGTGAGTTCCAATTACTGAAACTGTATTTTTCATATAATTTATAGGAAGAATGTGTTTTATGATTTGAATCAAGAAAGTAAATGGGTAAAATATTTGATAGCTTGCAAATTATCGCATTTGATAGTTTGGGATATCTGTCACGCAGTTTAGCCATGAGTTGTGTGGCTAGTGTATTACTGTTAATACTAGCCCACAGTGGCTGCGTGGCAGTGGGCCTGCTATCTCCAACCATTACGTCACTTTCGCTGATGAACAACGATATTTCCTCATACGTCTCTGCCAGTTCCAGCCCAAATAGCGCTGCGATGTTATATTAGCTTACCTGACACATTTCTCAGCTGTGACATAGAAGACACTGTTCAAATGAACTGCGAATAGAACATCCGTGATTGTCAAAGAGTTTTGTGTAGATAGAACGATGTTCAGTTCCACGTATTTTCATTTTCTTCTTCAAATACATTTGAAAATAGGTAATACACAGAACTATGCTGACGATTTAAGGAATCTGTTGCAAACATCCATTAAAATCATCATTCAGACTGTAGATTCAATGAAGCGTAGAAAGCAATTTTCTTCTTTTTATTTGTTGAATACTTCTCGAACGAGATACAATTCACTACTGTTCCCACTCATATGTCTCTGACGTAAATGATTAACTGTAAAAAACCTGTTGGTAAAATAAATGTCACGGTAATAAGGTAAAACTTCTACGATTTATTCATCCTCGTCACATACACAACTGTTTTATGTAATACACCCACTGAATTTTATTTCTAGATATTACATGCTTTTAATGCTAGACAAACCCACTAGCTCTAAAACGACCCTATTCCATAGGAAGCAAACAGCAAGTAACATTCCTTTTCTCCATAGCAAGAATTGGTATTTTGTACTAGATACAAGACTTGACATAAGGAAAGAAGTTGTTCTCCTACAGGCAACCACTATCTGATAATTCCTTTCCATGTCATTAAAGTGTTCGCTATAACATAAGTTACAGTAACGGTTGTAAAAATTGTAACATTAAGAAGGGTACGTGTTGCAAACTGTCTACTACTTCTCCTTTTCTGCTGACCAATTGGCCACATCCAAAGTGCATGTATGCTCTTAGATCAGCGCTCAGTATCAAATGCAGTGTTCATGTGTGCAGTTAATCATGAACACAGATTCACTAAGACCAATCTACTTTACGCAACCCAATTGAAGGTCACTTTTTAGAAACCCCGTAATCATCTCCCATTGCAACGCAGAAGATTGGAGTTTGGTTCAAAGGTGCAACCATTTTCCTCTGTAATGGTACAAAACCGTGGCGCCCTATGACGTGAATCTTGGGCTCGGAGACGCTTCAGACAGCAAGTTATCGACACATGTAAAAAACAGGCTGGAGCTCAGAAATTCATGCGAAGTGTAAGGTGGGTTAATTACGTCATATTGGCATCAAATTTCACCATAATTCGGCCCAAAGGCATCGCTGACGTGCTACAAGAAGAAAAGGTCTTCACACCTCCTCTTACTCACACTTCATCCCTTCTCTTAATGCCTCTGCAATGGACATCAGAACCGCCTTGCCCAGCGTGGCCGAGGAGAATATTCCAGACACACAGCCGTTCAAAATCTAGAAGAAAAGGCCTCAGGGGGTGGCATACACGACTTCGGTGAACACACCACTTCTTTTTGGAGGTTGATTCCCACACATTTAACGGTCGAAAGTGACAGTTCATACTGCGACGAGAAACAGGAAGAAGTTCCCTACAACCTTTGACATTGCTGATACACCCGGGCGAGTCATCCCGTCTCTAAGTGCGTCGTGGGACTACAGCCCCACTAAACATGATAGTACCCGTTTGGATTGCCTTGTGTCAGAAAACTTTGCTTCGGTGGAACCAGTAGGGACCGCTCGAAACCATTCGACGAAATCCGAAACAGCAAAGAATGTGTATGTTTTTTCAGTCTTCCTGTTTCTTGTCCTCCTGTGGCTTGATCATGGTAGGACTCGATGTTGAAACATGCATGAATAGAAAGGCAGAGGGCCCCTTTAAGAACCCTCAGCTTAGCAAGTCGTCGGTGTCATTTGCGCACCGTGATGGGAACTTTAAAAATGTCCTCTAACAGAGACAGCCATTAATTGATTCCTAGGCAACCACTCCAACACAGCTTAGGTAAGTGGCACTATGTCACTGAACTACGGTATGTGATCAAAAGTATCCGGATACCCCTAAAAACATACGTTTATGATGTTAGGTGCATTGTGCTGCCACCTACTGCCAGGCACTCCATATCAACGACATCAGTAGTCATCAGACATCGTGAGAGAGCAGAATGGATGCTCTGTGAAACTCACGGACTTCGATCGTGGTCAGGTGATTGCGTGTCACTTGCGTCATACTTCTGTACGCGAGATTTCCATACTTCTAAATATCCCTAGGTCCACTGCTTCCGATTTGATAGTATAGTGGAAACGTGAAGGGACACGTACAGCACAAAAGCGTACATGCCGTACATGCTGACAGAGACCACAGACAGTTGAAGAGGGTCGTAATGTGAAATAGGCTGACATCTATCCAGACCATTACACAGGAATTCCAAACTGCATCAGGATCCACTGCAAGTACTATGACAGTTAGGCGGAAGGTGAGAAAACTTGGATTTCATGGTCGAGCTGCTGCTCATAAGCCACACATCACATCGGTAAATGCCAAACCACTCCTCGCTTGGTGTAAGGAGCTTAAACATTGGACAATTGAACAGTGGCGAATGCCGCCTGGTGAACATCATGTGCCAGTTTGTGTAGTACCATCAGTAAAATTCGGAGGCGGTGGTGTTACCTTGTGGTCGTGTTTTCATGGAGGGGGCTTGCACCCCTTGTTGTTTTACGTGGCACTACCACAGCACAGACCTACATTGATATTTTAAGCACCTTCTTACTTCTCACTGTTGAAGAGCAATTCGAGGATGACGATTTCATCTTTGAACACGATCGAGCACCTGTTCATAGTACACGACCTGTGGCGGAGCGGTTACACAACTGTAACATCACTCTAATTGACTAGCCTACACAGAGTCCTGACCTGAATCCTATAGAACACCTCTGGTATGTTTTGGAACGCCGACTTCATGCCAGGTCTCACCGACCGACATGGATACCTTTCCTCATTGCAGCACTCCATGAAGAATGGGCTGCCATTTCCCAAGAAACCTTCCAGCACCTGACTGAACGTATGCCTGCGAGAGTGGAATCTGTCATCAAGGCTAAGGGTGGGCCAACACCATACTGAATTCCAGTATTACCGATGGTTGGCGCCACGAACTTGTAAGTCAATTTCAGCCAGTTGTCCGGATACTTTTGATCACGTAGTGTATCACCTGCTCGCCGCATACGTAGTGGGTGTTGAAATGAATACCATGTTACACTGGTGCCTAGGAATCTGCAAATAGCTGTTTCTGTAAAGGGACATTATTAGAGTGACCAACAGAGGTGCGCTGGTGGCACTGAGGATGCTTTCGAAATCTTTTGTTCGAGCATATCTCAATATCACTCCAAACACTGGATGAATACACTAGAATATGTCGTACTATACTTTAGTCTACCATTTCCTTTACAGATTAATTGCATTCTTAAGAAACCCTACCACACTGAGTCCATCTGATGGTCCCATTTTGTATCACTTCTAATTGTAACCCGTAAGTAATTATATGTTGTGATATACACTACATTTTGATTACTAATACTGTAATCAGATATTATCAGCTTCTTTCTCTAGCTTATAATCGCTATGTTACCTTTATCCACATTTAAATCTGCATTTAGTAAGGAAAGGAATGGTGATCTGGTTAAATTGACCTCTAAGGGTAGTTCTTTATAATCATCTACCTTTATAGATCTAAAACACTACTCTCAACATTAGGTAATGTAAATATGACCTTGGTTCTAAGTATGGTATCACATTTGGACTAATGACAATTATGACTTTTACATTATTTGGTCACCTGTGGGCAATAAAGGAACTTCAGTCACACTATATAAGTAGTAGCACAAGGGCAGTGCGAACCTACTCTGCATTGTTGCCAGATTTAATCAGATGGCAGATTCAAGATGACAGCCATAGGTTTGACAACATTGCAGTGATATCAAATTTTGGCGGGAAAATAGGTCAATTGGGCTACCTCCACTAACCTAACTCCCTCCCCTCCACCCTCCCCACCACCATATGGAAATTGCCAGGAAAAGAATTAAGTCTGTGCTGGGTTGCTGGATAGGATAAGTCTTCAGTTTGTATGCATTGCTACCTCACCTTTTCCATCTGAAAATTGGCAGGAAAAGAACTCAGTCTGTGCTGAGCTTCTGGATAGGATAGATGTCTTTATTTTGTATGCATTGTTTATTTAAACCTTGAGTTGTCATAGACAGTAGCTCCATCCATTGTGTTCACCATGAGCTCCAGAGTCCATGCGTAAGCACATACACTATATATAGTCCTCGCATCACTAGATATTTCCCGTGAGGTTGGGTGGTCATCCACCATGGCCAACCGCAATGAGGCAAATGCCCATTGCACATGCTGCCATGATCCGTGATCAGAGTGCCCTCAGTGGACAGCAGTCACACTCTCAACTGTTGTACAAAGACTGGGCTAGTTCCCTTCGGCACAAAGGTGTTACTGTTTGTGACCCTGACCTGCTTGCTTGCTGCCTTGCCGTCTACAGCCACCTCCAGACTCTGGAATTATGGGAACATATGTATTTTAACATGGTCTGCCAGAATGTCATATCATTTACTTGGCAGTTCTCTATATCAAGCGCACAGCAGCACGATATCGATCACTAGCACAGTATAATTTCGGAGATAAAGAGCAGAAATAATATCTATAGTAACCCAAAACTTTAGCGAGGTGGGACGTGCTACAAACAACTTAGTGATTAGAACCGTATCTCTTCTCTGAAAATCTTTACTTGAAATCTCGACCCGGGTTCCCGGGTTCGATTCCCGGCGGAGTCAGGGATTTTCTCTGCCTCATGATGACTGAGTGTTGTGTGCTGTCCTTAGGTTAGTTAGGTTTAAGTAGTTCTAAGTTCTAGGGGACTGATGACCATACATGTTAAGTCCCATAGTGCTCAGAGCCATTTGAACCAAAGCCAAATCTCGAGAAAATGGAGGAAACAGGTAGTTCCAATCGTGTTTTTTAACGAATACCGATGTAACGGATTCCTAATCATCCTTGTACTTTACAAAGTCAATTGAGGTGTTTCTCATGTCTGGAGAAACAGAAACGTCTCTTCCACCTATCTTTCAACGTCTAGATGCATATAACACACAGCACAATCGATGTTCTCTGAACACAATAAAGGCGGGAAATGTGTAGAAGCAGTCACCTGGTGAATTTACATGAGAGGGAATAATTGTCTAGTGCAAACACTCGCTCATATTGAATCTTCTCAAATTTCCATGGAGAACACACATGATCATGAAAGCTGCCAACACACACTGAGTATTAGTTCGCTATTCATCCCCCTACGGGGAGACACAATAATGTTGGCTATGTTATTGTACTCCACCCTGTACATTTAGGATGGCTCCCACTGTAGGTCAGAAATGTCAATCGTTCCAGCCACAGGCAACTGCACTTCAGAAAACTGACTGGACTTTTATCAAATGATCTACAGCACACGCTTTTATCAACATGAGTTGCAATGTTTAACTTAGCACCATCCTGCTGTATTTTTACCAAATATCATTGCTATCGACACAGTCTTCAGATGCACTATTACAGCTAATATATCTGTTTAACTCTTCCTTCTCTATCAGAGACATCTCATCCACTGAACATAATAAACAATAATGTTGATGCTCCCAGTCCAGCAGCTAGAAAGAGACTGAGTCCTTTTCCTGCCCTTTTTCCCCAGACTGCCACCTTGGATTCCATTGTGGGAGAGGAGAGGGGGAGGACCGACAGTGCCCTCTGGTGGCAGTGTTGTGACCTATGTCACTTGGACTCTTGACCTCATGGTGAACACACTCGATGGACATACTGTCTACAACATCTCGACTGCTTAAATAAGCAATGTATACAAAATAAAAACTTATGTCCATCCTGTCTGGCAGTCCAGCACAGACTGAGTCCTTTTTCCACCAAATTCCAGGTAGGGATGGGGAGCAATGCATGCAAAATAAAGACTTCCATACATCCTATCTGGCAGCCGTGCAAAAGCTGGGTCCTTTTCCCAGAAATTTAGAGATGGAGAAGCAGAGGGAGAGGGGATGGGGGAGGGGAGCGTGTTAAGTCAGTGGAAGTAGCCCAATTTACCTATTATCCGGCCAAAATTAGAATTTCCCGCCATGACATAATTGCGACATTGCCATTTTCATGGCTGCCATCTTGAATATGCCATCTTCAATAAATCTGGCAACACTGCAGAGTGGTGCCACGCCAGCTTTGCCCTACCACTTATATAAATTCTAAGCTGTTCCAAGTAGAAGCACGTAAAATCTCAATCACACAAAAGCATGTAGAAACTGGAGTAAAGGGATAATGTATGCTCATGGTACATACTGCGACTGCTTATGCCAGCTTGTAGCTGTAGGAAAGTGATACAAAATAGATTCCTGAGAAGCTTTGTTCAAAAAATATGTTATACAGTATCAGAGTAATCATTGTATCTGATATCGTTTAGCAAAAGCATTGGTGTGGATGTACTCAACAAATGAAGTAAACCGCGAAGTTTAAAATATTGGACTAATCAATAAATTTAGCTTTCAGATGTTACTATTCCACACCAAAGGATTGAAACAAACAGCTTGCATGGACAAGTGGCTAACGAATTCACGATGGCAGGAGCCCATGGAGACTGTTATCATTCATAAAATAAGCTCACTAGACATAACTAAATTATTATGTACAACATGGCCGACAGCCATCAGAATCATCGTATTGTACTGCGGGAAATTAAAAAACCTCGAAAGAGTCTCAAATTTATGTGCCAGGTGTACTACTGCTACACACATGGCCAAACCTGACTCACAAAGTAAAACAACAATTCAAGATAAAAACGTTTTTCACGAAATTGTTATCTCGCTTCATAGAATCGCTTTCGGAAAACATTAATACACTTGCACTCATAGAATTGGCGAGAACATGTGCTCATGATCATATCACACAAAAAACTGTTATCTCTCAAATGGATAGATGTTACTCACAGTTATTCATCAAACACAGTGTATAGTTAATGGCCGGCACTTGTACTTAATGTTCTCTATCCCAATTTACCAGTTACTTTACACTAACAAAATTATGATAATTAAGTCGTCTTCTGACACTTCCCTGACTATACTGACTCGAAACGATGCATCACGAACGCTGTCCACGATAAATGGTTCAAATGGCTCTGAGCACTATGGGACTTAACATCTAAGGTCATCAGTCCCCTAGAACTTAGAACTACTTAAACCTAACTAACCTAAGGACATCACACACATCCATGCCCGAGGCAGGATTCGAACCTGCGACCGTAGCAGTCACGCGGTTCCAGACTGTAGCGCCTAGAACCGCTCGGCCACTCCGGCCGGCGCTGTCCACGATAATATAACTAATTTTTTTACCTTTTATTCAACATCGGCTAAAGTTCCAAAACAGCAATGTCCACATCCCATGAAAGACGATCTAACAATGCCGAAGCATGGCAGACTTCCACAGACATCATCTCCGTGTTCAACCCGCCCAGAGGTGAATCCCTCCTGTTGGTTGTTGCCACTTGACTTCGACTACTCTCGACTCTGTCACTCTTTCCTGAAGCCTAGGGGCAATCTCTCTGCTTAACTTTCCCACAGGTTGTACTTTGGCCAAACCCACTATACTCTCACTATCTTCGGCTAGCTCCTCATATTTCTATATCTCATCACATCCAAACTTCATGCAATCACACACACTTGGAAGGGTATGGATAGAAACTGGGAAGTGTGACACATGCAAATAAACGCAAGTTGGTTGATTCTCATTTCTAAAGTCCATATCTGATGGCTATAAAAATAGAGAAATTTTGTTATGTCAAAGAACACCACGATAATCAGTTTAGTGTCATTCTAAAGTTACTGGTATGCAAACGGTTTTAATGTAGCGTACCAACAGTGCAGCTTGATCACGCTCTGCTTATAGATTTGAAAATAGCGTACGGGCTATCTTTCGAATGATATGACAGTCCAAGACTTTTTTTCGTTGACATAACGTTGAGGAGCCCTCTAATCTCCACGTCATCTCAACTCAGCCTTTATTTACACAAGCAAAATAGCCAAAGAATAACTGAATAAAACGTACAACAACATCCATAAGAATAACATAACTAACTGAAGAAGACAATTATAAATCTATCAATATGAACACAGCTGGTCTGTAAACACATATCAGATTCTAGCAAGATACGGCAAGAACTAAGTAACAGACTGTTGACTTCCAGGTTCAACAAACTTACTCCACACCAAGTATGTGACACAGTAACATGTTGCAAAAATTTATCTTTTCTCATGGATATAATTTCAGAAATATCTTCAAAGAAAAAACTTACGAAACACTAAATGATATACACTTCTCGTGTTTGCCGCCGGATCGTATTGTGTAAACCCCACAATATTTCATCGATGCAACTGCTCGACGTCTTCAGGTGGTGATAGTTGCTGCTGGCGCAGCTGCAAGACACGACTCATGATAATCGCGCTGCGGCGTTGAAATCTATTTGGTCAGGAGCAGGCAATACTCTTGCGCGGGAAGACGTTCGCAGTTGAAGGATAGCGACGCTTCTAGTGCCCTCTGTTAGGAGCCTCAGAAATCCCTTCCACACCTGCGCTTTGGCCAATGACTGTGCTGCTGGAATGTGGTTGAAAGCTGATTTAAATTTCAGCATTGCGTTGCGTCGAGTCATAAATCGGAATTTCTTGTTTTCCCTATTTTGATTTAATAGATGCCAGAGTTGGATTCAAGACGGCGCTGAATTAAAATCCTGCATCCCTCTTGATAAGATTGTCCGTCATGCGAATGCGTATGGCCTCCTTAACAGCACAGTCACAGAAAGACGACGCTGGGGATAAATTTTTATCCCTTTCTGAAAACATGTGGCGCCCCATGTTCAGGCTATGCTTCGCTACCGCTGCTTTATCAGGTCGCTCCAAGCGTGTATGACGATGGTGTTCGACGGAACCTTTCTTGCACGGTTTTGAATGTTTGTCCAATACAATATTTTTCACATTGGAGCCGGCCGGTGTGAGCGAGCGGTTCTAAGCGCTTCAGTTTGGAACCGCGCGACTGCTACGGTCGCAGGTTCGAATCCTGCCTCGGCCATGGATGTGTGTGATGTCCTTAGGTTAGTTAGGTTTAAGTAGTTGTAAGTTCTAGGGGACTGGTGACCTCAGATGTTAAGTCTCATAGTGCTCAGAGCCATTTGAACTTTGACATTGGCATGGGATCTTATACACGTCACGTTTCCTAAGCCAAGGTCTCAGATGCTGACAGTGTACCTGGTGAGCTACAGTATTCCAACAGAATGGGAATTCCAATAGAGCGGTATTCTTAAGAATGGGTATTCCGGTAGGCAGATATGCCATGCATTCCGTGCTAAGTAAATTCAACGCAAGGATATAAATGAAAAACCGGAGGCACTCATTGCAACGGTTTTCTTGACCTATTTTGGCGGCATGTCTTCAAGAATAGAAAGAATCCTCAAAAGGCACGACACCAGGTGCGTTTTTCGGCCCAGAAAAATTGAGGAAATTATTGAGATCGGTCAAATACGACGAAAACAGGGAAAACAGTAGTAGCAGCAGCAACTACCACCACCTGAAGACGTCGAACAGTTGCATCGATGAAATATTGTGGAGTTCACACAATACGATCCGGCGGCAAACACGAGAAGTGTATATCATTTGGTGTTTAGTAAGTTTTTTGTTTGAACATATTTTTGAAATTATATCCATGAGAAAAGATAATTTTTTGCTATATGTTACTGTATCACATACTTGGTGTGGAGTACGTTTGTCGAACCTGGAAGTCAGCAGTCTGTTACTTAATTCTTGCCGTATCTTGCTACAATCTGAGATGTGTTTACAGACCAGCTGTGTTCATATTGATAGATTTATAATTGTCTTCTTCAGTTAGTTATGCTATTCTTATGGCTGTTGTTGTACGTTTTATTCAGTTATTCTTTGGCTACTTTGCTTGTTTAAATAAAGGCTGAGTTGAGATGACGTGGAGATTAGAGGGCTCCTCAACGTTATGTCAACGAAAAAAAGTCTAGGACTACCATACCAATGGAAAGACCGCCCGTACGCCATTTTAAAATCTATAAGCAGAGTGTGATCAAGCTGTACTCTTCGTACGCTACATTAAAACAGTTTGCATAACAGTAACTTTAGAATGACACTAGACTGATTTTCGTGGTGCTCTGTGACATAACAAAATTCCTCTATTTTTATAGCCATCTGATATGGACTTGAGATATGATAATCAACCAACTTGCATTTTTTTTTTAATGTGTCACACATCCCAGTTCCTATCCATACCCTTCTATGTGTGTGTAACTGCATGAAGTTTGGATGTGATGGGAGATAGAAATGTGAGGGACTAGCCAAAGATAGTGAGAGTATAGTGGGCTTGGTCAAAATACAACCTGCGGGAAAGTTAAGCAGAGAGATTGCCTCTGGGCTTCAGAAAAGAGTGACAGAGTCGAGAGTAGTCGTCGTGAAGTGGCAGGTACCAACAGGAGGGATTCACCTCTGGGCGGGTTGAATACGGAGATGTTGTCTGTGGAAGTCTGCCATGCTTCGGTATTGTTAGATGGCCTTCCATGGGATACGGACGTTGCTGCTTTGGAACTTTTGCCGATGTTGGATAAAAGGTATAAAATGAGTTATATTACCGTGAATTGCATTCGTAATGCGTCGTTTCGAGTCATACTGGAATCGCGGTGTAATTGCCGAGCACCTATCTGTGGGTTGTGGTGCACTGCCGCCAGTATAGCTATTTTATTACCTTCTCCTGTAACACGTTAACACGTTTGCTTTGTTTACTTTTGCCCGTCTGTACGCTGCCATCAGACATAAAGATGTTCACAGCCTCGTAAAAGAACGAACGAGAGTGAGCTTTCTCTGGAAAATGCCCGGCATCCAAGGCAACAGGAGCTTCAACAATCCACTTACGTTCTCCCTATATCATGATCGCTTCAATTTTTTCTTCTGTGGTTGCAACAATTGTCGTTCATTTGCACGCCTGTCCACCAAATTACAGGGAGGTGTGAAGGCAATAGACACTGCGCAAGTATTGTAATGTATAGAGTCGCTGTCTGCTCTACGTCTGCACGATACGTGAGCTCCGGTCGCAGTGTACTACATGCGTCGTAGTTCGCTATATAGTCACGGTGGTGGGTCGATCAGTCCCCTGCTCTATATGTCGGAGGAATATAACATTGCTTATGGGGTTTCCAATTACACGTTATGAAATACTGGCCTGTCCTACCGGCGCAGCACGGAGGTTGGGTCCCACGTGCCACTGGATATTCAAGCGCCATTGAGTAGCATGTCGTAAATTACGATTGTGTACTCATTTCTATTCCTCCGATTACAGCACCATCTTTGACGACGCGAGGAAAATGCTTCAGACAAAACGTATGTAGATTTTATCGTTGAATCGTAATCTGCAATAAAAAATGGAGCTTCCCATTAAGATTTCAAAGTTCCCCCCACTCCCCCGCCACCCACATACGGACGGGTATCGTTGGATGTACCCCGCCGAGACAAACGAATTAGAATTATAATTTTTTTTAGTCCGATGTGTAGTTTTCATGAAATGAACTCTCGTTTATTAGAATAACCTGTAAAACACTACACACTGAAGTACATCAGTCAAGCAGTTTGTGAGACTTCTGGGAATAATGTGTCCCCTTTTTGTATATTACGTATACATTTATATAATGCATATATTACAAATATATAGCCTATGTCTGTCCAAATGTACATAAGAGTCTGATGTACAAATCTGAAGTGAATCAATTAAGAACCTTTCCACACTCTTGGTTGCGGCATGCTTATACAGGGTGTTACAAAAAGGTACGGCCAAACTTTCATGAAACATTCCTCACACACAAATAAAGAAAAGATGTTATGTGGACATGTGTCCGGAAACGCTTAATTTCCATGTTAGAGCAGCTCATTTTGTTTCGTCAGTATGTACTGTACTTCCTCGATTCACCGCCAGTTGGCCCAATTGAAGGAAGGTAATGTTGACTTCGGTGCTTGTGTTGACATGCGACTCATTGCTCTACAGTACTAGCATCAAGCACATCAGTACGTAGCATCAACAGGTTAGTGTTCATCACGGACGTGGTTTTGCAGTCAGTGAAATGTTTACAAATGCGGAGTTGGCAGATGCCCATTTGATGTATGGATTAGCACGGGGCAATAGCCGTGGCGCGGTACGTCTGTATCGAGGCAGATTTCCAGAAGGAAGGTGTCCCGACAGGAAGACGTTCGAAGCAATTGATCGGCGTCTTAGGGAGCACGGAACATTCCAGCCTATGACTCGCGACTGGGGAAGACCTAGAACGACGAGGACACCAGCAATGGACGAGGCAATACTTCGTGCAGTTGACGATAACCCTAATGTCAGCGTCAGAGAAGTTGCTGCTGTACAAGGTAACGTTGACCACGTCACTGTATGGAGAGTGCTACGGGAGAACCAGTTGTTTCCGTACCATGTACAGCGTGTGCAGGCACTATCAGCAGCTGATTGGCCTCCACGGGTACACTTCTGCGAATGGTTCATCCAACAATGTGTCAATCCTCACTTCAGTGCAAATGTTCTCCTTACGGATGAGGCTTCATTCCAACGTGATGAAATTGTATATTTTCAGAATCAACATGTGTGGGCTGACGAAAATCCACACGCAATTGTGCAATCACATCATCAAGACAGATTTTCTTTGAACGTTTGGGCAGGCATTGTTGGTGATGTCTTGATTGGGCCCCATGTTCTTCCATAAAAGGTATAAAAATGAGTTATATTATCGTGGACAGCGCCGGCCGGAGTGGCCGAGCGGTTCTAGGCGCTACAGTCTGGAACCGCGTGACTGCTACGGTCGCAGGTTCGAATCCTGCCTCTGGCATGGATGTGTGTGATGTCCTTAGGTTAGTTAGGTTTAAGTAGTTCTGAGTTCTAGGGGACTGACGACCACAGATGTTAAGTCCCATAGTGCTCAGAGCCATTTGAACCATTTTTTTCAATGGAGCACGTTATCATGATTTCGTACGGGATACTCTACCTGTGCTGCTAGAACATGTGTCTTTACAAGTACGATACAACATGTGGTTCATGCACGATGGAGCTCCTGCACATTTCAGTCGAAGTGTTCGTACGCTTCTCAACAACAGATTCGGTGACCGATGGATTGGTAGAGGCGGACCAATTCCATGGCCTCCACGCTCTCCTGACCTCAACCCTCTTGACTTTCATTTATGGGGGGATTGAAAGCTCTAGTCTACGCAACCCCGGTACCAAATGTAGAGACTCTTCGTGCTCGTATTGTGGACGGCTATGATACAATACGCCATTCTCCAGGGCTGCATCAGTGCATCAGGGATTCCATGCGACGGAGGGTGGATGCATGTATCCTCGCTAACGGAGGACATTTTGAACATTTCCTGTAACAAAGTGTTTGTAGTCAAGCTGGTACGTTCTGTTGCTGTGTCTTTCCATTTCATGATTAATGTGATTTGAAGAGAAGTAATAAAATGAGCCCTAACATGGAAAGTAAGCGTTTCCGGACACATGTCCACATATCATATTTTCTTTCTTTGTGTGTGAGGAATGTTTCCCGAAAGTATGGCCGTACCTTTTTGTAACACCTTGTACATCACATACTTACACACACACACACACACACACACACACACACACACACTCATATATATAAGGAGGAAATGTGTATTAAGAAGGATGTATATAAAAACACACACATATTCGAATGCTACGTTGTGGCAAAACTTCAAGTCAATCCATCGACGACGACTTTTTGAGTTTTGCGAGTTAAAACATTCACAGGCTAGATTTTTATACAATAAGACTAGCTGAGTAATTGGCATTGCCTGGGTATTTATTCCAGTGTTCTCTTCGTCCGTCTCCAGCTTCCAAATCTCTCATTGCATTTCCTCCATCCCCTCTCTCTGTCCATTTCCTCCATCGCCTACTAGCTGTCCTTCTGCTTCTACCTCTCTCTCTGTCCATCTCCTTCCCCTCTCTTTGCCCTTCTCGTCCCCCCTCACTCTCCTCACCTACACCTTCCCCTCCCACTGTTCATTTCTTCCTACCTCCTTTCTCAGCTCATCTGCTCCTCTCCCTTTCTCTTTCCATCTCCTCCTCTCCTCTCTCTTCCGCCTCCTCTGTCACCTCTCTCTGCCCATCACTTCCTCCCCTTGTCTCTGTCCATTTCCTGCTTTTTCCTTTCTCCCCTCCTCCCTCTTTGTCCATCTTCTCCACTTCCCTTTCACTGTTCGTTTATCCACCATCTCTCTCAGTCCATCCCCTCCTCCCCTTTTTTCTCTCCAAGTCATCACCCTCTTCCCTGTAGGAAGAAATTGATTCTTACTCCCACAGTACTTACTTCCTGATAGTAATTATATATGTGTACCAAATTAGGTTTAAATCGAACCAGGGGTTTAGGAAGGCATTTACTAGTGGATTTACCCACGTGCACACATATAAAATACATTTCTCTTGCGTTTAATATATTTCTCGCATATTTGTACACATATTTTACCCATATCTATATCGACATTCACCCTGCAGTTGAATTGTCACTCAGCTCAATGCTTGTGAGGTCAAACGTATGGTGAACTGTGTGTCGTATAATAATAGAATTTTGCAGGTACATTCAAAGGTATAAGTGAAGACTGTCTGCGAAATTTGTTGCGAATAGAGTTCTTAGTACAGAAGAAATAAATTAAAACATCATGCATGATGCGATGATTTTTCACGCGTCTCACTGTTTCTGATGACAAGCTCCTGAACTATGTGTCGTGCAGTGATATACTTTTTAGATACATTCAGCACCCTATGTGGATAGGATAAATTAAAATGCAGTGCATGATTCAGCAGTTTTTCACGTATCTCAGAATGTAACGCCTATCTCGTGAACTACGATTACGTGTCGTATAATGATATATTTTTGTAGGTACATTCAGCGCCATGTGCGGATACTGTCTGCGAAATATGTTGCGAATAGAGTTCGTAGCAAAGCTGTAATAAATTGAAACATCGTGCATGATGCAGCAGTTTTTCACGCATCTCAGTGTTTGGGACGACAGATCTCTGAACTACATGTCGTACAATCACATACATTCAGTAGTAAATGTGAATGCTGTATGAAAAACTAGTAGAAAAGAAGTAGTAAATTACAACAGACTGCATGATGCGGCAGTTTTACGGCATTAACAGTGAGAATATAGTAAACGATACCCTTTCTTTCTTTCATAATTTTGTGGGGGTTGTCATCGAGAAAAGTTCCATAAAGGTTTGAAATTATGTGTAAAGGTTGTTGCAAGTGACTAAGTGCTCGTATCCCCAAATACTGGATGAACATACATTATGTGATTAAAAGTATCCGGACACCTGGCTGAAAATGACTTACAAGTTCGTGGCGCCATCCATCGGTAATGCAGGAATTCAATATGATGTTGGCCTACCCTTAGCCTTGACGACAGCTTCCACTCTCGCAGGCATACGTTCAATCAGGTTCTGGAAGGATTCTTGGGGAATGGCAGCTCATTCTTCACGGAGTGCTGCAATGGGGAGAGGTATCCATGTTGGTCCGTGAGACCTGGCACTAAGTCGGCGTTCTAAAACAACCCGAAGGTATTCTATAGGATTCAGGTCAGGACTCTATGCAGGCCAGTCCATTACAGGGATGTTATTGTCGTGTAACCACTCCGCAACAGGTCGTCCATTATGAACAGGTGCTCGATCGCGTTGAAAGATGCAATCGCCATCCCCGAATTGCTCTTCAACAGTGGGAAGTAAGAAGGTGCTTAAAACATCAATGTAGTCCTGTGCTGTGATAGTGTCACGCAAAACAACAAGGGGTGCAAGCCCCCTCCATGATAACACGACCACACCATGACACCATCGCCTCCGAATTTTACTGTCGGCACTTCACATGCTGGCAGATGACGTTCACCGGGCATTCGCCATACCCACACCGTGCCATGGGATGGCCACATTGTGTACCGTGATTCGTCGCTCCACAAGAAGTTTTTCCGCAGTTCAATCGTCCAATCTTTACGCTCCTTACACCAAGCGAGGCTTCGTTGGCATTTAGCGACGTGATGTGTGGCTTATGAGCAGCCGCTCGACCATGAAATCCAAATTTTCTCCCGTCCCACCTAACTGTCATAGTACTTGCAGTGCATCCTGATGCAGTTTGGAATTGCTGTGTGATGGTCTGGACAGATGTGTGCCTATTACACATTACGACCCTCTTCAACTGTCGGCGGTCTGTGTCAGTCAACAGACGAGGTCGGCATGTGAGCTTTTATGCCATACATGTCCCTTCACGTTTCCACTTCACTATCACATCAGAAACAGTGGACCTAGGCATGTTTAGAAGTGTGGAAATCTCGCGTAGAGACGAATGACACAAGTGACACCCAATCACCTGACCATGTTCCAAGTCCGTGAGTTCCGCGGAGCGCCCATTCTACTCTCTCACGATGTCTAATGACTACTGAGGTCGCTGATATGGAGTACCTGGCTGTAGGTGGTAGCAAAATGCACCTAATACGAAAAACGTTAGTTTTTGGGGGTGTCCGGATACTTTTGATCACATAGTGTATTTTGGCTACTTGTGCGATGCTAGCTGCGCTACACTATCAACCCCAACACTTATCCCATAGATAGGTAGGTGGGTCTTTCTCCCACAGCGATGGTGTCCAGACAGAAGGTTATCTGAGTACCAAGTTTTGTTGAAATCGGTCCAGATTGATACAGACACAGAAGCATAAGTACGTACACCCATTTTTATGATATGTATGGAATAGGCAAAACTGGTAACAGATGACAAAGACATTTGTCCTTGCACAAATGAGACCTGTAAGTTGCGATTTTTAACAGTTGGAGGCTGGGTCGTATGTGTTTAATGTTTCCATCCACATCTGCAACATTTCATTCTATTGCTTCCGAGTAACTTTTCCCCTTATGTTGCGCTAGTCATCTTATGTCGCTAGTGAAAATGTCAGACCTCATTACCACTGGATCATTTTCACTTTAAGGGGGTAAAATCTCGGGCATAAAATACTTTTATCGCATCACATGAACGCTAATAATTGGTTGAGATAGGAGGGCGGCTTACAGTTCCTTACATTAAAAACGTTATAAAAGTAAACCGCAAGTACGAAAATAATTTTAACGGGAGTTCCTACCATATCTTTCAACGAAAATAAATCAGAAGATTAAATACCATTTGCAATAGGTCAAAAACACTTAGTGTACTGACACAGACATTTGTAAAAGCTGGCCATCTCTTACAAGCTGGAATGGTGGCACGCATGGCCCTTCGTATACTTCCACTAGCCTGGAGCTACGAAGACGTCAGACGTGAATGGGACCGTAGCTACTGACTTTGGTTTGCTAATAGAAAAATACAGAGTTTTTAGATGCGTAATGCTTCAATCAGTTCTTCAGTACTTACCGCGTACTTGTTGAACAGTACCATGGTGTCCAGTATAGAAATTATTGGGCGAGATGGTTACAAAACGTCTGAGTGTGTCGATTCGTAGTGTCACTAGATACCAAAGTTTTTCTGAATGGAGGTGATATGAATTCATCTACAATGCTTCAGTAATTTGCTCGCATTCCCTGAAGAACGTCTCTTCCAATGAATAAGTGGAGTAGTTGATGTAGAACTTGCTCATAACGCTACTGCATCAAGCTAATTCGAATCTTTTGTGAATCCGAATGCAAATTAGTTGAACGGTTATTCCCTTTCCTCTTTGATTCCATGCAACGATATTCAGACACTCGGATTACAGCATTTGAGAGCTACACGCCATACCGATTCCTCATAGTATGTGATTATATACAGTTCTGCAATTCTCATGAGTTTTGTTTTGTGTACCTGATCTGTGGTGTATGATATAAGTCAGTCACAAATATCGTCCGCTGATGTTACATTTTTCAGAAGCGTTAGTGTTGTGTTGCGGATGGACGAGTTAAAGCCTAAATAACTATGGGGCATAGTCTTTCATTTTCATTCTCTTGCTTTATATAAGATGTGAGTATTGATAGGTCCCCAGGAAGAACGCGCTCGTGAGTCGCGATGAAGGTAAGTGTTCCAGAAGAAGACGCTCCGAAATCAGACCCTATCCTTCCAGTAGAGAGTTGTTTGGAGTGCTGGTGTCTGTCCTACGTAACACAAATTTCGCTCAGTCGCTTCACAGAATACAGTCGGTTCACGCTGGAGACAACTGTGGATCCGAACGTGCAAGAATGCCTAATTCACGAAGTGTAAAAGAACTAATATTTTGAATAATAAAAAGAAAGAATGGAAGTGAAATCCTTCCTCCAGTAAATATTCTGTTATGGTACATATCACTGCTTTCGACCACATTGTGTCTTAAACGATAATCGTTAACATTTTGAATTAAACATACGGATCTTAGGTTATTTCCTTTGCATTAGAGTCTCTTGAAGAACCTTTCGTTATTTCTTGTCATACTTTTCTCTTTCTTATCGTGCACATTTTCCCCCGGAATAAATTTCATAATACACACTGTGAAATAAATGTGTGTAGTTATTGAGGTGGATAACAACTGTTGTAAACAGTCGGAATAGTGAACAGCACCTCGGAATCAGACTCGAATATAAAATGAAAAGCTGTATCTCAGCATGAAAAACAAATGGTTACTGGGCTCACCGTAGCCCTTGTAACGTATTAACGGACTGTGTTGCTATGAAGCTTGTCAAAGCTCATGTAAGCAGAACGAAGCATCTGTAATTACGTCCACGTGTTAGCTTACCTTCATGTGCTGTCAAACGAGGACTTGTCAGCGGTAGTTTGTCAGCCCATGATCAAAATGAAACTGTATGATTCGCTGGCTTAATTAATTTTGGAGGAACAGCTTTAGAAGCAGATTATATTACCAGCGACCACATCAGGAGATGCTTTTATCCACCACATATTTCTTTTTATGCCAGCCAGAGTACGTGGAATGAAAACTATATAAATGAACTAACAGGACGCTGATACTTCTCCCAATTCTGTCAGAGATGTACATAATACGAAGTTTCTACGAGTAATGTGTTCATTTTAGGTTCGTTTACGTATCAGCAATTAAAAGTGAGTGTAGGGAACAAGTAATGTAACGAATGTCATATATGTATATCACCAATAATAATTACAGTTAACCTTTGCCTCGATTGCAATAATGTGGACTTAAGATCCATATCAACTGGGTAAGAATACTTGTTTGACGTCTAATTTCAAACGAAGTTGTACGATACGTCTGGAAGGCAATGCAGTGTTTACCTGCCATCACAAGCATATGCCATTGTCTAAATGGCTCTTATATTCATAAACGCGGCGTTAAAATGAGCTATACTAGAAACGAGTACGACGCATCACTGTTACTCTTCGTTCTAATTTTACCTCAAATATGTTATAACTCTATAGACTTGACGTAGCTACAAAGAGAACATTTTCAGTTATAACTTAGGTAATATTGCGTAAACGCAACGGTAGCGTTCTCGCTTCCCGCGCCCGGGTTCCTGGGTTCGATTCCCGGCGGGGTCAGGGATTTTCTCTGCCTCGTGATGACTGGGTGTTGTGTGATGTCCTTAGGTTAGTTAGGTTTAAGTACACTCCTGGAAATTGAAATAAGAACACCGTGAATTCATTGTCCCAGGAAGGGGAAACTTTATTGACACATTCCTGGGGTCAGATACATCACATGATCACACTGACAGAACCACAGGCACATAGACACAGGCAACAGAGCATGCACAATGTCGGCACTAGAACAGTGTATATCCACCTTTCGTAGCAATGCAGGCTGCTATTCTCCCATGGAGACGATCGTAGAGATGCTGGATGTAGTCCTGTGGAACGGCTTGCCATGCCATTTCCACCTGGCGCCTCAGTTGGACCAGCGTTCGTGCTGGACGTGCAGACCGCGTGAGACGACGCTTCATCCAGTCCCAAACATACTCAATGGGGGACAGATCCGGAGATCTTGCTGGCCAGGGTAGTTGACTTACACCTTCTAGAGCACGTTGGGTGGCACGGGATACATGCGGACGTGCATTGTCCTGTTGGAACAGCAAGTTCCCTTGCCGGTCTAGGAATGGTAGAACGATGGGTTCGATGACGGTTTGGATGTACCGTGCACTATTCAGTGTCCCCTCGACGATCACCAGTGGTGTACGGCCAGTGTAGGAGATCGCTCCCCACACCATGATGCCGGGTGTTGGCCCTGTGTGCCTCGGTCGTATGCAGTCCTGATTGTGGCGCTCACCTGCACGGCGCCAAACACGCATACGACCATCATTGGCACCAAGGCAGAAGCGACTCTCATCGCTGAAGACGACACGTCTCCATTCGTCCCTCCATTCACGCCTGTCGCGACACCACTGGAGGCGGGCTGCACGATGTTGGGGCGTGAGTGGAAGACGGCCTAACGGTGTGCGGGACCGTAGCCCAGCTTCATGGAGACGGTTGCGAATGGTCCTCGCCGATACCCCAGGAGCAACAGTGTCCCTAATTTGCTGGGAAGTGGCGGTGCGGTCCCCTACGGCACTGCGTAGGATCCTACGGTCTTGGCGTGCAACCGTGCGTCGCTGCGGTCCGGTCCCAGGTCGACGGGCACGTGCACCTTCCGCCGACCACTGGCGACAACATCGATGTACTGTGGAGACCTCACGCCCCACGTGTTGAGCAATTCGGCGGTACGTCCACCCGGCCTCCCGCATGCCCACTATACGCCCTCGCTCAAAGTCCGTCAACTGCACATACGGTTCACGTCCACGCTGTCGCGGCATGCTACCAGTGTTAAAGACTGCGATGGAGCTCCGTATGCCACGGCAAACTGGCTGACACTGACGGCGGCGGTGCACAAATGCTGCGCAGCTAGCGCCATTCGAGGGCCAACACCGCGGTTCCTGGTGTGTCCGCTGTGCCGTGTGTGTGATCATTGCTTGTACAGCCCTCTCGCAGTGTCCGGAGCAAGTATGGTGGGTCTGACACACCGGTGTCAATGTGTTCTTTTTTCCATTTCCAGGAGGGTAGTTCTAAGTTCTAGGGGACTGATGACCATAGATGTTAAGTCCCATAGTGCTCAGAGCCATTTGAACCATTTTTTTTTGTAAACGCAAATTTTTAATCGGAATTGCAGTTACGGTGTAAATAACAACATCAGCAGTAAGGTCATGAGTCATTCTTGCAACGTATAGTTAACAAGCAACAGCCTTGAGATATGGCTTTGCTAAAACTTTTTCATTCTCAATTTTGAACACAAGGCAGTAACCTTGATTACCGGCTTGAACTAATTATAGGCATCGTCAGAAAATGTAATTATTAAGAGGCGAAAAATTAAGATAAGCATCTTCCTCTGAGTTCAAAATTACTAACGCAAGGAGACTTGTCATTCCTATGAGACACTCTTCATCGTGGAATGTGTTAGGAATACGATTCGCTACAATTTGTTTCAAATTAAACTGTTACGGTTGTCTCTGTGTCTCATATACAAAGGAGTCTACATTAAACCACTTAGTGTCACTGATAGAACACCATACGATTGATAATGATAACTTGTTATAACGTTGTTCAATGCGCAATTTAAACCATTAAATATCAAATCACACAGCCGACAGTATAGACATTAGAGTCAGGCAAAATGTTACATATCGAACATACCTGTAAAATGTCCGGCCGTTGAACAAACAAACATTATAGTAAAAACTGGTTAAAGAATGATAGAGCCATATAGATGATTACTTCATATGAGTGAAAGAGTATTAATTTACACACAGATTAAATTAATCGGACAGCAACGAGTCTTGCTACGTGGTTCTCACAGCCAGTGAAGGGTATAGCCTTTTCCTATAACGTGAGATACAGACTGTTGCGTCACCTGCCGATAGGCAGTGTATAGCAAGTCCATCCCGCCTATCTCCCCTTAAGACAACACATACAATAAACGATTCACATCTTAACAATAAGTGTGAATATCTTATATCCTTAAACACGTTAAAACAAACTTTGCAGCTGCATTCACAGAGAGGGAGAAACACAAGCTGACACACAGGGGGACAAATAAGTGATACTGCCATCATTTGGAGCACTTACCGGGTGAAAAACATATCAGTTGAACAACCTCATTAGACAGTTTAATGCAAACTGTTTCGGCCAAAACTACTGCTGGAAGGACAAGGAGTGGTAGAACCAATCGGGCCTTGTCCACACAATCAGAACAATAAGAAGACATGTCATGAAGAAATCACGTTTAAAAATAATGTAGAGCGTTGAAACTCAACCTGCATAATGTTTCATTAGCTGCATGGTTCTATGTATAGGGTGCTTAACATAGATGTCATCAGCGCACTTAATAAACTAATTTGAAACGCATATGACTAATTAATTTTAAACCACGTTTCAAAATGTCAAACATGATGTATAAATCTGGTCTAACCTGCTCCACTCTTAGTCACTCGCACTTACATTTACATACAGAAACAAAAGTAATACGAGACACTTTTATTTTGAAAATTTTATTCTTAAAATGCATGGGGTATAGTTGCTCAATATCTACAACAAAGCAATGGGAACCTTTGACTGGCTGTTCACTGGGAAAAAAATAGAACGAGACACTCATTTTAATAACACATCATAGTCTCCTAACACCGAAGGCAGATCTATTGGTAAGCCGACTGCAGTCCATATATTTAGATGAAAACATATTCAGTTAAATGTGGTGTACTGAGATCTGCTCAACATAAGAGCTGCACGCTGGAGGGTCCTCTGGTATTGGGATCTGCGGAAGTTCAGTGCCCACTGGAGGACATGGATCTAGATGGTCGACAAACGCTGCACTCACATGGCGAGCGCGTCACCTGCCTCGCCCCGTGAATACACCGGCCAATAGTGTTCGTCACATCCGGTGTAAGTACAATCGCCCAGCGAACGGGCAGTCAGATCTGTACCCGAGCCTGATATCGTAGGTTACTATTATCGTTATACTACTGACTGTTCAATAACAACTTCGCTTATCACTCGGTTCTTCTCTCCACTCGCATTTCGGATTGTATCTCTCTTTGTTCTTGTGTTCCTGGCCTGATGACATCATTATGGCGAAGGTTTTCATTTTGTATCTCGTTTTGCATAGATTGTTGTAGGTTTGTCCTGCCTGTGTATTTTCCGCTGTCAGTCAGCTGTTATTAGCTCGACTACCACAGGGTATCGTGTTCTCTTCCGCATGAGCCTCCTCCGCCTTGGGGCTTCACCCGTTTCTCTCCTGGGTTCTGACGAGTGCGCTGATATCCAGTTACGCGCGGTTGTACTATTGGCGACAAGGAAAAAGGAACTTTTTCTTTAGCATGGATGCTACAAAAATTGATTTGCCTGCTGGAGTAACTGAAGCAGCTAACGCAACACCAGCAGCTACATATGGACTTGTTACAAAAGTCCTTCAGCTTGAGGCGGTCAAACTCCAAGCGCTAGAGACCACGTTGCTTTAGGCCTCAGCGCCCCGTTCAATGGACGCTCCCAAACGTCCTCCATCGTTTCCGCCTTTCAGTGACGCTACAGAGGACTGGGACACATATCTGCATGGACTGAAGCAGCATATAATTGCACTTCATGTTACAGACGATTTATTGCAGCGATCGTGATTTCTGACATGGTCGTCACCAGTCACGTTTATTCTGCCCCGAAAATTGCCGCCTCTGTCTGACTCCGTCGCGCTCTCTTTCCAGGAGACGGGAGTTTTGTTGACTATCTGTTGTTCCCAGGGATATCATGTTGTTGCCTCCAGCACCAAGTTTCACCAATACCATAAACAGCCTAGACAATCATATCGCTCCTGTGGCAGTGAATGGGAAAGTCTCAGTCACAAATGCGATTTCACTCGCACCAATCAAAGCTGCAAGGCTTCGTATGAGAACCCTTTGATTCGTGTCGTCTTGGTTTAGCTAGCACTTGATTTGGATGTGCAGGCAGCGGCATTGAAACTTGATAGCTCTTCGTTGGAGAGCATTTTTTCCATCGCACAATTGTTCGGTATTACGCAGGTGGCTAAGGAATGACTCATTTGATGACCGCAAGTTGCGCCACCACGCTTTTCACACCGACGTTAGAACCAAAAGGTTGCAGCAAAGTTATCATTCGTCTTTGTCCGACGTTTCCATAGTATACGAGCCTCCAGTCGCCCCTTATACGCGGTCTCGGGGCCTCTCCCTCGTGCCCGTAGATTTTCCAGATCGCTAGGGGTCGCGGACTGCTGTGGCAGAAAGGGGCTCCGTGTGTCGATGCCGCGCGACCTGTTCCCATCTCGCCCCAGGGTGCACCACGACACCATACATGTGTTGCAGTCGGTAATCAGATTGGGCGACCCCTCCACGCGAAAATTGTTTCTCATGCTTTGCATTTGCCACCAGGACGTCCGTTTCCAGGCAGCCACGGGAGCCACCGTCTCTTTGTAAATCAGGTGACGTATGCACGAATGAACTCGACCGTGTTGTTCCCACCCTTGCGGCGTTTGGTGGCCTATGGGGACGGTTCTGTTCCTCTTCGTGGGTAGTTCTCAATCACTGTTGCTTACATAACGCGTTACTGCCCTCATTACGATATCTGTCATCGAGCACTAGTCTGCGACCAACATTTTTGATCTCGTCGTTTTTATGTTGTTTACGTTTTCTATATCCAATGAAGTCAAGGACGTTTGAACTGCAGTCCCTTTTCAGGACCTGGAGAGTCTCTGCACTGCGTTTGCATATTTATTTCAGGCAGAAGTGTGCTGTGCCTCAGACTTTATACATAAGCCTTCAGCCACACAGCGAAGCAGCTAAAAATACTTAGGAAAGGCAAGGCTTTCGGTCCAGTTCGTTTACTATACTATTATTTAAACTAGTTGTCACTTGACAGGCAACGGGCTGCAGGGCTCCCGCCACCAATAAACCAATGGCAGCCGGCGCTGTCGGCTGCCACTGCGTTGCCACTTCGCTCTGCTGAGCTGACTAAGGCATTGTGCCAGCCAGGCCTCAGCGAGCCGTTGTAGACGTGCGGGTGAGAGATTTGAGTGACTTGTAGCTTCGCGTGTTTACGATGTTGGATGAAAGCAGTCGCAAGAGAGGGAGGCCGAGGCTGCACACTCCTCGGAAACCTCCAAAAAGTGGCAGACATGGCGTCGTTATACGCAGTCAGGCGCGTGAATACGTGTGTTCCTTAAGGGAGTATTTTGAGAGAGAGAGGGATGCAGGACGGCCTCTCGTTCCTTTGGATAAGGTGGTGGAGCGAACTGCGGCTGCTCTGCAAGTTAGCGAACGATCTGTAATAAGAATCTGCAAGGAGAAATTCACGAAAGAAGGCTCAAGTGACTCATCTTAATTGGAGACACCTGCGAAAAAGAGGCGACTAGAGAAGAGGGTCACAAAACTTGACTCTTTTCAGGAAGATGCCATTTGTCGTCAAATATACGCATTTTATTCGAGGAAGGAGTATCCAACACTCAAAAAACTACATGCTACCTTCAGAGCGGCTGACCTGTTTCAGGGTAGTAAATCGTCTTCGTTACGAGTCGTGAAAATGTTATGATACCTCTTATAAATCCATCTCTGGCAGAAAGTTACTAATGGAACGCCAAGATATTGCAGTCTGGCGATGCCGCTTTCTTAGAGAATTTTTGGGGACAAATTTTGATGATATCGTTTGGCTTGATGAAACGTGGGTGAATGCAGGACACAGTTTTAAAAAAGACTGGACAGACGGTACCATCAGCGGTAGTATGACAGCTCCGATCGGCAGAGGAAAAAGGATAATTGTAGCACATGCCGGAAATTCAAAAGGTTTCATTCCAAATTGTCTGCTGCTATTCAGTTCAAATAAGACCTCCGACTACCACGAAGAGATGAACCACAATACTTTTGTGAAATGGTTTGAAGGCTGTGTGCTCCAGAGCTTAACAAAAACCTCTATCATTGTTATGGATAACGCTCCTTATCCCTATGTAATACAAGATATAGTACCCACAAAGGCAACGAGGAAAAACGTCATTGTTAGATGGTTACAGAAACATATGGTACAGTTCGACAGTAATTTGACAAGGGCATAATTATTAGAACTTGTATCGCAACACAAACCAAAGAACCGGATTTACATTGTGGATGAACTAGCAAAAAAATACGGGCATAAAGTGCTCAGATCGCCTCCTTACCATTGCTATTTCAACGCAATAGAGCTGATTTGGGCTCAGGCTAAACGGAATATTGCTGCAGAAAATAAGAAATTCACGCTAACCGAAGTGGAACGCCTATTGAAAGAGGCAGTTGAAATTGTGACATCGGAAGACTGGCAGAAGGTAGTGCATCACGTGAAAGGAGTGATACAGGACGCATGGAACAATGAAGGTATCTTGCAACAAAGTGTCGAAGACTTGTGAAACTTACTGGCAGATTAAAACTATGTGCCGGACCGAGACTCCAAATCAGGACCTTTGCCTTTTTCGGGCAAGTGCTCTACCAACTAAGCCACCCAAACACGGCTCACGCCCCGTCCTCACAGCTCTACTTCTGCCAGTACCTCGTCTCCTACCTTCCAAACTTTACAGAAGCTCTCCTGCGAACCTTGCAGAACTAGCACTCCTGAAAGAAAGGACATTGCGGAGACATGACTTAGCCACAGCCTTGGGGATGTTTCGGTCTGGCACACAGTTTTAAACTGCCACGAAGTTTCACATTAGCGCACACTCCACTGCAGAGTGAAAATCTCATTCTGGACACATCCCCAAGGCTGTGGCTAAGCCATGTCACCGCAATATCCTTTATTTCAGGAGTGCTATTTCTGCTAGGTTCGCAGGAGAGATTCTGTAAAGTTTGGAAGGTAGGAGACGAGATACTGGCAGAAGTCAAGCTGTGAGGACGGGCCGTGAGTCGTGCTTGGGTAGCTCAGTTGGTAGAGCACTTGCCTGCTAAAGGCAAAGGTCCCGAGCTCGAGTCTCGGTCCGGCACACAGTTTTAATCTGCCAGGAAGTTTCACATCAGTGCACACTCCGTTGCAGATTGAAAATCTCATTCTGTCGAAGACTTGATTATATCTGTCAATACGAGCAGCGACACGGATAGTTCCACTGACTCTGAATTAAGTGGTGTTTTCGCATTACCTGATTAGTGTGTAGTGTACTTACTGCCATTAAATATTGTGTTTGTGAATTTATTTCGATCAATTCGTATTCTTCTTGTGAGACTAAGAAATACTGTTTAGCCGCCTCTCGTCACCTCCTTACGGTAAGTTAGACTGAATTTTAATTCTATTTCATTTTGTATACACACCAAGATGTTATTCAATGTGTGTAATAGTTTTCGAGATTTGCAATCTAAAGAAGAAAATTTTTCCGGACGTGAAAATTTCTCACACTTCAATAGTTAATGTAACAACGGCCCTAATTAAAATTAAGAAAAGATATCTGATGTGCTTATAGATACCACTGAGACCGATACTGTGCGTAAATTTCAAAATATTTACATAACATTTATAGGAGATAGAGATTTTAAACGTCACACTTGTTTCGAGTTCAGTACTGATAGGGTTGCTTAAAAACGCTGTTTTCAAAAATTTATATACGGGAAACGTAATGCACTACGAAAACTTTTAAGGATTCTTTGCCGATTGCACTATTTTGGTAATGAATGGAAAAAAAAAACTTTGCTGTGACACCAATAGTTTTTCAGTAATGACGTGATAAGTTAGAAGCTGTTTGCGAAACCGAGAATTTAAATGGATTCAAACAAATTAACGTAACTCTTGTCCTAATTAAAATTAAGAATAGATATTTGACAGATTGAGAGACATTGTAGAGATATACATCATATGCGGGTTTGAAATTTTTTACTTACTTTTTGTGGAAGATACAGGCTTTAAAACGATTTTCTATCGCCGGGGGTAGCGATGCGCTGAGGCGGCTGCCTCCAGCCAGTCCTTGACGTGACAACGTCGTAACTTCGCAGCGCAAACAAGTGACAACTACTTTAAATCAGACTGTAGTCAGATTCCTTGCAGAGTATGCTGACACAATAGCTCCATACTAAAAAATCATATGTAACTGCTCGCTCGTAGAAAGATCTATATCCAAAGACTGGAAAGCTGCACAAGTTACACCAATATCCAAGAAAGGAAATAGGAGTAATCCGCTGAATTACATACCCATATAGCTAACGTCGATTTGCGCTCGAATAATATGAATCACCATGAAGAGAACGATTTGCTGACACATGTTCAACACTGATTCAGAAAACATAGTTGCTGTGTAACATAAGTTGCTCTTTAATCTCACACGCCGGCCGGTTTGGCCGTGCGGTTCTAGGCGCTTCAGTCTGGAACCCCGTGACCGCTACGGTCGCAGGTTCGAATCCTGCCTCGGGCATGGATGTGTGTGATGTCCTTAGGTTAGTTAGATTTAAGTAGTGCTAAGTTCTAGGGGACTGATGACCATAGATGTTAAGTCCCATAGTGCTCAGAGCCACTTGAACCTTTTTTTTAATCTCACGAAGTAATGAGTGCTATTGACAGGGGACGTAAAATTGATACCGTGTTTTTAGATCTGCAGGTGTTTGACACCATTCCTTACAAGCGACTTCTAATCAAATTGAGTACCCATGAAGTCATTTAAGTCATGTAAGTCGTCACGTAAAGTCATCAGATGATCAAAACGGAGTGCAGAATGATTTAGACAAGATATCTGAATGGTACAAAAAATTGTAATTGACTCTAAATCATGAAAAGTATGAAGCTATACACATGAACACTAAAAAGAATTCGCTAAATTTCAGTTACACGATAAATCATACAAAACTAATGCCTTTAAACTCAACTAAATAATACTGGATTACAATTAGGAATAACGTAAATTGGAATGATCACATAGAAAGTGTTGTGGGGAAAGCAAACCAAAGACTGCGATTTACTGATAAAACACTTCGAAAATGTAACAGGTCTGCTAAAGGGGCTGCCAACACTACACTTGTCTGCTCTCTTCAGGAGTACTGTTGTGCGGTATGGGACCCGCATCAGATAGGATTGACGAAGGAAATCGAAAACGTTCAAGGAAGGGCAACTCGTTTTGTATTATTGCTCAATATAGGAGAGAGTGCCACAGACTGATACACAAGTGAAGGTGATAGTCATTACAACATAGGGGTTTTTCACTGCGGTAAGATCTTCCCATGAAATTTCAATCCAAATTTCTCTTGTAGTGCGAAAATATTTTGTTGGGGCCCATGTACATAGAGGAAAACAATAATGATAATAAAATAAGACAAATCAGAGCTCGCACAGAAAGATTTAAGTGTTCGTTTTCCCTGCAAGTTTTTCGAGAGTGGAACAGGCCCTAAATTGTGACTTGCCGAGTAACATGTAGATGTAGATGTAGATGGGCTACTCCAGTAGTCATCATGAGTGATCACAATGTTTCTCTACTATTGTGTAGAGATTTCAAGGTCACAAATAAATGACCAATCACAGGTTGAAACTTATCCTATCCCCTGTTGGGCGGGAATGCTACTGTAAGATTGACCACGCCAACGCTTATCTCCAGTTACTCATAGATGAGGAATCGCAGAAAATCGTTGTCACTAATAAGCCTTTTGGGTTGTGCAAGTACAAGCGACTCCAATTTGGCATTGCCTGCGACTCCCAGATGTTGCGCTGGCGATACATTCTGCATCCCATTGCACGCCCATCGCCAGCGATGTCCTGATGAACACTGCTGGACATCCTCCCTTCCTGTAGCCGGCAGTCGACAGTAACCAGCTCCACTGTTACTCCTATTTCACCCCAACTGCACCGTCCGTGGTGTTTCCGCCCATATGCAGCTATTTCGGTATGACGGATCTGGTATCAGGCTTCGCGGAAATTGAATGCTGGCTGGAGGGCACGGGCCTAGATGGCTGACAGAGAGCACAGTACCACTGCAGCGAGTGCACCACCGATCTCTCCACGTGGATACGTGGCCAATAGTGTTCCTCCTAGCTGGTATAAATATGGCCAACCAGTGAATAGTCCGTCATTTCTGTGCTTTCTTCAGATGTCATCGCTGTACTACGGACTGCTCGATAACAACCTTGCTTAGAACTCGGTTCTTCTGTCTGGTCGCTTTCTGGATTGCGTCTCTCTTTGTTCTTGGCCTGTTAACATCGTTGTGGGGAAGGCTTTCGCTTTACACCTCGTTTTTGTATATTTTTCATTCGGTTCGTTCTAAACTGTGTCTTATCCGTCGTCAGTCAGCCGTGTTTAGCTTGATTACCTCTTCGTATCGTGTTCTCTTTCGCGGGTGGTTCATCTACTTTGCAGGTTCACTCATATCTCTCCAGGGTTCTGACACATGTGGTGATATCTGGTTACTAGTGGATATAGCAGGTTGTGTCGCGGAAAGAGGAATCGGTGCGTTAGAGGACACTGTACTACGAGGAGGCGCGTCAAAAGTACTTTCAGCTCAGTGTTTGGAAGGAGGAACGCCACAATAATGTCATTTGTTTCATTGACCGCAGTTTGTTGTTTCTCAGCCGTACCCACTGTCCCTCTGAGAGACACAGGATCCTGTACTTCAACAGAATTAAATATTTTCACCTTGAATGAAAAAATGAAAAAGTATCGTGAAAATTTGAGACAGTACCTCATGAGAATGACAGGTCACACAATTCTCCAGAAGGTCGTAAACTATAAGACGAATGGGAAAAGATATATTGGAAGTGCTCGGGAAAGACAGGAATGATTTTGTTTGTGAATTGAGAATAAGCAGTTGCCTAATGCTTGAAAGGAAGACGACTATTAATTAGCTACTTCATCTGCTGCTTTATTACTTCGAATGCCCAAATATCCTGGTACTGAGCAGAATGACACCTCCTTGCCCTGAATCTGTGGCTGTAAAAGAAGTCGTCGATCATCTGGATTTGTTTTTCGATAGGTACATGTTAAGCATAGCGTGAAGAACACTTAGGGAGTCAATACAGATGAGGGGTTTTGGAGGATGATCTTGTCTGCTCCAGCGCTTTCAAGATCGCATTTAATTCAACGTCATACACTGTGAATCGATTAGATAAGCCAATCTCGAAGAAATATTTCGGAGGAGGAGGAGAGGAGAATAGTGTTTAACGTCCCGTCGATATCGAGGTCATTAGAGACAGAGCACAAGCTCGGATTAGTGAAGTGACTGTGCCCTTTCGAAGGAACCGTCCTGGCATTTGCCTTAAGGGGTTCGGGGAAACCACGGAAAACCTAAATCAGGATCGCAGGACGTGGGTTTGAACCGTTATCATCCCGAATGTGAATCCAGTGTGCTAACCACTGCGCCACCTCATTCGGTGGAATGTTTAGTAAACCACACAACGCAGCTGATGTAATCACTTACTTAGATATATAAATGTAAACTGCTCAGTAATTGCAGTGCTGTGTTAAAATTCTGTAAAACATAGATTTAAAAACATGCTCCAGGATAGAATTCTTTCTGTGCTCTGATAAATTAAAATTTCTTGCCCTGCTCTTCAATTAAGGCTGTGAACGACCTCAACCTCGTAATGCGTTCTTAATGAAATCCAACTACATCCTGTTCCACACGAATGTCAAGTGGCCTCGTTGCTAGTGGTTTTTTTGTGCATAATCACTCGGCTGGTGGGCGAACCACAGTATAGAATGCCGGTGAACTGTGGGACCGGGAGCAGGCAGCATACATGTCACATCACAAGGATTTGACACTGGATGAAAAGTGGTAGCTCACCATCCTCAACACAGAGGCTGGAGAATGAGACTGGTCTTATACGACCCTGTTACCAGGCTTATCTCTTCAAAGTTAATACCATCGATTGCTTTAAGTTAAATGATGAACCAGCTGAGACATAACCATGCATTCAGAGTAAAGCCGTGTTGACACAAAAGCCTTGTAAAACTGAAGTAGAAATGTTGTCTCCTGCCCACAACCTTTTGCAGAATATTTTAACATAATTAATGTCTTTAGATCTTTATATTCTTCAGATGCGGTAACTACTCAGCCACATCCAAATGTGAGACCATGAAACCCTTGAAACTTTTAAAATTTAGAACAGTGTCTTTCATTTTAAGAATGGGTTGGTTAAGGGGACATTGTATGTCCTATGCCGACAATGTCAAATTATAGAATTTTATGGCTCATTATCTTGGAAACTTTTTAAGACACCAACTTACAATTTTCCACAATTATTGGGCTGCACAGTCACACATCAACATTCAAAATATTATTTGAAGGTCTCACAATTCCCTGATTTTAATTAATTATATATCAAAATGTTCAGGAAAGTCCAAAGCACATTATCGAGTAAAAACAGAAAATGTCAAATTTCAACGAATTTCACATACAATGTCCCCTTAAAAGGACGGTTCGTAATACTGAAATTAATACAAACACTTTTCTCTGAAGCAAATGTAATACCTGTACCATCTGGAAATTCCCCAAATGCCTTATCGTCAGCCGCAGCTGACGAGTAGTAATTGCAGGGTTGGACGAGAAGCAAGATATAGTAAAGTCGTCCACAAACAATTAACATTGAATTGGAGACTGAATTATGGTTGTAGTACTGTTGATTAGAATACCACACAAAGTCGTGTTTAAGCAGATCACCGACGAACATAATTCTACTGCTCAAATCACTGTGATGGAGCATCGCTGAACCGAGACAAAAATAAAGAATCAGTCGTGGAGCTATTTGGGGATGTTATCCTACTAAGTAGTGCCATAGACCCTCCCAGGATTGCCGGCTGGAGTGGCCGAGCGCTTCTAGGCACTACAATCTGGAACCGCGTGACCGCTACGGTCGCAGGTTCGAATCATGCCTCGGGCATGGATGTGTGTGATGTCCTTAGGTTAGTTAGGTTTAAGTAGTTCTAAGTTCTAGGGAACTGATGACCTCAGAAGTTAAGTCTCATAGCGCTCAGAGCCATTTGAACCATTTGAACATCTCATGTTTGGACACTGTACCTGTGAGATGCTGTCAGATAAGGAAAGACTGTAGTATTCCAACTTCTAACAGGGCTTGGTTGTCGAGGGCTGAATGATATGCCATAAACCTAAATTTGAGGTGCCTATGTAATTCCTGATGCAGGAATGACACTAGCTGAATATGTGTTCCAATGTCTTTTCTGTATGGCTAATGAAGACCATGCTATGCTAGTCACTGGGCAACATGTGTTCTTTCCCTGGTTTCAGGAGGGGTTCTAAAATGACAACCTCTACTTGCTGGGACAGTCTACAGTCAGTCATATGTTGTTAAAAAGTGATACAAGGATATTGTTTCCTTTCTTTTTGAGGTAATGCTACATGGTCTACTGGATTCGATTCTTACCTCATGCAGTCTCTTTGACCTAGGACAATGCACAAACCAGCTCTTACATAGAGAGAGGTAGTTGTATTCCTTGGAGGATTCTTCCCACCCCACTCCATTAACGTCAGACGGTGGCGGAAAAGTGCATGTCGGTTTTCTGTGGCAGTGGCGAAGTGAAGTACACTGCTAATTCCTGTGTGATGTTCCAAGTGGAGATAGTAAATATCCCTGCTTCAGTACAGTCGTTGCAGTGCCCTGCAGCGATTCCCATATATTTTCCATTTGGCTACCGATGCCTTTGAAGATCTAGTGAAACCATTTCCTCACCTGACCTTTTCTTGCTCTCTTCAATTATTGTTCATACCTTTGCCCTAGTGACCGAAAAAGGCTGCAAGGCTCGCTGCAAATGATTCATATCTAAACCAACATATAGCCATGGGTCTGAAACTAACTACCAAGTAACACTCTTTGTTACAGCATGGAACATGTTGCCATTGAAGCCAAGCTGACAGACCTACCTCACTGACTACTCCATATTGAGCAGCTTCTGTGAGAGAAAGAGAGCATAAAGTAAGGCGTATGGTAGATAATGTCCCTACCGTAGAGATTAAGTACTTGCCACCATCAGTATTAAGAAGACAAGTCTTCTGACACAATGAGGCTTTCAATAACTCAATCTATGGGGCCAGTTGATGATATCCCAGAGCATTTTATCTGCAATAAAATCTCGTAGAAGTGGGAATTTTAGTGGGAGATATGAGATCAAGCTAGAAAGAGACTCTCTGTCAATACATCACTGGATGTCAGACAAAGTGTAGCTTGGTATCTAATGTATACTTTTGTTGCAACTGCTTGAATAGCTGTTCTGAGAGGAAAGTCAAGTGTCATTGGAAAACATAGCTACTAAATCATTAGCCGTTTCAAAGCACCAATATACTTATGGTTTGTTGAGAATAATCATTTTTGTGGTAAGATGGCTGGAGTTACAGGTGGTAGACAGGGAAATTACTTATAAGAATTTTCTCTCTTACCGTAAGTGGGCTGTATATTCAATTATGATTCTAGACTACAAATTCTGTAGGTGTGGAAATGTACTAAAGCCTAAAGGATTATTCTTTTAATTATAACTTTGGATATTATTAGCTTATTTAAGTCCTTATTGTAGTGAAATTAATCATATTGTTCAAATTATAACTGATATAGCAAGTAGAAATCTTGAGTCCTGAGACTCAATTTTCATTGCACATGAATTGTCACTGCACAATATAATAATGCATGAAAACGTGATTCACATAATGGTAAAATGTAGTTAATAATACTGTGGTTTTTTAAGTTGTTACAGTGTTTTCTATAAGAGATTGTTTAACAATTCATTTTAGTAAAAATTCAAGAAAAGGTGGATCACCACAAAGGGATAAAAGTTATAAAAATATTATGAATTCAGTTTATGATTTTATTTTGCTTGCTAAGTGGAATGGATTTATAAGAAAATAAATTTATTTGCTTGTGCAATAACAATATTATTAATCTTATTAGTGAATAGATACTAAAAAACTTCTCATTTTTTCTCTGTCAAATAATGATTTCTTCATTCGTCCTAGGTGTCTAATTGATAGGTATACTAGGACTTGTAATGATGTTTGATTTAAATCTCCTATTGCTCCAACAATAATTCTTAAGGTAGTATCAGTTACAATAAATGTTCTTAATGGGATACAATATGAAAGCACTACTACTGGAGCAATTTTCTGTATTGTTATTAATGTTAAACACTTATTTCAACTTGATGATCCCATTACTATGGAATGTGAAAAGGGAATAGAACTGCTCCAATGTTTAACAATACTCTAATTCACAGTGTTATGGATGCGATGAGTCGTCCCTCTCATCCTACTGGATATTTCTTTTTAATCAATAAAACTGAAAATAATATTATTGTTGATGCTGCCACTTGAACAATAAAATATTTCATTGAAGATTCATTTGTGACAATAGTTTTACTTCTCTTTAATGGGGTGCCAATGAGAGTACGTGTAAGTTCATCTCGAGTCCTGTTCAAACTCCAGATCAAAAGATCGATAAGATGGACAGGACTGTTCATGTCAGTAATGTTGATAGGAAGAGAAGTTTTGTAGAGATGTTACTCATTAAAAAGGATATGACTGATACCTCACAGGCACATATTTCTTATATATATATATATATATATATATATATATATATATATATATATATATATAGTAAAATAGTCTATTACTATTAGTGACTTAAAGTTTAAAATGATATGTTAATTTATTTATATTAAGATAAAACAAAAATGAGAAATATGTGCCTGTGAGCATATAATTAAATACATTACACAAAAAGTGTACATACACAAATTAAAAAAAGCTTGAACTTTTCTATTAAATAACAAATAATGGAGTGCCCGATTAAAAGATTTTCTTGATACAGCAAATCATATGAATAATAAATCAGTATTACATAAGGTAGGCTTAAACAACTTCCTTTTTTATCAAAATGTTATGTGCATCATACACCTTAATGTGATATGAAAAGGTAAGCTACCTAATGTATTGGGTTCATGTCCCATTTATAGAGGTATCAGTCATATCCTTTTTAATGAGTAACACACACACACACACACACACACACACACACACACACACACACACACACACACACACACACATATATATATATATATGTATATATATATATATATATATATATATATATATATATATATATATATATATATATATATATATGTATATAAAGCTGAAACTATCGATTTTTAGAGAGACAGAAATTAATGGATAATAAAATGTTTACACAAATGTAATTATATATTTTACATTAATTATATTTGGTAAACAAAATAGAATAATTTGATTAATACAATTATTACCTTAACCAAACAAGTATTTTAATTATAATAATATAACTATATCAATTAAATTTCTTAGTATACATAAATATATATATGTATATTATTACAATAAAAGTAATTTTATATTTATAACATATTGCATTGAAGTATTGTTTATGTAACTTAAATAATTAATATTATTAATATATCCTGGTTATTATTAGAAAAGAAAGATTAAATCTTAAGGATAAGAAGTAACACAAGTTCTGCATTTATCTTTACTTACATGTAATGAAGATGTTGATGTGGTGATGCTGAGTCTGCAGTCTAATTTTTTTAATTTATTATTTTTTCTTTCTTACATTGAACTTTCTGTGATTTTATAAGTCAATTTACTCTACTTGTTTAAATGGATCTTTTGCATACTCAATAGTTATATACTCCCTTATTTATTCACTTTCTCTTAGTATTAGTTGCTAGTTTTGTTAGACTACTTGTTCCTTACATAATTATTTGATTTAATTATCAAGTCACTTTTGAGTTAGCAATTGATTTAGTAATCGCATAATTCATCCCAGCAGTCATGTTTATATGACTGATACACGTAGATATTATTGGTGAAAACAGTTATCTATGATTTAAGAGTTAAATTACACTGGTGTTCAAAATTAAGGCTACAAACGAAAATTTTGCAAGGTTGCCTTCATTTTGCCACAAAACAGTAAAAACAGGTGATAGCAAAATAGAGACAATGTAAAGAATATGATATGTAAACAACTGCAACATGGATAACAGTAGATGAAAATATACTTCGTTTTTTACATCTTAACAGATTTGCACACACATTGCAACAACTGTTTAATGTCCTCACTATGGGGTGTGACCACCTTTTGCTGCAATACAGGTTAGACAACGATGGGACATGCTGTGAATAACATCACCAGAGTCATGTTGAGGCAATAATGGCCATTTTTCTTGTAGAGTTGCTCGCAAGTCTTGGAGAGTGGTTGGTGGGTGTTGGTGTAATGCAGCCCATCTCCCTAATGCATCCCAGACATGCTCTATGGGATTTAGGTCAGGAGAGCGAGAAACCATCGCCATGTTTGCAGTATCTTCCGCTTCCAAGAAAACATCAACCACTCATTTTCTCTGAGGTCGAGAACTATTGTCCATCAATACCATGTCTGCGTGCACAACCCTCAACCTTACATAAGGTCTCGTCATGATACCTGACAGCAATTAAACTCATACAATTTCATGAAGAGGTTTTTGAGTGGTCAACACAATCCCTGCCAACACTATTAACGATCTTCTTTGATATCGGTCTTTTTCCACAGTGTTAGGGTCTCGAAATCGTGTTCCACATTCTGTTCCAGTGGGAATCCATTGATCATCACTCTCCAGACCAAATTGTGACTCATCTGTAAAGAATGTAGGCCCACTCTTTGACTGTCCAGTTGGCATGTTGATGATGTTGATGATTCCCCTTTAGACGTTCCCTTCTGTGAAGCTGCATCTGAGGTACACATACAGCAGGTCTCTGACAATAAAAGCCACTCTGTCAAAGCATTCTCTACATCGTTTGCCTCGATACAACACTTTCAGTGGATGCTGCGAGGTCCAATGCCAGTTGCTGCACAGTACTAGGGTAGTAACGTCATGCCCTTACAGCCAAATAAAGGTCCTGTCTTACCGGTGTCATACTTAGTCAGCCCTGCTGTTAACTTCGGGATACAATTTCGGTCTCTATAAATTGTCTCCACTTCTGAGAAACGACAGCACAATTCATGATAGGCCATCGGCTGACATGAGTTTTCGACTGCCCCTCTTCCATTCTTCCTATGCCTCTCCACGGCACAGAGTGTGGTGTGCGTTTTCTCTGTGCCATACTGCACTGTCTGTGATTGTGTACACAGCGATTGTGGATGTGGAACTACCTGAAAAACACAACTCCATTTGATAGGTGCCGTGACGTCATGATTGGCGTGGTTTTTCTGTTGACAGAATGCCGTCTTTCACGCAGAACACAGTCGTACGGACATCTGTTTACATTTGGTACGACTATATCGTGAGTTAGACATGCAAAGGGAAAACAGCGATTTCTTACGTTAATTTTGGACACCACTGTAAATGTGTAAGGCGAAATGTCAATTTTTATGGCTGTATTTATGAATCTGTGAAAATTAAATAATAAACTAATAGTACTAATAAACATTAGCTATACTTAATGGGGTACTATTAGCTTAGGTCTTTAAACCCAAAGAATTTGGTGGTATTCATTCTATTCACAGGATCCTGTCCCATGACTGATATTACATGACTGCCTCTATTTAATTTATTTGTCTGTTTATATCAATTATTACAGAATCTTTTTAGATGTTTAATTCTCTTGACTCAAATTGTAAAATATTTCAGTTCAAGGTGCAGCTTATAGTTAGAGGAGGTGGGTTGCAACAGATTTTTCCTTCACTCTCATTAATGATTACCTTAGCAAAAATTACTGACAAGTTATCCTCAGTTTAAATTAGAAAAGTTGTAATATAGTAAATTTACTCTAAAGTGTATCTAGGAAGACGTTCAGGATATAACTTATTAGTAGAATATTTCACTTAGATTGTAATTTTTCTGTAGAAATTGTACATCTTCATTAGCAATATGGTTACATAAATGTTTTTAATTCTATTATTTAATAGAAATAATATTGTGTTTATGTTGTCTTAGTTTATTTTGAAGAATTATTTTTTGGAGTACAATTCACTGTAAATGAATGTGGTTTATGAAAAACTTACTCGAATTTATTAAAGTACATAAATTTTTTTACACCTTTTGTCTCAGTGATTATCAAAAATTTTACTACTTGTGTACTTACCTCGAATTAGGTTGATATACAAATAACTTATAATTATTGTGCATATTGTGAAAATAAATGGTAGTTGTTTACTGAGATATCTAGTTTCTGCAGAAAAAAATTAACTTTTTAGAGTGAAATTGTTTTCATTGAATTTTTCATATATAAATATTAACTTGATTCTTCAGGGGTTAAGCTTTAAAGTTATTAACCTAAAATTAGTTTATTTTAAAATATAAAAATTTGATTTAAGCCAGCTATCTTTAACATTACACTTTAAACCATTAGTCTAAAATCTGAGTTTATACTTATTTTCGAGATTTTATCAACAATTTGGTTTTTATTTTATATCCTTCATAATAATGATAGATTAATCTATTTGTTTTGTTTGCAGTATTTGTTGATGATAATTTATTGCATGGAAGTATGCAAAATTGATTTCCACCATTTTAGCAAAAACATATCCTCTTGAGTTATTGATGCTTTTGTAGGTGTAAGTATATGTAGCCCTGTGTTTATATTAACTTCGGTTTTTGTTATTGAATTTTATTACACTTTTTTGTGATACATTTCTGTTGTTTTTCTGTTCTTTGTGGGGCCTGGAGCCCTTCTATTTTAGTTTCAATTATTGGTCTGATGGTAATGATTTCTTTAATTTTTAAGATCTTTTCCTACTTCAATCTTTAGGCATTTTATCACTCTTTACAGTAGTGTCCCATTCATTATTTGTATTTACACCTGCTTTTTTGTAGGGCTGGTTCATTCAGCAATCATGCTTTGTACATTTGACAAGCATTTTATTATTTCAGCCCACCTATATGATTTGATATTATTGTGGATAACTTACCAAAAGTGTAAGTACTTGTCATTGTTTTTTTGAATGCCTACATTACGGTTCTGAATTTGTAACATTTAAAAAAGTGCACATAGTGATTTATATTCTTGAGAGATAAACCTGATAATGCAGCTATATTGGTGTGAAACAATTTGTTGCAAATAAATCAGCTTAATACAGTTATTTAGCTTTCATTCTTAACCTTTTAATTTTTATAATTTTTACAATAATCTGAATGGTTGTTGAGTATTGTTATTGTTATTTAGAATTGTTTGAGTGATTTGTTAACATAAGTTTATTATACTTCTCTAAAAACCAGAGATCTTAAAATTGAGAAGAGCCTGAATTTTTGCAACTGCTGATTCTAAAATTAATAGCAGTATTTGCTAAGTAATTAGTAGTGACATTAAATTTTTTGCCACTGAGAGTCCTGTATTTCCTAATAATTGTAACAACAAGTGTCGAGCAATAAGAATTATGCCTAGTTGTAGTCCAAACGTTCCTGCCCAGATAAAATTTCTAACTGTTTCATTTGGAACTATAAATGACATTAATATAGAGGGTTTCCTTGGGGTTCTAGGTCTGTAAATATGTGATATGAGTGATTAATTCATCCAAATAATATAAATCTTAATTGTCATTGCATACATGATGTACATATCATATGTATCATGTATGGAAACAGTCCAGCAAAATTAATCAATATAATAAAAACTAAGACGAAGGTGAATGATGTTCCATTAAAGGATTTTGGTCATAATGGAGTTTTAAACTCATTGTGTATGGCTAGTTTTAGTTTGTTACTGATAATGTTAATTTGTGATGGTGAAGTGGATTAACAGTAATGCTATCAATGTTCTAGCTGAACTTAAGAATTTAAAGATGTTAGTTGATGGATCAAATGCTGAGAATCGATTTGCTATTAATTTCAGGTTAAGTTTTAATTTGATAGTTTCTTTCCCCACTCTTTTAATAAGTTTTGGTTTAAATGAAAAAAAAACTGTTTGAGGAAGTAGAATTAAGGTAGCAGAAAATATAGAAAATAGGGAAAATTATGTAAGTGGTGGTATTTGAGGAATTTTTATTAATTATTCCTCAATGGAAGCAGGAATTAATTTGCTATTTTTTAGTTTCATAGAAAATTAATTGCTTTTAGTCATCTGATGTTTCAAGATGTATGACATAAACATATGATTTGCCTCACAGGTTTCCAGAAATTGACCACAGAATAGTCCATATCAGTTTTTGTGATTGCTATTGGTTCAATAACCTGGGTGTGGCATCTATCTTAACTTCTGTTCATAAGTGTAAATCTGGTGAAGATCTAGTTAGAACTCTGACTTCTGAGTTGACAGGTAAAACTGTTTAGTTAACTACATCTAGTAACTGAAACCCATCATTTTGTACATCTTCATCTTCAAGTATGTAAGTATCAAATTCGACATCTAAGAAATCTGAATATTCATAACTTTAGTGTCATAAACATCCGTCTCTTGATTTTAATTATTGCAACTACTGAGTTGTCAAATATGATAATTGCAATGTAGGTAATGCAATAAAAAATTAGGTAATACTGTTGTTTAAATTGTTTCAATTAAATGTCCATGAAGTATCTGAATAAGCAGTAACAAGCATATAACTAAGAACATAAGCTTCACTTACTGTAGTTAACAATAATACAACTATAGTAAGATAAGAGAAGAATGATAATTAATAGTCAAGCTCTATTTTCCAGTGATAAATCTGATCATGTAGCCTTTGAATATTTATCACAGAAGGTGAAACTTTTTTCTGTAGAACTTAAATCTACTGCATTACTCCGCCATATTAAAATGTGAATCTTACAGTAATTTTGATTAATTGTGTTCAGTTTATAGATTATTTTATAGTCATTCAGTTGATCTAGTTATGTTACCTTATGCAATGGACAGAGCGACCAGTTTTGTGGAGAAAATCTATGAAGAAGTCCTTGATAAAAAAGGTCCATTCATTCTGTCCATTCAATGAACACTATTGGTTCAGCAACAATCTTACATAGCATCTGATCAAAACAGTGTCAAGACAAGCTATCACAGATTACCATATCTAAGTAGTGTATCAGAAAATGTTAGCAAAAAGAAAAGAAAAATATATATCTGTCATTCCAAATTCCAAAATATGTTAGTAGTAGATATACGTATAATGAAAACGCCAAACACAATAAAAATAAGGGCTGTGGGATTTATGAGATTACCTGCAGTGACTGCCCCCATAAATATATAGATCAGCCTGGTCGAAATTTTAATATACAGTTTAAAGAGCACCTAATCCTTACTTCACAGAAATCAGTTCATCTAAAAAATGGTTCACTCTTGTTACAGTATTGAAAAGAATTTTCGAATTATATTTGAAGAAACAAATGGAAATGATTTAAATGATTAGAAAGAAATATGTATTCTGAAGGCATCAAAGTTAACCTTAGGTTTAGGTATTTTATTCCTGTTAACAGTAAAAGCTGGGACTCTGTAATTGTCCATTTACATTGTGGATATATAACTGTTGTGAGCAATTGTCATTGGTTCTTCATGAATGTCGGCACTATGGTTCTGTTTTTCTACTACTGTACTTGAAAAATTTCATGTATTGACTTGTATCCTAAACAGATAAACCTGAAGATGCGTCTATACTGGTGTGAAACTGGTAGTTGCAAAAAGTAACACCCTTCATAAAACTATGCACCCTTTGGAAACATAGTTTCTGACATCTTAATTGTTATAGTTTTTATAACAATTTGAATGGTTATTGAGTACTGAGTGTTGTCATTGTTATTCACAATGCCTCTGAGCTGTGGCTGTCCACCCAGAAAGTTGGCGATGTAATTTAAATCACTTATTTCGCCTATTAGAATATAGACCTTGACCATTAATTTGAGCAATGGGGGCAATAATTCTAGTATCAGGACTAGCAAAACGATTCCGTTTATTTAATATAAACTTCATCTTCATTGGCTTTGAAATTACATTATATAATAATTCAATGATAACGAGATGTCGTTTGAGAAGGTAAACATCAAGGATTACATAGAGGATTCGTTTCAATTGGATTACAATCAGGGATAGTTTTATTTATTGTATCTTATGTTCTGTTATTTGTATCATTCCTTTGAGGTGTATTTAGCAGAAGAATAGCACCTACTACTGAATTTGGAATATGAAGACTACCAATAGCAATTCAACCACTTAATCACAAACAAATTCTGTTTCTTAATGTGGCAGTTCCTCTTATATCAGGAGTAATCGCAGCATGAGCACATCACACACTCATTGAATATAATCATACTGAAGCATTAGAAAATCAACAGCTTATGGTACTATTAGAACACTATTTCACTATATTAGAAGCATATGAATAATGAGAAGAACCTTTTACCATTGCAGTTTATATGTAAACATTTTTCATTCCCACAGGATTTCATTGACTCCACATAATTATTGGAACATGTTTACTTCGACATTCAATAAATCAATTCTCAGCAAATCATCACTTTTAATTTGAAGGAACAGTATGATACCAACATTTTGTAAATGTAGTTTGATTATTCCTATATATCTAAATTTACTTAGGAGACGTAATTGTTTCCCTAGTATAAATAGAACATTGGACTTAAAATAAAAAAAACTTGATTATTAATCTAGAAAAACAGTCTTAATTCAATCTACAGAGAGTGTTATTGTTTTTACTGTTATAATTGCTGCAACAGTATTTGAAAACCATTAAGTAACTATTGAGGACAAAGATCACTATTTGAATGTGGACTTGCTCCAAATAGTTCTGCATGCATAGCTATTTCACTGCAATTCTTCTTAATTGCCGGAATCTCCTTAATGTTTGATGGTGAAATTACATTAATTTTACAAATTATAATCATTATGAAAATATTAAATATTACAATTCTTCATCTTAGTTCTTCTAGGAGGATCAAAGCATGAATGGAATCAAGGAGTTCTACAATGAGCAGAATGAAGGGTTGTAATTAAATACAAAATTTGGTTTGTACTCAGAAACTGTTAATTAATCGATCAGTGTTACATTGAATAACAAGTAGAGGCGGACAGACTCGTTCATCGTTTGGAACTAGTTCACTGGTGATTGTTCTTTTTTGGAAACTGTTCATTTTTACTTGTTCACCATTCATTTGTGCATGGTATGTCGACAGCTCGTGGTCTTGCGGTAGAGACTCGTTCATCGTTTGGAACTAGTTCACTGGTGATTGTTCTTTTTTGGAAACAGTCCATTTTTACTTGTTCACAATTCATTTGTGCATGGTATGTGCGCAGCTCATGGACTTGCTGTAGCGTTCTCGCTTCCCACGCATGGTGTCCCGGGTTCGATTCCCAGTGGGGTCAGGGATTTTCTCTGCCTCATGATGACTGGGTGTTGTGTGTTATTCATCATCATTTCATCATCATTGACTCGCAAGTCACCGAAGTGGCATCAACTAAAAAGAACTTGCAATACGGCAGCGTAACTTCCCCGCATGGGGCCTCCTGGCCAAAAATGCCATATGATCATTTCATTTCATGTGCTTGGTTTATGGTTTTGAAGAAAAACTGACAATTAGTGGGCTAGATGACTGAACGATGGCGGACACTAAGAGGGGGCACTTGCCTCCGCTCTGGAGACTGCAGTACAGAGCTTTTATTGATTACAGAATTATCACACACATTTCCATGATTCTACAACACCTATTTTTTAGCCAGTTGTAGCGCTATGTGGTCGGTCACAGTGAAATAATGTAGAGTGGCGCATGAAAAACAGCTCGCTAGTACAGGTTGCTCGCCAGTTATGGACAAATTGTTGTCTGCCACAGGCAGAAGCAACAACAAATAGATAAACATGTAATAATTAGGCAGTAAAGTAATAACAAATGAGCTAATGCAAGCAACAGCTTCTAAACAATAGGTGTTAATTGGCGGCCAACAGTGAGCAGTCTTGTACTCGGGGCTCGTTTTTCGTGTGCCACATTGTACTATCGAAATAATACTATAGAAGTTACCATATTCTCTTTACAAAATATGACACCAGACACTCGATTTGTCAGTCTGCCTTCCATAACAATGGTTCAAATGGCTCTGAGCACTATGGGACTAAACTGCTGAGGTCATTAGTCCCCCAGAACTTAGAACTAGTTAAACCTAACTAACCTAAGGACATCACAAACAGCCATGCCCGAGGCAGGATTCGAACCTGCGACCGTAGCGGTCTTGCGGTTCCAGACTGCAGCGCCTATAACCGCACAGCCACTTCGGCCGGCTATTCCATAACAATGAACATGCTGGTTACCTTCTATCAAAAAAGATCGAAAATAGCCACTCTCTTGTGCCATGGCGACTTCCTTTACTGCCTTCTTGGAAGTATTGTTGTGGAGTGGGGTATGAGGTATTTCATCACTGTTGTGGAATCAAATTACCTGTCAAAGTGATCTTCATATAATAGGAACAAGCTAAATGTAGCGCTTATAAATAATTTACTGTTTTATTTCCTAACATGATAGTGATTTTCTTGAATACATGTTAAATGTAATCTTAAGATTGTAAACTTCAAAAATGTGGCACATCCAGAATTATGCAAATAATACAGAAGGTTTACTTTGAAGAAGATATTCATGAATGATACCTATCTCATCAGTATCAAAGCAGCCTAGCTAAGGAAATACGAATACTGTGTGGATATTCATAATTTATTGGAGAGATTATGATTTTTTGTGTGGTGTCAAACAATTATTTCTGGTGGCATGACACATCTCAAAAGTGAGAAATTAATTTATATCAAAGATGGCTATTTTTGAGTCTTGGTCCTCTTCCCTGGAAAAATTTCTGTGGACTTTCATGACTAGTAGTACTGTACCCTACAACCACTAGGTGTTTCAATAGTGGATAAAAACTGTGGAAGTAACTTTTTAAAAATTACGATTCTCAAATGTTTCTCTCTCATGACACAAATTAATTTCAAACGCAAAGTATTGCAGAAAATATAAAAATTGTAATATTTGAATAAATATATTTCATTCTCTAAACTCAGGTGGGATCAGAAATTTTCGAAACACGAGCTATAGAAGAAAAAAATTTGTGACTCGAGGGTATAAGAAGGATATTAGAATGAACTCCATGAAGCCCTGTAATTCCTCAAAAGAATTACCAAAGAATTTGAACTGTGAAAATGGAACAGGGGGCTATTTAGATAAACAGCTTGTAGAACACATAAATACAAACTTAAACATTGCCATTGATAACAATATTTTCTGAAACTTCTGATGTCCTCAATCGACACCCTTCATTCAGCCAGTGTTGTCCTGCTTTTGAAAATATCCCCTCTGAAGGTACTGAACTCTCTGATATGCACAGTCTATTCTGGGCCAATGAATGTAAATGTGGATAAAGGAGTTTACTTTCTTCCCACTACAACAAGGGATCACTATCCCTCGGCAGCAACGTCTCAGTAATGTACTTGTCCATTTCAATTGCAGCCATAGCCTTTCAGTTGCAAGTTTCTGTTTATTTCCATTTCATTGTCTTAGTTTTTCCACAAGTAAAAATTTACTAATGAAGGGAAAGATGATGACAATGATAATGGATGTACATTTGAAGGGAGAGTTACAAAAATAGGTCCATTAACAATTTCTTATGCTAATAACTAAGAAACTTCACTCATGATTCCACCAAATATCTGTGTATGTCTCCTGCTGTCTGCTGTGAATCACATTTTTTTTTTTTTAAACTGTGGATCAAATAGTTTCGCCAGCAATATTCAGCATATTAAGAAGTTCATTCTTCGGCAGCTGTGATCATTGTCTCAGACAATGCAACTATTACTGGGGTTGGGGAACCTTTCCTGTTTGAAGTTTAAAAGCATCCAAGTTGAAACTTCTGATTAGGGCAACGAAACAGTTTGCTCAATGCTCATATATTTTGTTACTTCATAAAATATTTCAAGTAATGTAATTAAATGTGCTATAACATCCCACGTCTCTGGCGTCAGTTTATGTCCATCATTTCCAAGAACAGCTAATGTGGAAATCATGGGTAACTTGGGTCCAAAAACACGAACTAGTATTTCGAAAAGCGAGTTCCATCGCGTTGGACTTTTTCCTTTAGTTTTAGTATATGCAGATTCATTTGCATTTACGTTTCCTTGGGTTTATTCATTGAAAGTGAATTTTTTTGAAATATTCAACAAGAGATTTAATCTTTTCCATCACACTTTCAGTTGGTTTTATACCTGATTTGACAGTTAAATTGGTAGTGTGGGCATAGCAAGGGGTGTGAGCCCTTTTACAAATTTTGACTACAGCATCCATGTTATCTCCATCTTCAGTTATAACTGCCAAAATTTTTCTGTGTTTTCGCCAGATGGTAGATTCTCTTTCTAGGAAATTAGCTATGTTTTCAGCAGTTTTCCAATGCGAAAATTCCAGGCAACCCAATACACTCGAATGAGGCATTTTCGTATAATCATACAGTCTGCAGTAACCGTAATAAAACTGTAATTTTTGGAGTAAGTCAACTCATCAGTTGTTACAGATGATGCTGTCGTCGAATTCAGTTTTATTTGGAAATTACAAGGTAGTTGATCGAACTGTTGTGGCAGCAAGCTGGTCGAAAGTATTTTCCTACTTGGACATTAGTAATTGGGGGAGAGTAGGGAAACAAATTTCTTAAATTCTTTGTCCTCCACATTGCTGAAGGGATAGTATTCCTTACAAACTGTCAATTGATTTCTTTGCTTTTAAAAAATGAGCAGGACTTAACAATGTTCACAAATTTTGTCAAAGATGACTATCCTCCTCTTATTGAAAAGGGTTCAAAGGTGTCTCATGCAGGTGTCTTGCAGATCAGATTGTTCGATGGTAGTGAATCAACATTGCTGACGGATTCATTATTTCCGCTTCTTCTAGCAGAAACAGAGGGTGAGGTGCTAGAGGCTGGAGTGGACCACTGACAAGACCCAATTCACATCATACCATTTGCTTCTGCAAATGTTCACGATGGGGATCTAGATCGAAAATCCATCCTCTCCAATGGCACTGTGGAACGTTTCTGTGTGGGATGTCTTTCGAAGTTACTGTTTTTTCACAAAGAAACCAAATTAATAGGTTGTGTAAACTGGAATCAACCAAAATTAAAAATTAGAGCCTCCCTAAATGTATTGTATTTATGAAAAAATAGGAAAATGGTGACTTTCATATGAATTTCCTTACACTACAGTTTAAAGGGAGTTGGAACGCCCTATCCTGACAATGTTAAATTTAGTGGCTTGGCTTCCCTGTATTTCAGGAACTACTGTAGCCATTGACATGAAACTTTTACAGGACATTAAAATGTATGTTCTGATTCTACTGAACTACAATAATTGCATTTCAGCCACTGCTATCGGAAATACAATTTTTTAATTACACAGTTAAAATTTTGTGAACTTTTTTGTACGTTATCCTAAATCATTTTAATTACTCGAAACATAATGTTATTCATTTAGTTCAGTAGACTCAAGATATGTATGTTATTACTCCCTGAAAATTTGAATACTCTGGTCGAAGTGGTTTCTGAGATTTAGGGAAAATGCATCAGAAAATGTAAATTTTCAGGAACGGCTTTTAAAGTTTTGAGAGACTGTAACTCACTTAATAAATGTTTAATTTTTTATTTTTAATCACTCAGAATCATCCTGCACCATACTGTTGGTCTTTTTCCAAGTTTTTTCTTCTTTTATTGTTTCTGGACTCCTTAGTGGCCACCTGTGCTGCATACTCTGCTTTATTAATGCGAACCTTGTCCATCTGATCATGTGCTCTGATGCACTTTGCCCAAGGATTCTGTAGCACTTTCACCCTACCAATGTTGAAATCATTAAAAGCAATAACAGCATCACTGACCTCCCCCCTCCACTTTAGTGTCTTCATTCACACAAAAACATTTTTTTGGTTATCAAGTCCATATAAGATTATTCAGCGACTCGTTGGGATTTTGAGTCTGACCATACAGACACTTCTTAAGTAGTCCAGGATTTGCGAGGTTTCTGTAATAGGTTTTATGATATCCATGACTGCTGCTGGGATGGAATATTTATTGCTGTATGAAATGTTTGAGTACTAGGTATTGTGGTAATTGCACCATGAATCAGGTCCAGGATGGCAAAGGTGATGTACTGGTTTTTCATCAGTTGGCAGTCTGTGGAAGAAGGTAGTCCATACTGCCTGCTTCATTTTCAACAAAACCTCAGTATTATTTCAAATGGCCATCCCATTCAGCAATCATTTTGGCTGTCAGCCTGCCTCTTATGGTTGTACTGTCAGAAAGTTTCCTGTCTCTCAAACTTGGTTTAAACTTCCTCAACCTGGTGCTCATCGTTTTCTGGACATGACCCTTATAACATAGAATTCCACTGCCTTCTATATAAAAAAAAGACCAATTTTATTAGATCTTTAAGTAGTGGATGTAATAATTAACGTTTTCAACCAATGTAGATTTAAAAAATAAAATACTTCCCATGTGAGTTTATAAGTGATATTTATCTATCATTTTATTTGGAAAACTGCAAATTTCATAATGAGCTAAAAATCGGAAAATGTGAAAAAAAACTTTGTCCTTTCTAACTGCCCTTAAGAAACTTATTAAAAGTAATCTTAAAAATCAGTTTTTAAGTCAAGCACATGAAACCAAAGAAACGTATGAATAACAGAAAGACTTGCCTTGTTGTAAGTATGCATTCTACTGTTTATTGAGTTCACAAAGTAAACTGATACACCCTTCCATTATGATAAGAGATATATGTATTACATAGAATGTAACTTTTACATAATTTATGTAATTATAAAATACCTTTTTATTACTCTGGAATGGAATGCGAAAAGAACCAGAAGTCCAGAGTTCAAGAACGGTTTGAAACAGAACTAGAATGGGCGAGTGCAGTGGCTGAAATGACAGCAACTCGGTACTGAAATAGGAGCAGCTGGCAGTGGATCTGTGACGAGTGGTCACGTGAAAAAGGACACATCTGGCGAGGGGAGACTGAGACAGGATTGAGGCTGAGTGCCATTGTGGGAAAGAGACTAAGTTTCCCATTCCTGCTAAATATAAGTTGACTGCCACGATTGAAGGGAACTACGAAAAATAATTCATTCCTCAGTTCTTCTGTTCATCTTAGTGAACAGCTCCTTTGGACCTCTTAGTTCACAGCCTCCCTCTAATAAGGGGTGAATTTGTACACCCAGTTTCAATATGGAAGTTTTGTAATGATACCCTTATCGAATAGTAATTGAAACCAAACAGATGTCTGTTATTGTTAGTAATATACTTCAACTATTAAGTTACAATTAATGAAATGTGAAGCCATTATGAAAGCTGCTAACTTCTTATATTAGCGGTTCCTTTCTGTTAACATGTAGTTAAATAAAGCATTATGTTTTCAGTGAAAGTAATGTAGCTACGTTTATAAATATTACATAAAAATGAAAATAGTTCCTTCAGATTTTAAGTGTTACTTTTTTATTATAAATTATTTAATTATTATAAAAAGATACATTACTAAAATAAACATAAAAAGCAAGTCATCAATAAACACTTCCGGGCTAAGTTGCCGTGGTCGATCTGTAGTGGAACATGTTTTTAAGGATGGAGATCACGAAATAAAATTTGGTGAAACAAGCGTGCTAGCGAGGCCGTCGCATTATTATACACGTATGTATAGAGAGGCAATTGAAATCCACAAACATCAATACAATTTTAATCGTAGAGAAGAAGGATTAAAATTGGATCGACGTTGCATCAATCACGTGACAATCGATTGCCTGCAATCGAGAGAACAGACGATAGCCAGAGATAGCTGCACATCGACGCCACGTGACGTGCGGTGGCGCCCTCTACGATATCCATATAAGCGGCGGCCCCAGCTGCTAGCAGCCAGTCGTTGACTCACCTCCGAAGATGTTCTCCGTAGTTGAGGACGAAACATCAGGGAGAAGAAGTTCTACAGATCGACCACGGCAACTTAGCCCGGAAGTGTTTATTGATGAAGACGCCGGCCGTGAAAGCCTACATGGAATGATAAAAAGCAAGTGTTAAATAAAAATTTAAAAATAACAATCATATCATCTTTGGTTAACACTAATTATATAAATAAACAAACTCAATATACACTAACAACGTTGAATTCTCCTCAGCCATATTCAGAACACCTTGGTGAATAACAACTCAGTTTTAAAGGATAATTTCCATCAAATTGAGTGCAATTGAAAAGGTATAAATCACATAGAACCAGTAGATATAGCAAAAGGTAACATATTCAATGAAAGTAGATTGGAAGAAAAATCAAACTTAGAAAGAATGTATCCCAAATGAGAATGTGAAACAACAATGGTGATGGCTAAAATCTTTAAACAGTAAGGTGAAGAAAGTATGTCAGTAACAGGACAAAATCTATCAAGACAAAAGTGTACCACTGAAAACAGCCATGAATACTAAATGAATTACTCCAAAAGAAATCTAATAACTTTCATCATCAAAAGATAATCTCAAATAAAAGTGATAATCGCTAGATAGTGATTAATGAAATAATTTAAAAAAATAAGAAGCTTTTAAACCAGTAGAAAAATATAAAAATGGATCTTAAAGAAATCCTCTCAGTAGTTAAATCATCTGATTAAAACCCAGCTAAAAAGGAATGTAACACACAAAGAGAGTCTAGAGAAATTGAAACAAACAGATGATAAAGGTGCCAAAATTTACATTAGCACCTATAAAACGCATATCTGGAAATCTTTAAATTATAAATCATTGTAAAGACTTTGATAACATATTGCCAAATTTGTGTTCTTAACACAAGTTGACTTAAGGTAAAAAGAGCAATATTCTTTTTTAACTGCAATTCAAAACTAGCACCTATACCTGCCATAAATATAGTTATAAGACTAATTAATAACAAAAACCAACCACAGTTACAAGTATCAAGTATCAGACTATAACAAATTAACAAATAAACGGAAATTGCAACAGAAGTAGAAGAATGAACCGAAGCTAAGAAGGCATGGCAGTGGAAAGTCAGGTAGAACAAATAATCTGAACTTTCTTAGTTAGAGGCGCTAAAACAATTATTGTGGTAATAAACTTTATCTCAAAGAAATAGAGATAAAATCTTAACGATGAATATAATTTCGAGCACGAAAATTTAATACTCAGTCAACAGAAATTAAAATAGCAACATACCATCACAGTTTGATAAGGCACTTAAAATATCTGCACTTGAACATTTTACATTTTGATAATAAATAACTAAACAATATGAAACTTATCCTAAGCCTCTCCAACCTAATAAAACTGTTATTTAATTTGGAGTAATAATTTAAAGCCCTATTGAAAGAATAAATATAAAAAATAACAATAAAGCGATTCCTGTTTTCTCACTAGACATATAATCCTCTCGACAATAAATTACTAAAGAAGAAATATATTTAACAGAACAACAAAAAATGAGAGATTTTCAATCCAAAATTAAAGTGATTTTCGGAGTTAGACCATCCAAATTTAAACGTTCTCACTCAATAAAATCTCCATTATCGGACATGAAATAATAAACACCTACAACAAAAATAAGAATCCTAAAAAACAAAGGAGAAACTCAATGAACAGACAGAAAAAATACAGTCTAACACGAGAAACTTAATATCATTGATGCAACAAAACAATATTTTTAACTAAAATACTTAACACATTTTAAACAACAATCTAGGCACCCTTTAAACAAAGAACATTAAAAGGAAATCAATGTAAAAATGAAAGATAATACTCACATGAATAACCCAGGGAGTAAGTGTACACACAAGCATAGTAAAATCAGTGCCAAGAATTATATACATATATTTATATACATATATATGAAATTAATACATTTCCAAACAAGATAATGAAATCGGTAACAAATGTCTAAAAGAAGATGATGACATAATTCTATTTAACGATCATAATTCACTTGAGAAATTTAAAGCAGAAGGAACAAAAATATTTGGTTGTCATGAAAAGGAATCATCACACAGGTACAATAGGTATAAGATTAATTGTACTCTTGTTAATTAATAATGTGTCTCAACCTTCATATTCATAAATACTATCTGATAAACAAAATAAACCAGAAGAACATAATCTATGAGTAACTATTAAGGAAAATGAGTCCATATAACCTTTTCAGTTTATAGTTATTAAACCACCAATAACCATTCCTATATGAACATTAGAAGAATATGCAAATAAGGACTTCACTAGAACCAATAAATGTATAAGTAACATAATCTCCTAGCCCTAAGGATAATTAAAAATAACTGTACCTTAAAGTGAAACAAGTAATAATATTCTTACACAAAGAGTACTATATCCACCAAACATTAATGACACACCAGTAAAAATGAATCTACCTAAAATAAGAGCCTGTACATGGACCTTTGAAAGTCAAAGATGAGTGTAAAACACTGACATTTTATCAAAAATATAAAAATGTCGAACAAAAAACACTAAGAACGGGAAACAAATAATAAAGGAAAATATAGGGTATTAGCATATTAACAACATTAATCTACCAACTAAAGTACAAGATATCAAACACTGGCTAGTAAAACCAGAACCTGCAATCAAAAGCAATATAGGAATCTAGCTAAATGCAAAGAACATTAGAAAAGTAAACGTAATCTAGAAATGAGCAATACAACACAATGATTAAAATTAAAATAAAAAAAATTAAAAAAATGTGAATGACGAGAAGATGAATGAACTGAAACTCTACCAGTAATTACTGAAGGTCTAATTAATGTAAAACAAAATTAATTGAAGCAAGATAATATCTAATTATATTAGAATCAGCATAAGAATAAATAGAAGCTATTGAAATAAAACTTGAGAGAAATATCAAAAATTGAACCAACCATCAGCAATTACCTAATAACCAATGTGGGATCATTAATTTTTCGTAAATAACTGCTTTAATATAAACACAGTACAAAAGAATTAAAGAATTCATCACCATACGAGTAAATCATTCAAATTAAAACAAAAAGTCCCAAAACACAAAAGAAAAATAGAAAAATAAAAGAAAAAATAATCATAATCAAATTCAATAAGGATATTAAAAATTAATATAAACAAAAACAGGACACTCTATTCTAACCTTTACAAAACCATCAGTAAATGTATACTTTTGAGGAAAAAAATAAACATGAGCAACATATACTTAAAAAGAGATAAAAATAGAAAACATAAACATTAGTTAGAATAGTTAAGGGAATACTAATTTTATAAAATTGAAATGAGTCTAGTTTTCATCTTTAAAACTTCAGGTGTAGACTAGTTCACCATCCTCACTCTGTGAAACCGATATTTTAATAAACTAATTTCTGAAATGATTAAAATAATAATTATATTAGTATCAAATGTAATAACTATTAATTTTATTAAACTACATCATGCAGTGGCAACAATGCTTGATAGTATTTTGCTACCTTCCTTACTAATCTAATAACAGTATCAATAATAGAACATTTTCATTGTCATAAATTTCATTTTTAATATTTTTTTGTGAAATATTGGTTCTGTTCACCAAAGTTACAAAATGGTATCAAATAAAATAATTAAACAATAATCTATCACTGTAGTCTTTACTTTAAGAATATAAATTATCAATATATTTACATTAATTGTTTTTGATATAATTATCTATATAGACTTTTTAAAAAGTACTTAATCTGCACATAGTAACAATACAATTATCAAAAATAGCAATATTTTAGAAATAATTATATAATAATATATGAAACATCATTAGTACAATAGTAATTGAATAACCATTATTAGTTATTTTTTCTACAATTATTAATCAAGTGTCCATCCATAAAATTAGGTAACTACACTAATGAATAAATACTAAATAAAGTTATTAATAACTTTTCAGCTGACTTAGCAGTACCAAAAGATATTTCACTTTGATGAAAAGTTTGGATCGTTATTAGACTCATGTTTAATGTTTCTAAATTTAACTCGACTACTTTTCAGCTTTACCTTAGACTTCAGATATTGAATAGTTTTTAACGGTTCATACTTGCTGAGATGTAAATAATGGTCGCATTATTCGAATACCAATGGTAATGGGGTTTCTATCTTTTTCATTAATGTTTATTTATGTGAAGGACACAGAATTTATAATGGATCATATATGTATATAGATATGTTAATAAATATTTTAATAATGTTATTTTAGTTATAGCTTCTACATACATCAGATTTGGTTTATCTTTCTGAGGAACAACAATAATTACAAATTTCAGGGATTATGATGGAGTTTTGCTCTAGATAAGGCTACTTTCAATCGACTTTGTAAGTTCCATTATCTGTTACCAATTATTACTGCAGCTATAGCTGCAATCTATTTATGTTTTCATCACCAAACAGGAATGTAATAACCCTCTACGAATAATTGGAGATACTGAAAAGACAACCATTCCACTCATTGTTTACAGTCAAGAACACGCCACAATCATATCAATAATATCATTATTAATTGCATTATGCTTAATTACCTCTTATGTTTTAGGAGAGCTTTATAATTTTGTAAATCAAATGCACTTGTAACATTAGTCCAAATTCAACTACAATGGTACTTGCTCTTCATCTACACAGTTTTATATTTTAAATCCAAATAAGTTGGGATATGTTATCACATAATTCTTGGCAATTCAAATCTTAATAGTGTTACCATTTCATAATGAAAAACCGTTTTGGGGCATTCAGTTTTAGCCTATTAATCAAATCCTATTTTCAATAATAGACATTACTGTACATTTATCAACAAGAATGGAAAAATGGCATAGTTAAAGAACGTTATATTATAGGAGGACCAATCTTAACCATAATTTATTTTACATATTACATAATTAATGCTCATACAGCAAATCCATGAGGAATGTTAATTTGGGAATAAATATAAAGTAAATTCATTACTGTAGGAAAACCATATGTTTCGGAAAGAAATAACTAGGGTCTTAACTTTTCAATTAACTTTTTAACTCCCAAAATTTTTCGCTAAATAAATGAAAGGAATATAATTCTTAGAACCAATGCAGCAAATAAAAAATTTGAAGATAGAGGTAAAAAGTTCTTGAAAGCAAACTTTCATAAATTGTTCAGAAGGGAATTGTGGTAAGGTTGAATGAATTCAGAAAAATCTAATGGATTTAACAGTAAGCTTAGTAAAACATTAAAAGAATAAAAACCACCACCTACACAGACCAAAAACCAATAATATACTCATAAATATAATTGCAGTATACTCTGCCATAAAACATGAAACTAAAACCACCAGCAGTGTACTCAGTGTAAACCATGAAAGTAATTCACACTCTCCTTCAGCAAAATCAAAAGCTGTACAATCAGATTTGGCTAAATATGAAGCAGCACGAGCTCAGCCTCAATGAAAAAAACAATAATAAAGCAGTAATGAAGCTCATAATTTATATTTTATGCGTTGAACCTACCTACTAACGTAGATAATGATAATAAAACCTGAGCTAATTTAGCTTCATGTGAAATAAACTCAGCTACAGAAAGTATACAACCTAATAAAGTATATTTGGAATATAATGACCAACTAGCAATTATTACAGTTGAAACTTCCTGGCAGATTAAAACTGTGTGCCCGACCGATACTCGAACTCGGGACCTTTGCCTTTCGCGGGCAAGTGTTAGAGCACTTGCCCGCGAAAGGCAAAGGTCCCGAGTTCGAGTCTCGGTCGGGCACACAGTTTTAATCTGCCAGGAAGTTTCATATCAGCGCACACTCGCTGCAGAGTGAAAATCTCATTCTGGAATTATTACAGTTATATGGCCTGTCTTGCAGAAAATAAAAATTAAATAATACACAACGAAGGCAACACGTTCACGTTAAATAATTATACATTACCCAGCCAGCCAAGGAAATCAATACATTAAAAAGGTAAAATAAGGCTATACAGGATGAACAGATGAGATTATTGGCTTCCTGTAAGAAAAATATTTCTTAATCCAGTAGAGAGATCACAAACTAAAGCCATTATGCTGTTATCCTTAATGAACCTTCAATGTATGATCACAAAGTAGCCATCATGAGAAAAATAAATTAATGATTTAATAAATGAAGAGCTTAATGTCACCAAGAAAAACGATTGTAATTAAATGTAGAAAGACTAACTAAAAACTAGGTAAGAATTAAATGTTAAGCTCTATAACGTTCTCTCATCCTAAAGATTAATTCTAACCTCTAACTTAAAAGTTAAATTCAGAAAATTATTACAATGCAGTCGATTATGCTACCTTTCAACAGTGACAATACCATGACCCTTCATAATTTTCCTGAGTGAACGGACCAGACCTCAACGTATTATCAAGAGATCATGTTTAAGAGAAGGTGGAAATCTATTTTGCATAGTTCCTTATAATATAATAGCAACAGCAAATACTACCAATAAAACAATTACACTATTTCCATTGTTATTATTGTTATTATTATTACACTGTTTATAGAATTGAATCCAACATCTAAAATAATTATAAAATAAAATTTCAAAATAGTAATCTAAAACATAGTCTTAAAATAAGTGATTTAGAGCCTGGTATTATATTTTAAAATAATCAGATATTGTTGAATAACTTTCTGAAGCATAAAACAAGTTAATATTTGTATCTAAAGAATAAAATAAAAACCTATTATCTATAAAAATTAAAGTTTTCCTTACGAAACATAGATATCTTAGAAAATGAGTACCATTTTATTTCCACAAACAGCTCAACAATAAGAAACCTTCTGGCAGATTAAAGCTGTATGTCAGACCTAAACTCAAACACAGGATCTTTGCCTTTCACAGGCAAATCCTCTGCTGAGTAAGCTACCTAAGCATGAATCACAACCCATCCACACAGTTTAACTTCCATGAGTACGTCGTCTTATACACAGATGTAATCTGTCAGGAAGTTTCATATCAGCACACACTATGCTGCACAGTGAAAATTTCACTCTGGAACTAAAGAATAATTATGAGAGGTTAACTATAAGTCACCTCTATATCAATCCAAACTGAGGTAAGTAAGTAAATACTAAAATATTTATAAACTCTCAACCAAATGGTACAACAAACTAAATATACTTTAATAAATTTAAATTAATATTTCATAAACCACTTACATTACTTGTAAAGTATCATAAAAAATGTCAGTTCTACAAAATATACAAAGACAATATAAATAGAATAAAATTATTTCTGTTTATTAATAGAATAAATGACTATTTAATATGACATAATTAGTAATCAAGATATCCTGAATCGTATAGAAAACTTTCCATTGCAACTATAGTACTTTACTAATAGGCTATATCTTGAAGTTCTTCTTAGAGACACTTTGCAGTATATATACCATGTTATGACTTATCTAAATTGAAGCTACTTAGTCACATTTTTTTCTGGAATAATCAACAATGAAAACAACAGGTAGATTGCACACACCTCAGAGCCAATATCAGTTAAATTAACTGAAAAAGGTAATTCTGAAATTTTGTTAATAGTTTTCTAGATCAGATCCATTATAAAAAAATATATTGTAACCCACCACTATGAACTGCATCTGCACCTGAACATTTAAAATTGTAACATTACAATAGTAAGTACAATAAGGTTTTAACATAGTAAAGAGTCTAATCTTAGTTTATTACTTTCTCAGATACATAAAACAATAAAAACATTATTATTTCACATTACAATGGTGTAATTAACTCTTACATTACAAGCAACTGCTTTAACCAATAATTCTCACTTTTACCAGTTATTATCATTGCAGCTGTTGCAACAAATTATACTGACACTAAATCAATTGCCATCTCGAAAATTACTTGACAATTAAAACAAATTACTCCAAAATTAACGTTTAATGTAACTAAACCTGCAGTTAACACAACAGACCAAGTGATGAATTAAACAATAATAAAACTTTTAAACAAAACAAATAAAATACCTTTATTCAATTACAGTCAAATTACTCAAAAAATTACGAAAAGTTAAAGGAAATAAAGTAAGTCTTTTAACCCAAAAAATTTGATTACATGCTCATGATGTCAAAAAAAGGTTCTCTAGTGTAAACATAAAAACGAAATTTCTATTGAAATAAATGAATATATTAATATCTTTATTCTATAATCTTTCTATTCAATGAATTGTGAAGAAAGATTAAATAATATAAACGATTCAAATAAAATCCAATGCCTTAATAAAGTACAGTATTTGTATAAAATTACTTTTATTGTAATATGAATTATATATATACACAATTATAACTTTTCATTGATATAATTATATGATTAAGTTATTTTAATTAAAAGTGTTAAGACATATTAACATAATATTGGCATTGATTAATTAATATTACTTCATTTATCTTATTAAAATAATGTGATGTATTAAATTATATTAGTAAAATGTAGGAAACCACCTTTAATTATTTCAAAAAGCTACTGAATGAATAAACCAATCATTTCAATTAGAATATTCTTGGTTGACTACATAACTTAATTCTAATGTCACCTGATCCATTTATTTTCATTTAATGCAGGACACTAGTGAAACAAATATCTGATCTATGCCACATATTGTTAATATTGTTCCCTGTATGTCCCAAGAGTTGCTGTAGGCTTCCTACTTTAGTGGAAGTGATGGCCTATCACACAGAGATGTCTCAACCATCAGCTCCGTATCTACGAAATTTCTGAACCGTGTGAGAAACTTCATAGTGGGGCCCCCAGCCTCTTGAGGATTTGAGATAGGACGTCAAAAACTGTAAAATGTTGGTTTTTCAAAAACATGTTAATTTTGTAGCCCACATACTTCTGAAGAGTTTATTAAGTAAGATATAAGTTCATGGAAATGTAAGACATGTTATTTAGTCTTTAAACATGCCAAAGTGTAGTATCACGCCTCTTCACACATCATTCTTCTACCGCATGTCATGGTATTTCGCTCTGTGGAATTGAAACGTGTTTATTCTGTAATGGAGGTCATCAAACCTATATTCCGGACAGTGGAAATTGTAATGTCCTGTGGCGCCTCTCCTGCTCTCAGCCGGCCAGTTAACTTACACTCTTTTTTGCCTGTTAGTTAATAACTCCCTCTTTTGTGTGACATAAAACTAAAAATAGGAAACATAAAACCAGTAAGACAAGAGACAAGTAAGACAGTATACAGTTCTTAAATCCTTAGGTCCCAGCATGTTTTCCTTCTAATCTTGCTACTGCTGTACAAGGTGTGCTTTCCTTTTCGTGAAAGCATTTATTACCTCATCAAACTTCGTCAAATGTTTTGCTACATGAAAAATCAAAATGTCGTTCTCTAATACTGAAAATGTTGTGAACACACATAGTACCGAAGACTGGTGTAGTTTCTAGGTTTGATTGCGTCTATCTTGTCACTGTCAGCTCGATAAAACAAAGTAGGCCTTCCTAACATTGCAGCAATTATAACACACGCCAAATAAGCGAGACTGTTTTGGCACAAATGGTTACTTTTGTCTACCTCATTTACATATATAACATGACAGAATATAAAGTACCAATTTCAAATGCCTATTAGGCCTACTACAAGCAAGAAGCCTTAAATTAGGAAATAATTTCACATTTCATTTATATGCTCCAGTTTTTTAAGCATTAGATCGAAATGTAGAAGTAGTATGAAATTTTTATATAAATTTGGAACTGCCATATTCTTCCATATAATTTATGTTTCTTCTCATCCCTCGTTCTAACATACAACATTGTTGTCACTCATTTTGTAACTATTCCTGCCACTGTCAAAACTTACTTCCGGTTGACTTCACTATCCCTGCCAGAATCACTGGTTTAGTTAGCCCTCTTTTATTCTCTGGTTAGACATTATTACGTGTTCATACAATGCGTTTGCCGCGCTATTCCGAGAATAGAACTTAAGTGGCTGCCAACTGGGGACTGTACAACTAGCCCTTAGTAGTGTAGCGATCAGACAAACATTTTCTGTCAAAATTTCATTTCCTTGGGTACCTGTTATTCCTGTTACTCATTTATTTCCACTCTGGTAGTGTGTTCAAAAATGTTCAAAACCAACAGAGATATGTTTCAAAATCATATGACTAATCGATAGGCCAACGTGCTGTGGAGGCTAGGCGCTTTGTGAAAAAAGGTTTTTTTCTTCAAGAATATGAATCTGACGCCCCCAGAAATTACCACTCATGGCAGATACCCCGATATGCCTCCCCCTAGAGCTGCACCTGAAAACCATTCTATGATTACCATACATAAATATATTAAAAATAGCACTATGGCAATGGACATTAGGGAAAGCCATTTATGTTCAAAATCTGAGCTTGTCCAAAGTGAACACGGAGAGAGACGTTTATCTATATGTGGGGGGCAGTCAAAGGAAAACGAAACATATGAAAAAAATTAAGTAAACTGTTTATTATTTCAAAAGTTATCACCATAACTGTTAATAAATTCATCACACTGAGAGAGAAGACGGTCAGTGGATTCACTGAAAAACTTTGCGGTTACCTACAGAAACATCATTGTATCCAGGCATGCACCTCTTTGTTTGAAGCAAACTGATGGTCACGAATGTCTTCCTTCAGGACCCAAAAAATCCTTCAGCTGGATGGTGCCGCCCGTCAACATTCCTGGACGCTTGAACTTTACGGCGCTCTTCCATTTGCATGATTTCTGTATTTTTGGAGCCCTGTCTGTGGATGGCAAACTTAGGGCTAAAAAGATCCTCGTTTACGCCACAGAGTAATATTAGGGGTAGGGAAAGCAGCTACCCTGTAGAGCTGGCAGCACGGCTAATGTTACTACGCAGCCTACAAAACTGCTGGAGACACCGCGCATCACTTCACACACTCGACTCACTCACACTGTACACTCATTCGTTTTGTCTCGTTTCTCGTCAACGATTACATTGCAGTCCGCCGCCGTGCCAGATAACAGCATGCTCTGACTTCTGTTAGCTGGCAGTCAGATTTGCAATTTGCCAGTGCCAGGGTAACTATAAAATCCATCGCAGAAATGGAGACCGCACAAGCCTGGAGCCAGCGTTACGACTTTCCTCCCTCTTACGCATGGTTGCCATCTTGGCTAGCCATTGGCTTATGGCGCCACTTGTGACGAATCTGTAGAGCTATCACAGCTAGTTAACAACTGCCACTTTCCCTCAGCCTAGTTCTACATTTATTCTGATGACCCTTATAAGGTCGCGAAGGCACTGTAAAGAGAGTAAAAAAGATCGGGTATATGAGCGATAGGATAAAATTAATGTGTGGGGTCTTGAATAATGTTCATTTTCGCGTATAGGTTATACGAGGGCTACACAGAATGCTGTGAGCAACCCACTGCGTCTGCACCAGCAGTGTTAGGAGTTGGGTGAAACATTTCATAGGTGGAAAGAACAGTAAGCAAGAGGAGCCCCTTAGCGGTCGCTCTCGAACTGCCTCGATGGAAGGTGACAAGGAATGAACTGGTGAGCTCATTAGTGAAGACAGGACTGTCACAGTGAGAGAAATAGCTGCGAAACACGCAGCAAAATAAAGTGCGGTGCAAGAAACGATTTAAAGCTTAGGTTACTGAAAAGCTTGTGCCCAGTTGGTCTCACCGTTATTGACTGAAAACACGAACTTCAGAGAAGATCCATTACTCATACTCTTTAGAGATTTCAAAACGAAGTTGATGATTTTTTACGAGTTTCTGACTGGCGATGAAAGATGATTCCATGATTATGAGCCATAAACAGAACGCCAGACTGTGGAATGGCACCACTTCGAATCGTCATCAAAGTAGAAAGCGATGACAGTTTCGTCTGCAAAGAAAGTTACGGGCACTGTCTTCTGGGATGCAAAGGGTAGCATTCTGACGGATTTTCTTGAGCCCGGCCAAACCAAAAATGCTACCCACTATATACAGACACATTTAGACCTGTGTTGTGCACTGTGTGCTAAACGGCCTGGTAAGCTCATCCTGCAGCAGGATAACACCGGTCCTCACACTGACCGTGTCATTGTACAGAAGGCCAGAACATTTCGGTGGGAAAGCTGTTGTATTTCAGACCCTCCAACTATCATCTTTTCTGTTGTGTTGAGGGATAGATGTGAGACCACCACAGTAAGATGGTGGCTGATGTTCGGAAAACAGTACATCAGTGTCTCCAGGAAGCTGTAACGGAATGCTATCGTAATGGTATATTCAAACTTGCACAACAATGGGAGAAACGTGCTAAAAGAAATTGAAACTATATAGAAAAGTGAGGAAAGAAATACTCGACGACTGCCATTGGTGCGCGGGTTTTCGGACTTGTCCAGCCTGCAAGATTTCAGGGTGGCCGTGGTCATACACACGACTCACGTGAGTGCATGAACTCATTCCAATCTGAGAAATTATAGTTTGTACGTCGGGGATTCTTGGAATGGACGTGGCCAAAATACCAATGCAATGTACAGATGAGGCCGAACTGTTGAAAGCTGTTGTACTCATAGCTTGGAAATGGGAATGTGAGTTGTGTGTGTGTGTGTGTGTGTGTGTGTGTGTGTGTGTGCACATGGTCGCTATGTTTAGCTTGGTGACATGGTTATGGTGTATGTTTGCATGAGCGAGTGTGTGTTGGTACACTGACAGAAACGAAAATATAAACTCCATGATCAAAACCAAACAATAAAAAACTAATGCCCAGTATTTCCACACCTATCAAATTTGTTGATGACAATATATGAGAGAGAAAGAGAGAGAGAGAGTGTGAGAGAGAGAGAGATACGAAAAGAGAACTACTCCTTTTCAAACGGTTTTTGTTCGATGTGAAAATAGTGTTTCAATCTCATAGTGGAAAGCACCCATTCTCAGGATGAGAGGACATTCAAGGGAAAAATGAGATAGACATGGCACTTGCATTAGATGCACTTGAAACTGGAGAATTCTTACTTGCATTAGAAAGTCCATTCTATAGGGATGGCAGCTTAATGAAGTATTTCGAATGGTGCGGATCCATGGTGGCACTTGGAATGAACTATGTATAATACTTTATTGTAGCAAGTATTAGTAGGAAGGTAGTGAGAGTTCTGGTCGCAAAATTAGCTGGTATCAGCAAGGTCACATTTGGTATCAATCTACAGTTGAGGCAGTTGTTCTTGTTATGTTCAAGGTCACACCACCTACCACTCCATCTCCTCCCCTCCCCTCCCTCCCCTTCCGACACCTCTCCCAACTTTGCTCCCAGCCAGTAGCCATCAGGCCCCAATGCTCCTGGATAAGAGCTGCGAGGGCCCATAAATCTCAGACAGTCATCCGTTAACCCTAGGTCTGTGCTCTGTAGTGACAGGACCACAATTCATTTGAAAAGTGGTAGGCTGGTCTATAAAACTGGTAAAATGGCAGTATAAGCAGCAAAATTGGCAAATTGGCAGGATAGGCCACAAAAGTGGCATGAAATTGATAGGATAGGCTAAAATACATATGCATATGCCAAGTATGAAACAAAATTGATTTGAAAATCTGTAAATTCTTATAGAAAAAGGAACCTGCGGCTAATCATACTTAGGTATTAGAGCTATGAATGGCTCTGTTCAAAAATAACAGCTTGATAGAGGCATGGGGTCAAGCTGGGCATATCTGTCTTCGTGTTCCACAGCTAATTCGTTGCAAATAATAACCTGTAGGTGTGATCCAACAATCAAGTAGTCTATAAATTGGCGAGAATTGCAAGTGAATAAAATACACATAAATACAAAATAAAAGTTAAATGAATCATTTAATAAAAAGGGTCCTATTCTAATGTCTACAACTGACGTAGATGAAAGAGAATTATGTTGAGTAATGTTTATTTAAGAAAGGACATCTCAAAGAAATGGGATGCGGTTTTACAATATTCAGTTAAGATACAGACAGAAAATATCCTTATGAAATGCAATAAAAGCTACGTTGAGAATGTTTGGAAAATGGCAGCAAAATTCGCTACCGAAATTGTAATCACACAGACAAGAAAAAGTCAATTTCGTAATCGCAGTACACTATGTATTATCTCTCTCAAAACCCTTCAGAGTTCAACAATATTATTTATAAATTATTACACATGATACAAAGAATAGTAACTCAAACTTTGTCTATCCTAAGTTTCATAATACAAGCAGAAAAAGTTAGAGTCCTACTCTGGAGCACATTCAGACCTTCGAAAGTATTAAGTCCCTTCAGAAGTTGAAGTACGGTAGTGGGTATTCATAGCCCAGAGTCCAACACCTTCACATTCGAATACTACTCATTATGACAAGCAGATCTGCCTCCTTCCAGAACTCGTGTAAAGGTGCCCAGAATCGCTCCCTTGAGCTCTTCACTCGAGAAAGTCTCAGTCTCCACTAGACTCCCATAGCGTTCCGCTAATGTTCGCTTTTCTATTAGCTGAAGGATATTCCCACCAAAAATATATCTTTCTTACGTTCTGCAGGCACCATTTGACCCAACTTGACCACGTCTCAGACTAAACTAATGTTTTATATGATAATATTCAAATAAAGAACTGTTATAAACATTCATTCACACTCAGACCATTCATAATAAATATAAATAAAGGTCTGTCCAAGAATAAATAAACCGGTGTTCTTGCACAAGTGCGCTCAAGACAACTGACATTACATTGATGTTAAATATTCTTTAAACTATTATTTAGGCCTGATTGTCAGAAGTCTGATTACACGTGGCAGTGTGTATCTCGTGTCGCCGTCTCGCCCAGCTGACTGGAGACGCGCAGCGCGAGGTGGCCCGTTTAATTATTACGAGCGAAGTCGTGCATCTGATGGTGATACCTTGGATGTGGCGTCCCAGTGTTTCTCTACTCTCAGTGGCCGCGTGTGTTGTGCGTCGGCCAGCGGAGCGGCGCGGCGGGGGAAGGCCAGTGTCCTGGACTCGAACAACGGACTCCCGCTTGCCAGTCTTCGGCTGTCAGATCTTCATCCCAGGTCACAGGTGACTGCTGATGTGAGGCCGTCTCCTTCCCGTCCTCATGAGTCACCCGAGTATGTAAAAATCAGACTTCAAATACCTTTTAACTTCTGTCTTCTGGCGCCGAGGCTGCTGCTTGCTATTCCATTACAGCGTCGGACTTGGTGCGTCTGTGCATGATGTAGTCTCTTCTTGCATGACGGTCTTCAGCACCGAAACTGACTGAAAACTACTGCTACGCTTCTTCACATCATCGTCTTCTTCGTCTCTCATCTCGTCTTCGTCTCCGTCTCCGTCTCCGTCTCCATCTCTCTGGCCCACTGTGTCTCGCGTATTTATTCACTTCAGTTTACTGGAGGTGAACGACTTCACGGTCATTGCCTCTTCTGTCACGTTGAGAAGCTCCTCGAAGAATCTTCTTAACGTCGGTCATTGGCTCTTGGAATGTAGGCGAGGGCCTTTGATCACACGTGACGACTGAGAAACACGTGAGCCGGTATGTAACTCTCTAAACTAAACCAAGTTTTTCATTTATATTCTAATTTCTAGTTCACTTTGATTTCACTAGTTTATTTACTTAAGTACAACTCAACATTCCTCCACCCTTCGGAGAAATTCTCCCTCGAATTTACCACTCAACGTTCCTCTACTCTTCAAACGGCAAAAGCACAAGCAATGAAAACTCGCGACTTAGAAGATTACACACGCTTCACATTAAGTATGTTGAATATACTTTATCACTTTACAAAAGCATTGTATGGTCATGAATCAAATAGTTCACACATAAATGGTTGTAATAAGTGTAACAAATCTTGATGACATTGAATCAACAAAAATAGATTATTCACTTAGAAAGTTACATAGCAACACCTGTTTAATCTACCCTATATTAATGCAAGAATATCTATTCTACAGTATTGTTTACTTTAACATAAAACTGTTTAGTATAGAGTGAAGTACAATAAACAAAATTAATACACTAATGCCCAAAAGTAACCACTGAGGTACACCAGTTAAGAGTGTGGTATCCAGTTAACAGGGATTTGATGAAGTGGTATATTATTATTTGGCTTATTTTTTCGTCTTAAATAAAAGAATACTGTTCAAAACAGAAACACCAACACAAAGGTTCCAGATATACCCGTTCCTAGCATTAGAATTTTAGTTTTGTGTTCACTTTTTAATTTTAAGACATGTTGCATCATAACATTGGCATCAATTTTGCCTTGCTGTGAGTTTATGAACATATCTAATGACTTCAGAAGGGAACTGTCAAGGGAGTCATTGAGGTAGGACAGGTTTTATGTAGGAAATGCTTGCATGGCGTTTTCTGAAAAAAGCAAACGACATGTTTATGGACCTACCAACCTAGTAAAAACAAAAACAAAGAAAAGAAGGAATACATTGTTAACTACAAGATCTACATGTTTCTACGTTCAACTTTTCTTTCTTAAAAAATAAACCATTATCATGTATTAATTATTTACATTTGTATATTATCCACAGTCTACTAAGATTCCACTAGGACATTCGCACCCTTGGTCGAAGATTGTATGGTGCCATGTCTGTATGTTGTATTGGCGTGGCCACTCTTTATCCTCTTTGGGAACTTCCTCCACCCATCGGAAAAGCAGACACTATTGTTGAAGGAATTACATCTGGAGCGCCCTTGAAAGGTTTTAAATGACTTGTATGGACAATAGTAGTTCGGGTGGGCAGCTGCAGTTTAACGTTGACTGGTGACGTGATCTCAATAATTTGATAAGGACCTCTGTAGTTTGTTACAAATTTCTTCGTTTTTCCTTTCGCAATGTATGGGTTTAAAGCATCATCCACTGACCGATTTTGTAATTTGGAGATTTAGCTTGGGTATTACCTAATCTTTCCTGTCGTTCCAAAGCCTTTGTATTAGAATTTTGAACCTTTTTCCATACATCCTTCATCACTCGAGAGAATTCTTTTACTGTTTCCCCGACTTTTCCGTTTTTCTGCCTGATTACATCAAAAGGGGACAGCATTTTTCTCCCATAGACCACTTCATAAGGTGACATGCCAGTTGCTTCATGCGTTTTGGCGTTGTATACCGACACGATTATTGGTAAATACGTATCCCAATTAGAATGTTGTTCGTTAATATAATAACTAAGCATCTTGCCAATTGTCTGATGAACTCTTTCTGGGCGCCCGTTGCACTGAGGGTGTAACGGAATTCTGCGTAATTTACGTATTTTTAGTAAGTGGCATAGCTGTTTCATTAATTCAGACATAAAATTAGATCCCTGATCTGTGATAATAGCTTCAGGTACGCCAAATTTAAGTATCCAGTTGTTAACTAAAGCTTGGGCAACTGTATTTGCTTGCTGATCTGGGAGACTCACTATAGCTAGATAGCGTGAAAAGTGATCTATAATTGTAAGAACATACTTATTACCAGCAGGTGTTTTAAGAAATGGCCCTTAGAGATCCAGTCCACAGATTTGAAATGGACATGAAGCCTCGGGGAGCCTCTGTAAGGGTATTTTTGAACGAGAAAGTTCAGCTCGTTGTGCGCACGCAATGCAATTACGAACGTACTGCGCAACATCCTGCTTTCTGGTTTGCTACCAAAATCGCTCTGCTACACGTCTTTCGGTTGTCCGCTGTCCCCCCTGTCCTGCGAGGATGTGATCGTGGGCCTGTGCCATTATTTCTTGTCTAAGGTGTTGGGGAACAACAATTCGCGGTCCAAGTTTTGTTTTGCGGCATAATACACCATCTTCAAAGCAAAATTGTTTTTGAGTTGCGTATTGTTTGCATTCTGTATCCTCATCTTGTTACTTTCTCCAGTCCTCAGTATCTCACCCTGTTGCTTCCAAAAGTGCTATTTTACGACTTAGGCAATCTGCATTCCTGTGTTTTTTGCCTGGTTTATGGATAACTTCGAAATCCATTTCGGAAAGACATAGGGCCCAACGGGTAAGACGACTAGATGGATCCTTTAATCCAAGCAACCATTTTAAAGCTGTGTGGTCCGTAATAACCTTGAATTTCCTACCATACAAGTAGCATTTAAAGTATTTGATGCCACAAATAACACTTAACAATTCTTTCTCCGTTGTGGAATAATTTCTTTCTGCCGTTGTTAGTTGTCTCGAAGCGTAGGCTATGGGATGTTCCGCGCCATTAATATTCTGACTCAAAACAACTCCTATTGAATGACCACTTGCGTCACAGGATAAAATAAATTCTTTATTATAATCTGGGTAGGCTAATACTGGACTGTGTGTTAACTTACCTTTAAGGGTTTGAAATGCTGATTCACAATTTTCAGACCAATTAAATTTTGCACCCTTTTTCAATAATTGGGTTAAGGGTCGGGCAATCTCAGCAAAATTTTGAACATATTTTCGGTAATACGATGCGAGACCAGTGAAACTTTGTACTTCCTTAACGCGTTGTGGTGTTGGGAAGTCCTTAACTGCCGAAATTAATCGAGGATCTGTTTTAATTCCTTTTTCACTAATGACATGCCCAATGTATGTAACCTCTGTCAATGCAAAACTACATTTTTCCACATTTAATGTTAATTTAGCTTTTCTAAGTCTCTGAAAAACATTACGCAGACGCACAGCATGTTCATTAATGTCTTTGGAGAATTCAATAATATCGTCTAGATATACACAACATTGTTGAGTTTTGAGTCCTCGCAATACTCCATCGAGTAGTCTTTGAAAAGTTGCTGGTGCATTTTTCAAACCGAAAGGCATTCTTTTAAATTGCCAGTGGCCTCCAGGGGTAGAAAATGCTGTTTTATGCCTATCTTTAGGTGCAACTTCCAATTGATGATATCCGCTACGCAGATCGATTGTTGAAAAGTATTTACTGTTACCCAAACTGTCAATGATATCTGTAATGTTTGGAAGAGGATAAACATCTGAGATAGTTTGTTTATTAAGGTGTCTGTAGTCACAACAAAATCTATATCGTTTCGTACCGTCGGGAGACTTCTTTGGAATAATTACAATATTTGAATTATAAGGCGAATCAGAATACTCTATAATTCCATCTTTTAGATGCTGCTCTAAAAATTCATCCAGTACTGGCTGTAAGTGATGCGGAACTCTATAAGGCTTCCTATAAACTGGGGGGCTAATTCCTGTTGGGATCCTATGCTGTGTGATATCTGTTGCTGGAAGTGAACCTTCTGCATTAAATAAATCTTGGAACTCAACTAAAACGGCTTCTATCGTGTCTCTATCATTTCCTTTCAAATGCTCAATCTTCTGGCGTAATACGGTTTTATAGGCGTCTGGTTCCTGACCATCAGTAATATCTGACCAAATGAAATCTTCTTCTTCAAAAGTACTTACTGTAGCTACTAATATTCCCTTATGCAACTCTTTGCCCTCCACTCCGAAATTGTCAATATGTACCGGTACTTTTCTTTCTCCCTCATCGTCTTGAACCCGTACAACACTTCTTTGTACAAAACAATGTGATACATCTAATTCCTCATTTTCCTCTAAAGGCTCTATTAGACACACTGTATCTGTAGGTACTTCGGGGTCAACGCTCATCCAGAAAAGTTTTCCTGAGCCAGATGGTATCTGATCCCGCGAATCAACCTTCAAGGACGTTGCACGCAGTATAGTTGATTTCGCCTTCCGGTTGGGGAAATCTTGCGGCAGCGGGCCCTTTGCAGCGGTGTCACCTAGCTGAAACACTATTCACATAAGTTCTACAGTTTGCTGTCTGAGGTCGATTTTAGCGTGATGTTTATTCAGGAAATCCAGTCCTAGGATCGCGTCGTACCCGTCAGTTACCTTTGTTACCACTTCTACATCTTCTTGAAATTGTACACCGTGAATATAGAAAATCAATGATGTACATCCTAATGACTTCACTGTACCTCCTCCTGCTCCACTCAATCTATACCCTGGAGGGTCATATTTCTTTTCTCCAATACATTGATTACTTACTATTGATACGTTTTCGCCTGTATCCACTAGTATCCTTGCCTCTTTATCCTGTATGGTAGCAGACAACCAGCATTCCGCCTTTATATTCGCCTTAATGGCATGAAATTTTATTGGGAACGCCTGGCAAACATTCCCGTTTGAGTTTAACTGATTTCTATTTCCAAAAACTTTCTTAGACCTGCATTCCTTGAATGTGTGACCTATTCTTTGACAATTAGTGCAGTTAGGTTGTCTGCAGTTGTTTGCTATATGTCCCTGTCGATCGCACCTAAAACATCGTACTCCTGCTGAAAATACATTTCGTTTCTCCTTGTATCTGGTGGCACTGTCTATTTCTTCGAAAGCCGTCGCCACAGATACAGCTTCCGCTAAATTTTTAGGAACCTCTGCCCTGACACGACGGGAAGTTTCAGGAGGTAACCCACGTAAAAATGTATCCAGAGCTCTATCTTCTGCCTCTTGTAAAATAACTTTATTTGCTTCATCATTAGTTGTCAACTGATAGGTGTTAATATTAACTTTTCTAATGCTATCTACAAAGCTTTCTAACGACTCGTTTTGCCTCTGAGTGATAGTGTTTAACTGTTCCCTATAAAATCTACAGCTGTTCTGTTTTTGAAAACGTTTAAATAGTCCTTTCTTCAATTCATCAAATGTTGGAGCATTCCGTAATTCTTCATGGTATAATACGTGTGCTTTAGCCTCTCCTAGCAATCTTAATTTTGTCATTTGTAAGAGCTGTTCATCTAACCATGATCCCAACTTTGCAGCTGCTACTAAATCATCAAAAAAGGCTGTTATGTCCTCGCCAGGTTTACCTGAAAAGGGAGTTACTGAGGCCGCTGCTGAGGAATCTAGGGTGGGAGGGATTGAACTGGTTTGCCTAACCTCACTCAACTGTTTAAATAATGTATTATTATCATTTTTAAGCTGTGCTATCTGATTAGCTAAGATCTGAATAGCTTCCTCAGTAGAAACCGCTTGTGGTGCTGACTCTGACTTTGTACGATTTCGCGTCATCATTTTACAAACTATTAGTTACACAATCTTACTACACTGAATGAAAAAGATGTTCAAATATTTTCGACAAACTCTTAAAATTATGAGAGAGAATACACTTTTAAATAAAGAAAATAATACGCCTGATATGCAAACCTCTATCCATTCACACATTATCAGTACTAACTGTGGACCTTTAGTGACTGTCATTCACACCTCATATTGAGCCAAGGGTTTTTTCTCTGACACCAAATGTAACAATTGTGCTACTAAATGTAACTGGGTTTTCTCTTTTGATGCTAGTCAGTTGTCAGGATGAGCATTCTAAAGCATTATGTCAGGGTGAAAATACTAAATTAATTAATTTTTCTCTCTTAACAACTTGTGGGCAGGGTGGGTTCTTCCTTTGCTCGGGTATGATGTCGAATGAAACATCATTTCTACGTAAGATAACTTTTATTGAAGATTTGTACAACTGTATCTAACTCGATGTTCTGGCTCGGAGAACGGCAGCTGTGTCGTTTGCGAAGTCTTCTGCTGCGGCAGCGGCGGCGGCGGCGGCGGCGGCGGCGTCTGATTACGCGTGGCAGTGTGTATCTCGTGTCGCCGTCTCGCCCAGCTGACTGGAGACGCGCAGCGCGAGGTGGCCCGTTTAATTATTACGAGCGAAGTCGTGCATCGGATGGTGATACCTTGGATGTGGCGTCCCAGTGTTTCTCTTCTCTAAGTGGCCGCGTGTGTTGTGCGTCGGCCAGCGGAGCGGCGCGGCGGGGGAAGGCCAGTGTCCTGGACTCGAACAACGGACTCCCGCTTGCCAGTCTTCGGCTGTCAGATCTTTATCCCAGTTCACAGGTGACTGCTGATGTGAGGCCGTCTCCTTCCCGTCCTCACGAGTCACCCGGGTAGGTAAAAATCAGACTTCAAATACCTTTTAACTTCTGTCTTCTGGCGCCGAGGCTGCTGCTTGCTATTCCATTACAGCGCCGGACCTGGTGCGTCTGTGCATGATGTAGTCTCTTCTTGCATGACGGTCTTCAGCACCGAAACTGACTGAAAACTACTGCTACGCTTCTTCACTTCATCGTCTTCTTCGTCTCTCATCTCGTCTTCGTCTCCGTCTCCGTCTCCGTCTCCATCTGTCTGGCCCACTGCGTCTCGCGTATTTATTCACTTCAGTTTACTGGAGGTGAACGACTTCACGGTCATTGCCTCTTCTGTCACGTTGAGAAGCTCCTCGAAGAATCTTCTTAACGTCGGTCATTGGCTCTTGGAATGTAGGCGAGGGCCTTTGATCACACGTGACGACTGAGAAACACGTGAGCTGGTCATTGCCTCTTCTGTCACGTTGAAAAGCTTCTCGAAGAATCTTCTTAACGTCGGTCATTGGCTCTTGGAATGTAGGCGAGGGCCTTTGCTCACATGCGACAACTGAGAAACACGTGAGCCGGTCGGGCGATGCCCTGACGGCTGAATCGACAGCGCCCGCTTATGTGGAACTTGCTGACTTCACGGTCATTGTCTCTTCTGTTCTGCTGTTTTGCCCGCTGTTTGCCAGTATGTAACTCTCTAAACTAAACTAAGTTTTTCATTTATATTCTAATTTCTAGTTCACTTTGATTTCACTAGGTTATTTACTTAAGTACCACTCAACAAAACACATGTTCACGAATAAAATTTATAGTATGGCACTGTACGTTGCAGGAGACGTTGCCATCGGAATTCGATCTAATTGAAAGTTGCCTATGATGTAATAGAATGAATAAGAGCACACAGCAGTATACACAAATGTATTATCCACACTAAGTCCGGTTGCATGTTGCATGCATTGTTATTCAGTAAACATTCAAGAAGTTATATAGGCTGTGAAATGTCATTTCACTGTACAAGGGTTATTCTGTCCCGAAATGTAAACCATTTTGAAAGTAAAAAAAATGTTTTATTTGCGACAGTTAGCTTTACCTTCCAGCTGCTTCTCTGTATAGTCGCCGCTCCTGCTTAGACATTTGTGTAGCGTTGTACCAACTTTCCAATACCCTCGTCACAGAAGGCAGCCGCCTCTGCTTTCTGCCAGTTGGCTACGCTGGTCTACAGATCGTTGTCTGTGGCAAAATGCTGTCTTCATAGCCAGCGGTTCATGTGTACAGAGATGAAACTCAGGGGGAGTCAACTACGGGCTGTATTGTGGGTGATAAAACACTTCCCAACGAAAACACTGCAGGAGCATCTTCATTTCCCCTGCAGAGTGCGGCCGATAACTGCAATGAAGTAGGAAACGCATGACAGTTACATTATGTGGGCTGCATGACATTAGGCGAAATCTCACATTAGGCCGTCTTTCTTGGCGGGAGAGACAACATTTTGGGCAACGTGACGCGATCGACGGCCTACTAGAGACACTACCCAACACATCTGTGCAAAGTTCATCGGATTCTCACTGTGCTTTCCGTTTCCTCCCGATCGGACCTTACTTTCCGAATAGCCATCGTATTTAGGAAGCCGATGCCCCTTAAAAAAACGTACGAAGTATTCCATCACAGAGAAGGAAGTTTATATACAGGTGTATTGGAATAGCTGGTCCTAGTTTTTCGACACCACAGGGGACTTGAAAGCGAACATCGCCCGTCAATAACTCGGTGTCCAGAAATGCTTCGTTTCCAATAAAAAAAGCCAGTATTCATCACTCAGATTTTAGATGTTTTTGCTTCAGATGATATTCTTACCATGAAAAAGAAAAAGAATTACTAAGGTCAGTTTGGTATTATAAGTAACAAAATACCTTTTGTTAATTTGTTTACTTAGTTTCGGGTATTAAAATTCATAACAAGGTTGTTATATGAAAGTGTAGAGAGATAGTCTTCCTAATCACCGAACTGAAACTGAAAGTTAAATTACCTACCTCGTTTAGGTATTTTTCCAAGTAAATTTTCTATATTCACATTTCTAATTTTCACTCAAAATTAGAATAAGCTGCCGTAGCTACAAATTTAAGTAACATCAATAAATAGAACTGCGATTTTCGGTAGATTTCATTTCGTATAAAGGAAAAAGTTTGTAGCACAGCTGTGTGACATGTCATTCGTGGGTTCTTCCTCTAAATTTCACACTAGTTTTGCAATGAAGTCTTCTGACCATTTCTATTGCAATATACGGTTTTTCTACCAGTATTATTTCAAAATGATGCATTTCTAGACATTTTTCTATTAAGAAAAACGTTTAAATTCTTGTCCTCTATTATATCACAAAGCTGGGGATAGATATTATGATACACTATGTATAATATTCTATTACAGTCAGAACCGTTTGGAATGAGGTAAAGCAAATTGTATTTGTACACCATGTCTCCAATTTTCCACTGTGGCTTTGAAAGAACTAATACAGCAATCAGATGAATCATGAATAAGTGTGCAAAAGCTAAATAAATCGAGAAATAATACCAGCGCCGTGGCGCTTTCATGGACCAGGAGACTGAAAGAACAGCAATAAATATTGAAATGGAAAGCAGTGATGAAGACGATTATCAGGAAGCCAAGGTCATCAGAATTAGGGAATTGGACGATTGCTCGAGGAAGGCCTACATGGCAAGAGACAAAACTAATACAACTGATTAACTTACAAGTTCGATTTATGGTGCTACTCAGTAATGAACATGAAACGTATTCGCGTTGTGAATACGGACAACAATCAGCTATATAATGGGATGACGACAGATAAAATTTGTGCTAGACCGGGACTAGAACCCCGCATTTCCCGCTTTACGCGAACTGTGGCCTTAACCGGTTTTTTTTTTTAAACCATTCATTTATATCTCTCGTATGGCGAAACGTGGACAGTTTCTGCCCAGGACCGAACAGAAGACCTTCCATGCGTTTTTTAAAAAAATTTTCAGCGTATCCTTTCCAGCACACAAAGGGAGGGGCGCGGGGAAAGTGGGCTGGGCTCGCTAAACGAGACCTAGTCACAAAGTACCGTTGTTTCACCCAGAGACCAAGGAAAGTGTAGGGAACAAGTAGTAGAGGTACAAAGCGCACCAATTAGATAGAGTTTCGTTCTTTTTTGCGTCACCAAGCGTAGCAGGACACTGACTTCGCGAGGAGGAGGAAGCATCAGTTCCCCACACTCAGTTTCTCAGAGAAGAACATTCCAGTGTTAAGAGAATAATCTGTACTATGTGTGGATCGACTTCCCATTGCAGTAACACTATACTCCACGGTGGGTTAATAAAAACACTAGAAAGATTATTAGAGAAAATTTGTCTGTATTTGCTACCCCGAACAACGGCAAAATGTCGTCGTTCATTAAGAAAGTGACATAAATCAAGGACATTTTTCTCTCTATCAGCAAAAAAGTAGTGAGCTGTGTGCCCACAAATCCACTTCACGTAGTTCGTCTCCGTTTGTGGGAAATATCCAGAGGTATCTGATGAGGAGTCGGGCGTGACTGACATACTTGCTTCCCGCTGACTTTAATGTACCATGCAGATTGGACATCAGTGGCAAGATAAAGAGCCCACACTGATCGCCATACGGCTCGCCAGTCGACATGGGGATTCTTCCTTTCAACAACATTCGGCATCTTTTTCCGGTGGAGAAAGCCATTGATAGACTTTGAGGACATCAAGTGCGCCAGCAGTAGCACAGTATGGACATAGTTAAGTTCGAGGAAAAAATGGCGGAAGTAAGAGAAGGGCAGTGGGACGTCCGACAGTAGAATAGGGGCCGAGAGAGAGTGTGGTACAAGAGTCTACGGCAACAGGCTGGTGAGGCACGTGGAACAACGGTGCCGCAGCATCATTTGAGAACTTACGAAAAGGGTTATTGCTCTAGACATGATACAGCCGAAACCACTCCTGCACTCCTAGAGGGCGAGGATCTCGTACCGTATCTTGAACAAGCCGTGGCAAATGTACAAATCCAGTGCTGCTTGCATGTGGTGGGCCATGGAAGGCGGAGTGGCGAGTGTCTGTGCCACGTGGGTGATATGTGACGCCAAATACAGGGTGATTCTAAAGTCACTATACATTTTGTACTTAAACAAATTTTATTAGCCAACATGTAATAGCACTGCAACTTATGTTACAATAGGGAATAATTTCAGTACATTTCAATGTGATCACCTTGCATGTCTAGGCACACCTACAGCGCTCCACTGTAGACCGAAAAACCTGCCCAAGCATATATAGTGTAATCTCAGCAGCTGCGGCTCGAATCCGCTGTGTTAAGTGTTCAGTGGTGCGGATCTTCACCTGGTATACCTTAGACTTGATAAACCCCCATGCACAAAAGTCTAAGGGTGTCAAGTCATGAGAGCGGGGTGCCCACATCCGTGGAGAGACACGACCAATCCATCTGCTTGGAAATGCTTGATTCAGATAATCCCGAACAACGAGGGCAAAATGGGGTGGTGCACCACCCTGTTGAAAAACCACAGTATCCATAATCCTATCAGATATCAACTGGGGCTCCAAAAACTGTTCCAAAGTATCTAGGTATGTGGTTCCAGTAACGGTTTCTTCTCCGAAGAAGAAGGGCCTGTGCACTGTTGACCTCGTTATCCCTAACAACACGTTCGCTTTTGCTGTGTCCCGTTGCAACTCCTGCAGCACACTTGGTTGTTCGTCCGTCCAGATCCTGCAGTTGTGTCTGTTCACATGTCCACAGGTATGAAATGTAGCTTCATCACTGAACAAGACATTTTGCATCAAATTATCATTTTCCACAGCCTGTAGCAGGTCATGATACATAGCTTGTCTGACTGCGTAGTCCTCCGATTCAAGCTCATGGATATGGTACGCACGTTTGTGCAGCTTGTAACGAAGAACTCTCCATACAGTGGTTTGAGGAATACCAATCTCTCTACTAAGTCTCCTGGTAGATGCGGAAGGACTACGTGTCATCGCATCCTGCACACTTTGAACGGTGTCTGGCGTTATGTCGGCCTCCCTGGACGTTCTTCATCTGCAACACTACCAGTACGCTGGAATTTATTGACGAGGGCCTTGATAGCAAGCATGGTGGGGCCTGTTTTCCGGAATCGACGGGCAAAGTCTGTCCACACCTGTTCATACGTCATTCCACGAAGACGAGCAGACACAACAGCGATCCGTTCTTCTCTGGTTAGCATTCTGTCGTACTACCTGCAAGAAACAAATATTCCGTTATTATATCACTGAAATGTATAGTGACTTACTATATCACTGAAATACATAGTGACCTTAGAATCACCCTGTATACCTTTACGTATTGTGTCCATTGCAGAAAATCAGTGTCTCGTAAACAATGATCTAGGAGACCAGCTCGTAACTGGAAAACTAGGGGCTGCCAGTTGAGGGAAATCGTACACTGCAGTTCACCTGTAAAATCGAGTACTAAGCATCGGATAGCAGCAGCTACACGCAATGAAGCAGCGCTGGCCTCAGGGAGCCCTGCACTTATTGCCATGGCACTTCGTTTCCGGACGTTAAGGCAGCCACAGAAGTTTATCTGTAGGTGGGGACCCATGCCAAGGACTCTCTGACCTCAGCATCACTACCAAGAAGAATAATGAGATCGTCTGCATATGTGGTGCAACGAAGGACATGGCCACCAGGAGACATGCCAGGCAGGTGTTAATGGAGGCCACAGAGCAACAATGCCATAGCGAAAGCATACAACAATGCTGAGAGCGGGTAGCCCTGATGCACTGAGCAACCGATCAAGATGGGAGGAGTGAGACGGCCATTGTAAAGTACACTGGACGTCCACAAAAGAGATGCATTAGGACCTCGCCCACGGTATCAGGGTATCCCATATTGTGGAGCAAGTACAGGGTTATTACAAATGATTGAAGCAATTTCACAGCTCTACAATAACTTTATTATTTGAGATATTTTCACAATGCTTTGCACACACATACAAAAACTCAAAAAGTTTTTTTAGGCATTCACAAATGTTCGATATGTGCCCCTTTAGTGATTCGGCAGACATCAAGCCGATAATCAAGTTCCTCCCACACTCGGCGCAGCATGTCCCCATCAATGAGTCCGAAAGCATCGTTGATGCGAGCTCGCAGTTCTGGCACGTTTCTTGGTAGAGGAGGTTTAAACACTGAATCTTTCACATAACCCCACAGAAAGAAATCGCATGGGGTTAAGTCGGGAGAGCGTGGAGGCCATGACATGAATTGCTGTTCATGATCTCCACCACGACCGATCCATCGGTTTTCCAATCTCCTGTTTAAGAAATGATGGAGGTGCGGTGGAGCACCATCCTGTTGAAAGATGAAGTCGGCGCTGTCGGTCTCCAGTTGTGGCATGAGCCAATTTTCCAGCATGTCCAGATACACGTGTCCTGTAACGTTTTTTTTCGCAGAAGAAAAAGGGGCCGTAAACTTTAAACCGTGAGATTGCACGAAACACGTTAACTTTTGGTGAATTGCGAATTTGCTGCACGAATGCGTGAGGATTCTCTACCGCCCAGATTCGCACGTTGTGTCTGTTCACTTCAACATTATCAAAAAATGTTGCTTCATCACTGAAAACAAGTTTCGCACTGAACGCATCCTCTTCCATGAGCTGTTGCAACCGCGCCGAAAATTCAAAGCGTTTGACTTTGTCATCGGGTGTCAGGGCTTGTAGCAATTGTAAACGGTAAGGCTTCTGCTTTAGCCTTTTCCGTAAGATTTTCCAAACCGTCGGCTGTGGTACGTGTAGCTCCCTGCTTGCTTTATTCGTCGACTTCCGCGGGCTACGCGTGAAATTTGCCCGCACGCGTTCAACCGTTTCTTCGCTCACTGCAGGCCGACCCGTTGATTTCCCCTTACAGAGTCATCCAGAAACTTTAAACTGCGCATACCATCGCCGAATGGAGTTAGCAGTTGGTGGATCTTTGTTGAACTTCGTCCTGAAGTGTCGTTGCACTGTTATGACTGACTCATGTGAGTGCATTTCAAGCACGACATACGCTTTCTCGTCTCCTGTCGCCATTTTGTCTCACTGCGCTTTAGAGCGCTCTGGCGGCAGAAACCTGAAGTGCGGCTTCAGCCGAACAAAACTTTATGAGTTTTTCTACGTATCTGTAGTGTGTCGTGACCATATGTCAATGAATGGAGCTACAGTGAATTTATGAAATCGCTTCAATCATTTGTAATAGCCCTGTATTTGTCATCGACCTGAACAAACGCTTGACTGGACTGAAGAGTGGCCATAAGCCCAAGCACACGAAGACTGTGAGAAGGAGCAATTATGTCTCGATAGCGACAGAGGGCAGCGCGGATGTTATTGGCACCGCCCAAAGAGGTTTCATCAGGAGAAACGATGTACTGGACCGTCCGTTTAAGCCTTGCAGCCAAGAGCCAAGTAAAGATCAAAGTGTCGCTGTTGAGCAATGTCAAGGCGCGATAATTACATATCTGTAATGTAACCCATGGCTTGTGGATGGGACTGAGGAGATAGTTAAGAAAATTGTCAGGAATCAGAACAATATCCGACGTAAGGTCTCGACAAATTTCCGCCCACGTCGACGTCAATTGGGTGGAAATGTCTGATAAAACTCTAGTGAGAGGCCGTCAGGGCCAGGTGAGTCGTTCATAGCATCCGCCTTGATAGCATCATGGACTTCATTGACCGTGATGTCAGCTAGTAGATCCACCGTTGCATACCCAGGACTCGAGCCAAAGGAGAGTCGGGACACCACAGAGTGATTACGTTGAGCACAGTACGAGTAACATACTGTGCGTGGAGGGCAGACCCTATATCGCGTTGTGTATCTAAACGCCATCCACCATTAGACGTAAGAACATTAATCAAAGTCCTCCGACGGTGGCGCCTTTCTCCTATCACCTGGTGCATATACGGACGCTCCTGCGCTAACCCCTCGTATGTGTGAATCCTGACCATGGCTCCCGCAAGGTGGCATCGAGTGAGGGCAGTGAGCTGTACCGTGGCAGTATTCACCATTGCCTGACGCTCTGGCGAATACGGCACCATAGTACATTGACAGAGAATGGTGAAGTAGAAATCTTGGGTTTGTCTCCGCCCTGCCGCAATTTTCCTTCCGTAACCAATCAAGGCCTTGTATATGGCAGGCATTGAGCGGAGGAACCACCATGACAGGAGACACTTATATGCGTCATGGCGTCGACGACTGTCTGTTCACGGGATCTCGATGACCAGTAGGGTGAAGTAAGATGGATGACGTTGAGTTTCCGTGGTCCCCAGTCACGCCACGGCCTTTGACGGCAGAGACTGACGGCAGAGATATAGGCGTCGTGGTCAGAGAATGCAACGGATCAGACTACAGCAGCCTGCACCCCATCGACAATGTAGCGGGAGATATAAACACGATCGAGACGACTGAAAGAGTGACTAGTGAAATGTGTAAATCCAAGATGATCTCCAGGAACATGCTCACAAGAGTCCACAAAGTTGAGGTGCTGGACAATGGCCTCTAGCGCTGCCGTGTGGGGAGTAACGTGGCAGCTGATCGCTGGGCGCCTGGATGGAGTTGAAGTCACCTCCCACAGTCAAAACATCAGCAACGTGACTGACGCCGTTGCTGTAAGGTTTAAAGGTAACCATCACAACGTCCGACAGCAACTCAAACTACTGTTCGAAAACCCTCAACGTTCAGAGTACACAACCAGCGTGGCCAACCATGACAGCCCCTATTTGACCATCAGAGTATTGAAACTTGAGATCGTTAGAATGGCGCCGCACGACCGTGGCATGCATCTCTTCATTCGTTATCTTGATATACACTGTGGATCTAATGATAGATAAAAGAATCCCGGCTAACATATTGCAGTGGGGGACGCATTTCTTTCTGTACAAACCGTTCGACTTCATAAGCGTTTGGTCGCTCATGATTCAAAGAAAAAGTAAATTTAATTGTGGCTTGGCGATAGTAAAACGACATAATGGTCGATGAATACGGACACGAAAACAGCCACTACGTGGAAGTAAATAAACGCGCGCAAGCTCACAAGGAACGCAACAAGCGAATGCAAACAAGACGTGCTCGCCTCAAATGGTTCAAATGGCTCTGAGCACTATGTGACTTAACATCTATGGTCATCAGTCCCCTAGAACTTAGAACTACTTAAACCTAACTAACCTAAGGACAGCACACAACACCCAGTCATCACGAGGCAGAGAAAATCCCTGACCCCGCCGGGAATCGAACCCGGGAACCCGGGCGCGGGAAGCGAGAACGCTACCGCACGACCACGAGCTGCGGACTGCTCGCCTCACCACTGCTGCAGGCAGACTGTGGAACGCTATCCGTGCACGACTCGCGGCTACATCCAAACTTCCATATGACGTCGTTCATGAGACACAACCTGCACTCGTACAGATTATGTTATTCCCGCACCGGGTGAGGACATTTTAATTGAAAGTCGTTGCCTGGTATTGGCGGATAAACACGATATTGCAGTTCCTATGTTGTTAAGAATTACAATGCATGCATATCGGAAGGAAAATTACAACACTGACACTGCAATATCGTACTCAATAACTAATACTGTAAAATGTAGCCGGCCGGAGTGGCCGAGCGGTTCTAGGCGCTACAATCTGGAACCGCGCGACCGCTACGGCAGCAGGTTCGCATCCTGCCTCGAGCATGGATGTGTGTGATGTCCTTAGGTTAGTTAGGTTTAAGAAGTTCTAAGATCTAGGGGACTGATGACCCTAGAAGTTAAGTCCCATAGTACTCAGAGCAATTTGAACCATTCTTTTTTTTTTTTTTTTTTTTTTTTTTTTTTTTGGAAAATGTATGTACTCTCCTTTTCACTTTTTTTGAAATGATTCACTATACTTTCACTTCAGTTTTTAAAAAAAAAGGCTGAGTATCATACTGATTTGTAAATTGACGAATGTCTAGTGTAAGTAACACTGCGATATGGAGCGCCCCAGTTCATTCCTTGGCTTGATGACACATTGCAGTAAACACAGACATCAGTGTGCTCACATGTAAACGTCACTGAATCGGGCAATGGGCATTTCTCTATAACATTGTCACTTTGTGAACCACTCGTTCAGCAAACGTTTGAATCACATCATGAAAGGCAGTTGCCTTGGCAAATTTGATTCAGTTGCCAAGGTCCCAAAATCTGTTAGAAGTTGTTGATGCATAACTCTTCTTAGACCATTTTTAACAAGAGCCGTAATGCAGAATGACCTCTCTGCTTCAACTACAGATGCTCAAAGCTACGTATACATTCGAAAACAAGAATGAAATTTTAAGCCCGTGTACCTTATTCAAGAGTTTAGTAGTTCCAGAGAAGTGTCTTCGAAGTTTGAAGTACCAATTGCTTTAAAATAATTAATTTTTTCTTCTAAATGTGTTGTGACATCATTATAGTATTCACTGATAAATAACTTGCACGCCTCAGCGATCTAATCATCAGTCGTATTTGAGTATTGCTATAACAACCCATTGTTTCATCTCACTTCTTCACTTCAAGTTAAGTTTTCAAGTTACACACTAGGTTGTCAATAATGACACAAAAACACTGCTCACCTCATTACTGGTTTCATCAGGAAATGATTTACTTTCACTAGTGGGCAGCTCCAGAAATTCAGGATTGATATAAATTGCATAGCCAACAACTTTATACTCCGAGAGAATGGTGACACAACTTACGAAAAAATATTTTAAGTCATGTAATAAGTTTAAATGTTTCTTACTTCATCATCACTCCTAGTATTTCGAGATTGTAGAAATTTGCTCCTGTAGTCAACTGATACCAACAACTCTAACAAAATTGATGACATGATTAAACAACTGAATGATTTCATATACTCCGAAACAACTCTTACAACAGAACTTGCTTCGGATGACAAATTTAAGTTACAGAGAGTTTCAGTAGCAATGGCATCCTTTTACAAGTGAGCTGCAGTTTTTCTTACAGAGCCAACCGGAGCTCTCCAACGGGAATGGCACATGGAATGTAAAGAAGTTCCAACACTCTGTTAATCAATTTTACATCGCTGTGAACTGTAACTTAACGGGTTATCAAGTTGGTGAGTCAATCTGATAAAAGTTTCTGCTTCACGATAGGTCTGCGCTGCATGTAATACACAAAGAGGATTCCACTGAAGAAAATGTGTCTGAGCTCCTTTATGAGACCCACTCACATTTCTCCTGTTATCATAATCCTGTGCGTGGCATTCGCTGATACGGAACGAGAGTTTCACACGTGTTGATCACATTAAATCGGCAATACCAACTCCTGTTTCATGATTAAAATCTACGAAATGCAAAAGCTGTTCATTTAACTAATACTTATCGGTTTCCTTACTGAAGTTAATGTAACGCAGGATGAATGTTGTCTGTTCAGCATGATTTTAATGAGGAGTTGCATCACAAATAGTTCAATACTACTTCACATTTTCTCTCTCTGCAAAGATTACACTTCTGACTTGATGTGCACAGCTAGAAATAAATTCGTTCTAAGTGTAACTGTGCAGAGAATACACCTGTAAAATCTTTTCTGCTTCTTGTTCGTCTCAGATACTGCTAATGTGTTTTACATGAACTAGATCATAGTGACTAAAAAGCTCAAATATTCCTAGGAAATTTCTATTACTTGGATCTCCAATTTTCTGAGGTTAACCTCTGAAGGCCTAACCTCTTTCATCAACAATATTCTATCAAGTAACCCTCTTACTTGGTTTCCAAACGTGTGCTTAATTTTCGATTTGCTTCTCGATTCTCTAGAAATTTGGCTCAAAGGTGCCCATAACCTTTCTCTGTAACGGTGCAAAATCGTGGAGCCCTACAGCATCACCCTCATTCTCGGCGACTCTTTAAGCAGCAAGATGTCAAATGCGGAAAAGAAAAAGAAAAGAAAAAGGGTCAGAGCTCAGATGGTCATGTGAGATGTAAAGTGGGTTAAGGATATCACATTGGCACCAAATTTCACCACAATTCTGTCCAACCCCACCGTGGACCTGTCACACGATCAGAAAGTCGTCACAGTATCTCTTACCCAAATTTCACCCCTTCCTTTCACGCCTCTGCGATAGAGGTCAGAACCGTGACACCCAGCGTTTAAATCACGCTGTTTCCCTATGGGTGACCGAGGATAACATTTCAGACACACCGCCGGTCAGAATCTACACGTAAAGGCCTCAGGGGATGGCACATATGGCGTCAACGAAACTACCCCTTTCCTTGGTGCGTTGATTGCCACACGTTTAGCGGTCGAAAACGACAGTCTGCAATGTGATGAGCAACTGGACGACGTTCTTGAGAACCTTTGACACTGCTGATATCCTCCGGGCGATTAGACTGTTGTCTCAGGATATCGTGGGCCAGAAATCCTAGTGAATGTGATCGCACCGCAGTTTTTGTTCTGTATTTGTGCTTTTTCACACAGCCTGTTTCGCGCTCTCCTGTGGCGCGACCCCGGAGGGGTGGGAAATTGGCAAATGCATGAATAAAACAGACACCCTCCAAGACCCTCCCTCTCCCCCCCCCCCCCAATCGCGCTTCCCTCCGCAATACCCACGTTGCCACTCGCCTACCTTAGCTGAGAACTTTAAAAATGAACATTTACAGATACAAACTGTGAGAGGAGTCTTAGCTGCCTGGCTACGCTGCTGCTTTGCGCCTGCAAGTAGGCATGTACAATCATAGGGCTGTCATGTGGCTGCCTGTTTGCAAGCATCTCAGGCTACGTCACAGTTTATCTCTATATAGGTACATTTTCAATGCGCTCAACAAAGGTGGCAGGTGGCACCGGAGGTGTTGCCCAACTGGAGGATCTTAGATGGATCATTCCAAGTTTTACTAATGGGCGTGTCAATGCAGCATCCCTCTGGGATCGTGCCACAGGAGAGCACGAAACAGGACGGCTGGTAAAGCACAAGCACCCTTTGCTGCTTCAGACTGCGTTCAAATTTCGTCGAAAGGTTTTTAATCGTCCCTAGTAGTTCCACTTTGTACACCACAGCAAAAACTGGGTCGTATTACGCTCTGAAAGGGTGCGATCAAGCTCAATGGAGTTTCTGGCCCACGATGTCTTTAGAGGATGGTTGAATCTTCCGGGGGAGGGGTGGGGGGAGGGGTATCAGGAGTCTCATTGGTTGTCAAGAACATCGTCCTGTAGCTCATCACACTGTCGTTTTCGATCGTGTAATGTATGGGAATTGGCGCCCTAAGGAAAGGAGAGGTTTCATTGATGCCTTTTGTACCACCTCCTAAGACTTTTTCGTGTCGCCTGCCTGTGACCTATACCCATATATCATCTATTGTCTTGTATATATTCGTCTAATCACCTCGTTGTCGATGGTACGTACAGTTCTAATCTTTCTTTATTCCTTCCTTTCTTCCTTCCTTCAGGACGAGGTGTGACGTTACTGTCACGAATACACTCTTGTATTCGCTGTGGTGTTTAAGCAAACTGCTCTGAATGTCGTCTTAAGGAGTATCTTTCCATGTGTGAAACACAAGCTGTGGCCGTGCATGAGGATTGTTGGCTGGAGGGTCAAATGAAAATACATGTCTTCCCATCGCATCATAAACGAGCTGTGTGGGTGATAAATCTGGGGTCAGGATGGCCAGTCAAGGATTCGTACACTCCATATTGCATTTGTTGTTTGAACTGCTTGCCATTTGGCATCCAGTCATAAATAATACGGTAACGTGGTTTACCATCCTTGCTACATACCAGCAAGCATTCAGCCTTACATCAACATTTACCAAAGCAGTTCTGCTGTCTCCAGTAGCTCCTCACACTACGATTCCTGGGGTTAGAGGAGTATGGATTTCGAAAGTAGCTGTTCCTATTTTCAGCTGGTCGTCTACGGACACATTGGCGTCAGTCGAAGTCCCCTAAACAGAATGGAGATTCAGCGCGATCACTGCAGATCACAATTTATTCTCGCTCCACAAAAGGCAAGTCTCTGGTGTCTATGGTATGGTGTTGTCACGGGGCGACTCCAGATTTCAACCCAAAAATCAATTCCGACTGTTCGTAATGACACTATGTCTGTAACCTGTGCGCATGATTCCCCTGTTGTCACCCATATATTTGCTAGGGTTAGTCGAACAATCCTATGCTTTACTTGCAATACAGCCCCCTTAGAAGGAACCACTCCTTCTCTTTTTGCTACGCTGCTCCGAGTCCACATCATCACTCGTCCTGTAGATATTTCATTACAGCTAACACTCTGCACTGCCTGTCAGTACGTTGCTCTCATAGTTCTCATGCCAAAAGTTCCACCTTTCTCAAAGTCCGAAAGATGACAACAAGCCGCACGTGCATGCTGTGTTGCGATGTCCATAACGAAATTTCCAGTAAAGTTACACACACCCGACAGCCTTGTGCTAACAAATCATCTATAGCGATGGTTTCTTTTTCTGTACGGGAAAGAAGCCCGTACAACGATGGAAATTTAGTCAATGTTCCCAAAGGCATGGAGTATCATGACCTTAGCAGCGGGTCAAGGCGTTCTTGGTGTATTACATTCTATTTCAGTAAGTGTAGCAGAAATCTCCTTCTCGGAAAAAAATGAATTTTTTTAGCGATTGTCTTTTGAGAGACAATAACAATTATTATTACGTTATAGGATATTGCCATCTAGAATGAGGACGAAACAGAAATCTTTAAATGAAACTCTCTTTTCCTTCATCATGCAGCACAAGGACCCGAGGCATCTGGGAAACGGTGTCTTACTGGCACACGAACAAATTCTGTGCCGCTGCAAAGGGGAAGGCGGTAATCGACTTTCCATTTATGCAAAGCCTGCGTCGCCAAAATTCAATATCCGATGAAACTAATAAGGGGAAGATCAGATATATGTGTTACGAAACTCGTTATCTTGCGAAAGGAAGGGAAATACTCTGTAAATCAAGATCTCTCTCTCTCTCTCTCTCTCTCTCTCTCTCTCTCTCTCTTTCTGTCTGTACTGTGTGAACTCCTTGATGCTTCAGGTATTAGAAAGTTTTAACATATATTTCAGTCGTATAGATATTAAAGCTGTAATTGGTAAATTGTTTCTAGTAGGAATATTCAAAAACCTATAATATCAGTAAGATACTTCTATTTTTTCGAAGAATACGTTTTTAATTTTCTCTGTGCGGTAGGTATTCACTTTCTTCCAGATATCCGAGGCACTACTAATTTCAGTTTTTAGATATGCACTGAAGCGCTAAAGAAATTGGAATAGGTATCCGTATTTAAATACAAAGATACGTGAACAGGCAGAAGATGGCACTGCGGTCGGCAGCACCAACGGGGACAAGTATCTGGCGGAGTTTTTAGATCTGTTACTGTTGCTACAACGGCAGGTTATCGAGATTTGAGTTTTAACAAGGTGTTATAGTCGGCGCAGGAGCGATGGGACACAGTATCTCCGAGGTAGCGATGAGGTGGGGATTTCCCCGTACGACAATTTCGCGAGTGTACCGTGAAGAGCAGGAATCCGGTAAAACATCAAATCTCCGATATCGCTGCAGCCGGAAAAAGATCCTGCAAGAACGCGACCAACTATGACTGAAGAGAATCGTCCTACGTGGCAGAAGTGCAACTCTTCCGCACATTGCTGCAGATTTCAATGCTGGACCATCAACAAGTGTCAGCGTGCGAACCATTCAACGGAAAATCATCGATGTGGGCTTTCGGAGCCGAAGGCCCATTAGTGACTGCACGACACAACGCGTTACGCCTCGTCCAGGCCAGTCAACACCGACATTGGACTGTTGATGACTGGAAGGAAACATGTTGCCTGGTCGGACGAGTCTTGTTCCAAATTATATCGAGCGGATGGACGCATACGGGTATGGAGATAAATTCATGAATCCATGGACCCTGCATGTCAGCAGGGAACTGTTCAATCTGATGGACGCTCTGTAATAGTGTGGTGCGTGTGCAGTTGGAGTAATATGGGACCCCTGATACGTCCAGATACGACTCTGACAGGTGACACGTACGTAAGCATCCTGTCTGATCACCTGCATCCATTCATGCCCATTGTGAATTTCGGCGGACTTGGGCAATTCCAGCAGGACAATGCGACACTCCACACGTCGAGAATTGCTTCAGAGTGGCTCCAGGAACACTCTTCTGAGTTTAAACACTTCCGCTGGTTACCAAACTCCCCATTATTGAGCATATCTGGGACGCGTTGAAACGTGTTGTTGAGAAAAGATCTCTACCCCGTCGTACTCTTACGGATTTGTGGACAGCCCTGCAGGGTTCATGGTGTCAATTCCAGCCAGCACTACTTCACACATTAGCCGAGTCCATGCCACGTCGTGTTGGGGCACATCTGCGTGGTCACGGGGGCCCTACACGATATTAGGCAGGTGTACCAGCTTCTTTGGTCCTCAGTGTATATGCTGCACTAGCTTTTCCCACGCAATATAATTTTGAAATGGTGTCATAACTATGCATTAACTTCAATGAAACGCACGTCGCATAAGAAATTCGGTATGAACAGTAGTTCTGTCTTGAGGCAGTCAATGAGCACCGTTTCATGGTTTACCTTAGAACAATGTGATGGTGGGGAGCTCCGTGGTAGAATAATAGAAATCAAGGTTAAAAAAGTAGGACAGTCATTCTTCTAGAGAGGACAACGCTTCTGGCAAGCAACTAATCTCGTATTGGAATTACGTGTTCCTGTTTACAGTGTATCATAGGCTATATGATAGTCTCATATTGCTGTGAAGCATAGCCAGTGCATTATAAAACTACTGAATGTCTTGCTCAAAGAAGGGATGTTACCTTTTATTTACCTATTGCTATCACAACTAAAATGCATCTCTGGGGGAAAAAACCGACACATTGTAGCAACGAACATTCCCAGGACCTCCACTTGGAAAGACGCATCCCCGTAAAGCTCCTTTCAATTTCGCCGCCTGGAGTTGCAAGAACTGTGGATGACAGCGGGCTGATGTAGGCACAACATCTGGGGCTCCTAAAGTGTGCGTCAAGTCACGTAGTTTCAAGTGCGAACATTGTAGCTTAGGCTTTACCGTGACTGTTATGAGTATGTTCTGAAATTACAAGTTACCGTAACCACCTGCAATTTCCCTTCTTCCATCTACGCGTTTCGAAATGTTATGTCTCCATTACCAGGTTCATTCATGGCGAATTTATATCAGTCAATAAGACCTGCATGTATTGTATGTACTAATTTGGGTAACCTGTGGCACTGTCCGGTAACAGAACAGAAGGAACTATTTTAGTACATGGTTCAAGGTATTACCAAGGACTTTGACTGCATAGATGAACAGTAATATAAACGTGTGTACTCCAGTGAGCACATGTTCATTTCCTTGTCGTGTTTACGTCCCATTGGCTGCCGAAGGACAAACACCAGTAGACATCAATCGGAGAATGAAGAATGTGTAGGGGGCAGCATGTATGTCGAAAACACCGTTGTAGGACAGTGATCCAAGTTCCTTGCTGCTTTATGATAACGCACGTCCCCATATCGCAAATGCCTGAACGCAGAAGGTAAGCCAACTCAACTGGGATACATTTGAGCACCCGCCCTGTAGTCCTGATCTGTTTCTATGTCATTATGACGCCTTCGGTCCCTTAAAAAGAGCCTGGAAGGATGTGCAATAGGCGGCTTCGGACTTATGGACACAACGGACCAGGTGTTTCACCAAAAGAGTATCTTCAACCTGGTGTGTCGGCGAGTAGATTGTTCCACTGCTAATGCAGATTTTACCTGGTGGCATACCGATGCTGGACTGTACAGCCATCGATCAGAAACTTTTTGATCTCCCCTGATACTAAAATACTGTTTTGGTCCTATCTTCTGCTACTGGACAGCGCCACATGTTACCCAGAAGACATACACAAAATATGGGTGTTTGAAATTAAACTGACGATGTTCCGAATGCTGCAGTCCGGTCTGTATACATTGCAGGACGCTGAAACACCGTAGGTATGGTCATTAATCGGTTTTCTCGCGGAGTATGCTGAAGAAATAACAGTTTCACTTTCTGTCACAATGTGAAAATATGGCGCTGTAAGCAATGATAATGTGGTATAGGTGCAGTAAAAGGGGAGGAACGATCAAACATATGATAACTGTGGTTTTGGCACGTTTATTAGTATATCACCTCTTGCTAGATCGCACGAAGTACGGTCTGCGAATTTCCTTTTATATCGTCCTTTCAACTGGGTTCTCAGCTTTGGAAATAAAAAGAAGTCCACTGGGGCCAGGTCTGGATTGTACGGAGGATTAGGCATCACAGTAATTTCGTTTTTTGGGTGGTAGTCAGTACCAACAGGGGTGAATATGCTGGTGCGTTATCGTGACACAAGAACTATGAATTGTCTCGCCACATTTTAGGCCGCTTTCACATTTTCTCACAGGTGTCGCAACACGTCCCGATAGTACCATCGATTAACAGTTTGTCCCTGTGACATGAATTCATGATGAACTAATCCCTCAAAGTCAAAGAAAAAAAAATTAGAATGGCTTTGACATTTGACCTGACCTGACCTGAAGAGCTTGTTTTGGTCTTGGAGAACTTTTCCCAATCCATTGTGAAAATTGAACCTTGGTCTCAACATCATAACCATAGACCCACGTCTCATCACCAGTTATGATTTTCTTAAGCAACATCTCGTTCTCATTTGCACCATCCAAAATGTCCTCATAGATTGCGAGGCTAAAGACTTTCTGGTCTTGACTCATGAGGCGTGGGACGAATTTGGCGGCAACACGATGCATTCCTAGATACTGCGTCAGGGTTTCACCACATGATCCATCTTAAACGCTAAATTGTTTTTCAATCTCTCGGACGTTCAGTCTTCAATTGACATGCACAACTTCGGTGTCGTTCCTGACATGAGCTTTGTCGGTAGACGTCGAAGGGCGTCCTGAACGACGGTGAAGTTATAGCTTCCGTCCGGCCGTTCTTAAGCGGCTTAAACACTCATCAACGTAAGCTTCCTGCATCATTTTTATGTCTCTGTAAAGATTTTCTTGAGTTCCACGCAAAATCTAATGCAGACGCCATGCTCCTCTAATTCTGCCATATCGAAATTCTCAAACTGTGGCACACAACGTTCTACTCGATACGGTACAGAACAATAACTAACAGACATACAACAATGAAACATCCAGCAGTTACTCATTAAACACAGGCGTATGCAACGATGCCAACCGCATTTCGCAACAGACCATTGGCTCGAAATTACGAATGTTCCGAATTTTTTGAACAGACATTGTCTTTATTTCCATAATTCATTATCAGTCTCTTGTTTTTCATCCCAGTTACTGTAAAAGATGAGCAGTATATGCAAAAATAAATTATTTTTCGAACAGTTTAACAAAAGCGATAAACGTATAGCACACTGTGACAATCCCAGTTACACCTTCTAATTAGCAAATAGATGCGTTTTAAGACTATTAGCATAATTATTCACTTCTATACATTTTGCTAGATATTTTAATTTTATCTGTATCAAACATCCATAATGCCAACTGTATTCAAATATGATAACGAATATTAGAAATGTATGAGCCTTCACACACCCCAAGAAACACTTTCTACAAAATGAAAAACATTTCTCTAGACCAATGGGTTTATTTAAAAATTTGAAACTTCCCATTGATACGGTCTAAAGTCTTTATTAATTGTGGATGCAGTTTCAGTATCGTCTCTCAAATCGATAGTTACAAGTTTAAATGTAGCTTTACTTAATCTGCTGGGCTGTGTTGTAGTTCATTGGAATATATAAATTCATATCCTCCAAATATTGTATTCCGATATTTGATTTCCATGATTTGTACATTATGATTACTAATGAGTATGAATGATATGTTCTTTGCTATTTAAATGTAGTTCTTAACCCTTTTTGTATTTGTACCTTATCCTACATGATTTTAGTATAATGGATTTCTTTATCACTAGTCATTTTCTTCAATGAAATGTAGTCCTACTTTGTAATTTTATTTCAGGTTATTAATTATTGTTGACAATATCTGTGAATAAAAATATCTTAATTTACTCATTCAAAAAACTGCTTGAGTTACATTTTCAAAACTTGGTGGTTGTAACCTAAAATTTGGGACTCATGTACTTTTTATTTCTCTCCAGGTTTAAATGAGTATACCGTTTAGATATTAGAAGCAGTAATCAGTTTACTAAGAAACAAAATATTAAATACAGTTTCATATATATATATATATATATATATATATATATATATATATATATATATATATATAATCCATTATTTACCAGGAAAGCACTCCTTTAATTGAACCACACATTTTAAATACAGAGTCAGTGCAACAGATGCTAAATAAATACTGCATGCGTATTTATAAAAAGGATATAATTTTTACATGCTGTGTGACTGTAGCTAAACAGCTTTTTCACCGCTTTTGATTCCAGGTGATGCATCTCCTGTGGTTGCTGCTACAGATACCAAGAGCATTGAAATCGCTCATCCATACGACGCAGTTTGACTCGTTAACAGTGGTGCACGGTTTCCGTCCTCTTTACGTCTTTTTCTCGGTGTATGTGTAACTTGATCTATCAATTTCTTTTTTGCGTAAGATGTTACATTATGGGCATCTGAAAACTTGAAAGGAAGAGAATGCAGTACGACTTTTATGAATTCAACGTTTTTCATAAACTTTAAAGTTTTAAAATGAAATGGAAATTTAATTCTATCCACACAGTTACGAAAGCTATCCTCCATATAGTGTTTCATCATTTACTGTATCCTCAGGACTTGCAAGTTCACTTCCAAAGTAAATGTGTGAGATTACAGATTATTAATTACTTGGTAATTCGTTCAGTAACTAGACTATCATTTTACTATTCAAACGTTCAACATACGTGTCTTCCATAATGCCATGGCTGTGGTACGGTGATGATACGAATCCGAACTGGCTGTAATAGGGTACCACATGTTACTTTCATGTTTGCTGTCAAAAGAGGATTGTTATAATTATACTACATTCAAGAAAATATGAAGTTTTCTGAACTATATAATAGGAAATAAAAACCATTCCCCGAGTAGCACAGCACAGAATAAGGCTGAGAACGGAAGCTGAACGAACCAAGGAAGATTAGGATTTAACGTCTCGTAGACGACGAAATCAGTAGAGTCGGAGGACTCAAGGGGAGCCGGAACGATCCATCTCCTCCATGTTAATTTTAGCAAATAGAAGGAACATTTTTTCTAAAACCATTGAACATATTGCTCTGAAATTTGGACTACATGTTCAGTGAATATTTCTCTACAAAGTAATAATGCCATGTTATGAAATATTTATTTGTTTTTGTTTTACAACTTTTTTAAACAGATGCTTACTTTTTTCTCTAAAATTTTGCACTTTTTCTTCTATAACTCTAGAATTATAGAATTTTTTTTACAATTTGTTATAAAAATGAAGGAAAAGAAGTAAAAAATATTGTATATAAATTTCATTAATATACTGTTAGCAGTTTTTGCAAAAATGTTCCTCAAAGATGAAAATTTTAAAGTTACGGGAAATGGCTTACAAAGTTTTTTAATACTTTCTTGCCCCATATGATGGATTATCAGCATCCTCTTCTTTTTCCTGTGTTAGTTTCCTTTTCACTGGTCTTTTCTTCCCTTTTACTAGATGTTGTAGGCTTTTGTCTCTGCTTCCTGCACTTCTTAGTCTTTCTTCATCAATTAGGCCCATTGTGGAAATGGTGTTATGTCCTGGTTGGAAACCTAAACGTTTCAGCACATCACATTTGATAATGTTTCCTTCATTGTATGTTGCCACTGCATCATACACTCCAAAATGGAATGTTTTTATCTTTACAAACACTCTTTTGGGAATCCTAATCCAAATTACATCATTTATAATTACATTTGGATTTTGTGTTTTCCCATGTAAACACTTTTCCAATAAACTTGGCTGTGATAAATCTCTGAATATGGACTTAATTACATCAATTACAGCATTTGGCAAACTGTTTTTATGGGCATGTTCCTTTCTGATTGGTACTTACACCATGAGTCATCACCTATGGGGCACAGTGCATGTTGTGGCTGCTCATTTGTTGATGCAGTATGAAAAAATAATGCCCATACTGCTCTCATCATATGCTCAATGCTTCTTGTATTTTACCTAATTGCACACCCATAATACCTCTGCACTCTATCAATTGTTTCATCTGTCAATCTTCCTCTTCCTCGAAGGGTCTTACCATCACTAAGCTTCTGGGATCCTAATGTCTGCTTTAGTTTGCGCAAGCGAGCCCCCATGCGCTTCTGCACATGTCCAATGCACTCCTGTTTTTTAATGTGAATTTCAATGCCACAAGGTTTGAGTTCCTCTACAGCTTTATATCTCTTAGAATCATCATCTCCCACTTAGTGTATCGTACACTCCTGTGATCTGGAAAAATCTGCTTTTACTCCCTGTACTTCCATCACTCGACTCGTGCCATGAAAATTTGCTTCACAACTTTCACTATGTTCGTCCCTGGTATATCCTTACATCTACAATGTTTTGAGAGAATAGCAACATCAATTATTTTACAACTGTCTCCACTGGTAGCTGTCACAACTCCATTTAGAGATTTATGACCTCTACGTTGCATGATCCAGCTAAAGCAACAGTTAAATCTCTACAATTCCCATTATCTGTCACAGCTTCTTCAACTGCTTTCTTCATTGTTGCTTGAGCAATATCTTAAGCAGAAGATCCCACCAATTCATTATAAAATCCAAACTTGGTTGGTGGTTTTGGCAAGTTCATAATTCCGCATAACATTGTCCCCGCAGCACTGCCCTTGCCAGTGCAACGCAAGCCATACACTTGCCTAACATTTGTATCATACACCTTCTTTCCGCTATTACCACTACGAGGAATACTGTTAGAATTAGAAAACTAAACTTCTGCAGCACATTTGTTACACTTCAATAACATTTTACATGCCAAACCAAGGTGTGAAGTTATTTTCAATTCCAGTCCTCTTTCTTTGCAAACTTGGCATAATACATTATGTTTCAAAATATTAGAAAGCAAGGAAATGTTAATTATTTCATTCTAATCATTACTGTCACTTTCATAGTTTTCAAATTTTCCTTTGCTGTCACAAAGTTTCTTGCTGGAATAAGTTCTATCACATTCATTTGCATTAGTCGGTGAATCAGTCTGAGCAGCATCTCCCTTCGAAACAACAAAAGGTTTCTTGTTCCACTCATTGTGCCTTTTCTTAAACACTAGACTGCTGAAATGGAGCATATTGGTATCCACAAACCAAATACGTAAAACAGGTACGAGCAAAATTCGTCAAATACGCAAAATTGAACAGCTAAACAACACACAGAAAATTCCACAAGTTAACATACACGGTATAGCGTTTATCTTTACCGATATGAACAGTCACTTGTCACAGAGATAAAGCCATACAACGTTGGAAAACAAAACACTGTCTAATTTCGCAAAGACACCCTGCTTGCAGCCAGAGAGCGGCGTCGTCAGAGGTGACACACCATGTCTCTACAACCGTTTACGCGGCGGGTCAGCTTTGTAGCGATAAAAAACACATTTAGAATTCACTTAGAAGGGTGAAACTTGATTTGTTTTATTCAGAAAACTCCAAATAATTTTACAATGAAAAAAAACAAAAAACGTTAATTTTGTCATTTACATCATTCCGGCTCCCCTTAATGCGGCCTTTTCCGCTCTGGTTCTATGTTCGCAAGGTGTTATTAAGTTGCCTAAATAAAGGCTGGGTGGATCGCATTCAATGTTATTGAAAGGCTTGATAAAGTTTCCTAATTTGTTGCACTATACTTTCTGTTAGGTGCGTTCAATAAGTATTTTGTTTTTTATGGAAGCTGGTTGGTTTCATTCAGGATTTAGGTACCCCATATTATTCCTCACTGTTTTAGCTAAACAACCCTATTTTACGAAAGTATCCCCGTTGAGTGCGACCACCTTACGTTATCTCCTGGGAGGACCTCTATCCCCACATGGTATCAGTTTACTGGTCGACGTCGGAGTCAACGTCTTGTTGCATCAATAACCTCGCCGTCATTCACGCACTGCTTTCCGCGGTGTGCGTCCTTCTTTGGGCCAAACAGATGGAAGTCGGAAGGTGCGAGATCCGGTATGTAGGGTGAATCAGTAAGAACAGTCGAATGAAGTTTTGTGAGCTCCTCTCGGGTGGGCAGACTTGTGTGAAGCCTTGCGTTGTCATGGAGAAGGGAAAGTTCGTATACATTTTTGTGGCGACGAGCTCGCTGAAGTCGTTTCTTCAATTTCGTGAGGGTGGCACAATACTCTTCCGAGTTAATCTTGGCACCATGAAGGAGGATATCAAATACAATAATCCCTTTAGAGTCCTAGAAGACCCTCGCCACGACTTTACCGGCTTAGGAGATGGTGTGGCGCAACTCTATGGATTGCCTTTTCTTTCCGGCGCGAACTGATGAGCCCAAATTTCACCATCCGTGACGATGTTCGACAACGAACTTCCACGGTCCGACCCGTAACGGTCTAGCAATTCCACACAGATGATTGTTTGTTGCTCTTTATGGTCTTTTGTTAGGCGGCGAGGAACCCAGCGTCCACTCCAACTGGTGGACTAGTGTGTAAGCACTACTAGCAGAGATGTCCATTTCAGCAGCGAGGTGTTTGTGATCCGTCGGTCACCTCGAATAAAAGTGTCCGCACGTTCCAACATTGCAGGAGACACAGCTGTGTGCAGCCGGTGTGCAGGGGGGAGATCGGCCTGGTTGCGCAGCCTTGCTGCGGTGATGACGGATACCTCACCCAACGAGTCACCGTGCTTTTGTTCATTGCCAGGGCCTCCGTAGACATTGTGCAAGCGTCTATGAACATTTGCAATACTCTCGTTTCCTTTTCCTTTTTTTTTAACTAAAAGAAGCTCAATGATAGCTTTCTGCTTGTAACACACAAGCGTTACAGACGCCATTTTGAAGGCTACGTATAGCGCCGGCAACTATCAGAGTAGGGGTTGAAGCAGGAATGCTCCTCGATGTCCCACAACAAATTCCGGATTTTTTCAACTGAAATTGGCCAAGAAAAACGTGTTGCTTTACTGACTGGACGCCCCTCATAATACAGCGCAGATTATGAAGGAACTGTAGGCCATGGTAAACTAGGAAGTGATGTACTGCGATACAGAGATTAAATGTTCCGCGTAGTGCAGGTTCGAAAAGATTCATCTGATTTCACAATGAATGAAGATAGAATCAAGGAATGAATTTAACTTACAGTTCACCTTGGCGCCAGTTATAAGTTGGCTGTTCTCATGGTTCTTGGTAGGGTTCTCCCAGGTGCAACGAGTTCGCTCGCTCGCTCCTTCATTACTCAGTGTGCGCCGGGCCTAGACGGCGATTATGCTGCAACGAAATACGTTTTCCCTACCGACAGGAGTAATTCAGTGACAACTGTGCGGCGCGATTTTCGTCGAGATTACAATACTGCACCTCCTGCAACCCAAAGCGTTAGACGCTGGCACCAACAGTTTCAAGATGCCAGTGGAAAATCCATAGGTGCCCCATGAGCTCGTTCAAAAATTAGAGTGCATTTAACAGAGTTTAGAACGTAGTCCACAAAGTCTACTAGCGTTTGAGATGTGGTGCTATAGACGAATGTTGAAAATTAGGTGGACTGATAAGGTAAGAAATGAGGAGGTTCTACGCAGAATCGGAGAGGAAAGGAACATGTGGAAAACACTGATAAGAAGGGACAGGATGATAGGACATCTGCTAAGACATGAGGGAATGACTTCCATGGTACTAGAGGGAGTTGTAGAGGGCTAAAACTGTAGAGGAAGACAGAGATTGGAATACGTCAAGCAAATAATTGAGGACGTAGGTTGCAAGTGCTACTCTGAGATGAAGAGGTTAGCACAGGAAAGGAATTCGTGGCGGGCCGCATCAAACCAGTCAGTAGACTGATGAAAAAAAAAAAAAAAAAAAAAAAAAAAAAAAAAAAAAAAAAAAAGCCGACGAAAGGTGTTTCGCTCCTCAGGTGCAACAGTATGGCGTCCTTCGGGATGAAAATAAAAACTTCGTAGACCTATACGTGAATTAAAATGCACCCCAACTGCTATCTTCATTAATGTGGAATATTCAGTCCAGTGAATTCGGATGGATCTTTCTTCAAGATCTAGTAATCAATTATCGAAAATTAACAGGCGAAAACCATTTTTACATAAAAAATTAACTAGGTACTCACGTACTAGCGAATGAGCGGAACCATAAAACAGACAAATGAGAGTTTCTTTTCTGAGTGGCCCGCAGCATACATTAAGTCGGTAACGCAAACTTTTCCAAGTTCCTGCTGCGGAACGAATGTATTAAATCGTTATTTATACACGGCGAGTCCTGTTTCGACTGTTACGTATATTGTACAAATATGTGTTTTATGGCTTATTTCTAGTTGGTAATTATTTGTCTACGCTTTAGATGTAATAATATAGAATTCCGGAGTGCTTGTCTGCGACTATTTTTTCAGGTTTTTGGTAATAACAAAAACGGGAACTGTCGTGTATAAATAAAGAGTTAATAAAGCTGTTATGCAGCAGAAACTTGCAGAATATATACTATAGATAAATGAAAGGTTAACAACGGATTGCACTCGACGCCACATTTGATACACCCCCTGCATAACAATGGCCAGAATGTAAGAGCGGTCTGCTACTGTCTAGAGGACAGTCAGTGAGTCTAACCTGCCATATGCACGGCCTTGCCATGCTACGGCGATATCGGAAGGCGCACCGAAAACTATCCTCTTGCCCTAGCGCGTGTGCTTAATCAGATGCCAATTTAAAGTTAGATACGGCACGTTGAAGACACGACTACAGACGGCCACCAGTTTACTTTAATAAGGACCTGACCTAACGCGTGGACATTTCCACGAGACCTTATTCATTGTGAACCAGAACTCCACTCACAAAATTTTAGAGGTTGCTTGGTGATATTTTCTGAGTATTTCCGCAGTAGGGACCTATCTTGTCTGGTAGATCGTTACATGGTAATAATTTAATTATGATTTACTCGGTTTGTAAACGATTTAGTAATGTTTATGTGACAATACCTTCAAAGAGTGAAAAATCCTGTTATCAATATATACTGTAAACGTGAGTGTACAATATGAGTGTCGCTAAAACTCAGAAACGAGTCCCGGTACGATCAAGAGAGTTATATGGTGTGGTAGCCCTCTATCCCCCATCCATAAGAAGGTCCTCGTTTTTACATGAAGGGCGTGCCTTTGAAAATATAGGGGCTGGGAAGTTTCGCCCTTCAGAAATTCCTCAAACATTCCAGAACAACCGAGGGTATTCGAGAACATCCCAGAACATTCGAGAGTATTCGAGGGCATTCCACCACATTCCATAATGATCCTGGATGTTCTTGAACGTTCGGGAATAGTCTGGAACATTCAGGAAGATTCCAGAATGTTCTAGAACATCCAGAAACATCCCAGATCATTGTGGAACATTCCAGAACACTCTCGAATGTTATGGAACGTTCTCTAACATTCTGGACCATTCGAAGCCTTTGTGGTATATTCTGGAATTCGCCACTGTAGGGGCTATTTATTGGTAGGGGTATACAAAGCAAGAGCCGTCATGGGTTCATACGTCAGTTTCTTATCAGTGGCGGGGGGAGGAACCGAAAAAGTAGTGCAGTGAGCGAATAAAAACCAATAGTGAACTGTGAGTAGTCAAAGTGGTACAATGACTGAATATAAATCGAAAAGAAAGCGTGAAAAATGTGTAAAGTGTATTTAATGATTTTTTAATAAGATATGATTTGATTTATATTTTAAACAATGCCCAAACTAAAAGAGGAGGAGATGTTGCCAGTTCTGAAGCCAAACAGCATAAACAGAAAGAAAAGTGAAAAAACGAAACAGACGAAAAGCGCGAAGCGCGTGTAAGTTCCCAACGAACGAGAATGAGCACCGTGAGAAGCAGAGAAACCGAAGAACAACGAAATGATCGGACTGAAGAATCAATATTTGCAACAAAATCTCGTAATAAATGACTGCGAACTCAACCCAGCAATCAAAATATCACCCTACAAGACACGCAGACGAAAACAACTAAACAGGACAACCTGTCAAATGAAGTATTCCACTACAACGTATAAGAAACACAAACACGTCGTAATCGGAAAAATGGATAACATCCGCCAATTTCGCAACATGAAAAAATTCAGTAGAGATTCACCAGGATTCTCTTGCACAAATGGAAAAATTTTATTACCACCACTGGATGCACCTCCGCAGGAATTTTTACATTACTTGGTCCGGGAAACTCCAGAATCAAAACACTTTCTCCAAAATGTAAAAGCGCACATCTGTATCCATATGATTTCTTTCAGTGGAAACTCGAACAGCACTAATAAAGATGAAATCGATTATGTTTTTTCCATGCAAGGACAAATCTATCACAACATGGGTTCATTAATACCACTGCCAGCGAAGACCATAAATTTCTGCAAATATATTTCATCGGAAATGGAGAAACAGAAATTGATCAACGAGGCACAAATATCAGTGGATTGTATCGAGAAGTAGTCCGAGATGTACAGAAGATCTTACATGAACACCACCAAATCATTCACTTACTCAAAACATCACTAGACGGAATGATTTCTGATGACGGAGATGTACAGAAGATCTTACACGAACACCATCAAGTCATTCACATATTCAAAACAGCACTAGACCGAACGATTTATGATGACAATAAAGTAATAATTCGAGCCTACAAAAGGTTACATGGAGAACACGAACGTCAATTTAATGCACTTCAGATAGACGAAGTCACCATCGTAACTGCTGAAAATGAAAAGACAAGCCATGATCTATCTGTACAACGAAGAATGAGAGGTCTACAACGCATTGCAGTGACACACCGTTCGTATGATGCTCTCCAATAGCCATTAATATTTCTGAACGGAGAGGATGGATATTATTTTAATGGGAAAAAAATCCAACCTGAAACAAGTGTAAAAAATCAAAAAAATCGCTGCCACGGAGTTCTATGCTTACCCTTTAATCATCAGAGACAATGAAATATACAATCATTCTCAACAATCGCCATTGATCCTAACAATTTGCGGTAGATATTTATGCAAAAGTAGAGGCGGAATGGATGCTTTACATAAGACTGAATCAGAGAACTATGTACGGAAGAATACATCCACCTTCGAGAACCAATCATAAATGACGGAAACATTGACGTCATTGGAACAATGGTAATCGTAATTTCATCATACGAAGGAAGTACGAGAGACATGCACGAATACACTCAAGATGCCATGACCTACATAAGGAAATATGGACTACCTGATCTCTTCATAATAGTCACATGCAATTCACCGTGGCCAGAATGACATACTGTACCAGATCAGACAAGCTCATCCTGAGCTGACTTAGACATCTTCAATGAAACACTCATTCACCTAGAAGATAAATGTTTAGCAATAAACAACCAGAGCTTAGTGCAACTTGGGATGCAAGCACCACGAAAAGATGTTACCAGTATGCTAAACTTCTAAACTACAGAAGAAAACAGCTACAACATCAACCAACTTTTTCAGTACATTGCTCACAACAAACCACTCCTCAATGACAGTCAAAAGGAAATTTACAATGTTCAGTTTTCAAATGACTGAGCAGAGCAATAAATCGTCCTTTTACTTCAGGTTTTATTAGGCAAACGTTGGTTCGAACTGTGACAGAAGCCCGAACAGGGGCTGACGTACTAGGTTATGCATTGATACCATGAAATAGTGCATTGGTAATGGTTGGGCACTAACCGAAATCTAGATTTGTCTAATAAAATGGGAAAGAAAAGGACGACTGATTGCTGTGCACTGTCAGTTGAAAGTCGTATCACAGTCGGTGAGTGCACCCACATTCCTAATGCAAGGAAACTTCATGAATTTCCAACGTTATCAGGGGCCGGATCGACAACAACACTGGCGGTATTATTTACTTGGACGCACCAGGAAAACGTTTCTAATAAATCTGTTGCTGGCGGAAATACTCGTAGGTACTAAACAACACATCGCAGTTGCACTGGTATCATAAGGCATTGCAGCTGCACTCATGGAAGGAGGACGAACTGTCCATTCCGCCACACAAGCACCGTTGAATATAGCCGATGAACAATTCCCGTTATGTAAAATCTTAAGAGCATCTGGACGTGGTGAACTTTTAAAGCAATCTAAGATTGCCTTCTGGGATGAATGCACAAAGGCACATAAAAAAATCACTCGAATCCATGGGCAGAACATTACAAGACTTGCGAGGAAACTCTGAAGTGATGGGAGGAGCTCTACTTATGCTCTTAGGAGATTTTGAACCAACACTTCCAGTTATCCACAAGTCAGCACCAGTAGACGAGTTCCATGAATGTTTTAAAAAATCACATATCTGGCCAAGCATACCAATGCCACGACTAACAAAAAATATCAGAACAGAACTATCGGAAGACGAAACAACAGCACGTTTTGCTCAATAACTTTTACAAACAGGCGAAGGCACATATCCTACTGACCAGACGACAGGCCTCATTAAACTAAACAGTGATTTCTTCAACATAGCCACTGCTGAGAACGAACTCATCGACCAAACTTATCCAAACGTTGTTCACAACTACACCAGGCCGAATTGGCTAATTGAAAGGGCAATTTTGACAACTAAAGATATCGACTTTAATATTCAACAGAAAGATCCCGGTGAAGAAAAAAATACAGATCTATCGACACGTTGAAGGAAGTGTGAACTTCCCTACCATATTTCTAAACTCTATCCAAGTAGCACGAATGTCATTAGACTGACTTTGACTTAAAACTGGATCTCCAATCATACTACTCAGAAATCTCTACTCACAAAAAATATGTAATGGGACAAGGATGATCGTCAAACAGCTGTCAAATAACATCTTCGAAGCCAAACTTACGACTGGGAAGTACAAATGACACACACTATTTAACCTCAGAATACCGCTGATCTCTACTGAACTGCATTCTAATTTGAAAGACTGCAACTTCCCATCAAATTAGCCTAATACTGCGGCATAAGCCTCAAAGACTCCTGCTCTGCTCACGGTCAGCTATACGTAGCTTGCTCTCGAGAAGGAAAGTCGAAAAATTTGTACATACATATCGTGGATAACAAAATAAACTATGTTGTTTATGAACAAGTATTGTAAATACTTACAATACGTTTCCTATAAAAATCCCTTACGTCTCAGACTTGAGCAAATATTGAAAGTAATTAGAATATGTTCTCAGTTTAAAAAATCTTAACGTACAAGAGTAAACATCGAGTAATGCAACAAATCTCAGATGATGCGAAAGTACTGTGTTATGATTGCCGTCGCTGTCGTAACAACTCAGCATAGCGTTCGTGTGCTGCTCTTCCGTTACATACAATAGGTGCACATCGGCGAACTTTACGTTTGTAAACCTATCCATACTGCTGTGTACTACTGTTAACATACAATTAACACTGCCGGAAAAGCAAACCCGAGACACAACCGAGCAGTGCTGAAGGCATGCTTGAGGGCGAAGAGTAAAGTTGGCATTGCTATTGCATAAGGCATATCTTTGACATTTGCACTGTCGTGTAGATATTTCCAGTGCAATAGAGATGCAAAAATTGATGGGGATAAGAAATCAAACGAAATGCAGTTGCTCAGTGACGAGTCATTAGAGACCGTGGTTGCATTATACCAAAAATTCTCAGAAAATATTCCTGAACAGTTTCCGATTTTTTTCCGATGGGGTTTGGGCTATTCAAAATAGAAAAAAAAAAAACGTTTGTTGGTCCAGAACCCTACCAATGTGGGCTGTTTTCCTGTCGAGCTCGAGGCGATAAGTGGAGACTCCACTGTCTCTTGTAAGAAATGAAATGGTTCAAATGGCTCTGAGCACTATGGGACTTAACTTCTGAGGTCATCAGTCCCCTAGAACTTAGAACTACTTAAACCTAACTAACCTAAGGACGTCACACACATCCATGCCCGAGGCAGGATTCGAAACTGCGACCGTAGCGGTCTCGCGGTTCCAGACTGTAGCGCCTAGAACCGCTCGGCCACTTCGGCCGGCTCTTGTAAGAAGACTACCAACATTGGCACCCGAGTTACGATTATAACAAAAAAATTTATCCGTATTTTCGTTTGCGTCCACGTTTCTTCTCACTATAATGAAGATACCAACTGCAATTATCTTCAATTTCCGTAATTTATTATTCGTTTCCGTAATTAATGATTTAACTGGGAATAGTAAAGTTCATCTGGGATTTATGTATTTACTTCCCATACTTTCCCTTAAGCAGAACTGTTTTAAATTTGAGCTAAAATGATACACCATAAAACTGGCCATGTTAATGATACGCACAGTCGGGATGTCGCTTGTTCGGTTGAGACATTTTAGGATTCCTACATCAGACGTACAATCTCAAACTGTGTGATAAAATTAGCCTTAAGCCATTTAGGGAAATCACCGAAAAACCTAAAACTGAGGAGCCGGAAGAGAATTTTCGCTGCTATCCTCCCAAATACCAGTCTCGTGTGTTAATCATTGGACGACCATCCGCAATAATGTTACCTGATCTCACTCATCTTAAAAGTTAGCCAAACACAGACTATGCTGCAGAAGGATCCTAATATTCTGCTAGAGTTTACTAGTTGCGAAGAAAAGTCTTGGATATATTAGCCTATTACTGGTTGACGTAGAAAAGTGGTTTCGTCATGTGATCGCATATTAACAAACTGTAGATAATCCACGAAATGTGTCATTACCGGAGTCAGCCTAAACCTCTAAGGAAATGAACATGGTCCTTCTTAACTAGAAAATGCGTAATAACATTTGTTGTTGTTCTTGTTGTTGTTGCTGCTGCTACTGCTGTAGTCTCCAGTCCAAAGACTCGTTTGATGCAGCACTCAATCAATGCTTCTCTAACCTGTGCAGGCCTCTTCATCTCCGAGTAACTACTGAAACCAACATCCATCTGAATCTGCTTACTGTGTTCAGGTCTTGGTCTCCCTCTACGATTTTTAGCCCTCAGGCTTCCCTCAAGTACTAAATTGGTGATCCCTTGATGCCTCAGCATGTGTCCTACCAACCGATCCCTTCTTTTAATCAGATTGTACCACGAATTTCTCTTCTCCCCAGTACCTTTCAGTACCTCATCTCGATGTTAACAAATTTCTCTTCTTCATAAATGCTTTTCTTACCATTGTCAGATTTTATATTCTTTCTACTTCGCCCATAATAAATTATTTTGCTTCTCAAACAGCAAAACTCATTTACTACTTTAAGTGTCTCATTTTATAATCTAAATGCCTCAGTAGCACCTGATATAAATCGACTACATTCCATTATCTTCGTTTTACTTTTGCTGATGTTCATCTTATATCCTGTTTTCAAGATACTGTCCATTCTGTTCAACTGCTCCTCCAAGTCCTTTGTTGTCTGACATTATTACAATGTCATTGGCAAACCACAAAGTTTTTTTTTTATCTCTGGACTTTAATTCCTAGTTCAAATTTTTCTTTACTTTCCTTTACTGCTTGTTCAAAATACAGATTGAATAAAATCGGGGATAGGCTACAACCCTGTCTCACTCCCTTCTTAACCGCTGCTCTGCTTCCTTTTCGTGCCCCTCGGCTCTTATAACTGCCTTCTGGTTTCTGTAAAAATTGTAAATAGCTTTTCGCTCCCTGTATTTTACCCCTGCCACCTTTAGGATTTGAAAGAGTATTGCAGTCAACATTGTCAAAAGCTGAAACTTCCTGGCAGATTAAAACTGTGTGCCTGACCGAGACTTGAACTCGGGACCTTTGCCTCTCGCGGGCAAGTGCTCTACCATCTGAGCTACCGAAGCACGACTCACGCCCGGTCCTCACAGCTTTGCTTCTGCCAGTATCTCGTCTCCTACCTTCCAAACTTTATAGAAGCTCTCCTGCGAACCTTGCAGAACTAGCACTCCTGAAAGAAAGGATATTGCGGAGACATGGCTTAGCCACAGCCTGGGGGATGTTTCCAGATGAGATTTTCACTCTGCAGCGGAGTGTGCGCTAATAGGAAACTTCCTGGCAGATTAAAACTGTGCGCGCACCCTCCGCTGCAGAGTGAAAATCTCGTTCTGGAAACATCCCCCAGGCTGTGGCTAAGCCATGTCTCCGCAATATCCTTTCTTTCAGGAGTGCTAGTTCTGCAAGGTTCGCAGGAGAGCTTCTGTAAAGTTTGGAAGGTAGGAGACGAGATACTAGCAGAATTAAAGCTGTGAGAACGGGGCGTGAGTCGTGCTTCGGTAGCTCAGATGGCAGTCGGCTTTCAGCCGTGATACCGTGCGGACGGGCTCGGCGCGGCGGGCAGTGCTCCGCAGGTGTTGTTGTTTACCCGCTAGCGCGCGGTCGCGTCGTTGTATTGCCGTATAGTACCTGTACCGACCCGACATGGCGTTCTCATATCGAAAAGCTACAATCAAACTAACGTTCAACGCATCGTACACGAGACCGAAGGCCCATGAAATTGAACGGTTTCTACGAGACATCATGCACATAGAACCACAAGAACTGATAGGAATTCATCTGTCTATTGTAACCAGCACAGTGTACCTCAAACTGATTGACGAAGCGGTCTGCGACAGATTACTCCAACGATCTGAAAACGGCTTTCGCTTCTGTCACGCAGACGGTAACGTGAGCGTAGTAGGAGTTGACCATGCTGGTCTGGGGGTGCGTACCGTGCGCATCTTTGAACTACCGTTCGAAGTTCCTGCCAACCTAGTCGTTGATGCGCTGCGGCCATACGGCACAGTTCTGAGCCACATAGAGGAGAAATTGAACACATTCGAAACGTCCCCTGTCCTTAACGGGAGACGACAAGTGCGCATAGAACTTAAGAAACACGTTCCATCATGTGTTTTCGTTGGTGGCTGCCGCGCAATTGTTGATGGACAACCGAGGACCTGCTCGGGCTGCGGTCAGGAGGGTCATGTTACAACTGAGTGTCTGCAGCGCCGCCTCGTTCAGGTGCCCCGCAATGAACTTCCCCAACGATCCACTATGACCTCTCTCCCGCTAACATATGTGGAGGCGGCACGACATGATGTGATGAATGATCTAAACCTGCTACCTCCTCAAGCCGCTGCCAGCTCAGTTGGAGAGTCAGCGCCTTCGACGACGCCGCAGCCCAACGGTGCAGAGGTTCCTACAGCTTCTGACCACCGCAGCGTCGTGGGCACCCAGCCACCGTCACTGTCGGGATCGGACACAAAGGTTCCTAGCGACCGAGACTGTGTCGAGCCCCGCCCTCCAGTGGATGTCGAATCTCGGACCCGAAAGCAAAAATCACCCAAGCGACATAAGAAGAGGCGATTGTCAGCTGAAGAACAGGACAGGGATGTGAAGCCGGCGGTAGACATCGACTTCGTTGACTCGTCCACAATTGCAACGGACTCCAGTGGCATCATTCACTAGAAGGTTCCTGAAGACAAGGAACACTCTTCTAAATCTGGTGGCCCAGAAAACGAGGCGCATTGCGTCGACCCCCAAAATGTGGGCTCCTGTGAAAGCGACCAGCCCCTAATGACATCACAATCGTCTCTTGGTGATTGGGCAGACGATATGGAGGCAGATGACGAACAGCAAACATCGATAGCTCCACCAGAGCCCATGGCTGACATTGAGCCCGGAGGGCTCAGCCAGTCATGGACTCATACGGCACAGTAATGTACAGCATGCTGATGGATGGCTGTGTGGTGTGTGAGATCACTGTGGGCTTGCACCGGCACACTGCCTCCGCCACTTGATATGTCTCAGTCATACCGTGTGGGGACAGTCAATGTAAATGGTGTCCACTCCACTGTCAAGACCCACATGTTACACGACATGATCAGAGAGGCAGACTTGGACATTGCCCTTCTCCAGGAGGTCCGTCCCGAGCTGCGTTTAGACCTATATGGCTACACCACGTACAGCCTACCCGTAAGTGATGGCGCAGGAGGAACGGCCATCCTTCTCCGAGATGGCATAGACGCGACGGACGCGACGTACTTGCCGAACGGGCGAGGCATCGCACTCACACTTGGCGCAGTCCGCCTCATTAACGTCTACGCTCCCTCCGGTAATTCGCACCGTAGTGACAGGCATGTCTTCTATTCGGAGAAGGTAGCCCCACTTTTGCTAGGAAATATGGACCATTACATAGTGGGCGGCGATTTTAACAGTGTTCTGCGGCCCGAGGACCAGATCCAGATACCGCATTACGTCCCATGCCCGGCTCTACAAGAATTGATACGTGACGTCGCGCTCCACGACACATGGCTCTTACATCATAGGACCCAGAGTGGATATACGCACTTTACCAACCATTCTGCCAGTCGTCTGGACCGGATATACGTCTCGCATGCCCTCCGCGCAGCAACCCGTGATGCAGAACTCTGGCCGACGGCCTTCACGGACCATCTCGCGTACATCTGCACTGTCACCTTACCCCGACAACTCACAAGACGCAGCAGGGCCGGTGGACGCTGAACGTCTCCCTCCTTCGCGAGGAAGCGTGTCGGCGAGCAGTCACTGACACGTGGCGTCGATGTATCAGGCGCCTGCCCATGTATGCTTCCACGTTGCTGTGGTGGCTGGGATATGTCAAACCTGCACTCCGAAAGACCTTGATGGCCTACGGGCGTGACAGATCGAACTCGCAAAGGGCAACATCGGAATTTTACAATACAGCGTTACGTGAGCTGGCGACGCAACCGCCGTCTCCCGAACGTCAGATGTCCGTACAACGCATCAAAGCTCGTCTACTTCGCATCAGGACAGAGCAGCTAGAAGGTGTCCGCATCCGTGCGCGAGTGCAAGACTGTATCCCCAACGAAACAGCGTCAGTGTATCACATTGTGCGCGAGAGGCGCCACCGCAAACGTCAGCTCATTACGGCGGTAAACACCGAGGAGGGCGGCAGCGCAGTGACACAAACGGACTTCGCGCACACGTTCGCCAGACACTATGGGACCTTGTACATGGAAGATCCGCGAAATGTACGTGATTATGACGAGCTGTTGCACGATTTTCCCACCCCTCGGGACGTGGCACCCGATGATAGTCTGCTGTTGCCCATTACACCCGACGAGCTGACATCGGCCTTGGCACGTGGAGCACCGAACAAGTCACCTGGACCGGACGGTTTACCCCTGGAATTCTACCGCACTTTTTACCACCTTATGGGTGACAAGTGGCTCCAAATGTTTCAAGACCTGATCCGCCCTAATTTCACTGTCCCCACAGAATTCACAGAAGGCATCTTGATCCCAGTACCGAAATCGAATGGTGGTTGTAGGTGGCAGGACTTTCGCCCACTCACACTCCTCAACAACGACTACAAGATCTTCGCCCGTATCCTCCGCGCGCGTCTCCACACCGCTATCGGGAAAGCCATCCACACCGATCAGACATGTTTAGGTGGTGTCAGCAACATTCATACGGCGCTAGGAGCATACCGCGACGTAATTGCTTTGACGGCGGCCTGCAAAATACGAGGCGCCCTTGTCGCCGTAGATTTTGACCACGCATTCGACCGCGTCGACCACGCCTTCTTACGCGCAGTTTTACAACACATGGGCCTCTCTCCGGAGTCTGCACAGGTGGCCCTTCGACTGGTCCACGGAGCGCGCTCCTGCATGATGGTCAACGGTTATCAGTCTGGTCACATTGTTGTTGGACGGTCAGTGCGACAAGGGTGCCCCCTGTCGGGTATATTATTTGCTGCAGCGCTTGAACCAGCTTTACATGGTGTACGGCAGCGATTAACTGGTATCTCCTAGCGGGACGTGACCTTTCGTTGTGGTGCATTCGCCGATGACGTGGTGTTCCTGGCCAGAACAGAGGATGAAATGCATATGGCGCTACAGTGGCTACGCCAGTACGGGGCGGTCGCTGGGAGCGTCGTCAACGTGAAGAAGACAAAATACATGGATGTCGGAGGGGGGCTTTCCCACACAACGGCGGTGCCCTTTGACAAGGTGCCCGTACTCAAGTGTTTAGGAGTGCAATTCTATAGCAATGTCCGCTGCACGGCGGCGGCTACGTACCGCCGGCTCCTACACCAGACACGTGCTCTGCTGCAGGACGACAAACTGCGTCGCTTGGATATGCTCCTCAGAACACGTTATGTCAACACCTATCTTGTCTCAAAACTGAACTATTTTGCGCATATCCTTCCCTTGACGGCTACGATGGCCGACAGATTTCAAGCAGCATATGGACATTTCGTAAGCACCGGTCTGGTTTTTAAAGTCCGATACGCCACCCTGACACTGCCGCAGCGGGCGGGCGGTATCGGTTTAATTCATGTATATAACCGTGCGCGATCGCTTTATCTCAACACTATGCGTCGCAAGTGGACCTCTGCCCACGCCACTCTGACGGGCACCCTGATAGCGGAAGTGGCACCACACTCTCTGCATCCCCCGGTTTCTATAGGACACATTTCATCGGGACTCACCCACATCAGAGAGTTCTTGATTGACCAGCTACTTACGGTCAGAACTTCCGACGACACGGAAGCCCAGCACAAAAGACTATTATCGCCTCTATCAACAACAGCAACCTGTAAATACGGTCATCCACAGACATCCTGAAGTTGCCTGGAACACGGTGTGGCGAGCGGTACACACGCCTTTTCTACCTACGACGGTGCGTTCATTGTGGTACGTGGTTGTGAATGGGAAGTTCGCTACTCGTCAGAGGCTACATTCCATACATCTGACGGACGACCCTATGTGTCCGACATGCTCAGTCGCTGACTCGGATGCACACCGTCTGACGTGTGCCACGACCAGCGAGTGCTGGTTACTGACGCAGCGCATGCTGGCGTTACTCATGCGGCGATTGCCGGAGTCTATCTCCCCTGATGACGTATTTCGCCCCGACGGCGTATACTTTCCATCAACCAGAACGAACGCCGTTAACTGGCTAAAAGGCATGGCCGTTTACTACATATTTTGCGATGCTCCCAAAGGCACACTCGACTTTTGGTCCCTATTGATGACGACACATGCAGCTTTCAGCCGCCACCCGAAGTACAGAACTCGTTTCGCAAATTATTTAGGTTCATTATTTGCGGATCCTCCTTCTCACTGGGGCGTTCCGGAGTATATTGATCCTCTACGGACGGAATAGGAGGGAACCCCTCCCAACAGACGAGAAGACGACTCGGACACTCGGCTACGGCTGTTGTAGGATCTTTCTTTGTAATGAAACAAAAAAAAGTTATAAAAATTAAATAAATAAATAAATAAAACAACATCGACAAACCCACTACATCCTCTTCCTGATCCTTCGATCCTCGAACTCGAACACGTTGCTTGGGCGTGGCGGCGGGATGGCCAGGCTTCGGGTGTCGACCCCTGCCCTACCCGTCGTCCTGCTCCTGCAGCGGTTCATTAAAAAAAAAAAAAAAAAAAAAAAATTGATGGTAGAGTACTTGCCCGCGAAATGCAAAGCTCCCGAGTTCGAGTCTCGGTCGGCCACACAGTTTTAATCTGCCAGGAAGTTTCATATCAGCGCACACTCCGCTGCAGAGTGAAAATCTCATTCTGGATTGTCAAAAGCTTTCTCTAAGTCTACAAATGCTAGAAACGTAGGTTTGCCTTTTTCTTGAAGTCTGAGGGTATTTCGCTTGTCTCATACATCTTGCTCACGAGATGGAAGAGTTTTGTCATGGCTCGCTCTCCCAAGGCAATCAGTAGTTCTAACGGAATATTGTCTATTTTCGGAGTATTTCAGTGCTCTGTCAAATTCTTCGCGCAGTATCATATCTCCATTCTCATCTTTTTCTACGTCCTCTTCCATTTCCATAATATTGCCCCCAAGTACATAGCCCTTGGACAGACCTTCTTTATACTCCTTCCACCTTTCTGCTTTCCCTTCTTTGCTTAGTACTGGTTTTCCATCTGAGCTCTTGATATTCATACAAATGGTTCTCTTTTCTCCAAAGGTCTCTAATTTTCCTGTCGGCAGCATCTATCTTACCCCTAGTGATATATGCTTCTACATTCTTACATTTATCCTCTAGCCATTCCTGCTTAGCTATTTTCCACTTCCTGAAGATCTCATTTTTAGACGTTTTTATTCCCTTTTGTCTGCTTCATTTATTGCATTTTTATATTTTCTCCTTTCGTCGATTAAATTCAATGTCTCTTGTGTTACCCAAGGATTTCTGCTAGCTCTAGTCTTTTTACCTGCTTGATAATATTTATCAACCAGAAATACTAAAGTTAAACCAGTGATGAATCTGTGAAACAGGAAATATGGTTCCAAAATTAATAACAAGCTTCTCGCACTCACACAGGATACCACTACCTGTATTTTAGCTATAGCTTAACTGTTTCAAATACACTGTCCTTACCGTGGTCTTACATATGTCAGATTGTTTTTCTCTAGTATCTCCCTTGTATCCTACGTTAAAGCTACAAAGAAATGTCAAAATTAGGTAAAACATTTAGTTTACATACGAGGGTTGCCCAGAAAGTAATGCACCACATTTTTTTCTCAGCCGAAAACAACGCTACGAATGCGAAACGTTACGTATGTATTATGTGAAGTCTCCTGAGTGAGCGAGCCAAATTTCCGTCACTTGCAATAGATAGCGTATCTGCAGAACAGTTTCAAAGTGGCGTCTGGGGTCATGTGTGATGTACGTTACAAGCAACGTGCCATCATTGAATTTCTCACTGCAGAGAAAGAAACTGTGGGGAACATTCACAAACGCTTGTGTATTATCTATGGAGCATCTGCTGTCTACAAAAGAACAGGGGGTGAGGTCATCAGAAGCTCTCCATGATTTGCAGCGGTCGGGGAGACCATCCACGGCTATCATACCTGACACACCTGACCTAGCCCCCTCGGACTTCCACTTGTTTGGGCCATTAAAGGATGCCACTTGTGGAAGAAATTTTGAGGACGATGAGGAGATGATTCACACAGTGAAGCACTGATTCCGCCACCAGGACAAGGATTGGTACGACAGGGCATGCTCACCCTTGTTTCACGCTGGAGGAAGGCCATAGAACGGGGTGGAGATCACGTGGAAAAATAGGGTGTGCAGATAAAATACCATTCTTCCACGTGTCGAATTATCATTATGTTCAATAAAGAACTGTTGAAGGAAAAAATGTGGTGCATTGCTTTCCGGGCAACCCTTGTAATATGATGTTCTTGATGAGTCGGCCGTGTCGTTTTCCTCTTCCACTTCTTCAAAAAACTTGCTGATATTATTCATATTTTTGGATCTAGTTCTAAAGTGTTTTTGTATCCACCAGTGACTGAATACTACCGAAAGTAAGGGTCGCGTTTCAAAGTTGAATTATGTTCTACAGGACTTTTTCTGAAGAAGTAGAATTACTGAGTCCAATTTCTCATACCCTCACTTGTAGGACATGAGTAAAAGGGTTAGGTGCTAACAACATGCAGTACGATGAGTGGAACGTTATCAAATCACATAAGAAACTAAAATAGAACTTCATGAAATGTGTTGGCAAATTGTGAGCACAGTACCACCACAGCTATAAAATTTACTAGAAAAAAACGAAAATTTGTGCTGCACCAGGACTCTAACCCGGATTTCCCGCTATACGCGAGCACGTATGTCCCAAGGAACATTGGACTGTAATTACAGACTGTCAAATACAGACATTGCACCAACGTAATATAGGATTGTTACTGTGTTGACGATGCAGCTTCCTGAAAATTATTTATATTCTAGGAAGACTGCTAGGTACTACTTTGATGGCTTGAAGCCATGTAAACGCCAGAATGTAGCCGTCATCACTGTTTAAATTACACTAATTTTCAGAGGTCGCTGTGGATTCTCCTACTTTTTTATCTGTTAATTTTACATTATCTAGTTCGCACGGCAGTGTTGCTAAAATGTGTATCGTAACCGCAGTCGTCCCGGAGCCCTACCACTCTATTTAATACGTCGCTTCACTCATGTAAAACATTCATATACACTCCTGGAAATTGAAATAAGAACACCGTGAATTCATTGTCCCAGGAAGGGGAAACTTTATTGACACATTCCTGGGGTCAGATACATCACATGATCACACTGACAGAACCACAGGCACATAGACACAGGCAACAGAGCATGCACAATGTCGGCACTAGTACAGTGTATATCCACCTTTCGCAGCAATGCAGGCTGCTATTCTCGCATGGAGACGATCGTAGAGATGCTGGATGTGGTCCTGTGGAACGGCTTGCCATGCTATTTCCACCTGGCGCCTCAGTTGGACCAGCGTTCGTGCTGGACGTGCAGACCGCGTGAGACGACGCTTCATCCAGTCCCAAACATGCTCAATGGGGGACAGATCCGGAGATCTTGCTGCCCAGGGTGGTTGACTTACACCTTCTAGAGCACGTTGGGTGGCACGGGATACATGCGGACGTGCATTGTCCTGTTGGAACAGCAAGTTCCCTTGCCGGTCTAGGAATGGTAGAACGATGGGTTCGATGACGGTTTGCATGTACCGTGCACTATTCAGTGTCCCCTCGACGATCACCAGTGGTGTACGGCCAGTGTAGGCGATCGCTCCTCACACCATGATGCCGGGTGTTGGCCCTGTGTGCCTCGGTCGTATGCAGTCCTGATTGTGGCGCTCACCTGCACGGCGCCAAACACGCATACGACCATCATTGGCACCAAGGCAGAAGCGACTCTCATCGCTGAAGACGACACGTCTCCATTCGTCCCTCCATTCACGCCTGTCGCGACACCACTGGAGGCGGGCTGCACGATGTTGGGGCGTGAGCGGAAGACGGCCTAACGGTGTACGGGACCGTAGCCCAGCTTCATGGAGACGGTTGCGAATGGTCCTCGCCGATACCCCAGGAGCAACAGTGTCCCTAATTTGCTGGGAAGTGGCGGTGCGGTCCCCTACGGCACTGCGTAGGATCCTACGGTCTTGGCGTGCATCCGTGCGTCGCTGCGGTCCGGTCCCAGGTCGACGGGCACGTGCACCTTCCGCCGACCACTGGCGACAACATCGATGTACTGTGGAGACCTCACGCCCCACGTGTTGAGCAATTCGGCGGTACGTCCACCCGGCCTCCCGCATGCCCACTATACGCCCTCGCTCAAAGTCCGTCAACTGCACATACGGTTCACGTCCACGCTGTCGCGGCATGCTACCAGTGTTAAAGACTGCGATGGAGCTCCGTATGCCACGGCAAACTGGCTGACACTGACGGCGGCGGTGCACAAATGCTGCGCAGCTAGCGCCATTCGACGGCCAACACCGCGGTTCCTGGTGTGTCCGCTGTGCCGTGCGTGTGATCATTGCTTGTACAGCCCTCTCGCAGTGTCCGGAGCAAGTATGGTGGGTCTGACACACCGGTGTCAATGTGTTCTTTTTTCCATTTCCAGGAGTGTACAACATGCTTATTTATTGTCTCCCAAGTTCACTTTCCTCTATCACAAAGTAACCCTGATGCTTCACACTATGTTTATCAATGATATCTGATTTATACCTCCGTCGAGCTCAAGAACTAAACCCCTAATAGAAGCCTCACATAGCGAAAGTGTAAATTGTGTCTAGACGCTGCTTAAACATTTTTTACAGAGCGTCTCTTATTACTGACTAGCCAGCTTTAATATTGTATTCAGCACTCATGTCAGGCGTCAACCATATTCCCGGCTGGGTAGGAGATTTTCTGCGCTCAGAGCCTGTGTGTTGTGTTGTTCTAATCATCATCATTTCATCCCCATCGACGAAGTGGCGTCAAATCGAAAGACTTGCACCCGGCGAAAGGTCTACCTGGCTTAAGGTTCCCAACGATTTACACGTAGCATTAGGTGCAATTGTCTTGATTACATAGTCGTTTGAAAAATTCGACTTACTGACCTGATATCATTAGCCGCTTACTACGTATCCCACCGCTACCTGACTCCTTGTTAGCTTTGAGCACGTATAAGACTGACACAGCGTCACTGAATACCTGAAAAAATGCAATTTTAGATGTTCTGTATTTTGACGTTGCCCTGGGATTACTCTTCGAAACCAACCAGGCTCCGGCAGGAGAGCGTAGTGACGACTACGTCTTATAATAGTTAAACCTAACCCATGGGGATTGTACAGCGATGGTAGAAACGTTGTACAAGCTCATGTATGAGGTGAAAAGTTATCTATACTTTACGCAAAACAGGTCTTCCCTAAAAATCTGGATATTACGAAATGCTTTGGCCTGCAAGGATGGTATCCTAGCAGACAGTATCACAGATTGTGAGCTGCCAACTACGGATAGAACACTTGACGAAATGAGATCTCACGCCACCGTGATTATGAAGGAATGAACTTTTTGTTTATTGATCTGCTACCTGTGGATTTATCTGATTCCATCAGAAACCGGAAATGTGCTAAATGCAGCCTTGACTACAGTGTAACAACTTACACATGCAGTTCGGGGCACTTTGTCCTAGTCACTTGACCATCGAGGAACTGCGGAAATTAGCCGAAGGTAGTTTATCACACTTTAGTATTTTAGTCCATCTTTGCGACAGACTCCAGCTACCATCACCCGAACTCTAAGAGGGGGGCCTGGGACGACGATTCATAGAAATGTGAAACTTAAGATTCCTTTTCGTACTCTCAGCTTCGTTCTGCTTATATCTGGGAGGAGGTGTATATAACTTTCATCACTCTCTGTCAACGTTTACGTTCCTGTTAGTTCTATATTTTAGAATAGTTAATAGGGTATCTAAAATCTTTTGACTGTGGAGGCATTCAGCTACAACCCAAGAAATATTTAGTTTTTACTGTTGATCATACCGTAATAAGGGGATTTGTATGTCACTATTTCGGGCCCCTGGGTGGCCCCATCCTCTTGTGGAAGAGAAACTACTCAATATTTCTCTCTCTCTGTTTCTGCTGGTTGTTGGACTTTAGCAGTGCATTTACTGGTCATACAGTGTCTCTGGCGAATGAAATCAATTACAGTTGCAGCATGTTGAAACGGAAAACACAATTTCCATTTATCTGCTTCTCCTCTCCTCCTAAACAGGATGCCGTTGTGAAGATTATAATGGTATTATGTCTATTGACAATGTTTAGAGTCAACTATCTGTTTCACCAACATTGAATTGCCGTCAGACGTTTGTACGCGTCGAATTTCGGGCCACACTTCGCAGATAACTTATTTCTCCTTTAACCCGAGCGGATATAACACCTTCGCACCTGTAGAGCCCGGCGCATTTCTGTTCTTGTCAATAACATCAGATGTCGGAGAAAATGCATCAGGAAATATATTATCTCGTCCTAAGACGCACCTAATTTCGATGCTATCTTACTGCAGGTACAGTGTAAAGAAGTCATAATGTAGCTTGAGATGATGTGTGAAGTGCTGCTTGTACAGTTCAGATATTTAGATTAGGTTCTTTACACAATCGCCAGTGGGATACATCTCATTCAACACTGTCTGAAAACACAGTTACATTTGTTTTAATGATGCTCCGTAACTAACTAATCAAACAAACTACAGTGTAATGAATCATTTGTGAACATGCTCTTAAAGTGAATGTTTGATATGTATTGATCTTCTGAATTGGTAGAACGTTTAATATGGTAAGAATATCAATGAAATCACAAATAAATGTTCGAATACATCTGTTTAAACTGCCAAAATGACTAAGTTTATACTTTACCCTTTTCGTCCTGAATCTGAAACACGTCCTTCTCCTTCACGATCAGTTAGCCAGTGTTCGTTTCTCCATTAGAAACCGTTCGTCTCTGTCTCCCAAGAAGTTCCAACCTCGAAGTCACGAAGGTTGATTCTGAGACAATTTTGTGGGCCAATTTAGCGACGAGCAACGCACAACGTGTGAATTAAGTTTCTTCTTATAGAATTGTGGCGCTCACTGCGAGCAAAGAAAGGAAAAGGCTCGCCGAGATAAAGCGAGAGCGCGTTTAAGTATTAATGAGAAAATATATAAACGGGAGACAACTTGAACTGAAATTAATATGATTCTACGCATTACGGAGCTACAGAGAAAAGACATTAATCCTGCTACGCAGGTGCAATTTGACTTGCCGTTTACGTGTTAAGTGTTACAAGTTAGGGGCGGTGTCGTAAATTATGATTAAGATGTGAGCCGTAAAAACTCAGTTTTAGCTACAGGAGGAGCTTCATGATTTTTTGTGCTTCTGTCTTTTTGAAAGGAATGTCAACCATGTCTAGCTTCAATAATTTTTACTTGACAAAACGTGTGTGGCACATTTATGTCCATATTGGCTCGACAGACCAATGATCAAACTGGAATGTGACTCAGTCCTGCATGATCTTTTCGATGTACATCCTGTTACTGTGATATTTCTTTTCTCTGTATCAGATAGAAATAACTGTCTACAATAGGATATGTAAGTTACCATGAAGCACACGCACATCAAAATAACTGGAATTATACAATGGAAAGTCAGCCTATTCCTAATCTAGGAATCCCAGTGCTCCGACCAACAGGATTACAATGCTTTGAAACGAGTAAGGTTCGAAGATAATGTTTCTTAAATGTTTATATTGGGTACCTCACACCTATTCTGCGAAGAATGGGAATGCAACAATCAACGACGTATTAAATTATGAACCTCGCTGTTCCTGGAATCTGTAGAGAATTTGTATAAACGGACGTCAGCAACCGAATAAAATCGGGAAAATTATAATAATTTCTTGTATGGATCACTCGAAGCTATTTATTTATTTTCTGAAAATTACTTGGGCTCCATTCATAATATGACGCAATTATAAGACGTAATCAAAACTACAGTAAACTTGAAAACTGTATGATTGCAAAATGTATAAGGAAGTGGTCATTAACGTTTCTTTCTCTAGTTTTTCAAACATTTTCCCTTCCGAACGCTCCCGTCCCCGGTCGCGTCCGTTTTGGTTCCGTTCGATATGGAAATGACCTATGCTGAATTTGGGCTCAGCAGGCTAAGGAGAAGGTGTACCCCTGGCCCTTCAATATCAAACAACCCAGAAAAAAACTTAACTATCAGCTTCTCAAAATATTCCTGCCGCATGAAAAATTCGCTCTTTCACCAATGTAGGCAGTTTATTTACGTTAGTCTCTTTAACAGCCGCCCCATGAACCATGGACCTTGCCGTTGGTGGGGAGGCTTGCGTGCCTCAGCGATACAGATGGCCGTACCGTAGGTGCAACCACAACGGAGGGGTATCTGTTGAGAGGCCAGACAAACGTGTGGTTCCTGAAGAGGGGCAGCAGCCTCTTCAGTAGTTGCAAGGGCAACAGTCTGGATGATTGACTGATCTGGCCTTGTAACGATAACCAAAACGGCCTTGCTGTGCTGGTACTGCGAACGGCTGAAAGCAAGGGGAAACTACGGCCGTAATTTTTCCCGAGGGCATGCAGCTTTACTGTATGATTAAATGATGATGGCGTCCTCTTGGGTAAAATATTCCGGAGGTAAAATAGTCCCCCATTCGGATCTCCGGGCGGGGACTACTCAAGAGGATGTCGTTATCAGGAGAAAGAAAACTGGCGTTCTACGGATCGGAGCGTGGAATGTCAGGTTCCTTAATCGGGCAGGTAGGTAAGAAAATTTGAAAAGGGAAATGGATAGGTTAAAGTTAGATATAGTGGGAATTAGTGAAGTTCGGTGGCAGGAGGAACAAGACTTCTGCTCAGGTGACTACAGGGTTATAAACACAAAGTCAAATAGGGGTAATGCAGGAGTAGGTTTAATAATGAATAGGAAAATAGGAACGCGGGTAAGCTACTACAAACAGCTTAGTGAACGCATTATTGTGGCCAAGATAGATGCGAAGCCCACACCCACTACAGTAGTACAAGTTTATATGCCAACTAGCTTTGCATATGACGAAGAAATTGAAGAAATGTATGATGAAATAAAAGAAATTATTCAGATAGTGAAGGGAGACGAAAATTTAATAGTCATGGGTGACTGGAATTCGAGTGTAGGAAAAGGGAGAGAAGGAAACGTAGTAGGTGAATATGGATTGGGGCTAAGAAATGAAAGAGGAATCCGCCTTGTAGAATTTTGCACAGGGTACAACTTAATCATAGCTAACACTTGGTTTAAGAATCATGATAGAAGGTTGTATACATGGAAGAACCCTGGAGATACTAAAAGGTATCAGATAGATTATATAATGGTAAGACAGAGATTTAGAAACCAGGTTTTAAATTGTAAGACATTTCCAGTGGCAGATGTGGACTCTGACCACAATCTATTGGTTATGACCTGTAGATTAAAACTGAAGAAACTGCAAAAAGGTGGGAATTTAAGGAGATGGGACCTGGATAAACTGAAAGAACCAGAGGTTGTACAGAGTTTCAGGGAGAGCATAAGGGAACAACTGACAGGAATGGCGGAAAGAAATACAGTAGAAGAAGAATGGGTAGCTTTGAGGGATGAAGTAGTGAAGGCAGCAGAGGATCAAGTACGTAAAAAGACGAGGGCTAGTAGAAATCCTTAGGTAACTGAAGAAATATTGAATTTAATTGATGAAAGGAGAAAATATAAAAATGCAGTACATGAAGCAGGCAAAAAGGAATACAAACGTCTCAAAAATGAGATCGACAGGAAGTGCAAAATGGCTAGGCACGGATGGCTAGAGGACAAATGTAAGGATGTAGAAGCTTATCTCACTAGGGGTAAGATAGATACTGCCTACAGGAAAATTAAAGAGACCTTTGGAGATAAGAGAACCACTTGTATGAACATCAAGAGCTCAGATGGAAACCCAGTTCTAAGCAAAGAAGGGAAAGCAGAAAGGTGGAAGGAGTATATAGAGGGTCTATACAAGGGCGATGTACTTGAGGACAATATTATGGAAATGGAAGAGGATGTAGATGAAGATGAAATGGGAGATACGATACTGCGTGAAGAGTTTGACAGAGCACTGAAAGACCTGAGTCGAAACAAGGCTCCCGGAGTAGACAACATTCCATTGGAACTACTGACGGCCTTGGGAGAGCCAGTCCTGACAAAACTCTACCATCTGGTGAGCAAGATGTATGAAACAGGTGAAATACCCTCAGACTTCAAGAAGAATATAATAATTCCAATCCCAAAGAAAGCAGGTGTTGATAGATGTGAGAATTACCGAACAATCAGTTTAATAAGTCACAGCTGCAAAATACTAACACGAATTCTTTACAGACGAATGGAAAAACTAGTAGAAGCCGACCTCGGGGAATATCAGTTTGGATTTCGTAGAAATACTGGAACACGTGAGGCAATACTGACCTTACGACTTATCTTAGAAGAAAGATTAAGTAAGGAAAGGCAAACCTACGTTTCTAGCATTTGTAAACTTAGAGAAAGCTTTTGACAGTGTTGACTGGAATACTCTCTTTCAAATTCTAAAGGTGGCAGGGGTAAAATACAGGGAGCGAAAGGCTATTTACAATTTGTACAGAAACCAGATGACAGTTATAAGAGTCGAGGGACATGAAAGGGAAGCAGTGGTTGGGAAGGGAGTAAGACAGGGTTGTAGCCTCTCCCCGATGTTATTCAATCTGTATATTGAGCAAGCAGTAAAGGAAACAAAAGAAAAATTCGGAGTAGGTATTAAAATCCATGGAGAAGAAATAAAAACTTTGCTGTTCGCCGATGACATTGTAATTCTGTCAGAGACAGCAAAGGACTTGGAAGAGCAGGTGAACGGAATGGATGGTGTCTTGAAGGGAGGATATAAGATGAACATCAACAAAAGCAAAACGAGGATAATGGAATGTAGTCGAATTAAGTCGGGTGATGTTGAGGGTATTAGATTAGGAAATGAGACACTTAAAGTAGTAAAGGAGTTTTGCTATTTGGGGAGCAAAATAACTGATGATGGTCGAAGTAGAGAGGATATAAAATGTAGACTGGCAATGGCAAGGAAATCGTTTCTGAAGAAGAGAAATTTGTTAACATCGAGTATAGATTTAAGTGTCAGGAAGTCATTTCTGAAAGTATTTGTATGGAGTGTAACCATGTATGGAAGTGAAACATGGACGGTAAATATTTTGGACAAGATGAGAATAGAAGCTTTCGAAATGTGGTGCTACAGAAGAATGCTGAAGATTAGATGGGTAGATCACATAACTAATGAGGAGGTACTGAATAGGATTGGGGAGAAGAGGAGTTTGTGGCACAGCTTGACCAGAAGAAGGGATCGGTTGGTAGGACATGTTCTGAGGCATCAAGGGATCACCAATTTAGTATTGGAGGGCAGCGTGGAAGGTAAAAATTGTAGAGGGAGACCTAGAGATGAATACAGTAAGCAGATTCAGAAGGATGTAGGTTGCAGTAGGTACTGGGAGATGAAGAAGCTTGCACAGGATAGAGTAGCATGGAGAGCAGCATCAAACCAGTCTCAGGACTGAAGACCACAACAACAACAACTCTTTAACAGATCTAATTGATCGTGTTACGTTACGAGTAAGTAATCCCAAGACAGGTACAGTGAAAGCTGATGAAGCCGACTAGTTCCTTCTTGCCATCCAGACCGCGCCAACAGAGGACTCCAAGAGTCTTTCATTTGAGAGAACGCCACAGCCGCTGCAAGTACAATGACTCCGTCTTAGTTCTTCTGTGGAAGAACATTTCATTGTTCCGGTATTTCTCACTAGAAATGAATTCAGTCTGCCATCTACCACACTAAACTTAATGTTTGAATTTTAATGGCGTGAGAATGAGCTGTGCGTAAAAAGTCACATTAGAAGTTATGTCTTGTTGGGAAGTAGCACGAATGCCGGTAAGGAACTGCGAAGCTGCGTATTAATATTAGCAGATTTATATGGTAATACAGGCATATACAAAAACATATCGATTTTTTAGAATTAACTGAACCTTTATGCCAATGCCTACGTTTCTATATTATCTTCCCGTGCTCTGTAGACTATTCATAATGGAAAATGAACTGCAGAAGTTATTATTAGCTTGCTAATATTTACTTTCCAGGATCAACTTTAATTATGAATATACAAAGAAAATACAAATTGCGAGATTAGTATTGGCCTCATCAGCCAGATTACCGCATACGGATTTCATCATTCTTTCACAATTCATAAATATCAGTTTTTCATAGAGATATTTCTAACGAAGATGAGCAAAAGGTGAAATATCGTTCGTGATATCTGTCTCCTTAATCTGCCGATTTGGCAATATTTCATCCGAAAACAAAAACTGAAGTAGCCATTTCACTGAAAAGTGAAGTATAATCATAAGACAAAGTCCCACGGGGCTAAACTGCTTGTTTATAATAAAATAAGACTAACTAACTCGTATTAATGGACTGCACTTGGATGACAAGTTTCTTATGGTAGATCCTTTGCAGTGGTATGAAACTGAAGATTTCGCCAATGCTCTACAGCTTGTTAACAGCCTGCAACGTTTAACGCGTCTGGTGGAAAGTGGCTTCAACCTAACAGAGTACAGCTACAAACTATCTAAAAGAACGAGACCATAATTCAGTTAGCACTTCCAGTTGTGCATCACCATAAGTATGAGTTCGATAGCGAAATAAAGATTTTTAACGGAAAATGTGATTTTTCTCAAAATATTTACATCACCAACGTTGTACACAAGAGTGTTAAGAGTTGTAACATTACAGTTGATACAGAGAAGGTAGTAATTAATTTGAAAGTAATAAAGTTATCTGCAGTTTCTGTAAATACCTTTCTAGATAAAAACAAAAGGAATATTTCGGAGAATTCCCTTTTATTAGTGTAGAGGCCAAAGGGCAAGGCTACTCCTCTTATTAGTGTGATCATATTACACACAAAATATTATTTAGTACAATAGATTTTTGGGGGTAGAACCAGCAATAAGAAAATCGGACTTGAAAAATAAAAGCCTCTCTACGATCATCTATTGCAAAGAAGTCATGTCAGGTGCGAAGCACTCAACAGTGCGGTACCTTGGAAATGAGAAATGTGTTGGGGTTGCTTCACGGCTAACTATCCAGTAACTTGGCGTGGACAGGATGAGGTGATGGCCACAATAGACTGTTAGTTGTGCAGGTGTTGGGGTTCAGCTGGATGGAGACGGAGATTTGAATGAGTGGGGAAACGTTCACAGACGTGCGTTGGAGTGCATCTTCATCGATGCAATGTTCCAGTTTAGATTCATTTCATTTATGAAGCTTCAGAATTATATTTGAACAATTAGTTCAAAACAAGAGAAATGTTAGTTCGAATAATTCCCGTTTTATGGTTTGTTACTTTATTATTAACAACAGCTAAAAATGCATACAGATTTTAACTTGTATATAAACGTAATTAAACTCATTGATAAAATTTATAATACGTCTTCAGCTGTTTTGTGGAGCATTTGCACTGAGCATAGTGAGCAAGTAGATGAGTGCCATTTCTTGGTTGTTGACTGGTCTACTCCGCACAAGGTGTGGTTTAAGTCGAAGTCATTTTGACGTCATTGCTTAGGCCTTAGGTATACAGCGTTGTGGCCGGTGTTGATTCTTAAATTATGTGTGATGTATTGTTGTCCATTAAGGTTCTCTTTGTGTTATCGTTAATATTTTGTTGTTGTTGTTACTGATTGATTAAAATTACACATATATTGATTTAGTTGAGTAATTTTCTCTGTAAAGTATTTAGTTAGTGCTACCCACGACCAGCCCGCAACATCTATATCTACATCCAGACTCCGCAAACCATTTTATGGTGTGTGGCGTACGGGACTTCGTAAATCACTGCCACTTACCCCCGTCGTGTTTCAGTTGCAAAGAATCGTCCAAGGCAAGAACGATTGTTAGGTTTATCGGTGTAAGTTCGAATCTCTCTAATTTTATCTCCATTGTCATTTTGTGAGATAAGCGTGGGAGGGAGCAGTATATTCGTTGACTCTTCTAATGAATGTACGCTGTCGAAATTTTTACAGCAAACGACGTTGTGATACGCAATGCCTCCCTGGCAGCATCTGTCACAGGAGTTGGATGAGAATCCCCGTGAAGCTTTTGTACTTACCAGACGTGATGTGCTGTCCTCCTTTTGATCTTCTCTGTTTCGTCTATCGGCCGGCCTGGGTGGCCGAGCGGTTCTAGACGCTACAGTCTGGAACCGCGCGACCGCTACGGTCGCAGGTTCGAATCCTGCCTCGGGTGCATCTATTTTCCTGTGATTAGCTTTATGTGCTCCCTCTACTTTACGTCGCTCCGCACTCATGCTCTCAGTTATTTTATGGGCGTGACTACTATCACTGAACGTTCTGCAGACGTGTAACAATACTTTAATGATCTCTCTGCCTATTTACTAGCGATATGCTACACTTCTGACACGCCTGCTACCAAATGATGCACTCTGCAACTACGCCACGGTGCGCATTACAAACCGAAACTTGGAGAGATTTTCTGTCCGCAGATATATGTCTTTTTTCTATGTATCTCAAAGTATCGAGGAGCCATTAGCTGAAACCCCGAACGATACTTAATAATAACTCCGTATATATAGCCTGTTATTGAGAAGTGTAGTTCTTTTAAACCATAGGAATGATGTTGAATTGTGTCACTGCTCTCCAAAAACATTTTATTTTGAAAAAAGAGAAGGGACTACGGCTCCCCATAGCCTAGCGTAGTATCGTTTCGTGCAATAATTATACGACTGATTTTTTAGTTTTATGGAAAGAACATATGCCATATTTGAGAGGCAATGTTTAGAACTGCAGATTAGGGTTCCAATATCTGACAAGAGCCGTTTGGTTGCTTGATGTCCGTGGAGAGTTGACAAACGAAAGTGTTGAAGAACTTGGTTTGGATTATATACAGACAAGAACAGGTTACCACTGTGGATACGAGAGACAATGATGGGTTACATCGGTAACTGGCGTACTTGTGACGAGAATCGGAATCTGTCCTCACAATGTAGAATGACGTGTTCCGGGCTTCTAATGTCACAACACACATACCTGGTATGCATTTTGCGCCTCAGTCTCTATAAGTAGAGCCAATGCCTCGAAATGACGTGGTCAAGAGGGCTTGCGCGAAGAAAGTGCTTTAGTTTCGATCTTTAACATTTGGCAGAAATGGACGTACCCTATGGCTGACACATATATATGCTCACCTATGTCGCCACTCCTTGTCCATCCGTCTCCGTATTGTATCTTTACTGCCTAGTATCTCCTCAGCTTTCTCCCGCGCTTTCTCTATGCTTCTTCTTCGTAGTCAGCAAATGGCTCCTCTCTTTCGAATCTGCAGGTCTATGAAATATGTTCCTAAAATTAATAGTAGGAATTCTTCTGGTTTTGGTCTGTACGCCCATGTGAGTCGTAAAAATGTTTCCCTCTGGAATATTTTCAGCATTGGTTCTTCCTGCCTCAGATTATATGTTCCAAGACTGGCTCCGAATAAATCTTTAGCCGCACGATACTGTCTCACTGTGCCGATACTGTCTCACTGCATTATGGTGTTACTGACTATCTTACTCATACTTCTCCTGCCTCATTCGGAGACTGCTTTTATGTCATGTGTAAATGTGAGACAATCAGCAAGTGAAGGTCAGGATATGCCGCCCGCGGTGGCCGTGCGGTTCTAGGCGCTGCAGTCCGGAACCGCGGGACAGCTACGGTCGCAGGTTCGAATCCTGCCTCGGGCATGGATGTGTGTGATGTGCTTAGGTTAGTTAGGTTTAAGTAGTTCTAAGTTCTAGGGGACTGATGACCTAGGATGTTAAGTCCCATAGTGCTCAGAGCCATTTGAACCATTTTTTGAAGGTCAGGATAATGGCAGAGTGTTGTCTTTGGTTTGACACTTATTTTTAGTCTGATGGTCAGATTCCATGTCCCAGACGATTTACTTTTCAGAAATGAGTAGGTTGTTTTATTTACTGCCACTTGGATCTCGTCGCACGGGCGCCAGCTATGAGCCAGGGATAAAGCTTCTTACATTTCTTTCCCTTGTGTGATCTATAACCACCTGAAACAACCATCGGGTTGTTATCATATGTCGCAATGGGGTGCCAAACCTACCGTGGTCAGAACTTCAGCCCAAGCTTTGTGCTTCTCAACTGCCGAATATGCCTGCCCGGTATGGTGCAGATCCGCCCGCGCAAAAAAGGTAGATATTAGCTTGAATGAAACATGCAGGATAGTGACAGGCTGCTTGAAAGTAAACCCCATAGAAAATCTTCACAGGGCCGCAGGTTTTACAAACCCTGACTCACATAGAAAAGCCCATGAACATACCGAGAAGCTAAAACAAACCTTTGATGCCCGTCACTCAATACTTGGCCTAGAGTGCGGCCCCAGCAGACTCAAATCCAGACGCCGTTTCCTAAGTTGCGCCTTAGATGAGCCCCCCATCTACTATCCACCAATAGAGGCGTTTATGGTGATTGGAAAATCTGGAGAATGCTTAACCGCATCAGAACTGGAGAGGCTCCTGTGAAATCTAATCTGATCAAATGGGGTTTGTTGGACGAAAATGACGACAAATTCAAATGCGGCACTCTACAGGACATGGAACATCTTCTACAATGCCCTGTCTGCCCCCACAGATGCACCTTGGACGATCTATGGCTGGCTAAAGAAGAAGCATTGGACATTGCCCAATACTGGGCAAACAAATTGTAGTTTCCGGACACGAAAAAGAAAAGAAAAGAATCATATGTCGCAACACGTAAATTTTTGACGTGCTTTCAGCTTTACAAGTATAAGGTCCGTCACTAGACCCAAAAACAGTAAGCCCACAGATGGATTCCTATAGGCACGCCTTCGTAATGTTTCTGATACGTGTGTGGTCCACAGCACATTGTGGTTTTTGCAGTAATCTTGCAGGCTGAAATAAAGCTATTTTAGTACTGTCAACTTCATATAGTTCCCTTTGCTGTCAGATCTCCTGTAGCTTGGTGTGGTCAAGATGCTGTGACGGACCCATTGAAAATGCATTTACACCTGTGCGCCTTGCGCGTAGTCGCCTTGTGCCTGTGTTTGCCTAACACGGAAGGACAAGCATGCATGTAGGTGTAACCTCTTTCTCGTCATGTGCGCATTATTCCGTTCTCACCTAGATGCAACGACGCATGGTATTCCATTCATCAAGATGTCCGCTATGCTGGCAGCAGCTATCGCTGCAGCCAGTATATTTCGAGACAAAGACCAATTTGTGGATATAAAACCAATTACTAAGAAGATTAAAACCTTTTGCTTACTGCACATATCGGCGTTGATCAAGATGTTCGTTTTGCTGGCAGCAAATATCGCTGCAGCCAGTATATTTCGGTATATTTCGAGACAAAGACGAATTTGTCTAAGACGATTAAAACCTTTTGCGTAATGCACATATGGGCGTGGTCCAAGAGATAAAGATAGCAGGGAGTATTGTATGTAATAACTGCTCTCGTAATTTCCAAATAATACTTCATTCTGTTGGGCTACTGATAATGAAGCAAAATACAAAAATACAGAGACGCTGTAATTTTTTTTCATCCAGGCGTCATCTCATGATGATATAAGATTTGTCGTCGTAAATAATGAAAATAAATAGCTGAAAAATATACATAGCCACAAAATATATAAGTAAGTACGGGAGTATCAGGCGCCTCCAGGTAGGGTAGTCTGCTGCCCTTCACGCCGCTTCAATACTGCTCCTGCGCCTCGCAGTAGGCCATCTGAAATCAGGGGGTGTCAAGAGGTTGGCGGTATATAAGCACCTAGGATATCGTAACGGTTCTTCTGTCTGTACAGGTGCATTTTAAATATTCTCAATAAAGGTGGCCGGTGCCTCCGAGTATTTTGCCGAACTAGGGGGTTTCAGAGGAACCCTTTGCATCCCCCGTGATCACGACATGGAGGACACAAAATGGGAGCTCTAAAAAGCATAAACACCATTAACTGCTTCGGATCACGTTCAAATTTCGTCGAATGGTTTTGAACCGTCTCTAGTGCCCCCAACCTGTATAAGAGAGCCAAAATTGCTGTCGAGCTGCACTCCAAATTGGTGCGATCACGTTCGATGACGATGTAGCCCCACAATTTCCTTAGAGGAGGTTTCAGGGCCCAAGGGTGTCAGCAGTGTCAAAAGTTTTGAGGAACGGCCTACTGTTGCTTCTCGCACATCGGAATATCGCTTTCGACAGCGAAATTTGTGTAAATCGGTGCCCTAAGGAAAGGGGTGGTTTCATTGACATCCTTTATGCCATCCCCCTACGGCCTTTCTATGTTGGTCCAAAGCGGTGGTGCGTCTGGAATGTTTTCATTGGCCACTCATAAAAAAACCGCATGATTTCTACTCTGGACATCGTGATTCTGATGTCCATCGCAGATTCGTCAGAAGAAGAGGTGAAATGTGGGTAAAAGGAGGTGCGACGACTTCCGATCGTGTGAAACGTCCACGGTGGCATTGAGCAGATTTTCGGTGAAATTTGGTGCCAGTGTGACATCATTAACCCACCTTACACGTCATATGAACGTCTGAGTTATGGCCTTTCTTTCGCAAGTGCTTTTTGAAACGTCGTCAATCCTGAGGATGCGTCGCAGGGCACCACGCTTTTGCACCATTACAGAGGAATCTGTACGCACCTTTGAGCCAAATTTCAAACGTAAGAGTCGCCATGGGTAAGACTTATGGGGTTTCCAAAAAGTTATCCTTTATTTCTGTTACGCAGTTGATAACGAGGAGCTGCTACTTTGTTTCTACACACGAGATCTAGTGCGACGAGTGACATATACGTCCCTGCATATATTAAAAATCTATCTTCCTTGCTACCGACGAAACCCCACAAGCCACAATCCGTCTCTGCATCTAACGGTGTAATATCACATTTTATTGAGAACGCCTTCCGGCCGCTGATACGTTTCCGTTCGTGTTTAACGAGCACTTCTCCCGAGATCCAACGTCTCATGTCCTAGCTCTGCGTTCCACATGCTTTGTGACGCACTGTCCACATTCTTAACATTTTGGCTGACGACATTGATTTTGGAAATGCCCATTACACCCATACCTGTGACGCTTTGCTGCCAAAACAAACATGTGACGGTCACCACGATTCTTGATCGCTATATCTACACTCCTGGAAATTGAAATAAGAACACCGTGAATTCATTGTCCCAGGAAGGGGAAACTTTATTGACACATTCCTGGGGTCAGATACATCACATGATCACACTGACAGAACCACAGGCACATAGACACAGGCAACAGAGCATGCACAATGTCGGCACTAGTACAGTGTATATCCACCTTTCGCAGCAATGCAGGCTGCTATTCTCCCATGGAGACGATCGTAGAGATGCTGGATGTAGTCCTGTGGAACGGCTTGCCATGCCATTTCCACCTGGCGCCTCAGTTGGACCAGCGTTCGTGCTGGACGTGCAGACCGCGTGAGACGACGCTTCATCCAGTCCCAAACATGCTCAATGGGGGACAGATCCGGAGATCTTGCTGGCCAGGGTAGTTGACTTACACCTTCTAGAGCACGTTGGGTGGCACGGGATACATGCGGACGTGCATTGTCCTGTTGGAACAGCAAGTTCCCTTGCCGGTCTAGGAATGGTAGAACGATGGGTTCGATGACGGTTTGGATGTACCGTGCACTATTCAGTGTCCCCTCGACGATCACCAGTGGTGTACGGCCAGTGTAGGCGATCGCTCCTCACACCATGATGCCGGGTGTTGGCCCTGTGTGCCTCGGTCGTATGCAGTCCTGATTGTGGCGCTCACCTGCACGGCGCCAAACACGCATACGACCATCATTGGCACCAAGGCAGAAGCGACTCTCATCGCTGAAGACGACACGTCTCCATTCGTCCCTCCATTCACGCCTGTCGCGACACCACTGGAGGCGGGCTGCACGATGTTGGGGCGTGAGCGGAAGACGGCCTAACGGTGTGCGGGACCGTAGCCCAGCTTCATGGAGACGGTTGCGAATGGTCCTCGCCGATACCCCAGGAGCAACAGTGTCCCTAATTTGCTGGGAAGTGGCGGTGCGGTCCCCTACGGCACTGCGTAGGATCCTACGGTCTTGGCGTGCATCTGTGCGTCGCTGCGGTCCGGTCCCAGGTCGACGGGCACGTGCACCTTCCGCCGACCACTGGCGACAACATCGATGTACTGTGGAGACCTCACGCCCCACGTGTTGAGCAATTCGGCGGTACGTCCACCCGGCCTCCCGCATGCCCACTATACGCCCTTGCTCAAAGTCCGTCAACTGCACATACGGTTCACGTCCACGCTGTCGCGGCATGCTACCAGTGTTAAAGACTGCGATGGAGCTCCGTATGCCACGGCAAACTGGCTGACACTGACGGCGGCGGTGCACAAATGCTGCGCAGCTAGCGCCATTCGACGGCCAACACCGCGGTTCCTGGTGTGTCCGCTGTGCCGTGCGTGTGATCATTGCTTGTACAGCCCTCTCGCAGTGTCCGGAGCAAGTATGGTGGGTCTGACACACCGGTGTCAATGTGTTCTTTTTTCCATTTCCAGGTGTGTATTTCCTTTAAATACATAGCTACTCTAGTACTCATTTCCAAATCAGACGGATTCTCCGTTCAAACCCTATGCAACTTTTCGGCAGGAATGCCATGCAAAAACATATCTAGAGCCCTACTTTCAGCTTCTCTGCGTAACACCGTATTCACTTCATTTCGTGTCAGCTCATATGTCTAAGCACAGAGTCTTCGGATCCCGTGCCAGAATGACTCGACCGACTAGCTCTGCTTCTGAGTTAACATGTTTAATTTTCCCTAATGAAGCAAGTACTGATCTGTTTGCGATACCTCTGCTGTAACCACTCAGCTAATTGTTTATGAATCCCGCGAGATTTGGTGATAGGCGACAAACGTTTTTCTTCCTCAATCAGTCGTAAACTGGCCGTACGAAGGTATGTTTCGTCATACCAACCATCCAGCTTGGCTATAGCTAAAACGTCGCTGAGAAATTCAGTTATGTCTTCCGTTGCCGCACCAGGAAAATGTGTTATTACATTTGCTATTGCATGGTCGGTAGAAGGAGAGGGTACACTCTGCGTGACTAACTTCCTCAAATTGTTCCGGTCTCAGTTTCTTGTTGGCCAGCAGTGCTTCTGCCTGGATTCTGTAATGTTCCAGTTCCCCACTGTTCTGCTCAAGGGCAGCTTGTAATCCAAGAACCTGCTCCACTATAGCGGCAAGAGAAAAAGCATTTAGCGGAGCGTGTTTCCATCGGCATGTTGCGTACTCTACTACTGCCTTACCAAAGTTATATATAATACAAATGAAGTGAACACCTAGTTCCAGTTAAAAGATACACAATACAAAAAGAACTAATTCTAATGACGCATCATAGCCCAGCTACATCAATTACAATCCGTTGACATGCAAAACATTTGACTGGCACAGCCTCAGTGCGTGGCAAGTCGTGCCCAAAAATATTACAAAATTAACACGTGATAGGTGTCAAAAAAGTTTCGTGACAACTGCCTCCGTACTGTGACATGTCTGGAGGTTCACAATAGTGTATCAGTTACTCTTAGACTGAAATGACTGTCTCTGTGCTCTATCGTGGCCAATAAATTATACAATGAAACAGGCTAGTTACAAGGTAGAAAGACAATTTTCACTCACCATCTTCATTCCGAAGTGCAGACTGCAAGACGAGTGAAGCTGATCCCAGCGGTGTCAACGAGTTGAGATGGTGTCACCTACCTTTGTTCACAATGTAGCGGTGTACAGCGTTGTCGCGACGTAGTCAGCCATCAACAAATTTTGCCTATACTGCTCATCACGGGTTGAAGACATAATTTTAGATCTCTCTTCTATACAATGCTGGGCGCTGGAAGCGGTAACGGTCGAAGGGCACCTGTAGCTTAGGACCATAAAAGCCTTAGGGAACTTGGAAAATCCCCATCATTCAATATGTGAACTGATGCATACACCTGATCCAGAAAATGAACTTTCCTTTCCTTCTTCTCCTCTATGTCTCTTTTTATTTTACACACCTAACGTGTTTCTCTTTGTCTTTTAACACTATCATATGAGATGTGGACCACGGCACCGGTTATTGTCTGTAAGGTACCACCGCAGTCACTCCTGCGCACGTCTTATGAAGGGCTTACTTCAGTCGTGGTACAAGTCCATTTTTGTTCATTGTGAGATACAGAGTCCTAAAGTTAAATGAGCGCTGAAAAATTTGCAGTTGAGATACCAGAATATTCAAGATATGGCTTCTTGCTAGAGGTGAACCTTTCTTTCTGTTTGTTTGGATTATTAATTACAGAAGCAATATAGGGAGAAAAGTGGAGTTAATGGACTTGTACCGCTATTGAAATAAGTCCTTCATATGCCTCAAGTGATGCGCCTCCAACACATGTGCGACTCCAGCGCACGTTTCAAGTATTAGACTGGTGCGCCTCGCGACGTTTGTGCGCCAATGCCAGCGACTTCCTGTCAGTGTCGCTATGCCCACTGGGTACCACATACAAAACGCGTGATCCGTCGGCGTAATATTATATAATTACTCCTCATTGCTATCTCATCAAGTTGCGACCAGGTTGTTCACATGACTATGCACAAGCTCGTAGTTGCATCACTGCCGCATATCTGTTGGCGTGATATTACACGCTTACACTGGGGTGTCAGCAGTCAAACGATTGCGATATGCACGTTAGAGTTAGAAGTAGTATCACGTACACAAGGTATGGAATGGTAGCTCATTCTAATCAAGTGACTCATGTGAAGAGGTTTCCGAGACGTGATTATGGGTGCACGACGAGAATTAACAGACCTTGAACGCGGAATGGTACTTGGTGCTAGACGCATCGGATCTTCTATTTCGTAAATGATCAGGGAATTTGACATTCCGAGATCCACATCGTCAAAAGTATGCCGAGAATTCCAAATTTCAGGCACCGCCTCGCATGACGGAGTGGCCGACGGCCTTTACTTAACGACCGAGAGCAGCGGAGTTTGTGTAGCGTTGTCAGTGCTAACAGACAAGCAACACTCTGAATGCTCCCAGTTACTTTTTGACCAAAGTAAATCGTTTCCTAAAATGATAGGGTACGTGGTACTGATCAAGAATTTGAGTCCGAAGATAGCGTCTACTGCAAGATTCTGGAGAACTAGAAATTTTGCGCAAAATATGTGTGAGTGACACCTGAAATCAACCCGGACTTGTTCGTTCAAACATCTAACCCCCTGACACTAAAATGTACTGTACCACTCTGTGTCATTTATTGGATAAGTAATGTTTACTTCATTATTCTCTTGTCCTAGTAATGTCTTCTGCAGTTTATCAGAATCAATAAGTAAGACTCTGGGCAACCTTGTGCCTTCCCTTGGTATGTCTGTAAGGCACTCTCATTACTGTTTCACCGTGGATTTGGATTGCATATTTCTACTATTTCTGCTTGTGTTTGTAGTGTGGTGACCAACAGCCATGTGGCACATGTCAGTTTTATCATGCAATTTCATACCTTGGAGGATGCCTATTTCCGCAGTTCTGATTTTCTGGTTCACATTGTTGCAGCGAAAAACTGTTCTGCAGAAACTGCGTGGGCTCCTGCGCCTTTTACATCTATTTGATTGTAGTTCTTGCATAACTCCTTGAAAAGTTCCTACGTCATGTATACTCCTTCCCTCTATCGTAATTCCTGTTTGTTTCTGATACGGAAACTTTGTGAGCCAGATCCGTATCTGTTCTGTCTTGTCGTATGATGTGTCCAAATACTGGTTACAGCAGGCTATTTCTTTGAAGTAGTATATTGGATCCTGGTATCTTGAGTTTCTGCAGGTCTCTGTCATTAGTATACTCAACTTTATCTATCTTGGCTTGCCTTCAACCAGTATTTGGCCAAAAAGGCGGACTTAAACTTATCATACGACATACAGTCTCCTGCAACTAATCGCATTTGTGCCAGAGCTTCTTCACAGATACATCCACACACAAAATAGATATTTAACGTGTGTGACCAAGATTAAGGTAAGGCTTCCTTGATGTATCCTTATACTGATGAATGATCAAAAACAATTTAAAAGAATAATTGCTTATTAATAAAACCAAAACTCAATTAGAATGCATTGGATGAATATTCACACAACTACACATACAGAAATGCCTCTCCTGTGATGCACCTGCACAACGAACCATACAGCTGTATTTGGCAGCAGCGTGAAGACGTGGGATGTTAATGAGCCGATGCTGCCAGCATGTGACGGGTGACGTGCTGCTGGTGAACACCAGGACGAACTGCCGGCATGGTGGGCTGAGACAACACTGTTAGTACTGTCAACTGGTAGCATTGGAGCTGAATTGCTGAAGTGGCTTAATGGAACTGCTGGTACTGCCAATTTGAGGCATAGGGTGTAACTGACTTAGCAAAAAGAGATGGGCAAAACTGTTCTTTTCAGAGACTGAATCAGAACTGGTCACTCACTTGAATGAACTAGTTCGTTTTCATGACTCACCATTCACTCACAAAAATAAGAAAATGGAAGGTACAACGCCTTTTTAATTCAGGTCATTAAACCTGTATTATTATCTGATTTGGTACTATTTTGAAAGAACATATTGAGGAGCAATAATTTTGTATTATGTTCGGACACCAAAATTTTTTAATTTCAGCTACTGCAAAGCTTACATTGCAATAAAATCCCAAATTTTTTTATCAAGTGGAAAAAAGAATGAAGACTGATTCTTGTTATATTTTAATATTTTTATTAGAAAAAACAACAGAATTATAACAAATGTAACTGAAGTGTATCTGCAGTCATCATTTGCAGTCAGTATTACCATATATGTTCCCATAAAAGAAAAATTAATCAATATTTTCATTTATTAATAAACTTCGACCCATTTTAGTCGATGTGAGTCTCTCTGTTCTCAGTGCATATTTGTTCTGCTTTTGAAAACATTCGTTCTCAGGCCACTGATGTTGCTGTGACATATAATACTTTTAGAATCAATTGATACAGCGCAGGCCACAGCAATTTTTTTGGTTCACACCAGTTTAAGGGATCGCTCTTTCTAGGCAAATATCCCTCCACTAAATATTTGTCCAATTCGACAATTGCTGCATTTTCCGGGTTGTGACTTGCTAGAAATTAACTAATAGTTTCATTGAACTCCTATCAGAATGAAGAAGTCTCCTGTGTAACGGTGGTAATTAGTTGAGAGATGAGCACTGGTTTTTCTTGTTGAACAACCAACGCTTTCGTTTCTACACAGCCTTCATGTAGCAGTCCTGAAATGTTTTATCTGAAAACACTTGCCTTTTAATCGAAGGTCCAGTAATGTTGCTAGAATAGTTATTTCGTTGCTAAGATAACACCAAACGTCTCTGATAACCCTTTGGGCGAATCATCAACCAGTGACAGTTTCTTGAGAATATTCTTTATTTTTGTCTTTGAGAGGTTTTAGCTGCCATTCCATTAATCTTGGCAAGATTTTCATTATTGAAATAGACTTTTCTGTGAGGACACCTCATCGGTTACCTCATAAAAAAACTTTCAAAATCTGTAAAGCCTGTTTCAGTCAGTGTTTTAAGTTGAAAGTGATGGATTTTCCACCTAAAATAGCGAGTTTTGAAGTTATGGGATCTTTATTTAAAGGAAATCTTTTCAACATTTCATAAGTAGTTCCATCTGGTTGGTACATCTGGTTTCAATTTCAATCGGTCTTTTGTTCGATATTTCTTTCATTTCAGCAAGTTTTCTTAAAGCAAAGGGTTACTCCTTAAGAAACAGAGCAACTCATTTAAACTCATCAAAGGTTTTCTGTATGGACTTACGAATTGCGTGTTGTCCACTGGTGTTTAAGGAATGTGCAAAGCATGGGTTATGTGGAAGTTTTAAAAGCATGGCAGTTAATTTCGTATTTGACGCAATCTCTGTTATTATGGAAGTGATTTTAAAATTGATATTATATTTGGAATAACAGACTTAACCCAGTTCCAGAAATTTTCTGCAATCTGTCTGTTTTTGAATTGTGAGAGCTCTAAAAGGTATTAAGTTAGTTCACTCTTCTCAAACTAATGTTACTTATACTCGTCCACGCATCAGACGTACGGCAGACTGCCTTTTCGGTGACCGAAAAATGTTTACTGCAAATCATTTTTAAAAGCTGTCCATCTAATGGCATGCATTTACTTAATGTGAACGGCTTTATAATATTAAAAAATTACTTATTGGTCGTTGTAACTGAAAAGCAGTTGAGGGTGAGGCTACCACAAAGGAGGTAAATCAGGACATGGTTCAGAACCTGACGACACTGATGGGCTGGATAGTGCTTGAGACTCAGTTTGCCTTTTTGGGAGGATACCTTCACCCGAGGTGGAAGCAGACGTCGTTGAGGACAGTTCACGAGAAATGATTTCTCGAATTTCTGCATCGATTAATGGCTATCTTGATCGGCTTCCTGACCCACATTGTTCCAGAGGTATCGTAGGCTGCTTCGATTTTAGATGTCTCTTCAGATCTGATGATTAGCCAGAAGCCATGACAATTATCTGCTGACAGTAGCGGCATTTTATTTTTCTTCCATTTTGGTAAAATGGTACCAAACATCGCCACGATTTGAATCGGCACTAAGCGTTTAAATTTTCAAACTAGAACAGCAGTTAAATACTGAAATGCTCACGGTATTACGCGTTTAAACAGCTTACTCGGATAGATTAAATTTTCAGTTTAACTCGGTGCCTAGCCGTCTCTAAATTCTGCAGTGAATTTGCAGATGATAATCGGAACTAGTTGTTTTAACTTCATGAACTCACCATTTTTTTTAGAGTCGGCCCTCGGCCACACATAACATCAAAACAATTTTTTAAAACAACTTCATGGCTCTAGCCGTCACTAAACTAGGCAGCTTAACAATTTTCCTGAGCAATAACAGGTGCTTGGGTGTTTTAATTCAAAGCACTAATGAAACTAATCGTCTAAGACGACACCGCCAGACATTGGCCTCTATCGACTCAGCAATCGAAAATAATACTTGCATTAACCGGTGCCCTCAGCGCTAACGACACATTCCGTTACACGTGAGTCTAGCCAGTCTCATGAAATGATATAGGGACTAGCTGCCTGCTACTTAATCAGGCGTAAGTTTACAACTTATCAATGAGTAAGCCGTTAAATCATGCAAAATAGCAGCTGGAAACATAAATGTGCGACTGGAGGCTAGATATAAAGCAATTTACTGCCACAAATTACTCTAAAATAACGCATATGGCGGTACCGCCAGAAAATTTTTAAGATATCCATAAGACTAATTTACGTTTGGCCACTAAGATACAAGTCAGAAACATATCCAAAATGTGACACATATAAAGCCAAACTCGTTCAAGATTCTGTCCAATCTGAACCTTTTGGCACACGACAACGTGAGTTTTATGAAAAAAAGCTGTTAAATTCTCCAGGAACGTATGACTTAACGAACATTGGTTCTCATTTAAATATATGACCAGAAGAGTCAGCCTACAGGAATTGTAAACGAACTCTGTCGTTGAGGACCGTGTGCCATAAAGGGCGCAGATTCACCACGAGATGGAGAAATTCACAGGCGTCTATTGTCTATTGAGGCCTAAGCGCTGTAGTATGCGAGTGAGACAGACGAGAACCTACGTCATAGGGAAACCCAATAGAAGCTCTTTGTGGCTGAGGAGACCTAGCAGTGTTAAATATGCGGACCTAAGGTCAGCTATAAAGGGAAACATTTATGGAAAGTAATTAACTCTGTAGTAATGCAGCGAATTAAACAACAGTTATTTTAATCAGCCAACCTTCATAAATTTTCATGTTGATCCCAATAAAACTTGGCCGGCCGGAGTGGCCAAGCGGTTCTAGACGCTACAGTCTGGAACCGCACGACCGCTACGGTCGCAGGTTCAAATCCTGCCTCGGGCATGGATGTGTATGATGTCCTTAGGTTACTTAGGTTTAAGAAGTTCTAAGGGGACTGATGACCTTAGAAGTTAAGTCCCATAGTGCTCAGAGCCATTTGAACCAATAAAAATTGAATATTGGTCATATCTATAATAGTTTAGGATTTACTGTAAAATGGGAAATTGACAAGTTTTGTAACAAAGACATGAATACTAAATTCTGAACGCTTTAGTCGAACTTAACGATCGACATATCATATAGAAGCGGATCAATAAAATATAAAACATTGTAAATATCAACTGGCTGACTTTATGTGTTTAAAAGATATAGTAAATTTAAATTGTCAGTATTTTCAGTTAAGCATCAGATCATCATTTCCTCCACACAAAACACATTGAACGATGACAGCATGACACGTTATTGAATCATTAACTAATACAATATTTGTTGTCAAGTTTGGTGCATAATAATTACTTTCGTTCTTTATTTGTTTATCAGAAAACACATTGGTGCAAGGCTACTGGCCGTGACATTCAAACCTAAGAAGGAAATTTTATTGGTTTTATGTACAATAATTTAACGTTTATTATGTAATGGATATTATTGTTACTTTATTTAGAACGTGAAAGTGATCAACCTTCGATTATTTAAATATGTTAAAATGTAAAATAACGTAGAATAAGCTCTAGTCAATCAGGTGGACGGCTTAAGGAAAGGGAACTGCCCCAGTCAGTTGCGCGAGGATATTCGGCGCGCGTGAAACGCGCCGGGGAAGGGCAGAGAGTGCGGGTGCAGACACGGAAGCACACAGTTCAGCTGGAGACACCAAAAGGTACAGTTCGGACTGAGACGCGAAAGCGGACAATCGGTCTTTAGGCAGCTAGGAACTGAAACGACCTAGAAAATTTCGCGTTGCGTGATATCGCAGTACTTAGTCTCTGAGCGCTGAGCAACCGCGCGCCTGGTGTGAACTCTAACTTTACGCGTAGATAACTTGTATTTGGCGATGAGATTGTGAATGATCGAACTGTGTGAAATGGATATGAGCTCGAGTGTAACAGTAACTCTAAATACAACTAATTTCGGTATTAGTTTGCTTTCTGAATAAATCGCAACTGTGTGGCCTACATCATTTATGGGTCGTTAATTTAATTCCCGATATTATTATTACTATTATTATATGTCATGTTAACTTTTTATTTCGCAAACTTGCCATCAGCCAGACAATTTAACCAAAGGGTCACAAGTGTCTAATTTAATGCGTGTAATGCGACAAATGCGTTTCGACCCCTAGACGAGTTTGAGCCAAGACATTTCCACGAAGAGGAACCGCGTATGAGTCCGAATATCTTTGGGATGTTAGCTCGCAATTGGGGGCTCGTCCGGGATAGGAACTTGCAATAAGTTATTTGAGGAATAAGAATCTTGCAAAGTGTTGGAACGGGATTGGATTTTGAAAATTGTTAATTGCTGAATGTGAACTGGGAAAAGTTTGGAATTGGATTAGAATCCTGCAAAGTGTTTCCAAAAGTATTATCTGAACTTGGATATGCAAAACCTCTCGTAAAAGTTAAATGTGAGATCGTTTCAGGACATAATATTATGTTTCTTTAATAGTTGTAAAATTACAATTGTAATTCTCACAGTTAACGGCATTCTGTGACCTAGGTCCCAAGTCTGTGCCAGTTTGGGCTTTGCGTGGGGGCTCTGAGCTACGAATTTCGCAACAGTTATGTGCATCGAGTCTTAGTAGTGGTTAGGAGTGATAAAAAAGTAACGCGGACGAAGAGGCGAATTGAAAGCACGTGGTTCCAGCTAGCAGCGTCATCTTCCACAGCGATTAATCTCGGAGCGGCCGTTTGCAGTACCACAGCAGAGACTACAAGACCTTCAGCGTCGGCTTCAGCTGCAACATCGGCAGCAATACCATGGCAGAAGGATCCAGCACGACACAGATAAGTACCTGCGCTGATAGTAAGATTACGTGTTGTTCTGTAGTTCAATCACCAATAATGTCGCTAATATTAAGCAGTCGACCAGTTTGTGTGGGTCCTAAAATACTAGCCAGCAGCTTAGCTCGAAGTCAGAGCGGGAGAGCATGATCGGCGGTGAATTTAGTAGGGCAAATAGTCCATGTCGCAATTAATGCAAATGATAAGAGGATTGGGATCCAAAATTGATTCTGTTAAAACCGATATGAGATCCAAAATTAATTCTGTTGGAAGCGATATGGGTAACGTAAATTTAAAAATTGACTCTGTTAAAACCGATACGGTTGACGTAAATTTAAAAATTGATTCGGCTCAATCCGGAATAGCTTTGGTTGTGAAAGACGAAGTAAGTAAAATGGCTAGTGGAATAGAGGAATTGATAGACGGAAAATTAAAAACTATTCGGGATGAAGCGGGCAAAATTTCTGATGAAGTTGAGATACTTGACTCTAAGGTAGATCAAGCGGCGAAAAATTTCAGTGGTAAGGTGGAGAAGTTGCAGGCAGATCTGGGAGGCAACGTAAGAAATTGTATGAGTAGGCAAGATGGTCGAATGGCTGAGACGACAGATACTATTAGCAACTTATCCGTTAGGACAGGTAAAGGGGAGAAAGAAGTAGATAAAATAAAAGAACAAGTAGAATCTGGCATTAAAATTGAAAATAATGGAGTTAAAAAGCAGATCAATGAAATAAAAAGCGAAGAGACCTCTTTGACTGCACATCAAAACTGTACAGTGATCAGTGTTCCGTGGATGAACTCGAGATCGGTCAAATGTTTTACAGACGACGGGAAATGTCAACCAGTAAATTTTCTAGCAGCATGCAGGGATGGTTTTATAAGGGGAATGTCCGACGAGGCGAAGATAAAATTCGTGAAAAGACCAAGGTGGGCCGCAATCATGGGCAAATATACACAGTGATACGTTCACTACCAACGAAATATTTGAAAGCAGTCTCCAAGGAAACGCGACTCCAAAATGATTTTCTGAACGGGGCACATTGAAATACGGGAACGGGTCGATGCGAGAATTTTGTAAACGTGAACTTGCGAGATTAATGCATGTGTAACGTCCATTGGGAGTGCTTACTGAAATTACGACACTGAAAAGGCGGTTACCGGAAAATCTTCAGTGGGATCTAGTGCACAGTTCTAGCAAACTCGTAGACGAATTTTTGGACTTCGTACAAAAATTAGAACGGGCGTTGAAATTTAAACCGCAATGTAAGCAGACAAATAGTTTTCAGAGTGGAAAACATAACTTCAGCCAGAGTAACTACTATGAAAGACATCCGGGAAGTTATCAACGGAACGCAAACAACATTTCTGATAAGGAAAACGGTAACAGGAAAACATCCAATGATAAATTTCAAAGGGGTAGTGGGAACGGATACTTTCGTGACAGGGACCGACACCAAGAACTTAGATTTGAGGGACCGCCACCTGGCGAAATGAACCAGCGTAATGGGAGATCAGGAAACTAGGTTTCGCCGCTTCTCATGTCCGGAGACGGCAAAATAAACCGACGGTGAATAGGACGCAAATAAACGGAAATGTTATAGGTGTTAATAAATCGGCAGAAATGCGTCCGAATTTTGAAATGAAATTTGTAAGAGATGAGAATAAAATAGGTATTTACAAACCAGATCGTACATAAAAGCCATAATCCTAAGATAATGAAAGATAACGATAAAGGCGATGACGATTTAGGGCTAAATGATTTGTTTATTGAATGTGAGACGTAAGAGTGTGTGGATGTTAATACAGTGAAAGATTCTAGGTGCCAAAAGGAGGCTGAGGTGGAGCTGAATGTGGTGGAGTTTGATTGAATAGAAAATTCTAAAGAGGTACTAACCAGCGGTAACGATTATAATCATGAAGGTGATGATGTTTCAGGTGATATAGTCCCGGCGAAAGTTGCTTAGGAGGTTAATAAGGGCGGCGTAGCACTAGTCTCGTCAGCTGTTGATTAATTCGTGTGTATATCGGCCGATATTGGTGAATTAATTTTGAAGGAAGGTGGTAATGATGTTTTATGCGCTGAAGTTATGAAAATTGAAGCTGCTGGTATTGATACTTCAGAGAAAGAAATCTGTGCATATCTTTCTACTAATGAAGGTGAACCCGAAATTGTAGATGGATCTGTGGATTTTGAATGTTTGTTTGAGAATGAATGTGGATCTGAATTTGCTGTGCGATCTGAAATTAATGTGGCACAGGAACGTGTAAGAGAGAAAAAGGTATTATGCTCAGGTTTAAATCAAAACGCAGCGGAATTTAATGGTACTGTTGATTCTAAAATTGCACGACGATGTAGCTACAATTTATGTGATGTTGCGGCAGAGGATGGTGAAACTATGGACGGTTCTTATATTGGCGATTTGTCGACGGAGGTAAATGAGGTTTTATGTATTGAGTTGTATGATGTATCAGCGGCTGTTGAAAGTGCTGTTTGTGAAGGTGTTTGCAATGACGTGGAAGTAAAAAGTAATGCTTCATTTCTTGTTAATGATGTTGTAGCTACTAATGTCCTTAATTTTAAGGGTGAATAGTTGAGTTTGGTTCTAATATAGAAAGTGATATTTGGGCAGAATGGTATCTTATGGAGGAATGTGATTTTACTGTAATTGATTGGCGATGGTACGGTAGAACATTACGATCGTTATTACCTCATTTGTGAAATCGAGAAAGGTTTAAGATAGCGAGAGGTCTAGAAGGGAGAAAAAATGAAATTGGGGTGAAAGAAGCATTTAATGAATTATTTTGGAATGAGTACAAAATTGAGGGGTGGGTCGAACAGGATACGTGTACTCTAGAGATGGAAAGGAGGGGAAAGTAGCTTAAGCAGTAAGTGTTCAAATGGTTCAAATGGTTCTGAGATCTATGGGACTTAACTTCTAAGGTCATCAGTCCCCTAGAACTTAGAACTACTTAAACCTAACTAACCTAAGGACATCACGCAAATCTATGCCCGAGGATGATTCGAACCTGCGACCGTAGCGGTCGCTCGGCTCCAGACTGTAGTGCCTAGAACAGCTCGGCCACTCGGGCCAGCAGCAATAAGTGTATCTGTGTTTAGATTATAAGATTATTTGGAGGGGTTTTTTGCAATGTTTTATTTCAGGATTTATTGTAGCTTGTTTGTTGTTTCGTCGCATAAGGATTTTTTTTTCTGGCACAAAGTCTGTGCTATTATGATGAGATATTTTAGACGCACATTTGGGTTCGAGGAGGTCGGAGAACCCAATTATTTGGTGAATGGTATCAAGTCAAAAAACAGTGCGCAGTATGCATGTAAATTAAGTTTCTGGGAGTATATAAGGGATTTATTTATGTGTATGTATGTGTTAGGCTTAAGTTTGTGGATAGTTTTATGTTTGTTGTAATTTCCAAATTATAAGTTATGGTCACGCCAATTTGGGTGTATGGAGGTCGGAGAAATTTGGAAAAATGAAAATTAAAAAAGCTGACCTAGGATGACCGATGTATGTTTATCCACTTATCTGATGATATTTTGGGGGAATAATTTCTTTTTGTACGGAGTAACGTTTTGAGTACACAGCTTCACTGCACGGAATTAAACGAGTGGTGATATTTGTTCATATTCGTTGTTAGTTCTGAGTCTAATGCGAGTTATTAAAATTAAAAGAAAATATTAATTGTTTACTGTGTAGTTGCGCAGCCTGTGCTGCAGCTATCGCTGATGCAAATCGATAGCCAAAGAACTCAGCGGCACGCATCAGTCGCAACAGGTTACAACTTCAAACTAATATGTTCATGAAAAAGATGTTAATAAAAAGGGAAAACATAAAGCATCAGAACAAAACGAAAATAGTAGTTACATTCATGACGTAAACAGAAACGTAGTTGTACATACAGGGTGTTTCAAAAATGACCGGTATATTTGAAACGGCAATAAAAACTAAACGAGCAGCGATAGAAATACACCGTTTGTTGCAATATGCTTGGGACAACAGTACATTTTCAGGCGGGCAAACTTTCGAAATTACAGTAGTTACAATTTTCAACAACAGATGGCGCTGCAAGTGATGTGAAAGATATAGAAGACAACGCAGTCTGTGGGTGCGCCATTCTGTACGTCGTCTTTCTGCTGTAAGCGTGTGCTGTTCACAACGCGCAAGTGTGCTGTAGACAACATGGTTTATTCCTTAGAACAGAGGATTTTTCTGGTGTTGGAATTCCACCGCCTAGAACACAGTGTTGTTGCAACAAGACGAAGTTTTCAACGGAGGTTTAATGTAACCAAAGGACCGAAAAGCGATACAATAAAGGATCTGTTAGAAAAATTTCAACGGACTGGGAACGTGACGGATGAACGTGCTGGAAAGGTAGGGCGACCGCGTACGGCAACCACAGAGGGCAACGCGCAGCTAGTGCAGTAGGTGCTCCAACAGCGGCCTCGGGTTTCCGTTCGCCGTGTTGCAGCTGCGGTCCAAATGACGCCAACGTCACGTATCGTCTCATGCGCCAGAGTTTACACCTCTATCCATACAAAATTCAAACGCGGCAACCCCTCAGCGCCGCTACCATTGCTGCACGAGAGACATTCGCTAACGATATAGTGCACAGGAGTGATGACCGCGATATGCATGTGGGCAGCATTTGGTTTACTGACGAAGCTTATTTTTACCTGGACGGCTTCGTCAATAAACAGAACTGGCGCATATGGGGAACCGAAAAGCCCCATGTTGCAGTCCCATCGTCCCTGCATCCTCAAAAAGTACTGGTCTGGGCCGCCATTTCTTCCAAAGGAATCATTGGCCCATTTTTCAGATCCGAAACGATTACTGCATCACGCTATCTGGACATTCTTCGTGAATTTGTGGCGGTACAAACTGCCTTAGACGACACTGCGAACACCTCGTGGTTTATGCAAGATGGTGCCCGGCCACATCGCACGGCCGACGTCTTTAATTTCCTGAATGAATATTTCGATGATCGTGTGATTGCTTTGGGCTATCCGAAACATACAGGAGGCGGCGTGGATTGGCCTCCCTATTCGCCAGACATGAACCCCTGTGACTTCTTTCTGTGGGGACACTTGAAAGACCAGGTGTACCGCCAGAATCCAGAAACAATTGAACAGCTGAAGCAGTACATCTCATCTGCATGTGAAGCCATTCCGCCAGACACGTTGTCAAAGGTTTCGGGTAATTTCATTCAGAGACTACGCCATATTATTGCTACGCATGGTGGATATGTGGAAAATATCGTACTATAGAGTTTCCCAGACCGCAGCGCCATCTGTTGTTGAAAATTGTAACTACTGTAATTTCGAAAATTTGTCTGCCTGAAAATGTATTGTTGTCCCAAGCATATTGCAACAAACGGTGTATTTCTATCGCTGCTCGTTTAGTTTTTATTGCCGTTTCAAATATACCGGTCATTTTTGAAACACCCTGTAGAAACAAATGTACAGCACTCATCCTGGGAGAACTCTCTCAATGTCTCTTTTTGGACGTGTCAGAATCATTGAAGAATTTACGAGCATCTTGCAAACGCTGTAAATAAATTGTTTACTGTGTAGTTTAGATCTGTTTGTATCGATTCCATTGGGAGAAGCGTTCATTGCAGATCCTGGGTTGTTTCGGAAAGTGTTTGTTTTCTGGTATCTACACCTGATTCGAAGCTCAACAGATCTGTTACCGCGATGGAATGCACAACAATAGAGAATTTCGACAGCGTACTCGGCTCCAAATCTGTGGAGCGCCGCTCGAGACTTCGTTGTGACGAAAAGGTTCTGTGAAAGTGAACACAGTGGCATTGTACATCTGCGGCATTTCAATAGACAGTCGATTTCGATTAATGTGTAGTTTTATTAGGCATTTAAGTAATATGCCTCAATTCATAATTCATGTTGCATGTAAGTTTCTTTAAATTTAAAGCATGTTGGATCAACACCACAACAAATAATTACAGAATTGATCTGGCGCTTAGGATATTTATGTTACTGTATTCTGAATTTGTGTCTTGAAAATTTGGTAACTACTTCATAACATATATAGCACGCCAACATGTTATTAAGTGGAGTTGTGTGAGTTAACGAGCATTGCGCTCTTATTTAAATATATGGCCGAAGAGTCAGCCCACAGGAATTGTGAAACGAACCCTGTCGTCGAGGACCGTGTGCCACAAAGGGTGCAGATCCACCACGAGATGGGGAAATTCACAGGCTTCTATTGTCTATTGAGGCCTAAGCGACGTAGTGTGTGAGTGAGACTAAAGTATGTAATTCTGTAGTAATGCAGCGAATTAAACCACAGTTATTTTAATCTGCCATCCTTCATAAATTTTCATTTTGATCACAGCAAAACTTGAATATTGATCATACCTGTAATAGTTTAGGACTTACGGTTAAAGTGAAATTAACAAGTTTTGCAACAAAGACCTGAATACTAAAATATGAACGCTTTAGTCGATCATAACGATCGACATTTAATATAGAAGCGCATTACTGAAATGAAAAACGTTGTAAATATCAACGCTGTGACTTTAAGTACTTAAAAAGATATTGTAAATTTAAATTATCAGTATTTTCAGTTAAGCATCAGATCATCATTTCCTCCACACAAAACACATTGAACGATGACAGCATGACACGTTATTGAATCATTAGCTAATACAATATTTGTTGCAAAGTTTGGTGCAAAAAATGGTTCAAATGGCTCTGAGCACTATGGGACTTAACATCTGTGGTCATCAGTCCCCTAGAACTTAGAACTAATTAAACCTAACTAACCTAAGGACATCACACACATCCATGCCCGAGGCAGGATTCGAACCTGCGACCGTAGCAGTCGCGCGGTTCCGGACTGAGCGCCTAGAATCGCGAGACCACCGCGGCCGGCAAAGTTTGGGCATAATAGTTACTTTTGTTCATAATTTATATATCAGAAAGCACATTGGTGCGATGCTACTGGCCATGACATTCAAATCTAAGAAGGAAATTTTACTGGTTTTATGTAAAAGTATTTAACGTCTATTATGTAATGCATATTATTGTTACTTTATTTAGAACACGAAAATGGTCAAGCTTTGATTATTTAAATATGTTAAAATGTAAAATAACATAGAATAAGCTGTAGCCAATTAGGTGGACGGCTTCAGGAAAGGGAAGTGCCCTAGTCAGTTGCTCGAGGATATTCGGCGCGCGTGAAACGCGCCGGGGAAGGGCAGAGAGTGCGGGTGCAGACACGAAAGCGCACAGTTCAGCTGGAGACACCAAAGGGTACAGTTCGGACTGAGACGCGAAAGCGGACAATCGGTCTTTAGGCAGCTAGGAACTGAAACGACCTAGAAAATTTCGCGTTGCGTGATATCTCAGTACTTAGTCTCTGAGCGCTGAGCAACCGCGCGCCTGGTGTGAACTCTAACTTTACGCGTAGATAACTTGAATTTGGCGATGAGATTGTGAATGATCGAACTGTGTGAAATGGATATGAGCTCGAGTGTAACAGTAACTCTAAATACGACCACTTTCGCTATTAGTTTGCTTTCTGAACAAACATTATTCTAAGCAAATCGCAACTGTGTGGCCTACATCATTTATGGGTCGTTAATTTAATTCCAGATTTTATTATTACTGTTATTACATGTCATGTTAACTTTTTATTTCCCAAACTTTCCATCAGCCAGAAAATTTAACCAAAGGGTCACAAGTGTCTAATTTGGAGCGTGTTATGCGACAAGTGCGGTTCAACCCCTAGACGAGTTTGAGCCGAGACATTTCGACGAAGAGGAACCACATTCATCTTTGGGATGTTGGCTTACAAACGACACTTGACGATGATGTTACCGTGGGTCTGAGAGTAGTAGACCCAGCTCGCACTGCCAAACCTTCGGGGCGCCAGCTGCAGTTGCTTGTTTTGTCCTCCGGCTGGTCCCGGCGGAGGTTCGCGTCCTCCCTCGGGCATGGGTGTGTGTGTTTGTCCTAAGGATGATTTAGGTCATGTAGTGTGTAAGCTTAGGGACTGATAACCTTAGCAGTGAAGTCCATAAGATTTCACACACATTTGAACATTTTGTTTTGCCCTCGTTAAACGTCACCGCGCCAGGCCGCGCTGCTCTCGACGTTGGTTTATTCGCGCTCGCCACGATTCCCCAACCCGACTCCGCTGCGGTGCGTCATGTACTGTGGGCTGATTCGTCCACTGCTGTCACGCGAGACGCGCCTCCCTAAATCCCCGCCCTCGCGATCTCACGCGCCCACTAGTCGCGCAGCCAGTGCTGCAGCTTTCGCTGATGCAAATCGATAGCCAAAGAACTCAGCGGCACGCATCAGTCGTAACAGGTTACAACTTCAAACTAATATGTTCATGGAAAAAGAATTTAAATAAGATGTTAATAAAACATACAGCATCAGAACAAAATGAAAATAGTAGCCAGATTTATGACGTAAACAGAAACGTAGTTGTTCATATAAATAAATGTACAGCACTCTTTCTGGGACAACTCTCTCAATGCATCACGAAAACGAAGCAGAAAAAGTGAAGAATGAAAGTACGCGATAAAGAAAAATATCTATATCGTTTCGTAGTGTATACTTCACAGGTCACAGCACAGTGAGAAATTATCGGGGGCCTCACCACAGATGCTTGGTCTTTGTCACAGAAGGTAAATCAGCTGGCATCAGAAATGAATGACTGGAAGAATATCTGTGTTGTGAATGATATGATGGGTGACAAGCAGATTTCTGTACCTAATGTTACAACTGTCGTAGGTTTATGAAAATTATTATGTCAGTCCGAGCACTTCGGCAGTTTCCATAGTGTGTTCTCCTGGTAGTTATGACCTACCGGGAGCTAAAACAGTAAACAGCCTGACGGCTAAGCAGCAGCTTTGTCTGGCTACCAGGCGTGCAGGCTCACGCTAGCACAGGACAATACCTGCCTCGGTGTTCCTTCACCAACAACCTTTTTCGCAAACTCCTGTCGTAAGCTACGCGCCAACGCATGTGTGCTGATACCCGTAACAGCATATTATTATACGCTACTACAGACAGCCCCTGACTAGGCGAAACCTGAGAACAACGTTCAGAATACATTCCATCAAATGTGGAGTTATTATGTAGAGGCTGAGAATAGATTGTGGTGGGAGGCCCAAATGAAGTCTTACACAGTTTTTCAAGAGTTGACGGCAAAATTTCTCAGGCAGTGCTGGTGGTGAAGTCAGCAGCATATGTGAAACGCAAACTGATTACGGGGCCTCTGTAAAAATGCCCCCTTGAGATACACGCACGAATTCGTCCTGCAGGAGATCTCTGCTGTTAGTGTTTAGAGCTGCTACTGGACGAAGAAGAACTTGTGGCAACCATGACTCAATGAATGCCCCAGTGGCTAAAGAGACGGTTGGCCATTAGAAATACACTCCTGGAAATGGAAAAAAGAACACATTGACACCGGTGTGTCAGACCCACCATACTTGCTCCGGACACTGCGAGAGGGCTGTACAAGCAATGATCACACGCACGGCACAGCGGACACACCAGGAACCGCGGTGTTGGCCGTCGAATGGCGCTAGCTGCGCAGCATTTGTGCACCGCCGCCGTCAGTGTCAGCCAGTTTGCCGTGGCATACGGAGCTCCATCGCAGTCTTTAACACTGGTAGCATGCCGCGACAGCGTGGACGTGAACCGTATGTACAGTTGACGGACTTTGAGCAAGGGCGTATAGTGGGCATGCGGGAGGCCGGGTGGACGTACCGCCGAATTGCTCAACACGTGGGGCGTGAGGTCTCCACAGTACATCGATGTTGTCGCCAGTGGTCGGCGGAAGGTGCACGTGCCCGTCGACCTGGGACCGGACCGCAGCGACGCACGGATGCACGCCAAGACCGTAGGATCCTACGCAGTGCCGTAGGGGACCGCACCGCCACTTCCCAGCAAATTAGGGACACTGTTGCTCCTGGGGTATCGGTGAGCACCATTCGCAACCGTCTCCATGAAGCTGGGCTACGGTCCCGCACACCGTTAGGCCGTCTTCCGCTCACGCCCCAACATCGTGCAGCCCGCATCCAGTGGTGTCGCGACAGGCGTGAATGGAGGGACGAATGGAGACGTGTCGTCTTCAGCGATGAGAGTCGCTTCTGCCTTGGTGCCAATGATGGTCGTATGCGTGTTTGGCGCCGTGCAGGTGAGCGCCACAATCAGGACTGCATACGACCGAGGCACACAGGGCCAACACCCGGCATCATGGTGTGGGGAGCGATCTCCTACACTGGCCGTACACCACTGGTGATCGTCGAGGGGACACTGAATAGTGCACGGTACATCCAAACCGTCATCGAACCCATCGTTCTACCATTCCTAGACCGGCAAGGGAACTTGCTGTTCCAACAGGACAATGCACGTTCGGATGTATCCCGTGCCACCCAACGTGCTCTAGAAGGTGTAAGTCAACTACCCTGGCCAGCAAGATCTCCGGATCTGTCCCCCATTGAGCATGTTTGGGACTGGATGAAGCGTCGTCTCACGCGGTCTGCACGTCCAGCACGAACGCTGGTCCAACTGAGGCGCCAGGTGGAAATGGCATGGCAAGCCGTTCCACAGGACTACATCCAGCATCTCTACGATCGTCTCCATGGGAGAATAGCAGCCTGCATTGCTGCGAAAGGTGGATATACACTGTACTAGTGCCGACATTGTGCATGCTCTGTTGCCTGTGTCTATGTGCCTGTGGTTCTGTCAGTGTGATCATGTGATGTATCTGACCCCAGGAATGTGTCAATAAAGTTTCCCCTTCCTGGGACAATGAATTCACGGTGTTCTTATTTCAATTTCCAGGAGTGTATTTTCTACCTTACGCGACTTCCGGACTGAATGCAACGTAAATAATATATAGAGGTTAAGTGGCCAAAATTTTCTTGCGCGACGCAATGTCGGGGGCCACGTTCAAACAGGGCAAGAGAACAGGAGCACTACTTGGCAGAATAGTCCGAAGAAGTGAGACGATGAGTGCGGAGAGCCATGTCACCATGACGTAAGAACTATGCACACAGTCTGTGGGTGACTTGGGAACTGGCGAACAGAGAACCCTATCAATAATGAAGTGAAGAGAGTAGCAACCCCGCATGCACACATTTTTAAGGTACCGGTAGTCTCCCCGAGTTTTTGTTCTTCGACGAACTTCACTGCCAAGTTTTAGTTGCTTCATTAGGTGCATGCTTGTTAATCATTTTGGGTAACAGTAGCTACTAATCTGGGAAACAGAGTCGCTGGTTTTTACCTGATGGGTAAGGAACGAATGTTAGCTCTTAATGGGTGTCCATTACCAATTCGCCGTGATGTGAATTTGCAAGCCATCTTTCGCTGGCACAACAGAAGTAATTATTTCTTCTGAGAACCTTCTGGTTTAGATAACTGGTCATCGAATTTATTAATATAGTATCCCAGTGGGATGTCATGAAACGATTTGTGTGGCGCAGGGAATAATGCATGACCTTCCAAACAATGCAGTTTAATTCCCTTTTGTTTGGGTAACAAAGGAACTGAAACACTGCACCCTGATGGTAGACCCTAAGTCTCTGCCACTATCTTTGGAGCACGGTGACCGTTTAAGTTTGCCAGCCTCATTTGTAAACCTTTATACTGTTAACCTGAAGTTGAGACGTGAATGTGTGAATGAGAGCTGGAATAAATGTGGTCGACTTCTCCCATCAGTTAGTACCTTGCATTGTGACACTTGTGCATAATTTAATTTTAAATGACAAGTGGAGCCACACTGTTTGGTAGTCTGGTAACATTTACAGAACCAGAAGCAACTGAAATGGCCGATTGACGTGGTTTAATCTGACATTACATGCCATACATTGAAGGTTGCTAAAAGGCTGGAGCAACTAATGAAGCATGATATGGTAAGTAGCGTTTTACAACCAGGAACAGGTGAGTGACAAGGCACAGTTAGAAGTTTAGGCCATCTTACGAGAACTTTGCAGCCAGTCAAACGGAAATGCCGTTACCCGTTGTACAAGCACAGAGAAGAAAAAGGTGTCGTGGAACAGCTTCTGGACTCGATCAAACTTCCCAAGAAAACAGATGTATGGAAAGCCACTTGGAAGATTTTGGGTAAAGATAGGAGATGTGCTGTTAATGTTTAATTGAATATTCAGAGACCTGTGACCAATGAGAGATACACTGGAGCACTAAAGAAACTGGTATAGGCATGCATATTCAAATACAGAGATATGTAAACAGGCAAAAGACGGCTCTGCGGTCAGCAACGTCTATATAAGACAAGTGTCTGGCGCAGTTAGATCAGTTACTGCTGCTACAATGGCTGGTTATCAAGATTTAAGTGAGTATGCACGTGGTGTCACAGACAGCGCACAATCGGTGGGACGCAGTATCTCAGAGATAGCAACAAACTGGAGATTTTCCCGACGACCATTTCACGGCTGTATCCTGAATACCGGGAATCCGGTAAAACATCAAATTTCCGACATCAGTGCGGCCCGGAAACGATGCTTCAAGAACGGGACCAACGCCTCAAATTGCTGCAGATTTCAGTGCTGGACCATCATGAAGTATCACCGTGTGAACCATTCAGCGAAACATCATCGATATGGGCTTTCGGAGCCGAAGGCCCAATCGTGTGCCCTTGATGACTGCACGACACAAAGCTTTACGCCTCGTCTGGGAATGTCGACACCGACACTGGACTGTTGATGACTGGAAACATGTTGCGTGGTCGGACTGGCCTCGTTTCGAATTGTATCGAGCGGATGCATGTGTACGGGTATGGATATAACCTCATGAATGCTCGGACCCTACATGTCAGCAGGGGACTGTTCAAGCCGGTAGAGGTTCTGTAATGGTGTGGCGCGTGTGCAGTTGGAGTGATATGGGACCCGCGATATTTCTAGATACGACTGTGAGAGGTGACACGTACGTGAGCACCCTGTCTGATCACCTCCATCTATTCATGTCCATTGTGAATTACGACGGACTTGGGCAATTCCAGCAGGACAATGCGACGCCCCACAGGTACAGAATAGCAACAGAGAGGGCTTCAAGAACAATCTCCGGACTTTAAACACTTCCTCTGGCCACCAATCTCCCCAGACATGAATATTATTGAGCATATCCGGGATGTCTTTCAACGAGCTGTTCAGAAGAGATTTCTACCCCTCGTACTCTTACTGATTTATGGACAGCCCTGCAGGATTCATGATGTCAATTTCCTCCAGCAGTACTGCAGACACTATTCTAGTCCATGCCACGTCATGTTGCGGCACTTCTGCGTGCTCGCGGGGGCGCTACACGATATTATGCAGGTGTACCAGTTTCTTTGGCTCTTCAGCGGATTTCGCAGACCATGGCGGAGTATTTTGCTCAAAACACTGCCAACATTCGAAACAGAATCAACGTCATTGTATTTTTCGATTGCAAAATACGCAAATACTGTCCAAGGATCACCAAAAACAACGAAATATTGTACAAGAATATTGATATCTACGAATTTCCTTTAAAATACTGTATATAGAACGTTTTATGTTAACCAGATATTATGCAATAAATTATGGGGTTATACTTCTGTTTTATCTGAAAGTACTTATTCTGACTCATTGGAAGGAAGGAAGGTAAGTTGTATGGGATATTACATTCAATGCGTAGACAGCATCAACAGTTGCAGACGTAGAGGCACAATGGAACAAACTCAAGGACGGCAAAAACACAATGCTGATGGAGGCTCAGCAGACAGCAGACGGTTAGCCTCAACACAAAATATGAAGGACGTGAACTCATCGACTTCAGTCTGAAACACTGGACTCGCATTCGGGAGGACGACGGTTCAATCCCGTCTCTGGCCATCCTGATTTAGGTTTTCCGTGATTTCCCTACATCGCTTCAGGCAAATGCCGGGATGGTTCCTTTGAAAGGGCACGGCCGCTTTCCTTCCCCATCTTTCCCTCACCCGAGCTTGCGCTCCATCTCTAATGACCTCGTTTTCGACGGGACGTTAAACACTAATCTCCTCCTCCTCCTCAGTCTGAAACGCGTCGACGCCATTCGAACTAACCTGTTTCATAATTTCATATACTCTTTAAGTGCGCCCAGTGTGAGTCATTTGTCTACAAAGTATAGTGAGCATTAAATAGAGAGCATTAAGAGTCAATAAACCAGTGGCTAAGACCTCTTCGTCGCTTTGAGTGTTATACAAGGGGTGTTCAAAAAGTAATGCAACACATTTTATTTTTTGGTCAGTTTAGGTTGAAAAATGGGATATTCCCATTTCAGCCCCTGTAGTTTCATCGAGTTCCGATTGGTGGTGGCACTACACCTACCCTCCAAAACGGTGTCTGTAACTGAGATGCGTTGTAAGCAGAGAACTACCATTGAGTTTCTTTTGGCAGTAATCCATGGCGTCGTAGGTATTCATAGACACTTGCAAAATGTCCACGGAGAGCTCGAAGTGAACAAAATCATGGAAGGTCTTTGGACCAGGCGTCTGTCATAACCGCAACAAGGTCACACAAACGTGTTTAATCTCCCACGTGGCAGCCAGCCGCCCACAATTGTGACTTCTGCAATGTTGGAATGTGCGGACACTCTCATTCGAGGTTATCGACAGATCACAATCTGTTATATCGCTGCTCAAATGGACTTCTCTGTTGGTAGTGCCACCAAACTCGTCCAGTAATTGGAGTTGATACTGGGTTCCTCCCCAACGAAAGACTATCTGTGCGGAATTGCTTGTGCGTTACGAGGCTGATAGTGACAATTTTTCGTCGAACGGCTTCACAGGTGATAAAACATGTATTCATCACTTCGAACCGGAAGCAAAACGGCAATCCATGTAGTGACGCCACACCACCCCTCTTCGAAAGAAAAAGTTTAATACCGCACCCTCAGGCGGTAAAGTCATGGCGATCGTCTTCTGGGATTCTTAAGGGCTAATTCTGTTTGATGTCCTCTTTCATTGAGCAATGATCAACTCTGAAGTGTATTTTGTGCTGTGCTCTGAGAATGAAAGAAACGACTTCAGCGTGTTCACCTCCACTAAAGCGCAAAAGAACATCAACTTCTTCATGAAAACAGAAGGCGTCACGCAAGTCTGCGCACCCGAGAGGAGGTCACAAAACTTCATTGGAATGTTCTTCCTAATCTACCCTACAGCCCGGATCTCACACCTTCCGACTTCCATCTCTTTGTTCCAATGAAGGACGCTCTCCGCGGGCGTCAGTACGTTGGTGATGGAGAAGGTACTGTTGCAATAAGACGTTGACTCCGACGTCGACCTGTAGAGTGGTACCATGCAGGCGTGCTGGCCCTCCCAGAAAGGTTGCGTAAGGTCCGTCACACTGAACGGAGGTTATGTTGAAAAATAGGATTTTGTAGCCAAACTAGTGGGAAATAGTACGGTGTATTAGAGTCCTGAATAAAACCAACCTCATTTCATGATATTCATTATTTATTGAACGCTCCACATATCATAGTCAGTCCAAAGAACATTCAGCAAGCTTAACTAACGAGACCGCTGGCCACCCAATTAATTTGTACCGATATGCCCTGAACGGAGGAAGCTACACACGTGCAAGGGATATTCGGAAAGTAAGTTCCGATCGGTCAACAAATGGAAACTACTATGAAAATCTAATAAAGCTTGGCACGCATGTGTTCGACAGTGTCTCTAGTATCCCTGTCGGTTGTATCACTTCGCTCTTTTCAGTTCTGGGAGCGTGGTGTGCACATAAGGATGAGTATAAAATAGTGTCTCCCGCCAAGTATGAGGTCCTGGTGAGAGATTTCGCCTGATGTTATGCAACCCACATTACAGAACTGCCATACGATTCCTACTTCGTGACAGTTGTCGGTCGCAATCTGCAGAGGCAATGAAAATGCTGTTGCAGCGTTTTCGATGGGAAGTGTTTGACCACCCGCACTACAGCCGGTAATTGGCTCCCTCTGTGTTTCACCTCATCTCACATTAACTACTGAAGACAACATTTTCGCACAGACAATGCGCTATAGATGGGCGTAGAGAATTGGCGGGAAGCACAGGCGGCTGCCTTCTATTTCGAGGATATTGGAAAATTAGTATAACGATGTGACAGGTGTCGTAGCTGGAGCGCCGACTATGTGGAGAAATAGCTGGAAGGTGGAGCCAACTGTCCCAAATAAAACGTTTCTGATTGTCAATGTAGTTTCCATTTCGCGAGTGATCGGAACTTACTTTCTGAACAAGCCTCGTACTTCTGGGTCTTCCTTCGGCGTAGTTTAGACGTTCTAGGCGAACTGTTTCAATACTTCAGCATGCTGTTTGGTACGACTGAGTAAGTTTGCTGCTTGCTGCAGGCGCTAGGCATCCCAGTCATTAGGGATCTGTTCACGTTTCTAGTGATCGATGTATATTTTCAAACTATATCTTTCCAACTAAATTCTCGTTTCACATATCTGGCAATTTGGTACGGGGCTTCAGGATTCCATTGTGAACTTTTAGAATCCATGTGCACAACTGGATGACGAAATCCAGTGATAACTCTTCCAAGCTTGAGTAGGATTGGGTTATATCATCTCTCTTTCTCGTAAAATGCACAGGAAACAATTTTAGCATTATTTATGAACATTATTGAGTAATTACATGATTTGTTAACTTTTTCACCAATTGTACTGACGAGCTGTATTTTACATGTGTGATTCAAATTTCTGTAATTTTAACTTGAACTTTATAACATTCATTTTCAAAGATTTTAGTATGTATATTTATTGCAGTAGAGCGTTTCCTTTGTCCACCTATATAGTCATGTGGCTTTGTTTATTCCTATTGAAGGGAGGTGACCTCATCGTACTGAACCCTAATTTCATGTCGAGTTTGTTTTGAAACCAAAACCCCTGTTCGCTTTTGCAAAGCACACCTGCTATCTTACATAAGAATTTTCAAGAATCAGGAAGGGCCGCCATGATACAGATGGGCAGAGGCAGGTTGGAGTAGCAGTTTGGTAATTTTCAGATCCACCACATCACGTTGTTTAATAATTTCTTAGTGATACCTGTAACTGATGGCAAGCACATTTTCCCTGCGTGAATCGAACCGACAATGTAAGAATCATTACATATATTGTTTTTGTGTAAGCAGCGTGTATATAGACTGCCGGAAAAAATTAAGAAACCTTTTTAGAGGTTTTCAGTTAACTCAAGATTTATTGTTGCAACAGTGCATATGAAACAAATGAAATGATTACATTTAAATATCAATATTACAAGTGCTTCTGAGATACCAAGTATTAACCCCTGTTGAAACATCCATGTTCGTACGTCGTGTAGTCTCCACAGGTGGCAACGCTGGCGTTGAATCTGGCATCCAGTCGATAGTACAGAAGGCGAACACTGTACTGCGATACGTTATGCTCGTAAAAAATTTCTGTAGACAAGTCGCATGATTCACTTCTCGTACCATCGATCCCACACGTGCACAGACAAGTCTGGAGTTGTTTTGGCCAGGGTAGTTTCTGCACGTCTTGTACGGCACGTTTAGTTGCATGGGCAGTGTGTGGGTGAGGATTATCCTGTTCGAACAACACATCACCTTCCTGTTGCAAGAACGACAAAAGAACGGTTCTACCAATATTCGGCACATAACGAGAGCTAGTTAGCGTTCCCTCCAGAAACACCAAAGGTCAAGGAGAGCTGTAGCTTATCGCACCCCAAATCATAAGGCCTGGGGTGGGATCAGTGTCTCTTGGACGAGTCCGCTCCACAAGACAGCGCTCAGCAGGTCTACATCGTATGCGCAAACTTGCGTGCAGGCAGAATCTGTTTTCATCGCTGAAGACCACGGCGCTCCATTCCATCTTCCAAGTGATCCTCTGACGACACCAGTCAAGCCCTGCACGTCGAAGATATGGCGTGTACGGAAGAAAGGCTAAAAGTGTGTGCGCCCGTAGTCCCACTGCTAATAACCAGCACGCAGAAGCTCATGGTGACACACCTGGGCTCACAAACCCTCTCATCTAGGATGCGGTAGCTGTATGATCTGCCATAGTCACCCTTACAATACGAAGATCCTGGCGGGCGTCTATGCTGCGAGGACGATTGGAACCTCGTCTACAGGTGTTAAGTGTTCACGTGACAACAGATGTCAGGACCGTTGCACAACTGACGCAGCACGTCCATCTTGTGTGGCAATTCTTTGGAAGGATCATCCTGCCACTCGGAAGGCCAGAATTTGAACCCTTTCAAACTCTCTCAGTTGACTGTAGGAAGCACGAATGCGTCTCCGTAGCCTGGCTGCCTGCTTGCTTCACACGTCTGCAACATACTAAACCTTCTGTCTGTGACAATGTCATATTAAAGGGTATACACAGATGGTACTCTGGTAGCTATGCCACTAAGTTATCTGTTGGCGGACGACGTTGAAACCATTATAAGTGCATGTACTGTAGCCCAAGTGAGTGTTGGGGTTCTCAGTTCAAAAGTGAACTCGCAAATTACGACATGCTAAGGGTAGTAGAGATACAGGCGGGCGGCAGCTCTGGCCGAGCTGTTCTAGGCGCTTCAGTCCAGAACCGCGCTGCTGCTATGGTCGCAGGTTCGAATCCTGCCTCAGGCATGGATGTGTGTGATGTCCTTAGGTTAGTTAGGTTTAAGTAGTTCTAAGTCTAGGGGACTGATGACCTCAGATGTTAGGTCCCATAGTGCTTAGAGCCATTAGATTAGATTAGCTTAGATTAATTATTCATTCCATAGACTCACAAAAGATAGGATCCTCCTGTGTGTGGAACATGTCAGATAAACGCATTCATCGTCATCATCATCAGCCAATTCAATTATTAGATGATGTGGCCTCTTCGAGTCATGGATTCAGGTAGGCTTTCAGAAGTCTTCTCCAAGTGGGACGGTCTTGGGCAGTTCTCTGCCAGGTGTTACCAGCGATCTTCTTGATGTCTTTGTCCCATCTGTCTGGTGGTCTTCCTCTAGGCCTCCGGTGCTCTCTCGGACTCCACTCCAGTACTAGCTTCGTCCATCTGTTGTCTTTTCTTCTTGCGACGTGGCCAGCCCACTGCCATTTCAAGGAACCTACTGTCTCTAAGATGTCATTAACCTTCGTCACAGACCAGATGTCATCTGCCCTTTTCCTGTCCTTTCTTGTATAGCCCAGCATTGATCTCTCCATGGCTCTCTGTGCTGTCCTAACTTCCCCTTTTGTAAATGAGTTCAGTGTCCATGTCTCGCAGCCATACGTCATCACAGGAAGAATGCATTGATCAAATACTGCTTTCTTCAGATTTACTGGCATTTTTGATCTGAATACTTTTGAATTCTTCCCAAATGCTTGCCAGCCAAGCTTGATGCGTCGATAGATTTCTGGCCTTATGTCAGCTGGTTGGCTTGAACATGAACCTTTCCAAAACAAAAGTAATGTCCAACAAATGGGTCCCAGCTGGAGATGTGAAAGTCGAGGACAGTTTATTAGAAGAGGTCAGTGAATATGTCTACCTTGGCCAGATTATAAATATGAAGGGAGACATAAGGCCAGAAATCTATCGACGCATCAAGCTTGGCTGGCAAGCATTTGGGAAGATAAACACATTACAAAAACGTAATTATAAAAACTCGAGTTTCATTACTTTTAATAATCCTCACTCAATAAACAGTAAAATTATGTACACGAATTAAAATTAAACTTAAAATATTTACAGGTTTAATACTTACATCTGCTTTCATTAAATCCATCATTCACACAGCTGTTACAACCAAGTATTGTCAAAAATTAAAGTATAATAAATTTTCATTAAAATGGTTTACTGCACTTGTTGAGAAATTCATTGATGGAATAGGAGTTGGCTACCAAAAATTCTTTTAAATTATGTTTAAATTGTGCCTTGTCTGAAACTAAACTCTTAATGATTGCTGGTAACTTATTGAAAATATGCGTTGCTAAATACTGGACTCCTTCCTGGGCAAGAGTAAGTGATTTTAAATCTTTATGTATATTGTTCTTATTCCTAGTGTTGATACTGTGTACTGAGCATTTAATTGGAAAAAGAGATGTATTATTTACAACAAATTTCATTGAGGAATAAGTATACTGAGAAGCTGTGATTAGTATGCCCAATTCTTTGAATAGGTTTCGACATGATGTTCTTGGATTTTCATTACACATTAGTCTTATTATACGCTTCTGTACTCTAAAAAATTTTTCTCGGTTTGTTGAATCACCCCAAAATATGATACCATATGACATTATGGAGTGAAAATAAGCAAAATATGCCAGTTTTTTAAATATTTATATCTCCTATGTCTGACATCATTCCCATTACAATTACAGACTTGTTTAGGCGCTTTAACAGTTCGTTAGTATGTCGCTCCCAACTGAATTTATTATCAAGTTGTAATCCCAAGAGTTTTACACTCGCAACTTCTTCTGTTTCCATGTCATCATATTTTATACACACAATAGAAGGAAATCTCTTGGAAGTTCTGAACTGCATGTAGCTGGTCTTTTCAAAGTTTAATGACAGTGAATTGACTATGAACCACTTATTAATGTCAGTAAAAATTTCATTAGCTGCCCCTTCTAAATTTATATTTGATTTACTGTTAATTGCAATGTTTGTATCATCTGCAAATAGGACAAACTTGGAATCTGGTAATGTAACAGATGACAGGTCATTAATATACACAAGAAAAAATAGTGAACGTAGTATGGAACCTTGGGAAACACCAGATGTAATTTCTTCCCAGTCAGATGATGTCTGATTACCTACTGCTGAAGTGTTACGTAATGACACCCTTTGTTTTCTGATAGTAAGATATGACTGAAACCACTTTGCAGCACTACCAGTGATGCCATAATATTTTAATTTACTTAAAAGAATGCTGTGATTCACACAGTCAAAAGCCTTTGACAGGTCACAGAATATGCCAGTTGCCTCTAATCTGTTGTCTAATGAATTAAGGACATTTTCACTGTAAATGTAAATAGCCTTCTCAATATCAGAACCCTTAACAAACCCAATCTGTGACTTTGACAGTATATTATTTTCACTAAGGTGCTGAAGTAGACGCTTGAACACAACCTTTTCAAAGATTTTTGAAAAAGCTGGCAAAAGTGAGATCGGTCGGTAATTTGACGGCATTTCTTTGACCCCTTACTTGTGGAGGGGTATAACTTCGGCATACTTAAGCCAGTCCGGGATTGTTCCTGTGATATGTGATTAATTACACAAATAACTTAAGATATGACTAAGCTCACATGAACACTCTTTTATTAACTTTGTTGGTATGATATCATAACCACTAGAACGCTTTGATTTCAAGGACTTTTCTCTGGGTGAAGTAAGTGGCAATTCCATTTTACTGAGATTGCTTGTGTGTATTGGTCTCAGATATTCCATTGGATTATTTACTGAAACTGACAACCCCATGCTATCAGTAACAGAGACAAAATACTTGTTTAAATGGTTGGCAACACAACATGCGTCTGTTACCAGGGTTTCATTTATTTTTAGAGCTATTTGTTCCTCCTGATTTCTGGTCCTACCTGTGTCTGACTTAACTATATCCCATACTGTTTTAATTTTTTGCTGGATGTATTTATCTTCTTCTCATAATGCAGGCGTTTAGATTTCTGGATAACCTGCTTCAGTATTTTGCAGTAATTTTTGTAATGTGCTATAATGCCAGTATCAATGGTGTCCGTACATATCAGATAGAGTTTCCTTTTTGTCTCACATGATATCTTTATCCCTTGTGTGATCCATGGTTTCCTATTAGACTTCTGCTTCATTTGAATTAGCTTAAGGGGGAAACAATATTCAAATAAGGAGCTAACTTTATTAATGAATTTTTTGTATTTTCCATTTGTGTCTTGGATGCTGTAAACATCCATTCAATTAATTTCTTTGAGCAATCTTCTAAATTTCTCAGTTTTTGATTGTTTTATTGGCGTTCTGTACTCAGTTCTGATAGATGTTTTACCCCAACAATTTTCAAAATTTAGTGTTAGGTGTTGCATGTCATGGTCAGATAGTCCATTTACTTCTGGTTTTGTAATGTGGCTTATTTGCCTAGAATTGTCTATAAAGATATTATCAATGGCAGCCTTAGAACATTTGTATACCCTAGTTGGAAAATTTACAGTAGAAATGAAATTGAATGACAATGTAACTGTTTTCAGTAACTGTTCACTGACAGTGTTTTTCAGGATATCTATATTAAAATCGCCAGCAACCACTAGTTCTTTGTTTTTTAATTTTAGATGAGATAATAAGTCTTGAAGACCGTTTATAAACAGGTTGAAATTTCCTGAAGGTGCTCTGTATATGGCTACTATTATAAAGGACCTTTTATGGAATTCTATCTCTGTTGCAAATGCTTCTAAGTGGTGCTCTAAGCAAAATTTATTAATGTAAATATTCTTAAATTTAAAACTATTTTTAACAAATGTAGCAACTCCTCCTTTCTCCACATGTTGTCTGCAGAAGTAAGAGGCTGACCAAAATTCTGTAAGGTTTAACAAACCTATTCCCGAGGGCACATGATGTTCAGAGAGGCAGATTATATCAATTGGGTTCGATGACTCTAATTCATCAATGCACATAAGTAGTTCATTAATTTTACTTCTAAGCCCTCGAATATTTTGATGCACTAAAGATAGTTGGCATTTCACATTTAACGAGATGAAATCGGGTGGAAATAAAATTTCTGCTGATTGCTGTAAATTTTTAACCAACAGCTGTGTTCGCTGATCCAATGTGCCAGGATTATGCTGTTTGATTTCTTTCTCAAACTGAAGGTTTGTTTCAATCTTTCCTTCTATCAGAACTTGACTTCGTTCTGTCCTACCTATCGTAAAAAAGGTGCTGCTCCAACACCTATGACCACTATGGCACTCATGGCAGTGCCTCCCCCTCCTCCCACCCCTTTACATTTCCTGCTATTAGCCCAGTCAGTTTACCCTTCCCTTTTCCTGTTGAGGTGTAGGCCATGTCTAGTATAATCTCACTTACTGAGAGACTCAACAAGAACCAAACCAATATGAGACCCCTCACCCAACCCAAGTAGAGTACTCTACTGCATTGGCTCCTTACTTAGCTTGCATTTATCGCGAATCTCTTGCCCAACGTAAAGTCCCGAGCGACTGGAAAAAAGCGCAGGTGACGCCTGTATATAAGAAGGGTAGAAGGACGGATCCTCAAAATTACAGACCAATATCCTTAACATCGGTTTGTTGCAGGATTCTCGAACATATTCTCAGTTCGAATATAATGAATTCCCTTGAGACAGAGAGGTTGCTGTCCATGCATCAGCATGGCTTTAGAAAGCATCGCTCCTGCGAAACGCAGCTCGCCATTTTTCCACATGATATCTTGCGAACCATGGATACAGGGTATCAGACGGATGCCATATTCCTTGACTTTCGGAAAGCATTTGACTCGGTGCCCCACTGCAGACTCCTAACTAAGGTACGAGCGTATGGGATTGGTTCCCAAGTATGTGAGTGGCTCGAAGACTTCTTAAGTAATAGAACCCAGTACGTTGTCCTCGATGGTGAGCGTTCATCGGAGGTGAGGGTATCATCTGGAGTGCCCCAGGGAAGTACGGTAGGTCCGCTGCTGTTTTCTTTCTACATAAATGATCTTTTGGATAGGGTGGATAGCAATGTGCGGCTGTTTGCTGATGATGCTGTGGTGTACGGGAAGGTGTCGTTGTTGAGTGAATGTAGGAGGATACAAGATGACTTGGACAGGATTTGTGATTGGTGTAAAGAATGGCAGCTAACTCTAAATATAGATAAATGCGGATGAATAGGAAAAAGAATCCTGTAATGTTTGAATACTCCATTAGCAGTGTAGCGCTTGACACAGTCACGTCGATTAAATATTTGGGCTTAACATTGCAGAGCTATATGAAGTGGGGCAAGCATGTAATGGAAGTTGTGGGGAAGGCGGATAGTCGTCTTCGGTTCATTGGTAGAATTTTGGGAAGATGTGGTTGATCTGTAAAGGAGACCGCTTATAAAACACTAATACGACCTATTCCTGAGTACTGCTCGAGCGTTTGGGATGCCTATCAGGTCGGATTGAGGGAGGACACAGAATCAATTCAGAGGCGGGCTGCTAGATTTGTTACTGGTAGGTTTGATCATCACGCGAGTGTTACGGAAATGCTTCAGGAACTCGGGTGGGAGTCTCTAGAGGAAAGGAGACGTTCATTTCGTGAATCGCTAATGAGGAAATTTAGAGAACCAGCATTTGAGGCTGACTGCACTACAATTTTACTGCCGCCAACTTACATTTCGCGGAAAGACCACAAAGATAAGATAAGAGAGATTAGGGCTCGTACAGAGGCATATAGGCAGTCATTTTTCCCTCGTTCTGTTTGGGAGTGGAACAGGGAGAGAAGATGCTAGTTGTGGTACGAGGTACCCTCCGCCACGCACCGTAAGGTGGACTGCGTAGTATGTATGTAGATGTAGCCGTTCCAACTCCAAATTAACTCTCCCGACAGTTTAAATGAAGTCGGTCATGGCGTCTCAGAACAGACACAAACTCAACACTGGCATGTTTCGTTGCTGATGCAATCTTTGCCAGGTCACACTCCACATTGTACCCAGGATCTCTGTCAGTCCTATAGCTCAGCCCACCCACAATAACCACGGTGTCTTCCTTGGTAAAATCTTTACAGAGTGAACCTAAATCCTCTGTCACCTGACCCAGACCAGCACTAGGTTTGAAAAAAATTGTGACCTGGTGTTCTGATCCTAAGTAGTCCTGCTAAAGTTGGCCTACACCTCTGGCATGTGAACTACCTAACAACAAAACTCTCTTTCCCCTCCTGTTCCACTATTTTCTTATCTCTACTGCATATCCTACAGAACCACTGATGAGTCTGATCCACTTCCTCATTTCTCACGCCACTACAGTTACCCCAATGGAAAAAAACTACTGCAGCTATCACACCAAACCCAGGAACTAACAATTCTACGGCACGTCAGGCACTGTTCACTTTAGCGAGGATAAGTCAAATTAAATTACTGAAAAACAAGAAAACATGTTACGAAAGATTAGGTCTAGTCTCAATCGTATGTAAACAAATTTACTTTAGTGACAATAAGATAATTAGCGAAAAAAGAAGGAAAACACGTTTACAAAAATTAGGCCTAGTCGCACCTGTATGTAAACAAAGCTACTACTATGTGCAAAGTTTCCAGATACAGGAACTTAAAATTTACGCTGTGTTTCGCAAAATAAGAGTTAAACAAAAAGGGATACGCTTTTTTTAACTTGCTGGAATGGAACAAAATAATTAAATGAGATTCTATAAGTTTTACTGCACTAAAATGTATGCAAGAATACGATCATAACCCTAATTTAAGTTCGTTTCACGTTTTCTGGAATAATACCCAAAGAGAAGTGAAACCTTTAATAGTAAGCTTGAAAAACACACTAATACACGTATTAAACTAGTTTCCTGAACTAATCTGATATTTATTACAGTCTAAATCACTTATCTGTACGGCAGCACAAAACTCACACTTCTCATCTGGTGCATGGCTACCAACACTGTACCATTTTCAGATCCAGTTGTCTGTGAAAAGATCTATGCGCGAAGCATACAGGAACGACCACCGACATACATTAGCAAAAGATATGGCCAAGAAGCCAAGAAAATTCTGGCCCTATGTAAATCCGCAAAGTAGGTCTAAGACTTCCATCCAGTCACTCCTTGACCAGTCTGGTGTGGGAGTTGAAGACAGCGAAACAAAATCCGAAATTTTAATTTGCGTTTAAGAAATCGTTCACGCAGAAGAATCGCACCAACATATTGTCGTTTGAACATCGAACAAACTCCCGTATGGATGACATAGTAATAAGCAACCCTGGCGTAGAGAAACAACTGAAAGTGTTGAAAACAAATAAGTAGGCAGGTTCGGGAGCAATCCCAATTCAGTAGGTGGGTCCGGAAGCAATCCCAATAGGGTGTTAGAAGGAATACTCTACGGTGTTGTCCTCGTTTTCTGCTTAACGTTTATCGCGAATCTCTGTCCCAGCGGAAAGTCCCAAACGACCGGAATAAAGTGAAAGTCACTCATATATATCACAAGGGTAAAAGAATGGGTCCTCAGAATTACAGACAATATCCCTAACACTGGTTTGCTGCAGAATCCTTGAACATATTCTGAGTTAAAATCTATTAAATTTTCTTGAGTATGAGAACGTTGTATCCACGAGTCGTCACGGTTTTAGAGAGCATCGCTCGTGTGAAATTGAGCGAACATGGATGAAGGACAGCAGGCAGTTTCGATATTTCCTTATTTCTGGAAAACATTTGCCCCGGTGCCCCACAGCAGACTTTTAATAAAGGTATGAGCATACGGAAGTGGTTCCCAGATAAAGGAGTGGATAGAAGACTTCTTGAGTAACAGGATCCATTGTGTTATTCTGGACCGCGAGTGTTCCACAGAGACAAGGATATCGGCAGGAGTGCCATAGGGAAGTTTAATAGGACTGCTATTATTTTCTATATACATAAACGATCTGGCGGAAGAGCTGGACAGCAATATGCGGTTGTTTGCTGATGACGCTGTGGTGTACGGTAAGTTGTCGAAGTCGAGCAACTGTAGAAGGATACAAGATAACCTAGAGAAAATTTCTAGTTAGTATGATGAATGGCAGCTAGCTATAAATGTAGAAAGATGTAAGTTAATGTAGATAAGTAGGAAAAACAAATCCGTAATGTTCGGATATAGCACTAGCTGTGTCCTGCTTAACACAGTCACATCGTTTAAACATCTGGGCGGTATAAAATGGAACGAGTATTTGAGGACTGTGGTAGAGAAATGGTCGACTTAAGTTTATTGGGAGAACTTTAGGAAAGTGTAGTTCATCTATAAAAAGAGACAGAATGTAGGACGCTAGTGCGACCTGTTCTTGACTACTTCTCGAGTGTTTGGAATCTGTACCAGGTCAGTTTGAAGGAAGTCATAGGCGTAGTTCAAAGGCGGGCTCCGTGATTTGATACCATAAGCTTCGAACAACACACAAGTGTTACGAATATGATTTGGGAACACAAAAGGGAATACGTGGACGGAGTGTTCTCAAGGAACACTATTTATCAAATTTAGAGAAAAGGGATTTGAAGCTGATTCCAGAACGATTCTACTGCAGCCAACATACATTTGGCGTAAGGACTACGAAGATAAGATACGAGAAATTAGGGCTCACATGGGGGCTAACAGACAGTCCCTTCTCTATCGCTCTATTTGCAAGTGGAACAGGAAAGGATCTTGCTGTAGGGTACGCTCCGCCACACATCGTATGGTGGCTAGGGGAGTATGAATGTTGAGGTAGATGTAAATGTAAATGGACGGACAATGAAGCAAATACGGGAAATGTCGTTCGAGGCCGGTCATTAACGACACTGTTCACTTTGGAAGTGCAATAACGTGAATTCAAAGAAATAAACAACTATGTTTTAGGAACACGGTGGCACAGTACTCCGTCTTCAGGCCACGAGCGGCGTACCGGGACCATCCGACAGCCGTGTCATCCTCAGTGGAGGATGCGGATAGGAGGGGCGTGGGGTCAGCACACCGCTCTCCCGGTCGTTATAATGGTATTCTTGACCGAAGCCGCTACTATTCGGTCGAGTAGCTCCTCAATTGGCATCACGAGTCTGAGTGCACCCCGAAAAATGGCAACAGCGCATGGCGGCTGGATGGTCACTCATCCAAGTGCCGGCCACGCACAACAGCGCTTAACTTCGGTGATCTCACGGGAACCGGCGTATCCACTGCGGCAAGGCCGTTGCCCAGGAACATGGTGGAAGATATTTAAAACAACATTGTCTGGACAATTTCGTAATTCCCCAAGTCTGTTTGGTTAATGTGTAATAATGAATGATCTTGTTCCTCAGACCACTGTTGAAAGCAGAGACACCCCATCGATGCACTGTGCAAGACATGAGCAGCAATCCGTCGATGCATCCATGCAGCTTCTTGCAGGCTCACAATGCTACCACAATTAAATGACTGCAGCTGTTTAAGAGGAGTACATGCTCGTCGGCGGGGCATGGTTGTATCCTAGAATGAATGTTGCAAACGTTGTTCGCACTTAAATTCAGCAAAGCACCTGCCTGTAGAGTCAAAAGGGAGGGTGCACAAGGTCTCCTGAGCGCCATATCATCGCCAATGACTGTGCAGTATTAAAATACTCGTATTATGCCATGGTCCCACTGGACATGGTCCTTGAGGGTGTTGCGTTTCTTTTCCGGCAGCGTGTAACAGTACAAATATACACGTGGGTCTCTTATTCGCACTACCTGTGTAACTTAACGTTAACGTACACTCAGTGCCAAAACCTGACTAGGGTTCGATCTTTTTACTTGCTTGGTGAAAGGCACAATGGACCCTGACATTAAACACCACATTGTTATTTTCACAACCACACCGTGACTCATCCGTTCCAAGACTGGAGAGGTCTTTATTGTGATGTATAACTTAAACTGCATGTATTCGTAATACGCAAGTATAACTACGAAAATTTTAATGCTTAACCTCACGTATGACCACTTCAGAGGAGATGAAGACAATGCACTATATTCTATACTGTCAAAATATAACTGAGTCAATGGACTCACATTATATTTGCTGCATTTTGTGAAAGTTCCTATGTAGGTGTATGATTCAGTATTTGCGGCTTGTGGTTACCGTACTGAGGACGGGTGTAACATTTACTAATCCGAACTATGGTGTCAGAGCTTTCTGCAAATTTACAGACTGTATCTCCTCTCCTTATCACAACAAAGCACCAAATAATACCAAGAGCTATGTCGAAGATTAGATCTACGATATGCTTAGCCACCAACGTCAGATTTAAAATCACTTTGGTAAAAATGTGGAATTTTGGAGTTATCTTTACTGCGTTGTATTACTTAAATGCATATTTTCGTAATATGCAATTATATATACAGTAAGGATCAAATACGACGTGTTAGCTTCGTAAACGCTTAGATAAACATGGTAGATGTTTGGTGTGCTTCTGTCAACCAATCACGGAACATAATCTCTGATGTCAAGAAAACATCATTGTATCGTCACATGAAGTCAGAAACACCGCTGACTCTTCCCCCTATTCTAGTAGAATTTGCCTATAGAATTTTACTTTTATCGCTTCAGCAAACGAATGATGGTTAAACGTAGTCATTCTATCAGCTTTCAACTATGCAAATGACTTTTCAGTTGATAGATGCAAAATGTCGAGATCACAAAATTATGTATGTACAGGAGTGCACGATCAGGTTTCCGGTATATGCGTTTCGATGGCCCCTGAATTTTGTGATCCTGAACTATTGATCTCATCCAAAGGGCAGCACCCAGTAGGCTTTAAAATTTAAGAGATACAACCGGAAGTGAAGGCATGATGTCACTGGAGAACTTGGAAAATCTTCTTACTAACGTCAGTAACATAAATTACGCTGTAAATGGCAAATTCTTGAGCAAGCAAACTTTATATTAACGTATACTGACAATAGGACCGTTCTGTTACAGCATTATGGTTCTTAAAATTTGTGATCAAGAGGATTGCAAACACAAATAGAGAGAGGACAGTCTTCGAGGTAAATTCTCAAATTTGATGTGTACGAGATATGGCATCGGGCCGAAACCACTAGCTCTCCTACCCGGGACTGGCAATGCAACAGCAAGAGGAATATTGAAAAACATCTAAAAGGAAGCGCTGCAAACTATTTCTAGAAAATCTAAATATTCTGTGGCTATACCATAAAAAGTGGAATTGGCTGGCGTTAAAATAGTTGTGCTTAAGGGTGAGCTGCCTGGAATATGGGAGCAGCTACATGTAGATGACTATTACCTTATGGAGATGCATGCAATGCAATATTTTGTTAGAACGATTAACAAAATGTAGATTTGTGATCCCTTTACTCAGACCACTGCAAGAAGACCACAAAGGATACAGCAGTGTAACTGAACAAAGGCAATATAGCTGGAAAGAACAGTTTTTGTGGATGAGCTCCAACTCGAGAATGACGACTCGTGACAAATATGTATGTCACATAACAGGCCCAGGAGTGAACAAAGGTATCGGTAACCACATTTTATGACGTGTCCTTGATATGTGTCTATGAGTCTTCCTTGACTAAAGTATATGCTGCTACCAGACTGGACGCTGTGATTTATAACTACCGAATGATTGGCGTATGTGGCACAATGAAAGACTGCCTGTGATTATTAATCACCACCGAACAGTATTTACAATGTGCTCTGTCATACTCTGTGCTAATGATTTCTATGAGTTGTAAACTTTCAGATTCCTGGCAAAAAAGTTGTTGCTTAGTGTTTAACAGTGTCTCAAAATTTGTCTACAGGGAACAACTAGATGACCTGAAAGCTGAGTAGTGTACAAAAAAAAGTATTATACGTAAGTGATATAAGAACCGATAAACATATTATTCTCAATCCAGGACGTTGTTCTCTATAAATATAAACATTGACAGATTTTAACTGGTTCACACAAATAACATCATGCAGCAGATCTTTAAACCAAAAACGAAGCGATGTACTAACTGATTCAAACCATTTCCTACTACTGAGTATTGATAAAAGAACAAGCAATTGTAGATGTGCAAACAAGGCTTACAAATTACATTTAACGCGGTATTTGGAGAAATATGGATGTGACAGGGGAATAGAACATATCAGCATGTGTTGTAAATGCAGTGGAAAGATGCCATATGCTGGAGTAGGTCTGCTCGCAGAAAGTGATCAATCCAAGCATTTTTACTACACTAGAGGATATTCGAAGAATCTATTTATAAACCTTTATTCCAATCTGGATCTGCTGAAAATGGATGGTTTCATTGTATTTAAGTGTGATAATTTTGAGATTGTGCATCAAGTAACGAGATATATATTTGCAGATTACAACAGTGATGGAATAACAACGTTTAACTATCAGTTTTTTCCTATAGCAGTAAACATAAAGTCGGACAAAGTCCACTAGAATTTGGGGAAAAGAACGCATTTTGTATGAGTTCGTGCAATGAAACCGTAGTGTCTTCATGATGTTACAGTTCATTTTATGTGTTTCTTTGAGAGTAGCAAGCCAATTAGCCACCATAATGATTTATTTGTTTTCAAAGGTAACATGGTGAAATTGGTGCTTTTTGTAGTTACACTTGTGTATTACGAAAATGTGCAATTTAAGTGAAGCAGCAAATTAAAGACCTCTACAGTCTTGGATATTATGACTTAACGCTATGGTGTTGTGTGTGTGAGGTGAAATAACATTGTGGTACTGAATTTGAGGGTTCATTGTGCAAATCGCCAAGTGAGTTAGAAAGATGAAACCATAGCCGGGTTTTGGAGTTGAGAGTACGTTAACCTGTAAGTTACACCAGTTGTGCCAATAAGTGAGCCACATGTATTTTGATCTATTATAGAACTACTATTTATGTATTTTGACAATTAATACAGACAGCTTATACGGGGAAAAAAATTGTAGCACTTCATTTGAGGGTTCCTTGCTGTTTTTTACAAAGTGAGTACAGAGACCGAACAACAGTCAGATTTTGTAACAGAAAAAAACCTGAACTATTGTTATAAATAAATCAAACGATAACATTTTTACACGTAATTTGAGAGTCAATTAGGCTTTGCGCAAAATAGGAACAAACTAAAATACTGGACTGGTGTTGCGAGATTAAAACATGCGTCCATATGTGTGCGTGTGCGTGTGCGTGTGCGTGTGCGTGTGCGTGTGCGTGTGTGTGTGTATGTGCGCGCGCGCGCGTGCACCCGTGCTGACGACGCTGTGTGGGTTCTGCAAATGCTGACAAAACGTCACGATGCTACAGTCCTTATTTATAAGCTACCAAGGACAATACGGCTCTAATCACATAATTTGTGCAACAGGTGCCCCATCGTATTCCTAATGATATTTCTTCAAATATGTACTTCCTGTCAAAAACACGAAGCACCCAGAAGACTTTGTAGGATGTCCTTGTAAATTCCTACATGTACACACGATCAATAGGAATGTTTAAAATGGGCGCTACGGTCGCAGGTTCGAATCGTGCCTCGGGCATGGATGTGTGTGATGCCTTTAGGTTAGTTAGGTTTAATTAGTTCTAAGTTCTAGGCGATTGATGACCACAGAAGTTAAGTCGCATGGTGCTCAGAGCCATTTGAACCATTTTAAAATGGGCCTCCATTTGGCTGGCTGATGGAATGCTGTTATGTCCGAATATGTGGTCCATTAGGGAGTGACAGTGGACCGATGTTAGATTGCGTGGGAACGTGACGGCAGGCATATTCGTCAAGGTTCTGGTCAACCACGTCCTAACACCGCAAGAGGAGGTGGATGTGCTGTGCACCGAACACACTGTAACCATTTGACGTCTGCACCTGCCATCCGACAATAAGTTAGGGAGTCCCTGCAACATTCTGTCTCATCCTGCACCATTGATTAGTGACTAACAGCGCGTGGTCCAGGCAGTTAGCATCATATGTGTTGGTTGCCATTAACACAGAAACATGAACGGCTGCATTTGGGGTGGTACTGTGACTGGTAAGCATGGACTGTTGATGAATGGCACTGCGTTGTGTTCTGTGATGAACTGTGGTTCTACACTGCCTAAGGTGACTTCGTCGGCGACTATGGTGTAGATCTGGGGAAAGGCCCCATTTTTTTATTGATTTGGAGAGCCACAACGGCCATACTATTGGCGTCAAGGTACGGGAAGCCATCGGGTATAATTTCAGGTCATGGGTGGTAGTGACTGAGGGAAATGTGACAACACAACCGTGTCATGGACAGCCTGCATCCTCTTATGTTACATCTCATGTGACACTATCGTGGTGACATTTTTCAAAAGGACAGTGCAGGTCCACACATGGAACCTGTCACTATGAACTGTCTGTGTGATTTTGAGATAATCCTGTGGCCACCTACGGCCCCAGATCAGTTCCCAATGGAACATATGTGGGACCAGCTCAGACACGAACTCCATACCAGTGTCATCCAGGTCAGAGAGGGTGCAAAGTCGTAATGATATGTGGGCTCTTACCGCCAAATTCATTGTAAATTAGATTCGATTTTGTAATCATTGAAACAATGTTACACAGCCCTTTCAACCTATGATGTTTCATTTAGTTTCCTTATTCCCTTCTGAGTGTTTCAGTTTTTTTTATCAAGCTTTGTACTTTAATGCATGTGACTGTAACATTTATATCGCATCGTTGGCATGCTATGGACATTTTTACACCAGGTGTTGACATTAAGACTAGTTAAGGAGGTCTCAAATGTTACATGGAAAGATCATTTGGAGTTTTGGTGTTTGACATCAGTGCAATTATTACGTAAATTTTATGTCACGGAGGTGGTGTAACTTTCCAGACCTGGCTCTCATATTCGGTAAAGAGGCAGTGCATCTGCAGAGGTGGTTTAATATTCGAAACAATTGGAGGGAACGTTACGGCCGAAGTGTCGAGCGTATCATAAGAGTGTAGGAAGAGGAAAGTTGTCGGGTCGGGAGCCACTTGCACAGAGAGCGAGCTCATCTGGGCCCGGAACTCTTTTTCCCAGCTACCGAGATCTCACGTGAACAGTTTTCTCACTCACACTGGTAGAAGGTTTCAGACCAGGATCGTAAGAAGTCCGTTTGTCAACAATACTTAAACCTGAGGATGGTTCTATAGACGTAATATGGGTTGGTGCCACCAGCGAACCGTGGGAGCTGTCTCCCAGCAAGCAGCTCTCCTTACCAAAGAATCCAATTCAAAATATTTCTTAATAATTTATCTTCATTCCGTCCAAAACGGGTGAGGTACCTGCACAAAAATTTTTAAATCAGCATTCGCGGGATAGTTATCGTTTCTGTTACAGTGTCTGCGAGTTCGGATTCTTTAGTAGCTCTGTGTCGCTTCCCCGTAGGTCAAGCAAACCTTTGACCATTCCTGCTATGCTTTTCCGTACATGTTAAGTATCCTCTGTTGCTGATATTTGGCACAGGTCCCACACACTTAAGGAGTGATCTCGGAGAGACGCACGAGTGTTTTATTTGAAATCTCCTTTGCTGACTTATTACATTTTTGCTGTGTCCTAGCTACGAAACCCATGTTAGCTCCTACATGATTATTGTATTTCATATCCGTACAAATTGTAACGCTAAAATATTTGTATGAGTTGACTGATTCCAACTGTCACTCGTTCGATAGTACATTTCACATTTTTTGAAGTGCTAAATTATATGTAATTGAAGCAAATTACCAATATATGCACAACTTTAAAATCTTATCAAAACATGGTAGCATATTAGTGAAGCTTATTTCAGACAGTACTTCATTACAGATAATTACATCACGTGCAACTAGGCTCAGGTTACTAATAATATTTTGACCTAACTCAGGAATATGCAACAACAACTGCGCCCCTCGGTGTTACCCACGGTTAAAGGGATATTTATAAAAATGTCTGGGTTTCTATTTATTCCAGTATTCTGTTAGTCCATCTCCTCCCTCCGCCCCTCTCTGTCCATCTCCTCCCTTCCCCCTCATTGTCCATCTGCTCACATTACTCTCTCTGTCCTCCTCCCCCCCCCCCCTTATCTGAGCATCTCCTCCTTCCCTCACTCTACGTTCAACTCCATATGCCACTCCCCCTGTGCATCTCACTTTCCACTCTCTCTAGCTGTTTACCTCCTCTTCCCCCTCCCTCTCACTGTTCATTTCCACCTCCCTCCTCTCTCTTCCCATCTCCTCCTCTTTACTCTCTCTGGTCATCATCTCCTCTCCCTTCTCCCAGTCCATCTCCGCCTCTTCACTTTCATTGTCCAATTCCTCCTCTCCTTCTCTCTTTCTATCTCTTCCTCTGCCTTCACTCTCTCCATCACCTCTGCCCAACTGTCTGTGTTCATCTCCTTCTTCCCCCCTATGTCTATTCATCTCCTCCCCATCCCTTCTCTCACATCGTTATCATCACCAGTCCAATAGGAGGCTGGTGATTCTTACCCTCACTGTATTTCTTTCCAGATTGTAACTAAAGTGGGAACCATATTTGGTTGAAAACATTCAGGGGTTTAGGATGACCTTTCTACCTGTGGCTATGCTGGGGTACGCGCATGTCAATCATATTTCACGTGTATTTAACATATTTCACAAGTAACGTTACACATATTTCGCCATAATATCTATTGAATTTCGCCCTCAAATTTCATTTTCATTCAGTTCAATTTTATGACGTCGTATCCCCTAAACTATGCGTTGTACGAAGTATTTTGCAGGTATAATCGGTGATGTATGTAGCTAACGTCTGGGAAATATGATGTGAATAGGGTTAATAGTAAATAGGTAAGAAATCAGAACGTCATGCATGATACAGCAGTTTTTCACTTATCGAGAGTTTATGGTGTCATATCTCCCGAACCACGTATCGTACCATGTTATATTTCTTGGTACATTCCGACGCTCATATGGATACTGTCTTCCAGATGTGTTGCGAATAGAGTTAGTAATAAATTAAAACGCCATAAATAATGCGGCAGTTTTTCATGCATCTCAGTGTTTATAACATAATGTATCCTGAACTATATGTCATATAGTGGTATAGTATTGCTGGTACATTCAGTGGTATATGTGAATACTGTCTGCACAATGTGTTACGAATACACGAATTTACCTGGTGTCTGAAAGCGCATGATAATTGGCTTTCAGGCCAAGGGCGGAAGCATTTCCGAAATGACTGAGTTTGTCAACTATTGGCGTGTACGGGTTACAGACGTGCAAATGGTGAGCGAATTGCCACTCAGATGAACCAAGGGACTACCAACAGTGTCTTCTCATCAACCGTTCGGTGGACGTTGCTGCGTATGGGCCTCTGCAGCAGGCAACAGGTTCATGCATTCACGCTCATTGCTGTTCATCGCCATCGAAGGCCGGAATTCGCACGTCCAGACCGTAACTGGGCGTTCAGATAGTGGCGACACGTGGCATTTTCAGACGAGTCACACTTTATATTCCATCGGACAAATGGCACTGGCGTGTGTGACCCTGGAATAATTATCATAAGGCCCCAGGCGGAAGGACGGAACTTTTAGTCTGGGGAATGTATCCGTGTCATTTCCAGGGTGATGTCCATTGAGGAAGATCAGTGGATTAATACAGGTATGAGTCTACCCTTGGGGACTATGTTCCCCACTCCATGCAGTTTGTTTTTACTCGGTACGCTGGGTGCTACCAGCAGGACAAAGTAAAGTGTCACACAGCTCGCAGTGTATATGCGTGATTTGAAGAGCACCTGAATGAGTTTACTGGATTTCCCTCGCTGCCAAATTCCCTGCATTTATCCCAACTTACAGTATGTGATACAGCCTCTGTCAAACAGTTCGCGCCATGGATCATCAGCCTATAAACCTAGTGCAGCTGGACACGGCACTGGAGTCGGCATGGCCCCACGTCCTTGCTTGTACCTTTCAGAACCTCACTGAATCGTGTCCTGAACGTCTCGCTCTGCAAAAGGTTGTTACTGAAGCTTTTGACAGGTGTTCACATTAATGTGACTTGACCAAGTAATACACGAGTATTTAATATGAACAACAAGGATCCCGAAAAGTTCGCCGGCCGGTGTGGCCGAGCGGTTCTAGGCGCTTCAGTCTGGAACTGCGCAACCGCTACGGTCGCAGCTTCCAATCCTGCCTCGGGCATGGATGTGTGTGATGTTCTTAGGTCAGTTAGGTTTAAGTAGTTCTCAGTTCTAGAGGACTGATGACCTCAGATGTCAAGTCCCATAGTGCTCAGAACCATTTGAACCATTTCTATGGTTTGGAGCCGAGTTGGAAGTCTCATCCAAATGCTTCATCGACTCTGTGACAGTCTTGGCTGTAGATTTCTGTACCTGCGTTATCTGGTGGGGAATTGTAGGACTCCCATTGATAGGTCAGGAGTGCACTATACAAAGGAAGCAGGTACTCGGCTAGGAGAGTACTTGTGGAGTGTGCATGGGTGTTTTTTATACTTGCCGGTAGTGTGAGGTTTTCTGATGAACACTGACTATTCGGTATGTAGACAGCGGAATCAGACCGCATTAAGTGGAAAGACACTTCGACTGTCAAAATGTTACCAGTAAATCGTGGATGTATTCATAATCAAGTGCTCGAATATAGTGTCCTCCAGGAAAGTTCTCGCTATAAAATTATTCCTGGGACCGAGAGTTAGTTAAAACCCGGAGTAGAAACTTCTGAGATACACAGCGTGTCATGGAACGTATATCGGAAAGACAGATTAGAGACACCATAGCAGGGGGAGTGTTAACTACAGTTGGAAAAAACATTTTCTCTATTAAGGCAGAAGTGTCCGCCCCCGGTAGATGAGTGGTCAGAGTGACAGAATGTCAATCCCAAGGGCCTGGGTTCTATTCCTGAGTGTGTCGATGATTTTCTCCGCTCAGGAACTGGGTAGTGTGTTGTACTAATGATCATCATTTCATCCCCATCGACGCGCAAGTCGCCTAAGTGGCGTCATATCGAAAGACTGGATATTTTTACGGCCACCTGATTGCGCTGTGATAGTTATAAAGTATCGTAATTCTTAGAAAGTCTACAGCCAGTAGCACATAAGTGCATGGATCACGCAAAACTAGTTGGGAATGACTAAAACCTACTGAGTATAGACCGGGAGTCTATGGATTCATCGTAGGGGTACACCCAGACACTCTTAAGAAGTACCTTTGAGTACGTTTTCCGCAAACTATCTTGAACAGCGAGTTCGGCAACCCACACGCAATGGATATACACTAAAGCGCCAAAGAAACTGGTATAGGCATGCATATTAAAATTATATAAACAGGCAGAAGACGGCGCAGCGGTTGGCGACGCCTATTTAAGACAAAAAGTGTCTGGCGCAGTCGTTAGATTGGTTACTGCGGCTACAATGGCAGCAGTAACCGATGTCTCAAGATTTAAGTGAGTTTGAATGTGGTGCTATAGCCGCCGCACGAGCGATGGGACACAGCATCTTCGAGGCAGTAGTGAAGTGGGGATTTTAACGTACGACCATTTCACGAGTGTACCGTGAATATCAAGAATCCGGTAAAACATCGAATATCAGACACTGCTGCGTCCAGAAAAAAGATCCTGCAAGAACCGGACCAACGACGACTGAACAGAATCGTTCAACGTGACAGAAGTGCAACCCTTCTGCAAATTGCTGCAGTTTTCAGTGCTGGGCCATCAACAAGTAACAGCGTGCGAACCATTCTACGAAACGTCATCGATATGGGCTTTCGGAGTCGAAGGCCCAGTCATGTACCCTTGATGACTGCACGACGTAAATCTTTGCGCCTCGCCTGGGCCCGTCAACACCGACATTGGACTTTTGATGACTGGAAACGTGTTGCTTGGTCGGACTAATCTCGTTCCCAGTAGTATCGAGCGAATGTACGTATACGGGCATAGAGTCAACCTCATGAATTCATAGACCCTGCATGTCAGCTGGGGACTCAGGTACGACTCTGACAGGTGACAGGTACGTAGGCATCCTATCTGATGAAACTTCCTGGCAGATTAAAACTGTGTGCCGGACCGAGACTCGAACTCGGGACCTTTGCCTTTAGCGGGCAAGTGCTCTACCGACTGAGCTATCCAAGCACGACTCACGCCCTGTCCTCACAGCTTTACTTCTGCCAGTACCTCGTCTCCTACCTTACAAATCCCCCAGTCTGTGGCTAAGCCATGTCTCCGCAATATCCTTTCTTTCAGGAGTGCTAGTTCTGCAAGGTTCGCAGGAAGAGCTTCTGTAAAGTTTGGAAGGTAGGAGACGAGGTACTGGCAGAAGTAAAGTTGTGAGAACGGGGTGTGAGTCGTGCTTGGGTAGCTCAGTCGGTAGAGCACTTGCCCGCGAAAGGCAAAGGTCCCGAGTTCGAGTCTCGGTCCGGCACACAGTTTTAATCTGCCAGGAAGTTTCATATCAGCGCACTCTCCGCTGTAGAGTGAAAATTTCATCCTATCTGATCACCTGCATCCATTCATATCCATTGTGCATTCATAGGGACTTAGGCAATCCCAGAAGGACAATACGACACCCCACACGTCAAGAATAGCTACAGAGTGGCTGCAGAAACATTCGTCTGAGTTTAAACACTTTCGCTGGCCACCAAACTCTCCAGTCATTAACATTATTGAGCGTATTTGGGATGCCTTGCAACGTGCTGTTCCGAAGAGATCTGCAGTCACTCGTAGTCTTACGGATTCATGGACAGCCCTTCGGGATTCATGGTGTCAGTTCCCTCTAGCAGTATTTCAGACATTAGTAGAGTCAATGCCACGTCGTTTTGCGGCACTTCTTCGTGCCCACGGGGGCCCTACACGATATTAGGCAGATGTACTAGTTTCTTTGGCTCTTCAGTATATTTTAGAACTTGTAGCTACAAGCATACCGTAAAGGAACAACTGAAAGAGTTAAGCCAAATGAGTCGCCAGGTCAAAATGGAATTCCAGTTCGGTGTTACGAAGTGTATTCTGCGGCATTGGGCCCTTACATTGTCGGCATTTATCGCTAATCCCTCGCCCAGCGTAAACTCGCAAACGACTCGAAAAAGGCGCAGTTGACTTCTGTATACAGGAAGGGTAAAAAAAGGGGCCCGAAAAATTACAAACCAGTGTCCTTAACATCGGTTTGCTACAGAAATCTTGAACGTATTTTCAGTTCGAATATAATAAATATACTTGAGACGGAAAAGTTTCTCTTTACGAAACAGCACGGTTGTAGAAAGCATCGCTGGTGCGAAGCTCAGCTAGCCCCTGCCTTAGATGCTCACTGCAGGGCAAAGGTGAGAAGAATAATGAAGTAATTGGAATGCGTATCCGGAGTGAAACGTTAGTATTGTTGCAGAAAAACGTATGGTTAATAATAGAAGATTTGGCATACACAAATTTCCTTATATTGCGAACTACGGATACAGGGCAACAGGCAGATTGCATATTTCTAGATTTCCGAAAAGCATTCGACATAGTGCAGCACTGCAGACTATTAACGAAGTTACGAGCATATGGAAGAGGTTCCCAGATATGTGAGTGGCTCGAAGACTTCTTAAGTACCAGAACCCACTGTGTTGTGCTGGACGGCGAGTGTTCATCAGAAGATAAGGGTATCTTAAGGAGTGCCCCAGGGAAGTTTAATAGGGCCGCTATTATTTTCTATATACATAAATGATCTGGCGGGCAGCAATCTGTGGTTGTTTGCTGATGAAGCTGTGGTGTCGGGTAAGTTGTCGAAGTTGGGTAACTCTAGGAGGATACAAGATGACTTAAACAAATTTCTAGCTTTTGTGATGAATAGCAGCTAGCTCTAAATGTAGAAAGATGTAAGTTAATGTGAATGAGTAGGAAGAACAAACCCGTAATGTTCGGATACAGATTTAGTTGTGTCCTGCTTGACACGGTCACGTCGTTTGAATATCTGGACGTAATGCTGCAAAGAGATATGAAACGGAATGAGTATTTGAGGACTCTGGTGGGATAGACAAAAGGTCGACTTAAGGTTATTGGGAGAGTTTTAGGAAAGTGTAGTTCATCTGTAAAGGAGAGAGAGTATAGGACACTAGTGCGACCTTGTCTTGAGTACTGCTCGTGTGGTTTAGATCCGTACCAAGCCGGATTAAAGGATGGTGCGAAGCACTTATAAGGCGGGCTGCTAGATTTGTTACCGGTAGATACGCAGAAAACGCAAGTGTTACTTCCCCCATGAACCATGGACCTTGCCGTTGGTGGGGAGGCTTGCGTGCCTCAGCGATACAGATGGCCGTACCGTAGGTGCAACCACAACGGAGGGGTATCTGTTGAGAGGCCAGACAAACATGTGGTTCCTGAAGAGGGGCAGCAGCCTTTTCAGTAGTTGCAGGGGCAACAGTCTGGATGATTGGCTGATCTGGCCTTGTAACATTAACCAAAACGGCCTTGCTGTGCTGGTACTGCGAACGGCTGAAAGCAAGGGGAAACTACAGACCTAATTTTTCCCGAGGACATGCAGCTTTATTGTATGATTAAATGATGATGGCGTCCTCTTGGGTAAAATATTCCGGAGGTAAAATAGTCCCCCATTCGGATCTCCGGGCGGGGACTACTCAAGAGGACGTCGTTATCAGGACAAAGAAAACTGGCATTCTACGGATCGGAGCGTGGAATGTCAGATCCCTTAATCGGGCAGGTAGGTTAGAAAATTTAAAAAGGGAAATGGATAGGTTAAAGTTAGATATAGTGGGAATTAGTGAAGTTCGGTGGCAGGAGGAACAAGACTTTTTGTCAGGTGATTACAGGGTTATAAATACAAAATCAAATAGGGGTAATGCGGGAGTAGGTTTAATAATGAATAAAAAAATAGGAGTGCGGATTAGCTACTACAAACAGCATAGTGAACGCATTATTGTGGCCAAGATAGACACAAAGCCCATGCCTACTACAGTAGTACAAGTTTATATGCCAACTAGCTCTGCAGATGATGAAGAAATTGAAGAAATGTATGACGAGATAAAAGAAATTATTCAGGTAGTGAAGGGAGACGAAAATTTAATAGTCATGGGTGACTGGAATTCGTCAGTAGGAAAAGGGAGAGAAAGAAACATAGTAGGTGAATATGAATTGGGGGGAAGAAATGAAAGAGGAAGCCGCCTTGTAGAATTTTGCACAGAGCATAACTTAATCATAGCTAACACTTGGTTCAAGATTCATAAAAGAAGGTTGTATACCTGGAAGAATCCTGGAGATACTAATAGGTATCAGATAGATTATATAATGGTAAGACAGAGATTTAGGAACCAGGTTTTAAATTGTAAGACATTTCCAGTGGCAGATGTGGATTCTGACCACAATCTATTGGTTATGAACTGCAGATTGAAACTGAAGAAACTGCAAAAAGGTGGGAATTTAAGGAGATGGGACCAGGATAAACTGAAAGAACCAGAGGTTGTAGAGAGTTTCAGGGAGAGCATAAGGGAACAATTGACAGGAATGGGGGAAAGAAATACAGTAGAAGAAGAATGGGTAGCTCTGAGGGATGAAGTAGTGAAGGCAGCAGAGGATCAAGTAGGTAAAAAGACAAGGGCTAATAGAAATCCTTGGGTAACAGAAGAAATATTGAATTTAATTGATGAAAGGAGGAAATATAAAAATGCAGTAAATGAAGCAGGCAAAAGGGAATACAAACGTCTCAAAAATGAGATCGACAGGAAGTGCAAAATGGCTAAGCAGGGATGGCTAGAGGACAAATGTAAGGATGTAGAGGCTTGTCTCACTAGGGGTAAGATAGATACTGCCTACAGGAAAATTAAAGAGACCTTTGGAGAGAAGAGAACCACTTGTATGAATATCAAGAGCTCAGATGGCAACCCAGTTCTAAGCAAAGAAGGGAAGGCAGAAAGGTGAAAGGAGTATATAGAGGGTTTATACAAGGGCAATGTAATTGAGGACAGTATTATGGAAATGGAAGAGGATGTAGATGAAGATGAAATGGGAGATAAGATACTGCGTGAAGAGTTTGACAGAGCACTGAAAGACCTGAGTCGAAACAAGGCCCCGGGAGTAGACAACATTCCATTAGAACTGCTGATGGCCTTGGGAGAGCCAGTCATGACAAAACTCTACCATCTGGTGAGCAAGATGTATGAGACAGGCGAAATACCCACAGACTTCAAGAAGAATATAATAATTCCAATACCAAAGAAAGCAGGTGTTGACAGATGTGAAAATTACCGAACTATCAGTTTAATAAGTCACAGCTGCAAAATACTAACGCGAATTCTTTACAGACGAATGGAAAAACTGGTATAAGCGGACCTCGGGGAAGATCAGTTTGGATTCCGTAGAAATGTTGGAACACGTGAGGCAATACTAACCTTACGACTTATGTTAGAAGAAAGATTAAGAAAAGGCAAGCCTACGTTTCTAGCATTTGTAGACTTAGAGAAAGCTTTTGACAACGTTAACTGGAATACTCTCTTTCAAATTCTGAAGGTGGCAGGGGTAAAATACAGGGAGCGAAAGGCTATTTACAATTTGTACAGAAACCAGATGGCAGTTATAAGAGTCGAGGGGCATGAAAGGGAAGCAGTGGTTGGGAAAGGTGTGAGACAGGGTTGTAGCCTCTCCCCGATGTTATTCAATCTGTATATTGAGCAAGCAGTAAAGGAAACAAAAGAAAAATTCGGAGTAGGTATTAAAATTCATGGAGAAGAAGTAAAAACTTTGAGGTTCGCCGATGACATTGTAATTCTGTCAGAGACAGCAAAGGACTTGGAAGAGCAGTTGAACGGAATGGACAGTGTCTTGAAAGGAGGATATAAGATGAATATCAACAAAAGCAAAACGAGGATAATGGAATGTAGTCAAATTAAATCGGGTGATGCTGAGGGGATTAGATTAGGAAATGAGACACTTAAAGTAGTAAAGGAGTTTTGCTATTTAGGGAATAAAATAACTGACGATGGTCGAAGTAGAGAGGATATAAAATGTAGACTGGCAATGGCAAGGAAATCGTTTCTGAAGAAGAGAAATTTGTTAACATCGAGTATACATTTAAGTGTCAGGAAGTCGTTTCTGAAAGTATTTGTATGGAGTGTAGCCATGTATGGAAGTGAAACATGGACGATAACCAGTTTGGACAAGAAGAGAATAGAAGCTTTCGAAATGTGGTGCTACAGAAGAATGCTGAAGATAAGGTGGGTAGATCACGTAACTAATGAGGAGGTATTGAATAGGATTGAGGAGAAGAGAAGTTTGTGGCGCAACTTGACTAGAAGAAGGGATCGGTTGGTAGGACATGTTTTGAGGCATCAAGGGATCACAAATTTAGCATTGGAGGGCAGCGTGGAGGGTAAAAATCGTAGAGGGAGACCAAGAGATCAATGCACTAAGCAGATTCAGAATGATGTAGTTTGCAGTAGGTACTGGGAGATGAAGAAGCTTGCACAGGATAGAGTAGCATGGAGAGCTGCATCAAACCAGTCTCAGGACTGAAGACCACAACAACAACAACATAGATGCTTCGGTAACACAAAAGGGTAATCCCTGAAATGTAGACGATGTTCTTTTCTAGCAACTCTATTGAGAAAATATAGAGAACCGGCATTTGAAGCTGACTGAAGAACGGTTCTACTGCCGCCAACAAACATATAATGTAAGGACAATGAAGAGAGGATACGCGATTAGTGCTTATACAGAAACAGCCATTTCTCCCTCGCTCTATTGGTGATTGGAACAGGGAAGGTAATAACTAGTAGTGGTCCACCACGCACTATATGGTGGCCTGCGGTGTGTGTAAGTAGATGTAGATGTAGATCTGTCCATTTCTCTCTATGTAGGGTAGCATGCTGCATCGTGCTACATTTTGCTCGATAGCGACACCGACCCTTGAACCAAATCGTAGCTAGCATAGACCATACCACATCACAGGGAAACGTGTGTGTCAGCTACGGGTGAGCCTATCCTCTATTGACTAGTTCGTTGTTGAGGAACAAGAGCATTAACCATATCTCAATGAAGAACTTGAAATTTTTAGCACAGGGACATGCTATGGTCAAGTTTAAAAGAACAGTTGACCGTCCACTGAATCTATATGTGCCTAGCAGAACGGTTAAGAATGATGGGGACTCTCCTTAGTATACAGTCACTGTGAAGAAACTTCTAGACAAACAGAGATAACTGCATAATCGGTGCTACACCAAGAGCAGGGCTATAAACAGGTAGATACTGTATGGAACGCGTTTGACTAGCAAGAGCGCAATGCGTGAAGCCTTCTGTGAGTACCGTAGTAATATTTTGTCTAATGATCTTTTACAAAACCCAAAGATATTCAGATCATACTTAAAGGCTGTTAGGGGCACTAAAGTTAGTGTCCAGTCTCTAGTTGATGAGACAGGAACTGAAATTGAGGGTAGTAAAGTAATAGCAGAAATGCATAACTCCGTTTTCAAATCTTATTTCACAATCGAATTGCAAGGGGAACTGCCCCAATTCAATTCTCGTACCACTGAAAAGATGAATGAATTTGATATTAGTGTCAGTGACGTTGAGAAACAGCAAAAAACGTTAAAACTGGACAAAGCTCCAGAGCCCGATGAAATGCCTATCAGCTTCTCTACATAACTTGCGTCTGAGCTAACCTCTATTTTAACTATAATCTATCGTAGATTCCTCGAACAAAAAACCCTTGTTTAGTAGCTGGAAGAAAGCACAAGTCACATCGTCTACACGAAGGGTAGCAGAAGAGATCCACATAACTATTGTCCAGTATCCTTGACATCGATTGTTGTAGAATCTTATATTCTGAGCTCAAATGTAGTGAGATATATCAAACACAATGACCTCCTCCATGCCAGCCAGCATGAATTCCGAAAACATCGACCATATGGAACCCGACACGCAATTTTCTCACATGACATCCTGAAAGATTTGGATCATGGCTGTCAGTTAGATGCAGTATTTCATTATTTCCGTGAAACATTTGACTCAGTAACACATATAAGCTTATTATAAAAAGTACGATCTATAGGTTATCTAGAAAATTTGTGACTGGATTGAGGATTGTTTTTGTACGCAGGACGCAGCAACTTACTTTGGGTGGAGAGTCATCGTCAGATGCAGAAGTAACTTCTGGTGTACCAGGGAAGTATGTTGTGATCGTTGGCGTTGACGTTGTATATTGATGACGTTGCAGACAATATTAATAGTAACGTCAGGCATTCTGCAGATGATGCAGTCATCTACAAAGAAGTACTGCCTGAAAGACACTGCAATAAATATTCAGTCAGATCTTGGTAAGATTTCAAAGTGATGCAGATGTTGGCAACTTGCTATAAATGTTCGGAAATGTAAAACTGTGCTCTTCACAAAATGAAAAAGTGTAGTATCCGATGCGTATAGTATCAGTAAGTGCAGTTGGATTCGGTCAACTCATACAAATAGCTGTGTATAATACTTTGTAGGGATATGCAATGGAATGACCACATAGGCTTAGTCGTGGGTAAAACAGGTAGTAGACTTCGGTTTATTGATAGCATACTCGGAAAATGGAGTCACTCTATAAAAGAGACTGCCTACAAGTCACTCGTGGGACCCATCCTACAATATTGCTCAAGTGTGGGACCTGTGCCAAATAGGACTAACAGGTGACATTGAACGTATGCAGACAAAGGCAGCACGAACGGTAACAGGTTTGTTTGATCCATGGGAGAGCGCCACAGAGATGCTAAAGAATCTGAACTGGCAGACTGGTGAAGATCCTGAAAAGGCCTTCTTATGTAATTCCAAAAATTACCTTTAAATGTTGAGTCTAGGAATATACTACAGTCGGCTACGTACCGCTCCCATAGGGATCGTGAGGACTGTATTAGATTAATTCAAGAACGCACGGAAGTATTTAAACCATCATTCTTCCTGAAATGTATACGTGAGTGGAACTGGAAAAATACCTAATAACTGGTACAGTGGGGATGTAACTGTTGTGTTGGCAGTAGAGCCAACACCGTGTTACAACTGGAGGCCGAAATGCACGCGTTTTAGCTCATGCAGGCTGGCGTGAGGAGGGAAGGACTATACTGACGTAAGGTCTGGAACATGACAAGGAATTAGAATTCAGAAAGCGGACGTAATTAGTTTGATACTCAACTTTAATCCATTAATGATGAACGTCGCTTTTCACGGTACATGATTCACAATGTTATCTATTCAGAATACATTCATAGTAACTGAATATGGCGCCTTGCTAGGTCGTAGCAAATGACGTAGCTGAAGGCTATGCTAAACTGTCGTCTCTGCAAATGAGAGCGTATGTAGATAGTGAACCAAAGCAAGCAAAGTCGGCTGTACAACTGGCGCGAGTGCTAGGGAGTCTCTCTAGACTAGACCTGCAGTGTGGCGGCGCTCGGTCTGCAATCACTGATAGTGGCGACACGCAGGTCCGACGTATACTATCGGATCGCGGCCGATTTATAGGCTACCACCTAGCAAGTGTGGTGTCTGGCGGTGACACCACAGTAACCTCTGCCATGCACTTCACACAAGTTTGCAGAGTATAGCTGTAGATGTAGATGTACTATTATTGCGCTTTAAGTAAGGCCCTGTAGTTTAGATTAAATCGAGTTGTATATTTGCTGGGGTTGTTAGAAACTTCCACGACTGAGATAAAGTAGAATGTAATACTAGTCCACAGACGTTAAACAGTATATTATTGTGCCATTGCGATCATTATGAATTAAGAAATTCGTCCTGTATACAATATATAACGACTGATGCCATCTGCCATTGTTTGGGCACATCTGCGTATGTTGTCACCTGTGTCCAACCATGAAATGTACGTTTTTTTAAATTGCATCAATATTGTAAAATCATATTTTAACGATTTATGGAAGTGGTATTGTACAGTTTTAATCAATATTAGGTATTGCATTACGTAATTCGCAACTGTAACGGTATATTTTATTCGAGACGATCGATTTTGGTCTACGATCAGAATATCATCGAGTTCAAAAGCCGACTGAGCTATCCATTGGCGCAAATGAATAGCTGAAATGATTTTTGGACGCGATGATAATCTGATCCTAGACCCAAATCGATAGTCTGCAATAATATATACCGTTATAGCTGTGTATCGCGTAATGCAGTTCTTAACATTCATATTATAATGTTAGAAAGCTGCTCGACAATCATATTATGAACGATTGCGTGGTGTCTACCATCTTGTATTTGTGCATTATGTCGTTGAAACATTAAGTGGATAGGCTAAACACTCTACTCATTTTTTTTCTTGTATTTATGTCACTTGTAGGAGAGGAGAGAGAGATTAAGGGAACCACGAGAACACGTATGTGTCAAAGGAGAAATGAGCTGTCGCCCGAGAAACAGGCACACATGGGCAACATACTAGCCAGAAACCTGAGTAAATATTCAAATCAGCTAGCTGTTGGGGTGCAAACAAGCAAGTCAGTGAGCAACAACGTACAATAGTCACGCTATGCAACCCAACATGTTCTCATCTAGTATTCACGTTTCTGGGACCGCTGAAGGAACCTGCTAGTCTATGCGGGGTGGCAGACCAGGCTCGACTCGATGCTCACATCACCCACTATGGAAGTGAGACGTAGCGAGACGAGTCCTCAACGATCACAGTGTTATTCCTCGAATGGACAGTATGACACTGCCCACGAATGACACCACAGAAGGGTAGTTCCCCGTGCTATGCTTAATCTCATTGCGGGATCACCTCATTCCGGTCAGCTGATAGACATATCCAATCTCTCACCGGCCCACCGAATTACCGCTCTTTGATGTCTGCTACAACAGTTGGAGACGTCCCTGTATCTCATACCCTCCGAAAACCGTGTGCTAAGCGTGTGCCATTGCCTGGTCTAAGGAACAGATTCCATGGAAGTGGAATAACTATATTTTGTCTCCTTTTCTAGGAAAGTTGTCTGACCAGACTTAATTGTTTTATTTACAAAGTGCTTGGTCAGTACGCTATTCTTATTTCGTCATCTACTTTTAGACGTTAGAATAGCTTTTGTCAATACTACTATTGATCAGTTATTCATCTGTTTTTAAAGTATTTTGTTTTTTTTACATAACAGACTTAGTCGACGCAATGATCTTGTTTTAATTTATTTTTTGGAGGACTGAAGAGTCAGCATCTCTTTGACAATACCACTCATGTTGTTGTCATCCTTTCCTTGCTTAAAATACTACTTTGGTCACAATTTTTGTCTTTAAATTAGTTTAAAGGACAAGGACTTAGTTATTTTATTACATCATCAATTTTCAGGTTTTAATATGAACGTCACTATGATATAGATTCATGTGTGTATTCGATAACATCATCAAATTTTCGTGATTTCATGGGGATAATCTATGAATGTATATTCATGTATCTTACTTCATTGTGTTAAAAAAAAGCGAATGATAGGTAAATTGGAGGAAGGCTCACGAAATACTCACACGAATTTCTCGCATTGCTACATGAACGAGCAGCGTTCTATGTGATTCTTCTGCAGAGTGAGGCAGTAAATGCAACACATCAGCACCATGTAGTCTATCCTGTTTCATAATTTCAAATGCTCCATGTTAGAATGTATATCTCAGTTCCTTGTTTTCGAAGTATATCGTGTCTTTTGAGTAGATGGACCAGAAGCAAAGATTTCTGTGCCATTTCATGTGTCACATAGTAGTCAGTTCAGGAACTCTGGCGGGAGTGAGTCAATGAATGTGCAGGTCATGAAATTCAGCTGTTCCCACGTGCTCTGGTCGGAGTTACACACTCGCTTCTGGGTCCTGCTTAGGTGTAGTTTAGATGTAGAGGAGGGTTGTGTTTCGGTACTTCAGCATGCAATTTTGTATAGTTGGATAAGACTGGTGCTTTCTGCATGCGCTAGTCATTCCATTCCTTGGCGAACCGTTCAACGTTTTCGTGTTACAAGCATATTTTCGAATAATATTCATTCAAAGTAACCTCTCGTATCACGAATTTACGACCCGTTATGTGATTTCGTTATTGTTTTGTGAACTGTTATAATCCACGTGCGCAAATTGACTGGCAATATCTAGATACGAATTTTCCATTTGTTAATAGAAATAGGTTATTACATCTGTCTTCCTCTCTCTCCCGTAAAAGGCGAAGGAAACAATTTATAGCTTTCATTATGGCTGTTATCTGGCGGTCAATTAAGTTATAAACTTGTGCATCTTTTGTGATGATGAGCTATATTATTAGTGTGGGACCACAATATTTCTGTAATACTATTTCGAACGTTATAACACTCATTTTCTCAGATTTTAGTATGTGCACTGGTTGATTCAAAAGTCCTATTACAGGCTTCTAGTGGTTGTAGAGAGTATCTAGTAGATAAAATTTCTGTAAGGAACTAATGTCCGGAAAAGTACCGTTTGGATGTAAAATCGGTTTGAAGATCCGATAACTTTCAAATATCCCTCTTCACGGTACGCACACAGCAGAAACAATGAGCTCTGACCTATGTCAAATAGGAGAACATGTCGTGGACAATGTTTCGAGTACTTGTTCCAAGGTTCTCTTCTACCTGAGAAGGACGTCCTCTTCAGAATTGAGAGTGCAGCTCGTCCGTGGACCACCAGTCATCCCTCCTAGTTTCGAACATACCACTTTCTCGCAGCCGTTGTTGTAGTCGGAAGAAGGTGTTAAGTGATATGACAATTACAACAGGATCAGACGACGGCGGCGTCTTCTCAGGTTGTGTTCGTACCGTGAAGGCGTGATTTGAAATTGGTCCGATCTTCAATGTTATTTCATACGCAAACGGTACATTTCCGGTCATGCGTTGCTCAGCACAAGTTAATCTACTAAGACCTCTCTACAACCCGTAGAAGCCTGTAATAGGAACATTCAATCACCCTGTATTTATTTCAGTACAGCATTTCCTTCGCCCGCCCAATAGCAACGTGTTTTTGTTGATTCATATTAATACGATGTTGCCTCATGGGACCTAACTCCATTGTTATGTGTGGTTTGTTTTCATACTAAAGCGTCTATTACCTTTACGGTGGCCACATATACTATCTTTCGTAAGATTTTTCAACAATCAGGCAAGGACGCCGTCACGCAGATCTTGGGATGTGTTGCAGTTCGGTAATTTTCAAGTGTATCACATTTAACTGTTTAGTAATTCGTAACTGATATTTATAACAGATGGCTAGTACGTTTACCCTGCACGAATCGAGCCTATAAGGCAAGATTCGTTACATGTTTGGCTTTTTTTTAGGCAGCGTGTATATGTAATAATCAATCTGCACTAATTAGAAATGCTTCACAGGAAACATTCCCATTGCACTAGCGAAGGTTATCTAAAATTTATTTTAGAAATCAGATTGCGTTATCCAGTGTTCCACATCTGAAAATTTCTTATAAAATTTATGGTGAAACGTAATTTGTTGGAACTTGCATTTATTTCATTCGGAAGTGAACGAATAACGTGCAGATGACCATCGCAGATTCAACGCTTCACACAAGATAAAACTGTTGGTGGCAACGTAAGGCAGGATGTGGAATGCTGGTTGTAACAGTTTAGTACTTCACAGACTGTATTCTATAAATGACCATTCTGACTGTGGTGATGAAATATTAACCCAAAGGTTTGCCATCGTTGTACGTGTATGAGAGTAAGTATTGCAGTTTCTTCAGCGGTGAATTGAAATTTCCAACGTACGAACTTTGATCAGTGTGGTTGAACTAAGATCATAAAAGCATCAGTTAAAATGAAGCGCACTCAGTGCGATAATTGGTGAAGTTTTTGACTCGTAAGGAGAGGTACCATTTTTTTTACAAATTTCGTGGTAAAATAGTTATAAAAGTGTTCCAGGCAGCCTCTCAAAGCTCCATTTTTGAGTAGTGTCAGATTGAGACTTTAGTAGTGAGAACTTACGTTACTATTGTCAATTTGACTCTCTTAACAAACAGACTCGGTTCGAGGTTGCTCCATTTTGGGAGCAGATCCAGATCCTCTGCAGTTGGCTGTTGCTACTTCGACCTCCAGATGCCATGCTAATATTGGTTTTACACAGTATAAGGCACGAGTAAAGTTTACCTGCCAGTGCTGTAAGCAAATGTGGCAAGGCCGGACAGAATAAGCGATGTGGGCAAAGCAACACCGATCACTTTTAGTAGAATGAAGATATAATTAATTTATTTTTTAATTTTTAATGTATTTTTATATACTTTGAGTATTATCGAATTTAGCGAACTCATCATTATTGTGGCTTCCATAAATCGTGTAATAGTGACGAAAAAATGGAATTTGTGTAACACTAGCTAAACCAACTTCAACATGTACAGATAAAATGGAATAAAGTGGATGTGCATTCGAATTTCTAGCAAGGTTTATATGTAATCATACACGGTCCAATCACATTAATGTGACCACCGCCTATGTCCGACGTCAGTGTGCAATAATCATTCACGGACAGCGGGTGGTAGATCTAGCAGTGGAAGCTATGTACAAAGTATTGACCACAGTGCCTGGCGTTGTCCCGGATATTTAATACTTTCCACACAAAGTAATTGACCATGTGTCACAGCGAATTATGTATTGAGTGTATTGAAACATGTATAGCCTATTTCCGCCAAAATACTCGTTAGGGAATCGTGTAGAAATTTAAAGTAAACTGGCCAGGAATTTTTAGAGATTTTTGGTAACAACCTTTCTCCTTTATATGTTACATACATACACGAAAATGTCTGAAGTCAGATTACGAAATCTCATGTAGACAGCGATTTTCCTCTTGCCTTAAACGTAAAATGTCCATAATTTCATCAAGATCTGAAGAAAACTGTAGATTTCTATGAATTACATACAAACAAATGAACCTACAAACAATACAGTGCAGACGCTGTAACGCGGAAACGGAGCGATTTATCTGACGCCCGAAAGGCCATGATCATTGGCTCTCTGGCCAAGGATGAAAGCATTTCCGAAAAGGCTAAGTTTGTAAGCAGTTCGCGTGCACTCGTATTTAAAGTATACCGTGCATGGCTAAATGGCGCTATCCAGAACCGGCCCGAAGCAACGGTGCTGCACCACGAGCCGTAGATGACAGGGATGAACGATGGCTGCGGAGATGTGTACTGGCGAACCGGCGTGCAATTGTCGAGTACTGACTGCCCATATCACTAACAAAAGCGTTTCCTGAATAACTGTTCAGCGAACGTTGCTGCATGTGGGCCACCGCGGCAGGCGCCTGGTTCATGCACCCATTCTGACTGCTGTTCATAGGCGACGAAATCTAGAATTTGCACTGCTGTACCTGAGCTGGTTGTCCACTGAGCAGTGACAGGTGGCTTTTTCGTAAGAATGACGTTTTATGCTCCATCGGACAAAATGCCATTGGCGTGTACGCGTGAAACGTCTGAAAACAAACTCCTATCCTCGGGGACCACTTCCACGCCAACATGCAGTTTTTTTTTCCTTGGCACGATAGTAGCTACCAGCAGGAGAACGCGGCTCACAGTATACATGCACGGTTGGAAGAGCACCAGGCTGAGTTTACCGTATTCCCCTGGCCACCAAACTCTCCGAGTTAAACCTAAACGAGAAGCTGTCGGATCACGTCTATCGGTCTGTTCGCGTCATGGATCCTTAGCCTAACACAGGTAGCCACGGCACTGAAGTCGGCGTCGCTCCACATCCCTGTCGATACGTTTCAGAACGTCACTGACTCTCTTCCTGCATGCAAAAGATGATTATTCACACTTTTGACAGGTGGTCTCATTAAAGTGACTTGACAATGTTGTTTTTACTGTCGTTAGCAGATTCCTTTCAAATTAGTGAATCAAAACCAAGTTACTGGTCTTGGACTAAAGGGAAAATTTCATTTTCGTTGAAATCAAGTAATAACTAAGGAACAGTAGAAGTTATCATTAAAAACTTCAACTTGCATATTCCATAATAAGTTTTCTTTAACTAAAATGTAACAGACTTGTAATGGAATCAGGCGTAATTTGTTGAAGAAGTGAAGGGACCGTGATACCGCACTGTGGTAAATCGTGATACTACATAGAAAGAAGCAAAAAAGTTGATTAACTGGAGATTCTTTTATAGCAACGTTTAATGCATAGGTAATGAATAAATTACTGTGAACGCGTGGGACATATGCTCCTAAGCAATCGATGTCGTCTAAATGGAGTGTCGTAACAACAGCATAGAAAACAACAGCTTGCACAATGCGCCAATTAGAAGAAGCAATTAACGTAACACGGGGAGAAGAGGACAGCGGCGATTCACTAAGCACAGTGCACTGTGTGCATTTAGCCGGGTGTGTACTGGCGCAGGCAGCGACCCTCTCGCGGCATTTCATCTGATGAGCAGTCAGACCACTCAATTTACGCAAATGAACCCCACCTCTCCAAACAATGCCCTCGCCCAGGAGTGCAACCGTGACGTCAATTGAATTAAACATCACCGTGCTCTCGTACGTAGCTTCTTTACATTACCTTTCGAGTCTAAAATTTTTATGCACGGCATCCCTCTGTTAAGTGTAAACTGTCCTTTAGTCTGGTCATTAGTTAAGTAAAATTTATAAAACAGTATTATAAGGATTATAATATCTCGGTAAGCATTTTAAAAGACAATAATTGACTTACCAGTATACAGCAAACAACCTGAGAAGAATAACAAAAGAACAAGAAAGAATTCAGCTCTGGTTCAAAAAGATAGGAATTAGTACTGTTCTCATAACAACAGGAACACTTATTCTAGATCCACGACAATTGTCCAGTGTACTATGAAAACAAAATGAGCAGGGTGTGTCTTGTCCCAAGGAAAAAATCATTCTGAATCCGTAATACTTCCACCATTTCATATACAGACTCCTGTTCTCAAACACGTTGTTAGGAAACTGTATAGCCAAATTTTACTTAGCTGCCAATAACGAGCTTGTGAAAAATGTGACTACTCACGTTTTCTAGAAAATCCAATTAATTTTCCATTGTTCAGGTAACAAGTGGGCATTATAAAACAATAACGGGTAATTCTCTTCAGAGGTGCGTGAGGCTGGTAGCTACGTCACACATGCATTCGAATGTAATATTATTATTCATGCTTTACATCTGCATAATTACGATGATGTGCCAAAACTATATGACCTCTTAAAAGCCTGGTTGTCTACGACTATAATGCAGTATGGCAGCAGTTATGCGTGGCACGAATTCGGAAAGTCCTTGTTAGGTTTCCGGGGCTATGTGGCACTTGGTGTATGCCCGCATGTAACGTAATTCCCGTAAATTACGAGCCGTTGGTTTGTGGGAATGACAACTAGGCCCCGATAACATCCCAGACGTGTTCCATGGGGTTGAGATCTGGCGAATTTTGTAGGTGGGGTCACAATCATGATCCATGAACCACTACAGCTCTATTCTGGCCTTTTGAGACAGACAGTTCACCTTTTTGAAGATGCCATCGCCATCGGGAAAGAAATCAAGCGTGAAGAGATGCAGGTTGTCCGCAGTAACGTTTACGCAGTGAGCAGCTGCGTGGTGTCTACAATCACTACCACAGGTCCCATGGAAGGCCAGATGAATGTCCCCTATAGAAAAGCCACAGCCACAAGATTGAACCTCCTAAATCCCATCCCCAGTCGAGCAGTCATCCCACCTTCACCACAATGATCATTAAAGTCAACCTCGAGATCTCAGATGATGACACAGAATCCAAACTGAGCAGCAACCTGAATATAGAAGTTCAAAAAACCCTTCAAATTAACAATGATCATGGTCCCTCTCATGTCATCCATGTATTTACTGAATTTGAGACCTTCTCCTTAAAGAGGGAGCCCTGATACATCACCACAGCCACAAGTTTGGACTTCCTAAATTCCATCCCCAGTCCTACCACTGTCAAAACTGTGGTCTTTACAGTGATCACCTATCCACAGACTGTAAAAACTCACCTACCTGTTGACACTGCAAAGTCTCCAGTGGGGTCCTACACTAGCTTCCCCTCGTACCTGCAACACCTGCAATGAAACCCACGCCATCTATTCTGTGAAATGCAAAGCCAAGCCTGAACCAACCAAACAGGAACTCACTATCCCAATCCATCCCACTGTTACCGCAACTGATCCAAGTATTTCCCTCCAGCCAACTCCACCGATGAACACATCATCAAATTCATGACTATTGTTCTCCAAAACATTCATCCATTCCAGCGTCCTCACACCCTTAAACGAATCTTTGTTGCTACCTGCTCCATCTCTTGTGTCAACACCCAAGCCGCCTAATCACACAATGAGGTCCATTTCTTCGCCCACCTCATCACCCTTGTTTAAGGTTTGTCTATCCCTAATGCACACATACCACCGCTACTTTCGTAGTAATTGTACGACAGCACTACAAAATCTTGTACCATAGCATATGTTCCCTATCCTCCAGTTAACATCTTTTAATGCATACCCTGTCCCAACACAATTTGCATACCCTTAGTCTTAATGAAACATTCCTCTAACCATGCCACACCTCTCCCTATATCCTCCACCACACAGATAACCCCCTTCCCCTAGCCAGAGGTGGAGCTGCAATTGACCACCACAAGAACATCCCTGTATTTCCACAAACCCTCATGCAATATTCCCACTAGACACCTTACCCTTACCCTCTTTTTCCAAATCATAACCGTTACCTGTGCCACCATAAATTTATGATCTCATCACACTATCCCCTACGACTTCCACACCATCATACATCGCTAGTCGCGTTGGTCTAGCGGTTCTAGGCGCTCAGTCCGGAACCGCGCGACTGCTACGGTCGCAGGTTCGAATCCTGCCTCGGGCATGGATGTGTGTGACGTCCTTAGGTTAGTTAGGTTTAAGTAGTTCTAAGTTCTAGGGGACTGATGACCATAGATGTCCCATAGTTCTCAGAGCCATTTTGAACCATCATACATCATACCTTTTGCCCCTACATTACGGCTGCTGACCTTCCCCGCAGTACTCCAGCAGTGGCATCAGTTTACAGACTCTTTGCAAGCTGACGTTGTTCACATCCCACAACACACCTATACTAAAACCAACACTATCTCCGATGTTGTCCTAGCATCTCCCAACCTTCCTGGGCGTCTTACTGCAGTGATCCTCCATGAGATTGGAAGTGACCACCCACCTGTACTCCTCACAATCTCCTACACACAACCTCATCCCTGTGGACCCATCGTAATCACCTTCCAAGAGGTTTGCAGAACTACTCCCATTCCAACTGGAATGCCCACTGGTAATCCATAGAAAGCCAGGCTGGAAGCTACTCCATGGCCTTCCAACATGCGAGGTGCCGGGGCTAGCAGTGTATTTAACACTAAATTCTTCTAGAATCTACATATGCAAATGATGCTCTAAGCCCCCCCCCCCTATTCTAACTCCGACTTTTGCTGTTGCACATGGATTAAAAAGATACGCGAACTGATTGTAATCAACCCTGAAAGTGGAGTAGAAAAGAGTTTGGCACCTGCAATAATTTAATTTGATAAATAAGTTAAATAAAGGAAGGTTTCATTAACGTAGTGAGAAATGATAGGGTTGCTCTACCGATTAACAGAATGAAAGTTCTGTCCAAAATAACCATATGATTTATTAAGACTAAACACAAAATAATAAACAAAAACACATGAAACATTTACAATACATCAAATTGGCTCAAATTGGATACTCAAATAAACGCTGTGAAGGTGAAGTTGTCCCTAAACTAGATTGTGACGTTTATGACGAAGTGGTATGTGGAGCCAATTCCTTGCAACTCAAATCTTAAGAGAGACACACAGCTAACCCAACATTAATTGCTGCTACATTAGTGAGAACTCAGACAATGAACACCCTAGATAGAACAAAGTTAGAAAAGACGAACAGGCGCGCTCTGCTGAGCTCTGATTATCGCCTAGCAAAAATGCCTGCTTTGCCGGTGCTGCGGACGTACATTATCAAGCTGTCTTCTTAGCTGCAAGGACACGATCTGGCGTACTGGAAGCGATGGCTGGTTGCTTCTACGTCCAGTCGTGGGGATGATAATGTCGCGAGTATAGCCCGAAACAAGTTGTCCTGGTCTGGTTGTTCCAGACTAAAGACTTCCTATCAATAGAAATGCGCCTCTGAGGGAGACGAAGAAGGCTCGCCACACAATCACTGATGGTACAGTGATTGATTTTCACAAGCGAAGTCACACAGTAACTCCGATACAGTCAACTTTAGCCAAAACTGCCCAAGACAGACAACATAGGCCGCTTGTACGCAGAACACTCAATTGCCAACTGTACTCGGAAAGTTACGTTGAAGTCGAAATTTCAGCAACTTCGTTAAACAGTTACAATCAAATAAAAGTATATTAGGCAGCCAACGGAAAGCAGGCTGTCCAGAGCAGCGACAGCTCAGTGTTGTAACCTACTCCGACTGAAAGGCGAGAGCCGACTACCCCACAAGAGCACCCGTACGAACCGAACACAGAACATTCCCTCCCCCACGACAGTGGCTGTGGTTAACCGTTCCAATCAGCAACTCGAAAACCGGCGGAAAATTCCACTCTATTGCCGGAGCACTACCATTCCACCAATGGAGATTCTTGGCGCCAATTTCTGCGCCGATTTTGCTACGTCACGTAGCTATGCCCTGAGCAAGCCAATCACAGTTACGATTTTGCAGAAAGCGCGGGAATTTGCCCGCCACAACTGCCTGGGTACACAAGTCATTCCCACGCCTCGCTGGTAGCCCGCCAGAAAGTGTTCTCGCTAAGTTTCTGCGATGTAACGGAACATCTAGCTCAGCCGCTCCTTCAGGCTTCTCCGGGCGTGTCTGCCGCTATTCTACAATGTCGGCGTCTGGAAAGCATTCACTCAACTCCCTCACACCCGTCGTCTTACCCTTTCAAGATCAGCAGAGCCCGCCTGTCACCGGACCACCCAGGCGACGAGAGACGCTGCATGGGAAGTCCACGTGTGAAGGAATAGCAACTTTCCACTGCATGAAATTAGAGAGGAGAATCGTAAGATAGAAATATGAGAGGGGGCTCATGCCACCTCTCAAACAACATGACGTTGTCCCTCATGCTACATACCTGCAGTAGACATTGTCAGACGCAATATGCACCCACAATCATACCAAGACCATATATCCTCACTAACCCACCCTCCATCACAAGCTTTTCTGCTCCTCTGAGAATTCCTACTGCATTTACCACTCCTCCTTCCAGAGTCCTGAAAGGGATACACTCACACACCACCGGCAAATACACAGACATATCAGAAATTTGCTCAAATGGCTCTGAGCACTATGGGACTTAATTTCTGACGTCATCAGTCCCCTATAACTAAGAACTACTTAAACCTAAGTAACCTAAGGACATCACACACATCCATGCTCGAGGCAGGATTCGAACCTGCGACCGTAGCGGTCGCGCGGTTCCAAACTGTAGCACCTAGAACCGCTAGGCCACATCGGCCGGCTCAGGAATTTGTTAAATATACAGGGTGTTTCAAAAATGACCGGTATATTTGAAACGGCAATAAAAACTAAACGAGCAGCGACAGAAATACACCGTATGTTGCAATATGCTTGGGACAACAGTACATTTTCAGGCAGACAAACTTTCGAAATTACAGTAGTTACAATTTTCAACAACAGATGGCGCTGCGGTCTGGGAAACTCTATAGTACGATATTTTCCACATATCCACCATGCGTAGCAATAATATGGCGTAGTCTCTGAATGAAATTACCCGAAACCTTTGACAACGTGTCTGGCGGAATGGCTTCACATGCAGATGAGATGTACTGCTTCAGCTGTTCAATTGTTTCTGGATTCTGGCGGTACACCTGGTCTTTCAAGTGTCCCCACAGAAAGAAGTCACAGGGGTTCATGTCTGGCGAATGGGGAGGCCAATCCACGCCGCCTCCTGTATGTTTCGAATAGCCCAAAGCAATCACACGATCATCGAAATATTCATTCAGGAAATTAAAGACGTCGGCCGTGCGATGTGGCCGGGCACCATCTTGCATAAACCACGAGGTGTTCGCAGTGTCGTCTAAGGCAGTTTGTACCGCCACAAATTCACGAAGAATGTCCAGATAGCGTGATGCAGTAATCGTTTCGGATCTGAAAAATGGGCCAATGATTCCTTTGGAAGAAATGGCGGCCCAGACCAGTACCTTTTGAGGATGCAGGGACGATGGGACTGCAACATGAGGCTTTTCGGTTCCCCATATGCGCCAGTTCTGTTTATTGACGAAGCCGTCCAGGTAAAAATAAGCTTCGTCAGTAAACCAAATGCTGCCCACATGCATATGGCCGTCATCAATCCTGTGCACTATATCGTTAGCGAATGTCTCTCGTGCAGCAATGGTAGCGGCGCTGAGGGGTTGCCGCGTTTGAATTTTGTATGGATAGAGGTGTAAACTCTGGTGCATGAGACGATACGTGACGTTGGCGTCATTTGAACCGCAGCTGCAACACGGCGAACGGAAACCCAAGGCCGCTGTTGGATCACCTGCTGCACTAGCTGCGTGTTGCCCTCTGTGGTTGCCGTACGCGGTCGCCCTACCTTTCCAGCACGTTCATCCGTCACGTTCCCAGTCCGTTGAAATTTTTCAAACAGATCCTTTATTGTATCGCTTTTCGGTCCTTTGGTTACATTAAACCTCCGTTGAAAACTTCGTCTTGTTGCAACAACACTGTGTTGTAGGCGGTGGAATTCCAACACCAGAAAAATCCTCTGTTCTAAGGAATAAACCATGTTGTCTACAGCACACTTGCACGTTGTGAACAGCACACGCTTACAGCAGAAAGACGACGTACAGAATGGCGCACCCACAGACTGCGTTGTCTTCTATATCTTTCACATCACTTGCAGCGCCATCTGTTGTTGAAAATTGTAACTACTGTAATTTCGAAAGTTTGCCCGCCTGAAAATGTACTGTTGTCCCAAGCATATTGCAACAAACGGTGTATTTCTATTGCTGCTCGTTTAGTTTTTATTGGCGTTCCAAATATACCGGTCATTTTTGAAACACCCTGTATACATACATAATTAGAGTTGCACACGTAAATGTGAATTAACTTGGTGAAGTACTACTTGAGATTTTTGGTAACAACTTTTCGACTTTATATATTACTCATTTATATATTATATGTATTGTAAATAATTTTCTCTGCCTCGTGATGACTGGGTGTTGTGTGCTGTCCTTAGGTTAGTTAGGTTTAAGTAGTTCTAAGTTCTAGGGGACTGATGACCATAGATGTTCAGTCCCATAGTGCTCAGAGCCATTTGAACCATTTGTAAATAACTATAAAAAGGCATATGCTTAGTCGAATGCCACATTATCTCGAAATTTCAAGTGAATTGACTGACTACTTTTCAGATTTTACAAGGACAAACATTCACAGGATAAAATTTTATTTCTATCCATCGACCCAGCCCAGATTCGCATAGGTAGCATTATTAAGTATCTGTGGCTACAATACTTGGCTGGTGTTGTGTATTTTGTCTGCGGGTCACGAGTAAAAGTCAGAGAACTACGTTAAGTTGGTGAATATCGTCGCATTCACGAAACACGTGATGTAAGCAGCACACGCCAGTATAGCGTGATGTAGATAATATGTTTACAGTCAACGTAAATATTGTATGCAGATCGTGGGTATTTGTCTGTGTGAGTGATTCAGTACGTTTCGAAGACTAACTGACGTTACACAAATAAAAGAAAGAAAATAAGCAGAAACACACATCATCTACATGTTTAGTCGTGTTACAGCTCTGCATTTGTAAAGCTTAGCACTCACTGTGTCGCACAAAATGGTTCAAATGGCTCTGAGCACTATGGGACTCAACTGCTGAGGTCATTAGTCCCCTAGAACTTAGAACTAGTATAACCTAACTAACCTAAGGACATCACAAACATCCATGCCCGAGGCAGGATTCGAACCTGCGACCGTAGCGGTCTTGCGGTTCCAGACTGCAGCGCCTTTAACCGCCTTGCCACTTCGGCCGGCTGTGTCGCACATCTCAGCCTTTTGACGAGGTGGTTTTATTGGTCATATTTATTACGATACTTCACAGCTGAGTGACTCACTGCGCGTTGTTTGAAAAATTTGCTGTGAATTACGAGTGTGAATTGGGACTGCTAATCTGAGGGAGACAGCAATTGGCGATCGGACATTTTCGTCATATTTCGAAATGCGTCCCTCAACCATCTGTCGAAGTATTTCGAAATCTCATGCTTGCGTCAACAAGAAATTTCTGAATGCCATTGAAGAAGATTGTGCACATGTCTTTACGATCTTCAGTAGGTCTAAATCCTTTTCTCGCCAGTGGAGATTCATTTACCAGTCTTCTGCATAATTTGAAAGTGCCCAAACAAATAATTTCTTTCACACCACCACGCATAGAGTCATGTCCGCATCTTATTTTTACACAAGGAAATCAGGAAGCTATATAAGAGTCATTTGCTGCGCTGCAGCAAAACGTACTTTATCTAAACGAAGTAAAGATTCATCCCTTTACTCTACACAGAAATAGTTGAAAACCACAGGTTTTAGACTCGCATCTTTTTCTCGCAATGCAATGGTTCTGAAAACATTACATTCAATTGGATGTTAGTTAGGTTACTTACATATCCCTAACCAGATATCAAACTGGGAATGGGTAGCTACACTGTAACGTGGAATCCGATCCACCTTCTGTTTCTGGCATATCTCTGGGTTTAATTGCAGAGTGAAAAATATTGAGGCACCCGTCGCTCGATTCTACAACTTTCAAGGTTTTAGTCAAACTCCCCATCGCAGCACCGTTTCTCCAGCTACGAATAATCTCTGCTGATCTCTCGAGTTATGGCTGCTATTCAGTAGACGGCTGTAGCACCGTTTTCACAGATTAACTTTAATTCATCATCAAGCGGACAGTTTGTACGAAATGTTAATAAACTGCACACAAGAACCTTCTTCGTGAATCAGTGTATCGACTAATGATAACTGCATCAAAAACCCTACAGCAACCCTGAAATTAGGCTGCAGATACAGACGAACTCTACGACCCGACTTCAGTTTTTATATATAGAGAGAGAGGGAGAAGAGAAGATGCTACAACTATCGTCTATACGTCTCGTACTCCAGTTCCCACCATCATCAAATGGAGCACGTCCTCTCACCCCTCCCCCCCCCCCACACACACCTATTCCCAATTACCTACACTATCCTCGCCCACAACAGCAGTAACCCATGGATCTGTCTCATCCCTAGCTCCGCCTATATTTTCTCTTTCAGCCATGACTCATCATCTTCCACATCTACCAATGCTGCACACATAACAGCCTGCCGAGCTGCAGCTGCCTCAGATGACATCATGGCATCACCCCATTAAGCCTCATCACATCAGACAATGCATACTGTGCTGAAGGACCTGCAACATTCAAAGGTAACCCACACAACATCACATACCGCCAACCCCCTTCCCACAACCATCCTTCCTTCCAACAGCCATTAAAACGCCAAGAAAACATCAAAACACCAATTTCAGTCCTACTCACACACAGAAAACTACAAACTGATCCCGACGACGCCCAGTGTATGGACACAGCACCTGCCCCTCCAACATCTTCTCCTACCATCCACATCTTTGTCATCTTCAACCCAGATCTGAAGTTCCTCAAACACAAACCCTCATCTGTGAAATCAAAAAATACTCTCTAAGCCTCCAAATATAGTAAATTATCCCTATAGAAGACTATGTATTACTTAAGCCCCTCAGCCCCAACTTCCTCAGTGACCTCTCCAAAATTCCTCGTGTTATCTTTGGTCCCAAAGCGTCTTCAAGAACTATTATCACAGTATGAGACACCACACAATGCCAACATCCCCGTCATCTTCCTACCTTCACCACTGTGATAACTAAAGTAAATCTTGAGATCACAGATGATGACATACAATCCAAACTGAGCAACAAAATGACTTTAGAAGTTCAAACAACCCTTCAGATCAACAATGATCATCGTTCCTCTCACCTCATCCTTGTGTTTACTGAACATGCCACCGTCATAGACTTTCTCGTGAAGGAGGGAGGCCTGATGTATCACCACTGCCACATGGTTGAACCTTCCAGAGCTCATCATCAGTCCTACCACTGTTAAAACTGTGTTCTTTACAACGATCCACTAACCAGAGGTTGTAAAATCGCAGTTTCCCACCGTCACTGCAGTGTCTCCCATTTCCTTAAATGATGCCCTAAACTAGTTTCCCACCCTACCTGCAATGAATCCCACCCCACGTATTCTGCAAAATGCAAAGATAGGCGACAACCAACCAAACAAGAACTCGTTGTCCCAACCCATACCATTGATAGGCCCACTGATCCCAGCATTTCCCTCCAGCCAACCCCAATGCTGAAGATATCATCAAATTAATGACTATTGTTCTCCTAAAAATTCCACACACCCCTCAACAAATCTTGGCTGCTACCCACTCCGTCTGTCATCTCAACACCCAAGCTGCCTAATCACACAATCACGTACACTTATTCTTCACACACCTCAACACCCTAGTTTAAGGTTTGTCCAGCCCTCATGCACACATACCATGGCTAATTTCCTCATAACTGCACGACAGCACTACAAAATCTTGTACCACAGCATCTCCTCCCTATCCTCCAATTAACATCTTTTAATGTATACCCTGTCCCAACACAATCTTCATACCCTTAGCCTTAATGAAATGTTCCTCTAACCCTCTCACACCATCCAAACCTCTCCCTATATCCTCCACCACACAGATAGCTGCTTTCCGCTAACCAGAGTTGGATCTGTAATTGGCCACCACAAGAATACCCCTGTGTTTACACAACCCTCATGCAATATTCCATTTGAGCACCTCATCCTTACCCTCTTTTTCCAAACCTTAGCCATTACCTCTGCCATCAACTACATCTGACCCAATTACCTATGCCCTATGAAATCCTCACCCATATAGATCCTGATAGTCGATCCCATGCAGAACTCCAGGGGTGGCATCAGTTTACTGACTCTTTGCAAGATGACATTTTCCTACCCAACACCACACCCATACTAAAACCAACATTACCTCTGATGTTGTCTTTGCATCTCCCAACCTCCTTGGACGCATCACTGCAGAAGTTCTCGATCTATTTGGAAATGACCACCTACCTGTACCCCTCACCATCTCCTACACAACACCTCATCACTGTGCACCCATCCCAATCTCCATCAACGTGATATCGAAAACCACTCCCATGTTTGTTGAACTGCCCACTGCTAATCCATAGGATGGCAGAATGGAAGCCAATCTGTGACCTTCCAACAAATGACAGTATTCCTCATGCCACATCCTTTCTGCAACAGACATTTTAAGACACTCAAACCACCCACATTCCTGCAGATCATATATCCTCACCACCCTACCCTCCCTCACAAGCCCTTCTAATCCTTCGAGAATCCCATTGTATGTACCACTCCTCCTTCCAGAATCATGACAGGGATACTCTCATACGCCACCATCAAATTCAGAGACATATCAGGAATTTATTAAATGCAAGAAAAGTGTGGGGTTGCCCCAGACATCCTCCACACTCAACATTAATCTCACCATTAACTCTTCTGAGTACTTTAAAACATTCCATGGACTCACTGACAATAAGCCCATTTCTCACTACCCACTTCTGCATGAAAATCATTCCTTACCTGACAATCTGAGCAAAACTAACCATTTTACATCCTATCTGTGTGATATATTCTTCATTCCTCATGACCTACATTTTAATTACTCATTTTTCCCTACCATCCACCAACATACAATTACCACTGTCCCAACCCTGGCTCCCAGCTTCCAGTACTTGGACAACATACCATAATCAGAATTAAAACACTAATTACAGCATGTGACATACAACAAGTATCCACAAAAAACGTAACCTTCCCCTGGCCACATCTGCATTACTTACCAACACCACAAAGAATGTCCTCTCTCATTTCTTGTCAACCTTGCAACCCTTTACACCACTATCCATGGGTTACTAGCCTAAACAATGGAAAACAACCAGTATCCTACTTTTCCTCAACTCACACAAACCTCCTACTGATACCTCCTCCCACTACCCCATCTGCCTGACCTCAGTGTTTAGCAAGGTCTTTGAATCCTTCCACTTCAAAACATCTATCAACATTTGAACCAACACGACCTTCTTCCCATTAACCAGTGTGGCTTCCATCACAGTTTTTCCTCTGATGACCAGCTCTTGCACCTCACCCATCTGCTTTTCCATCAACTCATCTCATGTAAATCTGCTATTTTCGTTTCCTTGACCTAGAAGAAGCCTACAACCATGTATGGCATTCTGGCCTCCTTTCCAAACTCCAAACACATATTTCCAGTTAACTCTCTTCTCCTTATTGCACGCTTCCTATCTAATTGACCATTCTTTGTCACCATTAACAATTCCAATTCCCATACCTTCCACTCCACTGCAGGAGCACCCCAACGCTCCATCCTCATTCATTTCCTTTATATCCTCTACACTGGTAATAGACCCAAACCACCTTCACCAGTCCACCTCCTTCAGCATGCCTACACTCAAATTCGAACGATCCCTCAAAATCCGCCTCAGTAAGTTTATCTCCTGGTATAACCAATGGCTCCTCAAAATCAACGCCTCCAAAACCCAGGCAATAATTATAGGTCGCACCACCCACACTTTCCACTTCTATGACTTCTATCTTATCGTTTGCGACTGTCCTATCCAGGTAACTGAAACACTAATATATCTTGGTCTAACCCTTGACCGGCAATTAACATGGAAAACCTCACGAAATAACCATCCAACTGAAAGCCCATAATAGACTAAAACTACTAACAGGCCGAACTTGGTGATTACAGCCCTCCTCTATTCTTCATACCTACAGAATCCTGATCCGACCCATTCTCTGCTATGCAAATGTTGCATGGATATCTGCTCACCAGAGTTCTATGAGTCCCTCCAAATCCTTGAACGCCATGCACTATGGCTCGTTTTCGACATTTTCCCACATGGATCCTCTACCATCTCACCAAATTCTCATTTCTCCTCACCCACAATGAAAACCTCTGCATTTCCTACACTATTTGCATACTAGATTCCAACCACCCCATTGTCTCCCCTCTAATCACCAACGCTGGTATGCTGCTGAACCTTCACAAAAGGCCCCCTCTGTCCCTACACCTATACTCATTCCACATCCTATCCTAACACAACTTCAACCAACTCCCGCTCCCAAACAATCAAGTCCAACCAAATATTTATCCCTGCCACCAACTTCAATTCTTCCACACCTGTCCCACTCCACATCAGTGCTCGTCTCTCCTTTTCTCTCTTCATCCATTGACATCCCTTTTCTCTTCTAATCACTAATCTACTCACACAACGTACTCCTCCTCACCATCTGTCTTTCCCACAGATCGTTTCTCCACAATCCACCTCAACTTTTACCTACCATATCTACACATTTCCTAGTTAACAGACCTCTGACATCTATCGTTGTACCTACACACTTAAATCCTATCGAGCATAACCTCTTCTCTGACAGTACTTCTCATCCTGTGCAGGTCCTTCTGATTTCATGTGAAAGTGAAGAACTTCAGTGTTTTTGTCAGCACAATTTCACCTTCCTGTGATGAGGTTTTAAAATGTATATGTTTTCGTTTTTTTAAGCTGTCCACCTTTGATTTTTAATTTAAAATGGAAAATAAGCCACATATTTTGTTTCTAATCCTCATCATATATATATATATATATATATATATATATATATATATATATATATATATATATGTAATTTAGTTGGCTGAAGAGCAGAACAGTGTACCGCTGACAGCCCATACCCCATTCATATGGGACGAGGGGGATGAAATAACAACAAAGAGAAAAAACTGGAGATGATATCCCTACAAGAGTCCTTTACGAATTCATTAAATTCCCACTTCCCATCATTCACACTGAACACCTCTGATCAGTCTACATCATCCACAAAATCGACTTGCATAATCCTATAGCTTCCCCTCTGCTTTCCAGTTCTGATATGCTGGCATGCATTTGCCAACACATCCCACCAATCCTACACCTACACACCCTCCACATACTCTCCCACAGAAAATTCAACGATTTCCTCCTTCCAGATCATGAACTTCGCCCTTATATTTACCCATACTACCAGCTGGAAGTCCACCCCAGCCATTCTACCTCAGCAAAGCTAACTCTCCCTCCTCTACTCACATTTCCTTACCCCTCCTTTTTTCTCTGTCTGCCTTTCTTTCCCCACTCCATTTTTCCTAACAACTTTTAGTCACACCAATACAGCCCTCTACTTCACCTCTTTTTCTGTCCCAACAGCAACTCTTACCCAATCGATACCCTGCACCAGACCTCCACCCTTGTTTCACCACTTTCCTGCCCTCCTCACTGGCAATCCTTTTCCCCTTCGACAGCAAACTCCCTATCTTAGTGCAAGCCCTAGCAGTTTTCAGTGGCAGGTAACTGCGTCTTTCAAATATCAGTGTTTTAGGATCATGTTTTAAATGTTTTTAAATGTGCTCTGATTGTGTTTCGTTTTATCTTTTATTGGTTCAAATGGCTCTGAGCACTATGGGACTTAACATCTATGGTCATCAGTCCCCTAGAACTTAGAACTATTTAAACCTAACTAACCTAAGGACATCGCACAACTCCCAGTCGTCACGAGGCAGAGAAAATCCCTGACCCCGCCGGGAATCGAACACGGGAACCAGGGCGCGGGAAGCGACAACGCTACCGCACCACCACGAGCTGCGGACTTATCTTTTATTGTTACTGTTTATAATTATAAGTGAAAGAAGTCCTATCTGTCATATATGTCTGCGCAAATCTTTCGTTTTATTCTTACCTCTAAGAATTTGTAAATTCATTTTAATATCTCACCTTTCTGTCCTTATTTTCTCGTTATGTTTAACTGTCAGTTGACTGAAGAGCAGGTTGACTACACCGCTGACAGTCCTCCCCCTGCCCATCTGAGGCATGGGAGGATGAATTAACAATAAAGAGACAACAATAAGATGATATGTTAATGAAAATGAGATGTATGTCGAGAAATTGTTTTTCAGGGACTAAGAGTTTCCGCCTTCAGAGGATGGAAAAATCGCAGATTAACAAAAATGTTGCTCTAAATGTATAAAATTTATGTTTTTCTTTAAAGGAAGTGAGTCGAAAACAAATACTAAACGTGCATAATACATCTACGTGCAATAGAGCCACATATATTGTGTTCCTGGGTGTAACAGGGTGGCACTGGGACACACTTGAGGTAGAAGTGGAAGGGGAAATACACTCCTGGAAATGGAAAAAGGAACACATTGACACCGGTGTGTCAGACCCACCATACTTGCTCCGGACACTGCGAGAGGGCTGTACAAGCAATGATCACACGCACGGCACAGCGGACACACCAGGAACCGCGGTGTTGGCCGTCGAATGGCGCTAGCTGCGCAGCATTTGTGCACAGCCGCCGTCAGTGTCAGCCAGTTTGCCGTGGCATACAGAGCTCCATCGCAGTCTTTAACACTGGTAGCATGCCGCGACAGCGTGGACGTGAACCGTATGTGCAGTTGACGGACTTTGAGCGAGGGCGTATAGTGGGCATGCGGGAGGCCGGGTGGACGTACCGCCGAATTGCTCAACACGTGGGGCGTGAGGTCTCCACAGTACATCGATGTTGTCGCCAGTGGTCGGCGGAAGGTGCACGTGCCCGTCGACCTGGGACCGGACCGCAGCGACGCACGGATGCACGCCAAGACCATAGGATCCTACGCAGTGCCGTAGGGGACCGCACCGCCACTTCCCAGCAAATTAGGGACACTGTTGCTCCTGGGGTATCGGCGAGGACCATTCGCAACCGTCTCCATGAAGCTGGGCTACGGTCCCGCACACCGTTAGGCCGTCTTCCGCTCACGCCCCAACATCGTGCAGCCCGCCTCCAGTGGTGTCGCGACAGGCGTGAATGGAGGGACGAATGGAGACTTGTCGTCTTCAGCGATGAGAGTCGCTTCTGCCTTGGTGCCAATGATGGTCGTATGCGTGTTTGGCGCCGTGCAGGTGAGCGCCACAATCAGGACTGCATACGACCAGGCACACAGGGCCAACACCCGGCATCATGGTGTGGGGAGCGATCTCCTACACTGGCCGTACACCACTGGTGATCGTCGAGGGGACACTGAATAGTGCACGGTACATCCAAACCGTCATCGAACCCATCGTTCTCCCATTCCTAGACCGGTAAGGGAACTTGCTGTTCCAACAGGACAATGCACGTCCGCATGTATCCCGTGCCACCCAACGTGCTCTAGAAGGTGTAAGTCAACTACCCTGGCCAGCAAGATCTCCGGATCTGTCCCCCATTGAGCATGTTTGGGACTGGATGAAGCGTCGTCTCACGCGCTCTGCACGTCCAGCACGAACGCTGGTCCAACTGAGGCGCCAGGTGGAAATGGCATGGCAAGCCGTCCCACAGCACTACATCCAGCATCTCTACGATCGTCTCCATGGGAGAATAGCAGCCTGCATTGCTGCGAAAGGTGGATATACACTGTACTAGTGCCGACATTGTGCATGCTCTGTTGCCTGTGTCTATGTGCCTGTGGTTCTGTCAGTGTGATCATGTGATGTATCTGACCCCAGGAATGTGTCAATAAAGTTTCCCCTTCCTGGGACAATGAATTCACGGTGTTCTTATTTCAATTTCCAGGAGTGTAGGTTGCCAGATTGTATTCATGCACTTCCCTCCTTCATAGGTCTGCAAACTGAAGATCGAGCAGGTGAGTCCCCACTCTGTCTACCCAATAAATCTACTGCAGGGGTTCCCACAAAGTTATATGGAAACTCTACAGCACACCTTATGGAACACTGGCGACACAGTGCGCTGGCTTTTTTTAGTATTTATTGGATTGCCATTCCTCCCTGGAGTGAGTGGGCTGGCACCAGCTTAGTACACCGCTCTTCAGCCTACATAAGTTTTAAGAAACATAATAAGAAGACAATAAATAATAAAAGCAGGCGATAAAGACCGTGAAATTTAAATTGTAAAATGGCGGTTAATTGGTGAAGTTAAAATGTAAAACAAGAGTTGGCGATGCTAATTAAAGCACACAGTAAGCAGACAGGTACAATAGTATACAGGCAATTAAAAAAAACAGTGCGACAGGGGTTTCTGTTTGCAAGCGATAAAAAATCACACCTAGGGACAGTACGGTTACTGTCCACTATACTTCAGAAAATATGCACAACACTTAACACTCACTTAAAACACTGCACTAAAAAGTTGGCACAGAGATAACACACCACAGCCGAGGGGAGACTGGGGGGAGGGTGACCCAAACAGATGAGAGGAAAAAAGTGGGAGGAGAGGAAAAAGCCATGGGGGAGAAGGAGCCGATGGAGGGAGAGGACTCATAAAGGGGGGGGGGCAGGGCAGACACCAGAGGGAGTGGGGAAAGGCAGAGGAGAGGATTGCAAAAGGACTCAAGGGAGAGAAGGAACTCAAAGAGAGGGTAGGTGTGGAAGAGGGAAAAACAGGATGGGAGGGGGGCAAGAGGACAGAGGTCGGGAGGTGGAGGTGAGGATCAGTGTTGATAGGATGGATAAATGGAGGGAGAGAGGCCATCATCTGGGAGGGGGAGTTGACAGAAGCCACCTTGGGAAAGGAGATGAAGGGTGTAGAGGTGGAGGGTAGATGGGACACAACAATGAAGGTGTGGCAGTGTGTGGGGGTTGGAGAGAAGAGGAGCAGCCAGGGGATGGGTGGTATTAAGTCTGTGGGAGCTGTAGAGGACTCGGATATGTTCGAGGAAAAGGAGCAGATGGGGGAAAGGAATCATGTTATAGATAATCCCTATGGGGGGAACGAAAGGGGCGTATACGGAGGGTGAGGTGGAGTGCAAGTGTGCTGACATGCCTGGGGAGTGTTTATTTGGCACAAAATGTGTTAACAGTATGAGTACATGGAATGCAGATATGAGTTACTAATAAAACTAACGCAGGTAACGCGTATGAACAGAATCTATGTAAATTTGTGCACACTGTTCTACTCTATTAGTGGAGAAATTGATTTTTATCAGCCTGTACAGTAGCTGTAGTGTTCTTCCGGGAAATTTATCTTTCCCCATCACCAGTGCTGCTCGCCCTGTCAGTTTACAGGCAGACTAAACCTCCCCAGAATAATGCGAGTAGATAAAATAACTTCACTGAATTCTTTTTATATAGTGCAGAAGTTTCCAGTTTATTGAATGAGTACTTATTTGCAGTTTTTAAGTGAGCTTTTATGTTAAAATACGCCCCTGCGTGTTTCATGTGTAAGTATGATGCCGTCAGAGACCTATGTAGTGTCAATGGGAAACGGATTGCACTCAAATGCGTCACGTTGCGGCAGTCTATCACTGTTAGCGTATTATGATACCGTGTAATTCTATTTTAGTCAGTTGGTGGTGAATTAATGAGTGAGCAAAAATTACTGGCAGACTGGAAAAATTTTTTCCATTCAAAAATTGCTGAAACTTACAGAGAGGGCTGCACTGAGTGGAGTCACTTATCACACATACAAGTATATCTTCTAAGATGAGTGAGAACATATCTGATGCTGTGGGATCGATTATGTTCGAGTTTAGAACACTAATCTGCTGTAATGCATTGTTTGACTTATGATGAAATATCTGAAGTTATATAACATCTATGAGACCTATTTCTGTTGCAGAGGGAGACAATTCAAGTGTCTGGGTCTCTTCAGATTTTGGGAGAGCTGGGGCTGGAGTGATGCATTTGCTACCTCTCATGCTGCACAAAGTACGACGCCTATTCGGAAAGTAAGGTCCTATTGGTGGCGAAATGGGAACCACAGTGAAAATCAAGAATGTTATATCTCAAACAGTTTGCTATACCTTTCAGCTACTTCTCTACATAGTCGCCGCTCCGACATAGATATTTGTCGTAGCGTGGTACCAACTTTCCAATACGTTCGTCATAGAAGGCAGCCGCTTGTGCTTTCCACCACTTCTCTACGATGGTCTGCAATTCGTTGTCTGAGCCAAAATGTTGTTTTCATACACAGCGGTTCTCGTGAGCAGAGATGAATATTAGAGGCAGCAAATTCCGGGCTGTATGGTGAGTGATCAAACACGAAAACGCTGTAGGGGCGTCGTCATTAGCGCTTCAGTGTACGGCCGAGAACTGCCATTAAGACGGAATCTCATGACACCTACTTTATGTGGTGTGCATTAACTCAGGCGAAACCTCGCATTACGCACCCATATTTGGAGGGATACACTGTTTTTCTAGTCACCTTTACGATATCACTCTGTGCTCAGAACTGAAAAGAGAGACGTGACACGACCGACAGGCATACTAGGAGACACTGCCCAACACACATGTGCAAAGCTTCATCGGATTTTCACGGTCGTTTCCATTTCGTGACCTTTCGGACCTTACTATGCGAATAGCCCTCGTAGTACCGTGTGCAGAGATAAACGAAGATTCTGTCCATATGTATTACGTATGCTAATGTTATTAGTAACTCGTATCTGGATTCCACGTAGCATTAACACATTTTGTTCCAATGATACAAAATTAATATTTATTATTAAATGAGGCAGGTTAGCCTGCTGGTGTTGCCGAGCGGTTCCAGGCGTTTCAGTTCTGCCTCGGGCATGGATGTGTGTGATGTCTTTAGGTTAGTTAGGTTTAAGTAGTTCTAAGATTCAGGGGACTGATGACCTCAGATGTTAAGTCCCATAGTGTTCAGAGCCATTTGAACCATTTGAGGCAGGTTACAAACAAATATTAAATTTTTGTACCACACCTAAGTGCAGAAGAGCCGTATTTAGAATAAATTGTGTTCCAGGGTGCAACAGGGTGGAGGGAGGAGATCTGTGGGATAGGATCGTGAGGGAAGGTTTTCATCGTATTGTGTTCATGCACTTCCCTCCCTCACTGGTCTGCAAACTGAAGATCTAGCAGGTGATTTCCCAGTCTGTCTATCCCATTACGTCACACGAAGCGACTACAGGTTAGTTCACAAAGTTATGGGGGCCCTCCACAGTAGTCCTTGTCTATCACCGACGGCGGAGTGCGCAGACGTGCCCACTACCAGCGACCAACAACGGTTAAATTAATGTGTCCTTGACGAGGAATCACCAGCCACCAACAATTGCGCCAAAGTCGTTGCCACAGCGTTTGACAGAGCAGTAGGTGAATGAAGCATCGCTCTGGGGGACACATCGGGTAGTAAGAGGCCACGTAATGTTTACAAGTAACCTAGGGATCTAGTTGCTTACGAAATGAAGATGAATATTTTGTAAGTAGTATTCAAGTTATTGTGTTTAGACTGTTATCCATTCATGTAATCCATAATTTCGTAATTTTGGTTGTAATATTGTATGTGCCAAATGTTTGTATTGTTTAAGGAACGCTGCATGTATCAAAATGTACGAGGAGAATAAAGAAAGGGTACCAACAACACCAGGGTGATACCAGCAACCGGCACATCAGCATGTAATTCTGTAATTGGCCACAGAAAACAAATAAATGGTGTTTTAAGTGTTAAAAAGATCAATAAATTTGTTACTGAAATGTATCATTAAAAATGTATATATTGAAACAATTTTGTAAATATCAAAAATTGGAAGCAGCTAGATATTTTTTCTACGAATACTTACACAGGCGTTATTGTACTCCGACGATAGATACGGGCACCTTAAGAAGAAAAGGAAGTCTGAAATACTGAAAAGATAAAATAGTAGGGAAATCTGATGTAACAGTGCAGTTAAGGTCCCTGTAGGGTGAAGTTATTTTTTTTTAATTTTCTAATTTCTTAAGAACCAAATAATCTTACAAAAACATTTTTGTAGGGGGATATGTGGCGATTATGCCACATCCTTGCCCACATTTATTACATTTTTGTTGCTATGTTTTAATGCACATTGCAGGAAGATTTTGTTGCAGTAGGCTAGAGAGTAGGTAGGATCACAAAGCAACTCGTTGAACTGCGCACCGGTCAGATAGGTGAGAACGGCCGGGCGAGCAAGAGCCTTATCGTACTGGATGAGGGGGAGAGAGAGAGAGAGAGAGAGAGAGAGAGAGAGAGAGAGAGAGAGAGAGGCGGATAGTGGGAAGTCACATATCACGCTGGGCGCCAAGACTCGAAATATAGATACAAAGCTCCAACCCAGCTGATTACGTTACTTGTGCAGATAACTTGTTAATAATAATTTCACTATCACTCAATTCATTAGGAAACGATAATTACAAATTTTAGTTGCTGTCAGTGCTTATTAATGGAAAGGCTGCAAGCGTAACCTGAGAGGGCAGGCGTCTATCTACTAAGATAGCTCACCAGTAGTCTACGATCGGTTTCCGAGCAGGTAATACATGTATTTGTGTATAAAATCTGACCTCATGTACAGACGGAACAGTTTGATGAAAAATTGCCTCGGATGATGTACTTGTGCCACTTGTGTTAATTCAAGTCTGTCTACGATCTATTTTCAGAGGGCAACGCGGGAGTTTGTGTGTGAAGTGCAACTCCACGAAATGACTGAATTATTTGTTAAATTTCTATCGGTAAACATATTTGCGTGATCTGATGCTAATACTAAATGTAAATGTCGTGTGACTAGGACCTCCCGTCGGGTAGACCGTTCGCCGGGTGCAAGTCTTTCGATTTGACGCCACTTCGGTGATTTGCGCGTCGAAGGGGATGAAATGATGATGATTAGGACAACACAGCACCCAGACCCTGAGCGGAGAAAATCTCCGACCCAGCCGGGAATCGAACCCGGGCCCTTAGGTTTGACATTCTGTCGCCCTGACCACTCAGCTACCGAGGGCGGACGTGTTGATACTAACTTGTAAGATCGTGGGAAGTATTGTGACTTTGCCCGTCCAGTTAGCCGTGCGGTCTAACGCACGGCTTTCCGGAGGGGGGAGGAGCGCCTAGTCCATGGCACGAATCCGCCCGGCGGACTTGTGTCGAGGTCCGGTGCACCGGCCAGTCTGTGGATGGTTTTAGGCCGTTTTCAATCTGCCTCGGTGAATGCGGGCTGGTTCCCCTTATTCCGCCTCAGCTACACTATGCCGGCGATTGCTCCGCAAACAAGTTCTCCACGTACGCGTCCACCACCATTACTCTACCATGCAAACATAGGGGTTACACTCGTCTAGTGTGAGACGTTCCATTGGGGGAACCACCGGGTGCCGAACCACACAATAACCCTGTAAGAATGGTTCGGTGTGGGGCGGCGGAGGTGTGAGGTGGACTGCGGTAGTAGTCGTGGGGTTGTGGACCACTGCGGCTGCGGCGGGGACGGAGCCTCTCCGTCGTTTCTAACCCCCAGTTAACATACAATACAATACATACGTACAATACAATTGTGACTTTGCGGTGCTCGGGAACTAATGATTAACGACTGGGAATCCCTTTATGATTATTAACGATGTACTGGTGCTGGTTTTCAGATTCTTTTTGTTGATATTTTGGTTTCTGTAAACACAAATAAAATCCAGTGACACTCCAATAGCCGGAGCCGTGCATCGCGCCACATTTACCCGTCCGAGCCCGGCTGCGGCCGACCGCTTCGTTCTGTTGGCCGCACCGCGGGTAGTCGAGCCCGTGTGTACCGACAACGGAGTGCGTGTGCAGCGATGCACCATCGAGGCCAGCGGCTCGTGGGGTACCGGGCCGAGCCCGGGTTTCGACAACGATCGGTGCAACCGGGAAACAGGCACCGCTGGGAAGGCTCCACATACGTGCTAAGTGCGGAATTGCTTTCTGAATCGTCTGCACGCTTCTGAGAGTCGTGAAGGTTTGATGTGCTAGGAACAGGGCGTTCTTAGCCTTTATAAAGAAAAATAACGCGTAATGTAAAATGATGGATATAACACAAAAAAGTACTTAGTGTGACATTGAAGTGTAGCATTTTTGTAACTTTGCTTCCTCCATTTCTACGTATCTTCCTTTGTCTTTTGCAATTAATAATAGTCTCTCAGAGCTTACTGTGACAGATTTCTTCAACATCCCCCATGTGTCTAGATATCCATGAACTATGTAGCACTCGTAAAGTGCTTGTTTCCCTACTACTGGCATAGAAAAGGAACTGTAAACTTTCGCTCCAACAGTTCTCACTGATACTGTGGCTACCGTAAAATAAAAAAGGAAGTTTTTGTGCTCGGGTTGTAATACCAACCCCAGCTCCGGTGATAGTTCTTCTGTACGTGCCGCGCGAGGTAGCCGAGGGGTCTAAGGCACCTTGTCACGGTCCGCGCGGCTCCCTCCGTCGGAGGTTCGAGTCCTCCCTCGGGCATAGCTGTGTGTGTTGTCCTTAGCATAAGTTAGTTTAAGTTACAATAAGTAGTGTGTAAGCTTAGGGACCGATGACCTCAGCAGTTTGGTCCCATAAGACCTTACCACAAATTTATAAATTTTTCTGTGCTTTCCGTAGACCCTTTAAATACTGCTCTGGAGACAACAAGTTCACCCCTGTTTGACCTCTTATAGCCTGCTGAATAGCCTCTTGTAGTTCTATTACTTTCCCTCATACTTTCCAAACACTATCTTCTACGGACTGCAACCATTTTGTCATTGCTATCTCCCTATCTAAGACATCTGTTTCGGTTTGTAGTTCCCTGATACTCTTATTAACCGCCTCTTTTGTAGCTCTCTCGTACCGCATTACTTTTGCTGTCACATGTTACAGTAGTCATGTGTTACTCAATACGTCCATCTCTAAACTTGTAATCTACACAGATTACACGTTTAGAGAAGGACGTATTGAATAACACATGACTACTGTAACATCTGACCAGTCACTCACGGCTTTGTTCCCTTTTGCCAACTACTTAACCTCTTTTATGGTGTTGTTCACCCTTTGAATATCTTCCCCATCGGCAGTGCCAAATATTGTTGTCATAAGCCGACGTCCAGTGTCGATGCAAACAATCTTCCTTCACATATGTGGAGTAACCCCCAGTTCCTTGGTATCTCGCTCCGTAATTTCTCGCCGGCCGCGGTGGTCTAGCGGTTCTAGGCGCGCAGTCCGGAACCGCGTGACTGCTACGGTCGCAGGTTCGAATCCTGCCTCGGGCATGGATGTGTGTGATGTCCTTAGGTTAGTTAGGTTTAAGTAGTTCTAAGTTCTAGGGGACTGATGACCACAGATGCTAAGTCCCATAGTGCTCAGAACCATTTGAACCATTTGAACCTTAATTTCTCGTATGCCCCGTGATCTCTCACACACACCCTGGCACGTCCTTTGAGTATCCCGTGCCTTTCCGTTCCGTGACGGAATTTATTGAATGCTTCTTCCAATATTCTCACCTCTTTACGCATCTCCCACCGGATACCACCTGCATCACCCAGAGATGTCGGGTGATCACTACGTCTTCCTCCCTGGCGAACAGCACTTCCCCTTCCAGATGCTTGTTCCTTAATGTTTCCACCCCGATGAGAATCAGTACCCCACTATGCAACGCATCTCGCCTTCTCTTCACTTCACCTACGGGCAGGAATATCTATTACTTTTCTCCCCCTTAAATTCATTGCTGCTCTGCAGCAGTTTATACAAATTACACCTAATCTATAACTAACCAAAAGAGAAAAATATTAAATGACTATCTCCTAGGCCTTAATCCATACGGGTTCCTCGTTACCGTTTCATTCACAAGCTCTTGCGATACGTTTCTCCTCACTCCCCCTTTCCGGTCCGCATCTCCTATCCAGGGAAAAACTTCCGGACTCCCTTAAGAGGTTTCAACCGTCGCTCTCGTCGGCTACTGAATCTTTACATTTACAGGGACGTAGTCTCTACTGCTTGGTTTGGCCCCGTATACTATGTAAAACAACTGGTCTGTCTTTCCCTACGGCGTATACGACGTTAATAGCCATCATTTTGATTTGCAGCTCCTTGTGTTGGCTGTGTTTGAAGAAAACTTCGCCGGCCGCGGTGGTCTAGCGGTTCTAGGCGCTCAGTCCGGAACCGCGCGACTGCTACGGTCGCAGGTTCGAATCCTGCCTCGGGCATGGATGTGTGTGATGTCCTTAGGTTAGTTAGGTTTAAGTAGTTCTAAGTTCTAGGGGACTGATGACCACAGATGTTAAGTCCCATAGTGCTCAGAGCCATTTTTTTTGAAGAAAACTTCCATATACAGAAGGCAATAGCAGAATGAAAACAGGTCTTAAATGAATACACTACACTCTGCAAGGGCACACTAATTAACACATTAAAGGAACTTTACAAATAAAAACAGCACAAACAGACAAAGTCTAGCCACCCACCCACCCGCCCACCCACCCGCCCACTCACCCACCCACCCACCCACCCACCCACCCACCCACCCACACACACACACACACACACACACACACACACATAGCCGGCAGCGGTGGCCGTGCGATTCTAGGCGCTTCAGTCCGGAATCCCGCGACTGCTACGGTCGCAGGTTCGAATCCTGCCTCGGGCATGGATGTGTGTGCTGTCTTTAGGTTGGTTATGTTTAAGTAGTTCTAAGTTCTAGGGGACTGATGACCTCAGATGTTAAGTCCCATAGTGCTCAGAGCCATTTGAACCATTTTTGAACCACACACACACACATGAAAAATAGATACACTAAAATCAGCAAAGACGCACCATTTACACACAAAAGGAATACCATTTAAGCAGCTAAGAAGCGTACAGAAAACACACATACACACACACACACACACACACACACACACACAAACAAACAAACAAAGATAAAATGCAAACAAAATTCAAATTTGGCTCCGAACTCTCTGGTGAACAAATGAACTCTGACTGGGCTGGGACACACAACAAACCACAATCACACTGTGTTTTGGTGAAGTGAAAAGTGTTTTCGTACGTTATATGTGGAAAATACTTGCTATAGTTACGTGTGCATCACAATACCTCACCATGATGCGGAGAATGAAAGTGCTTGCCACACGAAAACGTAAGTAAAAACGAATATAGGCGCGAAAACATCGCTACAAACTAAATTACAATCTGGAAGATATGTTAACTCCCAGCAAAAACTTTTCTCATCAACATCGTTTGGTTGCAGATGACAAGCTACCTGTAGTAATTAACACACAAGTGATCCGGAAAATTCATGCACACCAAATGTAAAGGTATTTACAAAAAGAAGCGATCTATTTTTTGAACTAAACACCCACATAATTTTATAACCATTTAACAAAAATGTTCACATTACAGAATAAATGAAAACGAAAATCCACTGATTATGGCACAGTGGTGCCGAAACATGTTTGGGTACTGGGAAGAAACGGTATCTTGCATAACCGACGGACCTCACATTAAACGAAGTTAATAGCGTCACACACTCACCAACCGCCGGCCGGTGTGGCCGTGCGGTTCTAGGAGCTTCAGTTTGGAACCGCGTGACCGCTACGGTCGCAGGTTCGGATCCTGCCTCGGGCATGGATGTGTGTGATGTCCTTAGGTTGGTTAAGTTTAAGTAGTTCTAAGTTCTAGGAGACTGATGACCACAGATGTTAAGTCCCATAGTGCTCAGAGCCATTTGAACCACTCACCAACCTTATACTGTGGCATTCTTCCCGTATGGCCCACCGCTTCTTCCTGTTTCTCCAGTGCTCGTGTATTTGCCCTCCGTAGCCTGTTCCAAATTTCCCTAAACACTCTGGCACATTCCTTAACAGTCTCTTGAATCTTCCCTTTCTTCGTTTTCAATTTGTCGAACGGTGATCGCATTTTACGCCCATATGGCGATAATCCTGTATACGTATACTGTTTTGAGTTGTAGGCGGAGAAGATTCATCCCAGCTGGTGTGACGTGAGTCAAAGTAGTATCCAAGCATCTTCTCGATTGTCCTACTCATTCTTTCATTTCTTCCATTGGCTTGTGAATGGAGAGGACTCGTCCTTAACTTCCTCACCTTTAATTCTTTGAATAGATATGATACGAAGTCCGTAATCTGTTCCTTTACAACTGTTTCAGGCACTCAAACCTTCAGCATCCAATTATCACAAGTGCTTGTGCCACCGTTGCTGTCTGTAGGTTTGGCATCGCGACCATTTCTACGAATGGTGAAAAATGATCTACGATTGTGAGTACATACTTATTTCCTGCAGGTGCTTTATTGAATGGACCTAAAACATCAATCCCCAGAAATTCGAATAGTGCTAACGCTTCAGGTAATCTCTGTAATGGTACTCTTGTTCGACACAAATCCACTCTCTGTGCGCACTGTATACAATTCCGCACATACTAGCTTACGTCCGTCTGTCTATTCCCCCACCAATACCTTTATGCTACTCTTCTACATGTACATCCATACTCCGCAAGCCACCTGACGGTGTGTGGCGGAGGGTACCTTGAGTACCTCTATCGGTTCTCTCTTCTATTCCAGTCCCGTATTGTTCGTGGAAAGAAAGATTGTCGGTATGCCTCTGTGTGGCCTCTAATCTCTCTGATTTTATCCTCATGGTCTCTTCATGAGATATACGTAGGAGGGAGCAATATACTGCTTGACTCCTCGGTAAAGTTATGTTCTTGAAACTTCAACAAAAGCCCGTACCGAGCCACTGAGCGTCTCTCTTGTAGAGTCTTCCACTGGTGTTTATCTATCATCGCCGTAACGCTTTCACGAAGACTAAATGATCCTGTAACGAAGCGCGCTGCTCTCCGTTGGATCTTCTCTGTCTCTTCTATCAACCCTATCTGGTGCGGATCCCACACCGGTGAGCAGTATTCAAGCAGTGGGTGGACAAGTGTACTGTAACCTACTTCTTTTGTTTTCGGACTGCAGTTCCTTAGGATGCTTCCAATGAATCTCAGTCTGGCATCTGCTTTATCGATGATTAATTTTATATGGTCATTCCATTTTAAATCACTCCTAATGCCCACTCCCAGATAATTTATGGAATTAACTGCTTCCAGTTGCTGACCTGCTATATGGTAGCTAAATGATAAAGGATCTTTCTTTCTATGTATTTGCAGCACATTACACTTATCTACATTGAGATTCAAAAGCCATTCCCTGCACCATGCGTCAATTCGTTGCAGATCCTCCTGCATTTCAGTACAATTTTCCATTGTTACAACCTCACGATATACTACAGCATCATCCGCAAAAAGCCTCAGTGAACTTCCGATGTTATCCACAGGGTCATTTATATATATTGTGAATAGCAACGGTCATGCGACACTCCCCTGCGGTACACATGAAATCACTCTTACTTCGGAAGACTTCTCTTCATTGAGAATGACATGCTGCGTTCTGTTATCTAGGAGCTCTTCAATCCAATCACACAATTGGTCTTATAGTCCATATGCTCTTACTTTTATCATTAAACTACTGTGAGGAACTGTATCAAACGTCATGCGGAAGTCAAGAATCACTGCATCTACCTGGGAACCCGGGTCTACGGCCCACTGAGTCTCGTGGGAGAATAGCGCGAGCTGGGGTTCACACGATCGTCTTTTTCGAAACCCATGCTGATTCCTACAGAGTAGATTTCTAGTCTCCAGGAAAGTCATAATGCGTGTTCCAAAATTCGACAACTGATCTACGTTAGATATATGTAGGTCTGTAGTTCTGCACATCTGTTCGGCGTCCCTTCTTGAAAACTGGGATGACCTGTGTCTGGTTTCAACCTACTTTCCGTCCCTAATACCATATGGGCATTGTGACATTTTATTATTAATGAGAGCAGTTCTGAGACCTTTCTATAGACGCTCCTGCAGTTTACTGTTACCACATTAATATTGTTATTACCTGTTGCGTTTTGCCTACTGCTACCTTGTCGCGTCTTAGGAGGCGTCTTGTCGGGCCTCTTTAACCTAAAAAACCCACATGTGCACTCCACACGTACTCCTCTACCCTTGTAGCCGCTTCCTGCGTGTAGTGCACGCCTGACCTATTCAGGGGGACCCTACATTTCTCCACCCGATAGCGGCGGTCGAGAAATTTGCACCCCAGATCTCCGCAGAATCGTCTGAGCCTCTGGTTTAAGCATTCCACTCGGCTTCTGCTGGTGGATCTGCAACATCCATGACCCGTTAATATGTGATCATGAGCTTCTTGAAACACTCCATTCCTTAGCTTCGCTGGAACAAGTACCCGCCATCCTAATTTGGTTTCTCTGCATAGCAACCTTCTCATTAGCCTCTCCCCCCCCCCCCCCTCCCCAAATATGTAATACTGCAACTTTTCTACTTAAGCCATCAGCATTTCTTTGCTTCTCCCTAAGTTTACGTGTGACTTCGAAATCAAATTCACTTAGTGTTTCTGTCCCTCATGTCAACTTACTTGAAGGATCCTTTAACCCCAACAACCATTTTAATGCCGCATGACCTGTTTGTACTCTAATGTTTTTACTGTACGGATAACATATGAAATATATGATTCCATAAATGAGGCTTAACATCTCTTTCCCCATTGCCGAATAATGTCTTTCAGCAGGATTTAGTTGTCTTGATGAGTAAACTACTGGATGTTCCACACCTTCTACCACTTATGACAACACAGGGCCAAGTGCATGGTTTGATGCATCGCATGATAAAACAAATACTCAACTAAAATCCGGACATACAGATATCGGACTCGATGTTAAACCTTCTTTTAGCTCTCATGACCTCAAAAATTTATTACCCTTTTTTAACAACTGTATCAATGGTCTGGCAAAATCCGCAAATCCATTTAAGAACTGGCGGTAATAGTCTGTGACTCCTAAGAACGACAGCAACTCCTTTACAGATTGTAGTACAGGAAATTCACTTACAGTTCTAATTAATCTTGGGTCTGCCATAAGCCCATCTTCACTTAAGATGTGACATAGGTATCCTAATCTTCCACCACATTTTTCTGTACTCAGTGTTAACTTCGCTGCTTTTAACCTTAGAAACGCTACACTTAATCGCTACATATGCTGTTCCATATCACTCCCATGTCATCGAGATACACTAGGCATTGTTGTGGTTTTAAACCTCTGAGCCCTCCATCCATCGATCTCTGAAGCCTTGCATGTGCATTTTTTAACCAGAATGGCAGTCATCTGAATTAGTAGTGCCCCCAATGTGCTGAAAACCCTGTTTTGTGTCAATACTGTGACGAAACATCTGTCTTGTGATAACCACGCTTCAAATACCTTGCTTAAAATATTTATATTGCCCTAAATGATCCAAGGTTTCTGTGATGTTTGACAAAGGGTAGGCGTCCATTATGGTTTTCGCATTTAAATGTGTGTTACCACAACGAAACCTATATTTACGTGTTTCATCCAATGATTTTTTGACACGACTGTTCCTACCCTCCCTGCACTTTTACATTCTTCAGTTGTTCCATCTTTCAGCTGCTGTTCGACAAATTCCTCCAAAATTATGTATTATTTATCGTTTGTGGTAGGGCGATGATTCGTTACCCATTCATATGCGGTGCTGTGTAATATGCCCAACTGGTAACGGTGCATTTGGAGAAAAATAAATCCTTAAATTCCAAAAATAATTTTTCCATCTGTTCCATATTGCTTCCCCTCTTTCCTTGTAATGCAGTTTCCATAGCTTCTGGCGATTGTACATGGCTGACACTCCTTCCTCCAGGATATCCATGGTAGCGATTAACAGCCCCTTTGATAATCCTTTGTCCTCTCCGTTAAAATAATCTATAAAACAGATACTTTATTTTCACACTTCATTTCTTCTATGCGTACAATACGTCTTTTAACTAAGCAACCCTACTGATCTAATACTTCATTGTTTTATAACGACTCCACCACACACAAAATTACTACGGGCAAGCTGGACTCAACACTGGCCAAAAGTGATTTCCCAGTATCCTTAGGTACACATTTATGCAAATGTAGTGTTAGTGTGACCTTCCGCGGTTTAATCGGTTCGTATTTGGCGTAAGTGAAAAATTTTTCCATCAAGTGCCACCCTATGTTGCCAAAGGTCGATTATGGCACAATGCTGATATAAGAAATCTAATCTTAGAATCATGTCGTAGCCCTCACTCCCGTGTGGCATAATCTTTACACATAGTTTAAATTGAATCGTATTCAGGCAAAAGTCTATGTCCACCGATCCTAATGGTGTGACATCTTTATTCCCCCCCAAGATCACTTGTGCCGACTGACACATGAGCCCCAATGTCCAATAATGTCCTGCAACCCTTTTTTCTTGCTATGCCTCTTATCGTGAATCCACCTCTGCATAAGATTTAGTAGGGAACGTCCCTAGGTGAACCTGGGGTTCCGGTTGTCGTTTAACATCTTATTCTTCCACGGTCCTCTACTTCTGAAACTATTACTTCCTCTTACATTATTTACATCACCCTGAGGCTAGTGACACTCCATCCTTATACACCCCATTCGTCCACACGTGAAACATCTTATACTAGTTGCAAACACTGTCCAGTCGACAAATCGATCTCCTCACACTCTATAGTTAACGGCACTGCTGTGTGAAAATCCATCGGACCATATATGTACACCTCTTAACATTTCCGCATGCAACCCTCTTAAAAAGCATAGAGCGCCATCTGCTCAGCTTCTTGCAAAATTATTTCATTGACTGCCCTAATTCATAGGTACTTCCATTAATTTGGCTTATCCTACCCGCCAATTATTCCACAGTTTTCATATTTTTCTTAGTTACTACCCCTGATTTTTCCCTATAGGGTTTGTCACTATTTCGTTTCGCATATCTCTGAATTAACACTTCTTAATTCTTTGAATATTGTGGCTCCTTAAGAGCTTCTGTATACCTTAAACAAGTTTTAGCTTCCCTGTTAGTCTCAATTTTGCAACACGCAATAGTTCCTTGTCAGACCAACCTCCCACCTCAGCCAGATTTCCAAGGTTTCCCACAAATGCCTGAGCACCCTTGGTTGCCTTACCAAAAAAAGGAGCAGCTAAGCTTGCGACTGACAAATCCACAGCATGTTGTGACGATTGCTATTTTACAGACCCACACAGTTCTGTATTATTCGCTGTTAATTGTTCCTCCTTTTCTAACAATATGCATACTGCTTCTAGCTCTGACACACCTTGCATCTGTATCGAAGCTTTGTTCTTGACTACTCTCATTTTGAGAACTAACGCACACAAGACAAGAAAAGTAAATACATTGACTTAATTTTTACGTCTAATCATGAGCCATGTCGACTGCTGGCTTTGCCTAGCCAAATGCCCCCAACGATTGCATATATAACATTTTACCGGGACTGATCCCATATATGGCGCTGAGTGGTCCTCAGAGTTACGCTGTGCACATCTAACAGGCACTAACCAATCATGACTTCTATTACCTTTGAAACTGGACAAGTCTATCGGTTATCTACTCACAATGAGCCTGCCCGGCTAGCCGCGCGGTCTAACGCGCTGCTTCCTGAGCTTGAAGGTGTGCCGGTCCCCAGGAACGAATCCGCCTGGCGGATTAGTGTCGAAGTCCGGTGTGCCGCCCAGCCTGTGGATGGTTTTGAAGTCGGTTTTCCATCTACCTCGGCGAATTCGAGCTGGTTCCCCTCATTCCGCTTCAGTTACTGTATGTCGGCGATTGCTGCGCGAACACTGCCTCCACGTACATTCCCACCATAGTTACTCTACATTTGGGGTTACACTGGTCTGGTATGAGACGTTCCTCCCGTGGTGGTGGTGGTGGTGGTGGTAGGGGCGGGGGGGTTGGCTTCACTGGGGGGGGGGGGGAGGCGAAACGCACAATAACCCCAGGTTCGGTGAGGGGCGGCGGTGGGGTGGGTGGACTGCTGTGGCCTGATGTGGGGTTGTGAACCACTGAGGGCTACGGCAGGACGAAGCCTCTCCGTCGTTTCTAGGTCCCCGGTTTAATACACAATACACGCACTTGAATGAAATCTACTTTGCAAAATACAAGAGCGTCAAATGTTTTCTCTGTGGCCATAATACAATAAAAATTTTGCTGCTCACCGTACTGTAAGCTGTAGGTTCAGATGTTGCTCTAAGAAGGCGACATCAGTGATCTGACACCAATGTTGTCGCCCATGTGGAGTGAAGTAAGGTGTCAGGACGACAGTAGCTTTGTTTAATTAACTTCTTTATTCCGACCCTCGCCCGCTTTACATCAGGAACATCTTGGTGGAGGCGTCCAGTTGCCTCTCATGAAAAACAATAGACGTCCGGCACTGCTGACAGAGCAAAGAGTGTGGCTGAGCATGGTGTCACTTGATTGCCGCTGTCAGCGGCATATCCGGCTGCGACCATGATGACAGTGTGGTAGCACTGCTGGTGATACTGTAGAGGCCGCCATGACCTGCTTCCACCAAGCATGTGGCTCTGTGCTCCAGCGGCGGCTGTAATCGTGACTCTGGGCAGCCTGCCCATCCTGTGGTCAGACAATGAACCCCATACTGCACTCTGGGATGTTGCTCTGGGTGTCACAGCCTCGTGGTGCAGGCTGTATTATTGAGGCGAGAATATTTTAGTGAGTGCCCATAAGCTTCTCCAATAGTGATATTAAGCAGGCGAGTGAAGTCAGCTGTGATTACACAAAGTAAAATTTCTTAATACAATGAGAGAGGCTATAGTATCTGAAATAAAAGAAAATGCGACGTGTGAATAAGAGGGGTAATTTACAACACGGCCTGGATGGATGGGATTATGAGTAGTATCTGCAGTTAGAAATGGAAAGTAAGGGAAATGTGTCTGGTCATTAAGTACCAAGCTTGGGCTGATGTGCCGGCCGGTTGGCCGAGCGGTTCTAGGCGCTACAGTCTGGAACTGCGCGGCCGCTAGGATCGCAGGTTCGAATCCTGCCTCGGGCATGGGTGTGTGTGATGTCCTTAGGTTAGTTTGGTTTAAGTAGTTCTAAGTTATGCCTCGGGCATGGATGTGTGTGATGTCCTTAGGTTAGTTTGGTTTAAGTAGTTCTAAGTTATAGGGGACTGATGACCTCAGAAGTTAAGTCCCATAGAGCTCAGAGCCATTTTGGGCTGATGGACATAAGTTTTTTAATTTTCATAATTTAAAGATAATTCCTCTTCCTTCCTTCATGGGTGTGATGTAATACTTCACGTTTCACCTTCTAACTATGGCCTTCTTTAAGCACATGGCCTGCAAAAGTAAAATCTCCTTTTCTAAGTTTCCAACTTCTGTGGTGTTCCTTTTGGGCTTGTACATATTGCCCTGCCTGACTGACCTTTATAGAATTCACAACAATTACAAGTAATTTTATATATTCCACTCTTTTCCAAAGCTGGAGTGCTGTCTTTATCATTGGGTAAAAGGTGTCCAACAGTATTCTGTACATAAAATGATGTTTTTATATTCCTGGATTTAAGCTTTCTGGCTACATCCAGTGAGACCCCCTAAATACAGAATTGTGCACCATTTGTTGCGTTCCTCAGGTAGTCGATGAAGAACAGGGTAACGAAGAGCGCGAACCTGTTGATTCTGCTTGTTGTACGTCATGGAGTCCACTAAGGTAAGAGGAAAGCCATTGTTTGAAGCTGTTTGTTTGACTGCACTTAATTCCAATTGTAAGTTGTCTTCATTCAAGCCGTGGGTATTAAACGATGTGTCATTGTGTGAGCGGCAGCACGTTTATGGGTCACTTAGTGTTGAGAATTGGTCAGTATTACCATTTCTGTGGTGGTATGTGTCCTATAAATCTTGAAAGTACGAATGCTATCACTGATATCTACAGTTAGATGTAAATAATGTATGCAGTTGTCCCTAAACTCGACTGTGAAGTTTACACTGATGTGTTTGAATTTAGTTGCTTGAGGAATTTTTGAAGTTGCCATAGGGTACCTGTCCATAAGCACAACACATCATCAACATTCCTAAGCCAGTTTCCAGCCTTGGAAGGGAATGGATTATTTTCCAAAAATTCTGTTTCAGAATTGTCCATGAAGATTTCAGGAAGGACTGGACTCAGATTGGGTTCCATAACTAGACCATCCAACTGTTTGTATTGCCATCCGTTCAAATCAAATGGCTCTGAGCACTATGGGACTTAACTTCTTTGGTCCTCAGTCCCCTACAACTTAGAACTACTTAAACCTAACTAACCTAAAGACATCACACACATCCATGCCCGAGGCAGGATTCGAACCTGCGACCGTAGCGGTCGTGCGGTTCCAGACTGTAGCGCCTAGAACCGCTCAGCCACTCCGGCCGGCATGTCATCCGTGACAACCGATCTAAACCCTGATTTAACTAGTAAGTCTGTAAGAATGTTTGACACTCCTGTACAGGTATATTAGTGAGTAAGTTGCTAACATCAGAAGAAAGCTTGGCGCTATTGGGAATTTACTTGTCTTTTAACTCGTTCACTAAGTCGTCTGAATTAAGGATACCGTGACTACGTTTGAACTTGGTTTTGATCTTGGTCAAGTCATTTAACGCTCTGCCTAATTTGTAACATGGAGCTGAGAATGAAAACACCAGAGGACGAATTGGGATATTATGTTTATGGAGTTTCTATTGTTCCATCAGCTAAAGAACAACAAGTATTAAGCAAGTTCAAGAAGAAAATGAATGACAATAATGTTATAGTAGCCCGATCAGACAACGAAAACGCTGTTGTCTTAATTAACAAAGGTGACTATGTTAACAAAGCGGGAGATTTCCTAAATGCCACCAACTTCCACCAATCCTATAATGATAAAATTGAAAGTGTTATCAATCTACGTAAAAGTATAATATTAGGCTGTGACGCCTACTTCCTCACCAACATGAATCGTGGCAAACTCCATCAAGATAACATCCTAATCCGTCCTGTGGTTTCTCAGCTCCATCAGCTCTTCTTCTGAACAAATGCTCGTCGCTCTTAAGGTATGCATTCTAGAGCCCATGTTTACTACACAATTTTTCTTTGGTTTGGTCGACACTACCTCCACCCAAAGTATGAACAGCAAGAAGATTGGAGCCAAGAGGTTTGTTTTACACTATCGAAGATGAAGAAGTACGCATAGCCCTTAAGGGATGCATTTTAGAGGCCGTTTTTACTAGACTTTTTGTTTCGAATTATCGTTCCTCTCGTGTCCCTGGATAGTGACCATTCCTCCAGAGACACCCTGAACATCTGTAGTTCGATGTAAGCATGCCTTGTTCATAGACAGCAATGTGGGTTAAGTATTTACTTCTAAATCGTGAGTAAGACAGCGGAAGTCGAATGTGACGCTCAGTTTCCCTTAAGTGCGTTGCTACAGACCTGTCATATTCGCCGGTGTAGACTTCTCCACACTCACATTCTACCTCGTACACAACTGAACTGTGCAGAGCATCTACTTCTCCTCGGTGGCGCCTAGGAAATCCTAGATCTTGGGGGTGCTGTGGAAGACAGGGACACCAATCGCAGGTAATTGTTCACTCATTCTGTCAGTGACAGTCTCCACTTATGGTAAGCAAGCTGCTGGCTGCAGTTTTTCGATTTCCTGTCAGCAACACGCTTACGGGAGCACGAGCACTACATTCGACTAGGGCAGCACAACAAATCTGCACAACCCGAAAGGCTGCAGCAAGATAATAAAATTCTACGAAATCTGTGTACTTGTCAAAACAGCCAGTGGTGGTGAACTGCAGGATCAGAGAGGCTACTGAAACATTAAAACACCCTAATAACATGAACAGAGAGGATGGACTTAAGCCTGCACCAAACTGGTTGCCAGCTTTCAGAGCCCAACAGGCCGCACTAACGCAAGACGCGAGTCAACGTCCAGCATGTGGGAAACAAGAACCCACAACCCACTCCCCGATGACTACCAATCACAAAGGTAAGACGCAATAGACAACAGCGTACGCCCACTCCCTCCAGCACAGTAACCTATTACAGTAAATTTTTCCATTCTTTCTGCTGCACGAGTCCATTTGTATCAACGGTTTTTAAAATTATGAAGTCATTTCATGCTCAGTAGAGCAGTCATGATCAAATATAAGTTAATCCGGACACCAAAATACACCAGTGCACCCAAACGAGAACCACCATAATCATGACCAAAATGATAGTTCCATCAGTAATATTTATTAGCAATATAACGCGGTATCATATCCATAAAATTTTCATGTTAACCGTCTGTGGCCGCGAAGACTGCACAACAGTTACAGGATTTCAATAGGTGCATTTCCTCCCTTTGGTGCAGAAAGACGGAAAATGTACTCAGATTTTCTCTTGACATTTTTCCTATAGGTGGATGCCATGAGCTGCAATATTATGAACTGTTTTGCGTAGTCAACCTTAGTGTCTTATGAAATTTGTCAATCTCAGAGCTCTAAAATGGCTCTAAGCACTATGGAACTTAGCATCTGAGGTCATCAGTCCCCTAGACTTAGATCTACTTAAACCTAACTAACCTAAGGACATCACACACATGCATGCCCGAGGCAGGATTCGAACCTGCGAGCGTAGCAGCAGCGCGGTTCCGGACTGAAGCGCCTAGAACCTTTCGGCCACAGCGGCCGGCTCAGAGCTCTATGTAACTGCACTGATGTACGAATAATCGAAACACTATTTCACATCATGCAACTCAGAACTTATTCAGAGTTGGTCCTAAGAGACTTTCCATTATTTCGTATGACTTTGGTTGTATAGCAGAATTCCACAGAGCGTTACATTTTGGTGGCGTTTTGGGATGCATTTGGGTTAATGCTGTTTGATGATGTAAGTCACTACCGACCTATGGCTCCTTAGTTTTTTCACTCATTTTGTAGCATTACAAATATGAGAGAATTGGTTGATTATATCAAGCATCGCCCTTATTCATACCTGTATGACGTTGTGTCGTGGCTTGGACCGGGCGAGTGACTTCTACCAGTGACAGATGTAGATGTAACAGAAGGAGTCAGCCCATTAGATAAACATGCCATTTATTGTGGGACCTTAGTTTCTCTCGACATAAATAATGTTCAAATAACTTACGTGAATGCAACCGGGTGATGTCGTCGACAACCGCCGATCATTCGACAAGAGCACACCCTGACATTTTCAAGGCAAAACTGCAGCAAATAAGTGCTGTGCAAGCGAATTTAAAAACCCTGTTTTCAGAAACAATTCGTAAAGATAACACAAACACTCACACATACATGCACACACGCACACACACACACACACACACACACACACACACACACACACACACACGCACGCACACACACACATGCTGGTGCGCGCGCATACATACACACGCACACACAGACACTGTAAACACTGGCGCCACCACAAAGCAAAAGTGACAAGCGTCAGAAATTATTGATAATGAAACTAATAATCAGCGAGTTATATAGCATTATCTCTGTCCCTATATTTCTTGACAAGTGGCAGAGCAGGATTCGATGCAGAATTTAAACAAAAACCAGCAACTCTATTCGTAAAGCTACTTGCTAATTTAATTTCAACAACTTTCTTAATAACACTATCCTAGTAGCTGGAAGTGCATCCCAGAATCTTCGTGTCGTTATATTCCTTAGGATGACCGATGCCACGACAATGATCTCCAACGGTGGATTTGCTCGGCTGTTGTCAGCGTGTGTGTTACTTATGCTCGGTACACTGGTCTTCGGCGCACATACACGGTGTTGCTTCAGAACAGCTTTTCAACGGGTGGACCAGAACCCATCCACACAAAACGTAGGGGATGGACTGCAAGAAGGCTATTGACGTAGGCGAACTGAATTACCTACATCGAAACTAGAAACGTGTACTTTCAATCCGAACTGTAAACAGACGTAGGTGTAGGAGAACAGAGGCAAGAACCCATCCCGTCGCATTTGGTGCATTTAGCGACCGGGAATAATTTAAGTTGAAGTGGCTGTGATCTTTAAAAGCGGCAGTGTAAAACCTAATAAAGAAGGCCCCTAGGTGTGCAAATAAACTTTCGGACTTGAAAGGCAGAAGAAGAACTTAAAATTCGTGTAGAAACGTTGTGCAGAGAACAATAGGAGTGCCGTGTGAAGATACTCGTATAGCTGGCCAAAATAGCTAGCGGGTAGATCGGCGCAATTCATGTAATGTCGCTGATTATTAACCACTTTTTCATGACATACATTGTGCAATTTATATTTCTATTTTGAATCGATGCTGGTAGGTGAAGTTGGTGTGGAATGACAACGATGTTAGTCGCCAAAAACTAGATCGGTGTTGGGAATTTTTCAAAATTTTTATTGAAGATGATAGAGATTTCAAAGTCTTATATTGTTATCCTGAAATAATGGATATTTTCAGGATATTAAACAATGCGCTACCGTCTTTGGCACGTGTAGAACTTATGTTTTTATATATCAAAGTGGCAAATCTTCCGAAAGCTAATAAACTTTCATATAAGATGCTTAAAAAGGAGAGACCCTTCTGAAAAATAAATAAAAAATGGCAGAAAGTACATTTGTTTTATAAATGACAAGAAATTGGAGCAATAAATATCTTACATCTCCAATTTATCTATTTTTCGTAACACATTTTATTCACAGACGCTGGACAAAGGTTTTTTTAAAGAGCGAATGAATATTCTTTCGACTAAATATTTTCATTTTTTATTCATCAATAGCGAATAATAAATGATGGAGTTCAAGATTGAGGGCAAAAGGCGAAGAGGAAGACCGAGAACAAGATGGACTGATACAATAAAGATGAGATTAAGGAGGAGAAACCTGCTATGGAACCAAATTGTGGAAGAAGAATGGTGGAAAGACCGAGTAAAATGGTGAAGTACCATTGATACCCCCAACCCGACCAGATGTTGGATAGAAGGGAAACGAGGATTATGATGATGAATTTATATCTGTATTAACTATTAGTAATCATAATAAATGTTACCCTTCTCTCTCCACGAATCAGACAGTATTGTGATTCCCGAGACACATGCAGCTGTTGCTAGGTGACACCACATTGGCACGCAGCTGGTACACGTTTGTGTACATGTGAGCACAATAACATACAGGTGAAATATTGTTACTACGTTATATGTCGTGTGACTAGGGCCTCCCGTCGTGTAGATCGTTCGCCTGGTGCAAGTCTTTCGATTTGACGCCACTTCGGCGACTTGCGAGTCGATGGGAATGAAATGATGATGATTAGGACAACACAACGCCCAGTCCCTGAACAGAGGAAATCTCCGACCCTGCCGGAAATCGAACCCGGGCCCTGAGGATTGTCATACTGTCGCGCTGACCACTCAGCTACCAGGGGCGGACGTTACTACATTATAAACAGTGTTACAAATAGGAATACACTGTAATAATAAAGCTAAACGAAACTCTGGCCAAACACGCCATGAAGCCCCAACGGTACCGACCGGACACTTTGTGTCATCCAGATTCGAATAATATGGATCCATCATTGTCGACTTCTTCCGACACGACTAGGATCGTACTGCTATTGTACTTCTGAAATGCGTGGACACTTATCAGCGGAGATCAGTTGAAATTAGTTCTACCTTTTATTATTCCGTATATGGTTCCTTTGTTTTCTATCGTTCAGGACAACAATTCGTACTATCTTAACCCAGTATGACGCTCGAAATTAGAAGAGATCGCAGAAAAAACAATGCGCACACGTTTCAGATTGATATGTTATAAATGTTTCCAGATTTTATCCAAAACACACACACACACACACACACACACACACACACACACACACACACACACACACACATATATATATATATATATATATATATATATATATATATATATATATATATATACAAGCAATACTTCTTTTTGTTAAATACATATTTTCACCTGTCTCCTAACCATAAATGTCTTTTTGTTGAGAGGCAAAGTTATGCCACTCTGTACCATTTTCCCGCTTCGAAACTTCAGACGCTACCTCTGCCGAAACTGCAAAGTTTCTAGCGTAATAGATTTATATTACATTTCTAAGATCTTTATTACAAGCTGAAAAATAAATAAAATCCAACCTGACTTTCTGCAGCACACAGTTTCTCCGGAAGCTTAATTATGAACTATGGCTACTCCTAGCACCGACTCCGACCAACGAAATTGATGATTTCTTTCTCGTTTCCACTATTTATGTAAGATCAGCTATAGATGTCATTTATAAATACGTAACAGTGACAGACTAATACACTAACTGCGTGAACATGGTGGTGCATTAAATCTGTCGCTACTTCTAAACGCACAATTTCAATTTGCTTCCAATACTCACGCTATAAAATTTTGCTATCAAACGTTTTGACTAAGATGCAGTCGTGCGGTTTCATCTGTACGTTCTTTACACCTTCATCTAAAAACGCTATCTTTTTACTTTCGAAAATCTGTAACCGTTGTCAGGATACATCCGGAAAACAAAGATTTATGTGTACCAAAAGAACCAGTTGAGGGGCCGGCCATTTCTATAATTTCTGTTCCTGGTAAATCATGGAAATTTTTACGATATATTCTTAAGCTGATGTATCTCGGGGAACCTTGAAACACGTTTCGAAACCATTATCTGTTACCGATACCCACAGGTACAAAGTCACCGCACTTGTGCACGTAAAGTATGCACATTGCATCCGGTCTGAGGCATAAATGTAGTTTTAACTAGCGCAGTGAATCTCTGGCAACGGTTCTAGGACACAGCAAGGGTTCTTAGGTCACTAAGAAAACTTGATGAGCACATCACTCCTATACAAATATGCCCAAGGTGGTACTACAGTGGGAAATAATGACCTAAAATGGATTTTAACATGCCTGAATTGTCTTAAAAAGACTGCCAAAAGTTATTTAAAACAGGGAAGGCTGCAAATTCATGAAAATACTTGTAATAACTTTTAAATCTTCTAAGACACAAATCATAAGCCGAGCGTTTCCGACGAATTGCGATCGATGAGCAAAGCACCCAGAAAAAAAAAAATGTAAAGTAAGCGAGTTTGTGTTAACTTTATATTATGTGCACTTATTAGCTGTTTATATGTGTCGAAGTCTTAAATATGTCGAAGTATATAGAAGGGAACCAGCGGAAAAATGCTGCTGTAGGAACACAAGAAAGGCGAGTATGTTCCTCTTTAAAAGAATCTGGCGGAAGAATGGGGATCCAGCTGCAGATTCATTCTGCTCTTCTCACCAACAATTTTGGCATGCGAAAATATTCGTTCTCTTCTGTGCTGAAAGAGAGTAGCAGAGAGAAAGTGACGGTGGAAGAGAGAGCAGAATGTGCCAGTGGGAGACATAGAGAGACGAAGCAGTGACGGTGAGTGACAAAAAATGGCAGTGAAAGAGAAAGATAGGTGGATGAAGACAATAGCTGTGATAGCCAAAGAGAGAGGAGATGTTGATGGTCAGTGAGAGACAATGGCAGTAAAAGAGAAAGAGAGATGTATGGAATAGAAGCAATGGGAGCAAAAGAGAGAGGTGACAGTGGAAATATTTAATACAGATGAGATCGTACATAGGCTTGGAGCTCTGATCGCCCCAGTCTGGCGAATTTCAACATGTAGGTGGGAGGGTTCATTTTTGGACCGAAATTTTCAGCATATGGCTGTCGGGGAAAAATAAGTAGGACTCCCGGAATATTTGAGCTGCTAAGGTACAGTGGAGACAATGACAGTTGGAAGGAAAGACAAAAGGAGACATTGTAAGTGAGAGAGGAGACAGTGGCAGTGATATATACCTTGAATCAATGGGAGAAAGGGAGACAGTAGGAGAGAGGTATATACTGTATATAAAGTTTCAGTGAGAGGGAGATGCTGGGTATGAAACCTTAACTACAAACGGAGTCTGGGTAAGAGGATTTAGGATGTTCTGCGCTAAAAGAGTGCGAGTACGTTCACATGTCAAAATTTTTGGTGAGGAAAACGGTATGAGGATTGAGGCAGCTGGTTTCAAACTTTTCTGTCAGAGTCTTATAAGAGGAACGTGTTCTGCTGTTTGGGCGCCGACAGGAGCAGTTATGCACTGGTGTTGTAATACTTGAATTGTAACGTGGACTAGATGGAGTACCTGGTGCCTTGGTAATTCTGAAGATATGTATTGACAAGTAATGGAAACGAGCTGGCATACGTATCGTCGGTCTGTGACGCTGGTGTAAGTGTGTCCACTGGTACTCGCAGATAAACTAACAAAAAGGACTTGTGTGTGTTCCTGCTGGGTTCGTGAGACGTGGGAGCTCTCACACGATGACAGTGTAACATTCTCGCAAAATATTATTGTCGGTGCTACATCTCTCCACATCTTCGCTCCACCTCATTCAGTCTTTCCTAACTGTATATCCATCGGTAGCAGATTTATTTGATTGACCGGTGCAAGACAAATGTAAAATTTCTATAAAAAGTAGATTTTTAGGAGGGACAATAAATACTGTATTTGACAACAAGTAACTACAGATCACACAATGTGTGCATCCAAGAAAAATTCGTGCTGTATTTTGACTCTATAAAAAATACTACATGCCAAAACATATAAGGAACTGTTTCACAATGAAAGTTTGGGTATACCGTAATGTAGTACGAGTGAATGAAGGACCGCAGTAGATTTCAAGGAGAGAGAGTGATTTAAGATTATATATCAACAAAACAGCACCGTTGTCATAGAAGCTATATACTCATGTCAGATGTCACATACAAAACAATGTGCACATAAACAATGGTACCCCTGTAACAAATCATCGAAAATGTCTGTTGTCAAAATACTATGCGTGTTAAGAATAATTACCATAATTCCTTCAAAGGCAAACTCATGTAGAAATGGTAACAAACAAAATGATGTTTGCGCAGTTATTTAGTAATTGTGTGTACAATAGAGAAAGTCATCAAAAATAGCTTCATAAGAAGCAAACTCCATTTATGTGCAAAGTAACAACAAAAAATTATTACAATCGTTAGTTTTTGATGTAAGAAATTGTTAACATTAACCAAGGATGATAAAATGTGGTAAAATATGTATTAAATAAATATTTAATATTTACTGACGTAATAGTCATAAAATTCGATTTCTCAAACTTATCTTTAAATGACTCTTCAAAAAAATATTAAATTTTATCCTCTGTCTTGTACGTAATACATTCTTCCAACAAACATCAAGAAAATTAACATACCTTTCAGTGTCTCTAATTGAAAAGAACAGTATGTGTTATTCACACTGTAAGACGAAAAACGACGCACCACTAAGGAATTATTCGAAAGGGACGGAAATGATTAAATTTCATAAAAATTTGGTGATTTATTCAAGAGAAAGAGCTTCACAAATTGAGCAAGTCAATAACACATTGGTTCACTTCTGTCCCTTAAGCAAGCAGCTATTCGGCTTGACATTGATTGACAGAGTTATTGCGTGTCGTCCTATCGTGGCAAATACTGTCCAATTGGTGCGTTAGACCGTCATAATCCCGAGCTGGTTGGAGTGCCCTGCACATAGTGCTCCAAACGATCTCTACTGGGGAGAGATCTGGCGAGTTTGCTGGCCAACGTAGTGTTTGGCAAACAAGAAGATAAGCAGTAGAAACTTTCGTCGTGTGCGGGCGGATATTAGTCTGCTGAAATGTAAGCCCAGAATGGTTTGCCATGAATGGCAACAGCACTGGACGTAGAATATCGTCGACATACCATTGTGCTGTAAGGGCGTCCTGGATGACAACCAAAGGGCTACTGCTATGAAAAGAAATGGCACTCCAGGCCATCACTGATGGTTGTCAGGCTGTATGGCAGGTGACAGTTAAGTTGGTGTCCCAGCAGTGTCCGGGGCGTCTCCAGACATTTACTCTGCCGAGCCGATTAACCGCTTGCATATGGGCCAAGGGGGACCAACGCGTTGCTGACGTGTTCAATTTCTAAAGCTCTTTCTCTTGAAAAACTCACCCAATTTTTCTGAATTTGTAGTCATTTCTTTGTCTGTACATGTACATCCCCTCTACTGATATCCGTCTCATTCGAGTAATTCCTTCGTGTTGAGTCGTTTTGTTTTGTCTTAGAATGTACTACATTTTTAACAAGAGAGAAAAGGAAAATTAATGTGCGTAAAATTCAGTACCATTAACAAGTCATAAAATTTGTAAGACTAAGCAATAATACTTCAAATAAATCAAATGCATTTACCTTCCCCGCATACAAAATAAAGGATAACGAAACATGTTTACACTGAAAAATTTTGAAATTATAAGCAAATGAATAGTGTATGAATTCGTGTGGATAAAATTGTGGTACACATTCACGTAAGTTCAATATATGTTTAAACGTAAGTACCTTAGAATGATGATAACGTTATGGTATCCATAAAAATTCTCTTGGTAATCACACCCAACGTCAAACTTTATCGTTTAAAAAGTTCACCATCAGTTACGGGCACGCTACCTTACTTATACAGTAAGTATCGCTTAATGATTACAACTGCGGTGTCAGAGTGGCGTTTTACCTAATACATCAGACAATACGTGCATGTGCAGACTACCAGGTAGCGATTAGTGGCACTCCTGCACCACATGGCAACATTGGTGGACGAACATACCGCCGCCATGCTAATTCAGAGATACATTAGTTGGTACACCAGTATGGTGGAGTTTACGGCAGAGCCACGTCGAGTAGATAGCGTGCAGCAAAGCATGATAAGCGTGTACTGGTATGGTTCAATCACGATGACAGTCAGCTCGGCAGCGCCACGTAACCGGCGCGCTCACACTGTGGACATCGCATGTACTGACATAAGGTTACTGGAATGTCCCACTTGTTTACAGATCATGTTGTAGCCCTGACGTAGTCGTTATGAGAAGTCTCCGCATACCGCCGACAGTCTCCAGCCTGAACAACGGGGAGAATGCACAGTAATATCATGCAGGGCACTAGCTGCACCGCTCACGCGGTCGAATCTGTAGACTCTCATCACACATAAAAACATATTTCCAGGAGCATCGTCAATATTAGTATAGAGGTTAGTTGCACCGCCGAAGTCACAGCCTCATTTCACCTATTCAATAAAAGACCACACAAGCACTACAAAAATGAAAGTTCTCTGTCACGAAAGGTCACATCTTTCTTACAGGTTATCACTGGCAGTATTCTCAACTAGTCTATTGCACACTAATAACAATACACACAATGATATTTACTTCCAAGTCTGGATGAATAGGCTACAGCCATCCGAAATTAATTCGAAATACATTCGTTGGATGCGAATATCTTGACATGAGCCGTGTTAGATCGTTATACAATACGACTTTCAGCATATTATCAGGAATTCCTCACCGAGCGAGGTGGCGCAGTGGTTAGACACTGGACTCGCATTCGGGAGGACGACGGTTCAATCCCGCGTCCGGCCATCCTCATTTAGGTTTTCCGTAATTTCCCTAAATCGCTCCAGGCAAATGCCGGGATGGTTCCTTTCAAAGGGCGCGGCCGACTTCCTTCCCCGTCCTTCCCTAATCCGATGAGACCGATGACCTCGCTGTCTGGTCTCCTTCCCCAAACCAACCAACCAGGAATTCTTCTCATTATACATATGTAAATACGCAGTTATTTCCTCTTCCCCTTCCAGTCTCTTTTTCTCTTACCATTTCCACAGTTGGCTTACAGCATTCTTCTTTTACTTGCCCTTGTGCTAACTTAAATTCTTTAGTTCCAACTGAATTCCTTCTCTGGAATTTCTGCAGAGATCAGGTCTCGCTCCTTCCCATACCTACCATGACTTAGTCGATTATGTGCTTGTTTTGCCAATAATTGGACGTATGCAGGGTGACCCAAAAGCCTGTCACTTCTTAACATGCACTAATTCACGTAATAATGTAGGTGGAGAGGTAAAAAGTGAGACACCTGTCTGAAATGACATTGGGTTTTATTGAAACCAGAAACGAACGCAAAAGCTGACCAATAGATTGGTGTTGGACAGCAACACCTCAGTGATACCGCGTGAGAATCGTGTATAAAATGAGTTATAGTGAGAGAGGAAGTCAGATAATCCCTAGGCTGGCTCATAAACACCTGCTGGAAGGTACGACATGTATAGAGGATGGCATTCCACCTCATGCTGCTACACGTGTGAAGGACCTCATGCACACATCGTTTGGTGAGGATCGCTTCATGAGTCCGTCATGCCTTGCCTCCCAGGTCTGCAGACCTCAGTTCGTGTGATTATTGGTTATGGGCTGATTTAAAGTCGCAAGTCTACCACGATCAACCGACCTCATTCGGGATGCCAAAGGAGGGTATTTGACGGCAGTTTCTCAGCATATCTACTGATATGCTGTATAGCGCTGTTGACAACATCGTCGCTCGGCTACCGGTGTTGTTGATGAATGATAGCCGATAAGCTCAGCATCTGTTATGAGGAACATTGTCTTTGATAAAAAGTAAGTGTTATTATTGCTCTTTTAACACATGAAGTGCAATCTGTCGATAATTTTGTGCACTTTTTTCTTGTTTCCAATAAAGCCTCATGACATTTCAAGCATGTGTGTCAATTTTAACCTCTCTACCCACATTATTCCGTGAAGTATTGAATTTTAAATATTAACAGACTCTTGAGTCACCCTGTACTTGTCTATGAATATTGCTAAAAAACAGATGTGGCAACATTGTCCGCTCCTTGTTTCCCTCATGCGGACGCCAGTAAGTGTGTGTAATGCGCAGATATCAATTTTATCTGACTCAATAATAATACCTGAAATCTAACTTTAAACTGCTTTAAAAAATCTATCATTTGTAGTCGTTTCTTCCGAGCGAACTCTTTAAATTATCTGTTTCTATCAAAGGGTCGATTATTACACTGAAGTAGCAACTTCCAATAGAACTCTATGGAATTAAGGAGTAAATGTAGTCTCCTGTCATACTTCGATCAATAGCGGCATTCCAGTTTGACTTCCATTTCAAAATCAGAACAGCGTCTCTGCATGCTAGAAACCGATTTGTCTACCAAATTTTCAGTTTTCATTGCATAATCTTACTGCAACAATAATGGCGTCCAAAAATTTTAAATTCGATTCAGCAACCAAGTGGACATCCATTAATTCTGCCAAGTGACATTAATGCGACCATCGCCTATGTTCCACGTGAACGTGTAATAACGACAGACGGCAGTTGCCAGCACTATCAGTGGACGGTATACTAAGCTTGCTGCAGAGAGGGGGGCAGGGGGACGTGGAAAGATGTGCAGTCCTTGATGTAAGGCAGAAACGGAGCGACTTGTCTGACTCCAGAGGGGAATAATCATTGGCTTTCAGGACAAGGGTGCAAGAATTTCGGAAAGGGCAAGTTTATAAGCCATGCAGCAGTGGATAAAGTGTACTGTGCGTGGAAAAATGGCGCTATCCGAAACCGGCGCCTAGGAAACTGTGGTGCACCATGGGTCACAGATGACAGAGGTGAACGGCAGCTGCGGAAATCTGTATGGGCGAACAGACGTGCAACTGTTGAGCAAATGACCGCTCAGATGAACCAAGGGGCTAGCAACAGTGTCTCCTCAACTATTGTTCCACAAACGTTGATGTGTATGGACCTCCAGAACGGGTGCCTTGATCATGTACCTATGCTGACTGTTGTTCATCGTCAATGAAGGCTGGAAGCGCACGTCACTATCGCAACTGGACTCCACTGAGTGACGACAGATGGCCTATTCAGGTCAGTCACGTTTCATACTCCAATGGACAGGTAGCTGTTGGAGTGTATGACGTGAAAGAAAATACCCTGCAACAATCATCGGAAGGGTCCAAGTCGCGGGTTATCCCCTGGGTGATCTCATGATTCTGGAGGGCGCACTGGATGTGTCCACACTTGGGGACCATGTCAACCCCTACATGCTGATTGTTTTCCTTGGCACAATGGCATCTACCAGCAGGACAAAGCAATGTGTCACACAACTTGCAGTGTATGGTCATGGTTTGAAGAGTAACAGGAAGAGTATACCGTATTTCTCTGCCCACCAAACTCCCGTGATTTAAGCACAATCGCGAATCCGTGGGAGCGACTCTATCGGGCTGTTTGCGCCATGGATCCCGAGCCGAGAAACCTAGCACCGCTGGCCATGTAACTGGAGTCGTTGTGGTTGCACATGCCTGTTTGTACCTTCAAGAACCTCATTGGCTCCCTTCATGCACATCTGGCGGCAGTCCGCGCTGCAAAAGGTGGTTGCTCACTCTTTTGACAGTTCGATACATTAATATGACTGGAAAGTGTATAAATTATTTTTCCTGAATATGCTAATAACTTTCGCATCTCATCCTTTAATTCGTAATTAATTTTCTTTAATTTTTGGAAGTTTGTACTTATCTCTTACAAATACTGTATGAGATAATAATTATTATCAGCATCCCAGTCTCTAGAAATGTTCATTAAGCATCATGATTCATCTCACTGGATCTGAAACTGAATATGTTACCGCCTGAACAACCTTCATGGGTACTACATGACGTATTCCTGTTTGTTTTACTGTTGCTGTTATAGTGTTTGGGTTTTGGTATACTGTTGCCAAATTAATTACTTAAACGAAAATGACCACTAATTTGTTGCAACAGACACAAACCATAAAATCCATTTTAAGTTAAACACAAACGGATCTGTTCTGACAGAGACCTAATCCAATACACAATACAGCCATTTCCCCAAAGTAAATATTTTCCAGAGTTAAGTCCATTACCAACATCACTGAGTGAGAGTGGATTCAGTGGATACTACCCTCGTGGCCTGTTTTCTGCAGACCCCTGGTTCCAGACTGGCTGCTGTTAACACACGGTCTGGATATGAACTCCACATGAACTGCCATTTATTTGCTAGGGTGTGAGTTAAATAACAGTGTGGACTGATACTGAATTCACCTTGCTGTAGGCCAAGTCCACATGCCACTGTGACATAAGAATGGGCTACCTGGCGGGGGTAATGGTATGGGAAACAACATCCCGCCTCCCCCAAGGGTGAGAGGCAAAGCCTCTTCTTCTTTAGTAGCTACCGCGGTTGATGGACGAAGTTCAAATGGCTGGCCGGCCGAAGTGGCCGTGCGGTTAAAGGCGCTGCAGTCTGGAACCGCAAGACCGCTACGGTCGCAGGTTCGAATCCTGCCTTGGGCATGGATGTTTGTGATGTCCTTAGGTTAGTTAGGTTTAACTAGTTCTAAGTTCTAGGGGACTAATAACCTCAGCAGTTGAGTCCCATAGTGCTCAGAGCCATTTTTCAAATGGCTCTGAGCACTATGGGACTTAACATCTCAGGTCATCAGTCCCCTGGACTTAGAACTACTTAAACCAAACTATCCTAAGGACAGCACACACATCCATGCCCGAGGCAGGATTCCAACCCATGGCCGTAGCAGCAGCACGGTTCCGGACTCAAGCGCCTAGAACCGCTCTGCCGCAACGGCCGGCTATGGACGAAGAGCACATCCTTAGTGGCCTCCATTCTGTCCCTATTGGGCCCTGCATCCGACGGTTCTGGTGGTGGCACGGCGTGGGCGCTGTTAGGCTGCTGCGGTTCTGTGGCTTCCATCTTCCATTCCTGGGGAGAATCGCTGCCATCACCTAGAACGGAAACAGGGCTATTATACCAACACATTGGGCGCAGCTGTCAAAGCTGCTGTGTCCAAATTTCTTCACTTGACTTTGAAAATCAGCACACTTACCACCGCACTGGAGAAGACAGCCAGTAACAAATATGACTGTAGGCAACGCCGTTTCACCGACCTCTTAGGGCATATGACAGCCATCCATACCAGCTTCTGAGCCTGGCCACCTACACCAGTTACGTCATCATCTCAACTGTTCAACTTCCATGCCTAGTAAACATCCTGACCCGAAGGATGATCGGTAATCAAATTACTTATTTTAATTAGAATTACAGTGTATGTATGGTATTATAAGTATTCAGATAATTATAATGATCATTTAGAACTGATGTAAAGCACAGTGACATATTCTGTACGTGCATTGAATGAAGCCTGTCCTGAAATTAGAGTCTGGTAGTCCAGAGGTCCAGTAAAGTTTGGGTAGCAGCGCTAGAGTGAGATTTTGAGAGCCATACAAAAATGTGTTCCTGCAGTTGGAGAAGTAGTTGAGTGGTAGCTTCTGTCGCTATAGCAGCACGTCGAAGCGCACAATTTCTTTTGTGAGTTGACACAACTTCCAATAACAAGTGAATTATTTCTAATTTTCTACGTGGTCTCTAGCTTCATCTCTTAAATTTTTTGCTTCTTCATGTATTTATCAGGCATAGCTCCGCGTTTAATAACTGTTCGGAGTGTATTTCCACCGCCTTTAGTGTGGATTGGAACTGTGATATCTGTGTTCAAATGTGAATTGAGCTGGGGACCCTTCGCTCACAGCTCCAGACGCTGCTGTCTTCGTTCACGTAGCTTGAGGCTGTTGTCAATGGGCATCATCATGAGAGGCCAGATGTGGGGACCCAAGGAACGTCCAGCACTTCCCAGTGTCCCCTGATCGATCACTACAGTGGGCGCCCCATGTATTGTCTGCACTGACGTTGTCTCTTACCCATTCCCGACTGGGGATAGCTCCAAGGTGTGGCAGGCAGCGGAAACCTTCCGGGCGCCTGATCGAGTGGCCTCCCCAATTCGTCTTACGAACAGGTTTCTGGCGCTGTCTTGGTCTGGTAAACACCCTGAGCCAGATGCAGTCACTTGCCCTGTTTCAGGGAAAGCCTCCTGGCCTGTAAGATCTGGGTACTCACAGAGGATGGGAGTAATGGTAGTTACGAGCTCCAACGATAAGCACACAATAGGGGTCCTTAGGAAAATGGCTGCCAAAGGGGGGAAGAAGTCCTGTGTGCACTCTCTAACTAGGAGGAGTCATCCCAGATTTAAAATGTGTACTTCAAGATGACATGAAGAGCACACAAAACAGCCACCTGCAGCAGGTGGTGTCTCATGTCGGTACTAATGACGTGAGTCGCTTTGGATGGGAATAAATTCTCTCTAGTTTTGATAGGCTATATGAAGTGTTAAGGAGTGCCAGTATTGCTTGCGAGATGAAGGCGGAGCTCGCCATCTGTTGCATCATCGACAGGGTCGAATGCAGACTTTTGGTACAGGTCCGAGTGGAGAGTCAATAAGAGGCTTAGAGCGACTGTGTAGGTTCCAAGCTCCTCTACTTACACCATAGGGTGGTGAGTTTTCTGGTGCTGCTTAATAGCTGAGGAGGAGGGAAATGGAGTTTTTTTTTTTTTTTTTTTTTTTTTTTTAAGATTTGAGGATGTCGGGAAATTAAAGAAAGGGTATAAGTCTCAAAGGACACAGGGCAAACACAGGACGAGGATAGACCTAATAACACTCAGTATTACCATGTTTGTTGACATCGTCAACGTTGGACACAAGTGGCCTGTCGTAATTTTTATACGTATGATAGGTTGAACGAGGTCAAAATCAAGATCACAAATAAATTTTCATTTTGATTACTAGTTTCAGCTGCACTCGAGTCTTCTTCCGATCTAAGATACAAAATTGGACATGAGAATACAGCAAGGCACAACAGCTTTTTATAGGAATCACATTACCGATCCAAAATACAAAACTGCATATAAAATTGTAGCAAAATACAGAAGTATATGTAGAATTACAGGATACGTACCATAAAAACATTCTGAATCAGAGTAATTACCATGACGACTCGCCGCTTCCGTAAAATCTTTTTTGAAACTGACAACTCTGTACAGAATACAGGTAAAATAACATTACATCTTCATAACCAATAAAGTAGAACGAAGGTCATCAAACTGAAAAACAAATTTGCATTAACCTGAGAAAGGGGCCGTGAGAATAAGAGAATATATTTATCAATCAAAATTATTCACTAGAATGAACATATATATATATATATATATATATATATATATATATATATATATATATATATATATATATATAAGGTATCATCTTATCTCAGGCGTTATGCCGCTAAAACGTAGTAATTTACAGTTTAATCAGTAACTTACGTAAAATTTAAATATTCTAGTAAAATTTAAAAGAGATGCAGGATATAAATGCATCTCTATCAAAAATACAATCAGTAGTACAGTTCATCTTATAGCTGAACAAATGAGGCGTTAAATGATAATTACATGATATGACAGAAAGTGCCTGCTAAAACTGTATAAACTAAGAGATCCAATTTCCTGTAGCATTCCACTAAACTAGTAATTTACAAAGTTTACCGGCCATATCCACAGCCTCAAGATTTTTAAACAGTAGATTACATGTGTAAAACAAAATTTTAAGGAACATCGTTAACATACAACATTATGAACCATAGCTAAGATCGCAATAATGGTGCCGCAATGTTCGTCATAATGACGATACTAAGTAATAACAAATTAGTCAATTGCTGAAAAAGATTATGCTTCCTGTCCATATACGTATACAGATGTATACTGTTACATGTCGTCCTAGGTAATAGTTTATTTCCATTGATTTCCTATCATGTACCTGTTATAACTTAGACCTTCAGGTCACCTTACTATCTAAGCCTTGAGTAACAACTTGATAGACCTGTACGAGTGCTAGCTGGCGACAGCATATACAATATATTCACACATTTTATATACTTGTAGAAGTTCATAAATGCAAATAATTGTTCTAATAATAATTACACTGTGATTTACTCTGCAATAACAGCCAATAACCGAGGTATCGCTACATTCATCCCTAACCGCCGGCCGCTGGTGGCCGAGCGGTTCTGGCGCTACAGTCTGGAACCGCGCGACCGCTACGGTCGCAGGTTCGAATCCTGCCTCGGGCATGGATGTGTGTGTTGTCCTTAGGTTAGTTAGGTTTAAGTAGTTCTAAGTTCTAGGGGACTTATGACCTCAGCAGTTGAGTCCCATAGTGCTCAGAGCCATTTGAACCATTTGAACCATCCCTAACCCTCGAATAACCAAAATATTACTGTCAAACTCATGTACGTTGTGTACACTACAGAGATACCGGGAGATACTATTATACTCCGTCTTGGACAGACTAATTAATCTTATTGGCTTATGGACAACATTACCACCTACAACTGGTCGACAATTAAGACTCATTTTCACAGGTGCATTCAGCGTAACAATTACGTGCTTTGCACGTTTTTGCCCTTGAGAATTGGAATGTTAACCTTGTGGGGAGTGTGTTGCGATACTGATTGCAATAAATACACTGAAGAGCCAAAGAATCTGGTACACCTGCCGAATATCTTGTAGGGCATCCGCGAGCACGCAGAAGTGCCGCAGGACGACGTGACAAGGACTCGACTAACGTCTGAAGTAGTGCTGGAGAGAAACGACACCATGAATCCTGCAGGGCTGTCTATAAATCCGTAAGAGTACGAGGGGGTGGAGATCTCTTTTTGAACAGTACGTTGCAGGGCATCCCAGATATTCTGAAGCGGAAGTGTTTAAACTCAGAAGAGTGTTCCTGGAACCACTCTGTAGCAATTCTGGACATGTGTGGTGTCGCATTGCCCAAGCCCATCGGAATACTCAATGGACATGAATGGATTCAGATGATCAGACAGGATGCTTACGTACGTGTCACCTGTCACAGACGTATCTAGAGGAATCAGGGGTCCCATATCACTCCAGCGCCTCACACCATTACAGGGCCTCCACCAGCTTTTGAACAGTCCCCTTCTGGCATGCAGGGTCCATGGATTCATGAGGTTGTCTCCATACCCGTACAAGTCCATCCGCTTGATACAATGTGAAACGAGACTCGTCCGACCAGACAACATGTTTCCAGTCATCAACAGTCCAATGTCGGTGTTGACGGCACCAGGCGAGGCATAAAGCTTTGTGTCGTGCAGTCATCAAGGGTACACGAGCAGGCCTTCGGCTCCGAAAGCCCGTATCGATTATGTTTCTTTGGATGGTTTGCTCGCTGATACTTGTTGCTGGCCCGGCACTGAAATCTGCAGCGAATTGCGGAAGGGTTGCACTTTTGTCTTCTGTCACGTTTAACGCTTCCCTTCAGTCGTCGATGGTCCCGTTCTTGCAGGATCTTTTCCGGTCGCAGCGGTTTGGGAGATTTGATGTTTTACCGGATTCCTGATATTCACTGTATACTCGTGGAATTGTCGTATGGGAAAATCTCCACTTCATGACTACCTTGAAGATGCTGTGTCCCATCGCCCGGGCGCCGACTATAACACCACGTTCTAACTCACTTAAATCTTGATAACCTACCATTTCAGCAGCAGTAGCCGATCTAACAACTGCACCAGACAATAAGCTTAGCTGACCGCAGTGCCGTATTGTACCAGTTTACATATCATGCCTATACCAGTTTCTTCGGTGCTTCATTGTATGTAAATACATTTCAGTGATTGGACGTCGAGCAACAGTACATCTATCCTTCGAGGGGAGAGTTCTACTGTTTCGTGAGGTGTAAGATTAAGGTAAATTCCACTGAGCTAGGTTTTGAAACTTTTATGTATGCACTTGTTAGGAAGCTAGTTACTGAGCTCCATGCAGTTTTATTACCTTTATAATACATCACTGATGTTATCACACACTTCGTATCTTTTTCCTTTTCACTAACAGAATAAGCTGTAATGACAACAGTTCGTTGTGTCACTGTTATGCCAACTCCTGCTCAGTTAGCTGCTGCAGATGCAGTTCGATGCACCAGAGCCACACTCCGAACGCGATGATCGTCCCTCTCGGTAGTGCCATGTGGCCGTCTGAGCCCGGTTATCTTGCAACCGTACATTCTCGTGACCACTGATGCCAGCAGTCATGTACAATGGCTACATTTATACCAAGTCTTTCTGCAATATCACAGAAAGGACATCAAGCTTCTCGTACCCCTTTTACACGACCTCGTTCAAAGTCAGTGAGGTGTTCATAATAGCGTCTTTGTCGCCCTAAAGGCATCCTTGAGTAACGTCAATTCACCACGACCAATCTCAAAAACTTCTAACCCTCACGACCGTTACAACATGTATTTAAAGCAAATCTCATTTGCATCCTCATAGTGGTAGGAATAGCGTCACTCACATCGACTGGCGCGAAATTTAAACAGACATCACCTTTCAGATGTAGAAATACGCCTACCAACTTCCGTTTACATCGCCCAGCTCGTTCTTGGTGTTACAATTGTTTATTCCGTCAATGTAATGTTAGTAGGCTCTTATTGTTATGTCATGTCATTATCAGTTAAAGCCCTATTGGTTCAGTAATAAGATAAGCTGTACCAAGGTTGGTAACTTTGTCATAAAAACACTTATATCTTGTGTATTTTTAAAATTTTATTGGAATATTAGAATTTTACGCATGTTTGTGCCATGTCGTCGAGTATCGAGAGTGGCGCAGGAACTATCGACCACCGTAGAGATACTGCACAGTAAATCGGTAGCACGAGGCGCCAATGAGATGCTAGGAAGAAGCCGTGATTCCCGTAGTTCCGAGGCGCCACCGCTGCGCCTCTGTCCTGAAACAGCGTCGCCAGAGGCCAGCAGGCAGTTCTGTTCGAGGTCGGATCCTGCCCACTTCCAGCAAGTTCCTGTCGGAGTAATGTTATTGTGCTACCTACTCCCCGTGACAACCCGTGTCAACCGTCGGACCATTCTGAACTTGTATCATTTCGCCACTTAGTAATCGGTGCTCATTTACTGTGTCCTGAACCGCAAGTCCACGTATGGAGTTTCATACCCTTAGCTGAGCCTGGAGAGCTGTAATTAATTAAGTATTACTTATTCTGAGTGTTCTAATTAACGGTAATATTACTAGCTACCTCAGTGTCCAAGAAGTCGGATACAATAGTTACATTTTCATGAGACCCAGAAAATATTAGATACAGGCTCCCAGGTAGATGCTATTTTTCTTGACTTCCGGAAGGCGTTCGATACAGTTCCGCACTGTCGCCTGATAAACAAAGTAAGAGCCTACGGAAAATCAGACCAGCTGTGTGGCTGGATTGAAGAGTTTTTAGCAAACAGAACACAGCATGTTCTTATCAATGGAGAGACGTCTACAGACGTTAAAGTAACCTCTGGCGTGCCACAGGGGAGTGTTATGGGACCATTGCTTTTCACAATATATATAAATGATCTAGTAGATAGTGTCGGAAGTTCCATGCGGCTTTTCGCGGATGATGCTGTAGTATACAGAGAAGTTGCAGCATTAGAAAATTGTAGCGAAATGCAGGAAGATCTGCAGCGGATAGGCACTTGGTGCAGGGAGTGGCAACTGTCCCTTAACATAGACAAATGTAATGTATCGCGAATACATAGAAGGAAGGATCCTTTATTGTATGATTATATGATAGCGGAACAAACACTGGTAGCAGTTACTTCTGTAAAATATCTGGGAGTATGCGTGCGGAACGATTTGAAGTGGAATGATCATATAAAATTAATTGTTGGTAAGGCGGGTTCCAGGTTGAGATTCATTGGGAGAGTGCTTAGAAAATGTAGTCCATCAACAAAGGCGGTGGCTTACAAAACACTCGTTCGACCTATACTTGAGTATTGCTCATCAGTGTGGGATCCGTACCAGATCGGGTTGACGGAGGAGATAGAGAAGATCCAAAGAAGAGCGGAGCGTTTCGTCACAGGGTTATTTGGTAATAAACTCAAGTGGCAGACTCTGCAAGAGAGGCGCTCTGCGTTTCTGGATGAGGTATCGAATATATTGCTACCCCCTACTTATACCTCCCGAGGAGATCACGAATGTAAAATTAGAGAGATTAGAGCGCGCACGGAGGCTTTCAGACAGTCGTTCTTCCCGCGAACCATACGCGACTGGAACAGGAAAGGGAGGTAATGACAGTGGCACGTAAAGTGCCCTCCGCCACACACCGTTGGGTGGCTTGCGGAGTATAAATGTAGATTTAGATGTAGATAGTCGACTCCTGACGCCATCTAGCGATCATCACCTCAAGCAGCTAATCGAACTTAGTGGCCGATAGTCACATCTTGAATGCGGTATTTGACACATACGCTTACACAATGTGCTTTTCAAACACTGTTTTTCTGGATCGTTCTAATAGTCATCAACGACAGCATAATTCTCATATACCACATTGTAGTAACATACTCAGGATGATCTATGCTATGAGATAATACAAATACTGATTAAATTGTCAATTACTAAATTTTAGCGGGATAAAGCAGTACAGAAGACCCTACCTCCCACGTATTTATACGTTCTGGTGGATAGTTTTGACTGATGTAAATATTCTCTTAGTCTCACGGGCCCTTCCTTATCTTAATGTATATTTTTTCAGTTTTATGACACTTGTTCTATGTGGTTAGTTACTAACAATATAAAGTTATTTTATCTCTGCTCTGAATGGATGCTGTCAGTTTTTAAAAAGACCTTAAGGAAATGGTGAGCCGTCATGGCAATTACAGTAATCAAGAATGTTTTATGGTACATATCCTAAAATTTTTTATGCACTTCTGTACATTGCTATAATTTGATGTGCAATTTTGTATTTTGGATCTGTAATGTGATTCCTACAAAAAATCTGTTGTACCTTGTTTCATTCTCATGTATAATTTTATAAAGTAGATCTGAAGATGACCTGTGTGTAGCTGAAACTAATCACCAGAATAAAAATTTATTTCTCATCTTGACATCGAGGATGTTAAAATCATAACATAAAAACTCGGTACTCCAGTTGGTAATTCTCGTGTTTGGAAAAAAAACAAAAAACAGAACTCTACGAGCTAACTGAAAACACTGAAACTCAAATCGTTATAGGTACTGAGAGTTGCCTAAATCTGGAGATACATTCAGCTGTCATTTTTGCAAAGAGTCTAACGATATTCAGAATGTTTAGTTTAAACACAGTTGGTGGTAGAGTGTTTATTGCCGTCAGGAGTAGTTTACTTTGTAAGGAAACTGAAGTAGATATTTCCTTTGAGTTACTATGGATAGAGGCTACACTTGACAACCGGAATAAATTAGTAATAGGTTCATTTCAATCACCCCCCAGCCCGCATCTCGTGGTCGTGCGGTAGCGTTCTCGCTTCCCACGCCCGGGTTCCCGGGTTCGATTCCCGGCGGGGTCAGAGATTTTCTCTGCCTCGTGATGGCTGGGTGTTGTGTGCTGTCCTTAGGTTAGTTAGGTTTAAGTAGTTCTAAGTTCTAGGGGACTTATGACCACAGCAGTTGAGTCCCATAGTGCTCAGAGCCATTTTCAATCACCCCCTACTCCAGTGATGGAAATGGAATTGAGTGTTTGGCTTCATTGGCCGGGAGGCCCCTTGCCAGGCAGGTATGGCCGCCTTGATGGAAGTTTTATTACATTCGACGCCACATTTGGCGACCTGCACGCCGGATGGGGATGAAATCATAATGAAGACAACACAACACCCACTCCCTGAGCAGAGAAAATCTCCGACCCAGCCGGGAATCGAACCCGGGCCTGTAGGACGGCAGCTATCGGGGCAGACACTCCAGCGATACAACTGAAGAAGAGTTCGAAGAAAAGTTGTGTATCATTTCAAAATGGCTTAAATGGCTCTGAGCACTATGGGACTTAACATCTGAGCTCATCAGTCCCCTACAACTTAGAACTACTTAAACCTAACTAACCTAAGATTATCACACAAATCCATGCCCGAGGCAGGATTTGAACCTGCGACCATAGCTGTAGCGCGGTTCCAGACTGAAGCGCCTAGAACCGCTCGGCCACACCGATCGGCTATCTCATTTCAGTTAGGTACCCTACCCATACAATTGTACACTATGTGATCAAAAGTATCCTGACACCTGGCTGAAAACACTTACAAGTTCTTGGCGCCCTCCATCGGTAATGCTGGAATTCAATATGGTGTTGACCCACCCTTAGCCTTGATGACAGCTTCCACTCTCGCAGGCATACTTTCAGTCAGGTGCTGGAAGGTTTCTTGGGAAATGGCAGCCCATTCTTCATGGAGTGCTGCACTGAGGAAAGGTATCGATGGTCGCTGAGACCTGGCACGAAGTCGGTGTTCCAAAACATCCCAATAGTGTTATATAGGATTCAGGTCAGGACTCTGTGTAGGCCAGTCCATTTCAGGGACGTTATTGTCGTTTAACCACTCTGCCACAGGCCGTAAATTTTGAACAGGTGTTCGATCGTGTCGAAAGATGTAACCGCCATCCCCGAATTGCTCTTCAACAGTGGGAAGGAATAATGTGCTTAAAACATCATTGTTGGCCTGTGCTGTGATAGTGCCACGCAAAACAACAAGGGGTGCAAGCCCCCTCCATGAAAAACACGACCATACCATAACACCACCGTCTCCGAATTTTACTGTTGGCACTACACACGTTGGCAGATGACGTTCGCCGGGCATTCCCCATACACACCCCCTGCCATCGGATCGCCACCTTGTGTACCGTGATTAGTCACCGCACACAACGTTTTTCCACTGTTCAATCGTCCAATGTTTACAATCCTTACACGAGGGGAGGCGCCGTTTGGCATTTACCTACGTGACGTGTGGCTTGCGAACAACCGCTCGAACATGAAATCTAAGTTTCCTCACCTCCCTCATAACTGTCTTGGTACTTGCAGTGGATCCCGATGCAGTTTGGAATTGCTGTGTGATGGTCTGGATAGTTGTTTGTGTATTACACACTACGGCCCTCTTCAACTGTTGGCGGTCTCTGTCAGTCAACAGACGAGGTCGGCCTGTACGCTTTTGTGCTGTACGTGTCCCTTCATGTTTCCACTTCACTATCACATTGGAAACAGTGGACCTAGGGATGTTTATGAGTGTGGGAATCTCGCGTACAGACGCATGTCACAAGTGACACTCAATCACCTGACTACGTTCGAAGTCCGTGAGTTCAGTGGAGCGCCCCATTCTGCTCTCTCACGATGTCTAATGACTACTGACGTCGCTGATATGGATTACCTGGCAGTAGGTGGTAGCACAATGCACCTATTATGAAAAACGTATTTTTTTGGGGCGTGTCCGGATACTTTTGATTATATAGTGTACTTGGAGGTAGTAGAGGATCACTCCTGGTAATGGACAGGAATTCACTGACATTAGCATCAGCATCTGCCATTCTGACATCATCAGATTAGGACAATTGCACGAACGCCATTACACCATTGGTCCTCAAATTCTGAAAACATTGTCTTACTGCCCTGCCCTGACAAGGCCAACCCTACTACCTTACCCTCCCACCCTTTGTACCGCCCTGCACCTCTGCTCGTCAATGTCGATGTCAGTGGCATGCAAGGTCAGCTCCCCAAACTTCTAGTTTTTCGATTGCATGTGGGTCAAAATCTGCTATCTATACTATGCCCAGTATGAAACGACACCAGCAGCAGCAGTGATCAGCTGGGAAGAAGAAGACTACCAGTAAGTAGTTTGTCTATCTATCTCTAGTTATTATTAATATTATTATTATGTGGTTTGATATATTTAGGGCTTCGTTACTATTGTCACAAATGAGGCACATGCAGGTGTTCCTGCCTGAACCACAGAATCAGCAGGAGCAGCAGCAGCAGCAACAGCAGCAGTAGCAGTTACTGTCCACAGGATATCTTCCCAACCATCTCGACCTGGTGTTGTTCGACTGTGCCGTAGCACAGCCATAGCAGCTACCAGAATCTGAGTCTCAGCTAAATGCTAGCAGAATACTGCTATTCACCAATTCATACAATATGATAGCAACTGGATCTAAATATGTGAATGTAGGCCTAAATTCCCACAATGCTTTTAATTTGGTGATTGAGATAGAGAACGTTCACAGACTTTGTACTAGAGCACAGTATGCATGGCGCAAATGAGACTAACTGTGTAGTAGAATAGAGTTCATGGAGACAAATATGAAGATGACTACAACTCATCTCCTATTCGGATTAATATTGACATGTTAAAAGGTAAGGTGTAAAACATTCAAGTGTGATAAATTTAAACAACTTGTACAATGCTTTACTGACGTGGCAGACAGACTGAGTCACTGGCGTCCTTGTATTAGACCAGCATACCCAGACTTTATTGACTATTTTTGTTTGAATAGTGTGAATATAAATTGCTTAGAACAGTGTATAAATGCCTGAGTTCCTCCTACACCTGCATATGCTTATGAAAACTCTGTAAGCATAAAATCTGTGGAGGCTGAATTTGCTCAATGTAATAGCACCTATAGACCCGAATATGAGTCAAGACATATAGGAAAGAACTATTTGGACAATATGTATAACTGAGTGGTTGTGTGTCTTATATACAGGATGTTAGAGGTATAAGTGCATCTGTTTTTATTGGCTACTGAGGAGAGTGTATTGAACAACATTACATCAGTATTTACATCATTGCACGCTAACAATTATAGCTATTAGGAGTAGCATGTTTTCACATGGATTATTACCTCCAAATACATGCGGCAAGAGTAAGCCATATCTACTACTTTTTCCATGGGCAGCAGGTCAGATGTCGAATTGTGGACACATGGACGTAAAATGATCACTTTTTAGTGACAAGTGTAGTCCATTCAATGGTGCAGTTATTAGCCTACTGTACAGAAAACCTCATGTAGTAAACGATGTGACGTGTTTGCAGGGAGACTGTTTGATGCTGAGACAAAACAATGAACACACTGTAGTGGGTATGTGTTACTGTACCAATGATCATGATATCTGCAACTATGCTCCTAATATAATAACAATAATAATAATAGTAATATACAGATTACAAGTACACATAGTGTGCAGTCATTCACAGGCATACGCACATACACACACAACTATGACAAACACTTCATCTAGCTATTACACACACACACACACACAACACACTTTCACTCGAGTGAATAGTGTTTAAATGGGAGGGTCCGGACCTCATCTGCATATATGAAGCGTTTCTCATCATGACATTACAGACTAACTTTCAGTGGCAGTGCAGTATTCACCTCATGTCATCTAGACCAGACACCATATGTGGAGATGGATCATTAATGTGTATACACTGCTTGTAGTCTTTGATTGTACGAGCTTGTGAGGCCACACTTAGACTGTCTTTGGATGACAATTGCATCTATACAGTATGCATGCATTTCTGATCTGAACCCTACAATCTCCACATTCAGTCAGCCATGCGACTAATATTTCATCAGGCCAAAAAACTCCTTGGTCTGAGGTATTAGGCCAAAAGAATTACCTGTTGGTATCCTAATGTGTCGAATTCCTCAGAATTGAACATAATTACTTCATATGGATCACAGCCTTTCACCCAGTAGAGGAAACTGCATGTATTCATATGAAGTAACTTCAGGTCACGATGTTTGGCTTTGCAGACTCATAGTAGATTCGGTACATGTGGTGTCTGTGGAGGTCCAGAGTACACAAGCCAGTATAGACAGGCTTCGTGAACTCCAGTGAAGCCTTAGGCATCTCCACAGTGACTAGTCCTCTTTTATTGCAGCCCCACTTAAAATCTGGCCTGGTGATGTAATATCTTGTGCCATAATACCCATTCCAATGGTGAACTAAACGAATTTCCTGATGGTTTCTAAAATTCTCCATGATTTTTCCAAAACCTTAATTATTCATTAATTTATAAAAATATTATTCAAAATCACATTGTGAGAGCCCTCTTTTATGTATTAACATCAATGTACTCCTTTAGCCAGGAAAGCTAGTTGAAGTAAATGCCACAGGTGATTCTAAGCCGCAACTTGAGACGTTGCTGGAGGTGTTTACAGTCGAGAATGTATCTTTGATAATTGCCTAGCAATGTCATCTTCTTGGTGACGGGACTCTTTTACAGGGCTATGTGGTCAGGACACAGCAGTAAGTCACTTTGCGTGTCATGTAAATTGGCAGGATATTCCAGATCTGCTTCCAAGAGAAATTCCAGACCAGTTTCAGCAGCCAGACGACAGATCTTTTCTCCCAATCTCACGATTTCATCGGAACTCTCCAAACAACACAGTTTGTTGCATGGCATGCCTCTAGAGATTTTTTAGATCCAAGTAAAGGATGTTACTTGAGTCCTCAGATGGTCTGTGCTCCTCCTCACTCATTCACTGGTTACTCGCCTTGGCGTATTAGTGGATGCACTGGCAAAACCCCAACGATTCCCACTTTAAAAAAAACGGAAATGTACCAACGTCAGCCAATAGTTTGATGCTGATATGTGCCTTTTTTAACATAGTATGTCTTGAAATCCCTGGTGCTGTTTATAAGAATGTAGGATCCATAGTGTATGTGCCAAGCCATACTCTTTGGGATTTCTCAGTAACGTTACAGAGCAACCACACATCTGCCTCCATGTACAGTTTAGCATATCCCTCTATAATAGAGATGTTGAACTCCCTTCAAACATTCACCACGTGCTTATACTCTACATACATTACGACAGTGATGATGATGATGTTCTGGGTCGAGGGGGTCGCTCGACATCATGGTCATCAGCGCCCTGACGAAAAGTCAGGATGAAAATCTCATGGGTGGGGACGAAGGATGTCCCCCATTATGGCCGTGCCTGTGAGTTTACTGATAAATGACGGGTATGTGTCATGTGATTTGGTGCTTCAAGTTACATGGATTACGAGTAGCACCATAGAAGTTCCCCGTTAGATGATGGTAATCTCTGAATGGAGTTTCCACTTTTCTGTCGAATACCAGCCCACAAAAATGACATTGAGTTATCTGCTTGCGTACGGTATCATTCTCCTGTGACTTGGTCACTGGAATATTAATAGCATAAAGAACATCAAGACCTGACAAGTCTTTTATACTCAGAGAGCAACTATCTTGCAGGGTTATTTCTAATGATTGATTTGAATTTGTGGAGACTGGAATCCTGTGAGCATACAATTTGAACACTGCTGCATGCGGACATGTCATTCTGTGAAGGTAGTGTGAGAGACACAGTGCATCAAAGGAACTAGTAAGCACTCAAAGCAAGCACGTACATGAAAGAGTCAGTGTTCCTACTGTTGGGCGATCTTAAACTTTAAGAACTTTCTATCTTCAGTGTGCATTTTCACATGTACCTGCCCCCGGCTCGAGCAATCAGTCAGATGTCTTTCTAAATACTCAAGCTGAATAAAGGAGTTGAGGCACCTCTGGCAAAAATGTTGTTTGTTCCAGTTTTTTGCTCCGTTGGGTAGAATGTAGTTGGGACGTGTTCTCAACCTAGAAGTAGTGATGTTTCTCACCTTAAGAGAACAACAGTTAACCTATATATTAGGGACGCTGACCAGCTGCTTTGGAAAAGTAGAGGAGCCGAACTACCTAATCCTTCACATCTTCTGACTTGCTTTGTTTTCATCTACATCGAGATCGTAAACATCAACGGAGTATTCAGGGTTCTGTCTCTCGAATTTTGGTAGCTCTTTATTTGACACAGGGAATGAGATGCATTCGAAGTTGTAATGCTCCCAGATTTTGAATGTCTTGTATGTACCTGTAAGAAATGCATGTTTCAGGTAATTTCTATCACAGGTCAGAAGCGACTATGCAGAGCAATATTCATCCTTCACATTTAGAGTGTGGACGTTAATATACGCATGTTTAGCGCCAATTTATGTGGGAGTATGAATGACACTGGATCTCCCATTAATTAAATCAGAAACATGTGGCGAGTATGTGTCAAAGTGGAATATATTGCTGATGGCCTTATCATACCATCTTCCATTCATATCAGAAAATGGCTCAGTAGGAAGCTCTTGGTAAAAGTTCCATACCGCCCTGCAATTGACTGTCTCTGTGATATCACGCTATCTTTCCCTGGAATTTTGACGATGCTTTGATATTCAGCATTCCAGCCTTCTTTTGGGATGGAAGGTGTCGGCACACAGTAGAGAACAGCTTTGTAGCTGATGGCAGGACACAGCTGACCATGATGATTACAGGGAGCTCATTTTTCCACACTGCTCAGCAAACATGAAGGAAGGTAGCCAGACCTCGATACTCCACATTGGTGTAATCAATATGTGACTGAAAGTTCCTGTACCTGGAAGCACCAGCTACCACAGAACTGTATAGCGCAGCTGTGTGATTTACCTGGTGTTCATTAACAAGGCAGGCTGTGGAGCTGCTCCTGCATGGCCGGGGATGATAGCCAGACAAGCCTTGAAGAGATGATGATGAGCCATGGCTATTCGACAGAGACACATCAACTCATGAGGAGTAGGTCAACGATAGCTACTTCAACAATAGTTCCTGCAATGATGTGGTTGACACCAATGGTGCTCACAGAAGTCGAGGTGCAAAAGCTTGCCTCCAAACAATGCTCACAGAGGTGGCAATTCCAGGTCATGAAGCAAATATAAAACATGCACATCACAACAGTCAAGAAATATCATGGGAAATTATACACACACCCGTACATACGCACACAAGTACATAGAGATAGAAACCTACTAAAAATCTCTGCCTTATACGACTACATTAAAGGAACACATCCACCCCACGATCTTCTCACTCACTTAATCTGAGAGACTCGCTGGAGGTGTTAGGGTGGAGGTGAGGGAGGTGAAACTTCATATTTGTTAAGCAGTCCTGAAATAACATGGCAACTTATGAGTATCTAAACTTTATGCCTACTCTCAAGTAAGAAAAGAAAGAGATATTTACACAGATACCGCTTCATCATTACCAGCATCAGATATTTGACTAGCAAAATAGTGACACATATTCTGTTGCTGTGCCTGGCTCGCTAGAACAACCAAGCATGCTTGTTAAGTATACATGACACAACAGCAGCACTCACCGCACAGGGGTGTATAGTCACATACATAAAATCACTGCCTAAGTAGGAAATAAAGTACGGACACTGACAAATGGACATAAATATGTTACACACCAGAATCCATTACATCTAGTCACTGACCCACATCCGTGGGACTCTTCGAAAAATTATAAACCAAGCCTGAAAGCAATACAACAGTCAACAAGCGTCGAAAAAGAAATTAAACACAAACATAAAATAACTCCTAATTACATGCAACAGCCTCATCGTACATTAAATCCACATATCATGAATCGACCTTAAGGAGTCATGATGGCGTCCCTCATCATCACCCCCTCCTCGAAATGGGAGCGCTTAGTTGCTCCATCACCATCTGCATGTATTGATAGTTTCATGATGCTGATCAGACTGAAATGGATGGGAGCTGTTTGGCACTGATTATATGTAGTCAGTGGTGAGAATGTGCGATCATCTGGTTGTGGATACAAGTGTATGTGGTTTCTGCAGAAATCATCATGCAAGCCAACAGTTCCAGCAGATGATGCATTCTCATATGCAGTACAGTTATCTAGAAATCGCTGAGCAGTGCTTCTGACAATTATGGCGTTAGATTTTTTTCTGCACATGTGTCGCCAATTCTGCCACACATTTCTGCAATTGCTGCTGCTTGACTGAAAGTTGACATGCATTCCCACGACAATGTGGAAATCGATTCTGGTAAAACAGTCATGCCATGCGTTTTGTGCCATTGCATGTACACATGTAGAGACAATGATGTCATGAATTTCTACAATCGTATGCAACAAATCGAAGTGTTTCTATCTGAATAGATGACTTAATCATCCATAATTGGCAACTCTGAAAGACTTGGATATTGAAACAGCTCCCATGAATGGGAATTTAATGGCAGTTGGCCTCCGAATTCAGTAAATGTAAAAGTTTCGGACTCTCTTCATCTAATAGAGATATATGCGGCACTTTCCACACCAATTTATCCAGCACATTTTTATGCTCTTCTCCTTCCCCCACCGAGCGAGGTGGCGCAGTGGTTAGACACTGGACTCGCCTTCGGGAGGACGACGGTTCAATCCCGCGTCCGGCCATCCTGATTTAGGTTTTCCGTGATTTCCCTAAATCATTCCAGGCAAATGCCGGGATGGTTCCTCTGAAAGGGCACGGCCGACTTCCTTCCCCATCCTTCCCTAATCCGATGAGACCGATGACCATACTGTCTGGTCTCCTTCCCCAAAACAACCAACCAACCATCTCCTTCCCCTAGAAAATATGCGTTATTATCAGTAGCACTTCTAACTAAAATCAGCTCCTGTTAGGGTTCATAATGATGCATTTATAATCCTCAAAGAATCCCAGTAACACTATGAGCAGGATATACGCAATAAAGGAGTCATCAATCGATCTGTCTCCGAACCATCCACCGATTTTAAGACATTCAGATCCGATGTTGATGCGGAGACGTATGTTTTGAGAGTCGATGCGATTCCAACTTTTCTCATGAGATCGATTTTGAAGCCACTAAGAGCGCATCTTGTTTCTCTAAACTACAATGCATTAGGCGTAAAGAATGATGTCACCACTGATATTGGAATCGACTTAGGCGTAAATAACATTTCAAAATATAGCAAGCTCTGGCTTGGAATTGTTAAACTATGTTGATATTGAATAAGAATTATTACCTCATCTTTGTTATTAAACATTGCTGAAGCAAAAGGTTTACGTAAAAAGTATACCTGGCTAAAGATATTAATGACATGCTTGTCATACTGAAGTGGAATTGTTGCATCCAGTACTGTCATTGTGAGGTTTCAGACCAATAGATTGATGAAACTCATAATTCATGCGTATTATCATGTTACCCTGCCTCTGAAAAGCGGTCTTCTGATGGCTGTGAGCATTTTATTTGTATTTCATATGCATGATCTTGCTTCAGACAGGGATGTTCTATAATTTCCTCACCACGAAAATCAACTAGATTCCGATCCTGATCTATGATATTCAGTTTGAAACGATCTAACGTCTGAACAGTCACTGAGAGGTCTACTGGATTTGGAAGTCACCTCCACAATTTTATAACCTGGACTCAATGTAGGAAAGAATTTATGTATAGTATGGCTAATCCTGCCATTAAGGTACGAATTCGCACGATATTACACGCAATACGAATCTTATTGGCTATCAGCGCATCCACTTGCCAATTGGACTCATAATTTTAATACTTCTGTTATAGAAGGTATGTGTTATTATCAGTAGAACTTTGAACTAACATCAGCTTGTGTTTAGCGTTCGTAATGATGTATTTGATCCCTCGACGAACCTAGTAGTGAGCCTATTGAACCTTTGTGAGTACAGGCAACTACATCTTCTGTTGATTTTTTTTATATTTTAAGTGTATTCATTTTTGCTCATATCTGTGACATTTTTGCAAGTCGATTTATACATGCATTTAAATTATCACTAACTTAGGAAACAGGAGGTATTACTACTGCTTCACCATCTACTAGTTCCAGTTTATTGCTTGCGATGGTGACATTAGCTATGTTATTTTATATTTCCAGATCGATCAGTGCAATACCCTATTCCCCCTTGCATGGATCTATTGGAGAAAAGTAGTTTACTTATACATCTACATGGATACTCAACAAATCAAACTTAAATGTCTGGCAGAGGGTGGTTCATTCTCGGTGGCCAGTCCTTCCTGTTCCAATGTTCGCACAACTATTCCTCAGACAAAGGAATCATGGATATTTAGTGTATCCACTTTACTGACCCAATATCTACTTTTAATGTAGATGAATATTCTTTTGATCTTGGAGTGTATAACATCACGTTTAAGCCTCAAGTCATTCAGTGAAGTCATACCGCTTGTTTGTTTTTAAATCATCAGGAGAAACATTAGGTAACAGATAACTGCAGAGATATAAACTTCGAACAAATCGAAGTAGCTAGAACTCCGGATTCGGTTTCATACGGACAGTGACGTTTACAGCCACTGGTGTTAGAATTATAGGTTTTTCTATGGGTGTGACGGTTATTTGACGAAAAAGTTTCAATGCAGGCGCATAACCAACGTCTGAACTGCATTGGGCATCAGAAATCTGCGAGTAGGGGGTTAATGGTCTGCAGAACGCTGGAAGTTGGGAATTTGGGTTTGATGGAAAGTGTGTCTGAATGGCCAAGACGTTTAAGGCAGCCATTCTAAAGAAAAGGAATCCTGGTCTACCACAAATATTCAGCTCTCGTGGTTGGATTACCACGATTCACTGTGCTGCTGGATGTCATTATTTCCTTCCTATCTCTCTTCCATCACGTTTCCTCTCCATTCCTTTCACCCGAATGTTTCATGTATATGTCCCAGTTGCTTCATCATAAGTGGTGTCAGTTATGTCCGACAGAAGAGAAGCCACGCATATCTGAAATTATTATTTATGTTTCATATTTACACAGAGACAATATTACAACAGCTTCTTGCATATTGAGCAATATTCCTCCTGACTGCCAATCACAGTTGCGGTCTGTTGAGCTGTTGTGTCGTGTGTGGAACACCTCCGTCTCTCGTTGGAGTGCAGACATGTAGAACACCTCCATAACCCTAAGTATAATGTCATACCCTCACAGTAATAATAATTTTATTAATGGATGAATACTTTACTTACTAATAGATCTCTGCAGCAGTTGCAGCAAGGGTTCAAGTATGTAAGGCTTTGCTATTATTTGTCACTTTTTTCGGTGGATCAATGTATAGATATTTTAAAAAGAGTATACACTTCCAGCAAATGCAACATGTTATGTTGGTTGACACTATTACGTAATGCATCTTCTTGGAATTTTACGTAATTTTCATTATCTGTTGAACTATGTTCCTCTGGTCTGCACCTATACGATATTCCGTTGTCATGCTTATCCATTCTTCATGCTGAAAACTGTGACTATATTCCTATGATACAGGTTTACAACAGACTTTTTAAAGTCTTCTTTGCTCAATGCAAGCGTATCCTCAATTGAACACATGAGAGTTAGACGTAAGTATAGACAGTCAGACAGCGAAGAAATGACGGCGCTCATGCAGTCGAATTATTAAAGTTGCCTAAGAGCTGGGGCAGGGGGAAGGAAGAACTTGCACTCCAGCAATACGCATTTAAAAATATCATACATGTTAATGTAAAAGATGCGTAAATAATTCTTTGATGTGATACTCGCAGGTTTCGCCAGCTCAAAGTTTCTCTACAATACAGTGGCAGCGGTGGTAAAACTGCACCGTACCCAGATTAATCGCATAATGAGCAGGGGTCCAGGGACATGCGACAACGGAGAATTGAGGTTGCGGGGTGCTGGGGTCGCGGAGTGTGGGGGTAGGGGTGGGATGGAATCGTCGTGGCAGTGACAGAATGATGTCGGTATTCCAGGAGCGACGATATTTTGGCTTTGTGGATATGATGATATCAGAATTCCACGAACGAGGTAGTCACGACGATGGCGTATTTTCTGAGCGCTACGATGCCTGAATTCCAGGAACGCTGGTCCTGATATCAGCGAATTCCTGGCCCATACAGGCAGTGATCCTCTACTGGCGACTACATCAATCTAACTTTGATATGTTGGGGAAGATACATCTTTAAAGTCGGTGGTAGGTATGAAACGTTGTTCGATATCGTACTGAATGCTTTGTGCGAAAATAAAGTTGAACAAAGAGTTCAGGAGCCCACTCTAAGTGTGAATGGTTGTGAAAACGCACTTTATCTCTTAGCAAGAAATAATCCTGAGCAGATAAGGAGTATCATGGTAGATACAGGAATTAGTGATCACAAGGTCATTGTTGCAAGATTGAATACCAAAATATCCAATTCTATCAAAAATTAACGCAAAATATGTGAAGGTTGTTTCACAATTCACGTTACACACTTCTAGAGGTTGTAGAGGGGACTGAGTAGATCAAGTTTTGCATTAGAACCCGTGTCGTGAAACATAATGCAACAACGCTACAGAGCGCCAAAGATATAGGCGCCGACGCCTGTAAATGTATATATACAGGGTGGTCCATTGATAGTGACCGGGCCAAATATCTCACGAAATAAGCGTCAAACGAAAAACTACAAAGAACTATACTCGTCTAACTTGAAGGGGAAAACCAGATGGCGCTATGGTTGGCCCGCTAGATGGCACTGCCATAGGTCAAACGGTTATCAACTGCGTTTTTTAAAATAGAAACCCCAATTTTTTATTACATATTCGTGTAGTACGTAGAGAGATATGAATGTTTTAGTTGGACCACTTTTTTCGCTTTGTGATGGATGGCGCTGTAATAGTCACAAACATATGGCTCACAATTTTTGACGAACAGTTGGTAACATGTGGGTTTTTTAAATTTAAAATACAGAACGTATGTATGTTATGTGTGTGCCATCGTGTTAGTGATTCCGTGTTCCGTCATCTGTGCTCCTACGTTCACGTGTGCCGTTTCTGTCGTCTCTGTTAGTGTCCGAGGGCTGCACGTATTTCTTTGGACGCTACACCTGAGAACGACTTCATGTATTGTAAGTTTGTGTGTCTACTGTTGTATTTCCACCGTGTTGTTTCGTTTTTCGATGTCTCAACTTGTAATAAATGTATTATCTGTGGCCGAAGAGCGGCGTAATATTGCCGCTGCCGGCCTACCTTTGTTTAAGGTGTCAAAATAACAATAAAGAAAAAAAAAGAACGTAGGTACGTTTGAACATTTTATTTCGGTTCTCCCAATGTTATACATGTACCTTTGTGAACTTATCATTTCTGAGAACGCATACTGTTACAGCGTGATTACCTGTAAATACCACATTAATGCAATAAATGCTCAAAATGATGTCCGTCAACCTCAATGCATTTGGCAATACGTTTAACGACATTCCTCTCAACAGAGAGTAGTTCGCCTTCCCTAATGTTCGCACATGCATTGACAATGCGCTGACGTGTGTTGTCAGGCGTTGTCAGTGGATCACGATAGCAAATACGGACGTCACATCCGGTGAACGTGCGGGCCATGGTATGGTGCTTCGACGATCAATCCACCTGTCATGAAATATGCTATTCAATACCGCTTCAACCGCACGCGAATTTTGTGCCGGACATCCATCATGTTGGAAGAACATCGCCATTCTGTCATGCAGTGAAACATCTTGTAGTAACATCGGTAGAACATTACGTAGGAAATCAGCATACATTGCACCATTTAGATTGCCATCGATAAAATGGGGGCCAATTATCCTTCCTACCATAATGCCGCCAAGGTCGCTGATGTTCCACTTGTCGCAAGCATCGTGGATTTTCCGTTGCCCAATAGTGCATATTATGCCGGTTTACGTCAACGCTGTTGGTGAATGACGCTTCGTCGCTAAATAGAACGTGTGAAAAAAAATCTGTCATCGTCCCATAATTTCTCTTGTGCCCAGTGGCAGAACTGTAAACGACGTTCAAAGTCGGCGCCATGCAACTCCTGGTACATAGAAATATGGTATTGATGCAATCGATGTTGATGTAGCATTCTCAACACTGTCGTTTTTAGATTCCCGATTCTCGCGCAATATGTCTGCTACTGATGTCCAGATTAGCTGCGACAGCAGCTAAAACACTTACTTGGGCATCATTATTTGTTGCACGTCGTGGTTGACGTTTCATATGTGCCTGAACACTATCCGGTGAACGGTCCGGACACTTGGATGATGTCGTCCAGGATACCGAACAGCATACATAGCACACGCCCATTGGGCATTTTGATCACAATAGCCATACATCAACACGATATCAACCTTTTCCGCAATTGGTAAACGGCCCATTTTAATACGGGTAATGTATCACGAAGTAAATACCGGCCGCACTGACGGAGTGTTACGTGATACCACGTACTTATACGTTTGTGACTATTACAGCGCCATCTATGACAAAGCGAGAAAAGTGGTCCAACTAAAACATTCATATTTCTTTACATACTACACTAATATGTAAAAAAAAGAGGGTTCGTATTTAAAAAACGCAGTTGATATCCGTTTGACCTATGGCAGCGGCATCTAGCGGGCCAACCATAGCGCCATCTGGTTTCCACCTTCAAGCTAGACGAGTTTCGTTCTTTGTAATTTTTTCGTTTGATGCTTATTTCGTGAGATATTTGGCCCGGTCACTATCAATGGACCACCCTGTATAGAGGATGATTCCTTGGTGATGTTACAAACTTTCTAGGATGATGGAAAAGGTTAAATGTATCAGTTTGAGGTAAGGGTCCCAATATCGGAACGAACTAGTCGAAAGTTATAAGCGAAAACCATTCCAATATTTCCCTTCTCCAGAATCACCTTGACCTTTTTGCTGCATGGTGTAACCGGTGGCTCCTGAAAATCAATCCTTCCAAGACCCAGGCAATCATCGTAGGTCGTACCACTCGCTCCTTCCGGCTCCTGGATTTCTCCCTTACTGTCTGCACCCGTCCTGTCCGCCTCACCCCCACCCTCACCTACCTTGACCTCACCATTGACCGTCACCTCACCTGGATTCCGCATCTCCGCTCCATCCAATCCAAAGCCCACAACCGCCTCCGACTCCTCAAACTCCACTCTGGCCGGACAGGGGGTTGCACCCCTCTACCATCCTCCACACCTACAAATCCTTAATCCGTCCCATCCTCTGTTATGCCAGTCCTGCCTGGATATCTGCCCCCCCCCCCCAAATTCTGTAAGTCCCTCCAGATCCTTGAGCATCATGCACTCCGCCTCGCCTTCCGTATATGCCTCCCGTCCCCCACGCGGATCCTCTATGATCTCATTCCTTTCCCCCATCTGCTCCTATTCCTCGAACATATCCGCATCCTCTACACCTCCCACCGCCTTGAACCCCCTCACCCCCTGGTTGCTCCTTTCCTCTCCCATCCCCGCCCCCTGCCACGTCTTCACTGTTGTATCCCCCCTACCCTCCATCTCTACACCCTACATCTCCTTTCCCAAGGTGGCTTCCATCAACTCCCCCTCCCAGATGGTGCCCTCTCTCCCTCCATATATCCCTCCTATCAACTCTGATCCTCACTCCCCTCCTATCCTCTGTCCTTTCCCTGGGCTCCCTCTTCCTCCCCCCTTCCATCCTGTGTTTTCTCCCCGCCTACCCTCTCCCTATCTCCTTTCTCCCCCCCCCCCCCCCCCGAGTCCTTTTGTACTCCCCTCCACTGCCTTCTCCACTCCCTGGCACATCTGCTCAGCACCCCCCACCTCTCTTATGGATCCTCATCTTCCATTGGCTCCTTTCCCCCCTCCCCCTTCATTTTTCCTCTCCTTCCCCCCTTTTTTCCCGTCATCTGACCAGTTTCCCCCCACCTGCTCTCGGGTGTGGTATGTCATATTTGTGCCAACTTTTTAGTGCAGTGTTTAAGTGAGTGTTGAGTGTTGTGCGTCTCTCCACAGTGTTGCGAACAGAAATCATGCTGTTGCTGGGTGTGTATTTTATATCTTTGCGAACAGAACCCAGACTGTCGTGTGTTTTTTAATTGTCTGTCTATTATTTTTCTGCTTCCTGTGTATTTTATCAGCATCATCAACCCTGTGTTTTATGTTTTAAGCTCCAGAATTTTCTGCCATTTTACCTTTAAGTCACCAATTTTATCGCCAACTGTTATTATTTTTTATTATCTTCATCTTTTTACAACAAATTCTGTAGGGTGAAGAGTGGCGTAATAAGCTGCTGCCAGCCCGCCCCTTTTCGGGGGAATCGAAACTCAATAAAGGGAAAAAAACAATACTTCTGATGTATACGCCTCCCATTCCCCACGCGGATCCTCTATGATCTCATTCCTTTCCCCCATCTGCTCCTATTCCTCGAACATATCCGCATCCTCTACACCTCCCGCCACCTTGAACCCCCTCACCCCCTGGTTGCTCCTCTCCTCTCCCATCCCCGCCCCCTGCCATGTCTTCACTGTTGTGTCCCCCCTACCCTCCATCTCTACACCCTACATCTCCTTTCCCAAGGTGGCTTCCATCAACTCCCCCTTCCGGATGATGCCCTCTCTCCCTCCATTTATCCCTCCTATCAACTCTGATCCTCACTCCCCCTCCGTTCCTCTGTCCTTTTCCCGGACTCTCTCTCCCCCCCCTTCCATCCTCTTTCTTCCCCACCTCCCCTCTCTTTGCCCCCTTCTCTCCCCCGAGTCCTTTTACATTTCCCTCCTCTGCCTCCTCTCATTCCCTCTCGTGTCTACCCTTCTCCCCCTTTATTAGTCCTCTCCCTCCTTGGTTCCCCCCCTTTTTCTTTTTTTCCTTCCTCCATCCTTGTTCTTCCCCCTCCTCCAGGTCCTCCTCCCCCCCATCTGCCTTTGGCTCAGGAGTGTCATTTTTGTGCCGCCACTTTCGTGTAGTGTTCTACAGCGAGTGTTCTACAGTACGTGTTTTACAGTGAGTGTTCCGTGTTGTGTTTTTTGGGAAGTGTTGCGAACGGCCATCATTCTGTCGCTGGGTGTGCCTTTTATCTCTTGTGAACAGAAACCAGACTGTCGCCGTGTTTTTTAATTATGTGTGTTCTATGTTACTTGTCTGATTCGTGTGTCTTTTATTAACGTTGCCAACCCCTTTTGCTTTCTGTTTTAACTTTCCGCATTTTTCCGCCATTTTACACTTGACGTCACCGTTTTATCGCCTGTTTTTCTTGTTTCTTTTATTCTTCCGTTCTTTAAAATAAAAGTCTGTAGGCTGTAGAGCAGCGTACTAAGCTGCTGACAGCCCGCCCCCTTCGGGGGGAATTGAAAATCAATTAAGGAAAAAAAACCAATACTTCTGACAGTGGAAATCATGTATGGGTACTACTGTTGCTAGATTATGGAGTGGGCAGCTTTCAGAGGTAGTAGTAGGGATTAAAACAAGCGAAAGTGTCAAGCAAATATGGGTTCTAAGACGCTTACATTAAGAGCTATGAGCACGTGTTCAAAAGAGGTTATGCGTTTCACCGTTGCGAAGGTGAACAAGGGCTCATAGCATCTCACAAGGGAACCTCCCCATCGTACCCCCCTCAGATTTAGTTATAAGTTGGCACAGTGGATAGGCCTTGGAAAATTGAACACAGATCAATCGAGAAAACAGGAAGAAGTTGTGTGGAACTATGAAACAAATAAGCAAAATATACAAACTGAGTAATCCATGTGCAAGATAGGCAACATCAAGGAGAGTGTGGGCTTCGGAGCGCCGTGGTCCCGTGGTGAGCTGCGGAATGAGAGGATCTTGGTTCAAGTCTTCCCTCGAGTGAAAAATTTAATTTTTTATTTTCAGACAATTATTATCGGTCTGTCCGTCCGATGCGAGGTAAGTGCGCCGTAGTATGAGGACGCTACACCTAAACATCGGAGATGCACGTCATTTCGTCTACTAATCGCACGGTTTTGCGGTGCGGTCGCAAAACACAGACACTAAACTTATTATAGTAAACAGAGACGTCAATTAAAGAACGGACAGATCATAACTGTTGCCTGTGCCAACTTATAACTAAATCTGAGGGTGGTGCGATGGGAAGGTTCCCTTGTCAGATATGCATTTTAGAGCCCATGTTTACTATACATTTTTCATTCTTTCAATTCGTACGACCACCTTTGAAAATTTTCTACCATGCAATCTTGGCAAAACAGTACCAGTACATATATACCACTGTCAGAGGTATCGAAACGGTTTTCGCTTGTAACTTTCGATTCGTTCGTTCCCGATACAGGGAACCTTAAATTGATACATTTATCATTCGCCATCATCCTAGACAGTTTGTCATATCAGCACGGAATCACCCTGTACATACATATATTTCCAGGTGGCTGCGCCATAACTTTAATGCTCTGCAGCATCGCTGAATGTAGTTGGCAGACATAGGTACTGTAATGTTCAAAAGTATTGCATTTCGCCTGATTCGCATGCAACCGGCATTACGCAGCTGTCTAGCAGGTCCTCTAATCCCTCCTTGGTACAGTCGTTTGACTATTGAAAATGGTTCCAACAAGTGGTGGTGGTGGTGGTGGTGGCGGTTAGTGTTTAACGTCCCGTCGACAACGAGGTCATTAGAGACGGAGCGCAAGCTCGGGTAATGGAAGGATTTGGAAGGAAATCGGCCGTGCCCTTTCAAAGGAACCATCCCGGCATTTGCCTGAAACGATTTAGGGAAATCACGGAAAACCTAAATGAGGATGGCTGGAGACGGGATTGAACCGTCGTCCGCCCGAATGCGGGTCCAGTGTGCTAACCACTGCGCCACCTCGCTCGGTGGTTCCAACAAGTCACCACTAGAAAACACTGCTCTGTATTGCAGTAACTCAAGATGTAAAGTAATACCACGATACTACAAATATCAGGGAACACCTTATCACAGATAAGACTGTCCTTAAGGCTTGTAAGCTCACATTTATTACAATAAATTACATACCTGAAATGTTACCACTCTCATTATTACGTCTGATAGGAAATGCACATAGTAAGTTCGTCGTATTCATGATTTCCTCTTCAAAGTAACATACCGTAGTTATTATTTAACACAAAATGACATTAAATATTTAAGTTATTCACGAGCAGCTAGTTGAGAAAATCTATGAACTTCAAATGACACGGCGAACCGTCTCGTTCTGCATTTGGATTCAAACCCAGGTCATGCAGAATAAGCAAAGATTTCGTGACTGACGGAAACTAACAGTCATTCCTGATTAGGCATACAGAGAGTGATATACCTCGATTTTAGACAGTATCAGTTAGCAAATATCAACTTTAAATTACATAACGCAAACATTTTTAACAGACGCGAATTTCTACCCAGCATCTATTGTCCCTGCTAACGAACTACGAGAAATGTTACATATTGCGTCTTCACAAGTAACTTACTTTAAATTCCGTGAGGTAAAGCTTTGTGTTGGACAGGGATTCGAACCCAGAACCTAATCGGATTGATATCGAAGCACAGTCAACTGTGCCATATCGGATTTTCGCGGCAGTAGCTAGATGTTTTAACTGAAATGTGACGAGACGAAACATTAATTTTTTCCTTCCCAGGACTCCAACCCGACACCTATCGCTCAAGTGGAAAGGAACTCCTCCTATTTAAATTTCTGCATCCTACACTGTTGGCAGTTCTGTGTAGGTGGCAGTTACCTGATTTTATTTCGGTGATTACAAAATAGAGTCAAATGTGTGCACTGCGTAGCCGAGGCAGCTAGTTCATGGTGATTCGGTCAACCAAGTAAACGAATTTACTGAACATTCTGCAAATTACTACAGGGAGCCTGTGTGTCAGAATTCTCATCCAGTGTGGCGCAACGGTGTTATGATATTCTCTGCCTCGTGATGACTGGGTGTTGTGTGCTGTCCTTAGGTTGGTTAGGTTTAAGTAGTTCTAAGATCTAGGGGACTAATGACCATAGATGTTAAGTCCCATAGTGCTCAGAGCCAATTTTGTTATGATAGAAAAATGAGTCACAGTGAAGAGCATTTGGTGGTCTGTTGGACTGATGGTAGGTTCTTATACCTATGGTCTGCGTTCGATTCCCACTTCTGTCAATGATTTCAGATAGGGAGAGACAGATTCCACTCTCTTCTGGCTACACCAAGTGAAGAAGATATAATTCCTTCTCTACCAAGTAGACATTAGGTGGAACCACAGTAAAGTCTGGAGTGGCGACATGTAGAATCTGTATCACCAGTAACCTTTCTTATACTAGTTATTTATTTCTAGTGACGAAACAAACGCTATGTAGGGTCACAGGACACTTATTCCATCTTTTATCTGGGCTTCCGTATGTCGATAAAATTGGTTCTGAACTGGGAATGCAACTCAGACCGCCCTTAACGTGGAATTTGATCCCTTCGAGACAATACAGCTCGGCTACAATTTGTTGTTTGTTCAAAACTGCAGATTCTTCAACATCTCCACATTTTAGGCGTGAATGGGTTCGAATCCTGGCCCGGCACTAAAGATTTTATTATGTATTATCAAGCTCTAGCATGAGAACACCTATCTGCTGGTGGATGATAATTTTGATTTTTATGTATTTTCATTCGTTGTCAACACTGACGATATCTGACGTTTCTAACTCCCAGTGAGACACAGAACTATTTGCGAGATGGCTGTAAGTTCAAGATGTTATTTCGAGGAGCTGGTGGAGAAAAATTCGGTAGCTGACGTATCTTTGTGTGTAGTCAACAACAATATGTGTGGGGCTCTATTCCCAGTGAGCACTAAACTCTTCGTCATATTATTTCTAGTTCAAACATGCTCACATGTCGCTGCTGGTGCAACAAACCCATATTTAACGTTCGTTTTCTCTAGAATATAACAGCGATAGGTGTCGGGTTGGAGTCCTGGGAAAGAAAAAATTAATGTTTCGTCTCGTCACATTTCAGTTAAAACATCTAGCTACTGCCGCGAAAATCCGATATGGCACAGTTGACTGTGCTTCGATATCAATCCGATTAGGTTCTGGGTTCGAATCCCTGTCCAACACAAAGCTTTACCTCACGGCATTTAAAGTAAGTTACTTGTGAAGACGCAATATGTAACATTTCTCGTAGTTCGTTAACAGGGACAATAGATGCTGGGTAGAAATTCGCGTCTGTTAAAAATGTTTGCGTTATGTAATTTAAAGTTGATATTTGCTAACTGATACTGTCTAAAATCGAGGTATATCACTCTCTGTATGCCTAATCAGGAATGACTGTTAGTTTCCGTCAGTCACGAAATCTTTGCTTATTCTGCATGACCTGGGTTTGAATCCATATGCAGAACGAGACGGTTCGCCGTGTCATTTGAAGTTCACACATTTTCTCAACTAGCTGCTCGTGAATAACTTAAATTTTTAATGTCATTTTGTGTTAAATAATAACTACGGTATGTTACTTTGAAGAGGAAATCATGAATACGACGAACTTACTACGTGCATTTCCTATCAGACGTAATAATGAGAGTGGTAACATTTCAGATATGTAATTTATTGTAATAAATGTGAGCTTACAAGCCTTAAGGACAGTCTTATCTGTGATAAGGTGTTCTCTGATATTTGTAGCGTCGTGGTATTATTTTACATCTTGAGTTACTGCAATACAGAGCAGTGTTTTCTAGTGGTGACTTGTTGGAACCATTTTCCATAGTCAAACGACTGTACCAAGGAGAGATTAGAGGACCTGGTAGACAGCTGCGTTATGCCGGTTGCATGCGAATCAGGCGAAATGCAATTCAGGTAGTTCGGATACTTTTGAGCACGACTGTGTCTACGTAAAACTTGGTCTGTTAGGTTCGCTCTACAACCTCCAGAAGTGTGTAATAAGAACTGTGAACACACTGCATATTTAAAAAAGGAGATAAAAATTCACTTGACATCTTCTTAAGAGAGAGCCTCAACTCCTCCCCAGTCGGACTATGGAGACGTAGAGAAAATGTGGTTTATACTCACAGAAATAGTATCGACGGCAGCTGAGAATATATACCAACTAAATTAATAAGAGATAGTACCAATTCCCCACGGTACACACAACAGATCAGAAAATTTTAAGAGAACGCAAAATCCGCAAGACAGCGGAGTTTTACAGAAGCTCGAAATTCAGCGTGAACTTCAATGCTAGATACACTTGACAGATGCCACAACGAAACTCTTTCTTGTAATCTGGCAGAAACTCCAGAGAGTTTCTGGTCGTATGTAAAGCAGACTAGTGGTGAGACACAATCGATACCTTCACTGTGCTACAGCAATGGTAACGTTACTGAAGACAGTGCCACTAAAGTAGATTACTAAACAGGGTTTTCCGAAATTTCTTCGCCAACAAAAGACGAATTATATTTTCCAGAATTCGGATCAAGGGTAACTGACAACATAAGTAACTTACAGCCAGATATCCTCCGTGTATGAAACAGCTTAAATCGCTTAATAAAGGCAAGGCTTATGGTCCAGACTATATACCAGTTAGGTACCTTTCAGAGTATGCTGACACAGTAGTTCCATACTTAGCAACCATATACAACCACTGTTTCGATGAACGATCCGTACCTAAAGACGGGGAAGGTACACAGTTCACAGCAGTACTCAAGAAAGGAAATAGGAGTTGGTTGGTTGGTTGGTTGGTTTCGGGGAAGGAGACCAGACAGCGAGGTCATCGGTCTCATCGGATTAGGGAAGGATCGGGAAGGAATTCGGCCGTGCCCTTTCAGAGGAACCATCCCGGCATTTGCCTGGAGTGATTTAGGGAAATCACGGAAAACCTAAATCTGGATGGCCGGACAATAGGAGTAATCCGTCGAATTACAGAACAATATCGCTAACGTGGATTTGCAGTAGGAATTTGGAACATATTCTGTGTTAGAATTGATGTAAACGATTTATTGACAAATAGCTTACACGAGTTCAAAAAATATCGTACTTGCGAAACAAAACTAGCCCTTTATTCACGCGAAGTAATGAGTGCTATCGACAGGGGATCTCACATTGATTCCATATTTTAAAATTTCCAGAAGGCGTTTCACAAGCAAGTTCTAATCAAATTGCGTGCCTACGGAGTATCGTCTCACTTGTGCGACTGAATTCGTGATTTCCTATCAGAGAGGAGACAGATCGTAGTAACCGATGTAAATTCATCTAGTAAAACAGAAGTAATAACTGGCGTTCCGCAAGGAAGTGTTATGGCCCTCAGCTGTTCCTGATCTACATAAACGATTAAGTGGCGATCTAAGTGGCCTTCTTGGATTGTTTGCAGATGATGTTGTCATTTACTGTCTCATGACGTTATCAGATGATCAAACCATATTGGAAAATGGTTTAGATAAGATATCCGCATTGAGTGACGTCTGCATTGAGCGGAAAGTGGCAACTGACTCAAAATAATGAGTAGCGTAAAGTCATCCACATGAGTATTAAAAGAAATCCGCTAAATTTCGGTTACATGATAAATCACACAAATCCAAAGGCTATGACTTCAACTGAATACTTAGGGAATACAATTACGAATAAATTAAGATGGAACAAACACATAGATAATGTTGTGGGGAAAGCGAACGAAAGAATTATCGGAATTATTGGCAGAACACTTAGAAGATGCAACAGGTCTACTCAACCGATTGTCTACACTGAGTTTGTCCGTCCTCTTCTGGACTATTGTTGCACTTTGTTGGATCCACATCAGATAAGATTAACGGAGGACATAGAAAACGTTCAAAGAAGAGAAACTCATATTGTATTATCGCGGAATTGGGGAGACAGAGCCACGAATATGATAAGCGAATTGGAGTGGAAATCATTGAAACAAAGGCGTTTCTCGTTGCGGCAGGATCTCATCGTGAAATTTAAATCACCAACTTTCTACTACGGATGCAAAATTATTTTGTTGACACCCACCTACATAGGAAGAAATGATCATGTTAATAAAATAAGAGAAATCAGAGTTCTTACGGAAAGACTTTTGTGTTCGTTGTTCCCGCACATTGTTCAAGAGTGAAACGTTAGAGGAATAGATTGAGGCTGTGAAGCGCGGTAGTAGTTATTTAGATGTGGATGTAGAAGTTGAGACTTGGAAGCATCACAAAGCTGCCTGGCATATCTTTGATCGTCAACTTACTTTGGGGACTGGAGTTGAATTATTTCCACAGTCATTGGATAGATCTTTGTACTTTTGATTAAATATTCTGAACTAATTCTAACGTAATAAATGACAATGAGAACATTAAATTTATCGATTGTAAGAATGTCATTTTACTCGTAAATTATAAGAATCTCTCTCATCTTTCACTTTGTAAGCAATTTGCTATTCTTTTTGCCTTAGCTACTACTGCAGCAGTGAGAAAATATTTCCGGCATCGAACGTCTAACTAGCTCTTTGATATCGCGCTCGTCTGCTGATGCGAATTCAAATGTAGTATAGAGCCGAGTATCTCTGGAAGAGTGGTATATAAAAGGCAGTTGTTTTTCGCCTTCGCGATAATGCAACTGAAAAGAACCAGAATGGAATTTAGTAACAGAATCTTAAGGAAAATCTCTGCGTTGGTACTGCAGGCTTAATATTGACTAACCAGGCAACTCTTGATAATCAACAGGTGAATGATGGAATGCTCCAAACTTCTTTAATCATTAATACAATGTTACTATTGTTATTTATTCGTTCTTAGACACTTTTATGTCGCTGACGTACACTATTTTTTGAATCGTGACCTGGAAAGATGGAAGCACTGGATGTTCACCACACGCAATATTCTCCTTTAGCTTTGCTGTTCACTTAATTTCAAAGTACACGGAGAACACCTAGTCAAGAAAGCTAATAAAATGGAGTCGGTACTCAAGGTAGCAATCTAAAATAATTTCTGGTGATTTATCACTGTGACTACAAAGAAATTCAAGTCGGAGCATGACACTCAACTATAGAATGAATAAATACGCTTAAAATAACAGAAAATCATGCATGCATGGTCATGATTAGCCTATAATAGTTTTCTGTTGTTTCGTCTGTCGGCTCTGTTGAATTAATTGAAATAGCCAGGAAACGTTTTATGACACTGGGATTTTGTTGCATTTGTAACGAAGTATGAAACATTTAAAATACTGAGTACTTGTTGCTTCGGGTAAAAATCCCAGGGTTATCGGCCAATAGATTCTCGTGTGAGCCATGATACTGTCAAAGATGAGTCAGATTACTGTGTAAGCAATCATAGTTTATTACTTTGGGAATACGAAGCTACTTCGTAAAATTTCATCTACTAGCCTATAGAAAAGCAGCTGGTGAAGGAGGGATTCTTCCCGATTAGTTTATTTTTCGTAGTTGAAAAGTGATTTCTCATATCGACGTAGCGAGCTGTTATGGCTTCAGTGGCTTAAACGGTCTAGGAACTGAGGGTAAGCAAGCGTGGTGCATCCATTTGCGTATGGCCAGAATGGTAAGACGCTGCTTTAGTCGCCTATCCTCTAGCTGATGTGAGGGTCTCTCGTGACTTCAAGAGAACTATGCTAGTATTCACAGCGAGGGAATTGCTTGAGCCTACTTAATTTATAAGAAATACGCTGTGTGATACGGAGTGGAGGAGATGTAATAGGTGTAGATGGTAAGATAGTCTGTTACCCTTATTTATCACTTCCAAATTGATGTAACTGATGCTACGAATAAATTAATCGTCTTACAGAGAGTAAGCAGAGGGCCTATTGCTGTGGTAAAGGGTGTAGCGCTCTTTGAACACATTGTTTTTGCAAGTAAAATAAAATGTAATGCTAATTCTGATGGTATAGTTTTATTCCCTACACTTCTATCTTTAAGAAATCACCGCTGCACTACGTGGAAGGACCCCTTGCAGCCGGAACATTGGTCATCGGCGGGAATTCCCGAAGCTCTCCTTCTGGATTCGTAACAAAATAATTTTGTACAAGTTATTTTCAGTATACTTTCTACCAGCATATATACAATACAGGAAAAAAATGGTGACATGTTGAAACAAATGTCATTTTCTTCGCCCACAAACTCGAGGCAAATGCGTGCACCGAATATAGACTTTTGAAGATATCGCAAAATGGATTCGTACGCTGTTAGATAATTTAATTTTGAGCGTCGGCACCAAATTGCGATCAAAATCATGTGTACTGTACTTAAGTTATGTCTTCCGCCAATTTGAAAAACATTGTTTCGAGAAAAACGCGTTTAAAGTTTTGAATTCCGGTTTTTGTAATTATGTTGAACACTCCTCTTGTCAACGATCCCCAAACCATGCAACAGTCTTCCGGATCCATAGGGAGGTCCTCCTGTATTTTCTGTGTGGCCATGGTGGTCCTGCGGGCCTTTATGGCAGCTTGTGTCATCCATCGCTCTGCTCTCTCGATACGCTTTTTTTTCCACTTCTGTGCAGAAGTTGTAACACACTGGTTCGATCTCAAGTTCAAGCACGTTCATGATGTCCATAATGCCTATTAGGCCGTCGTTGAAATTACATTTCGACAATTTTTGTTCCGCTGTAAATCGTTTTCTGGGACACTTTTCCACAAATCGCTTTCTAACTCGATGACTGAGTTTCTGGCGAATTTGGATTCAACACATGAATAAAGTAGACGTCCCAGAGAACATTTTCAGCCGAAAAATGGAAAACAATCTGTTTTCTGAAATTTTCAAAGAACTAAACCAGAATTTGATCGTGTTGTGTGTGGGATATAAAGGTGTTGATGCTGATCTCACACCGCTGAGCAACTCCTTCAATGGCAGAAATTATGTATGAGTTAGAATCTGGTAGACAACGACCACTGTCGATGAATATTGGTAGTTTTACTTGATCAATCAGCAGCATTTGGACAGTCTCAACACATTCCAACACCAAAAGTCGGCATCAAATTCCGATCAAAATAATGTGTACTGTACTCAAGTTATGTCTCTCACCAATTTGAAAAATACAGTTTCGACAAAAACGCGTTTAAAGTTTTGAATTCCAGTTTTGTTAGTTGTTGAATATTCCTCTAGTCAGCGATCCCTAAACCATGCAGCAGTCCTTCCCGATCCAAAGGGGGTCCTCCTGTATCTTCTATACCGTCGCATTCATATCCCCAAATATCACCGTGGGTCGCTGTGTGTAAACGCCACTCCAGGTTAGTGTTTTAAATTTGTTTCTATTTAAGGACTTGTTGCGTTTGAGCCCTTCATTAAAATGATTAGCTATTGAATGAATTACACGTAACACAGCGGTTTATTTTAACAATTAGTCCTCGATAATTATTATGTGAATATTCTGACAACACAGAGACTAAAAATAAAATAATGAGAGCTACGACTAGAAGGGCCGTCCATTTAATTGTTCCCGCGTCTTAATTTATGGTGCTTCGGTTTGATCATCCACATTTGCTTCTACTTGTCATATTTCAGGTACCTGTCAGTTTGTCAGGTGTTTCCACTACATCTTTGAAGCGCATCTTTCATTACTGGATTGCTAGGCTGCTCAAGAAACACGTCGACTAGTGAAAAAATGTCCCCCGCTTCTGCAAGGATGATTGATGCTTGGCAACATTGTAGAATATGTCTGGGAACCCTGTGGTTCTTTCTGGAGTGACAGAATCATACTGACAAATTTATTTGATATTTCCCTGGCATTTCAATCAAATATTCTGAAAGAATTTCACATATGGAAAGTCATGTAATTATCAAATGCATGTTTTTGGTGCAGAAAGGTCATTCCACGCAAGAATTATAACTAATTTTGTCCTTTTTATTGCGAATTATCTGTCTTAAACATCACTACAACAATGAGGGAGCAGACGATGCTGCAGTTGCTCGCTACGTCTGTGGAAACGTTTTTGCTCTGTAAACCCAAGGCTGTGATGGTTTTAGGTTAAAATCTCACAGAATAAAAGATTTTTATGTCTTAACTGACAGACCTACAACTGTTGGACTTGTTTTATGTGGCGCGTAATTCATGTCAAAGTGATCGATGAAGAAAGAAAACTATTTTATGACGTGAGTTCTTGAATAGCACTCACCCCATTCAAGACACAAATGTTCGAGCTTGCTCAACTTCTGTCACACCTTTTTAAATCCAATGAGAACAAAATGTCACAAAGTTTATCTGTCTTCCTTTTAACTCTTCATTTTCTAGACTATAAGCAACGCTACTCATAATCTTCAAATATCCAACGTTCAAGATGGCACTACAAGAACGATACTAGAAACTCAAATAAAACATGAGGATTGATAAATACGCCTATAGCACCCTGCGTACCAACACGCCATACAAAACCACTGCGAACTTATGTACAAACCTCCATTTTCCGGGTAACTTTGCCACATACACAGTACTCCTGGTATCATATGATGATTGAGCACTGGTGACAACGTTGTTGTTACTGAATGGTGTGCACTCAGTTTATCGAAAATATTTCACACCGAAAACCAAACCAAAATATTAAATAATCTTATGCTTGCCAATTTGAGTGCAGAAACATCGGCTGTAGATCATAAGCTCAAGGGGCGATGCGTCGCGATCAGCTGTGCTGATGCAAGCTGGCGTCAGGAGGCTCAAATATGGCTCTGAGTACTATGGGGCTTAACATCGGAAGTCATCAGTCCCCCTAACTAACCTAAGGACATCACACATATCCATGCCCTGGCAGGATTCGAAACTGCGACCGTAGCAGTCGCGTGGTTCCGGGCTGAAGCGCCTAGAACCGCTCGGCCACCACGGCAGGCTGGCGTCAGGAGGCCTTAGGCCTTTGGAGCAGAACTTGTTCTCATCAGGATCCAACAGATACATACTGTTAGCATGTAGACGTGGTGTGGTTTACTACATTATGGAAGACTCAAGCTCAATAATTCACCTTTTCTTTTGCGCTGATCAACGCTTACCATCAACAGATATAGCAGCAAATTAGCTCAAGTGGATGGTTGGCTGGCTGGTTGATTTCGTGGAGGGGATCAAACAGCAAGGTCATCGGTCCCATCGGATTAGGGAAGGACGGGAAGGAAGTCGGCTGTGCCCTTTCAAAGGAACCATCCCGGAATTTGCCTAAAGCGATTTTTGGAAATCATAGGAAACCTAAATCAGGGTGGCCGGTTGAAACCGTCGTCCTCCCTAATCTGTGTCTATCGTGCTAGATAACATTAACTGTGGAAACTTCCACATCCTACACTGTCGGCAGTTTGTATGGATGACTATTACGTGATTTTATTTAAATGATTACAAAATGAAGTACAACGTATGAATTAGGTAGCCGCGGCAGTTGGTTGATGGCGATTCAGTCGGACAAAAAAACAGAGTTTTATATTTAACAGGTTGTAATCCTTTCCACGGGATCAATGAATCAGGATTCTCATCTAGTGTGGCGTGCTTGCGTTACAAAAAAATCATGATGAGGCCAAATGTGGAGTTTGGTGTTCTGTTGGATTTATGGTAACTGTGTTTACTTAGGACGCTGGACTATATTCCCATTTCAGGCAGCTGTTATTAATATGGCAGAGACAAATCGAAATGACCGCTGCTAAGTCCAAGTGAACTACGTAATACCGCAACCGTGGATCGAAACTCACATTACACGTGAAGATAAACATACATCTGTACGTGTACTGTCTGTTCTGCCAGACATGTCGAACATAAGAGACGCGACTCTGTGATCCTGTGGCTGTTAATTATTTTAGTTAAGGGAAACAAACGACATCAACCGCATTCTGTCTTTGAAATAAATCCAAAGACAAGAGGTGAAAACTTTTGCCGGATCGGGACCCGAACGCGGGCCTCGCGCTTCCCGCGAAAGATCGCTTTGAAGCCGCGGCTACGCTGGCACGCTGCGCATCTGACCCAAATTCCCAGCCTGTCGTAGCGTCCTTGTCCATTCTCTTTCTACTGGCTGCTAATCCAGTAGTCTGAGGTAATGTGCATCCGCACAGAAATAATTGTAAGAGCCGTCGCGCCCATAGATATGAAGCTACACTATGTGATCAACAGTATCCAGACGCCCGCCAAAAACATACGTTTTTCATGTAAGGTGCATTGTGCCGCCACCTGCTGCCAGGTACTACATACCACCGACCTCAGTAGTCGTTAGACATCGTGAGAGAGCAGAATGGGGCGCTCCACTGAACTCACGGACTTCGAACGTCGTCAGGTGATTTGGTGTGTGTCATACGCCTGTACGCAAGATTTCCACACTCCTAAACATCTCCAAGTCCACTGTTTCCGTTGTGATAGTGAAGTGGAAACGTGAAGGGACACACACAATAGAAAAGTGTACAGGCCGACCTCGTCTGTTGACTGACACAGACCGCCAGCAGTTGAAGAGGGTCGTAATGTGTAATCTACCCAGACCATCACACAATAATTCCAACTGCATCAGGATCCACTGCAAGTACTATGACAGTTAAGCGGGAGGTGAGAAAACTTAGATTTCATGGTTGAGCGGTTGCTCATAAGCAACACATCACGCCGGAAAATGCCAAACGACGCCTCGCTTGGTGTAAGGAGCCTAAACATTGAACGATTAAACAGTGGAAAAACGTTGTGTGGAATGACAACAACTGAAACAAATAGGATTAATGAATTTTATTTACAGAAAATAAGTGACAATACTTGACTTTGAGAATATTTACAATGATGTATCGCAAGCAAATGGCGACAGACGAATAAGACGTATCTTCAGTTTATACAATTCGTAATACAAGAGAAGTAATACAGTTCCTAAGTCGCTGCTATACAAGTACCTATTCTTGATGCCGCTGTGGAAGTCGGCGAACTGGCTAATCTTAAACTGGTCCGCGGCCAGGGGGCGTGGCGCTTATGTCCTCTTCGTGTCAAGGGCGCTGCCGTTGAGTTGTCGTCCTAAAGAGGGGTCGGTCCGCGTGCAATTGGCTGACGTCTTCTTCACAGCCCTTTTTGGTCTAACTTTCGCGACCGGCGTGCCGGGGCTTGACTTTTACGCCGGAATATCCCTCCTCCCCAAAGCGACGGACCGTTGTCGTATGAAGAGCTCGACAACGGGAGGGGAGGCAGGATCGTGGACGCTGCATTGGACCGGAAGCTGTGGCTGCAGGGGACGTAGTTCCCCGCCATCCGGCCTTCGCTCTGGCTAAAAATTCCCCCGCAAAACGACCAGAAGAGTACACGTCCACCTCCTGAGGCCAATAACCAGACGTAGAAGGCGTCGGCGGTTGCGGCGTGGGCCGATCCAGCTCCATTGGTAGGACGAGAAGAGGCGGAGGAGGCGAAGGGTTTTCCTGCGGCGGCGTGATGACGACCTCTGGCGGCTGCTCTGGTTCCGTGAATCAGGGGGACGAGAAACTGAAGGATCATTGTGTACATGACAGAGGTGAAGTAGGTTTTTCTGTCGGCACTGCAGGCCATCTAGACCTGAAAGAAGATACAGGCAAGCGCCAAGTCGACAGACGATATCGCCTCGCACCCACCGTCCGCTGTCGCTAAAACGCCTGTAAAAGACAATATCACGCTGCGCGAAGCGATACTTGCGGCCTTCCTTGGGCGCCGGATGCTGAGGAGGGTGGAGCAAGTGCAGCAGTGTCCGATGGCGGCGGCCGTGAAGCAATTCCGCCAGCGATGGTCCATCTCGAGGATGCGAACGATATGAGGCGAGAAACAGTTGCAATCCCTGGTGTGTGCGGAAGGAAAATATGCCATCTGCTGCTAGAAGGTTCTGACAAAACGTTCCGCTTCGCCGTTTGACTGTGGGTGGAACAGTGCACTAATTAGATGCTGTATTCCATTGCGTTCACAGAATGTTTCGAATTCACTTGACGTGAACTTAGATTAGATTAGTTTTTCGTTCCATAGACCCGTGTGCGTCTGGAGTACAGCATTGTATGGTAGTGAAACATGGACTGTGGGAAAACCGGAACAGAAGAGAATCGAAGCATTTGAGATGTGGTGCTATAGACGAATGTTGAAAATTAGGTGGACTGATAAGGTAAGGAATGAGGAGGTTCTACGCAGAATCGGAGAGGAAAGGAATATGTGGAAAACACTGATAAGGAGAAGGGACAGGATGATAGGACATCTGCTAAGACATGAGGGAATGACTTTCATGGTACTAGAGGGAGCTGTAGAGGGCAAAAACTGTAGAGGAAGACAGAGATTGGAATACGTCAAGCAAATAATTGAGGACGTAGGTTGCAAGTGCTACTCTGAGATGAAGAGGTTAGCACAGGAAAGGAATTCGTGGCGGGCCGCATCAAACCAGTCAGTAGACTGATGACAAAAAAAAAAAAAAAAAAAAAAGATGGATGTGGAACATGTCATTTTTTTAAAGCCCAAATAACAATACTAATAGTATGAGTATATACAATACACCATTTTTTAAGCTGAAAGAACAATACTAATAGTATGAGTATATACAATACATCACTTGTTACTATTAAAAAATTCGTCAATAGAGTAGAAGGCCACTAGTAAATCTTTCAGGCTCCATTTAAACAGATTTTTTTGTAACTAAATTTTTTATGTTTTGTAGCAAATTATTGAAGATGAGTGTTCCTGTGTACTGGACCCCTTTTTGAACTAAAGTAAGTGCTTTTAAGTCCTTGTGCAGATAATTTTTGTTCCTGGTATTGTATGTATGACCTGAGCTGTTTGTTTGGAAAAGAGATATATTATTTAGGACAAATTTCATTAAGGAGTAAATATACTGAGAGGCAGTAGGTTGTATACCCAGTTCTTTGAAGAGGTTTCTACTCCACAAATGATAACTATGACACGCTTTTGGACTCTGACTACTTTTGTTTGACTTGAAGAGTTACCCCAAAATATTATACCATATGACATTATGGAATGAAAGTAGGCAAAATATGCAAGCTTTTTCATTTTTATGTCGCCTATGTCTGCTAACACTCGAATTGCAAATACAGATTTGTTAAGGCGTTTCTGCAGTTCTGTGGTGTGCTCCTCGCAACTGCATTTATTATCAAGTTGTAATCCCAGGAATTTAAGACTGTCAGCCTCTTCTATCTGCTCTTCTTCACACTTTATGCATATGCTGGGTGGAAATCTCTTACAGTTTATGAATTGCATATAGTGAGTCTTTGCGAAGTTTAATGTCAGTGAGTTGGCTTTAAACCATTTATTAATATCCATGAAAATATCATTAGCAGATCTTTCTAGAACTACACTCGAAATACTATTTATTGCAATACTTGTGGCATCTGTAAACAAAACTAACTCTGCTTCTGGCAGTGTAACTGATGAGAAATCATTAATGTACACAAGAAAAAGCAATTGCCCTAAGATGGATCCTTGTGGGACACCACATGTAATTTCTTCCCATTCTGATGATGACTGATGACTTAATTCACTAGTCCCTTGCACTGACACCCTTTGTTTCCTGTTAGCGAGGTATGACTTGAAAGATTTTGCAGCACTGCCCGTGACACCATAGAATTCTAATTTATTTAAAAGGCTGTTGTGGTTCACGCAATAAAATGCCTTTGACAAATCACAGAAAATACCTGCTGCTTGTAATTTGTTATTTAATGAATTAAGTACATTTTCACTGTACGTGTAAATAGCCTTCTCGATATCAGAACCCTTCAGAAATCCAAACTGTGTTCTTGATAATATGTTATTTGTGGTCAGATGGTTGAGAAGCTGCCTGTGCATTACTTTTTCTAAAATTTTTCAGAATGCTGGCAAAAGTGAAATCGGTCTGTAGTTTGATGGTATCTCTTTACCCGCTTTCTTGAATAGAGGCTTAACATCTGCATATTTTAGCCATTCAGGAAATGTCCCAGTTATAATTGCCTGGTTACACAAGTAACTTAGAATTGTACTAAACTCACAAGAACATGCATTAATTAACTTTGTTGATATTTCATCGTAACCACTAGAATGCCTTGTTTTTAAAGATTTTATTATGGAAGTTGTTTCTTTTGGTGAAGTGAGTGACATATTCATGTACCTGAAGCTATTTGTAAAGGCTAATTTCAGGTATTCGAGGGCATTATTTACTGATCCTGATAATCCCATTCTATCAGTAATGGATATAAAGTACTTGTAAAATAGATTTGCCACACTATGCCCATCGGTTACTAATGTGTCATCTATCCTTAATGCTATTTGCTCCCATTCCTTTCTGGTTCTACCAGTCTACTCTTTCACTGTATCCCATATTGTTTTTATTTTGTTCCCTGACATTGCTATCTTCTTCTCGTAGTACATTTGTTTAAATGTCTGAATTACTTTTTTAAATATTTTACAGTATTTCTTGTATTTAGGTAAATCATCAGCATTGGAGCTATTCTTGCTCGACAGATACATTTTCCTTTTTGTCTTCCAGGAAATCATTATTCCTTGTGTAATCCATGGTTTTATTATAGACTTCTGTTTAATTTGAGTAACTTTTAGAGGAAAACAGTTTTCAATCATGGTACTGGCATTGTTCATGAATGTGTTATATTTTTCATTCATGTCATGAGCACTATAAACATCTTTCCAGTTGATATCTTTGAGCAGTTTTCTAAAACACTCAATTTTTGGTTGATTGACTACTCTCCTGTACTCAGATTTAGCAGTATTGATAATCTGCTTAGAATTTACATCTAAAACAAGGAGCTGCATGTCATGATCTGATAGTCCATTTATTACAGGTTTTATGATATGATTTTGTTCCTTTGATTTGTCTATAAAAATGTTATCAATGGCTGTCCTTGAGGATTTAGTGATCCTAGTTGGAAAGTTTACAGTGTGAGTTACATTGAAAGACAACATTACTAACTGCAGTAAATGTTTACAGGAAGATTGCATTAGAAAATCTGTATTAAAGTCACCAGCAATCAAAATTTCTTTGTTTCTTCCTGTTAAATAACCCAAAAGAGCTTCTAGATGATTTATGAATAGATTATAATTTCCTGCAGGTGCTCGGTAAATAGTTACTATTATATAGGATCTGTTATGGAACTCTACTTCTGTTGCACATGCCTCTAGATGCTGCTCTAAACAGAATTTATTAATGTCAATGTTCTTGAATTTATGGCAGCTTTTAATAAATGTAGCAACTCCTCCTCCATCCATATCTACTCTGCAGGCGTAGGAAGCTAGCTTAAATCCCGAAATGTATAACATATCAATACCAGTGGTCACTTGATGTTCAGAGAGGCAGATTATGTCAACTTGTTTAGATGAGTTCATTTCATCAATACAAATGAGTAGTTCATCAACTTTATTTCTGAGTCCTGGAATGTTCTGGTGTAATAAAGATAACTGATATTGCATACTTTTGGGATTATAACTGCTTTGGCGAACATGAACTGGCAATTTCTGAATACTTTCTGTTAAACATTGTTTAAATGGAGGCTGTATGCTAAAATCTGACTCATGTTCATCTGTTTTCTCAAACTGAGTGTGTCTGCCAATCTCTCTTAAAACTCGTTTTCTTTCCCCCTTCCCTACCCTAAAAAAGGCATCCCTCTGACACCTGTGACCACTGGTATTTTATCGCTTGTTACAGTGTCCCCCTTAAGTTTTCTGCAATCAGTTTTCCATTCCCTTTTCTATTGAGGTGAAGGCCATGCCTAGTGTAGTCCCACCTATCGGTAGCATCCACAGGAATCAAACCAATATGGACCCTATATCCGTCCTAAGCAGCCACTCCAACTTCAGGTTCACCCTCCCGACGGAAGAGTTCAAATGAGGCCGATCATGGCGTCTCAACGCAGACACAAATCCCACACTCGTATGCTTCGTTGCTGATGCTATCTTCACCAGGTCACTCTCTATGGAATATTCAGAGTCTCTGTCAATGCTATTCCCCGGACCACCCACTATAACCACGGCATCCTCCTTTGTGAAATCCTTGCGTAAAGAACCTACATCCTCTGCTACCTGACACAGATATGCACTAGGCTTGAAAAAGTTTGTGGCCTGGTACTCTGGACCTAGATTTTCCTGCAGTATTTGGCCAACACCTCTACCATGGGAACTACCTAACAACAGAACTATCTTCCTCTTTACAAATTTCCCTACCTTTTTCAAGTCCTTGAAAGCTTGTTGTGCCCTTCCTACAGCTTCAGCTACATGAGGCTCATCCGATTCTGACTGAGGCAACAGGTCAAATCTATTTTCATGATTTATGACAAAGCTGTCTGATGCTTTCCTTTGCCTGTTCCCCCTATTACCTGTTGCCACTTCCCACCTCTGTTCACCCTTCTCCCTCTTTAACCTGTCCAGATCCTCCCTTGTCTTGTCTAAGTCAGCTTGAAGAGCTGCAATTTTCCCTTCCTGTTCCAGTATTTTCCTATCTCTACTGCAGATCCTACAATACCACTGGTGAGCCTCATTTATGCCCCCATTTCCCACGCCACTACATTCGTCCCAATGAAAGAAACTACAGCATATGTCACACCACACCGCGGAACTAACGATCCTACTGCATGTCACGCACTTCTCACTCATGGTAAAAACAGAAATCGTATAAACTGATTTAAATACTGACTAAAACGTAAATAAAGGACCCTAGAAACTATTCAGGCAGATATAAATAAATTGAAATAGTAATGAATAAAAAAACTGGTGAATACATATAAGTTTAAGTCACTGTTTACTTACGACACGCGTACGTGAAATTAAGCCTGAAATCTGTGCTATAGGCGCGAGAAGGAAAATAAACTTCTTACCCCGTTTAATCTTCTTTAACACTTCACTAACACTTCCACTAAAGTAACAACACTTATATTATATTTATACCAACTGGAAACGTTTACCTATAAGTTTAATTCACTGCTTACTTACGATTCGCGCGCGTGAAAGTAAGCCTAGGATTCGTGCTACAGGCGCGAGAAGAAAAATACGCTTCTTACGCCGTTTAATCTTATTTTATACTTCACCATTACTTCCACTAATTGTCCGAGACTATAACTTCAGGCAAACCCTCGAGGCACACCTGAATTGTGCCATGTGATGTTGTCGAGTTCATTGGCACGGCAAAAGGAAACTTGCTATACGAGTCAACCGCAATCAACCAACGAGTGTTTCAAAAAGGTCTCGCAAAGTGTACGTGCACAGGATGCAACGGTGATTGCGACTTAGGCCAAGCAGAGAAGTTTTGTGGTGGAGCGGACTAATCTTCCGCACAGTCGTGACACTGTGTCGTCTTCTGTTCGATTTGGGTGTCCATATTCTGCCAAGTACAGAGTCGACGCGCTAACTGTTTCGTACGAACAATCTCCCAGTGCCCTTGGTGTAGTAACTGCAAAATTTCTTTTAGCAAAGCTTTGGGGATCAACACACGTGACTGTCCACTGTCATTTTGAACAAGAATCGCACCTTTCTGTTATAGTGAGGCTCTGCCTACTCGGAAAGTATCCGGACACTACAGAGTTTTTTATGCTATGCAGTGAGCGAGGCCAATATGTAAGAATGTATTTTAGCAAAATGAGCAACTCTGAATCAGCTTCCGTGTCCTGAGAAATTTTCCTATGGTGCAGAGGAAAAGACTGAAGCAAGTCATAATTCTGAGCATCGATGTGACAACAAGATGCAGAAGAAGTGTCAAAGTCTGTATCAGGTCAAGCCGGAAGACGTGAAAGTGCGTCTGCATTACCATGTTGAGCTGTCGGACGATACAAAATCTCGTACTGGTATTGAGACAACAACAAAGCCAATCTTTGCAATTTTTGGGCAGGTCGTACAGGAACCGGTTTCGTCAGATGAAACAAGGACTGCAATGGCTTGTGATTCGTTACTAAGCAGAATTTTCAGCCATACAAATAGTGGTGGAATTTGGTGACATGATACGCAATAGCCAATGCCTCTTTCTCAATTTGTGAATATTTAGACTGAGCTTTGGACAACACTTTTGATGCGAAAGCAGTATGTCTGTCTTTATCGCCAAAGCAGTGCGAAAGCACTGCACCGATTCTGTAAGAAGGAGCGTCAACTTGCAACGGAGCTGCGATTTGTGCAGCATTCGGTGTGAACCAAATATAACAGTTCATTTTCCCTAAAACTGTCTGTAGTTCTGTGAAATTGCGAGGAACTGGCAGGTCACGTATGGCTAACAAAGGTGACTGAAGTGGATGTACACCCTGACTGTTTATGACATGACCAAGATACTGCAACTCAAAAAAATGTTCGAATGTGTGTGAATTCCTAAGGGACCAAACTGCTTAGGTCATGGGTCCCTAGACTTATACACTACTTAAACTAACTTATGCTAACAAGGGAACCTCCCCATCGCACCCCCCTCAGATTTAGTTGTAAGTTGGCACAGGGATAGGCCATGAAAAACTAAACACAGATCAATCTAGAAAACAGGAAGAAGTTGTGTGGAACTATGAAAAAATAAGCTAAATATACAAACTGAGTAGTCCAAGTGTAAGATATGCAACATCAAGGACAAAGTAAGCTAAGGAGCGCCGTGGTCCTGTGCCTAGAGTGAGCAACTGCGGAACGAGAGGTCCTTGGTTCGAGTCCTCCCTCGAGTGAAAATTTTACTTACTTTATTTTCGCAAAGTTACGATCTGACCGTTCATTCATTGACGTCTCTGTTCACTGTAATAAGTTGAGTGTCTGTGTTTTGCGACCGCACCACAAAACCGTGCGATTAGTAGACGAAAGGACGTGCCTCTCCCATAGGAACCGAAAACATTTGATCGCAAATTCATAGGTCAACCGATTCCTCCACAGGAAAACACGTCTGAAATATTCTATACGACACTGGTGACGGCAAGTGCTTCACATGACAGGAATATGTTGTCGACCCACCTAACTTGCACACTTGGCGAATGGGTAAAAAGATTCTTCTACCTTGCCCGATTTAGGTTTTCTTGTGGATGTGATAATCACTCCCAAAAAAGTGATGAAAACGTAATAGTTTGTCATATAAACCGTAACAAATGAATGCAACAGTTTCACAGTCGCACCGTTTTCCCTGTGCTCTGTCAAAACATATGTTTTTTACGTTTTAAAATGTTTCCGTGTGTAGACCGTCAATTCCTGCATATGTCCAAGCAAATCTGAACATGTCCTGGAATTTTGGAGAGCGAAGCTGATTATGTGTGAGTGCCTGAACTTTGATAATTGTCTGAAAATAAAAAATTAAACTTTTCACTCGAGGGAAGATTTGAACCAAGGACCTCTCGATCCGCAGCTGCTCACGCTAACCACAGGATCACGGCGCTCGTAAGGCGGCAACCTCCTTGATGTTGCCTACCTTACACATGAACTACTCAGTTTGTATATTTTGCTTATTGTTTTCATAGTTCCACACAACTTCTTCCTGTTTTCTCGATTGATCTGTGTTCAGTTTTTCATGGCCTATCCCTGTGCCAACTGATAACTAAGTCTGAGAGGGGTGCGATGGGGAGGTTCCCTTGTAAGAACGACACACACACACATGCCCGAGGGAGGACTCGAACCTCCGGCGGGAGGGGCTTCGCAGTCCGTGACTTTACTTCTCCAACCACGTGGCCACTCCGCGTGGCACTGCAGAAATCACACTTGTCCAGTCTACACTTTAGTCTTGCATCAGATAACACACACAACAAAGCACGCAGATTTGCAATGTATTCTTGAAGTGTACGACCTGCTACGATAATATCGTCGAAATAGTTTGAACAGTTTGGTACTTGAGCTGTCAGCTGTTCCAAATACCATTGGAAAATGGTGGGTGCGGAAGCACTACCAAAAGGCAAACGCAAATATTTAAACAAGCATAAATGAGTGTCCACAACAAATACTTTTTGAGGCTCTTCATCCAGTGGTATTGGAGATATTTATCACGTAAATCATTATTAGAAAAGTAACGACTAGCTCCTAATCTATCCATGAGATTCTCTGGGCGTGGCATTAGATAAGTATAAATCACAGTTTGTGGGTTGACTGTAGACTTAAAGTCAATACAGAGGCGAATGCGACCTGAATGTTAGGGGAGAAAAACCAGTGGACTTGTCCACTGACTAGCTCGTATGGGCGCAATAGCTCCGCTATTTTGCAATTCTTTAAGTTCAGCAGCAACTTTGTCCCGTAACGCAATAGGAACAGTTTTGGCCCGGAAAAATTTCGGCTGAGCATTGTGTTTCATTGTAATATGTGTAACAACTTCCCCCATGAACCATGGACCTTGCCGTTGGTGGGGAGGCTTGCGTGCCTCAGCGATACAGATGGCCGTACCGCAGGTGCAACCACAACGGAGGGGTATCTGTTGAGAGGCCAGACAAACATGTGGTTCCTGAAGAGGGGCAGCAGCCTTTTCAGTAGTTGCAGGGGCAACAGTCTGGATGATTGACTGATCTGGCCTTGTAACATTAACCAAAACGGCCTTGCTGTGCTGGTACTGCGAACGGCTGAAAGCAAGGGGAAACTACAGCCGTAATTTTTCCCGAGGACATGCAGCTTTACTGTAGGATTAAATGATGATGGCGTCCTCTTGGGTAAAATATTCCGGAGGTAAAATAGTCCCCCATTCGGATCTCCGGGCGGGGACTACTCAAGAGGACGGCGTTATCAGGACAAAGAAAACTGGCATTCTACGGATCGGAGCGTGGAATGTCAGATCCCTTAATCGGGCAGGTAGGTTAGAAAATTTAAAAAGGGAAATGGAGAGGTTAAAGTTAGATATAGTGGGAATTAGTGAAGTTCGGTGGCAGGAGGAACAAGACTTTTGGTCAGGTGATTACAGGGTTATAAATACAAAATCAAAGAGGGGTAATGCAGGAGTAGGTTTAATAATGAATAAAAAAATAGGAGTGCGGGTTAGCTACTACAAACAGCATAGTGAACGCATTATTGTGGCCAAGATAGACACAAAGCCCATGCCTACTACAGTAGTACAAGTTTATATGCCAACTAGCTCTGCAGATGATGAAGAAATTGATGAAATGTATGACGAGATAAAAGAAATTATTCAGGTAGTGAAGGGAGACGAAAATTTAATAGTCATGGGTGACTGGAATTCGTCAGTAGGAAAAGGGAGAGAAGGAAACATAGTAGGTGAATATGGATTGGGGGGAAGAAATGAAACAGGAAGCCGCCTTGTAGAATTTTGCACAGAGCATAACTTAATCATAGCTAACACTTGGTTCAAGAATCATAAAAGAAGGTTGTATACCTGGAAGAATCCTGGAGATACTAATAGGTATCAGATAGATTATATAATGGTAAGACAGAGATTTAGGAACCAGGTTTTAAATTGTAAGACATTTCCAGTGGCAGATGTGGATTCTGACCACAATCTATTGGTTATGAACTGCAGATTGAAACTGAAGAAACTGCAAAAAGGTGGGAATTTAAGGAGATGGGACCTGGATAAACTGACTAAACCAGAGGTTGTACAGAGTTTCAGGGAGACCATAAGGGAACAATTGACAGGAATGGGGGAAAGAAATACAGTAGAAGAAGAATGGGTAGCTCTGAGGGATGAAGTAGTGAAGGCAGCAGAGGATCAAGTAGGTAAAAAGGCGAGGGCTAATATAAATCCTTGGGTAACAGAAGAAATATTGAATTTAATTGATGAAAGGAGAAAATATAAAAATGCAGTAAATGAAGCAGGCCAAAGGGAATACAAACGTCTCAAAAATGAGATCGACAGAAAGTGCAAAATGGCTAAGCAGGGATGGCTAGAGGACAAATGTAAGGATGTAGAGGCTTGTCTCACTAGGGGTAAGAGAGATACTGCCTACAGGAAAATTAAAGAGACCTTTGGAGAGAAGAGAACCACTTGTATGACTATCAAGAGCTCAGATGGTAACCCAGTTCTAAGCAAAGAAGGGAAGGCAGAAAGGTGGAAGGAGTATATAGAGGGTTTATACAAGGGCGATGTACTTGAGGACAGTATTATGGAAGTGGAAGAGGATGTAGATGAAGATGAAATGGGAGATAAGATACTGCGTGAAGAGTTTGACAGAGCACTGAAAGACCTGAGTCGAAACAAGGCCCCGGGAGTAGACAACATTCCATTAGAACTACTGATGGCCTTGGGAGAGCCAGTCATGACAAAACTCTACCATCTGGTGAGCAAGATGTATGAGACTGGCGAAATACCCACAGACTTCAAGAAGAATATAATAATTCCAATACCAAAGAAAGCAGGTGTTGACAGATGTGAAAATTACCGAACTATCACTTTAATAAGTCACAGCTGCAAAATACTAACGCGAATTCTTTACAGACGGATGGAAAAACTGGTAGAAGCGGACCTCGGAGAAGATCAGTTTGGATTCCGTAGAAATGTTGGAACACGTGAGGCAATACTAACCTTACGACTTATCTTAGAAGAAAGATTAAGAAAAGGCAAACCTACGTTTCTAGCAATTGTAGACTTAGAGAAAGCTTTTGACAACGTTAACTGGAATACTCTCTTTCAAATTCTGAAGGTAGCAGGGGTAAAATACAGGGAGCGAAAGGCTATTTACAATTTGTACAGAAACCAGATGGCAGTTATAAGAGTCGAGGGGCATGAAAGGGAAGCAGTGGTTGAGAAAGGAGTGAGGCAGGGTTGTAGCCTCTCCCCGATGTTACTCAATCTGTATATTGAGCAAGCAGTAAAGGAAACAAAAGAAAAATTCGGAGTAGGTATTAAAATTCATGGAGAAGAAGTAAAAACTTTGAGGTTCGCCGATGACATTGTAATTCTGTCAGAGACAGCAAAGGACTTGGAAGAGCAGTTGAACGGAATGGACAGTGTCTTGAAAGGAGGATATAAGATGAACATCAACAAAAGCAAAACGAGGATAATGGAATGTAGCCAAAATAAATCGGGTGATGCTGAGGGGATTAGATTAGGAAATGAGACACTTAAAGTAGTAAAGGAGTTTTGCTATTTAGGGAGTAAAATAACTGATGATGGTCGAAGTAGAGAGGATATAAAATGTAGACTGGCAATGGCAAGGAAATCGTTTCTGAAGAAGAGAAATTTGTTAACATCGAGTATAGATTTAAGTGTCAGGAAGTCGTTTCTGAAAGTATTTGTATGGAGTGTAGCCATGTATGGAAGTGAAACATGGACGATAACCAGTTTGGACAAGAAGAGAATAGAAGCTTTAGAAATGTGGTGTTACAGAAGAATGCTGAAGATAAGGTGGGTAGATCACGTAACTAATGAGGAGGTATTGAATAGGATTGGGGAGAAGAGAAGTTTGTGGCATAACTTGACTAGAAGAAGGGATCGGTTGGTAGGACATGTTTTGAGGCATCAAGGGATCACAAATTTAGCATTGGAGGGCAGCGTGGAGGGTAAAAATCGTAGAGGGAGACCAAGAGATCAATACACTAAGCAGATTCAGAAGGATGTAGGTTGCAGTAGGTACTGGGAGATGAAGAAGCTTGCACAGGATAGAGTAGCATGGAGAGCTGCATCAAACCAGTCTCAGGACTGAAGACCACAACAACAACATGTGTAACAAAATTTTTGGCCTTGCCTAAACATTCAGAAAAGAGTTCAGGGAATTATTTCAGCAACACAGTATCCTGAATTTAAAAGCCAAACAAATCAAAAGAATCAATCCCAAATATATTCTCACAATCGCGTGATTGTAGCACATTGGAGGTTACAGTTTGTGTTTGCGAGCGATACATTGCAGGCAAAGTACATTTTCCGAGAATGGGAATGTCTTGTCCATTACAAGCCATCAGGTGCGTGCTAGTTTTTGACAGGCGTGGGGACCTTAACAGTTCATATGTGTTACAATTTAGCAATGTAACAGAGGCACCCGTGTCCAATTTCATACGTTTTCCACTAATATGCAAATGGCCGAAAAGTTTGTTCGAGTGGCATAGCACTGAAGAAATTGGTCACTTGCTAGTTTTGCTAATTCCTGTTGCAGTCGTTGAATATACTGCATTTATGACATGGGCCTTGTGGCTAGATTTTTGTGAGTGGGCAGGATTCCTATGTTTGTTCCATTGCAAACAGACGGATTGTACATCACGTTTCTTGCCACAAGCATAACACTGTGCTTGTATGGACAGACAGTCTTGGCGTTTGAGCCGTGAATACCACCTAGGGCATGACTTAGTTCTGCGTCCCTGTGTAGCAACCTGTTTAGAAAGCTTCTTACATGGCGTGGTGCGCACATGCTGGTGCTGCCTAATGGGCCAGCCGCGAGTAAGGGGCGATTTGACCCAACAGATCTGTGGCTGCTCAAATTTATCGGCCGACACGGCACCTGAATCGTACTGATCTAGTATTTGCACTATGTGCTGAAATGATGGATCGGACTGTTTCAAACCCTGTTCTCTGAGTCTGGCATAAGTTACATTTCACACAATCGCATCACACAACATAATATCTGAATGTAAAGCACCACAGGCATATCTGAATTTGCATTTCCTCATCATACCATGCAAACCAGTTACCCACTCGAGATAAGTTTCTTCTGACCGTTTCTTGCAATTATTGAATTGGTGCCTATATGCTATCACATTCACTTGTTGGTCATAATAGTTAGGAAGCTAATCTACAACCTGTTCATAAGAAAGTTCATTTGGAGTGGCGTTAGGAAAGAGTTTCTGAATGAGTCTAAACGCTGCACTTCCAACCGTGGACAGAAAGTAATGGCTTTCCACAGCACCTGGTACGTTGTGAGCAATTATGTGGGTTTCAAACTGCTGCATCCACTCAAGCAATTCCTCGTCTTTTTTATGAAACTGGCGAAAAGACGGTATAGCACTGAGAGCCAATGTAGGTGTAGTTTGTTGTTCTGTTGAGCGTGCAGCATTGGCCAGTATCTGCTGCAATGTGTTTAGCAGGGTTGTTATTTGTTGTCTCTGAAACTCAAACATCTGCATTAGCTGCATTGCATCTATCGCTTGCAGCTGAGCCACCTGTGTGAGGGGTGGGAGAGGTGGGGTTGGGATTTTGGAAGAGAAAAATGCAATAAACAAACAAGATAAGCAATAAAAATAAGTAAAAATGCAAAGAAAATTTGTACAACGCCCACCTGAAGACACTGATTAGCAAAACCACTGTTGGAGACACTATTAAAGTAGCCGCGCGGGATTAGCAGAGCGGTCTAGGGCACTGCAGTCATGGACTGTGCGGCTGGTCCCGGTGGAGGTTCGAGTCCTCCCTCGGGCATGGGTGTGTGTGTTTGTCCATAGGATAATTTAAGTTAAGTAGTGTGTAAGCTTAGGGATAATGACCTTAGCAGTTAAGTCCCATAAGATATCAGACACATTTGACCATTTTTTGAACTATTAAAGTAAGTAAACAGACCCCTGCAAAGAAAAGTCAAGAGAAAATGCAGGTGCCAGCAAAACACAAAAGCCCACAAAAAAGGAAAGCAAGGTATCTGTGGTGGCTGTCGCAATGGGAACCATTGACCTCCTCGCCGCCAACGTTATATTCTGCACGCTCGTCAAATATGGGGTGCCCAGGAAACCTGCTTCTTGGATCGCTAGACAACAATTCAGACAAACAGGATTAATGCATTTTATTTACAGAAAATAAATGACAATACTGAACTTTGAGAATTTACAATCATGTGTCGCAAGCAAATGGCGACAGACAAATCAGACGTCTCTTCAGTATATACAATTTGTAATACAAGGGAAGTAATATAATTCCTAAGTCGCTGCTGTACAAGTGCTTATTCTTGATGCTGCTGTGGCAGTCGCCGAACTGGCTATTCTTCAACTGAGCTGTGGCCTAAATCCTATTTGTGTCGAGGGCGCTGCCATTGATTTGTCGTCCTAGAGAGGGGTCGCTCCTCGTGCAATTAGCTGACGTCTTCTTCATAGCCCTTTCTGCTGTAACTTTCCTGACCGGCATGTCAGTGCTTGATTTTGGGAGTCTAGGTATTCTTGAAACATTTCTTATTTGCAGAGATGTTGTTTTTGTAAAGGATTATGGAATCATTTATAGTAATGGGGTAAGGGGGTTCCAGGTACAATTTTGTATTTAAATTGATATGCTAATTAATTCAAATGATCAATTAATTACCCCATGCATCTGACACACCACTCGTATTCCCAGGTAACGTCTTGTGTTTTCCACCACCCCCTCCTCCACACATCCCCCTCCGCCTCCCTCTCGCCCACCTAATCTTTTTGCTGGAATTTCGAATTTTGGTGGGAAATTCACAAAATGGTGGTAATTTCAAAATGGTGGTAATTTCCTGTCCCAACAGTGTGCTGACATCCCATCCCACCCGAAAGTTGGTGGATACTTAAAAATTTGGATGCTGTTTCTGGGACTCGAACCCTGCCTGGTCCTTCTGGACATAAAGCCCAAGTGTACCACCCTCAGTACATGAAAACTGTTCAGACACAGGCGAGGAAAGTTAGGTTAGTGTACGTTGTTTATTTTGGTGGGAATCTGGAGTAAAGATCGTTCCTAATTATGTAATTAATCATAAACATCGTTTCAAATTACACAACAAAATGCATAACATTACACAACGGGCGCCTAAAATCGCCATCAGCTCAAGAATTGACGATGGCATACAACTGGTGATATGCTGCTGTGAAAATAATTCACTAAACCACTCTAAGCTAGTGGCAGACGTACTCAAACTCTACATAAGGTGCTTCCTTCTTGCCGAGCGCGATTAGCCGAGCGGTGTCAGGCGCTGCAGTTTATGGACTGTGCGGCTGGTCCCGGCGGAGGTTCAAGTCCTCCCTCGAGCATGGGTGTGAGTGTTTGTCCTTAGGATAATTTAAGTTAAGTAGTGTGTAAGCTTAGGGACTGATGACCTTAGAAGTTAAGTCCCATAAGATTTCACACACATTTGAACATTTGATTCCTTCTCCTACAAACCGGTGGGTGAAAAGGCTGGTGTGGAAGGCACTACCTTTATTTTTGGCAGGAATTGTGTTCAACTGATGAGATGTTGATGTTGGACAGAGAGGAGTTTAGTTAGTAAATGTATCTCCTGTATGCATACAGCTGAGGACTGTGTGTGTAGCTGTTTGAGGTAAGTGTTCGCTGCAGATGCTTCCCGCTGCATTCCTTGACAATCACTCTGCAGCCCATGTATCTGAAATTCAGTGAAGCCAATACAGGCTACCATAACTGATAGAAAATGCTTCACTGTTATAATTACACACGAAAATTGTTGCGAAAAGAACCAGCACTCAGAATCAACAGGTCATAATGCAACAGCCGGCCGCGGTGGCCGTGCGGTTCTGGCGCTGCAGTCCGGAACCGCGGGACTGCTACGGTCGCAGGTTCGAATCATGCCTCGGGCATGGGTGTGTGTGTGATGTCCTTAGGTTAGTTAGGTTTAAGTAGTTCTAAGTTCTAGGGGACTTATGACCTAAGATGTTGAGTCCCATAGTGCTCAGAGCCATTTGAACCATAATGCAACACAGATACTAGGGGTTTGAGAAAAATCATCATCCCAAGAGACTGCACCAGGAGAGAGGGGCAGCAATTGCACATATGTTTTCATCGATGTGTGATCATAAACTAATCAACTTAGAGCCACTCTTTCCTCCCTCACCTCCATCTCTCCACGATAGATAGGGGTACAGGTCGGCTCTATCTTGTTGCTGATGGTCCACACAGACCTCCAGATGGTGGCAGAGATATACTGTCTTCTGTTCTGCAGAACTCCGTCAAAGATGGACGCTTTTTACAATCTGTTACACGTATTTCTCAGAAAAATGGGAACAACAACGAAATTCCAGAGAACTCTCCAGATCGCTTTCTGAAATGGGCAGCGGCTACCACTTCTGCACACTGCCAGCACCCACAGAGCAGGTGGACAGCCCTTTCCACTAGTGGAACACATAACTTAGTGGTCTACACTATCAGTCAGCGCTAACGAAGCCGACGTACGTAATAGGTCGCAACACCGGCGACCCACTGAACAAAGCAAAGTAAGTGACAGCTACTATGAGTGCCACTTGTTTGCCTAATATGCAGTTGAACTACACTGTCCCCCACACTACCCCCGCAAGGGCCAACCGTTTTGCAATGGAGAACACTTGTATTTAACCTCAATACACCTCTTATAAGCGAGCATCTATTAAAAAAGAAAACACAATCATGAAGATAATAAAGGTCTTGTTTCCCAGAAAATAGATGCAGTCCACATTCTTTTAGTTTTATGAGGAAAATTGGTATAGTTTGAGAACATTCATCATGTTCAACTGAAGAAAAAACAGCAGCATTGCCAGTTACAGATGACCAAACTGCAGAGGTCAGTGCTATACAATATTGTTGTCACGACTGCATATTAAAAAATATGTGTTACCACAAGTCGTGCGTTATTTCACACTTCATAACATTTAATTAGAAAGTAGACACCACACCTACAAATGATAGTGTTTTCCCTGACATGTGAGTAGATTAGTAAAATCTTTTCTACCACATCTCTCTCTTCCAATACACAGAAAAACAAAGACTGTCTGCTCTACCGAAGCATGTGTCCAGTGATGAAAGTTGCATGCACAGACCTGGGTAAGCTTTTGTCACTTGTACTGGAGGAAGACCATACCCCAAAGACTATCAATCACTAGAGAGGGTTCATGTATTGTTCTTTCATAAGCAGTTTAATACAGTGCTTTTCAGCTGTAACAAATCCTAGCAGTGCATCACTACAGCTTTGTACACCACTATCAAATTTGTTTTTCTACCATAACATTCAGGTATGTGTCAGATGCTGAACTGACTTTAACACGTTTTCATCCATTGTGTCTCACAGAAAGTTGAACATCGCATGGTGTAAACTATGCTGCTCTCACAATACACAGTATGGTGGAAATAAAAACAGAGGTGATGTTTCTCATTGGCAAAACTGTTGAGGACATTACATCATATGGAAATTGGAAGAGTTTGTGGCATTGTGGAGTGTTTTCAAACAGCTATCCAAAGGCGATGAGCTATACAGTTAATCTCATCTTCCACAAGATGGGGTAGTAGATGTTCAATCTGAAGAGCATTGCTCCCCCTACTTGCAGTCATGTACATGATTGCTGTTCTCATGTAGATCATCACTGGAAGGTGCTGTTCGCAACACACATGGGATAATAGATACAAAAAGACCTCCTGTTATCTTATTGGTAAAAAATATGCGTATTGAATCACAGTATATGGAGATACAGGGTGTTTCAAAAATGACCGGGATATTTGAAACGGCAATAAAAACTAAACGAGCAGCGATAGAAATACACCTTTTGTTGCAATATGCTTGGGACAACAGTACATTTTCAGGCGGACAAACTTTCGAAATTACAGTAGTTACAATTTTCAACAACAGATGGCGCTGCAAGTGATGTGAAAGATATAGAAGACAACGCAGTCTGTGGGTGCGCCATTCTGTACGTCGTCTTTCTGCTGTAAGCGTGTGCTGTTCACAACGTGCAAGTGTGCTGTAGACAACATGGTTTATTCCTTAGAACAGAGGATTTTTCTGGTGTTGAAATTCCACCGCCTAGAACACAGTGTTGTTGCAACAAGACGAAGTTTTCAACGGAGGTTTAATGTAACCAAAGGACCGAAAAGCGATACAATAAAGGATCTGTTTGAAAAATTTCAACGGACTGGGAACGTGACGGATGAACGTGCTGGAAAGGTAGGGCGACCGCGTACGGCAACCACAGAGGGCAACGCGCAGCTAGAGCAGCAGGTGATCCAACAGCGGCCTCGGGTTTCCGTTCGCCGTGTTGCAGCTGCGGTCCAACTGACGCCAACGTCCACGTATCGTCTCATGCGCCAGAGTTTACTCCTCTATCCATACAAAATTCAAACGCGGCAACCCCTCAGCGCCGCTACCATTGCTGCACGAGAGACATTCGCTAACGATATAGTGCACAGGATTGATGACGGCGATATGCATGTGGGCAGCATTTGGTTTACTGACGAAGCTTATTTTTACCTGGACGGCTTCGTCAATAAACAGAACTGGCGCATATGGGGAACCGAAAAGCCCCATGTTGCAGTCCCATCGTCCCTGCATCCTCAAAAAGTACTGGTCTGGGCCGCCATTTCTTCCAAAGGAATTATTGGCCCATTTTTCAGATCCGAAACGATTACTGCATCACGCTATCTGGACATTCTTCGTGAATTTGTGGCGGTACAAACTGCCTTAGACGACACTGCGAACACCTCGTGGTTTATGCACGATGGTGCCCGGCCACATCGCACGGCCGACGTCTTTAATTTCCTGAATGAATATTTCGATGATCGTGTGATTGCTTTGGCCTATCCGAAACATACAGGAGGCGGCGTGGATTGGCCTCCGTATTCGCCAGACATGAACCCCTGTGACTTCTTTCTGTGGGGACACTTGAAAGACCAGGTGTACCGCCAGAATCCAGAAACAATTGAACAGCTGAAGCAGTACATCTCATCTGCATGTGAAGCCATTCCGCGAGACACGTTGTCAAAGGTGTCGGGTAATTTCATTCAGAGACTACGCCATATTATTGCTATGCATGGTGGATATGTGGAAAATATCGTACTATAGAGTTTCCCAGACCGCAGCGCCATCTGTTGTTGAAAATTGTAACTACTGTAATTTCGAAAGTTTGTCTGCCTGAAAATGTACTGTTGTCCCAAGCATATTGCAACAAACGGTGTATTTCTATCGCTGCTCGTTTAGTTTTTATTGCCGTTTCAAATATACCGGTCATTTTTGAAACACCCTGTAGGATGAATCTGTATGATTAAGGACTGCAGTCAAACAGCTGTCTCCATATTTCATCCTACTTTCCATAGTGACAAGTAGCAGATGTCCAGTGTTCCGATAAGGCTCACTCAATCTCAAACAAGATGTGTCAGTCAATTGGTTTGTGGTAATCAACAGTATAGCAGTGGACAAAAAAATGGTTCAAATGGCTCTGAGCACTATGCGACTTAACTTCTGAGGTCATCAGTCGCCTAGAACTTAGAACTAATTAAACCTAACTAACCTAAGGACATCACACACATCCATGCCCGAGGCAGGATTCGAACCTGCGACCGTAGCGGTCGTGCGGTTCCAGACTGTAGCGCCTTTAACCGCTCGGCCACTCCGGCAGATGGGATGGAAGAGACACTACCGATATGGAACGATGTACTCTAAGAAGCACTGCAGACGATAGCGCAATCACTTTTAGCAATTTTAGCCGTTTTTCCATAATTTCCACTCCTGCCAGTGACCCAGCAGAATGTTTCTCAGTATCTGCATTGTCGATAAACCAGCCCTCCGCTCTTTGCAAGTGCCATATACTAGATTGCGACTGCAGTACGTCCATTCGGTTATATACGCCAAAGTATATTAGACACATCCTATACTAAGACAGGTTATCCACATATTTCTAGCAAATCAATCACAGTGCAGATTTTACAGTTACGGCTGACAATCTTACCTTGTGTGAATGGCAGTCACAGAGTATTCTCGCAATCATGGATGGCTCCAATAAACCCAATCCAGTCCTCTCGCTGGGGGATCCACCTTCAAACTCTATCCCAGACATATCACATTGTACATCATCTTCTAGACATTGTTCCAGATGCAATGCGTGGTAGATCTACCTTCGAACTTTGTCCTGGACATAGCACATTGGGGATCCATATCTAGACACTATTCTGGATATAATGTGGGGGTGGATCCACATTTGAACATTATCTCAGGCCTATCCTGCGTTATGGGATGCACCAGCAACACATGCATGGACGTAGAAATAGACATAGTGGAAATAGAGTAAATGCACTGCATCTGTAGAACATTTGATTGTGAGTGTCTGGGTGCATTCGAGTACAGTGCTACGCTATATCGTTCGACTAGTGTTTCTCTCCTTCCAATGGATATCTAGCACACAAAACAGCGGAATTGGGATGATCATGTGGCATCATCGAGAGTCTTTATGAGAATAAAACGAGGTTTGATAGGAGCATCAGGATGCCTTGGTTTATTGTTATTACTAGAGAATTATACACTAGTGTTACGAAATATCGGTAATATAACTGGCTCTTTATACTCTTTTGCAGGATGAATTTAAATGTGTTTACATTCCCAAGAGATTCTTTTTGTGAAAATAATGTACAACTAGCTGAAATTGACACTTCGTGATTGGTGACATGTATGCATAGTCTCTATACTTACGTGTGTAGTGCCATCAGCGGCGAATGGTTGCGGTTTGAATGCATAACTTCCTAACTGTTTGTCTATAAATTACGTTGTCGGGAAGGCGCACTCTGTAGGTACGGATAAGGTAAACTCTCACGTTCCAGGATGCTAAATGTAGTCAACACATAAAAAATTACCCAAAACCTACAGTTTGTGGATGCCCTGCCAGGATTGTGGAAACACATCAGAGTTTAAAGGTATAAACCAAATTAACAAAACTCATCAGGTAAGGAATGAGAGCATATATTTTTGGGAAAAACACCAGAGCAGCAGCAGAAATCAATTCTGTACACATGTCAACTCCCTGTTGCAGATCCCTACATGGTAGAGCGGACGTCAAATGAATATGTAGAGCAGCGCCAGAATTTGAGGTTCCATCAAGTGCATAGCTTCATCAGTCTGCCAACCAGCTCTCTGATGTGTCATAGCTGTACACAGAATTATTTCCAGACTTAGAATTTGAATCTGCACCACTCATAGAGCCTCATCTAGGTATGAGTCAAGTGTTACTACACTTTTCATGATCTTCCCATCCAAAATTCATGCATATAGGTCATCAGCAAGATGGGAATTCTTAGGAATTTTTAGTAGGCTGGTGTATAGACCACGCTAATATATCCCATAAAATCAAACAACGTGTGAGTATGCCGGCAGTATGACCATATACATTCGGAAAACTTTCCAAAATATGAAAAACGACGTAAAATTGATAAAAATCGAGGAGCACCAGGCACAATTAAGACGCATTGATGGGAAATACGTAAAATTGAGGGAAATACGACGAAATGAATAAAATCGCGAAAAACTTGTAAAATTACGTAAATTGACTGAGAGTCGATGAAGTTAGAGAAAAAGTAGCAAGAAATGAAGTGATCTGACGTAGGTTTGGAGTACCCAGACATTCGAGACCAAGAAAAGCTTAAAAATTATGCTCTGTCTGCATTTAGTTTTACCCCTCCCCCTCCCTCTGCAAATTACATGGGTTTTCATTACATGTACTTCAACAAAGACAATACAAGTATTACACCGAGGTGCTATATTAAAGCAGGCGAAACATATGTATCCCAATTCAGGACTGTGTTCTCACACATGCAAGCGAACATAGATATTACCGAATTGCCGTTGATTCCCACAAGCAATGAAATTTAAGGAGCAGAATCAATATGTTTACCAGACTTTAACCATTACCTAGAGTAGTGTTCTGCAGGAGAGTAGACTGATGCCTCATATATCAGCCTTAATAAGGACGAAATTGCTGCATTATCCTGCACATCAGTAAAACTACTTAACATCAGATCAGGAGTTCTGTGTGCAAGAGGAGTGCTAACAGGGCCATGGTGATGCTACTGTTAGTAGCAATAGGACTGTAACATTTCCTTTGGCTATTGATTGTGGTGTTTATTACCTCATAAGAAGTTGCTGCTTCTTCATGTGCATTTTCGTGCAGCAGGGCATGGGTGGTAACTCATTGTACCAACTATGTAAAATATTCATGTCGTCTTTCCCTCGCTGTTTCCTAGTAAGGCATATCCTCATCCATCAAAACTGCTACTACTAATAATAAACATGACTAATGCGGGAAGTGTGATTGACAGTACATACGTTTCCACCTTAAAAAGGCATTAAAATCCATCAACTTTCTAAGAGAAAGAACAGTGGTCTCCTGACTTTATTCAAGTTGGCTTATAAGCAGCTCGTGCGGCAGATGTACACCGATGACGCCGTCATAGTGCAAAATCACTTCCTAGGACACCTGAACAGCGTACGAGGAAGTAGTTTCATAATTTAAAATGTTGTCTCCATAGTAATTGGGGTAGGAAACTTTCAGGGTGGTTGAATATCAGGTGTCTGACATATATGTCAGGCATTAGAATGTTAAGAGCGTTGCATTGCACATGACTAATATTTTGCAAAAAATATGACTAGCGATACAACATTTTTAGGTGCAAAACTGTGAAGCCATAGGAGTGTGTGTTTATGGTGTTTATGCTCTATGATCATTTTTCTGTGCCAGTGCCTTCTTGGTACTGACTCCAGACATTGGAATAATATTCCAGAATTGATGGCACAGGTGATTTATATAAAATGTTTCACATTCTATCCATCTGGAGCTCCTTCATTTATAAACCGCATGTTCCTCCTTAGCTGTTAATTATATGACCACAACAGTCTCACGTCTACCATGCACAGATAAGCGGTGCTAACCTCCTCAACAGTCACGCATCTGGAGGGAACTTGTTGCTGTGGGTATGACTGTTGTGGAACAGTCTTCGCTGAACAGCGGTTATGGATACAGCTTGCTCTGTTCCTTCATGAGACGTGGAATGTCGGGGGTATAGTACCCTCCTACTTCTGGTCAGTTGCAGGTTATGATTCAAATGGCTCTGAGCATTATGGGACTTAACTTCTGAGCTCATCAGTCCCCTAGAACTTAGAACTACTTAAACCTAACTAACCTAAGGGTATTACACACATCCATGCCCGAGGCAGGATTCGAACCTGCGACCGTAGCGGTCGCGCGGCTCCAGAGTGTAGCGCCTAGAACCGCTCGGTCACTTCGGCCGGCAGTTGCAGATTAAATTGGCGACTGTGTTACATGGTGGATTGGTGAAGGAAAATGTGGGGCGATCTGTCATTCTCTGAATGTATCCTACAAATGCGAGAATACTCTGTGACTCCCATTCACACAGGGTAAGATGGTCAGCCGTAATCGTAAATTTTTGGGCTATATTTGATGCACTAGAAAGATGTAGATAACCTAACTGTGTTGGTATAGGATGTTGTCTGATATACCTTGGTGTATATGACCAGATGGACATACTGCATTCAGCATTTGCAATCTAGTATATAGCACTTGTAAAGTAGTCGAGGGGTGGCTTAGCAGTGACACAACAATTGGGAAGCATTCTTCTGTGATACTGGTAGGTGTTGAAATTACACAACAACTGGTAAAATTGTTAAACGTGATCATGCAATCAACTGTGGTGCTTATTACAGTATATCATTCCATATGGATGGTGTCTTTTCCATCCCATGCGTCGACTGGTATACTGTTGATTACCACATATCGATTGACTGGCACTCGTTGTTTGAGATAGAGCAAGTATTATCGGATCACTGAACATCGGCTACTTGTCACTGTGGAGAGTGGTATTAAATGTAGAGGTCATCACCTTCAGACTGTTGTTTGGATGCGTTCCTCAAAGCTGCAGACTCGTCCTATTTCTATATGCTGCATTGCCCTCCACATTTTTTTCACCAATAAGATAACAGTATTTCTTTTTTTTACACTTTAGACTGCTGCACGATTGTTGTGGACACCACCTTCCTGCATTGGTCAACACCATGACAGTGATCATGTCCATTACTGCAAATAGAGGAAACAATGCTCTTCAAAACAGAACAGTGAGACATCTGCTACGCCATCACTGTGGAAGATGAGAGTAACTGTAATGGTCATTACCTTCAGATAGCTGTTTGGAAAATGTCCACAGTGCCACAAACTCTCTCACTTCTCATATATTATGATGTCTTAAACATTTTTGTAAGAGAGAAACATCACCTCTTTGTTTTATTTATATTACCCTGTGTGTTGTGGGAGCAGCATATTTTACACCATGTAATGTTCAGCTTTCTGTTAGAGCCAATTCATCGAAACGTGGTAATGCAGCTCAGCAACTGACGCCAGCCTCGAAGTCATGGTCTAAAAATAAAATGCATAGTGCTGTAGAACGCTGTAGGCATACACTGCTTGGATGTCTTATAGCTGAAAGACAATGTATTAAACAGCTTACGAATGTACTACACACGAATCCTCTCTTGTGATTGATATTCTGTGTGATATGGTCTTCCTCCAGTACAGGTGCCAAAAGTTTACACAGGTCCTTGCAAGCGACTTTGATCACTGGCTCCAGTGGAGCAATACATGTATATGTTAGATGCTCGATGTCAACACACAGACAGAATTTCCCTTTAGATACATTGTTGGAGAGAGACACGGCAAAATGTTATAGCAGATTATATTACAAGGAGTGGTATAACAGGTTAAAGTCTAGAATCAGATAGTTTGTAGTATTTTACCTACTCTGGATGTTACAAAATAACAATGAGTGCTCTCAAATGTACTAAATGACTGTATAGATGCTGATCTGTTTCGTTATTCATATGTTTGAAAGTATGTAATGGAGTCATGCATGACAATTTGCATTTTAAACACACAGAATGCTGTCAAACTAAACAGATTTGGGTTTAAAACCAAGAGAAGTCGACTGTACGTAATCTTGTCAAATCATAACTGTTTCATTATTTCGAGTTTAAAAATATATGTTACTGCAAATCCCATGTTATTTCATACTTCATAACCAATGATTATAAAATAGAACAACTTGAATTATAGCGCGTTTTGGAACCTCGAAATGATAGTGTTTTTCCCGACATGTGAGTACATTGCGTGAAGCAGGGTGTTCTGTGATGACCAGATAGGTTACAAAACTATAATGTAAAAATCTGTGGCTATTTCGAATGATAGTCTGTTGGATTCAGACTACTTCTTCAAGTACAGGTGCCTGAAACTTCTATGAAATGTCATGCTCTCACGATTTGTATTTCTTTCTTTTTTTGCATTTCATGAACGCCAGTAAGATATAGCATTGATAAAACGTGAACTGACATTGTGTACAAAACAGACATCCTCTTAAATTATAGCTTTTTGTTGTTGAACGTATACGATTGTGTTTCTTCCACTATCTAAGCAAATGTCATGAAAGGTTGTATTGTGTAATATTATCTCATGTGTCTGAAGCTGTAATACACACGTCCATGACATTTTATTTATAGACAGTGATTTGACAGCAACCGACGCTCTGAAACAATCTAATTTTGTCTGCCAAAGTGAAAGAAATCACTTAAATAGATGTTTTTTCTTGAGAGTTTAAATTATCGCTCTTTTCTTTACTCCGATGACAGTTTCAGAATAACGAGGACCTTCTGCAGTAATCGGTAGTTATCGCAGCAAAATAGTGGAAGTTATTTTTTCGATTGTTTTTAACATTCTACATCGTTATTCTTCATGTCTAGGTATTTGCAGCCCTCTACCGCTAGATGGCTCCGACTTGTAGCGTGTAACATGGCGAGGTGTAATGTTACTACATCGGTGCTTGAGAAATAGCGTACTGTAATCGAGTTTCGAATTTGAAGTAATCGTCCACAAGCAGAACTCCCTCTCCTTCAGCATGACAATGCCGTACCGTACATGAGCGCTGCGACATCTACAACAATCCAACGCCTTGGGTTAATTGTGATGATCGTACTCCATACTGTCCCAATGTGGAGCCTCCGATTTTCATCTGTTTCGTCTGTTCCATTGAGGACTTCGGTTTGATAGTGACGAAGCGGTGAAACTGAGGTGAGGTTGTGACTCCGTCAAACTTTCTACTGTTCTGGGAGCAACAAACTGCCCTCTCCTTGGGAGAAATGTGTTCGTCGCCTAGGTAACTGTATTGAGAAATAAATACCTAGACATGAAGACTAAAGATGTAGAATGTTAATAATGTTTGTTTTATCTAAAAAGCTTTAAGGGGACTGGTTCGCGAACGCAAGGGGAAATCTTGAATAATTTGTCTGTTTTCTAACTAGTGTAGCTCAAACAATGGTTGTAAGCTCATGTAACGCTTACCATCTTTTAACAGATCTTTCGGGAACATTTATATGTACGAACCACAGCTTTTGGTGTCACACTATTTTCTAAATTGTATCTTCTTTTTGTTGCAAGTGAAATAAAACATTTTAATTATTTACGTACAACGTAGACACACAATTCTCGCAATAAAAACAAAGTAGAAACTTTTTTCTGGAATCTTACACTATTATCTTTTAAATTGATTTTCGAAAAGATGCCGCTGTACAACTTTTTTTTATTAACCATTATCAGATTTTTCAGTAAGTAATTCAAAGCGTTTCTTTAAAAAATCGTTAATTTTCAAATTAAAATCATAAGAACAGTCTACTTTTTAGTTAAGTATGATTTAAGACAGTATAGAAAATATCAGGTGTCTATCTTTAATTGTTTTAAACCAATGTGTGCCAGAATTTCAAAAAACGTGTAGTTCCCGGAAAATTCAAGATAAAGTTAAAACTTTTTTCTCTACCAACCCTGCATAGCACTAATTCATCTTAGGTCAATATTCATCTGGTTTCTGGGGTCCCCTCTTTTAATTTTCAGACATCTATCTCTTATTCTTGCTCGTTTGGTATCATGCAACATTGATTTCTCTACTTAGGAGAATCTCCTGCAATCAGTGGCCTATTAAAGTTCCTTATATGTTTAGTCCACTAGGCACTTCCACCAATTCCATAACCATCTGTTTGGGTTTTGAGCCCTACCATGCTATTACTTCCCTAATAATCTTCTGTCACTGTGTTATTAGAGACTAAAAAGTCATCAAAACAATCAAGTGAGAACAGAATATGTATTAACAGGGCTGCCTGCTGACATGTGGACGTCGTCATAAGTGCAGACACTTAAATTCCTCTAATTTTGGGACTTCCTTCAGCACAATTTCCTTGAAGTAAAACTTTTTCCTTGTCAGTAAACTACAGGTAATTTTTTAAAACAAAAATTAAAAAATCAGTTCTTTGACACTTATTCACGTAACAGCCTCCTTAAGAGTTTTCGCATAAAAAATTCCGCGGCATTACGTCTCAGTACGGTTGCTTAATAGTTATCGGCATAATATTACACGCAACTCAGGACGACTGGACAGGAAATAGCTTAATGATCCACATGACTGTGGAAGTTTGGTTGTATTGTGAACTGCTATTATGTCTCCGTTATTCTGAAACCAACACCTCAACGCATCTTCATAGAATAAGTGCTGCCGACCACGTGAGTCAGATTTAAATATACCGCCCAGCGAGCACATAGCGCGAACGAAGATATTTCATACGATATTCGTGGCAGGTAAACATTACTTCTTACTGCTGCCTACAGTTTAACCAGCTTTTACTGCATTATTGTCGAAACTTAAAGGCACGATATGCAGCGTGCAAGAAAGAAGAGCCTAAGAAAAAAGAGTGAAAAAATAATAAATAACTGCGGCGTGTGAGTGTATAGAACGCTCACAGGACGTAGCCAGGACGTACGCTACCAGTAGTTTGTGAATTTTCCGACAGTGCGAAAATCCTGTTGTCGGATAACAGAAATTAAACAAGGAAGTAGCCAGGGCATGGCCCATGGATGGAGGGAGAAAGAGTATCGGAAGATTGTAGAAGGGCTTGAACTACAGAAGAAAAGTGGCAGTTGACAGTTACCAGTGCGGGTGATGAGAGGACGAAAGCACTGCGTAAGTGATTAATGAGTACTGGCTTTGGCAGGAAGCAGACATGCGTCCGACGAAAAGGTAAAATATTGGATCCCTTAATCTGTATTAATCAATCGTTGTTGGGTGAAAAATACTGATGCGCTCTAATGTCGGACGGAATATATATTAGAGAACTGAATATCACAGTTTTCGACTGTGGACTGTAGAGGGACATGTTGCAACAGAAAAACGTTTCCAGGGCTCGTGTGGCGGTAGTTAGCGATACGAAGACTTCATTTTGCTAAGTGAACAATGGTGTTAAAGTAAATCAGGCAATTTTGTAGTTACATTTCTATTCTAGAATTCGCTTCTAAATTAAATGCGTCCTAAAACGTGAAGTAAGTATCAGTGTATGTGAACACAATAGAATATGCAGTGACTGGTATGCAAAACCCTGCATATGTGAGAATGTGAAATATAACTGAGACTGAAATTAATCAAGAATCAGACACACCCGCGAGATCAATTGCTTAATCTAATGTACGCCACAGAATTAATAACGTTTTAATTTATTGGCCCTAGCAAGGAATATGAAAGTGAGAACTGGCACAAAATTTATCATTTAAAGGAAATGGTTGTGATAAAAAAACTCAAGATTTAAGTAACACTGTGGTTTCTTATAGAAGATACATGAGCAATAATGCAACAAAGAACAATTATGTAGACGAGAGCTTTACAGAGGTGTACCTTACTATGAGTACTGCAAACTAAAAACTCAGAGTTGGCAAAGTCACCGAAGAGCTGGAGCTGCATAAAATCTCGGATCTAATTCTTAGACATAGGGGTAATGTAACTCGACCAAGACGATCACAGCGACTGTTTGTGTGGAATCAAGACACAAGAAACCTTAAGATCTGAGGAAGTACTGATGAATATGAGCCAGTGACAGCTGTCTTGTAACTGAACTATAATACTCTCGCTTGTCCTAATGCACCAGAGCTGTAAGCGATCCTTACCATAATCTTTAATGTACTGCGAACAGAGTGGAGAAATAGCGACTCCACTACATGAGTGCAACTGCAACTTAGCCTCCGTCACTTGTGCATGACTTCCACCCCGGAACTCCTACAACTTCCGTATCTCCTCACCCTCTGTGACCGACTACCTGCATGTCTCTGTTTTTCAGGCCTCTTCCCAGCAGCTTGCTCCTGTCTTTCTGCCAACAAAACTTGACCACAAATACTCTTAAAAGTTGCTACAGCCCTGCAATGGCACCATTGTTTCTGTGACAATATTTCCGCTACGGTCGCAGGTTCTAATCCTGCCTTTGGCATGGATGTGTGTGATGTCCTTAGGTTACTTAGGTTTAACTCGTTCTAAGTTCTAGGGGACTGATGACCTCACATGTTAAGTCCCATTGAGCTGAGAGCCATTTGAACCTTTTGACATTACTTCGCGCCCAGAAACAGCGAAAAGGCAACAAATCAATTAATCGAATTTCCTCCTTTCTTTCCTAAGTAACTACCTGCACAGTGTTACGTCTTCATGACATCACTACTGACTCCAATCGTTGCTCATTTGGCCTGTAGGTAGCCTCACGTTAGAGGTCCGTTAACGAGCTTGCTACATGCCTAGTAGCCGAATATACTACAGCGTCCGTCTGTTAAGTAGATCGGTGCTGTTTTGTTAAGTTATTAGGAAAGCCAGGGAATGTTTATCTGCCCACGTAACAGACTCCTAGCGTCTACCACCCGCTGACGGAGTTCCGTCTTCTGGGACGAAGGCGTTTTATCTCCAATGCCCACAGGCCATCCTATTAATGATCAACGGCCAGTCTGCTTGATCTCTGTGCGGCAAAGCGACTTCTAACCCCGGCAACGAAGTTGGTGCCCAACCTGCTACTTCTTCTCCTTGTGTTTCTGCAAAGGCTGGTGCATCTACGGCCCACCGCTGCCGATTCCGTCGGGCCTCGCAACGCATCACCTGTCTCGTATTCACAGTACTCCTTGCTTGCAAAGTAAGCCCATAACGCAAATGAATTTAGGCAGAACCATGTTAGACTACTAAAGGTTAAGATGAGAAAGTGAAACCAACTCATACAATCACTGATTATGACTCCCCTTAAACTAATTCAACACCCTTCCATTTGTATCATTAAAGATGATCGACAGTAAAAAGACGCTGTCTGAAAGGCTTGTTGCGTTTCATTACTACTCGATAGCACCAAAAATTTGCACAGGGTTTGGTCCTCTAAGGAATATAGTGAGACATAAACAAGCAAAATTTTACAAATCTTTTTACCCGGAGTGATCAACAAGGGAATCTACATGACCACCAATGCCATAGGCTTGTTACGGCACAGAGTAATACGGGTTCCAAGTTATAAAATTCTTCATGGAGTTCAACCACCTTGACGTATGATAGCCTGGTTACGCAACGATTAGCGGCGGAGCAGGAAGGACGGTGTTGGAAGACAGACAGGTAGCACAGACTGCAACTTTGCAGTAGGTGAGTGTGAGAGAGCACACGCAGCGGGAAAACAGAAAAGGACAGCGACTAAGCAAAATAACACGCGCGGCGGGATGCCGCAAGAAGCAATAGACACACATAGGGAAGACACTCATAGACCACTGTAACTGGTAGCAGAATAACGTGGCCACATGCGATTTTCGCTAGTAAACTGCACGTCACAGAACTTTGGAGAGCTCTTTAAATACCAGAGTCCCAGCTCCAAGTAGAGGAGAACGGTTCAGGTCAATGGGAATGATGGAGTCCGTATCGACGACATTCCGTTCCGTGACCATATTGTTTTAGTAAGTCTTGTCTCAGATCAACCAGTGCAGTACCAGCCAGTCGTGGAGCACTGCAGAGCTGAACTCCCTGATGAACTTCATGCTGTGTCACACCAACCACTACTGATGGGAGAGCTGATAAACTACAAGCAGCAGTGCAGAACCAGGTGCTGTACTCTCTGAGTGTGGGATGGAAGACAACGATCAGGGTTCCTGGCGGACCACAGTCCAGCACGCCTAAGTACATCCAGGTGTGGGGCCTACCAGGTCGGCAGTATTGGGTTCAAAGCCTGCCGCCTGCACCACACCGCGGATGGGGTGGTCCAGGGAAGAAGAGGCACAGAGTGGGATTGGGTACACTCCCTCAGCCGGTAGCAGCCATCCATTCTGTACCAGGCAGGGCTAAGCATCCGTATCGACGCAAGAGGAACGACGTCTCGCAAGGACACAAGCACAAGGACTTGAGCAGCATCCGACACTGAGAGCCTGTCCGTGACCAGGGCAGGAAGCAACTTCACCCAACAGTGCACTACCCTTTGTAAAAGTTGTCAAAATAAACGATTCACTGAATAATTATGTTTTCTTAGCTCCATGAGCGCTTCCAGACGATTCCTGACATCGCGCAGAGGCGTCATTCGCTCGGCCCCTCTGTAGGCTGAACGGAGGGTAAAACCAAATGTATCTCTCCTAACCGTATAAAACTTAAAAGGAAAACACGTTTATCCAAACGGAGACTATCCATTTTTAGCTGGCTCCAATGCTGAAGGCATTTACGTAGTCATTAGTAACATTAATTACAATGCGTATAAAAATCGTCAGCTTGTCAAACATTTACACATTTATCAAGTCTTGAGTTGTAAATATGTTATAGATCAAAAGATACTCTGCCCTTACTGTAAAGTTGATCTGTAATTAGTCGTCCAAGCGAAGAGACCAATCATGTCTTCAAAATAAATGTATGATAATCTCTTGTATATGCTAACTATAAAATGAAACGAACATAAATAAGATAAAAATTTACAGCGTCAAATAAAAATATGTAATCGTGTTGTAAAATGGAACACGTGTAAAATCAAAGTAATGTTTTGTATAAATGGACACTGACTTCTTATGACTACACATTTTTTTCATGTGTGAATTGTATGTACTAGAACATGATAAAAGTACCTACATCAAACGAGAAAGTTAAACCAGAGTGTGAGATTAACACGTAATGTGTGACAATGTGATGTGTCAAGATCCTTGCGCTGGTCATTTTAGAACCAACTGTATATACATTACAGTAGTTGGAAAGAAAAACGCCTTGTTCATGCGGAACTTAGCACGTCATTATGACTTGCTTTCGTTTCAATTTCTGATCATGATCGGGTTATCAGGCGCTATTATAGAACCAGTTAACTGGTAATTAATTGTGCTGCACAATTAGGTGGAGATCCTAAACGGTATTGACAGTGGTAGATAGCAGGCGTTGCGTCTGCTACAGTACGCAGGCTGCATTAGCAAGGCGCCTCTGAAACAGCCAGTACAACGCGAAGCTATTATGTTGTGTTGGAGCCTGGGATGCCGGCAGAGCGTTTCTAGCGAAATTTCGTGGTCTGAACGCAGGACGAACATTCCTGAAGTGAAACGGCGACGCCACGTCCCGTACTATTAGCTGGGCGACGTCTCACGAGAAAAACTCTGTTAAAATAGAAGTAAATGAGGTAAACGTGGTGTGGAGAGCTCTGTGACATCCGTTGTGTGAACGGTCAGCTAGACGAAATTTTTGGGTAGCATCGGCTCCCGCCAACGTCTCTCTGAAAAATTAAGGACGGGACAGACTGTGATTTGCTACGCACTATACTATGTTAGAATCCATGATTCAAAATTTTGTGAGGTGGGATTGTACGGAGCGAACGTGAGGAGGCACTTTGCCTGTGGGTGGCGTGCACTAAAGACACTACGGCCGTCGGAGCCCGAGAGTAAGGACTTCAGCCGTTGGCGTCGTAGAAAAACGACACTTCTGCCAGCAGAGTTACCGAGTAAAGACGCGGGCTACGGAAGCCTACTTGGGCAGGTTCTGGTGCAGCCAGCTGTACGTTCGAGATTATTTCTGTATCAGATATCTTGCAGCTCGTGTTGAGTGCAGGTGAAGTCCTCGCAGCTTAGGCAAAGTAATTTCACACAGGAGTTAGTTCACTCGTAAAGGTGAGCCTTTTTTAACAGCGAGAGCCGCTGTACTTGCAATTGTAGTGGGGGACAAGCCAGTGAAGTTAAACCATTTTCACTTTTGTATTAATTTGTTAGATTATGTTATCAGTTCAGTTCATCCGGTGGAAAGTGGAGAATGTCCTATCCCACTTCCTCTACTTCGATAAACCAAATTAGTTTTACTCAGTGTATGCCACTTAAGTTTTTTCAGTCAATGTACTTATCACTATCCAAACTTGTCTTTGATTTAAAATAAACATTTTGTGATCCGTAGTACGATCTATAACTCAAGTAAACTATCCTGATATCATTGTTTTTGAGATGTTATTGGTGGAAATAATTTTATTAATTTTATGAATAGAGAGAGAGAGAGAGAGAGAGAGAGAGAGAGAGAGAGAGAGAGATGTGGAATACTTCAATCAGTGAGCTGGCCATATAACAGTATGCGTCTAATTACATTGCACAGATAATAGGTAATTGTTGTAGGGTGTTTTTATGTGCCAACATAAATTTTGGGATCGAAATTTGTAATAGGTACCCGCTATGTCTCCTTTTAAACACCATGCTTCACCATAAATTGACGACCCTGTCCGGATTTAGAGCTTTACAATCTTCGAAGACGACGACAGAATTTATTTTTAGTTGATTGTTCTTAGTGTTGGCGCATTATTTTAACATGTGCAAATATTTTTTCAACTTTAGTTGGTATGTGTTTGGGTCGGTGGTTTCCATGCCATTCCTGATTGAAATGTTCACGTCGTTGACTACAGTGTTGATCATTTTGGATGAATTACTGATGTTTTTTGTTCTGTTAGTGAAATGTAGGGACATTTTCTGTGGATCATTGGCGGATTTTAATTATTGCGTGTATCAGAATGAAAGTTAACGAGAAATAAGACGCTTTTGAAACGGGAAAGGCCTGAGAATAGAGTCGTTTTCGAAATGGATCAGGATTCGACTAGCAAGTTAAACATGAATGACGACAAAATTAATTTGTGACCTGAACGGTCAAGCAGTAGACGTGAGGTAACGAATAGATTTGATTCAGAGGGAGAAGAACCGGTGAAGGAGATGGATGCAAGTATCGATAAAGAAGCAGTAGCTTCCAAGCATGTAGATGCTATAGTACAAAACATAAATTTTTCCTACGAAGACAGTGGTATATCAGCTTTTCCACAGCAAAAACACAGTTGTGGACAAAAATAGTAACAGAAAAATACCGTTTTGCAGTTGCCGTTAGCTGGGGAGGAAAAGAGGAAGAAAGGAAACAGCAATGCTAAGCGTGAAAAAGAAAGGAATAAAGTTGAAGAATCGATGATAGAAAATATTGCTAACCGTGAAAAAGAAAAGAAGAAATTAGAAGAATCGATGATGGAAAATATTAACAAGATCACGGGTGAGATCGCCTAAATAAAGAAGATATCATCCGAGTCGAAAGTTACAGCAAAGGGGGCGAAGAAAGAAGCAAGATGAGCTAGAATAGAAGTAGTGGAGGTTTTAGCGACTCTCCATGAGCATGGAAAGAAGATCGTACATGAAACAGAGAAAAAATTTCGCGGAATTCAGAAAGGATAGAGTTGTTGAAAAGGAACACCTGACACAATTGAAGGAAGAGCGCATTAGTGCTCAGCACTCTGAGATTCTCAAAGATAGCAGATCAACACAGGAACGCGTCAAGAGTGCTGATGTCCAATGCAAGAGATGTTAACACTAAGAGGAAGTACGAGCGAGACGAGCATACTCGGACGTGACGGAGCCAGCGCACATAGCAGACGCACCGCCTTGTAAGTCAGCTGATGTGAGCTCTGTGCAGAAGAGTGCGGCATCTGTAGTCACTAACAACACGGAGGCCACGCCTGTGCATAAATGTGTCTCACTGAGGGGATGTAATACATTTATGGAGAGAATAGTGATGGGAAGAGTGACAGAACATCGCAAGATGTGATTACTTATAGTGGAGTAGAAGTGCGTTTCTCAGAACATCGAGAACGAATAAATGCGAAGCATTACTTGGGTTTTGTCGGCCCATAATTTCCAGACATACCGAGACGCTTGGCCGGTAGAGTACACACTAGAATTCATCTGCGGGCACGTGGAAGATTCGGTCTCAGAGAAGATTCGCGCGATCGCAACAAATTTCAGTACATACTAGGATGTCAGAAACGCTTTCCTCCCTAATTATTTGTCTAAAGAGACACAGGAAAGGATAAAACAGGATATAAAGTTTTGTAGTGACTTGAAATCATCGGGTTTCAAGAGCCCTGTGAAATTATTTGAATCAATCATTAAGAAAATCCATTTTCTCGATGCATCCTGCAGTGCAAGTGAATTGACGCGTTTGTGTCATACGAAACTATCATTTCACTATCAGCAAGTACTCGAGGGCAGATGTGGCTATAACAAAGAAGCGTTTGAGAGTATTCTCAGAAAGTTTTATTCCGTGTGTGAAGCACATAATGCAGGAGAAGGAAGCGGAGAAAATGAAGAAAATCATAGGGAACAGCCAACCTGAAATGACAACAGAAAAAACAATTCTCGGAAGGAGAATTCAGGAGGTCAAGGTTACGGCAGGCAACGTGGAGATGGTCCATGAGCTGACAGGAGGCAGACAGGGAATAATTGAATGGTTCGAATGGCTCTGAGCACTATGCGACTTAACTTCTGAGGTCATCAGTCGCCTAGAACTTAGAATTAATTAAACCTAACTTACCTAAGGACATCACACACATCCATGCCCGAGGCAGGATTCGAACCTGCGACCGGAGCGGTCGCTCGGTTCCAGACTGTAGCGCCTAGAACCGCACGTCCACTCCGGCCGGCATGGAATAATTATTCGGGAAACAATAACCAACGACGTTTCGAGAGAAACTGGTGCAAAACGGATGTGAACCGACAGCCGGTCAAGATTATTGAAGTACGACCTCCAAAACCAACGAAGGAACACCGCAATGCTAACTCGACACGTAATTGGCTACTTGCCACTGCGGATCCTACTCATAATTGATCCGCAGCGCCATTCGGAAGGAGCCAAATAAATATCTTAGAGTATAGAAAATTCAAAGTGTCGGCATTAACACTATCAGCCAGAACATTACGACCACCTACATAATAGCCGGTATGTTCACCTTTGGCACGGATAACAGCGATGACATATCGTGCAAGGAAGCAATGAGGTCGTGGTAGACCACTGGAGGGTGTAGGCACTACATCTGCACACACACGTCACCTAAATCCCGCAAATTCCGAGGAGACGGTCAATGAACTCTGATGGCACGTTCCACTAGACCCATGAATACCCACGTGAATGTTCCCCAGAGCATAAGGAAGCCGCCACTTGCTTGTCTCTGTCCCACGGTACAGGTGTCAAGGAGCTGTTCCCCTGGAAGACGACGGATTCGCAACCTCCCAGCGACTGATGAAGAAGAGACCATGCTACATTCTGCTACTGCGCCGTCGTGCAAAGCCGATGGTCACGTGTTCATTTACGTCGTAGTTTCCGATGTCGTGGTGTGAACATTCATGCATGCATTGGTCGTCGTCTGTGGAGACATATCGATAGGAGTGTTCGGTACATTGTGCGTTCAGACACAGTTGTAATCTGACCAGCATTGAAGTTTGACATTCGTTCCGCCACAGTTCGCCACCTGCCCTGTTTTAACAGTCTGTCCAGCCTACGACGTCCGACATTTGTAATGAAGGGTGGCTGCTGATTCTACGTGACACGTGCGTGTTTCTGACTAGCAGTCATTCTTCGCCAGGTGACGCTCCTATCGCTTGGACAGGTTTATATCGACAGTACGTCGGTAGTCATAATGGTCTAGCTCATCAGTCTATTTCGCCAGAGTAAGGCACATACATGGGTGTAGTGTTGGATCATACCAGTTTGCATTTTGAGTCTCTTTCGTTGGAGTTTGATAGTGTCCACGCCACTAGTGCGTCTGACATATTGTTTTCGAGTGAGTCTGGACCACACTGTGCCAGTGGTGGACCCCGTTTACGTTGGAGTAGAACCGACGACATAGTGCGATCGGATGGCATTCGATGAGAGTCTTCGCTGGCGTAGCCCCGACGTTGTAGTACAATCGAGTGCAAGTCGATTAGAGTCTCCATTGGTATAACACCGACATCATAGTACGATCATATGGCGTGTTCTCTTTGGTGTAGACCCCTCGTCATCGGACTTGGAAGAGGCACTCGATTTGTTATTGTGTAAGAAGGCTCACGTACTGTTATGCTGAAAAGTATGCGAACGACGTGAACTGCGTTTCGCCTGACTGGTATGCAACTCTCATAACGTAACTGTCTTGAAAATCCTCACCTCTCTTTTAGGTGCAGTCGTCTGACTATACGGAATGGACACTTCAAGAGACCACAAGTTATAACTGCTCTTTATGTCTATCAGGCCGGATGTAAATTAATATCCCGATAATTCAGATGTCAAAGAGAACGTTATTTTAGAGGTGACACAACCGTTATGCTTGTACCTCAAATTGTTACAGTACACTACATTTCAAAAATCAAGTATTCACTTCAAATTAAACTACCAACATTTTTGCTCTGGACTGGGGCCCACCAGTCCAGACTAATAACTTTTGTTCCTGTTAACTGACCACGAAAGATCTCCTATCTCGTTTAGATCACAAGTAACAAAATGTATCCAGGATTAAATCTGAAATAACAAGGCATGAAGTTTTGTGTTGGACGGGGATTCGAACCCAGCACCTAATACAATTTTCAACTAAGCATAATCAGTTGCTAAAAATTGTAATTTTTCACCAATACCGAACTGATAGAAACCGAAATGACTGGAAGAAGTAATTTTCACTTACCGGGATTCGACTCCAGTATCTATCGTAGTTGAGTTTTAGTCACGAACAGACGTTAAGATCTGTTTTCCTCAGCAGTAGCGAGATGGGCATATGGCTGAACTGGAAATAATATACCTTAAGGTTCTGTGCTGACTGGGAGTCGACGACAGAGGACGACACGTTGACTATCGAATACATTTTCAACAGTAACTAAGAGTGTCGTATTTCAACCTGAAATGATACAATGAAAAGTGCTGTCTCTGACTGGGAGTTGAAACCGGTACCAACCGTTATTGTTGATAATGCACAGAGAGACGTTAAAAATCATAACCATGTGTCACCTGTAGTTTCGTGTGCGCATGCTACAACTAGAAATGACACAATGGGAAATTTTATACCAAATCGAGGTTCGAACCGAGACAAGCGCTCATGGAGATCTTGGGGAGCTGGGAATCTTGGGTAAACATTGAAGCGATGGAGTTGTATCATCTCAAAGACGTCACAGCCAGCGAAGGTAAAGGTGTGATCCCGAATCCCAGTCCAGTATCAATATCCTCAATGTCTCAAATCCATATACAATAAGAAATAAGTGCCCGTCGACCTTACATGACTATTTGCTCATTATTAAAAAAGAAAGATCGTGTAAGAAAGGAAACTCATTCACCGACTGTCCTAATGTAGGCACTGAAGGGATGTCATGTGTATTGTGGCTTCATAACAACAGTGCAATCCTACATTGTTCTACAGGGGTTAGCAGACGGAAAGAGGGTCGGTTTGTGCTTAATGGAAATCGTTGCATAATGTGTGCATCGAACACGGACCTTAGACATACGAAACTAGAATCATTCCACCAGACCACCAACCTACACAGAGGTTTGGTTCAAGACTGTGTCGTAAAGAAAGATGCTGCATACTCTCTAGAGGTTACTTGCACGATACATTCATTCCCTTGTTCTTTCACTCTGATATTCACTAGCTGTCTGCTAAATGAATGTTTTTGACTTGATTTTTTAATCATTGAAATGAAATCACATAACAGCCACATGCACGAACTGGGAACAAGATAAAACGCAGAACTTTCTGCTGGAAGTTTCGCTTTCCACTTGTAACTGTGTGCTGTTGTTTGTATCTATAGTCTACTCATAAATAAAGCACAGCGTAAACGCAAAGGCCAGTTATCAGACACACTCTCATCTTTACGTTCTTAAACCACATTTCGTCTGATACAGTTACGTAGGTAAGGGCACAATAACCTTTCCTTATCCAGTAAATTATGTGAAGAGTATTGATGTATGTAATCCTCCAGCGCAAAGTTTACCTAAAAAGAAGATAAGACTAGGACGCACGCTCTGAGGATTCCGTTCGAACTTAATTATGTTTATAGATAATAATAACAATAACAATAATTACTATTAATGTTATTACTATTATTTTGTGTGGTTAAATTCCCTAGTGCAAATCTTCCTATAGGACGCCAGTTCGGCGATTTGCGTGTCTCTAACCTACCCCATTTATACATCCGTGCGAAGAGGATATTCAGTTTTGCATGCACTCCTCGTACCGTTGAGAGATGACGTATAGGTTAAAACGGAGTCTCAAAAATCAATGATCCGAAAGAAAATCGACACTACGACCTCATGTTTACAACTTAAGTGCTTTACCGCTAGACCACCAGGACCAACATGAACGTGGGGTTTCCATCTATAACATTTCATGCGTGAGTTTGCGACTATCAAAATATGTGGCATATATCGACGTATCGCTTGATTCCATTTCAGTAGCAGCTTAAATTATTTACACACCAGTTGACCGTAGACCTCAGCCTTTGACATTAATTTCAACTTGATACTTGGCTTTGAGCGCTATGGGACTTAACTTCTGAGGTCATCAGTCCCCTAGAACTTAGAACTACTTAAACCTAACTAACCTAAGGACATCACACACAACCATGCCCGAGGCAAGATTCGAACCTGCGACCGTAGCGGTCGCGCGGTGCCAGACTGTAGCGCCTAGAACCGCTCGCCCACACCGCCCGGCCCAACTTGATACTTCTATCCATTCTTGAGAAAGAGGCTTCTTTGCAGACGGACGTATCTTTTCATCGCACCCAACTAGAACCTTAAATTTTTTCAACCTCGAAGGAACCATACACATTAGTATTTGAAATAAATTTCGGGTCGATACCTCTACCAGTTCCTGAGTAAAATAAGTCTTAACAGACGGACAAAGAGACATACGAGCAACAAACTGCAAAAATGTCCATTAAAGAAAATAACGAAAAACCTACATAATCATCAGGATGGTCAGGCGAGAATTACAACCACAGCGTATTAACTTCAGGAACAGAAAATAACACTGGGATCTTAAAAACAATGACGAATACGCCAGTGAGAGACCTCAAAATACACTGAAGCGCGAAATAAACTGGTATAGGCATGCGTATTCAAATACACAGATACACTATGTGATCAGAAGTATCCGGAGACCCCCAAAAACATACGTTCTTCATATTAGGTGCATTGTGCTGCCATTTACTGCCAGGTACTCCTCATCAGCGACCTCAGTAGTCATTAGACAGAGAGCAGAATGGGGCGCTCCGCGGAACTCACAGGCTTCGAACGTGATCAGGTGATTGGGTGTCTGTACCCGAGATTTCCACACTCCTAAGCATCCCTAGGTTAACTGTTCTCGATGTGATAGTGAAGTGGAAACGTGAAGGGACACGTACAGCACAAAAGCGCACAGGCCGATGTCGTCTGTTGACTGACAGACACCACCGACAGTTGAAAAAAATGGTTCAAATGGCCTCTGAGCACTATGGGACTTAACATATATGGTTATCAGTCCCCTAGAACTTAGAACTACTTAAACCTAACTAACCTAAGGACATCACACAACACCCAGTCATCACGAGGTAGAGAAAATCCCTGACCCCGCCGGGGATCGAACCCGGGAACCCGGGCGTGGGAAGCGAGAACGCTACCGCACGACCACGAGATGCGGACCCGACAGTTGAAGAGGGTCGTACTGTATAATAGGCAGACATCTATCCAGACCATCACACAGCAATTCCAAACTGCATCAGGATACACTGCAAGTACTATGACAGTTACGCGGGAGGTGTGAAAACTTGGATTTGGTGGTCGAGCGACTGACCATAAGTCACAAATCACGTCGGTAAATGCGAAACGACTTCTCGCTTGGTGTAAGGAGCGTAAACATTGGACGATTGGACAGTGGAAAAACGTTGTGTGGAGTGACGAAACACGGTAGACAATGTGGCTATCCGAAGGCAGGGTGTGGGTATGGCGAATGCCCGGTGGACATGTGCCAGCATGTGTAGTGTCGACAGTAAAATTCTGAGGCGGTGGTGTTATGGTGTGGTCGTGTTTGTCATGGTGGGGCTTGCTCCCCTTGTTGTCTTGCGTTTAACTATCACAGGACAGGCCTACATTGATTATTTAAGTACCTTCCTGCTTCTCACTGTTGAAGAGCGATTCTGGGATGGCAATTGCATCTTTCAACACAATCGAGCACCTGTTCATAATGCACGGCCTGTGGCGGAGTGGTTATTCGACAGTAACATTCCTGGAATGGGCTGGCCTACACACAGTCCTATCCTGAATTTTATAGAACACCTTTGGGATGTTTTGGAACACTGACTTCGTGCCAGACCTCGCCGATCAACATCAGTACCTCTCCTCAGTGCAGCACACCGTGAAGAATGGGCTGCCATTCCCCAAATGGTTCAAATGGCTCTGAGCACTATGGGACTTAACATCTGTGGTCATCAGTCCTCTAGAACTTAGAACTACTTAAACCTAACTAACCTAAGGACATCACACATATCCATGCCCGAAGCAGGATTCGAACCTGCGACCGTAGCGGTCGCGCGGTTCCGGACTAAGCGCCTAGAACCGCTAGACCACCGAGGCCGGCTGCCATTCCTGAAGAAGCCTTCCAGCACCTGATTGAACGTATGCCTGTGAGAGTGGAAGCTGTCATCAAGGCTAAGGGTGGACCAACACCATACTGAATTCCAGCATTACGGATGGAGGGCGCCACGAACTTGTAAGTCATTTTCAGCGAGGTGTGCGGATACTCTTTATCACATAGTGTACGTAAACAGGCAGAATTCGGTGCTCCTGTCGGCAACGCCTATGTATGACAACAAGGGTCTGGCGCAGATGTTATATCGGTTACTGCTACTACAATGACAGGTTAACAAGATTTAAGTGAGTTTGAACGTGGTGTTATTGTCGGCGCACGAGCAATGGGACACAGCATCTCCGAGGCAGAGATGAAGCGCGGATTTTCCCGTAAGACTATCTCACGAGTGTACCATGAATATCAGGAATCTGGTAAAACACTAAAATTCCGACACGGCTGCGACAGGAGACAGATCCTGCAAGAACGGGACCAACGACGACTGAAGAGAATCGTTCAGCGTGACAGAAGTAAAACCCTTCCGCAAATCGCTGCAGATTACAGTGCTGGGGCATCAACAAGTGTCATCGTGTGAACCATTCGACGAAACATCATCGATATGGGCTTTCGGAGCCGAAGACCCACTCGTATACCCCTGATGGCTGCACGACACAAGGTTTTGAGCGTCGCCTGGACCCGTCAACACCAACATTTGACTGTTGATGATTGGAAACATGTTGCTGGTCGGACGAGTCTCGCTTCAAATTGTGTCGAGAGAATGTACGTGTACGGTTATGGAGACAACCGCATGAATCCATGGACCCTGAATGTCAGCAGGTGACTATTCAAACTGGTAGAGGCTCTGTAATGGTGTGGGGCGTGTGCAGTTGGAGTGATATGGGACCCCTGATACGTCTAGATACGACTCTGACTGGTGACACTTACGTAAGCATACTGTCTGATCACCTGCATCCATTAATGTCCATTGTGCATTCCGACGGACTTGGGCAATCCCAGCAGGACAACGCGACACCCCACACGTCCAGAACTGCTAGAGAGTGGCTCCAGCAACACTATTCTGCGTCTAAACACTTCCGCTTGAGCATATATGGGATGCCTTGCAACGTGCTGCTCAGAAGAGATCTCCACCCCCTGGTAATCTTACAGATTTATGGACTGCCGTGTAGAATTCATGGTGTCACTTCCACCCCCCCCCCCCCCCCCAGCCCGCCCGAGCACTACTGTCGAGAGTCTATGGCACGTCGTGTTGCGGCACTTCTGCGTGCTCGCGGGGTCCCTACACGGTATTAGGCAGGTGTACCTGTTTCTTTGGCTCTTCCGTGTATAATTTCAGATATCTAGAGATACAAAAAGCATGTTTTGCCTTAATAACTGCATCTCAGAGGTGTATCCATCGCAGTTGTTTCAACAACTGAGGAGCCTTGCAGTTGTACATACGTAAAGGGACCCAGGAAACTGTAACTAGTGTTGCTACTGTACGAGAATGCCCGTCTACCCTCTGATGATTTCACAAAGGAACCTGTTCAGGATCTTGGACCTTCTTACCATATTCAAATCGTGGTCTTTCAGAACTCTTCTTCCCCCTCCTCCAGCCTCCGTACACCCACATCCATCCATTACCAAATCACGACTCCTTGATCAATCAGGACATGTTCTATCAAACGACCCCTACCTTTAGTCAAGTTGTGAGATAAATATCTTTCCTCCCCAAATTGATTCAGTACCGCCTCACTGCCTGATCTATCCTTCTGATCTCCAGCATTCTTTTGAAGCACCACATTTCAAAAGCTTCTATTTTCTTCTTGTCTGAACCAGGTTTCAGTTCCGTTCAAGGTTACACTACAGACAAATAGTTTCCGAGAAGACGTTCCAACATTTAAATTTGTATTGGATATAAGTTAGCGTATCATTTTTAGAGAAGGTTTTCTTGCTATTGCACCCTGATTTTTCTGTCCTCTCTATTTCAGCAACTTCTTTTACTTTGCTGCCTAAATAACAGAACATCTACTATGAGATCCATTCAAATGAAACATTGTCAGTGCATCTACCTTTGCCATACACGTAAGGTGGGACCACGTAACTGTGGGTATGGTGGCGCCATGTATTGGCAGAGAGACTGACGTTTGCGCACCATTTGATGTTCCATAGCGCCACTGTGGTTTCACGCCGAAGAGAAGGTGGTCACCAAAGTTATCGTCCGCTACCGAACATGCAGGGAAGTAAGCAGAAACAACGAGGAGTGATCCGATTTTTGGCGGCGGACGGAGTTGGAGGCCGTGAAATGTATCGACGGATGAAGGCTGTGTACAGTGAGTACAGTCTGAGTCGTTCAAGAGTTGTGGAACGGCGCAAACGATTCCTTGAGGGGCGCGAGTCAATGTTAGAGAATGCTCGTCACTGGAAGACGGCATTCCAGCAGTTTCGGTGGGAAACGCTAGAACATCCACCATACAATTCCGACCTTTCACCGTGTGTCTATCATGTGTTTGGACCTCTAAAACAAGCTATTCACGGACATCGATTCGCAACGGACGACGAAGTGTGTGACTTGGTCCAGGCCTGAATTCGGCAGCAGCCTAGTAGCTTCTTCAAGGATGGAATCGATCGGCTAGTGTCGCAATGGGATAAATGTGCCAACAGTTTTGGCGACTATTTTTGAGTATGTGTACTGTGCATAACTACATTTTTGAGTTAAGGAAATTGTTACCGTTACTTTACACTAGTGATCGGAATTCATTTGCATGCCCCTTATTCTTTTAGGGCTTCGTTTCCCAGTCTAATTCCCTCAACATTACATGGTTTAATTCGACTACATTTCACTATCCTTATTCTACTTTTATGATATTTATCATACCATCTCTTTTCACTACGCAATCCTACCCATCATCTGTTCTTCTAAGCCTTTTCTAGTTAACGAAAGTTTGTTTTCCTTTTTTCTTAGAGAATTAATTTCCTTTAGAATTTTTTTCTTGGTATCCTTCAATAGTTGCTCAATACACGGACTGAATAATACAAGTGTGTGATTGTGAATTAATGCTGAAAAATAGTTAAAAATGGTTCAAATGGCTCTAAGCACTATGGGACTTAACATCTGAGGTTATCATCCCATAGAATTAGAACTACTTAAACGTAACTAATTTAAGGACGTCACACACATCCATGCCCGAGGCACGATTCTAAACTGTGGCCGTAGCAGCAACGCGGTTCGAGACTGAAGCGCCTAGAACCGCTCGGCCACAGGGCCGATTAGTTCACTTTTAATTCTATCTGTATGTACGTTCCCAGTGGGAAATTTTGAACTATTTATGAGGAATCTGGATTCCGTACTTTGCTACCTGTCAGGCAGTAGCAAGCTGTTAATAGTCTGTGGTGACTTCAGTGTAAATTTTCCAAAGGATTCTGATAGAAAAATGATCTGTAAACTTTACTTGGATACTAAAATTTGGTTTCAATACTTTTCAACACGGGAGCAAAGACGGTAGTGCCCTAACTGATAACGCTTTCTTTGGTGAAGCTCAAAGCCAGACGATAGCTTTTTACCCAGTAAGAAATGCTCTCTGATCATGATGCACAGTTAGTTAAGATAAATAACATAGCGCCTTACAATATGGATACTCCTCCGAGGAAATCAGGTTGAATAATTAATGACTCCAGGGCAAATATTTTAAGAATAGTTTACAGGAGATTATATGGGATGTAATTTATAATAAACCCATTCCTAACATAAAATATAACCTGTTCCATGATAAATTCATATCATTATTTGGATAAAGTTTCCAGCATAAGCTAGTTAGAAAATACACTAAACAACCAAGTAAAATACTATGGATCACTAAAGGGGCTAGAGTATCTTATGAAAGGAAAAGGGAAATGTATCTTTTGGCAAGAACAAGTAGGGATCCTGCAATAGTTTCACACTACAAAAAATACTCAGAATTATTAAGAAAGGTTATTAAACATCAAAGAACATACACATAATGTCAGAAATAAGTATTTCGGATAACAGATATAAGGCACTATGGAAACCAATGAACGAGAGACAGAACAACCACACATAGAAGAAAACAGCAACACAATTGTACTAATGGAAGGGCTATAAATGATAAGTCACAGGTAGCAAATGCAATTACTAATCATTTCTTAAACACTGTAGAAAGCATAAGGACAAACAGTCGAAGAGCAAAATCACAGCAGTATGTCAAAAATGTAACTTTCATAAAATTAAACCACATAAATGCATCATCAACTTTTCCTTGTGAAATTAAGAAAATCATAAATTCTATTACAAATAAAAGGTCATATAGTTTTGATGGTGGTTCCAATAGAGCAGTAAACATTTTTCCAGAAAGACTGAAATATGTCTTTACTAAACCCCTCTTTAAGAAAGGTGTTAAGAGAGATGTCATTAATTACCGCTTGTTTCACTACTGACATCATTCTCCAAAATTTTTGGAAAAGTGATTTTTCTAGAACATTATCTCACCTTAGCAACAATAATATCATCAGCAAATCAAAGTTCGGGTTTCAGAAGGGTTGCCCTATTGATAATGCCATTTAGATGTTCACTCATCAGATTTTACAAGCATTAAACAATGCCTCTCTAAGGCATTTTACTGTATGAATCAAAGTATTCTCCTAGATAATTAAATTTTTTTGGGCTTGATGGCATAGCCAACCAATGGGCAATGTCATATCGAACAAGAAGAATTTAGAGAGTTGTACTTTGTCATTCAAGCAATACAGTCCAGGGACATAATTCTGACTGGGGGGAAACCACGAATGGGGTTTCGCAATGTGCACCACTTGGAGGTTGCTCAGCGGACTTCGCACAACGTTAGCCCTGAAAAGTGCTGATTAACCTGTTTCTTACTGGAAATTTAGGATCTCAGATGCTCCATCAACTGCCCAATTGCCTATTCCACATTTGCAATCTCCGTCGGATACTGGTCTCGACATCATTCAATGTCTGATGGGTGAATGCCTGGAAAGCCGCCACAATCCTTTCCCTCATATCTTCTGGCGTCCTCGTGGGAGTCGAGTCAAGTAGACTACATCTTCTGCTTCACAGCTCCTCATAAGAAGAAGTCCAATGGTGTTAAGTTGGCGATCTTGGCGGGAATTCAGGAATTTGCACAACCGAAACCAGTCCATCGAGTCGGTTAAGTTGCACTAAGGTACCTTCTGACAGGTAAGCCCTGATGTGCATGGGCGCCGTCATGTTGAAACCGCATACTTGCTCGTATGTCTAGGGGGATATTTTCTAGTAAAGGAAGCACAAGACGTAGCGTAAGCCGTTCAACGTTTCGCCATAAAAAACAGGACCTATCACGTAATCTCCAACTATTCCCGCCCACAAATTGATTGACATCCATCTGTGTGTTCGGTGATCTCGCTGCCAGCGAGGATTTGCTTCCGCTCAGTAGTGTGCGTTACGGAGATTGACTCTTTACATGTTGTCGAAGTATGCGTCGTCTGTAAAGAGAGTGCGTGCGAAGAAAAAGGGATCACGACGTATTTGCGTATCGGCCAATCGACAAAATGCCAGGCGCCTCTCAGGATTCCCAGGCTAAATTGCTTGGGTGATATGTAAGCAATATAGGTGGAATTTAAAGTATCTTAAACACGGGATACCGTTGATCGAGGCACGCCATGCGTTCGCTGAATCTGACAATCTTCAGCGGCGATAGCACGAGCTCCCAGCGCAATCGCCTCTCTCGGGTCCGTCTTTCGTCTCTGCCTTTTCAAGGTCTCTCTTTCAGCTCGTCTTAACCGAGACCTAAATGTAACCCTCGTGGAATGACGGGCATCGGGATACCTTTCGGCATACAATCTTTGCGCGGCTGCATAATTATCGCGACACTCTCCAACAATTTTTATCATTCTCACTATTTCTAACGGTGTGTTATCAGCCATTTCGAACAGATTAGAGTCGATCACTTTTACTATTATTGATTTTCTTATGTTTTTCCTTCAACGAAACATCCGGCAAGCGTGTTGCAGGACAACTGACTTATTAAAGCGTACGCGACCCGTTTCTTTACACATGCTCGCTGTAGTTTACGCCACAGCGTGAAGCCAAAACATACAGTATCCAAGCGCGCTTTTTCAGAAAATTACTTAGGTGTCTAACGGATGTGTCTCCTTCAAGAGGGTACTTTTACTTATCTCGATACTGACGTAAATAATGAAATAATGAAATATCCCATGGTAATCCGTCCTTTTCAAATATGGATAGAAGGCAGAAACGAAAGACGGGCCCGAGAAAGTCGATTTCGAGAGAAGGTGACTCATATAGATTTTTCTCTTATGGCCTACAAACATTCGTATTGAGAATAATTTTGCTTGTACGGATTTGGAAAAATTTCCCTGCGCAAGAACTCATTAGAGTCTCGCGAGACGAGATTGTTCTGAGTCCCATGAGGCGAAATTCATCAGAGTTCGACGAGGTGGAATTTTTCTAAAACTCTTAACACACATTTTTCCTAAGTCCGTAAGAGAAAAATTTATGAGAGTCAAATCAGGCCGAGAAATTTTCAGACGCTCCAAAGGTGAAATTTCTCTGAACCCCCAGCTATGATTTCAAATTCCCCGACAATGACGCTTATTGGTTAGCCTCAAAGCTCCACACTTCTCTTATCTGATTGTGCCGGCACAAGCAAAATGGTGGTCTCTGATTCCGCACCCTCCAAGTGGTGCACTTTGGGTTCCGCTAATGCCTTCGGTATTTGCTTTCAGATTAATCCCTGCTGAAGAATTTCAAGACCATTTCAAGTTCATGAAAATTTCACCGGTGGACAGAGCTCAAAAACCATATAAGTGCCCCAGGCGACAAGCCAATGAATTTTCGAAGAAAAATGTTCATTATAAACAATACGTATTTTTTCACGTAGAATACGAATATTAACTAAAAAATAGGGGTTATCATTTGCGAAAATGAACTTGACCGTTGGTTTGACCTTGAAAACTAGGTTCAAGGTTATTTCGAGGTAAGCACTCCATGACCCCCTTCAAAGTTTACAACTTTTACTAGAGACTTTTTTTCACAGAATTGTGCCCCTCCAGAGATATCAGCCGATATAGATTAAAATGGGACATCCTGTATACGTAAACGATCACTTGTATAGTATACGAAAAAAAGAATTAGTTCTTTTTGCAGATGACACTACTATTGTAATAAACCTAATCATACGTAATGAAACAGAAAATTTTGCAGTCATTAGATAATAAAATAGCACCAGTTGCTATTTTCTGTGACCATTCTACGGCATTTGACGGTGTGACTCACAGTATTGTCCTAGATAAATTAGCATTTTATGGGACTGATGGTATAGCCAACCGATGGATAATGTCATATCTGGCCAGAAGAACGCAGAAAGTTGTATTCAGTAAGTCAAGCAATATATTTCGGGGACATAATTCTGACTGGGGAGGAATCACGTATGGGTTTCCCCGAGGTTCAATCTTAGGTCCACTACCGTCGCTCATATATGTAAACGGTCTTCCATCTAATATACAACACGCAAAGTTAATTCTTTTTGACAGATGACATTAGTATTGCAATGAATCCAATCATACATACAGAAATAGAAGAAATTGTAAACAAAGTTCTTAAAAGTATAATTGACTGGTTTTCTGTGACTGGTCTCATCCCCAATTTTAAAAGGATCCAACATATTCAGTTCTGCACGTCTAGATGTACTACACCAGTGATAAGTTTAACACATGAGGAAGAAATAATAATTAGGGTGGAAACTTTAAAATTCTTAGGGGTCCATATTGATGAGAATTTAAATAGGGAAAACACATTTCGAAAGTCCTAAAACAACTTACAAGTTAGTTCAGCCACATATGCGCTTGAAATCATTGCAATGGTTGGGGACAGACAAATCAGTAAGTTGACATATTTTGCATAGTTTCATTCAATAATATCATGTGAGATAATGTTCTGGGATAACTCATCTTTAAGAAAAAAATTCTTTATTGCGCAAGAACGTGCTGTGAGAATAATGTGTGGGGCTCACCCACGATCGCCTTGTAGACATCTGTTTAAGGAGTTTTGCATTCTGACTGCTCCTTCACAATATATTTATTCCCTCATGAAGTTTGTTGTAAATAATTCACTACAGTTCGAGAGGAACAATGAGCTATATAATTACAATACCAGAAGGAAAAATGACATTCATTACTCCACATTAAGATTGTCTTTAGCACAAAAAGGGATGCACAATGCTGCAACAAAAATTTTTGATCATTTACCCAGTGATATAAAATGTCTCACAGAAAGCAAAGTAAAATTTCATAACACACACAGATAGTTTTTGCTTGACAACTCCTTCTATTCCATAGAAGAATTTCTGTTATTGTACTGTGTAAAGGTGGTGACCGCATGTACAAATTTATTTGCGCTGTATAATGTCTTGTTCCACATCATTACGATCTATCGTGCAAAGTGATCCATGGAACATGTTACTAATTGACTAACTAGTTAACACCGGGACTTGATTACAGCACTCTCTCACTACTTCTCAACGACAACTACTCTTCATGTCCTTCAACCATAACCTAGTTTTTATACAATTTTTAAGTAACCGTAGGCTACCTGTATTTTATCGCTGCTGCCTTGAGAATATCAGCGTGTCCACCAGTCATAGTTGTCAAATGTTTTCTTAAACTCGAGGAATGTTAGAAACGCAAGTTTACGTTTCTTCAAACTACTTTCTAATATAGGGTCAGTATTGCCTCACGTATTCCAACAACTGATCTTCCCTGAGCTTGGCTTTCTCTAGTTATTTTTCGTTGGTACATTTGTAAATAATTTGTGTCAGTATTTTGCACCCCGTAATGTATTAGACCGATAGATCGGTAATAGCCTCATCTTTCAGCAACTGCCACTTTTGGCATTGGGGTTATTACGTTTGTCTTGACGTCTGAGGGTATTTTTCCTGTAGCATATGCCATGCATATAGAATGCAATGGTTTTGTTATGGTATTTTCTCGAGAGGATCTCAATAATCATGAGGGAGTGTCGTCTACTCCAAATGCCTTGTTTCGAATTACATGATTCCGTGCCCCGTATTTTCAAATCTGTATCTCATGCGTTATCCAAGGAATTTGTTTCTTTATCTGTCATAAAGCTACTGTCAGTATTTAGGCTTTCAGCAATAATACTTAACAAATTGATTTAGTTTCAACAGGAATTTAGATTCAGATATAGAAACAATAGATAGTGTAAATAATTTACTTATGAACCATGATGAGGTGCCTGTGTAGTGTGTGAGGTCATGGGGTGTCGATGTAATTAACATAGAGTTTAGCAGTTTTCATGCTGTCAAGGATTAAGTATGAACTATAATGACGCACAAACAAAAAGTTACAACTACTGAAGATTTGGACCTCTCAAATTATTCCTCCTAATCTTAATTTATAGAATGTCGGCTGCAGTCGGAGAATCGGAATACTATTCATAATTACGATTTAGGTTTGATCCGTAGTTCCGTAAATTCAAATAAAATTCCTTGACGTATTCATTTATGTAGCTGCCTGCTCCATGTCTTTGAAAAGCAAGTGGGAGGCTTACAAGATACAGCTTAGCTGCCACTAGCTAAAGACATGACATCCCAGGATATGTTTGGCAACACTGTGACCTTCGGCTTACTTCCTGAGGGGAAGAGAATTATCTTGCTACATTTGCCTGCTACTTTCGTGTCATGTTGATTAAATATTCTGAATGGTTCACTTAAGGGATGACATAAAGTTAGAAAGTTTATGTTTTTGACTCCAGGGAGCTCGTTCCAAGTTGATGTTAGAACCACTCTCGTCTTTTACATTCCAGACTGTCCGTCTTGTCGATCACTAGGACAAAGAGAGAGCTCCATGTGACACTTGTGCGCTAGCTCATGCCGGTACGTTAGCTCAGCGTGTTTGGTCAGAGGGTTAGCTGCCCTTTGTAATAAAAAAAACTGGGTTCATGGACGAGCTCGAACAAGAATCATGGAACGTCCTTCACGAACAAATGCAACGAACACTACCGAACAAAATGAGATCAACCAAAAAAACGGAAAATTATTGACTCTTGAAAGGGAAGACTGTGGCTGCTGTAGGTTGCAATGTCGCTGGAGATAAGATTTTTACTTCTTCCGTGACAATGTTACTGTCAGGCAGGCCGACAATCAGTAAAAAAATCTTTAGAATAGCTCCCCCTCATACGTTTTTTTGCTACGTTGATTCAGTACGCTATAGATCGAATAATGAAAAACATACAGATTGACACACTTGTTATTACCGTTTTTCTGCTTCTGACGAACAGTCTAGTTTCTTTAAATAAACTGTTGTAGTGATTTAAATGGCGCACTGAATACTTTTTTAACTGGATTTCGTTATGTGTCTGCGTGCACTGCTACACTTTCATACTTTCACGTAATCCTGTAATTCTACTTCGATATGAACATGGACTGCACACTGTCACGGGAGATTTTTATGTCGAGAGTGCATAACATCTTGCTAATTTCTGACAGTTTAGGGACGATTGTGTTAGGGCTACTTTCTTTTGTTACAAAGGATTTGTGTTACAAGGTTAGTATGATAAGGTGCAATTAATCTGTATTAGTACAGTGCACACTTTATAGCATTTTTGCGTTAGTTTATTGAACGCAGCAGATAAACGTATGCTACAACTTCGTCATCAGCAGCGTAGTCAGCCACATTATATAACATTTCTGCAACTTTCACTGCACTCATTCCCTTTTTTCATTTTATCCACTGTTTCTGACTACTGCTTTTGGTCATTAAGAAAGATTTCCATGCACTGTTTGGTTTTCCAATTTGAAACTGTGCGTCATTTACAGCTTCTGAAATACTTTTGTGGATGTTAGTGTTTCGTAATCAGTCTTATATTGTCTTTTCATTTGTGTTATTATATGTTACAGGTTGTGCCAATGAAAGGATTCTTAAGGAAAACTACTTCATGTGAATAATACTAAAATGAATGTTCTTTACTAGTAATGTTAATTGTATCACGAGATGATTCAAAAGCGAAACACTTTTGGTGAATGAGCTTCAAGTGTGCAGTTCACGTAAGACATAAACAAAAATAGCTATGACAGCTACTGAAGTGTAGGGCTATCCAAATTATTCCCCCTGCTCTTTCTTAATTTGAATTACAGTCTAAACGACTGTAATTTATTTGTAACTATGCTTCAGATGAAAATCGTAGTTACAAAATTGCAAATAAAACCCATTGGACTATTCTTCAGTTATTTCGGCTACCAGCATCTTCAATAGGCGAGCTTCCTAAGTGCTAACGAGCTCAGATCATTGGTTGAGTGAACGCATTCTTCCTGTCGCTAGACTAATGGAGAATCGGCAACATTGGAGAATACGTTTGGCAACTAAATTATCATTGATTTACTTCTTGGTGTGGTTCAGAGCTGTCTTGCTAAATTCAATTGATATTTCGTCGTCCTTTCCGATAAGTAAACTGAATGATTCTCACTTATGTGGCAACGTTGGGGTTTCATTTATTATTTGATTCCAGGAAGGTCATTCCACACACAGTCTGTAACTAATCCTATATTTAACGTTACAAATTATCTCCGTTAATCCACAATACCGCAGTGAGAGCGCAGTCTTAGCAGCACTGGCTCGATAGCAGTCTGCTTTCAGTGGCGGTCACGTGCGGACTTCTGCTGCCAGCTGCGGCCGTCTCGCTCGTCTGCGGTAAATCCGTGTGCTTATTGTACCTCTCCGCTGTGCGTTTGTGTATTCGTGAATAACAGAAGATGCATGTGTGGATCAGCTTAATTGAGCAGAAACTTTAAAGTTCACCTTAAATGAAGCTCATGAATTTGAATCTTTCCTTGAAGAATCTGTGAAAATAGGTTGTGATGATTCAGTAGGTATCTATTATTTCTCGATCGTGAATACTGTTGTGTATGCCAAACTGATAAATACCGATCTTTGCGATAAAATTGTTGAATCAAGTGGAGGAACCTTTATATTTAAGCATTCTGACGGAAACATGACTGAAGTTACTGTTACTCCTGCTAGTTTCGGTCTAAGAACAGTGAGGTTTTTCTAATTACCATTCGAAGTTACGGGCGAGCAAATAAATGCGGTAGTCTTGAAAATCCAAAGGCTCCAAGCACTATGGGACTTAACATCTGAGGTCATCAGTCCCCTAGACTTAGAACTACTTAAACCTAACTAACCTAAGGACACCACACACATCCAGGATTCGATCCTGCGACCGCAGCAGTAGCGCGGTTTGGACTGAAGCGCCTAGAACCGCTCGGCCACAGCGGCCGGCCGTGGTAGTCTCGTATTATAGTAAAAAATTCAGTAATGTTCCAGAAAATAGTTGAATTATCATGAGTTTCCGTTGTTGAATAGCATTAGACAACTTAATATTAACTACAGAAACATATCGCATCTCATATTAACGTTTGTGGCTACCAAGCTACTGTCGTGTATGAAGGGCGGCCTAGAACGAGAGAGGGGTGTGGTTTGACAGGTCACGTGCGGGTCCGATGTATACAACGGCGCGGCGCGTGGCCCAACTGCCGGCCGGCGAAGCTGTTAGATCGGCAGCTATGTTCTCGATGCAGATAACGTACGTGTCAGCTGACGCTGGACACCCACCTGCCGTCGCTCTTCTGGTCACTTGTCACACTGATAATGCTACGGCTAACGGTATTCAATGGAAGTCACTGAAGTAGCGGAGGTTATTCCAGCCGCATCGTAATCAGAAACGACATTCCACCTATTGGTTAATGGGTGACTTTTTTGAGTTCTGCGTGGGCTAGATGAGCAAGTCTCAATTGGAATTCCAATAAAATATCATGCAAAAGTACAGGAAAATCTCCCAAAAAAAATGTGGAAAACAAGGATGGGCGGCTATTTGCTGGCAGTTTCGAAATTAACGTGGCAATGAAAAGAGCGCCATCTACGTATGTAGTAGTATCTTATTTCCCTCTAGGACTAAAGAAGGAATTTGATTTAATACAAGCATTATTCTCTTAAAAGAATGATATACACTATGTGATCAAAAGTATACTGACACCTGAAAAAAATTACTTACAAGTTCGTGGCACCCTGCATCGGTAATGCTATGATGTTGGCCCACCCTCAGCCTTGATGATAGCTTCCACTCTCGCAGGCATACGTTAAGTCAGGTGCTGGAAGGTTTCTTGGGTAACTGCAGCCCTTTCTTCCCTTACTGCTGCACTGAGGAGAAGTATCGATGTCGGTCGGTGAGGCCTGGCACCAAGTCGGCGTTCCAAAACATCCCAGAAGTGTTCTATAGTATTCAGGTGATGCCTCTGTGCAGGCCAGTTCATTATAGGGATGTTGCTCTCGTGCAACTGCTCCGCTCGTGTAACCACTCCGCCACAGGCCGTGCATTATGAACAGGAGCTCGATCGTGTTGAAAGATGCGATCGCCGTCCCCGAATTGCTCTTCAAGAGTTGGAAGCAATAAGGTGCTTAAAACATCAATGTAGCCCTATTCTGTGACAGTGTCACGCAAAACAACAAGGGATGCAAGCCCCCTCCATGATAAACATGATTACACCACAACACCAACGCCTCAGAATTTTTATGTTGGCACTACACACGCTGGCAGATGACGTTCACCGGGCATTCGCCACACCAACACACTGCCGTCGGATCGTCACATTCTGTACCTTGATTCGTCACTCCACACAACGTTTTTACATTGTGCAATCGTCCAATGTTTACGCTCCTTACACCAAGCGAGATGTCGTTTGGCATTTACCAGCGTGATGTGTGGCTTATGAGCAGCCTCTCGACCATGAAATTCAAGTTTTCTCACCTCCCGCGCCTAACTGTCACAGTACTTGCAGTGGATCCTGATGCAGTCTGCAATTTTTGTGTGATGGTTTGGATAGATGTTTGCCTATTACACATTACGACCCTCTTCAAGTGTCGGTGGTCTCTGTCAGACAACAGACGAGGTCAGCCTGTGCACTTTTGTGCTGTACGTGTCCCTTCACGTTTCCACTTCACTATCACATCGGAAACAGTGGCCCTAGGGATGTTTAGGAGTGTGGAAATCTCACGTACAGACGTATGATACAAGTGAAACCCAATCACCTGACCACATTCGAAGTCCGTGTGTTCCGCGGAGCGCCCCATTCTGCTCTCTCACGATGTCTAGCGACTACTAAGGTCGCTGATATGGAGAACCTGGCAGTAGGTGGCAGCACAACGCACCTAATACGAAAAACGTATGTTTTTGGGGGTGTCCGGATACTTCTGATCACATAGTGTATATCCTCAACACATAAGGACTATGTTTAAATTTTCAGAAAGTCTGTTCATTTATGGGTGCATAACGAGCTGTAAGCGCCTGTAGAACATGTTTTGGTTTTGAAACAATGTAAAGACACATTTTACCCCCCAGGTAACAGGCATGCCTGAAACCATGATTCCTGTTTAATTGGTGTAGAACCATTTCAGTTGAAAAAAAAAAAAAAAAAAAAAAAACACCAGGAGAATTCCTTCGTCATTATCAGGAGCAACGAGGATGGAAATGTGCAGCTTCTGGCGAATGGTGCGCACCAAGTTTCGAGAAACCGAAATAGGAATCAGTATCGAGAAAACGAAGCACAGGACAATCAGGACATGATTGTGGAATCAAACGAATCCTACTCTTCGAGAAGGCAATCTGTAAGCCGTCACTAACCAGCAATCTTTTCCGTGCCACTAGATGCATAAAGCTGTATTTTGAGGACTTGCACTTGCATATCCCATATTCCTCCGTGTTTTTAGGACCAACCGTTATTTTCTGTTTATGAAGTTAATACGCAGTGGTTTAAATGCCCGTCAGACCATCCTGATGGTTATGTAGGTTTTCCGTTATTTCCTTACATGGATCTTTTTTGCCATTTTCTGCTCGTCTGTCTATGTGTCCGTGTGTTAAGACCTCTTTTTCTCATGAAAGGATAGAAGTATCGTGTTGAAATTTATTTCAAATACTGGTGTCTATGCTGCCTTGGCGGTGTAAAAAACTTAAGGTTGGTTGGTTGTTTGGGGGGAGAGACCAAACAGCGAGGTTATCGGTCTCATAGGGTTTGGGAAGGATGGGGAAGGAAGTCGGCCGTGCCCTTTCAAAGGAACCATCCCGGAATTTGCCTGGAGCGATTTAGGGAAATCACGGAAACCCTAAATCAGGATGGCCGGACGTGGGATTGAACCGTCGTCCTTCCGAATGCGAGTCCAGTGTTAAAAAAAAAAAAAAAAAAAAAAAAAAACTTAAGGTTCTAGTTCAATGCAATCACAAGATACGACCGTCTGCAAAGATCACTTTTTCTCAAGAATGGGTAGAAGTATTAAGTTGAAATTAATGTCAAATACTAAGGTCTATGGTCTCTTCAGATGTAAATAACTTAATATTTTAAGTCAATGCAATCAAAAGATACCACTATATATGTCTTTGATTCTCGCAAACTTACGCATCAGATGCTATACATGGACAAGCTGTATCCATGTTGATCTTGTTGGTCTAGCGGTAAAGCTCGTGCCTTGAAAATAAGAGATCGTAGTGTCGTTTATCGGTTGGATCACCGATTTTTTAGTCTTCGTTCCAACTCAGCTTTCACCTCTCAATGATGTGGATAACTGGGGTAGGTTACGGACACGCAAATCATCGAAATGATTTTGAAAAAGTTTACTTATCTAAGTTTTCAAGAAACATTTTTTATTTTATGAAGAACATAGTCTTTCGTTTTCAAACAATAGAGATTTTTATTTGCTTTATCATTACCTTCAACATTTTGCTGATGAAGTAGGAATTTATTTCTTCGTTCTCTCACCGAGCGAGGTGATACAGTGGTTAGCACATTGGACTCGCATTTGGGAGGACGACGATTCAATCCCGCGTCCGGGCCATTCTGATTTAGGTTTTCCATGATTTCCCTAAATCACGCTAGGTAAATGCCTTGATGGTTCCTTTGAAAGGGCACGGCCGACTGCGTTCCCCATCCTTCCCTAATCCGATGAGGCCGATGTCCTCGCTGTTTGGTCTCCTCCACCAAACAACCCAATTCTTCGTTCTCTACAAGAAAGAGGTCATTTACTTGCTTCATTAAAGGCACTTCTGTTATGGTAATAGGAATAATAAAGGCGACGAAGCCAAGCTGACAAAGTTGCTTACGGCGAGCGTAAGGAAGGGCTCAAGGGGAGGAAAGAGGCCTGCAAACAAACAAAAAACAGAAAAAGCTAATGAAAAAAACAAAAAAAATGGTGCCCAATGAAAAGACCAGCACCAGGTCATTGAGTCATACGAAAGCATTGTTATTATTATTATTAATATAACCTATAAACATATCTAAGTTTGCAAGGAAATCTGAGAACGCGAGTCTACTTACACTTGCCCAGTTATATAGGTAAACTTTGCCCTGGTGGATGACATACGTTAATACTCTTCATATAATATGCTGTGTGAGAAAAGGTCACTACGCCATTACCTACGTAATTACTTGAGACGAAATGCCATTTCAAAACATAAAAAGGAAAGTGCTATCGATATCTGGCCTTTGCGTTTGCAGTGGGGCCATGTTTATGAGCAGACCATAAATACATACAACAACACACAATCACAAGTGGAAAGTCACACTTTCAGCAGAAACTGCCGCATCCTACCATGTTGCCAGTTTTTGTAGCCGGATGCTATGTTAAAAAATCAAGCAAAAAACACGCACTGGGTGGACAGCTAGTTAATATCGATTTGGGCGTACAAGGAAATGAGTATACTGAGCAGGTTGTAGCCAACCTCGAGAGAATCAGAATTCTCTTTCCGTGTGGAGCATCCTTCTTTACGACACAATCAGGAACTTTACCCTCTGCTTAAGTTGGTGGTCTGTTGGCGTGCTTCGCCGGCACGGTAGCTCAGCGTGCTCGGTCAGCGAGCTGGGTGCTCTCTGTAATAAAAAAAACTGAGAGAAGGGATAAACAACGAACTTCAACGGATGTCATGTGACGTCCCCTACGACCAAACACAATGAACTATGACGAACAAAATGAAAAAAAAAATGCTTCTAGCTAAATATTATTAATGTCCGGGTTCGATTCACATATCAGGAAACTATTTTTAACAACCATCAACAGATTCTCGACTCTTTTGGTACCGGACGTTGAACAATGTAGGGTATGCACCGTCGTTCCAAATCCACATTAAACATGACGTCCCTTCGGCACCTACTTTAGAAGAGCCGGTGTGTCTTGGAGCATAAATGAGGCGCTAGTTACGCCAGGTAGAAACTGTGTAACGATTTCGCTTTCTTAAACGATTTTTTATTAATGATCGAATCGTCATGTAAGGCTAACAGGCACTTAGTTCTTATTGTATCTATTCGAGATATTGAGAATACTGATGCTGGGCTGGGATTCAAACTCAGATCCCTCCTTTCGATGGGTTTGTCGCCTTTGAGACGATGGAGATCCATCGTTTCATTGTTCTCCAAGATTCCCAACTCCTTAACGTCTCCACGAAGCGCATTTCTCGGTTCGAATCCTAATTTGGCAAAAAAAAGTTCCATAGTGTCATTTCATACAAGTGCAAATGGTTATGATTTTTTACACTTCTCTGTTTGTTTTCAACAATAACGGCTGGTATCCGTTTCGACAGACACCGAACGTTTCGTCGTATCATGTGAGGTTCAAACATCCAGTTATGGTTACTGGTGAAAAAGATCTCGATAGTCAACGTCTCTTCATGTGTAGTGAACGACGATGGTAAGTTCAGACTTGGACTCCCAGTCAGCACAGAACTTTAAGTCATGTTATTTCCAGTTCAGACATGTGCACACTCGCTACTGGTGAAGAAAATCGATTTTTAAAGTCTATTCGTGACTGGATTCGTGTCACGCTATTTCGTCTAGTCATTTCAGATTCAGTCAGCTCACTAGTGGTGAAAAATTACGATTTCTAACGTTTGATTGTGTTTAGTTAACTATCAGATTAGGTGCTAGGTTCGAATCCCTGTCCAACAGAACTTTATGCCTTGTCATTTGAAGTTTACACCTGTGAACACTTAGTTAACTGTGACTGAAACCATATTTAAGGTCTTTCGTAGTTACTTGACAGGAAAAATATTTACTGGATTAGAATGCTATGTCCCAGTTCAGTACATAAATGATCATAAAGTAATTTACGGTTTAAATTTGATTCCTGAAATGTTAGTTGCTGTAAAAAATTTGAGTTTTCAAGCATAATGGTAACGTATTTTCGGATGTTTGAATTTCATGATGTTAATTTGCACCTGGAATGGCAGTCATACAGAGCAGTTATCTCTTGTGGCCTCTTTCAGTAACCATTTTGTATAGTCAAAAGACTGTACCGAAAAGAGAGCAGAGGACTTTCAAGATAGTTACGTTATGTGAGTTACATACAAATCAGGCGACACACAATTCAGGTCGTCCAGATACATACTGTATGAGCATGATAGTACATTACATGTAGAGTGCACGTGATAATCATGTGGCTGTTAGATACACAGTAGGCAGTTGATCAAGCAGCAGATTTAAAAATAACCACACAGTTTGTTGAAATAGATAATTATTAACAACCGGTGGAATATCACCAGGTGCTAAGTACATAATATCTTAAACTATGTTGTTAAGAGCGTGTAGAGTTACTTTAAGTTTAACCTTATGTTTCAGTAAGGAGAAGGCGTACGGCGGTCGATCGTTACAGACGACGGAATTTGTCAGAGGCAAGACAAACCGCAGACAATGCGACGACCGGCCAATGTACGGTAACCTAGAAAGAGAGACGATTTGCGTGGATGGATAGCAGCGGGAGCAGTAAGACTAAAGCAATATTTGAAAAGCGCCGAGTACTAGGCTATTATTTTATGGTGTATTTGGTCGTTTGTTTGTTTTATGAAAAACAAATTTTACACACATGTATTTTCATCGTGTTTCTGTAGCGATGAGGGCCAGGTTATTCCTTTATAACGTACGTTGTTATGAGTGTGCTTAATTAAAAAAAAATATTCACAGGTATTTTAGTCCTCATCGGGGACTGAACGGATGTAGCGTAGTGATCCCTGCAGTTATCGTAATACTATAACCCACTGCATGGAGCATGACTAAATATAAAAAGTTTTATACGTTGGTGAAGGGTTATCTTAATCGCAAAGTACAGCAGGGAGGTATTACGTCTATGGCATACTCCCCTGACATCAACAAAGCTGTAAGATAACTTAAGAAAGAATGTTATTAAGTTTACTTATGCAATAGTGCAGTATAGAATAGTTTCATAGTATAATTTTTTAATTTTTAAAGACGTTATTTTCGTAAATCAGTACTTTTGTATGAGGTTCTAAAGCTGTATGAATGTTGGAAATCTATGTTTGTAAAATATCCGTTTTGACATGTGTGCAGATTTTTTGATACGTTCCACTTGAGGAGTGCAATGCCGCTCAAGCCAAGACGGGCCACATGCGTGCGGGAGGATGGTGGCCTTGTCCGATAGCAACACGCGGTGCGGTCAACCGGAAGCACTCGCTGAGAGTAACTAATGGCCCGCTAAGCGGTGCCCCAATTCTCAGCGAGCGGTGGTTGAGCCGCTGTCGCAGCACGTGATGCGCGTCCACCACATGCCTCACGTTAACTGAAAGAAGACATCAGACAGTAGCAGGAAGGGAGAGTCCTTGGGATGAGGCACGTATTCACAGCACGATCCAATGGAGACGCCTTTCGGCTGGATGGCAGCGAATGCTCGACATTCTTCATGAATGGAGACCTCAGCCGGTGTCTGTTAGTAACACAACGCCTAGCCCTGATCACTCCTTCGCTCAAAGTTACGTCTTTCCTGTCAAATGATGTTCAACTATGATTCTTACCTCAAGTCATAGCCAACGTGTTCTCGAAACTCTTTCAGAGCGACACATCGTAGCTAACTAGTGCTGTGCTAACGACAGACAGGTTATTTGGCCTTCTATTTTCTTGTTACGAGAACTGTCACTTCGAATCGCCCATTCAAACAGATGTGATCAGTACACCAACACGGAGAGAAACAATAAGCCAGTTGTGCTACTCTCCTGACCTGCTCCTGCTTTGCTCGACGCCGAGCCACAATGATTCATATTTACCTCTTACGAACCACCCGCATTACGCGCAACAAGACTTACAAATCCTGTGCCAAGCCACCCGTCTCGTCGACCACACAATAGGTCGAGAGTTCGATTCTGGATCGAGGTCTATTTGTTTTCATTTGCCAGTTTCATTCTGCCTATGATATTGTAATATATACCGTTTCTTAAGCCACAATATCCGATATTTACGTAGTACATGATTGGAAATTATTTGCAAAGCACGTTGAAAGGTGGCAAGCCAATCCCTCACTTTAACGACTCTGTCAGTCAGATTAATCATATTTTAGGTGATGATCTCCGTGTTCCCCAATACTACACTTGGTATATGTGGCTTATGACCTTTTCTACATGAGGATATTGTGAACACAATGTTCTTACAATTGCATGTGTAACCTGAAGAGAACTTGTGCCTGAGAGTCCGTAGTGGAGGCGACGGAGAACAGGGAGAAAGATGGTTTGTGGGCAATAAATGCCGTGTCCAGTGACCTGGCTGCGCGAGTGATTCGGGGAAGCAGCGCTCTGGGAATTGCACCTGCAGAGGGACCTTTGTCCGTGACGCTCCGCTATTCCCACTTAGGGTTGGAGCAAGAGGGCGCCAGGTCGCTAAACCTTTTGCCTGGGCCAGGGGTGACGGTCCGTCGCGAAGGTGGCCAGATGGCGGAAAGGGAGTGGAGGAAGCCGTTTAAAAGAGACTGCTGTAATGTGAGTTTTTGTGCAAACGGCGGGACAGTCAAGCATTCTCATTTTAGAAACTGGGACGATACGATCAGAGCGTATGATGCACGTGTTTAGTGGAGGCAAATCACACACATGTTTCACAGGCTAAACAGTCTTCTTTCAGAAAGTGGAAATGGTCGGCCTGGAAAGATAAGATCTCTTCATAAATGAGGGACTGCGGCCCCCGTCTAGGTAGACGTTTTTCGCGAAACATTGCCATGTTTACCATGATAATGATGCCTTCCTAGTCTAAAATCTTCTTTTTTCAGATAAGAGAGATTCTGAGTCATGGATCTGCTCCCCTTATGATATGTAAAGCAGAGGCTTGCTTCCGCAGGGTGGGAATCCCATGCTGTGTCTGAATTGGCTACCAGACCAGCAGAACAGTCAAGAGGAGAGGTTCATTGAGTGGAGGATAGTTCGATTGTTTTGTATAACGTGGAGGCGGGTTTTCTCTGCTAATTCGCCTCTTGTACGAGGCTTCGTGGAAAGTGATTGTGATTCTTCGCATTCTTCATCTTCTGGTCCTCGCCTGGTTCAAAAAATGGTTCAAATGGCTCTGAGCACTATGGGACTAAACATCTATGGTCATCAGTCCCCTAGAACTTAGAACTACTTAAACCTAACTAACCTAAGGACATCACACAACACCCAGTCATCACGAGGCAGAGAAAATCCCTGACCCCGCCGGGAGTCGAACCCGGGAACCCGGGGGTGGGAAGCGAGAACGCTGCCGCACGACCACGAGCTGCGGACGGTCCTCGCCTGGTAGAGAACTTCAGGTCTTTCCCCAGTGGCTGAGACTTGTGGTGTGCAACTTGTGGTGGACTACGAGCCAGTGGCAGTTTCTAACTGTACCGACAGTGGAACTGCATATCATCTCGGACATATCGTGCGTCACGAAGGTGAACTTATTCGTCCTGAGTCGGCCGTCTTGTAAGGTGTCTAGCATTCTGCGTGGTATCTGCTGTTCTATATCGTGTCTCCCTACCACTTTCGCGCAACGACGCTCTGAGCGTGTTTTTTAGGGAATTGACTAGTTTGAACCTGGGACCTGTTGCTGGCAAGGAGACGTCAGACCACACATGACACGTAGAGTTCAGAAGAGTTCAATGAGACTAGCGATGATATAACCAAATACTTAATGATTTCAGCGTGAGCTCCACTGCACTCCCTGTAAAAGAATCTTAATACTAACTAAATTTAGTGGAAGGGGTTCAAGGCTTTCCTATTTTTAGTTAGCTGGTAAAATAACGTCGAAAAAGCAGTTAAGTTTACCATTGGAAATTTTATTCTACTCACAAAACATTGTTTATAAATTGCACTATTGATAAAAGGAAATGTTTTAATACAGGATGGTAAAAACCAACTGCGTTCAACAAAAATGTGAACGAATATTCCCTGAATGGATTTCCAAGTTCTACAATGGATCGAAGGATGACCTATGCCATATCACATCTATGATCTAGGTTTAAATTAAGTTTCGCAAGAGAGAAAACTATCAAAATGGTCTACAGTGACCCTCAATTATCTTTAATTACTTATCTAACTTGTCGTAAATTACAATGGCTGATGTGGCTTCTCAATAAATATATAACAGAAAAATCATCGCGTTTCAGATTTTTACTTCAAGTGGCAAATGTGAACACCATGAGCTTTAATTGACGATCGACACTAGTATTCCGCAAAAAGGGGGTGTAACAGATGAGACTTCTGCAGTTCTGAGTGAAGCTTTATGCGCTGTTATGCGGCATCGCGTGCGTTCATTACCTTGTCGGTGTTCGTCAGGGGCGGCGGGCAGCACATCTCCGTTCACCTCGCCGTCTCGGAAGCAACTCTCTCCTGACTTCTCCTTACTACAATTTACCGAAGCTGGTTAAAAAAAAAACTATCTGGCTGTATTTTCATCTGACCAATCAGGGTCTCAATGTTAACCTTAAGCTCCGCCTACAAAAATTCTGTCTATCCAATGAGAAACGTTATAATTTTCGTGGTGGGGCAATGTTTTTAAAGTTTGCAACGTAACAGAGACGCGAATAAGTCTCACGCTAAAACTTGCGGCTGGGGTGGTCCTTTTAGTGTTATCGTAAGATCTATACTGTTCTTCTGGAGGGCTCTAGCTATTAACATGGGCTGGGGGGTGGTCCTAGCGGTTAGCTGGCGACGTGGGTGTCCGTCCCTATAGTAGGGCCTTCAGCTTAACACGGCTCTGCTCTCGGCTTCTGTTCTCGTTTCTCCCCTCGGAACTGCGTCTGTCTCACAGTGGGAAGATATGACATGCATTTAGGCATTCTTGTGCTAGCCTGTGGTATTCCATTTGCTCACTCGTTACTCGTATTACTTTGGTTAATTTAATGTCTCGATTTATTCGGAGCTATGTGACATACTACTGGATTTGCTTATCATGTCAGGGTTTTCATGGAAGGTGTTGGATTTGCCTGACACCTTACAGGTGGCTATAATTTCGCACCTTAGAAGCACTCATCTACATACTTTCCGTGATTTACAACCGGAATTAGGTATAATTTGATAGGCTGTACATCGTACGTATGAATATTTATGAGAGACTGACATTGTCACGTATACCTTATAAATAGCTGTTAACGCTTATTGCATGAAAGGTGACGGAGTGTCTTTGTTATCAAAACGGCGTAATGAATGATTGATTATACTAGTAGAGGTTGGAACACCAGTGGAAATGAAACGGCAAGCATAACTCAAGCCCTGGGTGGAAAAACCCGCGCAGGTGTGTTGGTCGTGCTTGACTCAGGAAGTAGCCAAGATGGATGGTCGGGGCACCTGACCGCTAAAGTACAATACAGTGGCGGCCGGCCAGTGCTGTAGTGAGGCCGGAAGAATAACCGGATAATACTTCGGAAACACTAAAAATCTTGGCTGGGTTATTTCCAAGGATTTTTACTCTGAGAAGCGTAGCATTTTATGTATTCCTAATTAACGAGGATAGGTATGTCCTTGCAAACTTTCCGTGCTGGACGACAAAATGCTAAAAAATGGTTGGTCGGCGTTCGGGAGAATCTGTAGAGTGGGAGAATATTCCGTGGTTTCGAGAATATGATTCGCCTTCTGCAGTTACGAGAGATGGGAGCCGAGCCTTGCTGGGAAGCCAACGATGGAGAGAAAGGGTCTTCCGTTTTGAGCACCCGTGTCTGACGGTCGCTCAGTATCAGCTTTGTTGCTACAGACGGACTTGCTGTCTTAGCTCTCAGGAGATTTTATAGTTAGGACGGGTAGGCACTGTACTGTTGCGGACTTGTACGATTCTGGACTTCGTCTCCGGGTAGCGAGTTATCGTTGAGTATGCAGCGTTCAGTTATTGAGAGCACTTCTTCTGCCTATCTATACTCGCGTTGAGACGTTATCTGAACTCCGTCCCAGTGGCTGGGAGTTACCGTTTCTCGTCTGTAGAACACAGAGTGGAGAAGATGTTATTAGATTATACTAGTCAGAGGACCGTCTTCTGCCGTCCTAGTGTTTGCATTAGTTATTTTTTATATTTTGTGGCTGGAGTTCTTCCGTCGTCGCAGACTTGTACGAGAACCATCACTCCGATGCACCAGACACAGTACATACTTTGATATTGGTAATTGCTTCGGCTTATTAGGGCTATAAAGCTAAACAGCTGTGGCCCCGTAACTTTTATTTTCACTGAGGCTGCACTCCACTATAGGTCATTTTTGAAAAGTAGTGTCTTCTAGTGTTTGGTACGTAGATGCTATAAGTCATCTCGCATTATTTATATTAGATCGCCTAGCCATAAAAATGGGCAGAGTTGGGCAACTGATCAATCATATTAGTTAGGAAATTAATTTGTATCTCTTTATGTCCATTGGACATTGATATATAAACATTTGTAGTATATAAAGCAGTTTTAATCTACAATAAATGTACAAGCAGAAACTTCATTTATTATTTTGTAGTTATTAGTTCCCTTAATCATTCATTTTTGTTTATGTTGTAATTTATATGTTAAAGACTAAGAAGGAGGAGATAATATCACCATTAAGAGATCCTAAGATCTGCTTGAGGGGGTAGTCAGACAGGGCCAAATCTTCATTTTCGCATTCAGTATTTTCCGTTGCGCACATTCATTCTTACACCCACCTGAAGTAGCATCTTGGATATTGCTTACCCTACCAGGATCCTACTTAGAGTGTTCTGAGAGTAGTCATAAAGTGGTTTGAAACCCTGGAAATTAAAAAAAAAATTCCCATTAACAATGTTTAGGTGTTATTGATAGTGATCAACATCTTTCGTGTATAGTTTTCGGTGGTAAAGTCACGCGATAACATTAAAAATAATGTTTTTATATTTTATTGTATTTATTTTCAGAAGTGTTGCGCTTCAGCCCGCTGGCTGCTATTTATTGATATATGTGTTATGTCCTTAGTCGTTGTATTTTGTTTGTATTGTAACAACACTGCTCGTTCACGACGTTGCCATTAGTTTAGCTTCTTTATTGTAGATATATTATGCTACATGCCCATTACATAATAATTGTTGGTAGTGTAAATTGTGTGTACTTTATGAGGCAACTGTAATCAGTGATCAGTCCATGATCTTAGGGCAAAAGCGCGCTTAGCAGCACAACAGATCACTAGTTGTAACAATATAGAAATGGCTGAGATACGGGCTAGTCAAGAAAGCCTATGGGATGAGAAAGAGTTAGCTTTTCTAGCCCGTGGTGGGCAATCTGATAGCGAAGATGTGAAACAGAGACACACGGAGGCAATCGTAAAGACACAGGACTATAATGTAGGGAGTCCAAGTGGACGTGAAACAACTAAGAATCATGGTAGATCGCTGTCAGTGACATCATCACGAGGCAGCATATCAAGGGCGCGTGGTGACTTTTTAGAATACCAAGAAATGCAAAGGGAAAAGGGCAGAAGATCACCTAAGAGTACAGGAAGAGAAAGTTACAATAGGAGGCAAGATTTATAAAACACAGGTGTATTGGACATCCTTGCATACCTAAAAGCAATGGGAAGTGAAGTGGGAAGTAAAATTCAGAAGGTCGGCTCAGAAAAAAAAAGGTTGAAATGGCTCTGAGCACTATGGGACTTAACATCTATGGTCATCAGTCCCCTAGAACTTAGAACTACTTAAACCTAACTAACCTAAGGACATAACACAACACCCAGTGTCGGCTCAGAAATGTGAAATAAAATTCAGGATGTCAGCTCAGGAATGGGAAATAAAATTCAAAAGGTCAGCTCTGAATTGGGAAGCCAAATAAAAAGGGGGAATGATGAAGAACGCGCTGAATTAGGAGATCAAATAAAAAAAGGGGAATGATGAAGTACGCTCTGAAATTGGAACTAAAATTCAAAACGTTAGTGCTGAAATGGGAAATAAAATTCAGAACCTTAGTGTCGAGATTTATTCGATAAAACACGAAAGGTGGGAAGTGAAAAATGAGGTGGTGATGCTACGAACAAAACTAGAACGAGAGATTTCGGAGGTCAGAAGAACCGCGAAGGAGGCGCTATTACTAGCGAGGAGGGCAAAGCGGATTGCTCTTGAAACATTAGAGAAGACAGAAAACACTAAAAAGATAGGTAGAGGTGCATTAACGAAGTTGCAGAGGCGCGTGAAACAAGTAGAAATAACGCAGCTGCAAAAGACATAAATTGCGCCAAATAAGGCATTGACCGCGGAGATCTCCCAATCTAAACAAAACAGAAATCAAAATTAAGCAATTATCTCAAGAAGTCAGGTCGCAACCTAGTCAAAAATCACATCTCAGAAAAGAAATAGTAGATGATTTGGAAACAACAAAAACCGAAAGAACCATTTCAAACTCAGCACGATCATGTACAAGCCCAGACGATATTAGAATGTACTCGAATGTAAGAGTTGCTCGCAACTACAGACTGAAAGCGTATCTGCAGAGCAACGAAATATCGCTAGAGATATGGCCCCCGCGTCTACACAGGGCACAATTTGGTCGCAAATTGCGAATACGGAGAACAGCAATGAGATATTTCATATGCATAATTGTTACCCGATTACAAGATTATGCGCACCACCGAACATTTTTCCAGTGATGAAACGGTGACACGGAGTAGAAGAGAGGATGCCCAAGGTAACGGTAGACAGGAAACGTTAGCGCCAAATGAGAATGTGGTAGGACGAGCGGGAAGATATTAGAGTGAAGTTTTCGATTTTAAGCATTTTATCTCTGTACGAAAATTATAGCATTACAAAGACAAGGGTAATGTTTGGCACCAAAAAACTTTCATTGGACAATTGGAATTATCATTAACTCCTCACTGGCCTCTCATGTACAAACTGGACTTCGTATGTTCACATATCGAGGGAACATCGGCCGAATGCATGCGAAACATGGCAAAAATGTGCACGTCAAACGAAGAGTTTCGTGAAGTATTTTTAAACAAATACTGGTCCAAGGAGGCACAGGACAGTATCAAATAGGAAATAACGATGAGCAGAGACTTGGAGAGTTCAGGATTCCGCAGTCCGGTGAAGTATTTCGAAAACTTGACCAAGAAACATCAGAACTGGGGCGATCTATGCACACCGGCTCAGATCATAAGATTGTACTACATGAAGTTGTCAACTTCCTAGCAGCAAACGCTCGTCGCTCGATGTAGAAGTGATCTAGAAGTATTCAAGGGTATCCTAAGGTAGCTGGACTTCGCTTTCAATGAGCACCAGGCACGAGAAAAACGTAGGCAGAGAGACGTGCAAAGTGAAAGAAGAGAGAACAACGGAGGGGATAATAGAAGCCATAATTGCTAAAACAATGTAAATCGGCCGCCTCACCAACACGTGGACCATAAATATCGTAGTGGGAACAATGTACAGTAGAAAAACTGTAGCAGAGAATATAGGCAACAAAATGAACGCAGATGGAAGCCACAGCCGGCCACGGTGGCCGAGCGGTTCTAGGCGCTTCAGTCCCGAACCGCGCGACTGCTACGTTCGCAGGTTCGAATCCTGCCTCAGGCATGGATGTGTGTGATGTCCTTAGGTTAGTTATGTTCAAGTAGTTCTAAGTTCTAGGGGACTTATGACCTCAGCTGTTTAGTCCCATAGAGCTCAGAGCCATTTGAACCATTTGGGAGCCACAAAATGATTGGCGCATCATGAGACGACAATAGAGAAACTCGTCAACGATCTGACCAAGCATGGGGTTTAATGAATAAAAACAGGAATCGGGAACAACCAATTGAAATTAGACCACCTAACCCTGGGAGAGTACGCCAAAATGACATAGAAGTGAACAATGACTAGGCCAGACGACGGGCACTAGTGAAAATGCGCCCGTAAACCGTCTCGGAAGTATAACATAGATTTTATAGAATATGAGGACATGAGGGTGGTATTACTTGAAGAAAAGGAAACGTTAACAAAACAGGAAATCTATCTGGTGGTAAAAGTACAAATTAGAGGTATTACGGGTACTGCTGTAATAGATAGTGGAAGTGAACTGTCAGCTATTTCAGATAGGCTGTTCGCTAAATGCAAGGATTCAGTTAATTCACCGATCCTCACAGTACAAAAAACAAAGGTACGAGATGCGTTACTTGGAAAGTGTATGGAAATATCGCAACAAACACATATGGATTTTGAATGCCAAGGACACCAGATGACTGCAGATCTGTTCATAATACCGAAACTAACAGCTCATGTAATAATCGGTGTAGATTTTCTTGCAGCGCAGGAAGCTATCATTGATCTAGGAAGAGGGGAGTTAACGTTTGGGAAAGAGAATAAAATAAAAATCAGATTTGATGAGAAGGCAATACAAGCTCAAATTCCGGCGAGCTGTTTAAAACTACAATTCACGGGCCAACATGGAGTTCAGAGGAAAGAGTGTAGAAAAAACAACGAGAATAGAGCAGAGTTCAAGTCAGAACGTGAGCAGATGAATGAAATTAACAGTAAGATTGATTCGAAACTCGAGAATCTGGTAAGCATATACAGGGTGAAGCGAAATTCGCACACTCGGGCCCCGCAGCGCGACTCCTCACATGCCAGCGATGTCTCTCACAAAATTTCGTCTGGCGAGTATATCCGGCAGAAAAAGGACATGCATTGTTTTTAAATTGCTAATTTCCTTCTGTCATCTCTTATTCTAATATAAACCGTTTCTTGTGTCACATGTACCCTAAATTTACAAGGTTTTGTAACATGGAACACAACAAATACATGGTTAGACAAATAAGAAATAGATAGTTGAAACAATTAATGGGACCATGGTGATAACACATACAAATAGTAACCGACTTTGGACATTATTCGCAAAGTACGTTGCTCGTCCTACTGGTAACGTAAGGCCCTAACGAAATGTAATGGACCTGAACGAGGCAAGAATAATAGTTGGTACCGTGCTAATCTATGTGACCATTAGATGAGGGTACAACGAAAACAGGTTTCGCTTCTAGCAGAGGAAGTGGTGCGTATAAATTGGAGTCCACGACGTGGAAAGCGCTTCTTTCAAAGTTGATCAATGTTTCATTTCTACGAATGTCGTATGTAAGTGCAAATATTTTCCAGAGGACTCGCTGCAATCGCTGTTGACGATGAAGATGCCAGATACCGTACCACTTGAACTACATTTACCAAATAAAAAATGTATGCTTGAACCCAGGATCGAACTCTCGAACTCGTTCATGCTAACCCAAAACTCTATCTACTGCACCAACTGCACAGCAAAATCGTTAAGTGTTGACAGACCTTGTGGTTACAGTGTTGCCAGATTGCCACTCTTTAACGTCATTTTTCTGCCGGATGTACTCGCCGGAAGAAATTTTGTGACAGACATTTTTTTATCGATGGCATGTGAGGAGTCGCGCTGCGAAGCTCGAATGCGCGTATTTCCCTTCACCCTGTATAATGTGGACAAGCAAGGTTTGGAGCTTGCACTCAAAAATAACGCAGGGATCGTCCTACCTAAAACCGGTTAGATTAAGGGGTATCGATATAAATTTGAAGTAAGGAAACATAGACCATTTCGGGTACCTCATTATGCCATCCCATGGTCATACCGGAAAAGGGTTCTCGGTGAACTACGAAGAGTGGAGGACGAAGGCGTAATTGAGGCCACGAGATCTGAGTACAATAGTCCATTACGCATAGTGGACAAAAGGGACGGTGGAATTCGACTTGTGTTAGACTCACGCCAAATAAATACCATTATTGTGCCAGAGACGGATCGCCCTGAAAGGCTTGAGCAGCTCCTTCAAAGAATTCACGGGGTTTCGGTATTTTCCTCACTTGATTTGCGATCGAGCTTTTGGCAGATAGCGCTAGATCCAGACTGCCTAAAATACACGGCTTTTATTGCCTTCGGAAGGTGTTTTCAATTCAAAAGGCTCCCTTTTGGATTGAATATATCTTAGCTAAATTTATGAGGGGTTTTAGCAAAATATTGTGTGAGCAATTAAAGGTGAAGATCACATGTTATGTAGACGATATACTGATAGCATAAAATACCTGGGAGAGACATAACAAACTCTTGGAGGAAGTGTTAAGCAGTTTGAAAAGGTATGGGGTGACTGAAAATATTGATAAGTCATGTTTAGGGAGCAATAGGGTTAGCTTTCTGGGACACGTGATAACAGGGAAAGGGATTAGTCCCGACCCAGAGAGGATGGCAGCAGTTGCAAAGTTTGCCATTTCTGCAACCAGAAAACAACTGAGAAGATTTATAGGGATAATAAATTTTTATAAAAGGTTTATATACGTGGAAACATTAGCTAGTCCCCGACTCTGCCAATTGACAGGAAAAGGAACACCCTGGGTGTGGGATGAATGTGCAGACCGAGAATTGAATAACAATGCTCCTATTTTATCACATCCTGACTTATCACAGGGTTTTTGTATGGTCACTGACAGCACGAAGACCGGTTTGGGAGTTAAGTTGCTTCAGAAGTGTGAACTAGACGGCAATTTAGCACACAGAACAATCGCCTTTGGTAGCAGGGTACTATCGAAAAGTGAAAGGAATTACTCTGTTACCGAACTTGAAGCCCTTGCATACTATGGGGATTTAAAAAGCTTAGATACTTTCTGTTCCGGCCACGGTGGCCGTGCGGTTCTAGGCGCTTAAGTCCGGAACCGCGTGACTGCTACGGTCACAGGTTCGAATCCTGCCTCGGGCATGTATGTGTGTGATGTCCATAGGTTAGTTAGGTATAAGTAGTTCTAAGTTCTAGGGGACTGATGACCACAGATGTTAAGTCCCATAGTGCTAAGAGTCATTTGAACCTGAGAGGCACCCACTTGCCTTTCTCATACTGTGGCATCAAGCAGTCAGGCCTGCAAGATGGGTGGTTTGCCAAGCGAGTGGATTAGCAACATGAATTCTCGTATCTTACGATTTTGTTATAAATTATCCTCCTGCATGAATAATACGCAACGGAAACACGCATCTGACTATAGAACTCTGTCTGCACACTACGCACTGGCAATACCACACTTACTTTTTGTCTTTGATTTAACGGCTTTTATACAAATTCGGGACATTATGATAACATACAATTTAATGAAATAGGCCACTAATCTCTTTCTTTTCACTATTTGATTTATTCATTAGCACACAAATTCTACAACCTACGACAATATCATAAGAGAATTTCCATACTACGGTCTCGTAATCTATCTACCACAACTGTGCACTCCCTGGATCGGATGGTGGATCTTTTATTATACCTCACACTTCGCCTCTCACAATCATTCTCCAGAAACATTCCTCCAGATCGAGCGATGCAGAAGGAACAGGCATACCCACAAAATCTTCCGAAACTACCTTGCTACTCCCATGCAAAACACACATATTCAAATTACAAGACATACCCAATACAACAATCTGAAATAATACACAAGAACCGTTACAACTTCATCATTTTTCGCTTTCCCACTTCAATCAATATTTAACCCAGTTTCACTCGACACTGCCCCAATTTGTAATTCCAGTTTCCTACTGTGAACTCTGGAGATAAACGCTCGTCTTCCTGTGCAATGCAACCCAAGTGGCGTTGCTGGAAAAACGGCCGACTCACCTTGATTTTCTCTCAGAGTTTAAATTCAGCGTCACACGGAATGATATTTCTTAAATACTTCAATTTATGATACACACGCAATTCTTAAATATATCAGCTTATTGTACACACGCTATTAATTCTCAAATATTTCAGCTTATGGTACACACGATATTAATTCTTAAATATTTCAGCTTATTGTACACACGCTATTAATTCTCAAATATTTCAGCTTATGGTACACACGATATTAATTCTTAAATATTTCAGCTTATTGTACCCACGCTAGTATCTCAACTTATAACTACACGTGGTCCCTTTGTGACCGTTGGTTTACTATAATCCCTTTAAAATTACCTGCCTCACTTTGTAATTTTCCCCACAAAAGATCCTAGGAAAGAGAAATGATTAGTTCTAACTACTCTTAAGTATTCCACATCCATACCATGCCTCCACGCTTTCGTTACGGAGCACAACAAAAAACAGGTCTTCACAGCAGAAGGTTCAGCGCCAGAGTGCCGAGTCTGAAACATGGCCGTCTTTTCGTTCTCTCGCACCTCTCTCGAAGTGGGAGAAGCACCTTGCTACCTTATTGGTCAGCCCCATTTCAGACGCTCAAAGCTCTGGTAACTTCCATCTCTTTGGTCTCACCAAAGGTAGCCAAAGGATCGACTCAAAGATGCTCATGTCGATTCACTATCTGTGGTTAGCAGACGACCATACATTCATTCATTTACACCACACAGATCTCACCAAACTGGATGTAAGGATTTATGTTGAGGAAGTGCACATGTGATCAATTAAATAAATAAATTGTCATTCTTTCCCACACTGGTATCCGGCTTCGCTGTATTAATTGAAATTATTGAGTTACTTTTACAAAAAAAATGTGTTGTTCTGACAGAATTTCGTACCTATTCTCAATGTTGGGCGGTACTGTACCCTTTCATCACCGGCTACCCATGCAGAAAAAAATGGCACGGTACTATCCTTGCAATGCGAGGGTAGTTCCGAACATTTTTTTAAGAAAACTGTATTAAAACAAACGTAGCAATTCATCAAAATAACCAGGAGGAGACCTTAGCCCCTGGTGACCTCAAATAGACGATCAAATTATATTGTACTCTCCACAATCCGGAGTAACGTACACATACAAATATATAACAATCCACATGACAAATAAAACATCACATCATAGAAATGAAAAAATAATATTGAGATAAAAATTTGCTTTAGTTACTGGGATCTTCGTTACTCATGAAATTTTAAATGGCTCACCGTCCAAACACAGAGCAAGTAATCTGACATTCATAAATTGCGCTGTAAAAACCCTTACATAGCAAAGTCTAAATACAAAACAAAATCAACAAAAGAAAAAAAATTCGTACACTAGTTACACGTAGAATGTCAGGCTCCATACCATTACTCTAAAATATACCTCAAACCTACAGAGAAATAAAAACTGAGAAGAAAAACAATAAAATATTCCACAAGTTACATACTGGTTACGTAATATAGTTCGTCTAAGACATCATGTCACACCTCATTAACTATCATCACCTAAACAATTGCCACAGCTACTCGACAGTGAGTTTAACCTTATCCTATATCCATCAGTACAAATACCTGCTGCTGAGCTAGTCAGTCCATCAACTTTGATCAATACTCGCAATAAATAGTTTATCAATAAGTGCTTGAATCCACCAGTAGCTCTCTTATCTTACTCTACTGTTCATTTCTCTGTTGTCACACATATAGACGACAAGAACTTGCATTTCGACTAGCCTTCGTTACACTTTAATGTGAAATATCACCACTGTGATAATAGAAATAAGTGGCTTCAGTCAAAACACCAACAAGATTATTACCATGCACGACATCAAAATACATCAGTTAATTCCGATATTTGTTGTGCAATGCAAATTCTTCTCCCCTGTGACAACCTTACTGATAAATGCTACAAGGGCCGCTACGTTAGTATTACGCCACTGGCTAATAGTTAAAGCATCATTGTACCAAATATTCTAATACACATGCTACGTGAACTTGATAACCCAGAACAAACCAAAAAACAAACACTAACTATTCTGAACACAATTATTAATAAAATACAATTACGCTTGCTGTCCCTTCAGGAATGAAACATATAAAAAAAAAACATTTACACAATTACAAATACATTATTCCCTATCTTGCGAGTCACACGGAAACATTTCATTCTGTGATTTTCTTGGGGTCAAAAAGTTGCTGATAATTTTCCTAGAACCACTGTCTCGGTGTCAAAGCTCTCCCATGGTTACCCGGACGAAAGTCTTTGAGTCACTCAATTCGGCATTTTGAACACGCACTGAACAGTAAACTGTATCTCTCATTAAGCACAAATGTCATAGTCACTCTCAGAGTACCATCCACACGAATCTGTTCGTCCAAAAAAAATGGCCCTACAACTACTGTTACCCACGGTTCTGTCCTTTCAGTTCATGGTGTAATTAAAAGTCGTAAGTTTCAACAAACAGCACTTATTCCCGCGCCAATCCAAGAAATGTCTCCTACTACAGACGCAAATGTCAATGTCCCACTCTAATTGTTCACCAAACGACAACTGTCCTCTAAGTATACCAAGTGTCCCACATGCAATTCACAAAGCACACTTAACAAGTCACTGCCAAAAGTTTATGGATCCCACCATTCAGTGGTCAAGACAAAACAAAACAATCGTCCTGTCTGCTAAGGACAACATCTTTTCCACCTCTCACAATGTGGAAACACCAGTCCTTCACTTTCCACCTTATGGAAAGTCGCAGTCATCTTGTTTCACGGCTCCACAGTCCAGTACAAGTTAATAGCTGCAGGTAAAAAATGCTCGCCGGGCTCTGTCGCGCCTCGTCCATTCAGCAGTAGCGTCGCTGCGCGCGCCGTTGAGCAGAAGAAACCACCCGCTGTTGCCTCCGCGGGATACCTTCCCCAGTCGTAAGGGTGGCGGAACTCATGAATGGCCAGTGATACGTGCGTGTCGCCCCAGGCCGTTGACCTGCTGTAGCGGGCGCGTGGAGTGTACCTCGTCCCGACAATGGAGTGGGGAGTGCCGCGGCTGTGTCGCCTGTCGTCGTGGTGACGTCAGCTCGGCCCGTTAGCGGTATGGGCGTTACGACACCCAATTAGCCAGATCTTCCGTGCATCTCGCAACATTACAGACAAAAGGATATACAGCATTTAAATACTCATTGATTACATGTATTATCTATTAGCTACATTGGTAACAAAAGAATCTTTGTTCTAAAAAGAACATAAAATTATACACCCTAGTTTTCTACACAGACAACATACATTTATCTATCCTTTTTCTATAGATAGCCCACACTCGTGCTATTCTTTGTACCTGTCGTCCCTCATACAAAACATGAAGGTGTAAAATAAAGAACAAAATGAATAAGAAACAATCTATACAACTCATAATTACAATACAAAATAGTAAACTACTCTAACATCCTATCACAGTGAAAAATATTAGAAACTGTTGATTCTCACGCTACAATATACAATGAACCTTTTGTGCTTATGACACACTGAAATTAAAATCCCTTGAAAGTGTTCTAACAAAAAATGAGAAAATAATCTACACAACTCTCAATTACCTACCACATGTTATTAAATAGTAAACTACTTTAACATCCTAACACAATAAACATTTTAGAAACTGGTGACTTTAAATCTACAACATATAATGCACCTCTGTGCTTGTGACAGACTGAAAATTCGTATCTCTTCACATACTTTACATTTCATTATATATAACAACGTTTCTAGGACACGTATGACAGATCCTGACCTCACATCAAGGTTCATCCCAACAAACAATAAAACACAATAATCTTTTAGTTATGGATCGGCAGCATCCCCTTTTCAGGAGTGTGCGCATTGATCACACTACTCTACGACTCTCACTCACCAGACATCACATTTTCCCTCTCATTCATTCCATTAACACACTAACAGAATAGGTTTAGAAGTCAGTTAACCTTAACACCACCACACTCACTACAACATACCATACCTTTGCTCCCTTATACTCAACCACATAACACATGAAGCTGTTTCGGAGATAGCTTTCCAGTCTCCGAATTCGTCCTTTCACTCTGGCACCTCTCTCCATCGGCTTACCTCTGCATTCACTTTATGCTAATATCAACCTAGAATTGCGACATTTCATCTAAGAACAAAAAATACACAAATTATTCATCCTGCAAAAAATAGCTGTACACATTCTTGGTACCGTTTTGATTAGTTATACTGGTACGAGGCTTCAACAACAACAAAAAATATTTTTCTCAAATCGCAATTGTTATGCTAAGAATTAGATCTACACCTACATTACATCTTTCGTCAGTATTCCACAACGTTCACCATCTGGGTCTCATACTCCCTTTACGTCCTTTCACATTGTGCAGTTGTCCTCATCTCTTCATTCGTATTTCGGCTCTCCGTCCGTCCATTACTCCATCATTTCCTGGTCTTCCTTCGCCATTGGCATCAATCTCTATTGCAGCATACACAGGCCTCTCTGTAACATACATCTAAGACATCTCCACATTATTCAATTCTACTCACCTTTATTTTACCGCTGCTTCATCACGTCGAATCTCCCTTCATCATTCACACTGCTTCACGTCGATTCTCTCCTCAAAAATTCACCTTTATCCACTACTATTTATCACGTCGCTTCTCTATCTACCATCTTTATTCACTCATTAATCATCACGTCGTTTCTGCTTGATCCTTATTCATACGACAAAAAAAACACGTACATACACCACTCTGTCGACTCCTGTTCATGACTCATTTGACCAGTCTATTCCGTCATACTTCCTGACATCCCGCCTGAAAATTCTTACGTTCGATTTGACCCTGCACAACGTTACACACCACAAATAAATACACTGACTATCTACCATAAATTGCCTACTTTAGATCTATCCTTAACTTTTCCATAATTTGATGTTGGAAATGTGATGAAGCCCACGAGATTGTTTTCCCTTGATCGTCTCAATCAGTACAGCATTTTCATGTACAATCCGCCTCACTCTGAAAGGTCCACTATACACAATAAAGAATTCGCTAGTTAGGAATCTGTGCTTACACGAAAATTAAATGTGTGCCGAGAATATACAAGCTGGGAGAATTGGGCAGCCCAAGTGTTAGAAACTTAGGTGCTAGTGGCCTCTCTCACTAACACCAGATTTCGAACAACCATACACAGCACTTCATTATAACTGTCACCACGACAATGACATACTATAGATCAGATGGCATCTAATTTGAAAACTTCGATCACAATGTTTACCTCTTACATTACTTGTTTAGTATCTACAATAGTCGAATCACACTAATTCAACTGGACTCATTGGCATTATTACATAACAATTCTTTTACTTTACTGTTCGAAATAAAATTTGCAAATTTTACTGAGATACCAGCCTAACAGATTCCATTACTGCCGTTTTATTCTCTGATCAGAAGTATGGTATTTTCATTCCTCATTTCTCTGTTGAGTTTGTCTGCTACATAGACAATTTTCAGTGCCAGCTGCATGTGTTTTAGAGCAAGATATTAAGGGCTGATATGTTGGATTAGTTTCTCCTATTTTTCAATCTATTACGACATGAATGAAATGCCTGGATTCCACGCTCTCCTGTCATTATGATAGTTTCTGCCGTTCCTATCCTCGACACTAACTGACCTATGAGTCGTGTCTCCGTTCACGATATCGCTCTCATTACCCAAGTGTTGAAATGACGCGGAATCGTCTAAGCCTCTGCCTGCCATCACTATACCTCTGCGCAATTTCACTGGCAACTTCGTTATATGGATCCTAATGAACTCCGCTGGTTCGTATGTCACATCCAAGTACCTGTTTCGTCTGAACATCTCCTGATAGCATGACACTGAATCCCTTATACCACATTCGTTACGATTTGGCATCATCAATATGCTTTGCGTAACCTGGTCCTGCTTACTTTTCGACCAGAATTCATTTAAATAGCTACTACAGTCTTTAAGGTCTTCCTGCATTTTCGCTCTAGCCTCGTCCCTCAAATAGTTATACACAAACTTCGTTTTGCGGAGCAGTCCCCTCGATGAAGGTAATGAATCTTGAAATTGAGACAGCCTTGGACTATACCCAGTTGAGTCTGCCACCTGTTTTATCCGACACAACCGTTCTTCTGACTCTGTGAATTCGTCTTCCTCTTTCTGCCTATTTTCGCCTTTTGAGTTTATCTCACTCTCCTTCTGCAATCTACCTGGTGGTGTGTCACCTCCGCTACTGCACGCTAATTGCAACTGTGCTAGTTCTTCACTATGTTTCCTACTTATTTCTAATTGTCCCTCTTTAAACTGTAATGGTGGTTGTATCTCCTCCTGATCGGCACAAACCTCTCGCTGCGTACTGTCAGAACCTGTCTCGCCTCTTATACTGATCTTTTCTACATCTGCGCTAATCGTATTCATTCTGACCACTACCTCTTCGATTCGCTCATCCGGCAAAACGTCCCTACGTTCTGTAACATCGCTCTCTATTGCACTTATTCGTACCTCCAGATTATTGGCTTTTTCTTTTACGGCATCACATACTTGCTTCACCGCACCCAGATTCTTCTCCCCCTCATCTAACCGATTATTAACTGCGGACAGACGCTCATCGATAACTGTGTGGAGCTTCCTCATTGCCTCTTTATTTTCCCTATCCATTGTTTCCAATCTCTCCTTAGTCTCCCTATCTCTCTCCTTATTATCTCTATTGATTGCTTCTAATCTTTCGTTATTTGCTTCCAATCCTTTCTTAGTCTCCCTACTCATCGCTTCTAACCTTTCCTTATTCTCCCTATCTCTTTCCTTATTATCTCTCACCAAACTCTGTAACAACCGTAGCATCATATCGTCATTTGCAACTTTCGGCGCGCTCACCTCGTGCGCCTGAGAAGCCGTAGCTTCGCTAAGGGTAGCTGCACTTTCACCGCACACCTGGCCTAGTCTCTGCGCGCCCCCGTCGTTTGGAAAAGCCCGGGTTTGGGGACAAAGCCCGCCACATAATGGGTCTCCTTGCAGCGGTCCACTGAACAATGCAGCCTCTTCGGAGTGCCTGCCGTCCCCACTCATTAACCCATCTACAGCTACTTCCCGCTGCACTGCTACGTTCACGCCAGAATCGTTATTCTCCATGGTGACTATACTTTTAGCCTGCGACCTAGTTACTACGGACATTACACAAAAAAATTATAAAATGATCTTCTAGCCTTGTGCTATACTGCAATTAATTACATAAAATAAAATAAAAGATCCTCACCAATCCAGAAAGAAATTGCAAACGGAAAAAACTTTACTTCTTAGCGCTATCACAATATATTCCACCAAAAAAAAATTTAACAGCAAACCCTAACAACAAAATATCCTAACAAAAATGATCCTGGCAACAAAATTATCGTGACAAAAACGGAATCTTGGCAACAAAATATCCTAACCAATAAATAATCCTGGCAACAATTATCCTAACAATTTAAATAATCCTGGCAGGGTCGAAATTATGAGAGGCACCCACTTGCCTTTCTCATACTGTGGCATCAAGCAGTCAGGCCTGCAAGATGGGTGGTTTGCCAAGCGAGTGGATTAGCAACATGAATTCTCGTATCTCACGATTTTGTTATAAATTATCCTCCTGCATGAATAATACGCAACGGAAACACGCATCTGACTATAGAACTCTGTCTGCACACTACGCACTGGCAATACCACACTTACTTCTTGTCTTTGATTTAACGGCTTTTATACAAATTCGGGACATTATGATAACATACAATTTAATGAAATAGGCCACTAATCTCTTTCTTTTCACTATTTGATTTATTCATTAGCACACAAATTCTACAACCTACGACAATATCATAAGAGAATTTCCATACTACGGTCTCGTAATCTATGTACCACAACTGTGCACTCCCTGGATCGGATGGTGGATCTTTTATTATACCTCACACTTCGCCTCTCACAATCATTCTCCAGAAACATTCCTCCAGATCGAGCGATGCAGAAGGAACAGGCATACCCACAAAATCTTCCGAAACTACCTTGCTACTCCCATGCAAAACACACATATTCAAATTACAAGACATACCCAATACAACAATCTGAAATAATACACAAGAACCGTTACAACTTCATCATTTTTCGCTTTCCCACTTCAATCAATATTTAACCCAGTTTCACTCGACACTGCCCCAATTTGTAATTCCAGTTTCCTACTGTGAACTCTGGAGATAAACGCTCGTCTTCCTGTGCAATGCAACCCAAGTGGCGTTGCTGGAAAAACGGCCGACTCACCTTGATTTTCTCTCAGAGTTTAAATTCAGCGTCACACGGAATGATATTTCTTAAATACTTCAATTTATGATACACACGCAATTCTTAAATATATCAGCTTATTGTACACACGCTATTAATTCTCAAATATTTCAGCTTATGGTACACACGATATTAATTCTTAAATATTTCAGCTTATTGTACACACGCTATTAATTCTCAAATATTTCAGCTTATGGTACACACGATATTAATTCTTAAATATTTCAGCTTATTGTACCCACGCTAGTATCTCAACTTATAACTACACGTGGTCCCTTTGTGACCGTTGGTTTACTATAATCCCTTTAAAATTACCTGCCTCACTTTGTAATTTTCCCCACAAAAGATCCTAGGAAAGAGAAATGATTAGTTCTAACTACTCTTAAGTATTCCACATCCATACCATGCCTCCACGCTTTCGTTACGGAGCACAACAAAAAACAGGTCTTCACAGCAGAAGGTTCAGCGCCAGAGTGCCGAGTCTGAAACATGGCCGTCTTTTCGTTCTCTCGCACCTCTCTCGAAGTGGGAGAAGCACCTTGCTACCTTATTGGTCAGCCCCATTTCAGACGCTCAAAGCTCTGGTAACTTCCATCTCTTTGGTCTCACCAAAGGTAGCCAAAGGATCGACTCAAAGATGCTCATGTCGATTCACTATCTGTGGTTAGCAGACGACCATACATTCATTCATTTACACCACACAGATCTCACCAAACTGGATGTAAGGATTTATGTTGAGGAAGTGCACATGTGATCAATTAAATAAATAAATTGTCATTCTTTCCCACACTGGTATCCGGCTTCGCTGTATTAATTGAAATTATTGAGTTACTTTTACAAAAAAAATGTGTTGTTCTGACAGAATTTCGTACCTATTCTCAATGTTGGGCGGTACTGTACCCTTTCAAACCATACTTTCTGTTCGGTAGAAAAACAAAATATACGGACCATTGAGCCCTAGAATTTCTCCTAACCGCCCAACTTCCAGATGAAAGACTAGCGAGATGGGTAGCTGTGTTTCAAGAATACCAATTTTCAACAGTCTATGTGCCTGGTCCAACAGACGTCATGGCTGACGCCCTGTCCCTCACACCTATTGGTATAACAGAAGAGATGGCTGAAGCATTAGATCAAGAGCACTTTTTGTTGTTCTACCTCAAAGGGGTTGCATTCGAAAATTTCGTCACTGTAACGATGCGGAATATCCAGGATGAGTAGGACAAGGACCCAGATTTAGTCAAAATAAAGGAAAAATGGAAGAATCGGACGCAGGCCCGCATAGGACAACACTACATCTTGAGAAAAGGGATTCTGTTTTATAGGGCAAAGGTTAATGGTTCGTTGTGGGTGGTGTGCATACCAAATGAGTTAATAAATAAGGTTATATGATATACACACCTGAGTTACACACATTTCGGTCCACGAAAATGTTTTATGAAAATGAGGAGTATCTGATATTTTAAAAACATGGAGAAATGTATAAGGAAAGTACTAGCCATCTGTAAAAACTGCCAAAAGCCGAAATCAACAACTGTAGGGACCCAGGCTCCTTTATACCCAATTATTCCTGATAAACTAAGGCATATGGCAGAGACGGATTTACTGGGACCATTACCCAACACACCGAGGGGCCATCAATATATATTGGTAGTGTTGGAGCTGACATCTAAATTTGTGACGTTGACACCACTAAAAAGGGCGACTGGTGCAACTGTGAGTAGAGCCTTGTGCAGAGACTTTATAAACCAAGCGGGAACTCTAGATTGTATTGTCTCAGATAATGGACCTCAATATAAATCTGAGGTATGGAAAAGAACACTGAGAAGGTATAAAATAAAGTCCATATTTGTTAGTAGATTTCATCCGAGTTCGAAACCCGCGAAGAGAACGATGAAAGATTTGGGTAATGTATGTAGACTATACTGTGGAAAGAATCATGCTACCTGGGATGTATTTAATAAAGATTTTCAGGATGTGATAAACGAAATCCCCCACCGTACTACATTGATGCCACCTATGATGGTTCTGAAGAATAGGGACCCTACAGATAAAATTCGAGGACTGATCGATTTTCCGCAAAGGACGCGCCGACAACACAAAGTCACAGTGGAGGAGGCTTTGCGCAGTTTTCGGGTCGGTGGAGAGAAGCGCAAGATGCGCGCGGACCAGAAGGCACACGTAAGGGGATTTGTAGTTGGACAAAAAGTCTTAGTTAAGTCTTCTAGGCTGTGCATTAAACAAATGAAGTTACGTCAAAAGTTCTTCAAGAGATACAGCGACCCTGTACGTAAAAGAAGACAAGCGCACGCAAATGAGGTTGAAATTGAGTCTGTGACATCAGGAAAATCTTTGGGACCCCATCATGTGAGCCATCTCAAGCCATTTATAGAATAAGTAGAAAGAATTAAAGTGAACTTGTATTGCGAAATTAAAGTATATTGTATATAGTTAGCAATTAAGTTACGTTATTGCACTGAAGGGATATGTAGATTTATGAATATTTTCTGTGCTATTATCATGTTAAAAGACGTACTACAGTGCATAAAAATGGGCAGGATGTAGACGGTGAGAAAAATAGGGTATTTTTCTTTGTGCAGACTATAACTATGTGCACAGCAAACTCAGTGTACAATTTAAAAGGTGTTTGGAGTTTAAGATGTACTATCTGTCCATGAAAGAATAAAGTAAAAATGAGAAACGTGTGGTACTGCCAAAATTTTTGTAAAGATGTGTAAATAGGTAAGTTTGTTACCCAATTAATGTGGAACGTATTAGCAGAGAACGTGAGCATTTTGAAAAAAATTTTAGAACTACATCATGAAATGAGTGTCTATTTTCCATGTTTAGCAATGGGATCACAAATGAGCGACTTTCTAGTAGCAGTTTGCGGTGACAGGTGTGTCGTCGAAGTATGATTTACCTCTATTCAGAGAAACGAGAGTTCACTAGGTGGCCTGCTCCACGTGGCTACGCGAGAGAGCACCGTTATTTGTATATGGAAGTGTTGTATTTATGCTGTTCAGCGAGACGGAAGAATTGTGTACATGGTGGCCAGTCCTGCCGAATACCATATGAGCATACCGAAATGTTGAGTGTTATAGCGTCATGAAATGGACGTGTAATCAGGGAATATCAAAACGTAAAAATTAATAAAGGAAGGTACGAAATGCTATTCGTTCAAAGCACATGACATCGTGGGTAATAAATAAGGGCATGGCAGTCGTGTTGATGAGCAGTGATTTTTTCTAATGTACTGAAATCTTTATTTTTGCAGGTAACAATAGTAAAATAAAATATAACTTTATTAACATAAAAGGAAGAGTTAACGACAGATAAAGGTAACAGCAGCAGCTCCGGAGAAAGGACAGCGACAGAGAAGGTATTACTGAGTAAAAACATGAAAGAAGGTACGTGACAGTGTGATTAAAGGAAGTATCAGTAAATTTGTACTAAATTTGATATGTAGCTTATGATTGTCCACAGGAAGCAAGCCGAAGCATGAAATGAAGATGAGGCTCGCCTAATTACTCATTTGTGTATGTTTGTACAGACGTGCACTTTCTTGCTCACAGCTATTCACGATGACATCCACGACGAAACCTAGAGCCATAAGATCGGACGATCGTGTGATACCCAACGACAGTGTATTACTTTGAACAGAGTTGTAGTTAGGCTAGTAGAAACATCCTACTGGCTGGAGTTCTTCAGTGGTCGCAGACGTGCACGAGAATCATCACTCCGACGCGCCAGACACAGTACATACTTTGATATTGCTAATTGCTTCGGCTTATTAGGGCTATAAAGCTAAACAGCTGTGATCACGTAACTTTTATTTTCACTGAGGTTGCACACCACTATATATCATCTTTGAAAAGTAGTGTCTTCTGGTGTTTGGTACGTAGATGATATCAGTCATCTCGCATTAGTTATATTAGATCACGTAGCCATAAAAAGGGGCAGAGTTGGGCAATTGAGCAATCATATTAGTTAGGAAATTCATTTGTATCTCTTTATGTCCATTGGACATTGATATATAAACATTTGTAATATATAAAGGGGTTTTAATCTACAATAAATGTACAAGCAGAAACGGCATTTATCATTTTGTAGTTATTAGTTCCCTTAATCATTCACTTATGTTTATGTTGTAATTTATATGTTAAAGACCAAGAAGGAGGAGATAATATCACCATTAAGAGATCCTAAGATCTGCTTGAGGGGGTAGTCGGACAGGGCCAAATCTTCATTTTCGCACTCGGTATTTTCCGTTGCGCACATTCATGTTTCCACTCACCTGGAGTAGCATCTTGGATATTGCTGACGTTTGACGATTCCAGCAGGAGCTATCATGCCTGTGAGTCAAATTGGTAGGCCAGAACAGCGAATGGATGCACCTCAGACTGAAATCTGCCGGGATTTCAGGACTCTGATAGGGAAGTTTCCCGCGTTCTGATAGTCACAACGCCAGTCCGCGTAGTTTGCAAGTTTTCATGGACGCGTCAGAACATTAGAGCTGCTGCCGCACTCCACCCCTCGCCAACAGCGTGCAGTTTTTTGTTGCCGCTTGTATCAAGGTGAAAGGGTAAAGTACTGCTGCACCAGCGTGGGGTATTTAGTGATATTCACAGCTCCCTCTGCTCCGTGAAACATAGCTTGTGGTGTGCCTGGTCGTAGTTGATTGCATTTGAATAGAATTCGGTCTCACAGTGGATTCATGTAAACGAAGTCTGATTGCGTTGTAAAAGCGATTAATTCAGTTGAGAACTTGTATAGTTTCCACCCGAATGAGTGCTTTGCCAATCAAGCACCATTCCTTTCCTAATTTATATTTGTCATCTTTTTGTAATATTTATCAGCTCGATTCTCTTCCAGCCATTCATTGTTTTTATTGTCGTGATGCATGGATATACCAGCAATTCAGACTGCAGTCGTACTAAATTAGTTAATTTGATGATTTATTTTGTGTTCTGAAAGTGACTGCAAACAAAGGCAACAAAAGTGCCACGAGTAAATTCATTAATTTCATACATATAAAAATTAAGGGTGTAGCTCATGATTTGGAGATTGTTGAGAAGATAATACTTTTCTTTATGTAAAGATAATAACATGTAGCATCACTTGGGCATACATTTATGATAAGGTAAGCAACTGCTTGCAATTGGCCACCCTTGGCCAACATCTCGATTCATGACACTTTTGTGAGGTAGTTAGTGCTTTATCTTGCGGAACAAGCACGTGTTTCGCTTTTTTTCAAAGTGAGACTATGGTGCACTGAGAATTTTGGCGCTATGAGCTGTATCCTAGTAATTTGTAGTATGTTTTAGTCATTTTATTTCAGTGTATGTATTGTCTGTGTCATCTATTTTGTTTTTATTTTGTCCTGTCTGTGACGTTTGCGTCATTTCTTGTCTGATGTTGCGTCGTTGGTAACAGCGTTGTGCAAAGTTTTGTGGAGGAAATTTGTTTATGGGGATATGTACAGCATTTTAGAGTAGATTTTGTTTCATGGGCTTAGGCATAAATGTGTGCGTTATTTGAAAAAAGGTCACAGTAGAGTTGCCGCGCATGATGTGTTTGAGTCGGAAGCTTGCGGAAGTAGCAACTGATTTAAATGCTTACCAGAAGCAAAGCTCGTGTGTGTAATGAGATAGGCTGCGCCCAAAATGAAACACGAGCCAGTCATTGATGCAGAACAAGACACGACGGCGGAAGAATCCCATTTAAATCACTCTGCAAACGGGGCACAAATGTCGAATGCCGAATACTCAGATGATGCGGATTCAGGTCAATCAGGCATTGAAAGTGAAAGCGATGCCGATGTGGCAGGTCTCGCAGCTTCTGTGAATACAGAAAGAGGTACAATCAGGGACAGTAACAATCCGATTTCGCAGGCAATGAGCCATAGAGCAGTTGAGTCGCGAACGTTTAGTCCTTGGTACGTTACTGGAAGTGCACAATTAGAATCAATCCTTCAATTTATGCAACATGCAGAGAAGAGATGACAGGAAACGGAAGAAAACAGACGGCAGTAAGAAGACCAGAGACAGGAGTCCTCATTAATGAGATTAGGGAAATTCAGAAGCGATAAGACAAGGAGGAAATAAGATAGGACGAAGTAATGAAACAAATTAAGGAAATTCAAAGGACGGTTGAGGAGTTTGTCGAAAATGTTAATCAGATCAGGAATGAAGTTAAAGTGTAAAAGAAGAGGTCGAAGATATTAGGAAAACGTCAGACGAGATGCGAGATGTAGCAGTATATTCCAGACGTGAGGCTAGCACAACCAGATTAATAGCACGAGACGCGTGGAAAAATGGCCAAATTGCGCGAAATCAGTCAGCGCTGACAAAGGTCGAAGTGAGTGCAACCAAGAAGACTATTTCTGCTCTTAAAAGACAGGGCCAGACAGTAGCCGAAAAGACACAGGAAGAAATGTTAAAAATCGAAGATGAGCATACGCGTCTGACTACCCAATAGAATAGAGATAAGACAAATGTGCGACCGGTTCCCTCGAGTAGAAATTCAACCAGAAGCAACAGCTCGTCGCCATGAGCTTGCTGATCAGCAGAAATGTCAAAGACAAAACAATGAAACTCAGCCTGAAGCCACATCCACGGCTCAGGCCGATATACGGCAGGAGCGCTCACTTTAACGGGTTGCGATGCACGGCCGAGCGCGCGCAGTCAATGGCGCGTAATACACAGAGTACTGAGCCGGACCATAACAGCGCGCGACTCCTTAGACGTACGGAAACATTGCTACATGACTCTGATGACACAAGACCAAAGTACAACAACATACAGGGATAGGTCGACCATGAAACCTCGGGCGCACGCGCTCTAGAATTTAGAGAAAGTCCAGATGTGCAAAATTACGAATATTTTGACTTAACACATTTTCTCTCAGTTCAAAATTTTCAGGTTTACAAAGAGAAATACAATTCATTACACCCCAAGTCATGGATTGCTCACCATGGCAGGGTGTTACCCGAATCATGGCCACTAGTATACACATTGTAATATGCCTGTGGATACCAGGAAGGATCAATAGCACACAACATGCGTAACGTTGCAGCAAACTGCCACAGTTGCGGCGAATTCAGAGAGGCTTTTCTAAATACCTGCTGGTGAGAAAACACCGAAGAAAGGATTAAACAGGAGATTATGTTAGGGAATGATTACGCAGCATCGGGGTGTTGCAGCCTGTTAAAGTTTATCGAGATGCTTGTCAACAAGAACCGTTACCTGGACCAACCATATAATGATAAGGAGGTAATGTGACACTGCTCTATATAACTGCGATTGAGGTACCAGGGCCGGATGGGGTGGCCGAGCGGTTCTAGGCGCTACAGTCTGGAACCGAACGACCGCTACAGCCGCAGGTTCGAATCCTGCCTCGGGCATAGATGTGTGTGATGTCCTTAGGTTAGTTAGGTTTAAGTAGTTCTTAGTTCTAGGGGACTGATGACCTCAGAAGTTAAGTCCCATAGTGCTCAGAGCCATTTGAACCATATTTTTGAGGTACCAGGACCTGCTCATTGACAAACGTAAAGACACAATAGACTCATTCAAGACCGTTGTACGAGAAATAGACTTTGTCAAGGAAGCACAATACGAGAGGGACCGAATGAGACGTAATGAAATAGAAACACTGCAGAGGACTATGGTGTTCCAAATGGCAACAGAGTAGAAGACCGTGGTAGGACTTGTCTCGGCACCGTACAGGCGCCCATATCACAACACAGCAGGCAGGGCACGGGTGTCGCAGAAAAACCTTGGGCGTGGCTGCCAGCGTGACGTCACAGCAGGGGCGACGTCCAAGGGCGAGAGACCAGGTGACGTGACGTCACCACAGGGGTGCCTCACCTGTAGCCAGAAGGTAAAGGAAGCCCCTGACGTCACGCGACTGCCGGCCTACAGGCGACCCGTCCCCCTGCCCTGTGACGACAGCGCAGACAGCTGGTGGACGTGATGACATTGGGGCAGCTCAAGGGCTATGGAGACGTGGATGAAGTCCCGTTTGCCCCTTTCACTCGTGCCAATGGAGGGTGAAATGAACTGCAAGAGAGGCTCTGTAGCCAACAGGTAACAGAGGCTCGCCTCTGACGTCACGCAACAACCTGGGACCACCGCGGTCTGACACAGGAGCCTTGAGGGATCCGACCTAAACGTAACGTCGCTTCCAACCAGAAAGGAGAGACCGGAGAGTGCTGGACCAAGCGATTGATGTCTCCAGGCACTTACAACTGCTGCTGGAGGACTGTCTTCAACAAGAGCAACCGTTTGTCATCTGCTGCCCCATCTCTGGTCTGTCAGTAGACCTTATGCCTATCTGTTGCTGCCATAGACAGGAGGCAGATCCTGTCCAGACATCGCTGCCACCAATGATGATGTGAAGTACAGAGGTAACCCTACTCTTAGCAACACCTCACCCAATACGCCTGCCACGTCCAACCTGTTACACACCTCTTGGTGCAGTGCTGTGTTTGTATGTCCGTCTAATGTTAAAGGTAATTTTTGGACTCCCTGAAGGCTCTTGAGCAGGGAGCAGTAGGAGACTTAAAAACGTTTGTGTTTGTAAATTCCTATTTTTGTGTGCCTTGCTGTATTTATTTTATTAGGTGAAAGGTAATCTTTTAAGGGACAACACCACATTAGATGTATGCTGGGGTAGAAGGTCACTCTCATCGAAAATCTAATATTGACAAAACGTCACACACAACAGATACACTAATACTGAAACCACCTATTGAAACTGACTCATGTATTTATTTTTTCTTTGTCATTTGTGTAAAGTGTCACTATATTACACATGTCATTTACATTTTTTTATTTTGTGTTAACACCATTTACTCTGTTGTTCTTAAATAACTAACTTTCTTATTTGCAGTTACATAGTCTCTCACGTTCTCAGTTCTGTTGTATGTTTCCAAGTTGTTGAAATTTAAAGAAACATAGACAAAACATGTGTGATCGTAGGCTATCTCTGCGAATCAAGTATTTGTACTGTTGTTAGGTGTCCAACCAAGTTCAGTCATTTTCATAACATAATATTTCGACAGGGTACCTTGCTGTCATCTTCAGGTGATACAAGTAGAACGAACATCTTTACTACATCTCGCTTCCTTTATGCTCTTCTCACCCTCGATCCCTCCACCCCTTCCTCCACTACCGGTCGCACACAGTGATGGGTGGAAAGGAGAGAGGTTGGCGGGAGGAGGGAGAGGACCTCCCCGCCGGATGCTGGATGCTGGGCGAGAAATCTGGTCCCTCAGTACTCTTGTAGCGTGCATAGGCGCAGAAGTCTCTCAGCTGACGTTCTGATTATATATATATATATATATATATATATATATATATATATATATATATATATATATATATATATATATGTCCGAAACAACAGACACCATTTTGATCCAGAAGCCATTATGAATTAAGACACAAGAGAATTACAGAAACTGGCTGCGAGTGGTCACTGATTGTAAGCAATGGTGAAAGTTGAAAATTTTCGGATCTTAGTCTGGGTTTCGAACCCGGATCTCCAACTAACCAGGTAGATGCTCTGAACATTTACTTTTTAAATCTCATTTTCTCATTTTTTTCGCTATGGCTCGTTGCATTTGTTCAGGGCGGACATCCCATGACATCCATTCAATTTCATCGTTGATCTGTTCCCTCAGTTTTTTTTTAATTACAGAGGGCAGCTACCCCTCTGACTGAACATGCTGAGCTACCGTGTCGGCAACTAAGTCGTCCGGACACAGTGGTCATCGCAAGTGCGCAGACTAACCTAGCAGGCCTCCTGTCAGACCCAACACTTCTACACACTACTAATACAGTGCCTCTTGCCCAGTACCCTTATTACTTGCAACTTCGGTACATGTATAGTGTCGGTTATCGTCTTGAAAAAATTAGTAACAATAACGTTTATGTTCGAACCTGTTTCATTCGTTACTGTCGTAGGTATTCTGCCCACAACAGCTTTCACTGCTGCCTGAACTCTCTCTTCATTTGGTTCTTTTCATAACTCAAGGTCGTTACAAAGTTCTTTCCTAAAGGCAAACTTCTTATCGAACCTCAACATGTGAAGTTTCCCTCTTGAGCAAGTGCCCCCATTCCATTATGGTGCCCGATGTGGTCAGCTTTCGTTTCACGTTTCATTAACAGCTGGGGGCTGTTTATCGGTCACCTCAACTATACTTACCGGTCAAAGTCCACATCTGCCCTGGAAATGTCTTAAAGTCAAAACCCGTATTCTAAATCTCTATTCTTTCCTTTATATGATCAGTATGAAACCTTCCAGAATCTCCAGGCCGCATCCACGGTACCAGTCTTCTTTCATTTTTACTGCACAAAACGTTAGCGATTATTTTATTATACTCTGTGCAAAACTGTACTAGGACGCCTCCTCTTCTTTCATTAATTTTCACCAGATCATATTCTCCTACTATTTTTCCTTTTTCTTATTCTTCCTACTACTGAATTCCAGTCATGAATCACAACTGGGTTTGTCTCTTCCTTACATAATATAACTGGTGAATTAGTGGATACCTCCCAAACCAGAATAAATAAATAATAACCCTAAGTTCTAATTCCAACCTAGTACTGAAACGCCGTAGAATGCGTCTCACTGGTAGCAAAAATTACAACGATTCAAGAGCAATCAATATACGTATGAAAAGAGACAAGAGGTATGAAAGGAGAATATATATATATATATATATATATATATATATATATATATATATATATATATATATATATATATATATAAAAGAACACATTGACACCTGTGTGTCAGATCCACCATACTTGCTCCGGACACTGCGAGAGGGCTGTACAACCAATGATCACACGCACGGCACAGCGGACACACCAGGAACCGCGGTGTTGGCCGTCGAATGGCGCTAGCTGCGCAGCATTTGTGCACCGCCGCCGTCAGTGTCAGCCAGTTTGCCGTGGCATACGGAGCTCCATCGCAGTCTTTAACACTGGTAGCATGCCGCGACAGCGTGGACGTGAACCGTATGTGCAGTTGACGGACTTTGAGCGAGGGCGTATAGTGGGCATGCGGGAGGCCGGGTGGACGTACCGCCGAATTGCTCAACACGTGGGGCGTGAGGTCTCCACAGTACATCGATGTTGTCGCCAGTGGTCGGCGGAAGGTGCACGTGCCCGTCGACCTGGGACCGGACCGCAGCGACGCACGGATGCACGCCAAGACCGTAGGATCCTACGCAGTGCCGTAGAGGACCGCACCGCCACTTCCCAGCAAATTAGGGACACTGTTGCTCCTGGGGTATCGGCGAGGACCATTCGCAACCGTCTCCATGAAGCTGGGCTACGGTCCCGCACACCGTTAGGCCGTCTTCCGCTCACGCCCCAACATCGTGCAGCCCGCCTCCAGTGGTGTCGCGACAGGCGTGAATGGAGGGACGAATGGAGACGTGTCGTCTTCAGCGATGAGAGCCGCTTCTGCCTTGGTGCCAATGATGGTCGTATGCGTGTTTGGCGCCGTGCAGGTGAGCGCCACAATCAGGACTGCATACGACCGAGGCACACAGGGCCAACACCGGGCATCATGGTGTGGGGAGCGATCTCCTACACTGGCCGTACACCACTGATGATCGTCGAGGGGACACTGAATAGTGCACGGTACATCCAAACCGTCATCGAATCCATCGTTCTACCATTGCTAGACCGGCAAGGGAACTTGCTGTTCCAACAGGACAATGCACGTCCGCATGTATCCCGTGCCACCCAACGTGCTCTAGAAGGTGTAAGTCAACTACCCTGGCCAGCAAGATCTCCGGATCTGTCCCCCATTGAGCATGTTTGGGACTGGATGAAGCGTCGTATCACGCGGTCTGCACGTCCAGCACGAACGCTGGTCCAACTGAGGCGCCAGGTGGAAATGGCATGGCAAGCCGTTCCACAGGACTACATCCAGTATCTCTACGATCGTCTCCATGGGAGAATAGCAGCCTGCATTGCTGCGAAAGGTGGATATACACTGTACTAGTGCCGACATTGTGCATGCTCTGTTGCCTGTGTCTATGTGCCTGTGGTTCTGTCAGTGTGATCATGTGATGTATATGACCCCAGGAATGTGTCAATAAAGTTTCCCCTTCCTGGGACAATGAATTCACGGTGTTCTTATTTCAATTTCCAGGAGTGTATATATATATACAACTGGCCGTTAAAATTGCTACACCAAGAAGAAATGCAGATGATAAATGGGTATTCATTGGACAAATATATTATGCTAGAACTGACATGTGATTACATTTTCACGCAATTTGGGTGCAGCGATCGTGAGAAATCAGTACCCAGAACAACCACCTCTGGCCGTAAAAGCGGCTTTGATACGCCTGGGCATTGAGTCAAACAGAGCTTGCATGGCGTGTACAAGTACAGCTGGCCATGCAGCTTCAACATGATACCACAGTTCTTCATCAAGAGTAGTGACTGGCGTATTGTGACGAGCCAGTTGCTGGGTCACCATTGACCAGACGTTTTCAGTTGGTGAGAGATCTGGAGAATGTGCTGGCCAGGGCAGCAGTCGAACATGTTCTGTATCCAGAAAGGCCCGTAAAGGACCTGCAACATGCGGTCGTGCATTATCCTGCTGAAATGTAGGGTTTCGCTGGAATCGAATGAAGGGTAGAGCCACGGGTCGTAACACATCTGAAATATAACGTCCACTGTTCAAAGTGCTGTCAATGCGAACAAGAGGTGACCGAGACGTGTAACCAATGGCACGGGTGATACACCAGTATGGCGATGACGAATACACGCTTCCAATGTGCGTTCACCGCGATGCGCCAAACACGGACGCGACCATCTTGATGCTGTAAACAGAACCTGGATTCATTCGAAAAAAAAAAATGATTATTTGCCATTCGTGCACCCAGGTTCGTCGTTGAGTACACCATCGCCGGCGCTCCTGTCTGTGATGCAGCGTCAAGGGTAACTGCAACCATCGTCTCCGAGTTGATAGTCCATGCTGCTGCAAACGTCGTCGAACTGTTCGTGCAGATTGTTGTTGTCTTGCAAACGTCCCCATCTGTTGACACAGGGATCGAACTTGGCTGCACGATCTGTTACAGCCATGCGGATAAGATGCCTGTCATCTCGACTGCTAGTGATACAAGGCCGTTGGGATCCAGCACGGCGTTCCGTATTACCCTCTTGAACCCACAGATTCCGTATTCTGCTAACAGTTATTGGATCTCGACCAACGCGAGCAGCAATGTCGCAATAAGATAAACCGCAATCGCGATAGGTACAATCCGACCTTCATCAAAGTCGGAAACGTGATGCTACGCATTTCTCCTCCTTACACGAGGCATCACAACAACGTTTTACCAGGCAACGCCGGTCAACTGCTGTTTGTGCATGAGAAATCGGTTGGAAACTTTCCGTATGTCAGCACGTTGTAGGTGTCGCCACCAGCGCCAACCTTGTGTGAATGCCCTGAAAAGCTAATCATACGGCCAAACTTCGAGGAAACATTCCTCACACACAAATAAAGAAAAGATTTTATGTGGACATGTGTCCGGAAACGCTTATTTTCCATGTTAGAGCTCATTTTAGTTTCGTCAGTATGTACTGTACTTCCTCGATTCACCGCCAGTTGGCCCAATTGAAGGAAGGTAATGTTGACTTCGGTGCTTGTGTTGACATGCGACTCATTGCTCTACAGTACTAGCATCAAGCACATCAGTACGTAGCATCAACAGGTTAGTGTTCATCACGGACGTGGTTTTGCAGTCAGTGAAATGTTTACAAATGCGGAGTTGGCAGATGCCCATTTGATGTATGGATTAGCACGGGGCAATAGCCGTGGCGCGGTACGTTTGTATCGAGACAGATTTCCAGAACGAAGGTGCCCCGACAGGAAGACGTTCGAAGCAATGCATCGGCGTCTTAGGGAGCACGGAACATTCCAGCCTATGACTCGCGACCGGGGAAGACCTATAACGACGAGGACACCTTCAATGGACGAGGCAATTTTTCGTGCAGATGACGATAACCCTAATGTCAGCGTCAGAGAAGTTGCTGCTGTACAAGGTAACGTTGACCATGTCACTGCATGGAGAGTGCTACGGGAGAACCAGTTGTTTCCGTACCATGTACAGCGTGTGCAGGCACTTTCAGCCACTGATTGGCCTCCACGGGTATCCTTCTGCGAATGGTTCATCCAACAATGTGTCAATCCTCATTTCAGTGCAAATGTTCTCTTTACGGATGAGGCTTCATTCCAACGTGATCAAATTGTAAATTTTCATAATCAACATGTGTGGGCTGACGAGAATCCGCGCGCAATTGTGCAATCACGTCATCAACACAGATTTTCTGTGAACGTTTGGGTAGGCATTGTTGGTGATGTCTTGATTGGGCCCCATGTTCTTCGACCTACGCTCAATGGAGCACGTTATCACGATTTTATACGGGAGACTCTACCTGTGCTGCTAGAACATGTGCCTTTACAAGTACGACACAACATATGGTTCATGCACGATGGAGCTCCTGCACATTTCAGTCGAAATGTTCGTGCGCTTCTCAACAACAGATTCGGTGACCGATGGATTGGTAGAGGCGGACCAATTCCATGGCCTCCACGCTATCCTGACCTCAACCCTCATGACTTTCATTTATGGGGGCATTTGAAAGCCCTTGTCTACGCAACCCCGGTACCAAATTTAGAGACTCTTCGTGCTCGTATTGTGGACGGCTGTGATACAATACGCCATTCTCCAGGGCTGCATCAGCGCATCAGGGATTCCATGCGACGGAGGGTGGATTCATGTATCCTCGCTAACGGAGGACATTTTGAACATTTCCTGTAACAAAGTGTTTGAAGTCACGCTGGTACGTTCTGTTGCTGTGTGTTTCAAAAATTGTTCATATGGCTCTGAGCACTATGGGACTCAACTGCTGAGGTCATAAGTCCCCTAGACCTTAGAACTACTTAAACCTAACTAACCTAAGGACGACATACACATCCATGCCCGAGGCAGGATTCGAACCTGCGACCGTAGCGGTCGCGCGGTTCCGGACTGTAGCGCCAGAACCGCTCGGCCACCAGCGGCCGGCGCTGTGTGTTTCCATTCCATGATTAATGTGATTTGAAGAGAAGTAATAAAATGAGCTCTAACATGGAAAGTAAACGTTTCCGGACACATGTCCACATAACATATTTTCTTTCTTTGTGTGTGAGGAATGTTTCCTGAAAGTTTGGCCGTACCTTTTGTAACACCCTGTATAAGCAAAAAAAATGGTTCAAATGGCTCTGAGCACTATGGGACTCAACATCTTAGGTCATAAGTCCCCTAGAACTTAGAACTACTTAAACCTAACTAACCTAAGGACATCACACACACCCATGCCCGAGGCAGGATTCGAACCTGCGACCGTAGCAGTCCCGCGGTTCCGGACTGCAGCGCTAGAACCGCTAGACCACCGCGGCCGGCCTGTATAAGCACTTCATGTCCGCAACCCTTAGCGTATGGCGCTAGGCGTCGTAGCACAGCGTCGCGCGCCGCCAAGGTGGTAGCCATACAACGAACCATCCGAACCGTCATTGTAGCAGGTCTGCAGGGCTACGTTTTCAATGCGTCTGTGGCATCAAGGTAAATGAGAAGTCTGGGTGAAGCTTTATAACCTTCATTTGTAAACAGTCACACAATGTGCTCGAAATTACGCCCTCCTGCTCGAATGCATGCCGTGCAGCGAGCTGAAGTGATTGCCACACTCTTTCAAACAGTCCTGTTGAAGTGGAAATTGCATTGGAGGCTGCCACAATGCGCGCTATCAGCTCTTCATCAGTCTCAATGGATGTTTCATAGACAACGGATTTTAGGTGACCCCAGAAGAAAGAACCAATGGGCGTCAAGTCGGGGAAACGTGCAGGCCATGTCCACGGCCCACCGCGCCGTATCCAATTCTCTCCAAAGCTTTCATCCAAACGCATTCGCACTGCTTGTGCGGAGTATGTAGGTGCACCATCATGCTGATACCACATTCGCTGCCGCAGGTTGAGTGGAACATGTTCCACCAACTCTGGCAGAGTTTCTTGTAGAAGGATTAAGAATCTGTTTTCGTTCAGTCGCTAGGGTAACATGTATGGACCGACCAGATTATCGCCTACCAAGCCGGCTCAAATATGGACAGCTAAGCGAACTTGGTGACCACGAACAAAGGCGGCATGCGGATTTTCCCGTGCCCACACGTGTTAACTGTGGCAGTTGAATATAGCCTCTCATGCCTCATGAATGACACATCTTAGTAGAAACCACTGGCAGAATTCAATTCGACGTGGAAAACCGTCTAGGTTAAGAGCATGAATCTTCTGAAGTCTTCTTGAGGGTTTGTTTTCCAGCTGCACTAACGCCTCCTCTTCAAGTCCCAGTGTACGCACTGTGCGTTGACGACCGCGCCCGTCAGGCCTTCGTACTTGTAACACAAAATGAATACACCGGATTTCGAAGCAGGCCTGAAATGCACATATGCTATTACGAGAACGTGCCAGTGGGAAACGTACGTCAAGTGAACGTATCTCTCCTAGGGATTTGTGGATGGCAGTAAATGTGCGTGGATCTGGCACTCGAGGAATCAGAAACCGCCGAACGCGCAAACGTTGGACAGCGTGGCCATTTCCATCTGCTGATCCGTAAGCACAGTGCATATCAGCCCTTTCCTCCGAATAATAGCGCTCTGTTTCCCGTTCGCTCCACACAGTAACAAGCAAGACAGTGTCCCCATTTGATGAAGAACTGACACAGGGCGAACCGGACTCCACAGCGAGTACAGGTGCTGCCCCCTATGCAACACCTATCAAACAGGCATCTGCACAGCCAAAAGCAACGCGTTCACGTCCCAGTAAGTGGCGGAAAACCCTTAGTGTTGTCCCGCAAATAAAGGTCGTAAACTTTAACCCGACGTCCCTCTTACCTTGATGTCACAAACACAATGAAATCGTTGCCCTGCAGACCAGCTACTATGATGGATCGGATGGCATGTTGTCTGCCTACGATCTCCGCAGTGCGCTACGCTGTTCAACGACGCCTAGCGCTGTACGCTAAGGGATGCGGCCATGGGTTGCTATGTGAAATATACTTGTTATGACCCATTATACCAGCCCTCTCATTCCCTTTTATACCGTTCAGTGAAGCTTTTGTTCTCGCGTGGTAAGTTTGTAATTAATAAACATCAGAGTAACATCACAGATTTAGTACAGGAAGGATACAGACTGAACAGGATAAAAAGTGTGCTCCGTACAAGAAAAGTATGTGTGTGTCTTGAAGATCTCAGAAAATGGTCAAAGAGGAGGCGTATGCCATTATACACTAAAGGCCAAAGAAAGTGATATTCAAACACAGAGATATGTAAACAGGCAGAATACGGCGCTGCGGTCGGCAACGCCTACATAAGACTACAAGTGCCTGGTGCAGTTATTAGGTCTGTTACTGCTGCTACAATGGTAGGTTATCAAGATTTAAGTGAGTTTGAACGTGGTGTTATAGTCGGCGCACGGGCGATAACACGTAGTATCTCCGAGATAGCGATGAAGCGGGGATTTTCCCGTACGACCATTTCACGAGCGTACCGTGAATATCAGGAACCCGGTAAAACATCAGATCTCGGACAACTCTACGGCCGGAAAAAGAGCATGGATGAATGAGACCAACGCTGACTGAAGAGAATCATTCAACGAGATAGAAGAGCAACCCTTCCGCGAAATGCTGCAGATATCAATTCTGGGCCATCAACAAGTGTCAGCGTGCGAACCATTCAACGAAATATCTTCGATATCGGCTTTCGGAGCCAAAGGCCCACTCGTGTACCCTTGCAGACTGCACGACACAAAGCTTTACACATCGTCTGGGCCCGTCAACACCGACATTGGGCTGTTGATGACTGGAAACATGTTGCCTGGTCGGACATGTCTCGTTCCAAATTGTGTCCAGCGGATGAACGTGTACGGGTACGGAGACAATCTCATGAATCCATGAACCCTGTATGTCAGCAGGGGACTGTTCAAGCTGATGGGGCCTCTGTAATGGTGTTGGGCGTGTACAGTTGGAGTGGTACGGGACTCCTGATAGGTCTAGATACGACTCTGACAAGTGACACGTACGTAAGCATCCTGTCTGATCACATGCGACCATTGATGTCCATTGTGCATTCCGACGGACTTGAGCAATTCCACCAGGGCGCTGCAACTTCTATAGAGTGGCTCCAAGAACACTCTTCAGAGGTTAAACACTTCCGCTGACCATCAAACTCCCCAGGTATGAACATTATTGAGCATATCTGGGATGCCTTGCAACGTGCTGTGCATAAGAGATCTCCAGTCCCGCGTGATCTTACGGATTTATGGACAGCCATGCAGGATTAATAGTGTCAATTCCCTCCAGTACTACTTCGGACATTACTCGAGTCCATGCCAGGTAGTGGTACGGCACTTCTGAGTGCCCACAGGGGCCCTGCACTATATTTGGCAGGTGCACCAATTTCTTTGGCTCTTCAGTCGATTTGCTACTCCAGTACTGTTGAGGGAGTAAAGGTATCATTGTAATGATTATTACTCTGGTGGAGTCGATGTTACTGGTTGCATCTAAAAAATATATAAGTAATTAGGTACCATACTTCCATCAGCCATTCTGCCAGTAGGCCGCGGTAAGATCTTCTTTGTCTTAAGTCACCAGCAATTCTTGATTCTGTAGTGATACCCAGTTTAAAGGGAGCCGGAGGTGCCTATGCTGCCCATGTTAAAATCACTAAGTTTGAGGAACATTTATGAATAAACTACCAAATAGAAAAATTTGAATTTGTTTTTTACATATAGAGCGGTTTAGTATTGCAGTTATGACAGAGGGATTTTGGAGTACCTTTTCTAGTTTCCTTCCAATTATTTTTTTTATTAATGACCCAAATTTTTTACAAATAATTGCTTTATAATCAACTGAAATGAAACTACTGAACATATTGCCAAATAGCTGTGTTACATTGTAAGTTTCACCACTAGGCGTTCTGTATAAAAATTTCATGTCTCTAGTTTGAGTGGATTTTGAGAAAATCTTCCTTATATTCGAAAAAATCTAATTTACGGGAAATGGCTCTCAAAGTTTCTCAATACATTCCTGCACTATAGGATGGATTATCAGGGTCTTCTTCTTCATCCTCCAAAAGCTTCCTCTTCTGTCTTCTTTTCTGGCCTGTTGTTCCATCATACTTCATATGCCTTTCTCTTCTTTCTGCTCCTCTTATCCTTTCTCTCAATATTTCTTAGTGCTCGTACAGTGTTCACCCCAGTTGTAAATCCTAATGCCTTCAGAACTTCACACTTCACACTGTTTCCTTGGTTGTAGGTTGCTATTGCATCATAAATGCCAAAGTGCAGTGTTTTTATGCTTACAAACACCCTTTTCGGAATCACTTTCCAAATCAAATTGTTTACGCTCTCATTAGGATTCTGCGTCTTTCCGTGTAGACATTTGTGTAACAATTCTGGCTGTGCTAAGTCATGAAAAATTGGTTTTATTGTTCCCTCCTGATTCTTGTACATACTGCATATTACTCGCTTTACACAAGAAGTATAATACTACCAACAACAGACGCAACACTGAACTAATTCGAAACGGTAATCTGCAAAGACACGATGTTCCGCGCTCTTATTCATTGTAGTATCGCAACTTGGTATTAGTGTTAATTTTCTTTTCCCTACGTTCTTCCTCTTCTTATATACACGGTTACTAAAACGTGGCATCGTAACCAGAACAAAAGTGTACGACAATATTAAATGGAGCAAGATGTTCGAAATTCTGAGGAAAATAGGAGTAAGCTGTAAGGAAATACGGGTAATATTTGTCACAGAAAACAATGTAGCCAACCCTTGCACACTCGCTGTATGCGTAACATAAGGCGCTATATGCATAACAGGCCGAGAAAATCCCAAGCAGTTCGCCAGGAAGTCACGAGAGGGTGTTAGATGCATTCAGCGGCCGCCCATTTCCTCTGCAGACGTGGGGGAAAATGGTAATAACTCCACTTCTAGGGCGAGTAGAACAATAATTCAAATTTTACATTAAAGAGGAATGTTCCAATTAATTTTCGGCTCCCCTTAATGAAAATGAACAAAATCGTGGCGAAGTTGATTATATATTGTAAAATGTGAAACCATAGGTATTTAGGCAAACTGGAATGAATTATTTCGTTAAGGATTTGGATGTACTGAAAAAAGCTGAATTATTTGGTTTAAGGTTAAAATAAAGGAACTTGTTTGGGGTAGAAGCAATCATTTAGATTTATAAAAGACATTGCTCAGATATTTCTGATATGATGAATGAATTTAGAATGGAGTATAAAAATCTGTAGTCTAAAGGCGGCTTCAATACATGACAGCAACACTTATGCATCACCAACTATTAAACAAGCGTATACATGAAGGAAAGGTAGGAAAAACGTGATTTATTTTTGAATGAGGTTGATATGTTTGTAACGATTTACCAATGTCATTTATGCTCCTTGGCCAGCAAACTGGCCTTTTAAATACCCGTCTTTCTTGTGCGGAAGGAACAGAAGGGAAAGGCATCGAAGTGAATTGAGATTAAACTAGCTGCAAGAAAATATTTGAAGACTGGACAAGAGGAGGTCTTTGCACAAGAATCTCATGTGCAAAAAATTCTGTTACCACCTCTACCCGTTGCACTGGACGGAATAAAATAGCTTGTAATGCCCTTAGTCTAAGACGGAGAATTTTCAAGTGTCTCTGAGAGAAATTTCCTTACTAATGAGAAGTGATATTGAGCGGAGGAACTGGATCTACCATTCGAAAAACGTATTCAGTACTAACATTGAAAGAAAAGTGATTGTACATGAGAGGAACGCTTTCAAGAAAGCCTTTTGAGAGGAGTTCTGAGGAAACAAAACATCCAAATTATATTTCAGTTATAACGAAGAAGCTGTAAAAGTTCAGTAAGCTGGGCTGATGATCATAAAGATTCACTTATAGAACAGTAATTTGATGTTTCCCTTGAAAGTGATGTCAGTAAGGAACAAAGTAAGCGCTTTCATCGAAACATCAAAGTGAGCAAAGAGTGTCGGGGAGGCTGGAGCGTTTAGGCGGTGAGAGACTACCGTTGTTCGCTTCACAGAGACGTACAACAGGTAAAGAACATGCTATACTACATGCTTTGTAGAGAAGGGATAAATGAAGTATAAGTGAATGAATGCATAGTTGCTTCCATGTAATATTCTGTCAGAAATTGTAGGTAAATAAGCCCAGGAAAGCAGTTTTGTATGCATGGTTCAAATGGTTCAAATGGCTCTGAGCACTATGGGACTCAACTGCTGTGGCCATAAGTCCCCTAGAACTTAGAACTACTTAAACCTAACTAACCTAAGGACAGCACACAACACCCAGCCATCACGAGGCAGAGAAAATCCCTGACCCCGCCGGGAATCGAACCCGGGAACCCGGGCGTGGGAAGCGAGAACGCTATCGCACGACCACGAGATGCGGGCTTTGTATGCATGACTACATAAATTTACCATAGTGTTAAAGACAGCGGTTTTAATCGAGTTTTCACCCGATATGCTAAGCTGTAGACCATGCTTGACGGCATTCATTCTCATACTGTTAATACAAGCTAAGAGATTTGTTACTTTATCTATAGTTTGCTAATTTATCTATAGTTTTTGAAACATCTTACTATTTCTGGAGGAGGTGGTAAATTGCCGAAGATATCTAAGTACTCGTAATATTCAACATTACCCTTGTTCTTGAAAGGTACCCAACGTGAAGCACGTTACATTTCCATTTGGAGATAAACAATCGCCCTCTCATATGGATTTGACATTTAGGCATTTTGGATAAACTATAAATGTGGTATTTCCAGTTTTTTAGCCTAATGTTCTAAGTCAATAATAGTAGGTGCACTTGCTGGAAGACTGTTTAAGGACAACTTAATTTCCTTGTGAAATACAGATCAAATATGATCCTAAATAAACCCAGTTCCTTTCAGTAAGTGCTATTGCTCCATTGTAGGATGATGAATTTGCATCTCAGCTAGCTGTTCGATGATGATGATGTTTGGTTTGTGGGGCGCTCAACTGCGCGGTTATCAGTACCCGTGCAAATTCCCAAACTTTGATCAGTCCAATCTCTCCACTTTCATGAATGACGTTGAACTGATGAGGACAACACAAACACCCAGTCACGTTAGCTGTTCGTTAGTGGCTTTTGCATCATTAACAACCTTAGCAATCCTCACCACAGCACCATTTAATCCTCCAAGCGCTGGTGATGCCGTAAATATCACAGCGAGAGGTAATGCTCCACCTGTTTATGGGGTTGGTATTATGCGCTCTCTGTCGAATGATTTTGGGTTTGGAGCAACTTGTGAAGCAATTTTAGGAGCAATTTTTAGAATTGTTTTGAGGCTACTGCCCGGCTTAGACTAATTCAAATAGTTTTAATTACTCTGTATATCAGGTTACCAGCATTCTTCTTTTTCATCTTCTTACATCCATACTCATTTTAACTTTAACTTTCATCGCTCCAGTCGCTGCTGAAGCAGATAATTTTTCACTGACGTTAATGCTGTTAGCCTTCACTTTATGCCAAGTTCTCTCAGCCAGAATCTGATCTGCTCAATGTCTGTCTGACAAACTGTGTGGGTGCTTTGTATAAACGACGTCATGTTCCTTCCATACTGCATCTAATAGATTGACTTCAGCATCACCTCCGTTTAGCCTTCCCTTCAACTTTTATCCTGGTACACAGAATGAGTACCGAAGTATATGATGTTCTGTGGGAAAGTTGTTAATAACACGAATAAGGTGAGATCCGCTTTGCTTCTTCTTATCGTTCACGAGTAGTGTACTAGACTCTATGAAGTGCTCTTATATGATCTGCTATAAGGCACAAGAATCCTTAGTGTGTCTGAAGATGTAATTAAATAACTATGCATTTCAACTTCACATCCGTCCAGTTACTGACGAAAGTGGGTTACGGTGACAAAATCGCAAACGTGGTGACCCATTTCCACACACAATTGTGTGTGTTATATCTGGTGCCAACTGTCTAAAACGGAATGTGATTATTAACCCTCTCCTTAATGAAAGTGGTCTCAAATATGAGAATATTTCAAACTGCTTCGGTAATACAAGCACAAATTTCTAGCACAAATGTTTGAAATGTTCAATGATATTCCATATTTCACATTTTCGAGTAAGGAAGATGTAATGTCACCCCATGAAGCAATACAACTGTCGATTTCCATTTCTGGTGATATTGCTTGAGATAAGCAATGAAGGCAAATTCTTCTAAGGGTCGCCATTACGCTATAAACGGTTTTTATCTATGTCTAACGCATAGTAATAATCTTAAACAATTAAATACAGTCATTGTTAACGTAATTATTCTTTTCAAAAAAGGCGAACATAAGTTGAGATATACGGTAGGTGGTCGTGTAAGCTCAGACATGACTTTTTATGCATTCCTCGAAATTTGCAAATGAACATGAAGTGAGAACGCATAAAGTTTTCGGATTATAAACGAAGGTGATTATTTCAATAATTATCGTTATGGTACTAATTTCTGTACCTATATTTGTATTTGATAGCACCCACTACATGTGAGCAGTCGCATAAATTGAGATGTTTACGTATAATCGCTTGAGGTGTAGGTTGAGCGCTGTGGCTGTCAACAAGTCTTTCAAGTACAATAAAAGAAGTGTTGTCTTGAAATCTCATGAAAAATTCACAGGGAACTGGCATCACCACAAAAAGGCAACCTGAAGCTGAGCCTGTACTGGAAAAAGCATTTATACATGTTTCTCAGCTGTTAGAGAGATTGGGAATGCTATTCCGAAGAGAGAAGAAAACAGATTGAATGAAGAGGGAGTGCTTTTAAGATTCTGATCAATTTTTGAAACTTACCATAGGTATAAATGTACTTACTACGTTAACCTGTTTCTGTTTACCCGCACATGTAGCCATGCATGTTAAAGCTCCGCTTCTGCAGCGGGGAAGTACACCGACAATGGATCGAAGTAATCCAGAGGATTAACGATGAGGGTTGATGTTCTGGCCACCCTGGATGTGGTTTTTAGGCGGGTCTACAAATCTGACTAAGTGAATACCTGGATGTTACCCAAGTCCCGCCACATTTACATGATTAGCCAACATTTAGAAACCTTCAGCTCGCTTTCACATGCATAATGCTACAGGCGGACAGTTGGGTACACACATTCCGTCCCTGTGGGTAATAGGGCCGCGACTGGAAGGGCATCCAGCCACCCTTTAAATTAACCTTAACAAATCTGTTAATAATCATGATGACCCTGCGCAGATGCGGGGAAAAGGCACAAGAAAAAGAAGAAGAACTATTTCTTTTTCGCTTTAACAAACAACTTAATTGTTATATTAAGGACATATTATTCATAATGAATACAGTTTCTCTGCAAAATGGAGTTAAGTTGCATTTTGATTTTAGCAAGACAGACACAATGGTCAACTTGGCTGTCAAAAGGAGATGCTTCAAATGTTTACTAGAACTGTAACTAACTACTGTTCGCAACAGGTGATATTCTAAGAAGTTTGGAAGACGATATTTAAATTTGTGTGTTTCCATAATGTGTAACAGCAAGTCAAAGTTAACTGTAATTTACTGTGTGGAACCGTTTCCGAATAAAATTTTTAACTACAGGAATTTTTGTGTAATTTTTTTTCTATTCAGTACGTTTATGATATATGATATTGATGATGATGAGATATATGGGGAAACAATGGCTGATTTTAATTAAAGAGTAGCTCTTCACGGCAGTCTAGTGTGGGCTGTAGTTACCGTATGACAGGCACTTGGTTCGTATGGTAATGTACACTCCTGGAAATGGAAAAAAGAACACATTGACACCGGTGTGTCAGACCCACCATACTTGCTCCGGACACTGCGAGAGGGCTGTACAAGCAATGATCACACGCACGGCACAGCGGACACACCAGGAACCGCGGTGTTGGCCGTCGAATGGCGCTAGCTGCGCAGCATTTGTGCACCGCCGCCGTCAGTGTCAGCCAGTTTGCCATGGCATACGGAGCTCCATCGCAGTCTTTAACACTGGTAGCATGCCGCGACAGCGTGGACGTGAACCGTATGTGCAGCAAACGGACTTTGAGCGAGGGCGTATAGTGGGCATGCGGGAGGCCGGGTGGACGTACCGCCGAATTGCTCAACACGTGGGGCGTGAGGTCTCCACAGTACATCGATGTTGTCGCCAGTGGTCGGCGGAAGGTGCACGTGCCCGTCGACCTGGGACCGGACCGCAGCGACGCACGGATGCACGCCAAGACCGTAGGATCCTACGCAGTGCCGTGGGGGAACGCACCGCCACTTCCCAGCAAATTAGGGACACTGTTGCTCCTGGGGTATCGTCGAGGACCATTCGCAACCGTCTCCATGAAGCTGGGCTACGGTCCCGCACACCGTTAGGCCGTCTTCCGCTCACGCGCCAACATCGTGCAGCCCGCCTCCAGTGGTGTCGCGACAGGCGTGAATGGAGGGACGAATGGAGACGTGTCGTCTTCAGCGATGAGAGTCGCTTCTGACTTGGTGCCAATGATGGTCGTATGCGTGTTTGGCGCCGTGCAGGTGAGCGCCACAATCAGGACGGCATACGACCGAGGCACACAGGGCCAACACCCGGCATCATGGTGTGGGGAGCGATCTCCTACACTGGCCGTACACCACTGGTGATCGTCGAGGGGACACTGAATAGTGCACGGTACATCCAAACCGTCACCGAACCCATCGTTCTACCATTCCTAGACCGGCAAGGGAACTTGCTGTTCCAACAGGACAATGCACGTCCGCATGTATCCCGTGCCACCCAACGTGCTCTAGAAGGTGTAAGTCAACTACCCTGGCCAGCAAGATCTCCGGATCTGTCCCCCATTGAGCATGTTTGGGACTGGATGAAGCGTCGTCTCACGCGGTCTGCACGTCCAGCACGAACGCTGGTCCAACTGAGGCACCAGGTGGAAATGGCATGGCAAGCCGTTCCACAGGACTACATCCAGCATCTCTACGATCGTCTCCATGGGAGAACAGCAGCCTGCATTGCTGCGAAAGATGGATATACACTGTACTAGTGCCGACATTGTGCATGCTCTGTTGCCTGTGTCTATGTGCCTGTGGTTCTGTCAGTGTGATCATGTGATGTATCTGACCCCAGGAATGTGTCAATAAAGTTTCCCCTTCCTGGGACAATGAATTCACGGTGTTCTTATTTCAATTTCCAGGAGTGTATTAATGTGGGACCGATTTATGCTGTGAAAACATAGTTCCGATTTTGGCCACCAGGTACAAATCTTGCTCTGTACAGCATCTTGTCGACGTCTCCTGTTCTCATCTGAACAAATAATCTAAGTGGAAATTAATAATATGATCAAAATTATGCCCTTTTCACTTGTTTGACCGTTTCTACCCACGTCTCATTCGTAATCAATTACGTATGGAGACATTTCTATACATCTTTCTTGCTTTCACAGCGCCAGATTTGCGCAATGTGGCAAAAATTGGAACTAATTTTTTCCAGATTAAATCGGTTCTACATTAAGGCATTAGAATATCTACATTGTTTCGCTGCCATACGAACACACTGGACCTGTGAGTAGCTGAAATTTACTTGTAACCACACAGTACCTTTTGAATCTTGTGTGGCCGCACATGCGAGATGAAATTTAATGACGAGCAGAGGTGGAAAGAGAGATATATGAAATTTATTTTGACGTATAAAGCACAGAAATGTGTAAATATTCTGTGCAACACACACATGTGAGATGAAATTTAATAACAAGGCAGTACAGTATTTACAGAGGTAGAATATTATGCAGTGTGTGTGTATTTCGATACAAAGGAAAGGAAAGGAAGCTTTCCCGCCAGTTCCTGGAATACTCTCCCTGTCACTCAGTAAATAGTTCAGCATTGCCCCCTTTCAGTAAGGAGTGATAGTCACCCTGTCAAATGACGATCATTGTCCTCCCGGGGAGGAGCAGTAGTAGTTACCTACGGGAGGATGTTGGTCATCCTGTAATGTAACCATCATTGCCCTTCCCCCTCCCCCTCCCCAACATCCAGCGGCCACCAACGCGGAGATCGTCACGGAGAGGCATCGCGCGAGGTGGACGGAAGAAGAAGTCCTATCGCTCGCCAAGGCGGAGGCCGAACTGTTCCTCGAGAGGGACGCACGGTTCTTCTTCGTCAATCAGGAGCTAACCAGAATGTTCCCCGACCGAACGCTCGAGGCAATCAAGTGCCAACGGCGGAAAGCTGCCCACAAGCAGCTTGTCCGCCAATTCATGGAGGCACTTGAGATCGGTCGGGGGGAGGAGCTGGCGTCCCGCCGGGGAGCGGCGAGTCCGCTGCCTGACGCGGGCGATGCCGCTGTGCCGTCCGACGACGCAGCCGAGGACTTCGCGGCCGACACCACCGGGCCGCCGCCGGAGGGGCCGACTGACGCCGCCATCTGGGAGCATCTGGCGGGGCTACCTGCTTCCGCCCAGCGTTTCTCTGCTCTGGATCGAGTCACTGGTCTGGGGCGGGGCACGCCGCCTGATGTCATACTGGGCATGCTCCCGGATGCCCTTGCGTCGGTCGGGTCCAGAGGGACAGATCGAACACCAGGACGCAGCGGCCGCGCCAACCATCTAAGCGGCCGCCTGCCGCTCCGCCGCTGCAGAAGCGCAAGCGGCGCCGCTGGGAATACGCGAGAACGCAGGATGCCTTCCGAAGGTCGCGTGCACGTTGCGTGCGCGGCCTCTTGGATGGCACCCTGCTGCAGCCGCCACCTGCCATCCCTGGTCTGCTGGACTTCTGGGCGGACCTCTTCACCAAGAAGCCCATCTCGACCGCGGGCTTCATCCGTGACCGCCTCCTCCCGCACTCGGAGCCTGTCGCTCTTGAGTGCCTATGGGGGCCGGTCACACATGAGGAGGTCGCTGCCGCCTTGCCGCCCAGGGGATCAGCAGCCGGGCCGGACGGCCTTACTCCAGCGGAGCTGCGGCGCCTGCCGCACGAAGTCCTGGTGAAAGTGATGAATCTCTTCCTTCTGGCCCGCGCCCTTCCGGAGCGTCTACTTCGCGCGCGGACGTCCCTTCTCCCCAAAACGGCTGCACCAACATCCCCCGCTGACTTTCGCCCCATTACGGTCTGCTCGGTGCTGGCGCGGACCTTTCACAAGGTTCTCGCGTCGCGCCTGATGCGTGCATGTGCTGTGGACGAACGTCAGCGGGCATTCATCCCCCGGGATGGGATGTTGGAAAACACCTTCATCTTGGACACTGCTCTCACCGACGCAGTTCGCTCCTGTCGCTCTGTCTTTGTGGCGTCGATCGGCGTTTCTAAAGCATTCGATTCGGTAGATCATGCAGCTCTTCGCCCTGTGCTGAGGGCTCATGGCCTGCCGGATTGCTTTATTGAATATGTCGAGCGGTGCTACGAGGGCAGCACGACGGTGATAGCGGGCGGCGCCGGCGTGGGCGTGTCTGTGCAGCCATGACGGGGCGTTCGTCAGGGCGATCCCCTCTCCCCCCTCCTGTTCACCTTTGCGGTGGACTACGTCTTAGGCCAACTGCCCTCCCACATCGGAGCTCGGATACTTGGTCGCAGAGTCAACGCTGCGGCCTTCGCAGATGACGTCTTGCTGTTCGCGTCGACCCCGAGGGGCTTGCAGTCCCTCATCGATGCAGCAACCGCAGCCCTCGCACACCTGGGGCTGCAGATCAACGCCAGGAAGTGTTTCACCCTCGCCTTGGTCGCGTCAGGGCGCGAGAAGAAGGTGAAGGTGGTCGGCGACGTCACCTTCAAGGCAGGCATCACCACCATGTCTGCCCTGCGTGTGGGTGAAACCTTCCGGTACCTGGGGCTGCAATTCTCCACGGCGGGTCGCTGCGTCTTTAATCCACGACGCCACCTGGTGGAGCAGCTTGACGTCATCTCCCGAGCTCCGCTGAAGCCGCAACAGCACCTCCACGCCCTCACCAACGTGCTTCTCCCTGGCCTGTACCATGGGCTGGCCCTCAGCCGCACCTGGGTGGGTGCCCTGAAAGCTGCGGACATCACCGTTAGAGCCGCCGTCAGGAGATGGTTCCGCCTTCCGGCGGACACCCCTCTGGGCTACTTCCACGCTCCTGTTGCCCAGGGGGGCCTCGGCATCCCATCGTGCCGTTGGATGGGTCCAACCCTCCGTCGGTCCCGTCTCCTGGCGTTAAAGAAGATAGGGCCAGCCTGCGACGGTGCAGGCCTGGATGAGGTGCAGCGTGAGATCGAGGTGCTGGAGTGACACTTGACGTGGGAGGGCCACCTCCTCAAGTCGTCAACGCAGGTTGAGGAAATGTGGGCGGCGCGCCTACACATCGCCATTGACGGTGCGGCGCTGTCATCTTCTGCCGCCGTCAAGGGCCAACATCAGTGGGTCGCCGACACCAGTCGCCTGCTATCTGGGCGTGACTACATCGACGCCCTCCGCGCCCGCATCAACGCCTTCCCCACGAAGGCACGGCGCAGTCGCGGGCGGGAGGCGGACACCAGATACCGCGCGGGCTGCCAGGCCTTTGAGACCGCCAACCACGTACTACAGGCTTGCTTCAGGACGCACGGGTCCCGAGTTAAACGACACGACGCAATAGTGCGCTATGTCGCTCGTGGACTCGTGCAGAGGGGCTTCAACATTTCCGTGGAGCCCCACCTCCGTACACCTGAGGGCATCCGCAGGCCTGACGTGGTGGCGGTTAAAGACGGCATCGCCCGCGTGATCGACGCCCAGGTAGTCGGAGACCATCTCCGACTCGACTGGTGTCACTCCCAGAAGGCGGCCTACTACGACACGCCGTCCATCCGGCGTGCCATCTCCAACCTGCACCGTGACGTTGAGGAGGTGACTGTGTCCACCGCGACGTTGAACTGGAGGGGTGTATGGTCTCCAGCGTCGGCGAGTGACCTCACCGCCTTAGGCTTCCGACCCCGAGAACTGGCGGTACTGAGCACCCGTGTACTGCAGAGCTGCTGCAAGAGTTACAGAATCTACGGGCGTATGACGGCACCTAGGCTGATGGAGCGAGTCGGCGTCGGCTAGGCTGCTGGATATTCTCTTCGCCTTGACTCCTGGGGCCTGTCAACAGGAGGAAGAACCCGTCTTTGTTCCTTTGTTCTTTTGTATTTCTGTTTATTTGTGTTTTCTTCTTTATATACATAAGTTTGTGTTCGCCCTGTAAGTCCCCACTTCGGTGGTGGACATTGGCGAAGTACGCACCATCTTTGTACTTTACAAGTGTACTTATGTATTGTATTATTCTACGGAATAAAGACGGCTAGAAATAACCATCATTGCCTTTCCCCCTCCCCCTCCACCCCTCCCCCGCCCACCAAACTGCAGAGGTTTGTGTGTGTGTGTGTGTGTGTGTGTGTGTGTGTGTGTGTGTGTGTGTGTGTGTGTGTCTGAGGGTGGATGGGTGTGTATACAATTCAGAAGCAGACATCTTTGAACATAATATCATATTACCTAACGATCTTTGAACATGATGCCGATTTCGGGTAAGGTATACTGCAAATCGTCGAACGTGGCTCCGTTTTTGGGCAGTTCAGGTAATTGGCTGCCTCATTTAAACAGTATGCTAAGACTGAGTGGCCAGGAGGATGTGGGAGGGGGTAGGTGGTAGAGCGTGTGGAGGGAGAGCCGGAGCAGGTAAGAAACACAACTGGGTTGCTTCCGATACCTACGAAATTCTTTAAAAATTTGTAATTTTTTAAAAATACGTTTTCAATCCCATATCTACTTACATTCATACTATACAAGTCACTTTATAGTGCACGGCTGAGGGTACCTCGTACAACTATTAGTCATTTCCTTTCGCTTTCGACTAGCTAAATGAGTGAGGGAAGAAAGGACTGTCTACAGAGTATTCCGTAATTCCCGTTACAGACATATAGGACTTGTAGAGGAGGGTGAGTACATGATATTTTGACTGGGTACCCGTATCCGGCAGTATACAGTTTCCGAGCTGCAGACGTTTGAAAACATGTTTGCTATGTAGGTATGTAACACGGTAGTTATGGTAAGGGGCAGTTAAATCGGATCGGCTGATGCCATTAGACGTCTGTCCGTGATCAGGTTGGAGGCTCATTCAAGTGTCTGTAAGTGTTAGAGCGATATGGTTGAGTACAAGTTTGCAGAATAAACAGATATGATCCTTCTGAATGGCGAAGCTAACTGTAATGGAACAGGGACTCGTCGCCTTTATCAAGATCGTTCTCGACAACGTCCGACACTCGCATACCCTTTTTCCTACGGTTACGCAATGGCTTCGAGAAAGGGAACCTTACCGTCAACAGACATGAAAAAATGTTCAAATGTGTGTGAATTCCTAAGGGACCGAACTGCTTAGGTCATCGGTCCATAGACTTACACACTACTTAAACTAACTTAAACTAACTTATGCTAAGAACAACACACACACTCATGCCCGAGGGAGGACCTCCGGCGGGAGGGGCCGCGCAGTCCGTGACATGACGCCTCAAACCGCGCGGCCACTCTGCGCTGCTGGCAGACGACTGTGGTGCTCGAACGAGGTGCTGTACACCCGAATTCGAGTGGCAGCACTGCATCACGTTGAAGAGAACACGTCAACGAGTACACGAACAATTTCTTTGGCTATTAATGAGTAGAAATGTAAAACAAGTGACGTACTGGGTCACGCCTGATCAGTGACTTGTAAAAGTCGTCGAGTCACCAACATGTTTTCAAATGATTGCAGCACGTTAACGGTACTTTTCTGGACATGGATTCCAGTTCAAAATGTTATCTAGATACTGCCTTCCACAAGTCCTAGAAGTTTTTAACGGAAATATTCGAACACCCTGTATATGCCTCCGTTCAAGCCCTAGTTTTCCTTATCTTGTTTTCGTGGTCCTTACGCACAAGGTACGTTGGTAGCAATAGAATTGATCGGCAGCCGGCTTCAACTGACGGTTCTCTAAACTTTCCCAGTAGTGTTTCGCGAAAAGAGCGGCATCTCCCCTCCAGCGATTCCGATTTGATTTCACGGAGCATCTAAGTAATGCTCACATGTTGATGAAACCTACCGGGAAAAAATCTAGCTACACACCTCTGAATTATTTCGATATTTTCCTTTACTCCAACCAAGTGGGTATACCAAACACTTCAGTCGTGCTAAAGAATCGGTCACAGTAGTCTTGTATATGCTATCTCCCTTGTAGAAGAGCTCCTAAATTTCAGTCAGTTAACCTAAGTCGATCATTCATCTTCCCTGTTACCGTTCTTAGCTGCTCGATCCACTTCACATCGCTTTGCAACTTTATGCTTGGAATAACATAGGAGATAGGCTACAACCTCGTCTCACTCTCTTCGCAACCCGTGCTTCCCTTTATGCCCTTCAACCCTTCCTTATAACTGCCTTCTGGTTTCTGTACAAGTTGTAAATAGCCTGTCGCTTCCTGTATTTCAGCCCTGCTTCCTTCCGAATTTCTAAGAGATTATTCCAGTCAACATTTTCAAAAGCTTTCTCTAGATCCTGTGCTACGAATGCACGTTTGCCTTTCCTTAACCTACCTTCTATGATAAGTCATAGGGTCAGTATTGCCTTGCGCGTTCCTACATTCTCTGGAATCCAAACTGAGGTTCCCCGAAGTCGGCTTCCACAAGTTTTTCCATTCTTCTGTAATGAATTCGCATTAGTATTTTGCAACCATGACTTATTAAACTGTTAATTTGTAAATTTTCGCACCTGTCAGCAACTGCTTTCTTTGGAATCGAAATTATAATATTCTTCGTGAAGTCTGAGGGTATTTCGCCTGTCTCGTACATCTTCACACCAGAGGGAAGAGTGTGGTCATGGCTAGCTCTTCCAAGGCTATCAGTAGTTCTGATGGAATATCGTGTACCCCCGGGGCCATGTTTCGATTTAGATCTTTCAGAGCTCAGTGAAATTCTTTTCGCAGTATCATATCTCCCATCTCATATTCATCTATGTCGTCTTCCATTTTTATGATACTGCCTTCAGGTTCACCGCCCTTGTATAGGTCTATATACTCGTTCCTCCTTCCACGTTTCAGCTTCTCCTTCTTTGCTTAGTACTGGTTTTCCATGTGAGCTCTTGATATTCACACAGCTGCTTCTCTCTTCTCCAAAGGCCCCCTTTAACTTTCCTGCAGGCAGCATCCATCCTACCTCTGGTGAAATATACTTCCGAACCCCTACATTTGTACTCCAGCTATTCCTGCTTAGTCAATTTCACTTCATATCAATCTTATTTTTATACGTTTGTATTCCCTTTCGCCTCCTTCATTTGCTGAATTTTATATTTTCTCCTTTCATCAATTAAATTCAGTATCTCTTTTGTCAGCGTAAGATTTCTAATACGCCTTGTTTTTTTACCTATTTGCTCCTCTGCTGCATTCACTATTTCATCTCACAGAACTACCCATTCGTTTTCTACTGTATTCCTTTACCCTGTTATGCTCCCTCTGAAACTCTCAAAAACCTCTGGTTCTTTCAAGTTACCCAGTTCCCATCTCCTTAATTTCCTTCCTTTTTGAAATTTTTTCAGTTTTAACACACAGTTCACAACCAGTACGTTGTGGTCAGAGCCAACATCTGCCCCTGGAAAAGTCTTACGATGTAAAATCTGGTTCCCAAATCTATGTGTTACCATTATATAATCAGTCTTCCATGTATGCAACCTTCTTTCATGATTCTTACTCCATGTGTCAGCGAGGATTAAAGTATGCTCTGTGCAAAATTCTACCAGGCAGCTTCCTCTTTCATTCCTTTCTCCCAGTCCATATTCACCAACTATTTTTTCTTCTTTTCCTTTTCTTAATACTGGATTCCAGTCTCCCATCACAGTTTAATTTTCGTCTTCCTTAACTATCTTAATAATTTCTTTTAGCTCATCAGACATTACATCAATCTCTTCATCATTTGCGGAGCTAATTGGCATATAAACTTGTACTGCTGTGACGCGTGTGGGCTTCGTGTCTATCTTGGCTACGATAATGCGTTCACAATGCTGTTCATAGTAGCTTTCCACATTCCTATATTCTGATTCATTATTAAACCCACTTCAGTATTACCCCTATTTGATTTTGTATTTATAACACTGTACTAACCTCACCAGATGTCGTGTTCCTCCTGCCACTAAACTTCACTATTTCCCACCATATATTATTTCAGAGTATCCGTTTCCATTTTTAAATTTTCTAACTGACCTGCCCGATTAAGGGATCCAACATTCCACGCTCTGATTCATAGAACTTCAAATTTGTTTTTCCTCATGATCACATCCTCCTGAGTAGTCACCACCCGCAGATCCGGTTGGGGGACTATTTTCTCTCCTGAATATTTTACCCAAGAGGATCCCATCGTCATTTAACCGTACAGTAGAGCTGCATGCCATCGGGAAAATTTACAGCTGTAGCTTCCCCTTGCTTTGCCCCGCTGGTTTAGCCGAGAGCGCTAATGCGGTGCTTCCTGGACTGGGGTTGGCGCGCCGGCCCCGGATGGAATCCACCCGGCGGGTTAACGACGCGGGCCGGTGTGCCGGCCAGCCTGGATGTGGTTTTTAGGCGGTTTTCCACTTCCCACCAGGTGACTAACTGCGGTAAACTGATTGTATCCCGGGGGGTACGGGGTTGCGGCAGGAAGGGCATCCGGCCACCCCTTCCAACTAACCTTTCCAAATGCGATTGTAACCACGCCGACCCTGCGAAATCTGCGGGACAAAGGCGTCAGCGATATATGGTTTCCCCTTGCTTTCAGCTGTTCGCAGTACCAGCACAACAACACTGTTCTTGTTGATGTTACTAGGCCAAATCAGTCAATCATCCAGACTTTAGCCTCTGAAACTACTGAAAAGTCTGCGGCCCCTCTTCAGGAACCACAAAGTTTGTCTGGCCTGTCAACAGATACCCTGCGCTTCCCTCTGCTCATATGTGATGAACTCAGAGGCTCTGCCAGTTTAATTTACTTAAATATTGTTTGTCTGAAGTCTCAGTTTAACCTAAAATGTTTGTCTCATATGACTCCAATAACAACTGCGATTTTCTAGTCGATCCCATTTTGCTTCTTGTTACTACATCCGTTCCCTGTAGTCCTGTCTAACTGGCGCAGTCTGACCATCTTAGGAAAAACTCGTATAGTGTGTTTTTCGGGTTGATGGCGTGTGCATGTGTCTGACAGTTTTGTCTACGTTTGTATACGTAGATTTTTGTGAAGTTTATGTGTATTTGCGTAAGATAAGTCTTACGAAAATATAGTGCGGTGATTATTTGGATGTGGATTTGTATATACGTGCATTTGCGTGAGTGTATTTATTATTGTGTATGTCTTTGCATGTAGCTCACCGACTGACTGCATGTGTACATCTGCAAGTATAAGATGTTTTGTATGAGAGTGTTATTCTGTCAAAGCACACCGATATGTGTGTGTGTGTGTGTGTGTTTGCATGACCATCATACTGTTGGTGAATTTTTGCGTTTTTCTGAGTATTTAAACGAAGGAATGTTGCAATGTGGAGATACGTGAAAGAAAATAAGAGTCGGAATATACACTCCTGGAAATTGAAATAAGAACACCGTGAATTCATTGTCCCAGGAAGGGGAAACTTTATTGACACATTCCTGGGGTCAGATACATCACATGATCACACTGACAGAACCACAGGCACATAGACACAGGCAACAGAGCATGCACAATGTCGGCACTAGTACAGTGTATATCCACCTTTCGCAGCAATGCAGGCTGCTATTCTCCCATGGAGACGATCGTAGAGATGCTGGATGTAGTCCTGTGGAACGGCTTGCCATGCCATTTCCACCTGGCGCCTCAGTTGGACCAGCGTTCGTGCTGGACGTGCAGACCGCGTGAAACGACGCTTCATCCAGTCCCAAACATGCCCAATGGGGGACAGATCCGGAGATCTTGCTGGCCAGGGTAGTTGACTTACACCTTCTAGAGCACGTTGGGTGGCACGGGATACATGCGGACGTGCATTGTCCTGTTGGAACAGCAAGTTCCCTTGCCGGTCTAGGAATGGTAGAACGATGGGTTCGATGACGGTTTGGATGTACCGTGCACTATTCAGTGTCCCCTCGACGATCACCAGTGGTGTACGGCCAGTGTACGAGATCGCCCCCCACACCATGATGCCGGGTGTTAGCCCTGTGTGCCTCGGTCGTATGCAGTCCTGATTGTGGCGCTCACCTGCACGGCGCCAAACACGCATACGACCATCATTGGCACCAAGGCAGAAGCGACTCTCATCGCTGAAGACAACACGTCTCCATTCGTCCCTCCATTCACGCCTGTCGCGACACCACTGGAGGCGGGCTGCACGATGTTGGGGCGTGAGCGGAAGACGGCCTAACGGTGTGCGGGACCGTAGCCCAGCTTCATGGAGACGGTTGCGAATGGTCCTCGCCGATACCCCAGGAGCAACAGTGTCCCTAATTTGCTGGGAAGTGGCGGTGCGGTCCCCTACGGCACTGCGTAGGATCCTACGGTCTTGGCGTGCATCCGTGCGTCGCTGCGGTCCGGTCCCAGGTCGACGGGCACGTGCACCTTCCGCCGACCACTGGCGACAACATCGATGTACTGTGGAGACCTCACGCCCCACGTGTTGAGCAATTCGGCGGTACGTCCACCCGGCCTCCCGCATGCCCACTATACGCCCTCGCTCAAAGTCCGTCAACTGCACATACGGTTCACGTCCACGCTGTCGCGGCATGCTACCAGTGTTAAAGACTGCGATGGAGCTCCGTATGCCACGGCAAACTGGCTGACACTGACGGCGGCGGTGCACAAATGCTGCGCAGCTAGCGCCATTCGACGGCCAACGCCGCGGTTCCTGGTGTGTCCGCTGTGCCGTGCGTGTGATCATTGGTTGTACAGCCCTCTCGCAGTGTCCGGAGCAAGTATGGTGGGTCTGACACACCGGTGTCAATGTGTTCTTTTTTCCATTTCCAGGAGTGTAGCTTTAAACTGCCATGAATTTTCAGATCCGCTTACGCTCCACTATAACGTAAAAATTCATTGTGTAAATCAATAAGTAGTCTCGATAGCTTTAATTCCACCAGTGCCTCGTCTCCTACCTCCAAACTTCATCAGAGCACTTGCCCGCGAAAGGCAAAGTTCCCGAGCCAGAGTCTCGGTCCGACACACAGTTTTAATCTGCCAGGAAGTTTTATATCAGCTTATACTCCGCTGCAGAGTGAAAATTTCTTTCTGGAAAGATCTCCCCGGCTGTGGCAAAGCCATGTCTCTGCAATATCCTTCTTTCCAGGAATGCTAGTTTCGCAGGAGGGATTGTGTGCAGTTTGGAACTTAGGAGACGAGGTACTGGCGGAAGTAAAGCCTGGAGGAATGATGGTGAGCTTTGCTTGAGTAGCTCCGATCAGTCCGGTTTTCGTAGCCGTGCAGTGCGGACGAGTTGTTGTTTTCCACCTGCGGAGCGCGCGAGCTCGCGTTTGTTTACTTTCAGAAACCGTCATTTGCGTGTCGCTTATGTGTAGTAGAACCGTGGCCAACCATTTTAAAAAATCAACACTACGATTCATCTTCTGCAGCGACTATTCCCGACTAAAGACCTTGGAAGTGGGACTATTCCTACGAGACGCTGCAAGGCCGGCCGCTGTGACAGAGCCTTTATTTCAAAGTCTTTTCAATTACAATCTTGGATATTTAATGGGTATCAGAATATAAATTCAATATCATTAAGCTAAACAAATAATATCAGTAATCATATTACCATTTTAATAATACATACTTAAAGTCAGCCGGCCGTTGTGGCCGAGCGGTTCTAGACGCTTCAGTCCGGAACCGCGCTGCTGCTACGGTCGCTGGTTCGAATCCTGCCTTGGTCATGAATGTGTGTGATGCCCTTAGGGTAGTTAGGTTTAAGTAGTTCTAAGTCTAGGGGACTGATGACCTCAGGTGTTAAGTCCCATAGTGCTTAGAGCCATTTTCAACTGTCGACCACGCAGGCTTGGGAATACGGACCACACGAGTTTTCGAATTCCCGTTCGAGCTTCCGGCGGAAGACGTTATCGCTGCTTTCCGCCCCTATGCTACTGTACATGGCCACAATGCCGAACGCTGGGCGCAATTCCAAACGTACCCTGTTCTTAACGGTGGCCGGCCGGAGTGGCCGTGCGGTTCTAAGCGCTACAGTCTGGAACCGAGCGACCGCTCCGGTCGCAGGTTCGAATCCTGCCTCGGGCATGGATGTGTGTGATGTCCTTAGGTTAGTTAGGTTTAATTAGTTCTAAGTTCTAGCCGACTGATGACCTCAGACGTTAATGCGCATAGTGCTCAGAGCCATTTGAACCATTTTTCTTAACGGTGTATGACAGATCTCCACCGCCACGTGCCATCTTACCTGCAAATTAGCGGGTGCAGCGCGGTTGTCATATACGACGGCCTACCCAAGACCTGTTCCGGGTGCGGCAAAGAAAGCCACCTCAGATCTGAGTGTCTTCAGCGACGAATCACCCAACTGCCAGCCGCTAACGTGGCGCCTCCGACTCTGACGACGGTTTTACCGATCACCTACGCATCGGCGCTCTCTTCTCCTCCCACAGACCGCCGTCTGTCGGATCATGCACCGGTGACCCTTCCTGCTGCTGTGGATACCGCCGGGGTCGACGCGTCAGGCTCACAACCTGACGCTACTCCGGCACCAATACAAACAGCGATGACTTCCGATCCCCTCCCGGCCGATGATATGGACGCCGCTTCACTTAAATCGTTCCCCGACGGCCTTCTTCCCAGACCCCCGCGACTCCCTCCCGTCGTCCGACACAGAGGGACGAACACGCAAACAATGTTCACCTAAAAAGGCGCACGAGGAGGCGCCGTACCGTCTAGGAACCTCCCCCTGAGGCTCCAAGGCTACAGAGGCCGTCCGCCTCGTCGAGGCCTCGGAGAACCTGCTCGACGACACGAATGACGACAACATGACGCCGGATGTGGCTGTTCCGGTGCCTACTCTACTGGCTCGCCCACGTGGCCCTGAACCAATGGACTCCACCGTTGCGACTGTCGCCAAGAGGTCCTCCGCACCTACAGACTAGGTGAAACGTAAAAACAGCGCAACGACAGCACCCACGATGGCGTGACGACGTCGATGAAGGCACAGACTACACGCTGGGGACGGAGTTACCCCAGACGAAGACCTAATTACGCAGCCGATAACGCCGACTGATGGCGTACGGCATGGCTCGCCGTTGGCTTGCGTCTCTTCACCCTCCGATGATGGAGATCCCCTCCATGGCCGGACACGACTCCAAACCTATTGAGTAGCGACGATCAACACTAACACCATTAGATCCCGCGTGAAACTTCAAATGCTGAGAGAGATGATATGGGCATCGGACGTCGGATTTCCACATCGCACTACTACAGGAAGTACACTTGGCCATAATTCCAGACCTCGCGGGACATAACACTTATCCTTCTCCTGGTGACCACCACGGACGTGGCGTTGCCATCTACGTCCGAGAAGGTATTCCAGTTGCAGATACCACATACCTTCCATCCGCCAGACGCATGGCCGCCACTGTCATGGGGACGCGTATTGTCAACATTTACGCTACGTCAGGCTCCACCCGCAGACGCGACAGGGCACACTTCTATTCAGAAGAAATTACCCCTTTGTTTCTTTGGCGCTGCAACCATTACTTGCTTGGGGGTTATTTTGTGTCCAGCACCATAAGGATCAAATGCCCCACTACAACATTTGTCAAGAACTGTGTCTTGTCTTCCGTGATCTGTTGCTCCGCGACACTTGAAAAGTTCGGCACGGCGACGCACTCGGGCATACTTAAGAGACGAGTCACTCCGCGAGCCGCCTTGATGGGGTTTACGTCTCTCGGGAACTCACACCTGCTGCCCAAGGTGCAGAACCTTGGCCCTTGGCCTTTTCGGACCACTGTGCCTACATCTGCAACATTCTCCTGCCGCAACAAGCGGTCTGCCGCAGTCGTGCACCGTGGAAGCTAAACACACCCCATCTTCATGATACCGAATGTCTTCAACGCGATGCCGAGACTGGGGCCACCTGTGAACGTCACTTACCCTAGTACTGCACAACCTTGACTTGGTGGCTGGAATGTGCCAAACCTACTTTTCGACGTACCTTGATTGAAAATGGCAAGGAAGTAGCTGCATCGCGCCGGCACACTACCGACTATTCCTACGCCGTTCTTAGCGGCCTGTACGCCCAGTCGCCCTCCCCTGAAACCCAGAGGGAACGCAGCAAGATTGAGGCACAAATTGTAACTTTGACACGCCGTATACTGCAGGGGGCAGTGGTGCGAAACCGACGTCAAGATTCGGCGGAACAAGAACGTCTCACCATGCATCATATTACCTCCGACAGGAAACATCGAAGGTAACGACTCATAACCGAGATCTACACCTTTCGCACCCAGCAATGTCTTTGTAGACCACTACCACACAACGTACTAGAAGGAGACTACCAACAACAGCGCTGAGGAGTTTGTGTTACCACACGTAGCTCGAACCCCCGCCGGTGACGAAGCGGTCGAGCTGATGGAACCAGTTACGCGTGACAAACTCCACGACGCAATCAACAAAGGTGCTCAGAATAAGTCACCTGGCGTCGACGAATTACCGATACAATTCTACCGCGCTTTGGTTCAAATGGCTCTGAGCACTACGGGACTTAACATCTGTGGTCACCAGTCCACTAGAACTTAGAACTACTTAAACCTAACTAACCTAAGGACATCACACACATCCATGCCCGAGGCAGGATTCGAACGCGACCGTAGTAGTCACGCGATCCCACACTGAAGCGCCTAGAACAGCACGGCCACACCGGCCGGCTCTACCGCACTTTCCTTGCGCTAATGACGTCACGGTAGACGACGATGTTTCATGAACTGTTTACCATGGGGATCGTCGTACCGCCGTCCATTGTCAAGGGAATTATTATACCCATCCGCAAACCAACACCGGGAGTGATGACAGCACGTTACCGTCCCCTATCTCTGCTTAACGCAGACTATAAAATTTTTGCACGACTCCTGGCTACGCGATGCCGCAAGATCCTGCCTAACATTCTACCCCCAGAACAGACAACTCTGGGTGACTCAGTTAGTACAAACGGACACAGGAGAATGTCGCCATTTAACTGCACTGGCAGCGGGGTGCAGATTCCGCGCCGCGGTGGTTGCCATTGATTTTGATAGCGCATTCGACAAGATGCGGCATCATTTTCTTTTCTCAGTAATGAGCCAAACGGGTTTTCCACCCGCCTTTACGGCACCGCCGAATCGCTAATTCAAGTCAATGACCGTGTGGCGGGACCAGTGACCATCCAGCGTTCCATAAGGCAAGGTTGCCCACTTTCGACCCTACTCCATGTTATAAACCTGGAGCCATCCATCGGGAGTTTGACGAGCCAACTTTCTGGTCTCACTTTGCGACAGCACAGTTTTTCGGTGTCATGCGTATGCGGATGACGTCCTTCTCTTGGTCCGATCACGGAATGAAACACAAACGGTGCTTGATTTGATATCAACGTACGGAACTGCACCGGGCAGTAACATGAATGTGACTAAATCCACGGCGATGTCCATCGGAGGGGGCCTCTCACACGAAGACTTAGCACCTCTCCCATGTGTACAGAAACTACGATATCTTGGTATCATTTTCACCACCACCGTGCGCCGCTCGGCTGCCATCAGTTTTCGGCGTACACTCCAAATTATCCGCACGGTGGTGCGACAAAATCCCCTCCGCCAACGTGTCGAATACTTCAATCAACATGTGGCGTCCAGAATGGTCCACATCGCACAGGTACTCCCACTGGCATCAACTACTGGCCGCAGCCTCCAGGCTGCGTTCGGATACTTTCTTACTGGCGGTACGCTCATTAAAGTCCGCTACGAAACGCTCACCTTCCCCACGCGAGCGGGAGTCCTCGGCCTTGTCAATGTGAGACTCCGAGCGGCGTCCTGTACATATCCATCATGCACAAGCAGTGGAACGGGGGCCCTCCCTTACGCGCAGCTTGCTGGAAATTCTTATACCCGCGACAATAACGCCACCAATACCAGTCGGACTCATCAAGCACCATCTGACGCACATTTCTGATTTCATCGTCGACTTCAGCTATGCTCATACTCACGTACCATGCACGCGTCTTCCCCGACGTCAAGATTTTTACACCCCTCTGCTTCGTTACATATCCAGCAACAACATCGAACTCAAACTTCCATCGACGCGGTGGCCCACGATTTGGCGTCATATCCATCAGCATTTCCTTCCCTCCAACGTCCGGGCAACATGGTACCACGTCGAATGTGGCAAATTCGCCACAAATCAACATCTTCACGCCATCAGACTAACGGAATCTCTGCTTTATTCAGTTTGGCACCTCATGGATGACAATGACCACCCACTGACTGTTGCTGCCACCAGTGACATCTGGAAACTTGGTCGACAGTCCGTTGACTGTTACCTCGGCGTTCCACCAGATTCGATTCACCAGTGGACTTTTATCCATCCTGAGGATACTTATTTCCCCGCCACAAAAAATCATGCGATTGTATGGGTCAAGGGGTGGACGATCACTTACATGTGTAATGGTGTCGACAAATCACTCCTTGATTTCTGGCAGTACCTACAAACCGCCCACAGTGAAGTTGAGTACCGACCGCGCTACTGCGTCTTCTTCGCCAATTACCTACACGCGATCTTTACGTCACCCCCACTCAGCTGGGAGGTGCCACATGCGGACGACACTCCCGTCCTCCTGCTAAAATCTGAGACTCGCCGCACTACATTTCTCTATATTGTCCCCTCCTCCTTGGCTTCCACCCTTCAACATGGCTCTGAGCACTATGGGACTTAACTTCTGAGGTCATCAGTCCCCTAGAACTTAGAACTACTTAAACCTAACTAACCTAAGGGCATCACACACATCCATGCCCGAGGCAGGATTCGAACCTGTGACCGTAGCTGTCGCGCGGTTCCAGATTGTAGCGTCTAGAACCGCTCGGCCACTCCGGCCGGCTTCCACCTTTCTTTCGGGCGCTTCTTCCTTGTAGTGGTGCCTGGGACACCGTGTCCAGGCCTCGCATGCCCACTCTGCCTCCAAGGTCCACCTGCCGAGCAGATGCCTGCAAGTCTTATCATACCCCTGCACATTATTCCCCTTTTGTCAATGGCCTCAAACCTCTTAGCTTACTACAGTATAATTGTTATTATTTTTTCCGACACTTTGTTAATAAAGACTTTTTTCGCCCTGTTCGAGTGTACTGTCTCGTATTGATTCCGCCGGAAGGATAGCCTTTCTGTTGTCTTTATGCTACTACAAATAAAGATATTTTGTTTACTTACCCTGTTTCCGTCAGAATAAATACGAAAAAGAAAAAAAAATAGATGGTAGAGGACTTGCCCGCGAAAGGCAAAGGTCCCGAGTTCGAGTCTCGGCCCGGCACAGTTTCAATCTGCCAGGAAGTTCCATATCAGCACACAAACCGCTGCAGAGAGAAAATTTCATTCAGTAAGTAGTCTCCTACTAATCCTGATCATTTGGTGCACGACGAAGTCATCTTCCGTAATTGACACTTGTGGAAATGAACGATGAAACCAAATCTAGCAATAAGGCGAAAAAATGACATCAAAACTAAGGTCAGGAACACAGTTCTGATGAGTAGAAGTAATGAGGTAATGAGTAATGCTTGTAAAAGAAAAAAAATGTTAAAATAAGACGAATTTGTGAAGTAGGTGTAATATTTTCACTTGCAGTTTTCTATAATATTTATAACTTAAGAATTTTTTTTTTAACATGAAACCGATTGCTGTCCTATGCGTAAGATAGTGTTCTTATATGGAACTGTCACATAAGGCCGATGGGATGCATCAGGTTGCGGCATAAAATAGTCTACTGATAGAAGCATAATAATGGAGAGAAGTTTCACTTAAAACTTAATCATAATCAACCATACTTCGCTACAAGTGGTTGGAACGACTCATCAACTGGAAGGTAAAAATGATGTGTTATTAAAGGATGATTTACCAGTTAAATAGGGTAAAATTTGGCTGTTGCATCTGCCAGACCTTTGAAAGAAGAGGGAATGTCAAAAACTGAATGAATTTGTAATATAGGGAACTGACATATAAAGACTGTTAAGTAATAACTAGGTGTTTTCAGTTAAGAATCAAAATAAACACTTCCATTACAAAATTGCATTAGCTACAGAAACAAACAGCAATTCAAAAAAGAATGACGTTATTAACCCCTCCTTGAAATTCCAGTTATGTTATCAAGTGTTCGAAAGGACCACCGTCTACTGTAGGGGCGGCCAAAGGAATCGGCTCGCTGGCCGTACCCTAGCACAAGTGCCATAGGACTCAACCTGGCTACACACATTTTCCCACCGCCACAGCACGCTATCTGGGAGAGGATCGGGAGAAGAGGGCGGAAACTACGAACGTGCTGCATTAAAACGACATTGTGGTCGCACTGCATACGGCTTGGTTTTATGCTTAAGATTTCTCAACAACACAGATAATAAACAAAACAAATTGTCACTATTATTTAATTTTTTTGACGCTCTGAAGACATTAAATAATTTTTATCTCGTACAGACTGCCGGCACATGGACAGACGCAGACAATTTTACAGATTTTCGCACCCTCGTTGCCACGTAATCGTGGCTTACTGAGTTTAATTGTCACGTATTGAGTTTCACAATCGGAAAAAGATCTTTCACATACATATGTTGATTGAAACATTGTAGCATTATTGCAGCCTCATTATGGAGCTGTGGAAACTCTACTTGAGAAAAACAAATTAGATGTCCTGGACAGTTTTATCGTAAAAGGATTTGTCTTTAAAATGAGAATTACACTGCAGAGCAATCAGTTACATCTGCACATTGACAAGGACGCTTTCAACTGAAACGAAAACGGTTACTGGAACAGCTTGAGAACAGATGTATGATTGGCGGTGTCTCAAAAACGTTTAGGAAACTATCCTGGTAATTCTTTCAAGGCCAGAATGAATTCGTCAAACCTTTTCTTTAACACCAGTGAGTTTATTGAAATGGAGCGAGTTTTTGTCAGAACCTGTCCTACCACAACGAGATTTTCTTTCTTAAATGCATCTCAATGAAATCAGGAATAAGTGGTTTCTCACCTTGAAATGTCTCACTGTGGACAATGTCCAATTAAATCCACTTAAAATGCGAGGTCGGCAGTCCATTCTGGATGTTATAATTTTCGTTATACCATATTTTTACGTCATAAATTAAACAACAGCGTGTTTTAAATCTAAAAACTGTTCCAGCCAAGCCCGTTTGACTTAACGAACGTACTTTACAATAATGTCAAAAGTTTCCATGCTCTTAGATCAGTTCTGTCAAAAACTATTGTAGCTGACAGTCGAATAATGCATGGGAGATCAGAAAAGTTACTATTTGCGTGATCAATTTCTTCACATACTCCATGCTTGCAAATTTTACCAAAAGGGCTTCTTGATATATAGAACAATGACTCCCGCCTGTCGGCCATGTTTTTCGCTCTTCCTTTGTCAAATCAATTTTTAAATTGTTTGTGCTTGGTATTACAGTGATAAGCCAAAACATTATGACCATTGCCCACCACAACGTTGGATGCCGCCCAGTGGCCTAGCGGGCGCGTGACGTAGTAACAAATGTACATAAGCGGAACAGACACGGGCGGGGGATCATACTGGCAAAAATATGGACTGAAAATGGGGAAATGCATTTAAGTAAGCGATTCTAGCAAAGGAAAGATTATTATGACGTAGGATCTGTGAACGAGTATCTCGAAACGGCGAAGCTGGTCGAGTGTTCACGTACTACTGTCGTGAGCATCTACAGAAAGAGGTATAGGGTCAGTGAAATTATGACTAGGCGCTAAATGGCTGGACGTCCTGGACTCTATAGAACGTGGGATTCAGAGACTTGTCCACTCTGTAAAGCAGGATAGATGGCGATGTGTGGCATCTCTGCCGAAAGATCACAATGCTGCTGCACGCAAACGTGTTTCGGAGCAAACCTTTCATCGTACATTGTTGAACACGGGCCGGCCGGGATGGCCGAGCGGTTCTAGGCGCTACAGTCAGGAACCGCGCGACCGCTACGGTCGCAGGTTCGAATCCTGCCTCGGGCATGGATGTGTGTGATGTCCTTAGGTTAGTTAGGTTTAAGTAGTTCTACGTTCTAGGGGACAGATGACCTCAGAAGTTAAGTCCCATAGTGCTCAGAACCAATTTTGTTGAACACGGAGCTCCGCAGCAGATCACCCTTACGTGTTCACATGTTGACCCAACGACATCGTCTATTACGATTCCAATGGGCACAGGACTATCAGGATTCATCGGTGTATAATGTCGATTCATAGCAAATTCGCTGTAGCTGTCTATTAGGTGACTGCATAATAGATGTTGAGAATTCAGCGCTGACACCACTATTCTTCCAAACTACTGCGACAAGTTGAGCTAGGTCACGATGTAAACAGAAGGCCAACCAAGGAGTGTGGGTGAGTGGTTCCGTTCCCGTTTAGAGGCGTTAGCGACACATTAATATCTGCTATAACATTTATTTGTTGTTCATCGTGTATAGAGTTGCAAGTGTCTTTAGAGCAGCTGTCGGTGGCCGGGCGTAAACACGTGTGTCGCGGAGAAGTCGTGACGATGCTCCGCAGATCAGTATCACGACCACGTGCTGTACTAACGACAGTGTGGGACGAGGAGGCGTAGACCTTAGAACGTTCCACAGTACAGTACAGTAAACAGTCCGTCATGCAATCAGGTGAAGATTGTCGTCCAGGATGTCGGTTTTTGTGGAGGCAAGGAACTGATCAGTCATCATGGATCGACCATGACTACAGAAGATGCTCACGAGTCGGTCAGGAAGCTGTGCAAACGCACTACGCCTGGCCGTTGGAGGTGGAAAATTATGATCGTCCACAATGACAGCCTACTGTGTTTCAGTGAAACCACAACGTGATAATGGCCTTCCTGCAACCTGCTTGCTAACTTCAACTCCGAGATGCAGCCAACCAGATGCATACCAGAGCCATGGTCTGCTGTAGCTGTCTACTGGGTCATCAAAAACGAGAAGACTGGAGTGCTGCCGGCCATTGTGGCCGAGCGGTTCTAGGGGCTACAGTCTGGAACCGCGCGACCGCACAGCAGTTAAGTCCCATAGTGCTCAGAGCCATCTTTCATCTACCGCCGTGAGGTCGAGTCCTTAACTTACTGGAAGAAATTGAAATTCTATGCAATTTGAACCAGAATTCACTATACAAATTAACGCGCTAACCACGTAAAACAAACGGTTCTATTGAGTAACCATAAGTTTCTTAATTAATATGTCCCAGGTTTAGACCTACTTCTCTTAACTCCCATTCGTTCATCAGGTCTTTCTCATGAATCATCTTTCCATACTGGTATTATTTTGTCTAACAAAGGGAGCTCAGTCCGACTATATTAATTTGCCTTTTGCTCCTAGCATCGCTAACTTATATTTTAGATTTCTATGATGGTTTTTATAGTTATATATTCTTATATACAGGATGAATCTCCTAAAATTAGCATCGCAAATATTTCGGAAATTGAAAGTGCTATTGATATACGGTTTTCACAGAACGGAGTGGTAGTTAGGGACTTGTATTGTTCGCCAATAAACAAACTGTAGTAACACTTAGAAAGTGTATTTTTGTGCAAACACACAATTTTTAAATGGAACAATGCCTATTAACATTAACAAACTAAATGTAGGGTAAATTAGAATGTCAATGGATTTGTCGCAGGATTTTAGTGGGAGTCGTTCACGAGATGTATTCTGAAAAATTTCCAATCCGACACTTGTACAATACCTGCAGTAGTACATATTAAAGAACAACAGAGGTGCATACACTAGTTATATGGACTCTGACGAGGCAACTGATCAACACAGGTAGTGTTTAAAATGATCACCGGCAGCGGCAGTACACGCTTACAATCTGGTATCGAACAGCTGCTGCACCTTTCTAGCATTTCAGCGGAGATGTTGGAACAGGCTGCAGTAATACGTTGTAGCATGTCATCGAGTGTAGTTGTTAAGTCATTGTAGACAGTGCCTTTCTGCTTTACCCACAGAAAAATGTCTACAGGCGCCAAATCGGGGGAACGGGCCGGCGAAGGTACACGTCCTCGGCGTCCAATCCAACGATTTCGAAACAATTCGTGAAGACATGGTGTAGTACTTCGTAGATTATGGGCTAGACAGCCATCATGTGGGTACCACAGGTTCCTCCTAGTCTGCAGAGGAACATCTTCTAGCGTCTGTGGAAGATGGTCTGTTAGGAGGCTACTATACTTGGGCGTGTTCAGTGTTCCGGCTATGAAACACTGGCCTATGAGATGACAGTTCATTATCCCACGCCATACCTTTATTCTCGATGGACGCTGGCGTTCCACCCGAAGAAGGACTGTCCGGAGACCAATAGTCCATGTTTCGGCGCTTCACCACTAAACTTCATAGCTAAACAAGATATATGATACCTGGACTATCCTGTCTTAATACCCATGTAGAGAAGTTAACACGATTCCCATAATCCTTTCTGTGCAGGTGTGGTAGGGACGGAACGTATGTCGATGGAGAATTCGTAGGACACTTGCCTGACTCATTCCACTTCATTGTTCGATTCCGAGGGAACCGATGTGTGGATGAACTGCAACAGCAGCGAGAACATTATTTTCCCCCTCTTCTGTCGTCACTTGTTTCCTTCTGTTACGTTGTCTAGGTGTTACACTACCACTTTCACATAACTGGTTGGAGATGTTGATAAATAATTGCCTAAATGGTTGACATCTGCCAGGATATCTTGCTACATACACCGTACAAGAACGAACTCCATTGTTCCTACACGCTCCACTCACCAGGAGCGTTTCAGCTTTTCCTGCAATGCATAGTCCACTCACGACCTACACCTTGGACTCTCACCCACTAACTGGCTAACAAGTCAAAAAGCAGTCAAGGAACACGCAAGCACAGTGAAAGCAAACATAAAAACATCGTACCTAGCAACTACGCAGGTTGAACAACACAAACAGGTGTCGGTGTAAAAACGTTTCTAAGTACGATATCTCTTAAACGACTCGCACTAGAATCCAGCAACAAACGCTACTGACGTCCTGGTTAATGCCAGTAGGCATTGTTCCATTTAAGAAAGTGTATGTTTGCACAAAAATACGATTTCTAAGTATTATCATCATCTGCTTATTGGATAACTACATGAGCCCCTGATAACCAATCAATTCTGTGGAAACTGCACATCAATAGCACTTTCCATCTCCGCAGTATTTGCGATGCAAGTTTTTGTGAGCCCATAATATAAGCTACATATAAGATGACTCATTTGGTGTATTTCTTGCATCGTTACTTTTTATCATTCTTTTTATTATTTAATCCTCTGTTCACTCCTTTGGCTTGTGCACCATTGCCTTGTGGTCTATTATGGGCATATTTTTACAAGTCTATGAGGTTCAGGAACATATTTTTACAAGTGTCTGTGTTTAGGCTGATTTTCCTCCAATTCGTTTACTTTTTCGCCTCCATACCGTTGTTCTACTACATCTACATCTACATTTATACTCCGCAAGCCACCCAACGGTGTGTGGCGGAGGGCACTTTACGTGCCACTGTCATTACCTCCCTTTCCTGTTCCAGTCGCGTATGGTTCGCGGGAAGAACGACTGTCTGAAAGCCTCCGTGCGCGCTCTAATCTCTATAATTTTACATTCGTGATCTCCTCGGGAGGTATAAGTAGGGGGAAGCAATATATTCGATACCTCATCCAGAAACGCACCCTCTCGAAACCTGGCGAGCAAGCTACACCGCGATGCAGAGCGCCTCTCTTGCAGAGTCTGCCACTTGAGTGTATTAAACATCTCCGTAATGCTATCACGGTTACCAAATAACCCTGTGAAGAAACGCGCCGCTCTTCTTTGGATCTTCTCTATCTCCTCCGTCAACCCGATCTGGTACGGATCCCTCACTGATGAGCAATACTCAAGTATAGGTCGAACGAGTGTTTTGTAAGCCACCTCCTTTGTTGATGGACTACATTTTCTAAGCACTCTCCCAATGAATCTCAACCTGGTACCCGCCTTACCAACAATTAATTTTATATGATCATTCCACTTCAAATCGTTCCGCACGCATACTCCCAGATATTTTACAGAAGTAACTGCTACCAGTGTTTGTTCCGCTATCATATAATCATACAATAAAGGATCCTTCTTTCTATGTATTCGCAATACATTACATTTGTCTATGTTAAGGGACAGTTGCCACTCCCTGCACCAAGTGCCTATCCGCTGCATATCTTCCTGCATTTCGCTATAATTTTCTAACGCTGCAACTTCTCTGTATACTACAGCATCATCCGCGAAAAGCCGCATGGAACTTCCGATACTTTCTACTAGGTCATTTATATATATTGTGAAAAGCAATGGTCCCATAACATACCCCTGTGGCACGCCAGAGGCTACTTTAACGTCTGTAGACGTCTCTCCATTGATAACAACATGCTGTGTTCTGTTTGCTAAAAACTCTTCGATCCAGTCACACAGCTGGTCTGATATTCCGTAGGCTCTTACTTTGTTCATCAGGCGACAGTGCGGAACTGTATCGAACGCCTTCCGGAAGTCAAGAAAAATAGCATCTACCTGGGAGCCGGTATCTAATATTTTCTGGGTCTCGTGAACAAATAAAGCGAGTTGGATCTCACACGATCGCTGTTTACGGAATACATGTTGATTCCTACAGAGTAGATTCTGGGTTTCCAAAAACGACATGATACTCGAGCAAAAAACATGTTCTAAAATTCTACAACAGATTGACGTCAGAGATATAGGTCTATAGTTTTGCGCATCTGCTCGACGTCCCTTCTTGAAGACTGGGACTACCTGTGCTCTTTTCCAATCATTTGGAACCCTCCGTTCCTCTAGAGACTTGCGGTACACGGCTGTTAGAAGGGGGGCAAGTTCTTTCGTGTACTCTGTGTAGAGTCGAATTGGTATCCCGTCAGGTCCAGTGGACTTTCCTCTGTTGAGTGATTTCAGTTGCTTTTCTATTCCTTGGACACTTATTTCGATGTCAGCCATTTTTTCGTTTGTGCGAGGATTTAGAGAAGGAACTGCAGTGCGGTCTTCCTCTGTGAAACAGCTTTGGAAAAAGGTGTTTAGTATTTCAGCTTTACGCGTGTCATCCTCTGTTTCAATGCCATCATCATCCCGGAGTGTCTGGATATGTTGTTTCGAGCCACTTACTGATTTAACGTAAGACCAGAACTTCCTAGGATTTTCTGTCAAGTAGCTACATAGAAAAAAATGGTTCAAATGGCTCTGAGCACTATGGGACTCAACTGCTGAGCTCATTAGTCCCCTAGAACTTAGAACTAGTTAAACCTAACTAACCTAAGGACATCACAAACATCCATGCCCGAGGCAGGATTCGAACCTGCGACCGTAGCGGTCTTGCGGTTCCAGACTGCAGCGCCTTTAACCGCACGGCCACTTCGGCCGGCTCTCTGTTTAATTGCTCGAGGTAATTTTCGGATAGTGCACTCAGTATAATGTCACTCGATGCTCTGTCCCTACCACCCGTCCTAAACATTTGAGTGTCCCAGTCTATATCTGGTAAACTGAAATCTCCACGTAAGACTATAACATGCTGAGAAAATTTATGTGAAATGTATTCCAAATTTCCTCTCAGTTGTTCTGCCACTAATGCTGCTGAGTCGCGAGGTCGGTAAAAGGAGCCAATTATGAACCTAGCTCGGTTGTTGAGTGTAACCTCCACCCACAATAATTCACAGGAACTATCCACTTCTACTTCACTACAGGATAAACTACTACTAACAGCGACGAACACCCCACCACCGGTTGCATGCAATCTATCCTTTCTAAACACCGTCTGTACATTTGTAAAAATTTCGGCAGAATTTATCTCTGGCTTCAGCCAGCTTTCTGTACCTATAACGATTTCAGCTTCGGTGCTTTCTATCAGCGCTTGAAGTTCCGGTACTTTACCAACGCAGCTTCGACAGTTAACAATTACAATACCGATTGCTGCTTGGTCCTTGCATGTCCTGACTTTGCCCCGCACCCGTTGAGGCTGTTGCCCTTTCTGTACTTGCCCAAGGCCATCTAACCTAAAAAACCGCCCAGCCCACGCCACACAACCCCTGCTACCCGTGTAGCCGCTTGTTGCGTGTAGTGGACTCCTGACCTATCCAGCGGAACCCGAAACCCCACCACCCTATGGCGCAAGTCGAGGAATCTGCAGCCCACACGGTCGCAGAACCGTCTCAGCCTCTGATTCAGACCCTCCACTCGGCTCTGTACCAAAGGTCCGCAGTCAGTCCTGTCGACGATGCTGCAGATGGTGAGCTCTGCTTTCATCCCGCTAGTGAGACTGGCAGTCTTCACCAGATCAGATAGCCGCCGGAAGCCAGAGAGGATTTCCTCCGATCCATAGCGACAAACATCATTGGTGCCGACATGAGCGACCACCTGCAGATGGGTGCACCCTGTACCCTTCATGGCATCCGGAAGGACCCTTTCCACATCTGGAATGACTCCCCCCGGTATGCACACGGAGTGCACATTGGTTTTCTTCCCCTCTCTTGCTGCCATTTCCCTAAGGGGCCCCATTACGTGCCTGACGTTGGAGCTCCCAACAACCAGTAAGCCCACCCTCTGCGACCGCCCGGATCTTGCAGACTGAGGGGCAACCTCTGGAACAGGACAAGCAGCCATGTCAGGCCGAAGATCAGTATCAGCCTGAGACAGAGCCTGAAACCGGTTCGTCAGACAAACGGGAGAGGCCTTCCGTTCAGCCCTCCGGAATGTCTTTCGCCCCCTGCCACACCTTGAGACGACCTCCCACTCTACCACAGGTGAGGGATCAGCCTCAATGCGGGCAGTATCCCGGGCAACCACAGTCGTAGTCCGATCGGGGGATGCGTGGGACGAGCTGGCCGTCCCCGACAAACCCCCATCCGGACCCCCACAGTGATGCCCATTGGCAACAGCCTCAAGCTGTGTGACCGAAGCCAACACTGCCTGAAGCTGGGAGCGAAGGGATGCCAACTCAGCCTGCATCCGAACACAGCAGTTGCAGTCCCTATCCATGCTAAAAACTGTTGTGCAAAGAACTTCTGAACTAATCTACAGAGAGCGCAAACAAATCGACAAAATTTAAACGGTTATTAAAATACAAGACTGCCTAGTAAATGCAGTAATGCTGCTACTTGCGCACTGCTGACACACTGCTCGGCGGCGGAAGGAGACTACGCGATTTTACACTATTCAGGTACTAAAACGCGATGCTACAACTCTCAAATACTATAATACGCCCGAAATTTATGAATTAAACAATGCAAGTACCAAAAACACGCAAAGAAATTAAGAACTAAACTATGTAACAAATGAATGAGCTAGGAGTATACGACTTGCTGCTGCAGCTGCTTATCCAACGGCGGCAGGGAGCACACTGACTGTGACCAACCGACACTGGCCGTTCAAAACAAAAACAGAAGGCAAACGACTACGCGAATTTACACTATTCAGGTACTAAAACGCGATGCTACAACTCTCAAATACTATAATACGCCCGAAATTTATGAAAAACAATGCAAGTACCAAAAACACGCAAAGAAATTAAGAATTAAACTATGCAACAAATGAGTGAGCTAGGAGTATACGACTTGCTGCTGCAGCTGCTTATCCAACGGCGGCAACGCGCCTCCAGCCTTTCAGGGTGACCTTCCACTCAGCCGTAGTTAGCGTTCGTGCTGTGCGGCTGCCCGGCGGCGGCCAGTGTCAGTATGGTGTATAATGCACGGCACTCAGCCTTATGATTTTCGTTTGTTATTTCGTTACTTACAGTACTATACTCACATTTTAGATTTGTGATGGCTTTTGTATATTTTACTTTACTCCACTCGAGCCCGTAATACATCATACTTGTGACGATTTACTTAGCATGGTCTATTTTAAAATAAATTTTTGCCATTCTTGTTAGGTTTTTATCCTTATTTTCATCCATTTTGCCTATGTACCATTGTCTTGTTACCTAAAAAGTCACATGTTATCACATGGTTCAAATGGCTCTGAGCACTATGGAACTTAACAGCTATGGTCATCAGTCCCCTAGAACTTAGAACTACTTATACCTAACTAACCTAAGGACATCACACAACACCCAGTCATCACGAGGCAGAGAAAATCCCTGACCCCGCCGGGAATCGAACCCGGGAACCCGGGCGTGGGAAGCGAGAACGCTACCGCACGGCCACGAGCTGCGGACTGTTATCACATGTTTGAGAGGTTTTTAGCATAAAGGCATACCACAGTTCGCTCATATTCAATTACGTTTTTAAAAGAAGTATTATAATCGCTCAGACCAGTCAGTACAGATTTTCTATATCTTAGCTGATAACGTCAGTTTACTTGCTTGTGCAGCGTTGACGCTTGGGCCACACCGCGCCTCCAGACTTCCAGGGTGACCGTCCACTCAGCCGTAGTTAGCGTTCGTGCTGTGCGGCTGCCCGGCGGCGGCCAGTGTCAGTATGGTGTTCGTTTTCAGTTTCTGATTCCTTCGTCCCACCCGCACCGACGTTATAGTTTTTGGTCAGTTTGATTGTTAGAGCCTCCTTTTTTTTTTTTAGTTCGCCCAAGATGCAGTGATTTGGAGCTCTTGCACTGACGACCCGACCGTATGTTGTGCGTTACCGAATATAATAAGTGGGTCGCATTGCATCGGTAGTCTACTCATCTGGTTTTTGCAAATAGGTTGCGTTACATTTCTCCGCTCCTCTCCTTTGTATGTTACATTTTCATACGCTTCAAGATGGAATTTTAAAAACCCGAAAACATTGGTAGTTTGAATAAATATTCACCGGCCGCGGTGGCCGAGTGGTTCTAGGCGTTTCACTCCGGAACCACGCGACTGCTACGATCGCAGTTTCGAATCCTGCCTTGGGCATGGACGTGTGTGATGTCTTTAGGTTAGTTACGTTTAAGTAGTTCTAAGCTCTAGGGGACTGATGACCTCAGATGTTAAGTCCCATAGTGCTCAGAGCCATTTGAACCATTTGAATAAATTATTGGTACCACTGAAGCGGATCTCTCTTAATAATTATCTGGAAAGGAAACTAATGCAAACCCTTGTACTTCCAATTATTACACTACTGGCCATTAAAATTGCTACACCAAGAAAAAATGCAGATGATAAACGGGTATTCATTGGACAAATATATTATACTGGAACTGACATGTGATTACATTTTCACGCAATTTGGGTGCAGCATTCCTGAGAAATCAGTACCCAGAACAACCACCTCTGGCCGTAATAACGGCCTTGATACGCCAGGGCATTGAGTCAAACAGAGCTTGGATGGTGTGTACAGGTACAGCTGCCCATGCAGTTTCAACACGATACCACAGTTCATCAAGAGTAGTGACTGGGGTATTGTGACGAGCCAGTTGCTCGGTCACCATTGAGTAGACGTTTTCAATTGGTGAGAGATCTGGATAATGTGCTGACCAGGGCAACAGTCGAACATTTTCTGTATCCAGAAAGGCCCGTACAGGACCTGCAACATGCGGTTGTGCATTATGCTGCTGAAATGTAGGGTTTCACAGGGATCGAATGAGGGATAGAGCCACGGGTCGTAACACATCTGAAATGTAACGTCCACTGTTTAAAAGTGCCGTCAATGCGAACGAGAGGTGACCGAGACGTGTAACCAATGGCACCCATACCATCACGCCGGGTGATACACCAGTATGGCGATGACGAATACACGCTTCCAATGTGCGTTCACCGCGATGTCGCCAAACACGGATGCGACCATCATGATGCTGTAAACAGAACCTGGATTCATCCGAAAATAAATGACGTTTTGCCATTCGTGCACCCAGGTTCGTCGTTGAGTACACCAGCGCAGGCGCTCCTGTCTGTGATGGAGCGTCAAGGGTAACCACAGCCATGGTCTCCGAGCTGATGGTCCATGCTGCTGCAAACGTCGTCGAACTGTTCGTGCAGATGGTTGTTGTCTTGCAAACGTCCCCATCTGTCGACTCAGGGATCAAGACGTGGCTGCATGATCCGTTACAGCCATGCGGATAAGATGCCTGTCATCTCGACTGCTAGTGATACGAGGCCGTTGGGATCCAGCACGGCGTTTCGTATTACCCTCCTGAACCCACCGATTCCATAATCTGCTGACAGTCATTGAATCTCGACCAAGGCGAGCAGCAATGTCGCGATTAGATAAACCGCAATCGCGGTAGGCTACAATCCGACCTTTATCAAAGTCGGAAACGTGATGGTACGCATTTCTCCTCCTTACACGCGGCATCACAACAACGTTTCACCAGGCAACGCCGGTCAACTGCTGTTTGTGTATGAGAAATCGGTTGGAAACTTTCCTCATGTCAGCACGTTGTAGGTGTCGCCACCGGCGCCAACCTTGTGTGAATGCTCTGCAAAGCTCATCATTTGCATATCACAGCATCTTCTTCCTGACAGGTAAATTTCACGTCTGTAGCACGCCATCTTCGTGGTGTAGCCATTTTAATGGCCAGTAGTGTAATCAAAGCTGCAAGGCCTATCTCAGAAAGCTCACTACGCGTAGAAATGGTTATGGATGCCTGTATTTGTTATATCTTTGATGTTTGACTCTTTGATCGTGTTGCAGCATCATATGCACAGCTGTGCTGTCAGCGTGCTGAAAAGCGCAGAGATTTCCACATTGGCTGTATGCTCTACTGTCTTAGCATCCAACAGTGTCCCTCATCACCCTCCTGAACCTTAACGCTTTTGTCTGAACAACATGGCATAGACGCCTGTTTCCATCAGAGAAAAGTCCTTTCTGTTCAAATCCATCCTACAGCCATTTTCTCGAAGACCCTGTTAGCCGCAGTAACTCGACTCTCGTATAACCACTCGCATTATACTAAAGAACTGAACTACACTGCCAGTTTCAGAAGACAGTTAATGACATCTCTACTAAAACAAAAATAAGGATTATCACTGTCCATATATGGACTCGTTAGCCTTGTACATCCTTTTTTCCGACCAGACCTATTTCTTTCCCCACTACTCTTAGCTGGTGCAGTCTCCTTAAATTTTCTTTCCCAAAAACTCGCTATGCCAGAAAACATCTATCTCGTACATCTCTAAATCACTATTATTATTATTAGTAGTAGTAGTCTGACTACTATTATATTGTATGGAATTGGGGACCTAGGAACGACGGAGAGGCTTAGTCCCCGTCGTAGCCCTCAGTGGTTCATAACCCCCCCACAGCAGGCTACAGCAGTCCACTCACCCCACCGCCGCCCCACACCGAACCCAGGGTTATTGTGCGGTTCGGCCCCCAGTGCAACCCCCCAACCCCCTCCGACCCTCCTCTCCGGGAACGTCTCACACCACACGACTGTAACCCCTAAGTTTGCGTTGTTGCGTGGTAGAGTAATTATGGTGTACGCGTACATGGAGAAAGATTTTGTGCAGCAGTCACCGACATAGTTTAACAGAGGCGGAATAAGGAGAACCAGCTCGCATTCGCTGAAGCAGTTTGCCTTAGAAACCATCCACAGACTGGTCGGCACACCGGACCTCGACACTAATCCGCCAGGCAGATTCGAGTGGCCGGCCGCTGTGGCCGAGCGGTTCTAGGCCCTTCGGTCCGGAACCGCGCTGCTGCTACAGTCGCAGGTTCGAATCCTGCCTCGAACATGGATTTGTGTGATGTCCTTAGGTTAGTTACGTTTAAGTAGTTCTAAGTCTAGGTGTCTGATTACCTCAGATGTTAAGTCCCATAGTCCTTAGAGCCATTTGAACCATTTTTGATTCGTGCCGGGGACCGACCGACTTTCCCGCCCGGAAAGCGGTGCGTTAGACCGCACGGCTAACCCATTACTATTAGTGGCAGCAGCTGTAGAACTCCAAATGCTGCTGGTATTAACTTTATTGGTTCAGTCTTATTAGCTCACATTGCCACTTCTGACACTCAAATCACTATTTACTATTAATACTATTTGTCGTACTAAAATTGTTATATTTAAGGAAACTTTGATAAAAAAAACGGTACTGTACGTGTGAAACCCTGGTTCGATGTAAGAGAGGGCGTGGTGGCCCTAATCAGGTCAGGTTAAATAAATAAATAAAATATTACGCTCTGAAAAAGAGTGGGGAGTGGTACATCATGCAGTCTGTGTGTGTGCGTGTGTGTGTGTGTGTCTGTCTGTCTGTCTGTGTATGTGTTTAATTATTACCGTCTACTGCCATCTTGAATTTTTTTTTGAAATTTACACTGATATAGCTGTCGTAGGAACTGTTGCTCATCCCTTATGTTTTGACGTGAGACGTAGTTAATTTTTTACTTTATAATGTTGATGGGATGATTCTTGGATTCGTCCGACTGTATCGCTATGAGCTTCTTGTATCAGAACATTCGCATATGCAGTATGATGTTCTAGATATTGTAAAATATCATTGACAGAAACCATTGTAGAAGCCCATTGCCTCCAAGGATACAAGGAAATTCCCTTTTGAGTATGATTTATACGCGTGTTGGTACAATGGCACTGGTGCTTACAAGAACAATTGCAGTTTGGTTAATGGCGTTTATCACTATTTGTTTCTCTGAATTGTACCAGATTAACATTCTGGTTACGTTCGTTGCTGTTGTTAGTATGATTAGTGCGTTTAAAATTCGTGTTTGGGTTATATTTACTATCACAATTTTTAGTATTATTATTTCTATATTGGTTATTTTGCTATAAACGTTATCCGTCCCGTTCTTTGCACAGTTTTCAGCCCAAATGCTAGGGTTTGGCGTTGACGCGAGTGGCCGAGTTGCAGTGCATGTTGTAGAAAAATGGTGTATATCCGATGCACTATATTTTAGTTTTATTAGGACAGTTAAGGGCTCACGTCCACTATTGCATTACAGTTGGCTACAAATCACATTGATCAAACACATTTATGCTTGTTGAGATGATTAATACGATTGATCATGTACACTTGAATTCAACTTTCTTCTGTTACGCCCACTGTAAACCGTTGCGCTCATAAGTAAGTTTTCACTCCCTACCTAAATTTCCATGCGTTCTTCGCAATTAGATCGTATTACTATTAATGATTCATGGGTCGAAACTTTGTATACGAGTGGGCATTTATTGCAAACCGGGCCATGTCCGGATTTACTCTAACAGGTAATTCAAATCTAAAACCCTGCAATACACTTACAATGTTCATTGGTAAAGATGATTATTCGAATAAATAATATATTTTCCAGATATTTCATCAGAATCGGTGACTGAATTCCTTGCGTCTTCTTCAAACGTCCTGGTTAATCTGCTGTTGAAGTAACACGTGATGGGATGGAAGTTTCCTGCGTACACAATGTGAACCACGTTGGGCCGGCTTAATCCAGTGGCAATCGCAATTTCGATGGAGACAACAGGTGGATTATGCACAACAGTTGTCAGAATATGTATTTCGTTCACTTCAGTCGTTGCAGGTTACTTTCTTACCCTCTGTGTAGTATTCCTGGAACAGTGTTTTGCACATGCAATGAATTGTCATTCGTAATGGGCACAGTTTGTCGGGATACCTTTGACCATACGGCTCAAATTCTCTATTCTCGTTTCTTCTGTGTTTTCCACATCGATGTGACATGAGTAGTTCCTCTTTGTTCTTGAAACAAATACCTTTTTTTGAACTAATTAGTATTCGAATTACATGAATGACACAGAATGAAATCTACGTTTAAATCGATACGCGGCAGTGCAACGCGCTGTTTCATCCATGTGGACGTGACATACTGTATTTCCATATTTGATCATGATATCACAAACATCTGTACAAACCAACAAACGGTTTCATGTTCAAAACAAATAAATCACCACTTATAACTACTGTAATTCTTAAAAAGAGTAATAATCTCATATAGGAGAAAGAAAGGTCTTTGAATTCGTCTCTTTTAGAACTACGATAGTGGCAGCTGAAGGTACTACATTGTCATTTCAGAAATCGAAGCTCATACGTGTATCTCTGTAATTTACGTGGGAGGACACTATACGTCGTTTATCGATGATTGTTCACAATTAATCTGAGTGAAAGTGGAATTCGGATATTTTAAATAGCCCCAGAAACATTTGAAGGTCAAGCTTAGCTGAATCACCCTGTAGAGATACAGTATACATAAACAGGGTGAGGCGCCTAACTTCTTCACCTCAAATTACTTTTCATCAGCTAAAGACACATATAATCTGTTTTCACCCATGAAATAACCTGAAAGGTGTTCTCGCAACTTTTTTTATAACTGAGATGCAGGCATTAACTTCGTTTTGTTGGCCACTATGGACCACTTGAGTCATTCCATGTTCTTTGAAGGTTGGACTACTTGCTTCTTGTGCTCAGCCCAGTACTTTTTCATTCTTTCCGAACGCAGTTTTCTTAGCTCGTCTGAAATCTCTATCCGTTTTCCGTGCGTCATTTCTGCTGAAAATTTACTATTCATAAGGAGTGTGTTAATTTCGTTTTTGTTCTCTGCATCACTAATTCTAAGTCAGACTGCTTCAAGATCTTGCTGAATTTCCTTGACCCATAGTCCTCCTGTCTTCTTTCTGAGACTTCTCATCACTAGTTGTTTTAAAATCATGTTGTCAGGCAGTCGTAAGACATGAAAGAAATATGAGATTCTTTTCTTCTTCATTCTGCTGGTGATTGGACCCATCTCACAATAGACAATATCATTATGGAGGATTCTCCAGACTCCATCAACTTGGGATGTTTTGCTGATGCTTGTTCTGATAGTTCTTCATTAAGTCTTGAGAAGTTGTTTGGTTCTTCTTTCATTTTTCATTTGGAACAGAGTTTCACAAGCATAAGCTGCTTACGGGAGAGTTACAGTTTTGTAATGTTCGATCTTAGTGTCTATTGACAGGAATTTATTTTTATATGTTGACCAGGTTAGAAATTGTGCTTTTTTCAATTTTTTGGTTCTATTTATGCATGTTACTTTCTCACCCAAGGTGTGCAAAATAATTTCTCCAGGATATATCAGTTGTAGAACTATATTAATTTCTTGATCATTTATGAAGATTTTATCTATGCAAAGAGGTTTCATGGGCATGATTTCAGTTTCCTCAAAGGATATTTGTAATCCTATTTTTGATGCAATATTCTGGGGACTTGTGATCTAAGCACAAACTTCTTCCATGTCAAGGGCTAAGAGAGCTAAAACATTAGGAAACCCTAGGCAGTTTGCTCTTATTGCGGGTTTCCTCCAATTTTGATTTTACAAGGATTTTCGTTTTGGCAGGTTGTCATGATGTAATCGATTGCCACACTGAAAAGCAGTCTGGGATGGAGGCCACATGATCTAAGGATTTTTAGAAGTCTGGGTCTATGAACACTGTCATATGCTTTTTTAAAATCTATTAATGAGATGAATAACTGTTTCTTTCTATACTCTATTAATACTTTCAGGCTAAGAATTTTGTCTGAGCAGCTTCTGTATGGTCAAAATCCTCCTTGATATTCTTCAAGTTGTGGTTCTAAAATGTTTTTGATCCTATTGTAAATTATGTGGAAAAAATGTTGTATGTGCAATACAGAAGGGTTATTCCTCTATAATTATCTGGTGTTGTTCTACCTCCTTTTTTAAATAATGGATGGATTATTCCTGAGATTCAGTGCTCTGGAATTTTCTCTGTGATCCACATTTCTATTAGATGTTGGTGGAGATTTATGACCGCAGGTTTTCCAGCATTCTTCCAGATTTCTGCAAATACATGGTCTTCACCACATGCCTTGTGATTTTTTAGTTCCTGAATTGCGACCTCTACCTCATGTATAGTTGGTGGATCTATTAGGTCTCGGGTAGTTAAAATAGGTGCTTCAGTGTCTACTTGAAATGCTTCGTTTTCATTATTTTGCTATCGAAATTCTGTTATTTTTTACCGCCAGTGTAGCAGATCATGACGAGATAAACGTATTTATCTAACTCCTTCGTAGGTCTAACAAGAAGTTGAGGAATACAGATACGTTGAATATAGGAATTTTAGTGCTGTTGTTGCGGCCATTCAGTGGCCAGCCAGCCTAAAGTTTACGCCACACGTCAGGTAAACTTGCGGCGCTGGGTTAAGACGCAGTGTCATACTTTTACGTTAGATTGTAAAAGATTAGCCATTTTCGCGCCAAAGAAAATATTACATCGCTGGAAAGTCACCCTGCTGGCATTAAGACGGGACAGTTAAATTAAAAATGTATGTCACCTTAACGGTGCTTTAATGTAAGCTGATAATGTGGCCCCATGATGCCGGGATGTAGTATACAAATATGCTCCATCATTAAGTACATATAAAGAATGGAATATGAAAGTGTTTATTAAGACATTCTGTACTTTCTCATAAAATACTTCATACTTATAATTTATGTAGGATCCGGTAACGGTTGTTAGGCGGTGCGGTGTAGAGCATTCGCCAAAAGCAGCCCAGTCACTAATGGAAAAGATGAAGCGCCACTGATGGGAGGCTGAGTCGCTAATTTCAGCCCCAACATACAACACACTCGTGCATTTTATTCTCCATAATGGTTCATTGCAGTGGAATATTATCTCCCTATAGCTTTCACCGCTGTTTTCGTTATACTCCGTTATTATCTTTTATGTTAGAAAAAGTAATAAAAAATTAAACCAGAAGAGTAAGCTGTAGCCCTGTCACTTATTGCGCGCTCCCTCCCGCCGAAGGTTCGAGTCCTCCCTCTGGCATGGGTGTGAGTGTTGTTCATAGCGTAAGTTAGTGTAAGTCAGTTTAAGTAGTGTGTAAGTAGGGACAGATGACCTCAGCAGTTTGGTCCCTTAGGAATTCGCACACATCTGAACAAGAGTAAGCTGTAGACTATTACAATTAGGGTGACAATAATTTTAGAGGAAGTACAAATATTTGGTATTGACTTTGAAGGCTGTGTACAGAGAAATTAACTAAAATTTAAGTTCTGAACACCACTGATAAAATTTTCTCGGGCTTCCAGCAGCGTCCATTGATTTAAAATCCACGAACTTTCGGTCGAGTTCTCCTCGGTCATTGTAAAGTGGTGACTGTCTAATGATTGCCAGTGCCGTCCTTATAAAGCTGCACTGTCTTAAGTGACGTGGCTGGTGGTCGCTCCAGCACCATGTACGGTAATGTATTCATCGCGCTCTTGTCGCACCGGCATCAAATTTCCGATGGCCAGGTTCCAAGCTGTACTTAGCTGCAGGCCGCTGTCTTTAGTGAGGGTGTTGTCAGAAATTTTTAAGTCGATTTATTCTTTTGACGTGTCAATTCCGTTTGACCATACCACAAATGTATCGTCCACATAACGCCAGAAGTAGAAAGGATGGAGACTTGCCGACGGCAGTGCTTTTTCCTCAGTTCTTTCCATAAAACAGTTGGCCAGCATTGGAGACACTGAACCTCCCCCCCCCCCCCCCCATGGAGTCACAGTCCACTTGTTCAAAATACTCGTTATTAAATAAGAAAAAAGTTAAGGAAAGTACATGTTTAAACAATGCCACAATGTCTTGCCCAGACTTGCTGCTGATAACCCCTTCGCAGAGGTACTTTCGTAAATAAAGGTACAACATCAAAATTAGCCGAAAGATCCGACGGATGAAGTTTAAGTATCTTCAAGTCTTCTATGAAGTCCTCTAATTTCTGGATATGATGGTCGCATTTCCCTATGAGAAGACCCTTCGTAGTATCTACCGCGGACTGACTCAATGAGTTATATTTGCAGGTCACAAGCTGTCGTAACCCTGCATAACGCTGTTGTGTCGTCCGCTCTCTGATCACAGAGCACATGTGACCTCATATACCGACAGTCTGCGTGGTGAGCTACCATACCTAAGAACGGTGCTCAAACATAATTGTTGTTCTGACAGATGCGCAATGCATTCCGGTCAAAGCAGGTTCTATGTCAGGATGTAAACGAATATGCGCCAGCAGCCACTGCAACGGCCTTCTTGCCGTATTTTGGGGGATTGTCTTCAAGAATATTAAGAATCCTATAGAGAGAGAAAACTTTAAGTGTGTTTTTCATACACCAGCAAATAAAAAGCTTTTTGTGTCCGGTCAAAGACGATGTTGGCCCTAGAAAGCGTGGTGTACGTAAGGTCCCACGCCAATGTGGAAAATCTTATATTGGACAGACATGTCGAACCGTGCAAGAAGGTTGTATTGAAAACCATCGTCATACACGCGTGGGCCAACCTGTTAAACCAGCGGCAGCGGAGCACTCCCAAAGAACTGAGTGTCGTATGTGTAACGAGGAGGCTGAATTTTTATCCTCAGCGTCATCTTTCTCGGGTTGTATTTTTAAAGGAGGCCATACATGTACGTATGGCATACAATTTTGTCAGCAGGGATTCAGGTGTTCAGCTAAACACTGCCTTGAATCCAGTGCTGCTTGCTGTTAAAATAAAACGTAAGCAACAAGAACTTCCGATTCATGACCCGACGCGGCGCCATTTCGGAGATTTAATTCAGCTTATAACCACAGGAGCAACCTGCATCGCCGTTATTGCTCACGGTGCTCGAGCGGAAGGCCCATTTTTGGTATTGTGAGCGCTGCATTCATCCAACTGATGGGTCTCCCCCCTCTTGCGGATTCCCTGCTCCTCGTCTGATACATTTCGATGCCGCCTCGCGTCGTGTTTCAGAGATAACAGCAACTTACACCACCAGGAGATGTCTAATACTTGTATCGATGAAATATTGTGGGGTTTGCACAGTATTCTCTGGCGGCAAACCGGAGAAGTATATCTGCAATAGATCCGTTTGAGGGAGGAGGAGGAAACTAGCGGTTAACAATCCGTCGAGGAACAAATGCTCGGATTAGGGAAGCATGGGGAAGGAAATCGGCGGCGCCCTTTCAAGGACACCACCCCGATATTTGCCTGAAGTGACTTAGGGATATCACGGGGAACCTAAATCAGAATGGCAGGACGCTGGTTTGAGCCGTCGTCCTCCCGAAGGCTAGTCCATTGTGCTAACCACTGCGCCACCTCGCTCGGTCCAGATCCGTTGGGAAAGCCTGAGAAGTCATAAGAGCTTTAAAATTTTGCTGTTAAAATTATAATTCTGTCATAAATGGCATGGGACTTGGAAGAGCAGTGGAAAGGAATTGGATATAGTCTTGGAAAGAGCTTATAGGACGACCATGAACAAAATTAAAACAATGGTAGTGAAATGTAGCCGAATGAAATCAGGTGATGCTGAGGAGACTGGATTAGGAAATAAGACACTAAAAGCGGTAGAAGACTTTTGCTATTCGAGCAGATAAGTAAGTGATAGCGGCCAAAGTAGAAGAGATATAATTATCAGACAGTCAATAGCTAAAAAAAGGTATTTCAGAAAAAGAGGAATTTCTCAACATCTAATACAAATTAAAATGTTAGGAAAAATTCTCTGAATATAGTTATCTGGAGTGTAGCAGTGAATGGAAGCGAAACGTAACTGATAGGCAATTCACACAAGAAGAGAATGAAATGTTTTGAAATATGATGCCACAGCAGAATGCTGAAGACAAGATTGGTAGATCGGTTTACCAATGAGGAGGTACTGAATCTAACTGGGGAAAAATGACTTTTCTTCTTTTGGCACAACCTAAGAGAAGGGATCGTTTGATTGGACATATCCTGACACATCAGGGAATTGTCAGCTTGGCAGTGGAGGTAAGTGTGTGTGGGAAAAGGGGGAGGGGAGGCATGAAAATGTAGAGGGTAACCAAGGTACAATAAGAAGGTTCGAATGGATGTACACTGAAGCCCCAAAGAAACTGGTATAGGCACGCGTATTCAAATACAGAGAAATGGTTCAAATGGCTCTGAGCACTATGGGACTCAACTGCTGCGGTCATAAGTCCCCTAGAACTTAGAACTACTTAAACCTAACTAACCTAAGGACATCACACACATCCATGCCCGAGGCAGGATTCGAATCTGCGACCGTAGCGGTCGTGCGGTTCCAGACTGTAGCGCCTTTAACCGCTCGGCCACTCCGGCCGGCAAAATACAGAGATATGTAAACAGACAGAATACAAAACGTCAGGCGGCGACTCCTATACAGGACAAGTGTCTGGCGCAGTTTAGACCGGTTACTGCTGCTACAATGGCAGGCGCCGGCCTGAGTGGCCGTGCGGTTCTAGGCGCAACAGTCTGGAGCCGAGCGACCGCTACGGTCGCAGGTTCGAATGCTGCCTCGGTCATGGATGTGTGTGATGTCCTTAGGTTAGTTAGGTGTAATTAGTTCTAAGTTCTAGGCGACTGATGACCTCAGAAGTTAAGTCGCATAGCGCTCAGAGCCATTTGAACGATGGCAGGCTATCAAGATTTAAGTGAGTTTGAAAGTGGTGTTATAGTCGACGCATGAACGATGGGACACAACATCTCCGAGGTAGCGATGAAGTGGAATTTCTCCCGTGCAATCATCTCAAGAGTGTTCCGTGAATCTTAGGAATCCGGTAAAACGTCAAATCTCCGACATCGCTGCGGCCGGAAAAAGATCCTGCAAGAACGGGACTAACTACGAATGATAAGAATCGTTTAACGTGACAGAAGTGCAACCCTTCCGCGAATTGCAGCAGATTTCAATGCTGGGCGATCAACAAGTGTCAGCGTGCGAACAATTCAACGAAGCATCATCGATATGGGCTTTCGGAGCCGAAGGCCCACTCGTGTACCCGTGATGACTGCACGACTTAGAGCTTTACGTCTCGCCGGGCCAATAAACACCGACATAGGACTGTTGATGACTGGAAACATGTTGCCTGGTCGGACGAGTGTCATCTCAAATTGTATCGAGCGGATGGACGTGTACGGGTATGGAGACATCCTCATGATTCCATGGATCCTGCATGTCAGCAGGGGACTGTTCAAGCTAGTGAAGGCTCTGTAATGGTGTGGAACGTGTGCAGTTGGAGTGAAGTGGGACCTCTGATACGTCTACATACGACTCTGACAGGTGACACGTGCGCAAACATCCTGTCTGATCACCTGCATCCATTCATGTCCGTTGTTCATTCCGATGGATTTGTGCAATATCAGCAGGACAATGCGAGACCCCACACGTCCACAATTGCTACAGGGTGGCTGCAGGAACACTCTTTTGAGTTTAAACACTTCGCTGGCCACCGAATTCCTCAGACATGGACATTATTAAGCATATCTGGGAGTCTTGCAACCTGCTGTTCATACGAGATCCCGACCCCCTTTTACTCTTAGGATTTATGGACAGCCCTGCAGGCTTCATGGTATTAGTTCCCTCCAGTACTATTTCAAACATTAGTCGAGTCCATGCCACTTCGTGTTGCAGCACTTGCGTACTCGCGGGGGCCCTACACGATATTAGGCAGGTGCATACCAGTTTCTTTGGCTCTTCAGTGTATTTTGCAGAGGTTATGCGGAGATAAAGAGGCCTTCACAGGATAGTATATCGTGGAGAAGTAAATCAAACCAGTCTTCAGGTTGAAGACGGCAACAGTAACAGCTGTTATGCCTAAACAGTACACGTCAATCATTAATTTACTTTAAGTTCAAATGGTTCAAATGACTCTGAGCACTATGGAACTTAACATCTGAGGTCATCAGTCCACTAGACTTAGAACTACTTAAACCTAACTAACCTAAGGACATCACACACATCCATGCCCGAGGCAGGATTCGAACCTGCGTCCGTAGCAGCAGCGCGGTTCCGGACTGAAGCGTCTAGAACCGCTCGGCCTCAACGGCCGGCTGACTTTAAGTATGTATTATTAAAATGGTAATATAATTACTGATATTATTTGTTTAGCTTAATGATATTGAATTTATATTCTGATACCCATTAAATATCCAAGATTGTAATTGAAAAGACTTTGAAATAAAGGCTAAGAATATTTTATTCATATGCCAATGGCATTAGGATGATACTGGATATTAAAAATCTGCAATAGAAGAACTTTAGAGCAACAGCAACAGTCCGTATAGGCATCAGTAAAAATTACTGCTTGCTATTACTCCTCAGCAGTCAAGACACTTTGATACCGTATACAGAATGTTTGGGAAATACTTTTAGACAATTTCTCACACAAAACAGTCGAAAAGTTCTCCATTCTAGAACAAAAGTGAACGGTTAACGTAATTTCGTCCAAGATCAAATTGAACAAGTGAGTTTTTTTTCTTTTTTCTTCTTTTTTCAGTCACCAGTCTTCTGACTGGTCTGATGCGGCCCACCAACCTCTTCATGTCAGAGTATCACTTGAAACTTACGTCCTCAATTATTTGCTGTATTCCAATCTTTGTCTTCCTCTACAGTTTTTGCCCTTACAGCTCCCTCTTATACCATGGAAGTATTTCCCTGATGTCTTAACACATGTCCTATCATCCTGTCCCTCCTCGTTGTCAGTGTTTTCTACATATTTGTTTCCGATTCTACGCAGAATCTCCTCATTCCGTACCTTATCAGTCCACCTAATTCTCAACGTTCGTCTGTAGCAACACATCTTAAATGCTTCGTTTCTCTTCTGTTCCTGTTTTCTCACAGTCCATATTTCACTACCATACAGTGCTGTACTCCAAAGCTACATTCTCAGAGTTTTCTTCCTCAAATTAATAATAGTAGACTTTTCTTGGACAGGTATGCCCTTTCTTCCAGTGCTAGCATGCTTTTGATGTCCTCATTGCTATATCCGTCATTGGTTATTTCGCTGCCCAGGTAGTAGAATTCGTTAACTTCATTTTCGTGAGCATCAATTATGATGCTAAGTTTCTCGCTTTTCTCATTTCAGCTTCTTCTCATTACTTTCGTCGTTCTTCGATTTACTCTCAGTCCGTATTCTGTATTCATTAGACTGTTTATTGCATAGCAGCAGACCACGTAATTATTCTTCACTTTCACTCAGGATAGCAATGTCATCAGCGAATCGTATCATTGGTTTACTTTCATCTTGAATTTTAATTCCACTCGTTAACCTTTCTTTTATTTGCGTAATTGCTTCTTCAATGTACACATTGAACAGAAGGGGCCTGCCTTACACCATTTTAAATCCGAGAACTTAATTCTTGGTCGTTCACTCTTATTATTCACTCTTGGGTCATGTACACACTGTATATTAGCCGTCTCTCCCTATAGCCTTCCCCTACATTTCTCAGAATTTCGAAACTCTTGCACAATTTTACAATGTCGAACGATATTTCAGGCCGACAAATGCTATGAACGTGTCTTGATTTTCCTTTAGTCTTGCCTCCATTATCAACCGCAACGTTCGAATTACTTCTCTGGTGCATTAACTTTCCTAAAGCCAAACTGATCGTCATCTAACACATCCTCAATTTTCTTTTCCATTCGTCTGTGTATTATTCTTGCGAGCTTTACAATCAGTAATTAAAAATAATTTTGTGAAAAACTCCTTACAAGTCAGTATTCTAATTCACTCACTGTGTAGTCGATGGTGATGTACCGCAATGTAGTCAGGTTTATGCTCGACTTTTGTGTATATTTGAGATTAATTTCTGTCGATCATTCCACATTTGTACTAGAAGTGAGTTACCACATTAGTGATCCGTTTATACATGGCTGGATATTCATTTTGTGAGAAGGTAGCTATGATTTTTATGTAAGACTACTTAAGCGGTAATAAATGCGAGGCTGCACCAAAATGCATTTTCAGTCAAAAGACAGCTGCCCTTGTTTATCGTTGTGTTCCGATACGGAACCTATAGCACCATAAGAGGCGGATTAAGGTAGGGCAAGTTACAGGCTGTCGAAGAAGATCTGTATACCAACAGACGACATATCGCTGTACCATATGATACATCTCATAATACTGCATTAAGGGAAAAATGTCTGTATCCGCATCATCTTAAACACGTGCTGGATATTCCTCTTGTCAATAACCGATTAGAGGAGAACCTTTTCAGTGATTTTTGCACAATCAGCGTATCATTTGATGGCGATATTTCGAAGAGAACAGTTTTTGTTGGCGCATGAAAATCCTCAAGCTACAATAAAAACTAGACAACACCACTTTAAACTTCACGCGTGGTCTGAGATTATACGTAACTGCCTGGTACGTCAAGCTACTCTTGCAGTACGTGTAACAGATGGTATCTACACGGATTTTATTTAGAGCTCTCTTCCAGACTCTAGAACGTTGAAGAATATCGTTTCATAAAAAAAAAAAAAAAAAAAAAAAAAAAAAACGAGCCGAAGCATTTATATTTATGTACATTTGTCACTCGTGTGAGAAATCTGTTCCAAACATTTTTAAGGTGTTTCTATCACCAAATTCATGTAATGTGATGATAGTAAACTGCAGGAGCGTCTATAGAAAGGTCCCAGAACTGCTCTCATTAATGAACAGTCACAATGCCCACATAGTACTAGCGACGGAAAGTTGGCTGAAACCAGATGTAAACAGTAATGAAATTCTAAACTCAGATTGGAATGTATACCGCAGAGACAGGCTGGATAGTGAAGGAGAAGGCGTATTTATAGCGATAAAAACTGCAATAGTATCGAAGGAAATTGACGACGATCCGAAATGTGAAATAATTTGGCTGAAGGTCACAGTTAAAGCAGGCTCAAACATGGTAATTTGATGTTTCTATAGGCTCGCTAGCTCAGCAGCTGTTGTGGCAGAACACCTCAAGGAAAATTTGGAAAATATTTCGAGTAGATTTCCCGACCATGTTATAGTTCTGGGTGGAGGTTTTAATTTACCAGATATAGAGTGGGAGACTCAAACGTTTATAACGGGTGGCAATGACAAAGACTCAAATGAAATTTTTTTAAGCGCATTATCTGGAAACTACCTTGAGCAGTTAAACAGAGAACAGACTCGTGGCTGTAACATATTAGACCTTCTGGTGACAAACAGACCCGAACTATTTGAAACAGTTAACACAGAATAGGGAATCAGTGATCATTAAGCGGTTCCAGCATCGATGAATTCAGCCGTAAATGGAAATATTAAAAGAGGTAGGAAGATTTTTCTGTTTAGCAAAAGTGACAAAAAGCAGATTTCAGAGTACTTGACGGCTCAACACAAAAGTTTTGTGTCAAGTACAGATAGTGTTGAGGATCAGTGGACAAAGTTCAAAACCATCGTACAATATTCATTAGATGAGCATGTGCCAAGCAAGATCTTAAGAGATGGAAAAGAGCCACCGCGGTACAACAGCCGAGTTAGAAAACTGCCACGGAAGCAAAGGGAACTTCACAGCAAACATAAACATGGTCAAAGCCTTGCAGACAAACAAAAATTACACAAAGCGAAATGTAGTGTCAGGAGGGCTACGCGAGAGGCGTTCAACGAATTCGAGGGTAAAGTTCTATGTACTGACTTAGCAGAAAATTCTAAGAAATTTTTGTCTTATGTCAAAGCGGTAGATGGATCAAAACAAAATGCCCAGACACTCTGTGACCAAAATGGTACTGAAACAGAGGATGACAAACTAAAAGCCGAAATACTAAATGTCTTTTTCCAAAGCTGTTTCACAGAGGAAGACTGCACTGTAGTTCCTTCTCTAGATTGTCGCACAGATGACAAAATTGTAGGTATCGAAATAGATGACAGAAGGATAGAAAAACAATTAAAGTCGCTCAAAAGACGAAAGGCATCTGGATCTGATGGGATACCAGTTCGATTTTACACAGAGTGCGCGAAGGAACTTGCCCCCTTCTTGCAGCGGTGTACATTAGGTCTCTAGAAGAGCATAGCGTTCCAAAAGATTGGAAAAGGACACATGTCATCCCCGTTTTCAAGAAGGGACGTCAAACAGATGTGCAGAACTATAGACCAATATCTCTAACGCCAATCAGTTGTAGAATTTTGGAACACGTATTGCGTTCGAGTATACGGGCTTTTCTGGAGACTAGAAATCTACTCTGTAGGAACCAGCATGGATTTCGAAAAAGACGACTGCGTGAAACCCAGCTCGCACTGTTTGTCCATGATACTCAGAGGGCCATAGATGCCGCGTAGATGCCGTGTTTCTCGACTTCCGCAAGGCGTTTAATACAGTTCCCCATACTCGTTTAATGAACAAAGTAAGAGCATATGGACTATCAGACCAATTGTGTGATTGGATTGAAGAGTTCCTAGATAACAGAACGCAGCATGTCATTCTCACTGGAGAGAAGTCTTTCGAAGTAAGGGTGATTTCAGGTGCGCCGCAGGGGAGTGTTGTAGGACCGTTGCTATTCACAATGTATATAAATGACCTTGTGGATAACATCGGATGTTCACTGGGGCTTTTTGCGGATGATGCTGTAGTATATCGAGAGGTTGTAACAATGGAAAATTGTACTGAAATGCAGGAGGATCTGCAACGAATTGACGCATGGTGCAGGGAATGGCAATTGAATCTCAATGTAGACAAGTGTAATGTGCTGCGACTACATAGAAAGAAAAATCCTTTGTCATTTAGCTGCAATATAGCAGGTCAGCAGCTGGAAGCAGTGAATTCCATAAATTATCTGGGAGTAGGCATTAGGAGTGATTTAAAATAGAATGACCATATAAAATTAATCATCGGTAAAGCAGATGCCAGACTGAGACTCATTGCTGTCTGAAAACAAAGTAAGTAGGTTACAGTACACTTGTTCGCCCACTGCTTGAATACTGCTCACCGGTATGGGATCCGTACCAGATAGGTCTGATAGAAGCGATAGAGAAGATCCAACGGAAAGCAGCGCGCTTCGTTACTGAATCATTTAGTAATCGCGAAAGCGTTACGGAGATGATAGATAAACTCCAGTGGAAGACTCTGCAAGAGAGACGCTCAGTAGCTTGGTACGGGCTTTTGTTGAAGTTTCGAGAATTCGCGAACATACTTTCACCGAGGAGTCAACAGAGAAAATCCCTGACCCCGCCGGGAATCGAATCCGGGAACCCGGGCGCTGGAAGCGAGAACGCTACCGCACGTCACCGAGGAGTCAAGCAGTATTTTGCTCCCTCCTACGTATATCTCGCGAAGAGACCACGAGGATAAAATCGGAGAGATTAGAGCCCACACAGAGGCATACAGATAATTTTTCTTTCCACTATCAATACGAGACTGGAATAGAAGGGAGATCCGATAGAGGTACTCAAGGTACCCTCCGCCACACACCGTCAGGTGTGCTATATCTTCTTGATAGTGGGTATAATGCACACAGCCCATGATCCCACATCCGTTTCTCCTAAATCCTCAATGAAATTGGCCGGTAATCTGTCAACAGGCTAGGATAGAACCAAACAGTCTTCTTGTCCTGAGCCGGACACGATGTTGGACACCCATGACAGTGTGTTGGAGAATTATACAGTATACCTGCCTAATGTTACCACCCTCTCGAGATCGAGAGTTGTCAACTCCTAGAGATATAAATTTTGCAATTTTGCAGACTTGACGAAACCTGTATGTCGTTTTGATTTACACTTCTAGCATATGATATGACATTTTCCTTTCCATTGATGCATTCATCTCCATAAACGAAGAATACAAGAAAAACACAGTAATTAAAGTGGCCATGCCTTTCAGCGTCTACTGCAATCGCTGTGTCATGAAAAATCGCTGTAGCCATAACAAGCTTCCGCAGATCTTTTCTGTTCACAGAAGAAAGGTATGCTCCTGTGCCGATAATGTGGGGCTTCTGTGGATACATTTATTTTATATTCGTTTGTTGTCCAGAGATGCGGATCCACGGAACCATGTTATGTTAGAGGTTATGTTAACTTTATAAACAACAAACAAAAACTTTCTGTAATGCTTGTATGTTACTTTCCAGTACAAAAGTCGTGACCTTTTGCACCACTTGCGCCTGGTTCTGTCAGTGTTTCCAACCTATTACTTACTAAAATCTAACAGACAGTCACTGCGCTAACTAACTCTACATTTTCTAAAACTGTCCTCCATCAGCTGAGGCCGCTTCTTTTATTCTGGTGGCTTTTGAGTCATTTCTATGGGGTCAGACAAGCCATAAATCTAAATTACGACATATCTCATGAATCAGTTTAATACTTATAGAATTTTTAAGGACACTGAAAGCCAGTTTTCCATATGATCGGGTTGATCTAAATAGTACTCAGGGACGCTCACAGATTACTTGTTCTGTTTGCATGCAAAAAATTGTTCAAATGGCTCTGGGCAGTATGGGACTTAACATCTGAGGTCATCAGTCCCCTAGAACGTAGAACTACTTAAACCTAACTAACCTAAGGATATCACACACATCCATGCCCGAGGCAAGATTCGAACCTGCGACCGTAGCGGTCGCGCGGTTCCATACTGTAGCGCCTAGCAGTGCTCGGCCTCCCCAGCCGGCTGTTTGCATTCACATCATGTTTGTAATATATTGATTGAGCCTGATTGTCATAGGCATAGAAGTCCTAAATATTTTCGAAAACGAAAATCAGTACAAAATGTCAGAATCTAAATTAGAATGTGATTCACATTTTTCACAGTGGAAGAAATTAAGTCTGTGGAAGTATTTAGACCTTGTATATCGACTGAAATGCTTGAACTACTTCAGATTGGTTTTCGCAGAAACTCTGGAAAAGTAAGTTGAGCAATGCTGCAATATCAGGCTTTGCAGGATTAGTTTATGGTGGCTATGCTCTTCAGTCCCAGAACTGACTAAACTTACGCTCTAGTGGAATCATGTCTAGAAAGAAATGAGAATTCTGCAACGAATGAAATAACAGTGTACCAGATTTCAGGAGAGGGCATGGCCCCCCCTTCCAGACGCCTGTTCTCTTCATCATTCACTGATACTCTAGAGTCAATGTCATTTCACTTGATTCCCATCTGTGTTTTTAGGATTCCGTACGGCAGTCGGTAAAAACGGGACACTTACAAGATCACTTTATTGTTAGTCCGTTTGTCTGTCTGCCCGATTGTTAATACCCCTTTTTCTCAAGAGCGGGATGACGTATCAAGTTGAAATTTATGTCACATACAACGCTTTTGCAAATTTGATATACTTTTCACACTTTTTTCATTCATATCTTACAAAATCTGGTTCACATTTAATATTTAAGTAATCTTAATAACTTAGATAAACAGTATTAATTATTTTAATCTGATTTTCATACGAACTACTAAACCTGCAAATAACAGCAGTATCACCTTATTATTAGCGAAGATAACGCTGAAGACGGTCTATTCTTGTTAATAATTAATCACTCTCGTTCAGTGATACCAGTGTTGTAGTTCCATGTTTCGAGGACTGCTTTTTGGGAAATATTTATCAGCAAAATGTCTACTTCTAGTTTCGATGGGAATTTAAGTCAGTGGACTAAATTTCGATATTCCCTTTGGTTTGAAGGCAATTATTGGACTTCAGTATCTATTAGTCAATTTCTGTCATAATTATATTACTTTAGTTATTGTGATTAGCAACTGAAATGATTCCTGAGTTACAGGCTCGCCAAAAATTAATCTCACTTGTTTTTAAACTTCAAACAACTTAAACATTGTTCAGCAAGGAATTTTAAAAAAAAATATTAAGTAACTTGGGTTTCTAAATAACATAGAGTGTTAATAAACTCAAGAATTAATAAAGTAAATCAAAAATTACAATAGTAACTTCGAAACTACACTAAATTCTAAATTTAAATTTAAAACTAAAACTTTCTCGGGAATCTTGGAATTCCCGGGAACTGTATCTTGCCAGTATAGTTATCGAGAACATGCAATAATCGTCGAGATTCTTCATTCCCCGGATGGTTGAACTATGTATTACGTAATTAAGCCTCTATGGAGCGCTCAGAGCACGAGTCCTACTCACACTTGGCCATTGTTTTTTTATTTCTGAAGTTACATATTTATCTTTCAACATTGCGATGAAGCTAGCGCAGGTCAGACGAGGCACAGCTTGGCAAAAAAATTATGCCTAAAAGATAGAAGAATACGTATGAGGAATGCTAAATGAACGATCTTATTTACAGATCTGCTAATACCGTACCAGCAAGTGTTATTACTTCCTCTTTAAACTGTAACAAAGACAAATAAACTGAATGCCTACCGAAGTGCGGAGATGTAAACGCAGAACATCCGTCCAGTCACCGTGTGCAGTACGCCTGTGGAAACAGAAACTGTACTGTTGGCTGGAATAAGGGGTGCGACAAGTTGGGATTTGAGGAGGTGTGCGGCCAGCTTGAGAGAAGCTGCCGCCCCTAAGGCGGTGGCTGCCTTCTGCCTTCTGCTTTCAATCTGGAGGCGTCTCCTGAGAGCAACGAAGCAGGCTCTGCCGCTGCCGCTGCCGCAGCCGTAAGCTGTAATCTATCCCAGACGCCCCACAAAAAAACACCCTCCCCTCACGCAGCCCCTGGAAACATGTTTGCTGTGTTAGGGCCATCACGCAGCACGCCTACCGTGTGGCAACGTTTAATTTTTATCGTAAACGCTGTCTTACGTTTTAGAACTATCATTTACAGTTCACATCAGCACTACAATAAACCGCATATTTTTCATGGAAGAATCCTGAAAGCCGATATAGCGCGTAACTGTAAGGCGGCGCCCAGGCATAGATTATGATAGGCTGATTATTACGTACCTATAGGGTAACCCTCACTTCTTTGATTAATGTATCACGTGAGCTAGAGTAACGGTTTTGGAAACTGTGGATCTGAAAATCATGTTTATGTCTCTGCTCTCTCTCTCTCTCCCTCTCTCGCTGTCTCTTTGGTACGTCGTGAAAATCTGTAACACTGTTAACAGTAATAAATACAGTATAAACATATATATGACAATGCAATAACGTGAGGCAGCTTCGGTCAGGACTACGCATAGTCAAAAATCACACTCTGTGTTGACTGCACTTGGCGTGGTACTGATATGGGCTAGCCATTTTAGCTGTGCGTAAGGACACACACAAGCCGTTTTCTGTTTCTCTTCTATTCTTCCTTGGTAAATAGGTTAGAAAGCGTTTATTTTAGCACTGAAAGTGACATGTACGCCCCGTAATGGAAGCGGTTTTAAGCAAACAGTCCAGCTGCTTTATTTGATAAGTCTATATGCTATTGATCCATGTTCCACGCGGCAGCAGCTGTTTGTCTATCTAACGATATGTTTTCAACCAGTGAATTTTCGGGCAAGGCTACTCACCACTACGGGTGTTTATTCAGAATGACCTACTTCTGTACAGTATCAGTAAATAAGGCAGAAAAAGCATCTGAAGTGATAGGAATATTTCCATGCAATCCTAATGAGTTTGCTGCAAGAGACAGATATGTAGTTCAGGTCATCGAGTGTAGTACGACTGGAGACAGTGGTCCAGCGAAAGATATCTTGCAGGGAACTTCTACGGAAATACTAGAATTACTTGCTGCACGTGTTCAACTACACACGCTCACTTCTGACATTCCATCTGTCAAAACTCTCCTCAACTTGCAGATGGAAGCGGTAGGTCCAAAATTCGAAAATCTCCTTCTCAGCGCTGAAGAATGGTGTCAAATAGGAACAGAATAATAAGGAAGAGAAGGAAAAACGGATGGAGGAGAAAACATGAAAACAGCATCTTACGGAACAGAAAGAATCTCCTTCTTGGGAAAGGAAATTGCTCATAGTTCCTCAAAAACTGTTCCAAAAAAATTTATATTGCCAGGATGCAGATGTGATTTTGATTATGACGGCATACAGTATGATAAATGAAAAGAGTTTTGACGAGAGGACTGTACGGATTATGAAGGTGTAGGAGGTTAGGGCGTTATCTCTGTAACCACTGACGGAAAATATTACAGGCGCGAACTCTTACCATGTTGAACACATATCCCCATCCCTCTGTGCGGGTATCAGTACGCAGTTAACGCGTTTGCAAAGAGTAAAAATAAGTTTATTTTTTACATTGATTAGTTTGTTGGTGCTTAAATAACAGATTAGTGTATAATTCATGCAAATATTTGTATTTTTTCCCTTAGCTGCGTATGCTTGCCCAAACCTCTCATATGTTTTTCATCTTCCGATGTATCACAAAGCTAGTTTTTGCTGAATAGTGTACTTTTTCATTTTAAATGATTAAAATAGCATGGGATACAGTTCACTCCTATATTTTACTGTTTGTCCCACCTCATGCGCTTCATTTATGATATACATGAAGATTAAATAAACAGTTCAAGTTGGTATTACTTTAGGTTTTAGATTAGTGACGCAATATTTCTCAGCAGTATTCCATGCCGGCATTACGTTTAAGGCCCACATGACCATTGTGGAAATAATGCTTAGTTCCACAGTTTCAGTTATGTGGGTGTTTATCTAAATTCGCTGTTTAGCTTAACATGTTTTATAATACGTTTTTTTGGTGCAAGCACATCATACAGCACAAGCTGTCAGATCTGTGAAGAACAAGAAAACCTAAAATTTTGACGTGAGCGTGAGGCGAAATTTCGACGTGACTGTGAGTCGAAGTTTAAGTAAAGTGATGTTACGTCTCTAATCTATGGCAACAGGGCAGCAAATGGGGATGTAATCAGGACAGGCAAAAAGGAACTGTTAGCAACAATACGTTTACAGAAAAATTATGAAGTGAACTGTTTTAAAAGTGTAAGTAACATATAAAAACCAAAACCATTTACCAATCCAGGAATATCCACTGAAATTACTGCTAATATAAAAGGATAAAAGCTTCTATAAGATAAATACTGATATTGCAGAAAGAAAAAGGCGATTAATCCTTAAAACGAAAATGTATTTTCTAAATGTTTATTCGACAGTAATTTCGATTGCTTATTTCCTGATGACCAATAACTGCGATTTTACAGAAAAATACTAGTAAATATTTTCTACGATTAGGTGTACTCTATCTTTTCTGTCTCAACTGGAAAACATTAGGGAAGAGTGTTGTACCTGGAGGACATTGTACCTCGGAACACATCATGTTTCTGCTCGTGTTTGTCTAGTGGCTGATTTTAGAAACACACGAAGGAATTCGCTCTAGGAACCTCCAGAAGCAGTTTTCGGCATTTTTTGCTGTTTTTTGTTGTGGTGAGACCTGAGGTTGGCCGCGCGGGATTAGTCGAGCGGTCTAGGCGCTGCCTTCATGGACGGTGCGGCTGGTCCCGGCGGAGGTTCGAGTCCTCCCTCGGCCATGGGTGTGTGTGTTCGTCCTTAGGATAATTTAGGTTAAGTAGTGTGTAAGCTTAGAGACTGATGACCTTAGCAGTTAAGTTCCATAAGATTTCACACACATTTGAACATGAGGTTGTGTTCTGTGCAACGTTTACAAATATTAAGAGTTTTGTATGTTTAAGTACTGAATAGTATATTTCAAGCTATTTTGGGCGACATCGTTCTTTCTTCAGTTACAGTAGGTACGTGACATTTGTAAAGTTAAGCAGTGCTTTTCCGGTCGTGCACCTCTCTGTACCTTGAAACCTTGAAACACATGATATTTGTAAATGAACTGGGTTCCTTTAATGTCTCAATAATTTTCCGTCTTCAAAACAGAAATTTGTGTTAGTTGTCAATAGCTTCTATTTCAAAATGTTTAACTTGCAAGTGGTTGTTAATAACTCTTCTTAATTTGATTTCACTTGTTGACTTTTGGTGTATAGTGGAGCAACACATTAACACATAGACTAATGAATAAACTACTGACAAGATTTTCTCGAATGCAACAGTTTTAAATTTGAGTAAAATATTTGTACCAAGGTACATGACCATGTTGTACCTTGGAACAGTTTTTCACATTTTAGAAAACCTCACTTATCCAGAGCAATTTCTGTAATTTCAGAATAACACTGGAGCATAAATAAAGTCAATGCCCTCATTTCAAAATGGAACAAGAAAATAGATTAAACGCCTTCTACAGGGTTGGCTACAGGATAGTCTGAGAAGTGTTTCAAGGTAGAACACTTCCCCCAGCTACATAGAAATATTAGAAAGAGTGTGCGCTTATTAACACAAACAATTTCGGTGGGTGACATGTCAGGCACATGAGTAATCAAAACTAGCAGAAATAGACTTGCTCATTCCTCACGAAGTCCAGGCATGGGCCTGCTGAAATATGGCTTTATAACGAACTTACACATTGCTTGAATCGTTTCTTGATAAATGCAATATTGGAATCACCACAGACCGAAGCGGAACTCGCCCGATAATATTGTGTTTTTCCACTCAGAAATTTAGCGGCGTCCTTCATGTTCATGTTGCAGTGGAAGGAGTGGAAGGTTTCTGAACAATGAATGCGATGACACAAATCCGGCACCCAGCAGACGTCGTCCAACTATCTAATGAGACATATCCAGAAGTGTTGAAAACCAGCAGCTTTAAACTCACTCTGTGGATATGACTGAGCGGTCAACTCTATCATACGGAGAGGAGATCGCTTATGTTCTACACTGTTTGGTCCAGTACCAGGTCCATGTTCTCGACTAATCTTCCACAGTTTATCATTCCGTAATATTTTAGTAGTCGCTGTGTATTGGCCGAAACAATTCGCTGTGACAAACACATTTCCCAGTTTTATCATTCAGCCCTGATATAATTTAGTGATATTCTGACATCGTGTCTGCTGTCCTCGGTGAGGCATGCAGGGACTTAAGTCACCTCGCAACTTCGTTACAGGGCTCAACAGTGACAGACATTGGCGAAAAACAGCATGAGGCAAAAGATATCTGTTCCCAAATACTATGCCTTCTAGGCGAATTAAGAAAGAAACTTGGAGTGAATTTTAACTTACGCATCTAAACTGAAAGTTTACGTTGGCACTAGTTTTGAATTGCTAGATTATCTTGTTGCCGGTAGGGTTCTCCCTGATGCAGCCAAACCCCTCTCTTGTGCAGTATCCAATGGGCGTAGACTCGAGATTAATACAGCAACAAAATGAGGTAGGCGTTTTCGGTTCCTTTGCGGCATATTTTTCGTCAATGGTACAGCAATGGACGTCCTTCAGAATAAGGTGCGTATTGCCTGCCTTTCCTGTAAGTTTAGGTAACGGCCACTCCCCATAGTAGCGGTAGTTACTGAAGCAACTCCAGATATTTTCGCACAACGTAGGGGACAAACGTCATTATCGTCTGGATGTTTGTCTTGTGTCCAGTGCTGGGCACGTTGAACATTTGTGGAACGTAAATTAAAACTTTGAATCCAAGCATAATCGTAAAAAGCATCCTATGACAGCAAGCACTTCATGTAAAGATATCTCGTAGTAAAACTGCTTCACAGTTTCATCTTTCACTTAAAATTCACCCTAAGTGTTACCTTCATTCATGTAGCAGATACTGTCCTTTGAAATTGATGGGATCATTTTTCAACATTCTGTATTTGTCTTCTCACTGATGTTAGCGAGGAGACTGTGAATATAGACTTGTTCACAATCTTTAATAATGTGTCTCTAACACGCGTCTTCCTAGTTTCGATTTCTTCAGAGCGTTCTTCTAGTTGTTCAGATACAAATCTTTAATAGTTGTATTGCGTTTCTAATACAAAGTTTAGTTTATAAACTAAAGCCAGTGATGATGAGCAGAAACAGAGTCTCATCTTCTATAGGGAACTACCAACAGATTGGCAGTGGCTTAAAAATAAAATTATCTTCGTTTATCTGTTGGCTGCACTCAGTCATAAACTGTGAGTGGTCTTTCGATAAGCTGTTACCCTAACAACAATATCAGTTAAAAACGATTGCACGGGACGTTTATCAACCACAATGTCAGCTACTTGCACTACTGAGTACAAAGCTTCTATTCATTTTTTTTGCGAACGACAATACTTTCTTCATTGACTGCAAATGTTTTTTGTAAATTCCACAACAGCAAGTGGTTTAGAAGTTAAAGCACAGAAGTTGTCAACATAGCTAAAAGAAATACATTGCATCTGAGCTTTATGACTATTGTCAGACTTCGTTACACACACCATCGGTAGGCCTATGTCAGAGATTGCTTTCATTCTAGAGCAGCTGGCTTCATAGTATCTACACGTGACAGTATCGCGCACCGTACAACTATGAATTATTTATTTTTAATACATGCTTTATGTTTTCTGCGGGCTTCAGATATACGTTACGCAATTTGAGTTGTGCACATACAGCGAAAATTCTGTCCACTGACAGTCTTAACATCACGTAAGGAAAGGTCTGTCATTCGAGAACAATGCGATTGAGCGCTTGCTTTCGTCGTCATCAGGTCAGCTTTCCCGAAGCTTTGAGATGTTGTTTCCTCCTCTATCTCATCCGAGGCGTGCCAATACTGCCAATGAAGCAGGGTGGTTTGTTCCCTGCTCTGCGAGTTTGAGGAGTGGTACAGTACCCCTATGAAATGAGTTGTTGAGCCGAAAGTTATCAAACAGCCATGACGGCTTTCCACCAACATAAACAAGTTTTGTACCTAACCGCGGTCGTAAAAGATGAACTCCTGTGCTAAGGAAGATAGGCCGAATTTACAGCGCCACTACCCCGAATTAGTTTTGAGCTGTTGTCTCTCAGGAAGAATGTCAGTATTTTCTGTTGCATTCCGAGAAGAACCTTTTACTACATTATTTCAGTACATTCGTCGTTCTGTAACATCAGTCTAATTAATTTTAAACCTAAAATCCTTACGAAATCTAGAAGTTCGAATGACATCTACACTTCATTAAATGGGGAGACATGCAACGGTTTAGAGAAAAGTGTAACGAAAAATCTCTACCCTGTGATCTTGTTATATAATTCTGGAAAGTATGTTTATCTGAATACAGTGAATAATTAAATTCACAGGTTCTCTATATAACGTACAGAGGAAATTGAGTTGGTTAAATGTCGGAAGCTAACCGCCTTCACTGTACTCAATCCTGTTTAATTAAATATGCTAAGAGAGTGAGTTACTCTGTTAATAAATAGCATAGGCTATTAATCGCAAGAAGTCGTAAAATTAATCTTCTGTCACACAAAGAAACTTCTTGGCCAAATATCCTTGCCTCTGCAGAACTGCTAGTTTAGCTGCTCCCACCAGACTGCTTTGCCATATAGTAATGTATGGGTTTTGTGTGTATCTTGCTTTATGAAATACTCATAGAGACGTTATCAAACATGTAGACTTTTGGGTAAATGAAAACCCACGGTATCCTCTTGAGCTTTAGAAGTGTATATTCTATTTAAAATTGCACGTGCAACGCTCAGTTTACCAGCGAATAAATACCAAGACCGGAATGCGAAAAGTTTATAACAGACTCATGGAATAATTATTTTTCTTCTCAGAGTATCAAATTTCCATAATACTCTATAGCAAACTTACTTACGAAAATAAGAGACAAACGTACATATCTACAAAGAAATATAAAGCCGTCATTTAGGTTGCTACGTTATTCGTATAATGTGAGTACACTTACTACCTTTTGTATTTCAACTGTCAAAAATGTTATAGAATAATTATATTCATTTTCTTCATAGTTGTATAATACCTTGTAGTGAATAAATGTAAATACTTGAAAGATATAATCGATATATTATCATATGCTGAGCAAAAAATAGAAAAAGAGTTATCACATATTACTGTAAACTCTGTTTCAGTCACAAATACAACCTCATTTCAAATTACGTACCCTGGTGGTGCTTAGGTTGTTGCAACATGTACAGTTATGGAATTTCTTGCATTTTGTATTAACAAAATTTGTGTACGTTAAGCATCCATTACTACCACTGCTAGATGTGCTGCATACAATGTGGCATAGCAGTTAGTAAAGTTTCATGGTTCGCTTCAGGTTACCAGTTCAAACTCGACCGCCTGCAATTGTTCGTCATTTGTCAGTTTTGGAAGGTTCTCAGAATTTCTTATGCCTCTTATGTCTGTGTATTCTGGAATATTCGATGTTTGTCTAAATAGCCTCATTCCCCATCCATGAGTTCAGTTCTCTTCTGTCTGTACGTTGGCGCTCTTAATAAACGTTCCTTCAGTACTAAGTGCTGTATTTAACTGACGGCTCTGCTTTCAAATTAAGAATTGTTTCTGGCCACTACGTGACATTATTTCGTGGAGTTGCAGAATATTACAACACATCTGCTTCCCTGTGGCTCCAATTAGGCACCGTAGAAGACATGGCCCAGGCAACGCAAAAGACGCTGCCAGTAGTAAGGTAAGGGCAGTACAGGCACAATTTTGATATATTGATTTGCAAATTAATTAAATTTATCAGTTAACTACCCAACCATCCCCAACGCCCCACCATTACCCTCGGATGACGTTATTTGTTTCTTCCAGCCAGCAGGTGGGTCCCCAACCCCTCCCCACTCCTCCCTCTCTCCCTGCCACTCCCCCACCTACGCTATTGGAAGGCATTTCAAATTTTGAGGGGAATTCTCAATTTTGGAGAGAATTTTTTTGTCCCAGGAATGTGTTGATGCCCCACCCCCATGCCCCACCTGGGAATTGGCGGAAAATTCAAAATGGAAGTGCCCTTTGTGGGACTCGAACGCCGAACCTTCTGGACAGAAAGCCCAAGTGCAACCCCTGAACTCATGGAAACTGTCCAGGTGCAGAAGAGGGAGGTTAGGTTAGTGTACATTACTTACTTTTGTTGGTAAAGATCGCCCATAATAATGTAGTTAACCACATAGATTGGGCCTAATTACACAACTATACCTGTTGCATAGTGCTACACAATGGAGCTGCTAAAATCGTAATGCAGCTCAAAAATTAACGATGCCATACAACTGGTGGTATCTTGCTGGGAAAAAAGTTTACAGTACCACACGAAACCTGTGGCAGACATACTAAACCTCCACATAGAATGGTCCCTTCACCAAGCAGGTGAAATTAGTGTCCATAATAAACTATCATGCACGTGTGTATTACAGACATGTGAAATAACATTACAGAATACAGACTTTCATGCCTTTCGCTCCCTTGTCAGAAAAAACACAATCTTTTTACGGTCGACAACAACTACCTGTAATTCAAGTACACATTGTTGTTTTTCATACAATGGCAGGTCCAGTTTTACCACTGCATCGCTCTACTGGACTTGTGTTTATGAAAAGTAAAAACCACATCATGAAAACACGCCTTGTAATAGAACCTCCTAGCAGAGACGGTATTTGTTTTTCGGTATATCAGAAGAGAGAGACGCGGTGAAATCTTATAGAAGGTACTATTACAGGGAGTGATATGACTGGTTAATGTTTGGATGTGGATAATTCGTACATTTTTGTCTACTCTGGATGTTACAAAATGACGATGAGAAGTGCTCTAGAATGTACTAAATGAGTGTACAGATGCTGGTCTGTATCGGTATTTCATATGTCTAAAATGAATTAAATGCCCTCGTGCATAAAAGTTAGGTAATGTTTATATGTTGAATGCTCTCAAACAGCACTGATTTTGCTCATAAAACTAATAGAAATCGACTGTATCTATTCTCGTGCAATCTGGGCGCTGATGACCATGCCGTTTAGCGCCCGAAAACCTCGAACCACACACACACTTCTCGTGGAATCATGACTGTTTTTATTATTATCGTCACGACTGCGTGTTTACAAATATGTGTTACCACAATTCCTGTATTATTTCATACTTCATAACCTCTAATTATAAGGTAGACACCACTTTCATTATAATTCATTGTGGAACCTAGAAATGAAAGTATTTTTCTCGAGATGTGAGAAGAGTGCGTGAAACAGGCGGTTATGTGATAAACAAGTTCCATACGAAACTACAACACAAGAACCTGCTGCTATTGCGAATGATTGTCTGCTGGCTAACACACAAGTCGCTAGAGGCAAGTAATGGAGCACAAAATGTCAAATGATATCATGCATTCATTATTTGTTTTCTTTGTGTCAGTGGAATCTTAGGATTCTCTACTAGTTACGAATTGTATCCTGCAGGCAAACGTAAAAGGATGACTGCATAGAAGCCGTTCTATATTGATAATTTAACCATGTAATGCCTCGTGCAAGGCAATTTATAATTTGACCATGATGAATGCTCTCAAACTATAGCGATTTTGCTTTTAAAGGTAAAAGAAAGTGGACTGCTCGTTGAAACTGTACATTGAATATCATTGGAATGGTGTTTTCTTTTTTAACAGATGCTGACTCATAAGTCATGCATTGACATTATATAAAGTTTCACAGTGAAGTTTATTCTTTCGTAGAACAGTGTGCACTTGCGCGGGTGGGCACCAAAGGTGGTCACAGCTGACAAACAGCTCGCAGTTGGGGTAGCTGTCATTTATCTCACTTTGTTCTGTGACCTACCGTCATTGTGCCGTGTTGTGCATGTCGGTATTGTTAGAACAGTTCGACTGCCTGGCCATCCAGCCACTTGCTCCTTTGGGGACATATATACTGATGACTTTGCTCCCAGATACAGTGGGGGCAGCAGTCAGCCTAGGCAGAACACGGAAGTGATGGATGGTGGATGGAGCGGGTTTTAAGAACACGGAAGTGGTAGCTGCTGTCCGTCTGAAAAAGCGATCTGGGGAGTTCTCCGGAATTTCGCTGTTGTTCCAGTCTTTTCTAGAAATACTTTAACAGATTGTAGGAAGCGTCCATCTCTGAGTTCCACAGACTGGAGAAGGTATATCACTGCATCCAGATTGATCTCATTGTTGACCATCAGTGACAAGATAGAAAAGACCTGTATCCCTACCTATGAAGGGGAGAGGGTGGCGGAGGGAGGGATGAGGGGAGATATGAGTGGCTTTACATTGGGTAGTTCGTGACCACACACCCAGGAGAACACACATGCAACTGCTGCCCCTCTCTCCTGATGCAATCTCTTGCGACAACGATTTTCCCCAATCCCCAGTACATTTTTTGCATTATGACCCATTGAATACAAGTGCTGGTTATTTTCATGACAATTGCGATGAGAAATTAGAACAGTGTAGCACTTTCCATCAGTTATATTAGCGTGCATTATCTTTCCTGAATTTCAATTATCTGGACCACAGGGTGATTGTCGAGCAATACAGTGGGAGGTGTTTGTAGCGAACTCTGACATCACACAGCAATAGACACAGTCCTCAGCTGTATGCTTACAGGTAATACACTTACTAAACTCCTCTCTGTTCAACACCAGCATCTCATCAGTTGAAAACAATTCTCGTCAAAAATAAAAGTAGTAACATCCACCCCAGCCTCTTTTCCTACCAGTTTGTAGGTGAAGGTATGACGATATTTTTAGCATATGGGTACCTTTACTTGGACGGCACAACCCAGGAGAGACTGGAGAATAATGAAAAGAAGATAAACTACGAGAATAAACTGCAGGCAAAGCTAAAGAATGGCATTAGGCCTCAATCAGCAGCAAGTCCTCTTAGCAGGAAAGCAACTGAAGATCTCACCATCATGGGGAAACCACACATACAGAATATTTTGGCCCTATGCCACATCGTAAATCAGGCTCCAGCTCTCGCCTGTTGTGCACCAGTAGCTTTACGTATGTTTCTTCTTCTGTGTTGTCTTCATAGTGTAATCCTTAAATTCCGTGAGTGTTTTCTATTTCAAAGGTGTAATCTCACATTTTTGTAACTGTAAAGTGTAAATCCTGGCATTCTGTAGCGTCCCTGTTAGTTCTTTTCAACAGCCGTCTACACAGTTTAGTAGGGTATAAGCTTTCATTGGTGAGGCGACAGGAGGGTAGTATATTGCATATTTAGGTTTCTCTGTGTGCTTTTATAGCTTACTTCGTAAGTTAGCCTTGCTAGGATGCATAGGATGCGTGTATGCTGTGTGCGGATTCAGGAGAGGCTGGCTACAGTTTGCAAAAAGCTGAAGGCGCTTTTGTCCATGGCCAGCTGTCTTCAGGCTACCACCTAGGATTTAGAGGTGGCTCAGAATCTGGGGCATCGCATGGGACATTTCAGGTATCGCTTGGTTGGAGCGCGGGCTCTGCTGCTGAGGTACCTCCCAGTGTACCAGACTCAGGGGATGTGCCCTCACCTCAGAGTGAGTGGCGGGTAGTAACGTTTTCGCTTTGCTCGAGGCAGACTGTCAGTGTGGGGTAATTAGCATTCAGGGCCAGAGACAAGCCGATGTGCACTTGTATTTCTGATGGGAGACCTCATCCGAGATGTGGAGGTGGTCCTAGTCTATAGGGATCGAGTACGCAGGGTGCAATTGTCTGTAAGATATGGCTCACATAGACACCCATGAGGCCTGCACGCTAGAGGTTGCACAAAAACGTCTTAACCGGTAGAAATAACCAGTCACTGAGATGTAGCAGCTACTGTAATAACCGTGCATCTATTACTAGTAATTATGTTAGTAACTGTCAATAGAGCATGGTGTCATCAGTTTATCGAAGTGTATGCTATACTTTTGCACCACCTGAAGTCTGACCACGGATAACTGAAGAAAGAAGAGGGACAGACCATCTACAAGGCATTCTATAGCTCATGGAAGTAACTGCAAGACTAAACGCCATCTTTTTATGGAAGTGTATACTTCCTTTTCGTGCTAGCTAATTGTGTAGAGTGACAATAAGGAATTTCTGCGACTATGGAAGTAATTGTCAGTAGTTGAGTATAAGTATTATTCTGTGCAGTTATACTTTACGTGCACAGTTCTCGTGCTCTAGGGTTACGGGCTACCACTACAGGTAACCTAAAAGTCGGAATTGTGTCCCCCTAGCTCCAATAGGCCGTAGCAAACGACGATATCTCCAGAGAGGATAGATATTCGAGTGAAACAGTAACTTGCCAGCAGCTCGCATCGATACCACAGGAATTAACGATGTCTCGCTGCATTATGTAACAACGAATGGGAGGAATAGAGATTATACTATTTGGAAACTCAGCTGAAATCCATGAGCCAAAATTTAGTGCGCATGTGTGAAGTCTGTCATATGATAATCGAGTAAACAGCTGTCTTTGAAGCCAAGGACGAAAAGATATATTTGGTTTCTTTCAATAATTTTCATTTTAGCTGCTGGGTTTACCTTCAAGTAAACAATTTTTGGACGTACTGTAAAATTTAGAAATATATAATGAGCAGTAGTAAGAGGAAAGACACTCATTCCAAGGTGAAATTGTCCCCATCGGACAGCACACCCATCCTGGCAGCAACATAACTCTTGATGTCATCCTTAGGTCTTACAAACTTCTTGAATATCTCACTGCAGAAGTTCTAGACCCATTTGGAAGTGACCAACTACCTGCCCTCCTCACCATATCCTAGGTACTACCTCTTCTTCATGTGCCCCATCCCCATCCGAAAATTGTCCACCACTGTCCTCTTGCCAACTGGAACACCTATGGGGACTCCAAAGATATTCATATAGAAAGCGACCCACTAACGTCCCACCAATCTGATGATATCCCCCATTCCACAGCCTTCCTGCAACACACTTCGTCAGATGCTGCCTCCACCCATATCCCTACTAAAGCCATATATCCTCATTACACCACTATCCCACCATAAGCTCCACTCCTTCTCCACGAATCCTGTCACTAATATCGCTCGTTCCTTCAGACTCATGACAGGGATACACTCACATGTCACAGGCACCTACAGAGACACTTTAGAAATTTACTCAACGGAAAGATCCTGGCACTGGCGTGAGACATGCATCAAACCCAATGCCACATTCCCAATTAACTCTTCGAAGTAGTGGAAAGCATTCTACTAAGTTACTGGCACCCACTCCATCCGTCACTACCTGATCCGTAACAACAACCTTCCCTTACTGGACGAGCTGAGCAAAGCAGATCAATTTGGATCCTTTGCCTCTGACATCTCCATCCCTGACGACACTCACTTTGACTGCACTCATTTCCATACTATCACTGTAACACACTTGGCTCCCAGTTTCTGGTACCTGAAAAACAACCAGAAACAGAATTAAAGACGCCAATCACAGTACGAGACATGGAACAGTTACTACACAAGAAACGCAACACATCCCCTGTGTGGTGTCTAGGAATCCTGCATACTCGGTTCGCTGGACAACCATTCAAACAAGTCGTATTAATGAGTTATATTACAAAAAGAAAATTACAATATTTAAGTTTTTGGCAACTGCACAGATGTGTCGCAAGCAAAGGGCGACATATGAATTAATGAATCTTCTTCAGTATAGACAATCCTAAGTCTGTGCTACACAGAGAATACAAGCGAATCAGTCTGGCGTTGACGCTGCTATCCAAGTCACTAGTCTTGAAATTGCTATTGAAGTGGGCCGTCACCAGTCGGTCGCGGCGGTTATGTCCTCTGACCTGTGGAAAAACTACAAAATCCTGTTTTTCCTCAAATTCCACTCGACTGCAGGAGTGCCCCAAGGCTCCGTTCTCTGCACCCTCCTTTACCTCAGGTCCACTGCTGATTTTCGCAAGAGGTCGCTGCTGTCGCGTTGTCGTCTTGGAGAGGGGTCGGTCAGTGTGCTATTGGCTGACTTCTTCTCACAGCCCTCTCTTCTCTCTCGTTACCGACTGCCGTGCCAGCGCGTGACTTTTCACCTTAACACTCTGGTCACGGCTGTATTACCTATCGCCACTTCACAGAATATCATACCGCCTTTCTCATCACTTTTGAACTCCTGTATAACACTATCCTCTTCACAGGCTACTATCCTGACCTGTGGAAAACCTACAAAATCCTGTTTTTCCTCAAATTCCACTCGACTGCAGGAGTGCCCCAAGGCTCCGTTCTCTGCACCCTCCTTTACCTCAGGTCCACTGCTGATTTTCGCTAACCACCTCGTCCCATCCACCTTCTTCAGTATGCTGATGACGCCACTTCCTAGCCCTCTATCCTCCGCTCCAGAAATCGCAATGGTCCCTCTTAATCCACCTCAATCAGAGTACCTGTTGGCATAACCAATTGATCTTTAACTCCTCCAAAACCCAGGCAATAATTATAGGATGTACTACCCACACCTTCTGTCTCCATGACTTCTACCGCAATTTTTACGACCATTCCATTCACCTAATTAACACACTAAAATATCTTGCACTCACCTTCGACCAGAAACTAACGTGGATACCTCACCTGCTAACCATCCAAGAGAAAACCTACAATAGACCAAAGTTGCTGAAACTACTCACTGACCGAATATGGGGACTAAACTCCTACAGTGTCCTTCACACAAAGAAATCCCTAATCTGCTCCATCCCTTGCTATGCAACTGTTGCATGTATATCCGTCCCTTTCAAGTCCTATAAGTCCCTCCAGATTCTTGCATGTCAAGCTATCCGCATCGCTTTCTGCATCCGTTTATCTTCCCACACAAGGATCCTTTACTAACTCATCACATTACCGCCCCTCCTCACTCACAATGAACAATTTCGAACAATCTACACTATCCACAAACTCGACTCCAATAACCCTATCGTTTCCCCTCTACATCCCACCAACCCTCCACTTACACACCCTCCACATACTGTCCAACGAAACTTGAATCATTTCCCCCTCCCACAACATGACTCTGCCCTGACATTTACCCATTCTACCAGCAATAGGTCCACCCTACCCAATTCACCCTTTCAGGGACTCCTCCTCCACCCCTCTCCACATTTTATTATCCTCTTTTTCCCAGCCCCCTTTTACTAATAACTATTGGTGTCACCGATTCCCCCTCTACTCCACACCCCTTTCTGTCCCAACAGTTACTCCTACTCAATAGCTGCAATGCACCTGTACATCCTTATACCACCACATTCGTACCCTCTTCACTGGCCAACTTTTTCCCCCTCAGCAACTGACCCCATATGCCACCTTAGCTCCACCCAGTTTCCAGTGACAGGAGAGTGCTTCTTTCATACAGGGTGGTCCATCTGAAGTTTCAGATGAGATTATCTCGAAAACTATCATCGGGTAAAACTAGAGGGTAAGACAAGTTCGTAAGCTCAGAGGGGGACATCACATGATACTACAAGTGACCCCCAGCCCCCATTTCCTTAGGTGGGGCGGGGTAACTCTTAAATCTTAAGTGAAAACCCCCCTTTTTTAATGCAAATTCGAATTCTCCATAAAAAAGTAATCTACTCTTGTCTGAAATATATTTTAAAACCGCTAAGAGATGGCGCTGGAATCGAGAAAAATTAAAATTGGGAAGAACTCCGATTTATTTAGAATGATCCGAGAAGGACGGATGAAATCGATACAAAATGTGCATCAATTCTTTCATTACGCCCAATTAAGCTGGTTTTTTTTTTTTACAAAATGTATCCTACCCCCACAGTTTTTGATGAAGGGGGGCGGAATGGTATTAATATCTCGTTAGGAAACTCTTCACAATTGCATTCCTCACCCGAATGTGGCGCTACCGTTGCCAAACTGCGAACTATGGCTCACTATAAAGGTCGGTGCAATGCGATCAGACGTCACTTCACTTTCAGATTATGAACCATAAACATCAACTGACGAAAGTAAATTATTCTTTAGCGAAACATTGATCACTATCCTCCTACAGAGGATGTGAATGCCATAACAATTACGCTGCAGCTGCTCAATTGTATGAGGATCGTTTCCCAAACAGACGACATCCAAGCAAAAACATTATTCGAAATTGAAATGGATACACGCGCAGTCCACCTCGTCATCGTGAATACAATGAAAATTACGCTCGTACGCTTACCGTTCTCGCCTGTGTTCAACTGGATCCCGAAATGAGTAGTTGTGCGATTCAGAGACAAACTGGAATGCCGAAATCAACTGTTTTGAGGAATTTGAAGGCACATAAATGTACTGCGTATCATATCACACTGACACAGGCATTAACGCCGAAAGATATGGAAATACAAGTGCATTTCTGCCAACGGCCCTTGGAAATTATAAGAGATGACAATGAATTTTTTTAGATACGTCATTGTTATAACCAGGAATAACACAATAACCTCTTCAGTCTGGTTTATTAAATCACAAATCACTTTTTAAGAATTATGTTAGCCAAGCGTCTACCCAGGCTCACACTCAGAAGTAATGCATAATTAAATTTTGGTTATACCAATGTCCAAATGTGCACGTTCCGTAATTATTCCCAAGTCCAGTGAAGTTCAGTCTCTCCGAGTGAAGTCGCAAGATTAGCGCCGAGCAGCCAGATAACCTCGAGTGGGCGGCGAGTCATCCACAAGCAGCTAGAACACGGCGTACTGTACTTCCCGATGAGAACTGTCGTTTGCGGCGGCGGCCTGGTTTATTTAAGGCTTGCTAGTTAATGGAGCCGTCGGCTGGGGTCGCTGTTTTCCAGGGAAAACCAATCACAATGTTTCCTGGCGTAGCCAATTGCTGTGTGCTGACAAACGTGCGCGCGCGAAGACGGCCAGCGATGGTAGCCGCGAGCCGCCTGGAGAAGTGTGGCCAGCGATGTATTTCTCGGCCACGTAAGGGAGCGTGCGTGTGAAGACGGCCAGCGAAGGAAGCAGCGGGCCGCCCAGAGAAGTGCGGCCAGCGATGTATTTGGCGGCCGCGTTGTTCGGTGTTTGTTAGAAGTGGTGTATACCACAGTTATGTTCACCGATGAAGCCACATTCAAAAACAATGGCGAATTAAATGGTCATGATTGTCATTACTGGTCCCCTGTCAATCCACGCTGGCACACACCCGTTGTCAATCAGCACAAATGGTCGCTAATGGTCTGGTGTGGAATTTTAAACGGTTACTTGATAGGACCGTATTTTTTTGACCGAAATGTTACTGGGGAATCTTATTTACAACTTCTCCGCGATGATTTGTTGGAGCTAATGGCAGATTTAGAAATAGGCAACGAATGTGGTTCCAACAGGACAGAGCAGCTCCCCATTATGCTAGAAATGTGCGGAATGTTTTAAATTTACGGTACCCTGGTCAGTGGATAGGACGCGGCGGACCAATTCAGTGGCCTCCACGTTCACCAAACCTAACATCTCCAGATTTTTTCTTGTGGGGTTATTTAAAACGTATTGCTTATGACAGACAGCCCACAACCCGAAACGATATGGAGCGTATCATAGTTTCATTGGCCAGCTTAATGATGAACCGCCTACTATTTCCTAATGCTCACAGTTATTATGATATTTCGAGATTAGGTAAACTAAGACAAGAAATTCTTTAAGTTTCCATTGAAAAATAGGGCTCACTTAGAATCTGCGTTTAGTGCATGTTACGCCACATATTCCTGCGTTCGAAATGTAGCTAACATATTGACTTATTCATTAAACTTGGACGGGTATCGCTATCTGTCTCCATTCTCAAGAAAATAGATTGTATGTAAAATGCTTCCGAATGTGTGCGCCAGCAAATAAGCCAGAATGAAGTATTTATAAATCCTTTGTATCTCATCTATGGTCTGAGGTATCGAAACAAGATTTTGGCAAACGATAGTATTCACAGAGATGAGTATTTTTCCGTAAGATCAATATGCGGAACTTCCGTATCTACAGCGATATTGAAACAACTACAGAGCTTTTCAGTGAAATAATGAAGGATGAAATATGGAATAAGGTTGCAGAGGAATTACATTACAGCACTTGTAAGTATTATTTTATTCATTTATTTATTTATTTTATGTGCATCTTCACGGCAAATATTTAGTATTAACGACGTTTAGTTCTTCTCCTTAGTACTGGCCTCATTTTACAGCTGCATACTGCCACTGAACTTAATCTTCTGTGAATTAAAACAGTCGTTAAATCTTTCTCTCGAAAGAAAAGTTTCAGTTGTGTTTCTGTAGCTACTTGGGGAAGGCGACAGAAGCTGTTTAGTACTGAGTGGTCCCATGATCTCCTCTTCGGCGATACCACGACTTAAAGTCATCAGTCCTCCAGTAATCATGTAGTACACGTGTAGCTGTCACAAACATACAGTCCCAAGCTTACACTCAAAAGACCATTAAAAAAAAAATCTGCGACTCAATTATTCAAATGCACACACTACAGTTTTACGAGCACGAGAAATTCTGTAGTTAAAATCGTTATTTTTGTCATTAGCAGTGACTCTGCATAAAATAGGGTTCCATTAAGTTTACTTTAATAATGGAAATGCCTGATCTTCTACCAAAACGTAAAGGGCTTCTGAGTTCTGAATCATTGTTGGAATCCAAGTCTAACTGTACAGAGAGACTCGCGGTAGAAATTTCATCAATAGCGCTGGGCAACTAATGAGCTCTGCCGTGCCTCTGCTGCGGGGAGTATGCTGACATGCAGAAACTCTGTTGCTCTGCGAGGTCTCTACTCTGCATCTACTGTGTGTAGTCTGCGGCAGGCCTGACGCCTGTCGCGTTTGAGATCATCCTCAGTTCATACGGGCGGTTGGTGGAAGAGATGAAGACTCCGCATAGTGCAAGCAGAGCTCACAATTTACAGTGTTGTTCTCAGAGTTGTTCGGAGTCCTTCGGATTGAAGCCTAGTCGAAGATCTCAATCAAAGGGTTTGTCGACTCAGTGATGGTCTTGGCGGCAGGTTTCTGGATCTGTGTTATTAGGTGAAGAATTGTAGGTCATGTGTGTATTATGCGAAGGAAGAAGGTACTCAAGTAGCAGAGTACCTGTGAAGTGCACATGGTTTTTTTTTTAAGCTAAGCGGTAGTTTGGGGTACTCTGATGAACCTTCGCTAGTCGACAATCGGATAGCGAAATCAGGAAGCTTCCATAGTAAAGACACTTCGAGTGCCGAAATTTTATCAGTAAGGTGTCGAGTTATTTATAACATGGTTCCCTAATTTAATGATCTCCAGGAAACTAGTCGCGCTCAACTGTTCTTGGGATCGTGATCTGTCAGAAACCCGAAGGAGAAAGCTCTGAAACATTTAGCGAGTCATGGAACGTATATCGGAAAGACCGCTTAGACGCCATGGGAGGGGGAGAGTTCATTGTGGTCGACAAAAATATTTTCTCTATTGAGATCGAATTTGAGTACGACTGTGAAGTTATCTGGGTGCGACTAACAGATCTAGGTGAAATCAAGATCTTTGCTGGGTGTATCTACTGGCCATCAAATTTCGTCGTTACAGTTTGAATCATTCAAGAAAAGTTACGCACAATAGCGCGGAAATACACAGATCTCGCAATATTAGTTGGAGGTGACTTCATACTACCTAGTAGTCTGGAAAGTCTATGGATCCATTGCAGAGGGTTCTGACAGGCAATCTTGTGAGGTACTCTTGGACACATTTTCCAAAAGCTGTCTTGAGCATCTAGTTCAAGAGCCCACACGCAGTGAAAACTCACTACTCAGTAGTGATTCTGCAACAGAAAGAGGTTCCTACTCAATGGTCTGAAGATGACCACAGTAGTGGTCGAAACCGGTCACCTTGATAAATAAATCGTCATCAAGACTGTTTTTAATAGCAAATATTTGTAAGACATTGACCACTGCCTCTCCCATAAAGTATTCAAAAGTAATTGATGTCCTAATGGCTGCAGTACATTAGGCCATTGTTTTTATAAAACAGATCAGATCTGATTTTGTGTAAACCAATACTGGTCCTCCACCCTACACTGTTAAGCAGTATGGTATCTCATATTATTTGCTGTGTGACTGCTGTTTTTCCAAGCAATTAAAGTTCCTGAAGTATTGTTAAAATTTTATGACTCCGTTTATGTCAGCTGCGGAAGTAATAGACATAAAACTGTGTGTATGTTTTCTGAAATACTGTGTAACATAGCACTCTCTGATATGCAATTACTTCATATTTTTGTCAGGTCCTCACGGCAACGTCGTGATATGATGTTCAACCGTTGGCTGCAGCAGCAAACATACTTTCAATTCTTGTACTAATGTATTTTGCGCTTTGTGTCCTGTGACGGTGCGCTATAACTATATGTACCAATTTACGCAACTTCCTCGACTCTCAAGTGATTTATCCAGAGTTACACTCCTGGAAATGGAAAAAAGAACACATTGACACCGGTGTGTCAGACCCACCATACTTGCTCCGGACACTGCGAGAGGGCTGTACAAGCAATGATCACACGCACGGCACAGCGGACACACCAGGAACCGCGGTGTTGGCCGTCGAATGGCGCTAGCTGCGCAGCATTTGTGCACCGCCGCCGTCAGTGTCAGCCAGTTTGCCGTGGCATACGGAGCTCCATCGCAGTCTTTAACACTGGTAGCACTCCGCGACAGCGTGGACGTGAACCGTATGTGCAGTTGACGGACTTTGAGCGAGGGCGTATAGTGGGCATGCGGGAGGCCGGGTGGACGTACCGCCGAATTGCTCAACACGTGGGGCGTGAGGGCTCCACAGTACATCGATGTTGTCGCCAGTGGTCGGCGGAAGGTGCACGTGCCCGTCGACCTGGGACCGGACCGCAGCGACGCACGGATGCACGCCAAGACCGTAGGATACTACGCAGTGCCGTAGGGGACCGCACCGCCACTTCCCAGCAAATTAGGGACACTGTTGCTCCTGGGGTATCGGCGAGGACCATTCGCAACCGTCTCCATGAAGCTGGGCTACGGTCCCGCACACCGTTAGGCCGTCTTCCGCTCACGCCCCAACATCGTGCAGCCCGCCTCCAGTGGTGTCGCGACAGGCGTGAATGGAGGGACGAATGGAGACGTGTCGTCTTCAGCGATGACAGTCGCTTCTGCCTTGGTGCCAATGATGGTCGTATGCGTGTTTGGCGCCGTGCAGGTGAGCGCCACAATCAGGACTGCATACGACCGAGGCACACAGGGTTAACACCCGGCTTCATGGTGTGGGGAGCGATCTCGTACACTGGCCGTACACCACTGGTGATCGTCGAGGGGACACTGAATAGTGCACGGTACATCCAAACCGTCATCGAACCCATCGTTCTACCATTCCTAGACCGGCAAGGGAACTTGCTGTTCCAACAGGACAATGCACGTCCGCATGTATCCCGTGCCACCCAACGTGCTCTAGAAGGTGCAAGTCAACTACCCTGGCCAGCAAGATCTCCGGATCTGTCCCCCATTGAGCATGTTTGGGACTGGATGAAGCGTCGTCTGACGCGGTCTGCACGTCCAGCACGAACGCTGGTCCAACTGAGGCGCCAGGTGGAAATGGCATGGCAAGCCGTTCCACAGGACTACATCCAGCATCTCTACGATCGTCTCCATGGGAGAATATCAGCCTGCATTGCTGCGAAAGGTGGATATACACTGTACTAGTGCCGACATTGTGCATGCTCTGTTGCCTGTGTCTATGTGCCTGTGGTTCTGTCAGTGTGATCATGTGATGTATCTGACCCCAGGAATGTGTCAATAAAGTTTCCCCTTCCTGGGACAATGAATTCACGGTGTTCTTATTTCAATTTCCAGGAGTGTATATGGCTGTAAGAAATAACAAAAAATATATGAAGTACAGTTCTTTCACCCTAAGAAGCCATAGTGGAGTTTCCCTCACGGGGAACGCTTATCAAATTTCAACAAGTTTATTGACAACAAAAATACGTCTGTTTCGAGGGTAAGAACAGAACGAACAAAATACAGCGTCTCACTTGGTACTGATACAGAGGATTGACAGGGCTGCTGTCTAGAGTCGCCTGAATGATTCTAGCATGTAGTAACACGGCTAGAAGCTTCGTAGGAAAATACAATTGCAAGGAAATGAGTTCCGAGAATGTCGTCCTGATCAGGTCAAACACAGCACAGAAAAGCCTATGCTTAGGGCAGTCAAAGACCACAGAGGAAACAACGATGAAAACTGAGACAGCAGCGATGGTTAATGCGACGGGCTTTGAGAGCGTCCTGAGACGATGCGGTGAGCAGCACCCGCCCGGAGGCCAGGAGAGGCTCTCGAAGACGGAAGAACTGGCTGACGTAGTCCGTGCGCCGGTCTTTAAAGCTGTCGGCGGCGGAATACCCGTCATACTATTTTCTTGTCAGGTATTGTGTGGACGCGAATATGTCCCTCGGAAATGGCGTCTGACAGAGCTGGTACCGCCGCCGGGTGTCCCTTGCTGCTACATGACGAGCTCGTGAGGCTGAGCCCTGCAGGGGTCATGAGGAACGCACGCGTGCCCGAAGTACCCCAGCTATCGCCACTCCCTTTTTCGTAGATCTCCGATATAACATCCATGGTGCTACTCCAGGGCCCGCATCTCGTGGTCGTGCGGTAGCGTTCTCGCTTCCTACGCCCGGGTTCCCGGGTTCGATTCCCGGCGGGGTCAGGGATTTTCTCTGCCTCGTGATGGCTGGGTGTTGTGTGCTGTCCTTAGGTTAGTTAGGTTTAAGTAGTTCTAAGTTCTAGGGGACTGATGACCATAGATGTTAAGTCCCATAGTGCTCAGAGCCATTTGAACCATTTTTTTGCTACTCCAGGCGGGTGTAAAACGAATGTACGCAACGGAAAATAATAAACGCTAAAATGATGAGCTGGCCCTGTGTGACTACCGCCTGAAGCAAATTTTAGGATCTCTTAATGCTCTTTTTAACATATAAATTACAATCTAAACATAAATGAATGATGAAGGGAACTAATACTTCTAAATGATAAACATTGGTGTTCAGTATATATTTATTACAGATTTAAATAAACTCTTGAAGTACAATTTTCTATATTTCCTAACTAAAATTATTGATCAATTGCCCAACTCTGCCCCTTATTATGACTGCTCGGTCTAATATCACTAACGCTAAATGACTAACATCATCTACGTACCAAACACTAGAAGACACTACTTTCAAAGATGATGTACGGTATTGTGGAACCTCAGTGGAAATAAACAAACGTGATCACAGCTGTTTAGCTTTATATTCCTAATAAGCCGAAGCAACTTGCTATATCACCGTACGTACTGCGTCCGGTGCGTCGAAGTGATGGTTCTTGTACTCGTCTGCGACGATGGAAGAACTCCAGCCACAAATACACGCTTTCAAACACTAGGACGGCAGAAGGCTAATATACTCTAATACTGGCCTCTCTCTCTCTGTGTTCTACAGACGAGGAACGCGAACTCCCAGTCACAAGGACGGAGTTCAGATATCGTCTCTACGTGAGTATAGGCAGAGGAAGTGCTTTCAAATACTGAACGCCGCGTACACAACGACGACTTCCAACCCGGAGGTGAAGTCCAGAATCGTATACGTTCGCAACAGTACAGTGCCTAACTGTTCTAACTATAAACTGTCCTGAGAGCAAAGACAGCAAGTCCGTCTGTACCAACAAAGCTGATACCGAGTGACCATCACAAACGGGGGCTCACAATGGAAGACCTCGTCTCTACACCGCTGGCTTGCCAGCAAGGCTCGGCTCCCCACCCTCGTAATTCCAAAAACGAATCATATTCCCAAAACCACGGAATATTCTCCCTCTCTACAGATTCTTCCGAAGGCCGACCAATCATATTTTATTCTTTTGTCGTCCAGCACTGAGAGCTTGCGAGGAAGAACCTATACTCGTACAATGGTACGCTTCTGAGTAAAAATCCTTACAAATAACCCAGCCTGCGTGGTTTCCGAGCTGCCGCTTCTTCGTTCCTCTCACCTGCGTCAAATATTTGCAGAGTTCCCGGTCATCCTTCCCGTCCTGCTACAATAGAGGCCGGCTGTCACCCTATTGTGCTCCAGAGCTCAGGTGCCACGACGTCAGTCTATCTACTTCCTGTTTTTAAGCAGGAGCAACACCTGTGCGCGCCTTCCACCCAGAGCTTGAGTTCTGCCTGCCGTTTCATCTCAACTGCCATTCCAACCTCTACTAGTATAGGCAATCATTCAAATGGCTCTAAGCACTATGGGACTTAACATCTGAGGTCATTAGTCCCCTAGACTTAGAACTACTTAAACCTAGCTAACCTAAGGACATCACACATATCCTTGCCCGTGGCAGGATTCGAACCTGCGACAGTAGCAGCAGCGTGGTTCCGGACTGAAACGCCTAGAACCGCTCGGCCACAGTGGGCGGCGGCAATCATTCATTACGCCGTTCTTTTAATAAAGACACTCCATCACCTTTCATGCAATAAGAGTTAACATTTACACTACTGGCCATTAAAATTGCTATACCAAGAAGAAATGCAGAAGAAAAAAGGGTATTCATTGGACAAATATGTTATACTAGACCTGACATGTGATTATATTTTCACGAAATTTGGATGCATAGATCCTGAGAAATCAGTACCCAGAACAACCACCTCTTGCCATAATAACGGCCTTGATACGCCTGGGCGTTGAGTCAAACAGAGCTTCGATGGCTTGTACAGGTACAGTTGCCCATGCAGCTGCAACACGATACCACAGTTCACCAAGAGTAGTGACTGGCGTATTGTGACGAGCCAGTTGCTCGGTCACCATTGACCAGACGTTTTCAGTTGGTGAGAGATCTCGAGAATGTGCTGGCCAGGGCAGCTGTCGAACATTTTCTGTATCCATAAAGGCCCGTACAGGACCTGCAACATGCGGTCGTGCATTATCCTGCTGAAATCTAGGGTTTCGCAGGGATCGAATGAACAGTAGAGTCACGGGTCGTAACACATCTGAAATGTAACGTCCACTGTTAAAAGTGCAGTCAATGCGAGCAAGAGGTGACCGAGACGTGTAACCAATGGCACCTCATACCACCACGCCGGGTAATACGTCAGTAAGGTGATGACGAATACACGCTTCCAATGTGCGTTCACCGTGATGTCGCCAAACACGGATGCGACCATCATGATGCTGTAAACAGATCCTGGATTCATCCGAAAAAATGACGTTTTGCCATTCGTGCACCCAGGTTCGTCGTTGTGTACACCATCGTAGGCGCTCCTGTCTGTGATGCACCGTCAAGGGTAACCACAGCCATGGTCTCCGAGCTGATAGTCCATGCTGCTGCAAACGTCATCGAACTGTTCGTGCAGATGGTTGTTGTCTTGCAAACTTACCCATCTGTTGACTCAGGGATCGAGACGTGGCTGCTCGATCCATTATAGCCATGTGGATAAGATGCCTCTCATCTCGACAGCTAGTGATACGAGGCCGTTGGGATCCAGCACGGCGTTCCGTATTACCCCCCTGAACCCACCGATTCCATATTCTGCTAACAGTCATTGGATCTCGACCAACGCGAGCAGCACTGTCGCGATACGAAAAAACCGCAATCGTGATAGGCTACAATCCGACCTTTATCAAAGTCGGAAACGTGATGGTACGCATTTTTCCTCCTTACACGAGGCATCACAACAACGTTTCACCAGGCAACACCGGTCAACTGCTGTTTGTGTATGAGAAATCGGTTGGAAACCTTCCTCATGTGAGAACGTTGCAGGTGTCGCCACCGGCACCAACCTTGTGTGAATGCTCTGAAAAGCTAATAATTTGCATATCACAGCATCTGTCCTGTCGGTTAGATTTCGCGTCTGTAGTACGTCATCTTCGTGGTGTAGTAATTTTAATGGCCAGTATGTATTTTCAAGGCATACGTGACAATATCGGTTTCATATCATCGTATTTATATATACGATGTACAACCTATCAAATGATACCTAATTGTGCTTGTATTTCACAGCAAAGTATGTGTATTAGTGTTGGTAAGGTGCGAAATTATAGCCACCTTACAAACACATAGTTGATCATGGAACGATACTGTGACGTGCTTTAATGCTCCGTCGTAACACTCTATTACGTAAACGATCTCAACACAGTATCGAATGGAAATATTAACAGAGTTGTACACAATGGTTCAAATGGCTCTCAGCACTATGGGACTTAACTTCTGAGGTCATCAGTCCCCTATAACATAGAACTACTTAAACCTAACTAACCTAAGGACATCACACACATCCATGCCCGAGGCAGGATTCGAACCTACGACCGCAGCGGTCACGCGGTTCCAGACTGTAGCGCCTAGAACCGCTCGGCCAACCCGGCCGGCTGTGCAGAATGGCATAGTGTGTAGTAGACGTTGGCCTGCTTACTGGTGCTTCAGAAATATTGAAAACTAATACCACCAAACGTACAACGGCTGCTAGTTCAGCCCTCCACCCTGTGAAACCCCTACTACAGTACAGTCGTCTCGATTTTATTGTTACGTCAGAAACAGTCTTTTGTACCTGTTACTGCAGTGTCCTTTTATGACTAAAGCCGTCGACATACTGATCGAGCATTCGAACGTCAACGTTGAGCGTGCCGAGTTCAACTTGCAGCTGAACACTCTGAAACTGAGCAGCTTGTGCGCACTTTACACATATCTCACTGTGGAGTAGCGCACTCGACCCGCAGATGTCCGCTGTATCTGATTCGCAAATCACACATTCTGGTTACTAAATGATCGGGCGTAAAATTCCTACGTCAGCTCTATTAAAATGAGCAAATCCTCCCTTGTCCATTTGTTATACCTGTTGTTATGTCTGTAGTACATATAAACAAAAACTGTATGTCCATGAACATGTTATAACACAAATAGGAAAACTCCATGTACAGTCGCTAAAGACAACAGCTTACAAAATTCCGTTACAAATAGTGCGATACAAATTTACAATGGTCTTCCAAATAAGATAAAAATTATTTCATCATCCTCACTTTTCAGTAAAGCATTAAGGTCATTCTTATTTAGTTTCTGTTTCTTATCAGTAGCAGAATTCTTAGAACACGTGGAATACAAGACTAAACAAGAACGTAGAAAATATCTTACAGGAAGTAGTGGCAGCTCTCTTGTAGATAAGGCCAATTGAACTCACACACTCCTGAGAAGGACCGAACTTACATTTACATAACATCGAATACTATACAATGTTCTTGTACTTAAGTAATAAGAAATTCTCAGAACCTATATAAAACGCGAAGGTGAGTACAACAATGTTCGAATGTATGGAGACGCGAAGCTGCACCTCATAACGTATCACGTTGTAATTCTACATCTCTATTTGTTACACTACCCAGACTACCATGTAACTGTATCCTGTGTGTTACTATGTCCTCAACACTTTGATCGCGTATACGTTATTAAATGGCATTTAATTATAACAAACCGTACCAAGATGAACGTAGTTTTGATTGATCTTCAATGCTTGAAACGGCATACTTTAATAACACGCTAGTTACATTTCTAAAACTATTTAACCATTAATATGACGTTTCCCGTAGTCTTATTACAACAAATCATACCAATAAACTACAGATTTTCGAGGGATCAATTTTCTGGTGCTTTGAAACGGTGTACATTCATAGGACGTAAGCTATAATACAAAACTCACTGAATACAGCCTTCAACTGAAAGCAAATATGGCATCAACAGACCCTGTACTGAGAAGAGATGACGTGCATGTGACGCTCTTCCATCTCACTGGCCTACATCCAAACTCACATTCAGAATATTTATCATGCTAGATATTACTCTACATGTTCGGAAAGACTCCCCAACGTGCTTTTTCCGCATTAAGACGTCAGAAACTCGGCACGCCCATCGTTGACGATCGAATGCACGGGGCGTTTGCCGACGGCTTAACAGCCATCAAGCATGTACTATGTCGACTTTACGCTGAGGTCCAGGAATAAGCTTGTGCTACCAGAGATTATGACATTATCTGTACAAATTACTCAATCATTTCCGTTGGATAGTAAATAACTCAGAATATTCATTTGTCGCCTCTCGGCGTTGAGAGCCGGTTTCCACGCGACGCAAAGGGTATTGTCACAAATGCTGTCCTCACCGGCTTCTTTGCTAACAGAATTCCAATGGAAAGATGGAAAGAACAAGATTTTTGTCTCATTACATATCGATATTAACATTTCTTTTGGTTTCGACGTGCTACAGAGCGTTTTGTCTCCGTGCATGTGGACTGAGCAATATAATTGTTTGCCAAACCCATAGATCTACCCTGCCTATTTCATACGATACAGCAGAAAGGAAGTAGTGCTACAAGAATATGATCTTCTAATGCTTGAAAATCTTTCTTTTTCTGTCATATATCAGAAAACGATAATTTATTCGCTGGTTCGCCACAACTATTCTTTACAAACACACTCGTACCATATTTACTTTCGGAGATCAGGTGGTTGTCATAGTAAATCTATATTCCTCTATGTTTTCTAATTTACTTAAGACAACGCTCTTTCGAACCCGTTGGTGAAGACTGCGTGCTGAGACATAAATTTATAGGTGTTTATCTTCGCTTTGCGGTGCGTCAAGGGAACGAGCTGCCGATCTGATTTCTACTCAAGAAATTGCAACACTTATTCTTTCTCCACACGAACCGTAAATACTGTACTGGAGTACATACTATTCATATGATCTATGAACTGTTTTACTCCATGTAGTTAGATCAGAAACGTGTCTTCAACATCTCAAAGAATGTTGTTGGACGACGGTGAGCCGAATTGAGAGTTCGCTCCTTCAAACGTCTGAAGAATCAAATTGGTGCCCACTGCAGGCCAAGAGAATCTATGACCTCTTCGTCTCTTACTTTATGAGATATACCGCCACGAACATGTAGCTAAGTGAAAATGGTTGGTTCATTAAGCCACGTTTAAGTGTTAAACTATTTTAACAGTAGCAAATACACTTCTCGTGTACGCTGCCGGACAACATTGAGAAATTCACAATAATTAATGGAAGTAACTACCTGAGAACGTTGGATATTTATGAACTGCAGCAAAACATGACTGATGATGCATGCATACGCTCACTCAGTAAGGACAAGACCACCACGACCTTGATGCATCACAGGCCAAACGATCTGGTTTTGTTCCTGCATTTCTCACGTCTTACGTTCGTGATTGTCATCTGTGTTGAGCGCCTACCATGTAGTGATCTTGAGGTACCGCAGGTACAGCTCATATCTGCTGCAACTCTGGCTATCCCGATGTCACTCAGAGATGAGTCTGTGAGCCCAGGCACCGGATGAGAACGTCAGATTTTTGTTCCTTCTCGGGGAAGCGACGAGCAGTCTGACGGAAGCAGTTCCACGGGAGTGGCCACCGGTGTCTTCATGAAGCTAGCGGGCGCAGCCACGAGGAAGGTCAGAGCAACGTATGGAGCCCGACTCTCCACTGTCTGGAGATTGTGAGTATGCATTGAAGCAGCATTGCCACGTACGATGGCAGCATACTCCATTACCCAACAGGACATTCCAGCTATAGAATGATGACGCAGTGCAGAAAATCATTGATGACGGGTTTCTGATGTGAGGCTGAACAGGATAATCTGTGGTACAGGGTCACACACAGCTGTTTGTCCTTTGTGTACCACGGGATGGGACCTCCTGATATGTCGACAGGAGACAAAGCAAGTGGGAGCTCCAAACGGCTGAATGAGAGTGCCTGACTGTTGGCACTATTGCATCTGAAGCAGCGAGCAACTCAATACAGCTGCAGGCGTCGAAGCACATCCGTATTCATGCTCTGGGTGAAGAGCGCGGTATCGTTTACGTAGAGAGCCAGCTGGACGTGCGCCACCTTGGAGCCGTCGGCTTTTTACAACATCTGCTGCGCCATAGACACCCTGCCAACTGCACGAATGTGAAATGTGCTCCCAGCGGGGTAGAGGCATAGCAGGTGACCATGTGATGTTCAGACACCATGCACAACGAATCTGTACAAGAGGCCATCAGGCTGTGTGGAGTCCAACATCCCTGCCTCGAGGTACTCGCGACACTCTAGGGCTTCCATGGTCTGTTCCACCAGTTATAGCAGCTGCTGAGAAGTGGAGTGACCCCATAGCTCCAAAAAAGCGAGTACCTCATGGAAATGAAGCCCTCAGCAACAACGTGGTGAAAACGCCACCCAGCACAAAACCTCTTCCAGGCTCTGGAGAAGGAATGTAGCAAGGTCATCAGCTGGTAGTTCGATGGCAGCTGAGGACCTTTACCGTTCTTTGGGATAGTCACCACTTCCACGTGCATCTGCATGGAAGGGTAGACACAAGACCATAGAAAAGCATTAAAGATGGTGGCCAGCAGGTGATTTGCATCAGAATGCAGTTACTGCAGGATTGCTTTGTAGAGCCCATCGGAACCTTGAGCCTCTTTCGAGCTGAGACGTCAGAGTTACAGCCCAATCCCCTCGTCTGTGATGGACTCTGTCACATCATTATCTTCTTTGACGCTGTGGTAATTCGCTTCATACATGGTGACTCCTAGTTTGAGGTGGGTTTTGTAGATTTCGATGGCCTCATCATAAAGGGATTGACGGAACGTGCTGGCCTTTGTGTGGAGACCATTTGCATCACAGGGACGAATAGTAAGTCTACAGATGAGGGCATTAGGTATTGGTGCTGCTGTTGTTGAGCTGGAGGACTGCAGTGACTGCAGAGACCAAAATCCCTGGGAGTTACTGAATGAGCTCTCTGAGCGACTACAGGAGCAACTGAGACTCAGCAGACTCAGTGTAGTTCGCAGGTCTCACATCACTATGGGTGGAAGTGGTGCTACAGGACACTGACATCGCTGGGACTACTGGCGGAAAATGGGCAGGAGGGAATGGCTGCTTATCAGCACACTAGGAGGGCTGGCGCACCAGGATGTTAGTAAAGTGCTCTGCTCTATAACCTCTACCATGGAGAGCTGCAGCAGCATCGAGCGGGAGTGGCTACTCTGGTGGAAGGATGTGTCAGATGGTCCAGCCTGTTGGAGAGGCCCTGGGTGGACGATGGTGCTGGGACGGGTTGATCAGCAGATGTCATCTGGCCCACGCTGCAGTGGTGAAACTCACACCAGACTATATCAGCCGAGATAGTGCGCTGCCGCCTTCATCCTTGGCGCCAGGTCGCTTGACGGCTGAGCAGTAGCTCATGAACTCCTTGTAGCTGCACCATTGTGCGGTCTCATGAGATCTTGTGCAGCCGTTGCTGTAATTAGGGGCTGCACACGAGACAAAAAGACGCCTTCAACGGGTAGTGGATCATGTGACCAAATCTGGTGCACGAATAGCGAGGTACAAGTTATCACACGGCATGTAGCTCTTCCACTGCGTACCTGATGTGGGCCACTGACTCGAGCTGGAATATCTTTCTGTTTTCTACACTGACGGTGAGAAATACTAAGAAGAGCAGCATTTTCTTATGTCGAAAAACATTTTCACTTATATTATATTGAATTTCTCGTACATTCGAGTTTATTGATTTTGAGAAAAACTATTAGTGTGTGTGACATTAAGGTTACCTTTCTATCTTCTGAGCATTCTTTAGCATTAACCTGTTTCGGTATCATTACAAAAGCAGACTAGTTGCCATTCTGTTAGAATGTGTCCTGTTTTCTATTGAAGCGTATCTGTCAATAGGGATAACTAAGTACATAAGAGCTACCATGGTAGGGTAGGCCAATTAAAACGCCATCTGTCATTTACATAAAGGATTTCACAACTGAACTCTCAAAGAAGAAGGTTATTCACATAATTATAAGTATGGATAATGGCCCCAATTAAAGTACACTCAACGATTGAGGTTGTTAACTACCGTAGTGATAGAGAAAGGAATTCAGTTACTGCACAGTTATTTCACAAGACTCGACACACACGGGCAAAAACTGAACACAACAAACTTCTTCGTTCAACATTCACAAAACATATATGAAGCATTAAACTATAACAGCGACACACAATACAAACATGATTTTTTCACAGAGTGCTGGGAAGTCTAGTACGAAAGAAGTGTTACTTTCAAAGATCACGACTGAACCCCCTTCTAACGTTGTGGTAGAAATAACTGCTTTAGTCATGGTGCAAGGAGACGTGGTATTGAGAGATGCACAAAAACTAAAATGTACTCTTGGTAAGTTAACGGGAAAGACATACAGTGAAAGATTCACTGTAATAAGCACTCACTCCCGAATCGCGAATGAATTGAAATAACTAAAGTAACAGTCATGATACGACCTTAAATAACATCCAAGGTTATCACAGCGATACTAAAATTCAAATGGCGTGAAACTCGGTTAAGAGAGAACGCTTAAATGCCGTCACTGCAACAGAATCGCAACCCCATCTCTATACTGCTACGCTCTCGGATCTAAAGTGCTCTCCGCACCAAAATCCAAATCCAAATGTCCACTCAGCGTTCGTCCCTGTAATTCTGGTGTCCCACCAAAAAAATGGACCTCCAACACCGGGTGAGCAAAATAGGGTCCGTGTTTATTTTTTGATCTATCAGAGAAAGGACATGTTTTGCTATACATATACTTCTCTGTTCTGATGAGTGCCCGAGAAGTTAGCGACAAAATACCAGCTGACAATCAGAGCTCTAGTCTCGTCGTCAGCCTATGAGACAAGAGGAAACACTTTTACCTTCCCCTTCCATTCGGAACATTTTCGGAACATCTTACGTAGATCACGAGGAAGTACACACATTCCCACAATTCACAAGCAACAGCTGCTGGTGCCACCAAGGCGGCGTTGGCGGTAGCTGATTGTTTAATCAAAAGCCTATCCTCTCTATCACTTTGTAGCGAAATCTTAGCGTGACGGACCACTAGCTTACTTGAAAATGCACGCGAGCGACCGTCTGACACATTGTTGCCTGTGTATACTAAGCGAAGGGGTCTCCATTCTCTGGGAAACAAACGGACCAGACTCCAAAGGGTGCCTGTGATCACAACCAGAATCATATGATGCAAAACATTATACGAGATGAAGAACATTATTATTTTAATAAAATCTTACTTGCTCATATCTTGCTATCGATTTATACAGGGTGTTACAAAAAGGTACGGCCAAACTTTCAGGAAACATTCCTCACACACAAAGAAAGAAAATATGTTATGTGTACATGTGTCCGGAAACGCTTACTTTCCATGTTAGAGCTCATTTTATTACTTCTCTTCAAATCACATAAATCATGGAATGGAAACACACAGCAACAGAACGTACCAGCGTGACCTCAAACACTTTGTTACAGGAAATGTTCAAAATGTCCTCCGTTAGCGAGGATACATGCATCCACCCCCTGTCGCATGGAATCCCTGATGCGCTGATGCAGCCCTGGAGAATGGCGTATTGTATCACAGCCGTCCACAATACGAGCACGAAGAGTCTCTACATTTGGTACCGGGGTTGCGTAGAAAAGAGCTTTCAAATGCCCCCATAAATGAAAGTCAAGAGGGTTGAGGTCAGGAGAGCGTGGAGGCCATGGAATTGGTCCGCCTCTACCAATCCATCGGTCACCGAATCTGTTGTTGAGAAGCGTACGAACACTTCGACTGAAATGTGCAGGAGCTCCATCGTGCATGAACCATATGTTGTGTCGTACTTGTAAAGGCACATGTTCTAGCAGCACAGGTAGAGTATCCCGTATGAAATCATGATAACGTGCTCCATTGAGCGTAGGTGGAAGAACGTGGGGCCCAATCAAGGCATCACCAACAATGCCTGCCCAAACGTTCACAGAAAATCTGTGTTGATTACGTGATTGCACAATTGCGTGCGGATTCTCGTTAACCAACACATGTTGATTGTGAAAATTTACAATTTGATCACGTTGGAATGAAGCCTCATCCGCAAAGAGAACATATGCACTGAAATGAGGATTGACACATTGTTGGATGAACCATTCGCAGAAGTGTACCCGTGGAGGCCAATCAGCTACTGATAGTGACTGCACACGCTATACATGGTACGGAAACAACTGGTTCTCCCGTAGCACTCTCCATACAGTGACGTGGTCAACGTTACCTTGTACAGCAGCAACTTCTCTGACTCTGACATTAGGGTTATCGTCATCTGCACGAAGAATTGCCTCGTCCATTGCAGGTGTCCTCGTCGTTCTAGGTCTTCCCCAGTCGCGAGACATGGGCTGGAATGTTCCGTGCTTCCTAAGACGCCGATCAATTGCTTCGAACGTCTTCCTATCGTGACACCTTCGTTCTGGAAATCTGTCTCGATACAAACGTACCGCGCCACGGCTATTGCCCCGTGCTAATCCATACATCAAATGGGCACCTGCCAACTCCGCAATTGTTAACATTGCACTGACTGCAAAACCGCGTTCGTGATGAACACTAACCTGTTGATGATATGTACTGATCTGCTTGTGCTGTAGAGCAATGAGTCACATGTGTACACAAGCACCGAAGTTAACATAACCTTCCTTCAATTGGGCCAACTGGCGGTGAATCGAGGAAGTACAGTACATACTGACGAAACTAAAGTGAGCTCTAACATGGAAATTAAGCGTTTCCGGACACATGTCCACATAACATCTTTTCTTTATTTGTGTGTGAGGAATGTTTCCTGAAAGTTTCTCCGTACCTTTTTGTAACACCCTGTATATAAATCTTAGTAAAAAGGAGCTAGGTGATAGGCGGACTACAATTACTTCTGCTCTGCTTAAGCTTACATTGAAATAACTGAAATATTTTTTACACGACTTTTCATCATAGTAGGGGGGATGTCTCACTCTAAGTGAGATATTCGCCAGCTCCTTCATATGTTCCCTTTATTAATTTATCTTTTTGTTATGCATGGTTGCACTGAATTACCAAATTAGCTTAATCCCGAAAAGAAAATACATGTCAGAAATATTCTAGCAGAGTAAGGATAGTTTCCAGCCATTTTCTTATATGATTCTTATTTGTTTAGTTCACAGCGTCTGAAAAATATAACTAATTTTACTAATCGTTACAATGCACCAAGTTGGGCTCTGAATGTAACGACAAATCCTCAATATGTTAACAAAAATTATATATCCATTACATGTGTAAATGTTATCAAAGTAGAAGAAAATAAGTTGATAGTGCATATCCAGTATTTCCAGAGCATTACTGAACTGGCCCGGAAATGGGCAAATGAAATCCAAAGAAAGAAAATGTAAGTCATTAGCCATTACTTCAAAAAATAGCTATAGTACCATAATCATATTAAAAACGAACTGACGAAAGCGAGTTATGTTCAATGTAAGTTACAAATGTATCTAAAGATCAGTTAAAAACAGACAGTGCTGCGACACTGTATATGTGTCCAATGTCACATACAACACAACTGGCAGCCGTGAATACTGTGTAATGTAAGAACAGTCCCAATCAGTTAACTTGCAACAGAAACACATATAGTGTCAATGAACTCGTACAGAAATACAGGTCCCATGGATATACAATAAAAGTGAAATGAAGATTAGTTAGACGTCATAGTGTAAGGGGAAAAGAAATTTCTGTCATATATATGAACTCAGTGTCACATATTGAAACTAATTTTGTTGTGGTCTTCAGTCCTGAGACTGGTTTGATGCAGCTCTCCATGCTACTCTATCCTGTGCAAGCTTCTTCGTCTCCCAGTACTTCAACCTACATCATTCTGGATCTGCTTAATGTATTCATCTCTCGGTCTCTCTATACGATTTTTACCCTCCACGCTGCCCTCCAATGCTAAATTTGTGATCTCTTGATGCCTCAAAACATGTCCTACCAACCGATCCCTTCTTCTAGTCAAGTTGTGCCACAAACTTCTCTTCTCCCCAATCCTATTCAATACCTCCTCTTTGGTTATGTGATCTACCCATCTAATCTTCAGCATTCTTCTGTAGCACCACATTTCAAAAGCTTCTATTATCTTCTTGTCCAAACTATTTATCGTCCATGTTTCACTTCCATACACGGCTACACTCCATACAAATACTTTCAGAAACGACTTCCTGACACTTAAATCTATACTCGATGTTCACAAATTTCTCTTCTTCAGAAACGCTTTCCTTGCCATTGCCAGTCTACATTTTATATCCTCTCTACTTCGACCATCATCAGTTATTTTGCTCCCCAAATAGCAAAACTCCTTTACTACTTTAAGTGTCTCATTTCCAAATCTAATTCCCTCAGCATCACCCGACTTAATTCGACTACATTCCATTATCCTCGTTTTGCTTTTGTTGATGTTCATCTTATATCCTCCCTTCAAGACACTAACCATTCCGTTTAGTTGCTCTTCCAAGTCCTTTGCTGTCTCTGACAGAATTACAATGTCATCAGCGAACCTCAAAGTTTTTATTTCTTCTCCATGAATTTTAATACCTACTCCGAATTTTTCTTTTGTTTCCTTTACTGCTTGCTCAATATACAGATTGAATAACAACGGGGAGAGGCTACAACCCTGTCTCACTCCTTTCCCAACCACTGCTTCCATTTCATGCCCCTCGACTCTTATAACTGCCATCTGGTTTCTGTACAAATTGTAAATAGCCTTTCGCTCCCTGTATTTTACCCCTGCCACCTTCAGAATTTGAAAGAGAGTATTCCAGTCAACATTGTCAAAAGCTTTCTCTAAGTCTACAAATGCTAGAAACGTAGGTTTGCCTTTTCTTAATCTTTCTTCTAAGATAAGTCGTAAGGTTAGTATTGCCTCACGTGTTCCAACATTTCTACGGAATCCAAACTGATCTTCCCCGAGGTCGGCTTCTACCAGTTTTTCCATTCGTCTGTAAAGAATTCGCGTTAGTATTTTCTCCAAAGGTCTCTATAATTTTCCTGAAGGCAGTATCTATCTTACCCCTAGTGAGATAAGCCGCTACATCCTTACATTTATCCTATAGCCATCCCTGCTTAGCCATTTTGCACTTCCTGTCGATCTCATTTTTGAGATGTTTGTATTCCTTTTTGCGTGCTTCATTAACTGCATTTTTATACAGGGTGAGTCACCTAACATTACCGCTGGATATATTTCGTAAACCACATCAAATACTGACGAATCGATTCCACAGACCGAACGTGAGGAGAGGGGCTAGTGTAATTGGTTAATGCAAACCATACAAAAATGCACGGAAGTATGTTTTTTAACACAAACCTACGTTTTTTTTAAATGGAACCCCGTTAGTTTTGTTAGCACATCTGAACTTATAAACAAATGCTTAATCAGTGCCGTTTGTTGCATTGTAAAATGTTAATTACATCCGGAGATGTTGTAACCTAAAGTTGACGCTTGAGTACCACTCCTCCGCTGTTCGATCGTGTGTATCGGAGAGAACCGAATTACGTAGGGATCCAAAGGGTACGGTGATGGACCTTAGGTACAGAAGAGACTTGAACAGCACATTACGTCCACATGCTAACACCTTTTATTGGTCTTTTTCACTGACGCACATGTACATTACCATGAGGGGTGAGGTACACGTACACAAGTGGTTTCCGTTTTCAAATACGGAGTGGAATAGAGTGTGTCCCGACATGTCAGCCAATAGATGTTCAATGTGGTGGCCATCATTTGCTGCACACAATTGCAATCTCTGGCGTAATGAATGTCGTACACGCCGCAGTACATCTGGTGTAATGTCGCCGCAGACTGCCACAATACGTTGTTTCCTATCCTCTAGGGTTGTAGGCACATCACGGTATACATTATCCATTAACGCACCCCACAGAAAGAAGTCCAGATGTGTAAGATCAGGAGAACGGGCTGGCCAATTTATCCGTCCTCTACGTCCTATGAAACGCCCGTCGAACATCCTGTCAAGGGTCAGCCTAGTGTTAATTGCGAAATGTGCAGGTGCACCATCATGCTAATACGTCGACGCGTTTCCAGTGGGACATCTTCGAGCAACGTTGGCAGATCATTCTGTATGTTGCAGCTGTTTGGGCCCCTGCAATGAAGTGAGGACCAATGAGGTGTTCGCCAATGATTCCGCACCATACATTCACAGTCCACGGTCGCTGTCGCTCTACCTGTCTGAGCCAGCGAGGATTGTCCACGGACTAGTAATGCATGTTCCGTAGATTCACTGCCCCGTGGATTGTGAAACGCCCTTCATCAGTAATCGGGTAGAACTGCAACGCATTCTCTGTTAATGCCCATTGACAGAATTGCACTCGATGATTAAAGTCATCACCATGTAATTGCTGATGTAGCGACACATGAAACGGGTGAAAGCGGTGACGATGCAGTATGCGCATCACGCTACTTTGACTCAGTCCACCGGCTCTCGCAATGTCCCGTGTACTCATGTGTGGGTTCATGGCAACAGCAGCTAACACACCAACTGCACCCGCTTCTCCTGTGATGGGCCTGTTACGCACCCGTTTGCGTGCTACGACCATACCTGTTGCATACAGTTCGCGGTAGATGTTTTGCAACGTGCTGCACGTTGGACGCTCTCTGTCCGGGTACCGTTCTGCATACACCCTGCAGGCTTCAGCTGCATTTCGTCGACACTTGCCATAGATGAGTATCATCTCCGCCTTTTCAGAGTTCGAATACACCAAGGTCACAGTTCCTACAACACTACACTATCACAGACGTCTGGTAACTCGGTGTACTACAGTTGGTCTGCGTGCGGAGATGAATGCAGAATAACAACAGCAGCAAGCGCTACATGCGGACACTGCGACAGCTAGACCAAACCACAACAGTGCACTACAGCCACACTCGAAAACACGGTCGTCATAGTAAACATAGTCCCTGCAGATGCTGCTCGCCGACCGTGGCCCGTGTTTGTTACAACACGCAATTGAACGTTGGAGGTTTCAAGAGTCAACTTTAGGTTACAGTATCTCCGGATGTAATTAACATTTTACAATGCAACAAACGGCACTGATTAAGTATTTGTTTATATGTTAAGATGTGCTAACAAAACTAAGTGGGTTCCATTAAAAAAAACGTAGGTTTGTGTTAAAAAACATACTTCCGTGCATTTTTGTATGGTTTGAATTAAACAATTACACTAGCCCCACTCCTCACGTTCTGTCTGTGGAATCGGTTCGTCAGTATTTGATGTGGTTTACGAAATATATCCAGCGGTAATGTTAGGTGAATCACCCTGTGTTTTCTCCTTTCATCAATTAAATTCAATATATCTTGTGTTACCCTAGGAATTCTTTTAGCCTTCGTCTTTTTACCTATTTGATCGTCTGCTGCTTTCACTATTTCATCCCTCAAAGCTACCCATTCTTCTTCTACTGTATTTCTTTCCACCATTCCTGTCAATCGTTCCCTAATGTTCTCGCTGAAACTCTCTACCACGTCTGGTTCTGTCAGTGATCCAGATCCCATCTCCTTAAATTCCCACCTTTTTTCACTTTCTTCAGTTTTAATCTACAGCTCATAACCAATAGGTTGTGGTCAGAGTCCACATCAGCCCCTGGAAATGTCTTTCAATTTAATACCTGGTTCCTAAATCTCTGTCTTACCATTATATAATCTATCTGATACCTTCTAGTATTTCCAGGTTTCTTCCATGAATACAACCTTCTTTTATGAATATTGAACCAAGTGTTAGCTACAGGGTGTTTAAAAAATGACCGGTATATTTGAAACGGCAATAAAAACTAAACGAGCAGCGATAGAAATACACCGTTTGTTGCAATATGCTTGGGACAACAGTACATTTTCAGGCGGACAAACTTTCGAAATTACAATAGTTACAATTTTCAACAACAGATGGCGCTGCAAGTGATGTGAAAGATATAGAAGACAACGCAGTCTGTGGGTGCGCCATTCTGTACGTCGTCTTTCTGCTGTAAGCGTGTGCTGTTCACAACGTGCAAGTGTGCTGTAGACAACATGGTTTATTCCTTAGAACAGAGGATTTTTCTGGTGTTGGAATTCCACCGCCTATAACACAGTGTTGTTGCAACAAGACGAAGTTTTCAACGGAGGTTTAATGTAACCAAAGGACCGAAAAGCGATACAATAAAGGATCTGTTTGAAAAATTTCAACGGACTGGGAACGTGACGGATGAACGTGCTGGAAAGGTAGGGCGACCGCGTACGGCAACCACAGAGGGCAACGCGCAGCTAGTGCAGCAGGTGATCCAACAGCCGCCTCGGGTTTCCGTTCGCCGTGTTGCAGCTGCGGTCCAAATGACGCCAACGTCCACGTATCGTCTCATGCGCCAGAGTTTACACCTCTATCCATACAAAATTCAAACGCGGCAACCCCTCAGCGCCGCTACCATTGCTGCACGAGAGACATTCGCTAACGATATAGTGCACAGGATTGATGGCGGCGATATGCATGTGGGCAGCATTTGGTTTACTGACGAAGCTTATTTTTACCTGGACGGCTTCGTCAATAAACAGAACTGGCGCATATGGGGAACCGAAAAGCCCCATGTTGCAGTCCCATCGTCCCTGCATCCTCAAAAAGTACTGGTCTGGGCCGCCATGTCTTCCAAAGGAATCATTGGCCCATTTTTCAGATCCGAAACGATTATTGCATCACGCTATCTGGACATTCTTCATGAATTTGTGGCGGTACAAACTGCCTTAGACGACACTGCGAACACCTCGTGGTTTATGCAAGATGGTGCCCGGCCACATCGCACGGCCGACGTCTTTAATTTCCTGAATGAATATTTCGATGATCGTGTGATTGCTTTGGGCTATCCGAAACATACAGGAGGCGGCGTGGATTGGCCTCCCTATTCGCGAGACATGAACCCCTGTGACTTCTTTCTGTGTACCGCCAGAATCCAGAAACAATTGAACAGCTGAAGCAGTACATCTCATCTGCATATGAAGCCATTCCGCGAGACACGTTGTCAAAGGTGTCGGGTAATTTCATTCAGAAACTACGCCATATTATTGCTACGCATGGTGGATATGTGGGAAATATCGTACTATAGTGTTTCCCAGACCGCAGCGCCATCTGTTGTTGAAAATTGTAACTACTGTAATTTCGAAAGTTTGTCTGCCTGAAAATGTACTGTTGTCCCAAGCATATTGCAACAAACGGTGTATTTCTATCGCTGCTCGTTTAGTTTTTATTGCCGTTTCAAATATACCGGTCATTTTTGAAACACCCTCTATGATTAAGTTATGCTCTGTGCAAAATTCTACCAGACGACTTCCTCTTTCTTTCCCCCAATCCATATTCGCCTACTATGTTTCCTTCTCTCCCTTTTCCTACTCTCGAATTCCAGTCACCCATGACTATTAAATTTTCGTCTCCCTTCACTACCTGAATAATTTCTTTAATCTCATCATACATTTCATCAATTTCTTCATCATCTGCAGAGCTAGTTGGTATATAAACTTGTACTACTGTAGTAGGCGTGGGCTTCGTGTCTATCTTGGCAATAATAATGCGTTCACTATGCTGTTTGTAGTAGCTTACCAGCACTCCTACTTTTTTTATTCATTATTAAACCTACTCCTGCATTACCCCTATTTGATTTTGTATTTATAACCCTGTATTCACCTGACCAAAAGTCTTGTTCCTCCTGCCACCGAACTTCACTAATTCCCACTATATCTAACTTTAACCTATCCATTTCCCTTTTTAAATTTTCTAACCTACCTGCCCGATTAAGGGATCTGACATTCCACGCTCCGATCCACAGAACGCCAGTTTCATTTCTCCTGATAACGCCGTCCTCTTGAGTAGTCCCCGCCCGGAGATCCGAATGGGGGACTATTTTACCTCCGGAATATTTTACCCAAATGGACGCCATCATCATTTAACCATACAGTAAAGCTGCATACCCTGCCGTTCGCAGTACCAGCACAGCAAGGCCGTTTTGGTTAGTGGTACAATGCCAGATCAGTCAATCATCCAGACTGTTGCCCCTGCAACTACTAAAAAGGCTGCTGCCCCTCTTCAGGAACCACACGTTTGTCTGGCCTCTCAACAGATCCCCCTCCGTTGTGGTTGCACCCACGGTACGGCTATCTGTATCGCTGAGGCACGCAAGCCTCCCCACCAACGGCAAGGTCCATGGTTCATGGAGGAATTCCTCATCATCCACTTGTTGTACTGGAAATTCGTTCTGTGTATCGAAGATACTTTTTGGAAAAGCTGTTCAAGGGCAAGTAGTAAACAACAATGTAGAAAGAGAGAAAGATAGCAATAAATACAGTTACAAATATACAAAGAAATAATCGCCTAAGTGAGGTAAAAGTGACTAGCTCTATTTATAGGCCACCTTAAGAATAATCGAATCGTTGTTCTTTATTGTGAAATACTACTGAAAATAACACACCTGTCACATTATACAACAAAATAACACCACTGTAAACATACATGCCCTAACATAATGATGAAGAAGCACTGACTTTGCAAGCAAAATATACACGTATTAACATGAAGACTAAATAGTAATATATGCTAGTACATCCTTCACAAGTCACTGTTCTTTTACTCTGGGCCATTGGTGCGTGTTATTGGAGTAATTGGAGGGCAAATGCCTTGAGCAGATGACTTGGAAGAAGACTGGAGAGAATTTTACTACAGCATGTCTATATAGACGGACCATACATCTATGACGACAGCAACCACCTCGTCCTCTCTGGTTGTACCTCACGCCATATCCACGACCCAGTTCGCTTCGTTCGCTATCGCGCAAGTGACAGTAGTGGGTCGGAATGAGAGTGTCTGTCGGCAGGCACATGTAACGTGAAACCCACTGTGTTTTCTCCTCAATAGTGTCCATGACAGGCACCAGGAAGATTACATTCGTTTTGTTCACTCATGGCAGAATGTATCAACCTTAATCTTCAATGCCTGTACCTGAATGCGGGTACTGCCAAGTACCTTCGCAGTCCTGTGTAGAGTTCACAGGCCCACAATTCACCATCTCTTGTATCTGAATGACAAGACTAGCCGATTAGCATCCTCCATACATTGAGGTGACAAATTCATGGGACAGCGGTATTTCCATTTACAGATAGCGGTAGTATCGCGTAAACAAGGTATAAGAGGACAATGCATTGGCGCAGCTGTCGTTTATACTCAGCTGATTCATGTAAAAAGGTTTCGTACGTGACTATGGCTGCACGACAGAAATTAACAGACTCTGAACTCGGAATGGTGATCGGAGATAGCTGCATGGGACGTTCGATTACGGAAATCGTGAGGAAATTCAACATTCTGAGTTCCACGGTGTCGAGAGTGTGCTGAGAATACCCAATTTCAGGTATCGCTTCTCACCGGGAACAATGCAGTTATCGAAAGCCTTCACTTAACGACAGAGAGCAGAGGTGTTTGCGTAGAATTGTGAGTTATAACAGACAAGCAACACAAACAACCATAGAAATAAGTGTGGAATGTATGACGAACGTACCAGTTAGAATAGTGTGTCGAAATCTAGCCCAGATTCCTCCTTTGTAATCTTCAAAAAAAAAAAAAAAAAAAAAAAAAAAAAAAACTAAATTTTCAATGAATAAAGTACTTCATATTTCTTACTTCTTATTTCATCTTAATTATTTATATGTCCTTTCCTACATGTTTTATCAGCAACAGCCGAAGTTAAATGCATCAAACATAATGCATAAATAAATGGATCTTTCATTCTAGATAAAATTTTACTTTCTCTATTTATGGTTACAAAATCAAACACTTTTGCTACATAATCATCAATTAATTTTGGCTATATTTTCCATTATATCTTGGATAATATGTGCTGTCTGCACTAACAGTTCTAAAACCCATGTAAAGCTGAATATGGTTTGTGTACAGCCAACCATCCCTGATATATATGTTAATTTCTACATGTTTATTAAGAATGTTTAAATTATTTTACCTTGTCTCATTCACACGAAAGGGATAGAACTGGTAGCTCTCTATCTTGTCCATTTACAAAAAAAAAAAAAAAAAATTTACTTACTCATTGCTGAAATAACTGTTACATTGACACCAATCAAATTATCATTTTGATCACCAATTTATTTCTAAAATCTGAATTTTTTCATAAATTGAAACGACTACAGGATAGTGTGATTCATAAATTATTCATGGACCAAATTCAATACTAGGCTTAAATGAACCAATAATATTAGTTTCATGAAGAAAATAACCATCACTTTTACAGATATTCCATCACCTGAATTAAGAGTAAAATAATTAATTCAAATGGTATTACTTTTGGAATATTATTAACAATAATTTTTCAATAGCTATTATTTGATTATTAAATCCTAAGATGTCCCATATTGCCTTTTGCGTTTGCATTCAATAACATTAGTCTCAATAATAACTCTATTAAAACATTCAGCAGTTTTATGCATATACTAGGATTTTTTGTTTTTCTAACCGTTTTAAACTACATAGACTAACAGGAATTTCTATTGTTTCACCATCACAATGAAAGTTATTAATTTCAAATATGAGATGTATAGAAATCTACTAGTACAAGGTTTTTCCAACTACCTCTTACAAATACAGTTAATATTTCCTTATAAAATTAAGAATTACGATATAATCTACTAAATTAATGAAAACAGCTTGGGTGTCTAAAATGAGAATTCCAGGGAAGAGAATGGAAAACAGACTTGGTAACCTATTCTCTAATCAATTCAATGGACGTTAATTGGAACTAGCACATGCGGAGGAACACCATTAATTAGCATTAACTATGTTTTAGCTCCAGGATGGTTAAACTGGGATAAAATCAATTATGTATAAATTTATTCCAAAAGTTTAGATCAACCAAAATATCAGGAATTTATGAAAACTGTAGAAAAGTTAACAAGAATATTTCTATTTTTACTGCAAATGTTGATGAAATTAGTCCATTTGATGAATGTGAAGAAAATTCCGTTGTTTATTTTTTATATTTCAAATTAGGTTGTACTCAGAGAGTATTTAACTAGAGTCACACATGAAGGAACAGATGCATTTTATTTAGAGAAATTTTCAAAAACACCTAAACCATTAGTGAGAGAAAATCTAAATTTTTAAATATATTTAGAAATGATAATACAAATTGGCATCACATTTATCATAATTTTATTGGTGCAGATTTAAATTTTGATTTTAAAGATAATAATGTAGGAGAAGTTTGAATCAAGATCACTTTGGATATAAAAAATGAACAACTTTTCTTTCATCCACATTTATTATCTTAATGAAATGACCATAAGAAAAGATATAAATAATCAATTAATAAACCACACTGAAATTATTTTACATTAACATGAAAGGGAAATTACAGGAACTCTTGATTATTTACAATAGTATGAATCTTTAGAGGCAAATTGATCAACATAGTACAATTTATCTGTGGTCTAATAACAAAGGTAAATGTTAGCCAGATATATAATGTTGTTATTATTTTGACAATTGCAAAATGCAAACTCTTCAGCTTATTAACTTTTATAAATCCACATATTACAACTTAAATCATTCATTGTTGTAAATTTTCGAAACATTAAACATAAACATAACACAAACGAAATTAATACCAACACAGACATGAAATATGAAATGTAATAATTAGTAATGTCTTTTATCTTAATTGAATGATAGAATAATATGAACCAGAACTTATTAAACAGGATAAATGAAACAGAAAATAAGTTTTTTGAGTATGGTCTGAAACAAATGAGAACAGAATATCAGAAATACAAGAAAGAAGATCAGCAATTGAACGAGATAAACAAGGAATTTAAGGTTTAGGTGATTATGTACTGAAAGCTACTGAAGAAAATAGAGAAGCAGAAAAACAAATCAACAATTAGAGACATCTGAAGATATACTGTCAATTCAGCAATCTGGCTATACATTAAATGAGTGAGAAATACAAGATGTACTAATTATATATGAAGAAGAGAATAAAAATCGAGTTAAAAAGAAATATTACAGAAAGAATGTAGAAACATATAGAAAATCCAGAACATAAAGTTTTTTGATTAAGACCCATTGATATGTTTAAAAATATTGATAATTTACCAGTAGACCTTGCTGGCATAATTTAAAAATATCTGGAGTAACATATCAAGCTAAATATGGAATGATATGTACTAAAACACATATTAGTACAAACAACATGAATAAAAAATTTATGCCATTGATTTATCAATTATGAAAATATGTTACTGATTCAGGGGCACTATATTCCGACAAATAGCCAAATAAAACAAAACCAGGTATGGGTATTAGATACAAAATTTCATAAAGGAAATTGATGAACTTTATTTTCCAAAATTAGCAGCAGGCACGTTCAAAAAAAGTATAGGTTCTTCAAAGGATGAGAAAACAAGTCAAGGACCGATATTAAAAGTACATAGAAGACCTGTTGTATACATTTGGACACATTATGTACATATATTATCAGTAGATTAGCAGTAATTCGTGGTGAAGATTTAGCTAGAAATAAGAATACCTATAATAAAGTAGTTGGTGCATCAGAATTATTGACTAGTAAGTTCAATGTTTAAAAGTTTTTATTATTTTTTTTAGTCACATAAACGAATAACTGTAGCAATGATTATTTCTTGCTACCAAGTGGCAAAACTAAAGCTAAAGCAACTAAAGTTAAACTCAGTAATGATCAACTGAACAGCACTGTGATAATTTAATTGACACTAGAAGAAGGTGAGATCAGATAGTTAGTACTAATTTGCTCACAACATTAAGTATACCTATTATGAAAGGAAATACTGAATATTTAACGAAAAAGAATGAAGGAGCAGGTTTAACAAAACAGAAGGATGGTTATTTTATAGAAAATTCGGGTATATTGGTTCATTAGCTTTCTGAGCAGCTGCTGTAGCAAAATCGGTTCATGATAAACACAAAAGTGGCAAAATTATAACCAAAAAAATAATTTAGCAATAGAGTAGAAATTTAAAGAAATAAAAATATCTAAGAAAGTCATGTTTCCGTGTATTGGAATCTGATCCCTTGAGGGTAAGAAATATGTGATAACATTTCTTATCATAATATTTTGTTATGAGAGCATTTTTAATGCTAAATCTATGAAAATCTAAATTTGTCTGCTCAGTTGGAAATAAAAATGGACCGATGACCTCTATTGGGGTAAAATGGGGGATGAAAATTTTTATGGAAATATTTCATTGTGGAAGCAGTTTTGAAACTAAATCTATGAAAATTTGTATTTGGCTTTTTCACTCCAAATAAAATATTCACATGTCGCTGTTTTTGAAAATTCAACCGCCAAGGGAGTAAGAGGGGCAGAAACTTTTTATGAAAATTTCATAGCGAAATCATTTTTGGAGCCACATCTTTTAATATTGATGTTAGGCTTCTCAGTTAGAGATGAAAAACTACATGTTTTACTGATATTGTAAATTCAACACCTAAGGGGTGAAATAGGGTCAGACTGATTCACTGACTCATCACTGCTGAGCCTAAACTGCTAAGGATAGAAAATTTAAGTTGTAAAGCATGTGGATCTTATACTGTCAGAATTCATTAAGTAGGAATTGTCTGAAATTTAGCCCCTATGAGGGTAAAACAGGCGATGAAAAGCTTTTTGCACATATGTTGCTAGTAACGGAATTCTGAAGGTGGAACTGCGAAAACTGGTATAAAAATATGTGTTTCAGCATTTTTGGAAATACAACTAGTAAGGAGGTAAAATAGCTGGCGACAGTGTTTAGAAAATAAATAATTAACCAAGACATACTAAAGAATCTTTAAGTCTACATCTATGACAATTAGTATTTGACTTCTTGTTTAGAATTTTAAAAAAAGTGTTTCATTGTTTCTGCAAATTCAGCTCCAAAGGGAGTGCTATAGGGGAAGAAAATTCTTGACAAAATATTTCGTTACATAAAAAATTTAAAGCTAAATTTGTGAAAATTGGTATTTCACTTCTCAGTTACGTATAAAGGAATATTTGTTGGGGGATGAAAGTGAATATGGAAATATCTCCACAAGAACATAAAAGCAATGACTAACAAAAATTTTGGAATTGAGCTACCAGATTCGCTTCTTGGTACGAAGTACATTAGGAAAAGACCATACTTTTATGGACTTAATTAGAGCCTATGTGAGTGAAGCAGTGGCCGCTAATCTAGTTTGATATAAAAAATCTTGGTGAATAGCATGATTTATCTAACTCTTCAAGCTTTCCTGCTGGATGTGTTGTAAATGGACTTCACAGGTATGCCACTGTCAAACCCATGAAGACTATTTACAGCATGATTTATATCTTAAAACTGACGTTTCGTCCTTGTCTGATGTTTTTGAGAATATTAGGAAAACTTACAAGGAAGCATATGATTTGTATCCATCTTGGTATTTTGTAGCTGATTTAAGATGATGCTGAAAATGGCTACAGTTAAATTACATTTATTTAGATAATTATGGCATTTATGATTGAAAGAGGTATGAGAGGGTGTACGTCTCACAGGTGGAAGGGATATATCAAAGCAAATAATGAGTATTTGGAAGGTTATGATTCAGATCAGAAATCAAATTATTTATTGAATTTAGATACAAATAAATATTATGACTAGGCTGTTAGTCAGTATTTAGCAAATGGAAATTATGATTACGAAAATAATAAAGATACTGATATAATGAAAATTTCTGATAATTCTCAATATGGATATGTATTTGAAATACAATTTGAATATCCAAGAAATTTAAATGGTGAATATAAAGAGCCACTTTCAGCTCCAGAAAATAAAATTGTACCTGTCACTAAAGAAAAGAGATATTCAATACTTTCAGTGTTAAAATAATAATCTAGTTTCTTACAGAAATCTTAAACAGTATTTATCTCTTGGTATGAAGATAACAAAAATACATAGAACATTTAAATATAAACTGGGTAATTTGTTACAAAAATAAATTGATCTAAATACAGAAATGGAAAGTAAAGGAAAAAAGTTATTTGAAACAAGGAATTTTCAAGCTGATTAATAACTCAGTATTTACAAAGAAACATAGAAAATGTAATGGATAAAGGTAAAAGAAATTAGTTTCAGATGCTACCAAGAGTCCAAATCTTATAGAAAAACCAATTTTCAAAGGAGGTGCAATACGTATTAAAAATCTTGTTTCAATCCACATGAACGAAACTAAACAAACATTTAATATGGCGATTTACATTGTAATTAGCATACAGGATTTATTTAAGGAATCGATGCATGACTTTCACTATCAAGTTATGAAACCAGCCTACCAGGAAAAAAATGAGGTTTGTTTTCAGGATACTGACAGTTACGTGTGCAGTATACAAACTGAAGATATGAAGAAGATAACTGATAAATTCGATACTAGTGATTTTTCCAAAACACGTTTTCTACAACATTCCTCAGCAAATAAAAAAGTAATATGTAAACTGAAAGATGAGTATAGTGGAAAATAGTGGAGAAATTCTGAGGCTTAAGATTAAAAAATTATATAAAATTGGTGATACTGTGGAGGAAAAATCTAATGGAGTAAGGAAATATGTTTTAAAAAATAAAATAACCTTACGAGATTTGAAAGATTGTTTGTTTAAGAACATAGAACAATGCAGGCCTATGAATCTCATATGAAGTAATAAATATCTCATTTATTTTCGTGAGATTGATACAAAACATTAAGCCCTTATGATGATCAAATATATATTTTGGAATAGAAAATAATAGATTCATCACCATATGGAAAGTATCTAGTAATTAGTGACAGATTTTCTAAAAATAATTATATTTAATTTGATTTTCATTTTATGAGATCTGCATTTGATGTATTTACATTCTCCATTAAAATATAGGTTATAACATGTCGTTTGATACATATGCTCTATTCCTAGGTATCACAATTATGCTTTTAACTTATACCATAATTGAAATTCGAAAAAATTCTTTTATAGTTCTTAATATAGAATGTGTACATGATGATCAACATTTTCATAGATTCATAAAAATAACAGCTTTGATCTTTCTTTTGAAACATACTTAATGTAAAAACTTCCTAACGCCTCCAAAAGTTACAAAATACCAATTTATATTGAAAAAAATATTTTTAATGTATAATTTTTAAGTAAATAAGTGAGTGAGAGAAATTAAAATATTATTATGTATTTTACTGAATTTTTCCATTCTATTTTCCATATTTTTCAAAAAAATAAGAAAGGAAAGGAGGTGAAAATGAGGAGATATCGAGTTGATGTTATAAGTACTTCATATGTTTTGAGAGGCACCCACATGCCTTGCACATACTGTGGCATCAAGCATTCAGGCCTGCAACATAAGTGGTCTGCCAAGCGAGTGGATTTATTCTTATTTCTCGTGTATCAACAGTGACTGATTATGAGCTCTAGTACCCACAATTAAGCTACAAATTATTCTCCTGTTTGAATATTACACAACGGAAATGGATAATGCACATCTGCCTATTAGGAATTTACACAACTCTGATTGTTCACTACGCTCTGGAAATACCACATTTTCTTTCTTACTGAACGGCTTTGATCAACACGTGGCCATCACACTGAATATGATGGCACACACATTGTAAATTCTGGATATAATGACTACACACTATTCCAAGGACAACACCACCAATCTTTTTCTTTTCACTATCTTTTTTATTCCGATAAATTCTATTATGATTCAAAGATAACCTAAACACATCATTACATTTTATACTACAATTACACATCAGAAACTCCGCCCAGTGGGCTTAGCTTTACATTGGTGATTCTCTATCTTATGATCTCGTAATTATTAAACGCTACAGTGCACTTTCTGGATAGGATGGTGGATCTTTTGCTATATCTCACACTTCGACTCTCACACCCGTCCTCACGAAAATTTACTCCAGACCGAGTGGTACAAAAAGGAACATGCATAACCCACTGCCTCTGAACCTATGTTGCTACTCTCCCATGCAAACCACACATACTTAAATCACATGAAATACATCACACTGGCAACATAGAACACATCACAAAGAATAGTCACAACGTTAGAATCACTTCACTTTCAGCTTTCCCTCTTCAATTAGTATTCATCCCAGTTTCACACGAGACTGCCCCACTTCGTAGTTTTCTTTCATACTACGAAATCTGGATGATATATGCATGTCTTCCTGTGCATTGCAAGCCAAGTGGCGTTGCTGGATAGACAGCTGACTCACCTTGCTTCTCTTTCAGAGAATTAGAGTTTGAATCTAGCATCACACGGAAACATAACACGCAAAGTAATATTAAGATCATATTCGTCACACACGCGAGTCCTCAACTGGTACCTTCGACGAGTACTTCTCTTTATCCTTTGTCTCATACACAGATTGAGACTCACACAGTACTCACCACGTGGAAATGCTTCTCTCTAATTCCAAGTCCTGCACACGCCTTTTCTTAAATATTTCCAACTTATAGTACACACGCCAGTAATTCAGCTTAACTTTAGCACTCGGAAGTATTTCAACTTAGTACTAGCAATCGCAAGTATTTCAACTTATTGCTACACGTGGTTTCATTGTGACCGTTGGTCACTTTCGAAGATTACTACGATCCCCTTAATACTACCTGCCTGTTTAATTCTCCCCGCAAAAGTTCCTGAAATACAGACATAATTATTCCAAACTACTCTTAAGTATTTCACATGCATACCATTATCTCCACTCCTTTGTCTTTATGGAGCACACCTAAGACAGGTCTTACCAACACAAGATCCAGCGCCAGAGTGCTGAAACATGGCTGTTCTTCAGGTCATCTAGCACCTCCGTCGAGGTGGGGGAGCACCATGCTACCGTATTGGTCAGCCACATTTCAGGTGCTCAAAGCTCAGGTAAATTTAATCTCTTTGGTTCCACCAAAGGTGACCAAAGGACCGTCTCACTATCTGCGGTTAGCAGACGACCATACATTCATTCATTTCACAGTTCTCACCAAATTGGATTACGGATTTATTTTGTGGGAGTGAACATGTGATCAATTAAATTAATAAATTGTCCTTCTTTCCTGCACTGGTATCCGGCTTCAGTGTATTAAGTGAAACTGAGTTATTATTGCAAAAAATATGTTGTTCTGACATGAATAACGAAGAATGTTGTACCTATTTTCATTGTCGGACGGTACTGTACCCTTTCAGTTTCTTGTTGTTAAAATTTATTGTCAGTAGATATAGTTAGTATTTTCTGGCTCAGTGTTCAGGAAAATGGAAAAAACATCAAATTTCAAGTAAATATCATAAGATGTGGTAGATAATGTGACTAAATGATAGGAAATTATGGATCATAAAAAATTTTTTTGAAGAAAGTGAAAACAACTTGAAATATCGTGAAAATACTCGAAAAAATGATGAAAGGAACATAAAACCTTTATTTTTATTCTATGACCTCCATTGACTATTTTTCTTGTGATTTTGATATATTTTTGGGGAAATAAGTTTCTGTAATAATTTGCATCATTTTCGATGATACTTCCATCATGTTTTTATTTTCTAGGAAACTCAGCCAGAACATACAAATCACATCTGCTTATGCATGTGTAACATTTTAGTGATCAGGTTTATAAATATGTAGTCTTACTCTTAATTTTAACTATTTTAGCGATTCAGTTTCACTGTTCTGTGAATGAGTGCCCCAATTTAAACCCATCGATCCTTCCAAAACATCCACTGCCAGATTCAGCCATCATGGGTACGTTCATGCTTATGACAAGGGTCACCATCGATCATTCTACAATAAATGGGTGAACAGCAGCATCTTGTGAGCAACCAAATCGCACAGAATTATCTTTTCTCTATAGCTTACATAGCACTGCAATCTCACAAGGTGAGGTTAATCAACTATTTCCATAACACGCTGGTACATGACGATGATTGATTATGTGAGTGCCAATAATCACATGAGGCAACACTTTCCACTGTGAAACAAAGTACCATACAAACAGGTGTTATCAAGTGGGAGATGATTTTATGGGAATAAACAGCTCAAGAAACGACTGCTATTGTCTCCGATCAGTGATCGCTTCTATATTGTATCACATGTGTTTAAGTATATGAAGGTCCCCCTGTGCTCCTCCAGATAATTTCTGTTCAGCTTGTCTGTGATGCTGATGAGCAATACTTGAAGGCTTTGCTGACAGTCTTCTCGTTATGAGGACACAGCTTGAGCACTAATTGATGAGAGTACGTTGAGTGTTTCACCCTCCTCATCTAGTAGAGACAAAGAGCTATACCTAAAAAGCAGTTATATCCAAATCAACTGCTCATGAATTTAAAAATCAAGATACATTCATTATTTTCATTCAATTGCAGATATGGTTGATAGTAGAACTACATTAGCGTTTCCAAAAGGAATTGGTATTAGCAATGCATATCTGAAAACATCTGTTGAATGGAGAATATAAATTCTATTAACTGCACAACGTTTTGTAATAACTATTTCATTGAAACAAACTCGGATGTAATAAGCTAAGTGAGCTGAAAATAAAACAGTAAACATCAGTAGAAAGTAATGAACGTGAAACATTTGTCTTCTGTAACTGCAATGTTTTCGAAAGTTTGGTTACTTTAGTACTAGGTTAGAATCTACGTACATCTCCACGAAGCATGACAACCACTTACCACTACAACACAATATTTGCGAGGTGAAGGTTTTTATAGTGTTTGTTTCTTTATTTCGGCCTTTGTCCCGCTTCATCGCGAGGCAGGCCAAGTTTTACGGATTTGACAGTGATAGTTACAGAGGTTGGTCGGATAGCCTTCCTGCCACCCTCCCCAAACCCCCAGGAACATAAGTAGTGTAGCCCATCTGTCTGCATATAGTGTAGGTCATGAAAGAGCGCGGACGTTTTCAAATGTTTGTAAGTTGTGTAACTGAGGAGATGCAGCCGTGTATCCCAGTGGCTGACGGATTATGTCTTTGCTATTACTCACAGTGCAGGTGATTCTACTAGCTGTGAGAACGGTCTCAAGTAACATCTAGTAGGAACGTAATTTCATACCCCCTACGAATCTAAATAAACCATAGTAATTACCAACCGATTTTGTTCAGACTTAGTATACCATATTTTGTTATTAATTAAAGGATACTGTAAAACTTTCAGACTTTAACCCTAATAGTTCAGGACATTGAGAAAATTACTTAAACGTCCAAAAACTGACATTTTTGTTTCAAACCTCAGTAAGGAACAATAGCAGTTTGTCTTTTATTATCATCTAAAGCCATAATCAGATTTCTCAATATATAAAATCACTTAATTGGGATTTTTCTTCTCAAAATTTCAATTATGCTGTATTTCGTAGTGTAAAAATTATTCAAAATTATTATCTGCTTATTATTTTGTAGTGTGAATACATGGGAGTGAATGAAAGAGTGTCTGTGGGATATACGAAAAAAACTTAATACTATTTTATGGTACAACTTATGAAATTAAACTGTGGGAAAATAGTTTTGTAACCACGAAGCTGATGACGTATGTCGATGTGTGATTGCCTTTGTAAGAAGCCAGCCAGAAAAGAAGTCGGAAGTGAAATACGTTTCTTAATTAATTTAAAGGTTATTTTGCATTTCGGTCTATTTTTCTTAAATATTATATTAGAAATTGGCATTGGGATGACGTAAATGATTTTAATGATTAGTGATTGGTTTAGGCAAGTTTTGCCGCGAGAATGATCTAGAAGGATCATTCTGATTGCTCATTCAGACCATTAGCCAATCAGAACTAAGCTGCTCCCACGCGCAGAAAGTTAGATAGGCATAGAGTGGCATGGCCTCGAGAGTGTTGTTAGCCGACCTTCGTACGTGTAACATCATGCGAAATGTCGCCGACAAAATAACTTGTAAAATTAAGAGCTGTTGAGTTCACTGCTGATAGGAAGTGTCTTTACTTAGGCAGTTTTAGTTACGAACATTATGAGGAAAATTTGATTAATTAATTGATGTGTAATGAGCGTGTAATATTTCGGTCTTAGTGAAATTCCGCGTGGCATATTCGGTATTCTTTATGGAATACTTGAGCGAGCACTTCTTACTTTGAAGACCACTGATACGACCAAAGTTTCAACTCACTGTAGTATTGGGTTAGTGTCTGTCAGATCGAACGTTAATTGTGTCGGACTGGTAGATATTCTGGCTGCTTTTTCCGTGTAAAATTTTATTGTATCGACTGTGAACTTAGAATGGTAGAGCAGAGAAAATAGTGAATATTGACTTGAATGCAAATTTATGTGCTTCCTTAAGAATAAAAACCAGTTTACTAAAATATCAGAAGGCTTACTGCAGGTATACTGCGTTTAACCACCACCCGAAATTTGTTAAAATTATGAAACGTCCCCTTAGAAATATTAAACATCACTGTGCTTAAAGTGACACACAATATTTCTAGCGCAACGAAATCTGACTCTCAAAAATCCCTACAAAAGAATGGCCCTGACTAACATTAACCTATACCTTTCACAAATCACTTACCTCACCAAAAATCTTCGTTACTCGAACTACTGCAATACAGCGAGTGCCACTACTGCCAGCTAAATAAAAGATTCAAACTACGGAAGGCACTAATTACTGATAGGCATAGTTAGCAAATGAAAGATTTTAATAGAGAACAAACAATGTATTTACCTTAATAGTGTTGAAAAATCATAATATACATAGCAGTTCATGACATCCAGTCTTTCAAATTTCAAAGCTCCGCCATTTCTCTCCCCACATCCACCACTGCTGGCGGTTCACCTCCAACTGCGCAACGCTACGCATTGTTAACATCCAGCTGCCCAACACTACAATGGCAGACAACAATGGAAACTAGCCACAGACTGCACACAGCACAGCCAGTGATTTTCATACAGAGCGCTACGTGGCGTTACCAATAAGAAAACAGAAACAGCCTACATACATAGCCCCCATGTTCCCCACAACAAAATTTACAAATTGTTTTGGGCACTGGCCAATACATATTTGTTAAAAATTTTTTCACAATTACAGTAACAGAGAAATCAAATGCACACACTTATTGATACACTGTTGGTCAAATGCTAAAATTTTCTCACAGCCCATAAAGACAGTCCTGATCATTCATCACAGTAAAACTGCCGTTTCTTTTCTCAAAGTCTGAGCAATAATAGACAATGCACACGGAAGTAGTGGATTTCCATGCAGTCTTGAAGAAGTAGTGTTGTCCTTCCAACGGAAAGACAGTGCTGGCTCTTGACATGCTGACAGGTAATGGGCCACAACAGAGCAAACCCACAGCAGAGACAGTCGACGTTTTGAAGAATATTGGTAGGTAGGTCGTCACAGAGCAGACCCACTGTAGTCCTGGTAGAGATTACGGTATTGGTGGGCCACCAGAGGTGCAGACCCACGGCAGTCCTTGTAGAAATAATGGTATTGGTGGGTCTTCAAAGATGCAGACCCACTGTAGTCCTTGTAGAGATGGCCAGCAGCCATCTGTTGTGACTGCGCAGGTGCACAATCACCATTGAAGAGTCTTGCGGATAATATAACAAGTCAATAACCACCACTTGTGAACTCACAAAGTTTCTGGAATTGTCCTTAGAACTAGCAATGCTGTTATGCAGTCCCTTGCTGAATTATTAACACACGTGCAAACACTAACAGTCCCTACTTCTCACGTATTGTCCATATACTATGACCAACAGAAACGTGTGCAGTGATATGTAACTTACAAGTTACTTAATCTGATGAACTGATGTCCATTACAATTTTTTAACATAAGAATACAATTACAAAGATACAGAATACGTCATTAAAGAATATAACAATACAGATATCATTTGTAGTAATAGGGGCTTTATAGAAGAATAGAAATAAACATATACATCAGTGTTACAGGAATTATGACATAAGTAAATACATAAAAGATCAGAATAACGTTTGAAACATCAACTTCACACATGAGCATTAAAACAAAACAGAATAAATAATGTCTAAACATCTTTACAAAGTAAATAACATATTATCAGAAAAATTACACAACGTAACTCTCACCAGATAAACACATAAAGACAGGAAGAACACAAATACCCAAGGGTACACAAACACATAGTGGGATAACACAAGGAAAGAACAGGGTTTGTTTTACTGCAGTATTTTGCAAACAAAACTTTCTTTACTTCTCGGAGATCTCCCTTCATTCTTCATTATTTCCAAAAAGTCCCATCTATACCTACTTTCTACACTTTTTTCGTATAACTTCTCAATGCATTTCTTCCAATTCATCGCAACTCATTCTCTTATATAGTCTACCCCCTCTTAAGGTAACTTAAATCTACTGAGCTCAGATGCTAAACTAAGGGACGAGGCAATGCAGCAGCACAAAACAGTTAACGCAAACAGCAATGACAAAAATGCAGATTTGCAAAGGAAGCAGCATTATAGAAATTAGCAAAGCAATTGCAATATTACAACTAATATAAGGCAATGTGCAGCAAACAAGAAAAATAAATGTGGCTTGGCAGAGTAACACAAATTAAAATTCAGTAGCACTATGCCCGGCAAACAGCAGCAGCAAATGCAATAACTTATATCTAAACATGACAAAGCTCGAGCAGAAAAAATATTACAGTAAAAATGGCCATGTTTAATACCTATGTCACATGTTAACACTAGAGTGATGCATCACAAAAACTTACTCTGCAAGAAAGTTAACAAGTCATTAAAAAAATTATTTATGCAATTCCTGTGAAGGGAAATTTCTATTTGTGCTCTCTTTTCTAAGGAAGTATATGAGAAACGTATTCTTTACTGGGTCTGTAGACAGAAAATAGTGATATTAGTACATCTATTAAATTTTATAATAACCAAAGCTGCAGTGCAGCTAGAAACTAGATATTGAAGAAAATGAGCAAATATGTACAAAGAAAGACATGAAACATCATTCATTAGCCATATGGCATTTCATAAGGTAGTAAAAAAAAATCTCGCAACTAGAAAAACAGTAGTCATAATCAGGTGTATAGACATAAAATATTTCTCGTCATTTCATTAGACATTTCAGTAAATATCATAAATTAAGAGCTCCATAGTGTTATCATATGTTTTCAGGTCTGAGCATGTCGTATTTGCTATGCTTTCTACAAAGGAATGTCAATAGCGAGGATAATGACACCTTTTATTTTTCACCTGTGCCTATGAAAGGCACACATAAATGGCTTCTTTCCAGGCGATTGTTGCGCAGCTGGGTGCCCACGATGCATTACGTGCAGGTGGTCACTTACTTTCTTACCGAAATATTTACGACACCAGTTTGCACTACAGTGACAGTCTCATATAAAAAGTTTCACAGGTCAAGAATTTGCGTTACAGATGTGTAGAAACAAAATCCTATTAATATAACAGTGTCCAAAAAATTTTCGTCGGCATTGTAATACATTCACGCATTTACATACATTTCATAGCTCTTAAAGTACGATTCTTGGTTTCCAACAACCTTTTTCACAAACCAGAGTCCCTAACCACTACTCATTATTCCTTACCTTATTACACATATACATATTCGTCAACACTTCTTCAATATTTCATAATAACAAATATGTAGCATAATCAAATTCCTCATATAGCATCAGCTTATTGATTATAAGCATACCTCAGCAGCATAATACACATCGTCGTCGTAAAAATAACATCATAACACCTCAGTCAAATCTCAAAAACGTCGTAGCTTTCTGCAATAATTTAAAAACCTAAAAAAAAATTTCTCTCCTCATTTCAATAGTGTCATCTACCTCAAACGTACTTTAAAAATCATGATCCCATACCAAATACATTATTCAGAGCTCTCATAGTATCACAATGGTTCCGAAAAAATACGAACAGTTCACAAAGTACAGACAAAATACAATTTCATAAGTGTGAAGTTATCCATCTGTGTAATTGCGTAAACATGTGTCACTGATGTAGTAAACAAATGTTTGTTTCTCTGTTAAATAATCTGATAGTTGTGTAATTTATTTGTTAGAGAAATATGGTACCGATGTGTAAAGTTGTATAAGCAAATACCATATTAGCTATGGCTCCTTGTGCTTGCCAAACACATGGTACACAAAGTAGGCGTGTACCCACCGAGGATTAATGTAATTATGCCCTCAGGTGTTACAGATTACAGCAATGGAATGAAATGTATCACGGAAAACCTTTGTATCATTGTACTTTAAATATCTTTAAAAATAAATTATTTAAGTGCAAAATTAATCACTCAAATACGTGTCCTGTAGCGCTAAAAGTGCGTCTTGTTGTAAGATAATCTCTGTGGAAGTGTCGTAGTTATTGTCCTCTGAAAGCTAAGTTCTGCAGAAGCCAATGTACTTACCTCATTATAAACAAAAGTGAAATGCTTTGCGTATAGATATCTTAGTTATTACGCTTATTGCCGTGATGAAGAAAGTACTGTGCTGTAACGTATTGTTGTGCTACGGAAAAGGCAGTCTCATTGCAGCTATACCACAAAAGTTACTACTAAAACATGTCTTACGTTCCAGAATAATACAGAAAAACTGTGAAGATATAAAACAGAAACACCGCAAAAGCAACATTGTAAATTGTCACCCATTGGTAGCGTCGTGATAAAATCGTGTAGCTGTCACATAAACTAACCACTGTGTCATCTGGTATCTCACAGAAATTACTTTAAATTCAGAATGTATTTTCAAGTAAACCAAAATGTTGCATTAAAATCTCATTACCAGTACTGTTAAATGTTCTAAGTATGTGAGCCTTATAGTCGTTAAGTAATCGTGCAACTAACAAGCAAGAATGTACACACACAATAACACTGTGTCGTCTGTTCACTATTACAATGCATTCGTAATTTCTGTTTAAGTAAGTTCTCTTGGTACTTGACTGGATATTTAACTTCAAACATTGTTGCATGGTAAGAGTTTCTAAGTCTGACGAAGTGTACTAGTAACGTGAAGTGAAAAATTTTATGGCAAAGACAGAGTTAAAAGTACACTCCTGGAAATCGAAAAAAGAACACATTGACACCGGTGTGTCAGACCCACCATACTTGCTCCGGACACTGCGAGAGGGCTGTACAAGCAATGATCACACGCACGGCACAGCGGACACACCAGGAACCGCGGTGTTGGCCGTCGAATGGCGCTAGCTGCGCAGCATTTGTGCACCGCCGCCGTCAGTGTCAGCCAGTTTGCCGTGGCATACGGAGCTCCATCGCAGTCTTTAACACTGGTAGCATGCCGCGACAGCGTGGACGTGAACCGTATGTGCAGTTGACGGACTTTGAGCGAGGGCGTATAGTGGGCATGTGGGAGGCCGGGTGGACGTACCGCCAAATTGCTCAACACGTGGGGCGTGAGGGCTCCACAGTACATCGATGTTGTCGCCAGTGGTCGGCGGAAGGTGCACGTGCCCGTCGACCTGGGACCGGACCGCAGCGACGCACGGATGCACGCCAAGACCGTAGGATCCTACGCAGTGCCGTACGGGACCGCACCGCCACTTCCCAGCAAATTAGGGACACTGTTGCTCCTGGGGTATCGGCGAGGACCATTCGCAACCGTCTCCATGAAGCTGGGCTACGGTCCCGCACACCGTTAGGCCGTCTTCCGCTCACGCCCCAACATCGTGCAGCCCGCCTCCAGTGGTGTCGCGACAGGCGTGAATGGAGGGACGAATGGAGACGTGTCGTCTTCAGTGATGAGAGTCGCTTCTGCCTTGGTGCCAATGATGGTCGTATGCGTGTTTGGCGCCGTGCAGGTGAGCGCCACAATCAGGACTGCATATGACCGAGGCACACAGGGCCAACACCCGGCATCATGGTGTGGGGAGCGATCTCCTACACTGGCCGTACACCACTGGTGATCGTCGAGGGGACACTGAATAGTGCACGGTACATCCAAACCGTCATCGAACCCATCGTTCTACCATTCCTAGACCGGCAAGGGAACTTGCTGTTCCAACAGGACAATGCACGTCCGCATGTATCCCGTGCCACCCAACGTGCTCTAGAAGGTGTAAGTCAACTACCCTGGCCAGCAAGATCTCCGGATCTGTCCCCCATTGAGCATGTTTGGGACTGGATGAAGCGTCGTCTCACGCGGTCTGCACGTCCAGCACGAACGCTGGTCCAACTGAGGCGCCAGGTGGAAATGGCATGGCAAGCTGTTCCACAGGACTACATCCAGCATCTCTACGATCGTCTCCATGGGAGAATAGCAGCCTGCATTGCTGCGAAAGGTGGATATACACTGTACTAGTGCCGACATTGTACATGCTCTGTTGCCTGTATCCATGTGCCTGTGGTTCTGTCAGTGTGATCATGTGATGTATCTGACCCCAGGAATGTGTCAATAAAGTTTCCCCTTCCTGGGACAATGAATTCACGGTGTTCTTATTTCAGTTTCCAGGAGTGTAGATTATCTTTCAATAAACGGTTTTACATGTGAAATGTGGTGTATACCTTTACTCTTCCTAGTACGCAGAGTTTCAACTTCAACGCAATTATCATGTGGTATACGTCGGATTCTGTGAGGTCCATTGTAAACTAGAAAGAATTTGTGACTCAAGTGTTTCTTCTTATGTGACAATTAATGAGCTTTAATGAGAACTTTCTGACCAATATATAATTTCTTTGCATTTGCTTTACCGTGTAGTTATCTCCTTTTGTCTGCTGCAGATTTTATATTTTTAAGAGCCAAATTAATTATGTCTTTGTGTCGAAGTTTACGTGTAGTCGGGAAAGGTACAAGCTCTCTGATTCTGTTCGGTGGTTCTTCATTCTTCTGTACAAGAGTAGGTGGTAAAGCAGTGGAATCATGAGGAATTTCATTCAGCACATTTTGAAATAAGGGTAAATATCTGTCCCAATGCTGATGCTTTCTGTGACAATATAGTCTGCAAACTTATTGATTTCTTTCATAATCCATTCAGACGGGTCACAATGTGAAGAGAATTCGAAGAGTGTTCTCTATTTGTAAACTTTGTCAAAAGGCGAAACCATCTACTATCTCACATCGTGCTCCGTTGTTTCCTATTATTCCTTCTAAATTAAAAGAATTTGCTGCTGTCGATCTCTTGGGACCACTTGTCAGAACATCTAATGGATTTTCGTACGTTCTAGTCGCTGTTGAACTTACTTCAAAATTTGTTTCTTTCACACCGTTACGTACAGCCACTGGACGGTCTGTATCCAAAGCCTTTGTTAAAAATTTCTTACGTGAAGTTGGACACGTTAGTAAAGTCATTTCAGATAACGGACCACAATTCAGATCTGCTGTTTGGTCACGCATGCTTCGGAATCATAAAATAAAACCTGTTTTTATTTCATTTATGTAAGTAGGCTGTTTCTGTTTTCTTATTGGTAACGCCACGTTGCGCTCTGTATGAAAGTCACTGGCTGTGCTGTGTGCAGTCTGTGGCTGGTTTGCATTGTTGTCTGCCATTGTAGTGTTGGGCAGCTGGATGTTAACAGCGCGTAGCGTTGCGCAGTTGGAGGTGAACCGCCAGCAGTGGTGGATGTGGGGAGAGAAATGGGGGAGTTTTGAAATTTGTAAGACTGGATGTCATGAACTGCTATGTATATTATGATTTTTCAACACTATTAAGGTAAATGCATTGTTTGTTCTCTGTTAAAATCTTTCATTTGCTAACTATGCCTGTCAGTAGTTAGTGCCTTCCGTAGTTTGAGTCTCTTATTTAGCTGGCAGTAGTGGCGCTCGCTGTATTGTAGTAGTTCGAGTAACGAAGATTTTTGGTGAGGTAAGTGATTTGTGAAAGGTATAGGTTAATGTTAGTCAGGGCCATTCTTTTGTAGGGATGTTTGAAAGTCAGTTTGCGTTGCGCTAAAAATATTGTGTGTCAGTTTAAGCACAGTCATGTTTAATTTTTCAAACGGGTCGTTTCATATGTTGCATTAATTGCAATAATAATGTATTAGTGTCTGGAATCTGTTCGTCTATGCTTTTCGGCAGTGCATTTGCACCTGCAACATTCACATTTTGACAAGCAGAAAATGTGTCTTGACTTATTTGAGAAAACGGTGAACACGCAAAACCTGATTCTACAGTATTTGCAAGATTGTGTCCTGTCATTTCGGATTCCTGAGGCGAGCTGTTGCCGACCGATCGATCGATAATGCTTCTCTGTTCACTAATTGTTTCACTGCCTACACCATTATTTGCAGCCCGCTCCATTTCCCTATGCACAATTACCAAATTACTACTTTGAACATTAGTTAATTCATTACTCGGCGGCGCTACCACACTGCTTTCGTCTTCACTGTCATTTCTCTGTTTACTTTGGAAACTAGTATTACGTTTTTCACACGCCATTATTGTGACAATATTTCACACGACAACACAGAAAACCACAATTTGAAGAGCAAAATAAGAAAACACATTAACATAGCATTGAAAATAATATTTCGTTAATTGCAAGCGCAGCTGCGAAATTCTTGGTGCAAATCTACATGCATGCCACAACTGTTTCACTGTACAAGAATGAAAAACTACAACTACAAAGGAAATTCTCTCTATAATTACGCGCTAGCAATAAGCAAAAGCTACACTAATTACACAAACTACAAGGAAAAAAAATCAGAAGATTCCAGTGAGGTATCCTCGCCTAAGGATCGACATATGAAACGTCCCCTTAGAAAAATTAAACATGACTGTGCTGAAACTGACACACAATATTTTTAGCGCAACGCAATCTGACTTTCAGACATCCCTACAAAAGAATGGCCCTGACTAACATTAACCTATACCTTTCACAAATCACTTACCTCACCAAAAATCTTCGTTACTCGAACTACTGCAATACAGCGAGCGCCACTACTTCCAGCTAAATAAAAGATCCAAACTACGGAAGGCACTATCTACTGATAGGCATAGTTAGCAAATGAAAGATTTTAATAGAGAACAAACAATGTATTTACCTTAATAGTGTTGAAAAATCATAATATACATAGCAGTTCATGACATCCAGTCTTTCAAATTTCAAAACTCCGCCATTTCTCTCCCCACATCCACCACTGCTGGCGGTTCGCCTCCAACTGGGCAACGCTACGCGCTGTTAACATCCAGCTGCCCAACACTACAATGGCAGACAACAATGGAAACTAGCCACAGACTGCACACAGCACAGCCAGTGATTCTCATACAGAGCGCTACGTGGCGTTACCAATAAGAAAACAGGAACAGCCTACTTACAAAATGAACTTACAAGAACTGATTCGTAACTTGAGTTACGCAGGCTTTGTGTGGTAGGTATTAGGTCGAGGTTTCACTAAGGCTGCTTTACACGCCCTAATAAGCAGCTACTACTGCAGAATGAAGTGACGTCGTAAGGAAGCGTTAGTGAGGTAGATGGATAATTAATGAGAGAAACTGTACGATCGAGAAACCCAGACCCGCCGCAAGTGATATTGGCTCATCGAAATCAGATTTAACATACCTGAAAATCAGAATAACAAATAGCACAGCAACTTCAGTTCAAATACATAGTGGACAAATCCAGAACTGTTTTCACGCTCACGAAAAGTTATCCGATGTGCAACGCCTTTGCTGATTTACCTGCGGACTTCTGCTGTCCTCAGTGTTGCTGCTAGACATGGCTCTCTGATTGCTCTGTTGTCCTCGTTTAGACCAAATCCTGGATATGATGGTGTTCCATCCAGTATTCAACGGTTAACGGCAGATTTTACCAAATATGTATTTCCACTGATTCTTAAACAAGGGGGTCCCAGAAAGATTTTGCTGTGACGAGAATTATTATCATTTCATATTCCTTTTAATGCCTGGTGGAGATACCATGTTCAGTAATACGAAACTTCTTTGGTTACAAAACGGTGAGCGCAGAGTTAGTGCACGATGCAGCATTCAACAACAATGCATGATTTGGTCTATGTTAGGCATACCAGATTCGAGAGGTAATTTGTAAATTTCAACCTTCCACAACCGCAAGTTATTCTTCACTGACCCCAGAAGATGTGCAATCATATATGATACGTAGAAAGAAATTTTAACCTCAGGTCTCTGGTGAATGCTGGTTATCTTCAATGCAGTATTGCCGACAAACGGAAGAATACGAAGGATTTTCTCGGCGTAGTATCCTCATTATCCACTTATTGGTTCTTTGCTTTAACTAACAGAGCCCTGTTTACTGAGATGTCGGGACAGTGGCTTAATACTAAAATTTTTTGACATGTCCATGCTTTATGGAAGATCATGGAAAAGGGTAGTCGTACAACAGTCAAAGAAATGTATTACTATACAAGTCGAAGAGGGGTTGGATGTAATTTCAGAAGAATTGTGCAGCCTACGTCTGAAGACTTCAGGTCATCTCTTTTTTGTCATGAGACTGGGTTGATGAAATGACTTCAGCGAAATTCTACTAGATGTGTCAGCATGGGACATTTCAACAGATGACAAATTTGATGGTCTGTCGATATAGTAGCTGTCTTTACGTGCACGACATTCTGGGGTCAACTCATGGACAAGAAGTTCCATAATGCGTGTGATTTTGCGTTAGGTGTAGGGCTGAATTTTGAACTCACATGCAGTGCACCTCATGTAACACCTTTTGTGAGTGGTTTTTGAGAGGCTAAACGCAGAGAGACTGTACGAGACGTGGCTCTGAACGCGTCCTGTATTGACAGCTGAGATGTAGCCGTGAGAAGCTGGACACAGGTTCGCCAGGAGGTAGCGGCTAGGCTTCAGCCGCTGAGACCGTAGCAGACGATATTTCAAACTCCGCTACAGAGAATGCAGAAGCCCCTGAATCGCCGCAGTTAGTAGAACGGCAGCAGGTAGTGGGGCTGCAATACTGGAAAGCATTACTGCTCTTGCGCAAACCGAAGGCGGATGATGATTGGAAGATTATCATGGCAGAGGGACCCTATGGTGAGAACCAATCCCTTAAATATTTACTGCATGGACGGAAAATCATTGGAAGCCAAACCAATACAGCTATAGGTGAAACAAGTACATTAAATTAAAGATGAAACTCATGGGGAACGAGAGTTCTAAATGGGCTATCGATAAGACCAATAGTTCTTACGTTATTTATGATGAAAGTTTTTATGAAGACTTGTAAAGTTAGGGTACTTAAAATTTGTTTATCTGTCGTTGCAAACTGCATGGTAATTCCTTTTGCATTTGTTTCATGATGATTTGTCTTTGGCTAGACACCAAAATTTTGATGTTTACGGGTCGTACATAAAACAGATGGCATGTCAGCCGATTCGAAAGTTTATGATTGTCTCAAATTGTTACAGATAATTAGCACAGTATGTTGTATCTAAGTTAAATGTTAACTCTTTGGGTGATTTTTACAAACTGTGCATCTGCTGATAGCACATTATAATCTATACCGGAATATACCAGTAAATTGTGAATTACAACTAAGAATGAGCATACCATGATATAAAAACGTAATTTTCGTCCAAAATAATACGTGAATTGAAAACGGTGCAGCAGTATGCCAAAGTAGACCAAGTATCTTTCTATAAGGGGCAGTCTAATGAAAGCAAGTCAGGCGGAAAGGAATAGCTATTTGAAGAAAACTGATGTCAGCAATGGTTAAAGTCTGTATTCGTGAGAGAGAGGAGAATCATTTAGCTGAGAGCAGACTTCAAAAAGGAGATTACAAAGAGCGTGCAGTCTGAAATTAATATTAAAGTGCGTAATGCAAGTCAGATTCACTTAGTGGATACTATTAGTTCTGTATATAGTATATCAGAAAACTTTTATAATTATATTATAAACAAGGATACAGTTGAATATTCAGTCACATGGGCGAAGATAACGAATACCACTGGGAGTTACAGTAAGATAGTGGGGAAAGAGATTGTAGGGGATGTGACTATAGATAGGTAATTATATTATCAGGCATTTCTAGTTGCTGTTGGTTTATGTGTTAGCATTGTTTTAGGGATTTGTATCCACGGAAACACTTATTCCAAAGATATGTTATTAGAAATGAATGCTGCAGAAAGAAAGTCAAATTTAAAAGAACACTGTTTGGGAAGCACTTGTTGGACAATTTGTGTTTAGAATAAGGTGTAAGATAGGGTGATCAGTAATGCAAAATGTAAATAGTAGATTAAATGTTAGATTTAATTACATGTTAAGCATCATTGTTTAAGCCAAATGGTTGAGTTGGGAGTATGACCATGCAAGCAGGTGGTATAGATAATGAGTGAGGTAATAGTTATTAGAGTTTGTTTTGGTTAGGCTTAGTATATTTTGGTGGTTATATATTGGGTTAAATTTTTGGAAGGGATAAAAGTTTATGTATTGCATTATTTATGTGCAATTTCATTAACTTGTGGGAAAGGTTTGCAAGGTGAAGCGGTTAGCCCGGCTGGCAATGAGATGGAATTTGTTGTTTTCTAATATACAGTAGTAGTAGTCTGTTTTAGAGTGGTTTATGGTCAGTTACAAGTATTTTACTGTAGTTAGAAGACTATAGAAAGAATAGGGTACTTAAAATTTGTTTATCTGTCGTTGCAAACTGCATGGTAATTCCTTTTGCATTTGTTTCATGATGATTTGTCTTTGGCTGGACACCAAAATTTTGATGTTTACGGGTCGTACATAAAACAGATGGCATGTCAGCCGATTCGAAAGTTTATGATTGTCTGAAATTGTTACAGATAATTAGCACAGTATGTTGTGTCTAAGTTTGTTTATTCTGATACTACTGTGTTAAGGGGTTTTATTAATTTTTGGTACAGCAAAATTTCCATGTAGAACAATTATGTGTTTAATTTGTTGCATCACACTTGCAGTTAAGAAGGACTGTGCAGTTGTTTGTAAAAATGGAAGAGTTTGTTTAGTTGAGGTTTTGGCGTTCATAGCTTTGTTTACACCATGCCTTGACCTCATTTTGGTGAGGAAAACTTTGTATGAATGCTATACAGTTTCAGTGCCTTGGACACTTTTATACTTGAAAGGCGCGAGTGATTGGAATTATAATGAAAAGTCGGTAGGAAGCTAGTATTCCATGGAACCACTATCAATCTGTCAGTTAGTGACAGCTGTTTTGCCAAGTTTAATTTATGACTGTGACAAGGTTGACTAGAAAATCGTATGGATTTCACTTCGGCACGTCCTTGGCTTATTCAGAAGTACGTATTTGATTGGTGACACTTCTTTTTTGCTAACGTACTTATCACCTCGCCTAAGGACAGTGTTCTGTAAACATTGATACCCCACTCAACATATTAACAGAGCACTATCACCTAAAGCCAAAATCCAGGTAATGGAAAAGATTAAAGTCCGGAGATTTTCCTACATTTGTTTGCTATATTTTATTGAAGATGGCCAGAATTGTCCGGAGGCATCAAGTTAAAGTGGTTTTCCGCTAAGACTCCAAATCTTCTGAGATAAGCGATGGACGCTTTATTATTGGGGAAGAATGAAATTTTCAAAATACCTTCTGAGTGTGGTATGGCTTACATAGACCAGATCATGCACATTGCTGATGAACCACTGCAGTCGCCTCACAAAACGAACCACGCATGCTATTGGTGAACGTTGTATCTCCAAGAGACATTGAATGGGACATTACAAAAGAATAATTTGGCCACAGAAACACTCCCTTCTCAAAGAATCAATGGAAATACGTATGGCTGGAGGTCTGATGAACTTTAAGGGAAAGTACCTGTTGGATAATGCATGGAACCCTATCTCTTGTACGACTTGCTCTAAACCAAGACGACAGAGTATGCCTGTGGCTGCCGCTCCACAAGTGACGGCGCTGCCCGCTGCTGGTGTGGTCACTCTGTCACCACGTTCTTAATGCCAGCACGGGATACTGAAAGCGCGCCTAATAAACTGTGGGACATGGGTGGTCTTCGTCAGTTGATGGCTCACTTTAGGATGACTGATAGATGCACAATCCAGACATCGTCCACTGAAGTGTCCGACGACGGGGTAAAAACCCGAAGATTCTTCGAATATGGAGTAATTAATCCGTAATGGAATAGATGAAACTGTCGACATTTAAGAACCGATTAAAGAGATGTCTAGTAATAATTTTCATTTTAGAGTGTGAGTGCTGTTGTAGGCACCTCAGCTCAGTTATCGGCAGTTGGTGTTGGTGTTTTATTACAGCATTTCTGAAGACCGAAGGTCTCCACTCCAGGAATGAACATGGGTTCTGAAAACAACGATCGTCTGAAACACAATTCGCTGTGTTCGACCACGACACCCAGAAAGGAGCAGATAAACGCGCTCAGGTAGATACTACTTTCCTTGACTTCCATAAGCCATTCGATACAGTTCCGCATCCCCGCCTAATGAATAAAATACGGGTGTACGAAATATGAGACAAAATGTGTAAATAAACTGAGCAGCTTCTAGCAAACATAGCAGAGCATGTCACTCTGAACGGAGAGAAGTCTTCAGATGTAAAAGTGGCTTTGGGCGAATCGCAAAGGAGTGTTATAGGAACATTATTTTTCATAATGTGTATAAATTACCTAGTAGATAAATTCGACGTTCCATGAGGATTTTTCCGGATGATGCTGTTGTACATCGTAAAGTTGCGACGTGAGAAAATTATAGCGAAGTGCAGAAAGACCTGCAGAGTGGTAGACGCTGCAAACCAGGCTTTCCGCATCACAGAATGGTCTACTGTTAAATTACCGAGAGTGTACGTTCCTAGCAGATCCAACCGATATATAGGGTGATTCACGAAGATATACAAATATTTTAATACGTTATTCTACAAGTAAAACTAAAGAAAAAAATGTTCATATAAACATAGGTCCACGAATGTTTAGTTACGGAGTTAGGGATTATAAAGGACTTTGCCAGAAATTTAGCAACTTCGCTAATATGAAGTCACCGAAAAACTGTACGAGGTTAAAGTTAAGCACAAGTTCCATTTATTTTGTTGTTACTGCGCTGATGAATCTAATAAAACATGTCCCAGACGTGTATCTGCAGTAGTTTTCCAGAACATCCAGAGAAGCAAAGAAATAATTTCGAAAAATTTTTAATTTACTAACTACTTGGCCCAAAGTGTTTTTTAAATTCCAGACAATTGCACAAAGTTTTCAACGTAAGCTGCACAGAATTTAATTTTGGAAAAATGATGGTAATGATGTTAACTGAAACTGTATGAATGTGTCAGATAATCTGCTAATATTAATACCGGAGCACACTTGAATTCATGTTAAACCGGAAAAAACAAAGTTCAGTGTTAAGGAAGTTGTACAGTGTACATAAAGTTTCACAATACATTCACAATAAATGTTCCACCAATCTCAATGCATTTAGCTACACGTGTATGAACATATTTTGTTGCTCGTTCCCCTTTCACAGGGTTGTTCTTAATTTCGTGTAATGAATGGTGCACTCGGATTTCTCCGAATTGTATAACACACGTGATATTCGTTAACTGCATTTTCCATAAGGAAACACCATATTGGCGCATTCCTCTGTCGTAAATTTGAAAGGCATCCCTATTTCATAAATAATCTACAAACTACAACAGTAACTATGTGGTTTCACTTAAATATACTGTTGTTATTGTGTTCTTTCGATGAACAATACAGAAAACTAGCTCATTTCAAGGTTAGAAAACGACTGAAACAACTCACTAACGATTGCCAACAATGATATAAGCTTTTCTACATTCTTAATGGAAAGTGAACAAATTTACTTGTACTATAATCTTTGTTTCTCTAGATGTTCTGGAAAACTACTGCAGATACCCGTCTGGGACATGTTTTATTGGATTCACCAGACCAATAACAACACAATAAATGGAAATCGTGTTTTACTTTAACCTCGTAAGCTTTTGCGATGGCCTCATATTAGCGAAGTCGCTAAATTTCAGGCAAAATATTTTACTAGCCGTAACTAAACATTTGCAGACCTGCGTTTATATGAACTTTTTTCTTTAGTTTTACTTGTAGAATAACATATTAAAATATTTTGATATCTTTGTGAATCACACTGTATTGCTTCCTTCTACGTATATCTCGAGAAAAGACAAACAATATTGAAGGGATTCTAACTCATATGGAAACTTACCAGCAATAACTCTTGTCACGAATCACACGGGACTGGAACAGGAAAAGGGGGAGGTGACACTAGTACATGAAGTACCGGCGGCGACACACCGTAAGGTGGGTTGTGGAGTAGAGATGTAGATATAGATGCATAAAAGTAACTTTGCCCCACTTTGCGAAATTCTGTATGTTACTTTCCGTATGCTGAGAATAATCCTTTTCTTTCTTCTACTGTGATATATCTGTCTTAACGACAGTTACAGACTGGAAATTTTCCACTTGTTCGACAATCTGCTTGTAACGAGTTTCTTTTTTCATTTCAAGTCGTCTTCTTTGTTTCCATGTCTTTCTTTCAATCTTTTCTTCGTTGCCCCTAACATCTTCACTGTAATAGCCTGCCCGGTCCCCTTGTCCATTCGGCTGGAAGTTTATTTTCTGTTTTGCTTTACTTGTAAATATAGTCCCTTCGTCACTGGAATCATCTGTCAGTAAGATGGAAATGTTACATGTTTACTGTGTTTTTTCTCAATGATGTTTGGTTTAAGTAGTTAGGTATACTATGACGTTGCGCTTTCACTGCATCGCGGTGTCTGCTGTTGCTGATGTCTTCCAGAAACAAACGGAAGTACGAATATCATACTTGGCTTTTCGTTAATGTTTATCTGTGATGATGTTGTAAGTATATCAACAAATTATGTTACAGTCGCTGCTGAGGCTTAACGCTGTTACTCCTTACTTATCACGAAGAATACTGATGTGTTCCAGCCAACTGGACAGGTGACCACTGCTTGTTGTTGATCACTGACTAACTTCTGTCATAACAATTTCTGCTCTGAATTTCTTGCGTTCATTACACAAATCCGGTTTCTCAATCCTCTTACTTCTACAGCGGTTGAATAAAAATACAGACACACAGCGAGAAAGCCATGCTTGAACATAAATGCAAATGTCAGCCATATCTGCAGGCTGCACTATTGTATTCAACCACGAACGGCATCTCTTCAGTGTTCTTGCTCCAGAATAATAATGGAGGCAGATATTAAAAAAAATTGCTAAATTTCTTTCCCCAGCAATTTAAGAGCCCATGTAGGTCAAGCAGAATGTGTCAACGACTAGCCAGAATGTCAGCAAGTGAGAAACACTGATGGAGTTGCTGCTAACATGGAAGCGATTGTAACTCTCTGGATGAGCTGGCACTCGAGCAAGCAAGTATAGCAAACTGACAAATGGCTACAGAGAGACAACGTCATAATATTTACTGCACAAAGTGTTGCAAGAAATCACAGATTCTACACAATAGAAACTAGTCAGTTACTGACACAGCAGAAAATAGAATCTGAAGGACAAAGTTGCGACATTCTGAATAGGATACATTCGCTCATCTCCACCAAAGAATAACGTCATCCGCATGGCCCAACAACTACTTATACCCTGACTTCCACAACTCAGTTCTCAGTTATTCTGAGTTATGATTCAGTGTTGCAACAACTAGTAATGGGATGAAACCTGTGACACTCTGTCCATGACTTACTGAGATGGCTTTAATCTACGATGCCTGCTATTTCCAAGGAACTCTGCTGCTGAGAGCCTTTACAAGCACCACTGATGGTCCATGGGGAGCTGATCAACCGTTTTAGTTGATCGCAGTAAGTACTGCCCCAACTCCAGGACTGCAGTCTCGTTTCTTAGAGGGAGGCCGTGATGGAACTCTACACGACTATGACCACCTTGTGTAGAGCTGCTGGCTGCCTTTACACTGTTCAGTCTACGATTTCAATGAGAGCGCCCTGGGAAACCGGTGGGAAGAATTGTCGGCCACTGAGCAGCGCCGGCTTTGTTTGTGGTGCTGACGTAGCGGCCATTATGAGAGCTGATCTACTGCAGTGCTGGCAGAGGGGTACAACCACGCCAACAAACGCCATATGGCGAGGGTTCTGCTAGGTCCTGGCTGTCGGTGATCTGGGGAAGACAATGCTCTACTTATTGTTGATAAATGTGTATGTTATAGTGGAAATGGAAGATTAGGGAAGGTAAACCTTCCCTAATGGATGTAAACCATCACTAAAATGATCAGTGAGAGCTTACCATAAACTGAAAGAAACGCATCCACTCGTGAAGGTGAACCATCACTGTACTCGTCAAGGGAAAGTGTAGAGTAGCATATTAACCACTAGTGACGGTGTACCATCGCCGTTCCCCGGTTATTAACGGCGTGTCCAACAATGCTACCATGCATCAGCGTGAATGTAATTGTCGTCAGCTCGTTTTTATTATGTTTTACAACAGTGCAGCTATGGTTGACAGTAGTGCAGTTACTGTTTACAGTTGTGCAGCTGTGGTTGATAGTAGTACAGTAACGGTTCACATCGGTGCAGCTTTAGTTGAACCAGTGAAATTCTACGAACATCATAGAGTGAAATGGGGAAGTCTCAGTTATAATTCTGTCTTCATGGACAGAGAAAAGTAAGTCACTAAAATGTGGACGAAATAAGGACGGCAACGACTACAAGTTTTAGGAGAGGTACGAAGTGCTGGAAGTTAACGGAGTAACCAAATTAATACAACCTGTAACTAAAGAAGGTTATATTAAATACTGTGTTTATGACGAAGAACTGTATGATGTTCTGCATGATGCTCATGTAATGACTGGTCACAGTGGACGCGACAGAATGATGAAATGCTTGAAGTCAAAGTTCTGTAATATAACATACAGAGATGTCCAAATTTATCTTACTTTGTGTGAGCCTTGTTTACAAAAGCAAAAGGGTCAGAAAAAAGGAATAGTAGTGAAGCCAATGCTGTTCAAGGAGCTAAATTCCAGATGTCAGGTTGATCTCATCGATTTCTAATAGCAACCTGACGGAGATTACAAAATCGTGATTGTTTATCAGGACTACATCACTAAATTCGTTGTTCTCAGACCACTGAAGTCCAAAATAGCTGAAGACGTATACGATAACATTATTGACATTTTTACGTTGTTAGCCGCTCCCTCAGTATTGCAGTCTGACAATGGTAGAGAGTTCGTTAGCAAAATAATGAGCGGCTTAACTGAACTATGGCCGAATTTTGAGATTGTACACGGGAAACTTAGACACAGTCAGAGCCAAGGCTGCGTAGAGCTAGCAAATCAAGACACAGAAAATATGCTAAGCATATGGATGCAGGAACACAACATCACGGAGTGGAACCGTGCATTAAGATTTGTGCAGCTAATGAAGAACAGCGATATAAATTTTGGAATTAAAGGATCTCCGTACAAAGCGATAATTGGCTGCTCTCCTAAACATGTTTTTATCTTCAATAAGTTTACGTACTGAAGCATTGATCAAAATTTACTCTGAGGATGACCTTGAAAATATAATTAATCAAGTGAGTGTTAGCATTGAGACAGGGAACGAAACGTTGCAGCATAATGATGGCTGTAAATCTCCACCGCAAGAGAATAACATACCAACAGTAACGAAGGTTGAGTAAACAGAGAGAGAAAGTATTCCTGACAATAATGACTACTGCCTGACTGATTTAGACTAGAGAACTCGTGCTACGATAAAAACACAGAACTGAAGCGTACAAATGCTTAGAAGAACAAGCGCAAAGAATGCGGCAGTGTTCAGATCGCTCTTTTCCAACAATGGAAAAGGGCTATACTGTGACAGTTCCAGTTCCCGACTTTGATAGAGGAAGAGGAGACGCTAGGTCGATCTTGGGTGTAGTCTTGGAAACAACGGTCGAAGGCTTCTACCGAATCGAGACGAGAGATGGTAGACAACTACAACATTTTGTTTCAGGTCCCAGTTCAGTACGTGCCCTCTAAGAATAGTCTCAGAGGAGGAAGTACTAGCAGAGAAAGCTGCTGCAACGTCTCAGTCGATGCAAAGCGGCCAGGGGTTCTTCAAATGTAACTCATAGCAAAAATGTCAGACATTGAGATGCTTTAGCAAAAACAAAAATGTGTAGTGGAACTCAAAGTGCCATCGTGAACGTCCTTGTTGCAATAAATGAGTTTTACATAATATGACTACTTTTTCAAACAACAGGTGATAAATGCAACTTTCGAAGTACGACTATTTTGTTATTACAGCCATGGCTAACATTCCTTACCTCTTGGCAGTAAAGGTATAAATTCACTAGAGATAGTGCAGTATCCCTAGTCTATGTGTATTGTTTGACAGAACTGGAATCAGCAATCCACTTTCACTAAGTGGGCCAATGAAGGTGAACTATTACCAGCGATGGTATACTTTCCCTGAAACTTCCACTATAATATATATACACTACTGGCCATTAATATTGCTGCACCACGAAGATGACGTGCTACAGACGCGAAATTTAACCGACAGGAAGAAGATGCTCTGATATGCAAATGGTTAGCTTTTCAGAGCATTCACACAACGTTGGCGCCGGTGGCGACACCTACAACGTGCTGAGGAAAGTTTCCAACCGATTTCTCATGCACAAACAGCAGTTGACCGGCGTTGCTTGGTGAAACGTTGTTGTGATGCCTCATGTAAGGAGGAGAAATGCGTACCATCTCGTTTCCGACTTTGATAAAGGTCGGATTGTAGCCTATCACGATTGCGGTTTATCGTATCGCGACATTGCTGCTCGCGTTAGTCAAGATTCAATGACTGTTAGGAGAATATGGAATCGGTGGGTTCAGGAGGGTAATACGGAACGCCGTGCTGGATCCCAACGGCCTCGTATCACTAGCAGTCGAGATGACAGGCATCTTATCCGCGTGGCTGTAATGGATCGTGCAGCCACGTCTCGATCCCTGAGTCAACAGATGGGGACGTTTACAAGACAACAACCATCTGCACGAACAGTTCGACGACGTTGGCAGCAGCGTGGACTATCAGCTCGGGGACCATTTCTGCGGTTACCCTTGACGCTGCATCACAGACAGGAGCACCTGCGATGGTGTACTCAACGACGAACCCGGGTGCACGAATGGCAAAGCGTCATTTCTTCGGATGAATCCAGGTTCTGTTTACAGCATCATGATGGTCTCATCCGTGTTTGGCGACATCGCGATGAGCGCACATTGGAAGCGTGTATTCGTCATCGCCATACTGGCGTATCAACCAGCGTGATGATATGGGTTGCCATTGGTTACACGTCTGGGTCACCTCTTGTTCGCATAGACGGCACTTTGAACAGTGGACGTTACATTTCAGATGTGTTACGACACGTGGCTCTACGCTTCATTCTATCCCTGCGAAACCCTACATTTCAGCAGGATGATGCACGACCACATGTTGCAGGTCCTGTACGGGCCTTTCTGGATAGAGAAAATGTTCGACTGCTGCCCTGGCCAGCACATTCTCCAGATCTCTCACCAATTGAAAACGTCTGGTCAATGGTGGCCGAGCAACTGGCTCGTCACAATACGCCAGTCACTACTCTTGATGAACTTTGGTATCGTGTTGAAGCTGCTTGGGCAGCTGTACCTGTACACGCCATCCAAGCTCTGTTTGACTCAATGCCCAGACGTATCAAGGCCGTCATTACGGCCAGAGTTGGTTGATTTGGGTACTGATTTCTCAGGATCTATGCACCCAAATTGCGTGAAAATGTAATCACATGTCAGTTCCAGTATAATATATTTGTCCAATGAATACCCGTTTACCATTTCATGTCTTCGTGGTGTAGGAATTTTAATGGCCAGTAGTGTACATACAGTAATGTTTCCTTGATACGTTCAGGATGTTCAACAGATCCTCACTACCGCATTCTGCACAACGCTATCCTGAAGACTGTAGAGGGCAAGGATGCTGCCCTCTATATTTGGTGTCAGCCAGTGGCTGCCAGCAGTACCGACATTTACACCTGGTACCACACCCTCACATCTACAGTATCAGCATCCAAAGTCTCCGTTTTATATACTTGTCATTTTTGCCTTTTGGCACTTTCTCTTATACTGCGTTGGTGTTACCTGTACTTCACCTCACTTTTGGAAATAGTTCAGTACCATTGTCTGGAATGTTACGGGTGTGCAGTGGCACGGTAACGCAGCCTAAGAGAAAGTACAAAAAGAGAAAAAATGCCTCGAATATGTGTACAACGATGTTTCTTTCTTCTTCAGCCTCCGCTAACAAAGAAGGAAGAAGCAGTGGTTTGCAGAATATATGAACAAGAGGCAGAAATACCAATGACCACAGGACATGCATCGTAAGGATAAGGGAAATGCGTCTGGTGTAAGATTATCATTAAGTAACTACAGGAATTTTAATTAATTTATTTATTTTAATAGTTGGTGTGGAAGATGGCCATGCAAACAAACATATTTTTCTTTTACTTATAGCCATACTGGGGTGTTGGGATTAACGTGTTGAGTGGAGATAGTCGTTTGTTGAACCACTGATGCCTGTGAACTGTTTCAGTTTCGTGGTAATTGAGGGAAGTTTACCTGCGGTCAATGAGGTGACCATTCTGTAATTTGTTGTGACATGAGTTGCATTGTATTCGGCTGTGTCATCTACTTGTAGGATGTTTAAAGGTTTGGCCACGAGGTATAGCAGTCCACAGAATATCGCTTGGCCATAATACGGCGCAAGGATAAATGTAGTCTGTTTCTTGTTTGTGCATTGACAGTACAGTTTCCTTATTGTTTTTTGTGTAATGGAAGATGGAGGTTGCACACAAGCCAGAAACACGCGCGGCGACTTTGCACAATGCGGTGGAGGTTGTGAAAGGACAAATGGTCGTGTTTTTGGAAACTACAGCTGAACACAAGACGTTGAATAAGGCATTACTAACGTAAGTAGAAGCATTGGGAACTGTTAGTGGGCAACGGCAGTCTGAGTAGTGAGAGATGAAAGCCTTGTTAAATATACCCAATACTTCCTCTGATCCAGTTGTAGCTCATCTAACAGCTCCTTTTCGGGGTAAACGACCGAACATATGCCTGATTTTATTAGTAAAGAGAAGGCTGCCGCTAAACTGGAAAACTGGTCTGATTGAACTCCTTAAAATATGGGTACGTTATGGACAGTGGGTGATGAAAAGGCGTACGTTTTGTACCATGAGACCCTGAGGAAGGCACAATATTCAATGAGCTGGCTAACAGGCTTGTCCAGTGATGTTGTTGTTGTGGTCTTCAGTCCTGAGACTGGTTTGATGCAGCTCTCCATGCTACCCTATCCTGTGCAAGCTTCTTCATCTCCCAGTACTTACTGTAACCTACATCCTTCTGAATCTGCTTAGTGTATTCATCTCTTGGTCTCCCTCTACGATTTTTACCCTCCACGCTGCCCTCCAATGCTAAATTTGTGATCCCTTGATGCCTCAGAACATATCCTACTAACCGGTCCCTTCTTTCTGTCAAGTTGTGCCACAAACTCCTCTTCTCCCCAATTCTATTCAATACTTCATTATTAGTTATGTGATCTACCCATATAATCTTCAGCATTCTTCTGTAGCACCACATTTCGAAAGCTTCTATTCTCTTCTTGTACAAACTATTTATCGTCCATGTTTCACTTCCATACAAATACTTTCAGAAACGACCTCCTGACACTTATATCTATACTCGATGTTAACAAATTTCTCTTCTTCAGAAACGCTTTCCTTGCCATTGCCAGTCTACATTTTATATCCTCTCTGCTTCGACCATCATCAGTTATTTTGCTCCCCAGATAGCAAAACTCCTTTGCTACTTTAAGTGTCTCATTTCCTGATCTAATTCCCTCAGCATCATCCGACTTAATTCGACTACATTCCATTGTCCTCGTGCTTTTGTAGATGTTCATCTTATACCCTCCTTTCAAGACACTGTCCATTCCGTTCAACTGCTCTTCCAAGTCCTTTGCTGTCTCTGACAGCATTGCCATGTCATCGGCGAACCTCAAAGTTTTTATTTCTTCTCTATGGATTTTAATACTTACTCCGAATTTTTCTTTTGTTTCCTTTACTGCTTGCTCAATATACAGATTGAATAACATCGGTACGTACCCATATCTAGTGATATCGTAAATAAAGCAGCACCACGTTTTTATGGAGAACCTCAGTGAGTTGTTGCAGAATTATGGCGAATTGGTAGAGTTCTTCTCGGACAGGTTTAGAAAAACTAATGCACAAACTTATGAACTGACGGAGAAAGCAGAGACTGACAGTCATCTAGCGTGAGGTGGGGAATAGGGCTTGGATGTATTTGTCTGGGATATTTCTGTGGATATGTCGTTACGAGTCAGGATGGAGAACCCAAATGATTTGTCTGTTGCTATGAGGATCGCCACACTGCTGAAAGAAATCTGCGTTGTTACTCAGAGACAGAATGACGGCAGTGTTTTCTCCTCTGAGGTTGAATGTAATAGGTGTGGGTGTACTGGACACATCAGGCGGGGATGCCACCAGATGGAGTGTTACCAGCGTGGAGAGGTAGGACATAAGGCGTGTGGGTGCTGGAGCAAGAACCGGGATAAGCAGGATCCATGTAAGCATTCGTTAGATTGCAATGAATTTCGTAATCCATCAATGGCATTCCCAGTACAACAACAGACTGCAAAAACGTACACAAAGACTGAATACTGCTAACTACGCACAGTAAATGGTAGGCAACATAATTTTTTTGTGGACCCTGGTAATAGTGTGATAATGGCTGCAAGAGGACACTTTTGATATCAGATTGATATGCAAATTAATTAAATTGATCAATTAATTACCCCCGCCCACCTCCATTCACACCCCACGCCTTTATGATGTCATGTGTTTCCCTCAGCTACCACATGGGTACATGTCCCCTCCCCATCCACGCGCTTGACCCTCTCCCTCCTCCATCTACTCTACTGGTGGAAATTTCGAATTCTGGCCGGAATTTCGAATTTTGGCGGGAATTTTAAAAATGACCCCCGGCAGTGCTGGCGTCTCACCCCCACCGCCTCCCACAGAAATTATCGGGAAATTCAAATGAGTGTGGTTTTCTTTTTCTCTTCTCACATGACCAGTATTGGTGGAGAGGTTCAGTCTATTCTGAGTTGTCATTGTGGAAGCATCGCAATGTGTTCGATCAACGAGATGAATGTGAAGAATAGAACGGCTTTCAATAGCTGTATTATTTGTATGTATCTGATGGAGGACTGCAGGCACAGTTAACTACATGGGGATGAAAGACTATGATAATGAAAGAGTCCAGGAGAAAGAAGCTGAAGAATTCGATGCAGCAGAGGGATGTAGCCATAATTGATGTCGCAACTGATACATGTTCAGGTGTATGTGCAAACTGCTGAGATATTCCACATGAAGAATTCACTCTTCCAAAATGGAAGAGGTGGGCAGTTGATGCTAACTCGCTTCTGTGGGAGCATATTCGTGTAAGTGATACATACCATTGAAGAGCTTCAATTGCTCGTCCCCATCCATTTCCCCCTCCACCAGCCCGCCCTCTCATCCCATAATCACTCGCTCGCCATCCTCACTGCTGTGTGGAACGTGTTCTGTCGAAGAGCTGTTGGTGTCTGGCCGGGAGGAGTTTAACAACCCTGTTGACTGTAAGCATACAGCCAAGGACTGCGCCCATATCCTCCGGAATATTGCATGAGCGTCTGAAGAAGAAGAGAAATACCGTCCAGCAGACAATGGCTATGCAGCAGAACGGAATCAAGATGCATTCTGCAAGCTATGCAGAACGATACTGTTGTTATAATTGCTTGCATTTTTGAAATTCACAGCCAGTTTTCCACTTCACAAGAGACATATGCCTCCAATCCAGAGGACCAAGCAAATGGTGTAGTTTACAATTATGCCACCAGAGGCACCTGATATTGGCAGTAGCCAATCAGAACGAAGCATCCGATCACATCCGGGGCATAAGGCGGGCCCAGCAGCTCTGCAGCCTCAGTTGCAGTCAGCATGAAGCTTCAGACGACATTGTCCTGTGTTGCCCAACTGCAAGGCAAGAGTAAATTTCCCTTTGTTAATGTCTGTGTTTACTGTCGTGTGAGGAAGATGAAGTGTTTGTGCTGCTATTATCGTTTTCTTTTTCTTCTTTACTCATCATTGGATGCGACGTATTCCAGCATGTCAGGGTCTGCAGCAGCAGCCGCTGGAGCCCGCAGCAGCAACAGCACCCTGAGCCAGCCACTTAAATGTGATTTACAGGGTATTCAAATAGGTGTAGATGTTGATATAGATGTTGAAATCCTGGTCAGCTTGATGGAGCAGGACAATGAATTGTTATTATCACTTGAAGACACCTAACCAGCCCCTGAGCTGCAGAAGTGCATTAGGGTTCCCAATCAACATGACGCAGTTCGGTACTGGACCCCCATCATATGCGCCATCGCAGAATATTCCAGTGATACTGCTTGGACAATGTGAGGATGTAGTGGATGAGAAGATAATAGTTAGGCCTATGCACCACTACTGTTCACTTCACTGTATAATTTAACAGCCAGTGGCTCGAAGCGTTTATATATTGATGTAGAAGCATCTGCAGACAGAGACTGGAGTGTGTGATAGAGATCGAAAGGGCAGCTAAAAGTGTTAGAGTGCGATTTATGGAGATGAAATGGGATGAACTGCGTCGTGCAAAAGCCTACGTCAAGCAGCAGCTTACACCCAAGTACCATCTGAGCGTTCCTCCTCCGGACATTTACTGTGTTGCTCTAACTCCATCCATTACAACAGAGTACGACAACTCTGCATTCCATGTGAAACCAGGAGCTACATTCATTTATCTACAGCGCTCCACCGTTAAAACCTTGTTCGGTCTACAGATGGTGCTATCCATTGTGTTGGAAAGAGTGAACAGATGGCTGCCTCGCGTTAAAGCTGTGTATAGGGACATTGCAGAGTATCTCCATACGAACAGCACGCACTTGGAAGACTGGGAACAGTGGGTCAATATGGTGCCAACGGAAACTAATGTACTGCCAATAAGTTTGAGAGAAATACATGTTCAATTCTGTGCTTATAAGAAGGCTTTATTTTCTTTATTTTGTACTGGTGTTAAGATACAGAAAGAGCTTGTTGATGTAGGGCATCCAGGGCATGTGTTTTATTTCTTACCTCTCATTATATTGCAACTACAGCGTGACTGTTATTGTACTATATGAAAAGAAACGTAAATCAATTACAAACTACGGCGTACACACCATTTATTCAAAATGTAAACGTTTTTACAGATATTCGGATTTAGGTTATGACATGTTCGATATGCCTGTCATCATTGGCGATGATGTGACGCAGACGAATAGCGATATTCTGCATGACCAGGTGAAGTGTCGAAACACCGACGCTGTCGATTACCTCCTGAATGTCTATTTTCAGCTGAGCAATGGTTTTGAGGTTATTGCTGTACATCTCATCTTTAATATAGCCCCACAAAAAGGAGTCACATATGTTGAGATCCTTAGAATATGGAGGCCAATCGAGGCCTATGCCAGTGGCCTCTGGGTAGCCCAGAGGCAGAATCCGGTCTCCAAAGTGCTCCTCTAGGACATCAAATAATCTCCTGCTTCGATGGAGTCTAGCTCCGTTTTGCATGAACCACATCTTGTCGAAATCAGAGTCACTTTGGATAATGGGGATAAAATCATTTTCCAGAACCTTCATGTACCGTTCGGTAGTCACCATGCCATTAAAGAATATCATACCGATTATTCCGTGACAGGACACTGCACACCACACAGTCATCCACTGAGCCTGAAGAGACTTCTCGATCGCGAAATGTGAATTATCAGTCCCCCAAAAGCGCCAATTTTGCCTATTGACGAACCCATCCAAATGAAAATGGGTCTCGCCGCAAAACCAAACCATACATGTGCATACTAATTTCCAGCATGCCCTGCGGCCAACCGTGCAGTTTGAACGTCACTACGCAAACCGTTCAGAAGTTATGACGATTTTATTTCATACAGTTCAATAATTGTCACCCAGTACTAAAGCTATTGCTACTAGTATTTTCACTGCAAACATGCAACAGCAGAAAATTATGTTATTGAACTAAATTCTATGATAAAGCACACTGCACGCCATTACCTGACATAGTATCATGTCAGGGAATTGTGTTTATTATTTCCTATAGAAACCCTTTGCACTTCAGTAACTGACGTAGCAGGTATCATGGCAGGGTGGGCATGGTGGGTGAAGCATCACGACTTTGTTGTAAGCTACTGGAGCCGTGACAGCGTGCAAAAAGAGTGGAAGATAATGACGTACTCCTTCCCTACAACACAGTGCAATAATTATAGATCCATTCATCTGTGGCAAGACAAATGTTCTCATGTCGCTGCTGACACATCCGGATGGAGTTCTCTTTGAGCATGTTTGTGTATTTTCAAAAACACTGTTTCAGCCCAAATACCAACTATTACAGGAGATATTGCATGGTGTAGATTTTGTGGCATACACGACACTTAATGAGAGCAGTGATATCCCTCCACCGGAAAAAGTAAAGCCATACACAGTGTTCATTTTTGACGATGTTGCTGTGGGAAATCAAATCAAATTCGACGATATTTCTGCTTTGGTTGCCATATGGTTGTTGATGTATTTCATCTGAGAAAGACGTATTCCAGAATCTCAAAACCGCAGATGAGGGATAATGCAAACTTAATTTTAATATTCAAATAGGACAATCTTAATTTAAAACACGTTTACCAGGCTTATGTAGAAACAGATATGTCGTTCGATAATTTTGTAAAGATATGTGCAGTTTGCTGGAATCTCTCACAGCGTGGGTTTGTCGTTATTAATAAAACAAGAAAATTTAATGGTGGTGAATATAGACGGAACATCCAGAAGTTCCTATATACACTGAAGCGCCGAAGAAACTGGTATAGGCATGCGTCTTCAAATAGGCATGCGTCTTAAAACAGGCAGACCACGCGCTGCGGTCGGCAACGCCTATTTAAGACAAGAAGTGTCTGGAGCAGTTGTTAGATCGCTTAGTGCTGCTACAACGGCAGGTTATCAAGATTTAAGTGAGTTTGAACGTGGTGTTATAGTCGGCGCACGAGCGATGGGACACAGCATCTCCGAGGTAGCGATGAAGTGGGGATTTTCCGTACGACCATTTCACGAGTGTATCGTGAATATCAGGAATTCGTTAAAACATCAAATCTCCGACATGGGTGAGGCCGGAAAAAGAAGCTGCAAGAACGGGACCAACGACGACTGAAGAAAATCGTTGAACGTGACAGGAGTGCTACCCTTCTTCAAATTGCTGCAGATCTCAATGCTGGGCCATCAGCAAGTGTCAGTGTGAGAACTATTCAACAAAACATCGTCGATATGGGCTTTCGGAGGCGAGGGCCCACTCGTGTACCCTTGATTGCATGAACCAAAGATTTATGCTTCGCTTGATCCCGTCAACACTAACATTGGACTGTTAATGACTAGAAACATGCTGCTTGGTAAAACGAGTCTCGTTTCAAATTGTATCGAGCGGATGAACGTGTACGGGTATGGAGACAACCTCATGAATCCATGGACCCTGCATGTCACAAGGGAACTTTTCAAGCTTGTGGAGGCTCTTTAATGGTGTAGGACGTGTGCAGTTTGAATGAAAAGGACCCCCTGATACGTTTGGATACGACTCTGACAGGTGACACGTAAGCATCCTGTCTTATCACCTGCATCCATTGTGCACTCTGGGGACTTGGGCAATTGAAGCAGCACAATGCGACACCCCACACGTCTAGAATTGCTACAGAGTGGCTCCAGGAACACTCTTTTGAGTTTAAGCACTTCCGTTGGCCACCAAACTCCCAAGACATGAACATTATTGAACATATCTGGGATGCCTTACAACGTGCTGTTCATAAGAGATTTCCACCCCCTTGTATTATTACCGATTTTTGGATAGCCCTGCAGGAATCATGGTATCAGTTCCCTCCACCACTACTTCAAACATTAGTCGAGTCCATGACACGTCGTGTTGTGGCACTTCTGCGTGCTCGCGAGGGCCATACATCATATTAGGCAGGTGTACCACTTTCTTTGGCTGTTCAGCGTATATAGCCATGAAAAGAGGTGAGTACTTTAGTATACGCATCACCATGGATAAATTCACACATGCCGGGAGCACAGTCTGACAGGATGGGTGTGCATAGTCAATACACTCGCTTGTACATGACGAGAAAATTCAAACTCTCACACGTAAAGCTGGTGGCGTATGCAAGGAACTGGGGACGTATTGTCATATCCTTCTGAGAGTGGACAATACACTGAATGAAAGGGTTAATGCAATCGAAAAGAAAGTAAACGCCTTACCTGCAGGGGAAATAACAGTTATTGAGAAGGGGACATTGTATGAGCGGGTTAATTCACTTGAATAGGTAGTAGGCGACGTAACTGAAGGGAAAATAGTTGTTACCGAGAAAGGGTACCAGAATAAGAAGAAGAGAGTATACATAAAATCTCTCGTTGCACAGAAATCCGATTAGTATACAACAAGCTGTCGACTAAGCATAAAGTTATCGAGGCACGGAAGGCCGTTCGAGAGAAATTACAGTTGCTGAGGTTGAGGCGTCTGAAGCGGGAGCAGACACTGCGATAAACCTTTAAACCAGTTACTGAATCTCTCGATGAACTCTCAGACAGGTAGACAAGAAAACTAGGTGTCAGGGATGAAAAACCATACATGTTGGGTACACAGTCTAGAACTTGAAATGAAAAAATGTTACAGATCGGTGATAGACGGTTTCAAAGAACATCTGGTGTACTGAATCCACTGTAAATTGTTCGCCTAAAGATCTGGAAATGTACCGCGAAATTCTGAATTTAACTGATTCGAATAAAAATGCAAAAAGCTGAAGCACTGTGAAATACAAATCAGTTATAAAACCTATACTGGGTGGTGAAAACAATAGCAGCAGTGATGGTATTGAGCAGTATATATACTCCAACAGTATATATATTACGACGACCCCAATCAGCTAGTTGATCAGCTATGGCTACTCCTGGCACCATCTGCCGCTGGTAATACAGTTCATTCGAATGAAGTTGTTTATGATCTTAGAGAGAGAGAGAGCGATATCATCGAATAAGTACGGAGACTGTAGTTCGAGAACTGCACAAACGAACACGCAAAACGTACTCTCGAAGATATGTTACGATTAAAGGTTTGGACGATCTGTGGCAGGTGGATCTTGTCAACATGAGGGAATCTTCACGTGTGAATAACGGATTCAAATATATTTTAATGGTCATTTATGCTTGTACTTAATTTGGCTGGGGATTACCAGTGAAAGCAAAAACAGGGAAGGACGCCACGCATGTATTCGAACGTTTTCTGCAGACGGGGGCGAATTGAAGCTCTGACAACCTTCAAGAAGATCACGGTGGCGAGTTTTACATAGACATTTATAGACTGTGATGAAGCGGTATAGAATATATTACTAATAGACGTTCACCCACCTGAAAGCGAGTATCGTGGACCGTCTGAACAGAACAGTGAAATCCCAAATGTGGATGCGATTCAATGTTCGTGGCTCACACAAATGGACCGGTATCCTCCCACAAGTAAATGCACAGTATAATCGAACCAAACAGAGCACAATAAAAATGAAACCAATCGATGTTCGTGATATTAAATTTCTAGATACAGTATACAATCGTATTAAAACACTAGATTCACGGAAACAGCAATATCATGTAGGTGATTTAGTGTGTATTTCAAAACACAAGGATGCATTTGAGAAGTCATACATGTCAAACTGGTCAACCGAGAAATTCGCAGTTTCCATAGGGCAGAGAACGAATCCTAGAAGAGCTCGGAACCAGGTATGTTTCTCGCACAGAGGGTCATACAGCGTCGAGGGAATAGAGCGTTAGTTAAATGACTTGGTTTTCCCGCGTCACAAAACAGCTGGATCGATGCTGACGATTTGCCATATAACAGCAAGCGCAGACCATAACTACGTCAGTAGCATAACATATGTGATAGGAGACGCATTAGAGGAGGATGCGGTATTCTTGACGAACTACCAGTCGAGTTACACATTCCTGGATATAGTTACTGTGGACCTGGAGTAAAACTTCAAAAACGATTGGCACGTGGTGCTAAGGGGATACATCTGCTCGACTAAGAGTGTATGGAGCATGTCATCTCATACGCAGCAAATAAAGATCGGCACACCGCCGATCGAATTTTAGCTGATAAAGCTAAGGCAATACATGCGAGAAGGGATATTGGTATAAGTCAACGCATTACGGCATTTGCAGTTGAAAAAGCTATGCGTGGTAAAATTAAGTTGGGCTTGGGTGTGAATAAGTTCAGCCATGTCATGAGCGCTGTATGTAGGACGCTAAGGAAGAAGATGACAATAAAAGGGTGAAAGTAAAACTGCATCATGACAGCAACGTATGCAGCTAAAATGGACCTGAAGCAGAGAGGAGAGAGAAAAAGAAGATCGATTAAACCACCCAGGGTTCTACCAATACCCAAGACGTCGGGTGGGATTATTCACATCCTCCTCCCTGCCATATCCGGTTCCTCGGCGGTGGGTTCACTGGTTGGGGGGGGGGGGGGTGCTGCGGCTACTGCTAGGGCAGCCAAGAATGCACAAAACTCTCTGGAGAAACTCCAGGAGGCACGAAAACAGAAGATCGATTATACCACCCAGGGTTCTACCAATACCCAAGACGTCGGGTGGGATTATTCCCTTCCTCCTCCCTGCCCTATACGGTTCCTCGGCGGTGTGTTCACTGCCTGGGGGTGCTGCGGCTACTGCTAGGGCATCCGAGAATGCACAAAACTCTCTGGAGAAACTCCAGGAGGCACGAAAACATAACCGCGTGATGAAGGTAGCAGCCACTGGAAAAGGGCTATACTTGAAACCATACCAGAAAGGACTAACTCTCTTCCTAAACAAAAGAGAAAAAAAGTCCATTAACAGTCCTACCAGACAGGGCGCTTGTATACACAGATCTGCTTAAGTTTGTTAATAAGAAATTCAACATTCCTAGATAGCGATGTGTGTTTATGCGGAATTCATTACCGAAGACTTTGTGGTAATCAGGGGAATGCGGTATTGTGAATCTAGATGTAGCAGGAGGACCTGGAACTTACTGGGTAGCACATGTTAAAAAAAGAAATCCAAATAACGTCTACTATTTAGACTCATTTTGTGACCTTCAACCTCCAGAAGATTTACAACGATACATCACAAGAAGAATACATATGTTCTACAACTTTCGACACTACCAAGACTTTAATACATTCCTGTGCGGTGATCTATGCATCACGTTCCTCCTTACGGTTACTAGTGACATATAAGGACGGGTATTAAGCAGCCATTCACCAGTTGGTGCTTAGAGGCAATGTCGTACACTCTGACTTTGAAAGACGATCATCTGTATTACGTGCGAATTATTTTCGACCAGTAGATTTAAGCACTGGAGATTGGAGTATCGGGCTGATTTGACTGGAGATATAAACACCATTCCAAATATCACGGACGCTAACAATAAATTGCATCTGGAAATTCATGGTAAAAATGAAGCTGTGAAAAATGTACTTGGTGCAAACGGAATTGGCGATTTAAAAGAAGTTTTAAAGAAGTCTGGTAAAGGGATTGAATTCCACGCACAGATCAGTACACCTAAATCTAAAATACGGACGATGAAGTAAACGATCGACTTTAAGCAGGAATGTTCAATAGGGTCACTACAGCCACTAGGTGAAACTGAAATACTATTCTATTTACACATGCGTTACACTATCTAACAGGCAGATAAAGTGCATATATATATATATATATATATATATATATATATATATATATATATATATATATATATATATATATGGTCAGAACATGTCTGAATCGCTTGTCGTGATGTTGTTGTAGGGCAGATTGTACTGAGACATAAATGTTAAGAAAAAAATGCGATACGTTGCGCCGTTTAAGAGTTATTTAGCATATATATATATGGTCAGAAAATGTCTGAATAGCTTGTCGTGATGTTGTTGTAGGGCAGATTGTACTGAGACATAAATGTTAAGAAAAAAATGCGATACGTTGCGCCGTTTAAGGGTTATTTAGCATTGAAGTTAGCCCATCAGATCGTCGCGCACGTAAATTCAAGTTTCAGCTGATGAGTCAAAGCACTCGTTGGCAACACCGCCCCTGGCAGGCAGCTTGAATGTGAGCGCGCGACGCCCCGATTGGCTAAATTCTACGCTAAATAACTCGGAAAAGTACAACCTGCCCTGTAACATCCCTACAAGCATTTCACTCATTTTCTGACCACCCTATATACGTATACATATAGGAGTGAGAGGGGATGGGGGACTGTGAGAGTGTGATTGAGAGAGAGTGGGTGAACGGCTGAGTGAGAGCTTGTGCCGAATAATATGGCTCTTTTATCATAGTGCATATATTGTATGTGTGAGATGTATGGTGGGAGTGCATGTGTGATTGCTTATGTGCTATTGCTTATGTGTCTGTGCATAAGCCTGTGAGACTGTCTCAGTGTGGATGTCCGTGTACATATACGTCCTGTATATTTTTTTTTTCTTAAAAAGTATCATACTTTATATGAATGAATATATATGCACTGTGTGCTGGAAAAAATTTACGAAATATATCCAGCGGTAATGTTAGGTGACTCCCCCTATATATATATATATATAGTTTTTTACAGCACACGGTGCGTATATATGAGTCACCTAACATTACCGCTGGATATATTTCGTAAACCACATCAAATACTGACGAATCGATTCCACAGACCGAATGTGAGGAGAGGGGCTAGTTTAATTGGTTAATATAAACCATACAAAAATGCACGGAAGTATGTTTTTTAACACAAACCTACGTTTTTTTAAATGGAACCCCGTTAGTTTTGTTAGCACATCTGAACATATAAACAAATGCTTAATCAGTGCCGTTTGTTGCATTGTAAAATGTTAATTACATGCGGAGATATTGTAACCTAAAGTTGACACTTGAGTACGCTGTTCGATCGTGTGTATCGGAGAGCACCGAATTACGTAGGGATCCAAAGGGAACGGTCATGGACCTTAGGTACAGAAGAGACTGGAACAGAACATTACGTCCACATGCTAACACCTTTTTATTGGTATTTTTCACTGACGCACATGTACATTACCATGAGGGGTGAGGTACACGTACACACGTGGTTTCCGTTTTCAATTACGGAGTGGAATAGTGTGTGTCCCGATATGTCAGGCCAATAGATGTTCAATGTGGTGGCCATCATTTGCTGCACACAATTGCAATCTCTGGCGTAATGAATGTCGTACACGCCGCAGTACATCTGGTGTAATGTCGCCGCAGGCTGCCACAATACGTTGTTTCATATCCTCTGGGGTTGTAGGCACATCACGGTACACATTCTCCATTAACGTACCCCACAGAAAGAAGTCCAGAGGTGTAAGATCAGGAGAACGGGCTGGCCAATTTATCCGTCCTCCACGTCCAATGAAACGCCCGTCGAACATCCTGTCAAGGGGTAGCCTAGTGTTAATTGCGGAATGTGCAGGTGCACCATCATGCTGATACCACATACGTCGTCGCGTTTCCAGTGAGACATTTTCGAGCAACGTTGGCAGATCATTATGTAGAAATGCGATGTATGTTGCAGCTGTTTGGGCCCCTGCAATGAAGTGAGGACCAATCAGGTGTTCGCCAATGATTCCGCACCATACATTTACAGTCCACGGTCGCTGTCGCTCTACCTGTCTGAGCCAGCGAGGACTGTCCACGGACCAGTAATGCATGTTCCGTAGATTCACTGCCCCGTGGTTTGTGAAACCCGCTTCATCGGTAAACAGGTAGAACTGCAACGCATTCTCTGTTAATGCCCATTGACAGAATTGCACTCGATGATTAAAGTCATCACCATGTAATTGCTGATGTAGCGACACATGAAACGGGTGAAAGCGGTGACGATGCAGTATGCGCATCACGCTACTTTGACTCAGTCCACCGGCTCTCGCAATGTCCCGTGTACTCATGTGTGGGGGTTCATGGCAACAGCAGCTAACACACCAACTGCACCCGCTTCTCCTGTGACGGGCCTGTTACGGACCCGTTTGCGTGCTACGACCATACCTGTTGCATACAGTTGGCGGTAGATGTTTTGCAATGTGCGGCACGTTGGATGCTCTCTGTCCGGGTACCGTTCTGCATACACCCTGCAGGCTTCAGCTGCATTTCGTCGACACTCGCCATAGATGAGTATCATCTCCGCCCTTTTCAGAGTTCGAATACACCATGGTCACAGTTCCTACAACACTACACTATCACAGACGTCTGGTAACACGGTGTACTACAGTTGGTCTGCGTGCGGAGACGAATGCAGAGTAACAATAGCAGCAAGCGCTACATGCGGACACTGCGACAGCTAGACCAAACCACAACAGTGCACTACAGCCACACCCGTAAGCACGGTCGTCATAGTAAACATGTCCCTGCAGATGTTGCTCGCCGACCGTGGCCCGTGTTTGTTACAACACGCAACTGAACGTCGGAGGTTTCAAGCGTCAACTTTAGGTTTCAATATTTCCGGATGTAATTAACATTTTACAATGCAACAAACGGCACTGATTAAGTATTTGTTTATATTTTCAGATGTGCTAGCAAAACTAACGTAGTTCCATTTAAAAAAAACGTAGATTTGTGTTAAAAACATACTTCCGTGCATTTTTGTATGGTTTGTATTAAATAATTACACTAGCCCCTCTCCTCACGTTCGGTCTGTGGAATCGGTTCGTCAGTATTTGACGTGGTTTACGAAATATATCCAGCGGTAATGTTAGGTGACTCACCCTGTATATATATATATATAATAATTTTATAATTTTTTCCAGCACACGGTGCGTATATATTCCTGCATATATAGTATGGTACTTTTTAAGAAAAAAAATAAACAGGACATATATGTACACGGACATCCACACTGAGACAGTCTCACAGGCTTACGCACAGACACATAAGAAATAACACATAAGCAATTACACATGCACTCCCACCACACATCTCACATATACAATATATACTATTTGGCACAGGCTCTCACTCAGCCATTCACACACTCTTTCTCATTCACACTCTCACAGTCCCCCATCCCCTCTCACACTTCAAGTAAATAGTGTGAGTACGGGAGGGTTTCGATACTGTTATCACAAATGGCTCTTTTATCGTCATGAGGTCACAGTCTGACTGTACATTGCAGCACAGTGTATACCTCATTATCTCGCAATTGTATTCTAATTTGCTGTACCATATGAGGAGGTTGTGGCGGAACACTGCAAACACCACCATACAGGCACTGTAAGTTGTCTTCGACCGTGAGGACACTTGATGCTACACATCGTACACCTCTAGCCTGCCTCTGGGTGGCACCATCTGTTGTACTATATGCATACATTTTGGATCTTAGACCCACAAACTCCACAATCGGAAATCCATCCGCTTCATCTTCCATTAAGCCAATAACCTTCTTGTCCTGAGGAACAATACCATAAGGATTATCGGCTACGTATCTCGATGAGTCGACTTAGTTACTGTGACACATAATTACTTGACATGGATAGGAGTTCTTTACCCAGTAGATGAAGCTATCTCATAAAGTAACCTTGGTTCCACTAATTGAGTTTTAGCAAACTTATAGCGGAAGCAGTACATGTGGAGTTTGGATATGTTCAGTATACACATACCCAGATACATAGGCTTCGTAAACTCTACTGAAACATCGACATCTCCACAGCAACGAAGTTCTAATTGAAAAGAGTGACCCACTTAAAATTTCGTCTGCCGATGCACTTTCTTACGCCTCAATGCCCATCCCATTCGGGCCTAATCAAAATATCGCATTCATTTCTAACATTTTGCATGGTTTTACAAAAAATGTAATTATTCATTATTTTATAAAAATCTTTTTCGAAATGCCTAGTCGCGCCCGTCCTTTTTTCGGGATTTAATTCAATACAGCAGGCCGCGGTGGTCTAGCGGTTCTAGGCGCTCAGTCCGGAACCGCGCGACTTCCACGGTCGCAGGTTCGAATCCTGCCTCGGGCATGGATGTGTGTGATGTCCTTAGATTAGTTAGGTTTAAGTAGTTCTAAGTTCAAGGGGACTGATGACCACAGATATTAAGTCCCATAGTGCTCACAGCCATTTAATTCAATACACTCCTTCAACCAGTGGGACTAATTGAAGGAGGTAGCCTGGGTGATTCTACCTAGCTCATCCCTATGCTGAGGCACTGCTAGAGATTATGATAATGAATTATGTAACTCTACTTGTGCCCAACAGTGGTCATCAGTTTAGGGATAGTGCTTCCTCGCACAAGTTCTTGCTCTGGATATAACTGCAAGTCGCTTGTCATTCCATGCATACCAATGGGGTATGTGAGGTTTGCCTCCACCACATACCCTATATCAGAATCAGCTATCAGACCCATTGTTTTTCCACCTAATCCCTCTAATTCGTTTTCGGCCATCCACCGAAACACGGCAACCGGTAGCGGCTGCATCATGGGCCGCCTGTGTAAGTTATTCACATCCAAATATAAAATGTAGCTTGAATCGAAGGATGCATTGAACCTCACACCTGTACCTGAATTATTTTCCTTGGTGTGTCTATGGACAGACTTGCAAAGTCCTCAACGGATCCGGCGCTCACAGAAAGGAAGCATATCAGCATCAGTCAAGAGTTCGATGCTGCACCTAGTTTTATAGAGCATCGCGTCCCAGGACAATCCAAGTGTCATGTAATAAAAGGCCGGATCGAGAGGGTACGTGGCCATGTATACACTCAAGAATTTTTCAAGAAACATCCGCAAGCAAGTGGACGTCGGTGTCTATGTATAGTCTTGCGTATTCACCAAAATTGGGAATGTTGAATTCCCACCGGACGTTAACGGCATTCTCATAATTTGCACTAGTAATGACATTGCCTGTGAGAGTCCTGGTAAATGCAGATATGTCGCGTAGCCTGGTTTCGTCGAGTTTCGTCGTACTGTATAGGTACTTATAAAGGAAAACTCTTCCCTAGCCACAAACTGAAGGTTTTCCTGAGGTACAGTTTCAAGGAGTTACTGAAGTGGCGCCTGCATAAAACATAGTGTGTGAAGTAAGCGGAGAATAATTTTTGGCGTCATTCCTTTGGAGAGTAAAATATATTTCTCAACACTCTCAGGCAGGACACAGATCTGATTTTTCTTCCAGCTGAAATTAACTCGTTGCTCAACTAGAAAGTGAACGTCATGCCCGCTTCAGTTGTGGAAGAAAACTGGTAGTTGCCTTGGTAACTGGTATTTCGAATTGCATACGTTGCGAGCCGCAACACCGAACTTCCCTCTATGATGACAGTGGTCCCTAAGGGGAGTTTCAGATTTTTTGTCTAACGGCAGTCTACAAATATGACAGTTAACTGCATCATTGTATTATTATAATTGCATAATTATAATTTATCCTCCTCCAATTCGGTCATGGGGATGGTGGTGCTGCAGAGACTATGAACATCCCATGAGAGTTTTCAAGCTCAGAGAGCAACCAACCCGCAGGATTATAAGATTCACAGCGATTAAGGGTTGAATCACATATGCATACAGTTTGGTACGCTGCCACATTTGGTACTAATTTTTACATGAAGGTGGTATGTGAGGCTAATGGTCTCTCTTCACAGCTGGTAACAGGGGCATCAAGACTTTCGAAGTCAACATATACAACAAATGGACATCGCTCCTGGTGGTTAGCATTCTTGAATTTAATGAAATCGTTTTGTCTTGTAGGCGTTACAACACGTACCGGTTCCCTGGATTCACCGTCCTCTAGATGTATTTTTAAATATTTTTCTTCCGAAAAGGTATTTAGACAACTGAAGCCAATGGGTTTTTAAACGTGTGTTTATTGATACGGAAGTGAAGGAGGCGGGACATGTCTTTGATCCATAAGTAATGGTGATTATCAGCTTCAGAGAAGAGCAGCACGTTTACATGAAGATCACACTTACCTGCATATTTCGATAAATAAAGTGGTCCAGCTACAGTATGCCTGTTCTGCCCATCTGGCTTGCTTTTCTGCTTCTTCAGGCCATATGCGTGAATCGATATTCCGAAATTTTGTGCCTCAAATTTTGGTATATCCTGAATCTTTAGAGGGACTCGATACCGTCAAAGTTATAACATTCACGAATGTTAAGGCCTATTCCGTATCGAGGTGTGCGTAAGGATCTTTGGTGTAATTTCTTTCGCAAGCCACGACTGATAATACAAAATAAGCGTCATCCTATTCAATCTGGACATTAATACAAGCCTGTTTGTTCTTAATATTCTCAGGGAGTTTTATATAACAGGACCCTCCATTTGACGGATGACAGACATGAATATGGATGTCTAGGTGTGGTATTGGGCTGAGTGCTCAAGGTGACCCTCTTACTTCCATCTCAGAAAACTGGGCCATTGTAGCACCCAAAGTGAATTCACGATACCACTCAGCAATTGATGTGCTCTGGGATGTAATGCCATTGTCACTTCAGATGTAGTGCAGGCTTTTCTCCTCAGCAGCAACCTGTTGTTTGGGAGTGTGAGTGACTCGCAGAAAAGAACTGCTTTACATTTAATAGCATTATACCTCGGATCATCTACGGCTTTGAGGAGCTCAGCCTTCAGCACCTGGCGGCATGCTTCTGACTGGGACACGATACCCCCCCCCCCCCAAGCCGGATTTTCAATTGTAGTGAACACGATACGCCCACCAAAGGCCCTGTAACCACCCAATACTCTAGAGGTGTCATGACTATCAGGATGGTAGAGTGTACTACCACTAGCCACAAACTCATAATCACTAACACAACAACTAGGAGATGACTGAGTCCACCCTGTGGATGATAGCATTGGGGAGGAGACACTTTTCGTGTGAGAGGTATGCACTGAAGCACACATACCTTTCGATTTTGGTGGCAGCAAACTGTCGGAGTTGGAGTAGCAGGAGATAGCGGCGGTGTGGGAGCACTCAGGCCGTGGAGAGGGCGCTCATAGATGCTGCAGCATGCTGGAGCCTTCACCACCATCATCCTGGTGGGGGCGAGGTGGGTTCAAATGGTTCAAATGGCTCTGAGCACTATGGGACTTAACATCTGAGGTCATCAGTCCCCTAGAGCAGAACTACTTAAACCTAACCTAAGGACATCACACACATCCATGCCCGAGGCAGGATTCGAACCTGCGACCGTATCGGTGGCGCGGTTCCAGACTGAAGCGCCTAGAACCGCTCGGCCACTTCGGCCGGCGCGGGGTGGGAACGTCGTTGCTCTGACTGCACCACCCATAGACTACAGTGGGTATACGATGGTGTGGGGACCGGCGCTGGAGTGGCCAAAGCTGCTTCTGTTGCCTCTTGCACAGACACGGTGTGGCATGACATTCAGGTGCGTGTTTCATGCCTACCCACACAACCACCGTTCTAGTTGCCTGTGCCACAGCAAGCTGTAGTGGTGTTGGTGTTGGTGGCACCTCTATGAACGAAAAACGGAAGAAAGTAATGCGATACTGCAGTGCCTATGTTATTCTGATAACGATCCAAAGTTCCTTTGTACACACATGCATGTCCAATGGGACTTTACATCATAATCAGAATAACACAGCATTGCTATATCGTATTTATCTGCCAGTACAACATCTGGCCTGTACAGGAATATGCATAATGGATGTACTAGTACAGGTCATAGATGCATGGTTGCTGACATATGGAAGTTTGAATCTGGCTGTGAGTAGTGTACGGATAGCCAAATGGTAAGGTGACCGCTCGTGATAAGTGGGAAATTCGGGTTCGAGTCCCAGCGCAGCACAAATTTTCGGTGTCATCATTCCATTCCACAGCTGATGGTTGTTCTTATTGGCATTTGCGTATTCATTTAATCAAAACAACTAAGTACAATGGTCAAGATTTTTTAAATATATGCTGTAAACAAATAACAACAATTACATGCATCAACATCCCAGAATAATAATTATATGCTGTAACGACGACAGATGCATTACAATCACCCTTTACACTCTGGGTCCCGGGGTTAAGCAGTTCAGTCGATCTTTCTTGTAGTTCTCCCACCCAATCAAATATTACCTCCTCCTCATCCAAATAGGCAAGATGATTCTGCCTTGCATCAGCTGCCATCTCATGCATCCTCTCTGGTATTTTACCCTCGCCAGAATTGTTATTGTGGAGCCACTCATCCATCTCCCAGAAGTCGTGTACAACAAGATACTGATTGTAAGAAACAACAACAAAAGAAATCGGTTGTGAATTTCCCTATGAATTTCCCTACAGCGAGATATTGATTATACATATCTACGAAACAAATAAAAAGGTTCACACCAGATGGAAGTAGTGACTCCTCGTCATCATTCTCGAGTCACACCCCTGGTAGATTCTGATCCTCCTCTTGCTCCATAGCACCATCTACAGCAATAAAGAATATATGCCTCACACAACTGTATACGAAATATGTCTAAAGGTAATATACAAAAAATACACTTATATTCTTGCAGCATTTCGGTCTCCAGCAACCGCGCAAGGTTGCTCAGCTGCTGCTCTAAAGCTACAACAGTGACATCAAAAATTTTGTTAACACTTGTTACGATTTGAATACATCAAGAGCTGTTTTCTGAAACATGTAAACTATCACACAGAATTTTGAGATGTACTTACATGATGCTAGCATAACCTCTTCAGCTTACTGCTGCTGCTAACTTTAACCATCCAGCTGATGCTGCTCTAATGCTAGAACAACATCAGAAATGTTATAAGCACTTGTTACGATTTGATTACTTTAAGAGGTGTTTTCTGAACATGTAAACTGTGAAACGCAGAATTTGAGACCTACTTACACGATGGTAGGACAGAATCTTCGACTCTCTGCTGAAGGCGACTTTCAGCTTCCAGCTGACAGTAATTTAGTCAGCATTTCGGGAATGAAAGATGCAATATCAAGAGAAAAGTACTTTTATGACCACTTGTTACGCAGATCTATCACAAACTCGAAAAATTTCAATACTTTGCTACAAAATTTTATAACTGGCGCATATTTCAACTTATAACTTTTTTTATAAACACTTACATGACAATTTCCCCAAGTTTGGTCGATTCCGATCACCTCTGCCACTGGCATCGCTACTGGATGGCCGTTTCATATTGTGAGAATCACACAGACACAATTAGGGACTGTCAAAGACTGATGATGAGTGTGGTTAGGGTTTGGCTTTATATACTTTCAGATTACACCCTCTGTGTTACAGAGGACCAATAGGAACTCAGAATGCCAAACCAGCAAGTTATAACTTGCCTTCCTGTTCTTCAAGCAGGCTGAATCAGGCTTGATGCTGGTGGCTGAGAAACAGAATGCTGCTGTGAGGGAGAAAAATATTCTGGGAAAAACAGATAGAGGGAACTTCCGAAAACATCCTTTGTTTGCTGGTAAGTGGCTGCGTGTGGCTGGCAAAATTGGACACAGCTGCTATCTTTGGAAAAACATCCTTTGTTCATTCTGGGACAAACAGATAGCCTGACACTTCCGACATGAGCAGCGTACCTCGAAACGCATATTGTTAGGGCATAACAGTGGGAGGAAGATGCTAACCTTCGAAAATAAATCTACTGTTTGCGGTAGACGCCCACATTCATGCGGTTTGGGACAGTGGCTACATTACAATCACCTACTGATTTCTCTTTGACTGCTCGCCGGCTGCTGCAGGCATCCTGCGGTACTGAGCGGTAGCAGACTGCGAGGAGGCTGTCTTGTAGTACACGCGGCCAGGGTGCTGGCCCAGTGTTTGTGATCTGGTAACATCATGCGGGGCATGGCAGCTGTGGTCCAGCCTGGAGATGGCTCCCATGGTTCCACTGCAAGCCGCTAGCTATCGTGCCAAGCAGCACACGTGGCAGGGTGTGCGACTCATCACCGAAAAACAGGCCGCCATGCGTGCAAGACCCCTCACTTGACAGCTGTGACTGGTCATTAAATACATGAGCAGTACCCGGCCATCCGACCACAGTGAACTATGCGATCAGAAGATGAATAAAACTATCCCTGTACTAAAAAATGGAAATTATGTCCTCTGCAGTACGTTATTCTCCGTTTTTCCATCCTCTGAATTTTTTTCGAATCCTACCAGCTATCCGCATTTTGCAAATAATTTCCATCAACAGTTCCCGTTAATATTACATTCTCTGAATTGATAACTGAATTTAACAGCGAAAATTCTATTTTACCACGAAAATTCTGAATTCCTGCCAAAATTCCAAACACCCACAATATAGTAGATGGGGAGGGGGAGAGGTGAGAGGCGAGGGGCTGGAGACCCACGTGCCAGCAGAGGAAAACATATATTGGCATATGAGTTTGATATCAAAATTGCCCTCACCCACTTAACCTACTACTCCTGGTTCCCATTGTAACAACAACAACACTGTACTATTGTACATATAAGTAATTTTTTTCCATCTGATTTATCGATAAACTTGTGTAATTAATGTTCTCCTTTCATTTTTTTTTTGTTTCATGTCATTGTGTTAAGAAAACTGTAAACAAGTTTCAATGTAAATATTAATGTTTATGTCAAATGTCAAGCAATATTGTAATAGAATTGAAATGTAACAGATGTTGAGACTGTTGTAAGATGTTTAAAATTGTAACTGTGCGTCTGGTCCATACGTAGGCAATGTGTTAGGATATATAGAATGCAAAACCTCGGGTGAATACCCTGTCTGTAGGGGAGCGGTAAAAGGTGGATGGCAGGCGAGCGCGGGAAAATGCACGCGGGCACTGCACGGCACAACGGGCTCAGCAGTTAGTTGGAGTCTGGCACTGGTTTGAGCAACACCTTCTAGAGCGAGAAGGCTCTCCTGGAAGACGTAGTTTCACTGAGCCTCGGGTATGCCGTTCCAAATCCCACACAGCATGGCAAAATTTCATAGGCACTAAATGGAAAAGTATTGCGAAGCTAAGAAGAATTAAAGTGCCGATACGTCAAGAGCCATAGCTGTGGTTGTATGTGTGCTCTGTGCCTCGCCATCTCGCAGCCCGATAACCGCCGCATCGATACAAGCAGGTTGAAACTTTTAGTACTGTATTCGTATGGACCATAGAGTGAACTGTTCAATAATAACCTAAATTTCACCAGAACTTTCCCATCATTTAATTATCCTCACAACTAATCTAGACAGGGTCCTTTCCAAATGTTGTGCAATCCGAGTGTCCCGAAATGAAAAATTAAATTTTGTGTTAATAATAATTACTTACAGACCTAGCTATGTTAGAATGGTGTTTAAAGAACTATTTTGTTAATGAACCAGTAAATGAATAACGAAGGTTTAACGAAGTTGAAAGATAACTTTAATATTGATATAGTAATGAAGTTTAATTATTTCGAGACAGATATAAAAGTATTTAAATGAGCAGTAAATAAGATGAAGAGAGTAGTAACTTATATACTGGAAATCTTGAATGCATAATAAATTCAGTAACCAATTTTTTTAATACAGTGACCATAACAGTTTCAGGAATGCCCCCTTTTTATTCGTTTGAATTCTGAAGTGTTCTAAATTGGTTTGATCAGCAAAAGTTAAAGTCAATATAAAAGCCAAAATTTATCAGTGTTTTATATTTATCAAAATTGACATTTTGTGTGTGGCTCGAAAGTGATGTTTCTAGGGTAACCTATGCCCTCTTTTAATCAGATCAATAGACAGTACGATGTTTTGTAGTATACATTATAGTGTAGTGTTATGTATTCATGGTTTTTCCATATTAGTACAGAACGTGAAACTATCAGTTCGATAGATTTTCTGGTTCTAAAATTCTACTATATTATGCAGTGTTACTACGTGTTGTTTTGCATGAATATACACCAACTTGTACAGGGAAGAAACTCAGTTAATGTCTAATTAGGCTGGCGAGCGTATTATTATTAAATTGGTAGCATCTTCAGTGTTGCTTTTGGTCCATCCTGACGCGTAATTGCTTTTCGAACTTGCTTGACGGATCATTGTTATTACAGAGTGGGTGTAAGTCTGATTTGCCACCATTCATGTACACGCGGTCGATATCTGTAAGAAAATCCTTTCTCATAAGGTGAACTCCGCTCAATTACCATAGCACAGGCTTTAACGAGTATTGTGTGCCCCAGAGGCAAGCGTTACAAGAGGCTTCCCGGTGACAGGACATCCAGTTGTTGTCGGTCACAAATTAACGTGAATACCGAACAGTGGATGTTCAGTGGCACGAATTGCAATAATATTCAGTGAAGTAAATAGCAGTGAACGTCAAGTACGGTAGTGAGGTGTAACTTGCGTTCGGTATGGACAAGAATGTAAAAACAGTAGATGTGCCGAGCGTAATGGAAGATGCGGCTGGCAATGATAGGAGTTTACGCGGCGAGATAACAGATGGCGTTAGCGGTAGACAATTGGCGTACATACAATACCACGAACATGTTAACGAACAGATTGAAATGTCGAGATTTCCTCGAACACAGCAAGGAATAAAACACGAGGTAGAGGATGACTTTGTAGATGATAGTGGGTACGTGAACGAATCCACTGACATGTTTGATTCAGCAGAGATAAAGAAAGAACCGAAAGAAAATTTTGAAGTAGGATCGGAACGCACCGATTCCGTAGAACAAGATAGTGTGAAAATTTTAAGCATGAACGACTTATTTGAACGATTAACCAAACAAATTGCAGAACAGAATGATCAGCTTAAAACACATGTTGACGAACAGCTTAAAACACAAAGTAATCAGCTCAGAACACACGTTGATCAGCTCAAAACACAGAATGGTGAGCTTAAAGCTCAGATCGAAGAACAATGAATTAAAATTAGTAAACAAATCGAACAGGTAGAACAAAAAGTGTGTAATTTAAATTCTGCAATAAATATTATGAAATCTGAAATTGACACAATTAATTAAAATATGAATAATATGGAGGGGGAAATTGACGACATCAACAGTTGGTTTGATGTTGAAATTCTCAACATGCAAGAGAAAGTAGAGCCTCTAGTTGAAACAAAAGTAGACGAAAAAGTTTTTGGTCTTAAACCTGAGATCGTAAACGAATGCCAACATGGAATATCACAATTGAAAAAGGCAGTTTCAGATATTGAATGAGATTTAGGCGAAAAAGTTACCGGATGTGTACAAAAGTGTGAACAAAATACATCGAAAATTCAAGGTAAAATTTTCGATCTCGAGAGTAAAATCAGAGATAGGCCTGGTGTTGTCTATAATGACACGCCACTTACGAAGCTGTTGGAAGGTGAGGAGCGCTTCGATCCCGCCAAGAAACATAAGGGATGGCATCCGTAGGATTTCATCAAAAATTGCGAGAGGATGTTTCCTGAACACTTGTCTGGTCAGGAGAAGATAAACGTAGTAATTAGCGCCTTAGCAGGTGACGCTAAGCGCTGGGGAATTAACTTGAATACCGAACGAATGACGTTCGAAGAGTTTAAGCAAAAGTTTACGGAAGAATATTGGTCCGAACAAAAACAGGATCATTTGTGGCGCGAGTTTATCATGGCCAAACTTCATAACAGGGGCAGGAATTCTTTGAAAGATTTCTGCGAATATTGGTACCGAATGTTGACACATTTAAGAGGGAGAAGACCCGATTCTGAAATCGTATGGGAGCTATATAAAAAGCTTCCAGAAGATTCGAAGAGATATGTGGGAAGCAATCATCGCAGATTCCAAGCGTTTCTCGAAAGGGTCGAAGACAAAGACCACTGGCGCGAAAGTCGTGCCAATTGTCAGAATTTTAGTAACAGGAATAATCGTAATAATGACGAGAGGAATGACGGCGATGGTTTTCGCGTCAACATGATACAGAGAGGTAGAGGCAAAGGAAGAGGAAGAGGGAGTTCTCCAGGTTGCGGTAGAGGGTACACCGCGCAAAATAATATCGACGCAGGAAACTGATTTCCGCGAGCGTAGCGGGCCAAACGGAAGCGGACAGAACATACCAGCCCCGATTTAAGAAATATCACCGGACTGACAGTGAAGTTATGAGACAGCTTAGGGACAGGCGTGGAGCGACGCAGCATGTTGTGGTGAAGCAAGCGTCAGGTGCGTGCGTAGACGACTCATCTTCACCGCGCACTGCGCTACATGTTAACAGGCGAGTGGAGCATCAGAGGGCAACGGCCCAGCCTAGCAACACAGCTGTTCAAAGAGAAGCCGCTAGCAAGGCGGCAGAATTAGGTACAAACATTGCCGTAAGAGCTGGTGAATACATTACGAATGGTAATTCCATGGCGAAGGAAATAGTAGATGGAACAGTGGATACACAGAGAGGTGCGGTTAGCAGTGTTAGCAATAAAGTAACTGGCGAGAATGAATTAACAGAAGTAACTGATTGGCGTGTGCAGATCGACGATCTGTACAAGGGCCTCAAGCAATGTGAGTGGGAGGATTTTAAGAATGAATATGAGGCAAGGAGGTTAATTAGTGAAAAAGGAAATAGTAGGGACGTCGATAAGGTGACGTGGCCCGAATTTGAAGAGGAGAGAGTAAATAGCTCCACGCAAAGTACGCTTGCTGCCGATAGGACGATGGTTAAAGATAGGAAGGAATTGGAGGATGAAATCCTAAGCATTGACGAGGAAGTACCTTCTGTTAACGATCCGCCAACAGTACAAGCTGTTATCGAAAGGCACCGTGGGCAAGGGGCAGGTAATTACCTAACAGTAACTAAAGTCCACGAGGATTACACTAAATATGAAGTAACAGTGGATGTGAGTAAAGCAGATAATGAGGTCGTTTTGCGTAAAGAGGATATTGAGTTAAAGTCAAAGCCTGACGAAAATGCAGAGGAAGAACTTAGTGCCTGTCTCAGAAAAGCTTTTATGTTAGAACCTGAAAGCGATCCAGAATGGTCGGATTCTGACGATAGTTCAGATGACGAGTATTTCGGTACTAGTGAAAATAATGAGAATACAGCTAATTGCGATAATGTACATACTGATGAAGTTTCATAACAAAACCCAGATGTTGTGACTGAACACAGAAAAAAGGAGCCACCGGACGACTCAGTGTCAATGTCTCAAAGAGTTCAAGTATTTAATGACTTTGAACTCCCGGAACCAAAGAAACCTCCAGATATAGGTGATGTGCAGGTCAAAAGCATATCTTGGGATGATGTTATCATCGACCCAGATTTGCTTACGGAAGAACACAACAGTGAAAAGCATTTGATGGTTAAACAAACTGTAGTACTAGTTGAAATTTATAATTTGAAATTGCAAGTACTCCTTGATACTGGATCTCAGATAAGTGCGATCTCCCAATCGTTTTTCGAACACATCTGTGATAAGCCTGGACTAGTAATTATGTGAGTGACTGGTGTAAAAATTGTTGGTGCTACTGGCAAGACTAGCAAGCCAGTAAAGAACCAGATATTGGTTGAATTTAGTATAAAAGGACAAAAGTTTGAACACGATTTTTTGGTTGGGCCAGACTTTAGTACTGAAATGATTCTGGGTGTAGATTGGCTAGATAAAGATAAAGTTATTATCGATTGTAGCCAGGAAGTGGTCAAAATTAATAATGCATCTACGAATTTGGAAATAAAATTTGAGGAAAATGGGAAGGTGGTCGATTCAGATATTGGTTCTTTATTGTTGGAGATCAACCAAGTGAATGATGGTTTGACAAACATGTATGAATTGTACCATGTCAAGAGATTGATAGATGAGAGTGACAGGCAAGGGAATGATTTTAAAGAAATTGTGGAAAATTTGAAGGAGACATCTCCTGATCAGAAAATAGAATTGCTTGATCTTTTAGAAAGTAATAGCACCTTATTTTCGGACAAACCTGGCTTAGTTAAGAACTTTGAATACCAGATTGAGACATTAGAGCATAAACCTTTCTTTGTAAGACTGTTTTCGGTACCCATATCAAAGAGGCAGGCCGTTGAAGTGGAAATAGATAAAATGATAGAATGGGGTGTAATCGAACGGAGTAGCAGCGAATATAAAGGTCCCCTTATCATCGTGAATAAAAGGGATGGGGGAGTAAGAGTAGTCATCGACGCCAGGACTTTGAACAAAATTGTAAAGAAGGAAATAGACAGACCTGAAAATCTGCAAGAAATGCTCCAAAAGTTTTATAATGTGAAGTATTTAACCAGTCTGGACATGACCGCCGGATACTGGCAAATCCCATTGAGCAAAGAATCCCATAAATATACCGCTTTTCTATTCGCCAGGAAATGCTATCATTATAAAGTAGTGCCATTTGGGCTTAGCACTTCTGTGGCGGTATTTATTAGGGCACTGCACTTTGTATTAGGGAGAGAATTGAGTTACTGACTAGCCATTTATGTAGATGACTTACTGATTGCTACTAAGGAATGGCAAGAGCATTGTGAATTATTGCAGAAAGTTTTTGTAGCTCTACAAGCAGGGGGCATGACACTAAAGTGGAAGAAATATGAATTCGTGAAGTCGGAAATAAAGTTTTTGGAGCATATTATTACTATGACCGGGATTGGCAAGGACCCAGAAAAGTTAAGTGCAATAGCAGAGTGTCCAGCTCCTAGAAATAGAAAACAGTTGAAAGCCTTTTTAGGTCTACGTGGATTCTATAGAAAATTCGTCAAGGGGCAAGCTTTTTATAGTCCTCATTTGAATAATCTCCTTAAGAAAAATAGTGCTTTTGTTTGGACTGAGGGTGCATGAGAGATTTTGAAAATTTAAAAAGTGAACTCTTGCATGACAATATTTTGCATCATCCCATACTCACAGAACCTTTCCACATGAGTACCGACAGTAGTGCTTACGGGATTGGTATAGAAGTTTTTCAAGAAATCTGTGATGGCAAAAATGTCGAACACAGGACTATCGCGTTTGCAAGTAGGACTCTAACAAAATACGAGAGAAACTACACAATATCAGAAAAGGAGGCTTTAGCCATTATATGGGGATTAAAGAAATTCAGGAATTATCTGTGGGGCCATAAGCTCATCATACATACTGACCACAAAGCTCTAACTTTTCTTAAAGATTGTCGTTTACTTAATGGCTGGCTAACTCGTTGGGCTTTGAACCTGCAGCAGTTTGATTATGAGATTTGCTATGTTAAGGGTACTGAGAATTACGTGGCAGATGCTTCATCTCGATTTCCTAATGGTATGAGTGAAGTGCCCAATGAAAATGGTGAAGAGGGTACTTTCCAGATAAGGTATATGAAAGAAGTTTCAGGAAAAAGGATAATTTAGCAAATATGTAAAAATATGAAGTACCATCAGAATGAGCATCCGACAAGAAAATCCGTGAAGGTAAATTTTCATAGTGTGCAGTATCCTCAAATTAAGAAATACTACAAAATCTTTAAAGGTATTTTTTTCAGGAGAAAAGATTTAGTCACTGAGGAATGGAGAGTATGTTGGCCACACCAGTTTGATACTGATGTCATAGACTATTTTCATTTAGCATTGGGGCATAGTGGACCAAAGAAATGTTTGAATAAACTGAATAATGTAATAGTGATTGCTGGTAGTGTCAGTAAGAAGGTAAAGGAACGAATTAAGTCCTGTGATGTCTGTCAAAGAGCCAAAGTACCGAACAGAACTAGTAGAGGTCCAATGCAAAGTACATTACCTGAGGACACCCTAAAATTATTATCAGTAGATTTGTATGGTCCCCTCCCGAAGACTTCGGGAAATTGTGCATATATTTTAGTAATTTTGGAAGTATTCTCAAAGTTTGTGAAATTATACCCCTTGATAAAGGCAACAGCAAAAGCTGTATTTAGTAGGATGGTCGAATACTTCAGAACCATCGGGAAACCCAAGGCACTCCTATCTGATAATGGACCTCAGTTCATATCCAAAATTTGGAAAGAACGAATGGAGCAAAATGGTGTGGAGGCTAAATATATCTCAGCCTACCACCCAGCTAGCAACCTGGTTGAAAGGTACATGCGAGAAATCGGGAGATTGTGTATAACGTACTGCAGTCATAACCATAGAGCCTGGAGCAGATTTATATCGGACTTTGAGAATGTCATGAACACCTTACATCATCAATCTACTGGGTTCCCAACGGAAGATATTTTGTTAGGCAGCAGAAGTAAAAGTTTAATTGAGAAAAAACTAGAGTTTCCACCTTGTACAAGTTTGGGGTTGAGTCAAAAGAACGAATTAGTCAGAAAAAAGGCAAAGCAAAAAGCTGACTCTAGGTCTAAAAGACATGATAAAAACCTGAAAGTTTCAAAATTTAAAATTGGGGATTATGTTGTTTTAAAAACCCACGAAAAATCTAGTGAACTGAACCATGAAATTTCCAAATTTAAATACATTTATAATGGACCGTATATAATACAGAACATTCCACACGATAATGCTTACTACCTGATCTACCCAAAATCCAAGAGACCTTTAGGTGTAAGAAACGTTGTGGACCTGAAACTGTATGTCCCTAGGAGTGAGCGACCTAAGTACAATCAGAAAGCAATCTGCAGTAAATGTGCTGTATCTTATGCTGAAACTATTTTATTCTAAATGTAACAAATCTTTGTAAATGTATGTATACCAAGGTCAGTGTGCTAATGTACTTACATAGTAAGTTTCAGTTTACCAAATGTACTATAAATGTAAAAACGATGGAAAAAAGGGCTGAAAAGAAAAGAAAATGCTGCAAGTCAAATAAAAGATGGGACTGCCAAAAATCAAAGTGGGCAGTACGTGAGTCGTGATATAAAGGACTGCCAAACACCAAAGAGGGCAGATAAATAGTCCAACGAGTATTGTAAGTGTGTTATAGGTGATGTGATGAAATGACGCGAAATGGACTGCCCAAACCTGAATAATAGGCAGCAAATATATGTAGTACTTTTTCTAAATAATATTGTGTGTTTATTAATAAATAAGGAAATGACTGCCATTCAATGCAAGCAGCAACAAATTGTTTTATAGTGTATATAGGTATTTGTATCTGCTTTGTAGTTAAGTGTTTGTGTTCCAAATTTTGATTTTTTTTATCTGAGAAATTTAATAATAATGAGTAATTTGCTACTTAAATCATGTTGTGAAAGGAGGTTGGACTGTACCAAAGACACTTAAGTAAATGATAGGTAAATGTTCTTGATATGTTAAAAAGTATAGACCTATATAATGCGAGTGAAAGGAAGTTTTGTGATATAAAATTTTATGATGGCACATTCACACAAAGATTCAGAACCCCTGTATAAACATAATGTTAAGTGTTCCCATCAAATTTGCACTTAGCGAAATTTACTGGAAACAGGGGCATGTCTAACAACAACAACGCTGTACTATTGCACATATAAGTAAATTTTTTTTCCATCTGATTTTTCGATAAACTTGTGTAATTAATGCTCTGTATTCATTTTTTTTGTTTCATGTCATTGTGTTAAGAAAACTGTAAACAAGTTTCAATGTAAATATTAATGTTTATGTCAAATGTCAAGCAATATTGTAATAGAATTGAAATGTAACAGATGTTGAGACTGTTGTAAGATGTTTAAAATTGTAACTGTGCGCCCGCATCTCGTGGTCGTGCGGTAGCGTTCTCGCTTCCCACGCCCGGGTTCCCGGGTTCGATTCCCGGCGGGGTCAGGGATTTTCTCTGCCTCGTGATGGCTGGGTGTTGTGTGCTGTCCTTAGGTTAGTTAGGTTTAAGTAGTTCTAAGTTCTAGGGGACTGATGACCATAGATGTTAAGTCCCATAGTGCTCAGAGCCATTTTTGTAACTGTGCGTCTGGTCCATACGTAGGCAATGTGTTAGGATATATAGAATGCAAAACCTCGGGTGAATACCCTGTCTGTAGGGGAGCGGTAAAAGGTGGATGGCAGGCGAGCGCGGGAAAATGCACGCGGGCACTGCACGGCACAACGGGCTCAGCAGTTAGTTGGAGTCTGGCACTGGTTTGAGCAACACCTTCTGGAGCGAGGAGGCTCTCCTGGAAGACGTAGTTTCACTGAGCCTCGGGTATGCCGTTCCAAATCCCACACAGCATGGCAAAATTTCATAGGCACTAAATGGAAAAGTACTGCGACGCTAAGAAGAATTAAAGTGCCGATACGTCAAGAGCCATAGCTGTGGTTGTATGTGTGCTCTGTGCCTCGCCATCTCGCCGCCCGCCAACCGCGGCATCGATACAAGCAGGTTGAAACATTTAGTACTGTATTCGTATGGACCATAGAGTGAACTGTTCAATAATAACGTAAATTTTACCAGAACTTTCCCATCATTTAATTATCCTCACAACTAACCTAGACAGGGTCCTTTCCAAATGTTGTGCAATCCGAGTGTCCCGAAATGAAAAATTAAATTTTGTGTTAATAATAATTACTTACAGACCTAGCTATGTTAGAATGGTGTTGAAAGAACTATTTTGTTAATGAACCAGTAAATGAATAACGAAGGTTAAACGAAGTTGAAAGATAACTTTAATATTGATATAGTAATGAGGTTTAATTATTTCGAGACAGATATAAAAGTATTTAAATGAGCAGTAAATAAGATGAAAAGAGTAGTAACTTATATACTGGAAATCTTGAATGCCTAATAAATTCAGTAACCAATTTTTTTTAAATACAGTGATCATAACAGTTTCAGGAATGCCCCCGTTTTATTCGTTAGAATTCTGAAGTGTTCTAAATTGGTTTTATCAGCAAAAGTTAAAGTCAATATAAAAGCCAAAATTTATCGGTGTTTTATCTTTATCAAAATTGACATTTTTGTGTGTGGCTTGAAAGTGCTATTTCTAGGGTAACCTATGCCCGCTTTTAATCAGATCAATAGACAGTACGAAGTTTTGTAGTATCATCATAGTGTAGTGTTATGTATTCATGGTTTTTCCATATTAGTACAGAACGCGAAACTATCAGTTCGATAGATTTTCTGGTTCTAAAATTCTACTATATTATGCAGTGTTACTACGTGTTGTTTTGCATGAATATACACCAACTTGTACAGGGAAGAAACTCAGTTAATGCCTAATTAGGCTGGCGACCGTATTATTATTAAATTGGTAGCATCTTCAGTGTTGCCTTTGGTCCATCCTGACGTGTAATTGCTTTTCGAACTTGCTTGACGGATCATTGTTATTACAGAGTGGGTGTAAGTCTGAGTTGCCACCATTCAGGTACACGCGGTCGATATCTGTAAGAAAATCCTTTCTCATAAGGTGAACCCCGCTCAATTACCATAGCACAGGCTTTAACGAGTATTGTGTGCCCCACGGGCACGTTACACCATGTGTCTGTCATTTTCTGTCATTTGTTTCTTCGGCACAAAGAGACAGAAGTCACCACGGTATAGATTACTTGGGGTAGGTGACAATGATGCGACATCATTTGGGAGAACACTGCTGAGCTTTAGCATAGTACCTAAGAGTTTTCAGGAGCATCTGGAAGTGCTGTCATATGTTAGTAAGGCGTTCCAGGCCACCATGGGGCTCTGTTTTCCTGATGAACATCGAATAAAAATAGACCTTTTGCAGCATATAAATGAACTCAGTGGTACGTTGTTCTGAATTGGGGTAACTACTCCAGGTGTAAAAATGTCGCAAGGTTCACCGATATTGAAAGTGGCACAAAATGAACTGCAAACACGATTACTAGATTACTAAAGATGAACTAACATGATAACATACCACATGTATAGGGAAGCTGGTCTAGGCTAATTTAAATGTGCACTTATTGAACGAAGTATTATGTCTTGTAGCATCATCGAAAAGCAATGAGGAATTGGCTAAGCCAATTGTTTTTTACGCAGAAGGGTAGGTTGCATCTCTGATATGGATGCAGATTTTATTCTTCTGATCAGTCTTAATAATTTTTGCATAAAAAAGGTAAGTATGCTAAAGGGTTTATACATTACTAATTTAGATGTCCTAGAGGAGGATGACATAGTATGTCTGCTAAAGAGTTTACTCATTGATAATTTAGATTTCCTAGAGGAGGGCAACATAACTAAGTCAGGTGAGAACCTTTTCTGCAAGCAAACTGTGTTCATTAGTGAGGAAGTAAAGCGCTTATACAAAAACGATAGAAATGAAGTGGAAGTCTTGTTACTGAAATTTATGAACTTATATAATACAAGTGAACCTTTACCAGTGATGGTTGTCATACAGCACAGACTACCAATGGGGAACAATGGTCCATGTAGGACCCCAAGATGTATGCAACAATCGATGGAAGAATGTGTTGACCAACAAATGGCTGATGCAGTTATTGAACATACTGACAGCCTATGTGGTGCAGCCAACATACTGGTCCTGAAGAAGTGATCAGATAGCACTGAGAAATACGAATTTCACTGTGAGTATCTGTACCACAACGCAAGAACCCCCACTGATCTTTATCCAATACGAAACACAACAGGAACTCTGGACAACTTAGCTCACGGCAAATAGTTTTCGTCAATGGATTTGAGGAATGGGTACCGTTAACTAGAAGTAGCACCAGAGATCAAGTCAAGGACTACGTTTACAATCCCCTGGGGCCATTCACAGTACCAAAAAGCGGCATTTGGATTCAAAAATGCCCTAGCTACTATACAAAGACTGGTGGATGGGGTATTTAGATCCTTAAAGCTGAAATGATGCATGCTCTATCTAGACAACATAATGATAATTTTGAAGGACATGGAAGAAAATGTACATCAACTGGAAGAAATGTTCAGTATAAAATGAACAGCATGGCTAATGCTAAGTACTGACAACAGTTCACTTTACAGTAACAGAAGTAAACTGTCTTGGATATGGATCAGTTAGCAGGGTGTAAAAACTCGTTTGCAGTTATCAGAAGTGCACAACTTCTTGTCATCACAGATTGCTAAATAACTGCATTCGTTTTTGACCTTTGTAAATTCTATAAAATTCTTAAAAATTTTCCAAGATTGCCGAGTCTTTGAACCAGTTGTTGAATGAAGGAGGTAAATTTGGTCTACCGAATGTGTTTGATACCTTGAACCAGCCACTGCCAATGGATCCAGTTTTAGTACTTCCCAACTCTGAAATGGAATTAATTTTATCCTACAATCTGAGCAATGTCTTACTGGGTCACATACTCAGGCTGAATATCTATAATAAGCTACATTCAGTAGCGTACACATCTAGACAACTGAACACAGTGGAAAATATTATTCCAATCTAGAGAAAATACTGTTAGGAGTTATGTACAAAATATCTTACACCCACTGATATTTTTAAGGTCCAAATTTTAAGCTGGTTATGCTTGACACCTTGTTAAAATGCTTGTTAGGATACGAAGTAGGTTAACAAGATGGACTCTAAGGATAAGCGAACTCAGGTATGAGGTGGTGCTCAAAGTATGTAAAACACATACTAATGCTGCTGGTTTAAGCAGTCAAATCGCAGTTCTGCAAGTACGGGGCAAGAGCAGTGCCAGCTGGTAGAGAGTGTAGGTCAAAGATGCTGATGGTGAGGCATCCAGGTCACAGCCAAATTTCGTGAAGCATCATGGCTTACTGTGCAGAACAGTTAAGTGTGGAACTCTCAGCATTCTGGGACGAAGCTTTGAAACAAATGCACTACCATATGTTGCCAAGTCATGATGATCCAAAAGTAACTGACCAGCAGGTGACTAAAAGATTTTGGTGGAGGACTAGGACGCAGATCGTCGAACAAAATGTTAGGAACTGCATAATTTCATCACAATGGGCTGACGTTAGTCACTGACCAATTTCGTAACAAAGACTACTAGAACTGTAAAACCATTTGAAATTATAGGACTGACTATTTTACACCCATTTAATAAAATGCTAATGGGTAACTGGTACATATCGTGTCGCGTATGACATCATATACATCGGTAATGAGAGATGGGATACAGATTGGTGTGGCAGTTGTCGTCATAGGAAAGAGGAGTAAAAATGATTAGTGAACACGTTAACACAGTAAACAGAAGACTTACGTAATTTGTATTTCTCCAAGGTTACGAAAAGTCATTTCAAATAACGCAGCAACAAATGGAGTCCAGCTCTCAATGTCAAGCAGGAAGAGGCTCTCTGAACTAAAGGACAAATAACGGTGTCAGAGCTGTGACTAGTTGGTGCCTGTATAGCCTCACATAGGAAACTCTGAGTGTAAGTGGGATATTTGGCTCCCACCAGCCATCCTGCACTGCAGTGACAGAGGGCACACATAGTCCAGAACCACTGGAGTCATAGCTCAGTTGGTGCGCCCCATAAGATCTGCCAAACCCTGCATGACTGCTGTTGGCATCTGACAGAATCCTGCAATTCTGTTGTCAATACTCCATATTGAACATAACAGACCATTTCTCGTGATTCATAGTGATAACTGTAATTCCTGACCAACAAGCAAGTGCAGTAGCACAAGCGACAATGAATAATAGGTTGATCACATTCGGCATAACAGTACTCTAGTCACATATCAAGACACTAATTTTCTATAAGAACTGATGATGCAACTTAAGCCAATTTGGAGTTCTGAATGAGTTCATCGCACAAATTCTGAGATTTGAAGCTATTATATAAATAGTAATCACACCTGGGATGTGGCAAATACGAACATGTATACATCCAAAGTGGACATCCTACTGGCTTCTCACTGTATGAGGTAGTATAAGGCAGAAAGGTGCCATCGTCTTTTGGAGTGATGAAACTATAGCTCGGGACTGGCAATGAATTGGAAATAAATTTGCGATCAGGTTGTGAGATGTTTGGCAAAACCAGACCCTTGCAAACAAGACAGTTCAAGAGCGTCAGGAATGCATAAGGCAATAAGTGAGGAAGTTGCCACAATACAGTGTTGGACAATCGATTTTGGGAACAAATCCTTACACATCTAAGGGTAAAGCAAAGAAGATTGGAACCACATAAGGCCGACAATACCAAGTGGTGGAAATGACATTGTCTACCAAAGTTAAGATACAGATACTGTAAAAAACTTCTGTAGTTCACATGGGGCACTGAAGGCCATTTAATGGAGGTGTAGACGCTTTAACACAAGTGCCGTCATCACCTGCAGTACGGAATGCTGAGTCTAAAAAGGTAACGTGAGGATCAACCAATAGTGAGCTAAGTGCACAAAGGGTGTCTTATGAACTTACACGGTATTTTTAGATAATTTTCGGACATGTTGCACATCGGTTGGTTTTGTCTTTTTTAGTAAGAAGAATTACAAGTTTATTTTTTGTGCTATGGGGAGGATAGAACTAACGTTACTTTCTTGTGTGCTGCAGTTGAGTTGTTTATTCCATATAGTCTACCCTTCTGTAGGACGGAAGGAGAAGGAAAACAGTAGGGAAATGGTTTCATGTACAAGTACAGTACACTATGGTAATTTCGGAGCAAATGGAAGCCTACTTTGTAGTGTCATGGGAAGGCTTACGGGGATGTCAGGTGGAAAGTATTATGATCTGCACAAGTAGAGTGGAACAGGTTAGTGCACAACCATTCGAGATGCAATTGTTATACAGAAAAGCAGGAACAACTGAATTTCGAAGAAAACTGTTGAGGACTCCATTGCAGAGAAGGGGCACCCAATGTGTCTATTCAGTTTTTTTGCCAGAAATACTAATCCTAACTTGTTACGGGAATGGGAAACTTGAGTGCATAACCGTTGGGACTGTGAAATACTAATAAATGATATGACTTGTGACATAGCAGGTACGATGTTTCGGCTTCCAGCTGCGGTCACCAGTACGACTGCACAAGGGACATAACTTTCGTTGTGTTGGCTGGATTAGCCTCTGCAGGTGCTGCCAAACCAAAATCTAACCTCCCTGACTAATACTCTGAACTCTGACAACTTACAATTACTAGATGATCTTGTTGTGGCACAAAAAAGAAGAATCATAGAAGAGCAAGTGCTTCAGCATGTGCAGGAATATCTTGATGAACATTCTCATAACATTGTGACGATCACTGATAAATAACTCAGTGTTGTAGTGTTTCTGATAGCAATACGTGAAATATACCTTTCCTTTACATGAATGCCTGTAAACCGCTCACAAGTGAACGGTTCGATCTGACATGTCGAAATCTGCCCTAAATTATTTTTTATATAGGAAGAATACACCGGAAGAAACACAATGTCAAAATTTTAGCAGCTAGGATAAACTACCAGTATTTTTTAATAAATGTTGAAAGTTGGCAAAATCGTAGCTCGCTACGCAGCTTACCCCTCTTAATGGCACATTCGTAAACAGAAAACAAGGCACAAGATTGTCGTAATTTGCAAAAAAACTTTGAGCTTCCCTTGATATCCACAGTAATTAGCAGTTGCATTTGCGGTATCACGAAGTGTTAACAATGGAGATAAAATGGAATTAATTTTCTTTATGTTTTCTTTGTACATGCTTGCTAATAGAATCAGTATTTGCCAGGTTACAGAGCCTCACAGTAATGTGGAATACAATCAATGTTTTCTCCCTTGCAAATATGTAATATGAGGAATGTGGTATGCAACGGAAATCACCTACATCTCGTGGAAACCTATATATGTGTTACTTATTAGTTAATTTTTTCGACATTAACTCAAATGATGTCGACATTTAGTTAGAAATCGTGAAAACAATAGAGGAAACAAGAAATTGGCGATTCCATTAACTGTAGTTCAAACGACAATTTCTCCGCTAGTTTAAGTGTACGACAAAAATGCGGTACCTTCCTAGCCCTAAGAAAACATTAACAGTAAAGGTTTTCAGCTACAAAGAAAAGGCTTCAAAGTTTTTGGTTAAACAAAGGAGGGAGAAAAAGATTATTAAAGTTAATCGCTATGTAAAACTGGTTTCGTTTCGTAAGACCTGAAAATGAATTGTATAAATGGAAGAAAGATTTGCATGAAGTAAGAAATATGCGCCAAAGTTATACTAGCCAGAGTACAACAGAAAAACTATTTGAAGAGTTAGAATTGCTGATGAGTGTCAATACACTATAACCACAGGAGACCTACGAGACTGCGCTTTCCGACCTGTGGGTGAGATGGACATTACTCTTTTCCATGTTTCTTGTGCCTGATTGAAGAGATTCAGGAAATTACACGCAAAAGGAAGTCGCAAAATTATGAAGTTTACTTAAAGTAAACATTTGCAAAACATGTCATTAATAGGTTACACTATGAAGAAATTCGTTCCTCATCTAAAGACAAAGATTCTTGTTATCCCCTAAAATGCTATGTATAAAACAAATCGAGAGAAAATAGATGGATACACTCTTTGCAGTCGATGGTTCCTATGACACATTCATATAACAATGCCAGTGGTAAACATCAGTGAATTACTATTTCCGTGGCTTCATATGTATATTCAGGAAACTCAAGGTAAATTAGAACTAAAATTCAAAAAAGGGATTATTTAGTTGCAAAAATCTTGCAATTGATGTAGCAAAATCTGAAAAAAATTGCAGAGAATTCATAATGTTAACAGAATGAAATTTTCACTCTGCAGCGGAGTGTACGCTAATATGAAACTTCCTGCCAGATTAAATCTGTGTGCCAGACCAAGACTCGAACTCGGGACCATTGCTTTTCCCGGGCAAGTGTTTTACCAACTGAGCTACCCAAGCACGGCTGACAACCCCTCCCCACAGCCTCAATTCCGCCAGTACCTCGTCTCCTACCTTCCAAACTTGGCAGAAGCACTCATGCGACTAGTGGAACTGAGGCGGTGGGTAGTGGTAGTGCTTCAGTAGCTCAGTTGGTAGAGCACTTGCCGCGAAAGGCAAATGTTCCGAGTTCGAGTCTCGGTCCGGCACATAGTTTTAAGCTGCCAGGAAGTTTCGATTCGTAATGTCCTCTTACCAGTAGCAGAAATTCATTACTTATGTTGGACTCTTCGTATTGCCATAACGACACCTCCGTCTTTAGGAGAACGACGAAAAGACTGTTAATATAATTTAGATTCCACACAGGACTAATATCGGGATTCAGCCACTCGATACAGATATTTCTGAGATAGCGTAAAGTATTTTTCAGAAATTTTCGGATAATATAATTTCCGATATCTCTTTGTCATTTCAGGTTTGTCGGTGAAGCGGTATTGTTGAACTTCAGTCATTTGCGGATTGTCAATTTGCGTCAACACATTTTACGAAATCGATCAGATATGCATGGTATACAGCATGATATGCGAAACAACGGTCATGACCATTCCTTACTACATCCTAATTCTTTCTAAATAAAACTAATAATTACTGTGAAGTGCCTGAATGTATTACCTTATGTTTTATCCGGCTTGCCTAGTGTAAGGAAAATTTTTGTTTTCATGATTCAACAGATACTTCACATTTTTGTGACGACGATGGGGAAACAACTAGGAGCTGTTTCATTGTTAGTAAAATATACCTTATTCAAAATTACCATAAAAACTATACTGCAAGAATTTTTATAAAATCTTTCATGTGAACAACTTAAAGTCGCGTATGATGAAAGTCTTATGTAATGTAACATCATACACTGCCTATATTTTATTTCCTCTGACAGTCACCTGTGTAATAATTATATCCTCAACAGTTTAGCTATCTAGATGAACTGCAAATTATTCAAAAAATTAAGTACTCGAGAAATTTTTGGTACGTTTTAACTGCTTAAAATCAACCTGCGTACACTTTGGACTTCCCGCTACGAGGCGCTATGCTCTCCTGTCACGGATGCGTCTGCTTGTTAGGCGACTTGAGTTCTAGGCAGGAATGGCTGTATAAATTGCTATCATAAACGGTTCTTCGTGCCAAAGATGAGTAACTTACATTTTTTTTTTAAAAATACTTGCAGTGTGCTGTAGCAGCCAGTTTTGACAGTGCATTTGTTTCGGTGTATTCTTTCAGGGTAGGTTCCGACATATCGGATTGGACCATTCCCTCGTCAGAGTTACCTGTACGCCAGATACCTTTTGATTTGTTTCTTAATGGAACTAAAGATTAGTTAGTGATTACTTGTAAAATAGTAAGCAAAGTTGTAAATTTATCGAAAACTATATCGGTGAGAAAGTGATGACGTCAGTAATGGCTAGGTGTAATGTTGTTGTTGTTGTGGTCTTCAGTCCTGAGACTGGTTTGATGCAGCTCTCCATGCTACTCTATCCTGTGCAAGCTTCTTCATCTCCCAGTACCTACTGCAACCTACATCCTTCTGAATCTGCTTAGTGTATGCATCTCTTGGTCTCCCCCTACGATTTTTACCCTCCACGCTGCCCTCCAATACTAAATTGGTGATCCCTTGATGCCTCAAAATATGTCCTACCAACCGATCCCTTCTTCTGGTCAAGTTGTGCCACAAACTCCTCTTCTCCCCAATCCTATTCAGTACCTCCTCATTAGTTATGTGATCCACCCATCTAATCTTCAGCATTCTTCTGTAGCACCACATTTCGAAAGCTTCTATTCTCTTCTTGTCCAAACTATTTATCGTCCATGTTTCACTTCCATACATGGCTACACTCCATACAAATACTTTCAGAAAAGACTTCCTGACACTTAAATCTATACTCGATGTTAACAAATTTCTCTTCTTCAGAAACGCTTTCCTTGCCATTGCCAGTCTACATTTTATATCCTCTCTACTTCGACCATCATCGGTTATTTTGCTCCCCAAATAGCAAAACTCCTTTACTACTTTAAGTGTCTCATTTCCTAATCTAATACCCTCAACATCACCCGACTTACTTCGACTACATTCCATTATCCTCGTTTTGCTTTTGTTGATGTTCATCTTATATCCTCCCTTCAAGACACCATCCATTCCGTTCAACTGCTCTTCCAAGTCCTTTGCTGTCTCTGACAGAATTACAATGTCATCGGCGAACCTCAAAGTTTTTATTTCTTCTCCATGGATTTTAATACCTACTCCGAATTTTTCTTTTGTTTCCTTCACTGCTTGCTCAATATACAGATTGAATAACATCGGGGAGAGGCTACAACCCTGTCTTACTCCCTTCCCAACCACTGCTTCCATTTCGTGTCCCTCGACTCTTATAACTGCCATCTGGTTTCTGTACAAATTGTAAATAGCCTTTCGCTCCCTGTATTTTACCCCTGCCACCTTTAGAATTTGAAAGAGAGTATTCCAGTCAACATTGTCAAAAGCTTTCTCTAAGTCTACAAATGCTAGAAACGTAGGTTTGCCTTTCCTTAATCTTTCTTCTAAGATAAGTCGTAAGGTCAGTATTGCCTCACGTGTTCCAGTATTTCTACGGAATCCAAACTGATCTTCCCCGAGGTCAGCTTCTACCAGTTTTTCCATTCGTCTGTAAAGAATTCGTGTTAGTATTTTGCAGCTGTGGCTTATTAAACTGATTGTTCGGTAATTCTCACATCTGTCAACACCTGCTTTCTTTGGGATTGGAATTATTATATTCTTCTTGAAGTCTGAGGGTATTTCGCCTGTTTCATACATCTTGCTCACCAGATGGTAGAGTTTTGTCAGGACTGGCTCTCCCAAGGCCGTCAGTAGTTCCAATGGAATGTTGTCTACTCCGGGGGCCTTGTTTCGACTCAGGTCTTTCACTGCTCTGTCAAACTCTTCACGCAGTATAGTATCTCCCATTTGATCTTCATCTACATCCTCTTCTATTTCCATAATATTGTCCTCAAGTACATCGCCCTTGTATAGACCCTCTATATACTCCTTCCACCTTTCTGCTTTCCCTTCTTTGCTTAGAACTGGGTTTCCATCTGAGCTCTTGATGTTCATAGAAGTGGTTCTCTTATCTCCAAAGGTCTCTTTAATTTTCCTGTAGGCAGTATCTATCTTACCCCTAGTGAGATAAGCCTCTACATCCTTACATTTGTCCTCTAGCCATCCCTGCTTAGCCATTTTGCACTTCCTGTCAATCTCATTTTTGAGACGTTTGTATTCCTTTTTGCCTGCTTCATTTACTGCATTTTTATATTTTCTCCTTTCATCAATTAAACTCAATATTTCTTCTGTTACCCAAGGATTTCTACTAGCCCTCGACTTTTTACCTACCTTATCCTCTGCTGCCTTCACTACTTCATCCCTCAAAGCTACCCATTCTTCTTCTACTGTATTTCTTTCCCCCATTCCTGTCAATTGTTCCCTTATGCTCTCCCTGAAACTCTGTACAACCTCTGGTTCTTTCAGTTTATCCAGGTCCCATCTCCTTAAATTCCTACCTTTTTGCAGTTTCTTCAGTTTTAATCTACAGGTCATAACCAATAGATTGTGGTCAGAGTCCACATCTGCCCCTGGAAATGTCTTACAATTTAAAACCTGGTTCCTAAATCTCTGTCTTACCATTATATAATCTATCTGATACCTTTTAGTATCTCCAGGGTTCTTCCATGTATACAACCTTCTATCATGATTCTTAAACCAAGTGTTAGCTATGATTAAGTTGTGCTCTGTGCAAAATTCTACCAGGCGGCTTCCTCTTTCATTTCTTAGCCCCAATCCATATTCACCTACTACGTTTCCTTCTCTCCCTTTTCCTACACTCGAATTCCAGTCACCCATGACTATTAAATTTTCGTCTCCCTTCACTATCTGAATAATTTCTTTTAATTCATCATACATTTCTTCAATAACAGATGAAAATCCAAATTGGTCTGAGCCCGTAACTCTGATCTGCAAGAAGGCATAAGATCTCTCCATTACCTACAAAAATACGAAAGGCTCTTCCCTCTTGACACGGAAAAGAAACTGGTGTAAACACTTGCACCTCCAGTTGTTGACTGAAGCGATGCTATCATTGAAAGCCTTTCTCAGGAAACCTCACGCCACCTGGAACCCGATATGAATGCCTGTGTTTGGTATATCTGTGATGTTTGACTGATCACATTTTAAACATCATATTCGCGGTCAGCCTGTCTGCGTGCAGACAAACTCAGAGATTTCCTTACTCTGTGTCTTCTCCACGGTTTTATCAATGAACACTGTCCCCTCATATCTCTCTTCACTCTTAACGCTATTGTCTGACCATCCTTCTTTTCAACCTGATCTTCCTCATTTTCCAGTATTATTACCCTATCTTCTTTTATCTGCCACTGTCATTACTGTTCTTAATGCCATAACTGTTGTCATTATTATTATATTGTTAGGTTATTATTCTTATTACTACTGTTACTGTTAGTGGCTGCAGCTGCAGTAGTATCAGTAATACTGGTATGAACTTCGTTAGTTCATAGTACAATTTACTAACACCGCCCACAGCAGACGCTCAAACCATTTTAACACTAGTTGTCATACTAAAACATTTATTTCTTAGATAACTATGATGTAATTTATACTGTACGTGTGAAACCCTGGACCAATGTAAAAGAGGCCTGATGACCCTAATCAGATCAGATTACATAAATAAATGAAATGACGAGTTCAGTGGCCTTTACGTAGAATTTAATGTAGCAGCACTACGAGTGAACCCATGAGGCATGAGGTTCATCTCCAAGAGAGCAGAAGGAGCTAAAGTGTACAGCGTATAATTATTAATGTCAAATATGTATGACAACATTCTTTCGGAGATACTCCAAGCGGAAAAATTTGAGGCGAATTTTCTAAAATGGAGATTGCTGCAGCAGAGAAAAATATTTCCATCTGATATTTAAAAATTGTTAAAGTTATTCCTCGCTAACGCCAGAGGAGTAGTTGCTAACACAGAAGCGATTGCAACACTCTGGACGAACTGAAGATTGAAGCAAGCAAACGAAGGAAACTGACGTCATGGAGACAGAGAGATAACGTCATAATGTTTACTGCACAAAGAGTCGCAAGAAAGTTCCGATCTCATGGTATAGGAACTGATCGGTAAACGATACAGCACAAAGGAAAGTCTGAAAGGTGAAATAGCGACAACCTGAAAAAACCAAGTGTGCTGACGAGCTAAAAAGAACTACGACATATTCCGACATTCCCGCCGGAGAATAATGTCAGAGAGTACTTACACACTGACTTCCACAGATTAGTTCTCAGTTGTTTTGAGTTAGGATTCAGTGCTGCAGTACTAGTACCATGACGGAACCTGTGCCACTCAGTCCGTGGTCTACTGAGATGGTTACAGCAGCTACAATTACTACGATGCCATGAAAACATGGAAAGCAGAAAAACATCATACGTTACTTCACAAAGTAGACGAATTTGTGTGTTAAGTGATTGTGACAGACGGCCATTGAAGAGGATTGTAACATGCTGTAAAAGACACTGCAGAACTAAATGTCACACTTGCGAAATTTGTCAACACTAAAATTACAAGAAGTGTTTTCTAGCAGTGGGAATTGCAGGACGAATCGTAATTACAAAACCACCCATCAGTGATGGATATATCAGTAACAAGATACCGTGATACCAAAGCCACTAAACCAGAACTATGGACCAATGAAATAAACTCTGGTTTCGCACATTTCCAATATGTGGGAATGCTTACGTTCCAAGAGTGAAACATGGAGGGCTTTTGGTGAAAATTTGGCCAGCCACATCGTAGTTTTCCATGTGCACCATGGTTACTCTACGATGTAGTCTTACTGTCAAGACTTACATGACTATTTTGACCGATCAGGCCCAGCCTTTGGTAAAATGATCGTTCCCAAATGGTGATGCTGTGTTTCAAGATGACACGGCCCCTGTTCGTTTATATCGCACCACACGGGACTGGTTTTGCGAGGATGAGAATGAATTGTCCCCTCTGCCCTGGCCAACACAATCATCAGATCTCAATATTATTGAGACTTTGTGGTCCACTTTTAAGAGAACGGTTCGTGAGCGCTACTCCTTCTTTTCAAGGTCGTTACCTGAATTTGACACTATTTTGCAGGCGAAATGACGTATGACTCCAGTGAAAACTCTATAGGATCTGCGTTTATCCGTTCCGAGTGACTCGAAGTCGAGTTGATGCCTATGCTTTCCCTTCACATCATTAGCCGTGGTGATGTTTGTGATGTTCCTACATTTTTTCTACTCTCTGGACATTCGTCTTCCAGACTGAAATTAAAGATCGAAGCACTTCAGTTCCAAGAGCAAGATGTGTTGGTAAATCAAGAGGCAAACCTATATCAGTGTACTGCGTATATGGATCTTAATTGACTGAAAGGCTGACGCTGCCGAGAACAAATGGTCGTACCGTACCACAAAGGAATTGTCGGAATGGAACGGAATTCGATACACGTTATGTACATCTACAACAAACAAACTATTGCAATTTTCAGAAAAATTGGACGATTTATTCAAGAGAAACTGCTAAAAAAAGTAAGCAAGTCAATAACGCCTGGTCCACCCCTAGCTCTTACGCAAGCAGTAATCCGGCTTGGTACTGAGCGACAGACTTGTTGGATGTCTTTCTGAGGGATATTGTTCTAAATTCTGTCCAATTTGCGTCTTAGATAATCAAAATTCCGAAGCAGTTGGTGGGCCCTGCCCGTAATGCTCCAAAAATTCTAAACTGAGGAGAGATCAGGCGACCATGCTGACTATTGTAGGATTTGGCAAGCACGAAGACAAACATTAGAAATTCTCGCTGTATGGTGGCGGGCATTATTTTGCAGAAATGTAGGCCCAGGATGGCTTGCAGTGAAAGGCAACAAAACGGCGTGTAGAATATCGCCGTAATGACGCTGTGTTGTACTGATGCCGCGGATAACAACCAAAGCTGTCCTGCTATGAAAAGAAGCTGCACCCAGACTATCAGTAGTGGTTGTCAGGTTTTACTGGGGTGACAGTCAGATTGGTGTGCCACCACTGTCCAGGGCGTCTCCAGATACTTCATCGCTGGTCATCAGGGATTAGTTCGAAGCGGGACTCATCACTGAAGACTATACTCCAGTAGATGAGATATCAGGCTGAAGACGTGTCTGCAGACGCCCCGGACAGCAGTGGGATAGCAACCAGACTGTCGCCTGCCATACCGCCCAACAGTCAGAAATAATGGTCTGCGGTACCATTTCTTTTCGTAGTAGGACTTCGTTGGTTGTCATCCACGACGACCTTTGAGCACAGCCCTCCATGACTACTCTCTGACTACATTTCAGCAAGATAATGCCCGCCAGCACACGACAACAGTTTCTGCTGCTTGTCTTCGAGCATGCCTTGGCCAGCAAGATTGCCGGATCCCTCGCCAGTAAAGAAAGTTTGGAGCTTTATGAGCCGGGGCCTCCCACCGTCTCGGGATTTTCACGATCTAACACGTCTATTGGGCAGAATTTGGCACGATGTACTTCAGGTGGACACGCAGCAACTCTCTCAATCAACGCCAAGCCTAAGAACTGCTTGCCTAAGGGCCAGAGGTGGAACAATGTGTTAGTGTCTTTCTCAGTTTGTGAAGCTCTTCCTACTGAATAAATCATACACTTTTTCTGAAATTGTATTCATTTATTAGTACATGTACATCACATCTACGGATTTCCGGCCTATTCGGATAAGTCCTGCGTGGTGCATCGTTTTCGTTTTTCTTCTTTATTTGTCTTAGAGTGTAATTTGAGCAGTATTATGGAAAGCAAAAATAGCATCTCATAGCTGCTGGCAGACAAAAATTACAGGTTCCGTTAATTTACCAAGACTGCGAGTGTGTTTTCGTAGCAGATATACAGGGGGTGGACAAAAATGTGGAAACACCAATCACACAACAAATTGCTATGGCTAATAGGGTGTAGGAAAGGCCTGAGGACAGCTTGGAATCATCTCGAGACAGTTAAACACAATCCCATATGGTTTTCAGGGGAATCGTATACCTTTCTTCCTGTAAAGTAATGGCTAGTATTGGTGACGATGATGGGAGTAGACCACGAAGGCTCAGTAATATTAATATCTGGTGATTGTGGTGGCGAGTGGCGTACAACAATTTGTTCTCCTGCTGACAGAACCAGTCCCAGATGATGAGATCTGTGTGAAAAGGGGCACTTTCATTTTGGAACACAGGATCAATACTGCGGATTTCTATCGGTGTTTCCACATTTTTGTCCAACCCCTGTAGGGTCATTACTGTAGGTGCAATTCTGTGGAATCAAATGTTTAAACTGAGGGAGTGACTAGAGTTTGTCAGTAATCCAATATTTTTAGTGGTTCAGATGAAATCGAAGCATATAATAAAAGCAGCAATGTGCAAGCAGTCATTACAGTGTTAAGAGAAAATGTTTATCCACGTCAGCTTCTAGGCATCTTCTATGTACAGGATGTTCCACGAAGAATGGTAAAATTCGGGAATATGACAGGAACTATCTTTCGAAGCAATACTCTTGAAAACATGGGCCTAAATTGCATACCTTGATAGCTATGAGCCTTTCTTCATATTCGATACTGTGGTACAAATCTCTTCTAGTGCGAGCTCTTTACCTTCCATATACTATGTACCAAAACAAGAAAAAAAATTTCTTGTAAAAATTGCATACGTTAAGAGCTATGAGCACTTGTTCAGTAGAAGTGATGTGTTTCACAGTAGGAAAGACAAGTACTCAAAGCTCTTAAGTTGTGCATTAAGATCCCATGTTTACTAGGCATTTTTGCTTCCAATGATCGTTCATGTCACATTCCTGAATACTGACCATTAATCCTGGGACACCCTGTGGATTAACAAACGCTTCATTTACACGAAAAAACATCTCTTAGGCAATATGTAGAGGATAAGCCAAATACAGTAAATTCGAAGAACTTTATTCTGTCCACTGGTGATGAAATGATACTTGATATTTTTAACTTGCCACGGAGCTAGCACGTTGCCGTCTGGGAACCAGAGGCAGTTGCAAAAGCAGCACTACCGCACGTTACCATTGAGACTCATCTCACGTAAAAGTTCCTAAGAAACGGGCAAATGCAGTTGAAGTACCAAACAGAGATGTTGGTAAAACTGGGAGTATATGTTTGCCTCTTCTACACAGTTACAACCACAAACAAACGTATGAGATGCGGAAAAAAGGACTGAAATGCTGAAGCTATGTTCGTATGTATGGAATGTAAAATATTTATTTCTATCATTAATGAGAGAACTGACTTCCACAACTGAAAAGTGATTCCAGAATATTTTGTCTTGAGCTCAGATTGAAAGGTGGCTACACTGAGCCACAGCGCCAGAGATCGCTAGAGAGCATTGTTCCGCCGCCTCCACTGGCAGTGATTATTGAGATGTCGTAGTGGCAGTGCTTGTCGAGGACTCGTAGTAGTCAGTTCGTGTTCAGATGTGCTAGTATGGAGTGCTTGCTGAGATGTGATACTGGAAAGTTCTTGTTGAGATGTGGTAATAGCGAGTCGGTGTGGAGATATATTGTAATGATTAGAGTGATTTTGGTCAATATATGAAGGTAACGAAACTTGATTTATTTTTCATTATTTCCATGTTTTAAATAATGCGTCATTACAGGTTCAGTCAACAAAGCATCTGGCTTGTGTTCTTGGATTAGAGTGTAATTCTGGTTCTCTTGAGTAATTATGGTATTTTTATTTTCTTTAATTAATTCAGTATAAATGATATTTAAAATTTCTTGTGTTGTTGAAGAAGAACCGTGCCAGATGCGTACGTTGAGTTATACTTCCACACGCAGAACAGTTACACTTGTGCTTTGGTTTCGTAGGTTTTATAGTTGCTGGGGACTTAATTAATTGTGTTAATGAAAATTTCCATTTCATTCTTTGTTATTGTTCTAAGCAGTCAGATTGCGTAATAATACTAGTCAGGGCCAACCGTTTACGAGACTTCGTAACCGAACAGACAGTTACTGAAACAAAAAATTAAAATTATTTGCATTCTATTATAATTAAGCCCCCATGCACGTGGCGACCGCTGCTTCGGATCGTCCCTTGGAATCTTCTGATTGTAGAAATAGTAGACAGTAGGAGTGTTGTAGTAATTTGTAGTTTAGTAATTGTAGTCTATATTGCATGTGTAGATTTGGTAATTGTCATTCTTCTAATGTTTTTTTTTTTTTTTTTTTTTTTTTTTTGCAAAATTTCATTTCTGTTGTCTTGTCTTCGGGTTTGACAATTAGTGCAATTATTTCAATTGTTCGATGATCGTGTTTGAGGGAAACATCTCGTGTGAATGATATCGTTGATGATAAAGTGTCATTGTGTGTAATTTTTTTATAGTGACGAGTTTTATATTTTTTGTAAATGATTACGCGATCGATGAAACAGGCAAAAATGATGAATAGTCAGAATAACGAAATTGTTGACATGGCGAACTCGCCAACACAGGACAACAGTATGATGAATAATGGAGTTGAAAACAATGTAATAAGTCGCGAAAAGAATCCGGAAACAGTTCAAAATTTTTCACAATCGAAAAATTCTCAGATTACGAGATTAACGACAGAAGAAATGGAGCAGTTGATGGGTGCAATATTAAATTTGGGATCACAGTTACGATCTGAATTAAAAACAGAGATGGGAACTTTGGCAACACGGTTAGACTCACAAATGGAAACACGGATGGGAACAATGGAAACTCGGTTAGGATCTGAATTAAAAACAGTGGCAACACGTTTAGAAACAGAGTTGGAAACAATGGAAAAACGGTTAGACTCACGAATAGGGACATGTTTCAAAAATATGAAAGATGAGTTAAAGAAAGAAATCAGAGAAGAAGTACAACCGATTTTGAATTCTCACAATAATAGATTAATTGCAGTAGAGATTAGACAAAGGGAACAGGATAGAGAACAGGAAGAAAGAGATCGCGTGATATTACAAAAATTTTCAGAGTTAAATTTACAACGTGCACACGATAAGAAAGAAATATTTGAGAGAATCGAGGAATCCGTACCAAATGACAGAATAAATAATCTAACACAATGATATGAACAGTTAACTACCAAATGTGTCAACACTGAAGCCCGAGTCGCGACACTTACGGAAGACGTAAATAAACAGAAAGAAAAAATAGGTGACTTATCGGAAAGAGTTGAGGAGATTTCAGATAAATTGACAAATCTTAGTTTACATGGGGACAGAGATTCAGATGATACAGCACCATTGCCATTTGCAGAAACCGAAGAGTATCAGAACATAAATAAGCATGTTGAAAATCAGGGAAAATTTAGTGAACGCGTGAAAAGGGAATTTGAGGCATTAAAAAAGCAAGTCAAACAAATTGAAGGCGAAATCGTAGGAAAAGACGGCAAAGGAAATTTAGAATCGCAGATACCAGAGGGGTTTGAAGAAAATAATTTGTTTCATTTACGGGACGCAACAAGAGAGCGCCAGGCGCGCGAACTTGACAATAATCGACATTCAAACTGGGACAGACGCGGTAGGTCTTTGTCGCCACGAGGCGAAAACTTTGACTATAAACACTTTTTGACTGTTCGGAAATTTAAGATCTTCCGTAATTCTAAGAATGACATACATCCATGTGCATGGTTAGATCAATTTATGTACGCACTCCCACCAAATTGGCCACTAAGTCACAAACTGGAATTTATGTGTGGATATTTAGAAAACGAACCGGCGACGCTGATGCGCGCACTCACTAGGGATTGTAATAACCTAAATGATTTTTATCATGCATTTCTATCGGCATATTGGTCCGAAAACACGTAAGACAGAGTCAAACACAGTCTTATTATGCAGCGTAATTTCAAACACTCTGAGTTCCGCACGCCAGCGGAATATTTTGAAGACATGATTCGAAAGAATCAGTTCCCTTCCAACCCTTATAGCCCGACTGAATTAATTCGCATTTGTTTAACTAAGCTGCCACAATCCATAAGACAAATTGCTTTAGCTGGAAGATGTAAAGACGACATCGAGACTTTTAAGACTTTATTGCAAGAACTTGACTATGACAACGACGACGGGACTTCTTGTAACTTTTTCAGTAACAGTAATTACAATAGATTTTCAGAGAAAAGGGATAGTGATCGGAACGGGCGTTATATGGGTAATTTTGAGAATGACAGACGTAACAGACAGGACAATAGATACCAGCCTTATGACAATAACAGACGTTCAAACAGAGATTACACAGACAATTATAATAACGGTAATTCTTACCGGAATGATCAATCATACGGAAACAGTAATCGGTATCATCAAGACAGAAATTATTCATACAATAATAGAAACTCTTACTACAGAAATAACCAGGGTAGTACGTCTAACAATAATTTCAGAAGTGACAGTCGAAATTATACAAGAAGTAGTTATGCAGACAGACAGGAAAACAGAAATTTTAATAACAGACACAACCAAGAATTTGCATCTAACAGACAGGAAGGACCTAATTGGCATCCTCCGCGTGACACAAATTCAGAGAGACAAGTGGAAATAGTAGAAATTGATCCGCGAAATGTCGGGAATAATCAAAGACGTGACGCAAACAATCGACAATGACTAGCAGCTTCGGCTTCTGGCAGCAATATAGACGGTTCAGAAAGTAATGACACTACGACTTTACACTACGTACGCCTGGAAGACATGAGAGACATTTTGTTAGACGAAAAGGAAAATAATGTAGACGCATTTTTACATCCTGTTATTGAAGTATGTGTGGGTAAGAATGAGTTCACTGCAGTTTTAGATTCTGGGAGCCCATTGAACGTCATTAGTGAATCAGTTTTTCGAATATGTGAAAGAACTATTGCCTGTCCTGTGTTACCTATTTCTAAAACTACAATTCGAGGAGCGATTTCTGGAAAAAGTGTGGAAGTTAAACAACAGGCCAATCTAAATTTCATTTGTCAAGGATACGAATTTTCTGCTAATTTTATTATTGTTCCATTACTCAACACACAAATTATATTAGGTATGGAGTTTCTTAACACACATAAGGCAATTTTGAACTTTAAAGAAGGAAGTGTGAATTTGACTGTTGCCGGAATGCCGAAATGTTTGAAATTTTTCGAGTGTTTAGCAAGATCTGAATCAGATGCAAAATGTTTAAGGTTTCTTACTTCTGATGTTTTTGTTGAGCATTATAACGACAGTATGTTTATTCATGACAATGACAATAGATACAGAGACGCGATGGAGGATATAATTAATAGCGAAGAATTAATTAATGAAAAGGTTAAAAAAGCTGAAGTGCCAGATGACGTTGCAAGAGAAGAGCTGCACCATATTTTGACTTCACATGCTACAGTGTTTAGTCATCACACAGGGACTATACAAGGCTTACAATATTTATTTAAAGTAAAAGAACACACACCATTTCGCGGGAAAACGTACGCTATTCCTTTGGCTTACAGAGACAAGGTTAAGAATGAACTTCAATACATGTTAGATCAGGGCATTATTCAGCCAGCAGTCAGCCCTTATACCAGCCCATTACACGTTGTTCTTAAAAAGGATGGGTCAATTCGTTTGGTTCTGGATTCCAGATAGATAAATAATATTATTATTCCTGAAACTGACCGTCCACAAAATTTAGATGAACTTCTTCAACATTTCCATGGAATTAAAGTTTTATCCACGATTGATATGCGCGCAAGTTTTTGGCAAATAGAACTCCACCCTGATTGTAGAAGATATACTGCCTTTTTAGCCTTTGGTAACTGTTACCAGTTTCGGAAATTACCGTTTGGACTTACTGTATCTTCTGCAGCATTCATTCGTAGCTTAAATGAAATTTTACCTGTTTATCTTCGTGACAATATTACTTCATATGTTGACGATATTCTTATTGCTAAACGTTCTTGGAGTGAGCACAACAAAATTTTGGATTCATTATTACGTATTTTTGCACGAGTTGGCATGACAGTGAACTTGGAAAAATCTGAATTTGGTCATTCTCAGGTGAAATTTCTCGGTCACATTATTTCTACAGAAGGTATTCTTCCTGATCCAGAAAAACTAGACGCTATTCGTAATTATGCTGTTCCTACCACAAAACGTGATGTTCGTAGTTTCCTTGGTGTCTGTAATTTTCTTAGACGCTTTGTTAGATTGGATGATATGGCCACACCTCGTTTACACATTTCAGTTATGCACATTTTGGTCCCAGAAAATGCTTTCATAAATTACGAGAAAATTGTTACTTCAGTAATATGGAAAAACGTATTCGTTCTGTTCTTGCCAAATGCAAATTATGTTAATAGGCTAAGCCGCCAACGATTTCTCACAGAGCACCGTTGTTTCCTATCATTCCAGCGAAATTAAAGGAGATGGCTGCAGTCGATTTGTTCGGTCCAGTGGTTCGTTCTACTAATGGTTTTGCCTACATTTTTGTAGCAGTAGAATTGACATCAAAATATGTGTGTTTTACACCGTTACGCAAAGCAACAGCTCGTTCAGTATCTAATGCTTTCATCAAACATTTTCTTAAAGAAGTTGGTCATGTTGATAAGGTCATATCAGATAACGGATCACAGTTTCGCTCTAAAATTTGGCTTCGTACTCTACGGCGTCGTAAAATTAAACCAATCTTCATTTCACTTTTTCACCCTCAGTCTAACGCTTCAGAAAGATGGATGAAGGAAATCAATAAATTGTGCCGTCTTTATTGTCATCAGAATCACAGAACTTGGGATCAGTATCTTCATATTTTTCAAAACATTCTGAATGAACTTCCTAATGACTCAACTTCTTTACCGCCTATACTGATATTAAAAAATAAAGTACCAACAAATCGCATTTCTGAAATCGTTCCTTTTCCGCCTTCACGGAAACTGCGGCATTCTGAAGTTGTCAACCTGACTCTACGAAATATTGCATCTGCGACTGCTAGAAGAGAGAAATCAGCTAAATGTCCTGGTCGTTTAAAAATTTTGTCAGTTGGTCAAAAGGTGTTAATTAAATCTCATCGTTTGTCTCATAAAGGAAAAGGCTTGTGTCGCAAATTTTTTCTGCTTTATAACGGTCCATATAGAGTTCGCAAAATTATTTATGATAACGCTGTTGAAGTAGAAACTCTTAAATCTCGGCGCTCTAAGGGAATACATCATATATCGAACGTTAAAATTTTTGTGGAATGACATACTTTAGAGAAACTAACAGCTACATGTAAACATGCAGAGAATACAAGGATACCGCGCCGTGTTCCGGCGGCGGCACATACTCAAAGCAACAGTCAAGTCGGCGCGCCGCACAAGGCAGTCGTTGACCGCAAACAATCGCTTCCTACGTCACGCGCCTACAGCTGATCGAGCGCTCAGTGCGAATGCACTGATAGACGTAAACAAATACACAGTCTAATTTCTCCGACTAAATTCTGTATAAAGCTATAAGGACTTCATAAATTATGTTATTAACGTTCAGTATTTTTCAGGATACGGTTGTATAAAATATTTAAGACCTTCAGGTAAATTCTATGTGTGTCCGACGTTAAGAGGCCTTGCTATGGAGAAAATTTCAGGAAGAATGTAATTAAAAAAAAAAAGAAGTAAAAAACCAAAAAGGTAACGATTAATTGAGTTTATTTTTCAGGTAACATATTTCCACTTAGGTACGTACTTTAGACGTAATTTGCTGCTCGCGATTACGTGATTCATACTTTGTGCTAAATTTCATGTTCTATGAATTTACTAGCGAAGCGACGTGCTTGCGCACATTAGCTGATTTTGACAATGATTGACTAATGAACAGGGTTGTTATTTGTATATATTATGCATTGCTTGGCTGCACTGCTTTTTCACTGATGTCGTATTTTTTTATTATGTGCCTGCTGTGCTTATTTATTTAAATTATAATTGTCACCCTATTAGTTGTGCTGTTATGTATGTAGGTTACACTTTGTGATTTATCTGCTTGCGCCTTCATGTTTACTTATTAAGATTACATATGAACATTTATTTGCTTATGCTGAATGATGCTAATGACTTGTTTATTACGTAAGATATATGTTTGCTGCTGTGCGTATGGATTGCATATTTACACACTTCTGTTTTGTTGTCATAACTACTCTTTAATTTAGAATATAGAAATGCTGAGATACTGTGTACGAACATAGAGTTTAGGTTACACTGTAGTATTAATTATAGATTGTTTGCTTGGTAGAGCCTCGTTGTAAGGATTGTGCTGCATCCACTTGTTGACATTCTGTTCTCTACTGGTATATTTACTCGCTATTCCATGTTTTGCTTATGCTCAGTGCCTTATATTTTAAGATAAGAAAATGAACTGCTATAATTCGACGAACGACATTAGTACAAGAAACTTCACAGAAGCCACATGAGCTGGAGGTTTTATGGAAGGTGTATAAATTTATGCTAATAGGAAGGAAGCTAACGACATGACATACCAACGCTAGGTTAGACCATTAACAGTTATTACACTGCATTCTTCGTGAGCAATTGAAATAGGAAGTGACACTTGACACAAGAAATACTCCATATGTTTGCTTCTGTTTGCCATAATTTTTGAAGTGGTGTACACACTGTGAAATATTATGATCATTCACACTCCGTAATCGTACTTAATTACTGAAAGTTATTCAAACTAAAGGCTGTTAGAGGTCATGTATGCATTTCTTTTATTTAATGATGGACAAGGAACCAAAATGTATCTTATAATTTATAATGAGTAGAAAATTTGGGTCAGATGGATTACACAGATGTTGTGTGTAGACACTGTGTCTTCGGATTGTATGGGATGATGAATTGAAGTTGCACTAGGATTTTGTCTGTACTTGTTCGAGGAGACTGACTAGAGGAAAGAGTTGTTATGGAAGTGAAATGATATTGGTGCTGAGGTTTATATATATCGACGTAGTGAAGAGGTATTATTGAAGTATTAAGATTAAGTGATGATTATTGGAGTTTTCGTGGACAAGAGGTAAGGTAAATGATATTGATGATAAGGTTTATATGTATCGACGTATTGAAGAGGTATTAGGGAAGTATTGAGATTATGCTGATGATTATTGGAGTTTTGGTGGATAAGAGGTAAAGTAAGTGAGGAGCATATTTTTTTTTGTTGGTCCATATGGAACAAGGAGGATGAAGATGGCAGACTAGAACACTCAAGTAGAAGGAAGATTGTCTACACACACACTTTGTCAAATCACTAAGCAGTATATACTTTTTTTTGAGAGAGGAAGCATGTGCATATCTTGGCTCACTGACAGTTGTTCAGCAACCGTACATTTTGATCTGGCTTGGCAAACATTGGTCTTGACATGATGACTATGACGTTGACTTAACTATTATTGACTGTTATACATTGCTGCCACTACTACTTGATACACATGATGAACATAAAATTTTGACAGAATTGCATTTACACAGTTAACACTATTCAATTACACAGTAGCACTAATGTGGATGAAAGATGAGTGAGTGTGTTTTGTGTGTTTTCCTTTCCTAATCCTACCCACCTATCTCCTAAATATTATTTTATTTGTTGGTAGTGGCTTGCACTGACACCCATAAATGTTATAGGTTTACTGGTATTTGTGTATTGTAATAGTTAATAGGACAATTATCTGATATCATTTGTGTGTTTGTTATGATTTGTATGTTTAGTGTAAAAGCATTGTATGTGTATTCAAACTATTATTCATGCCTGAACTGTCTGATTAGTGATGGTGCTGCACTTTTCAACATGATGTGTGACATTTAGTCATGTTTAATTTCTGCTGATGAACTGTGTGATCAGTGATTGTAAAAATTATGGACTGTTACTTGTACCTTTTCTACATGATTGGTGCCACTAGGACATGTTTAATTTCCGCTTATAAACTCTGATGAACAGTGTGATCAGTGATACTGAATTTTATGGAACTGCTTCTGCTGAGAAATGTGACTTGTTGCTGTGTGTACCTGCTCAACATTGCTGGGTACCACTGATGGACTGCTTCTACTGAAATGATGTTGCTTCTTGCTGTCTGCACCTGGTCAACATTACTGGGTGCCACTGATGGACTGCTTCTACTGAAATGGTGTTACTTGTTGGTGTCTGCACCTGCTCAACATTGCTGGGTGCCACTGATGGACTGCTTCTACTGAAATGGTGTTACTTGTTGGTGTCTGCACCTGCTCAACATTGCTGGGTGCCACTGATGGACTGTTCTACTGAAAAGATGTCACCTGTTGCTGTGTGCATCTGCTCAACATTGCTGGTGCCACTAATGGAACTGCTTATACTGAAATGGTGTTACTTGTTGGTGTCTGCACCTGCTCAACATTGCTGGGTGCCACTGATGGACTGCTTCTACTGAAAAGATGTCACCTGTTGCTGTATGCACCTGCTCAACATTGCTGGTGCCACTAATGGAACTGCTTATACTGAAATGGTGTTACTTTTTGGTGTCTGCACCTATTCAACATTACTGGGTGCCACTGATGGACTGTTTCTATTGAAAAAATGTTACTTGTTGGTTTTTGCACCTGTTGACCGTTGCTGGGTGCTACTGCTGGAACTGTCAACTGCTTATTCTTGAGCTATGGAAAGCGTTTATGTGAATATTTGTATAAACTGATTTTTTGTGTATTACTGTTTGTGAAAAGTTATGAGACTCTTACCTGCACATATTCGTCATTGCTGACGCTATTGATTGAACTGTTTAACCACATAATATTGTGTAAACTATTATGTAAAGTCACATGTATGAAAGAATTTGTATTGCTTACTGTATTTTATATAATAGGTTATTGAAAGGTCAGTGCAAAGCCAAAATTTTATCTAGTTATATGATATTTACGTATTAATATTATCTTTTATTTTTGTCTGTATTTTTTTGACGAATTTGGTGGTATTTTCACCACCAATGCTGGCAAAAATACCATCAAATTCTAGCCGTGGAGGAAGGGCATATGAAAGGTGGCTACACTGAGCCACAGCGCCAGAGATCGCTAGAGAGCATTGTTCCGCCGCCTCCACTGGCAGTGATTATTGAGATGTCGTAGTGGCAGTGCTTGTCGAGGACTCGTAGTAGTCAGTTCGTGTTCAGATGTGCTAGTAGGGAGTGCTTGCTGAGATGTGATACTGAAAAGTTCTTGTTGAGATGTGGTAATAGCGAGTCGGTGTGGAGATATATTGTAATGATTAGAGTGATTTTGGTCAATATATGAAGGTAACGAAACTTGATTTATTTTTCATTATTTCCATGTTTTAAATAATGCGTCATTACAGGTTCAGTCAACAAAGCATCTGGCTTGTGTTCTTGGATTAGAGTGTAATTCTGGTTCTCTTGAGTAATTATGGTATTTTTATTTTCTTTAATTAATTCAGTATAAATGATATTTAAAATTTCTTGTGTTGTTGAAGAAGAACCGTGCCAGATGCGTACGTTGAGTTATACTTCCACACGCAGAACAGTTACACTTGTGCTTTGGTTTCGTAGGTTTTATAGTTGCTGGGGACTTAATTAATTGTGTTAATGAAAATTTCCATTTCATTCTTTGTTATTGTTCTAAGCAGTCAGATTGCGTAATAATACTAGTCAGGGCCAACCGTTTACGAGACTTCGTAACCGAACAGACAGTTACTGAAACAAAAAATTAAAATTATTTGCATTCTATTATAATTAAGCCCCCATGCAAGATCTAAAACATTTTACTTCCTTTTCCTGTCATAAGTTCAGAAATATCCATGACTGAGCTATTTTCTATGTGGAATATATTACAAATGTTAAATAAATATAAAAAAGATGTGTTTTTCTACTTTTGTCTGCATAAATCATAAAAAGTTACATTGATATCCAATGTCAAGTCTGATGTCATAGGATAAGTCGGTTAACATGAAAGCCTTCTGATTATTATACTCTTTCGTAATGCGAATAACTATAACTGATCGGACTAACGTTTCAGCCACAGTTACGGTTACTTTATTTTGAGTCTACTGGCTCAGTGAGAATTTTTTACACTAAGACGCGGTACCGTTCCGAGAAGACTTCCACGTTAAATGTTATACTGCCAATTTCTATGAGTTGTATGCTACACCCACACGAAAATATAATTGAAATAATTCCGAATTTCTGCTCGGCTTAGGAACAACAGAAGCGGACAGCCGGCCGGTATGGCCGAGCGGTTCTAGGCGCTTCAGTCTGGAACCGCACAACCGCTACGGTCGCAGGTTCGAATCCTGCCTCGGGCATGGATGTGTGTGATGTCTCCTTAGGTTAGTTACGTTTAAGCAGTTCTGAGTTCTAGGGGACTGATGACCTTAGATATTAAGTCCCATAGTGCTCAGAGCCATTTGAACCAAGAACCGGAGTTACCAGAATAATTGTGGCTTATAACATGCGTAGTGATCGTTTCCGGACCAAGTTCCCTTACCTCAAATTAATCCCTTTACCCTTCTTCATCATTTCTGAAATTTTGTAACATCACTACGTGATCGTCCTGTATGTCCCAGCTGAGAGGCATTCCTCGTCTTTTTTTATTATTGTTTCGACTAGTTCTCGCTTACTATCCTATTCTTAGAAGCATTTATTCATGCGTCATTTTGTCAGTTCATTTCATTTACAGCATTTTTCTTCACGACAAGATTTCACAACTATCCGAGTATTGTTTCTCTCTTTTTGGTCAAATGTTTCGGTGGAGCGAAAACAAGACACCTTAGACAATACACAACGGCTTTTCGTCCTAATTTTCATAGCCAAACAAAAAGTGGGAAATGGACAAATGGGCTATCATATTGAACATCGAGAGCTCTAGTTTTGGAAAACGGAGATTTAATTGCTTGAAAGTAATAAGGGCTACTAAGAAAAACTTAATTAGTAATTTGAGTGAAATCGTAATATTTCAAGAACGGTTGTAATAGCTATGTACGTGAAGTGTCAAAAAGTTCATTTGTTTAATGCCTAAGTATTTTGCTCACAAAAAGTTACACTCTGGTGACGTTTAACTAACAATAAAAAAAGATTTCGAAAGAAAATTTGGAAAAATAAGATGTCACATGTTCTAAGTAATGATTTGTTTGAAAGTAAGAAGTAAAATACATTAGAGAAACATTTAAGAACCTTTAAGTGATACGCGAAATCATGTACAGCAAAAGAGTTGTCATTTAAGATTTTAAAGTCCAATGTTTAACTCAGAATCTTAGTATTTCAAAAAGTGTTAGAGGATATTAGTCTGGTTGATTATGCAGACCATGAAATCTCATTTTATGTGCATAGTTTCGAGCATCATTCAAAGGAACGTCAAATAGTTCTTCAATGTTTTTATTGCTTATTTTTAGACAAATCATTTCACAAAACATTTGACCGGAATTTTTCCAATTTTTTAAATTGTCTGTCCATAATTTGCTGCCGTACAATACTACAGTCGAGTTAAAAGACTGGGCGAATTACTTCCGTAACTGTACCGGAATTACGTTCCATGTGAACAAATCTTCCACCTTCTGAAAACTCTTTTAGCCATAGGTATTCTACGATTTTTTCTCTCCACACGGTTGACATTTTCTGTAGCCAAACGTCCTAACTGCCTTAAAGATTTCATTTGTTCCAAAATCTGTCTTGGTATTTGCTGATTCTCATCTCTTTGGTCTTTCGTATATCTTCATTGAATACTCTCTGCCCTATTATAACACTGAAGTCAGATAATTATGGCGTTGTTATTTGGAACTGTTTCAATAAGCTTTAGCGATACCAGATCCAAGCCGATTTCCGTCTGGCCGTTAAAAAAGGTGCGTCAGACGACGACATCCGGAGTGCTTGACGGCCGTCAAGAAGTTAATACCGCAGCGCGCAGCGTGGCGTAGCGTAGCGCAGTCGCCGGCGCTGCGAAGCTTCATAAATCACGAGGGCCCCCCAATAGCTGGCAGCGCCTGGCAGCCCCTCTGGATCCCATTTCACGTGAAGAACAACAAACATATTTCTTGTTCAGGTGGAGCCCCTGGGACGTGTTTTCCTCACCCCAGCTGAAAGCCAGTTTACACTGCACGTCATGTACTCATTTACGACACTTCCATCGTACGGGGGAGAGAACGCCGTCCCAGTTTCTATTTTCTCAGAGCCCAATTATTTACGCGCGCGTAACCAATATCTCTCTGATACTGAAAATAGACAGACAGATATTATTCGCCCTCAAATGATTTAACTTTTAGAAGGATGATAATTATCTCTTGTGGAATGATGTAAAAGGGAAGTAGGATCTCAAGTTTGTTGCCTCATAGATAATATTACATTAACTATTTCTTGAAATACATAATTTCTTCTCGCTAACTTGTTGCAAACTCTCACTGCAGGAACGAATAGGTCGATGGTTGAGAAATAGTCTGCTAAAGGAATAAAATACTCGTAGGCCAAATCAATAGTTTGCCAATGATAATGCGTTTACCTTTTCTATTTATGAAATCAACTCCAATCAAGGCAGCTGTTTACCTGATGAATTTATGATATCAACTACAATCGAGGAAAAGCGTCGCTGCTACTGACTTCTGTAGAGTTAAATGAATAGTATTAGTACTAAGAGCAAAAAAATTTTCGATTATTTCTTCAAAATCTTTCACTACAAAGACCGAAATGATTAAACTTGTTAAATTAACACTTTGTTTTTATTATGATTTTTACTCTTAGACTACTGTTACAGCTACAAGTGGGATATAGACAGTGGTATAGAATTTTAAGGGTTATTTGATTTTGCAAAATGTCAAAGAACAAAATTTTTGAAGAACTATTCCCATGTAGAACCACTAAATTAGAACAGTGTTACCAGACAAGAATACTTCACTACCATTACCTAACCGAGCATTGCTGGAGTACACACTTACTATCGAAGAGATCTGAAGCTACCTTATTAATTTTGGCAGACCTTCCCGGGGAATGTTACAGCTTTCGCTTCCGGGACACGGGGAGAGGCATCGGCCCCGGATCAAATCCGTCCGGTAGATTAACGATGAGTACTGGATGTGCTTGCCATCGTACATGTGGTCTCTAGACGGTTTCCCACATCCGAATAGATAAATACCGGGCTGTTACCTAAGTTCTGCCTCAAACGACACGCAAACATTCAGCAAACGTCACCACACTTGCACATGAGGTAACACTACACGCAGTCGACCTTGGTAGCTGAGCGAGCAACGCTGCGGCTTGCCACGTGATGGGGTCGGGGTTCGATCCTCTGTCAGGTTGGAGATTTTCTTCACTGAGGAACTCACAGTTCTGTTGTCCTTAAGTCAGTATCATCGTGATTGATATTCCATTATTGAGATGGCTGAATGGCAGCTTTCGGAAAGGAAAAAAAAAGGAAAATAAACCAGTAGTGACAGACAGATGAAGTACGCGAATTTTTGTTTCGCTCGGGCATGGTGTTGTCGGGAAGGGCATCTGGCCACTCACCAGCATCAGTATTGCGGAAATATCATCAGATGATTAGCTGAGTGATCCCGAGGGGCAGGTTCAGCCGCCGGCTTGGAAAGGTTTCCTCTGCCCCTCGCGCACACTGGCACCTTTCCTGCGTGCAGTGTGAGAGCTGGGTACAAAGTGTAACTGATAAATGTAGATGATTGTAACGGCTGTCTGAGAAGTACGTTGTCATGTCGGCGTTGTAAGATGTTGACAGAAGGGAGATTGAGATACCGGTGCTGGCACATAGCCTACTCCTCTCTAATAGCACCAGTGGACCGCCGAATTGAACGTTCTCATCCGATGGACAGATCACTATCACATACCCTCAGTGTACGAGTCACACCGGAAAACGTTGGAAAATACAGGTCATTTGCACAAAGTATGGTGATCATTTCCCATTTTTTCGGAAATGTGAAGGTAAAATTTTCAACAGCACGTGACGTACAGAATGGTTACTCATTCAAGTACTAGGCGCGACCAGTGTTGCTTAATTTCGGTGAACTGACAAGAGCCGGAATATTCAACGAAGCAAGGCCGTTGGCTCCTGAATGTGTATGTAAAAAGTGCTGATATATGTAATTGATAATTTACTGTTTCTGTTCGACATATTATGTCAGCTACTGACAAAATAAGTAAAGACGTTCAGTACATGTTGAAATAATTCGTCAAAAAGTGTACTGTTGAATTCAGTCACGTCAGAGGAAGGAGTGTCAACATGGTGGTCAGTTTTTAGCTTGTTCATTTGTTTATTCACCAGAAACATTGACGAAATGTAAAGCAACACTTTATAATAGGAGTAGTAGGGTTTTGTGGAACGACACGAAACCCAGCCTTAGCATCTTCTGGAATGCCCTTGCAGTGGATCACTCCCGCCGAGGCGTAGGTACTGTCTAAACAATTTTCGAAGAATGGAGTCGAACAAAAAATGTAGTACCGGACTATCCAAGAAAACTGTGTGTGTCAGAAAAACTCGTTTTTATAATCCAAGTTACTGCAAATGTCCTATAACTTCTGCCATCATCAGAGGTAGATGAACAATTAAAAGGTAACCAGGTAATAAGGACATATCGCAAATCATGGACCACACAAAGGATAAAACTAGACTTCAAGTACGAGTACCACCGCCACTTTAGGGACTCTTTTCAACTTTTTACCTGTAGGAAATATCGACCAGTTATAACAGTAGAGATTTTAACATAAACATTGAGTTGAAGTAAGCTTACAAAGTAAGCTCAGCACTAAGGATAGTACAATACGCAAACGAGAATTAGGTATAGTCATTATAACATTATATGTAATTCTATTCCTAGGATAGGTTCATAAGGATTAACTAAATGAATATAGTTTGAGTGTTCCTATGCAATTTTATAAGTTCATAATTTAAAAAATGTGTACACAAGCAAAATAGTGTGAGTATTCATATACAAATATACACTGAGATGATAAAAGTCATGGGATAGCAATATGCACATATTCACATAGAGGTAGTATCGCGTACACTAGGTATAAAATGCAGGACATTGGTGGATCTGTCATTTGTACTCACGTGAATCATGTGAAAATAGTTCCGACGTGATCATGGCCGCACGACGTCAATTAACTGACTTTGAACCCGCAATGGCGGTTGGAGCTAGACGCAGGGAACATTCCACTTCGGAAATCGTTAGCGAGTTCAATATTCCAAGATCCACAGCGTCAACAGTGTACCGAGAATGCCAGTTTTCAGACATTACCTCTCACCATAAACGACACTGTGGCCGGTGGCCTCAACTTAACGATCGAGAGCAGTGGCATTTTCGTAGAATTATCAGTGATAACAGACAAGCAACACTTCGTGAAATAACCACAGAAATGAATAAGGGACGTACGACGAACATATCAGTTAGGACTGTGCCGAAATTTAGCATTATGGGCTATGGCAGCAGACGACCGACGTGAGTGCCTTTGCAAACAGCGCGGCATCGCCTGCAGAGCCTCTATGGGCTCGAGACCATGTAGGTTGGACCGTAGACGACTGGAAATCCGTGGCATAGTCAGATGAGTCCCGATATCAGTTGGGAAGAGCTGATGGTAGTGTTCGAATGTGGCTCAGGCCCCACGAAGCCATGGTCCCAACAAGATACTGTCTAGGCGCTACAGTCCGGAACCGCGCGACTGCTACGGTCGCAGGTTCGAATCCTGCCTCGGGCCTGGATGTGTGTGATGTCCTTAGGTTAGGTAGGTTTAAGTAGTTCTACGTTATAGGGGACTGATGACCTCAGATGTTGTCCCATAGTGCTCAGATCCATTTGAACCAATTTTTTGAACAAGATACTGCGCAATATGGTGGTGTCTACATAATTGAGTGGGCTGTGTTTACATAGTATGGACTGGATCCTCTTGTCTAACTGGACCGATCACTGATCGGAAATGGTTATTTTCGTCTACTTGTAGACCATTTGCTGCCAAACAACGATGGAAACTTTAGGGATGACATTGCGCTATGTCACCGTGCCACAATTGTTCGCGATTGGTTTGCAGAACATTCTGGACAATTCGGATGAATGATTTGGCCTCCCGGATCGCAAGACATGAGTCCCATCAAACATTTATGGAACATAACTAAGAGGCCTGTAATCCCATCAAACATTTGTGCAAGATAATTGAGAGGCCACTTCGTACACAAAATCCTTCAGCGGTAACACATTCGAAATTATGGACGGCATTTAGAGTCAGCATGGGTCAAAATTTCTACAGGGGACTTCCAACGACTTGTTGAGTTCATGCGACGTCGAGTAGCTGCACTATGCCGGGAAAGGGGAGGTCCGACAGCATATTAGGAGTTATCACATGACTTTTGTTATCTCACTGTATGCTCCTGTCTTAAAAAATATTATACCAAGCTCTACACATTAGCCCAAAAACCACGCTGCCCCATAACAGTACTTGAACCAAGTGAACTTATAGTATAAGGTTTAAACGCCGATATCCCCTTCGCCCTATCACGGATCTGGTATCAAACTTTACGTATTAACATCGAATCTGTAGATTAAGAAGATACCACTAATAGGCAGAAGAATACCCATCAGTAATTCTACTTGGACTGTATCCCCATAATGAACCTTCAATACTGTCAGATACTTCACCATCACTTTGCAGCATCGCTGCGTCACTTTGCCTCGTACAGTAAGCGTCTCTAGATCGCTGTGCAATCTTTCTTGGTTTTCGTGCTACCAGTGCCATGTATTTGGATAAACTACACATACACTATATTCGCTTCTCGCAACACATTAACTAATTGAAAACTAATTGCGCATGATCAGCTGTGAAATCAAAAACTTTTAATACCTAATGGAAAGAGTGTTAAAGAACTGCCGTAAATTCGCGTCGCATTTATCTACGTTCAGCGAGGCAACCACACCAAAAGATCAGGTGAATCAGACCAGCTTAGTGCACTCTAAACCGAAAAAAAACGACGCACCACGTAGGAATTATCCGCATGGGACAAAAATCCATAGATGAGATGTACATTTAGATGCAAACAAATGATTAAAATTCTGGAAAAAATGGATGATTTATTCAAGAGAGTGTGCCCGCATCTCGTGGTCGTGCGGTAGCGTTCTCGCTTCCCACGACCGGGTTCCCGGGTTCGATTCCCGGGGGGGTCAGGGATTTTTTCTGCCTCGTGATGGCTGGGTGTTGTGTGCTGTCCTTAGGTTAGTTAGGTTTAAGTAGTTCTAAGTTCTAGGGGACTTATGACCACAGCAGTTGAGTCCCATAGTGCTCAGAGCCATTTGAACCATTTTTGATATCATGCCAAATTTTGTCCATTTACGAGTCAGGTGGCCAAAATCCCGAGATTGCCCATAATACTCCCAACGTTCTCAATAGGGGAGAGATCTGTCGATCTTATCGCCTAAGGCAATGTTTGTCAAGCCCGAAGACAACCGGTATTAAAACTTGCCGTGTGCGGGCGCGGGCGTTTTCTAGCAGATATACAGGATGTTTCCGTGAGAGGGTGCAAAACTTTAACAGGACATAAAGGATGCTTCACTGAACAATTTGAGGTAGAGTACCTGAGGTCGGAGAAGCCAACTTAGGGAAATAATAGGAATAAAATCACAGTAACGCCTACTTCTTTATCTACATTAGTTAGAATTAACTTCAAACACCATCATTGACACAATGAACGTTGAATTTTCAACGTATCTTACCAAATGTGCTGAAAGTGCAATCATGACAGGCGAACAAGATTCTGACGCACTCTTACCAGTATCCTTAATGTGTTCTAATCACATCACAGGCACCTACAATTCTGGCAGCTAATTCCATCTGCATATCCACTAGGGTCTCATACACTAGTGACTTTAGATATCCCCATAAGAAATAATTAAGGGGATTCAGGTCAGCTGACCTCGCAAGCGATGGAATAGGGCCTCCCCTTCTAATCCAGAGACCGGAAATTACTTCCTAGTTATTAGGCTCGTCCTTCTCGTTCCCTTGCAGGAAATAAAGAATTTACATGTAAATAAACCGTACAGTAGGTGTAAACCTGTACGCATGTTAACTATAAATATGCTGGAAAACAGTAATGCTAGACAAAGCGGTAGACAGGTTTACTTCCATATCTCCTTAAGCTGGCTTCTCCGACCCAAGGCTTATTACTTCGAATTATTCAGTCGAGCATTCTCTATGTCCTGTTACATTTTTGCACTCTCTTACGGAAAGACCCTGTATGGAGCCAGGATGGCTTGCCATGAAGGGCAACAAAACTGGGCATACAGTGGTGTCGACGTACCCCTGTACTGTGAGGGTGACGCAGATGACAAGCAAACGTGTCCTGCTCTGAAATGAAATGGCACTCCAAACCACCATTCCTGGTCGCGGGGCGCTATGGCGGGCGACATTCAGTTTGGTAATCAAATGGCTCTGAGCACTATGGGACTTAACATCTATGGTTATCAGTTCAAAAAAATGGTTCAAATGGCTCTGAGCACTATGGGACGCAACTGCTGAGGTCATTAGTCCCCTAGAACTTAGAACTAGTTAAACCTAACTAACCTAAGGACATCACAAACATCCATGCCCGAGGCAGGATTCGAACCTGCGACCGTAGCGGTCTTGCGGTTCCTGACTGCAGCGCCTTTAACCGCACGGCCACTTCGGCCGGCTGGTTATCAGTCCCCCAGAACTTAGAACTACTTAAACCTAACTAACCTAAGGACATCACACACATCCATGCCCGAGGCAGGATTCGAACCTGCGACCGTAGCAGTCGCGCGGCTGCGGACTGAGCGCCTAGAACCGCTAGACCACCGCGGCCGGCCAGTTTGGTAATCCAGAGCTGTCTTATGCGTCTCCAGACACATCTCCGGCCTGGAATTTTATTGACTGGAGTAAAATCGCGTTCAGTGACGAGTCCCGCTTCGAATTGAACCTTGGTGTCCAGCGAAGACGTGTCTGGAGACACCTCCGGCAGCGGTGGGTTATCAACCTGACTGTCGCCCGCCATTCAATCAGACAACCAGGAGTGATGGTGAGGGAAGGTACTTAATTTCATGGCAATACCCCTTCGGCTGTCACAAGCGGCAACCTATAGCACAACGGCACGTCAAAGATATTCCACGCCCTCGATTTGTTGATATTCATGGAAAGCCATCCGTGGCTTACATTTCAGCTAGATAACGGCCGCCCACATATGCGACAGTTGCGACTGCTTGTCTTCGTGCTTGATAAACCCTATATTGGTCAGCATGATAGCCGGATCTCTCCCCAATCGAAAACGTTTGGAGACCCTACAACCAGCTCGGGATTTTGACGATCTAATGCGCCAATTGGACAGTATTTGGAACGGTGATCCTCAGAAGTATACTCAATAGTTGTCTCAATCAATGTCGAGCAAAATTACTGCTTGCATAAGGGCCAGATGAATACCAATAGCCGGCCGTTGTGGCCGAGCGGTATAAGGAGCTTCAGTCTGGGTCGGTGGTACCGCTACGGTATCTTTCTTCACACGTCCTTAGGTTAGTTAGGTTTAAGTAGTTCTACGTTATAGGGGACTGATGATCTCAGATGTTAAGTCCCATAATGCTCAGAGCCATTTGAACCATTTTTCTATACCAACACGTTATTGACTTGTTCAAATGGTGAAGCTCTTTCCCTTGAATAAATCATCCAATTTACTCACATTTTCATCATTTGTTTGTCTGTACACTCACATCACACTTACCAGTTTCCGTCCCTTTCGGATAACTGCTTCGTGGTGCGTCGTTTTCCTTTTTTTTTTTTTTTTTTGTGTGATGGTGTATTATTCTTGCAAGAGTAACAGTGCTCTATGACGCAAGTCTCACTCTCATTGAATTGTGTGACATCAATGACGTCAGTTAGGAGTGTGTGAAGAAAGAAATTCCATTTTGGCGGTACTCATCACTACATTGGTCACTTTGTTATGATGTCAGGCATAACTTCAATAAGGAATATACAACTAACAGAAGGTAATTTTACGTGTCATATGGCAAAGTAAGACAGTCCAGTTCCCAATTACAAGTTTTACTGAACAAAATCACAGTACAAATCAGATTACAAACTACAATGTGAAAAAAAAATCTCAAATTCAACAATAAATTAATATGAATCACAAGTTCTGCGAAGAAATTAGAAGATTAACGAAGCTTAAAACGACTATTTCAATATTCGATACCAAACTTACAGTATCACTGGTAGCTTCTACGTTATCAATTTATTTCCCAGAGTACCTTTTCTTGGAGCTCTGATGAACGAAATTGTCCAACGTGTGCTCTACTGTTTCACAGTCATATGCAGGGCTTCGACGATTTGCCATCTGTGTACAGTAGCACTCGTTCTAGCGTCGAGTGTGCGGATTCTGTTTCGGCGTCACAAGATCTTCATGGGTAGTTCGGATTCCGACGTTGATATAATGGGGTTTTCGTAGACGTTATGGTGGAAATCTTTGATAGGTTACATCCCTGTTTCCAAGCTTCCTGCAAGGAGAAAGGGTTGACGAAGCCAAATATCTCCAGGTGTGACCATGAAGCGTTAAGAAGTACGGTGTGGATAGGAAGTTCTGTTGGAACCACGGAAGAATGAAGCCTGTTCTATTCCCTGATATGGACCTGGGTTAGCATTAGGTCTATCGGCGTGATGTCTGCAAGAGCGTCGATCCAAGGAATCGGTGTGAGTATCAGTGTTCAAACTTGTAACGCAGTTTGACACATTTGGTTGTACACCTATTTTTTTGGTGTGTCTGTTCCGGCACCATAATGGCGCACATTACCATGCTGTTCTCAATTTTGTCTAGTTATTCTAAGTGCTTTTTATATGTCTAGGAACAGTCAAGTTTGGTCTGAAGGTACTTTGTTCTTTTTTTCCAAAATGAAAGTTTCAGCTTTCTGTCTGCTAGGTGGTTGTTGGGTTTGAATAGGCGCTTTCTATTTAGATATCACTAGAACACAGTCACCAGTTCTTACAAAATTCACTAAGCTCTTCCAACTATGTTATCACAATCTGCTCTCTTCCATCTAAGTGTCTGGCTTGGACGGCTACTACTGTGCCATCAGCATTCCCGTATTTAAGCAAGGTCAATGTTATGTCAGAAATATAAAGGTTAAAAAGATGTGCAGCTCTTACTAAACCTCGTGGTAGTCAAGTTTTTTGACTGACCGGGGACTGGGTGTTAAGTTATCCTCATCATTATTTCATCATCATTGACACCCAATTCGCCCCGTGGGGCGTCAGCTGAAAATACTTGCCACACCGCGGCTGAAATTTCCCCGATGTGACTCCTAGCCATCAATGCCATACCATCGTTTCATTTGATTTCTTCTTTAGGGAAGGTTAATCTGTCTTGCTTCCGGTCTTTTATGATAGCCCCTGAAAGTGAGGTCTGATTAGGTCTTTCGCGACAAAGCCAAACCCACACAGCGTCATCCAACAGCTTAGGCTTTCGTTTTTTCAATGCTTTTTTAGTTCTTAAACCATTTTGACTAACTCCAGTTAACGAAAACCTTCGAAATCATTTCGGTTCCCTTTCTGGCGTTTAATGGTTGTCACTCCAATATCTACTTCAAAATCTTATTTCGTAATTGCTTTACCTTAGCCAGCTCTTTGCAGAACATTTAGTTTCTGTTCAATTGTGCACACAACACGTTTCCTGTTCTGAATTACAGCCACTCTCAGTGTTTCAGAATCATGTACACTTTTTAATCACAGTTTAATAAAATGTGTAAAAGAACACTACAACTTCTAAATTAAAGGAATGCAGTAAGTTCGGCAGTTCAGCAGTCTGTCAACTGAGCTCGTAAATGGAGCATGACTCAGACGGACAATTGTTGTGACAGGAGTTCAACCGACTGATAACGCTGGCACGCTGTTCGGTGAAGGGTGCAGTCGGATGGTCGGACACATGGTCAGATAACCAGAGGAGTCGGTTATTCGAAGGTCGAGTAGTAGAGATTCTACTGTATTCGAACTCAGCATATGTTTAAGAATTCTGCAGTTAACCGATGTTAAAGATATTGGTCTATAATTTTGCAGATCAATTCCTTTACCCTTTTAATAGAGGAGTCACTTGCGCTTCATTCCAGTCACTTGGAACTTTGAGTTGCGTGAGAGATTCGCGACAAATGCAAGCGAAGTAGGAGGCCAGTCCCGAGGAGTACTCTTTGTAAAACCGAATTCGGATTCAATCCTGAACTCACCACTTACTTGTTTTCAGTTCTTTCAGTTGTTTCCTTATGTCAATGATGCTTATTACTATGTCATCCATACGGACCTCTCTGAGCTAGTGAAAAGACGGTATGTTTGTAAGATTCTCTTGCATGAACGATTTCTGAAAAGCGACATTTTAAACTTCGGCTTTCGTTTTGCTATCTTCATCAGCCAGAACTGCTTATCCGTTTGGAAACCCAGCATCGGTTTACCAATGATTCAGTTGCTTTCTGCGTAGTGACACCCTTTGCCTCTGAGTCCAACATTATGAAGCCTATAACCAATACACAAAAATACAACAGAAAAAGAATACGGAGGTGAAAACTACACAGGCAATTGTCGTGTTAACACAGTATGTCTAATCCTTACAGCTATTCATAAACTACCTTTCCTTGGTACACTGTTTAGGAAAATGACCATACGTATGGGGTTTGTGGCATTTAACTGGTGCTAACTCTACACACAGAGCACAGTGTCCACTTTCAGGAGCTATCATAAAAGAAAATGCTTTTCGCTTGCCCCTAAAACTGTGGAGGTGAAGAAGAAGAATTTCAAGCAGGAGAATGCTTCACAGGTGGGAAAATGATCATGGCGTTAGACAAGTAGGAATTTCAGGTGTGAAACTTTCTGCTGACAATCAAGCAGGTAGGGAGTTTGTTGCAGAGATTGACAAAATAGCCCCAGAAGAAAACTGGTACATCATGAATTATACAACATCGGCAACACGGGGTTAAACATAAAATGGTCCCTCAAAATATCCTTACCTCAGAGAATGAGGCAGTCACAGGTACGAAACTACCAAAGGACAAGCTGACCATTACAACATTCAGCAACGCGAGTGGTGACCACTCAGCCAGAAAGCGATGGAGGATATACTGACCATAATTTCCAGTCTGCAAGTCCACATTCTTCTGGTGCTCACTGAAAGAAATGTTTCTACTCTCTATTTACTCAGCGAGATCGGGAACTATGATTATAAATAAAAGTATTGAGTTGCAACTGATTCATACATTCAGTAAAAGTTCACACGCACAATAATAATAATGATAATGTCTCCATCATAACAGCACTATGAGCTGTTCGGAGGCAACCACTACGGTAAGTTACAATGAAGTGGTCTTTTGCCCGACTTCTAATCATCAAACTTACCTACTCGTCACAAAACTGGAAAATAATCTTACCACTTGCCACGCGGTTTAGTTAACATTACGGGCGGCACAGAAACAGTTACTTCCGTGAAAGCTAAGTGATCCAGGACGGTGAAAAGTCCTAGCGAGTTCACTTCCTATTTGTACCGAAAACATGAATTTAGCAGCAGACTGGTTGTGACGTCATCCGAGGCAGCGCGTAAGCTGACGTTTGACTGACGCGGACAGAGTAATAGCTCTGTGCGAAGTCTGCGTGTCACTGCCTCCCAGACCATATTTATAAAACGGTGCAGCGAACGGCCGAACGGAACACCTGCCGTCAACCGCTCTAAACACAGTCAGCAGCATCTAAACGGCCGCTTCCTCTGACACACATTATTAAATAACTATGTTGGGTACCAGTTTACAGTCTTCGTAATTTTCGTATGAATGAAGTTAAGTTGGCCTTAGTTACAGCAAAAGTTTTAGCTCGACTGCATTTAAACCTTGGCGACTAGAAGTTTTAGAACGGAACCGACAGTAGAACATGACCTCTGAACTACTTCTTTAAGAGTGCTTGTACTGATTGTTATTTACATCGAACTCTTGAAACTTGTTATACCTTCGTTATTTAATGGATGTAATCAAGTGCTGTAATCGGAACTTCCTCTCATTAACATAAATGATACTTAACCTATTACAATTTTGCTCCAAATTTAGTTTTTAGTAAATTACTTGAAAATTATTAGAAGTAGCTTAACGGGGTCACATAGTTAATGTTTTTATATCAAACTGAAGCCTTGTACCAATTTTCATCTTTGTGAGTCTAATATTTAGCGCCTTCAGTTTTTCTTAAAAACGCCAATTTTGAGCAGAATACTGCTCCGATTAAGTTGAGACTTGAGACTTGTAACAGTTTATTTTGACATACATTTGCACATTATGAACAGTTTTTGGCTTTATAGCTTTACTATTTAGCGCCGCTGGTTTTTTCCTTAAAACAATGTATATGGCGAAACATAGTCATCTGGTCACTGAGATTTAACAATATAAACATAAATATATTGAAGCATAGGTTGACAATCTTTGGAAAAGCTAATTTAATTTTTAATTTCATTCTTAGATTATGGCGCGATGCTTTGTATGCTACGCACAGGCGCGTTATGATGACGTAGCGTTAGTAGCAGTGAACTGGGTTAGTCCTGGCACACTCGCTCACCTCTGTATCCCTCAAATGAAACAGAGCTTGTTTCGCTACAACGCTCCTTCACCGACATAAACTTAAAGCGCTTCCTGACTATTAAAAAGCTCAAAACAGTGTTCGATGAATTGCTGTTCATTGAATAAATGGTTTATTGATGAGTTTGTTCCCACTTACAAAACTTGCTTGATATCTAAGTCTGCTTCAACACGCTGGCATAAATGATTTGTTTTCGCCCCAATGTGACTTCAGTAATCCAGCCAATGGACCAGGCTATTATTGAGAGATTTAAACGGCGTTACAGGAGAAATTATGTCAGTGACTTGTTAAAGAAAACAGAATAAGTGTGTGATCTTTTTGAAGAACGAAAGCCTCAACATAAAAGGTGCAATTTACACACTTATTCAAACTTGGGGAGAAGATGAGTAAACCACTCTACAAAAATCATGGAAGAAGGTATGTCTTATCCTAAAACAAGAGCCACAACTTCCGGTAATTAATGAGTCAGACACTGCAGATTTAGCACGGTTTTGTAAACTCTTGACAGCTTTCACACATCCAGTTTGCTGATGTAGAGGAATGGTTAGCAGAAGATGACGTCTCTGCAGTTTACCAATGCAGAATTAGAAGATGATCAAATAAGCGATCTGGTTTTGTTACAGTATAGTGTTGAACAGGAGGAATCAGATCACGAAAGAAGGGAAGAAAACGAAAAGATCAGCCGCTCTACCAGTCAGAATACATATCGACATGGTTTCACCTTGGTTTCGAACGTGCTGAAGACACTCATTATAGCACTCATCGAACACCTGACAAGTTGTACAGTTTCTGAAATGCTGGTGCCGAGCCCCCGGGTCATCACAATGTCGTGGTGTTAACACTGGCGCGCCTTCCCCAGTCTACAAGCGGACAGCACGCTCACTTATGCTACATGAACCGTACATGTGTCTGACCAGTAGCCATTCCTCGCCAGGTGACGCTGGAATCGCCTGAACGGCTCTATATCGATAGTGGGTCGGTGATCACATGTTCTGGCTGATGAGTGTAATTTAAGAACGCACCACTATCAACAATGACGGCACATAACACCATTTCACAATCCAGATTAAGTCATCGTACTTCATTATAAAAGCATTTTATATGTGGTAACCAAATAATTGGAAAGATACGCATTCGATTCCACATACATATCAACACAAAAGAACCTTCGGACATAAGCCTCTGATAACACTACATTAAAACAGATAATTGCTATTGTAAGTTCACTCTAATACTTGCAGAGTGCTATGCAGTATAATTTCAGTATTTGACTTTAATCAGTAACTACTTTAAAAACGTTACAATGCATTTTTAACTTTTTACCTACTGAAGGAAAAATAGGTGATTTTTATAATACAGGTTAGTGGAACAATTTTCATCAGAATCTGTAAAACCACTGGGGAAGTGGCAACAAAATCATATGGTGTGCTGAATGTATGAGTCTGGCGATGTGCCATCTGACTTTCGGAAAAAGTCATTTACACAATTCCGTAGATTGCAAGAGCCGACTAATGTGAGAATTATCGCGTAGTCAACTTAACAGCTCAAGCATCCAAGTTATAACAAGAAGAACATACAGTAGAATGGAAAAGAAATCTGAGGACGTGTTGGATGACGATCAGTTTGTCTTTTGGAAAGGTAAAGGCATCATTGACGCAGTTCCGACGTCGCGGCAGAAAATGGAAGAAAGACTAAAGGAAAATCAAGATACATTTATAGGATTCTTCGACCCGGAAAAAACGTTCGGCAACGTAAAGTGGTGCAACATGTTCGAAATTGTAAGAAAAATAGGAGTAAGCTATAGGGGAAGACAGATAACATACAGTATGTACAAAAGCTGACAGAGCAATAAGAGTGGATGGCGAAGAACCAAGTGATCTGATTAAAAATGGAGTAATACAGGAATGTAGTTCTCTCTATATGTCGACGAAGCAGTAACAGAAATAAAAGAAGCGTTCAAGAGTGGAATTAAAATTCAAGGTAAAAGTATATCAATGACAATATTCGCTGATGGCATTGCTATCCTCAGTGAAAGTAAAGAAGAATTACAGGATCCGTTGAATGGAATGAACAGTCTAATGAGCATAAAAAATGGACTGAGAGTAGATCGAAGAAAAATGAAAGAAATGAGAGATAGCAGAAATGAGAACAGCGAGAAACTTATCATCAGGATTGGTAATCATAAAGTAGATGAAGTGAAGGGTTTCTGCTACCTAGACAGCAAAATAACCCATGACGGACAGAGCAGAGAGCCAGGCGGACGTAAAACGGAAACTATCACTGGCAAAATGGTGAGGCCTGACTAAGAGAAGCCGACTCGTATCAAAAATAGGACTTAATTAGAGGAAAAAATCTCTGAGAATGTACGTTTGGAACACAGCGTTGCATGACAGTGAATAATGGACTTTGGCAAAAGCATCTGAGGTGTGCTGCTACAGAAGAATGTTGAAAGTTAGGTGAACTGACAATGTAAGGAATGAGAAGGTTCTCCACAGAATCGGAGGGGAAAGGAATATATGGAAAACACTGGCAGTAAGAAAGGACAGTATGGCAGGACATTTGTTAGGATCTCACAGAATGTCTTCCATAGTACCAGAGGGACTTGTAGAGGGTAAAAAGTGCAAAGAAAGACAGAGGTTGGAATACATCCAGCAAATAATTGAGGATGTAAGTTGCAAGTGCTACTCTGACATGAAGAAGCTGACAACAGGAGAGAAATTCATGGCGGGGCCGCATCAAACAAGTCAGATGACTGATGGACTGATGAGCTTAAAAAAACCGTTTATGGATATGTTACAAGAAATAAGATGTACTCCTTTTGAGTCACCTAACAACAAACACAAATAAATCGCTAATTCGTCTTGTGAGCAGTCATTTTTGGCCTATATTCACCTTTTGTTACTCCGGGCCTGTCTCTCGAACCCACGATTCGTATATTACAGAAGACCGTATATTTTCTTTCACCACGCATTCACACTATGTCTATATCAGAGAAACTAACAAAAGTACATAGAAAATTCACCCTGGAAGTAATTATGTAAAAATAAAGATTTGAATATGAACCCTTTTCTTATACAAATGTATTACAACAAATAAATGTCCTCAATGTCTGTTGGTTAAAAGCAAACACAAGTAAATTATTAGTTTCTCTTGTGACCAGTCATTCCTGTCCTATCCTTCCCTTGTGCTAGCTACACCTCGTCTTATTGAACCATTTTTGGTGTCCATCCATTTCGACCACTCCTTAAGTGTCTCACATCACTTCCAACCAGTGGCAACTAGACAGCCCACTCCACACGTTTCTGATGAGCAAGTCCTCCCACTGGAGCTTGCCTGTTCAACTACTGCTTACTGAACGACACCCAGCCACTTCCGCAGTATAGGGCAGCCTCATCGTTCTCACAGTTCTCCATAGTCCTGCTGCAGATAATACCACAGTTTGAAATAACATATACTGATAACACACTCATATTTCTCCTCTCAGTATCTGTTGATGTCCCTATTTACGTTCCTCTGTCTGACTCGTAAATGTTAGTTACATAAATTAAAATCTCTTACACTAAAATAGTTCTTCTAGCAATCACCTTACACAATCACACAATTACACTTCCAAAAATACTTATATACAAACTCATCCATTCTATATCTCACATACCCTCATCCATGCACTTAATTTTCTACTTAAGAAATCCAGACAGAGGACTTGCAAATATAATTGCAAGGTTTCTGCCCATTTAAATAAACTTGTTTATCCTTTACTTACTCAAGCGCCCTTCACTGGTTGAACTCTCAGAAAAAAATTATCAAAATCCTATATTTAAACATGGGAACAGGCTCAACTCACACATTGAGGAAATATTAGACACAGCACAAGCAGGGTTCAGAAAAGGTAAATCAATAATCAACCAAATATTCACACTAACAAATATTAGATAAGAACTGGGAGCCCAATAATGTTACCTTTTGCCTGTTTATAGATTTCAACAAAACTTATTGACAGCATAGTAAGAGAGGAAATGTGGAGGATAGTGGCAGGGTGTCGGATACCTGTCAAGCTGATAAAACTAATTAAAAAGTGTGTGCTGGAATCAAAGTGTAGAGTGAAAGCACACGGGGAGTTCTCAAAAGCATTTGAAATAAAAACAGAAGTGAGACAGGGAGATATTGCATCACCAACCCTGTTCAGTTTGGCCCTCAACAACACCCTGAGGAGAATAACACGTGAAAGTGCATGAGTCATCATGGGGAAAAAGATAAATGTCCTGGCTTTTGCTGATGATGCTATGCTGATAGGAAAGATCATGGAAGAACTGGAGAAAATGGCGACTGTGCTAATGGAGGAAGCAAACAAAGAAGGTCTAAGTATAAATGAGAGTAAAACAAAGTTAATGGTAGTAGGAAGAAGAGCTCATTTAGGAACAAACCATCTAAACATCGGAAATCTAACAGTGATGAAGACAGACACATTCACGCACCTCGGTGTCAACATCAAACAACAAAAGCTTGTATAACAAGAAATAGTAACAAGAATTGAAGCTTAGGGAAGGTGCCTAGAAGCTATGCACAATTTTATAAGATCAAAATTATGATCTAGGCAGGCAAAAATAAAAATATATCAGACCATCATGAAGCCAACAGGGTGCTATGCAAGTGAGACATGGATCCTGACAAAGAAAACAGAGGAAAAACTCATCACTTTTGAAAATAAAGTACTAAGAAAAATATATGGTCCAGTGAAAGAGAACTTAGGCCTGACGTCGTAGCGAAGGTGAAAATTATGAGTCTAAGATGGTACTGACATGTGAGGAGGAGAGGGGAAACCACGGTAATAAAGGCTGTAAAGGATGGGGAACTGAAGGAAAGAGACCACTGGGACAGCCGAGAATGAGATGGAAATATAGTACCATGGGACACATACAGATACTGGGTCTGGGAGATGAAGATCCAGATGACAGGAAAGTGTGGAAGGCTGGACTGAGTGAGGCCAAGGACCGGCTGTGGTTTGTCTGGCTACTATAAGTAAGTAACTAACTAAGTAAATTTAAACATGGAAAAAACATTAAAAAAGAACATTTGAAGTAGCTCTGTACACCTGTTTTTATCCTAAATTCACAGGTTCTGCTTTATTCAGTTCTTAAGTCATATAATTCTCCAAATATCTCACACTCTTTGTTTCATCTTGATAGCACTTTACCGATTTGAACATATTTTGACTCACTTGAAATATTTTAATGAAATCGGTCTTTTACAGCTTTTTCTACATTTCTATCAAACCAGCTATCAGTTACTTTTCAGATATATTGACTTCCACTGCCTATTTTTTTATGAATTCATTCACTTTAAGCTTTCTGAGTCTTTTCATTTTACTACCCTCAGTTACACATTTGGTTCTCTTTTGTTAGCTGTCATGTCGGCGCTCATGGTGGCCTTAGGAATGTGTCTGTATGGTTTGTGATAAATAATATTTTTCAGAGCATATCCCTTCTTCTCTTCCCAGTTGAGCTCTTTCCTGGCTGGAAAAGACATTTTTTCTTATACTAAGCTTAAAATTCTGTCACGCAGCATAATCTCATAAGGGTTGTACTCAGCTACATTATGCTGTAATACTGTCAGGTACTTCTCCCATATCTGTGCTAATACTTCGCTATGCACTACACGTATTGTAACAGTAGTTTTTGCTTGATTGATAAATGTTGCACGTATAGTACTCTACTGGTATACTAGATATGTATTGCTTTTATTCCTTGATGGATCTGCTTCAACTTCATACCGTTACGCTGAGACCTACTGTCAGACAGTATTGACTTCACAAAATAATCTTGTCTTAGTTTTACAGTCTTCCTTTACATGTTGCCTTTCTTAAAGGATACAATCCGATGAATGTCGAAAAATTCAAATCCACAAATATTTAACATAGCCTCCAGTTGCTACAGCGGAATAGCCCACCATAAAAATTTACTTCCAAAAGTTCTTTCGGTTTACTTGGTTGGATATTCTTTACTGGACACCTGATGCTGTAATTACGTTCACCTTCTGGCAATGGTTACATGTCCTTATCTCTTTGTATACCTTTTTCAGCATATGTCAAAGTAAATGGCTTCCCTCAATTTCCCCACACACTGCCATGGATCTACATACCCACAACTTAAACGGTAACAGTCCGCCACGTCTTTCACAATACTTTTTGGTCAATGAATTCTCCTATCACCAGCATTGACGTGTGTTCTCCTCAGAATCTTGTCACGTATTTTGTAAAACTATGGAAATTTATCGCCTGTTTTTAAACCAAACATTTGCTTCACTGATTTTAATACATCATCTCATTTTGGTATCACCCCATATTCTTCCATAAGTCTATAATTATCTGTTCTGCTGGGACTCCTTCCTCCTATATCTCCTGTCTTACCAGCCCCATCCTCTTATACATATAGTCTAGACAATACAGCTGGCACCTTATTTTGTATCCCCTTTAATTTATTTGATCTATAATTGGAACTGTTATAGGTATAATGTCCAACGAGTTAGTGTCCCACGAACTAATCTGAATTTCTTCGGGAGCACCAATGCTTGATACTCAGTGAACACATATATAATATAACCCCAGAGATAGATTGTAAGTATTTGAGAAAAACTGTGGTATGGGCCTTACACCCTTACACACTGTAATTCTGTTGGTACACAATCAAAGTCTGCCGGCCGGAGTGGCCGTGCGGTGCTAGGCGCTACAGTCTGGATCCGAGCGACCGCTACGTTCGCAGGTTCGAATCCTGCCTCGGGCATGGATGTGTGTGATGTCCTTAGGTTAGTTAGGTTTAATTAGTTCTAAGTTCTAGGCGACTGATGACCTCAGAAGTTAAGTCGCATAGTGCTCAGAGCCATTTGAACCATTTTGAACCACAATCAAAGTCTGACTTGGAAATGCTGTTTCTGAATATCTTGTTTCCTTTCATACCAAAAATTTTGCAAATGCTCCTGTACTGACCAATACCCACTACTGTCGGTACTCATACAGGTAGGCCAGATCTGGATCATCTAACAAGCTGTCTTCACTAAGATCAAATTGCTCCTGACATTTATTATTCCATATAAAATTTTCCTTTTAAACTCAGTAATCTGTTAAAATTAGGATCCTTAAATACTTACCCTGATACATAATTTCTATAAAACATACGCATCCTTAAAATAGCTTCAGCTGTTTCCTATTCTTAGGTTTGAAACGCTCTTTCACCGCTTTTACTTTTTCTGGGTAGGGTTAGATACCTTTAGTTGTGAGAAGCCACCGTAAAAGTTTAATTTCTACTTTGATAAATTCTAACAATTTTAAACCAATGGTCATGCCCATTTCCTCAATGTATGAAATACCTCAGTTAATAAATCACAAAGCTCACTCCAAGCGGAACATTCTGATATCTACAGGGTTTGTGAAAGGCTCGGCAGTAACCTCACAACACGAATTATTATCATATATTTATGCTAGCTTATATTTTTAATTTTTTTGCAGTCATGCTGCATCAAGCTATGTTACCTGCAATTCACGTGTAATTAAAGTCTATTAACTCTGTTCGTGTGAAGTTTCCAGCCGTTTACTATACTTTGCTACCTCTAGCTAAACACAAAGACCAAGTTTCTTTCCATATCAATCATATAGCGCACGTGATTTAAGACAAGTACAATACAAGCAAGCATATGGTCAGATTAGTTCAACGAATAATGGTAACTGCAGAAACATAAATGTTGCATATTCCAAAGCGACTAAATGCTCACAGTAGTGAACCACTGGCCTATAATATGAATAAGAAGGGAAAGGAATGCTGTAAGTTTCTTCTGCGTTGGCCGGCCGCGGTGGTCTCGCGGTTCTAGGCGCGCAGTCCGGAACCGTGCGACTGCTACGGTCGCTGGTTCGAATCCTGCCTCGGGCATGGATGTGTGTGATGTCCTTAGGTTAGTTAGGTTTAAGTAGTTCTAAGTTGTAGGAGACTAATGACCACAGCAGTTGAGTCCCATAGTGCTCAGAGCCTTTTTTTTCTTCTGCTTTGGGCTCTTTAGAGATGGAACAGCGTCTCAAAAGGACCAGAAAGTGGACGGGAAGTCACAGCTTACTTCCTACGAAGTTGTGCAGTCATCCATCAGGAGACATTTTTTGTTATCATTAATTTTTCTAACATTATATTGCGTAAAACTAGTTAGCAATTATTTGTCCACTTCCTGCAGCAAACACATATATTTATTTACAATTTCACTACGCAACCCAGACATTTCCTAGTCCATTAACTAGCATTATCAGACATCTAGAAGATACAATTATCATTCAATGCAGATGATGTAGCCTTACATCCACGCGCTTAACGAGAAATAAAACCAATATAAATGTGTTCCGCTACTGGTAAAAAATAGGACACAAATTTCCGGTTTAAACGAGGTTAAACATTCACACTTTGCTAACATCGATATCTCTAGAGAAGAGTTATTGGCTCAGGTGGACGAGCACGTCTGTAAACCGCCCGCAACATACTGAAGAGAAACGTCTCTGTATTCGCTTGATGAGATTTAGGGATAGTACAGAAAAGCCATATGTGGTTGGTCACACAGTGATTTGGACGACCATCGCCAAAATTGCAAGGTAGCTGCCATAATCACTGCATCATTTCATTCTGTCTAGATGTTTCCCATCTCTCACAACTTGTACATTGTAAAGGTACAGGTATCAAATGTTAAATGAGAAAACTCGTCGGTGGGGACACCTTCCTCGATGTAACACCAGATATTAAGTAAGAATACACGAGCTTCGAATCGACTGAAATCGTGACCGGTTTACCGGTTTTGTCAGCAGAACTCCTGCATTTTAGGGAACAGCAACACACATGGGAGAACGCGGGCGAAAGCGCGGCTTTCTGTTCATAACCCCTCTCACGGCACGCTGAGCGTGCTTCCCAATTACGCAGATGTATTATTCGAGGCCGTTAAGATATATTATTCATAGGCTCTGCTGTGACGCAAGAAGCTAGGGATCATCTATTCCAACCTCTCCTGCACGCCCACTGTCACAGTGACATGTTTGTCATTTTCTACTGCAAATATTTCACTATGAACGTGTAACATTGTCTCCCGACTTTCCATGTATCACAGGTCACAACACCTCCGCATGTACTTCAAGTTGTGATGTGTAATAATGTCGAGTTCAAAGCATATGGTAAGCTGGTATTGCGATGATTAAAAGCGAAAAGTCTTAAATGTGAACTACATAAGTTATTCTTACTTTCGATATCTTTAGTGAATCTTCGAAGCTTTACGTTGATTCTGAAGCAGAGCCTGAATTTTACGCACTACAGGAGTTATATGATACGGAACTGAAAGAGGATCATTAATAAAAAGATTTAGAAATATCGTCGGTTCTGGGCAACAGTGATACATTTCTTTTAAGGAAGATTGTACGAAATTCATTTCTTGTGGCAGTCGCCGATTTCATTCAACATGTATTTACTTTATACGTAAAATATCTACAGTCATTTGTTTACCAAGTATTTAACGCATTTGTGTTTCGACTTTCTACTAATTTTTTTCCGCTTCAGACATGTTGTTACGCCAAATATTATCTCCAATGCCTAATTTCACTTCACGAAGCATGAATCTACGTTACGTACCAGTTGTTTAATAAACTGGATGTGTTTATTTTGAGCTTAAGTTTCTGCACGTGAGAATGTTATGGTTCAAATGGCTCTGAGCACTATGGGACTTAATTGCTGAGGTCATCAGTCCCCTAGAACGTAGAACTACTTAAACCTAACTAACCTAAGGACATCATTCACATTCACATTCACATTCACGATTCGAACCTGCGACCGTAGCGGTCGCACGGTCCCAGACTGAAGCGCCTACAACCGCTCGGAGAATGTTATGTTTCCTTATTTTTAGATAATGTAATTCCATCTTTTGTTGATACCATTATCATTTAGCAGCAAATACCCCCAGAATATAAATTAAAGAAATGTACAAGGATTGCAGAGCGTAACGTAATTTTATTGCAGGCTTTTGAAAAATTGCGAATTTGCTGATGATTTGTTTATCCAGGAAAAAACAAAAACATCCTAACAGCATTTTGTATGAGGGTTTAATATTGCACAATAATTTGAACGAAGAGAAGAGAGAGCTAACAAAGATATTTTTATTTTTAGCACTTAGAAGGTACCTGTTAAATATTACATATTAAGCAACTAAAGATAAGGTAAGAAAACTCAGAGTAGGCGTTAATAATCTTAAAAAAAGGATGATCGTGAGTTTATAACAATAATACTTCACCACTTCTCAGAGTTCAACACCTCACTGACACCGGGGTGGTTCGTTCACCAACGACATGGTCGACTACCTGTCCTGTCCGGTCCAATTCTCACTGAACACGTGTTTGCATTCAAGCGTCTGCACATATAATTTATATTTCCTTGGTAGTAAATTATCAAATTTTACGTCATTGAAATATGATCCTTGGACAAATTAACTGCCAACATCAATACTCCTACTTGTGCTAAACGGAAAGACATTAAGAATTGGGAGATATTCAGCTCTGCTTTGTTCACGTGCCTAAAATATCTGTTTCCTTTAAGTTGTATTGAAATTTACAGCTGTTGTATCATTAACTTTCTTCCAGAAAAACAGATGTAATAGCGGATACAGTGTATGTTGGCATCATAGCTTTATGAGCGCCGACAAGTCCATAATGCATCGTAAAACGTAGTATCTGCGGCCAGTGAGATTTTTTGACCCGCTCTGATGGGAAAACGACGTGCATAAAGTGCTCATACCATAGCATCATTTAACACATAATTTTATGGGAGTACTAATCAGCTACTCTAAGAAAGCAATATATGATGAATTCAGAGATTTAATATCAGACAAAGAGTGATGTTGAATGAAACATATCCCTATCTTGTAAGGTAGGGAACCGTTAACAAGTGACATGGCTATGAGCAGAGAGAAGCAAGACTTGTATATGTTTTCATTTTAAAACAACTGCAGAAATGTAGAAATGTGTTTAACCTATAATTTATTTAATAAAGCATTGCAGACAAACATAATTGCATAACATTAACTGAATTTTCCGTTGTTGCTTGGCAGAACTTTATAATTATATTCCAAAGGAAAACACTTTCTAACGTTCAGCAAAATTATATACATGTTACTGGTATTATAAAGTGCTGGTCTTTAGGTGTGAAACTAACTTTTTCGCAAGAATGCCGGAAATGTAGCTAATATAAGGAATTTTAGACCATGATTTGTAATTACTAAGTGGCTGCCGTTGGCCTGTGTACAGAAGTGATGTAATTTTATTAATTTTTCCGTAGAATATAATCAATCAGTGTAGGGCTGCAGCCATTACTGGAAGCGATATGTTTGATGGTTTGTAGTTCTGTTTGAAAAGTTGATTCGGATAATGGAACAGATATGAGGCGATGCACCATTTAATGGAAAGCTGCGTATTTGTGGCTGTGTAGATACTGGGAGGTTGCAGGATAAATACGTTTCTTCTTATACTGATAGCTATATTAAGGTCCAAGAAATTTTTTAGAAGAGCCTCCTACCTCCACTGTAAACTGAATTTTCATATATCGCGATTTTAAGTGCTGTACTAATGTACTTAATTATCTAGGGGTACCAGACCACAAACACAGCACTTCATCGGCATATCTGTACCCGTAATTAATTTTACAATTCAGTGGCTCTTTCTGTAAATTTTATCGAGATTATCCATTAAGATTTCGGAAAGTGTGGGACTAAGAGGTGAACTCATAGCTAGGCCATTAGACTGAATGTAATACGTTTTCTGAAACTGGAAGTGATTCTGTTTTATATAAATTTGAGTAACCTATTATTTTTGGTAATTTTATAAGATTTAATTTGGATTTGTGCAAAAGATCTATTACCACGTTTATACATTCAATAGAGGAAACATTTGTAAATAAGCTAGTGACACCGAACGATAGTATTTTAGAACTGGGTAGGATTTACATATTTGTAATTTTGTCGACAAGAGCCATCGTATTTCTGATACAAAACTCAGTTTTAAAACTGATTTTCTTTTTAATGGTATAATTAAGCTCTTTCGGTAGTAGGTAACATGGAGCAGGGAAGAGTGACATTACGGGGCGTATTGGAACACCATCTTCATGTAACTTGGGTAAACCATTTAATCTAGGAGCCATGGGATAAATATTAGCTAGTATACTGCTGTTGGTTTCAGATGTAACAATATTAAATGATTTAATGCTGGTTTTTATTTGTTAATTGAAAGCTGCTGTCTGACCTTTTTGCAGATCTTGGAAGTCGGAACATGGAACTGGTTCACTTTTGTAACGTGATAAGCTTTTTTCAAAAGAATAAACTGTTTGACTTATTGGCTTTAGTAGCGATGTCATTTTTGGAGATTATTTTCTTCTTGAACTTGTTTGACTCACTGATTTCATTGCGTGGGAGTTCTTCACTAACAGCAGTAGCAGTTACTAATCAAACGTTTCGTATAAACAACGTCATGTAACGGGAGATGGAGATCTATTTTTAGTACATCTAGCAGTTTTTCAGAAACTGTGCATTTCGGAACATTTTTAATACCTTTATTTAACACTTTGAGCTCATCCACAGTAATTTTTGTATTTAATAAGTTCGTTATTCGATCAGCAAACTGTTGATTGTGAAGACGTTTTGCCAACGGTTTATATTTTCTTAACTGTAACAGCTTTTCTTCTTGGTGTAGATACATTTGGTGGACAATTCTGCTTACGTCTTCACACACATGGTGATAAAAAATGGCTAACATGCACGGATGTGTGACGGTCGTAGTAAGCATGTGACAAACTTTTAAATGTGAACTTACGTTGTCTCGGATTCTGTACCTGTTTACCATTTATTCCCTTACGCAAGTCCTCCCGCCGATATTGATAGCTTTCACTGCAGCTGGGGAAGTACACTTCGATTTAATGTTGAGGTGTTTAGAAGTAACGTTCCGATGTAAACACTCCCAGTTGAGCCAAGTATGTTGCGTGGCCGTTAACTTCTGTTTCAATACTCTCCTGGACATGATGGTTAACTGCACTTTGTCAGCACAATTTATTACTTAACTGAATTGTCCGTCAGTGCTTGGCAGAACATAACAATAGTGTTAAGAAGGAAAACACTATCTGACGTTCCGCAAAATTATATTTATTTGCTCGCGAAGACATTATTTTTATGTTTTGCCAAGCACTGACAGAAAATTCAGTTAATAATATGAGGTGTGGTAACAAAGTGCAGTTAACCGTTATGTACAGGTGTTTATAATACCAATAAAATATAAAAAAAATTATTCACTAGTAAAGACAAATTGCAACTCTTGGGCAGAGAGGTGTACATAAAATCACTTGCAAGTATTGTGAAAAAGTGTATATTAATGATTCAGGCAGAGCTGTGACCATTAGACTACGTGCACATGAGAGAAGCTATCGATTAAGGAAGAATGATTCTACCTTTCCTGATCATCGCTTAGCAGAAAACCATCCATATGATGTAGAATGAGGATTTTTACGTTCTGTCAAGAAAAGCAGAAAAATGACCCTACTGGTAATAATGGAAATCAAACACGTTACACAAAATGCCAACGTATTATTAAATGATCACACTCTTTTCCATTTGTTAAATTAAGTTTTCGTTTCAAATACCGGATCCGATATACACATTCATCATATTTCTCACCATATTTCAAATGTGTCTCTACACAACAACTTTTTTTACATCCCTTTTTAGTTAATGCAATTATTGTAATGTTTTCCTATGTTAACAATTTGTCAGTTTTGTATATTCTCTACAAATAATATCTATGTAGGTCACACATCATGTATATCCATGTTTGGGACATTCTGTTGTCACCTGAAGGTGGGATGAAACGCCGAAAGCCGGTTCGTGAGCAAATAAATATAATTTAGCGGAACATTAGGTAGTGTTTTCTTTTTTAATATTAATAAATTTCATAAAACTAAGATACTAAAGTCATATCCAGGCCTTAAAATCTAACTGCAATTTTAGCAGCAAAGTAATGAATTCAGTTTCTGGTATTTGAACTATATATTAAATTGTAATTTATGTCTACGTCATCATTTTGTGAGGTGAATGCGGAAGGAAGACCCACCTGCGACTTTTCTTTGAATTTTCTATCTCTTTACCTAATATTTCCGTTTAAGGGGACATTGTATGTCCTATGCCGCCAATGTTAAATCATCGAATTTGGTGACCCATTATCTTGGAAACTTTTTAAGACACCAACTTACAATTTTCCATAATTATTGAATGCACCTTTCTAGATAAACTGAACTAAAATTGTATTGTGGGGTATGTTATCTTTTTTTCAAACACTCAACTTTTTGACAGAATTTTGTAAATAAATGAACATAAAAACAAAACTGCTCAGGATATTTTAATTATTATAGTTCTATATGTGTTTAATTTCACACTTGGCATGCTGTGAAAATTTCATGTTTTTACCATCACAAATTTTTTGGAAAACGGATCATTTATTGCAAAAATGGTGGTTCAGAGATATTGAGGTTTAAAACTTTTTTATTACAAATTCATATACAGACTTACATTTCTGCGTCTTTTATGCACTAGAATTGCCCTGGTCCATAGTCTGCGTCTTCTTCAGTGTCACAACAGCCCAGTGCTTGCCTCTTCCTTTTCTTTCTGGCTACTTTTGTCATTTGCTGAGCAGCTAACTCTGTTTCACGTACACGAAGCTCATCCCGCACTCCTTTAGCTCTGTTCTGTCCATATCTTACCCCTAACTTCTCCAGAACCTTACGTCTTTCATAGTTCCCACCGTTAAAAGTTGTTACAGCATCAGACACAGCTAACTGTAGAGTCATAAGGCCAACAAATAAATTTTCAGGCCCACGGCACCACACAACATTATTGAAGGACTCGTTCACATTCTAGGTCTTCCCATGTAAACACTTCTTTAGTAGCTCAGGATTTGCAAAATCTCTGTAAATAGGTTTGATTGCCATAATATCATTACTTTTACCATTATCACCCGTTTCTAAAGTTATTTTCCTTTTCGATGCACTAGGGGGCGTGGTCACTTCAGAAACATTATCGTGTTTTCCTCAACTGCTAGCACAAGTGTTTTCAAGTACTTCAGAAGAAAATGAAAGTCTCACATATCTGTTACCCGCAAATTTGCGTTTCTCTAAGTTCCTTTTACGCTTAGTCATTTTATTTCCGTATAAAGAGCAATAGAAGTTAGCTTACTACAAAAATACCCAATAATCACACTACTTTCAACGAAAACTAGTACCAAAAACAAAGGACTGATTTGTTTATTCGTAATGCCAACTTCTTAGGAGTAGCAGTAGGCACAAAACAATGCAATTCACAGCCTCTACACTGTGTAGTTCCGTAGATATGACAGCTCAACTGTGGTAGTATATGCATAGCCGCGAAATTTGACAGTCACACGTCAATATTGAAAATATTATTTGAAGGTCTCACAATTGTCTGGTTTTAATGTATTATATGCCAAAATGTTCAGGAAATTCCAAAGTACATTGTGGAGTAGAAAACAGAAAATGACAAATTTCAACGAATTTCACATGCAATGTCACGTTAACACTTTCCCCTGATTATCAAATGATGTGATAGCTGAATGTTGTATATTTACGCATACGTATGCACAATGGTTGACGGTCAGTCACCATTTCGTTCAAGAAGCATCGATCCTCTTGAGATCTTGCCCTAAATTTGACACAACTTTTGGTTAGGACTGATGGAATGTTTTAGGAATCGTGATCTAAGTTGTTATAGTAAATGATGAACACAGTCTGGATCACCACTTCTTTCATTAACTACTACCTGTTCCAGTCTGACCTTCGAATCAAGTTGAGATGTGGTGCCTCAAGGAGTAATTTGTCAACGAATGATTTAAAACCACTCATGACAACTTACATCTTGCGACACCAGAACTGAATATGATCTACATGCGACACCAAAACCAGTAGCCATTACAAAACGTTGTACCCAGATGGCGTTTTCTTCATTTATTATAAATATTTCTCGCGTTGCAACTTCTTTATACACAACAGCATCATCCGCCAGTACCCTCATGCTGCTACCAATCTTATCCGACTCGTCATTTATACATTCCGTGCACAGTAATGTTCCCTAGGTGTACGCCCGTAAAACCTTTCTCGTTTAACACTTATCCTTGTTAAGAACAACGTGCTGCTACTTTCTAGGCAGATATGTAGCACTTTCACTTTAATTTATATATTAGTATCCAAGGAATTTCATCATTTCTTCGAAATGGCGAGGCATCTGCCGTTCCGAGTCTGAGCATTCCGTCCCGTTCAGACGGTTTGGTCAGCACTCAGAAGTGTCCAGCGCATCTCACGTGTGCGTATTCGTTCTGGTGTTGTACCTCTGCATCAATATCGAGTCGATACCTTGCTAGCCACCTTGCAGTGTATGGTAGAAGATACATCTAATAGCACTAAGATTCCACCGTTCTCTGGCGTATGGTAAGAATAATTGGCAGTGAAGAGCGATATGAGCTCTAATTTCTGCGATATTGTCTTCGTGACCATTTCGTGGGACATTTGTGGGAGGAAGTAATGCGTTACTCGGCTCTTACTGGTACTAACACTCCCGTCCTGCACAAAGCCTCCCTTGAAGCTCCTGCCACTGGAGTCTGTTGAGCATCTTCGTATAGCACTTACACCTACACTCCTGGAAATTGAAATAAGAACACCGTGAATTCATTGTCCCAGGAAGGGGAAACTTTATTGACACATTCCTGGGGTCAGATACATCACATGATCACACTGACAGAACCACAGGCACATAGACACAGGCAACAGAGCATGCACAATGTCGGCACTAGTACAGTGTATATCCACCTTTCGCAGCAATGCAGGCTGCTATTCTCCCATGGAGACGATCGTAGAGATGCTGGATGTAGTCCTGTGGAACGGCTTGCCATGCCATTTCCACCTGGCGCCTCAGTTGGACCAGCGTTCGTGCTGGACGTGCAGACCGAGTGAGACGACGCTTCATCCAGTCCCAAACATGCTCAATGGGGGACAGATCCGGAGATCTTGCTGGCCAGGGTAGTTGACTTACACCTTCTAGAGCACGTTGGGTGGCACGGGATACATGCGGACGTGCATTGTCCTGTTGGAACAGCAAGTTCCCTTGCCGGTCTAGGAATGGTAGAACGATGGGTTCGATGACGGTTTGGATGTACCGTGCACTATTCAGTGTCCCCTCGACGATCACCAGTGGTGTACGGCCAGTGTAGGAGATCGCTCCCCACACCATGATGCCGGGTGTTGGCCCTGTGTGCCTAGGTCGTATGCAGTCCTGATTGTGGCGCTCACCTGCACGGCGCCAAACACGCATACGACCATCATTGGCACCAAGGCAGAAGCGACTGTCATCTCTGAAGACGACACGTCTCCATTCGTCCCTCCATTCACGCCTGTCGCGACACCACTGGAGGCGGGCTGCACGATGTTGGGGCGTGAGCGGAAGACGGCCTAACGGTGTGCGGGACCGTAGCCCAGCTTCATGGAGACGGTTGCGAATGGTCCTCGCCGATACCCCAGGAGCAACAGTGTCCCTAATTTGCTGGGAAGTGGCGGTGCGGTCCCCTACGGCACTGCGTAGGATCCTACGGTCTTGGCGTGCATCCGTGCGTCGCTGCGGTCCGGTCCCAGGTCGACGGGCACGTGCACCTTCCGCCGACCACTGGCGACAACATCGATGTACTGTGGAGACCTCACGCCCCACGTGTTGAGCAATTCGGCGGTACGTCCACCCGGCCTCCCGCATGCCCACTATACGCCCTCGCTCAAAGTCCGTCAACTGCACATACGGTTCACGTCCACGCTGTCGCGGCATGCTACCAGTGTTAAAGACTGCGATGGAGCTCCGTATGCCACGGAAAACTGGCTGACACTGACGGCGGCGGTGCACAAATGCTGCGCAGCTAGCGCCATTCGACGGCCAACACCGCGGTTCCTGGTGTGTCCGCTGTGCCGTGCGTGTGATCATTGCTTGTACAGCCCTCTCGCAGTGTCCGGAGCAAGTATGGTGGGTCTGACACACCGGTGTCAATGTGTTCTTTTTTCCATTTCCAGGAGTGTATAATGCGATGTCGTGGGGAAATGTGCATTTCTTCATTGGATACATTTGTCTCCACTATTAATCCTACCTGGTAAGTGTCCCTAACTGAGCTGTAATCAAGAATCACACGAACTGTTTGCCCCTTCTTTTGGGGTGAACTACACAGACGTAAAAAGAATCGCAGCACCAAAAAATTATTACTGTAGAGTAGTGACATTTCGGGAGTATATTTGTCTAGGTAACGTATTTAAGTGGTTAACATTGCTAGACAACAGGTTAATGTAAGCACGAGATAAGCCATTGCTAATACGAAATACTGGTACATTAATAACCCGTGTAACCACCAGAATGTTCAATAAAAGGGTGCAAACGTACTTGCATTGTGTTGTACAGGTTCCGGATGTTAGTTCTTCAGATGGAGTTCCATGCCTGTGGCAACTAGCCGGTCAATACAGGGACGGTTAATGCTGGTTATGGATGTCACTAGAGTTCCCGTCCTATACGTCCCATATGTGCACCGTTGGAGATAGATCTGGTGATCGAGCAGGCCAAGGCAACATGTAAACACTCTGTAGAGGACGTTGGGCTGTAACAGCGTTATGTGGGTGCGCGTTATCCTACTGGAAAGCACGCCTCAACTATCTATTCATGGATAGCAGCAAAACAGATCGACTCTTCGGATTGACGTACAAATTTGCAGTCAGGGTGAGTGGAGTAATCACGAAAGTGATCCTGCTGTCACACGAAGCCGCACCCTAGACCATAACTCCAGGTGCAGGTCCGGAGCGTCTAGTATGCAGACAGCTAACCAACACACTGCCATTACTGGCACCGAGACAAAACACAACAGACCTTCAACCCGCCTTCCAATGAGCTCTTGATCGACACCGGTGAAGCAGCAACCGATTTGTAACAGTTCGTTGTGTCACTGTGGTGCCAACTGCTTATGAAATTGCTGCTGCAGATACAATACAATGCGCCGGAGACGTACACCGAACAAGATGGTCTTCTCTCTCGATAGTGCCACGCGGCCGTCCGGAGCCTGGTCTTCTTGCAACTGTACATTTTCATGACCACCGCTATCAGCAGTCATGTAAGTGGCTATAGTCCTGATCTGCATCCTCAGAGTGGCGTTATTAGCGCCACTTTTTATTGCGACTGGCGCGAAATTTGAATAGACATCATTTTTCAGGTGTAGAAACGCGCAACTCTGTCTTCGTGTGGCTCTTTTTCTTTTTAAGTCAGTGTATATTCGCTTAATATTCTCCCAATGAAACGCAGGCTATCAATATACCTTTCCTACTACTTGTGTTGTGCAATTCCACGTTATCCGCGCCGTTTGAGGCGCCATGTCACGGATTGCGCTGCCTCTCCCGCCGGAGGTTCGAGTCCTCCCTCGGTCACGGGCGAGTGCGTTGTTCTTAGCATAAGGTAGCCTACGTTAGTTTCACTAGTGTGTAAGTCCAGGGAATGATGACCTCAGCAGTTTCGTCCCTTAGGAATTCACACACATTTGAACATTTTTCCACTTTAGGCCGCACCAGAATGTCACAGCAGCGGGCCTGTTAGCCTGTTTAAAGACAATACGATACTTTTAATTACGTTCGGGGTCAACTACCTGTCCCTATACCAGTCGCCGGTCCTCTGCCTGTCTTTCTGCATTTCGCTAAATTTTGCTGTATTTGCCATTTTCCCACAGACAACAGCCTCGTTTACGAATAGGCGCACAGAGTCTCGAAAGTGGGCCACACGTTTGGAACCACCCTTTTAAAATAAAAAGAAGTGGATAGGCAGAAATTTAAAATCTAGTAGCATGAGATTTCTTGTAAGCGTTTCACCCATTCCACATGGTCCTTAATTAACACATACGCCGAAATGTGATCTCCAGCAAAGAAATGCCAACCCCTGAGGTGTGCAAGGTTACCTGATCGTGGCCTAACAGATAGAAATTTAGGGAAATAAACCTGGGATACTTGGCGGCCACAGCACTGGACCTTAACAATATATCAATCTCTAGGAAAACTGTGTACCAGGATGTGCCTATATATCTGTCCGATAATGATGTGAGCCACCATTGTGCTGAAATAAGATTCAAAATGTCCCTTATTCACACAGTACTGATAGGCAGCACGTCTTCGCCCAAGAACTGCTGATAAAGGAACCACATTACACACCAAACGATCACTTTCGACATACCAACTACCTTGTTTGGGTACATAGAATGGTGATTGACATCTGACTAGTACTTGTGATTCAGTTTGTCTCTCCGTTCACAGAGACATTAGTTACATACGTAAATTGTACTTCATAGGAAAAAATGATGTTTTTCGTCCCGCTTACGTGAGATTTATTCTAAAAATTGAAGATTTGTCACATCCTCGGTCGTATGTTATAACATATGCATATCGTAAGGGTGCTGTTTATGTATTGCCTATATTCTCATTACTGATGTTCGGATAACCCACGTTTACTACGAGATTACGAGATGCAGCGAGTACTGCAATATGGACTCTTACTGACCGATTTTTAGAACAGTGGCTGATGTTGATTCATCTGTAGCCGCTTTCAGCCTTCCAAATATTGGTTAATCTGCTACAAATTTTGAGAGTTTCATCACCGCGCTGTCAGTAATGAGTGGTCAGTCACAGTGGCATTGGTAGAAGTCCTCTCCGACAGCACAGATATCAATCCCTCCTGATACGATCTACAGCTGCATCTACATTTGTACTCCGCAAGCCACCCAACGGTGTGTAGCCGAGGGCACTTTACGTGCCACTGTCATTACCTCCTTTTCCTGTTCCAGCCGCGTATGGTTCGCGGAAAGAACGACTGCCGGAAAGCCTCCGTGCGCACTCGAATCTCTCTAATTTTACATTCGTGATCTCCTCGGGAGGTATAAGTAGGGGGAAGCAATATATTCGATACCTCATCCAGAGACGCACCCTCTCAAAACCTGGACAGCAAGCTACACCGCGATGCAGAGCGCCTCTCTTGCAGAGTCTGCCACTTGAGCTTGCTTAACATCTCCGTAACGCTATCACGCTTACAAAATAACCCTATGACGAAACGCGCCGCTCTTCTTTGGATCTTCTCTATCTCCTCTGTCAACCCGACCTGGCACGGATCCCACACTGATGAGCAATGCCCAAGTATAGGTCAAACGAGTGTTTTGTAAGCCACTTCCTTTGTTGATGGACTACATTTTCTAAGGACTCTCCAAATGAATCTCAACCTGGCACCCGCCTTACCAACAATAATTTTATATGATCATCCCACTTCGAATCGTTCCGTACGCATACTCTCAGATATTTTACAGAAGTAACTGCTACCAGTGTTTGTTCTGCTACCATATAATCATACAATAAAGGATCCTTCTTTCTATGTATTCGTAATACATTACATTTGTCTATGTTAAGGGTAAGTTGCCACTCCCTGCACCAAGTGCCTATCCGCTGCAGATCTTCCTGCATTTCGCTGCCATTTTCTAGAGCTGCAACTTCTCTGTATACTACAGCATAATTCGCGAAAAGCCGCATGGAACTTCCGACACTATCTAAGAGGTCATATATATATATATATATATATATATATATATATATATATATATATATATATATATATATATATAAACTCCTGGAAATTGAAATAAGAACACCGTGAATTCATTGTCCCAGGAAGGGGAAACTTTATTGACACATTCCTGGGGTCAGATACATCACATGATCACACTGACAGAACCACAGGCACATAGACACAGGCAACAGAGCATGCACAATGTCGGCACTAGTACAGTGTATATCCACCTTTCGCAGCAATGCAGGCTGCTATTCTCCCATGGAGACGATCGTAGAAATGCTGGATGTAGTCCTGTGGAACGGCTTGCCATGCCATTTCCACCTGGCGCCTCAGTTGGACCAGCGTTCGTGCTGGACGTGCAGACCGCGTGAGACGACGCTTCATCCAGTCCCAAACATGCTCCATGGGGGACAGGTCCGGAGATCTTTCTGGCCAGGGTAGTTGACTTACACCTTCTAGAGCACGTTGGGTGGCACGGGATACATGCGGACGTGCATTGTCCTGTTGGAACAGCAAGTTCCCTTGCCGGTCTAGGAATGGTAGAACGATGGGTTCGATGACGGTTTGGATGTACCGTGCACTATTCAGTGTCCCCTCGACGATCACCAGTGGTGTACGGCCAGTGTAGGACATCGCTCCCCACACCATGATGCCGGGTGTTGGCCCTGTGTGCCTCGGTCGTATGCAGTCCTGATTGTGGCGCTCACCTGCACGGCGCCAAACACGCATACGACCATCATTGGCACCAAGGCAGAAGCGACTCTCATCGCTGAAGACGACACGTCTCCATTCGTCCCTCCATTCACGCCTGTCGCGACACCACTGGAGGCGGGCTGCACGATGTTGGGGCGTGAGCGGAAGACGGCCTAACGGTGTGCGGGACCGTAGCCCAGCTTCGTGGAGACGGTTGCGAATGGTCCTCGCCGATACCCCAGGAGCAACAGTGTCCCTAATTTGCTGGGAAGTGGCGGTGCGGTCCCCTACGACACTGCGTAGGATCCTACGGTCTTGGCGTGCATCCGTGCGTCGCTGCGGTCCGGTCCCAGGTCGACGGGCACGTGCACCCTCCGCCGACCACTGGCGACAACATCGATGTACTGTGGAGACCTCACGCCCCACGTGTTGAGCAATTCGGCGGTACGTCCACCCGGCCTCCCACATGCCCACTATACGCCCTCGCTCAAAGTCCGTCAACCGCACATACGGTTCACGTCCACGCTGTCGCGGCATGCTACCAGTGTTAAAGACTGCGATGGAGCTCCGTATGCCACGGCAAACTGGCTGACACTGACGGCGGCGGTGCACAAATGCTGCGCAGCTAGCGCCATTCGACGGCCAACACCGCGGTTCCTGGTGTGTCCGCTGTGCCGTGCGTGTGATCATTGCTTGTACAGCCCTCTCGCAGTGTCCGGAGCAAGTATGGTGGGTCTGACACACCGGTGTCAATGTGTTCTTTTTTCCATTTCCAGGAGTATATATATATATATATATATATATATATATATATATATATATATATATATATATATATATATATATTGTTAAAAGCAATGGTACCATAAAACTCCCCTGTTGCACGCCAGAGGTTACTTTAACGACTGTAGACGTCTCTCCATTGAGAACAACATGCTGTTTTCTGTTTGCTAAAAACTCTTCAATCCAGCCACACAGTTGGTCTGATATTCCGTAGGTTCTTACTTTGTTTATCAGGCGACAGTGTGGAACTGTAGCGAACGCCTTCCGGAAGTCAAGTAAAACGGTGGGTTTTTTCCGTCCCTCAGAGTTTTACTCGGCACTTACCTGTCTATAACGCATTTTAGCTCAATGTGTTTGCCTAGCGAAAACGTGATCAGTTTTCACATCTGTAAGAATGAAACAATAGTCGCAACTGTAGGATAATGAAACAACGCTCAAATGGAATGCATCAGAATTTTTCTCGTGTAATTTTTTGTATGTTTGACAAGTCACATGTCCCCTTTTTCAGCGAAAAGTTATAATTTGCCGCCAAGGTGGTGGTTTTCAAAATGGTCGTCAGGTTGGTAACATGGCTTCACAGGTTTTCCCTGGGTACGTTTGGTTGCTCTAACGATCTACAATAAAGTACTGCTCGAAGGGAAGCATGTTGTTCCGCATAATCTCTCTAGTACCTCACAGGTACCTTAACCTATCCAGTTGACTTTCAGTGTAAAGCAGTTTCGCACGGTTTTCTGTTCCGGTATCACTTAACTCAGCGTCTCGAACTTCGGCGTTTGTGGTATGATTGAGCAGAGAATCCGTATTACGATCTTCAACAGTTAAACTTTGCCGGAAGACCGAATTCAATACGTCGGGCCTCTCTCCGTCATTATCTGTTGCAATTCGGATACAGTCACTGAGCGACTAGAGGGGCGATTTCGATCCGCTTACTGATTTTGTGTAATATCAAAACTTCGTAAAGTTTGTAGTCTCACCGTTTTGCACGAATTTACTTTCAGGTTCATCAAATTGTTAAATTCTTCTATGGGTCTACTGCTCACTCTACCACTGCTGCTACGGAAGGCCGTTCCGGCTCCCCTTATGCGAGATGGAACAGAGGTAACCAATGTGATGTACCTGCCATTGGTACAGGAACTTCCATTAGATATGCAGGGGACTCGAGTTATTAATGTCTGTGCTCCTTCTGAGACGGATAAAAGGCGGAACCATTCATGGCGTTATGTGGAAGAAAATACGAACCTCTTCTTGGGCTGATATGACAATATCATTATTGACAGAGACTTTGATGGTGTGCTATCTCAGACTACACTCTGTGCTCCAAACTGCCTCATTTGGTAAAACAGTTCTGTCTTGCTGATACTCGGGGGGAGTCACATTGTCATTGCCCTGGTAATACTTATGTAACCAACCATTCCTCCAGCAGACTCTATGGCATCTACATCTCCTCCAACCTGGCGACTCTGGACGTGTCTCACTGGTCCTTGGCGTTCTGAGACAATAGTGCATACATCCGCACCGTCAACCTCTGGAGACAGGTGGTGTGAAGTCCTACAGGATCGGGAATATAGGCTGCTAACAGCCACTATGTGTGTTTCATGTGAACATCGGCTGCTGAGGTATCGGTTGATGCTTAGATGGTGGCTCAAATGCATCATACTGCCTTTACGACATTCGCTAGTTTGTTACAGGAGAAAAAGGTCGCTCTGGCACCGAAAAGTGACAGACATCTATTTGCAATTCTCCTAGAACTTACGGTGCTCACACCATCCCCAGATCTCCAGGCGGGAATTCTCTCACCAAAGTGAAGATTCCCACCCTTACTCGTCATAGGGCTGAACGTGTCGTGTTGCGAATGAGATGCCAGGACAAGAATGACGGTGATCCTTTCTCTATGCATCACATTATCTCCAAATTACAACAAAGACGACGAACACTGATGCACGCTCTGGATCTCGGGGATGGTAATAAGATGACGACCGAGGCGGACATCATACATACGTTTGTTGACCACTATCACCAGCTGTATCAGGAGGTGCGCTACGAAGATGCATCCTTGGCACAAATTTCCCAGACCATCACTGGCACACCTAATTATACTTCGTCGGTATCCCTTTTGAAGGAGACTACGAACGATGATATTGCTCTCGCCTATGCCAAAGATGCAATTAATAAATCATCAAGACCAGATGGTTCTCCACTGGAATTCTACCAAACCTATAAGAATCTCATGGCCTCACAGTGGAAGGAGATGTACAAAGGATTGTTGTTATTAGTGGTCGACATAGCACCGGCTTTCACGGAATGTCACATTATCCAGGTGCCGAAGCCTGCTAGAGGCACAAAGATTAAACATTACCACCTGATCACACTCATCAACTGAAATATCAGTATCTTCACCAGAATCTTGGTGATTCCTCTTAAGCGAGCATTGTGCCAAGTTCTTCTAATCAACAAACGCTTCTGGGAAATGGGACGAGGTGAGGCACATTAATATTCAAATGGCTCTTAGCCAGTATTAAGATGTGATCGCTCTTACGTCGAGCTGTCAGTTGCACGGTACCCTGGTCTCCCTAGACTTTGATCGCACGTTTGTAATTTTTCCTGGCTACCACACCCAGGTGTGGCGTGGCCTGTGGTGTGTCGAGCAATTCATCAAACACATTTAGCGACAGAGGCCCATGACACCTACTACCTTGTGGTTTACGAAAGGTTTCCGACAAGACATAGGCTGCATTACATTGCTCTCGCCGAAACCCCAACGTACATGCGGTGTTGTGTATCCAACATGGATGAACATCGCCTATAATGTGGACATTCAGCGAATGTTTGGCTTCTAATTCAGAAGACGTTTGCCTTCTATCTCATAGTGCCACCCCTCACGATCGAACCTGGAATGCTCCTTCACCTAGCTGAGATCTGTTTTCCCCTATCAAAGACACATGTGATAAACTGGATCAAATGATTTTCTTTGTAAGGCCATTTCGGGATGGTCTCAAAGATGTGCTTGACTTTTACACTTTCCTACAGGAAAGACACGATGAATTGCAGTACTCTTCCAGATATCGTCAAATTTTTGCTGGTTACTTAAACAGTGTATTAAAGGATCCAGGGTCCCTTCAGCTGCACTGTCTCTCATCACGGAAGTTGATACTGGTGAAGACTGATTTTTATCTAGATTGTACTCCGAGAAGAATAATCAGAATCCCAGCTGTGAAGAGTTGGGACCGGACAGCATATACACTGATCAGCCAGAACATTATGACTACCTACCTAATAGCCAGTATATCAATTTTGGCACGGATAACGGTGGAGACACGTCGTGTCATGGAAGCAGTGAGGCCTTGTTGGGTTCATGGAGGCATTTGGCACCACATCTGCACACATAAGTCACCTAATTCCCCTAAATTCCGGGTAGGGAGGGCGATGAGCTCTAACGCAATGTTCAATCACATCCCAGATGTGCTCGATCCATATCAGATCTGGGGAATTTGAGGGCCAGCACATCGGTTGGAACTCTCCACTATGTTCTTCGAATCACTCCATCACACTCCTGGCCTTGTGACATGGTGTATTATCTTACCGAAAAATGACACTGCTGTCGGGAAACATGATCAACATGAAGGGATGTATGTAGTCTGAAAACTTTGTACAATACTCCTTGCCAGTCATCATGGTGCCTTGGTTCAAATGGCTGTGAGCACTATGGGACTTAACTTCTGAGGTCATCAGTCCCCTAGAACTTAGAACTACTTAAACCTAACTAACCTAAGGACTTCACACACATCCATGCCCGAGGCGGTTCCAGACTGTAGCGCCTAGAACCGCTCGGCCACTCCGGCCGGCATGGTACCTTGCTCGAGCTCCACTGGGCCTAAGTATGCCCAGCTGAACGTTGTCCAGAGCACAATGGAGATGTGGCCAGCTTGTCTCCATATTGAAATATAGGCGTCAAGGAGCTGTTGCACTGAAAGACGACGGACTAGCGCCCTCCATCAGCATGATGAAGAAGTTACCGAGATTCATCAGACCATGCAATGCTCTACCACTGCGCCAATGTCCAGTGCCGACGGTCACCTGTCCATTTCAGTTATAGTTGCCGATGTCGTGGTGTTAACATTGGCACGTGCATGGATCGTCTGTTGCGGAGTACCATCATTGGGAGTGTACGGTACACTGTGTGTTCAGACACACTTGTACTCTAGCCAGCATTAAAGTCTGATGTTAGTTCCGCCAAAGTACGCCATCTGTCGTGTTTTACCAGCCTGCGCACCCTACGACGTCCGATATCTGTAATGAGGGGTGGCCGCCAAACCCCACGACGTCTGGAAGTGGTTTCACGTTAATTTCGCCACGTGTTGAAGACACTCACCACAGCACTCCTCGAACATCCGAGATGTTGTGCAGTTTCCGAAATGCTCATGCCGAGCCTCCGGGCCATCAGAATCTGCCCTCGGTCAGACTCAGATAGATCGCACGCCTTCCCCATTCTCAGTGTGCGATTTGCAGGGGGGGATGGGGGGATTTCCCCCCCCCCCCCCTCTGCATCATCCCCTCCTCTGGCTTTAGTTTATGCATCCCAACCTGGGATGTTTATTTCCCACACACTGGAGTAAAACTCATATAATTTAAATTTGTGGAGCCTAACACTGAAAGTTTTTAATACAGTCTTACTATTAATACTATTTATATGTTTGCTTATTAATTTTGAAAAAGTGTTGTGTAGTAGTTAAGCATTTCAAAACATTTAGAACTAAAGCATCACTCTCATGTTGTCATTGTTGCTTTCGTCTAAGGTGCGTCATCCGTTTACTTGCGAGCTTGCGAGGGAAGTAGTGTGGCAGTCATACCGCAGCAGTCGTACCGCAGAGTTGGGTGATATGGGGGCTGAAATTCCCACCCCGGGCCCTGACACAGGGTTGTGACTGGCACGGTACCTGTGCGAACATTTACCGTTAGGCCTTTTGGCAACGGTATGGCGCAGACTAACGCGCCTGGGATGAAAGCACACATTACTAAATAACGCACCATCGTGTGCTTCTAGTTCCTAGGATACTATTTCGTGGACCTTCTTTAAATACTCTTCTCTTCTACCATCGTTTTCTTTTCCTTTGGTTTTCATTTCCTTTGTTAGCTGCATGTGCAAGTACCAAGTAGGCCGCCACTGCGATAGTTTATCATCCTTTATACTGCAAGACCGACACACGTGTGGCACAAATTCTGTTGCTTTGGTATAAATTAACCTGCCGCATGCAACGTACGCCGCAAGATGTTGCCTGTTGTAGCATGCTACAAGGTGACGCATGCCACATTTTCGTAGCATGCCACAATGTTGCAAGACGTCGCCCCAGCGAAACGAGGCTTTAGAGCCAGGTCTGTATTGTATGGTGGATGTGATGTGTTGTGTACGAAACAAAACGTGCAATCAGATCCAAACGTCGTGGAAAACTGTGAAGAGATGTCATCCTGCAGCAAGATAACGCCCCCCCCCCCCCCCCACATTCTACCAAACGGACAGCCGGCGCAATGAAGGAGTTGAGATTCGAGGTGCTGGAACATCCACCATAGAGTACAGACCTGGCTACAAGTGATTTTCACATGTTTTGACCTTTAACGGAAGCACAACATGGAAGAAGATTTGAAAGTGATGAAGACCTCATTGCTGCAGTGCAAAATTGGTTACAGATGCAACCGAAAAACGTATTTTCTGATGAAATAAAAAAAACTCGTAAAACGTCGGGAAAACTGCATTGAAATCCAGGGAGGTTACGTAGAAAAATAACGCATGTTTCAGTTTTCTATCATCAGAATAAGTACAGCTTTTCACAAATGTGCCTTTACTTTTTGAATTCCCGTCGTATACCTGTATGTAGATGATTTTGTAAATAAGCTTTACCTATAATGTACTTTTAAAGATATAACAAGGGATGGCTATTCTGATAGTGCATACGCGTGCATAGTGAGTTTCGGCATTAACATCCATTTTTAAATAACTGTCTAACCATGGGTAACGCCACGGTCCAAGCTAGTAGCATATGTATTTATACTAACCCCCTAAGACATCCCCCCCACTGGTAAAAGCACAATTCGCACACTGCCCATTCTACACTGAGACATAACGCTCACCGATACTACACGCACCGTGCATGTGTCTGACTAGCAGTCATTTCTCACTAGATGACGCCGCTATCGCCTGAATGGTTTTATATCGATAGTAGGTATGTGGTCATAATTTTCTGGCTGATTAATGTATTTCTTAATGTTTCGAGTGGTCGTCGATCTTATCCAGTACTACCGGAAGGATATCTTCAGTTTGTTTGTATCCTGTTGTATGACGTTTTCTACTAAAATACATGGCTGTCAAGAGGATTTCATTTTGTATTGCAATATTATTATGTTTACTATTGTTGAAACCATGTGAGTCCACAGGTCTTAAAAAAAGAAAAGAAAAAATCGTTAATGTCACAAGAGGAAACATGAAAGTGAAATTTTTTTCTGATTACGTTGTACAATACGTTTTCCGCCTTGACACTGCTGTTAAATTGTTGTGTTTGTGATATTTCTGAAGAACCAAAAATTATCTTTGTAATAATGTTTCATGCCGAATCAGTGCTGAAATGTATAGTTTAAAAATGTATTTATGACATACGGAAATCAGTGGTCGTTTCGCGGTGTGGCAAAATTTTTTATTGACTTTGGGTCAAATATGAACTCCGGATGTTCTTCGGACTGTGATAGGTGGCGAGGGCACTGTCTGCGGCAGCAAGAGCTGAAGCGGTATGCTGCATCATTATTCTTAGGACTCAGACATGTTTGTCAGCAGTTTATGCTGCGTGCGGAGCCTCTCCCGGATTTACCCTAACGTCTTCAGGTGATTGCAAAGCCTATACTCCGCTTGTCTGCACACAACAAACGGCTTACACATGCACTCTCTGAATGTTATCACATTAGACAGTATGTGCAACTATATAAATCCATGATGGATGCGGAATATTTTCTCTGTCATGGAGGTCCCAAAAGGCGTGGTAGGTCATGAGAAGAAATTGAGAGTTGTAGCTCAATAAATTATGGATTACTAAATTGACATAATAAGTACGCAACCATCAGCTTAATTTTATGTTGCAACAGCACAATTTCAGTGTTTAATGTGAGCTTAACATGTAGGCTAAACTTTCATTTTCATCCAAAACCAGTATTTTATTGCTAAAAAAATTTTAAATTGCCTCCTGTTATGCACAACGCAGCTGACGAGCACTGTCCTCTCCAAATGACCACACGCAGCAGTGTTCACTTAATCATCGAGTATAAAACGGTTAATATCTTTTGTCAACAGTACCAGTATGCACTGATTTATAGTGGAAACCATATGTAACTTTGTTTCCGAATTGTATACTTATAAGTCAATGGAATTGGAAGGAGAATCAGCATTGGCCGTATTTTTTTTTTTTGTTTTATTATCCGAAAAATCGATTTTCGGTCACTTAGTGACCATCCTCAGTGCTGTCATATACAATTAAAATTTGTAGACACTGGTATCAACAAGCTTAGAGCGATCACATAAACTGGTTTTGAGTTTATGTGAACGCTCTAAGCTTGTTGATACCAGTGCCTACCAATTTTAATTGTATATGACAGCACTGAGGATGGTCACTAAGTGACCGAAAATCGACTTTGCGAATAATAAAAAAAAAAAAAAAAATACGGCCAATGCTGATTCTCCTTCCAATTCTATCCACTATTTGGTCGTGGTGCACAGAAAACTCCATGGAGTCGCCAATCTATAAGTCAATAAATCAGTGTCATTTAATACAAATCCTCGGAAATCCATAATTCCATGGCTTTTGAGCATGTTACAGCTTTTTCGCTATGCATTAGTCGTTGTGCTTCTGTTTTGAGAGAGTATATATTTGCCCTCAGTCATATGAATTCTGTAATAATCTCCCCTGGAAATTCATCTTTCATTAAACCGCCTTTCTCTATATTGATACATGGGATATTATAAGTGATATTAATGAGTTAACCGCAAGTCTCAAACCGTCTATCACATCTCATTCAATAAAACCGCAAATATTTGAGGTACTTATATTATAAATTACTCAACTGATGACTGTGTATGAGAAGGCTCGTTACAGCTGACAGGAATTGGAAGAACTATATTTTTTTCATATTGAAGTCAGTTTTCTGATGGTACCGTAATTATGACCTGTTATACATTGTAATGGTACTTGAATTACGTAACCATTACGGCACGTCAACTCAACCTCTCGATACCAGCAATATTCTACTGTGTTTCTGTAAAGTAGTTAACATATTTCTGAGACAACATTTAGATTTGATTTCATTAATGTAGAGGTACTTTGATACATCGATATGTCTGTATTGCAATGATATTATTCTTATGTGTATTCTTTCTTTTGTCACTATGATCTTTGACGTACTTGTAACTCTTGATTTTTGGGCGCGTAAGCGATTAGTTTCTGAGAAGTGAGAAAGTCAAGTCTTGGACGTCATGTTGGAAAGACGCATAACGTAGTCAGCTTATAAAATGTGAACTTTAACAGTGAGGAAGATGTTTTCAAGTATGTTTTGTATTGTAAAGTGATGTTTTGTGTGTTACGCGATATTACAACAAAAGCAATAAAAAGGAAGTGTAACTTAAATTCGGAGTGCTGATTATTTTTTACATCACCATTGTGCTAACTTTGAAAGATTTAATCTTCAAGAATGGTTTGTGAAGCGCATCTACAAAATTTTGAAAATAGCAGAATAAAACCTAGGCCCCTTTGCATCCGAGCTTGGAATCATCACCACCTAGATTTTCGACGATTGAGCCATGATTTTACAACGAGACCAGCGTGGGAAACACGAAAAGATGAGTGCCTAGTTTATTCATTAGTACATGAAATGACTTTATTAACTGTGCTCTAATGACAACTGCCACATAATAACTATGTTGTTTCCCGAAAATGCAGTATTTAGCAGCGTGAGCAACACCACAGTCATTAAATTTTGATCTTTGTTGTGGTAGGGTTGTTAGGCTCAAATGGCTCTGAGCACTATGGGACTTAACATCTGTGGTCATCAGTCCCCTAGACCTTAGAACTACTTAAACCAAACTAACCTAAGGACATCACACGCATCCATGCCCGAGGCAGGATTCGAACCTGCGACCGTAGCAGTCGCGCGGTTCCGGACTGCGCGCCTAGAACCGCTAGACCACCGCGGCCGGCGGGTTGTTAGAACAACGTTCTCTGAACATTTTATGGTACCGATAGTTTTCAACTTATCCAATAGAAACTTGATTTATATCTGATGTACAGCTGTTTTTCTCCCTGTGACGATAGTTACTGCCACCGAAACCGGTAGAAAATAAAGAATAAATTTATGCAGATGACGGCAAACACGCAAATCTTCAGATTAACATTTTTTCTACAAATTTCTTAGATTTATACCTATAATAGAAATCTATAAGTAGTGTCTTTCAGATATCTAAAATAACCATTCCTAAAGTTACAGATTACCAAAAACAACATTAAGTGCGACTAATTCATATATGTAAGAAACTAGGGTTACAACACGTTCAGCTACCTAATTGTGGCTACTATTCAAGGTCTTCCCTAATTACCCTCATCCCTCTAGGATACTGCTCGTGAAAAATGGATGAAACTAGGCAGCTGACAGTGTAGTAACATTCATTTCTTACCTACATTTAGCACATATCTTCTGTATTGTTATAAAATAAATATTTAAGTGCTTTGACAAATATAAAATACAATGTTTGATTTCTTTAAAGTGCTGTTATACTTTTAGTAGGGACGTTGAGCTTCTGTACATGAGTCATAGCTCGAACTTCCCTGCTCGGTACAGAGACTGAAGTAGCCTTGTCCTAAAACATTATTACTCAAGAGACTTGTAGTAAAGCAGTATGCTTTTTATCTGCTCACTACAATTATTACCATACAATATGCCTTGATGATTGTGAGTGACGGTGTGCTTGTGTGTGGCACATGCAAATAACACTCTGACACTTTATCTGAGGGTCCATTGTGGTTGTACCAAATACTTACAAAGCTCGAACCCCAGTCAAGCGCACCTCACTCTGTAACCTACACCAACAGTGCCAATGAATGATCCTTGTTCTTTTGTACTGTTACAGAACAAATCTTTATGCATTTTAACAAATAGGCCATACATTTGTAGTTTCTTTAATGAGATATTTTAATTTGTGAGCAGAAATCGAAGTTCATTCGTTGGTCAGAGATCGAAGTTACATGATTTTCGCATCAAGTCTGGTACAGAGATTGAAGTGCTAGAAAAATATGGCAGCTGAGGGGTACATATTGATTGGATTATTAATATTTTTAGCAGCTAAATATTTGCTTGTGATTTGGAGAGTAAAATGCGAGTGCGTGTGTGTGTGTGTGTGTGTGTGTGTGTGTGTGTGTGTGTGTGTGAGTGTGAGTTCTGCAGATGCTGACGGAATATCTCGATGCCTCCGTTGCCACAGATCTGTCCTCGTCTTCACCTGCCATAGTCCAAGGAATGGCCACAATGCATGTTTGAAACAAAGTCGCCACTGCATTTCGAGAGTAGTGGGAGAGCAATGTACTCTTTGATCAGAATATCACCTAGAACTCCTCCCCCCATCCCACCATTCCGTCTCATCCCTAGCTAACCCTCATCTCACCTCTCGTAACCCACTACAGTTTCTTGGAAGTAGGTCAATCACAGCGCTTCAGAGACAGTACATACGCGTGTTCTGCTCTCTCAATTGCAGTCCGGTATTTAACCGCTATGAAAACCGTAACAGCCTATCAGTACCTACTCCACTGTCACTATTCCGCTCTGCAAGGTCGATGTCTATACTCCAGAGCCACCACCTAGTTCTTTTAGTTCGACCTTTGTACCCTATTTAGTGCCAAAATATCTGAGGTTCGATGTCTGCCCTGTAGACGAAAGTTCGATCATTATCCTAAAAGTAAACTATTACTTCAAGGAAACCGAAAATTGTCTGTATTATTTGTTAAAATACGAAAAGATTTCTTCTGTAAGAGTACGAAGCATACGTCGCTTATGTTTTAGCAATACCGGAGAGATATTTAATGTGGTGCACAATTTAAACTACTCATTTTTGTAATACATAAGTATAACTACGAAAGACAACCAGATATGACAGCTTCGTAACACTTAGATCAACATTGAGGCTGTTGGCTTTGCTTCTGCCGACCAAACACAGAATAGGTTCTGTGACGCCACCAAGACATCATCGTTTAGTCGCATGAACTCACAAACACTGCCCAGTCTTACCGACATTCTAGTGGAGTCTGCGTATAGAACTTTACGTTTACCAGTTTTGCAAATAAATAGTTGTCAGAAGTAGTTACTCTACTAGTTTTCAACTCTGCAGATGACATTCCTGTCGGTAAATGTACAATGCCGAGACCACCACATATCGATTGATTGTAGCCACAATTACAAGCGTGTCCAAACATGAATGAAGGTTCACAGATTTTTCGAGTATCCTCTAATGTAGCAAAGTTCGTCTTGTACATAATTTTCTGTGAGTACTCCAACATGTGGCTAGTTTCCATGGTATTTACAGTAAACACTGATATCTCGTATTCTCTAGTCCTATTAAAATTTTTCCATAATTAGGAGAACATGAAAGTCATAATAATAAAAAGCTCAATCGCTTTCCTCAGTCACAGTACAATGTCAACGATGTCTTAACTCATAATTAGGAAAATTTTTATTAGCGTTTTCAGAACGAATTGAAAATGGGACAGGTTTCGATACCTCTTTTAAGTAGATAAAAATTACAGATAATTTGGACGTTTGTAGCTTTGGATGAGAATGGCAGTGTGTAAGTGTCTCATGGTGGAGGTAATGGAGAGCTTCTTCTTAGGGCCTTTGGTTCTCTTAACAGCGGAAATTCATCTTTAATGGAACAGTGGAAGCGGGAGCAGGATTAGGCGCTTCTCTTTAGCAGAGCTGGGCAGCTAATAATTCACAGCCCCTACGGCGGAGCGGCTGCCTGTGTCTGTATTTCGAATCACCTACACAGATTCACTCTGGCCGTTAATCGTAGTTGCCCTCCACGAACGCTTCACAATTTATGTTACTATAGAATTTTTATGTCTCTACATCTGAGAGTTGTACACTTTAAGGTCGCTGCCGTACTATAATCCACATATGTTTCGGAACTTCTGTACAATCGTCAGTGGATTCTTTTAGTAATGAAAAGCGTAAATCAAATGAATAAATTATCGTTTCTCGAGCTTGAAACGAACAGAACTGAAGCTTTGGATTACATTTCCGGTTGTCATTGGCAGTAGCATTCTGCCGTAACTGATGCTTGTTAAAACATCACATCAGGGTGGTTTCAGAATGTCAGATTTTACTCCTCATCTAGGCTCTACCAGTAGGCATATTTCAGCCGAATTTTTCCGGACCATATGTGATGAATCCACAAGCTCAGTATTTAGATACTCTGAATACTCGGAGACAGAGAGAGAGAGAGAGAGAGAGAGAAATAGAGAAGGAGGGGGGGGGGGAGGAGATGGGAGAGAGATAGAGATATCATACATAATACTGGAATCGTAGTCAAGTTTGCAACTTCAGGCACCTAGTAACCTCACCATACCAAATATTAGAAATCCCATTAAGAGAGTACACTGGACACGTTGGTGTGCTGTAAATGTTGTGGAACTGGTACCAGATGGTCAAGTAACCTTCGCCGCTTACGTCATTACGGTAACTGTTATTTTTGTACACGTCAGTTCTATGGAATCAGCGCTGTAAGACAGGATTACGTGGAGACGTGCCAGAATGACAGGATGAAGCTACAGCATTTGGACGTGCCTCTGACGACACTGTGGATTAATTTGCACATATTGGTGTTTCAACGCGGACTTCCCAACGTTTCTACAAGGAATGGTTTACCACTCGCAGCCGTGTAACATGGCATAAGAGCACTGGTCATAAGAAGGTCTTAACCGAGTGGAATCGGCCGGCCGCTGGTGGCCGAGCGGTTCTGGCGCTACAGTCTGGAACCGTGCGACCGCTACGGTCGCAGGTTCGAATCCTGCCTCGGGCATGGATGTGTGTGTTGTCCTTAGGTTGGTTAGGTTTAAGTAGTTCTAAGTTCTAGGGGACTTGTGACCTCAGCAGTTGAGTCCCATAGTGCTCAGAACCATTTTTTGAGTGGAATCGGAAACGAGTTGACACCTTGTCAGTCACAGTCGGTTTCAAACCCGACAGAATGCGCTGCTGCCAACGAATTCTGCTACATCTCAACCATTTTTTTGGAGAACACTGTGAAGGGAAGAGCATGTAGTTGATATTTAAAACCGGATTCCTTGCAAAGGGCCACTGCTCACACATAAACCAGGACGTCTTCAGTGGGCCAAACAACACGGAACCTCCGATTTAGCTTCCCGGAGGAGATTTGTGTGGCTCAGGAGAGTGTAGTGCGCCTTATCTGAAACGATGTAAGGCTTATATTGCTCCAACAGCGCAATGAGGCGTTAAACACGCAGTGTGTGGGGTGTGCAGTTTAGATGATGTTTTTTTGTGTTTTTCGTGCCATGACGTACCGTGAAAATGGACCGGGACATTTACTTACAACTCCAAAACTGATTTAAGGTTAGGGTTGTCATTCTTCACGGCTCCGAATATTGCGGGATTGTACAAAGGATATGTGAGGGATTCTCAGTAACACTTCATGAAACAACCTATGCGGCTTGTACGGGCATTATTGTGCAACAGAATGATGCCATCGTTCATCATTCCTCGGCGTTTGGATCTGATTTTTGCGAAGTGTCCACTTAATGCTGGGCATTAATTATGGCGCTGTGATCCAGAAAGTCAAAGAGCAGTGGATTGGCTTACGGCATCGTGCTGATGCAGGATAATGCCCTCCCACATGTTGCCAAGGTTGTTTCGAGTACGCTGCAGACGTTTCGCTGGAAAGCCCTTACATATCCTCCGTACAGTCCCGATATATCCCGATGATAGGTGCACGCCTGGATACAATCATGGTTCCGAAGGCAACCGCAAATATTTTTCCATCAAACCATAGACCGTCTTGTCTCAAAATAGGATAAATAAACTATCAGCTATTGCGATTACCTTTGAAACAATCAACAGTACACTTGCTTTTCTTATCATGGCTCGTATTCATTTGCTTGCCACTTATAGAAAAGGGAGTTAAACGTACGGTCAACATATACATCGTTTGGCAGCTCTTCGGGATCAAACAATTAGTTACTTGCTTCATCTAGATATGTCATACCCGAATAAAACTTATGACTCTATTCCTCCCCGAACTGAGGCCATCATGGAGACCATAGATGGTGCTACACGGTATTAACCTTATGTGATTAAATTTTTGTCCACTGTGCTTATGTAACATTAAGGTCATTTAATTTACATGTATACTTCTTGGCAGTGAATTTTCACAGACGTCGACGTCTGTTACTGAAGGTATTGAAACGATTTTCATTTTATCTGGAAACCCTGATGTCAAAGATCTCCACTGCATACATGGTTATGTATGCTACTGTATAATGTACACTCCTGGAAATGGAAAAAAGAACACATTGACACCGGTGTGTCAGACCCACCATACTTGCTCCGGACACTGCGAGAGGGCTGTACAAGCAATGATCACACGCACGGCACAGCGGACACACCAGGAACCGCGGTGTTGGCCGTCGAATGGCGCTAGCTGCGCAGCATTTGTGCACCGCCGCCGTCAGTGTCAGCCAGTTTGCCGTGGCATACGGAGCTCCATCGCAGTCTTTAACACTGGTAGCATGCCGCGACAGCGTGGACGTGAACCGTATGTGCAGTTGACGGACTTTGAGCGAGGGCGTATAGTGGGCATGCGGGAGGCCGGGTGGACGTACCGCCGAATTGCTCAACACGTGGGGCGTGAGGTCTCCACAGTACATCGATGTTGTCGCCAGTGGTCGGCGGAAGGTGCACGTGCCCGTCGACCTGGGACCGGACCGCAGCGACGCACGGATGCACGCCAAGACCGTAGGATCCTACGCAGTGCCGTAGGGGACCGCACCGCCACTTCCCAGCAAATTAGGGACACTGTTGCTCCTGGGGTATCGGCGAGGACCATTCGCAACCGTCTCCATGAAGCTGGGCTACGGTCCCGCACACCGTTAGGCCGTCTTCCGCTCACGCCCCAACATCGTGCAGCCCGCCTCCAGTGGTGTCGCGACAGGCGTGAATGGAGGGACGAATGGAGACGTGTCGTCTTCAGCGATGACAGTCGCTTCTGCCTTGGTGCCAATGATGGTCGTATGCGTGTTTGGCGCCGTGCAGGTGAGCGCCACAATCAGGACTGCATACGACCGAGGCACACAGGGCCAACACCCGGCATCATGGTGTGGGGAGCGATCTCCTACACTGGCCGTACACCACTGGTGATCGTCGAGGGGACACTGAATAGTGCACGGTACATCCAAACCGTCATCTAACCCATCGTTCTACCATTCCTAGACCGGCAAGGGAACTTGCTGTTCCAACAGGACAATGCACGTCCGCATGTATCCCGTGCCACCCAACGTGCTCTAGAAGGTGTAAGTCAACTACCCTGGCCAGCAAGATCTCCGGATCTGTCCCCCATTGAGCATGTTTGGGACTGGATGAAGCGTCGTCTCACGCGGTCTGCACGTCCAGCACGAACGCTGGTCCAACTGAGGCGCCAGGTGGAAATGGCATGGCAAGCCGTTCCACAGGACTACATCCAGCATCTCTACGATCGTCTCCATGGGAGAATAGCAGCCTGCATTGCTGCGAAAGGTGGATATACACTGTACTAGTGCCGACATTGTGCATGCTCTATTGCCTGTGTCTATGTGCCTGTGGTTCTGTCAGTGTGATCATGTGATGTATCTGACCCCAGGAATGTGTCAATAAAGTTTCCCCTTCCTGGGACAATGAATTCACGGTGTTCTTATTTCAATTTCCAGGAGTGTATGTGCTGTAAAGTGCAGTTATGTTACAGTTCGTCTTCAGCAACTACTAACGCCTTCGTTATACGATATTTTACCTAACGAAACGTTACCACAGCCCGTATGGCCAACACACAAGCAGCAGCCTCCGCCTTCATCAACACTGGCGGCGTCCACAGGCTTCCTGCACCCACAGTAAAGCCTGTTTCGAAAAGATCAACCTTTTTCTAAGGACTACTTGATTTATGTGATTGAAGAAAGATTTTAACTAACGCAAAGGGCTACAACGTTTAATTTTCAAATGAATTCTCCGGTTTTACAAAAGTCTCTATCTTTTAAGAGCATCCATATACAAACTTGGGGTATTTTTTAAATTACTTTTAGTACCAAAGCTTTCACTAACGTTTCACAAAGGCTCAGTGTGCTGTCCTCTGGCCGTAAGATAATCATACAGACGACAGTCAGAGTCATCCCGTAATTTTGAGAACATATCTGGAGTTAGTGCCATCACTACAGTTGCAGAAGGAAAGACAGAGATTTGCAAAAATTCCCTCAATTAAAAAAAAAACACATATAGCGTGAGATCGTCAGGAGCACCTCAGGAAAGTGTGATAGGACCGCTAATATTCTCTACGTAAATTATTCATCTAACGGACATGGTGAGCAGCATTCTGCAGCTGTTTGCTTATGATGCTGTGGTGTACAAGAAGGTGTCGCCATTGGATGATTCTAAGAGGACACAAGAAGATTGGGACAATTTTTCTAGTTGGTGTGATGACTGGCAGCTTGCTCTAAATGTAGAAAAATGCAAGTTAATGCGGATGGGTAGGAAAAACAATCCCGTAATGTTCGAATACAGCATTATTAGTATGCTTCTTGACACAGTCATGTCGATTACGTATGTAGGCGCAACGTTACAAAGCGATATGAAAGGGAACGAACGTATAAAGATTGTTGTGGCGAAGGCGAATGGTTAACTTCGGTTTATTACGGGAGTTTTAGGAAAGTCTCGTTCATCTGTAAAGAAGACGACATATAGAACACCAATGCGACCCGTTATTCAGTACTATTCGAGTGTTTGCGATCCCCACTATGTCAGATTAAAGAAGACAACGAAGCAATTCAGAGACGAGCTGCTGGATTTGTTGCCGCTAGATTTCATCAACATGCATGTATTATGGATACGCTTGGGAACGCCAATGGGAATCCCTGGAGGGGAAGCGACGTTATTTTCGAAGAACGCTGTTGACAAAATTTAGAGTACTTACATTTGAAGCTCACTGTACAACAATCCTACTGCCGCAAACGTAAGATACGAAAATTTGGGCTTGTGCAGAGGCTTATAAAGAGTCGTTTATCCCTCGCTCTATTTGCGCGTGGAACGGGAAGGGAAAATACTACAGTGTGCGACATCTGTGCGCCCCTTCCGCTTTAGGAGCTACAGCGCTGTACTCTTGAGGAAAAGCACTCCGCACATTTGTAACTAAATTGCACCTGTAGAAACGGAGAATGCACATCGCTGCTTGTTGTTGATATCTGGCCGCCATCTCGATTTGACACAAGAACAGGTAACGAACGAACCATCCAGCTACCTGCACCAGATATACAGCTACCAGCAACTACATTAACCGACAACTTACAATTGCGTCAAGGCAAACTTTTAGTTTAGATGCGTCAGTTAAAATGCACTCCTAGTTTCCATCGCAGACCGCGTCGCTTTTTAAATGCGCCACACATCTCCATCGCAAATATGGGCGAAAAGGTGACTCCACGTCTACCTCTGCGACGCCAAGGACGCAGGGTTGCTGCTGGCCGCTAGGAAACCTACGTCGCTGGCCATTACCGACCATGGCCGCCTAATCTCGACATGGTTAATTGGGAGCTCACTTACATACCCGCAGGCTTCAGGACCCACACACCCATTTCAGGCATCGGGACTGCCACATCGCGTGCTTCAGAGAGTGACACAGAGGACGACTTGATGGAACCCGCTTTGATCCAGAGATCACTGCCGCATCGTCGATGTCAACACCCATGGAAAAAGCCGCAGTGAGTCATATGGGCGACACCTATCGTGAATAACAATCTCCGGGCTGAAGTTTCGAAGAGTGTTCACGGATATTTTCTCAGCATTTTTTTGCAAGAGACTTGCAGCTACTAGATTTATTCGATTTGTTAACCAATTATATTTTCTCTGTGAGAATACCTTCACAACACTGAAGAAACTTGTAACATACAATCAGAAAAAGTACGACATAAAACACTGAGTATTACAACGACCATCAGGCAGATCCACAGCTCAACATAGCGCTGATGTGCCACTCCTCCACTACATAGAGTGAACACATACACGTGTGGCGTATCGGCAGACTGTACATCAGTAAATCGTCAATACTGCAATGTATCATTGTTAAAGTGTGTGTAACGCTACCTGGAAACAAACACGAGATAGTAGCGAACAGTAGTAAATGTAAGCTCCAGGACGAAGAGTACGGTGAGCATCGTAGACGCCAACAACAAGACCGTGAGTGAATGTAACAAGTTTATCTCCAGACAAGGTAGCGTCGAAATTTATCCCATTATACATATATTTTCAGTGCAATATAGCTACAGTGATAACAGGAGTATATAAGTCAAACGAAAGAAAATTATTTTGTAATGCCACACTGCAGCCCCTGAGTCCCTTGTACTAAAAACCTCAGAAAATATCCCTCCAAAACCTCCGAACTTTTGTCAATGGAGTTAGCATTCAGCCTGTATACAGAACGTAGCCCACAAATCGAACACTAACACTTGCCTTCGTGTCTGATGCTGCTCACTGCGACTCACTGGCCAGGAATTGTTATGTCGACTCAGCACTCCATGGACTTCGCTCTGCAGATGCGATTCGGTCTCTACAGTTCACAGCTGCCGCCCTCTCACGTCGGGACACTGGACTTCCATTTAGCACCCTCCTTCTCCGACACTGCGCTACCAGGCTGTTACTACACTCCTACGTCAACGTCGCGTTTTTCCAGCACTTAGTATTGAGACGAGACGTATTAAATTATTGAAAATATCGTTCGAAGAAGCTTCCACTACTTATACCTTGATTATGAGCTCCGATTAGTGAGTTCAGGCTCCATTTCACTACTCCTACTCATGTATATCTGGGGGCGCTCCGTAGATACGTCACTTCGCTTTCACAATTAGTGTATTCTGCTCCATAATATTACATTACTACAGGTGCATTCACGCAACAGCCTCTGTTCAGGTGCGACGTTCAATTTGTAAACTATCACAAGTCAAAATATGGCCACCGCTAGAGGTAATTCGTTACTTAATTTTCTATCAACAACTTTGATTTTATTTCTTATTGTCTCTCGCGCAAATGATACACGCTGTTATTTTATACTTCCCAACTTCAGATGGGAATGTTCCTTGAACCACTCGGTATTTTCTTTGACCATGCCAAAGTCACCGTCAATGGTGTTCAATGGCTGAACTCTCCTCCATTATTTCAGATTTTTGCTCATGGCAAACAAACACGGCGGGAAAACGGGAATACTACTGAATAATTAAAACTGTTCCAAAACCACCCAAAAACTTATTTGATAACTCTTTTATCTAACTACTAACATTTTATTACTGGAATTATAACTTAACGTTCTCTCCTTTCATCTCTCACGACACGATTCGCCCGTCTTTAAATATGCTTCACTATGATATCGCGCGACGTGAAGTAACTGCCATGCATCAAACATATGTACCTAATTTTATTATATTCATTTATTTAGTCCTAACATTTAACTATGGTCCCTCTTCTTTATTGCCGTAATCGGTATGTACGTGGGATAGGGTATGAATGTGTCCTCGCAACCTAAGATTTTAACTACTTTCAGCAACGCCACAAACCGAATCATTCACACTCATGCACCAATCACACACATTTATGGACAGTAGAATTTTGGTCATGCAGTTAGCAACTGCTCACCTGACTACGAAACGGCCTCATTCTGACATACTGGAAAAGATAAAGACAAAACTACGTGAAACATTTCTAGCATTTTAAAAATCTGCACACGCCACTTCTTAGCATTTAAATTAAATTCTTGGGATCGGCGAAGCACATCGTTCAGTAGACCACGAGGTCTTTATGGGACCGTCGATAGATGGCATATGTACTCACTGTAGACCGACACAAGATACAGTTTCAAATCTGCACACGCAATTTTCTTCTATTGTCTGGCGTTCATTGACTAATTCTAACACACGACACTGCTTACAATGAACATCATCACGTTTCACTGTGTTCGTCGTGTAATTCCATCAATGAATGGCATGGAGACGATTACAGGATATGTAGTAATTCCAATTTAATTTCTACACTCACATTTCCTCAGCTTATGGTGTGTCTCAAGAACGTTATATTTTCCTTACTGCCATGTCAGCGCAAATGCGGTCCATATCCCGTGGAGACATGGGTGCTAATACTACTCACCGAACAAGTGCTTTGCCCCGCAACAAAGTATCAGCCACAAAATGAAAGAATTCTTCGATTAATGTATTGAACTTATTGCAACTCAGATTTGACACAAGCATTTAAATATTGCAGTTATCTCGAACACAAGCTGTCCTAAAACCAATTTCTGAAAGTTGAAGAAATAAGTGGCTCATGACCTGAACAACTGGATCTAACAAGGGAACCTCCCCATCGCACCCCCCTCAGATTTAGTTATAAGTTGGCACAGTGGATAGGCCTTTAAAAACTGAACACAGATCAATCGAAAAAACAGGAAGAAGTTGTGTGGAACTATGAAAAAAATTAGTAAAATATACAAACTGAGTAGTCCATGCGCAACATATGTAACATCAAGGAGTACATGACCTCAGGAGCGCCGTGGTCCCGTGGTTAGCATGAGTAGCTGTTGAACAATAGGTCTTTGGTTCAAGTCTTCCCTCGACTGAAAATTTTACTTTCTTTATTTTCGCAAAGTTATGATCTGTCCGTTCGTTCGTTGACGTCTCTGTTCACTGCAATAAGTTTAGTGTCTGTGTTTTGCGACCGCACCGCAAAACCGTGCGATTAGTAGACGAAAGGACGTGCCTCTCCAATGGGAACCGAAAACATTTGATCGCAAGGTCATAGTTCAACCGATTCCTCCACAGGAAAACACATCTGATATATTCTATACGACACTGGTGACAGCATGTGCGTCACATGACAGGAATATGTTGTCGACCCACCTAACTTGTACACTTAGCGAATGGGTAAAAACATTCTTCTACCTTGCCCGATTTAGGTTTTCTTGTGGATGTGATAATTACTCCCAAAAAAGTGTTGAAAACATAAGAGTTTGTCACATAAACTGAAAATAAAAAATTAAACTTTTCACCCGAGAGAAGACTTGAACCTAGGACCTCTCGTTCCGTAGCTGCTTTCGCCAAGCACGGGACCACGGCGCTCCTTGACTCCGACTGTCCTTGATGTTGCCTATCTTCGCATGGACTACTCAGTTTGTATATTTTACTAATTTTTTTCATAGTTCCCCACAACTTCTTCCTGTTTTGTCGATTGATCTGTGTTCAGTTTTTCAAGGCCTATCCACTGTGTCAACTTATAACTAAATCTGAGGGGGGTGCGATGGGGAGGTTCCCTTGTAAGTACCGCCCAGTTCCTACTATTCAATTAACATCCCATCAAAATGAAATGTACCCCCATCAATTAATACAAAACAATATCTGCAGAAAAGCGTTTTAATTAGTATTCCAACTTAAATATTTCATACGTTTACAATGTTGGACATGGCTTCTCGTTTCACAGCACTAAACAAGGTACATGTACTTCGTCCTACCACCAGCGTCTCCACTCCAGCAATCCCTCATCCACAATGGCGAGCAGGTCCGACTAACCAGACTGGCCAACTATGGGTGATGGAACATCGCCACCCACGTATTTGGTTTCTTTTAGAAAGCTACAGAGTATCGCTCTAGTAACCGTCCGACTTCACCTGTTCTATCTTTGCCAGACCCATCTCACTAGCAGAAAATTCGCTCACACAGACCCCAACATGCAAAAATTTAAACAAAATTAAATTATTGAATGAGGATACATCAAGGAAAATGTTAGGAGGTGCACACATACATAAGAATAAAAGATGAACCACAAACGTCCACCTCCTCTGCCAATGCTTAGGGTAGTGCCAAATGTACTTTAGGTGATATTTCAAGTATGACTCGATACCAATTGAATGTTAAATTACTTTAAACACGCTAAAGACCCAAAGAAACTGGTACAGCTGCCTAATAACGTGTAGGGCCCTCGCGAGCAAGTAGAAGAGCCGCAAAACGACGTGACGTGGATTCGACTAATGTCTAAACTAGTGCTGGAGGGAATTAACAACATGAATCCTGCAGGGCTGTCCATAAATCTATAAGACTACGAGATGGTGGAGAACTCTTCTGAGAAGAACGTTGCAAGGAGTCCCAGATATGCTCAATAACGCTCATGTCTATGGAATGTTTAAACTCAGAAGAGTGTTTCTAGAGCCACTCTGCACCATTTCTAGACGTGTGGCGTGTCGCATTGTCCTGCTGAAATTGCCTAAGTCCGTAGGAATGCACAATCGACATGAATGGATGCTGGTGATCAGACAGGGTGCTTACGTACGTGTCACCTATCAGAATCGTATCTAGACGTATCAGGGGTCCCATATCACTCAAACTGCACACGCCTCACACCATTTCAGAACCTCCACCAGCTTGAACAGTTCCCTGCCAACATGCAGGTTCCATGGATTCATACCCGTACACGTACATCCTCACGATACAATTTGAAACGAGTCTCGTCCGACCAGGCAACATTTTTCCAGTTACCAACAGTCCAATGTTGGTGTTGACGGGCTCAGGTGAGGCGTAAAACTTTCCGTCGTGCTGTCATCAAGGGTAAACGAGTAGGCCTTCGGCTCCGAAAGCACACATCGATGATGTTTCGTTGAATTGTTCGCATGCTGACACTTGTTGATGGCCCAGCATTGAAATCTGCAGCAATTTGCGGAAGGATTGCATGTCACGTTGAACGATTCTCTTCAGTAGTCGTTGGTCCCGTACTTGCAGGACCTTCTTCCGGCCGCAGCGATGTCGGAGATTTGATGTTTTACCTGATTCTTGATGTTAATACGGAAAATCCACACTTCATCTCTACCTCCGGAAATGTTTTGTCCCACTGCTCGTGCGCCGATTATAACACCACGTTCAAACTCACTTAAATCTTGATAACCTGCCATTGTAGCAGCAGTAACCGATCAAACAACTGCGCCAGACACTTGTTGTCTTACATAAGCGTTGCTAACCGCAGCGCCGTAGTCTGCCGGTTTACATATCTCTGTATTTGAATACGCATACCTATACCAGATGCTTTGTCGCTTCAGTGTAGTTGAAACGGAACATGCAGTACCCTTTGAGTATTCGTAAAAGTGTTTGTGTGCTAACAAACAGTTGCTGAAGCAGGTGAAGAAATATCACTGTAAACAGCTCATTAGATTTCCTTCTTCTGTCTGATATCGTACTCCATCCATAATGACCACGTTGTCACCACTAAATTAAATGTTAATCCTGCTTCTGTACTTCTTTATCTCATACATGCAGATTACACAAGTTTTTAATTAAGAGAATACATTGACAAGCTACAACACTATGTCCGCCGGCTTAATTTCGTATTAGTCCACCTTCGGAACGTGATACAACAGCTGCTCAGTAAGGCAATTGCTAAGTTTCCGGTGGTATGTGACACCAGATGTCTACGCACAGGGGACGCAAGCTCCTTGAATTACGAGCTGGTGGTTTGTGGATACGTAGGTTGGGCCGATAACGTCCCAGATGTGTTCCATCGGGTTCAAATCAAGTCAACTCAGTGGACAAAACGTCAACATGAGCCCATTATCATGTTTCTTAATCCGCTATAGCACAATTCTCAACTTGTAACAAGGGCAGTTATCTTGCTGGAAGCTGTCATTGCCACCGGGGATGTCATAATGCATAAAGGGATACAGATGGTAGGCAGAATGTTCACTTTTTCTTCAGCTGTCATGGTGCCCTTGATTACTGCCACAGGACCATTGAATGTGATTAAAAGGATAATACCGCTCCTCCCCCCCCCACCTTCCCCTGGATTTCCTCCTTGGCGTGGTGTATGTTTTAAGCAGCCGTTCGCTTGTATGATGGTATATCCGGGCACAACGATAGGTGTAGTGTAGCAAGAAAAGTAATTCATAAATCAAGACGACACGATTCCTTTTATCCTTGGTCCAGTCTCGATAATCCAGTGCCCACTGTAATCGAAATGAACAATGGACTTGTATCAACGTGAGAACATGAAGGGTTCCTTTGCTGCGAAGTTTCACGTTCAACAATCATTGCCCAACTGTGTTTTCCGGAACGCTTGTGTCACCGCCAGTGTTCTACTCTGCTGACAGATCCGCCACAGACGGCGGCCTTTCCTTGTCTTGCTGCACAGAGCCGGCAAGCCTTAGATCTTCATATTTTATGGTGGGGCGTGGATGTTCAATAGCTTACAGAGTGCTCGTAATTTCATAGCCCTTCAACCACTATCCTTAAATATTCTCGTCAATAGCATCCGAAAAGACGATCGGCTTCGCCATTTATATGATTGCTCCCAGGAGCCGGGCTATAAAAATCTGCCATTTGTCAAAGCCAGTTATTTCAATTGATTTACATATTTGTGGGCTGTCCCGTCGCTAGAAATATTACCTATTCGTCTTTGCTCCACTTACATACAAAGTAGCTGCAATCAAACTTCCACTATTTGAGAGGGCCTCCATGACAAACGAGTGGTCGTAGGACTATGACACTTTGTGGAAACATTTGTAAGGACACGCGGAAGAGAAATAACGAATAAAACATTGAAAGTAATACATTTTAAATTCCACATGAGAAGATAGCATATGTAGGTGCCCACCGTGTTTACATGTTACAAACGTTGCTCAGTGTTTACGGAAAGATACAACTGAGATTTGACTGTATGATGTGCTTTATTACACGATCCATATTTCAGCCTTAGGCCATTGTCAAGTGTTACAAATGTAAAAAATCGTCATCGTTAAAATATATATGTTCTGTCATAAAAACCTAATGCTTCGTAAGTAAAAGTGAGAACATTTTTGTGATATGTTAACGTTTCTGCGATTTGCATGACTAATTAACATGATAAAGCTGTGAAATAAAATGAATGACCAAATCACAGGTTTACACTTCGTTTCATAGTGAAGTGAAAACCTGTGATTTGTTCATCCATTTCATTTCATAGCTTTATCATGTTACTGAATCATCAAATCGCCAGCCAATTAATATATCACAAAAGTGTCCTCTCTTTTGCCCGTGAAACATCAAGTTTATGTAACGGCGATTGTTGACATTTGTAACGCTTGATAATTGCCTAAGACTAAATCCATAATCGCCAGTAAATTCGAACATCCGAATCATGTTCTTCAACCCCTGTGCGGAAAGAAGACGTCTCCATACTCCATTAACACGTCGATACTCGCGAAGAGCAGCACCACTATTGCTGTTGTTTTGATAAAACAACGTGACGAGTAAAGCCCCGCTCATCTTGTCCAGATCCTTGTGTACTTTCTGCAACTGTAATGCACACTTATACTTGTTTCAACCCTACGACGCCGTACGAGTCCCGGCACCCGACGGCAAGTCGTGACAGTAACGCTACTAACAAAGCAAATCCTGCCGCGCACAGTCTGAACATCATTCCTATAAAGATACGTACCCATATAGTAAATTGTTTTTCTTCTTCACAGGTTCAGTTAGCGAAAGTTTAATTACAACCAGCCGGTATTGCTTATCTCGTCACGCGCCTGCAACGCCACGAGACTGCTTTCTCTCGCGCTGTGGGCAGTAATCATACCTTTCCGGCTCATCCACTTCAGTGAAGAAACTACGTGCCAAAAACGAGACGTCAGTGCATAGTTCAGAGCTAGCTGTATGATTCTTAAAGACAGGAACATGGTATGTATGAACTCTGGAGATACGATAATACAATACAGTACAAAGAAAAGATTACAATCACGAGAAAGTGTTGCCATTTAACAAAACTTTGATTTTTTTTTTTTTTTTTTTTTTTTTGGATGAAGGGGATGGAGGTGAGCGGGAAGTAACCTATTAAGACTGGAAACACTGCGAAACTACTGAACGAAAAACTGAGTAATTTTTATAAAATTGCTTTGTAACGCTTCCGATATTGAAGCATTTTGTTTGCATAGTATTCTCATTTCATAGTTTGTTCAAATAAGGTGTATTCTTATGTGGAAATATATGTTTAACAAAACAGCCATTGAAATTTCAGCAACGAGCAAGAAATACAATAAAAAATAATCTAAAGAAACGTAAAATAGTTCCACACGGAGAAATGTATTTACGTTGCTATCAACGTTTTGCGTATTCCATCCCAGCAATAGTCAGCAATCAGCCGCGCTTTCATTGCTACAGGATGAGAAATTTATGAATTTTCAGAAATAAACGTAAAGAAAGACACCACTTCGAGCAGATATTCAGTATCAGGGCAAGATAACGTTCTTGATTTGTTAGAAGACATGAAGGCAAAATAATTAATGTCCCGTAGAAACGACATGAAAGAAAACACACATATCTAATATTTTCTATGGCACAGCGGAGCATATACATTACCTGAGAGGAGACACTGTGACCTACTAAGTTAAACCGACATTTCGTCCACGGCTATACTGGTGTTTCTTTGATACCGCTAATTACTAAACTGGTTATTTGAAATTTAATGCTTTGAATGTAGTGTGCTATGATGTATCAAAATTACGGAATAATCAAAAAAAAGGAAAATTATAAATTTCGGACGGGTTGCCTTTCTGCAGTAAGAGATTCAACCGCTGTTAACTCCAAAGACGTCATTTATGTGAATAAGAGTGTCTATTATAGCTCGCAATCTCCGAGATACGACTCCCACTACGTCTTGGTAAAATGACGGTGTAACTTCTTTCCATTTTTTAATAAATCTGACAAATAATTCTTGCTACGTTTTCAGGAGCATTGGTACAGTACACAGTGGAAGCAGAAATGGATTCTAAAGGAAATACACTGATGTCAGTGCGTTGTCCAAGGACGTCATTCCCACCAAATTTTCTTAGAACACCAATTCGATAGTCTTTGATTAGCTATCGTGAGATCTGAAGTGACTCAGAAGAGGATATACATCCTGGGATACATAACCTGATGAGACTTTGAGTGAATTCTCGAGCTTTCATTCACAACTCGCATCTTCCTAATGATGTTTTCCTCTAGTAATGCGGTACTGAGGAAAAATGTTTCTTACACTATGCATAAATGAGTAATAAACACCGAAGGAATGGTTCATTTAGGAAAATGTGTAGAGATTTTTTATTTTAAACGGCTGTTGTTGCAGACGGACGATGCTGTGATTTATGCAGAGATATGGAAGGGCATATTTTGCTTTATTATTCCGGTTTGCTCGTTGTGGAACCCGTTTCAAATTCGTATAAGTTTATCGGAGGCACTGACGATTTAAAGAAAAAATGTAGAGAAAAACGAAAGATTGACAGCTCTTTCCTTACACACACTTTGTACCAAATTGTAGAAGTCAGCGAACATATGTGTTTGTTACTACACAAAAGTGAGATAGCTCTTGTCAATTCATTTCTCCTTCACTTTGTATTAAATAATGTAAACACTGTAAAGGGCGAACTAATTGGGGCGAAATATATAGTTTAACTTGCGTCATATGTTCACACAGAGGGCCCGCGACTATTATGTGAGTACTGAGTAGGTCTTCATCGTCACTTCTTGACCGCTATTCATTTGTTACAAACTTACTATCAACATATTCGGGCATAGCCTATCATCAGATAAAAGACCTTCATACAGAGTATCGTGTCAAATGACTGCAATCGTGTTGAGCTATAATGTTAAGTCTGAAATCATCAACACGAGTGAGCACCAACGTTAAATTTGACACGATATTCTGTGTTAAATTCTTTTATCTGATATTTTGCTGGTCATCTCCAACCGAAACGAGTAAATAGATCTAACAACAAGTTGAATGTTCATATTAGTAACCAAAAAGTGGTTTTAAAGACGTGCCCCAGTGTAAATGTCTAGTCTTGGTAAAGCGATCAATTTCGACATACCCCAAGGAAAGCAACATTTGAAGAAAGGACTGAATATTAGGATTTAACATTCCCTAAACGACGGCGGAATACAAGCGAGTATTGAACAATAACAGAATTGTAAGGATCATGGCTTTAGCAAAGATAGCATCCGTATGTACGTCTTAAGCGAATCAATGAAACCACGGCAACTTAATCCTGAATGAGTTGAACCCACTGACTTAGGCAGTGTACCATATAGCTCGGTTGGATATCATGAGATCAGCTTTATATCGAACGTGAGATCAATAGAGTCTAAGATCGCTAGGAGACAAGACGTTTCCTACGAATTTTGACGGATCAATGCCTGTAGAGAATTAACAAAATTGAGGAGCAAATGTTAAATCAACGTGACCAGGCAAAGATTTGAAAGCTACACCTCTGAACAGATCTCCTTTGACTTAAACACTCAGATAATTCGCTCAGTACGATTTTAACTACCGCATTCAATATCAGACGAACAACAAGGGTCTGTAACGCGATACGGTAAAACACTGCCCTCAATGGACAATTTAACTATCGAATTACGGTACCTTGATATCCATTTAAAAGCTTTCGTCCTTAACTGTGTTATCGTCGGACGCTGATTACATATTACCCGGCGGGAATGTTACGCAGACATTCGGTATCCTGGGAATGAACCGTACAGGATGATTTTTACAGTAGGTCATTTTGCTAACTCATTAGCAGCAAAAATGACCCCGGTTTTAATAAAAGCGCTCCTCTAATCTGATACAGCGAGCCATGTTCCATTAGCTTAGCCGCTGCATCGCGTGTACGTCCCATATGCTATAAACACGCCCTGCTGCCTGGAAATCGAAACACAGGCAGTGCGCCCAGCGAGCTGTCACGCACTGTGCACACCTCCCTTCCTCTGAATACACAATCCCACGGCACAAGCGCACGGACGTTATTCCGCTGCTGAATTCTGTACAAATAAAACCTAGTGAAACATACAGCAAGCCACCACACGAAGAAACAAAACGCTTTCCGGCTGATGTCATATGACGTGAATGAAGCTAAATTATTCACGAATACTTTTGTTTCTTGTAATTGTAGACTAAATGGTGTAACTGAAATATAACATGTACTTTTTCAACCAGGACTGTTTCAGGTTATGTGATTTATTCTAGTTACAGGTAGGCCTACATTTGAAATTATTTCATGTATTTATTCTCGGATGCTTATAGCAGACAAGAGATCTGTAGAACGACAGTGAGGATTTACTTCTTTTTCACCAGCGTTTCGCGAGTAAAAAGCTCACAGCGGAACAATATCATTGTTTAAGTTACACGAGACAGAGCAGACTAACAGCCTCAATTATCTACTCACTGACTGACTGTAAAAACCAATTTCATTATTTTGGCCACTGATTGAGTAACTCTCCTCAGAAGCACGACGTGAATACCTATGTACTAATATTCATACAAAATACATGATTCTTATTTCTGTATACTTCCTTTACGCAAAGGACGACTTCCTTCGTTGTCGCGGATTTCGTGCTTACTCAGTCTGACAGTGACTCTTACCAAATACTACCGTACACAAATCTGTGAAAACGGTATGTGAAAATCCTATACATGAGTAATCAAATATAGTTAAATAGTATACGTTGCATGATATTTCAAGAAGCTACAACATAACTTAATGATTGACGTTATTGTTCTTTGAGGAAAGTTCAAAATGGTTCAAATGGCTCTGAGCACTATGGGACTTAACAGCTATGGTCATCAGTCCCATAGAACTTAGAACTACTTAAACCTAACTAACCTAAGGACAGCACACAACACCCAGCCATCACGAGGCAGAGAAAAATCCCTGACCCCGCCGGGAATCGAGCCCGGGAACCCGGGCGTGGGAAGCGAGAACGCTACCGCACGACCACGAGATGCGGACCTTTGAGGAAAGAATAGTGCATAATAATTCTACAATTTTATTGACTTTGCGATAGAAAAAGACCGCTAGGGACCATTTACTTTCCTTGAATATATTTTATTTTCGTTTCTTTAATATGAGAAAACATACCTTAAACCTTCTTGACAAATCAAAGGTAGGACATCATATATCATCTAACGACACGATACTATCTTACAGCTACATCAAATATTTTTACTTTTTATTTTAAAACGTTCAGAGCTTAATTTTGGCACACATAAGAACCATAAAAATATCGATATCGCACTTAATACATTAAGCGGAGAAATACATTAAGGGATGATAAGCCTCTACTCCAACAAAAAAGTAACGCGGTGGGCTATAAACAAGAAACTAAAAAGTAAAAGAAACGGAACTGTGTATAGATCCCTCATTATTTTATTTCCTACGCCAGTTTTTCACTACGAGGCCACTCACTACTACTGTAGTGGCAGAGGGGTGTCACCCGCTGTGGAGTGCAAAAGCGGTATAATTCAGGGGAAGCTAAATATTTAGTTCTTGATTTCATATTACAGGTTCACGCATATTACGATGATAAAGCATTTCCTCCCTTTTATCGTGACAAAGATCCTGTCGATGATAAGCTCCTCCAACGGATATGATTAGAGGAAAGCGGAGAAAATTGATCACATACTGTATATGCCATTAAACCCTACTGCAGCATAGAAACAAGTCATGAAAAAAGCCTGCATAACAGTACGATGTTTCCAACACCTTTTCGTTTTACCAATACCTGTTAGTGATTGAATGAAACGTTTGTAGCTTTCGCACTCTGTTATTTATTAGCTATGCCTTTCTTTGTGTCTCCTTTAGAGTTAACGCATTTGCCATTTACAGCACCATGCGAGCGCACATATTTAGCTGCTGTAACCAAACATCACAACTACTAAAAAGATCATGTTACCACACATTTGTCACGCTCCATGCGATCGCTGTTAAATGGGGTAGCTTTCATCATCAGCTCTCATATTAATGGCAGTGAAATCCCGAATTTAAGCAGGGAAGCGAAGAGCAGCATCGAAGAGACAGGTAATTGGTATCTGTACTTATAAAGTAAGTTTAAAGTGATGTCAAGATAAAGCTACTAATCACGAAAAATTATGAAGTAAATGTGTTCAGCAGCATAGCAAGCATTGACATGTTTAATATTTGAATCACATGATGGTAAGCATTTTTAAATTCACGAGGGTTTATTTGCACGAATGAACATGTGTTACTTAAATTATTATAAATTTAGTTCATATTCATTGCTGTATTTTAGGGGATACATTGCAACTTCTTGACTTGTAGAGTATGCGGTGTGTGTGTGTGTGTGTGTGTGTGTGTGTGTGTGTGTGTTACTGTTTGTGTGTCTACGTGACTTGTAACCGGCTGTAATCTGTCGTTGTGATGTGGGAGAGAGTCGCTTTGATCAGTTAGGGCAGCTTAAGTAGGAAGGACAGAAAGAGAACGGATTTTACCTCAACCTAATAGTGTAACGTGATACGCTTCCAAGCCTCTGGGCCACTTGTGTGTGGTACATTAAAGTTCATGATGCAACCTGACACCCAACCATAGCACTCGAGCAGTTGCATGACATAACAATGGTGGGTAAATTAAAGCCTCCTCCATCTCTCTCCCTCCCTTCCCCCCAACGATCCATGCCAATAGGAACACTTATGTGAAGCTCCTTCCCCCCTCCCACACTTTTGTTACTAGAACAGTTGTGCAACGCTTATCATTTATGCTGTGTACCCTGTAGTGTTCAGATCATCAGCAGAAGGGTTATCCTACTTCAAAGTAGCAGGAAATATTACTATAATTTATGAGATAAGACACTTTTAAATTACAGTGCGTGACTAGGGAGCAACTGAATAACCATGATTTAATGACGACATGGCATTTCCTGCAAAATGGCGAATAATATTAACATACTTTGTAACGTTACATGCGTTGACGTGAGACTGTGTGCCTAGGTGCGGCTGAATTATTATAATAGTATCATAACGTACTCTGGAAAATGATGGAAAATATTAACATAATATATGACATAAGATACTTTGGCATTACATTGTATGACTGTCGTCCTGCTGAATTAATATAAATTAATGATTTCCTGACTTTTTTGTAAATGAGCCAAGGTGTAACCACCTCCCATTGCTATTAACAATTTTGTATGTTTCTTAACGATTTTATTAAAATACACCCTTTTGAAAATCATCGACGAAAGCTGCATCTGAATACAAAAATGAACAAATAGCACAGTGAGATATTTATACAGCTACACCGATATCACACGTTGAAAAATGAATACAGATCGATATTTTCACAGATATAGCAATATCGCACATATAGCAATATCCCACATTAAACAAGTACTGCAATACATTATGTAACAAGAGTTACGCTCCTGCAAGCACACCAACTTGTGATAACATCTCTCCTTTGGAATTTACAATTGTGGGGTAGTTCTACCGATTTTCTATCAGTATTCCAAAACACATACGAAAATACGTGATTTTATACCTTACAATAGACTGTAGATGACACCACAGCAAAGTTAGCGATTGGTCATTCGAGACAGTAACATACACTGCCAATGTATGGGACTATTGAGGGACTGATTCAACGTAACTGTGGTACCGTAGTTGTACATAAAGTAAGCAACAATGAATAACGAATGGAAAAGATAATGAAAGATGTATTATTACTTAAATCCTCATTCAATTTTGTGCCCATAAATGTCACTTACTGTTGCATATTTTATGTAAGTTATGTTTACTCTTAGACTGCAATTTCAAACTTTATTATGAAACTACAAACAATGCCGCTGGAGGAACATCCGTAACTGAGCATTATAGTAGAGGTATTTAACCTCTGCTCTACTGTGAAATTACTAAAGTCACTAGAATCATCATACAATAATAATTAAAAAAACGTTATCTCCTGAGTAAGTGGTAATATGGTGAAAATGTAAGAATATTTCAGACATTACCGTCTCAAACAGCCCATCATAAGTCATAATCAAGACCCTGTTTCTTTTCCACAAATGGTTATTTTCACACTTAATATTTGTGTTGCAGAAGTGATGTCCTACGACTACTTCCTAATATTCAAGTAATGTAAACATTGTATGTGACACTGTAAATGCTATGTAAAAGTCTGTTTCCAGGAACATATTACCAGGCGTTGGGCAAGAACACAGTATTTACTGCATTGTCTTCCGTCATTGTGGAACGTCTAAAATAGGAAATTCCAGGTTTTCAGGGATGACAGGATAACAACAGAATTCATAGACCAGCGTTTTGCTCTGTAAGGGTGAGCACGGAATATCATGAGGCGGATTAATATCAAGGTACAGTGATATAATTACCCTCTCAGAGGACACGTGGCTGACGGCACGCCCAACCAACTAATCTGCTCCCAGCGTTATGTCAACGCGTGGCATGACACCCATGACTAGGCCCTCATGCAGAATTTCATAAATGAGCTGAGTGCCTCCACTGAAAAACAAAGACGTGTGAACACTACATACAGCCACGCCTGATGATCTACCGGCGGCGAAGACTTCGGTGACAGAGCTCAGCGGTCCTGTGTAACAAGTCGAACAGCCTATGTTACACAGTCGCCAGGTATGTTAACTTTTTCCCAAGGTTCGACACTGTGGAACCGCTCAGGAAAGACTGTGAACGCGGTGAACCCTCACTAAGTTGCTACCGGCTACACTAACCACAGAAATGCGTGCGTAAAAGCACGCTGAGTTTGCATCAGATGTCCGCAAAACCCGCAGATTGTAAGCGGATCGCCTCTTAGCTGCGTTCCAGCTCACCCTCGGTCTCCTTAGCTACACAGGACACGAAGATGCCATGAGGCGACGCTGACTGCTCCCAATGGACAAAAGTACGTTCTTTTGTCCTCTCCAACGTGTTGTACCAATAAGCAGTTTTGCTGTAATCAATCTATCTTGCTGCAGCCACTTTCATCTCCATCGGACTTCTGATTTCCTCACCTACTGGTCGAGCACTCAGTGTCTGGGAAGGAGAGCAATTACACCATCCTGACAGAGCAAAACGACGCTCTCGCATCTGCCATCGACTGACTATGGAAATGGCCCAATACAGTTGGTGTCAGAAGTGGCACCATCCTACATCTGAAGTCAGAAGGGACGGTGGACGCCACACTATTTCAAATGGAGTCGTTCTGTCGACGGATTGACTGGAGCCAGGATAACGCAGTCGACAGGCAGGCCAGACGAAGAAACGCTACCAGCATGAGACAGCGATCGCTGCTTCAACACCAGCATTCAGTACATCTACATCTACATCATACTCCGCAAGCCATTTAATGGTGTGTGGCGGAGGGTACTTTCGATACTACTATCTGATGCCTCCAACCCTGTTCTACTCGTGAATAGTGCATGGGAAGAATGATTGTCGGTATGCCTCTGTATTGGCTCTAATATCTCGAATTTTCTCCTCGTGGTCAATACTCAAGATGTATGTGGGGGGAATTAATATATTGTCTTACTCCTCCTGAAAAGTGCTGTCCGGAAACTTCAATAGTAAATCTCTCCGTGTTGCACAACATCTCTCTTGTAACGTCTGCCAGTGGAGTTTGTTTAGCATCTCCGTAACGCTCTCTCGCCAGCTAAACGATCCCGTGACGAAACGTGCAGCTCTTCGTTGGATCTTCTCTACCTTCTCTGTCAGTCCTACCTGATAGGGATCCCAGATAGATGAACAATACTCAAGAATCGGGCGAACAAGCGCCTTATAAGCCACTTGTTTCGTGGATGAGTTACATTTCCTTAAGATTCTTTCGATGAATGTGAGTCTTGTGTCTCCTTTTCCCAGTATCTGGTTTATATGGTCATTCCACTTAAGGTCGCTCAGGATAGTTACGCCTAGATGTTTTACGGCGGACGCTGTCTCCAGCTGTTTGTCATCAAAAGTGTAACTGTACAGTAGTGGATTTCTTTTCCTATTTAAGCGCAATATGTTACATTTATTTACGTTCAGGCTCAATTGCCAAAGACTACACCATTCATCAATTCTCTGCAGGTCGTTCTACAAATTGTTACTATCTTCTGGCGTTGCTACTTTGGTATAAACAACTGCATCATCTGCGAATAGCCTTAAAGAGCATCTGACGCTTTCTACTCGATCATTTTATATAGAGTGAACAGCAACGGTCCTATCACACTTGCCTGTGGTACTCCGGATATTACGTTTAACTGTGTCGATTAAGTTACGTTAAGAGCGACATGCTGAGTTCTATCTGCAAGAAAGTCTTGAATCTATTCGCAGGTCTCTTCCGATACTCCGTAAGCTCGTATTTTTCACATTAAACGGCAATGTGGGATGGTGTCAAATGCCTTACTTAAATCAAGGAACTCGTCATCAGCCTGATCGCGTTTGTCTACTACGCTGTGGATCTCATGGAGGAACAGAGCGAGCTGAGTTCCGCAGGATCTCTGTTTGCAGAATCCATGTTGATTGATCTCACAGCTTTACTTCTGCCAGTACCCCGTCTCCTACCTTCCAAACTTTACAGAAGCTCGATTCGCAGGGGAGCTTTTTACTCATAACGCTTCACAACACCTTACTTTCACTTCTGTTTCTCAGCTACAATTTTTACTTCTCTTGAATCTGAGATGAAGTGCTCTTTGTCTATATAGCGCTTTTCTAACACGCCTGTTAAACCATTGTGGATCTTTCCCATTCCTTAAAACCATACTCGGAACATACTTGACGAGGCCATATTGAACGATACCTTTGAATTTTTTCCATGTGTTCTCCACATCCTTGTCCTCATCACCAAATATTTAATGGTGACTGCTGAGATATTCTGAAATTTGTATCCTGTCACCCTTGCTGACCTTTCTTAACATTCCCTGTAGGACCCGTCGTCATAGATGCTGTCACAACCTTATCATTACTTACACATTCCTCTACGTTACGTGATTCGCTAGGTTCAGGTCTGTTTGTTGCCACGAGGTCTAAGACGTTACCCACACGAGTTGGTTCTCTAACTATCTGCTCAAGGTAATTTTCGGACAAGACATCCAGGACAATGCCACACGATTCCCTGTCTCTAACATCAGTTTTGATGGCATAACACTCCCAATCTACACCTGACAAGTTGAAGTCACCCCCTATTACAACGGCGTGATCATGAAAATTACTAATGATATTCTGCAAGCTCTGTCTGAAGCGCTCTACAACTACGGATCTTGACCCGGGTAGTCTCATTACTTTTTACCTTTCTTTGATACTCAATTTCACCCAGATTAATTAACACTAGGAATCCGTGATAACTTCGCTAGATTTTATTGAATTTTTTACTGCAATAAACACGCCACCACCATTGGCGACTACGTATTCTTACGATAAACATTCCAGTCTGAACTTTGGATTTCGTTGTCATTGACGTCTGATTACAACCAGCTCTCTGTTTCCAATACTAACTGTGTATTATAACCTTCAAAAAGTGAAACTAATTCTGGGACATTTCCTTCGATGCTCCTGCAGTTTACTAAAATCATATTAATCTTACTATCTCTGATCTGCGAGGACCAAGATTCTCTGAGGTCGCTGTGGCTGATTTAACAGGCAAATAGTGTTTGCTCACAAGGAAGGTGTCCTCTAACATTAAAATGCCCCATGTGCAAGCCACACGTACTCCGTTACCCTAGTAGCCGCTTCCTGCGTGAAGTGCACGCCTGACCTAGTAAGGGGAACCCTACAATAGTGCCTCCGATAGCGGAGGTCGAGAAATTCGCATCCGATACCATCGCAGAGCCGTCTGAGCCTCAGGTTTAGACCTTCCACTCTGTTTGAAACCAGAGTACCGAGATCAGCAATGGGTACGATGCTACAAATAGACAGCTTAGCCTGCGCCCTGCTTACGTTGCTAGTTGCCTTCACCAAAATAGCCAGCTGCCGAAAGGAGCCGAGGATGGTCTCAGAACTCAAGCGGCAGGCGTCATTCGTGCCGACATGTGCCGCTTCATGCAGCCGGTTGCACCCGGTGCGCTCGATAGCCGCCGGCATGGCCTCTTCCACATCATGGATGAGACCTCCCGGCAAACAAACCGAATGCACAAAGGAATTATTTCTCACCTTGCCTGCTATCTCCCTGTGGGGCTCCATCACCGACCAAACATTGGAGCCTCCAATGACTAGCATACCCACTCTCTGTACTTGTCCGGACTGGGCAGTAAAATCGACCGCAGTCCCACCGGGAGAGGCATCCCGTGCTGGCTCAGAGTTATCATCAACACTGGGAAGCATCTCGTACCTGTTGCTAAGACGTAGGGAGCCAGCTGCACGGCCGGTTCCGTTTTTCGCCTTCCTCCCAGTGACACGCGAACCCACCACTGTCTGCCACCCACTCTGGAGTGAGGACGGACCGATCAGATGTTGCGTATCGGAATCCTCAGTAACGTCCGGGCTACCAGTGGATTCCAGTGACACCAAAGGTGTCGCAGGTCTCGTCACTGTCACCCCCCACGTCACCGCAACTTCGAGCATTAGCAAGAAGCTTGTCGCCGGCAGCCACAACTCTCGTTGTGTCCACCCACAACAAGCACAGTCCTAGCCATATCGTACTGTGTATAAAATAGATATAAGTACCTTCTAGACAAGTGCAAGTAACTGCGAGTTTAGGTCACAACGTGGATTTGTAGAATAATTTTCTTTTTCTTTCTCATCTCTCTTCCTTTGCTGTTATTGTACAAATATTGAACGAAGGTGTGACTTTCCCAACAGTCTTAGCGTTAGTAGAGGTAGTGGCTTTCCTCAATGAAAAATGGTTGGTATTCAAAACAAAGATAATATATTATTGATGTTGTAAGGTGTCAGGCAAATCCAACACCTCCCATGAAAACCCTGACACGATAAGCAAATCCAGTAGTATGTCACATAGCTCCGAATAAATCGTGACATTAAATTAACCAAAGTAATACGAGTAACGAGTGAGCAAATGGAATACCACAGACTAACACAAGAATGCCTAAATGCATGTCATACCTTCCCACCGTGGGACAGACACAGTTCCGAGGGGAGAAACGAGAACAGAAGCCGAGAGCAGAACAGTGTTAAGCTGGAAGGCCCTACGATAAGGGACGGACGGACACCCACATCGCCAGCTAACCACTAGGACCACACCACCCGCAAGTTTTAGCGTGAGACTTTTTCGCATCTCTGTTACATCAGGACCACCCCCTAGCCCATGTTAAAAGCTAGAGCCCTCCAGAAGAACAGTATAGATCTTACGATAACGCTAAAAGGACCACACCAGTTGCAGGTTTTAGCGTGAGACTTTTTCGTGTCTCTGTTACGTTGCAAACTTTAAAAACATTGCCCCACCACGAAAAGTATAACGTTTCTCATTGGATAGATAGAATTTTTGTAGGCGGAGCTTAAGGTTAACATTGAGACCCTGATTGGTCAGATGAAAACACAGCCAGATAGTTTTTCTTAAACCAACTTCGGTAAATTGTAGTAAGGAGAAGTTAGGAGAGAGTTAGTTCCGAGACGGCGAGGTGAGCGGAGCTGTGCTGCCCGCCGCCCCCTGACGAACACTGACAAGGTAATGAACGCACGCGATGCCGCATTTTTGAGCGCATAAGGCTTCACTCAGAACTGCGGAAGTCTCATCTGTTACATCCCCTTTTTGCGTAATACTAGTGTCGATCGTCAATTAAAGCTCATGGTGTTCACATTTGCCACTTGAAGTAAAAATCTGAAACGCGATGATTTTTCTGTTATATGGTTATTGAGAAGCCACATCAGCCACTGTAATTTACGACAAGTTAGATAAATAATTAAAGATAATTGAGGGTCACTGTAGACCATTTTGATAGTTTTCTCTTTTGTGAAACTTAATTTCAACCTAGATTATAGATGTGATATGGCATAGGTCATCCTTCGATCCATTGTAGAACTTGGAAACCCATTCAGGGAACATTCGTTCACATTTTTGTTGAACACAGTTGGTTTTTACCATCCTGTATTAAAACATTTCCTTTTATCAATAGTACAATTTATAAATGATGTTTTGTGAATAGAATAAAATTTCCAATGGTAAACTTAACTGCTTTTTCGACGTTATTTTACCAGATAACTAAAAACAGGAAAGCCTTGAACCCCTTCCACTAAATTTAGTTAGTATTAAGATTCTTTTACAGGGAGTGCAGTGGAGCTCACGCTGAAATCGTTAAGTATTTGGTTGTATCATCGCTAGTCTCACTGAACTCTTCTGAATTCTACATGCCATGTGTGGTCTGGCGTCTCCTTACCAGCAACAGGTCCCAGGTTCAAACTAGTCAGTTGCCTAAAAAACACGCTCAGAGCGTCGTTGCGCGAAAGTGGTAGGGAGACACGATATAGAACAAACAGACACCACGCAGAATGTTAGAATGTGGTTGGACTGGTAACTTTAAACGTGACAGTATAAAACACTGCTGTGTAAACAGATGGGACGCTAAGAGCATGTGTGTTGGCAGAACTGGGGCTGATACAACGGAAGGTTTGTGCCACATCATTAAACAGAAGTGCAAGTACAATTGGCCTCGTGCAGTGTCCCAATAAATTTAATCACAGAAATGTGTGTGCGGAACTAGTTGTAAACTGTGGCTTGACCAACTACATAGAACACAGAACGTATAGTTTTTTGGTAGATATAGAATCTGTCACCCATGGCGACTTAAGGGATACTGTCTCGCTGCTGACTGGCTAGTATAAGTAGGGGTAAATTTATTTGCTAGGTTCCACATATATGAACTTCTGAGTCAGTGGGAGAGACATTTGGGGTTGCATGAAAGTGCTTCCTCATGTTATCAACAGAGATGACGTCATCCTTGGGCTGCATTTTCTATTTGTCATCCCCTTAAAGTACATATGACTCAGCGCTTGTTAGAGCTAGATGATAAATCATTCCATATAGGTGCTACCACCGGAAAAACTGAACTACCGCTTGGGATGGCTCTAAGCCTTGGGAAGCCATCTAAAATGTGTACATTCTCGTAGAGTCGACTCGCAGGATACAATGCTACACGATAAAGAGAAGCTACACTTAAGCGCGAAAGGAACTGGTATAGGCATGCGCATTCAAATACAGAGATATATAAACTGGAAGAGTAAGGTGCTGCGGTAGGCAACGCCTATATAAAAAATGTGTCTGGTGCAGTTGTTAGATCGGTTACTGCTGCTACAATGGCAGGTTATCAAGAGTTTGAACGTGCTGTTATAGTCGGCGCACGAGCGATGCGACACAGCATTTTAGAGGTAGCGATGAAGTGGGGATTTTATCTCGCGACCATTCCACGAGTGTACTGTGAATATCAGGAATCCGGTAAAACATCAAATCTCCGACATCACTGCTGCCGGAAAAAGATCACACAGGGACGGGACGAACAACGAGGATCATTTAACGTGACATATGTGCAGCCCTTCCACAAATTGTTGCAGATTTCAATCCTGGGCCATCAGCAAGTGTCAGCGTGCGAACCATTGAATGAAACATCATCGATATGGGCTTTCGGAGCCGAAGGCTCTCTCGTGTAGCCTTTATGACTGCACGACACAAAGCTTTGCGCCTCGCCTGGGCCCATCAACACTGAAAATGTACTGTTGATTACTGGAAACATGTCGCCTGGTCAGGCGAGTCCCGTTTCAAATTGTATCGAGTGGATGGACATGTATTGGCATTGAGACCTCATCATGAGTACATGGAGCCTGCATGTCAGCAGGGGACTGTTCACACTGTTGGAGGCTCTGTAAAGGTGAGGGAACGTGTGCTGTTTGAGTGATATGGGCCTCCTGATACTCCTAGATACGACTCTGATAGCTGACACGCACGTATGCGTCCTGTCTGATCACCTGCATCCATTCATATCAATTGTACATTGCGACGGACTTGGCCAATTCGAGCAGGACAATTGCTACCGAGTGGCTTCAGAAACACTCTTCCGAGATTAAACACTTCCACTGGCCACCAAACTCCCCAGACATGAACATTATGAAGCATATCTGGGATGCCTTCCAACGTGCTGCTCAGAAGAGATCTCCGTCCCCTCGTACTATTACGGATTTATGGACAGCGCTGCAGGATTCATGGTGTCAGTTCCCTTCAACACTACTTCAGACATTAGTCGAGTCCATGCCACGTCGTGTTGCGGCACTTCTGCGTGCTCTCGGTTGCCCTACACGATATTAGGCAGGTGTACCTGTTTCTTTGGCTCTTCAGTGTAGTTTGGGTATATGTTGGTGCAGATATAGCAGTCAATACTCTGCCTCAGGTAGAAATTAAAAACTGGATAAGGCACAATTTTTCGTTGAGCATAGCATACCTTATGCTACACAAAGTTGTGTAGTCCCTGGTAGCAGGGACGTTTTTGGATCAGGAAAAATATAGTTATCAAAAGGTTCAAAAGTTGCACTGACAGAGACAGTCAAAGATATGAGAGGGTAAGTAGTAGCATAGATTACCTCTAATCTGGGACGGTCTGATCTTACATTTGCAGGGGAAGGATAGGGAAGAAATAGAGGAATTTTTGATATAGTATGTGAAGTTTTGATCTGTTTGGATCACTACTGGCGACTCCAGCAATATAGCATAGGATTTTAACTGGGAATGAAAGACTGGTGTACATCAGACCATTTCGTATTCCACATCACTTCAAATTTGTATTAGAGGATTTCATAACTCTGCAGCTCTGTGACAGGGTTATAGAAAAAAGCACACCATGTGAGTGAGTAGATGAGACTTTTGGGGCTGTGTGGAAATGACTCCATAGTTGGCAACAGCTTCGATGTCATACTCGGGCTGGAATTTCTCGTTTTTCATCTCCGTAAGGCCAGTTGACACTATGCTTGTTAAAACTGGATAATAAATCATTCCAATTAGGTGCTACCACCAGAAAAACCGAACTACCGCTAGGTATAACTCTAGAACTCGGGAAGCCACCTAAACTGTTTGTACATTCTCAAACCTAGGGGTGCAGCTGTGGAAATTATATCCAGGAAAGTATGGATAGGAGTAAGGTATACCGATTTTGTTGTGATTATTGCTATCGAAATTGGCCGATGGTCACAGACATGTTTCCAATATCAAATGTCACAGAAATGTTGGATAAACTAGGGAAATGCCATTATCTTCCAACAAATTTATCTGCAAAGTAGATTCCATCAATAGGAAGAAAAATGGTAGAGCAGCCTAAGAAGGCATTCACAGTTTCATATGGGCCTTGCCGCTTCTGGCGAATGCCATTTGGAATGAGAATTTCTGCGACGGCGTTCTAGCATCAGTTACATGAAGTACTACAAGGCCTAGAACCAGAGAGTGCACATATACTTAGACGACATTGTACTGTTCCCCAAGTACATATGCTGCACATAACCCATTGATGGGACATATTCAGTCGTCTATGAGCAGCACAGCTAACCCTGAACTTGAAAAAGAATCAATTCATATTAAAGGAAGTTCACTGTTTATGCCACTTAAGAGGTCAGGATGCAGTGCAAACTCACACCAGACTTGCGTGAGGCAAACGAAAATTATCTACTCCTTACATGATAAAGTGACTGCAGCTCTGTTTAGGTTTTCGCAACTGTTATAGATCGTTTCTGCCCCATTTTGTGGATGTTGAAAGGACCCACATACTCTTTTAAAGATTTGGCGTATGCCAGTAGTATAGCAAGGAGAGAACAAGGGCAAATAACTATCAGATAACTATCTTATCTCAAGGTCATGGTGTAACATAATACCCCCCCCCCCCCCTCCCATGCCTCCGGGACTCTTACAGGTTGTACCTTCAAGGTCAGGAGGCAACCTGATACCTATCACATATCTTCTCCTTCTGCCAACCATGCAGGTAGGGCAGTTCTATGTGGTAGAATAAAATTAAGTATACACTCTGTTACCTAGCCTACAGGTCTCAGGTAATTGGATGACATAAAAATAGCAGAAGAATGAAGGTCGTCCATTCCCTTACCCTCTACCTCCCTCCCCCCATTGATTTACAACAACAGGAAGATTGAAATGAAGCCCTTCCCCAAACTTTCATTACAAGAGAAATTGTGTCGTTTGTGCACCATAGTGAGCTGATCATCGTCAGCTGAGTTATCCTACTTAAATGTGGCAGGAAATATTACAGTAATTTATCAGGTAAGACAGTTTGGCATTACAGTGTGTGATTGTGGCATGGCTGAATTATTATCATTTAATGATTTGATGACATAGTATGAAAAGTGGTGGGAAATATGAACACAATTTATTATGTAAGATTTCTTGAATGATGGTGTGTGGCTGGGTGATGCTGAATTATAATAAATTAGTGACATCGTGACATTTTTCCTTTAAGCACACCAAAGTACGAGCACCAACCACTGCTGTTTACAGTTTCTTACATTTTTGGCCAATTATACACGAATTCACGCTTTTCAAAATTGTCAACCAATTATGAATGTAAATACAACAGTGAACAGTGAGCACAGTGCAACATTTAAACGTTCACGCGATATCCCACCTTAAACAGTTAACACAGTGCTGTATTTACGCTGCCATACCTCAAGTTAAACAGTTTTTGCTATACATTATTTAACAACAAATATGCTCTTGTCAAGTACGAAAACAACGTTATAGTTGCATTATGTATCTATTATGTCACTGTAAGACTACCACTAGTAGACACGTAAATAATGGCGCGCAAATATATGTACGCGCACAGCGCATCACAAATTTTTCCCCACAAGTGCTGTTAACTGAGTACAGACACGCGCTTTATTTGAAAACAAACAAATTAAAATAATGAGTGTTATCCCATTTGTGCTGAGTGATGGCTGAGTGAAAATCGACTGCCACAGCAACTCATAATACACAAGGCACCTTCCACCCATGCTAGAATCTCCAAATGTGACAACAGTCAACTGGTCGTAACAAGCAACTCATGCCAGTTACCAAACGCCACAGCATTCCTCACACTGATAATGTTACTCGAAAAAGAGAAAGAGTCACCAATGGACAGCATGCCTTGACTCATGGAAATCACACGCCACAATTCTACCAACCACAAATGACCAATGGCCACATGTCAGCACAAATATGAAAATGCTTATCAAATGGACGCCAGCTGAAGCAGCGGATCATGATAAGCCACAAGGCCATTGCATATAGACACAAGCAGCAGAGGAGAATGCAAGCTGCATTAACTGCTCTAATATTTCCAGTAATGACTTGATATTAACAATCAGTCACTTTGACATACACCTAACACTAGCAAAGTTCTCATGTACGGCAATAATTTCTCTCAAGTCCACTGCACTAACGAAATGTTCTGGGACATTGGTGATGACAAATATACAATAAATTTTTCTATGGTGGCAACATGACCACAAATAATCATTATGGAAAGGTGAAATTTGCGTTTGTTCACGTATATTGTGTTAAATATGATTGCTGTGACAGAAGTCATTGCTCAAAATGTTTTCTCAGGCTGGTCCCTACGATGTATTGCCATATCTTGTTACCTATGAGGAAAAAACGGAAGCCAAAATAACTAATAAAATTTTAATTATCTTTCAATAAGACTGTGGCTCTTTGTGTAATTTTTTTCCCTCTTACATTTCCTGCACACATGGAGTTGATAGTTCATTGAGATAGTCTTTCGTTACAGACAATTATCATAGAGTTTGGACGGGATCGCCATTTGAGTGTAAAAAAAGCTGATGCAGACGTATCTTAGTAAGTACTGGTAAGTTTACAACACAGATTGTGTGGTTTCATTACCCAATCTTTTGAGTACAGTTACTTTCTCGTAATGTCCCATGACACCTTGTATTTCCGTTTAATCAGAGACATTAATTTTCACCCAAACCGTCGAGCAGTACTCAAGAATGTTGTAGGACTTCAATGTAATCAGTAAATACAGCGGAGGGATGGCATCACATAAATATGCAATAACAGTGAATAGATTTGACGTTCTAAAGACGACACTGCCACTGTCCCCTACATGTCACATCAGCAATAAGTGTAGGGAAGTAGGGAAGCACTGGAAATAATTTGGAAGAAATATGAAACCTATGACTATGTCATATAAAGTGAATTTGACCAACATAGAAATGCGTGTTTTAGTCGACCAAGATTCTCGACTACTGCATGACCTTCAATGGATACAATCCAAGACTTTGGTGGGAATTTTTAAAGGAATTTCGATGTGCGGCTACCTAACATCAGGCCATGACTTATAGGTACAAGAGGGAGACTATTATGGAGGCGGTAATGTTATTCACACCCCATAATCATTACAAAGACGTGTGGAAGCCATAGCTCAGCTTGTATGGTGCCAGATTACAAGCAGAAAAATAGGTTACTTCCATTACAATACCACAACTGAAGGTAACAGATTCAAATGAATTCATACAAGATGTAGGTTACCGGTCATCTAATTGGCGAGGTTGTAATGACCACTTATAGTCATCTTTATTACTAAAATTATCAGCGAATGCTATTTCTTGACGTTTGCCTAATTTTAACCCAGTTATTATATTTTTATCCACTTTTTCTGTTGTCCTCTGTGGCAGTGGCCGTGGTGGAAAATTCACTGCTTGCGACACATATGGAGGATTTCCCAAAAAAACACTGACAAGTTTCACAGAGAGGTTACTTACACTAAATCAAAGAAAAAAAGTCTAGTAGACATGGGCTCTAAAAAGCATACCTTAAATGCTATGAGCACTTGTTCATCTTTGATACTATAAAGCAGATCACTTCTGCAAGAATTTTGATTTCCATATTTTGGGAGGAGGTAGTATTAACAAACAAGAAGAAAATATCTAGTAAACATAGGCTCTAAAATGTATACTTGAAAAGCTATGAGCACTCGTTCAGTAGAAGAGATGCGTTTCACATCTGCGAAGATGAGCTAGTGCTCATAACTCTTAAGGTATGCATTTTAGACCCTGTGTTTACTGTACATTTTTTCTTGTTTTTGTGTGAGGGACCTGTCCCTGAAGTTTGTCGGCGTTTCTGGGAATTCCTTTAGAACTTACTGATTTTCACGTGAAACTGAATTTGAAGGAGGGTGATCTCATGTGCATGTACTTCCAAAAAAAGACAAACAAATGATAAATATCATGCAGTTTACTATATGCATATTAGTTTACGTGATATTTCGGACACTGGGTACATTGAAGATAATTTCGTGGTTTAGTTGTTGTGCATACTTTATATTACTTTAGAAATACACATTTGCAGTTCAGTGGAGGCCGCCAGAGATGCTGTCTGTGTAAGTCCTCCCCATATCACATCACTGCTGGTAGGTAAAGTTGCCTCAGATAACACTGCTGACCGAGCGAGGTGGCGCAGTGGTTAGCACACTGGACTCGCATTCGGGAGGACGACGGTTCAATCCCGTCTCCGGCCATCCTGATTTAGGTTTTCCGTGATTTCCCTAAATCGTTTCAGGCAAATGCCGGGATGGTTCCTTTGAAAGGGCACGGCCGATTTCCTTCCCAATCCTTCCCTCACCCGAGCTTGCGCTCCGTCTCTAATGACCTCGTTGTCGACGGGACGTTAAACACTAACCACCACCACCATAACACTGCTGAGCAGCTCTGGCCAGTGAGTACACTAGCAGTGAGCGCTCGTCGGCATCCTATGGTTTAACAAACACTGCTGTGTATTATTCAAACAAAGAAATACATCTTCCAGACAAACATGATTGAGGAAAGGTTATAATCTATATTCTGTCTGCATACAGCTATTGGTTATTTACATGCAAGGTATATGTAAATCTAAGTTATGAATCCGATTCCATTCCTCTGCTACGATACTGGACATTATTCATAATAAAATTGCATTCCAAGATAGGGATAAGTTGTACGTGACATAGAAAACTGTAGTTTTTTAATGGAACATTTGGTAATGGCAGGAGGCACTACCTGACAGCAAAAATCCCGTAATAGAAGGCGAATGACAGGTGTAGTATGGACAAAATTTTGGTGGAAATCTGTGTTACATATCTGATTCCATTGCTCAGCTTGTTGTTGTTGTTGTGGTCTTCAGTCCTGAGACTGGTTTGATGCAGCTCTCCATGCTACTCTATTCTGTGCAAGCTTCTTCATCTCCCAGTACGTACTGCAGCTTACATCCTTTTGAATCTGCTTAGTGTATTCATCTCTTTGTCTCCCTCTACGATTTTTACCCTCCACGCTGCCCTCCAGTACTAAATTGGTGATACCTTGATGCCTCAGAACATGTCCTACCAACCGATCCCTTCTTCTAGTAAACTTGTGCCACAACCTCCTCTTCTCCCCAATTCTATTCAATACCTCCTCATTAATTATGTGATCTATCCATCTAATCTTCAGCATTCTTCTGTAGCACCACATTTCAAAAGCTTCTATTCTCTTCTTGTCCAAACTATTTATCGTCCATGTTTCACTTCCATACATGGCTACACTCCATATAAATACTTTCAGAAACGACTTCCTGACACTTAAATCTATTCTTGATGTTAACAAATTTCTCTTCTTCAGAAGCGCTTTCCTTGCCATTGCCAGTCTACATTTTATATCCTCTCTACTTCGACCATCATCGGTTATTTTGCTCCCCAAATAGCAAAACTCCTTTACTACTTTAAGCGTCTCATTTCCTAATCTAATTCCCTCAGCATCACCCGACTTACTTCGACTACATTCCATTATCCTTGTTTTGCTTTTGTTGATGTTCATCTTATATCCTCCTTTCAAGACACTGTCCATTCCGTTCAACTGCTCTTCCAAGTCCTTTGCTGTCTCTGACAGAATTACAGTGCCATCGGCGAACCTTAAAGTTTTTATTTCTTCTCCATGGATTTTAATACCTACTCCGAATTTTTCTTTTGTTTCTTTTACTGCTTGCTCAATATACAGATTCAACAACATCGGGGAGAGGCTACAACCCTGTCTCACTCCCTTCCCAACCACTGCTTCCCTTTCATGTCCCTCGACTCTTATAACTGCCATCTGGTTTCTGCTCAGCTTAAGTACTGGCTATTCGTCATAAACAAATTGAATTTCAAAATTTGGATGGTGTGTACTATACCATGGAAGACTGCAGTTTCTTATGGAACATTTGTTAATAGTGGGATGAAGTACCAAACAGCACAACTCTACCAGAAAAGGAGTGATTGCTATACATAATATAACTTGTAAGATACTCCACTAAAAATGGGGGCTGACAGGCCTAGTGTAGGCCCTAACACATGTGAAGTTAGTATTACACACGAGTGCTACATTATAGTTAAGAAAACATATTTTTCTCAATACAGGACCCTGTTAAAGTTCTGTAACACATCGAAATTGAATATGGAGACGGAAAATACAGCATTTCATTTTAAGTGTGGCAGTTTCAAAAGACACACAACCGTTTTGTGGTCCACCTCAAAATAAGATTAAGGTCTGAATATTAAAGTTGTTGTTGTGCAATTACTATTACGCATACTCATTACATGTATGTTTTGGTAGTAGCAGCATTAATGGTTGATAGAATCTTTATCACAACTGTAATCCGTATGCAGTCTATGACATCTTCCCTGTCAGCTTCTCTGACTTCCAGGCCATAATTATTAAAGTAAAAGTTGTGTCTCGTTCAAAAATAATTCATGGACGATACTGCAAATTAAATTGTGACAATGCTCCCAATAGCATAGGTAAAGTTAAACTTTGGTGCTGGTTACCAGTTGTGGGTCGACCAGAAAATTTTCGTTCATGACTCAGGTAACTGATGGGACAACCACAAGAAATCTGGTATCTAGAAACTAGATAAAATTGTGCCTTTCCGGGCAGATGAAGACAGAAGGAAGAATATTAATTTCACTATCTTCTAACCCGTGAACAGCACGTGGAGGTAGATAATGGGGAAGGTCGTAAGGTCGAGCAAGTGATTTAATAAATTAAAAAAGAAAGTTTCAGAGTTGCTGGAGGGCAAACTAAAAGAGAAAATCATGGTATGCAAGGATTACAGACACCTACAAGATAAGTGGAGCATTTACCATCTTACAAGAGAACTACAATCATTTAAACTGAGACAAGCAGGTGATGTCCTGTTTAGAGATTGGATAGAATGTATTAGCTGGGACAGGGTAAAAGATAATTTCCGAAGGCTGTATAGAGCACAACCATCTGACGACACAATAACAGCATAGCTATTACAAGATTGTAAGCATGTACAACTACTCCGTTAGAACCAGTATCTGAAGAAGAAATAGAAAACATGTTAAAAATCATGCCAAAATACAGGATCGTCTGTAGTTGACGGTATCATCTATGAATTTTGTGATACTTTCTGGCGGATCATCAGGAAAGAGTTCACGGAGGAAGGAAGGGAGAATCAACGCTGCGGTCACTTATACACCGAAAAAAGAGCCCGTAATAATTGTACTGGTTCCCAAAGAGAAAGAAATCGCAAAAAATAACGGGTTTCATGCGAATAATGTTGATATGCATCGACTCGAAAATCATACAACATTTCATACTGACGAGAGTAAAACAAGCCCTTCCTGACTTCCTCTGTCAGAACACACGTGTAGCGTACCCGACAGAGGTATCGAGAATGTAATTTATTCCTTAAGAGACATGCCTTCCTCTTATGGTAGCTTCATGGACAAATATTAGGGGTACTGTACATCGATTTAGAGAGACATTCAATAAAGTCAGCCATCAGTACCTAGGGAGTGTGTTGCTCTAATTGTACATAATAACTTCTATCGCATTTACACACCTAAAAATTTATCTTAGAAATTGCTTAAGAATGTAATGCTGGCATAAACACTGAACTGCTGTAAGGTTATCAGCCGACTACATAGTCATGACATTACTTCTGATTATGAGTTCTAAATTCTTGCGCACATCTACTTCTACATCTACATCTACATACATAATCATCAAAGCCCCACTATGCTACATAGCGAAGGGTACGTTGCACCACTAATACACATTTCCTTATCTGTTCAGCTTACAAATACAGCGAGGGAAAACGACTATCTACACTGCCGGAAAAAAATTAATATAACCTTTTAGAGGTTTCCACTTCACTCAAGATTTATTGTTGCAAGAGTGCATCACATCCAACATGTGTGGCATTTTTCAGAAAAGACCATGCCGCCACAATTTGATCCCTTTCAAACTCACTCATTTATCTGTAGGAAGCACGAGAGCGTCTCCGTGGCATAGTTGCCTGCTTGCTTGACACGTTTACACCACACTAATGAGCCTTCTCGCTGTGAGCATTCCCTGATTATAGGGAAGACACAGATGGTGCTCTGATAGTTATACTGCTACGCTATCTGAAGGTGCACGACGCTGAAACCATTATCAGTCCAGTTACTATCCTCCAAGAAACATGAAAGAAGGTTGTATACAGGGAAGAACCGTGGAGATACTAGAAGGTTTCAGATAGATTATATAATGGTAAGACAGAGATTTAGGAACCAGGTTTTAAATTTTAAGACATTTCCAGGGGCAGATGTGGACTCTGACCTCAATCTATTGGTTATGAACTGTAAATTAATACGGAAGAAACTGCAAAAAGGTGGGAATTTAAGGAGATGGGACCTGGATAAACTGAAAGAACCAGAGGTTGTACAGAGTTCCAGCGAGAGCATAAGGGAACAATTGAGAGGAATGGTGGAAAGAAATACAGTAGAAGAAGAATGGGTAGCTTTGAGGGATGAAGTAGTGAAGGCAGCAGAGGATCAAGTAGGTAAAAAGACGAGGGCTAGTAGAAATCCTTGGGTAACAGAAGATATATTGAATTTAATTGATGAAAGGAGAAAATATAAAAATCCAGTAAATGAAGCAGGCAAAAAGGAATACAAATGTCTCAAAAATGAGATCGACAGGAAGTGCCAAATGGCTAAGCAGGGATGGCTATAGGACAAATGTAAGGATGTAGAGGCTTATCTCAATAGGGGTAAGATAGTTACTTCCTATAGGAAAATTAAAGAGCCCTTCGGAGAAAAGAGAACCAGTTGCATGAATATCAAGAGCTCAGATGGAAACCCAGTTCTAAGCAAAGAAGGGAAAGCAGAAAGGTGGAAGGAATATATAGAGGGTATATACAGGGGCGATGTTCTTGAGGACAATATTATGGAAATGGAAGATGATATAGATGAAGATGAAATGGGAGATATAATACTGCGTGAAGAGTTTGGCAGAGCACTGAAAGACCTAAGTCAAAACAAGGCCTCGGGAGTAGACAACATTCCATTAGAACTACTGACAGCCTTGGGAGAGCCAGTCCTGACAAAACTCTACCATCTGGTAAGCAAGATGTATGAGACTTGTGTAATTCCCTCAGACTTCAAGAAGAATATAATAATTCCAATCCCAAAGGAAAAAGGTGTTGACAGATGTGAAAATTACCGAACTATCAGTTTAATAATTCACAGCTGCAAAATACTAACTCGAATTCTTTACAGACGAATGGAAAAACTGGTAGAAGCCGACCTCGGGGAAGATCAGTTTGGATTCCGTAGAAATGTTGGAACACGTGAGGCGATACTGACCCTACGAATTATCTTAGAAGAAAGATTCAAGAAAGGCAAACCTACGTTTCTAGCATTTGTACACTTAGAGAAGGCTTTTGACAATCTTGACTGGAATACTCTCTTTCAAATTCTAAAGGTGGCAGGGATGAAATACAGGGAGCGATGGGCTATTTACAATTTGTACAGAAAGCAGATGGCAGTTATAAGCGTCGAGGGACATGAAAGGGAAGCAGTGGTTGGGAAGGGCGTGAGACTGGGTTGTAGCCTCTCCCCGATGCTATTCAATCTGTATATTGAGCAAGCAGTGAAGGAAACAAAAGCAAAGTTCAGAGTAGGCATTAAAATGCATGGAGAAGAAATAAAAACTTTGAGGATCGCCGATGACATTGTAATTCTGTTAGAGACAGCAAAGGACTTGGAAGAGCAGTTGAACGAAATGGTATAACATGAACATCAACAAAATCAAAACGAGGATAATGGAATGTAGTCAATTAAGTCGGGTGATGCTGAGGGAATTAGATTAGGAAATGAGACACTTACAGTAGTAAAGGAGTTTTGCTATTTGGGGAGCAAAATAACTGATGATGGTCGAAGTAGAAAGGATATAAAATGTAGACTGGCAATGGCAAGGAAAGCGTTTCTGAAGAAGAGAAATTGGTTAACATCGAGTGTTGATTTAAGAGTCAGGAAGTCTTTTCTGAAAGTATTTGTATGGAGTGTGGCCACGTATGGAAGTGAAACATGGACGATAAATAGTTTAGACAAGAAGAGAATAGAAGCTTTCGAAATGTGGTGCTACAGAAGAATGCTGAAGATTAGATGGGTAGATCACATAACTAATGAGGAGGTACTGAGTAGAATTGGGGAAGAGAGGAGGTTGTGGCACAACTTTACTAGAAGAAGGGATCGGTTGGTAGGACATGTTCTGAGGTATCAAGGGATCATCAATTTAGGACTGGAGGGCAGCGTGAAGGGTAAAAATCGTAGAGGGAGAACAAGAGATGAATACACTAAGCAGATTCAGGTTGCAGTAGGTACTGGGAGATGAAGAAGCTTGCACAGGATAGAGTAGCATGGAGAGCTGCATCAAACCAGTCTCAGGACTGAAGACCACAACAACAATAACAGGTGGAATATGCTCACATCAGATGAATATCGACGTCGCCTTTCGAGGTGTGCTATTTTTTCTGTTTCTGACAGTGTATGTGTCTCTGTACTAGCCCAATTTTTCTTATCTTCACGGCCCCTAACACTTCGTGTACATTGATAGTAGTAGAATCGTTGTTCAGGTAGCTACAAATGCTGTTTATCTAAATTTTCTTAATAGTGTTTCAAGAAAAGAACATCGATTTCCCTCCAGGATTCGCACTAGAGTTCACGAAGCATCTACGTCACGCTCGCGTGTTAAAGGAACATACCAGTAACAACTCTAGCTGACACTATTGATCAAATAGCGTTGTTTTATTGATTATTTCTTGGTTTTCGACATCATCCAAATGCCACAGTGGCAGTCTTGCACTGATATTTTTGTAAATCGATAGCTTTGCCATTTTTTGTTCAATCACATTGAAATTTTGCACACTTATGTATAGAGATCTCATATGATTTTTTAAAAAAATTCAGAATTTTTAATAACAATGAAATGCGGTGAGATAATTTTGAATTTTTATTGCATTATTATTTTAAGGTACACTTTTTCATAATTTCGAGGCAAATCTGACAATTTTTTTAATGGTAGAATAATCTACACTAATAGGTGTAAAATTAAGTGCAGTAACTTTTTGGTACATTAATGCTATTGTTTTCTGTGATATTTTGGATTCGAACATTTTTTACAAGCAAACTTTTCAATATATTATCAACCACAAAACTGTGTATAATATCTCGATTAAAATTTTGTATCACTTAAATATTGCTTCAAAGTAAAAGAATAGGTGTGCCAAATTTAATTGAAATCCTTCCAGTAGTTTCTGATATATGTATTCCTGAAAGCAGAAAATCTTAAATTGCAGAAAAATCATTTTAATGTTTGGATGAAATGTAGAAAAAAGTCTATCATATCTTAGCTAAAACTGCCCATATCCTTATTCCATTTCTTCTTCATCATCCTCTACAGCTCTTTTATCTTCTCTGCTCCTTTGCCTATCAATTTTTTTATGTTCTGGACTGAAGTCTCCACCTTCGCGATTCTTTGCTTATCGATGATCAGCAGTATCTACTCCGTGAAGGCTCCAGGTGTAAAGCCCAACTAGCTGAGGATGTGAAGTCTTGGCACGTTCCCAGCATTAAACACTGCTTCAGCTTCCAAAGCAGAAATATTCACCACCAAATTGGAAACAAACACAGTCTTTGGACATTTTTTCGAAATAAGATCATTGAAACTTTCATTTGGGTTCTGTGTTTTCCCTTGCAGACATTTTTCTAGCAGTTTTGGTGAATCCAGTGCTCTAAAAGTTGGTTTAATGGCCATTGAAACCTCATAAGGAAGGTTATTTTTATGAGTATAAGCTTCCCCACTTTACTTACTTTTCAAAAATTTGCACCATTCATTAGAACAGAGGCCTTGTTCAGGTGTAGTGTCTGTCGACAAGTAATGAAACCAAATGGCCCATACTGCTTTCCTCATACTGTCCAATGTTGTGGGGTTGCTTCTAATTGCAGCACCATAATAGACTTGTAGGCTCTCATTTCTCTTCTTTGTTAGTCTGTTTTTACCTACCAGTGGCTTCCCATCCTCTAGTAGCTTGCCTTTATTGTCAGCAACAAGTCTTCGGAGTCATCTACCCATGCTCTTCTGAATATGGCCTAAGCACTCCAGTTTTTCAATAGTGCAAAGTGCAATCTTTTCCATAGGGCTGACTTTCAACTACATTCTTGAAAGCACTAGAGTCTCCATCTCCTAAATACTGTACATATCTTACTCCATACTTTTGCAAAGATCTATGGAAAATGAATTTCATACCTGCAGCTTCCATCCCACCACTGGAGCCTGCATAATTTCTGCTACAAACAGCTTTATGGGCTTCTTGCCATTCTGTTTCTTTACCTGCATCAATATATTTCTTGTGCAAAGGAACATGCAGAACAATATTTAGACATCACCTCTAAGTCTAATACTTTTCCAGTGTCGACACTAATGGTTGTGGAAACTCTATCCAGGAACTGTCATAGGAAACTGTTATATCGTTGCTATTAGTTGCTTTACAATTTTCTTGAATTGCCCCCAGGACTGCCATTTTCATGCTCTCTTCACTTACTTCTGCAACTGCATTGAGGACAGCAGTATTCATTGCAGAAAATTTTAGGGGAGGACCAGGCATGTTCATAATAACACATAAAAGGTTTCAACCATCTCTTCCAATCCCTATACATCTTAGTCCATAAGCAAATCTCATATTGGCTTCATAGATTCTATTACTGACCTTTGATGTCTTGAATGATCTGCATCACTGTTTTGATACAAAATGTGCAATGTGCAAACCAAACCTTCTCTCTTTCCATCATCAACCAAACCCACATTTCCTCCACAAACAGAGCATTTGCAGGCCTTTCTAAGTGCTTCTGCCACCATTTCGAGATCCACAATTCTGAAACCTGTATTTCTGTCGTGATTTGTTTCTTCTGACACAATCCCTGTCCCAAGTTTTATTTTAGATGCACTTGGAGACAAGCTAATGTTTGCATCTACATGCCCGACCCTAACCTCAATGGCAGTTTTTCGCTTTATATTGGAAATATGGGACTTACTATATTTTTAAGTACTTTACCAGGCCTAGGCATTGTAAAAAGGGATCAACAGGTTCAACCTTGCACAAATAATGGCACAATAAATCAAGCATCATTCGAATTCCACTGATCAGCACAAAACTTGTTTACAACACTCCACAGCCTTCTATACCACACTGATTGAACCAGAAAATGACTCCACAGCCTTCTTTACAACACTGCTGTTATGTACACAAAAAATCACAGCCTTCTAAAGCTATATTTTCTAGGTTCACAGGCCAAATTCTGCAATAAAATTTTTACTCCATTTGGTATATTGAAAAGCGGGATTGGCGCATTACACTGCTTAGGGTTTTAATTTTTTTATGCCATTTGTAGTTCGAATTTCAAGGAAAAAATTTGGGATAATAATCTCAATCACATTTACTATCAAATAAACTAATAAAAATAATTTGTAAATTTTTCATTATTTCTGCCACCGTCTCCCCATAATAGTGCACTAATTTTGCAGATGTATTTACAAAGGAAAAAAATTTTTCAGTACTGTTAAAGTGTTTGGTTCAAATTTAGTTTCTCTGATAGCACGCAGTAACAATTATTATGAGACATTATGACGAAGTAAGCGCTGTCAAAGGGATTGGTAATTAATAATACACAGTTGGAGGAAAGTGTTTCACAATAGATCGGCCACTCCATGTGCACAAGAAATTACAGATGGAAAACTTTACACCAAGCGCCATAGTGTTATTGAGACGTCATAAAAATTTTATTATTTATTTTGGCTTTCGTTTTTCTTCATAGGTAACAAGATTTGTCAATACATCATAGGAACCCACGTGCGAACATCTCTTGCACAGTGACAATGGATACAGAAAATTTAGCTTACTAGTACACATGTAAGCAAAACGCTAATTTAATAATTCCTTAAGGGGCTCCGGAAAGGCTTAAAATCATGAAAAGTTGAATTTTTACTTTTTTGCGTTTTCTGAATCTGCAGACTATTACCTTTTAACAGATATATAATTTATTCAATTCCGAAGACTACAACTATTTTTAATTTTTTTTGAAATGTGTTCTACATGGGCGTGACCCACTGTGGCGCTGTTAAACTGCTGTCAAATGGTGTTATTATTAACGTCCGTGTTCATCAGGTACATTTTAGTGATGTGAGATAAAGTATGTGTTGTGGCTAACCTGTGATGGTTCAATATATATCGCTGGTGTGATTGTCGATTGTTTCATGTTTATTTACTCTGTCGTTATCTCGAAAATATTCGTAATTAATTCTGTTTCTTGAGTCTCTGTTTTGTTGAAGTATAATAATGAGTAAAAGTAAAGTTATTAGAAATCCTCTGAAGGCTTTTAAGAAAAGGAGAAATGTTGGAAAGCCAACGGTATGTGTTATTACTGTAAACAATAAAGACGATAACCAAGTGAGTGAACCTAACCTCTCAAGTACACCTGCCGATAGCAGTCAAAGTGGGAAAGAAAATACTTCACAGAAGAAGCTTGGTTCAATGAGTGAAAACTATGAATGTTTTATGGGCGAATCGGATGTGAATGAAATATTTGATATGTCGGTTCTCAAAGGAATTTTTTCAAACTGTGTAAGATGTATTCATTGTAGTGAAGTTGGTCTGGAACTCTCCATAATAAAGCACGTAGGACTTGCTAGTGAAATACAACTGAAATGTGATAAGTGTTCATACATGACCACCTTTTGGAACAGTGTTGCAGTAACTGCAACTGAAGAAAATGGTAGCAAAATCTACGAACACAACAACGAGCGATGCTTGCTTTAGACGAGGAACGCCTTCGGGCTGCAGACAGGGCTGTAAAGAGTCTAGAAATATAACCAAGAGTAAACAGGAGGAGGAACAAGAGGAAGCTGGAGGAGGAGTTTGCAGAGGATGAAGATAATCCATCCTATGGACCTGGAATGCACTAAAAAGTTAATCCAATCTTTGTCGCTCGATTCCCAAAACTTTTATTTTCTCATACTAATTACATGTTTTCTAAGGATCTTCCAAACATATTTGTTTCAAACTTTCAGTAAATGTTACACAGTACCTTCTGCATAATTTAACACAGCCTTTTTCCAAAAAACTGTATATTTTTGAATATATAAATAAAAAATTGCAAAAAAATGTTGTGAATTTTCATTACAATTGAAAAAAAAATCATCTTTAAGAACTGAACTAAAATTTTGTAAAATCCCTGTGTTAAGCTGTAGCCCATATTCCAATAAATAATCTGTAAAAAGTTCAACTTCCTACCTCAAATACTTTGTGAGGAAAGATGTAATTTATAAGCGTTATTTTAACATTGCAAGTATAGGGCGTTCCGGGGCCCCTTAATGGTTGTTAGCCGTGGTCATACTACCACCATGAAACAACTTACTGTATTACTTTCATCACTAATGACCAAGAATATTTCTTTAGTACAGTAGAATAGAAAAGAATGTTGCTGTGCAGGAGAACTTTGCTAGAGTTAGAATCAAGTCATTACCAGAAATGTTCTTAGGGGTTAGAGAAACTTGTGATAGTAAAAAATATTAGAGCAGTTAACAAAGCTTGCATTCTCCTCTGCTTCCTGCATCACTTACCTATAGGTAATGATCTGTATATTTTATCAAGGTCCACTGGTACCTCGTCTGTTTTTAAATAAAGTGCATTTCTCCATCCATTCAGTACCATTTGTGGGTAAATTGTTTACAGTGAACATTTAGCAATGTGTTGTACGTGTCCATAGGATCTAGTGGGATTTCCCACCGTTATTCACAAGCGTATAGTGATATTATTGTTTTAACGTACCATGCAACGTTTTTTAAAATACCAGAGCCAATAATTGCTTACATTGCACGTTTAGCGATATGTTGTGAGTGTATGCACTCATATTTTTGGATCGTTATTTACGAGTATATTAGGGGCATTCTTATAGTAAGGTCCCACACTAATAATTCAGGGATAATGTAGACTCATTACTTAGCAGGAGCGTTTTTGTTATTAAATAATGAATTGCAGATACTGTTTGACTAGAGATATCTGCATAATTTGTTTAAATGCTTGCAAAGGATAGATTATCGTGGAGATCTTCATAAAAACAATCTTCGGACTGAAGACCACAACAGCAAATGACATTCAGATAAAATAGCATTTTAAAAATTCAACAGCCGCGCTATAAAAAGTTAAGGAATTTATATCTACCGATTGTCTATAAAACTAGTTTGATAAACTTAGTGAGAGGGCACAAAACATTTGCATTATCCTGGCAGAGCGTATCATTTCATGTGTGTAATAAATAAACAAGGAAGTTAAATGACATAGCCTATGTATAATGTACTGCAGCGCTTTTCATTGCACTATAGCCGATAACTGTGGCTGTGTACTACAAATCTCTAGTCTCACACCTGTTGTACACAGGGCGGCAAAACACGAATGCAGCAGTTGTCAAACTTTAACAAGACGCTATTTACCGCTGCCAGCAAATAGCAGGACGCTAACAAAGCTTTGTTTGTGCAGCGCTAATCCAGTTCATAGTGAATCAAACAGCTAGTCGGCTACTGTTTAAAAATAATTACTGCTAACGTATTTTCACTGCAGTGATATTTAAAATGCAGAGGAAATTAATTAATCGCTGTAAGCACTACTGGAAAAATAGTGGAGCAGAAGTTGAAGATACAGAAAACATGGAACATATACATATGTCTATTATTTACATAACCACAAGCTGTCGGCAGTGTTGATTTGCGATAGCATATTCGAGTGCATACAGTTAGAGCTCTGTTCAGTCCATTTAAACTTATTTTTGGTGAACTATTTGTCTTTTCTGCTAAGGAATTACTGGAACTACATGAGCCAGTGAAATATTTAGGGAGCGTGGAGCGTCTATGCTTATCGAAGTTAATTACGTATAATATTTACTTGCGACCTGAGGCTCAAATCTATTGCTCCACTAAACACATAAAATCTGAAATCAGGATATGGTTGTAGCCTTCCAAGTCTGAAATCGTCAATGAGAAATAGAAGGCGCATGATTAGCCCATTGTCACCTGTAAGTTGACAAAATAGAAAGTGCACATATTTGTTCGTAAACATATACAAAACATGAGAATGTAAGACTTTGCTATACTTTGCTCAGCAATTGGCCGTAACGCCCAAAGCACCTACACAAGATGATTAGACGCCACAGGAAACAGTTCTTACTTATTTTTCAGTTATATTATTAATCTTCTAGCGTGAATGACACAATGAAGCAACCTAAAGTATAGGAAGTCTTCATGCTTTTGACAGTCGGGTGTTAAATGTTTAACTCATGTAGTGCTCACCTAAAATGTCATTGGATTATCGCGTTCTCTGTTCCACAAGTCGTGCTCATGTTACCTTGCCATTCGTATGCGTTGTGGAATTGTACGTAGTTGCGTCATGTTCTGTAGGGAAAGATAGGCCCGAAAAACCGTTAAAACACATTGTACTTAAAGCCTTAGAAAGGCTTTTGGGAAAAATCTGTCACAGATTTCATAAATAACACCTGAGTCTCTGTGTCAAGCGTATTAGGTGCGCGCAAAGGAAGCGGCTGAATTGTCTTTTGCTGGCAAGACGATTCGAAGACGGTCGTGTGTGCTCCGGAGAGTGCTGCACACGCTTACCGTAACAATCGTACGCAGTTTTACTCAATGGTTAGTGATTTACGTTCAGCGAGAAGGATACTCCAAAGAAGTAAAAACAATCACTGAAAAAATATAGCGCAATGTTTACTGCCACGTTAAACTTCCCACTTCTTGCACAACTGTGTGCTACATTATAGCCAGGTTTCTTTGTGATTATTCCATGATATATCGATAATAATAACTAGCTTACAAGAAAGCAGCGCTTAGTGCTCCATTTCATTCTCTCGCCAACTTTCCTCTCGTTGTAGCTGTGGATGTTTCACGCCGTAAGTTTAGTAAAGTAAATACATACACTGTCAACGCATACCTGGCTAAGGTTGGAGCCCATGTATAAAATAAAATTCCTTCTCTCGGTGGCGTCAGAGAAAAATACTTTCGTTTCTCACTTACCGAAATACACATTACACTGCAGTCATTTTCTATGCTTCACAACGTTCTTTTTCTATGAATAATACAATACGCTCTGAACGCAAGGACACAATCTACGCTACCTATCAAATATACAGGGTGCGCTGTACTACCGATTCTCGTTATATAGGCCGACCTCCCATCACAAAGATCGTATTCATAAATGAAATCGTTACTTTCTAGCGTTAAATTTGGTTTTGGAAGGCGTCAGCCTTGAGAAAAACACAGCTTTTTTTTCCTTATATTGCAGAGGCATGTTTCGCTGAAGTTATAGCATCATCAGTGGGCTTCTACTTCCTTTCTATTAAGCAACAGCAAAAATTTTCTTTACTACGTGTACACACAGACACACGGAGCACAAAGACACATAGATCACATAGAACTTAAACACACAGAAAAAAATGTACTAACACAAAAGCATGTATTAACAAGAAACCACCACAATAGTAAGAAAACAGTACACCTTCAATAAAATAACAAAGCAAGTCACAGGACAGAAAAACATAATCAAAAAACAAGGAGAAAAATACCCCACAGAACAGGTAACTTAATTCAGAGAAAATTAAGGGCAACCAAATAGAAACATAAACAACACACAACACATCTGGTATTGAGTAACTGACATGCCAGGACTGCAAATGAATTTATGTTGGACAGACAAGCAGAAAATTTAATACTAAATACACAGAACACAGAAGAGCAATCAAAAGTACCAGCTGTCATTCTACATTTGCTGAATATCTTAAAGATGGATGAAAACTACCAAATACAAAAAGTCATAGTTGAAGCAAAATAAATAACAATCGAATACACAGCTCTACGCAATGGAACTCTGCTCTCTGCCCTCAAATAGCTATCAGACAACACCAATATATAAATACACACACACACACACACACACACACACACACACACACACACACACACACACACACACAATGAATGTCAAAAAAGTAATTTAAAAAATAAAACCCCAAGCCTTTCATCTACACACACACACACACACACACACACACACACACGCACACACACACAAAATGGTAGAGACACCCCACAAAGATTCAAAACTCCCGCCCATAATAGAATGAACTGCTCAGCTGTCCACTATCTTGTTTTCGTAGCTTAGAATTTTGGGGCTAACCACAAAATTCCCAATCTGAAAATATCGATTTATCTCGCTTTTCTACATTAGAGTCTATATGGTTTCATATTACAGACTGTGAAAGAAAAAAACTGTAACGTAAAACATTAAAAAAAAAAAACAGGAAAACCACAGCAAGTAGTCACAAAATAAGTATACAAAATTTTATCTACTTTTCAGATTCATAGATACTTTCTTAAGAATTTGAATCTATGTGTGTACAAGTTGTAAAGAGTATTTTCCTGTTGTTCAATAGAAAGAAAATGTAAGGGGCGAACAAAACGTTTCCGTTCGAAGGTCACACGAACCCTTTCCTTACTAGTCGGTGCACATACACCCGCATAGGAGTCGTGTTGGGTTTTATATACGTTGCAGCAACACCATCAGGCGGTGATTTTTGACCGCTATTTACAAAATCCCACTAATAATGGTGAAACTTTAGGGAAACATATCTGGATATTAGAAGAAAAACATCATTTATTACTAAAGACAGCCCCCTTTCAAAAGTAAATTTATTTGTAAGCAAACACGGGCAGAAGAGCTTCAACCTCAAGACAATACTTTCTAGCGTATTAATATACGAGAAAACCAGAAGCTTTACGAATTAAACGTCAAACAGATAAAAAACATTATAGTAAAAAAACAACGTAATAATGAACAAAACATAGAAGTATTATCGTTATAGAAAGTACAAATAATTTTTTGTGCAATGAAATAACTGACAGTGTGGGTATTGATCTCTTCAGTTACACTTCCTTTATTCACGTCAGTTTACAGGGAGTAGCAGATTAGGAGCTCGCTTTCAGAACTGTCTGCTGGGAGCGAAGACTTCCTCATTCTGACAAATGCGCTACCTGGGACAGGCGAGGGGAAACGATTCTCTCGATATTAGCGCGGAATGTCGGCATGTGGACAGGTATAAAGCTTTGCAGAAAGGTATTTCCACCCTGCTGCATTCTATATTTAAACAGTTTGCACGCTTGGTATTTTACGATCACATCCACACATACTATGAAATCCACTGCTGAAGTAATACTAATATTGCGCATGCAGGAATATCTGAAGTTTGTTGGAACTAAGCTACGTGTCGAATTGTCAGCTGTAACAAGATTTGTTTCGAGATATCCCTGCGGAACTCAGCTTATGACAATAGGTGCTGACCAATCCAGCTGATCCGCTAATTGTTGCTTATCTCAATGATGTCAAAAGAAATAAAGTTCACGAATTTGCTACGGCAGCAGATGCAATCCAACTGATTAACTCTCAATGGACAGTAGCAAAAGAGGCTAGCTGCAATGCGTTATTAATGATTTGCTCATATGTACAGTAAGACGTGTAATATAAAGTGACATTATCAAATGATGTGCGAGAATCCCAAACGAAGTTTGCAGTATACATAATAATAACTAAGAACTTAAAAAGGGATAATAATGTGATGATTGCAGGAATAAACTGAACAGCCATAGAAACTGGTATAGGTATGCGTATTCAAATACAGTGATATGTAATCTGGCAGAATACGGCTATGCGGCTGGCAACGCCTGTATAAAAAATGTCTCTGGCGCAGTTGTTAGATCGGTTACTGCTGCTACAATGGCAGGTTATCCGGATTTAAGTGAGTATGAACGTGGTGTTATAGTCAACGCACGAGCGATGGGACAAAGCATCTCCGAGGTAGCGATGAAGTGCGGATTTTTCCGTATGACCATTTCACGAGTGTACCATGAATATCAGGAATCCGGTAAAACATCAAACATCTCACATTGCTGCGGCCGGACAAAGATCCAGCAAGACCGCGACCAACGACGACAGAGGAGAATCGTTCAACGTGACAGAAGTGATATTTTTCCGCAAATTGCTGCAGGTTTCAATACTGGGCCATCAACAAGTGTCAGCGTGTGAATCATTCGATGAAACATCATCGATATGGGCGTTCGGCGCCGAAGGCCCAGTCATGTACCCTTGATGACAGCTCGACACAGAGCTTTAAGCCTCACCTCACCCCGACAACACCGACATTCGACTTCTGATGACTGGAAACATGTTGCCTGGTCGGACGAGTCTCGTTTCAAGTTGTATCAAGCGCATGTATGTGTAGGGGTATGGAGACAGCCTCATGAATTCATAGACCTTGCACGTCAGCAGGGGACTGTTTAAGGTGGTGGAGGCTCTGTAATGGTGTGGGGAGTGTGCAGTAGGAGTGATATGAGCCCCTGATACGTCTTGATGCGATTCTGACAGCTGACACGTACGTATGCATCCTGTCTGATCACCTGCATCCATTCATGTCCATTGTGCATTCCGACTGACTTGGGCAATTCCAGCAGGACAATGTGACACCCCATACGTCCACAGTTTCTACAGAGTGGCTCCAGTAACACTCTTCTGAGTTTAAACACGTCCGCTGACCACCGAACTCCCCTGACATGAACATTATTAAGTATATCTGGGATGCCTTGCAACGTGCTGCTGAGAAGAGATCTCCGCCTCCTCGTACTGTTACGAGTTTCTGGACATCCCTGAGGGTTCATGGCATCAGTTCCTCCAGCAATACTTCAGACATTATTCGAGTCCATGCCACATCGTGTTGCAGCACCTCTGCGTGCTCGCTGGGCACCTTCACGATGTTAGGCAGGTGTACCAGTTTCTTTGGCTGTTCATTGTATATACATTTTTACTATGTCCCAGGAAGGAAGATTAATGTAATGTGAGGTGTCAAAAACAATCAAATGAACCAAAAACATTCATGAAGTTATCTATTCTATTTCAAATTACTTCATAGGTGAAAATGATTTCATAAACATTCGTTCTGTCAGCAATGATATGCGGTTTACATCTTCCCTGAATGACAGCATAGAATTCTTTGCACTGTATGGAAAACACGTTAGTTCAACAACGACTGAATATTCTATTCACTAATTATAATTCAAAATAGTCCCACTATAACAGTACCCCCTCACCTCCCATCCCCCCACCCTCACTTTCTACCATACGTGTGAAGAAATATTTAAATGTCGGTCTGCAAGATATACTGATTAGTAGAGGTAGAACCATTACTGAGCTTCCCAGATCTGCAGATTATGTGGCAACGGACATTTATTTGCTTATGCCATTGTTTAAAGACAGAAGTACACAGAAAAAGAAGACTGCTTATGATGATGTGCTACGTCGCATGTTGGGCGCTGGAATGTTGAGATGCTCTAAGACAGGCAATATAGCCAATTACAATGGTAATGAATTATGTTACAGGTTCATGGTGAACGTTTCTAAGATCCGTTGAAAACAGTGTGACATTGGTTATAGAACGTTGAAGGCTTAGTGTGCCCTGCCGAAAACCTGTAGCAATCGCTAGTAAACATGTTACTAACTATGAAAACATTCTATAAACTTTATATACTCTAAATACACTTAACTGTTAATAAGCAACTCACTGAAATTAATAATAATATAGTATTATGCTTTGCCAGCGGCATTGCCTCAGCCGTAACACCAGTTCCCGTCAGGTCACCGAAGTTAAGCGCTGTCGGGCTTGGCAAACACTTGAATGGCTGACCGTCCTGTCTGCCGAGCGCTGTAGGCAAGCGGGCCGCACTCAGCCCATATGAGGTCAATTGAGGAACTACTTGATGGGGAAGTAGCGACTCCGGTCACGAAAACTGTCAACGGCCGGGAGAGCGGTGTGCTGACCACATGCCCCTCCGTATTCGCATCCAGTGATGTCTGTGAGTGGGGAATCAGATGTGTTGCTGTAGAACACAAAATTATTAGTACACCTTTGAAAGTTCCGCTTCTACGATACGAGGTGCGTTGGACAAATAGTGTATCCCCATAAGAAAATTTTGTTTCATCCTTCTCACTTTCTAGTAAAATTCTAAGGTCGTTCTCACTTGATTACCGTTCCTTATCAGCAGCAGAATATTTACCACATCTTAAATACAAAAGAAAGTGCCAAATATGTTACAGCAAGCAGTGCAAGCTGTCTTGTAGATCAAGCCAATCGAACTAACTCACTCCTCAGAAACAACGCACTTATATTTACATAACATCGGATGTTACAGAATATACTTTTATTAAACTAATGAAAAAGTATCTGATCCCACCAGAATACGAAAAGGCTAGAAAAAATGTTTTCGGATGCTGTGTGACGTGAACCAGCAACAGATCACCCGGAACCCAACACTTCTATAACTCTACTCACTGCGCTGTACCGACCATGACTGTTACGCGATAATATTTTGCGTCTTACCGTTTCCTGAAAGCTTTAATCGTAGAATTTAATAACTGAAGGTTTTAAATGTAGAACTGACATTTAGTTATAACAATTCCAACAAAGGACATTGCATTTGCAATGGATCCTCAGTCTGCCGTCACCTTGAAACGGTATACTTTCATAATAGGCAAGTTTAATCACCACTATGGCGGTTCCCGTCATATTATTACAAAAAATCCTACAATTAACCATGGCTTTTCGAAAGGTCCTCAATTTGCTGATGCTTAGAAATGACTTGTATACATATCGGTTTCAACTTACAGCCAATATGGCGTCCCTCGACTCTGTACTGAAGAGAGATGACGTGTATGTGAAGTAGGTGGTATTCTTCCATCTCACTAGTCAACGTTCAAACTCACGTTCAGAATATTTGTCATGTTACATAATTCTTTGCAATTTCAGGAAGACTCCCTAACTTGCTTTCTCGACGCTATGATGTCAAAAATTCGTCACGCTCAACGCTCAATGTTCGAATGTACGATCCGTGTGCCGACAGCTTAAGCCACCCCTAGAAAGTGGAGACATTTGGGCCGTGTTGTTGAGCAACCAGCGTGACAATGCAAGGCAGGGCTGGGGCGGCAGCTGGCGAGCACGTGCCTGCTTCCGCCGCTGACCAAACCCGGCACGCGCCAACTCGTGCTTCCCTTCCGGCTGCTCGTTTATTTTTGACGGCGGGTATAAATATGCGGCGTGCCCTGCCCTGCCTCGCCGCCTCCCTGTTGTCGGCTTCCAGCTGTGCGCCAGCCCCTGAACGCCCTCCCCCTGGCCACCAGCATCCGCACAGTGGGGAATTCGCAGCGCGCACGTACTCCGTGTTTCAGCAAACGTAATCAACACACGCAGAGGGAGGTTTATAGTTGTTATTACCGATTTATCGAGGCTCGCAACGCCACAGCAAGAAATTCAAATGAAACGAAAATATTAGTAGAGATCTCATAGGGAACACAAATATGCAGTTACCGTAACTAACGCAGAAGACGCGAGGCAGTACTTACCTTACAAGGAACCTCCTGAGTGCGAGGTCTAAGTTCATTCATTAGTAAGGCCCATCTGAAAAAGTTGTGTTAACGATCATGATAGGAAAAATATTAGCTGCTAATGACTCACAATGCACAACAGGAGGGCGACAGAAAATGAAATGTGATGGCATGCAACCGAATGCGAAACGGTGGCTATCCTTTAAGGCGAAGATGCAGATAGCGCGTTAATACGTTTTATAGCCACGGAAAAAACAAACGTCCAGAGTCTGAATTCGTCGAGGTGGTATCAACTGCAATGTCACACATTTTTGAGGAGGGGTAGTTTGCTATAAGGGAGTATGACTTTTGTACGTAGACAAGAAATCAAGCAAAAAAAAGTTATTTTGACCAGCTATTGGCCAAAAGCAGTGCTCATATCATAGTTGCAAATCTCTTACGCCAATTTTCCAATTCTTGCTGGTTCTGACGTAAATATTCCCTACTGCCCTTGCAGGATCGTAGGGGCAGAGCACCTGCAGCTTCTCGCCGCACAATAAATAACTTTCCAGCCAATTTGCAATCCAGTTTAACAGTCAGCATACTTGTATACTAGTGCCTTAAGGCATTGGTGTTAGTTGATTTAGAAGCAGTTCTCTGGGTACCTCTAATTTCCACGGTTCCTTTTATATGCATTTCTTCTTCACCTCCAGACTGGTTGGATTTTGGGCTCTGAGCACTATGGGACTTAACATCTATGGTCATCAGTCCCCTAGAACTTAGAACTACTTAAACCTAACTAACCTAATGACAGCACACAACACCCAGTCATCACGAGGCAGAGAAAATCCCTGACCCCGCCGCAACTGGTTGGAATTGAAAACAAATTCCTTACTGAACGATGGTATAAGTCCATTTATCTCATCTACAAATTTTTGGGCCAAGTTCACAGCTAGCTGTGCGTGCTCAAATTGACGCTTTGTTTGAAATTTCGTTATCTTACGTCTTCCAATTCTGTAGCACTGTTTGAAGTTATGCAAGTATCCACTGCTTCCCTAGAAATCACTTCAATCTCTGACGCGCGCAGTTTGATGTGCATAACGTAGTAGGCCACTATCTTGCACATCCTGTAAATCATGTCGAGCGTCCTTGAAACGCGTACACACAACTTTTAGTAACAAGTGCGCCTTGTTCTCCCTCGGATACCCGTAGATTTCCTTATGCACTACACGGTCATCGCTATCATTGTAATCCTGATGTACAATGTCGGCATAGTCGCGCGTTTAGGACACCACACATTCCACTGACTCCTCTTGCAGAAACGCTAATATTTCATCTGCCACATCTTTCTCAACCTGGGAAGTTCTTTGGGCTCCTTTCTGACGGAATATAAAATTCGGCAACTGTTGTAGATATAACGCAGTGTTTGCTTTGTTCATTGTTTCCACATTGCTCTGATTTGCATCAACGTACTAGCAATAGCCGCGTGGTTTCAGGCTCCTTGCCACGGTTCGCGTGGCTGCCCCCGTCGGAGGTTCGAGCTCTCCCTCGGGCATGGGTGCGTGTTTTGTCTTTAGCATTAGTTACTTTATGTTAGGTTAAGTATTGTGTAAGCTTAGGGACCGACGGCCTTAGTAGTTTGGTCCCATACGAACTTACCACAAATTTCCAAAAAAATTCCACTAGCACTGTAGCATTGATGTGAGTTACTCGTCGACTAAGTAGTTCAACTACGTTCCGTAGACTCATGCTGTGCTCACCACTGGATACCTCCAGTACCGCCACCTGTTGCTATTAGCAGCCAATATTCCATGATAGACAAAATGTGAGGACTCGAATGCGACCTCACACTGAAGTGGCTCCTTGTCAGAAGATTGACAGAAGAAAGGCGAGCCCAAATTTGTAGCATTTGTAGGTCTAGAGAAAGCTTTTGACACTGTTCACTGGAATAAACTCTTCGAAATTCTGAAGGTAGCAGGTCTGAAATACAGGTAGTGGAGGGTTAGCTACGACATAGAGAAACCAGACCGCACTTATGAGGTTCGAACGACAGTAGTTGAGGAGGAAGTGGAACAGCGTTGTTACACATCCTCGATATTCTTTAGTCCGTATATTTTGCAAGCAGTAAAAGAAACAGAGGAGAAATCTAGGAAGGGAATTAAAGTTCATACAGAAGAAATAAGAAATTGCGGGATTCTTTGATGACATTGTAATTTTTGGTTACGAGAAGGGAAAAAGGTAGGCGCGAAGACATAAGAAAACTTACGAGTGTAAAAGGTTAAATAACACCTTGAATGGTACTATAAATAATATTAAAAAGACACGACCATATTCTAACGGGTTGCTGCAGGACGCAGTTTGTAAGTAGTGGTGAGAATGTCCTGAAAATATCGTAGAAAATACAGAGTATGCATTAGGGAAAAGTTGAGAGGACAAACACGTGACATGTGCACACGTAAGTGGCCAGTACATTGATACAGTGTAATGGAGGTTCTGACACAACAAGATAAAAATAAACATTAAAACTGAAAATATAAGTTAACCTAATACATTTCAGTCTGTGTGAAACGTTAGAAGATGAAAGGTAAAACACAAATATAGGAAACACCCTCGCAGCAAGTCGTACATTGTACACTTCATAAGACAGAAAGTTGGAAATGATGTAAAGTAGATGTCTTTATTGATTTCGGGCTATCAGAGGGAGACCAATGCTCGAATACAGTAAGCGCGTGCAAATGGATTTATGTTGCAGTAGTTGTACGGAGATGAAGATAACCATTAAAAAAAACAGACTAGCGTGGATTGGTTGGTTGGTTGGTTGATTTGGGGGGGGGGGGGGACACCGTGGGACCAAACGGTGAGGTCATCGGTCCCATCGGATTAGGGAAAGATTGGGAAGGAAGTCGACCGCGACATTTCAAAGGAACCATCCCGGAATTTGCCTGAAGCAAATTAGGAAAATCACGGGAAACCTAAATCGTCCTCCCGAATGGCGAGTCCAGTACGCCACACTAGCGTGGAGAATGGCATCAAACCAGTCTTCGGCCACATGATAACGACGACAACGGCAACAACGACGTAAATGAGGTACTAACTTCCTCATTAACTTAGTTATATAGTGGGGTGTTTAAATTACTTGTGATTTTAAAGTTGCTTTTTCTACACAGTGTTGCTGCTTATCGTAGTCTCTATTGAAGGCGACGCATTTGTGCAATCCACGGCCGTCTAAAATTCTAAAATTGAAAATTCTAAAATTGATAATTTTAGTGTAACTGATTCAGTGATTACTATTAGGTGTTGTCCACAAGAACTAAGATTTAAGAAGACATTCAACTATCGTATAGGATTCAAAACAACTGATAGTTACCCATTCAGTATTTTTTTCGTTAAATTTCTTTGATTGCTGAAATATAAGGATATTTCTTGCAGCTAATGATTTGAAATTAACTACTCCTGTAATTACATCAGGCGTATCCAGTGGGTTAGGGAAGCCTGAAAATAATCACATAATCGCTACTGATAAGCACTTGTTTGTCTGAAAGAATCTATAGTCTCTTTTCCCTCTGGTAGAGATGCATTATCTTCGGTTGGGAATCAGTTGCCAAGGCCCGTATGGCTTGTGGACAAAGGAACACATTCTACTTTCCTGCCTGCTGCTGCATGGACTTGTTGACCTGTTTAGTATAAACGCATTGTCTTATGGTAAAGGAAACGGGCACAATAGAAGGTCATTTTATAGATTATTGTCAGATGGTTGTTCGCTTGTGCTGCCTTTGCGTTTTTAAATATGTAGCAATAAAAAAAGGTTCCGTTCGAAGACCGTACACTCCAGAAACGGTAATCCAATAAGAAAACTCTCTGTGAGCATTGAGGCAATCATCTTACAGACGTTCCCGTCTGAAGATACCCCTTTGGCCAGACACCGTGTTTTGCGTAAAGAAGTCCGTAACTGCCTGTTGCACATCCTGACGACATTTCAAGGTCTGTTTTAAGGGACCGAAGGGGTAAAAATCGAATAGTGAGAGACCAGGACTACAGGGCGGGTGATTGAGTGTCTCCCACTTGAGTTGGCGTTAACTTCTGCGTTACGACATGTATGATATGGGTACGTGCGTTATCGTGAAGTAGCAGCACCGCTCGGGGCACCATTCCATGACGGTTATTTTCGACAGACATGCTCTCTGACAAACATTCTTCTTCTCGACGGATGTTGAGACGCACTATCCTTGATTTAGTTCTTAAGATTTAAGTCTCCCAACACTGCTTGAAAACAAAAATTGTTGAGCGCACTGTATTTGTAATTCGAAGAGATGATGGAACAAAGATATATACAGTAAAGTTTACTCTGTTTTGAGAATCTGAGCAACCCTCAGTGTCCAGCGGTGAAAAGATGTTGCATAATATCCAAAACACATAATTTGAAATGACTCATCATGGAGGTAACAGTTCTTCTGTCTCATGAATTGTTTTATTCATCCTTTCACATAACATTTCACACGTCTTTCCAAAATGCCAAAGGTAACTATCAAAACGTAACACTTAGAGTTCACTGCAAACTCCAAAGAGGTTCTATAGATATTAACTCAAGCTAAGTTAAGAACGCATGACGCAATTCGCGTCAGTCAAGCATAACATAAGACAAGTTTTATATTTCAGAACATACCATAAGTCAAAATAACGTTAAGATAACTTCCGTTTTTAGATTGTTCATAACATACGTATTTGTGTGAAGATTTTTTGCTAGTAACATCTGATAAGAAAAGTAACAAAATTTGCAAATTTAAAAACCAGGAATTTCCTGATTACGTTTCGATAATAAAAATAAATAAAAATCTCAACAGAAATGTATACTTTATTTGCATTTAAAACTGAATGATAAAAATAACAAAATGAATGTAGAGTTGTTGTTAGAGCATTTTGTGTTAATTATTTGGAAACTGATTTTCATAGCGTAAGGTCGAAGTATGAGAATATATCGTTACATAAACGGGAAATCATATTTGACGGAAAAATTGCACCCAAAAATTAGAAAATACTGTGAACGTCAACAGATATAAAGTATATAATTTACGTATTAAAATCAGTTCGAGGTGGTAGCGTATAGTTCGCTAAATGAGCAGAAGTTCCAATGGGACTGGACTCATTTTAACTGTCTATCGTTGTTTGTCCTTCGGCATCCAAGAACAGAATAATAGTACACTGGTCCCGTTTTGACGCATATGGTAATAACTTCGCCATAATTGACGTTTTCGTATTTACTGCATGTAAGTCTGAATCACACGAATATCACACTAATGCAATTCTTACCTGTCTGTCCTTATATACCTGCATCGGAATCACGCTACGTCGCATATAAGCTGCAACAAGGCCCTAAAACGGAACGTTTTTGATCGCCCTTGTACATTACGTGGAATATAAGATTTATTTACGCGAGATACTTGGCAGTTGCGATTGATGTGGAGAATGATACCCCTTTATTCGAGCTGACGTTTCTGTTAGAACATGTGGGAATCAGTATATAATTTCTAACGAGAAATACTTTCAATTCTGTTTCATCTGAACGATGCTAGTCCTCCATTCGAGTTCGCAGTTTTGTTAGAACACTTGGAAATCAGATCAAATTTCTGTTCAGTCATCAGGGTCCGCAAGTTGTTTATCGCATCGTTTTTCAAGTCAAAAAATAATATTATAGGCGTTAATGTGGGTACAGGGTACTGTCTTTTGTATAGGTATGATCATGTTAAGTCACGTGGTCAGCTGAAAGGCATTTGTATGCAAGACATGAGATTCTGTATTCAGTTTGTGCTCAATATATACGGACAGATTTCGTATACACATAATTTGGGATACTTAGAAAGTTCTTTTTCCCTCATGTGATCTAAGTTCGAATACTTGGGTGTGTTTACGTAAGAACTCCGTTAACGAACAAGCTATACTCGTTTTCATTATATTTAAGTATGAGAGAGAATAAACTGCCCACAACAGTGGTGGTAATATAAAACTGTCAGCTAGCAAGGAACGTATGTGTTGCAGTGGAGCTGTAAGGCACGTGGTTGTAGTGATAAGTGTTAATGTCCTCGCTAATGGACGCAACTGGAGCCTGCGCGCTAAGACAATTTTCCGACTGGCGCCACGGGCAGTGCTTTGAAGTTCGCCGCCAACCGCAAGCGTGGGCCAATCAGCAACCTGCGCAGCACCGCGAATGAGATGGATTTCCGCGTTGTGATAAACGGCGGCCACAGACAGCAACAGGGTTCACGTTTGGCACTGGCGTACCAGAGTTAGTACGGAGTCAGGACTTCGATATTTTGCTACTGAACGATCTCACTTCAGTTTATTGGGTGTTGTAGGATACAGTGTACAAGACCATTTGCATTGCACCACTCACACCTATAAGGAGTGGTCCATCAACACAGATAGAGAGTAGCAAAATGAGCCGTGTTGTAAAGATTATGGTTTAAGGTTAGTTTAGTTTAAGTTAAATGCCCTTTACTTATACGTTGCGGTATGAGAAAGTTCCTGTTCACTTCAGCGTATAAAGTTAATCAGATAGTGTCTTTGTTCGCTAATGGTCAAAATTCATATGAAAGGAATTGTTTTCAGAGCATTAAAACTGGGTGCACAGTACCTTATGAACTCACAAGTTAAAATCTAAAGTACTGACCGGCTTTTCAAAGTATATTAGAAAGAACATTAATTAATTAGCCTCCAATACCCCTTTTATTTTCTCAAAAGACCACCTGTTTGTGTATCAAGTAACAATGCCATATTTCTCACAATATACAGTTAAAATATTCCATAGGAAATATTTATAAAATGTCTTTCCGTATGATAGCTAATGCACAGTCCTCGACATAAAAACTGACCACCCTCTGGCCTCCACGGGGAGTAAGTCCGAGACGTTCACTTCCGGTAGCCAATAAAACCGACCACCCCTGACAACGCTGGTCTGGCCCAATCTGGCAACACTGTAAGATGCGGAAGTGTCAGTATGAACTGTCGTCTACTTCCGAGATGTTGTGTTGTGTGAGCCCGTTGTCTAGTGGTAGCTGGCACGTAACCTCAGCGTGCTCGGTCAGATAGTTATTCGCCTTATGTAACTAAAAACTGAGTAAATGGATCCACGACGAACTTGAATGGGTGCCATGGGACGTCCGCCGCAAACAAATGGAACGAGGAAAACGAGATTTAAAAAAAAAGTGGTAATCGTCGTGCATTCTATGTTTGTAGTCGTGTGTTCACGTCCAACAGGTCCAACAGTATCACTTTCTTTTTGTTTTTATTTTTGCTGTTTTTTTTTTTTTTAATACCATACTTCGGCCCTCGTCTAAAGTTATGAGTTTGATTGAACATCGAAGATAATTCACTTCACATTCTATCCACCACAAATCAGAAATACATCCAGAAACAATTCCGCAGGACAGCTCGTGGCTCTGTCGCGATCAGAACAGCTTACGCTCGAGCGTTTCCTTGCGCTGCAGCGGCTACCGGCCACCGGTCCAAACGCCGCCTGCCGCCTGAAATCGGGCGCCGCCCAGGTGAACGCGACGCGACGCTGTCAGTGTATGTATCAACCGTCGTTTTCGAATCAAAAGTTCTAGTTATCATCTTGCAGTTAAGCATTGGATTTTGCATACTTGAAAATCATGAACCACTGTTAAGATTTGTAAAATTGGGTCGCAAGTGGAAAAAGGTGTAACATCTACAACATAATATTTACTTTTGGTGTAATAGAGAGGTTAATGTAGAGGAGGCAGCTCGAAAAATTTGAAATGTGTATGGAGTGCATGCTTTTGGGAATAATACGCCAGAAAAAGATATTCATGTTTCAACAAAGATCGTTCTGGCATGAATGATTTTTCACATTAAGGAAGCCTCGACTACTGACATAAGTGATGGAGTACCATTTAACCATTATGCGAGATTTGCAGTCAATAGGCAAGGTTCAGAAGTCTGGTGTAGAAGTATGCGTGCTCTAATTTGAAACAACAGAAATCAACGGAGCGATTATTACTGCAGTTTTGCTTGAACGTCATCAGGTCGCTCTATGAGCATTCCTATGCTATACTGTTACTGGTGACTAGTTACGATATCTTTATCGTTAGCTTCCTAAGAAGAAGTGAAAGGCTGAGCCCCATAAAAAGACATAGAGGAAAGAATAGTGTGAACGTAACATTTTCCATCTGATAGCACGAAAACTGTGTTTTACACAACGAATTCTTCCCCTGGGTGCGTCCATCACAGCTGGAATTTGTTGCCAACAGTTGAGACACCTTTTGGTCACAGTGTAAGAAAATCAACCGACAAAACTACATCACGTGTGCTACTGCATGATAACGCATTTTGTTGATTTGAGAAACAAAACTATCCAGGAGATTGATAGGGAAGTCATCTCTCAGGCACTTCTATTGATACGGAAGTCATCTCGCAGGCACTGGTCCCTCTGATCGTATACTCGTAAACCTTTACCTTTCCAGATTTTGATCGATCAAGCGTCAAGGCTATTCATTTCTAGACGAAAATTCTCTTCAAACTTTAATTGTTTAATTACATCGTTAGAACCAGTAGGTTTCTACAGGAGTAGAATTTTTATACTACTTTAGCAGTGTCAGGTTGTTTTAGATATTGTGAAAAAATATACTGTTGCTGATTAATTTCTGCCGGCCTGTGTGGCCGAATGGTTGTAGGCACTTCAGTCTGGAACCACGCGACCGCTACGGTCGCTGGTTGGAATCCTGCATCGGGCATGGATGTGTGTGAAGTCCTTAGGTTAGTTAGTTTTAAGTAGTTCTATGTTCTAGGGGACTGATGACCTCAGATGTTAAGTCCCATAGTGCTCAGAGCCATTTGAACCATTTGATTAATTTCTCGTCGATGTTTACTGTTGTGTTCAATAAACTAATGGAAAAAGCAATTAAAATATTCACTGTACAAATAGAAATTAAATTCAACTTGCTACAGAAACATCACGGCAGCATTCCACCTTAATAAAGCATTAAGCGTCTGTAAGACGATTAGCCCTATTTTAACACGAATTAGTAGGACATTACCGACTTTTGACTTCAAAAAGGTCTGTATTTACTTCATGTTTTGTACCACACTCCAGTATTATGAAAATATCGCAGTTCATAGGTAAAATTATTGATTCACAACAACAAAAAATATGTCGACAGAAAACAAAAGTGCCATTATGAATTTTGCAGTGCCGTAAAGTTTTCGCTCTGACACTAAGGGGTACTGAAAGTAGCAAGACGAATTTTGCTCGAGCGTAGTCTTACGATTACCTTATTGAGTTTCTATCTGCCTACTTGTAGTTCTGCTACAGAAGAATTAAAAACCTGGCTTGCCCCGAGTCTCGAAAGGCGAACGAAAGCATCTCGCACCTTGTAGGCACACACATTACCTCTGAGCAAGGGAAGATGTGCGGCATGTGTCTTACTAGATGGCGGATATATCCGGGGTGGGCGGAGGCCGGTGGGTTCGCCCCGCGTTCCCCCCCCCCCACCCCCACCCCATAGGCGGGGACACCCGCATTGCCACCCCGCCGCCCCCTCCAGTCAGCCCCCACGCTATTCGTCCGTTTCTTTCGTCAGTCGACTCGACTGAATCGAGTTATCGAGTAGTTGTACATTCCTTCGTAGCTCGCGCTCCCGTGTCATCGTATCTTATCTTATACGTTTCTGTCTGGCACATAGATAGCTAACACATGTTGTTGTTGTGGTCTTCAGTCCAAAGACTGGTTTGATGCAGCTCTCCATGGTACTCTATCCTGTGCACCCTTCTTCATCTCCGAGTAACTACTGCAACCTACATCCTTCTGAATCTGTTCAGTGTATTCATGCCTTGGTCTCCCTCTACGATTTATATATACCCTTTGCGCTTCCCTCCAATACTAAATTGATGATCCCTTGATGCTTCAGTACGTGTCCTACCAACCAAACCCTTCCTCTAGTCAAGTTGTGCCACAAATTCCGCTTCTTCCCAATTCTATTCAGTACCTCCTCATTAGTTACGTGGTCTACCCATCTAATTTCAGCATTCTTCTGTAGCACCACATTTCGAAAGCTTCTATCCTCTTCTTGTCTAAACTATTTATCGTCCATGTTTCATTTCCATACATGGCTACACGCCATAAAAATACTTTCATAAAAGACTTCCTGACTCTTAAATCTATACTCGAAGTTAAAAAATTTATCTTTTCCAGAAACGCTTACCTTCTCATTGCCAGTCTACATTTTATATCATCTCTTCATCGACCATCATCAGTGATTTTGCTCCCCAAATAGCAAAACTCATCTACTCATCTACTACTTTAAGTATCTCATTTCTTAATCTAGTTCCCTCATCATCACCTGATTTAATTCGACTACATCCCTTATCCTCGTTTTCCTTTTCTTCATGTTCATCTTATATCCTCCATTCAAGACACCGTCCATTCTGTTAAGTTGCTGTTCCAGGTCCATTGCTGTCTCTGACAGAATTACAATGTCGTTAGAAAACCTCAAAGTTTTTATTTCTTCTCCATGGATTTTAATTCCTACTCCAACTGTTTCTTTTGTTTCCCTTACTGCTTGCTCAACATACGGATTGAATAACATCGGAGATAGACTCCAACCGTGTCTCACTCCCTTCTCAACCACTGCTACCCTATCATGACCCTCGATGCTTATAACTGCCATCTGGTTTCTGTAAAAACTGTAAATAGCCTTTCGCTCCCTGTGTTTGACCGCTGCCACTTTCAGAATTTGAAAGAGAGTATTCCAGACAACATTGTCAAAAGCCTTCTCTAAGTCTACAAATGCTAGAAATGTAGGCTTATCTATTCTTAACCTATCTTCCAAGATAATTCGTAGGGTCAGTGTAGCCTTACGTCTTACAACATTTCTACAGAATCCAAACTGATTCTCCCCGAGGTCGGTTTCTACGAGTTTTTCCATAGGCCTGTAAAGAATTCGTGTTAGTATTTAGCGCCGTGACTTATTAAACTGATATTCCGGTAATTTTCACACCTGTCAACACTGGCTTGCTTTGGGATTAGGATTATTATGAGGGCTATCCACAAAGTACATTACGTTTTGGAATTAAAAATAAATAAAGCACTGGAAATTTTTTTTATTATATACAGATGAAAGCCACACTTAAATACTACTTTTCTACATAGTTGCCATTTAAATTAAGGCACTTATCGTAGCGATGGACGAGCTTGGAAATTCCTTCGTCGTAAAATTCGGCCGCCTGCGCCTTCAACCACGTAATGACTGTCTTTTGGGACAGAAAAGGTGTGATTTTTGTGGATTTCCTGGAAAGAGGCACTACAATAAACTCCCAAAGGTATTGCCAAACTCTGCACAACCTCAGAAGAGCAATACAAAACAAGCGCAGGGGAAAGTTGGGCTCAAAGATCTTGCTGATTCACGACAACGCCCGGGCCCACACAGCAAATGCCACTCGTGAAGTTCTCGAATCTTTTAAGTGGGAGTTGTTTCCTCATCCGCCTTAAAGTCCCGACCTGGCACCGAGCGACTTCTACTTATTCCCAGCAATGAAGAAGTGGTAGGCTATGCAGCGTTATGATGACGACGCACAGCTTCAAGAAGTGGTAACCACGTGGTTGAAGGCGTAGGCGGACGAATTTTACGACGAAGGAATTTCCAAGCTTGTCCATCGTTACGATAAGTGCCTTAATTTAAACGGCAACTATGTAGAAAAGTAGTATTTAAGTGTGGCTTTCATCTGTATATAATAAAAAAAATTTCCAATACTTTATTTATTTTTAATTCCAAAACGTAATGTACTTTGTGGATAGCCCTCGTATATTCCTCTTGAAGTCTGAGGGTATTTCGCCTGTCTTGCTCACCAGATGTTAGAGTTTAGCATCTACATCTACATCTAAATGGTTACTCTGCAATTCACACTTAAGTGCCTGGCAGAGGGTTCATCGAACCAATTTCATACTACTTCTCTACCATTCTACTCTCGAATGGCTCGTGGCAAAAAGGAACACCTAAATCATTCCGTTCGAGCTCTGATTTCTCTTATTTTATTATGATGATAATTTATCCCTATGTAGGGATATTTTCGCATTCGAAAGAGAAAGTTTTGTCAGGGCTGGTTCTCCCAGTCTATCAGTAGTTCTAATGGAATGTTGTCTTCTCCTGAGGCCTTGTTTCGACTTAGTTCTTTCAGTGCTCTGTCAAACTCTTCACGCAGTATCATATCTCCCATTTCATCTTCATCTACATCCTCTTCCATTTCCATAATATTGCTCTCAACTACATCGCCCTTGTATAGACCCTCTATATACTGCTTCGACCTTTTTGCCTTCCCTTCTTTGCTTAGAACTGGTTTCCCATCTCAGCTCTTGATATTCATACACGTGATTCTCTTCTCTCCAAAGGTCTCTTTAGGCAATACCTATCTTACCACTAGTGATAAATACCTCTACATCCTTACATTTGTCCTGTATCCATCCCTGCTTAGCCATTTTGCACTTCCTGTCGATGTCATTTTTGAGACGTTTGTTTTCCTTTTTGCCTGCTTCATTCACTGCATTTTTATATTTTCTTCTTTCATCAATTAAATTCAGTATCTCTTCTGCTACCCAAGGACTTCTACTACTCTTCTTCTTCTTACCTACTTGATCCTCCGCTGCATTCACTATTTCACCTCTCAAAGCTACCCATTCTTCTTCTACTGTATTTCTTCTTCTACTGTATTTCTTTCTTTTCTTGTCAATCGTTCCCTAATGCCCTCTCTGAAACTGTCTACAACCTTTGGTTCTTTCAGTTTATCTAGGTTTCATCTCCTTAAATTCCCACCTTTTTGCAGTTTCTTCAGTATAAATCTACAGTTCATGACCAATAGATTGTGGTCAGAGTTCACATCTGCCACTGGAAATGTCTTACAATTTAAAACCTGGTTCCTAAATCTCTGTCTTAACATTATGTAATCTATATGAAACCTTCTAGTGTCTCCAGGCCTCGTCCACGTATACAACATTTCTTTCATGATTCTGAAACCAAGTGTTTGGTATGATTAAGTTATGCTCTGTGCAAAATTCTACCAGGCGTCTTCATCTTTCATTCCTTACCCTCAGTCCATATTCACCTACTACTTTTTCTTCTGTTCCTCTTCCTACTATCGAATTCCAGTCCTCAATAACTCCCTTCACTATCTGAATAATTTCTTTTATCACATCATACATTTCTTCAATCTCTTCATCATCTGCGGAACTAGTTGACATATGAACTTGTACTACTGTATTATTCGTGGGCTTCGTGTCTATCTTTGCTACAATACTGTGGTAACTATGCTGCCCGTAGTAGCTTACCCGCACTCCTATTTCTTTTATTCGTTATTAAAACTATTCCTGATTTACCCCTATTTGATTCTGTATTTATAACTCTGTATTCACCTGACCAGAAGTCTTGTTCCTCCTGCCACCGAACTTCACTAATTCCCACTATATCTAGCTTTAACCTATTCATTTCATTTTTTAAAGTTTCTGACCTGCTTGCCCGATTAAGGGATCTGACGTTCCACGCTCCGATCAATAGAACGCCAGTTTTCTTACTCCTGATAACGACGTCCTACTGAGTAGTCCCTGCTCGGAGATCCAAATGGGGGACTATTGTATCTCCGGAATATTTTACCCAAGAGGACACCATCATCATGTAACCATACAGTAACGCTGCATGCCCTCGAGAAAAATTACGGCTGTAGTTTCCCCTTGCTTTCAGCCGTTCGCAGTACCAGCACAGCAAGGCGGTTTTGGTTAATGTTACAAGGCCAGATCAGTCAATCATCTTTGACTGTTGCCCTTGCAACTACTGATAAGGCTGCTGCCCCTCAGAATGGCCGCGATTTTTCACGTAGCTAACACATACCTACGATAAAACCAGCGGCCATTGTAGTGATTCGATACGTTATTCTGTCAGGAATTTGTTCGAGAAAAGTCGCGAATATTCTACGTTTTCTTGTACAGAGAACCTTCATACGTAGCATTATAAATACGGACTATTATCCGAATTGGAAGCTAGTTCACGTTCTCAAGCAGAAATATTAAGACTGAAAAATTTTATTCGAACACCGTACCATGTTACGACTGACATGAGAGAACATTTTGCTGAAGAAAATATTTATCATTTAAAATTTAACATACATATGCCCTTACGACTACTGAAACATAGCAGCAATGAGCTGGCACATAAATTGAATCAGAGCTTGACTGAACTACCGTTCTTCGAAGAAGAATCACTGTTTGTGATTAAAAAGAAACTAAGAGGAGAGATTCTTCAATAGAAGCAAATGAAAATAAACGCACTTAATGATCGTAATTCTGTTATGCAAGCGTTGTCTGTTTGTCCTAGATCTGACTATCCTACTTTGCACACGCTGTACGAAATATTTGCTTGTCTACCTGCATCTATTGCTACAGTTGGAAGAAGTTTTTCGACATTACTGTGTAAAAAGACATTGCTGAGGTGGACAATGGAGGAGGATCGACTTAATGGTTCAAATGGCTCTGAGCACTATGGGACTCAACTGCTGAGGTCATTAGTCCCCTAGAACTTAGAACTAGTTAAACCTAACTAACCTAAGGACATCACAAACATCCATGCCCGAGGCAGGATTCGAACCTGCGACCGTAGCGGTCTTGCGGTTCCAGACTGCAGCGCCTTTAACCGCACGGCCACTTCGGCCGGCCGATCGACTTAATGGCTTAGCTCTGACACTGACACAGATTCTCCTACTCGCTTATTGAAGGTTATAATGTACAGATAGTATTGGGAACAGAAAGCTGGTTGAAGCCAGACGTCAATGACAACCAAATCCTACGCTCAGTCTGAAATGTTTATCGTAAGGATAGGTTAGTCGCCAAAGGTGGCGCCGTGTTTATTGTAGTTAAAAGTTTGATAAAATCTAGCCAGGTTATCATGGATTCCGAACGTGGATTAATCTGGGTGAAATTGAGTATCAAATAACCGTCAAAAATGGTGATCGTATGCTTTTATAGACAACCTGGGCCAGGAACTGTAGTTGTAGAGCACTTCAGACAGAATTTGCAGAATATTGTTAGTAATTCTCCTGATAATGCCGTTGTAATAGGGGATGACTTCAACTTGCGAGGTATAGCTTGGGAGTGTTATACCATCAAAACTGGTGCCAGAGACGTGGAATCGTGTGGCATTGTTCTGGATGTCTTGTCCGAAAATTACCTAGAGCAGATAGTTAGAGAACCAACTCGTGACGGTAACGTTTTAGACCTCCTGGCAACAAAGAGACCTGAACTTATTGAATCAGTTAATGTAGACAAAGATATCAGTGATCATAAGCCTCTGATAGCATCTATGACGACGGGTCCCACATGGAATTTTAAGAAACGTAGGAAGATATATTTGCTCAGCAAGGGTGACAGGATACAGATCTCAGAAAATAGCACTTGCCCGCAAAAGGCACAACTACGGAGTTCGAGCCTCGGTGCGGCACACAGCTTTAATCTCCCAGGAAGTTTCAATTCAGCTCACATTCTGCTGCAAAGTGAAAATCTCATTCTGGTAGAATATTTGTCTGTAATCAGACCATGTTAGTAGTGATGTTATAGTGAAATAAGATTTCTGTGTAAATATTCCACATTTTTGCCTACTGATTTATAAAATGTTGTAGTTTTCCTCAGTTTAACTTGTAGATTTTTGAAAAATAAGTCGCAAACAGCGGTTCTATGGTATTTTAATAGTAATACCTATTTCACAACGTTAGAGTTGCACCTTCAAGTATATCTAAATAAAGAAGTATACGACACGAGGGAATTAAGAATTGTAAAAAAAAAGCCATGACATTATTTAAAAAAAAATTGAATGGCAAGAATCTAGGGACAAGAATATAAGTTCATATACAAAAGACGTTACTAAAAGAAGGCAATTTAAGTATGGGAGTCGACTAACTTATATTCAGATCATTTACAGGCAGAAGCTGAGCCCATCATTCCCAGTCAGGTTGTAATAATTCGTGAAAACGGCGACGAAAGTCAAAAGTTAAAACAGTCGGGATTTTGAAGACATACGTAGAAAGAAGCCAGCTTTATAAGAGGCAACAAAATTGTAGAACCAGAAAATGGGGGAGCCTTAAGAATGAAACCGAAATTAAATAGTAATTGTAGCAAAAGACAGGGCGTAGTGAAAAGCAGCAAAATGAAGCCGAAGAAGCAATAAAAAAATAGTAGGAAGGTGCAAAATAGGACTCGCTATTTTAAAGTCTTACCGGAACGGATCCGATACATGTCGGTGAGAATCGTCATGGACAGATGCCGGCAGAATACTGAGTGCATACACGTGAGTAACAAGTAAACAGGCAGAAGAGACCGGAGGAGACGGAGGCGTGTAAAATTGTAAATAATCTGTATAAGAATATTGAGAGGCTTCCTTATAATAGACATATAATGTTGAAAAGAAACTGCAAAAATGGCTATTGTAATATAACAAGGATCAATTAATTACATTCTAGATAATCAAAATTGGAGAGTGCTTTCTAGTGCTACAAGTCACTTTGGCTGTTGCCATAAAGTTTGCTGTTCTTCGCATAGAGTTATCATCAGCGATAATGTCTTGATGTCTCTAACGGGAGACCAGATGCAGATTGAAATTTACTTGCATTTAAGAGACGTCATCTGCCTCCATAGTTCGATGGTCAGCGTGTTTGGCCACTATGCAGATAACTCGGTTCCGTTTTCCTGTACTCCCAGGGATTTTTCTTTGTTGGGGGATCTGGAACAGGTTTCACTCGACCTCGTGATGGGAACTGGGGAATTACTTGATTGTGAAGTAGTGGCTACAGCGTCAGAGAGTCGAAATGGCAGGGAGTGAGTAGTCCTGATGCCAACAATCCTCCATCCCGCATCGGAATGGCGCCATTGGCAGAGGATGACACGTCAGTCTGTCAGTTTCGATTGTTCCATATCTGCCAAAAAGTAGAGCTTTGCTTTGATTTTGCTTCTTTTGAAGTAAATTTGAGAATTTTATAAGATATGATGGTGAATGTGGATGCTTTTGTGCTAGTGAATTTGCATGGAACCGCAGTGACTGCAGCTGCTGGTAGGATTTTTGTATAAGAAACCATGGTGAATAGTGAAGTTTGCCTTTGACCTTTCTTTCCTCACTTGAGATTGAGGTATTGTGATCAATTTAGGGTATATTATTGCATTGGACCTATACTTAAATATTCTATTACTAATTAACTGGAAATGTGTAAATGCTATTGATTATTTGTGTGGGTATCTCACCAACTGGTAGGCTGACTCTTTTTGGTTTCGTGTAATAGGTCTTACTGTGAGAGAGGACTGGTACAGCAAGAATTGTATGTCAGTAAGGCAGTTATAATTGGTAGTGGAGAGAAGTTGGTGGTTTTGGGGCCTACAGAAAGTGATCACCCCACTCTCTCTTGTTGGCCTTGAATTATATTCTTCTACCACTGAGTGTATAACCATTTTTATACATTTGTTGGCTACTGAATGCAATGGAATTAATGGTTTTGTCTGATTTTTTATTCCTATGAGGTGTGAATGAGTCTTTGGAGACAAAATAAATCTTTCAGTATCTATCCCCTTCACCGTTTCTGTTACACATACACGTAAAACTGACACAGAAGGGAGCAAACACTGAAACATTACATTAATAATGAATGCTGATGTTGTGAATAAAAATTTGTGTCGCTTCCGGGACTCTAACACAGGTCGTCTTGCTTCGTAGGTAGAAACGCTGCCATTAGACCATCGCACGACTACATCGAATATGCAGCACAAACTACTTAAGTCGATTGCCCTCCCCAACACAAACCTCAATTCATATCTTCAGCTTCTTTTCCCCCTGCTTTGTCAATATTGCCAGGGCACTCCGGCATTGGAATAGCACCCCAGCGTTGAACGTAATGTGGAAGTCCTTGAATTGCTGCTTTTTGAATAATTAATAGAATATGCCCCAATCGCTTAATTAAGGCTAAAATACATTAACAAAAAATTTCTCTGTGTTAATAAGTCTGTAAATTAAGGTGAAAAGGTCACGATTTAATGTAGGGTATGTACTTTTGTGCTGTTCGGGTACAGAATGTTCCAGAGGAATGTTTATATTTTGAAACTTTACGTTCTCTAACCCAGGTTGAAGTCAGTTACCGTAATTTGTTTCTGGATTATATAAAAGCAGGAGCTGTGAACTCTCTCGCTATCTCACATTTGTTTTCGACAGTTCTTTCACAAAATGTAAGTGTCGTTCTCGTATCTGTCACTTTTGGTTAAATTATTACGCTAATTTAATTACAATAGCCGTGTTTGAATTAAGAACATACTCTCCTCTTCCATTAATGCCACATATCAATTTATTATGTTGCATTTTAGAGCTTCTTAGGGCTCCAGCGAAGGAGAGTTGTAGACGAATTGTTCGGTGGCCACAGCCGGACGCTACTGGTTCAAATGGTTCAAATGGCTCTGAACACTATGGGACTTAACATCTGAGGTCACCAGTCCCCTAGAAATTGGAACTTCTTAAACCTAACTAGCCTAAGGACTTCACACACACCCATGCCCGAGGCGAACGTAGCGAACGCGCGGATCCTGATTGAAGCGCCTAGAACCGCTAGGCCACACTGGCCGGCGACGCCACCGGTGTTCAATCGGCATTTACTTTATCAAACTTTTATTTCAGCGTTCCTGAGATCTCGTTTACCGATCTGTTCTATTAGTATCCGGGCAAGGTAATAACGCAGACTGCGTAGTTTTGAGATCCGTCACTGGCTTCTAAACAACGCTGACGGTCAACGTTCTCGTCGGTCTGATGGGAATCTGATGCTAGATGGCGAAATGCAAATTCATGACAGACTAAATTAATTCCTATGCACCATTTTGCCACCAGTAGAAGCGGTTAATAAGTCTTACAATAATATTTATTTTTTTAAAAATATCAGTAATATTATATTGTCACAGCCAACGTGGGGCTTGTACAAAAAAAATTGTGTGTTATGTTAATTGATGCTTGTTTCTTATATTTTTCATCTCTCTACTGTATTGTTGGAGACAAGGAAAAACTGATGACTGCTACACGAAACATAAATTAAATTCACTGATGTAACGAAATTAAAGCAGACTCTAAGCAGCCATACGAAAAAAAAGAGTGTATTGTTATCAACATGTTACCAGTTGCCTCTGCTTTTGTGGTCTGCAATGCCTAGCTCATTTAATTCATGGTAAATTTTGGATTTTATGCGTCTTCCTTAGTTTGCAACTTAGTAACTGCAGCAGGCACTGTTGCTAAGCACGATACGAGGATGGCTACTTTTGCGCTGCGCGCAAGCGAAATGAAAACGAGTGGTAGTGGATTGTTTTAGTTTGAAGCATCCATATGATCATGTTAGTAATACAACAATTAGTATGTGGTCCGTTTACGCTAAACATTCAGTGTGTTGTCAAGAGATTTTATTTCGAAGCATATTTTCAATTTGTGTTATGACAATGACAGGTAATCCTGTAAACATGGATTCCGCAAATGACAGTGTTTCTGAAAATAAAGTCGATGGTGGTAAAAATAGTACCAATCCGACTGTGGCAGAATGTGATGCTCAGAATGTGGAGGCAGAAGCTAATACACAGGCACAAGCAATTGAAAGTGCTGATCAAATTCCTCCTCCCGTCGTAGATCTCTGTTTCTCTGTTATTCAATAAAATTGCTGGGATGATTAACGCAAGCGCTGAAGCGCTTGCTTCATTCACAAATACTACAGTAAATTAACGCGATGATGCGCTTGCTTCGCCGGCCGCGGTGGTCTAGCGTTTCTAGGCGCTCAGTCAGGAACCGCGCGACTGCTACGGTCGCAGGTTCGAATCCTGCCTCGGGCATGGATGTGTGTGCTGTCCTTAGGTTAGATAGGTTTAAGTAGTTCTAAGTTCTAGGGGACTTATGACCACAGATGTTGAGTCCCATAGTGCTCAGAGCCATTTTTTAAGCGCTTGCTTCACGCATAAACAACAAAATTTCTAAAAGGGATAAGCAACTGGCTTTACAAATCTCTACGCTGGTCAATACTACTCTTGCTGAAAGAGATATAGCTCTGACATCTCAAATAAGTAATACTTGACTCAACGTGACAAACAGTTGGTCACTCAAATTTCCATCCAGGTAAATGAGAAATTAGTAAAACACGGGTTTAGGAACAATAGTATCCGAAATTACCAGCCTAAAGGAGGCATATAAGGATTTAACAAAAACCGTTTCCAAACTATCAAAAGATGTGACAACAATACAGTCAGCCCAGAAGACGGTGGAAGATACGATAAGCGAATTAACACAGCGTGTCGACAGACTGTCAGTAGAAACAGAAGAAGAGTTGAAAACCAGGCTAGATGAGCAAAATGAAAAATTAAATACTGAATTCGGCAAGTGGCTTGATCAGAAAGAAATAATGCTCACCGATAAAATAAATTCAGAGTGGAAAGTCGTAATACGACACGCTGGGAGCGAAGCGACGGCCAAACTCGGTACGGCAAAAGAAACTCTGCGCTCGGAAATAAACCACATAAAGCACATGATACATCACGATCTTCCACAGTGGTGAGACGAAGTTTCGTCACAGGTGAAAGAGGTGCGCCGGCCGTGCGGTAGAAACAATACCGCAGCCGTCACGCGAAGCACCGACTATTGATACGCAAATGCAGGACGCATACATTGCAGGTCCACGAAACTCAAATGGCTCTGAGCACTATGGGACTCAACTGCTGTGGTCATAAGTCCCCTAGAACTTAGAACTACTTAAACCTAACTAACCTAAGGACATCACACACATCCATGCCAGAGGCAGGATTCGAACCTGCGACCGTAGCAGTGGCACGGTTCCGGACTGCGCGCCTAGAACCGCGAGACCACCGCGGCCGGCCCACGAAACTCAGGGACTTGGTTTGAAGCGTATCAGCCTGTAAACCCCACTGTACAACAATCGCGTGATGAGATGGGGGCAGGTGCAACCTTAACAGAAATCTTTTACAACAGAGACAATTTTATGCCTTTCTCCCAGACAAAAATAGTCCATCCCGTAGTATTTATAAGTTCATTCCGCAACCTATTGCCCAGGTCACGGAATGAGAGGCAGAGAATAGAATTCGTTGCCTCACATATACAAGGAGACGGTGCTTTATGGGCTACAGAAGCCGCATAGAACTGTATACATTATGAACGATTTGAAAAGACTTTTCTTGCTAAGTACTGGTCAGTGGGCGTATAAGAATGCCTTATAAAACAGGTATTCAGCCAGAAATTTTCAGCCCAAAACTGTGTGGACTTAGAAAGTATTTCGAAAAATACATTAATTTAACGAGATACTCGGTAGGTCTGGTCGAGCATAAAAATTTATTATGCATCTTGAAGCCAAATTAGCCTGTGTACGTATTGGAAAAGCTAATAACAGTCCCTGATTTTGACCTTGAACAATTTTTTTCAGTGCTCCATATCATGGTCCTAATACACGAAGATGCGAAAAGCAGCACTGGAAACAATGGCTCGCAGGTCGCCAATAAGAACGGCCACAGCCACAATAATATGTCATAACGGCCGGCCGCAGAGTAACGGTGTCATGTCGCAAACCAGACACGCAAATCAGAACGGCGACAATAGTGGTCCACAAAGCGGGCAGGCATTCTTTCAAAGATATGTGTCATTAACACCTATCAGGAAAGCCACTTTTAGGTTTCCAACTCTAGCTCTTGTAAAGCATTTTCAGAGGATAACTGACCATGTGGTTGAAGTTATTGCGAATTCTGGGTCAAAATTGTGAAAGAAGGCTATTTCGATGAATGAAAATCAAAAATATTTTTATTTTAGCATAACATCCTGCTTCTAACACAACAGTACATATTATGAAGTAACTTGGGAAGTGATATTACTGCTATTGTCATTGCTATCATCGATCTTAGAATTCTTATATAAACGACTTTCAGGCGGGTTATCAATACATTATCACATGAATCTACCTCTCTATCAACAGCGCTGGCAGCAAAGAATCAATAACCTCAGTATAACAATTGGGAGCTTGTATCTTGACCATCTTCTTTAAAGATATGTCACACACAATTGAGTCGTAAATTTGGCTATGGTGAATATTCAACAAACTGTGGGAAACGTAACACGTGTAGTAAGATCACAAGGGTAGTGTGTCTTTCACAGTAGGACAAAAGATGTTAGTGAGGTCACCAGGGTGACGAGTAAGAAGTATTTCCTCCCTCATAAATTCTTTTCTCTCTGTGTAACTGTGTTTAGAATAAGATGGATGAAACACGAGGTTGCAGTACAGGTGTAAATGCCCAAAACCAAGATGCCACTACACCTACATCCCACATCCAATGTAAATATTTTTCATAAATATCTGGTGAATTCTGTTGTAGGTTCCATCTGAAATGTGACTTGTGGGTAGATAAGAGCTGCTTCTATGATACTAATATAATTTCAGGTTTCAGACTGGAACGATGTGCGCCAAACTACCTCTTTGCTCTCGGAATATTACTATACTATTACATGTATTGTGTTTGAAATGTAGTAACTGTGTTCAAGAATTCTTGTTAGATCATATAGGTAACGATGGGATAAAGTTTTGGTAGAGTTAGGAGACTACATTTTTGCAAGAGTCATTTTGTATTATTAAGTTGGTGTAACGTTTTCCATGGATAAATTGGAAGGCAAGCCTTGAACTGGTGAAGGAGTGTTTCTTATAATGATATGGTGCACAATTCTATTTTATGTTATAAAATTTATGCCTTATATTCTCACACTGCAATCCATTTATTTGTTTTTTTCTCTTGGGAACATGTTATATTATTTTAGTGATAACTAATGATGTTGTTAGATAAATCAAAAATGTATCAAGGATGAGCTAACTTTATTGCAATGACCAGGATGAGTAGGAATGCTATGGCAATGTGAATCGTGCAGCCCTTTTTCGTAAATGATGTCACCCTTGTAAGGCAGCAACTTTTTTCTGGACTACCACAAAGTGTGCAGCAGGAAAGTGGGTCCCAATAGAGCATACGATTTCCAATGGTAGATTCATAGTGTACACAAATTTACGAATCGTTTGACTTCTGTCATGGGTCACTCTGAGTAAACTTCCGGAATTACATTTAGTTAATGATTAACTAAATGGTACAAACTAATTTTACCCAGCATTTAGAGATCACCGTAGACTTTCCAAATCAGAGGACTGTTGCCTAGTTAGTAGTAAGTGGCTATGTTGAGGGTAGTAGGCATGTTTTCATTCACACACTTCTTTTTGACAAATTAATGAAATTAATTTTATTTAAACTTTTAGTTAATTTTAATTAATTTTATTTATGAAAATTAAATTTCATGCCTGAAAACTATCGTAAATAAAATTAATTACAAAATTATAATAATATTAATTTAATTAATTCATACAAAATAAAATTAATTCAATTAATTTGTCAAAAAAAAGGTGATCAATAAAATCATACCTACTGTGCTTAACATACCTGCTTACTGCCACTAATACATAAAAATTCACATCACTTTTGACAACTATATAATTAGTTTTTAAAAAAATATGGGTCATAAATTTCTTCGTCTTTACTTTTATGTTTCCTCATTCCTAACAGTATATTCTTAAAAATATTTGGAATTGTTAGAAAGAATATTAACATAACCAATAAAAAAATTTCAGTTGAAAATTTGTGAGGTAGAACGACAAAAAATGGTTCAAATGTCTCTGAGCACTATGTGACTTAACTTCTAAGGTCATTAGTCCCCTAGAACTTAGAACTACTTAAACCTAACTAACCTAAGGACATCACACACATCCATGCCCGAGGCAGGATTCGAACCTGCGACCGGAGCGGTCGCGCGGGTTCCAAACGGAAGCGCCTAGAACCGCTTGGCCACCCCGGCCGGCCAGGTAGAACGACACTCTCTCTTACTTTAACAACACTGTCGGTCAGATTAACACCCATATTTTAGGTCATAATCTCGCTGTTCCACAGCACTACGTTTGGTATGTGTGGTTTATAACATTTACATGAGGAAACTGTGGGCACATTATTCCTGTATGTGTAAACTGTAGAGAACTGTAACTGAGGTACATAGTGGAGGCGACAGAGAACAGGCACAGAGATGAATTAGGGTCCATAAATGCGGAGTGCAGCGACCAGATGTGTGAGTGATTCTGGGAAGTAGCACTCAGTGGATCGTACCTGCAGCGCGACTTCTGGCCAAAGCACTCTTCTCCTTCAATTTAGGGTCAGACAGGAGAGCAATAGGTCCCAAAATATTTTACCTGGGCCAGGCATCAGTCCGTTGTGAAGGCAGCAAATTGGCAGAAAATGGATGGATGAAGGTGTTTAAGAGAAACTGCTGTGTACTAACCCTTTGTACAAACAGTGGGAAGGTCATAAAACTCTGTGCATTCTCATGTTAGAAGCTGGGAACATACGGACAGAGTGGCTGGTGCACATGTTTAGTGAAAGGAAGCCTAACATCCTGCCCCCCTTCTGATGCCAGGAAGTCACCAGGTTCCTTTAGCTAGGAGCAAAAACATATATTTCACAAGCATGACTGTCTGTATAGCTTGTCTGTATAGCTTAACAGCTTTCTTTCAGAAAATGGAAATGGTCAGCCTGAAAAGATTACATCTCTCCGTATATGAGGGATTGTGATTCTATCGAGGTGTATGTTTTTCGTCAAAACCTGACCAAGCTTACAATAAGAACGACGCCTCCAGAATCTAAAATCCTCGTTCTTCAGACAAGAGACATTTGGTGTCGCTCCTTGGCTCCTCTCAGGATATGCAAAGTGGAGGCTTTTGCCCCAGTATGGGAACCCCGGAGCTGAGTCTGGATTGGGTATCAGGCCAAACGGACACCGAAGAGGGAAGATTCAATGAATAGATGATAATGCAGTTTCTTTTTGCGTTGTGAGGGAAGTTCCTGTTTTGCTAATTCGGCTCTCATACCGAGGAATGGTGGAATTTGGTTGCGTTTCTTTGCCTTCTTCGTCATGTGGTCCTTCCCTGGTGGGGGACTTCAGGTCTTGCCCCAGTTGGTGAGACTTGTTGTCTGTATCTTGTGGTGGACTAAGAGCCAATGTCAGTTTACAACTGTACTGGCAATGGAACTGCATATCAACTCAGACATAACGTGTGTCATGAGGGTGAAGTTATTCGTTCTAAGTCAGCTGTCTGATGCTTGACAATTCCAGAATGCAATTGGTCTGGCGAGACCAGAGAACGGATAAAACACCTCATACTGAAATCTGGCGGGATTTCAGTACCCTGATAGGGAAGTTTCCAGCGTTATGATAATCAGAACGCTAGACAAACAGTTTGTGTATTTTCAAGGACACGTCAGAACATTACAGCTGCTGCGGCTCACTATTCCTCACCCACAGCGCGCCGTCTACTGCTGCTGCCTGAATCAAGGTGAAAGGGTAAAATATTGCTGCACTGGCGTAGGGTTGTTAAATGATATTCATAGCTCCCTCTTCTCGGGTGAATCTTAGTATGTGGTATACTTGGTCGTAGTTGATTTCATTTGAATAGAGTTGTGCTTCAAAGTAGATTCAGGTAAACAAAGTCAGATCGCATTGAAAGAGGGATTACTTCAGGGGAGAATCTGTATAGCTTCCACTCTAACATATGCTTTGTCAATCAAATACCATTCTTTTTCTGATTTGTGTTTGTCATTTTTGTGTAAGATTTATCAACTAGTTGTAGTTACAAAAGGATTAATAAAACTTGTAATTAATTTGCAAACAAATACGCTACTGTTCTCATTCATACTCCCTGAACTACTCACCGTTCATTTTATTGTGGTGGTACATGGGTACACCACCAATTTTAGGGTTTAATCTTATTGAATTAATTAATATGATTATTAATTTGAGCTCTGATAATGTCCACAGGCATGTGCAGCAAAAGTGCCATGAGTAATTTTACTAATTCAGCATAAAAATTAAGGGTGTAGCTGACGATTTGTAGGGTATTTCTATGTAAGGACTTTTCTTTATATAGAAATAATAACATTTATCATCATTCAGACATATATTTATGATTGAAGTAAGCGATGGCTTGCAACTGGCGACCATTTGCAAAGATGTCATATCATGGCACATTGGTGGGGTAGTTAGTGCGTTATCTTGCGGAAGAGGAGCGTGGTTCTCTTTTCTGTTCCTTTTTTGTTTTTTCAAAGTGAGACATGGTGCGCTGAGAACATTTAGACTCGTGTTTCGCATTGTATCTCAGCATTTTGTAGTGTGTTGTAGTGATTTTATTTCAGTGTATGTATTGTTTGTGTCATTTATTTTTTGTTGTTTGTTTCTCATTGGGTCTTGTCAGTGACTTCTGCGTCACTTCTCGTCCGATGTTGCGTCATTGCTAACAGAGTTGTGCAAGGTTTTGTGGCACAGATTGGTTTATTGGGCTGTGTACAATATTTTACAGTAGGTATGGTTTAATGGGCTTGGGCGTAAATGTGTGAATTATTTAAAAGAAGGTCACAGTAGAGTTTCGACGCGTGATGCTCTAGAACCGGAAACTTGCGTAAGTAGCAATTGATTTGAATGTTTATGAGAACCAAAGCACGTTTGTATAGGGAGAAAAGCTGCACACTAATGTCGTTCAAAATGGAACACGAGCCATCCATTGATGCAGAACAAAATAGAACGGCGAAAGATGTTCATTTAAATTACTGTACAAACAGGCAAAAATGTCAAATGCAGAATACTCCGATGATGAGGGTTCAGTTCACTCACGAAATGAAAGTGAAAACGATGTCGAGGTGGCAGGTCATGTAGACTCTGTAAACACGGAGAGAGGTACAGTAAGGGAAAGTAACAGTCCGATTTTGCGGTCAAGGCGCCATAGAGTAGCTGAGTCGCGTTCGTCTAGTCCAGGGCACGCTATGGAAGAACGTAATTGGAATCAATCATTCAGTCTATGCAAGAGGCACAGAAGAGACGACAGGAAAAGGGAAAACAGAAAAAGGAAAGGGAAGAAAAGATACGGCACCAAATTAGGCAAATTCAGAAGCGACTCGACAAGGAGCAAAAGAGACAGGAAGAAGTCATGAAGGAAATTAAGGAAATTCAAAGGAGGGCTGATGAGTCAGTCGAAAACATAAATCAGGTCAGGAATGAACTTAAGGGTGTGAAAGCAGGAGTCGAAGACATTAGGAAAACGTCAGATGAGACGCGAGAATTAGCGGTAGAGTCCAAACTTGAGGCTAGAACAGCCAGAGTAGGAGTATGAGATGCGCGATAAAATGCCGAAATTGCTGTAGATCAGGCAGCGCTGGCAAAAGTCAGAATGAGTGCCACCAGAAAGGCTATTTCTGCTCTTAAAAAACGGCGACAGAGAGTTACTGAAAAGACATAGGAAGAAATGTTAGAAATCAAAGACGAACAAACACGTCTCACTACCCAGCCGACTGAGCTGACGGATAAGATGAGACAAACGTGCGAACGGGTCGCTCGTGTAGAAATTCGGCCTGAAGCAACAGCACAGCCGACCGTTGTGGCCAAGCGGTTCTAGGCGCTTCAGTCCGGAACCGCGCTGCTGCTACGGACGCAGATTAGAATCCTGCCTCGGGCAGGGTTGTGTGTGCTGTCCTTAGGTTAGTTAGAATTAAGTAGTTCTAAGTCTAGGGGACTGATGACCTCAGATGTTAAGTCCCATAGTGCTCAGATCCAATTTGAGCAACAGCACTTCACCGTGAGGTTGTTGGTCACCGGAATGTCAAAGACAAAATTTTGCAACCCAACCTGGAGCCAGCACAAACCGATATACGGCAGGAGCGCTTGCTTAACGGGGTACGACGCTCGGCCGAACGAGCGCATTCAATGGCGCGTAGTGCACAAAGTACCGAGCCGGACCACAATTTCCGGCAACTCACGTCGTACGGAAACATTACTAGATGTTACTACATGACTCTGATGACACGAGACGAGGATACAACAGCATTCAGGGATCGGTCGGCCATGAAATCTTGGACGCACGCTCGCCAGAAGTCAGAGAAAGTCCAGGAGAGCAAAAATATGAATATTCCGACTTAAAATATTTTCTCTAAATTCAGAATTTTCAGGTTTAACAAGAGAACCACAATTCATTACATCCCAAATCATGGGTTGTTCACTATGAGAGGGTACTACCCGAGTCATGGTCACTAGTCTGCAAATTGGAATTTGTCTATTGGTACTTGTAATGTTCAGCAGCAGAGCACATGCGTAGTGCTGCAGCAAACTGTCACAGGTACTGCGAATTCAGAGAAGCTTTCCTAAAGACCTACTGGTCACAGGACATCCAAGAAAGTATTAAACAAGACATTATGTTAGGGAAGGATTACGCAGCATTGGGGTGCGGCAGCCCAGTACAGTTTTTCGAGACGCTTGTTAACAAGAATCGTTACCGGTACCAACCATATGGTGATAAGGAGATAATGCGACACTGCTACATGAAACTACCTTTGAGATACCAGGAACTGCTCATTGGCAAATGTAATGACACAATAGAGTCATTCAAAAGTGGTCTATGAGAATTTGGTTCAAATGGTTCAAATGGCTCTGAGCACTATGGGACTCAACTGCTGAGGTCATTAGTCCCCTAGAACTTAGAACTAGTTAAACCTAACTAACCTAAGGACATCACAAACATCCATGCCCGAGGCAGGATTCGAACCTGCGACCGTAGCGGTCTTGCGGTTCCAGACTGCAGCGCCTTTTAACCGCACGGCCACTTCGGCCGGCTATGAGAATTTGACGAGAGGGACCGAATGAGACATAATGAACGAAATTAGCGAAGTGCGTTAGATGGAAACAATGATGGGCAAAACAGAAACAGATGCAGGGTGACAAGAAACCACTATCAATGCGAAAGATTTAATAATGAGCATCAGTGGAATGATCGAAGCAGACGGTAATCTTCAAGAAAACAGAATTAACAATAGGAGAGAAATGCAAAACTGTAACCACTTGAACAGCCGGTCTGGAACTCAGGGCAAACAAGGAATAATGGAGGGATTGGTAGGCGAGGTCCGCAACCTGATCACCAGAATGAAGCAGTGGAAATCAGACCATCAATCCATCAAACAGAAACCTTAGCAGATGTCCGTGTAGGAATTGACAGTCGGCCGCTGGTGCCTCGTTATACCATTAAGTTAGTGTTAAGAATCATTTTTTTCCAGTTCATTTATGTAGTCATTTAGTGTATTGTTCTTTATTTGTTCGCACTTGCACTTTTTCGATGATTTATTACTTAAGATCTTCTCCTGTGGCATATGATCAATGAGTTTGGAGTTTGTAGTTTTTGTCCAGCATTTGCGCTTTGCTTATTTACAGCAAATTTCAGATGTACTGGTATCCCCGCATGTTTCACAGATATAAACCTATTTCGTGGAAAGGAATGTACGGGCTTCTCGGCGGAAAACTCTTGGGTTCATAACAAGACTCGTTGGTTTAACACTTCAGCATTGCTTTGTTGCAACACATACCTTCGCTTTGAAGTGACACACTTGTCACTTCAAAGCGAAGGTATGTGTTGCAACAACGTGAAAATTTATTCTTCGTTCAGAAATAATTGCACAAGTCCTGTAGACACAATTATTCTCAAAAAATTACCAAATAAGCCGCAACCAGTCGCAAAATCATGTTTTCTTTATTTTAGATGACATGAAGATCTTTTGTCATCATAGATCAGCTAACGTGCGCCTTCTCAATGAGCAGGTGAATGTGAGAGGAGTTCATTTTTGGGAGCGCTTCGCCAAGCATTTGCTTGATGGGAATGGAAATGATAGGACAAGGAAAAACCAGAGAGGGGTGGAGGAGGGAAGAGTGAAAGGGGGTTGGGAGATAAATAGATTGGTGATATGAATTACGTTATTGCGACTAAGTTTGCGTTAACGTCCTTTACATTGGGCTTCCGCTGTCTTTGTCGGCTGCACCAACAGGGACATTGTGTATTTTTCTTTTCTTTATTTTTATTTTTAAACCTGTTTACAGGCAGGCCAGCAGCAGCATACTACGCCGCTCTTTGGCCCCAGAAAAACACAAAACATACTAATGAAGACAATTAGAGAAAAAATACGGTGGACATATAAACGGAGACAAACTCTTTTTAAAATACATGGAGCCGTTCACGGGCGTAGCGTCCAAGATAAAATTTGTTCAGACACTTGGACACACACATAGACGAAAATTGTCACACGCGAACTTAGGTACACAAAACGAATAACACTGCACCACTTAAGCACAAACGACGGCACACACAGAAACACGAGGCGTTGAACTCCGGCGCGCGAATGTTCACTAAGCGTGTACGAGTCCGGGGACCTGCCAAGAGAGGAGGAGGGGCGTGGGAGAGGGAGCGGGGAGAGCAGAGATGCCAAGGGCAGGGGAGATAGGGCGGAGGGAGGAAGGGGGAGGGGAATCCCAGGGGAAGAGGGGTGGAGGAAGGGGGGGAAAGGAGAGAGAAGGAAGGGAGGGTGCCCAAAGGAAAAGACACAGGATGTGGGAGGGGAGGATCAAAGTTGATAGGAGGGTAGATGCAGGGGAGGAGGACATCATCAGGGAGGTGGAGATGGCGGAAGCCACCTTGGGAGAGGGTAAGGAGGGTGGAGAGATGGAGACCGGGTGGGATGTGGGAATACAGGCACGGCAGCAGGCGGGGGTGGGAGAGGATGGGTGAGACAAGCGGGTGAGGAGGATCGAGTTTACGGGAGGTGTACAGGATCCATTTCCTTTCAAGGAAAAGGAGGAGGTGGGGGAACGGAATGAGGTTGTACAGGATCCGCGTGGGGGAGGGGAGACGGATGCGATAGGCGAGGCGGAGAGCATGGCGTTCAAGGATTTGAAGGGATTTATAAAAGATAGGGGGGAGGGGGCGGAGATACAGGTCGGATGGGCATAACAAAGGATAGGGCGGATGAGGGATTTATAGGTGTGGAGTATGGTGGAGGGGTCCAGACCCCACGTACGACCGGGAAGGAGCTTGAGGAGACGGAGTCGGGAGCGTGCCTTGGCTTGGATTGTCCGGAGATGGGGGGTCCAGGAGAGGCGACGGTCGAGGGTGACACCAAGGTACTTAAGGGTGGGGGTGAGGGTGATAGGACGGCCATAGATGGTTAGATAGAAATCGAGGAGGCGGAAGGAAGGGGTGGTTTTGCCTACAATGATCGCCTGGGTTTTGGAGGGATTGACCTTGATCAACCACTGGTTGCACCGGGCGGTGAACCAGTCAAGATGGGATTGGAGAAGGTGTTGGGAGCGCTGCAGGGTGGGGGCAAGGGCAAGGAAGGTGGTGTCATCAGCAAACTGGAGAAGGTGGACGGGGGGTGACGGCGGCGGCATGTCCGCCGTATACAAAAGGTACAGAAGGGAGGAGAGGACGGAGCCTTGGGGCACACCAGCGGAGGGAAAAAATGTGTAGGAATCCGTGTTATGGATGGTGACGTAGGAAGGACGGTGGGAGAGAAAGGAGCCAATCAGACAGACGTAGTTAATGGGAAGGGCGAAGGTTTGGAGCTTGAAGAGGAGACCGGAATGCCATACGCGGTCATAGGCACGTTCGAGGTCGAGGGAGAGGAAGATTGCAGAGCAACGGGAATTAAGCTGCTCGTAAAGGAGATGAGTGAGGTGAAGGAGGAGGTCATCGGAAGAGAACGACGGCCGAAAGCCACATTGGGTAACGGGAAGGAGGCGGTGCTGGCAGAGATGTTGGTGGATGCGGCAGGTGAGGATAGATTCCAGGACCTTGCTGAAGACCGAGGTAAGGCTGATGGGACGGTAGGAGGAGATGGCAGACGGGGGTTTACTGGGTTTAAGGAGCATCAGGATATGAGAGGTTTTCCACAGGTCGGGGTAGTAGCCGGTGGACAGGACTACATTGTAGAGCCTGGCCAGGGTGGAGAGGAAAGAGACAGGAGCTACACAAAGGTGGCGGTAGGTGACACGATCGTGACCAGGAGCGGTGTTGCGTTTTGTGCGGAGTGTAGCAAAGAGATCCTGTGTAGTGATAGGGACATTGAATTCCGTGTGTGCAATGTTGTCCAAGTACTGGAAACCAGGTGCGAGGGGAGGGACAGAGGTGTCAGTTCGATCGCGGACATCTGGGAAGAGGGAGTAATCGAACTGGGGATCATCGGGGATGGAAAAGATATCAAAGAGGTAAGTGGCAAAGTGATTGGCCTTACTGAGGGTGTCAGGGAAGGGGTGACCATCATGGAGAAGAGGATATTTAAACGGGTGCATGTCTGTCACTAGTCCCGGTGTTTCTTAGCAGCGAGCAAATTTCGAATGTGTCGCTGGAGTTGCCGGTGGCATTGTAGTGTGTCCGGGTCACGCTTGTGGAGGAAGGCACAGTAGAGACGGCAGGATTCACGGAGGAGGAGGACGGCCTGTGAGGGTAAGGTAGGATGGTGGGGTTGGATGGCGACAGTAGGGACATGTGCCTCCATGCCCTCAGGCAAGGTCTGCTGGAGAAAGGAGGTGGCATGGGTAACATCGTCAGGGTGGTGGTAGGTGAAGGGGTGGCTATCGACCTGGGTGGAGAGGGTATCCCGGTAGCTTTCCAGTCGGCACGGGAATAGTCATGGACGTACTTTGGGGGAGGGTCATTACGAGGGTCGCGCGTGGGCGACGACCATCTGTAATGGTGAGGAGGTCAGGGAGATGGTCGCTACCAATAGGCTCCAGGACATCCACCGTTATGCGGCCAAGGAGGTTAGGGAAGGGAAAGGATAACATCGGGAGTGGAGATGGATTCGGGACGGGTGTGCTGGGGAATGGGGATGAGGTCCCCTTGAAGGGAGGAGAGGAATTGATGCCACCGCCATAACTGGGAGGCGGAACGACAACGGATGTTGAGGTCGGCGGCGATCACGTAGGAGGAGAAGGTACAGTCAATGTGGGAGAGGAAGTCGAAGGGAATAGGGGCGTTAGGGCGGACTTAGATGGTGGCGCAGGTGACGGTAAGGCCGGGGAAGAAGAGACTAAGGATTAGGGGTTTGGTGGGGCCGGGAAGGAGAGGTTGGAGCCGAACTGGGATCTGGCAGTGGTGACCAATGGCGACTCTGCCACGCGCAATCGGGAGGGGATTATCGGAGCGGTGAAGGAGGTAGGGCGAAGTGTGGACGGTGTGGTGGGGTTGGAGGAAAGTTTAAATGAGGAGGAGGGCATCCATGCGGTGGATGGCAAGGGTGTGCAGGAAGAGGTTCTTGTTGGTGGGAAGGGAGCGGATGTTGTTGAGAAGGATACGGTGCTGTCGCGCCATGACAGGGATTTAGACAAGGGTGTCAAGACGGAGAAGGTGAAATGGGCCTGGTTGTTGGAGTAGGTGGCATACATTTTTAGGTGGAAAACGGACGGGCAGCGAGGGATATCTGTTGGAGGGTGTTGGGGCGCTGGAATGGGTGAACATTTTGGAGGACGATGGTGACGAATCTGATGATGTCCTCAGCAGTAGGGGGTGGGCGAAGGGAATTGCCGGGAGGGTTGGGGGCGTCAAAAGGGCGGACAGGAACGGTGAGTTCAGGGGTGGTAGGAGAGGGTCAGGCCTTACATTTCTGGGAGTAAGTAGGATGAGGGAGGTTACAGGTATTACAGGAGGGGGGGACTGGAGATTGTGGCACTGCCGTAAGAAGTGGGCTTGCTTACAGTGCGGGCAGGTGGGGGCGTCACGGCACTCAGATGTTGGGTGTGCATTATACCGCAAGCACCTCTCGCAGCAAAGGGATTGAGGAGGGGAATGGGAAGGGTCAACTTGGTATCGTTGGTGAAGCAGAAGGGCACCCTTCTTCAGGAGACGGTCTATGGAGGGGGCGTGTTCAGAAAAGACCACATAAGGTGGGTGGGGCCGGCTGAGTTATGGACGCAGCGAACCGCACGCACCTCCAGATGGGGATGAGCCTTGAGCTCTGCCTACACGTCCTCCTCCTCCTCCTCCTCCTCAGACTAAGCCGAGTGATCACGGCGGTGAGGGTCAGTGGGAGATGCAGGGGTTGGGGTTGGTGGGAGGGAGGCGGGGAAGGAGCAGGGGTGAGGGAGGCATTGGGGCCAAAAAGAGTGACAGGGATGCGGGAAAGGAGATCTGTGTGAAGGGTAGGGCTGGTGGAGGAGATGAGGACCGAATCACGACGAGGAGTGAGGAGGGAGATGGGAGCACTGGGAAAATGCTGGCGAAGCAAGAGAGTGACGTTCCAAGCCTCAAGAAGGGAGGGATCAGGATGGGAGAGGAGGTAGCGGTAGGAGGAGGGGGAGGAGGAGGAGGAGGAGGAGGAGGAGGAGGAGGAGGGGGCAGGGACAGGCGGGGAGACATCCATGGCATCCTGGGCAGAGGAAGGGCGACGAGACGGAGCCTTTTTAGATGCAGAGGAGGCAGGGGTGGCACTGGGGCGTTTGACGGCGGCGGAGGAGGTTTGGGGGACGGGAGCAACTGGAAGGTGGCGTGGAGTGGCAGGTACCGGAGCTGGAGTTGGCGCCAGAGATGGTGCGGGTGAAGACGATGGCGACGGCGATGATGAAGACGAAGAAGAGGGCGAAGGGGAAAGTTGAGTGTGGGCCGTGGCCCTCCAGGCCACCATCATAGCGGGGGCCGCGGAAACGGAAGGAGCAGAGGGAGGGAGTGGAGGGAAGGGATCAGAGGGGGCGCAGCAGGGAGGAGCTGGGAAAGGGGAAACAAAAAGTGAGGGAGATGGGAGAGTGAGGAGTGGGGGGATGGACTGAGGGGAGGGTGATTGGGCACACTACATGATATTGGTGGCGGCGGCAGAGGGAGATGTATATACGATGGCAGTGGTGGTGGCTGTAGTAGTGGTGGTGGGGGTTGACATGGTGATAAGGGGAAAAACACAGGACAGGACAAAGAAGCAAACGAGGGACGAGCAAGGCAACGAGAAACACAGAGTAAAAGGGATGAAGAACGATGAAGGAGACTGGGGCCGAACCCCCACTCTGCTGCTGCTGACGGAGGGGGGGGGGCGGACCCAGCTGGCTGGCCGGTGGGGACGCCGCTGCTTCTCCTGCTGCTGCTGCTGCTGCTGCTGGAGGCTGGCTGGAACCGCTGCTGGCTGCTGGCTGGGACCGCTGCTAGCTGCTGGCTGCTCGCTGCTCGCTGCTGGCTGGAACCGCTGCTGGCTGCTGGCTGCTGGCTGGACCGCTGCAGGGGGGCTGGCACCTGCAATAGACCTACCGCTTCGATTACAACCGCCGGAGATGTCACATTGTGTCTCATGATATGGGAGCACACCGTAAGAGCCCCTAAGAATTCTCAGTTCATCTTATCGAGCCTGTGTTAATTTTCCCATGCATGAAGTGTGCTAGCACTTTATGTTTGCATTTGGTCTTGTTTCTTTAATACGTTTGTTTAGTTCGTGTTCGTAATTTTCTTATCTCAACTTAGTTTAACTTTACATGTGCATTCTGAAATGTGGCGCCATCTTCCGAAAAAATCCGATCTTCCTGAATTTCATTAACTGTACGCTAGATGGATGCCAAAACCGATTTTACGTTTTGGCATTGATTAACTTTTGCTCTTCGATAACATGATAAATATTCTTAATATTTTCAAAATTTTTAAAGTAGTTTTTTAAAAATTTTTCTATGGTGTGTTTCTCACCTATGTTTGTTCCTTTTTTACTAATGTGTACAATCGCTTCTTGGTGTATATGACTGTACTATGTGGTTGACAAAATCTTTGTCAACGTATCCATTTTTGTAATTTTTCAGTATTTTATCATTATATTTTACTGCACTTTGTATATGTCATTTTTTCTTCTCATTTTTATTTTTGATGTATCTTTCCGCATAGAGGGCGGGTTTGCTTTGCAGCGCCCCCTACATCTACATACATACTCCGCAATCCACCATACGGTGCGTGGCGGAGGGTACCTCGTACCACAACTAGCATCTTCTCTCCCTGTTCCACTCCCAAACAGAACGAGGGGAAAATGACTGCGTATATGCCTCTGTACGAGACCTAATCTCTCTTACCTTATCTTTGTGTTCTTTCCGCGAAATGTCAGTTGGCGGCAGTAAAATCGTACTGCAATCAGCCTCAAATGCTGGTTCTCTAAATTTCCGCAGTAGCGATTCACGGAAAGAACGCCTCCTTTCCTCTAGAGACTCCCACCCGAGTTCCTGAAGCATTTCCGTAACACTCGCGTGATGATCAAACTTACCAGTAACAAATCTAGCAGCCCGCCTCTGAATTGCTTCTATGTCCCAAATATTTAATCGAAGCGACTGTGTCAAGCGCTACACTACTAATGGAGTATTTAAACATTACAGGATTCTTTTTCCTATTCATCTGCATTAATTTACATTTATCTATATTTACAGTTAGATGCCGTTCTTTACCCCAATCACAAATCCTCTCCAAGTCATCTTGTATCCTCCTACAGTCACTCAACGACGACACCTCCCCCCCCCCCCCCTTATGGTTTCTCGCTGTCATAGTAAATTCTCTATGTATCACTTTATGTTTGACCTGTGCATTAGACAGTGTTACTACTCAGGAACCATATACATTGAAAAGCAAATTTGTATGTGTATTTTTAATGGTTTAATGTGTCTAGTTACATTTAATTGGTTTTACGTTTCTTTATGTACATTTATTGATTTGGTCACTGTTATTAATTATTTTTATTTTTATTCTTGTATTTGTAGCACCGATGATGGCTGTTAATCGGTTGAAATCGATTTGCAAAAGTAAATAAAGAAAACGTGATTTTGCGATTGGTTGCTGCTTATTTGGTAATTTTATGGTTTATGGTCGCTGCACGACTTGGGAACCGTATGGAGCCTACCATTCACAATTATTCTCAGTTCATCTTGGCATGTAGTAATGGTTTGGTTTCTTCCGTTGACGTTTGGAGCATTGCCAGTGGGGCGTATGCACGGTCTGTTCAACCAGAGGAGGTGATAGTTATGACACAGCAAGTTAATTTGCGATCCAGTAGTGGGTCTTAGCGTGATTTTGATCATGCCGCCGATACCGATGGCGGTATCTTGCGAGATGGACGTGGGTTGTCCACGCCAGAGGCGTGTTGACGTTCGGTTACGGTTTCTTTCTCACTGTCTTTCGCTTACAGTTTTCGAAGTGGTGCGATGTGTTCGTTGGTGGGTTTCAAATGGTTCAAATGGCTCTCGGCACTATGGCACTTAACGTCTGAGGTCATCAGTCCCCTAGACTTAGGACTACTTAAACCTAACTAACCTAAGGACAGCACACACATCCATGCACAAGATAGGATTATAATCGGCGACCGTAGCAGTAGCGCGGTTCCCGACTGAAGCGCCTAGAACCGCTCGGCCAGTTATTTTCGAGTGTGGTCACAGTTACGGATATGGTACACCTACGGAGTGTGGTGACACAGATATGGTACACTTACGGTGTGTGGTTACACTTATGGATATGGTACGATATTTTTCACTGGTGCTACTTTTTCTTTTGTATTATCGCTTTTGGATTATTGCCAGTAGTGCGATGACGTTTGCCTTGAGGTATTTCGATTGTGGATCGCCACCGCCAAGGGCGCGGGCGAAATTTTGTATTACGTGGCATGAGGAGGTGGGGTGCGAGTCACGGTAGTACGTTTTTAAATGAATAGTAAGGAAACAGTGAATGGGATCATACAAAATAAAGAAGGTAATCACAATTCCTTATGCCCTATAAATTATAAAAAACTGGTATTTTATGTCTTTGCACCAGCTGTTATTTGATGGTATCTGTACGCTGAATGTTTTTGAGAGTTATTGCCCAGTTTCAGATTGACTGGTGAATTCATGCTGATGTCTTATGTATCCTGACAGCACAGAGAGGAGTGTACCGATGGCGGTGAGCGGTATTCGACCCAGATTATGAGCCAAATACCCGCATCAGCGTCACCATCCAATATGTTGGCATCACAAGAAGTTGATCAAAGTCCACATCAGAGTTGAGAAGTTCGGGTTAGAGGTAACTAGACTTTGTAATGGTCACAATATAATCAGAAGTAAGTGTTGCCATGGTGTTACACACCTTATAAGTGTAGTGCTGTGTTTATTTGTGTGTCTGATACAAAGTTAATTCCTCGACCCCCTAAAGATCCTTGAGAAAGGAGCAGTAGGAGGATTAAAATGTTTTTGTGTATTTTTTAAATTGTTATTTTTGGTGCCTTGCTGTATTTTTCTTATTAGATTTGATGTAATTTTCCACTTTTCTTTCCTACTATATTTGTCATGAGGTACAACACCATTTTCAGATGTGTACTGAGGTACAGTATCAGACACAACAAATAAAATAATATTTAAACCACTTTCGTGAATTTAATCATGTTCTTATTTTGCCTTTGTCATTTGTGTAACCACTTGCTATGTTTCACATGTCATTTAAATGTTCTTTGTGTTAATACCAGATACATCACTGTAATAAAAGAGCAGAAATGTGCCTTACCATTAAGTAAGGTTAACAGATGACACATGTCACAAGAACACACATTTGACTTGCCTACATTTGCTGAATGCTTGGATTGAATTTGTCATATTACTTGTCCCAATGGAAGACTGAATCACTATGGACGCTGGGGCAGGGGTAACAAAGTTCCGAGGCAGATAGTGCTCAATGTTCAATGTTACTGTATAGGCGTTAGGGAAACTTATCATCTCCGACCACATCTTCTATGTGAATGGGTTAGTTATATATCGGAATGATTTGTTTAACCTTTCAGTAATGGTACTTAGAATCAGGTTGGTTTATCAGAAACCTGAGGGTCCACAGGGGGAACAATTCTGACACCCACCAAACTACAAAATTTTGAAGGCTGCAGCAGTGAGTGTGCGTATGACCGCTGGTTAAATGAAGTAAAGAAGCATGTGGTGTATTTTCGTTTTTGTTTGGCAAAGTTGTCATGCTCCAGCATGTTAATCTTGAAGACCCAGTTAAACTGTCATAATTTCTTCTGCTCCACGTCATACTAATCTCTTTATAGAAGTGTGACACTCCTCACTCAAAAGCCGGCCGCGGTGGTCTAGCGGTTCTGGCGCTGCAGTCCGGAACCGCGGGACTGCTACGGTCGCAGGTTCGAATCCTGCCTCGGGCATGGGTGTGTGTGATGTCCTTAGGTTAGTTAGGTTTAAGTAGTTCTAAGTTCTAGGGGACTTATGACCTAAGATGTTGAGTCCCATAGTGCTCAGAGCCATTTTTGAACCTCACTCAAAAATCATTGGTTAACGAGGAGGTAGAGAGAGTTGGCATGCCAACCTCTCAATTTAACTACACTGTCAGTCAAATTGACATATACGTTCTAGATAACAATCTCGGTGTTCCACATTACCACATTTGATACGTGTGATTTATGACTTTTTGCATGAGGAAATTTCGGGCACAATATTCTTATAACTGCATGTGTATCCTATAGAGAACTTGTACCCAAGGGGCCATAGTGGAGGCAAAGGAGAACAGGGAGAGAGATGAATTGGGCACCATAAATTCTGAGTGCAGCTACCAGGTGTTTGAGTGATTCTAGGAAGTAGCACTCAGTAGATTGTACCTGCAGAGGAACTTCTGGCCAAGGCACTCTCATCCTTTCAGTTAATTTCGGACTGGAAGGCGCCAGTCAGCAATACATTTTACCTGGGCTAGGTGGCAGTCCATCAGCCAGTTGGTGCAAAGTGGTGGGGGAATCCATTTAAGAGAGACTGCTGTATACTGAGCCTTTGTGCAAACTGTGGGAAGGTCACAAAAGTCTGTATATTCTCATGTTAGAAGCTGTGACGATATGGAAGGATTGGATCATGCATGTGTTTAGTGGAGGCAAGACTGTAAACTCCTCAGACGCCAGGAAGTTGCAAGGTTCTTTTAGCTAGCAGCAAAAACATACATTATATGGGCATGACTGCCTGGGAAGCGTAACAGCCTTCTTTCAGAACCTGTAAATGGTTGGCAAGCAAAGACTACATCTCTCCATAAATGATAGAATGTGTTCCCACCTAGGTAGACGTTTTTTGCAAAAGCATGGCCATGCTTACCGTCAGAACGACACCTACCTAGGCTAAAATCTTGTATTTTCAAACAAGAGAGATTTCGTGTCGTTGATTGGCTCCTCTAAGATATGCAAAGTGGAGGATTGTTTCCCCACAATTGAAACGCCAGTACTGTGCCTGGATTGGATAACTGGCCAAAAAAACTGTCAAGAGAGGAGAATCGATGAGTAAAGAATAGTTTCATTGGTTTTTGCAATGTGTGAGCGGTTTCGTTCAAGCTAATTCAGCCCCTGTACTGAGGCTTGGTACGAAGTGGATGTGTTTCTTTGCTTTCTTCGTCTTCTGGTCCTCCCCTGCTGGAGAACTTCAAGTCTTTCCTTGTTAGTTGAAACCTGTGGGCTGTATCTTGCGGTGGACCAAGAGCCATTGACAGTTTCCAACTGTACCGACACTGTAACTGCATATTATCTCGAATATATTGTGTGTCATGAGGATGAACTTGCCAGTCATGAGTCAGCCATCTGATGTTTGACTATTCCAGCTCACACCTTCATGCCTGTGAGTCAGGTAAGTTTGGCCAGACAATCAAATGAATACATCTCACACTGAAATCTGCCGGGGTTTCGGGGCTCTGATAGGGAAATTTCCAGCGCTCTGATAATCAGAACGCCAGACCGCACAGTTTGTAAATTTTCGTGGACGCATCAGAGCATTACAGCTGCTGCCGCACACCACTCCTCGCCCAAAGCACGTCATCTGTTGCTGCCACCTGAATCGAAATGAAAGGATAAAATACTGTTGCACCAGCGTAGGGATGAAAATGACATTCATAGCGACCTCTTCTCCGGTGAACCATAGTTTGTACTATACTTGGTAGTAGTTGATTACATTTGAATAGAGTTGGGCCTCATAGCTGATTCGTGTAAAAAAAGTCAGATTACATTGAAAAACTAATTAATACAGGGAAGAATCTGTATAGCTTCCTCCCCAATGTATGCTTTGTTAGTCAAATGTCATTCCTTAACTGATTGGTGTCTGTCATTTTCGTGTAAGATGTACCAGCTACTTGTAGTTACAAAAAGAATAATGAAACTTGTCATTAATCTATAAAAATAAATATTCCACTGTTCTGATTCTTACTCCCTCACCTATTCACCGTTTGCTTATTTTCGTTCTGAAAGTGACCACAGGCTTATGCAACAAAAGTGCCGTGAGTAAATTCACTAGTTCATCTATAAAAATTGAGCTTGTAACTCACGATGTGAAGGTTCTTGAGAAGATAATAGTTTTCTTTACGTAAAAATAATAATATTTAGTGTCACTCTGACACATATTTGTGATTAAAGCACGCGAGGGCTTGCAAATTTACTACTCAAAACACTTTTTTTTCAGCAAAATTCCCAGTTTTATTTAGAGAAATTCTCTGCTACACTATGCAGGATTTTTTTAATAAATGCTTACTACTGAGCAGGATTAGAACATGAAATGTCCCTAGCAGACATTTCATGGTCTGAAACACACTCACCAAAAGTGCTGTGCTGCTGATGCTAGGCACTATATGGCATTTTAATTTCATTCACTTCTCAAGCTTCACACATTGAAAGCGATAGTAACCGACTTCAGTGGCATAAGTTGGAAGTTTAAACTCTGAAATTCGATGAAAAAAATTTAAAATGGTTTAGAAACGTTTTGCCACTTGAAATATCTGGTGTGTGTTAACTTTTTAAAATTAATTTTAACCATTAAGAGACGATGGCAAACTGATTAAATAGCATTAACTCAAACTTTAAACCTTTCATACTATTTAGCAAATAGGCAAAATACTTTTAAAGGCCTCATATTCAACTTCGTTACACTGTCAACATGTTGTAATCTGAATTTAAAACATTTCCTTTTGTGGCAATGCAGTGAATGTAACTGTAGCAAAGTTCAAGCTATTGTTTGAGCGAGATGATGATAAGAAGGCAGAGCAAAGCAGAAGGTATAGATATCCATATCAGGCATGCCCAGGTCTCTCAGAAGTGGGACCTGCTAGTGTTCAGATATTTATGCAGCAGCTGCTGCCTGGACAGTTAATTAGGGGATTTTTGCTTATTTCTCAACTAATTACTAACCAGTTTTAAAAATTAAAAGTGCTAACATAATCTACAGAAAAAGAGCTGTTTGCAGAAATAATAAAGAATGTAAACCATTATCATTAGATACTGATTTTTCAGTTTAAATATTCTCAGTTAATATTCTGTGTTGTGCACCAAATGTTATATTCTTCATTCCAATTACAAACATGTAGCTTATGTGTACTTCACAACGCTATAGTTGAATGATGTGCATAATTTCATAGTACTCTTCTGTGTAATAGTAAAATAATTTCTGCTAGTCATATTAATCACACAGATAGGATTGATCCTTATTAAATTATATTAAGTTAGATCCACATCGCACTTCAAATGTGTAATCAGTTTAAAATCAAGAAATGTAACAAACGCCTTCATATAATTATTTGTAGAAATATTTCATTCCTCCCATTTTCAATATAAATATTAGGTAGTTAAGCATGATTATATCAAGAAACTAATCAGTTTTTCGATTAGTTTAAATCACAAATAAAATAAAATAACCTTTATCAGATTCTGTGGAGTCATACCATTTTGTGAGATTTAGCTCAAAAGTTTTTTTGTTTGTTAAACCAGCAAATTTCACAGTTGTTAGATTATGGAAAGATATAGGAACTTAAGGACTTTCCAGTATTTCTTTCAGTGTTCAATCTCATAATTCACTTCATATTGGAAACAGGTACAAGAATTTCCATAGATTCTACTACAGTTTTACTTTCTTTTGGAAGAGTATACTTTATTTCAACTCCAGCATCATTCTAGTCAGCCCATCTGGATAAAGCATTTATTTTTCTTACTGTTTACCTTGCCATTACTAAGTACATATCCTTTCATGCTTATTTTATGATTAAAAGATGAAGTCAAACACAACAAAACTGATGAAGAAATAAAAGGGTGTTCTATTCTAGCCATTACATTATTTCCTTTCCTTATAGTTATAAAGTCAAATAGCTTTCCCACATAACTATCAATTAATTTTTATTAGATTTTCCATTATAAGATTTTAATCTGTACCCGATGTTCGAAGTAGAGAGGATATAAAATGTAGACTGGCAATGGCAAGGAAATCGTTTGTGAAGAAAAGAAATTTGTTAACATCGAGTATACATTTAAGTGTCAGGAAGTCGTTTCTGAAAGTATTTGTATGGAGTGTAGCCATGTATGGAAGTGAAACATGGACGATAACCAGTTTGGACAAGAAGAGAATAGAAGCTTTCGAAATGTGGTGCTACAGAACAATGCTGAAGATAAGGTGGGTAGATCACGTAAGTAATGAGGAGGTATTGAACAGGATTGGGGAGAAGAGAAGTTTGTGGCACAACTTGACTAGAAGAAGGGATCGGTTGGTAGGACATGTTTTGAGGCACCGAGGGATCACAAATTTAGAATTGGAGGGCAGCGTGGAGGGTAAAAATCGTAGAGGGAGACCAAGAGATCAATACACTAAGCAAATTCAGAAGGATGTAGGTTGCAGTAGCTACTGGGAGATGAAGAAGCTTGCACAGGATAGAGTAGCATGGAGAGCTGCATCAAACCAGTATCAGGACTGAAGACCACAACAACAACAACAACCATCAGTTCCAATAATACTGAAGCCCATTTACAATTGAGCATGATTAGGATGAAGCCATTCACCTCCTACATTTAGGTTAATTTCTGTGTCCTTGTCAGGAATGTTTAGATTATTTTTTGATTTCGCATTCACAGGGAATGAGTGGAACTGATTGTGCTTAAGCATGTTTACTTAATAAGGATACAATTTTAGTAAGACATTTATAAAACAACTGTCAATCAAGTTCCAATGAAGTCAATTAAATTATCGTTTTCATCAGTTACAGTTATTTCTAATTCCTGTACAGTATCAAAAATGTGAATGTACACAGCATAATGTGTTTTATGCGTTATTGCTCCACCTAATTCAGTATTAGGCTTGAATGAAGCAATAATATTAGTTTCTCAATGAAAATGTTCAGTATGCAAACATTCCATAAAATAAATTAAAATTAATATCAATTAACTGAAATGGAATAATTTTAGGAAAATTATTTCACTAGTTTTTTACTAGTTCAATAGTCTGACCACTAAATACAAGCACGTTTTCAGTGCCACCTTTTATAACAATATATAGTTTCACACCACTCTAAATAATAACTGATTAAGATTTCTTCTGCTTTAATTTGAATTCTTGGCTTTCTTGGATCGAATAATTTTCTTTACAAGCTTTTCGAACTATATTGACTTACAGGAACTTCTACCATTCCTCCAACACAGAATAATTTATTATTATTTGATGTAATATTTGGAGTTAAAAACGTTGTATAAAAATCAGCTAGTGCAACATTGCCATAACTTTCTCATATAGGTAAAGTCGATCATTTTTTGAGAACAGATGACTTACCTCTTAAATAAATATGCAATTAATTTAACATTAATAAAAATTTATTTCATTAAATTAAAACTGACTGTGAACTAAAATAGTAAGTGTAGAGAAAAAATGAAAAAATCAACAAGGTGACCTTTTAGTAAATTCTATTTGGTGTGGAATAACAGGACCAAGTGGATGTTGGAAAGTGGCATTAGTGATTGACAATTTTATTCTAACTACAGGATGGTTAAACTGGAATAATCAAAATCACTTGTATGTTTATTCAAAAAGTCAAGATCATCAGAAATATCAAGAGTTCACAAAAATCTGTAATAGACTTGTGGATAAAAATAATGAGAAATTACCAAGGTTACTGAGAATAATGAAGAAATTATGTCACTAGATCAACTCCAATTATCTTGTAGTACTCAATGATTTCATTCTTAAAACTCGAGGTGCAGTTAGAGCATATTTTACTAGAGGTAGATATTAAGCAATAGATTGTTTTTATTTATCTCGCACATATTCTAAAATACCTTAACTGTTAGTCATAGATAATCTAAGTTATTAAATTGTTTTAGGGAGGATGACACAAATTTAAATCATATTTAGCATGAGATTGTTAGTGGAGGTTTAATGTTTGATTATTTTAAAGAAATGTGTAGTAAATGTAGAATAATCAGTTTGGATTTTTTACATTAGACACAACTAGAAAACCCAATGAAGGATTGCATGTCATATAAAAGATAGTGTCACCTAATCTTTTTATCCTTATTAAATGAGCACTTTAATTGATAATATTGCATATCTATTGGACTATAATAACGGTGTTTTACTTGAAGATATAAATGAATTTAAAGGCGGTCTTGGTTACATAATAGAAAATGAAAAAGTAGAAAAAATTGGTCAAAATTATGCCAATTGCTTGTGAGCAAATAAATAAACTGAATGTGGGCCATATACATGTGGTTGCTAGTTTTTTGATATGTGTAAAAGCGGAATGCATTACCTCATTAATGTTTTTAAATTCATCATAAATGTTAAATTAAAAATTAATTTCAAAATTGTTCTTTTATGCTTAGTAAATGTTTACGAAATATCGTGCAGAGGTCGTTATGAGAGTTAAACAAAAAAGAAACAGAATTGAAGAATGAAAAGTGGAATTTAAAAGTAGAAGAAATAACTGAGAACTGTATATGGAAAATATAAAAAAGGTCAGCCTGGTACTGATGCAATTGAGAAAGTAACACAAGGCATTGAGGGATTAGGTTATAATGTTCAGAACTCAACTGTTGAAAATATAGAAGCTGAAAAACAAATGGTTCCATATTGTGGAGAATTATCAAGATAACAAAGTCCACATTATGAATTGTCTGATGAAAACCCTGCTATGTATGACTTCACATTAAGTGAATCATGAATACAGGCTGCACAGAATAAATCTGATGAAATGAAAAAAATTGAAACAAAGTGAAAGTCAAAAGTATGACTGCATATTAAGTGAGTCACGAAGGAGACTGCAATGAATCAGCACAAAGAAGGGAAAAAAGAAGAAAAATTTTATGAAGAGAATAGAGAGAATGTTGATGATGTTAGAAAAATGTAAGTGAAAGGATGTTGAAATACATTAATCATAACTAAGGTAAAAGCTTTAGGACTGAAGCCCTTGGTATGTTTAAATATCTTGGTAATTTATCAGTAGAATTTCAGGGAGCTAAATTAACTATTGGCGGATATGGATACAAAATTACAGGTGGAATAATGAATCTCGTAACTAGAAAACAGAGTACTATGGATGATATTAATAAAAATTTATGTTAATTTATCAAATTATGCATATATGCAATTCAATTCAGGACCATTATATTCTGATAATAATTCAAATAAAATAATAACAACTAAAGGTAAAAAACGTGAAAGGTGATAAAAGAAGTGGCTGAAGAATATTTTCCAAGATTAAGACAACCACTTTTAAGTTCAGATTTTTCACATGAACGGGAAGTTGAAGGCTGAACAAAAAATATACACAAAAAACCAACTGAACGTATCTGTATGAATTATGTTAGAGATTTAATCGATGCATTAGCAGTTATTCATGGAGAGGAATTTGTTGGAAATAAAAATTATCATATTGAAAAAGTGAAAATAACAAAAATAATACAAAAAAATTGTGACTTTGTTATCAACAATCCAAAGGCAGTTCAGTATTTGGTTATTTTTTAAAGAACTTTGCACACTGATGCTGGGAAAGGGAAAATTATGGAAAAGATTAACTTAATATGTTAATTATATCTGCGTAACACCTGAAAATTTTCATAAACAAAATTAACTAACTAAAATAAAATTAATTTAATTACTTCATATTAAAATATAATTAATTTCATTAATTCGTCAAAAATGGTGTGCAATAAAGACATGCCTACTGCCCTCAATGTATCCACTTACTACTCTCATGGAGGTGGAGGAATTTTCTGAACATTAATTTAATTATTCCTAATAATTCACAAGATGAGGAATAGCCACAAAGGCTGGGCAAACTCTTACTTCCAATTTGTTGCCAAAGGTTCCTTGTGGTACAGGGACACTGATCTGTCCCGCTCTTTTGTAAGATTGCCAGCACTGGCTGGAATAAATCTTAGCTTCCACCCAGTTTAGGTTGGTCACAGGTGCTTCTTTCTGCAGGCAGACACGTATTGAGGTACAGTGGCTGCAAGAACAAAACTGATGATAGAGTCCCTTTCGTCCTCAGCCACTCATAGTTCTTTGTTGGAGTCGGTTTGTCATCTTCAACAGGGCAGGCGCTGCCACAATTTGTAGGTCGTTGTGTATGCATACTATTTGTAGCAGCTGTGAACCTCATAGTTTGGGTTACCGCTGTTTCGTATTTACCCTAATGCAGCCTCCATTGTTTTAGTACTAAGTTCACAGAAATGTAGTGGTATGTATCTCAGTCGGTGGCCGCAATGTAGCTAGCAGTGCTTTAGTTCTTTCTACTGCCCCTCCGTCGGTTTCAACTTCCTTACTTCTTGTGCCTATTGACTATTTTTACGAAACTCTCAATGTACTACGTCTCTTATCAGGGGCTGGAAGCGTTATCAAAACACTTGCACAAGTTGCAGTTACTTGTTCATTTCTTATAGCCCTACCAGAATAGTTTACAGGCAAGGTTGATCATATGTATGTGGATAAGTCGTAATTAAATTGCAAGAGATTACTTTACCATTTGTTTTCATGGAATAGTATGTTAATGTTTCTGTCAGACTTCTGAATTCTCCGGTTGGCTCCTAACTTTCCATTTAGCTATCAGAAACCCTGACAAGACGAGATGATGTCCCATGCTGACTGTGGTCGAGACAGAAGGAAATTGGCAACGAAGGATAAATGTATCTGTGAACTGGGAAACAGAGATCAGGCATATTCATTAGTTCTACTATCAGTATCGCCACATTATTCTAACAGAACCCAGCCAGTAGCATCAAATTCCTCTTATTGTTGATGTCATATTGTCATCAGTGATGTCATCATCATGCAAAAAGGCACATAATCCTCTTCCCCTTTCACCCACCCCCTTCCTTCACCATCCACATAGTATTTTAGTGGCATTAAAGTGAAACAGCCAACCACAATGTAGTATTTGAATGCGCATAAAAATTAGGCACCCCATCACAATGTAGTTGTTAAATTGCATAAGGTTTCTTTGAATTCCATGAAAATGGCACCACTTTCAAAGATATTTTTTAATACTGTGATAGTTACGAAAAATTACCCAAGATTCACTTGAACTGCGTAAAAACGGCGTCATATATGTTTTTATAGAATATTTCCTAAAACTAGTGTAAACTTCTTTGAATCTTTGAATATATTGAAAGGTATTTGCCCCTGAACTGTGCAAACTGATGCCATCACACACACACACACACACACACACACACACACACACACACATACACACACTAATAATGTCCCTTGTCCCATGTTCCACCTTCGTAAATCCTACAGTGCCTCAATATTAAATCTCATCTCATCTCTCTCTCTCTCTCTCTCTCTCTCTCTTACTCTCTCTCTTTCTCTCTCTCTCTCTCTGGCTCTCTCTATCTCCCAGTGTACATGTGTGTGTGTGTGTGTGTGTGTGTGTGTGTGTGTGTGTGTGTATCTCTCGCCCTGGATGCTCATTTCAATGAGGTGACTGCATTATGATATATTATGACGAGAATGAAAGGAGAAACCCAAACAAAAATGCTACAGACACGAATTTTATCATAATGTTTTGTCATATTCTGTAACAGCACAAATCTTTTGTGGGCTTATACTTTCACAAAGTGGAAACTTCCCATTTCAATCATTATCTTCAAGACTTTCTACAATATCATGTATTGTGAACAATAGTAACAATTTGGATAAATATTTGAGATATCTCCACCAGATAACCGGTTTTAACATTTATATCTGGCCAGTACAATCGAAATGATACAGTATGCATCTGTTGGCAATTTAACAATCATGTGTACCCATACGTCGTAATTAACATGTTTATCATATTGCAACAGAAGCAGTTCATTGTAATAAGTAGTATCATACTTGTCATACACATCAATAACAACCAAATGTGTAAAACCTGTAAGTACTCCCTCTTAAATCATAGTATTATTTTCATATTTATTTATCAGAATGGGCTTAGACTGTGTCCAAAACCAATGACTTAGTGTGTGAGAGTTAAGCGCTTTTGTGAAATAAACACAAAGCCACAAGTTTTCTTTCAGAGAGTGGATATTAATATCCCATATAGCCCCTATGCATGATGCTGTTTGACTCGGAACTGATATTTTTCTGTGTAGTTTACCACTAGGCCTTATGGAAAAAAAAGACATTAGTTTGCATACATATTTTTGTGAATTAGCTGTGTCCATATTGTTGACTCCTCCACATTACAGAAGTGCACCCCCTGAAAATACACACATGGGGGTGTACGGTGTCACAATAACGTTGACTGGTGAGTAACGCTTGTTCCAAGTCTTGGTGTGGCCAGTACGCCTGTGCAACCTTATGCCTCCCCACACCATTGCAACTGGACCAACAAAACGATCATCTACGACAATATCGGACATATGATCATATGCCAAGAGACAGGAAGATGTAATGCACCTAGGAAGATTGTAGAACATAGTATGTTGGTAGAAGCACTGGATATTTCAATCAATTCTGAACTAGAATGAGATTTTCACTCTGCAGCGGAGTGTGCGCTGATATGAAACTTCCTGGCAGATTAAAACTGTGTGCCAGACCGAGACTCGAACTCAGGACCTTTGCCTTTCGTGGGCAAGTGCTCTACCATCTGAGCTACCGAAGCACGACTCACGTCCGGTCCGCACAGCTTTACTTATGCCAGTACCTCGTCTCCTACTTTCCAAACTTTACAGAAGCTCTCCTGCGAACCTTGCAGGACTAGCACTCCTGAAAGAAAGGATACTGCGGAGACATGGCTTAGGCACAGCCTGGGGGATATTTCCAGAATGAGATTTTCACTCTGCAGCGGAGTGTGCGCTGATATGAAACTTCCTGGCAGATTAAAACTGTGTGCCCGACCGAGACTCGAACTCGGGACCTTTGCCTTTCGCGGGCAAGTGCTCAATCATCTGAGCCACCGAAGCACGACTCACGCCCGCTCCTTACCGCTTTACTTCTGCCAGTACATACCTTCCAAACTTTACAGAAGCTCTCCTGCGAACCTTGCAGGACTAGCACTCCTGAAAGGCAGGATACTGCGGAGACATGGCATAGCCACAGCCTGGGGGATGTTTCCAGAATGGGATTTTCACTCTGCAGCGGAGAGTGCGCTGATATGAAACTGAAGGTAGGAGACGAGGTACTGGCAGAAGTAAAGCTGTGTGGACCAGCCGTGAGTCGTGCTTCGGTGGCTCAGATGGTAGAGCACTTGCCCGCGAAAGGCAAAGGTCCCGAGTTCGAGTCTCGGTAGGGCACACAGTTTTAATCTGCCAGGAAGTTTCATATCAGCGCACTCTCCGCTGCAGAGTGAAAATCTCATTCTGGAAACATCCCCCAGGCTGTGGCTAAGCCATGTCTCCGCAGTATCCTTTCTTTCAGGAGTGCTAGTCCTACAAGATTCGCAGGAGAACTTCTGTAAAGTTTGGAAGATAGGAGACGAGGTACTGGCATAAGTAAAGCTGTGAGGACCGGGCGTGAGTCGTGCTTCGGTAGCTCAGATGGTAGAGCACTTTCCCGCGAAAGGCAAAGGTCCCGAGTTCGAGTCTCGGTCGGGCACACAGTTTTAATCTGCCAGGAAGTTTCAATTCTGAACTATATTGTGAGTTTGCCCATAATCTCTGTCTCACTCAGCATCGAAACAAAATCTGCCAAGATGGCTTGGTAAATTTGAAGGCTGCTGGGGCACACTCAACAGAGTTACCACCATTACCGTTGAAAAGAACATTACTTTCCTTATCCAAACACGCTAGAAATAGAAATATGTATATCTTGCTTTCAAAGATACTCTTTTTAAGCATTTGATGATACAACATATGGTACATGCTACCTACATGGTTTTTTATCAGTAACACTGAATCTTGATAGTGACATTGTCTCTAAAGTTATTTGTTTGATACATGGATGCCTTTCTTAAAAAATATATTCATACATGTATAGACCGACGGAGAAAATGACGACATCAAAATATGATTTATACAGAGTAATGAAATTTAGGGAATCGTTTGTCTAGGTACCATATTTAAGTGAATAACACTGCATGATCACAGGTTAATGTAAGCGCGAGATAAGCTATACATTCTCGATTGGGGGCGGAGGTTTTGATTGAGCAGGCCTAAGTAACGTGGCGATACCCTCCGGAGCACGTTGGGTTACAACTGCCGTATTTGGACGAGGGTTATTGTATCGGAAAGCACACCCTGGAATTCTGTTCATGAATGGCAGCAGAACAACTCGAATCACAGTGTGCGTTTAATAACCACAAGAGTGTTCCTGCTGTCATACGAAATCACACCCCACACCATAACTCAAGGTTTATGTCCAGTGTGTTTAGCATGTAGAATGGTTGGTTGCAAGCCCTCAGCTGGCTTCCTAGTAAACAAACAGCCATCACTAGCACCGGGATAGTACCACCTTTCATCGGAAAACACAGCAAACCTCCTCCCTGGCCTCCAATGAGCTCTCACGTGACACCACTGAAGTCGCAAATGGCGGGGGTTTGGTATCCCTGAATTGTACGCCACAGAGCATGTGGCTCGAAGCTGGCCCTGAAGTAACCGATTTGTAACAGTTCGCTGTGTCACTGTGGTGCCAACAGCTGCTCATATTGCTACTGCAAATGCAGAGCAATACGCCCAACACAATGGTCTTCCCTCCCTGCAGTACCACGTGGTCGTCGGAAGCTCGGTCTTATTGCGACCGTACATTCTCGTGAACAGCGCTTCCAGCAGTTATGTACAGATCTTTCTGCTACATCACAGAAGGAACATCCAGATTCTCGTAGCCCTATTACACGGCCTTGTTTAAACTCAGTGAGGTGCTGATAATGGCGTCTTCGTTGCCTTAAAGTTGTTCTTGATTAATGTCAAAGCACCATATCTAATGTCAAAGATAGCTAGAGGTCACAATTATTACAACGTATATTTAAAGCAAGTCTGACTTGAGTCTTCATAGTGGCGCTACAAGCGCCACCCTTTTGTGACTGACGCGAAATTGGAATGAACATCATCTTTCAGATGTAGAAACAAGCCTACCAAATATCATTTCCGTAAGAGTGTGCAAAAATTTAACAGGAGATAAAGGATACTCCAATGAACAATTTGAGTTTAGGGGATCTGTCGTCGGAGAAGCCAGCGTAAGGAGAAAATTGTATTAAAATCACATTAATGTGTACCTTTTTATTTATGTTAGTTACAGTTAACTGCAAATACCATCACTGACACAACGAATGTACCACTTCTACTGTATCTTACAAAATGTACTGAAACGGACGGTAACCAACGTCAATGCAAGCACGACATCGGCGAACAGGATTCTGACGCTCCCTGACTAATATCCCTGGTGTGTTTCGAATCACGTCGCAGGCAGCTGCAGTTCGGGAAACCAATTCCATATCAGGATCCACTGGGGTCTCATACACAAGTGAATTTAGATATGGCTCTGAGCACTATGGGACTCAACATCTTAGGTCATAAGTCCCCTAGAACTTAGAACTACTTAAACCTAACTAACCTAAGGACATCACACACACCCATGCCCGAGGCAGGATTCGAACCTGCGACCGTAGCAGCCCCGCGGTTCCGGACTGCAGCGCCAGAACCGCACGGCCACCGCGGCCGGCGAATTTAGATATCCAAGTGAGAAATAATCAGGAGGATTCAGGTCATGGGACCTCGTAGGCCATGGAATAAGATCTCTTCTTCCAGTACAGCGACCAGGAAATACAGCATTGGGGTGGTTGTGGATATCAACACTGAAGTGAGGTGGTGTATTCGCATCCTCTCACGAACAGCCAAAGGGTCCGTTCCCCAACAACTCAGATAGAACTCTTTGCAATAACCTCAAGTACAGGTGGCCATTCAGACGGCCAGGTAGAAGATATGGCCCAATGAGATTGTCGTCTACAACGGCGGCCCACATATTCTTTACGGTGTGACACTACTGCAGCGTGAGGGTTTTCCTGATCCCATACATGCCTATTCCTGCTGTTCGAAATATTATAACGATCAAATGAGGCCATTTCAGTAAACAGCACGACCTGGATGAAAAATCTGATCGATCAATCCACTCTGTTGGAGCAACCACTGACACAATGCGATCCTTAGTGCAAAGTAAATCAAAGGCATTGCATAGGCCCATTGTGGATGATATGGGTATAACTTCTGTTCATGGAGTACTCACCACACGCTATTATGTGCAGCGCCCATTTCACGTGCAATACGACGAATACTTTTAGTGGGTCCGCTGCAACATGTTCCAACACCTTCTCTTCAAAATCGGGTGTGAAAGTGGTCCGCATGTTGATAGGTCCCCCGTTTCATCTTTCCAATGAAACAGTCTCCCGCATTCTTCGATGGAAAGAAATAAACACTCGTCGTGACGGATAATGCCTGTTAGGAAGTCGTTCCCTGTACGGCCTTTCAACAGCGAGTGTACTGCAACCTACTTCCCTATACAAAAGGTGCATGTCAGTGAGGTCTGCGAAACTATACCGGTACTGCTCCATGGTAGTGTACTGTACGTCTCTGAATAGTACCGAGTAGTGAATGGGTCTGTTGTTGATCCATAGCACGTTCTGTCGTGGGACAATGTAAATACGATACAAAAGAGCCATCTTATGGACAAGTAAAGTAAGCAAAGCCTGCGTCATGACTTCCTAGTAATCAGGTTCGTCCTCCCTCTTTCCTTGCAAGAAATAAAGAATGTACATGTAAATAAACAGCACAGCACGTGTAAACTTGCATTTATGTTAATTGTAAATAAGCTGGGAAACAGTAATGCTAGACAAAGCGGTAGACAAGTTTACTTCCATATCTCTTAGGCCGGCTTCGCCGAAGCCAGGTTCCCTACCTCAAATTGTTCAGTGGAGCATTCTCTACGTCCTGTTACACCTTCGCACGCTCTTACGGAAACACCATGTACAAACAATTCGACACACTTTACGCCAGGTTTACCATCTTTAAATGAAGTACCCATTTTCAACTCAGATACTAGTTGGCGTATTAATACGATAACGCCCGTTATTTGAAACACCATTATTACTTGTAACTAAAACATTGTATGCATCAGGAATGGACTATAATTTTATTCACACAGCATTAGTTCGCTGTGGCTAGCAGCACCACGGGTCCTCTGACAGCTACCTTTGGTAGAGGCAATGGTACACTAATGATGGCTCCCAATCTTGATGAGAAGCTGTGCACTACAAGATGCTGTTGTTGGAGCTTGTAAAATTCACTCGCATTTTAGTGAGAATTAGAATTACTGCTGAAAGGAGCAGCCAATGTAAGCCGGCAGAGAGGCAGACCAAATGTCTTAAGTCCTTTAATTTGTATGTCTGTTGCCTGTTGGAAGCAGAATATGATTCCAGTACAGGAATTATGCATATCTTGAACCACGAACACCTCGAAGACCATGTTACTTGAAATGTGGAACAGGAAGATGGTGCACATGTTGACAAGACAGGAATTAACGCTTTTTTTGCCTGATGGAACAGGCTGAAACACATCTAGAATTGATGGGAAGTCATTGACTAGACGAGTGGCATGAGAAAAGAAATTCTCTGAATGTGCATGTGCAGACTCTTCTCCTCCACACCGATTGCTGATTCAATATCAAGGTCGGTTATAGAAGTGGGGCTTCCTTCTAGAAGCAATGAACTGATGTCATGCCATAACAGCCGTCTCAGTCGTTCTACGCTTTTTTGTAAGGAGGTTGGGTTGGGTTGTTTGGGGGGAAGAGACCAAACAGCGAGGTCATCTGTCTCATTGGATTTGGGAAATACGAAGAATGAAATCGGCCGTGCCCTTTCAAAGGAACAATAGTGGCATTTGCCGGGAGCGATTTAGGGAAATCACGGGAAACGTAAATCAGGATGGCCTGATGTGGGATTGAACTGCCGTCCTCCCGTATGCGAGTCCGTTGTACTAACCACTGCGTCACCTCGCTCGGTTGTGTAAGGAACATATTGTTTAAATGACCTGCACTGTGACTTTTTAAATGTAGAAGCCTATTGGACTGTACTCACAAACGTGAATGAGTCAATATCATGTTCTTACATTTTAACACATACAAAATAAACTCGGGTGTCTCTGAAATCGATGGGTTAGTGCCACTGCCTTCAGTACCGGAGGTCCTGGATTACATTTCCGGTGCCTCCTGATATCTAACTAACAAGGGGAGGCCGCCAATTGTGAAAATCAGATTCGTTTCATACTGCGCATAATAAAAGCTCATGGCCAGAGGTGTAATGTGGCAAAGCACCAAGATGCACTTCTCAGCCCTTTTCGAGAAAATCGACAGTTAAAGAAACCGTTCCCGTGAAATACTCTCTACGATAAATAATTTTTTACAGCGTAGTGGCGCAGCGGTACGCTCTCGGGTTCGTAATCCGAAGGTCGACGGATCGAATCTCGCGCCATGAAACATTTTTTATTATTAGTTTATAGTAATATAAACTTGAACTATTAATGAATTGCTTATGCATGTTGGTGAAGGCGGATCGCTCTCCAATTGTACCGCCCCCATTTTTCCGTTTGTTTAACAGGGTGTACTCAAGCTCTCACGTCAGCACTGATTTTCGACGATGTTATAAGTTGCGCTAGGGACCGAATCTACCTTCTTTCGAAGTTAGCAGGCAACTACGCTGTTATGCGGCGGCTCGTGTCGGCCCATTCAACGTCTGTCCTTCAAGTGTAACGAGCGAGTAACGTAGTTTATGTTTCATACCTGCCACAGCAAATTTGTGTTCGTGGGGTTTCTATTCTAATTCGAACGTTTGACTTACGCTATACGTATTCGTTTCGGAATATCGTTTCTACGTCTTCCGTTAACTATACGTGGTTAACATTATGAAGACAATTAATAACATTTGTGAAATACAACTTTGTTTGCGGAAAACATAATGATGTTCGAAGTCGCCAGTTTTTCCAACAGACGACTTTCAACAACTTATTATATGCATAATTATTGCAACTGATTGCCGGGAATTGTATATATATATATATATATATATATATATATATATATATATATATATATATATATATATATATATATATGTGTGTGTGTGTGTGTGTGTGTGTGTGTGTGTATGTGTGTGTGTGTGTGTATATACACACACATTTGAATTACAAAAAAAATACTAAAAAAAAGGTTGCACGGCGCGAGATTCGATCCGGCGACCTTCGGATTACGAACCCGAGCGCTTACCGCTGCGCCACGACGCTGTAGGAAACTATTAATCGTAGAGAGTATTTCACAGCAACGGTTTATTTTAACTGTCGATTTTCTCGACAACGGCTGAGAAGTGCATCTTGGTGCTTCGCCACATTACACCTCTGGCCATGAGCTTTTATTATGCGCAGTATGAATTGAATCTGAATTTCACAATTGGCGGCCTCCCCTTGTAAGATGGAGAGGTTTGGAATGGGGTTTCCACTCATCTTCGTGAGACCAAATGAGGGGACTGCTGTGACCCCAAGCTATGGTAAATGAGCTGTCACACACACAGCAACGACTCCAAGTAAAAGTGCTCACTTTATCACGTAGTATGAAACGCTTGACATCGTCAGCTGAAAGGTATTATTTGTATTGATTCATAGTCGAAAATACGTGCAGCTTAGAACGAATTACAAAGGGAGTCCCAGAAATGTTGCGACAGACTTCGAGGTGCTATAGTACATGACTTGAGGAATGTATCGAGGATAGGATCTCGTGTCCGGACACGTTATCCAATGACGCTACAGAGCATATACGTTATAGGTGTCAGCCCATGCCACTTGGCCTCCTCTTCGGCAGCAAATTTGACTTTGTACACTGACGAACCGCAGGTGGAACGTCTCACAATGTCGTTTGTTCGTCAGTGACAGCGACTTGTTGCCACGATCGACAGTGAAGATGGAGCTAGCTGCTGCGTAGAAACTCCTTGTTTCTTACGAATGCAATTTTTTGTGCCCTCTATGTATGACGGTTTCGAAACGGGTTGCCATCTTCAATTTATTTTTGTCCTGTATACAGAAAAACATTCACAGGGTTTGGCCTGAAATCTCACTGACAGTAGTTTTCAGTGATGAATCCTCATTCGAACTGAGCCTCCGAGGCACAGCGAAGACGTGACTGGGGATACCCCAGATATTAGTGAGATACCAATCTGACTGTCGCCCGCCCTACGACCTGGAAACCAGGCGTGGTGGTCTGGGGTGCCATAGCAGGACGGCTTTGGTTGTCACCCGCTGCACCCTTACAGCATAGCGATACGTCGACGATATTCTGCTCCCCGTTTCGTTGTCCTTTATGGCGAGTCATCTTGGGGTAAAATAAATTGAAACGCCGTGTAGCTAGGAGCTCCCGTCGGGTAGACCGTTCACATGGTGCAAGTCTTTCGAGTTGACGCCACTTCGGCGACTTGCCTATCGATTGGGATGAAATGATGATGATAAGGACAACACAACACCCAGTCCCTGAGCGGAGAAAATCTCCGACCCAGCCGGGAATCGAACCCAGGCCGTTAGGTATGACATTCCGTCACGCTGAACACTCAGCTACTAGGGGCGGACATCTTGGGGTTGTATTTCAGCAAGATAATGTCCACCCGAACACACTGAGATTTTCAAGTGCTTGTTTTCATGATTTCCAAACCGTACTTTGGCCAGCAAGGTCAAGGCATCGCTCCCCAATTGAAAACGTTAGGAGCATTATGAGTTGGGCTCTCGAACCAGCTTGGGTTGTGGCGATATAATGCGTAATTTGGACAGAATTTTTCACGGTATCCCTCAAGAGAGCACCCAGCAACTATATTAATCATTGCCAAGCCAAATAGATGCCGGGATAAGTGCCATATATGGACCAGTGCTTAGCTTCTGGAGCTCATTCTCTGGAATGAATCATCCAAATTTTCTGAAACTGTAATCATGTTTGTCTGTACACGTTTACCGACCTACGTTCCATTCGGATAATTTCTTTGTTGTAGATCTTTTTTCTAAAGAGCATAATTTAAAACACATTCACAATAGTCATCAATGTCTAGTTCTCTTGCTGGTTAGCATTTCACAATTTTCGCATTAGCATTACATGCTGTGCCTCAGTTTAGAAAATTACTCGTATTTAAAGTCCCCACTTGATGTAACTCAAGATGATAGTCTGTTAGCAAAAAATCTCAAAAACTGCACTCTATGGCACTAATACGATCCATAAAATTAAATCCTCACCCCAAATTTGGTATTCATACATTAACAGTATCTAGGACCTCACTTCAATTTTAACATCGATTATTTGCTAATACTTCACGGAATAATGCTTGCAAGATCATACGTTGTGGTTACAAGGCTAGTTTTACGTCGAAGGCATCAGCCTCTAAAAAGAATATGGGTCTGTAATATAATGCTGTAAGGCCAATGCATTCTCTGTACAGAGTGGAGACTGGGATAGCATCAGCAGACGATGGTAATATTACCCTGTCATGCTGCACTCATTAAGCTCTGCTCATGAGAAAGAATTTTGTTTGTTTACTAATACATATCGTTATCTAATACTTCAATAGTTCCAAGTCTAGCTTTTCCGTCAGACTGAGACATGCTAATGTAGTGTCTTCCACTGACAAGGTTTGTTCACCTGAAGATGGCGTTACTTCTACATGAACTCTGTGGCTAGACTTCGTTGTTGTGCTCCTGGATGGCAGGGGTGGGTAATTACATAAGATAATTCGTTACTTATAAGCACCCTCTTCTGACTGTTAGCGTATGTGCATTACCATCAAAGGTAAGTCGAGCAATTCTGCGGATCGCGCTTAGTTAGAACTATAGCGCGATCCTCCCGCTCTAGCGGCAGCCAGGCGAAGCTCGTTCAAGGTCACCCGCCTTACGTAGCTGCAGCGGCTAAGTGAACACAGCCATACATGAACACCCACCCACCTCCCCAGAGGTCGGAACCCCTGCAACCCATCGATAGATTACAATCAATAAACAATTAAATAATAGATCTAAAAGATAAGAATTTTAAATAAAATTAGAGATATACTTTTAAAAAAAAATCTCACGGGATAGATAAGGATGGTTCGCTACTTTTACTTAAATAATAAAATAAACAATGAGACAGAGAGCATCCCAGAGTGCCCCAGAGAGAATACCATACTGCCCCAGAGAGCATCCCAGAGCGGCCCAGAAAGCATCCCAGAGTGCCCCAGAGAGCATCCCAGAGTGCCCCAGTGAGCTAAAACACCAAGAAGAATCGCTTCTCGGCTTTTGGCAACATCAATGTGTAGAAGTGTACGTAAAACAACTGCTTCAGCAGCTACAACTGCTGCTTTGAGTTACTAATTGAGAGGAACAGATAGACATTGGTACAAATTCTTCTTTACTGATACTTATAAAAAGTGCATAGTTCGTTGTAATTGTTGCTCTCTTCAGACCAAAGATCATTTTCTTGCAGCTATCTGCAGCTTTCTATGCCATACAAGTATCTTTATCTCTGAATTACTGTTGCATTCAGCATCCATTGAAAACAGGTTTACTGTGTTCATGTGTTGATCCCTCTGCGTTATTAATCGATGAGTGCTTGGATGTTAGTTAGGTTATATAAGAAACGACATTTGCCATTATGCAGACTACCCACAAAATCCATGAATGAAACTCCAATGATTCTGTTTCCTGAATTTTATCCATAATAAAAGCAGTTGAGCTCCGAGACTGTTCCTTTAAGGCGTGCAGAATAATAAGCGCTAATATCCACAAAAGAAGGTGACTCAGTTTGTTAAATGAATTAAGTCAACATCTGTTTGTGACTGGTAGTGGTTATTATCCTACAACTCATTCCGTTCTTTTTTTTTTAACGTTATACGTGAATTAAGTGATATTCTGACGCATTTGGTTTTCTGGTAACTTATTTTGGAGATGCAATCTCAAGAAGAATTGTTACTGCAAGCTTTGAAACAACATTCTAGAAGTTGCTTTTGTGGGAAGTAGTTTTCTTTTCATTAGCTTCTCCACGAACTATTATACGTAAATGTAGTTTACAAGCTCCGATTCAAACTCATGACAATTGCAGTAGGTAATTCAACGGATTAGTGTACTACGACAGATGATAACATAATCCTGCAGGCGACTCTACGCTTCAAATACGTATCTGTCATGACTGAAAAGAGTGTACCGATTGAATGACCTTAACAGGAAATTACTTTATCCATATTGGTGTCAGCAGATGGATAATTTGCAAGATCACTGTGAGTAAACTGCTACTGTAATGTTGATGACTGTTTAGGTATTTCTTATTAATTTGGGTTTTTGGTAACAATGGACGCTTGTTTATAGCAAGTACTGTTGTTCACTGGTACTACCTTTGTTTTTTCAGTCTTCAGTCCAACGATGGGTTTAATGCAGCACCCCATGGTGGTGTACCCATTACACATCTTGTCATCCCTGTGCGATTACTGTAACCTTCCTCCATTTGTACCCGCTCAGTGTATTTAAGAATTTGTGTCCATCTACAACTTTCTGGTACCACATTTTATTTCGTTACTAAATTTACTATTCACTGAAGTTTCAGGATGTAGCCTATCAACCTATCGCTTCACTTCTTTGACATTGTCATAATGCCCCCTTATCCGCAAGTCGATGCTTTGCCCTTTTATTAGTTACATAATCCACATAGCTAACCAGTATTCTCTCGGAATACTGTATTTCTAAGTTCCTATCTCGTTTTGTCTGCCATAAAATACATTCTAATTGTTTTTTATTTCTTGGCAGTTATCAAACTTAGAACTGATGAGGAATAAACAATTCTCATAACTAGGATTGTGACTGGAAAACGCATTATCACATGATTGCTCATTCTTTACAGTTATCGATATTACAGAAGATAGCGATGTTGATGAAGATCTGCATGTGCATGGAATTGATGAATTCATTAACAAATTGTTAGAAAAGCACTGAAAATCATAAAGAATATTTGCTTCGGACTAATTTCCACTTTTTGTAATAAATTTTTTATCTAGAGTACTTTTTGTTTTGCTTGATTTTTTCCTCCAGTACAGAGAGAAGTTAAGATGCTTATTTATTCTGTAATTGTAAATCCAGTAGGCTACACCAGAATCTCATTAGTGATGCAGTTCATTGATGTGACGGAATTTTCGTGTAAAATAAAGAAACAGAGAGGAAGAGGGAACACATGTGGAATGATGCATACAGTATCTGAAACATTGTTCATCTGATGCAATTTAAAATCTTAATCTGTTATTAAAAAAACACTTAATACCTACATACTAAAACACAAATCTCATGAATTTATTGTATAATCAAATCTCCATACTAAATTAGGAGTTTGTAGATTAATTATATACAGAACATCAGTTCCATTTTTAAACATTGTCATTTGTAAATATCTCCTGAACTATTTCTTGAAGCATCACAAATGTTTGAACTTCATGTAGCTAATCGTTTCAGAGAGAGGGATAGGGCGGGGGGAGGGGGGGGGAAGAGAGTTGACGACAGTCCAGTTTAGGCAATTCCGAGGCAAATGTATTGGGACATGTCGCAAATTCAGATGACGATTACTTACTTTTTGAAAGGGGAATATTGTATATCTCTGAACATTATGACATTTTATGCAGTTCAGAGGCAAACGCCATTCATATGCAACTCAAGTGAGTTACACACTGCGTTGTAAATATCATATATCTTAGAACTTGGCGTCAATTTTACCCAATTATAATGAAGTTTACCTAATTTTGGAGATACAATATGATTAGCTGTCACATTATAATGTCCACTAAAATGCTACACTATGATTTTCGGGAGAGTGGTGTCCGAGAGGGATAGAGGAAAGGGATGGAGTGGCTTTTCATATGGTAATGAGCGTGAGTCATCGATAAGGGTGATGACGTCTTCGATAAAGGGGATGACGTCGTCTAGAAAGAAGAACATCACACTCTGAACACACTGTGACAGTTTATGATCAGGAGTCGCCATAGCATTCCTGCTGTGATATTGCAGAATCTGGGCAATTATTGTGTTAGGTATATAGTATTTATATGCTAGTTTCTTCACCTGTTATTTTGATTTTGGAGATGACCTTGAGAGTCAATTTACGAGGTCCACGTGATTCTCGACGACTAATAGTAAATCTTGTCTCCCACAAGGACTGGTTGCTGTGGCATATTCACTCGTTTATTCTTTGTTACATTAGGAAGATGTTGCAAGCCACTTTGCTTTATTAGTAAGTGAATATCTTTACAGATGGTTTAAATAGAAGATTCAGTTGGTGACAACAGAGCTTAACTCTTCTTAATCCATCACGGAAAAACCAGTGCATTATAAGTTACTGATTTGAACAGGACACACTAAACAACCAAGACATATTTCGCACAACATGTGGCACTTAAGGCTACCATGTAGTAAGAGTGGTTTATACTGACTGTACGGTAGTGTATTGCATTCAGTGTTGTGCATTCAAACTAATTTTCAAATACACTCGGTAACTAGCGAGTTACTTGGCGATGGAAATGAGTTACCTCGAGAAAATTGCATGTAACATCGACACAAACGCCTACAAGAACTGTGCTATTGGGTAACTGTGAAGGAATATCGGATTATTATGCTACCATATCGACTATTCTACAAAACTAATTTTTTTCTAAAAATGGGTACATCCAACTACGACGACCTTTATTATATAATTTACATTGTATTACTATCTTATATGAAGTACTTTACTTGTATGATCTTAGTAGACCCATTTAGTAGATTTTGGCTCACTTCTCATTCTCTAGCTCACTTACTTGATTCACTTCCTCCATTATTAAAAAACGAAAACCTACCTACAACCTACTAAATGGATTTACTATAATCCATTTTCAGGTCTACCTCACTTCATTCCATTTAAATTACTTAGAAAAATTAATAAAAATGAAAATTTTTGTATCATGTTCACCAAAGTTCAAATTAATTATTATTTATACAAAAGGTGCATGTAAGAAAATAAAATTTAATTTTTTTATAGAAGGAGAATGTAAGAAAATAAAATTTAATACTGCTTCATAAAATCTGAATGTAAGAAAATAAATGAAACGAATGTAAGAAATCTGTTCCTTACCCAAAATTTTTCTAATTTTTTCTTCTTGAGCAGCCATAAGATTTTTTTGATCTGTTGTTTGTATATGTTTTTTGAGATAAGACTTATTTACATTTTTACCACATTCACATGTAACTTTAATTTTCTGATGTCTTGACAGTCACCTTACTACTTTAGCTGTTTGGTATTGTCCATTTCAAGATTATAGAGTTTAATTTGGAAAAATGAAATTCATTCTCAAATTTTGCAAACCGTTTACTGTTGAACACCTCCCACTTGGTTAATCGTATAGACTGAGCTTCTAGTATGTGATCTGTACATCAGTGCACCATGGAGATTTGCCTCTGAGTTAACAGAGTAATCCATTATTTCTGGATGAAACACACCACCCACTCCTTATGACAGATCTTAAACCTACCTGTGGAATGGAGATAAATCCTACAAAAGCGAGAAAAGAAAACATTTTCTTAAATGACACTTTAATGAATTTTTGAGATAATGGCCAAAATCCTTCAGTGTACAGTCTTAGACATAAAAACTGACCGCCGGCCGGCCGCCACAGAGACTAAGTCTGAGTCGTTCCCTTAAGGTGGCCAATAAAACTGACCGCCCCTGACATCTCTAAGTCCGGCTATCTGCACAATCTGGCAACACTGTAAGATGCGGAAGTGTTATTCACTTCCAAGTTGTCCTCGGATTGTGTGAGCCCGTGGTCTAGTGGTAATCGTCGTGCGTTATGAACTTACAGTCGCCTGTTCGAGTCTGACTGAATTTTTTTTTCTTATTTTTTTACCACATTTCGGTCTAACGTTATGAGTCTGATTGAACACCGAAGATAATTCGCTTAACATTCTACCCACCAGCAATAACAAGTATTCCAGAAACAATTCCGCAGGACAGCTCGTGGCTGCGTCGCGATCATAACAGCTTACGCTCGAGCGTTTCCTCGCGCTGCAGCGGCTACCGGCCACCGGCCAGGCGCCACCCGCTGCTTGAAATCCGGCGCCACCCACGTGAACGCGGCGTCACGCTGCCAGTGTATGTATCAACTGTCATTTTCGAATTTGAAGTTCTAGTTAACATCTCGAAGTTAAGCATTGCATTTTGCATACTTGAAAATCATGAACTACAGTTAAGCATTGTAAAATTGAGTCGCAGGTGGAAAAAGGCGTAACATCTGCAACACAACGTTTACTTTTGGTATAACAGAGGGGTGAATGCAGAGGAGGCAGCTAGAAAGATTTGAACCGTGTGTGGAGCGAGTGCTTTTGGGTAAAATACGGCAGAAAAAGATATTCTTGTGTCTACAAAGATCGTTCTGGCGTGAATGATTTTCCACATTAAGGAAGTCTCGACTACTGATATATGTGATAGATTGCCTGTTGAATGTAAATGTCGCATGATGGTAAAATGGTAAAGTTCAGAAGTCTGGTGTAGGAGTACTGCATGCTCTTATTCGAAACAACTAAAATCAACGGAGTGACTATTATTGAACGTCATCAGGTCGCTCATTGAGCCTTCCCATGCAGTACTGTTACTGGTGACGTGTTATGATGCCTTTATCGTTAACTTCCTAAGAAGATATGAAAGGCTGAGCACCACCAAAAGACATAAACTCGAGGAAAGAGTAGTGTGAACATAATATTTTACATCTGATAGCTCCAAAAGTGTGTTTAGGGCTACGAATTCTGCCTCAATGGGTGTGTGCAACACAGCTGTGATTTGTTGCTAACAAATGGGACACCTTTCGGTGGCAGTGAACGAAAATCGGCCAGCCGGAGTGGCCGTGCGGTTCTTGGCGCTACATGTGCATTGATGAGTGTATATTTTTTACTGGGGCTCTGAGTAAGCATAGTCATAAGTCGATTGTTGATGGGTGTGATTTCTTTGAAAGAGTAGATGATAGATATGTGTCCGAGAAATGCCATGCCGAAGATTGGTACGCCTTTCGCTAACTTTTCTTGTATTTTGCTCTTCAAGATGCAAGGTTTCCGTAATGCAAGGTTTCATTGTTAGTTTGTCGTGGTTCTTGAAGAGCAAGGATGAGAATTTTTTGTCGGTCGATTTATTGTGTGAGATTATTTAGTTTTCGTGCTTGGATCAATGTATCGATGTTTAGTTTTCACATGTATGTTTTCTGCAGACATCTTCGATATTCTCTACCGTGCTAACCTGGACTCCCCAGAATCCGAAAATCCAGCTGCCGCCTGGCGACAGCCGGGCTGTGTACCACCTGGGGTAAAGTTGACTTTGCTTGCACAGCTCATGTTTGCTCGTGTTTCATTGGTTTGACTTGGGTGATACCAGGACTGGACAGGACCAGAAGGTGTTGAAGCCTTTGAAAATCACTGCTACTCTGGTCACCGTCTGTTATCTCAATGAGCTCGGCTGAAAATATTTGCTTCCACTCAGACGTGTCTGGATTTTGGGTTCAACGGATTGGGTAGCCCTTCAGGATTGTGTTAGTATTTGGTTCACCCCAAGTATTTGATTTCCTCGGTACCACCCATATGTGAGAGGGTTACCACTATCGGCCCCGCGGGATTATTATTATTATTATTATTATTATTATTGTCATTATGTCATAAGCAAATCCGATATGGTGTATCTACCCACCACTGAATTAGATGTGTATTATTCGATTCAGTATTTCCATCACATAAATATGGGTTATAATTACGTTACATTGCTGCTACTAGACATCTTTCTCACTTTTTCTTAGACAGTTGCAACCTGTTGCTCCATCATAGGAATTTATGTGCGCAGCATTGTTGCAATACAGACGTTCGAATTATCCGATTTCTGTAATTTCATTTCGATACCAGATCATTCTAATCGGATTCAGCCAGTCAGTCTTAATGTAGATATCCGACTACGACTCTCATCATTTGATAGACTGGGTAAACCACATTCTTAATCGGACTGTTGAATCTAGATCACTTATCTATGACAGGGCCTCAATTCTTAAACACTGTGGAAAATAATAATACAATGTGCTTATTACAAACACGTTATTTAAATATAAATATATGAACTAACGAGATAACAGTTTATTTACAGGAGCAGAGCCCCATCCATCATATCAGAGCAGTGCGAGATGGGTTTCAGGGCCAAGAGAGGATAAAGCTGTTGCCGTTTGTTCCACGATCACCGAACATCAACCAGATAGAGAATATGTGGGCAGAGGTAACAAGGTCATTGCTATGTGGACCTACAAATGCAAGCGACCTCTGAACGAATATAGGAAATGTATGGTTGGAAGTAAACCACACTGTCGACGACTTAATGAAATCAATGCCCCTACGCCTTCGAGAAATCTTACGTAATGATCGTGGGTGGGTTGGTTACTAAAGTATACTCGTCCACAAAACCCATGTGGACAATTATCTGCTAATCGGTCAAGCTTTTCTTTGTCGCAGTTCTTTAGCATACAAGTCCATTTACTTTCAGTCTCCTCCTTACAATTCTTGCAATGCAAGGTAATTGAAAAATCTCACCCACTCGACGCCAACTGACGAATTGACTGGTGCATGTGTTGTTCAACACACAGTAGTTGTCACCCTCACTGGAATCAATGACTGTTTGAGTGTGTGTGTTTTCGTGTTCACGCACAATCTGAATCAATACTATTAACGTTAGAGGGACAACCAACAATAAATATTGCATCAAATATGACTGTGAAGTATTTTAATGCGATGGGAAGTTACAAACTGAATTTTTACCCAACCCACGACCGGCATATTACGTTAAGTAAGATGTATTAACTCCATAGTATCGTTAGCAGAGACAGTGCGCTCTTGTCGAAACTCGCGACAAGTGCAGCGATTAGCAGTGCCCAATGCCGCCGCGATTTGTTTATGTTGGCTGAGCGTGGACACTGCAGCAGACGCTTCGCCATAAATAGGAAGAAATCACCTTGGCTCTGACTGCAGTGAGCGGATATTACTGCCTGCGTGATCTTACAGTAACCAACGTGAGACTCTACTCACAGGTGCCATGCAGCAATTGCAACGGGTATCATGTCATTAGTCATCAGAATATTAACCAATGATGAAATGTCCACTCTATTTGAATCCTAAGAAAATAGGAACCTTCTCACAAAGGAATGTGAGGTGATATCAAAATGTATCCAACATACAAAAATTAACTGCAGGGCTTTCATGTATGCAGTAGTAGCACACAAGGAAATATTATGTCTTGGAAGCGTATATTTCATTTCCTCTTCTCATATCATAACTTTTGTTTTAGTATGATGTAAAAAAATAAACTGTTTAGGGTTGTGAAGCGTAATATGACACCAGATCCTTATCATAGGCGCTATCAGAAAAGCAAAAAGCAGGGAGCTGTCCATTCTTTTGTCCAACAGTCTGTCTCCTTTCATACATTACTCCCGTTAGGAGATTCTTATTTAAGGACTTGTGGGCATCAAGTTCTTCAGCAGAACAAGCCTTATGTTATTGTGCTGATTACGGTATGGAAAAAATGCAACAAAGACGATTTCCCCTAGAGCAGTGGGGATATTTGCACATGTCTGTATTCAGCAATGACTGCCAGCTGCCACAACACGTCACATAATCCATGCGGCAGGCAGCACAACTGTGCGTGCACTTCAGACTTCATTCAGTAAGACGTCAGGAGATGGATGGAAACGTCAAATTAACGTCGCTTTCCGAGTCGTCTTCAATCCAGAATGAGGTGTTATTAAGGTAGTTGAGCGTTCTAGCAATTACACTTTTATAATTCCCATATGAGCATTCCGATAGACAAAAGAACCCGTTAGTGTGAAACCATCGGGAACTGCATTCATATCAAACTGCGAGAACTTGAGACAATACGTGGACTCTTCTCTTCGCTGACTGTTATTTAGAATTCTCTCCGTCCTAGGCGTAATGCAAATGGAACTTCAGAGGCGGTTTCCGCTATTCTTGACAAATATCAGCAACTTGTAAGCACTGCGAGTTACAACTGCGCGATGATAATGGTTCAGGTTGTCAGTAGTTGTGGTGGTGTTATGCTGTCAAACTGCTTACAGTAACGTTAATGGTGGCCAACATAATTTAGCGCTGACTACCTACTTAAGATAGTGTTGTGGCGTCGTCGCTTCTCTTTATTTGGCCTCAGCTTGAGTAATCCGATTTAACGAACATAGTACTCCATTCGCGGGCTGCTAAGGATACAGTATGACTACAGAGATCATCGTGCGGGTATTACATTAATTCTGCAATGCATTGCTTAACAAATATTACCCTCAGCTATGCAGCTGGAATGACTCATTACACAGGTACTCTATGTTGCACTTGGTTAAGTGATCAGTTCGCTGCAATCCTGCTTCTACTGTTCGTAAATACTTGTATACATAAAAAATGGTTCAAATGCCTCTTAGCACTATGGGACTTAACTTCTGAGGTCATCAGTCCGCTAGAACTTAGAACTACTTAAACCTAACTAACCTAATGACATCAGACACATCCATGCCCAAGACAGGATTCGAACCTGCGACCGTAGCGGTCGTGCGGTTCCAGACTGTAGCGCCTAGAACCGCTCGGCCACCCCGGCCGGCATACTTGTATACTGACCATTCGTTATTTGACTCAATATGAACCACAATCTGATTCGCATATATATATGACATGGGTTAGCGCCGGCACAAAGCAATGACTAAGGGTTGGATGCCGTTGAAGTCCCGTTACATTGATGGCAAGACAAAATGTTCGCAAATCACCTCTATTGCCTCAAAAAACAATTGCATCTTAAATATCGAGGGAGCGACGTCCACACTGTCTTATACAGCTCCAATCGCCATAGTACTTTCGGACGTAATCTAGGCTGGCATGCTACATTAATAGGAGCGTTCGTGTCCCTAGGATCTAACGAGCGGAACAGAAGTTTCGTAATGCCTTTCTTAGTGGCATGTATTAGTTTAAATGCACATGTTTAATTCCAAGTCCTCCGTTTTGCCTCTGCAAAGTCGCCGTGTGGAAGGATACTTTGAAATAATTTGTTTCCACACGTACCAAGAGGCTACAAATAATATTTTATGTGCAGTGACCTGCAGTATCGGTAAGACTGCTGCGACATGATATATTTTGTTAAGTATGTATGTATTCATAAACTGAACTTTCTGCAGTCGGTCTAACGTTCGCATGTCATGGTCCTTCAACAAGGTTCCGATGACATTAAGCTTCTGCTCCCAGTTGTTCGTGGCCATGCGCTTGGGATTCGCTCTTAACCACAAGCCGAGTTGGATTCTCTCTTCTGTTACATGTAACCAGTGCGCACCTATTGCACTATTGTAAGAACCGAGGTGCTGGTTCATCTCGCTACAAGTGTGCGTATGTTCCTGCACATTCTAGTTGTCAGGTGACACATTATCCAAACCTAACATTTCCAGGATGGTAGATCATTAGATTTTGGCACTTTTCTTTGCCTTCAAGGTCCCCGGACCTTATCTCTTTGGGTTTTTGTCTGCGGGAGTGGTTAAAGGCGAAGTATACAAAGAAAAAGTAAATCCAAGAGCCCATTTGATCGTTCGGATTATGAATAGTGCAGCTCTTATAAAAGAACGCAAAGACGACCTCAGTAGAGCTAGACTTGGTGTTATCAAGAGAAGTCAAATGTGCATTGAAGTTGGTGGGTGAATTTTTGATAATCAGCTTTCAATGTCCTCTTTTGCCTTTGCTTTGACTTTGTTAGGGTTACATACTAACAGCTGTATCTCTGTACTGAATAAAAAGTGGATGCATTTATATGGACTTTTTTTCGTCTGTACTACCACCTGCTAAAATATCTACTATTCCTCCTGAACCACCCTGTATATGGATATATGTGTGGTGTCTGTTCTTTCGGACATGTCCGAAAGAAAATGTTTCATGGCATTCTGCAACGACCTTCGATCTTGTTTCAGGGGCTGATAGAGATTTCAGAGCTTCTTGGCTGTCTGAATATAAGTAGATGCTACGATTTTTGTAGGGTCTACTCTAATTCTCCTCCGTGCACATCCTGATAGAAAAAAACGTGTAATACTGAGGCTATCTTCCCTAAAGAGATTCTCGACAGTACACCAGACCCGGTACTTTCATCTGTTTTCGACCTGTCAGTAAACCACTATATTATGTCTCCTGCACGGTGTAGTGGTTCGTTTTTCCACTGCTCCCTGCTTCCAACTGTTACATGGCAAGATTTATTGAAACAGCTACAAGTTATTGTATAGTTATTCGGTATTTCCCCAGCCATCGCCATACTGAATTGGTATTCCGTATATTCTAACTATATCCAGTTATTTCCAATTTTTAGCCTTTATGTCCCTGCCGCTGCCTCCATTTTAAGCCACAGGTGTAAGGCGGGCATGTGTAGCAGAATATCCATTCCAAGACTGGATATCCTTCTAATTACATCTGTTTGTGAAAGCAGGCCAGTCTTTGTCCTTTGCCAGACTCCCTAGCAGCCACCTTCTGTTCGACTTTGTTCATATTATAGGCCAATATATTATCATTGGTCTTTTTGCAAGGGTGTATATCTAGTACGTACTGGGTTTAGGCCCCAGTTTACCCTACAGCAGCTTCTAGTGCTTATAAGATTATCTTTCGCAGTGGAACGTATTCTTTATGTGAGGTGTTCATAATAGTTTTCCCTCCAGGGCTCCCTCTAGATACACTACAACCCTCTCTAAAGTTTCATCGAGAAACATAATTTTTCAGTATGTGTGCTGGACATACTTCCCCATAAATAAATACTTTTTCACAATGTTCAGTGCACATAGGTTTAACAGTACTAGCAAATTTCCTAAGTCTTACTGTGAATAAATCGTCTACTTATTGTTTTCAATAGTAGTCCCCCGCATTCAGCTCATCTATGAGTTCATTCACCACTAGGTTCTTCATCTCTAACCATTTACTCGAAGGTCGTATTACTAGAACCTCCTCGACATCCAGGAAGATACAGAGAGCATCCAGAAAGGGTAGTGCTTTTTCCACCTTCCCAACAAGTTGGTGAAGTGTTACTTCACATGATTTGCTTCGCAAGTATTATGAAAATGCGGCAGTTCATAGATAAAATTATGTATTCACAACAACAAAAAATATGCCGGCAGAAAACAAAAGTGGCATTATGAATTTGGCAGTACTTTAAGGTTTTCGCTTTGACACTAAGGGTTACTAAAAGTAGCAAACGAATTTTGCTAGAGAGTTCTCTTACGATTCCCTCACTGAATTTGTATCTGACTGCTTGTAGTTCTGCTAAAAAAGAATTAAAAATCTGGCTCTCAACGAGTCTCGAAAGGCGAACAAAGGCATCGTGTACCTAACAAGCAAGCACGTTACCTAGGCGCTAGCGAACAGTTGCGGTTCTTTGACGTAGTTATTGGCTCAGTAGCCGCTATGGCAGATAAATCGCAACATAAGAGACGAGAGTAGTTGTATTTCCCGTTGACTCAAAAGCATTAACTGATATCCTTGAGTCACGTCTCAAGAGAAAATGACTCACAGTATTCAATTGAAATGACACGATAATATCAAGTGAATTTAGCAGGATTGTTCTGTGCCATCAAGGAAGTAACTCGTCGGTCACAGAGTTGCCAAACATATTATGCGCTGTTGCCCAGATTCAGTTATACTGCTAGGAAGGATACCAGCTGATATGTTCTGTGAGTGACCTCGGAAGTGAATATAGCTTCGTCTCCAAGTTTCGTGTGGCAAGGGCCGCAAGATCCCCATTACATGTCAATGAATATTATTCGCATTTCTGTAATTAGGTTTAGGGGCTAGAGTGCAATTACTTGTAATACATCGATGCTCTGAATGCAAACTAAATGTCATACATTAATAACTGCGATAATTATTTGAGTTTTACTGTCTTAATCGGACCGAAACCTTGAAAGCGTATTCACCAGACGCGATTCACAATTTTGGAGCTTCTCCAGTGGTTGAGTTGGCAATGTATCTTTGCTGTACAATATTGTTATTGAGATCACTGTCATTGGCACATCCGCCAGAAGACAGGCATTGCCTGGCTTATTGTTGTCAGCTTTCCTGACGGGTACTCTGCCTTTGCTCGAAACGTGAAGACTTAAGGTGAAATCTAACATTCCATATGGCGAAAATTTGATGTTTCTATTCTTCCAGCTCTAACATTCAAATAACAGTTATAATAAGCGGCAGAAAAGCGCCTGTGAACCAACAGTTAATAATGCAATCATAATTAGTAGAATATGAAAAATTCCATCTGTCATCTGATATTTGTGAAAAACTACTTTTTTTCATTTTCACAGCACCACAGTATGAACCCAAGCGCTTCATAGGATACCTATGCTTAATTTCGTTGTGATCGTTTTCAATGACAGTCGGGGAGGAGAGAAACCATCTGACTTGAAACATACCTTTCCAGCGGGATTTGAATCTTTGGCTACAGTTGCAGTAGCACGTCAAGTGAGGTATCAAGAATGTGAGCAATCACTCAATGCTATAGTATAGGCTAGGGAAGAAAGAAGCAGGTTTCCGATAAAAGTAAACGATGAGAGACACTGTCGCTGTCACTTATTAAACAGGAATTGTTCAGAAAATTACATCAATATCTAGTGAAATGCGTAGGCTGATGCAGTTCCAGTCCGGCACTATCACTGAGGTGCCAAACATTTTCCGAATAGCACATAAGATAAACATGTGCGTGTGTGTGTGTGTGTGTGTGTATGTGTGTGTGTGTGTGTGTGTGTGTGTGTGTGTGTCTGTTCTTTATGACATATCCGAAGGAACAGACACTACGAATCGAAATAGACAGCCTTGTTAATCAATTAAAAATTGAAGGACAGATGTCCAGGCTGTTATGGGCATTAAAATAGAACAACGGCGACAGATGAAAATTTGTGCCTGACCCGGTTCGAACCTGGATTCGTGGTGTCTTTTCTTTCGGACATTTCCGGAAGAACAGACAACACACATATATCCATATACAGGGTGTTATATGGCATTTTTATGCAATTTGTTTATTCCACCACCTCCTACAATATTTACTATTCCTCCTGAAACATACTGCATAATTATTTGGGTCTCGACGGGTCATCGAAAGTTTTCAGTGCTAGACGCACGACATCGTCCAAACCCTCGTGTGAATACACTGTGGCCGCGAGCGAGTGGAATAATGGCCGGGGGTGGGGGGGGGGGGAGGGAGGGAGGGGGGACGGCGACGGGGGAGGGGGCGGGGTTCTTACAATAGTGCAATAGGTGCGCACTGGTTAGATGTAACAGAAGAGAGACTCCAACTCGGCTTGTGATTAAGGGCGAATCCCAAGCGCATGGCCACGAACAACTGGGAGCAGAAGCTTTATGTCATCGGAACCTTGTTGAAAGACCATGACATGCGAACGTTAGACCGACTGCAGAAAGTTCAGTTTATAAATACATACATACTTAACAAAATATATCATGTCGCAGCAGGCTTACCGATACTGCAAGTCACTGCACATAAAATATTATTTGTAGCCTCTTGGTACGTGTGGAAACAAAATATCTTCAAAGTATCCTTCTACACGGCGACTTTGCAGAGGCAAAACGGAGGACTTGGAATTAAAGACGTGCTTTTAAACTAATACATGTCACTAAGAAAGGCATTACGAAACTACTGTTCCTCTCGTTAGATCCTGGGAATAGGACCGCTCCTGTTAATGTAGCATGCCAGCCTAGATTACGTCCGAAAGTACTATGGCGATTGGAGCTGTATAAGACTTCCACCAGCACAAACCAACACTAGAACCGTCTACGATTATATTACCAGACATCGTCTTCACAAACTAATTCCGGTAAATTAACCTACAAAGAACTGGAGAAACGTCTGGAAAAATATCAACAATAAAATTCTACCAACTAGAGTCAGTGCCATACGGTGCGACGTTGTAAACGAAACCATACCCTCAGCCGAACGATTATGGAAAATCAAATTGAGACCATCTCCATACTGCCACAAATGTCAGCTTGTAGAAACTGTAGCGCACATCTTCTTATGTGAAAATAGAAGCAGAATTTGGAACTGGACTAGGAAGAAATTAGCACTATCAACAGAACCGCAGAAAGTCATATACCGATAACTGAAGCTTTACAACCCGAGTGAAAATGTTACTCGTCCGCAAATAATAGCAATTATTCGTGGCTTATGGGACCGTTTGTGTTTTACGTCGTAACAAACAAAACTTAGAACTTAGAAGAGTACATGTTTTATATTGCAGGAGAACATTTTACGCTCAAGAAGAATAACAAAAATAAGGAAAGGTATCAAATTTTTTGATCTATTACTTTGTGGGCTACGAAGAGGTTGACAGTTTTTTTTATTAGAAGCAGAATACTGATCTTTCGCTCTTTTATTCCTGGAATATTCTTTTACGTTGGTTCTAAAATAATCAGAACTGTTCTAATTTGGCAAGACCACTTCGGCTCCGAAATTTTTTTCATTTGTTGAAAAATATATGGCTTCCTTACCGACGTCATATGCGTCCAGTGCATAATAACTTAAACTGTGAATTATTTCAGAATGAATGTTTGTTATGTATTTTTCCGTCACCCTTTTCACTGTTGTAAGTTATGGTCTACAAGGAAAGCAGGTCATTGGAGGCGGCAATCTGTAATTTATTTTACCTCAATTACTACTTCTATTTGGATCTACAATTTAAAGAAATATATGGGTGCAAACATGGAATACATGGGAATAATGCAGCTGCTCAGTGATAGGTATGGGGAAGGCATTGTGGCCAGGCCTCGGATCATCGACCCCTGCCCTCTTTGCCTCCGCCTACCTGGTATTGAAAGTCTTCTCGAAATTAAAAAAAAAAAATAGTGCAGTGATCAGCACGTCTGTCTACAAAATTTTCATCTGCCGTCGTTGTTGTATTTCAACGCGTTGTGACAGTGTGGACGTCGGTCCTTCGATATTTAAGATGCAATTGTTTTTTGAGGCAATAGAGGTGATTTGCGAACATTTTGTCTTGCCATCAATGTAACGGGACTTCAACGGCATCCAACCCTTAGTCATTGCTTTGTGCCGGCGCTAACCCATGTCATATATATATGCGAATCAGATTGTGGTTCATATTGAGTCAAATAACGAATGGTCAGTATACAAGTATGCCGGCCGGGGTGGCCGAGCGGTTCTAGGCGCTACAGTCTGGAACCGCACGACCGCTACGGTCGCAGGTTCGAATCCTGTCTTGGGCATGGATGTGTCTGATGTCATTAGGTTAGTTAGGTTTAAGTAGTTCTAAGTTCTAGCGGACTGATGACCTCAGAAGTTAAGTCCCATAGTGCTAAGAGGCATTTGAACCATTTTTTATGTATACAAGTATTTACGAACAGTAGAAGCAGGATTGCAGCGAACTGATCACTTAACCAAGTGCAACATAGAGTACCTGTGTAATGAGTCATTCCAGCTGCATAGCTGAGGGTAATATTTGTTAAGCAATGCATTGCAGAATTAATGTAATACCCGCACGATGATCTCTGTAGTCATACTGTATCCTTAGCAGCCCGCGAATGGAGTACTATGTTCGTTAAATCGGATTACTCAAGCTGAGGCCAAATAAAGAGAAGCGACGACGCCACAACACTATCTTAAGTAGGTAGTCAGCGCTAAATTATGTTGGCCACCATTAACGTTACTGTAAGCAGTTTGACAGCATAACACCACCACAACTACTGACAACCTGAACCATTATCATCGCGCAGTTGTAACTCGCAGTGCTTACAAGTTGCTGATATTTGTCAAGAATAGCGGAAACCGCCTCTGAAGTTTCATTTGCATTACGCCTAGGACGGAGAGAATTCTAAATAACAGTCAGCGAAGAGAAGAGTCCACGTATTGTCTCAAGTTCTCGCAGTTTGATATGAATGCAGTTCCCGATGGTTTCACACTAACGGGTTCTTTTGTCTATCGGAATGCTCATATGGGAATTATAAAAGTGTAATTGCTAGAACGCTCAACTACCTTAATAACACCTCATTCTGGATTGAAGACGACTCGGAAAGCGACGTTAATTTGACGTTTCCATCCATCTCCTGACGTCTTACTGAATGAAGTCTGAAGTGCACGCACAGTTGTGCTGCCTGCCGCATGGATTATGTGAAGTGTTGTGGCAGCTGGCAGTCATTGCTGAATACAGACATGTGCAAATATCCCCACTGCTCTAGGGGAAATCGTCTTTGTTGCATTTTTTCCATACCGTAATTAGCACAATAACATAAGGCTTGTTCTGCTGAAGAACTTGATGCCCACAAGTCCTTAAATAAGAATCTCCTAGCGGGAGTAATGTATGAAAGGAGACAGACTGTTGGACAAAAGAATGGACAGCTCCCTGCTTTTTGCTTTTCTGATAGCGCCTATGATAAGGATCTGGTGTCATATTACGCTTCACAACCCTAAACAGTTTATTTTTTTACATCATACTAAAACAAAAGTTATGATATGAGAAGAGGAAATGAAATATACGCTTCCAAGACATAATATTTCCTTGTGTGCTACTACTGCATACATGAAAGCCCTGCAGTTAATTTTTGTATGTTGGATACATTTTGATATCACCTCACATTCCTTTGTGAGAAGGTTCCTATTTTCTTAGGATTCAAATAGAGTGGACATTTCATCATTGGTTAATATTCTGATGACTAATGACATGATACCCGTTGCAATTGCTGCATGGCACCTGTGAGTAGAGTCTCACGTTGGTTACTGTAAGATCACGCAGGCAGTAATATCCGCTCACTGCAGTCAGAGCCAAGGTGATTTCTTCCTATTTATGGCGAAGCGTCTGCTGCAGTGTCCACGCTCAGCCAACATAAACAAATCGCGGCGGCATTGGGCACTGCTAATCGCTGCACTTGTCGCGAGTTTCGACAAGAGCGCACTGTCTCTGCTAACGATACTATGGAGTTAATACATCTTACTTAACGTAATATGCCGGTCGTGGGTTGGGTAAAAATTCAGTTTGTAACTTCCCATCGCATTAAAATACTTCACAGTCATATTTGATGCAATATTTATTGTTGGTTGTCCCTCTAACGTTAATAGTATTGATTCAGATTGTGCGTGAACACGAAAACACACACACTCAAACAGTCATTGATTCCAGTGAGGGTGACAACTACTGTGTGTTGAACAACACATGCACCAGTCAATTCGTCAGTTGGCGTCGAGTGGGTGAGATTTTTCAATTACCTTGCATTGCAAGAATTGTAAGGAGGAGACTGAAAGTAAATGGACTTGTATGCTAAAGAACTGCGACAAAGAAAAGCTTGACCGATTAGCAGATAATTGTCCACATGGGTTTTGTGGACGAGTATACTTTAGTAACCAACCCACCCACGATCATTACGTAAGATTTCTCGAAGGCGTAGGGGCATTGATTTCATTAAGTCGTCGACAGTGTGGTTTACTTCCAACCATACATTTCCTATATTCGTTCAGAGGTCGCTTGCATTTGTAGGTCCACATAGCAATGACCTTGTTACATCTGCCCACACATTCTCTATCTGGTTGATGTTCGGTGATCGTGGAACAAACGGCAACAGCTTTATCCTCTCTTGGCCCTGAAACCCATCTCGCACTGCTCTGATATGATGGATGGGGCTCTGCTCCTGTAAATAAACTGTTATCTCGTTAGTTCATATATTTATATTTAAATAACGTGTTTGTAATAAGCACATTGTATTATTATTTTCCACAGTGTTTAAGAATTGAGGCCCTGTCATAGATAAGTGATCTAGATTCAACAGTCCGATTAAGAATGTGGTTTACCCAGTCTATCAAATGATGAGAGTCGTAGTCGGATATCTACATTAAGACTGACTGGCTGAATCCGATTAGAATGATCTGGTATCGAAATGAAATTACAGAAATCGGATAATTCGAACGTCTGTATTGCAACAATGCTGCGCACATAAATTCCTATGATGGAGCAACAGGTTGCAACTGTCTAAGAAAAAGTGAGAAAGATGTCTAGTAGCAGCAATGTAACGTAATTATAACCCATATTTATGTGATGGAAATACTGAATCGAATAATACACATCTAATTCAGTGGTGGGTAGATACACCATATCGGATTTGCTTATGACATAATGACAATAATAATAATAATAATAATCCCGCGGGGCCGATAGTGGTAACCCTCTCACATATGGGTGGTACCGAGGAAATCAAATACTTGGGGTGAACCAAATACTAACACAATCCTGAAGGGCTACCCAATCCGTTGAACCCAAAATCCAGACACGTCTGAGTGGAAGCAAATATTTTCAGCCGAGCTCATTGAGATAACAGACGGTGACCAGAGTAGCAGTGATTTTCAAAGGCTTCAACACCTTCTGGTCCTGTCCGGTCCTGGTATCACCCAAGTCAAACCAATGAAACACGAGCAAACATGAGCTGTGCAAGCAAAGTCAACTTTACCCCAGGTGGTACACAGCCCGGCTGTCGCCAGGCGGCAGCTGGATTTTCGGATTCTGGGGAGTCCAGGTTAGCACGGTAGAGAATATCGAAGATGTCTGCAGAAAACATACATGTGAAAACTAAACATCGATACATTGATCCAAGCACGAAAACTAAATAATCTCACACAATAAATCGACCGACAAAAAATTCTCATCCTTGCTCTTCAAGAACCACGACAAACTAACAATGAAACCTTGCATTACGGAAACCTTGCATCTTGAAGAGCAAAATACAAGAAAAGTTAGCGAAAGGCGTACCAATCTTCGGCATGGCATTTCTCGGACATGTATCTATCATCAACTCTTTCAAAGAAATCACACCCATCAACAATCGACTTATGACTATGCTTACTCAGAGCCCCAGTAAAAAATATACACTCATCAATGCACATGTAGCGCCAAGAACCGCACGGCCACTCCGGCTGGCCGATTTTCGTTCACTGCCACCGAAAGGTGTCCCATTTGTTAGCAACAAATCACAGCTGTGTTGCACACACCCATTGGGGCAGAATTCGTAGCCCTAAACACACTTTTGGAGCTATCAGATGTAAAATATTATGTTCACACTACTCTTTCCTCGAGTTTATGTCTTTTGGTGGTGCTCAGCCTTTCATATCTTCTTAGGAAGTTAACGATAAAGGCATCATAACACGTCACCAGTAACAGTACTGCATGGGAAGGCTCAATGAGCGACCTGATGACGTTCAATAATAGTCACTCCGTTGATTTTAGTTGTTTCGAATAAGAGCATGCAGTACTCCTACACCAGACTTCTGAACTTTACCATTTTACCATCATGCGACATTTACATTGAACAGGCAATCTGTCACATATATCAGTAGTCGAGACTTCCTTAATGTGGAAAATCATTCACGCCAGAACGATCTTTGTAGACACAAGAATATCTTTTTCTGCCGTATTTTACCCAAAAGCACTCGCTCCACACACGGTTCAAATCTTTCTAGCTGCCTCCTCTGCATTCACCCCTCTGTTATACCAAAAGTAAACGTTGTGTTGCAGATGTTACGCCTTTTTCCACCTGCGACTCAATTTTACAATGCTTAACTGTAGTTCATGATTTTCAAGTATGCAAAATGCAATGCTTAACTTCGAGATGTTAACTAGAACTTCAAATTCGAAAATAACAGTCGATACATACACTGGCAGCGTGACGCCGCGTTCACGTGGGTGGCGCCGGATTTCAGGCAGCGGGTGGCGCCTGGCCGGTGGCCGGTAGCCGCTCCAGCGCAAGGAAACGCTCGAGCGTAAGCTGTTATGATCGCGACGCAGCCACGAGCTGTCCTGCGGAATTGTTTCTGGAATACTTGTTACTGCTGGTGGGTAGAATGTTAAGCGAATTATCTTCGGTGTTCAATCAGACTCATAACGTTACACCGAAATGTGGTAAAAAAAAAATTCAGTCGGACGCGAACAGGTGACTGTAAGTTCATAACGCACGACGATTACCACTAGACCACGGGCTCACACAATCCGAGAACAACTTGGAAGTGGATAACACTTCCGCATCTTACAGTGTTGCCAGATTGTGCAGATAGCCGGACTTAGAGTTGTCAGGGGCGGTCAGTTTTATTGGCCACCTTAAGTGAACGACTCAGACTTAGTCTCTGTGGCGGCCGGCCGGCGGTCAGTTTTTATGTCTAAGACTGTACATAATTGTGTAAGAAGTTTTGCAGCATGAAGTAGCTCTAAGATTGTACATATAGTTGGTATTCGACAGACAAAATACATTCTAAAAGCACTACTTCCATCAATTTATTTTTATCTTGGACAACAGAAACAGTGTGAGCAAGTCACGTAACAGAGGTGGAAAATTGGTACCACCACAGTATTCATGAAGCAGGATGTGGAAAACCATGTAAAAACCACATCTACACCGGCTGGCATACCGCCCCTCGTCGTTAAACCTCCGGACGGATCGATCTGGTGCGCCTATCCAAGTCCAGGAAGAACACATTAGGGCTCTCAGCTACGCTGGTGGGTCTGGAAAGTATATCCTATAGACAAAAATTGTCTGAATATTTCAGTAGAACATTTGAAGATTAAATACATTGGGGAGGTATGTCATGTGATCAAAAATTATCTAAAGATTTTATAATAGAATTTACAGATAAAGAAAGGTAACTGGGCAATAATTTTAAAATATCAAGAACTCTCTGAATTTTTTATATAAGAAATAATTAAACCATATGAATTACAGGTTGAAGAATATAAAAATATGAATGTCCTATTAAGTTAATGAGAATCATCAATATATAAAAACAATCAGTAAACATATTTTTGATACTGTGTGTATAGATGAAAGGTTAAAAAAAGTAAATTAAATGTCCAATGCGTATAGATGTTATTAAAAGACATAATGAAAAATCTATTACAAATCAAAGTGGTGATGATTTAATAATTGTTGATGAAGCATATGCTGATGATGATGATTATGGTGCTTGGGGATACATTAATCTTAAAATATTTTAACACCATATTAATGAAGGTAGTTCTGCTATTGTTATTTGTGAAAACAGTAGTTTCAGTGCCAGCTGTAGGCCAGCAGCCAGATGATACGAATAAAGCAATCAACTATTTGCATGATTTTGTTTCCTTAGGTACAGAATATTATCAGACCCAATTTGAACACTTCTTTGGAAGTTGCCAGGATGTTGTTTTATAAGATGATCAATAATGTTATTTCAATTAACACACAATATTGATATAACTGGTGAGTCACAAGAAGAAACTTTAAATTTTATGAACACACCTAGATGTAGATTCATTAGTTACAGAACGAGTATGTATAAATGGAATAAGAATAATATAAAATGAAAGTATGAAGGAGTAAATAAAAAAAGAGTTGGCATCTCGTTTATGGCAAAAATTTATTGATACTCAGTTTGCTCATTATATTATACTTTAATTACAATTAGAAGATGAGTACGTTCACATGAAATATCTGGTATTAATGTTCAAGGACTCTAGATGGAAAAGGCAATGTGTTAGGTCATGCATTTTTTTCTAAATATGAATAATGATCCTTTAGAAATACATATGGGTAAAGATAAGATCTGGTATAATGGAAATTGATAAAAGTACACCAAAATATCAAACAAATTTATTTGAAGATTTTGTTCACAAAATTGCTCATTCGTTAGGTTTATATCATTCAGATGTTATTGATCAATAATGTATCCATTATATAATGGTTCACACTTAGAATTATTACAAGATGATATTGATGGTACACAAATTTGATATGGTAAAAAATATCAACACAACAACTATACTAAAATCTACAAAAGTTGTACTAAGAGTTAATTTAAACAATCAGTTAAAGAACTATGTTAAATTTATAAATTTGTTCAGTTATTAATTATGAAAGGAGTTCAATAAATTTTTCCTGAATGGGGCATGGACAGGCGATAATAGAGATTATAGTTAATAACTATTTGGCAAAAATTATTACCTCAAGGTTAATAAAAATTGATTGAATATATCAAAGGCCAAGTGATAAAATTGTATTATTGGATCACAATATGACAAACATAAGGCAAATTTACAAACCTTACCATTAATTCTGGGACATCGAAAGTCACTATCTAGTACAGTATTATGTAAATACTTGATATTAAATGATGTAGTGAACACTTATTTAGGTACAACTTATCTATTCTTTAATGAACTTTTCTATGTGGAATTAGAAGTATGTAGTTTTATATATAAATTACAAGTAATTAAAACTAGAGAATTTCCTGGGTTACTGTCACAATGAATTCTGCAATCAGATACATTAATGGATTGTGGTATTACTTCCAGGTCAATACATTTTATGAATAAGATAAATTTACAGAAAAAGTAGTTACAGCTGGTACATCTGATTTACATTTATTTGGTATTAAATGTAGACCATTATTGCATGATGTAATAAATGTATTAAAAAATACAATAGAAAAATTAGAGCTTTTTAAATTTTCACAAATGTAGTAGATTTCTTATGTATAAATGGGACAGGCTCAACACTAGCATAGCATCAGTTTGGTGTCAAATCCAAATTTTGTAAATATTGTAATACTGAGAGGTTATTTGATAGTTGTAGTTTGTAGAAATTTACAAGAGGCTTATACACAAAGTTATGTTGACAATCTGTAAATGAATATCGTGTAAAAAGTACAAAAGTAATAGCATTCCTTGTCTATGTAGAAAAAATATTTCTAAATATTATTATAAAAATCATTTATAACGAATTCCCTGTCAGGGACATACGAAAATATTATTTTCAATGCCAATTGAAGAAACACAAAAAACAATTTATTGGCAAAAAACGTAAACCTTCTTTAGAGATGTAAAATTTAAATTGTTTCTGTGTTTTCCATCTTATAAAGATAAACATAATAACAAATGGAGAAGTGTACTTTAGAATATATGAAAAATAAGAAAGTAAAATCTCCTTGTATTTAGTACTTAAATATCTACCAAATAAGAATTTTGAAAAATTGATTTTTACAAATATAATGAATTCTATTTTCTATGAATAGAAAGGCAACATATGGTGATTAACAGTTGTCAAATTTGTGAATATAGTAAAATACATAATATAAGAGAATATAGTAAATTAAAGAAGGATGATCTAATTAGATTTATTAAAAGACATCAAGGTACAAATTTAAATCTGCATAGAGAAAATTTTGGAAACAATTACGTTATCATAAAATTAAATAGGGATATGAGTTTTCGAAACTGTAGAGTATAAAGTATTGAAAAAAATATTTCCTTTTTCTTATGATGTGTTTGCAAAGAAAAAGCTAGAGCTAATAATCAAAAATGATTTCATCTGTACACTAATTTAATTGAGAAACCAAAATACAGATAAACAGTTACAGATTATCTAGTGGATATTGCATTTGAAAACAGGTTACAAAGTATAAATTTTGAAAATATTATAGACTCATCTCTTAACTGTGGGAACACTGAATATTATGAAAACTGTAAAAGGTATTTTAAGAATATATCGTGGATTAAAAATATTTAAGTTTTTTGTGAGTACCAAATGCAGACAAGCAGAAATATTATGGAATTTCAGTTCCAGACAGAGAACTATAAGGTCACATATGTAAGAAACATAATTAAATAATTTAAGATTGCTAGACAGATATTTCTATCAAGAACAAGTGATTTTCAAGTATATGTATCAGTATGGACATCACATAGACTCATTGGTAAACAACTAGGAATTAACAGATATGTTCCAGTAAGAGGATCATCTTACTTCAAATTACCAGATGAAATAAAAAATTAAAAAATCGGGTACTAAGGTAAAAAATAAAGATCAGAAGTGTTTTCTGTGCGCCATAAAATCTACTTTATATCCTGTAGATAAATATTCAGAAAGAGTTAGGAAATATAAAAATGAAGGTCTTGATCTTGATCAGAAACTTGAAAATGTTGAGTTTCCTTAAATGGAAAATAAAATTAATGTATCTATCAACATTTATAAATTTGAAGAAAATATAAAGTGTTTCCATTATCTAGGCATGTATTGAGTCAAGTTAATAAACATAAAGAAGTAAAATTTATTTGTAATATGTGTTTACTCCTTTTCACTAGTATAGGAAAAGTAGATAGTCACATGTCAAGCAGTTTAGTTAAGAAACCATTGAAAGTAGAAATACCAGAGACAGGTTTCTATGTAAGTTTTAAAAATGATCAACATATGCAGAAAATTCCATACATTATTTGTACATATTTTGAAAGTTTACTATCGAAGATGGAGAACTGTCAACTGAATCATGTGCTCTGCCTAGAAATCCAGAAAAGTTAACACTGAAATATCAAAAACATGAACCTGTTGGATTTTGTTATTATATAAAATACGTAAATGGACACTAGAAAAATTCTGTCATTTATAGAGGACCATATAGCCCCCAAAAAATTTATTGAATCTACAAAAAATGGATTGATGAAATTGAATGAATTTATTCTGAAGTTGAAGAAATGAATCCATTAGCTCCTGAAGAAGAATCAAGATATGCAAGATCGAGAAAATGTACATTCTAATACTGTGATTATTCACTGAAAAATAATAATGTTTGTAATGATGATCATTTGACTCGAAAATATATAAATCCACTATGTAATAAACGTAATATACAGAAAAAACATCTAAGTTTCGTACCAGTTTACTTACATAATTTATCAGGATATGACTCATATCCATTTGTGGAAGAACTTGTTTATTATAGGAAACAAACAGATTTAGTTCCAAACAATGAAGATAAATGTAGTAGAACAGGAAGTTTAAAAAGAGATTTATTGATACTTTTAAATTTATAACTTCTTCACTTGAGATACTTTCATCATATTTGAAGAGAGATCAAAGGAAAAACAACAGAAATTTTTTGCAGAAGAAAAGGTACATATCCTCAGTCAAAAAAGGTATATATCTGTATGATTACATGGATACTTGGAAAAAATTTGAAGAGCCACAATTACCAGCAGAAGAATTCTAAAACAAGCTGAATGAATGTGAAGTAAGCTATAAAGATTATAAACATGCAAAAAAGGTTTTGGAAAAGTTTAATATTAAAAATCTAGCTGAATTTCATGATCTGTGTTTTAGATCTGATGTATTGCTATTATCAAATGTATTTGAAAGTTTTAGAAAAACTTTTATAAAAGCATATGGTTTAGATCCATCATGGTATTTTACTGCACCAAGATTATCTTGGGATGCAGTGTTGACAATGGCTAAAGAACCACTTGATTTAATACGTGACTTTAATGGTTGGAAAAGAAATAAGGGAATGAATAACAGTGTTGTAAAATATATGTTAGAGCAAATAATACATGGATGAATGACTTTGACAGAAAAATGATAGGAAATGATCTAGTATACTTAGATGCAAATAATTTATATGGTTATGCTATAAGTCAGTATTTACCTTATGGGGAATTTGAATGTAATTGTTCAGGTTCTCCTGATAGTACAAAAATATGTGAAATTTCAGAGACTGATAAAACTGCATAAATTTTCAGAGTAGATTTAGACTATCCTAAATGTTACATGATTTACATAAATATCTACCATTAGCTCCTGAAAATAAAATTGTACCAGAAATTAAAGAAAAGAAGTGGTTGACTACTCTGAATGATAAAAATAAATATGTAGTTCATTATAAAAGTCTTAAACAGTCTTTATCATTAGGAATGAAGTTAACAAAACTACATAGAGTTTTAAAATTAAAACAGTTGGACTGATTGAGGAAGTTGTAAATTTAAATACAGGAATGAGAACTAAGGCCAAAAATGATTTTGACAAATATTTCTATAAACTGAAGAATAATTCGCTCTTTGGAAAGACAATGGGGAGTTTTAGAAATAGAGTGAATATAAAATTAGTGTCAGATAAAGAAAATTGCAATAAATTAATAGCAGAGCTAAATTTTAAAGCAAGAACTATACCTAATGTAAATCTGGGTGCTACTCATCTGAATAAGACAAAAAACACATTTAATAAACCCATCTCTGTTGATATGAGTATACTTCTTTTATCTAAGGAACTGATGATTGATTTTCACTACAGAACAATGAAACAGAAATATGGAGAAAATATTGAAATATGTTATCAAGATAGAGACAGTCTATAATATACAAACTGAAGATTTCTATGAAGATAGGAAATCAATGATTGATAAATTTGATACTAATGATTATCCTGCAAATAATATTTATGGTATTCCACAAGTTAACAAGAAAGTTGTAGGAAAAATGAAAGATGAATGCAATGGAAAAGTAATGGAAGAATTCTGAGGTTTAAGAGTAAGAATGTATGTTTTTAAAGTTGGTGATAAGGTAGAGAAACAATCTAAAGGTATTAAGAAATGTATTGTTTAATACAGAGTAAGATTAGAAGATTATATACACTGTTTAAGTACAGAGAACAGTACAGGAGAATTAATATGATTCGAAGTGCAAAACACAAAATATACACAGTTGAAGTGAACAAGAATGGATTGAAACCTCATGATGACAAAATATATGTTTTGGAAAATAAAGCAGATACATTACCATACATACATTACACAGTCTGGGACTTACATCACTTTACAAATTATTAAAAAAATGTAATAAACATTTTCCTATGTAAATGAAGACTCTAATAAGGAAGCTTAACTACATAAGTGTCTCAAAACAGATTAAAAACGTAACTGACATAGAGATATAAGTATTACATAAAGTTATTGGATGTGAATATATATGTAGTACATATGGATTAATTTTTTTATTGTGTTTAGTAATGATTTTATGATTATTTTACCATATAAATATTCTAATGTAATTACTGATTGGGATTTTCAATTAATTGAATATGAACAAATGAAAATGAAACATAAAGGAATGAATAAACTAAAAAAGACAAATAATTAATTTCATGATATTGAATTAGCAATATGAAAAATATGGACTTTTTGATAATGAATGGATTTCTTACATTCACCATAATTCATTTTTATTTAGTTTCTTACATCTACCTTTTATAAAAAATTTTGAATTATATTTCCTTACTTTCACCTTTTGTGTGAAAAAGTAATTATCTTGAAAATTGGTGAATGTGATATGAATAATACTCATTCTTATTAATTTTTATAAGTAATTTAAATGACATGAAGTGTGTTAGACACGAAAAGTGGATTATAGTAGATCCATTTAGTAGGCTGTAGCTATGTTTTCGTTTACTAGTGAAACAAGTGAGCTAGAAAATCGAAATTGAGTTAAAACCTACTAAATAGGTCTGCTGCTCTTTTTTGGCCTACTGCTGTTAAGTTAAAATCTGTTGCTTTGAACACTGTATGATGTTGTACAGAATATTCAAAAAATTATAATATTATGTATATTATTGAACTAACTGAATATTCATTACTTTTCTGAAAATATTGTCTATCTCAAAACTATACTAATGTGCAACATTTTCTACTTTGTTAGCGTTTATTCCCATGTATGGAGTTTAATGATGCTTTAATGAATGTGTTCAACTCCCTATTATTTACTCTTCATGAACTTCATGTACTAGAGCTGGGAATATATTTATTACCCCTCTGTGTTTTCGTGTACTGGAGCTGTGATTACATTTATCTTCTCTTTGTGTATTACATGTACTGCAGCTGAGAGAACATGAGTAAAATGTAGGAATGAAAGTGACACATGTGTTTCAGAAAGCACGAATCTTGAGTGGTTAAGAGATGACCATTTACTGAAAGCTATTCTATCTCTATAGTAGAGATCTAGAGCAAATGAATTGCTGGAAAGTTTGTGAACGATGTGGAGAATATCATGGAAGACCAGTATTACTAATACATGTCTGTAGTCCTGCTGAGAGGTACACGATCAGGACTAATGCTGAATCATTTATCCACACCGAGTGATGTACTACCTGCTCTAATGTGAACTTCATTGCTACTGAAATATAATGTGGAGAGGAGAGCCACCCTAGTCACTAGTAGCGAAAATGGATCAGAAGAAACTGCTATTACGAAACTGTGTTACAAACACAACAATGTACTTTACCATTAGTTTCCACCACAACAGTTTCATCACCATCATTTGCTCCCACTACAGCCTACCAAAACATCACATACCAAGTCCGCAACTAGAATTCAAGGCATCTCTTATTATATGTACCCTGTGAAGTCCCAGCGTCATCACCTGTGGAGTTAAAATAATAATATGGTGTATGTAGTTTTTTCCCTGTCACAATTCTAACAATTAATTTCTCCTAAATTACTCATAAAAATATGAATAGGTTAGGACATTAATAAACTGGGTCTAGTTAACAGACGCCATTTAGAGAGTCATTTAGCATAATCTCTATCAATTTTTACGTTATCTAATATGAAGTTTCAATAATTTTCCAGGTGTTATTAGCAGAAATCGTTTCAATGCTGTTTTAACATTATTGCGATTCAGGTCATGTGAGTAAATTAACATGTAAAGGCAGTCGTTTCAAAAGTCTGCTTAACAGACATTTTCTCAGGTCTTTTATATTTTTATTTAATGATAGAAGGTTCTTTCTCTTGAAGACCATAAGCTACTAGACCTCTACTTGCAGTATGATTCACATACTTATAACTAGCAATATTACTGCAAAAACTTAACCATATTTGTGTTTTCTAAATTACGTTGGAATATTTTCTGTTATGTGGTTCCCGGAACACTTTCCGAATATTTATTTAATGTGAGTGAGAGAGAGAGTCGTAAACCATCTGCTATAAACAACATACTTGTTCTGTACCAGCACCGAGTTGCGATGCTCTTGTATAACTCAAAGACTCTATAGTCTGTGTTTTCGTCTGCTAAGGTAACCTTTTCTTTGGTTCAGTACTGACAAGCCTGTCTTTAAGCATTGCTTCGAAAGTGGAGCACGACCAGCCAATCAGGTTATCAATTTCGATAAGAAAGCGTGAATGGGCAGTCTGTTCCTACTCATCTTCTCCGCCTGAATCTATGGACATCGTGATCCCTGCTGGGGGCCTTGAAGTTTATACATGTGTCTTGTGTTCTATTTATGTGGGAATTTCTAAGTTACTTCACGTAGGATTATTTGTAAGACTCTTGCTTTCTCGTGATGCACGAACGTAATTCCATATTATATGATTTTCAGGTTTATTTCCTAAATGTGCTTTTGCAATTGCCTATTCATTGGCTCTTTCTTCAGTTACAGTATTTTTTGAGCACACGAGGATCAGGGTCTCCTTTCGGCTGAGTCATCCGATTGTAGTGGTCATCGTTTACATTCCACTCGATAAATAACGTTACGTGGATTAGAAAGCATATGGAGTTATTTCTCTGTCCTTGAAAACGTGTGGTACTGTACAGCAATGTGGTCCATTAGAACGTTTTATGAATTATTCATGAGCTTTCGTGTCCATTTTCTGAATAACACCTGCAAATCATTTCAAATCTCCCACGAATTATTTTCCTCCTGATGTAATTTTACAGTCCTACGATCATTAATGCTCATGTGTACTTGTGGTCATTTAAGCTTTGTCCTTTCAAGAATCATCGATGTATGCGAGGAAAATGGAATAAACTTCCTGCAGCATAATTAATCTTTCTAGAAACTGACTTAAGCAGTCACATTATTTCTGCTTTTATGTACATTTTTTCCGTTAAATGAGGTGATTGACAGTTGCAGTGAACTTCAAGAAATGTGTTGCAGCAGTGGATACTCGAGACTCTCCTTTCAAATTAATCATTTTTATTTCGAGAGGTTCTAGACTATACTGTACGAATGTACATCTATATTGCACATGTCTCTCCTTCAAGGAGGGATGGGTGTATAATGGTAGGTTGTATCAGAGCAGTTGAAAATCTTGGTTGCAATTTATCTTCATTTACTTAATTTTAATAACTCTTTTATTGTTCCATTGCACTATGAAAGTATGCTCGCTACTTCATCATTTGTTAAAGGCTAACCAGCTTGTCATTTACTCATGGGCCTAATTTCATACAAAGAGGAACCTTTTCAAGCCAAAGTCGTAACTTCCGTCGCAGTGATGGGTAAACCCTTTAATGGATATTTTTAAAACCAGGGCAGCCACAGCTAAATAGTTATAGACGATTGACTGGTAATTCATACAGTACAACAGGTATTTAAATACAGACGTTAAAATTACTAAACTGGAAATTCATCATTTATGGCTTTTTGAGGAGAACTGAGAACTTGTCTAACCAAGCCAACTGGTACTCTGCGGCATTCTCTAACAACTCCCTATACAATATGACATAGCATTTGTAAGTAAACTTCTTTTGGTATGGAATTACAAATCTTGCGTATTAAATACGCTTAGGGCCGTTCTTTGTGGGGCATATGTGATCCACACTTGGTTTCCTAACTAGATGAGTAATATTTTCATCCTTGTTTAAGTCTATCATTCAGTAGTTTCAGATATCTCCGGTAACTTCATTTACCCATTATAAAAGCTTTAAATTACAAAATTTTCTGTACTGATATACAACAGAAGATGCCACTTAAAAGTTGTGTAACCGGTTGTGTTGGTCTCTAATAGACTTAAATAAATACAGATACAACGAGCTATTGGACTTTTCATTCAGTTTTATATTTTTAAAGTTTTAATACCTATATTTAAACAACTACTTACTATATCAAGTGCAGTAATCATGTACAAATTTTAAGTTAGTCGGCGGTTGCATCATTATCAGTATTTCACTTAGCACTACAGTTGCAAATAGAGGTCTGCACACAACAGCTATACGAGTCTGTGAATGAAGGGAACATTATTCCGTTCGTTTATTTCCGCCAGTACTCGGTGAGTCTGTCTTTATGTTACTTTTCTCTCTTTCGACAATCTTCCCCTTGCTATTTTGACTTACTCGACTCTTGTGGAATCGTGTAGGCTTTGTTGTCGGTAATAGGTATGATGAGCCTGTGAAAGGGTGGTTTTACCTGGTTGGAAGTTTGCCCTCATTCAGTCAGGACGCAAGCCTGTCAACATTGGTGAGATACTGAAAAGTATCCTTTGCAGAACATAGCTTGTAAATTTTCTAGAATTTCTTACCATTCGAGTTTTCGTGCTACTGTATTTCAATCTCTGAAAGTTAGAAGGAAAATTTGGCAAGTGATATATGAACATTTTACTAAGTTATTTTTTGCATAATCATGACCCGTGTGATGCTGACAGCCGGCGACCTCCCCGCCTCCCTCCCCTCCAATACTTCCTCTCCCTTCGCGCACTCGTGATGCGCTGCGCCACTGACTCTTGCTGCATCCTCTTCTGGCGAAAGCTGAAAAGCAAGCGCCATCAAGCCACTGCTCTATTTTACTCATGTCTGGTCTTACGTGAGTCGCTTGCCTCAAAAGCTCTGACTAGATAGCTAAAGCCATATCCCACCAGGTTGCCTTCAGCCTCAAACTAATTGTCAACATTACTTTTCTTCATCTCCTGTGATTACTTTTGAAATTTATTGTTTGAGCCTACAGTCTCATTTCTAACTTTGCTATTTGGTCCTGTATCAAAACTACGATTTTTAAGTAACTGTCTAGTGTCATCCTTAATTTTAAGTAAGACTTCTACACAGTCTACCCATTGTTAATTTGGCATTTCCATTATCCGCTGAAACGTTTCATAGAGCACTGAAGTCAGAAAGGTCAGTGGGTAGATGTTCCAAATTCAACTATGGATTAATTACTGTATTTACTAATCATCAAAGTGTTTGGCCCTGTCTTCGTATCTTCTAATGTAGCTTTTTAGTTAAACATCGTGAAATCCCCGTACATAAACACATTCTTACACTAAACTGTCAGTGAAACAAAGTTCTTATCCTTCAGCTTCAGAGTGCATGGAGTTTTTGACTTCATATTATGTTGCACAGATGTTTTCCATCCCTTTGATGCACTTCTGCTGAAAATTGTAATGTACACCAAGTAATACTCGGTAGTGTGGGTAGAAATGGTTAAGAAGGTTTCAAGTTATTGACGTTCCGCCAGGAAATCTCCGATGTGTGACGTTCGTCGCCAGTTCCAAAGTATGTGAAACACATCTCGCAAACGCCATACACCCAGCGCAGTTCATCTACACGGTCGGGAAAATGTATTTGGTCTTTGTCCATAAAATTTGGGGCTTGCAAGGGACAAATTCTATCTCGCCTTTCACATTTCTGCCGCATATCAACCGTCCTTCGCTGAATGATCTCAGGCAGCCGAAAAATCAGTAGAACAGATGAAATTTGCATACCTGCAAGCCCGATATTAATGTATTATTTGTTATAACGTGAAGAGCTGAACATATTTAATCTTCTCTTACGTACAGCGGTATGATGTCTCACTACTTTAAAGAAATGCTGTCGATTTCATAATCACATGGTTTGCAAATCAAGGATTAAAACCGGTTTGCATCGTTAGCCACACTAAAGTAAGTACGAAAAATCTTGTGAAAATGAAGGTCATAGAAGGGAAACTACAAAAGTCCATTCCGTCTCAAGCGATTCGATTTAACGACGGCACTTTAAATAGTATTATTTTTGGTTGAACTACAAATTTAAACACAAATTAATGAAGTACATTTTTACAAAGTGTTCCTCGTATGATGTCTAGTCTTTTGGTTTAAAATTAAATTTGTAATTATTAGATTGGACTGAGTTTCCAAGAAGGAGGCAGTATGGGAGATATTTTAAAACTACATTTCCCTTAAAAGATGTAATTGTGGATATAATTTGTGTCACTCATTTTAATTTTATGCTTAAAGACTGCCCCAGCCGCTAAAATCCTACCCTAAAATAAGTTTTTGAGGGAATTGCTGTTTTATTGTGCCAACGGTCTTGCCGCAGTGATAACACCGGTTCCCGACAAATCACCGAAGTTAAGCGGTGTCAGGCTTGGCTGACATCTGATGGGTGGTCGTCCGGGATGTCGAGTTCTGTTGGCAAGCGGGATGCAGCCAGCCCTTGTGAGGCAAATTGAGGAGCTACTTGATTGAGAAGTTGCGGCTTCGGTCTCATAAACTGACAACGGTCGGGAGAGCTGTGTACAGACCACATGTCCCTCCATATCCCATCCAGTGACGCTTATGGACTAAGTATGGCACAGCGGTCTGTCGGTACCGCTGGGCCTTCAAGGCCTGTTCGGAAGGAATCATGATTTAATGTGAATGTAGTCATTTGATAATTATGAATTAAAATGTAGTCATTTACTTTCTTTCAATTTCCTGCACTGTGGAGAATTGACGTCCTGCGTATTTTACACTACAAAACCGCTATGGGATCTGAAACATTCAGAATGTTGCTATACAACCTATGCAGGTCACCATATATCAGGTGATATGTGTCAGTGAAATGACGCAGTTCCCTCGAAGCCGGTTATATCACTACAAACTGTGTAGCCCCTAGTGTTCCAAGAAATTAAACTATTATTTAGTGTGTATACGATTCTGCGAACTTGAGGATCTCCTATAGTGGTGTCATCTGGGCTGATAGAGTATCTGAGGATACGTGTGGCAACTAATCTCCACAGTCAATGGAAGTATCACAACTCGGGATTTTTTTTTGTGTTACTGTATTCATTCTACTTATATTGAATAACACTCTGCTTAAACGGACGATGAGAAAGCTCGAATCACTGGAACGTGGGAGCATAGCACCAAAAATAAAACATACAGTTGGCTTCTGTGCTATGACTGCAGAACGAGTAGTGACGATATGAGCTCAGGTCAACAGTAGGGCAAAAGAGGAGGCATCGGTTTTCCCAGAAACACTACATTACGAGAGGATCGTGTGCTTAGTCGAATGGCTCTGACAAACAGAAGGATAGGAATATCTGAAATCAGGGATCATCACCACGAACTGTCTGAAACAGGTAACTTGAAGCTGAGCTGAGATTTAGAGTTACTATGCGACGTTTGCTGTTGACAGTGTACCACAGACAACAGAGACTTGCATGGTGTAGAGCTAGAGTCAACTGCGACACTGAGTAACATTCTGTGGTATTCAGCGACGAGTCTCGTTTCTGTTTGTGGTGGTAAGATCGGTGCCAACGTGTGGGTAGTTGACCTAGTAAAAAATCACAGACGTTAGCAATTCTCGAGACCCGTACCCCTCCAACTACTGCAATCATAGTGAAGGGAAATGTTGAATATCATAACGCCGCTGATTTCGTAACAGTTGAAGGGAGGGTGAATGCTCTCTAGTATGTGGCAAGATTGCTAGCTAAAATCTGTTGTGGTTCCCTTCATCACAAAGGTACCGAAAGACATATTACACAAAGACAATGCTAAACTCATCACTGTACTTCTCACTGCAGATCCTTGAAAGGCCTGCCATGTACCCTGACTTATCAACTACAGATCTTGTCTGTGATGCTGTAAGAAGACGTATACCTTCGTACCATCCGGCAGCCATGAATTTGAACAATGACCTTTTTTGAGGTACCCGACCCTAAAAGTCTACTGCATGTAGCTCCCATTCGAAACGCTCGCTCGGAAACTGATTTACATGGACCTACATTCCTGTCGAGATCGGAACAATAATTTACAAGGCCTTACAATCGTCTCTTGTCACTTTTTGGTTAGAATATTTTTACGACTACGTTTCTTCTGCCAACTTAGATCGCTGCGAGTGGTACACTGTATCTTGTAGACACATTGGACCGCCTGACTTGATTCACCAACAAATCCAGCAATTTCAATCACGATGAGGTCATGGACTTGTTCAAATACTATAGCTGCTTTCTGTAATTATTTCACTTCAGGAAATGTATTCGCATTTGTGAACATGGACAACAATCAGCTTTATAATGGAATGATGACAATGAAAATTAGTACCGGACCGGGATTCGAACCTCTATTTTCCGCTTATGTGCAGCAGTTGCCGTGTCATTACGCTGTCCAAGCACGTGTTACGGACGGATCCAAACTTTCAAATGTCGTCAACCATGTAACTGCAGCATGCACCCGTACATGTTTTATGTATATTCCCATACAGGGGAGACGTTTTAATTGAAAGTTACTTGCCCGGTGTCGGCGGATAAATAGGATATTGCAGCAACAGAATGCGATGTTCCTTCGCACAGGAATGCGTATCCGTACTTATGAACAATACTGGCCCTGTAATATCGTGTTATATCATTTCTCCACCCCGACCCATGTCACTGCGCTGAATCCATACTGACGACTGACACAAATACCCAATTGCAGTGCCATGCCTTACGTGAGGAGTGGGTGGTGGCATATCAACCAGGTACCATTTCTATACAATCTATAGCGCAACAAAGTAACCAGTGTGCTCTTTTTAGAAGGTGACTACTATGTGAGCGTCCTGAAAAGTAGAGCCTACGAATTTTTATGTGAAAACTCTCAAAGCTTTTAAAATAAAACGAAAGTTATTAACATTCTACATCTTTATTCTTCATGTGACATTATTTTCAGGGCTCTGTCGCTAGAGAGTTTTGAATTTTAGCTTGCAAACATGGTCTTGCGTACAGTAACTATGTCGGTGCGTAAGAAACAGTGTGCTGTAATCTAGTTTCGAAGTCGAAGAGTTCGTCGGCACCTGGAGCACCTTCTCCTTCAGCATGACAACGCCAGACCACACACGAGCGCAGCCACATCTGCAACAATCCGACGGCTTGGGGTCCCTGTCATCGGTCGTCATCCGTATAATACCGACTTCACACCATTCGATATTCATCTGTATCCAAAACTTAAAGAACACCTTTAACGTCTTTACTTTGATAGTACTGAGAGGTGCAAGAATAGGTGAAGTTGTGGCTCCGTCAACAAGGACAAACATTCTACAACGACAGTATCAACAAATTGATATCTCGTTAGAAGAAATATTTTCGTCGCCAGGCTGACTATGTCGAATAATAAATATGCAGATATGCATGTCATGTTATGGCAAAACGTCACTTTACGAAAAAAGAATTCATGGCTCCATGAACACCACTCAAGTTCTGGTATTCAGCACTTCAGGATCACGACTTCACATTTGCATTCGACTTCACTTACCCACTATATTTTTTTCATTTTCAATCCCTTAACTCGGTTAAAGTTTGACCACTGTATTAATGTAAGAAAGGCACCATCTATTATTGTAATCATTTACTGCTAGTACACAACTTCACGCACTCTCAGACTTCTCATTAATTCGAGGGTTGCAGTTTTTACAAATGATAGTGTACATCGCCACTAATGAGAAGAAGCTTAGCATTCGCGAAAGGAAGCTCCTGCAGGAGGAACCTACAACAGCTGTTAACGGAAATAGCGCCGGCGCTTTCAGTTTGGTTTTGCCATTACCGCTGGTTGAGGCGCCTTTCAGTAACCTGTGCACAATCCGGCCATTCACGTCCAGCGGCCAGATAAGCGAGTGGGATACGAGGCGGCCCTGCTACGCCGCTAAGCTCACTAGATGCCGCCAAGAGCAGTGCTTTTCCACCGCCGGCGTGGCGTTCTGGCCGGGTCAGCCGTATGGAGCCGCGGGATCCTGCGGTCAGCTCACTGTAATGGAAGACTGCACCACATCGCCCTGTGGCCGGCCAGCGCCCGCCCGCAGCTCGCTACAATGTCTGTACCAGTTAGTGCACTACAGCTCATCTCTAATCTCACCAAGTGCGCTGTTCCGTACGTGTACACCATCATCGCCTCTTTTTTGTTACTTGGGAAATGCGTCATGTAATTGCGTTTCAATGTATATTTATAACAGACACTGAAAATGGTCAGAGGGAATTTAAGCCACATGGCACATTATGCGGAAGTTAATCACTGTAAGACTGTCCTTGTCTCCTACAAATGCGTCTCATTTTCACTTTAAGTTAAAAATACGAATAACGGGAACAATAATATAGTGGTGTATAAATTTTAGTGACGAAAGTAATTTTCGCGTGATACAACATTGTGAAGTAATTTAACTTGATGAAAGGTGTACCATATTTAGAGAGATCTGCTACCGTATTGTATAGAATGTAACTGAAAGAAATACGCAGTGAGACGAATAGAAATGACGTTTTTATTCATAGACAATAATTACACTTAAGTCACCGCGATTTATGATGGACCCCTGGACATTACAAAAGGCCGCCGGTGTCCAAAAATTTGGAGATCAGTTAAGTCCATATAACATTATACCTAGACCACCAAAACGATCACCTTTGGCAAGGTTCCTGAGTGTTCCCACCTCTGGATATATGTAGGTATGTCCAGCATTGTCGATCATGGTCGTTTTGGTGGTCCAGGTCTCGTGGTATGGGGAGGCATAATGTACCATGGTAACGCTAATTTCCAAATGTTTGAACACTGTAATTCGGCTGTCAACTTTATTGTGACACTGTACTCCTTCCATATCTGCTTTCTTTTCAGGAGTGCATTTTGTTGTATCCTGCCTACTCGTCAAATATGGGGTACCTAGGAAACCTGCTTTCTCGTATCGCTGGACAACAATTCAAGCAAATCGTGTTAATGAATTTTGTTACAGAAAAGGCCCAGAACGTTATTAACAGTACGGATTGGTAGAGAATTCTCCTCGAACAATTGTCGAGTTGGAGTGTGGGGAGGCGGCTGAATGTAATTCAACAAACAAGTGATGAGTGAACTATCAAAAAACTTTGTAGTTTCGTTTGTATTTAAATGCTTTCAAATGGAGAGCAAGAAATCAAGTTTAAATAACAGACTTTAATGAGTGAACGGGTGGGCAACGATCGAAATGGAATATGTGAACTATCTGGTTACCTGCAAGAACCTTATCGTTAGGAAGTGGTTTATTATCTTTGTTGTTACGTGCTTTTAAATATATTGGAAAGCTAGTTATCTAATAAAGTGTGCACGTATAGGAATTGTTTTATTATGAATTATCCGTATTTTAAGTAGCATAAGTAGGTTAAATCATGCAGTAAATATATTATTAGATAGTGAAGAAGGCGTTCTAAGGATACTTATCTGTTACACTAATACGTTCGTCTGCTAGAACGAGGGATTTCGTGTGAATAAATACAGATAACATAGAGCCCGAAAAGATATAGGCCAACTTAGGTCTACGAAAGACGAAGGATCATTAACTGAACGACAAGGCAGTGGCCGGCCGAAGTGGCCGTGCGGTTCTAGGCGCTGCAGTCTGGAGCCGCGAGACCGCTACGGTCGCAGGTTCCAGTCCTGCCTCGGGCATGGATGTGTGTGATGTGCTTAGGTTAGTTAGGTTTAACTAGTTCTAAGTTCTAGGGGACTAAAGACCTCAGAAGTTGAGTCCCATAGTGCTCAGAGCCATTTTTTTTTTTTTTTTTGACTGGGAAATGTACCCCGCTCAGGATGTGTCCTTGAGCGTCAAGTTCGAATCAGACACAAGGGTACCGAGTGGCTGCGGCGAAGCTCCGCTTCCTCTCGGATCAGACGAGTAGACTATTATGTCTCTGTTTCGCTAGAAACTAGATACTCAGGGTAACACATTGTCACCATCACAACCATCACTAATAAAACGAATGTTTCTGTCGAAGTCATTGTGGTCGGCCTCAACCATCAGTAATATTTGACTGTGTAACGTAACTGATTTCAGCAGCATTTAATCCAAAAATCATATACCCGTGCACAAAATTTAAAATCCTCTGAAGACGGAAATGGACTGAATATTAAATGAAGGAGCCATTTTTTAGTATAGATAGTATTTATTTACATAACTTTTTCGTTCCACACCTAATTTCAACATATTAAGCAGTTATCGAGTGTTTAGTTATAGCCACGAAACGGGAACACAATGGTGTGAATATAACTTAGCAGAACAGTAGTGTCATACCCATGATAACAACAGTGTATTAACATAATGTCCTCCCTTTCATTTTAGTTTGCAAATTGTACTACACGCATCAAAATACGTTTTGCACCACCACGGTTCCGAGAGTTCCGGAACCTGTGCAGAAAATTGAAATACAGGTCAACATAAACATCGTTTCCGCCCTTTTATTTTGCTTATGAAAGCCTCACATTGCATGTTGTACCACCATACAGCGGGACCTTCAGAGGTGGTGGTCCAAATTACTGTACACACCAGTACCTCTCTAATGCCCAGTAGCTCGTCCTCTGGTACTGATGCATGCCTGTATTCGTCGTCGCAACTATCCACAAGTTCATCAAGGCACTGTTGGTCCAGATTGTCCCACTCCTCAACGGCGATTCGGCGTAGATCCCTCAGTGTAGTTGGTGGGTCACGTAGTGCATAAACAGCCATTTTCAATCTATCCCAGGCATGTTCGATAGGGTTCACGTCTGGAGAACATGCTGGCCACTGTAGTCCAGCGATGTTGTTATCCTGAAGGAAGTCATTCAAATGGTTCAAATGGCACTGAGCACTATGAGACTTAACTGCTGAGGTCATCAGTCCCCTAGAACTAAGAACTGCTTAAACCTAACTAACCTAAGAACATCACGCACATCCATGATGCCCGAGGCAGGATTCGAACCTGCGACCGTAGCGGTCGCGCGGTTCCAGACTGTAGCGCCTAGAACCGCTCGGACACTATGGCCGGCGAAGTCATTCACAAGATGTGTACCGTGGGGGGATCGAATTGTCGTCCATGAAGACGAATGTCTCGCCAATATGCTGTCGATATGGTTGCACTATCGGTCGGAGGATGGCATTCACGTATTGTACAGCCGTTACAGCGCCTTCCATGACCACCAGCTGCGTACGTCGGACCCGCATAATGCCACCCCAAAACAGCAGGGAACTTCCTGTCGCTGGACAGTGTGTGTTAGGCGTTCAGCCTAACAGGGTTGCCTCCAAACACATCGCCGACGATTGTCTTTTGAAGGCATATGCGATACTCATCAGTGAAGATAATGTGATGCCAATCGTAAGCGGTCTATTCGGCATGTTGTTAGGATCATCTGTACTGTGCTGCATGGTGTCGTGGTTGCAAAGATGGACCTCGCCATGGACGCCGGGAGTGAAGTTGCGCTTCATGCAGCCTATTGCGCACAGTTTGAGTCGTAACACGACGTTCTGTCGCTGCACCACAGGCTTCTGAAAGCTTGTTGAGCCCTGTCTACATATACAACTGAAGAGCCTCTCACAGAAGTAGATGTAGACAGGGCTCAACAAGCTTTCAGCAGCAAATTGAATAAGAATGTAGGGAAGTCTCCAAAGAGAAAGAAAGACTTGTTGATAGGTAGTTCGCATGCTAGGGGTGTGGGCCAACTTCTGCAGGATGAATTAGGCTCAGAATACCAGGTCACAAGTTTTTTCAAACCTAGTGCTGGACTGCGGCAGGTTACAGAAGATTTAGGTTCACTATGTAGAGGCTTCACTAAGGAAGATACCGTGGTTATTGTGGGTGGGCCAGGCAACAGTATTGACAGATATCCGGGGTACAGCATAGAGTGTGACCTGGCAAAGATTGCATCAACATCGAGTCATACCAGTGTTGTGTTTGTGTCGGTTCTGGAGCGCCACGACCGACCTCATTTGAGCTCTTCTGTCAGGAGAGTTAATTTGGAGTTGGAACGGCTACTTGGATCTGGTGTAGGGTCACACATTGGTGTGGTTCCTGTTGATTCACTCTGTAGGTGGGACTATACTAGACATGGTCTACACCTCAAGAAGAAAGGGAAGGGTAAACTGGCTGGGCTGATAGCAGGAAATTTACAGGAAGGAGGAACTACATTTTATGGTGGAAACTCTTTTTTAATGTATGATCGGTGTCCAGTGGGAAACTCAGCCAGGCAAGTACTAAAGATGTTACAAAAGTTCAAGATACTCACAAAAGTAAAGTGAAAAGTAATGTTAGTATATTTCATCAAAATATTGGGGGATTGAAGAATAAAATTGATGAGCTTCTGCTTTGTTTAGAAGATATAGAAATTGAGAATGTAATAGATGTACTACGCCTGTCTGAGCATCACATTGTTACTGATATGCAAAAGGTTAGCATCAATGGTTACAAATTAGCTGCACATGTAAGTAGAGATAGTATGATGAGAGGAGGAGTGGCCATATATGTCAAAAGCTTCCACAGTGTAAAAAATTTAGAAACAAAAAAAATTTTTTGTAGAGCAACATATGGAAGCATGTGCCACTGAACTTAGACTAAATGATGGCACTTTCCTAATTGTAACAGTGTATAGGTCCCCCTCAGGGAATTTCCAGCTATTTCTAGAAAGCTTGGATGCTTTGTTGTGCTATCTGTCAGACAGAGGGAAGCAAATTATCATTTCTGGGGATTTCAATGTTGATTCCCTGAAAGAGTGTAATAGGAAGAATGACCTTGTAGTATTACTCAGTTCTTTCAATTTGAGCTCCGTCATTGATTTTCCTACTCGGATAACAAAGAACAACAGTACATTGATAGGTAACTTTTTTATAGACCAAGATAAGTTTAAGGACATAAATGCTTATCCTGTTGAGAATGGTCTTTCAGATCATGGTGCACAGATAGTTACAGTACATAACATAGCTCCATGTAGTATATCAAATCAGACTTTCAAAGCAGTGCGTTCAATTAACAATATAAATATTGCAATCTTTAGGGAAAGCCTACAGCAGCTACTCTGGGATGAAGTTTATAAGGAACCCGATGCAAACTTGAAATATTACTTATTTCACGATACATTTTAAGGGTATTTGAAAATTGTTTTCACAAGAAAATAGATAAACATAATTCCAAGAAAACATATAGAAAACCTTGGCTAACTAAAGGAATAAGAATATCTTGCAACCATAAAAGAGAACTGTATCTAACAGCAAGAGGGACTACTGACCCCGAAATTGTTCAATATTATGAAAACTATTGTGCGGTACTAAGAAAAGTTATTAAAAAGTCAAGAAGCATGTGTATCATGTTTGAGATCAGAAACTCTGATAATAAAATTAAAGCAATTTGGAATATTATTGAAAGGGAAACAGGGCAACCAAGAGCACAGGATGACTTTAGTGCCATAACACTGAATGACAAGTGTACTAACAAACAATCAGAAATCGAAAATATTTTCAATAATCATTTTTTAAATGTTGTGGAGAAAATAGGATCCAGATCTTCACCAGAAGAGGCAAGGCTACTAATACAAGAGGCCATACCTGTGTAGTTTGAAATCACTGTAATTCCACCAACCTCTCCCTCTGAAATCAGTAAAATAATAAACTCACTGAAAAGTAAAAAGCTCTTACGGAATTGATGGCATTTCCAGCAAGGTACTTAAAGCTTGTTTCCCACAGATAAGTAGGATTCTTAGCCACGTATGTAATAGCTCTTTGGAGCAGGGTGTTTTCCCCGCTAGACTGAAATATGCCATTGTAAAACCATTGCATAAAAAGGGGGATACGTCGGATGTCAACAACTACTGCCCCATCTCTCTTCTGACAGCTCTATCAAACATATTTGAGAAAGTAATGTATTCAAGAGTAGCCTCCCATATTTGTAAAAATAAAGTACTAACAAAATGTCAGTTTGGTTTTCAGAAAGGATTTTCAACAGAAAATGCTATATACGCTTTCACTGATCAAATATTAAATGCTCTGAATAACCGGACATCACCCATTGGTATTTTTTGTGATCTCTCAAAGGCATTTGCTTGTGTAAATCGTGGAATTCTTTTAGATAAGCTAAATCATTTTGGTTTGAGTGGGGCAGTGCGCAAATGGTTTAATTCATACTTAACTGGAAGAATGCAGAAAGTTGAAATAAGTGGTTCATGGAATGTTAAAACAACAGCTGATTCCTCAAACTGGGGGGCTATCAAGTTCGGGGTCCCACAGGGTTCGGTCTTAGGTCGTTTACTGTTCTTGATATACATTAATGACTTACCATTCCACATTGATGAAGATGCAAAGTTAGTTCTTTTTGCTGATGATACAAGTATAGTAATAACATCCAAACACCAAGAACTAAGTGATGCAACTGTAAATGATGTTTTTCACAAAATTATTAAGTGGTTCTCAACAAACGGACTCTCTTTAAATTTTGATGAAACACAGTATATACAGTTCTGTACAGTAAATGGCACAACTCCAGTTATAAATATAGACTTTGAACAGAAGTCTGTAGCTAAGGTAGAATTTTCAAAAACTTTGGTGTGTCCATTGATGAGAGGTTAAACTGGAAGCAACACTTTGATGGTCTGTAGAGACGTCTGAGTCCAGCTACGTATGCTATTAGGGTTATTGCAAATTTTGGTGATAAGAATCTCAGTAAATTAGCTTACTATGCCCACTTTCATTCACTGCTTTCGTATGGCATCATATTCTGGGGTAATTCATCGTTGAATAGAAAATTAATGTCGCAGGTGATCCCTACTGCAGTACTATTTCTAATAAAACAGCCAAACATTTAAAAACCGGAAAATCAAAGTTGAATTTCACGCCGAACACTGATAATGAAAGACAAACCACTCACAGAATGGAACTGTTAGTTAAATCAAGAATACACAGAACTGGATGTGATGATTGTGGCACGATACATATCAGATAAAGTTGCAGGAAGTTAGTAATTAGTTTGAAATATTCTCATGAAGAGGGGATATACGTGCTCCAAGAGCGTCATCAAACAAATAAAACGAAGAAAAAGAGTGCTGCACAAAAAAAAAAAAACAATATTTTTTTGGCATTTTAAAAGCCATCCTGGTACACTCGTCAATGAACAAACTGATATACAAACAAGAAGATTTGTAGATAATCTTAGTCACGTTCTTCTAAGAATTGATCAGAATAGTAGTAGCATTCCAGTCGTAGTTACCACTCTAATAAGTATGATTATTTATGTCGTTTATACTAAAGGAAAGCCTAATTTTTTATTATTATTTCCATTTTAAGCACTATGTCCTTTCAACTCTTTTTATTTTTCTTCATTACAGTTTTTATTAGAGTTTATGTTGAGATGTAAATAAATATACTGCAAGACGCCATTGGGCTAGGGCCAGATATATATAGTGCCTTTGATATGGATCGATTGAACCAGTTCAATATGCAGATGCCCCCCTGCGACTCAGGCATGTTTAATGAAATTTGCGCAGGAGAAACAGTAGGAGAATGCGTGCAAGCAACAGATGAGTCAAAGGTGTGCTTCTTAATGAATTTTAAAGTGCTAATTGGGATCATGGATTTCATTTGACTACGGTTTATTACAAAATATTCCACATAGGGGACAGTACGCTACAAACGACGTAATAGTGATTGAGCTCCCTGAAACACTGGGGATGAATAAATCATGAAATGAACTCCGTGCAATTACATACTTGCCAGAAATTGAGCAGCAAAGTCACAGGAAGATAAAGAACATTATCTGATAACAAATATATGGAAGCATACGTGTAAATTAAATATACGGTTACTTTAAACTTGATGGTACATGCAGGAAACCAAATAATGGAGTCTTCGCTAGGCCATCGTTTGCTAGAGCGGGCTTTCAAACGAGATCCCCTGTGTCTAACTTAAAACGCCAATTCCTGCCTCATCATTTGCACTTTGTGCCACTTTGCTGCCGGAACCACCAAGACGAGCTGTGACCCTAGCCACTGCAGGTGGCATGCGACCTAAGGGATGCCACGGCTTACGTAGAAGAGGAAATCCGTGTCTCAGATCTCTGCCCCGAGTTCTTACAGATTTACGACCCACCCTAGAGTATCCTCTACCTTACATCCCGTTCGAGGGTCTAGTTAGAGACCTCTACGGAGAAGACCACCAAAAGTTATCGAATGCCCAATCAGATCTAATGAACGAACCACCGCCGATGAGAGACCACGTATCAGACATTTCAGTCTCTTCCTCAAAGTTTGTTGTTATGTGGACCAATCACCTAATATTTTGTATTAGACAATTTTATAACATTTTCCTTCGAGAGTCCCAACATGGGAGACGGTGGCAACACTAACCAATCTGAAATCGCCAGTACGCGCCCCTCCCAAAAAAGACGTCAGACTCCCCTCAAGGGCTAATTTTACGGAAGACGTCCAACCACGAAAGCGAAATTCCCCGCGTCCATCTCGCTGGTCAATGAACTCTAGGCATTGGGCCCCAAGAGGCGGAGGTGTGAGTCATGAGGATAAATGCGTGACGGCAATCCTTGGTCACATGTGCGATGTAATCCATGAACCAAACAGTGGCCTAGAAATTTCAAGATCATCCGTTTGCTCATCATCCCTGCGCCAGCCACGATACTATCAAATTTTTCATCGGACCTCAGGAAGATGACCTCCTGCTTACGGTCTCTGATAGATAGTATCTGCAAGCAGCACAGCGGCCAACAGTTTTAGGACAAGTTACAGTTCGGTGCTACCCTCGATAACAAGGCCGGTTGGGCGTTCCATTTTCAAGGCTGATTGGCACAGGGGGTGGGCTGTCGTCCCATCCATTGTACTGACCACTCATTCATCTGAGACAGGTATGCCACGCGTCGCCGAACTCTTTCCTTAGAACGAATTGCCGCCCACTCCCTGCTGAATGCCACGTCAAGAAACAAAGAAACAGTTTGCCAGCTCCAGTGTGCAATTTGGCATGCAGCTAATGGGAAAAAATATCATGTTAGAGGGGAATAATAACCTCCACAATCATCATGCAAATTACGTTCGCTTATCGATCCCAGATTCTATTAGTAAAAACGCCAAAAACATCCCTTTATCTTTTAACTGAGTAATATGTACCCTCAATGAGAATTAAACCGGCTGGCTGGCTCAAACCTGGAGTTCTATAACCTTCCAACCCGGGAAAAATTTGTGCCAATGATGTCATACTTAGTTTGATGATAATACGGCAGTCATCAAGCTATCATAAAAGGGGTAAGAAGGGAAGTGTCTTGTGCGGAACTTTGCCGATATGGCTTGCGTTTCTATATTGTTACTAACACCACTAATATTTGTAAATCTAGATATTGTTATCACTACCATTCGCACGTGCTGCTGGCGAACACACTGGGAACTATACAAAGTAAATGACAACAGCCCAAGTCCCACACATTCTTTTAAGAAAAGGAATTACAAGTTCCCTAATGTACACCTCCCGTACTCCAGTCGGTCAACAATTGTTCACTCTCTGATGGCCGCAAACACCCGTCCACTAAAACACAGTGATTGTGGTAATGAACGCGTGATGGCGATAATGAACTAAAACATACTTTCATTAAATTACGCAACTATGTGTAGTACAACGATAGCAGAACGGAACACAGAAGTTGCTCGTATACATTAAAAGGTGTTGACTATACCAAGATCCGTAATAGTACCTAAACACACAAAAAAGGACTTACTAAACTCATGAAACAAAATTCCTGAAAATACTTATAATTCAACAAAGTCGCAAACATCGTCAGTAGGGCATTGTGCATACCATAGAAACACGCGAGTGAAAAGTACTTAGTAAAATGCATACAAATGAACATGATTAAACAAATAACATATAAATGAACTGATCAGACATGGTGTCTACACTACGCAGTTGCTTATTAATACATATACAAATGATCGAGAATAACAGAAACAAGGTAAACCGACTAATGAGACAAGATTTCTATACTACCCAAGTGAAAGTTGCTTTTTTAAACACATAAAAATGAACACTATTAATCTGATACCAGATAAATGAACAGGTCAGGGATGATTTCTACATTACGCAAGTGAAGATTGCTTATTAAAACACATACAAATCAACAAATTAAAGTAATGGTAGAGCAATTGACTAATCGGGCATGAGTTCTAGAAGTCTAATCAAATAAAAAATGGTTGGCTCTGAGCACTATAGGACTTAACTTCTGAGGTCATCAGTCCCCTAGAACTTAGAACTACTTAAACCTAACCAACCTAAGGACATCACACACATCAATTCCCGAGGCAGGATTCGAACCTGCGACCGTAGCGGTCGCGCGGTTCCAGACTGTAGCGCCTAGAACCGCTCGGCCACTCCGGCCGGCAATCAAATAAAATCCAACAGAGAAAGCTCATAGCCTAAACTTATCGCCCTAGGCAAAGTCATTTGCAACTGAAAGGTGTCAGCTTAATAAGAGAAAACGCAACAAGGAAAACACATGGCACTGTAATACAATATATGCAAAACAACAAATCAACTCACATCTGATGCCAAAAAAAGAAAAGAGAACAGGACGTAATCAGACACAGAAAGTAACATATAGGTTACAGATTGTAAAAACATATATTTATTAATTTTGAGCTAGTGAGTTGGTACGCAAACAACAGACAGATATAGCCACAAAGTAAGCGCAAAAAATTGTTACTTTATGACACTAATGGCGACGATACAACGTCAGATGCAGAATAGTCACCACACTGAAACATTACGTGGTTCTGAATATGGAAAAATCGTGCGACGACGGAAGCGGTTAACATCGTCGTAAACAATTGCCACTGTTGCTCCGGGAGCCTGCGGTGAAAAGTACACTGTCGCCTACTCCAACGCTGCCCTGGTCTCGGACGTTAACGTTCAATGTCTCAGCCTTACTCGGCAGATAGGTGTGTGTGTGAAATCTTATGAGACTTAACTTCTAAGGTCATCAGCCCCTAAGCTTACACACTACTTAACCTAAATTATCCTAAGGACAAACACACACACCCATGCCCGAGGGAGGACTCGAACCTCCGCCGGGACCAGCCGCACAGTCCATGACTGCAGCGCCTGAGCCCGCTCGGCTAATCCCGCGCGGCAGCGGATAGGTGACAGGCAAATGGTCACCAGGTATGACGCAAGAGTTAATCCCCCAGACATTAAATTGGAATTGTCTCTCCCACAGAAAGAATGTTGCCCTGACGGACAGCTTCGAATGATGGCGGGCCTTGTACCAACATTGTTAGTAACTACTTAGAGGAGAAGACGTAACTAATTTTGGAGCAGTACTACCAGATGAGGTACTCCGTCCATGGGGCTTAAAAGTAACAAGTAATGTTATGTTTCAGGCCGATTAATTTCGGTGCGGGCAAGTGACACTCATCACGGAGAGAAGAAAGGATTGTATATGTCTTATGGCTAGACCAGGTAGGTGCTGCAGACCAACCACGCGTCACTCTCACAAGGAACCCCTTGAGTGGGAGGTCGTAAAAGGCCAAAAGGCCAATGATGTTTACGGCATTCGACTCCTCACATATCGTCAATCATGTAGCCACAATATTGGTTCCTAATGGCAAGAGCAGGCGGGACTGGAGGTATCCAATGGTGAGCACAACAAGATGCTTCGCAGCGTAGTTGAAATGCCCAGTCGACGGGTAACTGACAACAGTGCAACAGTGCTAGTGGTTTTGAAACAAAGCAGAGCAATGGCAACGATAAACAAAGCAAACGTTGTGGTAATCGACAACAACAGTTACCGAGCTTGACATTTCGTCAGGAAGGAACCCATAGAATTTCACAGAGTGAGAAAGAAGTCGCAGATGAAATGTTTGCGTTTCAGCGAGATGAGTCGGTGGAATGCGTGGTGTCGTTTACGCTCAACTGTACGGATATGTACCTCAGGAGCACAATGATGATGATACTCGCTTAACAAGTGAATGTGATACTGAAACAGGTTTCAAACAATGCAGTTCATCATCCCTGTCGGACAGCGAGCCGCTAATCCCGTCTCCAGTGAAAAGTAGTAAAGGACAATCACTGTCCGAGAAGCGGATACTAAACATAATCACGTACATGGAAGATCATTCGCAAAATAGTAAAAATAAAAATAAAATATGAACAGTGTTTCCGAATAAGCCCGCAGCAATATGACTGTGTAGTGCATAGCAAACACCATGGTTATTCAAAGGAGGACAAAGCGCATTTCTTACAGAATCTTGCCTTTGCGCATTTGAATAATGCTGTATATAATTTACAGTGTGTGCAAGAAAGTGACCTATTACGCTATGCATGTCATATTGCTCGCGACATAGATTACAAGATTTCAAGGGAAGGCCTAATGGCTCTGAGCACTACTACAACTTAGAACTACTTAAACCTAAGTAACCTAAGGACATCACACACATCCATGCCCGAGGCAGGATTCGAACCTGCGACCGTAGCGGTTTTCAAGGGAAGCACTGGATGGCTGCATAACGTCAAAGAGTGCTACAAAATAGAAAGAAGTAAGATAACTAAATTTCAAACAAAGCACCAACCTGACGATATACAAGAAACTGTGGAATCGGCCAGAAAATTTGTAGATGAGATAAAGATAACTTATCCCATCATTAAGTAACGACTTTCTTTTCAATTCTGACAGATTGGGATTTGAAGAGGAAAGACATATGGAAGGAACTCAGGAAGTTAGAGAAACAAAGAGAGTCGTATTAAGATCAACCAACATTAATACCTGAACGCATTCTTACAGAATTACGCCGACTGTTAACCTGGATGATAAAGTGGCTGGAAAGTTATTTATTGTGCTGTGAGAAGTTGGAGGGGTTCTGCCCCTATGATTCCTTATCGTGTGCGTGATCTTTCAAGGCCTGCAGCTAATATTTAAGTCACAGCAAGCAAGAGTGGAAAAATGGGCATACGAATACTACAATTGTGGTATGGGCACTGATTTTGGCCAGTAACTGCTCAAAATAACTTCCTTTTGCTCGATTCGTGGTCTGCGTATAAAAATCATACTCCTTTAGAGGAGACTATCCCTCCTGAAAACTGTGTGACCTTTCAGTTCAGACCACTTGGAACTACTGGACAAATTCAGCTTCTGGATGTTTTTTTCTCCATTGCCTACAAACATGTTATCGCAGTACCTGCAGCTACGCCTTAAAGGACAGCCAGTTACACAATAAACTCCAAGGCAGACTTGTTTCGCGTTCGGTTGTATGCCATCGCATTCCATCAGTCCTCATCACCCTGTTACACGAAACTGATTTTATGTACATTGCTAAAGAGTGGATGCCAACTCAACGTCCTACACAATTGGTAACTCCCAAGGAGCTCGCCTTTGATACGGATGGTACCAACTTTTTGTGATCATCGTGACGCTCCATTTTTCATTCGGTGTTCATGGTGCATGTTAATGAATTTTTTTTAATTTCTTGATTATCGACGATTCCCATTTTGTCAAGCATAATTGATTTTTTTTTTGGCCCTCAGTCTACTGACTGGTTTGATGCGGCCCGCCACGAATTCCTTTCCTGTGCTAACCTCTTCATCTCAGAGTAGCACTTGCAACCTACGTCCTCAATTATTTGCTTGACATATTCCAATCTCTGTCTTCCTCTACAGTTTTTGCCCTCTACAGCTCCCTCTAGTACCGTGGAAGTCATTGCCTCATGTCTTAGCAGATGTCCTATCATCCTGTCCCTTCTCCATATCAGTGTTTTCCAAATATTCCTTTCCTCTCCGATTCTGCGTAGAACCTCCTCATTCCTTACCTTATCAGTCCACCTAATTTTCAACATTCGTCTATAGCACCACATCTCAAATGCTTCGATTCTCTTCTGTTCCGGTTTTCCCACAGTCCATGTTTCACTACCATACAATGCTGTACTCCAGACGTACATACAGAAATTTCTTCCTCAAATTAAGGCCGGTATTTGATATTAGTAGACTCCTTTTGGCCAGAAATGCCTTTTTTGACATAGCGAGACTGTTTTTGATGTCCTCCTTGCTCCGTCCGTCATTGTTTATTTTACTGCCTAGGTAGCAGAATTCCTTAACTTCATTGACTTCGTGACCATCAATCCTGATGTTAAGTTTCTCGCTGTTCTCATTTCTACTACTTCTCATTACCTTCGTCTTTCTCCGATTTACTCTCAAACCATACTGTGTACTCATTAGACTGTTCATTCCGTTCAGCAGATCATTTAATTCTTCTTCACTTTCACTCAGGATAGCAATGTCATCAGCGAATCGTATCATTGATATCCTTTCACGTTGTATTTTAATTCCACTCCTGAACCTTTCTTTTATTTCCATCGTTGCTTCCTCGATGTACAGATTGAAGAGTAGGGGCGAAAGGCTACAGCCTTGTCTTACACCCTTCTTAATACGAGCACTTCGTTCTTGATCGTCCACTCTTATTATTCCCTCTTGGTTGTTGTACATATTGTATATGACCCGTCTCTCCCTATAGCTTACCCCTAATTTTTTCAGAATCTCGAACAGCTTGCACCATTTTATATTGTCGAACGCTTTTTCCAGGTCGACAAATCCTATGAAAGTGTCTTGATTTTTCTTTAACCTTGCTTCCATTATTAGCCGTAACGTCAGAATTGCCTCTCTCGTCCCTTTACTTTTCCTAAAGCCAACTGATCGTCACCTAGCGCATTCTCAATTTTCTTTTCCATTCTTCTGTATGTTATTCTTGTAAGCAGCTTCGATGCATGAGCTGTTAAGCCGATTGTGCGATAATTCTCGCACTTGTCAGCTCTTGCCTTCTTCGGAATTGTGTGGATGATGCTTTTCCGAAAGTCAGATGGTATATCGCCAGACTCATATATTCTACACACCAACGTGAATAATCGTTTTGTTGCCACTTCCCCCAATGATTTTAGAAATTCTGATGGAATGTTATCTATCCCTTCTGCCTTATTTGACCGTAAGTCCTCCAAAGCTCTTTTAAATTCCGATTCTAATACTGGATCCCCTATCTCTTCTAAATCGACTCCTGTTTCTTCTTCTATCACATCAGACAAATCTTCACCCTCATAGAGGCTTTCAATGCATTCTTTCCACCTATCTGCTCTCTCCTCTGCATTTAACAGTGGAATTCCCGTTGCACTCTTAATGTTACCACCGTTGCTTTTAATGTCACCAAAGGTTGTTTTGACTTTCCTGTATGCTGAGTCTGTCCTTCCGACAATCACATCTTTTTCGATGTCTTCACATTTTTCCTGCAGCCATTTCGTCTTAGCTTCCCTGCACTTCCTATTTATTTCATTCCTCAGCGACATGTATTTCTGTATTCCTGATTTTCCCGGAACATCTTTGTACTTCCTCCTTTCATCAATCAACTGAAGTATTTCTTCTGTTACCCATGGTTTCTTCGCAGCTACCTTCTTTGTACCTATGTTTTCCTTCCCAACTTCTGTGATGGCCCTTTTTAGAGATGTCCATTCCTCTTCAACTGTACTGCCTACTGCGCTATTCCTTATTGCTGTATCTATAGCGTTAGAGAACTTCAAACGTATCTCGTCATTCCTTAGTACTTCCGTATCCCACTTCTTTGCGTATCGATCTTCCTGACTAATGCCTTGAACTTCAGCCCACTGTTCATCACTACTATATTGTGATCTGAGTCTATATCTGCTCCTGGGTACGCCTTACCATCCAGTATCTGATTTCGGAATCTCTGTCTGACCATGATGTAATCTAATTGAAATCTTCCCGTATCTCCCGGCCTTTTCCAAGTATACCTCCTCCTCTTGTGATTCTTGAACAGGGTATTCGCTATTACTAGCTGAAACTTGTTACAGAACTCAATTAGTCTTTCTCCTCTTTCATTCCTTGTCCCAAGCCCATATTCTCCTGTAACCTTTTCTTCTACTCCTTCCCCTTCCCTATCGCATTCCAGTCGCCCATGGCTATTACATTTTCGTCTCCCTTTATATACTGCATTACCCTTTCAGTATCCTCATACACTTTCTCTATCTGTTCATCTTCAGCTTGCGACGTCGGCATGTATACCTGAACTATCGTTGTCGGTGTTGGTCTGCTGTCGATTCTGATTAGAACAACCCGGTCACTGAACTGTTCACAGTAACACACCCTCTGCCCTACCTTTCTATTCATAACAAATCCTACACCTGTTATACCATTTTCTGCTGCTGTTGGTATTACCCGATACTCATCTGACCAGAAATCCTTGTCTTCCTTCCCCTTCACTTCACTGACCCCTACTATATCTAGATTGAGCCTTTGCATTTCCCTTTTCAGATTTTCTAGTTTCCCTACCACGTTCAAGCTTCTGACATTCCACGCCCCGACTCGTAGAACGTTATCCTTTCGTAGATTATTCAATCTTTTTCTCATGGTAACCTCCCCCTTGGCAGTCCCCTCCCGGAGATCCGAATGGGGGACGATTCCGGAATCTTTTGCCAATGGAGAGATCATCATGACATAATTGATTACATCCCATAGAATGACGATCTCTGCATCTCCCAGACAATCATTTTCTGTCGCTCTCCAGACGCACATGGTGAGTCATCAGCAGCTAATATTTTTCTTGCCATAATTGTTAACACAACGCTTTCACATGAGCCTAAGAAGAGACTGAATTTGTGACTTCGCTCTCAAGGGATTTCTTGTCAGAATAACATCTGTGAACATCTGCTTAAGGAGAGCCAAATCCTTGCAAACTATCCCCATTAGGCGCGTGATAAATCTCCTTAGGCCATTGGCTGTGCTCGCTCGGGATTGCTAACATACGCCCTCCTGGCTGTTCCTGCATTCTGCAGGTTGCTTGCCTGCCTCCTGTAGCAGCGAAATAGGAGAGATAGTGTCACAGACATGATACGTGAATTGGAGTGGCAATCATTAAAACAAGGGCGTTTTCTATTGCGACGGGATATCCTCATGAAATTTCAGTCACCAGTTTTCTCCTCCGATTGCGAAACCATTCTGTTTGCTCCCACCTGCATAGGGAGAAATGATCATCACGATAAAATAAGAGAAATCGAGGGTCCACAGAAAAATGTAAGTGCCCGTTTTTCCCGCACGCTGTTTGAGAGTGAAACGGTAGCGAGACAGCTTGAAGGTGGTTCGTTATACGCTCTGTCAGGCACTTTATTGTGAATAGCAAAGTTATCTCGTATATGTAGGTCTAGATATAGATGCCCGGCCCACACGAGCAGTGCCATTCACCTTTCGGGCCACGTGCGTGGACGGCATGGCGTCTGGGTACGGGACCCATTTCTCGGAAGTCACAGGGGACGGTGTTCCCGCCGGCATGATAACCTACTTCCCGTGCCGTCCACTCTCGCCCGCATTTTGCCCCAGCTGTGTGACAGGTGGAGGCTCCCCGTGGTGTCAGCTCAGTCTCTTCGTTGATGAGACGTCCGGGTGCTGCGCGCCGGTGCCCGCCGTCCTTTCGTCGCATCTGCACAAAACCTGAGACTCTCCAGTTACAATCCTCTCGCTGTATTAACATATACACATAAAATATCAGTAGCAATACATTAGTAAAGATTCACCTGTTGTACTTTACATGGGAGGATACAATAATGAGGATTAATTACTTTTGTTTTACTTATCGATGCTCCTATCACGCCAAAGAGTTTATAACTCTCGTACATTTACAATTTTAAACATGGCTGTCTCTCAGCAACTGTATAAAGGTTTCAACATAGGAATCACGCAGCCAACCAGTTGCAAATAACTGTTTGGTGCATTGACCTAGGCTTCGACGCCTCTAAGGATGTCTCCATCACATTGAAATTTTAGGATACCGTAAAGTTACATTGCGAGAAGGCAAAAACACGTTCCAGTCTTTGGCACGCCAACGGCTGGAACGTGTTTAATTTTAATTTTTGACTTGAGCATGTCTGCTCGAAACTTTGACCATTTCCTTCTTGTAGTGTACCTTTACAGTTTGTCTCTGAGCACTATGCGACTTAACTTCTGAGGTCATCAGTCGCCTAGAACTTAGAACTAATTAAACCTAACTAAGCTTAGGACATCACACACATCCATGCCCGAGGCAGGATTCGAACCTGCGACCGTAGCGGTCGCTCGGTTCCAGACTGTAGCTCCTAGAACCGCACGGCCACTCCGGTCGGCAAACTTTACGGTTTCTTAACATTTCAATGTGATGAAGACGTCCTTAGAGGTATCGAAGCCTAGGTCAATATACAAAATAGTTACTTGCAACCGATCGACTGTGTGATTCTTATACTGAATCTCGTACATTTAACCGTCAAAAATCGTATACTACATTTCTTTTTCATTCGCATACTGACTCAGAAGAAGTAAAACATATTTTATCATACCATCACCGGGTGCACATATATTTATTATTTACAGTCAGATAAGATTAGTGTCTAGTATACCTTATACCTGCCACAAGAATCAATAATATTCTATTTTTTACGCGTGCGCCGTATTTAATTACATGCATAAAAATCACACTCACTTACTTTCTGACCTACTGATACTCACAGCGGTCTTCATGCGTCGTGTCCTTGGTGACTCCACACATTTACGAAAATATTATACCCATGAAAACACCTGCTATAGTTCCTGGTCGCATACTTGTCCCGTCATCTATTCCATAATGTCCTGTCCTGCAACAAGCTTCTAAACAAACGTGGACAAGCAAAGTACAACTGGTCACAAGCGAAATCACACTGAAACATCGGTTGTAACTACTTACGCTCGGTATTATTATTCTCGAAGGTAAACCGCTAAATAAATTTTCCTGGCAACAAACCACCGTACCTAATTTTGGCATATCTACTTGTGTCACTTTCATTCTTGATTATTTCCGTTGCCCTTGGTCATGTCGTCCCATTTATACTTACAAGTCGTCAGACTGTACCTGGCTTGCCTTCATCTTCATCTCCATCTATGTGATTACTCTGTTGTTCACAATAAAGTTCTTGGCAGAGGGTTCTTTACCGTTCCACTCTCGAACGGCGCGCTGGAAAAACGAGCGCTTAAATTTTTCTGCGCGAGTCCTGATTTCTCTTATTTTGTCTTGATGATCATTTCTCCCTATGTAGGTGGGTGCAAACAGAAGTTTTTCGCAATTGGAGGAGAAACTCGTGACTGAAATTGCATGAGAACATCCCATCGTAACGACAAACGCCTTTGTTTAAATTATTGTCACTCCAATTCAGGTAACATGTCTGTGGCACTATCTCCCCTATTTCGAGATGATACAAAACGAGCTGCCCTTCTTTGTACTTTTTCGATGTTCTGGTAAGACGGCGCTTAAGTCCACAATGAAGATTCTGGGTTTTGTTCTCTGTCTGACCTCTCCTCCTCCGTGGCGATATTTGTCATTCTCTAATACAGGTGACGACAAAACAAAACACGTTAGAGCATTACAAACTTTAGAATAGGTTACCTATTCCTTACTAATGGTCCACTTCCGGCTGCTTGCGTCCCACTCTTTTATATCGGTGAACTCTATTTTCGTTAGTGCTTCTCTCCAATACAACATAGAGCAAGGAGCTGCGCTGGTCATAAGCCATTCACAGGCTCCCTAAAGCCTGAAATAACAATATAAAAACACCATCACCTCCAAACCATAGTTCGAGTGAACTCGCCCCATATCGGTCAACAAAAACTTCATAAAGATTCCAGTGCTCCTTTAGCATGGTCTTTGAAAAAAAACATTATCACTCTCTAATATAACTAATTTTCTCTGCCTCACTATGGAAAACGCAAGGCAAAACATAGAGTCGAAATTCCAGCGTGTATACAAAGACTTAATTCATATCTAACACCATGCAAGCAACGCTCCAGCTTACATTAATTTAACTCATATTTACCTCTTCAGCCTGAAAAGAGAGAATTAATGCATCCATCATCCGCCACAATAAGTCTATTCACTAAAGCACTTACACCAGTACTCTTCAGTCCTCCTATAAATCCTCTCACTGTAAACCCCTTACACATTTCCTCACTGTACAAGCTACAGTGTGTTCACACCAGCAAAAGATTCCGCATTACGTACATAGCTTCAGCATACATCTCTCTCTACTTACTGTCCTCTTGAGTCATCGACCACACGAGGAGACGCAGCCCAGAATCGATTTCTATTCGCAGCGAATCCTACCCAACACCATTATTTAAACACACTTCATTACAGCATGGACCCAAAGAAGAAGCCGATCGAACTCTCACCAGTGATTTCTTACCAGCATCAATACACCGATGACACAATTATTCCTCTTGGCGCAACCGATAATATAATTTCCGTATATTATTGCGAGGGAACTATTCTCTCTTTTCCAGCACAAATCCAATTAACCATACTCTTCACAACAAACAAATAACAAATGGTATGAAATAAACTTACTAATAAGATATGTACAATCAGTCTTCATCATAACCTGAACTCTGAACATCAGTCTCACTTGAATCTTAAGCGCTTCCGAATGGTTCCATTGATTACTCTATAAACAACTTTTCCGGCACACCTACATCAAGACTTGCCTCCTCTCCGCACCAAACTTTCTTGACACTTCGATCCTCTCCGAAAATCGCTCTCATTCTCGAGTTCTTGCCAATAACTTCATATCGAACCAAGAATTGATACGGATCTGCCAAATTGTTGTATCAGCTAAAACTAACCCGTTCCTCTAATCACTTGTAACTGCAGAACGGAGGCAAACTATTCTCACCTGTTGCTACAGATTCTTTTGCCTGAAATCTCAATAACTTCTCTCCTGTAAAATGTGAAACATTTCCCGTTTCCGCAAAATCTAGTTTTCAGGGTGAACGTATGCGCCCCTCCCACATGTTGGGCTTTACTTGCCTCTGATATAACATCTGCTACACCCAGAGCCACAGTATGATATTGATCATTTCCACGAACCGGGTCTCCCTCTTCCTCATTATTTGGTGCAATCTCAGAGCTCCGTGCAGCTTCCACCTTGTGGATAGGATTGTTACATAAATTCTCCATGACGGTAACTGCATCTACACTATGGTAAGGAAACATTAGAACACTGTCGGTGCCTAACGCTGAATTCTCTAAGGAATTGTTCTGCCCTGCGTCACTTCTTCTCTCATCCGTCCCGTCAACTAGAAGTTCACACGAGCTACTTTCGTTGCTGTTTCCATCTCCCTCACTCAAGGTTAAATTCTGCGCATTGATCGTGACTAAATGCGGCACATCCTCCAACCTAGTCATCACGATGACATTCGGTCTACACAGTGTCATCAGAGCCGTCGGTTCTATACACAACTGATACCGCATGACACGCTCCATACCAAAAGATTTCTTAACGCTTTCTTCTGGAGCTACGCCTATCAGTAACCACCAAGTTTCTCTGATTCGTTACGCGTTTTCTGAATCTCTTCTACAATGAAAGTCATTTTAAGCTGATATATGGCAGCACGAGAATGGTGCTTGATCTCCTCTGAACCTTATCTTTTAGTGTGGCTACCGGTTCATCGGCCTGCCCCATCTGAGTTTTATGCGCGTCTTGAGTGCGCGTCATGTCGTCAACGTATATTTTAATTTCCGGACCTTGTTCCTGCGTTTTAGAAATTGCATTTACCCTTGTAAACAAGTTCGGTAAATCACTCGGAAGTCTTACTGATCTCCTCCTTAGTCTCTTTAGTAACTGTATTCCCGGCCTCAATTTCAGAATCCATCCACTCTAACTCTTCCTACGCTGCTTTCCTGACGATGTTTTCAGCCTTAATTTTGGAATACTTTTCCTTCATTGTCTTGCTATTCTCTTTACCTCTGAGTCTATCCCCTCAAGCATTTCAAGCACCCAGTCAGTAAATTACTTCGTCAGGCTGGTTCGGGCGAAGAAGCCTTTCGCGAGCGTGTGCTAGGAATTTCTACGCGTATTTCCTCATCTCTGCTCCGAACAAAAACAGCAGCTTCAACTGGATAAGGCACTATCGCGTCCTGACTGTCATTAACTGCCCTTCTCGGTTCACCCGCTGACGTATTACCTTCTGCATTGGTTGTTGGTACACTTGGACTTGGAATCAAAGATTCGGTGTCGAAGGATACCATATTTCGGACAACTGCACTATCCTTGCTATCCCGATTCGCTTCGTTATTCACGTGATTATTAAGTACAAGAAACCTCATTCGCCTCGTCTGACTATGAGTTAGCGTTCAAAATGGCAGGAATTTCCCTACACACAAATAACCCCGCTCGAACTCGAACATGCACTGACACGTAAGACACACCAGAATAAATCATAAACCCCTAGAAAATTTCACTCGAAACAATGCCGATGAACAAAGAGTGCAAGATGTAACGGGCCTCCTATGCTGCTGTTCAGTAATTTTACGGTTATAGTTTACGTCGATGTTGCACAAAAACATATACTGTATATAAGGCAATGTAGGAATGTAACATCAAACAATAGTAACAGTTCAGGTATCATTTTAATACGAGGTAAGTGTCCTAAGTCACTGAAACGTAGCGTAATCTATACTGTAAGTAGGCTGTTTATGTTTTCTTATTGGCAACGTTACGTAGCGCTCTGTGTGAGAATCACTGGCTGTGCTATGTGCAGTCTGTGGCTGGTTTGCATTGTTGTCTGCCATTGTAGTGTTGGGCAGCTGGATGTGAACAGCGCGTAGCGTTGCGCAGTTGGAGGTGAGCCGCCAGCAGTGGTGGATGTGGGGAGAGAGATGGCGGAGTTCTGAAATTTGTAACACTGGTTGTCATGAACTGCTGTATATATTATGACCTTTGAACACTAGTAAGGTAAATACATTGTTTGTTCTCTATCAAAATCTTTCATTTGCTAACTAAGCCTATCAGGAGTTAGTGCCTTCAGTAGTTTGAATCTTTTATTTAGCTGGCAGTAGTGGCGCTCGCTGTATTGCAGTAGCTTGAGTAACGAAGATTTTTGTGAGGTAAGTGATTTGTGAAAGGTATAGGTTAATGTTAGTCAGGGCCATTCTTTTGTAGGGATTTTTGAAAGTCAGATTGCGTTGCGCTAAAAATATTGTGTATCAGTTTAAGCACAGTCTTGTATAATTGTTCTAAGGGGATGTTTCATATGTCGACCCTTAGCCGAGGATACCTCACTGGAATCTTATGATTTATTTCTTTTAGTTTGTGTAATTAGTGTAGCTTTTGTTTATTGCCAGCGCGTAATTATAGAGAGAATTTCCATTGTAGTTGTAGTTTTTCATTGTTGTACAGTAAAACAGTTGTGGCATGCATGTAGATTTGCACCAAGTATTTCGCAGCTGCGCTTGCAATTAAGTAGACATTATTTCCATTGCTACGTTATTTTATTTTGCTATTCAAATTGTGCTTTTCTGTGTTATCGTGTGAAATATTGTGACAATAATGGCGTGTGAAAAACGTAACACTAGGCTCCAAAGTAAACTGAGAAATAATAGTGACGACGAGCGTAGCTTATCAGCACCACTGTGTAATGAAGTAACAGACATTCAAAGCAGTAATTTGGTAATAGTGCATAGGGAAATGGAGCGGGCGGCAAACAATGGCGTAGACAGTGAAACAAATAGTGAACAGGGAAGCATTATCGATCGATCGGTCGGCAACGGCTCGCCTCAGGAATCGGGAATGACAGGACACAATCTTGCAAATACTGCAGATTCAGGTTTTGGGCCCTCACCGTTTTCTCAAATAAGTCAAGACACATTTTCTGCTTGTCAAAATGTCAATGTTGCCGGTGCAAATTCACTGCCGAAAAGCACTGAGGAACATGTTTCAGACACCAGTGCATTGTTATTATAGTTAATGCAACAAATGGGACAAAGGCTACATAAGTTAGACACAACGCTTGACCAAAATCAGAAACAAATGGGACAAAATCTTCAAAAGTTAGACACAATGGAACAAAATCAGAGACAAACACAGCGAAAGCTTCAAAAGTTAGACACAATGGAACAAAATCAGAGACAAACACAGCAAAAGCTTCAAAAGTTAGACACGATGGAACAAAATCAGAGACAAACACAGCCACAGCTTCAAAAGTTAGACTCATTGGAACAAACTCTTGAACAAACACGTGAAGATTTAACTACTGAGTTACATAACATTGAATCGAAATGTCAAAAAGTCTGTAATGACGTAAAACGTAAAAACTCAAATTTGTGAGCATTTCCAACCTATTTTTTCGCGGCATGAAAATGCATTACAGAATCACGAAGCAGCCATTAAAGAACTGCAAACTATTGTTTATGAAAATCATGAGACCTTGCAAGCTAAAATTGACTCAGTTGCATCTACCGATTCGGTTATGCAACTTGCAAAAACTCAGGAAAACTTGAAGGACACAGTAGATACTCTGAAATTTGGTTCAGAAAAACACACTGAGGAAATAAGTACACTATCGGAGAAAGTAGCCGAACTTTCGGATCAGTTCACTAACTTATCTACAAAGGTAGATGATGATCTGAATGACACAAGACCTGTAGCCATCACTGACACAGAAGAGTATGAACAAATTAAGAAGTTCAAACAAAATCAGAATCAAATTAATACGCAATACAAAAGAGAAATCCGGGAAGTACAAGATCAGTTGGCACAAGTAATACAAAAATTTCATATTTCAGAGGACACTCGCGCTCCAACACGGGAAGAGGGACTTAGAAATACGGAACAACCACAAAATAATAACACAGGACACTTCGGAAACTATGAAAGAAATTGGCAAGGTACACCGAATTTTGAGATGGAACCGCCGAAACGACGTGACAATGACCGACATGCGACTCGCCGACATGATGATTTTGACTATAAGCTGTTCATTACTACACGTAAATTCAAAACATTTAAGAATTCTGGCAACGACATTCATCCACAAGCATGGCTCCATCAATTCTCTCATTGTTTTCCTCCCAACTGGTCATTGGAGCACAGGTTAGAATTTATGTGTGGCTACTTGGAGAATGAACCAGCTGTAAGAATGCGATCGGTCATTCACGATTGTCACAGTGAAGGAGAATTTTATCATGCATTCCTCTCAGCATATTGGTCTCAAGCTACACAAGACCGAGTAAAACATAGCATTATAATGTCGAAACATTTCGAACAATCTGAATCCTCCAGTCTTGTGAAATATTTTGAAGACATGTTGCACAAGAATCAGTACCTGTCAAACCCATACAGCCCCTCAGAACTCATCCGCATTTGCTTAATCAAATTACCTGAACATTTACGACATATTATTTTGGCGGGACGTTGCAAAGACGACATTGAAGCTTTTCAAGGACTCTTACAAGAATTAGAAATTGGCCCTGACAATCGCGGAACGCGAAAACAGGAACACAACAATTACAGGTCACATCCGTCGCAATTCCGCGATGAAAGAAATAATAACTGGACACGACAAGGCTATTCTCACAACACAAATCGTGACCAAAACAGACACCACCCGTATGACAACCGTTGGCAAAATAGTAATAATTACAGGGAAAGATCACCTCTCCGTGGTAATGACTATCACAGAGACAATCAGAGAAACAGACAATATGGGAACCAAAATAAATATTATCCAGGGAGACAGAATAACTTCAGACGCAACAGTTCAGCGTGCAGTTACGATTCAGGAAGAAATTCTCCACCACATGACCGAAAAGAAAGAAATTATGAAATCTACCGACATGACGACAGATGAAATAATCATAACGACAGACCTGAATTTCATCAGAACTGGCGGGATTCAAACAGAGCAGGGCACTTTCGACGTGATTTTGTAGAAGTTCGGTCTCCTAATCCCAATAACGGCGCGCGCCAACAAAGAAACAGACAATGACTCGCACCGCAGGCAGCCACCTGCGCCGGCTGGCTCAGGGAAAAATAGCATACATGCTAACCTTGAGAAAAATTTTAGCATTCCTTACCGAAGTATGCAACATGATAATTGCATTCAAATCAAACTGTGAGTACTAGGAAGAGTAAAGTTTTACACCACATTTCACATGTAAAACTGTTTATTGAAAGATAATCTGCTTTTTAACTTTGTCTTTGCCATATAACTTTTCACTTTGCATTACTAGTATGCTTCTCAGACTTAGAAACTGTTACTATGCAACAATGTTTGAAGTTAAATATCCAGTCAAGAACCAAGAGAACTTATTGAAACAGAAATTACGAATGCATTGTTATAGTGAACAGACGTCACAGTGTTATTGTGTGTGTACATTCTTGCTTGTTAGTTGCACGATTATGTAACGACTATAAGGCTTACATACTTAGAACATATACTGGTACTGCTAATGAGATTTTAATGCAACATTTTGGTTTACTTGAAAATACATTCTGGATTTAAAGTACTTTCTGTGAGATACCAGATGACACAGTGGTTAGTTTATGTGACAGCTACACGATTTTATCACGACGCTACTAATGAGTGACAATTTACAATGCTGCTTTTTCAGTGTTTCTGTTTTATATCTGCACAGTTTTTCTGTATTATTCTGGAAAGTAAAACATGTTTTAGTAATAACTTTTGTGGTATAGCAACAATGAGACAGCCTTTTCCGTAGCACAACAATACATTACAGCACAGTACTTTCTTCATCACGGCAATAAGCGTAATAACTAAGATATCTATACGCAAAACATTTCACTTTTGTTTACCATGTGCTAAGGACATCGACTTCTGCAGAACTTAGCTTTCGGAGGACGATAACTACGACACTTCCACAGAATTATCTTACAACAAGACTCACATTTAGCGCCACAGGACACGTATTTGAGTGATTAATTTTGTACTTAAAACATTTATTTTTAAAGATTTTTGAATTAGAAAGAAAGTTTTCCCTGATACATTTCATTCCATTGCTGTAATCTGTAACACCTGAGGGTATAATTACATTAATCCTCAGGGGGGTACATGCTTACTTTGTGTACCATGTGTTTGGCAAGCACAAGGAGCCCTAGGTAATATGGTATTTGCTTACACATCTTTACACATCGGTACCATATTTCTCTAACACACAAATTACACAGCTATCTGATCATTTAACTGAGAGATAAACTTTTTTTTTACTACATCAGTGACACATGTTTACGCAATTACACCGTTGGGTAACTTCACACTTACGAAATTGTATTTTGTCTGTACTTTGTGAACTGTTCATATTTTTTCGGACCCATTGTGATATTATGAGAGCTTTGAATGTTATATTTGGTATGGGATCACGATTTTTAAAGTACGTTTGAGGCAGATGACACTTTTGACATGAGCAGAGAATTTTTTTTAGGTTTTGAAATTATTGGAGGAAGCTACGACGATTTTGAGAGTTGACTGAGGTGTTATGAGGTTATTATTACGATGACTATGTGTATTATGCTGTTGCGGTATGTTTATGATCAATAAGCTGATGCTATATGAGTTATTTGAGTATGCTATGTATTTATTACGATGAAATATTGAAGTGTCGTCACAAGATTGACGTGTCGACGAATATGTATATGTGTAATAAGGTAAGGAGTAATGAATACTGGTTAGGGACTCTGACTTGTGAAAAAGGATGTTGGAAACCAAGAATCGTACTTTAAGAGTTATGAAATGTATGTAAATGCGTGAATGTATCACAATGCCTACGAAAATTTTTTGGACACTGTTATATCAATAGGATTTTGTTTCTACAGATTTGTAACGCAAATTCTTGACCTGTGAAATATTTTTATATGAGACTGTCACTGTAGTGGAAACTGCTGTCATAAATATTTCGGTAAGAAAGGTAAGTGACCGTGACGTAATGCATTGTGAGGGGCCAGGTGTGCCAGCCGCCTTGAGAAAAAGCCATTAGGCGGAGGAAAAAAAGGCCATTATCCTCGCTATTGACATTTCTTTGTAGAAAGCAGCGCAAATACGACACACTCAAACTTGAAAACATATGATAACACTGTGGAGCTCTTAATTTATGATATTTACTGAAATGCCTAATGAAATGACGAGAAATATTTTTACATCTGCACACCTGATTACGACAAGTGTCTTTCTACGAGAGTTGAGAGAATTTCAACTAACTTATGAAATGTCACATGACTATTGAATGATATTTTTATGCTTTGGTTTGTGTAATTGCTTATTTCATTTGATATCTGGTTCCAGCTGTCTTGCAGCATTGGTTTCATAAAATAAAATTAAATGCATTTGCTAATGTGAACACTTTCTGTCAACAGATCTATTAAATAATTACTTTCTGATCCACATTCTTTGAAAAAGGAGCTCTTGGAATGGAAAGAACAATAAGAAGGGACTAATAACAGTAACTGCATATATAATTTTCTTTTCAAGTACTTGGTAATTTTTATGGTAGACTAAGTTGTGGTGCACCACTTTAATTACATAGACATTAAGATGTGATTATACATTTCATTTATCTGCATTGTCGTCTTTAGTGTACTATTTTTTCTGCTTGAGCTTTGTCATGCTTAGGTATAAGTTATAGCATTTACTGCTGCTGTTTGCCAGGCATAGTGCTACTAAATTTCACTTTGTATTACTCTGTTAAGCCAGTTTTACTACTGATTTATTTTTCTTGTTTGCTGCTCATTGCGTTATATTAGTTGTAATATTACTGCTTGCTTGGCCAATTTGAATATTTTGTCATTGCTGTTTGTGTTAATTGTTTTGTACTGCTGCATTTCCTCGTCCCTTAGTTTAGCATCTGAGCTCAGTAGATTTAAGTTAGCTTAAGATGGGGTAGGCCATATAAGAGAACAAGTTGTGATGAATTGGAAGAAATACATTGAGAAGCTATAAGAAAATGGTTTGGCCAAAACAGTATTTTGAAAGAGGATATGAACCAAAAAAGTAGGGTTTAGGGACAAGAGGTTTAGGTAGGATTTTCTTCGAAATAAATGATGAAGTAAGATAATGGAAAATAAATAATGAGGTAAGAAATATGTGAACATATAAATACAGAAAGCATGCTTGAATAGGATTTTTTTGGTGGAAACAAATGTTGAAATAAGACGAAAGATCTATGGAATGAAGTTTTAGGTAGGACTGCAGTACCAAATGTTACACTGAAAACAAACCCTGTCCTTTCCTTTTGTGTTATCCCACTATGTGTTTGTGTACCCTTGTGTATTTGTGTTCTTCCTGTCCTTATGTGTTTAGTTAATAAGATTTATGTTGCAGAATTTTTCTAGTACTAAGCTACATTCACTATGATGAGGAATACTGTTATCCTCAAATATGATTTGCATTAATAATATGTTATTTACTTCGTATAGATGTTTAGACATTATTTATTCTGTTTTGTTTTAATGCTCATGTGTGAAGTTGATGTTTCGAAAGTTATTCTGATCTTTTATGTATGTATTCATGTCATAATTCCGGTAACACTGATGTATATGTTATTTCGATTCTTTTGTAAAGCCCGTACTACAAATGTTATCTGTATTGTTAAGTTTTTTAATGATTTTTTTGTACCTTTGTTATTGTATTCTTATGTTATAAAATTGTAATTGACACCAGTTCTTCAAATTAAGTTACGTTTCTCTACACACGTTTCTGTTGGTCGTAGTATATGGACAATATGTGAGAAGTAGGGACTGATAGTGTTTGCACGTGTGTTAATAATTCAGCAAGGGACTGGATAACAGCATTGCTGGTTGTAAGGACATTTCAAAAAAATTTTTCTGTGCGTGCACAAGTGGTGGTTTATGGACTTGCTATGTTCTCCGCAAGACTCTTCGATGGTGATTGTGCACCTGCACAGTCGCAGCAGATGGCTGCTGGCCATCTCTACAAGGACTACAATTGGTCTACACCTTTGATGACTCACCAATACCATTATTTCTACAAGGACTACAGTGGGACTGCACTTCTGGTGGCCCACCAATACCATACTCTCTACCAGGACTACAGTGGGTCTACTCTGTGATGACCTACCTACCAATATTCTTCAAAACTTCGAATGACTGCTGTGGGTTTGCTCTGTTGTGGCCCATTACCTGTCTGCATGTCAAGAGTCAGCACTGTCTTTCCGTTGGAAGGACAACACTACTTCTTCAAGACTGCATGGAAATCCACTACTTCCGTGTGCATTTTCTTTTACTGCTCAGACATTGAGAAAAACACTGCTATTTTACTGTGATGAACGATCAGGACTGTCTTTATGGACTGTGAGAAAATTTTAGCTTTTGACCAACATTGTATCAATAAGTGTGTGCATTTGATTTCTTTGTTATTGTAATTGTGAAAAAAAAAATTAACAAATATGTATTGGCCAGTGCCCAAAAAAATTTGTAAAATTTTTTGTGGGTAGCATGGGGGCTATGTAAGTAGGCTGTTTATGTTTTCTTATTGGCAACGTTACGTAGCGCTCTGTGTGAGAATCACTGGCTGTGCTGTGCGCAGTCTGTGGCTGGTTTGCATTGTTGTCTGCCATTGTAGTGTTGGGCAGCTGGATGTGAACAGCGCGTAGCGTTGCGCAGTTGGAGGTGAGCCGCCAGCAGTGGTGGATATGGAGAGAGAGATGGCGGAGTTCTGAAATTTGTAACACTGGTTGTCATGAACTGCTGTATATATTATGACCTTTGAACACTAGTAAGGTAAATACATTGTTTGTTCTCTATCAAAATCTTTCATTTGCTAACTAAGCCTATCAGGAGTTAGTGCCTTCAGTAGTTTGAATCTTTTATTTAGCTGGCAGTAGTGGCGCTCGCTGTATTGCAGTAGCTTGAGTAACGAAGATTTTTGTGAGGTAAGTGATTTGTGAAAGGTATAGGTTAATGTTAGTCAGGGCCATTCTTTTGTATGGATTTTTGAAAGTCAGATTGCGTTGCGCTAAAAATATTGTGTGTCACTTTAGTGAATGTTTGAGTACGTTCAGTTTTTAAGTGGTTTATCAGCACAGTAATTCAGAAATTTTTTCTAAGGGGACGTTTCAATACTACTACATACTGACGAGACAAAAATAATGGGATACTTTTAATATCGTGTAGGACCTTCTTTTGCCCGGCGTAGTGCAGCAACTCGATATGGCATGGAAAAAACAAGTCGTTGGAGGTCTCCTGTAGAAATATTGAGCCACGTTGCCACTAAGGCCGCCCATGATTGCGAAATTATTGCCCGTACAGGATTTTGTGTATGAACTGACCTGTCGATTATGTCCCATAAATATTTGATGGGATTCAAGTAGTGCGATCTTGGTGGCCAAAGCATTCGCTCGAAATCTCTAAATTCTTCTTCAAACCAATCGTCAACAATTGTGACCCTATGACGTCGCGAATTGTTTTTGAAAATGGTCTCCAAGTAGCCTAAATACCATTTCTAGTCAATCATTGGTTCAGTTGGACCAGAGGACCCAGTCCATTCCATGAGAACACAGCCCACACCATTACGGAGCCACCACCAGCTTGCACAATGCCTTGTTGACAACTTGGGTCCATGACTTCGTGGGATATGTGCCACACTCGAACCGTACCATCAGTTCTTACCAACTGAAATTGGGACTCATCTCACCAGGCCACGGATTTCCAGCCGTCTACGGTCCAGCCGATATAGTCACGAGCCCACGAGAAGTGCTGCAGGCGATCTTGTGCTATTAGCAAAGGCACTCGCGTAGATCGTCTGCTGGCATAGCCTGTTAATGGTAAATTTTGCCGCATTGTCCTAAGGGATACGTTCGTCGCACGTCCCAGATTGATTTCAGTCCTTATTTTAAGCAGTGTTGCTTGTCTGTTAGCACTGACAACTCTAAGGAAGCGCTGCTGCTCTTGCTGCTCTCGGTCGTTAAGTGAAGGCCGTCGGTCACTGCGGTGTCCGCGATGAGAGGTCATGCCCGTAAGTTGGTACTCTCGGCACATCCTTGACACTGTGGATCTCAGAATATTCAATTCTCTAGCGATTTCCGATATTTAGCGTCCCATACATCTAGCTCCTACAATCAATCCACGGTCAAAATCTGTAAATTCTGTCGTGCAGCCGTAATCACGTCGGAAACCTTTTCGTGTGGATCACCTGAGTACAAACGATCACACCGCTATTGCACTACCATTTATATCTTGTTTACGCAATACTACCACCATCTGTATATGTGTATATCGCTGTCCAGTGACTATTGTCACCTCATTCTTGTGTGGGATATCGTCCGCTTAAGAAAGCAACTCCGAACAGTCGCATATCTACGTTACGAGACAGTATAACAGAAACAATACAAAAATCCCAGCTGGCTCACACCGGAGAACGACACTGTATATCTTGGGGAAATCCCCTGAGAGAACTGAAAGTACTGCTTTCAGGATGTTCTGCATATGAGACATTCGGACTTCAACACATCAGAACCGTAAATAATATCTGCTTATTCTATTTTCGTGCCTTTGTCCTGCAACGGCGCAGATCGGCATGGTTGTTAACTGACTTGCCATGGTTAATTTAAGGGGTTGCATGAGCTCTTTCTGTCAGCATCCCGTTACCCCTGGGACAGAATATATATACATACAATTCATATGAAAGTTAGTGAAAGTTTTCGAAATGTTTAAGAATTGAGTAACTTAGGCGGGACTTTAACACCGGCCAGGTACTCACCTAGGGGGTTGTGGAAAATTGTCTGAAAACCACTGCCTGGGTGGCCAGCACACAGATCGTCACCATTAATCCGACGGACTGATTGGTTCTGTGCTCAGGGCACATCCCCGACCCAAAGGTGGCACTTTTAACACCTACTACTGTCTAGGAGTGGTAAGAAACCTATAAATATACACATCAAAAAAGTTTTGCATCACCTCAGTTCAGAGAACTCCTGAAGACAGACGTTGACTGTGGATATTGTATCACAGACACAGTCCCTTTGACTGTTCTGAGATGTCACTAAACCCACACAAAGATGTAAAGAAACATGCATGAGCAGCGCCTATTCGACGGAGGGGGTCAGACAGCCGATCAGTTGTAATAATTCCACCAGGAGGAGGTATGCAGCTAATGTCTCTTTTTCAACCATCCGTAGACGGTCAATACCGCGGTTTGATCGCGTCCGCATTGCTACTTTGTGCCAGGAAGGGCTCTCAAGAAGGAAAGTGTCTAGGCGTCTCGGACGGAACCAAAGCGATGTTGTTCGGACACGGAGGAGATACAAAGAGACAGGAACCGTCAATGACATGCCTCGCTCAGGCAGCCCAACGGCTACTACTGCAATGGATGACCGCTACCTACGGATTAAGGCACGGAGGAACACTGTCACCAACGCCACCATGTTGAATAATGCATTTGTGAAACAATGGGAAGTCGTGCTACGACTCAAACTGTGCGCAATAGGCTGTATGATGGGCAACTTCATTCCCGACGTCAACGGCGAAGTCCATCTTTGCAACCACAACACCATGCAGCGCGGTGCGGATGGTCCCAACAACATGCCGAATGGACCTCTCAGGGTTGGCATCACGTTCTCTTCACCGATGAGTGTCGCATATGCCTTGAACCAGACAATCGTCGGAGACGTGTTTGGAAGCAACCCTGTCAGGCAGAGCGCCTTACACACACAGTCCAGAGAGTGCACCAAGGTGGAGGTTCTCTGCTGTTTTGGGGTGGCATTATGTGGAGCCGACGTCCGCCGCTGGGGGTCACGGAAGGCGCCGTAACGGCTGTACGATCCGGGAATTCCGTCCTCCGACCGATAGTGCAATCATATCGGCGGCATATTGGCGAGGCATTCGTCATCATGAACCACAATTCGCGCCCCCATCACGCACATTTTATGAATGGCTTCCTTCAGGATAACGACATCGCTTGACTGCAGTGGCCAGCATGTTTTTCAGACTTAGGGATCTACTCCGAATCGTCGTTGAGGAGTGGGACAATCTGGACCACCAGTGCCTTGATGAACTTGTGCATAGTACGCGACGACGAATACAGGCATGCATCAATCCAAGAGGACGTACTACAGGGTATTAGAGGTACCGGTGAGTACAGCAATCTGGATCACCATCTCTGAAGGTCTAGTTATATGGTGGTACAACATGCAATGCTTCGGTTTCATGAGCAAAGAAAAAAGACGGAAATGATGTTTATGTTGATCTCTATTCCAAGTTTCTGTACAGGTTCCGGAACTGTCGGAACTGACCCCATGCAAAACTGTCTTTGATGTGTGTACTATGAAAGTTCCATTAGGCTAATAACGGCACACAAAACAGGAAACCGAACATTGTTTCGTTGAACACTCTATCCGGGCATGAAGTAAAAAAAAAAAAAAAAAAAAAAAACTAATACATCAGCGGAAAGTGAAAACTAAGCATCTTGAAGCAATTTTCCGACATCAGTGACGTATTATACTCGCGTTAGATACACTACAAAGTGTATATGATCGGCGTAAGTGATATCTTGGCACAGATATCACTTTCTTGTATAACCTTCTCTCAATATAGAGCTGAGCTATAGTCGTTGGCCGAGAATTATAAATGTATCACCGGTCGCCTTTGGAGATATTGTTGTTGCAACTTTTTTGTTTAATTTTTTTTTATTTTCGCTTTAAGCATGATCCAGCATGCAGACAATAATAGTTGAAACGGTACAAATTTAATATAAGTCTTTGAGTTAAAGAAAACAGTCAGAGTAAGCTTAGTTTAACGAAACCCTGAAGGTTACATTACGCACAAATCTACTCTTACAATAGCGTCATTTGGAGTATCTTGTTCAAATAGTTTTTGTCTATCTATATACACACAATTTCTTAGTTAAGAAAGTATACAAATGAACAATAACACTGAAAAACAAATTTGAAGTGAAAGTGTGTACACTGCATGATTTTGAGTTACTTATGTTTATTTTAGCATAAAATGATACAAAATCATCATCTTCAGAAATATTTATCGCCAGTTCTTTTTTCAAAAGTAATCTACATTTTTGTGTAAATAACTCACTAACTAAATATGCATTCATGTTCCAAGATTCATCATAACAAATTTTAAGTGAATAATTACTTGAATTAAGTTGTGTTATGCATTGATATATTTCAATGTCATACTGGGAAGTACAAAAGCAAAATATTAAGAAAAAATGAAAATAATATTACATGAATCAAAATACTTTGTAAGTCTACTTTGTACCAGAACTACGCAAAGCACAAAAGAAAATATATAAATTAACTGGTCACAAATGAATAGAAGGGATTATAAATGTTAAATGTCCATATGTACAGTATATACAATTACATATTTTGTTCAGAGATAAATTGAAAAGATTACCGTTTTCACTTGGCTTGCCGTTTATACACAAAGTCGGGAACATGCCTTATGACAGTGTAGCAGTAATCTGCTAAAACAGTAGACCTCCACGTTGCGGTATACTTCTTCTCAAATGTGGCAATATCTTGATGAAATCGCTCCCCATGTTCATCACTTACTGCACCACAATCTTTGCTGAGAAAGTCAAGATGACTGTGTAAGAAATGCATTTTCAATGACATGTTACAACCAAGTTATTCATAAGATGACAACGTGTTATCTACACACTCCTTGTAATTTACTTCCCGTTTGTTCCCTAAGAACTGTAAACAGACTGTCTTAAAACATTCCCATGCATACTTCTCATCACCTTGTATGATCCCATCAAAAGTATGGTCTCTAGAAAACTCTCAAACCCGTGGGCCTACAAAGATGCCCTCCTTTACTTTGGCATCAGTTAAGTAAGGGAATTTTTGCCTTAAGTACTTAAACGCGTCACCATCTTTGTTCATTCCCTCAACAAAGTTTTTCATGAGACCCAACTTGATGTCAAAGGACGGGAGCAGAATATTTTTAGGGTCTACTAGAGGTTCACTGTTAATGTTCTTTATACCTTGTTGAAGAGATTTTCTGGTGGACCATTCATGTTTACTCTAATGAGATGCACGAGCTCTGCTATCCCATTCACAGAGAAAGCAGCAATATTTAGTATACCCTAACTGCATACCTAATAGCAGTGCCACCACTTTCAAGTCACCACGAATCTGCCGTCGAGAGTCATTGTACTTGATGGCTTCTAGTAAAGTTTTCATGTTTTGGTCTGACTCTTTCATATGCACATTATGCCCAACTGGAATAGAAGGAAGCTCATTACCAATATGTAAAAGCACTGTTTTTAAGCTCAACTTTGACGAATCAATAAAAAGCTTCCACTCACCAGGGTTGTAATTAATTCTGAGAGCCTTAATTAGACCATTTATGTCTACACATGCCACAAGACTATCTTGCATGTTAAAAAAAGGAGTGAATTTTTGTTGCCTTCTGAGGTAGAACGAAACATTTCCATGGCTTTCCAGAAAATTTTGTTGCTGCAATCTTGATGCTAAAATCTCAGCCTTAGCTTTGGAGAGATTCAAATCTCTAATGTGATAACTTAACTTATTTTGAGACAATTTGTGTATATCATCAGTTGATAATATAATTGGAAGAAACTTTGGATCTTGTCATGTACATGATTCCGGACATTCAGAATCCCCATCAGAAGTAATCCTGTACTCTGTCGGGGTTTCAGGTATTGGCAGTCCTTCCCCATGTAGAACTGGACGTATTGCAGATGGAATGTTAGGATAGATCACTCTCCGCTTCTTCTTCTTAGATATTCCCTTCTTGATAGGAGGAACCATACAAAAGTAGCAGTCACTAACATGGTTAGTTGGCTCAGTCCAAATCATGGGCACTGCAAAGGGCATTGAACGTCCTTTTCCGTGCATCCAGTACTTGATGTTCCTGGCACAAGTGTTGCAGATCATATGTGGATCCCAGGGTTTATCCTGATCACCTATTTTGCACCCAAAATAACAGCTGTAAGCTTTTTTTATTCAACGGAGTTATTTGCTGTTTTAGTGAAGCAAGTGTCGCTTCCCCACGCACTTAGCAAAATGTGTCAGCACTGTTAACACAAACTCGTGGCATTTTTGTTCACTTCAGTAGCAGTCAACTTGAACAACTGGTAGTTAATCTGGAAACAAATGTAGAAAAATTATTACATGCGTTAATAAAGTCACTGAAGTTGAAGAGGAGGAAGATAAAAAGATCACTAAAATTGGTATTCAAATGTTTATTTTCAAAATACTGCACACAAGTAAGACCAGGGACAATAATATAATCCATTGTTACTAGTTATTGTGACTTTGACAAACCATTATAATACTTGATTTGAAACTTAACCTAAAAATCCGTATATAATTAACTCACCGTAATAAAACAGTGTAAAATGAAAACTAGAGCTAATTTTGAAATTGCCTTTGTGATATTCGCGTTAAGCACATTAGAATGGATAGGAATTTACTATTTTCATTCTATTTAAATTTTCATTGTTGCACTGTGTAATTTGAGTCTGCATATGAAAACTTAAGTAATCAATTTTTATATAAAGGTACACTACACTAATCTAACCGGCTCTCTCCATAATATGACTTGAGCCACGTTAACTTACTGATCCCCGTTTAAAAGTATATATCAGCTTCTTCTAAATATTCCGCCATCAAACTGCATTTGTTTACATTGAATCTATAGAGTAAGGAGGTAACCTTTTTATAGAGGAGAACTCCTTGAAAATCAGTTTCCTGTGCAGTACTTCTTATGCTTCCTTATACGTACTGCATCGCAGTATTACATGATTCATATCGACAACATCAGTTTGATTCTCATCACAATGTCTAGAAACTAGAATTGTTGTCTGATGTAAATATGGTGGGTAACATCCATGTCTCAGCCTCACACGAATGATGATTGTAAGACGAGTTCACTTAATTTCACATAGTCGAAACACAGTCGAGCAGAGATGCCAGGCAGTATGGCAGCTAGGTGTCTGCTCTTAAGTTGCCGAGATAGATTTCAAACAAAGCTGCAATCATGGTAACCAACGATTTTGATTCTAGGTTTGAAATCAATAAGAGGGATTAGTGTTAGACGGAAGCGTTCTTCAGCTATGCTCTTCTTTGCTACGTGGTCGATTATTTCGTTTTGTGAAACTCCATGGTGTCATTTTATGTACATCAAGTGGACGAATATGTCATTTTAGCTTACTTTTATGGTGGTCTCCAACATATGCCAAATATATCAGTTAGTATGTTTGTAAAATTTTTTATTTATTAATTTCTGCATAACGCAAACCGAACAGATAAAAGTTTCAGATGGAAGTACAACCTTTTAATGGGTGCCATTAGTGCGACTGAAGAAGATATATTCCACTCCTTCTTCTGTCTTAAAGCCTTCTGTGTATATAGAACTTGCTGCGACCAGTTTCATTAGGTAAATTCCTGTCATTCATAATTGATATCTTCATGGTTTCTGAAGCATGTCACAAGTTGACACTGGGGATATGTTAAAGAGGGTATCAAACGGTTACTAAAAGCAAGGCAATTTCATGTCCTGTAGGATTATTGGTAAGATATTTCACCAGTTCTCGCAGCTTCTTGCCAATAGAGGTGTTCAGTTCCTGCTTTCCCTGTTAAATGGTTCAAGAGAAATGTGAGTGAAACTTTGTGTCTTAGTTTCTTTAGAGGCATTTCGAAAGCTTGAAATCAATCTGTTATAAACGTCCTTCACGTTATGTATCAGTTCGCGAATTGCGTTACAGTTGTATAATTCAAAGACTATATATTCCATGTTTTCGCCTGCTACAATAGCCTTATCTTTGGGTGAGTAGTGAAAAGCATGTCTTCAAGCAGTACTTTGAGCACAGAGTCTAGTAATCCAATCAGGTTGCCTGGCGCCGAGTTTTTGAATTCGATAAGCCACCATCCACAGACAGTCTAATGTTAGGCTGGTATTCCGGTTGCTATGGGTTTATTTATGGATTTTCATTTTTTATTTGGAGTTCATTGTTGCTATTTGAGTTTACATATGATTATTTTGTCATCCGGAGATAATGAGTGGAGCTGTAGACGCTAGAAAATGGGGTACCATTTAGAGAAATTGGAACATTTCTGACATATTCTTCTGTTTGAGCTCAATGCTCTAGCGCGACTAGCGCGACTAGCGCGAGTTTTGGTGTTCTCGTTAAGATAAGTCATTTTAGATTATAAAACATATAGATTAGTACTGAATACGTGGTAAATAAGTGTATTAGTGTGCCGTTTAAGTCTACCATTAAAGGTTTCATTTTTCTTTACGTAATATAGCAGAAAACACGAAAAGACCGTACAGTCGTATTTTCTGTTTACGTTCTGCTGAAGCAAATCTATAGAATTTCGTTTAGTTGTTCCTTGCTCTCTCCAGCAATTTAACTTAGCGTACCTCTTCATTATTTAACTAGCATTTCCGGAAAGTAGCGTAAAGTTTAAGTTGTTGTTTCAGAAACTTTGCACTTTTGTTTTTGTTTACACACAGTTGCGTAAACAGTTGCGTATAGGCCAAATTTGTGTAACCATATTTTCGTGTTTATCTGTAATTTAACTGACTTATTCTTAATAAACTATTACGTTTATCATGAGTGAAAAGTGCTTGACTTGCCGTAGAATTGTTAGGTCGGGGCTTTGGTGTGATGGGTGCTGTAGTTTTTTCCATGTGGGTGACTGTAGTGGCGTGGGAATAGGGGAAGTAAATGAGACTCATCAGTGGTTTTGTAGGATTTGTAGTAGAGATAGGAAGATACTAGAACAGGAGGGGAAAATTGCCGCCCTTCAGGCTGAGTTAGACAAGGCCAGGGGAGATCTTGACAGGTTAAGGAGGGAGAAGGGTAAAGAGAGGTGGGAAGTGGCAACAGGCAACAGGAGGAACAGGCCTAGAACTTTGTCTGACAGCTTTATGGTGAATGTGGAAAATACATTTGACCTGTTGCTTCAGTTAGAAGCTGGTGAGCCTCAAGCAGTTGCAGGTGTAGACAGGGCACAACAAACTTTCAGCAGCAAATTGAAAAGTAAGAATGTAGGGAAATCAGTAAAGAGAAAGAAAGTGTTGTTGTTAGGTAGTTCCCATGGAAGAGGTGTTGACCAACTTTTGCAGGATGAACTAGGATCAGAATACCAGGTCACAAATTTTTTTAAACCTAGTGCTGGTCTGGAGCAGGTGACAGAGGATTTAGGATCACTTTGCAAAGATTTCACTAAGGAAGACACCGTGGTTATAGTGGGTGGGGCAGGTAACAGTATTGACAGAGATCCTGGGTACAGTATAGAGTGTGACCTGGCGAAGATTGCGTCAGCATCGAAGCATACTAGTGTTGAGTTTGTATCTGTTCTTGGGCGCCATGACCGACCTCATTTGAACTCTTCTGTCAAGAGAGTTAATTTGGAGCTGGAACGGCTGCTCATGTCGGGTGCGGGGTCACACATTGGTGTGGTTCCTGTTGATTCTCTCAGTAGGTGGGATTATGCTAGGCATGGCCTTCACCTCAACAGGAAGGGGAAGGGTAAATTGGCTGGGGAAATAGCAGGAAAGTTAAAGGGGGGAGGCACTATCATGAGTGGTAAAATACCAGTGGTTATAGGATTCAGAAAAGACCCTTTTTTAGGGTAGGGAGGACAGAAAGAAAGCAAATTTTAAGAGAGGTTAGAACTGAGACAAATCTTCAGTTTGAGAAAGAAATCAAAAAACATAATTCCAGCTTATTACATCAGCATAAACAGCCATTGGTTAAGAATTTTCAACTGTCAGCAGATATTTTAACTCCACCCAATCTTAACTCAGTCAATGAGAAATGTCAGCTATCTTTATTGCATCAAAATATTCGAGGACTGAGAAATAAAATTAATGAATTAACTATCTGCATAGATGACTTAGAGTCTTCAAACCCAGCTGACATAATCTGCCTCTCTGAACATCATGTGACCACTGGTATAGAACTTTTAAGTGTTACAGGGTTTAGGTTAGCATCTCACTTTTGTAGATCAGAAATGGAGAAAGGAGGAGTTGCCACATTCATCAGGAACTGTCATAAATTTAAGAACATAGACATTCATAAATTTTGCCTAGAACAGCATATGGAAGCATGTGCAACAGAATTAGAATTTCACAAAAAATCCTTCATAATATTAAGTGTATATCGAGCACCTGCAGGTAACTTTAATCTGTTTGTCAACCACCTTGAAGCTGTACTGGCCCATTTAACAACCAAAAACAAAGAAATAGTGGTTGCTGGTGATTTCAATGTAGATTTCCTTAAAGACTCTCCCAATAAGAACTTGTTTGAGTTAGTAACACTATCATTCAACTTAATTCCCACAGTAAAGTTCCCCACTAGGATAGCCACTTGCTCACAAACAGCCATTGATAATATCTTTATAGAAAAGTCCAATGAACAAAATTATATTACAAAACCAATAGTCAATGGCCTCTCAGACCATGACATGCAGTTCCTTCTGTTAAATGTTAATACTGAACAGGATATAAAATCTGTTAAATCTGAGCTCAAAAGGGTAATCAGTAAGCCAAAAATTGATTATTTTAGGACACTCCTCAGAGACATTCACTGGACTGATGTTTACAGCGTTCATGGCATGAATGAAAAATATAACATTTTTGCTAATAAAGTGCTTACCTTATTCGAACACTGCTTTCCCCCAAAACTTACCAAGGTTAGAGCAAAGTCTACAAAGAAGCCATGGATTACTCGAGGAATAGGGGTATCTTGTAAAACAAAAAGAAAACTGTATCTGTCACTCCGAAACATTTCCAATGTTGATGCTATAGCACATTATAAGAAATACTGCAAAATATTAAAGACTGTAATACGGATGTCAAAGCAAATATATTACAAGGAAAAGATAGTCATATCAGATAACAAAATAAAGACAATATGGGATATAGTGAAGGAGGAGACCGGTAGAACCAGGCATGAAGAGGAACAAATAGCATTAAGAGTAAATGATACATTGGTGACAGATGTGTATAGTGTTGCAGAACTTTTTAACAAACATTTTATAACTGTTACTGACAAGATGGGGTTGTCAGGTTCGGTAGATGCTGCTATGGATTACCTTAGACCAGACATTTCAAGTAACTTCCTTAATATGAATTTGACGCTCACTACCCCAACAGAAATAATGTCCATCATAAAATCTTTAAAATCAAAAACATCTAGTGGGTATGATGAAATATCAACAAAGTTAATTAAAGAATGTGATTCTGAGCTAAGTAACATATTAAGCTATCTGTGTAACCAGTCGTTTATTAGTGGAATATTTCCTGAATGGCTGAAATATGCTGAAGTTAAGCCACTGTTTAAGAAGGGAGATAAAGAAATAGCATCAAATTTCCGTCCAATTTCACTGTTGCCAGCATTCTCAAAAATTTTCGAAAAAGTAATGTACAGTCGTCTTTATAACCATCTTATCTCAAATAACATACTGTCAAAGTCACAGTTTGGATTTCTAAAAGGTTCTGATATTGAGAAGGCTATCTACACTTACAGTGAAAATGTGCTTAATTCATTAGACAAAAAATTGCAGGCAACTGGTATATTTTGTGATCTGTCAAAGGCATTTGACTGTGTAAATCACAATATCCTTTTAAGTAAACTAGAATATTATAGTATAACAGGAAATGCTGCAAAATGGTTCAAATCTTATATCTCTGGCAGGAAACAAAGGGTGTTATTAGGAAAGAGACATGTATCAAGCTATCAGGCCTCATCCAACTGGGAACTAATTACATGTGGGGTCCCACAAGGTTCCATTTTGGGGCCCTTACTTTTTCTTGTGTATATCAATGACCTTTCATCAGTAACATTACCAAATGCCAAGTTTGTTTTGTTTGCCGATGATACAAACATTGCAATAAATAGCAAGTCAAATGTAGTCTTAGAAAGATCAGCCAATAAAATATTTGTGGACATTAATCACTGGTTCCTAGCCAATTCTTTGTCACTAAACTTTGAAAAAACACACTACATGCAGTTCAGAACTTGTAAGGGGTGTCCCAAGAGTATATGTCTAACATACGATGACAAGAAGATAGAAGAAGTGGACAGTGTTAAATTCTTGGGATTACAGCTTGATAATAAATTCAACTGGGAGGAGCACACCACAGAACTGCTGAAGCGTCTTAACAAATCTCTGTTTGCAATGCGAATTTTGTCAGACATAGGGGATATAAAAATGAAAAAGCTGGCATACTATGCTTACTTTCATTCCATAATGTCATATGGGATTATTTTTTGGGGTAATTCATCAAGCCAAGCTAAAGTTTTCCGGGCACAAAAACGTGCAGTGAGAGTTATATGTGGTGTGAACTCAAGAACATCCTGCAGAAGCCTGTTTAGGGAACTAGGGATACTAATTACTGCTTCCCAATATATTTATTCCTTAATGAAATTTGTCATTAAGAATATATCACTTTTTCAAACCAACAGCTCAATTCATGGAATCAATACTAGAAATAAGAATAATCTTCACAAGGATTTAAAGTCACTTAGTCTTGTACAAAAAGGTGTGCATTATTCAGGAACACACATTTTCAATAACTTGCCAGCAGCCATAAAAATCTTAACAACCAATGAAATTCAGTTTAAGAGAAGCCTAAAGGATTTATTGGTGGCCAACTCCTTCTACTCCATTGATGAATTTCTTAGTAAAACCAACTGATTTGTATATAAGTACAACATAACTTCTGCACAATTTCAGTGCAGTAATGTGTTCATTGAAAATTTGTGTGTGTGTGTGTGTGTGTTAGTATAATCTAACTTCTGCACCATTTCAGTGCAGTAATGTGTTCATTGTAAATAAGTATTACAGTAGTTGTATTACCTTATAAATAAATAAAAAACTTTTTTATTTTAAATTCAGTGCATTAGTATTTGTAAAATTACTCTTAGTGTTCATTAAAAAATGACGATCATTCCACTTGGGACCTGTGGAATGGTACATTAGCTTATTTGTTTTAATTGTAAATATTTGTCAGTTATTGTTGTTTTTCTGACATGTTCCACATCCTGGAGGACCTCCTCACTACGGATCAATTGGAATGAAAGTAAATCTAATCAAATCTAATCTAATAGAGGGGTGAGAGAAGCGGATGCTGCCAGAAACATTTGCGCCGTGTATGGGGATAAAACCAGTATACAGAACACGGCGAGAAAACGGTTATATCGTTTTAAGGAGGATCGTTTCGACATTAGTGACTCTCCACGTTTAGGAAGACCTTCGGGGTTTGATAAAGATCGTTTAAACGTATTAATCCAAAATTATCCACATCAGCGTACACGAGAACTGGGAAATATGATGAACGCTGATCATTCCTCCATCGTCCGACATTTGAAATACATGCAGTGAGGGAGGTTCAAAACTAGGGTGTGTGGATACCGCAGGCTCTAAGCCAAAATCACAGATATCAAAGGGTGGACAAATATGAAACTATGCTTGTTCGTCATCAGTTGGCTCTTGAACAACACCGACCATTCCTATCCTATTTCGAAATTGATGACGAGAAATGGCGTCTTTATGCTAACGTCAGTAAAAGAAAGGAATCGTTGAGGCCAAACAAAGAAGCAACGTCACCTACAAGACGTGCACGAAATCACAAAAGATGATGTTATGCATCTGCTGGAAAGGCGATGATGTGTTGTACTACGAATTACTTTCCCGAGGTGTAACCATCACTGTTGACATTAATTGTCAACAACTGAGACGTCTTGCGGAAGGAGTCCAGAAACAACGGCCGTGAAGAATGCATGAAGTGATGTTATTCCACGATAACGCCCGCCTGCATTCTGCTAGACTCACAAAAAACACTGTAGGGGAATAATTCACCTGCTCTTGCGCGCTCAGATTTTCATCATCTCCGCTCGTTATCGAACAACTTTCAAGGAATTTCCTTCTGTATGAAAATGCTCTCCTAACATGCCTCGACGAGTTCTTCGCCTCAAAACCACGTGATTTCTACAGTCTCGAAATCGAAAAGTTACCCCAGCGTTGGCAGACTATTTGTAAAACGTAAAGGAGAAAATATTATTGATAACTAGAGTCTCAGTTATGTGTATATGACGTTTTTATTAATCTCATGGAAGAATGCTGCAGACATACGCACCAACTTCTCTTTCCCTCCGCATGAAGCTGTGAATGCCGTACTGCCTAATGGTGACAAACAAATTATTTGTTGCCAAAATGGGCTTTTCGAAGCTACATCGTCCAGGACTATTGTTGAGACCGTTGCTTGCTCACCCTGCACAGGTGTATTTCTATATTGCATGATTTTTCTGGTTCATACTTTGCGACAATGTGTTCAGTGGAAGTAAGTTAGGTTTTTATTCACTTCACGCTTTTGTCTGAATACGAGAAGATCAATATCTGCTTTTCACTGTGTCATCCATGCTTGTCGGTCCACTTTCTTATTACTCTGCCATCTTCTAAAGAATACTATGTGGAACTGAAAGCTTATGAGCTAATGTTTCTATCTTTATAAGTGTGTGATATCATGCAGCCACGTTGTCTGTTAGATGACTTTGTACGTACCGCTCATGAATTTTGGCGATAATTTTCTCCATAATAACTGAACATAAAATCAAATTTCTCTTGAATTAATTTCCTCACTAAATCAGTTTTAAATCCTACGATCTTTGTTGCTCATTCTCTCATGTACTCAATTAAGCTTTGTCCTGTCAAGTACCATGTACGAGTGCAAGATAATCCCAATGAATTGCCTCTAGCAGAAATTATTAATCTTTTTAAGAAGTGCTTTCAGTACTGACATTTTTATTGTGCCTTACATAATATTTTGAGCTGAATAAGATCGGTGCAGATCGCAGTGCCTTCAAGACACGTGCTGCAGTAATGAATACTCGAGATTTTGCTTCCAATTGAATAACTTTTCTTCAGATAAGAGTTAAAAATTACGTTGTGTAGCTACATCTACACTGCAAATGTTTCTGCTACAGGGGGGGAAACACTTACACTGAAATGAATAAAGAGAGCTGAAAATCGTGTTTGCAATGTATCTTCATTTACTTCATTTTAGAAGCCTGTTTCTTGTTTCATTGCACTATGAATGTTTGCTCACTATACCATATTCCGTTAAAAAGTAGTCAGATCGCGGAGTTGTCCTTCCATGTGTGGAATTTCGTAAGAAAGTGGAATATTTTCGGGACATTAACGCCCTTATTATAACACGCTTCGTAGTCACAGCTAAAAGTTACAGGGTAATGGCAGCGTTCATCTGTCGCCCATTAGCCAGTAACTTTTTGGTTGATGTTCTAAGAGGCACCTTATTCAGATTGTCTCCAGTCTTTTTTCCCATTTTATCTTATGTAAATTCAGTCAGTGTATGAATTCAGAACTGTTCTTTGCAGTTTTCTGATAATTCTACATCTACATTTGCATCTACATGGCTACTCTGCAAATCACATTTAAGTGCCTGGCAGAGGGTTCATAGAACCACCTTCACAATCCTCTATTATGCAAATCTGGTATAGCGTGCGGAAAGAAGAAACACCAATATCTCTCAGTACGAGCTCTGATTTTCCTTATTTTGTCATGGTGATCGTGTCTCCCTGTGTAGGCCAGTGTCAACAAAACGTTTTCGCATTCCGAGGAGAAAGTTGGTGATTGGAATTTCGTGAGAAGATTCCGCCGCAACGAAAAACGCTTTTGTTTTAATGATGTCCACCCCAAATCCTGTATCATTTCAGTGTCACTCTCCCATAATTCGTGATAGTACAGAACGTGATGCCGTTCTTTGAACTTTTTCGATGTAGTCCGTCAATCCTACCAGGTAAGGATCCCACACCGCGCAGCAGTATTCTAAAAGAGGACGGACAAGCGTAGTGTAGGCAGTCTCCTTAGTAGATCTGTTACATTTTCTAAGTGTCCTGCCAATAAAACGCAATCTTTGGCTAGCCTTCCCCACAACATTTTCTATGTGTTCCTTCCAATTTAAGTTGTTCGTAATTGTAATTCCTAGGTATTTAGTTGGATTTACGGCCTTTAGATTTGACTGATTTATCCCGCAACCGAGGTTTAAGGGATTCCATTTAGCACTCATTTGGATGATCTCACACGTTTCGTTATTTAGGGTCAACTGCCAATTTTCGCACCATACAGATATCTTTTCTTAATCATTTCACAATTTGTTTTGATCTTCTGATGACTTTATTAGTCGATAAACGACTCCGTCATCTGCAAACAACCTAAAACGGCTGCTGATATTGTCTCCCAAATCGTTTATATCGATAAAGAACAGCACCTTGGGGAACTCCAGAAATCACTTCTGTCTTACTCGATGATTTTCCGTCAATTGCTACGAACTGTAACCACTATGATAGCGGACCACAAATCCAGTCACATTACTGAGGCGATATTCCTTAACATGCAGTTTTACAACAAGCCCCTTGTGTGGTGCAGTGTCAAATGTCTTCCGGAACTCCAAAAGTACGGAATCAATCTAAAATACCTTGTCAATAGCACTCAACACTTCATGCGAGTAAAGAGGTAATTGTGTTCCACAAGAAAGATGCTTTCTAAATCCATGTTGACTGTGTGTCAATAGACCACTTTCTTCGAAGTAATTTATAATGTTCGAACTCAATATACGTTCCAAACTCCTGGTGCATATGGACGTTAATGACATGGGCCTGTAATTTAGTGGATTACTCCTACTACCTTTCTTGAATATTGGTGTGACCTGTGCAATCTTCCAGTCTTTGGGTACGGATATATCGTCGAGCGAACGGTTCTATATGATTGTTAAGCATGGAGCTATTGAATCAGCATACTGTGAAGGGAACGTAATTGGTATACAGTCTGGACCAGAAGACTTGCTTTTATTAAGTGATTTAAGTTGCTTCACTACTCCGAGGATATTAATTTCTACGTTACTCATGTTCGCAGTTGTTCCTGATTCTAATTCTGGAATATTTACTTCGTCTTAATTTGTGAAGGCATTTCGGAAGGCTGTGTTCAGTAACTCTGCTCTGGCAGCACTGTCTTCGATAGCATTTCCATTGCTATTGCGCAGAGACAGCATTGATTCTGTCTTGCAGCCAGTATAGTTCACATATGACGAGATCTCTTTGGATTTTCCGCCAGGGTGCGGAAACAATTTAAGCATCTCGCATTGAAGTCCGCGTTAAATTTCGAGCTTCTGTAAAAGATCGCCAGTCTTGGGGATTTAGCGTGTTTGTTTCGTTGTTTCTGTGACAGTGTTCTGACCCGTTTTGTGTACAAAGGAGGATCAGCTCCGTCGTTTGTTAATTTATTTTGGCATAGATCTCTCAATTGCAGCCGATACTATTACTCTGAATTCAAGACAGATTTATATTGTTTATTTGGCAGGAGTGAAGATGGTCGGTCACTAAGCTGTCAAGTGAATTTTTATCTGCTTTTTTGAATAGGTGTATTTTTCGTTTATTTTTGGAGGATTTGGGGGTTACAATATTCAGTCTCACTACGACAAGCCTGTGTGCACTAATCCCTGTATCCGTTTTGATGCTCGTTATTAACTCAGGATTATTTGTTGTTAAAAGGTCAAGTGTGTTTTCACAGCCGTTTACTATTCGCGTGGGCTCATGAACTAAGTGTTCGAAATAATTTACAGAGAATGCGTTTAGCACAATCTCGGATGATGTTTTATGCGTACCTCCGGAATTAAACATGTAATATCGCAAACATATCGAGGGTAACACCAATTAAATCATCTGAATTGGGAGGTTGGTAGAAGGACCCAATTATTATTTTATTCCGGTTGCCAATATTAACCTCTGCCCATACTAACTCACAGGAAGTATCTACTTCAATTTCGTGTCAAGATAAACGACTTCTAACAGCAACAAAGACGCCACCGCCAACCGTGTTTATCCTATCCTTTCAGGACACCGTTAGGATCTTCGCAAAACTTTCGGCTGAGCTTATCTCCGGCTTTAGCCAGCTCTCAGTGCCTATGACGATTTGAGCATCATTGCTTTATATTAGCACTTGGAGCTCTGGTACTTTCCCAAATATAATTATTCAGTTCATAATTTAATCAATTAATTCAATGAGTTTTTGCTACTAAAGGTATTCTTCTTGCAATTATACAAAATTTCCTTGGTTTGAGTTAAGTGTAGCTCTGAGTACATAAGGCAGTTTCATAAAACGTCAGCTTCGCAGTGCTATAAATGGACTTCTGGAGCTTTGTAAATGCTGCAAACGCTTTCATTGGCATGTGTGACTACTAACAGTTGCAGTGTTGAAGTTATTCTGTCTTTTAATGCATTTCAGTTAATTTATAGGAACGCTTTCAGTAACCGTGCGGTCTATTTTCGTCAGATTCACTGTAAAATTTTAATTGATGCAATAGTCTATTTAGCAGAAAAGTGTGATGGGAGTTGATTTCAAAGTGTAAAAGTAAAATTATGATATATATACGATTTTAAGAGAAATATAGATATTAATCAGAATTTGGGATTGAACTGAATTCAGTGGCGACAACTGAAAATTTGAGCCAGATCGGAATCGCACCCGGATTTCCTTTTTCACGCTAGCGGTGGCCTTGACGGCTTCAGCTATGTGGTCACGCATCCCTTTCAAACCAAATCCCCAACTTGTTGCACACTACACATGTAGCGTCCGCCATCCATTAAACTCATTGTCCTCAGCTTTACCTGATTCCCGCAAGAGTTCAGACGAAGTGTGCATTCACACTGAAGTTATCATTATCGTCAAGGCACATATATAAGACGGTCAGAAACAGTCTGAGAAGCTCCTGAAGGTGTTTCAGGGTAGATTGTGCTGAGAAATAATTGTTAAGTGTAAAATTCGATGCGTTGCTTCGTTTCCGATCGAAACAACGTTGAAGTTAGCCCATCAGGTCGTTGTGTCCTAAAATTCAAGCAGCTTGTCATCGAAGATGATAGCGCACGGTACTGCTCAAACGTTATCTCGCTTTCGATCCTTACTACGCTTCATGTCCAATTTCTGTTAGGAAAGCAAACAATTTCACGTTTGGCAACACCGTCTCTGGCAGGCAGCTTGAAATTTCGTTCACAACGACCTGATTAGATAACTTCAATACTAATTAAACGGGAAACGGCACAAAGATCGTATTCCTTTCTTAACAATTATTTCTCAGCATACCCTTACCTGCAACAACATTACAAACTTCTCAGACTGTATTTTATTAAATGTATGGTGCCTGTTCTTTCAGACGTTTAGGACAGAACACACACAATATTTGATGCAGCTTCCTATATACTACACAGAAATCAATTATGTTGTGTAAAGAAAACTTATGTTAAAGTGGCACGTGCCACATCATTACGAAATGTCATATTCATGATCTATGGAACCAGTAATAGTGTAATGTAATGTTAGAGGTATAAATTTAGATACTGTGATCACTGATACATTAGTATGTATCCACTTCGGTGTTTAAGTTGTTCTCTCTCTACGTATAGCAGTCTTACAGCAAGTTCATCACGTAACTTACTGCCTGAAGCTTTCTGCATGGCAGTAACTGCACCACTAACGAGAAGAAAATAGTATGTACCATAAAACAAAATCTCCGAAAATTCGTTCAGTGTAAGAGGCGTCAAAATAAACTAACTTGTATCTCGGCCTGTGTTCAGATCCTCAACCGTCTCTGGGAAAACTACGCTCAAAGTTTTCGACGTAGGTTCGATGGCTTTTTGTAGGCAGTAATTGTAGCTGAAACGGTAGCACAGTGACTAGCGCTGTAGCCTCTCTCTTTTGCGCCCTATGTTCGAAACCTGATTGTTGCTTTTTGTTTATTTTATTGTATCTCATTTTCTTTTATCTACACTTGTACGTAGAACGTTACTGCAAGTATATTTCTTAGCGAGTTGGGGGATACAAGGGCGTTATATCAAATGCAAAATTACGACTGGTTTCACAATAAGTTACATATACGTATTTACTGTATGATACATGTGTCAGTAGTATATTGAAAGGTTGTAATGTTTTTAAATTATCAAATTCTTGTATTTTATTCTTACATCAATTCTTATATTTAGTTCTTTTGTTTATTCTTATGTTTATTCCACAGGAAAATTTGGTGCATTGTCTTGGATCATACCGATTATAGAATCATTCTAAACGTAGAAGTTCCGAACATCACGAGCATTGAGCGATGACAGGTTTGCCTGGGAAAGAAATATCGTTTACTTTGCTGAAGATTCCATTCGTTGGTAATAATTTCGCGGCAAACCACGCATAACGGACCAATTTACCAAAAACCAGCGCATGAAGTTGATTATAAATAAGAATACACTGCAGGAATTTCACTGAAAACAATTTCAAATAATTTTCTTTTTCTCTTATTTTTTCTTTTAGATTAAATTAATTTACCAGAGATACGATTAGTCGACGAAAAAGGATAACGTTATTTAAATATGCGTTGGTAAACATTCGTGTCGTGATCTTCCACCGACATGGTTAGGCACATGAAAAACTAAAATAAAAATAACAATCAGATTTCGAACACTGGGCAAGTTAGATTAAGTAGTGTGTACGCCTAGGAACCGATGACCTCAGCAGTTTGGTCCCACAGGAACTTACCTAAAATTTCCAAAAAATTACTCCAAATGACTCACAAAGTATCTCGAAAACTTTGACCGTCATTTACCCAGAAACGGTCGCGTATATACATATAGGCGGAGACATGTGTTTTCTCATTTTGACCCCTCTTCCACTGAACAAAGTACGTGGGAAATTGGGGTATGGTACTTGTCCAGTTCTCCTCCTAAGTGGACTATGCCTGCCAGTATAGGCTAACCGTTTGGCGTCTGCGTGCCGAGACGTCAACAACTAACCTGCTGCCCAGGGGAAAACAGGTATAATCGCTTTCTTTTGCCACATGTACTTGGAGGTACTAACTAACCTACTAATAACAGCTGTAACTGTTAGTCTGCAAATGAAGTAAATACTGGTGTAATGTTCAGTTCACTGTCCTCAATCTCCAAATACAGAAGCTCAGACGCAGCTGAGCGAAAATTTGTGCCAGATCGGGATCAAACCCACAGATTTCCCGCTTTACATGAGCGGTCGTATTAACCACTTTGGCTGTCCAGATACGCTTGTCTTCAAACCTAAATTTTTAACTTGCTGCTCATTACACAGGTACCGCCCACTGTCCATTATCGGTATTCCTCGCAGCTTTACCTGATCCTGCATGAGTTCGCACGCAGTATGCATCCACACTAAAGTTATCATTACCGTCAAGGCGAATATACAGGGTGGCCAGAAACAGTCTGAGAAAGTTGTAAAGGTGTTGCAGGGTAGACGGTACTGAGAAATAATTCTTAAGAAAAAAGTAGATACGTTACATCGTTTCCTCTTTAATTAGCACCGAAGCTAGACAATCGGGCCGTTTAACTCGCCAATTCAAGCAGCCTGCCAGATACAATTTTTGTTGGTAGTCGTCTCAGTGTTTGTGACAGCGCACGAGACCGTTGAAACGTTTTCTCGGGTTCTATCCTTACTACCCTCAGAGGTCCAATTTTTGTTAGGGTAGCAAATACGTTTGGCAACACAGTCTATAGCAGACCACTTGAATTTGCGCGTGCAATAATCTGATTAGCTAACTTCAACGGTAATTAAATTGGAAAGGGAGCAACGTATACAACTTTTATCTGAATAATTATTTCTGACCGCATCCCACCCTGCAACACCATTACAACTTTTAAGACCGTTTGAAACAATCTCCGGGTCTTATTAAATATATGGTGCCTGTTCTGTCAGACGTGTCCGAGAGATCAGACACAACACATATAATAATATACGGTAATTACAACTTCAGTGCCGATGCACATTATGTCTAAGTTTTTGCGGAAACCAAGTCAGACGTGTCCGAGAGATCAGACATAACACATATAATTATATACGGTAATTACAACTTCAATGCCGATGCACATTATGTCTAAGTTTTTGCGGAAACCAAGTCAGACGTGTCCGAGAGATCAGACATAACACATATAATTATATACGGTAATTACAACTTCAATGCCGATGCACATTATGTCTAAGTTTTTGCGGAAACCAAGTAAAGCTGCAAGCAATGAGGATAATGGCCAGCGGACAGTATATGTGTAGTGTGTAACAACTTAAAAGCTTGAGTTGGAAGGCTGGCGTGTCCAGATAGCCAAATTGGTTAAGGTGACCGCTCATGTATAGTGGGAAATCCGTTTTCGAATCCCAGTTCAGCACAGATTTTCAGTTTTCGACATTGCATTTAAATCAATGGTCAGTTGCGTCTGAAAGCTGTTTCCCTCTTAAAATCATTTATATACATACACACGAAGCACAGATTTTCAGTTTTCGGCATTGAGGGTTGGATTGGGTTGTTTGGGGGAGGAGACCAGAGAGCGAGGTCATCGGTCTCATCGGATTAGGGAAGGAAGTCGGCCGTGCCCTTTCAAAGGAACCATCCCGGCATTTACCGGGAGCGATTTAGGGAAATCACGGAAAACCTAAATCAGGATGGCCGGACGCGGGATTGAACCGTCGTCTTTCGACATGGAATTTAAGTCAATGGTCAGTTGCGTCTGAGATCTGTTTCCCTCTTAAAATACACTCCTGGAAATGGAAAAAAGAACACATTGACACCGGTGTGTCAGACCCACCATACTTGCTCCGGACACTGCGAGAGGGCTGTACAAGCAATGATCACACGCACGGCACAGCGGACACACCAGGAACCGCGGTGTTGGCCGTCGAATGGCGCCAGCTGCGCAGCATTTGTGCACCGCCGCCGTCAGTGTCAGCCAGTTAGCCGTGGCATACGGAGATCCATCGCAGTCTTTAACACTGGTAGCATGCCGCGACAGCGTGGACGTGAACCGTATGTGCAGTTGACGGACTTTGAGCGAGGGCGTATAGTGGGCATGCGGGAGGCCGGGTGGACGTACCGCCGAATTGCTCAACACGTGGGGCGTGAGGTCTCCACAGTACATCGATGTTGTCGCCAGTGGTCGGCGGAAGGTGCACGTGCCCGTCTACCTGGGACCGGACCGCAGCGACGCACGGATGCACGCCAAGACCGTAGGATCCTACGCAGTGCCGTAGGGGACCGCACCGCCACTTGCCAGCAAATTAGGGACACCGTTGCTCCTGGGGTATCGGCGAGGATCATTCGCAACCGTCTCCATAAAGCTGGGCTACGGTCCCACACACCGTTAGGCCGTCTTCCGCTCACGCCCCAACATCGTGCAGCCCGCCTCCAGTGGTGTCGCGACAGGCGTGAATGGAGGGACGAATGGAGACGTGTCGTCTTGAGCGATGAGAGTCGCTTCTGCCTTGGTGCCAATGATGGTCGTATGCGTGTTTGGCGCCGTGCAGGTGAGCGCCACAATCAGGACTGCATACGACCGAGGCACACAGGGCAACACCCGGCATCATGGTGTGGGGAGCGATCTCCTACACTGGCCGTACACCACTGGTGATCGTCGAGGGGACACTGAATAGTGCACGGTACATCCAAACCGTCATCGAACCCATCGTTCTACCATTCCCAGACCGGCAAGGGAACTTGCTGTTCCAACAGGACAATGCACGTCCGCATGTATCCCGTGCCACCCAACGTGCTCTAGAAGGTGTAAGTCAACTACCCTGGCCAGCAAGATCTCCGGATCTGTCCCCCATTGAGCATGTTTGGGACTGGATGAAGCGTCGTCTCACGCGGTCTGCACGTCCAGCACGAACGCTGGTCCAACTGAGGCGCCAGGTGGAAATGGCATGGCAAGCCGTTCCACAGGACTACATCCAGCATCTCTACGATCGTCTCCATGGGAGAATAGCAGCCTGCATTGCTGCGAAAGGTGGATATACACTGTACTAGTGCCGACATTGTGCATGCTCTGTTGCCTGTGTCTATGTGCCTCTGGTTCTGTCAGTGTGATCATGTGATGTATCTGACCCCAGGAATGTGTCAATAAAGTTTCCCCTTCCTGGGACAATGAATTCACGGTGTTATTATTTCAATTTCCAGGAGTGTAATTTATATACATACACACGACCGCTGTATCAAAAATAGTGCCTGTTCTGGCGGACATGTCCGACACAACAGACACGACACATATAATAATTAAGATACATGTTTCATACTTCTGGAGAGCATTTGCTGCCTAAATTGACTGTTACGTTTTTGATAATTTACCGGTTTCGCTTCTCAAATGAACAAGAGCTTGATCAGAATATACACTGTAAAAGATACAAATTGAGATAATATGGATAACTTACACTGACGATACGTTTAAACGCAATCTTTAATGCTGTCAGCCACCTTTAAAAGTACATCACTATACTGGAAATAGAATATGTACTTTACGGAGCGTCAATGTAAGTTTTCCGTATTATCTCACTTTGTATCTTTTACATAGTATATTCTGATGATGCTCCTGTTCATTTGAAGAGCGAAACCGATGGAAAAAATATTTAGTGCGACTTGAGGCTGTTTTTAAAAACTGAGTTTATACAGACACTCCTCTTGCAGGTAATGCCTGCTCACGCTGAACTGACTGTTGCTCATGTTGATTATTCTACTGCTTACATTTCTGTCCTAATATACGTACAGTTATGTCAGTTTATTTATCTGATAATTGTGCAGAAACTTGTTGATACAGTGAATCTTAATCCGAGTGGTACAGATAATTGTTGCATTATGGTGAAGTGATGTCATTAGGAAGGTGCGATGCTCATAGTGTTACTACTGCTGTTGTGTTTAACTAAAACAATAGTTATTTCGTGTGATTCGGTAGTTGTGGGTGAAATTGATAACTCTGTGTGTATATAGGCACATGCTGGCTGAGATTATTCTGTGACAGGTTGACCATTCCTTTGATTGTCTTTAGGTTGGATTCTGTACAATTTGTATAGAAATATTATGGTTTCAGCCTTCACAGCTATTTGAATTAACATACTTATTTCATATTCTTTTTTTTTTCACAAATTACGATTTGAGTGACTGAAATTTTCTTGCTTATGTATTTTGATTTGTACTTTTTATTATATACACACATCAAAAAAAGTTTTGCATCACCTCGGTTCAGAGAGTTCCGTAACCTGTACAGAAAATTGGAACAGAGATCAACATAAACATCATTTCCGCCCTTTTATTGCTCATGAAAACCACACACTGCATGTTGTACCACCATACAGCTTGAGCTTCAGAGGTGGTGGTCTATATTACTGTACACACTGGTATCTTTAATACACAGTAGCACGTCCTTTTGCATTGATGTATGCCTGTATTCGCCCTGGCATACTATCCACAAGTTCATCAAGGCACTGTTGGTCCAAATTGTCTCACTCCTCAACGGAAATTCGGAGTAGACCACTCAGAGTGGTTGGTGGGTCACGTCGTCCATAAGCAGCCTTTTCAATCTATCCCAGGCAGGTTCGATAGGGTTCACGTCTGGAGAACAAGCTGGCCACTCTAGTCGAGAGATGTCGTTATCCTGAAAGAAGTCATGCACGTCGTCCATGAAGACGAAAACCTTGCCAATATGCTGCCAATATGGTTGCATTATCGGTCGGAGAATGGCATTCACGTATCGTACAGCCGTTACAGCGTCTTCCATGACCAAAAGCGGCGTACGTCGGACCCACATAATGCCACTCCAAAACAGCAGGGACGTCCACCTTGCTGCACTCTCTGGACAGTGTGTGTAAGGCGTTCAGCCTGACCGGGTTGCCTCCAAACACGTCTCCGAAGATTGTCTCGTTAAGGCATATGCGACACTCGTCGGTGAAGAGAACGTGATGCCAATCCTGAGTGGTCCATTCGGCATGTTGTTGGATCCACCTGTACCGCACTGCAAGGTGTCGTGTTTCCAAAGATGGACCGTGCCATGGACGTGGGCAGTGAATTTGCGCATCATGCAGCCTATTGCGCACAGTTTGAGTCTTAACACGTCCTGTGGCTGCACGAAAAGCATTATTCAACGTGGTATCGTTGCTGTCAGGGTTCCTCCGAGCCATAATCCGTAGGCAGCGGTCATCCACTGCAGTAGTAGCCCTTGGGCGGCCTGAGCGAGGCATGTCTCTCTATATCTCCTGTGTCCGAACAACATCGCTTTGGTTCATTTGGAGACACCTGGACATTTCCCTTGTTGAGAGCCCTTCCCGGCACAAAGTAACAATGCGGACGCGATCGAACCGCGGTATTGACTGTCTGGGCATGGTTAAACTACAGATAACACGAGCCAGGCGGAATAACTGGAACTGATCGGTTCTCGGACCCTCTTCCTCTAATAGGCGCTGCTCATGCGTGATTGTTTACATCTTTGGGCGGGTTTAGTGAGATCTCTGAACAGCGAGAGTGACCGTCTCTGTGATACAATATCCACAGTTAACGTCTACCTTCACGAGTTCTGAGAACCGAGTGATACAAAACTTCTTTTGATATGTATATTTGACTGCGTTAATTGGAAAGGACTATAGATGTTTACCTACAGTTGCGTATGTTATTGCTGTTGTACTGGTGACGTAATGGAACATATTAGGAGAAGTGTTATGGTTTTGAAAGACAGTACTGAGATTTTGCGCAGTTGTGTGAAAAATTATTCTTCTACCTTTTATGAATAGCACCGAGTGGTTATAATATAAGTGCAACCCCTTACAGAGGTACGGTGCCGGCTGTAATTCTCGTATGGCAGCGAAACTCGGAAGATTTTCTAATGCGTTAATGCGGAATTGATTTACGCTGGAAAAAGTAATTAGTTCCAATTCTGGCCGCAAGGTGCATGTCTGGCACTGTGAGTGGAAGAAAGATTTATAGAAAACATCCCATTTGTAGCGGATTAGGAACGGGACGAGGGCAGAAAATGTTGACAAGCTTGAATAGCGTAGTGCTAACATTTTATTAACCACCACTTATACAGTTTGTTCACTACGAACACCGGAGTTGTCGACGAGATGCTGCAGCCTCAGAACGACGTGATCAAGTTTCTCGCAGCATTTCCGGTGGGATGTGAGCAACGGCTTCCTGTATACTGGCCTTCAAATCAGGTAGAGACATAATGTATCCGTGGTTAGATATCGCCAGAACCAAAAATCGTATGGATTTAGATTATGTGATCTTGCAGGCTATGCATCTGGAAAACCTCTGGAGATCACAATTTTGTGGAACGTTGCATTAAGCAGATCTTTCACTGGGCTAGCGACTGGAGGTGCTGCCCCACTTTGCGTGAAAGCAGTGGTTTCCATAGCCGGCCGGAGTGGCCGTGAGGTTCTAGGCGCTACAATCTGGAACCGAGCGACCGCTGCGGTCGCAGGTTCGAATCCTGCCTTGGGCATGGATGTGTGCGATGTCCTTAGGTTAGTTAGGTCTAATTAGTTCTAAGTTCTAGGCGATTAATGACCTCAGAAGTTAAGTCGCATAGTGCTGAGACCCCTCTTTTTTTTTTTTTTTTTGGTTTCCACAAAGTTGCGTTCTTCCAAGGCAGGAATCACATGCCGTACAAGGAGATTTCGATAACGTCAGACATCATAGTACACCTGACAGGCCCTCTGGATACATTCTTTTCATAGCAGAACGGGCAAAGAATAAATGTGATCATGAATTCACACCACACAGTCACACACGGCGAGTGCAGCGGCTATTCGTACACATCACACGGTTCAACGGTACCCCAAATTCCGTAGTTCTGCGTACTCACTGCACCCTGTAGTGTAAAATGAGCCTCGTCACCCCACAGAGTAATGGCCGGTCATGTATCACCAACTTAGATTCATGCCAGAGACCAAAGACCAAATTCAGAACCATGGGATGGACAATTCTCGTGGGACTGCAGGAGAAGTAACACTTACCAGCACAGGTGCTTCATGGTCAGTTATAGCAACAGCAGCCTTGTTAATTACTTTCATCGGGATAGGAAGCCTTCCTATTGCAGGTGTCACACCAAGCTCGAATTTCATTATCATCTTTAAAACACTTAGTGACATCGGGACTCTTCTCAGACGTTTTTGTCGACGATCCTCCCTCAGTGCAGCACTTTCATAGCTGCCATTCGCATAAAACAGTTTCATTAAGAGTGCATGGTCTCTCTTCTCGATATTAACACTGTCCACCCAAGTCCTTGCTTGTCAAATGACAGCGTGGGCATCATACCGTCATTCAAATAGTGTACAGTGCCAGATTTTCACCAGGTGGCCACAATTAGAACTAATTTGTTTTCGAGCATAAATCGATCCCGCATTAACGTATTATTATATATACCAAGTTTTGCAGCCACACGATAATTACAGCCCACACTGGACCTCCGTGAGTAGCTGCACTTCGATGATAACCACCCGGTATATTGTGCTACGACAGTGATATAAGTCACTGCCTGCGTAGACGCCGGACTTCATATGAAATATACTGAGGTGAAAACTTACTTTTTTTTTGCATAGTGGTATCTTAGCAACAGATGGCAGCAGCACTTTCTGCTACAAGGCCATATTAGTAGTGAAGTTATGGTGAGATAAAATTGTGTGTGTGTGTGTGTGTGTGTGTGTGTGTGTGTGTGTGTGCGAGCGAGCGCGCGTCGTGTCTCATGTTTCACTCTATTGTCTCTTTAAATTTATTATTCATATGTTTTTGGCATGGAATCAGCAAAGAGTAATGTTGTTTGTCATGAGAGACCACATGCCTACTGAAATTTGTATGCATTTATGTTGAAGTCAGTTTGCAAGTATAATGAAGTTTCAAGTTGGATGTGGATGCTTTTGTGCAGATGGAATTCTAGAAGTGTTGAACAGTTTGGTTAATTTATTAAGGCTGTTTCGTGATAAAGAACATGTTTACTGGTAGTTGTGATTCTGAGAGGTAGTTTACTCTTTTTGAATAGTCTGTGGATGTTATGTGATATTTTCTTCCATTGTGGAGTGTCCATCTATCGTGTTTTATACTGGGTTGTGATCTTACCCTCTTGGTGTGGAATTTATGTGATTGAAGTTGTTGATGGGATTGTTGTATTGTGTAAGGGATGAAGTTATAAACAGTACACAGAAGCAGCAGTGAAGCCCCAGAACGGAATCAGGCCTCAATCAAAGTCGGTCGCTGTGTATTGGACTGTGTGGTCAGCGGCCTCGCAATCTTGTATGTGGCGACAGTCTGCACTTACCGACGCTGGACCAGATTGCAAGAAGTGTTAGAGAACGATTATGAAAACTGGGTCGTCATACGCAGATTTTTCGACGTGAGACACTGAAACTTCCATCCCTGTGAAATCAAAGTGGGCAGCTGCATGTAAGTTCGTACAAGACAGTTCGTCATTTTCTAACAGTAGGGTAGTTATGTGACGTCGATCCAATGATGATTAGCGCCGTTTCGGTGATGTGGACGCATGTACCTCTGCCGAGACAACTGCTGCTCCCTGCCAAATTACCTGAGCGTTAGGGCAGCCCCTCACTTCTCCACCATCACGGGAATGTGACGTGAGGGTCAAGTCATCTCTGGCCTCTCCTGGGGTCAACAGAAGACCTCCACGCACTGACTGTGTAGCGCCGGGACCTTCTGTAGTGGAAAGACGTTGGTGGCCGTTTTGTCTTCGAAACGTCGCCACGCCCGCCGCTGCAAATTCAGCTCCCGGCAAACTGCAGACGCACGGAGCCAAATCTAGTAGTTTCTTAGGTTTGCCATAAAAATGCTTTACACCAGCCGTTGCTGAGAGTGTGCCTACCTCAGACATGGAAAACCTTGCGTACCCCTAAAAATTTGGTAATTTAGTAAGGATAGGTCAGAACAGGCTTAAGGACATTTACTGTAAATATGAAATATATACCTATAAGGACGATAGGAGTAATATACATCTTAGTACTGAAGACAGGCATCGTGTACGAGTTTAGGTCATGGCTAAGTCAAGAATGTTTATACATGTAATACGGGAAAAAGTGAAAATGGTTAACAAACCCGACTTAGTTCGTTAACATAATTTTTACCCATGTTTCAATGCTGATAAATTAGAGTTTCAACTGTATTACTTGGATAGGTTGCATTGTCTTCACATCATGCAGCATTGTCTGAAAGCAAGCGAAGTACTGAGACACCACATGGATACGAGATGGTCGTTAGACGTGACGTCATTAATTTGACGTCTCCAGGTCCCTCGAGAAGCAATGTTCACGACAGCGGTAGATACACCAGCAATAGCTGACCAAGGGAAGAAGTGATATAGTGGGAAAATCTGTCAGGCGTATTAAAGTGTGAAGAAGTAATGTACCGAGCGAGGTGGCGCAGTGTTTAGCACACTGGACTCGCATTCGGAAGGACGACGGTTCAATCCCGCGTCCGGCCATCCTGATTTAGGTTTTCCGTGATTTCCCTATATCACTTCAGGCAAATGCTGGGATGGTTCCTTTGAAAGGGCACGGCCGATTTCCTTCCCCATCCTTCCCTAACCCGAGCTTGTGCTCCGTCTCTAATGACCTCGTTGTCGATGGGACGTTAAACACTAATCTCCTCCTCCTCCTCCAAGAAGTAAAGTACTTAAAGGGACTCTTTTTCTTGTACCACAAAGGTTGGGCTGACTTAGCACCTGTAGTTGGGAAATTACAAGATTAATGTACAGTAGCGGTGCGGCTGTTCCATTGCCTTTGGCTGCGAAAGTGTAGGGATTATAGCACAGCAAAAGTGGAGCTGGCACAACATCTGTTGATGGGTCATTAGCATTAGTGAGCTCATGAAGCGTAGCCACTGGGTAAACCTCTCAGAGTGAGAAGAATTAATACACAGTTAATAAAGAATTTGTGAAGAGTGAAAATAGTAGCAGTTTATATGAGTTCAGAGAGAGTCTCTAGTCTTAATGCTATGAGAATGCGACCAAAGCAAGGTTTCGGAGAATCTCCTACTGTTGGTAATAAACTTTTCCGAATTTCTAAGGTGTAAGAATGTGAAGTAAAAGGACTGTGCTCAAACCGAGCATTTCACGCAGACCAGAATCACTGAACAATAGGCAGTGCACGAACTACTCCATTTGCATAGGTCAGTTCTGATTCAACTAGCTGAAGTCCACAGTATCTGTATTCCCCTTGCTAGTCGTTTACGATAAGTAGTAAGGTATTAGTGTAGACCTGCAGACAGTATTCACTACTTGCTACTACACAATTTTCTTACTAGCAGGTGGAACCTCACCTGGTTACCTACCCAATAAAATGCTTTTAAGGGGCTCCGGAAAGGCTCAAAATCATGAAAAGTTCAATTTTTACTTTTTTGCGTTTTCTGAATCTGCAGACTATTACCTTTTAATAGGTATATAATTTATTCAATTCCGAAGACTACAACTATTTTTAAATTTTTTTTGAAATGTGTTCTACATGGGCGTGACCCACTGTGGCGCTGTTAAACTGCTGTCAAATGGTGTTATTATTAACGTCCGTGTTCATCAGGTACATTTTAGTGATGTGAGATAAAGTATGTGTTGTGGCTAACCTGTGATGGTTCAATATATATTGCTGGTGTGATTGTCGATTGTTTCATGTTTATTTACTCTGTCGTTATCTCGAAAATATTCGTAATTAATTCTGTTTCTTGAGTCTCTGTTTTGTTGAAGTATAATAATGAGTAAAAGTAAAGTTATTAGAAATCCTCTGAAGGCTATTAAGAGAAGGTGCAAGGTATTTAGAGATATGGGAATGAAGATAGGTTCTAACATGGTACGCGCGATGCTTGCTTTAGACAAGGAACGCCTTCGGGCTGCAGACAGGGCTGTAAAGAGTCTAGAAATACAAGCAAGAGTAAACAGGGGGAGGAACAAGAGGAAGCTGGAGGAGGAGTTTGCAGAGGATGAAGATAATCCATCCTATGGACCTGGAATGCACTAAAAAGTTAATCCAATCTTTGTCGCTCGATTCCCAAAACTTTTATTTTCTCATACTAATTACATGTTTTCTAAGGATCTTCCAAACATATTTGTTTCAATCTTTCAGTAAATGTTACACAGTACCTTCTGCATAATTTAACACAGCCTTTTTCCAAAAAACTATATATTTTTGAATATATAAATAAAAAATTGCAAGAAAATGTTGTGAATTTTCATTACAATTGAAAAAAAATCATCTTTAATAACTGAACTAAAATTTTGTAAAATCCCTGTGTTAAGTTGTAGCCCATATTCCAATAAATAATCTGTAAAAAGTTCAACTTCCTACCTCAAATACTTTGTGAGGAAAGATGTAATTTATAAGCGTTATTTTAACATTGCAAGTATAGGGCGTTCCGGAGCCCCTTAAACTAATGTAACCCAACAATAGTTACATACATTATTAATCTCACTTACCCCCAAAAATCTGTGGCCCACTATCGATTACCTACAGTTTCTCACTGTGTTCTCCATTACGTACATTTTTTCCTCACTTTTCCGTCCCTTAATAATTTAAGATGTCTGCTCAGCTTGCCTGCCATCAGAACTTACTTTTATTACTTGTTACACAAGTATCGACTTCTGACTTTCATTGTGCTGTTGTTCTGCTCTTGAGTCTGCTGACTGTATTCATCTCTTCGACTGCCTCTACGATTTTTCCCACCGCTCTTCCCTCCAATACTAAATTGGTGATTACTTGATCTCTCAGAATGTGTCCTATTAACCGATCACTTCTTCTATTCAGGTTGTACCAGAAATTTCTTTCTCCTCATTAGTTATGTGATGTACTCATCTAATGTTTAGCACTCTTCTGTAGCACCGCATTCCAAAAGCTTCTATTCTCTTCTTGTCTAAACTGTTTATCGACTATGTTTCACATGGCTACACTCCACAGAAATACTTTCAGAAAAGACTTCCTAATACTGAAAACTGTATACGATGTTAAAAAGTTTCTTTTCTCAGAAACGCTTTTCTTGCCATTGGCAGTCAACATTTTATATCCTCTCTGTTTCTCTGCTTCTCTACTTTATTGCTAAAATAGCGAAACTACTACTCTAAGTGTCTCCTTTCCTAATCTAAATCCCTCAACATCTCTTGATTTGATTAGACTTTATTCCATTACCCTTTTTATGCTCTTGTTCGTGTTCATCTTATACCTGCTTTTTAAGACACTGCCCATTCCGTTCAATTGTTCTTCCAAATCCTTTGCTGTCTCTGACAGAATTATAGCGTCATCGGCAAACCTAAAAGTTTTTATTTCTTGTCCCTGGATTTTAATTTCTACTACAAATTTTGGTTTCCTTTATTGCTTGCTCAATGTACAAATTGAATAACATCGGCGATAGGCTACAGCCGTCTCTCACTCCCTTCTCAGTCACCGCTTCCTTTTCATGCCCCTCGACTCAAACAACTGCCGTCAGGTTTCATTACAGGTTGCAAATAACCTTTCGCTCCTTGTATTTTACCGCAGCTGCCTTAAGAATTTCATTGAGAGTATTCGAATCAAGATCGTCAAACCTTTTCCTAAATCTACAAATACCTTTCCTTAATCTATCTTGTAAGGTAAGTCGTGGGGTTACTAGTGCCTCGCCTGTGTCCACGTTTATCCAGAATCAAAACTAATCTTCAGTAAAGTCGGCTTCTACCAGTTTTTCCATTTTTCTGTAAAGAATTCGTGTTAGTATTTTGTAACCACGACTTACAAAACTGGTAGTTCGGTAATATTCATAAATGTCACCATCTGTTTTGTTTGGCGTTCGAATCAGTATATTGTTGTTGAAGTATGAGGGCATTTCGTCTCATCCATCTTGCACACCAGATGGAAGAGTTTTGTCATGTCTGGCCCTCCCAAAGCTATCAGTAGTTCTTACGGAATATCGTCTTTCCCGGGGCCTTGTTTCGACTTTGGTCTTTGAGCGTTGTGTCAAATTCTTCTCAGAATGTCATGTGTCCCTTGTCTTCTTCATCTACGTCCTCTTCCATTTCTATAATGTTGCCTGCAAATTCATCTCCCTAGTACAGACCCACTATATACTCTTTCCACCTTCCGGCTTCCCTACTTTGTTTAGGTCTGGTTTTCCATCAGAGCTCTTGATTTTCATATAGCTGCTTCTCTTTCCTCCAAAGGGCTCCTTAATTTTCCTGTAGGCAGCATTTATTTTTCCCCATTTTCTTACCTGCGAGCTGATGCCTTACAGTTATCATAACTATCATGTGTTGTTCGTATGCATATGCAGCTTGTTGTGTGTGGCTAGCATCATAATAATTTGTTGAACGTTGTTCATCTACAATGTTTTTTGTTTTTTTTGTTATGCAACCATGTGGTGTTTTCTTTACTCTCTGTACTCATTACGTGCAGTATTGTTTTGTATGTATTCTTGTTTGTGTCTGTGTTTTCCGCACTTCTAAATGCTGTGTCGTTTTGTTTCAAAGACATGGAGAAAGTTTAACTGTTTTCAGCATTGTCTTTACGGTATCATTGCCTATAGCGATAAGTTCTTCATCATTCACCTTAACTTTGATGGTTGATGAGTGTAGCCGATAGATTTATAGAAAGTGGAAGAGTTGACATTAGTGCAGCAATCTAAAATGAGGAAACAGTACTCCTGTTGCTTGAGATCCTGTAATCGCCTATTACATACTCACAAAATATCCTTGAGTTATCTGGGGTTTACTAATATCGACTACTGGGCTCATTGTTTTCGTCATGGTTTAGGTCATATTGCCTTTCACAGTTCCTTGAACTAGTGTTTATTGAGTCATGTTTGACTACATATACGTTGTATTGGTTATGCTTTTCCAGTATCACAATATCATTATCTTGCTCCACATCACTAATATTGTTGTTATCTTTCTCTAATTCTACTTTTACTTCATGAATTACTTCGATAAGTTTCATGTTATCATAACTGGAACTTATCCGCTGTTCCTTATTTCTGTTTTCTTTATTCTCGGCCTTACACTCATTGGTATAATTGTTATTTTCTGAGGTACTTCAATTTAAAGATTTATGATTCCAGGGATCAATCCTTGGATTGTGAAACCGATCAAACACTGTGGGCTGATGTTGTGGCACCACTCTGGTGTGCGAGACGTTACCCCTATCAGATTTTATATCGTTTCCACTCTCTATGATTAGCTGACTCCGTCGATTCTACTTTTTATCCACACTTACCTTCTGTAGGTCATCCTCAGATACACTAAATGTCTTTTTTTTTTTTTATCATAGCTGCGCTTTTAGTCCATTAGGTGTGTTCGCCTTTCATGTCCCTCATCCGTGTCTGCTTTGCTGAGTCGTCTTGATCTTATTCTTTGCTGATACTTCTCTAAAGATAGTGGCATAAGCTCTTTGTTACTTTTATGACCACTGCTATTAAAACTGCAGCCGTCAAATAGGTTACTTTTATCACAATTCTGAGCGCCACTCGACCCATATTGCTTCACAAACACTATTAGAAATTTATCGTAAGTTTCACATTGCGATCCTTTTCGCACTCCCCATGACAGTGCCTCCCTTTCTATTGTGCATATTACGCACCTTTATCTTTTTCTTGTCCTCCCACGGTTCTGGAAATTTTCCTTTACAGTGGGGGCATACCAACCCTTGTAGAAAACTCTGGAGCTTACACGTCCTCAAGTACTGGCCGTCAAACGTTACATAATTCTTGGTTTTATCTTTCCTGCTCATTCCACACCTCAAGTATCTGCTTTATTCCACACAATATTTGATTAGCGTAGCACAATAATTCCTCTAATTCGGCCTTTGGTCTTTTTTCGACTCTTCTGCCAACTTCTTCCACTTCTGAGTGAAGTGAATTTGCATTATTGTCACACGAATTCATAAAAGTATTTGCTTTAAAACACAAATAAACATGAACCTTCTTTCTGCCGTCTTTCTACCGGTTCTGAATTTCCTTATGAACTAATTCACAGTTGTCCTTATTTTCTTGTATATCACTTACTAATTTTACAACATCAGATTCTAAACATGTTAGTCTAGATTCCTCAGCTTCCAGTGATTTCTTATTTTTTACTTACGTTGATAGGATTTCTACTACTACATTTCACTTCTCTTCCAATTTCCTAACCAAACTTAGGGTTTCTACGTCAATCTCGTCTTTCATTTGATCTTTCTTTAGTCGATATTTTGATTTATCTGACTTTTACTCCCTGTGATAACATTATTAATGGCGTTTTTACTCTCCTAAACTGAATCATTACTTTCCCTAATAGTTGTTTTCTGAATTTCCCTGAGGAAGCCCATCAAATATTCACTACCAGTTACATTTAAATACACTCTGCTTGCTTTTAACAAATCGTCATCACTGTCAACTGGTGAAGTATCTGTCGATGCAGTGCTATGAGTTTCGATAGGTTCAACTGGTTGAGATCCCTGATCAGAAAGTACCTGGGCAACATATACCTGACGATAGACATCTGGTAATTCAGACCCCGTTCGTGGTTCTAAAACATTTCGTTTTGACGAAACATCATCATTTACTTCTAACGCATTTGCATTTGACATTTCTGAAACATTTTGCACTAATGGACTACTGTCACGAACCTCTGATGTATTTTTTTGTTATAGTACTTCCTGTGGATCTAACGAAATTTCGCCACTGTTTTTTCTTGTAATTCCGTGCTCAGGATTTATTCCACTGGCCGAATAGTGTACCTCCCTATTCTTAACAACAATCTTATGGTTGTCATTCATTTTAAATATAAACTTTAATCTGTATTTGTGGTCCCCACCAGTGTCGTAGCGAGCGGGGGAGGGGGGTAAGGAGGTCTACCACGCTCCGGGCGCCACTTGCGGAGCGGAGCCAAATGCTTTCCAAAACAAACAAGGTTTCCTGGAAAAGATATTATTATTAGAGTAAATTCTATGTGTTATATTACTATATGTGTTTCTGCAGCAGGAGGGGGGGGGCGCAAAAAAGTGTAATACCGTAACCAGGGTGCTGAGGAGGTGGGGGGCAATGAAGTGTTGTGTCCCTGGCGCCAGTTATGTCCGCTACGCCACTGGTCTGCGGGCTCTTACTGGCTGTTGCGGTGCTTGATGCTCTCCTCTATGCTGCTGTTGTAAGGGCTGCAATGCTCGGCTATGCTCTTGAAGCGAGAGCATACAACCTTGCGGTCTCTTGTTGTGACCAGGAGGTCGGCTGATCTGCTGGGATGTGGGCTGCGCCACGTTTCCGAAGGATGACTTTCTGTTTTCTGTTTCACCGTCGTCCTCTGTGAGGTCTGGTCGCTGTGCCGCGTGGCTTACGACGTGGGCACCACTGTCCGCCACCTGTTCCAGGCGGAATTGCAGCTCGCCGCTACTGCACATGCACTGCGCCGCTTTCGGCCGCTCCGCCGTGCACAGAGTATAGGAGTTCTCTGCTCTTTGGTTCCGTGAGGCCCGTGATGTGCGCGCAGCTGTCATCCGCCTGTTCCAAGGAAGGGATCGGCTGCTCTCCGCTACTGCGCATGCGCTGCGTCGCCTGGTGCCCCCTGCTACGCCGTTCGCGCACGCAGTGGCAGCGCGGTTTGACGTGCCATGTGACGGAATGCGCAGCCGCTCCCGCCGGAGGTTCGAGTCCTCCCTCGGGGATGGGTGTGTGTGTGTGTTGTTCTTAGCATAAGTTACACTACTGGCCATTAAAATTGCTAAACCACGAAGATGACGTACTACAGACGCGAAATTTAACCGACAGGAAGAAGATGCTGTGATATGCAAATGTCCGCAACTCGTGGTCGTGCGGTAGCGTTCTCGCTTCCCGCGCCCGAGTTCCCGGGTTCGATTCCCGGCGGGGTCAGGGATTTTCTCTGCCTCGTGATGACTGGGTGTAGTGTGATGTCCTTAAGTTAGTTAGGTTTAAGTAGCTCTAAGTTCTAGGGGACTGATGACCATAGATGTTAAGTCCCATAGTGCTCAGAGCCATTTGAACCATTTTTTTGATATGCAAATGATGAGCTTTTCAGAGCATTCACACAAGGTTGGCGCCGGTGGCGACACCTACAACGTGCTGACATGACGAAAGTTTCCAAACGATTTCTCATACACAAACAGCAGTTGACCGGTGTTGCCTGGTGAAACGTTATTGTGATGCCTCGTGTAAGGAGGAGAAATGCGTACCATCACATTTCCGACTTTGATAAAGGTCAGATTGTAGCCCATCGCGATTGCAGTTTATCGTATCGTCACATGGCTGCTCGCGTTGGTCGGGATCCAATGACTGTTAGCAGAATATGGAATCGATGGGTTCAGGAGGGAAATACGGAACGCAGTGCTGGATCCCAACGGCCTCGAATCACTAGCAGTCGACATCACAGGCATCTTATCCGCATGGCTGTAACGGATCGTGCAGCCACGTCTCGATCCCTGAGTCAACAGATGGGGACGTTTGCAAGACAACAACCATCTGCATGAACAGTTCGACGACGTTTGCAGCAGCATGGACTATCAGTTCGGAGACCATGGCTGCGGTTACCCTTGACGCTGCATCACAGACAGGAGCGCCTGCGACGAAGTACTCAACGACGAACCTGGGTGCACGAATGGCAAAACGTCATTTTTTCGGATGAATCCAGGTTCTGTTTACAGCATCATGATGGTCGCGTCCGTGTTTGGCGACATCGCGGTGAACGCACATTGGAAGCGTATATTCGTCATCGCCATACTGGCGTATCACCCAGCGTGATGGTATGGGGTGCCATTGGTTACACGTCTCGGTCACCTCTTGTTCGCATTGACGGCACTTTGAACAGTGGACGGTACATTTCAGATGTGTTACGACCCGTGGCTCTACCCTTCATTCGATCCCTGCGAAACCCTACATTTCAGCAGGATAATGCACGACCGCATGCTGCAGGTCCTGCACGGGCCTCTCTGGGTACAGAAAATGTTCGACTGCTGCCCTGGCCAGCACATTCTCCAGCTCTCTCACCAATTGAAAACGTCTGGTCAATGGTGGCCGAGCAACAGTCTACTCACAATACACCAGTCACTACTCTTGATGAACTGTGGTATCGTGCTGAAGCTGCATGGGCAGCTGTACCTGTACACGCCATCCAAGCTCTGTTTGACTCAATGCCCAGGTGTATCAAGGTCATTATTACGTCCAGAAGTGGTTTTTATGGGTACTGATTTCTCAGGATCTATGCACCCAAATTGTGTGAAAATGAAATCACATGTCAGTTCTAGTATAATATATTTATCCAATGAATAGCCGTTTATCATCTGCATTTCTTCTTGGTCTAGCAATATTAATTGCCAGTAGTGTAGTTTAAGTAGTGTATAAGTTTAGGGGCTCATGACCTCAGCAGTTTGGTCTCTTAGGAGTTCAGACACATTTGAATAATTTTTGCTGTGTCGTTGTGCGAACCGAATCACCTTGCCCAAGTCGCGCCGTGTTCTGCCCTTGCTGGGAGTTCTGAATCCCACGTCACAGTTCTTTGCATTAAGCACCCTTCAACAATGCAACGACCGCATTAAATGCCACTGTTCATCACGGAATTCTTAAAGTCATGTTCACACATTCCTCCAGTTCACTGTTATCTGTCTTACACTGTGTTTATTAGGCAATTAATTACTGCCACTGTCCACCTGATCCTTGAAACTGTGGCACGGATTGTCCCTGTTGTGTATTCATTCTTCTATTCGTCTATTCAGTGTAACGGACTATATCCCTCCAGTTTCTCCCTTTCTGATGTTTTTGATTTAATTATTTGAAAGCGTCTCTCCTGTGTTATATTTGGTCTAATACAAAAATCCGACTGGAAACGGCTGCTGCAGCCATGTGGTATTGTTTCAGATGTTAGGGCGTCCGCCCCTGGTACCTAAGTCGTCAGCGCTACGGACTGTCATACCTAACGGCCCGGGTTCGATTCTTGGCTGGATCGGAGATTTTCTCCGCTCAGGGACTGGGTGTTGTGTTGCCTTTATCGTCATAATTTCATTCCCATCGACACGCAAGTCGCCGAAGTGGCGTCAAATCGAAAGACTTGCACCAGGCGAACGGTCTACCCGATGGGAGGCCCTAGCTACACGGCATTTCCATATGTTAGGGCAACAAGATGTCTTAAAAATCCGTCCGGCAATGATAGTAACAAACATAGGAGCCTGTGGCGACAGCAAGGGCCACATTACACCTTTAGGTGAAAAAAGGTGTCACTATATAAGCCTTCATAAAATGCAGATAGTTCGTATATATTATTTTCTCTTTCACCTAAAAATTTAGGGGCGATCCGTTATAATAAATAGATTAATAGTGTGTAAGCGGCAGTTCTTTATGAATAACAATGGTTTTGGTAAAAATTCAATTTCTCCTAGAGTGGCCACTTGACCCCAAAACGTCCCCTACTCATAATGGCAATTCGACATTAATTTTCTATTAAAGCAGGTTCCAAGTGAATGGGTGGTTGTTCAAAGGTATCTAAGTAATATTTTTCACTTTTTGAGAGAATTACATTTTCGCTGTCTATAAGGATATACACACGATTGAGTGTCAGAAAGTGTCTCAGTCGAGTTTTCTTTCTCGGTGTTACAGCCAGTCTTTTTTCCTGAAATGTGTGTCCAAAGATACCTAAGACAGTGACACTGGCCCCTTTTAACACTCAGCCTTTGATGACACTACAAATGATGAAGATACGTGAACATATAAGCTCATTCCTTGGCTACAAAACGCACTACGCATCTGATACAAACTTCCACGTATTTGTCATCTGAACTGTTCGTCAGAAACTGTATAGCTTGTATAATGTAAAATATCTTGGCATAGATGTCAAGTATGAGTTTTTTAATACATATTTAAAACAAAATTTTAAACATAAGTTCAGGAAACCACGAACTAACACTTGTTGCTTTTGTGAGGAAAAAATGTGCGAGTACGAACGTTTTTGTATTTTTAACACTAAAATAGCTTTAGCCCATTAGTACATCTACCATGAAGGTCAGCCCCACAAAGGACCCGATGAAGTTGCTTCATTCCTATTGGACTACATTATACACCATGTAACCGAGACAGTTACACCTCTTTTCAGAAAACTGTCCGCGGGCAAAACAAGAACCATACATTGTAAAGAGTCTGTCTTCCTTTTAGCGATACGAGCAGATTTAATACGATTAAACAGTTTTCTTTCCTTTCCGTGGACATTCATACAATCCATACGATCGAAAATTCGGCGTAATAAAACATCCCACTGGGACAGTGATTCCCAACTTTTCTGAGACTATTACCCCAGAGGAAATCAGATACTGGCTAGTACACAACTCCTTCCCCTCACCACCAACAATATTAGCGCCTAACTGAACTTTAGAATGAAAAAAAAAATTCCTCCCCGTCGTAGGTTTGCGTCCTCCCTCGGGCATTGGTGCTGTGTTGTCCTTAGAATAAGTTAGTCTATGTTAAAGTAGTGGGTAAGACTAGGGACAGATGACCTTAGCAGTTTGGTCCATTCGTAATTCATACACATTATGAAAGAATTTCTTTTGAAATCTTTTATTTTTGAAATAATGGAAATTAAGTGATATTTAGTCTCCGTAGATGTCTTATTAAACCTCGAAATAATGAGTCAATAATACGACTGGTACCGTTTAATTCTAACAACATTTTATTTATGTTAATAGAAAGAGGAAATAATTTTCAGGGCATCGCGAGTGCTATCAACAGTTCCTCCTCAGAAGAGAAGGCTAATTATATACATTGATAGTAGATACTTGTTACAAAATGCGCGTCCTCTGCAGCACTCCTCTCCTTAGTGACACCTAATTCACTCACATCCTGCAACCCTATTTTAAAATCAACAAAGTGAAAGGCTGTACACCATACCTCCCGCTTGTGTATCACTACGTTCGTCGACTCCTTATCCACGAAATGATACAAATTGGAAGATTTTAGGCTGCCAGTGCTTTGCGTCTGATCACTGCCGCACAGTAATGCTGTAGCTATTACATAAATACTGCTTTGTTATGGTCTTAATTAGATCGTTTATTCTAGCGAAGTGAGTAATGAAGCAGTTTCTGGTCCATTCTGAGAACTACGTACAAATCGGAGAAGTCATTTTCATGAGATATTTATGCATGTATGGTATCAATTTTATTGTCACAGATGAATGATACAAATTATATGTATAGTAGGTGGACTATGTGAGGAACAAGGAAGGTGTTGCTCATACACTCGTTTCGCAACCTGTAACCTCCATCACATTGCCTAACACGTTAATGGTAGTATTTGAAATTAAAAAGAAAATATAATTATTGGCAATTTATGGAATCAGTATTACAGTTTTACGAAATATTGATGATAATAATAATGATCTTCTGAAAATAGTTCAGTTTCGAGACCCAGACGCTAATGAATCCAATTCTTTTTTTTTTTTTACCCCTCCGAGAATTTAGTTTTACCCCTCAGGGGGTAATTACCTTCGGGTTGGAAACCACTGCACTAGGAAATGTGATCGTATCTAAACTCCATATTAAGTTTGCGAGCTTATAGCTAATGCTGAGAAAAAACTTCTATGGACAATTACCGCGGTAGAGACCGGCATGATCACTAGGTGTTCTGCTTGCTGGCGTACTTATTATAATAAGTTGTCGGTCTCTGTTGAAACCAGACGTCTTCCAAGACATGAAAGAGCGCAGTTTTCATTTCCTAATATCATTATTTTGAGTACGCTCGTGAACACAATAGTATTGCAAAACAATAGACGACATAAGATCACGTGGTTTTCAAAAACTGAATGTCTTTACCCTCAAGAAAACTACTGAAGAATGTTTAAATACTCAACAGACTTATCCACGGGGAAAAATGCTTTTCATAAATTGCGTAATAGAAGATTTAAATGAAGTTATGCCATATATTGTAGAAAAATACAAAGACTACGATCTACTTTTGCAGTGGCCAGTAGCTTCTTTTTCTCTCAATGATTATGAATAAGGTTCAGAAAAGCACGTCATTGTAATGTCATAATATTCAATAACTATTAATGAATTGTGTTTGTAATTTGCGCTATAGGGTATTATCCGTTATTTAATAAGAACATGTATTATTTTAAGCAAAACCATGCTTCAAATTTTATAGAGCGTTTAAAGACACCTAAGTCAAAAAATTAAAATATTTTTTTTCTAATTTCCTATTACGCACTACGCGTCGAAAACGTACATATTACAGGTCTATGTACATGTCTTAATGTGTAATTTTACCAAAGCACTGTTTAATAACATACAACAAAAATTAGTTTCTTTTGTTTTTCTCAAAATCATACAAAAGTGACTTAAGTACCTTTTAACAATCAGTCTTTCGAGAAGATTAACGTACGATTGTATGGGAAATTCGCACAGGCCAAGCTGTGTAACTCTTAAGAAATGATTATGCCTTTTCCCTGCGAGTATTATTATTATGGACTTTTCTGGCGACGGAGTAACTCCATTGCCCAACTCCATTTGACAAGGACTTCACATGCATCGTTTAATCATAACACTGTCACCCAAAAACATGGTGGACGACCATATTAACAAACGTAGTCCACACAGTGAAGGTCTTTGATTTTGGGACCAAACAGATTATTTTGATCTGGGACCTACGAGGCATATTGTAGCGGACCTACTACCGCATCTTGCAGAAGGATGACTGACTTGAAAAAAAAAATGCAAATTTCTTTCTTTCCCATCATTGATTACAGCGATGTTATCCTGGAATGTCATTCTCAGGAAATCTCGCTCGCTCTCTTTCTATTGTCTTATCAAGGGACACTGTTCCTTGTGTTTCTACCTGCTCTTAACGGTCTTGCCTGAACAACATGGCAGTAACGCTCTTTCTCATCAGGGTAAAACACTTTCTGTCCCACTTCATCTCTCAGCCATTATCTCGAAGTCTTTTTCAAAAAATGTTCAAATGTGTGTGAAATCTTATGGGACTTAACTGCTAAGGTCATCTGTCCATAAGCTTACACACTACTTAACCTAAATTATTCTAAGGACAAACACACACACCCATACCCGAGGGAGGACTCGAACCTCCGCCGGGACCAGCCGCACAGTCCTTGTCTGCAGCGCCTTGGAGCGGAAGTCTTTTTCAGCAGCAGGAACTCGTATCTTAAATATTCTTCCCCATTATATTAGAGGACGGATAACATCTCTAGTTTCACAAGACTGCCATGTCCTTTTCAGTAGCAGGAACCTAATTCTTGAATAATATCCCCCATTACATTAGACAACGAAATAACATCTAAAATTTCAAGAGGCAGTTAATGACATATTCACTGAAGCAACAATAATGACTACCTTTGTCTCTGTACTGTCTCATTACCCCTTTACGTCTTTTCTTCAACTAACTCTTCCTCATTTCTCGTGCTCTTAGGTAGTCTCCTTAAATTACCCTTTCCCAGAACTCGATATATCAGAAATTATCTATTTTGTGCATCTGTAAAATTTTCTAATAGCTACAACTACAATTATTATTATTATCGTCGCTATTATTACTATTATTATCATTATTATTAGTGTTATTATTACCATTATGATTCTTAGTGGCAGCAGCTGTAGCAGAAGTACTGCTATTACTATCTTCAACAGCTCTTTGTCAGTACTATTTATTCACATTTTCTCTACAGACACTCACATAATTTTATTACTAATTGTTATATTAAAATTATGGCTTAGGTAAATACGACATAAAATGTGTGCTGTATGTGTGAAACACTCGCTTGAAGTAAGAGAGGACATGAATGCACTAATATGAACAATGTAAGTAAGTAAATAAAGAAAAATGTGACAATTATGAGCTTACTGATATCGCCCTTAAGTAGTGAGTGGTTTCACGACTTTTTAGTAGACAATTCAATACGTTATTCTCAATGGGACGAAATCAACAGATGTAAAAGTAATTTTTGTAGTTCCCCAAGGGAGTTTTGTAGGGTCGTTACTGTTAGCGATAGTTATAAATAGTTCAGTGGATAATGTGGCAACTTCCATGACGCTGTTTGCACGAGATGCTGGTGTCTACACGAAGGTTGTAAGACTGTAGGGAAATGTAGGGATACTTGTTGAGGATGGCTGATTGGTGCAGTGCCTGGTAGTTGACCCTGAACGTAAATAAATATGTTATATTTGTGTGGAAGTACCAGAAGAGATCTATTACTGATCCATTAAATCGTTTCAAACAGTAAAAAACTAAAACACTTAGGAGTATCCATCAGGTGGGTCGTAACGTGGAACGAACACATAAAACTATTCTAGGGATTGTAAGTGTAAGATTCATTGGATCAATTTTTAGGAAATGTACTTCGTCCATGAAAGAAGTAAGCCTAAACAAAAGACTTTTTGCGCTAATTTTTGAGTATTTTTCATCAAGAAGAGCGACGTCTTGCTTCACAGGATAGTTTAGTAGGCGCGAGCGCGTAAAGTAGCTGCCCAACAAAATCTAATGGGAGTCGGTCACTACAAGAGAACTATTGTGTATCAAAGAGTGGTTTACTGTTCAAATTTCGAAAGTTTAGATTCCAAGAAGAGTCTGACGACGTATTACATACCTCCACATGTCTCATGAACTGACCACGATTAGAAAATCAGAGACATTGGGGCCATGCGGAAGTGTATTGATGCAAGTCCTTTGCATGCACCTTTCGCAAATGCAAAACGGTAGGGGGAAAATAATAGTGGTACCAGTGGTACCCTCCACGACATATCGTAATGTGGCTTGAGTAGTTCAGTTGTAGATGTAGAATGGGACGTATGATGTTAGTGATGTCCCGTGTGTTGTTTAACGTTCCCTGAGAAAATTAACCAGGGTTGATTAGTGCTCCAGTAGTTCACTGCTTGATATAGTGTAGTACATACTGGGTTCAACGCCAATGCCAAATGCACTGAACACAATGTTAGGTCGTCACCCCTCAAGTTTCGCCTTTCGCTACACGGTCGTATGAGGACTGTCGAGTCATGAAGTGTAAAAAGAAAACTGACAGTCTCGAGAATCAGCATAGAACAATACGTTCGTCAAGGAGCACTGTGGATGTGTCAGTGGCTTTTTACCCTAGAACACTAAAAGTGGGAAAATGTTACATTGCCACTGACCCATCATTAGGTTTATTACTTCACATTTTGTTGAAAGGAAGTCATAATTTATTGATTATGCATTAGTTTATTACAGTTATTAGATATCGAATGGTATGTTACGTGCGAAGTTAAGTACGAAATCTTATACCTTACTGCAATCACTCATTATGTAGTTCTTACTTCCCCCATAGCACTGCGATTTGAGTCCATGCGTTTACAACCATCTATCAGTTTCATACGCAAGAGATTTTGAGGACTTCTTTTTCCACGCGTATGGTGCTGTCATGGACAGTTCCGAAGGCTAATGAAACAGGAACGGTATCGTGCAGAACCAGGACACTGAGCGCGTGCACGTTCCTTGGACATGTCTATTATAGTGAGTAGTTCGTTAGAAAGTCTACTCAACCTACTATGAACGAAGAGTGTGGCGTTGCTCAGATTCTGATGGCAGAACGAGTTGTTTTCTTCGACACCGCTCTGGGATAACTGATACGTCTACTGACTTATGTCGCTCCTGTCAGTAACAATCTCATAGCAAGTCAGACAAAGTTTTTGTACTCGCTCATTCCGTGGTTCGTATTTCCCCCATAGTAAGAGGGAGCGGGGCAAGAAATTACCGAGCTAAGTTGTTCCGAATGAGATAACTCAGTGAGGGAAAGAGACATGAATTCCAAGTAAACACGTCGTGGAATGAAACGCCATAGAGCACCGACGGCAGCCATCGTAAACAGGCTAGTGGTCACCGGAACATCGGAACGACAGCACGTGTATCGCTGGTTCACGTAACGAAATATTTTCGTATTTGGTATTTTTGATCTATCTCAAGAATTTTAAAAAGTAGTCTTTAGTGTTTCAGTGTTTTATTGTAAGGATTTATCTACAATTTTGGTACACAATGCGTAAATTACCTAAGTATCGTAACGTAACCAATATCTTGCGTTTCTTTCAACATGTGTGATTGAGGTTAGATGTTCCGTTTTTCGGGGCACGCTGTGATCTCGAAACAACTTGCCCCAACTCATTTGTGCCACCAATGGAATATAAATATCGTAATTTTTTTCTTTTGTAGTATCAGGACGTGTACCCGAAAAACAACAAGAGGTTCTGTGTCACAGGAGTTGATGCAAAAAGCAGCAGATGCAGTTCTCAACGATGGCTGGAAAATAAAAACTGTTGCCAAAGTATTATATATTTGTCATATGACTTTATACAGATTTGTCAAAAAACTAAGATCTGGAGTAGAAAATATTGCGACTGGTTACAAAAAAGTAAGATTGGTCTTTATTGAAGAACAGGAAGGTAAGTAAGCAGAATATCTGTTGCAATGTGCTTGAGTTTTCTATGGTCTTCTGCCAGAAGAAGTCAAAAAGTTAGAGTACAAATGTGCACTGAAATTCAGTGCTCGCAATATTCCACCATCGTGGCACGAAATTAAGAAAAGCTGGTCCAGACTGGCTGACTGCTGTTTTTAAAAAGACATCGTCACCTGTCAATAACAACAACGGAGTCAACGAGTGCCATCAGGGCGACATCATTTAACAAACACAATGTTACTGAATTTTTTACAATGCTGAGCACAGTGTTGGATAAATATAAATTTCTACCTTCAAGAATACATAATTTAGATGAAACAGGTGTTCTCACAGTGCTAAAGCTGAGGAAAATTTTTGCCAAGAAGGGAATGAAGCAAGTTGGAGCCATAGTATTTGCTGATCGAGGGACATTGGTTACAGTGGAATTGGCAGAAAATCCATTAGGTCCTTCAGTTCCTCCCATGTTTATTTTCCCAAGTCTGAAATACAACGATTTGTTTTTAAATGGCGGACCACCGGAATCTCTAGGCGCAGGGAACAGTTCGGAATGGATGACAGCTACAGAGTTCGTGAAACATATGGATCATTTTATCAAACATACTAAACTATCACCTGCAGATCCGATTTTGCTGTTGCTCGATAGTCATCAATCTCATACTGATATCAATGTGGTGCAAAAAGCGGAATCTAACTGCATTATAATGCTGTCATTTCCGCCTACAGCCAATGGAATAATTACACCTTTCTAAAGCTATTGTGCAAAGGCACAGGACAATTGGCTATGCAATAATCCTGGCACGACAACGTCGCTATATGAGATCCCAGAAATAGTTGGATACACACTACCTCGTGCAGTGACTCCCATAAACGTAACGAGCTCTTTCAGAAAAGCTTGCATCTGGCCTTATGGCCCCACCTTCTTTTTACAGAAAACGTCTATGCTCCATCGTATGTTACAGATTGCCCTTTAGCATTAGTAACAGCATCAGGTGTGGTTTTAGGCATTTCAGATGACATCATCACCAGTAGGTTGGAAGCAGTATCAGAGACTGTTACTAGTATAGACGGTAATGCATCTGAAATTGTAAACATTAGTACAAATATAAGAAATTATGGATGTGCCAGGGCCATCAGGGGTTGTTAATCTCTCTGAATCTTCTGTTGTGATAGAAGAACATCTCGCAGATCAAGTCCCTTTCTCTCCAGAAGCAGTACGTCCTTTTCCGAAGGCATCGCCAAGGATTGGAACAAACAACAGACGTCTTAGAAAACCCGCATTTTAACAGATACTCCAGTAAAATGAACCTTAGCAAAAGAGCAAAGCAAGAGAAAGAAAGTGAACATCAACAATGAAAATGTGAGAAAAAAATAAAGGAAAAGGGAAAGGTAAAACAACACAAAGAAATGGAAAAAGAGGCAAAGGGAAGGGGAAGTCTGTTAAACGACACGTTTTACAAACGAATAGTGAAAGATCTGAGAGTGAAGAGGACAGTTTAGAGTATTGTTGTCTGGCGTGCGGTGACAGTTATTCTAATTCATGTTGTAGGGAAGAATGGGTTCAGTGTCAAGAATGTAAGAACTGGGCCCACTCCAGATGTAGGCAGAATCAAGCGTTATTGTAATATATCTTCTGATGATTAATTAATTATAAGTATATGTGTTTTCTGCCTATGACGGAAATGTGATACATATTTTCAGCCTAAGACAAGGCCAATGTGATTGAATGATGAAGGCTGAGTAGTTACCAGTTATTTGATAAGCTGTTATAAGCTGTTAATTACTAAAGGATTAACAATTGTTTAAGTACAAGCTATGGTTACTTGTTATTTTTATTCATTTATCCACACGTCAAGTTCCGTCTGACCAAATTGAGGAGCTAATCTCCAAGGTCATTGAAAATGTCGGTACATGAAATTATAACATAAAAGTATTAACAGATAAAAATAAAATGTTTATGAACTTGAAAAAAGTAAATCCATAAGCTTAAGTAAACGCAATCAACAACACAACAAGAATCAGCTTAATTTTTCAAGAACTCCTCGACAGAATGGAAGGAGTTATCCATGAGAAAACTCTTCAGTTTGGATTTGAAAGCACCTGGATTACTGCTAAGATTTTTGAATTCGAACGGTAGCTTATTGAAAAGCGATGAAGCAGTATACAGCACACCTTTCTGCACAAAAGTTAAGGAAGTCCGATGCAAATGCAGGTTTGATTTCTGCCAAGGATTAACTGATTGAAAGCTGCTTATTCTTGGAAATAAGCTAATATTGTTAACAAGAAATGACAGTGATGAATATATATATATTGAGAGGCCAATGTCAAAATACCCAGACTCGTGAACAGGTTTCGACAAGAGATTCGCAAACTTACACCCCTAATTGCCCAAACCCCTCCGTTTCTAGGTCAAAAATATCCTTTTAGAATGGGAAGAATTTTAATACCATACGACATAACCGAATGAAAAAATGCAAAGTAGACTAATTTTCGTGTCGAACGATCCACTCACTTCAGATACCGTTCGAATAGTAAAAATGGCAACATTAAGTCTTTGAAAAAGATCCTGAACTTGGGCTTTCCACGACAGTTTACTATCCATCCGAACACCTAGAAATTTGAATTGCCTAGTTTCACTAATCGTATGCCCATTCTGTGAGATTAAAACGTCAGATTTTGTTGAATTGTGTGTTAAAAACTGTAAAAACTGAGTCTTACTGTGAATTAGCGTTAGTTTATTTTCTACACGCCACGAACTTACGTCATGAACAGCACTATTGGAAACCGGGCCAATGTTGCACACAACATCCCTTACTACCAAACTAGCGTCATGAGCAAACAGAAATATTTTAGAGTTACGGTACCTGTAATACTATAAAAAATAAATAATAAAAATAATAAATAATTAAAAATATAAATAAGGAACAGGAGTGGCCCCAACACTGATCACTGGGGAACCCCCCACTTGACTGTACCCCACTCAGACCACACATCACTGCCATTCTCAACATTGTGCATCATGACCTTATGCTGTCTGTTGCTAAAATAAGAGGTAAACCAATTGTGAGCTACTCCCCGTATTCCGTAATGGTCCATCTTCTGGAGCAATATATTGTGATCAACACAATCAAATGCCTTAGTTAAATCCAAAAATACGTCTAGCGTTGGAATCCTTTTGTTTAACCCATCCAGTACCTCACACAGAAAAGAGAATATAGCATTTTCAGTTGTTAAACGACTTCTAAAGCCGAACTGTACATCTGATTACAAATCGTGTGATATAAAATGATCAATTATCCTTACATACACAGCCTTTTCAATAACTTTGGCAAACACTGATGGCATAGATATAGGTCTAAGATTGTCTATATTATCCTTTTCTCCCTTTTTATAAAGCGGCTTTACTACTGAGTACTTTAAGCGTTTAAGAAACTGACCGTTCCTAAAGGAAAAATTACAAATATGGCTAAATACAGGGAAAACATGTGCAGCACAGTACTTTAATATTCTACTAGGCACTCCATCATATCCATGAGAGTCTTTAATCTTCAGTGATTTAATTATTGATTCAATCTCCTCCTTGTCTGTATCACAGAGGAGTATTTCAGACATAAATCTCAGAAAGGCATTTGCCAAAAACGTTGTATGATTCCCTGCAGAAACTAAATTTTTATTTAATTCACTAGCAATGCTCAGAAATTGATTGTTAAATACTGTACATGTATCTGATTTATCAGCAACAGAAATATTTTTACTACGAACTGACTTTATATCGTCGACCTCGTGCTGCTGACCAGACCTTTCCTTCAGAATTGACCACATGGTCTTAATATTATCCTGTAAACTAGCTATTATATTTTCATACCACATTCTCTTGGCCTTTCTAATAACATTTTTAAGCACCTTAAAATTATATAACACACATGTTTACCTGATGATTCGTACGACATTGTTGATTATTACTTAAATAAACAGACATGGTTTAATCATTTATTGTTTTTTCTTTCACACGTGAGATATTTTGAGGATTTCTTTTTCTACGCATATACATTGCGTAGTAAGTACACTCTGCCATGAATTTTTTTAGCGATTTACGCAGTTATACTGTAGATGTTTATTCTGAAGTGCTGCCAATACAGGTCGACACACAAAACGATTTTTGCCAGCTAAATTCGTTCATGGTAGTTTGGACTAAGAAGAAACATTACCAATTATACGATAAAAATTTCTGAACTGCGTAGACTGGTGATATACGAGGTAAACCCGAACTCCACCGACAAAATTTCAGAGGTTGTTCAGGAATGTTTAATGAGTATTTGGTTTTAAGGGAGCAGCAGTCTCCGTTGTGTCGATACAGAGGAATGATGCAAGCATGATTTATTGTGTTTGTTACCCTAGTTACCATAGTTTCTGTGAAAATTCCTTCACAACAATGAAGAAGCTTGAAATATGCAATCGTTATAAGATGCAGACTACCAGGTTCTCGCGAGCTCGTATGTACGGATGTAGAAGAGCTGTGATTTTGTTTCCACCGTTTCGCGAACAACACAGTGTAAAGTAACTTTGATGCTCTTTTACTGAATCCAGTGAACCCATATGCATGATGCACATCGAGTAACTTCTCATCATTAAATCCATCCACACTGCTGTGTGTTACCATTAACGTGCAAGTAACGAGGCTGGTAAAGAAACCCGAGATAGAGCCGCTCAACAGAGAAGCAGTGAACACAAGTTTGAGGGCGAAGGGAAAAAGAGGCGTTGCCGTTCTCAACAGCAAATGTTGCAAGTCAAAGGGACCAATTTATTTCCAAAAGGAAGACACACAGCGCATACCGTTAACATTTGACCTTCTCTGAATTCATATTGAATGTAACTACTCTGCAACTATCCACTCGGGAAGACGGGTATCTTACACCAAACATTCAAAAAATATTCCTGAACAATCTGCGAAATACTGGCGGTGTAACTCTTGTTCACTTTGTATAATGCGAATTATTTCTCGTACAGCAGAATCGGTATAAATTTTCATTGTGAGAAACGTTTCATATTTGGAACTGTATGGCAGAGTGTTGACTTACTGTTTAAATCAGCGTGATTTTTTCTTCTGAGGCTGCTTCGTGCCCAAGAGACAGTATTCAGAGTTCCGTCGAGGCCAGGAAGGTCGCCTGGCGGCGGAAGTGTGTGAGGCAAACAACACACGTGCTGGGCGCCCAGCCACATGTGGTCCCCCGCCGCAGTCACTCATTAAGAACGACAACGTGCTCCCCACACCCTCCGTAGGCTTCTCATAATCTGGCGACGACGACACTATATTTTGCGATCTGGCTTTCATATGGATGAAATGTGTTGTAAACCCAGATATTTCAACGCGCGAAGTCATAAATACTATTTACCGCTCTTCCAATTAAACTCACTCCATAAATGCAGTTCACTAATGCTCCCATAGCAGAGATAGATATGAATTTGTGAAGTTTGTGAACTGGTAATGGGCTGAAGTCAGTTCTGACTAAACAAAATTGTAATAATGAATCTAATGGCTTTGTTTAGACACCGAACACTGAAAGTTTCATAACTAAAAATTTCACTGTTTCTCGAGATAGCAGAACTAGAATGACACGTAGAAAATTTACTCGCTATTCTAGCTCCTGACCAACTGCCCTACTATAAACTGAATTCCATTTGACGAGTTATACATACGTATCTTCCTCCTTGAAACCAAGCACCAGTAGCATTTCTGAAAACAATCTGAAATCAGCAATTGTAATGAATAGGGTTACTTTCGTAGGTATTAATTCAGACACAGCATACAATATTTTTAATTATTTTTATCTTCTTTATTACTATTTATATGTTACCACCTTCTTTTGTGCATATACGTACGGAATCTTTATAGCACCGAAGCTCTGAGTTCAACGCACCAATCTTTTGCGACATTTCTGTATGGAGGCCACCACAAGAGAAAGAGATCGATTTTGTTTTTAAATAAGCATCGTTAACAGTTGGGCACCAGAAATATATCTACTCGTCTACATATCTCTGTTTTATCTACTTCTTAGTCAATATATATTAATTTCTGATTTTAAAGTTGTTAACATCGATCATTTTGAACTCGACAGCTGATTACTAGTAATACTAATGATTAATGAGAACCAGCACGACTCTACTGTTTAGCTTTTATTGTCTCATTACCGATTTCGTTTGATAGTGTATTCAGCGGGCCCTGTAGCATGCACTTACGCACGTTCTGTCCGCCGTGCCCCTGCCAGGCGTTCGGCAGAATGTTTGACCAATCTTCATTTGCCTCTAACGTTACATAAGACAGCTAGGCCTCTTACATTATGGTAGCAGCATGACCTGGCAACCTGATGACGATGCAGTGAACTGAACCTGTTCGACACAACAAATATGTATCAGTACAGCTGTGGATATCGTTAATCATTACTATGAAATTTTTATGTTGCACGAAGAAACGTAACTGGTACAAGTGACAATTCAATGTTACTCAATCCAGCACGCCGATAGCTGCACCATGCAACGAAGTGACTGAAACTGGAATGAGCACGTAAAACGAATTTTAAGGGAAGCAGACACCAGGTTGCGATTCTCTGGGTGTGCCTTAAATAAAATGTAGCTTGTACACGAAAGAAGTGGCTTACAACAAACTTGTTCGGCCTATTCTTTTGTACTGTCCATCGGTCTGGAAAATTTCCATGTTGGGTTACTGAGAGAGACAGAGAAGTTTGAAAGAAGAAGAGGTGCGTTTGATGATGAGAATGTTTAATCGTCACAGTGGCGTTACAGAGATGTACAGGAGACCACAATGGTAGATGCTACAAAAGTTGAGAGAACCGGCTTTTGAAGCTGACTGCAGAACGATTCTACTGCCACCAACATACATTCCGCTAAGGACCGCGAAAATAAGAAACGAGAAACCAGGGCTAGTACGGAGGCATATAGACAATCGTTTTTCCCTCTCTCTATTGGCGAGTGGAATGGGAAATTAAATGACTAGTGGTGGAAAAGGGTATCTTCCCTCACGCACCTTACGGTAGTTTGCGAAGTATGTATGGAGATGTAGATGTAACTAAACAAACATTCACATTTCAGTTATTGTGACGGTGAAAGTGTCGGCATCAGTTTCTGCAAAAACTACTTCGATAACACATTTCAGAGGAAGCCTTCCGTCTGCCTTGCGTATTAAGAATCTGCAGTGATCAATATGGTTTACTGTTTGACCATCTATTTCTGTTTATCGAGAATTCCGTATCGGAAAGTGGATGCATTGCATTTTATTGCAGTAAAGTGATAATCTGGTCTCTGAAATCCATATGCTCTTGTTACAAATTACTCTACTATTCAGACACTTGAAATTATATCCAACGTCTTCGGCAAAAACAGTTGTGTCATGTGAAATGATATTTCTTTTAGAACCAACTGTTTTCATTTGTGGCTTATGACAGATTTTGAGGGTGTTCCTGATTAGGTGTTTTGCTGTCTAACTTATAGAAGAATAAATAGGAGAAATATTTATTTAGATAGTAAACACAAGATACAGTACTCTCTCTACGGAAATTTGGACAGTTTATTTAATTATTTTCCAGATATACTCAGCAACGAGCTATAATGGTTTAAATAGCGCATTATTTCTTTCTGTACATAGCTGAAATACACTGCCTGGCAGAAAATATTGAAGCATCCAGAAATTATATACAGACGTCCATGTAAGATGTCAATATAACGTCGTACATCATCGACAGATATGTAAATGATTAGAGTTCCTATTGTTTGTGACAGAAAAAACGGCCACGATAGTGCATTACTGTCGTTCATCTATAGTGTTGTTAGAAGAACTGGAAGGGAATGTAATGCGCGTGAACAGGGACAGATGCTGAAAGATCACTGTGAAGGACACGGAGATGCCCTGTTGCTAGTGTGCCACATCTTCATAAGCACCAGACGGAGTCTGAAAGTGGCTTCATTTTGGGTCTCCGTCTGACCTACTGATCGAATCGTGCAACATTTAGATTGGCGGCGCACTCCGTTGTGACTGGAGCCTGACGTTGGTATCCACGGGAACTTGAGGCAGGCATACTTATCGTCAAGGTTCCGGTGGACCTCGTCTAACCATCACAAGAGAGGATCGCCGTATTGTGCACCACATACATTGCAAACCTTTACATCTGCATCTGACATGCGAGGAAACATACTTAATTCCGTGCAGGATTGTGTGTGATCCCACAACATCGGTCGGAGACTAACAGCATCCAGGTTCGGGAATTACTTTCCCATGTGTAGGCTACTCTTGACACCAAATCACAAGCCCCTCAAAACGCAGTGGTGCAGTCACTGGGAGGCAGCGTGCACTGCTGATGAAAGTAGTCTCATTGTGTTCAGTGATAAGTCGCTTTTATGACCATCGTCGGCACGTATGGCGGTAATCTGGGCGGAGGTTCTACTCTCGCAATGTTTTTGAGAGACATAGCTGTGTCACTCCTGGAGTTATGCGTTGGGAGGAATTGGATGTGACTTCAGGACACGACTGGTAGTGACTGAAGGAACTCTAGCAACACAACGATACGTCACGGACATACTGCGTCCTTATATGCTATCACTGATGCGGCTGTATCGTGCTGTAAGTTTATGACAGTACAACGCTTGTCCACATGTGGCACCCGTCTCTATTAACTGTTTTGTGATGTTAACGTTCTTCCGTGGGCAGAAACATGGTTAGATCTCTCCTCGACAGAGCAAATGTGGAACCGACTCGGACAACACTGTTCGCGTGCCAGTATCCACGACATCAAGGATCATTCACAAGTGTTTTGGGGCAGCGTGCATCGGTAGAGGATACAACGACCGTATGAGAACCTTTTCAACCGAATCAGGAAACGCAGCCACGCCAGACGGGTGTTGCAACGTCATACTGATAAATGAACTCATACTGCCAGAATCTTTGTAAGTGTGACTCGATAATGTAATCACTGAAATAACAAGTATTTTATTTGATCCAACTCTTTATGAATCGGTTTCAATAAAATTTCTGTCAGGTTTATTTGCGGAGTTAGTAAGGTTTAGACTCTGAAGCGTTAGTGTCAGATTCTATACGTAACTGGCGGTGTTCAGATGGATGTTCTGCTGGCGAAATGTTCATTTATGTGGTATGCCCTAACGAGTAATCATTTTCCTGATTTCACAATTCTATGCGTCTTCTAATCGATACACGAACGAGATGGAAGGTAGCTAGTGTCATAGAGCGAGATGTTTTCTTGATGTACTGTTTGAAGTCATTTTCGGTTGGGTTGTAGAATGTATCCTTACACTGCCTGTCTGACCGTAACGCACACGCAAACGAGGTTCGGTCTGGCATAGATATTGATGTGGAATGAACAAGGTTTACACATCTAACGAGTACATTTGCATGCGGCTGACGTTCAGCGAATGCCGAAACGATGCTAATTAAATGGATAATGCCGTGAGGTATCCTGGTCGATGATCTCCATCAGTCTGCGCTGACCCACAAAAAACCCTTGGGGGTAAGGCGAGGGAGTACGTCATGTGAATCGTCAAAGGAGGTAGTAAATTAATGTGTGATGTAGAATCCCTGGATACGAACTAATGAGCTGTGCTGATATTCGAGAAAAATGTTGTCTGTGGAGGCGAAACGGTAACAGACTAAACCAGAAAATGGTGAGAATATGGAATTGCTTATTTTAAATGCAGCGCGCTAGAAACCTCATACCAGCTTACGAGAAGTTGCTGCAGTAATTTGTATCAGCTCTTGATCTGTGTGGCGAATAGTGGATGGTCACAAGTTTCACTTGTACAGGAGGTGAATGTGAAAAATTTCAATCAGGGAGTTTCTTTCTGCGAATGGGCCTTGAGTAGTTTCACTCTGGACGCCTTTAAAAGTGTTATGCTCTATGATCAACCAACATTCACAAATTATGGTACAGTGAACCGTCATAATGTGCATTACTGATCCACAAAAGACTCATGGAGGAAAAGGTGACGGGCATGTCTTCTCAATCGTCAAACGAGGTAGTAAATTAATGTGTGGTGTGGAATCCCAGGAGATGAAGTCATCGTTCACACGACTTCGCAGGTACTGTGACAGTTGTTATTAATCTACCTTTAATAGCAGACAATTCAGGTTATCTCCTTGAAAATGACAGTATAGATTTTAGAGGCTGTATCTAGATGTAGCACGATGTTCACGTATCCAGTCATACGCGTTATTATGAGCAAGGACTAAACAACCTATTACCTGGGAGATAGTTTGGAAGACGTTGTCCTCTGAAATGGTCTACATAGTCTTTTTTTTTTTTTTTTTTTTTTGGGCCGATGGATAGCTACAGAATAGGGTTTGTGTCACCGAAAGAACAACTCCAAATTACTTCAAACAATGCATCGAGGAAGCTTGTCACTCAGTGACATCAGCATCTTTACACTTCTTCTGTAGTTCATTTAGAAGTGAAATTCAATTGTATATTCAGGAAAATGGACACACGTTTGAACATCTCACTTGCATGAACATCCCACCACCAGAACATTTTTCTAAGCATAGCCGTTTATTTACATCGTGTTGCATCTATAACACTGCAACTGGTTTTACGCAGCTTGTACAATCAAATACCAAGTTTGGCTTATTACGTACTATGTCCCAACAGAACAAAGTAGTCCTGGCACGGAAAAGCCACGTATAACACTAAGGTCTGTGTGCTACTGTTTATACCATAACCTCAAAGCTGGCGGCAGTTCGTATACTGAAATTATTTTTTTATTCAAGCAATTATAGTATAAAGAAGCAGACCAGTGTTACGCTCTGAGAGGAATTTTGTTAAGTTGACCGTGTTGTACCTAATGGAGGTGGCTTATCGGAAGTGACAGTCAAAATTACATAAATATTTAAACAGTAACAAACAATATTTTACTTATCTACACTGTTCAAATAATAAAGAAAACGGTCGCCAGCCTAATTAGGCAAGAGAATGATTGACATTCTTGTTCAAGAAAATAGGTATGAATAACTTTAACGGACAAACACAACCTATACTTTGCCACACTCAAGTGCAATGAACTCTAGCACCTGAATACAGTATGTTCACGTTAAGGTAGGAACTACCAGATTAGAACAAACTGTTTGCATACATGTAACAGATAACCAAAACACACTATTACCTTGAGGACTTAGTCAAACTGAATGGTCTCAATAACGTTACTATTCATTTTCAGTGTAGAATCGTAAATTAGACATTGGTTTAATATTACTTTTCAAACAAATTCCTATCTAACATGAAGTATGGATATGGTCCACAGCAAATTTAGTTACTGTGCATAGATTAAGTCTTTCACTACTGAACACCTTTCTACTTAGAATGAAAATTAAATGGAATTCACTAAGAGATTACTTCTCACTGTCTTTTGAAAAAAGAAATTATTGTTTTCATAGATAGTGATCTCTCTATTAATCGTTATCTAGCGTGGGCACAATAGACAAACTGTTGATCCTGTTACACCATTAATATGCTATTTTAATACACAAGAAAAGCCCAATATTGTACAGAATTTCACTTGAATAGCAAGAGTAATTGAAACTTGCTATAGTCAAGTAACTTTGTGTATTTGAACTACTTTCATTGGGGGGGGGTCCTTAATCTGGACCAATGTAGCAGAGAATACTAAACACCCTTTCAATACACTAAAGAAAGAAGCCCTTAACAAGTATGAACATGTAACCTCCAACAGTATTGGTTCTCAACTCTTACTGCAGTAGAACACAACTTGCTGTGGTTAGCTCACCTTTGGTTGATTTTCAACAGACGGCGCTGTGATCATTTATTAAGCAAACTTTATAAGCCGCAGTTTTGAGAACTTTCATTTTAGAAGTTGGCAATAAAATTTTAATAAGCAGTTTTAATAGAAAATTTATTTTCAGCAAGCATTATTTACTATATTACTCAGATCTTCTAAAACACTGAGCTTTAATGTTCTTTCAATAAGGACACTCGGTAATCACTTAAGCATGGGAAGGAACTTAAGTGGTTGTGTGACTAGGGATAAAAAATCAATTTAGGTATAAGAGTTCGAGTAGAAGTTACCCTATATTTGTCCACACTAAAACATCCAATGAGCTGATCCTTCACCATACATTTCTACTATTCCTTGGTTCCTTTTCAGTGATTGCGCAATGTGGTGGCGATTGCATGTTTGTAGGTGGATTTGCAGGTAGAATTGCTGGACTCTTTCACTTCTTGGTGGCGATGATATATATCAATTCCAGAATAGTTCCAGCTCTTTATCCATCCATCCGAGGCATTGGAAAGCGACACGGAAAACCTCTCTCGGCACCAGCACTATATACAACTTTTACATGAGCAGTTGACAGTTTGGTAGCTCGTCCCCGACTGACTTTGTTCCATCTTTCTACCTAGGCCAACCACAATTTGCGCGCGCTACACCGTTCCGTTCCCGAGGGGAACCACAACGCCTTTTACATACAAAATAACTAAGAACCCTAAGTGAAGGTCAGCAGCTTACATAACAGCAAACAAACATTTTCAATGAAACGGAGCATTTCCATATATTGGTTGTTCTACACAAAGTTATTTAAATAAAATTATTTAATTTTAAAGGTAACCAAAGAGATTATATGAGGAAGATAAAAGATCATTTGCTCATATTGTGCATATTACCGAAATTACACTTCATTACAGTATCGAATTAATCATACACTAATTACAGAAGTTCAACGGTGGGATGTTGAACAAAACAGAAAGCTAAATGAATCAACAAAAGGTATGTAGTGTCTTAGCTATGGTGTTACACATCCACCTTTGCAACTAAGTCTGTGACAGGTATCTGACGGAACTATGAATATGTAGCAGCTCCATGCATTCTCTGGCTGCGACCAGAATTAAAAACAAAACATAATAACGTTCAGTATAAAAATTTCCAGTTAGGAATAACAAACGCAGATGTTGACGGAATACATTACATATCAGGTGGACGTACAGAGTGTTAAAACTTTTGATGTAAGAGGAGGATGAGTGCAACGTAACGACGCTTCAGTTTAAAGGTGTCCAGAATAAAAGGAAACCTTAAGGACCTATCGCCAATCACTTACAAAATTTGAAAACTGATTGAATGAGCGATAGTGCTATCACTAAATAAAGTTGATTCAAGCCTAAATATACGTGCCATGAATTTTCATTGGAAATTCCACTCTAATAACGGATGACAGGATGAAGCTTCGGAAGTTTCTGGGGCTCAAATACAGTTAAGGAATCCACTAGATGGAATTTATTAAACTATTTCGGAATGCGTTCTGCAGATTATTTCTGGAGAGACCGGAGAGAAACTTTCCTATGAGCTACAAATGGGATGACACACATACGCGAGTAATACGCGTCGCACATAGTCTTAACAGTTTCAGGCTTCGACATTGCGTTTCGCAATAAATATAGGTCACGCTAACTGCAGCGAATTGTGACGTCAGCCTTGTTTACAAACCACATAATTATACACGAAACGATGGGTCCTTCAGGGAATTTCTCGAGAGGTACTGGTAGCGGAACGCTTGATAAGATGACCCGATTAAAGCTTGTAGCTATTTTGTTAAAATGAGTTACCGTTGGCAATGGAGATAAATTTTTCTTTAACCCAGCATGAAAATAGTGTAGGTGTTTATCTAATAGTTGATTGCCGTGAGGCATTAAAAAAAGAACAGCGGGAGCGGGACATGGACAACAGTTACGAATGAGTCAGCAATCAGATTAAAAGCGTAGGCGTTTTGAAACACAAGAGGGCAGCCTCAACAGTAGCCGAAAAACTGAAGATAATTTCGGACCAGACTTTCTATGAAACCAGCGAATCGCAGGATCCCACCAAACTTGACGTGATACAGCATGAAGCTGATTGTGGCCTCAAGGTAGATTCTTTGCCTGACAAGGATTCCACAGCAGAGGACATATTGATGCCTTTTATAAATATCTAAGCATGTGGGATTAATACTGACCAAGTGCTAGACCCTGGCGCACAACAGAACGCGGTTGCGGAAAGTATATTCATGTACGTGGAGCAAAGAGAGAAATATATATGAAGATGGTATATGTTCTTTTGGATATGTCCGAAAGAACCATCTTCTTCTGTGCGGATGCACTAACAGTGCCCGAACTCGTACGGAAATCGACAGTAAAGCCGCAAGTAATGAGTATAATGGGCAGGGGCACTATGAATATAGTGCGGGACAATATGCTGCGAATGTGGGTCTCACGGGAGGCGTGCCAGAGATTAATCCCTGCACTCCCACTATCCTCTGTGTCCTCGGTGGCTCATATGGGTAGACCGTCTGCCATGTAAGCAGGAGATCCCGGGTTCGAGTCCCGGTCGGGGCACACCTTTTTAACTAACCCCGTTGATTTATATCAAAGCCTGTATGCAGATAGGGGTAATCATTTCATTGTAAAGAGAGATGTGGTCGTGTTTTCTCGGAATAGTATCTGTGTGGGTAATGCTGTTGGCAATAACAGCCTAGAAATAAGAGCTCAACTGCTGTCAACGTTAATAATGGAAGAGTATTAAAATAGCATTTACATACTGAAAACCTTAAGTTTGGAACTTATATTGGAAAGCGATTGGCTAACGGAAGTGGCGTGTGAGTTAGAGTATGTTCAAGGATAGTGACTTACTGTAAAGTATATGTTGATGTCAGTAATGTGATCGTTGTGGGGATTGAATTCGCGGATGATAAGGGCACAGCGAGTCTCGATTTCGGAAGCAGACAAATACAGAATTAATCATGAAACAGAAGATGTCACTCAAACCAATGCTATAGGTACGCTGTGCTTGTAGATGGAAGACTTGATAGACTTGATAATAGCAAAAGAGGAAGAACGTGATGAAATATTATGTTAATGAGGCATTTTCACCAAAAAACCAGGACCTGCAAAAGCCTATGTTTCCCAGTTAAAGCTCTGAATAGCATGAATTAGGAGTAAAAGTGATCCTAATCCAGCAGTAAAGAGGAAGTCAGCTGGTGATGAAATTCGCCGTATCTTAAATAACGCTCTCATAGAGCGCTGTGAGAGTGGATATGCTGCCAGAATCGACATCGATGCAAGAGACGTAAATGGTATTATTTTGCTACAAAGATATTAGTCTGAAAAACTAGAAGGTATTCTGCAAAAATTTACAAGCGTTAAAGATTTAATAATTTTGGGCTCCGATATACGCACATTGTACCAAGGATAAGGAAAGAAATCACTGCAAAACATTGAGACATGTGTGTGCTGTATATTAATTAGTTCGACATCTTAGGAAGGGTACAACAACATTCTAAAATAAGGTTTCCTTAAACTTTTTGGAAATCTGAAGAAGTCATAGACTGCAAGCAAACGAGAGAAATTTCTAGAACATTTAATATTAACAAAGGGCACTGAAAAAGACTTTGTGATGAAAGATGCAGTAAAAAATTTTGCAAGATTCGTGAAAGAAAATTATATGTCATCAGCATTTTTATTAAGTTTCTTGAGGAAAGTGAGCGTGTAGAATTGATACGAAAAACAGCAGAAGATCTTTGAAGAAATTAAAGCATAACCGCAACAAACACTGTCCATTCACCAGCTGGCTTTGACCAAAAAATTTTATTTTGGAGCTAATAGTAAATAATTCTCAAACAATGCTAATCTTTACCAGTTGTATTAAGTCAATAAATGTATCCAACCTCGTGCTCTTCGGCAGAGGTGGCACAGATCGTTATCTATCCTACTTTACAGAGCAGACAAGCCTCCAGACGTCACATCTTGTGAAGAGTCCTGGACGTCCAATGATTTAGCACCTAATGGAGTTTTACTGTCCTTTTGCCTCTTGCTATGGTTGCTCTCGATAGCAGCGTTTTTTTAAGACAAAATAAAGATTGGTTTGCTTTGAATCACATAGCTACCATTCGACCAGTTTCGCCGTTTACCAGATGCTCGTTCACAGGCATTGCATAATAATGATTTGCCCTTGGTCAAAGCCGCTTATCTCAATGAATTTCCCCATTCGCAGCCCGTATCTTCTTTAGGGTGATTCCCCGTCCATGTCTGTTCAGCTTACATACTTCTGTTACCGCGTCACGTGCCCGCAACGACACCAGGTGGCATCCAACGTCGCGGTGGGCAGCGCTCATAATGTGTTTGCTTATCAATGTAGTTTGCATCAAATTGAAAATATTAACATATGTCACCGATGCACCAACAAAAAAAGTATAGATCTGTCAATTTTTGTGATACTTTTTAACTCATTACGTAAGATAATGCGTATTTAGACAGTAAGGAGGTAATTTCAGTGGTAATTTTTATTCAGACTGACCAAAGGCGCCTTCAGTGGTAATACAGTTAAACTGATGATCGGTAGTTCCAATGAGATTACTCTCCAATCGGACGTTGTTTTGAAAAATACAGCACGGATTAAGCATTTCCGTCAATGGACAGAAGAAGGTGATACTGGTAGAGATGTCGGCTTCATGCGAAATTTTCCTTAAAGAGTTCAACCACAGTTGCGGACGATTTAATATGATGCGTTGGTGTTGTTGCTTGATGATACAGCCATTTATTATCTTTGTTTCTACACATTAAAAACCTGATACAATTGCCGTGGATGCCTGCGTAACATAGCATAGTCGACGTTCTCAAAAGGGATAATACCGGTATTGTCAACCTCCCATTCTCTCTCAGAGTAGGAGCGGTCAATGAACCACGCTGCTGGTACGTCATTTGTAATGTTAAGACGACGCCTGTCACCATAATGGAATCACACATAGCTTCCCCCTTAACTTATAGAGGTGCAGCACTCCTACACATCTCGTACGGTTCAATGCCAGTGTTTCACGCCTGAGGAATTTAAGTGTGACGTTACTCTACTGTATAGTTAGCTAAGTGATTCAAAGAAAACCAATATTTATTTTGTCTCAAAAATTGTGAGTTGAATGTAGCAAATAGTGATTCATGTTGTATTATCCAGCTGTTTGTTCATCGTTCTGTTGTCTTATAAAGGAAATACTGTAGAATGTGATATTAAATCGTATTTTTCTGATGTAATTGTATCTGTTAGAATGTAAGGCGTCTACCATTTGCTTTGCTTAAACTACATCAATAAGATATTAGTAAAACTGCATGTATACTGATGGACGGTTAAAACTGTGTGCCAAACCGTGACTCGAGTCTGAAACATGTGTCCTTCGGGAACAAGTGCTCTGCATACTGAGATATACATGCATACAACTCACGACCAAACCTCACAGCTTAACTATAAGCAGTACTTCATCTCCTACTTTCCAAATTTCAGAAAAGTCCTTGCGGATACCTTACAGGACTGCCACTCTCAGCAGAAAGGATATTGCAGAGATATGGTTTAGCCACAGTCTGCGGGAGAGTTCCAGAATTAATTTCCGCTTGCAGTTGAGTGTAGTGTGTTTCGAAACTATCTGGCAGGTTAAAACTGTGAGGTTTGTTCGCGAAAAGTTAATATAAAAGGTTGGAGTCGAACAATGAGATGTTTATAACACTAGTCGGTTTTGAAGTTACTGCCATGACATAGTAACATCTACTTATTTATTGCCATTCGATAGAAAAATTTTTCTGTCCCGAGTGGTAGTTTCCTTGTTTCACTACTGCGTCATTTTTCCATTGTACACATTTTATGTATCATTATTTAAGTATCACATAATATTTCCATTCATGAATTTCCTTCGTATTTCGTATTACGATTAGTACTGTAATGATGAATTTTTAAGAAAAAATATTTTAATACTATTTCGTATACTGTTTTATCGCGTTAGTGTTTTTCTTATTGGTGTTGCATTTCTTCTATTAACTACGATGTAGCTCATCGATCGTTAAATATTTTTGATTTCACTTATTTTGTGATTTCTTATTTAATTTAATGACTTTCAGTCTTAAATTTAATTTACTTTTCTTTTGACTGGGGATATAGCACATATTTACTGTTCTCTGTCTTCCATTTACGTCATTTTTGGTGTACACATGTTTATATTTCACAGACAAAATATTACAGAGCAGCAATAGCAACACTGCTAGCAAAACGAGATTTTTCTCAATTACAATGATGACTATATAGTTTGTGTATGAAAACTGGCCGGCCGCGGTGGTCTAGCGGTTCTAGGCGCTCAGTCCGGAACCGAGGAACTGCTACGGTCGCAGGTTCGAATCCTGCCTCGGGCATGGATGTGTGTGATGTCCTTAGGTTAGTTAGGTTTAAGTAGTTCTAAGTTCTAGGGGACTGATGACCACAGATGTTAAGTCCCATAGTGCTCAGAGCCATTTGAACAATTTTTTTATGAAAACTGTGGCGACTGTGACTCACTTTGGCATTGAAGCGTCTGCTGAAGGTTATGAAGTTGATGAAGAGCACATCATGTGGACACCTATGATGTCATCAAGTCCCACCCTCGTTCATCAGTTGTGTCATCACTCTCATCAGCGACAGCAGCCAATGACAGCGAGATGTTAAAAATGAAACACCCAATCAAAAAATCTAAGATGGCGGAATCAGCTGAAATGAGCTATTTCTCCCATAACCTCCTATTGTTTCCGATCAATTGCAACGAAATGACAAAATGACACAAACAATCACAACGTATTTCCAGGAAATAAAAAAATAAAAAATTCGAATAAACCAAACTAGCCCAACTGAATTTTGTATTTTTCTCCTCCCTATTCTCCACTCATTATTATAGACGTATTAAAAAATCCCTTCACCCTCCTCACTAGCCAGTCAGAGTATAGCATTAAAACTACGCCGTAGTCAAAGGTAGGCAATATTTCTGTGATATTTATGCAAGTTTTCTATTCATTGTATTAGTAAAATGATGTCTGAAAATTGCGCCAAAGTGCTTTATTTCACTTGAACGTTAAAGATAATTACCTACAGATGCATACCTCAGGTATAATATCAAATGTGCGTAAAAATAGAACCAAGTTGTGATATTTTCATAAGGCTTACGTAAAAATCAATAAAAACAAACAAAAATACATACACAGAAACATAAAATCTGTGTAGTGTATCACCTCCCTATGCTCTAATGAAAGCCTGGTATTTTAGTCACCATTAAAATGAAAGAGCAAATTACAGTGTACCACATCATGGCTATACCCAAAAAATATAGGAATTATTATTAAAAAATTGTTTTTAGTATTTCCACATCTAAATTGTGTCATCAAAACACACACTCTTGAAAAATAAGTATCTGGAGAGCGTAAAATTATGCGAAAAATATTATTAACTATGTTTTCATTAGAGACCACAATATCATTCTCTATGGAATATTGGAACGAGTAATGAACATATTGTCCATAAATAGTCAAAAACCAACGTTTACTTTTACAATGTAGCTAACCAGTTAGGAACATGTAGTTGTCGACTATGACTTTTACTTTAAACAATAGTCCCCAAAACTTCGAGAATGTGAAATGAAATAAAACTGTTAATTTATGCCCTGTGCCGCCTATTTTCGCCAACACATGGCTGCACTAGTGAACATTCGAAGTTCGATTGCTGTACTATTTTATAAGACACCATAAAGTCTCAAATTAATTATATACAACATCTATGATGTTTTCAAAATGTCACAGTACTCTTTTCAAGACTAAACTGAATGTACAAGTGTATCAGCAATGCAAGAAAGTCCAATATTTAGGTCGATTGTCACAATGCTTGCACCATTTATTGCCATGTTATTTTCTACATCTACATCTACGTCTTCATTTATACTCCGCAAGCCACCCAACGGTGTGTGGCGGAGGGCCCTTTACGTGCCACTGTCATTACCTCCCTTTCCTGTTCCAGTCGCGTATGGTTCGCGGGAAGAACGACTGCTGGAAAGCTTCCGTGCGCGCTCGAATCTCTCTAATTTTACATTCGTGATCTCCTCGGGAGGTATAAGTAGGGGAAGCAATATATTCGATACCTTATCCAAAAACGCACCCTCTCGAAACCTGGACAGAAAACTACACCGCGATGCAGAGTGCCTCTCTTGCACACATATTCGTCAAATGGGTGACTAAAACTTCTCTGTGGACTTTCAAGTGAAATGCCTAAATTGTGTAAATGCTAGTCTCACGCTAAAAACAATAAATAAAAAAAGCAATTAATATTTCAAGTGATTTCCAAAGGATTGGAACCAACCTGAGGGGCTTATAACTGCAGAAAATACGTCTTAGCTAAAATACTAGGTACGCACACGGAAACGTCACTGTGGACACTCAAATTAAGGGTCCTAATGCTATTTCCATGTCTAATCCTATATAGTTTAAGAAAAATAGGGGTTTTGTCATTTGAAATTAGACCTAAACTGATGAAAGTAACATAATCAGAATAAAATGCTGCACAGACACACAAACAAATACACATTCTGAATGTTCTTATTTATGACTACTATTTGTGTTAAATCTTCATTATAAATTTTTAATCTTACAAATGTATCTAAATATGTCAAGGGTCTTCAGTGTGTTACTTTCTACTGTCATTACTCAACATTTACGTTAAGTAATGTTCCACTACCAATTTAGAGCGAGGTTAAATATACTATAGTTGATGAGATGGATCAGTAACTATTACAAATGACTGTGACTACTTGAGGGTAAGTGAAAAACAACTACCACAATGTGGTCTACGTCTCTCTAAAAGTGTACGAACTGCACCAACGTCTATTTCAAATACAGCCCCCCCCTCCACACACACACACACACACACACACACACACACACACACACTCACACACACACACTCACACTATTTTAGGAAGTTTAGGTGTTGTCCGCTGCCGGGCTGGAAAGCCCTACTGTTTTGTCAGGGAGCAGACCGACGACATGTGTCGTGTCGTTGGACACAAGAAAACAGTTTTCAAGATTATTCCATTTGTTTCTCAGAATACAGGTTGTTGTTGTGTCCTCTGCGGCGGCTGGTGGATACGTTAACCGAAGAGGAATCCCCTGAATCCAACAGCAGGCTCAAGGCTGCTGAGGATGCTGCATCCGCCTTGTGTGGAAGGCGATGATACCCTGGTGCACTGGTTTTCCTCCCGCTGGCGAGGTAGCCATGCTTGGAGATGGCGGTGTCCACAACGTGTCTGTTTGATTCACATGCCGTTTTAGGAAGTACTCAATCCTTCCCTGGTCTCTGCATCACTTCCCGCTTTGTCCCATCAGGTTGACCGCGATGCCAAATGTGGATATGTCGTGCTGAATGCTGAACCTGTCCTACCGGTATGATAGGCAATCAGACTCATGCGATGCTGGAGTTTTAGGGCAGCGTTTGCCTTGGACAGGAGCCGTGTTGCTAGACCCCTGTACTACCCATCAGTGTTGGCTGTTGTGCTGACTTCAGTAGTGGTTGTTGGACCTCATTATCCGTGGCCACGGCTCGCTGATCATCTTGAATGGCAGCAAGTGTATGACCAACACTAGAAGAGTCTCAAACATAACATTTTACGATACCATAATCAGAGGATCGGGTGCGAACGACATGAACACCATCTGTCCTACCGATAAACTTTTCTAAGATACTCGGGGAGGAGCATTTACGTCGTGGATGAGGCGCTTCACTCTACGTAATTCGTAATGACTGAATCGGTTATGCTCTTCTCGAGCCGTCAGTGGCCTTTGGTTCCGCTACATTTGCTTATCAAATTTCTTGCAGCGTGTTTACTGCTTAGCGAAACGCCTGTTAGGCGATGCTGCGTTCTACCCAGTGTCTCTTACGTAACATTACAAAGGCAGTTCGGTCTTCACTCTTCTAATGGTTTTCTACTAAGCTCCCTCGCAGTCTCACTCGAACAGTGTCGAGGATGCTGTCTTCCCGACCAAGTAACGGTGTTGAAACGCTTACTCTTCCTGCCCGGTAGTTGTTTACACCTCCTCGTGATTGGGTGTCACCAGCTGTTGGTACTTAGAAAATTTTACTCTCCCGTCTACTTACTAATTTGCTACGTAACAGAAGGAAGGAATAAGTTGCTTTCTAATCAGGAGGTATCACTTGAACTCCTACGTCTACATACACATAACACGACTAGAGACGTAAAGTTTTTAAAAAACATAAAAAGGGTAAATATCTCTAAAGGAAAAAAATTATTTATAATTTATCGAGTACAAAAGGCAACACATGTGTAGGATTCTTATCCCAACACGCAAGTGTATTTACAGATCACTACGAAAATTTGAGCAAAGTAAAATAATATAATTTCTCTAGATCTGAAATATTTCACACATATTTCATGCACTATGGGTCATCAAATTAAATATTTGGATTTGGATACCTAAATTGCCTGTATTACTTATCAGTATACACACAGTTTTATTGAGTACCGTAATGTGCAAGTGTAGTTAGAGATCTGTAAGAAAATGCGAAGTATGCAGCGAACTAAAACTGCACAATACCCAATTTGCGGGCAAAATGAGACTTCAAATTAAATAGTCCCACACCTAATTTGTATGTATTATTCATTACTGTAATATGCACGCAGCTTGATTTTGCCACAACTACTTGGGTTAAGCAACACTTTTCAACGACGAAAGTTGGAGAGCTGGACTACACGCTGAAACTTCTATGGGCCTTCAAGAAAATATTCCCGTATCTAAATTGTCTGTATTAAGATTTACACAGCTTGCTTATTGGCACATCTGATGAAGATATATACAACTTGCTCGTGGCATTTCTGACGATGATTCTATCTTTGTAACATGCAAAAAATTCATCTAGAAACGTAAAAATTGGTTGTAAAAGCTGTACTGAAGGAACCATTTCACCCCTTTCTCAGCTCTTACTGATACTGGGAAAACTACTCCAAAAGAAGAAGACAGACAAAGATGAAAACATTAAAACCAACGTATTCCTAAAAGCTGAAATGAAGAAGCAGAAAAGGAGGACGAAGAAGATGGAGATGATTACAATAAAGTTCATGGTTGTAAGGCAGTTACTAACAAATTCACAGAAAATATCGACCCAAGGGAATTGCTAGAGTGATTAGTTCTCTTTCTTCGAAAGTGGTCAGCAATAGTTCACATGATAGTGACATAATATCTGTTTAAGATGGACTTGGAGAAACATCGATTACTGCCGGAAGTTGTCGAAAATAAAGTGAAAGACTGGTAATTTACATATGAGAACATTAAATGTAACCTATATTGGGTAAGATAATGAGAGAAACGTGTAACTGCTCTTTGTAAACATAAAATGTTGTCAGTGTTTACTTTGCTAATTCTTGGCGCATTATGAGCTGTAAGTTAGATCCGTAGTTGTGTTCATCTGTATATTTTACAAACACTTTCTACATTTTTATACGAATTTCATGCGTGGTACAAAGATCAAATTATTGTCATCTACTAACCTACAATTTAGTTAAGAGATTCAACATGCGAGCTGTGTGTGTCGTAATAGGTAATACAGTTCATTTAGATACTGACATAATTAATCTGAAGGTCCATAGAAATTGCAAAGTCTGGTACAGCTTTCGACTATCATCGTTAATTAGTGCTGCCTAACTTAAGAGGTTTTATTAGTAGTGTCAATATGCAATATTCATGCATTTTAATAAGTAATATAGGAAACTTAGATTTGGAAATATTTAATTTGATGAACCGTTGTGATTTAAAAGTAGGCAGCGTCTTTCATATTTTGAGAAAAGCTGCTATTTCATTTTGTTAGAATTTTCGTAGAGATCTCTAACTCTAGTTGCATCCTACAATAAGAAAGCTGCAATCATATATAATTTTATAAAAAAGTTTACTTTCGAGGTATCAACAGTGTGATCGTCTTTATAGATTTATGTCGCTGTCACTATCTTTGGTCATGTTGTGTGTGAATAACAAGAGGAGTTTATATGACACATCCCAATAGAAAAAGCACCTTCTTCCGAACTTCCTAAAATGGAGCTTGTGTGTGTGTGTGTGTCCGTATTTTCGTTAGATGTAGGCATAGATCATGAGGCTTACAAACAAATTCAGCAGTTTGTTTTGTACCCAATCTCGACTAGTCTCTATCATTTCTGACAGTTGCCGATCAATATCATCGACTACATTATGTTTGCCCTAGTCCTTAATTTGTGGTGAAACTTTACAGAAGGAAAAACGTTAGGTAATGATAGAATAAATATCAGACCCTTCACGTATTAAGATTCATTTGTAACAGTTTAAAAATGAGTAATGAGGATGTTACACCGATAGTAGCTCGGAATAATTACGTTCATTTTAGCTAACGTTTATTTACTGCAGTTATAAGCCTGGCAGGCTTGTTTCAATCTTTAAGATGTCTCTTGAAATGTCAACTTTCTGTTATGGCATTTAAGTACTTAATATTAAAGTCCACAGTGATGTTTTAGTCACTAATTAGAGGAATATATCTGTGTAAAATAACATGGTGATAAATGATGCAAACATTGTGACACTTGACATAAATATTACATTCTTCTGGATTGCTGATGCTTTTCTACAGAAATTTTAGTCTTGGACAGAGTATTGTGACATATGGCAAACATCACATGTATAGTGTATTGTAAATATGAATCTCTGTGGAGTCTCAAACTATGGCACAGCAAATAAAAGTTGGCAAAGACAGACAACGTGGGATATAAATCAACAGTTGATTTCATTTTATGTTCTTGATGTTTAGTGGAATATTGTTTAAAGTAAAACTCATTCTGACATCTACATTTTCATATTTCGTTAACTACACAGTAAAAGTAAACTATGCTGTTTAAATATTTAAGTAGAATGTGTGATATACTTATTCCAATATTCCATAGCGAATGATATATAGCGGCCAATGAAATTCGCAGATGCTACTGGTGAGCTGATCCATAAATGATATTTTTGTAGACAGTAATAAATCATAGTTAGCAATATGGTCGGTATTATAAATGCTTTCTAGATTATTTTACTGTGTTTGTTTTGATGACGCATTTTAGATGTGCAAATATTGCAAATGTAGTTTTGGATATTTTTGAGTGTAGTCATTGCAAATGGCTCTATCATTTCAGTGGTGGTTAAAATATTAGGATGTGATTGGAGGACAAGGAAGAGAGGCAGCACCTTATGCACTTTGTGTGTGTGGGACCGTGAATGTGTACAACACAGTTTTACGTAAATGTCACGGAAATAACGCATATTTGTGTCATTTTAATCATAATTTTAATATTACACTATATATATCTATGTGTACGTAAATATCATTGACTTTCAAGGGAACAGTGCATTTATTTGACCTTGCATAATTTTTACACCTTCCCCCATGAACCATGGACCTTGCCGTTGGTGGGGAGGCTTGCGTGCCTCAGCGATACAGATGGCCGTACCGTAGGTGCAACCACAATGGAGGGCTATCTGTTGAGATGCCAGACAAACATGTGGTTCCTGAAGAGGGGCAGCAGCCTTTTCAGTAGTTGCAGGGGCAACAGTCTGGATGATTGACTGATCTGGCCTTGTAACATTAACCAAAACGGCCTTGCTGTGCTGGTACTGCGAACGGCTGAAAGCAAGGGGAAACTACAGCCGTAATTTTTCCCGAGGACATGCAGCTTTACTGTATGAATAAATGATGATGGCGTCCTCTTGGGTAAAATATTCCGGAGGTAAAATAGTCCCCCATTCGGATCTCCGGGCGGGGACTACTCAAGAGGACGTCGTTATCAGGAGAAAGAAAACTGGCATTCTACGGATCGGAGCGTGGAATGTCAGATCCCTTAATCGGGCAGGTAGGTTAAAAAATTTAAAAGGGGAAATGGATAGGTTAAAGTTAGATATAGTGGGAATTAGTGAAGTTCGGTGGCAGGAGGAACAAGACTTTTGGTCAGGTGATTACAGGGTTATAAATACAAAATCAAATAGGGGTAATGCAGGAGTAGGTTTAATAATGAATAAAAAAATAGGAGTGCGGGTTAGCTACTACAAACAGCATAGTGAACGCATTATTGTGGCCAAGATAGACACAAAGCCCATGCCTACCACAGTAGTACAAGTTTATATGCCAACTAGCTCTGCAGATGATGAAGAAATTGATGAAATTTATGACGAGATAAAAGAAATTATTCAGGTAGTGAAGGGAGACGAAAATTTAATAGTCATGGGTGACTGGAATTCGTCAGTAGGAAAAGGGAGAGAAGGAAACATAGTAGGTGAATATGGATTGGGGGGAAGAAATGAAAGAGGAAGCCGCCTTGTAGAATTTTGCACAGAGCATAACTTAATCATAGTTAACACTTGGTTCAAGAATCATAAAAGAAGGTTGTATACCTGGAAGAATCCTAGAGATACTAATAGGTATCAGATAGATTATATAATGGTAAGACAGAGATTTAGGAACCAGGTTTTAAATTGTAAGACATTTCCAGGGGCAGATGTGGATTCTGACCACAATCTATTGGTTATGAACTGCAGATTGAAACTGAAGAAACTGCAAAAAGGTGGGAATTTAAGGAGATGGGACCTGGATAAACTGAAAGAACCAAAGGTTGTACAGAGTTTCAGGGAGAGCATAAGGGAACAATTGACAGGAATGGGGGAAAGAAATACAGTAGAAGAAGAATGGCTAGCTCTGAGGGATGAAGTAGTGAAGGCAGCAGAGGATCAAGTAGGTAAAAAGACGAGGGCTAGTAGAAATCCTTGGGTAACAGAAGATATATTGAATTTAATTGATGAAAGGAGAAAATATAAAAATGCAGTAAATGAAGCAGGCAAAAAGGAATACAAATGTCACAAAAATGAGATCGACAGGAAGTGCAAAATGGCTAAGCAGGGATGGCTAGAGGACAAATGTAAGGATGTAGAGGCTTGCCTCACTAGGGGTAAGATAGATACTGCCTACAGGAAAATTAAAGAGACCTTTGGAGAGAAGAGAACCACTTGTATGAATATCAAGAGCTCAGATGGCAACCCAGTTCTAAGCAAAGAAGGGAAGGCAGAAAGGTGGAAGGAGTATATAGAGGGTTTATACAAGGGCAATGTACTTGAGGACAGTATTATGGAAATGGAAGAGGATGTAGATGAAGATGAAATGGGAGATAAGATACTGCGTGAAGAGTTTGACAGAGCACTGAAAGACCTGAGTCGAAACAAGGCCCCGGGAGTAGACAACATTCCATTAGAACTACTGATGGTCTTGGGAGAGCCAGTCATGACAAAACTCTACCATCTGGTGAGCAAGATGTATGAGACTGGCGAAATACCCACAGACTTCAAGAAGAATATAATAATTCCAATCCCAAAGAAAGCAGGTGTTGACAGATGTGAAAATTACCGAACTATCAGTTTAATAAGTCACAGCTGCAAAATACTAACGCGAATTCTTTACAGACGAATGGAAAAACTGGTAGAAGCGGACCTCGGGGAAGATCAGTTTGGATTCCGTAGAAATGTTGGAACACGTGAGGCAATACTAACCTTACGACTTATCTTAGAAGAAAGATTAAGAAAAGGCAAACCTACGTTTCTAGCATTTGTAGACTTAGAGAAAGCTTTTGACAATATTAACTGGAATACTCTCTTTCAAATTCTGAAGGTGGCAGGGGTAAAATACAGGGAGCGAAAGGCTATTTACAATTTGTACAGAAACCAGATGGCAGTTATAAGAGTCGAGGGGCATGAAAGGGAAGCAGTGGTTGGGAAAGGAGTGAGACAGGGTTGTAGCCTCTCCCCGATGTTATTCAATCTGTATATTGAGCAAGCAGTAAAGGAAACAAAAGAAAAATTCGGAGTAGGTATTAAAATTCATGGAGAAGAAGTAAAAACTTTGAGGTTCGCCGATGACATTGTAATTCTGTCAGAGACAGCAAAGGACTTGGAAGAGCAGTTGAACGGAATGGACAGTGTCTTGAAAGGAGGATATAAGATGAACATCAACAAAAGCAAAACGAGGATAATGGAATGTAGTCAAATTAAATCGAGTGATGCTGAGGGAATTAGATTAGGAAATGAGACACTTAAAGTAGTAAAGGAGTTTTGCTATTTAGGGAGTAAAATAACTGATGATGGTCGAAGTAGAGAGGATATAAAATGTAGACTGGCAATGGCAAGGAAATCGTTTCTGAAGAAGAGAAATTTGTTAACATCGAGTATAGATTTAAGTGTCAGGAAGTCGTTTGTGAAAGTATTTGTATGGAGTGTAGCCATGTATGGAAGTGAAACATGGACGATAACCAGTTTGGACAAGAAGAGAATAGAAGCTTTCGAAATGTGGTGCTACAGAAGAATGCTGAAGATAAGGTGGGTAGATCACGTAACTAATGAGGAGGTATTGAATAGGATTGGGGAGAAGAGAAGTTTGTGGCACAACTTGACTGGAAGAAGGGATCGGTTGGTAGGACATGTTTTGAGGCATCAAGGGATCACAAATTTAGCATTGGAGGGCAGCGTTGAGGGTAAAAATCGTAGAGGGAGACCAAGAGATCAATACACTAAGCAGATTCAGAAGGATGTATGTTGCAGTAGGTACTGGGAGATGAAGAAGCTTGCACAGGATAGAGTAGCATGGAGAGCTGCATCAAACCAGTCTCAGGACTGAAGACCACAACAACAACAACAATTTTTACACATCGTTTTAAAATTACACTCATTGCAAACAGAAGTGTGTAGGTTTATACAAATATCCTTGACTTTTAGGGAAAAAGTGGAATTTTGCGCCATATTTATGCTTTATTTTAATACTACACTCAGATTGTCTGGAGAGGAAGGAAGGAGAGGTGGCTTGGATATAAAGAACCATGGTGCTAGTTTCGTCATCTTGGATTCGTTTCAGTTTCCGACCAGTCTTTATATTTCCTGCCACTGCGATATTCAACATATTTTTACTTTCCTGTGATTTTATACTTAGGGCAAGTGACCTATTATGAAGTTCCCACCAGTTTTTGAATTTCCCACCAACTGCCATCGTCGATTTTCGGCACATTTCCGGCGACTGCAGCGTCACTATAGTAGCGCCGACTAGTGGTGAAAACTAGAACTATGCACCAAAAGCTAATAGATACGCTACTGGTGTGCCATAGCACAGAATGAGAATCAGGTATTTGGTGCTTAGCTTGAGTACTATTAGGATCGATCTTGGGCACGAAAAAGAAATTTTGGTATTAGACTAATTAAAGTACTACTTGACATCACACATTCGAAAAACCAGTAAATTATATGCCACTCAGTATTCTCACCTCTACTTTTTCTTTGTCAAGTATATCTGATTTAATTTCATCTTTAATAAATCGACGTAGCTTAGCTAAAATTGTATAAGCTGGTCCAGTTACCCAAATTCTAAAGGCTCAGTTCACAGATCAATGAGTCAAAGCATTTTTGTGATATGAGTCGTAGTTATGGCACCAAAAGATAGTCCGAAAGGCGAGTAGAAGTGTCACAAGCTGATAAAATTAAGCAACAATTTAAATTCCTTGGAAAATGAAAGTTATCCAGACATACAAAAGGAGAAATTATTTACTTAAGTTATTTATTATGCACACAGATGTTACCGGTACAATGAATGGAAAGGCAACCAAAACCGTGTTTTGAACAAGGCAGCTGTTGTTAAGAAGACGATAAATCAGGCAAAAAGTAACAGAAACGTCACAGAATACACTGAATTAAAGATAACTTTTGATAACTGTCTTTGAGGCTATGTTATACGATGTGATGTAAGTGTGTTATGAGGAAAAAAATAAAGATAAACTATGAAAGTATGAGTAATACAAATCAAAAACTATAACCGAGTAGACACCACGTACCATTCTTTACTGTCGCAGATGGCACAGTAAACGGCAGATAGGGAAATGTCCAAGTATTCAAAGATATCTTTAATTGCTTATTTGTTTGAGGAGGCGGATCTGGTATTTCGGTTAGTGATAGTGGAAACAGCGACCCTTTCAATGCAATAACCGATAACGTGGTCAGCACCCAAGCGTGGGAAACAAACTTGCCAAAACTTTCAGTTTTCCGTAATGGGTTCTATCTATATTAGCATTCTGAAGAATATGTATGTCAATGCTATAGCGTCCATAACGTCTCATCAGGAGTGTGAGAGATTCAAAACTAATGGAGGAATAAGACAAGGAGATTGCGTGGTGTGTAACTATTCTTTGTATTCATTGTGGCAGTTTCTGACACTTAGGCAAAATGGAGAAGGGTCGTATGTTACTGCATCCTGTCTGAACTACATTCACATTGCTGATCACATTGTACTGTCTGCCTCAAGTGCTTAATATAAGAGGTTTGAAAATAACCCATTAAACAACTACAATAAAACTAAAATAATGAAGAACGTACTTTAAAAAGAAAATTAAAAGTTAACGATAGGGTATATTGGTGCGTTTCTCTGTATAGAGAATCTGAAGATGCCGACTAGATCAACAACAAAGGAAATTAGCCAAACCACCCAAAGCACCCTGCAGCGGTTTTGGTAAATTTAAAAGAGAATCATATAATTAAGTCCACAACGCAAATTAGGAGTCGGTTGAGCCATTTCATTGCATGTAGCACGAGTTTTGATCGCCACAGAATCATAAAGATGATTATTCACGAAAAATATTCATACCATATTGGCCTCCTGTTGTATTGATTGAGGGAAAAAATATTCATTGCGTTTTGACAAAATTAAAATGATTGTGATTAAAAATCTCGGGCAGAATTCCGATGAGACGCTGTATTATATTGTTCTCTTCAGACTTATTGTTTGAAAAGATGTATAATATTCATGGATAAAAGTGACGTAGCTTTTACAAGATCTAAAACGTCAACTGATTGTTTATTACACATTTTATTGTGTTTTTCAGCTGTTTTCTCGGTTGGAAACATCTGGAAAATTGACAGGGAGACAAGAGATCTAGCCACAGTCGTATAACCGCATCAGTATGTGGGTACTGCTAAGACGTAATACTACACGAGTGAGTCACACTTATTTGTAGGTACTTTGAGCAAATACACGCTAAGACAAAAAAATAAATAAATAAGAATAATACACTAAGGAGAAGTTATCAGAACGGAACGGAAATCGGGGGACGTGACTTTAATGTAGAGAAAACCAAATGATTACAATTTCAGACAAATTGGATGATTAATTCAAGGGAAAGCGCTTCACAAGTTGAGCAAGTCTATAACGTGTTCGTCCATCTCTGGCCCTTATACAACTTTTTATTCGTTTGGAATTGATTAATAGAATTGTTGAATGTCCTCCTAACGGATATCGTGCCGAATTCTGTCCAATTGGCGCGTTAGATCATCCAAATTCCCAGCTAATTTGAGGGCCCTTCCCATAAAGGTCCAAATGTTCTCATTTGGGGAGAGATCCGGCGACCTTGATGGCCAGTGTAGAGTTTGGCAAGCATGAAGACAAGCAGCAGAAACTCACGCCATGTGCGGACGGGCAATGTTTTTCTGAAACGTAATCCAAGTATGGCTTGCCGTGAAGGGCAAAAAGAAGAAAGAAACATGGCGTAGACTATCGTCAACGTACCGCTATGCTGTAACGGTGCCGCGGATGACTGCCAAAGGAATACTGCTATGAAATGAAATGGCACCCCAGACCATCACTCCTGACTGTCAGGCTGTATGGCGACTGGCAATCAGGTTGGTATCCCACTGCTGCCAGAAACCTCTCCAGACACGTCTTCACTGGTCATCGCGGCCTGGAATCTCATTTATCTGAGCAGAATTGTGTTCCGCCATAAGTCCCTCTACCAACTGATCCCCGATTACAGGCGAAGACGTGTCTGGAGACTCACCAGTCAGCTGATACCGGGCAACGACTTCAAATTAAAATGACCTCCCCTGTACGGGAACTACATTGGTTGGTTTGTTTAAATGGAGGGGGGGAGGGAGGGACAAAACTGTTTGGTCATCGGTCCCACTTAATGTGTGTACGAGTATAGGTTGTGTAGCAGGAACGACGACATGGGCATTTTTATGTTTGGCCGTGACTCGTGCAGAGATAGACGAAGCGGTTAAGTTGACCCAATTGCGTTAAGTGGGAAAGCCCGGTTCCTTGTCGTCATTCACTCATACAGCTGATGGTTGTTCGTATTTGCAACTACAGATACATTTCATGTAGTACATTTTATGTGACCGCAAATCTACTTCACCTCCTTAGAATTGGGTCCCATTTCAAAATGAAAGGCGAGAATGGGTACAGTCAGTATCGATCCGTACACTAATGAGGCTCATGATAATAGAATAACTCATGCGAACAGTTGATACTGCGTAAGATGTGCCACAGCAGGATCATCGAACATCAGCACTTCTAAACAATTTGTGAGTACCAATGTCATCAGTTTCCTTTTTATTATTCATGGTGTCAGATGTGTTTAGCGTTTTAAACAGTCTATTATGTGACTTTCAATATCTACTCACAATATCATCTCCATTATTACATTACTTTTGCACTGTTGCTGTCGGCCATGGTGGCTGAGCGGTTCTAGGCGCTTCAGTCCGGAACCGTGCTGCTGCTACAGTCGCAGGTTCGAATCCTGCTTCGGGCATGGTTGCGTGTGATGTCCTTAGGTTAGTTAGGTTTAATTAGTTCTAAGACTAGGGGACTGATGACCTCAGATGTTAAGTCCCATAGTGCTTGGAGCCATTTGAACCACTTTTGCACTCTTACTTGCCTTAGTGCTGTCAACAACGTTATCGCATTCGAACATAAAACGACTACTCACTTTTGCTGAGAACAAGGACTATTGAATACTGCAGTTCATGCACTAGAATGTTATTGCTTCGGCGTCTTGAAGACCGAAAGTTTCGTTTACTTATTATCTATGAGTGTCATTAGCAGTCAATCCACCTTTGACTGACTGCTAATGACATTCATAGATAATAAGTAAACGAAACTTTCGGTCTTCAAGACGCCGAAGCAATGGTTTTTTGGTGGAAGGTTGCCACTTGAAAAAAATACTCTTCAGTCAGAAAATACTGAGGATTGTCTGTGTTTCTTTCGATATACCCTATATACACCAATCAAAAAAAGCTTTGCATCACCTCAGTTCCAAGAGTTCCGGAATATGTACAGTTAATTGGAATAGAAATTAACATAAACATCATTTCCGCCCTTTTTATTTGTCATGAAAACCACACATTCCGTGTTGTACCACCACACAGCCAGACCTTCAGAGGTGGTGGTCCAGATAACTGTAAACACCGGTACCTCTAATACCCAGTAGCACGTCCTCTTGCATTGATGCATGCCGGTATACGTCGTGGCATACTATCCACACGCTCATCAAGGCATTGTTGGTCCAGATTGCCCCACTCCTCAACGGCTATCCGGCGTATATCCCTCGGAGAGGTTGGTGGGTCACGTCGTCCATTAAGAGCCCTTTCAATCTGTCCCAGGACTGTTCGATATGGTTCATGTCTGGAGAGCCCGTTGGCCACTGTAGTCGAGGGATTGCGTTATCCTGAAGGAAGTCATTCACAAGACGTGCACGATGGGGGTGCAATTTGTCGTCCATAAAGACGAATGCATCGCCAATATGCTGCCGATATGGTTGCGCTATCGGTCGGAGGATGGCATTAACGTATCGTACAGCCGTTACGGCGCCTTCCATGACCATCAGCGGCGTACGTCGGCCCCACACAATGCCACCCCAAACAGTAGGGAACCTCCACCTTGCTGCACTCGCTCGGCAGAGTGTGTAAGGCGTTCAGCCTGACCGGGTTGCGTCCAAACACGTCTCCAACGATTGTCTGGTTGAAGGGATATGCAACACTCATCGGTGAAGAGAACGAGAGGCCAATCCTGAGCGGTCCATTCGGCATGTTGTTGGGACCAACTGTGTCGCGCTGCATGATGTCATGGTTGCAAAGATGGACCTCGCCATGGACGTCGGGAGTGAAGTTGTACTTCATGCAGCCTGTTGCACACAGTGTGAGTCGTAACACGACGCCCTGTGGCTGCACGAAAAGCATTATTCAACATGATGGCGTTGCTGTCATGGTTCTTCCGAGCCTTAATCCGCAGGTAACGGTCATCCACTGCAGTAGTCGCCCTTGGGCAGCCTGAGCGAAGCATGTAATCGGCAGTTCCAGTCTCCGTATCTCCTCCATGTCGGAACAACATAGCTTTGACGCCTGGACATTTCCCTTGTTGAGAGCCCTTCCTGGCACAAAGTAACAATGCGGACGCGATCGAACCGCGGTATTGACCGTCTAGGCATGGCTGAACTACAGACAATACTAGCCGTGTACCTCCTTCCTGGTGGAGTGACTGGAACTGATCGGCTGTCGGGCCCCGTCCGCCTAATAGGCGCTGCTCATGCATCGTTATTTACATCTTTGGGCGGGTTTAGGGACATCTCTAAATAGTCAAAGGGAGTGTGTCTGTGATACAATACATACAGTCAACGCCTATCTTCTGGAGTTCTGGGAACTGGGGTGATACCGAACTTTTTTTGAGGTATGTAGTAGAGTTCCTCGCCATGTCATTTCATAGTCTGGTCAATTTGTTGCGAAAGTGGCATTTTCTGTGAAAAATCGACTTGTTGCAACAGAATACATAAAATTAGTACTAATCAAACCACCATTTATGGAACATTATTCAGGAAATCCAGGACCCTACTGAGTGCCATATACACAGTATTCTTTTATTTTAGCAGTTTAACATGTTGTATGACATTATCATCACCAGCATCCTCATCATAGGATACTCCACGTGAAATAATGTCTAAAAAGCTCCTATAGACATTTCGAAGAGTATTGGTCTTCAGTGATAAGTGTCTACGTAGTTGCTGCATGATTTCTGAAGTTATCGTACTGCCTTTTGCAATAGCAAGTTTTTGGTCTTTTGTTGTCTGTTCATATTAGGAAATACTACCTTACTCCCTCGACAGTTCTTTCACTACCTAGATGCTCCACCGACAAACATGGGATTATAGTCATAATTTGTATGGGCGCTGTTAGCCGCACATTTGAGCGCCCCACAAACCAAACAACATCATCTTCATTATAGTCATAATTACACGCTCCCATCGCCTAAATGCAGGAGCAGGGAGCAAATTGACTGGGATGGGGGAAGGTAGGGACGAGAGGTCCTGCATATGCACATGCATACACTTGCCCATACACCCACACACATGCACGCAGTTACCCAACAATCCATCTCCCCAACCCCCCATCCCCCCCCCCCCACACACACACACACATATACATACGTAATGATCTCCCAGTCACATTGTTTAATGCCCTCCCCCCACCCCGCTTGCCACACACACACACACACACACACACACACACACACACACATACTCATTTTGTTCCTCCAGTTACAGGCCACAGTATTTTAGTGGTGATTAAAATCGAAACATCCGAATTGTATGTACCCTTCTGGAGCTGGCCATCTTGTTCCCCGTACCCAAACTGGCATCCAAATAAAGTTCCAGCCTGGCAGCCAGTTTGATTCATAGCAAACGAACCCACAAATTCAGTGCCACAGTCCTACTTTAACGTCTCAAAGCATCGCTAATAATCTCCAAGACAGATTACAGAGATACAAATTGCAGCCAACAGGTTAAAAGCTTGCTGTACCAGTACGCGTAAGAGGAGCAGGAATGCCCTTAGAGAAGGTTCCACACGTATGAGAAAGTTAAGTTTCTGATTGTTGATGAAAATTCACTCTTTTTCGTCAAAAAAGAAATAGCACTTTATACAAACTAAAAACTTTCTTCTTTATTTATAAAAATACGTAAAGATTTGATCTATATCAAGACAAACGCTTTATTGACACTTGTAGGCGCACTGAACTCTCAAATAAAGTGTCACAATGTTATTTCCACGTTAAAAAAACACACACACAACGTCAATCATGGTTTCTACGACTGGAGAGATTTTTAATACAGAGTATTACAACTACGTATATTTATAACACGCTAGCATAACAACGAAAATGCTTCACTATACCAAGCGCAATTTTAGCTAGAAGAAAATAACACATCACGTTCTACACGACAAGTTTTTCATTGATGTTTTTAACCAGGTAATATAGCATTTTTATTACCTAAGATCTTTAGGTCTATCTGAGGATAAGTGGTACAGAGAGAGGAAGGATGCGGCATTTGTCAATGGGAACTATGGTGTCAGGGCTCCACAAAAAGTTTACAGAATTCTTTCGTTATCATATACGACTACTAAGTAAAACCAAGAGGTAACTCGAAGATAATACTTGTTAGTCCACCGACATCACATTTCTGACAATCACAACAATGTGTAATAAAAATGACGTATTTTGGAGAGATCCTTAATGTCATGGTTGACTTGAACTGCATATTTTCGTAATACCCAATAATAACTACGAAAAACATCAAATACAACATGGTAACTTCATAAACACTTAGATCAACGTGACAGTTTCTGTCAAACGATCACAGAATAGGATCTATGACGTCGCGACAGCGTCAATGTTTTATCACACGAGCTCGTAAGCGCTTTGGACTATTCGCCATACGTTAGTGGAATTTGCGAACAGAACTTAAAGTTTGCTATGTTAGCACACGAATGCTGTTTAAACTTTGTTATTTCATAGTCTTAAACTCTGCAAATTGTTTTTCTGTTGTTAGATGAACAATTTCAAGAACACCGTACTTGGATTCAATGTAACCATCCTTCTCAAGTAAAAACTAATGGAAATGGTAGTTTATATACAGATTTTTTTGGACATTGTCTAATGTAATCTTCAGTCCATCATTTTTGGTGAGTCCTCCAATATATGACAACTTTCCATACTGTTTAACGTAAATCTGATATTTTATATTCCCCAATTGCATACGGATTTTTACTTATACTATGTTTAAAGTAATTTGTCAGCTTCGTGTGCACATATGCAATGGCTTATTCTTTTTCCAGTAGTAGTTTATATTTCTTCCTTCATGGTATTTTTTTGCCAAATACTCCATTGGCGTTTTTTCATTTCAACCTCTTTCATTTGTCGTTTCCTTTCTCATAAACATAACACACTAACTGCTCTTAAGAGAGTAATGTCTGTAATAGGGAATAGTTTAAATCTGTTTGATAATGTATTTGATGTTATTGTGGAGAACGTCCTGGACTGGGACAAATATGTTACTACAGCTTTAATGTAACACTTTCATTTTCCTTGGTGGAAACTGTGTTAACATTTTCCGAATAGATAAATAATGGAAGCTATACGTAATTAAACATAGACAGTTCTCAGATTCGATTGTCAGGCGAGTTTAATTGTACACCAGCCAAATCTTGTGTGCTCTTGTTCCCTGAGCATTCACATTGCAGAAGACTCAATACAGCAACTGTTCAGTAAGCGACTGACATAGAGAACGATGGAGTACATAGTGAATACTGATTTTTCATGTTTAATGCACTCAGTCTTCGATAGAGTCAAACACGCGATCCATTTCGTAATTATAATTGCCAGTCTGGCAATACCATGTTCTGTAGCCAAGGAAGATGTAAAAGTTTCGCATAGACACATATCAGGATAGTTTATGGCATCGATCATATGACTATCACCGAATTATCAGTTTAATAAGTCATGGCTGCAAAGTACTGACAGGCATTATTTACAGAAGAATGGGGCAGCTGGTATAAGTTGACCTCAGGGAAGATCAGTTTGGATTCCGGAGAGATATAACAAGAAAGGCAATACTGACTCTTCGACTTATCTTAGAAGATAGAATAACGGAAAGGCAAAGCCACGTTTAAAGCTTTTGTAGACTTTAACAAAGCTTTCTAGAATGATGACTGGAATACACTCATTAAAATTTTGAGGGTATCAGGGGTAAAGTACAAGGAGAGAAAGGTTATACACAACTTGTAAATAGACCAGACGGCAGTCATAAGGGTCGAGGAGCATGAAAGGGAAGAACTGGCAGAAAATGGAGTGAGACGCGGCTGTAGAAAATGCTATATGTTATTCAGTCTGTGCACTGAGCAAGCAGTAAAGAAAACCAAAGAAACATTTGGAGAAGGAATTAAGATTCAGAGAGAAAAAAAAAAGAAACCAGTTCCGAGATTAGCCAGTGCCACTGTGATTCTGTCAGAAACGGAAAGGACTTGTTAGTGCAGCTGAACGAAACTGACGGCGTATTGAAAGAAGGGTATATGGCGTTCATTCGCAAGAGGAAAAGAATGGCAATTGAAGTAGTCACTTAAGTCAGGCGATTCTGAGGGAATCATATTAGGAAGTGAGACATCACAGGTAGTAGATCAGGTCTACTATTTCGACATTAAAATAACTGAAGATGGTCGAAGTAGAGAGAATATAAAATGTGGACTGGCAATGCCAAGAAGAGCGTTTCTCAAGAAGAGGAATTTGTCAACACTGAATGTAAATTTCAGCTTTTGGAAGCCATTTCTGAAAGTATTTGTCTGGAGTGTTGCCTTGTAAGGAAGTGAAAGGTGTACGATATGCAGTCGGGACATGAAGACAATATAAGCTTTTGAAATGAGGTGCTACAGCAGGAGACGCAAGTTTTTATGGGTAAAAGTCTTAATTAATGAGGAGGTGTCGAATGGAATTCACGAGAGAAGAACTTTTTGACATATCTTGACTGAAAGAAGGGACCGATTGACAGGAGACATTCTGAGACGTCAAGAAATCCTCAATTAGGTACTGGAAAGAAATGTGGAGAGTAAAAATTGCAGACGAACACCAGGGGGCGTGTATAGTAAGAAGATTCAAATGGATCTGCCCCGCAGTAGTTATTCGGAGAAGATGAGGCTTGCACAGAATACAGTCGAGTGTGGAAAGCTGAATCAAACCCGTCTTACTACCAAAGACCACAACAACAACAAGATAGTTACGCGATATCATTTTTTCTGGGCTTGTGAACTAACATATGAACTTTTTATTTGTCTTTATTCTACATCCACATTAAACTGTCTGTTCCATTTATCTTACATATGTACACAGAAGTCATAGTTTGATGTTAGATAACCACACATCACCATTTTGTTAAAAATCCCAGGCAAATCTAGCGTTATATTCACGTACATAAAGTTACAGCCGTCTACATGGCGTTACTGCGATATCCAAGGCACTCATCCTGGAAAATTTACAATGTAGGTGACAGTTAAATGCTCCACACATTTAACATCACAGATCAGCCTCTTGTATCATTGCCCTTGACAGTCCACTCGAGCACATCTGCTCCCCTCTGGCACCAACTGATACAAGTGAAGCCCGCATCTCTGTAATATGGGAAATAATACACACGCTAGTCTGTACATCTCAACAAGTCTCGACTCGTCTAAGACCTTGACGACTGAGCGTATGTACATACATTAGTGCACAACACATGCATGTGGTCCTGTCCCATCTCTTCTAACTCCCTTCTCTCCGCATATATTTTGGCAGACAAGTGCTCTGCAGTTTGGAGAATGACAAGCGTGTGAGAACTTTTTTATTGAATCAGTTCATCATCAATTCGGATAACGCTACAATTTTTTATTGTGCAAGACCTTGTAATGTATTTGAATCCACGAAACTAATTCTGAGGACGTTAAAAACGTAAGAGTAAGCGTCTATGTCTGAATACATAACTTGTGAGGATCCTTTCCTGTCAAAATCGCAGTGAAGCAGTCCTTAAGCCTTCAACAGGAAACGTTTTACATCTTGTCTGACACAATTTAATTCCTCAAAGGAATCCATAGCTAAAAAGGTGAAAATATTATTTACACCGCATGGAGAGGTTCTAAACAAAAGGTATTATTTGAAGAGACATGACTATAACCAAATATCCTACATGAATTTAAAATTCTGTTATGTACACAGAGTAAAGATTAGTAATTAATAATGTGCTTTGGGTTTAGGGCATGTCACAAATCCTATCGTATGTGTAATGGTACTTAACCTGTTACTGTGTGTTTTCCTGTGTAATTAGAATGAAAACCATATAAATTATGGGAGTACGAGAATAATTTCGATGAAATATAAATGATACGGAATTACAGTTCTCTTGTGATCTCATAAAGTCTTTACTTTATGTAGGCCGTTACACAAGTCCTGTTCTTGAACAGTTGTCATATTTGCGTCAGATCTTTCTCGGACGTTGGCGCGCTAAGTACACATAGTCTGCGGCCGCGGGCTCTGCTCCAATCCACCACCAGCAATGGAGGACGAAACTTTGACAATGACAGCCACCCGTGCCGGCGAAACGTCAGAAAAATCATCAGACGAACGTCGGCTGAAAAATCCGAGATAAATGCCAATAGACAGTTTGTCAGATATTTCCTTGTTTATAATTCATCATTGCCGACAAACCCCAGTAGTTCGCATTCTGTGTGTTACATTCGCTACTGTATGGAGGATCTTCAAGAGCTTCCCAACGAAACTTATGCAGCGTAGTGAAACAAAGTTGGCAACTCGTGGGCGGGCCTACAATTTCACTGAGACTCATCCTCCACGCTGTTCCGATCTCTCTCCATGGGGTTTCAATATTTTTGAAGCCCCGAAGAAAGATATTTTCGCGTCAATTTGCTTCGGGCGAAGAGCTGCATGTCTGGAGACAATCACGGCTCCGTAGCCAATCGCAATCAGTTTTCCATGAGGTCACTGACCCTCTTGTTTCACGTTGGGGAAAATGTATTAACAGTTATGGAGATTATTTTTGAAATAATGAAAAGTTTACTTGCTTTTTTTCATGTGTATTGTATCATTTGACTGCACATTATAGATGTGACTCGACAGTTTTGGCTCCATAAGGTCTTTGACTAGTCAGGTGTAGACGAAGGAAGTTGGTGCACGATAATTTGATGGTGGCCGGCTAGAAGGGTTTGTGGGCATCGGTTTCTGGCTGCCGTGCTTAAAGTTAGGCCTGAAACAACAATGCGGATATAATAAATCTATGGGAAGACTTCACTGAAAGATCAAGTCTTATTTAACTGAATGTTTTAATACTTACAGGCACTCAGTGGAAGGGAGTTTTCTAAGTTAAAGGATTTATACGGTTCTCTAATAATAGTCCAGTTTTCAGTTTTCGCAAACGTTTGTATGCACTTGATGCAGACAGTGTACTCTAATGGCAAAAATATGAGTCACAGTTGAAATGCAATTTGTCGTTTCATTTTGATTTATAGAACTGATTGATTTCCGTGCCTGTCGTTAAGAGTCTTCTTACTTCAGTCAGTTTTATGAAAACGTAATGGATTTTATAGTAAATCTTCTTCTTTTGCTTGCGTTTGGATGCAGCAATTGGAAGAGGGCTCCCTCGGAGAACCACTCGACAGAATTGTGCATGTAGGTTGGCAACACTGGCCATGTTTGCGGAACGTGCCTCCGGGGCGTCGGAATTGTATGTTGCGGACAGTTGGCGCCATCTGGCGCAAGCCGTAACCGCGCCCACAGCTCCCATTCATTGTCACACAACGCATATTAACACCGTTCAAAACACCCCTCTGACATTATGGATGAGAATCGTGACGAATTTTCATAATGAAAATTTAATCGAGATCGGCATCTGATACCTATATTTTCAGGGTCATCAGCGAGAAGATTGCAAGCGAAAGATATTCACATCTTATTATTCCTGCTGGCTGTATTTGTTCATCTTCTTATCCCCTTATGACCTTTCCAAGTTGATTTCCTGATTATACGTTCGAAAAATAGGCTTCGGGCCTAAAAGATGGCAGGGCTCCTCTGACTCTTGTCACCATCAGTTTTTTGAGTTAATTATCGCATTCTCCCAACACCGCAAAGTGCCTATCCGTAGAAGTGCCTATTAATGATGACGAATCGTAGACAAATTTTTTATTAGATGAATTCCCAGATCATATCTATCATAATTGTAGGAAAGCACTCAAGCTATTTAATTTTTATCGCATATCTCCGTTTCCGACTGTACAAGCCAAGTCACTTGCCCGAAATTTAAAAAATGATAATTCATATGCCAGTCTTGCTCTCATGATTGTAGCAAAATTTAACGTAACACTTTCTGTAATTTTCTTCTTACACGTAAAACACTACTTGCGCTAACTCGTGTGTCTTTACAAATGTGTTGTTTCGCCTGATTAAAATTCTATAAAATACTTACATCTTCCCTAACAGGCATTTATCTGCATTTTCTAAGTCACGTAATTCGATATAACATAAATCGGAAATCTACGCGTTCACTACGACCCGCCTACATAATTCACCACTGTTCACAACAGCAAACCACAAACATCTGCCGTAGCGCCCAACCGCTGAAGCACTCCTGAGCCTTGCCAAAAGCTATCGGCAACGCAAAAAAAGCAAAAATTCGGGCGCGTATCCAACAAAGACTCGAGAACAGCACAGAAAATAAACAAGCCAGTCCACCTAGCACAGGATGTAGTGTCGGTCGATACCGTGCCGCTATACCGTCAATAAATCAAAGCTCCTTCCATTACCGGCAACGTTATCTCTCATTTCATGAAATTCAAACCTCATAAAAATTTCATTCCTTGTTATGAGTTTTCTACAAGGCACATAAGCTCCTGATATTGACATTACCTTCCTTCTGATGTAATCATCCATTTACCTATCTACTCTAAAAATTCCAACTGTCTGATTCATGAAACATATTTCAACATGCACTTTATACACTGGCCACAGTGGATAGGTTAAACATGTTTGGCCTTGTACAGCTACTTACCTACAGTCAGTCTCTCCGGGTCCGTCCTCTTAATATGAAACAGGAATGTGCTAGGGATGGGTTTCAAATTCCATGTTCCCTCTACCACACAATGAACATTTGCTTGCAGAGCAAAAAATATGTACATAGGCGTAGAAATTGCGAAGTGCGGCTATAAAATAACTGGACTAATACTGTCACATTGTAAGTACGCAAGCGCCAAAGATTAAAGACGAATACCTATGAAGCATGAAGTCTTCGCAGTCGAATGCGGCATCTCCGGTGTCTTGTAGACAGACCAGTGAAGAGTTACCTTGCAGAGTGGTCATGGCCTTTGTTTGGGTGTAGGAGCTGTTATTTTGTTTAGCATAAGATAAGTGGAATAGAAGATCAACGAATTGTCGTGAGGATTCACATGAAACTTGGAAAAACCACTACTGAATCCTATCTGTTGCTGAAAGAAGTGTATGGCGGAGGCTGTTCATCACGTACGCGAATGTCTGAGCTGTCTAAGCGTTTCCAAGATGACCGAGATGACACTGAAGATGACTCACGGCCGGGTCGCCCTTCATCATCAAACACTGATGAAAATATCGAAAAAGTAAGTAATCTGATTCGATCTGACCGTCGGTTGAATATCCAGTCCATTGCTGAAACTGTAGCAACTGACAAAGAATGTGTAATGCAAATTACACTCAATCAGTTTAACATGAGAAAGGTGTGTGAGAAACTGGTTCCAAAAATCCCCACGATCGAAAATATGAAGCTCGTGAAAATTTTCATATGACACTCTGTACCCCATTGAAAATGATCCTGATTTCTTTTAATGATTGGTAACATTTGACGAAACTTTATTTTTCACTTATGATCCAGGTACTAAGCACTGAAGGGAATGAACTTCACCGTGAACGAAAAAAATTTCAATTGAGCAAACCAACACTCAATGCAATGATACCTGTTTTTTCGACATTTGTGGAATTTTGTATCTTCACTGGAATCCTGAAGGTCAAAATATTAACCAACATTGCTACCTTGAAGTTCTTGCTCATCTTTGTGAAAATAAGAAAGAAATGATCTGAAGTTTGGAAGAAAGAGTCATTGCATCGTCTCCTACCGCACTGTCAGTTAGCAGGTTTCTATGGAAGTAGGCTACAGCATCCAGTGTTCGACTACCCACCTTATTCGCCTGACCTAGCACCATGTCACGTTTATCTATTTCCCAAAGTCAAATCTGCGATAAAAGGAACAGTCCGTTGAAGCAATGAAAGAAAAAGCGGCAAGTGTCATCAAGGAATTCACAGATAGTAACTTCCAGAACTGTTTCCATCAATGGAAAGTTCGCATGGAGCGTTGTAGGAATAGGGAAGGGGAGTATATTGAGGGTGGCAATAACTAAATATATAGGTTTTTTTTAATAAAATGACTTACAGAAATAGTCCCGTTATTTAATAGCCACACCTCGTAGAATCGGACAGTTTCCTATATTGTGTGAAATTTTTCTACAACAGCTCCAAGCGTGTAATATGAAATTTGAAACATACTGCACATTCAATTTATAGCATTGATTCTATATGTGCGTTTCACAGTTTCTGAACACAATCACAAAGATTACATTCCGATGAAAATCAACCGGTTCATATTACAGTAACTGATCATTATTCATTTGCTTTCACATCTATCTCTCAATAGTTTAATGATGTAATGCCACGATTTGCCGATATACTGTGTTTAGTAGTTTTTAAATTCGACAATGGTTGCTGTTTCACCCTCTAGATATCATTCAGTGATATAGTTACTAACTCAATATGTATTCAAACAGAAATAATTTTCCTGGGATTCCTTACTTTACCATTTTTATTTTACAGTAATTGTTTCTATTTTCCTATAAGCCTTATTGTTTCTGTTTCACAATAATTGTACTTAGGTTGTAACAGCAGATTTAATACAAAGTAGGCGGTAGTTTTCTGGATGAGTTAGTAAGTTCCCCGATGTGGAACGTAAACAGTAGTTCGCAAGTGTGGGAATCTGTACCGATTGCCCAACTGATGACGCAGGTGTGCATAACCACTCCACACGGTAAGGTTGCTAACTTCACTTTACCAAAAATATGTTGTTTAAAAACTATTTTCAGAAGGTTTACCTGGAGAAGACCTAGAACTCAATAACTGTGTTATACATGTTTAACTAAATTATTTCCCTGTGTTACAACATAAAATCTACCTCCTTTCCTGAGTGATCAGCGTATTTGACTGCTATGGGAAAGATCCTGGTTCAATTGCGGGTACTCTTAGGTATGTTCGCTTGATGAGAGGACTGCAATATGGTCTGTCAGCCTCGTGAGGCCGAATGAGGAGATATTTAAATGAAAAATGGATGCTCTAAGGTCTGAAAAGCAGACAACAACCAGGAGAATGATCCGTTGAAACATCGCCAGTAGCAGTAAGGGTAGGTACTATCGAGACCACTTTGTTTACACTCGGCATTTTGGCACATGTTGCTTACATCACGTGACCATCGTCATTGACCTACTGACAATGTCATTCTTATCATTGCTGCCAGTGTTCTTATCAGTGATACTATCATTCATATCAGTGGGAGGCCACGCCCCTTTATCTTATTCTGTCTCCGACTAATCGAAACTCAAGATGGTGGAAGTAACCAACTTTAGTTAATGGGAAACTAAAAACGCCCTTCCACCTCCCCTTCCTCCCTCTCCGCCTAATCTCTAGCCAATCATAGCGCAATATTAAAAATGAAATAGCCAATCGAATATTCATTATGACGGAAATAGCTCGATTGTGCAGGTAGCAAATTAAAAACCCTCTTCCCCTCCCATCTCCCTTTCCTTCCCTTGCCCTTATCCATAGCAAGATTTAGTACAGTATTGAATGTGAAACAGCCAATCAATATAAAGAAGTCAAGGTCGTCAACTAACTCCATTGTGTTTCATGTGCCACCCCTATAATCTCTTTCCAACCACGTTGTTGCAATAAGGGTGCCCACTTAGGCAGAATGTGTTATTAAGACATATATAAAATAAATTAAACCAGATAAAAGTAATTCTGCAATAATTATGAATGAAGAAGATTAAATTATCAGAACCTTACAATTCTGTCTCCAGAATAATGTAAAAGCACTGTAGACTGACCCGACACACAAATATCAATCCCAGCGTAGGAGATTAATTAAGAATTCCAACTATATTTCATCAGATGTTGACTTTTAAAATATATTATTCGTGAACCCCGTACCTCTCAAACTAAGATCCCAGCGAAAAATACATAACCCACGTAGCATAATACGTCTCATTGTTAATTCAAGGAACAATCCTGCATATTACATATCTAAGAAGCTTAATTTACTTAGCAACTTTTACACATTTGAAGGCAGCTTTTCCATCAGAAATCCTGAAGAATTTACTAACAGTGTCAGTGATGCGTACATTGAAGTCAGTGCCAGATTGCATCCCTCCATTTTGTGAATCTGTAGATAAATGTACCTGCCCATGAAACTACTGAAATAATTAACTGCAGTTTAATAAAAAAACACAGACAGCTTCACAAGATATAGATGTACAATTTCATAGGAATGCTAGAATTAGTTCCAGCCCTTTACTATTTCTCTACTCTACTACAGTACTCCCAGGAGCACGTTATGCAGCACAACTCTGAACAAAAAGGAAATGGTGGATGCACTGGCAATCACAGAAAGAAAAATACAAAGGAATGTTTTTGGATCAGTTAAAGGGCAAATTCAGTACAGAAGACGTCATAATATTGAACTTTACACAACTATTCAAAATATTACAGACATTATTAGGAAAAGGAGAACGGTTTTACAGAGACACATCCAAAGGATGAATCCCACCAGACTGACAAAAAGATTTGTCAGTTACTTCGATAAATTAAAAATGGATATCACATGGTGGAAAGAAGTTGAAAGGGAGACTGCCGAACACCAGTTTACTGCACAAAACATTGGGGAACGACTGCCACTCTGAAAAAACATTACAGGCCTTGGAAAGTTTGCAAGAAAAATCGCAGAAGAAGAATGGTGTCACTTGGATAGAAGAAAGAAGAGGGAATCATCAAGAAATAATGAGAGAAAAGTGGAAGAACGGAAGGGGGAAACAATAACTCTAATCCATAGCAGCTCATAGTAGAAAAGATTTACTTATTTTTAAAAATGATAAAAACAACTTGTCGTACGTCCTTTAGTAAAAAATTCACTATTGAAGTACAACATTTTTCTATTATCAACATAATGCATTTTAACCCTCACATTTATCAGCTTTCTGCGACTTATGTCCTTACTGAACAGGCTGTACAAGATATGCTCACATATTTGTTTAATGGATGATTTTGGCATTGTGAACAGAAACATCAGATGTATAGCACTTGTGTGACACTAAACATTGACATTCACAGGTTATGAAGTGTCCTACAGAGATTCATTTATGACATCTGTGCTGTTTGCAATTCAGCAACATGCACATGGTCCTGGATAACAATATGAAAATCAACAAGCCATATCGCCATCTACTAAAACATACGTCAGGGAATGCAACTACTTTACATTATATCTAAATAAATGCAAGCGCTTTAACGTGTTTTTAATAATGAAACAGCTTATAATGTGTTTCTAATTATTCAAAAAGTCTGCAGGAGCAGACGACATGTTACTGACCCAAACATGTATGTAACTGAAATTACTAGCCATCAGATGATGGGCATGGCAGACCGAAACCAGTTATGGCATTGAAATTTAACACTTCACTAATACTTGTGGCGATTGCGTTATACACCAATCGACGTGATCTCTCTGAATCTAATACAGCGAAAGTACTGTACTCCTTAAACCACCTGTGATCTTTTCATACAAAGTAACACTTTATGCTCTCGCACTCACACATCTCTAATGTTTAATGCCTAATAAACAAAGCGCAACATACAACACCTAATGCGCAACTCCTGGCAAATATGGAAAACTGTCTCTGGCGTTATATTACAAAGACTCCATGATCAAAGACATGCATTATTCATGTGGATCGTTTTGAGCATAAACTCTTTCCTACGTTTCTAGCCAGGTTTTATAACTGACTGGCCTAATACGGAAATTATTTCATTCTCCATCAGGACTGCCTCTACGTCAGCTAAAATCACAATAAAAAGTTCAGGTACTTCCAATGAAATGGTACAGTTTACTTTTGCCCACGCTGTAACTTCTTGCAGAGGTATCAGCAACCGTAAAGTCTCTTCCAGTTTCTGGCATGACATGTCCTCTCGCATAGCGGTCTAACTGCAGACTGATATAAAATATTACTTCCAGTATATCTTCCCCGTTCTTTCACTAACTGTCAAAATATTTGTTTCTTTCTTGTAGGTTGTGATGAAACCATGAACTTAACAGATTTGGAATATAAATGAAATTCATTGAGATTCAGGTGTATTCGTAACGGCAGTGAGTAATGAAAGTTGTGGAGATGATGGTAGAAGCCCATTTTTCTGTCGGTCAGCATGGCATGATCAGTTCTAATCCTGGTGTTTTGCCACTACCTTTCCAAGTAGGCGTCTGTAAACTACACCCAGACTCGCTGGCAAGCTACTTACCAAATTCCGCTCCCTGTGCAGAAATAATGCTGAATTGCCATGGTAAGAGCTTCTGTTGTGGCACTTTAGTGAGCGGAAGTTACCACACACAAGGCCTTGTCGCCTGTTGCTGGACCTCGGACGTCACTGGAAGCGGCGTCTTTTCAGAATAGGTCTAAGTCGCACCAGCATAAATGCTGGCCATTTTAATCCCAGAGTGTCGGTCGTCAGCCACTGCAACATCGAAAAGTACGCTACACCAGCTTTCGATCAGTTATGGATCTCACAATCTCAATTACAACTAGACGCAACCTCCGCTACATATAGGACTAGGGGCTGCACCTAGTCCTGATGCTGCCGGGACCTGAGCTGGAGCTTTCCAGCTCGGACCTACCGCTGGCTGACATCAAGTGTCTTTCTGGGCACCTCACAGGGGTCTTTGATTTTGCTGTCTGCGTTGGGACGCCTCGTACACTTGATCTACTGCGAGCTACTGGTTGATCAATGCATCTATGCCATTAGTGTGACCAGCCCACATCCAGGGTTGCTCCCGCTGTGCACCTGCCTTCTCAAGGCCTGACACAGCTACTAACTTACCGAGGTGCTAACGTAGCTCCATCGCCACGGCCGCCTTCTGTGGCCTGACGTCCTTGCACTATATTTCGTCTCCTGTTGTCGAGTATTTAGCTGGGCAAGCATCTCTGCGTCGCACACCACCGGGCCACTGATCTCGCCGACTGTATGAATTGTGATGGATAAATCAAGTTGTCATTAGCATTGCATTAATGATTCCACAACTGCTGAAGACCTGGTTCTCCACACCTGTGCTTAGTTAACCATCCTATATCATCATCATGGACAGTTACAGGGTAAATAACAGTAGGACCATCCTGACTCCGTAAGACCAGCGTTTTGAGTGTGAATGGTGGTCGTAGCAACTCAGCAGGATTACCATCAGTTGTATCAACTGAATTATTTAACATGCGAATTCATCTGCACGCTGAAACTGAGAAGAATATGCACCCTGTCGTCGATCTCTAGAACCCAAACAGAGCTGACGTGGCGGTGTTGGGTGTGTAGGAAGATGCTGCACGTGTAGGAAGGCGTCTAGCGGCAGCGGATAGGCTCTGGCGTCTTAACTTCCAGAGTGACTGCACGGACCGCACGACATTGGCCACTTTGCTGAAGGCATCGATAAGTCGGGGTGGCGCCGGTGACATCGAATATGCCACCCTAACAGATCCTCTTCGACCATTTCTTATTTTACCCTCGTCTTGAGTACACTATTTCACCATGAACAGCAAAAAATAACTGCAATATCACACAGAAATTTTCGGTTCCATACGATAACTACAGCCCACACTGCACCTCTGTAAACAACTGCATTTTAATTACAACCACTCTTTAATATGTTTGTCTACAACGTTTCAAGCTATTTGTGGATAGTTTTCATGCATATTATAACATGTACACGTTCACATACCCCAATTTGTTCATTTTATCATGCCAAATGTCGCAGTGATAGATTTCGAGCATCCTCTACTAAGCGTTAGGTAGATACAAATGTTGTAGCTGGTATGTCATTATATTGCTATATTTTGTTGGGTGGCGTAAAGTCCTACACAGTATACCATGAAATTTTGTTGTTACTGGAGGTCTAAAGTTCATTCGGGAGTGGATAATTCACTATGAGAGTTGTGAAAAACATTACTCAGATTGAACAAACGCGCAATCCGATGTCTTAGTCTCTGTTTAATTAGATAAATGCTGATCTGCCCATAGAGTGACCACAAATTAAATCTACTAGTGGATGAATAAATGTTGAAATCTGTATACTTGCTACTATTGGAAAACAGGTTTTCGTTACATACTTTTTCCGTTTGTATAAAGCATCACTTAGGCAAAACGCTTATGAAGCTCACCTTTCCGTCACCGTCTATAGTCTTAAAAATTTTACTACATAGCCACCTCAGCACGTTAACACACTTCTGAACGATGAAGGACACAAATCACACTATTAAATCCAACTATTTTCTTGTCAGACGGCCATGCTATGTGACTGAGGAAAGCTAAGAAAAGTAAACTGTGACGGATATTTTTCGACTCTTAACTAACTTTAATTGGATTGACCGGATAATGGTTCCAAAATCAATACGCATAGTATGTTTTAGTGCGTAAACTAGTGAAATAAAATTTTGTTTTATGTTAACTAAAATTGAAGAAACATAATACGGCTGAATACAGAGTAGGAAAATGTAGGTAAAGTGGCGACGCTAAAGGTAATTGAAGTTTCGACAAACAATGGTTGTCTTGTATATTTTGCATCGAACTGGGGACCTAGAAATGACGGAGAGGCTTCGTCCCGCCACAGACCTCATAGACCTCAGTGGTTCACAACCCCACAACAGGCCACAATAGTCGACCCGCCCCCACCACCGCCCCACACCGAACCCTGGGTTATTGTGCAGTGCGGCGCCCGGTGTAGCACCCCCTTAACGCCCCCCCCCCCCCCCCCCCCCCCCGGGTACGTCGCATACCAGACGAGTGTAACTCCAAATGTCTGCTCGGGAAAGTAATTATGGTGCACGTGTACGTGGACACAGTGTTTGCGCAGCAATCGGTGACATAGTGTAACTGAGGCGTAATAATGGGAACCAGCTCGCATTCGCCGAGGCAGTTGGAAAACCTCCTTAAAAAACATCTACAGGCTGGCCGGCACACCGGACCTTGACACTAAATCGCTTCGCGGATTCGTGCCGGGGACCAGCACGCCTTTCCGCTCGGGAAGCAGCATGTTAGACCGCGCGGCTATCCGGGCGGGCGAACTATGGTTACTGGTAGACCACTGCCACTTACTCATTTTGAGTTTACACACTACAAGGTGTCGCACTAAACCCCTAACGGGGTAAAGTGACCAGCACGGATATACGGACTCTGAAAGTGGACGGTTGTGCTCATTCAGTTGAAATAACGCCAACGGCTTGACATCTTCCTTTAAGTCCAAACACATTTCTGTTATTGGACTGAGCTCTCAATGTTTTCGTCCACGCTATAAAAGTGAGGAGCAGGATGAATTCGTTTTTGTTGCACCGTATCAAGGATATTATGTAACTTGTCTATACTGATCGTGTTAACAGATTATCCTGTAGCCATCGAGGTAGGCTTCCTAAGCCTAATATTAGAGTGCGGCCTTTTCCTGTCCTCTCAGAGTATTTGTGAAAACGATGGGGTATTTTGTTCGCTCCGCACACTGGAATACAGAAACCACTTTTCCGTTTCAAAAACTTGACAAAGAATTACTTACTCTTGTTCTTATTCTTCGATGAGCACATTCCATAAGCTTCCTATAATCCTTTTACCCTGTGCTACATCTTTGTTTCTTCCTAGAACTCTTGTTTACTTTCCGGACGCTGTGACCGAGCGGCTCTAATCGCTTCAGTCCAGAACCGCGCTGCTGCTACGGTCGCAGGTTCGAATCCTGCCTCAGGCATGGATGTGTGTGATGTCCTCAGGTTAGTTAGTTTTAAGTAGTTCTAAGTCTCGGGGACTGATGACCTGAGATGTTAAGTCCCATAGTGCTTATAGCCATTAGAGCCATTTTCGTGTTTACTTAATTAGTTCAAAATCTTCACAAAGGAATAGAATGACGGATGATAGTTTGGCACATAAAAGAATTTAGAATAAATCTGTACCATTGTGTGCGATATATGGAAGTAAGTAACTCTTTTGGCAGTAAGCATGTGAGCTGCCTTCCACCCACATTCACTGAAATACGAGTATTTCAAGTAAAACTTCGCCACAATGAAGTTTGTAACTGTTCCAGATTGGTTTTGGGACCGGCGCAACACACAATGGGGACAGATGGAAGTTTAGAAAACGTAATTTGCATATCGTGATTTGCAAACCACTTTGTGCTGTATGAATAATTAAAAAATCTCGGACTTCTTCTCCGAATGACTGCAGGCTCTGGTTGTGTGATAAGCCAAAATGAAGATTATAAATTAGTAGTAGAATCATGTCAATGGCAGATCTGTGACATTGAAGTGTTGCGTCCTCTCCGCGAGAAAAGCTGAAAATCCAGAACATGTAACACAATAAATATTATCATAAACATGTGATTTGGTTGATGAAATACAGATACAGCATGTCAGTAGCTGAAAATTGGTTCCCTGTATTAGAAATCCTTTTTAACTATTGCCTACATTGCTTACATTCTGACGGATGAAGTAGGAAAGACAAATGCCATCAGCCAAGCTTCTCCTAGCTGCTCTCTAAAAAAATTTGAGGCCGTTCCTTCTTTTAGTACAGAAATATTGACACATGAAGTCCCTTAAATTTGGATCGAAACATGAAATTTTTACACATATACAAAAAATAATAATCACTTTTTTAGAAAAAGTATGACACCGAAAGAAACAACAATGAAATTTATTTGTAAGCCAAAGGGTGTTGTGTAAACATTGCTATTGTAAAACGTTATTATTCTGCTTTTAAATGAGCTAACAAGAATAATATGAATGACTTCTCTTACATCGGACGACTGCGAACCAGAAAATTTTTTGCCAACTAATAACGAAACAAGCCTGATCTGTCAAACTAACTGACAACAGTGGCGGTATATATTAGAACTACTTTAACCACTTCTAGACAGGGAACAACACTGTTTAGGGTATAGTATATTCAACAGACACTTTTCCTCTTTGGCTACTTTTTCCACAGCTTCCTCCACATATGGGGCGCCACTGCTCACCAATGCTATGCGTCCACGTGACCTTAAATTGACAGAAAGTAAACGTTAAGGCTGGCTTTTAGCGCTTGGGTACTTTGTCACACAGTGGAAACTGCTATAATGTGGCGCTGAATGGCGGCAATCGGTAACTAGATTTCCACCCTCCTATACATGATAGTACATGGTCCATTCACATTGACGGGACCACCGTCTGTGTTATTACTATGTATTTATTTAGACTTTTGGCCTGGAGGCCATACAGCTGCCTTTAAGTAAAGCTTGGTGTCAATGTGCTGTAAGCACCAAAGGCCGTAGGTGGCAGCACCGGCATTGGAGCGAGTATAGAACGTATCGGGTGACGAGGGAGACACTGCAATCGTTGTCGTAATACGGAAACGGAGCGATTTACCTGACATCCAGAATGGCATGATAATTGGCTTCCTGGAGAAGGGTGGAGGCATTTCTGAAACGGCTAAGTTTGTGAACTGTTCGCGTCCCGCCGTGGTTAAAGTCAAAACGGCGCTATCCAAAACCGGCGCCATAGATGACGGGGTGAAAGATGGCTGCGGAGATGTGTACGGACAAATATCCGTGCATCTGATGAGCAACTATCCATAGAAATGAGCCGAGAGGCTGCCAGCAGTGTCTTCTCAACGACCGTCCAGCGAATCTTCCTCCGGATGGGTCTCCTCGGGAGGCATTTGATTCATGAGCCCACAGTGACTGCTGTTCATAGGCGACGAAAGCTGGAATTTGCACGCCAATACCGCAACTGAACGTCCACTGAATGGCGACAGGTGGCCTGTTCAGATAAGTCACTTTTTATGCTATATATGACATAACTGCCATTAGCGTGTACGGCCCTGCAACAATCACCGGCCGGAGGAGGAAGCGTTATGGTCTTGAGAATGTTTTCGCGTCATTCCCTAGATGATCTCGTCGTTCTAGGAGGCACAATGTATAATCAGTAGTATGCATCTATGCGTGGGGGACCGATTGAGGTGGCGCAGTGGCTAGCACACTCGATTCGCATTCGGGAGGACGATGGTTGAAACCCGGGTCCGGGCATCCTGATATAGGTTTTCCGTGATTTCCCTAAATTTCTTCAGGCAAATGTTTGGTTGGTTCCTTTCAAAGGGCACGGCCGACTTCATTCCCCGTCCTTCCCTAATCCTATGGGACTGATGACCTCGCAGTTTTGACCCCTAACCCAATTCAACTAACTAACTGTGCTTGGGGACCATGTGCACCCCTATATGCAGATTGTTTTTTCCTCTGCACGACAGCATCTAGCAGCAGAACAATACAACTTGTCACACGGCTTGCAGTGTGCGTGCGTGGTTCGAAGAATGCCAGGATGAGAATACAGTAGGCTCCTGTGCCACCAACGTCCCGTATTGGGAACCAATAGAGAATATGTTGGACCACACAGCTCGGGCTTTCGCGCCACGGATCCTCAATCGAGAATCCTATCGCAGTTGGCTACTGCACTGGAGTCAGCATGGGGCCGCATCCTTGTCGGTAACTTCCAAAATCACACTGAAACTCTTACAGCACGTCCGAGCTGCAACAGGCTGTTACTCGGAATACTGGCAGGTGGTCACATTAAGGGGACTGCACCGTGTATAATTGCATATCGTACTACACACATGAAAAAAAAAAAATAGCATCATCCCGGTTCCCTGAACTCCAGAAGACAGACATTGACTGTGGATATTGTATCACAGACACAGTACTTTTGACTGTTCAGAGATGTCACTAAACCCGCCCAAAGATGTAGACAGCCATAAATGAGTAGCACCTATTACACAGAGGGGGTCCGACAGCCGATTAGTTACAGCCATTCTACCTCCAAGGAGGTACACGGCTCATGTTGTCTGTAGCTCAGCCATGACTAGGCGGTCAATACCGCGGTTCGATCCCGTCAGCATTGTTACTTTGTGCCAGGAGGGGCTCTCAACAAGGGACGTGTTTAGGCGTCTCGGAGTAAACCATAGCGATGTTGTTCGGACGTGGAGGAGTATAATGCTTTTCCTGCAGCCTCAGAACGTCGTGTTACGACTCAAACTGTGCGCAATAGGTTGCATGATGCGCAACTTCACTCCGACTTCCATGGCGAGGTCCATCTTTGCAAACCACGGCACCATGCAGCGCAGTACAAATCGGCCCAACAACATGCCGAATTGACCGCTTAGGATTAGCGTCTCTTCACCAATGAGTGTCGCATTTCCATCAACCAGACAATCGTCGGAGACGTGTTTGGAGGCTACCCGGTCAGGCTGACGGCCTTAGACGCACTGTCCTGCGAGTGCTGCAAGGTGGAGGTTCCCTGATGTTTTGGGGCCGACGTACGCCGCTGGTGGTCATGGAAGGCGCCGTAACGGCTATACGATACGTGAATGCCATCCTCCGACCGGTAGTGAAAGCATATCGGCAGCATATTGGTGAGGCATTCGTCTTCATGGACGACAATTTGCGCCCCCATTGTGTACATCTTATGAATGACTTCCTTCAAGTTAACGACATCGCTCGAATAGAGTGGCCGGCAAGTTCTCCAGACATGAACATGCGTGGGACAGATTGAAAAGGGCTGTTTGTGTACGACGTGATCCACCAACCACTCCGAGGGATCTACGCCGAATCGCCGTTGAGGAATGGCAAAATCTGGACTAACAGTGCCTTAATGAACTTGTGGATAGTATGCCACGACGTACACCGGCATGCATCAATGCAAGAGTACGTGCTACTGGGTATTAGAGGTACCGGTGTAAACAGCAACTGGTCCACCACCTCTGAAGGTGTAGCTGTATGGTGGTACAACATGCAATGTGTGGTTTTCATGAGCAATAAAAAGGGCGAAACTGATGTTTATATTGATCTCTATTCCAATTTTCTGTACAGGTTCCGGAACTCTCGGAACTGAGGGGATGCAAACCTTTTTTTGATGTGTGTACTTAGAAATTGTGTACCTTGTGTCAGTATTCGGCGTAGCTCTTTCTTACTTTACTATGAAAAAGTATATTATTAATATATAACGAATAAAACTGGGTAGTATTTGTATCGTAAACATTTATTTTTAAAGACGTGGCTCACAGAAGTATGTTATAGGTGGAAAGTGTATGCAGATTGTGTTCTCCAAGATTTTTACACCTTCTATAGTCTGACACGATATGTATTTGTACAGTTTTCTGTTGTTATATTCAGTTCCCTGATAGCACCAATGTCATATTTATTCATCACGGTGACTAGTTAGTCATAGTGTGAGGAAATTTGTGTATATCAGTCAGTTTGAAATAAACAGGAATGTCACAAAAAAAAGACGTAAAGCGGTTCTCGTGCGTGATTATAAGAAATAATCGGTTTGTGTTTGGCTTTTCACGTTACACCATGGTACGGCTAAGCAACGTTGAGTAGAAATGAAGTTTCATCGACTTTATAAAACATCAGTTGAAGCTGCATGTACGAACGCCAGGACGAAACAGTCATGAACTGGAGTGGAGAAACATAACTGCTCCTACAGCACGTCCAGGCATTTTTCCTGCGTTCCCCGCACTTGACGGCCTGTCAGCTGCCTTAATGTAAACACCGAGAAAGCCCAAGCAAGCAGCTACAAACATGGGAGAAGTAAATGGACGCTAACCCTTTAACGGCCTGAAATTTATCGGGTGTGATGCTTTCCTGGTCTTAAAGAAATCGGGGCCTTAGACTAAACAGTTGCAGCGTACACACAGCTGAGTTCAGTGAACAGAAATAGCTTAACAGGTATGACTGCGTAATTCTGTAGATAGGAGAGCTAAACCTCATAATCATAAATGCTGATTGTGAAATCTTCAACACTGCTATAACCTTCCGCTTGCGGGATGTAGTTTGTACATTTGTCTGTAAACTCATTGTTCGAAATGAAATCCTTCGCTCCTTACTATTTATAGAAATATTCGTTAAAATCTTTTTAAACGTGAGTTAAATGATTATCTGACAGCCAGATTTTATAACCAAGTGCTTAATCTTATTTTTCTCTTAACAGGAAATAATAGCCCACCGCTAAAGAGAAGAGAAGATTCTAGTATTATCCTAATTTAAATCACAAGATTATCATTAACTAAAGATATCGACAGGAATAAAAATGCTTTATCAAAGACGGTAACGGCAAACATAAAAGTAAATCCAGTTTTTAACACAGTACGAAATTTTACTGCCGAGGTATATTGAAATAGGCACAGAAATTTCGTGACCTTTCAAGTGTTGAAAAACCAGGTCAGAAGATACGAGGGCTATTCCGAAAGTAAGGTCCGATCGGTCACGAAATGGAAACGACTATGAAAATCCGATAAAGCTTTGCACAGATGTGTTGGGTAGTGTCTCTAGTATAACCCCAGTTAGCATCACGTCGCTCTTCTCATTTCTGAGCTCGCAGTGAGTGCGTAAAGATGTCTAGAAAATAGTGTCTGCCGCCAAGTACGGGGGCCTGGTGAGAAATTTCCCCTGAAGCTATGCAGCTAACATTACATAACTGTCGTGCTGTTTCGTCTTCAAGACAATTCTCAGCCGCATTCTGCAGGGGCAATGAAGATGCTCCTGTATCGTTTTCAAATGGAAATGTGAGATTACCCACAATACAGCCCGTAATTGTCTCCCTCTGAGTTTCAGCTCAGGTCACATGAACCGCTGGTTATGAAGACAACATTTCGGCACAAGACAACGAGCCGTAGGCCAGCGTAGAGAATTGGCGGAGAGCACTGGCGGCTGCCTTCTATAGCGAGGGTATGGGAAAGTTGGTACAACGCTAAGATACACGTCTAAGTCGGGTCGGCGACTATGGAGATAAGTAGCTGCAAGGTGTATCTAACTGTTGCAAATAAAACATTTTTGATTTTTACCGTGGTTTCCATTTCGCGACCTATCGGACCTTACTTTCGGAATAGCCCTCGTATATCATGCAGATAACATATGACGTGGTACCTTAATTGGATGAACAACCTTTACTCTCACAGAAACAGAGTTTGTTTAGATTGTTTCAGTTCACTCTTTCTTATCTGGTGCTGCTCTTCTCTAGTGTAAATCCATGCGGTCACTACATACTTCTATGTATTACTATTTTATGCTGAGCCTTATTGAAGGCTCCCTGCAAATTAACTCTAATATCCATATATATATATATATATATATATATATATATATATATATATATATATATATATATCGTTTTAGTGAATAATAATAGTGTGTACATTACTCCAAAGGAACGGAGGAAGCCATAGTGTAAAAACTAAACATAAAATTAATTTGAATTTCTTGTAATACTTCCTCCACCACTGAGAGGAAAGTGTACTCTAGTCGTAAGTTTATATGATCGAGAGATATCCAGAGAAGTATCCATATCTCAATCCACCTGCATTTGAATCGCACTTTCTTGACTCTTGTGCAGGAAAGTGTGCATTATACTGCTGCATCCACTTTCAATTATCTACCACAAGAATTGAAAAATCATACCAGCAACCCACGCGCTCTCATACCGAAACTGAAGAGTTTCCTCATGCCTCCCTCCTTTTATTTTCTTGAAGAATTAAGCTGATGCCTGTGTCACATTGTTGATTGCGTTTACATAAACTTATGGCTTTTTTTATTCATAAACATTATATTTTATGTGTTATAATTTTTATGTTGTAATTTCATACACTGTCACGTTCCCTGACCTTGGAGATTTGCTCTTCAATTTTGGTCCTACGGAACTAGACTTGTAAAATCAAACAAAAGAGAAATGAAGAATGTGAGCAATACAACATCGTGTCTCCAAATTTCTACATTTTGGGTCTACTACCTGTGTTCCAGATTATTTTAGGGCTTTCTGCTCCACTGTATTGTTTAGGAATGATTAGAATTTCAAATCACCTGTTTACTGTGTTTTAAATTTTTATCATTATTGAATGAACTACAGTTATGTTTATGAAAGTTGTGACAAAACGCAACAATTGACTGAAATGGACCAAATTCACTGTATGAAATTATAAATATTTGATTAGGATTGCAGAACACTAAATTATCTATGGCTTTGAAAGTTCAGTATACTGGCACCGTCACATCTTACAGTCCGGATTTATAAGCGTCGTCGCATGATATCAAGGAATTTTTGGATACATTCCTTATAAATATCAATCCATGGGCGTTGTATGTGCAGTCATTTCTTATGGTAGGGACCGTGTAGCCTAGTGGAGCTACCGAAACCGTCATGCTTCGTAGAAAGCCTGCAGCTGTCTCATAGTCTGAAAATGATTTGTAGGTAGAGTGTATGCTGAATTGCATGTAACTGAGGAAATAGAGTTCCGAATTCTCCCACATGTGTCGAACACTATTTCAGACTTCCCTAAATCAGTGGGGTTAGAGATTATGTGTCGTATGCCTTGTCGATTTTAAGTGCTCATCAAATGCGACGTGAGAGCAACTAATGATCCAGGAGTAATGGTCACGCCGGCCGCTGGTGGCCGAGCGGTTCTGGCGCTACAGTCTGGAACCGCGCGACCGCTACGATCGCAGGTTCGAATCCTGCCTCGGGCTTGGATGTGTGTGTTGTCCTTAGGTTAGTTAGGTTTAAGTAGTTCTAAGTTCTAGGGGACTTATGACCTCAGCAGTTGAGTCCCATAGTGCTCAGAGCCATTTGAACCATTTAGCCAGTAATGGTCAATATTAGCGGATATGTCAAGAACGGTCATTCGGGCAAAAAAAAAAAAAAAAAAAAAAAAAATCAAGTAAGCAAGGGCTCTAGAATGCATACCTGAAGAACTATGCAAACTTATTCACCTACGATACTGTGAAACAAATCTGTTCTACTGAACAAGCGCTAATTTCTTTTAAGTTATGCATTTTAGAGGCCAAGTTTACCGGACAATTTTTTATAGTTTTGTTGCATACTCCTAATCCCAGAACTTGGAAAGCAAGGAGCTTGCAGTGGAAGAGATTTATTTCACAGCACCGAAGATGAAGTGTTCACAGCTCATAGTGTATGTATTCAGATTTACTTATCATCTAATGGAACTATGTAGTTTTTTCTTTCGCATTGTAAGATGCTTCTAATACAACCTCAGCGATATAACGTGTATGGGAATTGATCAAATAGTATCAACACAAAAGCACCAGAAACCACTGTCCCGTCGTCACGACCAGATGTTCGACAATCGTCGGTCCTACTGTAGCAAACACGTAACACGAGTATGGTTCTTTTATTTATTTATGCGCATGAAGCCCATCAGTCCGTGTTCTGCTATTGTAGCGACCAGATAGCTTGCTCGTATAGCTACAGAGACGTTCACAATGAATACGGCAGTACAAAAAATGAATATCTCTTATGACGAATGCCGCCAAATAATTAGAGCACCGGTGTGGTTGTATGCTGAAAAGTATCAAAATAGTGTCAAGTACTCACGATGCGTCTTCACAAGTGTTATGAAAATGTCCTAGAAACTGGAAGTACGGAAAATAAAGTACGCCATAAAAAAAAGAAGAGCAACTGATGAAAGAAATGAAATTAACATTTTATTGGCAGTAACACACATATCAAATGTCATTATGAGGAGTCTAGGAAGTACGAGAGGAACCAACCGAACCAATTTTCTGCGAGCACTGCATTCCATCGCATTTGATCCTCATCATATTTCGTTGCATCTAGAGCTTCACGGCAATGACTTCCAAAAGTGGTTGCAGTTCGCCGAATGATATCTATGAAAAGTGCAAAGTGATGCGGCATATCTATGTAAAATTTTAAGAAAGAAACATTGCTTACGAACCATGGGTAAGTCAGACTTCGCAATGTGCAAACCAAGCTGACATAAAGACGTGGATGAAAACAACGCACTTATTCTATCAGTACTTGGAGTGTGTTTTTCAAGAGCTGCATCACTAGTCCCTTATTTATTGACGGAAATTTAAATACGCTCAAATATCTCGAGTTCCTAAGGTATACTGCTCCCGCAGTTATTGGAAAAAATCTCACTGTACATAAGACAATCAGCGTTGTACCAACATGGATGTCCCTCCCACCCCGTACATGTAATGACAGAACCTCGTAACAGAGCATTAGGAGAGCATTGGAACGGTCGTTCTGGAAGTGCAAAATGGTCTGTACAATCACCAAACTTAACACCTCTACACTTTTATCTGTGGCGAAATTTAAAACGAGGTGTCTGTTTGGGAACACCGACGGCTCCTAAAAGCATGACATACCTTATAAGAGGTACTTGCGCTACTATTGACTCCAGATGAAATTCAACGTGCAGTATTACACTTTATAACGTGTAGCAATGCTCAACTTCAACATTTTGACCATTTGGTATGCCAGCCATGATAATAAACTCACGAACCGTACGTGAGTTAGTGATTTGCTTAAATTTGGTTGTATATTTATTTACTTATTTATTTATTTATGCATTTATTTTGCCTGGCAAGATTAGGGCCTTCGGGCCCTCTCTTACACCTAACCAGGCATACTCAGATTGAACGAATTTGAGCTTGTACAGAACATTAAGGACATATAACGTGTTATACAGTATTAATGTTAAAGAAAAAATAGAGATTATAACAGTTGTACAATGATAACTATAACAATAAAAAAATAAATATAACAATGAAGAACAATAATAATAATAATAGTAATGACTATGTATATGAAAGTAAACATATTTTTCTTTTATGAATGTCAGTCCTATTGATAGTATACGACAGCAGTTTGTGGAACCTCTTCTGCTGCGGGGGGACCAATGGTTTGCGGCGCCATTATCTTGATACTATCGATAAAGTCGCATACATGTTATGTCGTTGAAGTTCTTTTGGAAGCTTCTTCCAAATGGCAAAGAAAAAAGTATATAATTCCAATACAAGAATAAAAGAAGTTGGTGTCGTATTTCGACGACTAGAGACGATAAAATTACTTGCAAACGTGAAGAAATTTGCCATATTGTCTAGCATAACTTGGCGAAAACCGTAGCTGCATGTATTTATACATTCCGGATATACTCTGGGTGACTTCTCCTAGCTGCCTCACTCTTTATTAATGAGGTGGTCAGAAACAGTCTGAAAAGCTTATAATAGTGTTGCAGGGTGGGTTGCGCTGAGAAATAATTATCAAGCAAAATTCGAAGGCTTGATTGACTAACTCCAACGCTAATTAACTAGGTAGCGGGATAACGTATGGAATTTTTTCCGGACAATTATTTCTCAGCGGAACTTTCCCTACAACACCCTTACAGCTGTACAGGCTGTTTCTGATTGTATATCAATGCATGGTGTATATTCTTTCGGACACGTCCGAAAGAACAGACTCCACGCCTTCATATAATTGATACGGATAGTTGGGCAATGGACCCATCTTCTTCAGTGCAGGTGCACAAATACGTCCGACCTCCTGTGGGTATCGCTGAGTAGCGAACGGAGCACAATGGACAGCGACTGCGGTAGGTGGCGCTCGGTGAGAGGTGAGGTGTGCCGAGACAGTCGGCGCACGTGCGATAACGCTGTGTACCGAATGGCGCAGTGATTAACACACCTGCCTAACAAGCAGGAGGTCCCGGTTTCGAATTCCGTTCCGGTTCACATTTTCACTCGTCGCCGCTTATACCGCGTACAGTCCCACTGCAGCTGACAGCAGTGATCCCCTTCAGTTCACATGTAATGTTTCTGACTACTCTGTGTATATACAACTACGAGTATATACAGGGTGTCTTTTCTAATAATCATCAGGCACATTTACTGTGGTGGTTCTCCAGAATTGCAATTTCATTTTTGCAATGTGTAGCTGGAGTCAGCGAAGGCAGATATTGCCCACCATGTCTCTCATGCGACGTCCTGTGTCTTAGGAAAGGATCTTTTTCCTCCCTTTACGCAGATGAATTTTTACAGTGGAATTTTACGTACTCTTTCGCTATAACGGTCTCCAATTAATATAGTGTGATATTCGTTTTGCTGATATGTATTAACAGGGACAGTAAAACACGAAGAATAGTCAATACAGCAACGCCTTGTCCCGTGCTGATTGCCACCGCCATGCAGCAGCACTACTCCTCACTTCTCCTGGAGAATGGTTAGTCTTCGCGTATCACTGTCCCTGTTAATTCATATCGATGAAACAATTATCGCACTTCACTAATTTGGGGCCGTTCTATCAAATGAGCAAATAGAATTCCGCCCTTAAAATCGTTTTGTTGGTAACGGGAAACAAACCGACGCTTTCCGTCGATACTGGGAATCGTATAAAAGAAGTCTTCCCCCATGAACCATGGACCTTGCCGTTGGTGGGGAGGCTTGCGTGCCTCAGCGATACAGATGGCCGTACCGTAGGTGCAACCACAACGGAGGGGTATCTGTTGAGAGGCCAGACAAACATGTGGTTCCTGAAGAGGGGCAGCAGCCTTTTCAGTAGTTGCAGGGGCAACAGTCTGGATGATTGACTGATCTGGCCTTGTAACATTAACCAAAACGGCCTTGCTGTGCTGGTACTGCGAACGGCTGAAAGCAAGGGGAAACTACAGCCGTAATTTTTCCCGAGGACATGCAGCTTTACTGTATGATTAAATGATGATGGCGTCCTCTTGGGTAAAATATTCCGGAGGTAAAATAGTCCCCCATTCGGATCTCCGGGCGGGGACTACTCAGGAGGACGTCGTTATCAGGAGAAAGAAAACTGGCATTCTACGGATCGGAGCGTGGAATGTCAGATCCCTTAATCGGGCAGGCTCAAATGGCTCTGAGCACTATGGGACTCAACTGCTGTGGTCATCAGTCCCCTAGAACTTAGAACTACTTAAACCAAACTAACCTAAGGACATCACACACATCCATGCCCGAGGCAGGATTCGAACCTGCGACCGTAGCAGTCGCACGGTTCCGGACTGCGCGCCTAGAACCGCTAGACCACCGCGGCCGGCAATCGGGCAGGTAGGTTAGAAAATTTAAAAAGGGAAATGGATAGGTTGAAGTTAGATATAGTGGGAATTAGTGAAGTTCGGTGGCAGGAGGAACAAGACTTTTGGTCAGGTGATTACAGGGTTATAAATACAAAATCAAATAGGGGTGATGCAGGAGTAGGTTTAATAATGAATAAAAAAATAGGAGTGCGGGTTAGCTACTACAAACAGCATAGTGAACGCATTATTGTGGCCAAGATAGACACAAAGCCCATGCCTACTACAGTAGTACAAGTTTATATGCCAACTAGCTCTGCAGATGATGAAGAAATTGATGAAATGTATGACGAGATAAAAGAAATTATTCAGGTAGTGAAGGGAGACGAAAATTTAATAGTCATGGGTGACTGGAAATCGTCAGTAGGAAAAGGGAGAGAAGGAAACATAGTAGGTGAATATGGATTGGGGGGAAGAAATGAAAGAGGAAGCCGCCTTGTAGAATTTTGCACAGAGCATAACTTCATCATAGCTAACACTTGGTTCAAGAATCATAAAAGAAAGTTGTATACCTGGAAGAATCCTGGAGATACTAAAAGGTATCAGACAGATTATATAATGGTAAGACAGAGATTTAGGAACCAGGTTTTAAATTGTAAGACATTTCCAGGGGCAGATGTGGATTCTGACCACAATCTATTGGTTATGAACTGCAGATTGAAACTGAAGAAACTGCAAAAGGGTGGGAATTTAAGGAGATGGAACCTGGATAAACTGAAAGAACCAGAGGTTGTAGAGAGTTTCAGGGAGAGCATAAGGGAACAATTAACAGGAATGGGGGAAAGAAATACAGTAGAAGAAGAATGGCTAGCTCTGAGGGATGAAGTAGTGAAGGCAGCAGAGGATCAAGTAGGTAAAAAGACGAGGGCTAATAGAAATCCTTGGGTAACAGAAGAAATATTGAATTTAATTGATGAAACGAGAAAATATAAAAATGCAGTAAATGAAGCAGGCAAAAAGGAATACAAACGTCTCAAAAATGAGATCGACAGGAAGTGCAAAATGGCTAAGCAGGGATGGCTAGAGGACAAATGTAAGGATGTAGAGGCTTGTCTCACTAGGGGTAAGATAGATACTGCCTACAGGAAAATTAAAGAGACCTTTGGAGAGAAGAGAACCACTTGTATGAATATCAAGAGCTCAGATGGCAACCCAGTTCTAAGCAAAGAAGGGAAGGCAGAAAGGTGGAAGGAGTATATAGAGGGTTTATACAAGGGCGATGTACTTGAGGACAATATTATGGAAATGGAAGAGGATGTAGATGAAGATGAAATGGGAGATAAGATACTGCGTGAAGCGTTTGACGGAGCACTGAAAGACCTGATTCGAAACAAGGCCCCGGGAGTAGACAACATTCCATTAGAACTACTGATGGCCTTGGGAGAGCCAGTCATGACAAAACTCTACCATCTGGTGAGCAAGATGTATGAGACAGGCGAAATACCCACAGACTTCAAGAAGAATATAATAATTCCAATCCCAAAGAAAGCAGGTGTTGACAGATGTGAAAATTACCGAACTATCAGTTTAATAATTCACAGCTGCAAAATACTAACTCGAATTCTTTACAGACGAATGGAAAAACTGGTAGAAGCGGACCTCGGGGAAGATCAGTTTGGATTCCGTAGAAATGTTGGAACACGTGAGGCAATACTAACGTTACGACTTATCTTAGAAGAAAGATTAAGAAAAGGAAAACCTACGTTTCTAGCATTTGTAGACTTAGAGAAAGCTTTTGACAACGTTAACTGGAATACTCTATTTCAAATTCTGAAGGTGGCAGGGGTAAAATACAGGGAGCGAAAGGCTATTTACAATTTGTACAGAAACCAGATGGCGGTTATAAGAGTCGAGGGGCATGAAAGGGAAGCAGTGGTTGGGAAAGGAGTGAGACAGGGTTGTAGCCTCTCCCCGATGTTATTCAATCTGTATATTGAGCAAGCAGTAAAGGAAACAAAAGAAAATTCGGAGTAGGTATTAAAATTCATGGAGAAGAAGTAAAAACTTTGAGGTTCGCCGATGACATTGTAATTCTGTCAGAGACAGCAAAGGACTTGGAAGAGCAGTTGAACGGAATGGACAGTGTCTTGAAAGGAGGATATAAGATGAACATCAACAAAAGCAAAACGAGGATAATGGAATGTAGTCAAATTAAATCGGGTGATGCTGAGGGGATTAGACTAGGAAATGAGACACTTAAAGTAGTAAAGGAGTTTTGCTATTTAGGGAGTAAAATAACTGATGATGGTCGAAGTAGAGAGGATATAAAATGTAGACTGGCAATGGCAAGGAAATCGTTTATGAAGAAGAGAAATTTGTTAACATCGAGTATAGATATAAGTGTCAGGAAGTCGTTTGTGAAAGTATTTGTATGGAGTGTAGCCATGTATGGAAGTGAAACATGGACGATAACCAGTTTGGACAAGAAGAGAATAGAAGCTTTCGAAATGTGGTGCTACGGAAGAATGCTGAAGATAAGGTGGGTAGATCACGTAACTAATGAGGAGGTATTGAATAGGATTGGGGAGAAGAGAAGTTTGTGGCACAACTTGACTAGAAGAAGGGATCGGTTGGTAGGACATGTTTTGAGGCATCAAGGGATCACAAATTTAGCATTGGAGGGCAGCGTGGAGGGTAAAAATTGTAGAGGGAGACCAAGAGATCAATACACTAAGCAGATTCAGAAGGATGTAGGTTGCAGTAGGTACTGGGAGATGAAGAAGCTTGCACAGGATAGAGTAGCATGGAGAGCTGCATCAAACCAGTCTCAGGACTGAAGACCACAACAACAACAACAACATAAAAGAAGTGATGAGCTGCCATTGTTTGGGCTGTCTCCAGCAACGCATTGCAAAACTAAATTGCATAATTTACGGGAACGCCAGAGAAAATGGCCCTGATGACTCTTAGGAGAGACAGTCGATATAGATGGAACGTGTGTTTTAACCTGACACAATTAAATACCTGGAAAACGACGCATTGTAAGAAAAAAATGATATATGTGCCTTGTTAATAATAGTAAAGGAGTTATCTACGTATAACGTACAACCTCCTAACCACCCCTCCAGCGTGGTCGGGGTCGGGATCGGCTTTATATTTCGAAAAAGGAACGCCCCATTTTATTACCTACTAGCATTCTACGCTAAAAAAATAGTACGGTAACAACACATTTCATATTTCATTTACTATGTAAATGTAAACAGATAACATTTTTTTCGTACAATGCGTCGTTTTCGAGATATGTAGTTGTCTCAATTAATTTATATATATATATATATATATATATATATATATATATATATATATATATATATATATACGAGGGCTATTCCGAAAGTAAGGTCCGATAGGTCGCGAAATGGAAACCACGGTAAATATCAAAAATGTTTTATTTGCAACAGTTAGATACACCTTGCAGCTACTTATCTCCATAGTCGCCGACCCGACTTAGACGTGTATCGTAGCGTTGTACCAACTTTCCCATACCCTCGCTATAGAAGGCAGCCGCCAGTGCTCTCCGCCAATTCTCTACGCTGGCCTACGGCTCGTTGTCTTGTGCCGAAATGTTGTCTTCATAACCAGCGGTTCATGTGACCTGAGCTGAAACTCAGAGGGAGACAATTACGGGCTGTATTGTGGGTAATCTCACATTTCCATTTGAAAACGATGCAGGAGCATCTTCATTGCCCCTGCAGAATGCGGCTGAGAATTGTCTTGAAGACGAAACAGCACGACAGTTATGTAATGTTAGCTGCATAGCTTCAGGGGAAATTTCTCACCAGGCCCCCGTACTTGGCGGCAGACACTATTTTCTAGACATCTTTACGCACTCACTGCGAGCTCAGAAATGAGAAGAGCGACGTGATGCTAACTGGGGTTATACTAGAGACACTACCCAACACATCTGTGCAAAGCTTTATCGGATTTTCATAGTCGTTTCCATTTCGTGACCGATCGGACCTTACTTTCGGAATAGCCCTCGTATATATCTGCGTGTGTGTGTGTGTGTGTGTGTGTGTGTGTGTGTGTGTGTGTGTGTGTGTGTGCGTGTGTGGTAAAAAGACTACTACATACTGTGAGAGGTAGAACGTTTCTCTACTACTGTCCACGGATACAGCACACTGTAAAGTTTTTACAGTAAACCGAATTCCTATTTCTGAGTAAGGGCAGTGAAAGCATTAGTTCTGACGATCCCAGTTTGTGTTTTCATAAGTTTCTGAAATTCTTCTACATTTTAGTTTTATCTTTGCACTGACAACATATTATTCCATACAGGAAATGGATGACATCTTTTTTTTGTTATGATTTGGCAAATGGAGACAACCGCAGAGCCCCAGCAATTGCAAGCAGGTTACATTAGAAGTTCTGCAGTTTCACAGTAGGAGAATCATGTAGAACTCCAGTCTCCTACCAGGATGTACATCAGCAGTAGAGGCAACTAATCTGCTGTACACTGTTTGTCTACACGGTTTAGTCTGGTGGGACCCTCACTTACTTCTGAATAGAAGTGAACAGTAGCTGGATATTTAGCTATTTCTAGTTGTGCTGTTTATTTTTGTTGTAAGATTTAGCTTAGGTTGTGTTGAGTTTACTTTATAGTGCAGTTTTCCCCTGCATAAATCGATAATGTTGCGTTAGTTGCCTGATTTGCTTGATTCCGTGACTGTTGCAAACATTAAATATGCAGTAGAGCTCCAGCCATCTACCAGACCGGAATATTTTTCGCAAGGATCGGTTAGTCGCCAGTGGCGGCGGCCTATCTATTGCAGTGATGAATTCGATAAAATCTAGCTACGTTAGTATGGATTCCGAATGTGAATTAAAGTGGGTGAAGTTAAGCATCATAGGTAGGTCAAGAGCGGTAAACGGCTGCTTTAATTGACAGCCTGGGTCAGAAGTTGTAGTGGTAGAGCGTTTCAGAGACTAGTTGCAGAATGTTGTTGTTGTTGTGGTCCTCAGTCCTGAGACTGGTTTGATGCAGCTCTCCATGCTACTCTATCCTGTGCAAGCTTCTTCATCTCCCAGTACCTACTGCAACTTACATCCTTCTGAATCTGCTTAGTGTATTGATCTCTTGGTCTCCCTCTACAATTTTTACCCTCCACGCTGCCCTCCAATGCTAAATTTGTGATCCCTTGCTGCCTCAAAACATGTCCTACCAACCGATCCCTTCTTCTAGTCAAGTTGTGCCACAAACTTCTCTTCTCCTCAATCCTATTCAATACCTCCTCATTAGTTACGTGATCTACCCACCTTATCTTCAGCATTCTTCTGTAGCACCACATTTCGAAAGCTTCTATTAACTTCTTGTCCAAACCGGTTATCGTCCATGTTTCACTTCCATACATGGCTACAATCCATACAAATACTTTCAGAAACGACTTCCTGACACTTAAATCTATACTCGATGACAAATTTCTCTTCTTCAGAAAAGATTTCCTTGACATTGCCAGTCTACATTTTATATCCTCTCTACTTCGACCATCATCAGTTATTTTACTCCCTAAATAGCAAAACTCCTTTACTACTTTAAATGTCTCATTTCCTAATCTAATCCCCTCAGCATCACCGAATTTAATTTGACTACATTCCATTATCCTCGTTTTGCTTTTGTTGATGTTCATCTTATATCCTCCTTTCAAGACACTGTCCATTCCGTTCAACTGCTCTTCCAAGTCCTTTGCTGTCTCTGACAGAATTACAATGTCATCGGCGAACCTCAAAGTTTTTACTTCTTCTCCATGAATTTTAATACCTACTCCGAATTTTCTTTTGTTTCCTTTACTGTTTGCTCAATATACAGATTGAATAACATCGGGGAGAGGCTACAACCCTGTCTCACTCCTTTCCCAACCACTGCTTCCCTTTCACGCCCCTCGACTCTTATAACTGCCATCTGGTTTCTGTACAAATTGTGAATACCCTTTCGCTCCTTGTATTTTACCCCTGCCACCTTCAGAATTTGAAATAGAGTATTCCAGTTAACGTTGTCAAAAGCTTTCTCTAAGTCTACAAATGCTAGAAACGTAGGTTTTCCTTTTCTTAATATTTCTTCTAAGATAAGTCGTAACGTTAGTATTGCCTCACGTGTTCTAACATTTCTACGGAATCCAAACTGATCTTCCCCGAGGTCCGCTTCTACCAGTTTTTCCATTAGTCTGTAAAGAATTCGCGTTAGTATTTTGCAGCTGTGACTTATTAAACTGATAGTTCGGTAATTTTCACATCTGTCAACATCTGCTTTCTTTGGTATTGGAATTATTATATTCTTCTTGGAGTCTGTGGGTATTTCGCCTGTCTCATACATCTTGCTCACCAGATGGTAGAGTTTTGTCATGAATGGCTCTCCCAAGGCCATCAGTAGTTCTAATGGAATGTTGTCTACTCCCGGGGCCTTGTTTCGAATCAGGTCTTTCAGTGCCCTGTCAAACTCTTCACGCAGTATCTTATCTCCCATTTCATCTTCATCTACATCTTCTTCCATTTCCATAATATTCTCCTCAAGTACATCGCCCTTGTATAAACCCTCTATATACTCCTTCCGCCTTTCTGCCTTCCCTTCTTTGCTTAGAACTGGGTTGCCATCTGAGCTCTTGATATTCATACGAGTGGTTCTCTTCTCTCCAAAGGTCTCTTTAATTTTCCTGTAGGCAGTATCTATCTTACCCCTAGTGAGACAAGCCTCTACATCCTTACATTTGTCCTCTAGCCATCCCTGCTTAGCCATTTTGCACTTCCTGTCGATCTCATTTTTGTGACATTTGTATTCCTTTTTGCCTGCTTCATTTACTGCATTTTTATATTTTCTCCTTTCATCAATTACATTCAATATATCTTCTGGTACCCAAGGATTTCTATTAGCCCTCGTCTTTTTACCTACTTGATCCTCTGCTGCCTTCACTACTTCATCCCTCAGAGCTAGCCATTCTTCTTCTACTGTATTTCTTTCCCCCATTCCTGTTAATTGTTCCCTTATGCTCTCCCTGAAACTCTCTACAACCTCTGGTTCTTTCAGTTTACCCAGGTCCCATTTCCTTAAATTCCCACCTTTTTGCAGTTTCTTCAGTTTCAATCTGCAGTTCATAACCAATAGATTGTGGTCAGAATCCACATCTGCCCCTGGAAATGACTTACAATTTAAAACCTGGTTCCCAAATCTCTGTCTTACCATTATATAATCTATCTGATACCTTTTAGTATCTCCAGGATTCTTCCAGGTATACAACCTTCTTTTATGATTCTTGAACCAAGTGTTAGCTATGATGAAGTTATGCTCTGTGCAAAATTCTACAAGGCGGCTTCCTCTTTCATTTCTTCCCCCCAATCCATATTCACCTACTATGTTTCCTTCTCTCCCTTTTCCTACTGACGATTTCCAGTCACCCATGACTATTAAATTTTCGTCTCCCTTCACTACCTGAATAATTTCTTTTATCTCGTCATACATTTCATCAATTTCTTCATCATCTGCAGAGCTAGTTGGCATATAAACTTGTACTACTGTAGTAGGCATGGGCTTTGTGTCTATCTTGGCCACAATAATGCGTTCACTATGCTGTTTGTAGTAGCTAACCCGCACTCCTATTTTTTTATTCATTATTAAACCTACTCCTGCATTACCCCTATTTGATTTTGTATTTATAACCCTGTAATCACCTGACCAAAAGTCTTGTTCCTCCTGCCACCGAACTTCACTAATTCCCACTATATCTAACTTTAACCTATCCATTTCCCCTTTTAAATTTTCTAACCTACCTGCCCGATTAAGGGATCTGACATTCCACGCTCCGATCCGTAGAATGCCAGTTTTCTTTCTCCTGATAACGACGTCCTCCCAAGTAGTCCCCGCCCGGAGATCCGAATGGGGGACTATTTTACCTCCGGAATATTTTATCCAAGAGGACGCCATCATCATTTAATCATACAGTAAAGCTGCATGTCCTCGGGAAAAATTACGGCTGTAGTTTCCCCTTGCTTTCAGCCGTTCGCAGTACCAGCACAGCAAGGCCGTTTTGGTTAATGTTACAAGGCCAGATCAGTCAATCATCCAGACTGTTGCCCCTGCAACTACTGAAAAGGCTGCTGCCCCCCTTCAGGAACCACATGTTTGTCTGGCCTCTCAACAGATATCCCTCCGTTGTGGTTGCACCAACGGTACGGCCATCTGTATCGCTGAGGCACGCAAGCCTCCCCACCAACGGCAAGGTCCATGGTTCATGGGGGAAGAGTTGCAGAATATTGTTAATAATTTCGCAGCACGTGCTGTCGTAATAGGCGATGACTTCAATTTGCCACGCATAGATTCAGAGAGGCATGCAATCAAAACTAGTACCAGAGACAGGGATTCGTGTGACGTTATTCTGAATGTCTTCTGAAAATTACTTCGAGCAGATAATTAGAGAACGTTCTCGAGAAGAAAACGTCTTAGACTTCCCATTTACAAACAAAGCTGAACTTACCGAGTCAGTAAACGTAGAGAAAGATATCAGTGATCGTAAGACTGTATTAACCACTATGACTATGGGTATTACAAGGAATGTTAAGAAAGGTAGGAAAGTCTATCAAAAATGATGGAACACAAATATGCATAGCATCTTAACTGTAGGAAATGGACAAACTTGTTAGTAGACTTTTTAAATCAATTATTTGTGTTCTACTAACAAGACGTTTTTCGCAGTCTATCCCGTTCATACAATGTAGATCATTTTTTAAGACATGGAGTGAACCTAGCCTAGTTTCATAAAATGAGAAAGATTAAATGTTCAGTTTTCAATTAGATAAAGATTACTCTCTCAGTCATTGAGAAGTTAACTGTCAATGTTGGGTATTGGTTCCTCGACAATGAGTAAAGTCGAGTACTTATCAGTGGCGAAGACGAAGATGCGGAGCACAAATGAAAAAAATCGAAAAGCACCGTTTAGTATGCTTTATACAAGTCTGTTCTGAAACACGTCTTAAGGGATGGAAAAAGCGCATCGTGGATTAATATACGGTTTATAAAACTATTACGTATACAAAAAGAGCTTCATCACAGATTAAAGATAAGTCAAAACCTAGCAGACAAACAAAAGTTAAACAAAGCGACAATGAGTGTAACGACATCAGTGAGAGAAACGTTCAATGGCTTACGTAAAATTTTGTCAACCGATCTAACTGAAAAGCAGCACAAAGCCTCCTCCTCGTCTTTACTTATTGTCGAGGTACCGATGCCCAACATTGACAGTTAACATCTCAATGACTGAGAGAGTGATCTTTATCTAATTCAAAACTGAACATTTAATCGTTCTCATTTTATCAAACTAAGCTAGATTTACTCTATGTCTTAAAAGAATGATCTACGTCGTGGAAACGGTATAGACTGTTAGCAGAACACAAATAACTCATTTAAAAAGGTTATTGACAAGTTTGTCCATTTCCCACAGTTGTCCCAGGAAAATAAATAAAAAAAGCCGTTCATCCTGGGAGACACTGGACAGTACACCCTAACTGGACGTGACTTGTGTAATGTGTAAGCATTACACCCAGTAGACCAGAAGAATTCATTAAACAGGATCAAAACTCTCAGGGATGCCTGATCCGCCTCCTTCCCCAACGCAGGTACACTTACGTAAGCAATCGGTTCGTATTATTTACCGCTCCGCGTATTGACATCGCGAACGTGAGTAGCAAACACATTGGCAACTACGGTCTGCGTGACTAAGTCGTCCGGCCGTTGTGGCCGAGCGGTTCTAGGCACTTCAGTCTGGAACCGCGCGACCACTACGGTCGCAGGTTCATATCCTGTCTCGGGCATGGATGTGTGTGATGGCCTTAGGTTAGTTAGGTTTAAGTAGTTCTAAGTTCTAGGGGACTGATGACCTCAGATGTTAAGTCCCATAGTGCTCAGAGCCATTTGAACCATTTTTTGACTAAGTCGTCATACGCCGATCGCCGACAGTCGCCAATTTACCTGTGTAGACGTTATTGCAAATCTGTTAAACGTTGAGATGGAAGAGAGCTTTACAATCGCAGAACTATGTGATATTTATTAAACTAATGGCAAGGCGAAAGGTACTGCGAGGGCAACTGTACGAATTTATCGAGAACGCTTCCTACAACGAAGACATCCTGCACTATTGACATTTGTTGTTATTCACCAAATATTTCTGTCATCATAATAGTCTACTTTTACTCAGTTACCTTGCAATTCGTTCATAACTAAGCACAGTAGTTATTTTCACCTTTTTACATTTAACTATGTATACGAAATGTATGGACCGTTCTTATATGCTCTCAATTCGTTAGTAAATAAATCACGACGGTATACAAATTACGAGTACATTTTTAATCTTTATCGATTGAGAGATATCGGCTCTTCACTACCCCTCTCAGGGGGCAGAGGCACACAAAGCGAAGAATGTACAATGGAAGCTGAGGAAAAAGTTCTGGACCGCATCCACGAAGATTCTATTCATAGTATTAGAAGCAACGCCGGTCAAGTGGGTGTATCGCACACTGTCGTTCATCACCCTTTGAAAGAGGAGCATCTGCGGCCTTAGCGCATTCAACGTCTAAAACGTTGGAGGAGCAAGATTTCCGTCCACGACGAGAAACGTTTAGAGTGGTTTTTGTTACAAAGTGCAGCACAGATGAAGGGTGTTCCATTCGCGACGGAATAACTAATTTCCATAACAAGCACACTTGGTGTGTACAAAATCCGCTCAAGTAGTAGCAACGCACTTATAGCGCCGCTTTTCCGTAAATGTATGGGCGGGTGTAATTTATGGCTACATTACTGAGGAAACATTGCTGCCTACTTTATAAGAAGACATTCCGTTAGTAGTACGTCATAACATGCGTTTCCTTCACGATGGTGCTCCACACCACATTGGTCACAGTGTACGAAGATTTTTGAATAGACTATTTCCAAGTCGATGGATAAAATGATTTGGTCCACGTCGATGCCCAGCCAGCTGTCCTGATTTAAATCGACTAGAATTTTACTGTCGGGGCCATATGAAGGAGCTTATTTATGCTCAGCAAGTAAATAATGTGGACGAACGTACGCAGAGGACTTTCGATGGTGACAGTATCATAAAGGCAAATGTGAATGTGTGTGAACGAGTGCTACGAAACTGGGTTAGCCATAATGAAGCATGAGTTTAACCCAATGGTGGACATTTTGAACAAAATGTAGGTTTTATTTTCTTTATGGTACTGTTGAAAAGGAAGATAATCATAATTTAATTTTCGTTATGGTATTTTTGTAAAAAGAGGAAACCGTTGACTGTAATTAATGCACAACGAATTACATGGTAACTGGCTGATTTTGTACCAAGGGAAACATATTCTATTTTATGCTAGTTTTTCTTTATTACTACGACCTTCTCTATGGTAATGTGGTTAAAAAGAAAACGTCTGGTTGTACTTAATTTATTCTTTACGTGAAACGAATTACACATTCTTGACAACCAAATGACTGTTAACATTGATTCTTTGGGTGGCACCTGACCGCCGCCCCCTGTCGTTGTACACGTGCAACGTTTACATTGCTCTGGTTCTCAGCCCGCTACATTTTCCTGGTCGCCACGTCGATGTCGATAATACACAAGCAATATCGTGTACGGTCAGTTGACAACGTAAACAGAAATGTAGCTACTTTCAATCCTACAAATATCCGTCTTTTAAGAATGCAAAAATAAAGAACACGATACAACGATATTTCATTATTTATTTGTCAAGCACACCGAAGTGTACCGTCTATATAATTTTGGCAGCTTATAACGTTTACACCACGTACGTATACTCCATCACATACTCTCTTTCATTCACTTCTAGTCATTTATATCCTGTCGAAATATTTTCACAGATACAAACATTTAACTAAAACTTCCCATAATATTCAACAGATTTATGGCAATTACCAACTCCAATAATCAAGAAGCTAATCATTTAGCGTAATAGTTTCACTCTGTTACCTAGACCGAGTTTCAGCTCATACCAACTCACACGCTTAGCTGTCAACAACTTTACAGAACAACTTCTTAGTTATAGGTGTACCTTTGCTCTTACGATATGTTTATGGCTTTTGTTCGATACACTACAAAGAAACTAATAATAGCAGAAAAATTATATTCCAACAACTGTTCACATCTTAAAACTATAGAGATTAGCAGACGGTTCCGGGATGCACGTTCTAGCTCGCCTCCTCCAAGTAATATGAATTACTTCCGTACTATGAGAAATTTGTGAAACAACAATCACTGCATAGGATTATCTAAAGCAACACCCCCGGATCCTGATACCATTTATGGTTCTCTTTTGCTTAGCCCAGAACATCACTCAATAAACCGCAAATTCTCAGATTATTGCTTACTAAAAATTAAGTTTCTTTCTGAGGATATTAATAAAACAATTAAAATCACAACATAGATTAAAATACTATAATATTACAAAATTACTTACCAAGGGATGGGCACAATTTCATAACCAGCCCACGTGGAATCAATAAACAAACTCTGTGCTTAATGATCCACTAGCACATGACTCCTGTTTGGTAGGTTCTAGGCCTTATAGCTTCAGTTTCAAATCTTCATAGTTTCAATCATTTTGTCTGGGTAACACAGACTTTATCGGATATTTTTTTACTGCAGCCTCCTCCTAACCTTAACCTTATCAGACTAATATTTTTTTTTGTCACGTAACACATTCCCTCGATATAGTTTCCAGTTATAAAAATTAAAAGCCTATCTTATTCTAAGTTGGTTTAGGTCTTACAATATAAAATTGATAATCGACTATTGTTTTCATTCTCTTGCTTTCGACTGTGCACATCGACAGACTCCTCCTATCATATTTTTTCGTCATGAATCTCAAAAACTGTGTTAAGTTCTAAGTTGTTTACTTCACTACCTGAATTCTTGTACGTTTCTTGAGTTTTGTTGTGTCCTGATACAGGATAGAGAGAAGACAGGGGGTTTAGGTTCAGTCTGCAATTCGCGAGCCGTGGGGAGCAGATGCAGAAAGACAAATTCCCAGTGAAGGCAGGTTGATGACTGTCACAGGGCACGTATGGTAGATGCAGATTCTGGGACTCGACAGGATGCTTGGAGCAGGAGACTCATGGAATTCAGGGATCTTGCTAACATTAAAACTATTTATTTGTGATCAGATTAACTATTACACTGAAGGCTAATTCTAAACATCAGAAAAAGCAAAGGAGGCAACTGGTTGCACAGCAGAAGTCAGTGTCTGAAGCCATTGGGGCAGGTGCTAAGAGACGTAGTGAACACTAGCAGCACGTTAAGTACAAACTTGAGAGCAGCTCTCCAAGTGAGAAAAAGCAGACGTCGGAGCTTTCCGAGTCTGACCACGAGCGACAGGGAGTCGGCACCGCAGCGATGTGACTTAGAACCAAATGGTTCAAATGGCTCTGAGCACTATGGGACTCAACTGCTGAGGTCATTAGTCCCCTAGAACTTAGAACTAGTTAAACCTAACTAACCTAAGGACATCACAAACATCCATGCCCGAGGCAGGATTCGAACCTGCGACCGTAGCGGTCTTGCGGTTCCAGACTGCAGCGCCTTTAACCGCACGGCCACTTCGGCCGGCGACTTAGAACCTTCTCTAAATACAAAAACAAGGGCTTTTAAAGAATCGCGGCAGCGCACCATTTCTCCCTTCCTATAGTAGACCCACCAATCCACCGACACTTAACAAGATTTATATCCTCTCAAATTATTTCAAGAACAAGGACCACCTAGTGTTCTTTTTGGCATAAAAGGTTCTACGTAACCGTCCTAATTTTCTCATCTATCTCTCCGAAGGATTAGCTTGTGGTCAGTACCAGCAAATCAACAACTGCCGTACACCTTGTCCCTTCAGAAAGTTCCTAATCAGGCAGCATAGAAACTGTGTGCCATTATCTGATAAGAGTGTTTTGTGTTTTGCTACATTAGAAAAACAATCGCTTTGTAATATACTTATTATAGTCTTGCTAGTAGTGGACTCACTGGGACATAACTTTTCCAATTTAGACCACATTTCTAATATGACCAGTACGTATTGTATGCCTCCTGCCCCATGGGGCAGGGAGCAATAACTATCCGTCCCACCTAGTTCCACAAATGCTAGGGTACTACGTGGTAACACTGTACCTCAACCTTTTCGGTACGACTTTTACTTTGTTGATAAAAGTTACACTTTGTTAGTTCCTTCCTGACTACCCAGCGAATCCCTTACAAAAATAGTTAATCTGTATATGAGCCTAACCTTTTTTCACCCAGAAATGGCCATGCACGCTACGAACACAGCACACTAATTTGCGAACTAATTTCTAATGGCTCTGAGCACTATGGGACTTAACTTCTGAGGTCATCAGTCCCCTAGAACTTAGAACTACTTAAACCTAACTAACCTAAGGACATCACACACATCTATTCCCGAGGCAGGATTCGAACCTACGACCGTAGCGGTGGCGCGGTTCCAGACTGTAGCGCCTAGAACCGCTCGGCCACCCCGGCCGGCACTAATTTCTAAGTTAAACTCACTCGCCACCTTGACAAACTACGTCCACTGAAGTTAAATAAAACTCCCTTACAATGTTACCGAAACTTAATCCAAGGCATCTTCCCATCTTCGAGTAACAACTTTTTTCTTATCTTGTTAAGCCAACGATCAGTTTGCTGTTTCTTACGCAAATTCTCAACTATTCGTTTCAACCGTCTCTCAATTTCTAAGGGCAGAACTCTAAACGCAGTAAATTCTTTACCTATCACAATTCTTTCAAATGCACTTCCATTCCCACAGGAATGCAACATAACGCATCAGGTGCCTTATTCTCCACTCTTTTTACATCTGTTATTTCTATATCATATTTTTGAAGAAAGAAGGGCCAGCAGATCATCCGATTATGCAGTAACTTACTGTTCATTAGAAATTTCAAAGTAACCTACCAATTTGTGTCCATGAAATATATATTTCAATTTCTTAACTGCCCACATCAAGGCGAAGGTTTCTTTTTCTGTAACTGAAAAATACCTTTCACCTGCATTGAGCATTCTACTGGGAAAAGCCAGAGTCACAGTTTGTTGAATAACATACAGCACCTGTTCTTCTAACACCTCGTACCCACGTCCATATCAAGAAGTGTCTCCTGCTAACCAAAATTATTTACTCGAAACTGAATGCCCAAGAATCGGCGCCTTACATAACTCTTCTTTTATAACTTCCCACTTGGTGTAACGTGGTTCACTCCAGAGTCAATGTACCTTTAGCTTTAATAAAGAGGTGAGAGTAATACAATTCATAACACAACTTAGAATATAGCGCCGACACTAGCCGTCTAACCCGAGAGAAGATTTGGGTTGCTTACTATTAATTGTTGCTGGACGCACAGAAATAGCTTTTAACTTCTTTGCCGTGCGGTTAAAGGCGCTGCAGTCTGGAACCGCAAGACCGCTACGGTCGCAGGTTCGAATCCTGCCCCGGGCATGGATGTTTGTGATGTCCTTAGGTTAGTTAGGTTTAACTAGTTCTAAGTTCTAGGGGACTAATGACCTCAGCAGTTGAGTCCTATTGTGCTCAGAGCCATTTTTTTAATTTCTTTGGGTCAGGTCTTATACCCTTACAGCATACGAAATGACCTAAAAGTTTATCTCACTTTACCCAAGTGCGCATTAAGAAATTTAACAGTCACACCTTTCTGTGTTAGTCTTTGAAGCACCTCTTCAATCATGTTTATGTGCTCTTTTCATGTTTTACAAATCATCAATATATCATCTAAATACACAAACATTCGATCTAATAAATCATCTCCCAATGCCACATCAAGAGCTCTAATAAAATCAGCTGCTGACACATTTAAACTAAATGGTACTACTTTGAAATGGTAGGATCCACCATTAAACAAAAATGGCTATGTATTTCCTTGATTCTTTCAAGAAGGCTATCTGCTAATGGCCGCTATGATATCGATCGAACTTAAATATCTCTTATTATGAAATCTCATTACCATTTCTTCTATAGGAAAGGCCCATCTCATTCAATTTCAATAATATGACTAAGCGTTCTATCATCAAGATCGATTCTAATATATCTGTTTGGTTTCTTAACTGCTACAGTTGGATTATTGTAAGGACTATCCGATCGTTCAATAATATACCAACGAACCACTCTATAGATTTCATTTTGCGCAGTTTCCTGAATGTTAAGTACAATGGGGTACGGAGATCTAGAAAATGGTACATGCTCCTTAATTTTAACCTATGCGCGTACCTATGAAATACCCCAGGTTTGTCACTAAAAGCTGGTACGTTCTTCGCTAATACTGAGTTGTTCTTCACCCTCTCATTTAAACCATTCGATTCTGAACATTTTCCTTTAACCACATTTTCCCAATCAGTGGTAAATGTACTTCCAGGTTCCCCTGACAATTATTCTTCCTTCGTATCAAATCCTTCATCCAGTAGGATGTTCCAGTTTTTATAACACTCTAATTGTCCTTAAGTTAACGTACTTTTACTTGATTTAATCCACAAATGCCGGTTATTAACTTTGATTCACACTGATTCCTTAGGTAGGTCCAATAATACTTCGTGTGTCACTAACCAGTCCATGCCCAATAAAATAGGTTAGTTAACTATGGACACCACTAACATTGATTGTTGCAAAATGATTCCAGGAATGTAAAATGTCAGTAGCACTTCTTCTTCTACCTTTTTCCATTTATTTCCCGTCAGCCCCCACATTTCTTACAGCAAAAGTAGGACATTACCATCCATCCCTTTGTCTCTCCCACGTTTCTTCCGACAGTAGATTCACTTGACTACCCGAGTCAATCAAATATTCTAATTCCATTTAATAGTTACTTTTCTTACGACAAGGGTGGATGCTTTGCTTACTGGTGCTTCCTTTTCTAACACAATTCTTTATTAACTTCTCGTTGTCTTCTATAGTTCAAAAATGCAGTTTTGTATTCATTTGGTTTGTGATGAGAACAGCTAGGCAAAGGAAAAGATTGCCTATTCTCCGATACTTCCTGTATAAAAAAAACTATTATGGTTCTAGCTGTCCGCCGGCCGGGATGGCCGAGCGGTTGTAGGCGCTACAGTCTGGAACTGCGCGACCGCTGCGGTCACAGGTTGGAACCCTGCCTCGGGCATGGATGTGTGTGATGTCCTTAGGTTAGTTAGGTTTAAGTAGTTCTAAGTTCAATGGTACTGATGACCTCAAAATTTAAGTCCCATAGTGCTCAGAGACATTTTTCTAGCTGTCCCCATTATTACTAACCTGTGCTGAATTTTTGTTAACCCTGTTATCCCGGTCACAGTTCTCCTGTTCATTATTGTTAACATAAGTTGGAACCGTAACATTCCTGTTCTGATCGTTTCAACCCCACATGTACCTCCTATCTATATTCCTTTTCCTATCTAGATCTACTCTGATTCTTATAATGCTCATATTGACTGTCTCTTACATTTTCCCAGTCAGTTCTTTCCTTAAATTTAAGTAAATAGTTTAACTGACCCAAAAGCACCACGGAGGTGGTGTCTGAGTCCACTTTTCACCTGCTGATCGCCCCCCTACTATATCAGGTAATCTAGTCATAAGCTTTTCTATTAAATGCACTTCATTAACAGGCTCGTCTAACTATGGAGCTTGGTTCAAGTGGTATTCAATAAAATTACGATAATCCCCCTAACTATCGTTGTGACTGTTAAATTTCCTAAAGCGCATTTTGGCTAAAGTGAGATCAAGCTTTTAGGTAAGCTGTAAGGGTGATAGACCTGACCGGAAGAAGTTGAAAAATATATCTGTATGTCCACCTACGATAAATAATAAACAACATAAATCTTTTCTCGGCCTAGTCGGCTAGTATCGACGCTGTATTCCATGTTGTGTTATGAACTGAATTATTGTCACCGCATCAGCTACAGAAAAAGAAACCTTCTCCTTGGTGTGGGCAGTTAAGAAGTTGAAATATCTATTTTATGGACGCAAATTTGTAGTTTACTCTGACCATCTGACTTTGGAATTTCTAATGGCTGGTAAGTTATTACATAATCTGCAATCCAAATAATTCCAATCTCCATTTCCGCTGCGCATTATCCTACCTATACTTAGTTTTAAAAGCTCTTGCAAAATCCCCCACAGTGGTAAAACGACTGAAATTCAACATCGTCCACTGTCAAGCATCATCCTCGAGATGACTTGCTACTAATCTAAAACATCCTTTACTATCCCCGGAAGAAGATACATCTCCGTGGAATGACTTTAACAATATTCCTGGGCATACTGTACGTCTCGGCTTGGATTTGGGAAAATGACTATCTCCATTTTTAATACCCAATCCTGTTTCTCCCACTACATCACATCTACCATTATTTAATCTGCAGTTATGTATATATTCAGCCTGTGATTTCCATGAATCCGAAATTGTGCTGTTTTCTCCGCTACTCTCATGTGAACGATTAACGTCGTGGCTGCTTGGAGCTTAAATTACACTCATTTCTTGACTACACCTCACCTCCCACCTAGATCGATTCATAGATTCGGTAACGCAAACTTTAGACGCAGGTGCATATATTGACTTAAATGTATCTGGTACCCACGTCTCTCTTTGCTAATTTTATAATTTACTGACTTATTTTAATCATATGAACTCTTTCCTAGCCCTTGCTGTAATGTTTATGGCCTTCCGTAACTTTCTGTCAAACATCTTTCAGTAGTAACCCTATCGACATTTCCTGGGCTTCTTTTACTTTCTCTCTCATCAGGAAGTGCTGACATTTGTTGATACCGGTGCTTCGGCTCCGGCATCTCATTCTTTAATTCCTCGTGACTATTTCGAATCTTTTTTCAAAGTCTTTACTCCAGCATTTTCCGATCACCCTCAATGGTTTTCTGAGCTTCTGACACTGGTTTTAAATACTCCTTCAAATCTTCTTCTATGTAACAATAAAATCGAAGTAAAGTCGTATCAATAACTACCCTCCCCGACATCCCCTAAGTAGCTCAGCTGTACTGTTTTTGCCCTTCAGACGTAATAAGTTGCAGAGCTACCAAACGGGTCCCACAAATTTCTACATTTGACTATAGGCACAAAACATAAGTTCGCTTATCAGCTGATACCAAACCGAAATATTCAGTGTACCCAAATTTTACGATTCATATCCTCCTCCAGCACTACATTACTTCAACATCAATGTCTCAGCTGGAGCGATGGCTCGGCTGAAGCGATGTCTCAGCTGCAGTGATGTCTCGGCTGAAGTGGTGTCTCGACGTCAGCGGTGACGCGACTCAACTGAAGCCTCTGCAGAAGAGGTGCCTCATCTGAAGTTCAGCACTCTCTTGAAACCCAGCTCGGCCCACATAAGCCATTTCAGCTCTCCTTAGAAAATTCTGCACGAAACACAGAAATAATTCTGACAACAGCTTTTCCTTGCCTTTCCCTCTAACTATTCGTTACTTCGGACCAATACAAATTGCTTTTACTATTATTACTTTCAGTTATTTTTACCAGCAACTATTATTACTCTCAACAATTATTTTCTTTTCTCCGGATGGCCACACACCGCGCACATGCTGCTCCATGGTCGCCACTAAATGCACTGTGTCTGCATGTAAATCAGAATCCTATTTACATTTAAGATGTTACAACAGAGGGAGCCACTATACAAGGCGTCACACTGTGTTTAACTAGCCTCCTGTTAGGTACATCTGCCGTCCTGGACACAAGCAATATCTACAGTGCTTGTAATGGAAAATTTCATAATCATTCCGCTTGACTTTTCACGTTAGATTCAGACTGTTGAAAGTCCAGACAGTTTCTTAATGAAAGTTGAAAAGTAAATAAAATCCTACTACACAACCATACTCTCTTTTAATGACTTTGTCTATCGTTTCTTATAAGGAGGGGAAACTTGGGCTCAAAAAAACTGTAAACACGCTGTGCTTTACAATACGCAATGAAAGCTTAAAAGACTAATGTCAACAACTCAATCATCACAGGTCTTACACGAGACTAATGAAGAACTAACAAATCGGCTCAGCTCAGAGTCATATTGATAGCAACACCTGCATGGGCGAACATTTACTGTCCAGCAAAGATAATGTTCAACTGCCTATGACAATAGCGACTTAATTTGGTGCAGAATATTGTTCTCTGTTTACTGGTAAAAGTAAAACCGACCACTTTTTCCTTATAATGATACGTCACTACGAATATGTGGAAATATTTTCCTTTATTATAAAAATGTCTCTGCACAATTTGGAATCTCTGTGAATCTGTTAGCTGATCGTAACGTATCAAAGCGATAATGTAACATGTGATTATCAGCGATCATTATCAGTAACTACGGAAAAGAATCACATAAAAAAGTCCTCTTCCTAAACAAAAATCAGATCCCAATTAAGATTGATTTCAGTTTCTTTCTTGTAACTATTTTTCTTTCTTAATTAGTTGTTAACTACGTAATTATCCTTTATTCCCTGCTTTAGCTCCGTTAATAGCAAATTATACGCCCAATTTACTTTTCACCGACCGAACATATGAATACTTTTTACTTTTCATTATCTAATTCCAATTACTTATCTTTCCTATCTGTTTTCTCCACCTTTAACGAAATTAACTCACAATAATTGTGACCTTAATAATTGTAAACATCAATTTCTTTCATTAAAATTACGTTTCCCTAGGGCATAGTATCATAATATTTCAATCAGCCACCATAAATAATACTATCTAGAGAAACAAACAGTTGGCACAAATTCTTTATTTTAGTTTACTCTTCTCCAACTCACGTAGCTTTCTTTATCTGAACTTCAGATATTTCAATACAGTTAAACCTACTTGTATGCAAGTGCCAGCGACAAGACTAGTAATTCCGCCGACAAACGGTAAGGAAACACAAAAAAAAGAAACAAAAAACCTGCGTGCTACCGCTTCTTAGGCTCCTGAAACTTGTAATTTCAACAAAGCTCTGCCTTTTCAGGTGTTGGTGAATCGCGACCCACTACATCTACTAAAACGAAATTTGGTCACTAGTCTTTAATAGTCAGTCAAGTCTCAATTTTGCTACTTGCTGTTCGTTAGATGGTTCCTCTTTGCTCGATCTGACTCCAAACAACGGTCACGGGCAATATCAATGTTAACAAGAGAAGTAATTCCGGTTGTAATTTGCTATCGCCTGTACATCCAACGAATCCAACAATACGCACTCGAGTCAATATGTCGCTCGACGCACCGCAGAATCAATCAAACCTCGAAAAAATTTGAGCAACAATCCAATTAAGCCTGGGAGTGGTTTCAGCCAACTAGCAGAAAGACACTGACAAAATTAGGATAATTTCCGATACAATCGTTTACACCAGTAACAACCACTAAACGAAGACTTCGCTGCTGTAGCTCCTTCCACGTGAACCACTAATCATTACTTCTGCCCAAAAAATACTGTTAGTACACAGAGATCTCCCTCGTCAGCAATAAACGATTCGTAGGGGCAAATTCTACAAGCGGAACCTACTCGAACATAATCGCTAATAAATACGTCTTGGGAGAAAAAATCTTTCAGACACGCAAGTTAACGGCAGTCTCTTCACAACTGAAGACTGAATGAATCATTAAGCCTGCTTATCAGAAAGTCTGGCACTACCAGACCACAAATAAGACCTCAACCAAGTTTGACTATGACTTGCCGTCTTTTGACGAACTGACTCCTACGAAGCTCATATGTAGACTGCCTATCCTTCGCAAGTAAACGACAGTTGCAACCATCATTGCGAACAAACAAGTAACACCACCTCGACTTTTGACAATGATTTCATTCTTATCGTCAGCCTTCGGCGAGCTCTAGCGGTGGCCAGCTACTCCGCATTACCGTTATATCTCTGGTGTATGCGACGACTAGTAGCTGCCTTGCTGCTATTTCATGCGTTAATCACCTGTTGGCCTCCAACGAACCGTTTGTCTAGGACACTGTCACAAAAAACTTACACAATATGTAAAACAAATTTTTAAATACGCAAACCTTGTTACCAGACCCATATGCACTTGGATGCCGAACAACTGTAAAGGCGAACTTACCCCGAGATCTTGACACCGCACAAAGAATAGGAAATATCCCACGCCAGATGCAGCAGACCTTTACAGTTTAATGCACCGCGATAACGATGATATCTTAAAGTGGTGGAGCAGGCTAGGCTTGGCTGCGGTTGGAAGACGTATTTTATATATTCCAGCAACCCATCTGGTGAATGGTGCTTTAGCAACGCTCGCTTGTTATTAGTAAATCGCGCAACCAATTAAATCCAGAAGGCGTCAGTTATCTGCTGCTCATTAACAGCAACTGTAGATTTAATTCAGTTGCAAACAAGTGAAAGGTGTAAATATTACTGCTGCAGTAATATAATGTTGTTCGTATGTTACCTTTATAAAGATAGTCCCTTCTACATTTCAGAGATAGTATTTATTTAAAGTGTACGTTGTTTGCTATTAACGACAGGCAGAATGAATCTTCTGTTTGGACATGAGACATATCTTTTTCTGTGATTCTACTGAAATAAAAAATTATTTTCCGCGTGGAGCATGATGTTAACTGTGTCACGTAAGTGTTCGTGGAAACATTACTTTTGTCTTAAAGAAAGAGGGAGGGAGAGAGAGAGAGAGAGAGAGAGAGAGAGAGAGAGAGAGACGGAGGCGTTAGATGTGAGCCGAGATAAGGTGAAACGTCGTCAAAGACTGGTCATGCTCAGTTATTCGTATGTCCTGAGTCCGGAAAACAGACATAGAACGAATACCTGGCCGAGCAGAATCATGTGCGACCGGCCACTAGCGGCTGGGTCCTCCTTTCAGCGGACGAGTTGTAACCGGTCAAACATAGTGTCTGCAGCACTTTACAACTTACTACACTAAAGAGCAGAGGAAACTTGTACATCTGCCTAATATCATGCACGACCCCCACGAGAACGCAGAAGTGCCGCAGCATGACGTGGCTTTGACTCGACTAATATCTGAAGTAGTGCTGAAGGTAATTGACACCACGAATCCTGCAGGGCTGTCCATAAAACCGTGAGTACGAGAGAGTGAAGATCTCTTCTGCGCAGCGCGTTGCAAGACAACCCAGAATTGTTCAATAATGTTCATGTGTAGGGAGTTCGGTGGCCAGCGGGAGTTTAAACACTCATTGCATTGTCCTGCTGGAATTGCCAAAATCCATCGGAATGCACAATGGACATAAATGGGTGCAGCTGCTTACGTATGCATCACCTGTCAGAGTCATATCTAGACATATCAGGGGTCCCATATCACTCCAACTGCACATGCCCAACACCATTAAAGAGCCTCCACCAGCGTGAACAGTCCCCCGCTGATATGCAGGGACCCTGGATTCATGAGGTTGTCTCCATACCCGTACAGGTCGATCCAGTCGATACAATTTGAAACGAGACTCATCCGACTAGGCAGCATGTTTCCAGTCATCAACAGTCCAATGTCGGTGTTGACGGGTCCAGGCGAGGCGTAAATCTTTGTGTCGTGCAGTTATCAAGGCCACACAAGTGGGCCTTCGGCTCCGAAAGCCCATATCGATGATGTTTCGTTGAATGGTTCGCACGCTGACAATTGTTGACGTCTCAGCGTTGAAATCTGCACCAGTTTGCGGAAGGGTTGTATTTCTGCCACGTTGAGTGATTCTCTTCAATCGTCACTGGGCCCATTCTTGCAGGATCTTTTTCCCGCCGCAGCGATGTCGGAGATTTGATGTTTTACCGGACTCCTGATATTCACAGTACACTCATGAAATAGTCGTAAGGGAAAAACCGCACTTCGTCGCTTCCTCGGGAATGCTGTGTGCCATCGCTCATGCACCGACTATAACACCACATTCTAACTCACTTAAATCTTGATTATCTGGCATTGTAGCAGCAGTAACCGATCTAACAACTGCGCCAGACACTTGTCTTATATAGACGTTGCCTACCGCAGCGCCATATTCTGCCTGTTTACGTAACTCTGTATTTGCATACGCATGCCTATACCAGTTTCTTTGGCCCTTCAGTGTATACAGGGTGATACAAAAAGGTACGGCCAAACTTTCAGGAAACATTCCTCACACACAAATAAAGAAAAGATGTTATGTGGACATGTGTCCGGAAACGCTTAATTTCCATGTTAGAGCTCATTTTATTTTCGTCAGTATGTACTGTACTTCCTCGATTCACCGCCATGATTTCATACGGGATACTCTACCTGTGCTGCTAGAACATGTGCCTTTACAAGTACGACACAACATGTGGTTCATGCACGATGGAGGTCCTGCACATTTCAGTCGAAGTGTTCGTACGCTTCTCAACAACAGATTCTGTGACCGATGGATTGGTAGAGGTGGACCAATTCCATGGCCTCCACGCTGTCCTGACCTCAACCCTCTTGACTTTCATTTATGGGGGCATTTGAAAGCTCTTGTCTACGCAACCACGGTACCAAATGTAGAGACTCTTCGTGCTCGTATTGTGGACGACTGTGATACAATACGCCATTCTCCAGGGCTGCATCAGCGAATCAGGGATTCCATGCGACGGAGGGTGGATGCATGTATTCTCGCTAACGGAGGACATTTTGAACATATCCTGTAACAAAGTGTTTGAAGTCACGCTGGTACGTTCTGTTGCTGTGTGTTTCCATTCCATGATTAATGTGATTTGAGGAGAAGTAATAAAATGAGCTCTAGCATGGAAAGTAAGCGTTTCCGGACACATGTCCACATAACATATTTTCTTTCTTTGTGTGTGAGGAATGTTTCCTGGAAAGTTTGACCGTACCTTTTTGTAACAACCTGTATACACATCTGGCGTGAAGTATTTAGTAGAGACAATTACTTTCAAGTGTCACCACGCATATCATTTATAGATTTTCAGAAGATTTTTGATTCTGTTAGTTACACAGCAATTATTCGTGCACTGATCGACCAAGTTGTTGGAGCAGGGTAGATAACATATTATGTAACATCTGTGATACATCCGTTTCTCCTGCCAGCATCGGAAGGCACAAGAGGACATTTTCCATTAGAGGACAGTGGGGTGATATTATGTCCGACAGCCGCGCGGGGTAGCCGAGCGGTCTCAGGCTGTCACGGTCCGCGCGGCTGCCCCCGTCGGAGGTTCGAGTCCTCCCTCTGACATGGGTGTGTGTGTTGTCCTTAGTGTAAGTTAGTTTAAGTTAGATTAAGTAGTGCGTCAGCTTAGGGAACGATGACCTCAGCAGTTTGGTTCCATAAGACCTTCCGACAAATTTCCAATTTTATGTCCCCCAAACCATTTACTGCAGTCTATAAGATGGCTATGTTGAAAATTATTTGGTGAGACAGGGGAATGGGCAAAGGGCAAAAGTCTCGCTAACTTGAGATTTTCAGACCATGTAATATTCCGATCTAGCAGTATGATGGAATTGCAATCCTCTATAAAGAAATTACCAGATAGTTACGAAAAAGTGTTCCTTAAGATAAATCTGTCGAGAACAAATATTGTGCATAACAATCAGATAACTGCAAGAGTAATAGTGTTTTTGGTACAGTTAATTGATATCCAAGGAGGTTTAAATTATGCAATTTTCCGCTGAATTAAGCTGGATTGTATGGCCTATGGTAAGAATGCAACGAGTTATTTTCGAATAGCGTGTTCTTCCCGTAGTAACATATGTGTGCAATCCTAAAGCATCGACTGCACACCAACCAGCGCAGCGCCGCAAAACGGCGTCCGGCAGGCGTTGACCTGCGCGCTAATGGAAATAGTGGGCAGCGCCACATCACTAAGATGATAGAGAGTTCAGCGCCCCTGTCGCAGTTCATTTAACCAGCCGCCCATCGCTGGTCTGCCCAGCTCTGTCGCAGACTTCGAGAGCATCAGTTCTGAGTAATAGGAAGACGTTACTTAGCCTGTGTTCCACGAGGAGTATAAGAGAGTAAAGTACTTGAATGTAGGAGGCACAGGAAGCACAGGAAGTTAAGTATTCTTTCTTCCCTTAGTAGCAATAGCGTTTTCTGTTCATCAGAAAGTGTTTTGTACCGATGATTTTGGATTCCTGCCTCCGACCATCGCAACTTTTCTCCTTACTTGTTTCTGTCGGTGCTGACTCCCAGCAGCAGCCGACCCATCAGGCGACGAGGTTTTCAGAACGGACATTAGTATTTTTCTCTTTTCTTTCAGAGACGCATTGATACTAATTGTGTTCTTTATTGCAGACTAGCCGCAATGTCTTCGCTATTTGTGCATAATTACTTTGTTGCGGCGCTCCTCTAATTAAAATGGCCTCTAACCACTTACGCTTACGCCTCCGGTTGCTGCTGGCTTTGATCTAATGCAGTTTATTCAGTTTCAGAACCACCAAATGTCGCAGTTGACGCCGGCAGTCCAGCATCTCATTAACGCACAGGCCGCTGCTGCATTAATTCCACAACAGCCAGCTACATTCACAGCACCTCTCCATGCATTCTACCATTGCGAGCTTTCGATGAACGACAAGAGGAGTAGAACGACTATGACTCTCAGTTCAATGCTCATTGAACTACAAATCAAGTGCAAGGCACTGTGAAACTTTGTCATTTTTTGTCAACAATCGGCACAGACGTTTACCGTCTCGCTCAGAAGTTATTCCCGACTAGTATGACGGATTTTGAAGATTTAATTTTCGCACTCACTAAGTATTACTAGGATGAGGTACTGGTTGCTACAGCTCGTCACAAGTTCTTTAGATTGCGGAAAAGGTCAGAACAGGCATACCATAAGTGGGTCACTGAACTTCAGGGTTTGACACTACGGTGTTGTTTTCACTGTAGCTGTGGACAGTACTATAGTGACGCAATGATTCTCTGATGTAAATACCTACAATGAGCCAGACAGTAGATTAGTAAACAAATTTTCAAACACTCTGATCCTACTTTGAAACAAGTATTACAAATTATGGAACATCAGGACTCATGTGGTAGTGTCATGGAAAACTTTGAGGTAGTACCCATCCGTAGTGTAATGCAATGCGACAAACAGGTAAGGCCTTGCAACCGGTCACAATATGCGGACAGGCCACCGCACTGTGGCCAGAGTAAACGCGTATCATCGCGTGTGTCTGTTGTGAAATCGTGTCCCGCTGTTTTTCTATAAATAAAAGACGAAACCGCTTTTCGTGGAACACGATTTACTTTATTTGTGGAAAGTCAGGGAATGTACAGTCTGTATGCTTGCAACAGTAAAAGAACTCTATCCACGTTCGCTCTTGTAAGCACGGAGCACCTTTTCACTCAGTAAACTCACTACTGATACTGTAATCCGTTCATCATAAGAGTAAACCTGATGTAAGCAAACACAAACGCAATGACTGGTCAGAAGCCGTAGCACACACCTACACTGATGTTGTTACGCTCTTGGAAGTAGATCCTATAATGGTTCAAATGGCTCTGAGCACTATGGGACTTAACATCTGAGGTCATCAGTCCCCTAGAACTTAGAACTACTTAAAACTAACTGACCTAAGGACATCACACACATCTATGCCCGAGGCAGGATTCGAACCTGCGACCGTAGCGGTCGCGCGGTTCCAGACTGAAGCGCCTAGAACCGCTCGGCCACATCGGCCGGCAGATCCTATTATGTATTAGATGTCTTATTACTACGTTACGTTAGATGAAACTTTAAGATATTCAAATTATTAACAGCAATCAATGTTTTCCTTAATCACGCTTTAGCTACGTAGTTTTTATTTCAAAATTCGTGTACAGTCACAGCCTCTGCAACGATGTGCACTGATTGTCGCGCTGTTAATGCGCAGTATGAAAGTGGCTGATGCTGCTTCCTGTTCCGCAGTGAAACACGGTTAAAAAGTGCCGAGAAATAGGCTATCCTTAATGTTTTTCATAAATTTACGAAGATAATCGGCTTTGAAGATATACCAGCGTTAATGCAGTTGATAAATTAACAGATGTTGAAAGCGTTGCGCAGTCTGCAGCGTAATGGAATGTGACCTAAATGCGGTCATTCGTGCGTTGTTTCGAATCTCCCCAGTATTTCTTTTCTCGTTCAATTTGAAATACCTACGTCTCGTAACTATAAAACTCATTATCATTTTTATGAATAATGCACGTCTTCTTGTTTTGAATTACATATTGGACGCGAAATTCCATTTTCCATTTCAAATACAAATTCGTAATTATCGATGTTATGTGAAAGACTGTTCATAAAAGTTGTTTAAATTGAGGAAACATAACAATTTAAATTTTTAAGGCAGGAATGAAAAACCAAATCCTCTTTATTTGGATTATGTCCATAGTTTTATACCACAGATGTAGATAAGAATCGTGGAAACATGAAAAACAAGCATTTACACAGCATCGAGCACATCATACAAATGCTGCATTTTTACATTCGCTACTGCACGATTACAATATGAACCCAACAGAACTGATCTGGAACCAAGCTGCGGGATTTGGCTCGAGATGTGACAAGACTGTTAAGCTGCCAGACGTATTGAAACTAACGCAAGCAGCTTTTCCACACGTTACTGCCGAACGCTGGCGGGATATACAACGGCTCGTCATAAAAGAAGAAAAGAAAATGCTGCCCCTGGCTGGCATCTTGAATTATGTTGTTGATGGGCTCATCATCAACGTAGCAGGTGACATTTCCAGAACTGAAATGTATTTCTCGAATTCGGATAAGGAAGGAGCTAAGAGATTACGAGAGACTGACTGTAAGTAATATCTTCAGTGGTTTCAATATTTAACTATACGTGAAATCCTTCAATACTCGCTTACGTTACACACATCTTATGCAGAAAAATTACCGTGTGGTTAAGTCAAGAATTTTCATCATTCTTGTTTTTAATTGCAATAATACGTGGGATAAAAACGATAACGTGTTGCGGTTTTCTTTTAATCGTCTAAGGAACGTATTGTGGGAGATTTGCAGTGTATTGTTTCATTTTGCTTAGAAATAAAGTGACATTCGAAGCTGTATTGCTCCTCTGATCGTCTCTTTTTATGTGTGAACTGCAGCTGGCGACGTCACTGCAGGCTAGCTGTACCAGCTGACCGGCCACTGCTGTCCAAGAAATGCGCCGGTAAAGCTATTGTCCCGTATTATAGCTAAGTCGATGTGCGCGTAACGCACAGCGTAAAACGTACCCTTACTATCGTACTTGACAGTATTCGAGACGGCTTGGCTGCAGTTCCATGTGAATCGGAAATCCAATGAGGTTCCAGCAAACGTTGAAGAATACATAGTACAATGTCTACATCAGGTTTACTCTTATGATGTACGGATTATAGTAATGACCAAACTCAGGATGTGGCTTCACACCACCCAAGTGCTGCGCAACGACACTCAAACAAACTGTGAATTTAGTCACGGCTTGACACTAAGTGTGACTTCAGTAAGACAACAGCGCTTCCGTTACATTGCTTAATCATGCCACTTACGAACAGCTGAGCTAGCCACAGTCGACAAAATCTTACAATCAACTTAGTGCGTGTAACGGTAAGGACATTCCAGTGCTTGGTACATGTAGTTTGCCTGCCAAATTCCAGTGTCACGTCAGAAGAGTGGCATTTACAATTCTGCGTTAGAAAGACTGTTAAAATGATTTTGGATTAAATTTATTTTATTTGTTTGGTCTTTGTATTGAGGACACTGTACTTTCTGCTTCTACTTTCAACACAAAAGACGATGTTACTCAACGGACAGCTGAGTTTCCTCATTTTTTTTTAGGACTTGGCAGAGCAAATAATGACGGATAATGCTCAACATAGGTCTTTTCGGGGGCGTCCCGTCCCCCATGTAATTAGAGACAAAGTTGCAAATAAACTTAGAGAATGGCAAGACAGTGGTGTTATTGCTCCTATCCAGGCTAGTAAATGGGTTCCTCTCTTAATAACCCTTCCAAAGTCTTGCGGAAGATTTCGTCTTCGTGTTGACTTTAAATCCGCTGTGAATCCACAATCAGTAATTGACATTTATCCATTGTCTCGAACTGAGGAGTTAAAGGATAGGCTTGGTGCAGGCCGCTATTTTCGAAAATTGACTTACGTGATGCATATTTGCCAATTCCGCTAGATGAGGAGTCTCAGAAAGTGTCTGCGGTCAACATACAATTATGGTTGTTCTAATTTTTGCGCTTACTCTTTGGCAGCGCTTCCACACCTGCCGTATTCCAACGCTACTTAGAACACCTTACTGCAAATGTTCTATTCTGTTCAAATTACTTGGACGATATTGTGGTGTCAGGATGTGCACTGGAGGAACATCTCAGTAACATTCTTACGCTTTTTCGAGTGCTTTCAGCTACAGGTTTGATGTGTCGACTGGACAAATGAGACAGAAATTTAGTACTTAGGCCCTGTGTTTAATAGCCAAGGGGTTCGTCCCCTTCACTCACATTTACTGGCCATCCGGGACCTCTCTGCACGGCGGAACGTGACGGAGTTGCAGTCAGTTCTCGGGAAGTTGACATATTATACACGGTATACGCAACGCAGCCCAGATTGCGTCTCCATTGCATCGTTTGCGCCGAAAGAATGTGCCTTTTCTTTGGACGAAGGAGCTTCAGGATGCATTACAGAAATTTAAAAATGCGTTGTTTGGCGACAGATGCTTTTTTCATTTCAGTTCCGCTAAGCCTGTGGTTTTGACAGTGGACGTTTCTTCGTACAAATTCGCCGGCCGAAGTGGCCGTGCGGTTAAAGGCGCTGCAGTCTGGAACCGCAAGACCGCTACGGTCGCAGGTTCGAATCCTGCCTCGGGCATGGATGTTTGTGATGTCCATAGGTTAGTTAGGTTTAACTAGTTCTAAGTTCTAGGGGACTAATGACCTCAGCAGTTGAGTCCCATAGTGCTCAGAGCCATTTGAACCATTTTTTCGTACAAATTCGGAGCTGTGCTCTCTCACGGATTTGATTCACAGGACAGGTCGATTGCTTTCGCTTCCACGTTATTGGCCAAGACTCAGTGTAATTATTCCCTTCTCAAATCGAGAAGGTAACACTCGCTATTATCTACGGGGTGACAAAGTTTCACCATTATCTGTTTGCTCGTAAGTTTTACCCAGTGCCGGACCATAAGCCAGAGTCTTTGTTTCATCCGTCCAAACCTGTTGCGCCGCCCACAGCTCAGAAGATGCAACTTAGGGCTCTGTTATTGTCACAGTATCAGTACGAATTATTCTACCGGACCACGTCGAAGGATGCACAAGCTGACGCCATTTCTCGCCCTCCTGCTGGTTCTGATTCCGAACTCGATGCTAATTCCGCAGCTGGTTGTCAGATCGATGCGCAGGACAGTAAATTTTACAGACTTTTCCACTGCACTAAAGGAAAATTGCACAGTCCACGGAAGCAGACCCTGACTGGAACCTTTTCTTGCACTACATACGTACTGCGTGGCCTCGTTCAGTGAAAAACATTCAGAATTGGGTTCAAATGGCTCTGAGCACTATGGGACTTAACTGCTGAGGTCATCAGTCCCCTACAACTTAGAACTACTTAAATCTAACTAACCTAAGGACATCACACACATTCATGCCCGAGGCAGGATTCGAACCTGCGACCGTAGCGGTCGCTCGGTTCCAGACTGTAGCGCCTAGAACCGCTCGACCACCCCGGCCGGCCATTCAGAATTCTTGTGTGCACTGATATTTTGCTCGTCGGCATAGCCTGTCCGCCCAGCACGGTGTGATGTTATTGCAAAATTAATCTGGACAATAGAGTGTGCTTATTCCTAAATTGTCGCAAAAATATATGTTGCGATTGCTCCACCAATGACATTGGGGAATTGTGCGCACAAAACAGTTAGCTCGTCGGCACTACATTTGGTCGGGAAACGGCGCCCACATTGAACAGATAACGTCACAGTCCCGCGTTTGTGATGAGAATCTATTAGCTCACTGCAAGCTTTTCAGCTTGGTGAAAGTCTCAATCACCATGGCAACTAGAACATATTGACTTCGCTGGTCCCTTTTGAAACATTCGATGGCTTATTGTTGTGGACACTTTTAACAAATATCCGTTTGCAGTGCCCGTGAATTCCACTACGTCACGTACTACCATTCAGGCTTTGTGATCCATTTTTTGCTTGTAAAGTTTGCCTGAAGTGTTGGTTACAGACAACGGACCTCAGGGCTATGAACAGTCACGTACAGTCAATGGTCTCACTCACCCTACCACCGCACCTCGAACGGAGAAGCTGAACGATTTTTGCGTACGTTCTAGCAACAGATGAACAAACTACGTGCCTGCTACTCGTGACAGCTAGCGCTGCTACACTTCCTCACAACGTACCGCTCCCTGCCATGCGAAGGTCCGTTGGCGCAGGAGCTTCTACATGGCCGCCGCTACTGCACGCTACTCCATTTGCTGCACCCACTGCAGCGCACGGTGCTTTCCGCGATCCTCAAGTACTGCTTTGCACCTAATCATTCTGTTCTTTTCAGAGTTGTTGATCACAACAGGCGCTGGGAGAAAGGAAAGATTCTTGAAAATTAGAGCGCTTACATGTGTACAGAAGGGCCAAAGAAACTGGTTCTAGTACCCCCCCCCCCCCCCCCGATCACACAGAAGTGCCGCAGCACGCAGTGGCATGGACTCGACTAATGTCTGAAGTAGTGCTGGAGGGAACTGACACCATGAATCCTGCAAGAATATTCATAAATCCGGAAGAGTATATGGGGGTGGATATCTCTTCCCAACAGCGCGCTGCAAGGCATCCCAGATATGCTCAAAATGTTGATGTTTGGTAGCCAGCGGAAGTGTTTACACTCGGAAGAGTGTTACTGGAGCCACTCTGTAGCAATTCTCGATGTGTCGGGTTTGCCACCCCCCGCCCCGACGCAGACGCTCTATCCAACTGAGCCACCACGGGCACCGCCCCGTCGGAGGTTCGAGTCCTCCCCCAGGCATGAGTATGTGTGTTGTCCTTAGCGTAATTTACTTTGAGTTAGTTTAAGTAGCGTGTAAGTTTAGAGAGCGATGACCTCAGCAGTTTGGTCCCATAAGACCTTACCACAAATTAAAAAAAAAAAATTGTGTGGGATGTCGCACTGTTCTGTTGGAATTGCCAAAGTCAGTCTCAATGCACAATGGACATGAATGGATGCAGGTGATCAGACACGATGCTTACGTACGTGTCAATTGTCAGAGTCGTATCTAGACGTATCAGGGCTTCCATATCATTCCAGCTCCACACACCCAACACCACTACAGAGCCTCCACCAGCGTGATCAGTCCACTTCTGATATGCAGGGATGCTGGATTCCTGAGGCTGTCTCCATACCTGTACAGGTCCATCCGCTCGATACAATATGAATCGAGACTCATCCGACTAGGCAACATGTTTCCAGTCATCATCAGATGAATGTTAGTGTTGACGGGTCCATGCGAGAGGTTAAGCTTTGTGTCTTGCAGTTATCAAGGGTACACCAGTGGGCCTTCGGCTCCGAAAGCTCATATCGATGATGTTTCGTTGAATAGTTCGCACGCTGTCACTTGCAGATGGCAAAGCATTGAAATCTGCATCAATCTGTGAAAGGGTCGCATTTCTGTCACGTTGAACTGTTCTCTTCACTCGTCACTGGTCCCGTTCTTGCAGGATCTTTTTCTGGCCGCAGCGTTGTTGGAGTTTTAATGCGTTACCGGATTCCGATATTCATGATACACTCGTGAAATGGTCGTATTGGAAAACCCCCTCTTTATTGCTACCTCGGAGATGCTGCGTCCAATCGCCCGTGAGCCGACTATAACACTACGTTCAAACTCACTTAAATTTTGATATCTAGCAACTGCGCCAGATACTTGTTGTCCTACATAAGAGTTGCCGACCACAGCGCCGTATTCTACCTGTTTACATATCCCTGTATTTGAATACTCATGCCTGTTCCAGTTTCTTTGGCGCTTCAGGTCCTGTTGGGTCGTTGCACCGCCATCAGAACCTGATTCATGCTTGTCGATTGCGAGATTCCTCCGCAGATTTTCTGTCCCCAGATTCGCATCCTATGGCGATCTTGCGGTCGGCGTGGTTGTCCCCGGTAGACTCTTCGGCACCGTCTTCCCCGCTGCAGCGCTCAACTTCCCGCAGCTCGTCCCGGCGTCCTTAGTGGATCCGGCGCGATCGTTGTCGTCGTCGCCGCCGCCCTCTCCGGCGCCGTCGTCATCGCCAACCCTGCCGATTTTCGTCGAAGCGGCTCAGAAAGAGGACGGATGCCGGGGCGTCGGTCCCAGTTGCGGCTCTCGGCTCCTCACGTCACCCAGCTTCTTGCCTCAGAATCGCCTCTCCCCCACCGTTGTTGTAAAATGGCTCCCTACATGACAACAGTAAGGCATGTTGAGGGGGGAGGAATGCGCTGGCCTAAAGCATCGGCTGCACACTGACCACCGCAGCGCCGCGAAGGGACATCAAGAAGGTACTGAACCACGCGCCAATAGAAAGAGCGAGCAGCGCCACACCTCCAGGAAGACAGAGTTGAGCGCCACTTGTCAACGCTGGTTTAAAGAGTCGCCCATCACTGGTAGACCCAGTTCGGTCGCAGACGTCGAGAGCATAGGTACTGAGTAACAGGAAGACGTTATGCGAGTAGTTCAAAATGGTTCAAATGGCTCTGAGCACTATGGGACTTAACATCTGAGGTCATCAGTCCCCTAGAACTTAGAACTACTTAAACCTAACTAACCTAAGGACATAACACACATCCATGCCCGAGGCAGGATTCGAACCTGCGACCGTAGCGGTCGCGAGATTCCAGACTGTAGCGCCTAGAACCGCTAAACCACTCCGGCCAGCTGCGAGTAGTAATAGCGAATAAAGTACTTATTGTAGGAGGCACTGGAAACACGGTAAGTCATGTATTGTTTCTTCCCTTAATAGAAATGAAGTTTTCTATTAATTAGAAACCGTTTTGTACAAATGTGTTTGGATTCCTGGCTTCCACAGTAGCCGACACAACAATATGGGTGTGAAGCTACAATTTTAAAAGAATTTCAAAAGAAAACTTGTAAGCGACTCAGAGAGCTACGAAAATGTCACTCCCAGCTGTCGCTAAGAAAGACCGGAAAAGACGTAGAAACATTAGAGCGATAACAGGAGCTCAAGATGAAGTGGAAGGAGTAATGGCTCTAGGGTGTTTCAGAAGTGATGGTCAATATTCACGTATGTGACACGAATGATCATTCGAAACAAACAAGGTTAAGTAAACATCGACTCTAAAAGGCATACCGTAAGAACCAAGAGCAACTCTTGATCTTCGATACTGTGAAGCAAATCTCTTCTACTGCAAGCTCTTTTCCTTCCATATTTTGGAAAGTGGCGCCAAAGAAAAACAAAAAAGTCCAGTAAACACGTGCTCTAAAATGCATACGTTAAGAGCTATGAGAACTTCTTCATTTTCGCTACTTTGAGACAACTCTTCTAATAAACAAGTGCTCATTAGTATTGAGGTATGCATTTTAGAGCACATGTTCACTGAACTTTTGGTCTTGTTTTGGTTCATACTACCATTTCCCAGAACATGGAAAGCAAACAGCTTGCAGATGACGAGATTTTTCTTTTACAGTATCTACGAGCAATATTTGCTCAGAGCTGTTAAGGTATGCTTTTTAAAGCCCGTGTTTACTTGACTTTTTTGTTTCGAATAATCATTCTGGTCATAACCTTGAATATTGACCATCACTTCTGAAACACCCTGTACACCGATGGAAAAGAAAAAAATGCGCCACCAATAAGAAGTTTTGCTACATAATCGAAAACTTGTAGGTGCGTTTCTACATATTAAATATGAAGTCTATTCACGTAAGAGTGGTGCTAGTAGCGTGTCTGTGATGATGCAGATCAGGTTTGCTTTAAATACAGGTGTAACGGTCGTGAGCGTTAGCTACCCCTGAGACGGGGCCTGAGTTTAAACGAGGTCGTGTAATAGGGCTACCAGAAGCTGGATGTTTCTTCCGCGATATTGCAGGAAGACTTGACAGGAATATAGCCACTGTACGTGATATCTGGCAGCGTTGGTCTCGGGAATGTGTGGTCGCAAAAAGACCAGGCTCCATATGGTCACGTGGCACTACCTAGAATACCTAGAATACCTAGAAGGAAGACCACTGTGTTCAGTGTACGTTTCTGGAGCATAGTACTGCATCTGCATTGCAGTCTGAGAAGTAGTTGACAGCATAGTTGCACAAAGAACTGTTACAAATCGGTTACTTCAAGGACACCTCCGAGCCTGACGTCCTGTAGCGTACATTCTACTGACCCTAAACCACAGCGTTTTGTTACTTCAAAGGTGTCAGACGAAAGCTCGCTGGAGAACAGAATGGAGGTCTGAAAACTGTTCTGCCTCAGTATCAGTCACGCAGTGTGTTGGTCAGAATGAGGCCAGTTGAGAACCTGGAACCAACCTCTCAGCGTATTAGACACACTGCACCTACGCCTGGCGTTATGGTCTGGGCTGCGATTCCGTAAGACGTCAATCAGGTGATCCGACCTGCTGTGCTGCCATCCATGACAGCATTCTAGGGGGTGTTTTCTAAAAGGGTAATACCGCTGTTGCAACCCAACATGCTCTACAGAGTGTCGACATATTGCCTTTGCCTGTTCTATCATCACTCGAGCACATAATCGGACAACTCCAGGGTCATCCACAAACAACACTAAATGTCCCTGCATTGACTGACCAAGTACAACAGGCATGGAATTCCGTCCCACAATCTGACATCAAGCACCTGTATAACACAATGTTAGCCTGTTGTCCTTAGTCTTTGGCATGATGAACACTAACTTACGCAAATATTTTATCCTGTGACTCCTGTTACAATTTTATTTGGACAAGAGCCTTTACCTGTGGGTATTTACGAGTAAGCATTCATTCTGAAATACGATATACGTAATCAGGCTGCTTTCTAAATCTATGGCTTGGGATAATTCTTGTTTTGCAAATTTCATAAATGACAAGAGCTACTCCGCTTCATCTAACCTAATATAACATATAACTTAATATACCATAATGTGATTTAACAAGGCCCACTCCTACCGAAGAAGATATTTTTAGAAATATTGAAACCTAGGTCAAGAGCTAATAAACCTTTGTTTTGCAACTTGTTGGCTGATTTTTCAACTTCTTCAGACTTACACAGTTGCTGTTTCGCAGCCATGTTAAAGATTTTCAAATTAAAAAGGTAACTAGCCCAATTGTGCTCTGTACCCTATAAACCCTCTTCCATTCACCACGTCCCTCCCCCTCATCTTTCCAACCAATCAGACTGTGTATTAAAATGAAGGTTAAAAATGGCGCCAGATATGCAGCAAAAAATTACGTAACCCCAACTTGAAAGTCAAAGATACGTCTTATTTCCGTGAAAGTCAAAAGCATTCAATATTCCTAAAAGAAATGTACATACCTTTGTACTAATGAGCATAATGCTATTATTATGATGCACAAAAATGATGTCAAGCTGTATTACTTTGATGACAGTCAAACCTGACTGACTGTGTACATTAACATACCTCTGGTGTTATTAATGTATATTAAAAAGGTAAGTGTACAATGTGTGTGCTACTAAAACTATGAAACGAGTCCTAATGCGATCAATGGAGTTAAATGGTGTAATAGCCCTCTATCCCCCATCCATGAGGAATGTTCCCGGTTTGAACTGAAGGGCGTGCTTTTGAAGATACAGGGGAAAGGCAAAATAATGTGAACACCTGTACTTGTTTATTAATAAGAGGGTGAATCCCCATTTGCCTGTAATACAGCTGCGATTCTTCTTAGAAAATGGCTCTGAGCGTTATGGGACTTAACTTCTAAGGTCATCAGTCCCCTAGAATTTAGAACTAATTAAACCCAGCTAACCTAAGGGCATCACACACATCCATGCCCGAGGCAGGATTCGAACCTGCGACCGTAGCGGTCGCGCGGTTCCAGACTGTAGGGCCTAGAACCGCTCGGCCACCCCGGCCAGCATTCTTCTTAGAATACTGGCATATAATTATTGTATTGTCTCCAGTGGAATGTTATTGCACTCTTTGATCAGAATCTCTTCTAACTCCTGTAGTGATGAGGGAGGCGGAAATCTGCTCCGGAGTCTGCGCTCCAATACTGCCCACAAAGGTTCGATAATGTTCAAGTCAGGGGACTGCACTGGCCAGGTAAGATGCTGCAGTTCAGTTGCACGCTCCTCATACCACTGTTGTACTGTCCGGGCTGTGTGAATGAGTGCATTATTGTCCTAAAATATGTCATCATTGTTGGGGAACAACATTTGAATTATGAGGTATACCTGATCACCTAAAATACACACATATTCGTTGGCTGTAGCACGGCCTTTGAGAGTAATGATGGGACCCACAGAATAGCATGAAATGGCTGCCCACACCATCACATTTCTACCTCTATGCTTAACAATTGATATCAAGCAATCAGGATTGTAGGCTTCTTTTGGCGTTCTCCAGACGTAAACCTGACCTGATGTTTGAAATAACGTTGACTCGTCGAACCATATGACGTATTTCCACTGATCAGCCATCCAAAATTTATGTTCCTGACACCATGTTTATGCTGCTTTGCGTTGGTTGTCGTCGCTAATGGTTCTGGTATAGCATCTCGTCTATGAATATTGGCTATATGGAATTCTCGGGGATGACCACAATGACCAAAATGGTACTGAAACAGAGAATGACAGACTAATGGCGGAAATACTAAAAGTCTTTTTCCAAAGCTGTTTCACAGAGGAAGACTGCACTGTAGTTCCTTCTCTAGATTGTCGCACAGATGATAAAATGGTAGATATCGAAATAGATGACAGAGGGATAGAAAAACAATGAAAATCGCTCAAAAGAGGAAAGGCCGCTGGACCTAATGGGATAGCAGTTCGATTTTACACAGAGTACGCGAAGGAACTTGCTCCGCTTCTTGCAGTGGTGTACCGTCTCCAGAGGAGCGTAGCGTTCCAAAGGATTGGAAAAGGGCACAGGTCATCCCCGTTTTCAAGAAGGAACGTCGAACAGATGTGCAGAACTATAGACCTATATCTGTAACGTCGATCAGTTGTAGAATTTTGAAACACGTATTATGTTCGAGTATAATGACTTTTCTGGAGACTAGAAATCTACTCTGTAGGAATCAGCATGGGTTTCGAAAAAGACGATCGTGTGAAACCCAGGTCGCGCTGTTCGTCCACGAGATTCAGAGGGCCATAGACACGGGTTCCCAGGTAGACGCCGTGTTTCTTCCGCAAGGCATTTGATACAGTTACCCACAGTCATTTAATGAACAAGGTAAAAGCATATGATCAATCAGACCAATTGTGTGATTGGATTGAAGAGTTCCTAGATAACAGAACGCTGCACGCAAGAGAAAGAAATCTTCCGAAGTAAGAGTGATTTCAGGCGTGCCGCAGGGGAGTGTCGTAGGACCGTTACTATTCACAATATACATAAATGACCTTGTAGATGACATCGGAAGTTCACTGAGGCTTTTTTCGGATGATGCTGTGGTATATCGAGAGGTTGTTACAATGGAAAACTGCACTGAAATGCAGGAGGATCTGCAACGAATTGACGTATGGTGCAGGGAATGGCAATTGAATCTCAATGTAGACAAGTGTAATGTGCTGCGAATACATAGAAAGAAAGATCCTTTATCATTTAGCTACAATATAGCAGGTCAGCAAGTGGAAGCAGTTAATTCCATAAATTATGTGGGAGTGGACATTAGGAGTGATTTAAAATGGAATGACAACGTGAAATTAATCGTGGGTAAAGCAGATGCCCGACTGAGATTCATTGGAAGACTCCTAAGGAAATGCAATCCGAAAACAAAAGAAGTAGGTTACAGTACGCTTGTTCGCCCACTGCTTGAATATTGCTCACCGGTGTGGGATCCGTACCAGATAAGGTCGATAGAAGAGAGAGAGAAGAACCAACGGAGAGCAGCGCGCTTCGTTACGGGATCATTTAGTAATCGCGAAAGCGTTACGGAGATGATAGATAAACTCCAGTGGAAGACTCTGCGAGAAGGACGCTCAGTAGCTCGGTACGGGCTTTTGTTGAAGTTTCGAGAACATACCTTCACCGAGGAGTCCAGCAGTATATTGCTCCCTCCTACGTATATCTCGCGAAGACACCATGAGGATAAAATCAGAGAGATTAGAGCCCACACAGAGGCATACCAACAATATTTCTTTCCACGAACAATACGAGACTGGAATAGAAGGGAGGACTCATAGAGGTACTCAAAGTACCCTCCGCCACACACCATCAGGTGACTTGCGGAATATGGGTGTAGATATAGATGTAGATGTAAATACGAGGTCTCGAAGAAGGTTATTGAGCTCTGTAGATACTTTAGCCGCCGTAGTTTAGTGTTGTTTTGATATAATTCCTGTTAGCGTACGGCGATCTCTGTCATTTAGTATTGATTTGCGCCCATTATTAAGTTTGCACGATGAAGTCTTCCCATGTTTTGTGTAGGCTGTCACGACTAGTGAAACAGTTGCTCTTGAAACATTCAATGAGGTGGCTGTCTTGGTTACTAATGCTCCAGTTAACCGGGCCACTGCAATCTGCCCTCTTTGGAACCCTGTTAGGTCTTCCATTACACGTCGACCTCGGCCTGTGCATGCAGATGCGAAGTGTACACTATTCGTAAACAACCTGCACTGATGGCTAGCCCGTACTGAACACACACAGTCCAGCGCGACACGTGCCTTACCTGCGTTGTTGACCGTCAAACACAACCATCCCATTACTGCCACTGTTGACATTATTTTGCCTATCTCCTGTATAAGTGCTGGGAAGTTTCACTCTCTAGAAACTTCTATAACATTCTAGAACATTCGAGAGTATTCGAGAACACTCCAGAACATTCCTGACCATTCCACAACATTTCATAAAGTTCCGGAATGTTCCATAATGATCCAGGATGTTCTGAAATGTTCTGGAATAGTCTGGAACTTCCAGGAAAATTCCAAAATTTTCGGGAACATCTTGGAACATTGTGAAACATTCCAGAAGACTCTCGAATGTTGTGGAATGTTCTGGAATATTGTGGACCATTCGAAGCCTTTTCGGTATGTTCTGGAATTCGCCACTTGTGGGGCTGGTTACCCATTAGTAGAGGTGTATATAAAGCAAGACCCGTCATGGGTTCCAACGTCAGTTTCTTATCAGTGACGAAGGGAGGAGCCGAAAAGGTAGCGCAGTGAGTGAATAAAAACAGACAGTGGAGGTGGGTAGTCGAAGTCATACAGTGGATGAATATAAATCGGGAACAAAGTGTGAAAAGTGTCTTTACACTTTTCACTCATTATTGGTGTATTTGCTGATAAAAAGTTGATTTAATTTGTATTTTGGAAAATGCCCAAACATAAAAGAGAAGGAGGTTTTGCCATTTCTGAAGCTAAACAACGAAAACAAAAGGAACAGCGAAAAAACAAAACATACTAAGAGCGTGAAGCACGTTTAAGTTACCAAAGAACGACAGTGAGCACCGTGAGAAGCAGAGAACAAAAGAGTAAGGAAATGGACGAATTGAAGACTCAAGCACTGCGACACAGTCTTACAATAAAAGACTGCGAACTCAAGGCAGCTGAGAAAATATCATCCTACGAGAAGCGCTGACTAGGACATTACAGCCTGACAATTGAAGCATTACACTACGACCCGGCGAAAAAATATAAAAAACACTAACATGCTGTGATCGGACAAATGGTTAACATTTGCCAATTTTTCAATACGAAAAATCCAATAGAGAAAAATTAGGATTCTGTTGCATGAATGGAAAAATTCGATTACCATCAGTAGAAGCACCTCCACAAGAATTTTTACATTACATGACCGGGAAAATTCCAGAATCAAAACACTTTCTTCAAAATATAAAGGTGTACAACGCCTGCTTCCAAATAATTTCTCTCGGTCTCACATGTATCAACATTAACTGAGATGAAATCGATAACATTTTTTTCATCCAAGGACAAATGTGTTACAACATGGGATCATTTTTTGATGGCCACGACTTTCTTCATTATAATGGTGGTGTTAGCGCTCTTTATCCTTCGCTGTTTGTTAATGCTATAAAAGTATCCAAATTTCCAGTGGTTGTCTGCACAAAAAGAGGAAGTCTAGCTATCTCTTGTCACAAGCCTTTAAAAGTGAATGGGAATGAGAAACTAGAAAGATAAAAAATTTGATTATCAATCATGCAATATACAATCCCATTATCGATGGGTACCATAAATTTGCTACGGAGTGACATTACATTTCAGAGAGAATTTAAAGATTTAGTTCACGATCAAAGAGCTAAAAATTACGACGATCGACAGACAGGATTCATTGTGCTCTGCATCAAGAATCAGTTTGTGCCAAATTTGCGGACAAGGAGCACGTTATGAAATTAGTGATACGAATAGCATATTTTCTGACATAAGACACATTATACCATTGTCATTTGCAACAGTTGGCCGGCCGGGGTGGCCGAGCGGTTCTAGGCGCTACAATCTGGAACCGCGCGACCGCTACGGTCGCAGGTTCGAATCCTGCCTCGGGCATGGATGTGTGTGATGTCCTTAGGTTAGTTAGGTTTAAGTAGTTCTAAGTTCTAGGGGACTGATGACCTTAGAAGTTAAGTCCCATAGTGCTCAGAGCCACTTTTTTTTTTTTTTTTTTTTTGCAACAGTTTCCGATGGAATTTAACGAAGAGTATGCAGACTACATATATTATTGGGAAGTACGTTGGTTAAGTCAAGACGCATACCTGGAACGATTCCTCGGTTTAGAAGCTGCTTTTGTCGAATTTATAAAAGAAAAGAGAGAGCTGTAACGAAAACCAGACCGTCTGGAATGTATTGCAGGTAATACATTTTAATGGACTTGACAGTACAATACCCACAGTAAGACATTGCAATGTCAGAAGCAGCTTATCAGTGATTTGATGCAGATGCCTTGAAAAAGAAACTCGTCGTGTGAGGAGGACAAATTTTGACAAAAAACACCGTTCTTGTCATTAATATCACTCGCGTTAAGCAGAATGCGATGTCTGAAGAACTCACTGTGGCCTTGAAAGAATTACAAGGAGAGTTTTATAAGCATTTTGAGGACACTGCCAGACATACATCTATATTCGAGCTGTTTTCGAGCCAATTGCTGTTTCAATCGAAACCGCGTCTGTGTCTGTGCAATTTTAACTGATTGATCTGCTCTGAAATTCGCGTTTAAAAGAAAATTTTTTTAGGTTAAGACTGTCCAGGAGATCTACGTTGTTAGCCTTGGGAATAGCTGCTACGCCTCCATAACGAGGTTTAAAACAAGGTAAAATAGTTTTTGTAAGCATATGTCTCTGAAAAGCTGTTCTCGATAATGAAACTACGTAAGCTGCAACTACGTGACAACCTGATTGCGAAAATATGTGAAATTGTAGGCGTCTGTCGGTATGCCGACAGGTTGTAACAGATGCAAATTATACAATGTTTTGAGAGAGCAAAAATAATAAAATAATATCGGAAATTTGTTGTCTGTGGTCTATGTTGTCGAGAAATATGAAATCAAGTCATATGCTGTGTGACTGCATTGGCATTTAAATCTGGCTCTTTCGCTGTTTCCCCCTCTTTCTCCTTTTCACACCCAGACAGCGCGCGTTGGTGGTGGGGGGAGCATTCAGTCAGGTGAGAGAGCTATTCTATACAAGCAAGAGCACTACTTGAATATCGAATTCTTCGCCGTCCCTAGTCCACAGACTTAAAAAAAAGTCAGAACATTGACATCCTTGAAAATTCTTCAGAAAGCAAAAACAAATTGAAAAATGATTCTGACAAGATATCTGTACGGTGCGAAAAGTGACAATCGACCATAAACCATAGAAACTGTAAGGCCCACGACATGAGTACTAAAATAAAACATACGGTTACATGATAAATAACACAGATTTGAAGGTTGACAACTGAATTAAACGGATAGCGATTAAAATCGCGAACAAATAGAAACCATCATATATAAAATGTGCCAGATCTGTAATAGATTGGATTGACGGAGGAGATCTAAGTAGTTCAAAGAAAGTCAGCTTGTTCTGTAGTATCATGAAATGTGGGAGACTATCATAGATATGAAACGAAAGTTGCAGGTCAATCATTAAAACATGACATTTTTCATTACAACGGTATCTTTTCAGGAAATTTCATGACCAACTTCGCCTTCCGAGTGCAAAAATATTTTTTACACTCCCAGCTACACGGGAAGAAATGATAATCGTAATAAAATAAGAGAAATCAGAGCTCGCACGTAAAGATTTAGCCGTTTATTTTCTTGGAAATACTATTCAAGAGTGGCAATGTCAAGAAATAGCCTGAAAGTTTTTCTATGAAACCTCTACTAAGCATGTAATTGTGAATTGCAGAGGAGGAGGAGGAGGAGGAGGAGGAAGAGGAGATTATATCATAACATCCGGTCTACAACGAGAGCGTTAGAGACGGAGCGTAAGCTCGGATTGGTGATGGATGGAGAAGGAAATCGGCCGTGCCCTTTCAAAGGAGCCATCCCGGCATTTACCTTAAGCGATTTAGGGAAATCACGGAAAACGTAAATCAGCAAGACCCGACACGGGTTTAAACCGTCGTCCTCCCGAATGTGTGTCCAGTATGCTAACGGTTGCACTACCCTGCTCGGCTAGAATGCAGAGAAGACCTGTAGATGTAGATGTTAGATGTGTACAAAGTGTCAGCCAGTCAAAAAATATTTAAGGAATTGGCTGTGCCTTCATGACACAATCTGCCTGCCTTTCAGAACCGAAGCAGTTCTCTCCAATTAAAGCTGTTGACAATAGATGCCCTCAGACCTCTGCTGAAGTTGCTAGCGAATACACGCCACCGGTGTAGCCAATAGCTCGTGTGGGAGGCACTTCACATGTGTGAAAGCTGGAGAGTTTCGCAGAGCGGAACAGAGTTGGTTTTCTCTCTTGTGATCCAGACCTCGAGTAGAACAGACGTGTTTCTTGGCAGTCAGGGCCTCTGTGTCTGCCCTCCATGACCGGCGTCCAACAGATCTTAACGTGAACAACCACCTTTCCCGTTGCCCACTTTCTTTAGTTTGTTCGCCCTCCTAGAATGCCCTACACCTGCTAACTTCCTACCTTAGGCACGCACAATGTATCCGATACATCGATATGTATTTTCATTATTTGACACAATTTCCTGTTCTGTCACTCATCATCAGCCCTGGATGGTCCCGTGGCAAGTCCTGAGCGCAAGACCACATGTACAGTGGCATCAGTACTCGATGTTGTGTGGCCGGTCAGTATTTACCGATGACATTGCTCCGCGAGACGAGCTTTGCTGCCTCAGCGCGCCCGCTATGCTACCGGCCCGACGCTGTCTTCTCACATTCGAACGTGCTGGGGACGGAGTCCAGCTTACTGCCGCTGCGCCGCAGCGAGATGAGTGCGTACTGTGCGCACGGCGGCGCCGGGCTGTGTGCAGTTGACTGTCGGCTCACATGCGCCGCATCGTAGCAAAGTCGTCGACACGCACAGGGCGTGTAAAAACGCTCGATGCGTCCTTGCCGCTCCCGTTGTCTCACCAAGCGCACTGATGACGTGTACCGCCGATGCGGCTTCTCTGCTGCTGCCGCAGCCTATCAGCTGCATGTCGCCCACCTCCGTCAACCACTGCTGCCGATCGTCCTCTGAGAGCAGGCTGGCAGGCCATGCTACCCTGCCGCTGCCATACTGCTTATCAGCCGAGATGTTTACGCCACGTCAAAAATGGTTCAAATGGCTCTGAGCACTATGGGACTCAACTGCTGTGGTCATAAGTCCCCTAGAACTTAGAACTACTTAAACCTAACTAACCTAAGGACAGCACACAACACCCAGCCATCACGAGGCAGAGAAAATCCCTGACCCCGCCGGGAATCGAACCCGGGAACCCGGGCGTGGGAAGCGAGAACGCTACCGCACGACCACGAGAAGCGGGCTTTACGCCACGTACTTTGCTGTTGCTGTCTACCAGCTGCCACCGTGTCGCTCAGAGGCGCGCCCACGCTCGCCGGCGGTAAACTCCCTGCTGCCCTCTCTTTAGGATCCTGGCAGTCTTCGAAGCTGCCTTAGTCATTTCCTTTGATTTCTTAAATTTTTCGGTAATTTTATTTCCGCAAATTCGAAGACACATAGTTTTTGGAGGTCTTGATAACTGTTAAGCACTTTCAATCAGAGCTTCAAATGAGTCGCTTTCATTTATTGATGTTGGGCCATGGTGTTAATTACAAAGTCAATAACACGTTTATCGAAATAAGCTAACTTCAGCACTTCATTTGTAAGTGTGATTTGTTTACCTTTCTTTGAACAAATAGACAAGTGAGTAATATCATCACATTCACGTTTTCTTTTCTTCATATGTACGGGCTTCAGCTTTTCATACTCAGTCAATAGACTGGCATGTCGTTTTGTCTGAAACTAATTAAATAATGTTTGGCTGGTCCATGAAAGAAACGATAAAAATCGAAAACTAGCTTTTTAACTATAATCAAAGGTATATTTGGTATTCTGTAGTAATATGTATTTACCTTATTATGTTCTAAAAATTTTGTAGTGGCATGAAAACAGCCTTTCAATGTTTTTCAATAATCTATGCAAACTGCAAATACATTTATCTCACTTTCACCCTCCTTTTTAAATTTTTAATACAATGGTTACTATAAATGGGATATTATCCTGTAGTAAATATAAGTATTTAAATGTTTCATTCAACCAGGGACACACAAGGCAGGCCATCCTGACACATTAATTATGACAGGCTGTAATCATCTGTGCCATTACTTTGTGTGAATGTAGACAATACTAAGGTGAAACATATTAGTTTTGTCAAGACTGTAATTATATTTGATCTAGTTTGTCCTTCGATTTCTGACTAGGATAGGAATTTAATGTTTATACGTGCACTAAATATTGTAGGATTCCTTTATCCAGTATATTGAAGCATCTGCACGAGCAATATGAAATAATCAAAACGTGAAGTACATGTTTTCTGTCAAAGTATCGCTCCTTGAAATGAAACTTCTTTGTAAACATTGCTCCGTTGACGATGAGCAGAAAGCAAGCAGAAATTTATATACATGTAAAGCTTTTGAACATGTCAATGTCAACTGCACCGCTGTTGCAGTGTTTAAACAGTTTGATTCTACGTATTATAAATAGTTATTCCGTCGTCTTCTTATGACTAAACTTTTAGTTTCACCATTTCATTAAACAATGAAAAAAATTACTTTATGGTGGTCACGTACTCATAATCTTGCGTTTACCAGTCCATTAATATGACCACTACACCACTAAGACTACTGTCTAAATAGCGTTGTTTCCCACCTGATTGAGAGATTAACATTTTATATTCAAAGAGAATATTTAAGGTGCTCCATTAAGATTGAAGATAACGCAATGTTCAGTTTTTACTTTTTTGCATTTTAAAAATCTAGAAACTGTCACCGTCCAATTGATATATAATTTATTCAGTTCAGAAGACTACAACTATTTTTAATATATTTGTGAAATATGTTCTGAATGGGTGTGACCCACTGTGGCGCTATTAAACTGATGTCAAATGCTTTATCATGAATTTACATGCTCATCATGCACATTTTAGTAACGAGAGAAAAAATAAGTGCTACAAAATAAGTGTTGTGGCTAACCTATGATTGTACGATGTATATCGTTCGCTCGATTGTCGTGTGTTTCATGTATATTTACTCTTCCGTAATCCGGAAAATATTCGTTGCGATTTCTGTTCATGAAGTCTCTGTTTTATTGAAGGATAATCACGGGTTAACGTAAAGGGACTAGAAATCGTCTGAATGCTTTTTTTTTAAAAAAAAAGGAGAAATGTAGGAAAGCCTGAGGTAGGTGTTATTACCGTAAACAACAAAGACGATAACCAAGTGTGTGAACCTAACCTTGCTGATACACCTGTCCATAGCAGTTAAAGTGAGAAAGAAAGTACCAGTACTTCGCACAGCAAGCTTGGCTCAGTTAGTGAAAAGTATGAATGTTTTATGGGCGAATAGTATGTTAATGAAATATTTAATATGTCAGTTCTAAACGGAAATTTTGCAGAATGTGTAAGATGTATTCAGTGTAGTGAAGTCGCTCTGGAACTCTCTGTAAAAAAAAAAAAAAAAAAAAAAACGTGGGACTTGGAAGTGAAGTGTGGTAAGTGTTCATACATGACCACCCTTTTGCAACAGTATTGTTGTAACTCCAAATGAGGAAAATGGTAGCAAAATCTATGCAAATACGTTAGATTTGTTTCTGCCTTGCGTGCAATTACTAAGGGTGCTACAGCAGGTGCAGTTTTCCGTGGAATAATGAATCTTCCAAATCCCCCAACGCAGTCTACGAACTTTAATAGATTTATAGTGTCTAAAGTAGAAGATATCTGGACAGAATCTATGAAGAAAGCCGTGGAAGAGGCAGTAATAGAAAACAGTGGTAATAGAGACTTGACTGCAGCATTCGATGGTACCTGACATAAACGGGGTCACACATCTCTTCATGGTGCAGTACCTGTCACCAGCATGTACACAAGGAAAGTTTTAAATATAGCAGTAATATCTAAATATTGTAGGTAGCCACAAGAAAATAAAGCTACACATGAAAATAATTGGACAGCTAACTATAGTGGCAGTAGTGGAGGAATAGAAGTGGCCGGTGTTGCCAGTATATTTCAACGTTCTGTTACGTGTGATGAAGTCCGATATTGTAATACCGTGGTGACGGTGATCCTAAATGTTTCACACATATTCAAGAACTGAAGCCCTATGGCGATGATGTAGTGCAGAAATTTGGGTGTACTGGGCGCGTTCAGATACGAATGGGATCAAAACTTCGGCAACTGAAAGCTTCGTACAAGAAACAAAAACTCTGTCATCTCAAAGGGTTGGATGGGGAGGGAAGGTTAACTGAAAGTCTAAATGACAGATTACAGAACTGTTATGGAATGACTATTAGGCAAAACACACACGGTATCGATGAAATGAAGAAGGTTGTTTGGGTTCCTTTTTTAATACTTTTTCAACCGCCGCATGCCCCATCACTACTTGTGTCCCAAAAGAGAAAACAGTTGGTTTAAGAACAACAAGGGATTGCTAACTTCTGAAGTTCAAAAAATGGTCAAATGGCTCTGAGCACTATGGGACTTAACATCTGAGGTCATCAGTCCCCTGGAACTTAGAACTACTTAAACCTAACTAACCTAAGGACATCACACACATCCATGCCCGAGGCAGGATTCGAACCTGCGACCGTAGCGGTCACGTGGTTCCAGACCGAAGCGCCTAGCACCGCTCGGCCACACCGGCCGGCTAACTTCTGAAGTGTACACTCATAAACACAGTCTGCCTGATGAAGTAATGGAGGTGTTAAAACCTATTTTCAAAGACTTAGCACAACCTGAACTGTTGAAAAAGTGTGTTCATGGAAAAATTCAAATGCTCAATGAAAGTGTAAATAGTGTTATATAGTCAAGAATCCCTAAGACAGTGTTTGACGAAATAGAAATACTTCGATGTGGTGTGTACAATGCTGTTACAACTTTCAATGACGGCAACGTTGTAAGGTGCAAAGTATTGCAAAATATGGAAATGAAGATAGGTTTCATCACGATGCTTGCTTTAGAAAAGGAACATCTTCGGGCTGCTGACAGGGCCATAAATAACCTAGAAATACAAGCCAGAGTAAACAGGAGGGGGGGGGGGGGGGGGCGGGAGGGCAAAGCGGAAGCTGAAAGAGGAGTTTGCAGAAGATGAAGATAATCCATCCTATGGACCTGGAATGGACTAAAAAGGCAATCCAAACTTTGTCGCTCGATTCCAAAAAGTTTTATTTTTTCATACAAATTACACGTTCTGTCAGGCTCTACCATTCCTACTTGCTTCAAATTTTACAAATGTTACATAGTCCCTTCTGCATAACGTAATTCAGCATTTTTCGAAAAACCTGTATTTTATTGAATTTATGGACAAAAATTAATCTCTATTAACGGAATTCAAATTTGTGAGAATCTCTGTGTTAAGTTGTAGCCCAGTACTCCAATAAATAACCTGTACAAATTTCGACTTCCTAGCTCAAATGCTTACTGGGTAAACATATAATTTATAAACGCTAATTTAACCTTGGAAAGATAGGGTTTTTCGGAGCCCCTTAAGTTAATGTATTAATATACAGCTAATTTTTCTTCTAGTTTGGTGAAGAATAGATAAATTGCGACCCAGTTGTGTAGTGAGGCGGGACGCAGATGCGGAAGAATCACGACGTCGGTGGGACCGCTGTAAACTTTGGCTTCATCGCCTTCCAACCTACATATACTCGTGTAATTGCTTCTTGGGGTCTTTCCTATTTTTCTCTTCGTCAGTTTGTCCTTCCGCATACAGGTTCAAGATTGCTCAGCTATGCCATTCTGTCAAAACAAATATCTCCTGAAATGAAAGCAAACAGCCGCAGTAGAAATATACTCCCATTTTCGACGACTGGAATGCGTTAGCCAGTAAGCTGTAACGTCTAGTGTTTTCAGACATATTATCGATACTATTGATATTGACACTATTGATATGTTTCAGTAAGACTAATAATTGGATGAGACGAAGGTTGCGAGGCCTTGGTTTCTAGGATGAAGTGGTGCACCCCTGTCTCTTCACCTGCGATGATTCTGAACAGGAACTCATTTCCCTCTCGCGCGTATCGCACCGAGTGATCGAGGTTGGTTCCCATTCTTGCACTCTTGTCATCCGGGGTCAGGTTTCTCGGCGCCCATGTCGCGGACTTTTCAGTATACTCCTAGCTCACTCATTTGTTACATAGTTTAATTCTTAATTTCTTTGCGTGTTTTTGGTACTTGCATTGTTTAATTCATAAATTTCTGGCGTATTATAGTATTTGAGAGTTGTAGCATCGCGTTTTAGTACCTGAATAGTGTAAAATCGCGTAGTCTCCTTCCGCCGCCGAGCAGTGTGTCAGCAGTGCGCAAGTAGCAGCATTACTGCATTTACTAGGCAATCTTGTATTTTAATAACCGTTTAAATTTTGTCGATTTGTTTGCGCTCTCTGTAGATCAGTTCAGACGTTCTTTGCACAACAGTTTTAGCATGGATAGGGACTGCAACTGCTGTGTTCGGATGCAGGCTGAGTTGGCATCCCTTCGCTCCCAGCTTCAGGCAGTGTTGGCTTCGGTCACACAGCTTGAGGCTGTTGCCAATGGGCATCACTGTGGGGGTCCGGATGGGGGTTTGTCGGGGACGGTCAGCTCGTCCCACGCATCCCCCGATCGGACTACGACTGTGGTTGCCCGGGATACTGCCCGCATTGAGGCTGATCCCTCACCTGTGGTAGAGTGGGAGGTCGTCTCAAGGTGTGGCAGGAGGCGAAAGAGATTCCGGAGGGCTGAACGGAAGGCCTCTCCCTTTTGTCTGACGAACCGGTTTCAGGCTCTGTCTCAGGCTGATACTGACCTTCGGCCTGACATGGCTGCTTGTCCTGTTCCAGAGGTTGCCCCTCAGTCTGCAAGATCCGGGCGGTTGCAGAGGGTGGGCTTACTGGTAGTTGGGAGCTCCAACGTCAGGCGCGTAATGGGGACCCTTAGGGGAATGGCAGCAAGAGAGGGGAAGAAAACCAATGTGCACTCCGTGTGCATACCGGGGGGAGTCATTCCAGATGTGGAAAGGCTCCTACCGGATGCCATGAAGGGTACGGGGTGCACCCATCTGCAGGTGGTCGCTCATGTCGGCACCAATGATGTGTGTCGCTATGGATCGGAGGAAATCCTTTCTGGCTTCCGGCGGCTATCAGATTTGGTGAAGACTGCCAGTCTCGCTAGCGGGATGAAAGCAGAGCTCACCATCTGCAGCATCGTCGACAGGACTGACTGCGGACCTTTGGTACAGAGCCGAGTGGAGAGTCTGAATCAGAGGCTGAGACGGTTCTGCGACCGTGTGGCCTGCAGATTCCTCGACTTGCGTCGTAGGGTGGTGGGGTTTCGGGTTCCGCTGGATAGGTCAGGAGTCCACTACACGCAACAAGCGGCTACACGGGTAGCAGGGATTGTGTGGCGTGGGCTGGGCGGTTTTTTAGGTTAGATGGCCTTGGGCAGGTACAGAAAGGGCAACAGCCTCAACGGGTGCGGGGCAAAGTCAGGACATGCGGGGACCAAGCAGCAATCGGTATTGTAATTGTCAACTGTCGAAGCTGCGTTGGTAAAGTACCGGAACTTCAAGCGCTGATAGAAAGCACCGAAGCTGAAATCGTTATAGGTACAGAAAGCTGGCTGAAGCCAGAGATAAATTCTGCCGAAATTTTTACAAAGGTACAGCGGTGTTTAGAAAGGATGGATTGCATGCAACCGGTGGTGGAGTGTTCGTCGCTGTTAGTAGTAGTTTATCCTGTAGTGAAGTAGAAGTGGATAGTTCCTGTGAATTATTATGGGTGGAGGTTACACTCAACAACCGAGCTAGGTTAATAATTGGCACCTTTTACCGACCTCCCGACTCAGCAGCATTAGTGGCAGAACAACTGAGAGAAAATTTGGAATACAAATGGCTTTCAAATGGCTCTGAGCACTAAACTGCTGAGGTCATAATTCCCCTAGAACTTAGAACTACTTAAACCTAACTAACCTAAGGACAACACACACATCCATGCCTGAGGCAGGATTCGAACCTGCGACCGTAGCGGTCGCGCGGTTCCAGACTGTAGCGCCAGAACCGCTCGGCCACCAGCGGCCGGCTTTGGAATACATTTCACATAAATTTTCTCAGCATGTTATAGTCTTAGGTGGAGATTTCAGTTTACCAGATATAGACTGGGCCACTCAGATGTTTAGGACAGGTGGTAGGGACAGAGCATCGAGTGACATTATACTGAGTGCACTATCCGAAAATTACCTCGAGCAATTAAACAGAGAACCGACTCGTGGAGATAACATCTTGGACCTACTGATAACAAACAGACCGGAACTTCTCGACTCTCTATGTGCAGAACACGGAATCAGTGATCATAAGGCCGTTGCAGCATCCCTGAATATGGAAGTTAATAGGAATATAAAAAAAAGGAAGGAAAGTTTATCTGTTTGGCGAGAGTAATAGAAGGCAGAATTCAGACTACCTAACAGATCAAAACGAAAATTTCTGTTCCGACACTGACAATGTTGAGTGTTTATGGAAAAACTTCAAGGCAATCGTAAAATGCGTTTTAGACAGGTACGTGCCGAGTAAAACTGTGAGGGACGGGAAAAACCCACCGTGGTACAACAACAAAGTTAGGAAACTACTGCGAAAGCAAAGAGAGCTTCACTCCAAGTTTAAACTCAGCCAAAACCTCTCAGACAAACAGAAGCTAAACGATGTCAAACTTAGCGTAAGGAGGGCTATGCGTGAAGCGTTCAGTGAATTCGAAAGTAACATTCTATGTACCGACTTGACAGAAAATCCTAGGAAGTTCTGGTCTTACGTTAAATCAGTAAGTGGCTCGAAACAGCATATCCAGACACTCCGGGATGATGATGGCATTGAAACAGAGGATGACACGCGTAAAGCTGAAATACTAAACACCTTTTTCCAAAGCTGTATCACAGAGGAAGACCGCACTGCAGCTCCTTCTCTAAATCCTCGCACAAACGAAAAAATGGCTGACATCGAAATAAGTGTCCAAGGAATAGAAAAGCAACTGGAATCACTCAACAGAGGAAAGTCCACTGGACCTGACGGGATACCAATTCGATTCTACACAGTGTACGCGAAAGAACTTGTCCCCCTTCTAACAGCTGTGTACCGCAAGTCTCTAGTGGAACGGAGGGTTCCAAATGATTGGAAAAGAGCACAGGTAGTCCCAGTCTTCAAGAAGGGTCGTCGAGCAGATGCGCAAAACTATAGACCTATATCTCTGACGTCGATCTGTTGTAGAATTTTAGAACATATTTTTTGCTCGAGTATCATGTCGTTTTTGGAAACCCAGAATCTACTATGTAGGAATCAACATGGATTCCGGAAACAGCGATCGTGTGAGACCCAACTCGCTTTATTTGTTCATGAGACCCAGAAAATATTAGATACAGGCTCCCAGGTAGATGCTATTTTTCTTGACTTCCGGAAGGCGTTCGATACAGTTCCGCACTGTCGCCTGATAAACAAAGTAAGGACCTACGGAATATCAGACCAGCTGTGTGGCTGGATTGAAGAGTTTTTAGCAAACAGAACACAGGATGTTGTGATCAATGGAGAGACGTCTACAGACGTTAAAGTAACCTCTGGCGTGCCACAGGGGAGTGTTATGGGACCATTGCTTTTCACAATATATATATAAATGACCTAGTAGATAGTGTCGGAAGTTCCATGCGGCTTTTCGCGGATGATGCTGTAGTATATGGAGAAGTTGCAGCATTAGAAAATTGTAGCGAAATGCAGGAAGATCTGCAGCGGATAGCCACTTGGTGCAGGGAGTGGCAACTGACCCTTAACATAGACAAATGTAATGTATTGCGAATACACAGAAAGAAGGATCCTTTATTGTATGATTATATGATAGCGGAACAAACACTGGTAGCAGTTACTTCTGTAAAATATCTGGGAGTATGCGTGCGGAACGATTTGAAGTGGAATGATCATATAAAATTAATTGTTGGTAAGGCGGGTACCAGGTTGAGATTCATTGGGAGAGTGCTTAGAAAATGTAGTCCATCAACAAAGGAGGTGGCTTACAAAACACTCGTTCGACCTATACTTGAGTATTGCTCATCAGTGTGGGATCCGTACCAGATCGGGTTGACGGAGGAGGTAGAGAAGATCCAAAGAAGAGCGGCGCGTTTCGTCACAGGGTTATTTGGTAAGCGTGATAGCGTTACGGAGATGTTTAATAAACTCAAGTGGCAGACTCTGCAAGAGAGGCGCTCTGCATCGCGGTGTAGCTTGCTCGCCAGGTTTCGAGAGGGTGCGTTTCTGGATGAGGTATCGAATATTTTGCTTCCCCCTACTTATACATCTCGTGGAGATCACGAATGTAAAATTAGAGAGATTAGAGCGCGCACGGAGGCTTTCAGACAGTCGTTCTTCCCGCGAACCATACGCGACTGGAACAGGAAAGGGAGGTAATGACAGTGGCACGTAAAGTGCCCTCCGCCACACACCGTTGGGTGGCTTGCGGAGTATAAATGTAGATGTAGATGTAGATTATGAAGCATGTAATGGGTCAGAGCACGGCCATTGCGCAGTCTGTACTTCATGTACGATCCCTGCGGCTGTCTGCTGACACCATGTCCAGCACATTAGCAAAGCTGTTTCTATTCGTGAATGTGGAGGGACGCCCGCTTAGACCTCCACCCTCCGCACTCTGCCTCCCTCCTCTGAACATGCAACACCTTCAACCAACCATTTAACGAGACATACACGGTCTGTAGGAGTCCATGGATGATGGACACGGTAGTCCCACTTGCTCACATGCACCAGCCCAACTGCCAGCCTGCCAACACATGTTCCCTGTGACTATCAATCAAGTAGTGTGGTAGAAATGACACGCCGAATTAACGTATCATCGTGAAAGAGCTTTATAGAGACGAAGACGATCATATTCAATTTGGTACGACATACAAAATTAAATTAGCGCTTTTGTAATACTTGCAAGAACTGTTAGATATTAGATAACTGCAGATGGCATACAAAACGTCATAGTCAAGAAGATTTTTGACTTCTACTGATATGTACTAAGCGGAACTGGGGTGCAAAGCGACGCGCCAACGGCCGTGAAGTTTCCAATGGTCGTAAATAAAAGACAGTCGAGACGAATAGACCCACATTTTCGCGAGTCCCAGCCAATCGTAATCAACATATCCCCTGTGCCATCTCTTTGGTTAATACTACATTATTTTAACAGCTATGATTTCGATCCTATAATCAGTTCACACAACACATTACTTACGTAACAGGAATTAAATAATAATACAAACCCAGAGGTGACGAATTCCTAAAAGGATACATAATTTACGTGCTATGTTACAGTCCGTAAAATTAATAGTGGCCACACCTTTGGGGCGGGGGGAAGCAGTTGTAACAATGCTGACTGCTGACCGTCTACCACGTTTCCTTACGATCATCTGCTTTGAAGAAATGTCGTTCGGAAGTAATACGATTTCGTAAAAGTGCATTATGAAGACGACAATGTTTGAACGTCATACTATTTGTAGTGGTGCACGTGACTTTAAATGAGCCTAAAGGACACTTGAATATACTGTTAGATCGTAAACAATGATAGTAGTGAGAAGTGCCACGATTTATAACAACTGCTGTCAAGCGGAACAAGAGCAGGTAACACCACTAAAACTTTCACAGACTGTTTGTTTGCTCCTTTAAGTAAGAAAAGTGTATAACTGAAGCCATTTAAAAATTTTCTTTCACACCTTTACAATAATCAGCTTGTTAGTTGCAAGCAAAATGAGAACAAGGACGTTGCGTAGTTAGTTGATGCTCCTTTCGAGAGATGAGAAAAAATAAGGTACTTTTCATATGTTTCCTCTTAAATATACAAATTACAATTGCTAAGGAAATTAACGAGGCATTCGAATCTCTGATACAAACTGAGTAACTGTGCAAATTGTCAGTTAAATGAGGTTTCATTCTACGGTCAGTTATTCAAGTAATAAGTAATACTTCTTTTTACTTACATACTGAAGTTTCACGCAGAAGGAGAAAATAGCCTATAACCAATCCCACAAGGACAACAATACCGTCTGACAATGAGTGCCACGATACCCAAATGGTCACTGTTCTCAACCGTATGAAGTGGGCGAGCGAGCAGCAGCATAATAAAACATTTTAATAACTGTAGGCACTCCACAAGGTTTTCACTTGCAGCTGGTGAAGGCAGATGGTTGCCGAAAGAACAGTTCCTCCTACAGGGAATCCTCCGTCGCATCTAGTTAAATGCTTTTGACATGAAATTTCATTCCTCACTCCTCGGTCCTACTTTTTGTCAAGCAGTGCAAATCGCACGCCGGAAGTTGATTATTTACTAATGATAAATATACGAGTCATTCAAATATCTAACTTTCAAGGTAAAAAATCATTTAATATATAATGAAAATTTGCTAAAAGGAGTAGAAATGATGTGGTCTTTTGATTTACGTATCCAGGAACCTATCCTTAGAACTCAATCTAAATCTGATTCAGGTTGAAAGTGTATGGCTCACTATTTAAGAGACAATAATCAACGCGAATTTACCGATTTAGGCAGCACAACGACAGAAAGTTATATTTTTAAAACAGCTAGAGAATCAACATATTTTTCGTTATACTATACTTCTACACCATATGCAAGTCATAAGGAACAAATAAAAGCAGTACTTTGACATGTTTACTAAAACCAAGAAAATAACAATAAATATAAGACATTTTCAGCTTGTGGAGCATATTAAATTTTGTTTTGAACTGTTTTCCACATTGATGGCACAGGTATAATAACTCAGGGGTTACCTGAGGCCACATCAGAGAGACCTTCAGCGATCAAATGAATCATGTGATGCACCAGCAGGATTTTTTACACAATAGAAACTATGATGGCAGAGTGAGAAAAATGTTATGAAGTATTTTACATTTTCAGAATCATTTTAAAAACAAAAAATTTATTTCCAAAAGTATTTTATACCGGATACAAAGTACCTTCACTGTAAAGGTATTTCAAATACAAAATACTAAAATGTATTTTGTATTTTGAATTTTCATTTTAAATACTTTTTGTTGAAATACTTCACATCACAGGTGAGGATAGTACTTTCCTTTGCTCTACTGTGTTTCCTTGTATCCTAGAACTTTGTTCTAGGGACCACTTCCATTTGCCGCACCTTTTACTATTCCTGCGCTGCTATGAGAGTGGGCTCTTACGCCTTGCCGCACAAACTTAAGAGCATTGTTGACCTTCACAAACCCACTCGATTCGAAAACGACGTCTGCAAGGTCTCTGAAATAATCGACACTCTAGATCATGAGGAGAATGTGTTTTTATGGCAAGACGGCATCTAGGCCTTGTAAGAAAAGCGGCAAACAGTTAAATTCCTACTACCATTGTACTGTCTGTCAGATTGATATCTGTGCTACATGACTTGAGGCCCCAAGTGCGTACACAGTTGTAATTACATGATTAACACTCGTGTTACAGAAACCACTGGGGTGTTATGTGATGGCTGGATTATGAAGGCTTTCTCTGCCTTCTCTTTCTCTTCCTTCTGTGTTTCTCTACATTTTCTCTCCCAATCTTGAAGTCTTTCACTGCCGTCCTCTTGTTTTTACATAATGGTTGCTGCTTTCAACCGGTTCATCCACAAAGCTACGACGCGTTAAATAATGTAATGAGAGTTCAATAGATGGTGAAGAACTGATGTTTGTATCCCTCTAAGTTGTTAAGTGATGATATGACGACTTGCGGTTGTTATCCCATAGACGACAGCGGAGTTTTGTTGATATGAAAACGTTTACGAGATTGATGTTTTATCAAAATTATTTGTGTGCAGTCAAAATATCCTGTTGCAGTTATTTTAAGCTACGTTCTTCTGTCGTGCAGATAATGTTTTATGGTGGAAGCTAAGGAGTATGCAACGATTGCTAATTATGTTGCTAAGTGTGTGAGAGACGATGACTAAGTGATGTTATAATGATCTGTTTAATGCTGTCACACTCGCATCCCGCCATCCACCCCCTAGAGTTCACCGTAGAGCAGGTAACCACGTTTCACTTAACCGCGTAACGAGTTTCCAGTTGAGGCAACGTTGTGTTTTTCAAAGTGTTTAAACTGCAGCTTCTGCCACCTGTTAACGGTTACAATAAGCGGAGACTACTTGCTGCAAAAACTTAGACTGACACAGCTTTTGGTTTGTCATAAGCCAGCCATGTAAACACGCTACCACTTTTCTTCCCCGTCAACGTCTTGTCTGCCATAATTAAGTCTAGTTTTCCTGTGGTATTGGTTTTCAGTGAGCATAAATTGTAATGAACTTTGTAGGAAACTGTTCCACAATCTTTTGAAAGATCTTTTGTCTACTCCCTATGTTTCAAACTGCAATTTTTCTCTAAGAATTTATTAGGGACCATTTACTTGATTTATTTAACTATAATACAGTGCATACGTTTTAGAGGTTGTAGGTGAATGTTAATAGTTTTGCGGTAAGGATGGCCTAGATGCGTATCTATTTGTATTTTCTGGACAGTATATCTTAAGATTCTGAGATGTTTAGAGAAATCCTCACTCATCTATTGTATAGGTATCTGTTATTTGATATTAGGCAATTTGCTTTATTCAGCTTTGTTGTGAAATTTTTATGTACTTTATTTCACATCTATGTTTATTTTGGTCACAACAGTATCAGTTTGTCTGTCAAAAGATTGCATTAAGTCTACCTTACTAAAGTGTTTCTACAATGCAACTTAATAGAAGTTTATTTCCGTTATTGTGCTTTAGGGTGCTACTCATAAGGGTTAAAAATCACTATGCATTTTTAATTCTTATGTCCACTGAACTGACCGTCTCGTTTCCCATCAGTCTCTCTTTATTAAATTTTGTTGAGCTGAGTCCAGTGGAATTCTTTTCTTACCTACGTGTTTTACACAGTATAGCAAGTCCGCACTGCTGTTCTTACGTATCGGCATTTTCGTCGTCTTGAAGCGATTCTATTGTGGTTTTTATGTAGATAGAGAATTCATGAAATGACTGCCCAGCTCTTTCTGAATTTTGTGTTTGCTGCAAGTCAACACAGAGATGCACTTTGTCATATTAATTATGTTTCAAAATTAAAACAAGTACTATACTAACGATCTGAAATAAGCCCTCTTAAACCTTGTTTCCTGCGCTGTCTTGTATTTGTGTTTTGTCATGCAACAGTTGAGATCCTTTTATGTTCAATTTTGACGTCACTAAGTATGAACTATTATCGGTGTCGGACCATCTAATAGGTGACATTGTCATTAATCTGTTTTCACGCGTACTTAGTGTCGTGCCATCGGTACACGCTACTAGCTATACCCAAAAAATCATATGTTTTCTTCAAGATGCTGTGCGAAGTGCTGGAAGGGCCACCTTCCCCTCACCCCTTTGCCCCTTCATCATCCCTTGCGCCTACTCTTCCGCAGCCCCCCTCATACCTTCAGTACGTCGCCGTTCTTCTTCCTTCTCTCCCCACCTGCTCGTCTTCATAATGATACCAGGCACTCCCTTCTATGCTCCTGCCTTACGCACCTGTAACATATAGCACCACCGGTGGCGTGCAGTGCTGTACTCCTCCTGCCTCTCATGCTTTTGAGCCACCATTACTGTCTGTCGACGTCAGGCACGCATATCTCTCCATTCCCATCACGCAATCCATGTGCTCTTACCCTTCAGTTGGAAGTTTGTTTAGAAACATGCACTCGCCATACACGCCATACCTGTTTCTAACCATGATCCTTTTGAAATTTTTGAGGTGAATAATTACTCAATGCGTTCTTTCCCTTTCTTATTGCGAAGTTTTATGAGTAGGATCAGAATATTGTTAGTTGTTTTATCACTGTGAACACATATATAATTTACTTTAGTTCGAGTTTTTTGTTGTGTTTCTTCATGTCAGTAAATTAATGTTTTGTGCTTTCCTGATGTATCGGAATAGCTTTGTAGCAGGTATTATGCCAGTTGGGACTTCCAAGTGAGCAACTGCTTTTTAAGCCATATGGAGGTCCCCTGATAATATGGAGTGTGTAAACTCTAAGAGCAGCTGACAAGGCATATTTTTATTTAACTTTGTCATCTTAGAGGAAAAAATATGATTGCAAGCGATCTCCATTTTCAGTTGATAATCCAAAAAATCCTGTCCTTCAGTGTTTGTAGTTATGGACAGTTTGTTAATAATTGTTTTAATAGGTTTGCAGAACATGGTGATTGAGTAACACTATTGGGAAAAAACGTTAACTGCTTGTATTACACTGAGAACCAGCGTATGTGAAAATAGACAATGCATTGTCACGAGATCTTGGACTGATAATGTATTTCAACATTTTTCCTCTTTAGATTAACGGCAATTAGTTATGTTGATGTGTTTTCCTGCCAAAGAGGCTAGGAGTGGTACTGAATGAGTGTACAATGTTTTTCCCTGATGCTGATTGATGAAGTAATGAGCAGTGTTCTTAAGTAAGATAATACATGTGATGAGCATACTGACTATTACCCCATGAGTTAATTTAAAGTGGTATTTAAATAGCAGGTACATCATTTCTTTTTGCTCTTCTTAGATTTTCACTAGTATTTGGTGGTATTGGACTTTTCCTAATGATCTTAGCAGGTCGAGACAGTGACAGTATATGATAAAATTTTTTAAATTTTTGGAAACATAGTCAGCGATCTTAAAATTTTTTTAAATTAAAATTTAAAACTGTGCCTTTCTTACTGGCTTTTCCTAAGTATTCAATGTGCTATGTCTTGAAGGACTGTTTCTGCTTGAGGTAATTTAAGATATTTTAAACTAAGTAGAATTTTAATATTAGAACTTTGTGGGTATCATTATATAGCGTTTGTATCCCATAATTTTATCCGTAATTTCAAGTTTTTGTCAGTATATTGTCTTGCTTTTAAGAATTTTATTTTAATTTTATTCAGCTCCTTTAAGCAGCAAACTTACCATTCTGATTTTTGTTTGCCTTGAGATTTGTTGCCGGCCGCTGGTGGCCGAGCGGTTCTGGCGCTACAGTCTGGAACCGCGCGACCGCTACGGTTGCAGGTTCGAATCCTGCCTCGGGCATGGATGTGTGTGTTGTCCTTAGGTTAGTTAGGTTTAAGTAGTTCTAAGTTCTAGGGGACTTATGACCTCAGCAGTTGAGTCCCATAGTGCTCAGAGCCATTTTGAGATTTGTTTTGCACCTTTTTTTAAGTCTTAAAACCGGAGCTAGCCCTTCAAGTGGAAAATATATTTCTATTTCATGAGTTGTTTTGTTGTTCTGTGCATCTCCACTATTATGGTGACGTATAAACTCCGGGCACGCTAAGGAAATCAATCACTTGCCTGTATCCAGCAATTAGAAATTTTTCCATTATTATGAATGTGCTGTGTACAGGATGGCAATTATTGACTTCTGAACGGTTTGCGTTAGGACATTGAAACTGCCTTGTTGACCGCGGGGCATGATGTGAATTAGTATGCGCATGCGCATGCTTCTTGCTGTTGTCGGTCATTTGCACGACAAAACGTCACAGTACAGCGTGCCTGAGCAACAGCGCTTGTGAAGGCCTACTATGAGAGCAATAACAGCCCATCTGCAGCTCAAAGGAAGTTTTCCATCCAAGCCAAGCTGAAGACAACCGACCCAAGCGTGCTAACAATCAAGAATTTAATTCGAAAGCAACACGGATAGTGTTCGTGATGACAGTGGTGGCAATGTCGCTCGTCCAAAACGGGTGAAAACGCCTGAAAACATCGAGAAGACATGGGTGTTTGAAACCAGCCCCAGGATATCGATAAGCCCAGCTGCACAACAGGTGGGAATCAACCGGGAGACACTGAAACAAATTGTTGCTGAAGTCCTACACTTCTTCCCATACAAAATTCAAAGCTGTCAGCCATTAAGCTTCAGGGTCATGGAACAGCGGTTGTGTATTGTCACATTTCGGGGACTGAGAATACGCATTTCGCGATGGAGAAATCTCTTTATCCTCAATGGGTGACTGCATGGTGTGCATTCATGCAATAATCCGTGCGATATTCCTTGATGGCACAGTGATTAACGAACGGTACGTGTAGGTTTTTGGATATGATATCATCCCCATTGTCCAAAGGGACTCTGGTTTCAACAAGATGTGGTTCATGCAAGACGAAGCTCAACCTCATAGAAACAGGAGAGTGTTTGAAGACCTGGAAGAGCACTCTGGGTACCGCATTCTGGCCCTGGAGTACCCAGAGGACAATGGCATGGGCTTCGATAGGCCGCTATATTCCCCGGATCTGAACACAAGCGACTGCTTTTGGCGGGGCTATATTAAAGACAAGTTGTAGAGAAGTAATCCCAAAACCATGCTGAGCTGAAAACAACCATTCAGGAGATCATCAACAGCGTCGATGTTCCGACACTGCAGCGGGTCATGTAGAATTTCACTATTAATTTGCACCACATTATCGCCAATCGTGGTAGGCATATCGAACATGTTATAACCTAGATCCGAATATCTGTAGTGACGTTTACGTGCTGAATAAACTGCGTGCACGCCGTACTTTCTAACTGATTTACGTTTTTTTTCATATAGTTCAATAATCGTCACCCTGTAATATAAGAAAGGATTTTGTGCTTCTGTATTGTAGCGTGGGTTAATATAAATAATGTTTGAGTTATGTATTTTATGGTTCACCATCTCTTTGTCATGATAACTGAATTCTGCATTTTGGTGAAATTGCAACAATATTTTGTAGCCTGTGGAACTTTGTGCACCTGTTGTCCATAACTAATACACTCATGATGTAGCGAGATTTTACCCTCGTTATTACTGTTTTTCGAATAAATTTAACCTAGTTCTTCCCCAGGTCAGGTGTTAATGTTTACATCAAGGTGACTTATTTTGTTTGTCAGCCACATACATTTATTTTAAAGAATTAAGTATCAGATCCTGTTGATGATACATTTTGTATTTTGGTGCTGGTTCCACTATGTAGCTTCGAGATTATCTGCCAGGCAACATAAACCCCTAAACATATCTAGCGGCACCTGTAAACCCTTAAAATATCACTGATGATTAAATTTGGCCATATATACTCTTTTACTACACCGAGTATAGCACTATAAACCATGAACCATTAAAAGAAATTGTTAAATATTTAGATGCATCAAAATTCTTTCTGTTCTTTTACTGGAATCATTCTTTTACAACTCTATCTGGTCTGCCATGACTATTACATCCTTGCACAAAATTTGAACACTTAATGTATTCGTGTTTCCTTATCTCATGATGTCAGAGAATCTTCACTACATCTAAGTCCCCTCCACTTTATACTTAATGAAATGTTATAATACATCCCTCCCAAAGCAGTAAGATCCCTACTAGGGCAAACGGCCTATCCAGGTAGTGCTTGACACCCAGTCGCAAACAATGTGAGTTTCCACTCCTCTGGAAGGGGAAGGAATGTACAAGGTGGCAACCAGTCAAGGAAGATTTATGGAACTGGTTTAATAATTTTTTTTTTTCAAAGGTCCCAGTCAAGTCTTTGGAAGTTTTCTCCCAGGGTAACTTTAGCTGTGCTTACATGACACACGATGCTTACCTTTCAGAACCTAGACAGTTCCGTCTAATTAAAGCAGCTGACAATAGATCCCTTAAGACCTCTGCTGAAGTTGCTAGGCCGATAGTGTGCGAGGGAGGCCGTTCATGTGTGCGAACACTGGAGGGTTCTGGAGATCAGAACACTGAAGATCCTCTCTTTTGTGATCCAGATGTTGAGTAGAAGAGTCTTGTTTCTTGGGAGGCAGAGCCTCTGGCTTTGCGCACCATGACCGACCACCAACAGATCTTAACGTGAACCACCTATGTCCCGTTGCCCCTCAGTTTACTCCTACTGCTAGCCTGCTCTGCACCTGGTAATTTCCTACCCTAGGCGCACCCCATGTATCCTTTCATACAATAAAATATGATCTCTTCATTTGATATAATTTTGCCGTTCTATCATTTAACATCGGTCCTCGACGCCACTGTCGCTCGAAACTTGTACATTGTCGTCAGAAGCGGGATGCAGAAACCTGCCTCTCCTTGTACCCGTAGAGACGTAAGAGAGGTAATGATGGCCGTAGTCTTGGCAAATTTAATAGATAAGTAATTATTGGTTTCATCTCGTGGAAATCGGGTTTTCTGCCGGATATCAGCGTCTTCCAAACACGATATTTCGACCTCATTACTTGACGTCTTCATCTGGTGTTCCCTGAGAGTGATTGCTTGCTGGACCGGGTCGCATATTTATGCCTGACCGGTGCCTGGTGTTCTGTTTGCCGTTTCCTAGTCAGTCCGCGCCCGCGAGTCGCGCTATCCTGCCGCTCTAGGTGTTCCCTATTCCGTCCGCGCCCACTCCGGCCGCCTCCAACTGCGGTCGTGGCCTCCTGGTGTTCCCTTCGCGGTCCGCGCCCGCGAGTGGCGCTCCCCTGCCGCAGTACCGACTGAGATGTCGCATAGTACGGACGGGGTGCTAGCGCGCGCGCGAGAAGCGAGCGATCACGTGTCGGCCGGCCGCGGTCCGGCGGGGCTTGCCCCGCCGGCCGCCCCGCCATCAGCCGACACACCGATGATGAACCGACCCGCAGCGGGGGGGAAGTAATAGTACCCACGCTGCGGAGCAGCCACAGGACGCCGAAATGGACTTCAATTCTGACCTGGATGCCGACAACGCTGCAGACGAACGCATTGCGCGTCGTCGTGAAGAAGAGGGGGAGAGACGATCTCGCCCACGCGCTACTGACAGACTATTTGCGCGGGACGAGCCGTCCACTGACGGATTTCAACAACCTCCGGCTAAGAAGCAAGCGCGACCTAGACCGGTCATCGTCGCTCGAGAACTACCGATTTCCAACCGCTACCAGCCGCTACAAGGAACGGGAGCAAATTTAAACGAAGCCATTGCATCCTTGGCAGCACATCAGCGCGGCCGCGATGAGCAGCAGCAGCGCCCTGAGGACACCGAAAAATATCATGAAGCAGACATCGGCGAAAACACCGATCAAGCACCGCCGACTGTAGCCTCAAGAGAAGTACCACCAATCATCCTGCAATTCAACCAGGACTACAAGAAGTTACGAAACTGGCTGAAAGATAACTGCAGTCATTTACAGTAAAGCAAATCGGAGATGACCTACTGAAGCTGATATTGTCATCCACGGAGGATTACGTACTAGTAATGGATACACTCGGGAAGCAAGGAATCCCGAATTACACTTTTCAGGTGGACAGACCGCCCACCATCCAAGCACTGATAAAAGGAATCCCAAAGAGACTACCACATGAAGATGTGAAAGAAGAACTGGAAGAGATGGGTTACGTCGCTACCAAAGTCGACTACCACCACATGCCAGGAACTAATCAACTCTCTGGCCACAGAGTTGTCATCTTACAGGACACTCCACAACATCACAATATTTTCAACGTTACGCGATTCTACAATTTATCTGTCACAATTGAAAAACTGCGGAAGACGTCGGGCACAATCCAGTGCTTCCGCTGCCAGGGCTTCGGACACGTTGCCCGCTTATGTACGATGCCCATCATGTGCGTAAAATGCGGCGGTGCACACGATAGCCGCACGTGCACACTTCAAGAGGGGAAAGCCCCGACATGCGGACTATGCGGCGGTCCTCACACAGCCAACTTTCGGTCCTGTCCGAAGCACAATGAAGATAACAGGAGGAGAAGAGGACTACCACCACTTAAGAACAAGAACACTTCTGCAACACAGCGACGGCAACCACCGCCACCACCGCCGCCTCCTGCTGCTGACAGACGCTCCTGGCCTGCATTGCGAATTCGCAACCCGGCCCAGGCACGACTCACAACGGCCTACCCTGCTGCAGTCTCTGCTCAGCAAACAGAAGCTACATCTACTGCACCACCACGTATACCTGCCTCTCAAAGACCACACCAACGGCCTCAGACAGCTCCGCACAACGATGCAGATATCATCAAACTGCTGACAAGCATCGTCACCACTTTGGCTGATGTTACCAAACAGCTAACACAGCTGCCCAACACCATCGCCGCCGCAGTCGACACGGCGGTCTCAAGAGCCGTCACGGCAGCTATTGAAGCCTCAATAACACCCCAGCATGCCTAGAGCAGCAAGGCTGGAAGACCTAAGGATTGTTGCATACAATGCAAACAACCTTACACAAGACATTGCCGAACTGCAGCAGTTTCTGCACGACCACAACATTGACGTCTGCCTCGTTAACGAGACGTTTCTGAAACCAGGCATACGAAGCAACATTGCAAACTATCGCTGTTATCTAAGGGATCGACTGACTCACCGAGGGGACACCGCCATCTTCATTCGCAACTCCATCCAGCATCATGAAGTTCATCCACCCACCACCCAGCACATCCAAGCTTCAGCAGTTCTTCTTGAAACGCAAACAGGACCCATCACATTCATCTCTGTCTACCGCAGCCCACGCAGAATCATCACCCTCGAAGACGCAAGATCGCTCCTCCGAGTGCCAGGCAAACTCTTTATCGCAGGGGATTTAAATTGCAAACATGCAGCATGGAACTCATCAGTAACCAACTGGAGTGGACGAATACTTCTTCAGGCACTTGAAGAAGCTCACGCTCATGCATGCGGCCCTGAAGAGCCCACATGCTATCCCTCGAGAGGTGTACCAGATGTCATCGACATTGCAATAACGAAAGGAATACCACAATTCCTCGACGCCGATGTCATTCATGGACTCAATTCAGACCACCTTCCGGTCCTCTTCAGCTTACGAGTGACAGCAGAACATGTACCAGGACGACTAAACTTACGACGAACGAACTGGGACCGCTTCCGCGAGCATGTAGACACTGCATTCACCGACATCGACGAAGACGAAGACATCTCTGAAGAATCATTTACTCGACTCACCACCATTATCACCGACGCCCTTCACGATGCCACACCGCCACCGCAGCCGCATCGCCCAGTGGTGCCCAGCCTGCCACAGAACATCCTCGCCTCCATCCGGACGCGGAATCGACTGTGCAGAGAGTGGCGCATTACGCGCAATGCAGCCCTCAAACGACGCATTAATCAACTCAGAAGAGAAATTCGAGCTGGTATTGCTGCACACCGTAACGAGAGATGGGCAGACAAGCTCCGCAGCTTCACGCCCGATCCACTAGGATGGCAAACAGTGAGCCACTTCACAAACCGGAAGACGCGGAACGCCACCGCTGACGACTGATGACCGCACAGCCTACCGACCTGAAGAAAAAGCCGACATGCTCGCAGACGTCTTCGAAGCCAACTTCCAGCCGCTAGAAGACCGAGTTGACTTGCAACGCACTGCTGATATCGAACGCGACGTCACCGCACTACTACAACAAGACGCTGAAGAAGAAGAACCAATCACCCCAATTACACCTGAAGAAGTGCAAGTGGGCATCAGACTGCTTCCAAACAACAAGGCACCAGGATCGGACGACATCGCCGGCAGAGTACTCAAGCAACTACCCTGGTCGGCGATCGTTCATCTTGCTGCACTGTTCAACTGGATTCTTACGACAGCTACGTTTCCTGCTGCATGGAAGCACTCAATCATCGTAGCAGTACCGAAACCGGGCAAAACCAAGAAACACCCCACCAGCTACCGACCCATCAGCCTGCTTCCTCACGTCAGCAAGCTTTTCGAAAGACTTCTTCTTCAACGCCTTCAACGACTCGCGGCACAACTGGACATCCTACCGCCGGAATAATTCGGTTTTCGAAGTGGGCACTCGACTACGCAGCAAATTCTTCGAGCATTAAAGACGCCTTCAACCGACGGGAATTCTGTGGCGCAGTCCTACTAGACGTAACTAAGGCGTTTGACAGCGTTTGGCACCACGGACTACTCTGGAAACTGCACACACTTCGCCTGCCAAGAGTGTATGTAAAGCTGATAGCATCTTACCTCGAGCATCGGACGTTTCTGGTACGACTCGACAATGAAGTCTCTCGTGCGTGCAACATCAAAGCCGGCGTGCCACAAGGATCGGTCCTTGGACCGGTTCTGTACATAATGTACACCTCAAACATGCCAACGGTACCCAGAGTGGAAAAGGCTATTTACGCTGACGACACCATGCTGTATTCCAGCAGCCGATGGAAAGAAGTACTTGTTCCAAGACTGCAGAGCGCCCTCAACAGATTGGAAGACTGGGCGGCTCGCTGGAGGATCAGCTTCAACCCGACGAAGACACAGACAATCATCTTTACGTGGAAACGGACTATGCCGCAACGACAACTACGCCTTTACGGAACACAACTCCCCTGGCTGTCACCAGTAAAATACTTGGGGGTTATCATGGATAAGAAGCTTACGTGGCACCAGCACATCACAGACCTTCGAAAGAAGATTCACCAGCGCCTAGGGGCTTTATACCCTATTCTCAACGAGCGGTCTCAACTATCTATCTCGAACGGCCTCCTCATTTACCGGATGTACCTCCGCCCTCTGTTCGACTACGCTTGCGAAGTCTGGGGCGTTGCTGCTAAGACGCATATTCAACGACTACAGTCGTTACAAAATAAAATTTTACGCCGAGTGTATCATGTAAACTGCCAGTTTCCACATCAATACCTTCACGACGCTGCAGAATAACTGGAAGTCCTCGACAGACATAAGAAGATTGCAAGACATTTCTACGAGAAGACGCGGACATCGACAAATCATCTCATCCGGGACCTTGGAGCACCACCACGACCACGAGAACGACACAGACGGCCAGTTGCAATGCTAGATAGATGAGGCACTGCAACCTTAGGAAAACAACGCGATAAAGTAAGGAGAAAACAAAATAAATTAAGATCCTAACACAGCCCACGCCCTTCCCGCAAAACACACAAAAATAAAGATGACAAATTTCCACCAAACCTTAAGATGAAGGCAATGCCTACCGGGTAAATCCTTCGTAAATAGCTGCCATCAGCCTTCAGAAGTGGAAGTAGCTCCCCTGCCGCTCTGGTCGTTCCCTATTCCGTCCGCGCCCACTCTGGCCGCCTCCGACTGCGGCTGAGGTTTCCTGGTGTTTCCTTCTTGGTTCGTGCGCATAGTGTGCGAATGTCTGAGGCTCCTTGTTGGTGTTGGAAACATATTTTCTCCGGTATTGCTTCAGCAGTTCAAATGCCGGGTTCCATGCAGTGGTTAGCTGGTATCCTGCTTCCCGGTTAATCAGGTTTTGTGCCATCTTTATCTCTATAGATTCAATGATGACACTATCCCAAAACCTGGGGGTCTGGACCATGACCTTGGTGTTCTCATAATACATGGAATGTTCCAACTCGAGGCAGTGTTCTCCTATTGCTGATTTTGTGGCCTGCCTTAGCCTGGTATGTCGCTGGTGTTCATTACATCTGATTTCCACCGTTCTAGTCGTTTGGCCAATGTAGGACATACTGCATTCACAAGGAATATTGTAAATGCCAGGCTTCCTTAAGCCCAGGTCATCTTTTACTGTTCCAAGTAAAGCCCTGATTTTGCTAGGTGGGCAGAAGACACTCTTGATGTTATGTTTCATTAGTATTCTGCTGATCTTGGCAGAAACAGGACCAGCATACGGTAAAAATGCCAGATTCTTGATTTTCTCTTCTTGCTCGTTCTCCGGTGTATCCTGGCGGCTGGCGAGATTTAGAGCTATGCGGATGTCTCTGGATGAGAATCCGTTGTTAGGAAACACTTTTTGAAGATGTTCAAGTTCCCCTGCCAGGCTGTCAGAGTCAGACAGTGTCTTGGCTCGGTGTACAAGTGTTCTGAGCACCCCGGTCTTCTGTACTGGGTGGTGGCAGGTGTTGGCCTGTAGGTATAAGTCTGTGTGTGTTGGCTTTCGGTACACACTGTGGCTGAAGGTGCCATCCGCCTTCTTCTTCACCAGGACATCCAGAAACGGAAGCTGACAGTGAGGAGTTTGATGGAGCTGTGCTGGATCTGTTTAAGAATATTCTAACATCGACGTACTTCCTATGTGGAGGTCAATTCTATGAACAGACTGAAGGGGTGGCGATGGGTAGCCCCTTGTCACCAGTAGTGGCCAACCTGTTTATGGAGAAGTTCAAGGATGAGGCTCTTACAACTGCCTCTTACCAGCCAACATGCTTCCTGAGATACGTTCATGACACATTTGTCATTTGGCCCCATGGTCGTGAAAAACTGGAAGACTTCCTGAACCACCTGAACTCATGGCATCCGAATATTAAATTCACCATGGAGCTAGAAAAGGACGGTCAGCTTCCGTTTCTGGATGTCCTGGTGAAGAAGAAGGTGGATGGAACCTTCAGCCACAGTGTGTACCGAAAGCCAACACACACAGCGTTATACCTACAAGCCGACAGCTGCCACCGCCCAGTACAGAAGACCGGGGTGCTCAGAACACTCGTACACCGGGCCAAGACACTGTCTGACTCTGACAGCCTGGCAGGGGAACTTGAACATCTTCAAAAAGTGTTTGCTAACGACGGATTCTCATCCAGGGACATCCGCAGAGCTCTACATCCCACCAGACGTCAGGATACACCGGAGAACGAGCAAGAAGAGGAAATCAAGAAGCTGGCATTTTTACCGTATGCCAGTCCTGTTTCTGCCAAGATCAGCAGAATACTAATGAAACATAACATCAAGAGTGTCTTCTGCCCACCTAGCAAAATCAGGGCTTTACTTGGAACAGTCAAAGATGACCTGGGCTTAAGGAAGCCTGGCAATTACAATATTCCTTGTGAATGCAGTATGTCCTACATTGGCCAAACGACTAGAACGGTGGAAATCAGATGTAAGGAACACCAGCGACATACCAGGCTAAGGCAGGCTACAGAATCAGCAATAGCAGAACACTGCCTAGAGTTGGAACGTTCCATGGATTATGAGAACACCAAGGTCATGGTCCAGACCCCCAGGTTCTGGGATAGTGTCATCACTGAATCTATAGAGATAAAGATGGCACAAAACCTGATTAACCGGGAAGCAGGATACCAGCTAACCACTGCATGGAACCCGGCATTTGAACTGCTGAAGCAATACCGGAGAAAATATGTTTCCAACACCAACAAGCAGCCTCAGACATCCGCACACTATGGGCACAAACCAAGAAGGAAACACCAGGGAGCCTCAGCCGCAGTCGGAGGCGGCCAGAGCGGGCGCGCACGGAATAGGGAACGTCCAGAGCGGCAGGGGAGCGCCACTCGCGGGCGCGGACCAAGAAGGCAACACCAGGACGCCACGAGCGCAGTTGGAGGTGGCTGGAGTGGGCGCGGACGGAATAGGGAACACCTAGAGCGGCAGGATAGCGCGACTCACGGGCGCGGACCGACTAGGGAATGGCAAACAGAACAACAGGCACCGGGCAGGCATAAATATGCGACCCAGTCCAGCAAGCAGCCAGTCTCAGGGAACACCTGATGAAGACGTCAAGTAATGACGTCGAAAATTGTGTTTGGAAGACGCTGATATCCGGCAGAAAACCCGATTTCCACGAGATGTCATCAAATCGCGGGGAAAGTCTAAGAAATTACAATTATAGGTTTGCTAAATGGATCTTTCATTCTGCCATTGAATTTTTCCTACATTAAAATTTCTTGGCAGATTCAAACTGAAAAGTCTTTGGGCTTGAGTCACAGTTCTGAAGACAATGTTACTCTGTATTGAAGCTTCAAAACAGCATGCACTCTGCTGTAGAATCAATGATCATGTTTATTGCACTTGAAAAGAGAACTGTAATCTTGAAGAATGAATTCACGTTTGATATGGGATTGGCTACTTTGCGTGTGGCCTAGGGATTTGTTACATTTTACATGTCATTTCACGCTAATTTGACCATTTACCCCAGCTCTCTCTCTGATTAATGGCTTCACGCTATAATATCAGTACTGCCATTATCGTTAATTTGTAAAGGCAGTATCACCTTCAACTAATCTACAGTGGTTGGTTGGTTGGTTTTGGGGAGGGGGCCAACAGCGAGGTCACCGGTCCCATTGGGCTTGGAAAGGATGAGGAAGGAAATTGGCAGTGCCATTTCAAAGGAATCATCCTGGCATTTCCTAAAGCAATTGTAGGGAAATCACGGAAAACCTAAATGAGGGTGACCGTATGCAGGTTTCAACCATCGTCCTAACGAATGCGAGTCCAGTGTGCTAAAAACTTCGTCACTTCGCTCGGTAACCTACTGTGTAGTAGTTTTCAAAAAGGTGAAATTAATGGATAACCTTTTTTAAATTATCTTCAATAGTGTTGCGCACTATGGGACTTAACATCTGTGGTCATCAGTCCGATAGAACTTAGAACTACTTAAACCTAACTAACTTAAGGACATCACACACATCCATGCTTTAGGCAGGATTCGAACCTGCGACCGTAGCAGTCGCGCGGTTCCGGACTGAAGCGCCTGGAACCGCTAGGCCACCGCGGCCGGCTTGGCGTCAAGGGAACTGGCTGCTGCATCACGACAACGCGCCCTGTCACACGGCCTTGCTCACCAGGACCTTTTTAGTAAAAAACAACATGGCGGTTATACTCTACCCACCGTACTCGCCAGATTTGGCACCTTGCGACTTGGCTCTATTCCCAAAACTGAAACTCAGGTTGAAAGGCCGTTGGTTCGACACTCTAGAGAGGATTCAAGAAGCATCGCTGGTGATGATAAACACCCTCAAAGAACACTATTGTGACTCTAAACTATGTTAGTCTCTTTGTTCTTGTTGTGATCTTCAGCCCAAGGACAAGTTTCATGTGACTGTCCATGCTACTCTATAATGTACAAGCCTCTTCATCTCCAAATAACTACTGCAGCCTAAATCCTTCTGAATCTGCTTACTGTATTCATATCTTAGTCTCCCTCTACGGTAGCCGGCCGAAGTGGCCGTGCGGTTAAAGGCGCTGCAGTCTGGAACCGCAAGACTGCTACGGTCGCAGGTTCGAATCCTGCCTCGGGCATGGATGTTTGTGATGTCCTTAGGTTAGTTAGGTTTAACTAGTTCTAAGTTCTAGGGGACTAATGACCTCAGCAGTTGAGTCCCATAGTGCTCAGAGCCATTTGAACCATTTTTCTCCCTCTACGGTCTTGCCCCTCTCCTCTCCTCCACCCCGCGCCCTACAGACACACATTTCCCGCCAGTACTAAACTGGTGATCCGTTGATGTCTCATAATGTGTCCTTTAAACCAAGCTCTTCATCCCTTCTTCTAGGCAGGTTGTGCCAGATATTTATTTCCTCTCCATTTCTATTCAGTACCTCCTCATTAGTTACATAATGTACCCAACTAAACTTCAGCGTTCTTCTGTAGCACCACATTTGAAATTCTTCTATTCTCTTCTTGGTAATCGTCAATGTTTCACTTCTATACAAGGCTGCCCTCCAGAGAAATACTTTGAGGGAAGAGTTTATATATATATATATATATATATATATATATATATATATATATATATATATTCGATGCTAACAAAATTCTCTTGCCAGTCTACATTTTCTCCCTGCTTCAACCATCATCAGTTATTTAGCTACCTAAATAGCAAAACTCATTTACTACTTCCATTGTCTCATTTTTTAATTAACTCGTTCTGCATCATCTGATTTAGTCAACTATATTGCGTTATCCTTGTTTTCCTTTTGTTGATAGTCATCTTACAGCCTCCTTTCAGGACACCGTCAATTCCGTTCAGCTTCTCTTCCAAGTCGTTGGCTGTCTCTGACAGAACTGCAGTATCATCGCGAACCTCAAAGTCTATATTTCTTCTCCATGCACTTCAATTTGTACTCCAAATTTTCTTTGCTTTCCTTTATTGTTTCCTCAATGTACGGATTGAATATCATTGGGGATAGATTACAACCCTGCCTGATTGCCTTCTCACCCACTGCTTCGTTTTCATGCCTTTTAACTTTTTTTGTACGAGTTGTAAATAGTCTTACACTCCCTGTATTTTTACCGTTAGTACCTACAGAATTTCAAAGAGAGTATTCCAGTGAACATCGTCAAAAGATTTCTCTAAATATACAAATACTATGAACGGAGGTTTGCCACTTAGGTTTGCCTCTCCTTAACCTAGCTTCGAAGTTAAGTCGTAGGGTTCGTTGCCTCACGTGTTCCTACATTTCTCTCGAAACCAAAGTGATCTTCCTGAAGGTTGGCTCATAAGCGTTATTCCATTCTTGTGCAAAGAATTCGTGTTTGTATTTTGTAACCATGACATATGAAACTGACAGGTAAGAATCACTCCTGTCAGCACCTGTCTTTGGAATTGGAATTATTATATTCTTCTTGAAGTCTGAGACGTTTTGCCTGTCTCATACATCTAGCACACCAGGTCTTTCAGTTGTCTGTCAAATTCTTCTCGTAGTATCATATCTCCCATCTCACCTTCATCTACGACCTCTTCAGTTTCTATAATATTTCCCTCAAGTAAATCTCTCTTGTATAGCCCCTGTCAGCTTTTCCTTCTTTGCTTAGGGCTTGTTCCCCATCTCAGATTTTTATGTTCATAAAGCGGTTTCTCGTTTCTCCAAAGACCTCTTTAATACACCTGTAGGCAGAATCGGTCTTTCCCCTAGTGTTCCTTAGAGTTGTCATCTAGCTATTCCTGCTTATCCATTTTGCATTTCCTGTGAACATTTAGACGTTTGTGTTACCTTTCACCTCCTTCATTTCCAACATTTTTATGTTTTCTCCTTTTGTCAGTTAAAATTAATACGTCCTGTGGTATCCAAAAATTTTTACTGTGCAATGCCTTTTTGACTATTTTATCCTCTGCTCCCTTCACTATTTCATCTCTCATAGCTACCCATTCGTGTTCCACCGTATTCCTTTCCCCTCTTCTTGTCGATCGTTGGGTAATGTTCCCTCAGATAATTGCAACAACCTCTGGTTCTTTCAACTTATCCAGGTCCTATCTCATTAATTTTGTACATTTTTAAATTTTTTTCAGTTTAAACCTGCAGTTTATAACTAATAAAGTGTGGCCAGACTACACATCTGACCGTGTAAACGTCTTACAATTTAAAATCTGGTAAATAAAGCTCTGTCTTACCATGCTATAATCAATCTGAAGCCTTCCAATGTCTGTAGATCTCTTCCACATATACAATCTTCTTTCATGATTCGTAAAGCAAGTGTTACCAATGATGAAATTATGCTCTGCGCAAAATATTGCCAGGTCACTTCCACTGTCAGTCCTTTTCCCCCAGTCCGAATTCACCTGCTATTTTTCCTTCTCCTCACTATTCTCTTACCGAATTTGAGCCTCATCAATATTAAATTTTCATCTCATTCACTTTCTGAGTACTTTCTTTTGCCTCATCATATATTCCTTCAGTCTTTTCATCATCTGCGCAGCTAGTTGGCATATAAACTTGTACTACTGTGTAGGGTGTGGGCTTTGTATCTAACCTGGCTACAGTAATGCATTCACTATGCTGTTCGTAGTAGCTTACCTACATTCATGTTTTCTTATTCATTATTTTAACCTATTCCTACATTAACCCTACCTCGTATTTTTAACACTATGTTCAGCTGATCAGAAGTCCTCTTCCATGTGCCACCGAACTTCATTAATTCCCAGTATATCTAACTTCAACCAATCTGTGTCACTTTCTAAATTTTCTAACCTACCTGCCTGATTAAAGGATGTAACATTTCACGCTCCGATCCGTAGAAAGAAAGTTAGTCACTTTATTTTACTATATAAGGCAGTTGTATTGCAAAATGAAGATACTACGTTTTGTTGGTCAGATTCAATGTCATGTTGTGCGTTTGTTTTATGTTACCAGTATAGAAATAATAATATACTTTATTTTCCATGACTACGAGTTTCTTAGATTTATGTGTGAAATGTTATTGATTAAACACTTCTCTACTCTGATTACTGTAATTATATCAGATTCCATGCCAGTTTTTCTATAAAATAGCAGACTGTCTTTACACTATGGTAAGTCACACATGTAAGCCTACTGATATGGTTGCAGAATTACTGTGAAAGATTCAGTGGAATGATTTACAACCTGTCACTCTTATTTCCTTTCATCAGCGATTGATAATCACCTAACATTCTTCTTCTCTAACAACAGAATAATATATAAATTTTCGATTGCTATGCTATTTGTTGGGTAGCTGACCTTGAACTTATACATACGTCTCCCCTCCACACAACTCAACTATTCATCTACGTTTCTTGGGCTGTGATTCAGTGATTCAGTGTTTATAGAAGATATAATTTACTACCCAATTAGGGAAACCCATTTCTGTATCACTATAATTTACTACTAAATTAGAGTCTTTATCTTGAATTTAATTTATGATGCCCCTCCCTCCTACCCTGGCAACGGCCTTGCCGCAGTGGATACACCTGTTCCCGTGAGATCACCGAAGTTAAGCACTGTCGGGTGTGACCGGCGCTTGGATGGGTGACCATACAGCCGCCATGCGCTGTTGCCATTTTTCGGGGTGCACTCAGCCTCGTGATGCCAATTGAGGAGCTACTCGACCGAATAGTAGCAGCTCCGGTCAAAGAAAACCATCATAACGACCGGGTGAGCGGTGTGCTACCCACACGCCCCTCCTATCCGCAACCTCACCTGAAGATGACACGGCGGTCGGATGGTCCCTGGGCCACTTGTGGCCTGAAGACGGAGTGCATCCCTCCTACCCTGCCCCTCAAGACCACATGGGCTCTTGTTCCAATTCACACAGCACTGCAGTCGCCTGTTCCCCACCAGTCACCTGTAACATCTGCTGGCTACAAGAGGGTCTCGGCACTCATGTTCTGTATGCCACAGCAGAGGATTATTTATTATTGAGGAATATTTTTTGGTCACTTTAGGAATTTCTATAACAGTACTAAATTAAAGAGTGCGCTACAGCGCACACAAGATATCTCCTGTGCTGTCCTAAACTTAAAATAAAAAAAAACTCCAAATGAGACAGCTTGTTTAACAGTTCTATATACATTGTCTATTTACTTAAAATGTTTCTGAACTTTTGGTGCAATGTAACACATCACACCTTTTAACAGTATGTGCCATCTTTTTAAATAAGTACAGTCTTGCTACATTATAACTGCATTGTGGAGGTGTTGAAGTTCGCTTTTCAAACACATTATAATCTTACTGCATAACAATTAGGCAGTGGAGGTGTAGGAGTTCATTGTAATATAAAACACTTTTGCTACATAACGGTTGCTCTGTGCTGGATCAAGGTCATTTTTTTTAAAGAAACTACACTAATAGCCCCTGGTTTCATGTTTAACAATTACAATACAAATTTTTGATGCATCTGTTCTGCACCATACAGAGCGCTAGGAAGAAAGGGCTGGTTTGCGACGGTTTTTTTACAAACATTCACAGTGTTCTCCGTGCCACTAGGGATCAGTGAGCACATACACTGTCTGTGCAGTCCTCCACAGAGCTCCCACTCACTAAGGGTGCAGCCAAGCATATGTGACATCCAGACAGCACCAGGTGCCCAACCTGCCTCACCCCCATTACAATGCAAGGGCCTGACCTGTATTATGTCACAAACACAAACCCAACGCTTCATTTGATTTGCCTCCATACATCAGAGCAGAATACCACACACGATAAACCAGTATAGAATATTGCATTGTATCTCTCAAGCAGAAAATGTTTCTAAACATTGAGTTTTGCAGTTCATCATTAAGGTTCAATGCACCTTTGATGTATTGATGCATATTAAGCCACACACTGATGCATGTGCAATTTGACAAACAAGTAGAAATAGATAGTGTGTACAAGCTACCGAACTGTCAGCCTGGGAGAGCTATGAAACAGTGGACCAACTGCTCTCGGCAATAGTTTACACACTCACACTGTAGTTTAATTGGGGTAGGAGCTTACAATTTAACGCATGTAGAAGCAATTATTCAAGGCATGACCAGAAGTGATGTCATGATCAAGTGTCTGTTAAAGTCACCATCTTGGATCTTTAGAGCACATTAGAAATGTTGAGAGCAAGGTTCTCTAACATATGTGACGTCTGCGATATGGGGAGATAAACCTATAAAAGTAGGTCTCTGATGAGTCAAGCACTATACCTCAAAGTACTTTTCGTACAATACCTGTAGTGTGTCGAAGATGAAAAAAAAAAAACTGCAATCATCTTCTGAACTAATAGATTGTACTGTTCAAAACATGATGGGTGACAAATCATCGCTTACATTCGGTTATCTCACCGTAAATGTAGAATGAGAACAGCGTGTTAATGTGAGCACTTTCAGTAACGCTCACTAGCATAATATTAGCTTCCAGGAAGAGGTGAGAGTGCTATCCCTTTCATGCAGATATGTTACTGCTAGTCTTAAATGGACACTCGTCCCCTCTTTCCCTCGTGTATTGTGTGTTGAAAACCCGAAAACCCGTTCAAGCTACAGTAAGAGTATATTTGATGTAGCATTTTCAGTATAACTTCATTATTTTCACTTGTGGCGACAAATATTTGTGTAGATGTGTAAAGTAGGAACCCCACACTTTATGATATAAGAATGTTCTGTGTTACTTAAACTGGCTGGATGTGATCCGGATATCATATGTATATCCCCAATTAGCAAAGACCAAAGTGCAAATTAACTTAATTAACAATCTTTGCTGACTATGAAACAGAGGTTACAATTGTTAAGTATTCTATGTCGCTCATTTTTTCTCTGTCCTAATTCTGCAATTTCTTCAATGAACTGTTTTAAACTGTGGCGAAAAGGAATAAATAAGAAATATTTTAGTGTAGTAAGTGTGTTTTTCTTTCCTAATATCCTTGCTATTTGGGGCATGCTGAAAACTAATATCTCTGAATTTCTGATGTGAAAATTATGTACGCTTCTTAAGTAAAACAAACTGATTTAACATACTACATTTTTATTCTACGTGTCTACTTATTTATTTCGCAAAATAGTCACTCTGTCGATCAACACATGTCTCCCAATAAGAGTCCAGTTTGTCAATACCATCACTGTAGAATGTTTGACTTCGTTGACAGGGCAACAAGCCCACATCTGCTTGTGTCATCGCTATCAAAGTCAAGTCCTCAAAGATGTTCTTTAAGTTTTGGAAACAGATGAAAATCAGGTGCGATCATTCAGGGTTGTATGGAGAATGCAGTGACATAGTTACGGTACACACTGCCATGTTGTGCACTACAATTGCGTCAGCGAAATGTGTAAGTCGATCAAGTAATGTGCACGGCATGTAATACTTAAACCGATATTGAGAACAGAGTAAACATTTCTGAGGCATTGATTTTCACCATGCCCTCAAAAAAAAAATGCAATCATAACAGCCTAACTTGTTTGGGGTAGGGCAGTAATGGGACTACTCTATTTTGTATATGTCTGTGCAATTCCCTTACTGATGGAACTGCAACGACTACACACCTTTATAAACTTTCAAATCACATTAGAAGTAAAAAGGTAAAAGGTAATAGCATTGTCATAAGTATTATTCTTTCATTATATTTATTTTTATACACTGTTAATGCACATTGTGAAAAATAAAGCACCATTGTTAAATGTCTCTCATCCTTTTTCTGTCTACAAAAGCCCCACTTAGATCATCTCTTAATATGATAGCTATGACTACAGCATGATCTTAAAGATAGCTTCGAAAAAGCCGACCAACACTAAGGAGCTTTGATGTTACTGCGAAAATGCAAAATACGTATACAAGGGTTTACACAATGCCATCATTTGTTCATGTATATAGTCTTCCATAGTAATACAAAACTTTGTTTTATTCTGTACAGTTAAGTATTGTCAAGAAATTTAATTATGTACCACACTGTTCTGTACTTTATGTTAACAAGGGCTTTGCAGGGTGAGAATAGTACACCATTCAGAATTTAATAAAATTATATCAGGAAGAGTAAACTTGTACACTAAGACGGTAGAATTAAGCGTTTAAAAATTTTCTCTTTGTTTTAGACTCCAATAGTTAGTAACTACAGCTGGTTAAACGGTTAACATGCAAATTTGTTGTGGAACTGGAATCAATTGTTTTTTTCCAAAGTCAGGTCCAGATTAACGACTTATTGCTTCTCCTGATTTAATTGAAGCTTCATTGGAGATGTCTCATTCATTATTAAATGACGTGCTACTACGGACATGATAGCAGAAACCCTATGGAACCTCTATGAAGACTTGTATGTAATGATGAATGTAGCTGTGTCATCTATAAACTTACCGACTCATCATGCTACATACAACTAAGATTTATTCCTCTGAGACCATTTACCATGTATTCAGTCACTCTGCAGCTAAGGATCAGTTGGCGTATATTTTAATACACGTTTAAACATCATATTCCTGCAGTGGTATGGAGAGGTCATGACACGTTTGGGTATCAAGAGGCTAGGTTTTCCGATAGAGTATCGAATAAATGATCGAAGTTCTAAGAAAAATCAGCAAATTTTAAGCTGAAGTCAGTGACTTGGTGCCAAAAGCCAAGATCTCAGATAGTGAACGAAAACTTGTTTTGATTTTTGTGGCAAAGTACACAATGTGATTCCCAGTTCTAAACTGCATGTGTTGTTTTGTCTGAAAAACTCGTCTCAATTCAGCTAATACTGATACCAAAGTCAGCCACACGTAATAGTGACTCTCACCTATTCCAAGGTAACTTCCGACGTTAACAGTTGGGTGGCATTAACTTGTTTCTTTTACTTCAGTTGCTCTGTACTGTTGATTGGGTGAGATAAATGTTCATTTAAGACTGTCATCTGACTTAAAAAGACCCTGCTGCTGTTAATTTAATGAATATACCCCTCTAAACTTACTGAATAAGTAAGTGCTTTGGTGTGTAGAGTATCACAGTGTGTGCAACCAACACCTGCATGTTTGTCATCGTAATACACACAAATGGCTGCCACTCTCTGATCACAATCATCAAAACGTCGCATACAGATTGAGACTGTGTGGCATGTATCACTCTACCATGTGAGGATGCATTATAGCTATCATGCTGGTGCTGTGAGCCATGTAGCACTGACGAGATATTTCACGCTTAATACTGATGGATTTTGTGTGGTACCACATAGAAAGAGAAAACGCCATCATCAACATCGTGGCGAACACATAGAGTATTGCATCAGGCATTGTTTTACTGTGTAATGATGCAAAGTAGCTGTCAAGTTACTATGTAAGGGGGAGGGAGGTGAAATTCCTTAGTCACATATCTTGCTTCCTACACAATGCTGTCGAATGTCACAAAACACATTAGCCATTTATTACCGACGTTAAGAGGACGGAAGAAAATAACGATTCTTAAGAGGACGGAAGAAAATAACGACTCAACAATTGATACTTCTAGTCATGAAAATATTTCGGAAGAAGGAATTAATTAATTTTAGGTTTTCTTTTATCGTCATCCGATTTGATTTATTAATGAAGAGCTAACTTCTGGACTGATGACTGTGATCTACCAAGTGACAGAACGTAGGATTCCGATTTTATATCCTGCCTTCGTGGGTAATATCTGTCACTCAAATTCATGGAACCTGTATTTGCGCTTAATTTGTCTTTGTTCATCTCTGTTTTCTCGTAAAAAGCTTTTGATATGTTTGACTCTAGCATGAAGACCTTTTCCATGTTGCAGAAACCTTCGCAACATCTTGATTCGTCTTTTAATATATTTCACAGCTCGAACTTGACTAAGAGAGCAAGAGGTATGTCAGTGAAAGGCTGTGTTATATAGGTGGAAAATAAACTTATTTTAATAACAGAATCCCTATTTCGATCAACGTAGCTAGTTCAAAGTTTTTCCAGGCAGCAAATTTGTTAGTATCATTCTGGGGCGTCTATCTAATCTAAGTTGACCACTCCACCGAGCTCGACAGGTTTTGCAGTCACAAATTTCTTGGATGTGGGAGTTAATGGAAATCAATGAACACAAACCGTTATGATTGTCCCAACCATTTTAATTCTTTTTTTTTTTTTAATCTTGAGGATATTCGTTGTCCTATTTACGTGACGTGTATCTGTGTAGGTTTGGTGTCTACATGTGTACCGCATTGTCGTGGTTGTGTTTTTAAGGGCAATGAGAAAGAATGGAGAAGATGAAATCCTGTGTTACCAGAAAGCCTATTCCTCTCCAGGGTCATTAAGTGGTTTACTGTGTGATCTGTCTACATCCGACCGAAGTTACTTCATCAATTTAAAAAACTGGCGAATCATACCCGGAGTTAAAGGGTATATATGTTTACCTGTATATGTTTACCTGGTTTGGAGCTTTCCTCATCCGGTTACAACTGTCACATCTCCTCGAAAGAGTTATCAGATATGACGACTGTAGATCAAATAGCATGATGTTACATTCATAGAGATGTACCGGGAAATGTTACTTATGTGGCACTTATTTTGATTATTGCTTTTTTAAAACATATTTTCGCATTTCTTTTAGTGGTTTATTATCTGGAATGATAGTCGCCAGGAGATTAGTGGAGTTCTTAACTAATCCCATATAATAAATAATTCATTCGCACAATTTGTACAAAGTGATGTAGCAAACACTTCTGCCTTATGACTATGTTATTAATCTGCCATGCAAAAAATTTAATAAACATTCCCTCCTTAATTAGGGTTTTTTGGGTGGAGAGTACCAGCAATATGTGTACAAAACACACGCAATTTGCTTATCGTAATACGAAAGTATGATTACAGATCTGTAACTGTGAAAGAAAAAATAAGTCAAATTAAAGTTCTATTTATTATTATTTATGCAAATACTTAATATTTTCAGTACAAAACAAATGTGGCACTACTGTTGTAACTATAACAGTAAAAATTTCTGTCGATCACATATTCGCATTACTGATGAAATTGCATTACAGGATTGATTGATTGTGGCATACTCATAAAACTGCCACACCATTACAAATCTGGTGGATGCAGTGAAAGGCTACATGAGGTTGGTTACAAATGATGTGGGTGGGATGTCTGTGCCAGAAGACTGTAGTGAACTGCAGGAAGACCTACACTGGATGAATGATTCCCATTGGGAGTTGAAAATGAATGTAAGTAAACGTAACGCAATGTCCATAAACCGATTGATAAAACTGGTACTATGTGACTATACAATTGACAACAAATCACTAGAAACCGTAGCAATCGCAACATACGTGGAAGTACATCTACATCTACATCTACATGTACATGGATACTCTGCAAATCACATTTAAGTGCCTGGCAGAATGTTCATCGAACCACCTTCACAGTTCTCTATTATTCCAATCTCGTATAGCGCGTGGAAAGAATGAACTCCTATGTCTTTCCGTACGAGCTCTGATTTTCCATATTTTATCGTGGTGATCGTTTCTCCCTATGTACGTCGGTGTCAAAAAAATATTTTCGCATTCGAAGGAGAAAGTTGGTGATTGGAATTTCGTGAGAAGATTCCGTCGCAACGAAAAACGCCTTTCTTTTAATGATGTCCAGCCCAAATCCTATATCATTTCTGCGACACTCTCTCCCATACTTCGCAATAATATAAAACGTGCTGCCTTTCTTTGAACTTTTTCGATGCACTCCGTCAGTCCTATCTGGTAAGGATCCCACACGGCGCAGCAGTATTCTAAAAGAGGACGGACAAACGTAGTGTAAGCAGTCTCCTTAGCACATCTGTTACATTTTCTAAGTGTCCTGCCAATAAAACGTACTCTTTGGTTAGCCTTCCCCCCAACATTTTCTATGTGTTTCTTCCAATTTAAGTTGTTCGTAATTGTAATACCTAGGTATTTAGATGAATTTACTACTTTTAGATTAGACTGATTTATCGTGTACCCGAAGTTTAACGAGTTCCTTTTAGCACTCATGTGGATGACCTCACACGTTTCTTTATTTAGGGTCAACTTCCACTTTTCGCACCATTCAGATATCCTTTCTAAATCGTTTCGCAGTTAGTTTTGATATTCTGATGGCTTTATTAGTCGATAAACGACAGCGTCATCTGCAAACAACCGAAGACAGCTGCTCAGATTGTCTCCCAATTCGTTTATATAGATAAGGAACAGCAAAGGGCCTATAACACCACCTTGGGGAACGCCAGAAATCACTTCTGTTTTACTCGATGACTTTCCGTCAATTACTACTAACTGTGACCTCTCTGACGGGAAATCACAAATCCAGTCACATAAGTGAGACGATATTCCATAAGCACGTAATTTCACTACGAGCAGCTTGTGTCTGGACATTTAACACGGCCAAGCTGACCCGCGTGGAGACCACAAGTGAGGTGTCCTTTCTCTCCCCACATCACAGTATGGAAGCGTCCCGCACACACACCACGGAGTGGTGCAGATCCTGGCAAGCGACAGTATCGATGTGGCACTTCCCTGGGAGGTAGTTAATGAGGAGGTGGTGGCATGTGTCCCAGCTTATGATAGGCATTCAAGCCACATGTCCAAACCGATCCATTTTCCATGAGCAGGACTGTATGGTCTCGTCCTATAGACACCTGAGTACACATCTCTTTGTCTTTTGACTCGGGAAACTTCAATGGTTTTGGTGAGAGGGAAGCTTGCTCTGTCCCTTGGCCCAGTCGCCCCCCGTGTCAAAAGGCTTCCGGAAATCCAGAAATACGGAATCGATCTGAAATACCTTGTCAATATCACTCAACACTTCATGTGAATAAAGAGCTAGTTGTGTTTCACAGGATCGATGTTTTCTAAACCCATGCATGCTCACTGTGTGTCAATAGACCGTCTTCTTCGAGGTAATTCATAATGTTCGAACACAGTATATGTTCCAAAATCCTGCTTCATATCGACGTTAGCGATATGGGCCTGTATTTTAGTGGATTACTCCTACTACCTTTCTTGAATATTGGTGTGACCTGTGCAACTTTCCAGTCTTTCGGTACGGATCTTTCGTCGAGAGAACGGTTGTATATGATTGTTAAGTATGGAGCTAATGCATCAGCATACTCCGAAAGGAACCTAATTGTTATACAGTCTGGACCAGAAGACTTGCTTTTATTAAGTGATTTAAGTTGCTTTACTACTGCGAGGATATTTACTTCTACGTTACTCATTTTGGCAGCTGTTCTCGATTCGAATTCTGGAATACTTACTTCGTCTTCTTTTGTGAAGGCATTTCGAAAGACTGTGTTTATTAACTCTGTTTTGGTAGCATTGTCTTCGATAGTATCTCCATTGCTCTCGCTCAGAGAAATCATTGATTGTTTCTGCCGCTAACATACCGCACATACGACCAGAATCTCTGGATTTTCTGCCAGGTTTCGAGACAAAGTTTCGTTGTGGAAACTGTTATAAGCATCTCGCATTGAAGTCTGCGCTAAATTTCGAGCTTCTGTAAAAGATCGCCAATCTTGGGGATTATGCGTCTGTTTAGATTTCGCATGTTTGTTTCGTTGTTTCTGCAACAGTGTTCTAACCCGTTTTGTGTACCAAGGAGGATCAGCTCCGTCGTTTGTTAATTTATTTGTTATAAATCTCTCAATTGCTGCTGATACTGTTTCTTTGAATTCAAACAATATCTGGTCTACACTTATATTATTATTTTGAAATGAGTGGAGATTGTCTCTCAAGAAGACGTCAAGTGAATTTTTATCTGCTTTTTTGAATAGTATATTTTTCGCTTATTTTTCGAGGATTTGGGGATTACAATATTCAGTCTCGCTACGACAACCCTGTGTTCACTAATCCCTGAATCGGTTTTGATGCTCGTTATTAACTCAGGATTATTTATTGCTAAGAGATCAAGTGTGTTTTCACAACCTTTACTATTCACGATGGCTCATGAACTAACTGCTGGAGATAATTTTCAGAGAATGCGTGTAGCTCAATTTCGGATGATATTTTATGCGTACCTCCGGAATTAAACATGTATTTTCGCCAACATATCGAGGGTAAATTAAAGTCACCGCCAACTATTATTGTATGAGTCGGCTACGTGTTTGATATGAAACTCAAGTTTTCTTTGAACCTCTCAGTAATTGTATCATCTGAGTTGGGAGGTCGGTAAAAAGATCCAATTATTATTTTATTCCGGTTGCCAACAATGACTTCTGCCCATACTACCTCACAGGAAGTATCTACTTCAATTTCGTAACAAGTTAAACTACTTCTGACAGCAACAAATACGCCACCGCCAACCGTGTGTAGCTTATCCTTTCGAACACCGTTAGGTTCTTCGCCAAAATTTCGGCTGAACTTATATCAGGCTTTATCCAGCTTTCAGTACCTATAACGATTTGAGCATCAGTGCTTTCTATTAGCGCTTGGAGCTCAGGTACTTTCCCAACACAGCTACGACAATTTACAACTGTTATACCGATGGTTCCTGTAGCTACGTTCTTCCTGTGTTCAGCGTCCACCCTTTGTGACTGAAACCCTTCTTGTGATTACCCGATACCCTCTAACTTAAAAAACCGCCCAGTCCACGCCACACAGCCTGACGTATTCAGATTGGCGACGAGGCGAACGAACACCATAGCGACAACCTATTACCAGAGCCGATATCCTCGTCAGATCCTCAATTTTGTTTTATAGTGGGCTCTTGTGTTTTCCTGACACATTAATTCTACCTTATCTTTTATTTGCAGGGGTGTGTTTACATGTTTTAACAGTGTCTCTTACAATGTTTTTTTTTTTCAGTATTTCAGGTGGGCGCTGCAAAAATTTTCTTTGCTTGTGTGCTATTTCTTGCATTGTCTGTTTATTACATTTGCCTATTCCAAAATGAGCAACCCACCTCTTCCATCCCCTGCTGACGCACCTCAGCAGCAAGCGATAGATGCATAGTAGCTAACACAGATGTTTCAGACGCAGCAGGTAACAGCTCTTCTCAATACACTACAGCAGTTATTAGTGAACCAACCAATTAACGCAGCCCAACATGCAACAACTGTATCTCTCAATGTCATACCGCCTTTTCGCCAGTTAAACGAAAAAGAAGAGGAATGGCTCGGATGGTTGCTACAGTATGAAGCCCACATCATCGCTTACAAAGTGTCAGATACTGTGGAACTAAATTACTTTTTGTCAACAGTAGGAAGTGCAGTCTTTTTCCTCATTCATAAATTGTTCACTAACGCTATTCTGAGTGAACCTTCCTATGATCAGGTTGTAGGTTCTCTAACTACTATGGCCAACAAGTGAATGTGGTGGCAGCTAGGTCCCAATGCTGTCGTTGCAAGAAAAAGTCAGAATCAACTTATAATGAGTGGGTAACAGATTTGCAGAGTATGACAAGGAAATGCTAATTCAAATGTGCTTGTGGGGCTTTATATTTCGATGAAGTGTTGCATGATGCAATCGTGTGCAGTATCACTGGCAACCTTAGAGAACAGATTTTGAAACAGTCACATCCATCATTGCATCACGTAGTGCAAATTCTAGATCAGTATGATCCAAGTGCCGTAGCGGTCGATAAATTGGAACAGCCACCAATTTGTCAGGTTGAGTTGTCCCTTACTCACGACCAGTCCAGTGGGCAGCAACAGCACACGTGCTCCACGCCATGTAAACAGTTCTCAGAACAGGCCAACAGAGCTGAGTCATGCCTTCAGTGTTATTCATGGCACAACCACCAAGACTGGCCATCCAGACAAGCACAGTGTTATGCTTATGACAAGAAAGGTCACGTACAATGCGTATGTTTGCAACGGCACAAACATAAGAATTCTGCCCACTCACCAAAATCTAGTCAAAAGGCCCATGTAATCAATGTAGTGTATTCAAAGCCTGCTGCGGGCATCAGCAAAACTAGCAAGCAAACAGCTTCCTCAGTGATACGCCAGTCCAACAAACTTTTTGTTCATTTGCATATTAGTGGAAAACGTGTGAAATTTCAGTCGGACACGGGTGCCTCTGTTACATTGCTGAATCGTAACACATATGAACTGTGAGAGTCGCCACGCCTGTCTAAAACTAGCACGCACCTGATAGCTTCTAATTGTATCGCTCACATATGCGAACTGTGACTTTCACTGTGCTATAATCACGAGATTGTGAGAACATATTTGGCCTTCATTCGTTCGATTTATTTGGCTTTCAAATTCAGGACAATGTGTAGCCAGAGACTGCATTCAATGCCAAAGACAGTGTAGCTAGCTTGCTGAAAGAATTCCCTAAAGTCTTTCCTGAAGGTTTAGGCAAGCCTAACAATTTTGTTGCACATATTACTATGAAAGACAATGCTCAGCCAAAATTTTGTCTGGCCAGAACTGTTCCCATTGCATAAGGGGACAAGGTCGCTACAGAACTTACAGACTTCCAAGGTATCGGAGCTATTGAGCCCATACAAGCAAGTCAGTGGGCAAACTGTGATTGATACTTATCCACTGCCAAGCTCAGAGGATCTCATGGACAGATTAGTCGCTGGTCGCTCCTTTTCAAATATTGATTTGCGCGTCACATATCTTCAAATACCACTAGATGAAGCATCTCAAACCGTGTGTATTGTGAACACCCATTTGGACTTGTTTAAATATTTGCGTCAGCCTTTTGGCAGTGCTTCCGCTCAAGTATCAAACTGTTAAAACTATTTGAACGATATTATCGTAGCAGGTCGTACACCTGAAGAACATTTTGCAAATTTGCGTGCTTTGTTTCGTGTGTTATCTCATGCAGGACTAAAGCGTAGACTAGACAAGTGTGATCTTTTTAAACCTGAGTTGCAGTATCTTTGTCATGTCATAAACAGTCAAGGTGTACATCCTCTTCAGCCACATCTGTTAGCCATACGTGACCTGCCAGTTCCTCGCAATGTCACAGAACTACTATTTTCGGTTCATACCGAACGCTGCACAAATCGCAGCTGCACTGCATCACTTGCGTCGCAACAGCTTCCCCTTTGTTTGGACAGATGAATGCCAAGAAGCCTTTCAAAAACTTAAAGATGCATTGCTCAGTGATCGATGCTTGGTTCACTTTGATCCTGATAAACCAGTTGTGTTGTAAGTTGACGTTTCTTTTTACGGAATCAGAGTAGTGCTTTCGCACAGATTTGTTGATAAAGACAGGCCTACTACTTTCGCATCAAAAGTGACCAGAGCTCAGTGTAACTATTCACAAATAGAGAAAGACGCATTGGCTATTGTGTATCGTGTCACCAAATTCCATCACTATTTGTATGGCAGAAAATTCTACTTAGTAACGGATCACAAGCCACTGCAGTCCTTGTTTCACCCGATGAAGGCAGTTCTTGTGCGAACTGCCTAAAAACTGCTAAGATTGGCTTTGTTGTTGTCTCAATACCAGTACGAGATTGTGTTTCGTCCGACAGCTCAACATGGTAATGCGGACGCACTTTGACGTCTTCCTGTTGGACCCGATACAGACTTTGACGCTTCTGCTGCATATTGTTGTCACATCGATGCTCACGATTCTGAATTGCTTCAATCCTTCCCTCTGAACTATAGGAAAATTTCACAGCCCACGGAAGCTGATTCAGATTTGAACATTCTGCTAAACTACATTCGCACATCCTGGCCTCGCTCATTGCACACCATAAAGAACTCTATAGTGCGCCAATAGCTGACACGACGGCATAGCCTCGTTATACAGCAAGGCGTGATTCTTGTTCAAAATAACAGTGTACAGTCACGTGTGTTGATCCCTAAAGCTTTGCCACAAGAAGTGTTGCACCTACTTCACCACAGGCACTGGGGTATTGATCGTACGAAACAATTACCGCGTCGACGCTGTACTTGGCAGGATACGGACACCAAAATAGAACAGACGACGTCAGAGAGTCACGCATGTCCGGAAAATCAGTCCGCTCCGCCACAGAAATTATCTGCTTGTCCTAAATAGCAATTACCATGGCGACTTGTGCACATAGATTTTGCGGGACCTTTTAGGAACATTCGTTGGTTGATTGTGGTAGACCCCGATAGCCAGTTTTCTTTTGCTGTCCCAATGAACTCGACGACTCCACGTAGCACAGTTGAGGCGTTGTCCTCTATTTCTTGCCTCGAAGGTTTGCCTGAAGTCATAGTGTCGGACAACGGCCGTCAATTCACGTCAAATGAATTTTAAACATTCTGTGAATGCAATGGATTACAGCATCGAACTAGTGCACCGTTCCATCCACTATCAAACGGCGAAGCGGAACGTTTTGTCAGAACCTTCAAGGAGCAGGTGGCCAAACTTCGCAGCGCACACATCCGGGATCAAGCATTGCAACTGTTTCTCACCTCCTATCGATCACATCCACGAGATGGACCATCGCTGGCGGAACTGCTTCACGGCCGCCGCCATCGGACACTACTCCACCTGCTCCACCCTCCTCAGCATCCTGCGCCGAAGGAGGGCCTCAAGTATCGCTTCGCGCCGCATGATACTGTGTTTTTCAGGGTTTATAGCGGCAGCAGACGGTGGGCGCGAGGCGAGATCCTTCGTCGAATTGGTGCATGCAGGTATCTCATTTCAGGTGCAGATGGATTGCAGCGCCGACCGCAAAATCAAATTCTCCACTGTCATGCGCACGGTGATCTTTATGTATCTCTTCCTCTAGATTCACGGATCCCGAGGACAGCACGGCCACAGTAGCCGCCAGAAGGTGTCATCACTACACAGTGGGACGACCCCATGGAGACAAAGCCTTCACCTCCTCCGTCTCCTCTCATCCTGCCGAAGGAGCTAGCCCCCCCCCCCCCCCCCCCACGCTGCAGCAGCCGACACCTACTACATCATGATATGGGCCTCAGGAGGTGGACGCGTACCATTCTGGGCGTTTTCCGCGGAAAGTTTCCACCTGAGCGAAGGTCGGGTGGCGGGGTACGACCGGCAGCCTGACGCCCCCTGCAGCCACAGCTTCTGGGCTATCAGATCCTCCACGCTCCTGCCTCCCCTCTCGTTGTCGTGCCCCATATAAGGCGAAGGTCAGTCGCTTTCTGGGGGAGTAACGTTAAGGCGTGAAGTCAAGCTCCGGCACGCCAGTCGGGAACGGTAGGGAAGAGAAGGCTGTGACAAGGAGTCAGCCAATCGCATGCTGACCAGGACGACAACGCGACATCAGCGGCCCCTGTGTGAAGATGATATAAGCGCTACGACTGACTGGTGACTACCCAGTTCGATATCAGCTTCAAGATTAGCGACGTGGATAGCAGCGTCAACGTTAGGCTCTTCGACAGCAGTTCAGGAACGACTTTTGTCAGTTAGAGAACAGCAGTCACTGCAAAGACTGATCGCCCTTTGCTTGTGACACATCTGAGTAATTTCCAAACGTTAGTATCTGTAATTTTCTTTTTGTATTCGAACTCATTAATGCGAGTTGTTTCTTTCTCTAGCGAGCCGAATATGCAGGCTTCCTAGACATAAAAAGTTTGACGACGAGGTTGGACGAAAGACCTTCACCACACGATCAATTTTCATGCTGCTACCTATTGTCTGGCCATACAACCAACATTTCGGTGACGAGTTCTTCAAAGGCCATAGCTCACAATCACACTACTTCCACCAAATAAACACCTTCCTCCACGATAAAGGAATTAACCGAATAGTTTTGCCTTCGGTGTCTGTTAACACGAATCCCACTGAACATGTTCGAGGTAAGTTCTAATTTTTAATGTTTATCACCTCTTCACACTCTCCATGAAGTCTGGGCGGTCATCTTCAAGAGTGGAACAGATTTGGGCAGCAAAGTTTCCATCATGATGCGAACAACTTTTCAAGCACCAATCAAGTGTGTCACAGTACATGTTGTGAAGGAAAGTCGGTAGTGAATGTTACCCAGTAGAGGATTCTGAATCCACGGGTGTGAAAAGAAGGTTGCTTTTGAATATACTGCCTTTCCTTTGGTTACCATTTTTACTTTAGTTCACACTAAAGTTTGTATTTTAATCTCGCGAGGCGTATTCTTTAATTCCCTACACCTCTTTTACCTCAACCCACATACTATGCAGATATTCAGGTGAACTAAAATACTTTTAGTGATTTTTTGCTGTCCTTACCATACTTTCACGGAAACATAAAAATTTCGGAAGGAAATTTGTAGTTTCTCGGACTTAATGTGCAGTGAACCTGATGAATTGAAGTGTCTCCATTGGCTGCATTTATTTCAGGGATGTGTTACTCGGTCCCGCTTCGGAGCATTCTGATACCGGCTCTTGGTAAATGTTGTTTCCAGTCTGCTGTAATTGCCATTGTAGCCTCTCTGTTCTGTACCGACTCGCAGATCCCCAGAAGTGTCCATTACGTGCAGATAGTTTCTTTTTCTTGCATTTGGGCCATTGACTTCGCAAGTTGTATTATGGGGCCGTAACCTTTTCTTGTGCCGTAACGTCGTTCTAAAAGCTTCTTTGCTAACGTTCGTTAGAAGACGCCAAACATCGGTTTAAATCTAAAATCAAATGGTTCAAATGGCTCTGAGTACTATGGGACTCAACTGCTGAGGTCATAAGTCCCCTATAACTTAGAACTACTTAAACCTAATTAACCTAAGGACAACACACACATCCATGCCCGAGGCAGGATTCGAACCTGCGACCGTAGCGGTCGCGCGGTTCCAGACTGGAGCGCCAGAACCGCTCGGCCACCAGCGGCCGGCAATCTAAAATCATATAAGATTGGTCAACTATATTAATGATTCAGAATTGCGGAGTAACTACTTATAACCTCGAACGTTATTTCCGTATTTTCTAGTTACGTTCATTCACAATTTCGAAAGCTTTCATTCTGCGCGTATATCTTGGAATTATTAAGTCTTATTGATGGAGACTTTGCTAATCTAACACGTTATTATTTAATATCTCTCCCAAGTGTTTCTGCAATGAAGGCCTAAGGCTCTCTTTACTTAATTCGTCTGTCAGATGAAGGAATGAAATTCAGGGTGCTTTTGAAACTGTCTCGCACGGCACCTCCGACGGAATCCTCTTCTCCAATTCCGCATGCAGCTAAAATTTAATCAGCGCTGCACACTTAATATGTTCATTTCGTTGCTCATAAGATGTAGTTATTATCACTCATACATCAAGATAACAGTTTGTGTCCCGTACAATGCCATAGTAGGAAAGAGAGAGTCTGAAGAATGTCATTTCCCACCGAACAAGGAATTTATCGATTTATAAGACATAACGTCCTGTGTGCGAATAGAGGAACAGCTACGAAAAATTGTTGGACTGATTCCATCTTCGGAAGACGTGTGGTCAAACGCAGTGTAAGATGAAAAACGTAAAATGTCAGAAGAAAACATCGACACCGACCGAGGTAAACGACAGCACTCGTGTCCAGAAATACGGTGGTTCAAATCCTCGTCCAGACATCCTGATTTAGGTTTTCCGTGATTTCCCTAAATCACTTAAGGGAAGTGCCGGCATGGTTCTCATGCAGGGGCGCTGCTTATTTTCTTAGACATCCTTCCCCAGGCCGAGCTTGTGTTCCACCTCTAAAGTTCCTACTATAGTTTTTTCCTTTTCTTTTTTTTTGTGCCGTTGGCGTTCGAAAGTGAGACAACAATAAGTGTCTTTACTGAAATCGAAGAACTGATCGGTCTTCGAGAAATGGGTTAGTCACGGAGACAGAGCAACAGTTGACTGAATTCAAAAAGGAGAACCGACAGGTCTTCGAGAAATGATTTAGTTATACTGTGATGTATCCGCTTTTACAGGTCTTTCTGCTACAAAAGTGAAGCAGTGTTGAATAAGAGAATAGAAAATGATCATCCGCCACTACGAGAGGGGAAGAGATGACACTTAATCACTACAGTAAGGGACAGCCGCCAGCTTTATAATTCGAAAGCGACCAAACTACTTCGTCCAAAGGAAATTCTAGTTCAACTTTTATTTAATAAACAGGATACAGAACTATACCTTAGACTGTTCGAGCAATGCAATGAGGAACGCCACACCCTCTGTACGTTGAGAAATTGCAACGTCAGGCTGGATCAATGACACACTTCTGTTCTTGGTGCATGTTAATGATCAGCCACTTTATTTGAGTCAGGAGGCAGAATTCGTCATATTTGCAGAAGATGCAATCATTATTGTGAAGCCGAAGAAAGAAACATCAGCAGATAACGTAGTAAATGAAATTTTTTGTAAATGTTACTTACTGTAAATTGAAAAACCTGTTCTCCAGACAATGATATGTAGCACACATATTTATATGCTGTGATCTGCAGAGATGTAAAAAGTAGAATAGTGATAGTGTTACTATTTGTGGCCGTTATTCTCCATTGCAAATTAAATGCATTTGATAGTCGTTAAAATACTTCACTCATATAATGCAGCTGACTTTTGTTTGATAACAGACGCTTTACTTGTTTCGTTTTTGCTATCATCAGTGGTTGAGAGAGAAAAAAAATTGCATTTTTTATTTAATGGTTGTACTATACATACCTTTAAAATATGTAATTATTTCCATTAGCTCTGCAAAACAATAACTAGAAGTGAGATCACCTGTAAGATTGTTTTTTATCAGTTCAATAAAAAAATATAAATCGTATTTGGTGACAGCTAAGCCGGGAACTAGTCCACTGTCTAAAACATGTGCCTTCACTAATCTTTTGCAACTGACTTTTTTGGTTGTACAATGCAGGTTTTCATAGCTGGTCTCTGCACTTTTAGTGGCACAGCTTTTTTTAAGAATTATGCCACCAAACATGTAAACATTCAGCTATGAATATGTGCATTGTGTGATCAAATCAGTCGGTTGTAAAGATGAGTGAAGCATTTTTAACTTTACAGAAATTGTGGAAAAGACATTGAGATAAATATCTGATTTATTTAATTATCATTCATATATTTTAATAAAGACCCAATGAGCCAGTCACAAAACGTACCTTATTTATTAAACCCATTTATTCTGTCAATAAAACACACATAGTTTCCTCTAATAACTGTTTGAGAATATGTAGCAAACAGTTTTATTAGTGTTCTTTTCTATGTTCTTGCAATATTTATCAGCATAATAGAAGATTTAATTTTTTATTACCTGTAACATGTTACATGTAACTTACAAATAATTATCGTGTATGTTTATAATCCCAAGATTAAAAGCAGAATGACAGTTTTACGAAAATTTTTTCAGAAGTAACACATTTACTCACAAATAAATTTGAATGAATGTACTTTGAGTTTTAGTGTACATAGGAATTACATGAAAGCAAGTGACAGTGGCAGAAAGCGATGGACAGCATATTGAAAATGTATTACGCCAGTCTCACGACAATTAGAAAAAGATGTAATTTTGCTTTATATGCGGGTTTTGGACCCAGGACAATTCAACATCTTTTTTTTTTTTTTAATATAAACTACTGGCAATTAAAATTGCTACACCAAGAAGAAATGCAGATGGTAAAGGGGTATTCATTGGACAAATACATTATACTAGAACTGACATGTGATTACATTTTCACACATTTTGGGTGCATAGATCCTGAGAAATCAGTAGCGAGAACAACCACCTCTGGTCGTAATAACGGCCTTGATACACCTGGGCATTGAGTCAAACAGAGCTTGGATGGAGTGTACAGGTACAACTGCCCATGCAGCTTCAGCACGATACCACAGTTCATCAAGATTAGTGACTGGCGTATTGTGACGAACTACTTGTTCGGCCACCATTGACCAGACGTTTTCAGTTGGTGAGAGATCTGGAGAGGCACTGCCATGAATGGTAGAATACCAGTGGTTACAGGTGTTGGAGCAGCACCTTTTTTAGGATAGGTAAGACAGAAAGATGTCAAGTTCTACGAGAGGTCAGGATTGAAACAAATCTTCAGTTTAGGAAAGAAATTAAACAGCACAATTCTAGCACATTGGGGATCACCAATCACAGCTGTCAATTATAAATTTTCACCAATCACCAGAAATTTTATCTCCACCAAGTTGTATCTCAGTCCTAGGTAATTGCATTGATGAATTAAAGTCACCCAACCCAGTTGACATAATCTGCCTCTCTGAACACCATGTGACCACTGGTATAGGAACTAGGCCTAAGCACAATGAGAAACTCAGACAGGAGAGTACTACAAATGTTAGAATAAGGGAAGGTTCTCATAAAATTATAATTAAAAATAATGTAAGTATATTTCATAAAAATTTTGGGAGTTGAAAGAATAAAATAGATGAGCTTCTGGTTGGTTTAGAAGATTTAGAAGCTGAGGATGAAACATATATACTGTGCCTGTCTGAGCATCACATTGCTACTGATATGGATAAGGTAAATGTAAGTGGATATAAGCTCTCTGCACATGTAACTAGAGAAAATATGGAGAAAGGAGGAGGTGCCATATATGTCAAAAGTTATCATTGTGCAAAAAGTATAGAAACATACAAGTTTTGTGTAGAGAAACATATAGAAGCATGTGCCTGTGAGCTTAAATTAAATAAAGGCACATTTATAATTGTAACTGTATATAGGTCCCCATCGGGAAATTTTCGTCTATTTCTGAAAAATTTGGACCCCTTGTTGTGCTATCTGTCAGACAGGGGGAAGCTAATTATTATTTGTGGGGACTACAATGTAGATTCTCTGACGGAGGGTAATAGGAAAAATGACCTTGAAGTATTACTCGGTTCTTTCAATTTGACACCCGTTATTGAATTTCCTACTCAGGTGGTAAAGGATAGCAGCACACTGATAGATAACTTCCTTATAGACCAAGATAAGTTTAACCAGATAAATGCTCAGCCTGTTGAGAATGGTCTTTCTGATCATGGTGCACAGCTAGTTACAATATATGACATAGCTCCATTCAGCAGTACAAAACAGTCCTCCAAAGTAGTACGTTCAGTAAACGATTTAACAATTGCAAATTTCAGGGAAAGCCTACAGCAGTTAGACTGGGATGAGGTGTACCGTGAACCTGATGCTAATTTAAAATATAATTTATTTCATGACACTTTTGTAAATGCATTTGAAAACTGCTTCCCCAAGAAAATAGTTAAATATACTCGTAAGAAACCATGTAACAAACCATGGCTTACTAAAGGTATAAAAATATCTTGTAACCGGAAAAGGGAAATGTATCTGACAGCAAGAAAGAGTAGTGACCCATAAACTATCAAACATTATAAAAACTACTGTGCTATATTAAGAAAAGTTATTAAAAATTCCAGAAGTATGTGTATCATGTCTGAAATCAGCAACTCTGGTAATAAAATTAAAACAATTTGGAATATTATTAAATGAGAAACAGGTCAACCAAGAGCACAGGAAGACAGTACTACCATCACAGTGAATGAAAACTTTACGAACAAAAAGTCAGAAGATGAAAATATTTTCAATAATCATTTTCTAAATGTTGTGGATATAGTAGGATCCAGGTGTGCATTAGAAGATGCTAGGCAGTTAATGGAAGAGGCCATACCTATGCAATTTGATACAATTGAAATCTCACCCACTTCTCCCTCTGAAATTAGGAAAATAATAAACTTGCTTAAAAGCAAAAACTCACATGGAACTAATGGCATTTCCAGCAAAATACTAAAAGCTTGTTCTCAACAGATAAGTAAGATTCTCAGCCACCTGTGTAATAGCTCTGTGGAACAGGGCATTTTCCCTGATAGACTGAAATATGCTATTGTTATACCTTTGCATAAAAAAGGGGATATATCTGATGTCAACAATTACCATCCTATCTCCCTTCTAAGAGCTTTATACAAAATTTTTGAGAAAGTAATCTATTCAAGAGTAGCTTCACATATCTGTAAAAATGAGGTACTAACAAAATGTCAGTTTGGTTTCCAGAAATGTTTTTCAACAGAAAGTGCCATATATGCTTTCACCAATCAAATTTTGAATGATCTGAATAACCGAACACCACCCATCGGGATTTTTTCTGATCTGTCAAAGGCTTTTGATTGTGTAAATCATGAAATTCTGCTAGACAAGCTCAAGTATTGAGGCATGAGTGGGACAGTGCACAAATGGTTTAATTCGTACCTAACTGGGAGATTGCAGAAAGTTGAAATAAGCAGTTCTCATAATATGCAAAGATCAGCACATTCCTCAAACTGGGGAACTATCAAGAATGGGGTTCCACAAGGGTCGCTCTTGGGTCCTTTGTTGTTCTTAATATATATTAATGACTTGCCATTCTATATTCATGACGAGGCAAAGTTAGTTCTCTTTGCTGATGATACAAGTATAGTAATCACACCTGACAAACAAGAATTAACTGATGAAATTGTCAATAATGTCTTTCAGAAAATTACTAAGTGGTTCCTTGTAAATGGACTCTCACTGAATTTTGATAAGACACAGTACATACAGTTCCGTACAGTAAATGGCATGACTTCATTAATAAATATAGACCTTAATCAGGAGCATATGGCTAAGGTAGAATATTCAAATTTTTAGGTGTGTCCATTGATGAGAGATTAAATTGGAGGAAACACATTGATGATCTGCTGAAACGTTTGAGTTCAGCTACTTACGCAATAAGGGTCATTGCAAATTTTGGTGATAAACATCTTAGTAAATTAGCTTACTACGCCTATTTTCACTCATTGCTTGCATATGGCATCATATTTTGGGGTAATTCATTACTGACGAATAAAGTATTTATTGCACAAAAGCGTGTAATCAGAATAATAGCAGGAGTCCATCCGAGATCATCCTGCAGACATTTATTTAAGGATCTAGGGATATTCACAGTAGCTTCTCATTATATATACTCTCTTATGAAATTTGTTATTAATAACCAAACCCAATTCAAAAGTAACAGCAGTGTGCATAACTACAATACTAGGAGAAAGGATGATCTTCACTATTGAAGATTAAATCTAACTTTGGCACAGAGAGGGGTGAATTATACTGCCACTAAAGTCTTTGGTCACTTACCAACTGACCATGGTCTCCGAGCTGATAGTCCATGCTGCTGCAAACGTCGTCGAACTGTTCGTGCATATGGTTGTTCTCTTGCTAACGTCCCCATCTGTTGACTCAGGGATCGAGACGTGGCTGCACGATCCATTACAGCCATGCGGATAAGATGCCTGTCATCTCGACTGCTAGTGATACGAGGCCGTTGGGATCCAGCACGGGGTTCCGTATTGCCCTCCTGAACCCACTGATTCCATATTTTGCTAACAGTAATTGGATCTCGACCAACGCGACCAGAAATGTCGCCATATGATTAAACAGCAATCGCGATAGAGTACAATCCGACCTTTATCAAAGTCAGAAACGTGATGGTACGAATTTATCCTCCTTATACGAGGCATGACAACAACGTTTCACCAGGCAACGCCGCTCAACTGCTGTTTGTGTATGAGAAATCGGTTGGAAACTTTCCTCATGTCAGCACGTTGTAGGTGTCGCCACCGGCGTCAGCTTTGTGTAAATGCTCCGAAAAGCTAATCAATTGCATAACACAGCATCTTCTTCCTGTCAGTTAACTTTCGCGTCTGTAGCTCATCATCTTCGTGGTGCAGCAATTTTAATGGCCAGCAGTGTATATATCCGATATGATACGACCTTGCCGTGAAGAATGGGATTACCTAACACTGTTCCAATTGTTGACTGACGAACTTGAGCATCGTGCACATTGAACAGTACGGATGTAATGCGCAACTCAAACCATAGCCGTCGTATTGAGATTCATCTGTCTTTTTAGCCGACGTCTTTTACGGTAAGACGCTTACAGCGCCAGCTACTGGTAAAATCTGCAATTATTATTATTATTGTTTTGTTCCATGTTGTTTCCCCTGTGTCAATAATATGCTGCTAAGATTTCGTGTCATTCTGAGCAGTGGTTCTCATTCTACAAAGTTTTGAAACTGTAATATTAATTATTGACACGCTGTAGAAGTCAGTATGTCAACATATTTTACGTATTTTCTTTCAATGATATCTTACTGGATAATATTCATGGGTAACTCATTACTTGGACAAAACGTTTCCATTGCAAACAGGATTCTAATCAGAATAATGTCTGGGGTTCATACACGTAGTATCATTCTCAAAATGTGACCACAAGAAACACTGCTCAATGTGGGAATAATTCCAGACGTAAGTTATGGTCACGATGCTACAATTCCCACGGAACACATTATTAGACATGAGACAGTCCTTGTCGCTTATCGCAGTCGGGAGGACGACGGTTCAATCCCGCGTCCGGCCATCCTGATGTAGGTTCTCCATGATTTCCCTAGATCTCACCAGGCAAATACCGGGATGGTTCCTTTGAAAGGGCACGGCCGACTTCCTTTCCCATCCTTCCATAATCCGAGCTTGTGCTCCGTCTCTAATGACCTCGTTGTCGACGGGACGTTAAACACCAATATCCTCCTCCTCCTTGTCGCTTATAACCTCTAATTTATAACAAGAAAAGACGTATCTGAAGCGTTACCGTTTTTATTAGGATTTGACACAAATAGTGCCCGTAACTCAAGCACATTAATCATTTTTGTAATCTTGTTCCCGAGAAGGTCGCCTAATGCTACTAGCCAGCGTCAGCCCAGGTGATGGCGATGGATTGCGCCTTGAGCCTATGATATACAGCGGGCGTTTTTACAATCACACTTGCTTGAATAACATTCTTAACATTGTGTTTTGGTATTCAGTGTGAAATATTTTCTATAAACAGCGTGTCCATGAAGCAGTAACAACAACATTGTGACCAGTACTCTCGCAGCATATGACGCAAGGAATAGTAAGTACGTAATCTACCATCACGTGCTAACGTTACCTGAAAAACAGAGGTTGGTGGTAAGGTTTTGGGCAATTTTGGGTTCTTTAAACTCATAGAGGCCATCAGCAGTTACGAAGTAAGTCTTTTATCTGTCAGCCTCGTCGACGTTGATTTGTCAGTAGGTTCTCAGCATGTCCATGGTTGAGAAATACTTTCCTTCTTTGAAGCAGGTGGTAAGGTTTTGGGTGATTTTGGGTTCTTTAAACTCATAGAGGCCATCAGCAGTTACGAAGACAGTCTTTTCTCTGTCAGCCTCGTCGACGTTGATTTGTCAGTAGGTTCTCAGCATGTCCATGGTTGAGAAATACTTTCCTTCTTTCAGGCAGTCCATGGTATCATCAACGAGCGGCGATAGGCAGCCACCTTTCTTCGTGATTTTGTTCAGTCGTCGGTAGTCGATGAAGAAATTCTTCTTCTTCATAATGACCACAGGAGAGAACCAAGGACTCTCTGAAGGTTCCACGATGTCGTCTTGCAGCGTCTTCTCCACTTCCTCTCACACGTTGTTCAGCCGGCGACGCACTATACGAACGCTGGCTGCTTGGTAGATGATTTCCCGCGTTGATACCGTGTTTTACCCTATGGCACTTGGTTTGTCTTTTCTCCACTTCAGATTTGAAACGTGTAGGCCTAGATGTAGATGTAAAAAGCACTTGAAAATTGCCTCAGAATGGCTATCGCTCGCTGACGTTATTCCTCGCTCAGCCTAGATACTATTTCCAGTTAGATAGTACCATCCATCTCTACTTTATCTGCAGTGGTTACAGAGCACGATAATTAGTCGATGACACGAAGTTGCCCTTCCTGGACTGGTTCAGCTATCCGTACGCACGTACCTTTAGGGATGAGTTGTGGCTGCTCCAGTCAATCGGTTATCCAAAGTTTACCTTGACCAGTCACAATTATTATGATGGTCCCTGGCATGTAGCTTTCTGTTGTGAGCTAGAGTACCTATTCACAACCTACAAAAGCTTCACAGTATAACTGTGCATCTCGACTGACAACAAGAACTTCGATACGACCACGAGTCACTGACCGATACACCGGTAGGTCGAAATTCGATATGTTGGCAGCATCGGTTTCAGTCTATCGATATGCCAATGTTTTGTAAACTGTTACGTCTGTGTTCGACACATCCACATGTCTGCAACAGTCATATCGACATGCCGATGTTCGATATACATACAGAGTTGCCGAACATCGACACATTGAAGGGGAAAATGTTCAACTTAACCTTAGGACGAATTTGGAGGTATCAGATGTAATTCAACACGTCTATAGGTCTAAGTACGATATATTGACAGATCGAAGTTCAAATTATAGGCTCTCTGGAATCTGAGACGTCGATACGTCGACATTTGAGATTTAGACGTGGTTAGATATGTGGATACGTCGACATTACATATTTTACAATGTGCTGATGCTCGGTGTGGCTCTACGTTGAAGTTCGATGTAGCCATAGGTCGTAATTTGGTGTAGCGGAAGGTCTATTACCAATGGTTCAAATGGCTCTGAGCACTATGGGACTTAACTTCTGAGGTCATCAGTCCCCTAGAACTTAGAACTACTTACACCTAACTAACCTAAGGACATCACACACACCCATGCCCGAGGCAGGATTCGAACCTGCGACCGTAGCGGTCGCGCGGTTCCCGACTGTAGCTCCTAGAACCGCTCTGCTATCCCAGCGGCTATTACCGATATATCGATAGGTTAATGTTTAATATCGATAGGTAGAAGCCCTTGTCGATTCCGGTAAATTTCAACTGTATGAACTGTATGTACACCCAACACGCCTAAGAACAGAACTTTCTACCCCGTTTACTAATTCCTGGTAATATGCCAGGTTAGTAGGAGATGCTATGTGTTTGCATCCCGAAACTGGAAAGGGTAAAGGGAGACTGCTAGAACATATGTGCTGTGTATGGGGTAAGAACTAAAGAAAAAATTATATCAGATAAGCGTTCTCGTCTCGGGTATGATTATTTAAAAGTTAATTATTTGCCACATTCAGGAAACCGAATGCTTGTAACTCTGTCATTTGAACGCTAAGAAGTTAGTCGCCTGAGGACCTGGAACCTAGAACCAGTACAACCGTACCTTCCAGCATGACTGCGTTTCCACTAACCTAACGTCTGACGGCAGCATTCAGACCTCACTCAAAGTACTAGCAGTGTCTAAGACTGATAATTCGTAACGACGGCAAAATCAGATGTACTTTCTGTGTAGAATGACATTCCTGGACTAAAAACATACATTTGATAGATAACATACCATACCTAAAAATCGGTCAGAATATTTAAGTGAAATAACAAGACAATATTGAGTGACTTTAGCAGGATAATTCTGTGTGGCTCCAGGAAGTATCTGTACTATCGCAGGCTTGCCCGGCTTAATTCAGAATGTTGCTGAGTCCCATTCATCCTTGGAGCAGCAAGGAATACGTTTCCACAGCCGATGTGTTTCTTGAGCGCTTCAAAGGGGCAGTGGAAACAGCTTGCAAATTGACAGGTACCTGAAATGCGACAGATGTGCGCAAATGTGTATAACTCCACAGAACAACATAAACTAAGAGCAGGGGAAATTAACTGGATGGCTTTCCCCTCCATAGGTGTCATTATTTCATTTCTGTTTTAGTTTGCAGGTTATCAGAATATTCATTTTAGAATTATCGATGAGTTATTGTTAGATCAGACTGCTACGTCAAATGTAAATAGGTAAATAATTCAGTGCTCGTTTTAATCAAGGGCTCAGTTTCAGAAAGTTGATGCATAAGAAGAAAGGTAACAAAGGGGGGGGGGGGCATTTACAGGCAGGATCCACAGCAACACCTGGGGATGCGAATGTGACCCTGGAGATGGGTACACAGTGCCGAATGTGTACAACATATCAGGAAGCTCTAGATTAAATATATTAAATTATCACGACTACTAACAGTGTTTGTTGTCAACCAGATTATAGTCCAAACTTAATTTCTGCTATTGAAACAATTGCACAAAGTGTGTGAATGGTATCAAAACCTTTGTATTTCTTATAAACAACAACCCTCCCACATTCTGGTTAATCACAGAGATACACACTATGCTTATACCTTTCTGTGGACGATTTAATTGTTTCGTAGGAGACAGATACCCCGCTTTAGAGGTGATTCAAGAGTAACAGGATATAACACTGTCATACACTTCGTACATCCTCACTACTCCACCCACCCACGAACTCCATAGTGGGTTTCTCATAAGTTATGGTCTCACATAAAGAAACCACTAACAAAGTATTTTTGTCTTTCCGCAATCTAAATATTCCTTGCGGACCTCATATTTCTGTCTTATGAACTTGGTATATTACCGATAATAATTACCATGTCCTAAGTTCTCCTGGGCGCTGGAATCTCTAGTCTATCCAAGATGAGGTATATCATTTACACGTTGATATCAGGAGTTCAAAACGGCCTCTGAAGCTGTTTATAATCTAATAATTTCCACCAATCAGCCTTGTAGGTAAGGTTTTATTGACATTTTGTGTCACTCATGGGCCTTTGCACCTTATTGCACTGTGCTATAAGGCCCAAGTAACTCCCCCACTGTGAATTTTAGAATAGTTCAGGGGAAACTCTCATATTAGCTGGAGAACCGGTGACAAATGTAGATCTTATCATTAAAGTCTGTATATTAATAGGTGCATCTATCTTGCATACCCTCATCTCCTAGCTCATTTAATTCACCGAAGCTCTCGCAGCTCGTTCCGCTGTAAAGCAAAATGATTTTTCAACTAGAAGTAATAAAAGATTGCGAAGAATTACTTCTCCACCAACTTGTTCCTGTAACCTTATAGACAAAATTTTAGAAAGTAGCTCGGTATGTCCGATACAATCAAATATGAATAGTCACAGGACTGTCCGAATCATGGTAGTCAGCGGCCTATGAATTGTCTTCAGCATCATATGTCATACTAGTAACTACTATCCGATCAGTATGGGATTTTGACCAAAACGTTAAAAGAACTCAGTATATTAGCCTTTGCATACTTCGTTACAAATGCATAAGAACTACAGGATCATGAAACATTTTCGACTATTTTCAGTTAATTCAGTGGAGCGAACAGCAGAAAATCATTCTAGGCTAATCAGTACCGCACTCACATTAGGGGCTTTCTGGTAGGTTCAGCGCATTTACTTATTGTATAGTAGAAGAACATGCTCCTACGAGAATTACTCTGTAGTTACAGTGATAAATCACCAGAAATGGTTATAGATTTGTACCTTGGGTACCATCTCCTTGTTATCAGTTTTTATGAGTGGGTGTTCTCCATTTACTCTGAAAATTAAGTGAATAGCGAATATAAATGAGAATATCGCGTGAGGCCAGCATCAAATTCATCCATATTTCCCACTCACCATTAAAAAAATAGGAAATTTATCGAAACAAATGTTTCTGAGAATTACCAAATAACAACAGCAATAATAATATCACACTGAGGCGACAAAGGTAATGGGATAGCGATACACGCATATGCAGATGGCTATAGCATAGCGTACACAAGGTAGAAAGGGGCAGTGCATTGTCGGAGCTGTCATTTGAACTCAGGTGATTCAGGTGGAAAGGTTTACGACGTAGTTATGGTCACACAACGAGAATTAACAGACTCTGACCGCAGAATGGTAGTTGGAGCTAGACACTTGGGATATTCTGTTTCGGAAATCGTTAGGGAATTCAATATTCCGAGATCTTCATTGTCAAGAGTGTGCCGAGAATACCAAATTTCAGGCTCTATCTCTCATCACGGACAACGCCGACGGCCTTCACTTAAGGAGCGAGAGCAGCGGAGTTTGTGTAGAGTTGTCAGTGCTAGCAGACAAGCAACACTGTGTGAAATACCGCAGAAATCAATATGGGACGAACGATGAACGTATCCGTCAGACTGTGTGGCGAAATTTGCCGTTGACGAGATGTAACGAGATATGGTAACAGACGATCGACGCGAATGCCTTTGCTAACAGCACGACAACGCCTGAAGCGCCTTTGCCGGGCTCGTGACAGCATCGACTGTGTAGTGGCGTAGCAAGACAGCCACGCCACTCGGAGGTAGCCGAAAGGCACGCGTTAAGCTCACGCAGACTGGCGTGAGGTCTGGAACAGGAGAATGTCTTGAGAATTGCAAATAAAGTACGTAGATGATGTAATACTTAACTTTAATCCATAATTGGAGTACATCGCTCTTGATGATACAAAAGTATAATAAGCTCAATATAACTGGTATTGGCGCCTTGCTAGGTCGTAGCAAATGACGAAGCTGAAGGCTATGCTAACTATCGTCTCGGCAAATGAGAGCGTATTTGTCAGTGAACCCTTGCTATGAACGTCGGCTGTACAACTGGGGCGAGTGCTAGTAAGTCTCCCTAGACCTGCCGTGTGGCGGCGCTCGGTCTGCGATCACTGACAGTGGCGACACGCGGGTCCGACGTATACTAGCGGACCGCGGCCGATTTAAAGGCTACCACCTAGCAAGTGTGGTGTCTGGCTGTGACACTACAGACTGGACGCTAGACGACTGGAGAACCGTAATCTGGTCATATGAGTCCCGATTTCAGGTGGTGGGAGCTGATGGCAGGGGTCGAATGTTGTGCAGACCCCACGAAGCAATGGACCCAGGTTGTCAACAAGGCACTGAGCAAATTGGTGGTGGCTGCATAATGGTATGATCTCTCTTTATATGAAATGGACTGGGTCCTCTGGTTATGTTGGCCCACTTGGAGACCTTCTGCAGCCATTCATGGACTTCATTTCCCCAAACGAAGATTGAAGTTTTGTGGATGGCAATGCACCACGTCACCGGGTCCTAACTGTTCGCGATTGGTTTGAAGAATATTCTGGACGTTTTGAGTGCATGATTTTGCTATTCAGGTCGCTCGACATGTATCCCATCGAACAATTATGGGACGTAACCGAGAGGTCAGTTTGTACACAGAATCTTACACTGGTAACACATTCGCAATTTCGGACAGCTATAGTGGCAGCATGGCTCAATATTCCTGCAGGGGACCTTCAACGACATTTTTAGTCCATGCCACGTCCAGTTGCTGCACTACGCCGGGCAAAAGAAGGTCCCACACGATGTTAGGAGATATCCCATGTTTTTTCTCACCTCAACGTATAGTGATATTGAACTTTGGCATACTCAATCATACAGCGTGCTCAGTCTATACAAAAACAGTAGTACGAACTCAGAGTCTTCCTTAATATTGCATTACAGAATTTCATTCTCGTCCTTTCAAGTTGCATTAGAGGAAGAATAAAAAATGGCTGGTTCAAATGGCTCTGAGCACTATGCTACTTAACTTCTGAGGTCATCAGTCGCCTAGAACTTAGAACTAATTAAACATAACTAACCTAAAGACATCACACAGATCCATGCCCGAGGCAGGATTCGAACCTACGACTGGAGCGGTCGCTCGGATCCAGACTGTAGCGCCTAGAACCGCACGGCCACTCCGGCCGGCGAAGAATAAAACACATGACTTTACATGTGCCACTATTTCAACGATGAAATAAAATGATCGTGTGGCACTGGTAGCCGGGATGCTCTATCCGGGGAGTTCGTCCGCCGGATTGAAAGTTTTATTTCAGGTGACGCCTCATTGGGCGACTTGCGTGTCGGTGATTGTGAGGCGATGATGAGGACAACACAACATCCAGTCTACTAGCGGAGAAAATCTCCAACCCGGCCGGGAACCGAATCTTGGCTCGCTGCGTGATAAGCACGCACGTTACCACGCAGCAAGCAGGCTGACTTTTTCGGCAATATGGGGCCTTATGGTAAAAGTTGAAGTCTCAGTAGCAAACAAGCGCGATGTCAAAGAGTTAGTGAAGGGCCGACGCCTAGAACAGTTTCTCACTGTTGCAGTAGCAGTACAGGCAGAAAGAAAAGGATTTTGCTGAAAAAGTGAAATATGAGAGAGATAGTAGCAATTCACGAGTAAAACGATTTTTCTGCTGTCGAAGTATTCAATTTCCACATTGTGACTTATTAGGTGAGAATTGTTCACTAATTTGCCGAACCAATTTTGTGATACTTCCTTCCAAGTATCACCTTTTCCAACAGCAGGAACCCAGTTTTGCATGACTCTCAGAATCTCACTCCAATGCTGTTCCCAAATATTTCTAGACATCTAGACATCTAGACAAGATGTCAGCTTTAGGGCACGTTTCATTCAATGCACCTACAGAAGACATATCTGAGCTACATCGATTCTACCTGACAATTATAATTATCGGAATACGTATGACACCATAGAAACATTATAAAACTAAATAAAATATTCTTTGATTTATGTAATTATGCTATCTTATGTTTATATGCGTAACTGTTTAAGGAAGATATAACTGCATCATGGTAACTGTGAAAGATGAATACTGTTATGTAAAATTTTTGGAATGAGCCATTCCTACGGTAAAGATATCTTAGCTTTATTTCTAGAATTCTAAATCATCGAAAGCTGCCAGAATCTTGGCATTTAGTAACTATTTGCTAAGAAACACTTCATGTGAGATAGAGCCAGTGTTTTTTAAGAGGGCTGCAGAAAGAAATCGGACAATTGCATTACACTATTGGTAAAGTTCACTGAGTATGAACTAACGTTAAAAAGCAAACACCAACATATCATTTGCTACAGGCACGTTGGTACTAAAGAATTACTGGGGAAACTGCAGAAGATAAAATTTCCTCATTCTAGAAGAAGCATATAGAATTGTAATACGTCAAATGTCTCAATTTTTACACTTCTTGAAATATTAAAATCATCAAATGTAAGTTGTCACATTTTAGGAAAGACAGGTAGAACTGGAATCCACTAATTATGTCGATTTATTTGTCCTTTAAGACAATATAAGTAATTTGAAAACATTAGTTTTGACATCTGTGTACTAGGATATTAACGTCATCGTCTATTCAGTCATTGTTTTGTAACGGGGCTACCACACGTAGAAATTTACATGAATCAAAGTGCAGCACCTAGTCATTGAAATTAGTGGCCAGTAAAATTCTGACCAGTTGAAGAAGTATGGCAATGACTCGGCTATTCATATAAACAACTATTGATCGGTAAAATTTAGAACTTCGAAAGAAATATTGCAAGAAACTGATTTTGTAGGAGATAATCTTTTAATATAGTACTGTAGTCTTTTGTATGAAAATTTTTTATTTGCCAAGATCGCAATGAAGTATACATCGATTACCAATTCGACATGTTAAATAGCCCACGTAATAGAAACCAGGGCAGTCATTGAGTACTGAAGCAAGGTGCTCTGTCACACTCATGTTTACAGTTCCAAAGTACAGTGCCTGAGTTTGTACTTATAAACATGATTATTACAAACCACCATGTTTCAGTAGTCGATTGCTACCGAATACAGCAGTGATAAACGACGTGCTCAGTATTAACTATCGTAAGGTGCGAGTGTGGTGTGCTGATGACTTTCACTTACTGCTGAGGAAGTTTTAGTAAAAATCTGGCAGACAATGAACACTGTTCGTGAATCATGGTAATTTAAAACAATTAATCCACAGTTTCTGAACACTCTGTACACATTTCTGCACCGTGTACCCATCTATACCCTCAAATACATATCCCCAGATGTTGCTGTGCGTCGCTGCATGTAAACGCCACTCCAGGCTACCTTTCTTAATTTCTTATGATGGATGGCCTGGCTGACATTGAGCCCTTCTTTAGAATCAAAACTAAATTATTTTCTTATGTACAGTTAACGTAGCAGTCTAATCTAACAATTACTCCTCGTAATTCTCATATGAATATTCTGATGACCTACAAATGAAAACAGAAATAAATTAAAGCATGAAGGGCATCTAGTTATCTTGAAAATTTCTCTGGTATTCAGCCAGGTAGCGTCGTCCAAAAGGCGCGATATTTTGGCAAGCCGACTTCTTGCCATCTTCAGGCGTCGGCATCCATCAGAGATCAATCAGACACCAAGAATGCCTGAAGATGGCAAGAAGTCAGCTTGCCAAAATATCGCTCCTTTTGGATGACGCTACCTGGCTGAATACCCGAGAAATTTTCAAGATTGCTGTGTGCCGGGAAAACCTCAGATCAAGCATCTAGTTAATTTCCCCCGCTATTAATTTGTGTTGTTTCTGTTGAGTTATACACATTTGCATACGGCTTTAGCATTTCAGATATGTGTCAATTTGCGAGCCGTTTCTGTAGCACCTTTAAAGCGCAAGCTTTATTCCTGGATTGCTAGCCTGTTCAAGAAACACATCGGATTTGAAAACTTAGGACGATTGGGACTTGGCGACATTGTAGACTGAGTCTGGAAAGCCTGTGATAGTAGAGATACTTCCTGGAGGGACACTGAATTACCCCGCTAAATTCATTAGATCAAAATGGTACAAATGGCTCTGAGCACAATGGGACTTAACATCTGAGGTCATCAGTCCCCTATAACTTAGAACTACCTAAACCAAACTAACCTAAGGACATCACACACATTCATGCCCGAGGCAGGATTCGAACCTGCGACCGTAGCGGTCGCGGGGTTCCAGACTGAAGCGCCTAGATCCGCTCGGCCACACTGGCCGGCAAATTCATTAGATTTTGTCTAAGTATTTCAGTTAAATCTTATGAACCATTTTTACTTACGGCATGTCATCTAACTGTCAAATGTATGATTTCAATCCAGGATTTCGTTCCACGTAGACACTGCATCTTATTTTGTCATCATTGCGAGTTATCTCTCTTACACACTACTAGTGATACGCGGGAGGATTGAATGATAACAGTCGAGCCCTAGGTAGTGGATACGTCGTCGCGCTGCGAAGCCAAAGTTGCGTTGGTACTATACTTTGTCCATCGTAAGAATAAACCTGATGTAAACATTACGCCATGTATTCTTCCGAGTTTGTTTGAATTTCATTGGATTTCGTTTCATGTGAAGCGAAAGCCAAGCTGTGACCAGTGCAGTCAAGTACGATCATAAGGATACATTGTATGCCGTTTTACACAGACATACACTATGTAATCAAAAGTATCTGGACACCTGGCTGAAAATGACTTACAAGTTCGTGGCGCCCTCCATCGGTAATGCTGGAATTTATTATGGTATAGGCACACCCTTAGCCTTGACGACAGCTTCCACTCTCGCAGGCATACGTTCAGTCGGGTGCTGCAAGGTTTCTTGGGCGAATCGCAGCCCATTCTCCACGAAGTGCTGCACTGAGGAGAGATGTCGGTGTCGGTCGGTGAGGCCTGGCACGAGGTGTTCCAAAACATCCGAAAGGTGTTCTATAGGATTCAGGTCAGGACTATGTACAGGCCAGTCCATTATAGGGACGTTATTGGCGTGTACCCACTCTGCCGCAGGCCGTGCATTGTGAATAGGTGCTCGATCGTGCTGAAAGATGCAGTCGCTGTCCCCGAATTGCTCTTCTTCAGTGGGAAGCAAGAAGGTGCTTAAAACATCAATGTAGGCCTGTGCTGTGATAGCGTCACGCAGAACAACAAAGGGTGCGAGCCACCTCCATGAGAAACACGACCATACCAAACACCACCGCCTCCGAATTTTACTGTTGGTACTACCCACTCTGGCAGATGACGTTTACTGGACATTCGCCATACCCACACCCTGCCATGGTATCGCCACATTGTGTACCGTGATTCGTCACTCCATACAACGTTTTTCCACTGTTCAATTAATGTTTACGCTCCTTACACCAAGCGAGTGGTTATTTGGCATTTACCGGCGTGATGTGCGGCTTATGAGTAGCCGCTCGACAATGAAATCCTAGCTTTCTCATCTCCCACCTAACTGTCATAATACTTGCATTGGATCCTGATGCAGTTTGGAATTCTTGCGTGATGTTCTGGATAGATTGCTGCCTATTACACATTACGACCGTCTTCAACCGTCGGCGGCCTCTGTCAGTCGGCAGACGAGGTCGGCGTGTACGCTTTTGTGCTGTACGTGTCCCTTCACGTTTCCACTTCACTGTCATATCGGAAACAGTGGACGTAGGGATATTTAGGAATGTGGAAATCTCGAATACAGACATATGACACAAGTGACACCCAATTACCTGACCACGTTTGAAGTCCGTGAGTTCCACGGAGCGCCCCATTCTGCTCTCTCACGATGTCTAATTACTAGACTACTGAGGTCGCTGATATTGAGTAACTGCTAGTAGGTGGCAGCACAGTTCCCCTAATATGAGAAACGTATGTTTTTCGGTGTGTCCGGATACTTTTGATCACATATTGTAGACTGAGCGTTAATGCGGGGTAACAGCTTTACCGACGCATTAACTTGGGAAGCACTGGCCAGCCACCGGCCCAACTAACCTGCACTTATGTGGACAGTTGCAGTTCAGACGTAAAAAGAGACGAGCAAAGAAACAATATAGCTTCGACTGTCGTTTAATTTTTTAAGAGACTGAGATAATATTCGGCAGATCTCCAGCACCACCGCGCCCTTCTTATGTGAGCAGACGGAAAGCAGAAAATGCTCTCGTTCCCACCTGACATAGTATTCTAATTACCAACAAGAGCGATGAAAATTCGGAACTTATACACAGGATAATTTTTCTGAGCGAGCTATGTATGATGCAAAAGCATACTGTAGGGATTTCACCGTACTGTTGAATACTGAAGCCATTGGAGGTATTAATTACAGTCAGTCGTCTGGTAATCTCTTACCTCCTTCTTGATCCGAATCCGAAAAATACATTTCAGATCGGGAACTTGCGACCTAACGTCCCAAAGATGTTCGGCCTCACATGCGGTTCCTCTTCGTCATAATGTCTTGGCTCAAACTCGTTTAGGGGTTGAACCGCACGTGTCGCAGTACACGCCCTAAATTATACACTTGTGTCCCTTGGGTTAAATTGTCGGGCTCATGGCAAGTTTCCGAAATACAAAGTTAATATAACACATAATATCAGTAATAACAATAACGGTAACTAAATTAACGACCCATAAATGATGCAGGACACACAGTTGCGATTTGGTTAGAATAATTTTTATTCAGAAAGCAAACTAATAGCGAAAGTGGTCGTATTTAGAATTACTATTATACTCGAGGGTATATTCATTAAACACAGTTCGATCACTCACAATCTCATCGCGAAATACAAGTTATCTACACCAGGAGCGCGGTTGCTCACTGCTCAGAGACCAAGTCCCGCGATACCACACAACGCGAAATTTTCTAGGTCGTTTCACTTCCTAACTGTCTAAAGACCGACTGTCCGCTTTCGCGTCTCAGTCTGAACTGTTCACTTTGGTGTGTCCAGAAGAACTCTCCGCTTTTGCGTCTGCACCAACACTGTCTCTCTGCCCGTCCCCGGCCGCGTTTCCCACGCGCCGAATATCCTTGCTCAACTGACTGGGGCAGGTCACTTTCCTGAAGCCGTCCATCTGATTTGCTATACCTTAATCTGCATTAGTTTACATTTTAACATATTTAAACAATCAAAGCTTGAACACTTTCACGTTCTTAATAAAAGAACAATAATATCCACTGTTAAATTCTTTTACATAAAACCAGTACAATTTCCTTCTTAATTTTGAATGTCACGGCCAGTAGCCTTGCACCAATGTGCTTTCTGATAAATAACTGAAGAACAAAAGTAACTATCATGCACTAAACTTAACAGCAAATATTCAATTACCTAATGATTCAATATGATGTCATGCTGTCATCGTTCAATGTGTTTTGTGTGGAGGAAATGATGATCTGATGCTTAACTGAAAATACTGATAATTTAAATTTACTATATCTTGTCAGCTATAAATTTACGGAGTTGATATTTACAACGTTTGTCATTTTAATGATTTGCTTCTATATGAAATGTGTGATCGTTAAGATCGACTAAAGAGTTCATATTTTAGCATTCAGGTCTTTGTTATAAACCTTGTTAATTTCACTTTAACAGTAAATCCTAAACTATTATATACATGATCAATATTCAAGTTTTATTGGTATCACCATGAAAATTTATGGAGGATGGCAGATTAAAATTACTGTGGCTTGATTCCCTGCATTACTACAGAATTAAATAGTTTTCATAAATGTTGCCCTTTATGGTCGATCTTACGTCTGTCATGTTTAACAGTGCTACGTCTCCTTGGCCACTAACGGCTTCTACTGGGTTTCCCTATGACGTAGGTTCTCGTCTGTCTCACTCGCACACTACAGCGCTCAGGCCTCAACAGACAATAGACGTTTTGAATTTCCCCAGATCACGATGAATCAGCACCCTTTGTGACACCTAGTCCTGCACGACAAGGTTTATTTCACAATTCCTGAAGGCTGACTCTATCCACCATGTTTTTAATGAGACCGCAATGCTCGTTAACTCACAATATATTGGTTCTGGATTGGGAATCGAACTTGGATCTCCCCTTTCGTGGGATCAGATCCCTTTGTGGCGTCATAGTGTCATTAGTGTGTTCTTTGTGAAGATTCCAAGCTCCTCAAGGTGTCTACGTAAGGCGGAGCGTGTCAGCGCTCGAATCGTTATTTTCATAATATTCTATCAAGTTTTAACTTGAGCATACCAAATTTTTGGTGAAAAATTATTTTTATTTTTCATGTCTCTTCATCCATAGTCAGTACCGATATGTGATGGTTTCGAATCCCAGAGAGGCACAGGTAGTTTCGTCGCATCACATTAAGTTCAAACAAGCCACTCCTAGCTACTGTTAGAAAAGAATTCGATAGTTAATGTATCTTCGTGTGTAGTCAGCGATGATATATGCAGGGCCCGATTCCCAATCATCACTGTACTTTTCGTCATGTCATTTCTAGAAAATCATGAGCCCATCTCGCTACTGGTGAAATATATCTGTAGTTAATGCACATTCATGGTTAGAAAACAACGACGATGGGTGCCGGATTCTAATCCTAGGAAGTCAGACAGTATTCATTCGTCTCATCAATATTTCAAACATATCGCTGCTGCTGAGGAAATTCAGTATCTGGCAATTCGAGTATGTTGTGCTAACCTAAGTGCTGTCGCTTCATGTTTCATACTTTGGTATGAAAATATATTTAACATTTTACATAGTTAGTTAACAGGTAATATTTGCTGGATAGAAGTCCCTGTCCAGTATAAAAATGTTCGTCATATAATTTCAGGCACAGATTTCTAACTGACATTGCCTAAAATGTGGTGTATCACGTCTGTTTATGATTAGGAAGCAATAACAATCAGTTCTGTGGTCGAGTCCCGGTCAAGCGAGAATATTTTCCTTCATTGGTTTCACTGCTGTTGTTGTGGTCTTCAGTCCTGAGACTGGTTTGATGCAGCTCTCCATGTTACTCTATCCTGTGCAAGCTTCTTCATCTCCCAGTACCTACTGCAACCTACATCCTTCTGAATCTGCTTAGTGTATTCATCTCTTGGTCTCCCTCTACGATTTTTACCCTCCACGCTGCCCTCCAATACTAAATTTGTGATCCCTTGATGCCTCAGAACATGTACTACCAACCGATCCCTTCTTCAGGTCAAGCTGTGCCACAAACTTCTCTTCTCCCCAATCCTATTCAATACTTCCTCATTAGCTATGTGATCTACCCATCTAATCTTCAGCATTCTTCTGTAGCACCACATTTCGAAAGCTTCTATTCTCTTCTTGTCCAAACTATTTATCGTCCATGTTTCACTTCCATACATGGCTACACTCCATACAGATACTTTCAGAAATGACTTCCTGACACTGAAATCTATATTCGATGTTAACAAATTTCTCTTCTTCAGAAACGCTTTCCTTGCCATTGCCAGTCTACATTTTATATCCTCTCTACTTCGACCATCATCAGTTATTTTGCTCCCCAAATAGCATAACTCCTCTACTACCTTAAGTGTCTCATTTCCTTATCTAATTCCCCCAGCATAACCCGACTTAATTCGACTACATTCCATTATCCTCGTTTTGCTTTTGTTGATGTTCATCTTATATTCTCCTTTCAAGACGCTATCCATTCCATTCAACTGCTCTTCCAAGTCCTTTGCTGTCTCTGACAGAATTACAATGTCATCGGCGAACCTCAAAGTTTTTATTTCTTCTCCATGGATTTTAATACCTACTCGGAATTTTTCTTTTGTTTCCTTTACTGCTTGCTCAATATACAGATTGAATAACATCGGGGAGAGGCTACAACCCTGTCTTACTCCCTTGCCAACAACTGCTTCCCTTTCATGTCCCTCGACTCTTATTACTGCCATCTGGTTTGTGTACAAATTGTAAATAGCGTTTCGCTCCATTTATTTTACCCCTGCCACCTTTGGAATTTGAAAGAGAGTATTCCAGTCAACATTGTCAAAAGCTTTCTCTAAGTCTACAAATGCTAGAAACGTAGGTTTGCCTTTCCTTAATCTTTCTTCTAAGATAAGTCGTAACGTCAGTATTGCCTCACGTATTCCAGTATTTCTACGGAATCCAAACTGATCTTCCCCGAGGTCGGCTTCTACCAGTTTTTCCATTCGTCTGTAAGGAATCCGTGTTAGTATTTTGCAGCTGTGGCTTATTAAACTGATTGTTCGGTATTTTTCACATGTGTCAACACCTGCTTTCTTTGGGATAGGAATTATTATATTCTTCTTGAAGTCTGAGGGTATTTCGCCTGTTTCATACATCTTGCTCACCAGATGGTAGAGTTTTCTCAGGACTGGCTCTCCAAAGGCCGTCAGTAGTTCCAATGGAATGTTGTCTACTCCGGGGGCCTTGTTTCGACTCAGGTCTTTCAGTGCTCTGTCAAACTCTTCACGCAGTATCGTATCTCCCATTTCATCTTCATCTACATCCTCTTCCATTTCCATAATATTGTCGTCGAGTACATCGCCCTTCTATAGATCCTCTACATACTCCATCCACCTTTCTGCTTTCCCTTCTTTGCTTAGAACTGGGTTTTCTTCTGAGCTCTTGATGTTCATACAAGTGGTCCTCCTATCTCCAAAGGTCTCTTTAATTTTCCTGAAGACAGTATCTATCTTACCCCTACTGAGATAAGCCTCTACATCTTTACATTTGTCCTCTAGCCATCCCTGCTTAGCCATTTTGCACTTCCTGTAGATGTCATTTTTGAGACGTTTGTATCCCTTTTTGCCTGCTTCATTTACTGCATTTTTATATTTTCTCCTTTCATCAATTAAATTCAATATTTCTTCTGTTACCCAAGGATTTCTACTAGCCCTCGTCTTTTTACCTACTTGATCCTCTGCTGCCTTCACTACTCATCCCTCAAAGCTACCCATTCTTCTTCTACTGTATTTCTTTCCCCCATTCCTGTCAATTGTTCCCTTATGCTCTCCCTGAAACTCTGTACAACCTCTGGTTCTTTCAGTTTATCCAGGTCCCATCTCCTTAAATTCCCACCTTTTTGCAGTTTCTTCAGTTTTAATCTACAGGTCATAACCAATAGATTGTGGTCAGAGTCCACATCTGCCCCTGGAAATGTCTTACAATTTAAAACCTGGTTCCTAAATCTCTGTCTTACCATTATATAATCTATCTGATACCTTTTAGTATCTCCAGGGTTCTTCCATGTATACAACCTTCTTTCATGATTCTTAAACCAAGTGTTAGCTATGATTAAGTTGTGCTCTGTGCAAAATTCTACCAGGCGGCTTCCTCTTTCATTTCTTAGCACCAATCCATATTCACCTACTACTTTTCCTTCTCTCCCTTTTCCTGCTACCGAATTCCAGTCACCCATGACTATTAAATTTTCGTCACCCTTCACTATCTGAATAATTTCTTTTATTTCATCATAAATTTCTTCAATTTCTTCGTCATCTGCAGAGCTAGTTGGCATATAAACTTGTACTACTGTCGTAGGTGTGGGCTTCGTATCTATCTTGGTCACAATAAAGCGTTCACTATGCTGTTTGTAGTAGCTTACCCGCATTCCTATTTTCCTATTCATTATTAAACCTACTCCTGCTTTACCCCTATTTGATTTTGTGTTTATAACCCTGTAGTCACCTGACCAGAAGTCTTGTTCCTCCTGCCACCGAACTTCACTAATTCCCACTATATGTAACTTTAACCTATCCATTTCCCTTTTTAAATTTTCTAACCTACCTGCCCGATTAAGGGATTTGACTACGCTCCGATCCGTAGAACGCCAGTTTTCTTTCTCCTGATAACGACATCCTCTTGTGTAGTCCCCGCCCGGAGATCCGAATGGGGGACTATTTTACCTCCGGAATATTTTACCCAAGAGGACGCCATCATCATTTAATCATACAGTAAAGCTACATGCCATCGGGAAAAATTACGGCCGTAGTTTCCCCTTGCTTTCAGCCGTTCGCAATACCAGCTCAGCAGCGCCGTTTTGGTTATTGTTACAAGGCCAGATCAGTCAATCATCCAGACTGTTGCCCTTGCAACTACTGAAAAGGCTGCTGCTCCTCTTCAGGAACCACACGTTTGTCTGGCCTCTCAACAGATACCCCTCCGTTGTGGTTGCACCTACGGTACGGCTATCTGTATCGCTGAGGCACGCAAGCCTCCCCAGCAACGGCAATGTCCATGGTTCATGGGGGGAGGTTTCACTGCGTAGCTTAACAAAACAGTTAATGTCCTTTATAGTTCAAACATATGAACTACTAGCTGCACATTAATAACTTTCATTTTTAATGCCACTTTGTGTTAAATAACAAGTTCGACAGGTGGTTCTCGAACTGCACATAGCTCAGCGTCCCACTATGAGTACAGTGAAGTTACTAGAGATACATTGTTGATGATGAGGTTTCGAATGAGAACTTGACGCTGTTAATCACGGTCTTTATAACTGGTTAGTTCATTAATCAGTTTTCGCTTATTTAACGACTGTTAATAGGTGATTGGGAAACCTTTTAGATAGGAAGAATATTTAGGGATTATCATAGTGATTTGTGGTCCAGATACTATTGAAAAATCTCTTATTCGCAAAAACACTGTTTTGAGTAAGAATTACGGAATAATTGATATGTTAGAGTTAAGGGCATTTTTTGGTGTCACATAATAGTGGGGGTTAATACTTTACAAACGTTGCTTATTATAATGAATTTGAGTGTACAAGGGTTATGGACTGTCTCAGATGTTCCCCGATATTTGTGTTATCTTGGTATTAATTTAAATCTGGAGTTACTATCATAGAGAGCAGTGATTTCTAGTTGCCACGTGTGGTAACCATTTTGTGTAGCCAAGCGACTGTACCAAAACAGGATTAGATGACGTGAAAGACAGTTAAATTACGTGGACTGGATGCAGTTCAGGCGGAACGCAATTCACGTCATTCAGATAATTTTATGAATGATAGTACATCTTTCAGGCATCTCTTTGAGCAGATGAAAATATTAATCACACCACCAGAGAACACTTATCCACTTATGAAACTAGTTTCAACAGCCGTCCGAATTACATCTGAAATACATCCAAGTAAAACACTTGAAGCAAAGTTATTTGGACTATCTTTTAATGAATTTAACATAGTCACAGAAACGGGTAGATCATACGACTATAAAACTCTTTGGCAATCCATCCAGGGAAACGAAATGGCAGGAGAGTAATCAAATGTCGTTTGGAGATGTGTCTCCTGAACAATTCCTTCTGTACCACAGAGCATTTCTTGAACAGAAATTATTTAGTTCTTCACAGAGAAAGCTACAAATGTCCAGCATGTAGGCAGTATATATGGCTACATGCTGGGCATTTATAGTTCTGTGAAGAAATAAACTATAAACATTACATCAGTACTTACGCCATTTTCAATTACAGCTAGTAGGAGCAGTATTTTTAGACAGGTTAGTACTTCCTAGTACATGTGGCAACAGCAAGCCATTAATGCTTATTTTCTCCTGGGCTTCAGGTCAGGTGCTGGAGTATGGACACGTTGACACAAAAGGGTTAAACTATACTGACACGTGTGGTTCACTTACTGATGCATTTGTGACTATGCAGAAAACATGAGGTAGTAATTTACGTGACGTGTTTGTGGGAAGACGGTTCGACGCAGTGAAGAACCAACCATTACAGTGTTCATATCAAAGTGGCAGTATAAAAATATCTGCACTTACACCCGTTACACGCTCAGTAGTAACACTAAATTAAACTCCGTCCGAAGAGGCCTTGGATGGCCCAACGCTACCGACCAGCCGCTGTGTCATCGTTAGCCCACAGGCGTCACTGGATGTAGATACGGAAGGGCATGGAGTCAGCACACCGCTCTCCCGGCCATTTTGTCAATTTACGAGACTGGAGCCGCTACTTCTCAATCAAGTAGCTGCTCAGTTTGCCTCACAAGGACCGAGTGCACCACCCTTGCCAACAGCGCTCGGCAGACTGGATGGACACCCACCCTATTGTTAGCCCAGTCCGACAGCGCTTAACTTCGGTTATCTGACGGGAACCGGTGTTACCACTGCGGCAAGGCCGTTGGCATCAGCAATGACAGGCCACCGAAAATACACTCCTGGAAATTGAAATAAGAACACCGTGAATTCATTGTCCCAGGAAGGGGAAACTTTATTGACACATTCCTGGGGTCAGATACATCACATGATCACACTGACAGAACCACAGGCACATAGACACAGGCAACAGAGCATGCACAATGTCGGCACTAGTACAGTGTATATCCACCTTTCGCAGCAATGCAGGCTGCTATTCTTCCATGGAGACGATCGTAGAGATGCTGGATGTAGTCCTGTGGAACGGCTTGCCATGCCATTTCCACCTGGCGCCTCAGTTGGACCAGCGTTCGTGCTGGACGTGCAGACCGCGTGAGACGACGCTTCATCCAGTCCCAAACATGCTCAATGGGGGACAGATCCGGAGATCTTGCTGGCCAGGGTAGTTGACTTACACCTTCTAGAGCACGTTGGGTGGCACGGGATACATGCGGACGTGCATTGTCCTGTTGGAACAGCAAGTTCCCTTGCCGGTCTAGGAATGGTAGAACGATGGGTTCGATGACGGTTTGGATGTACCGTGCACTATTCAGTGTCCCCTCGACGATCACCAGTGGTGTACGGCCAGTGCAGGAGATCGCTCCCCACACCATGATGCCGGGTGTTGGCCCTGTGTGCCTCGGTCGTATGCAGTCCTGATTGTGGCGCTCACCTGCACGGCGCCAAACACGCATACGACCATCATTGGCACCAAGGCAGAAGTGACTCTCATCGCTGAAGACGACACGTCTCCATTCGTCCCTCCATTCACGCCTGTCGCGACACCACTGGAGGCGGGCTGCACGATGTTGGGGCGTGAGCGGAAGACGGCCTAACGGTGTGCGGGACCGTAGCCCAGCTTCATGGAGACGGTTGCGAATGGTCCTCGCCGATACCCCAGGAGCAACAGTGTCCCTAATTTGCTGGGAAGTGGCGGTGCAGTCCCCTACGGCACTGCGTAGGATCCTACGGTCTTGGCGTGCATCCGTGCGTCGCTGCGGTCCGGTCCCAGGTCGACGGGCACGTGCACCTTCCGCCGACCACTGGCGACAACATCGATGTACTGTGGAGACCTCACGCCCCACGTGTTGAGCAATTCGGCGGTACGTCCACACGGCCTCCCGCATGCCCACTATACGCCCTCGCTCAAAGTCCGTCAACTGCACATACGGTTCACGTCCACGCTGTCGCGGCATGCTACCAGTATTAAAGACTGCGATAGAGCTCCGTATGCCACGGCAAACTGGCTGACACTGACGGCGGCGGTGCACAAATGCTGCGCAGCTAGCGCCATTCGACGGCCAACACCGCGGTTCCTGGTGTGTCCGCTGTGCCGTGCGTGTGATCATTGCTTGTACAGCGCTCTCGCAGTGTCCGGAGCAAGTATGGTGGGTCTGACACACCGGTGTCAATGTGTTCTTTTTTCCATTTCCAGGAGTGTATATGCAGAACGAATAAATATATCGGGGTGAGGATTTCACCAAGTTATAACGGACAATATGTTGAATATCTTGACTATCTTACGTAACTTTGTCGTTTGTAGTCGCCGAATAGCGATTCCGCCGGCCGGGGTAACCGAGCGGTTCTAGGCGCTACAGTCTGGAACCGCGCGACCGCTACGGTCGCAGGTTCGAATCCTTCCTCGGTCATGGATGTGTGTGATGTCCTTACGTTAGTTAGGTTTAAGTAGTTCTAAGTTCTAGGGGACTGATGACCTCAGAAGATAAGTCCCATAGTGCTCAGAGCCATTTGAACCATTTGAATAGCGACACCGATATTTTTTCTAACAAAAATTAATACTTTTTCTGTGACATTTGTAAGAAGCTCCTATGTGAACTGCAGTAACATAATATATATGTCGCTTGATAATATACTGTGGAGATTACAACACGGTGAACCACTTACCCCCCATGACTAGAAGATGTTCCACAATCGTCTGCCCCCCCTGTACCAAATGTGAGCGAACATGTAACTCAGGTACAGTTCACGTGTTTATTATAGCGCCTATCATACCAACTGCTCATAATGTTGACACCGAGTGTAGCTACAAGCTGTCAGTTGATTCTGGAGAAACAATACCGCACGTAGAATTTCATCTCGAGTAAACTGCAGCAGAGGTACGTGTTATAAAGCATTGCAACGCCTTCGGGAAATAAGGTCTCATTGCCCTTGATGGCCACGGCGCAGTTGTTGCTTTAACAATGCATACAAGGCAGCGATGAACTCCTCCTGCAGTAAACCTGCGTCTACACTGCCCCACCCCATGCGCGAAAAACACAGTCGAAGCCGATTTGGGCCACTGACAAGGGGTTTGAGACATGCACTGCCTTCGTCATTCGACTGGAACAGTTCTTCTTGCCCTCAAGTGTCCACGGTTCCAGTGGACACCACGCTTATGTTTTTCTTTTTTCTGGTGCTTTTCCTCTAGTGCCGTCTAGTCCCTCAACTCTGAGGTCACAAGTCACCCTCAATTTTCTGTTCTATCAACTCTAATTCTATTAGACTTCCGGTAGTCATCACCACAATACTCCCTATCTGCCAACTTCCATGTCCTCCTGGTCTCTTCAGCAGCCCTTCCTCTTCCTACTTCCTGACCACTAATGACACTATCACTAATGGCTGAGGCTATTTGCACCCTCCTGATGTTCACTGGGCTGCCAACATCTAAAATAACTCGTCAGCTCCATGCCAACATCCCAATAGCCCGTCAGATTTTGACTGAGACTTTCTGCACCCTGCCTGTATCCCAGTGTACAGCCACCTGTCGACGCTGGCCCTGTTGACACCATTCCTATCGACACTGGCACTGTCGCCACTGTCGCCACTGTCGCCATCACCAATGGCTCTCTCAAGATGGCCCTGTTCATGCAAGACTGATTGCAACCAGCCCTGTTTACACCAGCCACGCTGATGCCAGCCCTGTTGACCCAGCCCCATTTCCGGTAGTTCCTTCACCATGATCCCCATTACTGCCAGCCCCGTCGCCTCCAACCCCATTGATTCTAGCCATCTTGTCACCGGCCATCATGATGCCAGCCCCTTTGCTGCGACCATCCCTCATTCCTACCGTTTAGTTTTCTTCCACTCCTTCTGAGTCGCTGTCAGTCTCTTTGCCAAGAGCCGACACGCATTTCAATAACTACTTGGGGACTGATGACCATAGATGTTAAGTCCCATAGTGCTCAGAGCCATTTTTGAGCCAATAACTACTTCTCCATCCAAGGGTGGCTTTGCTCAGTTCCCAGCTGACTCATCTGTAACTGGTATGTCGCCTCCTGCTGTATCGCCCTTGCTAGAGCCATCACTCATGTGCATCACTGGTGCTCCATTCCCATCCCTCAGTCGTTTCATTGTCCCTCACACTGGGCAGGCAGTGGGGTTCTCACAGCGGTTCCACTGCAACAGCCTGGATCATGCCAAACGAAATCGTCATTGCTACCTTCTGGTAGCTGGCTTTTCTTTCCTCAATGATGAAAATGACTCTTCCATTTTTTCAGGTTCCTGACAGTGATCAACAACATCCAGCCACCTACCTCTAGCCATCTGCCACTGGGTCCACACAACCTCCGAAATGACCACATATCCCAGTGTCCACATCACTGATCCCAGGAAGCCTTCTCCCTGCAGTGATCGCATCACCCGTGACGTGGCTTTGACACATATCCTCGATGGCGGACTATGGTGTATCTGCCGGTTACCAAACAAACAAATATTAACTGCGTAATGCAGGCTGCCGCTTCTCCAGACCCTACTGACGCTTCTGTGGTAGAGTGCAGGATCGCAGTGTGACAATAACACAAGTACATCAACTTGTCGTCAACCATATCTCCTGCAGCTGTCATTGCAACACATGGCTGTATCTTCAGCGCTGCAGCCGTGAGAATCGCCACATTTACCACTGCGATCGTGGGCACTGATTTGTCCTCTGCAGATCTCAAACCCACCAAAGGTCGTATCAGTATCCGTCCACCACACAGCTACACCGTATGCTACCGACCCACTCTGCATCAGGAGTCGCTCTGGGCTCACAGCTGACAACATCCTGCGTTCAAATGGAGGTCGCTTTCTACCCAGCACAGCAGTTTGCTATGAGCCTCATCCGAGTGTTGGCTCCGAGTTTCGTCCAAGTTATCTGTGCTGCATTTTACATGAGCTGCACCTGGGATCCATCAGTCAGCATTCAACTCACCCTTGCCCCAAGATTATGCTTGCTGCGCCCACAGTCCAACTGACAGAGCTTATTACTACACATCATCTGCAGTAGCGACGTTTCTATTACCACCCACGAGCTTCTAACTCGTCAGGATCCCTCTTCTGATTATCCTCAAGCATTACTCTCCACCGATTACGGCCAGATGAAACCTAACAGTACAAGGTCAGTGACTTGTCTTTTCGTTTTGACCCAGATAGCGCGGATTCATATCTGAAAAACTGTCTTTTGGTGTTCAGTTTATAAGACCAAATAAAATTAACTTATTTTTGCTACCTGGTACATATAAACTGTCGTGGCTCTCTCGGCCATAAAACGAAAGGTACTCACATACAAACCACGGAGCAGACCCAACCCTTCTTTAATTCCTTGCCGTGAAGTTTAGAGGCTCTGACTGCTGCATGTTAAGGTGTCACACTGTACAGAATTCTCGAACGGGAAGATTATATGTAGATATCAATAACAATCATTTGTGTCATGCACCAATCTATAGCATATTTAATTTTTCATTTGCGCAGGAACAGCTTGTTGACATAATTTTCATAAATCATAGAATCACTTTTAATTTGTTGTTTATCATATATAAATCGAAAGTACAAACTAATCGTCACTCATATAACACATTTAGTATTTACGTTAGCACTTCTAACACTTTCTAGCCAATTACAGCTGATCCATAAGCTCACACTAGCGTGAACCACACTGACAAAGAAAGAACTCGCAGCACCAGGAAGAAGTTAAACGACACTAACTAAATTTGGTACGTGAGTTTCTACATCTGAAAGATGATGCCCATTGAAATTTCGTGCCAATCGCATAAGAGTGGTCCTAGTAGTGCTAAAATAAGCATGAAAATCAAGTTTGCTTTGAATACATGTCGTAACGGTCGTGAGCGGTAGTTTCCTGTGAGACGGGACCTGGTGAGTTGAATTTGTCAAGGACGTCTTTAAGGTGGCAAAGACGCCATTATGAACACCTCACTGAGTTTGAACGAAGTCGTATAGTAGGGCTATGAGAAGTTGGATGTTCCTTCTGCAACACTGCAGAAAGACTTGGCTGAAAAAATGGCTCTGAGCACTATGGGACTTAACATCTGAGGTCATCAGTGCCCTATAACTTAGAACTAATTCAACCTAACTAACCTAAGGACATCACACACGTCCATGCCCGAGGCAGGATTCGAACCTGCGACCATAGCAGTCGCGCGGTTTCGGACTGAAGCGCCTAGAACCGCTTGGCCACCGAGGCCAGCATTTGGCAGAAACGTAACCACTGTACATGACTGCTGCCATCGGTAGTCTCGAGAATGTACGGTTCCAGGAAGACTGGACTCTGGACGGCGACGTTGCACTACGGAGAGGGGGGACCATCGTGTTCGATATATTGTTCTGGTCCATCGTACAGCATCCGCAGCAGCCATTTGAGCATCATTTGATACCACAGCGACACAACGAACTGTTACAAATCGGTTACTTCACGGACATCTTTTAGCCAGACGCCCCGTAGCCTGCATTCCACTGACATCAAACCACTGCCATTTGTGATTTCGGTGGTGTGAATCTCATTGGAGGATAGGGTGGAGGTCTGTTGTGTTATCTGATGACAGTCGGTTCTGCCTCGCTGCCAATGATGGGCGAGCGTTGGTTAGATAGAGGCCAGTTGAGGACATGCAACCAACCTGTCTGCATGCTAGACACAATGGACCCACATACGGCGTTATGGTCTGGGGCGCAATTTCATATGACATCAGGAGCACTCTTGTGAGAATCCCATACACCCTGAATGCAAATTTGTGCGACAGTCCGGTGATTCGACCTGTTCTGCTGCCATTCATGAACAGCATTCCACGGGGTGTTTTCCAGGAGGATACCACTCGCCCACATACTGCTGTTCTAACCCAACACGCTCTACAGAGTGTCGATATATTGCCTTGGTCTGCTCGATTACCGGATCTATCTCCTATCGAAAAGATGTGGAACATCATCGGACGCCAACTCCAGCGTCATCTACAATCAGCATTAACCGCCCCTTTATTGACCGACTAATTGCCACAGGCATTGAACTGCATCACACAAACTGATATCCGCCATCTGCAGAACACAATGCATGCTCATTTGTCTGCTTGCATTCAACATTATGGTGGTTACACCAGTTATTAATGTGCCAGCATTCCATATTTACAATGGCTTATCTCGCATTTACATTAACCTTTGATCTTAGGATATGAATCACGTAAATATATTACCCAGACATAAATTTTATTTCTCTGAAGTTACTATTTTTTGATGTTGTGATTTTTTTCGACATTGCATTTGTCCCAAGAAGGAAGGCAGTTAGGAATGATTAAAGGTTGTCACTCGGAACTCTGGAGCTGAGCTTAAGCCATCATGCAAGTCCTGCCGAGTTGGCTCTTCTCGTCAACATGTAGTTTCCCAGCTCACTTGGATCGCTAGCTGCCGGATCAGCCCGTCCCTTCTACTAAGTTATGCACTGCATCCGTCTAGAAATACTGTACTTACCCTCCTCTACTGTTAAAACGAGTAACTATGCTGGGGAGTTATCAGCAATTTCCTTGCATTGTCGATGTTTCGTCCTTCAGTGTATTGCTAGTTCATCCAATCTTTGTTACCTCCAAGTAGTTATAGAATCCATATTTTTTATCACTACACGAGTATATATGAGATCAGTATAAATACCGAGCATCGTTACTTTGGCTAGAGTATTGTAATCATACTTGGTGTCTCGCAAATACCACAGGTCAAACATTCATTACCTGAAATAAAGGCATTGTCGTCATGTAAGTTGAAATCGCTGATAATCACAAGGGAAACCCTGTTGCTCACTAGAAATTACGACGTGTTCAATATCACATTGCCATATTTTCTCTCTTTATGTTTTAGGACGTTGCTGACACACACAAGGTGCACGTTGTACAGTAGAAGAACTGCAGAGGTTAATACTGCGTGCAGGGCAGTGGGATGATGAGCACGCGGGCTGTTGGTGTGGACTTCTGGAGGCTGCCTGCTAGGCTGCGGGACAGACGAGCTAGCTCGTCACCCATGTAGGTCAGCGAGTGACACACAGCTTGCGTACACTGAGATCTGCGCCATTCACGACAATAAACAACAAACCAAGCCCGAAGCCACAATTGTAAACATGGTACGCTGGATAATACCAACGCCACCTAGACAAGAATATGTTACATTGGTCACGTAATTTGGCAGTGAAGTCACGTGCTGTAACCTGATGCTAGTGGTGCCAGATGTCCCGATTTTACTTATGGGGCGTAATGATCAGTCCCACGTAATACCAACACATGATGCCAAAAATTTCGACTTTGTTTATTGCTAACGATTCAAAAATGATGTATATTTCGTTATCTTTCTTTTTTGCGGAAATGATTTTCGCCACAGACTCTAGAAATTATTGGTTTCACAGTTTTAGTTTTGGCCGGTGGGCCATTTTCAAGCGATACTCAAAAGGATTTTACTTCAGTATATGTCAGACTTTAAAATATAAGAGCAGCAGAGACGAATGGGAAACTGGTCTACCGAAAATACTGACTGCCAAAAGGAAAGTCAGCTGCCATACGAAACCCTGACAGAGGGCCGGCGCCTAGGAACGACACTCAGAAATGGCAGAGATGGTCAGCTGCTTGTGTTCTACTGTCGTGAGCATCTATGGAAGGAGGATGAAGAACGGTGTAACTGCGAGTAGGCGACAAAGTGTTCGACATACACGTATCATCACAGAATATGGAGGCTGAAGCCTTTCCCGATCTGTAAAGCAGAACAGGAGGCCATCTCTGATGAACTGACGACAGAGAACAACGATGGTGGAAGCATATGTGTTTCGCAGATCACTGTTCAGCGCACATCGGTGAATATGTGGCCCCACAGCAAGGACTCATGTTGATGCAGTGACATCACGATTAAATTGGGTGTGGGATTCTCAAGAGTGGACCGTGAATCAGTGGAAACGTGTCATCTGATAGGGTGAATCATGTTTGTCGTTATACCAGGCCGGCCGCCTAGGGATACGGCGCCATCCAAGCGAACGGCTAATCGAAACAGGCTCCGCTCTATGCATGCTGGCCGGTGGAGGCAGTATTATTTTATGGAAGATATTCAACTTGGTTTGTTGGGACCTGTGGAAGTAGCCGCATGCATCACGACAGCTGTGAACTACGTGAACGTAGTTGTGGGCCACTTGAAGCTGTTCGTCCCCGGTGCCTTGTTGGACGGTAATCACTACCCCAGAAGGATAATTGTCGGTGTCACAAGGCACATTGGTTTATGGAGCGTGATAATGAACTCAAACTGACGTCTTGGCCACCAAATTCGCGTACTCTGAATATCTGGGGTACTATCAAACGACAACTACACAACGACAAACAACAGGCACATAATTTTAGGGACTGCGTGACCTGTGTGTAGACATGTAGCGCTACATATCAAATGAACGCTAGGCAGAGGTGTTGTATTGCGTTCGAAAGGGGAACCTCTGGGCTCAGAAATTATTCTTTAGTCAAAACAGTCGAGAGTTAAAACAACAAAGCTTATTGTATTTTGTGCCACAAATATTTTAGTATTGTCCATGGGGAGAAAAACGACACTTAAACGCTCAGAGAGTACGAATCTCACAGTAAAAATGTAGCCAGCGCGTAAGTGACAGATTATTTTTAACAAAATTGAGCAGAAGTGGAAAGTTATGTCAAGATAAGAGGAAAAAGTTCTTGAACTTGACTTAGGCAAGACTAATCATAAAACAATACACATCTTGCCTTCAGATTTTTGTATCTTCAGACGTAGCTAGAATATGTACTGTTTGAGGACTCGGAAATTTCCGAAAACATGACTCTCGGGAGCACATAACCAAGTGGCTCTGCTCATAAATTCTTGGTCCATGTTTTGTTCAAGGAATGATTTAATGTCTTCGATATTGTACATTTAATTTTGTTTCAACAAATTCTTCAAACCACGGTGCAGCAAAAACGCTTCCATCGGTTGCACGATATTATACTCCACACTGTAATCTGAAAACGTCGGGATTCGATTTTTACATGGTTTTTGATGAGGAGCTCCAGGCATCTACAATAACATAATTTCAAACCTTAAAGAACAAAATACGGATTTAAGGTAGGCCTATTTAACTATTTTTCCTGCAGAAAATGTTAGTTTTAAATTCTGATACCTTAATTCAGTCTTTCGGTTACTATACAATAAGAACAAAAGTATTATTCCAGTTTTAATGTCAGGCTCATCTATTACATAATTCGAGCAACAAAACTGCTCTTGGAAACACTTCATATTAGCTAGAGAATTTGTTAGTAAAACTACACGTCTATTTTTTATACTATTAAGCGTCTATTGATGTGTGTGGAAGTTCAAATTTGATTCGCGGTACACGTTTCAGAAGTGAGAGTACAGTATATTTCTGGTCTTTTCTTAACATTGTCATGTCCATTTTCTGAAAATATTGTGCATAACGCATGTAGCAGATAGCAAAACTAGCCACACCTGCACAAACTGCACCTACAGGCCCTCGCAAACTGGGTATCTACTGTACTCTGATGTCATCCTAAATGTCCTTCGTATCACTCCTAACCAACGCCTGTTATCAGTCACAGAGCAAAAAACTGAACTGTCTGACGCAGTGCAGAAGGTATAATATATAAACACTTTTGTAGGATACACTTATACCTAAAAGTCATGAGCTTTGAAGGAATTTTGTGAGATTAACGAGCAGACTACCGGAGTTCCCTTAAGTTGGTGGTAAACGTCAGCGTTTTTTTAATAACTACTGTGAAACGGAAAATGATAGAGACCATAAATGAATAAATGGCATATAATTGAAAGCCAGGTATTTCGAAAGGTCAAATTTTAAACAGAGAAATTAAAAAAACCACATGTAGTTTGGGGTATAGTACCATGAGTGCAAAATGAGTAGTTTTTACTTTCAATGTCATGTTTTTTTATGGTATAAACACTTCTGGCGACCCTTACATTTTACACTTATCAGAGATTATTTGAAACGTACCTCATGTTATTACTTTGTCGCAGTCTTCTGCGTAAAACTGATAGTTTTCAAAACTAGATAAAAACCTTTTATTATTATTATACGTATGTAGGGTACTTTGTGTGTGACTGTCACTTGCCCTTGCTACTGCGAATAGTAGCGTGTGGTGGTCTGCTCACGGACAATTCAAGGCTACTTTCTAATTACACCAGCTAACCTAGCCACAATAATGGCATAATAACAACATGATGACGTGTTGCAACGCCCCCTGAGGCCGCTGCATCACCCACCCCCTGCCGTGACGTTACACGATGACCCAACTGAGAACCGCTTTTGCGAATCTTGTATTATGCAAAAAATTAAATTTTACAGGAAACACATTTACTTAATTAACAAGCAAAGTTTATACGGATTTTTTTTTACGATTACCAAATTTCGTGCGATTCTGAATGTGTTTCAAGATAGCCTTCGCATATACATAAAATTATTGATAGTTTATTAACTGCTGCGAGTAGGAAAATAGTTTTCTTGAAACACGCTTTATGCTCAAACTAGATCAGCGACTCCTGAATATAAAATGCATGCCGTTTACATTAAAGTTTTGAAACAATATTTTATTTTTATCTTCTACTCAACTTCAGGGCACTCTTCATCTTCATGAATTCTCTGTGAGTTGTCATGACCTTCATATTCCTCACCACTTGGAGAGAGTACGTAGTTGCAGAAACTTGCTGCATTCTTAGGAATGATAAGGAAACGCATTAGCTTCATACATTCTTCTTCTTTTCGGCAGTCATGTGATTTATCTCAGGCCTTGAACGAAGGAATGCCCTTCTTCAAGACATCACAACATACTTCTGATTCAGGGAACATTGAATCCTACCATTGGCTTGTCTGTAAGTTATTGCTCGTACATCCATCATTTAGGAAACCAAGTATTTCTTTAGCAACACATTTGAAGTCTCTACATACCAAAACCTTTTCAAATTCGGCTAGACTATTCCTGCATTCACAAGGTGTTGTGATATCTTCTTTCTTCCGATATTCCTTCTCAACTCTAGCGAATATACGATCCGGTGGCATGTAACTCTGTACTTGAGTAAGAAAATAGTAGCTAAGTTCAGAGAACAATGTAGTGCACACCATAAAATATGCCAGGATACAGGGCATTATGTAATTCCTGTTCTGCCTAGTGCTCGAGACTGAAAGAAGCCTCTCTTACCAATATCTCTAGCCCTCTCTTCCGAAAAATGTAGGCGAAAGTGTTGTACTGCAGGTATAATTTCATTTGAACCTCTAGCAGCTTCTGTTTCACACCACGTATATTTATAAACGTCATTAATACCTTTTCTGATTCGTGTATCACCACAGTCAGGTTAGAGAACCATACCCGTCGTGTGTAAACGACTTCTCCAAAGGAGAGGTTAGGCAGAGGTCCATATTGTTGCATGTCAAAGACAACTTTTGCAGGGTGTTCAGGGTATTTGTTCATGATGCTGTTGAACTTCTTTGCACGGGCTATACGCAAGAGCTGATTAGCTTTACACGCATCCTGGCATTTCTCGGTTTCTGCGAACTTTGTTTTCAGTTCAAGCACCTTGGATGCTACAGGTGTTACTGTGAGTGTTACCAAACGCGAGATTTAAAATTATTATAAAACAATGCCTTCAATTTTGACACAAAGCTGCTTTTATTGACCACTTGACTTTGTTCTTTGCAAAAATTTCCCAAACTTTATTTACATTTAATGTTGGGAGAAATATGACCTCATTTTCCCTCTGATCTAATGACACTCTCTACACTTACACATCAGAATGTGCTCTTTCACTTGTTGGGGCATAACTATGTCGGCTTGAGATTATTTTGAGCCACCTCTTCACTCTTATAGTGCAGTCCAATGTTCCAGATAGTACCGAGCCATCCGGGCTAAACGATCCTGCAATACACCAGCAATTTTTTTAAATATAGCAGCACAAACTTGGAATCCATTTCGAAATTTTATCTTATATTTGATAGACACTGACGTAGAAACCTTAGCTTCAGTGCAGTCTACAAAATGTCTAGCTGGAGATGAGATATCCATACATGTACGACAAAAGAAATGCATCTTGCTTGCTCTTATCTTCTGAAGAATATAATAGATTCCCGAAATATGATAAAGTCAGCATAAGAGAGTTTCCTGCCTGACAGTCTTTTATTTCCATGGTTGCTTACCTCACACTTTTCAGCATACCAGCATTTAATATCAGGCGCTACATTTTGCTTTGAATATCGAGATGATTTTACTTTGGAGATGTTTGATTGCTTCGGTACTCTTCTACAACCACCACGTGTTTCACTCGCAAGGATATTATATTTATCGTCACCTGCATATTCACAATTTAACACAAGTTTAGACTTCTACAATTAACTTTCATGACATGGCGGAACTGGCCACCACCTCACATGACAGCTATTATCAATAAACGTAGTTTAATACTGCCATTGCAAACTGAACAGCCACGTGGCGCTGAGGCTATTGGGAACTCCCATCCACCACCTCGCCTAGTGTCAGCTTAGTTGGCACGCACAGTAATAGGCCCCGCCATTTACCGCCGAACAAAGCAGTTATGCCATGAGTGACGTCACACAGTTAGAAAAATTCTTGTTCTGACATCTATCACACATTAAAGAAATTATGGGAAAACACAGCAATACCTCTAACGTCTTTGTCAGACTAAGTAACATAAAGCGAGTTGTGAAAAGAATCTCACATACGCATGAGACGAGTTTTGCACAAACAGGCTGCATTCTCTGTTCTATAAGTGTGGAATAAAGCAAGTTCCGCTGCATAGGCCTATAGAGGAAGCTGAACAGTATGTATTAAGGGAAAAAAAACAATTTTCCAAAGCGAGTTATATGAAAATGAACCTCAACTATTCTGTGTCCTGAGATCTCTGGATCTTCGGATGTGTTGGTTCGATTCCCTGCATGTATAATCATCTTGATGCTGTCCCTTGCATCCTGAGATGTTTGCCATGACTTCATCAGATAATTACGTATGATCTTATCACACAATTACGCTGTTCCTTGGGTCATAGTCCCTGGATCCTAAGATGTATGTCACAATAGCATTTAATAATTACGTTGTCCCCTGGACCATAACCCATGACTCTGTTCTCTGGATACGCTTCAGCTTGTTTCAGATGAATGTCATAATTTCATTGGACACTTACGCTGCAGATGTGTGTACTAAAGTATTTCGGTTCGATCTGTTATGCAGTTATGATTTTACCAGATAGAAGCATTGAAGAACTCAATATTAATTAGGTATGACTTTATCAGACAATTACGCTACCCCCTAGATCTGAACCTTGTTTCCTAATGTATACGCAGCATGCTCTAGATGTGTCTCACGCAGTTACGTTATTGCACTTCCCCTATAGCGAGGCGTATTTCATCAGACAACTCCTATTCAGTAATACATCTTTCTCAAAGCTCTGATATTATTATAATAACCTCTTTGTGTTGTCAACACCTGTCGATACCATCAATAGTCATAAGCGACCAACAAGTTCGTTTCAATCGTTGTAATATTTATATTGCCCACATAGACTGTTCATTTTCATACGCAGATTGTCAATACTGGGACTGTTAATATCATGTCCAGCATCTTTAGTATCACTTGTTTTGCATTCAACACTAGGCACAGAAATTTTCATTTTCTGACCGAATCGTTGTGGTGTCATGAAATTTATTTCATATCTATGAGTGGCCTTGCTCAATGAAAAAGCAGCCATTACTTCTTTTGACTCTTCACTGTATGTTTTATGGTATTTTGCATTTTGCTTTCTTTTTATAGTTTCTCACTGTACATTCACAGTTAAAGAAAAATAAGAAACTGTAACAATTGGCCTCATACATAGATATTTTATATAAGGGTGTCACAATCGTCAAAAGAAATTGAAAAATGTGCCCCTCCTAAAAATGAAAACTGTTAAGTTTGTAACAAATCAGTCCATGTTATTGCAAGATACAGCTCTGAAATGTAACAAATTCTCCGTCGGAACAGTTCTATCATACGAAAATACTCTTTGTAACCAAATCTCCCTCTTAAATGTTTTACGGATTGCAACATGTAGACTAAATAGGTGGTAACCATATGTGTAAAAGCATTACTCTATGATATTGTAAGTTATATATGTGAATATAGCATACAAGATGATTTAGATCAATGTGTAAATGAATGAATGCGCGCAGTACTGAAGTCTGCTAACATAATCCATATACGTATTAAAGCTGTAAACATGGAATTGCTGGCAAAGCGTCGAAATATGTAGTTAAAACTAGGTAGTTGAAAGAAAGACAACCCTCGTTTGTTACCCGTATGAACGTCATACATGCAGAATTTGTAGCGTATAAAAGCCCACTATTTCAACAATACTGTAGGGATGCAAGACAGGATGAAACAATAAGAAATATTTTAACAACATATTTTTATTTTCTGCATGTAAAACAACGTTGATAAACAAAGTTATTTGCAAAATTAATTGGTCTTTTATTGAAACAGTTAAAATAGTAATATGACCAGCAGCAGGAAACATACATATTATGAAGGGATAGATAACCATGATTAACAGCTCGTACTATGATGCTTCGCATTATTACACTTATTCTGCTCTACCAATGTGTGAGCAGTAGGAATGGCAGTCTCGCAGCACAGTATTGCTTTACATTTGACAGAAAAGTACTAAGGGTTCCATAAAATCTTCTTGATTCCAAACAGGTTTGCACGCGTTTATGGCTGCGGAGATTGTGACACTCCTGTACACGTCTTGAGAGAGGACGGTAACGCCAGACATCTTGAACAGCTATGGTGCGACCATTCAGTTGTTGCTGGCAAGAAAAATACACACATTAGTACACAAATTTTTTCTGGTTAAAAATTGTTATAACGTTGCAAGGAGTATTACTGATCCCGAGATGCTGAAGGGCCGTAGAAGTGTGTAGAAGGAGGTACCAACCATTGCGAACATGTCGAGGTGTAAGCTGTATCCAAGCCCCCTCCTCCTGAGACGATGAATGACGCTTTGGAAGCTGCGACCATCTGTACATCACTGTGAATAAATCATAAGTGTCGTATTTTTTAAAATCTTTATAACGTTACAAGGAGTACTACTTCACTAGATGGGATGAACCTGAAACATAAATAAATAAATAATACAAGCGTACAAAAATTCTTGACGAATACGTACTGAATACATCGTCAATAGTGGACCGTACTGATGTGATCTTTGTAAATATGCTTCATATTCGTGTTGTTCTGTTTGAAAACGAAAATTGGTTCAAACTGTGACGAATCACTTGTGTAGATATTTTTGATTATGTCTGCGAAATGTAAGAAAAAATGTATATTTTTATGTTTGTCAAAGAAAAAGTAATTCCTTACATAGTCGGTTTTTCACAAGTAACGTCACCACATATAAAAACCGAGTTTGGCTTCACCTCGTCTAATGGTTCTACTGACACATCGTCGCTTAACTGTTTGAATGTTAAACGATCAATTCCGCTCACTATTTATTTAATATTTGATGATTTTGGCTGGAACGAAGTTTTAGAAAATACGTAAATTGGGAGAGGGTACTTCTTCCACGTTGACATTTGCGGAACAGTTGTTTACATTACTTTGTACAAGGTTTTCTAATGAATCATAAACACGCTTCATGTATTTATTTATTTCGATGATTTGTTCCTATCGCAGGATAGATGTATTCCTATAAATAAGGTTTCAGTTCAGTTACAGAGTTCTGTATGTACCACACATTCATGGCGTAACACACGAATGCCCAACACCTGTCGTAATATTTAGAAATATGCTATTCACCTGGCCGAAATTCACAGCGTGCCACTTCTCCCACATTTTACAACATCTTCTTAAATACGTTACTTGTTCGGCTCATTACTGTTTAAATCGTATATAGCGGTGTACAGTAGAACACTTTCAGCAAGCTCTGCAGATGTTGTCAGCATGTATTCCACGATATTGCCTCTATTGAACAAGAATAACTATAAAAATCGTTATTTCACAGTTATATAAAGAATTTTAACCGACTGTGTATCAGTTACAGGAGTGATAGGAAGTGCTTTTTATGTGAAAGTTATGACGGATGACCTCCTAACCATATTTTTATTCAGTTGTACTTCTTTATAGTTGTAATAAATGAGTTGAAATTATTGGGAAATATCAGTGAACAGCATTCTAGCGCTTTCGCTTATGACAGGCCGTCTTGAGTTGGGGGCACTAAGTTCCTACTTTTGCGATGGATGGTTTTCATGACACGTCGTAAACATCCAGTCAGGACATCTTACCTAACTTCACATTTGTGAGTAGGTTTTCCGTTTATGATGAAAGTTTGCAGAACGCCGTAACTAGCAACAAGTTAAGAAAAACATTGTCACTGCAAATTTTTTTCTGTAACACTTAGCAACTGTACTACGCTACAATTTCAAAAGTATACAGCACCCATAATGGCTTCACATACTATTACGACAGTGTGGTTTGCAGAAAAACGAGCAATTACCCATCATTTCATTAAATGGCAGTATGTCTACCGTGCTGCACGTACCGGGCCATGGGAACAATAAACACGTGATAGATTTAGATTTAATAAACGTATTGAGTGTGTAGGTCCGGTGTGGCCGCGTGGTTCTAGGTGCTTCAGTCTGGAACCGCGTGACGGCTACGGTCGCAGGTTCGAATCCTGCCTCGGGCATGGATGTGTGTGATGTCCTTAGGTTAGTTAGATTTAAGTAGTTCTAAGTTCAAGGGGACTGATGACCATAGATGTTAAGTCCCATAGTGCTCAGAGCCATTTGAACCATTTTGAAAATCTTAATAGCAGGAGGTTGAACGAAATGACTCTGAAGGTGTAATTCCAAACCACAACTGCCTAACGGAAAAGACAAGGAAATATGAAACACCAAAGAACCATATAGTGAGGCCATATCATAGTTGTATGTATCCTTCATATTACGAGATGCTACTCATATTACTGTCGAAATTGTTTCAATAAAAGACAAATATATATCGCAAATAAATTTGTTTATAAACGTGTTTCACATGCTGAAAATAATAATATGTTCTTAACATATTTCTTATTTTTTCATTCTGCTTTACATTCCCACAATATTGCTTATATAACTGGTTTTTATACACTATACATTCTCCTTATATGGGATTCATATAGGTAGGAAACGAGAGTTGCCTTACTTTCAACTACCTAGTTTCAACTACTTTTCTAGGTAATCCAATTACCTACTTCCCATACAAGCAGAACATCTTAAATAGGAGCCGTTTTTGGATTTTTGGCAAGGTACAGAGGATTTAAAATCAAATATTCTTATACAAAATCTTTACTAGTTTCTACATATATCTCTACAAACAGAAAATAACCCTTCCTTTTTTGTTTCGTGTGGTTTCAATAACATCAACCTTAATTTTTATCTTATAATTTAAATTTACTTTGGACTCTTCTAATTTTTTCTCCAACCAGTAATTTTACAGGTACAGGGGAGGTATGTTCTCAGATTCTAATGCGTATATAATTCGTTTCCTGTAAACTATCTCTTTTGTGGCTTTATCAATTTGCTCTGTTCCTTCCAGCAGTTCTTCAGGACGACAGTAGTCGGTGACTTCAATAGCACTGGTAAGTGGCCATATCTTTGAGTCCTGAATACGTATACTACCTTAAGGGATACACGAATTTTTTTATAAAGCTCTACTCTCCCCTGGTTCTATTTATTAAGGATGGTTACATTCTATTTATGTGTGCAGGACTGGATGTTGTACACCTAGCAACAGAGTTGCCATTTTCAGAGCTTAAAACGAACGGAACAACAACAGAAGAGCTGACAACGTACACTCAGGAGGATGTGAAACGTTATAACAATAGTATTATACAAGGAATAAGAGGTAAGATTAAAATTACCGAATCCTCTTGTCTAGAAGAAGTGCTGGAAGCAACAGAGCTAATTTTTAAAGCCATAAAAGATGTAGCTTACAGGAAAAAGTTAGATATTTATTGGAAGATGAGAACATACTTTCTTTGTACCTGTCAAATTACTGGCTGGAGAACAAATTAGAAGGTTCTAACGTACCTTTAAACTATAAGAGAAAATTAAGGTGAGTGTTATCAAAGCCAGACATAACAAAAAAAGAAAACGTCGTTTTCTGTGTGTAAATACATGTGTAGAAACTACTAAAGATTTTGTATGAGCATTATTGTTTTCAGATTCTCTCTACTCTGCCAACAATCCAAAAAAGACTTCTGTTAAGGATGATCTCCATGTGTGGAAGGTAGGTAGTGGGATGATCCTGAGAAACAGTTGAAACTGGAAAGCAAGGCAACCTTCATTTCTTAGCCATATGAGGTACATATAAACATGTTACATACATCTCAGGATTCAAGGTTCAGATCTAGGGAGTAGCATAACAGTCTGATAATGCCATATGTAATTAATATTGTGTTCATACAAATGAGAAAAGGAAGTGTCGCTACGCTTTCGGCTACCTAGTTTCGGCCAGTTTTCACTCAACTACCCACTGTCTGCCCATCTGAAATACGTGCACATAGATTACTGTAAATAAGAAAATTCTTAGGCTTTTTTTTAGGTTAGTGAATAAGAGAAACTCTTACAGCTAGGAAAAGGGAGTTGCCAGCATCGTTAGAAATTACAACTAAAAAAAAAATCGTACTATGGCGACTCCCTTTTCTTACCTATATGATTTTCTCTTATTCGCTAACTTAATAAATATTCTAATAATTTTTCTTCAGCGCTCATTTAACTTTAGGACTCTGTATCTCACAATGAACAAAAATGGACTTGTACCAATACTGAAATAAGCCCTTCATATGTCGTAAGCGTAATTTTCTGGTAAAATCACAACTGCGTAACAGATCGAACCGAAAGATTCTTGTACACACATCTGATGCTCAATTGTCAGATGAATTTATGGCATATATCTAAAGCATGTTGAAGCGTCGCCAGATCACAGAGTCATGGGTTGAGGTCAGGGGCAGCGTAATTGTCTGACAGAGTTTTGACATACATCTCAGGTTTCCGGGACCAGGAACAAGGGAGCAGCGTAATTGCTTGATAAAATCATACGTGATTATGTGATGAAATGATGTACATTTCAGCGTCCAGCGACCAAGATTCAGAGAGTAGCATAAATGTCCGGTAAAATCATACGTAATTGTCTGACGAAATTACGACATACATCTCAGGGTCCAGCGGAGAGCACAAAGATAATTACATATGTAGGGAATCGATTCGAAGCAACACATTCGGAGATCCAGCGACTGGCCACCGTGTGGCGTTACGGACGGGGGCGGGGTACACAGCCGCCTTAGAGGGTGTTGCAACATGTGACCTTGTTGTTGACCTTGTTGTTGTTATGACAGTAGTGAAGCTAGGGTAAGTGGACTAATTAGAAAGTGGCATTGAATTGACCGCGAGCAGACAATCACACACTGCTGGGAAAAGTACGCACGAAGAACGAGCGCCGGTAAGCCTCCGTGTGTGTTCGAATTTCTCTGACTTTTTCCTCAGGGCCTTTTTGCGAGATACACATGGGAGGGAGCAATATATTTGTTGACGGTTCTAGAAACGTTGGTTTTGGAAGTTTAACAATAAACCACACCGTGATGCAGACCGCCTCTGATGTAATGTCTTTCACTGGAGGTGATTAATCGTGTCTGCGATGCTTTCGTGCTTAGAAAATGAACCTGTAACGAAACGCACCGCTATTCTTTGGATCTTCTCTGCTTCCTCTATCAGTCATATCTGGTTGGGATCATCTACTGACATTCAGTATTCAAGTATTGGTCGAACAAGTGTTTTGTAAACATCTTCCTTTGCTGATGGACTAAATTTCCTGAGGGTTCTTCCAATCAATCTCAGTGTTACATCTGTCTTACTCACAGTTAATATTTCGAGGTCGTTCAATTTCAGATCGTTCCTTAACTTCCCTCCCTCTGTCAAAGCTAAAGTTAAATTAATATAGCCGAATAATATGTAGTAACCTGCACGGCAACTTTTGAGTGAGAGAAGCCGCTTTCCAATATTTTTACATAATTATGTCCCACTCTTCCAGGAATAAAATAAAATACTCCACCTGGAATAAAATCTCTGTGGCTCTGGAGGATTCCGGCGATCGTCAACTCTGAAAATTCTTAAAATAGTTAGAGGCGCTATCATTTACGGTGAGGAAGCCGTCTTGGGTGCTACGACGTAATCACTCTTCAGCATGGGACTCTGTGTTCAAGTTGTGTATCAGTTTCGATGAAGTAAAGAATTTAATCTCTTAAAACAGAGCATAAACGACCGTGGTACAGGCTGTATTGATTTCCCAGAGTACTAAGTTCCCTGTCAGATGTTAAGTTCCATAGTGCTTAGAGCCATTTGAACAAAGTTCCCTACGAGTTACGACACAGCAAATATTGTTCCTTGCAATTACCAAAAACTGAACGTACCTTCTCCATTCATGAAATTACTTTTATCCATAAACAATTTTCCTAATTATATTGTCACGTAGAAGAAGGTGTAATTAAATGAATGACGAACGCTAACTTTACTTAACGAAGGTTTATTCATCACTTGCACATATAAGAGCGCGGGGCGAACTGCCTCCGGCCAGAACACTTACGGTATATATACAATTACAGAACATTCCAGTACAATGGTCCTTGACATTTGTGGATACTTCTAGAATGTACTCGGAGCGAATATAGAAATTAAATTTATACGGGGGGTGATTAGTTTTGAAATCACGACCCTCCATGCAATAGTTCAGTATCATAACCACTACACCACGGCACTACTTGGCTTTTTCTGGGACATCGCTCATTCCTTAAGTGAACAGCGTCTCAGTGTTACGTCGTCCTAGTCAGGGAACGAGTCATCGGTCCTGCATACTCCGACTCCCTATGACTGATGCTCGCCCTGGCGGTGATCTTCTTAGAACTTCTTTTGCCGCTACGCTCTTCATCACCTTTCCGCTTGTTGCCTGTCGCTAAAGCTTCGAATTTACCCTGGGTTGCAGGATCCTTGTAGAGCTTCATTCGAAGGACGCGGACCGTATCTCTGATCTTTCGTCGTCTTGTGTCGTGGTCGAAATCTTCAACATCATAAGTAACATCACATAACTGTTTTACAACCTTAGAAGGTCCAAACTAGCGCCTGAGGAGCTTCTCAGGGACACAAACCTTCAGAACAGGAGTGAAGATCCTGACGAGGTCAGCAGTCTGGTAGACAACAGGGCGGTGGCTCGCGTCATACCTTCGACGATCGTTTTCTCAAGCATCCAGCGTGCGTAGTCGAGCTAATTGACGTGCTTCCTCAGCTCTTGTTAACACTTCGCTGATGTAGTTGTCCACGCTATCAGAAAGTAACGAAACGCAGTGTCCATCGTCGTAGTCGTCTCACGCCCATGTACCAGGACAAATGGCGTAAATCCTGCGGTGTCTTTTTTGGCGGTGTTGTAGGCAAACATCACGAAAGGTGGCACTTCATCCCAGTTTCTCTTCTCAACATTGACAAAAATTGATAGCATGTCGCCCAAGGTCTTATTAAGGCGTTCAGTAAGCCCATTAGTTTGCGGATGGTAGGCAGTCGTCATGTGATGAGTAATTTTGCACAGACGGTTTATCTGTGTCACGAGATTTGATTGAAAAACTTTCCCTCGATCCGTAATTAACGACCTTGGAGCACCGTGTTTTAATACATTGTCTTCCCGTGGATAACTCGACTGCTTCGGCTGTTTTCACGGCTTTTGTAATGGCATAGCGTGTCAGATGGTTCAAATGGCTCTCAGGACTATGGGACTTAACTTCTGAGGTCATCAGTCCCCTAGAATTTAGAACTACTTAAACCTAACTAACCTAAGGACATCACACACATCCATGCCCGAGGCAGGATTCGAACCTGCGACCGTAGCGGTCGCACGGTTCCAGACTGCAGCTCCTAGAACCGCTCGGCCACTTCGGACGGCCGTGTCAGATAATCAGTGAAAACAATAGTCCATCTATTGGCACTAGCAGACGTTGCAAATCGTTCGAGGTCAACCCAACACGCTGGAAAGGCGTTTCGGCTGGTGGAATTCGTATGAGTCGGCCAGGTGGTTTCTATGGAACTGCCTTTCTCCTCTGGCACTCTCGACAGAGCGACACATAGTGACGGAAACTCCTAAATAAACCTGGCCAGAAAAATCTCTTGCCGATCATATCGTATGTCTTAATAAATCCTAAATGTCCGGCCTCAGGTGTGTCATGGAATTTCTGTAGAACATGCGTTTAGGAATCACTGGTAGCCACCTCTTTCCAAACGGTTCAAAGGTTTTCTTGCAAAGTAATCCACTACCTTAAATTGTCCTTTCACATCCTCTGACCGATTTAAGGCATGCATGATTTGAGATATCTTGGCTTCCTTCTTCTGCTCAGCAGAGAGTTCCTGGAGTGCAGCCATACAGTCACTATCTTCTTCAAAGTCTTGATGGTCTTGCACAGGGTTTCTTGAGAGACAGTCGGCATCTTGGTGTTTTCTTTCACTTTCGTACACTATGGTAATGTCATACTCTTGAGGACGTAGTGCCCACCTGGCGAGTCGTCTTGTTGGATCCTTAAGACCTGTCAACCAACAAAGTGAATAATGGTCTGTAACAACTGTGAATGGCCTTCCATAGAGATACTGTCCAAATTTGTAAATGACCCAGATCACAGCAAGACATTCTCTTTGTGTAGTTGAGTTAGTTTCTCTTGGCTTTTGTAAGTGTCCTAGAAGCATAGGCTATAACCTTCTCTTTTCCATCCGAAATTCGCACCAGAACAGCACTGATCCCATACCCACTGGCATCTGTGTGTAGTTCTGTAGGTGCTCTCTCATCATACAGACCAAGTACAGGTTCAGTCGTCACAGCTTTTCGCAGGAATCTTGTTGGGCACCGTCCCAGATAAATTTAGCATCGGCTTTTAACAACTTTTGGAGTGGCCTGGCTTTGATACAAGAGTCTTTGATAGAACGACGGTAATAAGAACATAATCCGAGTAAGCTTCTCACATCTCTAATACCTTTAGGAATAGGAAATCCCGTTTTAGACCTCACATTTTCTGGGTCTGGCCGCACATCTTCGTTTGACACAAGGTGTCCAAGTATTTTGATTTCTTTTGCTCCAAAGAGACACTTTCTTGGATTAAATTTCAGTCCGCCTTGTTGCAGACGCTGAAGAACGGCCCTCAGTCTTCTTACGTGTTCACCAAATGTCTCTGAGAACAGTATAATGTCTCTAAATAACAAAGACACATGGTCCACTTCAGGTGCCTTAAAAGATTATCCATCATCCGTTCAAAAGTTGCTGGCGCATTACACAAACCAAACGGCATTACCTTAAAATTATACATCCCCTCAGGGGTGATGAATGCAGTTTTCTCACGATCAGCCTCATCTACTTCGATTTGCCAGTATCCAGAGTACAAGTGCATAGTTGAGAAAAACTTAGCCCCCTTCAGACAATCTAGTGTAACGTCAATTCGTGGAAATGGGTAAACGTCCTTTTCAGTTACCTTATTAACCTTCCTGTAATCAACACAGAAGTGCCAGGTGCCATCCTTCTTCCTGACGAGAACCACTGGTGACGACCATGGGTTCCGCGAAGGCTGAATGATGTCATTCTTCATCATTGTCTCTACCTCGTCGCAAATTATTCGGCGTTCCGTTGCTGACACACGGTATACCGTCTGGCTGGTTGGTTGACGGTCTCCAGTGCTAATCCGGTGCTTCACCGTCGGTTTGTCTAATTTGCTCTTCACCTGTGGACTGAAGCATTCAGAGAACTCTTGAAGAATAGCAAGTAGCTTCATCTGTTGTTCCTTAGTGAGATCTGATGATATTCGAGCTAGAAGATCTTGTCTCGTAGTGGTAGCGCCAATTTCGCCCACAAATTCGGCGTGGGAGGTTTCTATGACGCTCAGCTGTTCGGCAATTAACGGCTCAGCGTTTTCTACGCACATGCGTCTTTGAAGGATCTGCGGTTCTCAGCGACAGTTATCTATCCACGATTGACAGAATCCGTTCTTAAACGGGACGACAGAGGCTGAGACGACTAAGTTATTCTTCAGTGGTATGCTTCTCTTAAATTCCACTACAAGATCCATGGGTTGATGCACGGCATGACACATGACAGTTACCTTGTTAGCGCTGACTGAAGGAATGACCACTTAATCCAGCACACATAGTCTCCACACACTCGGATGCGCATCTTCCTGTCCACAGTATCTCATCTCATCTAGTATAATCTTCGAGCGACCACAATCTATAACTGCCTGAGAATCTTTCAGAAAGTCCCATCCACGAATGACGCCATGACTACACTCTTGTAAGACGATGAATTCTAATGGCTCTGTATGGCCACTTATACCCACACGAATGACGCATCTTCCTGTACGTTTTACATATTTCCCATTTGCGACCTTCAGCAGAGATGTTTTGCTGTCGACGAATACGGTTTTCTGCAACTGGCGACGGTACTTCTCCGAAATGACTGAATATGATGCTCCAGAGTCAACAAGAGCTTGGGCTGGTCGGCCATCCAGTAGGATATCGACATAGTTTCCTATCATTTTTGTAGTGATCGACGGCGGAGGATCTTTCTCTTCGGCGGCCTCACCTCCAAGGAAGTTCGCACCCTTTAGTTTTCCAGGTTGCGGCGGCTAGGTGATCGGCTGGAGCTTCTAAACGGTGATGGAGACCTTGATCGGCGTGTTGGGGAACGTCCTCCCAGCGGCTAGCTTGTGGCGATGGTGACCTACGTGCACCCACATCTTCTTGTTCATCTTTGTCGTCCCGGAGTTGGCGTTGGCTAAGATCGGTCTGCTGTCTTCGGGCGCTGGCGTCAGCAAATATCCACCGCCTTTCTCGACAATAGCTCACCACCACATGTCCCGGTCGTCCGCAGTGGAAACATACTGGTTGGTTATCCTTTGTCCTCCAGTTCTCCTTGGTGCCCAAGCAGGTTCCTCTTGCGGCATTGTAGGAACGTAACTTCGCCTGGGTCTCGACTTTTTCACCATTTTAAATGCAAATGAAGGACGAAAGATTCGGTTCAATGTCTGTTTCACTTTGCGTTTGGAAGCCGTTCAAACTTCTTGCGTTTAGTTCTTATTTGATGCATTGTCTCGATATACTGGCACCATTTCATGTCTGCTGTCGAAACCTCCTTCAGGAGTAGGGCTTGATACATGTCCTCAGCAACATCCTTCATGAGATGTGCAACCTTATCTTCCTCCTTCATTCTAGGATCCACTATTTTACACAGCTCTAAGGCGCCTTGAATGTAGAATGCTGTAGTTTCTCCTGGATGCTGTGCCCTGCACTTTAATTTATCCTCAGCCTTGCACTTCTGTCCTTGTGTGTCGCCGAAATACTTGCGCAGTTCCGCCTGGAATACTTCCCAGCTTGTGAACGTCTCCTCGGTGTTCTCATACCATTGCTTGGCAGTGTCCTCAAAGTAGAAAACTATATTAGCCAAACACACGGTGTCAGCCCATTTGTTAAATTTGGCCATACGCTCATGTATCTTCAGCCACTTGTCTGGATCTTGGCCATCGTCACCAGAGAACACAGAAGGATGTGTCATGTGGTGGCACACAATTGCTGTCATCGTAACGTCCTCTTCTTCTTCTGTCTCCGATAGACTGCGATGTGTTGAATATGGCTCGAACTCGGGTTTCTCGCCACGTAAACGGCGGCTCTGTCGTGGCCTGATGGGAGCCACTGTGTCGTCGATAATGTGCACCATCATAAGATCCAATACCTGGCTCCTCCACCAGAATAATGTCACGTAGAAGAGGGTGTAATTATATGAATTACGAATACTAACTTCACTTAACGACAGTTTATTCAGCACTTGCACATTTTATGAGCGCGGAGCGGACTGCCTCCGGCCAGAACACATACGGTATATATACAGTTACAGAACATTCCAGTTCAATGATTCTTGACATTTGTCGATACTTCAAGAATTTACTCGAACTAAATAAAGAAATTAAGATTTACAGTTCAGGTGAGTTTTCTACACACTACCCTCCACGCAATAGAGCAGTATCGTAACCACTACAGCAGGGTGACTGTGTTACTCAGTTTCTTCTGCGACAGTATTTCAGTACACATCATCCTTTTGTATGAAGTGAAACGTTATCATAAAGCATAAGACTTTAATGGGTATTCAAAATGGCAGCTTACAAAAATGCCGCAAATTACACTTCCACTGCGATCCTACTCTTTGCAATTCTAAACCAGAAGTAGTCAGTCCATTGTACACGTAATGTTTGACATTACATACACCGAGTTGTTATATCACGAGTCAGATATAATCTGTCTCTTTGAAGTCGTAAGGAGTCTTTCAGCCATATAAATCATTTGCTCGGTTCCGCATTATCATTTGTGCTACATATAAAAATGTGATACTACAGTTCCATACACATACTCCAAAGTAATTTATGGAAGTGACTGCTTCCAGTGATTGTTCTGCAATTGTATTGTCGTACAATAACTGGTCTTCCTACATATGTATTCACAAAACGTCACATTTATGTCGAGGATCAATTGCCACTACCTGGCTCAAAAAAATGGTTCAAATGGCTCTGAGCACTATGGGACTTAACATCTATGGTCATCAGTCCCCTAGAACTTAGAACTACTTAAACCGAACTAACCTAAGGACATCACACAACACCCAGTCATCACGAGGCAGAGAAAGTCCCTGACCCCGCCGGGAATCCAACCCGGGAACCCGGGCGTGGGTAGCGAGAACGCTACCGCCCGACCACGAGCTGCGGACTGCCACTACCTGCACGTCTCCTACATTTCGCTACAGTTTTCCACCCTCTAATTTTCTCTGTTTAGAACAGCAGCACCCTAGAAAAATCTCATAGAACTTCCAACGTTATTTACCACATCATTAATATATGCTGTGAAAAGTAATGGTGTTGTAACACTACCCTGGGGCACGCCCGAAGTTACTTCCACGTCTGAAGATATCTCTTCGTTTACAATGATCTGCTGTGTTTTGTTTGCTTGAAGTTCTTCATTCCAGCCTCACAGCTGGGTCGATATTTCGTATGCTCGTATTTAATTCATTAGATGGCAGTGCAGAACAGTACTGAATACATTATGTAAGTCAAGGAAAGCAGCATCTAGCTGTGCGGCTGAATATACCGTTTTCTTGGTCTCGTGAACGAACAGAGCGATCTGGTATTCACACGATCCCTTTTTATGGAACGCATGTTGGTTCATACAGAGGAGATTTTCGGACTCCAGAAAAGTCGTAATACGCGAGCATAAAGCTGATGTCAGAGATTTGTGCGTCTGTTCTACGACCCTTCTTGAAAACCGGAATGACCTATGCGTTTACCCAGTCATCAGGGACACTTCGCTCCTCAAAAGAACTACGATACACTACTGCTAGAAGAGGGCAAGTACGCATAATCTCTGTAGAATCGTATTGGTATCCTATCAAGTCCAGGGGCACTCAATCTGTTGAGCTTTTCTATCCCAACGTCACTTATTTCAATACAAGCCATTTTGTCATTCCTGTGCCTATACAATAGAGGTATCACAATGCAATTTTCTTCTGAGGAAAAATGTAAGAGATAAACGTTTAGTGTTTCAGCCTTTTCTGTGTGGTCCTCCGTTTCACTGCCATTACGGTCAAAAAGTGTCAGGACAGATTGCTTTGATCCGTTTATTGATTTAAAAATAGGCCAGATCTTCTTAGGATTTTCTGTGAAGGCAGTAGATAGAATTTTACTTTCGATTTCGTTGAGCGCTTCATACACGCCACTACTTACAATAATTTCGGCTTAGTATACCTGCTGTTCGCGTGTGTGAGCCTTTGCCTACTTTTAAATTTGCACTGAAGCTCTCTTTGTAGTGCATCTCTCTTTGATTTCGTAGCAGTTTTCTAACATGGTTGTTGAACCATGGCGGGCCTTTCCTATCCCTTACAACTTTGATCGGCCCATACCTTTCCAAATCTTACTGTAAAATTATCTTCACCTTATATCATAAATACTCAACGTTCTTATTGCTGGAGATGAAATTTTCATGATGACCGCTCAGATAATCTGAAATCCGTTTCTTGTCGCTCTTGCTAAGCAGAAAAATCTTCCTGCCTTTCTTTGTTGGAACTCAGGGCTGGCCAAGGCGTGACAAACTTCATGTGTGCAGCGTCTGCAGGTAACGTGCTGGCCAATTTTCGGTCGACACAAGTCTCTGAGTTCGGCAGAATCGTGGTGTCAGCGCTGTTAACCCTTCGCTATCTGTTCGTGGTATGAAGGACGTTCAGAGGTCCAGTGGCTGTTTGCACAAAAAGAGTCAGTCTAGCGATCTATCGTCACAATCCTTAAAAAATGAGTTCGAATGATAGAAGAGAGAGATGGGAATTCTCAAATTACAGAAGCGACGACTACTGGCGTACTGCATATTTGCTACAAAACGACATAAGAACGGCAGAAGGAATTTAAAGATTTAGTTGACAATGACGGACAGATGGGATTCATTGTTCTGTACATCAAAAAGCAGTTTGTATTAAATTTTCAGGCACGGAGAACGTGAAAAAATTGTTGGTACGGATAGTAAAATTTCTCAAGACGCACGCATTATTCCATTGTTATTTGAAACAGTTTACAATGGAAATCAACAAAGAGAATGGACACTTTAGATACTACTGCAAAGTACGTAATGTAAATCAAGGGGCACGTCTGAAACAATTTTTCGATTTGAAACTCGCTATTGTTGAATTTGTGAACGAAAATGGAATGCTGGGATGAAAGTTAGACCATCCCGAATGGGTTGCAGACTTCGCATTTTCTGTGGACTTGACTGCACACTATCCACAGTAAGACATTGCTAGGTAACTTCTTTGTGATTTGTTAGAGATGTATTTAAAAAGGAAATTCCGTTGTAGAAGGGACACATTCTGACAAAGACAACACAGTTCTGTACGCTCACTGTTGTTAAGGAAAACGCTGGGCTTGAAGAATTCATTATGGTCTTGAAAGAATTACAATTATTATTTTGCAAAGGTTTAGAGATCTATCTTATATCTGTTTTCTAGCTGTTTTCGAGACCGTTTTCCGTTTCTGTTGAAGGCACCACTGTGCATCTGTAGATGTAACTGATTGACTTGTGAGATAATACCAGTTTTAATGACAAATAATTTTACGTTAAAATTGTCCTGGACGACTCCATTGCTTTTCTCAGGTAGAATTTCCCAGTTTCCATATTGAGGTTGCAAAAGTGCTACAATATTTCGATGGACATATATGTGTCAATGAAGTTTTTTCGATTATGAAACTAAATAAGTCACGATTACGTGGCAACTTGAGTGAAAAACTCTGTGAAATTGTCTGTGTATGACCATATGCCAACAGCTTGTACAAGACAAAAATTACATTGTGTCTTCAGCTTGCCAAAGAGAATTAAATAATACTGAAAATTTGTTTTGTTTATTATCTGTATTGTTGAAAAATGGGAAATATAAATCCAAGTCATATGCAGTGTGACTGCACTGCCATTTAAATGTGGTGCATTCGCAATTTTCCCCTCTTCCACCTCCTCAAGCTCAGACAGCATGGCGTGGCGGTGGGGAAGATGTGTAGTGAGGGTGAGCGCTTTGCCACTTGTATCCAGCATGACCCGTAATCCCAAATCTTTGATGCCCCTGTAATGTAACTGAAGTTCAGTTTCGACAGTGGTTAGAGAGTCTCTCAACAGACAATGATTTTTACTATTTCTTTGATTAATTTTCGACATTGGGCGTTCTCTGTAAGACGACTGAAACTAGCACCTGCTGTCAACTGAGTGGTAAGTGGCCTAGTGTCGGCGCTTGGCTGCTTACATCTTGTGCTCGCCGTGTTAGTGTGCAACTGCAGTCTGTTTGAGAGATGTAGGTTTCACCGTCCTCTATGTAGGCAGGTGTCACTTTTGGCAAGTGAATGGACTATATGAAAGTCTTTGCAGCACGAAGATAAAGTAGTTCGTATGTGTGTGTGTGTGTGTGTGTGTGTGTGTGTGTGTGTGTGTGTGTGTTGTTCACTTTTTTGGTATATATACATGTCTGTGATTCGTCATGTCTGCTTCATCTGCTCTAAAATGTCTAGCAACTTCCAGCTTCTTGGTAGAAGGAGGAGTCGGAATGATGAACACTTTAAAATGTGTGTGGTGGCTTTAGAGCTATCTACATGTTACATTTCTCAAGTTCTGCTCTGTCAGGGCTGAGAAACTATGCTCCTACACGGAGATGAGAATGAGACGGCAGTAGGAATACTGGGTAACAGAAGCAAGAAAACATCGAAAGACCCGTGATCAGCAAATAAAAGTTGAAATGGCCGACGTTCAAAATTGCCGTTCTGGTGGAGCAGCTGTCTGGAATAGCTGCCGGTTCGTAGAATTCTTTCTCCCATACCTTACTCTTATTTTCTGAGAATTTCGAAAATCTATTCATCATCTCATCGGAAATCCACCCTCCTGGCAGCGACTGTGTCACAGACTATTCCAACTTCTGTAGGAATGCGATAGGAAGGTCTCTGACAATGGTCGTATGTTATAGGAAACTGAGAGAAGCTGTACCAGAAAATGTAACTCTTAGGCCTTTCACGGGCAGCGGTGTAGGGGTGAATGTAGGTAAAAAACAGCATGCTTCCACTAAGTGTTTGGAATGTTGCATGTGAATAGCACAGCTAGAAGAAGTGATAACAGCTGAACTGTTAAAATCCACCTCATGTAAACTGTGGTACTAGGAAAGCATGTAAAGACCCTCGATCAGACTGTAGAAGTGGAAATGGCTGACTTTAAAATGGCTATTCTTATGGAATATCGCAGTAGCTGTTAGATAACACAATTCTTTTTCCTATAGCTTATGCTTATTTTCTTACAATTTCAGACATCCAGTCACAACCTCATCGGATATCTGGACTGCTCTCGTGCTAATTCTTCAGTATATTAACGTAAGTTTAACCAGAGTCTCTTCTCTTAAGGGCTCTTAGCACATATCTTCGTGAAACTGAATCAAATGTTTTCTCAAAATCATCAATTCATACACATTGCTATGTTCTGAAGTTTTGTTCATAGCTTGAAAGTGTTCTATTGCGCTATTCCCACTTCTCAAGCCAGTTTTGCTCATTACCTTCTTCTGGTTTCAATACTGTGTAAGACCCAATAACGGATTGTGCATTTACTGTCGTTTTGAAGTCTCAACAGATGGAAAATGTGCCATTCTGTTTCTACACTGTCACGAGTTGCATTGCCCATCGATTATTGTTTATGGATTCTATAATAACATTCTGTTGAATGCGGCCAATTTCTTCTTTCTGTTTATCCTTAAACGTAAGGGGAGTGTTGTGCTGTCTGCGAAATTTTGGCGTTACATTGGGCTTCAACGTGCTGTTTGCCTTATTGTCTGTATTACTATTTGTTGCTTCAGAAAAAAATATTATTTTATTTTTGCAACACGTTTTGCAACTTTTCCACCAGAACATCAGTATGACTCTGTTTCGTGTCTTCATGAATAGTAAATCAAAGTGTATTGAAGAAATCAATGCCAAGCCCATTAGTTGTTTCTTGCGAAATGACGACGATGAATGTGGCCCGTTTTGTAAGCTGTACGCTCCATTTACATAAACTGACGTTTTTGTGGTATCTTTTGGTCGCTGTAGCTAAATAGCGAACTGAGCAATACATTTAATTCCAGCAATGCTAATTGCTTCTACAGTTGTAGATTTATTTTGCATATTGAGGAACCTGTGTCTGTTTGAGGTTTTAAGATTCCCTTCAATTTATATTTTGATAGTGAAAGGTTATTTATTTGTTCATGTCAGTTGTGAACATCATTTGAATTTCTATTCTGAATTACTTTTGTATGCCTAAATGTCTTATTTATTAAGCTGATTTATTTATAATTACAAACTTCCAATCTATCTCCTGACAGTCGACAATAATTACACTGTGTGCTCGTAAAGAAACAGTTTTCTCGCTTGTGGTTAATTCCAAAGCGTGCACAGTCGTATTTAAACGGGTAGCCTGTAAAAATAAAATCCCTTAAAAATAAAATTCCTTAAACAGATTGCTAAACATAGGAATCTATTTAAGGAATTTTGAATCAGCCATGACGGACTTTTTTTCTATTTACAGGCTACCATTTTTGAAATAGAAATTCGTCCATGGCATACGAGCCGTCCAACAAAATTAATTTAGGTTAGATTTGAAACTTGCTTTTGCCCCATTTCTGACGTTTCACATTGCTGGAAAAATTATCAGAAATTTTCATTGCTGCCTATTGAATTCCTTTCTGAAGCACTGGCAGCTTTAACAATGCTTAATGAAAGATCTAGTGTTGTAAGTATGTATACCGCTCTTCTTCTCGAACTATGAGGGATTATTTATGACGAATTTCATTAGAGAATATATGTATTGTGACAGCGTAGTTAGAATGCCCAGCTCCTTAAACAGGTATCTAAATGGCGTCCATGGGTAAAAGCCATATATTATAGTTTTTGATCCCTTTTGTTCAGTCACTATTTTCTTTGTAAGTGGTGAGCCAGTACAGAAAATTATTACCTTCGACAATATGGAGTGGAAATATGCCAAGTATGTTATGAGGTTGATTGGTTTGTTTCAAAGACTAGCAAGTTTACGAAGAACAAAAGTAGCTAAATTTCATTGTTTGAGAAGCACAGTAATATGTTTTCTCAGTTCAGGTTTTCATCAACATGTACACCAAAAAATGATGAGCATTATACTTTACATTCTGATCCCTGTTCATATTTTACATCAATTGTTGGTATGGTTCTGTTTTGTTTGATGAAAAAGAAACACCGAGGTACCGAGGTGAACCGCATGAGGGCACTGAAATAATTCTATGGCAGCAAGTGAAAATATGAGCCAGACTTGGTCTCGAGCCCTGATTACCCGGTTTCCACTAGCGGTCGACTTAATGTTTTATTTCTTTCTGCTTTTTTTTTTTTTTTTTTTTTTTTTTTTTGGCGGTGCGGACGTCCGGTGGCATCCGTTCAGGTTGTTCGTTAATCTGTTCACTCAGGTTTTTTTTTATTATTCTACATGGTAGCTTACCGTCTGACCGAACACGCTGAGCTACCGAGCTCGCTCTGTCTCAGCCGTTCGATCACGCTTCCCATCCGACCCAAATGCCGTACTTGCAACACACTACTGGATACATCCACTTTGAAGATATATCACGAAATGCCATCAAGTGTACTGATATTATCATTATATGTGTGGTGCCTGTTCTTCCAGACTTGTCCAAAAGAACAGATACCACATGTATAATAGTAATGACTATTTGTGGTACAGAACTGAAAATAGGAGTTTTTTTTCAAAATTTGGGGTAAGTTTATTTTCAGCAAACGACTTAATAATTCTTTGAAGAACATCATTCCTAATATCTTCTGTTGCTTCCTATCTAATGGAATTTATTATAACACAAATATCGTCAACGAAAAGCACCTGTTCGGCTTATTGATTGTTAAATGCTAAGCCATTCAGCCATTCACGTAAATAAGGAATAAGAGTGGACCCAAAATGTGATCCTTGTGGCACTGTCTTTGCAATTTCTATCCAGTCACAAAAATAATTTCCCCTTCAAAATTGTTTGATTATTCACCACAACATTTGCACTTTGTTTGTTATGCAAAGGTGTATGTAAACGTATCAACTCTATAAAACTTGACTTTCTCTAAGTATGTAATACGATATACACAATCAAATGTCTTAGAAAAATCGCTAAATTTATCAGCTTGCAACATTTTATTATTTAAGACTTGTAATATTTAATGAGTGAATGTATAAATAGCGTTCTCAGCCAAATGTTGAGTTTACTTTAACGTATTCACCTCAAAAGCATTAACTGATCTTTACGAAAGTATTGACAGTTTAATTCCATTGTAACTTGTGCTAATACTTGATGGATGTAACAGTTTCCTGTCTTAGTGCATCTGTGTTTAATCTGACGTCTATGGGGACTTATATCAATTAGTGTTCGATACTGATCGTTGTTTAATTCAGTAGTTTGACTAATCATCTATTTTTATCATATTGTGGATTACAACTCCAATGTTTCAGGTGTGTTATTGCCACACCTGTTTCATAAATTCAATTTAATAAGTTATCCATTGCGCGAAACCTATATTTAAATTTACGTGATGCTATGGATAACGATCTGTTTACCGGTAAGATAATCCGGTAATTCACTTTCTGACATCCATAGATGTATTTTTATGGTGCAACCATAACCTAACAGTATTTCATACATTGACTGGCTCTCTTCTGTCCTGTTTCACAATATCCTATATAGTTTTAATATTATTATCTGCATTATTAATTTGTTACTATGCACATATTTCTTGACATTTTAATTACTTTGCATATAATATCTCAATACTTTATGCAGAATGCCACCAGTAATGTCAGAACATAAGGTATTGTTGCCTTTATATAAATTTCCCTCTTCCTTTACATAAGACTTTAATTGCCTTAGTTACCGATAGTTTTTTATGTATTTTCTGGGCAATGTTGTAGAGAACCAATTTTCAAATATTTAAACAAATTTACTAAGGTATATTCCGCCCCCGGTAGCTGAGCGGTCAGTGCAACAGAACGTCAATCCTAAGGGCCAGCATTCGATTCCCGGCTGGGTCGGAGATTTTCTCCGCTCAGAGACTGGGTGTTGTATTGTCCTAATCATCATCATTTCATCCCCATCGACGCGCAAGTCGCCGAAGTGGCTTCAAATGGAAGGACTTGCACTAGGCGAACGGTCTACCCTACGGGAGGCTCTAGTCATACGACATTTCCATTTCCACTAAATTATAGATTGAATTTGATAACAGCATTGTTTCTATATATACCTCATCCCGTACTACCTCTTTTAACTAACTCTTAAAACATTGTATCATATTCTCATTAAAAAGCCTCCCAGTATTATATGAAGTCCTCTCAGGGCTGTGAGGTACAATATTATTTATTTACATTAATTGTGCATATGAAAACAGAGACCTTTAAGAACTTGGTACACTGTAATTGTTTCAGCCTGAGCACTATCTATACACATCTAATCAATCAGTGACCTATTATCTTACTACCCACAAGATTGAAAACTGGCTACTGAAGTTAGATTGAAACAACCAAATAATGGATCTAGTTCATTTCTCCAGTCCATATATTTCAAGAAATCGCTCCTGAAATCTCTAGAAGCTACTATCTGTTTCTTCTTGTCTGGCAGGTTGTCAATACTCAGTCTAAATTTCTCATACATAGCAGAAAGTTACCTGGAGGGGATCTGCAGACAGTTACAATTAACAGGGAAGTATTCTGAGTGAAAGCACACAAGCACATGCTTACATGTTCTGAACTAGACCAAAACTATATGTTTCAATATTTCTGACTTCGAGTCCACCTTTTACATACGTTGAAACAACTCCTTGGCTGATGTTAACTCTCGAAGACAGTAATGCTAGTCTATAATCCCTGATATTTCACTTCTCCTTGTGGTTTCATGGAGTTCAGAAGTCACAGAACATCTATTACTTCTGAATTTTCTACACTTTCTACGCCCAAAGAAAGTTCATCTGACTTGTTTTCAACTCTCTAATGTTCTGATGAACTGCAGCAGTTGTCATCGAATAGTGTCTGAAAAATACAAATCAGTACAGTATACAAAATTCTCCGGAATCTTCCTAGTGAGGCAGCGAGACTGTTGTTGGTGTTGTGGTCTTCAGTCCTGAGACTAGTTTGATGCAGCTCTCTATGGTATTCTATCCTGTGCAAGCTTCTTCATCTCCCAGTACCTACTACAACCTACAACCTTCTGAATCTGTTTAGTGTATTCATCTCTTGGTCTCCCTCTACGATTTTTACCCTCCACGCTGCCCTCCAATACTAAATTTGTGATCCCTTGATGCCTCAGAACATGTCCTACCAACCGATCCCTTCGTCTAGTCAAGTTGTGCCACAAACTTCTCATCTCCCCAATCCTATTCAATACCTCCTCATTAGTTATATGATCTACCCATCTAATCTTCAGCATTCTTCTGCAGCACCACATTTCGAAAGCTTCTATTCTCTTCTTGTCCAAACTAGTTGCAGCGAGACTAGCAGTCGAAAAAAAAGTTAATGTGTGTTGAAAACGAATCCCATGGAAGAGTGTTGTTACTTAAATTTGTACTATGAACTCGCCCAAATATTTGCTTCCCGGTTATGCTGTACTGGCAGAAATCTTTTCTTAAATACTCTTGAAATTTCGTTGCCAGTTATGTCAGGTATTGCTTGTCCCAATTTTTGTAAAATTGGCAACGTTTCGGCTTTCTCCTCAGTATCAGTTTGTGGCCTGTTTTTCTTGGAATCAGAACACCCTCGTCGCCAGATTATGTTTTATTCACCAGTAACTGAAGCGTATCCTTTGTACACTGATTACATTTCTCTAGTATTCTACTAATAAACCGAAGGCTGATACCTGCTTTAGCCACTACTGAGCCTATGTGATGCTTCCATTTCATCTCCCTACAAACTGTTACATCCACGTATTTGTCTGAGTACCGATTCTAGTCGTGACTCGTTGAGATTAAAGTAATAGGGTACTACGTTTTCTCGTTTTGTGAACTGCATAGTTTGACATTTCTGAACATTTGAAGCAAATTTCCAGTCGCTCTATCACGTTAAAATCTTACCGAGATTTCACTAAGTATTCCTGTAGTTTATTTCAGACTGTACTTCTTTACAAAATGATGGAAAGAAATCGCAACACCAAGATGTAATTAATGTAGAGCAATGGAATTTTGGAAATACATTTGTCTAGGTAACGTATTTAAGTGGTCAACATTGCAAATAACAGATTTTTGTTAGGACGAGGTAAGTCATTGCACGTGCCTAATGCAGGAACATTACTAACCAATGTAACCCACAGAATGTTGAATGCAAGCATGCAAATGTGCATTCATTGTGTTGTACAGGTGCCGGAGGTCAGTTTGTGGGATGGAGTTCCATGCCTGTGGCACTTGGTCTGTCAATACAGGAACGGTTAATGCTGTTTCTGGACGACGCTGGAGTTGTCGCCCAATGATGCACCATATGTTTTCGACTGGAGGCTGATCTGGCGACAGAGCAGCCAAAGGCAATAAGTCGAGACTGTGTGGATCGTGTTAAGTATAACAGCGGTAAGTGGGCGAGCGTTATCCTGGTGGTAAACACCACCTAGATTGCTGTTCATGAATGGTAGCACAACAGGTCGAATCACCAGACTGACGTAAAAATTTGCAGTCATGGTGCGCGGGATAACCGTGAGAGTGCTCCTGCTGTCATACCCATTCGTACCCGAGCTTTATGTCCAGTGCGTCTAGGTGGCAGACAGGTTGGTGGTTGGCACTCACCTGGCCTTCTAACCAACCCACTGCGATCACTGGCACCGTGGCGGAACCAACTTTCATCAGGAAACACAACAGACCTCCACCCTGTCCTCCAATGAACTCTCGCTTGACACAGTGAAGCTGCAAATGGCGGTGGTTTGGGATCATTAGAACACAGGCTACAGGGTGTCTGGTTCAGGAGCTGTCCTTGAAGTAAGCGATTTGTTACAGTTCGTTGTGGCACTGTGCTGCCCACTGCCAGTCAAATTGCTGCTGCAGATGCAGCAGGATGCTCTAGAGCCATAAGGCGCACACGATGGTCTTCCCTGTTTTGAGTGTCACGTGGCCGTCCGGAGCCCAGTCTTCTTGCGACCGTACAATCCCGTGGCCACCGCTGTCAGCAGTTATACACAGTAGCTACATCCCTACCAAGCTTTCTCCGCAATATCGCAGAAGAAACATCCAGCTTCTCGTAGCCCCGTTACACGACCTCGTTCAAACTCAGTGAGGTGCTGATAATGATGTCTTTGTCGCCTTAAAAGCATTCTTAACTGACATGAACTCACCACGTCCATTCCCAAAGGAAACTAACGCTCACGACTGTTACAGCGTGTGTTTAAAGCAAACCTGATTTTCATCTTCAAAGTGGTGCAACTAGCGCCTCTCTTATGCGACTTGTACGAAATCTGATCAGATATCATCTTTTGGACGCAGAAACACGGCTACCAATTTTCTTCTACGTCGCACAACTTCTTCTTGGCACTGCAACTTTTTTCCGCCGTCGTAGATAACTACAGCATCTGCAAAAAGTCTGAGATCGCTATTAATATCGTTCGCAAGGCCCTAAATATATAAAGTGAATAGGAAGGAACCCAGTGCACTTTCCTGGGGTTCTATATGTGTCTAAGACTCTCTATCCAAGATAACTTCCTGCGTCTTCCTTGCCAAGAAATCCTAAATTTCCTTACAAATTTCTCTTGATACTCCATACGATCGCACTTTTGATAATATACATAGGTGAGGCAGTGAGTCCAATATTTCTCAAATGTCGAGAAATACTGTATCTACCTGACTGCCTTGATCTATGGCTTTCAGTGCGTCATTTCGGAAAAGTTTGGGTTGCATTTCACATGATCGATGTTTTCAATATCCTTGCTGATTGACATGGAAGGCCGCTCGGTTTTAAGGCACCATGTCAGGGATTGTGCGGCTCATCCTGCCGGAGGTTACAGTCCTCCATCGGGCATGGGTGTGTGTGTTGTTCTTAGCATAAGCTAGTTGAAGTATTGTTTAAGTCTAGGGACCGATGACCTCAGCAGTTTGGTCTCTTAGGAATTCACATACATTTGAACATGTTTTGACATGGAAGAATATTCTAAGAATCTGCAATAAATGTATGTCAATGATAGTGTACGGTAGTTATTTGTACCGCATCTGCTGCCCTGTTACGGCAGAGAATAGTAAGGGGGTGAAAATTAGAAATTTGATTAAAAGTCATTCACCTTGCTAAAAGCAAAGTGCCATCACTTCAGGGACAGAGACACAAGCAGGAAATAAGTGGTATGTCGCAAGTGGGTCAGGCCTCTGAACGTTACAACAGCGGAAGATGTACCTGAGATGGCGGTCTTTGCCTGGTCAACTTCATGCTGTTCTCCGCCTATCACTACTGATGGAGAAACGGACTGTCATCAGACACCACTATATGGCGGAATACTGACAAATGGTTCAAATGGCCCTAAGCACTATGGGACTTAAGATATGAGGTCATCAGTCCCCTAGACTTAGAACAACCTAAACCTAACTAACTTAAGGACCTCACATACATCCATGCCCGAGGCAGGATTCAAACTTGCGACTGTAGCTGCAGCGCGGTTCCGGACTGAAGCACCTAGAAACGCTCGGTCACAGCGGCCGGCGGCATGTTGACAGCACCGAATTTCAGAGCGGAAATCGGCAGCAGAGCCTCGTGGGATCCACGTTCCTGTTCAACACTCACGCGCCTCCAGGTCCTGAAATCTACCTTGCTGGGAGGAAGGAGATCGACCGACCTCTCGACCTCTGTCAACACCACTTCACAGATGGGTAATCAAGGGTCAACATAGAATTCGAAGTGGGATCAGGCACTCTCCAACAGCTAAGAAGACAGCATTCGTGTTACATCAAAGCCGCGGCGCGAGGTCACTCACTTTTCGCCTGGGCCTGCAGACGAGGAACTGACTCGGCATCCGTCAACGGGAATCCAACACCCATCCGAATGAGGCATCACTACAAGGTTGGTGTGGAACAAGACGACTGTAAACATGCTAAATAAATAACTGAACTGTGACAATGTGTTACTAGCGTCAGAGACGCTTCACAGGTTCCCAGATGCTATCCTGATTTCATGTAGAGACATCTCCACTTGGTCACTCTGTAGCCCTTCTTGCATAAAGATTTTACCTTTTGTGGGGCGGCTGGTAGGAATAATGTTGTTATATAAAATGTTTGAATGTAGAAACACTTCACGGCCGATTAACCATATTTGGGGCGGCGGGTTTGAAATTTTATGGTGTGTTATAAAATTTTGTAGAATGTAGAACACTTTCCCGGCCGATGCACCATTTGTGGGGCGGCTGGTGGGAATTAATTGTTATATTAATGTAGATTGTTATTTATGCTGTCTTTCGCCGTTCTCAACACTGGCTCTCTAACTACAATTTTGCCAACCAGAAAGTGATTAGTAAAACGTGAAGCCTGTAATTAGAATTCCTAGTGCCCACTTCATCTGAGAAATATACTTATAGCTACAGCTTATAGCTCTGAGGAATTAAGAGATTGTCTGGGATTCATAATCAAAAACGATCGTGTAAAAAAATAAAAAAATCCTCTGTATTCTGAAAGTCACAGATGAAAAGAAAAAAAAATCCACACAATCTGACTAACAGAGCCGTTCCGAGTCTAATGCGCTGATGCTACTACAACTGTCCAAATTAAATGTTTAAATGAATGCTCGCCATAATTTGATGATTAGGTTCATCAAACGCCACGCTAAATAATGGTAGAATGTCTGTCCTGCGGCGGCACGTGAAAATACGACATACGCAAACTGAAGATAGATTATTAAAGTCATCCCAGAGTTAACACTTCACTCGAAAATGATTTCATGGTTACGAGTATTCCGAGTAACTTGATACGGCATCCGAGGCTGTTTATAGCAATGATACCGACGCAACGCGACTCCTGACACAGATGGTGTGCAATTCAGCGTCTGGAGAGAACTGGGGCCTTTTTTCCTCGCGCAGCGTTCTTATATATAAAGCCGCGGTGCGGACGCTAAGGGAACGCCTGATCAAATCAGCTCTCCCGACTAGCCGCGGGGCTAGTAATGCACCACATTAAGTTACCGAATAAATCATAGCTTCTTTTGCTGATGGCCGATGAAACTCTCAATTTAAATGTGCATTTAACACACAGGTAAGTAATCATAATAAAAGTTTGACGTGACTAAGTTAAATATTTTGGGCGAGAGAATTAATTTAATTACACTGCACGCAGTAGACGAGCTCTGAACTTGCCCTTTGGAGATACGCTATCGCTATAGTTTTATAGTTATTCAAATGAAACTTCTCACATCTTTATGGTTATAGCGGATCTCCATTCTACTTAAATATAAACATCCTAGCCTTATTTATTAGCCTACTTAATCTATCTGGCTTCCTTGATTTTTAATACAAAAACCAGAAAATTATGAATTTCAACTAAAATCTTAATTAGTGAGATCCAAAGTACTGTTTCTATTAAATTATTATGGAAAAGGAATCTAAATATAAATTTTTAAGTCTCTAGCTCTTTTCTGTTGCGCCAATGATTTTTACAGAAAAACGTCCAAATTTCGAAAATGGGTAAAGTTATCGAACTGATATTCAACACATATTAATTTAGTATTACTCCTGACATGCTAGAACCGTTTCAGGTTATTCACTTGATTTTTAAAGTATTGCGCAACATTTATGACGTCTGAGCTAGTTACAGCAGACTAGGCTGGCACACAATGGAAAGACTGATGTGAGTTTACTACGGCGTGAGTAGGCTGCTTCCCTACACTTTGCTTTCTTTCAACTACTGTACTTAATTTTTTTAATTTTGAATGTTGATGAACGAAAAAAAATTTAATTACAAAAAGGGAAGCAAGAGTGCAGCTTAACTTCCTATGAAAATTAAAATTGAAATGTAAACATGTAGAAATATTAAAAGAAAACTGATTACCTACATTAATTATTTAAATTTCGGGCATGTTCACTGCCTGTTAAGCAATATTATCCCTCAAAATTCAAGCAAAATCAATGAAACACTTTGGCATACGTATTGCCTTAGACAAACAAACACATAAAAATATGTAAAATTATGAAAATCTGAAATCCATTAAATACATTTTTACATACACAAATTCAAAGAAAATAACTCAGTTATTCAACATACATAAACAGATCATTATATCTTAGCAGTCTCTTCTAACCCTGAAAGAAAATTTCACAAACCATTTTTACACACGTGGTTGTAGCCGCTTTGGCTGGCGTCCTACACTTCCATTCACAAGAGTAGAGGAGGGGAAGTTGCTATGGTGTGCGTCCTTCACGTTCACTCTAAATTACATGGGGAAAGGAGGGGAGGGGTCACTGTGAGTTGTGTCCAAATCACTCCACGCTTTCACGCAGCTACCAGGCTGCCATTATCTGGTTTGTCCTGTAGAACAAACAAAAAGAGTGCCTCAGACTCTGTTCACTTAATATCTAAGGGTGGGTCACAATGAAATGGGGATATATACATTTTATCCTTCAATATGTTACTGGAACAAAGTTAACAGAACTTTTTCAATATTACTCTCGTGGTTACTTAATTGTCATAAAATCGGTAAACAAATGGCTCACAACGCCGTTAGTCACGTACTAGAGAAAATTTATGCTCAAGGCATACAATCATGAATCCTATTTAATTTCAATTTATTATTTCTGGGCCGGAACACTGAACCAATGCTCGGTACATACCTGATACATTTGTATTTTATTCACTCAGCTGACTCATCTTTGATTACCTTATTCTTGGGGATAGTATGAGTATATTTGGTTAGTAGTTGTTTTCTCAGCTTCTTTGTACATGTGAGTAACTTTTGGTAATAGTACAGTTCTGAGGGTTCAAAACACACTACGTTTAGTTGACTACAAAATCCACTTATTGGTCCTCTTCTGCTGTGTCAGTTCCACATTTGCAATTATGTACTTACTTCATCGAAGTGTATTTATGCTGAGCTATAAATAATGTTTTACGTCTGCCATTATGTTACTCAATTACCTTGCTAGTGTATGTACTTATTTAACACTTACTCTATTAACATTTAAAGCATAGGATAACACATGTATTTCATATCCATAGTGTATTGCAGCTGATCAGTTTGCTCACGTGGCAATCCATTTCCACTCTATCGCACGCTGAAACCACAGGTAGTCTCTCTCGACCTACCACTAAAGTGCATCAAGTAATTATGGACGAGCGTAATGCTAAATTCCTTAAACCTATAGGACACCATGAGCTGCTCGTCTCATCTAACATAAGGGTACTTATGGTCGCATTCACGCCTCCAACTCATAACCTCAATACGTGTAGGTGTGTCCTGTCACACACTACACCAAATAACGGCCAGCTCCAACCTTATAAATACTTCAGGGACGTGTCCTTCACGTCTCAACCGCAAACACTGTTCAATTCTATTACACTGCCATTCCTTGCTACACAAGGTGAGTTTATTCTTACAAGTTATCTGCATATTTTTCATAACACTAAGCAATCTCTTTTACTATTAATTAGTTAGCTCTACAGCATACAATAGGTTTCAATGCCACTTCAGATCCTGCATGAGCACGAATTTGTACATCTTTTTAAAATATTATTGTGGGACCATTTCCAATAAAACAACACTTTGTACTTACTATATTACCAGGGTTCTATACATAATTGTTACTCAAATACATTTGTATCTTAATTACGTCATACTTCTTTATTGTTTATGTCAGTGTTAGGTTTGTCACATAAGGTTTTTTTTTCACTAATCGGTGGATAGAATGGTTACAGAACTCATGGCTTGATAGCCATGACGGAAAATTTTTGTATTGCAGAGAAGGAGTCGAAACTTTGGTAGATAGGAAAGATGAAGATTGAGTGAGATCTGAAATGTGAAAGAAGATCTCACACAGCTGGGACTGCACAGCTGCCACACTGTGTAGAGGTTACAGAACAACCTCCTCGCTATAGAATTCATTGGTTTCCGAAAATTTTCATATTGGAAAGAAGGGGTCGAAATTTTTGTGGATAGGAAAGATTGAGAGTGAGTGAGACCTGAAATGGAAAAAAGATCTCACACAGCTGGGACTGCACAGCTGCCACACTGTGTAGAGCTTACAGAACAACCTCCTCCCTACAGAATTCATTGGCTTCAGAAAATTTTCATATTGGAAAGAAGGGGTCGAAATTTTTGTAGGTAGGAAAGATGAAGAATGAGTGAGACCTGAAATGGAAAGAAGATCTCACACAACTGGGACTGCACAGCTGCCACACTGTGTAGAGGTTACAGAACAACCTCCTCCCTACAGCATTCATTCATAACCTTTGACCACGCCACGTCGATCTGAAAATACCTTATGATGCCTTTTTAAAACCTGTCTCAGTTCTTCCTTCTGATTAGCTGAAATTTTATCGATTCCCTGCAATTTAGCTTCTATTTTGTCCAAAATAATTACTTCTTCTTCTTCGGTGTTTAGCTTGCTTTTACTAAAATTAACACTTTCGTCCCAATATCTCCTATTTTTCAGAACTCGTATAGGCAGCTCCCAAGTTTCATCATTAGTTACTACATGTTTATCACTAAAAGGTACTGTAATTACTCCGGTTATCGGCAAGACCATTTTTAACTGGCTTCTTTCAAAGTCGACAACACTCTGATATTTCGACAAGAAATCTATGCCAGTTAAAACCTCAATACTGAGATTGTTTACAATTAAGCATGGATGATCAATTAAATTACCATTAATGTTAAAGGGCAGCAAAGCTTCTTGCTTTATCGTTTTTGACACTTTGCCAGTAGCACCAATTATTCTTAGTCCTGATACCCTCATTACTGTAAGCTTGTCTTTACCAGGTAATGCATCAAAGAATGACTGAGATATCGCACTCACCTCACTCCCACTGTCTAAGAGACAACGTACATTGATACCCAACATATTCACTATTATTATAGGGTGGCTTCTTCTAGTTTGTACAGGCGGTTCCTGAAACTCATCCAATAGTTCCTTTTTGATTTGTCTCCAACTAAAGTGATCGACATCTGTCTTCATTACATTTAGGTCAAAGTGTGTAGGGGTTTCCTGAATTACATTTTCAGCTGCCTTTTCCCGTCGGTCTAATAATTTTAAATCGAAACACCGCACGACTCCATTACATTTAGTTTGCTGAACATGACCCAAATTACTGTAGTCTGAGCGATTCTGCGCCTCCAGACCAGGCATAACACTAGTTACAGCTAAACCACTTTTACTATTATCGTCGGGTTCCTTCTCAAGTGACAACTGGTCACAGCTACTGGGTTCATCGACCCCCAACAGGCTTTCCTCTACATTCTCACTTACTTCCTGTCCTAAATCTATTAGTACAGTATCAACATCCTGCACAGGCACTTTAGATAAGAGCACATCATCCTCATCGTAAATATAAGCATGAATTTCTTCTGCTTCTTCACCTGACAATTCAGTATTTTGTAGCTCCTCCCTATCGTTACACTGCTGCGTCTTCTCTTTCTCTTCCCACTTAGAAATCGTCTCTAACACGATATCTATCAAATACTGTGAGTGATCTAATATTTCTGTTGTATCCTTAGATGCTACCGACCCTTCATCCACATGTTCAGTCTGAGTATTCCGATCTGTCTTACCAATTCCCGTAACTACTGGCTTAGGAAAAGTAACCGCCTGGTGAGCGGCAGTGTCCTCATAGACGGGAACTAGTTTTCCTGCCTCGGCCTACTACTCTTTCCTTTATTTAAATTATAGTTAACTGGCACAGCACTGCTTTCCGTACTGTTGTTTACCTGCATAATTTTGTTCAAGACAAAATTACTATCATTTGGATGCCATTGTTGGTTCTGATAATTATTTCTCCAATTCCTACCTCTCTTAGAATGGCGAACACCTACTGTTCTGATGTTTACATTGCCATTCTGCTCGTTCTTAAAATTAGTACTAGTGTTATTAGCATTTCTGTTATTACGTGCTTTCTCCTCATTGGCAGCAACACGTTCTACACGTTCCAAATACTCAATGAAACGATCCAGATTGTCTCTAGGGGCAGATATAATTCTAGTTTGCCAATACCATGGCAGTTTGGCTTCAAGACCTAGTATTATCATTTCAGGTTTCAGCTTTTCGTCCAAATGTGACAAACGTGAGATCCATGATCTGGCAAACTCTTTAATATATCCCTTGCCTGCATTGAAGCGTTTTCCACTCCAAAATTCTCTCAACACTTCATTTTGCTTATTACTAGACCAATACTCATTAATGAAAGCTGTTTTAAATTCCGCTAATGTTTTACACTTCAACATAACACCAGCTGACCAACGCATGGCGTCACCTGCTAAATGGCTTCTAATAATTGAGATTTTCTCTCGTTCAGACCAAGTTGGTGGAATCACATCTTCGAAATCGTTCCAGAAATCTAGCGGGTGGATATTTTTATCTGGATCGAACCGCAAGAACTGCCGACACCCGATAAAAGCGGCGTTTGCAGCTACAACTTGTTGTATACTACCATTACCAGAAGTTACTGAAGCTACTTTATTCTCAATGTTAGCAATGTTAGTACTAATATTTTCTACTCTCATTTCAACATTATCTACTCTTTGCACAATATGAGTAGTATCAGTTTTGATTGCGTCTACCTCTGCCTGACATATGTCTACTTTTATATTAACATCTTTAAACCTATCTGCGCACAGTTCAGATTCCGCCTCGATCTTTTCTGTTAACTTGTGCTCCAGCTTCGCATCTTCCATTTGGAAGTCTTTGCGAACCTCAGCAACTTCGGATTTTACTGTTTTATACATTTCAGAAAATTGTTGAGCAACCTTTTTCTTCATATCCTCATAGTTGTAATCAATTTTATAATTCAAACTATCCAGATACTCTTTCAATTTACTGCAGCCAGTCTTGAAGAGAGTTTCTATTTCAGCTTTATTGGATTCTAATTTATTGTCCATTACCTGAATTATATCCGATTTTAACTCAGCTGTCATTCTAGCATTACTGGCTGACATTTTTGCATTACTGGCAGCTATTGCTTGTAATATAACATTTAAATCAATAGCCCCAGTATCGCTGGGTCGTTCACTAGCTGGCTTTTCATCACAATCAGGTGACGAAAAACTAGCTCCAATACCAGAATCATCAAAACTAAATGAAACTTCTGATTGATCAGTCATATCTAACTTATCCTTTTTAAACTCTACCACCTCTGATGACTGTTTCGTTTTTAACTCATCAGATAAACTAACATCCAATAAAATAACAATTTCTAATTTCTGCTTTACTACAGGGGTCTCTATTATTGAAACATTGCCCCTTCCCACACTACTGTCAGGAGACAATACTTCATATTTCACTTTAACATTACTACTTTCATGCATATTTACACTTGAACCGTTATCTGGATTTACAGTTCCTTCAACAGACATAGGTTCTGATTTAAGTTTAACCTCGGTTTCTTCTGGCAGTTCCATTTCCGACAGTCTTTCAGTGCCGGTTAGTAAAATTTTTAACAGGTTTTCACTTAACTTAGTTCCTTCTGCACGACGTATGGCGTTGCCGACGCGGCGTACCGGGATTACTGATGCGACGCAGCGCGCTGAACTGCAAACGGCACGCCAACGGCTGTTGTGTGTTTGCGTGGCCCACAACTGCAGGCGCGGCTCCGGCTGCTCCGGCGGACGACTGCGGTGAGGCGAAACTGGCTTCTCGTGATGCCGGCAGCGCCACTAGACTCAGTGCCAGCTCCGTCAATCCAGATGCGTTGTTCATCCAATTGCGTCATCCACATGCACACGTCACTATCACTGTTTTATTACTCAGTTGTGTGTCGCATTTCACTCCTAAATCCGAATATTTAAAAATCACTTTCACTTTTACTCAGTTTGTTTCCCGGCCGATGCACCATATGTGGGGCGGCGGTTAGAAAATTTACTGTTGTATAAATGTTTGAATGTAGAAACACTTCATGGCCGATTAACCGTATGTGGGGCGGCAGGTTTGAAATTTTATGGTGTGTTATAAAATTTTGTAGAATGTAGAAACACTTTCCCGGCTGATGCACCATTTGTGGGGCGGCTGGTGGGAATTAATTGTTATATTAATGTAGAATGTTATTTATGCTGTCTTTCGCCGTTCTCAACACTGGCTCTCTAACTACAATTTTGCCAACCAGAAAGTGATTAGTAAAACGTGAAGCCTGTAATTAGAATTCCTAGTGCCCACTTCATCTGAGAAATACACTTATAGCTACAGCTTATAGCTCTGAGGAATTAGGAGATTGTCTGGGATTCATAATCAAAAACGATCGTGTAAAAAATAAAAAATCCTCTGTATTCTGAAAGTCACAGATGAAAAGAAAAAAAAATCCACACAATCTGACTAACAGAGCCGTTCCGAGTCTAATGCGCTGATGCAACTACAACTGTCCAAATTAAATGTTTAAATTAATGCTAGCCATAATTTGATGATTAGGTTCATCAAACACCATGCTAAATAATGGTAGAATGTCTGTCCCGCGGCGGCACGTGAAAATACGACATATGCAAACTGAAGATAGATTATTAAAGTCATCCCAGAATTAACACTTCACTCGAAAATGATTTCATGGTTATGCGTATCCTGAGTAACTTAATACGGCATCCGAGGCTGTTTATAGCAATGATACCGACACGACGCGACTCCCGACACAGATGGTGTGCTATTCAGCGTCTGGAGAGAACTGGGGCCTTTTTTCCTCGCGCAGCGTTCTTATATATAAAGCCGCGGTGCGGACGGCTAAGGGAACGCCTGATCAAATCGGCTCTCCCAACTAGCCGCTGGGCTAGCAATGCACCACATTAAGTTACCGAATAAATCATAGCTTCTTTTGCTGATGGCCGATGAAACTCTCAATTTAAATGTGCATTCAACACACAGGTAAGTAATCATAATAAAAGTTTGACGTGGCTAAGTTAAATATTTTGGGCGAGAGAATTAATTTAATTACACTGCACGCAGTAGACGAGCTCTGAACTTGCCCTTTGGAGATACGCTATCGCTATAGTTTTATAGTTATTCAAATGAAACTTCTCACATCTTTATGGTTATAGCGGATCTCCATTCTACTTAAGGGGATACGGAATCACCTATCCCCGCAATGTTAATATATGCCTACTATAGGGAACATTTTCTCACAAACTACTGGAGACAGAGAGGTAAAAATTTTACTGTATGTGCATTCATATGTTACAACAATACTGAAACAACAGTTTATTGTCAAAGTATTTTCTTACAGAGATATTGTACATTTATTTTTAAGTAAATTTTTTCCATCGCTTTTTACTAGACTATCACCCCTAAGTCTTTTGTAAATCAAGTAATTAAAAAATCGTTGTTTCAGTATGTAATAGGGACCTATGTCACTACGTCATAAAAATTTCAGACTTCTAGGTTGACCAGTACCTGAGATAATGTTCCTAGATGAAGTAAAAAGTAAACTTACGGGAAACGGAGAAAGAAGATTAAAACATTCCTGATCCGTAGCTAATACCCCCTTCACAGTCTTCATAATCATCTTCAAGTCTTCTTTTGGCACCCCTCTGCACCTGTCTTGCTTTTTTCACTAATGTCTTGATTATATTATCAGCATGCCTTAGTCTGTGCTGATCTAAAAAGAACATAGCACGTACCGTACGGGAACCAACACACATACCCAACTTTTGAAGGACCTGGCATTTAGTTATATTTCCAAGATTGAAGGTTGCCACAGCATCATACACACCAAAATGTAGTGTATTAATTCCGACAAACACTGTTTTTGGGAGACGATGCCATATCACACTATTCAAGCACTCGTTGGGGTTCTGCGTTTTTCCGTGAAGACATTTCATCAGAAGACTTCTGTCAGCCAGATCTCTGAAAATGGGCTTTATTTCTGCCATGATGGCTGATGGTAGACTGTGGTGGTGAATGTATTTCTCTCCTGTTGTTAGTCCCCTATTGTATTTACACCAGCTGTTTTCACCTTTGGGGCACAAACCATGTTGTGGATGCTCATCCGTGGATGCGGTGTGGAAATATAAAGCCCATATAGCTCTCCTCATTTCTTCAAGATTGCCTGTATTTTGCCTGATTGCAAGGCCATAGCAGTTCTGAATGTGGTCTATTATGGAATCAGTCAATCTTCCTCTGCCATCCAAGGTTTTCCCATCATCTAGTTTTTTCCCTTTCATAACTGATTTTAACCTTCTCAGCCTGGCACCCATTCTCTTCTGCACATGTCCTATACATTCAAGTTTGCTTATATTTACACTGTTCCCATATGGTTTGCTTTCCAAAACTTCTTTGAATGCTTTAGAGTCACCATCTCCCAGATATTTGACATAGCGAACATTATACCACTGTGAAGAGCGATGAAAAATTTTCTTCACCCCAGCAACCTCCATGCCACCACTACTACCATAATAATTAGCAATACAGTCATCACTGTGTTCATTTTTCAGCCTGCCTGTGCACCTACAGTATTTAGACATTATTGCAACATCAATAACCTTGCCAGTATCAACACTAGTTGCTGTTACAACACCATTGTTGGAGGTGTGGCCCCTTTTCTGCCACGTGCCATCAAACGCCACTGTGAGGTCACGACTGCCGTCATTTTCTTCCACTGCTTCTTCCACAGCAACCTGCATTGACTTCTGTGCTACATCTTCAACTGCAGATCCTAGTACATAATTGTAAGCTTCAAACTTTGAAGGTGCACTTGGAAGATTTAGAACACCACATAGCATATCACCAGCTGCTTTGCCCTTACCAATTGCTCGCAATCCATAAACTAACCTAATATTTACACTATAAAGTTCAGTTTTCTTGTATCCATTATTTACAGTTACTGAAACCGAACTTGGAAACTTACAGCTGTATTTACAAACACTGCATATTAAATTAAACTGGGCAGCCAGGCCAACATGGGATTCTACTTTCAGAGAAACGTTTCCATGACATTTTTTGCAGCACAAACTGTTTTCAAGAGCTTCACACAATATATTCGTATCAATGAGTTCAAAAACTTCATTCCCTCTATCAAGTAAATTATATTTCTCTTCCAAATCTCTTAGTTTTTTATGAGAAGCACTGTTTTCATTTGGTGTAAGTTCGTTCGGCAAATCAGTAATAAGTGGATTCACATTTTCCAACAGTGATGATGATGAACTGCTTTGCTTTGCTAATGAATCATTATTTCTTTTCTTTTGCCAGTTCACACGCTTTTTAAATACTTTTGCTTTAGCTCTAGGCATTTTCACTGCGAAAAATGAAGCACTAAATACGAAATAACTCAACAACAACTACTTTCTTATATCACACTGTTTACAAAACAGTCCCGCCACAAAGTCAAAGAGTAACTTGAGGAAACCAGAGAGAAACATTTTCGGGCAACTAGTATATAAATAGTCGCTGGAAACCGGGATATTTGAATTCATGTCACTTTAAAGGTACTGCCAAAAAGTTCATGGTCAGCCACGAGAGACGTGTATAACTAAAGCGCAATACCCGATCTCACAAATATATAAAAATAAAATAGTTATAATTGTAGTAGAGCTATGTATGATACGTCATTTTAAAGAGGAAACATGGCAGAATATAATACGCCAATAAAAAAAAATTCGATTTTTTAACCCAAAATCCGATTCCGTATCCCCTTAAATATAAACATCCTAGCCTTATTTATTAGCCTACTTAATCTATCTAACTTCTTTAATTTTTAAGACAAAAACCAGAAAATTATGAATTTCAACTAAAATCTTAATTAGTGAGAGCCAAAGTACTGTTTCTATTAAATTACTATGGAAAAGGAATCTAAATATAAATTTTTAAGTCTCTAGCTCTTTTCTGTTGCGCCAATGATTTTTACAGAAAAACGTCCAAATTTCGAAAATGGTTAAAGTTATCGAACTGATATTCAATACATATTAATTTAGTATTACTCCTGACATGCTAGAACCGTTTCAGGTTATTCACTTGATTTTTAAAGTATTGCGCAACATTTATTACGTCAGAGCTAGTTACAGTGGACTAGGCCGGCACACAATGGAAAGACTGATGTGAGTTTACCACGGCGTGAGTAGGCTGCTTCCCTACACTTTGCTTTCTTTCAACTATTGGGCACAGTCTTCTGTTTGAGGGAGCTACAATATTGGGTCAGGTACTTTGTTCAATTTTAACGACCTCAGCTATTTCTCAACGCCTCAACTAAATTACCGGCTGCTTAAATCTTGTGTTAAACGTAATAATGTGTGTTTATTTTTAGGATGCATCAGACAGTTGCAGATTTCAAAGCTCACTTTGGTTGCAGATGTCACTATTAGAGGATGAATGGACGACCTGATCTCTCTTAGCGGGGGCATAAAGTAGCTTCTGGTATACGCCCGATCAAGGAGTGACACCACGCTCAGATTGTCTTTGGAAGGCACTCTTTGAGTATTGTCGCTGTGTTATGCCAATATTTCTTCACTGTTCACATTACCTACTGTTACTCTAACCCTTTTAGTTGTCTATGTATTCTCAAAATGTCTACGTATTTTCTAATTGTCTGTGTTTTCTCTAATTCCTCTGTGTTCTTTAGTTGTCTGTTACCTCTCTAGTCTGGACACTCTCTAGTCGCATGTGCATTCCATAGGAGATGTAAGAAGACTGTATTGCAAGTGACTTATTAGTTATTGAAAGTATTTGCTCTTTATCTACAGTATAACGTAGCGTTGGGTGAGAATCGTTGACCAAGTGGCATGTGGCAGATATTTATCCGGTAAGAATAAGCTCTAAATTGTTCTCTCGACGTGTCCTGCTTTAGGATTCTCTTGTATGTTTCTTCTACTTTATTGTATTCCTTTTCAGATTGTAACTACTTACTCTTCAATGTGCCTTTGGATTTTAAGTGTTTCTTAATTCAGCTATGTTTAGTTTTAATTTTTGACAAAAATCAGCATTCCATTGTTCATATTTAACATACTATTAATGCTGTGAAGCTAATCAAGGGAAAAATGAAATTTGAACTTGCACTCTTAGCTGTTACTTGTATCAATTAATCAGACATTAAAATACCATCAGACAGTATCGTCTCGTAACTCAGAGGCATCAGCTTACAGGGGAATACAGAACGTGGTATCTGAATCTGATTATATAATAGTTTCTTAAGATAGAAACTTGAAGTCCATAGGGGTCGTACTAGCTAAGTTTTGTGTGCAGTAAACTTCCAGATGGCCACTGCCAATTACACAGTTCTTGATATTACTATTAATGAATGAGTGTTATACATATAAGATTTCTCTTTCTGTAATTAACATTTTGCAATACCTAGTACAATTCCAAATTAACCTAAAGTTAAACATTTGAAAATTATTTAAAATTCCTAAAATAGCACTTCAACAATGAAATGCTGTCATCAGCATAGGCATACTTTGAAGGTGAGAAGGAAATTTCAGATGGTCCAAATATAGATTCATGAGGAGAGAAATGAATTTTCTTTGTCATGTTATACAAATGGATTGAATTAGAAGAGATATAGAAAACATGAACACCATTTCGGAGCGTTCACCACAGGAACAGGTAACAACTAACGTAATTTTTAGGTCTCAGCTGTTTTCCGAAAGTATTTAACCAGTCAAGTAATCAACTACCCTTGCCTTACTGACATGCTCAAAGGTGTTACAAATTTTCTATATGGATGTTTTTCCAACAGTTGACAAGTTAAGGGTACACCTCTCCAAGGAAAGAAGGAAAACTTACTTCAGTCCTTTTTATGGGTACCTAGTCGAGTGTTTACGGACTGATATTCATCTCCTAAACGTTATGAAGCATGGAGAACAGTAAAAACTTAGACTGACAGCTATTTCGAGTCCCGTGTAGACTCATTGCAACTGCAATTGCAGTAACTCTCAAAGGAGATCCTTATCTATCATTCTGGAACGAAAAAACTCCCAAAATTGCTACAGGGGCATGGCAGTATGGTACATTGTGAGATACGGCACTAATATTTTTTAAGGAATTTCGATGAATGAGCAAAGTGAATAAAGGGGCAGTGTTTCTAAACCAAGTTATGACGAGTTGATTACCTACTGGTATCAATGAAAGTGGAAACAATAGTCCAACAGATGGATGTCTGAAAATGTTTATGTAAAAGACTTAACAGGCAGGAAAACGACATGACAAATCTACAGGACCCTAAGAAGATGACCAAATTGAGATATAATTAAGTAAACGTAGGGTAGAAGGACACTTTCAAAGTGAGGAAATGTTACAAAGTTCACAAAGGAGTAGGAAACAGGCGAAAACACAGAAAACTGAATGGTCTTCTCGTGGAAGAAAAATAGTAGTAACTCCCCATATATTTTACCCCAAAGCCTAACTAATTAATTAATTACGGTAAGATAAAGAGTGTTCTTTGCATGACACATTACTGTCTCTGACGTGCTGACAGTGCCTGTTGGTCCATGTTAATTGTTTCCTGTGGAGGGCTACATTGACCAACTCGTAACGTGAAGGTCCAGCACATTTGCTAATTCCCTGATCCAACACTAAGAGGTTTGCATATCTCTTACCTTATGGAGTTGTCACGATGACCCAAATAGTTTTCTCTTCATCCGGCATGAGTTCTAACATGCATGCAATCAGCTGTAAACGATGGAATGGTAAGTGGAAAAGTCTCAGCGCTAGTTTAATGAAAGCCTCGAAATAAGGAAAAACAGTATTTAGAACCAGTCTCATTGCAATTCTTGAACGGTACGTTTGCAGAGCCTTATGTTCACTTATCAAGGACCACTGCAAGTTCATACGATTATTTCAAGTTGACTTTAATAAATATTCGACGTCACGCACACGCGAATTGGCATATAAACGTTCCGGAGAACGACATTTGCAGCTCACTAAGAGAAGCACAATCAGTCCTCTGTATAATGTGCTGCATCTCCGAAAACTAGCCCAAGACTCACTAACTAACTAGCTTCGATGCTGCGAGCCTGTTGCACACTGTGCTTTCTTAATTAGTCAGTTTAATCGGCCAATGACAGACAGTATTAAATGAAATTATGTTTAAAATATTAGATTCATTTTGTAGTTACTGAAACCATGGTTAAGAAGGTGTCAGTGTGGACAATGTCAACAGTGAAGTTGTAGTTGCATATAAACATTTAAACGGTTAATCATAAAAAACCAAATTATGTTTACCGATAAGCCTCGCAATGTGATCCCCGTATTGTTTTTATACGACGTGACTATTTCTCATACCTCCATTCTCTCACTCCGTGACCATCTGTCGTTCTATGTTAAGGGGATCGCTACTTATCCGAACTGCTTGCTGGCATACAGCAGCGTATGCCATTCTGTATTGTATTACGAAATCTCATAAAATATGGGTCGACGTGGGTCATAAATGCCGCTTATCTCCCAAGCAACATGTTTTTATAGAATTTTCTGTTTTTATTAAACATATGGAAATTTTAAAAATAAACAAATGTCTACTCCTTCTGGCTCTTTATCCACATTGCTAAGATACATTTTCCCTGATTTTCTGCATTATTAAAGATTTCAAATATATAAATTTATTTCAGTAGCTAAGATGCTGATGCTTGCTTTCGGATAATACTTTCCATTATTTAGAACAATAGTCAGTACTTAACCTCTCAAAGTCACATTTCAATTATCAAATAAAATAATAAGTTTTTTACAGTTTAGTGGCAGCGGCTGTGATCATTCCACCCGTGGCCCAGCCATTTTACTAGTTGATCTGCTCACGTTTGTTGATACAACTGCCGAATCAGGCCTTGATCCCCAGGCTAGTCACGGCACTTAGATGCAGGTGGTATTCCTTCATCGTCATACTCTAATCACTATAAAACGTGTAACATATATTTAACAAGATATACACTAGAAATTAGCAATGGCATAACCTTCCTGAAGAAGAAGTGCTGTTTACCTTAACATTTACAAATATGAACGCATTATTGTATTATTATCTAGACATAATCTACTTACTTAACAAAGAAAATCCCTGGTAAATAGCACATACATTCTTATGTCACTCTGATACATCTCAGTATCCAGTGTGTCACCTATATTTTGGCTGTCACTGATTTATCCTTGACCACTACAGCTGTCAGGCATCGATGCCCCAAAGAATATGAGTAACTACTCAACATGTCAGAGGGGTCATTAATTCTTACTTGCGATGTGAGTGATTTATGCTGTGTCTTTCTTTACGTTCCACATAAAACATTACGACAGTCGTGGCCAGTACCACATAAAACATAAATCAATAACATTATATATATATATATATATATATATATATATATATATATATATATATATATATATATTATAATGAAGTACATACTACATATATATATATAACATACACTTGTTCGCCCACTGCTTGAATACTGCTCACTGGTGTGGGATCCGTACCATATGGGGTTGATAGAAGAGATAGAGAAGATCCAACGGAGAGCAGCGGTCTTCGTTACAGGATCATTTAGTAACCGCGAAAGCGTTACGGAGATAATAGATAAACTCCAGTGGGAGACTCTGCACGAGAGACGCTCAGTAGCTCGGTACGGGCTTTTGTTGAAGTTTCGAGGCATACCTTCACCGAGGAGTCAAGCAGTATATTGCTCCCTCCTATGTATATCTCGCGAAGAGACCACGAGGATAAAATCAGAGAGATTAGAGCCCACACAGAGGCATACCGACAATCTTACTTTCCAATAACAATACGAGACTGGAATAGAAGCGAGAACCTATGGAGGTACTGAAAGTACCCTCCGCCACACACAGTCTGGTGGCTTGCGGAGTATGGATATAGATGTACATGTAGATGTAGATATAAACTTACGTCACATATAAAATTAATCGGTACATATTTGATAGTCTAATCAAATACACCTTGTAATTATCTGTGGTCTGCCATGCTACTGTGACACGCCAGGAAGCCGTCATTCGAAATGGTTATACTTTTGTATCTCAAACAGTGAGCATAGCCTTTTTCGACAACACGAATTTCAGAAAATATTATCTGATGCTACTGTTACAGTGACTGAGGCATCCACAGTGGATAAGGCGCCATCGCCCTCATACAGATGGTGCAAGCTCTGATGATGGCCCATAAATGAAAGGCTGAAGCCGGTCGAAAGCTAACATCGGCTGCGATCAAGACTTCTTTTAAATAATTTGGTCTTAGTAATTTTAGTAGCTCTTCATTTGCCTCTTAGCCTGTTGTCTGACCTATTTGATAATTAATTTCATCAATCATATTAAATTTCAAACCAATACAGTTAAACATTTTTTCAAATCTTAAAGTCAGTGCAGTACTCTGATTTATTATATCACAAACAGTATTAACGTTCTCACAAATCAGTATATTCCTCATTCATGTTACCTACATTTTCGTTATTTCATTACTACTTCCATCAATACTACAATGAAATTCATTCTTCACAACTCAGCATTCACATCATTTTGTTTTCCTTTATCAAAATTTCTTACTACGTATTTTATCTCTGTTGACTTTTTAAACAAATCTATTTTCATACCTTTACTTATGATAACAACCTCTGTCTATAATTGATGATTTTGAGCATCATCTATCGTCATTTCATCGTTATATTCTTGGAATAATGTCTCCTAAAATCTCCTTTTCAATACTCATTTCACTATTTTCAGTTGTATCGGCTATCCTGGCAAGTAACACATTTATCATATCTGTTAATTCAGCTTTAATTTGTCTCTGGGAGTCTTCAAAAGCTTTGTTCAATTGAACAAGTAGCTCGTTAGATTTATAAGTCTTATTATTTGTTTGTTCACTGACTTGTTTCAATTGACGATTGAAACCTTAAATAGATGTGTGACCCTTTCATTATTAGTAAAGTCAAGAGCTGTATAGTGTAAATCACTACGTCCATCTGAAGTGAAGTTATTACACAGAGAATAACGCTGTTCAACGGCTTCATTTTAATTTTCTTCATGTGACGTATCGGCAAAAGTTTTCATTATTTAGCATGGATTGTCGAAAGTAAAAGTAAATGAGTTGTATGAGTAATTTGAAACAGAAACATGACCACTGTGAGCATTTTTAAGACATTATGAAAAATAATGAGTCGCCACTAACACTATTTAAATAATCTACGATTACTTGGTTTAACATCTGTTGAGGCAGTGCATAATTTGCCAGTACTGAGTAATAACGAAGTCTAGAAGGGAAAATTATAACACAGATGTAAAGGCAGCTGGGGATTTTTAGCTACAGAAAATGATGATAAATATTCAGGAAATGAAGTTCTGAGAATTTTGTTTCAAATGGTGCCAGAATATTAGGTCGAAAAAATGACATGCAGACTCACGAAGCACGAAACAAGAAGGATGAAAGTCAACTATACTTTCCAGCAGACCCTTCGTAGAAAGGGAATGAGACAGTACTGTAAACGAAAACTCATAAATAGCGAGGCCGAAAACTAGTCCTTCTCAGGTAATTAAAAAAGTTACGGAGGAGTTGAAAGGTGATAGTGTAATTGATACGGTAATAATTGGGTCATGCATACAATTAAACATCATACAGTGTGATAATCATTTCCAGTGTATTCGATTAGGTCGCCACCAGCAGTGTCCGCAGGATCTTCCGTATTATTTTTCCTGCTGTGTTGCTTATTCGTTCAAATGACGTCGCTGTTTTGTACACATATTCGTAGGTAATTTTTCGTCGTTGCAACTGTCTTGCTGTAAACAGAAAATGCACTTACAGTCTAAGTTTCAAACATGCCTCAGATATTTAGAAAGTGTACAGTGTACGCATACGGCATTGACCCGTTAAGGTTTTGAGAAGAGTGTAGTTTACTGAACTGCACTGAGAATGGAGGTTTGCAATTGCGTCTACCTGTCAGAAGACAGTAAGAAGTGATTTTCTGTCGTAAAAAGAGTCTTGAAAAATAGGTTCCAGGTCATGAAACCTAAAGTATGCAAGTCGTAAGGTTGATGAGAAGCCCTTTTAGTGCCAGTCACTAATTTAGAACTGTTTTTCGCTTCATCACTATCGGTCAGTGGCTTCCTAGGATTTGTTTTCTCTCATGTAATATTTCGCTTTTTCATCTGAATGGTTTGTCCTACACCTTTCCTCATTAGTTTATGTCTTTGTCATCGTCTAGATTCATGTATATTTTGATGAGCATTGCAACGCCAGTTGCCTTGTAAACACTTATGCGTCACATGGTATGTAACCGCAACTTTTTGTTTTTCATTCTTTTACCTGATTAAGCACCATCCCACTTTGAGGCTTGTATGTTTCTTACACTCATAGGTGTTTTCCATTGTTTCAGCTAATCAGACCCCATCCCATTTTACGACTTGTACATTTCATACACCCATATGTTTCTATTAACGCATATTGATGTGGGTTTTCAGATTCCAGAGTTCATGCATTACTGTGCTCCAATAGTTTTGACGCGTTACTAATGTGGTCATGCCTACACGAGCCACTTACATCTCATGACTCAACAGAGTGACAGTTTTGAGGAATGGTTCTCTCTTCATTAGTTGGTCCTCTTCTCCCTACCCTGTATTCATACAAGCTTCTATAGGCTTATAACTGGATTTGTCCTCTACATTTACTTAGTTCTCTAGGTTTTCTAATTTAGCTTCTCTACTCAATATTGATACACATTTTCCTTTTTATTGCTGGTTACAATGTAGACCTCGTACAGGTGTATGTAACTCATATCATTAGTTTATGTCAGTAATTCTGTGGTTTGTACGCTCATGCCCAATGTTAGTGAATATTTATTTCCTAGGCGATGTCATCAACCATGTATTTTGAAGTATCTCGTTATTGTTATACATACTGCTTTCCGTTTTTTTTACTGTTGCGAGTATGTAAATGATGGGTTCTCCAACGTGTCTTAAATGTATACCGATACTCAGCTCTGTTTTCACGTTACTTTGTTTGGACAGTGAATGTGTCAGTACCGCTATGCAAATGGTCACCTTCAGAAAAGACTAACGCACATACATTCTTTATAAGGATTGAATTATTATTTATTACATATCTTAATTGGAGGTACAATTTTGCTTTTGAAATCATGATGGTGTTAATGGTGCTATTTTTATATTACTTTTAGGGCCAGGTGATGACAAAGTGTATCGTCGAAACAGGTTGCCAATAAATTGGTAATGAAATTACAGCTTACGATACTGCTGAAAACTGTAATGATCTCTTCGTATTTAACAAGGATGGGTATTCCGAAATGTTATTGCGCTATGTTACATGGGTGGAAATGATACATATCTCCTTGGTGGATACACTAGAAGCTCCAGGTTGATACTGTAACAGGATACAAAATTACGTAGACATAACTTCTATTTTATGTGATGAATGGCAGCTAAATGTCGAGAAATGTATTCAAACGCAGTTGAGCAGGAAAAACAGTCTTGTAATCTCGAGTACAGTATTATTGGTGTGCTGCTTGACAAAGTCAGGTGGATGAAATATGTGGCCATAACTTTGCAAAGCCATATGAAATGAAACGAGTACAAGATTTCGATTGTAGGGATGATGAATAGTCGAGCACGGATTATTTGGAGTAATCTAGGGAAGTGTAGATCATCTTTAAACGGAGTCGCATTTAGAAGATTTTGCAACTCATTCTTCAGCACTGCTTGTGAGTTTGCGATGTCTACCATGGCAGCTTAGAGAAAGACATCGAAGCAAAATAGAGAGATGACGTTACATTTGTTACCGGTAGGCTGGATCAACACGCTGGCGTTAGGGAAATACTATGTGAAGTCAAATCCGAATCCCTTAAGGGAAGACGACGTTTATATCACGAAACACTCTTGCGAAAGTGTAGGGAGACGGCATTTGACACTGACTACAAAATGCTTCTACTGCCACCAACGTAGAATGTCATAATAATCCTGAAGACAAGATAGGAGAAATTAGGACTTGTACGGAGGCATACAGAGGGTGGCTTTTCCTAGCTCCAATTCAGAGTGGAATAGAAAAGGACATGATCAGGAGTGGTACAAACTATCCTCGGCCATCCACCATATGGTGACTTGCAGGCCATGTATGTAGATGTAGATGTAGATGTAGATGCAGATGTAGATGCAGATCCAGATGCATATGTAGATATACCAACAAATTGGGCGACTCCTTTCAGGGTGTGGTCATAGCCAGGTTCAAACATGATAGCTCCATTCTCCCGTCTGACAGGTCTCCACTCCGAATCACCTTAATGCACTGATTCATACAGCCTCCTGGTATCATTTCAACAATCTACAGGTCCCTTAAGCGACTAGTGTGATATTTTAACTGGTTGATTAATATTAGGCCCTGATCTTCGATGCAGAATGGAAATGAAATTTGGTATTTGCATTGAAACCTCAAAACATGTACAAAATAAGATTGAAGAACTATAATCTTTAATGTCCTATTCTAATCAAAAGCAGTCCCGAACGCAAAAAACAACAGTCGGTGATACACAGCGGCTTAGTGTATCGACTCCACACGTCATATGGAGTCTTTGATCTGAGGATAATCTGATAGGCCAAAACCGGTTACCAGAACTAAAAACAATAAAATTTTATGTGATCAGGACTGTTGTTTGTTAAATATTAAGTACGATCGCTGTTGTTCCACAATTACGTCTTTAACAGTGACGTCATTAATATCTTAATCAAAAATGTCGTATTATAAGAAGGCAGACAGAACAGATTCTGAAATATGTAACGTAGGGACCCAATTATGTAACAAAATAATTTGAATGCTGACAGTGACAACGACTAAAATGACCCTAAAAGGACTACAGAGTAAAGCAAACAGCAATAATTCAGACTGTATTGTAAGAGCCGTGCATAAAAACTTTGTAAGAGCGATAAATAATGATGCAATGGATTTTATAATTTGTCAGACAGCTCAGTAATTGTGTACTAAGAAGAAGCAATGTTTAGAAGTTTAAATGTGAATGTACGACGACAATATATTTGTATTTCAAGACGACAGTGAAAGGAGTTTGTTACTAATGGTAACTAAAATTTGTTTTTGATTGTGGCCATTGCAGCGAAGCGAATGGCTGGAGTAATATCTTCGATGAAAATATAAGTATGTTTTATAGTTAGGCAGAAAATATGAATGTGGAAGTTTCTTGCTTTTATTTGAGGCGTGGAGCGGCGTAACATGCGGCTGGAAATAGAACCTCATCTGTACGACGTTTCAAAGCAAAAATCGTCTTACAATACTTGTATCTAGCAATAATGAATATTTTGTGGGCTTTCTGCCAGGATGAGGAGCGTCTGACAAATAATGATAATTCACAGGGTCCCTACAGGATAATCAAGACATGTTTCTGGGCTCTGATAGAGACTCAGCATATAATTATTGGTAGCAAAAATGTTATATAATTTAATATTACAATACGAGTTTTATCTATTTTTGTCCTCGAAACTAGCCAGTATTTCCTTGATGGCAAAATATTAGTCTTGATTTATGTATCTGCAGTGTTGATGTGGACTCTGCCTTGAAACACTATTCACATGTAAGTACACATATTAAGTGAGCAGTAGTCCAACTAGTCCGTATTGAGGTGCCATGGTGGGAATCAGGATAAGGCAGTCTCATATGGTGCCAGAGACATGAAGTAGTTTATTGGGTCATTCAACGAGATAAAGCAGGCATATAACACGTATATAACAGCCTGGAAGGACTTTATTCAGAGCATACGTAGGTACCAACCGTACCAACAACTTCTGCCGTATAACATGTGGAAATTTTACATTTAAGGATATTAGCAGATATAGTAATGTGGGAGTAGTGACTACACGTATAACTGTTTCATGTAATGGATAAAGTACATGCTGAGTACCAAATGGCCTCTCAAGAATGTTATAATGAAAACAAAGTCAAGATGTGTAGGTTCCAAAACCTAGAGCTTAGTTGGTTGGTTGGTTGGTTTGGGGAAGGAGACCAGACAGCGAGGTCATCGGTCTCATTGGATTAGGGAAGGATGGGGAAGGAAGTCGGCCGTGCCCTTTGAAAGGAACCATCCCGGCATTTGCCTGGAGCGATTTAGGGAAATAACGGAAAACCTAAATCAGGATGGCCGGACGCAGGATTGAACCGTCGTCCTCCCGAATGCGAGTCCAGTGTCTAACCACTGCGCCACCTCGCTCGGTTAGAGCTTAGTGCTCATCTCCTTCTGCAGAAGAAGGTAATTCACTTAAGAAAAACTGCTCCAGTGCATTATTTTATACAATCATTATTAATAGTTATTGTTTATTTGTAAATATTTTTCATATTTTGTAAATTATTGGAGGGGAATAAAGTGAGGAACCTATGTATCGATGTGACGTTTTCCAGTTTTTTTCTGTCTTTGTGAGAAACGAAATGACTCATGTGGCGAATAACAGTTAAGTCCTGAAGAGGTAGCTCCATGTCTTCAAATATCTTCACTTCGCAAAACGTAATACCACAAACTAAAGCACCATTTAGCAAAGAATCCAGCCAGTCCGTCTTCGACGGATGGCGTGCGTGAGTGCAGTTAGTTCATCAGTTTCGTTCACTTATGATCTGGCGGCACCTGTTAGGAAACCATGACGTGCATTTAAAACTCCTGAGTTCACGAGGTGAATGATTGTGGAGCTTTTGTACGTATAGTTTACGAGTAACACCAGAAGTCAGTTGCCAATGTCGGCTTTCACATCGTAGAAGCTAATACTGACCGAGACTACTATCATTGGTTTACAAAATGAACACAGAACAACGGGCTGCTAATTACACTTACGGCATCTAATGACACAGGCAACTGTCGCACTGCCTTAAAGCAAACATTACAGGATGCTCAGATGTTCGAACTAGCGATACACCAAGAAAGGAAATAATGATTAAGACATAGATAAGTGTGGACTCGAATCACGCAAATTAATAAAACTATATCTATAAATCACTTCCACCTCATGGAAATAAAGTACACACTCATATCTCATTTGCTTGAAAAAGTAAAAGAATACATCATGAAACCTAGATTATTATAATTAAAAGAAAATGAAGCAAAAATGAATTGACATAGCTATAGTCCGTTTTTGGTCATAAAGCAGAAGAGAAGCTCTGGTTAATCAAACGAAATGCTTGGCGCATTTCGCGTTATAGTATGCTCTGCGCTAGTCTAGGTACAGTTCTCTGTTGATATGACGTATTATCATGGTTCAAATGGCTCTGAGCACTATGGGACTTAACCTCTGAGGTCATCAGTCCCCTAGAACTTAGAACTACATAAACCTAACTAACCTAAGGACATCACACACATCCATGCCCGAGGCAGGATTCGAACCCGCGACCGTAGCGGTCGCGCGGTTCCAGACTGTAGCGCCTAGAACCACTCGGCCACTCCGGCCGGCCCGTATTATCATGTCATCAGCTCCATATAATACGAAAAATACCAAACAGACGTCTCGACTGGGATTTCTTCTACTGTTTAACTCTGCTGCATGGCATGACGATTGGGGATAATTAAATGAAGGGAATACTTGGCTGGAAGAGATTTAGAATACAACTTATCATGTTTCTGTTTAGGAAATCTTACCGGCAATATAACACAAAATTTGGGTATCTAGCAGAGAGCGCAACAACTTAAGTACTCACGGTTCGAAACGCTGTCACATTAATTACGAGAGAGAAATCTATCTGATGGTAATGCCAACATACGATTTCCAGCTCACAGAATGCCATGTAAAATGTTCCATATTTCGATGTGAGGTTCGCTATTGGTATGTAATTAACTTGCGGAAGTCCTAGATTAAAGATCATGCTCCATATGTTGGGCAGTCCATTTTAATTTCAGGCTTAGTCCTCATGAAGTACTGGCAGTCGCATAGCACGTTTTGTGAAGGTACGTGTAAGCGGGGATCGTGACGACAGCGGCAGCATTGGCTCACGCACAAAGCAGCTAGGTAGCACGCCACTGCACTCCCTGTGTGCCTCCAGCGACAGTGATCAAAGACTTCCCCGGACGACCCCACAGCCATCACGTCCACCCGACAGCGCGGGTTCATACACTCCTGCGTAACAGCATCACGTACCTCGTAGCCAGTCACCGTTTGAAAATTTTTGTTGGCTCTTGACATTGCATTTTCAAAGACAACAAAGGAGGTGGAAACGCTTTAAAAAAGAGCTAGTTGGGAGAAGATCACTTTGGGCTCCGGAGGAATGTAGGAACACTTGCAACAATACTGATCCTACGCCAAACCTTAAAAGATAGATTAAGAAAAATCGAACCCACGTCAACGGCGTATGCAGATTGTAAGGAACTTCTGACAATATGACTGCAACACATTCCTCGAAATTCTGTGGGTAGTATAGATAAAATATAGGAAGCGATGCAGACGGCAGTGATAAGAGTAGAAATACATGAAAGGATACCAGTAGTCGAGAAAAGAGAGAGACAGAGTTGTAGCCTATTTCCGATATTATTCAATCTGTAAAGTAAGCAAGCACAAAAGGAAAGCAAGGAGAAATTGGGAAAACGAACTAAATTTCATGGAAGAAGAAAAGAACGTTTTAAGGTTTGCCGATAACATTGTAATTCAGTCAGTAACAACATAGATTTAGAAGAAGAGTTGAACAGAATGGATAGTGTCTTGAAGAGATGTTATGACATGAACATCAATAAAGGTAAAACAACAGTAGTAGAATGTATCTGTATTAAATAAGGCTATTCTGGGGCATTATATTACGGAATGAGACACGTTAACTAGTATATAAATTTTGCTATTTAGGCAGCGAAATAATTGATGATAGTGGAAGTAGAATGGATACAAAATACAAACAGGCAAAAAGAGGAAAAGCATATCTGAAGAAGCGAAATTTCCTAACACAGTTCTTAAATTGAAAACTTTGAAAATCTTTCCCGAAGGCATCTGTCTGGATTGTAGCCTTGTACAGAATTTAAACGTGGAAAACAAAACTTCCAGACATAACTCGATACAAACTTTAGAAATGAGGTGATACAGAAGAATACTGAAGATTCGACAGGTAGGTCGAATAACTAGTGAGGGCACAAAAAATGATTGGGGAAAAGAAAAATACGTCACAACCTGACTAAAGGAAGTGATCAGTTGTTTGGACACATCCTGAGACACCAAGGAATCGTCGATTTGGTAATGGAGGAAAGCGTGGGTGGTAAAACCTGCAGAGGGAGCCCAAGACTCGAATAAAGTAAGGAGGATAAAACAGGTATGAGGTGTAGAATGCACCAGAGGTAAAAAAACTTTCACAGGATAGAACAACAAGGTGAGCGGCATCAAACCAGTTTCGGACTGAAAACAAGAACAGAAACAACAATGACCACATACAAAAATTCTAGAAACGTGCTCACAAGAAAATAATCACTCACTGGTCAGGCTTTCCAAACCGTCTGTCGTGATAATACATGTAAAAATCCTAAATTCGGAAAAAAATCGTCAGCGTCACCACAGATGATATAACAGTAAACACAGTATTAAAGGTACTGGTGGACAGAGCCGTGTTTCCCACCACGTTTACATGTCCGAGCCCGCCTGCTGCCGACGTCTCAGTTCCGTTGGCCGCATCGCGGGTATTCAAGCTCAACCAACGAGCCGCGATGTGCCTTCGAGGTTCATTCGTCTGTTCTGCCGAGTCTGATTATCAACGTGCAACAGGTACATAGACAGTATTGGAAATGGGACAAAGCAGTTCTGCGCGGAAGGCTCATCATACGACACTGAAGTGATAAGAGTGTAAGTAACTTGGAATTGTTTCAGTTTTCTTGATAGTGATTTTCGGTAGTCACACATTATTATTATTATTATTATTATTATTATGCCAGAAACACACCTTGAACAGCAAAGGTCCGCCCAAAGTCTAATGATCAGAAAATATGAGGAAGAGAAAAAAGAATTTTCTCTGAAACTAGGGAGGGAACGTACGCTCCTCTGAAGAAATCACAGATAGCACGGCACTGCAAAATTATGCACAGTTTACAGACAATGAAAATAAATCTGTAGGTTCTGCATACTATAATAGCTGCCGTAAGTTATTAGCTTTTCGTGATGATAGTTCCAGTAGCCAGTTGCGACACATTAATACCTGCCAAACTTCTCCTGATAAGGCAGATCAATAGCAGTAGCAACCTTCGTGTCTGCAAAATCCGTTGTCTTGGTGATGTGTGTAACAATCTGTGCAGAAGTCTTCGGCCTTTCAGCATAGCTGCAGGAGAAGTCTTAGAAGATCTTGCATAGGCACTGTTTGAAATAGGAGCATAGTACCCCACTACAAGTGCAAGAGACGTCCTTCATCATCCAGCAACAATTTCTCGAAATTAAAAAAAAAAGACTTAAGTACTGTTTGGCTATGATCCTCCTTGTGTTGCAGGATAGTGAACATGGTGCGTGCACATGTATAACTGACATGTGGACAGACATATTCACTAAAATGCATTATTTGACTCTTACTACGCATTCAATCTCGCGAGAGTGGCAGTGGAATAATCGGGTCCTGTTTCTAAAAGATTTCCCGTCTGATAATGAGAATAGTGCTACAGTTGCAGAGGAGAAAACTGAAAGTAATACGAAAAAGAGAAGGATTTTTGCAAGCGGCCTGTCGAGGGTTACGTTCGTTGCTGATCGGGAGGCAAATGTGAAAAAGGCACATGAGAACTAATGTCGCCTTCCGTTCTTCCGTGCAGCATCCACTCTCTTAGCAGTGTTCCGCACCACACCCTTGAGGACAAGTGACTGTCGGGATATTGTCCTAATGTATACGCACCGTTGAAAGCAACGAAAGATGTAATTTATTTAAAAAGAGATGACTAAGGGAAATACTTGCGGTTACTGTTTACTGTGAAGCGTCACGTTGCTAGTCGGTGGAATACTTTAAGTGTCATATTAAAGTCTATGTTAATTCAGAATAAAAAGTCTTAGGTGAATTTGGAAAAATTCAGGTGTTTCAGAACTGGCATTACGACGTAGCTGAAAAATTATATAAGCGTCTCGAAATATATAAGAGGCTACGAAGGCTATGGACCTGGGAGTGGCCCGACGCTGCAGGTGGTCGTGCCACAGGTGTACCAGCTACAGAAACACTCTGCTGGCAGTGCGGAGAACAGTGAGATGAACATTCCCATTTGTATAAAACGGTACATTTACAAGCAAACATTTTTTGATTGTGTACCTGGTGGTCTTAATTAAAGTGATATCACAGGACTCTGAAACATTGTAGGTATGTCCATTAATCGTTGCGCTGGTGGAGTGTGCTGAAAAAATAAAAGTTTTACTCTCTGCCACCAGGTGAAAGGAAATTGACGCTTAAGCAGTCACAATGTGATGTGGGTACAGGAAAATGAGAGGAATGATCGACCAAGATAACGGTCGTTCTGGCAGGTTTACTAGGAGTTGGTCACAACTTACGACATATGTTTAATATGGTCTCCCGACTTAGCAATGTGTTGCATCCATAAGACTGCATGGGTGACTGTTGCTTGGAGGATACCCATAGTAATCAGAGCTATTTGTCGTATGCCATCCTTCAGATCGGACACATCCGTGATATACACTGTCTTTCAGATATCCCCAGAGCCAGAAGTTACATAGGTTTAGGTCAGAGAAACCACGAACGAGAAGCCTGTGCTGGCAGCAGTTGCACGCAGATCAAAACTCGTTAGTCAGACATTATCTACTATCAGGTCATGGTTTGTATGCTCAGCCACAGTAAATGGTGCGGGCAGCCTCTCCAGCTAGACTACGCTCGTTCCAACTCGCTATTTATGTCGCTTACTCGGTCATGCAGGACTCTATTAACTACAGCCGACAGTGGAGCATGTGCGTCAAATTCTGCAGCCAGTATTTGAGCTGTGTCATGGTAATTATCTCTTCCATGGGCAACCGTTCAAACGATTCTGCAGCGCATGTTACACTGGTATTCTACAATGACTGAACGTGCCTGAAATTAAGCCCCAGGGCTGGCTACAACAATTTCACTTTGTTCTTTGTCTTTTGGTATGTATGGAAATGGATGTCATGTGGTCGGGGAACATCATTTGAAAAGACGAGGTATATTTTACTCTCTGCACGGTGCCGTGAATGCATAGAACCGTCTCGTATGAGGCTCTGCGAGATGGCGGGGTGGACAGGAGTTTGCACCTCTTTAATTCAGACAAATTTTGCATGAGAACGAGACATGCACTCGCCCCCCTCCTTATCTACCAGCTAATTAATTATGCGCACAACGGTAACGGAAGGAAATGATGGTGGACCCTGCTAGGTGGTAAGATAAGGAGTGCACACACACAATAATTTAATGAAAATCGTAGTCTACTGAAAGAAAAGAGAGCTTTATCATAATAAACAACGGGATTCTGCATATATCTACGAAATGATATGCGGATTAAATATTACAATGAGATTTATCAGACATCAGAAAATAAATGCACATGATTGTTGACACAACCAGTAGGTTATAGGACAGGGTATACCGAACTATTATGAGAACAAGAGTTGGCTCGAGAACAAGGGGCTCCTACTCTCTGTGATGCAATAGATTGACGGTAATGACTGGAGGTCCTAATGAATCAAATATTAATCTCCCGACTATATAGCAGTATCGCAATTAGTAGTGAGAGCTCAAAAGGGATCACATGGAGAAACAAGCAAGGTGGACTTGCAGCAAAGAGAGCGTGCGTGCTGCTGAGGGATTCAGTATAAAATTGATAAGGTCCTACAATGCCGGAGCCTCAAAATACTGTGCCAGTACTGAAATCAGCAGCACGTCGTCGGTAGGCAGCGTCCTGAAGATGTAGGCACTGCCTTCTGCCGTGCAGCAACTCTGTGTCAACCCTTGGCCGCGAATGCTGTCTGAGAATTCTAAATTCTTCCGAAAACGAGAGACCAAGTGGCAAGACCGTCCGACTCCGAGGAAGATCAGATCCCGAATCCCTGCCCGCGCAATGCAAGAGCCACGCCAACATTGCTCTACTCCGTACTCTCCTCGAAAACCGCGAATCAGCATTCAGTTCTGATTCCAAAACTCCCCCAGACTGTCTCAGAACATCATTCGCGCCAATAGCGACCGTTCCGTACATTTTCGAGCAGGGCTTTATGACATCAACTAGCCTCAGTTTAAGTTGACCAATCATGCCTTTGCTATTCAGCTGAAGACACTGAACTTGCCGTTTGACTGTCTACGAAAATAACCTGCGTAGACCACCGGCCATCCAGCGCCAGACAGTCGCAACTAGCAGGGCACGGTCCACAAGTATTCTCAGAATCAAGAGGACAATGCAGTCAGTCGGTGCCAGGAATCTTCGTTCTGGACGCGCCGGAACGGTAAACACATAAACTGCAGTGACACACAGACGTCTCGCAGGTCGTTTCGCCCTGCATACAATAGGCGAAACTCGACCGACGTCAGTCGTTCTGCCAGGCGCTTAAGCCTATTGTACAAACCCCTCAGAATTCAGAGAAGTGCAGCCCCCATCCGGAAATGCCGTGTGCCGCGTCCTCCGATGCTTGCCTCGCACAGGCCGCCCAGGGAACTAACCTAACATGTATAGGAATCAAGTGAAAATTATTTTTTGAGCTCTCAGTACAAATACTCTATTAAAATAACCTTATTCGGTCTGTTACTACTGTGCAATGACATAGAACATTAAGAAAGTTGATGAAAATGAGAGTAGACATGCAAAAGAGGGCATGGAACCTCTCAGCTCAACTCTGCCACATGTAGTGTAGGAACATCCACTGCACCCAAGCACATTCTTGGTCCGTTTTCCTTCGAGGAGATACGAGGACTGTAAGATGTATAGTGACATCTGCACGTTATAAGGACCTCCTTGTGCAACACTTGATTTCAGCTTTGCAAGAACGCAACTGTGTCCGCACCACTATTTTCATGCGAGATGGGACGACACTACATGTCACTACCAGGTGAAATACTTGCTTCGGAAAACTTTCGGTAAATACTGCATCATCCCTAGACGATTTCTAGATCTGATACAACTTGCGCTCGACTCGTATACAACTACATGTTCCGTGTGTGACTTAAGAGCGCTACCTACCTGCAATCGTTAACAGCAAACCTCACCATACCATAGTCAGCCGACGACTTCCACCGCATGTGTGGTAAATCACGTCCATTGATGGGAAACCTCTTCCAACACCCTCCTCTAGATGAAAGAAGATGTATGCCAGGTAATTCATTTCTCTACCACATAAATCGAGTCTTCAGTTTCATAACTGCAGTGATTCTAAGTCAGTAACAGTGGTTTGTGAGGTACTGAAATCCCTATGTATACATTTGCTTGACAAATGTTGTGTGTGTGTGGAAGAGAGTGTGTTCTGTTCATAGAGTTAGTGCAGCATGATGTGCTATTTCACATATAAATCATGGCTGCTGTGCGTTTGTGTCTATGTTCTGTGATCATTTCTCTCTTCCCAGCACATTCTTGGTACGAAGTCCGCAGCTCGTGATCTCGCCGTCGCGTTCTCGCTTCCCGAGCATGGGGTCCTGGGTTCAATTCCCGGTGGAGTCAGGGATTTTCAGCTGCCTCGAGATGACTGGGTGTTTGGGTTGTCCTCATAATTTCATCATCATTGAAGAAGGTGGCGAGATTGGACTGAGTAACGGTTGGGAATTTGTACGGGTGCTGATAACCATGCAGTTGAGCGCCCCACTAACGAAACATCATCATCATCATCATCATCTCGGCACAGAATTCAGGCGCTATCACAGTTCTACGCAATTGATAGCACAAGTGTTTTACCTTGAATGTTTCAAACACCTTCCTTCTGGAGCTCCATCTTCCATAACTCAAACGTTTCTTCTTCTTCTTTTCCTTCTTTATCGTCTGTTACATTACCACAATATTCTCAAATGTATCAGGATCGTATGTATTATATACCAATAAGGAGTACTGAACTCCTGAACATGTAAGAATCTAGAGAAGTCGTGTGTAGTTGGACTGGTGACATGAGTAAGGTTGGTATGGAACAGTCTGCGCAGGACGGTAGTTACGGTATCGGAATGAGAAAACCGGCCTACACCACTAGCGCCTATAAGTACAAGTTTGAAACAGGCACTATACTCTTTGCGAAAGCAAAATATCGAAGGGTATAGCTCACGTAGAACTCAGCTCGTTCTGTTCTTCACGAGACGTCAAACATTTCGGTATAGTACCTTCCTACTTCTGGTCTGTTTCAAATTAAAATGGAGACAATTTTGCAAGGGGGTTGGGGGGGGGGGGAATTGGTCAAAGACAGAGGAGGAGCTATGAGATGCATAGAGAGAGGCCATATAGAGTTCTCCACAGGGTTCCTAGCCTATAGGTTCAACTAAGGGCTAGCTCATTTCGAAATAGTGGGACGAGTGCTAGAGCTTTGAACCTCCGACTTTTTTTTCACGAATGCGAGGAAACTTTGTGACTCCATCCACATGGAGGAAGATGGCAAATGGCAATAAAATCTTACCGAATATATAAAGAATTTTGGTTGAGGAACATAGTTTTTGCGCCACCTCTCCGGTGATAGCCATTTCCTATACTAAGAAACAGTATTTCTGCAATGTGATGTGGATTGTGTAAGAGGATTTGTGATATGTCGACATGTATATGATTCTCACAAAGTAATGGAGGGGGTGGTTTAGCGATGATACAGAAATTGAGAACCATGCAGCAGATAGAATAATGGGACTGACCGGATGAGACGATTTGTTGTTGTGACAACTGGTCATGAGTGATGATTTTGACTGTGAATAATTCAGTAAAATGGGTTTAAATTACAGAAAATCTTGTAAAATTTCGAAAATTGATGGAATTTTTTGTTAAACTGATGAAAATACCACAAAAATATAGAGATATGAGGGTACTTACATGCTGGCCTGGGTGTAGAAAAAGCATTCCGTTCCAGCACTGGTGAGATTGACAACTGATGGTGCACGGTATCCGTGCTCTATGGTTTTAAGTCCTACAGATTACCCCCTTGTTCCATGTCTGGTTTTGCACTGTAAGATATAAAATTGAAAAATGCAGTGTCCTAAGATTTGGAGATCAGGGTGACTACAACCTAGGACGTCGAAACAGCAATCATATACCTGGATACAATATGCATCACTAATATGAGGAATCAGTTCTCAGGGTCTCTTCAAAAAACGGAACACCGAGGAGTCATCTCGTACCACGTCACTGCAGTGGATGAGATTAAATGTGCAGATCATAACATTCAGACACTTGCTTGGAAACGTTCCGCAATGCTGCAAATTTTTCACTTTCAATATATTCCGATGTTCTCCAACATTTTTGTCAATAAGAAACACTGCCTCTGAATTTTATTTCAAGAATTTTGTGTGTTGTGGAAGCAGCATAGTTTATACCACGCAATGTCCACATTACTGTGAAAGCCAATGGATCGATACGTGCTAATGTCAGTTTAGCACCTGCCACAGACCTCGAAGTTGTGGTGGAAAATCATACTGTATGGTGGTGTACAATGCGGCAGTCATACACTGCTTCGATGTATTACTGCAGAAAATCAATGTAACAAACTTCTTATGATAGAAACCAGGAACCCTCTGATGTGATAGATAGCCTCTGGGAATGTACTCCAATAGTCGGGTGATGAAACTTTACACTGGTCTGTGCAAGCGACTTCGATCACTGGCCACCTGTACCTTTAATAGGATCGCCAACTTATGCTCAATGCTAGCATGCAGACGGTATTTGCTTTTGATATATTGCAAGAGAGGGACGCACTAATATCTTACCAAATTCTCTACTGAGTGGTGTTAGTGAAGTTTTCATAGTTTGTAGTTTTTCTCTGTTGGGTGGTACAAAATAACAAGGATAGAGAGAATCTACATCTACATCTACATCCATACTACGCAAGCCACCAGACTGTGTGTGGCGGAGGGTACTTTAGTACCTCTATCGGTTCTCCCTTCTATTCCAGTCTCGTATTGTTCGTGGAAAGTAAGATTGTCGGTATGCCTCTGTGTGGGCTCTAATCTCTCTGATTTTATCCTCATGGTCTCTTCGCGAGATATACGTAGGAGGAAGCAATATACTGCTTTACTCCTCGGTGAAGGTATATTCTCGAAACTTCAACAAAAGCCCGTACCGAGCTACTGAGCGTCTCTCGTGCAGAGTCTTCCACTGGAATTTATCTGTCAACTTCGTAACGCTTTCGCTATTACTAAATGATCTTGTAACGAAGCGCGCTGCTCTCCGTTGGATCTTCTCTATCTCTTCTATCAACCCTATCTGTTACGGATCCCACACTGGCGAGGAATATTCAAGCAGTGGGCGAACAAGTGTACTGTAACCTACTGCCTTTGTTTTCGGATTGCATTTCCTTAGGATTCTTCCAATGAATGTCAGTCTGGCATCTGCTTTACCGACGATCAACTTGAGACGATCATTCCATTTTAAATGGAATTTTTGTGTTTGTGTGACAGACAGGAATGCACCCTGAGAGATGCAGATTTCCTTTGGACGGCAGTACCTGTATGTTGTTTGGAAAAGCACTGGAATGCAGAAGCAAAATCCTTATCTTTTATCCAGTTCTCATATGATATAAAAGTCCGCCTAATTTTCCTGATAAGAACCACCACCATAACTGCTCGAATAGTGTTTTCTACTAATTCATGTTGCAGGAGAAATGTACATTTGGTGCTAGCCTTACTCAATGTACACAATAGGAGCTACAACAAGTTTCCATTTCCACTGAGTGGTTAAAACACGGCACTGTCATATTAACGCAGCTCACCCCATTTCTCATGAGATGCACAAGGTGGTAGATATAGCGATCTCCGTCTTATGCTCAGGTCTGACTTGACTTTTAGCGATCACGTGAAGAAACCTGCAAGGAGTGTGGAGCAGACACGAAGGAACAGTTACAAGATGCAGAGGGACTGTCTAAAACAATGTCAGAGTTTTGCTTTTTGGGGCCTCACAAAATACATTCGAAAATTGTGACTTGTTTCGAGATATGAGAGTTCAATGAACGTGATTCACCAGTGGCTGTAATGCTTACGAAAATCCCCACAGGATCCAACACACGTGCGTGATTGAATGGTGATGCTTGATTCCAAATCCCAGACAGCATTTCTACCGGAAAGTGTAACACTATTGTCCTGAAATGCCAGTGTATTGGTTATAACAGTTCCTAAATTTCTTACGAATTCACTCTAGCGTAGCATTTTTTAAGTGATTCCTCACGTAGCATACCATCCACCGTATGTGATCATTCTCAATCAACGATCATCCTCCTCGCTTATAACCCCGTACATATATCACAGAACCTCTGTTATACTGTCTACATAGCATCAAGGTAGAATGTGCTACAAATACTGTTTGTTATCGTGATAAATATCTAGCAGTAGCATGAGGAAGTTGCAAATATAGGATTAATATCACGTTCCTTAGCCAAATAACTTTCTAAATTCGGTGAGAAGTATGTTTTTACATGAGCTTACATCACTGGTGACGTGCGTCCACATTTTCGATCTGTTAATACACACCTCAGCAATCACCACCTGTATTAAATGTTGCGGTATTTGTGTGGAAGAATTCTTTATTCGGAAGCAATACCATACATCGATTTATAAAACATGTATAGTTTCTAACATGGATATATTTAGCAACTCTTGTGTGAGCCTGAAGAACCAAGGCCGCTTTTTATACACGGATGACAGTGACATAGTCATTGCGATTATGTTTTTAATAGCCGTTTCTTATAAGCTGATTACATCTATTTTCCTAGGACACACTGATAGCACTCACAAGAACGACATATGAGGCGTGTCCATCCATTCTGGAATTTTCGCTCAGTATTGTTTGGTGCCATCATCATTATGTTATTGAAAATGTATTATGCTTAGTAGGGAGGTTCAAATGGCTCTGAGCACTACGGGACTTAACAGCTGATGTCATCAGTCCCCTAGAACTTAGAACTACTTAAACCTAACTAACCTAAGGACATCACACACATCCATGCACGAGGCAGGATTCGAATAGTAGGGAGGGTGGGGGTGACAGACTCTCTGTGATCAGTAGGCTTATAAGATATGTGTTGGGGTGTAAAGTTACTGTTCTCAGTATTCCAAGATGTCTAAAGAAAATAGCTAAGTCCGGTTGTAAGGTAGGTATGGATCTGACATGGAAAATTGCGATTGCAATACATCAATAGCCATAAAGGGGATGAAAGATTTTATGTGGAAGGTTATATCGTTTCAGAAGGAGGATATAGGCATTTATATTTCCAGAACCAGAGCCGTCAGGAGGAGGTATTTCCGATACTTATCTCACTGTCAAATGCCACCAGATTGCTGCTGCAATCGTAATATTTAATAATTACAGTGATAAATATGTGGCTGGTTTCCTAGGACGACCCTGTTATGTATGCGAAGTGCATTGCGGAGTTAGCCAGTGGCCAGAACCAGTTGACATTTTGGACTTAAGGCTGTCGCAACTGGCGGGTATGAAGAAAAGCTTCGGCTGTCCAGCTAGTCGGCTCTTGCACACAGCTGCAGGGACAACTTTTGGTGGCGGCCTTTGCGGTGCCCTCTAGGTAGCTGAATAGGGAACTAGTCGGTATGCCGATAGAGAAGGGACAAGCGAATGGGTTTGATGAATAAGTAGAATCAATGTGAAGGGTTTTTGAGCTGGACGAATATTCCCTCCATGTAAACTGATCGGTAGACTGCTTAGTGGCACTCTCTCTCCAACCTGTGATCGTTCTGTACAGTATGCATATGGATACTGGGGGCTGAGCATGCACCTGCCAGCATGGCCAGTGTGGGAGCAAGTCTCTCCTGGCTGGTATGAATCCAGCTACCTGGCAATTAGAGGATGGTGCATGCTTCGCAATCAGTGTGTGTGTGTTATAAGAAGGAATCTGTTAGCATTACATGACCTCTGGCCTGGGGCACTGCATGTGGACATTGTGACATGAAAGCGTGTGTTGCACGATAATTCCAGCAATCTAGAACACCTGTGACAGCTACTACTATAGAATGGAGGGTTGTTTAAGTGTGTGGTGTTCACTGCTTTTCAATACAATCCAGTGGACTCTGTCTTGAAATGGTATTTGTTGTCGGTACTATCATATCTTGATCCTGGTGTAGTGGTGAGAACCAACACTGGGATTATATAGTGCTTTGAAAATCCAGTCACAACTTCAGATTCCAAATTGATCCATTTATTGCTTCCGATAGTGGTACTGTGAGGACGCACATCAATTCCACCCCTCCACAGATTGTTTAAGGACATAACATGTAACTCAGCTTAAATTTGAAATTCTCAGCTTCCTCCAACGTAATGGACTTCCTACCAAATGAGCTAAATGTGGCAGTATTCACCAATACGGGGCAAGTGAGGAAGATCCAGAAGGATTTGGAAACTGGGCACTTGCTAGATCTAATCCCACCAGTGCTAGTATCGGCTAAAAGGCTCCAAAGAAAAACACCCCAAACACAAAGTGTGTCGATTTAATTAATTAATTAGCGAATCAGTATGACAGAATGAGGAAATATTTCCAAGACATCCACAGCTGGGGAGCTATTATATCTCCACTGGTTTGTTCAGGACAGAAGACTGGTCAGTGTGACACACAACACATGCTTACTGTGCAGAAAGTAGCCAAGTGAGAGAGCGAGAGTGAGAATGACAGTGAGACAATGAGATAATGGGAGGGGGAGGAGTAGCAGGAGTTTGCTTCTCCCAGTGTCCTCTACTGCTGGTATAGTGAATTAACTCAGTATCTGCACAGCAGGGATAACACATAGAGCAGCTGCTTCCACTAACATGGTATTTGAGGTGTGTGATTGGCAGCAGATTACGCAGGTGCTGCAACTGGAAGGATCCACTTGAGGTGTGCAAAGGACGCCGCCGTGAACAAAGAGGAACAGTGGCTGTGGGGGTGACCTGGCTCCTGTATGTCACAATATAAAGGAGTGCAGTATTATGAGACCCTAAGGTCTACTGGTTTGAACATGCTGGTCGGAATTCGGCCAAGCAGTGGCACATGACAGGACCAAATGAGCATAGTGCGGGTTCTTGGAGACCACTGTGTGGTAATACATGAGTCAGCTGGTGCGTGTTCACGTAATGGCCCAGCCAGCGTGGGTCCCAGCACGTCTGCCCTGCAGTCCGTCTGAAGAGGCCACTGGAAAAATTTTTTACAGTGTAACTACCTATGTTGAGGTATGTTGATGTCGATTTCATGATGCTATTCCTTGCATAATCAGAAAGAAAGATTTGTTTAATTACTTCCTTTCAATGCGTATTACAAGAGCTGCTTTTTCTAAAGCAACAGAGAATGACGAGCTTCTCTCACCAAATAAAAGTGATATCCAACCTCTGAGAAATGAATTTTATAAATAACCATTATATCTTTGCTATGTAACTGACACTAATTTGAATTTCCTGTCAAGAGAACCTTCCTCTCCAGCACGACTGAGGCCTTTTACCACCAATTTCTAGATTGGGGGGAAGGATGGATGGATGACGCGAGGGGATTTCTGGGTGTTTTCCTGATAGAAAGAGCTTAATTAATTTATCGATTTAATGAATAGTCAATTAATTTGATATCAAAGGTACGCTTGTATCAACGAGTTGGTTTCCAAGAGATGTGGGGCAGATGGAATGGGAGGAGACAGGGTGGTCGCTTTCTTAGAAGGATGGATTATCCTCAGAGGGTCATAAATCTATCCCATGGTTGTCATAAACCGATTAACAGTACATAGGTTAAGGGAAGGAAGGGCTCATAAATCGGTCAAGAATGCCCCTGAATTAATGCAACTGGGACTAAGGAAATGCCTCACCACCTCCATTACCTTACTACTGGGGTCATAAATGTACCTGTAGGTGGTCATAAATCAATTAACAGAACAATAGATTAAGAGGAAGCGAAGGGGTGATGAGTCAATCAATTTTACCCCTGAATGCATGCAACCCACACTAACTAATCGCCTCATGACCCCTACTGCCCACTACTGACATCCTGTAAGGTTAATTTTATAACAGTGAAAAGATGTAAGTTCATGAGAACAGTAAACCAAATTTATTAGCAACTGGGCCATTTAGATATTTATCCTCCATTCAGGTGTGCTGTATTATTTGCAGAATGTCATACAGAGGACAAAGCCTCACCATCAACACTTACAAAAAGTGCTACATGTGTCTTTCCGCGGTATAGGAAGTTTCCTTGTACCTGTTGATGGGAAAACCAGATAATGGACAATCACTTCTGGAGTGGAGGACATAAAGTCAGCTACTTATTCATACAATCGAAAGTGGTACAGGATGTTTCACAGATACTGTCCTCCAGTACCTCTACAGGGAGGGTATTCAGTAGAGCTGGGCTTGTCACTTATGTTAAACATAATCGAATATTTATGTAAAGTATGAAAGACGCACTTGTTGTCCACTGTTACTTGAAGCTAGGAGGCATTCAGTAAGCCTTTTATGTCTTTCCTGTCTGTAGATCGTTTTCCTTCATTATTTTAGCTTGTAATTCTAACAAACGTATTTGCACCAAACAGATAATTTAGTTGCTCCATCGTACATCTGTGATACCATGTAGATCTTTTTGTAGATATGCAGGGGTAGTGCCTCCTAGACTTTTTCGACCTGTTATACCTTTTCCCAAAAACCTGGTATGTGCAAACCCCTGCCTTATAAAAAGTAGACTCTCGGTAATATGTAAGTAACTGAATCCGAAGCAAATAGTTTGAAAGCCATACCGGTTTTACATGGTTTACAGTTCAGTTATGTTTCATCAAAAGAGATGACAAAGAAGAAATGCCTTTTCACACAAATCTGTGGACGAGGCAGATAATAAATTTAATATCACTTTATATGATAGCACTGGGAAATTCTCTTTTAAGCTTAACCAGAAATTTATAGGTTATAAAGATCACTGCAACTTTCGAGAAACTGCTCGTTTTAATTTAGACAGAAATATTGTCTGTTCCACGAGATAGCGAATTAAATTGTTTTTATTAGACAGAGCAGGAAAACAGTCATTGGATGTTTTTCCAAGTCCATTTGAATGCCCTTTAATTACATCCTTGACATTTTTGTCCAAAGGAAGCTGAATTTTTGCTAGGACGTGGTAAACGTTATTGAAGTCCCAACTTTTTTTCAAATTTTAACAGGGTCGATACACTGCCTGAAGTAATATATATAAACTGTCGATTTTTAAGAAAATGTATGCCAAATAACGTCTAATCAGAAGACGGACATTGCCATGCAAAACGTATAGCTGACGACAAAAGGGTGAAATTCATACAATTTTAGAATAGCTCTGCCACAAGATAACGACCTAACTTTCGTGTGTGTCCATAAAAACTTATAAATACTGGCCAGTTCCCCATTAAGTATGGAAAAAATTCGAAAATTAATGGTACCTTTAATAAAATTAACTTTTTTCATTGAATCGCAAGGTACATTTTTCACATACACGTAACAATATATTGAATAACCATTTATACAGAGTGGAGGAAATTTTAGGACTCATCTCGTTCTTGGTGTTATGGTTAATATAAAATAAACCAATAGTTGAAATATTGTACCTTTAAACACTGTATGAGGTAAAAAAAAACACTGCTTGTGTATGGGTAACAAAATTTAGTTTTGAGCCCGAATGGCGTTGTGCCACACAGGCATGTTTACTTGACCAACAGCCAAGCCACATGAGCGCCAGAGTGGATTCAGGATATGGTGGGTCCCAGCACAACATCACGACCTCAGTGTGGCGCCACCAGGTGACCAGACAAAGTGTATAGCAGATGTAACCTGTATGTTCTCGCTAAATTTTCGGAAAATAAGTCATATTTCATCTGCGTTTCACCAAAAAGATCTAAAAACATATCAAAAAGTATAGGAAACACAATTTTATGAGAAAGATATACTTTCAACAAAAAATGAAATCACCATGAACAAGAAACAATAATTGCTTTTTTAAGTATTTAAAGTGGTTTACAAGGTTTTTCAAGAATTTTCATTTTTGATCATTTTCAGTATTTTTGGGTTATTTTCACTACTACTTTTTACAGTAGTTTCAGTTTTCAAACATTGTCCAAAGATTTCAAGGAAAAACACTAAAATTTACATGAAAACACATTATAAAATATTGCAAGCAAAAATTAAAAAATCTATAATAAAACAAAATTTTCAAAACAAAATATGTGTTTGAGAAAGCAATTTTAAATTCATTATTGAGTTCCATATTTATTGTTGAAATTATCGCATCCAACAATAACTTATTAAACATCTGTTTCTAGCTCTTTAAATTTCCTAAGCAGGTTAGCCTTGTTTATGTTGTTAAGTTTACAAGTAGAGACTCCATTTAATGTTGTTGTTGTTGTGGTCTTCAGTACAAAGGCTGGTTTGATTCAGCTCTCCATGCTACTCTATCCTAGCCAAGCCACTTCATCTCCGGGTAAGTACTGCGACCTACATCCTTCTGAATCTAGAGACTGTATTTATCTCTTGGTGTCCCTCTATGATTTTTACCCCCACACTTCCTTCCAGTGTTGAAATTGTGATCGCTTGATGCCTAAGCATGTGTCCTACCAACCAATCCCTTCTTTTAGTTAGGCTGTACAACAAATTTCTTTTCTCACCAATTCAATACAATACTTCCTCATTACTTACTTGATCTACCCATCTAATCTTCAGCATTCTTCTATAGCACTAAATTTCAAATCTATTCTCCTCTTGTCTAAACTATTTATCATCCATGTTTCACTTCCATACATGACTACATTCCATATAAATATTTTCAGAATGACTTCCTGAGACTTAGATGTATACTTAATGTTAACAAATTTCTCTTCTGCGGCCCGCCGGGGTGGCCGAGCGGTTCTAGGTGCTACAGTCAGAAACTGCGAGACCGCTTTGGTCACAGGTTCGAACCCTGCCTCGGGCATGGATGTGTGTGATGTCCTTAGGTTAGTTAGGTTTAAGTAGTTCTAAGTTCCAGGGGACTGATGAACTTAGAAGTTAAGTCCCATAGTGCTCAGGACCATTTGAACCATATTTTCTCTTCTTCATAATGCTTTTCTTGCCATTGCCAGTCTATATTTTTTCCTACTTCAACCATCATCAATTATTTTGGTTCTCAAATAGCAAAACAAATTTACTGTTTGAAGTGTCTCATTTCCTGATCTAATTCTCTTAGCATCCCCTGCAACAGTACTTTATCTTCGTTTTGCATTTGTTAATGTTCATCTTATACACTCCTTTCAAGATACTGTCCATTCCATTCAACTGCTCTTCCAAGTCCTTTGCTGTCTCTTGCAGAATTACAATGTCATCGGCGAACCTCCAAGCTTTTATTTCTTTTATCTGTACTTTAATTCCTACTACAATTTTTTCTTTTGTTTCCTTCACTGCCTTTTCAATATACAGACTGAATAACATCAGGGATAGGCTACAATCCTATCTCACTCCCATCTCAACCACTGCTTCCCTTTCATGCCCTTTGACTTTTGTAATTGCCATCTGGTTTCTGTTCAAATTGTAAATAGCCTATTACTCCCTGTGTTTTATCCCTACGACCTTTAGAATTTGAAAGAGAGTATTTCAGTCAACGTTGTCACAAACATTCTCATAGTGAACAATTTCTATAAGTGTAGGTTTGTCTTCCCTTAACCAATCTTCTATGAGAAGTCATAGGGTCAGTATTGCCTCAATGTTCCTACATTTCTCCAGAATTAAAACTTATTTTCCCTAAGGTCGGCTTCTACCAGTTTTTCCATATTTCTGTAAAGAATTCGTGATAATGTTTTGCAGCTGCGACTTATTAAACTGATAGTTGATTGAGATTGTGCATATGAATTTGAATTTTATAGTTATATAATAAATTTATAACAGTTCTGGAAGAAACAGGAAAGTGTAATTCTCTCTTTCTTGTGACTGTAAAACAGTTTTGGATTATCATTATAGTTTACCAAACAACTTAAACATTTTATCTCTGTTTATTTATTATTTTAGAAAGTTTCTTACTCAGTAACCTAAAATTTCGTAAGATGTAATAATGAGAAATGTGTATAATTGTAAAAGTTTCTTATTTCCCCTTTCATTGTTTTTATTGGTTTAAAAAGTCTCAGACAATATTCTATGTTATGCATCATATGTTAAATTCTTTTTTCATGTATAATTATGTGCACAAGTGCATTAACTAGCATACTGACACCAAAACTAGCACAGAATTTTAATACTTTTGGCCACCACAATATTCTTTCTATATCTCAATTTAGGTTATGGAAAGGATAATTTTAATTATTTATAGGGACAAATTCAGTATTTGTGTGCCACCACATTTCTTTCTGTATATCATATTTAGGTTGTACATAGGATAATTTTTATTGAATATAAGAACTTATGTATGCATCTCCTTTCAGTTTTGTAACTCGTTTAAAAACATAAAATGTATCTGTTGTCCCTAGGTTCCTTGCTTGCAGCTAATTCGTTTCTTACATGTCTCAGACATAATGTAGTTATTTTGACATGATCATCTAATAATGAATCAGTCAGCTGATCATTTTTACGATTAGTCTGGAACACAACAAATATAAATATTAAACTCCACTGAGTTACAATAATTTTTGAAATCCAGCTCAAACGTTTTCTTATGCTTAATCCGGCTATGTCTGTAATGTCTAATTCGTAGAAAAAATCGATATCTTACGAGTTTCCAGTGTAATTTCTGTTTGTTCCAGCTTACTGTAAATTACAGATTTTCCTCCTTTTGGCAATGTACCTTTTATTTCGAATCCAGACCTAGAACATTTAAAAATAGCATCATGTAAAGTCTTCTTCTTACAGTACTTCTTTATTACCTTTAATATACCTTCTAAAACTTCGAGTGGATACAGTGCTTAAATGTCTTAGACCCTTACTTTACCATTATTAAGCATATGTCGTTCTATACATTTTCATAAGTACAAGACGAACTTACATATAATAAAACAGACAAGGAGATATTGGGTTGTTCTATTCTGTAGAGAGTATTATTTCCTTTGTTTATGGTTACAAAATACAATAATTTCTCTACATACATATCTATTAATTTTTCTTACATTATATAACATATGTCAGATAATCTGTGCCATCAGCTGAAACAATAATAAAGCTCACGTACAGTTCAGCATTATTTGCTTGTAGGAAGCGATCACTCATCAGAATGCTAACCTTTTCACTCCTAAAGATGTACCCTCAGCATGGAATGCTTAGGGTACCTCATGTTATACCTTTACTGCTTGCCCAATGCTGGTGACTGAGGTACGAGACAGCAATCTGGTCTATGTGAAACACCTAGCATTCCATGTTTCGAAAACTATCAGATCAAAATATTTCATTTTGGCACATCTTACAGTCTGATATCTTCACTCAATAAAGAACTGTATTTTGTTTCGTTATCCATCATACATGCTGCACTGCATCAAATTAAGTAAACCACTGCAGACAATTTTAGAGAGTTTGCAGAGGTAAAAAAGCACTGTGTAAACTTTTTGAATGGTTTATTTTAGCTGGTACATAGCTAGAAATGAAGTGTGAATAAAATGGATAAATTTTATCTCAAAATAAGAACAGAACGCTATCTCGTTTCGTTCTCGAGTTATTGGGATTTGAAGTCAAACGAATGGTCACACACATCCTGCCCATTAAAGTGCTTGTGCATCGCCCATCAGGTGGTAATGAAATCGTTATGTCTCACAAATCATTCAACATATCGAAACGAGATACACTGAAGCGCCAAAGAAACTGGTATAGGCTAGTGTATTCAAATACATAGATCTGTAAACAAGTAGACTTTGGGGCTGTGGTCGGCAATGCGTATATAAGACAGCAAGTGTCGGGAACAGTTGTTAGATCAGTTACCATCTGCTGTAATGACAGGTTATCAAGGTTTAAGTGAGTTTGACTGTGGTGTTATGGTCGACACATGAGCGAAGGGACACAGCATTTCCGAAGTAACGATTGCGCCATGAATATCAGGAACCCGGTGAAACATCAAATCTCTGACTTTGCTGTGACTGGGAAAAGGTCCTGCAAAAATGGTACCAAAGACGACTAAAGAGAATCGTTCTATGTGACGGAAGTGCAACCATTCAGCAAATGGTGCAGATTTCCCTGCTGGCCCATCAGGAACTGTTAGAGTGCGAACCATTGAATGAAATGTCATCAAAATGGGCTTTCGCAACCGAAGGCCCACTGGTGTATGCTTGATGACTGCATGACACAAAGCTTTACGCCTAGCCTGGACTGGCAACACCAACATTGGGCTGTTGATGACTGGAAACATGTTGGCTGGTCGAGCGAGTCTCGTTTTAAATTGTATTGAGTGAATGAACACATACAGGTATGGACACCACCTCATGAATCTATGAATCCTGCATGTCATCAGGAGATTCTTCAAGCTTGTCGAATTCCTGTAATGGTGTGGAGGGTGTGCAAGTGGAGTGATATGGGACCCATGATATGTCTAGATATGACTCTGACAGGTGACATGTACGTCAGCATCCTGCCTGGTCACCTGCATTCAATCGTGTCCATTGTGCATTCCGACGGATTTTGACCATTCCAGCAGGGCATTGTTATATCCCACATGTCCAGAATTGCTACAGAGTGGCTCGAGGAACACTCTTCTGTGTCTGAACACTTCCTCTGGCCACCTGACTCTCCAGACCTGAACATTAGTGAACATGTCTGGAATGCCTTGCAACATGCTGTACAGAAGATATCTACACCCCCTCGTACTCTTACAGATTTATGCACAGCCCTGCAGGGCTCATAGAGTCAGTTCCCTCCAGAACTACGTCAGACATGAGAGGAGTCTGCGCCACATTGTGTTGTGACATTTCTGTGTGCTCTTGGGGCCGTACACGATTTTAAGCAGGTGTTTCAGTTTCTTTGAATCCTCAGTGTATTTTGAAAATAATAGTACACAATGAAGCACATATATTTTTTTATAAATACGGGAAACTCACATTTTCACTGAGACATAAGTAACTTAGCCACACCAGAGACAGCTCAATAGCACAGAGACACATAGAGGCATCCATAACACCATAGGAAATCCGAGTGGTGTGCATATACATATGCAGAGGAGATGGGGAAATGGCGTGGTATGACACATATACACAGCCATAGCAGTGAAATGTGTAATTCCTACACCTTTTTAGGAATATCTATATCATTTTTGATTTACTCATTCACAGGACATGAATAAAACATGTAGTTCTCAATCATCTTCATTTGTAAAGAATACTTTTTGTAATTAATTTCTGAAATAATGGTGACAGTAGCACTACTGAAGACAATTAAATTATAATTTTCAGCAGTAATATTTAATTCTAAATCCTGAATTTTATTATACAATGTAACAAATAGTCGTTTTGGTTCATAAATTAGAAGTGTCCCAAATTCGAAGTTAGGGTTAAATCAAGCAATAATATTAGTTGCACAATGAAAGTAATCACTATTTTTTCAAATAATCCAACAGCTAAAAATAACATTCATTAATTCAAATGGTGCATTTTTAGGAACACTACTTGAATAAATTTTGTTATTAGCTGGAATGATTTGATCGTTGAATCCTCACACACTTACAATACTGTACTTTGTGTCCATATGTGATTTAAAATCACTCTCAATAATAAGCTCATTTTATGTTTTATGTATATAATTTTCTGTAATTAACTTATGTAAATATTTACCTTACATATTTTAAGGTATATATTTTTGAATGAACGATTTTTTCAGTATTTTTGTAACATAGTCTAACAAACCGAAATTTTTGTTATTCTCTGTCAAATACAGTTTATTATTTCTCAATGTGAGATTGGGATTTAAAAATGTTTGTATAAAAACCAACTAATGGAACGTTTTTGTAACCAATGTTATGGGTACAGTTGATCTTTTCCTAAGAACTGATGAACTGCCAGTTAACTGAAGTAATCTTCCCATTCATTGCTAAGGAATTATTATTTATTAAATGAAACTAGATTGGGATAGCAAAATAAGAATCATAGAGAATGAAAGAAAATATGGACATGGTAAACTTCTACCTAATTCAGTTCAGTGCATGATAATTGCACAAACTGGATGTGGGAAAAGAAAATTAAAGATTGATGATTACATATAATCTACAGAGTGATTGAACTGGATGAAATAAAACGTTGTTGTGCTAATTTAAAAGTTTAGATGATGCAAAATATCAAGATTAAGGAAAATTTTTTAAGAGATAACAAGACATTTATCAAAAGTATTGAAATTAAAGCATTGAATGAATATGAAGACAATTCAGTTGTTTAATTTTATGACTAAAGTGTTAAAAATCTAAATGTAGATACAGAACAGTTCACTAGAAATAGATATAAAGGAATAAATACATATTGGTAAACCCCTAATCAATAAGTGAGAGATAACATTAGTATTGTATATGTATTTAGACATAATGACACACTTTTAATCATATTTATAATGAGTTTTCTGGTGGAGATTTAAACTTTGACGATTTTAAAGAAAAATGTAGTAAATATTAGGATAAGGATTTGTTCACTTCTTATGATAGATATAACAGAAGTGACCTAATTGTGAGGAATATTGAAAAGAGGTTAATGATTTTCCAGTGACATTGACATTTTTTTCTTACTTACCTATTAAAGAGCAAAGTTGATCGAATTTTATTGGAACATGAAACAGGGTTTACAGAAGTGGTTACATATTTAGACTTATAGGAAACATTAGAAAAACTAATCAACATCATATACTTTGTTGCTGGCCAAATAATGGAGCTAAATGAGTACCAGATACATACAGTTGTAATTCTTTATACAAATGTAAAAGTAAAGCACTTCATGTTACGATTTTTTTATATGTCTCTTTTGAAGACCCTATATTAAAAATAAAAATGAAAGTTAGATTTTGTTACGATTTTGGGAATATGTTGGTATAAATATCAACCTGGAACACAAATTTTAAACATAAAAATGAATTGATGAAAGATGTGGCCTTCAGTAAACTTTATGTGTTCATGCGCCATTTTTCCATTTCTGTTCAATTTCATTATATACAATTAATTTAAGTAAAACAATGTTAACAATACATTCAACTTATTTATTTTATTTAACCCAATTACATCAATAAATACATGAATTAATTTTTTAATTTTAACTTAACATGATACCATTAAAATGGTGCACTTAAAAAAATTATAATGTTTAAATTTTTGCCATTTTAAATTCAATTATTTTTTTCTAAAAGTTCTAGTGATAATTAATTTTTTACATATGTAAATTACACATTTAACACATTTATAGCTTCTATTAAAAAATAAAGCAACAAGAATTCATTTTATTAATAAGCAATATTCCAAGACATAATTATAGTCTTTTAATTAATAACATCAAAAATATTTACAAAACATTTTAATCGTAAGTATATATACAATAATTAACATTTTCATAAATTTAACAATAAACATATTCGATGAGTCTTAAAAAATGTATTTTTTGTTATATTTTTCTTTCTTTCCCAATATATTATTAATTCCTTCTTTAAATAAATTGTTTAAATTTAGTTAGATTCCATGATCCATTTTTTACTTCTAATTGTGTAGTTGGCTTCAGATGCTGGATTTCTATTTTCGTTCTTATTATTATATATTTATTATGCTATTTATTAAAATTTATACATTTTTTGAATTTACATGTTCTTGAACCTTTATATGTCTTCAGCATTTTTAAATGATAAGAGAATATTCGAATGTTCATCACTCAGAATTCGTTTTAATATTTTCTGCAATAGTAATTAGAAACTTATTTCCCACATATACAAGGAATTTATTTTTTTATCTATATATTTTATATTCATTTAAACAAAACCTGTAAGTTGTTCTGTAACCATATTTTTTATATTTAAGTGTAGTAAAACTAACAACTGAATTCCTAACCTTAACATTTTAACAAATCCTATATTGAACAACTTTCAGTTATTGAGGAATAAATTACTAACAAAATTATTAGATAATCGATTTATTTTGTATTATAACAATGTATTTTTATAACCCATTACTGTGAGAATGATCAAAACCAAGCCATTTATCAAAATCTTTAAAAATTATCTTTTTTATAATTATTTAAACAAGATCAACATTTTGATAATTATTTTTTTCTACTTCTACTTCATAAAAACTATCCATTCTTAGTTTATTTGTGATGGGATCAAATAAATATCTTTTGCAGTTTCACACACCTCTGTTCACTACTTAGATGTCTAGTCCTACTCCAAAGTTACTTTCTGTTTATTTATTGGAACATTAACACCTAGTTTTTATAAAGACTTATAATCATTACAGTTTCAGAAATTAAGTGTTTGCAAAGAAAATTTATCATTTTCTTTCATATTTTGCCTTCTTTTTACCTTTGAATCATCTGTATTATAGTACTCATCACCAATTTTTAAATTAGTCAATTCAGTTATAATTTCCTTCAGGCACCAATTTATTTCACATTTTAACGTACTTTTGAATCATTCATTAACATGTGCTTTTAATTCAATAAAAGCTAAAAAATTATAAATATTATCTTATTTTGGAGGTACTCGAAAATTAGTAACCATAACATACTTTTTCAGTTTCTGTCTGCAAAGTTCTTACTCTAAATATTCGTACCTCTTTAATTCTTAACTTGAACAGATCAATCATTTTTCAGAAACCTTCATTAATACTGTAACAGGTATTGATTATTATATTTGAAATTCTTTTCAAATTACCTCAATCCATTTCAGTTTATGAAAGTCAACAAGTATTTCTTCTCTAATATTACAACTTGTTCCAACCCCTAGAAATTTTTATTAACAAATTTAATGTTTGAGCTTTACACTATTAAAAATTTCATTAAATTTTTTGTAGTCATTCAGTTTGGATGATGTGTAGTAGTAAATGCATTAATTTTAATATACCAGATTGGTCTGAAAATGATTAAAGTTACTCATGTATATATATGGTAGACATAAAATTGCATATATACATATATATAAATGGTATATATTAAATAAAATAATTTTTTATTTAATTTTGTATCTTTTCCTGATAATTTTCTTTAAATTTTATATTTTTATTTACATTTAATTTTACTTAAATAATGTTCAAATGACGGTATATATTTTTTATTTTCTAAAACATATCTATTTTTTCATGAGGACATAAACATTTAATTGACCTATGTTGAATAAATTTCATCTTTTCTAATAGGTGTTCTTTTATAGTCATCCATTGTTCTGTATTGTTATATAAACAATTTCAATAAGTATGTAAACTCATTTCATTTTTATCAATTCATTTCTTTCGTTTGATTGATTTTTTCTCTTCTTTATTGGAAAGATTAGAAATTGTCCATTTTTCTATCTTGAAATTCTTTTATTTTTTTAAAAAACCTCTTTTGTTATTGCTTGAACTTCCTGATTTACTTGAGGAATATTATAGAAATTAATTTCTGAATAATCTGTAGTATAAAAATTGTCAATCACTAACTTCGCAAATTCATAAACATCTTCAGTTTTTGTGTTTTAGAAATAATTATCAGTGGAATAAATGACAGTTTTTCTCCATATTTTGGTTTCATAATATTATAGTGAAAACCAATCAGTGTTTATTTCCCTAAATCAAGTATAGCCATTCCCATATAAATAGATTTGTGAAATAAAGTTTTCTGATTACTCATGTGAGTAATAACAAAATTTTCATTAATATTGTTCATTTTTATATGCTCTTTTAGCTACTAACATGTTACATTATTTCAAATTTGAGGACAATTTCCCATCTATACAGTTTCTTATATTTCCATCCGTTTATCGATAAAAGACTTATACAACAATCGATAAAAATCTTTTTCAAAGACCTATTTTTCTTTCATTATTATGTCCTCTATATAGTTTAATATATTCTTCATTCAAGATGCAGATACTGCTGAAGAATTGTATACTATATAACAATTATATTTATTACCTACAACAGGGATTAAATTTTTCATTTTTACTTCGTATATCTTTATTTTATGTAAATAATGTACTTCTTTTAGATAGGCAAAAGCGACCTCGAAAATATAACATACTTCGAAGGAGCTGAAATTTTGCTTAGTTTTCAGAATCAAAACTTTTTTGTTCTTCCATTCATATCCACCATTTGTTGAATATTGACTCCTACCTTTAACATACACACTGTTTTCAGTTAAATATAATAAACAAGTTGGTTACTTAGTTTCATCAAAATTTCTCATGTATTAATTTTTGCTTTCAACAAAACATTTATAACATTGTGATATACAACCTACTACTTCTTCTTCAAGTATAAGAATGGTAACATAATCATTTATTACACCAAATGTTTCCTTTTTTAAAATCACTTATGAAGATAAACCAGATACCATAAAATACCATGATGGACCTAAATCATAAAAGGTTTTCTAAAATTTTCGATAACACAAGCTAATAATAAGACATCTGTTTCTGACAAGATAAGTCATCACACTCACCAAGGTTTTTTATATCCGATTTTTTACAATTTAATTTTGAATGATAAAATCTTTGTCACTTATTCAGTCTTTGTGTTTATTGTAAAATTTCTGTATTGATGGATGTTGTGTTTCTTCACGTTTCTACCAATTATATAGTTATAAGGATAAATCCCGTTTTTGTTATTACATTTATCAGTTTCTCTTGATCTAATTTTTTAGTGTTTTTCAATTCATTCATGTTTAATTTTGAAGGAAGTTTTTCAAAAATTTGAATGCAGAAATTTAGATGTATTCTTCTTTAATCCACTATCTTCATGGCGAGTTAGTTTTTTTATAGATAAACGAGAATGAGATCCTGATACATTAGGCAAAAAATTTATTAAAATAACAGATTCTTTTTATTATAAATATCCTTTATGACATGATGATTTATGTATTTTCTGTTAAATGATAATGATGAAAAACTTGTTTATTTTCTTTCATATAGTATTCTTACATAATGACTGTCAAGAGGATTTATTATGTCTAGGCTGCTCTCGAGTTGGTAGTGGTTTCATTTCTTCAATTTGAGAATAAATTTTGCCAATTTCCCACTTATTTTTTCACACAGTCTGTAAAGTTTGTATGGCCCTCTATATACAACTGGATCTTTATAGTGACCTTTGATACATTTAACATAGTAACTGAAACGGCTTTGCAATATAGCAAATTATTACAAGCTGTAATCTTGAAATGGAAGCATAGCTCGCTATGGAGCTGGAAAGAGACAGATTTGGTTATAATGCTGGCACAGCTGACACATGCACTGCATTGAGTAATCCATGTACTTGGCTATCACTTTGTGCAATACATTACACATACTGTTTATAAATCTGAAGAAGTGCTATTAAATATTAATCAATCTTTTCCATTCTTTATACACGAAGTTCTGTGGCTAACAAAACCATTCTGTTGAAATTCCAAATCAATAACTTCAATACTTTTGGAGAATACATTTTTATCTAAAACATCTAAAAAGAATGCAGGTATACAGAAACTGATTTAGGGACTGTAATGTATTGATCTAGAGTATCAATAAGAACTATAACAAAGATAACAGTATAATATAATCTAATTTTCTGGAATTTCCTTTCGTTTCATTAGCATAGATTTCTGACATAAATAAAACGTCTTTGGACAATTATTATTTAATTGTGTTTTGGCTATGTGAGTATTTTGAAGAGACTGAGAGAGTGAGTGGAAGAGATACATAAAGTAAGAAGGTAATATTTGATTAAATCTATTTGAATGCATGTATGAGAAAGTTGTTGGGCAGTAGGGGAATTTGTGACGTATATCTGACTCAACTTGATTTTGTTGAAGACAACCAGAACAAGCACTGAGTATATATTTAAGCAATTTATTTTGTGAAAGGAATCGCGTTTTTTCATTAAATTTTATTTACATTCGGAGTTATGAAGTTTCTAGTGTAAATAAATTGTGGTAATGTGATTGGACATTAGAAATACCAAAGAGCGTAGAAGTCCTTGAGACGATCTGATCAGCATTCATTCATTTTCTGTGCCTTTGAGTAGGACTTTGTGCCTCAACTGTGTGAGTTGAGAGTCACCCAGAAGCCACCTACTGTTAAACACTTACGTTAAATTGCACTTTTCATGTTCGTACCAAAATTAAGATATTCTCACGTTTGATTGGTTCTTGTGCTGCTGACGAAACGTGACTGCAGTGTTCAGTATTTTGTCGAAGTTTGATCTTTGTGAGTGGTTTATTTTGTGAATATTTCACGTCATACATAAACTCCATGTGGTGTGTTTCTTGCAGATTATGAGATGTTATGATAACACTTCTTTACAAGAAGGTTACTGAGCGACTGAATGAGTGATCTCACAAGTGGTCATGGGTCAGTGACTGTCTAGGATGTTAAAAATATTTGGCTGGAATAAATATCGAGATATTAAATGTACACTTAATAGCCACTGTCCGCATTTTAAAGACAAGAAATCTACTTAAAAGAAATTTTAGACTTCCTTTCAAGTAAGTCCTGCAAGAATGTCGAATGCTCGTATAGTTTATCTAACTTTCAGCTAGTGACCATGGACCGGATTTATGCGGTCTTTCATCGTATCTTCATCACTGCTACTTTTCTCAGCTAAATCAGTGTTTACCAAAGCAGAGCAAAGGTGCAGGCAACCTGAAACCAATCCATGTATGTGGACTGATTGTTTAAAGGATAGGCACAGGCCAAGGCGGCCCATTGCGGATTGCGTCATGTGTTTGATATTTCACAGTATAACTTCTATTAGGATTTAGTGGGCAGTCATCCATTTTAATAATATACATTCAAAATAATCATAAATAAGAGAAGGCAGTTTTAGGTGACCATATAAGCTTTAATTTTTTTATATTCACCTTATTTCAGTATTTCTATTGTTACTGGGTAACTAATTAAATAAATTTCTGAGTGAACATCAAATGTTAGCATACACGAAATAAATTTCGATTCTTAATATTTTCAGATTTGATTTGAAACAGTTTTATTGAAATGTTTTCCCCAACAGTAGTGTGGACTGTTTTCCTTCATAAATATAATATATCAATGTCATTTCCTTTTGTGGGGTACTCCATTTTCAATGGTTATACTTGATGTCTTTCATCAAAAGAGAGAAGCTAAGAGACGCATCAACTTTTGCTAAAATTTTTGGAATATCAACAACCTTAATACTTACTCTAATAGTTTTACTTTTTCATTAATTTCGAAACTAAAATTCTGATCTTTGTTGCTCTTCATACATATTTATTAATTTTATTTTCTATTTGAAGTATTTCCAAATACATTGACCACAAACTTTTTTCATCATTATTTCTTCCGTTATTAGGAAGCCCCATTTTTTTTTATTTCCTCTGGTAACACAATATAAGATGATCCTCTTGAAGTACAATAACGATGAATTCATAAACTTATTCTTTTAATTCGGTTTATCAACACTGTAAATCTTTAGTCTGTAAATCTGTTATATTTGTCAAAATATCGTTATTCCTATTTTTAAACTTTATAAATATCTCATTTTCTCCAGGAATTATATAATTCTGAGATATAGGGATAGCTTCTTTAAATTCATTGGTTGTCCACAATCCATATTTAGAAAATATATAAAAAATTATGTATATAGAAATAAATGTTTCTAAATTTTGTGTAACTAATTCCTTTATTTTTAGTTTCATGGTATTCCAAAAACAGTTGGGATCAAATGAGTTAGTAATACTCTAGAAATTTACCATTTTTAATTTTTTAAAATGCTTGTTCACTATAGATTGATTAACTGTTTCCCTTTTCCCCACAAAAATTAACCATTATAAATTCATAGAACGCTTTAGAATCAACATTTTTTAAAAACTTCATCATGTTATTCATTGTTTGACTGCTGGACTGTGTCCAACTTTTACTTTTGTTGGTTTTGATTAATTATAAATGTATGTTGATCTCAGAAAAATCAAGGGTGCCAGTCACAATGAATATATTAGTGATTTAAAGTGGAATTTTACTATTTTTTAGTATTTTCTATTTTGTTTTTGCAACCCATTTGTATAAAAAAATTGAAAATTGCATGTATGATTTTGTTTCTTACATACTGTTAACACAATAATTTTTAATTTGTTACTGAGTTTCAAGCAAATTCTTTTAGCATATTCAGCATTAGTACTGGTGTGTAAAGAATTTAACTCCAGTGCAATAATATTTTTAAAGAAATTGGATGTTCTTTTCCTGTCTGCATTTTTATTTATAAAGAAAAATTAGCTATATTTTCTTAAACTGAAATTAATAAAAGATGAAAAATATTAATTTCAAGTTTCAATACCATGAAACTCATTATTGTTATATTTTTAATTTCTTGTATTTTAATTTAATATTATACTCCTCAAAATAATTAAAGATGGTATCAATTAAGAAATTAGTTACATATTTTTGGTAAAACAATTTTAACAGGGCTATTAAGTTTCTATCAAATACCTATACTGTATGTTGTACTTAAATATTGGGAAGTAATTAACTACATAGAAATTTAAGTGTACTTCATTAATTTTTCTGAACAAATTGAAATTGTTTGCAATGTTGAGTTTCATAAGAAATAAATCCTTGTTTTATTGAATATAATAATTTTTATCACTTCAGTCTATTGGCTTCATTTGATCCTAAAAAGAAATCGGAAAAAATTTTACAACAACACAAAGAGATTTCAGTTTATTTCTAAGTTTGTAGATAGAAAATTTGATTTTGCTCTGCTTTTGTTGACTGGATGACAAAAACTGTTTCATAAACTTATTGAGACACACTAAAATTTCAAAATCATTTAACAATAAATGTTTGTTAATATTTTTACCAGCAATGACAACTTTTTAAAGAAAAAAGGATGCTACAAATTATGGATAATTTGTTAATTTCCAAGTACATATATAATTAAATTATTTGTGTATCACACATTTCGCCTTTAAGGCTACTTAAATGTTCTATGTATGATGTCAAATTTGTTTTTGAAATATAATCTGATAATGGATTTTCCATTTATTTTAGTGGAGCATTAAGCTAATCCTCTTTTAGTAATATAAATACTGAAATGCGATAAAATACTTGTGTATTCATACTTTGTGATAAGATTCTTCTTTGAATTAGTGTTTGGATTGCAACATCTATTAATCTTCTTCTTTTAAAGGTATCATAAATCTATAAATATTTTATTAAATTTTCTATTTCATATTCTCTATTTCATTTTTAAATATTTTAATATTAATTTTTATTATAATTACATATTATAATTGACTATAATGTTTTACCATTTTCTAATTTTGTAAATTTTTATATTCGAATTCTACATTTACAATATTTGTTATTCTGTCAAAAATGTCCATTTATTGTATTCCAAATATCACGAAATTTAGAATTATTTGATAATAGTTTTAACGTGAATAAACATAAATGGCCCAAAATAAATTCATCATAAATATTGTGTTCTTTTAATGTTATAATATAAATCACTTTTCTCCAAATAGTAAATTATTATTACATATTGGCCCAAATGAATCAAACACTATTTTAGTATTGTTTGTTTTATATTAACAAATCCAGTGAGTGACAACAATATGAGAAATATCCAACTTACCTATATGAGACTCCAATGTTTTTGTTTTAGTAATTGATTGAACAGTCATAAAAAGTCATAAAAAGTTTTAATTTTTCAATTTGAAGCAACCTATCTTTTCTCTGAATTTGAGTAAATTTTATAATTTTTATTTGTATCATTGATAAAATAGTAACACTTATCAAGAATTCTGACCCATTGCTGACAATCAATAGTAAAAGTTCTCTACAAAGGTAGAGGAGACGCAACAGACACAAAGTCTCAGATTAGGATGTTTTCAAATATAATCACATAAAAAATCAAAGCCTATATGGACAGTCACCTCCCAGAACCCCAAATGGGCTTCAGATCTGGAAGATCAACACTTATGGCAGTGGGGCTTCTTCTAAACAACATCGACAAAGCGCTCCAAAACAAATAAATGTTTTACACAGTATTCATACACAGTACCAAAGCCTTTGACCTACTGGAAAGACTTTTAACACTTAGAGGTTACATTACAAACAAAAGCTAAGTGCTTCACGAAACATACAACAGAACGTGCAGCCCAAGCAATAATAGCAATACAGGACACAAAAAAGTCTGCTTACTCAGTCTAGAAATGGCTATGAAACTATTCAATGCAAAATTCTTGCCACTCCTGGCCTACGGAATGGAACTTATATCGGACCACTTGACAGAAAAAATCTAGAAACTCTAAAAGAGGTTAAATTTACTTATCTAAAAATAACATTCAGTCCCTCAAAGACAACAAGATATAGACTAATGCACCTCCTAGCAAGAGAGGCACTCCTGATTGAAGACATCAAAATTTGATATATGATACCACACACCAAGCCTTCCAGAAATCAACTGGAGATCATGGAGGATAAATGAGAAATTTTAGGTAGGAGGATAAGTGTTTTGACTTTTGAGGTTGATGGTAGGGTGGTGGTTGTGTTATGACATACTTTGCAATCATCCTTTCAGCCCCATCGACGGGACGAGGTTCTCCTCACTCGGCTTCGAATAGGCCACAGCCCTATGACGCATGGCTTCCTGCTCCGGCGAGAAGACCCTCCATTGTGTGGTGCTTGCAGCGTCCAGGTCACTGTGCGCCACGTTTTACTGGATTGCGTTTTATTTTCTGACCAGCGGGCCGTGGCTGACTTGCCAGTGGACCTACCAACTCTTTTAGGCAACACCCGGACGAATGTGGTTAAAGTTTTTAAGTTCTGTGCCATGTCAAATGTTTTTACAAAGATTTTAGGGAGAGGATTTTAATTTGCTCTCTGTGTGACAAGCTCGCCCATATTTTATGTAAGTGGCCAGCCAATGACAATTTCCTGTGTCATTCTTGTTGCTATGTTTTTCCTTTCCTTAGGTTTTACATTCTTATGTAGTATTGTCCCTCTTTTTCTTCTTTCTTTGAGTATGTTTTTTCAGTTTTATTAGGTCTCTCCACATTCGTTCCTTTTCATGTGTGTCAGGGCGCTGATGACCTCGATGTTGAGCGTCCATAAACCCCAACACACACACACACACACTTTTAGGTAGGATATCTATAGCACCAAAGCAATGACGAACCGCTCATGGACATCAGCAAATTTCGAACTGTGACATGTCATAACAAGATTATCTATTCACAGATTTCATCATCTAATTTTAAAAAAACTAATATTTTCACAACCCCTTCACAACATGTGTGTGAACTGTGTAACAAAGGACGACAATGATATCACATAGAACTGTATAGTAAAATATTGAAATCTATAAATGAATATGCAAAAATGTAAAATGTTATGCAAAGTAAATGTAAATTGGTATATGACTGCAATATAATTAAAATATGTATAATAGGTTTTTACAATTAACAAATTTCTCTAACTTAGGAAACTGTATTGACCTATTGTCATTCCTATAGTTCCTCCATCACAAATAATTTATTAATCTAGGTATAGTATTTTGAGTTAAATCTTGAATTGAAGTGCATTACAATAACTTTTCATTATTATTTTCTATACATTCACATAATCTTTTTTAGAATCGATGAATTATTACTTGTTTGATTAAGCAATTTCATTTATTACAAATTATTAGAAGAATAAATGCACCCACAATTGGATTGGGAACCTAAAATTAGAATTTGTGAGGAAAATGTTATGCCTTTTCCTAAATCTATTTGACATTCTATTGGACCAAGCTAATACAGAAAAACTGCATTAATAACTATTGAGTATGTTTCAGCTTGTGGCTGGTTAAACAAAGATAAAGTATATCATTTACTTATATATTTTAGAAGTTTCAATTAGTAAAATACTCCAAATTTATAAAAATATATGAAAATATTGAAAATGAAAGGAATGAAATATTTGCTAGTCTAATTAAAATTAATGTATTCTAAAAATTCGACATATAGTAGCAGAATTAGTTACCAGACGAAAACATAAGGGAATAGGTTCTCTTTATATAACCCAAACATATTCAAAGGTATCAGAACATTTAGTAAGTGAAAATTTCCATTTGCTAAATATTATTATATTATTATTATTTCAGTCGTGTTTGCCTAAAGTTCATTGATGCTGATTCAAAATTTCATCAATTAAAGGAAATTTGTATTAGTTGTTGGAATGAAAATAATTTGGAATTATTACAGTGGACACGGCGAGACAATTTAATAAAGGAAAATTTATTAATAAAATTAATTTAAAAAACGTTACTATAAACTCTCAACATAAAGGTCAAGCATACACTTTAAAAATAAATCATTGATCACTTGTTATTGTTAATAAATGTTTGCTCAATATGATCTTCACATAGTTTCAGTGTAAGATCTGGTGGTAGTTGATAACTAAAATAGAATAGAAATATAAAGGAACAATCGAAAGAAGAATTTTAAAAGGAAAAACAGACCTAGAAAAACATGAAAAGCTTATCACTTTCTTATTGATATAATCGAAGAAACAGGAGAAAACAGTCTAGGGGCATTAGTCGAAAATGCTGAAGATGGAGAACAAATTGTTACTTATCACCATCAATGACATTATTCAGGAGAATTTAAGGATTTCACAACAATCAAAAAATATTTTAAGGGTTACAACACTTCAAGCAAATTAGAAATACCACATTTATTGAGTAAATATTTTGGAGAAGTTAAAGAAAGGAAAAAGTCACAAGTATCAAATATTAAAAAACAAATATATATGAAAGTATGTCAAAACATCAATAACAGTGAGGATACAATTTTTGGATCAGGAGCTGTTGTCACATTTAAATTAGTAGTTAATTATCACCGAAAGTTGACGGTGATAAATTAGCTGAATATATGAGGGAACAATTGGATTAACGACTTACATAACTAAAAAACAAATTATTGTTGATAATTTGTATAAAAATTTTAATAGTGGTGATTTACCTACATAAGGAGATGTACTGTTTTCAGATTATTATATTCTGAAAATAAACCAAATAAGTAAAGTTAATGGATATAAATATCTGGTAAAAGAAATCGATTATGTTTATTTTTCCAAAAAATGAAAAGTAGATTTAAATTTTATTGAAGATTAAGAATTGATTAAGACTTAATTAAAAAGTATAGAGAAAAACCACTCAATTATATTTTGATGGATAATGTCTGTCAATAAATCTGTAGATTAGCTATAATTCATGGTGAAGAATTGGCTGGATGTAAAAATGTTGTAATGAACAAGTTATAATAACAGTAATGTTAAACAAGTGATTTAGTGATCTTATTGTCTGTAATCCAAAAGGAATATCTAATTTATTTGACATATTTTTAATAAAATACTTCACACATTTTAGAAATCAGAAATCAGAAAATTATTTGTTAATAATTTAATTGAAAATAACATATGAAAATTCATGTCGATGTCTATAATTCTGGTCCAGGAATGGAATTACAAGAAAGAGTAGTATGTGGTGATAAAGGAATGAATCCATTAGATGAAGCTTAAAAACTGTGATGTTACATATAGAGATAGTAAACGTTTAGGAAAAAGAAATGAAACAGAAAAAGAAATTCAAAAAAGATCAGCATAAAGAATCTATGTCCAAGATCCTTAATTTGGTGGAATAAGCTTTGGTGATTATGGATACGGATTATAGATTTCTTAATAATGTGTTTTTATTGCAATTTCATAGTATTTTAATCTTCATAAATGAAGAAAGTCAAAAGCTACCGATTTTACTTAATTCCTGTTAATGAAAAAACTAAATACATTTTAAATTTGGCTAATAGAAATTAAGAAAGTAATGTAAATATTGTGGATGTTTGAATTCTACCAAATCTTTCTCAGTTACGTATGAAATTTAAAATCCTTCAAACTGATGGATTACTTTATCCCACATATGATGGAAATTGTAATAAAAGATTTATTGGTATTGGTGTTGGAAAATTATTGCATTTCTATAAAATCGGAAATAACGTTTTATCAACATTAGAACATTCTTTGATTTCATCAAGTTTTATTAAATTTGACTTTACCTCTTTCTGTCAGAGTTCTTATTGGAGGACCTACAATTAATATCAGGAGAATAAGAATTAAATAAACTTAAGCACCTTATCCATTACAAACTATTGGCATTCCAATTTAAGGTCGTAAAGAAATTACATGTGAAGGATATACAACAGTTTTTTTTTCATTGTAAGTTCTAGTGCTGCAGATGGTATTCTCAGATGACCTGATAAAAATGACACTGGTGACGTAAAATAAGGTACATTACAAAATTTAGGAAAAATTATTAATTGGAAATTAGAGTACCTAATGTTATATATGATCACAAATATGAACTAGAGTTAAAATAATAAAGATTAGAAAATACTAATTTAGTATAACGTTTTTGTGATTCGCAAACTACAAAATTCACTGGATTGAACATTAAAAATAATTTTGAGATAAAAATAACACTTTATTATAATGCAGAAAATTTAATATGCCTTAATTTATTTTCTTGTTTTTCAAACAAAATAAGGATGTAATTAGTTCTTTGATTTATCATTATCTGATAATGTGAAATCACAAAATACCCAAAATTAAATTATTCCTCAGAAAATGTAGAATTTAGATTCAGCAAACAGTTTTTTAAAAGCCCACAATCTTTTAATTATTTTTTATGGGAAACACAATTATAAAAGTGATATTAATGTAATAAAGTAATTTCATTAAAAAAGTTGCTATTTCTGTTATAAATATGAGTAGAAAAAAATATTGTAGTAAATCCAAAAACAACTATGTAATTATGTGCTACTTATAATGATAACATTTCTAATGGTACTTCAGCTTATATAATTTTTGTGGATGAAATAATGTAACTTATTATGTCCATATTTTGATTGAGAATATCTAAAAAAGTAAATTCACATTACATTTTTATTTTTCATTTATTCAGTGAAGAAGTAGTAAATATCGTATATAGACTTCTGTACAAATTTGACTATTATTTGATAATTAAAATAATGACAACGTTTTTTAGTAATTAATATTAATCACAATCGAGGTGTAGCAATAAATTCTCACGATTCTTATATAATTAAAAAATTTTCTACAGTAAAAAAATAGAAAATATGACATATACATTTGTTCCAAAATATCTACAATATTTTCTTTGTGAGTAATAATTAAATTAACAATGGTACTCATCAAATGCTATTATTTTCATATAATCAATACCCTCTTTATGTTTTTGAACTCTCAAATATTTTATAATTAAAGATGGTTTAAAATAACTATTACAATATTCTGTTCAACTTTTTCTATCTTTGTTTATTTAATATTTTTGTCAAATTAAATTCAGCCCATACATTAGTCAAATCTTTTTTATTTGGCAATAATTTACTAAATTTTTAAAATGGGAAAAAGAGATAAATGCTAATTTAAAAGACTTTCTATTATAATCTATATGAAAATGTTTTTAGTTTTTTAAAGGAAAATAAGTAAATTAAGGAATGAAAAATTTAAGAAATAAAAATGAACGTTTGAGATGTGTGTGCTTCTAATCGTTTTATATTCAGTTAAAATTGATAATTTAATTGATATATTTGATAATGTAATGTGGTTAACTTAAGTGAATAAAACCGAAATATTGTCAGCTCAGATTTATTTAATTAATTTCATTGAATGAAATTGAATGGATAATGGAGAAATGGGACCTGCACACGTAAACTGTACTGAAATCCGAATTTTTTTATGTACTAACAAGCTTAAAAGTAATCATAAGCATTAAACATAAATAACATATTCTTGAACATTGAACATTAAACAAAGGCATTACATAAATATAATTAAACATCCACAAGTTTAGCTAAACAGGCTAAAAGAAATCAATTAGAAGCAATTGCTCTATCATTTAAGGAAAAATTGAAAACAGAATATGACAATTGTAAATGAGGTCAACCTGTCATTAACACTTTTCAACGAGTTAAATGAGGAATATAGGTGATAAAATACTGAATAATCGGTGCTATACCACCAACTGATTGTACATTAATCCAGGAGCGGAGGAGATTTAGGCTTGTAGACCACGCACAGATGTGAGTGCCACAGTGATGACATTATTTTCACATTTTCCCCAGTGCCACGCTACACTGTTTTAGTGTATGGAAGGGGAAGAGAGGAACCGAGTGAAGTTAGAAATTGAAATGGCTTCAAGTTTATTTTATTTGTGATGTATCTTGTTAAGAAACGAGAAATATAAAACTAAGTTTTCAGTATTCCTTAATTATTTTTCCTCACTGAAGAAGCAATATAACTTATATCTACTAACTTGTAAAATCTGCCACAGAAAAGCAATGTAATGTCCTGGAAGTTTTTAACATAAAAAGATTTGTAATGAAATTGGAAATATCGTTGCAGGTCTGTCGGTTACATCAACACACACACAGGAGCACTTTTGAGTGGAATGGAAAAACCGATGTAAGAAAGACTGTGTCCTCGGAAGACTTATAAAACTATCATTGTAATTCTGGAAAGACTTGAATTTATTCTTCAAATCTTGTGCTCTCTTTAATGCCAGTGAGCTTATTAAACTGGATTGTCTTTGTCAGATTTTCTTTATAAATGCATCTCTATCAAATCAGAAATAAGTTACCTTGTGGCATCCTGCTCTGGGCAGTGTGCAGTCAGGTCCACTCAAAATGCAGTGTGCTCAATCCATACTAGATATTCTTTCCTTTCTTTCCTGTACTTGCTTTTATGTCATAAATTCAACACTAGCGAAATTTAAATCGATAGATAGTTTCTGGCATAACCCTTGTCTTAACGGTCATACTTTACAGTAATATATATCTCCATATTCTTTGTACATTTTCACTGAAGATTGTTATAGCTGAAAATGGAATAATGTGGGCTTCAGAGATTTTTCTACTCATACCATAAATTTTTTTCAAATTTACTAGACCCACAAATTCAGCACAAAGAGTTCCTGATGCACACAACAGTGAATCCTGTCCACCTATCATTGTCATCTAAGAGTTTAAATTCTCTCTGCCCGGTACAACAATTTCATTTTGTAGTAAATAAGCAGCACCCATCACATACGTGAATTGAGAAATCTCAAACCTCTCTTTTGTCATTCCCATTCGTGTTCAGTTATTATGAGGATAGATCGCTAGAGGGCCTCTTTTCACGGAAGTGGCCACTGGACCTGTGAACAGCCTCCATACCAAGAACAAACAGAGGAGGGTAAACAGCACTGACATTACATTTCTTCTGAACTCAGAATTGTGTCAACCAAAAAATGCCACACCACAATGCTAAATGAAATGTGTCACTGTTCACGTACTTCAAGAACGGACCAAGCATGGCTGAGTTCAAGCCTGGTCATTGGCTCACCCACAGCCCACAAACACTGCATTCATGACATTTCGCATGCCATGGCCATCAATGCAGTAAGAGACTTACAAAAATGGTATGTATTGAAAAAATATGAAAAAGAAGATAAAAATAGAAATAAAAAAGAGAAACAAGTGGAAGATAGTTGAAATACATTAAGAATTGTGGAGATAAAGTTTTTGGATTTAGCTCTTCTAGTAAGTTTAAATATGTTGGTAAGTTACCAGTAAAATTCCTTAGAGATGAGTTAACTGTTTTTAAAAGAGAATATGAATGTACAAATGGATTAACGAATCTTTTAAATAATACATGCTGCTATATGTGATATAAATACAAAATTTCAGTCTATCGTTTTACAAAATGTTGCAAATATATTATTTGATACAGAACTTCTGTATTCTGGTAAGGCCTCAAACACTATAAAAATTGCAGGTATTAAATAAAATAATTTCAGAACATATGTAGTAGAATTATATTTTACAATACTAGAAGCAGATTATTAAAAATTGAAAAGAAAAGATGAACGATTTATAAAAAGATGTACAGGAAAACTAGTTGAATATGTTTGGCTGAATGACGTTAAAGATTGAATTGACTCATTAATGAAAATTTATGGGAACAATCTGCTGGAAGTAAAAATTAACATACTGAAAAGTTAGTGTATAAACATTTTAACTTGTGAGTTCAATGACTTCATAATTACTAATCGAAAAAATCACCTTATTCTATTTGATTTTATAATAATTAAGAGTACATATGTTTGAAAAAATGAAGAATATGAAAAGGTATAGCTAACACATAAAACAATAAGTTGCCATTCCAGATAAATCTTATTGGTTATTATTATTGTGTTACATGAACAAAGTTAGAAGAAAGATCAGCTAGAAGAGATGAAGCTATAAATCTGTTAGATGAAGGACATGAGAAACATTATCTGTGATTCAGGTTTCATCAAGATTTAGCACCTACATATAAGGTAGGCAAACAATTTCAAATAAGCAGAAAGAAAGGATATATGCTGAAGGTAAATTTATTCGAAAAACAATTAAATAGCATTAGCAGTTAGATGAATAATGCATGCTAAAAGAAAAATGGTCATGGGAATCAGACATGATGATATTGGTTGGAAATTATTATATTTTATCTTTTTGTATGAATAACATCAGCATCTATTATTTTATGCTACCAAATGAACTAAAACAGTATCCAATTTAAAACTGAAGCTGAATCAATTAAAATGAAACTCAAGAATAATGACAAGGAAAAGAAATGAGAAACAGGTGGTAGTTTACTCAAATTGTAGGGCTTACCTCTATGAAAAATATATTGAATATCGAACGAAAAAGGAAGAATTAGTAGGTTTATCAAAACACGACGGAGGTTTTTATGAATTCGATTAGCATCATTAGGAGTTATTGTTCATTGGTTGGTGGAGTAGCATCTATAACAAAATCAGTTCATGAGATACAAAACCATGATAAAGAATTAGTAGATGACCAAGAGGTACTCTAGCAATAGAAATAAACACTTCATGATTAAAACCTGTTTACATAATATTTAATATATATGCCAGTATACTAAGTAATTTTGATATAACAAAATATTTCAAACAAACCAAAATTAAACACTTTTGTGGTTTTTTTATAGGTGACGAATAACCTCATATACCAAAATTTTTGACTGTAGAATAGTTAAATTCCGTATATATGATAATCCTGAGACAAATCACTATATTATTGTAAAACCAAAGAAGTATAATTGTCTTTGATACATTTGGCACCAACTATCAAAAGAGTCAGTTACCCATTTGAAAAGAAACTGAGCTATTATATAATATTAAGAAAATGCTAAATCATGATGAACTACTATGTGGTCAGTTCTGTGTATTTTGTTAAAGCTATTATCAGATAGATAATAATTCTATAACTTACCAATTTTTATTTACAGAAATTTATGGAAATAAGATAAATATGCTAAGAACTCGAAAAATTAATTTAGAAGAATGAGAAGATTTAAAAAAAGGAGATTAGGAAATGAATTTGATACAAAAGGGAAAAATTAGTTACGCTGTTTCTAGTGAACTGCATGAAATTTTTCTAGTACCTAAAGGGCATATAGAATTAATTGTTACTAGATGACTAGATGTAAATTGTGCAGATGATGTAAAGGTGTATTGAAACAGAAGCTATGTAGTAGATGAATTGAATTATCGAGGTACCAAAGCAGAATACATAATTATCTTCATGCAATTTAATAACTATGTGAGTATAGTAACTTTAATGAAGTGATTAACAATGTAAACAGAGTTATGGATCTGTGCAAATGATGTAGCTAATGTTGTAGAAAGACATATATGTAAAACAAATATTTGAGTTGTCGTTTATGACAGAAATGACTAACAAATGTCTAATTTTCAGTATGACTTTACACTGTAAAAATTAATGTGAGTAATAAAAATACGAAAAAATTTGTCTCTTAATGATTTTCGAGGACGATTAAGTGTATATGACCATTTATATAAAATAAATAATATTAATCTATCGATAACAGCCCTTTAAATAATATTAAAACATAAAATTCTAAAAGTATCTTAAATAAGTAAATTATGTTGTGACATGCAATTTAATGTTTATGAATGAGTGATTGAACTTCTTTGTCTGTTCCTAACGACGATTGTATTTGGCGTCTAAATTGTGAAAAGTTTAACTCTCATCATCCTCAAAAAAGAATAACTAAAATGGACAAAATAGGATTGCAGGCATTCGTGCAGTATGAAAAATTAAAAAAGTAAGTTTTTTAAATTTTACAAACGTTTGTGACAAAATCATTAATTAATAACAAAGAAAATTTTTTACAGAGGAACTTTTTGCTATTTCGATGACTTATGGAGGTACATTTAATAGAAATGGATTCTGGTAACTTAAGAGGAATTTAAAAAATAAATAAAATATTTATGGATATATATTTAATATAACTGACGATTTTTGGAAAGTTGCTTGGTCTATTTCCATTAAAGACAGAACAGGTAAAAGTGTTTCAGAAACTTTTGCGAATTTTTTGTGACAAGAACTCCAAAAAAGATATGAACACAAAATGGAAACGAATTTTAGGTCAAAAATTTTCAAGAACTTGTGAATCAATACGACATTAAGAGTTACTCAACTTTATTAAACTGCATTATTTGTTAAAAGGTTTAACAGTACATTGACATAAAAATGGGTAAAGTTTCATCTTCAAACTTATATCAAGTGAAATGATAGAGTTATTGAACTGATGGACGCAAATCATTATAATAGAAAACATTTGACAATAAAGACGAAACATAAGGATGCAAATAAAGTGAATTGAAATATGACTAAAATTCTATCTAATGGTGATATACTGAACTCTAAGTTACGAGATAAAGTGAAAATAAGTAATCTGAAATGTAAAGATTAATCTCCAAACTAATCAACAGAATCTTCAAAACTGAAGATCTTATACTTTCAAATCCAGTTACGTAAAAGTTGAAAGATATCAACGAAAACTTTTATGACCATTAGTGACAAAATCAAAATATCCAAATGTATGTCTCGCAGACAATGTGAAAAATAAAGTAACATGATCAAGTTTATGTTAAAGATGAAATTATTTATTAAACTCTTATTAACAAATCGACATACTCCAACTTTAAGTTGTGTATCATTAGTTATTCAAATTTCAATAAGTTTTTAAAGCAGTATTAAATTTTTCTCAATTACTTAATAGCTGTGTACTCATTAACATATAAATAATAAAATTAATTTCCTGGAACTTCATCAGTATAGTAAGTAGATGGTCTTCATTTAAAAAAATTTTTACATGTACTCAAGATTTAAAGAAATGATCTTCTTGACATACATCTGTTTTAAATACATAGATTATGCTATTTAACTCCATTTTACAGCTTTGTAGTCTATTGTTCTCAATTTTTTTATCTTCAAATTTTCTCCTTTTGTCTCTGTACCAAGTTCTGTTTCCCACCTTCTTCTATTCTTAGGGAATTTTCAAAAGCTTATTCTTGTGTACTTCGTATTTTACTTCTGAAACTAATTACCACTTTTTAAATTTCAAACTGATAGTATGATAATTGGTTTTTAATATAAATTAGTAGTTGGTATTCGTTTGCTTCCATTTTCTACGAAATCATCTTACAAAGCCAATGTATCTTTATATTTAACTGATATGTTCCTTAAATTTTACTTTCTTAAATATTTACTTAAATTCCTTTTTATAATTTAATATATTCAAATGATAAGCTCAGATCCTATACAAAACTATAAGGAAAAAATTAAAATATATTTAGTAATTTAAAAATGCTTTGTTTCAAATAAACGAATCCATATACATGTGAAACCTGTTATTAAATTGAATTGATAATAATTCTGGTTAATAAATTCCAATACTTCTAATAGTTTATGTGCTTTTCTGCAGAGATATCTTCAATCGTGATAGAATGTTCCCTCTTAGTCACAATAAGATCTTATGTGGATTTATTGTTATTCTCGTCAATTCAATTTTTAATTCATGTTAGATTATCTTTTGTTTCAAACTTTATAGGTTAAATTACTTTTTCTTTTTTGATGATAAAACAAAAGAATGTGGGGCTGATTTGTTAAAAATACAGATGATTTTTTCATATTATTTTTATCCATAAGATTAGGTGGGTTTACATATTCTAATATATACTTGTGTCACCATGCATAGTTTTTATGGATAAACTTTTACTTAGGAGATATTTTTTTTGTATTAGCAAATATTTTGTTCATATAATAATTTTAAGGAATATGTTACAGAATCTAAAATATTACACTATTATATTATTTTATTATAGTTTTTATATATTAAATAGATATGATTAAAAATGAAACTGAGAAGTAAACTGATAATTTAATTCCAAAATAGATACAAAGGAAGGTTGTATGACCATATATTGAAAATATTTGGAGAGTATTATAAATAACTCGGTAAAGATAAAGCAATTTCTTCTCTTTCAGTGATACCTTACTTCAGTTTGCTATTCTGGTATTTCATGTTATATTCATGCGTTTTTCCATTGTGTTTGTTTAGAGTTAGCAATTAAAAACCAACTCTGGTATGCCTGAAGAATATGCCAATGTGCCAAACTTTTCAGAAAAGCCACAGGAGCTTAAAACATCCGTAAACACCTGGAAGCGGTGTGAGTTAGAATACTTATAACGTAATGCTGCTGCAAGTGCAAAACCTCCATTCACCTGTAAACATAATGATAACTTTTGCATGTCATTATGCATAACAGAAGATGACATGACACATGAATTTAACAGATCCTGGAACAATACAGATGCTGTGAGTTGGAGAAACTTTTTATAGGGTATATTGATGTGAATTTTGCTAAAAAAAGAGGCCTAATTGTGGAAAGAAAGGATGGTCATGCAGAAGGAAAGCAATAAGCTACAGAATATATATGCTCTTCAGGGTAAGGTGCCTATTTGGAAAATTACACATCTAAGTTTTTTTTTAATTTTGATATAAAGAAAGTTGAGTGTGCAGTTACTGAGAAAAAGAATTTTTGGGCAGCAGTATCCGAAACGAGAGGTGGTTCAAGGATTTGGAATGATATGAAAAAAGTACAGGGTGAAAGTATACATCAAATAACAAGTTTTAAGTGCAGAGAACAGCACTGGGAATGAGAAAGAAACACTATTATTCAAATACTTGCCTCCAGAATTAGCTACAGGTAGGATGGGGAATTTATTTTCCGAGGGCACACCAGCAGGCAGTAGACCTTCAACAAATCTATTTCAACGATGACTTGTAAGATGTATGTAACAGATATGGTACGATGTGTAGATGGTAAAAAGTTAGTCTCATATTATGTGTAAAATTTATGTTATAATTACTTCATATTAAATAGCGATTACTAATGCCTTTTCTTTCATTTTCTAAAAATTTTTGTCGGCATATTCAGCCTGGGGCTGAGGAACAAAAAATTAGAAATCTGATATTAGTGGCTAATATTGGAAGTTAGCTTTAAAGCCACTACTGATAACAATATCAGGAAACTTAGTGTTGTGGAAAGAATTCTCCAAAATCTAAAGGCAAACTCTTTTTTTCAGAACCTTAAAATTTTTTAGATGATAGTGTAGCACTGACCTTTGATTTCATGAACAATCAGACAAAAGTCTGTTGGTTTGTTGGTTGATTTGGGGAAGAGGACCAAACAGCAAGGTCATCAGTCCCATCAGATTGGGGAAGGATGTGGGAGGAAGTCTACCATGTTCTTTAAGGGAACCATCCAGGCATTTGAGGGATGTGATATGCATTTGCTGGATGTGATTTAAGTAAATGAACGAAAACCTAAACCAGAGGTCTGGACCCTGGTTTGAACCACTGTCATAATGAATGCAAGCAAGTGTCAGTAGATCATATTATTCACACCAGTTATGGTGTGATGTGTTGGGAATAGTTGTTCATGAGCAAAGCACAATTATTTCAACAAATTAGATTCATATTGGTAGGTGGCTTGAGACTGAAGGTGGTATGGGATTCAAAGAAAAGTGGTTTTCCTCTGTGTGCAATTCGTCAAGTCAGTTATAACCCCATACAATGTTCCAAATAACATTAATTGCATTCAATCGGTTTTTGACACTTGTGAATCTCTGAACAAAAATTAGTGTCTTTTATATCTGTACTGTGTCATTGCATGATATATGGATTTCAGACTGAGTTGCTCTTCCCTGTACATGGTTATTCATACGTGCCTGCAGACAAGGCTTTCCGTATTGTAGAAAAGAACCTCCTAGAACGGGAGACTGCTATGCTCCCAGAGGAATATAATAGTGTATTTGAGGCTGTAGGGAGAATTCAGTACTATTTGGTAAGAGAACAGTCAAATATTAATTCCAAAGTAACAAACCTTCCAAATTAGTGAGCTAAACGTCTCACTATTCATCAAACAACTGCACTGGTTGCTATGCATGCTGCATATATAATGATACCAGCGTGTAAACACAGAATGATCAGAACTGGAGTAGGATATGACTGTTTTATCTTAGGTAGAATATTCACCAAACAGTAGTCGAGAACAATTGGCAAATGAAAATGATTTGGTTTTCACACTTTCTGCAATGGGCTATGAATTGAACCAAAACACTTTCTACAGAAATGAGAGGGAGGATAATAATGTAAGAGGAAATTAATGAGGATAGAGAAAATGGCAAGACAGACATTTATTATGATGACTGATGTTTTGTACCAGGTATCAAAAACAGTAGGAAAAATTAGTTCCTATAAGTATAGTCATTATTAATTGAGTATCCGTTAACAACTCAAACAAAACAATTCAATAAGACTCGAGGTAGATCCCTTTCTAGAAGATCTGGTAGAGAATTAATGTATGACAATTTATAAATTCTAAATTTTTGAACGCCAAACAAATCTTCTAAAGTCATTTGCCATAAAGGCTACAAATAATTATAGTGTTGATTTTATTTGTTCATGAGGTACAATTTGTATGTATTTAAAATAATCTAATTAACAAAAAGCACCAAATCCAAAATTAAATTCCCAATAACTGTAGAATAATAATAAGGAATATAATAATAATCAGGGAAAAATATGTCCCTGGAAAAGTATAAAACAATTACAGACTGCATACAAGAACTGCTATTGCTACAGGGAATTTTCCTGCTCTACGGAAAAATTTGCCCATTGGATTTGGTACCTTTAGGATACCAGTTTCACATATACAATTTCAGAACCGAGCTCAACTTCATCCAAATTAATAAACAAATGTTTAACCTGTTAAACAACAAAAGAATATGATTGATTTTCACAAATCGATTATCTAAAGGCAAATATTCACATAAAGGGAAAAACTGTATTCTAGAACACATCGAAAATAAAAAAAATGTGGATGAACATAAAATTGATGTAATTATGTAATATTTAGAGTTTTAATTACATTTCATATAACTTTCTTCGAATTTATACATTCTTGTTATATACAACCATCACTTAATTTTCTTTTTCTCTTAAAGTTTTTTCTGATATAAATGGCCAACAAACTGAGACAGTTCATGATTACAAAACTTTCTGATTATTGTAAGAGACATGAATATGCCGGACATATAATTTTAAGACAAGATTATTTAATTGCTTCTATAACGAACCATCATAGTATCAAGAAATATATTAGGAAAGAATTCCCTTACTTTGAAATTGATATTAATTATGAGATTTTCAGCATTGCTGTAAATACACAGTTGAAAAGATAAATCAGTTTTCTACTAATATATATAGGAAACTAATGTAGAAAAACAGTTAATCAATATCCAGTTAATAAAGTTTTTGATTATAGATTATGAAATTAGAGAACCATCTTAGTTTGCTTGACCTCAAATTGTTTATCAATGCTTCAAAATAAAAAATTTTCAAAATAGTTAGTGGGAATTTAAAATTATATAATGGATTGGAAGAAAAGTTTACCTATTTGCGTTAATATAAGGAATAATCGTTGGTTTCTGAAAAAATGTATTTTTCAATTGGAACTAAAAAATGTAGAACTACAATTGAAAACTTTTCGATGGACTTTTTCAAAAGTGGTACAAAAATTTATAATGGATGACAGAATTGGCTTCTGTTGATTAATTTGATGAATAATGTAAGTTATAAGTGTAAACAAAACAGTCATAAGGGTCTATTATATTTATCAATGAAAATAAGCCACATTATTGATACCTAAGAAAAACAGTCAATAATAACTTCAGGTTAATTAACATGATGTGGATTTTAACTAAAGCAAAAAGTTGATGGCTACAGACGAAATTGTTCTGTTTAGAAATCATTGCCAGTTGAATAAACAGATAATATTTCATATATAAGTTCTAAAAGTTATCAGCATACAAAGAAAGTTCCATGTGTTATTTACAATGATTTTCAAAGTTTGCTTTTAGAGATGGATAATTATCAGCCATGTCCTGAATAAATCATATAACAGGAAATATTAAAAACGTGTAAGATATGGTTTTTGTTACATTTAATTTGTGAATGAATGTTATAAAAATCCAACTGTGTATAATATCCCAATCTGTCATAAAAAGTTGTTGAAAATATGAAAAAACAAATTGAACATATGAGTAATTTGTCTTTAGAAATAGAAGAAATGAGACCATTAACATTTGTGAACAACCAACATTTATCATTTTCATCAATGAAAGTTTCATAATGATAGATGTCATTAGCGAGGAACACAATAAACTTAATCGTCATGACAATTTAATTGGGAAATATGTATGCCTATCATGTAAGAACTGTATTTTTAAAAGTAAAACATCCAAGTCTTACAGCAAACTATTTACAAAACTTCTCAGGGTATGATGATGCCCATTTATTCATAAAAGAACTCAGCTGTGATGCAATATAAATCGCTACAATAACTGAGAACCAAAGTAGGTATACTTGTTAGGATGCAATAGGAAAAATATGATAATGAGATTTATTGCAACCTTTAGGTTTAAGATTTCAATTCTGAACATATTTTCATGTTTTTTTAAAAAGAATGAGGTAACAAACTAGAGAACATATTTTTTTTCAAAAAATCTGGTTAACTCAGTATTCAAGGAAGGTATTTACACTAATGAGTATGTGGATAGTTCGAAAACTGCCATGGAAAAAGATCTCTCACTGAGCAAATATTGTATAATAAATTGAATGAATGTGATATTCATGATGAAGACTATAAACATAGAGAATTAGTGTGGGCAAAATTTAATTTTAAAAATTTGGCTGAATATAATAAATTATATCTCAAAACTGTTGTTTTGTAGTTATCTGATGTTTTTGAATATTTCCAAAAAGCTTATAGTGTTGACCAATTTTAGTGTTTTATGCCACCAGCTTTATGTTGTAATTGGATGTTTTATATGACTCAAGTTAAATCACAATTATTAGGTGATTATGATATGACATTAATGGGTGAAAATGATATTAGAGGTGGTATATCTCCATGCTGTAAGAGGCACATTAAACAAAATAATAATTATTTGAAATACTATGATTCAAATATTAAATATAATTATTTGACGTATTTAGAAACAAATAACTGTTATGTCTGGTATAGATTAACAATATGTAAATATTCAGTGGCAATAGAACAAAAATAAACTTTCAAAATTTAAACCATCTTGTAGAAAGCCCGCATCTCGTGGTCATGCGGTAGCGTTCTCGCTTCCCACACCCGGGTTCCCGGGTTCGATTCCTGGTGGGGTCAGGGATTTTCTCTGCCTCGTAATGGCTGGGTGTTGTGTGATGTCCTTAGGTTAGTTAGGTTTAAGTAGTTCTAAGTTCTAGGGGACTGATGACCATAGATGTTAAGTCCCATAGTGCTCAGAGCCATCTTGTAGAAAAACTATCAGATTTAACTACAGAGGTGAGGACTACAGCCAAAAACCATTTTGAAAAAGGTTTCTACAAAGTAATGGATTTTTCAGCATTTGTGATGGAATATATAAGAAATAGGGTGAATATAAAATTAGTTGCAGATACAAATATATGTGAGAAACTTATAGTAGCACTAAATTTCAGATGTAGAGAAACATTCAACAAAAAGTTTCTCATTTTGCATGAATAAGACTAAATTTACACGTAACAGGCCATTCATATTGGAATGAGCATACGTGATTTATCTAAAGAATTGATATTGACTTTGACCACATAATTTTGAAAGCAAAATATGGAGAAAAACTTGAGCTTTGTTATCAACACAATGACAGTTACATCTAGAAAATTTAAGTTGAAGATGTTCAAAGATGTGCATCTACCTTTCTCTTCTTTCACTTATTTACAATTTAAGATATTGCAGTAATATTATTATCATTACTGACACGGCATTAGCATGCCTGCTATTCTGCTGAAATTTTCAGTATTGATAGCATACTGAAACTGGAGAGAGGATTGGAGAGAGGTACTTTTATTTTATTTTCATAATCAGTAGTCTCCATCAGCTAGCAATATTGGCTTTCCTTTCCTGCACTGACCTTTGAGCCTGAAAGCGTGGGCTGGTGGTTTGAATGACTTGGAGAATCCAAAGTACTCCTTCTTCTTATTCTTCTAAGTAGTAGTACCAACCTACAACTCAGTTACTCCTGCATGTTTGGCTCTGTTAATAGACCATCCTGACAACACCCTTACTAAATTCTACCCAGTCATGAGTCCCTCTGCCAAGTCAGGACTGTCAACTTCAATGACAGCTAGTGCGGCGACAGATCAGTACCCCCTGATTGGATGGGATAAAAGTGCGCCAATTCCCGTCCCCACAAGGCCCAGCTCCACCAGAGCAATGGGCAGTAGGCGGTTAGCAGTTGTGGAGAGTGGGAGGCGCGATTCAGAAGAAGATGGTTGCAAGCTGGTAAGCATGTATGCTCTTAATAGGTTCAGTAGTGGATTGAGTCAAGAATGCATATTAAAGTGTTAGGTGATCTTTAATTATGGGAGGATTTACGCCTCATTGCTTTTATTTCTTCCTCAATTTGCTATTTTGTTTTTGGACTTGGCGTCAGTCACCATGTTTGGTATAATTCTACCAGCCTTGTAACTAATTTGCCTTCAGCGAATATCTTTCCTTCTTCAATACTCCATGACATGAATAAACTTATAGCATCATGAAGAAGTTCATTTATCACAATTCTCAATGTGGAATGTGTATGTGATAGTTGAAATTTTCAAAGGTTTTCAAAAAACTCCATCAATACTTATTTTAAAGTGTGTTTAACGTTAGAAGTTTTCCTTCTCTTCCAAGACTCTCAAGAGACACGTTCATAATAAAAAAAACTGATAATGAATCTATAAAGGAAATAAATGAGTGATAGAAGTGAAAACATTATCATACTTCTACTAAGTTTTTCCACATTATTATCCAAATTTTCAAAAAAGAAAGAGGTAAAAATGAGAAGATCGACTGAACTTTCACATCCTTACTTTATGCCTGAAATATTTTGGAATGTTTCATTATTTAGTTTCCACGATTTTACCTTGAAATGCTGCTTCTGGAAAAACAAAGATCCAAGGTTCGAGTTCTGACCTTGTACAAACATTTAATCTGACAGGAAGCTTCATATTGATGCTCATGCCGTTGCAGAGTGACGAATTCATTCAGGAAACACATACTTGCTCACAGATGCTTGCTTCGCAAATCAACCGACAAGCAATTTATAGAGCTGCATATGGCCACAATTCTTTGCATCTGGAAATACAATGGAAAAAATTGTGTAGCGTGATGACCAAGGTATAAATTTTGCATTAGAGGCTTCTAAACATTTTTACTTCACATATCCAACCATAACATAATTCACTTTGTTCTGTAGCAATTTTTTATTTTGTGTTTGCTCTATTTTCTTCGGAAATTAAAAAAAACTAAACTACAAGAGTATCTAGTTTACACATATAAAGGAGTGTTCCCCATTACAACATGGTCATGTACTTAGGAACAAGTATTTAATTCAAATATAAAGGAGTAGCAATAGAAAATATCTCATCAATACTGTGTTTAATAGTCTATGTGTTACGTTAGTCCACCTGTAATCAGTAAGTGAATTCACATATCGAAGAAGAGTAATCAAAAACAACTTACTAGCAAATAACATAATGACAAAAAACCTGTTGGCAACTAAAACAATTTTGCGTTTACGAAGTAATGCAAAAAATCTATATGGTAGCGCCAACAACTAAACGTTATGTGTTGCTAGGTTCACTGACCTCTAGATACAACCCTCTCTCCTACCATCAGGCCATTCCCTGACATGCCGTCTTAATATTGGCTTCCAAAGTATGTGTGTTGTGTACACACATGACACATCTACTTGGGAAAAGAGTATGACAACTATATGTGACGATCTGAGCTGATATCTGTACCTGGTACTGAAAGCAGCAGCAAGTAAGTGTATTACAAAAATTCCAAATATGGATTATAGCAAGTAACATATCACATGGTGTTCAATACGACTGTAAGTCGAGAATATCCATCCATTAAGAGGATGGTGGATCCTGACATTGCCAAGCACTGATTCAGGATATGGTGTGTGTGGATCAAAGTTCGTTACTTCCTCCACTTCCCATCCAACATTACTTGCAATGAACACCTCTTTTTACAACCAAAAATTGTTTACGATTTTAACGATAATAACCATGAAATATAACAAATGATCAATTATAACTATAGTAAATAGTTTACACTTGTGATTAGGTTACTTGTCTAGCATGGATTTTAAGAAATTTTCTATTCAAAGAAATTTCAAATTTAAAATGAAGAGCATGCATCCAAAAATAGAAACTGTAAATGCTAAAATCGAACTGTTCACTTAGCATTATCAGTACTTCACATTGTACTACAATTAAGAACATTGACCTGTGGACTGCCTATGTGAGCATGTCGTGTCTTTAAGACGTTTCCACCTGGATGTTCCTTTTTTTCTTGGTGGAGACTCTTTGTCCTTCCTGCTTAACTTACTTAACTTCGTGTGCTGCACCAATTCTACATGTTCACTCACAGACTGGGTTTTTTCTTCTAATAATATCCGGGTATGCTGCATACCCGGAAATTATTAGAAGAAGAAATACGCCGGGAAAATTTCAGAAGTCACAGACTGGGTTTTGCTTGTAGCTCACTGCAGGTGTACTGTATGGGATCCTATTCCTGGTTGTGATGTTCGCTGCACTTTAACTGTCTAATAGAGAAAAGTGAAACACTCAGAAGGTATGGTTGGATGTAATGTTGTATACGTACACTTCATCTGCAGTTATGTAACCGAATAGAGTTGCAAATCTCTGTAACAGGTAGTACAGTGGTCAGACCGCATTAGTGTAGCTCGCATTCAGTGTCGTTACAGACCTGGTAGGGTATGTCAGTTTTGTGAAATGTGTCAGATACTGAGTGATCACTGAATGTCATGAAGAGGTTGTGTACCTCTCTGAGAAAGTGTTGTCAGTGCCTGACAGTGTTTGAAGGTAGCCTCATTATTGGTTTCCATTTGGCAAGCTGATCGCCTTGTGAAATGTTCTAATTTGTGGCAGTAGCCAAAGTGGGGCAGCATACGTTTGTATGAGCAGGAAAATTTGTCGCAATGTTCAGTTGAACATGCTAGCTGCCAGAGAATGTACAGTATTTTACAAGTGAACCAAACGTTTTTGTTGCTGGATATTTAAGTACTTTCTAAGCCACTGATATATTTAATTATAGGTAATAAAATCTGTTTCCCTCTAGTTTTGTAGGTACAGAAATCACTGGCTTCGAATTGTGATTGACTGTTTATGGCCAATTTCTCTTAGTGATTAACTGTATTGTGATGACACATTATAAGTTTCTAGTAATCAATAGTTCCTTTCCGAGTGGTGAGTTACCCTATCAAATAACTCCACAAGACCTTACTGAGTTGAATATGTAAAATATGTCAGCAGGTGAATTCGTTTGTTTGCACTATTAGCAGTTATATGACGAGAAAAAGCAAGGGAACTTAACTACTTGAGAAGCTTAATAATTTATTCCATAGTAAATGTGTATAAGTATTTGAAAGGTGTCTACCTAAAAAGATATCCAGAAGGTCTATTAAAAACAAGGAAGCTATGGATAAGTATGAAATTAAAATCTCACATAAGAGGAAGAGGGAAAGTTATATCAGATGGTTATAACTAAACTTCCCCTATCCGGTACATTACAACACGGAAACTAATTACTCTACGAGTACTATACTTGGTAGCATTAATGCCCAGAGTGTATGATTTCATTGTGTCACAGCGCCACTGTCCACTTCCAACTACAGAAACCATGTGCCATGATGAGTCATCATGATTCATAGTCTCACACACCTGACTAGTTGCAGCGCACTTGTTGACATGTCAACATGAGCTAAGACAAAAGGAGCAGCATATTATTGGTACAGCTCTATTATCAAAACAACAGTAACACTGCACCTGCACTTCGAGAACATGGCCAGCTCAAAGGATTACGGAAGGGTCCTCTTTCTCCACCTGCTGTGCAGAGCATGAGGAACAAGTTCGAATCAAGTGGAGAACTGGACGCTGTTCCAGGAAGAGGTCGACGACCGGTTGCTCTGGACCATCGTATGGACAGACAGAGCTCATTTTTCTGAGACAGGTAAGGTGAATACACAGAAGTGCCGAATGTGGGGATCTTCACATCCAGTCTCTGTGCATAAAGTTCCTCTGTATTGTGAACGTTTCACTGTATGGTGTGGCGACGTGGGTATGTTAATCGTTGGCCCATTTTTTGTACTGGTTGGCGCTCAAGGACCAAACACGTGCAGTGTGACTGGTCAGCATTACTGTGATATGCATCGCCAGCATGTCATACCTGCCCTACTGGATAGAGACGCATTGCACTCACCAGTTTTCATGCTAGATGGGGCCCATCGCACATCGCTCGTGAAGTTCACCTGCTTCTCCGAAACACATTTGGAGACGATTGAATTATCAGCGTTTCGTTTCCAAATTCTTGGCCAGCACAAAAACCTGATCTCATCCCCTGTGATTTTCGGTTGTGGGACTACCTGAAGGACAAGGTTTACCAGGGAAACATCCACATAAGTGCCGATTTGAAGGGTAGCATTTGAAGAGAGGTAGCCATCATACCTACAGATATGCTTCGTTCTGCTCTGCAGAATGCTATCCTGCACTTTCAGACTGCTCTGGACACTAATGGACGTAATACCGAACCCCTTTTGTAGTAACAATAGTACCAGTATGTAATGGCATGATGTAACAAAGCACCACATTAGAAGTGTTTCAATTGAATTGATTCTGCAGTATTTCCCTTCCCCATGTCCTTGACATTAATGCTACCAAGTTTGATACTTGTATGGTAATTAGTTTCCGTGTTATAAAATTTTAAATAGGGAGACAGGACCGACAGTCAACATAGAAAATAACATAACAATTAAATTAAATGACAATGCTACTACTTGTAAATCACAGGTTCTCATTACTCTTGAAAGGTCTCTGTTGGATTCCTTTCATGTTAATTTCTTACGTTTGTTGTAATTTACGGCATAAATTCTTCTTCTAAATTTACTGTGGTGTGTCTGACTATCTGGGAGGAGACTGAGCAGTGAAACGTGTTACTTTTACACATAAACAAGAACGATCTGTCACACTACTACACTTTAAAACACAGTTTATATGTAATTCATGTCACACAGTCTCATACGGAACCTACATCCGCTTTCTTTTGTATACTGTATATGATGAAATACTGTCATCCCCCTTCCCTTCTGTGTGAGGGGATGAATGAGCAAATGTATTTGTAGTTGCATGCTAGATGGTAGCAGACAAGCCTGTCTGCTAGAGAACAGTAGGACCAACGTCGGAACAGGTAGCTACGCTTTCTAAAAGCAGAGAGGTTTCTATGCTTGGTATGGTCCTGTCTGTCCCTTGTCATGTTGGTATAGGAAGCTGCCTCTCTGGTCACTTCCGTTTGTGTTTGGGAAGCACGCTCGGGAGGAGCGCAGGTCAGTCTGTCCGCAGCGAGCGTCTGAAGTGGTAAGATCTCTGGCTATGCGCGTGTCTGCTAAGTCCGTAGGACAATGGATTTCTTAAGTTCAGCCTAACTGAAAATTTAATCACCTTTATTTCAGGTTTAGCTCTAAAATATCTAACGTTATCTTAAATTACAACGCAGTGTAATTCGTGTGTGAAGTTCAGAATATATTCCGGTAGTTGCTTTGTCACTACTTTGTGAGTAAAGTGGAACCACGTGTTGATCAGTAACTCTAACTAGCATCATCAATCTTCAATGCGAATGTGCATGAGATTATAAAGTCTCGTCTTGACAATATTTTTCAATATAGCAACTTTTCTTTATGTTCAACACACATGGGGTGTACTTTGTGAGACCAGTACCACGTGCTTATACAATTGTTTGACCCATCAGGTTAACAGTAAGACGATAGTAACCAGTTCGAGGTTTTTCTTTAGTAAATTGCTTTTCGATCTAATTTATTTTAATTATCAAAATTATTGTGGAGTTACACGCTTTGTGTAAACCAAGTTGACCATGTGTAGCATGTTTTGTAATCATCAAAGTAGTCCTCAGCTATTCTTTTCAGGAAGATTTCATAGAGAGTTAGTATGAATTTAGTATAACAGTGTGTGGTAATTACATGATGGACAGGATTGTACTACGAACGTAACATCTTTGAGTGAAAATTGAATCGGTTGGTTGTGGTTAATTTCCTCTTGCATATGTTTCAACGTTCTTTGTGTGTTATTTTATGGATGCAGTGTTGTATGCAGTCTCCCAATCTTGGCTCCATATTTGATGTGTTCCGTAAGATTACAAACTCACATTTTCACAATCCTAAATAAGGCACCCCTTTAGTAATGAATCAAGTTTAATATGCTGAAATTTCAATGATCAATGTTAAAATAAATTTCCAAATATAAACTGATTTATATATTACCAGTTGTTGTATGACTATTAAAAGATTATAATTAATGTTAGTCTGCTTGGGAATTTGGTAACCTAGACTAGATACCTGGTGAAACAGTAGCGCAGTAATGCACGGTTAACTTCCCCAGACAGTTCACAGCTTTTAACCCGCTTTTATTGCCTATCAGCACCGCTTACACCTCAAATTAAGCAACAACATTACACTCTTAACAATCGCTTTCTAAATGTACCAGCCAAAATAGAATTAAATGGTTCATTTGAAGAACCAATAGAATATATTAAAACTGTCATCTCCAAAACGCTAGGCAACCAGAAGTTGCACCAACATCCTTCACTGAAATTAACAGGTTTCTAGAAATTCTGAAGAGTAAAAGCTCATTTGTGATGATGGAATTTCAGACAGATGTGTGAAAAGTCGTTATGAGTGAAGCAGCTTTGTCGTTACTGATGTATGTAATCTATCACTGGCGCAGGGAATTTTCGCAAACCTCTTCATCAGAAACATAGCAAGACAGACTTAACCAGTTACTGTCCTGTTTCCTTACTGACAGCTTTTCTCTAAACATTCGAAAAATTAATGTACTCAAGAGTGGTCTTACAGTTAAGTAGAAACGATTTACTTACATATCAAAGTTTCGATTCCTAAGAGTTTTCAGCAATGAGAACGCTATTTATACCTTTACTCATCAATTAGTACAAATCATAAATAATAAAGTATCAACAGCTGCTATTCTCTGTGGTCTTTACTAGGCACCTAAGTGTACAGTATGTTAAATTCTTAGATAAACTCCAGTTTTACGTAACTGATGGTTTTATGTACAGCTGGTCTGAATCATACTTAACAGGCACTATGCAGAAAGTTGTTCTGAAAAACGCAAACAATGTAGAAGGGGTATAATATCTTAGGGACTGTAGAGAAAACACGAAGGGAGTGCCAAAAGGTTGAATTTTGGGTTCAGTTGTGTTCCCTATATATGAGAATGACCCTCCACTTACCATTCAACAAGCAGAATAAAGGTACATTTTGTAGACAGTCCTGGTGTTATAATATCTCTCACTGAAGAGAAAACAACAGAAGAGACTGTAAATTATATTTTCCAGGGAATTAGAAATTTTTCTCAGGAAACAGATTCTCATTAAATTAAGGAAAAGTGCTGTATTCACTTCTGTGAATTAAATGGAGTCATAGCAACAACTGATGTAGAGCATGAGCTGGAGTCAGAAAGTAGGATAGACTACCCCAGATTTTTGTGTATACATATTGTAGAAAAGTCGAAGTGGGAAAATCGTATTATTTAGCTTCTCAAACATGTAAGATCAGCTACTTTTGGTCTTCATATAATTGGTAAGCTTGAAAACAGATGAATTACCTAAACCAACATATTTTGCATGTTTCCAGTCAGTAATGTCATACAGAGTAATTTTCTGGTTCAACTCACCACTTAGAAAGGAAGCTTTTTTGCTACGTATTTTAAGGATGCTGTCACGAAAAACATTTTCACTAAGTGAAATCCGCCATAAACAGTCCATCACGTTTTGAGAAGGACTGTGATGTCCATATTTACAACACTAATGAGAAAATAACGTTTATTACCTGTTGTTAAGGTTATCAGTGGCTTAGAAAGGAGTAGAATATGCAGCCACAAAAACTATGATCATCTGTCCACTACCTTAAATTTTTTGGCAGGTTCTAATCCTAACTTAAAATATTTTCTCTCCGACAACTTCTATGTCTCTGACGGAATTCTGTTTAAAATTTGATAGCCAGTAAAGTTTTTAAATATAGCTGCATGAGTAGGACTAAACAACAATAATATGTTCGTTAGTTTTAACGCAAAAAACTTATACATATCTCGTAAACTGAACTGTTCCACATTTCTTCGATAAAAGAATCATTGAAATGGTTGTAGGAACTTGTAACTAACTAACTAACTCCCTCTGCATCCATGTGCATTGGTTAAATGAACCTGATCCATTGATGTGCCGCCTTGAGCACAAGACTGACTTCAGCCTCAGCAGAGTCAATGCCATTCCTGTACCCTAATGTGATTCATATTGAGGAACCCATATTTAATTCACTGCAGTGGGATAGATATAAGTGATATGATTCTCATTTTCCTACAATGCTCTCCTAGAATACATTTTATCCACTTGTGGACAGAAAAACTTTGCTCACTACACATGTCCCCCTTCGTGCCACATAATTACAATCACCCGTTATGCCTATATCAACAATAACGAATCAAGGTGAGCAAATGTGAGTACACCTTGAGGAGACAAAAGCTTCAAATAAATAATAGACAAAAAATGGTCATTGAGGGCACTCTCGTGTTGTCCCCTTCTGTTGCATGCCTTTATTACATCACTGTGTTCAATCATGCAAAATATTTCTAATTTCATTGATGTGCCACATTTGATAAGAAGCATTTACCTCTTTCTTGACCATTCTGCCATGACACTGTCTAGTGGAAAAATGGCACCATTTAACTGTCACTTGTGAGGTAATACATGAGGACTCAGAATGTCATTTACATACAGTTATGCCATCAGTGCCCCTCAATTCGTACCAGCTGTCACCAGCAAACATACCTGAAGGGTCTTCTCTTAATGATGCTGTGAATAAACCCATGGTACCTCTCAAAGCACTGGAAGACTGGAATCTCTCCCCACCTCTGCCATAATAACCAACATTGGTCATTTGTGATACTGCACGACTTCACTTTATTGCTGATTGTAATGCTACATCATTCATCAGCAGCAAATGTTTCTCAGACATTGCAGCCTCCAAATAAAATCGTTTGTGTTGTGGTGCTAGTGGCAGCCTAAACATGTGGCTACAGTTACCATCCAGTGGTAGGGAGTCCATTACTGGTAACTGGATTCCGTTACTCAGTGCTTAGTGTATAATACAGCAATCCTCCCTTGTGGTGGTCAGGTGTGGCTAGTCCAAACACAGAAGACAGATATGCCTGCCCTCACTTACCTGTGCTGCCCAACTTTTGGCCACTGACTTGTTATGTATGACCTACAAATTCGAATATTGCAGAATCCGATCATTTTTCCAATGGAAACGCATAATAAGGCTTCTTTGAAACACTGTGAGACACTAATAACACTTTCTCATAATAGTACATGTAATATCCGTGACATTCAGAGGTATCACTTAATATCTGACCCTGTTCACACCATTAATATACCCACTTCTTCTCAGATTAAAAATGTGTACCACGCCATAATTCGATCCTGAGGCCTTTGCTTCTGCCAGGAAAGTGCTCAACTGACTGAGCTACCAAATTACTCATAATGCATCTTCACAGCTTTAATTCCATTAGCTTAAGTGTACATCGAGCCTCTGTGGCACACTCAGGAACTTGGAAATGACTGCCAGTTGGCTTCAACTCAGAGTAAATATAATTTGTATGTGTTGGCTCAGTAGTCACAAAAATGAGAAACTCTTCATATTAGAGCTATATTTCATAAAAATGTTCTAAACACCCATCAAAAGCTAAAATACATTATTTTACCAAAAGGAGAGAGATTAGTAAGAAAAATAAATTGTGATGAACAAAAAACAACAGTCGTTTTTTAAATATTTAAAAGAATTTATTGAATGTTGTCAATCTTTTTCAATCACTTTCATCATTTTGCAAGCGTTTTTTCTAGTTCTAGAGGCTTTTCACTATAGCTTTCGAACATTTGTTTGATTTCTCCAAACACCGAACAAAGTTTTCAAGGAAGAATCGTGAAATTCATATCACAAAACATTAATGCTAAATATTTCAAGCATAACATAAAGATCTAAAAGTTTCAAATCACATTCTCATTTTTAACTCCTTTTTTTCATGAATATTTCGATAGGAAAATTGAAAAATTCAGTGAATCGTGTAACAGTTCCTTCATTTCTCCCACTCACTTATTCCATTACAAATTTACTTCAATATTTTTCCAATGTCAATAGTACAATTCCGAGTTTTTGAAGAGTTAGGAAATTTTAACCTTAAATACATTGAAGGTATTATGTGGTAAAATTTTCATAAGCTTAATAATCTCATACTCACTGTATGTTGAAAATCATGATACCAGATTTCTACTGATGTTATAAGTATGAAAGATGATTATGGTGGCTGATAATATGTTATTCATCTATTTTTCAATCGAAAACAGTTTTATTAAAATTCTATATAAGTTATAAATATATTGAATGTAAATTTTATCATGTAACTACTTTATAATGTATGGTAATGTATCCATTTTATTGTCCAAAATATATCTTCGACCATCATGAGGACTTAATGATTTCGAGTTAACCTCAACAAAATAAACTACATGTTCATTAGATCATATTAAATTCATTTTTCTATTTTGTCCCTTATTTTTAAATATATAATTTTTATAATCTTCCACACAAATTTTATTTTTTACATATTTCTTAAATGCATCAATATGACCAACTTTATGACCATGTAAGTGTTATCTTAAATCACAAATTTCCTCCAGTATTTTTCAATAATATTCACCTAAATTTTATCTAATACTCCTTTCTTTACTTCAGGATTTTTGTAAATATTAAGTTTTGTATAGTCACACGAATCAAATATATCAAATATCTTCTTCATTTCTTTATAAATATCTTCAGTTTGTATGATGTAGTTGTTATTGTCAGTATCTTGGTAAGAAAGCTAAATTTTTTCCCCAAATTTGGGTTTCATAAAGCTGAAGTAGAAGTTATGCATCAATTCTGTAAATACCAAGTGTGCTCATTCCAATGAAAATTAGCTTTTTAAATGTGAGTTTCGTTTCATTCATCTGGACTGGGGTAAGGTTTTCATTAAACGCTGTTCTTCTTTTGAAATTTGGTATTGCTAAAAGATTTTCACGTTCATTTGCATCCATAACTGACTCTTTCCCACTTATTTTCATATATTTTGCATCATTCCTCCAAATACGGAACTACTCATTAACATATTGAAATCTTTTCCAAGACCATTTTTGTGGTTATATCTATGTAGTCTCTAAACACATTAGGTTGTTTAAATTTTAAAACATTATATATTTATGTTAATACCATTTCTAAACATGAATGTTTCTTATGGTTCCCGTAGCTGTCATTTAAAGCTGTCAATAACTTTTCCTCTTTACTTGCACATACAGTTTTGTTTTTGGGTCTAGTGGTAAGTCTAGAAGTTCATCATGTAAGTTTTTTGAATATTCTAAATTTACATCAGGGGCTTAACATGTATAAAAATGTTGTGTAGCAACTTCATCTTGGCAGATATATCTGATAGCCTGGTCCAAGTCTTTTGAGGTGACGACAATGTGGTGACTTGCATGTTATGAGTATGAAATGATGGTGATGAAGACCAACACACAGTCCTTAAGCAGAAAAATCTGCAACCGAGCTTGGAATTGAGCCCAGCATGACAAGCCGGTGCACTGTCCACTCAGCTACAATAGCAGAATAGTAGAAGATTTGTCAGTAATTTTCATCACTACAACATCTAAATTATTTTTCCACTAAAAATTTCCATATGATTAATACTGTCTCGTATACCAGCCATATAAATTATATGTGTATAAATGGCTTAAATAATTTTATTTCTTATTTAACTCATAATCTTCCAAATACGCATTGCTTGCTTCAACATAGCTCTTACAACAGTAAGATGTGCCACCTCTAATACTTTTTTCAACCATTAATCTCATGCTATAATCATCTAGTAATTGTATTCTCACTTTAGACATATTTAGCATAAAATACGAAATTAAACTGTGCACTGTAAAATACTATGATGTATCTAAATCACAAGCTGTTACACAAGTTTTTCTAAAATACTCGAGAACAATAGATGATAACAAAACATCAGTTTATGGGCATAAATAGTATTACCCAACAAAAATTTTTGTAATATATTTTCTCCAAACTAATTTTCACTATTTATAATCATCATTACTCATTACTTACATCACATTCATTCATTTTTATAATTTTTGTTTTCATGTGAAATATGTTTCCTCAAAAATTTTGCAACGCTGTGTGCCTGCTTAGCTGAGTGGTAACATGTTTGCCTATCATGCAGCGAGCCCAGACTCCATTCCTAGACAGCTTGGAGATTTTATCTGCTCGTGGACTGGGTGTTGTGTCATCCTCATAATCATTTCATCATCACCAATAGTCAAGTCACCCAATGTGGCGTCATCTGAAATAAGACTTGCCACTCACCAGCTGAGCTTCCTCAGATGAGGTCTCCTGGGAATCTGTGCGACATGCACATTTTTTTACAATGTTCATACGATCATAAGGACAAACACATTTTTAATTATTAAATTTCTTATATTTTCTGATAAAATTTTGTATTAATTGTCTTTTAATTCTTTCCTAAATATGACGAAATTCTTTCGCCACTCAAAGCCATGAATTTACAGTGTAAATAAATTCAATTATCAAATTATCTTTCTTTTTACCATAACTAACATATCTACCTTCATTGTTAGTTACTAAATCAATTTTTTTTTCAGTCATAGCTGAGTGCTTTTATGAAAAAATGAGCATAAAATCCTGAGGGATTATGTAAGTAGTTAGGTACAAAAGCTTTAAACTACAGTTATTACATTATGGACCCACATATGTGCAGTTAAATAATTATGATGATGAATATCCTAGTTGTTCTCTTAGTTATGATATCCACAATATGAACCTTCTTTAATGAGGGATGTATTGATTGTTCTTCAGATGTTAATCGTTTCACTACTTCAGTTCCAGAATATAAATCAATAATCTGTACAACTTCTTTATTTAAAATATTTGATAAAGTGGTATGATACTTTGGTCCACTACATACAACTGGATTTGTATAATGTACATTCATATACTTAATGTAATAAGCATTTAACTCATGATTTTGATATTTCATTGTATATGACCTGATTAGATCAGACTGATCATTATTCATTATTAAAAGAGAACTTTCAAAAACCACGTAAATAACAAAAGGAACTTTCATTGTATGATGATAATTATTAAAACTGGCACTTTCCCAGATGCAATCCAATAAATTTAAATTTTCCATCCACCTTTACAAATATTGAATCAAGCAACTGTGCCATTTGAAATTGGTTGTAAGTAGTATCATTTAATGGTTACATCATTTAATATGCTCAACATTTTTGCCACCAGTCTTGAAGTCGAATGCAATCACGTTCTTCCTCTATGCTAATGATGTTACCTTATATTTACACTCTACAACTAAATCATAAGAGAACCAATGGACTCAAATACTGCACAAAATATAGCCACAATCGTAGATATAGGTTTTCTGGCATTTCCCAAAAGGCAGAAAGCAATGACTGAGAGGGCTCATTTAAGCAGAACATGGCTGACATCCTTCCTGTTACCTCCTAAATGCAAGCTTGTGCTCCATCTCTTATGTTCTCATAGTATTTCCTCTTTTTAGAAAAGTTTTACTACTCATTATTATGGAAGATTTATAGCACATTTTTAGTCACAGACGATTATTGAGAGATCAAATAAAAGTCATTTTTCTTTTTATTAGCCAGGGATTTGAATTTAAAGAACAAGTTTTATGGATTATATTGTGCAGGTACAATAGATAAAAGAGGTTAATATTGGACTAATTAATGGAATCTGTTGGCATATTAGAGACTCTTAGCCAACATATTAGAGACAAGGGAAAGAGCAGAAACACAAATATTTCATTGATTAATAATCGCAAATATATTGGTACAATTATTGATTGGCGACTCCATGTTGTCTTGTGCACAACGACCAGATAACAGGTATACTTGAAAAAAGAGACAGCATTGGTCGTATATTTTTTTTATACTATTGCAAAATCGATTTTCTGTCACTGAGTGACCATCTTCAGTGCTTAAATTGGGATGCACTGTTGTCACTATGCTTACGGCGATCACATAGAAGGTATCGTAAGCAACATAGAAGATATTAAAATGGTTGTCGACATAGACAGTCAATTTCACTTTTAGAGACGAGGCGTTCCACACTTATTGTCCTATTGTCTATGACAGACATGACACATGCCGGTTATTTCGCAATAAATGCGTTTAAAAGATAGGAATAAATTGAATGCTATGTGTCACATTGCCTGTGATTTTCCTATTTGTGTTGTCACACCTCTAGTGGCATAGCAAAATAGATGTTTTCTTGTGTTCTCGTACTGAAAAAGGTGTATAGACCAAGACACAAAGTCTGTACAGTACGGCTCATCTTTAAAAACTTCCTATAGTTTAAGATTATCCTACATTCTCTATATTAAACGAAGATCGTTTTTCATTTTAAAAAATGAATAAAATTGATTGACTTTAAGGAAATATCAGTGAAAAAAATTAGAAAATTACACATTTCACTGTTTTCAGTTAAAGTATCAACTTTAAAAATGCGTTCCTCTTTATCCTTATTGTAGGATCATATATTTTGGGCACCATAAGACAGCCATGAATTTAGTACCAGTAGTAATTTTCGAAAGATATGATTCTATAGTTTCGTTCCCACTCACAAGAATTTTTGTCACAGTCTGTCTTTGTGTTTTTCCTAACAAATAAACTATGGTACCCTTAATCTGGTACACCTTCTTCAATTAATCGTCCAGGAATAGTTATTATACTTACAGTAAGTTTTGACACAAAGAAAAAGTTGATGAGTATATCACCAGAAAGGAAAATGTCTTCCTTCGTAACAGAAAATGATTTCCATGTTAAGGAAAACACATATAACCTGCTCTTATGCTCGAAATCTGTTTTTTAAAACCACAAGTGCAGTAAAATTTGTACAATCACAAAAACATTATGAACAACTTTATATTCCAGTGTTCTTCCAGTTCACTGCTCATTACAAGCCATGTTAGGCTCATAATTCAAATCATCCAGAATACTTTCCAACAAACACTTGCACAATGTATACTTTCTAGGAAAGTAATACTGTGGTAGCTGTGTGACTTCCTGTACGAGTTTGAAAGTAAGCACACAATATTATATTTCTGAGCATGCTCTAAGCATCTGATTTACAATCACCCACCTTTCTAAGTCAAAAACGGAAGAAAATTTAGAATAATTTCCTGTATCTACTTGTAATGTGCTCATCACTTTACTCTTTTCACTGGAACCTAAGGGAAATAGAGAAATTTCCCTCGAAGAGAGACCGATTGCTGTCTCACAGGAAAAGTTATTCGTGTTGAAGAACTGGTGACATAACCATTCCTCTCTGAGAAAAGAGGATGCATTTTTCGTAAAAGTTTGATTTAAACACTCCTAAAAGTAATTTAAACTCTCCAGCGAGAGCAGCACTCCCATGTATTTCACGCATTACTAGTTCTCCCATCCGAGAACCGCTACGCGGCAATCGGGCGTCTTTTTAAGTCGGCGGGAACCGATGAGGCCCCAGGCAACGACCGCGTCCCCATTATTACGGTGGGCCTAGATTCATCGATCAGCAAATCGTTCTGACGCGGCGCCACACCATCTTTGGAGAACATGAGTGTCAGTAATTCTGTCGTAGATGGCCACCGAGGAAAGGGAAATGGGTAGCTGACGAGATCAATTTCCAGTAACCTTGGGAACAAAAGTGTTTTATAAGACGTCAAACGCTTTTCGTTAGTAAATCACTCTGTTAAAACTGGTGATCTCTGCTGCTGAGAGTCAACTTGCGATTATTTATTATAAGCTAGTAAATTGTTCAAGGAATATCTGCTAATTACAGCCCTCCATCGTATATGAAAGACTTGGACCAGCGGCCCAATTAACTAACGTAACTGAAGGCCTTTCGATACAACTATTCCAAACGATCGAAAATAATACTGGAATAAATAATTTCGAATAAAGCATTCCCTGCTTTCAGAAAACACGACGTTAATGTGAGAGTGCCGAAAATTTAACGTTACTCAAAACGTCATATTACCACCTAGAGCTCAATGTGACATTTTTTCAAATATGTACGTGATGTGGGGCCCCACCTCCTGAAAGTATAATTTAACTTTTAATTACGATGCTGCAGTATCATACAATGAACAATATAAAATCAACTTACATTTGTCACAATCTAACTTCAATTTGCTAAGGTAACTTATTTACAGTGATATTACTACTATTAGTGTAATGATATTGACGCACTTTCTATATATTTGTGGCGTCATATAACCTCGTGGCATCATCGGCACTATCGTCCTAAGTGACGTCATTGCTGTTATCGATTACATTATCCTACTTATGAGTGGAAAACCTTGACATTTCCGCCACGCCTCTCCCCCCTCTCCTTACATAGCCCAACTGCATTAGTGGAGAATTTTAAAATCGTTTCGTTTACCCCATACCTCCAACCAATAACAATGCATTACATCTTATGTCCTGTCAATCACAGTGCAAAAAATCAGAGCCAGCAGAAAGAACAAGATTGTGTTAACAGAAAATTCAAACACTTCTCTTCTTATATAGAGGCAGATGAATAGTATGCTTTATACGTCCTCTCCTCTTTCCCGTCAATCAGAGTGTTGTATTAGTAAGTACCTTGGGGAATGAAAAACTCTCTTCCGTGGCCCCTCCCTTGCCCATCTTCAGTATCTCCATCCTATCACAGCATACAAAAAAGTATCCTAAGATGTTTGAAACAGACCACTTGTATACTTTATACCCTGTGCCCTCTCTATCTCCAACCATTCAGAGCATAGGATTATAATGATGAAGAAGAATAGCTCAAATTACATTATATCTGAGGTACACATGCAATCATTCACCCTCCTCCTCCTTATCTCTAGCTAGCCATAGCACAGTATTAAAAAGTACAAGAGATGAAGGAAACTGGTCAGTTCTGTGCTTTGTACTCCATCCTCCTCCTCTTGCCAACCAGTAAGAACGTAATACTAATAAGCAGCGCCAAATATGCAGTAAAAATTACATAACCACAAACTGAAGGTCTCATTATTTTTTTCAAAGTCAAATGTATGATATGACTCCAAGGTCAAATGTATGCATTATATACATACATACAAAAATATAATCCTCTAATTGATATGAAACTTCTAATTGATATGTTACACACTGCAATCTCTAGTAAACACGTCTCTCTCTCTCCCTCCCTCTCTCTCTCTCTCTCTCTCTCTCTCTCTCTCTCTCTGTGTGTGTATGTGTGTGTGTGTGTGTGTGTGTGTGTGTGTGTGTGGTCCTGTTTCTCGCAACATAAAGCATACCTCAACTTTTCAGAAAAAGTGTAAATACTGCCATCTCTCAAATCTTCCATCAGTCACTCAAGATCACATATGTTTCACATGTCACTGCTGCTTGCTGTTGCTGCTGTGAGGCAGATAAAGCCGAGTGCAGAGAGACAGAGACAGAGAGATTTCCATATCTGTCAGCTAACCTGATAACATGCATTACAGCTGAGAGGCATAGACATTTGCTAACATTGTATGAAAACAGATTGTAGAAGAATAGGAAGGAAAACCCAAACAGAAAGAATACACTACATAAAAAATTTGTTACTTAACAAATGTTTTTCATACATTGTTAGTTACATGAAAGGTTTTTTTAAGTATTTGCCTTTTTACAATATTCATACCACATTTTTTAAGTATTTACATTTTACAATAAAATCAAATTACGACGGATCACTAAATTTTTCCAAAGCAAAAAGGTTGTATTTACCACAGGTTTCAATACACACTCAACATTAAAATCTAATTACGATAGGTCACTAAATATTACGACCACAAGGAAATGGTATTTCACATAAGGTTACAATTTAAGATACTTACGTTTTGCACATTTTTGCATTATTTGTACGAATCATCGCATTTCATCTGGTAGTGACCCCGAGCCACCGCACTGACCTTATCGATAAGTATTAAAAAAGTTTTTCGTGGTTTGCAGTTAAAGCAAGTTTGTGTAGTTTAATAGTAGAAAATACATAATGCACGGACATAGTTATCTACTGCACAGTCTTATTTTCAGTGTCATACAACAAATGTTCTCTGTAATCATCAACGGTAAGTTCTTTTGCCGATGAGTGTTTCACGCCTTTAACCCTACACATAACGCGTTAGGTCTCAGTTTCTAGTACGTACATTTTGGTCCTAGTCCAGTGAATTACTTACTTATATCTTCCGACAATTAATCTTTCATTAAACTCACTTTCTTCTTGTTGTCAAGGTAAATAGACGTATCGAACTATCTGTGCACATCGTTTTTAATTATATCATAAATGTTTGATGTGATTATGTGATATATTAAAAATATCTGTATCGGTGTCACACACCGCAGTCCGCTTGCAGTGACTTGGAAATATCTTGAATGGCCAGCCACTCCTACGGTTATCAGAAGACATTGTCAAAAGCAATGCTGTTTCTGCCCATTTCAGCCGCAATTAAATTTTCGTTAAATATGATGCTGTGCTTGAAATAATGTCTTTCTATCAGAGCAGCAGTTCGGTGTATACCTTCAAAATACGTTATCAGTCTAATAACGCTCATTTTCTGCGTATTATGAATAGTTTTGCCTACAGTGTTGTTGTTCATTAATGTGAGGAATTTATTTTCTAATTCATTCTTTGCATTAACGCGTTTCTCAGCATTAATATCTACACTCCTGGAAACTGAAATAAGAACACCGTGAATTCATTGTCCCAGGAAGGGGAAACTTTATTGACACATTCCTGGGGTCGGATACATCACATGATCACACTGACAGAACCACAGGCACATAGACACAGGCAACAGAGCATGCACAATGTCGGCACTAGTACAGTGTATATCCACCTTTCGCAGCAATGCAGGCTGCTATTCTCCCATGGAGACGATCGTAGAGATGCTGGATGTAGTCCTGTGGAACGGCTTGCCATGCCATTTCCACCTGGCGCCTCAGTTGGACCAGCGTTCGTGCTGGACGTGCAGACCGCGTGAGACGACGCTTCATCCAGTCCCAAACATGCTCAATGGGGGACAGATCCGGAGATCTTGCTGGCCAGGGTAGTTGACTTACACCTTCTAGAGCACGTTGGGTGGCACGAGATACTTGCGGACGCGCATTGTCCTCTTGGAACAGCAAGTTCCCTTGCCGGTCTAGGAATGGTAGAACGATGGGTTCGATGACGGTTTGGATGTACCGTGCACTATTCAGTGTCCCCTCGACGATCACCAGTGGTGTACGGCCAGTGTAGGAGATCGCTCCCCACACCATGATGCCGGGTGTTGGCCCTGTGTGCCTCGGTCGTATGCAGTCCTGATTGTGGCGCTCACCTGCACGGCGCCAAACACGCATACGACCATCATTGGCACCAAGGCAGAAGCGACTGTCATCGCTGAAGACGACACGTCTCCATTCGTCCCTCCATTCACGCCTGTCGCGACACCACTGGAGGCGGGCTGCACGATGTTGGGGCGTGAGGGGAAGACGGCCTAACGGTGTGCGGGACCGTAGCCCAGCTTCATGGAGACGGTTGCGAATGGTCCTCGCCAATACCCCAGGAGCAACAGTGTCCCTAATTTGCTGGGAAGTGGCGGTGCGGTCCCCTACGGCACTGCGTAGGATCCTACGGTCTTGGCGTGCATCTGTGCGTCGCCGCGGTCCGGTCCCTGGTCGACGGGCACGTGCACCTTCCGCCGACCACTGGCGACAACATCGATGTACTGTGGAGACCTCACGCCCCACGTGTTGAGCAATTCGGCGGTACGTCCACCCGGCCTCCCGCATGCCTGCTACCAGTGTTGAAGACTGCGATGGAGCTGCGTATGCCACGGCAAACTGGCTGACACTGACGGCGGCGGTGCACAAATGCTGCGCAGCTAGCGCCATTCGACGGCCAACACCGCGGTTCCTGGTGTGTCCGCTGTGCCGTGCGTGTGATCATTGCTTGTACAGCCCTCTCGCAGTGTCCGGAGCAAGTATGGTGGGTCTCACACACCGGTGTCAATGTGTTCTTTTTTCCATTTCCAGGAGTGTATATACATTTTCAACCACGCTAAGTAACGAAATGACAATATGCGGTGATTTTCGTGGAGAGTAAGTTTATTCCTAAGAGACGGCTTTAAATTTCTGAAACGAATTGGACAGTTATTCTTATGGTACAATTCGGAAATGAGTTTCTTTTGATTTTCAGTTCGTAGCTACCAGATTGAGGCACAATTTTCTTTACACGTAAAGGTAGATCAGAGACAATACCCTACAAATTTTCACGATACTCTAGATCTGCGCCTAGGGTATTGTCTACCGTGTCAATCATCGGTCACGCTTATAACTCGATACCTTCAGTAGGTATCTACGCAAACGCAGCGTGTGGTAGGTGTTGCACCACGCCCCACCTGTGCAGACAGTTAACATCGAGGTATACAATGCAGTACTCATCGTTATTGTCATCATACTCAGCCATGAACTTATTATTTGCAAAATTCATATATGTAGGAGCAATGAATAATACCACTTCCGATATCGCGCTCCACAAATTGCAGTTGGTCAGTATCGATAATAAGTTGTAATATTTCTTTATTAGTTTTCAGCAACACGTCCCAAGCAACTCGTTTATTGAATCAGACCACTCGCAGTCTGCGAAATGTTTCCTGGTCATTTCTACTCTCTGGACTTTAATTATTAGATGGTTTTTTTTCCAGAGAGCAAACTATAAAGTTGAAGAGATCTATAAAGCGAAATTTTATGTCGCTACGATCTCCCACAGATAATATTTTGTATGTTTCGATACTGTCTGCAACTGCAGAAACGTAGTCTGGTTTCTTTATAGCAGTTTCTTCCATTCGTTCTCAGATGATCAAGATTATAAAATGTACATCATAATTTGTTACAGTGTGAAACACAACAGGTACCGTAAAATTAGTTCCATAATTATCGTCACTGCTATGATTTGTGGCGCTATGAAATCTGTCTGCAACAAGGTTGTGATCCCTGTGTTTCACATGTATATTAGTGAAACGTTTTTTGTCGATGTGACAAATTTCTGCAGACTGAAGCACTTCTACCTTCTTTGGCGCTAATAATCAACTGCTTGTCCTGCAACAGATCATTTTTAACGCTCAGCTATCTGATACAGCTGACTGGTATACCATAAGTGAAACTCTGAAATTTAGTCGTTACAACTGTAGTGCACGTAGAATTCCATCTATACGGTTCTTGTGCATGAATTTTTATACCAACAAATGGTTGCAGCAAGCATTCCATGTCTGCATAAATGACAACTGGTAATTTTAGTTGTTTGTTATTCGACTCGAATTTAATGAACCGTTTCTCTGTTTGGGCAATTATGCGTCTAACTGGGAACAGTCAACTAAAGGCGTACCATCTTCTCTTTAGAATACAAATGGCATGAACACTCTTCGCATACTGCAATTGCTACTCTCGAAAGATTTTTAATCTAGCAGAAACAGTAAGTTTCTGTGTTCGCTACAGGTAGCATTAAGAGATTCACATACTTTTCGGGTTTATAACGTTTGCACCCATGCAGAGTAGCAATTAGAAACTTTTCCTTCCTATTCCTCTTCTATTTCTCCTTTAACCATCCTCTCATGCTCAGAGTACGGTGCGCCACACAGATTAACGGATATGTTTACATTGTTTTTCCTCAGATACTCGCACATCACTCAGTTCAGTAGGATATGCAATATTTGCAAACTTTAATTTCTGTACATATAGCCAGTATTTAGATTGAAGTCTGCATCCTTATTTGCAGGATACATTCCTGCTAGAATGAATCACTTGAAGCAAGCATTAGCCTTCGACTTGAGGTTTAGTACTGCTCTTTAATCTGATATTACCTTAGGTAGCTTCATCTGTCTTCCTGACTGAAATCATTTATTCACATTAACATAGACGCCTAGTTTCGTGAACTCTATTAAGACCTACCTGTTATCGCGAGCCTGGAAAGTTTCCAATTTTCTTTAACGTCGCTCTTCCACTTTGGTTTACTATACACTGATGCCATCCGAGGGCGACAGAGGTGTGTTCTTGGTGTTCTTATACATTTTCATAATTTCTCATGACTTGCAGAAAAGTAATTTGCAGAGCAGTCAGACATTTATCTTAACGAACTATTCAGTTCCAGCACTTTGTTGGTGGATACTGGGTAACATGCCCTAAGAAATTGTTTCGGAACTTCAACACATCATGGACTACATGTTCGATCTTTAAGACCCGATTTCTTAGAAACCCATTCTCGATTATTATCAGAGATTTTAACACGCTTTGTGGATGGCTCACCCATCGCTTATAGATTGTTTAAAGTTGTGCTTTACACTGTCTCAAATTGACGAGGACGACGGTGTTCACAAAGTTCGAAGTGTCTGCAGAGGGTAGCAGGGAGAGTTCTGGCACCAAACTGTGTCACTGATGACGTGATCTATGAGTCATGGTATTTCCCCTACCCGCACCCCTCCTTCGTCTGAAGAAGGCCAGTTGGCAGGAAACTCAAATTTTGGTGGGAAATTCAAATGTTATTGGTAAACTCTTAATTGATGGGAAATTAAAGAAAAACAGCCTAATTGCGGTAGTACGCTTGCTATTGAAGTAGGGCTGTTATCCTAAGTACATATTGGTAGGAAATTCGAAATGGTGCATTCTAGTGCTAGCTGACATGGAATACTGGGACGCACTTTATGACGTCACAATCCAGTTCGGACCTGTAGAGCTATTTATAGTAAAGACGTGGAATACTGGCCCGGGATCTATGACGCCACAGTTCAGCTCAGACCTGTTGGGCTACTTATAACAATGTAGAATGATGGTATACTGCCCCCATACTGGGATAGGACAGACTAACTATAACGTAACAGTCCATTTCAGACACGTCGAGCTATTTATAACAGAACGGAATTCTGTCATACTGGCCCAGACTTGAGATACTGGCTCAGTTCAACTACAACATAAGCATTTACGCAATTGTCACCCTAAGTCTAAGTCTGGAATTCAAACAACGTAAGCCTGTTTGCTGACCTGCTTGAAATTCTTATCCATGCTACTATTCATTCAGAGCTGTATGATCGCAGCTTCTCCTGACTCTAAGTTTGGATCTCTCCACTTGTGTTAGACAAACACGGGCTGGAGAGGAGGGGGGGGGGAGGTATCTTCGCCCTCCACTATCCCCATATCATCCACAAGCACCTGCAATGCTCCACACAAAGCTGGGTCCACTTCTCCTAAGTCCACTTGTCCAGTACTTAAACAACCTCAACATCTCCTCTGACATTACAGTTTAAAGACCTCGCACCTCCAGAGCAGCTACTGTCAAAGGAAAATGTTGAGAAAATCCACCTACCATCAGTTTAAAATGATGGGAAGTTTGCCGATCGTCAACCTGTAGAGCACTTTTTCCAATTTAAAACCGATTATGCCACTGATGCAACCTGTAGGTTTTCACTAACATGTTTAGTAGAAACAGCAGAGGTACCCACTTGTGTCTTTATTAAAACAAACACAGCCGTGGGTAGGGTATCTTCCGCATGCACGGTGAAGTTTAGCGTCGCTGTACCACCGTCAGTCTGATGTGCCAGGCAGCTCTGGACTGCCGCAATAACAACCCAGAGACAGCGCAATGTTGTACAATATTACAAGGTTGTCTTCAAACTGTTGACAAACCTTTGCAAGGCATAAAATGTACCGCTACGGAAGAACGCGTTTTCATCTGTAAATATAGTGCAACAGGCGCCATGTCATACAGTGAGGAATGCCTGAGAATATCTATATGGTACTGCCAACTGCATGCTCGGATCTCGCTGGGATCTGCATGGAATCACACGGTTTCATGTGAATAACCAACCACAATGCAACTGCTTTCTTCTAGATGGGTGGGGATACAGCAAATAACACCCTGTCATGCAGTTTGAAGGCTGAATTTTCCATTGAAAACAGGAAGTACCCATAGCTAGAGACTCATAAATTCGATCACAATTCTGGTGCAAATGTCCCGTATTTTTCTCATGTTTTAACATCTCAGAAATGTATTTAACACACTGACATCAGTGAATACGATAAAAAATAATCAATTCCTCAAGTAAGTCTGAGAATTTCTGCATCAAATGTGTTTTCTCCTATGGCTGGACATGCGCATCGAAGGATCAGATTTAATCACCGGCCCAGCAAATGACAAATAAGAGCAACATCATAACAGAGTTTCACATCTAAGAGCCCATCTCTGTGTATGTTTTACAATGCATACTTAACATCGCATGTCTCCATAGGATTTCTAAATCGTGCAAGTGACATACGCAAATGAAGTCACTGAATTTTCATTTGAGTCTTACGATGAAATCAACGAATAATTTATCGAAATCGATTACATTTCCGCCTAGAGGATGTGTAAACTTAAGGTTTTAAAATCAATGATGTATAGACAACACTGAATTTTACGTCGGAAACAGTAAATATCTATTGAATTATGACGCTAAGATGAATCGGGGGGGGGGGGGGGAGGGGGCAGAACAAAGAATTGCGGAACAGGTGTGTTTCGTACTCTGTTTGAAGTCACGCTGCCTGTACCGGAGAAGGAATTCCACAACACTGTGTTTATCGTGATTCAATTCAGCGGCGTGTAAGTGTATATTCCGAGAACCATAAATGTTAAATTTTACAGAATGTACATTTGAGAAAGATAATAGAACTATCCACATCTCAGGTAAGCTCCTCGCTAAAGCTTCGTTACTCAATGGTGGGGATGACGATGTGATTACAGAGCTCCGAACATAATGTAAGAGCGTGAAGCAGCTACTTTGTACACCAAATAAGACATAGATTCTGTCTGACACAAACGATTTATAGGTTTCTGGAGGTGTGTAAGATAAACTGTTTACGTAATTCAGGTCTGATTATGGCTCGGCAATTATGGTATGTTCGCATCATATCCTATGAAATGATCGTCAGTGAGAGTAATCTTGTGTGACGAAACAGTGACAATTAACGAGAACAATATCCTGTTCCCTCTTTATTCCCGACATTTCAACACTAAAAAGAGTCAACGGCGGCAAACACCAGACCACAGCTCATTTCAAAACGAAAACAGTCTTTAGTGTCAGCCAGAAGACCATGCATTTAACACCGACTAAAAGTCAGGAACGAATAATAGACAACATAATCGAAGAGTAGTGTAAGATATGTCTACCACTGATTGAGTCTATTCATTGCGATCCATATTGCTGAGTACATGTCACACAGTTTCACTATTACTGAACGCTCAAAGTTATTTGACATAGGCAAATATTCGTTCTCCGATTGCTACAAATGCAGGTGGATCGGCAGAAGGGGCAAAATCACTCTTCTCTCTCTCAATGTGGGTGTTAAGAGAATCAAAACATGCATATTCATCGTCATGTAGGTGGACGTTCCCTTCTTTTACACAACATTTCTACACGATAAACAATCCCCAGTGCCAACTGCTAGACCACAACACTCCGTGTATTTTATCACCAACCATAAACCACGAATCTTAACTTTCTGTTCCAACAAACACTTGATGAAACAATCGATGAGCAATTAGATATGACTACCATAAGTAGTATCTCCATAGCGATCTTTTTTGCAGAGTACAAATGACACTGAAACGCTCAAAATTCCTCATGCTGTATGACAGTCAAAACCTTAACTTAGGGGGAAACTGCTTAAACATTTATATTGTAGTGGGATTGGGTCAGTATTTCAAGGCTGGGCCAGTGTGCAGAATTCCATACTGTTATAAAGAGCCTGAAGGTCTCAACTGGATTGTGATGTCATAAAGCCACTCCCAGTATTCCAAGTCTTTGTTATAAATAGTGTAGCAGGTCCGAACTGAAAAAAATGACAGTCTTTCTGCAGAGATGCCGACTGACTTATTTTATGGTAACACTTTTTTTAGACACAATAAATTTTTCATGTATCAATCACAACCGGTTTTGGCATTCAGAGGCCACTTTCAGATGCTGTAATATGAATCTGATGAACAAGTGTTCATGTGTTGACAATCAGAACAGGTCTGAACTGGATTGTGACATCATTGACCCTGTTACAGTATTCCACTCCAGCCACCATGACATTGCACTATTTTGAATTCGCCGCCAATGTGTTTAAGACATAGGAAGCACATTAGCGCAGTTGGGTTATAATGTAAATTTTCCGACAATTTTAATTACCCCTTCAACATTTTGATTTTCTGCCAAAATTTGAATTTTGTGCCATTTTATACACAGGGCAATTGGATTTGTCAGACGGGAAGGGAGTGGGGAAATTCCCGTCGATGATATCATAGGTGAGACATTTTGATACCAGAACTCTCCTTTTTGCCCTCCCGACTTCTTTTTCTGCTGGTCGAGTATGCCTCTGCTTGATCAGTAGCACTGGAACGACGAGACTTTCTGCGTTAGAGAAGACCTGGTGGCCGCCCGTGACCGCAGCGCGGCCGCATCCTGCCGTCTCAGCTCGTCTCACATACCAGAGACGCCAGCACAGAGCCTTGTTTTCCGAGCACGCCACCCGCCGTACGTCAACGTCTGCAGCTACGACTCCTGACTATTACGAGAGCACAATCACGAAGGTGTCTGAACTGTATGAATTAGTAAAGAACTAATGATGAGTTTTTGTACCTTCCCAAGGACCTACCACTGTTGCTTTTCACATCCTCCATCTTCGACATAGAACCCAGCCCGCACCCAGACAGCTTACTCCTCTAGCCTTTACACCTTTTCATCTCTGTGTAACTGCTGCAACCTACATCAGTTTGAACGTACATACTGTAGTCAGGTCTCTCTCTGCCTCCACCAGTTTTAACACTCACCCACACTTTAGTCTATTACCATATTGACCTCTCCTAGCTGGTCTCAAGATGTGTCTTGTATCTTATAGCCAAGTGGTGCCACAAATTGATTTGGTCCCTATTTGGATTCTGTACATCTTCATTAGTTACGCAGTCTACCAACCTACTCTCTCTCTTCTGGTCTGAAATTTTTATCGTCCACGTTTCACTTCCATACAAGGCTACACTCCAGACAAATATCTTCTGAAGACTCTTTGTATTTGTTCAGTTTATACTTGCTGTTAAAAAAATTCTCAATTTCTGAAATAATTTTCTTGCTATTGTCAGTCTACATTTTTTTATTCACTTGTTAAGATTCATCCTCCTCTAACATTACCTTCATTTTTTACCATGCCATGTATGATCTCGAATCTCGCATAGGTTAAAATTATCTCAGCTGTTTCATTAAAAGAATTCATATGATTTTGTGTACGCTGTATTATATTTCAGTCAAAATGTATAAAAAAGAAATTAATGTGCTACAAGCGATATGTACTAACAGTTAAAATTACTCTTCTTTTAAAAATACACTCCTGGAAATGGAAAAAAGAACACATTGACACCGGTGTGTCAGACCCACCATACTTGCTCCGGACACTGCGAGAGGGCTGTACAAGCAATGATCACACGCACGGCACAGCGGACACACCAGGAACCGCGGTGTTGGCCGTCGAATGGCGCTAGCTGCGCAGCATTTGTGCACCGCCGCCGTCAGTGTCAGCCAGTTTGCCGTGGCGTACGGAGCTCCATCGCAGTGTTTAACACTGGTAGCATGCCGCGACAGCGTGGACGTGAACCGTATGTGCAGTTGACGGACTTTGAGCGAGGGCGTATAGTGGGCATGCGGGAGGCCGGGTGGACGTACCGCCGAATTGCTCAACACGTGGGGCGTGAGGTCTCCACAGTACATCGATGTTGTCGCCAGTGGTCGGCGGAAGGTGCACGTGCCAGTCGACCTGGGACCGGACCGCAGCGACGCACGGATGCACGCCAAGACCGTAGGATCCTACGCAGTGCCGTAGGGGACCACACCGCCACTTCCCAGCAAATTAGGGACACTGTTGCTCCTGGGGTATCGGCGAGGACCATTCGCAACCGTCTCCATGAAGCTGGGCTACGGTCCCGCACACCGTTAGGCCGTCTTCCCCTCACGCCCCAACATCGTGCAGCCCGCCTCCAGTGGTGTCGCGACAGGCGTGAATGGAGGGACGAATGGAGACGTGTCGTCTTCAGCGATGAGAGTCGCTTCTGCCTTGGTGCCAATGATGGTCGTATGCGTGTTTGGCGCCGTGCAGGTGAGCGCCACAATCAGGACTGCATACGACCGAGGCACACAGGGCCAACACCCGGCATCATGGTGTGGGGAGCGATCTCCTACACTGGCCGTACACCACTGGTGATCGTCGAGGGGACACTGAATAGTGCACGGTACATCCAAACTGTCATCGAACCCATCGTTCTACCATTCCTAGACCGGCAAGAGAACTTGCTGTTCCAACAGGACAATGCACGTCCGCATGTATCCCGTGCCACCCAACGTGCTCTAGAAGGTGTAAGTCAACTACCCTGGCCAGCAAGATCTCCGGATCTGTCCCCCATTGAGCATGTTTGGGACTGGATGAAGCGTCGTCTCACGCGGTCTGCACGTCCAGCACGAACGCTGGTCCAACTGAGGCGCCAGGTGGAAATGGCATGGCAAGCCGTTCCACAGGACTACATCCAGCATCTCTACGATCGTCTCCATGGGAGAATAGCAGCCTGCATTGCTGCGAAAGGTGGATATACACTGTACTAGTGCCGACATTGTGCATGCTCTGTTGCCTGTGTCTATGTGCCTGTGGTTCTGTCAGTGTGATCATGTGATGTATCTGACCCCAGGAATGTGTCAATAAAGTTTCCCCTTCCTGGGACAATGAATTCACGGTGTTCTTATTTCAATTTCCAGGAGTGTAATTGAAATTACGAAATTTTTGGTAGACTTAAAATTCATATTATTAATTGCACAATCTAAAAATAATTATTAAATTTGTTTCTGGATTTATTTATGGAATGATGATATAATTTGGTAAAGATTCTCCTCTCGAGAAAGTTTGTAAAATCTTTTGCTTTGTAAAGACTCTGGAATATTGTGAGCACGGCAGTAGGTAAGTATGGTGGCCTTGCCTCTGATGGAAACGCAAGTATTTTGCTAAACTTGTCAACAACAATGCAATTATTGGTTTTTTGATGTGTAAATGGAAAAGTCAGTGTGATTTAGAAGAATGGGGCAAAATAAAAGTATATTCATAGCAGCAGGAAACTCTTCAACAGTTATTTTGGCATCACGAACCTAAGAAATCGAGGTATTCAGCTGCAAGAAAGTACTCCTAGACAATACTTTGAGCCATCTACAACAACAACGAGATAATCAAGATAAGTAAAAATTTCTTAATTTGTTATCTTATACCTCTCGTAATTTTCAAAAATTTGTCCAAGGAATGAGAACTTTAATAGTGATGTGTGGGAAGGTAAGATTAAACACTCTACACTGACTATCGCCACATACTTTGCCCCGATACAACAGTACTCATATACTAATTTTAGTGTCTCTTTTCCTCATACATATCCGTTAAAATCATCTGATATAATTAATTGAAACTATATGGTTCTAGAAAACTTTATATGTGTCAGACATCTATGATATGTAACTGCAGACTGAAGCAACGAATGAAAACTCGTACCAGGGTCCCATGCTCACTGGCAGATGTGCTAACCACTACGCCACCCTGGCACAGTAGTTTTCCTCAACTCCACAGATTACCCTGACACGACTCTGTCTTCAGTCCAAATTCCCATTCACGCCTCATCCCACTTGCTATTCCCCCTAAACTTGAAGAGCACTGCAGAGGCCCTCCAACTATACCGGAATTGCATCTCAGCATCGATCAAAATGTGGGATACTGCCTGAACGCCTAGCATAGGTGCTTTAATCAGATGAAACTACATGGTTCCAGAGACATTTTCTGGTCTCAAACATCTGTGACATATATAAGCAGGCTGAAGTGACAAGCGAACGTTTGTCAAGGCCAGATTTCGAGCCCCGAGGGTCTCGTACTCACTAGACAGATGAGCTAAGCAGAACGCCACCGTTGAACACTGGCAATGCACAATGCATGGAATACCCTAGCAGGCCTCCCTCGTCAATCCAAATTCTCATTCAAACCTTAGCCCACTTGTTATCTCCCTTAAACTCGGATAGCACTGCAGAGTCTCTCCTATTCGCAGAGGCACTACGCCAGGAGGGCATAGTGGTTAGCGCGTCTGCCTAGTGACCAGGAGACCAGTGTTCATATCCTGTCCGTGGTACAAACTTTCATTCGGCGTTTCAGTCAGCATATATACGTCATAGATGTATAGATGAACTTGAAAAGGTCTCTGGAACCATGTACTTTCATTTAATTAAAGTAATTATGGGTGCGGTTGAGGGAGGATCTCCCATTTCGTTCAATACTGAGGTGCTATTCCGATAGTATTGGAGAGCCTCTGCAGTGCTGTTAGAGCGTAGGGGAATACCAAGTGTGCTGAGGCGCTAATGGGAATTTTAATTGAGGAGGGAGGTGTGCTGTGGCCGTCTGTGCAGTTATGCAAAACCACTGTACTAGGGTGCTATACTTGTCAGCGAATCTGCCCAATGAGCAGGGCAAGCAGGTTCGAATCCCGAGCTTGGTAGTAGTTTTTATTCGTCTCCTGAGTCTGCATATGTACACCTGATTTGTTTTTGTTGCGCACCAATATTCTCGTTTCACTTTGATTGATGTTCATTTTATAATATCCAGTCAAGACACTACGCATTCCGTTCATCTAGTATTCGAAGTATTTGCGGCCTCGAACGGATTTGCTGTGCCATTGTCAAATCTTAAAGCTTCCTATTTTTTTCCTGAATTTTAATTTCCTTTCCAGATTTCTCCTTGGTTTCATATACTGATTGCTCAAAGTACAGGTTGAATAACACCATGAATAAGCTCCAACCTTGTCTCAGTTTCTTCTTTGGCGCATTCTTCGACTCCTATAACTACGGTCTGGTTCCTGTACAAGTTCTACATCATTTTCGTTCCCTGTATTTTATCACTGCCGTATTCTGAATTTCAAAGAGTTTGTTCAAGTCAACATTATCAAAAGCTGTCTGTAAATGTGCAAATGCAGTACATGTATGATTTTGTTTTTTGTTTCTTTTTTTGTTTTTGCCCTACCTATCTTGCGCACTTCATATGTTAAGATCGTTGTTCCAGCACTGTACCTATCTCGTCTCTCTCACGCTTGCCTTATCAGTCCCTGCCTTTTTACCAGGGCGTGATTTTGATAGGCTTTCTAATTTAGATGTTTGTCGTAGTGTAGGCATACCAGTAGATATCGTGTGCTCCAAAGAGTTGGGCAGCTTACTCTATCACCGTGGCTGTTCTTCCTGATCATGTAATTATGTATCAGGACCATCATTTGATTATAACTACAGTCTTTCTCACCCGGAGCCCATTTCAGTAAAATTCATCCGCACATGCCACTGCGTTGTAGTGCTATCACATCCGGTCATCCTGATAAAGGCCGTCTGCCACAGTAGCCCTGACAGCTTTAGTCTTGTAACTTGTGAGATGGTCTAGCATGAAGAACAATTCTACGGAATTTTTTTTGTGGAGTTCTGTTCTGTTCTGTTCTTGGCTATATCTCTTTATAAGTTTGATAGTTATGTTGCCACTGCTATTTTTAATGTAACGGTAAATTTATCTATTGTCCAATATGCTGTCGGTAGGAGTATTGCGTCCTTGTGTTCTGTCGGTGTCCGTATGTTGGACTGTATGAAGCATATAAAAGCGAGGAAATAACGCTGCTTTGTAGTATCCAGCATGCTATGGAATGCAGCCTGAAACGTTTGACAAACTGTGGGGTAAATCCTAAAAGTCTGCACTCGGTGGATCTCTGGTTGTAGGAAGAGAGGCTTGCTAATCTTCCATCTGCTGAAGCTGTCTCATCGTCCCCATTATACTATTTGTAGATGGGTCCCACCTCACAAAATAGCTACTACCAACAGTGAAAGTAAGATTAGTCACTGAGATTGATGCTATTGATTCCATCGTCACTACAATAGTGTTCAGAGTCCCTGCTTTAAAAACCGAATGCCAACTTATTTGTGCATATCTGTTAACTAAAAGGAACACTTACGTGATATGATAAGATCAGTGTCACGTGAGAGCCAGTAAAAATCCAAAGTTCAATGTTACGACGGCAATATTTCATCAGAAAAACGAGCACCGCAGCTCCGAGGGTGTCCTGAAAAGTAATGATTCTGACTTTTTTGAGTGAAAACTCCTCAAGTATTTTAAACAAAACAAATTTTATTAACATTCTACATCTTTATTCTTCGTGTCTTATATTGGCAGCTGTCTCCCACTAGAAGGAACTGAATGGTAGCGTGTAACATGTGCGGTGTGTAACGTAACTACGTCGGTGCGTGAGAAGCAGCGTGCTGTAATCGAGTTTCTAATTCCACGCTTGGAGCACTCTCTTCTTCAGCACTTTGTTAGTGACGAAGCAGAGCAAGTAGAGGTGAGGTTGCAGCTCCATTAAAAAAGTTGAACATTTTACTGGTCCCTCGTTGAGAGAGATATATTTGTTGCTAGAGTGAGTATGTTGAAGAAAAAGTGGACTTAAAGAATAAAGGTTTAGAAAGTTCATAACTTTTGTTTTATTTAAAAAGCATCAGAGGTTATGACATGAGAAATTCTGAGGCATTCCTTTTCAGCACTTCATCTTATTATATCTAGTATCATTATGTTTTCTTGAGAATAATTTAATACCGCATCAAATATTACACAAGACACTTTTAAATTTTGTTCCTCTTGTAACTACAAAACTATCATTTGTTCCTTTGATACACTGTTATGGGTAACATCACTGAACTCCAGGCTACATCACTTAATCAGTAAAACGAAAAACCAGTCAAAAGGTGCAATCTTTACTTTTTTTATTCACTCGATGACTTGTTTCTGGCGGAGACCCATTATCAATTCATCGTAACATAGTCAAAAATGGTATTTCCGAATATATCTGTATGTCTTGGAACTGTTCGTTGCACATTTTTGACATCGGTTCACATCTTTGGAAATACCATTTTTGATTATGTTACGCTGATTTGAAAATGAGTCTCGTCCCGACAGTAGTCATCCAGTGAATAAAAAAATTCAAATTTACAACTTTGGACTGGTGTTTCGTTAGACAATTAACAGAAGTTGCTGCCCACAGATGTTGCGCCTGGGACCGGCCTTCTCCATCAGCATTCGAAGCATTAAATTGATTCATTTACTAGTGTTCCTAAAATTATTTTCAATAACTAATATTGGAAATAGTGAATATAATTTTGAATAAGGATTCCAGTGTAGTCAGTTTCGATTCGTAGTAAATTTTTATTCACTCTTATTACTTGACGTTGTGCATACTGATACGAAATTTATGTGGGAGTATCTGCAGCCCGCCGTAGCTGAAGCACATTGTCTTCCAACGAATGGAATTTTACTATTTGTTGTGGTGGAATGGGAAATCTGTCTATTATTTCTGACACGCGTATCTGTAGCAATGAAAATAATTCTACATTCCTATCAAATTATGTCACACAATGTGAAATAAACGCCAAATCTAGGTCCCTTCTTAGTAGCTCTTTTATTATTCTGAAAAGTTTTCTTGATATATACACATTACCTGTTTCGTTTACTGTCCTTCGTGCCATACCCCACTGAAAAGCCTTTCGTGTAACATTTAACGGTGTTGTCTGCCCGTACGAATGTGTGTCTACTTCAGATTTTTTTTAAAGTTCTCGTGTCATAATAAGTTAACGTTTCATCCAAGGCGTTGGGATTGTCTCCGTCTTCAAACAGTAACTTAGTACTCTAATCAGGCCAGAAAGTGTTTAGTTTGGTTTCTCTTGGTGCAGAGTTTGTTTCTAACATGACTGAACCTCATTTTTTTTTTCTTTTCTTGTCTTCTGCTTTGCTGTCTCGTGTCTACAGCTGATGTCCGCGCTGTTCTGCGGTTTTCTCTGTCTGTTGCTGGTACTTTCAACCGAATATGTAATTTCAAAAATATTTTAGAATTGTAGGACTATTTTCTGTACGCCAGAGTAGGTTCCATGTTTACTGTCGGTGTACTGATTTTGGCCCATAAGAGTTCTCAACAGTAGCTAGAATTTACCATCATGTCCACAGTCTACCGTGAAGCACATTCGTAATACCTTCTTTAGTGTATAGTAATATGTCCAGTGATAAGTCAAAACATTTTGACCACTGCCCACCGCGACGTTGGATGCGCTTGTAGGCGGTAGCGGGCACGTGACGTGGTAATAAAAGTATGTAAGCGGAGTAGACAGGGACGGGGAATCACCTAACGAAGTCATGGACTGAAAATGGGGAATCCATTGAGATAAGCGACTCTGACAAAGGGCAGCCCATTATTACGCAGTGTCTGTGAACGAGTATCTCGAAAATGGCCAAGCTGGTTAAATGTTTACATGCTACTGTCGTGAGCATCTACGGAAAGAGGTAGAAGGACAGTAAACTACCACCAGGCTCTGTAAGATTAGACGTTCACGACTCTTCACAGAACGTGAGGTTAGGAGACTTTTCTCCTCTGTAAAGTCAATAGATGGTGACCTGTGGCATCTCTGCCAAAAAGATCACAACGCTGATGCACGCACAAGTGTTCCGGAGCGCACCGTTCATCGTACGTTATTGAACATGGAGCTTCGCTGCAGACCAACCCCACGTGTTCACATGTTGACCCGACGCCATCGTCAGTTACGATTGAAGTGGGCACGAGACCATTGGGATTCGACCATCGATCAATGGAAACGTGTCGACTCTTCGAGTGAATCACATTTATGCTACACTTGGTCGATGGTCGTCTCCAGAAATGCCGTCATTGAGGTGAAAGGCGGCCCGAAACGTGAAGCGGGCCACGAACGCAGGCTGGTATGTGCAGCATTATGCTATAGGAGACATTCTCCCGCCCTTGCATGGGACCCATGCTAGTGATCAAAGACACACTGAAAACTGTGAATCACCTGCATCACATCATGTTTGATGTCTTGCTAGACCGTTATGTCATCTTTCCGTAGTATAATTGTACATGTCTTGGAGCCAGAACCGTGCTACAGTGGTTTGAGGAGCATTATAGTCAACTCACGTGATCTCTCGGCGACCAAATTCACCTGATGTAAATCCTATAGAACCCATATGGTTCGCTATTGGGTGACATCACAGCCTAAGCAAATAGGTGGCCCGCTATTTACGTGAATTACATGACCTGTGCGTAGACATCTGCTGCCACATACTTCCACAAACCTACCAAGTAACTATCGGATCCCTGATAGGAAGAGTCACTGATGTATTTCGTATCAAAGACAGCCAAATACGTTATTAAGCAGGTGGTCATAATATTTTGGCTCATCAGAGGTCGTATATACAAGGTGACAATTATTGAACTATATGAAATAAAATTGTCCTAACTTCTGAGCGGTTTGCATTAGGACGTTCAAACTGCACGGTTGGCCGCGGAGTATGATGGGAATTAATATGCGCATACGCGACGAGTCCCTCTTTCATTTGGATGGGTTCGGCAATAAGCAAAATTGGCGCATTTGGGGAATTGAGAATCCGTATTTCGCGATCGAGAAGTCTTTTAACATTCAACTAGTGACTGTGTGGTGTGCAATATCCGATCACTGAATAAACGGTGCGATACTTGTTAATGGCACAGTGACTACCGAACGGTACGTGAAGGTTTTGGAAGGTGAGTTTCATTTCTTTTATTTTACACGTCTGGTTCCGTAGGACCAAATTGAGGAGCAAATCTTAGAGGTCAGGGAATTTGTCAGTTCATGAAATTACAGCATAATGTAATAACAGACAAAATAAAAGGTTTGTGAACCCATAAACGACAAGCCATAAGTTTATGTAAACACAGTCAAAAACATAACACAGGAATCTGCTTCATTTTTCAAGGAACTCCTCCACAGAACGGAAGGAGTGACCCACGAGAAAACTCTTGAGCTTCAAAGTGAAAGCACATGGATTTCTGCTAAATTTTTTGTATGAAAAGTAAGAGATGAACCAATTGTGAGATACTCCCCGTATTCCATAATGGTCCAACTTCTGGAGCGATGTTTTTCGATCAACACAATCAAACTCTTTACTTAAATGAAATAAAGATGCCTGGCGTTCGGAACCTTTTGTTTAATCCATCCAGTACCTCACAGAGAAAAGAGAATATAGCATTTTCAGTTGTCAAACCTCTTCCAAAACCAAACTGTACATTTGACAGCAAAGTACGTAAAATAAAATGATGAATTATTCTTACATAGATAGCCTTTTCAATATCTTTAGCAAACACTGATGGCATACAAACAGGTCTAAAATTTTCTACATTATCTCTTTCTCCCTTTTTATAAAGCGGCTTTACTACCGAGTACTTTAATCGTTCAGGAAACTGATCATTCTTAAAGGAAAAATTATGAATATGGCTAAGTATAGGGCTAATATGTGCAGCACAATATTTTAATATTCCTCTAGGTACTCCATTATATCCGTGAGAGTTCTTAGTCTTCTGTGATTTAGTTACTGTCTCAATCTCCCCTTTGTCAGTATCACAGCTGAGTATTTCAGACGTCAGTCTGGGGAAAGGCACTTTCCAAGAGAGTTATATGATTCCCTGTGGAAAACGAGATTTTATTTAATTCACCAGCACTGTTCAGAAAGTGATTGTTAATGACTTTGCATATACCTGACTTATCAGTAACAGAAATTGTTTTGCTACGAACCGACTTTATATCGTCGATCTTGTCCTGCTCACCAGACACTTCCTTCATGACTGACCATATGATTTTAACTTTGTCCTGTGAATTAGCTACTCTATATGGGTACCACATACTTTTTGCCTTGCTCATAACATTTTAATAATATTTTTAAGCACCTTACCATACTGTTTGTAACGGGCTACTGTAGCTCGATTGTGACCACTTCTAACATTGTTATATAATTCCCACTTCGTTTTACATGTTATTCTTATTACACTAGCCAGCCACACAGGCTGCCTTTTACTGCCAGTAGCCTGATTAGAATTTTCTAATGGTAAGCTACTTTCAAAGCGTATGAGAAATGTGTTAAGAAAAGCATTATATTTGTCGTCCATGTTATCGGCGCTATAAACATCCTGCCACTCTTGTTCCTTAACGAGGTTTAAAAACCTCTATGTTGCCGCTGGAGTAGATATTCTATGTAGTTTTTAATTATACTGTATATAACATTTATTTGAAGTCACTGCCATTGATCTTGACTGGCCGCCATATTCTCCGAATCTGAAAACATGCGACTCCTTTTGTGGGGCTATATAAAAGACATATCGTACAGAAATAATCCCAAAACCATTGCTGAGCTGAAAACCGCCATCCTGGAGGTCATCGATAGCATCGATTTTCCAAAATCTTCAGCGTGAATAACATCATCCCCATTATCCAAAGTGACACTGATTTCGACAAGATGTGGTTCATGCAGGATGGAGCTAAACCCCATAGAAGCATAAGAGTGTTTGATGTTGTGGAAGAGCGCTCTAGGACAGCATTGTGGTTCTACGGTACCGAGAAGCCACTGTCATAGACCTCGATTAGCTGCCATATTCTCCGGATCTGAACGCATGCGACTCCTTTTTGTGGGGCTATATTAAAGAGAAGATGTAGAGCAATAACCCAAAATCAATGCTGAGCTGAAGACAACCATCCAGGATGTCATCGACAGCATCGATATTCCGACACTTCAGCGGATTATGAATAATTCCGCTATTCGTCTGCGCCGAGGATGGTAGGCATACAGAACGTGTCATAACCTAAATCTGAATATCTGTATTGACTTTTACATGTTGATTAGAGTGTGTGCACGCCGTAGTTTGTAACTAATCTACATGTTTTCATTATAGTTAAATAACTTTCACCCTCTATGTAACAGCAGTAATTTTAATTTACACTCAAGTTTAAAATGTTCTAGATTGATTTAAGCGTAGGAACATCTGTCTTCCAAATTACCCTCTTCAGTCATTCCATGTCTCGAATTAGTTTTAGAACTATTTCACGTACTTTTGATTTCTTCTTCGGAATTACGTTTTGTGGACTGATCTCTCCTATTGCCCTCTGTAGAGCCCCTTCTCGTTTATTGTTTTATCCCTGTAAGTGTCCTTTATAAGTAATTATTCCGGATGGCATTAATTCTTCGTGGAGTATCCGTTCGTATTTCTGCCAGTTAGTTTTCGCGTAATTTCACATTGTCCTACTTATCGTTTCGGGTGGTAGAGCGAGAACGGCTGTGTAATGTAGGCACACGGCACACGTTAAAGGGTACTCTACCAACTGTTCTGCTGTTATGTAGCTTAATCTATGTTACGGGTGAGGTGGCCCTTTTAGCCTATGATTGTTAACTTGCTAACTGGCATTCTGATTAGCGGTTCTGAGGTCAGCAGGTCGAACAATAACGTGCCCTAGTTCCTTTTTATTATATCTCCCACCTGTGTTAACCAATCGTTACAATCGGTAATCCAGAATAGCCTGTGAAGAGACAGCACAGAAATCTATCTGCAATGTCGCTCTTTGTTGCTAGTACATACATTAGTATGGGATTTCTTTTTTCCAGCTCATTCCCATTAAACTTTTTTCCACCTGTTTGTTGGGTGCTTTGATGTTTTATGGACTTGCTTATCAGATAGTTGCGTGGAGATATTGAGACATACACTATATTTCCGGCTTGGTCACTTTGACCATCTTGTCGAGACGATTATTGGATAACTCCCCTCCTGAGTCTGCAATATTTTGTATTCTGTCTGGAAGTAATCAGTGTAGAATTGAGTTAATGAACCTGGTTACATTTTTTTCTCAAACATTTTGTCCAGTAGCTCGATGCTGTGTTGTCGCACAAGTGTGGGCCTACATTGTTTCATAACGAGGATGTGTGATTCTTGTACTGCGTAGAGCATTTTAGACGGTGTGGCACTGGAATTAGGTGTCAGTTTCACAGTAAGGTGTTGCTATTGAAAGCTGATTGTTCCGTGTTTAATACTTATCTCGGTGGTAAAACTTAAACTACATGTGTTGAGGATCTAACATTTTTAATTTGCTTCTAGTGGGCTAGGATTAATGGTACAATAGAATTGCGCATGCAACTCCAGCCCACTTTTCGTCCTCGCCGCTTTAGAAATTAGGATGAGTGATCAAATCACAGCTCAGATAATAATCGTCAGTCGTCACGCAATGGAAACGAATTCTACCGGACATGTGGTGGAAGATGATTTGGAGGAGATTGGCAGTTTTATGTAGCAATAATAATGATTTTTATTTCGTACGACATGACCAAGTAGGGGAACATGGGTTTCAGTGAAACAAATGATCCAAATTTAGTTGTAAATCTACTTATATTTTTTCCAATGACATTGTAATACACAGGATAAATAGATGATCAAATGTTAAAATGTGTGTGAATTCCTAAGGGACCTAACTGCTGAGGTTCATCGGTCCCTAGAAATACACACTTCTTAAAGTAACTTATGCTAAGAACAACGCACACACCCATGCCCGAGGGAGGACTCGAACCTCCGGCGAGTGGAGCCACGCAGTCCGTGACATGGCGCCTTAAGCCGCGCAGCCACGCCGCGTGGCTTAAATAGATGTTTGTTTACACAGTGCAGAACACAACTTTCACAGCTGGGAAATTTTTCCTAGTATCTGTAATTATAATTTGAAATCAACCTTACATTTGTTAGACCGAGCCCATGTGTGGAGTACAGTGAAACAGGTGGTGGTGCACGGTGATACAAACATTTGTAACATTTCAACTTTATCATTTATCTGCTTATTAAATAAAAACACATTAGCGTGATAATTATTGGACATTGTCACTCAAAAACAACAATTTTAACTCTGCAATGATAGAGGCCACTTAGGCTTTATATATAAAAACTTGAATGTTTCACAGTACTAGAATAAGAATGTCTACAGTTACCGAATAAATACAACACTTCAATAGCTTTGGCGAAATATTCATTGAGATTTACCCAATATCTGTGAAAGAAAAGTCAATTCGCGAAAAGCAATTATTGGGTCCTTTTGTATGCTCACATTGAATAGGTTTTGGGAGAATCACTTTTATTTGGCGATGGTGCACTGATCCTACGTCTGCAACTCGCGGTTTTAGAAATGAATTTTCCATTTTTGTGCTGGTCCTACAAAAGCTTAATTCATAGTCTTCTTCAGAGCCCTTTTCTTTGGTTGCAACACCAATGTAAAATTTGTTCGTGTCAAATGTTTCAAACTGCACCAAAACATAATCATTAGCTTCTGAATCCCTCTCTAGATCCTTATACTCGTCTGGCTTTAACGATGACATTAGTTCTTCATGATTTTCCTCAACATTGTCAGAATCATCTAGGATAACAGCTTCAGTGTTGTAATTTCTACAATCCAAGTCATGCGCATGCGTTTTCTATTTGCAAAAAGTGATCTCTTCACTTACAGCATTTCCTTTTGGTGCTTCAAATTTTTTTTTTGTCGTGCTTTCATTTCTGGTGTGGTGGTAGCAATGATACTCTTGCCCTTTCTGTGCCCACGTCTTTCTGTTCTTCTTTGACTAGCTTTGGGATAAGCATGGTCATTTTCAGGAGAATATTTGAGCACTTGTGAATTTTCCTTAGATGAGGTGAGTTCATTCGCACATGAGGCCTCCAGTTCGAGATCGTTTTCCAGCACAATTGACTCCTGTTCCACAAAAACTTCAAAATGACGGTCCGCCTCCGTAGCGTCCCTGCAGGGGACTGGGTGTTATGTGTCCTTCATCATCACTGACCCGCAAGTAGCAGAAGTGGCGTCAACTGAATAGGACTTGCAATACAGCAACCGACCACCCAGAATGGGACCTCCCAGCCACCAATGGCATACGGTAATTTCAGTTTTTTTTTCCAAATGACGATCAGTGACTGAACTACCTAGGAAGTCTGCTTCTGTGAAGACGTCTCTACACAAAGGAACAATTCTTGCTCTGCAAAATGCTGCTGTGGTAGTTCGAATCATTGCTTTCTCGTTAGCTATATTTACGCAGTTAGCAACATTACAAATTGAGAATGTTTGACTAGGGTGTTCCATAAACTAACTGTCAACAGCAGCGATATAAAATGTCTTAAATGGCTTAAAAACACCAAAACCTACAGGCTGCAACTTATTGGTGAAACGTTAGAACTGTGACACCATTGTTCTTCGCTATTTCTAACACTTCGATTGATAAATGACTGTCATGATTATCACAGAGAAGTAGAGTTGGTTCCTCTTTTGAGCTTTTAGAATGTTAAATAAAATGTACGAAGTGCTCGTTTGTCATCCAGCTAGAACTGTTAAGTAGTCCTGGAGTTCCGAGAGGAACATGATCAATCATATGGGGTTTGAAGCAAACCATAGGGAAAATCATCAGAGAAGGAATTGCGTTGCCGTTTGCAGAAACGAGGCAACATGTTGTCACAGACGTTCCTTTTTCTGCACTCCTACACTTTCTGACTTGTTTTACACCTTTTTCTACAAGTAGTTTTGGAGGTTTTTGTAACTCAGTAGTGCAAGTTTCGTCTAAATTAAATACCCCGTGTCCAGTTGTAAATTAAGGGCAACCTTTATAAAGTGGCGGCTGTAGATTGTTGAAAAATGTCTCAACACTTGATTTGTTAAATGAAGTGGCCCTAGATAGACTACATTCCTCTGGTGTGCGAATACTTAATTTTGGATTCTTCGCCAAATTTTTCTAAACCAATCAACACCCACTGTCTCCTGCTCGTCCCAATTAGATGGGTGATGAATTTCATTGACAACCAACATTTCATAGGCTAGCTTCCTACACTATTCAGTTAAAAGACCACGGAAATTCTTGAAAATTGTAAAATATAATCTCCTAATACCTTCTCCTTTCCAACAGAAAACACTTTCCTGCATTCATAATTGGGTCTAAACTTCAGTTCTCCCTGATCATCATCATCCATTTCTTACTTACATACATATCTGAAAAGAGTTGGATACTTCAAATCTTTCATTTCAGCAACTGTACGAATACTGGTTCCGCTCTGGACAAGTTTGACAGTTTCTTTCGTCATATCTCCAGAAAATGAAGCAATGTTAGTAGTTCTTTTGTAATTACATTTTGTCATGTAAAAAAATGACATTTTTACCGTCAAGGGTCATAGTAAGGACATAAATATTCAATAACGTGTTAAATTACTTTTAAAAAATAGAAATTTTACAATAATAAAGTATTTTTAAAACATATGGGGTAGACTGAAACGTCTCACTGCACCCTAATGATTCATATTTCAATATGCCCCACATACCTGAATAACAAAAACCACGTTTAGACATAAAAAATAATTGATTAACGTTAATGTTACTTATCTTCGTCTGTACTGCAGACTGTTATTTTCAAATATATAGCACAATAATCTATAAATGCCACTAAAATTACACAACGCAGATTATTAGGACGCGTAAAAAATGTACTTTCTACCAGGAAAAACAAACAGTCTGATCTAACGTTGCTGTATTCAATGGTAGCCATTTTGAAACTAAATCAACAGCAGATAGTTAACTCCCAGTATACTCATTACGAGAGCCACTGGTCAGATACAGGTATTTTTCGGAAAAACTATTTTGCTTCACTATGCCGCGTGTATCAATGTACCCCATGCTCCCCTAGTTGAAAACAATTGAAGAATGCCAGTTACACGACAAATCACACAAATCTAAAGGCTGTAAACCCAACTAAGTACTTCGGAATTACAATTATGGAGAACTTAAGCTGGAACGATCACATAGATAAAGATGTGGGGAAAGCAAACCCAAAACTGCGATTTACTGGAAGAACACTTAGAAAATATAATAGGTCTGCTAAAGAGACTGCTAACACTACTCTTGTCCACCCTCTTCTGGAGTATTGGGCAGTGTGGGAACTGCATCAGATAGGGCTGATGGAGGACATCGATAAAGTTCTAAGAAAGGCAGCTCCTGTTGTAGTATCGTGAAATTAGGGAGAGAGTATCACGGATATGACACACGGATTGGTGTGACAGTCATCAAAAAAGGCGTTTTTCGTTGCGACAGGACGTTCTCAGGCAATATTAATTACCAACTTTCTCCACAGAGTGGAAAATACTTTTGCTAGCGCCCACCTACATAGGAAGAAGTGATTGTCATAATAAAATAAGAGAAATTAGAGCTCGAGGGAAAGAGTTAAGTCTTCGTTCTCCCCCGTGCTCTTCGAGTGTGAAACGGTAGAGAAGTAGCTTAAAGGTCTTTCTATGAACCCTTTGCCAAGCACTTAATTGTGAATTGCAGAGTAATAATGTAGATGGGAATCTAGAAGTAAATGTAGGACAAGACTATAATCATTGATGACCACGAAATCATTACACAACAAGACATGGTCATATTAACACAATTACTGCAAAGACATTGGAAATACACTTACTTGGATAGGAAGTCATTAGGTATAAGAAGGAAAAGTTATTGTCCTCTTTCTCAACTTGCAGACACACCCCACAAACAAGCCTCTCTGCTAACAACCGACTACTACTGCAAACAGCGGTTTCAGAGTGAGGAAAAATTGCAGCCTAACGCAGGACGAACCACAGTGGATACTGCTGTTTCATCTAAACACATTACGAGACGTAAGAACTACCTCAAACCTCTATATGATTTGACTAAATGATATAAGCTTAAACTAAGCGACTGTAACGGCATCCATCATGGCTTGAACATGTTGTTCTCTAGAATAGCACGATACTGTGCCCCAGAAGCATCCGAAAAAGTGAGGTCATTCCGCGGCCCTGTAGGTGTCGGATCATACCCTCTACTGCCTGTCGTAACTTTTCTGTGCTTGCCTGAATGTAAGACTTACTCTGCCGCCTGCCGCTCCCGCTCTTTCATGTTACTTTTGGATCCAAAGGCAGGGAGTAAAAGCTCGTTAGATTTTAAAATGGCAATCATCCCCAGGCTTATGATGACTCGTCTCTCTGTTTCTCTCGCACTTGATCGCTTCATCTCCCTTCAAACGGCGCTTCCTCACAGGTAGAGAGGGCAGTGGCGGTTCGTGACCGAAAAAGATGGTGGTGCACTTTGCGCACCAAGAAAACAACAAAGAAGAGAATACCCGTGCACTGCTTATGTCTTCACAATCCATGTTTTAAATGGATCGCTCGCCAAAGTCTCTGTAGCATCTAGTCATAATAACACGAAAACCCATACATAGAATAAAATATGTTCGGCCACCCTGTGCAAGTGTTTTACTGACGCCATTTGAGTGTCGATGGTGATGAGATGATTATGTGGACAAGCACGAGCACGCGCGCCACACGAGCACACACATGCGCGCGCGCGCGCGCGCACGCACACGCACACACACACACACACACACACACACACACACACACAGTCACGAGCGAGAAAATCTGATTTTTCTTATTTTATTATAATGATCATTTCTTCTTATATAGGTGGGCGCTGGCAAAATGTTTTCACACTCTGCGGATAAAGTTGGTAATTGAAAATGCCTGAGAAGGTCCCGTCACAACGAAAAACGTCTTTGTTTCAATGAATGCCACGCCAATCCGTGTGTTATATCCGTGACACTCTCTCCCCAATTTCGTAATAATACAATAGGAGCTGCCTTTCTTAGAACTTTATCGATGTACTCCGTCAGTCCTACCTTATGCAGATCCCGCACCGCCCAGTAATACTCCAGAAGAGGGCGGACATGAGTAGTGTAAGCAGTCTCTTTAGCAGACCTGTTATACTATCTAAGTGTTCTGTCAATAAATCGTAGTCTTTGGTATGCTTTCCCCACGTCGTCCGGAAATGGAACGTGGGGCTCTGTGATAGAGAGGAATCAACGCTAACCACAAGACTACAGGCTACTGACGTAGGCTTGCCTTACTAACATACATTTGCAGGACCGATGATAACGCCATTCGATTTGCTGTGGTGGCCATCACTTGTACAGGAATCCCATTCATCTTTCCTTCACGTTTGCAAATTCTTCAGTCACTCACTTTCAAGAGTTTCACGGATTCGCTCTATGCATCACCTGTTACGGGATCCAGTAAGCACAAAGCTCCAGATGTACTTCTGCACTCTCTCTTCCATAAACAACAGTCAGCATCGTTCGCTCTTGTAAACCCCCTCCTTCTATTTCCAGTTATTGTCCACAATAAGCAAAGCCTTTTATGAAAAATTTGAGAGGAGCGAAGACTACAATAAACTTTCTAGTTTATTTAGCTTTTCGTGTAGAGTTGGCTCCAATTTTTCTTGTTTAGGGGTATAATTCTTGAAGCTGATATTCTTACATTTTAGGTCCTCTTGGTTGAATTGATCTAAATAAATTAGAAGATTTTTGTTGCACTACTTTTGTTGTTAAGTTGACATATTTTGTCACGTTTTAGTACATTATACAGTCTTTTTAATTCTCACATTAAAAAACCCGAAATTACACTGTTCGTCCAATATTCCAGAGAGTTTACAATTTTTCTTGACAAATGAATTTCTATTAATTTCGATTATTATTTCATAAATGAATCCAGAAATAAAATAGTAAACTTTACTAGATTGCGCAACTACTAAAAGAAATTTTAAGGGTGCCAAATAATTAGTAATTTCAAATAATTCTAAAAAAATAGTTTTAAATGTACATTCAGAACCAGTATTTGTCAATTATAACATACTAAATAAAGTATTTACCTCTCATAAATTTTATTTTGAAATATAACATATTGTGTATAAAACGATATGAAAGTTTTCACAAAAACAGCTGAGATAATTCTGACCTGTCAAAAATTCAAAAAATAATGCTGGCATCGACAACTACTGTCAAGGAAAAATAATGTTAGAGGGAGATGACCCGTTACACTCTGAAAATTTGTTTTGGAAAACTGGAATGTAAGAGATGAATGTATCTAGAGAGATACTTACATCACATACATATTTTGCCTCCTGCAGTAGATTACTCATAATTCCTCCATCTTCAGTTCTCCCTCTTTCATGATACTCGTGAAGATCTCTTGAATTTTCAGTCACGTTTCTCCTAATATTAGTAATATCATGCTGCCCGCTGGCTAGGTGTGCCGTCTAACGCGCTGCTACTGGAGCGGAAAGGCACGCCGGTCCGCAGCACGAATCCACCTGGCAGATTACTGTTGAGGTCCGGTGTGCCGACCAGCTTGCAGATGGTTTTTAAGGCGGTGTTCCACTGACCTCAGTGAATGCGGGATGTCTCCCCTAATTCAGCCTCAGTTACTCTATGTCGGCGATTGACGCGCAGACGCTGTCGACATGTACATGTACATCACAATTCCTCTACCATGCAGACATTTGGTGTAACAATCCTCTGTCATAAGACGTTCCCAGGGGGGGGGGGGGGGGGGAGGCACTGGTGGCCGAACCGCAAAATTACCCTGGTTTCTGTGTCGGGGGGCGGTGGGCTGCTGTGGCCTGTTGTGGGGTTGTGAACTACTCAGGGCTACAGTGGGCGAAGCTTCTCCATCGTTTCTAGGTCCCAAGTTTAATACACAATATACACACAATACAATATAAAGCTCAAAAGCTGTCAGCTGACTTTGTACATAAGGTGAGTCAATACCCCTCTTCTGTTGCTGTGTATACAAAATAACCACATCTATCACCATTTTATGGATGAACGAGAGAAAGAACTTCTCTTTCTCCAAAATAATTATTAATGCAAAGCCTTGTAGGACGGTTTTTTTCATTAGATGGTTCTCCCCCTTTGGTCATATTAGTCTTTCATTCGATAATATCTTCTGTATATTCGAAAACAGTATGAACTAGAAATTCCTAGATGTATCCATAGGATGTGGCAGCCATTCTCCTGCTATTTATTCGAGAATTACTGGTCTTTGTAGAAATACTGAAAAGGAGCTGTAGCGTCCTCGAATGATGGTGAAAAATGTTCGTTCGTTTTTGTTAATCGAAATTGATTTAAGCATAATAAGATTAACTGGTGGGCATAAAAAGGAATGTATGAAGCACTGTAAGATTTTTATAACAAAAGCCTGCATCCTACCTGGAGAACCGCTCATGACTGCTGCAGCATCATATGTTTGTGCTATCAGTTTGTGTGGACATTTCTTCGAATGTTGATTTATATGTTCCATGATGTGCTTCGCCAGAGACTAGGCATCATGCTTTTTTGGTGCTTTGAAGTCCCAAAATCTTTCAACTGGTCTTCCAGTAATGATGTATCCATATGCTATAACCATCAGGAAACACAGGCTACAACAATGGTATCGTCAACTATTACAACCAAAACCTCCACATCTCTACTTTCCATTCTAATTTCGTCTAGGCAGACTTGAAGCATACATTGCAATAATTCTTGCTGGACAGTTTTATGTGTGTCTTTGAAAACTTGCTTTTTGTAATTGCAATTAATCCAGTGTTAAATTTAAACAAATGCCTGGATTGGAAGATGATTCAGTCTCATCAAGTCGTCTGAGAGCAATCTCTACAGTACCACAAAAACAAATTCAGTTAATGATTAGATTTAGAATATACGAATAAACTATAGCTTTCTGGCTGTGTAATGCCACGAATCTTCTGTACCCACAGTCAAACTGGGTAGCTATTTCCACATTGCCTTGACTTTCCTGATTCAAAACATTATCCATGTGGACCGAAAAATGTTTGTCTTTCCTAATATTTCATGGAAATATTGAATGTCACAGACACTGTGTTTATATTTCGAAAAGAGTTGGATACTTCAAATCTTTCATTTCAGCAACTGTACGAATACTGGTTCCGCTCTGGACAAGTTTGACAGTTTCTTTCGTCATATCTCCAGAAAATGAAGCAATGTTAGTAGTTCTTTTGTAATTACATTTTGTCATGTAAAAAAATGACATTTTTACCGTCAAGGGTCATAGTAAGGACATAAATATTCAATAACGTGTTAAATTACTTTTAAAAAATAGAAATTTTACAATAATAAAGTATTTTTAAAACATATGGGGTAGACTGAAACGTCTCACTGCACCCTAATGATTCATATTTCAATATGCCCCACATACCTGAATAACAAAAACCACGTTTAGACATAAAAAATAATTGATTAACGTTAATGTTACTTATCTTCGTCTGTACTGCAGACTGTTATTTTCAAATATATAGCACAATAATCTATAAATGCCACTAAAATTACACAACGCAGATTATTAGGACGCGTAAAAAATGTACTTTCTACCAGGAAAAACAAACAGTCTGATCTAACGTTGCTGTATTCAATGGTAGCCATTTTGAAACTAAATCAACAGCAGATAGTTAACTCCCAGTATACTCATTACGAGAGCCACTGGTCAGATACAGGTATTTTTCGGAAAAACTATTTTGCTTCACTATGCCGCGTGTATCAATGTACCCCATGCTCCCCTAGTTGAAAACAATTGAAGAATGCCAGTTACACGACAAATCACACAAATCTAAAGGCTGTAAACCCAACTAAGTACTTCGGAATTACAATTATGGAGAACTTAAGCTGGAACGATCACATAGATAAAGATGTGGGGAAAGCAAACCCAAAACTGCGATTTACTGGAAGAACACTTAGAAAATATAATAGGTCTGCTAAAGAGACTGCTAACACTACTCTTGTCCACCCTCTTCTGGAGTATTGGGCAGTGTGGGAACTGCATCAGATAGGGCTGATGGAGGACATCGATAAAGTTCTAAGAAAGGCAGCTCCTGTTGTAGTATCGCGAAATTAGGGAGAGAGTATCACGGATATGACACACGGATTGGTGTGACAGTCATCAAAAAAGGCGTTTTTCGTTGCGACAGGACGTTCTCAGGTTATATTAATTACCAACTTTCTCCACAGAGTGGAAAATACTTTTGCTAGCGCCCACCTACATAGGAAGAAGTGATTGTCATAATAAAATAAGAGAAATTAGAGCTCGAGGGAAAGAGTTAAGTCTTCGTTCTCCCCCGTGCTCTTCGAGTGTGAAACGGTAGAGAAGTAGCTTAAAGGTCTTTCTATGAACCCTTTGCCAAGCACTTAATTGTGAATTGCAGAGTAATAATGTAGATGGGAATCTAGAAGTAAATGTAGGACAAGACTATAATCATTGATGACCACGAAATCATTACACAACAAGACATGGTCATATTAACACAATTACTGCAAAGACATTGGAAATACACTTACTTGGATAGGAAGTCATTAGGTATAAGAAGGAAAAGTTATTGTCCTCTTTCTCAACTTGCAGACACACCCCACAAACAAGCCTCTCTGCTAACAACCGACTACTACTGCAAACAGCGGTTTCAGAGTGAGGAAAAATTGCAGCCTAACGCAGGACGAACCACAGTGGATACTGCTGTTTCATCTAAACACATTACGAGACGTAAGAACTACCTCAAACCTCTATATGATTTGACTAAATGATATAAGCTTAAACTAAGCGACTGTAACGGCATCCATCATGGCTTGAACATGTTGTTCTCTAGAATAGCACGATACTGTGCCCCAGAAGCATCCGAAAAAGTGAGGTCATTCCGCGGCCCTGTAGGTGTCGGATCATACCCTCTACTGCCTGTCGTAACTTTTCTGTGCTTGCCTGAATGTAAGACTTACTCTGCCGCCTGCCGCTCCCGCTCTTTCATGTTACTTTTGGATCCAAAGGCAGGGAGTAAAAGCTCGTTAGATTTTAAAATGGCAATCATCCCCAGGCTTATGATGACTCGTCTCTCTGTTTCTCTCGCACTTGATCGCTTCATCTCCCTTCAAACGGCGCTTCCTCACAGGTAGAGAGGGCAGTGGCGGTTCGTGACCGAAAAAGATGGTGGTGCACTTTGCGCACCAAGAAAACAACAAAGAAGAGAATACCCGTGCACTGCTTATGTCTTCACAATCCATGTTTTAAATGGATCGCTCGCCAAAGTCTCTGTAGCATCTAGTCATAATAACACGAAAACCCATACATAGAATAAAATATGTTCGGCCACCCTGTGCAAGTGTTTTACTGACGCCATTTGAGTGTCGATGGTGATGAGATGATTATGTGGACAAGCACGAGCACGCGCGCCACACGAGCACACACATGCGCGCGCGCGCGCGCGCACGCACACGCACACACACACACACACACACACACACACACACACACAGTCACGAGCGAGAAAATCTGATTTTTCTTATTTTATTATAATGATCATTTCTTCTTATATAGGTGGGCGCTGGCAAAATGTTTTCACACTCTGCGGATAAAGTTGGTAATTGAAAATGCCTGAGAAGGTCCCGTCACAACGAAAAACGTCTTTGTTTCAATGAATGCCACGCCAATCCGTGTGTTATATCCGTGACACTCTCTCCCCAATTTCGTAATAATACAATAGGAGCTGCCTTTCTTAGAACTTTATCGATGTACTCCGTCAGTCCTACCTTATGCAGATCCCGCACCGCCCAGTAATACTCCAGAAGAGGGCGGACATGAGTAGTGTAAGCAGTCTCTTTAGCAGACCTGTTATACTATCTAAGTGTTCTGTCAATAAATCGTAGTCTTTGGTATGCTTTCCCCACGTCGTCCGGAAATGGAACGTGGGGCTCTGTGATAGAGAGGAATCAACGCTAACCACAAGACTACAGGCTACTGACGTAGGCTTGCCTTACTAACGTACATTTGCAGGACCGATGATAACGCCATTCGATTTGCTGTGGTGGCCATCACTTGTACAGGAATCCCATTCATCTTTCCTTCACGTTTGCAAATTCTTCAGTCACTCACTTTCAAGAGTTTCACGGATTCGCTCTATGCATCACCTGTTACGGGATCCAGTAAGCACAAAGCTCCAGATGTACTTCTGCACTCTCTCTTCCATAAACAACAGTCAGCATCGTTCGCTCTTGTAAACCCCCTCCTTCTATTTCCAGTTATTGTCCACAATAAGCAAAGCCTTTTATGAAAAATTTGAGAGGAGCGAAGACTACAATAAACTTTCTAGTTTATTTAGCTTTTCGTGTAGAGTTGGCTCCAATTTTTCTTGTTTAGGGGTATAATTCTTGAAGCTGATATTCTTACATTTTAGGTCCTCTTGGTTGAATTGATCTAAATAAATTAGAAGATTTTTGTTGCACTACTTTTGTTGTTAAGTTGACATATTTTGTCACGTTTTAGTACATTATACAGTCTTTTTAATTCTCACATTAAAAAACCCGAAATTACACTGTTCGTCCAATATTCCAGAGAGTTTACAATTTTTCTTGACAAATGAATTTCTATTAATTTCGATTATTATTTCATAAATGAATCCAGAAATAAAATAGTAAACTTTACTAGATTGCGCAACTACTAAAAGAAATTTTAAGGGTGCCAAATAATTAGTAATTTCAAATAATTCTAAAAAAATAGTTTTAAATGTACATTCAGAACCAGTATTTGTCAATTATAACATACTAAATAAAGTATTTACCTCTCATAAATTTTATTTTGAAATATAACATATTGTGTATAAAACGATATGAAAGTTTTCACAAAAACAGCTGAGATAATTCTGACCTGTCAAAAATTCAAAAAATAATGCTGGCATCGACAACTACTGTCAAGGAAAAATAATGTTAGAGGGAGATGACCCGTTACACTCTGAAAATTTGTTTTGGAAAACTGGAATGTAAGAGATGAATGTATCTGGAGAGATACTTACATCACATACATATTTTGCCTCCTGCAGTAGATTACTCATAATTCCTCCATCTTCAGTTCTCCCTCTTTCATGATACTCGTGAAGATCTCTTGAATTTTCAGTCACGTTTCTCCTAATATTAGTAATATCATGCTGCCCGCTGGCTAGGTGTGCCGTCTAACGCGCTGCTACTGGAGCGGAAAGGCACGCCGGTCCGCAGCACGAATCCACCTGGCAGATTACTGTTGAGGTCCGGTGTGCCGACCAGCTTGCAGATGGTTTTTAAGGCGGTGTTCCACTGACCTCAGTGAATGCGGGATGTCTCCCCTAATTCAGCCTCAGTTACTCTATGTCGGCGATTGACGCGCAGACGCTGTCGACATGTACATGTACATCACAATTCCTCTACCATGCAGACATTTGGTGTAACAATCCTCTGTCATAAGACGTTCCCAGGGGGGGGGGGAGGCACTGGTGGCCGAACCGCAAAATTACCCTGGGTTCTGTGTCGGGGGGCGGTGGGCTGCTGTGGCCTGTTGTGGGGTTGTGAACTACTCAGGGCTACAGTGGGCGAAGCTTCTCCATCGTTTCTAGGTCCCAAGTTTAATACACAATATACACACAATACAATATAAAGTTCAAAAGCTGTCAGCTGACTTTGTACATAAGGTGAGTCAATACCCCTCTTCTGTTGCTGTGTATACAAAATAACCACATCTATCACCATTTTATGGATGAACGAGAGAAAGAACTTCTCTTTCTCCAAAATAATTATTAATGCAAAGCCTTGTAGGACGGTTTTTTTCATTAGATGGTTCTCCCCCTTTGGTCATATTAGTCTTTCATTCGATAATATCTTCTGTATATTCGAAAACAGTATGAACTAGAAATTCCTAGATGTATCCATAGGATGTGGCAGCCATTCTCCTGCTATTTATTCGAGAATTACTGGTCTTTGTAGAAATACTGAAAAGGAGCTGTAGCGTCCTCGAATGATGGTGAAAAATGTTCGTTCGTTTTTGTTAATCGAAATTGATTTAAGCATAATAAGATTAACTGGTGGGCATAAAAAGGAATGTATGAAGCACTGTAAGATTTTTATAACAAAAGCCTGCATCCTACCTGGAGAACCGCTCATGACTGCTGCAGCATCATATGTTTGTGCTATCAGTTTGTGTGGACATTTCTTCGAATGTTGATTTATATGTTCCATGATGTGCTTCGCCAGAGACTAGGCATCATGCTTTTTTGGTGCTTTGAAGTCCCAAAATCTTTCAACTGGTCTTCCAGTAATGATGTATCCATATGCTATAACCATCAGGAAACACAGGCTACAACAATGGTATCGTCAACTATTACAACCAAAACCTCCACATCTCTACTTTCCATTCTAATTTCGTCTAGGCAGACTTGAAGCATACATTGCAATAATTCTTGCTGGACAGTTTTATGTGTGTCTTTGAAAACTTGCTTTTTGTAATTGCAATTAATCCAGTGTTAAATTTAAACAAATGCCTGGATTGGAAGATGATTCAGTCTCATCAAGTCGTCTGAGAGCAATCTCTACAGTACCACAAAAACAAATTCAGTTAATGATTAGATTTAGAATATACGAATAAACTATAGCTTTCTGGCTGTGTAATGCCACGAATCTTCTGTACCCACAGTCAAACTGGGTAGCTATTTCCACATTGCCTTGACTTTCCTGATTCAAAACATTATCCATGTGGACCGAAAAATGTTTGTCTTTCCTAATATTTCATGGAAATATTGAATGTCACAGACACTGTGTTTATATTTCGAAAGTTCTCGTAAAAATAATAATAAAAGGAAAATGGATTAAACGGTTTTCCATATCACAACCATAGAGGCATTCATACTTGACGTACAGTTCAGAATTGAATTTTCTACTGATTTGAATATTTTTCGTTATAAAATTGTTAAAATAGGAGTCAGTCTACATAGCCTCTTGACTCCAGATTTTTCATGAAACATGCACAAATTCATGGGTTCAGAGAGGAACAAATATAGGTTATTCATTATTTCACATATTCATTTAGTGCCTCAAAATTCTCTATAGCACACACTCGAAGCTGCGTATGAACTGTTAAGGATAGGCGAGAATACCACTTTGTTCAAAGAACTGACAGTTTTGGTTCTCTTTAGAGAGAGTGACACGGACGGGCCACTGAGAGCGATTGTAAGGTGATAGCTACATTAGAATGTTATGCACTATTTATTTATTTGCAATGGTAAAAGGGTGGGGATTGATTTTAAGTAAGATGATTTTGTATGTTCTGGCTCACTAGCTCAATTTTATAAAAAATAAAAAATTCCTCATTAACACTCACATTTCTTATTTTCCATAAAATTGACTTATTTATCCGGGACATACAAATTCATCCCACTATACCATTAACTAACAATTAATAATTATTATAAAATATAACAATAAAATTATTATAAATTTTAATATATTAGTATACTACAATATTATAATAATAACTATAATAAAAATAACATATTTTACATACATTTGTCATTGGTGAGAGCAATAAAATAAATAAAATAAATTAGTTAACATACGTTAATTATATTTAAAATTTTATTACTGAACATAAGTAAATTAATTAAAATGTATTTATTAATAAAGGTAAATTATAGTAAAAGTACAATGGACATCAAAAATGGACAACATTAAAAAAATAAATAAAATGGAAACAAAAATGGACAACATTAAGGAAATAAATAAAATATATTAGTTAACAAAGGTAAATTATTTTTAAAAAATCACATTGTAATATAAGTAAACAAATAAAAATATATTATTTAAGAAATTAAATTTTTAAAAAAATACATGTTTTTAAATATTCTACAAACTTATTTTATAAATCAATTAAAATTTTTTTATATATAAACAGAAACTACTTTAATCAAGAAGCTAAATAATATAAGTATTTCAAAAGAAATTAGAAAAGTAGTAAAGCTATGGAAAAATGTTTTATACAATATTATGAACTGTTAATATATATATACTAGATATGGAGAACAAGTTTGTCTAGAAGACAAAAATGATTTGAAAGTAATTTTACCAAATAGATTTTCTAAATTAATTGATGATTTTGATTTTGAAGTAAATAAAAAAGGACAAATGATATTGGAATATGAAGCAAAGAAAAAAATTAAAAATAGGAATAATGAATTTCATGATATGCAGTTCACAATGTGATTTTTTAAAAATAATGTAATTAGGAAATTATAACTAAATGATTCATTTAAAATTATATATTTTTTATAAATCTAATAAAAATTATTCACAAAAATGGAGATAAAAAATGCAAGCTAAAGAAAGAGATACTCATCAAATAATTGAGGTATGTGACAAAGATATTGATTGCCCTACTTGTTTAAGTAATGGAAATAATAATCGCATTTTTAAAACAAGCTGCAATCACATTTTACATAAATATGTGCCGATTAATGGTTTAAAAACTAATTGAATGTTAAATAAATACAAACAGTAATTCTTTTAAAAACTAATTATGCAAAAACTAAATAATAATAAAGAAATTGTTTAGAAACTATATGATTGTTAACTAATTATTAAAGTAACTGTTTGAAAACAGATTGATTGGTAAACAAAATAATTAACTAGTTCTCTTTTTTCTTAATAATTTATGAAATTATAATCCTTATCCAAATATTAAATAATTATTATTTTATTAAAAATTTTTTGACAAAGACAATAATTCATTTTGTAATAAATAGAAGACCTAAATGGCAGTAACATTGCTGCATACTAGAACAATCTAATCTTTCCAGACATCATGAGTTTTCTTAATTAACTAATTTATGAGGATATTCAAGCTTATGAGTAATCGTTCAATTATTATTAGTAATCTACCAAATATGGTTAAATATATTGTGTCTGAAAAAGTGAAAATAACACAAATACTTTTTAAAAGAATAACAATGAATCAGAAATATGTGAAAATTATAAAAATTATATAACTGAAAATAATAAATTTTATGTAACTGAAGTTAATAAAAGTTCTTAAAATATTGTTAATATTTAAATACTTGAATGCATTGAATATAATAAAAATACAGTTAAAATTAGTAATAATTATAAAAGTAGTGAAAATCTTTGGAAATGTTACCGATTTATGATATTTATAATGCTTTCTAACTAAAGAAGATTAATCATTAAAAAGAATATTTCCAATTTATACAGATATATTTATAAACCCAAAGGATAGAAAAATAATTAAAGATTACTTAGTTGAAAAAATATTTGAAAATAGATTACAAACTATAAAATTTAGAATATAGCATAGATATACTTGATCCTAAACCTTTTGTAAATGGAGTAGGAACAAAAATTTTTAAAATTATTAAAGAATATTTAAAAGATTGCCATGCTGTAAAGATTATTTTTTATAGTTGAAGATTTGCTAAAATACGATTAATAGATGATAATGGTTTTGGACAACAAACACCAAACTACACTATTTTAAAACAAAAATTTTTAATAAGAAATTAAAATATGGTAAATGACATATGTTAGATAAAATTTCTAATGTAAAAATGCAAGAATCATGTGGGTCATTAAATATAATAATTGGTTTACAATTAGCAATTAATAAATATGATTCACTAAAGGGATCATCTTTATTGATTTTACTGGTAAATTAAAAATAAAATAGAATGTGTTAATGTGAGAAATTAAGATAAAAAAATGTTTTGTGGGGTTTAAAATTAGGTTTGTTTCCTGTAGAAAAAAATGTGGAAAGAATAAGAAAATATGAAAATGTTGGTCTTGATCTTGATAAAAAAAAACTTGAAAATATTGAATTTCCTATGTGGGTTGATCATTTTTTTAAATAGAAAACTCGAGTTATATATCTATTAATGTGACTTCTGTTGATGTAGATGGTGAAAAATATCAGGTGTATGCATTAAAAATTACAAGATTTAAAAAGAAAACACATGAAAATCTACTGTATTTCAAGAAAGATAAAAAATCTCATTGCTGTTTCATAAAAAATTTATCTAAGCTTTTACCAAGTCAAATGACTAAACGTACTGTAGTAATATTTATCTGTAATTTAAGTTTATTACATTATAATAGTAAAGAAAATTAAATAATCCTTCAACTTATTCTTTAACTAACAAACAATTGACAGTAGAAATGCCAGGAGAAGGAAAATATGTTTATTTTATAAATCATCAATTAACACAAAAATCTCCGTATGTCTTTTATGCCGATTTTGAAAGTTTACTTTCAAATATAGACAACTGTGAACAAAATCAAGAAAAACCTTTATACAAAGAAATATCAAAAACATCAACCATGTGGATTATGTTATTACATTAAGTATATTTATGGAAATTATAAAGATTCTGTTGCTTATTTAAGACCAAATTCTGATAAAAATTATAGAATGCATAGAACTAGAAGTTGAAGAAGTTGTAGAATATATTCTGTAATTGAAGAAATGAAACCACTTACAAATAAAGAATTTAAAATACATAATGATTCCAAATAAGGTCCATTATGTAAATTATACAAAAATCAACGTCATCATTTAACTGGAAAAAATATTGGCCCATTATGTAATAATTGTAATTTAAGACTAAAACAAACTGATTTTGTACCTATTTATTTACATAATTTCTCTGGTTATGAGTCACATCTTTTTCTAAAAGAACTTTTAGTGATAGTAAAGAAATTGAATTAATACCAAATAATATATATATAAATATATTCCTTTTGGTAAACATACGAAAAGTTCAAAAAATGAGATTTATTGAGACATTTAAATTTATGGCTTCTTCACTTTCTCCAAATTTTACGAAAAATCAATTAAAAAATATTAAAAACGATTTTTCTTCATAATTACTTAATTTAGTAATTAGAAATGGTATTGATCCATATGATTACATGGATTCATGTAAAAGATTTAAAGAAACACATTATAGCAATCAAATGGGAAAATTTTTCAGTAAGTTAAATGATTGCATATAACTGATGAAAATTAGGTTGCGAGGCATTGAATATTAGAAATCTTAACGAATATCATCAGTTATATCTTAAAACAGTTTTTTTTTGTTAATCGATATTTACGAAAATTTTAGAAAAAAATTGTATAATTTAGATCACTCTTGGTATTTAATAGCTCCAGGTTTATATTGGGATGCAAGGTTAAAATTACTGAACAGGAACATGAATTATTATGATTATGATATGCTTCATATGTTTGAAAAAAGAATATGGGGAAGTATAGCACAATGTTGTAAAAGATACCTAAAAGCAAATAATAAATATTTAAATGAATTTAATAATAAACAAGTATCAAATTATACACTGTATCTACTGCGAATAATTAATATGGGTATGCTATGAGCCTATATTTACCATATGGTGGATTTCAATGGGATGAGAGTGATAACTTTAATTGTACAAAAATAAGTAAAATGTCAAACAATTGTGAAAATGGTTATATATTGGAAGTAGAGTAAGATATCCAAAAGACCTACATGATTTACATAAAGATTTACCATTACCTACTGAATCAAAACTTGTTTTAGGTACAAATCAAAGTAAATTAATAACTACATTACATAATTTACATTAGCAAGTCTTCTACCTTTAAAACCAAAATAACCTTCAGTTACTTTAACAATAGCTTTAAATTCTATTTTAAATTGTTTAATTACATTAGTTATCTTTGGATCTATCGATGATTATCGTTGTTTAAAAATATTTTCAATTTTTCAGATTGTTTAATTGAATTTTCTAACTACTTGTTCATTCAGTATAAATAAATGTATCTTTGTTCCAAAATGCACATTTCCTAAATCTAAAATATCATTAAAATTATAACGTTCAAAATGCAATTTTAAAATCAATAAACGTAAATGATCACATTTTAATTCTGCAAATTTATCCATTCTTTCTGTATTGTAGTATAATTCATTTTTACCTAAACAGTAAACAAATTTTTTTTGGTATTTTACTCCAAATGAATGAATAAGAACTTTTTTATAGACACAGTGTGAAGACTGTTTTAGCTATTGCACATTATTTTTACAACAATAGATCCACGGAATAACAGAATTATCAGATGTATCTAAATTAATACACCACATTCAATTTTAAATGGGTAATTTGGTAATTCATTAATCATGTATAAACCAGGAAAGTGTTTAATTTTTAATTTTTTAGTTAGTTTTCTATATAAAATTACTTAATCCATTAGGATATTTATTAATTGTATTTTCAACTTTTTTTGTTTTCTTTAGTCCAGTTCCAGCAGAAGCAGGCTTAGGACTGTGTCCATTTCCGGCATACTTTCCTGTTTCTAAGTTATGTCTTTTTCTTCTTGTAATTCTTTATCACTTTTCTTTTCATTTAACACTGCATTTGCAATAGAAGCAGAACCACCAGCTAAAGTACCAATTGTTGCTAAATACGGTACTACTGCTTATACTAATGACAAAAATCCACCTTCAAGATGTGTTAATCATTTACCTCTCCTTTTTTTGATAAACATTTAATAATTTTTTTAAGAAGAGGAATAGCTAATGATATTAATTTTCCACCAGTTGTTTTTATCTTTGTTACGTTTTGTGGTTCAGTTAAAAATTGTTCAATTGCATTCAATTGATTATTATTTAACTTTAATTTAATAGATTTTTGTTTAGTTTTGCCACTAGGTAGCAAAGTATAATCAAATGTAAAGTTATTCATTTATATAATAAAAAATTTAATAAAGTTATTTATAAAGTTTACAAAAGTTTAAAATTTATAATGATTTATATAGTTTAAAATTTAAAATGATTTTTGTATACTTTAAATATTTATAATCCCCAACCATTTTCATCAACCTTAATTCCCAAACCTAATTAACATTTTTCCATACATTATTCCTCTAACTGCTGTTGCTGCTACTCTCTCACCAAATGAAGCATCATTTGCATACATTCCTTCTTTTGCAGATAATTGAAGTTCTTTATCAGCTTCATAACTTTTTTGTAAATCTTAATTATCTGTATAAAGATAATTATGTTTTTACATGTTTCATCTAATGAATTTATACCTTTATCACATTTAGCTAATTTTTCTTTTAATTTTGTACCTGGACTGCAATAATTATAACTTGGAAGATAAATTTCAAGTGGTAATGTATTAATTAAAGTATTTACTAATCCTTTTCCATATTTGTTACTTTTCCAAAATGTATGTAGATGATTATTTAAAAATTATTTAAATATGAAATTCCTTTTTGGTTATCAATTATAAAATTTTTCGTTAACATTTCTACAAACAGTTTGATTACTATAATTCTTATTTCCAGCTAGTTCTTCCCCATGAATTACTACTAAGCAATCAACTAATTGTCTAACATCATTCATCCAATCAGATTCAATTGCTTTACTTTACATTTTTTGACTAAACCTTCACCTATTTTTTCAGGAGAACTATTATCTGATAATCTATAGTTCGTTTTCTTAAATTTGGGAAATAAACATCAACAATTTCTTTTATGAAGTACTTATAATTATTACTTGTTCTTGATCTTAACTTATCTCGATTATCATCTGAATATTATGCTCCTGAAGTCAATAATGTATTTGCATAAATTGATAAATCTACAGCATTAAACATTTATTTAAATCTTTCATAGTAATTTGTTTTTCATTTAAAAGTTCCATTAACCTGTCTGTATCTTTATATGTTTTTCACCAATTTTTAATTTATCATCATTAAATTCTTCATGTAAATTAGCAACATATTTAAGCATACCAACAGGTTTTAAACCAAATGCTTTATCTTACCTATGATATATATATATACTTTAACATTCTTTCACTAACATTTATCTCTTTAGTTTGATTTATCTTTTTACTTTCATTTTGATGACTACTTCATTCTTTTTCTTCTTGGTATTTATTGAATATATCTTGAATTTCTGTTTCACTTAATGTATATTATATTTTCCAGGAATATCATTAGACGAAACTGTTAATTGTTTAATGGTTTTTCTACCTCTCTATTTTCTTCAGCTGCCTTTAAAAAATTATGACTTACACCTTCAATGCCTTCTTTTTCTTTTTCCATAGCATACCTGTGGTCTAGGGGTAGCGTCTTTGATTTATAATGAAAACGTCTTCGGTCCTGGGTTTGATCCCCGCCACTGCCTAAATTTTGATAGATAGTCAGCATTGGTGGCCGAAGACTTCTGGCATAGGAAGTCAGCCTCATTCTGCGAACGGCCTTGTCAAAGAGGGCGGAAGAGTGGATAGAGGTTCAGGGCGTTCTCCTGTCCTAGGGGTGGGAAATTGCCCCTAAAGGCGGAAGAATCAACAATGATCAACGACATGAGGAGGCAGAAGGCAATGGAAACTACTGCATTAAAGACATGTAACGTGTATCCACAGGACATGTCGCCTGTAATTGAAGAAGTGTCATCACGATCTCTCCATTGGCAAAAGATTCCGGAATAGTCCCCCATTCGGATTTCTAGGAGGGGACTGCCAAGTGGGAGGTTACCATGGGAAAAAGATTGAATAATCAACGAAAGGATAATGTTCTACGAGTCGGGGCGTGGAATGTCAGAAGCTTGAATGTGGTACGGAAACTAGAAAATCTGAAAAGGGAAATGCAAAGGCTCAATCTAGATATAGTAGGGGTCAGTGATGTGAAGGGGAAGGAAGACAAGGATTTCTGGTCAGATGAGTATCGTATAATATCAACAGCAGCAGAAAACGGTATAACAGGTGTAGGATTCATTATGAATAGGAAGGTAGGTCAGAGGGTGTGTTACTGTGAACAGTTCAGTGACCGGGTTGTTCTATTCGGAATCGACAGCAGACCAACACCGGCAACGATAGTTCAGGTATACATGCCGACGTCGCAAGCTGAAGATGAACAAATAGAAAAATTGTATGAGGATATTGAAAGGGTTATGCAGTATGTAAAGGAGGACGAAAATCTAATAGTCATGGGCGACTGGAATGCAGTTGTAGGGGAATGAGTAGAAGGAAAGGTTACAGGAGAATATGGGCTTGGGACAAGGAATGATAGAGGAGAAATACTAATTGAGTTCTGTAACAAGTTTCATCTAGTAATAGCGAATATCCTGTTCAAGAATCACAAGAGGAGGAGGAATACTTGGAAAACGCCAGGAGATACGGGAAGATTTCAATTAGATTACATCATGATCAGACAGAGATTCTGAAATCAGATACTGGACTGTAAGGCGTACCCAAGAGCAGATACAGACTCAAATCACAATATAGTAGTGATGAAGAGTAGGCTGAAGTTCAAGACATTAGTCAGGAATAATCAATACGCAAAGAGGTGGGATACAGAAGTACTAAGGAATGACGAGATACGTTTGAAGTTCTCTAATGGTATAGATACAGCAATAAGGAATAGTGCAGTAGGCAGTACAGTTGAAGAGGAATGGACATCTCCAAAAAGGGCCATCGCAGAAGTTGGGAAGGAAAACATAGGTACAAAGAAGGTAGCTGCGAAGAAACCATGGGTAACAGAAGAAATACTTCAGTTGATTGACGAAAGGAGGAAGTGCAAAGATGTTCTGGGAAAATCAGGAATACAGAAATACAAGTCGCTGAGGAATGAAATAAATAGGAAGTGCAGGGAAGCTAAGACGAAATGGCTGCAGGAAAAATGTGTAGACATCGAAAAAGATATGATTGTCGGAAGGACAGACTCAGCGTACAGGAAAGTCAAAACAACCTTTGGTGACGTTAAAAGCAACAGTGGTAACATTAAGAGTGCAACGAAAATTCCACTGTTAAATGCAGAGGAGAGAGCAGATAGGTGGAAAGAATACATTGAAAGCCTCTATGAGGGTGAAGATTTGTTTGATGTGATAGAAGAAGAAACAGGAGTCGATTTAGAAGAGATAGGGGATCCAGTATTAGAATCGGAATTTAAAAGAGCTTTGGAGGACTTACGGTCAAATAAGGCAGAAGGTATAGATAATATTCCATCCGAATTTCTAAAATCATTGGGGGAAGTGGCAACAAAACGACTATTCGCGTTGGTGTGTAGAATATATGAGTCTGGCAACATACCATCTGACTTTTGGAAAAGCATCATCCAGACAATTCCGAAGACGGCAAGAGCTGACAATTGCGAGAATTATCGCACAATCAGCTTAACAGCTCATGCATCGAAGCTGCTTACAAGAATAATGCGCAAGGTGACGATCAGTTTGGCTTTAGGAAAAGTAAAGGGAGAAGAGAGGAAATTCTGATGTTACGGCTAATAATGAAAGCAAGGCTAAAGAAAAATCAAGACACTTTCATAGGATTTGTCGACCTGGAAAAAGCGTTAGAGAATATAAAATTGTGCAAGCTGTTCGAGATTCTGAAAAAAGTAGGGGTAAGCTATAGGGAGAGATGGGTCATTAACAATATGTACAACAACCAAGAGGGAATAATAAGAGTGGACGATCAAGAACGAAGTGCTCGTATTAAGAAGGGTGTAAGACAAGGCTGTAGCGTTTCGCCCCTACTATTCAATCTGTACATCGAGGAAGCAATGATGGAAATAAAAGAAAGGTTCAGGAGTGGAATTAAAATACAAGGTGAAAGGATATCAATGATACAATTCGCTGATGACATTGCTATCCTGAGTGAAAGTGAAGAAAAATTAAATGATCTGCTGAACGGAATGAACAGTCTAATGAGTACACAGTATGGTTTGAGAGTCAATCGGAGAAAGACGAAGGTAATGAGAAGTAGTAGAAATGAGAACAGCGAGAAACTTATCAGGATTGATGGTCACAAAGTCAATGAAGTTAAGGAATTCTGCTACCTCGGCAGTAAAATAACCAATGACGGACGGAGCAAGGAGGACATCAAAAGCAGACTCGGTATTGCAAAAAAGGCATTTATGGCCAAGAGAAGTCTACTGATATCAAATACCGGCCTTAATTTGAGGAAGAAATTTCTGAGGATGTACGTCTGGAGTACAGCATTGTATGGTAGTGAAACATGGACTGTGGTAAAACCGGAACAGAATAGAATCGAAGCATTTGAGATGTGGTGCTATAGATGAATGTTGAAAATTAGGTGGACTGATAAGGTAAGGAATGAGGAGGTTCTATGCAGAATAGGAGAGGAAAGTAATATGTGGAAAACACTGATAAGGAGAAGGGACAGGATGATAGGACATCTGCTAAGATATGAAGGAATGACTTCCATGGTACTAGAGGGAGCTGTAGAAGGCAAAAACTGTAGAGGAAGACAGAGATTCGAATACGTCAAGCAAATAATTGAGGACGTAGGTTGCAAGTGCTACTCTGAGATGAAGAGGTTAGCACAGGAAAGGAATTCGTGGTGGGCTGCATCAAACTAGTCAGTAGACTGATGACCAAAAAAAAAGCATCAATAACAAGTTGACCATCTTTTTTATATTTTTCATATTCTGTTCTTGTTTGCTTTCTCCAAAGCTTAAATTATTCTTTTAATTCTTCAGTTCTCTTTCTAATTTGTGTACCTTTTTTAACAACTTCATCAGACTTTGCAAACATTTATAAAGGAAGTAAAAACATTAATAATTTTCAATGTTTTGATTTATGTTTATGTTTATGTTTAATGATTATGTTGTTAAAATCATGGTATCTTATTTCTAAATTTACCTTCATTAAATTTTCTAGACATATCTCTTGTTAAAAAACCAAATTCATCATTCCAACATTTACTACACATTTCTTTAAGATTATCAAACTTTAAGTCTCCACCAGCATATTCATTATTAATATTAGTTAAATTTGTATCATCTTGCCTAAATAAATTTAAAAAAATTAAATTGTCTCTAACTAACTGTATTGGTATTTTTTAATACGGTTGAGCAAATGAAAACCAATCTATACATTTGTGTCTCTCTCTACTAAAATAGTCTCCAACAATATATTGATTTTCGAAAATAAAACAACTGAATTATCTTCACATTCATCTAAAGGAATAATTTCTTCACTATTTTTAAACAAACTAACAATATTGTATTAATTATATCTTAAATTTTTTACACTATTTTATATACTCTTGATACTTTGGTTGTTCTAAACTTATTGAATAAATATACAAACAATTAATTTTATTCTAATTGAAGCAACCTGTAGCTAAAATATAATTATCAATCATTAATGTTGTTTTACCAAAACAACTTGATCCAATTATTGCACATCTTACAGAATATGGTAAAAGTTTACAATGTTTATTTTTTAAATTATTTTATATTTATTAAAATTTTTCAGTAAATGAGCCGCTGGAAGCAGTCTAAAGGCAGCTTTGGCTGTCGCCTATTTCAAGTTACTGATAAATTTTCTATACTTAGGAAAATGTTAACTGTTCCAATAGGTGATAATTATACTAATGTTTCATTACTTTTTTTGTGCTTTTTTAACAACAAATACTACAATTTATCTGTGATGGTGAATCAATGGAAATTCCTGTAGGTCAATATACACTCCTGGAAACTGAAATAAGAACACCGTGAATTCATTGTCCCAGGAAGGGGAAACTTTATTGACACATTCCTGGGGTCAGATACATCACACGATCACACTGACAGAACCACAGGCACATAGACACAAGCAACAGAGCATGCACAATGTCGGCACTAGTACAGTGTATATCCACCTTTCGCAGCAATGCAGGCTGCTATTCTCCCATGGAGACGATCGTAGAGATGCTGGATGTAGTCCTGTGGAACGGCTTGCCATGCCATTTCCACCTGGCGCCTCAGTTGGACCAGCGTTCGTGCTGGACGTGCAGACCGCGTGAGACGACGCTTCATCCAGTCCCAAACATGATCAATGGGGGACAGATCCGGAGATCTTGCTGGCCGGGGTAGTTGACTTACACCTTCTAGAGCACGTTGGGTGGCACGGGATACATGCGGACGTGCATTGTCCTGTTGGAACAGCAAGTTCCCTTGCCGGTCTAGGAATGGTAGAACGATGGGTTCGATGACGGTTTGGATGTACCGTGCACTATTCAGTGTCCCCTCGACGATCACCAGTGGTGTACGGCCAGTGTAGGAGATCGCTCCCCACACCATGATGCCGGGTGTTGGCCCTGTGTGCCTCGGTCGTATGCAGTCCTGATTGTGGCGCTCACCTGCACGGCGCCAAACACGCATACGACCATCATTGGCACCAAGGCAGAAGCGACTCTCATCGCTGAAGACGACACGTCTCCATTCGTCCCTCCATTCACGCCTGTCGCGACACCACTGGAGGCGGGCTGCACGATGTTGGGGCGTGAGCGGAAGACGGCCTAACGGTGTGCGGGACCCTAGCCCAGCTTCATGGAGACGGTTGCGAATGGTCCTCGCCGATACCCCAGGAGCAACAGTGTCCCTAATTTGCTGGGAAGTGGCGGTGCGGTCCCCTACGGCACTGCGTCGGATCCTACGGTCTTGGCGTGCATCCGTGCGTCGCTGCGGTCCGGTCCCAGGTCGACGGGCACGTGCACCTTCCGCCGACCACTGGCGACAACATCGATGTACTGTGGAGACCTCACGCCCCACGTGTTGAGCAATTCGGCGGTACGTCCACCCGTCCTCCCGCATGCCCACTATACGCCCTCGCTCAAAGTCCGTCAACTGCACATACGGTTCACGTCCACGCTGTCGCGGCATCCTACCAGTGTTAAAGACTTCGATGGAGCTCCGTATGCCACGGCAAACTGGCTGACACTGACGGCGGCGGTGCACAAATGCTGCGCAGCTAGCGCCATTCGACGGCCAACACCGCGGTTCCTGGTGTGTCCGCTGTGCCGTGCATGTGATCATTGCTTGTACAGCCCTCTCGCAGTGTCCGGAGCAAGTATGGTGGGTCTGACACACCGGTGTCAATGTGTTCTTTTTTCCATTTCCAGGAGTGTAGTTTTAAAAATTTACAAAAATTTATACATTTAAAAAACCTGTTGTTGTTGTTGTGGTCTTCAGTCCTGAGACTGGTTTGATGCAGCTCTCCATGCTACTCTATCCTGTGCAAGCTTCTTCATCTCCCAGTACTTACTGCAACCTACATCCTTCTGAATCTGCTTAGTGTATTCATCTCTTGGTCTCCCTCTACGATTTTTACCCTCCACGCTGCCCTCCAATGCTAAATTTGTGGTTCCTTGATGCCTCAAAACATGTCCTACAAACCGATCCCTTCTTCTAGTCAAGTTGTGCCACAAACTTCTCTTCTCCCCAATCCTATTCAATACCTCCTCATTAGTTACGTGATCTACCCACCTTATCTTAAGCATTCTTCTGTAGCACCACATTTCGAAAGCTTCTATTCTCTTCTTGTCCAAACTAGTTATCGTCCATGTTTCACTTCCATACATGGCTACACTCCATACAAATACTTTCAGAAACGACTTCCTGACACTTAAATCTATACTCGATGTTAACAAATTTCTCTTCTTCAGAAACGATTTCCTTGCCATTGCCAGTCTACATTTTATATCCTCTCTACTTCGACCTTCATCAGTTATTTTACTCCCTAAATAGCAAAACTCCTTTATTACTTTAAGTGTCTCATTTCCTAATCTAATTCCCTCAGCATCACCCGATTTAATTTGACTACATTCCATTATCCTCGTTTTTCTTTTGTTGATGTTCATCTTATATCCTCCTTTCAAGACACTGTACATTCCGTTCAACTGCTCTTCCAAGTCCTTTGCTGTCTCTGACAGAATTACAGTGTCATCGGCGAACCTCAAAGTTTTTACTTCTTCTCCATGAATTTTAATACCTACTCCGAATTTTTCTTTTGTTTCCTTTACTGCTTGCTCAATATACAGATTGAATAACATTGGCGAGAGGCTACAACCCTGTCTCACTCCTTTCCCGACCACTGCTTCCCTTTCATGCCCCTCGACTCTTATAACTGCCATCTGGTTTCTGTACAAATTGTAAATACCCTTTCACTCCCTGTATTTTACCCCTGCCACCTTCAGAATTTGAAAGAGAGTATTCCAGTTAACATTGTCAAAAGCTTTCTCTAAGTCTACAAATGCTAGAAACTTAGGTTTGCCTTTCCTTATTCTTTCTTCTAAGATAAGCCTTAAGGTTAGTATTGCCTCACGTGTTCAAATATTTCTACGGAATCCAAACTGATCTTCCCCAAGGTTGGCTTCTACTAGTTTTTCCATTCGTCTGTAAAGAATTCGCGTTAGTTTTTTGCAGCTGTGACTTATTAAACTGATAGTTCGGTAATTTTCACATCTGTCAACACCTGCTTTCTTTGGGATTGGAATTATTAAATTCTTCTTGAAGTCTGAGGGTATTTCGCCTGTCTGATACATCTTGCTCACCAGATGGTAGAATTCTGTCATGACTGCCTCTCCCAAGGCCATCAGTAGTTCTAATGGAATGTTGTCTACTCCCGGGGGCTTTTTTCGACTCAGGTCTTTCAATGCTCTGTCAAACTCTTCACGCAGAATCTTATCTCCCATTTCGTCTTCATCTACATCCTCTTCCATTTCCATAATATTGTCCTCAAGTACATCGCCCTTGTATAAACCCCCTATATACTCCTTCCACCTTTCTGCCTTCCCTTCTTTGCTTAGAAGTGGGTTGCCATCTGAGCTCTTAATATTCATACAAGTGGTTCTCTTCTCTCCAAAGGTCTCTTTAATTTTCCTGTAGGCAGTATCTATCTTATCCCTAGTGAGACAAGCCTCTACATCCTTACATTTGTCCTCTAGCCATCCCTGCTTAGCAATTTTGCACTTCCTGTCGATCTCATTTTTGAGATGTTTGTATTCCTTTTTGCCTGCTTCATTTACTGCATTTTTAAATTTTGTCCTTTCATCAATTAAATTCAATATTTTTTCTGTTACCCAAAGATTTCTATTAGCCCTCGTCTTTTTACCTACTTGATCCTCTGCTGCCTTCACTACTTCATCCCTTAGAGCCACCCATACTTCTTCTACTGTATTTCTTTCCCCCATTCCTGTCAGTTGTTCCCTTATGCTCTCCCTGAAACTCTGTACAACCTCTGGTTCTTTCAGTTTATCCAGGTCCCATCTCCTTAAATTCCCACCTTTTTGCAGTTTCTTCAGTTTCAATCTGCTGTTCATAACCAATAGATTGTGGTCAGAATCCACATCTGCCCCTGGAAATGTCTTACAATTTAAAACCTGGTTCCAAAATCTCTGTCTTACCATTATATAATCTATCTGATACCTTTTAGTATCTTCAGGATTCTTCCAGGTATACAACCTTCTTTTATGATTCTTGAACCAAGTGTTAGCTATGATTAAGTTATGCTCTGTGCAAAATTCTACAAGGCGGCTTCCTCTTTCATTTCTTCCCCCCAATCCATTTTCACCTACTATGTTTCCTTCTCTCCCTTTTCCTACTGACGAATTCCAGTCACCCATGACTATTAAATTTTCGTCTCCCTTCACTACCTGAATAATTTCTTTTATCTCGTCATACATTTCATCAATTTCTTCATCATCTGCAGAGCTAGTTGGCCTATAAACTTGTACTACTGTAGTAGGCATGGGCTTTGTGTCTATCTTGGCCACAATAATGCGTTCACTATGCTGTTTGTAGTAGCTAACCCGCACATCCAATTTTTTTATTCATTATTAAACCTACTCCTGCACTACCCCTATTTGATTTTGTATTTATAACCCTGTAATCACCAGACCAAAAGTCTTGTTCCTCCTGCCACCGAACTTCACTAATTCCCACTATATCTAACTTTAACCTACCCATTTCCCTTTTTAAATTTTCTAACCTACCAGCTCGATTAAAGGATCTGACATTCCACGCTCCGATCCGTAGAACGCCAGTTTTCTTTCTCCTGATAACGACGCCCTCTTGAGTAGTCCCCGCCCGGAGATCCGAATGGGGGACTATTTTACCTCCGGAATATTTTACCCAAGAGGACGCCATCATCATTTAATCATACAGTAAAGCTGCATGTCCTCGGGAAAAATTACGGCCGTAGTTTCCCCTTGCTTTCAGCCGTTCGCAGTACCAGCACAGAAAGGCCGTTTTTGTTAATGTTACAAGGCCAGATCAGTCAATCATCCACACTGTTGCCCCTGCAACTACTGAAAAGGCTGCTGCCCCTCTTCAGGAACCACATGTTTGTCTGGCCTCTCAACAGATACCCCTCCGTTGTGGTTGCACCTACGGTACGGCCATCTGTATCGCTGAGGCACGCAAGCCTCCCCACCAACGGCAAGGTCCATGGCTCATGGGGGGGGGGGGGGGTTAAAAAACCTAATAAACATATTACAGCAGATGAAATTTTAAACAGAAGTGTTATTGAAAGTGATGTAAAATTGTATATGGGTATAAAAGCCTGCTCAGGCTCAGTCTCAAATCCCGAGTGGCTGTTGTAGGGTTCTTGTACACCCAAGGTCCGAATAATAGTACAGTGTTACCAATTATTGCGTCCGCACTTTGCAACCTCATTGAGACAACCACGTCAGTGTTTACAAGCTCATTGCAACACAAGTCACCGTCAGTAGGTTCTCATTCCACTATGCTGCGTTCAGCGCTTAGAGCCAGGGCGTTTCGAGAAAGATAAGAGACAAGAGATGCTCTACTTCTTCAATTGATGCCCAAAAAGAAAACACAGTTTAACGAAATTATTGCTGGGGTAGTGCAAAGCTACAAACTTATACATGAGACTCCACTGAGAGAGAGGGATTTGATACCCTCCAGTCGTAGATCATTTCGGTGTATGCGTTTAACTATCCCTTTTCTCTCCTGTACCTCTCTTATGTACAAAACTGGCTCACTCTATCGAGTGGAGAGGAATACTTCACATTCGAATTTACGAACGCCCATCGTTCGTACTTGACTCGGCGTTTGGCCATCTCCGTCAGACAATGCCTTCTCTGACACTTTTAAAGTAACACTTTCCTTCAGGTGGTGAGGAGAGTCTATCGTCTTTTGCTTACAAAGCATGTCCTTGTCACGCTCGAAATAACGTTCTGTTTCGAATTTTGTGAGTTATCGTTACTATTCGAAAAATCTAACAGACTTTCCTGCCTGTATTATATTTTTCCTTCCTCTGCCACGATGATGTTCTAAGTTACAACTAGCCACACAATAGGCCAACTGCAGCCGCACATAGAATACGGAATAAATGAAGTTAAACTAAATAAAACAGTTAATTTTACGTTGGCAAGATTGCACTGAAGTCTGCTGGAAGGAAGATTGGTTAACAGTTAACTTAACCCATCTTCCTTCCAGCAGACTTCAATGCAATCTTGCCAACGTAAAATTCAGCATGGAAAAATCTATACAGTGCCATTGCTGTGACATACAGATGAAACATTTCGTCAGTCTATATGGAAATGACTACTAGTCACCTTTCATTTCCTATTTCTTTCTGGAAAGAAAATGGCAGACAGTGAATTTTTTATAGGAAGTCATTCTCAAACATTTCGTTCATAGCTATCGAGGAGGGGAACTCATATACTCCTCGAGTAACATGTCTCTAAGTATATACAAGAAGGATAATAAAAGGAAAAATACAATACGAAAGTGAACCTTAGGTTTGTTTGATGGTAATGGAAAACAGAGTTTGACATAATAGGTAAAACAGTAACATACAAAACACAACTCAATAGAAGAAACACATCATCAAACAATACCAAAAGTACTCCCGAGGCTCACTCAACATTAATGGAAAACAGCATTGTAAATGAGAAGCAAAACTGTGAAATATGGAATGCAGTGTGAAAGAAAATCCACATCAGCAGTACAATACTAAAAGTATGCCTGAGGTTATCTTGACACTAATGAAATACAGCGTTTGACATAAGAGACAAGACAGTGACATACGTAACACAATATCAACGAAAATCTACATCATGGAAATAGCTATGAAGTGAATGTCAGGATCTCTTAGTAAAGGGTGCCATACAAGAATGACATGACGTCAGTGTAAAATAGGTATACTATGCTCAAAATCTGTGAGGTTAGAGCAACATACAAACAACACTGCAAAAGAAATGTACTTAACTCTAGATTAACTAAAAATAATGTTCAGCGCGAAAACAAGGCAACAGTACGTAAACATATATCTAAAATTAGGTGGAAGTAAATACAATAAGAGTGTCTGATCACGAAAACAATTCACACACAAAAGATATCCATAACATTACCTTCAAGTGCGTCAATAAAATAATATGCGATTGAGAAAAGTAAATAGCAGTAGAATTAACCACAAAATATGAACGTGATGTTCACTTCCTGATGCAGAAGTAATGTGAGAGCACGACACAAATGAAAACTATTGTGGAACTTTTGTTAAAATATTTAAAGGAAATCGGCAATGAAGTGTGCAGCTTAATGGGAAACTCAGTGTGTCATCGAAAGTCAAGACCAAAAGCCAGACTGATGAGCACATACCTCAGTTTGACCTCTTTATTTCAATCGTCACACACAGCACATGACATGGGTGAGTCCAGGACTCCACAGGTGAAAATTATCATCTGAAAGGAACTTAGAGGGCTACCCGAGAGAACCACTGCATTGAAAGGTCTCCATTACAGGACTGCGCCCGCCTCCCATTTCGATAACAGCGCCAGCAACCTCCAGTCTTACTCCTGACTATTCTATATGTCACCCCAGCCGCATTATTCCCAGCAGTTTTCCGTAACGAGAACAGCAACAATTTGTCTTGAGTCATGGCAGCCACTCACCGATGTTGGCGACCAATACAACACCGGGTCAAGTCTGAAAGGAGAGTGGGACCTGGCACTCTGATTGGAGGACGTGTCCCAATTCTATGCATCTGGAGTACGTGACAAGAATAACAATAGGCCTTAAAATTGGATTATTTAGACACCAGATTATACGCATTATCAACTCTTTGTATCACATGAAAACTAATTTTTTTTCTTATATGACAGTTCATGATCTCTGGTGTAGGTGTCACACCTGACAGTTCGTGACCAAATCAGATCATCCAAACACCAAACTGCAGGCGTTATCTTCTGGTAATGCGTGTCAATTATATGTGAGCCATTCTTGAATCAAGGTGGCCCGCTAACATAGTTGTGCGGCATGACTCGCAACTTATTTCTCCTTATTCCGCGGCTTCCGTCGAAAACCACAAGTCCGCAGCATCTCAGCAGTGGACAGAGTGGTGGCCGTGTTTGCTCTTCAGTAGGTCAGTGTGGAGATCGGCATCTTACGTTACTCTTCCCATCGTGGTGCAGCAGTGGGCTGCGAAGTCCAGGGCGAGGCTAACCACTGTGTTGGTGGCCCATGCAGCTGATGATGACAGAGACCAACCGACCAGCTGACGTCTGCATTCTCGGGTCATGCGCGGCAAGTAGAGGGACGGGGTAGTGGCATCAACCGCACAGCGGCGCGTCCGGTCAGCAACCCCCATGCCGGCGGTTCTCTGCTGGGATCCGCGATACTGGTGACGAAACAGGGAGCCGCGAAGCACGGCGACGTCCGGGCCAGGAAGCAACTGCGATATCGGCGATCCGCGGAAGCTATCCCAGCAGTTCCCGCCGCGTCTGACCGTCTCCTTGAGTCTTCAGGCAGCATACAACACATTCATCACTGCCATTAAAACTTATAACTAATGTTATGCTACCACGAAGGCACGTATCTTACTTATTCTCCTTACACTTACAAAAAGTTTGGACGGCGTTACATAGTACATCCAATTCTCTTGCGATAGGTACAAACTACCGAGGGCAGTAAATAGTTAACAACATGGTAGAAAATCCAAAGTGATCCTGGTCGTATGTAAAGCACACCAGTGGCAACAAACAATCAATACCGTCATTGCGCTATAGCGATCGAAATGTTACCGATGATTGTGCCACTAAAGCGGAGTTACTAAATACAGTTTTCCTTAATTCCTTCACGAAAGAAGACGAAGTAAATATTCCAGAATTTGAAACCAGAACAGCTGTTAGCATGAGTGACATAAAAGCAGATATCTTAGGTGCTGCGAAACAACTGAAATCACATAAGAGAGGCAAGTCTTCAGGTCCAGATGGTATACCAATCAGGTTCTTTTCAGAGTATGCAGATACAATAACGCCTTTCTTAACAATCATATACAACCGCTCTTTGACGAAAGGTCTGTTCCTAAAGAGTGGAAAGTAGCACAGGTCACACCAATATTCAAGAAAGGAAATAGGAGTAACCCATTGAATTACAGACCCATATCTGACCATCCCATTTGCAATAGGATTTTGGAGCATATACTGTACTCGAACATAATGAATCACCTTGAAGAACGTGACTTATTGATACATAACCAACATGGATTCAGAAAATATCGTTCATGTGCAACACAGCTAGCTCTTTATTCCCATGAAGTAATGAGTGCTGTCGACAAAGGATCTCAGATCGATTTCATATTCCCAGATTTCCAAAAAGCTTTTGATACCGTTACTCACAAGCGACTATTAATCAAATTGTGTGCATATGGAGTATCGTCTCAGTTGTGTGACTGGATTCGTGATTTCCTCTCAGAGAGGTCACAGTTCGTAGTGATAGACGGTCAATCATCGAGAAGAACAGAAGTGATATCTGGCGTTGCACAAGGTAGTGTCATAGGTCCTCCGCTGTTCCTGATTTATATAAATGATCAAGGTGATAATCTGACCACCCTCCTTAGATTGTATGCAGATGACGCTGTAATTTACCGTATAGTATAATCATCAGACGATCAATTCCAATTACAAAATGATCTAGAAAGAATTTCTGTATAGTATGAAATGTGGCAAGTAGCACTAAACAAAGAAAAGGGCGAGGTCATGCACATGGGTACTAAAGGAACTCCGATAAATTTTAGGTATACGATAAATCGCACAAATCTAAGGGCTGTCAATTCGACTAAATACCTAGGAATTACCATTACGAGCAACTTAAATTGGAAAGACCACATATATAATATTGTGGGGAAGGCGAAACAAAGACTGCGCTTTGTTGGCAGAACACTTAGAAGATGCGACAAATCCACTAAAGAGACAGCCTACATTACACTTGTCCGCCCTGTGCTGGAATATTGCTGCGCGGTATGGGATCCTTACAAGTTAGGATTAACGGAGGACCTCGAAAAGGTGCTAAGAAGGGCAAATCTTTTCGTGTTATCGCGCGATAGGGGTGTGAGTGTCACTGGCATGATACGCGAGTTGGGGTGGCAGTCACTGAAACAAAGGTGGTTTTCTTTGCGGCGAGATCTATTTACGAAATTTCAATCACCAACTTTCACTTCCGGACGCGAAAATATTTTGTTGACACCCAACTATGTAGAGAGAAATGATCATCATAATAAAATAAGAGAAATCAGAGCTCGAACGGAAATATTTAGGTGTTCCTTTCTCCCACCCGCCAATCGAGAACGGAATGATAGAGAAGTAGTATGAAAATGGTTCGATGAATCCACTGCCAGGTACGTAAGTGTGAATTGCAGAGTATCCATGTATATGTAGAAACTGTATAACAAAAGCAAGATAGCGCTTTTCATTTATTAACAATAAATTTGTTCACTCTTTTCACAATCATGTCTACAAACTAACTTAGCTTGGATAGGAATCCAGAGGAGTGAAAAAGATGTGCTAGTGACATTACCTTTATTCTTTGTCCATGTTGCCGAGCATTACACGAAACTAGACACTCATTTCAACATGCAATGCTAAGACTACCCATCTTCGATGGCTATACGGAAGGTAAGTTCCGATCGGTCGCGAAATGGCTACCACTGTGAAAATGAAAAACGTTTTATTTGCAACAGTTAGCTACGGCCTACAACCTGTCCCCTACATAGTCACCGCTCGAACTCCGGCATTTCTCGTAGCGTTGTACCAACTCTCCAATACCCTCCTCATAGAAGGCAGTCGCCTTTGCATTCCGACAATTCTCTACGCTCGTCTACAGCTCATTGTCTGTGCCAGAATGTGCTGTTGATGTGAGCAGAAATGAAAAGCAGGACTAGCCAATTACGTGCTATCTTGTAAGTGCCCAAACACATCCCATCGAGCCGGCCGCGGTGGTCTCGCGGTTCTAGGCGCTCAGTCCGGAACCGCGCGACTGCTACGGTCGCAGGTTCGAATCCTGCCTCGGGCATGGGTGTGTGTGATGTCCTTAGGTTAATTAGGTTTAAGTAGTTCTAAGTTCTAGGGGACTAATGACCACAGCAATTGAGTCCCATAGTGCTCAGAGCCATTTTTGAACATCCCATCGTAAACGCTGCAGAGGTATCTTCATTGCCCCTGCAGAGAGCGGTCTTGAAGTGTCATGAAGAATGAAACACATGACAGTTACGTTATGTGATCTGCACGACATCAAACGAAATCTCTCAGCAGACCCTCATACTTGGCTGGAGACACTGTTTTCTAGGCATCTTTATGTGTTTACTGTGAGCTCAGAATTTAAGAGAGCGACATGGCGCGATCGACGTGGATACCAGCGGCACTACCCAACACATCTGTGCAAAACTTTATCGCATTGTCATAGTCGTTTCCATACCGCGACCGGTCGGAGCTTACTCTCTGAATAGCCCTCTTATTTTCAGGTTCTCCGCTTGTACGCGTCTAGAAAATACAACTATTTACACTAGCATGGGCTACTGCCAAGGCCGCGTTGAAGAGTTCGAAAAAGAGAATGAAAGATTACGTAAACAACCGACACATACCTGGGTGGGTGTGGTCGCGCAAGCGCCACCCAAGCCGCAAACCATAAAGGACACGATGTCGAAAGTTACCAAATGGCCCAACACGGCGGTCTTCCTTGGTCCCATGCCTGGCCAAGACATTAAATATTGCAAGAAATCTTCTCAACAATTGTAAATCCAGTAAAAGATAAAATTAAGATTTATATGATCAAACTTGGAAAAACGTTGTAGATGTAGCAGCAGAGGAGGATAAAGAAAAATTGCTGAATAACCAAAAGTTATGCTATGTGGTTAAATGCGAACCATCAAAGGAAAGAAATCCTCTTGTTATTCTGTATGACATACCCTCTGTAATGTAAGATGAGGAATTTTACGAAACAATAAAAAGACAGAGCTTTGAAGAAATGAAGGACGAGGAGTTCAAAAGGAGCTTCAAGCGGAGATTTAAGACGGGGCCTCGGAAACGTGACGTTGTCCATCACGTTACTGAGGTCACCGGATCTATGTGGAAGAAAGTAATGTCAATGGGCAAGCTCTACATTGGTTTACACGCGGTCAACGTAAGGGAATATCTTGTGGTACCTCGTTGCCATAACTGTGGGGACGTGGACCACATTCTCAGTCACTATACCAGGGGGTCGGCTTGCTCCAAGTGTGGTGAGAAAATCATACAAGAAAAGACTGCAAGGCAGCAGGAGTATGCAATCCATGTAAAAAGCGAGGTAAGAGAACATGTGGTATCACTGGTCGAAATTGCCCTACATATAGGACGCTTGAATAGAGACTAATTTCAAGAATAGATTATGGCTGAAAACATAAATGGGAACAGGATGCCAAAGAGAAAATCCCTGAGGAAAAGGAGGAGGGACGCTATGAGGGAAAGCAAATTCAAAGAATTCTTGAGGTAGCTTTCAGGCATCCAAAAAACACAAATGGTTCACATGGAGATACAGACGGAACTTCCGACGCTGGTTGCCGTTCCCTCCTCCCAAAGTCGGGTATATAGGGCGACAAAAGATCCAGAGTGGCCAAGGAATCCTCAGGTAGTGGCCCAACCAGTGGCCATGCAGTAAAACGAATCGCGCAGAGTGGGACAGTATCCAGTTCAAGAAAACACAATAACAAGCACTAGTGTGCTTCCAGCTTCACAAGAATCCACTCCTGTCAGAATACCGTCTGCAGACACTGTCAGAGTATGTCCGAACATGGGACACGCCATGCAATTGGCAAGGCTGGAGCAACCGACTACCCATACCATGTGGTCCGGGTAGGACATAAATAAGGTAGGGGAGTCACCTACTCGGTGATGGAGACTGTTGACAGAATACAGCTCATGTCGATGAATCTCCCCACCGACTTCGGGGCCCTGCGGGATCTGGTCAAGAAAATGTTGGAGAGACGAGGTGAAAAATTTGATCTTGATGGTATCTACACACAATCAGTCTTGGCAAACGGACGCATTGCTTTCGAATGGCGAAAGAACTGGCCAGATGATCACATACACACATACTTCCCATAACGACAACAATATCTATTGGTCAACTAAACACACACAATAGCAGACTCGTGATGCAGGAGCTGCGCGAGGTGGTGGAGGAGAAGAGACTAGATGTGCTCTGCCTGCAGGAGTCGTACTCCCAAGCTGGGCAGATAGCTTTCGCAGCCGCTACATGGCAACTAGTCAGTAGCGGGGACGACCCGAGAGGGGTGATGATAATAACAAACAAGTCATTGCGGCTAACAATTCTCTCGCAGTTCACAAGCAGTCACTGCAACGTTGTGTCCGCAGCTCGTGGTCGTGCGGTAGCGTTCTCGCTTCCCGCGCCCGGGTTCCCGGGTTCGATTCCCGGCGGGGTCAGGGATTTTCTCTGCCTCGTGATGACTGGGTGTTGTGTGCTGTCCTTAGGTTAGTTAGGTTTAAGTAGTTGTAAGTTCTAGGGGACTGATGACCAATGCAACGTTGTGGAAACGCAATCTCGCGCGGGAGTATTAACTCTCGTTAATATGTACTTCCAGTACGGAGATGATATTAAGCAACATCTGGACCACCTCGCTACAGTAATCACGGCTTTGCGCGGACGCAAAGTGATTGTGACTGCTGATATAAATGCAAAATCCCTCCTATGGTACAGTGACACAAGAGACGCAAATGGAGGAAAGGCAAAAGAAACAATTATGGCCTTGCAACTTGTGGTTGTCAACAAGCCTGGTAACCCTCCCACCTACACAGCTGGATGGGGAAGAGGCACAAACATCGATGTGACACTTGCCACACCTAACGCCGTCAGCTTTGTAAAAAATTGGACGGTAGAAGGCAATACCACCACAAGTGAGCACAGTCTTATTACATTCTCGATAGGTGACAGAGAGCGACACTGGACCATGGGGTAGGAGGTCCGGTTGAACTATACTAGAGGAGACTGGGAACGCCTAGCAAGCGAGTGCGACATTCCTGCAGTACCAGAAGGTGATATAGATGTGGACAAGTATGCCGAAGAGCTGGTAAGTGCGATTACGAGAGCGGTGAAAGCAGCCGTACCTACCAGGAGGAGGGCCATGGTGTCCTCTCCGTCACCATGGTCAGCCGAACTAGAGCATATGCGTCAGTCTATCAGAAGACTAAGGAGGCACTACCAGCGCAGCGTCGTCTGGTGGGAAAGGCAAGGATGGTTGCAACAGTACAGGGAAGCAAAGAAGACATTCCCAAATGAGCTTCGGGCGGTCAGGGTACGAACTTGGGAAAGGTACGTGATAAACCAATTAACTATAGAGCCATGGGAAGTGCCCTACAAACTGGTAAGAGAGAAGATCCGCTCTTCAATGGTGATATCCACAGTCAGACATGGGGACAGGATGACGGAATCCTGGCAGTAAACTGCTGAGGTCCTCCTCCGGTCCCTGCTGCCTGACGACACTGCGGAGGGGAAAACTAAGGATCAGTGCCAAATGAGAAATGACGATCTAGTTAGATACACCAATGAAAGGGCAGTATACCCCTTCTCTGAAGAGGAGGTGGCTGCCCAAATAGAATCAGTAAAGAGAGGGAAAGCCCCTGGGCCAGAAGGCATTGGTGCGGACGCAGTGCAATTCTTAGCCCCTCAGATGGTAACACTACTTACCCAACTACATAACGAGTGCCTCAGGCAGCAAATAATTTCCGAAAATTTGGAAAATTGCAAACTTGAAATCATAAGGAAAGGACCCAAAAAGACACGATCGAAACCAAATCATACAGACCGATTTGTTTATGAAACCTTTTTGGAAAGCTGACAGACTGGCTGCACATCGAGTGCTGTGCGGGATGAGTGGCAGGCAGTAGGGCTTTAGGCCCAGGCGGTCGGCAGCTGACGCAATCTCTCTGGCGACCGAGGTCTGTGACTCAGTCCCTTACAGGTACATAGTAGGCAGCACGGTGAACAACAGTGGCGCCTTTGACCACCTGTGGTGGCCTTCGCTCTTCTCCTGTTTAAGGGAGAAAGAGTGTCTAGTTCCGCTATACGGTTGTCTCAGGAGTTACTGCGATGATCGGGAGGTCTGGCTATCATCTCCTAGCGGGAGAGTTAGAAAAACGATAACTAAGAGATGCCCCCAGGGTTCTGTCTTAGGCCCCTTCTTCTGGGACATCCACAAGGAACCATTATTGGACAGCTTACAGCAGAGCGAAGAGGCGCTAGAGGTGATAGCCCACGCGGACGACCTCCTCCTGTTGGTTGGCGGCCGTAGCCGCGAAGATATGGAGCCAAAGACAGAAAGGGCTATGGAAAAACTACAATTATGGGTCGGAAACACAAAAATGAGTGTTTCACCAAACAAGTAGACCTATCTCCTATTAAAAGTACAACTAGTAAGGAACCCAACAGTGAGAATCGAGGGCTCACCATTCCTCCGGCGACGAGAGGCGCGTTATCTGGGAGTCATCATTGATGAAAGGTGGAACTTTGCAAAGCCCATCGAAACCGTAACCCAAAGAGCCCTACAAGTACTTAAAAACCTCATTTACACTGGTCATAAAAGATTCTATCTTCCCCAGCATTTAACAAAATTATGCCATATCAGCATACTAACATCAATAGTGGGTTACAGCTCGGGAGTCTGGGTGCACAGGCTCACGAGGGTGGTGCCCTCCATGGCAGTGAGAAGGATGCAAAGAAACATGATATCAAGGTCTGTGGGGGCCTGCAGGACATCTCCAGGTGGGGCCCTGTTGGTAATAATGGGTCTCTGTCCACTTGACATTAAAATCAGAGAGCAGGCAGCGTGGTTCTGGGAGAAGAGGGGGAAATCGGGAAAACAGGGGACATTCTGGGCGTTCGGGATGGGGATAAGGGTGTGACCAGGAGAAGAGGTGAAGAGCTGTGGCAGGAGGCATGGGAAGCCGATGACACTGGCCGAAGAACATTCCAATTTCTACCAGATGTGAAAGAACTGTTATGTCTGACAAAGTATGTCAGACATAACCGTGTTGGCTCAAAGTATAACACGGGGATTGTTCCATTTTTTCACTGGTCATGGGCCCTGTCCGACATATCTGTGCAGGTTTGGGAGGAGGGCTACGCCTTCTTGTGACTGTGGTGCCCCGGAGGGTAATCCCGACAATGTGTTTTACGAGTGCCCCCTTTACAATGATGTAGCAGCTGCGATAAGACTCCAACTACCGAACAACGACACGTACACACTCCTGAGACAAGAGGATAGATTTCGCACTCCAACCTGGCTAACGAGGTATCATGAAAAGTTCTTTCGGAAATTCTGTGGGACAATCGTGAGTAGCGAAAAAATAACAAAATGTGTCCCAGTATCCCAATCCCGTATCGCCTGTGGGTGGATAGGTCGACTGCCATTACAGTCGGAATCAGCCACGTGCAGGACTACGGGGAGTGGAGTACAACGATACCGAACTAAGGCAAGCACCGGAATTGACGTAAGTTAGATTTTCTGGCAAGAAGGACTTAGAATTAGGAAACGAATAACAGGAACCTGCAGCGAAATATTCAAGGTATCCTTTGCATGCCCAGTGTCAGGGGAACGCTCATCGGGATTAGCTCCGTGGGCAAGGCCATGCAGTAGGTTTATATATTTGACTGAGACACCAGTGACACTGCAGGCATTGTAGAGGTTTAGTTATTAAGTACACCACTAGAATATGTAGAATAACCTCCATAGTAAATAACTTGCCCATTGTAGCTCCACTGTACCTCACTCGTAAACCTTGTAAAACAGCTGCTAATAATATTGTTTAAACGACCCACTAACTATATAAGGTGGTGGGTAGTATGTATAATATAAAGATCAATTTAAAAAAAGTTGTTTGATTAGTCCAGTACTAAACTACACTCGCAGTGCTTCTGAAGACACTTCTAAATCGATTCACAGCCGATCTGTAGGCCGGCCAATCACATTCCTCCGGAAGAGGGTACCGCGTCGGTGGTGGTGGGGGGCGCGGTCCGGCGTCGAGACCCGGTGGCTATCCAATCTGTCTACGGACGCCGCTGCCTTCAGATCGGGGCGTTCCTGCCGTCTTTTGTCGATTGTGGAATTCCACACTGCACTGCGCTGAAAACCGCTATCCCTGTTTACTAAATTGTTGTGCAGATGTATCTCCACTGCCTCTTAGAAGATCCCCAGAAACCGTTCGCGCTGCACAACTTCTTCTTTTTTCCGAATTCGAAGGTGTATACCTCGATAATGCTATTCTCTGCTAGCGCGGAGTGCTGCCTCTTTCTGCACTACGCATTGTTCTCTCCACTGCAAGAGCAAGAACATCACGCAACAACGAATTGAGGATTTTCTTGGAAGGGCAAGGCACACTTCTTTCCCTTCTTCAATAGTTTTAAGTTAATCACATGGTGTAGACGACGTGACCTCGAGCTTTTCCAGAAATCCTGGCGTTTGGGTAAACAGCGCGTCTCACTCGTAAATGCCTCGAATACACGTCAAATAATTTGTGACAAAATATTTATGTTTCCTAGAGAGTCAGTGAGATAATGGCTCCACGAGCATATCAGCTTCAAATAACACGAAACATATTCAGAGGTCCATAGATACAACCCGTGGAAAAACTGGAAATTTGGCATAAGGTCTTATGGGACCAAACTGCTGAAGTCATCGGTTCCTAAGCTTACACACTACTTAATCTAACTTCAACTAACTTACACTGAGGACAACACACACACCTATGCCCGAGGGAGGACTCTTAACCTCCAACGGGGGGGAGCCGCGCGGACCGTGACAACACAACCTGTGGAGCCGTAATTAACATATACACAGGATCAATGGTTTCTAATTACATAATTTGTACACAAAATGACAGGAGACAAAGAGGTTCTTGGGAACAAGAGAAAAATATACAGTACAATCACCACAATGAGCTGTACAGAATAAACACATAACAGTACAAGATAAACACATAAGTCACCAAAAGAAACTCCAATCGAAAACACCTCAAAACCTAAGCATAGAAACTCACAGATAACTATGAACTAAACAGAACGAATGAAACGTTACCATCAGAGCATCGTTATTTCAAGTTCAGAGAAACATTCACCACACCACTGGACAACGAGTCACTCGCACACTCACACCCCAACGTACTGTCTCATCAACTCATATTTATTAACACGCTCAAAAGTATCCAAAGGACCTGAGTTAGATACACCATAATTTGTATGCAACCGATACAACGCCCTATCCTTCACGTCCTCTATTCTCTTTTCGTTACAGACTTTGGACTATGTAGAATGGTCACTAAGAGAGATCGCTAGAGAACTTTGCTCTGTATGACAAACAGTCCAAATATAAATTAATACCACGATAATGATGATATAAGAAAAGGCGGAATTAGAGATGACATAGTCTTTAACACTCGTAAACTCAAATCTAGTGCAGTGTATATCATACCAAAAATTAAGTTTCATCTTCAAGTAAAATGACGAAAATTTTGCACTCGACCAATAAGAGTTGGCAATTGAAAGGTTGGTTACAGCTCGCATACACAAGCTCTGGAATCTAAGATATTGTTGTCGCGCTTCGCAGCGCACGGATAAATTAGTGGCAGTTTGGAAGCCAGTGTAGAGGTAAACAGCCTGCTGTGGTGCGCACGTGTGTTTGGCGAGGGGTCGTCGCCGAGCTGCCGTACTGCCGTGTCCTCCAGCGGCGACACAGGATTTGGTATTGAGTTTATATCTCTTATAATTTGCAGAGCGCTTATTAATTTAAAGAAAAGGGTTTGTGTATGTGCGTAACAGCAGACGGTAATTTTGATAATGATAGGAGTTGAATTCTTAAGGGAAACCATTGTTAGGCGAATAGATTAAATATTGATTTTTGTCATTGATTTCTTTTGTAATTGCTAGGGAATTGTTTCACTATGTATTTAATTGAGAAGTATTTCAGTCTGTCTCAAGAGTTTGATTAATTTGTGATATTGCTTTAATGCCACTGGAGGCAGATTTACATACGAAGCGATTGTTCAAAGAGCTTATAGCGTTTTGTTAATTGAATGAGAAAGGATCGCTTTCAGAATATAGTTTTTGAAAAAAGGAATTACTTTTTTGGGTTATCATTTATCGAGTTTAGATTTGACCAAACCAATTCTCTTGAATTATTTGTAGATGTAGTAAGCAGCAGCCGCAGCAACAGCAGGAGCCGCCATGCAGAACATGCATTCCACTCAGCATGAATAATAGGTTTTCTTAATGTTTTTGTTAAATAATGGAATGCAGCAGATCAAGCAGTGGCAGCAGAAAGACCAAGTAATTTATTTGTTGCGCACAGGACCAACGAAAAACAAAACAATGTTCAGGCGATCTCTGTAGTAGTAAAGTTAACAAGAGTAAAAGCACGAGATTTTCAGTAGAAAACACGAGATAAGAAGATAGAGCTCGCGACTTTCACCAAGACCCAGTGCACAGCAACTATTCCCCCTGATAAATAAGCACATAAAATCTTAAATATGATCTTAGTCACAAATAACAAATGACGTGGCGCAAGGTTTTGTGTGGGACGGGGGTTAGAACCTCGAATCTAACTGAATGTTAAGTAAGCACAATCAAACGTCATATATGAAATTGCTCAACAGTAGCAAGATAACTGAAACTGAAATGACAAAAAGAAGAAAAAATGCGTCACTGGAATTCGAATCAGGCACCTTTCGCCATTATTTTATAGAAGTGAAAGCATGGTAAGTATTGGTGTGTTTTACCAGTTGCGAGATGTCTGTATGTTTGAATCAGAAATAACGTGACATTTTTGTTCTACGATGACTGGGATTTAAACCCACACGTATCATCATAGCTAACAAAACACAAAGAGACGTTTGCTAACAAATTATTTTTCACCTGTGGCTAGGAGTAGCATGTATGAACCTGAAATAATATGATGAAAGGTTCTGTGTCTAACTGGGAGTCGTCAATGGCACCAATCGCTGTTGTTGACAATGAACAGAGACACGCCAAAAATCATAAATATATTTCATTTATAGTTTAGTGCAAAAACGCTGCAGCTTGAAATGACATGTTGGAAATTTTTGTGCCGGACTATGATTAGACCCTGCACACCGGCTTTTCGTCGATACCTAGAGGAAATATGGATCTTGGGGAAACAACTAAATGATGGAACTGTGTCGTCCTAAAGGGGCAACTTACCGCGACTGGAATGATTTGAATTCGAATGCCACTCTAGCATTAGTATCTTTTACATCTCAATTTCAGATATTATAAAAAAATAAATACCCTCTGACCTTACGCTACGATTCAGTCATTATTAAAATAAAATGTCTGATATAGGAAAGCTTACTGGTGACTGATATTCTACTTGCTACGACATCCGCCTCTGTCATGGCCAACCTACGCCGACTCCCTGGAGTCGGTAGAGAAGGGACATCATGTTTAATGTGGGTTTGGAACCACGGTGCAAACCTATGTCATTCAGCTAGCGTCGCCAGTGGTGAAGAGAGTCTATGTATACGTCTCAAAAATGATTGTTTCAAGTGCGAATGGAACCCAGATCTTATGCATACAAAGCTGCAGTCATTCCAGATAACTACCGATCTACACACATGGCTAGAGCATCATTTTCTGTGACGTAGTGTGCTCCAAACTGGATGAGATATTTGACTCCCTGGAGGTGGGTTACTTACAGCCGGTTCAAAATATTTATTTCCTTATTCAAATCTGGGATTTGGAAGGATGCGGAAGGCAATCGACCGTGAATTTTCAAAGGAAATATCCTCGAATTTGGCTTACTCCAGTAGAGGAAATAATGTAAAACTGAATTGAGGATGAACAGACTGGCATTTGAACCACCGCACATTACATTCATAAAAATAAAATAATGTTTGGCACTAACAAAAAGTATCTGAAGCTAAGATCTCTGTGAGTCCGCAGAATGTATTTGATGAATCTGCTGTCATTCCAGGAGTGTGTCCATCGCAGTTGGCATCTGCTGCTAATAACTGAGACGGCTTACGACCCCCAAGTCGCCAGATATGGAAAGCGACCAAGGAAACTGCATCAGATATTACTATTGGATGGGAAAGCACGTCTACACCCTGCTAATACCACCAAAGCACGTAGCCGGAACTTGGCTGTAAGCAATTCCTACCGCGTTTATTCTAGCGCCATCAAATGTTTACCTTCCTTACCCTTTATCGGATAAACATCTAGAAAATTTCACTGTTGGCGCAAATGATCATTAAATTTGTATTGTTAGCATCACTGTGTCTGAACCAGGAGCTTCCTTCAGACGGCGAGTCCAAGAAATCTGCATGAACATTATTTAACTGTCGTAGTTAACGTGAGACAACATTTAGCCGATGATTAATTATTGTCTTTTGCATTTCTGTGATAATCAATGAATGAACGAGAAGCGCTATATAAATATACACTTTTCTGTTACAAATGAATTACAACTTACCGTGATCATCTTACGACTAAAGTTGTAAAATATATTACTTACTTTTGACCTCAATATGGGCTCTGCCTACGTGAAGTCTTGTGTCCTACCGAAAAAGCATTTCGGAACTACCACGAAAATATGTAGATCTGGCTGTGAGTATAGAACCAAAAATGAAACCGAATTACGAAATTATGTTATGCCATACATAAATGAATCAAATAGTATATTCTCAAAACTTTACAAATTACGTCAGCACGAGCAGAAAAATGTAAGGTTTAACAAGGACGCAACGACGCAGTTTCTTTAGACCGAGGAGTACTAACTCAAGATTTCGAGAAGACTGAAGACGAAGAAATTAAGATTTCCTTATTGATTTTCCAATTGGAAGTCCAGTAATAGAACAGGCAAAATGCTAACATTCTGTAGATCTCCAGTGCGCGTAAAACTTGACGTTATGTCATGCTCCTCTTGACGAACCGACCACATTACCACTTAGCTAGCGAACTGGTGTTGCCATAGTGTTTCATAACACAGATAATTAGCTAAGGGAAGTATGTGATCACCTATAGATTCTACGTGAAAGGAACTTCCTGGAAACAAATAATATTTTTGGTTACCAAGTATTACGCTACAGTGGGAATCATTTAGATTATTTGTTCGAAATATCAAGAAAATATCGAGTGAATTTAGTAGGATATTTTGAAGCCATTCCAGGAAGTAAATGGAATGTTACGTAGTTGACAAACTTATTCTACAGTGTTGCCAATGCCCATTAGACCAGTGGCGGGAAGAATACTTTAGCTCAGCTGGTAGATTTCTTGAACTGTCTACCACTTGCGAAGCTCGCACTTAGAAGGGTCGGTGGCGCCGGCTGCGACCACGTTGACAGGTAGCAGAAATATCTAAAATACAGACCAGTATGTTTTGTTCGCATTTATGTAGCTATGATTTGCGTCTAAAGCGGATATGGATCAACTCTCGAATTTTGTAAAAATGGCTCAAATGGCTCTGAGCACTATGGGACTCAACATCTTAGGTCATAAGTCCCCTAGAACTTAGAACTACTTAAACCTAACTAACCTAAGGACATCACACACACCCATGCCCGAGGCAGGATTCGAACCTGCGACCGTAGCAGTCCCGCGGTTCCGGACTGCAGCGCCAGAACCGCTAGACCACCGCGGCCTCGAATTTTGTAATTAGTACTACTTCACCGGAAATATTCACCCCTTTCAGTGTTAACATAACCCCCGATGTTCATTCTACAGTTGCATTGTAGAGCTCAACAATGGTCTATTTTGAGGAAGATAGCCAAAAAGACCGAACGAAACAGTGTACTTAGCGCAGTAAATTAAAGACGTCAGCTCCTACAGAAATAATACGATTCAATCTGGTTTTAACAAATTTAATGTCGTCATAGCAGTAACGTGATACGCAGGACGGGGTCATTAATTTCGATAGCGTGTTGCTTTCTCAAGACAGATGCTCTGAAGCCGAAGTGATTAGCCGAAATAAGTTTCAGGTGCATAAATTCCACAAGAACTTCATGTTGCTTTTTCAGGCATGGAATTACACTTGCAGTTTCCTGAGACTATGTCATAGCTAAGTTTTCCGACGAAATTGCAGGATGCTATTTGGTGGTCATGTGAGGACTGGAAGCTGTAGCACAAATTTTGAACTTATATGAAGGTAATAAAACTGCTACAGAGGTAATGTGGTATAGAACTAATGAAAGAAGAGGGAAAGAAGAACAGACTTTAACGTCACATCGACAGCACATTCGTTACAGATCAAGCAGAAGCTCGTGTTATGGAAGGATTGGGAAGGACATCAGTCGTGACGTTTTCGAAGGAACTACACAGGCATTTGCCTAGAGCGATATGGGGAAATCACTAGAACTTATGACTTATTTACCTTCATTCCTTGGATGAAGGCTAGACTGGCGAGCATTATCTAAAGGACTTCATTTTGTACCAAAGCTGAGGGAGTTGGTCCGGCTTTGCCGATAAATTGTGGCTATAACGGCACAATTGCGTTGCTTAGAGGTATCGAATGTTGCATCACACCAGGACTGTGATGAGAATAATAGATCTCGGGTGACCGACTCAAATGTCTAAAACTACTTCAAGAGATCTTATGTGAAAGAGATTTAGCATTTGCTGGCAGTGTTGGTGCCATTTAAACAGAGGCATTCTTGTTGACACAATGAATTAGTTGAATCTCGAAATATGTAATTTACTTCATCAACCTCGTATCTTTTAAGATTATTCTCACGCCGATTTTGCACTATTTCACTCAAGAGTGATGTTCCTAATCTCCATGTCCATTATTTTTTTCTTGTTTTGTCCTGTCCTTTCACCGTCCCGAATTTCTGTCTCATGTGAAAACTGAATCTCTTTGTGGAGCGATGGTGAGGCGTTTACATTCAAATTTAAGCAAGCCATTGGTTCTCTCGTTCTGATTCGGCGTTCGGCCATCTCCCTCACGCAGTGACCTCTTTCTCACTTCCAAAATAACATCCTCTTTCAGGTTGTGGAGAGAGATTTTCATTAATGTCTGTCGTCTTTCTCTTGCAAAGCACGTTTTTTTCACGCTCGCAATAACGTTCTATTTCGGGGTGGGTAGTTTTCCGTTACCATTTGAAAATCCAAGTCTACGATCCCACTCGTAATGTATTTTTCCTTCCTCTGCTGCAAAAATGCCTTAATTTTCAACTAGCCACACAATCACCCAGCTGAGGTTGTACATGGAATGCGGAACGAAGGAACTTAAGCGAAAGATCAATAGGAATGTACTGATTGCTGCCAAAAAGTCATTTAATGACAAAATAATATATAATGCAGAGAATAAAAGCAAAGCAGTCTGGGGTGTTATAAAAAAGTAAACGGGGAGAGGCAAACAAGTGCAGAATAACATACTGCTAATGGAAGGGATAAGGTAATAAATGATCCTCAACACTTACCAAACTATGTAAACGAGCATTTTTCAAGTATTGCAGAGAAGGTAGATCAAAATCCCCAAAAATAAATATAACACCTGTAAATAATTTTGCACTAAATACAATGATGTTACTTCCAACCACAGAAAATGAGGTCAATAAAACTGTTCAAAAAGTAAAAAATAAAATGTCATTAGGCTTGATGAAGTATCAATGTGTGTACTGAAACAATGCAAATGAATTATACAAGGCCCCTTAACAAATATAATAAATGAATCATTCACATCAGGGACATTTCCAGAGCTGTTAAAACAGGGGCCGGCCGAAGTGGCCGTGCGGTTAAAGGCGCTGCAGTCTGGAACCGCAAGACCGCTACGGTCGCAGGTTCGAATCCTGCCTCGGGCATGGGTGTTTGTGATGTCCTTAGGTTAGTTAGGTTTAACTAGTTCTAAGTTCTAGGGGACTAATGACCTCAGCAGTTGAGTCCCATAGTGCTCAGAGCCATTTTTTTGTTAAAACAGGCAAAAGTTGTACTTTTGCTTAAGAAAGGTAATGCTGAAGACATAGAAAATTACCAGCCCATTTCCCTGCTGTCAGGATTCTCAAAAATAATAGAATCAATTATGAAAGACAGATTAATGAATTACCTGAATAAATACAATCTTTTAAGCGAATCACAGTTTTGTTTCCAAAGAAGCAAAAATACGGAGTCAGCCATAGTAGAAATCACAGAAGTTGTACTTGATGGTCGTGATAAAGATGAGTGTGTCACAGGCATACTTTTGGATCTTTCTAAGGCGTTTGATACAGTCGACCACAAGATAATATTAAATAAATTAGAAGCATTAGGAATAACAGGGGTAGGTAATGACTGGTCGCGATCTTACCTAACAGATAGGGTACAAAGAGTGGAGAACACATACTTCAAATAGAGCTAAACATTTAGTAAAACACTTACCAGAATCAATATACATTAATATAGGGGTTCTGCAAGGTAGCATATTAGGACCTATACTGTTCCTGAAATACATCAATGACTGTCCCAGTAGTGTTACTCATGGTGAAAATATTCTCTTCGCTGATGACAGCAATGTTATAGTCACTGAGAAAACAAGATAACTCCTTACCAAGAACGCAAATGAAACTCTCAAGGAAGTTTATGATTCGTCAATAAGCAATAAAGTTACACTGAACATAAAGAAAACTAATGCCACGAATTTCAGTTTGAAGAGGAAAATGACAATGTCAAATTAAATGTAGATGGAACGTCTACAGACTGTGTAACAAATGAAAAATTTCTAGTAATGAATACTGATTCTCAGTTGTAGTGGTGAGAACACACAAAGGTACTTGCAAACAGAATGTCATCAGCATGTTATGTCATTAGAATCCTGTCATCAATGTGTAACATGCACTGTCTTTTAGTTACATACTATTCATATTTACACTCAGTTCTTAATTATGGCATTCTTTTTTGGGGAACAAACGCAAAAAATATGAACACAATTTTCAAAGTACAGGACAGAGCCAAAAGAATAATAACCAAAAATACCAGTCGAGCTCATTGTAAATATCTGTTCAAAACACTGGGGATTTTAGCTGCTCCATGTGAATACATTGACCAGTCAGTTGTACACATCAAATATAACATTGGTAATTACTGCACAAAAAGCTCTGCCCATGACCATGCAACAAGAGATAGATCCAACTTACATTTACCAAGAAAAAATGAACAGAAAACTCAAAACAGCATTTTCTACCAAAAATAAAACTGTACAATAAAGTACCAAAAGAGATTAAGGAAATTGCAAAAGTACACTTATTTTAAAAGGCAGCTAAAAAGTACCTGTTGTGCAATATATTTTATATATTGAAGGATTACTTAGATAAAAGAGAGATGGGATTTGATAAAAAAATGTTATACAAATAAATAATAATAATAATGATTATAAAACATCCAACATTTCACAAAACACCTTCACTTTATGGTTTTTTCCTTCTTTTTTTCTTTCTAGAAATACTTACGCCCAAGCTGTGCACAGCACAATACTAACACCTCTTCCTCTTTCTGAGCTCAGCATCTCACTCATTATGGAGGGATGCTGACTTAGTTTTTCAGAATAACAAACGGGAAGTTACGGTACAGAATATGGACCACAGTTCACCAGTTTGTGTGTGTGTGTGTGTGTGTGTGTGTGTGGGTGTGTATAGTGAGTGAAGTATTATTAAATAATGTGTGTATAGTGTGTGCAGTGGCTGATAGTGAGATATGAATGAACAGTGTGGCATTATATTATTTAATAAGTTATTTGTAAAAAAACTAGTGCATACCAGGAGTAAATCTAATGATTGTCTCTAACTATAAGTCTGTAAATATATGTGTATACGAATTAGCTTATTTTAAATTGATCCAAACTTGTAAATACTTTAACATGTCCTATATCCTTGTAAAAATAGATTTACAGATGAATAAAGATACCACTACTACTACACTACGGTCGCAGGTTCGAATCCTGTCTCGGGCATGGATGTGTGTGATGTCCTTAGGTTAGTTAGGTTTAAGTAATTCTAAGTCTACGGGACTGATGACCTCAGATGTTAAGTCGCATAGTGCCTAGAGTCATTTTCTTGAGTGTGGGAAAATCATTTGAGGTTATTTTAAGAAGCATGACGGTCATTTTGGAAGCAGCTATCTTGGATGTCACTAACAGTTTCCAAATGAAAAAGAGGTCAAGTGATACATCAGATAGACTAACACATGAGGAAAATAATATTGTCGAGCGCCTCTGTACTTTGCGTAGTTTCGTGAAATTTCCGAGTCAGTAGCTTTGAATCCTTGTCAATTATCTTCAATTTGGCTTTCATATAATAATTTCGTCCTTGAATTTCGCAAGAAACCTCTTCAATGCTGGTTGAGACAACACTCCTCTTTTTACACACCTATGGCTGGTACGTGACCTCTCGGGGATATTTTCGTTTACATTTGGTCTTGGGTTTGCTCTTTTACCATCACAGAGCAGTGACGGACTGGATGCACATCACCAATAGGCACACTGAGCATCCTCGCTGCATTACGTGTGTATTACCTGAAAAAGGAAACCAATCATCTACTCATGGTACGTATTTACGTCTGAATAACAGGGGGTGGAGGTGGTAACAGTATCCACTCACAGTAAAGATCTTAAAAAGGTTTCTTAGCGTGCCATGGCAACCACATATCTTCATACAAATTCGTCACAAATTTGGAGAAATGTCCAAGGGAAGATTTCACCTACATATATTAAAGCAATTTTACTTGACATCATTACTGAAACCTACCCAACTCTTGCTAATAATTATAGAAACAACCAGACTCCTTCAGCTTTTTGCGAAGTGTGTAGTGTTGAAGTGAATATGGCACACACATAGAATGCAGAATAATGATTACCATTTGGGTGAGAAACAAAACTCATATATCATCGCGAGAATCACTACAGATACGAAAATGTTCCAACAGGTTTTACGCTCATGTTCGAAACTTTTCACTTTTCCCTGACGCTAAATATACTGCTTTTGCCTGTCTTGTGGGTCATTTGAAATTTTTTCTTGCCTAATTCAAAGGCACTGGTATACAGTACTTTATGGTATTTTCGTCATTTTAACGTTGGAGGCAAATCTCATCTAGGAGCCCGACATGGGCCATCAGTGCAAAGTTACGCTATATGATCAAAAGTATCCAAACACCTGGCTGAAAATAACTAACAAGTTCGTGGGGCCCTCCATCGGTAATGGTGGAATTCAACATGGCGTGGCCCCCCTTACCCTTGATGACAGCTTCCACTCTTTCAAGCATACGTTCAGTCAGGTGCTGGAAGGTTTCTTGGGGAATGGCAGCCCATTCCTCATGGAGCGCTGCACTGAGGAGAGGTGTCGATGTCGGTCACTGAGGCCTGGCACGAAGTCGGCGCTTCTAAACATCCCAAACGTGTTCTATATGATTCGGGTCAGGACTCTGTTCAGGACAGTACATTACAGGGATGTTACTGTCATGTAGCCACTCCGCCAAAGGCCGTGCATTATGAACAAGTGATCAATCATGTTGAAAGATGCAATCGCCATTCCCGAATTGCTCTTCAACAGTGGGGAGCAAGAAGGTGCTTAAAACATCAGTATAGGCTGGTGCTGTGATAGAGCCACGCAAAACAACAAGGGGTGCTATCCTCCTCCATGAAAAACACGACCACACCATAACTCCACCGCCTCCGAATTTTGTTGTTGCCACTACACACGCTGGCAGATGACCTTCATCGGGCATCACCATAGCCCACATCCTGCCGTAAGATTGCCACATTGTGTACCGTTATTCCTCGCTCCATACAACGTTTTTCTACTTTTCAATCGTCCAATGTTTACGCTCCTTACACCAAACGAGGCATCGTTTGGCATTTACCGGCGTGATGTGTGGCTTATGAGCAGCCGCTGTACCATGAAATCCAAGTTTTCTCATCTCCTGCCTAACTGTCATAGTACTTGCAGTTGATTCTGATGCAGCCTGGAATTCCTGTGTGACGGTTTGGATAGATGTCTGCCTATTACACATTATGATCCTCTTCAACTGTTGGTAGTCTCTTGTCAGTCAATAGACGAGGTCGGCCTGTACGCTTTTGTGCTGTACGTGTCGATTCAATTTTCCACTTCACTATTACATTGGGAACAGGGGACCTAGGAACATTTAGGAGTGTGGAAATCTCACGTACAGACGTAGAACAAGTAACACCCAATCACCTGACCACGCTGGAAGTCCGTGAGTTCCGCGGAGCGCCCCATTCTGCTCTCTCACGATGTTTAATGACTACTGAGCTCGCTGATATGGAGTACCTGTCAGTAGGTGGCAGCACAATGTTTTTGGGGTTGTCCGGATACTTTTGATCACATAGTGTATCCATACGTGATTCTCTACCTACGTTGAAATAGATTTAATACAAACAACTGTTTCGAGACTACAGTTACAGTAAGCGATGAAAATGGTATGTCTTTCACATTTAGTTTCACTGTGCATACACTTCACTTACCAACAATTTAGACAAATCACGTTCATTTAAAATACATTTGGTCACATCACTCATACTATTAACATAAATATCACATGCTAATTATCCTTTAATACGCATGAAGTTATAGGACAAAACATACAGGACGATGCTATGATGATGTTAAAGACTTTCAGGGATGAAGGAGGAGGGTCAATGTGTCAGTTTTCGATAAGGGACCATAGGCCGGAAACGATCGAATCGAAAGGTACAAGCGAAAATCTACTCAAGTTCCACCTTAGCCTCGCGCAGCGCTCAGAATAAGGGGCGCAACTTTCGGAACCCTTATCATCACGTACAGAGTTACTGCCGAATTCTCCCCAGAATTATTAGGTATGAAAGGCAGTCGAATGAAAACTGAACTCCGGCCATAACGGTACCATGGAACGGTTCCACTAAAACTTAATCACCACACACCTTAAAACGTTTATCCCACTGGGAGACGAGACAATTAATTCTTGTTTCGCAGAACGCGGTCAGCCACTGGCGTTTGCACAACCACACCCACTCCTGGACTTCCTCATCCGACTGAAACCGAGAACGTCTTTTTTCAGGTCGCCTAAGACGTGAAAGTCACACGGTGTAAGATCTAGGCTGTAATGAGGATGTTCTGATGTTTCCCAACCAAATCATTGAAGTGTAGCTTCGTCCAGTTGAGAGTGTGGGGTCAGGTGTTATCGTGTAACAAGATGATTCCCCCCGATGGCATTCCGACAGCCCGAGGGCAAATAGCAAAACTAACGGTGGAAACATCCCACATGTCCTCCTCCAAAGAAAGACGAAGCTCTTAACACAAGTTCCGGTAAGATCATGATGACGTTGTTATTCGACTACAGGGGCCCTCTGCTCGTCGAATACCTCGAGCTTGGAACCACAAGCAATGCGCACAGTTATGAAGTCACTTTGCAGAAACTGCGACGCGGCATCAAGTCAAAACGCCAAGGAATTCCGTCTCACGGTATCAACCTGTTGCTCGATAACGGTAACGCCCACGCAACAATCGTACGAAGGCTACGATTCAGCGATTTAATGAGAAAACAGTATAACAACCGCCGTACGGCCCGGATCTTTCACCGTGTGATTTTCACATCATTGGCGACTTGAGGAAAGACATGCGCGGACGTCGGTTAGAGCCAGACGGCCAAGTGAAAGAATGGACTCATTTTTTGATTCGTCAGCGGCCGACCGCTTTCTAAGAAACAGGAACTGATCGCCTCGTCTTCCAGTTGGATCCCCCGTGTCGTTTGAACAGAGGCGCAGGCAACGAGAATTCCTGCTAGAAAACTCTCTTCAGTCTCATACACAAGACTATCCACAAGAAGAAATCAAGTGGGGCGAGATCAGGTCAACGTTCTGGTCAAGAGACAGGACTCTATTTTGGAACCAGATCAGCTGACGAATAAAAATTGGTATATGGTCCAGGAAACTGGGTAGTATATCTCTGAGTAACACTGTGGACGCTGGTGCGTTTAAGCGGGGAGGAAGAAGAAACAGGCCTAGTATGTAATCATTGACTTTGCCTAACCCTACGTTAACTGATACCCTGTGTTGATGGTTCTTCTCAGTTATAGCTTGGGATTCTAATCAGCCAAAAACATGACTATTACGAATATTTGACATTCCATCCGTGGTGAAACAGGCTTCATCCGCGAAAGGTAAGTACGCGGCAAAGTGGGGTTCGACTGTAAGACGCTGCTGAAACCATTGGCTGAACACGACACGAGGTGCGGTGTCAACAGGAGTTACAGGATGCATGTTCTGTGCGTGGTAGGAGTGTAGCTGCATTTCCTGTAGCACTCGTCACACAATTCTCTGCGAAGCAGGAGCCTCATCCAGTTGAGCAAGCACTGCACTCGTAAGTCCGTGTACTTCGTAGTCCTCCTCAGTCTTTGTATTGTGATACCACTTGCCCTGTTTCACTTAATCGTTGGAACAGTCTTGGGATCATGGTGTGAGTCGGATGTCTTTTACGCGAATATCTGGTCCTTTCCACTTCTCTGCTGTTTTCATTTGCTTCCCCATACACGAAAATCATGTCTGCAAGTTTATTCACCCGCTACAACTCCATTTGGCTTGGGCTGATCTACGTCATTACTTCAAAACACAAACTACAGTCTACTACAATATAGACATTTTACACCAGGATTGCTCATGTCAGCACACAATATATCATCTCCATAGGATTAGTGGCGTTATTATCACAATACCTACACCTAAGTGCTCGTCAGGATTGCCTACCCTAAAGTCTTAGCAACTACACTACCAGTATATATATTACACTGTCAGATATATCGGAACGATTTTCACTTAAAGCCCCTCACCACAAATAGGTCCGTTTACCCAACTCCATCATCCATGAAAGTTTGTAACATTGTCACAGAATCACCCTGCACATGCTGTTTCATTTCTCTAAATTACTTTAAAAAAGAACTTCAACAAAAATCACAAATCACAGAGAAAATGTGCTGCAATAGAAAGTTGATATCAGTTCATGTTGTTTAAAATAATAGTTTCATATCAATGGAAAATATATATGACGTTGTTTGCCTTTTTTCTAATTAATTAATTCCTTGGTTAATATGAATATTTTGACTGTCTGTCTCGCAAAAGCGCGATACAGTTTTCAAGAAGAAAAGTAGGAAGATGAACATAGTTATATGCCAACATCGTTGACGTCAATCTGTTGTGGAATTACAGAACATGATTTATGGTAAAGCATCATGACGTATTTGGAAAACGAAAATCTCCATTATAAAGATGAACATGGATTCCTCAGGGATCTTGGAGAAGCTCAGCACTATTTGTTCCTTCCTCCATGAGATCCATAGCGCTCTAGACAACGGCCCTCAGGTAGATGCCGCTTTCCTTGGCTTCAGGAATTCATTTGCAACCGGCCAGAACTGCCGTTTATCGCAAAAAATTACAAGCTTACATTGTACTGGACCAGATTTATGACTCGATTCAAGTCTTCCTTGGAGACAGATATCAACACGTCGCTCTTAACAAAACAAAATCAACAAATGTAAATCTAACTTTCGGAGTATCTTCAGAAGTTTGATAGGACCATTATTGTTTACAATAGCTATATTTTATGTAGTTGAAAGCGGCGGAAGCCCTTAAGACTGTTCGCAGAAGACGGTAGCAACGCCAGAAGAGAGTTCAGATTTCCAGAATGACCTGCAGAGGATTGATGAATGTTGCTAGTTCTGGCAGTTGACCCTGAACGTAAATAAATGATATATATTGGTCATACATAAGGAAAGAAATCCACTACAGCACTGATGAAAAATTGCTAAAAACTGTCTGTTTTAACTTATCTAGGAGAAACTATCCAGAGCGGCCTTAGGTGGAATGACCACATAAAACAGTTGTAGGAGAAGCAGATGCTGGATTGCCACTCAAAGGAAGAATCTTAAGAAAATTTAACTTATACATGAAAGACGAGGCTTACAAGGCGCTTGCTCAACCGATTATTGAGTGTTGTTGACCAGTTTGGTACCATAACCAGGTATCACAGACGCAAGAGATAGCGAAGGTTCGAACGAAGGGTGGTATGTTTTGTCAAGAGTTCGTTTAGTCGGCGCGAAAGCTTTACAGAGATGCTCAACGAATTGCAGTTGCAGATCTACATCTACATGATCACTCCGCAACTCACACCGAAGTGCCTGGCAGAGGGTTCATCGAACCACAATCATACTATCTCTCTACCATTCCACTCCCGAACAGCGAGCGGGAAAAGTAAACACCTAAACCTTTCTGTTCGAGATCGGATTTCTCTTATTTTATTTTGATGATCATTCCTACCTTTGTAGGTTGGGCTCAACAAAATATTTTCGCATTCGGAAGAGAAAGTTGGTGACTGAAATTTCGTAAATAGATCTCGCCCCGACGAAAAACGCCTTTGCTTTAATGACTTCCATCCCAACTCGCGTATCGTATCTGCCACACTCTCACCCCTATTACGTGATAATACAAAACAAGCTGCCCTCTTTTGCACCCTGTCGATGTCCTCCGTCAATCCCACCTGGTAAGGATCCCACACCGTGCAGCAATATTCTAACAGAGGACGAACGAGTGTAGTGTAAGCTGAATCTTTAGTAGACTTGTTGCATCTTCTAAGTGTCCTGCCAATGAAACGCAACCTTTGGCTCGCCTTCCCCACAATATTATCTATGTGGTCTTTCCAACTGAAGTTGTTCGTAATTTTAACACCCAGGTACTTAGTTGAATTGACAGCCTTGAGAATTGTACTATTTATCGAGTAATCGAATTCCAACGGATTTCTTTTGGAACTCATGTGTATCACCTCACACTTTTCGTTATTTAGCGTCAACTGCCACCTGCCACACCATACAGCAATCTTTTCTAAATCGCTTTGCAACTGATACTGGTCTTCGTATGACCTTACTAGACGGTAAATTACACCATCATCTGCGAACAACCTAAGAGAACTGCTCAGATTGTCACCCAGGTCATTTATATAGATCAGGAACAGCAGAGGTCCCAGGACGCTTCCGTGGGGAACACCTGATATCACTTCAGTTTTATTCGATGATTTGCCGTCTATTACTACGAACTGCGACCTTCCTGACAGTAAATCACGAATCCAGTGGCACAACTTAGACGATACCCCATAGGCCCGCAGCTTGATCAGAAGTCGCTTGTGAGGAATGGTGTCAAAAGCTTTCCGGAAATCTAGAAATACGGAATGAACTTGAGATCCCCTGTCCATAGCGGCCATTACTTCGTGCGAATAAAGAGCTAGCTGCGTTGCACAAGAACGATGTTTTCTGAAACCATGCTGATTGCGTATCGATAGATGGTTCCCTTCGAGGTGATTCATAATGTTTGAATACAGTATATGCTCCAAAACTCTACTGCAAACCGACGTCAATGATATAGGTCTGTAGTTCGATGGATTACTCCTACTACCCTACTTAAACACTGGTGCGATCTGCGCATTTTTCCAATCTGTAGGTACAGATCTATCGGTGAGCGAGCAGTTGTATAGGATTGCTAAGTAGGGAGCTATTGTATCAGCGTAATCTGAAAGGAACCTAATCGGTATACAATCTGGACCTGAAGAGTTGCCCGTATCAAGCGATTTGTGTTTCTTCGCAACCCCTAAGGTATCTACTTCTAAGAAACTCATGCTAGCAGCTGTTCGTGTTTCAAATTCTGGAATATTCCATTCGTCTTCCCTGGTGAAGGAATTTCGGAAAACTACGTTCAGTAACCCCCCTTTAGCGGCACAGTCGTCGGTAACAGTGCCATCGGCACTGCGCAGCGAAGGTATTGACTGCGTCTTGCCGCTTGTGTACTTTACATACGACCAGAATTTCTTTGGATTTTCTACCAAATTTCGAGACAATGTTTCGTTGTGGAGCCTATTAAAGACATCTCGCATTGAAGTCCGTGTCAAATTTCTGCGCGTCTGTAAATTTTAGTCAGTCTTCGGGATTTCGCGTTCTTCTGCAACTTCGCATGCTTTTTCCGTTGCCTCTGCAACAGCGTTCGGACCTGTTTTGTGTACCATGGGGGATCAGTTCCATCTCTTACCAATTTATGAGGTATAAATCTCTCAATTGCTGTTGCTACTATATCTTTGAATTTGAGCCACATCTCGTCTACATTTGCATAGTCTGTGCGGAAGGAATGGAGATTGTCTCTTAGGAAGGCTTCTAGTGACACTTTATCCGCTTTTTTAAATAAAATTATTTTGCGATTGTTTCTGGTGGATATGGAAGAAACGGTATTAAGCCTAGATACAACGACCTTGTGATCACTAATCCCTGTATCAGTCATGAGGCTCTTTATTTGCTCTGGATTGTTTGTGGCTAAGAGGTCAAGTGTGTTTTCGCAACCATTTAAAATTCGCGTGGGTTCGTGGACTAACTGCTCGAAATAATTTTCGGAGAATGCATTTAGGACAATGTCGGAAGATGTTTTCTGCCTACCACCGGTTTTGAACAAGTATTTTTGCCAACCTATCGAGGGAAGGTTTAAGTCCCCACCAACTATAACCGTATGAGTGGGGTATTTATTTGTTACGAGACTCAAATTTTCTCTGAACTGTTCAGCAACTATATCATCGGAGTCTGGGGGTCGGTAGAAGGAGCCCATTATTAACTTAGTTCGGCTGTTAAGTATAACCTCCACCCATACCAATACACACGGAGTATCTACTTCGATTTCACTACAAGATAAACCACTACCGACAGACACAAACACACCACCACCAATTCTGCCTAATATATCTTTCCTGAACACCGTCTGAGACTTCGTAAAAATTTCTGCAGAACTCATTTCAGGCTTTAGCCAGCTTTCTGTACCTATAACGATTTCAGCTTCTGTGCTTTCTATTAGCGCTTGAAGCTCAGGGACGTTCCCAGCACAACTACAACAATTTACAACTACAATTCAAATGGCTTGGTTCAAATGGCTCTGAGCACTATGGGACTTAACATCTATGGTCATCAGTCCCCTAGAACTTAGAACTACTTAAACCTAACGAACGTAAGGACATCACACAACTACAATTCCGACTTTTCCTTGATCCAAGCACGTCCTGTATTTACCATGCACCCTTTGAGATTGTAGCCCACCCCGTAATTTCCCGAGGCCTTCTAACCTAATAAACCGCCCAGTCCACGCCACACAGCCTCCGCTTCCTGTGTAGCCGCCAACTGAGTGTAGTGAAATCCTGACCTATTCAGCGGAACCCGAAACCCAACCACCCTATGGCGCAAGTCAAGGAATCTGCAGCCAACACGGTCGCAAAACCGTCTGAGCCTCTGATTCAGACCCTCCACCCGGCTCTGCACCAAAGTTCCGCAGTCCGTTCTGTCAACGATGCTGCAGATGGTGAGCTCTGCCTTCATCTCGTAAGCAAGACCGGCAGCCTTCACCAAATCAGATAGCCGCTGGAATCCAGAGAGAATTTCCTCAGATCCAAAGCGACACACGTCATTAGTGCCGACATGTGCCACCACCTGCAGCTGGCTGCACCCTGTGCTCTTCATGGCATCCGGAAGGACCCTTTCCACATCAGGAATGACTCCACCCGGAATGCACACGGAGTGCACACTGGATTTCTTCCTCCCCTTAGCCGCCATATCCCTAAGGGGCCCCATTACGCGCCTAACATTGGAGCTCCCAACTACCAATAAGCCCACCTTCTGCGATTGCCCGGACCTTGAAGGCTGAGAATCATCCTCTGAAACAGGGCAGGCAGCTGCATCTGGCTCAGCCAGAGACAGTACCTGAAACAAGGACTGAAAGGTCGGACCCTGTGCACCACCGAGAGGTTTACTACTGAAATTTCGAGAGGGAATTGTATGGTAAGAGTCAGACAACATATTACTTCCTCTCACATATATCTCACGAAATGACCACTACGACAAATCAGAGCTAATACAGAGGCTTACCGATAATCATTCTTCCCAATTGCTATACGCAGGTCGAACAGGGAAGGGGTGAATAGTTAATAGTACCAGAAGCACCCTCCGCCACACGCCGTTAAATGGCTAACGAAATACGATGCCGATATAGATGTAGAATCGATATCAATAACGTCTGTGAGATACAGCATTGTAGGATTAATGCCTACACTGTAAAAAAGGCGGCTGCATTATCGTCGCTCTCTGCCAGACGGTTGGGGGTATAGGAAACAAGCTGCACAGTGCACTGGTCAATACGCCGGTCATGAAACTATTCGTTATGTGCAGTAACAGACCTGTTATGTCGACTCGGCTATTCTCTTGGTTTTTCTTGTTGTGTACTATCCAAACTCTGTGTCTGGCAAGTGACGGCTTTCGTCTCTATTGGTGTTCTCCATACAGTGCTCTGATCACTGTCTTAAGGCTGTTCACCTGCGAGGCCTGTGTTCACGCACATAGTGTTAGCAGATCCGCTTCATACGCTCCTGAATCGGAACTCTGAGTGTGCCTTCTAGCGCTCTAGTAAAATGGAGATGAGGACCTTGCTCCCGTTGTAGTAAATACATCGATATATTGAGTGAAAAATTTCTACAGACACTAATCAAGCAGAAGGCAACATCGTCATTGACGTTTACCTGCATTTCCAATGCTAATGAAAGCTGGGCCATCTGTCTGCATCGGTTTCTTCATTACTAGATAAGCAACATTTCGGATTCCGTATATCAAAAGTGTCTTTTTATTGTCATCAAGCAGTCAGCTATACCATGCAGTTCGTAAGTTGCCACTGTCGGTCGAACTTATTAGTCTTCCTTTTGAACAATTCTTCTGTGATTTGTTGACCGACTATTCCGGTAAACACTCGTTGTGGCTGCATGACTCCAGTTTACTCTAGGTCCAAAGAAGTCTGGTGAAACTTGGGCGGTTTGGGGTGTAGATTTGCAATGCCTCTCAGAAAACTAATTTTCTGTGCAATGGCCGGAGTGGCCGAGAGGTTCTAGACGCTACAGTCTGGAACCTCGGGGCCGGCCGAAGTGGCCGAGCGGTTAAAGGCGCTATAGTCTGGAACCGCACGACCGCTACGGTCGCAGGTTCGAATCCTGCCTCGGGCATGGCTGTGTGTGATGTCCTTAGGTTAGTTAGGTTTAAGTAGTTCTAAGTTCTAGGGGACTTATGACCACAGCAGTTGAGTCCCATAGTGCTCAGAGCCATTTGAACCATTTTTTTTGGAACCTCGGGACCGCTACGGTCGCCGGTTCGAATCCTGCATCGGGCATGGATGTGTGTGATGTCCTTAGGTTAGTTAGGTTTAAGTAGTTCTAAGTTCTATGGGACTGATGACCCCAGAAGTTACGTCCCATAGTGCTCAGAGCCATTTAAACCATTTTTCTGTGCAATGCTTGCAAAACATCGAAAGCCAAGTGACTAATCAGTAACCTACTAGTCAAAAATGCTCCCAGTATGGAGGTTACAACTAAAACATTCTAAATGTCAGACCTAACCCTTAGAGATATTTTTAAAATTGCTCAGTAATTTGAAATAGCATCCTCAGTGAAGCAAGCGTTTAGTGATTAGTTTTGTAAGGGGGCAAAATTTTGTCACTATACACTTAATGTTCCTGTAGATTAATATTTACATTATATCATATTTACGATGCAAAATCGGATTAATCATTTCATTGTGTGTTGCTGGCTAGCACTACATACTAACCATCTATGTGACTGCATGGAGGAGGAGGAGGAGATTAGTGTTCAACGTCCCGTCGACAACGAGGTCATTAGAGACGGGGCACAAGCTCGGATTAGGGAAGGATGGGGAAGGAAATCGGCCGTGCCCTTTCGAAGGAACCATCCCGGCATTTGCCTGAAGTGATCTAGGGAAATCACGGAAAACCTAAATCAGGATGGCCGGACACGGGATTGAACCGTCGTCCTCCCGAATGCGAGTCCAGTGTGCTAACCACTGCGCCACCTCGCTCGGTGATACTGCATGTCTGAGAGTTATTTGCGGCTGGGCACTAACAGAAAGAGCCAAATTCCCACGAATTCCTCAGAAGCCTGTATCAAATGAGAATGGTCTGGAAAGCATCTGTGGTGGCTGACATTTATTCCTGCCAAAAGAGACCAGTGCGTGACGGCGGTGGTTTACGATGCTAGAGCCGCAGATTTCCCATACCTTGAACACAGTGGGCGCGAGTTTCTCTGACGAGATGGAAATATTTCAGAATAACCTTTTAGGAGAAAGATCATCGGGGTTGGAAAACTGTGAAAGAACATTGTTTTAGTGTGAAGAAATGCGCGGGGACACAAATGATACTCGCGAGCCGACCTGTGTGGAGTGTCCTCATGAGCAGCGCCAAAGCATACCTCCAGCCGGAACAAGTAGAAACGCATTAATAAAGGAAAATGGTGCCTTCCACAAATTCTTCTGAGAGGAGTGTGTGTTTCAGATAATTGACTGGCACATTCATAACCCATGTATTGGGAGATAATGTTTTTGTAGCGGCCGTTGAGGTTTGTCGCCTGAATAGCAAACATTGAAGAGAGGTCGAGCTCGTAGCGGCGTATAGTGAGAGGATAGAGGCTTCCCTGCCAGGAGCGATCGAGAGCACCTGCCTCTGGAGATCGCTAGAATGTTCTTCACTAGTGATAGTCATAGAGGAGCAGCTGTCGGTCAAATTTTAAGAAGTGTTATTTGACATGGACTGCGTGTGAGTCCTTTCCCTCTGACAGAATGATTATTACGTTTACTGGGGTGACGATTCTTTAGCTCTTTGAAGAGCATGTGACACACTGAAGTGATTCTTTATGGGAGAATACTTGATTGGAATTTCTGTTCGTGGCTAGTGTGCAAACAGAAATATTGCCTCTTGTTCAGTCTTGTGCTGAGGTACTTTCAGACCTAAGAGACTGCGGACGGATTATTGCATCCATTGAGAAGGCAGAGAATTGCAGGTACGCCACGTACATCATCTGCACAGTGGCCAATGCCCAAACGAGGAGATCATCGGTGCAGTACAACTGCTGTTCGTGCTTCAGTAAGTGATACGAGCACTCCAATTTGGTGGACAGGGAAACAGTCGCAGTAAATGTATTAAGTTCCATTTGCTTGTCCACTGAGCTTTTCTCTGGAAGTGCAATTAGGGGTGATGTTTCTCACCGCTAATCGCTGTCAAGCAACTTTACGTCCACCTAATAATGGGAGGAAACGGTCTAAAGTCAAACATATGTTCTCCCGATCTCGAAATTACATGTTGGGTAAATTTCGATATTGTGTATTTCATATTTGTACGACTTTTGAATTCTACATGCTTTTTTTCTTTTTCTTTTTTTTTAGAATAAACTAGTTACAGTATCCCACTCTAATTCATTCGCGTAGCGTCCTGATAAGAATTATTTGTTTGATGTTTTAAACTGAAGTGAAGTAAAACCACAACAAGACTCTTTGTTTTACGAAAATCCCTAGTTGTAGATTGCCAATGTCTGTGTCAGTTTAATCATTTCTTGGGTTAAGAGAATTCCACTGGGGAGACAACATTAGGCAGGCACATATACACTGCCATATGTTATACACGCAGGGGTTTACAATTAGAAGCTGCACAAAGGGCAGAAAGCCAATCAGCGTGCATCTAACGACATTTTGATGTCATTGTCTTCTGTTTCACCACCGATTGTCAGCCCACCAAGTACAGGCAACAAAACACTTATATCAGTAACTAGAAAACAGTGCTTCTCATAATCGGTACACACTCAGCAAAGTGAGCTTAGAGTACGCAGCCGGTCTTGTCTTATATATACGGCAGTAGATAGAGGCCGGCAATCCACACTGTTGCTTTGCACAGCTGTTTAGAGTCCTGGAAATCGTCTTCAGACTACCGTCGCCAGCACGATGCCCTTATCGTGACCCAATATGTTGTACCTGCCAAAGAAAAGGGCAAGTGGTTATCGCCTGTATGGGCCGTCAAACAGCTCTGCAGCGATCTCATGCCCATTCAGCGCAATGATACCCATATCCACAACGTCGGAAGGATGTCCGCTATGTTTATGATCAATTCAGTCATCGACAACATCGAGGTGGAGTTCCAGGTCAATATAGGTGTAATCGCATCTCTGATCAACTCCGAGGCATACCACTACTTGCGTCCACTGCAGCCGCAGCAGTAAATACAGATCAACAATTATTAAAATACTCCATTAAAAACCAGCTGTCATTAGCAGCTAAACATAAAAATGTAGTTCGACATTTAACATACATGGTTGTTATTTCAAAATTGACTACTAACAAATTTGGACTGAATGCATTTCTTTCTTTCGTTTTAACACAAATGATTATATCAATCTAATACCAACTTCTATAACATTTAAAGACTTCGATCAGTTATGTGAAGAGTTTAAGGACGATTTTCTTCCCTCTCTCTGTTGCGCTAAGGAGCTCACAGTTCACGATATCCCTTAAGCGTGGGGTGCAACACCATATATGTCGTGCCCTTCCGACACCATTACAGATGAGCAACATCGTTATTAAGGAGCTTGACCCCTTGCAATACCTAGGAGTCATAATGCCAGTTTCCACTAGAGGTCGTCATTGAAAAGGCAAACGCTTCTCTACATATTTCTGGCTATGGCACCTATTAACGCCCAATCAAATATAGGTGTGTAGCCAATCCGTATCAGGAAAAACTGTTAGCTACATCAGCAGGTAGTCAGTTCTCTAAAATGCACTCAGTTGGCACTTATTTACAGTTACCAGTGGAAACAACAAATAAAGGGGGCACTGGTGCTTAAAATCCCTTGAGGCTTATAACAATATTATAGGTTTACATTTTATGCAATTCGTGTCACTGTATATTTCAACAATACTTACAGATGCTCATCCAGGACATACCCGAGTGCATGAACTACCTGGACTACACTGTCGTAACAGCAACAACACGGGCGCCACATGTAGCAAACCTGCAAACCCAATGCGATAGTCAGATATCAAGTGGCCGTGCTGCCAGCTGAATAAATCCAATTTCGTCCAAACTAGCATTACTTGTGTAGGCTTTGTTTTAAACAAAAACGGATTTAAACCTATGCGCGGGCAAGTCGATGCCGTACTTCATCTTCTTGCCCTAAGAAGTCTTAAGGAGCTGGAATTTTGTGACACTTCAGTCACATATCGTTAAGCGACATCGCTTCATTTTGTTTCACGGTTTCGTGGATATTTTATAGACAGCACTAGACTTGAGTGCTTTTGAGGAAGGCTTTACGCTTCCCACACCAAGAAGGTGTGCTCTTGGCGTTGTCTCACGGTCCTGTTGTCGCCAGAAGGCAGTCAGTGAAGCCATTGGGAGAGGCGAGCCTCCCCAGGGAGGAAAGCTATTTTCATCAAAGTGAGGCTATGGCCTACTTTATGGTTTTATGCGTAGAGGTAGCAAATGGCCTAACTGAGGGCAGGGCATGCTGTGCTGCCCCCGCCATGCCCAGAGAATATATGTGTAGAGCAATTTTTCCCTTTGTGCAGGAACACAAAAGGTGTAGATGATGTGGCCCTGCCCAGTCAGCATGAGTAAGACTGCTGCTTTTTCTCCTAAATTTTGGACATACAATCGAACTGAGTCGTCCCGCCACTATGCCGGGTGTTATAAGGTCAGCGAAGTTAGAAGAAACTGCTATACGCAGTACAAACTTTGATTTCGTTTATTTGTATTTTGTATGAAAAGAGTGGGATGTTTCTGCAGCACTCCCCTATATTTTTTTTCACGAAATAAGCGATAGTCTGGTCCAGCACATTCGCAACAATACTGAGTCATCCTCTCCATGCCGAGACGTTTGAAGGTAGAGAGTTGAAGATAGAGATATAAGATTCTTGGAATACTTGTTCTATCTGCCGGGCATTTGTCTCATGGCCGCCGTATGGTGCTGATGGGTGCAGACTTTGCTGATCCTGGGATATGTAAATTTCATACTCTGTAGTAATGCGACCTGTATTTGAGCAAGTCGCTGTTCGCTTGATCTTGCATGCAACTTGAGTTGTCCACTTGATTTTAATTTGTGATTTTCGTCTCATTAACGTTAACACTTAGAACGGAATATCCGCCTGAGAGGCAGATATCATTTACGTTTGTTCCGCTGGAGGCGCTGATAATCATCCCACTGAAGTGGCCGGCTACTAGAGTCTCAGTGTCTCGTCAAGCCATATTACCCAGCATACCGTGCGTCCATTCGAGACCCACGCCGCCTTACAGGCGGATGTTCCAGGTAAGAGCAAATATTTGGCCGCCGCTCAGACTGATATTCTAAACTCGCACTATTTTGTCCATCTGCCTCACAGGCGGATATTCCATGTTATTATTTAGGTTCTTAGACGTTTCATTTTTCGTCCTTTGACTACGTTCAATGCTTAAGCGATGTTTTTCGACTATGTGGGGTGAATTATTTAGCTCAGAAGAAAACGACTATCAAATCAATTAGTTTCAAATGCAGTTTTAAATTATTCCATTGTGTTCCTTTTCTTTATGTAGAATCATAATTGTTACCTTTCATCCGGCCGGAGTGACCGAGCGGTTCTAGGCGCTACAGTCTGGAACTGCGCGACCGCTACGGTCACAGGTTCGAATCCAGCCTTGGGAATGGATGTGTGTGATGTCCTTAGGTTAGTTAGGTTTAAGTAGTTCAGTAGATAAGTTAAGTCCCATAGTGCACAGAGCCATTTGAACCATTTTTTTTGTTACCTTTAAAAATATTTTCTGCACGATTTAGCCTCTTTTCACAGTCATTTAATTACGATATTTTTCGCTTTAGTGTTTATTCTCGATTTTTATTTCATTTTATGGAAACAGGTAGGTAGACCTATGTGTTTACAACTCTTTCTGTCACTACATTCAGTAAGAAAGTTTTAGCATGAATATTTCATTACTCAGTCTGTTTGTTTTAGAGACTGCAATGGCTGGAAAAATACCAACTAATATGAGATGACGGAAGCGATGTTTTCTGAAGACTCTGATTCTGAAATTTATTCCGATGACTCCTGTGTTCTCGACGAAAGCGATATATCGACATCAGAACATGACAGTAACTCAGAAATATCTGAAAACGAACTAGATCAGGATATTTTTCAGGAAGAGAATGTGGTCAATCCGAGTGAAGCTGATCAGCAGCTTTCGACAGTGACTGTAAGCAATCCCAGTTATCACGGTCATGTGCCACCTACAAAATGCACAGAATGTGGCCCTCTAAAGTCACCTTTGGCTCACAACTCTTCTACTGGCTCACATCAGGACTACCAAAGTGACTCTGTTCGTTATTTTCAAGGTAAAATAAACTGTTTTACTTGGAGTTCCGTGCCTCAGTGTGCTTCTAACTCTAGATCAGCCCAAAACATGATAGAATTCGACTGTCAAAATCCATTGGTCCAGCTCTCACTTTACAGAATAACCAACCCCAATTGAATTATGGCGCTTGTTTTTTACTGATCATACCATAAAAGAAATTGTTCTCAGAATTAATGACAAACTGGAAGTAATCCAATAGAAGTTTCTTATAAAAATACAAACTTTACAGAGATGAGTGCACTTCTGAGAGTTCTGGTGTTTTTCTGCATCTTCAAATCATCTCGAGAATCTTTCAAATCACTCTTTTGTATGGGACCCACTGGACGACCCATATTTAGGTGCAAAATGTCCGAGAAGCGTTGTCACATTTTACTGAGACGGCTGACATTTGATGACAGCTCTACACTTTCAGCTCTTTCAAGAAACTGGCCCAGCAGCTGCAATAAGTGGTATTTGTCAAGCACTGACGAAGAACTTTCAAATTAATTATGTCACTGGGAAATTTTCATGCTTGATGAAGCGTTAGTACTATTTAGAGGCAGAGTCGTTTCAAAATGCATATGTCTCAAAAGCCTCCTAAGTATTGCATTAAAATCGTTGCACTTACTGATGATAGAAACAGCTACCTGGCTGATGCCTACATAGATATAGGACAGGGCCATCATGAACGTACGCTAACTGCAGATTAGAAGAAGTACCAAAAATCCACTCGGGCGCTCATCAGACTTACATGAAGTCTGAAAGATAGCCACAGGAACATAAACTGTGATAACTGGTTCACTTCCGTAGAAGCTGCTAAATGGATACGAAAGAATGATATGACAATCCAGAACTTACTGAATCACCTCAACGTACAATGCCACAAATCTCTGCCAAAGTACCCAACATTACCATGGAACTGAGAAATCTGAAAAGTACCGCTGTTGCAGAAAAAAGTTCTTCGAAATCGAGTTGGTCTACTGATGCAAATACGACCTTATCACTAAGTGCAAATACAACGAAGAGTGATAAGCTTCAAGGACGAAACAGTTGCCGTTATTGTCCTTACCAGAAAAACAGGATGACAACTTACAAGGTCCTCAACTGCCATATTCCAAACTTCTTGCAGTGTTCCAAGAAATTGTATAATGTTTGCGTTATGAAACAGTGCACAACTGATACAACGAAGTATATTTACTATTTTTAGTTATTGAGAATTTGGTTGAACTACAATATCTGTGATAACAAGCTTTCATACATTGTTTCCTTACCAACAATGCATTTGTAATATGTCTGTACAGATAGATCTGATTTCATTTATTGTAATTTCTTAAGATTTTCAAGTTGCAAAAAAGTTGTTTCACCATATTTTATTCTCTATAATACTGATCTAAGCGATTTGAAGCCAACGAATGTTCTCACAACATTGTCAACATGCATCAATGTACAATATTGAGAAAAGTATGTTTTAGATTACTGTATTTTCTTCTTAAAATATCTGAAATGTCCTTAAATGTCTGAATTTCTGCTCTTCATTCACTGTCAATCATTAAATCAATGAAAATAAGAAAACTGAACAATAAAACTCATAAAATATTGATCTGTGCCTCACAGGCCAATATTCCAACTACCGATCCGCCTTTCAGGTGGATGTTCCCCACAACGCTCAGCAAAACCAAGTTCCTGGCTAAGCGTTAAATCTGCTAGATGCCCACATAAGGGTAGCTTGTTGTGTTTCCTCCTTGAGTCTTCCATACAATTTGGTACATGCACACAATGTAAGCTTCGTTTTTGTGCAAAGTGTACCAAGATTTTTATAAAACCTTGCTGCCTGTTAAATACTGGTGTATTCTATACAATAATTACAGCAGGGAAAAATCTGTGGAACTCTGACTTCATTTAGACTGCAAGATCCTTTAGATAGTCCTGCAGATATTTCATGATCAGGATCTTACTTTTCGCTTGTCTTGTTATTCTGCAGTTAGGACAGCAGAGAGAGACATTTCTTATGGAGCAAAAGTTTTATAGGCACCGGTTTTGTCCCATTTTGATACATTCACATTAACCAGCAGCTGCTGCATATGATCGTGCAGTGCATTTGGGGGATTTTACTGGGCAGAATTACATTATCTGTGAAGAATTTGTATTACGTGTGAAGATATTTTTATGCCTGATAAGTGGCTCCGCCCCTAGCATTAACGATGGAGCACACAAGCTGGTTATCCTTATGAAGCGTTATAGTGGCAAAGCAACTACTCACGATGCACCCAACCGCCCATAGATTAATATGGGCGGTTGGGTGCATCGTGAGTAGTTGCTTTTCCTGAAATGTATTTAAAAAACGTTCACTGGAATTAAAGATTTTCGTTAGACTAGCTACATATTTGGCCATTAGAGCAAATCTACATTTGACAATGTTATTCAGTGTAAGAAACTCTTCCTCTCCAACTACCGTATCAACCATATATACGGAGATATCTCTGCTGACATCGGTTGCCAAACCATTGTGCTGTACAGTCGAAAGCTAACCACATACAGAAATTTGCCCTTATGCAGGATATGTCAATTTCGTGTATTGGCATGTAGGGACATTCACGTTATGCTAGGCGGTTCATTAATTTGGTCTTCTGATTCCTAAGTTTGTCTTTATAAATGGGGCTCCCTTTTATCTTATGTTTATTCATGGGTTCTTAGTAGCTTTTGGTAAATATATTGAATAAAGTTTATAAACTTAAAAGGTTTTTAACACGGCTAATCCTTCTCCTATATTTAATTTTCACATGGATGCACATCTAGACCCAACAGCTTATTCAACATTTTGCTTTCCGCTTTTTAATCTTGTATAATTCTATTTTTCTGGGGTTTTTATTTCTATCGTTGAAGTAACGGGCCTAGTTAACGGTTTACGGTTGTCAGAGGGTCGATCCCCTGATGTATGTTACATATGCTCCTTACATCACATATTAACCATATCCATTACGTTAACTATGGTTCTTTTTGCCATAGTGTCTCATCCCCTACACCATTCGTCCCAATGATCTGGTGCCTTTTGTTTGTTGACGACTTCCCCTCTTCATGGTGTTGGATTATGTGACAATTTTCCTTGGGGCGTCCCATGTCCTTATCTATGTGACAGTACTGTAAGGAGTTTTATTTAGATTTACTTTTATTAGCTGCCCTTTATAAGTTTTAAAAAGCAAATTGTAAGATAGTTTTCTTTCCTATGCAGAACAAACTGAAGATACTGCTTGAACGCTGCAGAAGTGGCCGTTAATAAATCATCACTTAACAGCAGTTTGCAGTTCATTCAACTTCACCGTAAGTTTCAACGGCTGTTGCTGCCCATATTATAAAGTTGTACGCGACGTTATAATTGACATTTTCACTTAATCACTTCGTCGACTTGACTTTGATTTGTAACCTTCTGTTAGTTTCTCTGAAATTTTCGAGTTACTTGCTTTTCTACTGCGTAGTATGAGGGACTGATACCAGTACTTCAGTAACACTGCTGTAAATTAAATAAATATTTATCTAGTAATTTTGAGGAAATATGTGCTTTTAGCACGTTTATGGGTCACTGAAGGTGAATGAAAACAGCAAATGCATTTTTGTTCACATGTCTCATCTTTAAAGGGTTTAATCAAATCTGTATTTGTATTACGATATAAAAAGTGCTTCTGGCTAATATTAGCTTTCCGATTTGCCCCCACTCCCCTCAAAAAATAGAACTGTGTGCTAGTGTGAATATACATACAACCTACATATAACATACAACAGAAGATTCATACCTTTAGAGAGGTATCCGGTGATTTCTCCAAGTCATGTTAGAGTTCAGGAAAGTGTCCGACAGGTGAATTTCTCACCTTTTGACAAAATCAAAAACTGAACAATTTGCATATCAGTCAGCGTCTCTTAGCTGAATTTCAAGGGTAGGGAGACTTGTCTCTGACTCACATTATTGCCTGTGATGAAACGTGGGTGATTCCTTAGAGCCCTGAATCAACAGAAGCAAGGAGAAAGCGGAGAAAGAAGATTGAGCGAAGTTTTGTGAAAGCCAAGTGGCTTATTGCATATCGAATTTTTGCACTTACGTGGAGCAGAGCTGCTAGGAAGTACTTGAACTTCCACTCAGACGTATCTCCCACCTACTTTCATGTCTTTGGTCCCCTCTACGAAGCTCTGGGAAGCCGAAAATCCAACAAGGATGCCGGTGTTGAGGCCTATGTGTGCAACTGGTAGCAGAAGCAACCAAGTAGTCTCTGTGAGGACGAGATATCAAACATACTTTTTCGCTGGGAAAACGTGTTTCGAAATCAAGGGCTAAGTAGAAAATTGACCTGCTCTTACACTTCTTATTCTCTAATTAAAATAGTATTAAAAGACGTCTCGCAGGTATTTGATTCAGCTTCGTAACCACTGGGTCAACACATGCATCACTATCGTTCTAACATGCCATATTACGTACAGCAGTATTAAAAATCTATTTCCTTCGAACTATTCTTTCCAATATTTTCGAATTCACGCGTGTATTATTATTTCTACGTCGATGCGACCTACTGACACCTGATCTTATGTTTTCATGTGTGTTTCTGACTGAACTTGCCGTGATAATGATCATTTCAGTCACACGAGAGAAGGTGCTATGTGAATGCAATCCCACATACTGCAAGTGCTCTGTTCTACAAGTTCTTCCCATTTCTATTAATTCGGGCTACTTTTCCCAGATTTCCACGAGCGTCTTCCTAAAGCAGCGCTTCTGCAGCAGGGCGTTTGTGATGCGACCGCAGGGAGGATATGCAAATGTAGCCCCACCGTTATGGGATTATCGCGGCCAGAGGACAGGCGCTGCACCTGATGCTTGACATTAGCCGCGCCGCACCCTTGTTGTCGTCTCGGCTTATCCCAGCCACGCGTGCTACCCACTCACTCTGCCACCTCGTACTCGTTACAGTCGCCAGGTTATCCAGATTCTCTACTCGTCATATCTCTTTGTATTCCAGACTGACAGAAAGCACTCATCTAAGTTTTATTTATGACACAGGTTTAAGCGGACAAGCTATATTGACTCGGTATTAAGAAAATCACAAGTCTGCATAATCTCTCGTATTACTTAGTTGTTGTTAACTGATAACCGAAGCTACATAAATCAATGTACTAAATTTGTAGAAATCTAATGTCATAGTGTCAAAGTTCCAACGAAATTTAAGCTCATTTCTGATGGTTTCGCTTTCCTCGAGACAATTTAAAATAACCGAGACCCTGCGACCGCATGTTCAAATGCATTCATTTAGATCAGCAGAAAAATATTTGGAGACTTTTTGTTATGTGCTTGACGATAACTAAAAAGCGCCGTACTGAATCCATCCATTAATAGAGAGAAAACTTAAGGAAAAACTCGTCAAAAATCATTCTAATATATATATATATACTACTGGAAATGGAAAAAAGAACACATTGACACCGGTGTGTCAGACCCACCATACTTGCTCCGGACACTGCGAGAGGGCTGTACAAGCAATGATCACACGCACGGCACAGCGGACACACCAGGAACCGCGGTGTTGGCCGTCGAATGGCGCTAGCTGCGCAGCATTTGTGCACCGCCGCCGTCAGTGTCAACCAGTTTGCCGTGGCATACGGAGCTCCATCGCAGTCTTTAACACTGGTAGCAAGCCGCGACAGCGTGGACGTGAACCGTATGTGCAGTTGACGGACTTTGAGCGAGGGCGTATAGTGGGAATGCGGGAGGCCGGGTGGACGTACCGCCGAATTGCTCAACACGTGGGGCGTGAGGTCTCCACAGTACATCGATGTTGTCGCCAGTGGTCGGCGGAAGGTGCACGTGCCCGTCGACCTGGGACCGGACCGCAGCGACGCACGGATGCACGCCAAGACCGTAGGATCCTACGCAGTGCCGTAGGGGACCACACCGCCACTTCCCAGCAAATTAGGGACACTGTTGCTCCTGGGGTATCGGCGAGGACCATTCGCAACCGTCTCCATGAAGCTGGGTTACGGTCCCGCACACCGTTAGGCCGTCTTCCGCTCACGCCCCAACATCGTGCAGCCCGCCTCCAGTGGTGTCGCGACAGGCGTGAATGGAGGGACGAATGGAGACGTGTCGTCTTCAGCGATGAGAGTCGCTTCTGCCTTGGTGCCAATGATGGTCGTATGCGTGTTTGGCGCCGTGCAGGTGAGCGCCACAATCAGGACTGCATACGACCGAGGCACACAGGGCCAACACCCGGCATCATGGTGTGGGGAGCGATCTCCTACACTGGCCGTACACCACTGGTGATCGTCGAGGTGACACTGAATAGTGCACGGTACATCCAAACCGTCATCGAACCCATCGTTCTACCATTCCTAGACCGGCAAGGGAACTTGCTGTTCCAACAGGACAATGCACGTCCGCATGTATCCCGTGCCACCCAACGTGTTCTAGAAGGTGTAAGTCAACTACCCTGGCCAGCAAGATCTCCGGATCTGTCCCCCATTGAGCATGTTTGGGACTGGATGAAGCGTCGTCTCACGCGGTCTGCACGTCCAGCACGAACGCTGGTCTAACTGAGGCGCCAGGTGGAAATGGCATGGCAAGCCGTTCCACAGGACTACATCCAGCATCTCTACGATCGTCTCCATGGGAGAATAGCAGCCTGCATTGCTGCGAAAGGTGGATATACACTGTACTAGTGCCGACATTGTGCATGCTCTGTTGCCTGTGTCTATGTGCCTGTGGTTCTGTCAGTGTGATCATGTGATGTATCTGACCCCACGAATGTGTCAATAAAGTTTCCCCTTCCTGGGACAATGAATTCACGGTGTTCTTATTTCAATTTCCAGGAGTGTGTATATATATATATATAACTGTAGCTTATAGCCCTTCCCCGTCCTACCCCACCTCCCCGTCTTACCCCACCTTCCAATAGGGGAAGGCGGGGCAATACGGGGAAGTGGGGTAAGACGGGGAAGGGCTATAAGCTACAGTTAGAGTGCTGCCATCTGTGGATGGCTACGTCAGCATCATCAATACACAGGTCCCAGTGTGTTGACATTGCTCAACCTTACTTTCTCGGTGGTTTCTGTGAGCTTTGCAAGGTACGTACAATTGTTATACTGATTTGCAATGTTTTGCACCTTTCGAGGTCCTAAAACATGTGTTTCGTGAACATTTCTCCAGACTGTATATATTGCACTGAATAGTACGTCTTATTAACAGTAAACTGCTGTGTCAGTAGTCAATATTCACTAAATGGTGTTCATGCAGGCGTAACATAACCTGACAGCATGGTAAGGGGCAAGACGGAGTGGGGCAATATGGGGAGCTTCCCCGTCTTACCCCTACTACTTGTCCAACCATTACGTTCTTATCGTCTCATGTGTTTACCTCGCTGCGGGTTTTGAACACGTACATTATACGTTGAATACAATCGTAAATAGAATGGTATTCATTATTCCAACGTTTCCTAATTAATTAAAAAGTATGCCTTAGGCTATATGGTGAATAAAAATACACAAAACGTGCAAAGTAAGTTTTCTGGCTATGCTTTAACGACTGACTATTGGAAATATGGTATTTACTATATAATATAGATTACCGGGAATGATCTGACTCAATAGTACGTTCCACGTGTTTTATTTCAGATGGTTCACAAGTATCGGAGACAAACATCTTGGCAACATTGGTCATTGGAGTCAATGGAAGGCGCTGTAAATGCTGTTATAGAAGGTCATATGGGTTCTTTCAGGTCTGCTCGACAGTTCAACGTGCCACAGACAACGATTGAACGACATGTGCCACAGAAACGTGCTAATGTTGGCTATAGAGTTGTGAAAAGATAAGGACCAATTACTAGTCTGTTTACCCCAGAACAAGAGGAAGAACTTAAAGACTACTTAACACAGATGGAAGGACAGTATTTTGGCCTAACACTTAAAGAACTTAGTGAACTTGCTTCTCAGCTAGCTGCACGAAACAACATCAAACATCCATTTAATACTGCAGCCAAATCTGCTGGAAGCCGGCCGGAGTTGCAGAGCGGTTCTAGGCGCTACAGTCTAGAACCGCGCGACCGCTACGGTCGCAGGTTCCAATCCTGCCTCGGGCATGGATGTGTGTGATGTCCTTAGGTTAGTTAAGTTTAAGTAGTTCTGAGTTCTAGGGGACTGATGACCTCAGAAGTTAAGTCCCATACTGCTCAGAGCCATTTGAACCATTTCTGCTGGAAGAGATTGGTTAAATGGGTTTCTTGCACGAAATCCTACATTAACAATACGAAAACCAGAGGCCACATCAATCACAAGAGCAATGGGGTTTAATCGAGTTGCTGTAGATCGGTTTTTCGACCTGTTAGAAAGTCAATTAGACACATTCAAGTTTACGGGAGACAGAATTTTCAATTGGGGTGAGACTGGTTTAACAGTCATTCCAAAAGATCACACAAATGTGGTTGCTTTGAAAGGGCGCAGACAGGTGGGAGCAGTTACTTCATCAGAAAGAGGCCAGACTGTGGCTGCAGAAATCTGTGTTTCAGCGTCGGGGTGCTACCTACCACCTACGTTAATTTATCCTCGAAAACGAATGCAACAAGCGTTTGAGACTGGCCTGACCCCTGGTGCCTGGGCAGAAGTCCAAGAAACTAGTTGGATGACGAAAGAACTATTTTTGACTTGGTTTAAGAAGTTTATTGCATTTACTGGAGCGTCAAAGGAAAGACCAATACTTCTCATATTGGACGGCCACAAAACGCCCACCAAGAATTTAGAACTGATGGATGTGACCCGCGAAAATGGGATTGTCTTGCTGTGTTTGCCACCACACTGCTCACACCGTTTTCAACCACGGAACGTGGCATTTGTGAAACCTCTCAGTAAATTTTACGAAGATGAAGTAAGATCGTGGCTTCGCACCCATCCTGGAAAAGTTGTTACGATGCATCAGATCGCACGTTTATTCGGCAAAGCCTCCATTCATTCAGCTACAATGTCCACAGTAGTGAACGGGTTTCGGAAAACAGGCATTTGGCCTGTACACAGAAATGTGTTTCAAGAAAGTGATTACCTTCCCTGTTCAACTACAGACATTGATCAAGCTCACACATCTGAAGTTACAGAAACGGAAGACCAAATATCAGAGACGTTGTCAAGACGTAAAACACCTGAACAATTAACAACTGACGCTCAAGCCTCTGTTTCGTCTAACTTTCAGGTTACCAGCCCTGAAATGTTGTTAGCTATTCCAAAGGTGGATAAAAAAACCATAATCAAACCATCTAACAAGTGTGGAAAACCCGTTGTTTTAACCGAATCTCCTTATAGGAGTGAACTATCTGACGAAATGAAACGAAAAGGAGTCCCCAAACGTGCTGCATGTAAACGAAAACTCTTCTCAAAGACGTATGATAAACCTAGGATACCACCAAAAGGACATAATGACAACGAAAAAGTGACGAAGGTTACTGACGTCTTAACCCCCCCCCCCCCTTCATGCTCAAGGGACAATAAACTGAGGTCGAATGACAACGAGGAAGAGAGTGAAGAATCTTTATACTGGTATGACTTCTCTGAAGGAGGCTGGATACGGTGTATTAGATGCGGACGCTGGGCCCACGACACTTATGCAGGGATAGAAAGTGATGGTGACGAGGCTGTCCACACTTGTGTACTATGTGAAAGTAAGATGCCTAAATAAAACGTAATACCTGATTCTACAATTCACAGAACCATGTTTCGAAATCTTATCGTCACATGATTTCGTTATTCCAGTACTTATTTAAGCTTTAGAGATGAATTCATGCTAGTTCCCCACCTTACCCCGCATATGGGGCAAGACGGGGAATTGGTAGTTTATGTTTCAAATCGAGATATTTCTAATTAAATGTAACAAGTTTGCAGGTTTCTTTGCATGATCTACTTGAATTTGTTTATTTTTGCCCCTTTTGTAAGGGTTTAAAGTTAGCTTCCCCATCTTGCCCTGCCTTCCCCTATATATATATATATATATATATATATATATATATATATATATATATATAATGTGTCACATGTTTTGTGACTTGATTTGTCTAATTGTAAAAAAAATATAACAGATCATAGTAATATTTGAGGCTCCTCATTGGCTGTACATGATTTGGAACACTATTCGAACGTGTGTCAAATGTTTATTGACCTATTTTATTTCTAAGTTTTATACAAGTCATTTCCCAAAGCACCGATTGTTTCAAATATTCTTCATTTCAAATTTATGTTGTGAAAGCACGAACGTATTGACACCTCATTTGCTTTCCTAGCGCTTTCGTTCCTAGTAAAGTCTCTGACGTAGTACTCGATCCGAGAGGAAGCAGTTACATTGTTAAATATCGAAGTATGGTAACTTTTGATATATAAGAAAAAGAGGCCATGAAGAGATGACTGTCTTGACACGTCACACTGAAATAGTCCAATTTTCCTTAAATTAAGTTATTCTTAGTTAACAAACTGCCTATTGGCTTCTGTCTCGGGTTCTTCGGCCGACGTTCATCTAATGATTTTTCTGACGTTTCGCCAGCACGAGTGGCTGGCATTGTCAAAGCTTCACCCTCCATTGCCGGTGGTGAACTGGAGCCGAGCTCGCGGGCGCAGGCTATATGTACCTGGCGCGCCAACGTCCGAGGGCTTCTCCGCGGTCATTTCCGGTGCGGTTCTCCTCTTGCTACCTGCAACGGTCGTTCGCTGCCGTATCCTGGCTTCCCGTACTGCAGCGAACGACCGTCGCAGGTAGCAAGAGGAGAACCGCACCGGAAATGACCGCGGAGAAGCCCTCGGACGTTGGCGCGCCAGGTACATATAGCCTGCGCCCGCGAGCTCGGCTCCAGTTCACCACCGGCAATGGAGGGTGAAGCTTTGACAATGCCAGCCACTCGTGCTGGCGAAACGTCAGAAAAATCATTAGATGAACGTCGGCCGAAGAACCCGAGACAGAAGCCAATAGGCAGTTTTTTATTTTTTTTTATTTTTTATTTATTTATTTATTGTTCCGTGGGACCACATTAAGGAGAAGTCTCCATGGTCATGGAACGAGTCAATACATGAAATTATAACACGATTGTAGAAACAGATAAAATGAAATATAAGAAACATATTCGGGCGACAAGTCGTTAGTTTAAATAAAGAAAATCAATAATGTAACACTGGAATTTGCTTAATTTTTTAGCTCTTCCAGGAGCTCCTCGACAGAATAGAAGGAGTGAGCCACGAGGAAACTCTTCAGTTTAGACTTAAAAGTGTTTGGGCTACTGCTAAGATTTTTGAGTTCTTGTGGTAGCTTATTGAAAATGGATGCAGCAAAATACTGCACTCCTTTCTGCACAAGAGTCAAGGAAGTGCATTCCACATGCAGATTTGATTTCTGCCTAGTATTAACTGAGTGAAAGCTGCTAACTCTTGGGAATAGGCTAATATTGCTAACAACAAACGACATTAAAGAAAATACATACTGTGAGGGCAATGTCAAAATTCCCAGACTATTGAATAGGGGTCGACAAGAGGTTTTCGAACTTACACCACACATAGCTCGAACAGCCCGTTTTTGAACCAGAAACACCCTTTTTGAATCAGTAGAATTACCCCAAAAAATAATACCATATGACATAAGCGTATGAAAATATGCGAAGTAGACTACTTTTCGTGTTGAAATGTCACTTATTTCAGATACTGTTCTAATGGTAAATAAAGCGGCATTTAGTTTTTGAACAAGATCCTGAACATGGGCTTTCCACAACAGCTTACTATCTATCCGTACGCCTAGGAACTTGAACTGTTCCGTCTCGCTTATAACATGCCCATTCTGTCTGATTAAAATATCAGTTCTTGTTGAATTGTGAGTTAGAAACTGTAAAAACTGAGTCTTACTGTGATTTAGCATCAAATTATTTTCCACAAGCCACGAACTTATTTCATGAACTACATTATTTGATAATGTTTCAATATTACACACAAGATCCTTCACTACCAAGCTGGTGTCATCAGCAAACAGAAATATTTTTGAATCACCGGTAATACTAGAAGGCATATCATTTATATAAATAAGAAACAGCAGTGGCCCCAGCACCGACCCTTGGGGAACGCCCCATTTAACAGTGCCCCATTGGGACTGAACATCATTACCACTCTCAATATTGCGGAGGATTACCTTCTGCTTTCTGTTCTTAAAGTAGGAGGCGAACCAATTGTAAGCTACTCCCCTTACCCCATAATGTTCCAACTTCTGCAGTAATATTTTGTGGTCAACACAGTCAAAAGCCTTCGTTAAATCAAAGAAAACACCTAACGTTCGCAACTTTTTATTTAATCCGTCCAAAACCTCACAGAGAAAAGAGACTATAGCATTTTCAGTTGTTAAGCCATTTCTAAAACCAAACTGTACATTTGACAGCAAATTATGTGAATTTAAATGCTGCAGTAACCTTGTATATACAACCCTCTCGATAACTTTAGCAAACACCGATGGCATAGAAATGGGTCTATAATTGTCAACATTATCCCTGTCTCCCTTTTTATAAAGTGGCTTCACTACCGAATACTTTAATCGGTCAGGAAACCGACCACTCCTAAGGGAAAAGTTACAGATATGGCTAAGTACTGGGCTAACATACATGGAACAATACTTCAGTATTCTGCTAGATACCCCGTCATATCCATGAGAGTTCTTGGTCTTTAGTGATTTAATTATTAACTCAATCTCCCTCTTGTCAGTATCATGGAGGAGCACTTCAGGTAACAGTCTAGGAACGCTTTTTTCTAAGAGCGCTATATGATTCCCTGTTGGGACTAGGTTTCTATTTAGTTCACCTGCTATATTCAGAAAGTGATTATTAAATACTGTACATATATGCGACTTATCAGTAACATGGACATCCCCACTACGCACTGATTCTATATTCTCGACCTGTCTCTGCAGACCAGCCACTTCCTTTACGACTGACCATATGGTTTTAATTTTATCCTGAGACTTAGCTATTCTGTCTGCATACCACATACTTTTTGCTTTCCTAATAACTTTTTTAAGCACCTTACAATACTGTTTGTAATGAGCTGCTGCATTTAGATTTTGACTGTTTCTAACGTTTTGATATAATTGCCACTTTGTTCTACAAGATATTCTTATCCCTTTAGTCAGCCACCCAGGCTGCCTGTTTGTGCTAGTACCCTGTTTTGAACGTTCTAACGGAAAGCAACTTTCAAAGAGCACGAGAAAAGTCTTGAGGAAAGCATTATATTTATCGTCTACTGTATCAGCACTATAAACATCTTGCCACTCTTGTTCCTTGATAAGGCTTACAAAAGTCTGTACAGCAACTGGATCAGCTTTCCTAAAAAGTTGGTAACTATATTTAACATGTGTTGCAGCACAAAAATCTTTTAGACTTAAAATTTGTGCATCATGATCTGAAAGGCCATTCACCTTTTTGCTAACAGAATGCCCTTCTAGTAATGACGAATGAACAAAAATATTGTCTATGGTTGTTCTACTGTTCCCTTGCACTCTCGTTGGAAAGAATACAGTTTGCATAAGATTATATGAATTAAGGAGGTCTACCAGCATCCTTTTCCTTGCACAATCACTTATACAATTAATATTGAAGTCACCACATATAACTAACTTTTTGTATTTCCTATAAAGTGAACCAAGAACCTCCTCTAGCTTTAGCAAAAATGTTGTGAAATCGGAGTCTGGGGATCTATAAATAACAACAGTAAGAAGTTTAGCTCCACTAAATTTAACCACACCTGCACAACATTCAAACACCTTTTCAGTGCAGTACTTTGAAACATCAATTGACTCAAATGGGATACCGTTTTTCACATACATGGCTACTCCCCCACACCGCAAAGAGCTCCTAGAAAAGCTGCCAGCCAACCTGTATCCTGGTAAAGGAAGCCTCTGAATTATCTCCTTATTTAAGAAGTGTTCAGATATACCAATAATTTCAGAGTCAACATCTATAAGCAGTTCACTAACTTTATCTCTAATACCTTGTATATTTTGATGAAATATACTAATTCCCTCATTAATCGGATACCCAAGCTTCGTAGAAAGTGGTTTCTTTGTTAGAGAGACTTCCCTTAAGCAGGAATACCTATCAGCTGACTTCAATCTAAAAAAGGTACAGCTCTAACACCCACAACTACCGGAATTTTCCCATGAGTGATCCCACCACCCCCACCTATGCTGTCACCTATAAGTTTTGCCAACCTCCCCTTCCCATACCTGTTGAGGTGCAGGCCATGTTTGTCAACAAGTGGCCACGAAAGCCTCAACAATTTTGTATTCTTAGTTAACCCAATTACTTACAAGCAATTAAATGTTTTTAGTAAAACTAGACTTCACGACGTCAATGTGATACCATATTTCTCCATTTTCCACTCTTCGTTTGGCTTTGATAGTTCGGACCATAACTGAGTGTGTAATTTTCCCTCATATTACTTAGTTTATCTTAATTACTGTAGTTACTTTAAAGCAATTTAACAGTTTTTGCAAAATTATAATTCACGATGGCCAACTTTATACCTCATTTTTCCCTTTCTCACTCTCGGTTTGGCTATGAGAAATCGGACAAGATCCCATTGTGTAATTTGACCAAAACCCGGTGCAACTATGGTGTTGCAATCCATCAGATATCCAAATCCCGGCGCAACGACTGTGTTGGAATCCAGCAGATATCGAATTAATTACAAAATTTTCCCACGTAATACTTTCACATATTATGAAAAGTATAATTCAAACGTAAATGAGATTACAGAATCCTATCCGAGGGAGTAATTTCTGATTCTATCCGTACTAGTGCTTCATGCTTCATCGCCAGCAGGACTTCTGAAGCATACACAAATGTGGGAGATGCTACGTATACCAAAATTAACGAAGCTTTTGGAAAAAAGAGAAGCGTTTATAGGAATATTAAGACACAGGTGACAAGGCAGGGTGATTCAAAAAGAATACCACAACTTTAGGAATTTAAAACTCTGCAACGACAAAAGGCAGAGCTAAGCACTATCTGTCGGCGAATTAAGGGAGCTATAAAGTTTCATTTAGTTGTACATTTGTTCGCTTGAGGCGCTGTTGACTAGGCGTCAGCGTCAGTTGATGCTAAGATGGCGACCGCTCAACAGAAAGTTTTTTGTGTTATTGAGTATGGCAGAAGTGAATCGACGACAGTTGTTCAGCGTGTATTTCGAACGAAGTATGGTGTTAAACCTCCTGATAGGTGGTGTATTAAACGTCGGTATAAACAGTTTACAGAGAATGGGTGTTTGTGCAAAGGGAAAAGTTCTGGACGGCCGAGAACGAGTGATGAAAATGTAGCACGCATCCAGCAAGCATTTGTTCGCAGCCCAGGAAAATCGACTCGCAGAGCTAGCAGAGAGCTGCAAATTCCACAATCAACTGTATGGAGAGTCCTACGAAAAAGGTTAGTTATGAAACCTGAACGTCAACTACCCGAGGCGATGGATCGGTCGCCAGGCAGCCCATGACAGAGCACTTCATCACTGGCCTCCAAGAAGCCCTGATCTTACCCCCTGCGATTTTTTCTTATGGGGGTATGTTAAGGATATGGTGTTTCGGCCACCTCTCCCAGCCACCATTGATGATTTGAAACGAGAAATAACAGCAGCTATCCAAACTGTTACGCCCTATATGCTACAGAGAGTGTGGAACGAGTTGGAGTATCGGGTTGATATTGCTCATGTGTCTGGAGGGGGCCATATTGAACATCTCTGAACTTGTTTTTGAGTGAAAAAAAACCTTTTTAAATACTCTTTGTAATGATGTATAACAGAAGGTTATATTATGTTTCTTTCATTAAATAAACATTTTTAAAGTTGTGGTATTCTTTTTGAATCACCCCGTATTAGTCCCCTGAATTGAAGAACAATGTAATTATTCAGTCTTAGAGAAGGTTGGTGCTGACACATTTCAGCACTAACAAATCACCACTTTAATAAGTCATAGTCACTTAGTACAGACACGAATTATTTCTGAATAATGGAAAGACTTGTAGAATCCGAATTTAGTCTTGTTTCAGAGGCAATGTCGAGTATATAATTTATGTTAGAAGAAAGTATGAAAAAAGGAAAACCTACTCTTACAGCTGTTCTGGATTTTTAAAAAAAGTTTTAAATTTGTTATTGGAATACATTCATCAAATTTCGGAAGGTATCAGGGATCTCATATAGGTAGCGAAAGGGCAATTGCAGCTTTTATAGAAACCAGACTGCCTATATAAGATTCAGACAGCAGTAATTGAGAAGGGAGCGGAATGAGGGTGTGGCCTATTTCTAATCTTATTCAGTTTGTGGACCGAACAAGCAGTAAAGGAAAGCAAACAGAAAATTAGAAGAGTAATAGAATTACAGGGAAAAGAAATAAAAATTTAAATATTTACCGATGACGTAAATATGTAAGAGACAGCAAAGAACTGGGAGGAGCGGCTGAAAGGAGTGTACTGCGTCATCAAAGGGAGTTATAAAATGAATATCAACAAAAGTAACATAAAGGTACAGGAACGTAGGTGAATTAAATCCGGCAACACTAAGAGAAACAGATTAGGAAATCAAACTCCGAAATTGGTAAATGAGTTACGTAATAACAATATACGGCATTTTAAATTGACAGGATACGAAATACAGACTGACGATTGCAAGAAAAGCATATCTGAGATAGAGAAATTTGTGAACATTGAATAAAAGTGTAAGAATCAGTAAATATTATATGGATGCATTCGTCTGTGGCACAGAGTTCAATGGAAGTGCCAAGGAACGATAAAATTCAGACTAGCAGAGACTAGGAGCATTTGTAATGTGGTGTTACAGATTATTGCTAAACATTAGATGCGTAGATTTGAAAGATAATGAAAAAGTTCTGAATTGATTTGGAAAAAAAGAAATTTATAGCAGAACTTGTCCAACAGAAGAGATCGGTTGATAAGACGAAGCAACAGGCAATATTCAGATTGGTAATGGAGAAGAGCGAGGGGATGCAAACAGTAGAAGGAAACCCAAGCACGACTGCAGTAAGCAGCTGTGAATGCTGCAGTAGTTATGCAGGGAAGAAGCTTACACAGGATAGAGTAGTGTGGAGAGGTACATCATAAAAGCCTTCAGACTGAAAACCACAATAACAGCATCCATGCTAATGAACACATTATTCACAATTTCCAAATAAGAAATATCGTGCATTTAGCAAAAAAGAGTGCACATTACTAACTCTTCCCTGACGTCACCATAACCTGTTAGCCGAAATACTTGCTTCCTGCTGTGTTGAGAAACCCAGTGATAATACTGAGTATATGATCAGATAAGTATTAATAAGTTCCTAAAAGGTTTAACCATCTACACACTCTTGTTACACAACAGTTAACACACTGCTGAAGTTCGTAAAATGAATACCGCAATTGCAATTTGCTTGCCAGTCCCAGCAGTGTGCTGTGGATATTGTATATACTTTCAGTTTATTTCTTTTCAATCAGTTCTTTTTACTGAAGTATTACACTTTCAAATTTATTCTCCTATTATTGTCTTGAAAAACATTCGAGGGTGTGCTGAAAAGTGTTGCTTAAAATCATTTATGTGAAACTGTAAGCCGGCCAGTATGGCCTTCCGGTTCTAAGCGCTTCAGTCTAGAACCACATGACCGATATGGTAGCAGGTTCGAATCCTGCCTCGGGCATGGATGTGTGTGATGTCCTTAGGTTAGTTAGGTTTAAGTAGTTCTAAGTTGTAGGGGACTGATCACCACAGATGTTAAGTCCCATAGTGCTCAGAGCCATTTGAACCATTTTTGAAACTCTAAGGTTTTTATACAAAGAAATGTTATTAATATTCTTCTTTTTTATTCTTCATGTATACATACTTATTTCTCAACATAGTTACACCGTCGACTAACAGATTTCTCCCAACGAGCGACCAGTTTGTTGATACTGTCACTGTAGATTGTTTGACTTCGTTGAAGGAGCCAAGAGCGTCACCTCTGTTTTCACCGCTTGATCACTCTCAAAGTGAAGTTCTCGAAGGTTTAAGTTTAGGAAACAGACGAAAATCGGATGGGGTCAAGTAGGGACTCCATAGAGGATGACGCGTCACGTTTTATTTACGAAAAAAAAAGAAACTACTATGCTTTACGTTGTCATTATTGAAGGGATGATTCACAATATTATGAAATATACAAATCCAAACATTCGTAATGGTAAAAGTTTCTTCCAATACGCTAGAATAATGTTTTACAGAGTGAAACGTCCCCTTAGAAAAATTATACAAGACTGTGCTTATCCTGACACAAAATATTTTTAGCGCAACGCAATCTGACTTTCAAAAATCCCTACAAAAGAATGGCCCTGACTAACATTAACCTATACGTTTCACAAATCACTTACCTCACTAAAATCTTCGTTACTCGAACTACTGCAATACAGGGAGCGCCACTACTGCCAGCTAAATAAAAGATTCAAACTACTGAAGGCACTAACTACTGATAGACATAGTTAGCAAATGAAAGATTTTAATAGAGAACAAACAATGTATTTACCTTAATAGTCATAATATGTATAGCAGTTCATGCCATCCAGTCTTACAAATTTCAAAACTCCCCCATTTCTCTCCCCACATCCACCACTGCTGGCGGCTCACCTCCAACTGCGCAAGGCTACGCGCTGTTAACATCCAGCTGCCCAACACTACAATGGCGAATATTACAACAATGCTAATCAGCCACAGACTGCACACAGCACAGCCAGTGATTTTCATACAGAGCGCTACGTGGCGTTACCAATATGAAAACCTAAACAGCCTATTTACATAGCCCCCATGCTCCCCACAAAAAATTTTACAAATTGTTTTGGACACTGGCCAATACAGATTTGAAAAAAATTTTCATAATTATAATAACAAATATATCAAATGCACACACTTATTGATACAATGTTGGTTAAAAGCTAATATTTTCTCACAGTCCATAAAGACAGTCCCTCTCATTCATCACAGTAAAATTGCAGTGTTTTTTTTTTCTCAGAGTCTGAGCAGTAAAAGAGAATCCACATGGAAGTAGTGGAATTCCATGCAGTCTAGAAGAAGTAGTGATGTCCTTCCAACGGAAAGACAGTGCTGACTCTTGACATGCAGACAGGTAATGGTCCACAGCAGAGCAAACCCACAGCAGAGTCAGTCGAAGTTTTGAAGAATACTGGTAGGTAGGTCATCACAGAGTAGACCGACTGTAGTCCTGGTAGAGATTACGGTATTGGTGGGCCATCAAAGATGAAGACCCACTATAGTCCATGTAGAGATAATGGTATTGGTGGGCCAACAAACGTGCGGACCCACTGTAGTCCTTGTAGAAATAATGGTATTGGTGGGCCATCAAAGATGCAGACCCACTGTAGTCCTTGTAGAAACGGCCAGCAGCCATCTGTTGCGACTGTGCAGGTGCACAATCACCATCGAAGAGTCCTGCGGAGAATATAGCAAGTCCATAAACCACCACTTGTCCACTCACAAAAAAATTGTTTGAAATGTCCTTAGAACCAGCAATGCTGTTATCCAGTCCCTTGCTGAATTATTAACACACGTGCAAACACTATCAGTCCCTACTTCTCACATATTGTCCATATACTATGACCAACAGAAACGTGTGCAGTGAAATGTAAATTACAAGTTACAGAATTTGATGAACTGGTGTCAATTACAATTTTATAACATGAGAATACAATTACAAAGGTACAAAATACATCATTAAAGAACATAACAATACAGATAACATTTGCAGTAATACAGACTTTACAAAAGAATAGAAATAAACATATACATCAGTGTTACAGGAATTATGACATAAGTAAATGCATAAAATATCAGAATAACTTTTGAAACATCAACTTCACACATGAGCATTAAAACAAAACAGAATAAATAATGTCTAAGCATCTTTACAAGGTAAATAACATATTATCAGGAAAATTCTACAACATAACTCTCATCAGATAAACACATAAAGACATGAAGAACACAAATATACAAGAGTACACAAACACATAGCGGAATAACAGAAAGGGAAACGACAGGGTTTGTTTTACTGCAGTATCTTGCAAACAAAATTTTCTTTACTTCTTGGAGATCTCCCTTCGTTCTTAATTATTTCAAAAAGTGTTACCTATACCTGCTTTCTGTACTTTTTTTGTAAAACTTCTCAATGCATTTCTTCCAATTCATCGCAACTCATTCTCTTATATAGTCTACCCCTCTTAAGCTAACTTAAATCTACTGAGCTCAGATGCTGAACTAAGGGACAAGGCAATGCAGCAGCACAAAACAATTAACGCAAACAGCAATGACAAAAAATGAAGATTTGCAAAGCAAGCAGCATTATAGAAATTAGCAAAGCAATTGCAATATTACAACTAATATAAGGCAATGTGCAGCAAACAAGAAAAATAAATCAGCAGTAAACTGGCTTAGTAGAGTAACACAAATTAAAATTCAGTAGCACTATGCCTGGCAAACAGCAGCAGCAAATGCAATAACTTATATCTAAACATGACAAAGCTCAAGCAGAAAAAATATTACAGTACAAATGGCCATGTTTAATACCTATGTCACATCTTAATACTAGAGTGATGCATCACAATTTATTCTACAAAAGAAATTACCAAGTGCTTGAAAACAAAATTATGTATGCAGTTACTGTTATTAATCCCTTTTTATTGTTCTTTCCATTCCAAGTGCTCCTTTTTCGAAGAATATGGATCATAAAATAATTATTTAATAGATCTGTTGACAGAAAGTGTTCACATTAGCAAATGCATTTAAGTTTATTTTATAAAACCAATGCTGCAGCACAGCTGGAAAACATATATCAAATGAAATAAGCGATTACAGAAACCAAAGCATAAAAACATCATACAACAGCTATGTGGCATTTCATAAGTCAGTAGAAATTCTCTCAATTCTCGTAGAAAGACACTTGTCATAATCAGGTGTACAGATGTACGAATATTTCCCATCAATTCATAAGCATTTCAGTAAGTAGCACAAAGTACGAGTAATCATGTTTACAAGTAATGAGCGTGAAAGAAATGTCAATAGCGAGGATATTGGCCTCTTTTTTTTCTCCACCTGTGCCTCTGAAAGGCACACACTAATGCCTTTTTTCCAGGCAGGTGGTACAGCTGGGCGTCCATGACACATTACGTGAAGGACACTTAACTTTCTTACCGAAATATTTACGACAGCAGTGACAGTCTCATATAGAAATTTCACAGGTCGAGAATTTGCGTTACAAATGTGTAGAAACAAAATCCTGTAAATATAACAGTATCCAAAAAATTTTCGCCAGCGTTGTGATACATTCACGCATTTACACACATTTCATAACTCTTAAAGTACGATTCTTGATTTCCAACATCCTTTTTCACAAGTCAGAGTCCCTAACCACTACTCCTTATTCCTTACCTTATTACACATATACTTATTCATCAACACGTCTTCAATATTTCATGATAAATACATAGCATAATCAGATTCCTCATATAGCATCATCTCATTGATCATAAACATACCTCAATGGCATAATACACATCGTCATCATAAAAATAGCATCATAACAGATCAATCACATCTCAAAATCGTCGTAGCTTTCTGAATATTTTAAAACCGAAAAGAATCTCCGCTCATTTCAAAAGTGTTATATACCTCAAACGTACTTTAAAAATCAGGATCCCATGCCAAATACGTCATTCAAAACTCTCATAGTATCACAATGGTTCTGAAAAAATATGAAGAGTTCACAAAGTACAGACAAAATACAATTTCATAAGTGTGAAGTTAGCCAATGGTGTAATTACGTAAACATCTGTCACTGATGTAGTAAAATAAATGTTTGTCTCTGTTAGTTAGATAATCACATAGCTGTCTAATTCTGTGTTATAGAAACATGGTACCGATGTGTAAAGTTGTATAAGCAAATACCATATTAGCTAGGGCTCCTTGTGTTTGCCAAACACATGATTCACAAATTAAGCGTGTACCCCCTGAGGATTAATGTAATTATATCCTCAGGTGTTACAGATTACAGCAATGGAATGAAATGTATCACGGACAACTTTCTTTGTAATTCAAAATTCTTTAAAAATAAATGGTTTAAGTACAAAATTAATCACTCAATTGCGTGTCCTGTAGCGCTAAATGTGCGTCTTGATGTAAGATAATTCTGTGTAACTGTCGTAGTTATCGTCCTCTGTAAGCAAAGCTCTGCTGAAGTCAATGTACTTACCTCATGATAAACAAAAGTGAAATGCTTTGCGTATAGATATCGTAGTTATTATGTTTATTGGCGTGATGAAGAAAGTACTGTACAGTAACGTATTGTTGTGCCACGAGAAAGGCTGTCTCATTGTTGCTATACCACAAAAGTTACTACTAAAACATGTTTTACTTTCCAGAATAATGCAGAAAAACTGTGCAGATATAAAACAGAAACACCGCAAAAGCAACATTGTAAATTGTCACTCATTAGTAGCGTCGTGATGAAACCGTGTAGTTGTCACATAAAGTAACCACTGTGTCGTCTGGTATCTCACAGAAAGTACTTTAAATCCAGAATGTATTTTCAAGTAAACCAAAATGTTGCATTAAAATCTCATTAACAGTACCAGTATATGTTCTAAGTATGTAAGCCTTATAGTCGTTACGTAATCGTTCAACTAACAAGCAAGAATGTACACACACAATAACACTGTGATGTCTGTTCACCATAACAATGCTTTCGTAATTTCTGTTTCAATAAGTTCTCTTGGTTCTTGACTGGATATTTAACTTCAAACATTGTTGCATGTTAACAGATTCTAAGTCTGACAAGCATACTAGTAATGTATAGTGAAAAGTTATATGGCAAAGACAAAGTTAAAAAGCAGATTATTTTTCAGTAAACGGTTTTACATGTGAAATGTGGTGTAAACCTTTACTCTTCCCAGTATGCAGAGTTTCAACTTCAACGCAATTATAATGTGGTATACGTCGGATTCTGTAAGGTCCATTGTAAACTAGAGAGAATTTGTTACTCAAGTGTTTCTTCTTATGTGACAATGAATGAGCTTTAATGAGAACTTTCTGACCAATATATAATTTCTTTGCATTTGCTTTACCGTGTAGTTTTCTCCTTTTTTCTGCTGCAGATTTTATATTTTTAATAGCCAAATCAATTATGTCTTTGTGTTGAAGTTTACGTGTATTCGGGAAAGGTAGAAGCTCTCTGATTCTGTTCGGTGGTTCTTCATTCTTCAGTACAAGAAAAGGTGGTAAAGCAATGGAGTCATGAGGCATTTCATTCAGCACGTTTTGAAATAAGTGTAAATATCTGTCCCAAAGCTGATGCTTCCTGTGACAATAAAGTCTGCAAAGCTTATTGATTTCTTTCATAATCCGTTCAGACGGGTTACAATGTGGTGAGTACGATGAAATAAAAACAGGTTTGATTTTATGGTTCCGAAGCATGTGTGACCAAACACCAGATCTGAATTGAGGTCCGTTATCTGAAATGACTTTAGCTACGTGGCCAACTTCACGTAAGAAATTTTTAGCAAAGGCGTTGGATACAGACCGTCCAGTGGCTTTACGTAACGGAGTGAAAGAAACAAATTTTGAAGTAAGTTCAACAGCGACTAGAACGGCTCAAATGGTTCAAATGGCTCTGAGCACTATGGGACTTAACATCTATGGTCATGAGTCCCCTAGAACTTAGAACTACTTAAACCTAACTAACCTAAGGACAGCACACAACACCCAGCCATCACGAGGCAGAGAAAATCCCTAACCCCGCCGGGAATCGAACCCGGGAACCCGGGCGTGGGAAGCGAGAACGCTACCGCACGACCACGAGATGCGGGCGACTAGAACGTACGAAAATCCATTCGATGCTCTGACAAGGGGTCCCAAGTGATCAACAGCAGCAAATTCTTTTAATTTAGAAGGAATGATAGGAAACAACGGAGCACAATGTGAGATAGTAGAGGGTTTCGCCTTTTGACAAAGTTTACAAATAGACAAGACTTCGAATTCTCTGTCAGTACTTGCAGAGTGATTGTTAGTGTCTAGTTCAGTAGAAAATTCCGAACTGTTGTCTAACAGAAGGTAAAGCCGACTAATTTCCTCGTCATGGTTTGAGAGCCAATCTTCAAATTTCAAAGCTATTGACTTACCTTCTTTCTCTAAACTTATTTCAGCATCGTGAAAGTTTAAGATTGCTTTGTATTCATTCAAAAAGTCTACTCCCAATATAATTTCCGTCGACAATAATGGAACAATAAGAAAGCTCATAGAGAAGCTGTGGCTTTGACAAAATAATTCTAAGTTAGTTTGTGGGCGTACATCTACACTTTTTCCAAAGATTGCACCTTGTAATTTAATCTTACGTAACGGAAGTGTGGGACAATCGTTCGATTTGTTGCATTTGCTAAAGGCTGTTTCACTAATTACTGAAATGGGACTGCCAGAGTCAAGTACTGCCGTAAATTTTACGTCATTTACTGTAATTTGAATCACAGGATATGCAATGTTGTTATGTTTTACGTCGTGTTCCTGGAGTAAGATGTCCCTAATGTCTTCCATTTTTACGTAATTACTAGCTACGGCAGCTGCGTCGTTAGTTTCATACATACGTTTTGTGGCTGCCAGCGGTATGAGTCATTGCTTATTGTCTCTTCGTTAGCGCGCGTCGTTATTGTGGTTTGGAGACCTAACTTCTACAAATTCACCTTGTCGAGAGGACCCTGCCCTGTATAAATCCCGCCAGTTCTGATGCAATTCAGGTCTGTCGTTACGATCATATCGTCTGTCGTCATGTCGGTAGATTCCATAGTTTCTTTCTTGTCGGTCACATGGTGGAGAAATTCTCCCTGAATCGTAACTGCGCGCTGGACCGTTGCGTCTAAAGTTATTCTGTCTCCCTTAATAATATTTATTTTGGTTCCCATATTGTCTGTTTCTCTGATTGTCTCTGTGATAGTCATTACCGTGGTGAGGTGATCTTTCCCTGTAATTATTACTACTCTGCCAACGGTTGTCATACGGGTGGTGTCTGTTTTGGTCACGATTTGTGTTGTGAGAATAGTCTTGTCGTGTCCAGTTATTATTTCTTTCATCGCGGAATTGCGACGGATGTGACCTGTAATTGTTGTGTTCCTGTTTTCGCGTTCCGCGATTGTCAGTGTCAATTTCTAATTCTTGTAAGAGTCCCTGAAAAGCTTCAATGTCGTCTTTGCAACGTTCTGCCAAAATAATATGTCGTAAATGTTCAGGCAATTTGATTAAGCAAATGCGAATGAGTTCTGAGGGGCTGTATGGGTTCGACAGGTACTGATTCATGTGCAACATGTCTTCAAAATATTTCACAAGACTGGAAAATTCAGATTGTTCGAAATGTTTCATCATTATGATGCTATGTTTTACTCGGTCTTGTGTAGCTTGAGACCAATATGCTGAGAGGAAGTCATGATAAAATTCTCTTTCACTGTGACAATCGTGAATGACCGATCGCATTCTTACAGCTGGTTCATTCTCTAAGTAGCCACACATAAATTCTAATCTGTGTTCTAACGACCAGTTGGGAGGAAAACAATGAGAGAATTGATGGAGCCATGCTTGTGGATGAATGTCGTTGCCAGAATTCTTAAATGTTTTGAATTTACGTGTAGTAATGAACAGCTTATAGTCAAAATCATCGTGTCGGCGAGTAGCATATCGGTCATTGTTGCGTCGTGTCGGCGGTTCCATCTCAAAATTCGGTGCACCTTGCCAATTTCTTTCATAATTTCCGAAATGCCCTGTGTTATTATTTTGCGGTTGTTCCGTATTTCTAAGTCCCTCTTCCCGTGTTGGAGCGCGAGTGTCCTCTGAAATATGAAATTTTTGTATTACTTGTGCCAACTTATCTTGTACTTCCCGGATTTCTCTATTGTGTTGCGTGTTAATTTGATTCTGATTTTGTTTGAATTTCTTAATTTGTTCATACTCTTCTGTGTCAGTGATGGCTACAGGTCTTGTGTCATTCAGATCATCATCTACCTTTGTAGATAAGTTAGTGAACTGATCCGAAAGTTCGGCTACTTTCTCCGATAGTGTACTTATTTCCTCAGTGTCTTTTTATGAACCAAGTTTCAGAGTATCTACTGTGTCCTTTAAGTTTTCCTGAGTTTTTGCAAGTTGCGTAACCGAATCGGTAGATGCAACTGAGTCAATTTTAGCTTGCAAGGTGTCGTGATTTTCATGAACAATGGGTTGCAGTTCTTTTATGGCTGCTTCGTGATTCTGTAATGCATTTTCATGCCGCAAAAAATCGGTTGAAAATGCTCACAAATTTGTGTTTTTACTTCATTACAGACTTTTTGACATTTCGATTCAATGTTATGTAACTCAGTAGTTAAATCTTCACGTGTTTGTTCAAGTGTGGTGTCTAACTTTTGAAGCTTTTTCTGTGTTTGTCTCTCATTTTGTTCCATTGTGTCTAACTTTTGAAGCTTTTGCTGTGTTTGTCTCTGATTTGGTTCCACTGTGTCTAACTTTCGAAGATTTTGTTCCATTGTGTCTAACTTTTGAGGCTTTTGCTGTGTTTGTCCCATTTGTTGTATTAATTGTAATAACAATGCACTGGTGTCTGAAACATGTTCCTCAGTGGTTTTCGGCAGTGAATTTGCACCGGCAACATTCACATTTTGACAAGCAGAAATTGTGTCTTGACTTATTTGAGAAAACGGTGAGGACCCAAAACCTGAATCTACAGTGTTTGCGAGATTGTGTCCTGTCATTTCGGATTCCTGAGGCGAGCTATTGACGACCGATCGATCAATAATGCTTCCCTGTTCACTAATTGTTTCACTGTCTACGCCATTATTTGCCGCCCGCCACATTTCCCTATGCACAATTACCAAATCACTAGTTTCAACATTAGTTAATTCATTACACGGTGGCGCTAACACACTGCTTTCGTCTTCACTGTCATTTCTCAGTTTACTTTGGAGCCTAGTATTAGGTTTTTACAAATTTCAAAACTCCGCCATTTGTCACCCCACATCCTCCACTGCTGGCAGCTCACCTTCAACTGCGCAACGCTACGCGCTGTTCACATCCAGCTGCCCAACACTACAATGGCAGACAACAATGCAAACTAGCCACAGACTGCACACAGCACAGCCAGTGCTACGTGGCGTTACCAATAAAAAAACCTAAACAGCCTACTTACATGACGCAATCCAAGATGGCGGTCTGGTGGTGGAGAGGATGGGTCTCATAACAGGAAATTCAAGGGTACATTGTTTATTCGCAAAAAAAATCAGTTTGTTTGGGTTGGATTTCTTTTTCTTATCATTCTCTGCTGCTTGGAAACATGAAGGACTTGTAAGAAGTAATTACATGGAGCAAATATGTTACATAACTTAAAGTTTGGCACTGTACTCTGGATGTCTTAACCTAATCTTTGGCCCTTTGTCAGCACTTAATCTATTGTTCTGTTAAGTGGTTTACAATGTCACCCCCATTTGCATAAAATATTGTACCGCCTTTGATACCAAATTAAGTAATTACTTATGCCCTCCCACCATTTTCCAGTATACTTGTAGAATTTCACATGCTTTTGAACACCATTTCTGGCGCATTATTCTTTGTCACCCACCCCTCTTAAACTATTGTACTGCATTTTACACAAAAATCATGCAAATTAACCTAGTGTTTTGCACTTAACATTCTGTTTTACTCCATGTCACCCATTCACCCACACGCTCCCCTTATTTATTGTACTGCTAACACCATGTTGATATAAAAAATTTATGCAAATTAATTAAATCAATATTCTTCACATATGGAATATAGTTTAAACAAAATATCGCTAGTAAAAAACACATTCCACAACTCGACACCTGACGCCAATGCCACCAACATGGCACACATTCCCAGGAGTCGGGATGCACCGGTGGTCCCCGCGAAGTGATGATGACGCCGTCAGCTGCCAAACCACGTGTAGGTGTCAGTTCGGGTTTCGCTAGCATGAGGCGGCGACATCTCTTTCATACTTGGCGCTTGACAAACTCCTGTCGAAATACATGTTCTCATAGGCACCATTGCTGCGATGCATAGATGTGGTTCGGGTCCAGCACCGAGAGAGATGTTCCAGTGCTTCCCAGAATAGCCCATGGTGTATTGTTCCTAGCAATCCTAACAGGACAGCCAGATTGTCACTGAATTTACCCATGAAACGGCTGCTGCTGCCGGTCTGCCATTGTTTTCGGCAGACAAGACTTTCAGTGGCAAAATTATTTTGTACAGATCGCTACATTGCACTGATAGTTAAAACCTGCAAAATTTGTCTACAGATCATCAAATACATACAAGACTCATAAGAATAATGGGAGCCAGGAACAGACTTACCAGTGTAAGTACAATTAAATATTACGATTGCCGCTGCAGTCTGACACCGATCGATGTACAAGTAATGTATCCTCTTGACGGCAGTGGTTATGCAATGAATCTCATTATGTATAGTGCACATAATTTTCCACATAAAAAACTCTCTCATAACCTCACGGTTATCATTGTGCTGAATCTATACTTCTCTCACGATAGGACACTCACTCATTTTCTCTGGTCATGTCACAACATATGCCACAGTAATATTGTACTGCAAAGTATACACATTTTACACAAACAGTGCGTCTATCTTTTATATCTGTACAGTGCCCAAAAAAAATGGTATGCCTGCGCACACACTGGCCAAATGTCTCGATTCTCCTCAGTCCTAGGAAATTATCTGACAAAGTCTTCGAATGAGCGCTTCTGGAAGGTGCTGCATCCTGCCAAGATTCTCTCATACAAGTGTTATGAAGGACAGGCGTCCGGAACTGTGTGTGATAATGAATACCCCCCCCACGAATCCACGGATGTAATGCTTCGAAAGACATCACCGACACAGGTTGGTGTACTGTAATCAACATCACTATCGATAGAACAGCACGGAAAAGGTGAGGGTACGCTTAGGGGTGCCAATGATGGGATGTATTGTTACAGCTGTATTGCCCATCCTATTTGTACACTATAGCAGGTCTAGTAGAACACCTGCATTGCTATATTGTGCCGCTATTTATGAAATGAAGCTATCACTACTTTCATTCGGATATACTCGTAAGTGTCTTGAAATCACAATTCACCATGTCCAATCTATCCTTCCACTATGACTACACATATGTAAATAGTTTTGTTTTTATGTGAAGAGTGGTTTGATTACTTCCCACAAACGTATGTCGGAACGTTAGCCATGGTACCCTTACGTACCAGCAGCAGCATGTCTACCGAAAATTAAACCTTGCAAAGTGGCCTACAGATCGTCAAATACAGAAAGATTCTTACTCAATTACGCTCCTCTGCCACTGAGGACAGGAGCTTGAATATTAGAGCGTGAAACCCATGTCCAACCTAGAAATATATCACCACATACTGTGTCCCTGTGCTAAACATACAATTCGTATCCAGCGCCATACAAAAATCGCCCCTTTTACATAATTCGTGTAGCTCTTGGCCACCAGACACTCGTACATATACCGCGGAGACAGACAGCACCGTATATACTCCTCACAGCACTAGATATCTTACCACAGCCGACAGTCACAAGTCATCCACTCCCGACACTTGACAAGAGCACCCTCAGCAGACCGAAGTCACCCTCAGAACCTTTCTATAAATTTGGGCTCAGCACAAACACGTTACTGTTTCTGGTCTGGACCTGCTTGCTTGCTTTTCTACACCCATCTCCAGACTCTGGGATTACAAGAACACATGTATTCTCGCATCGTTTGCCATAATATTATACCATTTTCGCGGTACTTCTCGATATCAAGCACACAGCAGTATCCTACCATTCGCTTGCGCAGCATAATTCCAAAGATATAGACTGGAAATTATTTCTCTAGCAACCCGAAAGTTTAGGGAGGTGGAGCATACTGTAAACCACTGAGTAATTAGAAAATTATCCCATCTGCAAAGACCTTATGTGAGAACTCGAAGAAAATAGAGGAAACTCATATTTACACTCGTGAATACTGACGTCGGTGATATCGTTCCTATAATTTACAAAGTCAGCTAAGGTGATTCTCATGTACAGAGAACCAGCAAACGTGTCTTCCACCCGTCCTTCACCTGCTAGATGAACAAACAACAGTCGATGTTCTCTCAACTAAATAAAGGCGCGCAATGTGCAGAAGAAGTCAACCAAACAATTTACATGGGGGGAACAACGGTCCAGTGCAGATACACGTCCATACTGAATCTTCTCAAATTTCCACGCAATCACGATAGCTATCCAACACATACTAAGTTTTAGGTCACTCTTCGACCGTCTAGAGGACCACACGGGTAAATCACCTACATTCCTACACTCCAACAGGCCTCTCCATTTGGACAAGTATCCATGTTAAAAGCTATACCGGCTTTATACATCCACATATGGCCTTAACTACGAATGACGTGGTTTCTCCAGACAAATACTATGACCCTGAATATAGATGGTGATCGCCGGATTGTATATTATCAGACCAGCAGTGCGGTTACACATCGCCGACAGAGCACACTCGTAACAATATTACCGAATTTTGAAAGTGATTCGGCTAACAAGCATGGTATGAAACTGGTATTTGCAACTCCCTCACGCCGCCGACACTAGATATTTCTCCAGTATTTCTAATGCATTCTGTCTCGATGCCATGTCAGATATTAAATGATTAATGGAAAACTCATATAAAGATGTGAAACAAATACTAACAAAGAGATAGAGGGGCTAGCCAGTACTTACCTCAGCTCAGTACAGCCGATAGATACACAAAGCAGAACAAAAAATTTACGTATCGTAGCTATCGGAACTTTGTTCCTTCGTCAGGGAGGAGAGAGGGGAAAAAAGGGGAAGAGGGTAAAGTGGGTTCAGTTACTCACAACCCAGGTTATGAAGCAACAGGGAAAGGTAAATAGGGAGGATAGCAAAGATGGAGGCATGGGTGTCAGAGGGAAGGCAAAGATATTATACTGTATGTACTTGCCAGCTTCAAACAAAGAGGATGCATACAGAAGTAAAGAGGTATATAGTATAAAGATAAACACAACTATGCAAGGGTGAAAAGATGTGTGAATGGCTGAAGAGGAAAGGGAAAGAGGAGAAGACTGAAGAGTAAATGGGAGTGAGGTTGGTTAACATAGGTTCAGTCCAGGATGATGGTGGGATGAAAGGCATGTTAGCTGATAAATGACATGTGTTGTATCACATTGTAACCTCCCCCTCACTTATCGACCTTAATGACAGTGAAAATTAAACCGTGTGTACCTAATGGAAATTTGGGAAAAGCAATCGTCAACGAAGTTAATCTGACAGTAAAGAGGGAGGAAAGGGTTACATCTAAATGAAAGGAAAAATGCAAATGAAACTGCTGGAAATTAATTTAGAAAAGGGATAAAGTTAATAAAGAAAGTAAATGTGCGGTCGTTATGTTAACACTTAACTGGCGTTAATTAGATATTTGAGATTTGGGGAAAATTACGGTCGCCAGTCCTATGGACAACTACTATAATAACTGAAAAATAAAGTTTATTGCACATATAATTAGCACTAAAAGCGTGGCAACTGAAGGTTGACACGTGTTGTGTGAAAAACTGAATGTTTGTCAGAAGTAATAAATTTCGCTACACTCTGACTTTATTTAGCAAAAGATTTAATAAAACCGGAAAACTGAAAGTTAATTTAGTGACAGAAATTAATTGTGAAGTTTGTTTCTGAAGCACTACAAAATTCAATAAAATAAGGTTAGTCTTGGGCTACCTCAAAAATCATTTCAAAAGCTATTTGACTCTACTCAATTTAGAAATAAGAGCTTTAACTTTGAACTTGAATTACATTATTGTGAACAATTAACAATAGTAAAATTTAGTATGTACCAAGCTGAGCTGCAGTCACAGGTAAGCTAAAATATGGTAACAAAAGTCGCACTCTTAATTTGTGCTTGTGTAGTCTAAATATTTTAGCCAGCTATGAATACCTTAACTGAACTTTGAAATTAAAGCAGTGAAATGGAATGACATTACTTTAATGCTGGCGTTTGAATTTCAACGACACTCGGGTTCATTCTGGAAAAGGAAGGGACCCTGATAGGTAATGCAATTGGGACAATGAGCAACAAAGGTTCATGCTTCGTTGCTGTTATTTTGTGAGGCAAATTGAACAGTTTGAAAAGCTGAGGTCTGCCATACAGTTCTAAAATTTTACGTGCTTCCAGTCTTCCTCGTTGGTTGATTGAAGGTTTGAAGTCGTCGATCGAGGAGGTGGTGACAGTCACCATTGTCGGCCGTCGCTGTTGCAGAAGCTGGATGTTGGCGCGCCCTCTTCTCGACACGGCCACCAGGCGAAACGGGCTCTTGATGTGCGCCACCTAATGCTTCCCGTCCGCGACACCGTGTCAGAAACTATAATAGCAAGTCGAGCGCAATTACATGCTGCCAAACCCCGAAAGCGCGGCAACTCGCGGGAGCGTCACACAACACACCTGCTCCACCGCCCAACTCCAGCCAGACTCCCTCTGCCTGCGCTCCATGCAGGAGAGTTAACACTACCAAAGATCCTAAACACTTTGGTTCTCCACACGACCTATCGATGTATTCGTTCGATAGCATAGTTTTCCCTAGGCCAGACCCAGCGTAAAAATACAAATAATATTTACAAAACAATCCAATTATATTAAAGACACAGAAATGTCATATCTTCAGGTAACAAAATAAGGAAAAAATTTATAGCACAATAGATGGAAACTGGAGGATATGCAATTCCGGCGTTACACGTGCCCCACATCGTCTGAGGATGTTCGTGTAACCTAAACAGACTCATAAAACGTCCAAAAAAGGAAAAAAAAAACAGCGGAAATGCATATGCTGAAAACATCAAGAAAATGTAGCATTAGGCTAATTAACGATAAACCAATTTTTAGACCATAGTAATTGAGTGGAGACACTCCTAATCTTATTCCACTCTGTCATCTTACACAAAAGAAAACAGGTTGACAACATATAATTTTCATAGAAAACATAGAAAATGGTTTAGCTATTCTAAAATCAACAAAATTCCTAATAGTATCAAGAAATGGAATACTATTTACAAAATTAATCAGATTACATGGTCATAAAAAGAGGTAGATCAAAATACGCAAATTAATAATTAATTACATAGAATACACATTTTTATATAACCCTTTCATAATTAGTATTGCTGCCATGAGAGTCCACTTAACGCTAAACAAGGAAATAATATACAGCAGATTGAAAAAAACATAAATATTAACAGCAGAATTCTTTCACATCAGCTGTCCAAGAAGGAAAACAACTCCGCGTTCCGTACTCGCAAGTACAAAGAATGCCGAGAGCGGCACAAGAGCCGACAGCGGCTCCGCCTCGCCAGTATTGTTACGCCCGCCTGTGCGGCACGCTTGATCTCACTCGCCTGTGTAACGGCATTTCCAGAACGTCCGATTCACTGAATTCTTTCGGAAAAACTCACTCCCGAGTAATCTCAGGAAGTCCATTAACACTATCACAGTGGATAACTCAACACTGTCCACATGTACTAGCCTGAAACTTAAAACAGCGTCTAAGTACATCGGCAATTACTAGTAAAACACACATTCATGAAATCTTACAGCTAGTTACAAAATCATATTTACAATCTTTAATCTACTGTTACTCAGCTGAAAACTTAAACTAGCAGCTTGGATTTTTCAATTGATTAATAATCAGTTACTCTTAAATCATTTAATCAAAATTAATTACTTATTAATTACAACTTCTTTAATGTCCTCTTGGTCAGGCAAAAGCATGGAAATCTAGCAAATCCTTAAATCTTACACTTTATATTTACCTACTGTAAAAATTACCCATTCTGTGGTATTAATCAATCCTAGGTTGGTACAATTTCAAGTCTACAATGTTCCGTATACCTAATAGTTTTCCAGAGCTTGGATACTCTAAGCGATAAGCATTTGTGTGAGGCATACCAATGACTCTATATGGTCCATTATAAACAAACTTAAATTTAGAGATTTCATTGTCTATCTCGCTCGATTTCTCGTGAACTTTTACAAGTACTAAGTCTCCGATTGCAAACTTAGCAAAACGCGCTTTAGCGTCATGACGACGTATGCGAGCATCGGCTCTTAACTTCATTACTTCTCGCAAACTATCTTTTTTCACACCAATACTAATGTCAATTCGTGGATGGAATTTGATTATCTCTTCCACTAAACTTTTACTTCTGTCATCTAACAGGATTTCCTCACGTTACAGTTGTTCAAATTCATGCCTACGTTAAAGGCATCCAGGCCAGTTAACAATGTGTATAGGCTGGTATTGCCTATGCACACCGTCTCCTGCCTCGTCAAAACTAACTATTGTTGTATCTTGTGACGTACATGTCAAAGTTTTTCTTTCGCAATTAATCACTGCACGGTACTTTAATAGCCAATCTAACCCAATAATTACTTCGTAGTTAAGTCTGGCACGACGACAAACTCTTGTTCAAATCGTGCCCCACATATCTCGAAGTTGACAAAAATCTGTTTTGTGACCTGTTTACTGGCCTTCCCAGTAGCACCGATAATTTTCACTCCTGTTGCTGGCATAACTACGATGCCGGGTCTGTCTCTCAGTAACTCAAATATTTTCCCAGATACAGCACTCAATTCTGCACCGGGGTCAATCAACACGTTTAGTTGTAGGTCGTGCATATTAACAGACACTACTATCTGCCTACACTTGTCCTCGACTGTTTCTTTATTTTCCCACAGTAAATCCTCGTCTATATCCAGGTCATTCTAGAAAAAACCATCCGGCTTTGATCCTAAATCCGGTTTATCTGGCGGCTTTTTCAGCCTCTGTTCACATATAGTTTTAATTTCAACACGTCTGTCCTGAGGCTTAGTCTGTAGCTTCGCCTACAATACCGAAACATTTTCCTGTAACTCGTCAACTAGTGAGTGTTGCTTTGCTATCAATTCACTAATTGTCACCTTCGTTGATTCCTCTTTAGTCAGATTGATCTCATCTGCCAATCTACCTGGAGAAATGTGCCCAGTAGTATCTGCAATTACTTCCTCTGGATCTGCGCAACCCACACTGCTATCGTCCGACCGTATAACGTCAGCTCTAACCTCATACACGCTGTAATCTACGTGCTTTTCTACCAGTCGTGTCCGGCTATCACTAAAATTATCGTAATCTTTCTTCTTAATACTTTCGCAATGTTTAAACTGGAGTTTTGCGTCGGGTGGGTCGGAGACTTCCACCACTACAACTTTTAGTTAAGTCTGCCGGTCAGGGCCAGAACTTTCCGTTACTACTTCAACATCCAACTCCTGCTGGACGAAACATGACGAATCTTGCTCGTGCTCCCCGTTAACATCAACTATAGTCTGCCTGTTAGGGCCAGAACTTTCTATCACTTCACAAACAGTATCTCCCTGCGGGACGAGACGCGGCAAATCCTGCACGCGCTCCCCATAAACACTTCTCCCATACAGGCCCCTATAATCTCTTAGTTCATCGTATAAGCGACCGAACTGCCTTAACCAGACCTCATCCCTCTCTGCATCCCCTCGCTCGATGACGGACGTTTTATCCGACATCTGATCTTCTCTCAACACTTGCGAATCATTCTTAAACTCAATCTCCAGTTCCACTGTGGGTATTACAGCTGCAACTTTATAATCGATTTCCGGAACACTACTTAAATTGTTCTCACTGACAGTGAATGTATTTTCTACTGCCGTGTCTACAGCTGATCTACTACTAGTGGGCGCACTCCTTTCTCCTATCACTGGCACACTCTCCCGCCGTTGATTATTCCATACGGAGTTTTCATAACGACGAGCCCAGGATTTTCTCCTGTTATTGGGCCGCCAAAATTTCTCCACGCCCGGTCGGCCCCTCACCGGCGCGGCTAATGGTTTCCCTGCCTCGTCCCAGCAGATCCGCTCCCCGGATGCTGCTGAGGCGGCTTATCACACCCTCTGGCGTTATTACTATTCTGTAAAGCCCGTATCACGTTAGTATTGTACTGGTTTCCGTCATTCCTGTTATTATTTGGATTGTACCGATTGTCATTACGGCCAGAGCCATTATTGTTATTGCTGCAATGATTGCGGTATGCATTATTCCCATGGTTATCGGTGTCCTGGTTGTTGTGGTACCCATTGTTGTTACCATGGCCTCTACCACTGTCACGATTATTGCGCCAATTGTCCTCGTCCTCAACTCTTTCCAGGAAATTATTGTTTGTCCTGTAATTGCTTCCTACTTAGCGTTTTGTATCATCTGGAAGCTTCTTGTATAGTTCCCAGACTATTTCGGATTCCGTGCGGCGATCACGCAAATATTTCAACTTGCGGATCCAGCCCTCACAAAACTCCTTCATCGAGCCCCGCGAATTCGCATCGAAAGGCCTCGATACGACAAATTCGCGCCAGACTCTTTGTTGTTTTTGCTCTGACCAGTATTCAGCGAGAAACAAATTTTTAAACTCGTCGAAAGTCAGGTTCGTGATGTTGATGTTTAAGCCCCAACGCTTGGCATCACCAGCCAACACGTGAATAACCGCATTAATTTTTCTCTCATTAGTCCATGATCTGGGTAAAACTCTTTCACAATTTTTAATGAAATACGTCGCGTGTATACCGCCTTTTTCAAGGGGTCGAACCGCTCCTCTATCGTCAACAATTCCGAACTATGTGTACAGGTTGGCACATAGCTCTGTTTTTCGTCAAGTTTCTTCTCTAATTCCGACACTCTCGTAATTACTTGGCAAGTGGTTGTCGCAAGCGTTTCCACTTCCCTCTTTTTCTCTTCGCAGGTATTAGCCTGTTTCCTCACTTTAGTATCTATTTCGTATACTGAAGCCTTTAAAGTTTCCACCTTCTGTTACTCCTCTTTTTTCACTAATTGAATTTGTACCGTCACCTTATTCTCGATGATCGGAGCAACTGCTTCTCCTGCACTTTTCTCGATTCTGCTAATTTCGGAATCAAAACGAGTATTTATGCTCGCAGTTTCCGCCTGAACTCCTATCATTTCCTGTTTAAGATTACCAATTTCGGTGTTAATCACAACATTATCTTCTTTGATTTTATCAACTTTTGTGTTAACAACTCCAACATTGTTGTTAACAACATTAATAGCTTTGTTCTGATTGTCCAGCTTCCTGTCAATTTTTCAGACTGAGCTTTAATTTCTGCCGATTGAGTTTATATCTTGCTAGACTGAGCCTTGATTTCGTTAATCAAAACATTCAATCAATCAGTTAAATTCCCGGAAACTACCGGTTTTACTTCCGTAGAGGGTTCCTCTATAATTGCCCCCCCCCCCCCCCCTATTCGCCATCAAGGGGATCGGATTTTATTTTCACTTCCGATTCCGAAACATTTTCTAAAGTTTGGAATTCCATTTCTGCTCTTTGTTGCGTATCTGCGGTCGCATCTTTCATGCTAGCCGCCTGCCCGTGAACAATGGGTTCTGCGGTGCGCGTTTCCCACTGTTCGACCGATTGTTCCTTACCCAAGTCTACCAAATTCTGCTTATTGTCGACTTCACTCATTTTACCAATTTTCAATATAAATGCCAAATCTCAAATCTAATTAGCATTCCTCCCACTACTTATTTTCGCTGTCGTAACGCCTTTTTCGTAACCAGAACTTTGTTACGAGATTTGCACAATGCAAAATTCGTGACCAGAGCAACCTCAAATCCGAAGATTGTCCTGTCACCAGGTCGCCAAATGTAACCTATGTGGAGGAGGTTAGCACCGCTTATTGGTGTATAGTAACAGATTTCAAAGTGTTGTGATGTAATAGCAGACAGTTAAGAAGAATAAGAAACAGATGATTATGCATGATGGAGCTCCAGACGGATGGAGTTGGAAGCAGAGAACATACGTGGAGGAATTTAACGAGATACGTCGTAATATAATACCTACACGTTAATACTGTTAATACAATTGTCACGTCCTTTGAAAATATATCAAGCTACGAAGGAAAAACGGTAAACATCATTCTGGACACAAAGAAGTGGTAAATGGCATGCAGCAAACCGCAGGCAAGTACTCGCAGCATTCAGAGTTAAATTGATCAAATTTCGACAGAATATCTACTCTTCAGAAGTAAAATATTTGCTCGTATCGCAGAGAAAATGAATTTGGAATCAGTAAATGGAAAACAGAACGACTGTGCCTGTGTGATTATGCTATCTCACGCGAAAACTGTAATGAAAAGTGATTTATCCACGTAATAAATGATTTAAGACCAGCAAGTAAACTTCTACACAAAACTGTTTCTAAACTATGTATGAGAAGTATTAACTTCACGCGAAAAAGTAATAGCATTCTGAAACTTCCTGGCAGATTAAAACTGTGTGCCGGACCGAGACTCGAACTCGGGACCTTTGCCTTTCGCGGGCAAGTACTCTACCAACTAAGCTACCGACGCACGACTCACGCCCGGCCTCACAGCATTACTTCTGCCAGTATCTCGTCTCCTACCTTCCAAACTTTACAGAAGCTCTCCTGCGAACCTGCAGAACTAGCACTCCTGAAAGAAAGGATATTGCGGAGACGTGGCTTAGCCACAGCCTGGGGGATGTTTCCAGAATGAGATTTTCACTCTGCAGCGGAGAGTGCGCTGATATGAAACTTCCTGGCAGATTAAAACTGTGTGCCCGACCGAGACTCGAACTCGGGACCGTTGCCTTTCGCGGGCAAGTGCTCAACCATCTGAGCTACCGAAGCACGACTCACGGCTGGTCCTCACAGCTTTACTTCTGCCAGTACCTAGTCTCCTACCTTCCAAACTTTACAGAAGCTCTCCTGCGAACCTTGCAGGACTAGCACTCCTGAAAGAAAGGATATTGCGGAGACATGGCTTAGCCACAACCTGGGGGATGTTTCCAGAATGAGATTTTCACTCTGCAGCGGAGTGTGCGCTAATATGAAACTTCCTGGCAGAATAAAACTGTGTGCCCGACCGAGACTCGAACTAGGGACCTTTGCCTTTCGCGGGCAAGTGCTCTACCAACTAAGGTACCGAAGCACGACTCACGCCCAGCCTCAGAGCCTTACTTCTGCCAGTATCTCGTCTCCTACCTTCCAAACTTTACAGAAGCTCTCCTGCGAACCTGCAGAATATCAGCGCACACTCCGCTGCAGACTGAAAATCTCATTCTGGTATTAGCATTCTGTTTTACTTCTTCAACTAATAAGTCACTGGTCACTGGCTAGGTGCATGTGTGCTCTCAGAGCTGTGCTCAGTATCACGTGCAATGTACATGTGTGTACTTACACATGGGCTCTGTTTCATCATGTACAATATACAGGGTGATTATAATTAAAGTTAAACTTTCAAAACGCTGTCGAAATAACACCACTGGTCAGCATGACATCAAATTGCAACGGAATATTATCGGAGAAGATGAAAACGTATGGCAAAAGAAAAAAAGTAGTGTCAAAATTGATGAATAGAGGGCGCTGTATATGTCAGAATACGTAAATGAAAACACCTGTCATGCGTACGACCCATTGAAGTTGGTATAAACACGCCGGGGACGCGGTGTTTCCTCCATTCGCGTTTGCGACGTTCGCCATAACTGTATCAATGCAGAATCGCGCTTTGCTTGTAAATCTGTATTACATGAATTATGAATGTGCACACGTCGCTCTGAAGAAGTTCTCGACAGCGAAGGGTTTGAAAAAAAATGCGTTGTCCGATGACTGCCGTGGATCTGGAGAAAATGATTCGGAAATTCGAAAAGACTGGCTCTTTTGGTGTGCAGCCTGGTAGAGGGAGGAAACGAATTGATTCGACCTCAGTGGAAGCAGTGGCCGCACCAGTACAGGAGGAGACGAGTGGTGGTGTGCAAACTTGTAGCACACGTAGAACTGCCCGAAAATTGGACAATCCTACGAAACATCCGTCTTTGCCATCCATTGAAAATTACCCATGTGCACGAGTAGCTTCCTGTTGACCTGCTAGAAAAAGACACCTTTTCTTTAGAATTTCCTGCTCGGATGGAAGTGGACAGTGATTGACCGTGGAAGATTTTGTGGACAGACGAAGCCCACTTCCAATTGACAGGATATGTCCATTCACAGAATTGTCGAATATGGGCAGCGGAAAATCCACACGCAAATGAACCAGTACCACTTCATCCAGAAAAGGTTACTGTGTGGTGCGGGTTTATGGCATCATTTATCATAAGGGCATATTTTTTCGAAGATGGTTCAAATGGTTCAAATGGCTCTGAGCACTCTGGGACTTGACATCTGAGGTCATCAGCCCCTAGAACTTAGAACTACTTAAACCTAACTAACCTAAGGATATCACATACATCGATGCCCGAGGCAGGATTCGAACCTGCGACCGTAGCGGTCGCGCGGTTCCAGACTGAAGCGCCTAGAATCGCTCGGTCACACCGGCCGAATTTTTCGAAGAGACAGGTGCTCCCTGTCCTGTTACCTGTACCGTCACTGGTAAGGGCTATGAGTGTCTATTGCGCAATCACGTCATTCCAGCCCTCAAACAGCATAGATTTGTGGATGGGATCATTTTTATGCAAGATGACGCACCTCCGCACATGGCCAATCCAGTTAAGCAGCTGCTGAAGCACCCTTTCGAAAATGCTAAAATTATCAGTCTCAATTTCCCCACAGCCAGGCCGTCCCGATCACCTGATTTTAATCTGCGTGACTTCTGGCTGCTGGGCTCTCTGAAAGGTGTTGTGTTCAATGTCCCGACTGCTAACTTAGCTTCGTTGAAGGCACACATTACGCAACACAATCTGAACGTGAGCCCTGAAACAGTTCGATCAGTTGTGGAACATGCTGTTTCTTGATTTCAACTTGTTGCAGAAAAAGGTGCACAGTATATTCACACGGAAATTAATAGTCCGATTTGATTTAGATATATGCTTTTTATGCAGTTTTAGGCTTCAGGACAATTAAAAACCGATGTGATTGATGCTCTTTATGCTGTTTTTGACCTCAGGACAATTAAAAATCGATGTGATTGATGCTTTTTATGCTGTTGTTTGCCTCAGGATAATTAAAAATGTACGTGAGTAGTGCTTTTTATGCTATTTTGGCCTGAGGACAATTAAAGACCGATTTTTCCCATCCGATGTGATATGACCTCGCCGTGGTGGATGGGCTTACGTAACTAACAGGATCACACCCGTAAAATCATGAACACTGAGTAGTACAGTTTGTTTAGCGTCAAAAGTACACCTTAGGCATGTTGTATGATTCATTTGTCATTTGTTGTCGACCATTATTAAATTATGATGCTTACAGCGCCATCTATTGCTACATTTTGTAACTATTTTTCTTCTGCCATACGTTTCCCCCTTCTCCGATAATATTCCGTTGCAATTTGACATCATTCTGATCAGTGGTGTTATTTCGAGAGAGGTTTGAAAGCTGAATTTTAATTGTAATCACCATGTACCGTGAGTAGGCTGATTCTACTAAAGTAATTACCCATCAGTGACTTAAGGGTAAATCCCATACTGGATTTCAGTAAGTGAATAATGTATATAAAAGAGCCAAACAGACCGACTAGATACACAGAATGTGTCAAAAAGAATCATACAATTTTAAAAAATCACATCTATTATGTTATTTGAGATACGTGCGTGAACAACATACTGTTGGGAAGAGTAAATTCACGAGTTTTAGATGGTTCCCGCTAGGTAGCAGCAGGGTGCGCCCATTCCAGCTCTAGTAAAAATGGTGTCAGGACAACAGAAAGCGTGAAACTGTACGAAATTCAGCTACTACAAGCTCTTCGTGATGGTGACAAACAACAACGTGTGGAGTTAAGTAATTTAGTTCTTGGCAAGATGGAGGATGATAGTTTACTTCCACGCTTAGTGTTCAGTGACGAGGCAACATTGCACTTATGTGGAAAGGTGAATCGTCGTAATGTGAGAATATGCGGTACGGAACAACCATATGAATTTGTAAAACATGGCGTAACTAGTTTGGGCAATTCCCACAGGCGAATTCAATTTGTTTACAACCTTTACAACCAAGAGGAATATCACTTCTATCCAGTGACTAGACACGAAAGTCATACAGATGGGATTTTACCTTAACTAAATTAGATCAAATAGATCTACCTTGGATCCACCTGCGATCGGTTCTACGACAGTTGCAGCATCATGTAGTAATGTGATTACTTGAATACTAAGTGCAAACTTATTCGAATGGAACATTCCATTTAACACGTGCCCAACTTTTATTCGTTGCAGAGAAACAACTGGACAGAGAGGTCTAATTTCAAATGTTCATAACATGTGGCCATTGGTTTATATATCGCTTGTTATTTTTGTACTTCCGTAAAAAAGTTGTGGAGCTGTGCATGAGTTTACATAACTGAATCTTTCAGCTGTGACTGTATGACTTTTTTGCCGACTCTGCTGTATCTTTTAGTCATGACGCATTCTTTTACAAACGTTCATTATGCCGATACAATATATGTGTAATGGCTTTGTAACTGAAACGGTACTATCTCTTCACAGAATATGGTAGTTGATTTCCCAACTGCTTACTGCCAGGTTCAAGAGGTTTAATTATGTTTTTACTAACCTCTGTGAGAGTGACAAAGTGCCCCTCAGTTATATTTCATGTGAATGTGCAAATGAACAGACTGTGGATGAAGGAGAGGTTATTATTTAGCTTAAAAAGATGCTTCACACACGAGAATATGGCGAACATTAAGTATTCTCAGCCTGTATTCGCATCATTTATTTCAAAATCAACACCTATGAGACGGAAATGAAGATGAGCAACTGGAATTTTGTTGTTGGCTAATAATCATGGGTGACTGGAATTCGTCAGTAGGCAAAAGGGAGAGAAGGAAACATAGTAGGTGAATATGGATTGGGGGAAAGAAATGAAAGAGGAAGCCGCCTTGTAGAATTTTGCACAGAGCATAACATAATCATAGCTAACACTTGGTTCAAGAATCATAAAAGAAGGTTGTATACCTGGAAGAATCCCGGAGATACTAATAGGTATCAGATAGATTATATAATGGTAAGACAGAGATTTAGGAACCAGGTTTTAAATTGTAAGACATTTCCAGGGGCAGATGTGGATTCTGACCACAATCTATTGGTTATGAACTGCAGATTGAAACTGAAGAAACTGCAAAAAGGTGGGACTTTAAGGAGATGGGACCTGGATAAACTGAAAAAACCAGAGGTTGTAGAGAGTTTCAGGGAGAGCATAAGGGAACAATTGACAGGAATGGGGGAAAGAAATACAGTAGAAGAAGAGTGGGTAGCTCTGAGGGATGAAGTAGTGAAGGCAGCAGACGATCAAGTAGGTAAAAAGACGAGGGCTAATAGAAATCCTTGGGTAACAGAAGAAATATTGAATTTAATTGATGAAAGGAGAAAATATAAAAATGCAGTAAATGAAGCAGGCAAAAGGGAATACAAACGTCTCAAAAACGAGATCGACAGAAAGTGCAAAATGGCTAAGCAGGGATGGCTAGAGGACAAATGTAAGGATGTAGAGGCTTGTCTCACTAGGGGAAAGATAGATACTGCCTACAGGAAAATTAAAGAGACCTTTGGAGAGAAGAGAACCACATGTATGAATATCAAGAGCTCAGATGGCAACCCAGTTCTAAGCAAAGAAGGGAAAGCAGAAAGGTCGAAGGAGTATATAGAGGGTCTACACAGGGGCGATGTACTTGAGGACAATATTATGGAAATGGAAGAGGGTGTAGATGAAGACGAAATGGGAGATAAGATACTGCGTGAAGAGTTTGACAGAGCACTGAAAGATCTGAGTCGAAACAAGGCCCCGGGAGTAGACAACATTCCATTAGAAATACTGATGGCCTTGGGAGAGCCAGTCATGACAAAACTCTACCATCTGGTGAGCAAGGTGTGTGAGACAGGCGAAATACCCACAGACTTCAAGAAGAATATAATAATTCCAATCCCAAAGAAAGCAGGTGTTGACAGATGTGAAAATTACCGAACTATCAGTTTAATAAGTCACAGCTGCAAAATACTAACGCGTATTCTTTACAGACGAATGGAAAAACTGGTAGAAGCGGACCTCGGGGAAGATCAGTTTGGATTCCATAGAAATGTTGGAACACGTGAGGCAATACTAACCTTACGACTTATCTTAGAAGAAAGATTAAGAAAAGGCAAACCTACGTTTCTAGCATTTGTAGACTTAGAGAAAGCGTTTGACAACGTTAACTGGAATACTCTCTTTCAAATTCTGAAGGTGGCGGGGGTAAAATACAGGGAGCGAAAGGCTATTTACAATTTGTACAGAAACCAGAGGGCAGTTATAAGAGTCGAGGGGTATGAAAGGGAAGCAATGGTTGGGAAGGGAGTGAGACAGGGTTGTAGCCTCTCCCCGATGTTATTCAATCTGTATATTGAGCAAGCAGTGAAGGAAACAAAAGAAAAATTCGGAGTAGGTATTAAAATCCATGGAGAAGAAGTAAAAACTTTGAGGTTCGCCGATGACATTGTAATTCTGTCAGAGACAGCAAAGGACTTGCAAGAGCAGTTGAACGGAATGAACAGTGTCTTGAAGGGAGGATATAAGATGAACATCAACAAAAGCAAATCAAGGATAATGGAATGTAGTAAAATTAAATCGGGTGATGCTGCGGGAATTAGATTAGGAAATGAGACACTTAAAGTAGTAAAGGAGTTTTGCTATTTGGGGAGCAAAATAACTGATGATGGTCGAAGTAGAGAGTAAATAAAATGTAGACTGGCAATGGCAAGGAAATCGTTTCTGAAGAAGAGAAATTTGTTAACATCGAGTATAGATTTAAGGGTCAGGAAGTCGTTTCTGAAAGTATTTGTATGGAGTGTAGCCATGTATGGAAGTGAAACATGAACGATAACTAGTTTGGACAAGAAGAGAATAGAAGCTTTCGAAATGTGGTGCTACAGAAGAATGCTGAAGATAAGGTGGGTAGATCACGTAACTAATGAGGAGGTATTGAATAGGATTGGGGAGAAGAGAAGTTTGTGGCACAACTTGACTAGAAGAAGGGATCGGTTGGTAGGACATGTTTTGAGGCATCAAGGGATCACAAATTTAGCATTGGAGGGCAGCGTGGAGGGTAAAAATCGTAGAGGGAGACCAAGAGATGAATACACTAAGCAGATTCAGAAGGATGTAGGTTGCAGTAGGTACTGGGAGATGAAGAAGCTTGCACAGGATAGAGTAGCATGGAGAGCTGCATCAAACCAGTCTCAGGACTGAAGACCACAACAACAACAACAAGCATTGCCTTTCAATTCTCCAGTTCGTCTGGAATCAACAACATTTTTCAATAAATCTTCCCAATGAACGATATTCTGAAACTCTTAGACTGAGTTTCAAGGAGACCAAAGTCGCTAGATCAGATGCCAGATAGAAATTTATTACTACAACTTTTGTTTCTAAGTTCATTCGTTCAACAATAGCAGTAGTTTTATTGATTACTTGACAAAGTCGTGTACGCAGTTAGCCAGCATAAATCTCTAAATTCATGGTATAATGCATTTTCCCGTAAATTAAAGCAAATACCTGACGCCACAGTCTGTAGGTACCTTCCAGTTGCTCGTATACCGTAACATATTACACGTTGTTGTTGTGGTCTTCAGTCCAGATACTGGTTATATGCAGCTCTCCATGCAACATTTTAAACAACTGAGAATAATTTTTTAAAGTTGGAAAAATTTCATACATATTTCTGGTTGCTTCAAAGCGAACAGTTCTCTTTTTCCCAGACACTGTTTCTCGGTTCTTACATGACATAGTTCTTTAATCACGTAGTCACCTAGAGCCAATCGAATAACATATTTAGTTTAGAATCACTCCTCCAGTTTTACTAAATCCAGATAATTTCACAAAAAGCATTTATCTACATTAGTCCAGTCTTTTATTTCTCGTTCCGCTGAAATCTGTCGTCACAACGTCCATGTATCGATTTGGTAGGACGCTTTCTTTTTTAACAATTTTCCATCATCGAGGCAACTACTGCTGTTTAAAATATTTTATTAGGATCGTCGTCCTCAGACAGCAGGTCCGTTCTGTATCTGAACTGTCCTCACTCTTCTTTTCTACATACTAATAATAAGCAGTCTATTTGTGGATACCATCCATTATCAACGACGACATTCATAAATATTTTGTCAAAGTCTGAGGATGTATAAAGGGTTCTGGCAGGAGTTGATAACTAAGCAAGTACTGTAATAATCTGAAACACTTTGAAATGAAATGTTAGTAGTTACGCTAGCACCTTTCAGACAATCACTGCATTGTTGTCAAACCTCTCATGACGTCATAAATCATGACATCGATGACACTTTGTACTGCCCGAGGCAGGATTCGAATCTGCGACCGTAGCGGTCGCGCGGTTCCAGACTGTAGTGCCTAGAACCGCTCGGCCACACCAGCCGGCTCAGATTTCTCACCCCCTTCACAACCTCCTAGGATTAGGCCATCTGCACATTCTATAAAAGGTGGGAAATTGAAAAATTTGTGGGAAATTCAATATTTGGTATTATATTTGGTTTTCCCACTCTAAAATACATAAAAATAAGGTATTTTCAGCAAAAAACGTTTTTGCATCGTTGGCCTGTGTTATTATTCTTGCTGTTTCAGTATAACCTGTTCTTATAATTAATAATTATTATAATTAATTTTAATTAATAATTATTATTCTTGCTGTTTCAGTATAACCTGTTCTTTTTCAGAATTATTCGTTGTTCTTACTGTTTTATTTTACTTTATTATTTTGAGTATAACATTTTCTCACAGTTTAATAAACAAGTTACTCTGTCGCCGCGTTTTATCGATATCTGGAATATTCAAGTGCCTTCGGCTTTCACGTACTATGACGGTCAAGCATACCTGATCTTGAACCTCTCTCTGTCACTTTCCCTGTCCTCTGTTCCTCGTTCCCCAGCTCCTACCTCTCCGTTTTCACCTTCTAGCAGCCCCCTTCTCCCCATCCCCGTCATTGCGGAAGGTACCGGTCCCTGCATTTCATGGATACGGCTGCCCCTTATATCCGCCGACTTATAGCGAAATCGACTAGCGACAGCTTTACACTGCAGCTCACTCACGCAAATGTGAGGTCCATACCCACCTACCTGAATGAGTTCCACGACATATTTCCGGATCTCAGCTTTCATGCCATACACGTGTCTGAGACATGGCTGAAGTCGATTATACCCTCCATTCTCAATGGTTTGATTTTTCTGCCTCATGACAGACGTAACAGACGAGGCATTTGTGTGGCAGCGTATATACGAGCAAATTTGTTCCCCAAAGCCGTGCTGACGTCTGAAAACGAGGACAAACAGCCCGAATACATGTACACTGAAATTAACCCTAGAACACTGCAGAGGGAAAAACATTACATTGGTACTAAACCATCGTAAATTTGTCTACTCCATTTTTATTCAAAGGACGTATTAATTTATAGTTTATGCACTAGTTAATTACCATTATAGCGTCTCGAATGGTATGTCATACACAATATACATACAAAATGCCCTGTTTTACATGTATACTGACGATACCAGATTTTTGGGAATCGCAAATTGGTGCTGACTGCAACTGTGAATTGATAAAGATTTAGTGATCTATAGACTGTGTCTCACGTGTCATATACAAACCACCTAATGTTGGGCAGCTCTTTAGCTCTGAATCTGCGCTTTCAAGTCTTGAGTCTTCACATGAACGCACAACTGTAGCCGCAGGTATGAACATCAGTACTCTAAACAACAGTCCTTCCGTTGGAACATTCACGTGCACACTTTCCTGTTCAAATCTTACACTGATTCCACTTGGGCCTACTCAACTACAGCTAACTCTCATACGTTTATTGATATTTTAGCAACCAAATGTCTAAACAAAGTAAATTTCACGGATCAGATCTCTGCATCTGGTTTCTCCTCCTGTGATGTAAAATTCATGACCTGACAGTTGCATTGCTCAAAGAACAAACCGCAAAGGCCACTTTCAGAGGTCTGAAACGCATGAATACGAAATGTCTCAAGTTACAGCTGACGCCTACGATATTTCCTGATGGATGAACGGAAATATTTCCGACATAATGAAAAATTTAATTTCACAGACAGCTTTAATAATTTATACGACAAACACATTCCTCTGTAAACATAATGAGTAAGGAGAAAACCTGCATCATGCCCTACAGACCACATTAAACAACTTATGAGTGTCGGCGATTCTGCACACATGACATACAAACGCCACTTAACCTCTTACAACCATCACACAGAAGCAACTACCAACAGAATTAGCGAGTCTGTGAGAAATACAAACCTCAGATATACCCATTAGCTAACTGAGGACTTTCACAGATCCACCATCCTTTTGAAAAACCCACAGGGTCTAGGAGCAGGCAGGCCTAAATCTGCAACTGAACTGCTAGTGCATGTTGATCATCTAAATGACCATTTCGCCACTCTAATATCTTTACTTTACGAACGCATAAGGGCACAAACCATCGGTTTTCTTAATCTATCAGCTGTTGGTACAACGAAAATTTTTTCCTGCTGCCGGTAAGCCCTAACACGGTCAGGAAGAACGTAGCGCGTATTTGCTCGGCAGCAGAAGGACACGATATTATAACAATGCAAACGATCAGCTATCTTGGCGATCCTCTACTGTACAAAGTAGCGGACTTTTTCAACCGTTCTCTGACTTCCATAAACTTCCCAATATCCTGGAAACAGAGACTCATAAAACCAATACACAAGGCTTTAAAATACATTGTCCACGAACAGCTTACCAGCACACAGGCCAACGATGGAAAAACGCTTTTGCTGAAAATACCTTATTCTTACGTGTTTTGGGGTGGGATATCCAAATATGATACTTAAAAAACTGTATCACCCACCATTTGTTCGCATTTTACAGTTTAATTTATTAAATTAAGCGATATTCTAAAGAATTTAACAGCTTTTATATAGTTAAAATAATTTAAAAGAGAGGTGTCTCGAATGTAGGTGACGTTGATAGCACTGTTGCAAAACATTTGCTGGCAAAAAAAGTCGATTCCAGTTTTGTGTTAACAGATGGTGTTTTGTTCACTGTCAACGTAACCTCAGTTTCCCGTTTCCTGTACATGTGCTCAGTTCAATGTCTAATCGTGGTTGTAAAAACTCTGCTGACAGTTTTTGTTATATTTGTGGTGAATTTTTTGATTAAAAAACACCTAAGAAACATTACAGACTTTGTGGAAAAGGTTTATCTATCATACTTTGGATCTAATCGTGGGCGTCACATAAGGTATATGGCGTGTGTGTTGAAGATCTGAGAAAATGGTCCAAAAAGGAGAGAAAGCCTTTTGATTTGCTGTGCCTATGATATGGAGGGAGCCCAGAAACCATTCTGATGATTGCTACTATTGAAGTGTTGATATTACTGGTCATAATTCGGAAACCAAGAAGGCAATAAGCTACCCTAACCTTCCGCTCGCCATCCGAACAGTAAGGCATAGTGTAGGTTTTCCAGTTCCTGAACTACCAGATGATTTAAATTCTATTCCAAGAGAAGTATTTTCTGATGTACAATCTCATTTACATGAACCAGATGGTGACGAATTCCATTGTAACACAGAAAGTCTAGAGCCCAAATTGTTTACTCAGACCGAGCTTAACGACTTGTTTAGGGATCTGGGATTAACGAAAGAGAAAGCTGAATTACTTGGCTCTAGATTAAAAGAAAAGAACTTACTGGCAGTTGGAACGGCATATACATGTATAGAAACAAAGAGCAGCAATTCTCCAAGTTTTTTCAAGGATAAGGTGATTTAGTGTACTGCTCAGACATTCCTTGTCCGATGAATGAGTTTGGTATTGAATACAAAAAGGAAGACTGGAGGCTGTTTGTTGATTCATCCAAAACCAGTTTAAAGGCTGTTATATTACACAATGCTATACCTGTTGGACGTTCTGTACATATGAAAGAAAGCTATGAAAACCTAGAAGTAGTGCTAAATAAAATAGGCTATTCTGCTCATGGTTGGATGATATGTGCCGATCTAAAAGTATCATGCATGCTCCTTGGTCAGCAAGGTGGCTTTACAAAATTTCCATGTTTCTTGTGTGAATAGGACAGTAGGGGTAGGGATCAACACTGGTGCAGAAAGAACTGGCCTGTGAGGGAACCTTTAAAATCTGGTGAAAAGACCATTATATGCAAAAACCTTGTAGATACAAAAAACCTACTCCTACCACCTCTACATATAAAGTTAGGTCTAATGAAACAGTTTTTAAAGGCTTTGCCTAAAAATGGACCATGTTTTGGTTTAAGTATCTCTGCCAAAAGATTCGCTACGGTCGCAGGTTTGAATCCTGCCTCGGGCATGGATGTGTGTGATGTCCTTAGGTTAGTTAGGTTTAAGTAGTTCCAAGTCTAGGGGACTGATGACCTCAGATGTTAAGTCCCATGGTGCTCAGAGCCATTTGAACCAGAAGTTTCAACACCTTTCAGAAGCTAAACTAAAAGAAGGGGTCTTTGTCGGACTTGACATTAGAAAATTGATGTTTGATATTAACTTTGAATCCACAATGACCTTAAATGAGAACGAAGCATGGGTATCATTCAAGCAAGTCGTTACAAAGTTCTTAGGACATGAAAAAGACCCAGAATATGCTTCTATTATAGCTAAAATGTTAAAGGAGTTTAAAACTGAAGAATGTTTAATGAGCCAGAAAGTTCACTTTTTGAACAGTCACCTTTATTACTTCCCGGACAATATGGGAGACGTTAGTGAGGAACAAGAAGAGCGTTTTCACCAGGACATTAAAGTGATGGAAAAACGCCACGAAGGCCGCTGGAACACCAACATGATGGGAGACTGCTGTTTGTCAAGCTTAAAAAAAAGTAGCTTACTGTAAAGACAAACCATGGTTATGTTGTAACAAAGCGTTTCATTAATTTCCCCGTTTACCGTATTGCATAGGATTTTGATACTATATAATAAAAAGCGTGTTGCTCGAAAACTATGGGTGACAGAAAAAAGCTAAGGCTATATTTCGATTCAGCTCCTAAAAATCTATAAAGATCAGCTATCAAACTATAAAAAAGGTTTAAACAAATTTTTCGTTGACGTGTGTAACCCTTCAGATGAATACCAGTCCGTTTTCCGGCGAAATCGCAGCACGACGACCGCTCTTATAAATGAACTGACTAACGAGCTGGAACATGCTATGGGCAGATAACAGGGTGCGCTTTCCGAATTTCAGCGAAGTTTTCGACACTGTTGACTTTGACATTCTACTTGCTAAAGTAACGAGTCCAAATTTTTCTTTTAGTGCTCTACATTCGTTCCACACATAACTTACATCCCGCCAACAGTGTGTAATGTTTGGAATTCAATGGTCACAATGGAGTAATGTAGTGTCAAGTGTCCCAAAATAATCAGTAGTGAGCCCATTACTTTTACCATTATATGTTAATGGTGTGTCAACTATTTTCTCCCATTGAAAATATCCCCTATACGCTGACAACCTTCAATATTATTAAAATGCAAATTCAACAAACTTGTTCACCTCCATCCAGCATGTTAACATGTAAATGCTGATTTACTTGCATTATCTGAATGGGTGCAGAGCATCGGTTTGAAACTTAACCCTTGAATCTCAATCGCTCACGAAAGACGTATTACTACATAGTTCTGAGAAGCTCTTGACCCCTAACCGCGTAGAAATAACCTTTTCCTCTTTTGCGGACTGTAAACACAACTGCAGTCTGTAAGAAGGCGTCAGTGTTACGTATTTTATTTCTATCTTGAAAAGAAGCTCGTAGAATCATTAATACTCCTCACATTTAAACAAGGTGATGCTATTTTTCAAGGACTTTGGTACGAAGGTTCACATAGGCTATGAATGCTTGTGGGTGATGCATTTGTGACTCACACTATCTCGACTATATGACTCCTTCCTACGAACAATTATCACAGCTGTGTGTGCCGATAAGCGTATCGATGTCATACTACATCTGATCTATCGTCTTCTCAATCATTGCTTCCCCTATTGTTTAACTACAACTCTTACACTACGAGTGAACATCATAGCAGAAATACCTGTTCTCAATAACGTAAAGTCCTTTCTGTCCCATCGCATAGCGCTGCTAAGTTCTCTGAATCATTCTCTGTATCAGTAACACGGCTTTGGAACAATCTCCCTATAAAAATCGGATACATTAAATTAATTTGAAACTTCAGGATACAGTTAATGGTCCACCTTCTATAACAGTAGCCATCTTACCTTATCATAGCATGTAGCTCACTCTCGTCGATCTCTCCTTCCACTCAACTTTCCTATCCACCATGTTGGCAGGGTTCTTTGTTTAAATTTTGCTCTTTCCTAACAGCCACTGGCAATATCATTTCAATTTTCTCGCCCTTCGTTATTCCTTCCGCTTCTATAATACTAAACATATATTAAAATGTGCTAAACTAACTTATATTATTCATAGTGCCCTTCACGATTATTATCACGAGAATTATTGGAGTCAGTTATTATTTCCTTTATTATTATTACGGTCAATTTTTATTACAGTTATTTATGTCTATAATTATTATTTTATTATTACTATTACTATTCTTCTTCTTATTATTATTCCCGTGAAGATTTTTGTAATATCTTTGATATAGTCTTTGTTTGACTGTCCCTTATAGCTGTCCTATGAGCTAGCACCGAGAACGTCGCACAGATTTTACCGAAGAACGGGTTCGATTACAAAAAGCTCTTGAACTATGTGTCGAAATGTTGCTGACCTGCATACTTAACAACTAGAAGTAACATTATTAGCTACTAATAACCAATTTATTGTGTAATGGAATTTAGTGCTCAGTCTGAAATGTGTCGCGCCTTTTGCAGTGATTTCCTTACTGCTGAGAGGAGTAATCTTCGTACTAGAAAAGAAAAATGCTGAGAATGTAGCAGCTCGAAGTTTCAAATATGTCAGCTTTCTTAGTCAATGTATTTGGTGGGACTACTGTAATAAATCAAGAACATCTACGTATTGCATCCCTTTTAGCCTTACGTTACAGACATGTATCGCTACAGGTGAAAAGAAAGTAACTTTGGCGTATCCACTGCCACTTCAATTAAAATTAATGGCAGCAGTCCTCCCTGATGCTTGCAATGTCGGTCGACCTGACAGCAACGCTTATCAGCAAAGTGAAGCAGATTCAAACTACGGGCATCCGGCAGGAACGTCTAGTTGCTAGAAGTTGTCGCCACAAATGCTGTTGCGTTAGTTAGTGCAACCCACAGCCATGTGGTGCGCTGTCTGGGCTAAGGGCTTATTACGAACTCCCGTTCGAACCAACTTTAGCACCCTGTAAGTCCTATAGACCAGCTAAACGTACTCCCATAACGGCGGATAGCTTGAAGGGAGACGAATCCGGAAACGAGAAATTGTGTCAGACTGCACGTCTGCGAATGTGACGCCGGTTTGAGGCAACAGGTAGGGCCTAAGCCTGCAGGTAGAGCCAACACTATAGACGAAGCTGTGCAGTCCGCACTAATTAATAGTTACCTCGTGGTGTTTACACATGACTTGCTACCATTCTGCTCATCGCTGCGAACAGCCTTCGTAGAGGACGCTATGAACGCTGTTCAATGGCGCACTATGACATGTCGTTTCCTGCAGAAACAAAACAAGGTCCCGTTCCAGTTCGATCCCGCTCAAATGTTACGCCTTTTAACGTCAACGAGACATTGTGGTACTTGCTTTCACGTTTTTACTGAGGTTAGTGCAGCACTCCTCTTTTTGACTATACAAGGGAAGTTAGTGAACACCTGCCATCAACATTAATCATTTATTTATGGCACGCAGGTGTTTCGATTCGTTCAGCATAGTTTTAGTTTCCTACACGTGCATCACACTTAACTGCACTAATATATGATAAGTAAACAGATATACTTGTTGGCACAGTCCAGCAAGAAGGTATCCCCAATTAAAATGTTTTAAGGCAGGAAAATGATACATGTAAGATTCTTTCTACACCAGGAGGCTTAATGACATGAAACGGAACCTATGAAGAAGAAACGAGAAGAATACCTATGGGAAAGGGAAGATGTTGAAGAGATGAAGCAGTTACTAACAGCCAGAAGAATTCCAATTGAACTGAGTAAATGATATTCTAATTGTAATGCCTGGAGTGAATTGTTAAAAAGGAAGAAGAAAGATATTTAGGAAGTTCGCTGTGGAAAAGAATGATAAAGGTGAAATGGACTGACAAACTGAAGAATGGAAAAAAACTGGGGGGGGGGGGGGGGTTGTACTGCCTAGGATTGCAGTGATGTACGACGTCAGACACGCAGAAATGGACTAACACAGAGATAAATGAAGGTACTTGCTCAGAACAAGACACGATGGGAAGTCTCCAGTAGAAACTTGTCGTAAGCCCCATACACGAAAGACGAGAAAACAGACATATACATGCATCATCCCCGAAAGGAACTGAGAATCATTTTATACGTCACTTGTAAGTAGGCTGTTTAGGTTCTTATATTGGTAACGCCACCGTCACGTAGCGCTCTGTATGAAAATCACTGGATGTGCTGTGTGCAGTCTGTGGCTAGTTTGCATTGTTGCCTGCCATTGTGGTGTTGGGCAATTGGCTGTTAACAGCGCGTAGCGTTGCGCAGTTGGAGGTGAGCCGCCAGCAGTGGTGGACGGGGGGAGAGAGATGGCGGAATTTTGAGAGCGGATGATCTGGACGTGTGTCAATCAGAGACAGTACATTTGTAAGACTGGATGTCATGAACTGCTATATATATTATGACTTTTGAACACTATTAAGGTAAATACATTGTTTGTTCTCTATCAAAATCTTTCATTTGCTAACTATGCCTATCAGTAGTTAGTGCCTTCAGTAGTTAGAATCTTTTATTTAGCTGGCAGTAGTGGCGCTCGCTGTATTGCAGTAGTTCGAGCAATGAAGATTTTTGTGAGGCAAGTGATTTTTGAAACGTATAGGTTAATGTTAGTCAGGGACATTCTCTTGTAGAGATTATTGAAAGTCAGATTGCGTTGCGCTAAAAATATTGACTGTCAGTTCAGTGTTGATCAGAATAGGTAAAGAGCGAAATGTCTGAGTACGTTCAGTTCTGCTCAGCTGTTTGAAAATCAAATAATGTAAGATGTTTATCAGCACAGTAATTCTTTAACATTTCAAAGGGGACGTTTCACACTAAGCAGACATACACTGTCCATTCACATTAATGTGGCCGCCCGTCGAAAGCGCAAATAACCATCATTTGCAGAACGTACCGCACCGAGACGAGCAGGAAGAGAATCAGTGAGGCGCTTGAAGATGCCAACAGGGACGTGGAGCCATGTCGACCCTGTGCTGAGGCCAATTGCACTAAGTTCCTTGGTTGAGGAGCCATGGAACGAATAGTGCGATCGAGGTTGTCCCACAGATCCTCCTGGTGCTCTTCGAACGATGCACGTGCACAGTGAGCTATGTGTGAACTTTCGTTGGCCTGCTGGTCTAGGCCATCGTGTCAAGGAAAAGCGAGCTGCATGTAGCGATGGACATGGTTCAAGGATAGATTTATAGATTCACAGTTGTGCCGACCAATTGTCACTTCCAGAACGACCAGATCACATAAGGAATGTCATGAAAACATCCCCCATTCATAATGTTCCCTTCTGCGGACTGGATTGTTCCGACGATTGTTGCAGGGTGTTTGCTTTCAGACTTTCCTCCTCGTATGCGCAGAAAACATGATTCGTCTGAAAAGGATATCTGTCGCCACTCAGAGGACGTCAAGTTGCGGTACTGATGTGCTAATTTCAGGCTTCATGTCGATGAAGAGCAGTTAGCGTGGGTGGATGAACCAATCGCTTGCTGCGGAACTCCATACGTAGCAACGTTCGGAGAGGAGGAGACACTGTTGGTAGCCCCTAGGATCATACGGGTGATCAGCTGCTCAGCAATTACACGTCTATCATCTGCGGCCCGTGGTACACCTCTTTTGCCTCGGTGCCGGTTTTGGATAGCGCCATTTTGACATGCACGGTATACTGTAACCACGGCTACACGCGAACATCTTACAAACTTAGGCGTTTCGGAAATGCAACCACTCTTGGTCCGAAAGCCAATGTCCATGCCGCTTAGGACAACGACTACGATGTTTTTCCGTGTCGCCCGACACGCTTCGTATAACCTCCACTGCAGGTGCACCCTACTGCTCGTTGACGTCGAACATAGGCGGTGGACACATCAGTATAATTGGACAGTGTATCTTCTAGCTCTCCAGTACGTCTACCGTTCAAGATTTCTTGTACGATCATGTATTATGTCGGTGCTGGATACCTCTGTGATATGCAATACAATTCAGCATATCAACATTGGTGATGTAATACAACGATTTTCCATGTGTGATGAACCTTACCAGGGTAAATGACTGATCTTGCAACTTTTTCTTTGACTGTTTTGCACGTAACTTAAGAAAGATCACTTACTTACGTATTTACCACAAAATATACAGGTAATGCAATGTAGTTCATACGTCCTTTGCTTTGCCAAACAGCGCTGCTAGTTGACAGAAGGGTAATAATCTTATTTGCAGCCAGACTGTCTTGAAACAAATTCAAATTCTTAAGTAGGGGGCAATTGTCACAGATCGTCAGTCCACTTGCATTATCAACAACGTTGCACTCGGAGATCTATGCATAATACTACCATTGCTTCCGCCTCAGCTCCAGGACGCTGCCTCTACTATAATACTCCTATCTATCTGACGGACAAAGACACATGATCACTGGCTTTCGGACGAAGGGTGGATGCATTTCCGAAACGGCTGAGTTAGTAAACTGTTGGTGTGGTGCCATAGTTAAAGTATGCAGTGCATTGCAAAATGGCGCTTTCCTAAACCTGCGCTGAGGCAACTGTAGTGCACCACAGGCTATAGATGACTGGGGTGAACGACACATGTGGAGATATATATGGGCAGATAGACATGTAAATTTTGAGCAAATGACTGCCCAAATGACCCTAGGGGCCATCTAGAGCGTCTCCTCAACGACCGTTCGCTCAATGTTGCTGAATATGGACCTCCACAGCAGTCACCTGGTTCACGCACTCATGCAGACTGCTGTTCATCAGCGACGAAGCCAGGAATTAGCACGTCAGCACCAAAAATTAACCACCAGTGAGTGGCGACAGGTGTCCTTTATAGATGAATCATGTTTTTTGCTTCATTCTACAGAAGGCTGTTGGAGTGTACGGCCCTGAAACAAACGTAGGGAGGATCGATGGCGGAGGAGGGGGCGTTATGATCAGCTGATGCTCTTCTCATTTTGGAAGCCCCATTGGATCAACACAAGTATGCATCTATCCTTCGGGATCATGTCGATCCCCAGAGGCGATTTGCTTTCCATTTGCACAGTGACATCTACCATCAGGACAACGAATCGTGCCACAGGTCGCAGTCTACGTGCGTGGTTCGAAGAACAACAGAGTGAGTTTACCGTATTCCTCAGGCCAACATACTCCCCGGATTTGAAATCAATCGAGGACCTGTGGGACCAACCCAATCGGGATGTTCACGGGGTAGATTCTCAACTGAGAAACGTAATGCAGCGGCCCACGGCATTAGGGTCGTCATGGGTCCACAAGGCTGAAGGTACCTACCAGAACCTCACTGACTCACTTCCCGCAAATCTCGTGAGGTCCGCACTGCACAGGGTGATTATTCAGGTTGTGACAGGTGGTCACATTAATGTGAGTGGACAGTGTATAAAGTAAAGTACACAGCACTGAATATTACATAATATATAAAACTAAATGCATCAGAACATAGCCAAGGATGTCGGATACAAATGTATCGCCGGCCGAAGTGGCCGTGCGGTTAAAGGCGCTGCAGTCTGGAACCGCAAGACCGCTACGGTCGCAGGTTCGAATCCTGCCTCGGGCATGGATGTTTGTGGTGTCCTTAGGTTAGTTAGGTTTAACTAGTTCTAAGTTCTAGGGGACTAATAACCTCAGCAGTTGAGTCCCATAGTGCTCAGAGCCATTTGAACCACAAATGTATCCCATCAAGTCCTATAAGCAATATGCGTACTGCAGTGCAGCACAAGATAGTAGTTTGGTAACATTCGTGTTGTTAATATAAGACAGCAAGGCCAATGCCAGTAGGTGGTGTTAGTGCTACAACCCAAACTCGTGCATTACATCTGGAACATTTGTCACATTCAGAATAAAATATACTTGCAGGCTTATTTAGGTAATAAACATTTCTTGGCAAAATATTTTTCAAAAGTCTTACAATTTTGTGTTGATTGAATGTGTAATTACAACTGACACACTGTATGAGTTTGAAATGGTTCAAATGGCTCTGAGCACTATGGGACTTTACATCGGAGGTCAACAGTCCCCTAAAACTTGGAACTACTTAAACCTCACTAACCCAACGACGTCACACACATTCATGCCCGAGGCAGAATTCGAACCGGCGACCGTAGCAGCCGCGTGGTCCCGGACTAAAGCGCCTAGTACCGCTCGGCCACCGCGGCCGGCTGTACGAGTTTGAATCAATTAAAAACTTCGTTAATATTGAAAAGTGCATCCATGACTGAGACATGTACTCGATCATGGGAAAAGTCATAAAAAATATAATTTCAACGGCAAATTATGTCCAGACTAATAGTGCTGCCGCTGACCTGTAGGTGTCAAGACACCCTCCCCATCAGGTAGCAGACACAATAGCCTACGTGAATTCGGATCGTAGCACGTCACCTGCTGGCGCTTGCCTGTCGGGTTCACATTAAAAACGCAAATTTTACCACCCTACTGCATTATTCTACGCCATAATATACAAATTGTGAATGGACACTGACAGGTTACTCTTTCAGTGTACTCAGGAATGTTCTGGTTCATTTTGTTCTGTATATGGTGTAACTGCAGCGAGAGTGGTCACAATTTATTTGTGATTTTTGTGTCGCTTCTTCGTAGAATACGTTCATAGCTACGAATGAAAAGTACAGTCTTACATATGTCCTGCAGTATTAATTATTTCTCGAGCGGGTGAAATGTATCTAGGAAATTGCACGATGTTGCCAATGGCAGATAGAGGTACAGTCACATTACTGATCATACCTAATTTCCGGTTTTAGTGCGAGAATATACCATGATTAAAATGCACTCACACACTGACGAGCTTCTCTATGAAGAACATTAAACTGACATTTGTGTAGCTTCGATGTGGTACTCACATGTACCACTTTCAGGTGAGTACTCACGTAGTCACGAATAACATACCACCTATTCATTTATTCCTTTATACGCCTCTTGATTTTAACTGCACCGGCAGATGATTACTTGCATTGGCGTAATTTTACGTTGCTAACATTGTTTATAAAAATGAATGTGTTGTTCTGACTTCGCTTTTTGTTTTCATAGTCTGCTATAAACGACGAATAATTGTGTTCTGTTGTCATATGTTATCATGTTGACTTACTCTACCGTCAGTCCTTGGTAGAACAACTTCATAACTACAAATTAAAAGCACAATATTATATGTGTTCTACAGTATTAATGGATTATTTTTATACTGTAGGATATAAATAATGTTGTGCTTTTCGTTGGTGACCATAATTTATTTTAGTTTATGTCTGACAAGATAGTGAAATTTTTACTCATCAGAAACAACAATGGAAAACATTAAAATCAAATTAAAAACACGGATTTTAAAAGTGATATTTCAGCTGCCTGTCAAAGTAAACTTTAAAATAAAGTTAAATTTCGTCTTTATACGTCGCTCAGAACATGTTAAGAGTCACGATCGTGAGACGTTTTTTCGTGCTAACTAAAAGGCGATGAATATGCACGTAAGACTACATAACCTCTACAAAACTTCTCCTCCCACTCCGAGCGCTACATACGCGTCTTGCCTGTGCCACTCCCAAACATGAAAGCAATATTATTTAGAATTATATGCTCTGCACGTACTGTTATTAATGCCAAGTGGAATATATATAAACGTTATAATATTTTATATAAGTAAGATATAATTTACAAGGAATATGCAAGCATCATAAAATAACTTAATAACAAACCGTTTTTTAAGGGGATGATTCCTAACGTCATTTTTTTCTTATTATGCTTCATAAAAGAAGAAAAAGCAGGATTTAAACGCTAAAAGATATCGAAACAATGCAATTTTCCCACATTAGGGAGCATATCGTAGAATGCTAAGTTGACTGTTGAAGGTGTACTTCTTCCGGCAGCAGGATGTGTACGTTGCTGCTTATTTGCATGGCGGCGTCGAGGCGACTGGGACAGGGACGCATAGGACCTCACTGCAGCCCAGCCAGCTCCAGATTCGTGGTTGTTGAAGTGGTTTATTTAGTAGGGTGGACAAGGACTTCGGCCGTGCAGCTGACTGTGACTCATACAGAGCGTTTCTAGTGGATGAGGATTCTCGATGTGCTGGTAAGCAGTCACTTAGTGAGTATGTAGTTTCCAGGAATACTGGGTACAAAGTTCACAGATTTCCTTATGGGTGCAAATATCACTGGACACAGTTTTCTTATACCAGTCTCGAAACGACCAGCTAATCCTAAACCAACTTGATTTCCAGAACAACGTTAATACATGCACAAAGTCGCATTGCGGACTTTATGTCACATCTACCGTGAGTTGATGGACATGGTGCCGTCAAATGGAGGTGGTGAAACAAGCGATGGTGTTGGTGGCAATGAGACGGTATTAGTCATGCTCTGTTCTTCGCCAAGAGTAGTGCACAGACTGGGCCTCAAGGCTCCATTCCACCGTACGAATATCCTTCAGCATTTATTAGTTGTTCATGTCGAGGCTTTTACAAACTAGTGAACATGAGTGCAGCACAGTTAAGAATATTTCCCGTGTGTTGTGCTGTTATTGCAGTTCCAAGTGTTCTTCACAGGTTGGACCATTTCTTTTTCCCCTTGTTTTTTACTTCTGTAACGCAAACGATTTAGCCAAAGATAATTTCCTGAAAACGAAAAACCTTAGCATCTTAAACTCTGAAAGGTCACCACCGGAGACGATTTGGACGTAACACCAACTGACATCAACCAGGTGATGAGGTTTATCAAAGGAACATACGACAAAGACATGGTAACATGCCTGTAAGATATCGCTTCACGATTCTTGTTTCAGCTCTATTAGATTAGTTGATAATTTATTGTGTGAGCTTGGTAATTTAACTGTAAGTTGAACATTATTAGATTACTCGCGTAAAGGAGTGAATATGGGGTGAACGGCAGTGTAGACTTTCACTGTGTCTCAAAAGTAGAGAACGGCAGGCTCCTTAGATGCACCTAGTTTTTGCATGAAGATCCTGTTTCCGGAAATACAACACATCATCAAAAAGTTTCCGTTCGAAGGCAACGCAGATCCCTTGCCTACATGTCTATGCTTATAAAATCGCATCACAGTTGCGCTGGGTAGCGCTACATGAACGCATCAAATGCAAGCTATGTGATCGCCCCTACACTACTGTGGCTCTAATTTTTTGCAACAGGCAACGTGCTGCCGGCCGTCATGCATTCCCCTGTGGGTAGTTGAGCGTGAAATTTGCCTTTTTATCTGCATATCAAAAAGAGACGCCTACTGGCGCTACTCTGGTCGCGTGAATAAATTCGTTGCTTTGCTCTCAAATATACGGACTATACAATCCAAAGCATCATCCCCGCCACCAGAAGTGGAGCGAATGATGTTAACTAGTGGAGTAGAACTGCTTGGTACCTGTACCAATCTAATGAATCGTAGTATGCATTTTATATGGCTTTAGTGGGGATTTTCTCATACATCCTCTCTTGACTAGATCAAATAAAAAATTTGTATCCACAACTTTCACTTACATTTAGAGGTCCCTAATTTCCTATAACTTTCACATGTTAGGTCATTCTTAAATAATAAATGTAACTAGCTACATTTTTAGGACATTGCTTCAGGCGTGATGAGTTTCCGTTGTGACCAGGTCAAGTATTAGATTCAAGAATATGAGAAATGCAGGGATGATAATGGATGAACAGTGTTCGCATGTTTTATAGTAGGATTAATTAGTGCGCAAGCGATTGAGATCTATTTTAACTTCTTCCAGGACAGTTATTGTTTCTTTACTCATGTTGACTGTATTATGTGATGAAACATTTTCATACCTTCCGTTTAATGCCAACATACACTTAATGGTAACTAAATATCTGTATTGTTTCACTAATGATAGTCCTGCGTAACGTGCTTCAGTATGTGAGAAGCACTTAATTTTTTTCATTGCGGAGCCCTTCGCAGAAACTAACCAGTCAATTTTCATGGCAGGTGTTTTGCCACTACTGACTTAGAAACAAACAATTTTGATGACTACCTCCGTCCAGGATTCTATCCTTTGGATTCCTCTGTATCCTATTATCAGGACGCCAAACTGAAGTGCATCTTACAGTGCAGAATTTTTACTGAATCTGTGTATTCCTTCCTTTTTGCATTTAAATTAACTGTGGCTTTGGGACAGCTGGCGTTGGGCATCTGAAGTCCGATTTTCTTGTATTTGTCTGTGCATGTGTTTGAAAGATAACTGGTAAAGCAGATTCTATAGGAGCCCGACAGACCGTGTCAAAATTGTCTGAGGGGGAGGGATCAATGTCAGTCCTGTCACCTGAGACCCATAAAACTGGACTAATTACAGAAAAAAGTGAGACTAGTGCATTTCGCAAAATGTAATCTACCACGACGCAGAGGACATCGAACTGTATAAATTCAATTCCAGTACAGATTCGTTATACAAGAACTTGCATGACGTGACGAAGACGGTTGGGAACAACATGTCTAGGCTGGATCAGGCTGAATTGGACTTAGACTGGTTGGAGAAGAAAGTGGTGACAGTGAATCCCTCGCTTTGTCTACATCTACATCTACATGATTACTCTGCAATTCACATTTAAGTGCTTGGCAGAGGGTTCATCCAACCACAATCATACTATCTCTCTACCATCCCACTGCCGAACAGCGCGCAGGAAAAACGAACACTTAAACCTTTCCGTTCGAGCTCTGAATTCTCTTATTTTATTGTAATGATCATTCCTACCTATGTAGGCTGGGCTCAACAAAATATTTTCGCATTCGGAAGAGAAAGTTGGTGACTGAAATTTCGTAAATAGATCTCGCCGCGAGGAAAAACGCCTTTGCTTTAATGACTTCCATCCCAACTCGCGTATCATATCTGCCCACTCTCTCCCCTATTACGTGATAATACAAAACGAGCTGCCCTTTTTTGCACCCTTTAGATGTCCTCCGTCAATCCCACCTGGTAAGGAACCCACACCGCGCAGCAATATTCTAACAGAGGACGAACGAGTGTAGTGTAAGCTGTCTCTTTAGTGGACTTGTAGCATCTTCTAAGTGTCCTGCCAATGAAACGCAACCTTTGGCTCGCCTTCTCCACAGTATTATCTATGTGGTCTTTCCAACAGAAGTTGTTCGTAATTTTAACACCCAGGTACTTAGCTGAATTGACAGCCTTGAGAATTGTACTATTTATCGAGTAATCGAATTCCAACGGATTTCTTTTGGAACGCATGTGGATCACCTCACACTTTTCGATATTTAGCGTCAACTGCCACATGCCACACCATACAGCAATCTTTTCTAAATCGCTTTGCAACTGATACAGGTCTTCGGATGACCTTACTAGACGGTAAATTACACCATCATCTGCGAACAACCTAAGAGAACTGCTCAGATTGTCACCCAGGTCATTTATATAGATCAGGAACAGCAGAGGTCCCAGGACGCTTCCCTGGGGAACACCTGATATCACTTCAATTGTACTCGATGATTTGCCGTCTATTACTACGAACTGCGATCTTCCTGACAGGAAATCACGAATCCAGTCGCACGACTGAGACGATACTCCACAGGCCCGCAGCTTGATTAGAAGTCGCTTGTGAGGAACGGTGTCAAAAGCTTTCCGGAAATCTAGAAATACGGAATCAACTTGAGACCCCCTGTCGATAGCGGCCATTACTTCGTGCGAATAAAGAGCTAGCTGCGTTGCACAAGAACGATGTTTTCTGAAACCATGCTGATTACGTATCAATAGATCGTCCCCTTCGAGGTGATTCATAATGCTTGAATACAATATATGCTCCAAAACCCTACTGCAAACCGACGTCAATGATATAGGTCTGTAGTTCGATGGATTACTCCTATTACCCTTCTTAAACACTGGTGCGACCTGCGCAATTTTCCAATCTGTAGGTACAGATCTATCGGTGAGCGAGCGGTTGTATATGATTGCCAAGTAGGGAGCTATTGCATCAGCGTAATCTGAAAGGAACCTAATCGGTATACAATCTGGACCTGAAGACTTGCCCGTATCAAGCGATTTGAGTTGCTTCGAACCCCTAAGGTATCTACTTCTAAGAAACTCATGCTAGCAGCTGTTCGTGTTTCAAATTCTGGAATATTCCATTCGTCTTCCCTGGTGAAGGAATTTCGGAAAACTGCGTTCAATAACTACGCTTTAGCGGCACAGTCGTCGGTAACAGTACCGTTGACAATTGTCGGAGGATACATGTTTTACAGGAGTCACGGAAGCAGCTCACTTCTCCGAAACCGAGGAATTTTTCACGATCTGTCGAGACATGGACAGATTAAACAGCAGACAATGTGTGACCGTGAATCATGGTGGTGATAGCGTCAGATGTAGAATGAATTCCGCAAGCACACAGCGAACAATGCAACTACGAAAGTTCGCAGTCGAGCGATGCATTTTCACTAGCGCAGGCACGTCCTATGGCAAGGGAGACAGATAATGTGTCGGTGACGTCCGTCACCGGGCAAGATTTCAATGACAAACATTTCTTTTCATTGTGAAAGTTCCTCACATACCCTGCAGGTGGATATTTGCACAAAAAACGTGGATCGGACAGTTCAAGGATAGCTAACCAAATTCCTGGACAATTCAGCGAAGTTAGAAGTTGTAAGCCGCCAATAAGTCGCGGAGTAATTGTGCAATTTCTGCTAATTTTTACAGGCTGCAGAGGGTTTTCAGCGTTTGAGACAGCAGTTACGAATCTGTATTAGTCAATCATGGGAAAGAATCGATCATCATCAAAGCCCGACAACAGTCAGATACGTGGTTCCTGATGTACTCGCCATACTTCAATACTATTGAAACAGAAATCAACAGGTTTGACTGAAACATGAGAGGGAAACGGTTACCGACAAGGACCAAATATATGTTCTGAACATGCTGAAATTTCACGAGGTCAGGGGCGAGATGGACGACGTCGTTGTGATGTAATTAGGTAATATTAGACATGAGAACTTCTAATTCTATGCTCCTAACCAATGAGTATTTATTTATGTAACATGTTTGATGATATATTATGGAAGGGTAGGGTGCTGGAGATAGATATGCCTCCCATAGCATCTGTGTTAATGATAAGGCTTAGCGTGATTTTGTGTTTAGATAGAAGTATCACGTTACTTGTGGCTGAAAATTCTGTTCATTAACGTTCTCATGGGAGAATATTGTATTATAAAATACATATTTGAACCATCAGCTGTTTTTATTTTAAACACAAATTCTACCAGTTTCGGTCTTGGACTATCTTCAAGAATGAAGGATTAAAAATGTTGAAGCCACCATAATGCACTAGTCATTACTTAGAATGTGTAGTGCATGCCATGAATGTAAATATATGAGACAGGACATTAAAAACAAACGTCCCAATTCTAAGTATTAAAATTCTAAATGTTAGAATTTTTACGTTTGTTTTTAAAGTCATGTTTGATATATTTATATCCATGGCATGATCTAAACATTTTATGTAATGACTAGTGCAATATGGTAGCTTAAATCATTTTAATCCTTCATTAAGGAAGATGATCCAAGACCGAAATTGGTAGAATTTGGGTTTAAAGTGAAAAAAGGTGATGGTTCAAATATAGATCTTATACATTACTTAACGGCTGTCGGCAGTCATCTAAAAAAACGTTTAATATTATATTACTGCGGACCGTTGGTGGAGTCATCAGTGAAGTGTATTTGCGTATTTATTTCTCTTTGCATGGGAAGTTTCACGCAAGCCGTTGAAATCAGACACAACTAGCAAAACCATAGGGTAAGACGTGAGTGTCTGAGCACGCTCGTGTTTTCACATTAACCTATCACTGTATATACGCATGGCTTGGTAATCCAGTTGTGCAAAAGTACGATGCCTGTTTTTTAAGTGTTGTAGATGAAGCGGTGCAGCAGCGTACTGCGAGAGATGTCGGTAAGAGGTGCTGACATATGTTTTTCTCTTTTGGTGATGTCGAGATGCGACGGAAAATGTAACAGAATTTGATGTGCCATGTCCCTTAAATTTTCTGAGGAAGATAGAGTGTCTCACGTCTGTGACATATTCACTTACAGCATGAGTATAGATTTCGCTGAGGTCTTTATTTGTGGAGACCTTACTTTCTCCCACTACCATTAAGTTTTAAAGGATGGGGCTGGTTTTACTGATGTATTAGATATAAATTTTATATATGTCGTACAAATGTGATATTTTTGATGATCCGAGTTGTCAAAGGACTCACTCAAGACTATCACCAGTAGCGAATAAATGAGTGCTGAGAGATCCAGATTTTGTTTTAGGAACTATGATTCTCTGTGCCTCCTGTGAACGCTTACTAGTTATGTCAGGGAGAATACGTTGCTGTAACTTTCGCCTCCCGTATGAACTTTCCGTGCTTAGCACAAATCTCGCCAACATAATCACTCAATCAAACAAATGGAAGAGCACCGGAAAATATGTATGTATTACAATGAAATGAATACCCCTAGCTGCATACAGGTGTTAATCTACGTCAACGGGGACAGTTGAAAATGTGTGCCCCGACCGAGACTCGAACCCGGGATTTCCTGCTTACAGGGCAGACGCAATATCCATCCAAGCCACCGAGGACACAGAGGATACTGTGACTGCAGGGACTTATCTCTGGCACGCCTACCGAGAGACCCCACATACCCAAATTAATGTCCCGCACTATAATCATAGTTCCCCTGCCCATTATACACATTACTCGCGGCTTTTTGCCGATTCTTGTAAGAGTTCGGACACTGTTTGTGCATCCGCACAGAAGAAGAAAATGTTCGAAAGAACAGATACCATCTTCATATATAAATATGTTTGTATATATAATATTTTTGGGGTAACGTTTTGAACTGAAAATGTCTTGTAATTAAGAAATATTACTGTGGGAACGATGTTTTGCATTACACTGATTTGTTGCTTAAGTAAGTTAATTATGGGGTTAAACGTTAAAGGTCTTTCTTGAATTACGCGATTACACAGGTTGGCTCTCTTTCTTTTAAGAATCATGCTTGACCAATAGGTTCCATATTAATATTACTATGTGGTGATGTGAAACTGTATGTGAGTACGAAACTTGCTGATTTTTATCGTTTCCGACTGTTGCAGAAAAGGAGATCTGTCCAGCCATGTGAGGGGTCTCTTTCCCAGCAGGTAGAATCTGGAGCCATCACAAAAGGAATCTGACTGGGCGCTTAAGTGATCCTCGGTCAGGGCGGGAAATCAAAGGAAATCGCAAGTACGTGGCTTATCTACATCTCTTTGTCGATCACGAAGACATGGATGTTGACATGCAGCTGCCTGCACGCCTTAAACCACCACAGAGATAACACTTTGGACCAGCGTCATTTTACACTACTCGGACAGGAGAGAGAGTACAACTCAAGATGTGAAAAACTCCTAAGTTACTGAGCAGATGTTTAGATGGAGAAATGTGGTTCGTAACTCATTGTTGTGTAAAGAGAAAATGTGGCAAAATCGACCATAAAAATGGGGCAACTTGTGCTCCAATTGTTGTCTGTTAGGGTATCTTTAACGAAAAATGTTTGTAACAGGATAATAAAAAGAGCTACTATACTCTAATATAAGGAGTATGTTTTCTTTCTTGTTATTTTTTGGTTGTTTTGCCGTGACATTATCATGTAGTTCGCTAAACAATGCTGCATACTTACTGAAAAGAATTTTTTCTTATGGAAGCACATTTAACTTCACATGACATTTAGTTAGATATTGTGGACACACAGACATCTGGAGGCCTCTTTTCGCAGTGGGAATAAGTATTCAGCTCAAACTGTGTTTTTTGTTACAAAGATAATTTTGCTTATATGTAGTTTTCCTGCAATACATTTACTGCTATAACGTCATAACATCAAAATAAATGAGGAAATCAACAAATTTTATGTTCCTGTACATTCTCATATATGAGAAACCCTAGCTGTAAGTTAAATTTTTCCTTGGACTTGGTAATAAGAGTTTTTATTCAGTTGGTGTAAGTCTTGTAATGATAAAGTTAGCATCAGTTTGACAAAGACGGACACTGGTCCACACCATCTGTATGTGATACCTCGATCTTTGCGTAACCACTCGTTCTAATTTCATTAACATTAAATCACTTAACTACGTATCGATGAAAGCAAGCCTGGAAGGTCAATACAGGCTGAGATGTTACACATGTCAGTTTCAGTTTTATATGGGGCTACATTTCTATACATCCATGTATTAGTGTTGCATATACAATTTTTAAGTGCAAAACATAACGTTCTGTAATTATTTTCCCATTTTTCATTTTGTTTCGTATGTCACGCAAGTAATTAGACGCCTAGTCTGTTCAAATAACATGTTGGATCCTTATCTTTATTTCTGTTTGGTTGTGCTGGTCCATTTTTTTTCGCGGATGATGAACGAATATTTCTATTTCCGACGGGGATATTATTCTTTTCCTTCAAAGAGGGACGAGGGGATAATTTAAAATGACTGTCACACCCCACTTCACTACTTTTACTTCGGCTTTGTTGAGAGTACTTGGTAATTTATTGATGAGATCTGTATGTTTGCTGAGAGTGAAAAGTTCTTAGATTCCTCGCAGGAAGAGAGATAGTTAGGGACGCACGGCAGTGTGCCATTTGGTTAGCAAAAGGCTTTCATTGTGTCTCAAAGGTAGGGAATGGCAGCCACCTGAGGTATGTACAATTCTCGCACAAAAGACATGTTTACTGGAATGTTATTGTGGTCAGTTCCTGGCGCTAATCCACCGCAAATGGCACGTTGCCACAGCCCGAGCGTGAATTTATGTTTCTGTCTGTGCATCTAAAAGAACTACCTACTGGCGTTACAACGGGTGAGTGAGAGAGTTCATTGCCTTCACTCCAATTTACTCACTGTTCAATCCAAAGTTTTACCTGTGCCACTAGATGTGGTGCAAATGATGCTAAACAATGGAGTATGACTATTTCGTACCAGAATCAACTTAGTGAATCATAATATGCTCATTTTTACAGCTTGAGTGGGAAGCTTATGTTGCTATACCCTGTCTTTACATGGATAAAGGACATTCTCATTCTTAACATATGCATCAGCATTCTGACACCCTTCCACGTGGAATCTGGGAGAGGTCGACAGTTCAGGAGGGATATCTTGGATTTGTTATCTTTTTGCTTCCAGGCTCTCCTCTCGTCCTGACTGGCATCCATTCGTTGTACCTGGAAAACTTAAATGCTGCTCAGACCGTAGTGCAATCCATCTTCTGAGCAACTCGTAGTTAACAAATTCTGTTAGACATGTTGTATGCTGAATTCTTTCTATTTTATACACTGAAGAGCGAAGTAAACAGGTATAGGTATTCGCATTCAAATACAGAGGTATGTAAATAGGCAGAATACGGAACTGTGGTCGGCAACGCCTTTATAAGACAACAAGTGTCGGGCGCAGTTGTTAGATCGGTTACTGCCCTACAATAGCAGGTAATCAAGATTTTAGTAAGTTTGAACGTGGTGTTATATTCGGCACGCGAGCAATGGCACACAACATATCCGAGGTAGCGATGAAGTGGGGATTTTCCCGTACGACCATTTCACGAACGTACAATGAATATCAGGAATGTGCTAAAACATCAAATCTCAGACATAGCTGCGGCAGGAAAACGATCCTGCAAGAAATGGACCAACGACGACTGAAGAGATAGATAGATAGTGACAGAAGTGCAACCCTTCCGAATATTACTGCAGATTTCAGTGCTGGGCCATAAAAAAACTGTCAAGGTGCCAAACATTCAACGAAACATCATCGATATGGGCTTTCGGAGTCGAAGGCCACTCATGTAGCCTTGATGACTGCACGACACAAAGCCAACCATTCAACGAAACATCATCGATATGGGCTTTCGGATGCTAAGGGCACTCATGTACCCTTGATGACTGCACGACGCTAAGCTTTACGTCTCGCCTGGACCCGTCAACTCCGACATTGGACTGTTCATGACTGGAAACATGTTGTCTGGTCGTTTCAAATAGCATCTAGCGGATGGACGTGTACGGGAATGTGGACAACCTCATGAATCCATGGACGGTCAGTGAATATCAACAGGGGACTGTTCAAGCTGGTAAGGCTCTATAATGGTGTGGAGCGTGCGTAGTTGGAGTGATATGGGACCCCTGATACGTCTAGATACAGCTTCGACAGGCGACACTTACGTAAGCATCCATTCATATCCATTGTGCATTCCGACGGACTTGGGCAATTCTAGCAGGACAATGCGACACCCTACATTTCTGAGTGTGAACACTTCCGATGCCCACCAAACTCCTCAGACATGAACATTACTGAGCATATCTGGGACGCCTAGCAACGTGCTGTTTAGAAGAGATCTCCAACCCCTCGTACTAATACGGATTTATGGACAGTCCTGCAGGATTCATGGTGTCAATTCCCTCCAGCACTACTTCAGACATTAGTGGAGTCCATGCCACGTCGTGTTGTGGCAGTTCTGCTTGCTCGCGGAGGCTCTACACGATATTAGGCAGGTGTACCAGTTTCTTTAGCTCTTCAGTGTGTTTGTCTCGTTTATCCTGCATTTTTGAGCTGCGCAGGTGTAGAAGTCTTATTAATTTTTATTCGTGTAGCCTTCCAATAAAATGGAAGTCCAACAGCTCTTAGAGTCCCTTTCAGTTCAGTTTCCTCAATTTTTAAGAACATAGGTCGTTACTGTTTTGTTGTCACTTATTCACTTGACTAGCACAAATAATAATTTTTTATTCTCAGTCTTGACGTATATTTGAGATCCCTAATTTCTCACATTTTTCCCTTATTAGGTGACTCTTAAATAATTAATATAACCAACAACATGTTTAGGAGTTGGCTTCAACGTTATGAGTTTCCGTAGTCTGTGTAGCCCAAGAATTAGATTAAAATACATGAAAAATCCAGAGTGAAGTGCGCCGGCGTGTTATATAGCAGGCTTAATTAGTGCAGAAGCTATACAGCCTTATTTCGACCTCTTACAGTGAGCCAGAATTCGTGTTAAATGTGTTATGTGATCTGTGATGGAACATTTCGTATACTTTCGATTTAATTTCCACAGGCCCTTAATCTTAGCTAAGTATGTGTTTTATCCCGTAGGTGTTAGCCCACATACGAGGGTTGGATCTTTAATAGTGGCTACTATTTATTTACAGTTCGTACAATATAGATACGTGTTTCAAGGTTTTACTGACCTTCAGAGTAGTCACCAGCATTGTGTATAACCCGTTTCCAGCGATGTGGAAGTCGTAGGATACCCTTAGCAGTGCCAGTTGTGTTGACAGTTCGAGCGGCGCGGTCTATTGCCCGACGAATTTGTAGCAGTTCTGAAGCGAAGGCCGTGAAGTGTTTCCTTCGCTTTAGAAATTGAGTTGAACTTACGAGTGCTTAAGTCAGGGGAGTGCAGTTGGTGGTACAGCACTTAGCAGCCCCATCAGTCAAACAAATCACTAATAGCTTGCACTGTGCGTGCTTGAGCATTGTCCTGGAAAATGATGGTCAGGTCCTGCAGAAAGTGTTATCACTTCTGTCTCTGCGCTGTTCATTTTCGGAACCCAACCCACGACCAGCTTAGAGACAGAAGTGATGACACTTTGTGCAGTACCTGACAATGATTTTGCACGACAATGCTCAAGCACGTTCAGTGCAAGTTGTAACTGATCAGTTTGGCTGATGGGGCTGCTAAGTGCTGTACAACCTACTGCACTCCACTGATTACGTCCTCTTGAGCTCTACTCGATTTCTGAAATGAAGGAAACACTTCACGACATTCTCTTCAGAACTGCTACAAATTCGCCAGGCAATAGACCGCGCCGCCCGAACTGTCAACACAACTGGCACTGCTAAGAGTATCCTACGACTTCCACATCGCTGGCTATGAGTTATACACAATGTTGGTGACTACTTTGAAAGTCAGTAAAACATTGAAACACGTATCTATTTTGTACGAGCTGTAAATAAATAGTTGCCACTATTAAAGATAAAACCTTCGTGACTTTCTTCGCTTTATGGCCAGTACTTAATCTTTCATTGCGAAATCTTTCACGGGAACTAACCGTTTAACTTACACGGCAAGCCTTTTTTCTGGGATAAACTTAGAAAAAAATTTCTGCTTGATTTCTAGCTTTTGTCGTTTCACGCCACTGACGCATACAACATACTAGTAACCATGCATAGCTACCCGGACTCTACAGTAAACTAGTGAAAACATAATTGATGCCCTTGCTGTAGGCAATAACCTAGCAATTAATTTCATCAGTCAGCGATTCTGTCATACACGTTACCAGTTATATATTACACCACAGGTGACTCAAAGCAAACTTGTGCTTCCTAGTTCTCTTCTTCATCAAATGGATGTGCTTACGACGCTATGAACCTCAGCCGTTGGTTTTGCATACAAGACGAAGTAGCTGTTATTGTTTGCAGGGATCTGTGTCTCGACAGTGGTTTTACCAGCCGGTAGCCGTCAAATGCTGTGCTATAGCAGGTTACTGCGAGCTTGCTGCGACTTGCATGGATGGTGAAACAGCCAAACGCCTGTGTTTGCTTTGAGAAGCAAATAGCGTGTAATGCCGTATTGTGTCTGCCATGCAAGTAGTCGATTCTGACTGCTGACGCCTAGCGATTTTCCGGCCGTTACACTCCCGTATCGCACAGGTCTTTTAGAAATAATATGAATGGTAGGTCGGGATTTGGCGGTAACACATATATGCCTGATTTCTCCCTTAAAAACACAATGCGAAAAATTTGTGCTTTCATTAAGTGCTGAGAGAGCGTAGCTGTTTAGAAAAGGTTTTAAAATCTATTATCTGTGAAGTGGGGTACTGTTTTCTTTTAATTACCCAACTCTCCCTGAGTCTTCAGTTAGTTTTGATAAAACAATCACATAAGAAAAATAGCTGTAATTAGTAAAATGAAAGAATGGCTAGAACGGCGAGCAACCTATCAGGCGATGTAAAGTGTTGAGAATTGAAGTAAGAATCCTTCTACTTTCAAGTCTATAGGGCATTGACTTAAGATTAATACAAACCGCAATAAAAAAGTCACCATATCACAATGCTCCCCAATTTCTCACAGCAAATTTAAATAATTTGGAGCGTTGTATGGCAGTTAAGAGTGATGATCTGATTTTAGACGCCCCTTATTTATTTGTTTGTGCCTGGATTTTCAGAAAAGGACAGCAGCTTTTAACAATCAAGCGACTGCAAAATAAGAGAAAAGAGTAAAAAACACTGTATCCTTACGTAAAGTAATGGAGCGATCAGCGAAACTAGCGAAATTAAAAATCTATGTTTCAAAACAAAACATTAACAGCAGCCCACAAAAACATAAAATAATTTTCTTTATATTTTAATCTAATTATATTATAGGAGTAGAAGAAATATAGCCTGCCGAGTTAGACAGTTATCTTTTTTGGAAACACAAACTGCTTTCTATACTTTCATTGCAGAATATAACAGTTGGTAAATTTGATAGAGACTCAGGCTCGGTTTCAGAGATCAGGAAATGAGGAAGCAATTAGAACAGAAAAAGGGAGACGAAACAGTGGCAGATGTGGGAGCAGAAAGTGTAGGCAACGCGAGTACTCCCTATAGTGATATAATGTTGTCATTGCTCTTGTAGGCTGTGGACCAATCTTCTGCAAACATCAATCAGACGCTTTGGAGCTGGTGCAGGAAGCTTTATAGTACGAAAAAGAAGCTTTAATTTGTGGATCGTAAGATTTAATGTCTGAACCAGAAGTTTTCTAGAACATGTCCACGTATGAAACAGGGGTTTTCATGTATATTGTAAAGAATGGATTCGTTTTTTTTTGTTTTTTTTTGTTTTTAGATCTTAAATATGAGCATGGGGAAAGAACAACGTCACTGACAAAGAAATGAAATACAATAGATTACTTTTTAGGAAACTACAGCAATATGTGAGTTTATAGGGATTGGGCTCAAGTGGTGGAAACTCATTGTAGTGAACAGATGGGAATGTTTGGTGACGACTGCAACGGCAGGTACAGGCGGACAAATGAGGAGTGCTCAGAAATTCCTTCGTCTGTAGAAATCATGTTAATTCGTGCGCAGGTGCAAATTGTGGCGGAAAATGAAAATCTGGGAATAAAACAGTGAAGAACTGAAATAAGTAAAGGGAAGTATAGAGCAGCCTGTTACTGCATTGTCGTCTGGGTCATCTATTTCAACGGGTATTCATGTGGAAAGTTTTGTGGTCATGTATCAGCAGTCTTACAAGTTCAACCCGGCAGGATCATACACATGTGGTCGTGCGGTAGCGTTCTCGCTTCCCGCGCCCGGGTTCCCGGGTTCGATTCCCGGCGGGGTCAAGGATTTTCTCTGCCTCGTGATGACTGGGTGTTGTGTGATGTCCTTAGGTTAGTTAGGTTTAAGTAGTTCTAAGTTCTAGGGGACTGATGACCATAGATGTTAAGTCCCATAGTGCTCAGAGCCGTTTGAACCATAGACATGTCGAAATGTGTAAGAGGAAGTATACCATGTTGTTGAAATCAAGAAACCAAGATATCTTTTATGAAGAACCGTCAGATGGAAAAGGTTTTACGTGGAGGAATGGTGGGATGAAGTGGTAACTGCTGCGATATAATCAAAAGTCGAGATGTACTGTACGAAGTTCAGGTTAATATTTCGGTGAAATGAATGTCAGCAGATTCATTCATGTACGACCGTTTTTTACTATAATATTTAAGGAACGCATAAAAAGTTATAATAAAGAACTTGTTTTGATTTATGCGTACGTTCCAAAAAGTAACATGATTGAAGCAGCACTGCAGAAATTGAACGGTTTGTGCAGGACGGGTTGTTACACAGGGAAAAGACTGCGCTAACTATGTACCTGTGTTTGAGGACATTATAAATAATTTGATTCAGAGTGTCTCAGGAAAGTCAGGTGTTTCTAAAAATGCCACGTGTTAACATGAACATCGCCGTTGAGAGAAGGATTACAAAGAAAGCTGCAAATAAATATATGTATCACTTAATGTAGAAAGGTGTCATTCCCATATTTATATTTTCAGTGGAAATAGTATGGTAGTGTTAATCAAACGAATGTGATGGAATGGGTATCAGTGTGTGTATGAACTGAATGGCTACCACTTCAGTATAAACTGTACAAGACGAATAGACTATACTAACAAAGTTATCTTTACAGGTTGAACTAAAAAGACTGCTGCATGTTTCCTAAAATGCTGTAATACAGACGGTTAGGGAAGCATTTGCTCTGTAGTAATGGATTGTCTTTGATGTTAATTTCTTAGGTCATCGTTAAAATTGCGTTAGCATGCTGTGACATGAAACCTAATGGCAGCAGGTAAAACAACAAGCTAAGCTGTTGTTAACACCGGCAGAGAAGCCCGTAGTGTCGTGAAGTAGGCCACAATGAATGGAGTTACATGCGAGGCTTAGTGCTCTGGAGGCGGTTACCAGAGTTTTGACGTTTGCATGCCAAGATGGGCCTTTCTCGGAGAAGGAGGCAGAGTTCTGTAGGCAAGTTTTGTGGAGAAACCCTCGGGTAACTTCGACCACTTGCGACTGCACCCTGTGAAAGAGCTGACCGTAGTGTCCAGCGAGAATCAAATTATGAATGAACGATTAACGCTACGAAATATCTGAGCACATATTTTTACCCTTATCAGTGAGATGAAATCACAGACACTTCACCATACTCAATACAATGAAAAGTTTCAAGGGTAGGTTGTACAGATTAATTTCAGCATTTCACCAGTAAATACTTGAGATGATAGCTACTCTCACCAGCTAGATCTAACTAAAACATTTTGGCAATTCGTTAAGCGGCACAGACCCGACAGTACGAATTAAAATCAGCGGTACGACAATTTACACAGGGCTCTGTAATTCAGGTACGTACGCACAGTAAGCTGGCCGCTGTGGCCGAGCGGTTCTAGGCGCTTCAGTTAGGAACCGCGCTGCCGCTACGGTCGCAGGTTCGAATCCTGCCTCGGGCACGGATGTGTGTGATGTCCTTAGGTTGGTTAGGTTTAAGTAGTTCTAAGTCTATGGGACTGATGACCTCAGATGTTAAGTACCATAGTGCTTAGAGCCATCTGAACCATTTGAACACGTAGTAAGACGACAACACACGATAAACATACACATTGCGTGCCCTCCTATGTAAAATACATGGTATATATACGATTAATCTGTCGTTGGAATTGTCATTTAATTGAAACGACCATATATTAAATCAACTACAATTCCAAAGTCATGTAAAACCAATGTAGGGTTTCGAAATAACCAGCGCAAGAAGATGGTTAAAGTTTTGCAGTAATCCTTATGTGATTCTCGTCTAAATTTCAACAAGTGACCCTTTTCTAAATTTTACACTACTGAAATTGAAATTTGTGTTAAGGGTCTATGGGATAAAACTGCTGAGGTCATCGGTCCATAGACTTTCACACTAATTAGTGTAACTTAAACCAACTTACGCTAAGGACAACACACACACCCGAGGACTCGAATCTCCGAGAGGCGCCCGAGACCGCGCTGCTACCCCGCGTGGCTTTTACACTATTCTGTTGCAGAAACTCGGTTGCAGTTAGTAGTGTGGAGGAAGCCATCATATTTATGGTGACAGACCCCACATCTCGTGGTGTTTTCAATGCTTGAAGCAGCGCACACTGTGTCGGTACCAATAGAGGCTGGATCTCGGCACTTGTAAATTTTCAGTGTGAGACAGGCTATACAACTTTGATTTTGAGCGGATCGTTTCGTAGGTGAACACAGAATTTTTATGAGTGTCGTATCTGGACACAGACCAGGACTTAAGAAGTCCCCGAAACTGAGCATCAGCACTCTCGCCTGCTGAAGTACTCGTTTGCATACAGAGTTGTGGCTGCGTGGTCGGAAGTGAGAGACATGGGCGCACACAATGTGTTTGCGACAACATGGTGAAAGCGCCAGTTGAGAAATGGGAGATGGTGTCGCGTAATAGGAGCAATAGCGAATTGGTGCTGTGTAACACAGACAGCATCTTCACATTTCAATCCGCGGCGATAGGAATTTTTTCATTTATCAAAAAAAAATGGATTCGCAAAATGTTTAGTGTGCCACAAAAATACAGAAACGGGGTATATTAAGGATCTGTGCGTATACAGAGCAAAGAAAACTTCGCGCACTCGGACTTCTCAGCGGAATTCCTCACGTACTCGCTACACAAATATGCCTGTCACAAAATTTCGTTCAGTGCATATTTCCAGCAGTAAAAGCACGCTCAAGATTGACAATGTGGCAACTCTGTACTCACATGTATGGTAACTACATCTGTCAGCGTGTAGTAGTAGGGTTGTGCAGTCACCGCAGCGGATAGCGGTTAGGGTCAGCATACAGGAGGTAGAGGGCTCGGTCATGCGTGGAGGCGTATTTGTTTTTATTTGCCAGTTTAATTCTGCCGTGTGATATTGTAGTATACACCGTATCTTAAGCCACACATATCAGACATTTACATAGTAGACTGTTTTGTAAAGGTGAACGTAACAAAAACGTGAACAGACAAGTCAGCAACATACAGCTGAAACAAAAGACCCGCCACAGGACAGGATAACTACAAAAACATCAAATTAGAGATGCTAAAGATGACTGACACAGTTAAATAACTCAACATCTACTTGTTCAAATGGTTAAAATGGGTCTAAGCACTATGGGACTTAACATCTGAAGTCATCAGTCCCCTAGCCTTAGTACTACTTAAACCTAACTAGCCTAAGGACATCACACACATCCATGCCCGAAGCAGGATTCGAACCTGCGACCGTAGCAGCAGCGCGGTTCCGGACTGAAGTGCCTAGAACCGCTCGGCCACAACGGCCGGCCATTTACTTGTCATTTACACTAAATGTAGTATGTCCGCTCAGATGTAACACATTAGCACCCACTGACAATAACAATTTCCATATTAATGACCGCTTGACGTTTACAAAAGAACACATTGTCCTGAGAGACAATACTCAAAGCAACCACTCTGCACATCCGAACACTGCACGACCCGCTGGATAATACAGCTCTGGACTCTTCCGAACAGGGTTGCATCCACAGATACAAGAGCAGCATGGACACTCTCTATTAGTTCTTCTATATGTGTCGGTGGACACATGCTGCTTCAAGTGTCCCCACAAGAAGAAATCCAGGGGATTTATGTCAGGTGAACTTGGAGGCCACACAACTGGACCTCTCCGTCTGAGCCACTTCCCTGGAAACATTCTGTCTAAAGATCGTCCCACATTAATCCAAAGTGTGGAGCTGCACCATCATGTTGGAACCATAACCTCTGTCGAACATGAAGTAGAACATCTTCCAGGGTGTCAGGCAAATAATTTGAGAGGAATGCATGATACCTTCGTGCAGTCAACCGGTCAGGCAGGAACACAAACTCCTGCTCCCCAATATTCCGGCCCAGACGTTGATGCCAAAGCGAACTTGATATCCACGTTCGCCGCTGGCGTGTGGGTTAACGTCACACCAATGGTGGGCATTGTGCATATTGAAAATACCCTCACGAGTGAACTCTGCTTCATCCTATCATATTACAGTGTTTATGAAGTCATCGTTGGCTTTCATCTGTTGTTGGGACCATTCACAGAATTGCATCTGCACCCCCGTACAGCACATCAATGATCGTTCGTTGCCAGAACGCAGCTGTCTTGTTTCGCTAAGTGTACTTCGCTGGGTTTCCTGGTGCATGGCCTCCAGAGTAGCATCCTCAGTAGCTGGAGTACTGCGAGTCCATATACGACCTCTGTCACGTGATAATGGGAGGAGGGAACCTGTCTCCCGAAGGACGACGAAACACGTTTTTATTAGGATGACGTCGACCAATATATCTAGCCGGATATACAGCAGCCCGATTATCAGCATATCCACATAATCAGCGTTTATGTATGCCATACATTTGTCACACTGTTTTATTATGACACAAAAAGAAAGTACGATTCGTATACCAATGTACATGGGTCTGTTGTCACGGGCGCGTTACTCCGCTAGCAACTAATCTCTGTCTGGTGAACAGTGCATACACTATACAAACGTCATTAGTGTCAGCGGGCTGTTCCGCCTAACGCGCATCACTTCCATTACAGCTAATTATGAGATGTTAGTTTTTGAATTACACTGCTTTCCTAACGATAACTGACGTGATGTTTCCACATTTCTATCGATAGTAATAATAATAATAATAATAATAAAATAGTAACCCATGGAGATATTTGCTAAACGGCATGCGCTTATTAGACGCAATTTTGAAAGGCATAATTAGTGGTTCCATGGTGACAATACGTACAATTGGTAAACAATGCTAGCCCTATTGTTGACGTAAGGCCCTGATAAAACGTAATGGACCTGAACATAGCAAGAATAATAGTTGGTACTAATCGATGGGACCGTTGGGGGAGGATACAACGAAAACAGGTTTGGAGTATAGTAGATGCAGTGGTGCGAAACAATTCGCGTCCACGACGTGCAAAAGGCTTCTTTAAAATCTGATCAGTGAAAACGACTGTGCTTCCATTTGTGTAATCTTAGTACGTAAATGCAAATGTTTTGTAGGAGACACAGTGATCTCGCTTTGTGAGGAATAAGACGCCAGATACCGTACCCCGCAGACTACATTTTGCAAATAAAAACAAACACGCCACGACATAGATTCGAAACCTCGACCACCTGCTTCATAATCCAAAACGCTATGAACTGTAGAGTCCGCGCAGAACACGTTGGCCGATTCGCAATGACCAAGTTTAGTCGAAAGTGTTGAGCGACTTCATTCGCCTGTTTGGAAGGGATGGCCGACACTGCCTGCCACCTTTCAGCTGGTCGCCGACGACAGAATCGATGCGCACGCCCTGCAATATTTCTCTAACGATTTTACAGTAACTATTTGTTAAAAAAAATTTTGCTTTACTTATAGCTTTGGATGTCAGGTTAATTATGATGTGCCCATCATTTCGTTAATAGTCGTAGTTACTGTGATATTTTCATGGAAGTAAGACACTGCGCGGAAATCGAAAAAGTTTGAAATGAAAAATACGAATCTTTGATTTTGCCTCTGGTGCATATTACACAATACGTTTCTGCATTTGAAATTTAGCTAACATACTGAATTTTTCTGTACACTTTTATGGAGGTCTGTATCTGTCACATGTCTCGAGAAAGTTGTTCTGATATAGCACACTCATTTGCGATCGCACCAAGCCAGCGATAAAACCAGGGCGAAATATCCACAACATCACTCATATTTCATAAACAGTTTGAGATATCGAAATAAGAGTTGGTAAATTATTGCACACAGAGAAGATAGTATTTTTCCGCATAGTTATTATACAAAACATCATTATCTACCATGTTATTCCCCTAACTACAGACTTTTTCGATTAAAGGCTGTAATATTAAAGGGTCACCGATAGCTGGTGAAACGAAAAATGCTATGCGTTTTGGAACTACATAAGTGAAGACATTACATGTTGTAATGTTGTTGCATTAATTTGTTCTGAAAGCGGTGCTGATATTCAAGACCATAAAAGTGGGTTAAAAGCTGTGAGCTATCTGAGGAAGTTAACCTTGCATTACTGCGCAACTGTTTCACCAGGTATCCAGTCTAGCTTACCAAATTCCCAAACAGACTAACATTAGTTATAATCTTTTAGTACTCATCTTACGATAACCGGTGATATATATATATATATATATATATATATATATATATATATATATATATATATATATATATATAAAGACAATTTAAATAAAAAGAAATAAATCAGTTTATATTTGGACATTTATTTTAAATTTGATCATTGTTCCGTTAAAATTTCAGCATATCAAATTTGATTCACAACTAAACTGGTGCCTTATTTAGGATTGTGAAAATGTGAGTTTGTAATCTTACGGAACACATCAAATAGGAAGCCAAGATTGGGAGACTACATACAACGCTGCATTCATAAAATAACACACGAAGAACGTTGAGACATACCCAAGAAAAAATTAACCACAACCAACCGATTCAATTTTCACCCAAAGAAGTTACGTTCGTAGCGCAATCCTGTCCGTCATGAAATTACCACACACTGGTATAGTAAATTCATACTAACTCTCCGTGAAATCTTCCCGAAAAGAATAGCGGAGGGCTACTTTGATGCTTACACCACGTGCTTCACCTGGTCATCTTGGTTTACACAAAGAGTGTAACTCCAAAATAATTTTGATAATTAAAATAAATTACATCGAAACGCAATTTACAAAAGAAAAACCTCGAACTGGTTACTATCGTCTCACTATTAACCTGATGGGTCAAACAATTGTATTGTTGAGTGGTACTTAAGTAAATAAATTAGTGAAATCAAAGTGAACTAAACTTTAGAATATAAATGAAAAACTTGGTTTAGTTTAGAGAGTTACATACTCGCAAACAGCGGGCAGAACAGCAGAACAGAAGAGACAATGACCGTGAAGTCAGCAAGTTCCACATAAGCGGGCGCTGTCGATTCAGCCGTCAGGGCATCGCCCGACCGGCTCACGTGTTTCTCAGTCGTCACGTGTGATCAAAGGCCCTCGCCTACATTCCAAGAGCCAATGACCGACGTTAAGAAGATTCTTCGAGGAGCTTCTCAACGTGACAGAAGAGGCAATGACCGTAAAGTCGTTCACCTCCAGTAAATTGAAGTGAATAAATACGCGAGACGCAGTGGGCCAGACAGATGAAGATGGAGACGGAGATGAAGACAGAGACGGAGACGAAGACGGAGACGAGAGACGAAGAAGATGAAGAAGTGAAGAAGCGTAGCAGTAGTTTTCAGTCAGTTTCGGTGCTGAAGACCGTCATGCAAGAAGAGTCTGCATCATGCACAGACGAACCAAGTCCGCCCCTGTAATGGAATAGCAAGCAGCAGCCGCGGCGCCAGAAGACAGAAGTTAAAAGGTATTTGAAGTCTGATCTTTACGTACCCGGGTAACTCGTGAGGACGGGAAGGAGACGGCCTCACATCAGCAGTCACCTGTGAGCTGGGATGAAGATCTGACAGCCGAAAACTGGCAAGCGGGAGTCCGTGGTTCAAGTCCGGGATACTGGCCTTCCCCCGCCGCGCCCCTGCGATGGTCGACACACAACATACGCGGCCGCTTAGAGAAGAGAAACACTGGGTCGCCACATCCAAGGTATCACCATCCGATGCACGACTTCGCTCGCAATAATTAAACGGGCCACCTCGTGCTGCGCGTCTCCAGTCAACTGGCCGAGACGGCGACACGAGATACACACCGCTACGCGTAATCAGACGCCGCCGCCGCCGCCGCCGCCGCCGCTGCCGCAGCAGAAGACTTCACAAACGACAGAGCTGCCGCTCTCCGAACCAGAACATTCCGTAAGATACAGTTGTACCAATCTTCAATAAAAGTTATCTTATGTAAAAATGATGTTTCATTCGACCTCATACCCGAGCCAAGGAAGTACCCACCCTGCCCACATGTTGTTAAGAGAGAAAAGTTAATTTATTTAATATTTTCACCCTGACAGAATGCTTTAGAATGCTCATCCTGACAATTGACAGCATCAAAAGAGAAAACCCAGTTACATTTAGTGACAGAAGTGTCACATTTAGTAACACAACTGTTACATTTAATGTCAGAGAAAAAACCCTTGGCTCAATATGAGGTGTGAATGACGGTCACTAAAGGTCCACAGTTAGTATTGGTTAATAGTGAAAGGATAGAGGTTTGCTTAGCAGTCGTAATATTTTCTTTATTTAGAAGTGTATTCTCTCTCATAATTTTAAGAGTTTGTCGAAAATATTTAAACATCTTTTGAATTCAGTGTGGTAATATTGTGTAACTAATAGTTTGTAAAATGATGACACGAAATTGTACAAAGTCAGAGTCAGCACCACAAGCGGTTTCTACTGAGGAAACTATTCAGAGCTTAGTTAATCAAATAGCACAGCTTAAAAACGATAATAACGCATTATTTAAACAGTTGAGTGAGGTTAGGCAAACCAGTTTAATCCCTCCCACCCTAGATTCCTCAGCAGCAGCCTTAGTAACTCCTTTTTCAGGTAAACTTGGCGAGGACATAACAGCCTTTTTTGATGATTTAGTAGCGGCTGCAAAGTTAGGATTTTTGTGACGGCCTTCGTAGCGACAACACTTCGCTGTAGAAACGGCCTACGAAGTCACCGCCACACTTTTAATAGCGGGCCGACTGGTCCGCTGGAACAGTGAACAGAAAGATGAAAACCCAAACACTCGGATTAAATGAAAGTCGGTACTTATCTTTATTAACGACGACACAGAACACAGTGGTGAACATGGTCTACAGAAATCTGTCTAGTTCGAGTCGGAGCGGCTTGGTCAGCGTCGGCTGACGACAAACAACAACTCTGCTGCGATGAACACACAACTGATTAGCAAGTACACAATTCGGTGGCGAGTATACAACTGAGCGGCGAATACAGAACTGTCCTAGCGCTCGCGACTCCAGCGCTTAAGAAGCCAGAAGCCAGCGGTGGCACGCTGCAGACAACCTCAATGCACTAATCGCAGACTTGCGGCGATTTCCTGTATCGCTGGCGCTGCTAATGCGGACGGCGTCCGGACTTTGGTGCTGCCAACCTTTTTGGCAGCGGGCTCGGTTGGCATTACTGGCTAGGATATAACAAGGATCATGGTCAGATGAACAGCTCTTACAAATGACAAGGTTAAGATTGCTAGGAGAGGCTAAAGCACACGTATTATACCATGAAGAATTACGGAATGCTCCAACATTTGAGGAATTGAAGAAAGGATTACTTAAACGTTTTCAAAAACAGAACAGCTGTAGATTTTATAGGGAAAAATTAAACACTATCACTCAGAGGCAAAACGAGTCGTTAGAAAGCTTTGTAGATAGGATTAGAAAAGTTAATATTAACACCTATCAGTTGTCAACTAGTGATGAAGCAAATAAAGTTATTTTACAAGAGGCAGAGGATAGAGCTCTGGATACATTTTTACGTGGGTTACCTCCTGAAACTTCCCGTCGTGTCAGGGCAGAGTCTCCTAAAAATTTAGCGGAAGCTGTATCTGTGGCGACAGCTTTCGAAGAAATAGACATTGCCACGAGATACAAGGTGAAGCGAAATGTATTTTCAGCAGGAGTACGATGTTTTAGGTGCGATCGACAGGGACATATAGCAAAAAACTGCAGACAACCTCAATGCACTAATGGTCAAAGAATAGGTCACACATTCAAGGAATGCGGGTCTAAGAAAGTTTCTGGAAATAGTAATCACTTAAACTCAAACGGGAATGTCGGAGCCGCCGCCAGGCGTTCCCAATAAAATTTCATGCCATTAAGGCGAATGTGAAGGCGGAATGCTGGTTATCTGCTACCATACAGGACAAAGAGGCAAGGATACTAGTGGATACAGGCGCAAACGTATCAATAGTAAGTAATGAATGTATTGGAGAAAAGAAATATGACCCTCCAAGGTATAGATTGAGTGGAGTACGAGGAGGTACAGTGAAGTCATTAGGATGTACATCACTGATTTTCTATATTCACGGTGTACAATTTCAAGAAGATGTAGAAGTGGTAACAAAGGTAACTGACGGGTACGACGCGATCCTAGGACTGGATTTCCTGAATAAACATCACGCTAAAATCGACCTCAGACAGCAAACTGTAGAACTTAGCGGAATAGTGTTTCAGCTACGTGACACCGCTGCAAAGGGCCCGCTGCCGCAAGATTTCCCCAACCGGAAGGCGAAATCAACTATACCGCGTGCAACATCCTTGAAGGTTCATTCGCGGGATCAGATACCATCTGGCTCAGGAAAACTTTTCTGGATGACCGTTGACCCCGAAGTACCTACAGATACAGTATGTCTAATAGAGCCTTTAGAGGAAAATGAGGAATTAGATTTATCACATTGTTTTGTACGTAGAAGTGTTGTATGGGTTCAAGACGTTGAGGGAGAAAGAAAAGTACCGGTACATATTGACAATTTCGGAGTGGAGGACAAAGAGTTGCATAAGGGAATATTAGTAGCTACAGTCAGTACTTTTGAAGAAGAAGATTTCATTTGGTCAGATATTAACGATGGTCAGAAACCAGACGCCTATAAAACCGCATTACGCCAGAAGATTGAGCATTTGCAAGGAAAGGATAGAGACACGATAGAAGCAGTTTTAGTTGAGTTTCAAGATTTATTTAATGCAAGCAACAGATATCACACAGCATAGGATCCCAACAGGAAATAGCCCCCCAGTTTATAGGAAGCCTTATAGAGTTGCGCATCACTTACAGCCAGTACTGGATGAATTTATAGAACAGCATCTAAAAGATGGAATTATAGAATATTCTGATTCTCCTTATAATTAAAATATTGTAATTATTCCAAAGAAGTCTCCCGACGGTACGAAACGATATAGATTTTGTTGTGACTACAGACACCTTAACAAACAAACTATCTCAGATGTTTATCCTCTTCCAAACATTACAGATATCATTGACAGTTTGGGTAACGGTAAATACTTTTCAACAATCGATCTACGTAGCGGATATCATCAATTGGAAGTTGCTCCTGAAGATAGGCATAAAACAGCATTTTCTACCCCTGGAGGCCATTGGCAATTTAAAAGAATGCCTTTCGGTTTGAAAAATGCACCAGCAACTTTTCAAAGACTACTCGATGGAGTATTGCGAGGACTCAAAACTCAGCAATGTTGTGTATATCTAGACGATATTATTGTATTCTCCAAAGAAATTAATGAACATGCTGTGCGTCTGCGTAATGTTCTTCAGAGACTTAGAAAAGCTAAATTAACATTAAATATGGAAAAATGTACGTTTGCATTGACAGAGGTTACATACCTAGGGCATGTCATTAGTGAAAAAGGAATTAAAACAGATCCTCGATTAATTTCGGCAGTTAAGGACTTCCCAACACCACAACGCGTTAAGGAAGTACAAAGTTTCATTGGTCTCGCATCGTACTACCGGAAATATGTTCAAAATTTCGCTGAAATTGCCCGACCCTGAACCCAATTATTGAAAAAGGGTGCAAAATTTCATTGTTCTGAAGATTGTGAATCAGCATTTCAAACCCTTAAAGATAAGTTAACACACAGTCCAGTATTAGCCTACCCAGATTATAATAAAGAATTTATTTTATCCTGTGACGCAAGTGGTCATTCAGTAGGAGTTGTTTTGAGTCAGAATATTAATGGCACGGAACACCCCATAGCCTACGCTTCGAGACAACTAACAACAGCAGAAAGAAATTATTCCACAATGGAGAAAGAATTGTTAAGTGTTGTTTATGGTATCAAATACTTTAAATGCTACTTGTATGGTAGGAAATTCAAGGTCATTACAGACCACGCAGCTTTAAAATGGTTGCTTGGATCAAAGGATCCATCTAGTCATCTCACGCGTTGGGCCCTATGTCTTTCCGAAATGGATTTCGAAGTTATCCATAAACCAGGCAAAAAACACACGAATGAAGATTGCCTAAGTCGGAAAATAGCACTTTTGGAAGCAACAGGCCGAGATACTGAGGACTGGAGAAAGGCACAAGATGAGGATACAGAATGCAAAAAATACGCAACTCAAAAACAATTTTTCTTTGAAGTTGGTGTATTATGCCGTAAAACAAAACTTGGACCGCGAATTGTTGTTCCCCAACACCTTAGACAAGAAATAATGGCAGAGGCCCACGATCATATCCTTGCAGGACACGGTGGACAGCGGACAACCGAAAGACGTGTAGCAGAGCGATTTTGGTGGCAAACCAGAAAGCAGGATGTTGCGCAGTACGTTCGTAATTACATTGCGTGCGCACAACGAGCTGAACTTTCTCGTTCAAAAATACCCTTACAGAGACTCCCCGAGGCTTCATGTCCATTTCAAATCTGTGGACTGGATCTCTACGGGCCATATCATAAAACACCTGCTGGTAATAAGTGTGTTCTTACAATTATAGATCACTTTTCACGCTACCTAGCTATGGTGAGTCCCCCAGATCAGCAAGCAAATACAGTTGCCCAAGCTTTAGTTAACAATTGGATACTTAAATTTGGCGTACCTGAAGCTATTATCACAGATCAGGGATCTAATTTTATGTCTGAATTAATGAAACAGCTATGCCACTTACTAAAAATACGCAAATTACGCACAACTCCGTTACACCCTCAGTGCAACGGACGCACAGAAAGAGTTCATCAGACAATTGGCAAGATGCTTAGTTATTATATTAACGAACAACATTCTAATTGGGATACGTATTTACCAATAATCGTGTCGGTATACAACGCCAAAACGCATGAAGCAACTGGCATGTCACCTTATGAAGTGGTCTATGGAAGAAAAATGCCGTCCCCTTTTGATGTAATCAGGCAGCAAAACGGAAAAGTCGGAGAAACACTAAGAGATTTCAGTCGAATGATGAAGGATGTATGGAGAAAGGTTCAAAAATCTAATACAAAGGCTTTGGAACGACAGGAAAGATTAGGTAATGCCCAAGGTAAATATCCAAATTACAAAATCGGTCAGTGGGTGATGCTTTCAACTCCATACATTGCGAAAGGAAAAACGAAGAAATTTGTAACAAACCACAGAGGTCCTTATCAAATTATTGAGATCACGTCACCAGTCAACGTTAAATTGCAACTGCCCACCCGAACTACTATTGTCCATGCAAGTCGTTTGAAACCTTTTAAGGGCGCTCCAGATGTAATTCCTTCAACAATAGTGTCTGCTTTTCCGAAGGGTGGAAGAAGTTCCCGTAAAGGAAAAAGAGTGGCCACGCCAGCACAACATACAGACATGGCACCATACAATCTTCGATCAAGGGTGCGAATGTCCTAGTTGAATCTTAGTAGACTGTGGACAGTATACAAATGTAAATAATTAATAAATTATAATGGTTTATTTTTTAAGAAAGAAAAGTTGAACGTAGAAACATGTAGATCTTGTGGTTAACAATGTATTCCTTCTTTTCTTTATTTTTGTTTTACTAGCATTTCCTACATAAAACCTGTCCTACCTCAATGACTCCCTTGACAGTTCCCTTCTGAAGTCATTAGATATGTTCATAAACTCACAGCAAGGCAAAATTGATGCCAATGTTATGATGCAACATGTCTTAAAATTAAAAGGTGAACGCAAAACTAAAATTATAATGCTAGGAACGGGTATATCTGGTACCTTTGTGTTGGTGTTTCTGCTTTGTACAGTTTTGTTTTATTTAAGACGAACAAAGAAGCCAAATAATAATATACCACTTCATCAAATCCCTGTTAACTGGATACCACACTCTTAACTGGTGTACTTCAGTAGTTACGTTTGAGCATTAGTATATTAATTTTGTTTATTGTACTTCATTCTTTATTAAACAGTCTCTTGTTAAAATAAACAATACTGTAGAAAAGATATTCTTGCATTCATATAGGGTTGATTAAACAGGTGTTGCTATGTAACTTTCTAAGTGAATAATCTATTTTTGGTATTCATTGTCGTCAAGATTTGTTACACTTATCACAACGATTTATGTGTACACAATGTGATTCATGACCGTACAGTGCTTTAGTAAAGTGATAAATTATTTTCAACATACTTAATGTGAAGCGTGTGTAACCTCCTAAGTCGAGAGTTTTCATTGCTTATGTTAGTGCTTTTGCCGTGTGAAGAGTGGAGGAATGTTGAGTGGTAAATTTGAGGGCGAATTTCTCCGAAGGGTGGAGGAATGTTGAGTGGTACTTAAGTAAATAAATTACTGAAATCAAAGTGAAGTAGAAATTAGAATATAAATGAAAAACTTGGTTTAGTTTAGAGAGTTACATACTCGCAAACAGCGGGCAGAACAGCAGAACAGAAGAGACAATGACCGTGAAGTCAGCAAGTTCCACATAAGCGGGCGCTGGCGATTCAGCCGTCAGGGCATCGCCTGACCGGCTCACGTGTTTCTCAGTTGTCGTATGTGAGCAAAGGCCCTCGCCTACATCCCAAGAGCCAATGACCGACGTAAAGAAGATTCTTCGAGAAGCTATTCAACGTGACAGAAGAGGCAATGACCGGCTCACGTGTTTCTCAGTCGTCACATGGAATCAAAAGCCCTCGCCTACATTCCAAGAGCCAATGACCGACGTTAAGAAGATTCTTCGAGGAGCTTCTCAACGTGACAGAAGAGGCAATGACCGTGAAGTCGTTCACCTCCAGTAAACTGAAGTGAATAAATACGCGAGACGCAGTGGGCCAGACAGATGAAGATGGAGGGAGATGAAGACGGAGGGAGATGAAGACGTAGACGAAGAAGACGAAGAGGTAGCAGTAGCTTTCAGTCAGTTTCGGTGCTGAAGACCGTCATGCAAGAAGAGTCTGCATCATGCACAGATGAACCAAGTCCGCCGCTGTAATGGAATAGCAAGCAGCAGCCGCGGCGCCAGAAGACAGAAGTTAAAAGGTATTTGAAGTCTGATCTTTACGTACCCGGGTGACTCGTGAGGATGGGAAGGAGACGGCCTCACATCAGCAGTCACCTGCGAGCTGGGATGAAGATCTGACAGCCGAAGACTGGCAAGCGGGAGTCCGTGGTTCGAGTCCGGGACACTGGCCTTCCCCCGCCGCGCCCCTCCGCTGGTCGACGCACAACACACGCGGCCGCTTACAAGGGGAGGCCGCCAATTGCGAAATTCAGATTCGATTCATACTGCGCATAATAAAAGCTCATGGCCAGAGGTGTAATGTGGCAAAGCACCAAGATGCACTTCTCAGCCGTTGTCGAGAAAATCGACAGTTAAAAGAAACCGTTGCAGTGAAATACTCTCTACGATTAATAATTCTCTACAGAGGTAAGCGCTCTGGTTCGTAATCCGAAGGTCGCCGGATCGAATCTCGCGCTATGCTACCTCTTTTTTTAGTATTTGTTTTTTATAATATTATATATTGCATGGGGGCTTAATTAAAAATGAAATGCAAATAATTTTAATTTCTGCTTTAGTAGCTGTCTGTCCGATTACGAAGTCTCGTACCGGTTGGCCCTGACTAGTATTATTACGCAATCTGACTGCTTAGAACAATAACAAAGAATGAAATGGAAATTTTCATTAACACAATTAATTAATTAAGTTCCCAGCAACTATAAAACCTACGAAACCAAAGCACAAGTGTAACTGTTCTGTGTGTGGAAGTATGACTCAACGTACGCATCTGGCACGGTTCTTCTTCAATAAGACAAGAATTTCAAATACCATTTATACTGAATTAATTAAAGAAAATACGAATACCATAATTACTCAAGAGAACCACAATTACACTCTAATCCAAGAACACAAGCCAGATGCTTTGTTGACTGAACCTGTTATGACACATTATTTAAAACATGGAAATAATGAAAAATAAATCAAGTTTCGTTACCTTCATATATTGACCAAAATCACTCTCATAATTACAATATATCTCCACACCGATTCGCTATTACAACATCTCAACAAGAATTTTTCAGTATCACATCTCAGCAAGCACATCTCAACACGAACTGACTACTACGAGTCCTGGACAAGCACTGACTTCTAGCACATCTCAATAATGACTGTGCCAGTGGAGGCGGCGGAACAATGCTCTCTAGCGATCTCTGGCGCTGTGGCTCAGTGTAGCCACCTTTCATATGCCCTTCCTCCACGGCTAGAATTTGATGGTATTTTTGCCAGCATTGGTGGTGAAAATACCACCAAATTCGTCAAAAAAATACAGACAAAAATAAAAGATAATATTAATACGTAAATATCATATAACTAGATAAAATTTTGGCTTTGCACTGACCTTTCAATAACCTATTATATAGAATACAGTAAGCAATACAAATTCTTTCATACATGTGACTTTACATAATAGTTTACACAAGTATTATGTGGTTAAACAGTTCAATCAATAGCGTCAGAAATGACGAATATGTGCAGGTAACAGTCTCATAACTTTTCACAACCAGTAATACACAAAAAATCAGTTTATACAAATATTCACATAAACGCTTTCCATAGCCCAAGAAACAAGTAGTTGACAGTTCCAGCAGTAGCACCCAGCAATGGTCAACAGGTGCAAAAACCAACAAGTGAAATTTTTTCAGTAGAAACAGTCCATCAGTGGCACCCAGTAATGTTGAATAGGTGCAGACACCAACAAGTAACACCATTTCAGTATAAGCAGTTCCATTAGTGGCACCAGCAATGTTGAGCAGGTGCACACAGCAACAGGTGACATCTTTTCAGTAGAAGCAGTCCATCAGTGGCACCCAGCAATGTTGAATAGGTGCAGACACCAACAATTAACACCATTTCGGTAGAAGCAGTCCATCAGTGGTACCAGCAATGTTGAGCAGATGCACACAGCAACAGTTGACATCTTTTCAGTAGAAGCAGCCCATTAGTAGCACCAGCAATGTTGATCAGGTGCACACAGCAACAGGTGACTTCATTTCAGTAGAAGCAATCCATCAGTGGCACCCAGCAATGTTGAGCAGGTGCAGACACCAACAAGTAACACCATTTCAGTAGAAGCAGTCCATTAGTGGCACCAGCAATGTTGATCAGGTGCTGACCGCAGTCTTTATGGACTATCACTATCACGAATCACACTGTTCATCAGCAGAAATTAAACATGTCCTTGTGGCACCAATCATGTAGAAAAAGTGCAAATAACAGTCCATAATTTTTTTTACAATCACTGATCACACAGTTCATCAGAGTTTATAAGCAGAAATTAAACATGTCCTAGTGGCACCAATCATGTAGAGAAGGTACAAGTAACAGTCCATAATTTTTTTTACAATCACTGATCACACAGTTCATCAGCAGAAATTAAACATGTCCTTGTGGCACCAATCATGTAGAAAAAGTGCAAGTAACAGTCCATACTATTCACCATAGCTACTGAGACAGTTCAGTCATGAATAATAGTTTGAATGCACATACAATTTCTTTAACAAATTATTATCAATGCTCTTACACTAAACATACAAATCATAATAAACACACAAATGATATCAGGTAATTGTCACATTAACCATTACAGTACACAATAACAGTTAACCTATAATATTTATGGGTGTCAGTGCAAGCCACAACAAACAAGTGAAATAATATTTAGGAGATAGGTTGGGATCACTTCTCTGGGATTATAAAAGGAAAACACACAAAACCCACTCACTCATCTTTCATCCACATTAGTGCTACTGTGTAATTGAATAGTGTTAACTGTGTAAATGTAATTCTGTCAAAATTTTATGTTCGACATGTGTATCAAGTAGTAGTGGCAGCAATGTATAACAGTCAATAATAGTTAAGTCAACGTCATAGTCATCATGTCAAGACCAATGTTTGCCAAGCCAGATCAAAATGTACGGTTGCTGAACAACTGTCAGTGAGCCAAGTTATGCAACTGCTTCCTCTCTCAAAAAAAAAAGTATATACTGCTTAGTGATTTGACAAAGTGTGTGTGTAGACAATCTTCCTTCCACTTTAGTGTTCTAGTCTGCCATCTTCATCCTCCTTGTTCCATATAAACCAACAAAAACAATATGCTCCTCATTTAATTTACCTCTTATCCACCAAACTCCAATCCAATAATCATACCTCTTCAATACGTTGATACATATAAACCTCAGCACCAATATCATTTACCTTACCTCTTGTCCACGAAAACTCTAATAATCATCACTTAATCTTAATACTTCAATAATACCTCATTTACCTTACCTCTTGTCCACGAAACTCGAATAATCATCAACTTCACATAATCTCAATACCTCAATAATACGTCGATACATATAAACCTCAGCACCAATATCATTTTACTTCCATAACAACTCTTTCCTCTAGTCAGTCTCCTCGAACAAGTACAGACAAAATTCTAGTGCAAACTTCAATTCATCATCTCATACAATCCGAAGACACAGGGTCCACACACAACCTCTGTGTAATCCATCTGACCCAAATTTTCTACTCATTATAAATTATAAGATACATTTTGGTTCCTTGTCCATCATTAAATAAAAGAAATGCATACATGACCTCTAACAGACTTCAGTTCGAATAACTCTCAGTAATTAAGTACGATTACGGAGTGTGAATGATCATAATATTTCACAGTGTGTACACCACTTCAAGAATCATAGCAGAAGCAAACATGTGGAGTATTTTTTGTGTCAAGTGTCACTTCCTATTTCAATTGCTCACGAAAATGCAGTGTAATACTGTCAATGGTCTAAACCTAGTTTTGGTCTGTCATGTCGTTAGCTTCCTTCCTATTAGCATAAATTTATACAGATTCCATAAAACCTCAGCTCATGTGACTTCTATGACTTTCTTGTACTAATGTCGTTCGTCGAATTATAGCAGTTCATTTTCTTATCTTAAAAATATAAGGCACTGAGCGTAAGCAAAACATGCAATAGCGAGTAAATATACCAGTAGCGAACAGAATGTCAACAAGTGGATGCAGCACAATCCCTATAACGAGGCTCTGCCAAGCGAACAATCTATAATTAATACCACAGTGTAACCTAAACTCTATGTTCGTACACAGTATATCAGCATTTCTATACACCAAATTAAAGAGTAGTTATGACAAAAGAACAGAAATGTGTAAATATGCAATCCATACAAAAAGCAGCAAAAATATATCTTACGTGATAAACAAGTCATTAGCATCATATCAGCATAAGCAAATAAATTTTCGTATGTAATCTTAATAAGTAAACATGAAGGCGCAAGCAGATAAATCACAAAGTATAACCTACACACATAACAGCACAACTAATAGGGTGACAATTATAATTTAAATAAATAAGCACAGCAGGCACATAATAAAAAAATATGACATCAGTGAAAAAGCATAGCAGCCAAGCGATGCATAATATACGCAAGTAATAACAGTGTTCATTAATAAAACATTGACAAAAATCAGCAAATGTACGCAAGCACGTCGCTTCACAAGTAAATTCATAGAACATGAAATTTAGCACAAAGAATGAATCACGTAATCGCGAGCAGCAAATTACGTCTAAAGTACGTACCTAAGTGGAAATATGTTACCTGAAAAATAAACTCAATTAATAGTTACCCTTTTTAGCTTATTAGTTTCATCTTCGAAATGACCTTCTTCCTGAAAATTTTCTCCAAAGCAAGTCGTCTTAACGTCGGACACGCACAGAATTTACCTGAAGGTCTTAAATACTTTATACAACCGTATCCTGAAAAATACTGAACGTTAATACCATAATTTATGAAGTCCTTATAGCTTTATACAGAATTTATTCGGAGAAATTAAACTGTGTATTTATTTACGTCTGTCAGTGCATTCGCACTGAGCGCTCGATCAGCTGTAGGCGCGTGACGTAGGAAGTGATTGTTTGCGGTCAACGACTGCCTTGTGCGGCGCGCAGACTGACTGTTGCTTTGAGTATGTGCCGCCGCCAAAACACAGCGCGGTATCCTTGTACTCTCTCCATGTTTACGTAAACTGTTGGTTTCTCACAAGTAGGTCATTCCACAAAAATTTTTACGTTTGATATATGATGTATTCCTTTAGAGCGTCGTGATTTAAGAGTTTCTACTTCAACAGTGTTATCATGAATAATTTTGCGAACTCTATATGGACCGTTATAAAGCAGAAAAAATTTGCGACACAAGCCTTTTCCTTTATGAGACAAACGGTGGGACTTAATTAACACCTTCTGGCCAACTGACAAGATTTTTAAACGACCAGGACGTTTCGCTGATTTCTCTCTTCTAGCAGCCGCAGACGCAATATTTCGTAGAGCCAGGTTGACAACTTCAGAATGCCGCAGTTTCCGTGAAGGCGGAAAAGGAACGATTTCAGAAATGTGATTTGTTGGTACTTTATTTTTTAATATCAATAGAGGCGGTAAAGAAGTTGAGTCATTAGGAAGTTCATTCAGAATGTTTTGAAAAATATGAAGGTACTGATCCCAAGTTCTGTGATTCTGATGCCAATAAAGACGGCACAATTTATTGATTTCCTTCATCCATCTCTCTGAAGCATTAGATTGAGGGTGAAAAAGTGAAATGAAAATTGGTTTAATCTTCCGACGCCGTAGAGTACGAAGCCAAATTTTAGAGCGAAACTGTGATCCATTATCTGATATAACCTTATCAACATGACCAACTTCTTTAAGAAAATGTTTGATGAAAGCGTTAGATACTGAACGAGCTGTTGCTTTGCGTAAAGGTGTAAAACACACATATTTTGATGTCAACTCCACTGCTACGAAAATGTACGCAAAACCATTAGTAGAACGAACCACTGGACCGAACAAATCGACTGCAGCCATGTCCTTTAATTTCGCTGGAATGATAGGAAACAACGGTGCTCTGTGAGAAACAGTTGGCGGCTTAGCCATTTGACATAATTTGCATTTGGCAAGAACGGATCGAATACGTTTTTCCATATTACTGAAGTAGCAATTTTCTCGTAATTTATGAAAGCATTTTCTGGGACCAAAGTGCGCATAACTAAAATGTGTGTACCAAATCAATTTATTGACCCACTCATCAGGAATACAAACCAACCAAACAGAGTTGTCGACCGATTTCCGTTTAAAAAGAATGTCATTGCGAACTAAATAATGCTGTCTAATCGCTACGCTTTCCTTTCTCCTCCACTTCTCCTTAATGTCCTTCCAGATTGGATCCTTATTTTGCTCCTTAGCGATGTCCTGGAGCGAAGACGAAATAAAGTTCTCAAACGCAACACCTTGAATGTACATCAAACAATAATGGTTTTCTTTGCAGTCCTCTTCAGCACATTGTTTCAAACCCATAGGTGCACGTGATAAAGCATCAGCAACAATATTTGAAGATCCCTGTATGTAAACAATACTAAAATCAAATTCCTGTAGGTACAACGCCCATCGTGACAATCTGCCATGAGTATTCAGTATTTTTCAGGATACGGTTGTGTAAAATATTTAAGACCTTTAGGTAAATTCTGTGCGTGTCCGACGTTAAGACGACTTGCTATGGAGAAAATTTCAGGAAGAATGTAATTTCAAAAAAAAAAAAAAAAAAGAAGTAAAAAAACCAAAAAGGTAACGATTAATTGGGTTTATTTTTCAGGTAACAGAATTCCACTTAGGTACGTACTTTAAACGTAATTTGCTGCTTGCGATTACGTGATTCATACTTTGTGCTAATTTCATGTTCTATGAATTTACTAGTGAAGCGACGTGCTTACGCATGTTAACTGATTTTGACAATGATTGACTAATGAGCAGGGTTGTTATTTGTATATATTATGCATCGCTTGGCTGCTATGCTTTTTCACTGATGTCATATTTTTTTATTATGTGCCTGCTGTGCTTATTTATTTAAATTATAATTGTCACCTGATTAATTGTGCTGACTGTGGTTAGATATGTAAGTTATACTTTGTGATTTATCTGCTTGCGCCTTCATGGGTACTTATTAAGATTACATATGAGCATTTATTTGCTTATGTCGATGTGATGCTAATGACCTGTTTATTGTGTAAGGCATGTTTGCTGCTGTGCGTATGGATTGCATATTTACACATTTCTGTTTTGTTGTCATAACTACTCTTCAATTTAGTATATAGAAATGCTGATATACTGTGTACGAACATAGAGTTTAGGTTACACTGTGGTATTAATTATAGATTGTTCGCTTGGCAGAGCCTCGTTGTAGGAATTGTGCTGCATCCACTTGTTGACATTCTGTTCTCTACTGGTATATTTACTCGCTATTGCATGTTTTGCTTACGCTCAGTGCCTTATATTTTTAAGATAAGAAAATGAACTGCTATAATTCGACGAACGACATTAGTACAAGAAAGTCATAGAAGTCACATGAGCTGAGGTTTTATGGAAGCTGTATAAATTTATGCTAACAGGAAGGAAGCTAACGACATGACATACCGAAACTAGGTATAGTCTATTGACAGTCATTACACTGCATTTTTCGTGAGCAATTGAAATAGGAAGTGACACTTGACACAAAAATACTCCACATGTTTGCTTCTGCTATGATTCTTGAAGTGGTGTACACACTGTGAAATATGATGATCATTCACACTCCGTAATCGTACTTAATTACTGAGAGTTAATCGAACTGAAGTCTGTTAGAGGTCATGTATGCATTTCTTTTATTTAATGATGGACAAGGAACCAAAATGTATCTTATAATTTATAATGGGTAGAAAATTTGGGTCAGATGGATTACACAGAGGTTGTATGTGGACACTGTGTCTTCGGATTGTATGGGATGATGAATTGAAGTTGCACTAGGATTTTGTCTGTACTTGTTCGAGGAGACTGACTAGAGGAAAGAGTTGTTATGGAAGTGAAATGATATTGGTGCTGAGGTTTATATGTATCGACGTATTATTGAAGTATTAAGATTAAGTGATGATTATTGGAGTTTGGTGGATAAGAGGTAAAGTAAGTGAGGAGCGTATTTTTTTTTTTTTGTTGGTCCATATGGAACAAGGAGGATGAAGATGGCAGACTAGAACACTCAAGTAGAAAGAAGATTGCCTACACACACACTTTGTCAAATCGCCAAGCAGTATATACTTTTTTTTTGAGAGAGGAAGCAGTTGCATATCTTGGTACACTGACAGTTGTTCAGCAACCGTACATTTTGATCTGGCTTGGCAAACATTGGTCTTGACATGATGACTATGACGTTGACTTAACTATTATTGACTGTTATACATTGCTGCCACTACTACTTGATACACAGGATGAACATAAAATTTTGACAGAATTGCATTTACACAGTTAACACTATTCAATTACACAGTAGCACTAATGTGGATGAAAGATGAGTGAGTGTGTTTTGTGTGTTTTCCTTTTATAATCCCAGAGAAGCGATCCCAACCTATCTCCTAAATATTATTTCACTTGTTTGTTGTGGCTTGCACTGACACCCACAAATATTATAGGTTAACTGTTATTATGTACTGTAATAGTTAATGTGACAATTAACTGATATCATTTGTGTGTTTATTATGATTTGTATGTTTAGTGTAAGAGCATTGATTATATTTTGTTAAAGAAATTGTATGTGCATTCAAACTATTGTTCATGACTGAACTGTCTCAGTAGCTATGGTGAATAGTATGGACTGTTACTTGCACCTTTTCTACATGATTGGTGCTACAAGGATATGTTTAATTTCTGCTGATGAACTGTGTGATCAGTGATTGTAAAAAAATTATGGACTGTTACTTGTACCTTTTCTACAATATTGGTGTCACTAGGACATGTTTAATTTCTGCTTATAAACTCTGATGAACAGTGTGATCAGTGACAGTGTATTTTATGGAACTGCTTCTGCTGAGAAATGTGACTTGTTGCTGTGTGTACCTACTCAACATTGCTGGGTACCACTGATGGACTGTTTCTACTGAAAAGATGTCACCTGTTGCTGTGTGTACCTACTCAACATTGCTGGGTACCACTGATGGACTGTTTCTACTGAAAAGATGTCACCTGTTGCTGTGTGTACCTGCTCAACATTGCTGGGTGCCACTGATGGACTGCTTCTACTGAAAAGATGTCACCTGTTGATGTCTGCACCTGATCAACATTGCTGGTGCCACTGATGGATTGCTTCTACTGAAATGAAGTCACCTGTTGCTGTGTGCACCTGATCAAGATTGCTGGTGCCACTAATGGACTGCTTCTACTGAAATGGTGTTACTTGTTGGTGTCTGCACCTACTCAACATTGCTGGGTGCCACTGATGGACTGTTTCTACTGAAAAGATGTCACCTGTTGACGTCTGCACCTGCTCAACATTGCTGGGTGCCACTGATGGATTGCTTCTACTGAAATGAAGTCACCTGTTGCTGTGTGCACCTGATCAACATTGCTGGTGCCACTAATGGACTGCTTCTACTGAAATGGTGTTACTTGTTGGTGTCTGCACCTACTCAACATTGCTGGGTGCCACTGATGGACTGTTTCTACTGAAAAGATGTCACCTGTTGATGTCTGCACCTGCTCAACATTGCTGGGTGCCACTGATGGATTGCTTCTACTGAAATGAAGTCACCTGTTGCTGTGTGCACCTGATCAACATTGCTGGTGCCACTAATGGACTGCTTCTACTGAAATGGTGTTACTTGTTGGTGTCTGCACCTACTCAACATTGCTGGGTGCCACTGATGGACTGCTTCTACTGAAAAGATGTCACCTGTTGATGTCTGCACCTGCTCAACATTGCTGGGTGCCACTGATGGATTGCTTCTACTGAAATGAAGTCACCTGTTGCTGTGTGCACCTGATCAACATTGCTGGTGCCACTAATGGACTGCTTCTACTGAAATGGTGTTACTTGTTGGTGTCTGCACCTACTCAACATTGCTGGGTGCCACTGATGGATTGCTTCTACTGAAATGAAGTCACCTGTTGCTGTGTGCACCTGATCAACATTGCGGGTGCCACTGATGGACTGCTTCTATTGAAAAAATGTTACTTATTGGTATTTGCACCTGTTGACCATTGCTGGGTGCTACTGCTGGAACTGTCAACTGCTTATTCTTGGGCTATGGAAAGCGTTTATGTGAATATTTGTATAAACTGATTTTTTGTGTATTACTGTTTGTGAAAAGCTATGAGACTCTTACCTGCACATATTCGTCATTGCTGACGCTATTGATTGAACTGTTTAACCACATAATACTTGTATAAACTGTTATGTAAAGTCACATGTATGAAAGAATTTGTATTGCTTACTGTATTCTATATAATAGGTTATTGAAAGGTCAGTGCAAAGCCAAAATTTTATCTAGTTATATGATATTTACGTATTAATATTATCTTTTATTTTTGTCTATATTTTTTTGACGAATTTGGTGGTATTTTCACCACCAATGCTGGCAAAAATACCATCAAATTCTAGCCGTGGAGGAAGGGCATATGAAAGGTGGCTACACTGAGCCACAGCGCCAGAGATCGCTAGAGAGCATTGTTCCGCCGCCTCCACTGGCACAGTCATTATTGAGATGTGCTAGAAGGCAGTGCTTGTCGAGGACTCGTAGTAGTCAGTTCGTGTTCAGATGTGCTAGTAGAGAGTGCTTGCTGAGATGTGATACTGAAAGGTTCTTGTTGAGATGTGGTAATAGCGAGTCGGTGTGGAGATATATTGTAATTATGAGAGTGATTTTGGTCAATATATGAAGGTAACGAAACTTGATTTATTTTTCATTATTTCCATGTTTTAAATAATGCGTCATTACAGGTTCAGTCAACAAAGCATCTGGCTTGTGTTCTTGTATTAGAGTGTAATTCTGGTTTTCTTGAGTAATTATGGTATTTCTATTTTCTTTAATTAATTCAGTATAAATGATATCTAAAATTTCTTGTGTTGTTGAAGAAGAACCGTGCCAGATGCGTACGTTGAGTCATACTCCCACACACAGAACAGTTACACTTGTGCTTTGGTTTCGTAGGTTTTATAGTTGCTGGGGACTTAATTAATTAATTGTGTTAATGAAAATTTCCATTTCCACTGGCAGTGATTATTGAGATGTCGTAGTGGTCAGTGCTTGTCCAGGACTCGTAGTAGTCAGTTCGTGTTCATTCGTATTTTCTTTAATTAATTCAGTATAAATGGTATTTGAAATTCTTGTCTTTTGAAGAAGAACCGTGCCAGATGTGTACGTTGAGTCATACTTCCACACACAGAACAGTTACACTTGTGCTTTGGTTTCGTAGGTTTTATAGTTGCTGGGGGCTTAATTAATTAATTGTGTTAATGAAAATTTCCATTTCATTCTTTGTTGTTGTTCAATGCAGTCAGATTGCGTAATAATACGAGTCAGGGCCAACCGGTACGATATCTCCACACCGACTCGCTATTACCACATCTCAACAAGAACTTTTCAGCATCACATCTCAGCAAGCACTCCAATATATCTCCACACCGATTCGCTATTACAACATCTCAACAAGAATTTTTCAGTATCACATCTCAGCAAGCACATCTCAACACGAACTGACTACTACGAGTCCTGGACAAGCACTGACTTCTAGCACATCTCAATAATGACTGCCCGTGGAGGCGGCGGAACAATGCTCTCTAGCGATCTCTGGCGCTGTGGCTCAGTGTAGCCACCTTTCAATATATATAATACTAAAAAAAGGTTGCTTATATATATATATATATATATATATATATATATATATATATATATATATTATAAAAAACAAATACTAAAAAAATTCCCGGCAGTCAGTTGCAACAATTATGCATATAATAAGTTTTTGAAAGTCGTTTGTCGTGGAAAAACTCGCGACTTCGAACATCATTATGTTTTCCGCAAACAAAGTTGTATTTCACAAATGTTATTAATTGTCTTCATAATGTTAACCACGCATTGTTAACGGAAGACGTAGAAACGACATTCCGAAACGAATACGTTTAGCGTAAGTCAAACGTTCGAATTAGAATAGAGACCCCACGAACACAAATTTGCTGTGGCAGGTATGAAATATAAACTCCGTTACTCACTCGTTACACTTGAATGACAGATGTTGAATGGGCCGAAACGAGCCGCCGCATAACAGCGTAGTTGCCTGCTAACTTCGAAAGAAGGTAGATGCGGTCCCTAGCGCAACTTATAACATTGTCGAAAATCAGTGCGGACGGGAGAGCTTTGGTACACCCTGTTAAAAAAAACGGAAAAATGGAGGCGGTACAATTGGAGAGCGATCCGCCTTCACCAACATGCATAAGCAATTCATTAATAATTTCCTGGAAATTGAAATAAGAACACCGTGAATTCATTGTCCCAGGAAGGGGAAACTTTATTGACACATTCCTGGGGTCAGATACATCACATGATCACACTGACAGAACCACAGGCACATAGCCACAGGCAACAGAGCATGCACAATGTCGGCACTAGTACAGTGTATATCCACCTTTCGCAGCAATGCAGGCTGCTATTCTCCCATGGAGACGATCGTAGAAATGCTGGATGTAGTCCTGTGGAACGGCTTGCCATGCCATTTCCACCTGGCGCCTCAGTTGGACCAGCGTTCGTGCTGGACGTGCAGACCGCGTGAGACGACGCTTCATCCAGTCCCAAACATGCTCAATGGGGGACAGATCCGGAGATCTTGCTGGCCAGGGTAGTTGACTTACACCTTCTAGAGCACGTTGGGTGGCACGGGATACATGCGGACGTGCATTGTCCTGTTGGAACAGCAAGTTCCCTTGCCGGTCTAGGAATGGTAGAACGATGGGTTCGATGACGGTTTGGATGTACCGTGCACTATTCAGTGTCCCCTCGACGATCACCAGTGGTGTACGGCCAGTGTAGGAGATCGCTCCCCACACCATGATGCCGGGTGTTGGCCCTGTGATCCTCGGTCGTATGCAGTCCTGATTGTGGCGCTCACCTGCACGGCGCCAAACACGCATACGACCATCATTGGCACCAAGGCAGAAGCGACTCTCATCGCTGAAGACGACACGTCTCCATTCGTCCCTCCATTCACGCCTGTCGCGACACCACTGGAGGCGGGCTGCACGATGTTGGGGCGTGAGCGGAAGACGGCCTAACGGTGTGCGGGACCGTAGCCCAGCTTCATGGAGACGGTTGCGAATGGTCCTCGCCGATACCCCAGGAGCAACAGTGTCCCTAATTTGCTGGGAAGTGGCGGTGCGGTCCCCTACGGCACTGCGTAGGATCCTACGGTCTTGGCGTGCATCCGTGCGTCGCTGTGGTCCGGTCCCAGGTCGACGGGCACGTGCACCTTCCGCCGACCACTGGCGACAACATCGATGTACTGTGGAGACCTCACGCCCCACGTGTTGAGCAATTCGGCGGTACGTCCACCCGGCCTCCCGCATGCCCACTATACGCCCTCGCTCAAAGTCCGTCAACTGCACATACGGTTCACATCCACGCTGTCGCGGCATGCTACCAGTGTTAAAGACTGCGATGGAGCTCCGTATGCCACGGCAAACTGGCTGACACCGACGGCGGCGGTGCACAAATGCTGCGCAGCTAGCGCCATTCGACGGCCAACACCGCGGATCCTGGTGTGTCCGCTGTGCCGTGCGTGTGATCATTGCTTGTACAGCCCTCTCGCAGTGTCCGGAGAAAGTATGGTGGGTCTGACACACCGGTGTCAATGTGTTCTTTTTTCCATTTCCAGGAGTATATATATATATATATATATATATATATATATATATATATATATATACAAAAACCTAATAATAAAAAAAATTGCATGGCGCGAGATTCGATCCGGCGACCTTCTGATTACGAACCCAAGCGCTTACAGCTGCGCCACGACGCTGTAGAAAATTACTAATCGTCGAGAGTATTTCACCGCAACGGTTTCTTTTAACTGTCAATTTTCTCGACAACGGTTGAGAAGTGCATCTTGATGCTTTGCCACATTACACTTCTGGCCATGAGCTTTTATTATGAGCAGTATGAATAGAATCTGAATTTCACAATTGGCGGCCTCCCCTTGTTAGAGAAGAGAAACACTGGGACGCCACATCCAAGGTATCACCATCCGATGCACGACTTCGCTCGCAATAATTAAATGGGCCACCTCGCGCTGCGCGTCACCAGTCAACTGGGCGAGACGGCGACACGAGATACACACCGCTACGCGTAACCAGACGCCGCCGTCGCCGCCACCGCCGCAACAGAAGACTTCACAAACGACACAGCTGCCCCTCTCCGAACCAGAACATTCCGTAAGATACAGTTGTACAAATCTTCAATAAAAGTTATCTTATGTAAAAATGATGTTTCATTCGACCTCATACCTGAGCCAAGGAAGAACCCACCCTGCCCACATGTTGTTAAGAGAGAAAAGTTAATTTATTTAATATTTTCACCCTGACAGACTGCTTTAGAATGCTCATGCTGACAATTGACAGCATCAAAAGAGAAAACCCAGTTACATTTAGTGACAGAAGTGTCACATTTAGTAACATCTGTTACAGTATAAGCACATGGTACTGGTCTCGCAAAGTACACCCTCCGTGGGTTGAACATAAAGAAAAGTTGCTATATTGAAAAATATTGTCAAGACGAGACGTTATAATCTCACGCACATTCGCATTTAAGATTGATGACCTTAGTTAGAGTTACTGATCAACACGTGGTTCCACTTTACTCACAAAGTAGTGACAAAGCAACTACCGGAAGATATTCTGAAATTCACCCTCGAATTACACTGCATTGCAATTTAAGATAACATTAGATATTTTAGAGCTAAACCTGAAATAAAGGTGATTAAATTTTCAGTTAGGCAGAAGTTCAGAAATCCATTGTCCTACGGACTTAGCAGACACGCGCTTAGCTGGAGATCTTACCACTTCAGACGCTCGCCGCGGACAGACTCCCGTGGGTCCCTCCTGAGGGGTGCCTCACAGATACAAACGGAAGTGACCAGAGAGGCAGCTTCCTATACCAACATGACAAGGTACGGACAGGACCACACTAAGAATTGAATCCTCTCTGCTTTTAGAAAGCGTAGCTACCTGTTCCGACGTTCGTCCTACTGTTCTCTAGTAGACAGGCTTGTCTGCTACCATCAAGCATGCAACTAGAAATACATTTGCTCATTCATCTTCTCACACAGAAGGGAAGGGGGATGACAGTATCTTATCATATACAGTGTATAAAAGAAAGCGGATGTAGGTTCCGTATGAGACTGTGTGACATGAATTACATATAAACTGTGTTTTAATGTGTAGTGTGTGACAGAACGTTCTTGTTTATGTGTAAAAGTAACACGTTCCACTGCTCAGTCTCCTCCCAGATAGTCTTCAACACATCTTTAGAATCTACCAATTTCAAAGAGAAAAAAACTATCTGTGACACCTATTTGAAAGATAGTGTAGACCTAATTCGGTCAGCAAGTAAAAACATTGGTTCCTGTGTCATTAATATGAAAACAATTTCAGGTTGTTACCCTTATGGAGTTCACCAGCATTTGCTCATTGCAAGAGCCAACTGATCACAGGAACGCTGAATAGAATCTGCAAGATGGTTGTAGCACGATTTGCCAAAAACTCGAACGGAGGTCGATAGATTACAGTACCTTTACCCCGTGGAAACGTTGTAAGAGTTCCTCAAGGCTCTCAGGCCTGTCCGTTTCCGACATAATAATTGTGTTTATCTGTCTCGAGTCTAGTACCAAACGAACCGAGTTGTCGCGTTTTGGTACGAGAAGCAAGGGTGAGTTGTACGAGCTTACTGCCCGCTCAATTATTCCTTGTTCTAACATCTTGTTTATTTACTTCTCCACCTGCGCTTCATACGCCACGGGAATATGGTATGGTCTAACAGAAAACTTCTGATGGTCACGTACTCTGAATTGGTAAGTAAAACCCTTAATCGCCCCCGGAGTCTCAGAAAATACCCGTTCATGATTCCTAAGTAGGCAATACAATTTCTCCTTTTCCCTGTCCGTGGTTCTGACACCCGCGATGCTCTTTCTCAGTGCCTCAGCAAAAACAACAGCTCCAGTCTGGGTTGCGCTCGAAATTTTAGGCAACTAATTTCTGACTCGGCACGTAATATGACAACATATTTAAGAAATTAACATGAAAGGAATCCAACAGAGACCCTTCAATGTTTATTTTGTACCCAGGACATGCTTTTACATAAGATACCGACCTCACTTCTCTTCAGTTTCTCACTTAATAAATTTAATAAACCACTGTTTCGGAATTCTGTCACAATTGCGTCTGCACAACATGTTAGTGAGGTGAGACTGTGTGAACTCAGGTGTGTTTTGGCAGAAGAAGAAAATTATAACATGACGATAAGAAAAATGTGGAGATTTTACTCAAAATTGATCACTCGGTACGCTCCTGTGAAAGTTACAAGTGGTTAACAAGCTAGGGCAAAATAAAACGCTACATTTTCGGCGGAATTCTTTTTAGATATTAACCAAAGCAGCGCTGGCAGATATTTTTGAATGGTCAGCATGCAAGTGTGGACCCAGAGGGACTTTGCTAATATTTACAAAAATGGGAGTGTAGACTTCAGTTGAGAACGGGACTTCCCGTCCAGCAATCGGCGTTTAATCACAGCCCCCTCCACTACCTCCCTTCCGAAGCATCACCAGCCGTCTGCGCATCTGCGGGCCACTGTATTCTACGCGGACTCAACCAATAGCACAGCACTACTGCTCTCTGCTGACAGAGATCGTTACCGTACATGTGATTACAGTGTTACCAGACTGTCAGTCTTTAACGTCCATTTACTGCCAGAAATATGCGCATGACGAAATTCTGTGACTGACTGCTAGTATATGAGGAATTGCGCTGCGAAGTCCGAGTGCGCGAATTTCTCTTCACTCTACATAAATAGGTGGTCATCCTGAAAAGTAATGCCTCCGAAATTTTACTGAGTTCTCAATATCCGTTGAGGTATTACATGTCATAGACATTACTCGGTCAATTTTCTCGCTTTGCTGACGCAAGTTGCAACCCTTTGCCTCAAGAAGGCTCTAAACCATAATGTGTAGCACGGCAATTCGTAACGTGACTGTGTCAGTGCGTGAAAAAGAGCATTCTGTAATGAGTCTTGAACCGCATGTCCTTCAGTATGACAATGCTAGACCACAAACGAGCGCTGCGACATCTACAGCAGTCCGACACGTTGAGTCCATTGTCATCGACAATCCTCCATACAATCCTGATTTGGCTCCATTCTATTTTCATCTGTTTTCAAATCTTAACGAACCCTTTTCGCGACTAATCTTTGATAGTGATGAAGCGATGCAAGTAGAGGTGAGGTTGTGGCTCCATCAAACAAGTCAAACATTCTACAGTGACAATATCATCAAACTGGTCTCTCGTTGGAAGAATTGTGTTCGTCTCCATGGTGACTATGTTGAGAGATAAACGTGTGTATGTGAATAACAAAGATGTAGAACTTTATAACGTTAGTTTTTTTAAACAGCTTTAAGAGTTCTCGCATAAAAAGTTCGGATGTACAACAGTTCAGCATACGCTTATACACTATGTGATCAGAAGTACCAGGACACCCTCAAAACATACGTTTTTTATATTAGATGCATTTTCCTGCCGCCGGCCGGGTTGGCCAAGCGGTTAAAGGCGCTACAGTCCGGAACCGCGCGGCCGCTACGGTCGCAGGTTCGAATCCTGCCTCGGGCATGGATGTGTGTGATGTACTTAGGTTAGTTAGGTTTAAGTAGTTCTAAGTTCTAGGGGACTAATGACCTTAGAAGTTAAGTCCCATAGTGCTCACAGTCATTTGAACCATTTTTGAACCATTTTCCTACCACCTACTGCCAGGTACTCCATATCAGCGACCACATTAGTCATCAGACACCGTGAGAGAGCAGAATGGAGTGCTTCGCGGATCTCATGGACTTCGAACTAGGTGAGGTGATTACGGGTCACTTGTGTCATACGTCTGTACGCGAGATTTCCACTCTCCTAAACATACCTATTGTATTGTATTGTATTTAACTGGGGACATAGAAATGACGGAGAGGCTTCGTCCCCGCCGTAACCTCAGTGGTACGCAACTCCAAAACAGACTACAACAGTCCACTCACCCCTCCGCCGCCCCACACCGAACCCAGGGTTATTGTGCAGTTCGGTTCCCAGTAGACCCTATCTCCCCCCCTCCATCCCCCCTCGCCCCGGCAATGTCTCACACGAGACGAGTGTAACCCCAATGTTTGCGTGCTAGAGTAATTATAGTGTAAGCGTACGTGGAGAAAGTGCGCAGCAATCGCAGACATAGTGTAACTGAGGTGGAATAAGGGGAACTTGCCCGCATTCGCCGATGTAAATGGAAAACCGCCTTAAAAACCATCCACAGACTCGCCGGCACACTGGACCTCGACGCTAAACCGCCGGGCAGATTTATTTTTTTTTATCAACCGAGACTCGAACTCGGGACCTTTGCTTTTCGAGGGCAAGTGCTCTAACAACCTTTTTTTCTTTTTTTGCGATACTTTTTTTACTTGTATTATTATTTTTTCTTTTTTTCCGCGTCTCTAGAAAGGATGCGTTAACAGCAATTGCTTATTTTTTTAATGTCTTAGATAATGACAAACAAATAAAAATCTCTGGTGTTCTCAAATAAATGACGGCCTTCTGCAGAAAATAAAAAATATATTTCTTGAAAGGTAAATAAGTATACTTTTTCGATATCAGGTTCTTTTCATATCATGTATCATACTAATTTATTTATTTTTTTATATTTCTTAGGATCACATAGGACACCCTCCAGGCGAAAACTAATGATATGCAATTACCATCAATAACAAACATAATATACAGGGAATTATAGAAATTAAAGAAAACGCCCTCCTGGCAGAACAGACAAAATGGCATCCGCGTCCCGCCAATTTGTCTGTAGACGCACACTGAATCCCAAGGCAGTCAGGCATGATCGAGGCACGTCTTCATGAATATTGCATTTGCCGGTACATTGGACCGAGTCCTGGCATTACACAATCTCACTGAAACTACCTTCTCATACCTGGGACGCCCCAGCTGCTGGGGGGTTCGAAGAAGGCACTATCCAAAAAGTTGGCATAGTAATGACGTTATCACGGATGATGCACGAGAAAAAGTCCAAAAATCAAGAACACTCTTGTCACCTCCATAGAACAAACAAGAAATCGAGAGACCTTTTATCCAGATCACAGATTTGGACTTCATACGTGGTAAATGTGTCTCATCTTGGAACAGAAGAGATTTCGGTGTAATGGCATGGGCAGCCGTATGTAGAAGAAAGGCAAGCATCTTCTGAATCAGCTGCCACACCTCTGCAGAAGGTCCACATATCGGTCGATGTTCGTTCGTATCAAACGTGTGACAATGACACAGCGGCGAATCTGCCATTTTTATGGCATGTAGACGAAGTTGTGTCGTGTATTTTCCATTAACGACCAGATACCAGGTCGCCGGAGCGCTCGTGTCAAGGAGGATATGGTGCACAGAACGACAAACCTCGGGCCATGCGATCGTATGATATCGACTTTCCACAACATTCCGAGTATGATTTCCTATCAATAGGCGGTAAACATCACATGCCGTAGGGTTTCTGGTACTAGGCATGGACATAAATATATTCGATAAAAAAGGTCCTGACATGTGAGAGAGAGGAAGAAATATGGACTACTGCCTCGGGTGCCACTCAAGAGGGAGTGGCCAGTTCGTCAATCAGGCTGCCCGATAATGTGGTTGGGCGGCGGGTCCTGCTCTCCCTTGGACGTTGACAAGGCCGATGCCGCCATCTCGAGGAGGAAGTGTCAACGGGTCGTAGCGGACTTTGAAGGTAAGACCCGCGCTTACAAAGTAGCTGAACACCGCCTGAAGTCCGTGAAGTCCGCATTTGGCATCGGTAAAATCTGTGCTAAATGGGGTAGTCGCGAGACTAGATGAGTGTTAACAAAATGCACCCTTTGTAACGTGTCGAATGCTCTCAGGAGGTTGCCACAAACCTTCGTGCGGATAGCTTGAAGCAGGCGTTTATAGTTAAATGAGATCGTGGGCTGTATATCACGCGTGAAGGTGATCCCCAAACATTTTAGCTTGTCCACTAATGGCAATGGAGCCACACTCGTTGCTGGAAGACCTCTACCGACGGACGTAGCACTAGATTTCGTCAGGTTCACACGGCTGCCCGCAGCAGTCGCGTACTGGTTGATCCATGCTAATGCCTCTCGCACTTCATCCTCCGATAGAACCAAGAACACCACGTCATCTGCATAGGCGCGGAAGATGAAAGCATTCCCCCTCATTGTTATCTATGTCAGCCGGATCCTCAAACCGTGTAACAGTGGCTCAAGGGTGATGGCGAAAAGTAGCATCGAAAGCGAACATCGTTAGCTGACAGACCGCATGACATTAATAGGGCCCGCCACACGGCCACTGACCAGCACGCGCGACGTGGCACCTCGGAGGAGCCTCAAGACGATATGTATAAACCTGTGGGGAAAGGCCATCCGTCGGAGTACGTTTTCTAGAAAGTCATGACTCACTCACTCTATCAAAGGCGTGGTCGAAGTCCACTGCCACTAAGGCACCGCGACTGGGGCAGGTCATGGCCAGGGCTATGATGTTGTGGTAATCGCTGAGTGCCGTCTGAATGTTACTGTCACCACCAAATCACGTTGATGCAGAGAGATGACTTGAGGGATGACGCGTCGAAGGAGAGCGGCGAGAATCCGGTTAAAAATCCTGAAGTCACAATTTAACATGATCAACGGCCAATAATGTCCAACTCCCCGAACTTCCGATGGCTTTGGGACCGGGATAAGCAAGTCTTCTACGAATTCGGGTGGGAGGAGAAGGTCAGGGTTCATCAGTTCTTCATACATCGCAGTCCAGTGTGAGCCCATGATGTCGTGGAATGTGCGGTAAACCTCCAACGGGACCTGGGGTTTTGTTCGCCACACCCTTATGAAGAGCATCGGTGGCGTCATCAGCGGTAATTTTTGCTGTGAGAATCTCCGCAGCAGCCTCGTCCAGGGTACCTGTCAAGGAACAGAGGACATCAGTCGTTACCGCCATGTTCTAGTCCTCTGCTGCACAGAACTTATTGTAGTGATCCACAAAGGCTTTCACGATATCATTCTGGGACCTCAATCGCCGACCATCTGTCATGTCGAGGGCGTTGACCAACTTTCTCCAACGCCGCTGCTTCTCTCGGATAATATGAATCACGGACGGGGGCTCTCTTAGTACACAATCGTGACATCTTGCGCGTACCATTGTGCCGTCAAGGTGGTGACGCATAAGAGAGACTATCTTCGCCTTAATCTGTTAAATTTCAACCTGTAGTGGAACAGACGGGACATGGTTTGAATACCGAGCGAGGTGTCGCAGTGGCAGCACACTGGAATCCCATTCGGGAGGACGACGGTTCAATCCCGCGTCCGGCCATCCTGATTTAGGTTTTCCGTGATTTCCCTAAATCGCTCCAGACAAATGCTGGGATGGTTCCTTTCAAAGGGCACGGCCGACTTCCTTCCCCATCCTTCCCTAATCCGATGAGACCGATGACCTCGCTGTTCGGTCTCTTCCCCCAAAACAACCCAACCCATGCTTTGAGAGTTCTCGGAGAATTGTAAAATAGTATTCCATGGTATGTCGTTGCCATAGCATTTAGTCGCGACCATAATTCATCGTTGAACGACGTAAAGCAGACTTGGTGCACTAGATCCATCACCGGTGTGTTGAAGGATACGCTGGAAGGCGTCTCACACAATTGTTCCACGTCGTTTCTGCGACCTACCTGCATTTCGGATCCTTGAGACGGGCGACATGCAGCTTCAACCTTCCTTAACCGCGCCACACCTTCTGCCTCTGGAGCGAAACAGTTATAATGTAGGCGACATGGTCGGAAAGGCGGTAGGCCATAACTCAGCGTCAAGCACAGCAGTTACGATTCCTAGGGCAACGTAGACACGCTCAAGACGACTTGCTGAATGGTTGGTGACGTACCTATATCCTGGTCGATCAACATGCACGTGGTTCCAAGTATCGGTGAGGTTCAGTTCATGCACGAACAGCTTGAGTTCTTGACCTGTGGTGAAATGGGGATGTTGGTCTTCCTGGGATAACACACAATTGAAGTCGCCGCCAAGAATAATATGGCCGAAGCGGCCTGCAAACAAAGGAGCGACCTGTTCTGAATAGATTCGCGACCGTTCCCGTTGCTTGGCCGTGTCCGAGGGAGCGAGAGACTCGGACACCGTGGAAAGTCACAGCGCCGCGAGCAGTGACCGCGCGGTTTGAGGCGTCCTGCACAGACTGCGCGGCCCCTCCCGCCGGAGGTTCGAGTCCTCCCTCGGGCATGGGTGTGTGTGTTGTTTTAGTATAAGTCAGTGTAAGTTAGTTTAAGCAGTGTGTAAGTCTAGGAACCGATGACCTAATCAGTTTGGTCCCTAAGGAATCAACACACATAAAAGTCATAGCAACCCATTGCCGATGGTAGGTAAATCACGTCTTCTACCTCAATGACTTCCATTAAGGGGAGGTTTACTATCTTTTAGTTTAAAAAATCGATTTTTAATTGCATTTTTGGATCCATAAAAGTGTTTGGAATCCACCCCTGAAACGGTTTCTCCGAATACCGAACGGAAGAGTCTGTTATTCGCGGTTGAACAAAAAAATGCACCTGTCGGAAATCGGCCTTTTTCACGCACCAGTTTTTTTCGGGAATTTCGACTTTGTAGCCGCGAAAAATTATTCTCTGTGCTTGCCCATGAGTAAAACCGATAAAGTGATCAAGGAGCTTACGACGCACTATAGCTTGGCAATCCGACAGCATCCCAGTCCGGAGGAACAGATGAAGAAGGCAATTTGGGCAACGTTTTTCCACAAGTGTTCGACGGATGAGCACCCACAACACCAAAATTGTCCGGCTGGGGAAACTAGTTGCGCATTGCAGAGGCTACCGGACATCTGGACGAATATCAACACGACCAGCCGCTCTCCAAAGAAGTTCAAAAAGTGATTCACCCGATCTACGAGGCCCTTTCGGAGGACGAGTTATTGTCCCGGTGCTTGGGAGGAAACACACAAAATTCAAATGAAAGTCTGAACGCGTGTGTTTGGAAGTTAGCCACCAAGCATTTGCATTCTGCTGAGAAGACCGTGGAGATTGACACTTTCCTGGCAGTGAGCAGCTTCAACGAAGGGTATGTCTGAAGACCATGACAACGATGGACGTCACCCTGGGACTTTATTCGACGCAGTTCGCCAAGTATTCGGAAGGCCACCGGATTCAAGTGGCGGAAAACCGCTTCTCACCGGCCGTACGAGCGGGTCTGGAGCAGCGCAGTATGGCTCAGATCGAGCAGAACGCCCTCTATGAGGAAGAGGAAGGACCAGTTTATGGACCCGGAGTAGCATATTGAACGTAAGTTGCATAATATTGCATTTATATGTAGTCAAAACTTCAAATGCGTTTTTCTCGAAATGACTTTTTTTTATCGCGCGGTATGGTAACTTCATATCTACTGAACCGTTTGGCATGATTCTTTGTTTCCGACGAAGCTAACTAAATTGTCTAGGAGTTGTACCACTTTTATTCCGATCCATCAACTATAAATATTTTTACTTGGCCAACGAAGTCGAAAAATCTATGAGAAAAATCCTATTTTTTTCAAATGGCCACCATTTTGTTTCCTATGGTCCAAATAACTTAAGCGAGGTACAACTCCTAAAGAATCTTACATACTTAGCTAACGTCAATTCCATTTTGATTTCAGACGAGCCGGCTCACCTGTGACATACCGCGTGTGGAGGTCTACATCGAAATTTGGTTTCGTTCCGACGGCACTTCCGATTTTGCTCTTCGACATTTCCGGTCGAAAAAATTCCAGTTTGTAGAGGAAATATCAATAAACTTTTTGACCAAATTAGACATCGATATCTATAACACATCCCGAGAAAAAAATTCTCAAAGAACATGCTTTTTTCGGGCCAAAGATAGTAAACTTACCCTTAAAAGAATAGGTGTCCCACTGCTATCGTCAGCACACGGCGTGAGGCAGGAAACATAGCCACAGATACACTCCTGGAAATTGAAATAAGAACACCGTGAATTCATTGTCCCAGGAAGGGGAAACTTTATTGACACATTCCTGTGGTCAGATACATCACATGATCACACTGACAGAACCACAGGCACATAGACACAGGCAACAGAGCATGCACAATGTCGGCACTAGTACAGTGTATATCCACCTTTCGCAGCAATGCAGGCTGCTATTCTCCCATGGAGACGATCGTAGAGATGCTGAATGTAGTCCTGTGGAACGGCTTGCCATGCCATTTCCACCTGGCGCCTCAGTTGGACCAGCGTTCGTGCTGGACGTGCAGACCGCGTGAGACGACGCTTCATCCAGTCCCAAACATGCTCAATGGGGGACAGATCCGGAGATCTTGCTGGCCAGGGTAGTTGACTTACACCTTCTAGAGCACGTTGGGTGGCACGGGATACATGCGGACGTGTATTGTCCTGTTGGAACAGCAAGTTCCCTTGCCGGTCTAGGAATGGTAGAACGATGGGTTCGATGACGGTTTGGATGTACCGTGCACTATTCAGTGTCCCCTCGACGATCACCAGTGGTGTACGGCCAGTGTAGGAGATCTCTCCCCACACCATGATGCCGGGTGTTGGCCCTGTGTGCCTCGGTCGTATGCAGTCCTGATTGTGGCGCTCACCTGCACGGCGCCAAACACGCATACGACCATCATTGGCACCAAGGCAGAAGCGACTCTCATCGCTGAAGACGACACGTCTCCATTCGTCCCTCCATTCACGCCTGTCGCGACACCACTGGAGGCGGGCTGCACAATGTTGGGGCGTGAGCGGAAGACGGCCTAACGGTGTGTGGGACCGTAGCCCAGCTTCATGGAGACGGTTGCGAATGGTCCTCGCCGATACCCCAGGAGCAACAGTGTCCCTAATTTGCTGGGAAGTGGCGGTGCGGTCCCCTACGGCACTGCGTAGGATCCTACGGTCTTGGCGTGCATCCGTGCGTCGCTGCGGTCCGGTCCCAGGTCGACGGGCACGTGCACCTTCCGCCGACCACTGGCGACAACATCGATGTACTGTGGAGACCTCACGCCCCACGTGTTGAGCAATTCGGCGGTACGTCCACCCGGCCTCCCGCATGCCCACTATACGCCCTCGCTCAAAGTCCGTCAACTGCACATACGGTTCACGTCCACGCTGTCGCGGCATGCTACCAGTGTTAAAGACTGCGATGGAGCTCCGTATGCCACGGCAAACTGGCTGACACTGACGGCGGCGGTGCACAAATGCTGCGCAGCTAGCGCCATTCGGCGGCCAACACCAAGGTTCCTGGTGTGTCCGCTGTGCCGTGCGTGTGATCATTGCTTGTACAGCTCTCTCGCAGTGTCCGGAGCAAGTATGGTGGGTCTGACACACCGGTGTCAATGTGTTCTTTTTTCCATTTCCAGGAGTGTATTAGGAAACGTCGTCAAGTGAACTTCCTGCAAAAGGGCAACATCGAGGTCTGACGCCCTCAACATTTCACGGAGCAATTTTATTAGTTTGACAGGGGTGCCAATGGTGTTGACACTGATGGAGCCAGTCCTGTAAGCTTGTTGTGGAATTCGGATTATTGGGACGCTCATGGAGGCACGAAGAGCAGCAGCGTACAGGAACGTTGTCCCAGTAGGCTGCAGATCCCAATCCAGTAACCCTGTCGATTATCAGTCGTGGGTTAGAGAAGCAGCATTCGCTGCTGTCTGAACGGTGGGTGTTTCGTCGTCTACATCGTCAGACCACGAAAAGGTGCGTGGATGGTTTGCTTCCAGTGAAGTACCTGTGGAGTCCGAAGGCGGCGTTACGTCTTGGGTGGAAGAGTAGTGCTGGCTCAGCTGCTGTTCAACGTCCATAGGTACAGCGCCTGGTGCCTGCAAAGATAGTTGTACCTCCGACGGGGTGCAGACTGGTGCTTCCACCACGGAATCGTCCATTGGGGGAACATCTTGATAGTTATGATCATCATCGTCTTGAGACTGCGTCCTGCAGGTGTGAGGCGGGGCGATCCGCCGTTTCCGACGTCTCTTCGGCGACCGCTGCTTGCGCACGTGATATTCAGTGTCCGAAGACGCCTGGGGATCCGGATGTTCTGGCACAAAAGCATCGGTAGGCACAACAATTGAGTCAAGAGCCATCCTAGAGCTTGCTCACCACTGCACATGTCGGGAGGAGGAGGCAAGGGCGTTGGTCCGTCCGCAACAGCCTGAGGCGTTACTGCAGACGACGATGTGGCAGTAGTAGGAGCCAGTAGTGATCGCGGTCGGGGGTCGTTATGGAGAATTTCGACAAACGTCAGCGGTAGCGTCGTCGGACAGTTCGTGGCCGGTAAGTCCCCAGGCGGTAACTGTGTGATTCTGTGTTGCAGACAGCTGGAACGGAGGTGTCCTTCTTTCCCACATCCCGAACATGTCTTCGGCTGGCGATCATAAATAGTAATTCCAAGGCAGCCACCAATATATAAGTAGGACGGCACATGTTTGGTCAGCTGTATGCGGATCTGTCGTACTCCATTGAGAACCTTGTATGTAGTGAACTGAACCCACTTTTCAGTTGTATGACCAATCACCTGTCCATATGGGCGGAATGCAGATACCACTACCTCTGAAAGCACCTCGAAAGGGAGTTCAAATACTCATATCGTCCGCATTCCAAGTCCCACATGTTCCTCAGTTACGTTACCGATGTGTCCATCAGAGTGACGGAACTTAAGACCACTTCGAGTTGCACTTAGTATTAGGCACATATGTCTTCGTTAACCAAATTCACGTATACCACACTGCTCACTATAAACAGATGGATGCCAACGACATCGTTGAAATAAATCTTGACTTCATCTCTGATAAACTGTTCGATTTTCCGTGCTTTTAGTCGGCATATTCATATGCAAAGCTAATTTTCCGTGTCTATTTTCTGTGGGCGTAAGTTATTCTCTGTCGAAGGAAATATAGCACGCTAAGACGGCAGATTCACGTAAACAACTCAGCGAGCGAGCTGCGCGGCGAGGACGTAAACAAGATGTCCGTGCCACTAGCGTGCCGTAAGGGGACTGGCGCATCCGTGCCGGGGACCGGCACGCCTTCCAGACAGGAAAGCAGTGCGTTAGACCGCACGACTAACCGGGTGGGCTAAACGTCTCTGTTACTGATATGACAGTGATGTGGAAACGTGAAGCGACACGTACAGCACAAAAGCGTATAGGCCGACCTCATCTGTTGACTGACAAAGACCGCCGACAGTTGAAGATGGTCGTAATGTGTAATAGGCAGACATCTGTCCAGACCATCACACAGGAATCCCAAACTGCATCTGGATCCACTGCAAGTACTATGACAGTTAGGCGGGAGGCGAGAAAACTTGGATTTCATGGTCGAGCGGCTGCTCATAAGCCAAACATCACTCCGGTAAATGGCAAACAACGCCTCGCTTGGTGTAAGGAGCGTAAACATTGGACGATTGAACTGTGGAAAAACGTTGTTTGGAGTGACGAATCACGGTACACAGCGCGGCGATCCGATGGCAGGGTGTGGATATGGCGAATTCCCAGTGAGCGTCATCTGCCAGCGTGTGTAGTCCAAACAGTAAAATTCGTAGGCGGTGGTGTTATGGTGTGGTCGTGTTTTCCATGGATGGGGCTTGCATTGTTGTTTTGCATGGCACTATCACAGCACAGGCCTACATTGATGTTTTAAGCACCTTCTTGGTTCCCGCTGTTGAAGAGCAATTCGGGTATGGCGACTGTACCTTTCAACACGGTCGAGCACCTGTTCATAATGCACGGCCTGTGGCGGAGCGGTTACATGACAGTGTCATTCCTGTAATGGAGTCGCCTGCACAGAGTCCTGACCTGAGTCCTGTAGAACACCTTTTGGATGTTTTGGAAAGCCGACTTCGTGCCAGGCCTTACCGACTGGCATCGATACCTGTCTTCAGTGCAGCACTCCGTGAAGAATGGTCTGCCATTCCCCAAGAAACCTTCCAGCACCTGATTGAACATATGCCTGCGAGAGCGAAAGCTGTCATCAAGGCTAAAGGTGGGCCAACACCATATTGAATGCCAGCATTAGCGATGGAGGGCGCCACGAACTTGTAAGTAGTCATTTTCAGCCAGGTGTTCGGATACTTTTGATCACATAGTGTAGTTTTAAAACTTTAGAAACCATCTCTTCAGAGAACGAGTAAGACAAAGAAAAATTAATTGAGTCAGCAGTGTAGATGAGGTAAAAAATTACACTCCATTAGCATTGAGCTTGCGTTCATTCATGGATAGTCATTTAATGAAAGAGTGCTTGATAGGAGAAGTTGAACAGTTATGTCCACTTCAGGACACGTGGTTCACTTTCCACAATGATATTTATTGAAATACTCTCGTATTACCATAGACTTCCAGTGCCAATGGAAGAAAGAAAATAAAATTAGGCTTTAATGTCCTACTAACAACGAGGTTATTAGAGACGGAGCACAAGCTTACATAGTTTCTGGAATAAGGAAGGAAATGGATCGTGCCCTTTCCAAAGAACAGTCCCAGTATTTGCTTGAAACGATACAGTAAAATCAGTGAAACCCTAAATATGGACCGAGCGAGGTGGCGCAGTGGTTAGCACACTGGACTCGCATTCGGGAGGACGACGGTTCAATCCCGTCTCCGGCCATCCTGATTTAGGTTTTCCGTGATTTCCCTAAATCGTTTCAGGCAAATGCCGGGATGGTTCCTTTGAAAGGGCACGGCCGATTTCCTTCCCAATCCTTCCCTAACCCGAGCTTGCGCTCCGTCTCTAATGACCTCTTTGTCGACGGGACGTTAAACACTAACCACCACCACCACACCTAAATATGGATAGTCGGACCCGAATTTGAACTGTCGCCTTCCCCAATGTGAATGCAGTGTAATGAGCACTGCGCCATCTCGCTCGGTATACCTGATGCTATTCACCAGTTCTGTGTAATCTTAAGGAAAAGTTGTTTCGATTTAAGAATGCGTCAGAGCTAGATGTGTATTTTTATTTGTTTTCCTCTAGAGATTCAGTTAATATTGGTGACATATGCGGTTATCTTCAGTTTGTACTGTCTGACCTGCATTGTGAAGGCTGATATGAAGACAAATTTATAAGGGGCAGTCAAATGAAAACGAGGCAGATGGAAGAAATGTAAATCAGCGGTTTCTTATTTCAAAAGTTATCGCCATAACTATTACTACATTTATCCTTCTGTGAGACCTGATGGGAAAATGTTTGCAGTTGTCTCCGGTACCATGTCTCTATCCAAGAGTGGGCCTCTTCGACCAAATCAAATCGACGGCCACGAATTTCTTTCTTCAGCGCTACAAAAATTCGGAAATCGCATGGGGAGATTCGAAGCCATATAGAAGATGTGTACGGGCTCCTGAGCGAAAACTTCTGCAGCGTAGTCGAAACTTCTGCAGCATAGTCTAAACAACTTTGGCAAAATTAATTAAAATCCTGAAACACTTTTCCTAATCAATTTTCAGGCAAAGCCCATGTGATAACGCAATGTGACTCAAGACACTCAGTGTAGACAATTAAACTTTCGCAGTCTCAACACAAATTCTGTTAACGTACTTCACGACGAAATATGTTAGTTAATATTACGAAAGCAGATCTTTAAAGCTGATATGCTCTTTGAGTAAAGAAGATCATCTTCTACAGACACACTTTTGCCTCCAAAACTGTTAACTTCTGAGTTGCAGTTATTTTCGGAGAACAATCTGAGAGATCTCATATGAAATATAAAGCTGCAGACGGTGCCGCATTGATGCAGAAACTGCGACACAAATACTTACCGGAAAACTGAAATACAAAGAGAGAATAACGTGCCGCATTTACGGGTAGCTTTCACCCTTCAACCACCTTCTTCCAAGGAATCTCCCCATATTGGGCAGTTTCGTGTGTTACATTGAAGGTCGACGAACCACTATGAGAATGGGGCAGATAAGGATCTAGGTTAACTGTGTGTGTTAAAAATGGCGGTAAGTCACACCCATTCACACTTTTCCTTTCTAGGCTGATAAGAATCAAGCTCCTCCCTGAACCTTCCACTTATATTAACAGAGCAAATGCATGAGGCTCATCATACGGCGTCTGTTCACCGGAATGAAACGATAATGAAGTGCCAGAAGCAGAATATCGAGGAGAAGGGAGTCACATTCTAAAGTACTTGTCCATGTATCTCTACCAGTATTATTATTATTACTATTCATTTATAAATATGTTCTATGTGTTTAAAGCCGCGCGGAGTGGCCGCGCGTTTTGAGGCGCCATGTCACGGATTGCGCGGCCCCTGCCACCGGAGGTTCGAGTCCTCCCTCGGGCATGGGTGTGTGTGTTGTCCTTAGCATAAGTTGCTTTAAGTAGTGTGTAAGTCCAGGGACCGATGACCTCAGCAGTTTGGTCCCTTAGGAATTCACACATATTTGAAAAATTTTTGTTTATACTTTTTTGTTGTTTTTCCAACAGCATAAGGCTCCAGATGCTCTACTGCCTGACATGTTGGATTAAGACACGCAGGTGTCCGTGTCAAAATAGCAGCAACCCATACGACGACCAGATTTATCGGACCTGCTGTTCGACTATTCTGTACCGCAGCAGTCGTAGTCGTCGGAGCTTCTTCAACCCACCGAGCCTCAGCTAACTAGTAACAGAATACTGCTGTTCGCCAATACTTATAATGTGACAGCTAGTGGATCTAAACGTCTGAATATGTGACTGGAACGTGATAGCCAATTTGACGAAATGATGCAGATAGAGATGCAGATAGAGAATGTTCAACATCTTGGTGCTAGAGTACAGTGAAAATGGTACGAGTGTAACTACCTATAGAGTATGATAGACTATCCCGAGAGAAAGATGGCAAGTGATTATGGTCCGTCTGCGACAGAACCGCCAACGTACCTGGCTCCGAGTCATTATATATTTTAGGGGCCTTAAATACTAGAGTTGAATGAAATATTGACATGTGACCGACCTGCATGGGTTATCGTGAAGTGGTAAAAATGAATGAAAATAGCCAGAGACTGCTGGAAGTCAGCTTCTTTTATGGACTATGCATTAAAAACACATATACACATATTTTCAACTTAGGAATCGACAGCAAGTGTTTTGGAGACAGTCCCGCTCTCATTACTAGTATCAACTTGATTTTGTCATAATTGGGCTTACAGATCTTATACATGTCCTACTGATACAAGGCTATTATAGAGATAATTGCAACACTGAATACTATCTGGTGGCGTGTACATAGAGGCTAACCAATAAGAAATGTCACCACTCCAAACCCAGAGGTAAACCCCCAATCAACATATATCATATTCATGACTCACAACGAAAACAGGAATTTTCCAGTAATTCTGAAAGTGCTGTAACAGGAAACGTACTAGCAGAAAGAAATTTTGATAGCAAACAAGAATAATTTTCTGGTGTCATCTATATCTCGATAGTATTGGGCTATGAATAAAAGAAAATAGAAACAAGGCTGGGTACGAGAAAAGTTTGGAAGAGATGGAGCGGGTCAATAAGGCTAAACGGAAAGCGTTGTTTGCTTGCAAAAGAAACCCAGATGGAAGGTATCGGAATGACTTGCGGGAAACAAAGAACAAGGCACGGCCAACGTCCAAGAGATGTGCAAATAACTATTGGCTGAATTTACGAGCAGGTTTCAACATCTTCAATTTTTGAAGTCTTGTCTTCCGCAGGTGCGTGTAATATTACGGTATACTGATAATTTTTACTTTATGGACCGTCTGACTACAACTGAATGAAACACAATCTTCGTGCCATACGCGTTTCGCCTTTATTTTCTGCAAGGCATCTTCAGTGGCCCGGAATATGCATATATTTTTGATATTTGGTTTACATTTTGGTCGCTGTGCCTATTGGTTATAAACAGTTGTGGCGGTTTGTTTTTGCGATGATTTAGTAATATTTTGAACTGTACTTACAGGTTGCGTAGACGATTTTCTACATCTTACGCTGCTGTTGCATTTTTGGTATTGTTCCTCTTCTTATGAATGCCAAGTGTTCAGTTCCTAATGCTGTGAAACGTGGGAAAAAACCGCAAATTGGCACCATCACCGCTAGAGCATGGAACAGTAGACTGTTCACAATAAAAACTAAATTACAAGTATACGACGCTTGTGTTATCAGAACTCTTCTCTATAACTGAGAGACATGGATAATTCTTGCTAAAGACTAATCTCAAACGAACAGCTTTCATCAACGCTGTCTCCTGAGGATCCTTCAGATCTCTCGGAGAGATAGAGTACCCAGCACCGAAGTATTACATCTCCCAAGCACAGCCAGCATTCATGCACTCCTGAGCTACCAACGTTTGAGGCTGGGAAATGTGAGGCTCATGGATCCTGAGCGAATACAGAAAAAAACTGCTGTACGGAAAACTTCAGGGGGGTGTGAGGCCATTGTGAAGATCGCACTTTCACTTTAAGGATGTCTGCAAGAGAGACCTTATCAAGGCTAGTATTAATCCACGTCGCTGTGAAAGTACTGCTCAAGACTGTGTCAAGTGGCGATCAAACAGTGCGTAAGTGGGTCAAGCTTGCAGAGGACGGACGCCCACAAGAACAAATCGACAAGAGGACAACACAGAAAGGAAGAGCGGCTTCTGTTCGAAGTCCTTCACGTTTCATTTGCTCAAACTGTAGCAGGACTGCCACTCTCGAGTGGGACTTTTCAGTCACATCTGACGTTGCTGACTTTGAACCAAATGTGTTAGACCATCATCCTTCGAGGATGGACGAATACCACTTTTATAGTGTAAATATGAATCAGTTGGAACAGTGTATAAATTCCTGTGCTCAGTGTCAAAGTCTACAACTATTAACCCGTAAGCATAGAAACTGTGGAAGTGGAATGTACGGATGAAATACCCATGTAACTTATTGATTGGCGACTCCATGTTGTCCTGTGCACCACGACCAGATAACAGGTTTACTTGAAAAAAAAAGAGACAGCATTGGTCGTATATTTTTTACTATTGCAAAATCGATTTTCTGTCACTGAGTGACCATCTTCAGTGCTATATTGTATAACTTAAATTGGGATGCACTGTTGTCACTAAGCTTACGGCGATCACATAGTCTATGTGATCGCCGTAAGCTTAGTGACAACAGTGCATCCCAATTTAAGTTATACAATATAGCACTGAAGATGGTCACTCAGTGACAGAAAATCGATTTTGCAATAGTAAAAAATATACGACCAATGCTGTCTCTTTTTTTCAAGTAAACCCATGTAACTTGTTGCTGCTATAGCGGTGAATGCAATTCAGATTGAATTCAACGTTCATAGAAACCAATTACACTTATTTAGAAAATATTGCAGAACAGAATAATTGTAAATTATGATTGATTAACAATGTATATATAAATATTTTTCTTATTCTACGCATATACGTAACCTGTAATGCAAATGTTTAATAAAGATGTGTGACCACAGCTCTCTGTAGAGAGAAACAGTACCGTTTTCTGCAAGCAGTCTACTGAACAGCCACGTCCCATTGTAATTTACAGTCTTTGCTGGTTGCCTCCGTTTCAAGATCGACAGCCAAGGACTCACGTCAAAACGAGACGAAACCAATTACCACAGTGTATGAGTTAAACTATTACTTCACCGAGCGAGGTGGCGCAGTGGTTAGCACACTGGACTCGCATTCGGGAGGACGACGGTTCAATCCCGCGTCCGGCCATCTTGATTTAGGTTTTCCGTGATTTCCCTAAATCGCTCCAGGCAAATGCCGGGATGGTTCCTCTGAAAGGGCACGGCCGACTTCCTTTCCTAATCGGATGAGACCGATGACCTCGCTGTTTGGTCTCTTCCCCCAAAAACCAACCAACCAACCAAACTATTACTTCGAGGAACTTGTCCCTGCATTTTTAATGAGTGATGCCATAGTGTCTTAAAAACAATACCATTTTCAGTGGCCGGCTGGGGTGGCCGAGCGGTTCTAGGCGCTTCAGTCTGGAACGGCGTGACCGCTACGGTCGCAGGTTCGAATCCTGCCTCGGGTATGGATGTGTGTGATGTCCTTAGGTTAGTTAGGTTTAAGTAGTTTCCCATTGTAAATTATATATTTGACTCATTTTCTTCCATTTTTCAAGATCCATTTACCACCCACCCCACCTACATTATTAATATGGGATATCTTGGTGTACAAAAAAATGGCATTTTTGCAAGGACTCAAAACGTATGAACCCTCCAACTGCTGTTAACATAATTTTGACCTATTTACCCCTCACACTTCCACAATGACTCACATAAATACTAGACTGAACAAATTAGAGACATTGCATTATTTAAACTATTTCTACAGGGAATTTGTTTCTGCTTCATTAATGTGTAACGTCACAGTGTACTACAAATACATATTACCTCTAAGCATTCCAATGTGCGCAAACATTCCATAACAATTTTCAATTTGTTACTTTTTGACTGATTTTCTCCCACTTTCAGTACACAAATTTTTGCTGCTTACTGAGTCTAGAAGTAATTGGAACTGCGCGTGCTTGCTCATGGAACGTCGTTAACAACGTCCGCTATCTTGACGACTCGCTCCTACTGAAACGTCCCCTTAGAGAAATTGATAAATTACTGTGCTGATAAACCTATTACGTTATTTGATTTTCAAACAGCTGAGCAGAACTGAAGTACTCAGACATTTCTCTCTTTACTTATTCTGATCAACACTAAACTGACACACAATATTATTAGCGCAACGCAATCTGACTTTCAACAATCCCTACAAAGGACTAGCCCTGACTAACAATAACCTATACCTTTCATGAACCACTTACTTCACAAAAATCTTCGTTACTCGAACTACTTTAATACAGTGAGCGCCAATACTGCCAGCTAAATAACAAAAAAAAAAAAAAAAAAAAATGGTTCAAATGGCTCTGAGCACTATGGGACTCAACTGCTGTGGTTATCAGTCCCCTAGAACTTAGAAGTACTTAAACCTAACTAACCTAAGGACATCACAAACATCCATGCCCGAGCAGTCGCACGGTTCCGGACTGCGCGCCTAGAACCGAGAGACCACCGCGGCCGGCAGCTAAATAACAGATTCTAACTACTGAAGACACTAACTACTGATAGGCATAGTTAGCAAATGAAAGATTTTGATAGAGAACAAACAATGTATTTACCTTAATAATATTCAAAAGTTATATATATATATATATATATATATATATATATATATATATATATATATATATATACGTCCAGATCGTCTGCTCTCAAAATTCTGCCATCTCTCTCCCCACATCCACCACTGCTGGCGGCTCACCTCCAACTGCGCAACAATACGCGCTGATCACATCCAACTGCCCAACACTACAATAGCAAATATTCCAACAATGGAAAACAGCCACAGACTTCACACAGCTGTCAGTGATTTTCATATAGAGCGCTACGTGGCGTTACCAACATAAAAACCTAAACAGCCTACTTACACTACCAGAAGCTGGAGGTGTGATAACGGTCGGTAGGAGGTAATTCACCTTGGCCAATAGCAACAGCAGGAAACTTACCACAGACTGCTTATCGTCATTTTTCTCTTTTTCAGTCATCAGTGTTCTAACTGGTTTGATGCGGCCCGCCACGAATTCCTCTCCTGCACTAACCTCTTCATCACAGTGGAGTACTTGCACCCTATGTCTCCAATTATTCGTCTTATGCTTTCAAATCTATCTTTCCGTACAGTTTTTACACTCTGTAGTTCCCTCTAGTATCATGGATGTTATCCACCGATGCCTTAACACATGTCTTATCATCCTGGTTCTTCTCCTTGTGAGTGTTTTCCATATGTTCCTTCGTTCGCCGAATCTGCGAAGAACCTCCTCATTCTTTATTTTATGAATCCACCTGATTTTCTACATTCTTCTGAAGCCCCACATCTCAAACGCTTCGATTCTCTTCTGTTCCGTTTCTCCACTCTCCATGATTCAACACCGTACAATACTGTGCTCAAAATATACATTCTGAGTAATGTCTTCCTCAACAGGGCCGATATCTGATACCAATAGGTTTCTCTTGACTAGAAGTGCCCTCTTTACCTGTGCTACTATGATTTTATGTCCTCATTGTTTCGTCCGTCATGGGTAATTTTGCTTCCATGGTAGCACAATTGCTTAATTTCTTCTACTTCGTGATTCTTAGTTCGGATGTTAAGCCTTTTTCCTTTAACGTTTCTGCTACTTCCCATTAGTTTCGTCTTTCTTCGATCTACTCTCAGTCACTATTCTGTACTCAATAAGTATTCATTCCAGCAAACAAATTCTGTTATTTCTGTTCACAATCACTGAAGACAGAAATGTCATCAGCAAATTTTATCATTGATATCCTTTCACCGTAAATTTTCATCCCTTTCTTGAACCATTCTTTTATTTCCGTAATTGCTTCTTCGATATACAGACTATATTCCTATCTTGCACCCTTTTAATCCGAGCATTTCGTTCTTGTCTTCCAACCTTACTGTTCAAGTCTTTCCCCTCATCGTGGCCTTCAATGAATTTTTTTCACCTTCCTGCTCTCTCTTTTGCGTTTAACAGTGGAATTCGCATTGCACTCTTACTCTTACCACCCTTGCTTTTGATTTCACCGAAGGGTATTTTGACTTTTGCATACACTCTATCTGTCAACTCGATTATCATTTAGTTGTCGATTTCTTCATATTTTACCTGCAGCCATTTCATTGCTATCCTGTATTTACTATTTATTTCAATCCTAGGGGGTTTGTATTGCTTTATTCCTGTATTTCCCTGAACATTTTTTAACATCCTTCTTTCGCTGATTAACTGAAGTATTTATTGTGTTACCTAAGGTTTCAGCGCACTTGCGTTCCTTGTACCGACGTTTGTCTGTCCAACATATGAGACCACACTTTTTAGAGATGTCCACTCCTCTTCAACTGAGCTACCGGCACTGGTGTTCCTCGTCGCATTATCCACATCCGTGGCGAACTTCATATGCGTCTCTTCATTCCTCAGTACTTCAGTATCCCACATGCTTCCACAGTGATTCTTTCGGGCAATTCTCTAAAACTTCAGTCTACTCTTCACAATTAGTATTTATGATCAGAGTCTGTATCTGTACCTGAGTAAGTACGCGTTAAAATCCCGTATCGGGTTTCGGAAACTCTGTCTGATAATGACGTAATCCATCTGGAACCTTTCCTTGTCTCTCAGTCTTTTTCAGGTATACTTCCTCCTCTTGGGATTATTGAACAGAGTATTCGCCATTAACATCTGCAATTTATTGTAGAATTTAATTAGTCTTCCTCCTCTCTCATTCCTACTGCCAAGCCTACGTCGTAACCCTTTCTTTTATTCCAACCCCTATAAGAACATTCCATTCACCCATGACTGTTAGGTTTTCATCTACCTTTACATGTGATCACTATGTGATCAAAAGTATCTGGACACCCCCCCCCCCCCAAAAACGAATGTTTTTCATATTAGATGCATTGTGTGGTCACCTATTACCAGGTACTCCATATCAGCGACCTCAGTAGTCATCAGAGCCGGCCGGTGTGGCCGAGTGGCACTAGGCGCTTCAGTCTGGAACCGCGCGACCGGTACGGTCGCAGGTTCCAATCCTGCCTTGGGCATGGATGTGTGTGATGTCCTTAGGTTAGTTAAGTTTAAGTAGTTCTAAGTTCTAGGGGAATGATGACCTCAGATGTCAAGTCCCATAGTGCTCAGAGCCATTTGAACCATTTTTGAGTCATCTGACATCGTGAGAGAGCAGAATGGGGCGCTCTGCGGAACTCACGGACTTCGAACGTTGTCAAGTGATTGGGTGTCAGTTGTGTAAAACGGCTGTACGCGAGATTTCCACGATCCTAAACATCCTTTGGTCGATTGTTTCCGTTGTGATAGTGAAGTGGAAACGTGAAGCGACACTTACAGCACAAAAGCGTACAGGTCGACCTTGTCTGTTGTTTGACAGAGACCGCCGACAGCTGAAGAGGGTCGTACTATGTAACAGGCACACATCTATCCAGATCATCACACAGGAATTCCAAACAGCATCTGGATCCACTGCAAGTACAATGACAGTTAAACGGGAAGTGAGAAAACTTGGATTTTATAGTCGAGGGGCTGCTTATAAGCCACACATCACGCCAATAAATGACAAACGGCGCCTCGCTTGATGACAGGAGCGTAAAAATTGCACGATTGAACTGTGGAAAAACGTTGTGCGAAGTGACGAATTACGGTACACAATTTGGTGATCTGATGGCAGGGTGTGGGTATGGCGAATGTCCGGTGAACGTCTTCTGCCAGCGTGCATAGTGCTAACAGTAAAATTCGGAGGCAGTGATGTTATGGTGTGGTCGTGTTTTTCATGGAGGGGGCTTGCACCTCGTTTGTTTTGCGTGAAACTATCACAGCACAGGCCTAAATTGATGTTTTAAGCACTTTCTTGCTGCCCACTGGTGAAGCGCAATTCGGGGATGGAGATTGCATCTTTCAACACGATCGAGCACTTGTTCATAATGCACGGCCTGTGGCGGAGTGGTTACACGACAATAACATCCCTGTAAAGGACTGGCCTGCACAGAGTTCTGACCTGAATCCTATAGAACACCGTTGGAAAGTTTTGGAACGCCGACTTCGTGCCAGGCCTCACCGACCGACATCGATACCTCTCCTCAGTGCAGCACTCCTTGAAGAATGGGCTGCCATTCCCCAAGAAACCTTCCAGCACCAGACTGAACGTATGCCTGTGAGAGTGGAAGCTTTCATCAAGGCTAAGGGTGTGCAGATACCTTACTGAATTACCGATTGAGGGTGCCACGAACTTGTAAGTCATTTTCAGCTAGGTGTCCGTATACTTTTGATCACATACTGTATTAAAGTACCCTTCCAGTATACTTATATACCTTCTGTGTCTCTTCATCCTTCATCTCCCTTCACATACTAAATTACCCGTTCATAATTCTTATATACTTTCTCTTTCTCTTCATCTGCTGCTTGTGTCTTTGCCATGTGTATCTGAATCATAGTTGTCGGTTTTGGTTTGCTGTCTAATATGTTGAGAATAAGCGCGTCTCTGAACTTTTCACAGAAGCTCACTCTCTGTACTACCTTCGTATTTGCGACCAATCCAACCCCGTTCTACCATTTTCTGATGATACTGATATTACTTAAAGTCGATCTGATCAGAAATACTTCTCTTCTTTCGATTCAACTTGAATGATCCCCACTAGAGCTAGGTTGAGTCTCTCTATTTCCCTTTTCAGACTTTCTATCTGTCCCAATACATTCAAACTTCTCACGTTCCATGCTCAGATTCGTAGATAGTTATCCCGTCGTTGGGTTTTCTATTTGTGTCTCATGGTCACCTCCCTCCCCCCACTGCAATTATGGACCACATGTACTGTGGTTGCACATTATTTGCCTTTAATGCTATGGTTTTCATTGCCTTCTGCAAGCTCATGCTGTCGATCACTTCTGATTCTTCCGCATTTTAGGAGCAGTTTCCCACCCCACATTTATCACCAGATCTGCCGCGGAAGCGTATATGGAATTGGCGGTGGACCTATGTTGGCGAGTGTACAGATAATAATGGACTCAAGTTGCTACTTATTTGAGCTCCAAGCACACCACAGCTAACGATTGCAACTATTGCTTTTGACTCCGTTATTAGTCGTTGATGTGTATTTCCTGCAAAATGAAGTTAACTGGCTCAGCAACAATTTGTCTTTGATACTTTTAATCCCCCTCGAATGAGCAATACCACCTCTCAAAGTATTCTACACTCTTTTTTAATACCCTGTATAAAATGACTGATTGACAGCAAGGTAAAATTTAAAAACAAACTGAAAAAACTTTCCCTTGAAAACTCTCTGTTGTGTAGAAAAATTTCTATTATTAAAATGTGTAAGAGGTAGTGGATAGGAATTAATAATAATGGTAATAATAAAAGAAACAACAATAAAGAGCAAAAAATACTTTGCTTTAGTATGTAGCCACATTTACAAACTAATTTACGACGTGAGTCTAAAATGACTCATTTCACATCATAATGATTTATCACACGAATGATCCATGGAACATGAAACGAACGAACGAACGATCAAGCGAAAAAATCAGATGATTTCGAAGCCATAGGGACCCACCTAAGTCAGTTCGATACATCGCCACATCTTGTTAATACTAGACACAAGATGCACATTTAGATATACTGCACGTATGCTCTTTAAGCACAGCCAGAGGGGTGTTTCATAACATTAGCAACGGAAAATCTGTACCAAGCAACGCCCACTGTATTGAGCGTTGGACAAATGGTGATGTAAGAATTACAGAAAAAGAGCTGGTGACGACAGTAATGTAACTGCATTTCAAAATTTGAGGGCCCAAGTTGCTCTATAGTTCAAAGACAATAGTTATTTTAGTGGCGAGGATATAGGCAAAAGTATATTTTTAGTTCCCGGAGCAAGGATGATAGAAACCTTTAATTTTCACTATAATGCGTGTAGTGTAGCGCCTATGTGATCTACATATATTTTTAGGAACTTAACCTGCATTCGAAGTACAGTAATTTTCTAACTCGATCCTAGTGTCCGTTGCAGGAATTGTACCAAGAAATATAATGAGATTTGCAACACTTGCATGCCACCCTAGGGACGTGTGATGGAGATTACATTAACACGCTTCATGCCTCATTTGTGTGGAAAGAATGACTGTCGGTAAACATCTGCAGTTCCTCGTTGTGATCGTTTAGTGAGATATGGGTGCGACTAGTAATACATCAGTGCTAAATCATGCTCATCCGGAATTTTTTTCAACATGAAGTCTCTCAGTTATACAAAATACCTCAAATGCATTAGCTGTCATTTAGGGAAGAAATGTAAAGGTATTAATGTGACGCCTATATCGTAGCTTGACACGTAATGTGGCGAGAGATTCCACCCTGTGCTAGACATTGTTTTGTTTTCTTACTTTTCGAGACATGTTTCGGCTCCTTTTGTGCCATAGACAATAGGTCACTTTTATTTTCTAAATTGAAAATTGTTGTAATGGCGTTACATTTTAATTTCATTCTAAAATTATGTATATGAGGGACATGAAGCTAGTCTTGAACTTTGCATTGGTTCACATATGTCAATAGTCGCACATGTCACCTTACTGATGCATGATTTATTGTTTGCTTTTCTTGTGGCAAAAATTAAGCGTAGAAGGCAGGTTTGGGTAATCAATATTTATACAGTTTTGCACATACGTGTTATGAAGCTAATAAGGTGTATTTATGTTGGTAGTTTTGTAACTACCACACCTTACCCACAGTCTGTCATCCGCCAAAACAAAACCAACTGTTTCTGTTTGCTGTTTCTTGTTCATTTCAGATCGAAGTCAGAGTTATTTATCTTGTTACTTCCGATTTTTTGTATTTCTAGCCTTTACCGTAAACCCGTTACTTACGATGTATTAAGGTATTTACTTTTTTATAAAGGAATTTCTGGCGGTTTCACTCGCACATTATTTTTATTTTTTCACAAGACAAAAGGTGTATGTTGTCATGTTCCTTTGTTTAGTTGCGCATTTATCTGATGGGTGCGCAATGAATTTTAAGGTGCTTAATGATATTCAGGAACTTTACTGTATGTATGGTGGCACTGATATACAGCGGCAAAGAGTGTAAAAGTGATGGAGTTTTGTATGGCACTAACGAATGTTCCTCTGACCACAGCCGGCCGGAGTGGCCGAACGGTTCTAGGCGCTACAGTCTGGAACCGCGCGACCGCTACGGTCGCAGGTTCGAATCCTGCTTCGGGCATGGGTGTGTGTGATGTCCTTAGGTTAGTTAGGTTTAAGCAGTTCTAAGTTCTAGGGGACTCATGACCTCAGAAGTTAAGTCCCATAGTGCTCAGAGCCATTTGAACCTCTGACCACGTGCCGTGTGTTCCCTGAGTGTTGGGTTGTGTGACTAACGCGGCGTACTGTAGGCAGCAGAATGGCCCGGTATTCACGTCGGGAACAAGTCGAGATGGTGTTTGTGTACGGCCGAGTAGATGGAAACGGCCGAGAGGCAGCACAGCTGCACCAAAACAAGAAGCCTCACCGACACTAGCCACGTCACACGACGTTTGTAGTCCTTTTTGGGCGTTTGTGTGATCATGGGAAGACGAACGTGCAGGAAAGTGGCAGAATAAGCATACGCCAGGACCAGGATCCGCATCTCGATCGTTTCCATCTGCATGGCCTAACTCAAGCACCATAAAGGCTTTTTCCCGACATGAACACCGGGTTGTTCTGCTGCTTACAGCACTCTGCATCAATCACGCAGCCTGCAACACACAGGGAACTCACGGCACGAGGTCAGAGGAACTTACATTCGTCAGCGCCATCTAATGTGGCAACGATTCATTTCCGGACACATATTCATAGGATATTTTTTCCTCCATTTCCAGTCAGGAATCCGCCCTTGCAGTGTGAAGGTTTTATTATTGTACAGCTGGAAGCAGGGAGGAATTGTGCGACATAAACGAAAGTTGGTAGACGTGTTTCTTAATCTGAAAGATGATGTCGCGCCAATCGTATAAGACTGTGAGTGTTAGTTACCTTTGAGATTGAACGTGGTGAATTGACTTTAGTCAAGAATTCCTTTAAGGTGACAAAAACGCTATTGTCAATGCCTTACTGAGTTTGAACGAGGTCGTGTAATAGGGCTACGAGAAACCGGTTGTTCCGTCAGCGATACAGGAGAAAGACCTGGCAGGAATGTAGCCACTGTGCATGAATGCATGCTGCGGTGGTCACAAGAGTGTACAGTCGCAACAAGACCGGGCTTAGAACGGCCGCATGGCACTACCGAGAAGGAAGACCATCGTGTTGTGTGTATTACTCTGTCGCAGTGCACTGCATCTGCAGCAGCAATTTGAGCAGCATTGGGCACCATAGCGACACAACAGGCTGTTACAGATCAGTTACTTCAAGGACAGATCCGAGCCAAGTCGCCTTTAGCGTGCCTTCCCCTGACCACACACCTCTGCCACTAGCGACTTCAGTGGTGTCGAGCGAGAGTTCATTGCAGGGCAGGCTGGAAGTCTGTTGTGTTTTCTGATGAAAGCTGGTTCTACCTCGGTGCCAGTAATAGTCGTGTGTTGGTTATAAGGAGGCCAGTTAAGGGCCTGCAACCAACCTGTCTGTGTGCTATACACATTGGACCTACACCTATAGTTACGGTCTGGGGTGCGATTTCGTATGACAGCAGGAGCACTCTCGTGGTTTTTCCTCGCACCCTGACTGAAAAATGATATGTCCATCCTGTGGTTAGACTTGTTCTACTGCCAGCATTCCAGGGGGTGTTTTCCAACAGGAAAATGATCCCCCACATACCGCTGTGGTAATCCAACATATACTACAGGATGACGACATATTGCCCTGGCCTGCTCGATCACCAGATCTGTCTCCAATCGAGTAAATATGGGACATCGTCGAACAACAACTCCAGCGTCGTCCTAAAACAGCATTAACCGGCCCTATATTGTCAGACCAAGTGCAATAGGCATGGAACTCCATCCTACAAAGTAAAATCTGGCAGCTGTACAACATAATGCATCCACGTTTGCATGCTTGCATTCAGTATTCTGTCAGTTATACCCATTATTAATGTATCAGTATTTTACATTTGCAATGGCTTATCTCGTGCTTATATTATGCTGTGATCTTGCAATGTTGATAAGTTAAATATGTTACCTAGGTAACTGTATTCCAGAAATTTCTTTAATCTACATTAATTGTCATTTGTTGTTGAGATATAACTTTGTGTGTGTGTGTGTGTGTGTGTGTGTGTGTGTGTGTGTGTGTATGTGGGTGTGGGTGTGGGTGTGGGTGGGTGGGTGGCAGGTTGAAAGAGAGAGAGAGAGAGAGTGGGAGAGAGTGGGATAGGGAGTAGTGTTTATTTATGCATACCTTCCGTTATGGGAAATAGTGCTTCGTTTCAGTGCGATGTGTATTCATTTTGAAAGTTTTCACGTTCGGTATTGCTTTTTGTATATGACAATTTTCCTCTGTTATTAATTTTTGGTACAAGCTGTTGATAGCTTTAAGAACTTTCAAATAATTTTCTTGTTTGTAAGGTGGTGATTTTCTGACTTTAGATGGTCTGCACTGTTACTTTTTAAAGCCCTTAGATGTTCTGTGTGTTCTGTGTTCAAATTGTTATTCCTGCATGTTCGGTCGCACATATTCTGACTGACACCAACCTGTAGGTTAATTGGTAGATGCCAGATTGGCTCTATTTGTCTGTGTTAGTTGTTTCTCTTACCAGTTTGTTCTGTACTGTGTTGTCTGTTGTATACGATTTGTTTGCTCGCTTTCTTTTCGGTATATCTCTCATCTGGTGTGTGGTTTTGATATTGTATGTCATTATATGCTATTTTTGAATTACCTTGTGTCTGTGTGTGTATTTTATGATTCTGTATTTTGTCGTTTATTTCATCTACTGTCTTTGCATGATAGCAATTCTTCAGTGCTTTTTGCTTTGTTATGAGAGGTTACTACCGTTATCTTTTCCGGTCGCACTCTCCCACCTGTTACATCTAGCAGTCAGGCCTACTAGATGTGTGGGCCTGCCAAGCAAATGCTTTTAATATTTATGCATCGGGAATGTTGATATGACTTATCGTAGCCAGTGCTACTGTACATAAACAGCGAAGCCCTGTCACCCATCTGCTTTGCTATAACTTTTTCTTTTTAATAATCTTAACGCAAAGGAATTAAACTCATCTGACTAATAAATTTTCAATATGGTACTGTCTGTAAACATTTACGAAGGACTCACTCCACCTTGGCAAGACCACATTCCCATTTATTGCATTCATTTTAATCAGAGCTTGGCTATTCTAGTAATAGGAAGCTTTTGGCTAAAAATGTCTGAACAAAATGGCTACCCTCTACTGTATGATCGTGACCACCATTTTGTCTCATATCTCCTCTTTTATTTTCTGAGATTCTACCACGGTATTGATACAAAATTTCCTCATATACATAATTCTGTGAAAGGTGGCATGATATTACGTCCACATTTCAATACCATATGGTCTCTATAGTGCCCTTTCAGGATTGGTACTGATATCCAGTAGTTCTCTCTCTCTCACTCTCATAAGGTCATGCATTAAAAACATAGAAAATTTACTAGCGGTCAAGCTATTCAAAGAAAATTCTTGCTTTTTGGTACAGTATTTGTAACTAAATTGCCACATTCAAATTACACAGATTAAACATGTAAAATAAAACAAAACAACCGTCTTTAGCCAACACGTATCAAATCTTCTCCACAACAATATTTCAACCCAGTTAACAAGTCACAGACCTCCGTATTAAATTACACATGTACCCTTTCCTACGGACCTACCACAAACTCTGGAGGATTTATGCTCATCTCCCACTGCAGTGTAACCCTCAATGTGTTGCTGGGCAGATGGCTAACTCACTTTTCTCTCTCTCAGAGTATCAAAATTTCTAATTTGCTTCAGACGAATGTAATTAATAACGGTAATTTTGGTATGATGATTACTTAATTATCTCACACGCGTATCCTCAACTGAAAGTTTGCACAAGCACTTCTGTTTTCCATTGTTTCATGGTCAGATTGAGACCAAGTCTGTACTCACCATGAGGAAGTGCTTGTTCCTAATTCAAATTCTGCTCGCACAGTTCTTAAATATTCTCAGCTTAAACTTACACATGCTAGTATCTCAGCTTAATTTTACCACACGCAAGTATCTCAGCTTAAAATTACCACACGTGGTTTCATTGTGACCTTTGGTCACTACTAAAGAATCCTAAGTTCCCCATAAGTTTTACATGAATCTCCCACCAAAAAGTTTTGTTTTCATCGATATTCTGAAAAGTGAAGCCGGCCACGGTGGCCGAGCGGGTTAGTTACGTTTAAGTAGTTCTAAGTTCTAGGGGACGTATGACCTCAGCTGTTGAGTCCCATAGTGCTCAGAGCCATCTGAACCATTTTTTTTTAAAAAAAAGAGAAATCATTATTTCTAGCTCTTCTTAAATATTCCACATTGATACCATTACCATATTCTTTAGTCTTGCGGAGCACACTGAAAATAGGTGTTTCAACTTCAGGATCCTGCGACAGTGTGTCGGAACATGGCCGTTCACCAGGCCATCTCACGCTTCCTCGGAAATGGGGGAGGATCCTTTTACCCTATTGGTCAGACACACTTCAGTTCCTCTAGTGCTCTGGAATATTTCCTTTCTTTGGTTCTGCCAAAGGCGACGAAAGAACTGTCTCAAAGATAATTACAGATTCTACATCCACTATCTGTGGTCAGCAGAAAACAAACCATTCACTCATTTCTCAAACATCACAAATCTGGATCCTGGGATCTACTTTGGAAGGAAGTGCACATATTAACAATTAAATACACAAATTGTTCTTCTTTTCTACATAAGTATCCGGTTTCAGTGTATTGAATAAAATTGTGCTACCGTAAAACGCGGTTCTAACAAGAACAACGAAGTATGTTTTTATACAATGGGTGTTACTGTAACCAAAGACGCAAATATTTTCTACGTCGGGTTGTACTGTACCGTTTCCGTTATATTTATTTCTACTATTTAGTCATTTTCATTCGTAGGTGTTCTCTTCAGTCTGTGTAGTAAATATCTGAAACTGGGTTGCATATGTGTTACGGGATGACTGGAATGGTTGCGGATAATTGTACTGGTCATGATACCTTTCTTTAAATTGTGACTTCATATTTGTTCTTTTTCTTGTGTATGGTGACTTCCAGGAAGTTAAGTCTTAAATATGTTTGTGTCTCAGTGGTGAGCTGTATTTGTGAATGGATAGTATTTACGGCTTTGTGTAGCTCTTCTATACGATTATGTGGTTCATCTGTTAGGAAACTTACATTATCTGCATACTGGCACCAATATTTTGTTTTGTACTGCTTTGGTATTGCATATTGTCAAAAAAATTTTATTCAGTGTAGTTCGTAAATATGTCAGTCGGGAGAGCACTTACTGATGACCCCATTGGTTGTCGTTGTGAATAAAGTTACTGTTGAAGGTAAAACAGTTTTGCTCTGGGTTGAATTTGAGGATGGTTGACATTTCTTGCATGTTTTTGGTTAGTCTTTATTGTTACTATATTTGTATTTCTGCGATGCTATTATGTAGATTTTCCTGGCGTAATAAATGTTGATGCTCTTCACGGTTATGCAGCCGGATTTCACAGTCTTCACAACACATATTTCGACGGATCAAGTTCCCGTCTTCTTCTAGTGAGATTTGCAAATGCGCAATCACGCCAGAATTCAGGCAACATCAGATACGGCAGCTCCCTTATACCACGGGAAAAGGGCGCTGCGCTTTCGCCGAAGCGGCATTTCTACCCTCAAGGAAGCGAAGAACTGCAGCGCCAACAGCGGTAGAAAGTAACGAAAGCCATGAATCGCTAATTGAGATGCAGCCTGTTGAAAACCAGGCCGCTATTGTTTTATATCTAGTAAAATAGGATTTCGTATCTTTTTTGCTTAAAGGAAAAGCTTTATCTCTATTAATAATGTCATCGGATAATCGTATTTCGTCCGCAGCTCGTGGTCGTGCGGTAGCGTTCTCGCTTCCCACGCCCGGGTTCCCGGGTTCGACTCCCGGCGGGGTGAGGGATTTTCTCTGCCTCGTGATGACTGGGTGTTGTGTGCTGTTCTTAGGTTAGTTAGGTTTAAGTAGTTCTAAGTTCTAGGGGACTGATGACCATAGATGTTAAGCCCCATAGTGCTCAGAGCCATTTTTTGATAATCGTATTTCGATGGATTCCTTAAGTACACAATCCCAGTAACGGGAAGCCGGAACAGTAATTTCCGTCTCCTCAAACGACATATTATTCCCTTCATCGACATAATGTTCAATGATGACAGATTTTATCCGCCGGGAGTAAAGGTGTGTGACATTTGTGTTAGACACATCGGTCATGAACGTTACGAATAGTCTGTCCAGTATGAGCCTTTCCACAATTTCAGGAAATTTTATACACTCAAGACTTTTTCAATCCCAAACTGTCTTTAACAGATCCAAGAAGGCCTCTGGGTTTGGTCCACATTGTACTTTATGAGGTTTCTTGAAATTTTCGAAGAAGTTCTCACCGCAAACGATGAGAAAGCTACTGACTCATATTGTTGGCTCTCATGGAGATCCAAATTGGAAATCAGGATTAATATGATGATTATTATATCTATTTTAAAACAATCTTAAGCTAATCAAGCTCCTGTGTCAAATTATCAGAATCCGAAACAGCATAAACTCTCCCGTGCGTTTATGTGGTGGATGACAATTAGTAGCACCGAGGCAGCAGCCCTTACGGGTAGGTTTGCGGTATTTATTGTGTCCCAAAGTCCCATTTCCTTTTTTATACTAACACGCCCAAAAAAGGTAATTTGTCATCCTTCGAAAATTTGATGCGTGGACGAATGCAGTTAAAATGATCTAAAAACCTATGGAAAGATTCCATTCCGTGTGCCCAAATGAAAAAAATATCATCCACGTATTTCAGAAAACATGTAGGCTTAAGAGAAGAAGACCTATGTGCGGTATCTTCAGAATCTTCCATGAAAAAATTGTCGACATTAAGGAAAAGAGGACTCCCCGTAGTCACACCATCAGTTAATTCAAAAAAGAATAATTAAATGCACTGGAGATATGAATTAAAGAACGCCTTCAGTCACTACTTTTCGGGTGCATTGAGGTCCCTGTGGGTCCATCAACAAGTGTAATTCGTCTTAATACATTCCTTATTGTTTCTCTTGAATGAGGTGAAATGCATATTCCTGTCAAGAGAAAGTTTGATGTTAGGTTATTAATTTCGTAAGTCAACCGCGTAAAACATTAAGACGAACTACAACTGGTGATGGACCCACAGGATCCGAAATGCATCGTTTACTTAATAAAACACGAAAAGTTGTGACTGAAGGCGTTTTTTAATTCATAACTCCAGTGTATTGAATACAGTCACGTTTCAAGCTGCGAAATACGGATAAAATTCTTTTAAAAAATTACAATAATTAAATTAAAAAAGTCGATGTCAATACATGGCGACAAATCTCAGGAGTTTTATCATCCAAAAGCTGACCAATCAGCAACAAGGACTCCTCCAAAGGCATCTGCGTAGAAAATGAAGCAACATCAAAACTACGTAGGTCAGTTGTCCAAGGCACACAGACTTCAAACGTTGAATAAAATCTGTCGAGTTTGATATATGATGTTCACGTTTCCCCATATTACGGCTAAGAACAGAAGCAAGATATCTGGCCAGTTTATAAGTAGGAGAGATCAAATTTCTGACAATCCGACGAAGAGGAGTACCAGGTTTACGAATCTTGGGTAAGCCATTCAGAGGTGGTTCTGCTCTCCTGAATGAAGTTTTTTTAATGACCAGGTAGAGAGCTCTTCTTAATAAGTGACATGTTCTTCCACTCCGCTCTGCAGGATCGGTCTATACTTTACAGTGTACAGAATCCTCCAGTTAACAAGCCATTTTTGCTGCATAATCGTCACGACAGAGAACAACAGCGGCATAGCCATTATCAGCGGGAAGAAATAAAACATCCGTATCTTCCCTCAATGACCGAATGGCCCTCCTTTCATTACAAGAAGTATTACTCTGTGGTTTTGGTACCCAACGAAGTTGATGAGGGAGTTCTTGTCCAGTGTCCATTGTCCGATCTTCAGGAAACAAGTGATGGTCGATCCATAGCACTAATAAAACTAATAGTATGCAAGGTCCTCGGCGTGCAACGAAATTAATGCCTTTCTTCAAAGCTGGAAATGTAGCGTGGTCCAATTTATTGTCGGTAAAATTAACAATAGTTCGCCTGCGAGTGATGTCAGCAGATATGGATGGTTGGCGGCGAAGTCGAAGAAATTTGGAAAACTGTTTCTTAACAGTGCTGTTCTGCGTTGACTCCGAACTGGATTACAAAACTTCGTCAACCCAGTCCAAGGATGCAGGAGAAACAGAATTCTATCTAACAGACACGTTAGATTGTTAAAATGCCGAACTGACTGAAGCGTCGTGCTCATAATGCTCCAAACGTTCTCAATAGGGCTTGACAAGCACGAAGATAAACAGCAGAAACTCTCCCGCGTGCGGGAGGTCACGATATTGCTGAATTGGAAGCCCAGGATGGCTTGCCATGGAGGGCAACAAATCGGCGTTTAGATCATCGTCGATGTACCGCTGTGGTGTAATGGTGCCGCGAATGATTACTAAATGTATCTTGCTATGAAAAGAAATAGCACCCCAGACCATCAGTCATGGTTGTCGGGCCGTACGGCGGGCGACAGTCAGGTTGGTATCCCACCGCTCTCCGGGGCGCCTCCGGACAGGTCATCACTTGTCGTCGGGGCTCAGTTCGAAGCGGGACTCGTCACTGAAGACATTTCTACACCAGTCTGGAGAAACCCCTGATGGCGGTGGGATACCACCGTGACTGTCTTCTGCTGTAAGACCTGACAACCAAGAGTAATGATCTGTAGTGCCATTTCTTTTCATATCAGCACTTTTTGGTTGTCATCCGTGGCAACCTTACAGCACAACGGTACGTCGACGACATTCTACGCTCCAGTTTGTTCCCTTCCTGGAAAGCCATGCTGGGCTTACATCTCAGCAAGATAATACCTATTCGCATACGGTGAGAATTCCTACTGCTTGTCTTCGTGCTTGCCAAACCCTACCTTGGCCAGGAAGGTCTCCGGCTCTCTCCCCTACTGGGAACGTTTCGAGCATTATGGGTAGGGCCCTCCAACCATCTTGGCACTATGACGCTCATCAGCTGGAGAGAATCTGACACGATATCCTGCAGGAAGGCATCCAACGTCTGTGTCAATTAATACCAAGCTCAATAACTGCTTGCATAAGGGCCAGAAATGAACCAACGCGTTATTGATTTGTTCAGTTTATGACGCTCTTCCTTCTGAATAAATCATCCACTTTTTCTGAAATTTTAATTATTTGTTTGACTGTACATTCATCTTGCATGTACCGATTTCTTCTCATTCGAACAATTCCTTTTTGGTGCCTTTTTTCCCTTTTCTTTTCTTGGAGTGTACAAGTAGATAACACAGGAACCTATAGGGGGTGAGTTGGGGTTAGTATATACTCTTCTCTAATCGCAATGTAATATCGTGTAGATATTATGTTATATTCTCACCACTAAGAAAAGTTATTGTCTTTGAGATATACAATAAGTTTCGTCTTCATAATTTTGAAATGCGATTACGTTGTTGTCATCAACAGTTCTTTTTCTGTAGTTATCACATCACAATTTGGCAATCGACAAGCAGTGCGGATAGTATTTGGAACAGATCTTCTGTCGATAATGTAATGAAACATCTATTTCGTTACTTACAGTGTATCTATATGTGCGCCTCGTTCTTTGTGTTAACAAAGTGTGGACATGTATCAAATAGACCTATTTAGGACCCCAAGGCTCGGATCTTAACTGATTTGTGCTTCTCATTCAGTGACACTGTCGTAGACTTGACGTTATGCTACAATCTTTCCTACCTTTTCTATCCATCGCTCAAAATAGTGCCCAATGTCGGTTACCATACATTGACTGACGGATTTAACTTCCTTTACTGTGAATCGGCATAATGGCGATTTTATATAAAATGAAATTTTCCTGCCAATATCTGAGCCAGAGTTCAGGCATTGTCGTATAATATGAAGGTGTCTATTCGTTTGTCACAAAGAAAACGCAATGCAAATCCAACACCAACATGAATTCTTCACCTAATTCGTCATAATAAGCTGGAAATGGTCAGCTTAATCCGAGGTGGATAAAAAGTATCATACAAATGTTACAATGCACGGTATCTTCATTTTTCTGAAAATATATTTCCAAGAGTAGTTTCTACATTATAAATAATTATTATAGTTTAGGCGGATCCATTAGATGATAGCTTACATAATATTTAATCTAACTTCGTGTTTTTATTAAGTCATACTACTAGCTTGTGACAGTGCGAGACCTCGAGGAAGCACAAGAGTCATTAAGTTTCTTTACTTTTCCTCTATCTGAATAGTCTCAGAACTATTCCTGTTTTTCGCAAACCCTTGTGTGAAAAAGAGTGGATGACAAAATGAGTGAAAATATTTCTAGTCGATTTAGGGATGTGTCTTCCGTTGTCTTTTTGTTACCAATCTTCGGGTTACTAGTGAGTGACGGAGAGGTTAACTGCACCTCCTCGACTGGTGTAGTCGTCAGGATTGATCCCACGATGTGGACGAGATTCGCAGCGAACCTTTTTGAATCGGTCGTTTCCTTCCACCACTGCTCTGTACATATGGGTACCGGTAGACGATTTTATCTAGCACTGTGACAGCAGACTCTAGGTAAGATGGACGTGTTTGTAACTAGCTATATTGTGGGTATAGTTAAGGTACTTGAATGTTCATAAGGTGTGCTGATAATCTAGTTAACTAATTTTCGTTACAGATTTAGGAGGTTAATTGAGGTCTTGATGGTATAAATGCGTTTGATTTTGTCATTATATGAGTTCTTTCAATTTTAGAGAGAATGCTTTGTGTTCAGGTCATGTTGGCCATGTGCATTCGTTTACACTTGGAAACCGTACTTTCGGTAAATGTTTATTAAAGTAAATTTTCAACTCTTTTTAGATGTAAATCTAGGAAGTTTAATGCAATTGGTCGGCCGGGATGGCCGAGCGGTTCTAGGCGCTACAGTCTGGAACCTCGCGACCGCTACGGTCGCAGGTTCGAATCCTGCCTCGGGCATGGCTGTGTGTGATGTCCTTAGATTGGTTAGGTTTAAGTAGTTCTGAGTTCTAGGGGACCGATGACCTCAGAAATTAAGTCCCATAATGCTCAGAGCCAAATGCAATTAACACAGGATTGAAATTTTAACAGTTTGTGAGATTGAATGGGACATAGTAAGTCATGATTACATTAGGGACTTTGGTGAGTCAGTGTAAATCATCAATAAATAGTTCAGTTAATTAATCTGTATATGACCTTCATATTTTTGTAGATTTTTGTGCTGAGTTACTTGAACTTCATAATAAATGAAAAGCACCAGTTTGCTTTTGTTCTACAATATTACTTTTATTGTTAACCGGTTTTCGGCTTATTGTTAACAATAAAAGTAATACTGTAGAACAAAAGCAAACTGGTGCTTTTCATTTATTATAATGTTGTTCTACCAGGAACCGACGGAAGATTCTGTTAATACTTGAACGTTCTTGTCCGTTGCTCATTATTGACCCACCACGTGTCTTTTAGAGACTCGGAAGGCTCCTGCGTAAACGTTAACAAGCCAGAATACATCACAAACCTATTTATTTTCGAAGTGGCACAGTTCATTAACATGTGCGTAATATTCTTGTCTCGTGCAGTTTTATGCTGAAGTACTTATTGTTTCACTGTCCATTATTCGTTAATGACCAAGTACATGTCCTTCATACACACGGTACTCCAGTGTTAATATTAAAAAACCAGACTACAGTATTCAAAGCATATTGATCTTCAGATCATACGAAAACGTGTTCCATTTTGGAATTATTGGAGATTAACCTAGGGGTGTTTTTTCAGTCGAGACCCTTGTTTGTTAGTTGTTCAATAGAATTATGTTTCCTGAAATCATCCGGTATCTGCACATATGCTAAATATCGCCAAACGTTCGGTTTCTCTGGTTTCACTGAAAACTCTCATGTGCCACTGGTTGCCTTTCTTGTGAACATAGTTTACATTTGTGCCAAGTACCCTGTAGTGAGCATACCTGTGGAAAGCTATTAGAGAAATATTTTGGGTAAAGCTCATTGGAAGCACACGCGAATGAATGATGTTTCATTCCGTGCTGCAAGAAAGTGCTACCACGTGCCCATTCCGATTCCATTAATGTATATGGTACTGTCAATGAATAAAGATGTAGAGAAAAGCCTAATGTCTTTTTCCCTCATAACCTATTTGCTGGTAGTGGATACACAAGCCTATCAGTGTAAGCTATGTATGAATGATCTCGTGAATGGTCGATGTGCCTGAAGGGATTAATCACAGGTACAATCTATGAGTTACTTCTCCACCTTGGTATGTACGAGTATAACGGATATGGTATGTGATAGATGCAACTGAGGGAATAACGAATGGGGGAAAGAAAAGAGGGACACCTTAATTTCTCAAAGGAGATGGATGACTTTAATTTACCGGATAAGAACTGATAGCGGCCTAATGCTTTGAAGTATCTCGCGATAGTCCACTTAGTAAGCCGTCATCAACAACAGTCAGAACTAAATGTGAAATTTACTGTGCTTTGACGTGATACAACGACCTCTTAACAATTCAGGCTGACATATTGGAATAGTGATTGGTGGGAATTGCGGAAAATGGTAGTCTGAGATTACTGAGAAATTCCGCATAGGGGTTTTTTAACTTATAAAAGGAAGGTTTCATTCAGATTTAACGCATACAAAGAGTAAACGAAGTTGGCCACCAGTTTTGATATTAACAGTTTAGGAAATTCACAGAGGCATTAGGCTTTTGTATGCATGTATGTACATTGAGAGTATTGTCTGTATTAATGAAATCAGGATGGGTACGTGGTAGAACTTTGTGGCAGTACAGCATCATACATCAATCATTCACGTGGACATCCAACGGACTAAATCCAAAAGATTTCTTTACTATTGTTCCAAAGGCACATTACACTGCAGTTTGCTCGCCAGAGATGTACACTGTGACCACAAGAAAGGTAATCTGGGGCCCATGAAAAAAATCGATCAAGCCAGCTACACCTGTAAATTGGGCGAAATTTATCACACATGCATACATCGGAAAAACTTTTGAAATATAACTGTGCTCAACTTGTGACACATAAGCGCCCACAAAGTGTCTGACAAACATGTGGTCAGTCGTGAAAGAAGAAAAAAGGAGAAAACCAGATAAATCTCTCGTAATTCCCGAATGGAATACGTCATTGTTATAATCGGAGTATCGGTCAGCCTTAGATTCTGTAGTCTAATTAATGATAACCCTGGGTATACTGTGTGTCTGAAAGACATGTGGTTGGTCACTAATCAACAACAGTCAAAGAAAGATGAAGCAATTCGGCACGAAATTGTGCAATAATGTCGGCATCACGCTCATCTGAATTAAATGTACCATTTATCGACGATCTACGTTCCTTCTGCATGATCCCTAATGTAATACACGTGCAAATTATTATAGAATTTGAAAATTTTGATCCTGCATTAAGCTCAATCACCTTCTACGGTCTACACTGTATTTCACAATGTTTTGACGATTTCAACTTTGAATAACACAGAAAGTAATCTGGAAACAAAATCGAATATTGGACGGATGGTACAACCAAAATGAGATTTTCACTCCGCAGTGGAGTGTGCACTGATATGAAACTTCCTGGCAGATTAAAACTGTGTGCCGGACCTAGACTCGAACTCGGGACCTTTGCCTTTCGCGGGCATGTGCTCAACCATCTGAGCTACCCAAGGTCGACTCACGCCCCGTCCTCACAACTTTACTTCCGCCAGTACCTCGTCTCCAACCTTCCAAGCTTTACAGAAGATCTCCTGCGAACCATGCAGAACTAGCACTCCTGAAAGAAAGGATATTGCAGAGACATGGCTTAGCCACAGCCTGGGGGATGTTTCCAGAATGAGAGTTTAACTCTGCAGTGGAGTGTGCACTGATATGGAACTTCCTGGCAGATTAAAACTGTGTGTCGGACCGAGACTCGAACTCGGGACCTTTGCCTTTCGCAGGCAAGTGCTCTACCATCTGAGCTACCCAAGCACGACTCACGCCCCGTCCTGTGGTTCGCCTCGCAGGAGAGTTTCTGTAAAGTTTGGAAGGTAGGAGACGAGGTACTGGCGGAAGTAAAGTTGTGAGGACGGGGCGTGAGTCGTGCTTGGGTAGCTCAGATGGTAGAGCACTTGCCCGCGAAAGGCAAAGGTCCCGAATTCGAGTATCGGTCCGACACACAGTTTTAATCTGCCAGAAAGTTACAGATGGTACAACATTTATCGTGAAGCTCTCGCCCAGCACAAAGTTCCAGGCGACTGGAAGAAAGTGCAGGTGACTCAAATATATAAGAGGGGTAAACTAACGATCCGGAAAAATTACAGATCAATATCACTAACTTCAGTTTGCTGGAGAATCCTTGAACCTATTTCAGTTTGAATATAATAAAGTTTCTTGTCATTGAGAAGTTTATGTGCACGATTCAATATGATTTTAGAAAGCATCACGCCTGCGAAACTCAGTTTACCCTTTTCTCACATGATATACTGAGAACAATGGGTGAAGGGCAATAAGGAGATTCCATATTTCGAGATTTCCGGAAAGCATTCGTCACGGTACCCTACTGCAGAGAGTTAAAGAAGGTACACTCGACAGCAAAAAAAGTGGGTCACGCCTGAATTCCAACGTGTAGGCTGCACCTGAGTGTATGCGACACATCTGTGTTGCACATCGTCGCCACCCTCCACAGTACAGTCGTTGTAAGATACACAATGGGTACCGCTAGAGACTACTAGAGAACATCGGTCTTTATGACAGTCCGTCCAGATGTAAAGTAACACCACGATAGTACAGAAGAGACCAGACAGTCCTTAACGTTTGTAAACTAAACTTAATTTCAATAAGTGACATTTCAAACGTTATGGGACAACTACTTTTGTCACATAAATCGTTCAGTAATCCTTAAGCACAATTAAATATTTGAGACAGTATATGGATTTATAAAGTTGAATGGCAACTGGAAACAAGTTCTTTGCTGTCTAAAAGGTTTACCCAACACATGCTGAATGTTGTTCAACGTTCAACGGGGAGTGGTTTCGCATCAACTTTATGTAATACCAAGCAGTTACAAGAAAACGTGATTAACAGCGGCAAGCACTCTACATAAATCCCAACATTAACAGATAATCACAAGTAATATCAGTGTTAACATTACTCATCAACAGTTACTTGTACACAAAGTTGTACCTTAAATGACATGACTAACGTCTTCGTTCTGGATCCGGATGCAAACCCAGAACGTAAAGCCATTGTTAACCAAGCAAAGCTTTGTGTCTTATCGAGACTCGATACTAGACAGAAAGAGACGTCAAATATTGACGTACCTTCTTAGTAATTAACCTCGAAAGACGTTGTATATTGTTGCATTGTCAAGGAACAAAAGATGTACATGTTTACAATTGAAATGCCATCAGGTAATGCTGGTGACAAGGATTCGAACTCAGCACCTAATCGGATTGTTGAACAAGTACGTAAAATCAGGGTGTAGATATCACAGTTTGTCACCAGTAGTGAGGTTGGAACCTTAAATGACGACTGAAGTTGTATTGCCTGACCGGGATTCGAACTCGGCGCCTACCGTCGTCGTTGTCTAACCAGGAACAGACGAGAAATGTCCAATGTTGGTCCACCATCAGCGAGATGTGCGAGCGTTTAACTAGAAATAAGGCGACGAAAACGTCTATGCTGACTGAGAGTCGTACGCCGCACACATGGTTATGAAGACACGTTAATAATCAAATTCTTAGTCAGTAACATCTAGGAGTAGCATGTTTAGTTGCAAATATTAAGGCCTTTGTCATCCCTAGTAACGTGTTGCCTAATATCGGTGATATCATGGTGTTAAAATGGTTCAAATGGGTCTGAGCACTATGGAACTTAACATCTGAGGTAATCAGTCCCCTAGAACTTAGAACTACTTAAACCTAACTAACCTAAGGACATCACACACATCCATGCCCGAGGCAGGATTCGAACCTGCGACTGTAGCAGTCGCGCGGTTCCAGACTGAAGCGCCTAGAACCGCTCGGCCACCACAGCGGGCTATCATGATGTTAATTTACAAGTGGATTGACTGCCGTAAAGATCAATGTTCTCTAGTAGTCGTGTATCATTGCGATGTAAATGAAGTGCCTCAGCAGAAAGTAATTTCCGTCGTGCAGCACGTTTTCTTTCAGAGACACTGAGTACATGTTATAAGTGCACAAAACGTGTATTATATACTGCGTATATACTATTATTTGGAGAAGCTGCCATCAAACCTGTTTACTTTTACATTCCGCTTAGTTGTCGTGATTGAATACACTTTTTATTAAGGCTACATATAATGCAGAGCGCTTACAAGAAATAATAGTTTCCTGCGTCATACTATTGCTAACTAGGTGAAATAATTTGTGGTAGCTATGTTTAAAATGAATGTATTTTTAAACGAATTGTTCGTCAAATATTTGAATGAATCGTCAGCTGTAGGTGTGCCTGCACATGTTATAGCATAACAGCTGTAGCTGCGTTAGTTTATACTACAGACTTGGGTAGGTTAGGTGCAACTTTTGATCCTTCAAGGGGTGATCGTGGTCTTGCGGGCAGGGTCTGTACTAGCCGCGGCTCGCGAGCTACGGGCCAGCCAGGCTGGCCGAGGCGAGACGGAAGTGAGCGAGCTGGTGGTGGCGTTGGTAGGCCAACAGCCCGGGACGAGCCAACACGACTGCGCCGCATGCCTCTGCCTCTGCCGCTCCTTTTGACGTAAATATGTTTACCTCCTCTCCTGGCACCAGTATAAGAGCGGCAAGCAGAAATACTAGAGGTGTACAAATTCCCCTTGCAGCCTGCTTGCCCCTAGCTCCTCTGCAACCATTCATGCAGGTCAGCCTGCCGCGACGCAAACACAAGAGTGCACGTGTACTGAGGCATAGTGGGTAATGCGGCCGACTTGGGCTCCCGCAAGCCCGGGCTACCTGGGTTCCCGCAGGCCTTCCAAGCTTCACGGAACCCGCTCAGCTTGCTGAGCCTGATAACAGGTTGCGCTGTCAAGCTACCGTGACTTGAGTAGCCAGGTAGTTAGTAGCCCGCAGTTCATTTATCGCAACGGTGGGGGCAGCACAATGAGTAGGTCGAACTTTAGTGAGATTGAAAAAAAATTGACAACGAAACAGAGCACAAGTGCCGCATCAGAAACGTTTTCGTGTTTTTATGAGGCCGCTTCAAATAAATCGGTAGGTGTGTCTCAATGCAAACTATGTAAAAAGCTCTTAAGTACTTATTCGGGAACCTCGAGTATGTTACGACATGCGTGAAAATTTGACAAGCAGTTCCCTCACTCCATAAATATCTTGAAAGAGGACAAAGATTTAGTGGCCGAAAAGTGCGTCGAAATGTGTGCAATGGACCTGAGACCATTTAGCAGTATAGAGGGAGAAGGATTTCTTAATTTAGGGCAGACACTGATCGACATAGGTAAAAAATATGGCTCAGTTGATATTATAAATATTATACCACCCCGAGTGTCAGTAGCTAGGAAAGTTCAAACCTTAGCTGATAAAGTGCGCAGCAAAATGCTCCCAGATATAGTGCATGCGATTCGAACTGGTATATGTGCCAGTACAATTGATCTATGGACAGACAATTACAAAGGGATGCATTACATGTCCGTGACAATGCATTACATAAATTCAGACTGGCGTTTGAATAAATATGTACTGATGTGCTCTGCGTTTCCTGACTGCCTCGAAAACTGGCTCGAATATTCGAAACGAGTTGGAAGATCGCTTAGAAACTATGGGTGTTTCCCGTGAAGACATTGGCAAAATTACGTTTGTCACAGACCAGGGCAGTAACATTGTCAAAGCTCTCGAAATATATCAGCGTGTTCCATGCATGGCTCATAGTGTAAACACAGTCTTGAAACATGTTCTGAGCGAACAGTTTCTGAAAGAAAATGTTCCAAATATATTAGCCATTCTTAATACAGTGCGGGCTACGGTTTCCTACTTCAAGAGAAGAGGTCTCTGTGAGAGACTGAACACATCTTTAAAGCAGTGGGTTTCAACTCGTTGGAGTAGTTATTTTGACATGCTTGTATCAGTCCATTCTCAGATTGGTTCAGTGAAGGCTGTCTTACATAACGAAGGTGCCTCTGATAAGATGCTGGGTTATGACCACCATACAACTGGCCAGCTTATAGCATTTCTTAAGCCGTTTAAAGAAGCCACAGTTGATCTAGAGGGTGGCAAGAAGCCAACCCTACATTTAGTTCTACCGTGGTTTTATGCCTTAAAAGCTCACTGTACTGTACGGGATAACGATGAAGAGATTTGTAATTTTGTTCTATCTGAATATTATAGAACCACTTGTGAAATATGTATGTTGATAAAATGTATTTTCAGGACATGAAACCTTTGAAACAAGCCGCCGGTGCCATCCTAGAACAGAAAATGTGCGTTAGTATGTTGCATAAAATTGCAACGTTTATGGTGCCTAACTACCGCACATTAAGAAAGTTAACCGAGGATGAAAAAATTGATGTTTACCAAGCAGCACGACAGATGTGTGCTGAAGGTAAGCTCCTAAGATAATGCGTGTATTCTTCATCTACATGTACATGGACACTCTGAAAGTCACACGCAAGTGCTTGGTTGAGGGTTCATCGAACCACTTTCAATTTATTTGTCTCCTATTCTCGAATTTCGCGCGGGATAAAGCACCTAAATCTCTCCGCCTGAGCACTGTTTTTTTTTTTTGTATTTTATTCTGATGATCATTCTTCCAATGTAGATGGGACTCAACAATATATCTTCGAATTCGGAGGTGTAAGTTGGTGATCGAAATTTCATATATAGATCGCGCCACGTCAAAAAACGCCATTGTTGTAATGTTTCCCACCCCAAATCCTGTATAATTTCCGCGGCACTCTTTCCCCTGTTTCACAGTAATACCAAACGAGCTGCCCTTCTTTAGACTCTTTCGACCTCCTCCATCAATCGTACCAGAAAAGGCTCTCCAACTGCGTAGCAATGCTCCAAAAGAGTGTTTTGTCATTAAAACGCCTACAACATTTTCTGTGTGTCCATTCCTATTTTAGTAGGTCGTAATTGTAATCAGAGGTATTAAGTAGAATCTACAGCCTTTAGATTGGACTGGTTGATCTTGTAAAGGAAGTTTAAGGGACTTAGTTTAGTACACACACGGATAACCTCGCTATTTTCATTATTTATTGCCAACTGCTAATTTTCACACCAAAAATATATATCTTATTTAAATCGTCCTGCAGTTAGTTTTGATCTTCTGGTGACTTTACTGGACGATGAATGATAGCATCGTCTAAAAACTATTATAATTTCAACTATGTGTAGTACGATCTTCACATTATTCTGCAAATATTAATTGGAACCTGTATAGTTTCAGTACAAGTGCCCAATCACAGAACCAAAGAAACAAATCCAGGACCGTACAAAATGGCGAAGTTTGAGGACTGGGCAGAAGAGTCTCCTCTCCTACATGATGAAGTCAGCAGATTCAGCAGATACTTGCAAGACCACTGTGTGAACGAGACAGATATTCTACAGTGATGGAAAAATAACTCCCAACGACTTCCTCGACTTGCGAGTGTGGCAAGGAAAATATCAAATATACCAGCCACTAGTGCCTCTAGTGAGAGAATTTTTAGTTGCGCTGGAAACCTAATTAGTGAAAAACGATCACGTCTTAATGCAGACAGACTTAACGATCTCGCCATAATTAATTCAAACGTTAATCAGCAGACACATTAAGAATACAGTAGAACATTAAACAGGAAACTATGAGTTTGAGTGCAAATTTACTAATTACGAGTGCAGTTTTCTTTCTTGTGCGTTCTGGGCGTCAATTTCTGAGACAGAAATTTTGTAATGCATACAGTTCATTTTTATTTTAGACTAAACTTCTTGATTTAAATCCACCCAAGTGACATTTATTATTGTTTGTAAACCATTTTCTGTTACATCTGTTTGCAAAAGTAGTCAAATATTTTTAGGAGTATCTGGTTTGGCCTAAATAATACTTACAGGGGAACTGAAGGAAAATTTGAAAATATTTTATGTTGAAAAGTGTTCTGCAAAATAAAATATTCATTTGTGGATTAAGGCAATACACATAATGAGTTTCAATTACAATTTATTTTGTTGAGTTCCACACACATTGCGAAATGTAATTTTATTCCTGTATTTCTATATTAAGGGGAATCCAGCAAGCAGGGTCAAGATGCTGAAGACCTAGACACTACAAATGCTTTTAAAATGAAGAGCGTCTTTTTCCGCGAATGTATTGTAGTAGAAATGTAAAGGAAACTCTGAGCCACTCTCCACAGCGTCTACGTCTGCGTCATGAGGGTTCAGACTCGTCGTTTAGGTCTGTGTTATGAGGGTCTACAGTCGTCGTTTAGGTTTGCATCATGCAAGTAAACACTCGTCTTCTAAGTCTGCATCATGAGGTCCGAACTACGGTCCCTATGACACAGACCTAGACTACAAGTGTGGACTCTCATGACGCAAATGTAGACGCCGCGAAAAATGGCTCAGAGTCGCCATTTTATTCCCAGTACTATAGTTTTTAGACGAACTGGGTACGAAACAAGTGCTTCGATTTTGTTAAAATGCATTTTGGCAATTTAGAATGATTTTGACAACTTTGAATGAATTCACAGAACCAGTAAATTACATCCTGGAAAAGTAGTTAAATATTTGTATAACTGGTGTCATACTTGGCTGAAACTTACTAGAGTTAAAGAATCTAGACTTACAAAATCTTAATTTGGTTCTCATTGCAGTACAGTGGTTATCAAGGTAATGGATAATTTGTTCTTCTGGTGAGGGGACCAATCTTTTTGGGGGGGGGTGGAGGTTCACTTCTTTACTACAAATATCCATCCGTTTCAGTGTTGAAACCTGCAACACACACTGCATTGCGTTCCACTAAAACAAAAAAAAAACTATGGTCATGGGTTCAGGGGCGGGGGGTAGGGGGTGGGGGTGGGGGCTGCCCCCCCCTCCCCGTTATCTACGCCCCTGGTGGTTGTCTGTAGCTTTTAGTGTACACAGGAGCTCCATTTTCAGTGATTGTTCTGATTGCTACACAAACCTGTTTAAGATGTGATCTGATGGTGGTTCGAATTGAGAATATCCAGTATTGAGAGATTGTGAAGTCTCGAAGAAATCCTTTTATATTTGACAACTAGCTGAAAACCCGGCGTTGCCTGGGCATATTTTTATTCCATACACTCGTAGTCCATCTTCCCTCCCCTATTTTCTCTCTATTCATTTGTTCCTCTCCCACTATCTCTCTGTTCACCCGCCCCCCTCCCCATCCCTTGGCCCATCTCCCCCCACCCTCTATCCTTCTCCTCGTCCTCTCTCTGTTGGACTCCGCCACCTCAGTTGATCTGCTCTTCACCTATGTATGAAAACTCATATATATCTGTCAACTTTTGTGGTGATCAGTGAAGCAGTGTCAAAGTTTATTGCTAGGTAGCATTTATTGTAATACTTTTTGATACGCAGCATTGATAGTTTTGTTTTCTGGTGCGTAAACAAATGATGCTGAATGTGTCCCGACAGGGGAATATGCGACATACAAATGGCCATGTGAAAAACATGATTCTCAAGATTGATGCCACAAACATATAACGACTGCCATTGCGATTTATCTATCGACATGGCAAATGCAAGCTGCACTGGAAATTATAACCGTTTAAAGTCGAGTAGCATGTCGGTGGGAATCATAGTGATACGTGGAATCAAACTGTCTTCACCTTTGTACTTTCCTTTTAAAATTGTGGCATCGATTACGTTGTTCTTTAATTTCTTCACCGCAAGCCGGGTGCCATTACAAAGACGTGGCTAGTTTACCTTTCGCAACACAATGATTGCCGATCCGACTTAATTGCAGATTGGGAGGCGGTAATCCTGGCAAATCGTAACGTAATAAACCGACTTGTATGTCATCAATTCACCAGGTATCATATTTTGAATCTGAAAATTCATTTCGTTGACATCAAGGTTTTTTGAAGCCATTATAACACGTTCGCTCAACCAAAACTGGTTTGCAAATGTTAGCCAGCCGGTGTGGCCGTGCGGTTCTAGGCGCTTAAGTTTGGAACCGCGTGACCGCTACGGTCGCAGGTTCGAATCCTGCCTTTGGCATGGATGTGTGTGATGTCTTTAGGTTAGTTAGGTTTAAGTAGTTCTAAGTACTAGGGGACTGATGACCTCAGATGTTGAGTCCCATAGTGCTCAGAGCCATTTGAACCATTTCTTTTTGCAACTGTTAAACGACATTTGCTGTGCGCGAATTGTCAAACACGATGACTGTGAATGTTTCAGACAGCTCTCAAATTTCAAAAAGATCATAGACATTTCGTTTAAAAAATGAAATATATATATATATATATATATATATATATATATATATATGGTTCAAATGGCTCTGAGCACTATGGGACTCAAGTGCTGTGGTTATCAGTCCCCTAGAACTTAGAACTACTTAAACCTAACTAACCTAAGGACATCACACACATCCATGCCCGAGGCAGGATTCGAACCTGCGACCGTAGCAGTCTCACAATATATATATATATATATATATATATATATATATATATATGCACATGGAAATATTCAAAAACCTTCTCCATGCACTGTCTGAAATATGATGTAGACAGTGATGTTCCTCTTGATGGTCAAGTGTGCAAAATTTCTTCAAGATCGGAATGAAACTGTAGGTTGGTGTAGAAGTGTGTAAGTAAAGTACCCTCCGCCATGCACCATTCAGAATTTTAAGCAGACAGCGCCCTTCATCCTGCTTTGAATATCAAGTGTGCCAAATTTCATCAAGATCGGAATAAAAACGTACAATTTGTCGAATTCCGTTCGGTAAAGTAACCTCTACCGTGCACCCTACGAAATTTTATGTAGACTGTGACCTTTTGGTTTCAAGGTATAGTGTGCAAAATTTTATCAAGATTGAATGCAATACAAACACACGGACACAATGGAAACGCACTTTCAGTTTTTCTCAAATTTTCGAATTTTTCGGTCTATTTTCCAAAAATTTTATTTCATTAAAACCTTGTCCTGAGAATTACGAACACAACAAAAAAAATTGCCGAATTGGTCCAGCGGTTCTCGAGTTTTATGCTTATCAACACATTTGCCAATTTATTTTTATTTATATAGGTAATACGCCCGAAATATACGCGTAAATCCGAATGTACAAATAAAACCCAATATTTTTTGAGCTGAAATTAATATATATATAATGTTGGGGTTTGTCTTTGGGTGCTCAGGTAAAATAAAAACTTTTAATTAACGTTCATAATGCGACAATTACCCGCACAGACTAAACGGCTGCGTAGCGCAAGTTTCCTGCAGGCCGCCCGGGTTGGGTTCTGCTTGGCTTGGCTGGGAGTGAAGCAGCCTGCCCGTTCTGTTGACAATGCGCGGCGGCCTGCCCGCCTGGCCACCGGGCAAGCACGGGCGGGTTAAAAGCGGAACTTGTACACCACTAAGAAATACACATCAGGCTGTCTACCGTAATGGCTCACTGGGAGAGGCCTATTCGAGATAGAGTCGTCGCTCTCATTGAAGAAGGAGGACGTTCCATCAGAGAAGCTGGCAGACGGTATGGCGTACCACATACCACTGCAACGAGATGGTGGAGGATCTGCCTTGAAAGAGGCACCAGCAACAGGGCTCCTGGCTCAGACAGGAAGAGAGGTGAGCTCACAGCAGGGAGACAGGGACCTAGTGTCTAGGAGCAGAGACAATCCCTTTCTGAACGCGAAGCAGTCGCCGCGGGAGACCAACTTCCCCGGCTCCAGTGAGACGATTCGCCGAAGGCTGAGGGACGCTGGACTGCGTGCACGTCGATCCACCCTGAAACAAGAGCTCAGCGAAGACAGTGTTTTATACCGGCTAGCATTTGCGGAGCTCCATCTGAGGGCGTCGTGGGACAACTGTCCTTAGATTAGTTAGGTTTAAGTAGTTGTAAGTTCTAGGGGACTGATGACCGTAAATGTTAAGTCCCATAGTGCTCAGAGCCATTTTTTGACTAGTGAAAAACAGTTGCATTTTCAATTACTCTTCGTGCGCTGTCAGCTGTAACGTGTTCGTTTCAACTCACAGCCACATGATGAGCTTTTTATCACAACATTACAAGATCAAACGTTTTCTTACATCTTTTCAACTTCAAACATTCCTCTCCATCCTACTGGTGAAAACGGATTTGGGTTTAACGTTGTGTTCGTTGTGATCCCCAACGACGATATGTTGTGGATTCAACTTCTAGCCAGCAGAGTATTTTCCATCACATCAAGTGCCACTCCTAGGTATTATTGTAAAATAATTTTATAGTTAAAGTGTCTTCATGACCACGTGTGCGGGGTTAGAATACCATTCAGCACAGAACTTTTCGTCGCCTGATGTCTAGCTAAACATGCGCACATCTCGCTACTGGTGAACCAACAACAGCTATTTATCTTCTGTTCCTGGCTAGAAAACGATGGCGCTAGATGCTGGGTTCGAATCCCCGTCAGGCAAAAACAATTCTATCGTCATTTAAGGTTCCAACATCTCGCTATTGGTGAAAACATTTGATATTTAACTTCTGATTTTACATACTTCGTTAACAATCCGATTAGGTGCTGGGTAAAAAATTTGATATTTAACTTCTGATTTTACATACTTCGTTAACAATCCGATTAGGTGCTGGGTTCGCATCCCTGTCACAAGCTTTACATGATGGCATTTCAATTTTAAACATGAGCATACCTTGTTCCTTGTGAATGACACCATATCAAACGTCGTTGGGCGCATTTCCCAGGAAGGTAATTGTTATGACAGGATTCCCAGTTCAGTGCAAACATTTTCGTCATTTATTTTCAGGATCTAAATTGATAACTGATACTGGTGCAAACGTCTATACTTCACGTCTCTTTATGCCTAGTGATCGGGTCTCAATAAGGCAAAAACAAAGCTTAGCTTAGTTAGCAATGGTTATAGGTGCTGGGTTTGAATCCAGATCCGGAACGACGACGTTGGTCATGTCATTTAAAATTCATATTTGTGTACACGTAGCTGTTGATGTGTTACGAGAACAATGATATTACTGGTGATTCGCCGTTAATGTTGAGATTTCCGTAGAGTTCTTGTTGCTGTTAATCGCGTTTTTTTACTGGTTCGTCCAATATCCAGTTTCCAGAGCCACTCGCCGTTGAGTGACGTTCAGCACGTGGATGGAAAACCTTTTCGAGAGCGAAAAACTTTTTTCAAAACGCCGTACAGCTCTGTATCTCCATTTCTTGTTCACTGCTGATGTCCTTTAGGCTCATGGTGACACAATACTCAAATGACACCTTTTTAATACAATACAAGCTGTAGCGTTCTCCTGCTAGCATGTTTGTGCTGCTTCTTTCGAGCATCACAGGTGAACATGACAGCGCATCTACAACGATGTTCTCCTCACTTGCTACGTGTGTAATAGTAAAAATCATACTCCTGTAGCTTGAGTGCCCAGCTTGTGAGTCTTTTACTGTGGAACTTTTCAGTGAGTAAAAACTCCAAGGATTTGTAATTAGTGACGACTCTTGATTTCGCCACATACAAGCAAATCGAAATTATTGGAAGCCAAACACGACCGTCAAATCTTCCAGCTCGGTTTCAGAGTAGTTTGCCTTTCATTTACTGAGAACATGGCTTCCAAAATAGACAGTCTTATGGCCCATGTTTCCCCCTTGCTGATATCTCTGGGAGATCACTACGCCAAGCCCAGAATATGAGCTGTCTTTCGGCACACAAAATGCCTCCGCCACGTGGACAAAATCGGTGCATTAACCAGCGCAGTTTTGAGGGTTCGAAATTAATATCCCACCACATAGTCCCAGTCCTACGGCGTCCTCTTGCTGATGAGCTGGCATAATCGTGATGTAGCTAGTCTCTTGACATGACCGAAACACTTCTAGAAATTTGAGGCACTGAGCAGACCAGGGCATTGTTTCTTAGTTGTTTTCGTTGCAAATTGGGCTATTCCTCGATCTTGTCCGGTTTTGGTGAGATTCCTTCCACGGTGATGATACAGGCAAGTAATGTTACTCATGATGTCCCAGTGCAGTATTTCGTGATGTTGGCAGTAACGCCACATTCGTTTAAGGTCTGTAGTATTTCTGATAAGATCACATTGTGTCCTCACCACGTCGGTTTCGCACTCAAGAGATTTTCTATGTAAGGGGTGATTCTTTGTTTTACGGAATTTTTTAAGATAATATCGAGTCCCCTAATGAAGGCAGCTGACGACAGGTTTAACCCGACTGGTTTTCGTTTGAATCGGTGACATCTGCCGGAGTCGAGGAATGCCGTGTATTTCCTGCAGTCTGTGTGGAGTGTAATTTCCCAGAAACTGGACCCCAAGTCGAGGGACGAGAATGTTGTTACGCCTTTGTTACGTTTTGTAGAAGTTCCTCCGGATTTTCTGGACCATCTGTTTCTGGTTCTATGATGGTATTAATTTGGCGTGAATCCAGCAGCAAACAAATTGAGCCGTCGGAATTTTCTACTACCGGGGGGAAATTTGGCAATTTGTGGTAAGATCTTACGGGACCGAACTGCTGATGTCATCGGTCCCTAAGCTTACGCACTAGTTAATCTAACTTAAATTAACTTACGATAAGGACAACACACACGTCCATGCCCGAGGGAGGACTCGGAACTCCGACGGGGGGAGCAACGTGGACCGTGACAAGACGCCCTAGACTGCGCGACTACACCGCGCGCCTCTACCAGGAGGGGATTGTTGTATGTGGAGGTTACATCTTCAATAATGTCGTCGTCTAGAATCCTCTTCATCTCTGAGGAAACATTTTGATGGTATACGGGTGTTATATGGTAAGGTGGCACGGAGAATATGTGTGCTCGCGAACTCGGAATGCGTATTCGAAATTACGGATTGCCCCTGTCTTCGGCCGGCCGTTGCGGCCGAGCGGTTCTAGGCGCTTCAGTCTGGAGCCGCGTGACCGTTCCGGTCGCAGGTTCGAACCATGCCTCTGGCATGGATGTGTGTGATGCCCTTAGGTTAGTTAGGTTTAAGTAGTTCTAAGTTCTAGGGGACTGATGACCTCAGATGTTAAGTCTCATAATGCTCAGAGCCATTTGAACCATTTTTAACCCTTTTTCGGCAGGGTTTTCCTCGTTTTCATGTAAGAGTTCTTTCAGATCCGACTTGTGATTCGTTGGAATGTTTTCTAAGTTTCCCAACATGTTATCAACAGCATAGCACACCTCCTTCCGATTTTGTTCATCTTACAGGGCGGTGCGACTACGCTTATGATGCCAATATTTATTTTTTCTTTCTCCCGTTTTGTGGTGTAATCTGGATTGAGGCATTCGACAGCAATTTGCGAACTTATTTTGTGATTGGGAAATGTAATTTTCTGACCCTACCTTTTTGCAGGGTGAGGTCTCCTCATCCCACGTCCACTATGGCTTGATGTTGGTTCAGGAAATCCATGCTCAAAATTTTTTCAGTTGACATCGAAGGGACGACCAGAAAGTTCGCTTCCAAGGTGAGCTCTTGGGAGCTGAACAATTACTGGGCTTATAGCAGAAACCTCCGTGTGTTTTCCTCTCAGTGCGCCAGTGATTTTCAGAGTGAGTGTTGGCCATGGATGATGCGCAATTTATCCCTTGTACGCAGATTCCGATATCGCCGTAACGTGGTTTCCTCCGTCCACAATCCCGGTGAGATTTATTAAAATTATTATTAAAATGGTGGTAAGTTCCTTCGGGACCACACTGCTGAGGTCATCGGTCCCCGGGCTTGCACAGTACTTAATCTAACTTAAACTAACTTACACTAAGGACAACACACACAGCCATCCGGTCATAGTGACGTTGCCTACTATGACGTAAATAATAGGATGTAGATTCGGTCGTAACATTGCTTCTGTTTCCTCACGCAAAAGCTCTCTTGTATTTTCGTATTCTAATATGTTGATGTGGCTCGTTCCGATAGTTCCTGCGGCCGTATTTAGAGCTGTGTCCGCCGCAGTCGGGCCTCGGTTTCTATTTATACTTTTGCTACTTTTTCCCCGTGACGGGTTAGGTGGCCTAACCTGGATATTATAATCTTGTTGGTTATTTTGCTGACATTGACTGTTGTTATCCAAATTGTTTCTTTGCTGCTGTGGTTCTCCAATATCTCACTGGGACTGGTTGGGATTCTGTTGTTCTCCCCAGTTTCGTTTTGCCGCTCGTTGTAATTATTCTTGTGATTGCCTGGTCTAACTCTGTTCTCCAACGGTGGCTGGTTATTCCCTCTATACGAGTTGTTGATCGCCTGTGATTGATAATTTCCCTCATTTCGTCTGTCGTCATTCCTTTCTGAAGAGCCTTTCCAATTGCGGTGATTGTTTCTGTGCCTATCTCTTGCGTTTTGTAGTTCGTTGACATAGTCTAATTCGCGTAGCGTGCTCTTGAATGATTCAATGGAATCGTCGCATCGTCCGATGTGGACTTGTTGGTAGTGAAGAGGTAATTTGACATAACTATACCGCATAATTTCCTTGGGACAGTACGTCGGTTCCAAAAACCGATTCTTCTTAACTAGTGACTCAAAGAGCATCTTTGCCAGACCAAGGAATCCCGACGCTTCTAGGTATCTGCCCAATATAATCGCCTGCTTGATTCTTTCTTGAGTGACCTGCGAGCAATATTTGTTAAAGATTCCGTCCTTGACTTCTTTGTATGAGCAACAACACTCAGCAACACTGCGCGTTGTTCCGCATCCGCTGACAAATTGCGGCTTGTTTTTCAGTGACAACGATTGTGGTATCACTTTATCCTACTAAGCTATCAAAGCTTTTGGTGCAATGTATTGTTATTATCTTTGTACACCTGGAACTTCTGAATGGATAAGAAATGTTTGTGGTCGAATGGTTCGACGTTTCACACTAACAAATTTTCCCTCTTTTCTGCAACACGCGCTTCAACAGATCGATGTCCAAACGATCCTTGTGCGCAATTAAGGCCTGATATTTTGTCGTTAGATTTATGTAATACTGGTTCCGTCCGCCGAAGACATACACAATTCAGTTCTGGTTCGGTTTCTGCCTTACTCTGCGTCACCGAAGGAGCGCGCTCCGTGTGTTCTCCTGCGGCATTCGCCCTTGTGCTGGTGATGTGGCCACGTATTGCACATCTAAGTGTCAAATATATGCTCTTCTCCCCTACTATGATCACGAGGAAGTGCTGCCGTACCAGACCGTGATTCTCTAATTGTGCAACCCGCTGCAGGACGTCTTTTGCCAGCTCCTTTTGCTGTGAGGTGATCCGGGCGTGCTGTTCTTTAACCTCTGATATTTCTGCCTGTTTGTTGTCTATCTGTTCGGTGGGCTTTACGTTATGGCTAATTTTTTTCTTGCGTTTCCTGGACTACCCTTCTTCCCCTTTTTTTGAGGGTGGCGAGGATCTTTGGGTTTTGGCCTGTTTTATTTTGTTCAGCTAACAAAGCGTCCTTGTGCGCTCGTTGGGCTACTAATCTTGCCGCCCTGGCATCGGGTTTTGCCTCTTTCGCGACCTCTCCCTTCTCTGTTGATGTTTTCTTGACGCGTTCTACATCTTCTTTACCACCAACGGCTTCCTTTTTAGCTTTATCTGTACATTCAACAATCTCTTCAGCTACCATACGTATCTCCTTCGTCCCCTTAATGATTAATTCCCTCATCTCTTTCGTGGCTGTCTTCTCTCTGTCCTGCCTCTTCCTCTCTGCTTCTTGCATCTTCTTCTCCGCTTTCTGTTTCTTCCGCTCCGCTTCCTGCATGAATCACATCAGAGCCTTAAATTGAGATCCTCCGCTAATACCTCCAGAACCAGATGAACGCGATGCCATCGCTCTGTGATGTTTCGTCCGTGAGTTTGATCTGCTACGCTCATTAACAGTACGTCTTGGCGCGCCTGCAGACTCTACATGGCGCTTTGCTGCGGTTTCGCCTTCACTATTGTTATCTGATTGGATTACCTCGTCATAATTAGAAACATGAACCGTGGACCTTGCCGTTGTTGGGGAGGCTTACGTGCCTCAGCGATACAGATAGCCATACCGCAGGTGCAACCACGATCATGGGGTATCTGTTGAGAGGCCAGATAAAAGTGTGATTGCTGAAGAGGGGCAGCAGCCTTTCCAGTACTTACAGGAGCAACAGTCTGGATGACTGGCTGATCTGGCCTTGTAACATTAACCAAAAGGGCCTTGCTGTGCTGGTACTGGGAATGGCTAAAAGGAAGGGGTAACAAAAGCCGTAATTTTTCCCTAGAACATGCAGCTTTACTGTATGGTGAAATGATGATGGCGTCTTCTTGGGTAAAATATTCCGAAGGTAAAATAGTGTCCAGTTCGGATCTCCGGGCCGCGACTACTCAGGAGGACGTCGTTATCAGAAGAAAGAAAACTGGTGTTCTACGGATCGGAGTGTGGAACGTCAGATGCCTTAATCGGGCAGCGGGCAGGCAGGTCAAAAATTTTAGAAAGGGAAGTTGATAGGTTTAAGTTAGATATAGTGGGAATTAGTGAAATTCGGTGGCAGGAAGAACAAAACTTGTGTCAGGTGAATACAGGGTTATAAATACAAAATCAAACAGGAGTACCGCAGGAGTAGGTTTAACAGTGAATAGAAAAATAGGAACGCGGATAAGCTACTACGAACAGCATAGTGAACACATTATTGTTGCCAAGACAGACACGAAGCCCACTCCTATCACAGTAATACAAGTTTATATGCCAACTAGCTCTGCAGATGATGAAGAGATTGAAGAAATGTATGATGCGATAAAAGAAATTATTCAGATTGTTAAGGGAGACACAAATTTAATAGTTAAGGGGGACTGGAATTCAATAGTAGCGAAAGGAAGAGAAGGAAAGGTAGTAGGTGAATATGGACTGGGGGTAAGGAATAAAAGAGGAAGCAGCCTTGTAGAATTTTGCGCAGAGCATAATTAAATAATAGTTATTACTTGGTTTAAGAGTCGTGAAAGAAAGCTGTATACGTGAAAGAGGCCTGGGGACATTGCAAGATTTCAGATAGATTACATAATGGTAAGGCAGAGATTTAGGAACCAGGTTTTAAATTGTAAGACATTTCCAGGGGCAAATGTGGACTAAGACCACAATTTATTGATTTTGAACTGTAAACTGAAACTAAAGAACCTGTAAAAAGATAGGAATTTAAGGAGATGATACCCGGATAAACTGAAAGAAGCAGAGGCTGTAGAGACTATCAGAGAGAACATTAGGGAACTACTGAAAAATGCAGTGGAAAGAAATTCCGTAGAAGAAGAATGGGTAGCTTTGAGAGACGAAATAGTGAAGGCAGCAGAGGATCAAGTAGGTAAAAAGACGAGGGCTGGTAGAAATCCTTCGGTAACAGAAGAGATATTGAATTTAATTGATGAAGGGAGAAAATACAAAATTTCAGTACATGAAGCAGGCGAAAAGGAATACAAACGTCTCAAAGATCGACAGAAAGTGAAACATGGCTAAGTAACGATGGCTAGAGGACAAATATAAGAATGTAGAGGCATATATAACAAGGAGTAAGACGGGTACTGCCTACAGGAAAATTAAAGAGTCCTTTGGGAAGAGAGAACCATCTCTATGAATATCAAGAGCGCTGATGGAAAGCTAGTCCTCAACAAAGAAGAGAAAGCAGAAAGGTGGAAGGAGCATACAGAGGGTCTATATAAGGGCGATGTACTTGAGGACAATATTATGGAAATAGATGAAGATGAAATGGGAGATTTGATACTGCGTGATAAATTTGACAGAGCACTGAAAAACCTAAGTAAATAAAAAGGCCCCGGGAATAAACAACATTCCATTAGAACTATTAATAGCCTTGGGAGAGCCAGCCACGACAAAATTCTACCGTTTGGTGAACAAGATTTATCAGACAGGTGAAATACACTCAGATTTTGATAAGTCACGGTTGAAAATTACTAACACGAATTCCTTACAGACGAATGGAGAAGCTGGTAGAAGCCGACCTCGGGGAAGATCAGTTTGGGTTTCGAAGAAATGTTGGAACACTCAAGGCAGTACTGACCCTACGACTTATCTTAGAACATAGAGTAAGGTAAGGCAAATCTACGTTTCTAGCACTTATAGACTTAGAGAAAGCTTTTGACAATATTAAATGGAACACTCTCTTTCAAATTCTGAAGGTGGCAGGGGTCAAATACAGGGAACGAAAGGCTATTTACAATTTGTACAAAAAGCTGATGTGGCAGTTATAAGAGTAGAGGGGCAGTCATTGTAAAGGGAGTGAGACAGGGCTGTAGCCTACCCCGAAGTTATTCAGTCTGTATACTGAGCAAGCAGTAAGGGAAACAATAGAAGGATTTCGAGTAGGAATTAAAATCCATGGAGAAGAAATAAAAACTTTGAGGTTTGCCGATGACATTGTAATTCTGTGTCGCGCGTGGTAGACGTGCTGTCTGAGGCACCTTGCCGCGGTTCGCGCGGCTCCTCCCGTCGGAGGTTCGAGTCCTCCGTCGGGCATGGGTGTCTGTGTTGTCCTTAGCATAAGTTAGTTTAAGTTAGATTTGCTAGTGTGTAACTCTATTGACCGATGACCTCAGCGGTTTGGTCCCTTAGTAACTTACCACCACGAGTTTTGTAATTCTGTCAGAGACAACAAAAGACCTGGAAGAGACGTTGAATGGGCAGTGTCTTCAAAGGAGGATATAAGATGAAGATCAACAAAAGCAGAACGAGGATAATGGAATGTAGTCAAATCAAATGCTGAGGGCATTGAATTAGGAAGTGAGACATTCAGGTAGTATGAGTTTTGCTATCTGGGGAGCAAAATAACTGAAGATGGTAGAAGTAGAGTGGATATAAAATGTAGACTAGCTCTGACAAGGGAAGCGTTTCTGAAGAAAAGGAATTTGTTAACATGAAGTATAGATTTAAGTGTCAGGAAGTCTTTCCTCAAATTATTTGTATGGAGTGTGGCCATGTATGGAAGCGAAACATAGACAATAAATGGTTTAGACAAGAAGAGAATAGAAATTTTCGAAATGTGGTGCTACAGAAGAATGCTGAAAATTAGATGGGTAGATCATGGAACTAATGAGGAGGTGCTGAATAGAGCTGGGGAGAGGAGGAATTTGTGGCACAACCTGACTAAAGGAAGGAATCGGTTGATAGGACACGTTCTGAGGCATCAGGGGATCACCAATTCAGTATTGGAGGGAAGCGTTGAGGGTAAAAATCGTAGAGAGAGACCAAGACATGAATGCACTAAGCAAATCCAGAAGGATGTAGGTTGCAGTAGTTACTCCGTGATGAAGAAGCTCGCAAAGGATAGAGTAGCATGAAGAGCTGCATCAAACCAATCTCTGGACTGAAGCCCACTTCAACAACAACAACACCAACAACAACAATTAGAAAATTGTGCGAACAGCATATGCGCAAGGTCAGCTACTAAATTCGATTGAGAATTCTCCGCAACTTTCTCTTTTTCAATGCAACCGGTCTGACGAGATTTGAATATTCTCACTACTTTTGGAGCAAACGTGCCTTGCTTCTAATAAGCATGCATTCTGAATCCTACTCCGGAGAGGCTTCATTTCCCAGTCATTGCAGTGCCACACAATTCTACCATGAAATTTGCTCTAGAGAGCCACTATTGTAAATTCTTGACAACGCATATCAAATAAAAAACCTAATCTAGGATAACGTACATGAGCCTCAAATAATCTGCCATCCCACAACTTAACACAACACTGTTCTCTGTCAGGAACAATAAACAAGTGACACAGTAGTCACAACAACAAATGAATGAAAATACAAAAAAAAAAATCTTATAAATTTCAATGTACTTAGCGCCAGCTATTGTTATGGTTACGCCAGTCTAATTTACCTCAGTGCACCAAATAAATTTCAACATGGGAAGACAAACTTGTAGCGGAAACCGCATCCCACGGTCCCAGAAAATGCTATCAGTTTAGGATCCAGGCAGCGGTCGTCAAATTGCAAGACTACACCACTCTTGCTATTTGATTTGAAAGACTACATGCGACTGTAAGTTTACACACTGACAGCAATTACTTTAACTTGTAAGCCTTCCTCTTGTCTACCTGGCCATGCCTATGGCTAAATTGATTCTGTCCTCTGACAGTGGGTGAAGGCGCTAGCCTTCATCGGAGGTTATCACTTAACAGATTCTTAAATAAAACTTGAATGCTGAGATATATTTACTGAATTGGTGGCCCTGTCATTATTGCAGTCAGTAACTGATGGGTATTAATCTTTTACAAAAGGTGGCAAGTGTTTATTAATCATAAAATAGGACAAAAACATAGGTTAAGCAAGATGACAAATAAATAATGAACTGTAAGCAACATAAATAGAAGCAACAAATAATTAGCACGCCACTGTGTGGCGCTTGGTTGGCAAACGCTAAGATTTATCTATTTAATCTATTTGGCATGGGTCAAAACATGGATAACATAATCTGAAATTATCCAACGCTGAATAAACTTTGATGGATTTATTCTACACAGAAGTTACACTTCATCGGTGCACCTGAGAACAAATTGAATGACTGTCATTCTGTTGGCCCTATTAAGCCGGAGCAGCAAAACTACACCCCTTTCTCGATGTATAGAGGTGTCTCAGGTGATGGTCGTGGTGCAAGCATCTGCAGAGTAGCGATGCGCAGCGCCTGTAATTCGTTATCGTGGATACGAAATACGCAAATTCTTGAGCAGACGGTTTATTAGACAAATCGTAATTACTCTCTAATGGAGCCCAGAAATCTTGGCAGATTCCAACGAGTGACCCTCCTTTTTGCCAGTCATACCATGGACCAACTTGACGCACTTACATGGTAGTGCCCACAAGGAGATCAAACGTCAAGGCGACAAATCTGATATGAATAAGATTGTCCTCGGCGTAGCGAGTTGTCCAAGGTGACTGAAGTGTAAACTGTCGGTCAGCTAAGGCTTTGTAAGTAGGCTGTTTAGGTTTTTATGTTGGTAACGCCGCGTAGTGCTCTGTATGAAAATCACTGACTGTGCTGCGTGCAGTCTGTGGCTGGTTGGACTTATTGTTGGAATATTCGCTTGTGTAATGTTGGGCAGTTGGATGTGAACAGTGCGTACCGTTGTGCAGTTGGAGGTCAGCCGCCAGCAGTGGTGGGTGTGGGGAGAGAGATGCCAGAGTTTTGAGAGGTTACTGTAAGCGGACGGCTTGGACGTGTGTCCGCCAGAAAAAAGAAATTTGTAAAGATGGTTGTCATGAATTGATATATATGACATCCATCATTCATGACAACCATCTTTACAAACCATGTTATCAGAAGCTGGAATCGAACTTGCACTGATACGATTCTACTATATGCATCTACATATATACATCTACATACTTACTCCGCGAGACACCGTGTGGTGCATGACGGAGGATACCTTTTACGACCACTAGTTATTTCCTTTTCTGTTCCACTCGCAAATAGAGCGAGGAAGGACGATTCTCTATATTCCTCCATATGACACCAAATTTATCATGCCTTATCTTTGAGGTCCTTACACGATAAGTTCAGTTGCTTAATTACTTTCGCCTCCTTTGGGTCCTATTCTTCGATCATTGCGAAAGATTTTCGTACATGGTTTGTATATTAAGCCATATGAAACTTGATTACAAAAGGCGAACATCCGCACACAATGGTATGTTGTCTTTTCATTTGTGTTATTATGTGCTAAAAGTGGTGCCAATGGAAGCATTAATAATGAATACTGTTTTTCATTGCATAATATTAAAATGAATGTAATTTATACATAATGTTAATGGCATCTGGTCATATTATCAACCGTCCCGCTTCTGGTGAATGAGTTTTATAGTTTCCAGTTTGCTTAAGGCAGAAAAACAAACATACCTACAACAGGTACTGAAGAAGAGAACCGCCGAAATAATTTCGCTGCTTTTTATTTACGGTGTTCGAGCTGCAATCGATTCACATTGACATTACTCGAAATCTCCAAGGGTGGTTTTTAAGTAAGTACCATTTTGAAATTAAAAGAAGACGTGCTGAGATATCTCAATAATTTTATTTTTACATGAAAGCCTGTACCTTAATCTACTTTCCTACATAATTTCCGTCAATTTTGAGGCTCTCGTCATAACGTTGTACCAGTTTTTGAATACCCTCCTCATAGAAGCCTGCCGCCTGACTTGTTAACCACTGCATCACCACTGCTTTGACTTCTTCATCGCCTTGAAAGCGCTGATCGCCCAGGTGTTTCTTCAAGTGCAGGAACAGATGGTAGTCACTGGGCGCAAGATCGGGGCTGTACGGAGGATGATCTAGAGTTTCCCATTGAAAAGATGTGATGAGATCTTTCGTCTGATTCACCACATGCGGACGGGCATTGTCTTGCAGCAAAACGATGCCCTTGCTCACCTTCCATGGACTGTTGCTTTGATTCTGGTGTGACGTACGCCACCCATGTTTCATCGCCCGTAACAATTTGGCTAAAGAAATTATCACCGTCGTTGTGGTACCGCTCAAGGAAAGTCGGTTCACTGTCTAAACATTTGGTTTTGTGCACATCCGTCAACATTTTCGGTACCCAACGTGCGCGCATTTTTCGGTAATTCAAGTGCTCGGTCACAATGCCATACAAAACACTACGAGAAACATTAGGAAAGTCATCCCGCAAGGAGGAAATCATAAAGCCTCTGTTTTCTCTCACCTTATTGTCCACTTCTTGCACCAAACATCCATTAACGACCGAAGGACGCCCACTCCGTTGTTCATCATGCACATCTGTGTGTCCGTCTTTAAATGCTCTCACCCACTTTCTTACCATTCCATCACTCATAATGTTTTCTCCGTAAACTTCACAGATCTCACGATGAATATCAATAGCTTTTAAACCTTTGGCACTAAGAAATCTTATAACACCCGTACTTCACGGTCCGCGGGACTCACGATTATCGGTGGCATCTTAAACACTCAGTACATAACGTAAACAAGGAAGAATCAGACTTTAATGGCGTCAGTGCGTAGATTATGGTACAGGCATTCATCTAAAAATAAAATTATTGAGATACCTTGGCAAGTCTTTTTTAATTTCAAAACGGTACTTACTTAAAAAAAACACGCCTCGTACATTTTAGACCAAAATCATACTAACAGAAATGCAAATAAAATTGTAAATTCTGAAATTTTCCTGGCGCCTGCTTCCAATAATATTCGGGTTTGCAGCCGTATCCCGTTTATATTATTCCACGATATTTCATCCCAGAGACGTCTGGCCACATTCAGGTGACTAGACAACAACTTCAGAGCCCATGTGCCAGCACGGAATTTATGCCGAAACTAGCGCATGCGATATGTGTTTGCGTCTTTCTGCGGACGTGTCGTGTGATAACATGCGAGGGACAGCCGAGTTGTGTGTGCTGCCCTCGGTGGTAGAAGTGAAAGATAATCTAATCACTGAGTATCGAATGACCCCTTCGATTCCGTTGTGACTGGATAATTTTCATTATAGGATTCCAATTTTTATCCAGTGGAAAGCCGTTGTCGCGATTTATGAGGTCGTTCGCACACAGGTCATTTGCACTCGTCACGTACGCGATTCGTTCTCGACGCGATTCTGTCTCTGTTCGACTGCCCAAGTAACTCAATGCGTGCCCGCCAACGAGTCGATTTTCAGTCGTCTCGGAATCGTATCGATGTCGTTGTGAGCGACGCACACCTCTTGGGTCCTGGAGTGCACGGGGAACTTCGCGCGTGCCGAAACGGATCGCAGATCATGGGCATAATGTACCTTGTATTTGCATATAAACTTTTTGTATTTCGAGTGCATAGAATACTTTACAGTCCAAGAGATCTAAGTACAACAACTGAAATGAACTTTTAATAAATACATACATAACATACACTGAAGCGCCAGAGTAACTGGTACGGGCATGGGAATTCAAATACAGAGATATGTAAATAGGCAGAATACGGTATTGCGGTCGGCAACGCCTATTTAAGACAACAAGTGTCTGGCTCAGTTGTTAAATTCGTTACAGCTGCTACACTGGCAGGTCATCAAGATTTATGTGAGTTTCAACGTGGTGTTATAGCGATGGGCACAACTTCTCCGAGGTAGCGATGAAGTGAATATTTTCCTATACGACCATTTCACGAGTGTACCGTGAATATCACGAATCCGTTAAAACATCAAATCTCCGACATCGCTGTGGCCGGAAAAACATGCTGCAAGAACAGGACCAACGTCGACTAAAGAGAATCGTTCAACATGTCAGAAGCGCAAGTCTTCGGCCAATTGCTGCAGATTTCAGTGGTCGCCCATCAACAAATGTCAGCATGCGAACCATTGGACGAAACATTACCGATATGGGCTTTCTGAGGCGAAGGCCCACTCGTATAGCGTTGATGACTGCACGACACAAAGCATCACGCCTCGCCTTGGCCCGTCAACATCGATATTGGATGGTTGATGACGAGAAACATGTTGCCTGGTCGGACGAGTGTCGTTTGAAATTGAATCGAGCTGATGGACGTGTGCAGGTATGGAGACAACCTCATGAATCAATGGAACCTGCATGTCAGCAGGGTATTCTTCAAGCTGGTCGAGGCTCTGTAATGGTGTGGGGCGTGTGCAGTTGGAATTATACGTAACCTCTGATCTGTCTAGATACGACTCTCACACGTTTCACGTATGTAAGCATCATGTCTGATCACCTGCTTCCATTCATGTCCATTGAGAATTCCGACGTACTTGGACAATTCCAACAGGACAATGCGATCCACCAGAAGTCCAGAATTGCTACAGAGTGGCTCCATAAACACCCTTCTGGGTTTAAACACTTCCCCTGGAAACCAAACTCCCCAGACATGAACGTTATTTAGCATATCTGGGATGCCTTGCAACGTGCTGCTCACAAGAGATCTCCACCCACTCGTACTCTTACGGATTTATGGATAGCCCTGTCGGATTCGTGGCGTTAGTTCCATCCACCACTACTTCAAACAATAGTCGAGTCCATTCCACGTCGTGTTGCGGCACTTCTGCGTGCTTTCGAGGGCCCTACATGATATTAGGCAGGTGTATCAGTTTCTTTGGCTCTACAGTGTATGTATAGGCTATCCAATTTTAATCTATACCGACCGATATCTCTGGAGCGGCACGATTCTGTAAGAATGTGTCTAGTAAAAGTTGTGAGGTAGGAAAGGGGTTATGGAGTGATTACCTCGAAATGACCTTGAACCCTGTTTTCAATGCCAAACCAAGGTCATGTTCATTTTTTCAAATGGTAACCCCTATTTTTTATTCCATATTCGTATTCTACGTGAAAAAATGCACATTGTTTGTAGGGAACATTTTTTTCGAAAAACCAATGGTTTCTCGCCAGGAGGCCCTTCATTGTAACTTTCACAGGTTACCAGTATCCCGACAACGAAACGACATCGGGAAAAATTTTCAATGAAAATCTTGTATGGTTTCTGATCTCTGTCCACTGGTGAAATTTTCGTGAACTTAAAATGGCCTTGAAATTCTTCCGTAGGGATTAACATGAAAGGAAATACCATCGGCATTAGCTGAACTCATGTGCACCACGTGGAGGTTGCCCAGCGGACTTCTCACATCGTTAACCCCGAAAAGGGTTGAGTAACATGGTTCTCACTGGAAATTTAGGATCTCAGATGCTCGATGAACTGCCCATTTTGCCTAATACACATTTGCACTCTCTGTTAGAAACTGGTCGTGACATCATTCAATGTCTGATGGGTGACTGCCTGGAATGCCGCCACAATCCTTTCTCTCATATCTTCTGGCATCGTCGGGTGAATGGAGTACACCCTCTGCTTCACAGCTCAAAAAAATATATATATAAAATAAAAAATATAAAAAAAATTAAAAAAAGTAAAAACTAAAAAAAATGGTTCAAATTGCTCCGAGAACTATGGGACTTAACATCTGAGGTCATCAGTCCTCTAGAGCTTAGAACTACTTAAACCTATTTAACCTAAGGACATCATACACATCCATGACTGAGGCAGGATTCGAACCTGCGACCGTAGCGGTCGCGCAGTTCCAGACTGAAGAGCCTAGAACCGCTCTGCCACACCGGCCGGCTTCACAGCTCCCTATAAGAAGAAGTACAGTGATGTTAAGTCTGGCGATATTGGTGAGAATTCACGAACTGCACTACCCATACCAATGCATCGTTTTGGGTAAGTTGCATTAAGGTACCTTCTGACAGGTAAGGCATGATGTGTAGGGCCGTCGTCAAGCTGAAACCACTTAAGTGCACGTATATCTAGGGGGATATTTTTTAGTAAAGGAAGCAGCAGATTCTGGACAATGTGAAGGTAGCATAAGCTATTCTACATTTCGCCATAAGAAAACAGGACCTTCTGAGGTAACGAGCGAGTTGTGGCGCCGTGAAAATATTCTAAGTTCGGATTTGGCGTGGCTGCGCTGTGGCCTCTCAATGGGCCACGGCTCGTCCGTAGCCGCATGGCTCCAAACGTTAGGTCTAGGGACCGCATGGCTGGGAATTCCATGGTGACGCTGTGTCGATGAAGGAGACATGCCGGGAGTGGCAAAGATGTTGGACTTTGTGAAATCTTAATGGCAGCCATTTCACAGTTCGTATAGAAATTAATAGTAGCCAGATGAATCATGATACCTCAAAAAGAAACATGTACTTCACCATTATTTGCACAAGGATTCTCATGGTGTACTCAGATTTTCAATATCTTTATTCGTTTAAAGTTTAGTATCTGATGATAAATTTTACAAGCAACAGCAAGCAACGAATTTTCAAAATCTAAACGGTTCATCAGATTTGGTCGGTCGACGTGTCTTTAGAAAGCTACACTACTGGCCATTAAAACAGCTACGCCAAGAAGAAATGCAGATAATAAACGGGTATTCATTGGACAAATATATTATACTAGAACTGACATGTGATTACATTTTCTCGCAATTTGGGTGCATAGATCCTGAGAAATCAGTACCCAGAACAACCACCTCTGGCCGTTATAACGTCCTAGATATGCCTGGGCATTGAGTCAAACAGAGCTTGGATGGCGTGTACAGGTACAGTTGCCCATGCAGCTTCAACACGATACCACAGTTCATAAAGAGTAGTGACTGGCGTATTGTGACGAGCCAGTTGCTCGGACAACACCAGACGTTTTCAGTTGGTGAGAGATCTTCATAATGTGCTGGCCAGGGCAGCAGTCGAACATTTTCCGTATCCAGAAAGGCCCGTACAGGACCTGCAACACGCGGTCGTGCATTATCCTGCTGAAATGTAGGGTTCCGCAAGGATTGAATGAAGGATAGAGCCACGGGCCGTAACACATGTGAAATGTAACTTCCACTGTTCAAAGTGCCGTCAATGCGAACAAGAGGTGACAGAGACGTGTAACCAATGGCACCCCATAACATCACGCTGGATGATACGCCAGAATGGCGATAACGAATGCACGCTTCCAATGTGCGTCCACGGCGATGTCGCCAAACACGGATGCGACCATTATGATGCTGTAAACAGAACCTGGGTTCATCCGAAAAAATGATGTTTTGCCATTCGTGCACCCAGGTTCGTCGTTGAGTTCACCATCGCAGGCGCTCCTGTCTGTGATGCAGCGTCAAGGGTAACCGCAGCCATGGTCTCCGAGCTGATAGTGCATGCTGCTGCAGACGTCGTCGAACTGTTCGTGCAGATGGTTGTTGTCTTGCAAACGTCCCCATCTGTTGACTCAGGGATCGAGACGTGGCAGCACGATCCGTTACAGCCATGCGGGTAAGATGGCTGTCATCTCGACTGCTAGTGATACGAGGCTGTTGGGATGTATCACGGCGTTCCGTATTACCCTCCTGAACCCACGGATTGCATATTCTGCTAACGGTCATTGGATCTCGACCAACGGGAGCAGCAATGTCGCGATACGATAAACCGCAATCGCGATAGGCTACAATCCGACCTTTATCAAAGTCGGAAACGTGATGGTACGCATTTCTTCTGCTTACACGAGGCATCACAACAACGTTTCACCAGGCAACGCCGCTCAGCTGCTGTTTGTGTATGAGCTATCGGTTGGATTCTTTCCTCGTGTCAGCATGTTGTAGGTGTCACCACTTGCGCCAGTCTTGTGTGAATGCTCTGAAAAGCTAATCATTTGCATACCACAGCATCTTCTTCCTGTCGGTAAAATTTTGCGTCTGTAGCACGTCATCTTCGTGGTGTAGCAATTTTTATGGCCAGTAGTGTATTAGTGTAAATCTAAATTGGTATAAATTGGTATAAATTACTTGAATAGTACATGAGTTATCGGAGGTCAAAGTGGCCGATTACTATCGATCGTCAGGCTGTAAGTACTCCACAGTTACACGAAAAAACGGTAGCAGCATATTTATAAATTTATTTTTCATCTATGTCTTTGTTTCTATCTGATATATACTATTCATGAAAAAATTGGTTAAATATTTATTGTGTTTTAGAAAACACAGAGACATTAGGCTACTGGCCTACGTTTTGTTGCTATTCCTTTGATATATGTTTATTTAATTTGTGTATGTATTTAATAATGTGTATGGTCCAGCCGTAGGAATATTTATTTAATTTCAAGTTATATAAATGTAAATCCAGTATTTCGAATGTGTTTCATTAAGTTCGTGAGTGTGCATTGGCTTGGAGACAGGGTGGGAATGCTCTAGCCAGTCACAGCGATCGTTCCGAAAAGGACACGTGGAGAGGATGTATGGAAGTGGGGGAGCGGTATGGTATCCAGAGAGAACAGGGCAGTTCTGAACAGTGCGGCGCGTGGGACAGTTGCAGAAGACACGAGAGAGTTCTGGACAGTACGGGAGGGGACACAAGAGGGTCCTGGACAGTACGGCGCGACGGACGCACGGTCGCGAGAAAAGACTTGGAGAGTGGAAGAGTTTGCACTTGACTGCTGGAGATAGAAATATTTCGTATTGCCGACTTGTGCACGTGTGAGACTCCCGTGGCTTCTGCTGAGAAGATGTGGTATGCGTTTGGAAGTGAATATCTCGTGAGCTATGTTGTTGTTCATAACTAATTACGTGAGGTAAGAATCTATTGTGTCCCTGCTATTCAACTTATATTTTATTTAATTGCTGGACCATCGACACTAATAAGAGTTTTACAGTCATAAAAGGCATTCTTTAAGGTGCTTCTGCTATTTTACTCATAATTTAAAAGTTGTTAAGAATAGCAACTGCAGTTTTTATTTAATTGCAATCTTTCATTTATAAATGTATATTCATTCGAAATTCGCAATTGCCGAATGATAGGAACCTTTGGCCATTCGATTCATGTGTGTATTCATATTGTATACTGTAGACTCATCAGTGTTTGGCCTGCAATGCGGCAACTACGTATCCCAGCCCCTAGACAACGAATCCAGCCAAAACTTTGAATATTTCAAATCTGAGTCAGAGGGTACGTAGTTGAGGGCCATCACAACACCACACATCATATTAATTGAAAGCCAGCAACCTATCACGTAAACTGCAACTATGCCCGCCCAGACATTGATTGACCACCGTTTCTGTGTTCGGTGATCTCGTTACCAGCGAGGATTTGCTTCTGCCCAGTAGCGTGCATTATGGAGATGGACTCCTCTCATACTGTCGAAGTTTGTATCGTCTGTAAAGAGAGTGCGTGCGAAGGACAAGGGATCATGACGTATTTGCGTATCGACTCATCGACAATATGCCAGGCATCTCTCAGGATCACCAGGCTCAATTGCTTGTATGGTATGTAAGCGATATGGGTGGAATTTAAAGTACCTTCAAACACGAGTTAGCGTTAATCGAGGTTTTTTCCTTCAACTAAACATCCAACAAGCGGGTTGCAGGACAACTGACTAATGACAGTATACGCGACTCGTTTTTTACACATGCTCGCTGTTGTTTACGCCACAACGTGAAGCTAAAACATACAGTACTCAAGTGCTCTCTTTCAGAAAATTACTGAGGTGTCTAACGGATGAGAGTCTTTCAAGAGGGCACTTTTACATATCTCGATATTGACGTAAATAATAAAATAATAAACTACCCCATCGCAGTCAGTCCTTTTCAAATATGGAGAGAGGGCAGAAGCGAAAGACGGGACCGAGAAAATCGATGGCGAGACAAGGTGACTCAGAAAATTTTTTCTCTTATGGGCTGCAAACATTCGCGTTGAGAATAATTTTGCTTGTACGGGTTTGGAAAAGTTTCACCTCTCACGAACTCATTAGAGTCTCGCGAGACGAGATTGTTCTGAGTCCTACCAGGCGAAATTCATCAGAGATCGACAAGGTGGAATTTTTCTAAATCCCTTAATACACATTGTTTCTAGGTTCATAAGAGGAACATTTATGAGAGTCACGCCAGTCAAGAATCATTCTGAGTGAGCACAGCCGAGAAATATTCAGAGTCTCCAAAGGTAAAATTTCTCTAAACCCCCACTCACGATTTCAAATTCCACGACAACGACGATTATTAGTTAGTTTCAAAGCTCCACCTTTATCTTCTCTGATTGTGCCGGCACAAGCACAATGCTGGTCTCTGATTCGGCACCCTCCAAGTAGTGCACATTGGGTTCCGCTAATGCCGGCGGTATTTGCTTTCAGATTAATATCTACTGAATAATTTCAAGGCCATTTCAAGTTCACGAAAATTTCACCAGTGGAACGGAGATCACAAACAATACAAGATTTTCATTGAAAATTTTCCCCGATGTCGCTTCCTTCTCGTGATACTGATAACCTGAGGAAGTTACAAACCATCGGTTATTCGAAAGAAATGTTCCCTACAAACAATGTGCATTTTTTCACGTAGAATGCGAGTATGGAATAAAAAATAGAGGTTACCATTTGCAAAAATGAACTTGACTTTGGTTTGACTCTGAAAACAGGGTTCAAGGTCATTTCGAGGTAACCATCCCATGACCCCGTCCAAACATTACAACTCTTACTAGAGACCTATGCGTGAGCACCACGTATTCTTACAGCTCGTTTTTGAGCAACTTAGACTTTTTTTATTAAGATAGGTTACCCCAGTACATTATTCCATATGACATCTTTGAATGAAAACATGCGTATTACGTCAACTTACTGATTTGTCTCTCCCTAAAATTTGCAGTGATTGTAAGTCCAAATGTGGCTGAACTAAGTGGGTTTAGGAGTCATAAAACGTGCTTCTTCCAGTTTAAATTTTCATCTATAACGACACCTAAGAATTTTGGAAGTTTCCACCCAATTTATTATTTACTTATCCTGTGTTACACTTATCAGTGGTGTAGTACCTCTAGATCTGCAAGACTGAGTATGTTGTGTCTCTTTAAAATTTAGGGTGAGACAGTTCGCAGAAAATCAGTCAATGACATTTTTAACGAAATCATTTACCATTTCTTCTCTTTCTGTATGCATGCTTGGATTGAACGCAGTACTATTGTACTGGAGAAAAGAGAACCACTTGTATGAACATCAAGAGCTCAGATGGAAACCCAATTCTAAGCAAAGAAGGGAAAGCAGAAAGGTGGAAGGAGTATATAGAGGGTCTATACAAGGGCGATGTACTTGAGGACAATATTATGGAAATGGAAGAGGATGTAGATGAAGATGAAATGGGAGATATGATACTGCGTGAAGAGTTTGACAGAGCACTGAAAGACCTGAGTCGAAACAAGGCCCCCGGAGTAGACAACATTCCATTGGAACTACTGACGGCCTTGGGAGAGCCAGTCCTGACAAAACTCTACCATCCGGTAAGCAAGATGTATGAAACAGGCGAAATACCCTCAGACTTCAAGAAGAATATAATAATTCCTATCCCAAAGAAAGCAGGTGTTGACAGATGTGAGAATTACCGAACAATCAGTTTAATAAGCCACAGCTGCAAAATACTAACACGAATTCTTTACAGACGAATGGAAAAACTAGTAGAAGCCGACCTCGGGGAAGATCAGTTTGGATTCCGTAGAAATACTGGAACACGTGAGGCAATACTGACCTTACGACTTATCTTAGAAGAATGATTAAGGAAAGGCAAACCTAAGTTTCTAGCATTTGTAGACTTAGAGAAAGCTTTTGACAATGTTGACTGGAATACTCTCTTTCAAATTCTAAAGGTGGCAGGCGTAAAATACAGGGAGCGAAAGGCTATTTACAATTTGTACAGAAACCAGATGGCAGTTATAAGAGTCGAGGGACATGAGAGGGAAGCAGTGGTTGGGAAGGGAGTAAGACAGGGTTGTAGCCTCTCCCCGATGTTATTCAATCTGTATATTGAGCAAGCAGTAAAGGAAACAAAAGAAAAATTCGGCGTAGGTATTAAAATACATGGAGAAGAAATAAAAACTTTGAGTTTCGCTGATGACATTGTAATTCTGTCAGACACAGCAAAGGACTTGCAAGAGCAGTTGAACGGAATGGATGGTGTCTTGAAGGGAGGATATAAGATGAACATCAACAAAAGCAAAACAAGGATAATGGAATGTAGTAAAATTAAATCGGGTGATGCTGCGGGAATTAGATTAGGAAATGAGACACTTAAAGTAGTAAAGGAGTTTTGCTATTTGGGGAGCAAAATAACTGATGATGGTCGAAGTAGAGAGGGTATAAAATGTAGACTGGCAATGGCAAGGAAAGCGTTTCTGAAGAAGAGAAATTTGTTAACATCGAGTATAGATTTAAGTGTCAGGAAGTCATTTCTGAAAGTATTTGTATGGAGTGTAGCCATGTATGGAAGTGAAACATGGACGGTAAATAGTTTGGACAAGAAGAGAATAGAAGCTTTCGAAATGTGGTGCTACAGAAGAATGCTGAAGATTAGATGGGTAGATCACATAACTAATGAGGAGGTACTGAATAGGATTGGGGAGAAGAGGAGTTTGTGGCACAACTTGACTAGAAGAAGGGATCGGTTGGTAGGACATGTTCTGAGGCATCAAGGGATCACCAATTTAGTATTGGAGGGCAGCGTGGAGGGTAAAAATCGTAGAGGGAGACCAAGAGATGAATACACTAAACAGATTCGGAAGGATGTAGGTTTCAGTAGGTACTGGGAGATGAAGAAGCTTGCACAGGATAGAGTAGCATGGAGAGCTGCATCAAACCAGTCTCAGGACTGAAGACCACAACAACAACAACAACTATTGTACTGTTCAAAAAGAACTAAAAAATGGCTCTGAGCACTATGGGACTCAACTGCTGTGGTCGTAAGTCCCCTAGAACTTAGAACTACTTAAACCTAACTAACCTAAGGACAGTACACAACACCCAGCCATCACGAGGCAGAGAAAATCCCTGACCCCGCCGGGAATCGAACCCGGGAACCCAAAAAGAACTAATTCTACTTATTTTATATGTGATGAAAGATAGTTTACGCATATGAGGAACAATGGCAGACCTAAGATTGAGCATTGGGGAGCGTAGTATGTAATTTTTCCCCAGTCAGATAATCTCCCCTGATTAGATTATTTGAAATGCTAAGTAAAACTTTCTGTTCGGGAAAACGGATTTTTTTTCTGGAGAGGTGTGGAGCTCTCGAGTGCTTGGCTTTGGTCTGGTAAGAGTAATTCAGGTCGATGCTTTGGCATGTGTGGTTGGTACTTGGGACCTGTCCTAAGACTGACTTCACTTGCAAGTAGTTTACACTGGGGAGCCTGTGGTGAGGCCAGGAGTGGCCATGGTGGCATACAAGTGCAGTGCGAACCAACGGCGATGTGGAGCTCTGGATGCAGGCGCAGAAGATGGGACGAGAACTGGGACTGAAGCCAGCGACAGGGTCTCGTCTATGTCTTGGTATTCGCACTGAGACCCCCACGGGAACGCCTCGAAAACCACAGGAAGGGCGCACACTTACATTTAGGGCTGGAGAAGAAGGCGCCAGGGCACAGAGGCGTCACCCACGGCGAAATGGGCTGCTGTGATGATGGCATCGGAGATGTGGGCCCATCCACTTCCATGGGAAGAGCCTCGGACTGCGTTGCCATATAGTGCACGGCGTACAGCCACGACCCTGGCTCTTGGATACGTGTTGAATCTGCTAAACGAAACGCAGTAGCAGGATCACAGAGTCTCAGAGGGTGAAACTGGTTCCAGTGTCTTTTGATCAGAGACCCTGCAGGGGAAGAAATCAAGAACATGTTGTGCCCAAGGACACGCGAAACCGTCCCCTGTGGCCACCGCTATCGGTGCGGGAAAGTTCTGAAGATAACTGCGTCCTGGATTTTAAATTGAGAACGTTCATACTTGAAAGGTAACCCTGTGGGGACTATATAGATGACTGAGAATTTAGGTAAAAGTTAGGTGTTCTAACAACATTCATTTAAAAAAAAACAGACATAAATTATGCTAAAGACGTTACTGATTGAATACCTGAAAAAACTAACAGTCGGCGTAAGAGTACAGTGGAGAAGGATCTTGGGTGGCAGAAGTGAGTCAAGTACTCTGGCCCTAAATATGTGGATAACGTAATCTGAATTGCTCTGATACTGAGAAGACTTTGAGTGACCAAATCTATTGTTGTTTCACCACATAGGTACAGCTGAGAGCAAGTGAAGTTTGAGATCTGTACGCCCTGACAATGCCGGAGTGGCAGTACGTTACGCTGTTCGTTCCGTTCGGCAACGTAAATTGCAGCTGGCGAAATGGTTGCGTTGGAGGTGAGACGTGACGCTGCACCTGTGAATCGATCGCAGCCACGATAGAAGAGCAAAAATCTCACGGTCTAGCGATCAGGCAGATGGATCGCAATTTACTCTCTACCAGAGCCCTGAAATCACTGTAGATTTCAATGTGTGACACAGCCGTTCGCTGATCGTACTAAGGACCAATTTGGCTTACTTACACGACAGAGCGGACAAGGATACCAAACGTCAAGACTGGTAAACCAAAAACGAATGAGAGTGCTCTGGGCAAACGAATTGTTCGATACGTTTGAAGTCACACATCGGTACAGTAAGAACTTCACCACAGGCTCCCCAGTGTAAACTACTTGCAAGTGAAGTCAGTCTTAGGACAGGTCCCAAGTACCAACCACACATGCCTAACCATCGACCTGAAGTACTCTTACCAGACCAAAGCCCAGCACCCGAGAGCTCCACACCTCTCCAGAAAAAAAAAAAAAATCCGTTTTCCCGAACGACACCGCCTTCACGCCGTCTTGAGTCTATCACGGGGCTCTAGAGGCGCCTAATCTCCCCTTCCACACGCCAGTACAAACACATGTCGAACCAGTTCAAGAGTTACGAAACCTATGTCTGTGGAAAAAAAGGAAACCGCCAATTCCTGGCTATTTTAAGTTTTCGCGGAGGTGGAAGATAATGTTCTCCAAAGTCATGTTGCTTCCCACACCAACAAGGGAACCTCCCCATCGCACCCCCCTCAGATTTAGTTATAAGTTGGCACAGTGGATAGGCCTTGAAAAACTGAACACAGATCAATTGAGAAAACAGGAAGAAGTTGTGTGGAAATGTGAAAAAATAAGCAAAATAAACAAACTGAGTGGTTCATGGCAAGATAGGCAACATCAAGGACACTGGGAACGCAGGAGCGCCGTGGTCTCGTGGTAACGTGAGCAGCTGCAGAACGAAAGGTCCTTGGCTCAAATCTTCCTACGAGTGAAAAGTTTAATTTTTTATTTTCAGTTTATGTAACAAACTATTATGTTTTCATCACTTTTTTGGGAGTGATTATCACATCCACAAGAAAACCTAAATCGGGCAAGGTAGAAGAATCTCTTTACCCATTCGCCAAGTGTACAAGTTAGGTGGGTCGACAACATATTCCTGTCATGTGACGCCCATGCAGTCACCAGTGTCGTATAGAATATATCAGATGTGTTTTCCTGTGGAGGAATCGGTTGACCTATGACCTTGCGATCAAATGTTTTCGGTTCCGATTGGAGAGGCACGTCCTTTCGTCTACTAATCGCACGGTTTTGCGATGCGGTCGCAAAACACAGACACTAAACTTATTACAGTGAACAGAGACGTCAATGAACGAACTGACAGATGATAACTACGCAAAAATAAAGAAACTAAAATTTTCATACGAGGGAAGACTTGAACCAAGGACCTCTCCATCTACAGCTGCTCACGCTACCACGGGACCACAGCGCTCCTGAGCTTACGTTCTCTTTGATGTTGCCTATGTTGCACATGGACTACTCAGTTTGTATATTTTGCTTATTTTTTCACAGTTCCACACAACTTCTTCCTGTTTTCTCAATTGATCTGTGTTCAGTTTATCAAGGCCTATCCACTGTGCCAAGTTATAACTAAATCTGAGGGGGGTGCGATGGGGAGGTTCCCTTGCAAGAAGTGAACAGATACAATCTTGAAGATCTTTATCTAAACCGCTGGTGCCTTGGAGCTTGTTAGTCCTAGCTATGAGGTTCTATCTCCAAATGTTTCGCCAGAGTTTCTTATACAACCAACTCGTCTGATGGAAGTGGTTCACAGGCCTATTTGCAGTGTTGGCGAACACGAAAACTTTTGAATTTTTATTACTTGTGGCTTTTCACACAATGCCCAGTTTATGACTCCACTGTGTAGACGCGTTCCCGCAGTCCGTCACCCCCCCCCCCCCCCCCCAGCCCAGCCATTCGCTGGCGCCACTGCAGGTAGCTCAGTCCTGTCTCGAGGAGAGGCTGCCCTGTCTGCCCTTTGTGGCTGTGGGCCTATCCAGCAAGATTTACTGAGGGATGTGCTCGCTGTCAGTTGGTTTCATCTCCGAAAATGCTGTTTCTATGGGCTAAGAACCATAAAAATACCTCATGCTTTTAGAGCCCTACCAGGCCCCATCAACGTATGCTAAGTCCATTAACTTTCTAGAGTCTCACTCAAAGTGTGTCAGGTAGTAATGAAATCCTTAATAATTTTCTGTATACAGAAAATAGGTGAGAGATTAACTTGCCCTCTCTCATACTGACCAGTCGTTCTCATTGGTGCATGCAGCTGATGAAGCAAGGCTGCATTGCCGGTGGCCGTGCTGGATTTTGGTCAGTAAAGGTCCATCCTGAGGCATTGCACAGTTGGTCCACAGGAGTAGTAGCAAGGCCTGCTCCTGTGAGTGAGTTCCATGGAAGTGACTCATCTGCACCTCGAATATTTGCACAAAGTGTTCAGCTTCACCATTTGATTGTGGGTGGAATGGCGCTGTGGTCAATATGTTCAGCACTGTTGGCCATATAAAAATTTCAAATTCCTGTGAGGTGAACTGTGGTTCACTATCAGCCACTAACATTTCCGGCAAGCCCTTGATGCAAAAAACTGAAGCACGTTTTCTGATAGTACTGGCAGGCGTCATAGAGTTTGTCGGAACCACAAAGGGGAAACAGCTGAAGGCATCCACTGCAATAACCCATCATGTGTTCCCGATACGTCCAGCAAAATTAATGTGGATGCATTTGCACAGACCGCTAGGACGTGGAAGAGTCAGAAAAGCCTTGAGGTGGCGCCGCCTGTTGCTTCATGCAAGCAACGCAGTTCAAATGGTTCAAATGGCTCTGAGCACTATGGGACTTAACTTCTGAGGCACTCAGTCCCCTAGAACTTAGACTACTTAAACCTAACTAACCTAAGGACATTACAAACATCCATGCCCGAGGCAGGATTCGACCTGCGACCGCAGCGGTCGCGCGGCTCCAGACTGTAGCGCCTAGAACCGCTCGGCCTCTTCGGCCGGCCAAGCAGCGCAGTGTCACGTCTTGTCTTCAGTCAGTCTGGGCGTCCATCCCTGACCAAGAGCGATGGAGTCGAGCAAACTGCTTTGTTCTCACAGTGCTCCAGTGTCTCTGATGCAACAACCTTTGAACATCCTGCTGAAGGGTGCGTGGGATGATGACCCTGGCGTGGCCTGCCATTCCCCAAGAAACCTTCCAGCACCTGATTGAATGTACGAGGTGTGGCTAGAAAAAAACCGGACTGGTACTGGTGAAACAATAAAACGAATGCAATAAGGCTGAAAGTCGCGTGGCCTGTCACGTGACTCTCGCTCCGCCTACTGCTCGAGTTTCATCTGCCTCCTGCACTCAGTCTGCCCGTGACGTCTGTTTTAAGTAGTTGACGTTTTGTCTGTGCGTCGGAAAATGTTGAGTGTACAGACAGAACAGCGTGTTAACATCAAATTTTGTTTCAAACTAGGAAAATCTGCAAGTGAAACGTTTGTAATGTTACAACAAGTGTACGGCGATGATTGTTTATCGCGAACACAAGTGTTTGAGTGGTTTAAACGATTTAAAGATGGCCGCGAAGACACCAGTGATGACACTCGCACTGGCAGACCATTGTCAGCAAAAACTGATGCAAACATTGAAAAAATCGGTAAACTTGTTCGACAAGATCGCCGTTTAACAATCAGAGCAGTGTCTGAGTTAACAGGAGTTGACAAGGAAAGTTGTAACATTACAAACGTTTCACTTGCAGATTTTCCTAGTTTGAAACAAAATTTGATGTTAACACGCTGTTCTTTCTGTACACTCAACATTTTCCGACGCACAGACAAAACGTCAACTACTTAAAACAGACGCCACGGGCAGACTGAGTGCAGGAGGCAGATGAAACTCGAGCAGTAGGCGGAGCGAGAGTCACGTGACAGGCCACGCGACTTTCAGCCTTATTGCATTCGTTTTATTGTTTCACCAGTACTAGTCCGGTTTTTTTCTAGCCGCACCTCGTATGCCTGCGAGAGTGGAAGCTGTCATCAGGGCTAAGGGTGGGCCAACACCATACTGAATTCCAGCATTACCGATGGAGGGCGCCAAGAACTTGAAAGTCATTTTCAGCCAGGTGTCAGGATACTATTGATCACGAAGTGTATGTAGAAAGCTGTCTTCTCGGTGGTGTAGCTGACTTGGAACAGCCCTTGACTTAGTGATGCACTACATATTTCAGATAAGACAGGGCGTATTACAATGGAACAAATCTTGAGTACGCTACTGGAAACACCACAAAAGGCAGATCGATTTTTATTTTAGACAGGATATATAATTTTCTTAAATTCATGAGGAGAATTGCGTGATACATTTTATATTACCGAATTTTGTGATTGTTGCTTCTTCACCATACTGCTGTGATTTTTCTCTTGAGCTGTTAGTCCCTCTACTTTCTACTTAAGTTAAGAAATGAATATTTAGTATATCTGCTTCCTTGTACAAGGAGTACCTTGAATAAAGAATGTCAAACAGGTTGGTAGGAAGACTTCTCTGAAGTAAAGTACTTTAATAATTTATAAGTTAATCGCCTGATTTTGATATCGGTTATTGATAAGTGACTTTGGTTTCTTTTAATCACTTTTTCAAATAACTGAGCTGATAGAGTTTATTACTAACAGTCATTTAAGATTCCTTACTACTCGTTTTCACTTCACAGTGAGAAACATCATTGCTCAGATCATTTGTAACGAAGAAATTGAATTCGTTCTTTTCCTCTATTCAGTCAAAAAAGCGTTAAACTGAGATTCAGAAATACTTCTATTAGTGTTGGACTGAAGCTGAGTTCTTCTGGAACTTTTCACAGTACTCAAAAAATGGTTCAACTGGCTCTGAGCACTATGGGACTTAACTGCTGAGGTCATCAGTCCCCTAGAACTTAGAACTACTTAAACCTAACTAACCTAAGGACATCACACACATCCACGCCCGAGGCAGGATTCGAACCTGCGACCGTAGTGGTCGCGCGGTTCCAGACTGTAGCGCCTAGAACCGCTCGGCCACCCCGGCCGACTTGGCAGTACTATTTGTATTTACCTTCACCTATATATTGACGTATAATACACGATAAATCCACTGATATGATTGTCAGTATTTTGGCAAAATTACGTCTGCAACAATCTGACAAAGACTTTCATGAAACGATTATTCACACATGATTGCAGTGGGGGAAGCTCTTCATAATCGTTTCCATGAAGAGATGTCCCATGTGAGAGGCGTAAGTTATTATTTCGTTACCAAATTACGAGTAATTATCTGAATCTCTGGATAATCACAAACCGTAAAATGTCACACAACTCTGCGAGTAATTGCGTGTGCGTTTAATTGGAATGTAATTAGTTTTATAATACGCTCTATGCGGTTTCGGAATGATTACAATGTATCGCACATCATTTTAAGATTTACGCATGGCAATTGTGGAAGTAAATTTCAGCATTAAGTATTGCTGTTATAAGTTTATAAGAACTTTTCACGTATCCTTCGCTGAAAGCCCTTTTGGTATATAGTTTAGAACAAGGCTGATTACAATCTCTGCGTCTGATAATCATTCGTGTCGTCAGAAGTTTACTGATAAATATAACCACGATTTATGCAATACCCCATCAACAATGGTAATATAAGATGCCTGGTAGTTTTAAATTTGACTTTGATATCTTGCCTTCTGCTGAAAATATGACTTATACGTGACTTACACTGTATTATCAAAAGTATCAGGACACCTGGCTGAAAATGACCTACATGTTCGTAGCGGCCTCCATCGTTAATGGTGGAATTCAATATCGTGTGGCCAACCCTTTGCCTTGATGACAGCTTCCACTCTCGTAAGCATACGTTCAGTCAGGTGCAGGAAGGTTTCTTGGGGAATGGCAGCCCATTCTTCCTGTGTGATGGTCTGGATAGATGTCTGCCTATTACACATTACGACCCTCTCCAAATGTCGGCCGTCTCTGTCAGTCAATAGATGAGGACAGCCTGTACGCGTTTGTGCTGTACGTGTCCCTTCACGTTTCCACTTCACTATCACTTCGGAAACAGTGGACGTAGAGATGTTTAGGAGTGCAGAAATGTCGCGTACAAGTGCCACCCAATCAACTGACCACTTTCGAAGTCCATGAGTTCCGCAGAGCGCCCTATTCTCACGATTATTAATGACTACTTAGGTCGCCGATATGGAGTACCTGGCAGTAGGTGGCACCACAATGCACCTAACATGAAAAACGTATGTTTAGGGGGTGTCCGGATACTTTTGATCGCGTAGTATATACTGACACAGAAAACGTTGGCGGTAGAAATATTTTAATGACTCTCAATTATATTGATAAAGATGGTGTGTATCGGCTGAAATGAACGTATTATTACATTAATGGACTGGAATCCTATTCATCGAGTGTAACAGAGAATTCGTCGCAAGAGAATTCACAATATTTTAATATTTCCTACTATAGCAAATGTATTCAGTCAAAAGATGTATTTCGACTTATAATTTAAATATATACTGTATTAATCCACTCTGTCGCCACTATTTATATATTTCAAGTAATAAATATATACATTGGGAAAAAAGTCTGTACTATCTGATGCGAAGACATATGTCATTCTTTGTCCAGAAACGGGAGTGTATATGCAAGGGTTCATTTGCAGAGCTATCAGCTAACCGGAAATTTTTTTAACTAACGGCTTCCGGGACGTGCTCATTCAGCCATCTCGACAGTGGACAGCAGAAACGACAGCGTGGGTCGAAGATTCAGAATATTCCTTAGGGCCGAGCCTTACCCTGGTACGAAGTTACATAGGCTGAGACTGTCATGTGGCGCCATACAGGCGCATGTCGAGTCCGCTATGACGGTACATAGATAGGAACAATACAACACCCAGTCCCCGAGAGGAAAAGATCGACGGGAATCGAATCCGGGTCCCTTAGACTAGCAACGTAAGTTTCTTCATGTATGCTATATCTTGCTGGAGCCACTCATCGACGAGTAGATCCCACCGTTCCGGTTTCCAGTGAGACTACAGGTGGCGTCCTTGTGAGTAATGTCTTATTTCACGAACAAATCCATATAAAAGGGACTTTGAGTTTAGCTCCAGTGTCAATGGTTAAATTCTTTATGACGCTTAGTTTACAGGTTCTTTTCTACATTTTATGCAAGCCTATTTGTACATTTACATTACTGTTGTATTCATTCGATTATATCATATTACACTTGTATTTTTACTGATTATATTCGTATGTAACATCCATTGGCTAACTGACGTAATGCTGGAGACGGTAGCTGATTTCTTGCTACTCGTATGTATGCGACGGTAACTGCATGTCATGCAGCAGTTGCTCTGCACAACAGCTTAGAGCAGTTATAACTCCATGCCACCATCTCCAGCACTCAGCAAAGGTATCTATACATTCACTTCTATTGTAGCCATGCCGTTTTAAACTGCTGTGTTTCTGCTCGTGTGTCCTCTAATAACTATCATGTTACTCTATTTACAGAGTGTGTAACAGTCTGAGGGCGATCAGACATTGATCGAAACCGATCACCGTTTTTTTAAAACAAAATATGTTATACGGTTTAGGCTGTTTTTGTTATAGTGTCAATTTCAGAGGATTTCTCGCATCAATCAATTTAGGGTTTTCACATATTTTTTGAGGCTCTGGCATGGGTCAAACAAACTTATGATCATCTGTAGTAATTTTGTTTCCGTACTGTACGACTTTCTCTGCCTTTCGTAACCGCAATTACAGATACAAATACTCTGTTGTTGTTACGCTGTAGTATAAAACAGCGAGGAAAAGTTAAAAGAAAAACTATGAGTTTAACACTGCTGTTCCTACGATAGGTCGGTTTAGTATTCAATCAGGACAGTCCGACACTAGTTACGGAACTTATCACTATATGTATTATAAATTAAAACCACCGCTGTGTTTTTCTGTCTGTACGTGATAGCTAATCTCAGAAACTACTGTAGGGATTTTAATATGGCTTTCTCTGATACATGCAATGGTTAACGAGTAATGTTTGTGTTTATAAATTATTAATATTTCGGGCAAACTGGCTGAACTATGATGAAATAAATGCCCGCCATGTTTCTCTGACTGTATGTGAACGCTTGTCTCAGGCAATAGTTTAGGGATCTTGATACGGTTTTCACTGATAGACAGACTGATTCACGAGGAACGTATGGATGTTTAATTTACTGCCTCTGCGTCAGCTAAGTCGTCAAACTGCAGTTACTTACTCCCACCCGTCCGTATCTGGGGCAGGTCGCTAGTTGAAATGTATCGAGAAGATATTTGGTCAATGAATGTGTCTGTCTCAGAATTTATGGCTTCAGCTGCTTGTGCAAAGCCAAGATATTTACCTATAAAGTGTTGACATTTGTTGTGTACTGCTAATGGGTTATCCAATGCACAGTATCGGCAGTTATTTTCTCCGAAATATTGTACAACTTGTGTATAATGTATAGCAGTCATAGTAACGTGCTAAAGTTGTTGTGTAGATAAGGAGATTGCAATGCAGACCTCAAAATAAAATAAGAAATACGTTGAGCTGTTTAGAACAGTTTCTACATCTACATCTACGCGGATACTCTGCAAAACACCTTCATCGAACCACCTTCACAATTCTCTGTTATCCCAACCTTGTATAGCGCGCGGAAAAAACGATCAACTTTGGCTTTCCGTGCGAGCTCTGATTTCCCTTATTTTATTGTGGTGATCTTCTCTCCCATAGTAGGTCGGCGCCAGCAAAACATTTTCGCATTCGGTGGAGAAAGATGGTGACTGAAATTTCGTGAAAAGATTCCGCCGCAACGAAAAATGCCTTTCTTTTAATGATGTCTATCCCAAATTCCGTATCATTTCAGTGACACTCTTTCCCATACTTCGATATAATCCAAAACGTGCTACCCTTCTTCGAACTTTTTCGATAAACTCAGTCAATCTTGTCTGGTAAGAATCCCACACCGCGCAACGGTATTCTAAAAGAAGGCGGACAATCGTAAATTATGTAGTCACATTCTAAGTGTTCTGCCAATAAAACACAATCTTTGGTTAGCTTTCCCTACGACATTCTCTATGTGTTCTTCCCAGTTTAAGTTGTTTGTAATTTTAATTCCTAGGTATTTACTTGAATTTACGGCCTTCATATTTGACAGATTTATCGTGTAACCGAAGTTTAACGGATTCCTTTTAGCACTCATATGAATGATCTCAGGCGTTTCGTTAATTAGGGCAATTGCCAATTTTCGCACCATACAGATATCCTTTCTAAATAGTTTTGCAATTTGTTTTGATCTTCTAATTACTTTACTAGTCCTTAAATGACAGCGTCATCTGCAAACAACCTAAAAGGGCTCCTCAGATTGTCTCCTAAATCGTTTATATAGCTAAGGAACACCAAAGGACCTATGACACTACCTTGGGGAACGCCAGAAATCATTTCTGTTTTACTCGACGACTTTTCGTCACGGTTCTAGGCGCTTCAGTCCGGAACCGCGCGACTGCTACGGTCGCAGGTTCGAATCCTGCCTCGGGCATGGCTGTGTGTGATGGCCTTAGGTTAGTTAGGTTTAAGTAGTTCTGAGTTCTAGGGGACTGATGACCTCAGATGTTAAGTCCCATAGTGCTCAGAGACATTTGAACCATTTGAACCTTCGGTCAGTTACTACGAACTGTAAGCTCTCTTACAGGAAATCACGAATCCAGTCACAGGACTGAGAGGGTATCCCATAAGCACGCAATTTCACTACAGGCCGCTTGTGTGGTACAGCGACAAACGCGTTCCGGAAATCCATAAATACGGAATCTATTTCAAATTCCTCTTCAATAGCACTCAACACTTCGTGCGAGTAAAGAGCTAGTTCTGTTTCACAAGAACGATGTTTTCTAAATCCTTGTTGACTTCATCTACATCTACGTGATTACTTAGCTATTCAAAATTAGGTGCCTGGCAGACTGTTCAATGAACCACCTTCAAGGTGTCTCTCTACCGTTCCACTCTCGAACGGCGTGCGGGTAAAACGAGCACTTAAATTTTTCTGTGCGAGACCTGATTTCTCTTATTTTACCGTGATGATCATTTCTCCCTATGTAGGTGGGTGCCAACAGAATGTTTTCGCAATCGAAGGGGAAAACTAATGATTGAAATTTCATGAGAAGATCCCGTCGCAACGATAAACGCCTTTGTTTTAATGACGGCCGCTCCAATTCACGTATCATGACTGTGGCACTATCTCACCTAATTCGCGATAATACAAAACGAGCAGCCCTTCTTTGAACTTTTTCGATTTCATCAGTCAATCCCACCTGATGCGGATCACACCGCACAAAATGTTCAAATGTGTGTGAAATCTTATGGTCATCATTCCCTCAGCTTACAAACTACTTAACCTAAATCATCCTAAGGACAAACACACACACCCATGCCCAAAGGAGGACTCGAACCTCCGCCGGGACCAGCCGCGCAGTCCACGACTGCAGCGCCTTAGACCGCTCGGCTAATCCTGGGCGGCTCTCCCACCGCCCAGCAGTACTCCAGAATAGGGCGAACAAGTGTAGTGTAAGCAGTCTCTTTAGTAGATCTATTGCACCTTCTAAGTGTTCAGCCAATGAGTCGCAGTATTTGGTTTGCTCTACCCACAACATTATCTATGTGATCGTTCCAATTTAGGTTATTTGTAATTGTAATCCCTAAGCACTTGGTTGAATTTACAGCCTTCAGATTTGTGTGACTTATCGCGTAATCGAAATTTAGCGGATTTCTTTTAGTACTCATGTGAATAACTTAACACTTTTCTTCATTCAGGATCAATTGCCACTAGTTGTGTTTCACAATAACGATGTTTTCTAAATCCGTCTTGACTTCATCTACATCTACGTGATTACTTTGCTATTCAAAATTAGGTGCCTGGCAGAGGGTTCAATCTGCACCATGCAGATATCATATCTAAATCATTTCGTAATTCGTTTTGGTCATTTGATGACTTTACAAGACTGTAAATGACAGGGTCATCTGCAAATAATCTAAGAGGGATACTCAGATTGTCTCTTATGTCGGTAATATAGATCAGGAACAATAGAGGGCCCATAACACTTCCTTGGAGAACGCCGGATATTACTCCTGTTTTACTCGATGACATTCCGTCGACGACTTTGTGTCAATAGACCATTTTATTCGAGATAATTCATAATGTTCGGAAAAATTTGATTTGTGGTAAGGTTCTATGGGACCAAACTGCTGAGGTCATCGGTCCCTAGGTTTACACACTAATTAATATATCTTAAACTAACTTACGCTAAGGACACACAAACACGCACACACTATATATTCCAAAATCATAATGCATATCGACGTTAATGATATGAACCTGTAATTTAATGGATTACTCCCACTAACTTTCTTGAATATTGGTATGACCTGTGTAACTTTCTAGTCTCTGGGTACGGATATTTCGTCGAGCTAAAAGTTTATATGATCGTTAAGCATGGAGGAATTGTATCGGCATACTCTGAAAGAAACCCAACTGGTGTACAATCTGGAACGAAAGACTTGCATTTGTTAAGTGATTTAAGTTGCTTCACTACTCCGAGGATATCTACTTCTACGTTACTCATGTTAGCAGATGTACTTGATTCGAATTCTGGAATTCTTACTTCGTCTTCTTTGGTGAAGGAGTTTCGGAAGGCTGTGTTTAGTAACTCTTTTTTGGCAGCACTGTCTTCTATAGTATCTCCATAGCTATCGCACAAAGAAGACATTGATTGTGTCTTGTCACTAGAATACTTCACATACAACATGAATCTGTTTGGCTTTTCTGCAAGATTTCGAGACAACGTTTCGTTGTGGAAACTATTATAAGCATCTCGCATTGTAGTCCGCGCTAAATTTCGAGTTTCTGTAAAAGGTCGCCAATCTAGGAGATTTACAGTCCGTTTGAATTTGGCATGATTTTTTCGTTGCTTCTACATCAATGTTCTAACGCGTTTTGTGTACCAAGGAGGGTCAGCTCCGTCGTTTGTTAATTAATTTGGTATAAATCTCTCAACTGTTGCCGATACTGTTTCTTTACATTCAATCCACAACTGGTCTACACTCACATTGTAAATTTAGAAGGAGTGGAGATTATCTCTCAGGAAGGCGTCACGTGAAGTTCTTCTGCTTCTTTGAATAGGTATATTTTTCGTTTATTTTTGGAGGATTTGGGGGTTACAATATTCAGTCTCGCTACGAGAACCCTGTGTTCACTAATCCCTATATCCGTTTTGATGCTCGTTATTAGCTCAGAATTATTTGTTGTTAAAAAGTCAAGTGTGTTTTCACAACCGTTTACTATTCGCGTGGGTTGAAGAACTAACTGCTCAAAATAATTTTCAGAGAATGAGCTCAGCACAATGAGTGGCGCCCGGATTGAGGAGCCAATGTAAGAGAGGCTTCCAATAACAAACGCAACACATTTTTTCTAAAAGCATGTTGATTTTATTCAAGATTCGAATGCACCATATTACTCTCCACTCTTTAAGCTAGAAAGTCCTACTTTTCAACAAAATCTCCGTTCAATGCGACGACCTTACACCACCTCACTGGGAGAGCCCGTGTGCCCACGTGATACTGGTCGACGCCGGAGGCAACGTCTTTCTGCGTGAATAACCTCCCAATCATCATCGAATTACTGCATCCTTTTATTGGGCCAAACAGATGTAGATCGAAAGTTGCGAGAGCCGGGCTTTAGGGTGGATGAGGAAGAAGAGTCCAATGAAGTTTTGTGAGCTTCTCTCGGGTGCGCTGGCTTGTATGAGGCTTTGCGTTGTCATGGAGAAGTAGTAGTTCGTTTGCATTTTTGTGGCGACGTACAGTTCTAACATTGCAGGATCAACAGCTGTGTGCAGCTGGCCGGCACGAGGGAGATTGGGAAAGTTTTCGCGACCTTTTTGCTATAATGACAGTCGCCTCGCGGAACGAATCACCGTGATTTTGGTCACTGCTAGGTCTCCGTAGACATTCTGCTAGCACCTGCGACTATCTGCGATGCTATGGTTATCCGCCAGAGAAACCCAGTGACAGCTCTCTGCTTGTAACGCACCTGCGTTACAGACGCCATTTTGAAGGCTACGTATATCGCCTCTACCTATCGGAACTTCATGAAACTATGGGGTCTGAAGTGGGACTGTTCGACGATGTCCCACAACGAAATTGGCTGAGAAAAAAGATGTGCTGCATTTCTCCTGAACGCCTCTCTTACAAAAACCTCTCGTATGCGAGGCCGCAAGTTCAGGCTTTAGCAAAGCTCATTTGAAAGTACTGTGTTAACATTTACGACAGGAAAAATTACAGTGATTATCCCGAGTATTATGACCATCAACCCACTAGCGATATAAACTCGTCCGCACGGTGCATGTAGTATTAGTAAGCGTGCTGTCCGTGTGTAGAATGGGGATGGCGCGCAGGCTGAGTCTGACCGAGGGCAGATTTTGATGGCCCGGAGGCTCGGCACGAGCATTTCACAAACTGCACGACATGTCGGGCATTCTAGAAGAGCTGTGGTGAGTGTCTCCAACACGTGCTGAAACCAAGATAAAACCACGTCTAGACGTCGTAGGTTTGGGCGGCTTCCCCTCCTTACAGATGTCGGACATCGTAGCCTGGGCAGACTGGTAAAACAGGACAGGCAGCGATCTGTGGAGAAATTAACATCAGACTTTTATGCCAGGCAGAGTACATGTGTGTCTGAACACACAGTGCACAGAATACTTCTAACGATGGGCCTTCTCAGCCGACGACCCTCTCATGTGCCAATGTGGGCACGTGAACATCGACACTGGACCTTGGCACAACAGTGGAATGTTGAACGGTCTGATGAATCCCGATACGTTACTCATAATGCCGATGGGAGGGCGCGAATCCATCGTATTCCAGGGGAACAGCTCCTTGACACCTGTACTGAGGGAGGGAGACAAGCTGGCGGCGGCTCCATTATCAAAAAATATTCAAATGTGCTTGAAATCTTATGGGACTTAACTGCTAAGGTCATCAGTCCCTAAGCTTACACACTACTTAACCTAAATTATCCTAAGGACAAACACACACAACCATGCGCGAGGGAGGACTCGAACCTCCACCGGGACCAGCCGCACAGTCCATGATTGCAGCGCCTTAGACCGCTTGGCTAATCCCGCGCGGTGGCTCCATTATCCTCAGGGAACATTCACGTGGGTATCCATGGGCCCAATGGAGCTCGTGCAAGGCACCATGACGGCTATGGAGTATCGTACATTGGTTTCAGACAACGCACTTACCATCATGACGATCATGTTTTCCGATGGCAGTGGCATTATTCGACAAGATAATGCTCCATGTCACAAGACCAGGAGTGTGATGGAGTGGATCGAGGAACACAGTGGTGAGTTGATGCGTTGGCCCCCTAACTCGCCAGGTCAGAAGACGATCGAACACATCTGGAATGTGGCTGAACGTGGCCTCAGAGCTCATCAACCCTCTCCACGGAATTTACGGTAATTATGTGACTTGTGTGTGTAGATGTGGTGCGAACTCTCTCCACCGGCCTACCAAAGCGTCATTGCTTCAATGCGATGACGCGTCGCCTCCATTATCCGACGCTATGATGGACATACCGATTGTTATGTAGATGGTCATGATGTTCTGGCTGATCAGTGTATTAGGTGCTAGTGGTTCACAGAAAATTAATGTCCAGGGGGTGCAGAGATCAAGCATCTATAGGATGTATGCACTGCGTTTCACAAAATGGACATCGAAGACTTCACAAGAAATATTCAGAATAAACCATTAACTTACTCCATAAACACCGAATGAAAAATGGCGCCAAAGTCATCACAAAGGCTCGCATTATCAAGGTCGAAGGCAAACTCCTTGGAAGTGCAGGACGTTCAGCTAGGTATCAACTGTTAAAGAATGCTTACAGAATCATTCTGGAGGAAAGGGAACTTATGGAATGTGATGGCATGCAACCGAATGCGAAACACTTTGTCTTGGGGCTTATCGTGAAACTGGCTATTCTTTAAGGCATAGCTGCAAATAGTTTGACAATATCCATTATAGGCTAGGAAAGAACAAACATCCTGAGAATAAATCTGTCCAGCGGTTCCAGGTGGTGTGAACTTCAGTGTCACACACAATTCAGGAGGGATAGTTTACAGGAGTATGATTTTTATACGCATACCAGGAATCAAGCTGTGCTCAAACCACAGTTGTAGTTCTCTTATTATCATTTTCCCACTCTTGCTGGCGGTGATATAAATATTCCCTTCTGTCCTCCCAAGACGACTCAAATAAAAAAGAATCGTAGAGGGCAGATCACCTTTAGCTTCTCGCAGCAATCTGATGTGCATAACTTCACTGTCATGAACATCCTGTAACTTGTATCGAGCTTCCTTGAAACGGGTGAACACCAGTTTTTGTAACAAGTGCACCTTGTCCTCCTCCAAGATCGCTAGTTTTCTTATTCACTACGACCATATTGCTGCGGAATTATTCTAAATCTGTCCATAATTTTTTTTATATGCTAGGGATGATCTTCCATGTACGTAATTATGTTTGGTACCCGCTCCTTGGAAAGGAGCATTTGTCTCTCCCTGTCCGACATGAATGATGAACGACATGGCTCGACACCTGTTTCAATATCGCTTTCACTTGCAAAGCTCTTATCGTCGCCGTTGTATTTCTCATGTATATTTGCCTCACACTCGATCGTAAACGACATCACACATTCCACTGACTCATGTTACAGAAACGCTAGGATTTCATCTGGCACTTTTTTCTCACTTTGCAAAATTCTTTGGGTTCCTTTCTGACAGAATTTCAACATTGGAAACTGTTATTGTAGATATAATACAATGTTTGTCTTGTTTATCGTTGCCATTGCCCTGCTTTGTATTAACATCACCAAGCAGTTCAACTACGCTCGTAGCCTCAAGCTGTGTTCACCATTAGACACGTACACTCCCGCCCCCAGTAGCTATTAGCAGCCAGTACTGTGGTTGCATGGTAGACAATACGTGGGGCGTCGAATGCCGTAAACATCATTGGCCTTTTGCGACTTCGCACTCAGGAGGTTCCTTGTAAGTATCCACTTCGACTTTTGGTCGCCGAGTAACTCACTTCCCGATCGACATTGTCTCTTACACTTGTAAACCAAAACGTGCCAATATTTAATGACGAAGTTCACACACTTTCTTAAGTGTAGAATAATTAACGAAACTTATATCGAATAACCACATTTCAGTTTTAGCTATGGTTAGGAAAACTAAATCGTTGCATTTTATATTCCGTATTTATCATTTCATCTGTGTCACACGTTCTATTCCATTTTTATTATACGCAACTAACGTACGCAGTAAACTGTTTCATTCTTTTCAAATAACAAAGTCATGTCGACCTTGTTTTCTAAGAGTTACATACATCGTCTTTTTGAAAACGTATTTATTCTCTATTACAATATTTCTACATTCGTCTCTCTTCTTCTATCTGAGTGACATTCTTAACGAAAGACTGATAGTACCACGGTATTCTAGTTCGTTATTGGAAAATTTACCTTACCTTGACTAGAGAAATTCTCTCGTGATATAGAAGTGTCAGTGGTCTTACATTACCGCAGGTACGTGAAGTAGAATGTCATTCTTTTACGTTTAAAGGGTTACATTTTCAGTCCACTTCCAAGTCATAGTATTCGTAGTCATCTTCTCGGTTCCGGGAAAAACGAGCTTTTGCTTGTTTCTGAGATGTAATTAAGTGCCTTCTCAAAACGACTGTCATTTCACAAAGTAAACAGAAAGCGAAGAGAATACTGCAGATAAAGCTTATCGTTTCCCAGCTTGTGGGATGAGTAACAGCGCTTACTCCATGTAATTAGCTTGTCGCAGTTGATAACCGTTCTGTCCTTTAAGAGACTGTGCTTACTTCTGAGGCTGCACAGTCGGTTTTGGTAGAAAATCTGTGCGAATGTTTCCAGTATGTGTGAGTGAAGTCGACACGAGGTGTGCATAAAACTTTTGTTTATTTAGTTTCAAAGACACAACACATGTATTGCTTCTTTGGCGAACAAAAGTCACTATCTTTATAACCCTGATTCCCCGATAAAATGAAGAATTTACACTTTCTTTAAATTTCCTTATTTCCTTATTATAAGGATTAATTATGGCAGCTTAGGTATTTCGATCAATGGATGGATTTTTCTTCGCTTGGACGTGACTTAACTCCAGTAGGACCTTAAAGAGAGTAAAAGACCACTGACACGAAAACTGACGAACGATCATACACAACGCCTAATGGAAAATCACTGCCAAGAACAAATTAATACATTAACACCGAGAATAATGACGCCATAATTTAGTCATACTTCATATATACTAATCTATGAATTACGAATATCTTTAATCTTTAACTCTCACTGAATACGAGATATTGACGGCAGTCCCAGTTTCATTGAAAGATTTGCTCTTTCCTAAAGCGTATGAAAGCAGTTAAGTTATAGAAGTTCTGAGGGCAATCATACGTCCTTTCTAAAATGGCTCGACGACATAAATTAATTACACATAGCCCTTTCTTGTTAGTACATGCTGAATCATAAACATATTTTAAACAATAGTAAGTCATTGCTATCATTGAAATTTGAAGACCATACCACGTTCAGTTCGTTCTCTAATAACATGGATACTATTCCAAGCCACCCTTAAAACATTTCTGCCTGCCGCACTTGCCTCTACGCAAATCGGATGGAAACTATTGTTTTTAGGTGTACAATCGTTGTAATAGGCTCCATCGTAGAGGAGGACACCAAGGTGCAGTAAGGAACCGCAGTCTCTGCTGTCTAGTTCTCACGGATAGTTACCAATTTGAATTTGAACAGCTTGCCACGATATGCTGCCACACATGCATAACCATCTGTGGTAAAATGGCACGCTATAGCTTTTTTTAATAGTACTTGATCTCCTAGAGTTTTTAGAGACAATATTCGATTACACAAAGTCGGACACAAGTAAAATAAACATTCACCTTCTTGCTGAACTTATTTGCAAGTGACAAAACATTTGTAACTATTGCAACAACGTGAAACAATAATTTTGTCATGTCACTTTCCATACTTCAAACTCTATACTATTCAGAGTCTGTATTAATCGTAGATGAGACAATACAACAGTTTCCATCAGTGGAAAATTGTTGTTTTAACTGGAACAGTTTTTAGCGCAAACGCTTATTTCTCGTCTTCGTAGTTTTACTTCAGTCCACCAGCGAATATCTTGGCCCTGGTTGGATCAGTTAAAGATGACTTAGAACTGAAAAAAGCTGGCGTTTACAAAATTACCTGTGTTAGTGGTGCGGCATAGATAGGCCAGTACTCAGGTACTAGGTCAGAGCTTCAGTTTAAAACATACTTATTTTGAAAATAAAATTTTGCATTGGTCTTTTCGTAACCTGACATGTATTGGCAAATAAGATGGGCCTCCAGGAATGTAAATACATAAATCAACAAATCAAAGATTTTAATGAATACAAGAAAGTTTTAAATCTTTCAATTCGTTTTCTGTTTTACAAATTCATTTCGACACCAGCGCTCCTGATTTAAACATTATCTACTTAATTACTCCGTAATTCAAAATTAAGTGTTTGGAAGAGGATTCACACAACCACTTTCAAACTGTTTCTGTACCATTCCACTCATTAACAGTAGATAGCAAGAACGTAGACCTACAACTTTCCATGCGAGCTCTAATTTCACTTATGTTATACCAATGGTCATTTCTCCCTACGCGTTTAATAGCCAACACAATGTTTTGGTATTTGAAGGAAAAACTTGTAGGCTGTAATATTGTGAAGAGATCCAGCAAGGGAATACTGCCTTGTTTTATTAAGGTTGCCACCACAACTCGCTTTCCAAATTCGCCCGTAAAACACCCTTCTCTATTTCTTGATAATACAGAACGAGCCCTTCACTAGAAGAGGACGGAAAAGACAATTTCTTTAGTACATGTGTTACATCTTCGAAGTATTTCGTCAGAGGAAAGGACGTCTAGTTTGCTTTCCCGGCAAGATTTTCTAGGTGATATCGACAACTGGAGTAGTTCATAATTGTAATCCCTTGGTATTAAGGTCAATCGACAGCCATTAAGGCTATGCAATTTATAGAGTTACCAAATATAGCTGATTTGTTTAGTATTTATGTACAGGACGTCACACTTTTTACTGGTAAGGGTCATTATCCACGTGTTGCACAACGCAAATATCTGGTCTAAATCTTTATCATATGACATGGAGATACATCTCGTATAACACGATTCTTTATCTCTTACTTCCAAACAAAAGCCGTCTAAATCACTGATCTGATATGAGATATTCAAAATGGAGACTATCAATATTGTCAATCGACATCAAGTCATGCACAGCACACGTTCAGTCTCTATATAAGTCAGACATAGGCTGCACATCCCTAGCTAAAGTATCATTCTTATTAATTAAAATAAGTCCTTGTGCCGGAAACTGGGTATATGACTCAAAATATTTTCACCTCATTCGCAGATTGAGAGCATTTAACTACTTGAAAATTCGGTTTCTAAAATCCATCTGAAACCTTATACTATAGTGCTCTGGTGTAGTAGTTTCGGTGAAATTCCGTCTTGGTGCCTATCCCTTCCAAAACCTATAATCTCAAGGTGACTAAAATCTGGAACAGAGTGTCAACAAGTGTTAGAACATTTGGTTTAGTTTATCACAGGGAAAGCAACAAGCGAAAATTATAACTGATATAATGAAGATATGAAAAAATCATTCGTACGAATAGAAACACTATGTCGTATGTAGTATTCGTTATATTAAGCTATATCCTAACCAAAATTTTATTTATGGAAAAGTGGACAGAGAACCTAAGAGTTTTACGGTGAGAAGCAAAGAATCGGGTGTTAATAGAGTGGTTGTTATGAGTCAATAAATGTAAATGACGGAGATCTCTTAGAACTTTATCACATAACCCCTACAATTCCCTCCACTCACTTTAATTATATTAAGGATTCCGTTTAACCGAGTGTATTCTTATGAGTGTACTGTACAAAATGTGTGTGTGTGTTTTTTTAACTGAAAAAGTTTAGATTTGTTGGATGAAATTAGATGAGGACATTGACAAGTAAATCAAATAGATTCAGTTTTACTGTTCATATCAGACAGACAAAGTCTTGATCTCTGGAAAAATAAAGCAACTTAAGTAACTAACTACATTTCATTGTATATGGTAATATAAGTGCATTGTAAGGGCACGGAATGTTTCAATCTAGACATTAAAAGCCAGTAAAGAAGCAAAGAATCATAACAGTGATATAGTGATTATGTGTCAATCGTTGCACTAATTAGTTACGTGAGTGAGCATTTTTAAAAGCAGTTAAGAAGAGAATGTAAGAAAAATAATGTTGAAGGCCATCGTAATACTTGCTGTTCTCAAGATGACATTAAAGTTAAAGAGTAAAATAGTTGTATGACTTAGATAAAAGGTACAGTGTAAGAAACCGCATTAAAATAATGTGTAATGAGATATTTCCGTTCTTTTGCTATTTCAGTGTGTCCTAGATAAATATAATGAGAGTAGTGAATCAGAGAGGGATGTTTGAAAATGATACTCTGTACAACATGCATCCACAAAGTAATGATCTAACACATGCTAGTGTACTTCTCACAACGTCGGTGGGTGAGCATACAGTTACAAATGCAAATTACGAACAAGAATATATCGAAAATAAATACTGCTATATTTTATTGCACTCCATCTCTTACCATCTACAAAATCTAAAGCACACCCAGTAATCACTGAAACTTGTAACCTAATATTAAATATAGATTGTAAAACAGTATCTTGATCACAATGCGGGGACTGAGTGTTTGTGTTGTCCTAATCGTTTCATCATCATCATCATCATCATTCGTTACAGTGGCTAGATTGGACTCTGTAAAACTGGACTGTGTAAAAATTGGGACTTTGTACGGGTTCCGATGAGCTCGAAGTTCAGCGCCCCGCAAGCCAAACATCATCATCATCTTGAACACAGCGGGTGAGGTACAAAATGAAACTGTTTCCACTGATAAGAAATAAATTCTTACTTTGAAATAAAAGAAAACATCACGAAGCAAATAGGAAGGACAAGTGTCAGCTCGCGACAAAGCATATAACATTCCTTTGGTTTCTAACCTTCACATACACGGTTAATGACACATCTTAACAGCAATCGATGTCTAGATAAAATCTGAATAATTGAACAACTAATACTTTTTAGCAGTTATCATCGAACAAATAATCCTTCACATGGAAGCATTACCTACTTACTTTTGCTGCTGATTAAAGCAGTCATACGTGGTGTCTCATATTCCGATTCATTAATGGATACACAGGTGATTTTTTTTAAAAACTCTGCCGAAGACATAACAGCTAAACGACAGGAACCCACTAATTAGTGTTCTATACTTAGCAACAAAGCCGATATGCAGAATTCTTGGGATTTACAAATCTGAATATTTCGTGAAAATACATTTACTGCTGATTTCTTGGTCATCCTAACAGCAGGTTCTTGAGTAATGAATGATTTCCATAGCACAATACCTGTTATTTCGGCGAACTAACAAGCGGAACCTGCTACAAGTCACTCTCTGCTGGAAGAAGGGTGATTATAAAGGGATACTTGTATTGTTTTAGGTTCCAAGGCCTAACAGTTTCCGTTAAAATGATGGTCAAAGGTCTGACGCAACTTTATTTGCTAGCACTTGCTGCATTAATCCAAGCGAAATGGTGGCGTAGTGGTTGAGAGTACAGATTTGAAAATTTTCACTCCGTGCTGAAATTCGCATTTTGTTTTTTCTTTCGTTATAGCGCTAGTATGTGACGGCAATGACATAAAGTTTTTGTGGAATCGAGAATTTCATGGGGATTAATGTCCCTAGAAACACGCCCTTCAAATCTTATTAAAGATAGAACTTATTATCATACACTTTATATAACCTCGCATAATTAATAGGAATCGAAAATTTAAAAAATTAAATTCTAGAATATCAATTTTCGCTCCACTTTTTTACTTTTATAGTTCAAGAGAGCCAACGCATTCCCCATTGTGAACTATATCATAAAAGCACGCAAAGCATAAATATCGAAACACCACTAGCAGTGGGTGAAGGCACATATGCCGTAGTCATATTTTTTAGTTTGAATATCATCGGGAAACGCAGCTTCGTTAACATTCCTATGTAGCACGCAATCTGGCGATAATTTCATTGCAAGCCAAGTATATGAAAGCATTATCTCGAAAACTGGAGCCTGCAATTGGTTATGGATTCAGCTGTTTATTTTATTAATTACATTGCTTTTACTTCTGATTTCCGTTTTCTCTGCGGTGAGAATAGGCACTTCTGTAATGGACGAATATAATTCTTCACCTGTCTCGTGTGTGATGCACGGGGTAGCCGCGCCGCGTGATATGGGGCCCCTTGCCACGGTTCGCGTGGCTCCCCCCGTCGGAGGTTCGAGTCCCTCCTCGGGCATGGGTGTGCGTGTTGTCCTTAGGGTAAGTTAGTTTAAGTTAGATTAAGCAGTGGGTAAGCCTAGGGACCGATGACATCAGCAGTTTGGTCCCATAGGAACTTGTCACAAAAATCCATCATCTGTCTCGTGACGCTGTTCGGTTGACAGAACGGCACACACTGTGGCGGAATTACCTTTAACGAACATGTCAATATTGCTATTTCATCGACAACCAGATCATCGTGTAGGGGGGACAGCTTTGCACATCCCAGGAGCAACGATGTACTTACAAGTGTTCATTTTTACGTAGGTCACAAAATTTTATCCGGAAGCTAATGACAGGTATCTTTTACGAGCTTTGCAGAAATTGAGATTGCTGCGTGCACATTACGATGTCGTTCCATTGACTGGTTTACGTTTAGTTGTAATCGAGAACTACTTCACTTACTTTTTGGAGAGAAACGAAAACTGTGAATAATAGTTTTTCAGAAAGCTTTAATCCGTACTGGGTAGTCTCTAGTAAAACAATGTTATCGTTTTGATGTGAGGAAGTTCCAGAAAGAGCCGTTTCAACAAAAATAATTCTATCGTCAGCCTTTGAACAAACTTTGGCGACCTTGCATAAATATGGAGCCGTTTCTGTACATTATTAACTCGTGGAGTGTACAAAGTTGTTCCTGCAGATACGACGGCTTGGCGGTCGATGAAACTGGAATACCGGCCTGTTCATTAAAATCTTTAAAAGCAATTCGACTCAAGTGTATGCCGTTCTGTAAACCCTACGACGTATACTTGCACTGGCAGATGAAGAGCTACATTTGACCGGTACAGATGTGCTGTATTCTCGTCGCACAGCGAACGGAAATCACAAGTAGAAGGCGTGCAGTTAATTAAATATAGGCTGCATCTATAATCAACTGCAGCCTCTATCTTTCGATAAAATCCTTTGATAAGCATGGTTTGAAGCGAAATTAGTAACGTAGCTGCTTTTCCTTATAATATTCACATTACAGGTTATGACTATGGTATATGTGCCATCGCATGTTGCTGGTGGTGCCTCAGCTTTTGTGCTTAGAATGTTTTTATTACAGATATCAGTCTGGGGAATACACCCATTCTCTAGAATTATAAAAGTAAAGCCAAACACTGATGCACTATAATGTATATGTTCTTAATTTGTAATTACTGTTAATTTTGTAAGATCATATAAACTCTTCAATAAGATTTGAAATGATTGCCAATAATCCCTTTAAATTCCTGGATATCACGAATATACTGATATCATTGATGTCTTATTATTCCACGACAAGGAAAGAAGAAAAATATCAAAATAATAGTGGATATCAACACGCTACGCAAATTATTCGAAACTGTTTTCCTCGTCACATAGCTACCAACTCGCTTCCAGGTATAACACTTCCATTGACAATCAATGCAGTAACATCACAACTTTGATCTTCATTTCTTCGGAAGTTACTAAATGTTGGCACCTAAAACAAAATTGCTGTCTTTTTATTTCCACCTATCTTTCACCAAGCAAAGTTTCGGCTATGTAAGAGAGTGACCTGTTATGGAATCCTCGTTGTGGGTGTGTATGAAGAGATGGTGCAGGCAAAAATGAAGACATTATGCACATCTACATCTCGTCGGTAAAGCGTTGAAAAAAAAAAAAGGCTGGTTTGAAAAGTTCTCGATATCACCAGAGAGGTCAGCCCTAGCGGAACGAGTTGTTCACGTGATATTCATTGGACTGTTGCCTGTAAACACGTGCCACGTCAGTGCTCCTGGAAAAGAGCTGTGACGGAGACGTGGCTCTATTGTGATTTGCGAAGATGGAAAAAATCGAGATTCGAGCAGTGATTAAATACACTGTATTAATACACTGTAATAAATAAATTAAAAGAAAGGGATAAAAGCAAAGGACATTCATGCCGTTTTCCAGAATGCACTGGGGGACGCTGCTCCTACATATTCAGTTGTTACCAAGTGGGCAAACGAATTTAAATTTGATCGGGAGTGCTTGGATGATGATCAGCGCAGTGATCGCCCAACATGTGCCACTACTCCAGAAATCATTGCAAAAGTGCATAAAACGGTCTTGGACGATCGCCGATTGAAAGTGCATGAAATGGGTCACAATCGCCAGATGTCATCCTGAAAGGGTATGTCACAATTTAGCTGGAGAATTAGAAATTAAAAAATTACATGCGGGATGGCTGCCGCGACTCTTGACGCTGGGTCTAAAAAGCATGAGAATGGACATATCGGAACAATGTTTGGCCCGTTTTAAGAAAAACGGACAAGACTTTTTGCTCCGGTGTGTGACCACAGATGAAACTTGGGTGCACTACTATACCCCCGAGACAAAACATCAGTCAGCAGAGTGGAAACTTGCTGATTCTCCGCCACCAAAGAAAGCAAAGACAATTACTTCGGCGGGAAAGGTCATGGCATCAGTGTTCTGGGATGCGAAGAGGATTCTGTTTGTAGATGGGCAAAGGATTACTGGAGAATACTATGCTAACCTTCTGAACAAATTGCAACGAAAGATACGCGAAAAAAGGCCAGGTTTAGCAAGGAAGAAAGTCATCTTCCATCAACACAATACGCGCCCGCACACATGTGCCGTTGCTATGGCAAATTACACGAACTAAGTTATGAATTGTTGCCAGACCAGCCTTATTCACCTGATATGGTTCCGTCAGACTTCCATCTCTCTCAAACCTGAAAATTTTTCTGGGTGGTCAAAGATTCACTTCAAACGAAGAATTGTTAGCCGGAGTTGATAACTATCTTGCAGACCTGAAGGAAACTGATATCGAGATGGAATCAAGGCACTGGAACACTGTTGGACCAAGTGCATTAATCTACAAGTAGACTATATTGAAAAATGAAAAAGTTTCAGTGTCGTAAGTACTTTTTTTCTATCCCGTTCCGAGAACTTCTCAAACCACGCTAGTGCATCACTTATACTCAGCTTTAAGACATTACACTTTTATTGTCGCTAGCATTAGAGGTAAGATCGTGTTTGTTAGCACATGTCTCATTTTTTCTTTTCTTCAACAGTAATAGGTCCCACTAAACATGGAGGCAATGGCGAGAAGTTTAATTATATATAATGAATATATTTTGCAAAAAAGAATTGAGTATCTGTTGTTGTTATTGATATACTACTTACAGTGAGTCATTCTAAATGGTTTACTAACGTAGGTGTAGTTTTAATGAAAACACTGCAGTCCTTATGTCAATGTTACGAAGCGATCAGATTTTGTCACATGCATGCTACACGCTCTGTTTTTGTGGAGGAGAAATGGAATCCCAGTCAGACAGCTTCCTGCGATAAGGATTGGCGAGATTGGTCAAAACTCATCGCCGTATAGTTGTGACGGCATTGCTTAATGCAGCACATATATTTTGCTTCTCTATACATAACCAAGTCCCCACACATGCTCCCTCTGATAGGTACCACGTGATATAATCTATGAAACTGTATATGTGCATTAAGGAGATAAAATGTTCTGTAGCTCTTGCAGGTTGAAACAGTAAAAATTGCTATATATCACAAGAAAAATACTAAAATATGTAACCAGTACATTATGGAACGTTACATTCTCACTATAATGTTACAATTACATTTCCTTATGGCTACGAAACGAGGATTCCAATGCTTTCAGTTCCAATGTTGTTTTGGCTACTTTTTTAAGTCTGAGAACTACCCATTTTTGGCTACTTTTCAAAATCACTATCCAAAAACCACACAAAACTCTTACTGTTTTAGGATTCTGTCAGGGTGTCAAACAATGGAACACATATCTAGAGCTACATATACATACATAATCAGCAAACCACAGTACGGTGCGTGGCGGAGAGTACCCCTTACCACAACTAGCCGTTTCCTTTCCTCTTCCACTTGCAGATAGAGCAAGATAACAAAAATTATCTACTGCCTCTGTATCACCTCTAATTTCTTGTGTCTTATCTTCGTGCTTCATACCAGAGATCTACGTTGGCAGCGGGATCTTTCTGCTGTCAGCTTCAAATGCTGGTTCTTTAAATTTTCTCAGTAGTGTTCTTCGAGATGAATGTCTTCTTCCCTCCAGGGATTCCCACTTGAGCTCCCAAAACATATCCGTAATTTTCAATCGACCTGGTGCGGATGTCAAACACTAGGGCTGTACTCAAGAATAGGCCGCACTAGCGCCCTATATGTGTTCTCGTTTACAGAGGAACCACACTTTCATAAAATTCTCCCAATTAACCGAAGTCAACCATTCGCCTTCCCTACCACAATCCTCACATTCTGGTGCAATTTCATGTCGCTTTGCAACGTTACTCTCAGATATTTAAACGACGTGACTGTGCGAAGCAGGACACTGCTAACGCTGTATCTGAAAATTACGGAATTGATTTTCTTACTCATCCGCATTAACTTACATTTTTCTACATTAAGAGCCAGCTGCCATTCATTACACCAGCTAGAAATTTTGTCTATGTCATCTTCTATCAACCAACAGTCGCTTATGTTCGACACCTTTCTCTTCACCACAGCATGATCAGCGAACAACCGCAGATTGCTGTCCACCCTGTCTACTAGATCATTTCATCAACATCATAAGTCGCTATGCTCATTGCTGAGCGTCGTGACTGCAGAAGAGGTAGACCGGAGATCTTCTTGATTCGATCTATCCATTTTCTCGCTGCTCTTCCTCTTGGTCTCGTGCCCTCCATCTTTCCTTGCAAGATTATTTTCCCTAGATTTTCTCATTTATGTATGTAGAAAATAGCAACGGTCCTATCACACTTCCCTGGGGCACTCATGATGTTACCCCGTCTCTAATGAACACTCGCCGTCGAGGACAACATACTGTGTTCTATTACTTAAGAAGTCTTCGACCCAGTCACAGGTGTGGGAGCCTATTCCTTACGCTCGTACCTTCGTAAATAGGCTGCAGTGCGGTACGGTGTAGAATACTTTGCGGAAATCTCGAAATAAGGAACCTGCCTGTTACCCTTCATATACAGTTCGCAGTGTATCCTGTGAGAAAAGAGCAAACTGGAATTCACACGAACGATGCTTTCGTGCTGATTCGTGGACATGAGCTTTTCGGTCTTAGGAACTGTGTTATATTCCCGTACAAAATTTATTCATTTGTGCATTTACACTTAGGCACAGAAAGTAGTTCTTTTTTATGATTGTTTGGTGCTGTATTGAGAGGGGCTAGCTTAATTTTTCAATTGTAATTAAATTCTACATCTGAATAATAGGGTTCTTTTTAAAATCAGCGTTTTGACAGAATCGAAGAATGTTCTGCTCAAGCCATCTGGATAGATGGCCGCGATCCGTTCGTCGGCTTCACGCATCGCTCTCCTTACTCTAGTTGTTGTTATGTGCATTTTTTCCTTTTTTTCTTTTATTGTGGGCCTTTGGCTACGTTTAAATATGAAGTGAAGCTGTCTTTGCTTTCATAGGAGCTTCCTATCATGTCTGTCAAACCACTGAGGGTCTTTTCTGTCCCTCAGAACTTTGATCGGTATAGATTTCTATTTAAAGCGTAATGTACAATGCTCTTGAACGTTGCCCTCAAAATTCAGCGTTGATAGTCCTGGACGAGAAATTTTCATGTTGACCACTCAGGTAATCTGAAAACTATTTTTTGTCGTTATTGCTAATCAGAAAGAGCTTCCTGCCTTTCTTTATTCTTCTACTTAGAATCGTATTCAATGATGCTGTAACGGCCTTATGATCAATGAGTCCTTGTTCTACGCTACCTAGGTCAAAAAGTTCGGTATGGTTGTTACCAGCACATCAAAGATGTTACCTTCACCAATCGGTCCTTTGGTTAACTGCTCAAGGCTATTTTCGGATAAGGTGTTTGGAACAATTTCACATGATTCCCTGGCCCTATTACCAGCCCTGATGTCGTGACTCTCCCAATCTTTATCTGATAAGTTAAAATATGACAAAATGACCAGGAAATTTACGGGGTATATTCACCAAGTTCCCCTCAATGTTCCGCCACTACTGCTTGTGAGACAGGAAGTCCGAAAAGCCACGCAGAGGGCCCCGTGGTTTGAGGAGCCATGTCACGGATTGTGCGGCCCCTCCCGTCGGAGGTTCGAGTCGTTACTCGGAAATGGTTGTGTGTGTTGTTCTTAGCATAAGTTAGTTTAAGTAGTGTGTAAGTCTAGGGACCGATGACCTCAGCAGTTTGGTCCCTTACGAATTCACACACATTTGAACTTTTTTTTTTTTTGTTTTTTGAGTCGGTAAAATCATTCGATTAACATGTTTGATCTACCTTTTAACACTTGTCTCAATCCAAATTATTTCGCATTCTTATCTCTACTAAACTCATTAGATATTATCGTACTTTTTATGGCTGTAAACACGTCTCCACCAACGGCGTTCAACCTACTTTTGCAGTTTACATTCCAGTCACAGATTACAATTTCATTCCTAATGATTTTGTTTACGCCAACTTTCTGTCTCTGGTATTACAGAGGCATTGTTACTGTTTATAAGCGATATTAGTTCCAGGACATTTTCATAGATGATCATGCACTTCATTAGCATTATATTAGCATTTACTTTCTCCGAACTTCTATGATGAATGCTATCATGTCTGGAATCAAAACACACTTTATCAGGCTTGTTGAGAGATTTCTCTATCCTAAAAATTAGCCAATATTTGGTTGCTGAAAGGATCGCAACAATCATTTCGTACCTATATGAAAATTTTATTGTAAACAGTGATTGTATGTCTATTATGACCATGCTAATTTCCTTAATATATTGAGATTAATACCTAATAGTTTTTCTTGTGATCATACCAGTCATGCCTGATTGAAGTGACAGACTATCTACTTTCAATTATTTTTTAATATCATAGAAATACCTAGTTAATGTCTCCACCAGAAAGGCACACAACCATGGAAAATCTTTTACGATTTTTGGTGAGGTAACAACTAGAAAAATTAAAAAATCCAAAATGAAAAATATAAATAATAAGAAAGTTCGTCCGACGGGAGAAAATATTGGTAACACTTTGCCTGGGTCGGTAAGTCTAACTGCTAAGAGGTGGCGGATAGCTCATTCGGAAATTTGTAAGGCTTAGGAAGTTCAATAGTGTTCCTAATCCTAGAGGTTCCGGATGTTAGAATTTGAGTAATTAAGCTGCTTATGCACTTACATGGATTCAGGATATCGCTGATTTGTGTTAGGAGCTGTTGCAGTAAGCTGTGTATTTCTGAGACTGTATAATTCCAGTGGAAGATAACTGATTTATTGATTTGGACTCTGTTTATATTTTGTTTGGCACTCGGTAACGATTCACAGATTGGGAGCTGTGTCTTATTTTGCTACTATACGCCGCTTGTTCTGTGAAATATGCGATGTACCCTAACGTATAAAGCAACGGAACTGAATGTCAGAAAAGTGGAACCATATTACGAGGAGCTGTCCAACCATTTGAAGACTATTGAAGAGATCTGTGACAAGTGATTTTCGTATTTTCGTAATTTGTTTGAAGTAGTGGGACCACATATTGAGAATGCCTGAAGTGGTTGAGCTTTGAATCACCATTTGACTGCAGTATTTAAAGTGGTGGTGTCATGTATGGTTTTTTGTGTTAATTTGATTTCGTTCAAGGGGACATAGTTTCTCGTACTCGATCACACATGTATACGAAGTATGTAAATGATAATTGAGCTCTTATCAATAAAGTGAGAAAAGGATAGTAGAGACTGGAAAAGGAAGTAAAACTTAAAAACTCGTCTTCTAATTTCGTAGTGAGAATACGTTAACGTGTGCTGTGAGAAGCAGAAAATTTTAAGTTGTGTAGATATTTGTCACGTTAGTTGGAAAGTTCTTTATTGATTAAGTATATAGCAATACCACCAAATCTCAAGTACAGTTTGTAGTTATTCTAAAGAGATGTACATTTGCGCAACTGCCTGCGAGTGCGCGTGACGTATTCCAGTGTTTTCAACCAAAGGTATTAATTATTTCTTGTGTTATGTTAAACGAAATCGCGTTAATTAAAAATATGAAACTTGAAAGTTATTAAAAGGGATCACTCTTACTAGGTAGTAACTCGAAACTCGAGATAAAACAATAAAGTTACATGAAATTATCGTTAGTATTTTAGTGATATAGACTTTATATCAGAGACATAATAGTGACATCTGAGAGAGAATGTTTATCATATCTTCGAGTCAAAAAAAGAAGAGAATAATTTTACGCTAAATAACAAGTCTCTAGAAATAATTACGTACAAGAGATATTACAGCAATTTCATCTACATCTACATTATACTCCGCAAGCCACCTAATGGTGTGTGGCGGAGGGTACTTGCGGTACAACTATGTGATCCCTCCAACCCTGTTCCACTCGCGAATAGTGCGTGGGAACAATTTAATCCGAGTTATGCTAACAATGACGTCAATAAATTCTGCAATCAGTAATATTATATCAGAGTAAACCTACGATCCCCTAACAATGTACTGGATTAATTAAACTGCGTTACTTCATGTTTTTGTAGTGTGAAGGAACGACTTTGCATTATTTACCGTGATTTTCTCTTGAGAATGGTTTTGCTATAGGAATTATAAGGGTTCTTGAGAGTCTTTACAAATAATGGAATTGCCATTAATTCAGTAGTTTTGATAGTACGTTATGTAAATGAAGCTGGTGCGTGTACCTTGTGTGTAGGTTTGAAAGTGAGAATACTGGTAACTTGTGTTTACATGTACACCATGGGAGTAACATCGTGTTATTAATGGGGCTTAGGAACAGTAGTTAAAGTCATCTCATTTGAACTAATCTCAGAACGATAGACTTTTTGTTACATTCTGGACAGTGTGAAAGTGGTTGAATACGATTTTGCATCACTTATAGAAATTATTTTAATTTTTCTTTGTATAAAAATGTCATACAAAAGAGTGATGAGTGTCATTCTTGTAATCTGCTAAGTAATAACACTAATTACAGAGATCTACAGCGTAAGCTGGTCTATCTAGCGACATAACGTTCGACACCCAACTGAAAATTAACATTGTCCACAGCCCAGTGCTCGGGGCTCGGAGGGTTGCTGGTGGTCCGGCAGATGTGCTATGGTGTGGCATGCGACGGAATACACGAAGCGGCTGGCACTTCTACCCTGCGGTCGGTGCGAAGATGGGAGAAGAAGAATTTTAACAACGTAATTATGTGAAGTGAGTTACGTTGACATCGATTTTGTGACGGTATCTCTTGTGTGATAGGATCAAAATGTTATCTATTTAATTACTTCTTTTCGATGTATTCTGCAAGAGCTGTATCTTCCAAAAGAGCAGAGTATGATGAGCTTTTCCTAGCAAATAAAAGAGAGATCCAATCCCTGCGAATTGCATTTCATAAATTAACAGTATAGTCTTTGCTACTTAAGTGACATTGATTTGAATTTTTGGTCATGAGCTCCTACCTCAGCAGCAGCGAGATTAAGTCCTTTTACCACTAATTTTCATGTGGGGGAGAGGGGGGGGGGAGGAGCGGAAGGTGGGAGGGAAGGGGGATTTACCAAAGAGGAAGGTGTTAATTAACTTATCGATAAAATTAATTAGTCAATTAATTTGTACAAAAATGTGCTTGTATCGGTGGGGGATTGCCCAGAGGGGTGGGGGAGGTTAAGCGAGAGGGGGAGTGATGGAGGATTATCAGAATGGTGCATTATCCCCAGAGGGTCATAAATCAATCCCCAGGGGAGGTCAGAAATCAATTCACTGAATAATAGTTTTGAAGGAGGGGGAGGGGATGATAAATCAGCCAAGTTTGCCCCTGAATGTAAGCAGCCTTCCTTAACAAAATGCACTGATACTGGCTTAGCCCTACTACTGATATGATGTTATCATAAACCTGCAGAAGTCTAAATGTATAAGGCAGGAAATCAAATGTGTAGGACATATCATAGCTCAGTCTGGAACGCTCCCAGATCCTGGCAAGCTAGACGCAATACGAAATTCTCTGTCAGCTCGTACCAAGCTCTAGCTAAAAGCTTTCATTTGTTGAGTATCCATTATTGGCAAAATCATATCAGATCAACTACTATACAGTGATAACTTGCTAAGCATGCTGTGGAAAAATTGCACTTAGTTCTAGTCAGAAACATGAGACAAAGACTTCATCATAATTAAGAATGTGTTACTCGATGCCAAACTGTTATCATATCCAGACATGAGTAGAGGTTTTTGTCTTACTGTAGATGCTTTCTCTTGTGGCTTGGGTACCTTCTTGTTCCAGGTCAAGAGGGTAGGGGAATCTGAAGGTATTTGCCCGATGAATTTTGCCAGCCACACAATTACCAAGTGCGAGTGGAGGTGTTCTGCATCACAATTAGAAGTCTTAGCAGTGATGTGGGTGTTTAAAAAGTTCGAGCATTACTTATCGGGTAAACATTTGCATGCGTACTGTGACCAACAAGCATTCATTTTTACTGACTTGTAAATTGTAGTATGTGGAGTTAGCATGGTGGTGTTGCTCACTGCAGGAACTCAGCTCTGAAATCAACCACATCAAAGGCGAGCAGAATGTAGTAGCCAATACTGTGTCGCACCTACCGTAGAGGCTAACTGAATTTACTGAGTTGAATGAGAAAACTTCAGATTGTAGAGTCACGCTTAAACACGATAGTACATACAGTCGTTACGACTTAGGGATGTGTTAGAACATGGAAGCAATCGAAAATAACGATCCAAAATGGAAGACCATTAAACAGTAATTACAGACTGGGTATAATGGCTAGTTGAGTGACTATTACGTCATATACCGTGTGGCATAGCTGAATCCGTTTGATTGTCACCTGCAACACTCTTGTGGCACATTGGTACGTCGACGATATTCTACGTCCTGTTTTGTTGCCCTTCGTGGCAAACCATCATGGGGTTACTTATCGGCAAATCCTGGTGTATGTATTCCAGAAGAGTACATGGATGAGTTTATTACCTACACACCATGCATGGGGAAATTATGGAGTGACAAACTGCATTCACAAGATCACGAAGTATTGTTATTTCAACGGCTCGCCCCGTCGGAGGTTCGAGTCCTCCCTCGAGCATGGGTGTTTGTGTCGTCCTTAGTGTAAGTTAGTTTAAGTTAGGTTAAGTAGTGTGTAAGCTTAGGGACCGATGACCTCAGCAGTTTGGTCCCATAAGCCCTTACCACAAATTTCCAAAAAATTATTGCTATTTTCGTAACATTCGAAGACAGGTGGAAAAAGTATTATGCTCTTGCATAATACTTCAGAAGACAAAGCACAATAACCGATCCAGTCTCAGTGAACTTCACCCCATTATCCCTTTCAGACCAAGAGAGTTAATTTCTGTGGAAGCCGCTTGACCGTTTCCCCAGCCACGAGGAATCATCAGGTATGTTATCGTGTTTTGTGATGTATTCATAAAACTTCTAGAGCTATACGCCACGAAATAGGTGATGGAAGCTCCTATTATTAAAATAAATTGCTAATTATAATATACCCCGTGTGGATAAGCCAGAAAATATACTGACCAATAATGCATCAAATTTCACCTGTGAAAAATGGAGAAAATTTCTCAACAATTAATTAATAAAGTACCGATTTGTATCTAGCTTTTATCCAGAATCGAGTCACGTAGCGAGGATGTTTAAGGGGGGACGTACATGAAAATGCGAAAAAATGTCATTTTTTATAATTATTTTCTTTCGTTAACTCAACTCATTGGCAATAATCTCCTGAAATTTCACAATTCAAATCGCAACGTAAGTACCTTAAAAAAATTAAATGCCTAACATATTCGTCCTGCCACGCCCACTAGGTTGAAGAGACTCTTCAGTATTGCTTTTCGTATTACTTACAGAAACATCAAGACGGCTGTGAAATGTATGTAGTATATTCTCTTTGTGTTGTATATCATCTGTGACTGTTGGATATTGTCACTGGAAGCAAAATAAGACGATAATCTTTGTTTACAAAGTCGCGAATACTTATATTTATTTGCGTTGCTTTGCCAACTTCGTCGCTGTATTTTTTATGTTTTTTTTAATAATGCCACAACAAAGAAAAGTTTTCAAAATGATGTGCAAGAAGCGTGTACGTGCTTTATAAAATTGCAGACACGCTAATAATTTTGGTAATGGTACCGAGTTGTCTGACGGGACTATGTGTTATAAACATGTGTACTCTTCTCCCAGCAACTCAAGACAAAAGATATCAAGTGTCAATATTACTGAAAATGGTGACGACTGTGAAAATAACACTGGATATTGGATGAATGAGATTGAGTTGTTGTCTAGTGCAGTGAAATTAGCATGTGTGTGTAAGACATGTGGTCAGACAATCTGGAATTATTCTATGATGGTAACAGAGTGGGCGTGGTGTGTAATGTACGTATTTTACACAATAAAAGGATGACAGCCAAAAACAGTTGCACGATAAAATTTTTTTTATTAAAAATTCTTGACCAAGGTTTCGGTATATATAAATATACCTTCATCAGAAGTAAAACTTCTAAAATTACATCATGCAATGGAGAATAATAAAACAATTATGCCAAAGGCGTCGTCAGTAATTAAGATATCATCTCCATTTGTATAACATGTGTAATGGGCACAGGGTCAAAGCGAACAGTTTAGCACCATTACTTCGCTTATATACCGAAACCTTGGTCAAGAATTTTTAATAAAAAAAAATTTTATCCTGCACCTGTTTTTGGCTGTCATCCTTTTATTGTGAAGAATTTTAACAGTTGCTGCTGCAGCCATGTTTAAAATCTTGTACATATTTTATGCAGGTACTGTGATGCTGACACCTCATTTAAAACATCAAACTCAAATAACTGGTATTATGAAGCGACTACGAGATTTTTATATGGTGTAAGATGCGTTGGTGTAGGAAGAGAAGGAGGAAATATACTCAGCGGAATGATGAATATGACAGCACCATGTGCCAGATTTTCAACGGCAAATACTGAATTGGAGAAGGCACTTTATGAAGTTTGTGAAGAGAATTTATCTGCATCAACAATAGAGGCAGTAAGAGAGAAAGATCCTTTGGATGATGAGGATGGTAATCATGTGAAGACTGATCTGGTTGTTTCATGTGATGGCACATTTATGAAGAGAGGCCATACATCCCTATACGGCATTTCAAGTATGATAAGTGTTGATGTAGGTAAAGTACTTGATGTGCAAGTAATGAGCAAGTACTGTCAAAATTGTCCTATTACCAGAAATATGAAAACAGAAGATTTGATGAAGAATCACAGCGGCAGAATAAACCAATGTGGATCAAGTGGCTCGATGGAAGGTGCTGGAATGAAATAATTTTAACAGATCTGTTTCTAAACATGGAGTCAGATACGTAAAGTATCTTGGTGATGGTGACTCCAGTATATTCAAGGTAGTAAGTGACAGCGAACCACATGGTGAAGAATGTATTATTGAAAAGACTGAATGTGTAGGTCACGTCCAGAATGGCATGGGCTCAAGATTGCGAAAAGTTGTGGATGACATGAAGGGTAAGAAGTTGGAAAACGCAAAGGGTCTATGTGGAAAGAACAGGTTAACGAAGAAGATGATAGATAACTTTCAAGTGTATTATGGGAAGAATATAAAGGATAACCTATCAAGTGTTGACGACATGCGCGAGTCTGTTTGGGCAACATATTTTCATATATTATCCACAGATGAACAGTCCATACACAATCTTTGTCCAATTAGTTGCTGCCGCTACAAAGATGCTCAGAGGGATGGAATCCTTATACACATATGGAAAGTCTTTCTAAACCTATTCTCAACGTCATTAAGCCAACATTAATGTTTCTATCCAACCCCGATCTTCTCAAGAAATGTGTTCATGGCAAAACGCAGAATCCTAATGAGTCCCTAAATGTCCTCATATGAAAACGTTGCCCCAAAACTACATTTTGCTCATCCAAGATAATTAAAATTGCAATTTATGACGCATTTATTTTTTTTAATGCTGGGAACTCAGAGAGTATGAAGGTCTTGCAGCCCGGAGTTTTCACTCCCGACATCTTGAAGGGGACAGACACTCTACGTATACTTGCAGCCGATAAATACATTGAAGACCTTGCAAAACTGACAAGACAGAAAAGAAGAAGCCAGAAGAGAAGTGTGGAGGGAAATGAGGACAATGAGTATAGAACTGGTGGCTTTTGAAGGAGGGAACGGCAATGAAAGAGCATGTTAAACCTTAAAAGGCATTTTCTCAGAACTACTATTTACGTTATTCAGGTATATCTTTCTCCAAAACTATAAAAGATGTGATTGTGATTTTTGGCATGTCTTTTGTAATATGTATAAGAAACATCTACTGAGACTGAATATTTAATATCATGCATGAATATAATTAAAAAGGTAGAATTTTGATATGTATTTCTTCTATTAAAATAATTAATCATAAAACTTATGTCAATAAATTGAAATGCTTCTGTGGGTTTCTTTATATGAATATAGAGACTATACTTTAAAATTTACAAGACAATTTCGTAGTAACTTCCTTAGTACATGGTATCTATGTGAATCGTGAGTTCAAAGATAAAATATTACCAAAAAAATTCAAAATTTAAATTAAAATAACAAAAAACTTTCAGTAGATTCCCTGAACTACCATTAAACACTGTACATAACTTCATTTATGTAACTCAAAAATTGTTGATTTGGTGACAAGTTATATTTGTAGCTTCTACCGCCGGCCTTTGTGACCGACTGGTTCTAGGCGCTTCAGTCTGGAACCGCGCGACCGCTACGGGCGCAGGTTCCAATCCTGCCTCGAGCATGGATGTGTGTGACGTATTTAGGTTACTTAGGTTTGAGTAATTCTAAGTTCTAGGGGACTGATGACCTCAGATGTTAAGTCCCATAGTTCTCAGAGCCATTTGAACCATTTATTTATTTATTTATTTTTTACCAACTAGTACTACTAGCTTCATGAATGGTCAGACGACACATGTTTAAAATTTTGAGTCGAGTTAGTGAAGGAGGATCCACCACCATGTAACGAACTAGGCTAAAGAGTTAAGACTATGCTTTTCTATTTGTAGTACCCTAAGGAAAACGACGAATATGACAGAACAAATACTAAGGTAATATACACACATTAACAAAAGTTTTGCATCACCCCGTTTCCCAGAACTTCTGAAGACAGACGATGACTGTGGATGGTGTATCACAGACACAGTCACTTCGACTGTTCAGCTACACCTTTACTCCTCACCCCCAGCTACACCTTTACTTGCATAAAATGTAGAGGTGGTATTGTGGAATAAAAGTACACAATCAAAATAGCTGAACATACAAGAACAACAAGACGATTATGTACATGAAGATGTTCGACATTATCAATGAAAAAGGGTTTAAGCATTTACTGAAATGGAACGGGGTATTTCCTCGTCATTCTGATTTCATTAATAATAGCGGAAGAACAGTCACACTTATTCAATACAGAGGTATGCCCTAGATTGTAGACGGTTTAGCTGCCTTGTTTTCTGTTGCTGCTGTCGTAGATTTACTCTACAGTTTGAAACAGTAGATGCTTAAAAATCCTCATGTGTTAGAACTTTTCCAGACTGTTGCACCAATTTTGGTGACTGGGCAAAGGAATGATCCAGTGGATTGCATTTAAAATCAGACGTTTCTGGTCTTCTCACTCATCCAAAAGAGTAGTAATCGCGAGTAATAACAAATATGACTCTATGAACTGTTTTCAACAAGTAAATACATTAATTTGATACTTACGTTTCTTTTGCCCCTGTAATGTGCTTTAGAAATTATAAGGTGATAAGCTTATTTTCCTTATTATCTGATGCAATTCGCGTGTAAATGAGAAATATGAGTTTCCATGCCTTCCTACTTACCGTTTTGGCTAAAATTTGTTTCATCGCTTCAAATCTTTTTAAACTGCGTCTTACAACTTCCATGCACCCCTATTACCTCAGTAGACATGCAGCAGAATGTTGTAAAAGACCATACAGAACGTTCCTTTCAGGCATTTGTTAGTTGACACCTAATGCTTTTCGTGTTTATGTCTTTCTCTTCTTCCTTATCATTCCACTTGTACGTATGTCAAAGAATAATATTTACTCATATGTATGATAGATGTAATGCCCTTTGTACTTATGTATGTAGGTAATGGAATCGGTAAAACCTTATTGATTTCTGAACATGTAACTACTATTATAATAAATGAAATTTGTGATGTAGTAATTAGAGAAGTAGGCGTAAGCAAGACTAACCTGTCCAGTGTCATTCACTGGCCATTCACGCCACTGCAGCCAGAGGGGGCAGCGTAGTTGGTCTTTAGGTCGCAATGACAAGAAATAGTTATCTGGACCTGAAGGACAAATTATCCACACAATTAATCCTTTAATTAATTTTATTTGGTTAATGAAATGTAATTAAATAAAATAATCTGAAATGGTTTATAGATGTATTCAGCTTGAGCGTAAGGACGCCAAAGGAAACGGCGCTGTCACGGATTAAGAACAAGTTACGAGTAGTCTTTGAATAAGATAGGTATATCTCTGAGCTGAGATCTTCTTTTTGTGGTTGTCGAACCCAGGCAGACGTCACGAACTGTCAGTCGTGAGTTTCCAGTTCGCGGGACGGTATGGAGTTTGGAGGCAATGTCGCCTCCTGAGATATATAATAGAAATTGTGAGTTATGTTCTGAAATTAATGTTCAAAGTGCGGACTTCCATGAAGTGAAATAACAAGTGACATACGGAGGAGAAAAATCGATATAAAAAACTATTTCAAGTTGTGTGCCAAATCAGCCTTACAGAAAAAGATTTCTGCAACAAGGAAATGAAGTCCATATAACTGCACGGTGACCGAGATTCTACACACGAACCGACAAGCAGTTCATACGTCATCACCTCTTAGACAAAGTGAGAGATACAACTACTGTCGTAACTGATTAGCAAAACTTATAACAGTAGAGGACAGTCACGTACGCAAAAAAGAGTCCGTAAGAAGCCGGTTTAATTACGCAGCGATTGGGAACTCAATTATGGTACTTTATGACTGTATCCACAAGTATCACAGCTTCTGATTCAACACATTTAAATATAGACCTATACTCCCATTTATATAACTAAATAACGTGTCTTCAATACTCATTTTTTTACATATTTTTATTAGATCTTGCTACACTGCACACATACACACACACACACACACACACACACACACACGTTACCATACATATATACACTATGTGATCAAACTACTACTGATAACAAACAGACCAGAACTTTTCGACTCTGTAAGCGCAGAACGGGGAATCAGTGATCATAAGGCCGTTGTAGCATCCCTGAATATGGAAGTCAATAGGAATATAAGAAAAGGGAGGAAGGTTTATCTGTTAAGCATGAGTAATAGGAGGCAGATTTCAGACTACCTAACAGATCAAAACGAAAATTTCTGTTCCGACGCTGACAATGTTGAGTGTTTATGGAAAAAGTTCAAGGCAATCGTAAAATGCGTTTTAGGCAGGTACGTGCCGAGTAAAACTGTGAGGCACGGGAAAAGCCCACCGTGGTTTAAAAACAAAGTTAGGAAACTACTGCGAAAGCAAAGAGAGCTTCACTGAAAGTTTAAACGCAGCCAAAACCTCTCAGACAAACAGAAGCTAAACGATGTCAAAGTTAGCGTAAGGAGGGCTATGCGTGAAGCGTTCAGTGAATTCGAAAGTAAAATTCTATGTACCGGATTGACAGAAAATCCTAGGAAAGTTCTGGTCTTGCGTTAAATTAGTAAGTGGATCGAAACAGCATATCCAGACGCTCTGGGATGATAATGGTATTGAAACAGAGGATGAGACGCGTAACGCTGAAATACTAAACACCTTTTTCCAAAGCTGTTTCACAGAGGAAGACCACACTGCAGTTTCTTCTCTAAATCCTCACACGAACGAAAAAATGGCTGACATCGAAATAAGTGTCCAAGGAATAGAAAAGCAACTGAAATCTCTCAACAGCCGTGTACCGCAAGTCTCTAGAGAATCGGAAGGTTCCAAATGATTGGAAAAGAGCACAGGTAGTTCCAGTTTTCAAGAAGGGTTGTCGAGCAGATGCGCAAAATTATAGGCCTCTATCTCTGACATCGATCTGTTGTAGAAAGTTAGAACATATTTTTTGCTCGCGTATCATGTCATTTCTGGAAACCCAGAATCCACTCTGTAGGAATCAACATGGATTCCGGAAACAGCGATCGTGTGAGACTAAACTCGCTTTATTTGTTCATGAGACCCAGAAAATATTAGATACAGGCTCCCAGGTAGATGCCATTTTCCTTGACTTCCGTAAGGCGTTCGATACAGTTCGGCATTGTCACCTGATAAACAAAGTAAGAGCCTACGGAATATCAGACCATCTGTGTGGCTGGATTGAAGAGTTTTTAGCAAACAGAACACAGGATGTTGTTATCAATGGAGAGAAGTCTACAGACGTTAAAGTAACCTCTGGCGTGCCACAGGGGAGTGTTATGGGACCGTTGCTTTTCACAATATATATAAATGACCTAGTAGATCGTGTAAGAAGTTCCATGCGGCATTAGAAAATTGCAGCGAAATGTAGGAAGATCTGCAGCGGATAGGCACTTGGTGCAGGGAGTGGCAACTGACCCTTAACATAGGCAAATGTAATGTATTGCGAATAGATAGAAAGAAGGATCCTTTATTGTATGATTATATAATAGCAGAACAAACACTGGTAGCAGTTACTTCTGTAAAATATCAGGATGTATGCTTACGGAACGATTTGAAGTGGAATGATCAAATAAATTAATTGTTGGTAAGGCGGGTGCCAGGTTGAGATTCATTTGGAGAGTCCTTAGAAAATGTAGTCCATCAACAAAGGAGGTGGCTTACAAAACACTCGTTCGACATATACTTGAGTATTGCTCATCAGTGTGGGATCCGTACCACGTTGGGTTGACAGAGGAGATAGAGAAGATCCAAAGAGGAGCCGTGCGTTTCGTCACAGGATTATTTGGTAAGCGTGATAGCGTTCCGAAGATGTTTAGCAAACTCCAGTGGCAGACGCTGCAAGAGAGGCGCTCTGCATCGCGGTGTAGCTTGCTGTCTAGGTTTCGAGAGGGTGCGTTTCTGGATAAGGTATCGAGTATATTGCTTCCCTCTACTTATACCGCCCGAGGAGATCACGAATGTAAAATTAGAGACATTCGAGCGCGCACGGAGGCTTTCCCGCAGTCGTTCTTCCCACGAACCATACGCGACTGGAGCAGGAAAGGGAGGTAATGACAGTGGCACGTAAAGTTACGTCCGCCACACACAGCTGAGTGGATTGCGGAGTATAAATGTAGATGTAGTTGTAAAAGTATCCAGACACCCCCAAGAACAAAAGTTTGTCATATTAGGTGCATTGGCAGCCACCTACTGCCAGGTACTCCTTATAAGTGACCTCAGTAATCATTAGACATCGTGAGACAGCACAATGGGGCGCTCCGCGGAACTCAAGGCCCTCGAACGTGGTCAGGTGATTGGGTGTCACTTAAGTCATACGTCTGAACGCGAGATTTCCGCACTCCTAAAAATCCCTTGGCCCACTGTTTCCGATGTGACAGTGAAGTGGAAACGTGAAGGGATACGTACAGCACATAAGCGCACAGGCCGACCTCGTCTGTTGACTGAAAGAGACCGCCGAGAGTTTAAGAGGGTCGTAATGTGTAATAGGCCGACATCTATCCAGACCATCACACAGTAATTCCAAACTGCATCAGCATCCACTGAAAGTGCTATGACAGTTGGTCGGGAGGTGGGAAAACTTGGATATCATGGTCGCGCGGCTGCTCATAAGCCACACATCATGCCGGTAAATGCCAAACGACTACTCGCTTGGTGTAAGGAGCGTAAACATTGGACGATTGAACAGTGGAAAAACGTTGTGTGGAGTTACGAATAACGGTATACAGCGTGGCGATCCGATGGCAGGGTGTGGGTATGACGATTGCCCAGTGAACGTCATCTGCCAGCGTGTGTAGTGCCAACAGTATAATTCCGAAGTTACGGTGTGGTCGTGTTTTTCATGGAGGGGGTTAGGACCACTTTTTTGCGCGTGGCACTCTCACAGCACAGGCCTACAACGATGTTTTAAGCACCTTCTTGCTTCCCACTGTTGAAGAGTAATTCGGGGATGGCGACTGCATCTTTCAACATGATCGAGTACCTGCTCGTAATGCACGGCCTGTGGCGGGGTGGTTACAGGACAGTAACATCCCTGTAATGGACTAACCTGCACAGAGTTCTGACCTGAATCCTATAAAATACTTTTGGGATGTTTTGGAACGCCGACTTCGTGCTCGGCCTCACCGACCGACATCGATTCCTCTCCTGAGTGCAGCACCCCGTGAAGAATGGGCTGCTATTCCCCAAGAAACCTTCCAGCACCTGACTGAACATATGCCTGCTAGAGTGGAAGCTATCATCCAGGCTAAGGGTGGGCCAACACTATACTGAATACCAACATTACCGATGGAGAGCGCCGCGAACTTGTAAGTCATTTTCAGCCAGGAGCCAGGTGTCTATATACTTTTGGTCAGAAAGTATATATATATATATATATATATATATATATATATATATATATATACTTGTGAGCGGTAAGAATATCATTGTACAATTTAAAGACATCCAAGAGTTTTCCCACCGTAAACGTTCGCATCAGCATCGTATCCCATATGAAAGTACACCATGAATTCTTTCGATAAGTGGACGGGCACGGTTTGTAGGAAGCAGCTACGTTCTTGCATGTTAGGTAGACAATTACCGCCATTGTTGCTGTCGGTCCAGTCATGACCCTGTTAAAGCATCCGAAGCTATACGACCTACGGTTTTATAAAATTAGGGACCAGTCTGTTGAACAACGCATAGGGTCTACTATGAGCATACTGTGAAGCCTCCCTACATTTAAACGTTCAGTTGCCAGACCGACGATGAGGAACTACATTAAGTTGTTCGTAACCTCTACTGGCAATGCGTTGCCCTTGAATATATTGTGCAGGTTACGACATAGTTTCGCATTTCTCTGTCATTATCGGAAGCTGTGTAGGAATGGTCTGTAGTTAACCAGGACATTTGCTCTATTTCCTTGGAGTTTTAATGTTATTCCTTGGCGGTATTGTCCTCTAATTTCAGGTTACGATGCTTCTTAATTGGTGCTAGTGATTATTCTTCAACCATAGCAAATACTGCCTTGAATGATGGTGGGGACTCGATTATTGGTGTTGAAATGGTCTCCACATTATTTAAGGTCACACACGATATTTAGGGGGATGATACTAAAACCTTTACCCAACACTGGTTCACAGTTTTGGATGACCACATGAGAGTGTGGTCGTAGCTTTTATTCTCATAAGGTAATCACAAATGTCCTATTCGCCCAGTAAGCTATTTAAACCATTGGAACAAAATTTTTTTGTATAATTCTTCTTTGAAACTGCCATAGAGTTATTTGTTCCGTCCCTTAAGAATGCATAATGCTGTTCAGTGTTGGTTTGTAAGTCGTTCTAAATTTTGTCGCTTCATCAGATTATTTATTTCGTACGTCTCATCAATATAGTATCTCATATACGAGGGCAAAAAGAAAATTATCTAGAGTGACAGTCAAATCATTGGTTTTAGGTAACAAATGTAATTACTTTCCGATATAGTCCTCTTTAAGCATAATGCACCCTGTCGCAAGGTTTTGTAGTGTGTACGTGCCATTCTGGAAATGTGATTTTGTCGGGTCTGAAATACACCCGTGTATGGGGTCATTTTCCTAAAATCTCTTTACATGTGGAGCAGGTGGATATCATAGAATTTCCTCACTGCCAAATCTCCTCTTTTTTTTTTTTTTTTTTTTTTTTGAGCCTTCTCCTTACGTATTTTGCTATCCACTTGTTGCCATAATGTCTGAGTGGTAAGGGCCCGTTTCTATGTTAACATCTGGAGGTATCAGGGATTCCTTTGTATCCCTGAAACACTAACTGTAACCTCTCCCTCTGATGGAATCAATTTACGCCTTTGTGGTGCTGGGCCTACACATTGCTTGCAGTACTCTATCGTTTCTGGTACGAAAGTGTTGTTCGTATAGCAACCACAGTGAGAAATGGCTAACAAATATTGCTATCAAAAGGTTCAAACATTAATTTTCGCTTATGCTTCTGGTAGGAATTAGACCAATGTGGCTCTCATCTTTCACCAAGCTTTCTCAGAGTTAACTCTCCACTTAAAATGTACAGCGTTCCTTCTGAAGATAGGTCTATGTCGTTACCTATCGTCCACTAACATGTTGTGTAATTCCTCTGTAGTTTCATGTGTTGTTTGAGTACTGCGTCTTCATTAAAATGGCTTACTTTTAGGAACGAGTTGTTATTCTTAATGCATTATTTCTTAATATGTACTTGTAGGAAAAGAAAAAAAACCATGCACAATTTGCTGTGGTGATAGTGCCCTTCGGTCTCTGTGTGGCTGTATGGGAAGCTGAAATAATTGAATAAAAGACGGTCGCCAGATTAATCTTGTTCAACGATTTCTCTGGAAAGCAAGTGCTAATATTAACAGAAACAAAAATGTCCTGGATCACAAGGCACCAGTTCCATTCTACTTCAAGACGGGACAGCAATATTGTGACTATGTATAGATTCCAGCGCTTCAAGATGGATGGGTACAGCAACACACAATGTATCGTTTGGGCTCGTCATTCATACGAATGTGTGAACACAGATAATGCATTTCAGTGCCAAAATATTAATGACAAAAACGTTCAGAAATTCGATGAGCGTAGGAGAAGTCAGAGGAATAATTAAGCGAGGGTCTTACTGCATACGGAGAGTACCTACATTCTGCAACATTGGTTGCTGCGGTGACAGTTCTTAAGTTATCTTAACAAATAATACAGATAAGAGAGGGAAAAGTTAAGTGCCTGAGGAAACAAAAACCTATCGTGCCACAACTAAGCAGGGTACAATGTTATTAACAGCTCTGAAAGTTCTCAAGTTAATATCTGCAAGTCCCTGTCTGCCTCTTCTGTGACAGATTTTAAGGAACCCTGTGCTTACTTTGTTAAATCTGTTGTGTGCGTGGACCTGCCGCTGGGCAGGGGCCTGGAACTGCGAGGGCGTTGGCTGCGCTAACGTGGCGGGCCCGCCCTGCGAGGGTCTGGGATGCACGCAAGCGTGGAAGCAGGGTCGCAGGGGCGTGGGGAGGGGAGCGTTCTCACATCAATCACACGCCACTCCGCTGTTTCCACTGCGCCGCGTGCCGCCGTCTCCCTGACGCCCTCAAGCAGGCCCGATAACGCAATGCTGTGATAAACTAAGTTTATGTTCACTTCTTTGTAGCGAAGAAATTCCTCCTCTTTAGGTCTTTCTCATCCACGCAGCTGTAAAACATCGTGGCAGGCAAATGGGTCCACAAAAGGGGCAAAATGGAGTGCTTGAACTGACACCCTCTTGGAATATAGGTAGAGATTTTTTATTTAAAACATAAGTCTCACCAAGTTCTTGAAATGAATTCCTGTGTCTCTAGTAGACTGCAGGTTTACAGTGCTGATCACCGTGGGTATTACAATTACTTTGTTAATCATTACATTCCCGGAGGTTTCATGGTTGTGATGGTTAATGGGTAATTATGTCGAATGCTCGGTGCGACGGCGATTTCGACGCTGTTCTGAAGTCAGAGTCGGTGAAAATCATTACAGATCCATGCCGAAATATTGTCCTTAAGTTTTTGCCTATCACTTCTTCGTACAGACGATCTTGATGTGCAGAAAGGGATGATCCAACATCCTGGAGCGAGGATTCCGACGGTATCTTCCGGCGCAACATTAACGTGGTAGGAGCGTACGTGCGCGTTATCCGTTCCAATTTCCCAGAATGTCGTCTCTTCCAGCCTTCCAGCGGTTGTTAGTTATCTAGGGAGGTATAAGATTCTTGTGGGATTGTTAAAATACATTAAATTTAATTTTTCAGTGTTGTTGTAGTGGAATATGAGGAACACGGTCTTTCTATGCTGTAAGTGTATCTATAGTGCCGAACAGATCAGTCGAAAACAGAAAATATCAGTTTTTTTATTTATTATTTGTTTTCTGCATATATTTCTAACTCGAAGGATACCCTGGATTTAATCATATGAGATTTTAGCTTTAAGATCAAAAAGGTGGCATCGAAATTCAAACTAATAACACAGAAGTTGTACTTTGCATATGCTACTGAAATATGCTTACGGTTTAACTATCAAAGCAATCTGTCTTAAAAGTACCGAGTGGATAACTATCAATCGTAAGAGATATAATAAGTTTTGTATACATCCTGCAGGTAGTTGATCTTGGAGCATACGTTCTCAAATTCACTAAATCATGTAAAGATGGCAGTTTTAGAATGTTGTCCCCTCTTGGATAAATTTCTGCGGACGCCCATGAACAGGACATTAATACATCAACGTTTATGAAAACTGCTGCTCCAAACGCGAATGATCTCATGGTATCATACTCATTGACTCGTCATGACTACTGCTACTGGCCGGCCGGTGTGGCCGAGAGGTTCTAGGCGCTGCAGTTTGGAACCGCGAGAGCGCTACGGTCGCAGGTTCGAATCCTGCCTCGGGCATGGATGTGTGTGATGTCCTTAGGTTAGTTAGGTTCAAGTAGTTCTAAGTTCTAGGGGACTGATGACCTCAGATGTTAAGTCCCATAGTGCTCAGAGCCATTATTTACTGCTACTGGTCTTCCATCTAACAACAAGCTCACAACAGGTTTGAATTACTGTGTAAAGCGGTTTTATTTTGCCTCCATGTATGCAATATTATATCACTTACTTTGCGTATTTTACTTGATATTAGATCACGATTGACGATGGAAGATCGGATAGTTGATCATTTCTTTGGTTGATACCGTGTAGCACCACCACTAACGTCTATCTGTAGTATTGCATGCGTGGAAGTCAATTTGAGCTGGAAGCTGACAGCAGGGAGCGATGACTGTTATGGGTTCCTGAGGAGGCGGCAATCGGCACAAAGGCGATAAGCAAAAGTAGACGTATCGTCTTCGTCCGAGAAAGATGTTTTACTGCTCTATAGAAACAATGTGGAGGCAACAGTTTCATAGCCCTGCAGGCAGTTTCCCTGAGGTAGGCCCGGTGAATTGGCCTATACACGCTCCTGCTGCTAAAGAAAATACAGCCAGAGGCTCGTCGCTGGCAGCGGAGCGCAATAACACCTCATGAGAGAAAAAGACTTCCTTTTAATGTGGAGAAATGCACGTGGGTCACGAATGGCGGTCGCGAGTTGACCATTCGTAGGCCTTCTCACGAGAAATGGACAGCGACGTTTCTCGCCAAAAAATAGGGATGTGAATTTGATTGGCGGCGTCGTTTTTTAATGTTCTAGAACAGCATTCTATACGGAATATGAACTTCAGGAGATTGGCTTGCAACTTAGTTAACCATTTAATGAGAGAAACGGTTTTTTTTTAATGAGCGTGAGGATTCGCCGCAGGGAGAGTAGACGCGGGTGCCGCGAGCCTTGCTGGAAACCAGCATACGGCGTGTAGAAGACACTTCGTGCGGGAGCGACTTAGACACTTCGCTGTCAAGGATATCAGTGAAGAGTTTCACTATTAGAATTTGCAGATTGTTGCTTTCGTCACTGGTAGCAAGTTAAGTCGTTTCTTTGCAAACAAAGTGACCATTCTTTGCTTCTCTGTGGAGTCTGAGGTTTACTGAAATGCTTACGAAAGAATACTTGAGTTGAGTTTCTGTTTCTGGCTTATGAACAAATAGAAATCTCGATTCGTGTTCTGTGTTGTAATGAAGTAGTTCCAGGTCTAGGAGTTTGTGGACGGTATATTACGTCTAATGTGTAGACAGAATTTGTAGGTGTGCAACATGCATACTCACCACAGCAACCAACAGCACCCAGCAGATCGATGCTTCAGTACCACGTCTTCCAGCACTGTAATCGGCGATATTCGCAGTACGGCTCTGTAAATAGGGAAATAATTACAGTAAATGTGTTGCGTTCGATTTCCTTGTTCTCTGAGCTGTTTACTGTCAGTGTCAATCAGGGTGAAGGCCTTCGGTTTAGCAGCGTGTATCAGTATCAACCAAGTTAGTATGTCCGTCTGATACATGGGGGCTCGATTTTGAGGAAAGTCAAAGATGTTTCTCCAATCACAAAGCTAGATTAAGTGTAGAATTTACCAATCTGTTTTGATTTTCTACATTTACTTCATTTCGCTGTTGTTTGAAAATAAAGAATTGTATGGTATCCAGTTGTATTCATTCTAGTTGTATATCTGCTCAACATTGTTGATTACCTAATTAAGCCAGAACAGAATTTCAGCACGAGTAGATGTCCCGCATAATGTAGTCAGGACGCCGTGTGTACCATGTAACACCCTGGGTTTGCGACAGATACTACTAATACGACGTACCAGTGGGTCACCTCCTTCCATGTATAAAAGCCTTATCCTACCCATACTCAGCTTTGGCACCTTTCAGTGGATCTCCACAAACCTGAAATTTTACCGCCCTTTATGTGTTCTATGCGTCATGCACTCCGTTTCACCTGGCGCATCAGTTTTTTCCGCTCCTGGACGTAACCCCTTTGATAAAACTTCTCTTTAAATTCCACGATCACCAGTATACATCCAGTAAACTCGAAGATCAACATCCCATTGTTTCACCAGGCCTATCCAGTACGTGGTTGCTGCTGCGCCTATACAAACACTTGGCACCCCCATTCCACCTCCAAAGCCTCCATACACTTTCTCAAGGAAATTACAGGTCCCTTCTTCCTGTCTTAGAAATACGTCTTGACATCTGCCTATGCTATGTTCCTGTCAACCCTTTATCCCTTTCTTAGACTGACGCTACAATTCCTGTCCCAACTATCTGACTAATGTTCGCTATTCCTGTCCCAGGCTCCACTTACACGTCTCACTTCCCACGCCAACACCACTGCCCACGTCCCATCCGTACGACCCACGTATCCTAATAGCCAGACTGCCACAAATATTTCCATCCTACCTTCCTACTCACACAGAACTTACTAGGAGGTGAGCTCGAGAGACTTCCCCGAAGCATCATCATCATTATGGTCCTCACTATCATCATTTTGGCACCAACCACACAACTGAAATCTATTTTATAGAGAATCAATAATTTTATATTATTTTAATCTCTTAACCTTAAGAATCTACAATGGAGAGCCAAAGAAACTGGCCCATCTGGTTAATATCGTATAGAGCCCCCGCGAGTTCCCATAACTGCCGCAGCACGACGTGGCATGGACTCGACTAATGTCTGAAGTAGTACTGGAGGAAATTGATACCATGAATTATGAACAGCTTTCCATAAATCCTTAAGAGTACGAGGGGGTGGAGGTCATTTCTGAACAGTAAGTAGCAGGATATCCCAGATATGCTGAATAATGTTCATGTCTGGGAAGTATGGCGGCCAGCGGAAGCGTTTCCATTCGCAAGAGTGTTCCTGGAGCCACTCTGTAGCAATTCTGGACGTCTGGGGGATCGCATTGTCCTGCTGGAATTTCCCAAGTACGTCGGAATGCACAATGGATATGAATGGATGCATTGTCAATGTCAATAAAATTCACCAACAGCCGTGTAACTTAAGATATTATTCTATTTTATTTTGAAGGCTACCAGTTTCAGCAAATCATTATGCCATCTTCAGGCCCCATACACATCTATCCAAACAAACGAACATGTCGTATAGAGCCATAAATCATTGGATATCGTGAATTCACTCTAAAAAACACAAAACAGTCCAACCTAAAGTAAAAGTTCAAGATGAACATCAAATCCATACGTGCTGCATGCCAACCAACCCTTACACTATTGCTTCATTCGGAGATGCTGTATCCCATGGCGCGTGCGCTGAAAATAACACCACGTTCAAATTCACTTAAATCTTGATAACCTGCCATCGTAGCAGCAGTAACAGATCTAACAACTGCCCCAGACACTTGTTGTCTTATATAGGCATTGCTGACCGCAGCGGCGTATTCTGTCTGTTTGTATATCTCTATATTTGAACACCCATGCCTATATCAGTTTCTTTGGCACTTCAGTGTATGTGTATATTTTTTAAGATCAGTTAACTGAATAGCATCAGTATGGCCGTTGGTATTTCTCAATAAAGGATCAAATAGTGGTTGACTTGAGTACGTATGACATTACGTTTTCATATTCAAACACAAGAGGTATGTGCCTCCCTCACATTAGATCCATCATACTGTAGTCTATTTCACCGTCCATCGTATGTAACCGTAAACAGCACTAATTCTTGTACCTCCCACCCCACAGCAAGTGCTCCTCAAAACTATGTATTTTCTACACACATCCTCTACGTCGCTTATGTGTCCAAATCTCCTCTTCGTCTGAACCTCCTCCAGTAAGCCGATTTTGCAGCCAGTTTAACTCTTGATGCAACCAGTTTTTCCTGAAAAACAATACTTCCTGGACCCAGGTAGTAGCTGTACGGCGATCTACCTGAAGCTCTCTCTCCTAGAACAACCCATTTTAACTCAACGGTGGAACAATGAATTAGGCGTTCGCTAAAGCTCTACAACAATACCGAAAACTCCTGGCCCTATATTGCTCACCCTATCCATCCAGAGATGGGTTAGACTACGGTCTGCGAATGTCGGCTTTGCCGATTCTAAAAGACCGAACTAGAATGCGAATGTTCGGTAGAGTGGCGATAGCCCTACAGATATTCACACATGAATAGCATTCTGAGTATATGTTGTCACATTGCCGATTACATCAATCTCGTAGCTTTTCGCAGCATTATAAATTCACTATTCATACGTGGTAGCGTTCTGACGATTGTTCTCACATTGCTGATACCATCAATCTTTTTACAGTTCGCGGTACTACATGTTCATTGTTAGGGCTAGACCTCGTCGAAGTGCGGAGATGCGCAAAGGGTGATGGTTCCCCTTGGAGCCAGTTGTCTCCATAGAGTGATACATATACTATAAACCAAAATAATAGGAATGAATATGTTGCTAACTCTCAAGGGAAATATTTTCATTTACATTATTATTATTAAATTTCTCAGAAGTACAGTGACTGGTCACCGGACACTATCTGGAAAGCCAGTTAACGCCAAACTGTGCGAGATTAAAACTCTCGGCCCGCATTCTGGAGGAACGGGGTTTCCATCGCTGTATGGACATAACAGCTACCGTGAAAACCACAAGATCCTGAAGAAGATAATAGCTGAGGAGTCGAAACGTCGATCGTGTAGAAGAAATACGACGCGCCCTAAAAACCCAGAATGTTTTACCTTCTATCGAGATTTATGTTTCCCATAGTTACTCTGATTCTCTTGTGTTCAATGTCTGAATGGTTTCTAAAAAATAAACCGCGACTGTTAAATCCCGAGTCGTATTGTAGTCTCGTCGACAGGAAGTTAAATAAAACTTATCATCTTTCTCTTGAAGTGTAGAATTATAAAGGTTCAATGAAATTAATAGTCAGCTGCCAAGCCAAGCAAATTAATACCATTTTAGGTTTGAAGACTTCTGACATAGCCAAAGTGTCACGATTAATTGCGTGGTAATATACTAGAATCTGTGCATGTTTGGTAGGCTCCGATAAGTGATCATGGCCTTAGGACCTGTCACAATGATAACTGTTAGAAAAGTTAATTTTCATGAGGTTACCTTCCATTCGGAAAGTGGGTGCACTCAGTGACTGTTATGTGGCTTACAAATTATAGAGTGCAGCAATCAGTCGTCCTTTTTTAGATTTTATTACGCAAATCCAGATTTCGGCTAGTGGCTAGCCATTCTCAATGCTAAAAATACAAGAAGTACATAATCAGATGATATAATAAAAAGTTTCAACAAATGACATAACTTATATGGCTTGTATATTACATACTACTAGTTTCTATTCTCAATGCATAGAGGGCGCCATACAACCAACCGATGTGTTATCCACACAGCCTACTTTCTTCATACAGTAGTATTCAAAGAAATGTGACTGACGCCCTAACAATAGGGACTTACATGCATAGAGAATAGAAAATAGCGGTATGTAATATACAAGCCATATAAGTTATGCCATTGGTTGTAACATTTTATTATATCACCTGACTATGTACTTCTTGTATTTTTAGCGGTGAGAATTGCTAGCCACTAGCTGAAATCTTGATTTGCGTAATAAAATCTAAAAGAGGACGACTGATTGCTGCACTCTATAATTTAAAAGTTAATTCTGTTTAAATAGTAGAACAATAATATGTCGTAGACTAGACAGTAGAGAATTCAAATAGCTGTAATCAAATATATCAGTTAAAATGGATCCTATGGGATTCGTGGTAAAATAAATATGGAAACGCCACAAAACGTTGGTCTTAGGGGTGGTTTTGTGTTCCAGAAAAAATAAAAATTGCATAAAGGAACATGGAGGTAATTTCGCAAAGTTCTTTCCTGATGATCATGTTATTTCAGGAACAGTACTGCAGAGATTAAAAAGAAAACGTTACTTGAATTCTTTGCAACGAAATTGCGATGGCTCAAAGAAGTAGAATGCTGGTCAAAAATGGTTCAAATGGCTCTGAGCACTATGGGACTTAACATTTATGGTCATCAGTCCCCTAGAACTTAGAACTACTTAAACCTAACTAACCTAAGGACATCACACAACACCCAGTCATCACGAGGCAGAGAAAATCCCTGACCCCGCCGGGAATCGAACCCGGGAACCCGGGCGTGGGAAGCGAGAACGCTACCGCACGACCACGAGCTGCGGACAATGCTGGTCACTGCCGTCTTAATGACAAATGTAACTAGTTGGATAAGGACTTGTCTCCTGGTCTGAAGGAAAGAAACCCAATTTGAAATCATAGGGATCGTTAATGATCTAGAATGTAACCAGGGAATATAACCCTTACTCTGAGGTATAGATAAAGGAAAATAACAGAACTTTGGATTTACTGAAAATCGACCACGGTATATCAATGCGGAAGCTTTAACTGAAGTGAACGCCGGTAGTGAAAGCCTACATTGTGTGGATATGACGCTCCGATTGTAAACATTCATACGAAACAAACTAACCTCATTCGTTTATTATTCACCATGAAATCCTAGGATAATGAAAGGACAGACAAGATACGTGCTAAATTAAAAGAAATACTACGTGTTCTCAGGGGAAAGCTCAATATACACTAAATGAGTCGACAAAAATATCGAAAACGTATAAGCAGATATGAAACGACTTTTAGAATTATGGTATACTCGTGGATGAACGAAAAAGAAATAAGTGAAAATGTAATTACCGATAAAATTATTTTCAAATTTCGCAGATTTTCCACTAATCATATTGTTCAGAGAAGTTTTGTCCGGTCGGTGGAATGGTAAAGAAACAATTGTGCACAGTGAGATATTTTAATAAGTGAGGGCTGTATCTCTACGCTTTATTTCCATATGTGAAGCCAACTTCGAATGGTTCCCCTGAGTGAGGCCACTTGTGCCATTTTTGCAGTAATACACTACATACATTGTTCAACCTTAAGTTCAGTGTATCTTCATGTGGTAGAGGATATATTATTGAATATTGTTGGACGTATATGAGTGTTGTCGTTGCTTGTAGCATGTTCTTAGCTGCAAACTCTAGCAGCAAAAGTATCCCCTTGTTGTCGTGTAAGTCATTATGTGATTAGTGCAATATTTAAACTTTATCAGTTCTTTCATCTGTTAATTCTGTCACTGATTTGAATGTTACAATATCAACTTAAATATAGCTCTCACAAAAACAGCATTTATGCTGTAATATTGTAATTTGCCATCTCGTAACAGTCATATCGTGTTCCAGGAAGTTTGCCCCTTCAACAGCAATGTATATTGCCCACATTTGTCATACTTTAGCTCTGTTTTTGACATTGTTACGTGAGTATATCTATGAGGATGCTCTCGATAGCAGCTCGAGACACGGGGACATCTTCAACGAATCTATTAAGCATATCGCCAGGTTACAGTTTCGTTGTAAAACAAACCTTTTTCTTGAGTTTTATGGGTTTAGATATTAAACCTACAACACTAATGGGAGGAAAATGTTATACTGCTACTAAACCATCGCTAATTTTACATCCGGCCGGTGTGGCCGAGCAGTTCTAGGCGCTTCAGTCTGGCGGTCGCTGGTTCGAATCCTGCCTCGGGCATGGATGTGTGTGATGTCCTTAGGCTAGTTAGGTTTAAGTAGTTCTAAGTTCTAGGGGACTGATGACCTCAGATATTAAGTCCCATAGTGCTCAGAGCCATTTGAACCAACCAAATTTTACAACTCCATATTTTGTTCAAAGGAAGTCATAACTTATAGTTTATGCACTAGTTAATTACAATTACAAGGTCTCCAATGGCATGTCACGTAAAGAACAAGTATAAAATGACCTGTTTTACATCCTATACTGACAATACCAGACTTGCGGGGACCGCGAATTGGTACCACCCGAAACGCTGAATTTTCCAAGGGTTAAGTAAACTAGGATTTAACAGAACTTAAAATCATGAGGCGTGACAGAGTTTGATCCTAAAACGGAATCATAAAGACTTATTTAAATTTATTTACTAAGCACTCATGTAAACGTTGCGCAAGTCAGAAAGCAGCACCACTGAGAATGCAGTTAAAAGGAGTGAAATGAGCTCGTCACTTTTCGTAAGCAGCGGGAAACTACTCTGACAGTTGTCACCCAACCTCGAATGATTACGTTGTGACAACTATTCTCCTTCATTTCCTTCTGCCTTCCTCCCGCATCGGCGCTGGATCGACATGGGTATTAAAGCAGGTAGTTTAACGTGTGACCGACGTCCTTCCTTTCGCCACCTCCTTACCCGCCGGGGCGGAATACGTGTAACCCAACTATCTGCATGTAGTGTTATTCATGAGAAACTGGTTTTCTAAATTGATGAAATCATGTCATGCTTCCAGCCGCGTCAGGTGGTTAAAATCCCACGAGCTTTCGTCTTTCCTTTCCACGGCAACTGCCTTGCCTCAGAGTTATATGGCCGCGCTGCTGGTTGTGACGTCACTGGTGCTCGCTTCCTCTCCAAATATGGTAATGGTTTCGTCCCTGGTCCGTCGCGCCCGCTTCATCCTCGCGATAGCTGAATAGCAGAGTGTACTGAGCTGCAAACCGCCGTCCTTATTGAATGTGTTTTCTATTATTTGTATTTCTATAGCTTCTTTTATAGCTCTTTCCCAAAATCCGTTCATCCTCATAAGAGACCTTTGGTCGAACAATATCTGGTGTCGATTTTCTTAAGCGTGTACTGGTACGGCTGATATTTTGGGATAGAGTAGGCGTAAACAGCTCCCTTGGTCCGTTTTCTAAACATCTGCGAATCGTCTGAGTCGGGGCTTGGGTACCAAGCAGTCATTCACTTACTGGGATGTGGGAAACTGCGTAAAAGCTACATACAGGCTGGCAGGAACACAGGGCCCCTTCGTTAACCCGCCGAGAAGATTCGATCCAGGGCCGGAACACATGCCCGTCCCGAAACTGGCATATATATCGTCTACCTTTTTTTATCCACTAAACGCATGTGTTTGATGCGAGTGTGCAGCGGTACAGTATTCCGCTCTTTGCCGAAATGCTTTGCTATTTACAGAATACAAATTAATGCATTACAACAAGCGTCGAAATGGGACTCTTGGTGAACTGATTAACGATACTTGCGCTATCCGGTTGGGTATGATGGCAGAACTACTGAGAGTCGTGTAGCAGAGTTACGAAATGAATCAGAGGTATTGTCCTTTCCTTTGAAAAGTGTCGTGTCGTCTCTTCTGGGTCTATTGCCGCTCATCCACTTGTCTGCGAATGGTGTATAGGCCTTAGATCTGTATGGCGAGGGGAGGGAAGAGGAAAACTCAGGATAATATATCTGTTTCCTAATCACTATGTACGAAGTGTGATCTTTCACTGAAGCTGAAACTTTTAGACAAAGAGATACACTTCACTTGTTGGGAAGACTGGTATGTTTCGTTACAGGATATGGGTCTGTAAACGTTGACAGCTCGTATGGACGACTGATAATGGTCTCCACTTAAGTAAATGGCAGCAAAAACGTGGACAGGTCATCCTGTGCACTCACTATGTACGTCTGAGGGCGTCATTCAACTTGCTGAAGACGAAGTTACAGTAACCGTTGAGGGGACAAGATGAAATCGACTGCAGGTTGTGGAGCACTTTAGAGGAATCCATGTCGTCTGGATTAGGTGGCGTGCTTATGACGATATTTCAGGTTAGAGGAATCCCCACTTGGGATTAGTCGTGGACTGCCTTTCGAATTTGACGTTAGATCAGCCACTTTAGCCACAGAGCAGGTCATCCTTCCTTGTGGAAAAGAAAAGGAACATGTTAAAATGATTTTGATTATTAGAGACAATACTCATTAAATAATATCAGGAACCGAAAATTGGTTGAACCGGAAGTGGATGAGAAAGATATACTAATTTGAGACTGCAAAAGATAGCTTACACGCCAATGGTAGCAGAGAATTGATTGCCGTACACACCTCTAAAATATCTGGTGTGGCTATTAATAATTTAGAAGCTGAAACAGTCTGGAGGCAGCTAAACAATTAAAGTGGCTCAAAAGTGGTAATCGAGTGCTTTTAAAGACCGTCTGTGTCATGAGCTGCAGTGGCAGAGTGTTTCAGGAAGAACCTGAAGCATATAACGAATAAGTTTCCTGATCGTATTATTATTGTAAGGTGGAAGTGGAGGGCGAGGCTCTTCAGTTTGCCCACTTACAAACGTCATACTCTTAAAACTCATGCCAGAGACAGAAAATTACTTCCAGAAGATAGATAGAAAAAAGACTCATGAAAAGAGCGCCTTAGATTTCTTGGTGCCTAACAGACACCAATTTTTCGAATCAGTTATCGGTAACGTACAGAACAATTTCAGTGACCGTAAGTTAGTGTTTATATTATGAAACGTCCCCTTAGAAAAATCAGTGAATTACTGTGCTGATAAACCCCTTACGTTATTTGATTTTCAAACAGCTGAGCAAAACTGAATGTACTCAGACATTTGTCTCTTTACTTATTCTGACCATCACTAAACTGACACACAATATTTTTAGCGCAACGCAATCTGACTTTCAGTTGTCCCTACAAAAGAATGGACCTGACTAACAATAATCTATTCCTTTCATGAGTCACTTACCTCACAAAAATCTTCATTACTCGAACTACTGCAATACAGTGAGCGCCAGTACTGCCAGCTAAAAAAAAGATTCTAACTACTGAAGTCACTAACTACTGATAGGCATAGTTAGCAAATGAAAGATTTTGATAGAGAACAAACAATGTATTTAACTTGATAGTGTTCAAAAGTCATTATATATATATATATATATATATATATATATATATATATATATATATATATATATATATATATATATATCAGTTCATGACATCCAGTCTTACAAATTTACTGTCTCTGTCCAGATCATCCGCTCTCAAAACTCCGCCATCTCACTCCCCCTCATCCACCACTGCTGGCGGCTCACCTGCAACTGCGCAACGCTACGCGCTGTTAACAGCCAACTGCCCAACACTAGAATATTCCAACAATGCAAACCAGCCACAGACCGCACACAGCACAGTCAGTGATTTTCATACAGAGCGCTACGTGGCGCTACCAACATAAAAACCTTACCAGCCTACTTACAATATTAGTGCCTACGGGTGTTGTAAAGTATAGCGTTCTAGTCATAGACAGGCCGATAGGGTCTGACCTACCGCTGTGTCATCCTCTGCGGTATGGGGGAGCTTGTGGTCAGAACACTGGTCTCCCGGTTGTAATCGAGTTACTTGACGTTGCAACTAATCAGTCTCGTAGCTCCTCGTTCACCCTGACGAGGGTGAGTGCGCCTCACGCGTTTAGCAAGAGGGACAGGATGCAAACAGCAGACTATCTGAGGAGTCAGCATCAAATAGTCAGCTGTGATGACGACGATGTGCAGCTCAAATGCATAAAATCACAAAGCATTATACCATAACACTTACAAGGGAACACGTGGCAGTCGGATTTTGTATATGGCACATAATATTCAGAACTCACATATCAGTCGACAGAAGCAGTTCGATTCAACTCTACAAAATCGACTTTGAAATTTTTCGATCGTCTTCAATGTGCTAACGTTAAGTCATCTTCTCTTGGCAGTGTATCTGTGTATAGCATTCTCGCCTTCCACGTGAGTGGCACGGGAATTATTCCCAACATCGCCAAAATTTTAAATAAATCCGCGTGTTCCATGAACATTTTCATAAAGTTTAAAATACGTAAGAATGAAAAATAATTCAATTTGTAATGTTTAATTCTAATTTAAACAACTTTTATAATGGATTAGTAATTAAGAATGAGTGTTTCCAGTGGAAACTGGAATTTTATGTGTGGTGTGTTGTTAAAAATACGAAGACGTGCATTTTTCATAAAACTGGACATTACATATCATCTAATTAGCATTTATTTGATGAATTTTATATTTAAATGACGTAGGTATTCGAACTAAACGAAGAAACTGAAAAAAAGAATGACTGAAACGAGACTCTAACCCCTGATTACCAGTCTCGAGCGCTACTGATTTTTTTTTTTATTTTTTGTTCTCTTAACTTCACGGAATTGTTAGTAGGACAGGCACCTCCAGTTTAAAACTTTTCTTCAGCCAGGAATCGAACGTGAAACTCCTAGGTGCCATGCTACCATTCTTCCACACAGGCAGAATGTCGCTCGAGAAAATTTGATATTGCTGTAGCATATTGGGCACTGTCGGAAAACATCTAAATCAGTTTTTTCGAGAATTTTTGAGAGTTGCATCCAACTATTGAGGGGAATTAATATTTGAGGTCTGGACTTTAAATACCATAAATATAAAAAAAAATTACAAAAATTGGATTGTCATGTGATCCCCTTGTTAGACCAATAGGTGCTGAGCAAATTTATGAGGGATGGGAAAGACCCACCATGTTTCAAAATTTATTTTACAAAGTTGCTACCATAGCAAACACACCTCCATCAAAAACTAAGCGGTTCCAGATTAGTTTACTATAAAAATCTGAACGAATTTAAAACGAGTGTTCGGAGAACAATGTGAGACGCAGCCACTGTATTCGATAGTACAATTTCTCCAACCTATCCTAAGAAATTTTGATCTTACTTAAAGTAAGGAAAAGGATGAAACTCAACTATTCAGTCACGCAGTGATATTAATGGCAACAAAACTGAAGATGAAATAGAGAAGACCGAAATACCGGATTCGGTCTTCCGAAATCGCGTCACTTCGAAAGATCGTAATATGGTTCCTCTTTTCAATAATCACACACCAGTAGAAACGGCAAATACTGAAATAAGCAATCATGAAGTAGAAAATCAACTAAAACTGCTGTACAGTGTAAGGAATCTGTACCGGATGAGAAACCTATGAGACTCTACATTTATGCGGAAGAACTTGGTCCTCTTCTAACAGAAGCTTATCGCAGGAGCAAGGAAAGACGCCTAGTGACTAAAATAAAGCGCAAATCATTCCAGCTTTGGAAAAGGATCGTCGGTGTTGTGCATAATTCTAGGGTAATGTGCTGTCATCTGTCTGTTGTATACATATGGAATACACGTTTAAGTTGACACATTACGATGTTTCTGGAGAATGAAAATATCCCCTATAAAACAGAACATGGGTTCTATAAAAGCAGATGTTGAGAAACTCAGCTCGCTCTGTTCATCAGTGACATACAGAACACCATATACAACGGCGACCAGACATACGCCGTGTTTCTTGACTTTCGAAAGATAATGTGAGCAAAATACGAAACAGTTCCGTATTTTGAACATAAATTAAACATACCAAGTATCAGACCAGTTTTGTGATCTGATTCAGGATTTTCTTGCAAATAAACCTCAAGGTGTCATTCATGCAACAACGAAATTCACAGGTGTGCACCTAATTCCGGGAGTACCTAATGGGAGTGTCGTACGTCTGTTACTATTTGTAATACAGATTAGTAATCTAATTGAAAACGTTGTAGACCGCATGAGTCTATACGTGATCGATGTTGTTGTCTATCAGTAAGTTACAGAGCCAGAAGACTGTAGCGAAATGCAGGTACACACCCATAGGTTCGAAGATGGACGTGGGTACTAGCAGTTGACCCCCGAAGTAAATGAATATAGTATACTGCGCATGAACATGTGTAGACATTCACTACTGTTCCATTATTGACGACATGAGTGGATACAGCATCTACCGTAGAATACCGAGGAGTAATGACCGCACAAAAGATATAATACGAAAATCAGAATGCACTCTGACTCTCATTGGTAGAACCCTCAGGAAATGTAGTTCATCTACGAAAGAAGTGAAAAATGGTTTACGAAACACTTACTAAACAGATTCTTCGTTATTGGTCATCATTTCGCCAGCTTTACCTGGTTAGAGTAGTAGAGCCAACAGATAAGATCCAACGAAGACAGGAAGATTTTCTCAGAAGATCGTCTAGTCGGCACAAGAGCAGCAGGAAGATACTCAGCTAATTCCAGTGAGAGTCTTTACAGGAGAAGCTTTGTGTATCTTGGAGAGGTTTACTGGCGAAATTCCAAAAAAGTACGTCTCACACGGAGTCAGGCAACATATAATTTCCTTCTTCATACGTATTGTGAAATACGCACGAGGAGAATATCAGAGAAATTAAAAGTCATACGGAGGTCCACCGACATCCAGTTCTCGATGGAACAGCAAAAGGATGAAAAAGAAACTTATTATCTGAAGTACCTTCCTCCGTACCCTGTAAATCGCCTTCCAGAGTGTAGACTTAGACGTAGGACGTACATATAAGATCCAACGAAGACAGGAAGATTTTCTCAGAAGATCGTTTAGTCGGCACAAGAGCAGCAGGAAGATACTCAGCTAATTCCATTGGGAGCCTTTACAGGAGAAGCTTTGTGTAAATTTCATTAACTTACTTTTACTATTTTTGCTTACTTTGCAAACACCAGCAACCAAAGCACGGAATTGTAACGAGATGCAATGTTTCGTCGTGCAATCGTCATCATGACGATTTGGTGATAGTAAACGCAGAAACCAGCAAGGGAAAAAGAATATTTAGAGCGAAGACACCTTTATTTTACATTTCAAATCTCTTCTTCGTGTTTACTTCTTATAATTAACAAATCAATATTGAATTTTTTTCTATTTTTATTTAGACTAACTGCTCTTCGATGTAATGAGATATACCCTAACCAGTTAACCGCCGACGGAGATGCTATAAGAGACGAATCAAATGCTCTGAATAAATTGACAATGATGGGGAGGGAAATCACCCGTATCCTTTTCAAGGCAACTTCGTGTCATTTGCTTTAGAAGCTGTAGCGTAGTGAGACCACAGGTGACGTAAAACTCAAAGGTAGGACTGTATCTGAAACGCACGCATTTCGAATACGAATCCATTGTAAATACATCTGGGACACCTTGATTTCTTAGCAAGTCTCCCGAATTTAGGAAATTAAATTTGAAGTCATAGTCATCATAAGCAAAGTAACATAACTTACCCACGTAGCCTACATAAAGGAAATGCCAAAATATTTAGAACTACCACGGTAATACCACGGGAGGAAAAGTTATATTCTGTAATTCAAATTACCGATATTCTTATTCTGTATGATCTCTGCCTGGCTGGATAATGAATGTAGAAAAAAAAACTCTGTCAATTAAATAAAGCTTTCCTTTGTGATGTAAATTATGATAATAAGAATCTTGTCTTTGAATTAAGTTGAAGTGAAAATTACTGAAATAACATCGGCTCTGTGTGATTGGATTAAGACGATACTGAGATATGAAAATCAATTTTAAACTGTGTCGCCATTATGAAACATCGGACTTCCTGTATTACTAATGATCATGAAGGTCATTGTTTAGAGACACTAATATTGCGATCGGTCGAGAAAGCCAACTGGCCATCGACACTTCCATACAAGCGTCAGTTAGTACAATTACTGAGACCATCACTATTTATAGAAATAACTTCAATACAGATATGGAGCGACTCAGGGAACCCAGACTTCTAAGTCAAGATTACTTCACTCTGGAATTATTAGGATAAAACGTCTCACAGTTACATCAAGGTGGGACATTAAGTAAAGACAGGCATAGAATAGGATACAAAATTATGATTCATCGTCATATATCCATTACATCAAAGCCAAACTGGACACGACACTTAAAATTTCATTATAGTTGGTTCAAATGGCTCTGAGCACTATTGGACTTAAGGGGCTCCGGAACTCCCTATACTTGCAATGTTAAAATAACGCTTATAAATTACATCTTTCCTCACAAAGTATTTGAGGTAGGAAGTTGAACTTTTACAGATTATTTATTGGAATATGGGCTACAACTTAACACAGGGATTTTCCAAAATTTTAGTTCAGTTATTAAAGATGATTTTTTTTCAATTGTAATGAAAATTCACAACATTTTTTTGCAATTTTTTATTTATATATTCAAAAATATACAGTTTTTTGGAAAAAGGCTGCGTTAAATTATGCAGAAGGTACTGTGTAACATTTACTGAAAGTTTGAAACAAATATGCTTGGAAGATCCTTAGAAAACATGTAATTAGTATGAGAAAATAAAAGTTTTGGGAATCGAGCGACAAAGATTGGATTAACTTTTTAGTGCATTCCAGGTCCATAGGATGGATTATCTTCATCCTCTGCAAACTCCTCCTCCAGCTTCCTCTTGTTCCTCCTCCTGTGTACTCTTGCTTGTATTTCTAGACTCTTTACAGCCCTGTCTGCAGCCCGAAGGCGTTCCTTGTCTAAAGCAAGCATCGCTCGTACCATGTTAGAACCTATCTTCATTCCCATATTTCTAAATACCTTGCACCTTACAATGTTGCCATCATTGAAAGTCGCAACAGCATCATACACACCAAAGTGAAGTGTTTCTACACTCCTGGAAATGGAAAAAAGAACACATTGACACCGGTGTGTCAGACCCACCATACTTGCTCCGGACACTGCGAGAGGGCTGTACAAGCAATGATCACACGCACGGCACTGCGGACACACCAGGAACCGCGGTGTTGGCCGTCGAATGGCGCTAGCTGCGCAGCATTTGTGCACCGCCGCCGTCAGTGTCAGCCAGTTTGCCGTGGCATACGGAGCTCCATCGCAGTCTTTAACACTGGTAGCATGCCGCGACAGCGTGGACGTGAACCGTATGTGCAGTTGACGGACTTTGAGCGAGGGCGTATAGTGGGCATGCGGGAGGCCGGGTGGACGTACCGCCGAATTGCTCAACACGTGGGGCGTGAGGTCTCGACAGTACATCGATGTTGTCGCCAGTGGTCGGCGGAAGGTGCATGTGCCCATCGACCCGGGACCGGACCGCAGCGACGCACGGATGCACGCCAAGACCGTAGGATCCTACGCAGTGCCGTAGGGGACCGCACCGCCACTTCCCAGCAAATTAGGGACACTGTTGCTCCTGGTGTATCGGCGAGGACCATTCGCAACCGTCTCCATGAAGCTGGGCTACGGTCCCGCACACCGTTAGGCCGTCTTCCGCTCACGCCCCAACATCGTGCAGCCCGCCTCCAGTGGTGTCGCGACAGGCGTGAATGGAGGGACGAATGGAGACGTGTCGTCTTCAGCGATGAGAGTCGCTTCTGCCTTGGTGCCAATGATGGTCGTATGCGTGTTTGGCGCCGTGCAGGTGAGCGCCACAATCAGGACTGCATACGACCGAGGCACACAGGGCCAACACCCGGCATCATGGTGTGGGGAGCGATCTCCTACACTGGCCGTACACCACTGGTGATCGTCGAGGGGACACTGAATAGTGCACGGTACATCCAAACCATCATCGAACCCATCGTTCTACCATTCCTAGACCGGCAAGGGAACTTGCTGTTCCAACAGGACAATGCACGTCCGCATGTATCCCGTGCCACCCAACGTGCTCTAGAAGGTGTAAGTCAACTACCCTGGCCAGCAAGATCTCCGGATCTGTCCCCCATTGAGCATGTTTGGGACTGGATGAAGCGTCGTCTCACGCGGTCTGCACGTCCAGCACGAACGCTGGTCCAACTGAGGCGCCAGGTGGAAATGGCATGGCAAGCCGTTCCACAGGACTACATCCAGCATCTCTACGATCGTCTCCATGGGAGAATAGCAGCCTGCATTGCTGCGAAAGGTGGATATACACTGTACTAGTGCCGACATTGTGCATGCTCTGTTGCCTGTGTCTATGTACCTGTGGTTCTGTCAGTGTGATCATGTGATGTATCTGACCCCAGGAATGTGTCAATAAAGTTTCCCCTTACTGGGACAATGAATTCACGGTGTTCTTATTTCAATTTCCAGGAGTGTATTCCAACAAATACAGTCTTGGGGATTCTCGACCATATAACACTATTTACACTTTCATTGGGGTTTTGAGTTTTTCCGTGAATACACTTTTTCAACAGTTCAGGTGCTGCTAAGTCTCTGAAAATAGGTTTTATCACCTCCATTATTGCATGAGGCAGACTATGCTTATGAGTGTACACTTCACCAGTTAGCAATCCTTTGTTATATTTACACCAACTGTCTTCTTCTTTGGGACACAAGCTATGTTGGGGATTTTCATCGTCTTTATTGTTTACAGTAATAACACATACCTTTGGCTTTCCAACATTTCTCCTTTTCTTAAAAGCCTTCAGAGGATTTCTAATAACTTTACTTTTACTCATTATTATACTTCAACAAAACAGAGACTAAAGAAACAGAATTAATTACGAATATTTTCGAGATAACGACAGAGTAAATAAACATGAAACAATCGACAATCACACCAGCGATATATATTGAACCATCACAGGTTAGCCACAACACATACTTTATCTCACATCACTAAAATGTACCTGATGAACACGGACGTTAATAATAACACCATTTGACAGCAGTTTAACAGCGCCACAGTGGGTCACGCCCATGTAGAACACATTTCAAAAATAATTTAAAAATAGTTGTAGTCTTCGGAATTGAATAAATTATATATCTATTAAAACGTAATAGTCTGCATATTCAGAAAACGCAAGAACGTAAAAATTGAACTTTTCATTATTTTGAGCCTTTCCGGAGCCCCTTAACTTCTGAGGTCATCAGTCCCCTAACTAACCTAAGGACATCACACACATCCATGCCCGAAGCAGGATTCGAACCTGCGACCGTAGCGGTCGCGCGATTCCAGACTGTAGCGCCTAGAACCGTCATTATAGTTTCTTTGGGTTAGAGTTACTTTTGATAAATTACACAGTCATACTCGGTATTTGCAGATACCTCAAACACCTTACATCTATTATTTCATAAGCGTAACTTCAAACAACATCTTAAAACACCAAAATATTTAACGAAGGTAAAAGGAGCGCCATACTGTTAACCCACAAGTTTGCATGTAAAGCACAGCTTTTCCCCCCTCATGGCTTTCTGTTTCAAGATTTTACCTGTTGGTATTTCATAGGCGTTCTTTCTGATTTGCCTTGACGTTATTTTTATGGCGTGATACAGCATTTTCTACTTTCCTTTCACATGCAGACCATCTAAGTTGATGTGAACTAGCGAGTATCCCATGGCCAAGCGGTTCTAGGCGCTACAGTCCGGAACCGCGCGACCGCTACGGTCGCAGGTTCGAATCCTGCCTCGGGCATGGATGTGTGTGACGTCCTTAGGTTAGTTAGGTTTAAGTAGTTCTAAGTTCTAGGGGACTGATGACCTCAGCAGTTAAGTCCCATAGTGCTCAGAGCCATTTGAGTATCCCTTGAACTTAATGTGTGCATGTATGTAAGAAGAGGTCAGATACACTCAAGATATTTCAGGGCATTTTTTTCGATCGTTGTACGAGGAGGTGCTGAAAAGTAATGCCTCCGAAATTTTTATTCTCTTGCCAATCTCGGTTGAAGTATTACATGTAATGCACATTACTCACTAGACTTCCTTCCCTCTGCTGCTTTTTTTTTTTTTTTTTTAGTCATCGGTCTTCTAACTTGTTTGACGCGTCTCGCCACGAATTCCTCTCCTGTGCCAACCTCTTCATCTCAGAGCAGCGCTTGTAAACTACATCCTCAGTTATCTGTTGAATGTATTCTAGTCTCTGTCTTCCTCTACAGTTTTTGCCTTCTGCAGCTCTTTCTAGTACCATGAAGGTCTTTCCCTTGTGTCTTAACGGATGTCCTATCATCCTGTCCCTCCTCCTTGTCAGTGTTTTCCACATATTCGATTCTCTCCGACTCTGCACAGAACCTCCTCATTACTTATCTTATCAGTCGACCTAACTTTCAACATTTTTCTGTCCCAACATATCTCAGATGCCTCGATTTTCGTCTGTTCTGGTTTTCCCAAGGTCCATGTTTCACTACCGTTCAATACCATGCTCCAAATGTACATTCTCAAAATTTTCTTCCTCAAACTAAGGCCTACGTTTGACACTAGTAGCTTCTGTTGGCCAGGAATGCCCTTTTTGCCAGTTCTAGTCTGCTTTTGATGTTCTCCTCGCTCCGTCCATCATTGGTTATTTTGCTGTCTAGGTAGCAGAATTCCTTAACTTCTTCTACTTTTTGACCATCAATCCTGATGTTTAGTCTCTCGCTGTTCTCCTTTCTGTAGTTTCTCAATACTTCCGTCTTTCTTCGATTTACTGTCAAGCCATATCCTGTACTCATTAGATTATTCATTCCATTCAGCAGATCATGTTATTCTTCTCCACTCAGGATAGCAATATCATCAGCGAATTGTATCATTGATATCCTTTCTCTTTGAATTTCAGTCACCTTTCTTTTATTTCCATCTAGCTTCATCGATGTACAGATTGAACAGTAGCGAAAGACCAGACCCCTGTCTTACACCTTTTTCAATCCGAGCACTTCGTTCTTGGTCTTCCACTCTTATTATTCGCGCTTGGCTTTTATAAATACTGTATATTGCCCGTCTCACCCTATGGCTTACCCAAATTTTTCTCAGAATTTTGAAAATCTTGCTCCATTTTACAATGTCCAACGCTCTTTCCAGGTCGACAAACCCTATGAACGAGTCTCGATTTTTCTTTAGTCTTGCTTCCATTATCAACCGCAACGTCAGAATCGCCTCTCTGGGGCCTCTGCCTGTACTAAAATCAAACTGATCGTCATCTAACACATCCTCAATTTTCTTTTCCGTTCTTCTTTATATTGTCCTTTCAGCTACTTAGATGCATGAGCTGTTAAGCCTATTGTGCGATAACCCTCGCTCTTCTCAGCTCTGGCAGTCTTCGGAATCGTGTAGATGATATTTTTCACAAAGTCAAATGGGATGTCGCCAGAGTCATATATTCTACACAGCAACGTGAATAGTCGTTCTGTTGCCACTTTTTCCAATGATTTTAGAAATTCTGATGGAATTTTATGTATCCCTTCTGCCTTATTTGATCTTAAGTCCTCCAAAGCTCTTTTAAATTACGATTCTAATACTAGACCCTCTGTCTCTTCTAATTCGACAGATTTTAAGTGGTGGTGGGTTTGAAACCCAGGACCCAGGACTTTTCGATTACTAATCAAAGATGCTACGCCTAGAACACAGGTACAGCTAGAAGACTCCAAATTGTAGCGTGAAATATGCCAATATGTAGCAAAAGTACGTCGGTGTACTGCGAGACCCTCACAAAACTGAATGCAAGAATTTACAGTTCGTCCACAAGTGGAGCGCCCTCTCATTCATCATGTCAGTGCCACAACACACACGAGCGCTGCGACATCTCCAACACCTTTTATTCACTGTCATCAGTCATCCTCCATACAGCCCAGGCTTCGACCCATACGGACCCATGCGGATTTCATCTGTTTCCCAGACTTAAAGAACGCCTTCAGGGTTTGTGATAAAGTGGTGAGAGCAGAAGTGACGTTCTGGCTCTGTCAAAAATGTCATATACAGGGAGGAGAAAAATTGTCACGAAATTTTAACCCGGGATAGCTGATGATAGTAAGAACCAAAATTGCTAATGTTCTCTAGGTCTACAACGCATAATTATTAAACTTGGCGCTACGCACTCCGACTGGCCGCAGGTTTGCCCTGTTGCCGGATGCTCTGGACAACGGACGACCGCGAATGCTACGACCGCGATGTATACAAGGTGGCTCTCACGCTCGGTTGTAGCGCGCCAACCTTCCACTCTGGGGGCCTGGGGGCGAATGCGCCAGGGTACCGACACATCCATTGTCATTTCATGATAAGACGTCCGGGAACAAACTCGTCAACAGTTGTTAGTTCGCGTACATGAAAGTCTTTTACAAATTGTGTCGTCCCTGAAAAGGGCCTTTTTTGTAACTAGGTTATTGTTTACTTAAACCACGTGCTCGAACTGGCGAACCTCTAACGCGACAAAAGCTTGGTAACGTCGAACGGTGCTTTGCCGAACTCTTTCAACGATTCCTGGCATTGCCCTTATGTGACTGGCGGCATGTTGAATGCGATCCATTAATTCCTCTTCGTTCCTAGGTGGTTCGCGTCCGGGTGGGCGAACTAGAACCTTGAAGAATCCCCTCCGAAAAAAGTACGGTGGCGTGAGGTCTGGTAATCACGGTTGCCATGTCCTACGAGCACCTCTGCCAATTACCAGGCCGTCGAAGAGTTCATTTAAATATCCGCCCACAGAACGATTGTTATGTGCGGGCGCCCCATCATGATGCAACCACACGCATAGCTATATGTCCAGGGGAACATCTTCCAGCAGGCCAGGTAGAGTTTCTTGGAAAAACTGTAGGTAATTTGCCCCGGTAATCCGAGGAGGTAGACGGACCGGCCCAATCAAATGGTCACCCACAATGCCTGCCCAAAAGTTGAGAGAAAATCGATCCTGGTGTCCGTGGATGCACATGACTTGAGGATTTCCTCTTGCCCAGTAACGACATTAATGAACGTTTCAAGTGTTGTAAAGTCCATCCCGTTGGAAGGTGTACTCGTCGGTAAACAAAAAAATGACAGGGTAGTCGGGATTTCGTGCAACACGTCGCAGAAACCACCGGAAAAACCCTAGAGTGTGTTCATAGCCCGCCACAGGATTCATGTCTTGGACAGGGTGGAAAATAAATGGATGTTGGCGGTCATACCTCAAAGCCTCCTTGACTGGTCGATGTGTGACCCCCATGTCGTGTCCAACCGCTCGAGTACTTGTCGTAGGTGCTTCTTCGAACAGCCTCTTCAAATGCAGCATCCCGTCGTGTTAGAGGTCTTCCAGCATCACCATGATATCCGGCTAACGAGCCTGTTTCGCCAAGTCGCCGGTGAATTGCTGTAAACGTTTGTGGGTGCGGATGGCGTCTTGTTGGGTACCGTTCCTCATACAACCGTTGAGCTTCATGCGCATTACCGTCGGGTAGTCCATAAACAAAAACCATATCGCGTTGTTCTTGAAACGTGTGGATACCTCTGACGTGAGGTGGAGACAAACAGCAAGACCTATTCGACACGTGTGCGTATCACGCTTGGGCAGAGACGGGGCGAAGGACAGATGTATGTGTGAACCGACAACCATAGCGCTGCCCGTCAACCGACGAACGGAAACATAGCAATCCCGTGACCAATCGAAGCGCATAGTGCCAAGTTTCCGTAGTTTGAAAACGGTGCGTTGTCGACCTACACAACATTAGCAATTTTGGTTCCTGCTTGCATCTGCTATCCAGGGTTAAAATTTCGTGACACAATTTATCTCCACCCTGTATTTTACGATGACGGTGTGAACAAACTGATCTCTCGTTGGGAGAAATGTGTTCATCGCGAGGGTGGGTGACTATCTTGAGAAATAAATATGTAGACATGAGAGATAAAGATGAGAATGTTAATAAAATTTGTTTTATTTAAAAAGCTTTAAAGGTTTCCACATAAAAAAGTCGGAGACATTTCTTTTCAGTACGTACTCGTGGTTTTCACTGAGGTAGTAATTAGTTATCCCAGAGAACTTACTTACGTATTCCACGATTACTTGCGCGGTACGATATCTTTCCAGAGACAGTAAATTTATACTCGTATACCAGTATGTCGCCACATGTGGTACAGTCTAAAAATCCTGTAGGTTTATGTGACACTACGTACACTATAAGTAATGCTTTACATTAAACTTTCTTCTTTGTATTTAATGTGTCACGTTTGACAGCTTTTTAAGTATCTATGTTCAGGTCGTCTTAGTAATGGTATTCTTCTTCGGCTACACGAGAATGCTCTTTTTTCGTCTCGCCAGAAAACAGGGTTGTGAGGAGGGGGGGGGGGGATTTTCCTGGCGGGTGCTAAATGACGAGCAGCTCAGGGAGATAAGCTCGAGTTTGATGGTCATGGCATCTTAATCTGGAGTCTTCTGAATACCACTGGTCTTATATAGCCGTAAGCTCTGTGCAAGCTTCATCGACCATCACGCAGTGGGGCGTTTGAAGGTTTTGTGCTTCGGAGATCCTGCTTCTTTGCTGAACTGTTCAAATCGTAATGGTGGTACTAACCTCTACAAAGATCACTTAGTCAGAATATGTACCAAGGGCTGATAGAAAGAACAGATTTTGTGGCGAAATACTCGTTGGTAGATCACCTTTACGGCAAGCGCGCTATGGGTTTCAATACTTCAACATTAAATCTTTTCAACAGGAATGATTTATCGCATAGAGTCAATAGCAGGCACTCAAAATACGCGTTGCCAATATTATCAGCTTAAGAACGTATTTCGTAATATAACACAATGAAGAACGTGTCAGAATGTGTATCTGGTTACGAAAGGCGAAGAGGATTCCTTCGGAACATTGTTAGCACATTTTATTCATAAAGAGTTTAAAAGTGTGTCTGGTGAAATGAAGTCCGTCAAAAACTTGAAGAATGTAGCAACACTCAAATTGTGACAGAAGGAATAGAACTAAAAAAGAAACGTTACTAGTGACTGCCGCTAATTATAGTGAGATTACCGTCATCCAAAGCAAACTGATTTTGAATAACTACAGAAATTGCTGAAATAGGGTGGGACGAGAGATGTTATAAACATTATGAGGTGAGTGAACACCAAATATGAGACGATAGCCGCTATTATACTCACTTTCCACAGTTAAAATTGCATATACTAATAACCACTGAGATCCTCTGCTGTAAATGGACACCTTAGTGTGTCTGAATTCCTAATGGACAAACTGCTGAATTCATGGGTCCCTAGACTTACACACTACTTAAGCTAACTTATGCTAAGAACAACACACACAAACAAACACACACACACACACACACACACACACACACACACACACACACAAGCCCGAGGGAGGATTCGAACCTGCGGCGGGAGATGCCGCACAATCCGTGACATGGCGCCTAAACCTCGCGGCGACCCCGCGCGGCGTTATCTGCTCACCTAGAATAGAATATGGTAGTAAGGATACAACAGAGCTCTGCCAGTGCTCCAGTATTAAAACAGAACATACATGAACTCTGTCTACATATGAAGTAACTCAAGCTTATTACAATATGTAGCCTGCTGTGATTGTGTCTAGAATAAACACATTTAAATTTCTTACGCGCTGGTGGTAAGAAGTGTGGCTCAGTGGTCACAAAGTTGAGGGTGCAATGCTCAGATTTGTCTACATCACTCCTCTTCTTCCCCACGTCACAATCGTCAAAACTGTCGCTGTTAGCCCTCACAGGCAACGAAGAGTTATTAAACAATGTGAACCGCAAGTCCAATAACAAAATTTCAGAGGTTGTTTGGGGATATTTTCTGAGTATCTTCGTATCAACAACACTTGGTCGCCGGTGGCTCGTTACAGACTTATTACGTTTTATTACCTTCCTATGCTTCTTTTGTATTTGTATCTGAACTGTACTGATAATATCTAATGAACAATGCAAATGTCTATGGCATGCGTTGTACGTGTAATGTTTGAAAAAGAAAACTTTTTCAACTCACCCATGGTACTTGATGATGGTAACAGTAAAGCCCACTTTACTCTTTGTCTTCATCCTTGCGTTAGTACTGATCGTTTCTGTTTTTTCTTTTGTTTTTCTTTGTCTTTTTTCTTTGCTTTATTTTTTTGTATTTCGGTAATTTTACTTAAACGTTACAGTGATAGTGTGAGCACGTTTACAAAACAAGAGTTGGCCGATATGAATCTCGTGTGTGGATTTACTGAATGCAATTGGAGAGTGGTACTACGAGGTTGTGCTTAAGTGTTCACACAACGATGGCACTTCACAGAGCTTTTGTTGTTGTTGTGCTCTGTGTGAATCACGCATTTTGCAGGGTGTTCGTGACTGTATATTACAGACTGCTGGTTGTTGTAAAGGCATTCTCATAGAAGCAATGTTAACTGCAGTAAGAAACCGATCAAGTTATAGCCACATTATGATAGTGTAATGAGCAGCAGAGACCACGGGTCCCTCATAGCAAAATACTAAGTAAATTTCTGTGATAAACTTCCGAAATTTGTCGGTGGAGCTCGTTTTCACCCTGTGTATAAGCTATATCGTCATCTAACGAGCCACGGATACTATACGCATTCCTCTATTCTGGGGACCTGTGACATTAATACAACAAGGAAACAACGACTGGTAGTGTCTTCTTATCAAAGAAGTAGAAATATTATAGCGCGACCTACAATACTGTCAATGACATCACGATGCTCTGAAGCAGCATTTTTTTAAAGTAATCATTACAGTAACCAATAACGAAGTAAACAGAAAAACGTTATTTACAATAACTTACTACAACCCGCATGGCCTAATCCAATGGAAATAAAAGGAACAACGAAGTATTTACAAAGTTCTAACAAAGAGAGCTCCACAAATTTAATACGAAACATTTCATGGTATGATATATGAAGAATTTTTATAACTTCACTAAACATCATTGACGAGTTCAAATATTTTATTCTCATATGCTCTACAACATGAAACCTTCAATTTACGACTAGTGATACTTGTAATGGGAACCGAGAATTTCCGGTAAGCGAGCGATTTCCTACAGTAAACTATGCTAAAGAAGCAACCTCCTCCCAGACTCGCCCCTAGAGCCTCATTCTGGTGTAAATCCTTGTTTTCACTTCCTCTCCTACTTTGTTTTGCAAATCTCCCGATTTTGCATACTAACTCGGCAAGATTGCTACACAGCTACACGTTCACTTTTAGAGTTTCCCTGAACAAACTGGTGACCAACTCACCGATCCGCAAGCACTTCAGAGTGTCAAAATTGAGTGTATTTTTGATAGAACGGAAAACAGACTTGATTCTTTTCTGAACTTACGTTCGCAGTCACTGTTATAGGAGTTATGTCCAGACTACATCAGCTTGTGTAATGCTGTAATGGTGAATAGAGCAAAATAACTACACTGACAGCTTTAATACAGAACCTCGAGACGTAAAAGATATCTTGCGTGAAAGTGGCTAAGTGGATATCAAAATCGGAAACTTTTCTGGTAAAGTAACCTTGTTGACTAAGAATGTTGAAATAACATTTCAAAAATTAGCTTCTTTTGGTTTATCATGAGATTTCTTAAGCATTGTTGCTAAGTAGAAATAAACAGACCCTTACGAAATGTAGATACAAAGGTAATAAAACTTGTTTCAAATTTTAGGACCTCATATATATCCAGAACTTTCCTTTAAATAATTGCCTTATTCAGTTAATGAATATTAATGGAATGTATGCGTCGGATTTAAGTTATTATATCTTTATTAATTGAGATTCAATGAAATTTTATGAACGAATTTTACATAATTAATTCAGTCGGAATGAGCAAGGAGAACAGTCAGCAATATTGACAGGTGCAAGAACCGCTGTACTCAATGTTGTGGTTAAATAAAAGACCACAAAATTTTAGTTTTTTTAGAGTGTACATGATGTACACAATTCAGTGCCTTGGAAAGCTCACAAAAACTACGAACTGGCGGTGTTTTATTACTTAAGGGTTGTAATATTGTGTTTGTCTATTCGTATAATTGCTGTTCTTAGAAACAAAGGAATTAGCCTCCAGACAAATTTCCCATTCTTCCTCTCAATAATGTCTAATGGAATAATTTTATGGAATAGCTGACCACTTAAAAAGAAAATATTAATTGCAGCAAAGCGAACAGTAAGAATAATATGTTGTGTTCAGCCGCGGTCGTCATGTTGGTAAATCATTAAAGAATATGCATTTTAATTGCACCGTCGCAATGCATACAGGGTGTCAGGAAAAAAGTTTCCACTATATACAGATCATGTAGTACGGAACAAGGGAAGAGAAAAGGTTCCTACAAACATTCATCGTAAACCTCATATCGTCAGAGTTATAGTCTACTACCACTACTGTCAGTGATCATCTCGGCTCTGTGCTTCTCTTCAAAACGAGTGCTCTATGTGACCGTCATCGATTGCAGTGCAGCCTTTCACCCTAGCTCTCATACAATCAAGCATTCGTTGGAACACCTCTGGTTGTTGCCGGATTACGTCGCAAGCACTGAACACGCTTTGAACTACCTGATTCATTTGCATCAATTGCAATACTATTTTATAGACCAAACGATGCTAATTTGTGAATATTTGTTCTAGGGTGCCTATATCAATCAACTTATGACCAAATTCTTGCCGAGCGCGGATCAAAGGTGGTTTCTGTGCAGCGAAGGAATATGCATAAGGTTCGCATTCGTGGACTGCACAATATGCTGTCACCTTATCTGGAAATTTACTACCAATGGTCTTCGTCTGCTTGCAAGAGACTACTGACTCGTTTGGATCGAGGGTATAAAAAGCAGCTGATGAGTAGGCACATAAATATAGAAACGTTATGATAACCTCTTCAAAGTCCGGCAAACTGACAACAGTACTATACAGGACTTTTATAACTGACGTCCCGAAGCCATTAATGAGAGTAGAACAATTTCTATAGCTCCTCGATTCATGGGGAGAGCAAACTAAACCGGTTTTGTACGACGGAATTATTCAAGATAGAGAGAGTCTGCCAACGTGTAGTATTAAAGTACTTTCTCCAAAATGTTCTCCGTTGGAGTAGCACTGCGACGTTTAGTTTTACAGGCACGTGAAAAACCTTATAAGGCTACTGCAAAGTTACTTCTAAGTTGTTGTTGTTGTTGTGGTCTTCAGTCCTGAGACTGGTTTGATGCAGCTCTCCATGCTACTCTATCCTGTGCAAGCTTCTTCATCTCCCAGTACCTACTGCAACCTACATCCTTCAGAATCTGCTAAGTGTATTCATCTTTTGGTCTCTCTCTACGATTTTTACCCTCCACGCTTCCCTTCAATGCTAAATTTGTGATCCCTTGATGCCTCAAAACATGTCCTACCAACCGATCCCTTCTTCTAGTCAAGTTGTGCCACAAAATTCTCTTCTCCCCAATCCTATTCAATACCTCCTCATTAGTTACGTGATCTACCCACCTTATCTTCAGCATTCTTCTGTAGCACCACATTTCGAAAGCTTCTATTCTCTTCTTGTCCAAACTGGTTATCGTCCATGTTTCACTTCCATACATGGCTACACTCCATACAAATACTTTCAGAAACGACTTCCTGACACTTAAATCTATACTCGATGTTAACAAATTTCTCTTCTTCAGAAACGATTTCCTTGCCATTGCCAGTCTACATTTTATATCCTCTCTACTTCGACCATCATCAGTTATTTTACTCCCTAAATAGCAAAACTCCTTTACTACTTTAAGTGTCTCATTTCCTAATCTAAATCCCTCAGCATCACCCGATTTAATTTGACTACATTCCATTATCCTCGTTTTGCTTTTGTTGATGTTCATCTTATATCCTCCTTTCAAGACACTGTCCATTCCGTTCAACTGCTCTTCCAAGTCCTTTGCTGTCTCTGACAGAATTACAATGTCATCGGCGAACCTCAAAGTTTTTACTTCTTCTCCATGGATTTTAATACCTACTCCGAATTTTTCTTTTGTTTCCGTTACTGCTTGCTCAATATACAGATTGAATAACATCGGGGAGAGGCTACAACCCTGTCTCACTCCTTTCCCAACCACTGCTTCCCTTTCATGCCCCTCGACTCTTATAACTGCCATCTGGTTTCTGTACAAATTGTAAATAGCCTTTCGCTCCCTGTATTTTACCCCTGCCACCTTCAGAATTTGAAAGAGAGTATTCCAGTTAACGTTGTCAAAAGCTTTCTCTAAGTCTACAAATGCTAGAAACGTAGGTTTGCCTTTTCTTAATCTTTCTTCTAAGATAAGTCGTAAGGTTGGTATTGCCTCACGTGTTCCAACATTTCTACGGAATCCAAACTGATCTTCCCCGAGGTCCGCTTCTACCAGTTTTTCGATTCGTCTGTAAAGAATTCGCGTTAGTATTTTGCAGCTGTGACTTATTAAACTGATAGTTCGGTAATTTTCACATCTGTCAACACCTGCTTTCTTTGGGATTGGTATTATTATATTCTTCTTGAAGTCTGTGGGTATTTCGCCTGTCTCATACATCTTGCTCAGAGTTTTGTCATGACTGGTTCTCCCAAGGCCATCAGTAGCTCTAATGGAATGTTGTCTACTCCCGGGGCCTTGTTTCGACTCAGGTCTTTCAGTGCTCTGTCAAACTCTTCACGCAGTACCTTATCTCCCATTTCATCTTCATCTACATCCTCTTCCATTTCCATAATATTGTCCTCAAGTACATCGTCCTTGTATAAACCCTCTATATACTCCTTCCACATTTCTGCCTTCCCTTCTTTACTTAGAACTGGGTTGCCATCTGAGCTCTTGATATTCATACAAGTGGTTCTCTTCTCTCCAAAGGTCCCTTTAATTTTCCTGTAGGCAGTATCTATCTTACCCCTAGTGAGACAAGCCTCTACATCCTTACATTTGTCCTCTAGCCATCCCTGCTTAGCCATTTTGCACTTCCTGTCGATCTCATTTTTGAGACGTTTGTATTCCTTTTTGCCTGCGTCGTTTACTGCATTTTTATATTTTCTCCTTTCATCAATTAAATTCAATATTTCTTCTGTTACCCAAGGATTTCTATTAGCCCTCGTCTTTTTACCTACTTGATCCTCTGCTGCCTTCACTACTTCATCCCTCAGAGCTACCCATTCTTCTTCTACTGTATTTCTTTCCCCCATTCCTGTCAATTGTTCCCTTATGCTCTCCCTGAAAGTCTCTACAACCTCTGGTTCTTTCAGTTTATCCAGGTCCCATCTCCTTAAATTCCCACCTTTTTGCAGTTTCTTCAGTTTCAATCTGCAGTTCATGACCAATAGATTGTGGTCAGAATCCACATCTGCCCCTGGCTATGTCTTACAATTTAAAACCTGGTTCCTAAATCTCTGTCTTACCATTATATAATCTATCTGATACCTTTTAGTATCTCCAGGATACTTCCAGGTATACAGCCTCCTTTCATGATTCTTGAACCAAGTGTTAGCTATGATTAAGTTATGCTCTGTGCAAAATTCTACAAGGCGGCTTCCTCTTTCATTTCTTCCCCCCAATCCATATTCACCTACTATGTTTCCTTCTCTCCCTTTTCCTACTGACGAATTCCAGTCACCCATGACTATTAAATTTTCGTCTCCCTTCACTACCTGAATAATTTCTTTTATCTCGTCATACATTTCATCAATTTCTTCATCATCTGCAGAGCTAGTTGGCGTATAAACTTGTACTACTGTAGTAGGCATGGGCTTTGTGTCTATCTTGGCCACAATAATGCGTTCACTATGCTGTTTGTAGTAGCTAACCCGCACTCCTATTTTTTTATTCATCATTAAACCTACTCCTGCATTACCCCTATTTGATTTTGTATTTATAACCCTGTAATCACCTGACCAAAAGTCTTGTTCCTCCTGCCACCGAACTTCACTAATTCCCACTATATCTAACTATAACCTATCCATTTCCCTTTTTAAATTTTCTAACCTACCTGCCCGATTAAGGGATCTGACATTCCACGCTCCGATCCGTAGAGCGCCAGTTTTCTTTCCCCTGATAACGACGTCCTCTTGAGTAGTCCCCGCCCGGAGATCCGAATGCGGGACTATTTTACCTCCGGAATATTTTACCCAAGAGGACGCCATCATCATTTAATCATACAGTAAAGTTAACGAACACAATAGAGAGGTAACTTCAAGAGAAGACTGCACAAAAATTCAATCGTACACTATCAGTTGTGGGCACCAATAATGCGTGATACGGTCAGATATGTGGGGTATGTCGCGAAACTGTGTGATGAACGAGAACCGTTTATGAACGAAACCATGTTTGTTTTGCAATAGAAAGATTGAGAAAATCATGCTACTGCAAAAACCGGTTCATTATGTGTTCTGTATGCCACACTAATTATTGTTTTACATCTTTCTACGATCAGGATCATACTGATTCGTGCAGTGCTTCTTGCATGCCACAAATGTAAATACCATAAAGTCAATAAGAAGACTATACTAATGTGGCTAAAAATGGTCCTTTTTTATTTCCAATGACCTTACAAAATATTTTGTTTACCTATTTTTCATGATAAATGTTATGCAAAGACAAATGAATAATTAATTGCTGATAATTGGGATAGTTATAATATATCTGTCGTTAGAGTTACATGGAAACAAAAAAAGGTACCCACAGTGAGATTAGATCCAGAGACCTTGCGCTTGTGAAACGAAGCATTCAACCACTTTTGTTTTGTTTTTAATGTTTGACACTTATTGTGAAATTAAGCTGCCATTTTACAATTAATATAACGCACTTGTATACTCTAATTTGATATGAAACATTCGTGTGGTACCCTTGGACTTACTTGAATAAATAAATGAAAACAATAAAAATAAAATAAATAATAACAATAACTGGGTTTCGAACACAGGGCGCAAAATTGAGAATCTGCGATGCTAACCACTTCTTTTCACTCAGCTTAATTTAACTATATTTTATTTTTTCAACTGAGGTCATTAGTCCCCTAGAACTTAGAACTACTTAAACCTAACTAACCTAAGGACATCACACACATCCATGTCCGGGGCAGGATTCGAACCTGCGACCGTAGCGGTCACGCGGTTCCAGACTGTAGCGCCTAGAACCGCTCGGCCACCCCGGCCGGCGAAATAAGTCAGCTTCATGCTTGGTGGAGCCAAGGTGCGCAGAGGTCGAAACCCGAGGCCTGGCCACGATGCCTCTCCTCCGCCTGTCAGTTTGCTGGTCCTCATTTGGACATAATACTGTATCGGTTTTTTACTTTTATTATTATTTTTATATTTTTTATTTTTTATTCTTGTTTTTCTTTCTTTTATTGAAAAGAAAACTTGATAGACATAGATTTCATAATTCCGGGAATCAAAAGAAAACAAAATTTTTCTCTATAAAGAACACAACGAGAGAAGCCTCCAGACAAAAAAAAAATAAAATAAATAAATAAATAAATATAATAATAAATAAAAAAATAAGCTCTCCAGGTCCTTGAATACTAAAGTCAAGGTGCAACATATTTTAAAATAAAGCTCGATAACGTGGAAGTCTCGGCTACTTCCAGTGAGCGTTCTTCATATACTGGTAACAAACGCGGGGGACGGGATCGTTGTCACACCTAACTATAAAGTGGACGTAGTGCTCGAGGAGCCATACGTTCGAATTAGTTATCGTCCCGAGGACGGAAAAGCCCGAACACAGAACCGAGGAAGCAGCTTCAGCTAATCGAATAAGGAAAGCCAGTTGTCGGCGAAGATATTGCCAGTGCTTTCGTCTGCAAGAGACAAGCCTTTGTGGTAATGTGACAGGTTGATGAGATGTGTCGCAAGGACCAGTTGGACTAAGATCAATTCGACGGAAGCGTTGATTGGTTGGCATCAGGCTGTGAATAACCCTACATCACGAGAAGGCGACTTCCATTGGGAGGATAGGATATCAGTGGCGCTCCCATTTCACCTGGGTAGGGAGATGATTATTTTCCCCAACGAGAAACAAAGATCTGTTAGTAAGGTGTATCACGGATAAAATGTGGGCTCCTAGAAAACTTATTATAATATAAAATTCCCGTATGTTCCGCAATTTAGAGTTGATGAGGCCAACATCGGCAGGAGAAGTAAGACCAGACGGAAGAAGACACGTAAATAAGCGAGATGCAGTAGAGTCAATAGCTCGAGTACATGTTAGAACGTTACGCCCTATAAACAACACTGAAGCCTTCACTTTGATATTGGGAAGCCCCAACCCTCAAAGTGGCGGAACCTCCCAACTGCTTCATACCGAAGTCGAAAAATTTGACTTTGCCAAAGGAAACTACCAGACAGTTCCATCAATTTGCGTCCCATTTGCGGGCAACAGGAATATTAGTGCAACATAGTACACTCTGCTGAAAATTTAGGAATCCAAGAGCAGTACTTTTTGAAGAAAACTAAAAGAACAGCATTCATCTTCACGAATTGCCCCTTGAAATCGATTCGTCACCTCCTGTCAATTGTGTACAGCCATTGTCGTCGGGCAGCGATCCACAGCAATCCCCAACGATTTGTGGCGGCCAACCACCGTTGTCCATGGAATGACAACGTGTTGAAAACCCTGTAATGATACTAGGTCGTTAATGCGGGCGCCAGAGGGAGAACAAAATGAGTTCAAAATGTCCTTGAGCAAGAATATGTCATCAATATAACACAGAAATACCACAACGACATCCGCGTACGCTCGCACCTAAAATTTTTCTCGTAATATTTTCCAGCCACATAACTGATCAGCAATATGGCGAAGCAGAGGTTCTAAAGACAAAAAGCGACCTGGAGATGGAACTCCCTGCGATAAGCCCGCTGGATGATGATCTGGGGAGTAAGTTGTCTATTCACTACAACAGATGCGTGAATACCAGTGAAATGATTGGATAATACCTGTCACTCAGTATGACTGAGATCGGCCGCCATGAGTACCTGCTGCAAGAATCCGTGACAGACATGGTCAAATACCTAATTAAAATCAATAAAAAGCAAGGTTCCAGAGACGGGAGTCGCTGCAGCCACAGAGGCAAAGTCCCAGTAATCGACTAGAGAAGTCAGAATCGTGCGCCCAGGCAAACAGCTTCGGTGAATGGCCAGAATTCTCTCTAGCAGTGTCGACAAACGACTATTAACCGACCAGCCGACAGTTTAGTAATCTAAATTAAATAGTGTGCTCGGGCGGAATTTATCATTGTCTGGACCTTCTGTTGTCTTCGGAATTAAAACGATTTTACCAACCTTGAAAATATTAGGAATCAAAGCCCCACGGATCAACTCATTTACCAGCTAGCTAATGGTATCACCTATTTTGGGCCAAAAATGTATATAAAATTCCATAAGAATACCGTCTAGTCCCTTTTCGCGATGGTGAACCAACAATCAGGTGGTATAAATCACCGTGAATAAAGTCACTTAGAAATTCATTATTTAATGCGAGAGTAGCCACGCAATCTGCAGAAGGAGTAAATGCACTTGGGAGAATCTTATCAGTAACAGGGATGTCATAAAGGTCGGTAAAGCAAATATAGATCGCTCTGTAAATGTCACGTTGGGATGACAGTACGTTACCATCGGTGTGATTAAGGGACGTGATACGTGCTGTCTTTCGGCGTGTCCTGAACCAGATAAGGTGATATAAAGAGGTCAGATCATCCTGTAGGAAGGAACAGGATTTTGATCGATCCCTGAGTCCTTCTATTTCTTGTCTCTTAAAACGAGGAAGATTCGCCTTACTATGACGCACATCTATAATCCGTTAGGAGCGTGTCTGGCCCCGTCATAAAGTTGTTGCGAGACGGAATAACGAAATTCCTGTCTGACGGAGATCCCTCGCCCTCTCAGCGCCGCAAAGCATTAACGCTTTGCGGAGTAGAGGTTTGGCATGCCGTGACTATCATTCCATAAGAGATGGATAACGATCCTGGGAACGCAAGCTACGGGCCCAAACCTTTCGAACGACAATCTCGAGGGAAGTATCCTTTAAGAGGGCACATGATTTAAAGTTACAGCTACGGCACAGTGATAAGCGAAACAAGTGGGTACCATGTCTAGCGCTTACAGCTATGCTCATCAAGAATCAGAAAGATAAAAGCGATAGAGTTTGCCACTGGAAGTAGCTGTAAAATGCGTATACGTGACAAGAGCGGGATAGCGATAGATCCACGCATCGCATATTTGCGAAGAGAGCACCAAATCGTGTAGTTCCGTACTGAAATTAGAATAAGGGTTCTAATTCACAGAACGCAAAGTGCATTTGAAATCTCCACCTACCAGAAGTTTCTGCGGAGTTATACGCTAAATAAAGTATATCTTTTTCATAAAAACGCGCTCAAATTGTGGAATGGCTAGATCCTGAAGGGACATGAAGAAGAAATAAAGTAAGGTCACGAAAAGTGCAGCCTATTCTTCGGCCGTTATTAAAAATTTCGAAATCGGTCAGAGAATTCCCTTTCTGTAAAGTAACTCAGTGTCAGTAGATGGTTCAGTAGCCACACGAAAGAAAGTAGAAAAACCGGTAACAGGAAAATGGTTAAAAAACACTTCTTGCAAAACTATCACATCTGCACTTGAATCGTAAATAAATTATGGCAGAGGCGCCATTCTAAGCTCGGAACTAATTCTGTTCACAATGAGAGTGAGAAACGTATAGCCCTGCATCTATTTGTTACCAAAACTATGGAGTTCACTACGTGCAAGTGCTGTTTAAAATCGTGTACCATAGTGCGGGAAGGCAGCTGTCGCATGGGGCAACATGGTGGTCAGGGGGGAGGGGGGGAAGGGTTATGCGAAAATTCAGTATCAGGTATACAGGGTACACCCCACGCTCCGGGCATTAACGGAAACAAAAACTGACGGTACGTCTTTTACCATCACCACATTTTCCACTGGCACACATGCGCCAATCTGGTTCTGATCAGCAGTGGCCTGTGGAATGCGCAGAAGGGTGGGAAGACGTTACAGACTCCGGGATGTCTAGCAAGTCCGTCGAAACATTACGGAGCTCCGGAACAGGTCTATCCTCATGTGATTCCGAAGAGACGGTCCCGGGAGGTCCACTGGATAGGGTGCTGAATCCTTTCGAATCTTGAACAGCAACTGACATGATATCATCCGGTCTGACCTCGGGGAGGGAAGAGACCTCCACCGACAGAATTTGTTCAGTAGAACGGAGAATGGAAGAGGAACCTTCTGACTTTCCACTGTCTTGCGTCCGTGTACAGTTGTTTTGAAATAGAGGTTGTGATGGCGCGGAAGTTACAGTGGCAAAGTCTCTACGCGGGGTTAGTGGTGGAAATGCGCTAGGACCATCACGCAGTGGCTCGCGTTGGCCCTCTGAAACTTGATTAGGCACAATGGCTGTCACATGGGGAACAAGTTCCGCTATAGTTATACTTTTACTTTGTTCGTAAGTGGACTTTAAGACCGTTACACGACGCGGGCTGTTTGTGCGGAGGTGCCCACTCTCATTACACAGAAAACCGCTTCCTTCTTGTCCTGTGTATATTATACACACCCGGTATAAAAAAAAAATGGTTCAAATGGCTCTGAGCACTATGGGACTTAACATCTATGGTCATCAGTCCCCTAGAACTTAGAACTACTTAAACCTAACTAACCTAAGGACAGCACACAACACCCAGCCATCACGACACCCGGTATCCACAAACCTGCAGACGAGTTGAGATATTCCGTTTTACCACCATGTCCACGGATCTAAGTCCACTAGAAACTTGTAAAAGACGTTGAGGGGACCAGCGTTCCCACCGCATATTCTGTAAGTCCCCAAACGGAAGCAGGAGGGTCCAGAGGAAAATGTCATCAACTTTGGGCGGAAAATTAAACACCCTAACCCATTTTATCCCAATGTTCCATTTTTGGATCAAAAGTTTGTATTTTTTTTGTGCACAAGGATTTTAGTTTTTAGTAAGTTTGTCACACTGCTGACCTTCTACCTGTTACTTGCTTTTACACACAACTGCCAGTTTTGCTGTGAGCATCTGCATAGCAACATTATTCGTGCTGTAGTAATTGCTGTTTATGGAAAAATGACTACAAGGAAAGGGTAAATAAGTTTTACTATATTTGACAGTGGATATCGATACCATAATTTCTAAATACAACGCATAAATATAAGAATGATAGTGTGTGTGTGTGTGTTATTTGTTCATATCTGTTTTCAATAGTGGGTTATAATGCATTATAGCTGAGTGTTCCATTTTTGGAACAGTGGGATTGAATGGGTGCATCGAAATAACGGTAAAGCACTTACATTTTAGGTTGACTGCCGATGAAATTATAGCATTATTGGAAGAGGATATTGATTTTACTGATGCTGATTTGTACATAAATCCCCCAGATGACCCATGGCGCTCAGCTGAAGATTCAGGTGACGAGTGTGAAAGTGATATAAATCATCTAAGTGGCTACCAACTAAGATCTGTTGCAGAAGCCAAACTTGCAAAATATTGTGATGGGGAAATAGTTACCCAAGAGGTATATATTAGACAGTGCTATTAATCGAAGATTTTGATTAAGAAATACGCTTATTAGAATTTTCTAAGTTATTTATCTGTAACTATATAAACATAATTTATAGTTCCTAGAAATTTGATATTTTATATTCCAGATAGGTCCTAGGGAGTCTGATGAGTCATCATGTTCAACTTCTGGTGCTGTCCATATTGACAGTGTTCCCAGTCCCGAATGTTCTACGTCAAATACTATTCCTGTTACCGGCAGAAGAAAGCGGGCTGATAGGAAATGGACTCAGAATGATATAAATGAAGTGCAGATGAAGACATGGACACTTCCAGAATTTTTGACCGAAGAAATGTCACCAGTAAAGCGAGTTGATCTGTTTTATGATGAAATTATTGTGAACATGCTAGCCAATTACACAAATATTTACGCCCGTCAGCAGGGAGATACAACATTCAATGTGTCAAGTGCAGAAATAAGAGTATTATTGACCATGTTTCATCTGACAGGTTACAACCCTTTACCAAGATATAGAATATACCGGGAAATGAACAAGGATTGCCATAATCTAGCTGTGTCAAAAGCAATGTCAAGGGGAAGATTTGAAAAAATTGTGAAATATATACATGCTTGTGATAACAACAGCTTATCCAAAGATGACAGAGTTTCAAAAGTGAGACGCGTTTGGAAACTGTTGAATGATAGGTGGCTAAGAGCTTTCAATAACCAAAGACTGCTATGTATTGATGAGACTATGATTCCATATTATGGTAGACCTGGAACAAAGCAACATATGGCAGGTAAACCGATTAGGTTTGGTTATAAAGTCTGGTTTCTTTGCACAAGACTAGGGTACCTAGTTCAAGTTGAACCATACCAGGCTGCTGCAACAGGAAACACAAGACCTGTGCTTGGTGTAGGTGGTTCAGTTATGTTAGACCTAGTATCAAAACTTCCATTTGATAATGAACAGATATATGATTTGTTTCTGGATAACTTTTTTACTTCATTGCCACTTTTGGATGCACTAAAAGAAAAGGGTTGCACTGGAACAGGAACAATTCGCTCAAATAGAACAGAGAGTGCTCCTCTGCAAGACCTTCATAAAATGAAGAAAGCTCCAAGAGGAACATATGACCAAGTAACTGATAATAAATCTGGATTGACTCTGATTCGCCACCATGACAACAGCATTCTTACTATCACCTCAAACACAAGCGGGGTTCAACCGACTGGACAATCCAAAGGATACGGTAGGAGTGAGAAAAAGTTTATTGATATAATTACTCCTGCTGCAGTTGTCAGCTACAAAACTTACATGGGAGGAGTGGACAGACTTGATGAAAATATTGAAAAATACAGGATTAATTTCAGAGCAAAGAAATGGTACTACCAACTTCTTGTTTTTCCGCTAAATGCATCAATAAACAATGTTTGGTTGCTGTATCGACACACAATACAGTATAAGGGCAATCTACTCCCCGGCCGCTGTGGCCGAGTGGTTCTAGGCGCTTCAGTCCGGAACCGCGCTGCTGCTACGGTCGCAGGCTCGAATCTTGCCTCGGGCATGGATGTGTGTGATGTCCTTAGTTAGGTTTACGTAGTTCTAAGTCTAGGGGACTGATGACCTCATATGTTAAGTCCCATAGTGCTGAGAGGCATTTGAACCATTTCAGCAATCCACTCGATCTTCTTGGCTTCACAAGGTATGTGGTCAACTGCTACTTTCAAAAGTACAGCTCACAACAGCCACCTGCCCATCCATTGCGAAATCCAAAAGCCTTACATAAAAGGGTTCTCAATGATATACGCAACGATGGACAAGATCATCTGATTGTACCATTAGACAAACAACTAAGATGTGGCCAGTGCAAGAAGAACACAAAAAAAATGGTTCAAATGGCTCTGAGCACTATGGGACTCAACTGGTTCAAATGGCTCTGAGCACTATGGGACTCAACTGCTGTGGTCATAAGTCCCCTAGAACTTAGAACTACTTAAACCTAACTAACCTAAGGACAGCACACAACACCCAGCCATCACGAGGCAGAGAAAATCCCTGACCCCGCCGGGAATCGAACCCGGGAACCCGGGCGTGGGAAGCGAGAACGCTACCGCACGACCACGAGATGCAGGCCAAGAAGAACACAACAAAACATTATAAGAAATGTAAAATTCCTTTGTATGCACATTGTTTGGCACAGTTTTATACAAACTAAAGTTGAAACTGAACTCACTAAAACACAGTAATCTTGTTTATTCTGTATTTGGTTATATATTCACATTTTTTATGGTCTGTAAATGAGTTGTATAAAATATGTAGTGAGAAAAATAAACGTAAACATGAAAATTTTACATTCATTTCTCACAGTACTACATGCATGGTACCTGTACCCTCCCGTTCCCACGGTTCCATTTTTGGAATGTCCATTTTGTGTACTAAATATATTGTTACAATAATGAAAGGGGTATTTATGGTTTATCTACACTCCAAACCTAAGATTTAAACAGGAATTCCTAAAAGATTTTAATAGCAAATCTTCTTGGGATCAAATGGGCTAACATTCGCATATTCCTTCTCGGCGGTCGCCAGAAGAACCATATTATTGGAACCATCGCGGTGAGTGAAAGGGACTTGTCCGAGCTGCAAAAGGAGCCTGTGAACCTAAAGTGAGTCTAGAAGCTTGATATAAAACACACACGATTCAGAACCGAAGTAACCCGTGTGAACCTAATATGAACCAATCATGAATTTCTAACGAACTTTGCCGCACGTGCCGCGTGGATTTATCAAAACTAAAACCGCCGGTACCTCTGCGTGGAATGTTACTGGAAGCCATGGACGATGTCACGGCGCAAGACAACGCAGCATGTCAACTGAATCACGAAGACGAGACGCTGAGAGACAAACAAAGATGTGACAAGCACAACGACTCACACGACACTGAGGACAAACAATGAAGCTCTCGCAGTGCTACGATACCAGCTGAAACAGGCAGAATCTACTCTCCAGACGTGAGAAGCGGGAATGACGCCACTGAGCCACCTTCCGTCTATCACTTGTCTACGGCCTCCTTTCGTGTTAGCCCACCCGGCTAGCCGTGCAGTCAAACGCACTGCTTCCCGATTGGAAAGGCGTGCCGGTCCTCGTCACGAATCCGGCCGACGAATTAGTGTCGAGGTCCGGTGTGACGGCCAGCCTGTGGATGGTTTTTAAGGCGGTTTTCCATCTGCCTCGGCGAATGATGGCTGGTTCTCCTTATTCCGCCTCAGTTACGCTATGTCGGTGATTGATGCGCAAACACTGTCTCCACGTTCGCGTATACCATAATTACTCTACCACGAAAACATTGGGGTTACACTCGTCTGGAATGAGACGTTCTCTGGGGTACCCACGGGGGGCCGAACCGCACAATAGCCCTGGGTTTGGTGTGGGGTGGCTGTAGCCTGTTGTGGGGTTTGGTACCACTGAGGGCTACAGCGGGGACGAAGCCTTTCCGTTGTTTCTAGGTTTCCAGTTCAATACATACATACATGTATACGCATGCTTAGAACTTTCAAACTCGATTTTCTCGGAAACGGTTGACAGTTGCCCTTTCTCTTTACATACGTTGAAATCTTAGCCATGGTCTGCACACCCTGTCAACATGAATCAAAGCGGTGAGGGCTAGTACGTACGATCACCTTGTGATAACGGTGGCGCTGCGGTGGCTTCATAGTCGTAGACTCGTTGTCTCTCACTGAAGCGTTCAGGAGTGAAAGGCTAGTCGTGACTTGGTACGAAGGGTGAGTGCACGAGGTTGCTATTGTGAAGTAGTTCTGATAAGGCGAAATTACTGACTGTCGGAATCAGATGGCTTTTAACGAAGCTGTGTTTACTGAGGCTGTAGAGCGTGTAAAACGAATCTAACGTGATGCAGCATATACTGTAGCAAATTTGTTCCATTAGACGAGGAGTGACGTCTGCAATAAGTTCTATGATACTGTTCACACTTCGGACGACAAACATTTAAATTTCCTATGGAACAGTTCACGCTTCAAAGGAAAAATATTAAAATTTTGTTCAATGCAAACAAAGTGGTTATATTCCTGTTCATTCCACCTCCAGCGTCAGGAAACATAACTGCTCTATCAGACGAAAACTGGGCACAGGGCAGCGTCACTATCACTTCGCTGCGACCAAGAAGCGATATAGTTCTGTATTCTTTTGGTCATAGCAACTTCTGTTTACGGGTTAACAGCGAATAGTGTAGCTTATTATTCATTTCTGTAGGTTCTGTCCCTGCCCTACAATGATCTCTCGCTTGACACCACCGAAGTTGCAAATGGCGGTGGTTAGGGACGTCTGGCTAGAAGCTGTCCTTGAAGTAACCGATTTGTAACAGTTTGCTGTGTCACTGTGGTGCCAAATGCTGCTCCAGTTGCTGCTGCAGAAGTAGAACGATGCGCCAGAACCATACACCGAACAAGATGGTCCTCCCTCTAGGTAATACCAAATGGCCGTCCGGAGCCCGGCCTTCTAGCGACCGTACGTACTCGTGAACACTGCTGCCAGCAATCACGTACCATGGATACATTCCTGCCAAGTCTTTCCACGGTAATTCGGGAGGACGACGGTTCAATCCCGCGTCTGGCCATCCTGAATTAGGTTTTCCGTGATTTCCCTAAATCACTTCAGGTGAATGCCGGGATGGTTCCTTTGAAAGGGCACGGCCGACTTGCTTTCCCGTCCTTCCCTAATCCGATGAGACCGACAACATCGCAGTTTGGTCTCTTCCCCCGAATCAACCCAACCCGCTTCCCGCAATTTCACAAAAGGAAGATCCAGCTTTTCGTTGCCCTATCACATGACCTCTCTCGAAGTAAGTGAGATGTTTACAACAGCCTCTTTGTCGCCTTAAAGGTATTCTTGACTAACATCAGTTCACCACGTGCAACCTCAATGGTAACTAACGCTCACGAACGTTACAGCGCGTATTTAAAGCAAACCTGATTTGAATACTCATAGCGGCGCTGCTAGAGCCACTCTTATGGGACTGACGCGACATTTTAATAGACGTCATTTTTCAGATGTAGAAACACGGCTACCAAGGTTCGTTAATGTCACACAGCTCCTTCTTTGTGTTGTGAATTTCTTTTCCATCAGTGTATGCTGATCATAACATGTACTCAGCTAATATATACATTGCATAACAGGTGTAAGATCCGATATTTTATATGTGGTACCTTAATACATACACACATCAGTGCTTTGATAGTTTTCTCTGTGCATAGGACAATCTTCCTGCAAATACGGCACCTGATGTTTTCGGCACGGTCATAACTGCATCACCAAGTTCACCATTAATGTCTGTATTAAATAACCGTTTTGCGTCCACATGTCGAGACAAAACACCTGACCTGCGGACCAGGGGAAAATAGGCATTAATAACTTTTTCTTGCCACATGTAATTGAAGGTACTAACCGACATAAAAACATACTACTACTAATAGCTATAACTATTAGTCTGCAAATGATGTAGATACTAATGTAGTGCTCTTCAGCACATCGGATTCAGTCGCTAATTGAGATACCCGACGGGGGCATCCAATGATGGAGGATTCTGGGGAATAATGAAGTGTTTCTTGCTATAAAATTCGGTTTCTCATTAAATATTCTAGAGTAACTGCTTTTATAACCTCCTGGGATCCTAATCTAGTCTTTACTTGTAGTATTATTATTATATTATCCTTTATCAAGAGTTCTTAACCCATTCTGATTTTTGTCGATTACAGTGCTATCTATAGCGCAACGAAAGAAATGTTATAGACAGAAGTTACGTGTCTCATTCTTGGAGAATCATAATCTCCAATAAAAAATGGGGAGTTCTATTAAAGTTTTCAAAACTGACCACCCTCAAGACCCCTGAATGACGGTCAGAAGTACCATGTTTGGAGTCCCTGTACGTCCCCCTTCGAGACGAATAACTTTTATTACAAACTGTTTTTTAAATACGATTTGTAGTTTTCCAGATATTACCAAAAACAGCTTTGAATGTCTCATTCGTATATACATATAATATACAAATACATATATGTGTAAATGTATGAATAACCGAGAGGTTCTAGGCGCTACAGTCTGGGACCGCGCGACCACTACGGTCGCAGGTTCGAATCCTGCCTCGGGCATGGATGTGTGTGATGTCCTTAGGTTAGTTAGGTTTAAGTAGTTCTAAGTTCTAGGGGACTGATGACATCAGATGTTAAGTCCCATAGTGCTCAGAGCCATTTGAACCATTTTGTATGAATAAATAAAACAATATTCAGTGCAAACCGATCAGTCATTGTACCGGTATGTAGTAATCGTCATGGCCAGCGGGTGCATAGGTAGCGGAATGCCGGTTCTCTGTGTTTATAATTTTGATCTCATGTACTCCCTCTCCTTTCCACGCGGGACGCGTCCGCTTGCCCCCGACAACAGACACATGTGATGCGTTTTCGGTTACATGTGTAGCGCCGGAGAAGGGAGAGTCGAGTCTCCCAGCACATGGAGGTAGCAGACTTCATAGGACTCACTGGCGAGTTTAAAGCGAGTCTACGGACAGCATTTTTGATTTCTATTCCTCATAGCGAGGGTATGGTCGGGTACGCCATTAGTTACGGAGTCGGCCGTGTCGAGCTTGATGTGTGATAGCATTGCACCGTGCCTGTGGGTATCTACGAATCGGATCTATCTGGTAAATGCGGATCTGACGGGGTTGCGGTCGAGCTTGAAACTACGAATGGCCATGGTGACCGTTACGTCGGCTATAGTGCCGTGCTGTGTGTGGAATAGCGAGTTGAAGCATTGCTTGACCATTGTTATCACAATGGCTATTTGCTGGTCTGAGTGGGCCAGTAACGGGCAGTGGCTTCTCACTTTTCGCTATCTCGCAAAGCACCTTCACGACACGTTTCGCGTCGGTCTCAGCAACTGACAGTTCTTACGTCGTTTGTTAGCGCTTGCCGAATTTCCTTCATTATTTATCGCGAACTGATATCTTCGATCTTTGAACATTTTTAATGTTGACTCGACTAAGAACAAATGCTTGCATTATGCAGTACGCAAGAGCAGGATATAATACGGTGGATTAAGACACGGGAGTTAACACTTCTACGAAACGAAAGCGAAAAGTAAATTTTGGGACCACTTATAGGTAGTGAAAAATCAAGACAACGCTATTATTCCTGGATTTGTTCAATACTAGAAATACAAACCTATACTATGATGAAAGTCATTACAGGGATTAGGAATTTGATTACACAGGTTGATTCGAAATTCAGCGAAGATAAACGTGTACCAATATCAGAAGAGCATCTTAAAAACAATTAATATAAACATAAATAACGTCTATAAACGCTATCCCAGATTTCATAGGGTATCTTTAGTGATCTAGCTGGATATCATTAGAGACTTACATTTGTCTATGAACCCTTTGCTGTTTTTGCAATTTTATGTCTTTGCCACTGCACGCGCGCGTTCGTTTCAAGATAGCCTCTGTGCATTATGTGGTACTAGACGTTCGACCATTCCAAGCTGTGGAGTGGCCAGGCTTCATTAAACAGGGAGCAACTGTCGGAATGGTAAACGCCAAAGAACTTGTACGTCATCCAACAACAGCTGCTCGCGCACCTCAGTACATTATACAAATTGCAAGAACGATCGACTTTCCCAAAATTATTGAAACGATCACCACAATAAGGATGTTCAGGCAGCACAGATATGTAGACAGACGAGTCTGGAAAAGTACACTAGATTGCAGTGTCGGTTCATTAAATTAATGAGGAATTGTCCGTCAGGACCAGAGTACATTTTACTGGGAAGTTCCCAGACGAGCCCAAGACAGGAGAAGGTGCTTTACAAAAAGCTCATTCTTCACTTTTCCCTTCTTGGGTTAGAAGACTTCTGGAAGCTAATGTAGGTGATTGATCAGGGATCTAATATAGTGAGTACCAAAAGATTACAAAAAGCCATTATGTCTTGTCCGTATATAGGTGATAGTCTTACGGCACACATTCGATACAGATTAATGATTAGCAGATAACTGTTGTGAGTTGTTTGAACAATTATCGAGTTGCCAAAATTTTTTAGCGTACATCAAACGTGCAGGGTTGGCGTCAAAAATAGAGATGTCACTGCACCAGGAATGTAAGCCACGTTGGAATTCAAAAGTAACCACGTTGATGTCAGTCTTCTCTTATCTCGAACATATTAAAGAAATATTGCAGGAAGACCACATTATTCTATAAATTCATTGAATTGAGAAGAAACTCCTCCGAAATTTGGTACGTTTTCTAAAACCGTTTTACCGTGAAAAACTTAGACTCATCATCATCATCATCATCATCATTTAAGACTGATTATGCCTTTCAGCGTTCAGTCTGGAGCATAGCCCCCTTATAAAATTCCTCCATGATCCCCTATTCAGTGCTAACATTGGTGCCTCTTCTGATGTTAAACCTGTTACTTCAAAATCATTCTTAACCGAATCGAGGTACCTTCTCCTTGGTCTGCCCCGACTCCTCCTACCCTCTACTGGTGAACCCATGTGTCTCTTGGGTAACCTTGCTCCTCCCATGCGTGTAACATGACCCCACCATCTAAGCCTGTTCGCCCTGACTGCTACATCTATAGAGTTCATTCCCAGTTTTTCTTTGACTTCCTCATTGTGGACTCCCTCCTGCCATTGTTCCCATCTACTAGTACCTGCAATCATCCTAGCTACTTTCATATCCGTAACCTCAACCTTGTTGATAAGGTAACCTGAATCCACCCAGCTTTCGCTCCCATACAACAAAGTTGGTCGAAAGATTGAACGGTGCACAGATAGCTTAGTCTTGGTACTGACTTCCTTCTTGCAGAAGAGAGTAGATCGTAGCTGAGCGCTCACTGCATTAGCTTTGCTACACCTCGCTTCCAGTTCTTTCACTATGTTGCCATCCTGTGAGAATATGCATCCTAAGTACTTGAAACCGTCCACCTGTTCTAACTTTGTTCCTCCTATTTGACACTCAATCCGTTTATATTTCTTTCCAACTGACATTACTTTCGTTTTGGAGATGCTAATCTTCATACCATAGTCCTTACATTTCTGATCTAGCTCTGAAATATTACTTTGCAAACTTTAAATCGAATCTGCCATCACAACTAAGTCATCCGCATATGCAAGACCGCTTATTTTGTGTTCACATATCTTAATCTCACCCAGCCAGTCTATTGTTTTCAACATATGATCCATAAATAATATGAACAACAGTGGAGATAGGTTGCAGCCTTGTCTTACCCCTGAAATTACTCTGAACCATGAACTCAATTTACCGTCAACTCTAACTGCTGCCTGACTATCCATATAAAGACCTTTAATTGCTTGCAAAAGATTGCCTCCTATTCCATAATCTTGTAGAACAGACAATAACTTCCTCCTAGGAACCCGGTAATATGCCTTTTCTAGATCTATAAAGCATAGATACAATTCCCTGTTCCACTCATAACACTTCTCCATTATTTGCCGCAAGCTAAAGAGCTGGTCCTGACAATCTCTAAGAGGCCTAAACCCACACTGATTTTCATCCAATTGGTCCTCAACTAATACTCGCACTTTCCTTTCAACAATACCTGAGAAGATTTTACCCACAACGCTGATTAAAGAGATACCTCTGTAGTTGCTACAATCTTTTCTGTTTCCATGTTTAAAGATTGGTGTGATTACTGCTTTTGTCCAGTCTGATGGAACCTGTCCCGACTCCCAGGCAATTTCAATTATCCTGTGTAGCCATTTAAGACCTGACATTCCACTGTATTTGATGAGTTCCGACTTAATTTCATCCACCCCAGCTGCTTTATTGCACTGCAATCTATTGACCATTTTCTCCACTTCCTCAAATGTGGTCCTATTTCCATCATCATTCCTATCCCATTGTACCTCGAAATCTGAAACATTACTGATCGTATTTCACCTACATTGAGCAACTCTTCAAAATATTCCCTCCATCTGCCCAAGGCATCCACAGGATTCACCAGCAGTTTTCCTGACCTGTCCAAAATACTTGTCATTTCCTTCTTACCTCCCTTTCGAAGACTGCTAATTACACTTCAGAATGGTTTTCCAGCAGCTTGACCCATAGTCTGCAACCTGTTTCCAAAGTCTTCCCAAGATTTCTTCTTGGATGCTGCAATTATCTGTTTGGCTTTGTTTCTTTCTTCAACATAACTTTCTCCGTCTACCTGAGTTCTAATATGTAGTCATTTTTGATACGCCTTCTTTTTCCTTTTACAGGCTGCCTTGACTGTGTCATTCCACCAAGCTGTTTGCTTCATCCTACTTTTACGCACTACTTTTCCAAGACATTCTTTAGCCACTTCTAGTACTGTGTCCCTGTACCTTGTCCATTCCTTTTCCAATGACTGTAATTGACTACATTCAACTAACTGGTACCTTTCTGAGATCGCTGTTATGTACTTGTGCCTGATTTCCTTATCCTGAAGTTTCTCCACTCTTATCCTCCTACATATGGACCTGACCTCCTGCACTTTCGGCCTCACAATCCCAATTTCACTGCAGATTAAATAATGATCAGTGTCATCAAAGAATCCCTGAATACACGTGTGTCCCTCACAGCCTTCCTGAATTCCTGATCTGTTATTATATAGTCAATGACAGATCTGGTTCCCCTGCCTTCCCAAGTATACCGGTCAATGTTCTTATGTTTAAAAAAGGAGTTTGTGATTACTAAGCCCATACTGGCACAGAAATCCAAGAATTGTTTCCCGTTCCTGTTGGCCTCCATATCCTCTCCAAATTTACCCATAACCTATTCATACCCTTCTGTTCGATTTCCAATCCTGGCATTAAAATCACCCATGAGCAGAACACTGTCCTTGTCCTTTACTCTAACAACTACATAACTGAGTGCCTCATAAAAACTGTCCATCTTATCTTGATCTGTCCCTTCACAATGCGAATATACTGACACAATCCTAATTTTCTTCCTAGACACTGTCAAATCTATCCACATCAGTCGTTCGTTTACATACCTTATTGCAACTACGCTGGGTTCCATTTCTTTCCTGATGTAAAGCCCTACACCCCATTGTGCTATTCCTGCTTTGACTCCTGACAGGTAGACCTTGTATTCTCCCACTTACTCTTCTTTCTCACCCCTTACCCGAATGTCACTAACAGCTAAAATGTCCAGCCCCATCTTACTTGCAGCCTCTGCCAGCTCTACCTTCTTCCCAGAGTAGCCCCCATTGATATTAATAGCTCCCCATCTCATTACCAATTGTTTGCCAAGTCGAATCTTAGGAGTCCCTGGTTTGTCAGTTAGAGGTGGGACTCCGTCACCTCCAAAGGTCAGAGGCATTTTGCTCTGATTGTTGCCAGCATTATATTTAAAGTACCAGGGAAGCAGGTTGCTAGCCTTACTTGCCCCGAGTCCCATTGAGTTTTACCCCTAACGGTTGAGGGACTAACCGGTGGATTTGGTGGTCTTTGCCGTATGAGCACAAAGGTGACCACGACTCAGAATATGTCCGAGATGCCCAGCCTTATTCCAAAGTAACTGGTATCCCGACTATCGGGACCACTTACTTGGCCACTCATACATTGCCCGTGGTTCATGAACTAGGACATGACTACAGGAACCCACACCATGAACCCCAAACTCAGACTGCAACAGGAAAAATATCCTACAGTACAGTAATGCCTCCTCTGTTACACGACAATAATGCAGTGAGATTATTAGTGGTGTGGACGAGTTTGAAACAAGGAAAAATCTGGCACCGAGAGCTTCGCAGTTCATGTGTCAGATAGTTAATCTTGGAGTGAATCAGACAGTTAATCTAGGAATGAATCACAAGATCGTTATGTTTCTCACTCCTCCTTTCCGAAATATGTGAATGCATTTCTCTCTACTAGAAAATAAGAAATACGACCAACTCCGAGAGATATTCGCAGGAGAATTCCACAAATGCATTCGTAAAGCAGCAACCATACTAGGGAGGGAACAAAGATATCAAGAGGACTAGAACTGACACTTGGTGTGATGACGTCGATGATGGCGCAAGGCTATGGTGATGTGTCTTTGTATAAAGTAACTGATACATTAGCTCTCGAAAATGAGCGGCTCCTTGATTGGTGAAAACAAACATCCTCAAAACTACCAGAACTGTCACAAGTAGCAAAAAATAGTTTTGCTATTACTGCCACCAGTGCTACATCTGAAACGACATTTCGGGTGGCAGGTAACATTATCAGGAAACAATAACACGAATACACCCTGAATATGTTGCTGAACTCATATTCCTTGAAAGTTATTGAAAACATGCAGAGAACTGGCTACATATATATAATAAGTTTAATATAAAAATGCGTTAAATTACGAAATAAGTGTTGTTACGTTGTATTTTTCTATGTTAATTACATTTCTACAAATAATAAAAATCACGAAAACAAGCATGGTTGTTGCGATTTAATAAAAGTACACTGCATGTGAACAAATACGAATTTGTTTATCTGTACTCTACTACACAGTACGCTTAAATCAACTCGAAGCTGTTTTCGGACTTTTTTTTATTTGTCTGTTCATAATTCGTAAATTTAACGTCCGTTTCTAATATAATTCTAAATGACTTTACATGCGTTCTTTTGACTAGAGGGAGATGGACACAACCACAAAGTAATATAGTTCTATTTTCTGAAAGAGAGATATGGGAAGAAGGAGCAGGTGGGAATTCGTGGCACCCAGCCGTTCAGGGCATTTCGATATTACAACGACGAAATTTGAAAATGCATGCCGGATCGGGACTCGAACCTGGGTGCTCCCCTTATCTACAACGGTTGATTTAACCTTTTTCTTTTCCATTTTGTTCGCAATTGTTCTCGGCATTTTTCTGGGTGGACGTCACATGATATCCCTTCAGTTTTATCGTTGTATAGTTTATTCAGGTCATTATTAAAGAAGGCATCCAGCATCGTGGCCGAACACGCTGAGCTACCGTACCCCGACACGCCTCCTTTCCGGCCCAAATTTTCGGCTTATCGTACGCTGCACAGCAGCAGCCTCGCCCATTACGCCTCCAACTCGCCAATACTTGATTCTCATAGGGGGTCGTACAACGAAACATACACAGACGTAAAAAGGCCACAACACCAAGACGAAGTTGTGCGATATAAACTAAAGCTGGTAGGCGTGTTTCTACATCAGAAAGATGATATGCATTCAGAATTCACGCCAGTCGTACAGTAGTGCCGTTCTGAGGATCAAATCACGTTTGCTTTAAATACACGTTATTTAGCTTTGAGGTTGGACTTGGTGAGTTGATATTAGCCAAGAATGCCTTAAATGCGACAAAGACGCCATTACCAACACAAGGTCTTTTAATAGGGCTACCAGTAGCTGAATGTTTCTTCTGCGATACTGCTGAAAGACATGGCAGGAATGTAACCAGTGTACATGAGTGCTGTCAGCGGTGGATAGGAGAATGTACGATCGCTAAAGACCTGGCTGCGGACGGCCAAGTGGCACCAGGAAGACCATCCTTTTCTTCGCATGGCTCTGGTGCATCGACTGCATTTGCAGCAGTGGTCTGAATATCAGTTGGCACCACAGTGACAAAATGAACTGTAACAAATCGCTTGCTTCAAGGACAGCTTCAGAACAGATGTCCTGTAGCGTGTATTCCATGCATTCCACTGACCCCAAACAATCGCCCTTTGCGACTTCTATGGTGTCAAGCAAGACTAACGCTAAGCGTCACGTTCATGAAAATTACGACTTATGATCGGCAGACACATTCAGGAAGTTGCATATCTAAGACGTTTTTTCTGATGAAAGCTGTTTCCGCCTCGATGCAGTGATGGCTCAAAATGGTTCAAATGGCTCTGAGCACTATCGGTCTTAACTTCTGTGGTCATCAGTCCCCTAGAACTTAGAACTACTTAAACCTAACTAACCTAAGGACATCACATAAATCCATGCCCGAGGCAGGATTCGAACCTGCGACCGTAGCAGTCGCGCGATTCCGGACTGAGCGCCTTAACCGCGAGACCACGGCGGCCGGCGCAGTGATGGCCTTGTGTTGGTTAGAAGGAAGCCAGTTGAGAACCTGCAACCAACCTGTTAGCATGCTAGACACACTGGACCTACACCGTTAGTTATGGTCTGGAGTGCTATTTCGCAAGGCAGCAGAAGCATTCTTTTGGCTAGCCCACACACCCTGACTGCAAAATTATCCGTCAATCTGGTGATTCGACCTGTTGTGCTGCCATTTATGAACAGCATTCCATGTAATGTTTTCCAACAACATAACGCTCTCCCACATACCGCTTTTTTAACTCAACGCACTCTAAAGAGTATCGTCATGTTGCCTTTGTCTTTTCGATCACCATATCTGTCTCCAATCTAGCACATGTGGGACATCATCGGACAAATCCAGCGTCACCTACAAACAGCATTAAAGTCCCTGCATTGACCCTCCAAATAAAGTGCAACAGCCGTGGAACTATCGGAGAAACTGACATTCAGCTCTTCTAAAACACAATGCATGCACGTTAGTATGCTTGCATTCAACATTCTGGCGGCTACACCAGTTATTAATGTTCCAGCACTTCACATTTGCAATGGATTATCTCGCGCTTTCATTAAACTACGATCTTGCAATGCTAATCACTTATAATATGTTACCTAGGCAAATGTATTCCCCGAGATTTCATTATTCTACATTAATCGTATTTTGGTTTTTGCGTCAATATATGTATTTTAGTTACATTAATATAGTTCTAAGTCGTTTATCGGTTATAGAATTGGGCGTATACGGGCGCAAATACCCTTTAGGGTACAAATCCGACTCTGTCAGCCACAGACTGGACTGGAATATGCCATTAACTCACCGTAACAACCCTTTGTAGATCTCTCACTGCATCACACAACGTGGCCTCAGCATTTTATGACGGTCTACCTCGTCCACGGAGATGGTTCGTGGCTGGAGCATTGAAATATGGGTCAATCCGTCTGTCTGCAAAGTTCGATACCGCTGCTGCTTTTTGGGTGATAGAGAGTATATCATTGCTTAGGCTTATCATACCTAGAATCTAGAAACACCTTAGACTGCGCAGAGCAACGGAATATCGTCTTTGGCTTGCTGAACAGCGAAATAAAAAGTTTTTGACCAACCCCACGTAATCTATTATACACTGAGTGTGGGGCGGCGGGTGGAATAATTGTTAATGTTCCTATTATTTATTTAATGCTGTTGTTTGCCGTTCTCAACCCTGGCTCTCTAACTACAATATTGGCAACCAGAAAGTGATTAGCAAAACGTAAAGCCTGTAATTAGAATTCCTAGTGCCCACTTCATCTGCGAAATACATTTATAGCTACAGCTTATAGTTCTGAGGAATTAGGAGATTGTCTGGGATTCATAATCAAAAACCATTCACTCTAAAATGTTCACTATATTCTAAAAGTCACAGACCAAAAAGAATTTCACACAATCCAACTACCAGAGCAGTTCAGAGTCTAATGCGCTGATGCCACTATAACTGTTCAAATTAAATGTTTAAATGAATGCTCGCCATAATTTGATGATAATGTTCATCAAACACCACGCTAATAATGGTAGAATGTCTGTTCTGCGGCGGCACGTGAAAATACGACATGCGCAAACTATAGATAGATCTTTAACGTCATCCCAAAATTAGCACTTCACTCGAAAACGATTTCATGGTTACGCGTATCCCGAGTAACTTATCACTGCATCCGAGGCTGTTTATATCAACGATACCCACGCGACGCGATTCCCGGCACAGGTTGTGCGCTAATCTGCGTTTTGAGAGAACTGGGGCCTTCCTCCTCTCGCGCAGCGTTCATACATATAAAGCCGCGGTGCGGACGGCTAAGGGAACGCCTGATCAAATCTGCTCTCCCGACTAGCCACTTTAAGTTATTGAATATATCATTGCTTCCTTTGCTGATGGCCAATGAAGCTTTCAATTTAATTGTGCAATCAGCACACAAGTAAGTAATCATAATAAAAATCTGACGTGGCTAAGTCAAATATTTCGGGCGAGAGAATTAATTTAATTACACTACACGCAGTAGACGAGCTCTGAAATTGCTCTTTGGAGATACGATATAGCTATAGTTTTATAGTTATTCTGTTGAAACTTTTCACATTTTTATGATTATAGCGGATCTCCCTTCTACTTAAATTTAAACATCCTAGCTTTATTTATTCGCCTACTTAATCTATCTTGCTTCCTTAATTTCTAAGACAAAAACCAGAAAATCATGAATTTCAACTACAATTTTAATTTGTGGGATCCAGAATACTGTTTCTACTAAATTATTATGCAAAAGGAATCTAAATATAAATTTTTAAATTTCTAGCTCTTTTCTGTTGCGCCAATGATTTTTACAGAAAAACATCCAAATTTCGAAAATGGTTAAAGTTATTGAACTGATATCCAACACATATTGATTTTCTATTACTCCTGATATGCTAGAAACGTTTCAGGTTATTTACTTCATTTTAAAGTATTGCGCAATATTTATGACGTCAGAGCTAGTTACAGCGGAATGGCTGGCACACAATGGAAAGACTGATGTGAATTTTATAAGGCGTGAGTATGCCGCTTCCCTACACGAGGACGGAATGCATACTAGACAACTGTAATGAATACAGGCCTACAACCCTCATTATCGAACGTAAAAGAGGCAGGCCGAAGGGTTATGGGTTTTGGAAACAGTTGAGTACAGCTAGCGGTCTTCAGTCTTTGATTCCGAAGCAAATGTGAACAATAGTCGCTTCATCAGGAAGCCTTTGTTTCTGTGCGTGATTCCGCCCACTTCTAATGTCGTATTTCAGCAAGACAAAGAACGGCCACATGTTCTGCGGAATGTAAAAAACTCTTTTCTAGTAGTGATGGGTACAAGTACTTCCCTGTGTTACGTTTGTCTGCTACGTTGCCTATCGTTTATTTTTGATTTACCATTAGTGAGCAACATTCTTCAACTTCTTCAATCTATATCAGCCGCTACTAGGAACATATACAGGCCCTCGATTAATTCTTATGACACGCGTAGAAACTCTGATAGCGGACGGGAAGGGTGGGTGACTTCCTATTGAAATCTGATAGTCGTTGATGATGTACAGCACTGTAAATGTACTCATTTGTGTGATTTCATACAACGCTGATGTGATTTCAGACACTAATTTGTACTCGAACTGTGAAAAGCTAAGGAGTATCAATGAGATAACAGTTGTAACAGTATGATAACTTGTAAAATGTTCGTAGGAAATAGGAACCATAATTGTAGGTTATCGATAAGATAATATCTTATCGATATGAGTGATATTATTACTCAGCAACACCAAAAATCCCAACCTTAGTTCATGTATCAAAAAGCTTTAGGTTATTAGAGACAAAATAAGTTCTAAAGGAAAAGAGGAAAATAAATCCCTCGCTCAGTGGATGTTTTGCTTCATGTCGTTTCGTATATGACATCTTATTAGACTTCTGGAATAATATTGAAATAGACTAACGCTAAGCGTCACGTTCATGAAAGTTACGAGTTATGATCGGCAGACACATTCAGGAAGTTGCATATCTAAGACGGATTTTATTTTTGAAACGTAAATATTACTACATCAGTGTCTTCATTTCTAAACTAATGGCCCATTTAGAGAGAGCTATAAGACAGTTGTGAGAGTTGGAGGCGTACTTGTCGCCTTCTGGAATTGAGTGGCGTCGCTGCAGCCGTTAAGTCAAGCCGAGGCTGACAGAAATGTTTGGCCAGTTGGGCGACGCGCTATTTTGGGATCGGTTTATTTTAAAGCGTCTTCCCTGTACTCATCCGTATACACCTCCGCACCCTACTAAAACCTGCCACCTGACAAACATAATATCGACGGCTGGGGAGCTGTTGAGCCACCACATTACATTCGTCGCTCTCCATAACGCAGGCCATTACTTACGCTCTGGTCGTCATCCAGCGAAACAATTCTGTCACGAGCTGTAATTGGTTTTCATTTATCATTCCTCGCTACTTCTGGCACAACTGCCTTTCAGTTAAATCAGGGCCAGCAACAATTTACAGGCATCTAAGTGCTATTCTCGCCTCTACGGACTCGTGGTGACGTTGATGCCCCCTGGAGAGTTGATCGTTGTTTTTTCCGTCTCCACGTGTCACTGTGGTTTAATTTTGTCGTTGCTGTGCCCTATGTAAAGTCAAGAGCCTTAGATATAGATGTGTAGTAGTCATGTGGAACTGAAATGAAGTATGGGGATATCAATCGTAAAAAGCAACTATAATTTGTCGCAGACATTTCCAAACATTGTTACGGTTTCTCTATTAAATTAACTTCCAGTATCGTCGAATAATCGAAATATTTCTCACAAAATCTAGATTTCTTCTATAGAGCCTTATGTGTGTTGCTGAGTTGGACAGTCTGCAGGTATGTTTCTTCGTGTAGAATGTTAATCAGAAATAAAGCCTTGCAAGTTATGTTTCTCTAAGCTTAAGAAATTTGTGTAATTCACAATATCTTATATGGGATAAAACAATCATTTTCTGAAGTATTCTTCATATTCTAGTGTCAAATAAGGTATCACATTAAAAATTAATTGATGAAATACGTGTAAAATAATTTAAAAAATGTTCGTTTAAACTCTTCATTAGCAGCAACTGCTAAGGATGAAGCGAAGATGTGGCCTGGAAGGATTTGTAAGACAAAGAAGGAAGTAGTGCCATCTGCGTATAGATGTAGTACTGTAACGTGTCTATAGCTAGCTGAAAAATAGCCCCGATTTCAAGTAACAGATTTTCTCGTATTTAAAATAGGAAGCATTTCACAGCCTTACTCATCACTATAGTGTTATTAGCTGCTTCTCTTCAAGAAATGAATCGATCCAAGAGCACCATTAAATGTTCAACCCATTAACTGCAATAAAACAGGAGTACTGAGGAGTTTTAATATGACTTTATAATGTTTAGTGGTTTTGTTTTCTTGTCTCAGAGCGAAACAGCTCTGATCATTTCCACAAGACATAGAATATGTAAACAGGTGGGAAATGGAGGTGCAACTGAAGCTGTTGCAGAAGTTTTGCTTCATGTCAGAGTAATATTTAGCTAATACTAAACTGCTCATGGCGTGACAACCGTTTTAATCAATCCTAATGCGGTAAGAAAAACGAGCTCTAACATGACACATAAAACATTGCATAATTTACTTTCCGAAATAATGCGTAGGGCGCATTGAGTGACCAACGAAATACCTAAAACGTATTTCACATATATTTCTTAGCTGCAATTACTGTTGTTCCCTTATTCCATTTTAATGAAGATGTGATGTATTACCAGGTTTGCCAGCTGGAAGAATGCTATTCCGCTGAATCAGTAAGTCATTTTCAACGGTACGACGACTATCGGTGCTGGATGAAGCGATTTCTTATGTTTCTGGACCAGTAACAGACTGTTTGGTGTCATTTAGCACATGGAAAATCGATGTATATTAGATACTTTGTCCAAAAGAGGTCAATTAAGACTGGACCAGTCAGTGCATACGAGATTCGGTCTATTTCATCGTAGTTATTTAATGAGGGGACATGGCCTAGCAATGAATCTCAATCTCATGTTCCTGGCCGAAGAAAATCTTATTTTTCATTACAAAGAACTATGAGAATAATACAGTATTTAAATCGTTCATTCTAATGACCATATAAGTAATTGGTATGTACCTCCCAGGTGAAACCAAATATTCATGACGAGTTGCAGAGATAAAAAGATCATCTTGGAAATGGATTAAACATGCAGATTACTTTGATCTGTCTACATTCATCACAGGACACTGACTATGCAGGGTAAGAAAGAAGCAATATATTTCATGCTGCGACTAATGAATAGTGGAGTATAAAAGTTCCTTATAATAATACCTCAACAAATCGAGCCTTGTTCAGCATGACTCACAATAACATAATGGTAACGGAACTTTCAATGGAATCCAAGGTAAATGAGACTTACTACAGAACATGGTCCATCACCTACCAGCAGGCCATTGGCTGTTAACTTTTGCACCCTGTGGTACCTAGCCTCACTCTTTCACTCGCATTCCAACACGAAAGTTAATAGAAATAAGTGCGGACGTGAGGTAATGCAGACATAGATGGAACCATGGATGAAAATTTCCACTTGGAGGAACAGGCTTTATTTACTGGTAGAGAATCATCACCAACGATTTTGACATCCACTGCTGAATACAAACCTCCTCTATACCTATCATTGTATTATGTCCTTCATCTGCACGCATCCTTATTGCTCCTGGGTGTTTTAAGACATACAACCCACATATTGTAACATTAGTTGCATAAATCCTATTTATCGTAGACAATTCACGACAGACACATTGTATTCGTTGTTTGTTTAACGGTCTGTCCAATTGTCGATTAAACTGCCCGAAACACAAAATCTCGACGACTGATTCTGTAATGTCACTGTTCATTTACTCTATTTTCATTTCATTATGTTGAATGTGCAATGGGTTACATATATTCTAGTTGATTTTCAGCCAATCTCTCAACTTCAGTCTATTAAGTTATTCCTTTAGCCGCTAAAACTTATCTCCACAAACATAACGAATATAATTCTTATACGTTCGAGTAATCTACAAATTATCCCTGTTTTTGCTGTTTATGCATCTGCTGACTGTTGAGTGTAGTTTAGGCGACATTCGATTCTACACTTGATTTCTTCATCAGCTCAGTTTTTCTGACTGTATTAATGAAGTTGGATATCAACAGCAGCATTCAAGTGCACAGAGTGATTCTGATATAGATTTTGTCTGTAACTTATTAAATAATAAGTGAAAGGCATACTTATGTAGGCAGGTGAACAAAAGAAACCTTAGTCTTTCGTCGTAGTATGAGTACAGAACAGTGTTCCTCCAAGTACCGATGGAATATTATGTAAACACTTGATTTAGTTACTGAATTGAGCTGGTTTTTTTTTAGAAATATTATTATTATTTTTCTGTTATGTAGGTCATTTATTTATAGCAAATAAGTATAAATCAATTAAAACCAAACTTGTAAACATTTTAGTTAGGGAGCTAGCTAGAATCGTTCAGAGTTTTAGGGATCGATGCAAAATGCTGCACGTAACTGGCAGTGGTCAGATGTATGTCCTGGTTGTGGAACGTTCGTTTATGTGGGGTTTTCAACCGACTGCACACTTTTCTGAATGCACAACACAACGTGACTTATAAACGAGCTGCGGACCAGACGTAAGGTTTCTGGTGTCACTTAGCGACAAGCTCCCTCGATGCACTGTTTGAAAGAAACCTTCGGTTAAACTGTTATAATGTATCCTTACACTGCCATACACAGAGCAAGTCGGAATACACAGACTATAGAGGTTCGGCCTACGGTACTGACGTGGAGTACGTTGACATATTGTTGACGTTCGGCTAATGCTGAAACGATGTCAATCAGGGATTCTGAAAGTGTCTGACAGAGTGCGTCAATGCAGACTATTTACAAGGATCCGAGCATATGGAATAGGTTCTCAGATATGTGGGTGACAGAAGGACGTTTTAACTAATAGAACTCAGTACGTGGTCCTGGACGACAACTATGTATCGAGACCTAGGTGTCGTCAGGAGCGTCCCTGAGAAGTGTGTTACGACCACTCTTTTTCTCTACACAGGAAGTCCCAGGAGTAGTGGTCAATACTCAGGGATATAACAGCAACGATCATTCGAAGGAAAAAAGTCTAGTAGACATGGTCTCTAAAATGCTCGCCTTAAGAGCTATGGACACTTCTTTATCTTAGATATTGTGAAACAAATCTCTTCTACTGCAAACTCTTTGCTTTCCATATTTTGGGAGGTGATAATATGGACCAGAACAATAAAAATTGTATGGGCTCTAAAATACATGCCTTAAGAGCTATAAGCATTTGTTCAGTGTAAGAGTTGCGTTTTACAGTAACGAAGATTAAGAAGTACTCTTAGGTCTTAAGTTATGCACTTTATGGCCCGTGTTTACTGGACGTTTTTCCTTTTTTTGGTCCATGCTACCACTTCTCAAAATATGGAGAGCAAAGAGCCTTTGGTTGAAGAGTTTAGTTTCACAGTATCGAAGATGAAGGCGTGCACATAGCTCTTAAGCCATGCACTTAAGTACACGTTTTTATTAGCCTTTTTTGTGTCTTTTGTATCGATGAACATTGAATATTCCTCCTGGGAGACCGTGTATAGATAAGAGATCTGATGGATGGCGTCAGCAGCAATTTGCGAATTTTTTCTGATGACGCTGTAGAGTATGGAACAATGTCGTTACCAAGTTACTGTAGTGGGATGCAGAATGAGTTGAAGAGAATTTCTATTTTGTATGACAAATGGCAGCTTAATCAAAATGACTAAAAATATAAATGAACCCAAATGAGTAGGGAAAACGATCTTATAATGTTGTAGTATCCTGTTAGTGGTGTGCTGCTTGACACGGTCACGTCGATTAAATACTCGTATCTAGACGTGACGGTGCAAAGCGACGCGAAATTGAAATTCGGTTGTAGGGAAGGCGAAACGTCGACTTCCATTTATTGAGAGAATTATAGGAAAATTTAGCTCATATATAAAGGACAGCGTGTAAAAAATACTTTTGTGACACATTCCTGAGAGCTTGTCGAGAGTTTAGGCTCCCCACCAGATCAGATTAAAGGAATACATCGAAGCAGTTCATAGTTGTTGGATCAGTCACCTGTAGGTGATATACATGCGTTTATTACGGTTCTGTTATATCAAGTCATAAGAGAATCCCTGAAGGGAAGAAGAAGTTCTTATCGTGAAACACTATTAAGAAAGTTTAGAGTACCTGTATTTGTGAGATATTGCCGAACTATGCGAATGCCACTGTCCTACACGTCGTGTAAAGATAGCGAAGACAAGATAAAACAGGGCCCCCAGAGAAACATATAGAGTGGGGATTTTCCCTCGCTCCATTTGAGAGTGGAACAAGAAAGAAGATGACAAGAATTTGTACAAGATTCCGTCCGCCATGCACGGTATGGTGATTTCTGGAGTACATATCTGTATGAGTGTATGAACATATGTAAACAGCCATGGATTATAGTGTGAAATATCCTAGTCGAAGATCTCTGTCTCTTGTGCTGAATAAAGACATCTAGAAATGAACAGTTTGAAGAGCCGTAGTGGTAACGGATGAACGCCAGTAAGAAGTGGGGATGCAGGACTTTTTCTTTTTGCTCCAATACATCACGATTTTCATATCAGCTTGCGAAAAGTTGTCGGAATCACTGGTATCTGCCTTATATCTTTTTGGCGAATACTACACTCTCTCTAGTTTCATCTGCATTGCCAGTCACACAGGAGCACCATGAGAACGATTTCATCATGATACTTACTTTTTGCGAATGGGCCATGAACAAAGGTGATTTGGTGTCCGTCCATGGTTTTATGTTCTTTGATGATTCCACGTCCACAAATTATCGTGCAGTCAACCATAATATGCATTACTTGCCCACAGAAATTTCTAGGTGAACACATCATTGCTGTTGTGAAACGAGATGGTCCATTAGTGTCGAAAATTTTCGTAAATGGAACAATTGGTCCACACTATTTCGGAGGTACTGCGACACGTGAGGTGTATGGACATTTTAACTCCGACAGTATCCGTTCTCTCATTGAAAATGTGTCTAGGTATTAGATGCTGTAATTTGATGCAGCACGATTGTCACCCAACCCATTTTGCTCATAATGAGGTGCAATGAATGAACAAAAGATTTCCTTGAAGATGCCGTTGTCCCCAGGAATGGCGTGCACGGTTGCTCGATTTAATATCAGTAGATTTCTTTGAGACAGGAAAAAGTGGAAGCAACAGAAGATCAAATAGGGGAAAGTTAAGGCCTAGTAGAAATCTTTGGATATCACAGAAGAGAAGCAGAAAATATAAAAATGCAGCAAATGAAGCAGGCGGAAGGTAATACAAATGTCTAAAGATGAGATTCATGGAAAGTGCTGCATGGTTGAGCAGGTGTGGCTAGAGACGAATGTTAGAATAGAAGCATATGTAACTAGGCGAATGATAGGTACCGCCCACAGAAGAATTAAGGAGAAGTTTGGAGGAAAAAAAACAGATGAATGAATATCAGGAGCTTATATGTTATACCAGTACTAAACAAACAAGGGCATGCTGAAAGGTGAAAGGAGTATATGGAAGGGGTATATACAGAGAAGTGATTACAAAGTAGCGTATAAAAATATATACAAGGAAATGAAACTGAGGGACAGATGATCCTAGATGTTAAGTCCCATAGTGCTCAGAGCCATTTGAACCATTTTGAAATGAAACTGAAAACAATATTACATAAGGAGGAGATGGAGTAGACGATACGATACAGCGAGAAGAATCTGACAAAGCACTGAAACATTAAATTCGAAACAAGGACACTGGAGTAGACCCACAATGATATCCATGGAAGAGCAAGTCACAACTACTCCACCAGGTGTGCAAGACGTATGAGACAGGCGAAATACCCACAGACTTCAAGGAGAACGTAATAATTTCAATTATAAAGAAAGCAGGTGCGGACATGTGTGAACATCACGGAACTACCAGTTAAAAAAAGTCATGGTTGCGAAATACTGTCAAGAATTCATTTAAGAAGAATGGAAAAACTCAGAAAATCCGACCTCGAGAAATATCAGTTTGCATTCCAGAGAACTGTAGGAACTCTTGAAACAATACTGATCCCAGAATTTATCTTTGAGGATAAGTTAAGAAAAGGAAAATCTACGTTTATAGTTCTTGTAGGTTTTGAGAAAGCTTTTGGAATTAATTCTTTGAAATGCTGAAGGTGGCAGCGGTACAGTACAGGGAGCGAAAGCTTATATACAACTTTTACAGAAACCAGACGGCAGATATATGAGTGGAGCGGCTTTGAAGGTAAGCAGTGGCTTAAAATGGAGTGAGACGAGGTTGTAGCTTGTCCTCGATGTTATTCAATCTGTACATTGAGCAACAATAAAAGGCACCAAAGAAAAATTTGGAGAAAGGGTCAGAGTTCAAGAAGAAGAAAAAAGACTTTGAGGTTTGCCGATGACACTGTAATACTGCCACAGACAGTGAAAGACTTGGAAGAGAAGCTGAATGAAATGCACTGTGCGTGAATGGAGGATATAAGATGAACGTTAACAAAACCAAAACAAGGGTATTGGAATGTATCAGAATTAAATCACACGATGCTGAGGGGAAAATATTTGGAAACGAGACACTAGAAGTAATAGATCAGTTTTGCTGTTGAGCAAGTAAAATAACTGATGACGGCCGAGCAGGGACGATATAAAATGCTGACTGATAACGGCAAGAAAAGTATCAGAATAAGAGAAATGTGATAACATCGGATACAGATTTAAGTAATAGTAAGTATATTCTGAAGGTATTTGTCTGTAATGCAGCCTTGTATCGAATTGAAACATGGACAATAAACGGTTCAAACAACAAGAGAATGGGGGCTTTTGAAATGTGGTGTTACAGAAGAATGGCGAAGATGTGATTGTTACATCATGTAACTAATGAGGTGGTACTGAACTGAATTGGGAAAAAAAAGTTGCATAACTTGACTCAAAGAACAAATCGGATGATAGGACACATTCTGAGAAATCAAGGGGTCATTAATTTAGTAGTGGGGTAAGTCTAGTGGACTGACAAGGCAGCCAGTCCACAGTGACGGGTAGCCGATAGGCACTCGTACACACACGCCGACTGGCGCGAAGTCTGGAACAGGATTCGTAATGAATGTGATAAAGAAAAGAACGTAGCTACTAGAACACTTAACTTTTATATCGTCCTTTGGTATACAGCATTCTTGATGATACAAGTGAGACTATCTTGAGATACATGCAATGGTACAAATGGCGCCTTGCTAGGTCGTAGCCATTAACTTAGCTGAAGGCTATTCTAACTGTCTCTCGGCAAATGAGAGAAAGGCTTCGTCAGTGTAGTCGCTAGCAACGTCGTCGTACAACTGGGGCGAGTGCTAGTCAGTCTCTCGAGACCTGCCTTGTGGTGGCGCTCGGTCTGCGATCCTGACAGTGGCGACACGCGGGTCCGACATGTACTAATGGACCGCGGCCGATTTAAGCTACCACCTAGCAAGTGTGGTGTCTGGCGGTGACACCACAGTAAGTGTGTGGAGGAAACGTTGTAGAGGGAGACGAAGAGATGAAGTAACACATGAAGCAGTTTCGAGATGATGTCGGTGGCAGTAGTTGTTCAGAGATGATGAGGCTTGCACAGGATATAGAGCCAGTTCGTAGCCTCTGAAACTTGTGTTTTATGCTGCCTAGTACTTAGCGAAAAAAATTGTATATGTTGTGTATTGCTGTCAGTGTATGCTGAGATTTTTTGCTGACTAGTGCTGCTTAAAACATGTCAGCCAGGTCTCCAGGTGGAAGAAATTGAAGTCATAAGGAGCTAGAGGACACTAAGCTGTAGGTGTGTCGCTAGCGGCAACAAGGTTGTTTATACGCTGTAAGGCATGCCAGGAAAGACACCGTAATCCTTCCAACATAGCTCTTGCATGACGGGCCAAATAGTTTCTACTTTACGAGGCCACGATTTTGCTATTCAAAACGTGAATGGAAGCAGTGCACTGACACATCATTTGAACTACAAACCCATATAATAACCGTCAATTTTAGTAGGGGTATCAACAGTCCAGGAGCACCTTCTATGACGTGAGGGTTACGCCAGGTGCTAGAGCGATATGGGCAGCAAGCTGTCGCTACACGTCCGGCCCGCCACCGTCACGTCATCCCCTAGTACCAAGTCATCCTTCCAGGGCTTGGCGTCTCTCCAATGGTGACACGCAACTAGGATCACTCCAGCAGCAGCGACACTCCTTCCCTGAAGGGCAGCAGATCGAGAAGGAGGCAGTACAGCAGCTCACCCTTCGACGGTGGTATGGGCTCCCTGGCACCACTCACTCTCCGTCGCTGGAGCAAGATCCATTAGCGGAGGCTGTCATCCCCTGCAACTATTCCAACACTGTTCCGCACTGTCGCCAAGTGCCGTCCTCACCACATGCTGATGCTCTGTGACGCTTTATTTGATATATTTGGTTTTGAAGCTAGCTATCTGGACTGCCACCGGCCTACACTCTCTCCAAAATACACCAATGCAACCCAACCCTGCACAAAAGTGGCACTTCACTCAAGGTCCACATCAGACTGTAGACTTCGAAGACGTTCCTTGATTGTGTGTGTTATTGTAACCTGTGCCCTGCATATTGATTACTTTCCTCTTGGAATTATGATGTGTATTTCATTCTTGTTTTTATACCAAATTTGTTATATTTTTCTGCTTTCAGTTGGAGATGTGTACCGTGGTTGAGCTTACTGCGAATTTTGCAAAAAACTTTCATTGTGAGTAATGGATATAGCTTGTTATACTTCATCTATGCTTGATGACTGCACCTGCTTCTTCTGTAACTTTCCCTGCTCTTTCAAGTCACGGCTGTGAGACTGTTGTGGGCATTTCTCTCTTTTATTTTTTTTTCTAGGGGTGGGGGTGGGGGGGGGGTCTGACTCACACACTTATTTAGTTTCTGTTTTTGTAAACATGAAGAATACACTGCAATATCATTCAAAGGAAGTCTACGGTTAATAGCGTCCAAATACTCAGATCATGCAATATTGGTTGGAGGCAACTTTAACCTGCCGAGTGTAGCGTGGGATTCATTGCGGGGGCTACCGACATACATTCATTGCATAATACTTTTGAACACATTTTCTGAAGAATGCCGTGAGCAGCTAGCTCGGCAGCCCTCACGCAGTGTAAACACCTCAGACACTGTAACTACAAACAGGCCGGACCTTATCGACAACGTCAGTATAGGAACAGGGATTATCGATCATGATGTCATTATAACAACGATGACTACGAAAGATAATAAATCAGTCAAGAAGGCTAGGAGAGTGTGTCTGCTAGATAGAGCAGATAACCAGATATTAACATCTTACTTAGACAGTGAATCGGCATAATTTATTACCAGTAAAATGGATGTAGAGGAATTATGGGCAAAGTTTAAGCAGATTGTATGTCGTGGTATGGAGAGATACGTGCCTAGTAAGTGGATAAATGATGGAAAGGACCCAGGTATAATAACGAAATTCGTAAGATGCTCAGGAAGCAGAGTATTTTGCGCTCTAGGTTCAAAAGAGGATGCACAAACGACAACAAGCGAAGGTTACTAGAGATCGTGCGTCTGCGAAAAGATCTATGCGCGAAGCACACAACAACTACCACTGTCACACTTTAGCAACAGATATGGCAGACAACCCGAGAAAATTGTGGTCGTATGTAAAATCGCTAAGTGGGTCTAAGGCTTCCATTCCTTGTTGAGTCTGGTGTGGCAGTTGCAGATAGCAATACGAAAGCCGAAGTTTTAAATTTGGTTGGTCAATCTGGTGAGGCAGTTGAAGGTAGCAAAACGGAAGCGGAAGTTTTAAATTTCACGTTCAAGAAATCGTTCACGCAGGAGAACCGTACAGACATACCGTCATTTGACCATCGGACAGATTTTCATATGGACGACAGGAATAAGTATACTTGGTGTAGAGAAGCAACTTAAGATTTGAAAACTAATAAATAACCAGATTTTACAAAGAGTACTCTACGGTATTGGCCCCTTATCTAGCTTCAATTTATCGTGAATCTCTCGCGGAGCACAAAGTCCCAAGCGACTGGGAAATAGCGCAGGTGACTCAAGTATACAAGAAAGGAAGAAGAACGGAACGGCAAAATTATAGAACAGTATCTCCATCTTCTATTTGCTGCAGAATCCTTGAACGTATTCTGAGTTCGAATACAACATACTTACTTTAGGCTAAGCAGCTTATGTCCACTAATCAGCATGGTTTTAGAAAGCATCGCTCTTGCGAAATTCAGCTTGCTCTTTTCTCACATGATATACTGCTAACTATGGATGAAATGCCACGGGAAGATTCAATATTTCTAGATTTCGGGAAATCGTTTGTCACGGTGCCCCATTTCAAGCTGTTAACGAAGGAGTGAGCATATGGAATAAGTTCATAGTTATGTCAGTGGCTCGAAGAATTCTTAAATAATAGAACCCATTATGTCATCCTCGACGGCGAGTCTTCATCAGAGACAAAGTTGTCGTCAGGAGTACCCCAGGGAAGTGTGATAGGACCGCTGTTGTTCTTTACTTGCATAAATAATTTGGCGGACAGGGTGTTCAGCAGGCTGCGGCTGTTTGCTGATGATGCCGTGGTGTACGGTAAGGTGTCGAAATTGACTGTAGGAAGATACAAGACGACTTAGACTAAATTTCCAGTTGCTGTGGCGAATGGATGATAGCCCTAAATGTGGAAAAGTGTAAGTTAATGCGCATGAGTAGGTATAACAAACCTGTAATGTTCGGATACAGTGTTAGTAGTGTCCAGCTTGTCACAGCAAGTCGTTTAAATATCTGGGCGTGACGCCTGCAAAGCGATATTATGTGGAACGAGCATGTGGAAACTACGGTAGTGAAGGCAAGTAGTCGACTTCGGTTTGTTGGGAGAATCTTTTGAAAGACGACACCGCATATAGGACGCTGGTGCGACCTATTCTCGAGTACTGCTCGAGTCTTTGGGATCCGTACCAGGTCGGATTGAAGGAAGACATTGAAGCAATTCAGAGGAGGGCTGCTAGATTCGTTACCGGTAGGTTCTAACAAACTGTATGTGTTGCGGATATACTTCGGGAACTCAAATGGGAATCGCCGGAAGGAAGGAGGCATTCTTTTCGGGAAACACTTTTAAGAAAATTTAGACAACCGACATTTGAAACTTAATTCCTTACGATTCTGTTCCCACCAACATACATCGCGCGTTCGCACCACGAAGATAAGATACGATAAATTAGGGCTCATACGGAGGCGTAAAGAGAGCCGTTTTTCCCTTGCTCTATTTGCGAGTGGAACCTGAGGGGAAATTGCAAGTAGTAGTAAACGGTACCCTCCGCCACGCACCGTACGGTGGCTTGTGGAGTATCGATGTAGATGTAGATGAAAGACAATGTAGACTATCAGAAGTAGACAGATTGACTAGTTATACAGGGTTATCACAAATGATTGAAGCGATTTCACAGCTCTACAATAACTTTATTATTTGAGATATTTTCACAATGTTTTGCACACACATACAAAAACTCAAAAATTTTTTTAGGCATTCAAAAATGTTCGATATGTGCCCCTTTAGTGATTCGGCAGACATCAAGCCGATAATCAAGTTTCTCCCACACTCGGCGCAGCATGTCCCCATCAATGAGTTCGAAAGCATCGTTGATGCGAGCTCGCAGTTCTGGCACGTTTCTTGGTAGAGGAGGTTTAAACACTGAATCTTTCACATAACCCCACAGAAAGAAATCGCATGGGGTTAAGTCGGGGGAGCGTGGAGGCCATGACATGAATTGCTGATCAAGATCTCCACCACGACCGATCCATCGGTTTTCCAATCTCCTGTTTAAGAAATGCCGAACATCATGATGTAAGTGCGGTGGAGCACCATCCTGTTGAAAGATGAAGTCGGCGCTGTCGGTCTCCAGTTGTGGCATGAGCCAATTTTCCAGCATGTCCAGATACATGTGTCCTGTAACGTTTTTTTCGCAGAAGACAAAGGGGCCGTAAACTTTAAACCGTGAGATTGCACAAAACACGTTAACTTTTTGTGAATTGCGAATTTGCTGCACGAATGCGTGAGGATTCTCTACCGCCCAGATTCGCACATTGTGTCTGTTCACTTCACCATTAAGAAAAAATGTTGCTTCATCACTGAAAACAAGTTTCGCACTGAACGCATCCTCTTCCATGAGCTGTTGCAACCGCGCCGAAAATTCAAAGCGTTTGACTTTGTAATCGGGTGTCAGGGCTTGTAGCAATTGTAAATGGTAAGGCTTCTGCTTTAGCCTTTTCCGTAAGATTTTCCAAACCGTCGGCTGTGGTACGTTTAGCTCCCTGCTTGCTTTATTCGTCGACTTCCGCGGGCTACGCGTGAAACTTGCCCGCACGCGTTCAACCGTTTCTTCGCTCACTGCAGGCCGACCCGTTGATTTCCCCTTACAGAGGCATTCAGAAGCTTTAAACTGCGCATAACATCGCCGAATGGAGTTAGCAGTTGGTGGATCTTTGTTGAACTTCGTCCTGAAATGTCGTTGCACTGTTATGACTGACTGATGTGAGTGCATTTCAAGCACGACATACGCTTTCTCGGCTCCTGTCGCCATTTTGTCTCACTGCGCTCTCGAGCGCTCTGGCGGCAGAAACCTGAGGTGTGGCTTCAGCCGAACAAAACTTTATGAGTTTTTCTACGTATCTGTAGTGTGTCGTGACCATATGTCAATGAATGGAGTTACAGTGAATTTATGAAATCGCTTCAATCATTTGTAATAGCCCTGTATTTACTATGTAGGAAATGAGATTTAGTCACTATGGAAGGATGAGTTTTCCACAGCCTCAGGAGGCTGCCCTAATGTTGCACAATGCCTGGCTAAGGGAAGAACATGGTGTATCTTAGATATGAGTAATATGAGTGCTGTGGCAGAGAACAATTTTCATTGTCCCCCTTGCCCGAAGATCTGAATAGTTACAAACCGAGTACCTAGTACACAGCAAAAGTGCTACTCACGAAAGACATGAAACACTTATTGCATATTACTCATTATTACCATCCAAAATCTTAGGAGATTCTAGACATAAAAATTATATTTAATATGTAGTGAAACTTGGTGAACGAAGACAGAATACGAAGTTTTGTCTGAAGGACATAGAAAGCCCGACACGCATACATACACATACTGAAACGTCCCCTTTGAACAATTATACAGGACTGTGCTTAACCTGACACACAATATTTTTAGCGCAACGCAATCTGGCTTTCAAAAATCCCTACAAAAGAATGGCCCTGACTAACATTAACCTATACCTTTCACAAATCACTTACCTCACCAAAAATCTTCGTTACTCGAACTACTGCAAAACAGCGAGCGCCACTACTGCCAGCTAAATAAAAGATTCAAACTACGGAAGGCACTAACTACTGATAGGCATAGTTAGCAAATGAAAGATTTTGATAGAGAACAAACAATGTATTCACCTTAATAGTCATAATATATATAGTACTTCATGATATCCAGTAATACCAATTTCAAAACACCGCCATCTCTCTCCTCACATCCACCACTGCTGGCGGCTCCCCTCCAACTGCGCAACGCTACGCGCTGTTAACATCCAGCTGCCGCTGCCCAACGCTACAATGGCACACAACAATGCAAACTAGCCACAGACTGCACACAGCACAGCCAGTGATTTTCATACAGAGCGCTACGTGGCGTTACCAATAAAAAAACCTAAACGGCCTACTTACATAGCCCCTGTGCTTCCCACAAAAAATTTTACAAATTGTTTTGGGCAGTGGCCAATACAGATTTGAAAAAAATTTTTCATAATTACAATAACAAAGAAATCAAATGCACACACTTATTGATACAAAGTTGGTCAAAGTCCCTAAAGACAGTCCTGATCGTTCATCACAGTAAAATTGCAGTGTTTTTCTCAAAGTCTCAGCAGTAAAAGAAAATGCACATGGAATTAGTGGATTTCCATGCAGTCTTGAAGAAGTAGCGGTGTCCTTCCAACTGAAAGACAGTGCTGACTCTCGACATGCAGACAGGTAATGGGCCACAACAGAGCAAACCCACAGCAGAGTCAGTCGAAGTTTTGAAGAATATTGGTTGGTAGGCCATTACAGAGCAGACCACTGTAGTCCTTGTAGATTACGGTATTGGTGGGCCACCAGAGGTGCAGACGCACTGCAGTCCTTGTAGAAATAATGGTGTTGGTGAGTAATCAAAGGTGTAGACCCATTGTAGTCCTTGTAGAGACGGCCAGCAACCAGCTGTTGCGACTGTGCAGGTGCACAATCACCATCGAAGAGTCTTGCGGACAATATAGCAAGTCCATAAACCACCACTTGTGCACTCACAAAAAAATTTTTTTGAAATATCTTTAGAACCAGCAATGCTGTTATCCAGTCCCTTGCTGAATTATTAACACACGTGCAAACACTATCAGTCCCTACTTCTCACCTATTGTCCATATACTATGACCAACAGAAACGTGTGCAGTGAAATGTAACTTACAAGTTACTTAATTTGATGAACTGGTGTCACTTACAATTTTATAACGTAAGAATACAACAACAAAGGTGTAAAATACCTCATTAAAGATCATAACAATACAGATAACATTTGTGCTAATGCAGGCTTTACAAAAGAATAGAAGTAAACATGTACACTAGTGTTACAAGAATTATGACATAAATACATACATAAAAGATCAGAATAACTTTTGAAACAACAACATGAGCATTAAAACAAAACAGAATAAATAATGTCTAAACATCTTTACAAAGAAAATAACATAGTATTTGAAAAATTCTACAACATAAATCTTATTAGCTAAACACATAAAGACAGGAAAAACACAAATATACAAGAGTACACACACACATAGCAGAATGACACATGGTGAAAGGAGAGGGTTTGTTTTCAGTGTAACATTTGGTACTGCAGTATTTTGCAAACAAAACCTTTTTTTTTTCTTGGAGATATCCCTTCGTTCATCATTAGTCCCAAAAAGTCCTATCTATACCTGCTTTCTGTACTTTTTTCGTATAACTTCTCAATGCATTTCTTCCAATTCATCGCAACTCATTCTCCTATATAGCCTACGCCATCTTAAGCTAACTTAAATCTACTGAGCTCAGATGCTAAACTAAGGGACGAGGCAATACAGCAGCACAAAACAATTAACGCAAACAGCAATGAAAAAATTGCAGATTTGCGAAGCAAGCAGCATTATAGAAATTAGCAAAGCAATTGCAATATTACAACTAATATAAGGCAGTGTGCAGCAAACAAGAAAAATAAATCAGTAGTAAACTGGCTGAACAGAGTAATACAATGTCAAATTCAGTAACACTATGCCTGGCAACCAGCAGCAGAAAATGAAATAACGTATATCTAAACATGACATAGCTCAAGCAGAAAAAAATATTACACTAAAGATAACAATGCAGATAAAGGAAATGTATATTCACATCTTAATGTCTATGTAATTAAAGTGGTGCACCACAACTTATTCTACGAGAAGTATTACCAAGTAGTTGAAAAGCAAATTATGTATGCAAATCCTGTGAAGTGAAATGTTATTTGTGCTCATTTTTCTTGGAAGTAGATCATAAATTTCATATTGACTGGATCTGTAGGCATAAAATAACTATATTAGTACATCTATTAAATTTTATTTTAACCAATGCTGCAGTGCAGCTAGAAACTAGATATTAAACAAATTGAGTAAATAAATACATAAAGCAAGTCATATGGCATTTCTCTCGACTAGCAAGACAATAGCCGTGAAATGTTTCTCATCGTTTCATTATGTATTTTAGTAAATATCATAAATTAAGAGCTCCACAGTATAATGATATGTTTTCAAGTTTGAGCGTGTCGTATTTGCTATGCTTTCTACAAAGAAATGTCAATAGCGAGGGTAATGGCCTCTTTTTTTTTTTCTACCTGTGCCTCTGAAAAGGCACACACTAATGGCTTTTTCTCCAGGCGTCTGACACAGCTGGGTGCCCACGACGCATTACATGCAGGTGGTCACTTAACTTTCTTACAGAAATATTTACGACACCAGTTTCCGCTACAGTGACAGTCTCATATGAAAATTTCACAGGTCGAAAATTTACGTTACAAATGTGTAGAAACAAAATCCTATGAATATAACAGTGTGCAAAGAATTTTCGCCTGCATTGTGATACATTCACGCATTTACACACATTTCATAACTCTTAAAGTACGATTCTTGGTTTCCAACATCCTTTTCCACAAATAAGAGTCCCTAACCACTACTCATTATTCCTTACCTTATTATACATATACATATTCGTCGACACTTCTTCAATATTTCATCATAAGAAATACGTAGCATAATCAAATTCCTCATATAGCATCAGCTTATTGATCATAAACATACCTCAGCAGCATAATACACATAGTCGTCGTAATAATAACATCAAAACACCTCAGTCAACTCTCAAAAACGTCGTAGCTTTCTGCAATAATGTCAAAACCTAAAAAGAAAGAAATACTCTGCTCATTTCAATAGTGTCATCTACCTCAAACGTACTTTAAAATCATGCTCCCTTACCAAATACATCATTCAAAGTTCTCATAGTATCACAATGGTTCTGAAAAAATATGAACAGTTCACAAAGTACAGACAAAATACAGTTTCATAAGTGTGAAGTTATCCAACTGTGTAATTACGTAAACATTTGTCACTGATGTAGTAAAAAAAATGTTTGTTTCTCAGTTAAATGATCAGATAGCTAGGTAATTTATGTGTTAGAGAAATATGGTACCGATGTGTAAAGTTGTATAAGCAAATACCATATTAGCTAGGGCTCCTTGTGCTTGCCAAACACATGGTACCCAAAGTAGGCGTGTACCCCCGTAGGCTGTTTAGGTTTTTTTATTGGTAATGCCATGTAGCGCTCTGTATGAAAATCACTGGCTGTGCTGTGTGCAGTCTGTGGCTAGTTTGCATTGTTGTGTAACTTTTGAAGCCTTTGTCCCATTTGTCTCTGATTTTGTTCCATTTGTTGCAGTAATTGCAATAATAATGTATTAGTGTCTGGAATCTGTTTCTCTATGCTTTTTGGCAGTGCATTTTCACCGGCATCATTCACATTTTGACAAGCAGAAAATGTGTCTTAACTCATTTGAGAAAACGGTGAGGACCCAAACCCTAAGTCTACAGTATTTGCAATATTGTGTTCTGAAATTTCGGATTCCTGAGGCGAGCTGTTGCCGACCGATCGATCGATAATGCTTCCTTGTTCACTACCTGTTTCACTGTCTACACCATTATTTGCCGCCCGCTACATTTCCCTATGCACAATTACCAAATTACTACTTCGAATGTCTGTTAATTTACTACACAGTGGTGCTGATAAGCTACGCTCGTCGTCACTATTATTTCTCAGTTTACTTTGAAGACTAGTGTTACGTTTTTCACACGCCATTATTGCCACAATATTTCACACGATAACACAGAAAAGCACAATTTGAAGAGCAAAAATAAGAGAACACATTAACATAGCACTGAAAATAATATGTAATTAATTGCAAGCGCAGCTGCGAAATACTTGATGCAAATCTACATGCATACCACAACTGTTTTACTGTACAACAATGAAAGACTGCAACTACAAACGAGATTCTCTCTACAATTACGCGCTAGCAATAAACAATAGCTACACTAATTACACAAGCTACAAGAGAAAAATCAGAAGATTCCAGTGAGGTATCCTCGGCTAAGGGTCGACATATGAAACGTCCCGTTTGAACAATTATACAGGACTGTGCTTAACCTGACACATAATATTTTTAGCGCAACGCAATCTGACTTTCAAAAATTCCTACAAAAGAATGGCCCTGACTAACATTAACCTATACCTTTCACAAATCACTTACCTCACCAAAAATCTTCGTTACTCGAACTACTGCAAAACAGCGAGCGCCACTACTGCCAGCAAAATAAAAGATTCAAACTACGGAAGGCACTAACCACTGATAGGCATAGTTAGCAAATGAAAGATTTTGATAGAGAACAAACAATGTATTTACCTTAATAGTCATAATATATATAGCACTTCATGATATCCAGTATTACCAATTTCAAAACTCCGCCATCTCTCTCCCCACATCCACCACTGCTGGCGGCTCCCCTCCAACTGCGCAACGCTACGCGCTGTTAACATGCAGCTGCCGCTGCCCAACGCTACAATGGCACACAACAATGCAAACTAGCCACAGACTGCACACAGCACAGCCAGTGATTTTCATACAGAGCGCTACGTTGCGTTACCAATAAAAAAACCTAAACAGCCTACTTACAATACAGAGCAGTTTGTCTTGGCAGAAATGGGACGTATCAGAAAGTGTGATCCTCCTTAAGCTTTCATCATCCACAAAAATTCCACAATATCACACCGTTTGAAAGAAAAAAGCATTAAACAGTACCTCACCCAATTTTTGCCTCGCCACTTACTAGAACATTTCACAAAAAGCCAAAAGACAAAAAACAAAAAAAGAATTCAGTAACTATGTGAGGCCTAATACAAGAACCAAAGGACTTAGACATCTGTAACGGAATTCATTGAAGACATTTGCACACAGACAAGACAGACCAGAGCAGAATTAGTAAATTGCCTGTAAGTGGTTAATCGCAGATTCAATAATGTTTAACGTACTATCAGAGGAACAGCAAATTGTATAGATCTTGGGCAGACAACGTCACGTGAAAGGAACATGTAAAAAAAGTAAGACTGAAGTTAGTAGCTGAATTATTTCTGGAAATTGGTGCGAACGGAAAGGATTATCTTTAAATGATCTTACTTGGTGAAATACCTCTGGCAGTTACTAACTGAACTATGGCTTACATCTACATCTACATCTACATGACTACTCTGCAATTCACATTTAAGTGCTTGGCAGAGGGTTCATCGAACCACAATCATACTATCTGTCTACCATTCCACTCCCGAACAGCGCGCGGAAAAACGAACACCTAAACCCTTCTGTTCGAGCTCTGATTTCTCTTATTTTATTTTGATGATCATTCCTACCTATGTAGGTTGGGCTCAACAAAATATTTTCGCATTCGGAAGAGAAAGTTGGTGACTGAAATTTCGTAAATAGATCTCGCCCCGACGAAAAACGTCTTTGCTTTAATGAATTCCATCCCAATTCGCGTATCATATGTGCCACACTCTCTCCCCTATTACGTGATAATACAAAAAGAGCTGCCCTTTTTTGCACCCTTTCGATGTCCTCCGTCAATCCCACCTGGTAAGGATCCCACACCGCGCAGCAATATTCTAAGAGAGGACGAACGAGTGTAGTGTAAGCTGTCTCTTTAGTGGACTTGTTGCAACTTCTAAGTGTCCTGCCAATGAAACGCAACCTTTGGCTCGCCTTCCCCACAATATTATCTATGTGGTCTTTCCAACTGAAGTTGTTCGTAATTTTAACACCCAGGTACTTAGTTGAATTGACAGCCTTGAGAATTGTACTATTTATCGAGGTAATCGAATTCCAACGGATTTCTTTTGGAACATGTGGATCACCTCACACTTTTCGTTATTTAGCGTCAACTGCCACCTGCCACACCATACAGCAATCTTTTCTAAATTGCTTTGCAACTGATACTGGTCTTCGGATGACCTTCTGCGAACAACCTAAGAGAACTGCTCAGATTGTCACCCAGGTCATTTATATAGATCAGGAACAGCAGAGGTCCCTCGACGCTTCCCTGGGGAACACCTGATATCACTTCAGTTTTAATCGGGTCGGTAGAAGGAGCCTGTTATTAACTTAGTTCGGCTGTTAAGTATAACCTCCACCCATACCAATTCGCACGGAGTATCTACTTCGAGTTCACTACAAGATAAACCACTACTGACAAACACAAACACTCCACCACCAATTCTGCCTAATCTATCTTTCCTGTTACTACGAACTGTGCCCTTCCTGACAGGAAATCACGAATCCAGTCGCACAACTGAGACGATACCCCATAGGCCGGCAGCTTGATTAGAAGTCGCTTGTGAGGAACGGTGTCAAAAGCTTTCCGGAAATCTAGAAATACGGAATCAACTTGAGATCCCCAGTCGATAACGGCCATTACTTCGTGCGAATAAAGAGCTAGCTGCGTTGCACAAGAACGATGTTTTCTGAAACCATGCTGATTACGTATCAATAGATCGTTCCCTTCGAGATGATTCATAATGTCCGAATACAGTATATGCTCCAAAATCCTACTGCAAACCGACGTCAATGATATAGGTCTGCCGGCCGCGGTGGTCTAGCGGTTCTGGCGCTGCAGTTCGGAACCGCGGGACTGCTACGGTCGCAGGTTCGAATCCTGCCTCGGGCATGGGTGTGTGTGGTGTCCTTAGGTTAGTTAGGTTTAAGTAGTTCTAAGTTCTAGGGGACTTATGACCTAAGATGTTGAGTCCCATAGTGCTCAGAGCCACTTGAACCATTTGATATAGGTCTGTAGTTCGATGGATTACTCCTACTACCCTTCTTAAACACTGGTGCGACCTGCGCAATTTTCCAATCTGTAGGTACAGATCTATCGGTGAGCGAGCGGTTGTATATGGTTGCTAAGTTGGGAGCTATTGCATCAGCGTAATCTGAAAGGAACCTAATCGCTATACAATCTGGGCCTGAAGTCTTGCCCGTATCAAGCGAGTTGAGTTGCTTCCCAACCCCTAAGCTATCTACTTCTAAGAAACTCATGCTAGCAGCTGTTCGTGTTTCAAATTCTGGAATATTCCATTCGTCTTCCCTGGTGAAGGAATTTCGGAAAACTGCGTTCAATAACTCCGCTTTAGCGTCACAGTCGTCGGTAACAGTACCATCGGCATGGCGCAGCGAAGGTATTGACTGCGTCTTGCCGCTTGTGTACTTTACATACGACCAGAATTTCTTCGGATTTTCTACCAAATTTCGAGACAATGTTTCGTTGTAGAACCTATTAAAGGCATCTCGCATTGAAGTCGGTGCCAAATTTCGCGCGTCTGTAAATTTTAGGTAATCTTCGGGATTTCGCGTTCTTCTGAACTTCGCATAATTTTTGCGTTGCCTCTGCAACAGTGTTCGGACCTGTTTTGTGTTCCACGGGGGATCAGTTCCATCTATTTCCAATTTATGAGGTATGAATCTCTCAATTGCTGTTGCTACTATATCTTTGAATTTGAGCCACATCTCGTCTAAATTTGCATAGTCAGTTCGGAAGGAATGGAGATTGTCTCTTAGGAAGGCTTCTAGTGACATTTTATCCGCTTTTTTAAATAAAATTATTTTGCGTTTGTTTCTGGTGGATTTGGAAGAAACGGCATTGAGCCTAGCTACAACGACCTTGTGATCACTAATCCCTGTATCAGTCATGATGCTCTCTATCACCTCTGGATTGTTTGTGGCTAAGAGGTCAAGTGTGTTTTGGCAACCATTTACAATTCGCGTGGGTTCGTGGACTAACTGCTCGAAATAATTTTCGGAGAAAGCATTTAGGACAATTTCGGTAGATGTTTTCTGCCTACCACCCGTTTTGAACAAGTATTTTTGCCAACATATCGAGGGAAGATTGAAGTCCCCACCAACTATAACCATATGAGTGGGGTATTTATTTGTTACGAGACTCAAATTTTCTCTGAACGGTTCAGCAACTATATCATCGGAGTCTGGGGGTCGGTAGAAGGAGCCTGTTATTAACTTAGTTCGGCTGTTAAGTATAACCTCCACCCATACCAATTCGCACGGGGTATCTACTTCGAGTTCACTACAAGATAAACCACTACTGACAAACACAAACACTCCACCACCAATTCTGCCTAATCTATCTTTCCTGAACACCGTCTGAGACTTCGTAAAAGTTTCTGCAGAACTTATTTCAGGCTTTAGCCAGGTTTCTCTACCTATAACGATTTCAGCTTCTGTGCTTTCTATTAGCGCTTGAACCTCAGGGACTTTCCCAGCACAACTACAACAATTTACAACTAAATTCCGGCTGTTCTTTGATGCAAGCACGTCCTGTATTTGCCATGCACCTTTTGAGATTGCAGCCCACCCCGTACTTTCCCGAGGCCTTCTAACCTAAAAAACCGCCCAGTCCACGCCACACAGCCTCCGCTACCCGTGTAGACGCCAGCTGAGTGTAGTGAACTCCTGACCTATTCAGCGGAACCCGAAACCCCACCACCCTATGGCGCAAGTCAAGGAATCTGCAGCCAACACGGTCGCTAAACCGTCTGAGCCTCTGATTCAGACAACACTGACAATGTTGCCAAATGAAAAAAACATATATAAAAACACCAGCTTCCTAACTGAATTCTTGAATAAAAAAGGTTCAGCTCTGGAATATATATCACACTTGATTATACTTTGTCAATGCCCTTGCCGCAGTGGTAGCACCGTTTCCCGTCATATCAACAAATTTAAGTGCTGTCAGGCTTGGCTAGCTCTTGGATGGGTGACCGTCAGGGTCTGCCTAGAACTGTTGTCATGTGGGGTGCATGCAGCTCTTGTGAGTCCAATAAAGCAACTACTTCACTGAGAAGTTGGGGCTCCGGTCACGAAAGCTGACAACGACTGGGAGATCGGTAGACCGACAATATTCCCCTCCTTACCCGCATCCAGCGAAGCCTATCGGCTGAGGATGACACGGCGGTCGGTACCACGGAGCTTTTCAAGATTTGTTCCGATTGAGACTGAATCTGAGTTTCGATAGTTACAGTGTATAATGTACCGACAGTATTCGGCCAGAAACGTGGAAAGTAGGAAGTAGATTGCAGCCAGACCAGCTGTAGGTGAGCACAAATGTCACGCCTTAAGCCGTCGGCACACGGACCGTGCTGTCGAAAGTCAACGTTGAGCGTGCCGAGTTCAACGTGCTGCTGAACGCTCAGAAATGATGCGACTTGTGCATACAGTACGTGGGCCCCAACGCTGTATACGCGATCGCAACGCACTCCAGCGGCAGTTGTGAGATGTTTTTATTCGTAAATTACACTGTTTACTCAACGGGCGTGCGAAAAATTCCCACGTTCGAACTATTAAAACGCACGTTCCCTCCATTGCCCATATCCTAGTCACGTTGTTCTATATGTAATATACACAAAAACTTCAATATCGATGAACATGTTTTAAGACAAAAAGGAAAGTGTCATGTACAATCAATAAGGACACAGGCTTATAAAAGTTCCATTACATACACAGCGACACAAATTTGCAATAATTCTCCATGTAAGATAACCGTTATTTTATCTTCCCCACATTTTGGTAAAACCCTAAGGTCATTCTTACTTAATGACTCTTCCTACCCAGTGGCAGAATCTTTAAAAGACGTGAATTACGAAACTCAAAAGAGAAAGGAACAAATTTTGTACAAGTAGCGCCGGCTGTACTGCAGATTAAGCCAATTGAACAAAGTCACACCTTAAAGAAAGGTTAACTTATATTTACACTACATCAAATATTATAGTATGTATTTACATTAAATTAATAATAAAATAGCAGCACCTAGTAAAAACGCGAATGTTTTTTAAAAAAAGGGAGTGTCGAAACGCGAACCACCGCTCCAATCAGCAACACTTTCCTGATTAGTGACGCCACTCATTACGCTACATCAAATTTATGCTACAAATGTCCAATCATAGAATTTTACCTCTTGATGGAAACCTTAATCGTAGATATGTTACTAATTGAACTTTAATTTTAACAAATTGTACCAAGAATAATGCGTTTTGGGTGGATCTTCAGTGTGTCGCTGGCTTCAAATAGCATACTCTCATAATACGCAAGTTATAATAATTCTTTTGCCCCGAATATGATGTTTCTCATTATTTTATTGGAACGAATCACACAGTTAATAACGGGTTTTCGAGTGATTCTGAATTTGCTGGTGCCCAGAAACGACATATATACGTATAGGCTTGAACTGAATGTCAATATGGCGCCTCACAGCTCTGTGCTGGAGGGAGATGGCGTGCATGTGACATAGGTGGCGTTGTGCCATCCGATTAGTCAACGCTGAAACGCACGCTGAGAATATCTGGAATGCTAGATAGTGCTTTGCACGTTCAGAAAGACTCCCGAACGTGCTGTTCCACGCTGTGACGTCAGAAACTCGGCAAGCTCAACGCTCAACGTTCGGGTGCACGGTCCGTGTGCCGACGGCTTTACATAACACAACACAACCAGCGTGCGTTGCGAGCCGAGCCAGCTAGGTGAGGTGTGGAAATAGTTGACACAGCAGGACCTAAGTGGAAGAAGGCAGAATCTTTCCCACACCAGCAGCATCGGAAGCTTTCAGTATGTGTGACAGAAGGCATAGCAAAGTCCAAGTGAGTGCAGCCCACGAGGATATAAACGTCTAGTTACTTTTGTACTGAAATATTCCTGTGTTGGTATTACAGCACTACCACCACAGGGCTGTGCCGCTTGGGACGCCATCCGGAATGTTACCTCGCATGACGGTTGCGTCCTGAGACACAAGACACAGAGCCAGCGCCACTGCGGGGTCCGCTGATCCCTGGGACGTAACACGCCAGACACAGCGCTCCTACACTGGATCACGGCCACTGCAGCGCTGGAGACATCAGCCATGTCTCAGCTGCCGCTACCTTCGCCGCTGCAGCCCGTAGGAAATCGCTGATAGAAGCAGCGGTTTTACGCCACCGCTCTACAATGCCGCGCTCTGTCAGCTTGGTAGGACGTTATGTACCCACACGAGGGAGGCTACTGGATGCCTCAGCCACACTGCCGCTGTTTGAAATGTATCACGGAAGAGAGCCGCAATAAAGGAATTTGAAAGCACAATTGAAATCTACTAACTCCAGTATCATTTCAAGTGTAAACAAGTTATTCCGTAGAAACAACCTGTGCATGGCAGAAATTTGTGGTGTCTTAACGAGATCGATAACAACATAAAAGAAACATTAACATGTACACATGTCAGACTGCAATAATGAGAATACCTCCACTTATTCTTCTATTGGCCCAAAGACTAGTTGAGGCATTGATCAAGGAGAATATATATGTCATGCGCTTGACTACGATAAGTCTATCTCCAGTGCTTTATCTATATGCTGAAACAAATGCTGAAGTACTAAAAAATTTTATGTATCTACACAGGCACAACTGAATTCCACACCTGAGTCACTGAAAGGATTTGTACTAGACATGGTCATGAGTCATTGACCTTACAATAACAAACCTGAAAACCACAGGAAAGATATACATCACTCCGCTGTTGCGGGAGAGTGTTATGTGGCGAGATCACGGTAACAATAGACAGTAATCAGGGTCTGGCTTCAACTTAAGATGGTCTCCAGCAATTGACTGTGATGAACTGTTATTATTATTCCAGAAAAATCGCACGACTGGTGAAATTGAAATTTTATACAACTAATTGTTCAACCAATAGGTAAAGATGAGAGCAGTGGTGATACTCAGCAACCAGCAAAGGAAGTCATTAATTATCCATGAAGCAGGTGATCAAGAAATTACACACTACAAAAGATTCAGAAAACACTAAATTAAAACAATAATTATTAATTCTGGACGAAGTATTGGGATGGCGTACAAAATGCTGGGTTTCGCACTAGCGATGCTTTCTAAAACCGTGCTGATTCGTGAACATAAGCTTTTCAGTGTCAAGAAAGTTTATTCTATTCGAACTGAGAACATGTTAAAGAATTCGGCAGCAGACAAATGTTAGGGATACTGGTCTGTAACATTGGGGTTCTGTTTCTTTACCTTTCTTATATACTGGAGTAACCTAAGCATTTTTCCAGTCGCTTGGGACTTTGCGCTCTGCGAGGAATTCACGATAAATTGGAGCTAATTAAGGTTCAAAAGATGGTTCAAATGGCTCTGAGCACTATGGGACTCAACTTCTGAGGTCATTAGTCCCCTAGAACTTAGAACTAGTTAAACCTAACTAACCTAAGGACACCACAAACATCCATGCGCGAGGCAGGATTCGAACCTGCGACCGTAGCGGTCTCGCGGTTCCAGACTGCAGCGTCTTTAACCGCACGGCCACTTCGGCCGGCAGCTAATTAAGGGGCCAACGCCGTAGAGTGTTCTTTGTAAAATCGAGCTGGGATTCTAGTCGGACCTGGTGATTTATTTGATTTCTAATCTTTCAGTTGTGTCTCTACGCCAGGTATGCTAATTTCCATAGCGTCCATAAGAAGTCTGTCCGATGGTCAAATGACGGTGTGTCTGTAAGTTTCTCCTGTGTGGATAGAACCGCTTAGCGATTTTACATACGACCACAATTTTCTCGGATTCTCTGCCAGATCTTTTGCTAAGGCTTGACGGTGGTAGTTGTTGTATGCTTCACGCACTGATCTTTTCATAGACACACGAATCTCAGCTAACTTTCGGATGTAGTCCTTAATGCGTTCCTTTTTTAACCGAGAGTGCAAAAGCCTCTGCTTCCACAGCATCTTATGAATTTCGTTATTAAACCATGGTAGGTCTTTTCTTTCCTTTACCCACTTACTAGGCACATAACTCTTCAGACACGAGTTACAGTCTGCTTAAACTTTGTTGATAATTCCTCTACGTTCATCTTAATGGAACTAAGTGATGTCAATTTAATGTCCAGGTGAGATGTTGGTAACTGCTTATCTGCTCCATTTATTAACTTTCGTAATTGTAGTTGTTATAGCGACCTCATAATTGTTAATATCCGTTTCTACACTGAATTTTTCGTAGATTGTATGTTAATTAGGCATGCTATCCATGTTAAATCCATTTCTTAGCAAACCATAACACAATATTAAGGATATTTACTCTAGAGACTTTGGTAGTTTCAGAGAGCGTCGGCGAACAATATAAATTTTTAATAGTAAAGACCATTGGGGCTGAATGTGGTAACCGTTAAATGGGTGTAATTAACAAATCTCGTCGTTCATTTTTATTAACTTTCACATATAAAATTATTATAGTGTATCAAAGTAGTTACCAGCATGTAAAATCTCTCTTGAAAAACGAAACAACGAAGCGTCCTTAGACTCTGCCTTTGCTTAAGCCAATGAATTGACATTACGTTTTGGCTGCCACTAACCAGCTAAGGATTAAGAGAGAATTTTAGTATCTCGAAGCTGGTAATTGCCTCTACTCTCTTTCGTTTAAGTAGCTAACTTGTATGTTGTAAAATCTCTTTTTCTATACCGAAGAATTCAGTACAATACGCATTACCAACCACTTTTCCCGTATCCGCAAACCTGTATCGCCTAAGACGCAAACTAATTCTCAGTACATAGTAAAAAATTTCTCGTAGTTCACCTAGTTGAGTAGTTAATATTGAGTCGACTGTGCAGGAGTGTTGAATAGTTTTTGCTTCGCTTCCATTTAAAGCTGCATATGACACTTGCAGTAGAAATGATTATTTTTTATGACATACTGAAAATCAAATCCCAACAAAAGCCTTACGCCACTTATAAACGATGTCATAAATTCGATTCCTCGAACCGAAAAACCGTACCAGTTTATGACATGTGGTTGTTGTATCTATTGTGGTATGACACAGTATTTTACCACTACGTGGAAAATGGTTACATTTTTCGATAAGGAATGATATCAGAACTTGTGTCCCAGCCGTCACAATAAATTTATATAAAATGCAAAGTTGTAAATCCGTGTTTGAAGCACCCTATAGCTCAGACACATAGAAACATGAGCTACAATTTTGCTACAAGTGGTTCTCTTGCGGTTTCCTGGTCTCTTTTATTGCAAACTTGTTTTTGCTTGCAATTTCGGCTCTCTGACGGGGTAACAACTTTGCAGTTGCAGTCTGTACACAAGGATGAAATGACGTAGCTCGTGTGAATTATTTACGACCGCGAATAAGCGCCACGTGAGCGTGTTCAAGAGCGGAACTGTTTATAATGCCAGCGAGTGCGTATAATATGCGAAACGAACGGTATTGTTCAATTTTTGATTACATGGACATGCTTTTCGAGAATAAAATAAACGCTGCAATCAAATGTTTACACATTCAGTGAACAGATTTTATGCATACAGCATTACCAGTGTAAGCTTGTAACGATTCTGGATTTTAAATTTAGATATTTGAAGAATGCATATGAAAACAAGGCCACAAATTAAATTAAAATTGGCATTGGCGAACCCAGCAGCCCCCTTTGTTTGCCTGTTCGTAGCTACACAAATATTATTACTAAACTGACTGAGTATTATATCTGTGTAAGTTCTGGGTAACAAGATGAAGTTTTCATTTAACCACCAGCATCTTATGACCCTGTCACTTAAAAGCAAGATTTCTATTAAACTAGGGGCAGCTAATCCTTTGAAATAAGTATCTTAGGAAAATGTGTGAAGTATATTTTCCACTTCTACACAGTTTCATAGGAAACAAAACTGTCTAAGCATTAATTGGGCCCCGTCGTAACATGGAAACGATATTGAAAGGGAATTCTATGGAAGACACCTATATCTAAATTGTTCTTATTTTGGAATTCCCAGTATTTTGTTCAATGTTTGTACTCCTAACAATGTGTAAAATATTAACATAAACATGCGGTGTAGGGCCAACAAACCATCAACAGTTTCAGCAAGCAGGAAATGCCCGCAAGAATGAAGAAACAACCAGAATTCGTTTTCCTTTTTACGAATCGACGTGAATTTCTTATGGAAAACGTATTTGGAGAATGAAAAAGATAATGTAAAACAGTATGTAAGTAAACGTCGAATCCCCGTAGGGTGATAACCTGGTCATTTACGGGCTGCAAGTCGTCGTGTTTCCGTGACTGATAGCCTGTCAAACGCCTTCCAATGAGTTACTGGCTTCTCAGTGCACTAATCCAGTTGTGAATGAGGGTAAATTACAGATTTCCCATGAGTTTAGCAAAGACTGATTAAAACTATGTGCTTATCTGAAGCAAGAATATCTTATACATGTATCCTATTTAACCCGGGCAGCGATATTTACGGTAGTATATGAAAACGACAATGATAAAACAATAATAGCAGTAATAGAAGTCTACTAAAGTAACTGTATAAGAATCTCTTGGAAGTAAATTAGTCTCTCTCTCTGTCTCTTTCTCTCACATACACATACATTCAATACGTGTGTTAAACAATGAAGAACCAAAGAAACTAGTACGCCTGCCTAATATTGTGTAGGGCCCCCGCGAACACGCAGGAGTGCCGCAACAAGACGTGGCATGGACTCGACTAATGTCTGAAGTAGTGCTCGAGGGAACTGACACCATGAATCCTGCAGGGCTGTCCTGAAATCCGTAAGAGCTCGAGGGGGTTGAGGTTTCTTCTGAACAGCACGTTGCAAGCCATAGCAGATATGCTCATATCTGGAGAGACTGGAGGCCAGCGGAAGTGTTTAAACTCCGAAGAGTGTTCATGGAGCCAGTCTGTAGCAATTCTGGACGTGTGGGAAGCACATTGTCCTGCTGTAATTGCCCAAGTCCGTCGGAATGCATAATGGACATTAATGGATGCAGGTGATCAGACAGGATGCTTACGTACGTCTAACCTGCCAGAGTCGTATCTAGACGTAGCAGGTGTCCCGTAGCACTCCAACTGCACACGCCCCACACCATTACAGAGCCTCCACCAGCTTCAACAGCCCTCATCTAACATGTAGGGTCCATGGATTCACGAGGTTGTCTCCATACCCGTACACGTCGATCCGCTCGATACAATTTCAAACGAGGCTCGTCCGACCAGGCAACATGTTTCCTGTCACCAACAGTCCAATGTTGGTGTTGATGGGCCCAGGCGAGGCGTACAGCTTTGTGGCGTGCAGTCATGAAGAGTACACGAGTGAGCCTTCCGCTCCGAAAGTCCATATCCATAAAGTTTCGTTGAATGGTTCGCAAGCTGATACTTGTTTTTGTCCCAGCATTGAAATCTCCAGCAATTATGTTAAGGGTTGCATTTCTGTCACGTTGAACGATTCTCTTCAGTAGTCGTTGGTCCGTCCGCCGCTCGTGGTCTCGCGGTACCGTTCTCGCTTCCCGAGCACGGGATAAAGGATTTTCACCTGCCCCGAGATGATTGGGTGTTATTGTGTCGTCTTCATCATCATCATTCATTCCCATTACAGTCGAAAGAAGGCAACGGCAAACCACCTCCATTAGCACCTTGCCTACTACGACGGAGCGGGTCTCCCGCATCATTCCCCTACGCTCTGTCAAGAAGCGTGGGAATTCATTTCCATTTCCAGTCGTTGGTCCCGTTCTTGCAGAATCTTTTCGCGGCCACAGCGACGTCGGATATTGGATGTTTTACCGTATTCCTGATATTCACGGTGCAGTCGTGGAATGGTCTTACGGGAAAATTCCCACTTCATCGCTGTTTCGGAGATACTGTGTCCCATCGCTCGTGCACCGACTATATGACCACGTTCCAACTCACTTAAATGTTGATAACCTTTCACTGTAGCAGCAGTAACCGATCTAACAACTGCGCCAGAGACTTCTTGTCTTGTATAGGCGTTGCCGACCTCAGCGCCATACTCTGTCCATTTACAAATCTCCGTGCGCATGGTTATACCAGTTTCTTTGGCGTTTCAGTGCATATACCACTCGTAAGATGTATCATTCAGCATGGACAACTGTCTATAGAAATGAGGCTAAAGTGCTGCAAAAGACACATGTCACTGGTTGCTCAAAAGGCTGAAAATGGAATTCGTATCCACCCCTCTCCTCCTCCATACTCCATTGGTACTGCCCGATAATGTCCTGCGGAGGGTAGCCCAACCAAAGGCTAGAGTCAACAGAAAAGGGGTAAACAGAATAATCTGACACCAGTCAGCAAGACTAGTTTAAACCAAAAAGTTATCGAATCTTCTCCTTGCCTAGCAACCTACACGCTGGCCATGTACCTAACATTAGATACTGATACATCTCAACTCAGTGGGTGCGATTTTGTCCATCAAACTTTCTGCAGACATGAAACATCTGATCGTTTCCATGCTTAAAAAATTTACAGCAGCACCGATAAACTATTCTTATATTGAAAATGAGATGATAGCAATAAACTATGGTATAAAAATGCTTCATGTGTTTGTGTATGGTACAAAATTGCTTCTCTGTCACGGATCATAAGGAGAAAATATATCTTTTTGGCCCTCATAACAAATATTGCTCAGGATTGTCTAGCTCAAAAAGTATCCACAGTAACAGAGCAGGACCAGCTAATTCACTGACTACTGTTAGCCATTCAGCAGAGGTGGCCAAGAGCGCTTATATAACAGAACAACCTCGGCATTTGTGAAGCATTCTGCTCTTTGTGCCGCCGACTGAACATCAAAGATAGTGTTCTATTATTAGCTGCTGAAGAGGAAGAAAACTGCATAGTTAGCATGCTTATCCTCCACCCCACTTCCTCTAAATTCCTCAGTGAATGCACTACGGTATCTGATGTATGAAATCCCAGGCACACTGTTAGTTTACTGACGCCAACTGCACAATGAAACTGAACACTTGGACAAATCATATTACCCTGGCAAGCAAATCAGTCTGCCCCAGCCCAAAGCTTATCCTCGAGGCCAATGCCTGACCACCAAAGGGAGTTGGTGGTTAGGACTCTGCTAGACCATTTCAAGCAGTAACTTGGTTGGTGGCAGTGAATGAACTCAGTAATATTCCTTATATGGAACATATGTCTGCAACAAAAGCAAATGCTATACTCTGTGCCGTAACGACCATCTTTGCAGTTTCGGGCGCTGCCTAGACTATCATGACAGACCATGCAGTTTCGGGCGCTGCCTAGACTATCATGACAGACCATGGTCCCTCGTTCATCCCACCTGAGAGCATAACGATACCGAACATTTGACTTTTGCCCCTTTTAGCCAACATTCAGTTCAGAGATGGGGTGGTAGTGGCTCCCTCGCTATGTACCACCACAGACTAGCACGCTGTTCGATCTTCTGTGTTCATCTGTAGAAGCCCACAGTCAGCGTTTGAGCTCCTATTACCAAGTGAGCTACCACGTTCGAGCTCACACTTCCAGATGGACACTGGGATGTATTCAAGGCATCATTGGGAACAGGAAAAACGATAGAAATTGAAAAACACGAAGTCAAAGCTGCTCATAATTCACAACAACAGTTCAAAAACAGAACCACCACAACCTCGATGTGATGTAAGCAGCAGCTAGTGGGCAAGGTTGATAGTTATGGCTGCGCCGTCACTTATTTCATTCATCAAGCATTATAATTACAAAGAATTCCTCGTCATATGTTTGTAATCAAACTGACTGCTCACTGACTGTCGTATAACGAAATGACTTGAAATGTTGAACGGTGCTAAATTTTGTAGAGTAACTCCTGAATTTGGTTGGTACACAGTGCTAAAGATGGGAATGTAGCTAACGCATCAGAACTAAATAAATACAAAATTGGAGATGTCACTGCTTTTCTGTATCAAACGAATAACGGTCAAAAAGGTATTGGCTTTGGAGGCAGCATTTTTTCCGTACGTAGGAATTAACTGAGCGTCCGTTACTTCCAATCACTGATCGCCATTAGTGGTCACTAAATACTTTCAGTCAAACTGAAACGCCAGATTTCTTCACTGCAGAATCCCAGACAGTGAGCTAATCGGATCCTATTAATATAGGTAATTTTGGTCATTTTCATATGACAGATATGAACATTTATGATTTGTGAATTTTGTCCATTTAAAAATTTACTATAAGAATGGGAAAAAATATTCATACGTTGCTGTATGATTAGTAGTGTTGTTTTTGCTCTTCGTACTGTACATGAGTTGAAAACTTAACAATTCCAATTTAAGTCCACCTATTCTCAAAAAGATAAAAAAATCTGCGCTATTCACAGTTGTTAGTTCAGAAATCACAGAGAGTTGAGTCTAGTCACAGAGGTGTCCGAGTAGAATTTAGATTTCGAAAACCTTTTTCAACTGATACAGCTGGATGTACATAATAATCCTATGACACACTGCTTAATTAGTGCCACTGACTGGAATCCCTCAACGATATACATATACATACATATACACCATATACTACATATACACCAAAATAAATTGAAAGCGATTCGCATTGGTGCGCAGCTGTGAAGTAATTTCTCTTCACTTCCAGGAATTAACTAACAAATGTGGACGGTTCATACTTTAAAAATGCTGCACACTTTACACTGGATTGTGATGCAAATATTGTAACGATTTTGAATACGGCAGGATTGTCTAGAAATGCATTCGTGACGAGCAAAAGCAACAAGTTCTAACGTACTGTTCGCACACTAATTTTATACTCTCACTCCATTGTGTGATAGATTTAATGTGTATTAAGAAATGGCAGGACTGTTGAGAGCTTTCTATCTCGTAGAAAACAGGACGACTACGAATGTTTCTGGAAGATAGCATGTTTATGTGGGGTTTTGGTCATCGTTACAGATATCAGCTTGGCAAAAAATGATTCAGATATCCGTCAGTATACAGGGTGAATCACTAACTGTTGCACCTAGATTAACTCAGAAAGTATGATAGTAGCTTAAAAATTTGTGGGACAAATGTTGCATGGGACAACGCGGGTCATTATATGACGTTGGTTTTTTGTTGCTAGGTGGGGTAGCGTCAGAGATATGAAGATGAACTTTGTTTCTAAATGCTATAGTTTGGAACTTTTTCTTATGATAACGGCTATCGCGACGAATCCAATGGTGTGTAACAGTAAGATCTTTGAAGGTCAACGACCCTCACAAAGGTGGCATGAAACCACTTACAGAAGGTGTTCGAAGCGATGACCATTGGTATAAATGAAGTGCTGCAATCTTCTTATCGTGGATTGAGTGGTATTTCTTATCACATCGGCACTTATCGTAGCACATGCTCTGACAATTCTCTCTCGCCAACGAAATTCAGTGACGCGATACCTCGGGAGGCAACCAGGACACTTGAAAGTAGTAGTATTGTAATTTTTTTGCCAATACATGTGTATATCTTTGCTTTTTAATTTCATAGATGACGTGTAGCTTTCTATAATAGGTACTCGCCCTAGTATCCGCCATCGTCACAGCCAGGCCTGTTGCATAACTTGATGGACAGAGATAGTATTATGGGTGTAAACGTTTCCTATTTCTGAATACCTTTACGGTACGACATATACAGTACATACAATCTTACACGATGCTTTCTTGTTTTTGAGATTCATTAGAAAGCTATCTAAAGATCACAGGTTAGTTCATCAGCACACCTCGTCAATTTTATACCAAAATGTGGGAAGTGGGTTATACTAATTTTGAGGTCCTGACAATTGAATGATTCAGACAGTCTTAAAACTCAACTATGGGAGTTTAACAAATCGATACCTGTATGATTTCTTGTCACAATGTTCACAAATATTAGAACATGAAATTTATAATCCTATCTCCCTACACTTGTTGATGGGAGAGGGGGAGTGGGAACGGGAATTAATTTAAAATCGATTGTTCTTGAATTACCAACATATTCAGAATTTTCAAGCGAATATTAACAATAAATTACATATACTGGAAGCCAACGCCACTTTTATTGCTTTAGAGTAAGCAGAAAAAAACTACAAGTCAAAGAGCATGGCTGTGTAATTTCCTTTCAAGTATGCTTTGGGAACAGACTTATTTTCCGTAGTTAGTTCCTCTGCCTACATGATTACTTCACAGAAGACTCCTTAACATGCTGTCTTTTGAAACAGTGAAAGCGGTTTGATTTTTTCTCAATGGATTAGGCAAAAATTTAGCATTGGAATTTTGGAAATGTCTTTCTGGCCATTTTTAAATATCAGGAAATCGTCGTACAGCTTAGTGCCTCAAAGGAAAGGATGACAAATTCTCCGAAACTTGGAATGATTTATGCTCATCCTTTAGGATGGTACACTGATACATATATATAAATAAACCTTAGCTACTTGAGAGGTCCCCCATGAAAAACGAACAATCGTACGGCAATGAAACTTTGGGAAAACATTTGTAAGGACATGTGAAAGACAAATAACGAATGAACCATTGAAAGAAGCTCATTTCAATTTCCATATTACAGGCTAACATTTGTTAACTACGAACCATATTTGCGTTCTGGGCACAAACGTTACTCAGTGTGACGACTAACTGCAACCACGGCAGCATTGAACGGTACCTGAGATTGCTCTACTGCTGCCCAGAGCACCTCAGGTGCCATGTTGGTTACATTTTCATCTTCCAACACGTGTTAGTGTCCCGTTGATAAACCAAGTCCTTTAGGTGGCCCCGCCGCCTGAAATAACACAGTTTTAAATTTTTTGATCATGGTGGCAATCTAGTTTGGAATGTGGTCCGGTGTAAGTGACATCACGTGCACTGTGCGTGGAGCTCCATCGTGCATCAAAGCAGTTGGTGTTAGTGTTGTTTTGATAAAACAGTCTTACGACTAAAGCCATGCTCATCTTGTCCAGAACAAAGTTGATTATCTGCAACCATAATGCACATTGATGCTTTTGTTTCAATCCTACGTTGCCGTACCAGTACCGGGGCCCAACGGCAAGTCATGACACTATCACTACTAACAACGCAAATGATGCGCTGCTCAGTTTGAACATCACTCCCAAAAGGCTGGGTGCACATACGATAAATTGTTTTCCAACTACACTGGCTCAAGTAGTGGAAGTTTAATTGCAACTAACCTGTACTTTCTTCTCTAGTTTGAAATGAATAGAGTCATACTCTATTTCTGTGTGACCTGTTTCAAAAATATGTACGTCTACGTACTTGAAAGTACTTTATACGTTCTCGTTAGCCAGCATCAACCAACAACAAACAAAAATACTGCATGTTTGAATACATTATTCACAGAACTACACATGTAGACACAAACGTATAGTTCTTTGATGACCCCACATCAATTCCACATCATTATCGCTTGTTTAATTTCTGGTATCGTAATGATTTTATAGCAGACGCGAGTGGCTATTTCCGTTAGTCTGAGCCGCATGGGTAGCTGAGGTGAGTTAACATGCCGCTTTCGGCACACAGGGAAGCAAGTATAACCCTGATCATATCTACCCCGTGGATTAGTGTCGAGCCCTGGAGTGCCGCTCAGCCTGGATGTGGTTTTCAGAGGTCTCCCACGTCCGACAGGGGAAATAATGAGTTGGTATCCACGTCCCGCATCCGATTAACGCTATGTAAACATTTAGCAATCGTTCTCAAACTTGCCCATTAGATTTACTGTCGACGAAGATAGACGGGTTGCACGGTTTCATTCCTTGAGGGATGGAGGTGGAAGGGGGAGGAGTGTGGGGGGGAGGGGGGGGGGAAGTTAGAGACCCACCAATACTTATACTCTTCAAACCTATAAATCACCATCATCAACAGAAACTAGTTTTATTTTACCGTCTGTCTCATTCCAAATGTCACAAACATCTTGATTTATCATATTGTATATGATCAAATTATAAACGGCCAGTTTTCTGAGGCAAAAGTTTTGACCTTAAAGTCCCTCTTGAGCGTTCAAGAAGGCTTGTAAATCGAAATATCCAGCAGTAACACGTTGATCGTTTTGTGTTAGCATTTTGTCTTCACTGCCCTTCTTCAGAACTAGATATCTTATGTGTGTACGTTTGTCATGACCTTTCGCTTCAACAGCTTTCTGCTCCCGATCAGGGAATTATATGTGATACGCTGCAACACCGTTCTGTTTTCAGTCTAAAGATTCCTACACTTCACTCGCGGAATAATTACCGGTACCTTTGAAAAGGCGCGGGCTTACATTTTTCCTCTTCACACATTTGACTGTATCGTCGTTATACTGTAATTCCATATTCAGTCTTGACTCAAGGTATATTCTTGAAGACTTCGGTCCAGAATAGTGCGACTCGACGGAAGTTGTGCCGCCTTATACGATCATCATCACTCTCTGCCAGTTTTTTTATGTAGATGAAGTCAGTACGTTTGTCTTGCTCGGCAATACCATCACAGCATTTTTTAAAATCTCTTCACGTCTTAGCGTCTGTCAAATTTGACGTAGCCAAGAAAAACTCGCAGCAAACACGTCTTTTTACGCTTTCTGCTGTGAGGGAACAAAGAAAGCGAAATTCCTTCCTTGTTCGACCTCTCCGTCCCTTTGGGATATAGTTTGTAATAAACTAGTGTTCTTGTTCTAAAACGTCTACGTTCCTCAAAGTACTTTATACGTTAATCCATTGGCCAGCATCAACCAACAACAAACAACAGTGATTATCATTATTCTCACATGTAGCAGGTAGCAAGAATCGCCCAGGTCGGCCTTTTCACTAGATTGAATGTATGGCTCTCCTTCGCCTTTTCAGTTTCCTCAAAATATACATATATATTTATTTTGATCTGGTATTGTCTGTATATTAAAGAAGGAAAAACAGGAAATTTACCTCTGGATAATTTGTAGTTATCAACACTAAATTTAATTTTTATAAAAAAAAAATCACAGAGATTAAACTCTTGTGGTTCAATAAAGACCACTGCCTTTTTCCCCTTCACCATGGTTGTTGTAATCAGTATTATTGCAAGATTAACAACACACTCATCACCAGAGTTGATTGCCCCAGTGTTGCCGAAAGGCTGGAATTCTTGAGATGACAACTGAACATCTAATACTCTCACAAGAGAGTTTCCAGTGAAACAAGAATCATCTAAGGAAAGAAGAATATTGTATCTAATATTGAGAACGGAGTACCTGTTTATATTTTCCGCGTCTGAATGTCGAAATGAGTTACTTTTGATGAATTTACTTGCATACTCCGTCACTATCGAAGTGTTATCCTATACCTAATAGAAGGCGAAAATGTTTTAAAATATTAAAGAATTTTCTTCTGACAATACTGCACTTTCTCTATTTGAAGTTCCACTTTCGCAAGATGTTAAAATAACTTCGTTTTCGTTATAAATCTCCTGGGCCACCCGGAGTATTCTTCTCATCGTTTCACTCTTACAGTTATGGGGTTACTGCTCATCACGAAAGAGTAGCAAATAATACGCAGTCTTATCCTCTGCTACACTGTTGAAATACTTTTTTCTCAATAATAAAGCTGTGAATAATGAACAGAGCTCTTAAAAAAAGCAGCTTAATCCTTATCAGGAACATCGTTGCTCTCGAAGTGACGTGAACAACTATGAGGTAAGTAAACGCAATAGTACATAAAAAAAACTGTAAGAATATCCAATCAACGTATGTAAGACATTCATGTTTGTGCATCACACTAAGGACCATTAACATGCGCCAAATTAACGTACATGTCACATTCGTTATTGCCGCGTTATAAAGTACGCGCATGTTACACTTTCGCGATAATGAACCTTGCATTTTTTTCCTACTCTGTCAAGGCAGCTCATTTGAGGCATTGCCATCACAAAGCATACGAAAAATGAAACTCACCGATACATATATGAGAAAATCGCTATTTTTGCACATTCATGATTTTGGCGTAAGATGGATAGCCTGATGGTGGCAAAATTGTCGCTTGCCAAAATATTATGCGTGTTAGACACACTGATCTGGCCACACTAAAAAATAATTCTATCATCATCAAACCTAAGAGGAGCAGAAGACACAAGTTCATTTGCATTAAACGGACTTAAGCATACTATCTACAGTCATTATCAAATAATGGGATCATCTGAGCCAGGTGCAATAATGTATGTAAGTCCGTCATATTTGTCTTAATTTTCTCAAAATTAGATTTATTTTGGAGCACTGGTAAACTGATTGGGGTTCCCACACAATGTTAATGAATAAGCCGATTCGAAACAGGTATCATCCTTCGATGAAACAGTAACATAAAATAAGAAAACGATAATATGCTCATAGTATTAAAATTATTTCACAGTTGCTTTCCTCAGTGTCTGGAGCTTAGAAGAATTATATCTACGTGACTGGTGTAGTTCACCTCATTATCAGATAATGTGTGGCAGGGTACGCCATCGAGAGAGCAACATAACCAGACAGTGAGTGTGAAGACGGCAGCCAAACTGGCCTAAACTGAATTTAAATTTAGTTTATTCCTCAGCTTCCGTGGGGCCATGCGAGCCAGACCTACTTGCTTGTGGAACGAGCAAGCTTGTAGTTTACACAACGCTGGTTAAGACACATAAAAATGGAAGTAAAGAATTAATAAAACGAGAAAAATGTGAGACAGTGTCCGAATAAATAACACATTACAAAGAAAACGTCTTAACTAGTGTGAGGAACACCTGTACAGAACAGGAGGTTTTATGTCACAACGGAAACAAACCGCTTCTATTTGAATGGTTTGGGTTTATCACTCTTTTTTCAGTTCTTTTGAAAGCTTTTGAAAAGGAAACCAGCTGCAGAGCGCCCACCATTCAGTACAATATTTAAGGACGTGATATGCAAGTGCGTATCGTCTTTCCATTAAGTGCTCACTAAACAAAGGCTGCGAATTCTTCTCTATGAGTCAATACTGTCAGCAACAAATCACATGATGAAATATGTACGGTCTTAGACATAAAACCTGACCGCCGGCCGGCCGCCACAGAGACTAAGTCCGAGTCGTTCACTTAAGATGGCCAATAAAACTGACCGTCCCTGACAACTCTAAGTGCGGCCATCTGCACAATCTGGCAACACTGTAAGATGAGGAAGTGTCAAGAGGAAGTGTTGTCTACTTCCGAGGGGTTGTCGGAGTGTGTGAGCCCGTGGTCTAATGCGCCGGCTGGAGTGGCCGTGCGGTTCTAGGCGCTACAGTCTGGAGCCGAGCGACCGCTACGGTCGCAGGTTCGAATCCTGCCTCGGGCATGGATGTGTGTAATGTCCTTAGGTCAGTTACGTTTAATTAGTTCTAAGTTCTAGGCGACTGATGACCTCAGAAGTTAAGTCGCATAGTGCTCAGAGCCATTTGAAACTTTATGCCGGCGCGGTAGCTCAGCGTGTTCGGTCAGAGGGTTAACAGCCCTCTGTAATAAAAAAAAAAACTGAGCTAATCGATCAACAACGAACTTCAACGGAAGTCTTACGACGTCCGCCCCGAACAGATGCAACGAACAACAGTGAACAAAATGAGATTTAAAAAAAAAATGGAAACCGTCGTGCATACTAAACTTATGGTCACCTGTTCGCGTACAAGTGTTTTTTTTTTTTTTTTTTTTTTTTTTTTTGAGCCAGATTGAACATCAAACATAATTCGCTTCACAGTCTACCCACCAGCAATAACAAGACCTTCCAGAAACAATTCCGCAGGACAGTTCATGGCTGCGACGTGATCAGAACAGCTTCCGCTCGAGCGTATCCTCGCGCTGCAGCGGCTACCGGCCACCGGCCAGAAGCCACCCGCCGCCTGAAATCCGGCGCCGCTCAGGTGAACGCGGCGCGACGCTGTCAGTGTATGTGTCAACTGTCATTTTCGAATTTTAAGCTCTGGTTATCATCTTACAGTTAAGCACTGGATTTTGCATACCTGAAAATCATGAACTACGGTTATGCATTGTAAAATTGAGTCGAAAGTGGAAAAAGGCGTAACATCTGCAACACAATATATACTTTTGGTATAACAGAGGGGTGAATGCAGAGGAGGCAGCTAGAAAGATTTGAACTGTGTGTGGAGCGAGTGCATTTGGGAAAAATATGCCAGAAAAAGATATTCTTGTTTCAACAAAGGTCGTTCTGGCATGAATGATTTTCCACATTAAGGAAGTCTCGACTACTGATGTGATGGATTACCACTTTACCATCATGCGGCATTTGCATTCAACAGGGAAAGTACAGAAGTCTGGTGTAGGAGTACTGCTTGCTCTAATTCTAAGCAACAAAAATCACCAGAGTGACTATTATTGAACGTCACCAGGTCGCTCATTGAGCATTCCTATGCAGTACTGTTACTGATAACGAGTTATGATGCCTTTATCGTTAACTTCCTGAGAAGAAATGAAAGGCTGAGCCCCACCAAAAGACATAAACTCGAGCAAAGGGTAGTGTGAACATAATAGTTTACATCTGATGGCTCCAAAATGTGTTTTGGGCTACGAATTCTGCTCCAAGGGGTGTGTGCATCACAGCAGGAATTTGTTGCCAACAGCTGAGACACCTTTCGGTCGCTGTGAAAATCGACCGACAAAACTACATCACCTGTGCTACTGCATGATAACGAATTCTGTTGATTTTAGGAACAAAACTATCCAGGAGATTGATAGGAAAGTCGTCTCTCAGGCACTTGTATTGATAGGGAAGTCCTCTCACAAGCAGTTGTCCCTCTCGTCATATGCTCGTAGAATTTTACGTTTCCCGCTCTTGATCGATCGATCAACCGTCAAGGCAATTCATTTCTAGACGAATATACTCTTCAAACCACACTGGTTTAAAGACATCGTTAGAAACAGTAGATTTCTACGGGCGTGAATTTGTAAACTAGTTTAGCATTGTCAGTTTGTTTTAGATATCGTGAAAGAAACTTCTGCTGCTGATTAATTTATCTTTGATGATTAGTGTTGCGTTCAGTAAACTAATGGAAAACGTAATTAAAATATTTACTGAACTAACCCAAATTAAATTGAGCTTACTGCAGAAACATCACGACGGCAGTCTACCATAATAAAGTATAAAGTATCTGTAAGACGATTACGTCTATTTTAACACTAATTAGTAGGATATTACCGACTTTTACTTCAAAGACATTTTGACATTACCTCATTTCCTGTACCATTCGCAAGTGTTATGAAAATGTGGCAGTTCATAGATAAAATTATGTATTCACAACAAAAAATATGTCGGCTGATAACAAAAGTGGCATTATGAGTTTTGCAGTACCGTAAGGTTTTCTCTCTGACACTAAGAGGTAATAAAAATAGCAAGACGAATTTTGCTCGAGCGTTGTCTTACGATCCCCTTATTGAGTTTTTATCTGCCTGCTTGTAGCTCTGCTACAAAAGAATAAAAAATCTGGCTTTCAACGAGTCTCGAAAGGCGGAATAAAGCAGCTTGCACCTGGTAGCCAAGCATGTTACCTGAGAACTGGTTTTTTCCTAAAGTGGGTAGACATAATTTTGAAGTTGAATTGTTGGCAACTGTCAGTCAGACGTGTGCCGTTGGTGTAAGTGTTTCGGTGTGATGAATTTGTAACAATGATTTTTCTATAGGTTTTTTCTGTCCCAAATAGAGTGTTGGAGGCTCCCATCAGTAATTTCACGTCTCTTGGTGAATTTTGCTCATAGTTTTTTCGAGTATGTTACAGAATTTTTCGACATTTTCGGTGTTTTTCTTATTTTCAATGTTGGTGGTTCAAATGGATCAAATGGCTCTCAGCACTATGGGACTTTACTTCTGAGGTCATCAGTCCCCTAGACCTAAGGACATCACACACATCCATGCCCGAAGCAGGATTCGAACCTGCGACCGTAGCGGTCGCACGGTGGATGTTGGTGGGGGCATGTGCATTGATGAGTGTATATTTTTTGGGGGTGGGGGCTCTGAATGAGCATAGTCATAAGTCGATTGTTGATGGGTGTGATTTCTTTGACAGAGTTGATGATAGATCTGTGTTCGAGAAATGCCATGCCGAAGATTGGTGCGCATTTCGCTACCTTTTGTTGTGTTTTGCTCTTGAAGATGCGATGGTTCACGTAATGCAAGGTTTCATTGTCAGTTAGTCGTGGTTCTGGAAGAGCAAGCATGAGAATTTTTTTTCGGTCGATTTCTTATGTGAGATTATGTAGTTCTCGTGTTTGGATCAATGTATCAATGTTTAGTTTGCAAATGCATGTTTTCTGCTTGTAGGGAAATTTACCAGAGATCCCCGATATTCTCTGCCGTCCTAGCCTGGACTCCCCAGAATCCGAAAATCCAGCTGTCGCCTTTCGACGGGCGGTTTGTGTACCACCTGGGGTAAAGTTGACGTTGCTTGCACAGTTCATGTTTGTTTCTGTTTCATTGGTATGGCCTGGGTGATACCAGGACCAGACAGGACCAGAGAGTGCTGAAGCCTTTGGAAGAAAATATTTTCAGCCGAGCTCATTGAGCTAACAGACAGTGACCAGAGTACTGGTGATTTTCACTCATACGTGTCTGGATTTCGTGTTCAACGGATTGAGTAGTTCAGAATTGTGTCAGTATTTGGTTCACCCCAAGTATTTGATTTCCTCGCTACCACCCATATGTGGGAGTCTTTCCCGTATGCCCCACACTGGATTATTATTATTATTATTATTATTATTATTATTATTGTGTCATCAGCAAGTCCGATATGGTGTATCTTCCCACCACAGACGTCGATTTGTATTATTCGATTCAATATTTCCATCACATAAATGTGGGTTATAATTACGTTACGTTGCTCCTAGTAGACATATTTCTCACTTTTTCTTAGACAGTTGCTAAATGTTACTCCATCAAAGGAATTATGTGTCCAGCATTGTTGCAATACAGACGCTCAAATTATCCGATTTCTGTAAATTCATTTCGATACCAGATCGTTCTTATCGGATTCAGCCAGTCAGTCTTAATGTGGATATCCGACTACGGTTCTCATCACACGATTGACTGGGTAAACCACATTCTCAATCGGACTGTTGAATCTGGATCACTTAGCTATGACGGGGCCTGAATTCTTAAACACTATGGAAAATACTAATACAATGTGCTTATTACAAATACGCTATTTGAATATAAATATATGAAGTAACGAGAGAACAATTTATTTACAGGAGCAGTGCCCCATCCATCATAGTAGAGCAGTGCAAGATTGGTTTCAGGGCCAAGAGAGGATAAATCTGTTGCCGTTTGTTACACGATCACCGAACATCAACCAGATAGAGAATATGTGGGCACAGGTAACAAGGTCATTGTCATGTGGACCTACAAATGCAAGCGACCTTTGGGCGCATGTAGAAAACGTATGGTGGGAAGTAAACAATGACGCTACACTACCGATGACTTAATGAAATCAATGCCCCTACGCCTTCGGGACATCTTACGTAATGATGATGGGTGGGTTGGTTACTAAAAGTACAGTCTCCTCCTTACAATTCTTGCAATGCAAGGTAATTGAAAAATCTCATCCACTCGACGCCAACTGAGGAATTGATTGGAGCATGTGTTGTTCAACACACAGTAGTCGTCACCCTCACTGGAATCAATGACTGTTTGTGCGTGCGTGTGTTTGTATCTGTGTGTGTGTGTGTGTGTGTGTGTTTTCGAGTTCACGTACAATCTGAATCAATACTATTAACATAAGAGAGACAACCAACAACAAATATTGCATCATGTATGACTGTACAGTATTTTAATGCGATGGTAAGTTACAAACTGAATTACGCAACCCACGTCCTGCATATTACGTTGAGTAAGTAAGATGTATTAACTCCATAATATCGTTAGGAGAGACAGTGCGCTCTTGTTGTTGCGGCTCGTAAGTGCAGCGGTTAGCAGTGCCCAATGCCGACGCGATTTGTTTATGTTGGCTGAGCCTGGACACTGCAGCAGACGCTTCGCCATCAACGGAAAGAAATCACCTTGACTCTGACTGCAGTGAGCGGACATCTCTGCCTGCGTGTTCTTATAGTAACAAATGTGAGACTCTGCTCACATGTGCCATGGAGGAACTGCAACGGGTATCATCAGAATATTTACCAGTGATGAAATGTCCACTCTATTTGAATCCCAAAAATATGGGAACATTCTCACAAATTAATGTGAGATGATACCAAAATTTATCTAAGAGCTTCCATGCACACAGTAGTAGCACATAAGGAAATATTATGTCTTGGAAGCGTATATTTCAATTCCTCTTCTCATATCAACGCCCTTGTTTTAGTATGAAGTGAGAAAATAAACACGAAAAACTAAAGTTCCTGAGAAGCATATAAGTCATTTCCTCATCTCATATCATAGCTTTTGTTTTAGTATGAAGTAAAAAATAAACAGTTTATGGTTCTGAAGCATAATATGACACCGGATTCTTATCTTAGGCGCTATCGGACAAGCAAAAAAGGAGGGACCTGTCCATTCTTTTGTCCAACAGTATGTTTCCTTTCATGCATTACTACCGCTCGGGGATTCTTATTTAACGACTTTTGGGCATCACGTTCTTCAGCAGAATAAGCCTTATGTTATTGTGCTAATTACAGTATGGGAAAAATGCAACAAAGACGAGTTGCCCTAGAGCAGTGAGGATATTTGGACATGTCGTATTCAGCAGTGTTTGCCAACTGCCACAACACTTCACACAATTTTACTCGAACGTTGTCTTACGATTGCGTTACTGAGTTTGTATCTGCTTGCTTGTAGTTCTGTTACAAAAGAATTAAAAGTTTTGATTTCGGTGAGTCTCGAAAGACGAACAAAAGCAGCGTGCACCTGAGAGGCAAGCACGTTACCTTTTTTTACCTTTTTTTCCTTTATTAAAACAACCATATATGTACATAAGCACAAAAACAAAACATTGAAGTACTGGAACTGATTCAAAACGAATTTCAATATAGTGCCATTTGTAAGCTTACAAAATAGAACATGAATAGTAAACTGACAATAGCCTCTTCAGTCCACACAGAGACATAGATCCGAAACGCAAACATATATATAATTGATTGTCTTCACTGGAATGACAGTTCTGTCATTTGATTCATAACCGTCCAAACTCAAAGTCATTTGGAGCACAAAAACGGATAACAAGAGATGCACAGGAACATAAATTAATGAAAACGTCATAATGAAGTTAATAACATCATGGAGAAGTCGGGAGTAGTCCTAGGAACTGGTATAACCCCTTATTCGTTGTGTATTTTGTTCGCTACATAGTCTTGCATGTGATTTGTGTCCTTACCGGCATCGAGAATAACCCTACGCCTTGTTTTTTCAAAAATTATGTCTAACATGTTAGCAAACATCTTCCTGAAATTTGGGTAACGTTTCATCTTCCAGCGTGCCGTTCTCATGTAAGCCTCGAAACTAATGAGATTATCTTCACTAATGTGGATGATGATATATGTCATAAACTGTCCTAACATCCACATCACGGTGTTGTTCTTGGTAGCGGGAAAATGTTTCGTGTCCAGCCAGAGCAGGATGTCGGTGCAGTGGCTGGCTGGGCTGCTGCGGGTAATCTGGCGCAGCCTCTGCTGCACCCATTTCCAGTTAAAGAGATGACCGCCACATGTGAAGGAATGGCGTAAGGTGTCGACCAGACCACAGCGGACGCATTTATCACTGTCACTTAAACCGATTCTATGCAACCTTTCATTAGTGGGTATAACATCGTTTACCGCTTTATACCATGTGGACTCCACTTCAGCAGTGTGGACGGTTAAACTTTTGTTGTCCCAAACTGCCTTCCAATGAACACTCGGGTATTTAAGTTCAATGGGATTCCGGACTATTGGAGATGTCCATCTTTTTAATAACAGGTGCGTCGTCGGTAAATCCTACGTGAAATAATGTCCATCAATATAGCTTACTTCAAGAAAAAACTGCTTGACATGTCGTAGTTTGTAATGTATTTTACCTACATCAATGGGTGGATGCGTATCGGTGGGTTGTAAGGTTCGGAAGAGCCAACTGGTTACGCTGAGAAGTTCCTTGTCCAACAAATAGGTGATTCGTTTAATATATAACGCAGTACACTTTCGGTTAATGTCAGGCATGTTTAGTCCGCAAGCCTGTCTGGAAGACGTCAGCGTGGTGTCTTTCACTTTAAACAGATGCCCTTGCCAGATAAATTATTAGAGAGTTTCATCACGTGTTTGGCCTGCATCTTGGGGACTGGAAATAGTTGGGCCATATAGTACGCTTTACTGAATATATAACTGCTGAGGAGTCGTATGCGTTGGAAAATGTTAACGGACCGCCAATTGTTTTCATAGATGGCTCCTTGCATTTTATTGGTGACCTGCTTCCAATTTTTTGTATTCAGTTTTAGCGGGCATTTGTCGATAATCATCCCCAGAGTGGTGTGGGTTTCGACACGCTTCGCCCAAGGTATAATAACTACGTCGAATCCTCGAATGTTGACAAAGGTGCATTTACCGGCGTTGATTTTAGTACCGGAAGCACGACAGTACTCGTCTACCGCGGTCTTGAGGGTTGATACGTCTCCGTCGTTGCGCAGTAACACTCCGACGTCGTCGGCGTAAGCACGAACCACGAAGGACGTCCCGGCGATCGAAAGGCCTGCAAGTTTGTCATGAATAGAGCGTAAGAGCGGCTCGAGCGATAAAACAAATAACATCATGGAGGGAGGGCTCCCCTGCGGCAATCCTCTTTGGACCTCGATGGGTTGAGTAAGCTGTCCATTTACGCTGATTCTGGTTGTGATGCCCGTGACGAAATGTTGCACGACATTTATAACCAGTTGATCAAAACCACACCGCTGCAGCAGCTGTAGGAGGTACTCGTGGCGGACGCGATCAAAAGCCTTGCAAAAGTCGATAAACAGCAATGCGAGATTCACGTTAGTGACTGACGCTATGGCTATTACATCTCTATATTCCGAAAGGGGCGTCATAATAGTGCGACCACGGATGCATGATTGATGGTTGAGAATCACTTGCTTCATTAACGGAGACAATCTGCTGTTGAGTGCTCTGGCGAAGGTTTTGTAATCAAATTTGAGTCGGAGGTTATCTAAGGTTTTTCGGTGTTTGCTTTTTGGTATCAATACAATCCGGCCTTCCCTCATTTCGGCCGGCACGTCACTCCCTCGCATCACTTCATTGAGAACATCTGTAAATGCGTGTCCGATTATGGGCCAGAAGCGCACATAAAATTCCCGTGGCAGACCATCAGGGCCAGGGGATTTATTTGATGGCGAGCCAGAAATCAGTTCAAGGACTTCGTCTGGAGCAAAATCGTGTACGACCGCCGAGTTGTCCGCAGGCGTGACTACGGTGGGCAGAGCACGCACGATATCGCCGCCGTCATCACCACATGTATCGCATTGCGAGTACAGATCCGTGAAGTACCGGTAAACTGCAGTAAGAATATCACTCTGTCGGGTCAAACGGAGTCCATCATCTGTGTCCGGCTCCCCGATAAAAGCTCGCTTGCGATGGGCACGATGTTTTATGAGGTGATACAGCGATGCAAGTTCGTCCTCTTGAAGCGATTTTGCTTTAGATCTGATCTTCAGTCCTTGAAGCGGCGTTCGCTTTATGCCTATGAGCTTAGCCTTTATTTGTTTCATGGTCGTCAGCTGTGTGTTGGTTGGTGTCGTAGTCTTATACAACTCTCGCAGAACTGTTTGGTAAAAATCAATCGTGCGTTTGACATCTTGCGCCCGGTGCCAACTATAGGTTCTTAAAGATAATCGCATTTTCCGTTTGACCACAGCATTCCACCAGGCTATCTTGCTCGGATATCTGCAGCATTGCTTGAGACAATCCGCCCATGTCGTGGAGATGACATCTTGTAGCAAGGCATCGGCGAGAATAGAAACATTTAGGCTCCACGGAATCCTATGCCCTTTAGTATGCTGTTTGGCCAGATTTATCGTGACACAGAGGGCGCAATGGTCGGAGAAGCTAGCCGGAATGACATCGGCGTCCAGAACATGTTGGCAAATGTTCTCAGAGATGAACAAACGGTCTAGGCGGCTACATGCGGTGGTGGTCAGGTACGTGTACTTTACCAGGGTAGGAAATTTTAGTTCCCACGCATCCTTCAGCTGCAGGTGACGCACCAGATCATGTAGTTCCCTACAGTAATTGAAGTTTGGCGATTGGTCTTTCCTGTGAATCACACAGTTGAAATCACCACTAATTATCAACTGGGTTGGGTTGCGGCGTAGCAAGTATATGATGTCTTGTTTAAAGAAGTTAGCTCTTTCTGATTTTAAGGTCGTTCCAGATGGAGCATAGATATTGACGAGGGTGACGTCAAAATTTTGGCAAGCTATGCCTTTACCGGAGTCCAACATTTCGATATTGCTCATTGGAATTCCGTCTCGTGATAAAATGGCCGTACCTGTACCCCCGTCCGCCACGGTGTTTACGATTGTTGCAAATCCTGATACATGAAAACTTAAGATAGACACTTCCTGTAACAGAACTATATCAGCTTCGGACTCATAGATAAACTGCCGTAGCATTGCTAATTTTGCCGGCCGAAGTGGCCGTGCGGTTAAAGGCGCTGCAGTCTGGAACCGCAAGACCGCTACGGTCGCAGGTTCGAATCCTGCCTCGGGCATGGATGTTTGTGATGTCCTTAGGATAGTTAGGTTTAACTAGTTCTAAGTTCTAGGGGACTAATGACCTCAGCAGTTGAGTCCCATAGTGCTCAGAGCCATTTGAACCATTGCTAATTTTAAATCTGTCCTAACTCTATTAATGTTCAGGGACAAAAACTTATAAGCTTGACTCGTGATCGTCCGAGACTTGTGGGTGATGGGAAGCGTAGGAAGCCCAGTCCATCTCACCGTCGGACTTCGAACCTACATCCGCAGGTTTCGTACCAGTTTTTGCGCTGACTTTACTTTTTGAGTTACTTCCAGCCACGGAGTCCTTTGGTTTAACTTTATTTTGCCGTCGCAAAGGCGTCCGAAGTGTCATTGAAGACGGCGGAGTCGGCGAGTCATGGCTGTAAGCAGTATGTGAAAGTCCTTGCTTCGGAACGGGTGACGGCAAGTCCGAAGACGCGGCTTCAGTAGGCTCACTGTGTTTGTTTGGAGCCGCACTGGCTGTTTGTATGCAGCTGTCCGGGTCCTCGTGTTGTTTGGAAGCAGTTTCGAGGTTGCGGCTGTTTATGTTATGCTCTACACCGCGTGCTTCATCCGCCTCTTGTGTGTTGGCCACCTGCGGCGAGTCGGCAAGCGGCATCGGAACGGATTGCTGTAAACACTCGGCTGCACTCGTATTGACAGTTTCTGCGTCGGGCGGTTGAATGGGAATTTGGCGGGTCGTAACTGAGCCATCCGACACATGCGTGTCCTGTGTGGAGGCCCGTGGCTCCGCGTCATCGGTTTGATTTTTTACTACCTGTTCGCCGGAACCACTACCGTCACATAGAGTACGTCGTCGTTTGTTACCGACAGATAATGCATCACCGGTGGCTAAGGGGTGACCGGCCACGGGTTTTTGAGGCAAGGGTGGGAAGGTGCTGTTACCGAGATCGTTGTCCTCTGACACAGATGCACTCGGTTGGGAGTCAGTCACAGAAGGCGTCTGATTTTGAGTTAGGACATCAGCCAATGTTAATCTCTGTCGTTGTTGCAGATTGTTTCGAAGTACGACAACTCGCCGTGGGCAATCCTCTCGTAAATGGCCACTCGTGTTACAGATAAAACATGTGCCTACTTGCCCCTCGTAAATGACATGAGCCTGGTACCCACAAACCATTATATAGGATGGGATATTGACTTTAACGGCCATGTCAACTGAGCGAACCCCACTATAACATAGGAGTTTGTGACGGCTCGACCATTTTTCGTTTCTAATCTGTCGGATGTCACCGTATTTGGCGAGGACATCTCTAAGAAAACAATTCTCAACCTCAGGTGGCTAATTGAACACTTGCACTTGTTTATACTCAATGTCAGCGTTAGATATTGAAACTGTACTCACCGACTGATCACGATGTCGGAACTCGGCTTTCCCACCAGTATTCACCAAAATTTTCTCCAGTTGTATCTGGTCTAAAAACTTCACAAAGAAACAGTATTCCGCCATGTCATAATATGCTGTGTGGACCTGATCGGATGTGATGCCAATAATATCTACTATCCAGTCATGGATTTCTAGAGAACTCGGTTGCACATTCCTGGAAGATTTCTCAAATGCAAAACACAGGGTATTCTTACGTGGTACACTGGGAGCCATAACTGCACTATATGAGCGGTCGGGACCGCTGTGAGTAAATTAAGAAGCTTGTGTACGACGGTAGTGAAGAAGCACTGAGAATATCACAGGTCACAATCCAACAATTATTATAAACACGGCTTGCGGCGCTACGACTACGCGGAAGTACCGACACGTCCGATCGCTGTCACGTCCCAAGCGGAACTATACCTGGGAGCTAACCACCACATGAGGTATCTCTGACTTACTTATTGGTACAGTAGCCGCTACGGCAGGTAATTCGCAACATAAGAGACGAGAGTAGTTGTATTTCCCGTGTGGAACGACTTCACTTGACTCAAAAGCATTCACTGATATCTTTGTGTCACATTTCAAGAGAAAATCACGTTATTCAATTGAAATGACATGATAATGTCAAGTGAAATTACTAGGATAGTTCTGTGCCATGAAGGAAATAACTCGTCGGTCACAAAGTTGCCAAACATATTCTGCGCTGTTGCCAAGTCTCAGTTATACTGCCAGGAAGGATACCAGCTGATGTGTTCTATGAGTGACCTCGGAAGTGACTATAGCTTCGTCTCTGAGTTGCGGGTGGCAAGGGCCGCAATATCCTCATTATATGTCAATGAGCCTTATTCACATTTCTGTAACTAGTTTTAGGGGCAAGAGTGTAATTACTTGTAACACATCGATGCAATGAGTGCAAACTAAATGTCATAAATTAATAACTGCGACAATTATTTGTGTTTTACTGTCTTAATCGGACCGAAAGCTTGAAAGCGTATTCACCAGACGCGATCACATGTTTTGGAGATTCTCTAGTGGTTGAGTTGGCAACGTATCTTTGCTGTACAATATTGTTATTGAGATCACTGTCATTAGCACATCCGCCAGAAGACAGGCATGGCCTGGCTTTGTGTTGTCAGCTTTTCTGGCGGATAATTCTGCCTTTGCTCGAAACGTAAAGACTTAAGGCGAATTCGAACATTCCATATGGCGAAAATTTGATGATTCTATTCTTACAGCTCCAACATTCAAAAAACAGTTACAATAAGCGGCAGAAAAGTGCCTGTGAACCAACAATTAATAATGCAGTGATAATTAGTGGAATCTGACAAATTCCATCTGTCATCCGATAATTGTAAAAAACTATTTTTTTCATCTGCACAGCACTGCAGAATGAACTCAAGGGTTTCATAGGACTCCGATACTTAATTTCGTTGTGATCGTTTTCAATGACAGTAGGGGAGTAGCAAAACTATCTGACTTGAAACATACTTTTCCACTGGGATTTGAATCTTTGGCTACAGTTGCAGTAGCACGTCCAGTGAGGTATCAAGAATGTGAGCAATCACTCATTGCTGTAGTATAGGCTAGGGCAGAAAGAAGCAGGTTTCTGACAAAGTAAACGATGGAGACACTGTCGCTGTCATTTATTAAACAGGAACTGTTCAGAAAATTACAACTATATCTAGTGAAATGAGTAGGTTGATGCAGCTCCAGTCCGCCACTATCACTGAGTTGCCAAACATTTTCCGAATAGCACTTAAGATAAAAATGTGTGTGTGTGTGTGTGTGTGTGTGTGTGTGTGTGTGTGTGTGTGGGCCTGTGTCTGTTCTTTCGAACATTTCCGAAAGAACAGATACTACGAATCGAAATAGACAGCTTCGTTAATCATTTAAATATCGAAGAACAGATGTCAAGGCTGTCATTGGCGTTAAAATAGACCAACGGCATCATATGAAAATTTGTGCCTGACCAGATTCGAACCCGGATGTCTTAGGGACATATCCGACACAACAGACACCACACATATATCCATATTCAGGGTGTTTCAGGAGGAATAGTAGATATTTTAGCAGGCGGTAGTACAGACGAAATGCATAAAAAATTCCAAATAAATGCGTCCTGAATAATTATTAAGGGCTCTATGGGTCATCGAAAGTTTTCAGTGCTAGACACACGTCATAGTCCGAACCCTCGCGGGAATACAATGTGGCCACGAGCGAGTGGAATAATGTAAGAGGGGGGGGGGGGGGGGGCGGAAGGTACCGCGCATGTGGTATGCGGCAAAGATGGGAATTCGCGTCTGACGAGGAGCGTGTGTAGATAGGTGCTGCAGAGAGGTTGGCTGTTGTGTTCCGATAGTGCCCACCGTCTGAGGTTCGAGTCCTCCCTCTGGCATGGGTGTGTGTGTTGTCCACAGCTTAAGTTGGTTTAAGTTAGATTAAGCAGTGAGTAAGCTTAGGGACCGATGACCTAAACAGCTTGGTCCCATAAGATCTTACCAAAAATTTACAAAATTTTAAATCCAAAATACTGCATCTCGGTTCTTACAATAGTACAATAGGTGCGCACTGGTTAGATGTAACTGAAGAGAGAATCCAACTCGGTTTGTGGTTAAGGGTGAATCCCAAGCTCATGGCAACGAACAATTGGGAGCGGAAACTTAATGTCATCGGAGCCCTGTTGAAGGACCACGACATGCGATCGTTAGACTGACTGCAGGAAGTTCAGTTTATAAATACTACATACTTAGCAAAATATATCATATCGCAGCAGTGTTACCGATACTGCAGGTCACTGCACATAAAATATTAGCTGTAGCCTCTAGGTATGTGTGGAAACAAAATGTCTTCAAAGTATCCTTCCACACGGTGACTTTGCAGAGGAAAAATGGAGGACTTGGAAGTAAAGACGTGCTTTTAAACTAATACATGCCACTAAGACAGGCATCACGAAACTTCTGTTCCTCTCGTTAGATCCTGGGGATAGAAACGCTCCTGTTAATGTAGCATGCCAGCCTAGATTACGTCCGAAAGTACTATGGCGATTGGAGCTGTATAAGACTTCCACCAGCACAAACAAACACTAGAACCGTCTATGATTATATTACCAGACATCGTATTCACAAACCAATTCCGGTAAATTAACCTACTAAAAACTGGATGAACGTCTGGAAAAATATCAACAATAAAGTTCTACCAACTAAAGTCAGTGCCGTATGGTGCGATGTTGTAAACGAAACCATACCCTCAGCGGAACGATGAAGGAAAATCAATTTGAGACCGTCTCCATACTGCGACAAATATCGGCTTGTAGAAACTGTAGCTCACATGTTCTTTTCTGAAAATAGAATCAGAATTTGGAACTGCATTAGGAAGAAATCAGCACTATCAACAGAACCGCAGAAAGTCATATACCGATAACTGAAGCTTTACAACCACACTGGAAATGTTACCCGTCCACAAAGAATAACAGTTTTTCGTGGCTTCCGGGACAGTATGTGTTTCACGTGCTAACAAAAAAAGCTTCGAACTTAGAAGAGTACATGTTTTATATTGCCGAAGGACATTTTAAGCTGAAGAAGTATAACAAATATAAGGAATGGTTTCAAAATTTTTTGTCTATTGCTTTATGTGGGCTACAAAGATGTGGGCAGTTTTATTGATTAGAAGCAGAATACTATTCTTTCACTTTTTTTATTGCTGGAATCTTCTTTTACGTTGGATCTAAAGTCAGAAATGTTCTAATTTCGCAAAATCCCTCCGGCTCCGAAGTTTCTTTCATTTGTTGAAAAATATATGGCTTCTTTACAGACCTCATATGCATCCTGTGCATAATAACTGAAATTGTGAATATGTTTCTGAATGAATATTTGTTATGTATTTTTCCGTCACCCTTTTAACTGTTATAAGTTATGTTCTGCAAGGAACGCACGCCATTGGAGGCGGCAATCTATAATTTATTTTACCTTAATTACTACTTCAGTTTTGTTCTACAATTTAAGGCACATATGGCAACAAACATGGAATATATTGGAATAGTGCGGCTACTCAGTAGACAGGTATAGGGGAGGCATTGTGGCCAGGCCTCGGATCTTCAACCCCTGCTCTCTTTGCCTCCGCCTACCTGGTGTTGAAAGTCTTCTCAAACTTTTTTCTAAAAAAATAGTGCAGTGGTCAGCGCGTCTGTCTAGTAAGAAGAAGGTCCAGGTTCGAAGGCCGGTCGGTTACAAATTTTCATCTGCCATCGTTGCTGTATTTCAACGCGTTGTGACAGTGTGGGCGTTCGTCCTTCGATATTTAAGATGCAATTGTTTTTTGAGACAACAGAGGTGATTTGCGAACATTTGTGTTGCCATCAATGTATCGGGACTTCACCGGCGTCCAACCCTTAGTCATTGCTTTGTGACGACGCTAACCCATGTCATATACATGCGAATCAGATTGTAGCGCATATTTAGTCAAATAACGAATGGTCAGTATAAGAGTATTTACGAACAGTAGAAGCAGGATTTCACCGAACTGATCACTTAACCAAGTGCAACGTAGAGTACCTCTGTAATGAGTCATTCCAGCTGTATAGCTGAGGGTAATATTTGTTAAGCAAGTCACTGCAGAATTAATGTAATATCCGTACGATGATCTCTGTAGTCACACTGTATTATTAGCAGCTCGCGGATAGAGTACTATGTCCGTTAAATCGGATTACTCAAGCTGATACCAAATAAAGAGAAGCGACGACGCCACCACAATATCTTTACTTAAGTAGGTAGTCAGCCCTAAATTATGTGCGCAGCCAATAACGTCACTGTAAGCAGTTTGACAACAACACCACCACAACTACTGACGACCTGTACCATTATCAACACGAAGTTGTAACTCGCAGAGATTACAAGTTGCCGTTTTTTTGTCAACAATAGCGGCAAGCACCTCATAAATGTGAAGTTACATTTGCATTACGCCTAGAACAGAGATAAACCTAAATAATAGTAAAACGTTACCCAGCGAAGAGAAGAGTCTATGTACTGTCTCAACTTCTTGCAGTTTAATATTAATGCAGTTCCCTATGGTTTCACAATAACGGGATCTTTTGGCTACCGGAATACTCATAGGAAATGATCAAAGAGTAATTGCTAGAACGCTCAACTACTTTAATAACACGTCATTCTGGATTGAATACAACTCGGAAAGTGACGTTAATTTGACGTTTCCGTCCATCTACTGACGTCTTTCTGAATGACGTCTGATGTGCACGCACAGTTGTGTTGTCTGCCTCATGGATTCTGTGAAGTGTTGTGGCAGTAGGCAAACACTGCTGAATACGACATGTCCAAATATCCTCTCTGCTCTAGGGGAACTCGGCTTTGTTGCATTTTTCCCGTACTGTAATTAGCACAATAACATAAGGCTTATTCTGCTGAAGAACTTGATGCCCAAAAGTCCTTAAATAAGAATCTCCGAGCGGTAGTAATGCATGAAAGGAAACATACTGTTGGACAAAAGGATGGTCAGCTTCCTGCTTTTTTGCTTGTCCGATAGCGCCTAAGATAAGAATCCGGTGTCATATTATGCTTCAGAACCATAAACTGTATATTTTTTACTTCATACTAAAACAAAATCTATGATATGAGATGAGGAAATGACTTATATGCTTCTCAGGAACTTTAGTTTTTCGTGTTTATTTTCTCACTTCATACTAAAACAAGGGCGTTGATATGAGAAGAGGAATTGAAATATACGCTTCCAAGACATAATATTTCCTTATGTGCTACTAATGTGTGCATGGAAGCTCTTAGATAAATTTTGGTATCATCTCACATTAATATGTGAGAATGTTCCCATATTTTTGGGATTCAAATACAGTGGACATTTCATCACTGGTAAATATTCTGATGATACCCGTTGCAGTTCCTCCATGGCACATGTGAGCAGAGTCTCACATTTGTTACTATAAGAACACGCAGGCAGAGATGTCCGCTCACTGCAGTCAGAGTCAAGGTGATTTCTTTCCGTTGATGGCGAAGCGTCTGCTGCAGTATCCAGGCTCAGCCAACATAAACAAAACGCGGCGGCATTGGGCACTGCTAACCGCTGCACTTACGAGCCGCGACAACAAGAGCGCACTGTCTCTCCTAACGATATTATGGAGTTAATACATCTTACTTACTCAACATACACTCCTGGAAATGGTAAAAAAGAACACATTGACACCGGTGTGTCAGACCCACCATACTTGCTCCGGACACTGCGAGAGGGCTGTACAAGCAATGATCACACGCACGGCACAGCGGACACACCAGGAACCGCGGTGTTGGCCGTCGAATGGCGCTAGCTGCGCAGCATTTGTGCACCGCCGCCGTCAGTGTCAGCCAGTTTGCCGTAGCATACGGAGCTCCATCGCAGTCTTTAACACTGGTAGCATGCCGCGACCGCGTGGACGTGAACCGTATGTGCAGTTGACGGACTTTGAGCGAGGGCGTATAGTGGGCATGCGGGAGGCCGGGTGGACGTACCGCCGAATTGCTCAACACGTGGGGCGTGAGGTCTCCACAGTACATCGATGTTGTCGCCAGTGGTCGGCGGAAGGTGCACGTGCCCGTCGACCTGGGACCGGACCGCAGCGACGCACGGATGCACGCCAAGACCGTAGGATCCTACGCAGTGCCGTAGGGGACCGCACCGCCACTTCCCAGCAAATTAGGGACACTGTTGCTCCTGGGGTATCGGCGAGGACCATTCGCAACCGTCTCCATGAAGCTGGGCTATTGTCCCGCACACCGTTAGGCCGTCTTCCGCTCACGCCCCAACATCGTGCAGCCCGCCTCCAGTGGTGTCGCGACAGGCGTGATTGGAGGGACGAATGGAGACGTGTCGTCTTCAGCGATGAGAGTCGCTTCTGCCTTGGTGCCACTGATGGTCGTATGCGTGTTTGGTGCCGTGCAGGTGAGCGCCACAATCAGGACTGCATACGACCGAGGCACACAGGGCCAACACCCGGCATCATGGTGTGGGGAGCGATCTCCTACACTGGCCGTGCACTACTGGTGATCGTCGAGGGGACACTGAATAGTGCACGGTACATCCAAACCGTCATCGAACCCATCGTTCTACCATTCCTAGACCGGCAAGGGAACTTGCTGTTCCAACAGGACAATGCACGTCCGCATGTATCCCGTGCCACCCAACGTGCTCTAGAAGGTGTAAGTCAACTACCCTGGCCAGCAAGATCTCCGGATCTGTCCCCCATTGAGCATGTTTGGGACTGGATGAAGCGTCGTCTCACGCGGTCTGCACGTCCAGCACGAACGCTGGTCCAACTGAGGCGCCAGGTGGAAATGGCATGGCAAGCCGTTCCACAGGACTACATCCAGCATCTCTACGATCGTCTCCATGGGAGAATAGCAGCCTGCATTGCTGCGAAAGGTGGATATACACTGTACTAGTGCCGACATTGTGCATGCTCTGTTGCCTGTATCTATGTGCCTGTGGTTCTGTCAGTGTGATCATGTGATGTATCTGACCCCAGGAATGTGTCAATAAAGTTTCCCCTTCCTGGGACAATGAATTCACGGTGTTCTTATTTCAATTTCCAGGAGTGTAATATGCAGGACGTGGGTTGGGTAAAAATTCAGTTTGTAACTTACCATCGCATTAAAATACTGTACAGTCATACATGATGCAATATATATTGTTGGTTGTCTCTCTTATGTTAATAGTATTGTTTCAGATTGTGCGGGAACACGAAAACGCACACACACACACACACGCGCACGCACAAACAGTCATTGATTCCAGTGAGGGTGACGACTGCTGTGTGTTGAACAACACATGCTCCAATCAATTCCTCAGTTGGCGTGGAGTGGATGAGATTTTTCAATTACCTTGAATTGCAAGAATTGTAAGGAGGAGACTGAAAGTAAATGGACTTGAATGCTAAAGAGCTGTGACAAAGCAAAGCTTGACCGATTATCAGATAATTGCCCACATGGGTTTTGTGGACGAGTGTACTTTTAGTAACCAACCCACCCACCATCATTACGTAAGATGTCCCGAAGGTGTAGGGGCATTGATTTCATTAAGTCATCGATAGTGTAGCGTCATGGTTTACTTCCCACCATACGTTTTCTACATTCGCCCAAATGTTGCTTGCATTTGTAGGTCCATATGACAATGACCTTGTTACCTCTGCCCACATATTCTCTACCTGGTTGATGTTCGGTGATCGTGTAACAAACGGCAACAGATTTATCCTCTCTTGGCCCTGAAACCAATCTTGCACTGCTCTACTATGATGGATGGGGCACTGCTCCTGTAAATAAATTGTTCTCTCGTTACTTCATATATTTATATTCAAATAGCGTATTTGTAATAAGCACATTGTATTAGTATTTTCCATAGTGTTTAAGAATTCAGGCCCCGTCATAGCTAAGTGATCCAGATTCAACAGTCCGATTAAGAATGTGGTTTACCCAGTCAATCGTGTGATGAGAGCCGTAGTCGGATATCCACATTAAGACTGACTGGCTGAATCCGATAAGAACGATCTGGTATCGAAATGAATTTACAGAAATCGGATAATTTGAGCGTCTGTATTGCAACAATGCTGGACACATAATTCCTTTGATGGAGTAACATTTAGCAACTGTCTAAGAAAAAGTGAGAAATATGTCTACTAGGAGCAACGTAACGTAATTATAACCCACATTTATGTGATGGAAATATTGAATCGAATAATACAAATCGACGTCAGTGGTGGGAAGATACACCATATCGGACTTGCTGATGACACAATAATAATAATAATAATCCAATGTGGGGCATACGGGAAAGACTCCCACATATGGGTGGTAGCGAGGAAATCAAATACTTGGGGTGAACCAAATACTGACACAATTCTGAACTACTCAATCCGTTGAACACGAAATCCAGACACGTATGAGTGAAAATCACCAGTACTCTGGTCACTGTCTGTTAGCTCAATGAGCTCGGCTGAAAATATTTTCTTCCAAAGGCTTCAGCGCTCTCTGGTCCTGTCTGGTCCTGGTATCACCCAGGCCATACCAATGAAACAGAAACAAACATGAACTGTGCAAGCAACGTCAACTTTACCCCAGGTGGTACACAAACCGCCCGTCGAAAGGCGACAGCTGGATTTTCGGATTCTGGGGAGTCCAGGCTAGGACGGCAGAGAATATCGGGGATCTCTGGTAAATTTCCCTACAAGCAGAAAACATGCATTTGCAAACTAAACATTGATACATTGATCCAAACACGAGAACTACATAATCTCACATAAGAAATCGACCGAAAAAAAATTCTCATGCTTGCTCTTCCAGAACCACGACTAACTGACAATGAAACCTTGCATTACGTGAACCATCGCATCTTCAAGAGCAAAACACAACAAAAGGTAGCGAAATGCGCACCAATCTTCGGCATGGCATTTCTCGAACACAGATCTATCATCAACTCTGTCAAAGAAATCACACCCATCAACAATCGACTTATGACTATGCTCATTCAGAGCCCCCACCCCAAAAAAATATACACTCATCAATGCACATGCCCCCACCAACATCCACCGTGCGACCGCTACGGTCGCAGGTTCGAATCCTGCTTCGGGCATGGATGTGTGTGATGTCCTTAGGTCTATGGGGCTGATGACCTCAGAAGTAAAGTCCCATAGTGCTGAGAGCCATTTGATCCATTTGAACCACCAACATTGAAAATAAGAAAAACACCGAAAATGTCGAAAAATTCTGTAACATACTCGAAAAAACTATGAGCAAAATTCACCAAGAGACGTGAAATTACTGATGGGAGACTTCAACTCTCTATTTGGAACAGAAAAAACCTATAGAAAAATCATTGTTACAAATTTATCACACCGAAACACTTACACCAACGGCACACGTCTGACTGACATTTGCCAACAATTCAAGTTCAAAATGCTGTCTACCCACTTTAGGAAAAAACCAGTTCTCAGGTAACATGCTTGGCTACCAGGTGCAAGCTGCTTTATTCCGCCTTTCGAGACTCGCTGAAAGCCAGATTTTTTATTCTTTTGTAGCAGAGCTACAAGCAGGCAGATAAAAACTCAATAAGGGGATCGTAAGACAACGCTCGAGCAAAAATCGTCTTGCTATTTTTATTACCTCTTAGTGTCAGAGAGAAAACCTTACGGTACTGCAAAACTCATAATGCCACTTTTGTTATCAGCCGACATATTTTTTGTTGTGAATACATAATTTTATCTATGAACTGCCACATTTTCATAATACTTGCGAATGGTACAGGAAATGAAGTAAAGTCAAAAGTCTTTGAAGTCACAAGTCGGTAATATCCTACTAATTAGTGTTAAAATAGACGTAATCGTCTTACAGATACTTTATGCTTTATTATGGTAGGCTGCCGTCGTGATGTTTCTGCAGTAAGCTCAATTTAATTTGGGTTAGTTCAGTAAATATTTTAATTGCGTTTTCCATTAGTTTACTGAACGCAACACTAATCATCAAAGATAAATTAATCAGCAGCAGAAGTTTCTTTCACGATATCTAAAACAAACTGACAATGCTAAACTAGTTTACAAATTCACGCCCGTAGAAATCTACTGTTTCTAACGATGTCTTTAAACCAGTGTGGTTTGAAGAGTATATTCGTCTAGAAATGAATTGCCTTGACGGTTGATCGATCGATCAAGAGCGGGAAACGTAAAATTCTACGAGTATATGACGAGAGGGACAACTGCTTGTGAGAGGACTTCCCTACCAATACAAGTGCCTGAGAGACGACTTTCCTATCAATCTCCTGGATAGTTTTGTTCCTCAAATCAACAGAATGCGTTATCATGCAGTAGCACAGGTGATGTAGTTTTGTCGGTCGATTTTCACAGCGACCAAAAGGTGTCTCAGCTGTTGGCAACAAATTCCTGCTGTGATGCACACACCCCTTGGAGCAGAATTCATAGCCCAAAACACATTTTGCAGCCATCAGATGTAAACTATTATGTTCACACTACCCTTTGCTCGAGTTTATGTCTTTTGGTGGGGCTCAGCCTTTCATTTCTTCTTAGGAAGTTAACGATAAAGGCATCATAACTCGTTATCAGTAACAGTAATGCATAGGAATGCTCAATGAGCGACCTGGTGACGCTCAATAATAGTCACTCTGGTGATTTTTGTTGTTTCGAATTAGAGCAAGCAGTACTCCTACACCAGACGTCTGTACTTTCCCTGTTGAATGCAAATGCCGCATGATGGTAAAGTGGTAATCCATCACATCAGTAGTCGAGACTTCCTTAATGTGGAAAATCATTCATGCCAGAACGACCTTTGTTGAAACAAGAATATCTTTTTCTGGCATATTTTTCCCAAATGCACTCGCTCCACACACAGTTCAGATCTTTCTAGCTGCCTCCTCTGCATTCACCCCTCTGTTATACCAAAAGTATATATTGTGTTGCAGATGTTACGCCTTTTTCCACTTTCGACTCAATTTTACAATGCATAACCGTAGTTCATGATTTTCAGGTATGCAAAATCCAGTGCTTAACTGTAAGATGATAACCAGAGCTTAAAATTCGAAAATGACAGTTGACACATACACTGACAGCGTCGCGCCGCGTTCACCTGAGCGGCGCCGGATTTCAGGCGGCGGGTGGCTTCTGGCCGGTGGCCGGTAGCCGCTGCAGCGCGAGGATACGCTCGAGCGGAAGCTGTTCTGATCACGTCGCAGCCATGAACTGTCCTGCGGAATTGTTTCTGGAAGGTCTTGTTATTGCTGGTGGGTAGACTGTGAAGCGAATTATGTTTGATGTTCAATCAGGCTCATAACTTTAGACGAGGGCCGAAAAAAAAAAAAAAAAAAAAAAAAAAACACTTGTACGCGAACAGGTGACCATAAGTTTAGTATGCACGACGGTTTCCATTTTTTTTTTTAAATCTCATTTTGTTCACTGTTGTTCGTTGCATCTGTTCGGGGCGGACGTCGTAAGACTTCCGTTGAAGTTCGTTGTTGATCGATTAGCTCAGTTTTTTTTATTACAGAGGGCTGTTAACCCTCTGACCGAACACGCTGAGCTACCGCGCCGGCATAAAGTTTCAAATGGCTCTGAGCACTATGCGACTTAACTTCTGAGGTCATCAGTCGCCTAGAACTTAGAACTAATTAAACGTAACTGACCTAAGGACATTACACACATCCATGCCCGAGGCAGGATTCGAACCTGCGACCGTAGCGGTCGCTCGGCTCCAGACTGTAGCGCCTAGAACCGCACCGCCACTCCAGCCGGCGCATTAGACCACGGGCTCACACACTCCGATAACCCCTCGGAAGTAGACAACACTTCCTCTTGACACTTCCTCATCTTACAGTGTTGCCAGATTGTGCAGATGGCCGGACTTAGAGTTGTCAGGGGCGGTCAGTGTTATTGGCCATCTTAAGTGAACGACTCGGACTTAGTCTCTGTGGCGGCTGGCCGGCGGTCAGGTTTTATGTCTAAGACTGTTCATATGGATAACACGATGTTCGGAAACTGGCACCGTAGATCAGTCGGACGCCCCCTTTTCTGAATTAAGAATATTCTTGGTGAATTCTCAAGACACTAGATTTTGATCGTGTCGAGAAAGCTTTAATTTACCGTGAGTCCTACGAATCTGAAACTGTTGATATTATTGATTCTTCCCTTCTACAAGAGTTACGTGCCAGAAATTGTATACATTGCTATTCGTTGCAGTTACTCGTTAATCTTTTCTTTAAAAGCTACATGCGGATATTGCTGACAAACAAAATTAGACATCATTTATATTTTCTCCCAAGCTTTTATAATAACACTTGCGTCATCTGCAAAGAGTCATCTGTCACGTTCGGTGGCAGATCATTGATATACATCAAGAAAAATAACAGATCAGGAAAATTATCCTGAACCAATCTCCACTTTAAATGACCCCAGACTGATTCAAACCTCTTCCTGTTCGTTGATACTGGAGGAAAGCCCCTTCTGATTATTAGGTATGAAGTGAACCACTGTCGGCTAATCCCAGAATTCTCCAACCTACGGTCCACATAATCAAATACCTTTGTTGAAGCAAAGAAAATGTACACTGTTTGGAAATTATCGTTTATTCCTGGTAGTATTTAATAAACAAAAGAAGAAATGTAATTCGCTGTGGATACTCTTTTCCTGAACGCAGGCTACGAGTCTGACCGCCAATTCTGCGCACTGACATGAGCCAGTACTCTCCTAAACGCTGATTTCTTAGTTACTTTAGAATAAACGGATAACAAAGATATTGGACAGCAGCTGCCTTCATTAATTCTTTCAACCTTTTATAAAGTGATTTGACTAACGAGCATTCCAATAGTCAAGAAACTGACCACACCGGAAAGACAAGCTGCACAGGTGACTAAGTACGGAATTAATATTTGGTGCACTGAAATTCTTACTACTACTTAAACTTTCAGTGTACCCGTGGGAGTCGTTACAACTTAAAGTTTTAGTAGACAAATCATTTTTATCATCATTTGTTTAATGTAGTGGCATTTGATATAACTCTCTTGGAACACCAGCTTTCTAGAGTTCTACATATTTACATGTTGCATATCTGCCTGCAAAGAAAGTTATAAAGATCTGAATAAATGAATTAAATTTATCGTCCATTTACTGTATCTGACAGAAATAGTTACATTCAAGACCAAAGTCATGAGCATACGACGGAAAGCCTCACGTCTGGCTCAGCAACCTACATCTACCTCTACATCTACATCCATACTCCGCAAGCCACCTGACGGTGTGTGGCAGAGGGTACCATGAGTACCTCTATCGGTTCTCCCTTCTATTCCAGTCTCAAATTGTTCGTGGAAATAAGGATTGTCGGTATGCCTCTGTGTGGGCTCTAATCTCTCTGATTTTATCCTCATGGTCTCTTCAGGAGATATACGTAGGAGGGAGCAATATACTGCTTGACTCCTCGGTGAAGGTATGTTCTCGAAACTTCAACAAAAGCCCGTAACGAGTTACTGAGGGTCTCTCCTGCAGAGTCTTCCACTGGAGTTTATCTATCATCTCCGTAACGCTGTCGCGATTACTAAATGATCCTGTAACGAAGCGCGCTGCTCTCCGTAGGATCTTATCGGTCTCTTCTATCAACCCTATCTGGTACGGATCCCACACTGCTGAGCAGTATTCAAGCAGTGGGCGAACAAGCGTACTGTAACCTACTTCCTTTGTTTTCGGATTGCATTTCCTTAGGATTCTTACAATAAATCTCAGTCTGGCATCTGCTTTACCGACGATCAACTTTATATGATCATTCCATTTTAAATCACTCCTAATGCGTACTCCCAGATAATTTATGGAATTAACTGCTTCCAGTTGCTGACCTGCTATATTGTAGCTAAATGATACGGGATCTTTCTTTCTATGTATTCGCAGCACATTACACTTGTCTACATTGAGATTAAATTGCCATTCCCTGCACCATGCGTCAATTCGCTGCAGATCCTCCTGCAATTCAGTACAATTTTCCATTATTAAAACCTCTCGATATACCGCAGCATCATCCGCAAAAAGCCTCAGTGAACTTCCGATGTCATCCACAAGGTCATTTACGTATATTGTGAATAGCAACGGTCCTACGACACTCCCCTGCGGCACACCTGAAATCACTCTCACCTAGTGTCTCTTTGGTACGATAGGGAAGCACGAATTATTCTTTCTCCCAATCGAATAGCTTTCGTTACAAGTATTCATCGCCATGGTGTGAAGCTTTCTTATTCAGCGATAAAAGAAACACACTTCTGCCTGAAACGCTCTTTCTAATAATATTCGGCTACAGTACTCACCTCGCTGATAGCTGCAGTTTCTGTCTAGTCGCTGATTTGCTGACCAACAAAAATCCTTGGGTGTGATTCCTCAGATATTAACCACCATAGTTAAGTCGGAAAAACATCCGAAAAAATTCTCTCCTGTGAGCTTCCGGGCCACTCCTTTATTACATTACAGAATAATACGTATGGAAATCATGATTCTACAGAAATGAACACACAATATGATGACAGCACTGTTGACCGTAAAAATTAAATTCTGTTACAAAAGATAACGTGTGGCTTTTTCTGTTCGCAGTTTACTGGCATATAGAGCAGCAAACGACGTGGACATGCATTTGATACGTCTGAATGCTAAACCAGTATCTAAATCAAAATATGTAGATAGTTGCTTTTTCAGTCAGTTTTTCGTTTACTTGGCATACTGGCATTTTAGAATAAATGACGGGAAGGCCATATCGATGCTAATCAAAATGAGACACGTTAACATAAGGTCAGAGTTCGCACGATGTAGCTGGGAAAGCAATGAGGCTATGCTTACGAACGTTTCTATTGAAGATCCTCTTCAAGGTAGATTTCACTTCCGACTTTGGTCAAGAAAACATCAGCTGCTGACGTCGGACAGGCACAGACGCTATACGTTATGCAGGAGCATGACTTGCGATTAGGAGACGGCGTAAGATATGATCCTGGCTGCGTCCTTGATCTGCAGCTGAATAGCTCCCAATTAGAAAAGCCTTTAACACTTCAATACTGAAGTGTCCGCATAAGTAAGCAACAAAATCTCATACTGTTCGATTACACTGTTGGCAAGAAATCCGTGGTAACAATAACTACCCTTAAATACCTAGGACTAGTCATCCGGGACCCACCTCAAATGCAATATCAACATAAAACTAATTACGGTGAAGTCACACGACAGAATAACCTTCACTGGCAAAATCATAAGGAAATGTAATTCGTCCAAGAAATAAGTAGCTTACAAAACATTTGTAAGACTGATTCTTGAGTATTTATCATCAGAATAGGGCCATGATTATACTAAATTAACGAAATATCCTCTGAACAGCGGAGCGTTACGAAGACGCACTACTAACTTCAGTGGCACACGGTACAAGAGAGGCTTTGTGAGTAATGGAGATGTTTACCGAATAAATTCCAAAATCATACACCTTAGGAATAGTGAGATAACATGCCAACATATTACTTTTGAAGGGTGGGGGGAAGATAGTGGTACCATCCGCCACAAATCGTAGGATGTTTTGCGAAGTACATATACACTTAGATGCAAATGTAGGTGCACTGTCCAGCCACCTTTTGAGTCATGTTGAATATATTTTACGCAGTTAATCAGTTATTAATACCATTGCAGCCTTAACACTTAAGTGCACTTTTAATTAATTAATATCAAGTTATACAAGTTGTTGAACTTAATTGATTACAGACTCTGATGATTACGCTCACTATGTTACTTATTTATCACGTTCTGTGAGGCCATGCGAGACTAAGCAAATCGGTCATCGAACGAGCCAGTATATAACATTTACTTTTTTTATCGATGTTATATGGGATGTTTGGAGGACTGTGCTTACTGTAAATTCATGAAATAATTTCTATTGCTTCAGTCACCTTTTGCTATTATTTATTTAGCAAGACTTGTTCCGGCAGTAGACTCCAATCACCAGGTCCATTATAGCTACATGTACAGCACTTTAAGCCGAAGTGTGATAAGATTTATTTGCTGTGTTTGACAGTTTATATACCAATATACGACCCAGTACATAAATATACAAATATTACAGTGTATGCATTAAGTGATTTGCACGATAAGATCGATTCAGTTGTGCATTTAATTATATTTTTGTAGGAAATTTAGTGGTTTGGCACACAGAGTACAATAAGAAACGCACTGAGATGGTTACATTACTCCAAAAAGTCTTAACTGCAAAGATGCAAAGATAGACTAGTTTCAATTGCTCAGGTAGTAGTACAGACTTAAGATGAATCATTTTCTAGCTAGATGTGTTTATGTCATGGCACATACAAGGTAATAAGATTGCTTGATGAGACAAATTTTTATTATTTTGTTATTCACGTGTGGCCCAAATAAGACCACGCGAAGTACAATCCATCAATCTAACTTTTGATGCTTGGCCTTTCTTCGTGTCTCAGTTTGTTTCATTCTTTCAGAATGAAGCCTTTCTTTCATCAGACCACGGTGTTCCATTCTTCTTTCTAATTTCCCTCTGACCAACTTTCCTAGTCAATATATTTTTTCTGAATATCTGTAACTTCTGTCTGAGTTATATCGGCAGCTTTTAGATCCTCCTTAATTGCAGCGGTCCATTTAATTGGTTCAGTTTTGGCCTTACTTCTGTTTTCGTAGAATTCTACCATTTGTTTTGTCAACCTAGTTGGTGCCATTCCTTTAATATGCCCATAATATTGAAGTCTTCGTTTTCTCATGTCGCCATGTATGTCTGTGTATTCTTCTAGTTCCTTATCACTTCTCAGCCTATAAGTTTCTCCATCAGTAATTTTGGGGCCTAATATTTTCCTAATTATCTTCTCTCTTTCTTTTGAATTTCTTCAGTATCCCTCTTTCTAATTAAAATTAAAGTTTCTGCTCCATAAAGACATTCAGGTTTAATTATAGTGCTGCAATGCCCAAATTTACTAAATTTAGAAAGTTACATTTTATTATAATTATTCTGTGTTAATCTGAATGCAGTTTCCATTTTTTGACAGCTATCATCGTTTGCAGCTTTCTTCAGACTGTGTTCTTCTATGATTTCCACCAAGTCCTTACACTGACGAACTCTTTTTAATTTTCAGTGTATTACATTTTTTCGAATGATATTTGTAGTCCTACTTTTTCCGCAGTTTCTTTAAGAATTCCAGTTTACTTTTGAGCTGTGGTACTATCCCTAGTTAAAATTCGCAAATCATCTGCATAAGCGAGGCAATCTAATATTACTTCTACCTAACTTGAATGATTGATCTATATTTTGACTCGACTTTTGCTCTCGCCGTTCTGTAATTACCTTTTCCAAAACACAGTTAAACAGTAATGGAGAGACTCCATCTCCCTGTCCACACCAGTCTTTAATGTTTCAGTAATTGTTCCCATGAACTTAACTTTTGATTTAGCGTCAGTTCACTCTTCCTTAATCGTGTTAGAGCTTTATTATCTAGCCCACGATCCTTTAAAATTTGGAAAAGAAATCCACAATCAACTGGGTCGCAGGCCTTTTTAAAAATCCACAAATGTACATACAATATTGTTACCAGAAATACTTTGGTGCCTAAGGATTAGTTTTAAATTATAGATTTCTTACGGACAGGGTCTGCTTGGTCTTAAGCCTGCTTGGTATTCACCAATTATAGGTTCTATGAACCATGGACCTTGCCGTTGGTGGGGAGGCTTGCGTGCCTAAGCGATACAGATAGCCGTACCGTAGGTACAACCACAACGGAGGGGTATCTGTTGAGAGGCCAGACAAACGTGTGGTTCCTGAAGAGGGGCAGCAGCCTTTTCAGTAGTTGCAAGGGCAACAGTCAGGATGATTGACTGATCTGGCCTTGTAACAATAACCAAAACGGCCTTGCTGTGCTGGTACTGCGAACGGCTGAAAGCAAGGGGAAACTACGGGCGTAATTTTTCCCGAGGGCATGCAGCTTTACTGTATGATTAAATGATGATGGCGTCCTCTTGGGTAAAATATTCCGGAGGTAAAATAGTCCCCCATTCGGATCTCCGGGCGGGGACTACTCAAGAGGACGTCGTTATCAGGAGAAAGAAAACTGGCATTCTACGGATCGGAGCGTGGAATGTCAGATCCCTTAATCGGGCAGGTAGGTTAGAAAATTTAAAAAGGGAAATGGATAGGTTAAAGTTAGATATAGTGGGAATTAGTGAAGTTCGGTGGCAGGAGGAACAAGACTTCTGGTCAGGTGACTACAGGGTTATCAACACAAAGTCAAATAGGGGTAATGCAGGAGTAGGTTTAATAATGAATAGGAAAATAGGAATGCGGGTAAGCTACTACAAACTGCATAGTGAACGAATTATTGTGGCCAAGATAGATACGAAGCCCACACCTACTACAGTAGTACAAGTTTATATGCCAACTAGCTCTGCAGATGACGAAGAAATTGAAGAAATGTATGATGAAATAAAAGAAATTATTCAGATAGTGAAGGGAGACGAAAATTTAATAGTCATGGGTGACTGGAATTCGAGTGCAGGAAAAGGGAGAGAAGGAAACGTAGTAGGTGAATATGGATTGGGGCTAAGAAATGAAAGAGGAAGCCGTCTGGTAGAATTTTGCACAGAGCACAACTTAATCATAGCTAACACTTGGTTCAAGAATCATGATAGAAGGTTGTATACATGGAAGAACCCTGGAGATACTAAAAGGTATCAGATAGATTATATAATGGTAAGACAGAGATTTAGGAACCAGGTTTTAAATTGTAAGACATTTCCAGGGGCAGATGTGGACTCTGACCACAATCTATTGGTTATGACCTGTAGATTAAAACTGAAGAAACTGCAAAAAGGTGGGAATTTAAGGAGATGGGACCTGGATAAACTGAAAGAACCAGAGGTTGTACAGAGTTTCAGGGAGAGCATAAGGGAACAATTGACAGGAATGGGGGAAAGAAATACAGTAGAAGAAGAATGGGTAGCTTTGAGGGATGAAGTAGTGAAGGCAGCAGAGGATCAAATAGGTAAAAAGACGAGGGCTAGTAGAAATCCTTGGGTAACAGAAGAAATATTGAATTTAATTGATGAAAGGAGAAAATATAAAATTACAGTAAAGGAAGCAGGCAAAAAGGAATACAAATGTCTCAAAAATGAGATCGACAGGAAGTGCAAAATGGCTAAGCAGGGATGGCTAGAGGACAAATGTAAGGATGTAGAGGCTTTTCTCACTAGGGGTAAGATAGATACTGCCCACAGGAAAATTAAAGAGACCTTTGGAGATAAGAGAACCACTTGTATGAACATCAAGAGCTCAGATGGAAACCCAGTTCTAAGCAAAGAAGGGAAAGCAGAAAGATGGAAGGAGTATATAGAGGGTCTATACAAGGGCGATGTACTTGAGGACAATATTATGGAAATGGAAGAGGATGTAGATGAAGATGAAATAGGAGATACGATACTGCGTGAAGAGTTTGACAGAGCACTGAAAGACCTGAGTCGAAACAAGGCCCCCGGAGGAGACAACATTCAATCGGAACTACTGACGGCCTTGGGAGAGCCAGTCCTGACAAAACTCTACCATCTGGTGAGCAAGATGTATGAAACAGGTGAAATACCCTCAGACTTCAAGAAGAATATAATAATTCCCATCCCAAAGAAAGCAGGTGTTGACAGATGTGAAAATTACCGGACAATCAGTTTAATAATCCACAGCTGCAAAATACTAACACGAATTCTTTACAGACGAATGGAAAAACTAGTAGAAGCCGGCCTCGGGGAAGATCAGTTTGGATTCCGTAAAAATGTTGGAACACGTGAGGCAATACTGACCTTACGACTTATCTTAGAAGAAAGATTAAGGAAAGGCAAACCTACGTTTTTAGCATCTGTAGACTTAGAGAAAGCTTTTTACAATGTTGACTGGAATTCCCTCTTTCAAATTCTGAGGGTGGCAAGGGTAAAATACAGGGAGCGAAAGGCTATTTACAGTTTGTACAGAAACCAGATGGCAGTTATAAGAGTCGAGGGACATGAAAGGGAAGCAGCGGTTGGGAAGGGAGTAAGACAGGGTTGTAGCCTCTCCCCGATGTTATTCAATCTGTATATTGAGCAAGCAGTAAAGGAAACAAAAGAAAAATTCGGAGTAGGTATTAAAATCTATGGAGAAGAAATAAAAACTTTGAGGTTCGCCGATGACATTGTAATTCTGTCAGAGACAGCAAAGGACTTGGAAGAGCAGTTGAACGGAATGGATGGTGTCTTGAAGGGAGGATATAAGATGAACATCGACAAAAGCAAAACGAGGATAATGGAATGTAGTCGAATTAAGTCGGGTGATGTTGAGGGTATTAGATTAGGAAATGAGACACTTAAAGTAGTAAAGGAGTTTTGCTATTTGGGGAGCAAAATAACCGATGATGGTCGAAGTAGAGAGGATATAAAATGTAGACTGGCAATGGCAAGGAAAGCGTTTCTGAAGAAGAGAAATTTGTTAACATCGAGTATAGATTTAAGTGTCAGGAAGTCTTTTCTGAAAGTATTTGTATGGAGTGTAGCCATGTATGGAAGTGAAACATGGACGGTAAATAGTTTGGACAAGAAGAGAATAGAAGTTTTCGAAATGTGGTGCTACAGAAGAATACTGAAGATTAGATGGCTAGATCAGATAACTAATGAGGAGGTACTGAATAGGATTGGGGAGAAGAGGAGTTGGTGGCACAACTTGACCAGAAGAAGGGGTCGGTTGGTAGGACATGTTCTGAGGCATCAAGGGATCACCAATTTAGTATTGGAGGGCATCGAGGAGGGCAAAAATCCTAGGGGGAGACCAAGAGATGAATACACTAAGCAGATTCATAAGGTTGTAGGTTGCAGTAGGTACTGGGAGATGAAGAAGCTTGCACAGGATAGAGTAGCAAGGAGAGCTGCATCAAACCAGTCTCAGGACTGAAGACCACAACAACAACAGGTTCTATTTGTTCTTGGGTTCGATCAAGTAAACATGGCTAGAGAATTTTGCGTGTGACCGGGAGAAGAGAGATTCCTCGGTAATTATTAACATCGGTTGTATCCCCTTTTTTATGAAACGGATGAATTGGGGCAGTTTTGCAGTCCTCAGGTATGTTCTCAGTTTGCCAGACGTGTCCGATTATTTCAGTGATTTCTTTTATTAAGTTGGGGCCTGCTGATTTTAGTAGTTCTACAATTAGACCGTTTTCTCCGGATGCTTTATTGTTCTTAAGCCTCTTAATTTGTTTAATTATATCGATTTCGTCTCGTTCTTTACAGTTAGGTTTGGTGTTACTAGTTAGCTGTGGTAGGAATTTATTCGCTGGTTCTGAACAGTTTAATAGTTTTTCAAGATAATTAGCCAGTATCTTACAACTTTCCTAGTTGTTAAGAGCCAAAGAGCCTCATTGACTGGCATATGGGGATTAATTAAAGTGAATGCCTTATTTATGCTTTTGAGAGAAATTTTCATTAGCCTGTTATTAATGAGTTTTACCTCCGTTATTGCATCTGAAATATTTTTAGAGACTGCAAAAGCAACTTCCATATGTAGTGTACTCTTAAGTACTGTTTTACCAGTTTAAATAGACAATAATTACCGAAATCCATGGCGTTATTGTCTGTCATTCGTGTTTCTTGAAGTGCAAAAACTTTAATTTTCTTTTCTTTTAACGTATCTCATAATTTATGAAGTTTAGCTGATACCAAAATTGTTTGTATGTTAAATGTTGCAAAAAATGTTTTTGTTTTGGTTTTAAGTTGGTCAGAGTACTCCGACTTCCTATGTTGAATCACAATGCATTTTTACCTGGTCACCCCAGAATCCGAAGGACCAGTAGCGCCAGTAATACTTGCGATGGATTGACAACTGGGGTAATATTGTGAATATCAAAATGCTCCATGATGATTGTACCTGGAAACAGATGGGGTTGAGTACACTCATTGAGTGAACGTAGAGTGTTAAGATTGGAAGGGTTAATTACAGCTTATAAATTTCAGCCGCACCACTGGTGAACAGACACTGACCACTTTGCCGCTTGCTACAAGACAGACGCAAAGTGGATTTGGTTTTATTTTGCATTGGTACAGGATTGCTTATTCTGTATTCGCAGCTATCTTCCATATCTGGTGCTACTGTTAGTTTCTAGCTTATCATTCAGCAACATTTTAAAATGTGCTGTGCCATGAATGAAAATTTCTGATTCTTCATGTAAGTCCGTTTGTTGCCCCTTGTTCATCACGATATCTTGGAATGTGTGGCCAGTGTCCTCTTGTGGGTTATTACTGCTGATTATTAAAATTATTTCTGTGCTAGTCATTTATATGTTCATTGTACCTTTTCTGGAAATCTCTCGCCGTTTGACCTACACAGAGGGCACTTCATGTACTACATACTATTTAACAAATGCCGAATTGTATGTCTTTACCTGTCTGCGTGTTTATGTTGTGTCTTAATGTTTGTGGCAGTTTGTAATGTGTTGTGAAGGCAATTTTAACGTTGTGCGATCTGAAAATGTTTTCCATTTTGTAGGAAAGTTTACCGGTAAATGTTATGCAGGCAGTGGGTTCCTTTTCTGTTTTCTGTGCAGTAGTTAAATATCATTGTTTATCCTTGCCATGTTGCCAGGCTCAGAGTGTCTTTACTGCTATGATTCAGCTGACGTTTCCTACTGTATGATTCTTTTTTGACGCGTCATCTAAATCAGTTGATTATTAGTACTGTATACCTGCCTGCGACATTTAATTGGAAGGAGCTTTTAAAGAAAGTGATAAAGGTTTGAAGAAGTGTATTATACTTGCCATTTTAGAGCTTCGAGACTGACTTTACAATCAAACTATAAAAAAAAGCAATTATTCGGTCAGTGATACCAAACTTTAATAAATGAATTTTAAATATAGTAATATTGCGACTTGTGCCTGGTTCATTTAGACGAGGGATCCGGTTGTTTTCCATAGCTTAGTCCCCGTCAGTTCATAGAATTTATATGCTCTTTGTACTAAAGAATTGGTACTGCTAGTTTTAAATTTGTAATGTCAGTGATTTTATTTATCATCCATTATTCCATATCACACAGCTTCATGTTTCTTGTCTTCTTACTGTGTTCTGTAATTTTCTGTGGGATATGGAACTGGTGGATAGCCTATTAGAGCCGTATAGTGGATTCCAACTTGGTCTCCCCAAACGACACAATACGGTGAGCCTGACCACGACCTCTAGATTAGCAGCAGCCCTGGTGCTCCCCTGCGTTCCCCGCTCAGCCGGCTACGCCGCATTCAGCACAGAACGTCGCCTCAGCTATTATTCGGCGCCTCACGCCGCGCTGAGCCTGTCCGTTCCGTGACGCAGCCGTTAACTCATGCGCCCCCAGTCGCCTGGCAGATCCCTGGTGTCGTAAACCGCCTGCGAGCCACGCTCGACCGGCATACTGATGAAACATACGGTCGCCGGCCCGGAGATGTACCAACGCTGATATTTTCAGGGCCTAGATTTTATCCCGAGTGTCGTTAATCTAGGTGTGCAGTGATCATGTAATTACTTTAAGAGACTACCTGACTGTGTAGCGTGATCTCGATCAAACTACTGTGTTCTGTTCAGAATGGCTTTCAATTCCTCGTTGCCTGAGTTTCAGTGTGTTCGTCGCAATAAGTGCCGCTCTGGATTATAGATAATTTCCGGTGGTCATCACCAATTACGGACCATATTAATTCGGTAGTTAAAAGTAATATTTTCGTGAAGATTGTTAAATCCGAAAATACGGAACATCCCGTTCCAGTATTCCTCACACTTTTATTTGAATGAGCAGCATTTCTGTATTTAGTTTTAAACCACTGACAATGTTCGCAGAGAATTCGAAGGGTTATTTGCTCCCGGATGAAATATGGAGCATTCTTTTCAACGCACATGCAGCTGGTCCCCTCCACGGGCGCACGTTTGATTTGGATCCCTTCTGGTTCTTCATATGCATGAGGAGGAACCGCAGCACGAACCAGATAGGCTGCAGGAGTTACATGTTATCAGACCAGTATCTCAAAGTTCATTGGCTTCGGAACTGAAAGTCATTCGCAGAAGTAATAGAAAAATACGCTTGTGTGGCTATTTTAAGGCTTCAGCGCACTCGAAGTCAGATTTGGATTACTGTCTGCGACCAAGGCTAGATGGTTTTCTTTGCCAAACTAAAAGGTGGTTTGTGTTCTCTGATATATCTACTGTTACCGTTCATTGCACAGCCACAGCATTAACTCCGTTCGGGAGTGCCTATGGTCCGACATTATTTCAACATTTTCTTGAAAAGGTAATGTCCATGATTCTCTTCGGTGCCAACTATATCGATTATGCTAGAGTTTCGCAAGTAAACAGCTAAGAATATATTCGAACAGTTCAAGCGCCATTTTCCTGCAGGTAGTTTCAAAATGCAATCTAAGCTAATAACAATTTAAATTGCTCCGGTTCCATTCAGTGGATTCTAGGAAGAATAGTATATGACAATGGCCGATCTTCAATGTCAATGCTTGTTTATGCTTTTGCACTTATAACATCATTAAAAATATGTTCTGCGTTTTCGTCCGCATCCCGAAGGAGAAACCGGCCGCAAAGTACGGGCTTTTGAGGGACATACGCGTAAGGCAGTTGCCCACTCGTCTAAAGAAGAAGCCCCAATCGTGTTTTCTCAGCACTTACTGAGCAGTGCCAATGTGTCCCAGTGAGCCGCTCTGCCTCGCTGGCTGTTGACAGCGCTCCCATCCAAGGTTGCTAATACGAAAGCAATTTGCCCCAATTTGCAGAGAAAAACGCGTTTACGCTGGACACGAAACTGCATCTGATGGTTGGCAGTGATGTAACTGAATATATTGGAATGGCGCTGGTCCAAGCTTCTATGAAACTGGATGTTTCACTCTCTAGTGACCTTCCACACGAGGGGAAGGGGCAGAAACCTACACCTTGCGATAAAGAGAACTGACCACACCTTCTGCAGACAGACAGAAGTATCTCAATCTGGTTCACAACCATCGGAAAAGCGGTCCTCACCGTTTTCCTATGCCACCACGTGAAATAATTAGGAGACATTTAAAAATTGTGCAGTTTTTTAATGTTTTCCAACGTTTAGGGAAATTAATAATTTCTTGCAAAATGATCACCGCTGAAATCCGTTTCCAGATTTTCTTTCGTCACTAAAGGAGTAACTCTAATAATGTTAATGAAATGGTTGAAAGCACTTACAACAGCCTAACTCGAAAGCAGGAGAACCTCACCGTTTTCCTATGCCACCACGTGAAATAATAAGGAGACATTTAAAAATTTTGCAGTTTTTTAATGTTTTCCAACGTTTAGGGAAATTAATAATTTCTTGCAAAATGATCACCGCTGAAATCCGTTTCCAGATTTTCTTTCGTCACTAAAGGAGTAACTGTAATAATGTTAATGAAATGGTTGAAAGCACTTACAACAACCTAACTCGAAAGCAGGAGAACAGTAGGCGTTTGGGTCACAATCTGAACATGGACCTATCGGTTACCTACATTCAGGGGCAGCGGCAAACGCATAAGGGCATCATACCACCCTCTCTTCTCTCCACTACCCACCCGCATCCCTCCCTTCTTCTAAGCAATGCCTCTTCCAAGGCAATAGGCCCATCAGAGAGCCTCTACGCCAACTCCTACACATTTTACTCTCCCAATCACAGCCCAATACGTTATTGCCCTGAAAAGCGAAACAGCCAGTCAATATGTAACACAGAGCTGGTATCCTATTTTCTGTACCAACCTGGCACCAAAATGCACCTGTGATTCGATTTTTTAACCAAAATTAAAACAGCGCTTTAAGGAAACTTGAAATTTTCTTTATTATTTGTCAAAGTATATAAAGATTTGTTCTAAGCCAAAATATAATTTCCGGTCAGTGCTTACACCACTTGGTGCAGTGCACAACGGATCCAGAAATAAAGTGCCGTGTGTAATGTTTCGGTGTTATTTCTCCAAATACATTAATATTTGTTCTATTGCAATACAAGACAATAAATGATTCAAATAACAGCATTACTTGTGTAGCGTAAAAGTTAAGTTACACGTGGAGCGGAAAGGTGGCTGTGGTTCTATTTTTCTACCAATAGTAAATTAACACATTAGAGGAACCGAAAACTTTCCTTATTATTTATCGAAAAAACTAATTTTTTTCTATAACAATACAAAACCCACATGACTTATTTATTGGCATTGGCGGTGTACCTTACAGGTACACTTGACGCCAAAATGGGACTACGGTTCCGTCTTCGTTGCCACTTGGCACGTGGCACAATTAACGCTCGAATTTAGGGTCGCAATGTTGTTTTCAATTCCAAATTTTCTGTATTCCTTACCAAAAGCTCGTCTTAATTTCACTGAAACTTATACACCATGTGCCATTCTTTATGCCAAGAGAATTCAGAAACTTTTATTCTGTCTTATATTCCCTGCATAGTAGTTTTGGTAAGACATTCCGTGTTTCGCACAAACAACGTTATTACGCGGGTTATAAGAAAAAAAGGGGCAATATTTTGAAGAGACTTAAACCATCCTCTGTTATAGAATTTACCGCTTTGAGTTCAGTTTACGTGTTACGGAAATGCAAAATGAAAATGGAGATGCAATAAGCCGGAGTCTTAAAAACGGTAAAAAATGGTTCAAATGGTTCTGAACACTATGGGACTTAATATCGGAGGTTCGGAGGTCATCAGTCCCCTAGAACTTAGAACTGCTTAAACCTAACTGCCCGAGGCAGGATTCGAACCTGCGACCGTAGCAGTCGATCGGTTCCGGACTGAAGCGCCTAGAGCCGCTCGGGCACCACGGCCGGCAAAAACGGTAACTGGTGTATTTTTCAGTACCAGTTGCCATGAAAGAAGAAAATAATCTGCTGTTTGGAAAAGAGCAAACAATTGGAGATGTACAAGCAAGGCATACAAATTACTTTAAACACACTGTATGGAAAGATCTTTCATGAGTGGCGGCTGCAAGATATTAGGAGTGGAAAGTGGCCACTTGTTGGAGTATACGCAGTAAACACTGGACCTAGGATGTTTAATACGGTAGAGGATGTACTAAAATCTGTTAATAAATTTCCATTCCAGTTCGGAGTGCTTAAAAGGAATTGTTTCATTGTGTCTAGATGTGGTGGTCTCCACATAGTGCATCTAGCAACTGAAAAACAATGCGCAGAATTCAAAACTGATGGGACAACTACACTTAACAACCACTCGTTTGCTAAAATGGTAAACAAAAATTTAAATACACAATTGCCGCCAAAATATGAAGAATAGCTGGCAACGTACATCTACGAGGATGTGGAATGTCTTAACAATTTTACTATGTAAGCAGTAAAAGACAAGTTAAAATTCCCGAGAATTTTTGGCGAGAATAAACGTCGTACAGAGTGTTTCACGTACGACTCAAGTCGTGTTTCTATCGTTGGTCAGAGTCCAGTACTCAGAAGTGAGGCTCCGGCCGTCCCATACAATATGCCCTGATCATTGGTCTCTGGCAAAGGGCGTATCAGGTTTAGCTACGGTAAGAGGAGTTTGTAGAATTGGAACAACATTGGGGAACTCTCAATACTTCTAAATAAGACAAGGACTTAAACAACGAAGTATTCTATCCCCTGCACTTTTTAATGTTGTGATGGAGGGAATGAATAGGGTAGTTAAAGATATAGTAAAAGAAAAAGACAAAAAGATGATTTTTGCAAAGGATATGGTAATATGGAGCGATAAAGAGGTAGATGAACACTTACAACTTGATGCGTTGAAGGAAATAATGAAAAGGTATGGATTAAAAATAAATAAAGATAAGAGTGAAGTTATGGTATTAGGAAGATCCCTTCTTCTGGTCAAGTTGTGCCACAAACTCCTCTTCTCCCCAATCCTATTCAGTACCTCCTCATTAGTTATGTGATCTAGCCATCTAATCTTCAGCATTCTTCTGTAGCACCACATTTCGAAAGCTTCTATTCTCTTCTTGTCCAAACTATTTACCGTCCATGTTTCACTTCCATACATGGCTACACTCCATACAAATACTTTCAGAAATGACTTCCTGACACTTAAATCTATACTCGATGTTAACAAATTTCTCTTCTTCAGAAACGCTTTCCTTGCCATTGCCAGTCTACATTTTATATCCTCTCTACTTCGACCATCATCAGTTATTTTGCTCCCCAAATAGCAAAACTCCTTTACTACTTTAAGTGTCTCATTTCCTAATCTAATACCCTCAACATCACCCGACTTAATTCGACTACATTCCATTATCCTCGTTTTGCTTTTGTTGATGTTCATCTTATATCCTCCCTTCAAGACACCATCCATTCCGTTCAACTGCTCTTCCAAGTCCTTTGCTGTCTCTGACAGAATTACAATGCCATCGGCGAACCTCAAAGTTTTTATTTCTTCTCCACGGATTTTAATACCTACTCCGAATTTTTCTTTTGTTTCCTTTACTGCTTGCTCAATATACAGATTGAATAACATCGAGGAGAGGCTACAACCCTGTCTTACTCCCTTCCCAACCACTGCTTCCCTTTCATGTCCCTCGACTCTTATAACTGCCATCTGGTTTCTGTACAAACTGTAAATAGCCTTTCGCTCCCTGTATTTTACCCTTGCCACCCTCAGAATTTGAAAGAGGGAATTCCAGTCAACATTGTAAAAAGCTTTCTCTAAGTCTACAGATGCTAAAAACGTAGGTTTGCCTTTCCTTAATCTTTCTTCTAAGATAAGTCGTAAGGTCAGTATTGCCTCACGTGTTCCAACATTTTTACGGAATCCAAACTGATCTTCCCCGAGGTCGGCTTCTACTAGTTTTTCCATTCGTCTGTAAAGAATTCGTGTTAGTATTTTGCAGCTGTGGCTTATTAAACTGATTGTTCGGTAATTCTCACATCTGTCAACACCTGCTTTATTTGGGATTGGAATTATTATATTCTTCTTGAAGTCTGAGGGTGTTTCGCCTGTTTCATACATCTTGCTCACCAGATGGTAGAGTTTTGTCAGGACTGGCTCTCCCAAGGCCGTCAGTAGTTCCAATGGAATGTTGTCTATTCCGGGGGCCTTGTTTCGACTCAGGTCTTTCAGTGCTTCTAACCTACCTGCCCGATTAAAGGATCTGACATTCCACGCTCCGATCCGTAGAACGCCAGTTTTAAAGCTGCATGCCCTCGGGAAAAATTACGGCCGTAGTTTCCCGTTGCTTTCAGCCGTTCGCAGTACCAGCACAGCAAGGCCGTTTTGGTTATTGTTACAAGGCCAGATCAGTCAATCATCCAGACTGTTGCCCTTGCAACTACTGAAAAGGCTGCTGCCCCTCTTCAGGAACCACACGTTTGTCTGGCCTCTCAACAGATACCCCTCCGTTGTGGTTGTACCTACGGTACGGCTATCTGTATCGCTTAGGCACGCTAGCCTCCCCACCAACGGCACTTATTTAGGGAGTGAAATATCTAGTGGTGGAAGAATAACCAACGAAATTAATAGGAGGTTACATAAGGGAGGCAATTTTTATAAAATTATTAAAACACCTGATTTGTAATAAGGAAGTTTCAGAAAAAACAAAACTCCTTATGTATAAGCGTTATTACTTTCCTATTCTCTCCTATGGAGGAGAAACGTGGACAATGACAGAAAGGGACTGGAGCTGACTGCAAGCAGTGAAAATGAAATTTCTCCGAGCAATCAAGGGAAAAACGAGAAAGGACAGAGTAAGGAACGTAGATATCAGAAAGGACCTTATACAAGGAAGTATGAGAGAAGAAATTGAAAAAAAAAGAAATTAAGATGGTAGTGGCATGTTAAGAGGATGTGTGGGCAGAGACTCCCCAAAATTATGGAAGAACTAAAGATGGTTGGAAAAAGACTGAGAGGGCGCCCAAGATCACGGTGGAAAATAGGAGTAAGAATATCTCTGGAAAGGAGAGGTGTGACCTGGCAGCAAATGGAGGAAGAAAAGTGGTGGGAGAACCGAGCCCAATGGAGAGGACTCGTCAGCACCTAGACCCGGCAGCAGCTGGAACGGGATCCGGATATAGATAGACAGAGAGAAGAATAGTTTGTGAGACGTAATAATAACACTTTAGAAGTGCAAATAACGTTTTGGGGCGTAGTTTCAGGGAAATTGTGCCTTGTACCAAGTGAGTACAAACATAGAACCAGAGCCGGGTTTTGGCGTCAGTTGTAGCTTTAACCTATATGTTACACCAGCAAATGCCGATAAGTTTATTGTTATATAGCAATTGTTTATTTACTTTCTTAAATAATACAGACAATTTAAACGTGAGCACTTTATTTCACTGTGCATTGTATCTTGCAACAATTGGGTGAAAGCTTCACACTCCGAACAAATATATTTGTATTTTTGATAAATAATACAGACAACTTACTCGTATTTGAGGGTCAATTGTGTCTCGCACCAAGTGGGTACAAATAACGAACCACAGCCAAGTCTTCGCAAGGAACAAATCTTTACTTATTTTGATAAATAATATAGATAATTTATATGTGGAAATCACATCGTGGCACTTAATTTGAGGGTCAGTTGTGTTTTGCATCATGTAAGCACAAAGATGCCAAGTGGGGTAGGGTACGGTGTTGTATCTAGAGGATAATGTACCTAGGAACACATGATGTTTCTTGGATGATACTTCAGTCTAGTGACTGATTTTAGAATTACATGAAGGAAGGCGCCACCGTCACAAGGAGTTTCCGTCATTTTCTGCAGATTTAGTTCTTGGTAGACATGATGATGTGTTTTTCGCAGGATCTGTAAACGTTTCATGTTTTATACATTGAAGTACTGTACGTATATTACATTGAAGCTATTTGGAAGATAGTATTAATTCTCCAGTTAAGGAAATGTTATGGAAAGTAAAAATTCTATATATTCTTGAAACTAGTTGTACAACGCGTGAGGGATGAAGCCACCACCGTTCTTTGAAACAGAAGGTCTCTTACCACGCAAAACGGGATACATGCAAATGAATTGTGTTTTGTTAATGTCTGAACAGTTTTACCTCTCTTGAAAATTAAAATCTGTTTTAGTTTCCAGTAACTTCAGTTGCAAAATTTATTTAACGCGTAACTGATCTCTGATAATAATTTTGTGTAATTTGATTCCACCTATTGATTCTTGTTGTACAGCAGCGTAATAAAGATTTTCACAATTGAAACGCCTTTAAATGTCGATAACAACATTATTCCTAGCTACATGACCATGTTGTACCATGGAAAACGTTTTTTCATTGGTAAAAGTTTATTTTCCCGAGTAATTCTTGTAAAACTACTCAACATAAAAGTGAATGTCATCATTTAAAAAATTTATCATACAAATGATTGATTGTATTAAATTTCTATTTTAGATCTGGCTAGAGGCGAAATCCTAAAAAGTGACCTAACGTACAGTGTTCTCCTATACAGGGCACAAGACGGCAGCTCTGCAGTACGTACAGGTTGGCTGTTAAATTTTAAATGGTGGTATAGTACTACGGTGTCACTGGGAGAGCGAAACATGTGTGTGTTGGCTTAGACTCTACCTGATTGACGTCTTTCTAAGCAAGTGACATGCATTAGGAGAAAAGCGGAGGAAAGCGGGTCGCGATGTCGTCATGATGTCGTATGTAAGCAACTCAAAGATCAAAGGTCATTTTACATCAAAAGTTTTCCGATAACTGTCACGATAGTCATCAGATACTACATGTGACTCTCGTGAGACAGGCATGATTCCTACTTCGTGCTCAGAAGACGGCTTCTGACTTCCTAGATTCCGTTTTGATGACATCACGGAGGTGGCGAATGCTGAGGTAGCGCCCTCTACTAGGTGTATAGCGTCACTTGCAGCGCGACCAGTCATTTCAGGAGTTGAACTATGTAGGCTGTTTAGGTTTTTTTATTGGTAACGCCACCTCTGTATGAAAATCACTGGCTGTGCTGTGTGCAGTCTGTGGCTGCTTTGCATTGTTGTAATACTCGCCATTGTAGTGTTAGGCAGCTGGCTGTGAACAGCGCGTAGCGTTGCGCAGTTGGAGGTGAGCCGCCAGCAGTGGTGGATGTGGGGAGAGAGATGGCGGAGTTTTATAATTTGTCATGAACTGCTATATATATTATGACTATTAAGGTAAATACAGTGTTTGTTCTCTATTAATATCTTTCATTTGCTAACTATCCCTATCAGTAGTTAGTGCCTTCCATAGTTTGAATCTTTTATTTAGCTGGCAGTAGTGGCGCTTGCTGTATTGCAGTAGCTTGAGTAACCAAGATTTTTGTGAGGTAAGTGATTTGTGAAAGGTATAGTTTAATGTTAGTCAGGGCCATTCTTTTGTAGGGAATTATGAAAGTCAGATTGCGTTGCGCTAAAAATATTGTGTGTCAGTTTAAGGACAGTCATGTATAAATTGTAAAAAGGGGACGTTTCAGTGTATAGCGTCACTTGCAGCGCGACCAGTCATTTCAGGAGTTGAACTATGTGAAACCCTCCTCTGTGATCTTTCTTTATCAAACACGCGGTCCCATGCATTCCTAAGTGTAGAGCCAGTTAATTTCCGTAGGTGGTATCATATAGTCTACTTTGGAATTGTTCCCGAATGAAAGAGCAGCAATAGTTCGAAGCGCGACTCTGAATCCCCTTCTGTTCGAGCATAATCTTCTGCTTAATTATTATACTATGCTCAGCATCCGCTGAGTCTTAAACGTCTGCACTTAAGGTGACGTTGATGCTCAACACAGCGACCAGCAACAGACCGTGCTGACTGCACCACGTAATCATTGTCAGACTTGCACCTGGGTTTATAATATCTAAAATAACTTTGTGAAGAGGGATAGGATATGTGGAATAACAGCATCACCAATCGATGTTCGTTGAGCTCTGTACTCGACTGTGAGTATTGTTGTTCTCGTTTCAGGTAGAACAGCAGTTGTGAGTTAAATAGGTTGAAAATTTCGTCTCCTATCTTGGGCTCCATTCCTTAGCAAATGAGAGAAAGGGTCTGTTGTCCAAAGAAGACACTCATAGATACTAAATGAGGATTATGTGTACAAACAATACATTTATTATATTATTAGGGTAGTTTATGAAGCAAAAAACATACAGTTAACCCTCCTACTACCAGGATTATTTGGTATCACTGTTTATCACTGGGTTCAGATAAACCCAAGCAATTTACACCTCATATGTTGTCACTATTTTAATGAACTAACTTAAAAACATACATTACAGTTCCCAGAATGAGATTTTCACTCAGCAGCGGAGTGTGCGCTGATATGAAACTTCCTGGCAGATTAAAACTGTGTGCCCGACCGAGACTCGAACTCGGGACCTTTGCCTTTCGCGGGCAAGTGCTGCCAGGAAGTTTCATATCAGCGCACACTCCGCTGCAAAGTGAAAATCTCATTCTGGAAACATCCCCCAGGCTGTGGCTAAGCCATGTCTCCGCTATATCCTTTCTTTCAGGAGTGCTAGTTCTGCAAGGTCGCAGGAGAACTTCTGTAAAGTTTGGAAGGTAGGAGACGAGATACTGGCTGAAGTAAAGCTGTGAGTACCGGGCGTGAGTCGTGCTTCGGTAGCTCAGATGGTAGAGCACTTGCCCGCGAAAGGCAAAGGTCCCGAGTTCGAGTTTCGGTCGGGCACACAGTTTTAATCTACCAGGAAGTTTCATACATTACAGTTGTTCGCAGTAACAGTAATGATGTTATTTCGTGTATACTACTTCCAAGAAACAAAAGAAATTTAGATGCATCTCACATTGACCCCAGTGGTACTCTAGGCAAAAACCATAAATAAATTGCCGGCCGAAGTGGCCGTGCGGTTAAAGGCGCTGCGGTCTGGAACAGCTTCGAATCCTGCCTCGGGCATGGATGTTTGTGATGTCCTTAGGTTAGTTAGATTAAACTAGTTCTAAGTTATAGGGGACTAATGACCTCAGCAGTTGAGTCCCATAGTGCTCAGAGCCATTTGAACCATAAATAAATTGTAGTCTGCTGTAAATATAAAAATGAACGAAATGTCGTTATATACATTGACTCAGAGGGAGAAAATCTTATGTTTCGAAAATAATAGTTTTGATAGCAAGGATTATATTTCCAATGTAATTATGAGGAGTTAATAGCAACGAATAACTATTGTCAATGTGAACCCTTTAACTGAAGCTCTTGTATTAATGTCTGCTGTATTTCTTGTAAAAATAACTGTATTTCATCTATTACGCAAAAGGACTGAAGCAGTCACAAAGTATATGTATCTTACCCACGTAAGGATATAAGCATTGCAACATGACTTTACCTTAGTGAAAAATAATGGAATCAGATTTACTTCCAATACCAGTGATAATTCCCAGAATGAGATTTTCACTCTGCAGCGGAGTGTGCGCTGAAATGAAACTTCCTGGCAGATTAAAACTGTGTGCCGGACCGAGACTGGAACTCGGGACCTTTGCCTTTCGCGGGCAAGTGCTCTACCAACTGAGCTACCCAAGCACGACACACGCCCTGTCGTCACAGCTTTACTTTCCCCAGTACCTCGTCTCCTACCTTCACTTGCCCGCGAAAGGCAAAGGTCCCCAGTTCGAGTCTCGGTCCGGCATACAGTTTTAATCTGCCAGGAAGTTTCACACCAGTGATAGTGTAGAAAACATTGAAGTCGGGTCCCTCTTTCACTATTCTCCAAATTCAAGGCCACTTTTTAATTTTGATTTTACAACCAAGACATCGCTTTGTGAAACGACAGGAAGTTATCATTATGAGCAGGCATTGATGGAAGCATGTACGTTGTTGATGCATGTGGGATCTTATTGGTGGCTCTCCTTTGAATGGAATTGTCTGGAGTTGAGAACAGACAGGCAGCTTAGTCATTTCAAACCAAACCTTGCACTGAACGTTTCGGGCTTGGAAGCCAGATGCAACTATTAGGGCATGGAATACCTCGAAGCACATACCAGAGACAGAATGCTGGTCCCAAGAATTTGTCTCACAAGTGCGCAGACAATGCGTTCCGCTGAAGAGGCGCTAAACTGTCTAGATAGACCTACTTTTAAGACATCTCTAGCTACAGCAGGGCAGAGATACATATCTTTCTTGCCCAATGTGTTTCAGCACTGTAACAAACGCCCTTTGTGAACAAGGATGGCGGCCATAAAAATTGAAAGAGCCCCCAGGTGGTGTCATAGCTCTCCCTGCAGAGTTTTTTGGGGGGCTTCAGGCCTTTAAAACAATTTTAGAAAGAATACTACATTTATGGTGACTCTGAAATTTCGGTGTTGGGACACAAAAGCACTTCTCTCAGTTTAACCGATGGCCCCTGGCTAGAGACGCTGAAATGTTCGGGGTGCCCAGATAATGATCTCCATGATAAATGTGTTGTTCACTTTAAAGCTATAAGGAAACTTATAACACACTGCGTAATGTGGCTGTTGGAAGAAACAAGTCGAAAGCACAATATCGTATCCTCTCTGCATCGGAATTTGCGAGTCATTGATAGGCTGCTTCTCTTGAAAAGCGAAGAATATTGGTAACTTTAATGAGGATTGCCTGATGGGTAGACCAGACGAGTTACAGGGGAGACGTGGAGCTCGTGGAGTCTTGTGATTGGCACAAAACCCTTGTGAGGGCCATTCCTGGAGTGCTTTTGTGGAGTTTACCAAAGTTTGATGGATAGTGAGGAGACAAGAGTCTTGGTCTTCTGATTACACTCCGGCTGTAGATGGTGTTCTGATTCAGACTATGGTCTTGAGGCGATTCTGGTCTTGAGTCTTGAGTGGGGTGCACTTGGGACACTTGTCCTGAGCGTGACATCGCACTAGCATTTCCATGGTCTTGACTGGGGAGCCTGTGGCAAGGAGTGAGCTTTACCGACAGTTCACAACTGAGTCATCTTGAACAACTCTCTGGACTGAGAGCAGTCTTATTCGTGCCAGATTGCCTTCTCAACGGTTGATCTCCTGTGCACTGCCATGTAAGTGTGTAAACTTGGCTCATGGTACGACTGGCGGACGCGACTGTCACACTCTGGAATATGCCGAGATTTCAGGGCTCCATTAGAAAATAGCTGCGATCCATCTAACAGATGGCCAGCCACGACTTTGCATATTACATACCTGCGATGACGAATTACAAGCGCCACACATCGCTGATCTGCAGACGCTTGATCAGCGGCTGTTACCTGTGACAGTGCTATTCATTTAGAAATGGGTACAGTTTTGTTGCTACAGCTTCTCAGGGCAAGCGAAATCCCACTCTCACTAACTGTCCTCAGCTGTACCAACGCGGTATAACTACTGTGTAGAATAAATCCACCGAAGTCTATTCAGCGTTAGATAATTTCAGATTGTGTTATCAATTTTTGAGCTTGAGGCCGGCCGTTGTGGCCGAGCGGTTCTAGGCGATTCAGTCTGGAACCGCGAGCCCGCTACGGTCGCAGGTTCGAATCCTGCCTGGGGCATGGATGTGAGTGATGTCCTTAGGTTAGTTAGGTTTGAGTAGTTCTCAGTTCTAGGGGACTGACGGCCTCAGATGTTAAGTCCCATAGTGCTCAGAGCCATTTTTTTGAGCTTGAGTAAATAGCTTAATCAGACAAACCTTAGTCTTTCCCACCTAGGCGCCTTCCAGTGGAGTGTTAACTATTTGTTGCGTCTATTTGGGTTGCTAACAGTTGAAGATTTATTTGTCATCACGCTTAACATGTACTGTCTGTTCTATTTTATAATCAATAGTCTTGTGGCATACATTTACAAAAGTATAAGAGTTCAATACCGCATTGATACACTAACCACCCATGAACAATTGACTACCATAATGGCAGGACCACCATTTCATTAATTTTATTTCAGCATTCCAGTTATTTAGATTCTGTTAAACGTGATAACCTATAATGCAGGCTAACAACAACAGTATCAGTGGTCGAAATCAATTTAGCAGACGCATGGGCCAGGTAGTCAAGTACAAATCTTACTAGCTAAAGCGACTGCTGTCAGGACGTGAACTCTTAGTCACCTGTAGCCCTTCAAAAGATACCGCAAGTCCAGTGTTGTCTTGCAATGTGGCGACTGCTGCCAGGATCCTGAACTGGTGGCACCTTCTCTGACCGACAGATGCGATTTACGTCACAAGGTTTCTGTTTTCTCATGTTGAAATTCATTTGGTGCATTGAGGTAAATTAATTTAGCGTAGCCATAAGAAGTTCAAGCGTTAAATACATCGATGATATTTAAATCTGTGTGTGTTGTTGATTGTATTCTCATTCATTTGTTGTTGTGTTTTACGCGTCACTTGTTGGTTGTTCGTGACAGGGTAAGATGTTGTGACAACGTGTGGGATGGTAGATTACCTGTGGATCTAGCATTTTATCGTAGATTAGGGTTGTTTTCATTTCATTGGCGTTTCTTTAATTTAGAGTAAATTTCAGGTTAGAATTGGGTTGCATTGCGACGAGGAGCAATTGAAATCTCTCGGGAGTATAAACCTGAATTCATGCTCACTAGAAGCAAGGAACGTTTGCTCCAAAGTAGTGAGAATATTTGAATCTCGTCACAAACGGATCAATAGCAGACCGGTATCACTGATCAGGAGAAAGTTGCTGGGAATTCTCAGTCGAATGTAGTAGCTGACCTTGCAGATATGGCGAATGCAGAATTCTCTGATTATTACGACGTAATTAGGTCGGACAATGAGAGTGAAGGTGAAACCACAGCAGAGTGCCATGTAGAATCTGCAGGCATGGGAAGACGTACTGTTAGTGAGGGTGGTGCAGCGGGCTCACGAATAAAATGTGACAGAGCGGTGGAATCTCGTTCGTATAGTCCTGGAGGCACTAGCGTTGGATCTCATTTTGAGGGCCTCATGCAGTTCATGCAGGAAGCGGAGAAGGAGAGGGAGGATGGAGAGGGTAGCCTCGAAGGAGATGCAGGAATTAGTCATTAAGGAGACGAAGGTGATACGCATGGTAGCTGAACAGCTCGTTGAAAGTGTAGACCAGGTTAAGAAAGAAGTTGCAGGTGTTGAAGAATAGGTAGAAAGCGTCAAGAAGACATCAACAGAGACGCGAGAGGTCATAAACGAGGCAAATTGTGACGCTAGGGGAGCACGATAAGTAGCCAAAGGTGCACGCAAGGACACTTTGTTTGCTAAAGGAGAAGGAAAACAGGCAAAAACCGAAATGTGACAAAACAGAAATGGTTCTTGGCACGCTCTAAAACGGGAAGAAATATTGTCCTTGAAACACAAGAAAAAATTAGCGAAAACGTAAATCGCAGTGAACAGATTTAGAACAAACAGGCAGAAATCTCAGAGGTGAATGAAGAGGAGTCTCGGATTACCTCACAGGAAAACGAGCTGGCAAAACGCGTCCAGGAAGCACATCAGCGGGTTGCGGAATTAGAATCACGGCCTGGTACTGCAGCATTCCCGCATAATTAGAGAAGGACAGAAGAGCATTTATTACTACATTTCGATGCGCAATAAGAGGCTACATCACCAGCAGAAAGGTGAAAACCGCAGGAGAACACACTAGCCGACATAGGGCGCACGACAGAGCGCGCTCCGTCGGTGACGCAAAGTAGGGCAGAAATCGAACCTGAACACAATTGCGTACGTTCTCGGCGGACGGAAACAAAACTTCGTAAATCTAACGACACAAGAGGAGGACTTAACAGTGCACAAGGATCGTTTGGACCCCGATCTGTGGAGATGCGGCTGCAGAAACGAGGGAAAATTTGTTCGCAGGAAATGTCAAACCATTCGACCACAAATGTTTCTTATCCATTCAAAAGTTCCAAGTGTAGAACGAGAATACCAATACATTACATCCATAAAGTTCGATATCTCAGTATGGTAAAGTGCTACCGGAATCATCGCCACTGAAAAACAAGGTGTAATTTATCCGCGAGTTTTTAGAGGAATCGATTGCGGAACATATACGCATCGTTTCTGAGAGCTGTCGCTGACGTCAAGAGTTCTGGGACGCTTTCCTGATTAGGAAAGGATTCGGTAGTCCGGTGAAAGTCTTTGAGTCATTAATTAAGACGAATCGGTTTTTGGACCAACCGTACAGTGCCAAGGTTCAAAATGGTTCAAATGGCTCTGAGCACTATGGGACTCAACTGCTGTGGTCATAAGTGCCCTAGAACTTAGAACTACTTAAACCTAACTAACCTAAGGACATCACACACATCCATGCCCGAGGCAGGATTCGAACCTGCGACCGTAGTGGTCGTGCGGTTCCAGACTGTAGCGCCTTTAACCGCTCGGCCACTCCGGCCGGCCAGTGCCAAGGAAATTATGAGGCACTATTACTACAAATTGCCTCTGCACTACCAACAACTCCTCTCCGGAAGGAGCAATGATTCTATTGAATCATTCAGCAGCGCGCTACCTGAATTATACTATGTCAATGAAATACAAAACGCAATACACAGGAACAGTAAAAAATTAATGCAGTTGGCAGGGCTCGAGAGAAAGGACCGACAACAGATGAAACCGAGGGCACATCGATCACGGGAAAACAACAACCAGAGCTATAGAGGGAGTAACGAGCCACCGTATGAGAACAGAGGTAGACGAGGCATTTGCAACAAAAATTACAACGAACGGTCAAACCGAAACTGGAGAGAACAACGAAATCCAAACCACTTCCAGCGTGGTACTGGAGAACCAGAGCAGCAAAGAACCTACTGGGAGAATAACAGTTAATGGTAGCAAGAAAACCAGCTAAACCATAATATCCAGATTAGGCCACCCAATCCGTCACAGGGTAGACGTAGCAGAAGTCTAAATGGAAAGTGAACCGCTACCGCTGCGGACGCAGCTCAAAACAAGGCCGTAGGAACCATCGAAACTATCAACATCAACATACTAGAATATCAGTATACAGGAGAGCTTTTGCTTGAGGAGAAAGAAGTCATAACACGACCGATTCTACATCCTATTATTCACGTCACCGTAGGCAACATCAGTGGGACCGGAACTGTGGACAGTGGAAGCCACGTTACGGCGATCTCGTACAAAAGATGCTTTGCAAATCAGCCATGGCCAGTACGCACGCTAAATAAAACGAAACTCAATGGCGCACTGAGAGGGAAGCACACGGAGGTGCGGATACAAACGCGGTTGATGTTCAGTTGCCAAGGGCACACAGCGAGTATTCTGGTCGTCCCTGCACTGGCAGTTGACATAATATTCGCGTGGATGTCACGAACCAACATGAGGCCGTATTGGACCAGGAGAGCTCACGTTGTAAGGAGATGACGTCAGGAAAATTACATTTGCTAATCATGCAATACGTGCGCCCATTCCCGCCGAGCTCCTCAACTTAAATTACAGTATAAACGCGGGGGAGACAGGAATCAATCGTCGCATGATGAACGTTGTCGAACCCCGCCAGAAGACGAAAAGCGACGGGAGATGCGCTATCCTATTGATAACATGTCAGGGAATCTAGAAAATATCGCAATGAATGACAAGGAGGATCTGGAAGAAATCTTACTCGGAACCGCAGATGTATTTCTGCCGAAAACTGAAGCTATCTGTTATTGAGAAAATGCATTCCGAGTGGGCGACCAAACGAAATTTTTCGTGCCTTCCTACCTGATCGGTTCCCGGGTTCGATTCCCGGCGGGGTCAGGGATTTTCTCTGCCTCGTGATGGCTGGGTGTTGTGTGATGTCCTTAGGTTAGTTAGGTTTAAGTAGTTCTAAGTTCTAGGGGACTGATGACCATAGATGTTAAGTCCCATGGTGCTCAGAGCCATTTGAACCTACCTGATCCCTCTGGCCTACCGCCACAAAGTTTTCTTAGGGATCAAGACGATGCTGGACAATGACATCATTTAACCAACAGTCTCCATGTAGGACAACCCCCTCACGGTAGTAGAAAAGCCCGAGGGCTTAATCCGTTGGGTGCTGAATTAATGCCAAATTAATACTATCACAGAAACAGAAACATATCGTCCCGAGATGCTGGAGAAACTCTTATGAAAGTTCTATGGCGTAACAGCATTCTCGTCCCTCGACTTGCGGTCCACTTTCTGGCAAATTACACTCCACTGAGACTGCATGAAATACACTGCATTGTTCGCCTTCGGTATATATTACCAATTCAGACGGCTACCATTCGGGTTAAACGTGTCCTCAGCTGCCTTCATTAGGGGACTCGATGGTATCTTACAGTATTCCGTGAAACAAAGAATTACCACTGAGGTAGACAGTCTCTTAATAGCATGTACGACGTGGAAAGACACAATGTTATCTTAAGGGAAATATTACACACCTGCAAGGAATGTGGCGTATCTGCCAACATCACGAAGTCATGTATTTTGTCCTTCCACGGCCATATCATAGCCACGGAAGGAATCTCACCAGGCCCGGACAAGATCGAGGCGACAGCAACATTTGCTACGCCAACAACTAAGAAACAACTCTGTGGCTTTCTCAGTGCCGCGAATTTTTACGGGAGATTCATTCACATGAAGATACTGGCAACACCTCAATTATGCCAGCTCACTGACAAGATAATGTTATTGGACTGGGACGATGTGGCAGAAGATGAATTCCCAACGCTAAAAACCGCGCTGGTTAATGAACCGATTTTGTTCCACTCCAACGTGGCTGACAAATTTTGCGTAGCAACAGACAGCTCATACTCTGGTCTGTTTGTAGTCATCTTCCAGAGATGTCAGCAAGGGGGGAACATGGTGCATAACACCATCTATTTTGGATGCCGTGTCATCAGTAAATGCGAAAGAAACTACTCGGTAACCGAATTGAAAGCTTTGGCGGTCGTGTAGCCTTCGAAAATTTTCGATTCTTCCTGTATGGAAGAAAAAAAAGAGTCTTCACCGATCACAGAGCTCCACAATAAGAGACTCACGAGATGGGCACTCCTGCTACAGGAGTACGATTTTACAATTACACGCATATCAGAAGAGGAGAACATCACGGCAGATGCACTTTCACGTTCACGTGTGGATTTGGAGAAAAGTAGAGTAAATCCGTTAGAATAATAACACTACAGCCTGCGTTATATTAAAAAAAGTGGCGTTTGAGAATTACGTCACCACGAGCCTAATGGACATTATCAGGGTACAAGACAAGGACCCAACTCTACTTGCTCAGAAGAAAAGGTTAAAGGACAGAATGGAAACTAAGCTCAGGCGGTTATACCTATAGCGAAAGGGAATCTTGTTCTTTTTCAGTAAAGGGACGTGTTTACATTCCAGATGAGCTCGTCAAGAAAGTCATTTGACACATCCGCCTTAGCTACGCAAATTTTGGAACTAGGAAATGCTACCTGCAAATTACGCATACTGTGCCACTTTGAAGATATGGGCAGACGAGATCGGAAGGTTTTGGCGGTGTGTATAGCCTGTCAGAAATCAAAGCGTAATATGGTGACAATGCAGGCACCTCTTCATCCGATAATTCTAATTAAACTAAAACACCTCGCTACAACCGATTTAATGCGCCCTCCTGAGGGCACAGGTAGAGGATATAGTTACATCGTGGTAGTAGTGGAGCTGATGTCCAAGCATATCACCTTAACCCCCTGAAAAGGTCAACAACACAAATAGTGTGCAGAGCCTTAAGCAAAGATTTCCTAACTCAGGCAGGTCACTTAGGTAGGATTATCTCCTACAATGGATCCCAGTTCTCGTCAGAGAGATGGAAAGCTTTGTTAAGAAAACACGGGATTATTCCGATATACGCCTCCATACGGCATCCCCCATCATCACTGTCAAAAAGGATAATGAAATGCCTTGGAACCTCTTTGCCGCATATGGTGCGTGAAATGACACGCCACGTGGGATGTTTTCCTACGCGACTTTCAGGACGTGATGAACGAGTTGCCACGTGGAGTCACGAAGATAGCACCAGTGCCTGTTCTCAAGAACAGGCAACCCAGAGATCCAATGCGTTAAGTCGTTGACTTCTCCTCGAGATCCCAGAGTGCAACACATGCAAATTGTTAACCTGGAACTCAAAAGGCTACGTGAGGCAGGTGTGAAACGGAAAGATATCTGGGATAGTAACGCACGTGTAAGAGAATCTTGAGTTGGTGGAAAGGTATTGGTCAAACGTTTCCGACTGTCTAACAAGCAGAAACAGCTGTGCCACAAATTTCACCCAGTCTACAGTGGACATGTCTGAATCCGCAGGATCATTCACATGGACACACTAGAACGCGAAACCAAGAATCAAGGATCAAGGATATCTCTTAGCATTCACCATACCTTCCATGTACAATCATTTATAGAGTAGGTTTATATAGTAGTTCAGTTAGATTAGAAGCAATTTGTACATAGATCTTCAGTGGATCAGTAAATTATAGGTGATATTGTGTAGCGCGGTCTAGATTAGTCGTTTACTGAATTTTTGTAATTGATTTATTCCGAATCGTTATTTATTAGCTTATGGTACGACTCCTTGAGGAACATGATCAAATGAGCAATGCGGTTGTTACATCATATTAATGGTTTACTGCCTGCTTGTAAAATCGAAGTCTGAATTGAATAGAAATTCGTTGTAAGTGATAGCTCTTCGTTTTAACTCACACTTTCCTGTGGCGTGATAGCTTCTGCACGTTGACTGAACTGAGCTCAGAGTCCAACCTGCATTTACCTCTCTGACAAATGGCCATTATGTTTCTGGCCCACACTGTCTTTGTCCATTGTCATGCTTCATGGAGTACAAGAATGTTAGTCAAGAAACGACCGCATTACGAACATCAAATTTCAGCTGTATAGTTCTCGTAGTAGTGTCTTCCATAATATCACAAGGCCTGCAAAAGTATTTCTGTCCGTTTTCTGCGGTATGTTATGCACCACCCAAGAGGAGGTGTGCGTTGCTCCTCGCTGGCGCATGTTTGTCTTGTTTTTCTGGTGTGTTATGAGTGGTATTAGCTGCACACACATTAGCGCGTGGAGACGCTATATCTGCTGGGATTCTGTTCCATCACCAATCACGCGATGAAGGCTTTCTCGAGGTCTTTGTAATTTTGCTTCTGCCACGAGAGCGCCGTAAGCAAAATACCATGAGGCAGGTGCACGTACAGTCCGAGTCACGGTAATGTGGCGTAACTCAGGTTCAGGAAAAGGAAGGCAGGCATTGGTCAGACTGAGGGCCGACCTACGTTGCAGGACTAATTTATCTTTTTGTATTTGGTTAAAGTGGTAGGTCAACAAAAGGAAACTGGGAAAGTTTTTGTAACATGTAAAGCAACAAGTAAGCAGGAACTAATGACTTTGCAAGTTTCAGATGTGCGAATGCAGGAGCAGGTGTCATGAGACAGAGTGTCTATGCAGTCGATTTGGAACATGTTTTCAGACCACTGCAGCGTTGGGTGACAACGCCGCCGGAAGTAACAAGAACAGGAGGAGTATACGCAGCGTAGACTTTAATCTAAGAGTAGAAAGGGCTTAGAGGTAGGGTTGACAGGTGTTGGGTAAAGAAAACAAGTTAATACTAAGTATTGTGGGGAAAAAGCATTTTGGGTGAAGATGCCAGCCCATCATAAGGGTAATGCTTGACAGGAAATGGTACTAACACAACTCTCACACACAGACCACAGACACTTCAAACCATATATTTAAGACAAGAATAAATGTTTAGGATGTCATGGTTAGTCAATACAATAACCCATACTTCTTCATTTCATTCAAGTAATTATGTGCACTCATAATGTATTTATTCAAAGAGCTTATTTTTGGGTTGTTGTTATATTCATAAGCAACTATGTATGTAGGTCGTTGTAAAACATTGGCACTGAAACATACTACGAGGAATGTGCACTTTGGGAGCTGTCAGACCCATTATCGACACATCCCGTGGAGCGTTGCGAGGCAACACCCTGCGGCCGGTGATAACGACCATGAGGCAGCTCAAAGGAGATCGCCTGTGGTGGGAAGTCCAGTTGCATGGAGGGCTGGTTGTCAGCACTGAAAAAAAAAATGGCTCTGAGCACTATGGGACTCAACATCGTAGGTCATAAGTCCCCTAGAACTTAGAACTACTTAAACCTAACTAACCTAAGGACATCACACACACCCATGCCCGAGGCAGTATTCGAACCTGCGACCGTAGCAGTCCCGCGGTTCCGGACTGCAGCGCCAGAACCGCTAGACCACCGCGGCCGGCTATGTCAGCACTGAATGAATGCTGAGGCAACTGGGGGTCTGCCTGCCGCCTTCGTAGGCCAGCGGAAGTGAAAATGGAAGGGGAGCTGCATCACACCCCGTGACTGCCATAAACAAGGTAGCCCTCGATGGCCGTGAATGGACGCAGCCCACCAGACATGGGTGGCCTGCCATTGGTGCCACATCACTTCCTTGACAGCCTGGCAGACAGGCCTGGCGTAAAGTGAATGACGGCTGACAGCAGCCACACACCAAGCAGCTGCGAATGGGACCACTGGACTAGAGTTTCATTCCTGATGTCACAGCATGCCTTCAAAGGACCTATGGACAAGCCAGCACCACAACAAGTCCCAGAGGGATTACCCTGGAGTGCATACCCCCTCTACAGATGCTAGAACCAAGTGGGAACTCTACGGATGAGTTGCTCCTGCAGTCATGTACTATGTCACAAACGGGCACCTGCGACGGTGGAAACATCACAATTTACCCACTGGTATATTGTGAGAGAGGAAATCCTCACTAGAAGACGGGTTGCACACCAAATGCACCACTATCTCACCATGTAATACAAGAGAAGACAGCCGTCTTTTAGCTACTGGATCCAGAGATGAGACGGTGGCAGATATGTCACTACCTGAGTTGCAGATGTTGGGTGACAGGCAACCACACTGTTGTCTCATTCCCTCTCACCGGATTACATATCTGTCACTCCCGACAGCACGCCAGACTTTCAATTGCTGCCACGGTCGAGACGATGCCAGCAGCCCATCTGCCTTACTGATGCTGCCATGGTCCAGATGGGGGACCATAACCATCCGCTTCTGTTCCTACATCAAGCAACCCTCACTCTCGCTACGCCTCGATGCTTCAGCCAGATCAGGGACCATTTTTGTGTGTGTTTAGTGCTATATTCTGTTTGTGTGGCTTTGTAAATGTAAACTGTCTCCCTAGGGACCCTTGTGGAGTGAGCGACTGGGTGATTCATGATTCACATTTTCATGTAATCCTGTATGTTTCCTCGTGAAACTGATTTTATACATTTATATAACAGTATTTTAAACATAGCTGCGATACAGCAACGGTTCCACGTCAAAAGATTAAAAAACAGCCGACCAGTTGCAAAGGATAAAGTAATCTTTACCTAGGTTTCAATAGATATAAATCTATCTTCTTCAGAAGACGGCCTGGGGACAATGAACATCATAATTTATATCCAAGGTAAGATACATGAGTCAAGAATAAAGTATAACATATATTAGGAAAATCTTGTATTACAACATGTGAGAAGGATGGCTGATACTTACAATATTACAGTAACATGGAGTGAAGTATCTTAGTCATTTTTGCAAACATTTACATAACTCAGTTGATCCAAATAAAACATAGCCCTGAGTACAGGGTTTGTCAAACATATAGAAATTAAGAACATAGTAGTTGAAGAGCGCATGGGCGACTGAGTAAAATCGGCCAGCGTAGTAGCACTGCGGCCAGGGCAGGTGGCGCTCAGGTCGCAAACTATTTGCCGATTGGCGTACTGAAGTAACATGTGAGGTATCAATATAAATGCATCCTTAGATAGAGTTACAAAAATAAATAAAATCATTTACCACTCCCGTTGTGACATACTGGGAGTTATAGGCGCAATCACGTAGAACATTCATCAAAAACAGGACAGGTGGCGCTTCCGCCATGAGTAATATGTAGTGGCATATACAGCCAGAATATAACGGTTATATTACCATAATAGTGAAACACATAGGATGTATATAAGTAACAAATTTTAGAAAATCGTAATGGCTCTTAAGTCATAATTATGAAACCTGGGCTATAATCCAGTTAATACATATGTTAGAATGAAAAAATTATTACATGAAGGCCCGTATATTGGCAGCCATACATCGTGAGAAAAATATATTACATAACAGGCAGTGAGCTAAAAGATAAGAAAGTGCATTATAGCTTCCTGAGGAAATGGAGTACTGAGGTTACTAGCATTTATGTTATATATTAAACAGTACGGGTTTGAAGCCTTCGAAAAATTGTCTACAGGCAAGGTTCAGCTGATCATTAAGTATATTGCCGTCTTTGAGCTCAAGATGTTTGAAAATAAATAGCTCTTCCCACAGATCTAGTCTCCGTCCTTTGACTTGTCTGTGTAGGATAACCGTGTCTTCTAACTGTTTTGGCGTATGGCCGGCTATCAAGAGGTGTTCAGCAAAAGTAGAGTTGCGAAAATTTATTCCTTTTTTACCTAATAGATGCTCTTTATATCGTGTTTTCACAGCTCTGCCTGTTTGACCAATGTAATATGAGGGGCAGTTATTACAGGTTAGTTTGTAAATACCTGAATTAGAAAACCAATCCCTGGCAATCTCTACTGACTGTACAAGATTTCTTTTTAAACTGTTGTTTGTAGAGAAAGAGACGTTACAATTATATTTTTTATTTAGAAGACGTTTGATCCTATACGATATGTTACCCAAGAAGGGGATGGAAATAAATTTTTTAGTTTCTATGGTGTCTGTGGGGAGGTTATTTCTCAAAGTCGAGCAATTTTGGGAAATTTTCTTATTAAGCAGGTAATCGATCATATTCTGGTTGTACCCATTATTGACCGCAATAGCTTTGATGACATTCAATTCCTTTTTTTGGGCCGCTGGTGATAAAGGAGTGGTTACCATTCGATGAATGGCGGAATGAAAAAATGCCAGTTTATGAGCTTTTGGATGAGTTGAGTCAGCAGGAATAATATTATCTGAATATGTTTCTTTGCGAAAGATATTGAAATGGAAGGTATTATCTTGTATAGAAATTGTTAAATCTAGAAAATTTAGTTCGCGTTTATCATTTTGAAGTTCTTTAGTGAAGGAAATTTTTTCATGTAAACCGTTGAAAGTGTTAAAGAGAAGCTCTAAATCATAATCTGTGCCATCAAAAGCAATGAAAATATCATCAACATAACGTGCATAATAGCGGATTTTTTGGCGTAATTCTGAACTAGAATTGAAGAATTTTGTTTCCAGGGCGTTGATGAAAATCTCTGCTAGAATACCGGCAAGTGGGCTACCCATTGCTAAACCATCTGGCTGTACATACATTTTCCCTTTAAATGTGAAATAATTGTATTTTAAAACGACCTTAAGCAAATTAATGCGTTCCGCAATCTGTGTTTCACTTAATTTTTTATGCTTGAGAAGATTCTCTTTTACAAGGTCTATAGTTTCATTGACCGGTATATTTGTGTAAAGGCTGACGATATCAAAGGACACCAGTCTAGTGTCAGGTGTACAAAGTATAGACTGAATGTTATTAATTAATTCCTTACTGTTTTTTATGGAAAAGTTATTTTCAAATGTGAAAGCATCTTTAATTTTAAAATGGAGGCGTCTAGCGAGCGTATGATGTGGACTACCTATACCATTCACTATAGGGCGGATAGGGTGATTTCGTTTATGCAGTTTAAACTGGCTTCTGAGCACGGGTGGTTTTGGGTTCATGTTTATAAGCTCTTTCTTTTAAATAAGTTTCTTAATGTTCTTAATTTCTATATGTTTGACAAACCCTGTACTCAGGGCTATGTTTTATTTGGATCAACTGAGTTATGTAAATGTTTGCAAAAATGACTAAGATACTTCACTCCATGTTACTGTAATATTGTAAGTATCAGCCATCCTTCTCACATGTTGTAATACAAGATTTTCCTAATATATGTTATACTTTATTCTTGACTCATGTATCTTACCTTAGATATAAATTATGATGTTCATTGTCCCCAGGCCGTCTTCTGAAGAAGATAGATTTATATCTATTGAAACCTAGGTAAAGATTACTTTATCCTTTGCAACTGGTTGGCTGTTTTTTAATCTTTTGATTTATATAACAGGTTTAGTGTAGAGAATTTTTCAAGCATTTCTGTTCATTTCTGTTGATTTGGATTTAAGAGAGTGATTTTCAAATGTCTTGTCGGTAGAAGGAACAATATTATACTGCCCTAGGAAATAAGCACAACAGCTGACACATGTTACTCACTTGTTTATATTTGGATAAAGAGTGTGTTTCTTAAGTTACAATTATTGTTTGTTTGTGTATTATTGATGACTGAAACCTGGTGTATGACAGAGCAGGGTTAAAATCACTGAGGCAGATAAAAATGCAAAATCCACGGAACTGTAATATGATTAGCGACATTATTCGTCTTTGACCTCAGAGGTTGTGCGAGTGAGTAAAAATACTGCTGCAAAGCCTGTTTAATCGCTAAGTAACTGTCTCTTTGAAGGCTGTGCTGTAGCAACGACCCTGGGGTCCACGTGAATCATGCTATTCTGTAGCATGTAAATTGTTAATACATGTGGAGACTTTATGGTGGCTCTCCACCAACTAGTATTTTCTGGGGCCATTTAACAACAAATCTTGCAGTGGACATTTGAGGCTAGGGAGCCATGTACAGCCATTAGGGAATAGAACATCTCTAAGCACCTACTAGGGACAGATTACTGGTTCGAAGCATTACTCGCATAAGCGTGTAGGCAATGCGTTCTGCCAAATAGGCGTGTCCGCAGCTCGTGGTCGTGTGGTAGCGTTCTCGCTTCCCGCGCCCGGGTTCCCGGGTTCGATTCCCGGCGGGGTCAGAGATTTTCTCTGCCTCGTGATGACTGGGTGTTGTGTGATGTCCTTAGGTTAGTTAGGTTTAAGTAGTTCTAAGTTCTAGGGGACTGATGACCATAGATGTTAAGTCCCATAGTGCTCAGAGCCATTTGAACCAAATAGGCGGAAAAACTGCCTACCTGGATCTGCCTGTTAGGCTCCTCTAGCCACAGCAGGGGCAGGGGCATGAGAGAAATCTAGGTCGCCTGGCCATTGCATTTCGACAGCCCTGTAAATGCCCTTTGTGAACATGGATGGTTGTAATAAAAATTCACTAGTTTCCATGTTCAATGTGGATCATATGCTATCGAGCGAGCCGTCAGGTGGTGTCATCCCTCTGTCCGCATAGCTTTTTTGGGAGACAAAACAACTTCTCTCAGTTTAGCTGAGGCAATTGGTCAGAGACGCAGTAATGTTCAGGCCAACCACATAATGATCTCCATGACAAATGTGTTGTTCACTTTAGGGCTATATGGAAACTTATAACAATCTGCCTGAAATGGCTGTGTGAAAAATAAGCAAGTTAGGAATACCATATCTTCTCCTCTCTGCATAGAAATTTTCTAGTCAGGGATTGGCTGCTTTTCCTGAAGAGAGTAGAATATTGTTAACTTTGATTAGGATTACCTAATGGGTAGACTAGAGGAGTTACAGGAGGGACATGGAGCTCATTAAGTCTTGTGATTAGCAAAAACCCTTGTTGGGGCAGTTACTGGAGTGCTTTTGTGGTGTTTACTAAAGTTCGGTGGATAATGAGGAGGGGAGACTCTTGGACTTCTGATTCAGACTCTGGTTGTAGATGGTCTTCTGATTCAGGCTCTGGTCTAGAGGGAATTCTGGTCTTGAGTGGTTTACATTTGGGACACTTGTCCTGAGCGTGACTTCATACTAGCATTGGTCTTAACTGGGGAGCCTGTGGCGAGGAATGAGCTGCACTGACAGTTTAGACCTGAGTCATCTTGGACTACTCGTTGTGTTTAGGGCAATCTTGTTGGTGACAACTCTGCCACCCTGACATTCGATCTCCTTGTGTACATTGCCATATAAGTGGAGTAAAATTGGTTCCTGGTATCACTGGCGAACATGAGAGTCGCACGCCGGTATCTGCTGAGATTTCAGCATTGCATTAGAGAATAATTGCGATCCGCCTATCAGATCACCAGCCACAACATTCCATATTTCACGCCTGCGATGACGAATTACAGATGCCGCAAATCACTGCCCTGCATACGCTTGAACCAAGACCGTCATCTGAGACAGCGCTCCACATCTAGGAAGGGGTACAATATTGCTGCTCTGTCTTATTAGGGCGAACAGTATCCCAGTCTCACCAATTGTTCTCAGCTGCACCAACGTAGTATAACTACTGCGTAGAATAAATCCGTCGGAGCGTTAGATAATTTCAGATTGTGTTATCCATGATTGGAGCCTGAGTAAATAGATTAATGAGACAGTCCTTAGTCTTTGCCAACCAGGTGGCACCCAGTGGAGTGTTAAGTATTTTTTACATCTATGTGGGTTGCCAACAGTTGAGGATTTATTTGTGATCACACTTAACATGTATTGACTTATTGTTTGTTCTATTTTATAATCAAATTATCTTGTGCCATAACTTTTATAGAAGTTCAGTCCTATGTTGCTGTATCAACCACCAACCAACAATTGGCTATAATAACGACAGAGCCACCATTTAATATGTACAAGGTGTAACTAGATGAATGACGAATACTAACTTCTCTTAACGAAGGTTTATTCAGCACCCACACATACAAGAGCGCGGAGCGAACTGCCTCCGGCCCGAACACATACAGTATATATACAGTTACAGAACATTCCAGTACAATGATTTTTGACATTTGTGGATACTTCTAGAATGTACTCAAACCGAATATAGAAATTAAAATTTTAAATTTCAAGTGAGTTTTGAACTCGCGACCCACATAACCACTACACCACTGTACTACTCAGATTCTTTCTCGACAATATTATTTGAGCTTCATTTAGATTCTGATAAACGTGACACTGTAATGCTGGCTAACAACAGTAAACACAGTCAAACGGCAAAAATCAATTCAGCAGATTCATGGACCAGGTAGTCAAGTGGAAGGCTTACTAGTTAAAGTGATTGCTGTCAGGACGTAAACTCATAGTCGCCTGTAGTCTTCCCCATCATACCGGAAATCCAATGCCGTCTTGCAGCATTACCTTGTCGAACAACTCGTTCGACACCTGAGGTGTGCGTAAGTGTTTTAGATTGCCTGGGATCAAATGTATGTGACATTTTAGGCATGATTAATAAAGATACAGGGATGAATTAATAAGGATGGGACGATTCTCATTCAGAGGAAAGTTTTTTTTTCCTCACGCCTAAGAAAACACTGGTCACTAGGATAATACAAGCAAATCTAACACAAAATTTAAGTGGGGATAGGGAGAGTGAAGACAACATTAGTCTAATTGTATCATATACAGTGGCATTTAACCCTCTATTGCCCAAATTATTATTTCCTGTAGAAAAAAATATTTATATGCACAGAATGTTAGAGAATAATGTATTTAACACATATCAGGTGAATTTTTGTTTTTGAAAAAAATTATTTTTTAAAAATAGTTCTGTGACTCTGAGGTCACAGTGGGCAGTTACATTGTTTGTGTATAAAGCAGCCATATTGTAACATTCAAGTCACACTGGTCAAGAAAGAAATAACGATCCTAATGCGAAATATAACGATAAAATTTGACGTGACTTCAGAGTCACGGTGGGCAGTAGAGGGTTAAGCGTTCGGTGTTCCCACTCTCCATCTGAAATAGCTAAGAGTAGAAATCCTAACATGTTGTACAAAACTAAGTACTCTTTGCTATGGCCTCCACAGTGGTGTTTAGAATGAGTAGACTTAGATGCAGAAAATGTTAAGTGTCAGGAATAGTGATAATATCTCAAGTGAAAACGAAGTTTGTACAATTATGACTGCTACTATGGCATAGGTACATTAGTATAATACGCAATATCATTACCAACCTGATCTCGAGTGACCTATCGTTATGACGTAGGAGATGAGACAATACTTTCAGTTCTTAAACTACCATCCACTCGGCTGTCATTGGACATTTCCAGTCATCTTTGACGAAGCTGTTGTAATTTAAACCTTTAATAAATAACATTTTGCTAATCACTTTAATTATCTAGTCAGGTATATTACTGAACTGTTCTGAGATAGATAATATTCATAAATGTCCACAAAGATAGACGCAACAGCTGTACAGCTCATGACAAATTTCTGTACTACATACCTGGACCGTAACTCTACCACGTAGCAGCAGGTTGCAAGACAGTCGAAAACATAGTGCACAGCAGCTTAACTTGGCTGCTCGTAGTAACGTGTGACTGCGATATAGTAAGTAGAAACTTCATAAATACAAACCCGCCCGGCTAGCCATGCGGTCTAACGCGCTGCTTCCCGAGCGGGAAGGCGTGCCGGTCCCCAGCGCGAATCCGCCCGGCGGATTAGTGTCGAGGTCAAGTGTGCCGGCCAGTCTGTGGATGGTTTTTAAGACGGTTTCCCATCTACCTCGGCGAATGCGGGCTGGTTCCCCTTATTCTGCCTCAGTTACACTGTGTCGGCGATTGCTGCGCAAACACACTCCACATATGCGTACACCATAATTACTCTACTACGCAAACATTTAGGGTTACACTCGTCTGGTATGAGAAGTACCCGCGGGGTCCGCTGGGGGCCGAACTCCACAATAACCCTAGGTTCGGTGTGAGGTGGCGGTGGGGTGGGTGGACTGCAGTGGCCTGTTGTGGGGTTCTGAAACACTGAGGGCTATAGTGAGACGAAGCCTCTCTTTCGTTTCTAGGTCCCCTGTTTAATACTCAGTAAACACATCAATACAAACTAATCTATGACTTGAGGTGCCATGTATATTTCATATCAGACTAGTTTCCTACTTGAAGTCCTCCAGTACTGAAAGCGACAATTTTGGGACAAATATTTAAGAAGTTCAGATTTGAGACGTGATGTTGCTACACCTCTCACATTCATTATATTAATATAACTCATTATAATCTTGGCGAACAGTTGTGATCGTGAAGTTACTTGCTGTTCTTCACGGGCCATAGTAGACATTACCCTGGGCACTGGTATGTGCGGACACATCGTCTGGCGCAGCAGAATAGCGGAACACATGCTCGTCTCGCAACAGAATAACAGTGGCGAATACTGACCGGCCACGCAACGTCGAACGTAAAGCAAAAGTAAACAGTCACCCTATGGGCCAAAAGGTGGGAATGAATCGCGTTTTTGACACCAGTGTACATGAGCGGGGAGATGGAAGTTGTCAGATCCCGGTTCTGAGGACTATATACGGGTGCGGGTAGGGAAGGAGGTTACTGCATCCCGTTTATGACGACAGTGTAGGCGAGGTCTAGCGCTCATAACCTAGGTGAGCGTCCAGGGCTGACGTTAAGTGACAGAAATGGATATTAGTGTAGGGTATACACGGGGTGTGTCTTGGGTAGGAAGTAACAGATGTATTCCAGTCTAGGAGATCGAACAAATAGGGTGAGTGGGAAACTTGAGGGGATGCGTCTCATGTTAAGTTTTGTTGGCGACTGGTCATGGAGCGCGGAGACAGAGGCTCTGACTCCAGATGTCGACTTCTTTTCTACTCGCTGTCTGGATGACAAGAAAGAGAAGTTACTGTGTTCTGTCCTGCGGAGCCTTCCAGCATCAATACAAGGCAATTGGCAAAATCGATGACGAGAATTGGTTCAAAGGGCTCTGAGAACTATGGGACTCAACTGCTGAGGTCATTAGTCCCCTAGAACTTAGAACTAGTTAAACCTTACTAACCTAAGGACATCACAAACATCCATGCCCGAGGCAGGATTCGAACCTGCGACCGTAGCGGTCTTGCGGTTCCAGACTGCAGCGCCTTTAACCGCACGACCACTTCGGCCGGCGATGACGAGAATTCACTACCAACTTCGATAGAGGGCTGAAAGCGTCTCTTGCCGGAAGCTTTAATCGGACAGAAAGGCAGGAAGTATGTGTCATGTTTTCACAGCCAAATTTCTTTGGGAGAAAATTTGTAAGGATTTGATTGGAACCTCTGAAATAAATCTTTTAAATCAAATCACTAAAATATTTCCTGATTGGCTGCCACCATATACAATATACAAGACCCACTAGAACAATGATAGAAATTGAATGTGAACTAATGCCGGTCTCCCCTACAGTGTCTTGACATTTTCACTGTTACTCCCAATATTACACTTCAAATAACCTTATGTTTGTCAGTTTAATTAAATAATAAAAAGGGAGATGCAAAGAGCACCACAGGTGGCTACAGAGTGGAGGGCTGAGCGAGGTAAAGATACAAGGGCAGCGGCATTCATAGTCGTATGACAGTTTTTTAATGTCTAAGTTAAATAACATTTCTGCTAGAATTTATTGTAAGGTCAGGACCATTAACTTCGAGCGGTTAAGTTTATGAAAGCATTAAATGGTCTACAAGCCTTCAAATTCCCATTGATTACTGAGCTGCAGTACAAACATTAAAGTATTACGTAAGTCAGTCCTGCTCGCTCATCATGACGACAAAGATCATAACCAAAGAGTCGCACACCCACAGAAGTTCTAAATTGTAACCAAACAGTTAACTCAGTTTGTAATAATCTTGCACTCAGAATAGCTTTAGTAATAATGATTATGATTATTACTCAGATGGTAAATTTAAATAACTGAAAATTTTCGAATTACATTCTGTTTCAGTAACTGACTCTGACAGCAATAAAGATTCCATGAACAAACAGGGTTAATGGTAAGACAAGATAATCTCATTTAAAGCAGTAAATAATCACGCAGGAGCACAAATGCTAAATAACTCCATTATTAGAAACCAGATTATAATTTTCAGTTCAAAAATAAGTAAACATGAGAGCGATAAAATGGTGATAACAGCAAATCAGTAAATCTCATTTTATTCGGCAATAATTAATCATAAAAAAATTTTGGGCATTCAACCAAGAAAACATTTTGAAACATGAACTCCAAGTAATTAATCCTCGGCGATCAGCCAATTATACAACTAGGCATTACAATGATCAAGCACTTCGACAGCAAGATGGGGCGCCATCAGTGCCTAACGGAGGGAAAGACCAGACACATGCAGAGGTACATCTGCACTTTGTGATCAAAAGTATTCGGAGACCAGACTGAAAATGACTTACAAGTCCGTGGTGCCCTCCATCGGTAATGCTGGAATTCAATACGGTGTTGGGACACCCTGAGCCTTGATGGCTGCTTCCACTCTTGCAGGCATACGTTCAATCAGGTGCTGGACGGTTTCTTGGGGAATGGCAGCCCATTCTTCACAGAGTGCTGCACTGAGGAGAGGTATCGATGCCGGTCGCTGAGGCCTGGCACAAAGTCGGCGTTCCAAACATCCGAAAGGTGTTCTATACGATTACGTTCCGGACTTTGTGCAGGCCAGTCCATCACAGGGATGTTATTGTCATGTGATCATTCCACCACAGGCCGTGCATTATGAACAGGTGATCGATCGTCATGAAAGATGCATTCGCCACCCCTGAATTGCTCTTCAACACTGGGAAGCAAGAAAGTGCTTAAGACATCAATGTAGGCCTGTGCTGTGATAGTGCCACACAAAACAATAAGGGGTGCAAGCCCCCTCCGTGAAAAGCACGACCACATCATAAAACCACCCCCTACAAATTTTACTGTTGGCACTACACACGCTGGCAGATGACGTTCACCTGGAATTCCCCATACCCACACCCCGCCATCATCGCCATATTGTGTACTGTGATTCGTCATTCCCTACAACGTTTTTCCACAGTTCAATCGTTCAATGTTTATTCTCCTTACATCAAGCGAGGCGTCGTTTGGCATTTACTGGCGCTATGTGTTGCTTATGAGCAGTCACTCGACTATGAAATCAAAGTTTTCTCACCTCCCACCTAACTGTCATAGTACTTGCAGAGGATTCTGATGCTGTTTGGACTTCCTGAGTGGTGGTCTGGATAGATTTCGGCCTGTTACACATTGCGACTCTCCTCAACTGTCGGCGGTCTCTGTCAGTCAACAGACGAGGTCAGCCTGTACGCTTTATCGCTGTATATGACCTTTCACGTTTCCATTTCACTATCACATCGGGAACGGGGGACCTAGGGATGTTTATGAGTGTGCAAATCTCGCGTACAAACGTATGACACAACAAGTGACACCAAATAAAAAAAAAAATGGTTCAAATGGCTCTGAGCACTATGGGACTTATCATCTTAGATCATCAGTCCCCTAGAACTTAGAACTACTTAAACCTAACTAACCTAAGGACATCACACACATCCATGCCCGAAGCAGGATTCGAACCTGCGAGCGTAGCAATCCAGCGGTTCCGGACTGCAGCGCCTAGAACCGCACGGCCACCGTGGCCGGCGACACCAAATCACCTGACGACATTAGAAGTCCGTGAGTTCCGCGGAGCGCCTCATTCTGCTCTCTCACGATGTCTAATGACTACTGAGGTCGCTGATATGTAGTACCTGGCAGTGTGGCAGCACAATGCACGTAATATGGAAAACGTATGTTTTTGAGGGTGTCCGGATACTTTTGATCACATAGTGTACAACACACTAAGGTGGTGCATGAACGACCAGTGTTGGCCAGGATGCCATAGCAAATTACACAGATACAATCCCCTGTAAGAACAAGTTATCACATGGGCTGTTTTAAGATACAGAGCGGAAATCAACAGGCCTGGGAATGGATCACACACAGGAGACAGTGACAGCGGCCGCACTGCAACGGAGCACAACATAAGTAGCTAGTCTTCTAGACGGTAACGTGAGAAGCGAGAAAAATTATCAGAACACACACGACAGACTGATCCACATTAACTGCAAACAGAGCGGTCCACCTAAACGACACAACGGCTGGCCAGCTAACAGTTGTATGCAGCTATTCTTGGTCGAAATAAACTTGGCGCCAACTCCTAGTAACTTATTCGAATATTAATTAACTGAAAAAAATACTATGGCACTTGATTTAAAGATATTACGTAAGTAAATATAATTTGCCCTTGCATAGCATGATTGACTTAATTAGTGGAAAATCCTCCAAACTGACGCAGGTCAGCTACATACCTGTATTTGCTACAGTTAACTGTCACTGGGCCTTTTACAGGAATTGAAAGATATTTAAACCTCGCTCTTGCTTCACCACGCAATCGTAAGTTAAATATAGATTACGTACAAGGTACTGTCAAGAAAACATATAGTCAAATTAGGTTAAACTGAAACGGCTAACAAGGCACCAGATATTCATCCTAAAGGCCTACAGTTCCATTGCCAGAACACTTCCGCTATTGTGCAAAGAAATCCACAGTGTTACGCTAAACAAAACTCAGTCAACTACAATCCTCAACATAGCATTCTTACCTGCACTCAATTGACATAACCAAAGTCCAGGAATTCCGGGGGAACCTAAAGTAATTACTCCTAGCAGATAATTCTAACCATCTCGCTGAAAACACAGGATCGGACCATGCATGCTCCTCGTGTGGCCGGGTCCACTGAAGAAACACCGAAGAGGTGCTTGCGTTACAGCCTTCCGTTGCTGAGCAGCGAGGAAGGTAAACGTCTGGGGGCACCTGGAAGAGGGCGAGCTTTCTTCTTGACCGGTGTCCGTTTCCAACTTACCCCTCCGGCTACAAGCCACCTCTCTTCTGCGTGAAAAGGCAGGAAGATGAAGCTGCTGGTCCAACAAAACCTGTAATGGAGATATAGCACGAAGCTGAACCAGTACATCAATGGTGAACCACATGGCTCATACTCCCCCACACAACGAAAGGGGCCCCGTTTCAATGATCAGTTGTGGAAGGAAGCAACCTCCCTCCACCCACCTTTTCACATGCAATACATGTACTCTAGCGATCTTCCCCATCCAAATATTGTGGACCAACAAACTGACTGGATTGAGGACCTTTAAAGTTTCTCAGAAACTGCAAAGTGCGGGGACAACTTATTTGAGATAGCCCTCTTACCCTGAACCCACCAGCAAAATTATGAACAAAACGTTATCTCCAGTCTCAACTTTACAGGTTATAACCGCATGTCTCTTTCTGGTGTGCGAGTCATATTTCTACGTGCATGTTTCCAATTTTCCGTAATAGCTGTGCTGGCGTAAGATGTCACCTGCACACCAGTCGGCAAAGATTAAGTGCAAAGATCGCTTATTATACACTGGATCAAGAACGTATATCACGAGAGAGGCCGGAGAGACACCACCAATCAACACGACGCCAACGGCCTCTCGACAGCAATTATTTAGGCCGCCGCCACTGACCGGAGGGAATCCACTCACTCAATCGCTCAGCCTCACTGAGTCATCCAGTCTGACGTTTGTCAGGTTACTCGCGGGGCAGGTTTAGTTCGTGACAGGCTATGACAGCACATAGTGACCAGATTAGTAACTATAGCGGGACTAGTTTAGCTCAAACGGAATTTTATTTTACATCAGTTTGCAAGAGGACTATTACTGATGCGCTTATACCACAACACATGCACTGTATTCAAATTAAGTACAGCTTCCAATTCATGTAAATAAAGAACCGTATTAATCCTCGTGTGCATCTGTTACGTAGAAAGAGAATGCCGGCCACCCATAAACAACATCCTCTCCCTTGCTTCCTTGCGGTGCAAGACTCTATAGCGACGAACGAGGATAATTCATTGGCGATCAAAGTTAATCAACATAGCCGAAAATTCTGCTTGCTTAAGTTGTGTTTTAGCTTGCAGAGGTGCTCGTGTGAAGTACTTACATTTGCTTCTTTGTTTCTGTATTCTTGCACGTATTCCAGGAGGGTAGCCGCAGAACTAATGAAATTTCCCTTTTCAGAGGCTTTGCCTTCTATTTGATATAACGTATCTGTGTAAACCACGAATTCCCCCGCCCTCTCCACCCCCTACCACCGTGGCTCAGACACAAACGGTCAATGTGACAGATGTAAAACAAGTTCTTCAGTTTCAGAACCGACAAATCGCTACCTTACTGACGAAGGTACAACAAATACTGGCTGCACGAGCGGCGTCGGCCGCACAACCACAACCGACCAGCCAACCAGCCCAACAAGTGCCGCCGACCAGTATACCAACGTTCCGGCAACTGAAGGAAACAGAGGAGGACTGGATTAAATACCTGACTCAGTTGCAAATACATTGTAAAATTCATCATGTTCAAGATACAGTCAAGTTTCAATACTTCCTTTCGATTGCGGAGTCTCCAGTGTTCAGGTTAATACAAAAACTATTCCCAACCGAGTCTCCCGAGGAACACGTTTATGACCAAGTGATCGCTGCGTTAACTCAGTACTATGACCAGCAAGTGCAAGTAGCTGCAGCTAGATATCAGTTCTTTCGCTTGCAGAAAAAGCTGTTTAAATTAAATAATAAAAAGGGCAACTCAAGGAGCAGCACGGGTCGCTGTGGAGTGGATGGCAAAGCACCAGTGACAGCGGCCGCATGACAACAAAGCATAACACAGATGACATGGCCCTTACGTTGGACACGTGAATGTGCGAGAAGCCAGAAACGCTATCAGAGGCACATGACAGAACGATACTTCTCAACTGTAAACAGAGTGGTCCACCTGAACGATACAATGGTCGGCCAACTAAGGGTTGGATGCAACCAGCCCTTTTCGAAAAGAAGTTGGCATCAACTACTAGTAAAAAGAAAAGAAAATGATTAATTTTTGGTCTAGCCAGTCACATGGTGATTTCCTTCGTTTTCATCGTACAAAACACTTGAAAATGTCGAAGGGCTGAAACCTAGATCGTGTAATAATGCGTGTCATACAGTCAAATGACGATTACATCTTTGCATACGAGTAACTCATTCAGATGATATTAAATAACAGGATAAATACTTTGGCACTTGATTTGAAGGTATTACATAAGTTAATGTAATTTACCCTTGTATGTCATGATTGAATTAATCAGTGATAAATGCTCTAAACCAACATAGGCCAATGAGATATTTACTTCAGTCAACTGTCACATGGACTTTTAAAGGAATTGACTGACATTTAAAAATCACTCTTGCTTCACCGTATAATCATAAGTTCATCTACATCTACATGGATACCCTGCAAATAACGTTTAAGTACATGGCCGACGGTTCATCGAACCACTTTTACAATAATCCTCTATTATCCCATTTTCGAACACCGCACGGAAAAAAACGAACACCTATATCTTTCCGTGCGAGCTCTGAATTCCCTTATTTTATCACTTTGATCGTTTCTACCTATGCAGATCAGCGTGAAAAAAATATTGACGCATTCGGAGGAGAAAGTTGGTGATTGAAATTTCGTGAGAAGATTCCGCCGCCACGGAAAAGCCTGTGTTTTAATTGTGTCCATCCCAAACCCTGTATAATGTCCGCGACACTCTCTTCCCTATTTCGCGGTAATAGGAAACGTACTGCTCTTCTTTGGACTATATCGATGTACTTCGTTAATCCTACCTGGTAAGGATCCCAGATCGCGCAGCAGCTCTACAAAAGAGGACGGACAAGCGTAGTGTAGTCAGCCTCTTGAGGAGATCTGTTACATTTTCTGTGTGGCCTGCCAATAAAATGCAGTCTTTGATTCGCCTTCCCCACAACAGTTTCTATGTGTTCCTCCCAATTTAAGTTGTTCGTAATTGTAATTCCTAGGCATTTAGTGGAATTTACTGCCTTTCGATTAGACTGATTTACCGTATAACCGAAGTTTAACGGATTCCTTTAAGCACTCATATGGATGCTCAAATGTTCAAATGTGTGTGAAATCTTATAGGACTTAACTGTTAAGGTCATCAGTCCCTAAGCTTACACACTACTTAACTTAAATTAGCCTAAGGACAAACACACACACCCATGCCCGAGGGAGTGCTCGAACCTCCGCCGGGACCAGCCGCACAGTCAATGACTGCAGCGCCCCAGACCGCTCGGCTAATCCCGCGCGGCACTCATATGGATGACTTTACACTTTGATTTAGGATCAATTGCTAATTTTCGCACCATTTAGATATCTTTTCTAAATCGTTTTGCAATTTGTTTTGATCTTCCGATGAATTTACTAGACGATAAACGATAGCATCATTTGCAAACAACTTACGAAGGCTGCTCAGATTTTCACCTAAATATAGTTAACAGCAGAGGGCCTATAACACTACCTCGGGGAAAGCTAGAAATCACTTCTGTTTTACTCAATGACTTTCCGTCAATTATTACGGACAGTGACCTCTGTGACAGGAAATCACGAATCCAGTCACATAACTGCCATAAGTAAGCAGGTTAACTACATGCCGATTGTATGGTACAGTGGCAAAGGCCTCTTGGAAATCAAGAAGTACGGAACCAATCTGAAATCAGTTTCGGTTATTTACAAGGCTCTGTCAAGAAAATATATAATCAATTTAGGCACAACTAGAACGGTCAACAAGGCACTAGATATTCATACTAACGAGCCACAATTCCATCACGAGACTTCCGCTATCGGAGAAGGTAAACATCCGGCGGTATGTATATATGAAGATGGCATCTGGTCTTTCGAACATGTCCGAAAGAACAGATACCATCTTCATATATATAGTTAGTCGCGGAAGTGGCGTCAAATCCTAAGACTTGCACAACACCGTCACCAAGGTGTAGTGGCTGTGATACTGAATCAACGATCAACTTGAACGGATGTCTTGTGACGCAACGAACTATATCGAACAAAATGGAAAAAAAGGTGGATAGCGTGTCTGCCATGTAAGAAGGAGATCCCGGGTTCGAGTCACTGTCGGAGCACACATTTTAAACTGTCCCCGTTGACTTATATGAACGCCTGTATGAAGCTAAGGGTATTCATTTCACTGTAATTTCATCCGGTGGTACTTGGAAGAAGGCTACACCAACGTACAAAATAATCTACTGTGTTACGGTGAGCGATATGCCGGCAGACCTACCAAAACACCCAAAAGAGAAAGCATGAAACCGAACTGGTACATCGCGGGCGAGCCACAGCTCGTGATCTTCTTGTATCAGTTGTTTGTAAGAAAAAGTTACATAAAGACAGCAGAATGCAAGTTACGGGAAACCTGAATCAAAGATTTGACAGTGTTTGTATTAGGGCCTACACTACCTGGGTAATCTAGTGCAAACCATACGCATTCTTCTTTTTACACTTAGGCAGTCTTCTCTTTGCTTGTCCTCTTAGGTTAACCTGATTTTCAATCTTAACACGAATAATGTCAGCTGCATCAATTCTCATGTTATAATGTCCTTCAATATAGAGAGTGTGAAAGCTCCTGGATCAAATCCTAGCCTCTGTAGAGTCCATAATCGGCCAAGATTAACATATCGATGATACAGTCAGATGCGGACCTGGATGGGTGTTGTTCCTGGTGAAGAATCCCCTATATCATGACAGCGGACAGATTTTTGCCTACAGATAGGTGTGATGCTCATTGCTCACTTGGTCTTTCTCCGACAGGGATAAGTTAACATGAAGTAAACGTTTTACTGAATGTAATTATTACTTAAGGTTGTGCATCACGGAGAGACTTACTATTGAAATTTCGGGACAGCACTTTTCAGGGGGAGTCAGACAACATATTACTTCCCCTCACATACATCTCGCGTATTCCCCATGAGGAGAAAATTCAAGAAATTAGAGCCAATACAGAGGCTTACCGACAATCATTCATCCCACGCAATATTCGCGAGTGGAATAGGGTTGGAGGGATCAGATAGTGGTACCGAAAGTACCCTCCACCACACACCAGTAGGTGGGTTGCGGAGTATGATCTGGATGTAGATGGTAACCCTGGAAATGAAAGATTTAACTATTATGTAAAACTTTGTAGTCCTCATGCAGGTACCTTCGTAACTGTCTGCTTCACATCTCCTGTGGAGCAAGCTACGTTAACTGTATTTTTCTCACTGGCCACGGTCAGCCGTCTTCAGGCTGCTGCCTCCGAGTGTAGCGGCAGTGGGGAGTCTGATGCGTCGTATGGTACACCCCAGGTGTTACATGCTTCACCCACGGTCCATATAGTTGAGACATCTTCGCGGGTACCTGGCGCGGTTGGGCCACCCTCTCCCCAAGGGGAGTGGCGGGTTCAACGGCATTCGCGTCGCACAGGCGGAGGGTCAATGTGGAGGCTGGCCGTGTGGAATCGCCCGCTCTGCCTGTGAGTGGACATATGGCCGCTCCTTTAGCAGGGTCCCAGCAGGCACACGGGGGGAGGGGTTTATTAGTGATTGGGAGCTCCAATGTTAGGTGGGTGATGGAGCCCCTTAGGGAAATAGCAGTAAGGTCGGGGAAGAAGGCCGGTGTTCACCCTCCCTGCTTGCCAGGGAGGGGGGGGGGTCTTATCCGAGATGTGGAGGAGGCCCTGCCGGCGGCGGTAGAGAGCACTGGGTGCAGCTGACTGCAGATAGTTGCTCACGTCGGCACCAGTGACTCCTGCAGTCGGGATTCAGAGGTCAACCTCAGTTCATACAGGCGGTTGGCGGAGTTGGTGAAGGCGGAAAGCCTCGCTCGTGGGGTGGAATCTGAGCTAACTATTTGTAGTGTCGTTCCCAGAACCGGTCGCGGTCCTCTGCTATGGAGCCGAGTGGAAGGCTTAAATCAGAGGTCAGACGATTCTGCAGAGATCTGGGGTACAAATTTCTCGACCTCCGCTATAGGGTGGAGATATGTAGGGTCCCCCTGAATAGATCAGACGTGCGCTACACTCAAAGAGCGGCTACAAGGGTAGCGGAGTATTTGTGGAGTGCACATGTGGGTTTTTTAGGTTAGAGAATTCCCTCCCTAGACTCTGTTAAATGCAGAGGAGAGAGCAGATAGGTGGAAAGAATACATTGAAAGTGTGGCGTCACCGCTAGACACCACACTTGCTAGGTGGTAACTTAAATCGGCCGCGGTCCTGTAGTACATGTCGGACCCGCGTGTCGCCACTGTGTACTCGCAAACCTAGCGCCACCACATGGCAGGTCACAAGACACGGACTAGACCTCGCCCCAGTTGTACGGACGACATAGCTTGCGACCAGACGTACCAAGTCTTCCTCTCATTTGCCGAGAGACAGATCGAATAGCCTTCAGCTTAGTCCCTAGCTACTACCTAGCAAGGCGCCAATTGTATCAGTGCCTATAGCTTACTAATATTCAAGAGAGATGTATTCCAACAAGAGAATTAAAGATAAGTATTAAAACGCTACGTACTTTTCTTCTTATTCATTAATAAGTCTCATGTTCCAGAACTTCAAGCCCGTCTGCGTTAGTTTAGCGTGCACATAGCCACTTCATTGTGTCTAGACTGTAGGAACTAGACACAACATTATTTGGCGACGAGCAAAAGAGTTTGTATTAATTCGCTTGTGTCATGGCTTCGCCACAATCTCCAGATGTACTGTCCGAATTTTTTCGCTTGCAGAATCAGCAGACGCAGGCGTTACTGGAAGCCCTTGGACAGCTCGTCCAGGGTCAACGTGCGCTGCAAAACGATGCGGCGGCCGCCGCTTCTTCGCTACCGCTGCCACAAAACGCTGTTGCACCTCCCTTTCGGCCATACGTGGCGGCCGAAGAGACCTGGCACGAGTGGTCTCGCCAGTTCAACTTTCATCTCGCAGCCTACAGAATTCAAGGTAACGAGCGGCAGCCGTTTTTGCTTTCTTGTGTCGGTGTGTCTACCTACCGTGTGATTGTGAAATTGTTTCCCCGACGCGACGTAGCAACTCTGTCCTACGAAGAAATTTTGTCTGCTTTAGATGCCTATTTCAAAGAAACAGTAAATGTAGTTGCAAAAAGGTATACGTTCTTTCGTACAAAACGTACGGCCGGTCAGACTAATAGGGAGTGGGTAGCAACTTTGCAAGGACTTACTAGGGAGTGTGCCTTTGAATGTGACTGTGGCCTCCCTTATTCAGATACTATGGTGCGTGATGCAATAGCACAGAACGTGTCTGATGTTCGCATACGGGAACATATTTTGAAACTAGTCAATCCCTCCCTTCAACAAGTGATAGACATATTGGATAGGCAAGACACACTTGACTTTGCTCAGGACTCATTTGAAACTTCGCCAGCAGTGTGTCACATTCACCGGCCCGCCGGGCCCGCTGCACGGGACGCTAAGCGGCCCTCTGGCCCATCGCAGCAGCGGCAGCCTACCTTGCAAACACGTGCGCCGCGTAAGCAAGCAACTGCAGTGAAATCATGCCCGCGGTGTGCAACTAGACATTCGCGTGAAAATTGCCCGTCACGCCAAGCTATTTGCTTTTACTGTCAAAAGAAAGGACATGTTCAAAGTGTTTGCCAGAAAAAGCTTAGATCAGACAATCACACAAATTCCAGGCCTTTTGCTTCGCGCCGGAATCGAACCCAGGACAATCGGGCTCGTGGACCTTCGCCCATGGACATTCATGTAGTTCATTCCCACCCGTCCAGTGACACTTTAGCTAACAGTGACTGTGTTCGTCCCACCAAAAGTGTGCGTCGACGTCGCCGGAAATCCCGTAAAGTCGCAAGTGCTTCTGTACCTGTATCAGTTCCCATTGCACGTGACAGTCGCTCTTGTCGTCAACAGGACAATAAACTTTTTGTGGACTTAGACTTTGCAGGCACAGTGATCCCATTCCAGCTCGATACCGGAGCTGCAGTTTCATTGCTCAATCACGACACATAAAAACAACTGGGCAAACCGCCATTGCGTGCCGCAAATGTTAAGTTAACTAGTTACTCAGGACAGCAGATCCCTGTGTTAGGACAGTGCAGCCTTCTTGCAACATACAAGGGACAAACAAAACTTGTATCATTTTACGTTCTTCGTTCTACTTCTGCAGTGAACTTGTTTGGCTTAGATTTGTTTCAATTGTTTAATATGTCTATAGTAAATCAGGTCCTATCAGTGAATCAGACTGTGCCTTCCGCCAGTGTTTCTAGTCTTTGTGAAGAATTTGCAGACATTTTTGCACCGGGCCTTGGTTGCGCTAAGAACTATGCAGCACATTTGGAACTGAAAGACAACGCGCAACCGAAATTTTTCAGAGCGCGCAATGTTCCCCACGCATTGCGTGATGAGGTCGCAAGAACATTAGCCGATTTAGAATCTCAAGGTGTAATTGCCCGTGTGCAGGCTTCTCTCTGGGCCTCACCCTTAGTGATTTTGCCGAAACCTTCCGGAAAACTGAGACTTTGTGTGGACTTCAAGGCCACTGTGAATCCACAACTAGTGACTGCTACTTTTCCTTTGCCCCGCCCGGAAGATCTTTTTGACAAACTGTGCCCGGGAAAATATTTTTCCAAATTGGACCTAGCAGATGCGTACTTGCAAATACCTGTGGACGAAGAATCCCAGCGCGTCTTGGTGGTAAACACGCATCTTGGCTTGTATCGCTTCAAAAGACTGCCATTCGGGTGTGCATCCGCCCCTGCTTTGTTTCAGCAATATTTACAAACTGTGTGTGCGTCGGTCCCTACTGCTGCGAACTATCTGGACGATATTGTGATCTCAGGAAAGACAGAAGCCGAACATTTGCAAAATCTCCGAACATTATTTCAGGTCTTGCGTCAGAATGGTCTTCGCTTGAGGAAGGACAAATGTGTGTTTTTTGCTCGGGACTTACCCTACCTGGGGCATGTCATAAATGCCCAAGGTATACATCCGAGTCCAGAGCACCTCCGTGCCATACAGGACTTACCTGCTCCGCAGAACTTAAAACAGCTACGGAGTGTGCTGGGTAAAATTAATTATTATGCTAAGTTTGTGCGCAATGCTTCTTCCATTTCAGCTCCGCTTCATCGCTTACGCCGTAAGGGTGTTCCGTTCGTCTGGACGACGGAATGCGAACGCGCCTTTCGCCAGTTGAAATCGGCGTTACTTTCACATACTTGCCTTACGCCATTCGATCCCCGAAAACCCCTTTTGTTGATGGTAGATGCATCGGATTTCGGGATCGGTGCTGTGCTTGCGCACAAGGATGGCTCGCATGATCGCCCTATTGCCTTTGCGTCAAAATTGCTCTCATCTGCGCAAAGAAATTATTCCCAAATAGAGAAAGAAGCTTTAGCTCTCGTGTTTGCTGTTACCAAGTTCCATGACTTCTTGTATGGTTGTCACTTTACCATCATCACAGACCACAAACCGTTGACATCGCTTTTTCATCCGAACAAGCCTGTACCTCCACGTACAGCGCAGAAATTCATTCGCTGGTCGCTTTTTCTCTCGCAGTACCGCTACGATATCTTGTATCGGTCCACTGCTAAGCACGGAAACGCTGATGCGTTGTCCCGTTTGCCTATTGCTGAGGATAAAGCATTCGATTCTTCCGAACTTGCTTGCATGTTCATTGATTCGGAAGCCGATGACGTGGTCGCTTCGTTTCCGATTGATTTTCGTCGTGTAGCTACTGCCACAGCTGCTGACCCTGTCCTTGCTACTGTTTTGCGTTTTGTTGCTACGCAATGGCCCTTGTCAAAGTCACGGATCGAAGATCCTTTGGTTCGCCGTTTTTTTGCTCACAAGGAGAGACTTTTTGTACGACGTGGTGTTTTGTTGTTGCGTTCTGATAATGATCAGTCCAGAGTCGTGGTCCCACGTTCGTTACAGTCCTCTGTCTTAAAGCTTCTCCACCAAGGACATTGGGGTATAGTGCGTACGAAACAACTTGCTCGTCAGCACTGTACGTGGTTCGGAATCGATGCTGCGATTACGAATATGTGCTCCTCTTGCGTGGCGTGTGCCGAACAACAATCCGCACCGCCGCGGAAATTCTTTGCATGGCCGAAAGCCACTTCCCCTTGGCAACGCTTGCACATCGATTTTGCTGGTCCATTCTGGAATGCTCGATGGTTGGTTGTGGTCGATGCTTTCAGTAATTTTCCTTTTGTTGTCCGGATGTCTTCCACGACGTCTTCTGCCACAATCCAAGCCTTGTCTGCCATCTTTTGCATTGAAGGTCTTCCGCAGACTATTGTTTCCGACAATGGCCCACAATTCATGTCCGCAGAATTTCAGTAATTCTGCAACGCCAATGGTATTCACCATCTGACATCCGCGCCGTTTTCGCCTCAGTCAAACGGTGCCGCTGAACGATTGGTCCGGACTTTCAAGTCCCAGATGTTGAAATTGAAAGAGTCGCATTCTCGGGAGGACGCTTTGTTGCTCTTTTTGTCTTCGTATCGCTCTCAGCCCCGCGATGGTCGCTCGCCGGCTGAATTGCTCCATGGTCGTCCTCATCGCACCCTGATGTCTTCGCTGCATCCGCCGCATCAGGTTCCTGTGCAGCGGCAGACTTCTGCTTTTGCTCCTGGCGACGTTGTCTATTATCGCACCTATCGCGGTTCACGGCGTTGGCTCACAGGGCGCATTCTTCGCTGCCTCGGCCGCGCGATGTATTTGGTTTTGGGGGCCTCTGGTGAGGTGCGTCGGCATCTCAATCAGCTGCGCCTCTGTCGTCGCCTGGGTTCTGCCGCTCCCCGTCTGCTTTCAGCGACGGAGCCGTCAGGTCAGCGCCCTGGGGACCAATCTACTGGCTCGCCTCATCCCCAGGTGTTACCGACGCTGCCTTCCATTTTGCCTCATGGCGTCGCGCCGCCGCCGCAGCCGCCGCCGGCGCCGCCCGCAGTGGACGCTTCGCTGCGGCCGCCTGGCGCCTCCCTGGGTCACGCGCCGCCGCTCGCTTCCCGTGACCAGCCGTCCTCCGCCATGGACCTCTTGCCCGATCCGGACCAGATGTCGTCTTCGCCCGTCGGGTGCTCCGACCACATGGAGGTCGACCCTTCGGCCCCTCCTGTCTCATTACGTGCGCATACACCTCATGTTGACGTGCACCCTGGACTAGGTTTGCAGGCGTTTCCTAGCTCCCCTCGGACCGAATGGCCGGGTGTGGGTGGCACGGCCTCGCCTGTTGTTAGGCTCCCCACCTCATCGCATACGTCAACATGGGGTCCTCCCCACGGCGGGCGGAAGCCTTATCTCACGACCGTTCGCCGATTTGCGGGGGAGGAATGTGGCGTCACCGCTAGACACCACACTTGCTAGGTGGTAACTTAAATCGGCCGCGGTCCTGTAGTACATGTCGGACCCGCGTGTCGCCACTGTGTACTCGCAAACCTAGCGCCACCACATGGCAGGTCACAAGACACGGACTAGACCTCACCCCAGTTGTACGGACGACATAGCTTGCGACCAGACGTACCAAGTCTTCCTCTCATTTGCCGAGAGACAGATCGAATAGCCTTCAGCTTAGTCCCTAGCTACTACCTAGCAAGGCGCCAATTGTATCAGTGCCTATAGCTTACTAATATTCAAGAGAGATGTATTCCAACAAGAGAATTAAAGATAAGTATTAAAACGCTACGTACTTTTCTTCTTATTCATTAATAAGTCTCATGTTCCAGAACTTCAAGCCCGTCTGCGTTAGTTTAGCGTGCACATAGCCACTTCATTGTGTCTAGACTGTAGGAACTAGACACAACAGAAAGCCTCTATGAGGGTGAAGATTTGTCTGATGTGATAGAAGAAGAAACAGGAGTCGATTTAGAAGAGATAGGGGATCCAGTATTAGAATCGGAATTTAAAAGAGCTTTGGAGGACTTACGGTCAAATAAGGCAGAAAGGATAGATAACATTCCATCAGAATTTCTAAAATCGTTGGGGGAAGTGGCAACAAAACGACTATTCACGTTGGTGTGTAGAATATACACTCCTGGAAATGGAAAAAAGAACACATTGACACCGGTGTGTCAGACCCACCATACTTGCTTCGGACACTGCGAGAGGGCTGTACAAGCAATGATCACATGCACGGCACAGCGGACACACCAGGAACCGCAGTGTTGGCCGTCGAATGGCGCTAGCTGCGCAGCATTTGTGCACCGCCGCCGTCAGTGTCAGCCAGTTTGCCGTGGCATACGGAGCTCCATCGCAGTCTTTAACACTGGTAGCATGCCGCGACAGCGTGGACGTGAACCGTATGTGCAGTTGACGGACTTTGAGCGAGGGCGTATAGTGGGCATGCGGGAGGCCGGGTGGACGTACCGCCGAATTGCCCAACACCTGGGGCGTGAGGTCTCCACAGTACATCGATGTTGTCGCCAGTGGTCGGCGGAAGGTGCACGTGCCCGTCGACCTGGGACCGGACCGCAGCGACGCACGGATGCACGCCAAGACCGTAGGATCCTACGCAGTGCCGTAGGGGACCGCACCGCCACTTCCCAGCAAATTAGGGACACTGTTGCTCCTGGGGTATCGGCGAGGACCATTCGCAACCGTCTCCATGAAGCTGGGCTACGGTCCCGCACACCGTTAGGCCGTCTTCCGCTCACGCCCCAACATCGTGCAGCCCGCCTCCAGTGGTGTCGCGACAGGCGTGAATGGAGGGACGAATGGAGACGTGTCGTCTTCAGCGATGAGAGTCGCTTCTGCCTTGGTGCCAATGATGGTCGTATGCGTGTTTGGCGCCGTGCAGGTGAGCGCCACAATCAGGACTGCATACGACCGAGGCACACAGGGCCAACACCCGACATCATGGTGTGGGGAGCGATCTCCTACACTGGCCGTACACCACTGGTGATCGTCGAGGGGACACTGAATAGTGCACGGTACATCCAAACCGTCATCGAACCCATCGTTCTACCATTCGTAGACCGGCAAGGGAACTTGCTGTTCCAACAGGACAATGCACGTCCGCATGTATCCCGTGCCACCCAACGTGCTCTAGAAGGTGTAAGTCACCTACCCTGGCCAGCAAGATCTCCGGATCTGTCCCCCATTGAGCATGTTTGGGACTGGATGAAGCGTCGTCTCACGCGGTCTGCACGTCCAGCACGAACGCTGGTCCAACTGAGGCGCCAGGTGGAAATGGCATGGCAAGCCGTTCCACAGGACTACATCCAGCATCTCTACGATCGTCTCCATGGGAGAATAGCAGCCTGCATTGCTGCGAAAGGTGGATATACACTGTACTAGTGCCGACATTGTGCATGCTCTGTTGCCTGTGTCTATGTGCCTGTGGTTCTGTCAGTGTGATCATGTGATGTATCTGACCCCAGGAATGTGTCAATAAAGTTTCCCCTTCCTGGGACAATGAATTCACGGTGTTCTTATTTCATTTTCCAGGAGTGTATGAATCTGGCGACATACCATCTGACTTTCGGAAAAGCATCATCCACACAATTCCGAAGACGGCAAGAGCTGACAAGTGCGAGAATTATCGCACAATCAGTTTAACAGCTCATGCGTCGGAGCTGCTTACAAGAATAATATACAGAAGAATGGAAAAGAAAATTGAGAATGCGCTAGGTGACGATCAGTTTGGCTTTATGAAAAGTAAATGGACGAGAGAGGAAATTCTGACGTTACGGCTAATAATGGAAGCAAGGCTAAAGAAAAATCAAGACACTTTCATAGAATTTGTCGACCTGGAAAAAGCGTTCGACAATATAAAATGGTGCAAGCTGTTCGAGATTCTGAAAAAAGTAGGGGTAAGCTATAGGGAGAGACGGGTCATATACAATATGTACAACAACCAAGAGGGAATAATAAGAGTGGACGATCAAGAACGAAGTGCTCGTATTAAGAAGGGTGTAAGACAAGGCTGTAGCCTTTCGCCCCTACTCTTCAATCTGTACATCGAGGAAGCAATGATGGAAATAAAAGAAAGGTTCAGGAGTGGAATTAAAATACAAGGTGAAAGGATATCAATGATACGATTCGCTGATGACATTGCTATCCTGAGTGAAAGTGAAGAAGAATTAAATGATCTGCTGAACGGAATGAACAGTCTAATGAGTACACAGTATGGTTTGAGAGTAAATCGGAGAAAGACGAAGGTAATGAGAAGTAGTAGAAATGAGAACAGCGAGAAACTTAACATCAGGATTGATGGTCACGAAGTCAATGAAGTTAAGGAATTCTGCTACCTAGGCAGTAAAATAACCAATGACGGACGGAGCAAGGAGGACATCAAAAGCAGACTCGCTATGGCAAAAAAGGCATTTCTGGCCAAGAGAAGTCTACTAATAGCAAATACCGGCCTTAGTTTGAGGAAGAAATTTCTGAGGATGTACGTCTGGAGTACAGCATTGTATGGTAGTGAAACATGGACTGTGGGAAAACCGGAACAGAAGAGAATCGAAGCATTTGAGATGTAGTGCTATAGACGAATGATGAAAATTAGGTGGACTGATAAGGTAAGGAATGAGGAGGTTCTACGCAGAATCGGAGAGGAAAGGAATATGTGGAAAACACTGATAAGGAGAAGGGACAGGATGATAGGACATCTGCTAAGACATGAGGGAATGACTTCCATGGTACTAGAGGGAGCTGTAGAGGGCAAAAACTGTAGAGGAAGCCAGAGATTGGAATACGTCAAGCAAATAATTGAGGACGTAGGTTGCAAAGTGCTACTCTGAGATGAAGAGGTTAGCACAGGAAAGGAATTAGTGGCGGGCCGCATCAAACCAGTCAGTAGACTGATGACCAAAAAAAAAAAAAGAAAAAAAAAGGCTTGACAAGAGGCCTCCTGAGACGCGACAAGGTAGCAGTAGGCAAAACGCAACAGGGAATGACAATATTATTGTGGTAATTGTAAACTGCAGAAACATCTATAGGAAGGACCCAGAACTGCTATCATTAATAAAATGTCACAATGCCCACATAGTACTAGGGACGGAAAGTTGACTGAAACCAGATGTAAACAGTAATGAAATTTGAACTCAGTTTGGAATGTATACCGCAGAGACAGGCTGGACAGTGAAGGGGGAGGCGAGTTTATAGCGATAAAAAGTGCAATAGTATCGAAGGAAATTGACGGAGATCCGAAATGTGAAATAATTTGGGTCAAGGTCACGGCTAAAGCAGGCTCAGACATGGTAATTTGATGTCTCTATAGGCCCCCGGGCTCAGCAGCTGTTGTGGCAGAACACCTGGAGGAAAATTTAGAAAATATTTCCAGTAGATTTCCCGACCATGTTCTAGTTTTGGGTGGAGATTTCAATTTACCAGATATAGACTGGGAGACTCATACGTATGGAACGGGTGGCAGGGACGAAGAATATAGTGAAATTTTTTAAAGTGCATTATATGAAAACTCCCCCCCCCCCTGAACCATGGACCTTGCCGTTGGTGGGGAGGCTTGCGTGCCTCAGCCATACAGATGGCCGTACCGTAGGTGCAACCACAACGGAGGGGTATCTGTTGAGAGGCCAGACAAACATGTGGTTCCTGAAGAGGGGCAGCAGCCTTTTCAGTAGTTGCAGGGGCAACAGTCTGGATGATTGACTGATCTGGCCTTGTAACACTAACCAAAATGGCCTCGTTGTTCTGGTACTAAGAACGACTGAAAGCAAGGGGAAACTACAGCCGTAATTTTTCCCGAGGACATGCAGCTTAACTGTATGATTAGATGATGATGGCGTCCTCTTGGGTAAAATATTCCGGAGGTAAAATAGTCCCCCATTCGGATCTCCGGGCGGGGACTACTCAAGAGGACGTCGTTATCAGGAGAAAGAAAACTGGCGCTCTACGGATCGGAGCGTGGAATGTAGGATCCCTTAATCGGGCAGGTAGGTTAGAAAATTTGAAAAGGGAAATGGATAGGTTAACGTTAGATATAGTGGGAATTAGTGAAGTTCGGTGGCAGGAGGAACAAGACTATTGGTCAGGTGATTACAGGGTAATAAATACAAAATCAAATAGGGGTGATGCAGGAGTAGGTTTAATAATGGATAAAAAAATAGGAGTGCGGGTTAGCTACTACAAACTGCATAGTGAACGCATTATTGTGGCCAAGATAGACACAAAGCCCATGCCTGCTACAGTAGTACAAGTTTATATGCCAACTAGCTCTGCAGATGATGAAGAAATAGATGAAATGTATGACGAGTTAAAAGAAATTATTCAGGTAGTGAAGGGAGACGAAAATTTAATAGTCATGGGTGACTGGAATTCGTCAGTAGGAAAAGGGAGAGAAGGACACATAGAAGGTGAATATGGATTGGGGGGAAGAAATGAAAGAGGAAGCCGCCTTGTAGAATTTTGCACAGAGCATAACTTAATCATAGCTAACACTTGGTTCAAGAATCATAAAAGAAGGTTGTATACCTGCAACAATCCTGGAGATACTAAAAGGTATCAGATAGATTATATAATGGTAAGACAGAGATTTAGGAACCAGGTTTTAAATTGTAAGACATTTCCTGGGGCAGATGTGGATTCTGACCACAATCTATTGGTTATGAACTGCAGATTGAAACTGAAGAAACTACAAAAAGGTGGGAATTTAAGGAGATGGGACCTGGATAAACTGAAAGAACCAGAGGTTGTACAGAGTTTCAGGGAGAGCATAAGGGAACAATTGACAGGAATGGGGGAAAGAAATACAGTAGAAGAAGACTGGGTAGCTCTGAGGGATGAAGTAGTGAAGGCAGCAGACGATCAAGTAGGTAAAAAGACGAGGGCTAATAGAAATCCTTGGGTAACAAAAGAAATATTGAATTTAATTGATGAAAGGAGAAAATATAAAAATGCAGTAAATGTAGCAGGCAAAAAGGAATACAAACGTCTCAAAAATAATATCGACAGGAAGTGCAAAATGGCTAAGCAGGGATGGCTAGAGGACAAATGTAAGGATGTAGAGGCTTGTCTCACTAGGGGTAAGATAGATACTGCCTACAGGTAAATTAAAGAGACCTTTGGAGAGAAGAGCTCAGATGGCAACCCAGTTCTAAGCAAAGAAGGGAAGGCAGAAATGTGGAAGGAATATATAGAGGGTTTATACAAGGGCGATGTACTTGAGGACAATATTATGGAAATGGAAGAGGATGTAGATGTAGACGAAATGGGAGATAAGATACTGCGTGAAGAGTTTGACAGAGCACTGAAAGACCTGAGTCGAAACAAGGCCCCGGGAGTAGACAACATTCCATTAGAACTACTGATGGCCTTGGGAGAGCCTGTCATGACAAAACTCTACCATCTGGTGAGCAAGATGTATGAGGCAATCGAAATACCCTCAGACGTCAAGAAGAATATAATAATTCCAATCCCAAAGAAAGCAGGTGTTGACAGATGTGAAAATTACCGAACTATCAGTTTAATAAGTCACAGCTGCAAAATACTAACGCGAATTCTTTACAGACGAATGGAAAAATTGGTAGAAGCGGACCTCGGGGAAGATCAGTTTGGATTCCGTAGAAATGTTGGAACACGTGAGGCAATAGTAACCTTACGACTTACCTTAGAAGAAAGATTAAAAAAAGGCAAACCTACGTTCAAAATGGTTCAAATGGCTCTGAGCACTATGGGACTCAACTGCTGAGGTCATTAGTCCCCTAGAACTTAGAACTAGTTAAACCTAACTAACCTAAGGACATCACAAACATCCATGCCCGAGGCAGGATTCGAACCTGCGACCGTTGCGGTCTTGCGGTTCCAGACTGCAGCACCTTTAACCGCACGGCCACTTCGGCCGGCGGTAAACCTACGTTTCTAGCATTTGTATACTTGGAGAAAGCTTTTGACAATGTTAACTGGAATACTCTCTTTCAAATTCTGAAGGTGGCAGGGGTAAAATACAGGGAGCGAAAGGCTATTTACAATTTGTACAGGAACCAGATGGCAGTTATAAGAGTCGAGGGGCATGAAAGGGATGCAGTGGTTGGGAAAGGAGTGAGACAGGGTTGTAGCCTCTCCTCGATGTTATTCAATCTGTACATTGAGCAAGCAGTAAAGGAAACAAAAGAAAAATTCGGAGTAGGTATTAAAATTCATGGAGAAGAAGTAAAAACTTTGAGGTTCGCCGATGACATAGTGATTCTGTCAGAGACAGCAAAGGACTTGGAAGAGCAGTTGAACGGAATGGACAGTGTATTGAAAGGAGGATATAAGATGAACATCAACAAAAGCAAAACGAGGATAATGGAATGTAGTCAAATTAAGTCGGGTGAAGCTGAGGGAATTAGATTAGGAAATGAGACACTTAAAGTAGTAAAGGAGTTTTGCTATTTATGGAGTAAAATAACTCATGATGGTCGAAGTAGAGAGGATATAAAATGTAGACTGGCAATGGCAAGGAAAGCGTTTCTCAAGAAGAGAAATTTGTTAACATCGAGTATAGATTTATGTGTCAGGAAGTCGTTTCTGAAAGTATTTGTATGGAGTGTAGCCATGTATGGAAGTGAAACATGGACGATAACTAGTTTGGACAAGAAGAGAATAGAAGCTTTCGAAATGTGGTGCTACAGAAGAATGCTGAAGATAAGGTGGGTAGATCACGTAACTAATGAGGAGGTACTGAATAGGATTGGGGAGAAGAGAAGTTTGTGGCACAACTTGACTAGAAGAAGGGATCGGTTGGTAGGACATGTTTTGAGGCATCAAGGGATCACAAATTTAGCATCAGAGGGCAGCGTGGAGGGTAAAAAAAGCTTGAACAGGATAGAGTAGCATGGAGAGCTGCATCATACCAGTCTCAGGACTGAAGACCACAACAACAATATATGAAAACTACCTTGAGCAGTTAAATAGAGAAGAGACTCGAGGCGATAACATATTAGACTTTCTGGTGACAAACAGACCCGAACTATTTGAACAGTTAACGCAGAACAGGGAATCAGCGAGCATAAAGCAGTTACAGAATCGGTGCTTCGAGCCGTAAATATAAATATTAAAAAAGGTAGGAAGATTTTTCAGATTAGCAAAAGTGACAAAAAGCAGATTTCAGAGTACTTGACGGCTCAACACGGAAATTTTATCTCAAGTACAGGTAGTGTTGAGGATCAGTGGATAAAGTTCAAAACCATCGTACAATATGACCTAGATGAGTATGTGCCAATCAAGATCCCAAGAGATGGAAAAGAGTCACCGTGATACAACAACCGAGTTAGAAAATTGCTACGGAAGCAAAGGGAACTTCACAGCAAACATAAACATAGCCAAAGCCTTGCAGACAAACAAAAATTACACGAAGCGAAATGTAGTGTGAAGAGGGCTATGCGGGAGCCGTTCAACCTATTCGAAAGTAAAGTTCTATGTACTTACTTGGCAGAAAATCGTAAGAAATTTTGGTGTTATGTCAAAGCGGTAGGTGGATCAAAACTAAGTATCCGGACACTCTGTGACCAAGATGGTACTGAAATAGAGGATGACAGACTAAAGGCCGAAATACTAAATGTCCTTTTCCAAAGCTGTTTCACAGAGGAAGACTGCACTGTAGTTCCTTCTCTACATTGTCGCACAGATGACAAAATGGTAGATATCGAAATAGATGACAGAGAGATAGAAAAACAATTAAAATCACTCAAAAGAGGAGGCCGCTGGACCTGATGGGATACCAGTTCTAATTTACACAGAGTACGCGAAGGAACTTGCCCCCCTTCTTGCAGCGGTGTACCGTAGGTCTCTAGAAGAGCGTAGCGTTCCAAAAGATTGGAAAAGGCCACAAGCCATCCCTGTTTTCAAAAAGGGACGTCGAACAGGTGTGCAGAACTGTAGACCTATATCTCCAACGTCAATCAGTTGTAGAATTTTGGAACACTTATTATGTTCGAGTATAACGACTTTTCTGGAGACTAGAAATCTACTTTGTAGGAATCAGCATTCGAAAAAGGCGATCGTATGAAACCCAGCTCACGTTATTCCTCCACGAGACTCAGAGGACCATAGACACGGTTTCCAGGGTATATGCCGTGTTTCTTGACTTCCGCAAGGGGTTTGATACAGTTCCCCACAGTCGTTCAATGAACAAAGTAAGAGCATATGGACTATCAGACCTATTGTGTCATTGGACTGAAGAGTTCCTAGATAACAGAATGTAGCATGTCATTCTCAATGGAGAGAAGTCTTCCGAAGTAAGAGAGATTTCAGGTGTGCCGCAGGGGAGTGTCGTAGGACCGTTGCTATTCACAATATGCATAAATGGCCCAGTGGATAACATCGGAAGTTCACTGAGGCTTTTTGCGGATGATGCTGTAGTATATCCAGAGGTTGTAACAATGGAAAATTATACTGAAATGCAGGAGGATCTGCAACGAATTGACGAATGGTGTAGGGAATGGCAATTGAATCTCAATGTGGACAAGTGTAATGTGCTGCGAATACATAGAAAGGAAGATCCTTTATCACTTAGCTACAATATAGCAGGTCAGCAACTGGAAGCAGTTAATTCCATAAATTATCTGGGGGTAGGCATTAGGAGTGATTTAAAATGGAATGACCATATAAAATTAATAGTCGGTAAAGCAGATGCCAGACTGAGATTAATTGGAAGGACCTTAAGGAAATGCAGTCCGAAAACAAAGGAAGTAGGTTACAGTACACTTGTTCCCCCACAACTTGAATACTGCTCACCGGTGTGGGATCAGTACCAGATACGATTGATAGAAGAGATAAAGATGATCCTACTGAGAGCAGCGCGCTTCGTTACAGGGTGATTTAATAATCGCGAAAGCGTTAAGGAGATGGTAAATAAACTCCAGTGGAATAATCTGCAAGAGAGACGCTCAGTAACTCGGTACGGACTTTTGTTGAAGTTTCGAGAACATATCTTCACAGAGGAATTAAGCAATATTTTGCTCCCTCCAACGTATATCTCGCGAAGAGACCATGATGATAAAATCAGAGAGATTAGAGCCCACACAGAGGCATACCGACAATCTTTCTTTCCACGAACAATACGAGACTGGAATAGAAGGGAGAACCGATAGGGGTACTCAAGGTACCTTCCGCCACAGACCGTCAGGCGGTTTGCGGAGTATGGATATAGATGTAGATGAAGATGTAAACGCTAACGTTCAGGTTGTCGGTCTCCTGTCAACTCTATGTTAAAAGCTTAACTGTTACGTTTAATAATTATCGGGTTGTAGACAGCTACGGTGACGTAAAAGCAGATTGTTGTGAACGTTTCATATGGTTTCACCTTAAACCTGCACGTTTTCATCTTCTCATCATTAGATGTTTCCCAGAGCCATTAATAACTTCAGCGGTAACTTTGGTCACGTTTATTTTTAAGTAGTACTTAGGTCGCCAAGTCCATCTGTATTAATTCGCAATCGTCAGTGGTTTTTTTATACCTTCCGTTCAAAGATTTTTATGAGACGATCTGAGTTCTGTTTCAGTTTTGTCTTACAGGCTTCTTCAGTTTGTATGGCTGGTTTCATCTCATAATTAAGTTTGTCCACACCATAATTCTTATCTTTCTACATTACTGGCCATTGAAATTGCTACACCACGAAGATGATGTGCTACAGACGCGAAATTTAACCGACAGGAAGAAGATGCTGTGATATGCAAGTGATTAGCTTTTCAGAACATTCACACAAGGTTGGCGCCGGTGGTGACACCAACAACGTGCTGACATGAGGAAGGTTTCCAACGGATTTCTCATACACAAACAGCCGTTGACCGGCGTTGCCTGGTGAAACGTTGTTGTGATGCCTCGTGTAAGGAGGAGAAATGCGTACCGTCACGTTTCCGACTTTGATAAAGGTCGCATCGTAGCATATCGCGATTGCGGTTTATCGTATCGCGACATTGCTGCTCGCTTTGGTCGACATCCAATGACTGTTAGCAGAATATGGAATCGGTGTGTTAAGGAGGGTAAATCGGAATGCCGCGCTGGATGCCAACGGCCTCGTATCACTAGCAGTCGAAATGACAGGCATCTTATCCGCATGGCTGTAACGGATCGTGCAGCCACGTCTCGATTCCGGAGTCAACAGATGAGGACGTTTCCAAGATAACAACCATCTGTACGAACAGTTCGACGACGTTTGCAGCAGCATGGCCTATCAGCTCGGAGACCATGGCTGCGGTTACCCTTGTCGCTGCATCACATACAGGAGCGCCTGCGATGGTGTGCTCAACGACGAACCTGGGTGCACGAATGGCAAAACATCATTTTTTCTGATAAATCCAGGTTCTGTTTACAGCATCATGATGGTCGCACCCGTGTTTGGCGACATCGCGGTGAACGCACATTGGAAGCGTGTATTCGTCATCGCCATACTGGGGTATCACCCGGCGTGATGGTATGGGGTGCCATTGGTTACACGTCTCGGTCACCTCTTGTTCACATTGACGGCAGTTTGAAAGGTGGACGTTACATTTCAGATGTGTTACGACCCGTGACTCTACCCTTAATTCGATCCCTGCGAAACCCTACATTTCAGCAGGATAATGCACGACCACATGTTGTAGGTCCTGTACGGGCCTTTCTGGATACAGAAAGTGTTCGACTGCTGCCCTGGCCAGCACATTCTCCAGATCTCTCACCAATTGAAAACGTCTGGTCAATGGTGGCCGACCAGCTGGCTCGTCACAATAGGCCAGTCACTACTCTTGATGAAGCGTGGTATCGTGTTGAAGCTGCATGGGCAGCTGTACCTGTACACGCCATCCAAGCTCTGTTTGACTCAATGCCCAGGGGTATCAAGGCCGTTATTACGGACAGAGGTGGTTGTTGTGGGCACTGATTTCTCAGGATCTATGCATCCAAATTGCGTGAAAATATAATCACATGTCAGTTCTAGTATAATATATTTGCCAATGAATACCCGTTTACCATCTGCATTTCTTCTTGGTGTAGCAATTTTAATGGCCAGTAGTGTATTAATTATGCATTTGCATTAACGTGACCACCTCTCAATAGCGCGAATAACCAACTTTTGCAGTGCGGGCCACTGCGAGACGTGCAGAAAGAGAATCAGTGAGGTTGTAGAAGGGGCCGACAGGGATGTGGAGACATGTCAGCTCCAGTGCCGTGGCTAGCTGCCTTTGGTTTCTCGCTTGAAGATCCATCACGCGATCAACCCGATCGTGGTGGTCCCACAAGTTCTCGATTGGACTTAAATCCAGAGAGTGTGGTGGTCAGGCGAGCACGATAAATTCATTCTGCCGCTCTTCGAACAAGGCACGTACACCACGAGCAGTGTGACACGTTGCGTTGTCCTGCAGGTAGATGCCATCTTGCAGAGGGGAAACCAACTGCATGTAGTGGTGAACATGGTCCCCAAGGATAGATGCATACTTGTGTTGATCCATTGTGCCTTCCATAATGACGAGACCACCTAGGGAACGCCAGGAAAACATTCACAGGCCATAATGCTTCCTCCTCCGGCGTGGTCCCTTTGCTTTCAGACGTTTCACGCCGTATACGCCAACGACCATCGGAGTGTAGAATGTGATTCATCTCAAAAGGCCACTTATCGCCACTCAGTGGACGTCCGGTTGTGGCCCTGGAGTGCAAATTCCAGCCTTCGTCGCCGATGAACAGCAGTTAGCACGGATGAATGAACTAGCGCCTGATGCGGCGACGCAACGCTGCGGTCACAGTGGCGCCAATACCGGTTGATTCCACCGACGACCGACATCGTCCGAAGACGGCCGATTTTCTCAAATCAGTGCGTCACTACGTGCGCCATCACAATGTTGCGGATCTCAACGTCCGAAATTGCAGATTTCGGACCACATTCGGTGAAAATCGAACAGTTTGTCTTCTTTGGTCATAATGGCCGACACGACAAGAAATACGGACTGTAAGAAACTGATAAGTTTAGTCAGAGGAGTAGTTTGTGGCATCCTGAGGATGAAAAATATCACAATCAGGATATAATTCGGAATCTATGGACTGATATCGCAGGTTTATTGGAAACCGCAAGTAGCTCTAATCCTTATCAGAAATGTTAAGTTTAAATTATAAACTCGAAAGACAATTTGTTCAATTGACAGGGATGTGGATCTTTGTGCGTTATAGTAGGTGGACACTAGCTATCTACTAATTATTGTTACTACTTCCTTGAGTTTTTATGTCAGTAGGCTGGTTATTCTGTTACGTGAAACGGCTTGTAAATGTGGTGTAAGTATGTGGTTTCCACTGTACCCTCCTTTAGGTGTAAGAGTATCTTACTCCAGATTTTGTGTTTTTGTTTCACACATATGCTGAATGACGGTCATTGGAGGGTAACTGACGTATGTGTGCACTACTTCAAATAATTTCAACAAAACAGATTCCAAGTGCTTGCCTAGAGGCGTGATTTGAGCCCAATTAAAAAATCCGATATTCACATGAAAGATGCAGTCCTGTCGCAGGTAAAACTAGAAGTGACACTTAGATATTTGACGTCTTCATTCTGAAATTATATTATTGGCTGTATAAATCGGAGTATCCACTACATAGGCAATATCTGATCAAATGCATCCGGGCACCTATTAGTGTACATTAATATGCGGTGTTTTCAGCCTTCGCTTTTATAACAGATGCAGACGCATTAAGGAAGCGGACAACTATCCTCATTTATGTTTTCTCTCATATGTCTAAATCGCTTAAGGCTTACGCTGCAGTGTTTCCTTCCTCATCCTTCCATAATCCCATCTTCTGCTGTCTCCAATGATCCGGATGTCGACGGGACATACGGGACGTTAAACACTAATGGTTCAAATGGCTCTGAGCACTATGGGACTCAACTGCTGTGGTTATCAGGCCCCCAGAACTTAGAACTACTTAAACCTAACTAACCTAAGGACATCACACACATCCATGCCCGAGGCAGGATTCGAACCTGCGACCGTAGCAGTCGCACGGTTCCGGACTGCGCGCCTTGAACCGCGAGACCACCGCGGCCGGCGTTAAACACTAATCTTCCTTTCTTTCTCTGATGGGGAAACCTTAAAAGAAGTGTCTCAGTATCTTTGGTGGAATAGCACCTAATTCTCCTCAAGAACCATAACCACAGAAGGTACAGATGTTAAACGATGGTGTCTGGAAGGAAGTAGACGCTATAGCTAATCCAGAAGGTGTTCCATTGGCTTCAAACAGGATATCTGGATAGCCAGTCCATTTCAGGAAAGTAGTTGCCCAGAAACCATTGCTTTACAGAAGCTGTTTCATGACGAAGTGGATTGTCATACTGATTCAAAAAATCATAACTACGGAACTTTTCTCTGCTGTGTGCAGTACACAATCCTGTAAAATGTGTTCATATCGTTCCTCATTAAGCGTTTTCGTAAATGCGACAACGAATGTTATAAAATGTGTTCAAAACGTTTCCTACTAAGCGTTTTCGTAAATGCAACAAAGGGACCACATCCTAACCACAAAAATATTCCCGTATCATAGAAGCGCCTCCTGCATACTGCACTGTAGGCGCCATCCATGGTGGCAGGTAACGCTCTTCTGCCATTCGGCAAATCTAAACCCTTCCATCAGATTTCCACAGATTATAGCGTGGCTCATCACTCAAAATCACTCGTTTTTAGCCGTCCACTGTCCAGTGGTGCCGCTTTGCAGTAACTATAGAAGTGGGTGGCTTACGAGCAGCTGTTCGACCATTGTACGCCATTCTTTATACCTCCCTATGCACAGCTGGTGTGCTGACAGCACTTTGGAAATCGCGAGTGAGTCCTTTTGCTGATTTCATGCGATTTCTTATAATCACCACCTTGAATGTTCGATGGACCCTGACCATCAGTACATGAGATCAGGCTGGTGTTCCTTTGGTTGTGGTTGTACCTTCGCGTTTCATCTTCACAGTCACATCACCAACTGTCGACTTGGGCAGCGTTAGAAGGACTGAAATGCCTTATATGGATCTGTTACCCAGGTGACAGCAAATGGCTAGTCCGCGTTCGAACTAATTGAACCTTCCTAACCGACTCATTCCGTAGTTATTGCTTCTCTACTGACAACACAGTACTCCTTGCCTCCCTTCATACTGGCTGGTCCATCTCTAGTAAAATCTAATGGCCAATTACTACTCATTAGATAGGGATATCAGGATAAGTCTGATCAGATTGTGTATTAAGAAGCAACTGAAGTATTAAGTTAAGAAAGAAACAAAGATACCAGTTCCACTAAATGGATGTGCGCTGTTTTCTCCAATTTGTTTTAAATTTCTAATGTCTACATGTATGTATACACTTGTGACACCCGCGTCCGGCCCTCCTGATTTAGGTTTTCCGTGATATCCCTAAATAGCTTCACACAAATGCCAGGATGGTTCCTTTCAAGGGACATGGCCGATTTCCTTCCTCATCCTAATTCGATGAGACCTATGACCTTGCTGTTTGGTTCCCTCCCTCACATCAACCAAACATCCAACACATGTCAAGTAGTTTTTTGTGTCCCAAAGACGGTATTTTTCAGAAATTTCTCTCTAACTTCTCACATTTTTTGAGTGCTACAAAAGTGTGTCGTCTCAAGTTTTTATGTCGCATTGTATATTTCTTGCAATTTTGTGTTCTATTGATGACAGTCAAGAGACTCATTACTTTTAACAACGAATTAACAGCCCAAAGGAATAGCAATTTTTATATTTTTTCTAATTTAGAACTTTTTACATAATTTTTCATAATTGACCACTTTTGGCAGAAAATACTTAGTGGCATTACAACAGTCCTTATATTCTGCATTTTTGTGGTGCTTGTTCGATGATTATTACCGCAGAGTACAAACCTAAATCCACATTATTTTCGTTCAGTCACGATGTCTTTTTTTACTTGTTTTCGGGATTGTACTACTCGCATCTCAAATTAGAATCACTTGTAGGAATATCTAGTCCTGATAAAACAATTATTGGAAATTCTACGTCTTCAAAGTGCTGCAAAAACGTCTACTCTATCTACTTCATGTATACAAGTGTGGACAGCTCTGGTTTCAGTCATGACTGCGGATGCAAAGTGTTTTCTGTAGTCAGTATGCCGGAGTGCTTCACTTTAGATCAGTTGACTTCGACCTTCAAGTCTCACATGTTGTCGGCAGTTTTATGAAACCAAGTCTTCAGTACGCAATAACCTGACAGACCGTGATAGGCCAGAGACAATTACATGTGTGGAACGAAATGTATTTCTTAAAAAAGAAAAGAGATTAGCATCTGTCTCGTTACTCGGACAGTTTGTGTTTCTTTAATGTGTAACCAATATCTCAGTACGACAAGAAATCTCTCGTATAGCGATCTACATTCACAGTTTAATTCCTTAGAGTTCACTGAGTCTCCTGTCGGGGACCAGACAATACAGCATCGCTACGGAGGTAATATGAGAGATATACTGAACAGGGCAAAATTCCACAATCACTTTTCCAGCAATACTGTCAAACATTAGCGATAGGTTCGTCTTTCAAGCTGATAGTGCACGAGTACATCGCGCCTACCTCATGAATATTTTCCTCTAGATGCCAGGAAGCTACCGGTTGTAATGGCCTGCGGTATCTGCTGACATAAACCCCGCTGAGCTTGCCTGGTACCAGTTGAAATTTACAACGTGCCATCGCAGAATCATAGCACATATACTGGTTGATCTGAGGAAATGCTCCGTCCAATAGTGAGACCAACTTGTGCAGTAGCGAATGTATGATCTTGTGGTGAGGGATTCTAGAATGATCAAACTACACTCCTGGAAATGGAAAAAAGAACACATTGACACCGGTGTGTCAGACCCACCATACTTGCTCCGGACACTGCGAGAGGGCTGTACAAGCAATGATCACACGCACGGCACAGCGGACACACCAGGAACCGCGGTGTTGGCCGTCGAATGGCGCTAGCTGCGCAGCATTTGTGCACCGCCGCCGTCAGTGTCAGCCAGTTTGCCGTGGCATACGGAGCTCCATCGCAGTCTTTAACACTGGTAGCATGCCGCGACAGCGTGGACGTGAACCGTATGTGCAGTTGACGGACTTTGAGCGAGGGCGTATAGTGGGCATGCGGGAGGCCGGGTGGACGTACCGCCGAATTGCTCAACACGTGGGGCGTGAGGTCTCCACAGTACATCAATGTTGTCGCCAGTGGTCGGCGGAAGGTGCACGTGCCCGTCGACCTGGGACCGGACCGCAGCGACGCACGGATGCACGCCAAGACCGTAGGATCCTACGCAGTGCCGTAGGGGACCGCACCGCCACTTCCCAGCAAATTAGGGACTCTGTTGCTCCTGGGGTATCGGCGAGGACCATTCGCAACCGTCTCCATGAAGCTGGGCTACGGTCCCGCACACCGTTAGGCCGTCTTCCGCTCACGCCCCAACATCGTGCAGCCCGCCTCCAGTGGTGTCGCGACAGGCGTGAATGGAGGGACGAATGGAGACGTGTCGTCTTCAGCGATGAGAGTCGCTTCTGCCTTGGTGCCAATGATGGTCGTATGCGTGTTTGGCGCCGTGCAGGTGAGCGCCACAATCAGGACTGCATACGACCAAGGCACACAGGGCCAACACCCGGCATCATGGTGTGGGGAGCGATCTCCTACACTGGCCGTACACCACTGATGATCGTCGAGGGGACACTGAATAGTGCACGGTACATCCAAACCGTCATCGAACCCATCGTTCTACCATTCCTAGACCGGCAAGGGAACTTGCTGTTCCAACAGGACAATGCACGTCCGCATGTATCCCGTGCCACCCAACGTGCTCTAGAAGGTGTAAGTCAACTACCCTGGCCAGCAAGATCTCCGGATCTGTCCCCCATTGAGCATGTTTGGGACTGGATGAAGCGTCGTCTCACGCGGTCTGCACGTCCAGCACGAACGCTGGTCCAACTGAGGCGCCAGGTGGAAATGGCATGGCAAGCCGTTCCACAGGACTACATCCAGCATCTCTACGATCGTCTCCATGGGAGAATAGCAGCCTGCATTGCTGCGAAAGGTGGATATACACTGTACTAGTGCCGACATTGTGCATGCTCTGTTGCCTGTGTCTATGTGCCTGTGGTTCTGTCAGTGTGATCATGTGATGTATCTGACCCCAGGAATGTGTCAATAAAGTTTCCCCTTCCTGGGACAATGAATTCACGGTGTTCTTATTTCAATTTCCAGGAGTGTATATTGCAAAGCGTGCGAAGATGTAGTTTCAAACATATTACATTTATGTCGGTTTGTTATTAGATTTTATTACACAATCAAGTCTTTTTTTTAATTTCATTAAGCTCATTCTTTCATTCTTGATGGCACTCGAATGAAATTCCTCACACATCAGTGATGCCGGTGTATCGTTAACCAAAGCGCTTAGTTCCGGACTCCATGATGGAAGGGATCCTTGAGCCAATAGCCCATATGGACTTCAGTTTCAGAAACGATGACCCTTTTTAAATTGTGCTCAGAGTTTCTCGACAGTGGGGTAACAGGTCATTGCTGATGTATGGTTGCGACCCGTTATGCTAAATGAAGTTGCCGACATTCCATCCTTGCCGGTAGGTGAAGTGTGCCAAGCCGGTGTTACGAACTTTTGCGTCCTATTAGTGATTTAGACTTCTAAAGATGATTCTTTTATGTCGTCTATTCACTGGCGTTGTTCCTTACGTCTTTAAAGATCCAGCGCCGGCCGGAGTGGCCGTGCGGTTCTAGGCGCTATGGTCTGGATCCGGGGGACCGCTCCGGTCGCAGTTTCGAATCCTGCCTTGGGCATGGAAGTGTGTGATGGCCTTAGGTTAGTTAGGTTTAACTAGTTCTAAGTTGTAGGCGACTGATGACCTCCGAAGTTAAGTCGCATAGTGTTCAGAGCCATTTTTGAAGATCCAGCACCTCTCACCCTGTCACTGAATACTGAGTTGATTTTCTCACACAAGTTTAATCGATGTTGTAAGGCAAGCTGTTTGTGAGTAATCAATGTAATGACGTGGTACCTTGTGTGATGTGAATGACTGTGTATTTTGGGGTAACCAATGCTAATATTTTCTAGAGGCAAGAGGCTCCCCGCTAGCAAAATGAACTATGCAGCATTTCTTTTCGCGCACTCGATGGTGGTACTCTTGTAATTAATGTTCTGATTGAAGCCAAGAGCAAAGCGCAAGGCATTAGTAAACGTAGTAGTGCAGTAATTTTCACCGTGCATTAAAGGACTATGTCAACTATCGTTGGTGGTTTAAAAGCACGGTTGTCGGTGTTATATGTATGTGTTTTAGCCTCGTACCTTTTAAGAATGTTATCTGCTTTGAAACTGGTTTTTCTTTCATTTGGAAAGTTTTTTTCTATTTTTAGCGCCTGTTCTGTGAAGCGACGGCCTGTTAGTACGGTGGCGCCTAGATAACGCGTAAGCTGGGCCACATAAGTCTCAGTGCGGGCCGCTTGCTGGATCGGCGTGTATTTGTTGTAACTGTATACTTCTTAAATATTTTAATGGATTCTACTAGATTGTTCATGAGATATTATTTGACATGCCAATGTTGCTCTTTCTATGGGTAATTTTTTTAATAATGCATACGAGTTTTGAACATTAAATATAAAGGTTAAGTTTTGGATGTTTAACGTTCTGCGGTTGTGTAAAAATTTAACTAAGCGATTTTGGTATTGACCCCATTAATTAACTGATCACTGCGGGTAGCTGTATCAGAAAGGATTAATTAATCAATATATGGGTTCTTATATCAGGATGCCGTTTTCTCTGAGATATATGCTGTTTCACCTCTGCGTGGTCAAGAGTACTTACTGCTAGCGTGTACGTAATGATAGCTGTGAGAAATAAAATTTGTTATTGTATTTGGTTCTATTGGCACAGTGGTTTCCATTCCCGGATCCCCATGACCTGTTATCAGTTTCAAGCAGCAGATAGGGTATCTCTATAAAAAAAAACTCACCCATGCAAATATGAAACACAACACCTCTTTCACTTGTCTCAATATAATCTTCATGTTCGTGGTCTCATATACATCAGACATTATATCTCTCTAATGCTATCGAAGAAAACAGTATCGTAATACAACCCCCCCCCCCCCCCTCGCCATCTCTCTCTCTCTGTCTGTGTGTGTGTGTTTCCTCTCTTTCTTTGTCAAAGATACACACAGGTGTATACGCACAAATATGTGAATCACAAAAGTCTCTGTCCCCCTGAAGCGGACTCACCCAATCATGAGAAATTGAGTTCTTGGCTCAGCATTGTCCTGAATTCTAGTGGAACAAAGTGAGAAGAGTAGTTTAGACTTTCACCAGTCTGTAGCAGAGTGCACAAGTCTCCCTTTCACTTGTTTCTTATTTGTGCACCATTGCATATTTTGACAACAGAAAAGTTTTTACATTGTGTTACATTTTTCGTTATTTCTGTTAGATATATTCAGGTAAGCCATTCAATATACATGTGTTTTTGATTAGTTAGCCTTAAGATGAATGTTTATCAGTAAACGGTTTCATTTAGATGTTTGGTTAAAATTTATTTGGTTAGCAGAAGGTAGGTTGTAGTTGCGTCAACCGATCTCCCTTCAGTTGCTTGAACTGGACGCCTTAATTTTAATTTTTGTAGTCTACCTGTATCAGTACACACTCTTATCCTCTTGGATTACGTTGCAGATTCAAAGAAGATAATGGGGAGGACTGATCAAAGAAAGTGGCATCTTTCTAAAATGACAAATACAGTGCAGGAAAGGAGGATGGTTTGGAAGAAGGTCAGTCAACAGTTTAATTATACAGAAACTACGTTTATGGGGTTGTCCAGCATGAAGTACAATAAACCAGAGGAAGCAGCAGAAACAAGATAGACAGACCAACACTCAGGGCTAAATATCTTGTAGAAGAACTGATATAATGTTGTCATTTTATGGAAGCTTCTTTCTTTGGGTTCATTCGTAACGACCCATGTAAAATGGCCGTACAACTGTCAGAGAGAAATAACTTTGAACACTCTTTCAAAGACGAAAATTCTGGTGAAAAGTAGGTTAGTCTTCCTTTTAATTGTCACAAAACCAAACTCCCCCATAGACCGCCTAGCGAAACTTCCTATAGAAGGGCTCTTGGATTTAGGAAAGGAACCACAGAGAAATTTTGTAACGTTCCGGAGGACGCTGGAAGATGTCGCATTATACCTGCTTTGAAACTAGGTCATACAGGGTGTTTATTTTAACTGAAGATATTGAAATATTTCTAAAACTACACATCAGGTCAAAAAAAACTATAATTCCAATTTGTTTGTCACAGAGGGGGACTTCCAATGATACCACACTCGAACCCCCACTCCACCGCATATGTGGGTGGCAAGGAGTAACTTCAATGGGAACTCCTATTTTTTATTGCAGTTTACGATTCTACAGCAAAATCTACATAGGATTTGTCTGAAGCATTTCCTTCTTTTCCCCACAGATGGCACTGTAATTAGAAGAATACAAATGGGGACACAATCGTAATTTACGACATTCTACTCAATGGCAGTTGAATATCCAGTGGCATGTGAGAACCCACCGCCACGCTGTGAGGGTAGGGCAGGCCAGTATTTCATAATTCTGATTCGAAACCCCATGCGCAACGTTGTAATCCGTAATCCTCCGACATATCAGACAAGGGACTAACCGACGCGCCACTGTGGCCGTGGCTCGAGGCGAACTTTTTCAATTAGAGTAAGTGTTCAAACGTAATACCGCCAACTTCAACACACTTAGTTATCCGCTTGCCAAATGACCATACGCAGGACAGAGCATATCTGCGGCAATATCAGCACAGGCGATTCTGATGCGGTCGAACATGTCTTCAGAGCCTGTTGGCACTTGCTGGTACACCTTAACTTTATAATAACCCCACTGAAAAAAATCCGGCGACGTCAAAGCCAGTGACCTAACGGGCCAAATTATAGTGTAACATCTGACGATCCACCGACCAGTGTAAACATGGCCCATTACCTCCCATGCTTCAGTTGCATAATGCACAGGGCAACCATCATGTTGAAACCACATACTTTGTCGAACGTCCAGGTTAACATCCTGCAGTTGTCCCGGTTGTTCATGTTCGAAAAGCATTCGATATTAGCGTCCATTCAACGAGTCGTCGATCAATTACGGACCAGTGAGTTTGTTCACCATGATGCCATACAATACACTAACCGACCGAGAACGTTGATGGTCACCTTGCCGTAACCAACGGGGGTTGTCAACACTACAGTAATGCTTGTTATGATGGTTAAAGCTGTCGTGGTTTATGATTGTAGACTCATAGAAAAATAGTACCTCTGCAAGGAACGTGAGGTTTGTTTGCATTTTTTGGTGTGCCCACTCACAAAACACTACCCGGTTATGGAAATCAGCGCCACGAAATTCTTGATGCAGTGACACATGGTATAGATGATAATTACGTCGATGCAGTAGTATTGTAAGTAGGCTGTTTAGGTTTTTTTTTATTGGTAACGCCACCTCTGTATGAAAATCACTGGCTGTGCTGTGTGCAGTCTGTGGCTGCTTTGCATTGTTGTAATACTCGCCATTGTAGTGTTAGGCAGCTGGCTGGGAACAGCGCGTAGCGTTGCGCAGTTGGAGGTGAGCCGCCAGCAGTGGTGGATGTGGGGAGAGAGATGGCGGAGTTTTGAAATTTGTCATGAACTGCTATATATATATATGATGACTATTAAGGTAAATACAACGTTTGTTCTCTATTAATATCTTTCATTTGCTAACTATCCCTATCAGTAGTTAGTGCCTTCCATAGTTTGAATCTTTTATTTAGCTGGCAGTAGTGGCGCTTGCTGTATTGCAGTAGTGGGAGTAACCAAGATTTTTGTGAGGTAAGTGATTTGTGAAAAGTACAGGTTAATGTTAGTCAGGGCCATTCTCTTGTAGAGATTATTTACAGTCAGATTGCGTTGCGCTAAAAATATTGTGTGTCAGTTTAAGCACAGTGATGTATAAATTGTTCAAAGGGGACGTTTCATAGTATGACAACACAACCTACGGAAATTTCGGACTCGCGGTGCATTTGCCGGACGCTTATCCGTATGTTGTTTTCCACTGCCGCTAGTACAGCTATTTCATGAGCTTGTCCTGTAATACGTTTGCTGCGTTTCATTCGGCAGGTCTGTAATCTGCTATCAGACATAAAGGCAGTCACAACATTTTAAAAGAACGACAGCAAACGGGTTTTATCTGGAAAACGCTCGGCATACAAGGCAACAGTAGCCTCAACATTTCTCCTACATTCTTCGTAAATCACAATCATTTCAGTTTTTATTGTGAAGTTGCAACATTCATCGTACACTTGCACTGCTGTTCTCCAAATGATAGGTAGATATGTAGGCAATAAACATTGCGCAAGTATTGTAACATTTAGAGCCGCTATCTGTTCTACGTCTGGACGATAGGTGAGCTCCGGTGGCGGGATACTATTGTGATATGTCGTAGTTCGCTACGCGGTCACGGTGGCACGCCGAATAGTCCCTTGTTCGACATGTCAGAGGAATACAACATTATGAATGGGGTATCCAATTAGAAGTTATGAAATACTGGACTGTCCTATCCTTGTGACATGAAGGTGGGGTCCCACTTGTCACTGGATATTTAATGGTCATTGACTAGCATGTTGCTAATTACGAATGTGTACCCATTTCTATTCCTCCTATTAAAGCAGCATCTGTGACGAAACGAGAAAATATTTCAGATGAAACATGTGGTTCAAATGGCTCTAAGCGCTATGGGACTTAACATTTGAGGTCATTAGTCCACTACACTTACAACTACTTAAACCTAACTAACCTAAGGAAATCACACACATCCATGCCCGAGGCAGGATTCGAACCTGCGACCGTAGCAGCAGCGCGGTTCCGGATTGAAGCGCCTAGAACCGCTCGGTCACAGCCCCGGCTGAAAATTATGTAGATTTCGCGGTGGAATTGTAATCTGCAAGGAAAAACAGGGGTTCCCATTGAAAATTACAAAGTTGTCCCCCGCCACCCACGCAAGGGGTAGGGTGGAGGGGCGAGTGTTGTATCATTGGATGTCCCCCTCCGAGTCACACAAATTGTAACTGTAACCTTCTGTGATCCGATGCGTAGTTTTCGAGATTTTTCAGTCTTCTGTTAATATGAACAACATGTTTCTTCTTCCAAGTCCGCAGCTCGTGGTTTACTGGCTAGCGTTGCCACCTATGGATCACGGGGTCCTGGGTTAGATTCCCGACCGGGTTGTCGATTTTCTCCACCCGGGGACACGGTGTTTGTGTTCTCCTCATCATCTCATTATCATTCGGAAAGTAGCGAGATTGGAACTGGAAAGATGGGAAATCTGTCCGGGCTATGATGACCTCGATGTTGAGCTCCCCACAAATTATCATCATCTTCTTCCAATTTAATACTTTTTTTCTACCTTGTTTATTGTTATTGTGCTTGTTCTTGGAAGAGTTCTGATTTTGGCAACTATTTTTAAATCTAGACAAGTCCAAGTTTTCGAAAACAATTTTTTCATAGTAAGTTTTAATGATATTTTCAAAATGTTCAAATGTGTGTGAAATCTTATGGGACTTAACTGCTAAGGTCATCAGTTCCTAAGCTCACACACTAACTTAACCTAAATTATCCTAAGGACAAAGACACACACCCATGCCCGAGAGAGGACTCGAACATCCGCCGGGAGCAGCCGCAGTCAGTGACTGCACCGCCGAGACTGCTCAGCTAATCCCGCGGGGCAATGCTATTTTCGCCGCGTAGAATGTAACTGTTGCATAACAATATAAAGTAAATATTATATGCTTTTAAAATGTGTGGAAAATTAATGTACCCCAAGTGTGCGTATTAAATTTACAATCTACTGAACATAGGTTTTTTTTTATTGGTAACGCCACCTCTGTATGAAAATCACTGGCTGTGCTGTGTGCAGTCTGTGGCTGCTTTGCATTGTTGTAATACTCGCCATTGTAGTGTTAGGCAGCTGGCTGGGAACAGCGCGTAGCGTTGCGCAGTTGGAGGTGAGCCGCCAGCAGTGGTGGATGTGGGGAGAGAGATGGCGGAGTTTTGAAATTTGTCATGAACTGCTATATATATATATGATGACTATTAAGGTAAATACAACGTTTGTTCTCTATTACAGTATAGACGTAGATAAGCTATTACACAGATCTCAGTGCTTTAAACCCTTTCCCATGTGGATGAGCGGTGGAGCCTTGTGTCAGGGCAGCCAACTGCATTCAGAAGTGAGCAGCGTACTCGACTCATCGTCAGCCTATCACATAAGACCACAACGCGGAGCACATATGCAGTTAAACGTGTTAACTTTGGCAGGCGGGGCAGACTAGCTCTCCAGGTGTATAGAAAGCGTAAGATGGACATCCGTTGTTTTGTTTTTAATCCAATTCCTATATCATTTATCTAACATTTCTTTTAGACTTTCCCTTCCAATATTTGTAGCAGTATCAGGAGAAATGGAAGATCCTTAAATAAGCGCGAATAGAAATAAAAGCCCTGAATCCATTTTCATATATTACGATGTATTCACGAAGAAGAGCTCTTGACTCTGATTACAACTGCAGGTGATGTTACTGAGATAAACAGATTATGTACTCACGCTTTGACCTTTAAAAAAACCACGCACATGCAACCCCATGTAAATAGGACTAAGACACCAACTATTGTTCTATTATTTGGTTTTTGTTTATTACGACTCCTGTTGCCGCTGTTACTACTTTCACCTAGAAGAGTAACGAAATTTTATTGATTGGATGACAGATAGATGAAGTATTTACTCAGCTGATATTTGGCAGGTATGAAGGAGTGCTGGGGCCTATTCAGGTGTGAGGCTGAATCTAAATACTTCGTTCAACTACAGTAGGGTAGAGGCTAACGTAGATACGAGAAGTTTTCACTGTGGGAGCTCTTCTGGTAACCGAGGCAACACAGAACGGCAGAGAAAGGAAGGGAAACAGTAGGCCAGACGCTCGCACTGTCGGGGGCCAGACAGATGACGCCCATTTCAGTACTTCACGGAGAATTATGGGCCATCCGGCGTTAACGGCTCCACACTTTCTGCGCCCAGATCTCCTAGTCTAACAGAGATATGCATTTGATATATGCAAATTAATATAGTAACCCACGATGGAGCTTACATGAACTACTCACCTTATGACAAGCGCAGTGTAGGCCAAAGACAGTTTAGGCATTGAGTATTTTGAATAACCCGCCGTAGTGGTGAACACTCTTGCTGTAATGTTCGCCGTTTGAAAAATGTATCAGTGAAACCCACCACAGGACAGACAACTGCTACCGTGGGAACAAGGGAGATATAATATGTAGACTTAGCACACAACACAATAAATTAGATTGCAGTGACGAATGAAACCACTTAATTTTCGACTTGCGTAGTCAATTTCGATCCTTAGAATGAACACTTTCTTACCTGATTACCACGTAACAATAAAGGAGCAGCAGCGTCTTTACGTTATTACACACTGGTACAATGGATAGGTAGTACCAGTTTCCCGCCACGTGGAGAAAACACAGAAATCCTCGTTAATCACCAAAGCTATATGAATGTATGAAACAAGAGAGACAAGCAACTGACCACGGAAGGGGAACGGTATCTCCCGATTAGAGGGGGCCGGATCCTTCTGTTCGTATTCAATTGAAGAACGTTAGGGTGCGCCAGAGCAAGATTCTCTCACGTCTTGCACGCCACTTAGTACAGACAGTTACAGTACTATTCTTTAGTTCGGAACGTTTCAGATTGGTAACGCTATCCGTCAGTAACTAAGTTGAATGCTAAATTCTGTTTCAATGGCTACTGTGGTACTAGGCTAGGACAGACCAAGAGTGCTCATACCTGGTGGAAAGGGGGGAGGGGCGGCCCCTTGCCATACTCCCCCCCCCCCCCCCGGGTCTGACACGGAAAGGAATCAGATGTTTTTCTTTCAAGAAAATGATATAAAGATCGGAACTGTGTAGGTTTTTAATGAGGCCGGAACTGTAACTTCTTATGGCTACTTGCCAGTTGCCATTCATTTTCCAAAATACTAAAAATACTTCATACGCCCCGGTCTAGGCTCCTTCCCCTCCCCTATAAACCATCGTATGGCCTCCTTGGGACTGACATAAGGTAGCCTACGAACGGGACTTCAAAAGTGCAGTGAAATGAGTCTAAACTAAAAAGATGTTAAACGCATAAAATGCTTAATGAAAGCCTAATCTCGTACACTAGTTCTCAACGTGTCGGCCACTACCCATTCCGAAACGGAAGTGAAGAAGTGGCGTCGACAAGGAGACAACCTCCCACTCCTCATGCCCACGCATTTGGTGATCCAGTTTGTGGATTACCATTCAAGGCTGCGGTTGCAGATTCAATGCAACGAATTGGACGAAAATAAGCTTCACAGCCATTTTGAGTAGATGACGGCAGCATCAGTGTAGTGCGACATTTTTAATAAAAAAACGTTATTCCACAGTTAGTAAAATATTACAATACGCGCTTACCAGCAGTAAATTGAGGGAAAATGAGTGAAAGGGAAATGTTGTTATTTACGCAAATGGCTTAATCACGAGGTCAGGAAATAAACGAAAATTAGGGGAAATATTGCGTAATATGTATGATTTTCTCATTTTCCGTGACACTTTCGTAGTGTTACCTTCTACAGTTTTTTCTTTGTCTTGTGTATAAAATTTTGCTAGTTGTACAGCTAGTTTTGAGTGCTTTCTGTATTTAACTTTTGGAATGGTTAGTAAATGTGTGCTATCCACATGAATGCTCTCTAAAGCAGACTACGGACGGTTTAGTTCACGTAAAATGTCAGAGGCTGTAGTAGGGCAATTCAGTTGACAGATTTATATCTCACATGAACAAGAACTTGTTGGAGAAAATGAATCTGGAACGAGCAGGAGTTAGTCGTAGATCAAAATTAACGTCATCCACGGGGGAGAAGTCAAGGTTCGAAGTGTTATAGGTGGTATTTACTGCACAAAATCAAGAACGGAATCAGGCTCCTACATATATATTAAATAAACGTAATAAGTAAATGTTTGACTTAAAGCTAACTTCAGGCACTAGGTCGTAGACGCTATATTTCGGTACCGGAGCCCAGCGAAGTACTGACTTTTGACTACGCACTGAAGACTTACGTCATAAGCTAGGTCAGGAGGTACACGAATTTGATAGGCTGACGAAAAGGAGATGATAGATGTAACGGCCGAGAAGAGATATAGAACGATTGTCGATTTGGAAAAATCTAAGCTAGAACTGATTCAGGACCAAAACCAGTTCCAGATTAAGTTACGAGAAGAGGATTGCTGTGTACATTAGGCAAGAAGATGCGCAAAAGACTGCAAACAGGAATAGCAGCCTGCGAATGGAGTTATGAATCAAACAGATGCGGCTAAAAAATTGCGAAGGTGAGACGTCCATCGACTGTTACACAAGCATCAGACGCTGTTACTCTAAGCCATGTTAAACCTATATTTATTCGGTAGAAGGCACAGCAAGTTGCGATCATTTTATGTCAGTTACGTGCACCTCACGTACAGGTCCGTGAAGAAGAATCCCTCGCATGAGAATTACAGGCCACAGATTTATACAAATCTCAAGCGGATTTTCAACAGCAATTTCTTAATGCCTATATGTCATCAGTTACACAACATGAACTTCTTTTGGAAATTCTCTATGGTCTTCCATAAGAACGAATAAAGTTAAAAGAGGCAAAAGACATTTTCCAAGGGCTATAGAGTAGATGTCACGTCGAACAACAATTAGATATGGAAGCACGTTTACTACTGACACCAACGAGCAGCTCGAAGACAACTGACCTCCACGACACAGGGTCCTGCCATTTTTATAATCATCCAAGCTTCTAGATTGCTGGAATTCATACGAATGTCGAATATTGCAGATTATACAATCATTACAAATATAAAATACTTTTAGAACCTCCCAGAAATGATAAATGGAAATACATGCGGATGGAGGAGTCTGAAGTGGCGCTGCGCAGCACAACAGCCAACGCCATTAACCAATTCGCTACACTGCATGAGCCACAGCTCGTGACATTCCTCCCACTCCTGAAGTAAAACGACCTGCAGTTCCAGAAGTTCTCATCAGAGTCGATTACAGCAACGTGAACCTAGATCTTGTCAATGGTCCTCTGTGTGGCGTCACTGGCACATTCTCGCGTTCTGGACGTTTTGTTACATCCTCTTCACTATTATTGTTCTGGCGTAACCACAAGCGCCGGAACGAAGATGCGGAACGCAAGAGCAAAGATGGCGGTGAGGAAAGAGCGACATCTGGAAGAAGGGAATATAAGCGATGTTCCAGCTAGCCTCGGCCGCTCGGATCGGCACCGGATAGCGGACGTCAGTTACCAGTGAAGTGTGTCAACTTGCCTGAACAGTTCCCATACCAAGGGCTCTAAATTATATTGCTTGTCGCCCCTCGTTTACGACTACTACTTGTAAATATCCAAAGTTAAGCATTGCCAATTGCTTTCTAGAAATAAAACTGTTAATGTTATTTGTCTGAATTGTTGCATAGCATTCCGAAAACGCTGCATCGGTTGGCACCGTATTAGCAATGAGAGGGCAAGACCCCACAATTATGATCATCGAAGGCAGTCCCACTCTCCGGCATCGGAGCTTCGCTAACGTTGATTGGGTCTTGAGTTTCCTTGGCCCTCTCATTGTCGACTTGGGCCTCTGGACTGCAGTAGGGCTTCATATAGAGAACGTGGACGACGTATCTGAGATTTCCTCTTCTTGATGGCTTCATATGTTATGTTCAACAAGCGGATAAAGGTAGCGCTCTAGCAAGTTTTCGATAGCCCCACTATCCACACAGGTGTAAAAATACGTACTGAGTCTCTCAGCCTGTGTCTCACTGGTCAGTGCGCGACGCTATAAGGCCGTCGGTCCTCCTCCTAGGCACCCATGATCCACATGCTTGCCAGCTGCATTGCCTCTTCGGTCCTGGTGTCGACATATTTGAAACAGTCATCATGAGTATAGTCCGGTTCAAATGGGAAAAATGCGTCTATTGTCATTTCGGTCTTGTGAGCGTGGAGTAGAAAAACCAGTGTGAAGTCTATAGCGTCATGCTTCGCTATGCTGCATGCGAAAGTTGTAACGGCAGCATTGCATCACAACGTCTCTATTCGACGTCAACGTATATCGAGAACATATCTGTCAACGTCTTATTGAAACATTCTGTGAGGCTTTTCGTTTGAGATTGGCAGGCCGTTGACATCCTGTGGGTGAAGTCACAACGTGAAATTATCTCTGATATTAGCCTCTCCTGAGAACCCTTACCACCATCAGAAATCAGCACATGGCTTGCTTCTAGCTTCGAGATAACGTCTACTAGAAGGAAATTTGCAAAAGGGGTGATCAAGAAGTTTCGGTTCGGTGGTTGTGCAACCCTTAGTTGAAATGTCAATCAGGCGAAATCACCGTGAGTATTGAGGCAATCATCCTGCCAACGCACCTGGTTTAGGGTACCCATTTGGTAAAACACCGTGCCCTGCTGCGTGAAGAAGTCCTGAACTGCCTGCTGCACATACTGATCCGACAGGAATTATCAATCCTTTAAAGCCTTTTGTAAGGGACCGAAGGCGTCATAATGGCATGGAGATAGAGCAGGACTATAGGGCGGATGCTCGGACATCTTACATTCCAGCTTGTGTAACTTCTGCATTACGAAATTTGCGATATGGGGACATGCGTTGCCATGAGGCAGTAACACCTGTCGGCGAATCAGGAACAGCTGCCAACAAGGGTAACGTAGAAGTAGGTATCATCGGAGTACTGAAGCAACTTAAATCACTTGAAAAAAGCAAAAAAGAAAGTCTTCCGGTCCTGACTGTATACCAGTTAGGTTCCTTTCAGACTATGCTGATACAATAGCTCCATACTTAACAATCATACACAACCGTTCGTTCGACGAAAGATCCGTACCAAAACACTGGAAATTTTCACAGATCCGTATCATTAACGTCGATATACAGCAGGATTTTGGAACATATATAGCGTTCGAACATTACGAATTACCTCGAAGAAAACGTTGTATTGACACACAGTCAACACAGATTTAGAAAACATCGTTCTTTCCTTTAGCTGATGATGATCAGCGTCTTGTATTACAGAAAAGGAAGTCGGCAAGCGTCTGGACTAATTTGCATCGATGAGATTTTCTCTCATATTCGTAACTGTTGTCCATAGAGAATTTTCAGCTGTGGCGGCCACACCTCCATTGATAGTCGATTCGATTAGATTTCTTGAGTCCTACGGCAAGACAAGCACCTGGGATATCTGTACAGAGACAAGGAAATCCTATGACGCGTTGGAGAACGACCGCAACCAAGTTACGTGGATGGGCTTCGGCCCACAGGTCGACTATAATCGTTTGCTGTTGACTCCTGTGAATAGAGGTGGTGTGATTGGTGACGTCTTCTTTTTATGCAGTTGTGCACAACGTGCCCAGGGCGTCCACAGTAAAACAGATTGGTGTGTTGTCCTCCATCTTTAAAATGTCTGATCTTCTGTGGGGCGTTTTATTGCTAAAGGGGTTCGTTGTATCTGCGTTTGTCGGTGCTAGATTGTCGTAACATGATGACAGCGTATCTCCGAGTTGGAGGAGTTAATTCTTCATAGCACTTTCGATTAGTGTGTGAGATTGGTCTCAAAGATCGAGGCACCAGTTTTTCGAAATTTTCTGTTACCTCTTGATGTATGGGATCGACATTAGTGTGTGCAGTCTCTTACGTACACAGTCCAACGTTTCTGGCTGTCATACACTGTTTTATCTCATCTCTTACTCTCTGGTGTATGAGAGAAGTGAACTGTTTTCGTACAACTCTTTCTCTTTATGTTGCATTTCCTCGATTCACTGGCACCTCTTGGGGAACTCTTCTATCGTTGTGACCTCATTCACTAGAAGAGCTTAGTACATATCTTCTGTTACGTCTGTAAACAAGTCTGAGATCTAGTCGACTTCTGTTAAGTTAGGATTCACGATGTGGCATTGAGCCATTTCATTTGGCTCTGTCCTTCAGTTGTTCTTCCACTAAAATACCTTACTGCTGGCTGTCACCACAGTTTTTCTTCAGTTTGGCATGGAATTTGTGCCAGCTACTGGGCTTCCCTCCGTTGTTATTGATACATTGCCGGACTCTCTGTCTAAGTAAAACCACACAATAGCCCAACACTTCACGTCATCCCACCTGTTGCATTTGGTCATTCGGTTGAAACCTTCCAGCCATTACCTCAGGTCGTAACCCTATCTCTGGAAACCACTTATGGACGTGTAATGCGCAACTGATCTCTTGCTGTTTGGGAGTCCATCTATCTCCAGAGTATACGGATCTTAGGAACACCAACCAAGGAAACCAACCACTGTGACAGACTTCATGCACCACAGTTCGTGGCACTATTAATATGTCAACGATCTGTTTAAGCCTGAAGACCTGGTGACATTAATCGTGTTGAAGTTTCCTGACGAAGTGTTCCCACAAACTGTTACGTGGTAGCTTGTACTCAAACTGTCATGCAACATGTTTCATAAAGTTATATGCGCATCCGCACGATCAATGTATTCGACCTTTAACACTGCGTAATAACTGAAGACAATAAATAATACCAGAGGCTGCCAAGTTAATTTACATCTTCTGTTGTGGTCTGCCGTTTTCGGCAGCTGTGGAGCTTTTTCTATCCAGCTTGTGACGTGAGAGTTTACTGAGGAGGACCAGAAAGAATAACAAAACTGTTCAAGGCTGAAAGGTGTTCTTGAGGCTAGATAGGTGAAGCAGAATTCGCTTCGTTCCACCTCTTCACCGTTGGAGGCCCAGAGGATCGGCTAACAGCTGTGAAACAGTATAGTTCAAGATTCTAGGAGGAATCCTTTTAGGAAAGCTAAAATGTATGCCAGGTGTAGGCTTCAGAAACGGTACAGCCTCAGACCTACTGTTCTTCTCAGCAGTCACGTCAAAGAAGAATATTCGTTTAAAATCATTGCATGGGGCATTCTGATTGGCGTATAATATTTATTTCTGTAGAATGCACGCTTTTGTGCATGTATCTACTGTGTGTGTAAGCCCTTTGATTCGTCAGATTCAGTATCCTGTTATGAAGTGCTCGAGAGTTTCTGCCTTACTGGCCACACAACATGTCCAAAAGAACAGACACCTCACATTCGTATAAATGATTCGCGTCGATGGACCATGAATCCACCTTCATCACGAATGCACAATTAACTCCGACCTCCTGCGGGACACTCAAAGTAACGAACCGAGTGGGTTAGCGCAGTGGTCTACATCTACATCTACATTTATACTCCGCAAGCCACCCAACGGTGTGTGGCGAAGGGCACTTTACGTGCAACTGTCATTACCTCCCTTTCCTGTTCCAGTCGCGTATGGTTCGCGGGAAGAACGACTGTCTGAAAGCCTCCGTGCGCGCTCTAATCTCTCTAATTTTACATTCGTGATCTCCTCGGGAGGTATAAGTTGGGGGAAGCAATATATTCGATACCTCATCCAGAAACGCACCCTCTCGAAACCTGGCGAGCAAGCTACACCGCGATGCAGAGCGCCTCTCTTGCAGAGTCTGCCACTTGAGTTTATGAAACATCTCCGTAACGCTATCACGGTTACCAAATAACCCTGTGACGAAACGCGCCGCTCTCCTTTGGATCTTCTCTATCTCCTCCGTCAACCCGATCTCGTACGGATCCCACACTGATGAGCAATACTCAAGTATAGGTCGAACGAGTGTTTTGTAAGCCACCTCCTTTGTTGCTGGACTACATTTTCTAAGCACTCTCCCAATGAATCTCAACCTGGTACCCGCCTTACCAACAATTAATTTTATATGATCATTCCACTTCAAATCATTCCGCACGCATACTCCCAGATATTTTACAGAAGTAACTGCTACCAGTGTTTGTTCCGCTATCATATAATCATACAATAAAGGATCCTTCTTTCTGTGTATTCGCAATACATTACATTTGTCTATGTTAAGGGACAGTTGCCACTCCCTGCACCAAGTGCCTATCCGCTGCAGATCTTCCTGCATTTCGCTACAATTTTCTAACGCTGCAACTTCTCTGTATACTACAGCATCATCCGCGAAAAGCCGCATGGAACTTCCGACACTATCTACTAGGTCATTTATATATATTGTGAAAAGCAATGGTCCCATAACACTCCCATGTGGCACGCCAGAGGTTACTTTAACGTCTGTAGACGTCTCTCCATTGATAACAACATGCTGTGTTCTGTTTGCTAAAAACTCTTCAATCCAGCCACACAGCTGGTCTGATATTCCGTAGGCTTTTACTTTGTTTATCAGGCGACAGTGCGGAACTGTATCGAACGCCTTCCGGAAGTCAAGAAAAATAGCATCTACATGGGAGCCAGTATCTAATATTTTCTGGGTCTCATGAACAAATAAAGCGAGCTGGGTCTCACACGATCGCTGTTTCCGGAATCCATGTTGATTCCTACAGAGTAGATTCTGGGTTTCCAAAAACGACATGATACTCGAGCAAAAAACATGTTCTAAAATTCTACAACAGATCGACGTCAGAGATATAGGTCTATGGTTTTGCGCATCTGCTCGACGACCCTTCTTGAGGACTGGGACTACCTGTGCTCTTTTCCAATCATTTGGAACCCTCCGTTCCTCTAGAGACTTGCGGTACACGGCTGTTAGAAGGGGGGCAAGTTCTTTCGCGTACTCTGTGTAGAGTCGAATTGGTATCCCGTCAGGTCCAGTGGACTTTCCTCTGTTGAGTGATTCCAGTTGCTTTTCTATTCCTTGGACACTTATTTCGATGTCAGCCATTTTTTCGTTTGTGCGAGGATTTAGAGAAGGAACTGCAGTGCGGTCTTCCTCTGTGAAACAGCTTTGGAAAAAGGTGTTTAGTATTTCAGCTTTACGCGTGTCATCCTCTGTTTCAATGCCATCATCATCCCGGAGTGTCTGGATATGCTGTTTCGAGCCACTTACTGATTTAACGTAAGACCAGAACTTCCTAGGATTTTCTGTCAAGTCGGTACATAGAATTTTACTTTCGAATTCACTGAACGCTTTACGCATAGCCCTCCTTACGCTAACTTTGACATCGTTTAGCTTCTGTTTGTCTGAGAGGTTTTGGCTGCGTTTAAACTTGGAGTGAAGCTCTCTTTGCTTTCGCAGTAGTTTCCTAACTTTGTTGTTGTACCACGGTGGGTTTTTCCCGTCCCTCGCAGTTTTATTCGGCACGTACCTGTCTAAAACGCATTTTACAATTGCCTTGAACTTTTTCCATAAACACTCAACATTGTCAGTGTCGGAAAAGAAATTTTCGTTTTGATCTGTTAGGTAGCCTGAAATCTGCCTTCTATTACTCTTGCTAAACAGATAAACCTTCCTCCCTTTTTTTGTATTCCTATTAACTTCCATATTCAGGGATGCTGAAACGACCTTATGATCACTGATTCCCTGTTCTGCACATACAGAGTCGAAAAGTTCGGGTCTGTTTGTTATCAGTAGGTCCAAGATGTTATCTCCACGAGTCGGTTCTCTGTTTAATTGCTCGAGATAATTTTCGGATAGTGCACTCAGTATAATGTCACTCGATGCTCTGTCCCTACCACCCGTCCTAAACATCTGAGTGTCCCAGTCTATATCTGGTAAATTGAAATCTCCACCTAAGACTATAACATGCTGAGAAAATTTATGTGAAATGTATTCCAAATTTTCTCTCAGTTGTTCTGCCACTAATGCTGCTGAGTGGGGAGGTCGGTAAAAGGAGCCAATTATGAACCTAGCTCGGTTGTTGAGTGTAACCTCCTCCCATAATAATTCACAGGAACTATCCACTTCTACTTCACTACAGGATAAACTACTACTAACAGCAACGAACACCCCACCACCGGTTGCATGCAATCTATCCTTTCTAAACACCGTCTGTACCTTTGTAAAAATTTCGGCAGAATTTATCTCTGGCTTCAGCCAGCTTTCTGTACCTATAACGATTTCAGCTTCGGTGCTTTCTATCAGCGCTTGAAGTTCCGGTACTTTACCAACGCAGCTTCGACAGTTGACAATTACAATACCGATTACTGCTTGGTCCCCGCATGTCCTGACTTTGCCCCGCACCCGTTGAGGCTGTTGCCCTTTCTGTACTTGCCCAAGGCCATCTAACCTAAAAAACCGCACAGCCCACGCCACACAACCCCTGCTACCCGTGTAGCCGCTTGTTGCGTGTAGTGGACTCCTAATCTATCCAGCGGAACCCGAAACCCCACCACCCTATGGCGCAAGTCGAGGAATCTGCAGCCCACATGGTCGCAGAACCGTCTCAGCCTCTGATTCAGACCCTCCACTCGGCTCTGTACCAAAGGTCCGCAGTCAGTCCTGTCGACGATGCTGCAGATGGTGAGCTCTGCTTTCATCCCGCTAGCGAGACTGGCAGTCTTCAACAAATCAGATAGCCGCCGGAAGCCAGAGAGGATTTCCTCCGATCCATAGCGACACACATCATTGGTGCCGACATGAGCGACCACCTGCAGATGGGTGCACCCTGTACCCTTCATGGCATCCGGAAGGACCCTTTCCACATCTGGAATGACTCCCCCCGGTATGCACACGGAGTGCACATTGGTTTTCTTCCCCTCTCTTGCTGCCACTTCCCTGAGGGGCCCCATTACGCGCCTGAAGTTGGAGCTCCCAACTGCCAGTAAGCCCACCCTCTGCGACCGCCCGGATCTTGCAGACTGAGGGGCAACCTCTGGAACAGGACAAGCAGCCATGTCAGGCCAAAGATCAGTATCAGCCTGAGACAGAGCCTGAAACCAGTTCGTCAGACAAAAGGGAGAGGCCTTCCGTTCAGCCCTCTGGAATGTCTTTCGCCCCCTACCACACCTTGAGACGACCTCCCACTCAACCACAGGTGAGGGATCAGCCTCAATGCGGGCAGTATCCCGGGCAACCACAGTCGTAGTCCGATCGGGGGATGCGTGGGACGAGCTGGCCGTCCCCGACAAACCCCCATCCGGACCCCCACAGTGATGCCCATTGGCAACAGCATCAAGCTGTGTGACCGAAGCCAACACTGCCTGAAGCTGGGAGCGAAGGGATGCCAACTGAGCCTGCATCCGAACACAGCAGTTGCAGTCCCTATCCATGCTAAAAACTGTTGTGCAAAGAACTTCTGAACTAATCTACAGAGAGCGCAAACAAATCGACAAAATTTAAACGGTTATTAAAATACAAGATTGCCCAGTAAATGCAGTAATGCTGCTACTTGCGCACTGCTGACACACTGCTCGGCGGCGGAAGGAGACTACGCGATTTTACACTATTCAGGTACTAAAACGCGATGCTACAACTCTCAAATACTATAATACACGTATTCGGCGGGACGACAGTTAAACGCACATCCGGTCGTTCCAATTTTGGTTTTCCGTGAGTTCCCTAGATTTCTTTAGGTTCAAATGGCTCTGAGCACCATGGGACTTAACATCTGAGATCGTCAGTTCCCTAAGAACTACTTAAACCTATCTAACCTAAGGACATTACACCCATCTATGCCCGAGGCAGGATTCAAACCTGCGACCGTAGCAGTCGCGCGGTTCCGGACTGAAGCGCCTAGAACCGCTCGGCCACCGCGGCCGGCCTAGATTGCTTTAGGCAAACGCCGGGATGGTGCCTTAGAAAGGGTGCGTCCGCTTTCCTTCTGTATCCTTCCCTAATCCGAGCTTGTGCTCTGTCTAGTGATCTCGTTGTCGACGGGACGCTTAACACCAACCTCCTCCTCCTCCTCAAAGCAGCTAGCATGGAGGACGCGGACAGGGACTGCAGATAGAAGGTGCTAGGAGGGAGTGTGGGTCAGCCGAGAGGCGTGCCGAGATAGTCCGCGCAGTTGCGATAAAAACCGTGTCTGGGTGGCGATGTGGGTAACTCAACTGCCAAGTTACCAGGTCATCCCAGGTTCGAATCCCAGTCCGGCACACATTTTCACTCGTTGCCGCGGATTCTGTATAAAGTCCCGATGTAGCTGGCATCAGTAGTAGCTTTCCTTTTCTTTCTCCCCTCCCCGCTCCCCCCCCCCCGGCCACCTCCACCCCCACTCCCAACCACCTCCCACCCCTACTTTATAGGCTCTACAGTCTGGAACCGCGCGACCGCTACGGTCGCAGGTTCGAATCCTGCCTTGGGCATGGATGTATGTGATGTCCTTAGGTTAGTTAGGTTTAAGTAGTTCTAAGTTCTAGGGAACTGATGACCTCAGAAGTTGAGTCCCATAGTGCTCAGAGCCGTTTGAACCATTTGAACCCAAAGGTGTCTGTCAGATGATTCCTCACAGTAATACTAAAATGGGCCGCATCCGATCGTGCTGGATGTAGTACCTTCATCTAACAGTCAGAGATACTTCCTCTTGGACTAAATTTGTTACAATTTATTGCTACAATGGTGAACTACCCATTTCATCACTTGTTAATAATTTGGCCTTGTCCTTGAGGGTACTGCCTTTATTTTCCGCTATTCTGCATGCGTGCCTCTTTGGACTGACAGTGATGCGGCTTTTTAATGAGTTAATTAACTGAGACGTTTCATTACTTTACCTCTCATTTAAAGAAAAGAAGTGTGGAGTATCTTCTGTTTCTACATAATGTGAGAGATTTCACCACATTTTTCAAGTTCAGTCATCAACGCTGAATTCTGAAATTAACAACACACGTCATGCATATAAGTAACCTGACTGTTTGATTACAGTTAATAGTTACATAAAGGTTAAATAGGAAATATAAACAAAAGACACGTAAGAGGAATAAGCAGCTAATCCTAACATACGTATCAACCCACACTGACATACCGAAAAGTGTAACGACCACATGAAACTATGCATAGTTAAGGAATATACCAGACAGATTGACTGGAAGATTTCAGTTGCAACGCGGTCAATACCTCTGATACACGGGCGAGAATTGTTCTTCTTGCACAGTCTATTTTTTAATAATCATTTTAGTTTTCATAAGCTGTAGCTTATAGTGCTTTCTTTTCATGGTAAGTTTACTAAAGCGTGCTGAAAACGAATGCCTCCGAATATATTGTGTGAAAACTCTTAATGCTCTTTCTAAAATATATATTTCTCAACATAGTCACTTAGGCGACGAACACTTTCCTTATAACGAGGGACCACTTTGTTGATACCGTCACTGTAGTACGAGTGACATCACTGACGGAGCCAAAACCTTACTTCTGCTTACATTATCTCATACAAGCAAAGTGAAGTCCTCGAAGTGTTCTTTCCTTTTTGGGAACGGATAAAAATCGGATGGGGCCACACCGGGACAATATTGAGGATGATCGAAGACTGTGAACGCAAGGTGACGGATTGTTATAGATATCGCAACGATCGTGCCTGGTCTAGGTTCGTCATGCCGGAGACGAGGACGAACACTCCGAATTCGTGCTTTCAGTCTTCTCAGGTTGTCGCAGTGCCTTGCCTAGCATATGGCGGTATTTTTAGGCATGCATTCCTTGAATATTGCAGAACGCTGTGAGCATGACATTCCTGCTGATAGCCCGATCATGAAACTGTTCTGTGTCGATGATCCTTTGTGGCTGAACTCTACTGACGCTCCCTTGTTTTCGGGGTCCAAATGACGAACCCAGTTTTCGTCACCTGTCACAGTGTTGTTAGGGGACCCATCACTTTCACGCTCAAAACACAAAGGAACCTGTTGACGTCGGCCGCTGTGGCAGAGCGGTTCTAGACGCTTCAGTCCGGAGTCGCGCTGCTGCTACGGTCGCAGGTTCGAATCTTGCATTGGGCATGGATGTGTGTGACGTCCTTAGGTTAGTTAGGTTTAAGTAGTTCTAAGTCCAGGGGACTGATGACCTCAGATGTTAAGTCCCATAGTGCTTAGAGCCATCTGAAACATTTTTTTTTTTTTTAAACTGTTGACAGATGTCCAATTTCCTCCGTTTCTTGCCAGAAGTGAGCATTTGTGGCACACACTACGCACATAGTTTTCTGTAACGCGGTTCTGCAATGAAAGCCTGCACACCCTCTCGTGATAGACCATACTTAGCTGAGAGATTTGTCTGTGTTATTCGACGATGTTTTGTGATGAGTTCATCAGCCCGATTCTGATGAGTCTCCTCTGTTGCCAAATGCTGTCGTCCACTTCGAGCTCTGTCACACACATCCAGATTACCACCAATATTTCCTTCATTACGTGCACTAACAACCTAACGTCGCCCATTATTGATGTCTATTCAACCATCGCCGTACACAGCTTTATTCTTGTATGGATTTTAATTGGAGGCACGTTTCCTGCAGTTAAAATCTCGATAACAGCATGCTGTTACCCACGCACACATCACCATGTTACACGTTACAATTCAGAGCCCCCTAACGGCAGTGGGTGGCAACTTGCATCAGTCAAGCGGGAGAAGAGATTGAGTAATATCCATGGCATGTAATAAAACAACCGCCATTGAGAACAGAATAAATAATTCCGAGGCATTATTTTTCAGCGCGCCCTCATGGCATTGCTCATCAGTCGGTAATTTTTTCCAGAGAGGATTTTTAGAGGAAAGAGAGAAGATCCAAAGAAAAGCAGTACTTTTCGTCAGAGATGAGTTTAGCACTGGAGAAAGTCATGTGGACGTATTCATTCATCTCCTGTTGCAGAAGCTACAAGAGAGACGTGGTCCATCACGGTGTGGCTTACCGGTGAGAGTCTGTGAGCTCACACTCGTAGAAGTGGTAACCAGCACGCTTTCGTCTTACATATACTTCGCTAAAACATTATGAATGTAAAATTAAACAGACTGGAGTGCCGTAAGAGAAATGCACACCACAGTCACAATCGGCCATTGAAATAAATTAACTGATGACAAGCGAAACTTTGGGCCAGACGGGAACTGGAACATGGATTTCTCACTTAACATGTGCGGTCGCCTTAACTGCTTCAGTTAGCAGAACACGCTTTCCTCTCAACCCAAAGTCTCAACCTTCTGCACACTACACATGTATCGCCATTGCGTATTACCCTCGTTGCCCAAGCTTCAGCTGATTACCTCAAGTGTTCGGATGTAGTGTGCATTCGAATTGAAGGCATTATTACTCGCCACCAGGTGCGTATATACACTGATCAGCCAGAACACTGTGATCACTTGGTAAGTTGCGGAGGGAGTAGGCACCACATATGCATACACAACTCACCTAATTCCAGTGAATTTCGGGGAAGTGCGCGATGAACTCTGACTCAAGTTCAATCTCATCCCAGAAGTATTCGGTCGGGTTCAGGTCTGGCGAGTTGGGGATCCAGTAAATCAACTGGAACTCTCCAATGTGTTCCTAGAACCACTACACAGCATTCCTGGCATTGTAACACGGCGCATTATCTCGCTGAAAAATGCCACTGCAGTCGGGAAACATGATCGTCATGAGGGGTAAACATGATCTGAAACCAGTGTACGATACTCCTTGGCTGTCATGGTGCCTTGCATGAGCTCCACTGGACCCACGGATACCCACGTAAATGTTCCCCAGAGCATAATGGAACCACCGTCAGATTGTCTCCGTCCCACAGAACAAGTGTCAAAGAGTTGTTCTTCTGGAGGATGACGGATTTGCCCCCTCCTATCGGCATGAAGAAGGAAGTATCAGGGATCAACAGACTATGTAACACTCTGCCACTGCGCAAACGTCCAGTGCCGATAGTCACGTGCCCAATTCATTTTTAGTTGGCGAGGTCGTGGTGTTAACATTGGCACGTGCATGAGCCGTCAGCTATGGAGACCCATCGTTAGGAGCGTTCGGTGCACTCTGTGTTCAGACACCGATGTACTCTACCCAGCATTAAAATATGATGTTAGTTCCGCCACATTTCACGGCCTGTCCTGCTTTAACAGTCTGCCCAGCCTAGGACATCCGACATCGGTAATGAGGGGTGGCCGTCGAACCCCACGACCTCTGAATGTGGTTTCACATTGGTTTCGCCATGTTTTGAAAACACTCACCACAGCATTCCTCGAACACCCGACAAGACGTGCAGATTCCGAAATGCTCCTGCAGAGCCTCCGGGGCACCACAGTCTGCCCTCGGTCAGACGCAGATAAATCGCACGCCTTGCCCATTCCACACACGGACAGCACGCTCACTGATACTACATATACCGTGCGTGTGTGTGACTAGCAGTCATTCTTCGCCAGATGGCCCTGCGATCGTCTGGTGGGGTTTCTGTCGATAGTAAGTCAGTGGTCGTAATATTATGGCTGACCAGTGTACACTGATGGGAAAAAATCACAAAACCCAGTCGGAGTTTTGAGACGTATACGAAAGTTGGTAGGCGTGTCTCTACCCACATCTGAAAAGTAATGCCTACTCAAATTTCGGGCCAGTTTCTTAAGAATGGCGCTAGTAGTGCTAGTAACGCCACTATGAGGCTGCAAAAAAATGGTTCAAATGGCTCTGAGCACTATGGGACTCAACTGCTGAGGTCATTAGTCCCCTAGAACTTAGAACTAGTTAAACCTAACTAACCTAAGGACATCACAAACATCCATGCCCGAGGCAGGATTCGAACCTGCGACCGTAGCGGTCTTGCGGTTCCAGACTGCAGCGCCTTTAACCGCACGGCCACTTCGGCCGGCCTATGAGGCTGCAGATCAGGTTTGCTTCAAATACACGCTGCAGCGATCGTGAGCATTAGCTTCCTTTCAGATTGGGCGTGGTGCGTTGATGTTACTCAAGAATGCCTTTAAGGCCACAAAAACGCCATTACAAACACCTTATTGTGATTGAACCAGGTCGTGTAATGGTGCTACGAGGAGCTGGATCTTCCATCTAAAATACTGCAGAAAGACGTGACAGCAGTGTAGCCGCTGTAGATGATCGCTGGCAGCAGTGGTCACTAGAAATGTATGGTCGCAAGAAGACCAGCCTCCGGACGGCCACGTAGCACTACCGAGAGGAAAGACAACAGAGTTCGCCGTGAGGCTCCGGCGCATCTACTGCATCTGCAGCACCAATATGAGCAGCAGATGGTACCACAGTGACACAACGAACTGGCTTAGATGATGTAGTTATTTGTAGTCGTTCTTTTTCACAGCACTAGGAGTATTTTCTTCAAGTGTTAGGTCGTCTTAGGGAGGTGGATCACACCGTTAAACCTAGTAAAGTCAGTGTTGTGCATCCTTAAATACCCTTATTGGCTCATTTCGTTTCAGCAAAAGTAATTAATCCATAATGAATGGACTAAGAGTATTCGTGATTGTCAAATGGCTCTGAGCACTATAGGACTCAACTGCTGTGGTCATAAGTCCCCTAGAACTTAGAACTACTTAAACCTAACTAACCTAAGGACAGCACACAACACCCAGCCATCACGAGGCAGAGAAAACGTGATTGTCCTCGTCCCATTAATAAGAAGAGTCAAACAAGATTTATGGGCATGATAAATTTCTTTAGGAAATTTATTTCTACTTTTGCCCAAGTCATGGCAACCCTTGACCAATTAAGGTGTCAAGTAACTAAAGCAAACTTCACTCCATTAATATAAAAATCACGAAGGTTGTAAACTGCTTCACGGCAGAGTTATTAAATAATAAGTGTCCGAGAAAGCGGCCATTTAGATACCGCTGAGCGTGCCTAGAGCGGTTGACAGCAGACGTTCCATTCGGCCGTCAACCGCACCCAAATATAATTATCACCAGAGAATCCTAAAGGACAGATACCATCTTCATCTAGTCAAGGCTAACCGGCCATTGACCTTCTTCTTCTTTGCTGGATGCACACGCATTGCCCGAACTCTTAGGGGACTCGGTAAGATTATCTACCACGAGTAATGAGTGTAATGGGCAGGGACACTACGAAAGTAGTGTGTGGAAATTAAGTTGGGAATGTGGGTCTCGCGGGGAGCGTGCAAGGGATAAATCCCTTCACTCGCACTATACTCTGTGCTCTCAGTGGCTTAGATAGATAGAGCGTCTGCCATGTAAGAAAGAGATCGGGGTTCGAGTCCCGATCGGGGCACACATTTTCAACAGTCCCCGTTGCTGTATATCAACGCCTATCAACAGCTTAGTGTCTTGAATTAATTATCATTTCGAGCTATCAATCTGTCAACGTCAGTCAAACGCCGCCACACGCTGTCTCGGATGACGTCACAGCCAGGCTGCTATCAAACGATGTTTTCGGTAAACGTAGGAAGTGAACTCGCGAGAAATGTATACCGTCCTCGATCGCTTAGATTTCATGAAAGTAACTGTTTGTACGCCGCACGTAATGTTGACAAAACTGTGTGGCAAGTAGTGAACAGTAGAGTTCACCTCTGAACTGCTAGTAGTGCTGTTTCTTGGAAACATTATTATTAATATTATTATTATCAGGAATATTATTATGTTTGTACATGTGAACTTTTACTGAATATATTAACCAGTCAGAACTCAAAAGCTTTATTTTGTCATAGTTCCTGATCCCACTGAGTAGCAACATTTTCTTTCAGTGAGCACGAGCAGAATGTGTTCTTGCAGACTGGAAATTATGGTCAGTATGTTCTCCACTACTTTCTGGCTGACCGCAAAAATAGTTTTCAGGCTCTTGTAAAAACGGCGAAGACATATTTCTATTCTGCACGCCGCCCCACAACATTAATGATCACATCCTTTTGTGATTTTCTGTTTGTTTCTGTTACCGATGCAGTTTTTCATTGTATGTTTTTATGTTTTCATTATTATTATGACACGAAGTTATTATCCAACATTCTTTATACCCCAGTTCCCTGTTGTACAAATCCATTCGATTATGTATGTACGCCTTTCTTTCAAGGGTCTGGCAGAAACAAGAGGAGATGTTGCCGTAGCTAGCTCCTTCAGCATCCTTACATGACACCTCCTTTCCCTTCCATTTGCTGGTCCACCCACATGTAGCTAAATGTGATTATTTCAGTTAACCTGTTCACCACTACTTCGTTTAAGTAAGTAGACCCTCTTAGACGTGTGAAACTTGTGCGCTCAATCACCTAGGCGCAGTAATTCCGTATAACAACACGAACTACCGCAAATGCGAGCAATTTGTTTCATATTCAAAAATGATACAGCCTAAGATATAAATATTGTAATTCCTCCAAAACTACTTATCGGGTTTTGAAGGATGAAACGCCTATTAGAGTTGGTCTGTCTCTTTCAGAATTACCGATACCAGCTGTAGAAATTACACCACTGGCCATTAAAATTGCAACACCACGAAGATGACGTGCTACACACGCGAAATTTAAGCGACAGGAAGAAGATGCTGTGATAAGCAAATGATTAGCTTTTCAAAGACTTCACACTAGGTTGGAGCCGGTGGCGACACCTACAATGTGCTGACATGAGGAAAGTTTCCAACCGATTTCTCATATACAAACAGCAGTTGACCGGCGTTGCCTGGTGAAACGTTGTTGTGATGCCTCGTGTAAGGAGGAGAAATGCGTACCATCACGTTTCCGACTTTGATAAAGGTCGCATCGTAGCATATCGCGATTGCGGTTTATCGTATCGCGACATTGCTGCTCACGTTGGTCGAGATCCAATGACTGTTAACAGAATGTGGAATCGGTGGGTTCAGGAGGGTAATACGAAACGCCGTGCTGGATCCCAATGACCTCGTATCACTAGCAGTCGAAATGACAGGCATCTTATCCTCATGGCTGTAACGGATCGTGCAGCCACGTCTCGATCCCTGAATCAACAGGTGGGCACGTTTGCAAGACAACAACCATCTGCACGAACAGTTCGATGCCGTTTGCACCAGCATGGACTATCAGCTCGGAGACCATGGCTGCGGTTACCCTTGACGCTGCATCACAGACAGGAGCGCATGCGATGGTGTACTCAACGACGAACCTGGGTGCACGAATGTCAAAACGTCATTATTTCGGATGAATCCACGTTCTGTTAACAGGATCATGATGGTCGCACCCGTGTTAGGCGACATCGCGGTGAACGCACATTGGAAGCGTGTATTCGTCATCGCCATACTTGCGTATCACCCGGCGTGATGGTATGGGGTGCCATTGGTTACACGTCTCGGTTACCTCTTGTTCGCATTGACGGCACTTTGAACGGTGGACGTTACATTTCAGATGTGTTACGATCCGTGGCTCTACCCTTCATTCGATCCCTGCGAAACCCTACATTTCAGCACGATAATGCACAACCGCATGTTGCAGGTCCTGTACGGGCCTTTCTGGATGCGGAAAATGTTCGACTGCTGCCCTGGCCAGCACATTCTCCAGATCTCTCACCAACTGAAAACGTATGGTCAATAGTGGCTCGTCACAATAGGCCAGTCACTACTCTTGATGAACTGTGCTATCGTGTTGAAGCTGCATGGGCAGCTGTAACTGTACTCGCCATCCAAGCTCTTTTTTACTCAATGCCCAGGGGTATCAAGGCCGTTATTACGGCCAGAGATGGTTGTTCTGGGTACTGATTTCTCAGGATCTATGCACCCAAATTGCGTTAAAATGTAATCACATGTCATTTCTAGTATAATATATTTGTCCAATGAATACCGGTTTATCATCTGCATTTCTTCTTGGTATAGCAACTTAAACGGCCAGTAGTGTAATTCACTTCCATTAGATAAAGCAAAGTGGATGACGATATCTCTGTAATTCATATAACCCTGAAAAGGGACTACATCGCAAAAAGTGAAGACTCTCTACAATTCATATAAACACTTTAATCGGTCCAGGAAATATGTAAGATGAATAGTTTAACTGAATCGCCCTATATATGATACTGAGTTTGACGAGCTTTCTCCCTCGGGCATGGGTGTGTGTGTTTGTCCTTAGGATAATTTAGGTTAAGTAGTGTGTAAGCTTAGGGACAGATAAACTGAGCAGTTAAGTCCCATAAGATTTCAAACACATTTGAACTTTTATTTTGACGAGCTTTGTGCGCCACATTATCACAGAATTGATCCAGTTTGCCACTGGGAGGACAGTTCAGATTTAACCCGGGCCTTTTGACTACTCACTGTGTTTAATGGCACACGGTGTATGTAGTGTTTACTGAAGATCAGCTGATGTTCTTTCTGTCTACACTTGTTTATACCGACGATCAGTTATCCTGTGTATGAATCTTCCCATGATGTTTTGTGTAAATTACCTTATTAGCCCCACAATGAAGTAAATTTTTACTGCCCGATTGAATTTTATTCTCTTATGGCTCTATTTACAGGCAACGGCCCTGCCGCAGTGGATGCACCGGTTCCCGTGTGATCACCTAAGTTTAGCGCTGTTGGGCATGGCCGGCACTTGGATGGGTGACCATCCAGCCGCCATGCGCTGTTGTCGTTTTTCGGGGTGCACTCAGCCTCGTGATGCCAATTGAAGAGCTACTCGACCGAATAGTAGCGGCTTCGGTCAAGAATAGCATCATATCGACCGGGAGAGCGGTGTGCTGACCCCACGCCCCTCCAATCCGCATCTTCCTCTGAGGATGACACGGCGGTCAGATGGTCCCGGTAGGCCACTCGTGTCCTGAAGACGGAGTGCTTTTTTATGGCTCTATTTACAACCTTCAATACCTACGACCTTGTACAATAGGTCGGAGATGAAGAAAATTTTCATTATCAACAACAAATAAAGCGACGGTGTCACTATTTTAATGCCACCATAGATATTGGAAAGACAAGGGACAACATCTAGAATACCTTTTGAATGAAAGGTGATCAAAGTGTAGTACTTTCGTAATGCAACTAGACTGCCAGTTCCCCAGAATCTCTAGAGAGTACACTCAAAAAATAAATAAATAAATAGAAATCCAACAATAAATAGTGGAACTGGTGTAGGAAGGGAACAATGTAGCAGCAAGTTATTCAGATTCACTTAACCTTTGACACAAACTTTGATCTACCTGCCGTTTCTAAAGAAGCGTGTTCAACTTCCTCGCTCTCATTTACGTTCCTAAAGTACGCGTCCGAATAAACAGGATTGCTCTTATCCTGCGGACTGCAGAAATAATAACAATGGCTGTTAAAACGTTCATCTGGAATTCCTCTAGAGAAAATGGAGATGGGTAAGCGGAAAGAGAAACAGTGGGGTGGCCGGTGGCGCTGACAGCCTGCCGCGCGGACCAAATCTGCAGGCGGGGCGTTTATCTGACGGCCGCTATGTTTATGCGTCCCCTGAGCCTTGTAATGCCGTGACTATTTCCCGGCTCGCTAGCTGCTGGCCGCAGGAAGCTGTCCCGCAGGAGGCCAGGTATAAATGAAATCGCCCACGACTTTCAGCTTTCCGCCCCCGTAAGCGTTCCTCCACTTAAAATTCAGCACGTCCTTCCAGAATGTACTATTACCGCACACCTACAGAAAAATATGGTCGAGTTTGTGTAGCTTATTGCTCAATGTCATTCTTGCTTTTGAGCCCGCAATAAATTATTTTAATGAGGTGTATCGAAAAGTGTCAGACGACTTGCACGAAAGTGGAATCTGTCATACAGGCTACCTGAAATATATCCTGAACGAGTAAATACGTGGAAGTGCGGTTTGCGCAAACCTACAGACGACAACATGATGAATTTCTGATAAGCGCAAGCACTTTTCAACGTAAATTAATAGATACGTACGTCAGAAAAGCTTCCACAATGTCTGCTATAACCCTACTTACATGTATTAACTCGTTATGGACACATTTGAGGTGATCTCTATTGCCACACTCACCCCATATACAGAAACTTCCGTAAAAACTGCTACACCTCAGATAGTGGACCAAGATATTGCAAATTTGAACATGCGTAGAACAGCAACAAAAGCTCTCCACGGATCTTTACTCACAGGAAAGTAACTACCTGAAGGTAATCTTGAAAGCAAGTGTCCGGCAGAATCATCCTCTTCAATGTGCACATTATCTGCATGTGACTGAGTTCTAACAAGGCAAAATATTCACTCCATATGAAATGAGTTTGTCGCATCAAGATAATACAACCGTTAAGACAATGCTGTTACGAAAGGTCTACGCGGAGGGACACACAAGATTGACGACTGTATAAAAATCTGTATAATGTTACAATGCGAAAAGATGATGACCATCTGGTCCTCAAGGCCAAAACAGATCACATAACCCAGTCTACAGTGTATCATTGATGCTGCATCACTGCAAGTAGTCTATATCTGTCTTTGTCCTTGCCTACGATACAGCCGGCCGCTGTGGTCGAGTGGTTCTAGGTGCTTCAGTCCGCAACCGCGCTACTGCTACGGTCGCAGGTTGGAATCCTGCCTCGGGCATGGATGTGTGTGATATCCTTAGGTTACTTAGGCTTAAGTAGCTCTAAGTCTAGGGGACTGATGACCTCATTTGCTCAGTCCCATAGTTCTTAGAGCCATTCCAACCATGTCAACCTACGATACAGCCTGGACTAATGGCACGAGACTTCCAGTATCCAGAAAGTACATCGATTGTGAGGGGATTGTAAATAATAAAACTGAGTGCGTTTGCATCACTTTATGATATTAATATTCTCTCATAAAATCCTCAGTGGCAACAGCAGTTTCTCAGCCAATATTATTGAGAGGTGAAGCTGATAAATGGTAAGTGTTTTTACTTGGGGTGTGGTTGGATGCGACGTGTGGTTCCAACTTCAGTATCTTGGAGGCTACTAACATTATGGAGGCCTTAGACCCTGAAGCACTGCCCTACATTTCGACAAGTCAACACGTTATACGCCAACAGCAAATTATCAGGTCATCTGTGTCCTTAAAGTTCCGAGACTGATCTTATTCCCTGCATGTGAGCCATGTTGGTGCAGTAGTTACAGTGGCATTTTCAGCAACTGTAAACAACAGATGTGCACTCAATCAGTTAGTTTTCATGTTTAGTTTTGGACGTGCGGCTGTAGTTTGTGAAAGTTTTTATGCCATTGATCGCAATCGAGAAGCATCTCTGAATAACTTTTCAATACATTATCCAGAATGTTTAGAAGAAGAGAAGAGTGTGTACAAAGATTGTCCTGCACGGTTTGAATTTAAAAAAAAATCCTCAACACTTGAATGTCTGCCACGACTTCATTAAAAGTTAGAACAGAGATAATTCTTTTTTTTTTTTTTTGTTAACAAATCGAACCTACCACAAAACCACAAATTGTAGATATTCAGCTGACCCTTCAATAGTTTGACGACATAACTGACTCTGAAGCCTCTGTGAAGCGCAAGCTGAACAACACTCAGAACAAGGATTTTTCTGACCGTTTCCAACAGTTGTATGTACGTTTTGTGCGTTGTACGGAAGCAGGGGAGACTCTGCAGAACGCCCAAGGCATTAAAACTGTGGTGATACACTCTCGTTATCAGCCTTCGCTGGCAGGCGCCTCCGCCGCTGTTAAAGCAGTCTGGTTTTTCTCCCGTACGAGTTCCGTCGTCACCGCTGGTCCTGGAGTTGCGAGACCATTGTTAGACGATGCCTCCACTTCCGCGGTGGTAACACAGGGATGTCACCGCGTCGACCATCAGCACGGGGGCCTCTGCCAGACGGCGACACCACTGACCCAGAAGGCAGGACCTCATCAAAGCCTGCTCGCGCTTCTGCCGACCAAGTCACCACTTCTCACAGAGTTATCAAGAGACGGAATGTAACCGGGAGCAGAGACCACTTTCATTCACGAAATGTACTCACGGTTGCAAATACGGATTACCATTAGCTTTATAAGGAATGATGACAATGAAAATCTATGCGTGACCGAGACTCGAACCTAGATATCCCATTTTGTGCGAGCGGTGGTCTTAACCGTTTTGCCTGTAAGTGCAGGACTCAGGCTAGAGACGAACTTCCATATGTCGTCGTTCGTGCGTCAAAACCTGTACTCTTACACACATTATGTAATTCACATACAAGGGAGGACATTATTACTGAAACTCACTGCCTGGTATTGGCAGATAAATACGATGTTTCAGTGTTCGAGTTGTTAAGAAGAACAACTGCAATGTTCCTTCGGACATACATGCATGTCCGAAGGAACATTGCATAGTTCTTTTTAACAGCTCTAACCCGGCCGCAGCACAAATTTTAATTCATTTCTTCTGCTTCAATCATTATTGTAGATAAGGAAGAGACTTAAATATCTCAGGGAAACATTTAATTATAACATCTATAAAATCACCTTTGGTACAGGACTTCCCCATTACGTCCAACGCTGATGTACTATTCCAGTGCCCTAGAGCCCTGGTAGTAGTGACAATGTAAGGGAAAATAAGCTGAAGATATGAAGTTTGTGTTGGGGAGGGCAGTCAACTTCAGTAGTTTGTGCAGCACTGTTAATCATTGTGCTGTGGTGGTGTAATAGTTAGCATTTGTGCCTAGGAAGCAAATAGCACGATGTTCGAGTCCCGGCCGCAACACAGATTTTAATTCATTTCTTGTGCTTCGACCAATACAGGCATTGCAATATTACGCTTTCTTTCACTCTCTAGTTGGCAGTTTTACTATTCTCATCGTGCAATGTACTCTCGTGGAGCTGAACTTGCTTCTACCTTTGACTCTGTTTGGCGGTGCTCTTTTGGAACTTGTACAGGCTGTTTCAAAATGTTCTGTCATTTCTAATTTGAATAACACGCAAACTAATAGCTAGACAAAGTTGAACATTTTACGCAAGGTACAACATTTATTCAAATTTACTTATATATACTACATCGGACGAATGACGACCACTCGCTGCTATACAATACTCGGGACGTTTCACCCAGTTTTTGAACATATCTTTCGTAACTGCGAGAGGAAAGCTGGAAATTTCATCTTGAATTCGATATTTTAACTGTCACTATCTTCTCGGCTGATCAGAGTACACTCTCGCCTTCAAATAACCCTCTAGGTAAAGGTCTGGCACGATTAAATTAGGTAGTTGGACAGTTCCCCGAGGGTGGCTGGTTGACTTCCGATTCGATGCGCTGGCAGTTGCACCGAAGATACTTACCTAATTCGATAGTTTTCCACGATCAGAAACTGTATATCACGGCTGAATCTCGAAATGCTTACGAAGGGCACGTTCCACGGGCAAGACGGATTCATTGTACCGAAAAAAATATCCCACCGTGAACCCAACATGTTACTTCGACCAGTACAGTATGATGAAACTTGAAACTCCGCACTACTAATAGACGGCGCCACAATCACTGTATCTTATTTTTAGTGCGTGTAATTCAAATATGAAATAGTCAAAACATTATGAAGCACCATATCTTAAACGCTTGTGCTGTACAGTTTATCTGTTGTGTGCATTTACGACTGCGTGCTGAGAAGTAATGCCTCCGAATTTTTGTGTGAAAACTTTTAAAGCTTTTAAAATAAAAACCGCGCCATTAACACTATGATTCTTCATTCTTGATGTCTACATATTAATTTCCCTTCATAGTCACCATGCCGACGAACACATTTCTCCCATCGAGAGACCAGTTTGTTGATACCGCCACTGTGGAATGGTGTCGCCCAAGAATTCAGCACGCGAGTCGTGACCTGGCATGAGTGCCATACCACTCACTCCTGCTGCGCACTTCCCCCACTACCACTGCACTGTTTGACCAAGAGGTGAGGGAAGAGGGAGGAATTGACAATGTGCCACATCTGAATGGCAGTAGAGTCGAGGTGCATAAGAACTCGTTTTATACACTGAAACATCAAAGAAACTGGTATAACCATGCGTATTTAAATATAGAGGTATGTAAACAGACAGAATGCGTCACTGCAGTCGGCAATCCCTATATTAGAAGACAAGTCTCTGGCGCAGTTGTTAGATCGGTTACTGCTGCTACAATGGAAAGTTATCAGGATTTAAGTGAGTTTGAACCGTGGTGTTACAGTAGGCGCACGAGCGATGGGACACAGCATCTCCAATGTAGCGATGAAGTGGGGATTTTCCTGTACGACCATTTCAGGAGTGTACCGTGAATATCAGAAATCCGGTAAAACATCAAGTCATCGACATTGCTCCGGCCGGAAAAAGATCCTGCAAGAACGGATGGAACGGCAACTGAAGAGAATCATTCAATGCGACAGAAGTGCATCTCTTCCGCAAGTTACTTCAGATTTCAATGCTGGGCCATCAACAAGTGTCCGCGGGCGAAACATTCAACGAAACATTACGGATATGGGCTTTCGGAGCCGAAGGCCCACTCGTGCACCCTTGATGAAACACACAACGAAAGCTTTACTCCTCTTCTGAGCCCGTCAACACCGACATTGGACTGATGATGACCTGAAACACGTTGCCTGGTCGGGCGAGTCTCATTTGAAATTGCATCGAGCAGATATACGTGTACGGGTGTGGAGACAGCCTCATGAATCCATGGACCCTGCATGTCAGCAGGGGACTGTTCAAGCTGATGGAGGGTATGTAATGGTGTGTGGCTTATGCAATTGGAGTGACATGAGACCCCTGGAACATCTAGATACGGCTCTCACAGGTGACACGTACGTAAGAATTCTGTCTGATCACCTGCATGGGCAATTCCAGCAGGACAATGCGACACACCTAGAGGTGTACAAATTCCCCTTGCAGCCTGCTTGCCCCTAGCTCCTCTGCAACCATTCATGCAGGTCATCCTGCCGCTACGTAAACACAAGAGTGCGCGTGTACTGAGGCATAGTGGGTAATGCGGCCGACTTGGGCTCCCGCAAGCTCGGGCTACCTGGGTTCCCGCCGGCCTGCCAAGCTCACGGGACCCGCTCAGCTTGCTGCGCCTGACAACAGGTTGCGCTGACAAGCTACCGTGCTTATAGTAGCCAGGTAGTTAGCCCGCAGTTCATTTGTCGCAACGGTGGGGGCAGCACAATGAATAGGTCGAACTTTAGTGAGATTGAAAAAAATTGACAACTGGCGAATACATGCTGGTAACGAAACAGAGCACAAGTGGCGCATGGGAAACGTTTTCGTGTGTTTACGAGGCCGCTTCAAATAAATCGGTAGGTGTGTCTCAATGCAAACTATGTAAAAAGCTCTTAAGTACTTATTCGGGAACCTCGAGTATATTACGACATGTGTGCAATTTTGACAAGCAGTTCCCTCACTCCGTAAATATCTTGAAAGAGGACAAAGATTTAGTGGCCGAATAGTGCGTCGAAATGTGTCCTAAGGACCTGAGATCATTTAGCAGTATAGAGGGAGAAGGATTTCTTAATTTATGGCAGACACTGATCGACATGGGTAAAAAATATGGCTGAGTTGATATTAAAAATATTATACCTTCCCGAGTGACAGTAACTACGAAAGTTAAAACCTTAGCTGATAAAGTGCGCAGCAAAACGCTCCCGGATATAGTGCATGCGATCGTTCTGGTATATGTGCCAGTACAATTGATCTGTGGACAGACAATTACAAAGGGGTGCATTACATGTCCGTGACAATGCATTACATAAATTCAGACTGGCGTTTGAATAAATATGTACTGATGTGCTCTGCGTTTCCTGAGTTCCCAAAAACTGGCTCAAATATTCGAAACGAGTAGGAAGATCGCTTAGAAACTATGGGTGTTTCTCGTGAAGACATTGCCAAAACTACGTTTGTCACAGACCAGGGCAGTAACATTGTCAAAGCTCTCGAAATGTATCAGCGTCTTCCATTCATGGCTCATAGTATAAACACAGTCTTGAAACATGTTCTGAACGAACAGTTTTTGAAAGAAAATCTTCCAAATATATTAGCCATTCTTAATACAGTGCGGGCTACGGTTTCCTACTTCAAGAGAAGAGGTCTCCGTGTGAGACTGAACTCATCTTTAACGCAGTGGGTTTCAACTCGTTAGAAAAGTCATTTTGATATGCTTGTATCAGTCCATTCTCAGATTGATTCAGTGAAGGCTGTCTTACATAACGAAGGTGCCTCTGATAAGATGCTGGGCTATGACCACCATATAACTGGCCAGCTTATAGCATTTCTTAAGCTGTTTAAAGAAGCTAGAGGGTGACAAGAAGCCAACCCTACATTTAGTTCTACCGTGGTTTTATGCCTTAAAAACTCACTGTACTGTAGGGATAACGATGAAGAGGCTTGTAATTTTATTCCATCTGAATATTATAGAACCACTTGCGAAATATGTATGTTGATAAAATGTATTTTCAGGACATGAAACCTTTGAAACAAGCCGCCGGTGCTTTTCTAGAACAGAAATTGTGCGTTAGTATGTTGCATAAAATTGCAACGTTTATGGTGCCTAACTATCGCACATTAAGAAAGTTAACCGAGGACGAAAAAATTGATGTTTACTAAGCAGCACGACAGATGTGTGCTGAAGGTAAGCTCCTAAGACAATGCATATATTGTTCATCTACATGTACATGGGTACTCTGCAAGTCACACGCAAGTGCTTGGTTGAGGGTTCATCGAAGCACTTTCAACTTATTTGTCTCCTATTCTCGAATTTCGCGCGGGATGAAACTCCTACATCTCTCCGTCTGAGCGCTGCTTTTTTATATTTTATTCTGATGATCATTTCTTCCAATGTAGATGGGACTCAACAATATATCTTCGATTTCGGAGGTGTAAGTTGGTGATCGAAAGTTCATATATAGATCGCACCACGTCAAAAAACGCCATTGTTGTAATGAATCCCACCCCAACGCCTGTATGATTTCCGCGACACTCTTTCCCCTGTTTCACGATAATACCAAACGAGCTGCCCTTCTTTAGAGTCTTTCAACCTCCTCCATCAATCGTACCAGAAAAGGCTCTCCAACTGCGTAGCAATGCTCCAAAAGAGTGTTTTGTCATTAAAACGCCTACAACATTTTCTGTGTGTCCATTCCTATTTAAGTAGGTCGCAATTGTAATCAGGGGTATTAACTAGAATCTACAGCCTTTAGATTTGACTGGTTGATCTTGTAAACGAAGTTTAACGGACTTAGTTCAGTACACACTCGAATAACCTCGCTCTTTTCATTATTTATTGCCAACTGCTAATTTTCACACCAAATATATATATATATATATATATATATATATATATATATATATATATATATATATATATATATATCTTATTTAAATCGTCCTGCAGTTAGTTTTGATCTTCTGGTGACTTTACTGGACGATAAATGATAGCATCATCTAAAAACTATTGTAATTTCAACTATGTGTAGTACGATCTTCACATAATTCTGCAAATATTAATTCGAACCTGTATAGTTTCAGTACAAGTGCCCAATCACAGCACCCAAGAAACAAATCCAGGATCGTACAAAATGGCGAAATTTGAGGACTGGGCAGAAGAGTCTCCTCTCCTACATGATGAAGTCAGCAGGTACTTGCAAGAACACTGTGTGAACGAGGGAGATATTCTACAGCGGTGGAAAAATAATTCTCAACGACTTCCTCGACTTGCGTGTGTGGCAAGAAAAATATTAAATACACTCCTGGAAATGGAAAAAAGAACACATTGACACCGGTGTGTCAGACCCACCATACTTGCTCCGGACACTGCGAGAGGGCTGTACAAGCAATGATCACACGCACGGCACAGCGGACACACCAGGAACCGCGGTGTTGGCCGTCGAATGGCGCTAGCTGCGCAGCATTTGTGCACCGCAGCCGTCAGTGTCAGCCAGTTTGCCGTGGCATACGGAGCTCCATCGCAGTCTTTAACACTGGTAGCATGCCGCGACAGCGTGGACGTGAACCGTATGTGCAGTTGACGGACTTTAAGCGAGGGCGTATAGTGGGCATGCGGGAGGCCGGGTGGACGTACCGCCGAATTGCTCAACACGTGGGGCGAGAGGTCTCCACAGTACATCGATGTTGTCGCCAGTGGTCGGCGGAAGGTGCACGTGCCCGTCGACCTGGGACCGGACCGCAGCGACGCACGGATGCACGCCAAGACCGTAGGATCCTACGCAGTGCCGTAGGGGACCGCACCGCCACTTCCCAGCAAATTAGGGACACTGTTGCTCCTGGGGTATCGGCGAGGACCATTCGCAACCGTCTCCATGAAGCTGGGCTACGGTCCCGCACACCGTTAGGCCGTCTTCCGCTCACGCCCCAACATCGTGCAGCCCGCCTCCAGTGGTGTCGCGACAGGCGTGAATGGAGGGACGAATGGAGACGTGTCGTCTTCAGCGATGAGAGTCGCTTCTGCCTTGGTGCCAATGATGGTCGTATGCGTGTTTGGCGCCGTGCAGGTGAGCGCCACAATCAGGACTGCATACGACCGAGGCACACAGGGCCAACACCCGGCATCATGGTGTGGGGAGCGATCTCCTACACTGGCCGTACACCACTGGTGATCGTCGAGGGGACACTGAATAGTGCACGGTACATCCAAACCGTCATCGAACCCATCGTTCTACCATTCCTAGACCGGCAAGGGAACTTGCTGTTCCAACAGGACAATGCACGTCCGCATGTATCCCGTGCCACCCAACGTGCTCTAGAAGGTGTAAGTCAACTACCCTGGCCAGCAAGATCTCCGGATGTGTCCCCCATTGAGCATGTTTGGGACTGGATGAAGCGTCGTCTCACGCGGTCTGCACGTCCAGCACGAACGCTGGTCCAACTGAGGCGCCAGGTGGAAATGGCATGGCAAGCCGTTCCACAGGACTACATCCAGCATCTCTACGATCGTCTCCATGGGAGAATAGCAGCCTGCATTGCTGCGAAAGGTGGATATACACTGTACTAGTGCCGACATTGTGCATGCTCTGTTGCCTGTGTCTATGTGCCTGTGGTTCTGTCAGTGTGATCATGTGATGTATCTGACCCCAGGAATGTGTCAATAAAGTTTCCCCTTCCTGGGACAATGAATTCACGGTGTCCTTATTTCAATTTCCAGGAGTGTATACCAGCCACTAGTGCCTCTAGTGAGAGAATTTTTAGTTGCGCTGGAAACCTAATTAGCGAAAAACGATCACGTCTTAATGCAGACAGACTTAACGATCTCGCCATAATTAATTCAAAAACAAATCAGCAGACACATTAAGAATACGGTAGAACATTAAACAAGAAACTATGAGTTTGAGTGCAAATTTACTAATTAAGAGTGCAGTTTTCTGTCTTGTGCCTCCTGGGCGTCAATTTCTGAGATAGAAATTTTGTAATGCATACAGTTCATTTTTATTTCAGACCAAACTTTTTGATTTCAATCTTCCCAAGTGACATTTATTATTGTTTGTAAACCATTTTCTGTTAGTTGTGTTTGCAAAAGTAGCCAAATATTTTTAGGAGTATCTGGTTTGGCCTAAATAATACTTTCAGGGGAACTGAAGGAAAATTTGTAAATATTTTATATTGGAGTGTGTTCTGCAAAAAAAATATTCATTTGTGGATTACGGCAATACACATTATGAGTTTAAATTACAATTTATTTTGTAGAGTTCCACACACATTGCGAAATGTAGATTTATTCCTGTATTTCTATATTAAGGGGAATCCCACAAGCAGGCTCAAGATGCTGAAGACCTAGACACTACAAATGCTTTTAAAATGAAGAGCGTCTTTTTCCACGAATGTATTGTAATAGTTATATAATGGAAACTTTGAAACACTCTCCACAGCGTCTACGTCTGCGTCATGAGGGTTCAGACGCGTCGTTTAGGGCTGTGTTATGAGGGTCTACAACCGTCGTTTAGGTTTGCATCATGCAAGTAAACACTCGACGTCTAAGTCTGCATAATGAGGGTCCGAACTATGGTCCCTCATGGCGCAGACCTAGACTACAAGTGTGGACTCTCATGACGCAAACGTAGACGCCGCGAAAAATGGCTCAGAGTCGCCATTGTATTCCTAGTACTATAGTTTTAGACGAACTGGATACCAAACAAGTGCTTCGATTTTGTTAAAATACATTTTGGCAATTTAGAATGATTTTGCCTGCTTCGAATGAATTCACAGAACCAGTAAAATACATCCTGAAAAAGTAGTTAAATATTTGTATAACTGGTGTCATACTTGGCTGAAACATACTAAAGTTAAAGAATCTAGACTTCCGGAATCTTAATTTGGTTCTCATTGCAGTACATTGGTTCAAAATGTCTCTGACCAATATGGGACTTTACTTTTGAGGTCATTAGTCCCATAGAACTTAGAACTACTTAAACCTAACTAATCTAAGGACCTCACACACATCAATGCCCGAGGCAGGATTCGAATCTGTGACCGTAGCGGTCGCGCGGTTCCCTACTGTAGCGCCTAGAACTGCTCGGCCACTCCGGCCGGCATAGAGTGGAGCGTAGATAATTTATTCTTCTGGGGAGGGGACGAATCTTCCTTTTGAGTGGTGGAGGTTCACTTCTTTAGTACAAATATCCATCCATTTCACCGTTTCAGACTGCATTACGTTCCACTAAAACGAAAAACACTATGTTCATGGGCTCGGGGGTGGGAGAACGCCTGCCCCCCCCTCCTCCTCCTCCGCGTTATCTACGCCCCTGGTGGTTATCTGTAGCTTTTAGTGTACAAAGGAGGTCCATTTTCAGTGATTGTTCTGCTTGCTACAGGAACCTGTTTGAGATGTGATCTGATGGTAGTTCGAATTGAGAATACCCAGTATTGAGAGATTGTGAAGTCTCGAAGAAATCCTTTTATATTTGACAACTAGCTGAAAACCCGGCATTGCCAGGGCATTTATTTATTCCATACTCTCGTAGTCCATCTTCCCGCCCCTATTTTCTCTCTATCCATTTATTCCTCTCCCACTAACTCTCTGTTCACCTCCCCCCCCTCCCCATCCCTTAACCCATCTCCCCCACCCTCCCCATCCCTTGGCCCATGTCCTCCCACCCTCTATCCTTCTCCTCGTCCTCTCTCTGTTGGACTCCGCCACCTCAGTTCATCTCATCTTCACCTATCTATGAAAACTCATATATATCTGTCAACTTTTGTGGTGATCAGTGAAGCAGTGTCAAAGTATATTGCCAGATAGCATTTGTTGTAATACTTTTTGATACGCAGCATTGATAGTTTTGTTTTCTGGTGCGTAAACAAATGATGTTGAAGGTGTCCCGACAGGGGAATATGCGACATACAACTGTCCATGTGAAAAACATGATTTTCAAGATTGATGCCACAAACATACAACGACTGCCCTTGCGATTTCTCTATCGACATGGCAAATGCAAGCTGCACTGGAAATTATAACCGTGTAAAGTGGAATGGCGTGTTGGTCGGAAACATAGTGATACGTGGAATCAAACTGTCTTCACCTTTGTACTTTACTTTTAAAATTGTGGCTTCAATTACGTTGTTCTTTAATTTCTTCACCGCAAGCTGGGTTCCATTACAAAGACGTGGCTGGTTTACCTTTCGCAACGTAATGATTGCCGATCCGACTTAATTGCAGATTGGGAGGCGGTAATCCGGGCAAATCCAGCCAATTTAAAAATTCCGTAGGCTAGTTGACTACATCATTTTGGTTAGTAACGGAATAAACCAACTTTTATGTCATCAATTCGCCAGGTATGATATTTTGAATCTGAAAATTCATTTCGTTAACATCAAGGTTTTTTGCAGCCAATATAACACGTTCGCTCAACCAAAAATGGTTTGCAACTGTTAAACGACATTTGCTGCGCGCGAATTGTCAAACACGATGACGGTGAATGTGTCAGACATCTCTCAAATTCCAAAAAGATCATAGACATTTCGTTTAAAAAAATGTATGTATATATACATATATACACACATGCCATTACACACACACACACACACACACACACACACACACACACACACACACACGGAAATATTCAAAAACCTTCTCCATGGAAACATGGGTACATGAGCCAACTTTCATAGTAACCCGCAAACGATGTCAAAATCTTATTATGTAGACAGTGATGTTCCTCTTGATGGTCAAGTGTGCAAAATTTCTTCAAGATCGGAATAAAACTGTAGGTTGGTGTAGAAGTGTGTAAGTACCCTCCGCCATGCACCATTCAGAATTTTAAGCAGACAGCGCCCTTCATCCTGCTTTGAATATCAAGTGTGAAAAATTTCATCAAGGTCGGAATAAAAACGTACAATTTGTCGAATTCCGTTAGGTAAAGTAGCCTCAGCCATGCACACTACGAAATTTTATGTAGACTGTGACTATCCTCTTGGTTCCAAGGTATAGTGTGCCAAATTTTATCACTATTGTATGCAATTCAGACACACGGACACAATGAAAACGCACTTTCAGTTTTTCTCAAATTTTCCAATTTTTCGGTCGATTTTCCAAAAATTTTATTTCATAAAAACCTTGTCCTGAGAATTACGAGCACAGCAATAAATAATTAGCCGAATTGGTCCAGCCGTTCTAGAGTTTTACGCTTATCAACACATTCGGCAATTCATTTTTATTTATATATAGATAATAAGCCCGAAATATACGTGTAAAGGAAGAATGTACAAATAAAACCCTATATATACATATACAGGGTGTCCCAGCTATCTTGTCCACCCAAAATATCTCTGGAACAATAACAGCTATTGGGAAACGACTTTCACCGGTATCAATGTAGGGCTGGGGTCCATGAATGCACACATTTGGAAACATTCTAAAACGAAAGCATATGTGTTTTTAACACAAACTTATGTTTTTTTAAATGGACCTATATTTTTTCTTCAGCAATCCGTAGCATGACAAAGCACATACACAATGGCGTTGATTGCATCGCAATATTCCCATTACATCCTGAGATATTGAGACGCGAAGTTGACGCTTGAAACACCCGACATGCGCTGCTAGCGCACGTCCTGAGGCTCAGGCGTGAACCCCATGCTGCCCGTAATCGCGATGTGATTGACATGTGTAATCACACCTCCATACTTATCAAGAGGTCCGAAACGAATAATACGGCCTGCTGCCATCAACTCTCATAAGCACATAATGGTTTCCCTCTTGCACGTTTTACGTATCTACGTACACAATATGAACCAATACCGATCGGTGTACACCCGTCAGGTTGTCTTATTTATCCTGCACACCCAAAATAAGGTTTATCTAATGCGTTATGTGACCCATTGTGCCTGTCGCGCAGGGCCTGGCTCTACCTAGTCAAGTGTCCAAGGTAGTTCCCACTACTGGAACAGTTACCACTTCGCCTTGTTTATGACTTGCGACCCATGCAAACTCCTGTACTCCACCACCCTCCGAGCATCCCATTTGTTGTTGCTTTGGCGTGCAGTACACCGCTTGCCAGTGTAGTCGTGCATCAGAGTAATCTAGTGACGGCACGGAGGTAGTACACATTGTGAATAAACGTTGTGTTGTGGAACTTATACTGTACAGTATAATGTACACACATGAAGATATGGTAGAAATGCTGCTGATCTATGGAGAATGTACGTTGACGGGAAATACGTTATGAGATTGCGTGTTTGTTGATAGTACTGTTAGCGAACATTATGATTATTAAGTTAATATGTCTGTTTTCTACCCTACTCTACATACCTGTATTGTACCCTGTTGTAGGTGGACGAAATGCTGTTCAGGCAGAACGACTGTACAAAAGACGATTCCCTGACAAGTCATCGCCTTCGCGCCGGATGTTGGTCGTCTCACATCTCGTCTACGTGAAACGGGGAGCTTAAATCCAAGACCTCGACATAGTCCTAGAACACGCACAGATGAACGTGCTGAAGTTGCTGTGCTCGCTACCATTGCTCTGAACCCTCAGATCAGCACACGTCAAATTGAACGTGAAGCTGGTGTGTCGAAATCAAGTGCACAGCGTATTCTTAAACGTCATAAATTTCCTCCTTACCATGTTCATTTACACCAGGATCTTCATGGAAATGACTTCCGCAATAGGGTAACATTTGTCGGTGGGCTCAGCAAAAACTTCTGACTAATCCAATAACGCCTTACGATCACGACGACTTCTGAAGCGTAAGTTCCCTGGTAGGTGAATTGGACGTGGTGGCCCAGTTAGGTGGCCTGCCCGATCTCCGGACCTTACACCGCTGGATTATTTTCTTTGGGGAGCAGTGAAGGATGCTGTTTACCAACATGAACCAACAACACCAGAGGACATGAAGCAACGCATTATTGATGCTTGTACAGCCATCAAAGAGGAAACAGTAGCACGAAGTAGGGCATCCTTCATCCGCAGAGTGACCCTATGTATCTAAGCCAATGGGCATCACTTTGAGCATGAGATGTGAACGCTATGTTTAGTATGTAGTGCTGGTATCACAGTGGAAGTTTCTACAAAGGGCCATTTTACCCAGTGATGTCAATAAACATTTGTTCGCAACAATTTGTCATTTAACGGATTAGATAAACATAACATTGATAATTATGTGATAATAAAACTAATTGGTTAAACATGTTTACATTCATCTTCTATGTCCTACCTGAACTTCCCAAATCAAAACATTTTTACCTAAACAACGGTAAAACTTTTAGTCCACTTGCTCGTTTCACTAAAGCCATCAACATGAATTTTACTGTTACGAGTGAATGATTAACTGTCACTTGCGCTAGATCTACAGTAAAGTCAAGTTTTAACGTTGAACGGCATTACCTTTTTAGTAACGGATTAACGATAAGCGAAATTAACTTTGTGACTAACGTTGCGGTACACAGATATGTTACAGAACCGCATCACCCCTAGCCTATGGGATAAATACCTGCTGGAATGTACGACGTTAATGCAGGATGGCAGCAGACCGTATTATTCGTTTTGGACCTCAATTAGAGGATTATATGCTTGTGTGTATGTATACAGGGTGTTACAAAAAGGTACGGCCAAACTTCCAGGAAACATTCCTCACACACAATGAAAGAAAATATGTTATGTGGACATGTGTCCGGAAACGCTTACTTTTACTACTTCTCTTCAAATCACATTAATCATGGAATGGAAACACACAGCAACAGAACGTACCAGTTTGACTTCAAACACTTTGTTACAGGAAATGTTCATGTCCTCCGTTAGCGAGGATACATGCATCCACCCCCCGTCGCATGGAATCCCTGATGTGCTGATGCAGCCCTGGAAATGGCGTATTGTATCACAGCCGTTCACAATACGAGCACGAAGGGTCTCTACATTTGGTACCGGGGTTGCGTAGACAAGAGCTTTCAAATGCCCCCATAAATGAAAGTCAAGAGGGTGGAGGTCAGGAGAGCGTGGAGGCCATGGAATTGGTCCGCCTCTACCAATCCATCGGTCACCGAATCTGTTGTTGAGAAGCTTACGAGCACCTCGACTGAAATGTGCAAGAGCTCCATCGTGCATGAAGCACGTGTTCTGTCGTACTTGTAAGGCACATGTTCTAGCAGCACAGGTAGAGTATTCCGCATGAAATCATGGCGGTGAATCGAGAAAGTACAGTACATACTGACGAAACTAAAATGAGCTCTAACATGGAAATTAAGCGTTTCCGGACACATGTCCACATAACATATTTTCTTTATTTGTGTGGGAGGAATGTTTCCTGAAAGTTTGGCCGTACCTTTTTGTAACACCATATATATATATATATATATATATATATATATATATATATATATATATATATATAATGTTGGGGTTTGTCTTTTGGTGCTCAGGTAAAATAAAAACTTTTAATTAACGTTCATAATATGACCATGACGCGCAGACTAAACGGCTGCGTAGCGCAGCTCAGCAGTAATATGGGCAGGCAAGCAAGTTCCCCGCATCCTGCCCGGGTTGGGTTCTGCTTGTCTTGGCTGGGAGTGAAGCAGCCTGCCCTTTCTGTTGACAACGCGTGGCGACCTGCCCGCCTGGCCACCGGGCTAGCATGGGCGGGTTAAAAGCGGAACATGTACACCACTGGACACTCCATATGTTCATAATTGCTATAGAGTGGCTCCAGGAACACTCTTCTGTGTTTAAACACTTACGCTGGTCACCAAACTCTCCAGACATGAACATAATTGAGTATATCTGGTACACCTGGCAACGTGCTGTTCAGAAGAGATCTCAAACACCTCGTAATCTTACGGATTTATGGACATCCCTGAAAGATTCATGGTGTCAATTCCCTCCAGCAGTACTTAAGACACTAGTCGAATGCACGTCGTGTTGTGGCACTTCTGCGTGTTCGCTGAGGGTCTATACGATATTCAGCAGGTGTACCAATTTCTTTGGATCTACAGTGTATTTTGAATTTCTCAACAACAAAGATCACAAACAACACAAATTTTCAGTATTACTTAATAATTTTTGACACGATGAAGACATAATACAATTTTCAAACGCTACAAACAGTCGGCAAAAGGACGTACTCATACAGTATGTCTCCCAGGTTTTAGGGCTCAGGTTGCCACGTGATCGTGACGTATTTAGATTTGCAATCGAAACAGGTATATCACACACTTATGTTGACCGAAATATTGCACCACTTTTGCAATCCCATTACGGAGACGTGGAAACTACCTGCGAATACATACTTGACAGTTTTAACATTAAAGGTTTTTTCTTTAAAAGAGAAATTACCTTGCAGATCAATCATTTACATCTGCGCATCCAAAGGCTCACGTCCAATTGAAACGATAAACGGTCTCGAAAACAGCTCGAAAACATATTTAAGGTTCATATCGTACTCAATACGTTTGGTAAACCATCCTTGTGATTATTTCAAGGCCGCAATCAAGTCTTAAAACCTAGAGTTTTCCTTAATGCCAGTGAGCTTATGGTAATAGAAGCTGTCCCTCAACATTGCGATTTTCTTTCTGAGTGCATCAAATCAGAAATCAGCTGTTTCTCACTTTTCAGTGTCTTACAGTGAATAGTGTACAGTCACATCCACTTAAAATTTGAGGTCTGCAATCCATTCCGAATGTGCTAAGTTTCTTTCACTCAATCATTTTTCCTTCATAAATTCAGTAATAGTGGGTTTTAAATCGAGAAACTATTCCCAGCATCGCTTTTAACTTAACCAACGTAGTTTACAGTATTATATATATATAGTCTCCATACTTTTTTTCAGTCCATCGACTACTGTTGCCACTGACAGAGGAGTAATGCGTGCGAATTGAGAAATATTACTGTTCGGACCAACAATTCCGTCACTTGCTGCATGCCGGCAAAAATAGCGCAAATTGCTCCTTCTTGTACTGAACACTGACTCCCTTGTTTCGTAGTTGTAATTGTTTGCTCTTTCATTTTCAACTAATTCTTTCTGCATGGCACTGTAATGTTTCACAGCAAATATGGAGTACCCGTCGGTTAAGCGACTGCGTAATAATACATAATGAGAATTCTCATCAATGTCTTCTGTCATTCCCAGTCATTCTTTCGTGACGATAGATCGCTAGGCTACCTATTTTTGTGCAACAGCTACTGGATCTGTGAACACCCTTGATACCACGAACGAATAGTGAAGGGTAAACAGCGCTGATATCACGTTTCTGCCGAACTGAAGAGAACTGTTCCAGCCGAAAAATACCGCATTGCAGTACTAAAGAAAATGTTGCGCTGTACGAGCACCAGGTACTTCCGAGAAGGACAGACCAAAGCCGAGACAGGCCAAGCTTTGAAGCCTGACCCGCTGTGACCGGCCCTGCTGTAGAATGTCTGACTTTGTTGGTGGAAACATAACCTCACCTCCGCTTGCGCCGCTTTACCACTATCAAAGTGAAAAGGGATGCCACCAAGTCGGAAGAGTATGGAGGATGATTGATGACACTGAAATCTAGGCATCGGATTGTTGCATATGTCGGAGTTATCGTGTCCGATCTCGCATTGTCACGCTGAAGAAGAGGATGTAACATGTGAGGACGGAGTCGTGGGATAGCGATATGCACATATACAATGACAGTAGCATCGCTTACAAAAGGTATAAATGGGCAGAACATGACGGAGCTGTTCTCAGGAGATTCGTGTGAAAAGGTTTCCGACGTGATTATGACCGCACGACGGGAATTAGCAGACTTTGTACTTAAAATGGTGGTTGGACTTAACGCATTGGACATTTCATTTCGATAATCGTTAGGGAATTCAAAATTCCGAGATCCTCAGTGTCAAGAGTGTGCTGAAAATGTCAAATATCATGGAGTTCCTTTCACCACGGACAACGCAGTGGCCAACGTCGTTCACTTAACGACCGACAGCAGTGGCATTTGTGTCGATGCTAAAAGACAAGCAACACTGCAGAACTCAATGTGGGATGTACGACCAAAGTTTCCGTTAGGACAGTGCGGTGAAATTCGCCATCAGTGGGCTATGGCAGCAGATGATCGACGCGAATGCCTTTGCTAAAAGCACGAGGTCACCTGCAACACCTCTCCTGGGCTCCTAACCATATCGTTTGGATGCTAGAGGACTGGAAAACCGTCGCCTGGTCAGGTGAGTACCGAATTCAATTGGTAAGAGCTGATGGTTGGGTTCGAGTGGGGAGCAGTCCCCTCGAAGCCATGGACCCCAGCTGTCAAGATGGTACTCTGCAGCTGGTGGTGTCTCCATAATGGTGTAGGCTGTGTTTACACGGAATGGACTGGGTCCTCTGGTCCAACTGAATCGATCATTGACTGGAAATGGTTATTTTCGGATACCTGTAGACCATTTGCAGCCATCCATGGACTTTATGGTCCCAAACAACAGTGGAACTTTTATGGATGACAGTGCGCCATGTCATCGGGTTACAATTGTTCGCGATTGGTTTAACGTACATTATGGACAATTAGAGCGAATGATCTGGCCACTGAGATCGCCTGCATGAATCCCATTGAACATTTATGGGACAAAATCGAGAGGCCAGATCGTGCACGAAATCCTGCACCGGCAATACTTTCACAGTTATGGACGGCTGTAGAGGCAACATGGCCCAATATTTGGGCAGGTGACTTTCAGCGACCTTTTGAGTCTATTCCACGTCGAGTTGCGTTGGGCAATATGATGTCTGACACTATAACAAGAGGTGTCCCGTGACTTTTTTCAGCACAATGTGAAGCTATTATTCGGTCATAGTGTAAAGCCCACACAAATCGCTTACTATTCAAGTTGGCTTCCCTCGTGGAACTCACATTGCAATCATCGAGGAAATGTGGCAGTTATTAACGACTTATCAACACCTTCATGTCCATGTGATATATTCAAGGGTAGAGCTTTATTAACGTAGGAAAGAACCTAACCTAAGGTGCCACCTCAGGGCAGAAGGATTACAAGGCCTTAGTAGGAAGTGCTGATTTGTCTATAAAAGTAGAAACGTCATACGCCGATACCACGGTGAGGAATGCAATAATTCGTTCGCAACCAGACAGAAGGTCTACCAACATTCTTTACAATTTGATGACCCCACGCTAGAAGACGTCCTAACACTCGCTCAAGTATTTCAATTTTAGCGAGCAACTCGATGCTAATTAAAGGCCCTGGGCGGACGTTGCCGCAGTAAATGGCGACGACAGCCAGCGCTCGGATGCGACGCGTCCAGTGAGGCGGAAACAGCGGCCGAGCAGCAGACCCGTAAACGTGCCTCAGCAAAACCTCTTCACAAGGCGACTGCATAAAAAACTGTCTCCCGCCACATTTTTCTGTCTTGTCCAGACTGTTTCGTCAAATATGACCGTGTTGACTATCTGAATCGCTGATCTTATTACCATAGATGTAAAAAACAAGGACACGCAGCGGCAGTTTGTAGTTCTGTGTTATTCCGCGCAGAGACGAAACGTGAACAACTGATGGACTTAAACGTTATTAGCGCACTGTGCAGAGTTCAGGAAACTGTGTCATATAAGTTAGGTATAACCGTGAGCGGTAATGGCAGACGCATTCAGATGCAAGTCGATACCGGAGCAGCAGCATCTCCCAGTAACCCCAAACGTACCTGCACCTCAGTGCACCACCATTGACATCCACTACATGTCGGTTTGTCAACTAGAAAAGCAGCAGATTCCAATAAAAGAACAATTTAGAGGGAATACTGCATGCAAAACCATTATACGTCAGTTATCGTATCATGCGGTAAACAGTGCTTTAGCTGACAATTTATTTAGATTATATGCATTTACAACTTTCGAATTTACGATTTTACACTCAATAAACATGGTTGCAGAACAACTGCGATTCCAGGGGCTCGAAAAACTTCGCAAAGGCTGTCTGGACATTTTTTTGCTAGAGCTAAGTGAACTTCAGAATTTCACTCTTCACATCACTCTAAAACCGACAGCACAACCACGTCCCTTTCTGGCGTGGCCGGTGCCATTAGCACTACGTGAGCGAGTAAACTAGGAACGGGATAGATTAGCAGAGCTGGAAGTGATAGAGCCAATTACGTCTAGCCAATGGGTGATGCCGCTATTGATGATTAAATAACCATTAAATAATCATCGGATAAACTCTGCCCCTGCGGCGATTTTAAAGTGACGTTAAATGCTTAAGCCGTGACCAACACATACCGTATATCCAGACCAGATGAATTAACAGCAGAACAGGATATGGGTCAGTATTTTTCCAAAGTAGGCGTTCCTTATGGACATTTGCAACTTCTAGTTTACGAAGCGTCTTAACAGCTACTAGTGGTGAGCACTCCCTATGGGCTTTAGTTTTCGATGTTCCAACCGCCGTCAAGCTTTTCCAGTGTTTTCAAAAGTAACTCACCCAACACATTCCGTGTTGCATCAGTTATCTGCACGATACTGCGGTCATGATCTCAAGCACACTTGAACATTTGCACAACCACCAACATCTTTATCAGATTCTCTAGGATGTGGATTTAAAGTGTAGCTCAGAAGAATGGAAATTTTGCAGCCTTCTATTGCGTACCTGGTGCGCGTCTTTTCACTGCGAGGAATTCAGTCAACAGGCAGGAAAATTACTGCTATTAAAGCTGTGCTGCGGCCCACAACCTTGCAATAAATTGTTTCTACAGGCACCGAAAATTGCATACCCCTTCAATAAAAAGGTGTGCCATTTACATGGTCGGCAGTGTGTTAGCATGCATTACAAACACAGTGTTCAGTTTTGTGCATGGCCACCTTTCAGCCAGGAAAAAAGCTAATGGTAGCTACTGATGCATCGCAGTATGGGCTTGGGGTGGTTCTCGCCCATCGCAGTTTGAACTGTTTCAAGCAACGATAGTATTCACTTCCAAAATGCTGAATTTGGCACAGAAATACAACTTGCAGTAAAAAAAGGGTCCTAAGTCATAATACATGCCATAAAAATATTCAATGGTTTTTTAAATGGTGAGAAATTTCACCTCACCACAGAGCAAAAGACGCTTACCTCATTAGTTAGTCCTGCTGCGTGTTTACCGGACAGAACGGCCCACTGGCTGCAATGGTGAACCCTGTTTCTCAGTCACTACAATTAGGAAATTTACTTTTACCCAACAGCACAGCACGCCAATGTTGTCGCCCTGTCTCATCTTCCTGTGGGTCCGGATCCCAGCTTACACTAACCAGAAATTATCTGTTTTTTCCTCGATAATGATGCTAAACAGGCAACAGATTTCTTCCCAACTTGCTAGCTCTCACATCATTGACACAACTGGCGTGGACTCTTATTTGCAACAGGTGTGGTGTCACACCCAGCAGAGGTGGCCTGAACTACCACCAATACGGAATTCAGACACTGTATGATGCTTCATTATGCTCTGTCGCAGACTAATTCTGGGGCACAGCGTGCTGCTGAAACACAGAACGGTTCTCCCTCTGAGTGATCATCCCAGCATCTCTTCACACTGAAAGGTTACAGATGTAGTTACTCCTTGAGTATCGGTATCTGCACCTTACACGTAGCTGCCTAGTGCAGGAGCACTGCCATCAGAAAACCCCTAGTTATCGCGAAGCTCGGTTTGGCGGCAGGTGTTATGAGTGCCACGGAAGGCAAGAGTAATGAGGAGTCATGATTGGATGTCAGACGTGGTTGGACGATACATCACCGCATTCCGTGAGAAGATTGATGAATCTAGCAAATATTCGTGGACGAGTTTGCGGTCTCATTAATATTAGAACTGGGTCGTCAGCAGAGATCGGTAGCAGCAATGGTTACCTCGGAAAACTAATAACAAGCTGAAATAAGAGTGATCGTCAGTGTATGTGCTTAGGAACTTTAGGAACGTGCACTGTAGCTTGTACTAGAGACAATAAACCTTGCAGTTCTATGTAGTCTGTTTCTCCTTTCGGTTTCTTTTCATATCTGTTAGAACTATCTGAGTTTGATGATTTTTAATGAGAAATGTGGTGATTTTGATAGGAGATGTACCGGTAGGCACAAGGTCCCATTTTTAGTCTTCATGTGCATGTTCCTTGGAAGTTAGGAGCCCACTGTGAACGGTGCAGCATAAACGTTGGTCCGATCGCCATGGTTAGATAAGTACAGCCAGTTTTAGAGAGAAACTTGGCCGTGATAGGCACAAATAACGGAGTAGGCATCTTAAAACATCTACTTCCTTCAGCTGCTGCATCGTGGCCAGTGTGAGTGCTTGCACGGAGCTACACCTAATGGCTGGACATAGCCAGGTACGTCGAGCAATTAATTGATGCTTGTAACAAGTCTGTGGGACAACAAGCCACTCCGCAGCAATGCTTTTCACTGTGACTTTCACCCACATTGCATGGGAATGGGTCTAATCAATTCGAGAGAACACCTAGTTGGAACGTTGAGAACTGAAACGAAGTAATATTCAGGAGATACAACAGTGAAAGATGCACTAACACTCTTTATTAGCACTTACGGGGTGACATCTATTGGAGAGTACATCCCAGCAGAATTACTGCCTAGTCACTGGTCGCAAACCCTGATGCACCTGCTGATGCCACTCGTTTTCCACCTAAAGCGCGCTCCAGGCAAATGCCGGGATGGTTCCTTTGAAAGGGCACGGCCGACTTCCTTCCCCATCCTTCCCTAATCCTATGAGACCGATGACCTCGCTGTCTGGCCTCCTTCCCCAGAAACAACCAACAACCAACCACCTAAAGCACTATCGTCACTGAGATTCATACTGGGGAACCCAGTCTGTTCCCATGGTTCCGGACGATGTGTTGTTGGATCCCTACAGGTGCACCCATCTCGGCGCATCTGCGAGGTGCAGGTGGGCAATAAGCATATGGCCCACTGCCAAAGCCAGGTGCGACTTTGTGTGGGGGTTCTGCTGCCAGTGCTGCCTCGTGCAACAGCCTTACCTCGACAGAAATTGGAAGGAAGCGGTGCAGCCTCTCCTATACTCATCCTGGCCCATTACATCCCTTATGCCCTTTGACCTACTCTGCATTCATCCTCCCACATAGAATGCTCATCACTTGCCCCTTAAGAGCCCTTAGAACTTTCTGCAGCTGGCTCTAGAGGGAAACCTACCACGATAGGTGCTGCTTGAGGGTCCACAGGGCCGCACTGGCACCCACTGCCTCCGTCTGTGGGAAACTAGACGTTCATATGGCTCCGGCTCTGGTGAGCAGCCGTCATCGAACCGTGACTCACCTATCTATTGCGAACCACTTCTGCACAGGCCACTTTCTGCATTACTCCTGGGTTCCCGCCAACAGGGAGCTTCTGGCTATGCCGAATCCAGTGGAGCCAAATGCCCTGGATGCTACGGATTTCACCTGCCTGGGAGCACTTCAGCAGCATGCAGCATGGAGGGCCTTGCAGCCACCGACTCAACATTGCCTCTCCAAGGGAAGAGGCATATGGTAACACACCCACGTTACCACTCTTCGCTGGCCGGCGCCTGCTTCGCCAGTAAAGCGAACAGGTTTCTGTCTAGTACCAAGTATGTAGTAACTGCTGGTCAAGCAGTCGCCAGACTTCCACTGGATGCTACCCCTGCTTCCGCAGGACACCGAAGAAAGTCACAGCTATCAGCTCGTTAGAACCGACTCTAGGGTAAGCACGGTGCCCATCACCAGTTGGTGGCACCAGTGACCCAGAGGGCGAGACCTCACCAAGACTCGTAATCGATGGCGTCATGGCTCACGGAGTTTCCAACTGATTGCTTGAAATCCAGAGCGTTGTTCTCTCATGAGCACTGTTACAATTCTTATCTTGTACTCTATCTCACGAAATTGAGCTTGCTATAATCGTGGAGTCTGTATGGTTGTGCACTTCTGGAACTCGTATTAAACGTCTACACTCTAAAGTGTAGTTTGTTTCGTTATTTAACTGTTGCGCGAAACTGTTTGTGTGTAGCTGGTTATGAAAAAAAACATATTAACATTTTTCCTTACTTTTTATTAATCGAATCTCGAAACTTTTGGACTTACGGGATATTAATTTTCAAATGTTTCACCTAAGTTTCGCAGAACTAAATAGCATGAAGATTAAGACCTACGAAAATGGCAGGAAATTAAAACATCCACACACTTCGATTAATACAGAACACATTTCAACTGTTTCTCTGAAGACTTATCGACGTGGATTGGTTTCCGATCGGATTCACTGCACAAAACATTTTAGCTATTCAAAAAATGTAGAGGCCACTTCTCTGGCTGATAATCTCTGTTGCCAACAACAGACCTGACGTGCTTCGTGAGTACACAAGCGAATTTTCTCTATCGTAGGCGAAAACAACATTTTCTCTTTTACATGTTCATACGCTGATCTGCAGACCTATGTTCACAGCCGTAAAGTTGAGCGTGAAGCAGAGGACACTTGATGTTATACTGTATAAATTATGAACTTTTCATAGTCTTGAAAGTTTGTTGACATTACAGTTGATCAATCAGTTATATGACACAAGAGCTTCTGAAGTTAAGGAAATTCTTTTTAAATGACATATTTCTCTGAACTAAAATTCATTGGAGGCTTTTCTAAACATTGTTTTAAACCAGTCATTGTTTGTGTCTTTCGTTATTATCATTAAAATGGTAGGCATCTGTGGCTCTTTACAAGTGGTGGTACCAGTAAATCATATTTGTGGGAGGAGGGGGATGAAATGCCAGCTGAGCCCTCCATAAGAAACTATCACTGAATCCTCGCCTGCTTTGTTGGATGCTAGGCTTGATGGACTTAGGCTATCAGCCTGTGAGACTTCACACTATACTGAGACTAGCAGCTAGAGACCACTTACAGTTTTACAGCCATAATGATCATTGTATTTTAATGCCTCCAGCCTGTGGTACAAAATTCGCTACAGACATTTGTACCCTTTCCGATGGTTAAATTTCCGTAAGCACTGACATAAATTCTTAGATTAGATAAATATCTTTCCGGCTAATTTAACGTCATCGAAGTCTGGTCTTTTATTTCAAAGTAATATTCCTACATTTTTTGCATAAGCTGTTGCATGAACAGGAGTGGAAGGTCCCATTTTGCGACCAAGGCATGTACCCATATTTGTGCTGTGGAAAGCTGTGAGTGAGTCAGTTTACATAGTTGAAGCTCGTTGTTGTAGTTGTGGTCTTCTGTCCAGAGACTGGTTTGATGCAGTTCTCAATGACACTATATCCTGTGCAACCTTGAAACGTCCCCTTAGAAAAATTATACATGACTGTGCTTAAACTGACACACAATTTTTTTTAGCGCAACGCAATCTGACTTTCAATAACCCCTACAAAAGAATGGCCCTGACTAACATTAACCTATACCTTTCACAAATCTCTTACCCCACAAAAATCTTCGTTACTCGAACTACTGCAATACAGCGAGCGCCACTACTGCCAGCTAAATAAAAGATTCAAACTACGGAAGGCACTAACTACTGATAGGCATAGTTAGCAAATGAAAGATTTTAGTAGAGAACAAACAATGTATTTACCTTAATAGTCATAATATATATAGCAGTTCATGACACCCATTCTTACAAATGTACTGTTTCTGATGGACACACCTCCAGATTATCCATTCTCAAAAATCCGCCATCTCACTTCCCCACATCCACCACTGCTGGCGGCTCACCTCCAACTGCGCAACGCTACGCGCTGTTAACAGCCAACTGCCCAACACTACAATGGCGAATATTACAACAATGCTAACCAACCACAGACTGCACACAGCACAGCCAGTGATTTTCATACAGAGCGCTACGTGGCGTTACCAATATGAAAACCTAAACAGCCTACTTACAACCTTATTCATCTCCGATTAACTACTGCAACCTACATCCTTTTGTTTAGTGTATTCATCTCTTGGTCTCCCTTCACGCTACCCTCCAGTACTAAAATTGGTGATCCCTTGATGCCTCAGAACGTGTCCTACCAACCGATTCCTCATTCTAGTCACGTCGTGACACAGATACCTCTATTCCATTCAGTACCTCCTCATTAGGTACGTGATCTACCCTTCTAATCTTCAGCATTATTCTGTAGCACTACGTTTCGAAAGCTTCTATTCCCTTCTTGTCCAAACTATTTATTTTCCATCTTTCACTTCCATACATAGCTATACTAGACACAAATACTTTCAGAAAGGTCTTCCTGACACTTAAATCTATACTCGATGTTAACAAACATCTCTTCTTCAAAAACGCTTTTCTTGCCATAGCCAGTCTACATTTTATATCCTCCCTACTTCGACCATCATCAGTTATGTTGCTTTCGAGATAGCAGAACTCATCAACTACTTTAAGTTTCTCTTCCTAATCTAATTCCCTCAGCATCACCTGATTTAATTCGACTACATTCTTTATGCTGTCTCCGACAGAATTACAATGTCGTCGGCCAACCTCAAAGTTTTCATTTCTTCTCCGTGGACTATAATTCCTTCCTCAAATTTTTATTTTGTTTCCTTTACAGCTTACTCAATATACAGATTGAATAACATCAGGGATAGGTTACAACCGTGTCTCACTCCCTTCTCAACGACTTCTTCCCTTTCGTGCCCCTCGACTCTTACAACTGCCATACGGTTTCTGTACAAATTGTAAACATCCCTGTATTTTACCGCAGCCACCTTTAGAATTTGAAAGAGAGTTTTCCAGTCCACAGTGACGAAAGTTTTCTCTAAGTCTACTAATGCTATAGACGTACGTCGGCCTTTACTTAACCTATCTTCTGTGAGAAGCTCCAAACTGATCTTCCCCGAGGTCGGCTTCTAACAGTTTATCCATTCTTCTGTAAATGTTTCGTGTTATTATTTTGAGGCAATGGCTTATTAGACTTACAGCTCGGTTATTTTCACACCTATCAGAACCTGCTTTCTTTGGAAACAGGATTATTATGCTCTTCTTGACGTCTGGTGGTATTTCGCCTGTCTGGCACATCTTGCTTACCACATGGAGGGTTTTTTTCAGGGCTGGCTCTCCCAAGGCTATCAGTAACTCGAACGGAATGTTGTCTACACCCAGTACCTTCTTTCAACTTAGGTCTTTCAGTGCTTTATCAATTTCTTCACGCAGTATCATATATCCCTTCTCATCTTCGTCTACGTCCTCTTCCATTTCCTTAACATTGCCCTCAAGCTCATCTCCCTTGTATAGACCGTCGATATACTCCTTCGACCTCTCTGCTTTCCTTTCATTGCTTAGGACTGGTTTCTCATCTGAGCTCTTGATATTCATACAGTTGGTTCTCTTTTCTCTATAGGTCTCTTTAATATTCCTGTATGGAGTATCTGTCTTACCCCTAGTGATATATGCTTCCACATCCTTACATTTCTCCTCTAGCCATCCCTGCTTAGCCATTTGGCACTTCCTATCGATCTCAGTTTTGAGACGTTTATATTCCTTTTCGCCTGCTTCATTTGCTGCATTTTTATGTTTTATCCTTTCATCAGTTAAATTTAATATCTCTTCTGTTACTCCAGAATTTCTACGAGTCCTCGTCTTTTTGCCTACTTAATCCTCTGCTGCCTTCCTATTTCATTTCTCAAAGCTTCTATTGTATTTCCTTCCCCTGTTCTTGTCAATCTTTCCCTAATGCTCTCTCTGAAACTCTCTACAACCTGTTCGTTCAGTTCATCCGAGACTAATCTTCTTAAATTCCTACCTTTTTGTAGTTTTTTCAGTTTTAATCTACAGTTCATAAAAAAATGAATTGTGGTCGGACTCCACATCTGCCCCTAGAAATGTCTTACAATTTACAACCTGGTTAGTAAATTTCTGTCTTACCATTATATAATCTATCTGAAACTTCGCAGTGTCCCCAGGCCTCTTCCACGCATACAACCCTATTTCATGATTCTTAAATCAAGTGTTGGCTGTGATTAAGTTATGCTCTGCGCAAAATTCTATCCGGCGGTTTCCTCTTTCATTCCTTACCCCCAGTCCTCGTTCACCTACTACTTTTCCTTTTGTTCCTTTTCCTACTGTCGAATTCCAGTCCATCATGACCATTAAATTTTCGTCTCCCTTACCTATCTGAATAATTTCTTTTATCGCATCATACATTTCTTCAATCTCTTCATCATCTGCGGATCTAGTTGACATTTAAAGTTGTACTACCGTCGTAGGCCAGGGCTTCGTGTCTATCTTGGTTATAATAATGCGTTCAATATGCTGTTTGTAGTATCTTATCTGCGTTCCTATTTTTTTATTCATTATTAAACCTACTCCTGAACTACGTATGCTTTATTTTATATTTTTAACCCTGTATTCACCTGACCAGAAGTCTTATTCCTCCTGCAATCGAACTTCATTAATTCCCATTATATCTAACTTTAACTCATCCATTTCCATTTTTTAATTTTCTAATCTACATGCCCATTAAGGGATCTGTCATTCCACGCTCCATAGATCCATAGAACGCCAGTTTTGTTTCTCCTGATAACGACATTCTGCTGAGTAGTCCCCGCCCGGAGATCCGAACTGGTGACAATTTTACCTCCGGAGAAACATACAGTAAAGCTGTATGCTTCGGAAAAATTACGGCCGTAGTTTCCCATTGCTTTCAGCCGTTCTCAGTACCAGCACAGCAAGGCAGTTTTGGTTGATGTTACAAAGCCAGATCAGTCAATCATCCAGTCTATTGGCCTCTCAACACCCGTGCGTTGTGGTTGCACCTACGGTACGGCTATCTTTATCGCTGAGGTACGCAAGCTTCCCCACCAACAGCAAGGTCCATGGCTCATGGGCGTTCGCAGGTGGGCGGGGGAAAGCTCTCTATAAATTATTTATTTAACATTACTACCCGGTCCACTCACATTAATGTGACCGCCTACCTTCGGCGGCCGGCCGAAGTGGCCGTGCGGTTAAAGGCGCTGCAGTCTGGAACCGCGAGACCGCTACGGTCGCAGGTTCGAATCCTGCCTCGGGCATGGATGTTTGTGATGTCCTTAGGTTAGTTAGGTTTAACTAGTTCTAAGTTCTAGGGGACTAATGACCTCAGCAGTTGAGTCCCATAGTGCTCAGAGCCATTTGAACCATTTGAACCTACCTTCGGCGTCAACATGCAATAAGAACTCATAGACGACTGGTGGCAGCAATAGGAGAGGAGGGTATATAAAGCGTGTTGGGGGGACGCGGGAAACACTATAGTTGTTAAACTTCCTGGCAGAATAAAACTCTTGCCGGGATGAGACTCGAACTGGGGACCTTTGCCTTTCGCGGGCCAGTGCTCTACCATCTGAGGTACCGAAGCACGACTCACGACCCGTCCTCACAGCTTCCAGGAGTGCACGCACTTGCTCGCGAAAGGCAAAGGTCCCGAGTTCGAGTCTCGGTCCGTCACACAGTTTTAACCTGCCAGGAAGTTTCATAACAGCGCACACTCCACTGCAGAGCGAATATCTCATTCTGAGTACAGTTGTTGTCGTATTGCGGAAACGGAACTATTTATCTGACGTGCAAAACGGCATGATCATTGTATTTCGGGACATTGGTAGAAGCCTTTCCATAATAGCTAACTTCGTTAACTGTTTGTACACCGTCGTGGTTCCATAATAGCTAACTTCGTTAACTGTTTGTACACCGTCGTGGTTAAAGTACGGCATACTGTGCTCGGCAAAATGGAGCTGTCCAAAACTGGCGACGAAGAAACTGTGGTGCACAACAGGCCACAGGTTACACTGATCAATGACGGCTTTGGAGATGTATACGGGCTAGTAGACGTGTGACCGTTAAACAAATCACCACGCAGACGAACCAAGGGCTTAGCAACATTGTCTGCTCAACGATCGTTCAGCGAACTTTGCACGGAATGGGCCCGTGAAGTAAGCACGTGGTTGATGCAGCCATGCTAACTATTTTCATCGGCGACAAAGAGTGAAATTTGCATGCCAGTACGCTACTGGAGGATCACTGGGTGTCAACAACTGACCTTTTCGGATGAATCACGTTTTATGCTCCATCGGACATATAACCGTTAGTGTGTACAGCTCTGCAACAATCGTGGGAAGCGTTTAGGCCGGAGGAGGGAGCATGAGGGTCTGGGGTATGTTTCCATGGCATTCGCTGCGTGATTTCGCTATTCAGGAACGCACAATGGATCAAACCAAGTACTCGTACACATCTAACATTAGGAACCATGTGCATCCCTACATGTAGCTTTTATTCCCTCAGCTCGATGTCATATGCTAGCAGGATAATGCAACGCGTCACACAGCTCACCCTGAACCTGCGTGGTTCGAACAGCATCAGTATGAGTTTACGATACATCCCTGGCCACCAAACTCCCTTCATTTAAACCCAATATAAAGTTGGTAGGACCAGCTCGATCGGACTATTGGCGCCATGGATCCTAAACCGATAAACCTAGTGCAGGTGGCCACGGCACTGGAGTCAGCGTGGCTCTGTATCCCTGTCACAACCTCACTGATCGTCTTCCTGCACGTCCGCGCTGCAAAAAGTGGTTATTGATGCTTTTGACAGGTAGTCACATTAATATGACTGGACACTATAATATGTGAAGGAACACAAGAGGTCACTGTAATGTTACCATTGAACACCCCATTTCACTAAACCGCAGACGACTTACTTATTGCCTCCGAAATTCGGTAGACAACTGTCGGACCGAGCGAGGTGGCGCAGTGGATGGACACTGGACTCGCATTCGGGAGGACGACGGTTCAATCCCGCGTCCGGCCATCCTGATTTGGGTTTTCCGTGATTTCCCTAAATCGCTCCAGGCAAATGCCGGGAAGGTTCCTTTGAAAGGGCACGGCCGACTTCCTTCCCCATCCTTACCTAATCCGATGAGACCGATGACTTCGCTGTCTGGTCTCCTTCCCCAAACAACCCAACCCAAGCCCAACAACTGTCGGTGGAAGTGGAAAGGAGATGGCATAGGTATTTTTCGTAGGTAGCTGCGATTGTTGACAAATCGTCTCGAGAGACTTGCAGGCATGCTGTACTATTGCGCTTATCAACAAGCGAGACTGTCAGCGACAGTTGTTTCATCTTTCCTTGACGTGGCGACAGAGAGCCGTGGCGACGGTATTGCAATCTGTGACAACATTATATAGACTGGTCAAGGTCCTATGTGCAGCATCACGATGAGAATATCCATATGTGAAAGCTCCGAATACCACCAACTTTCCCATATAGCGTTGTTTATCAACATACGGGTCAATCGTCAGGCATGAAGACATGGGGTGCCATAGGGTACACAATGCGATCACCTATGGTTTGCAGAATCAGCTACTTGGACAACAAACTCTACTAGTCTAATGTGTTAAGACCAGTGGCTGTGTCGAATTTCCGATTTCTCCTTAAAATTAGCGGTCAACAAGAGAATGCTACACTGTATGCTACCCATTCTGTACTAACTTACCTCAATACATAGGGCGCTCGAGTCTTGTTCTAGTCGTAAGGACCTCCAGATTTCTCACCCACTGTAGGCATCTCGTCATGAGTTGCCGAGAGGCTGGCACGCAACTACTCGCCAGTCAGTACGATTGATCAAGGTTACATCCTGTATTGTTGCAGCCAGAAGTAGCAGTTGCGTCTACTAAATTTCGAGCCCTGTGCACCATGAATTGTTTTAATCTTACTATTGTACTGTACACTCAAAATATCTATGCTTCCTGATGTTACAATTTCAATGCCAGTAGTAGAATTTGGAACTATTTGATTGCAGTGGAAAGATCAGCAGAAAATTCATTCAATCGAAAAGCCAGTTTGGTTCAAAGTTTTCAAACTTTACCGCAACTTCGGAAACTAATGACGCGAATGGTTCATTACTTTGTTCAAAAACGATGGCTACAGACCCAAATACTTGTAACTAATCGGCGACTGACGAGATAGAAAATAAAATAACAAAAATGGATTTTTCCTATTTATTTTATTTATTCTTCATAATTACAGCCTGTTATCTAAAAAGCTAACCGAGGCCATGCAAATCACATTTCCTAGGATAGTTATAAGTTATGTATTAATGATTTATTTCTGAGAGTTACGTTTTCTTTTTTTTAAAAAAAAGGAGAGATTAAAAGAAAAAGCTGCAACTACTTTCACTACTACAAAAGTACGTTGAAACTCCTAACCAATTACCCAGCTACTAATCTATTACAAACACTGGAATTTGTTGTGTGTTTGTTCATTTATTTTGATTTATTTCACTTTACATGGTTGCTTCCGCTACTGGATCCGCCCTCATGGTACCACAGTCAACAGCCATAGTCTGCTGGATTCCTTGAGATCGGGCAGCACGTCAGCAGCGTTCCCACTGTAGCGAGTAATTCCACCCATCACTTTACCTCTTAAAGTTCACACTTCCATGAGTACTTGTACCAACGCAATATAGACTCTTGGGACAGTAGTTTACTCTGTGATCGCCAACCTCAGTCTTCTCTCCATCTGCAGAGTATGTTTTCTAACCTGGACGGAAGCATGATGATTTATGGTTGAATGCCTCTTGAAGACTTCCTTGGCCTTCCTGGATAATGCGGCTGCAGTATCATCCAAGATGCGCCAGGTCGACTCGCTCCTTAATGCTGCTTTCGGATTCCATATCCTTAATACCTTACGTCCATTACCCATTGCATCTTCACAGAGCGCGCAGTCCTACAATGCTTGTTCTGGTGTGTCCACACTGCCGCAAGCGCAGCTATCATTCGACTGTCTTCTGATTTCGTATAGATGCGTGGCATAGTGACCATGGCGTCTCAGGTAATGTATCAATCCACTCGATGGATTAAGAAATCTCGCTTTTAATCTCTCCCTGATGTTAGCGAGAAATTCGTACGTTCTCCTGCCACTGCCTGTAGTGTCCCATTTTATTTTGCCACAGCTGTAATATGCGATTTTTGTTGTGTTTTTTGAGCTGGCCTCAGTTTCAAGAACACTTCGTACTTCCATTTGTTTGCCTTTCTATAAACAGTGAAAGGTTCCCCTATTCCTCATTTCCTAGTCCAGTGGGCATATTCTTAGAATTACTAAAAAGCATTATTTGGGGTAGTGCCGTAGGACCCCGTTAATCATAGTAGCACGCCTCGCTGAACTCTTCTCACTATTGAGGCTGGCTTCACTAGCTGCAGTCTATGACCCCAGACGCTCTTACCATATCCTACGACTGGTGCTAATATACATTGGTGCTAATATACATTGTCTTCAAGTGAAGCAGAAATAGCCTATTTGCAATAGTTATAGTTTTATTTATTACGTTGGTACCTTTCCTGCCTGCTTCCTCTACATGATGTGAAAGTTGCGACGTTCGTCCAGAATTACCCCTAGATATCTCGTTACTGCTCTCCTTCTAATCGTTATATCATTTAATTTTATTTTAGGGTTTCTTGTTGCGTTGCTTTTCAGCAAGAGGTACGTTGTTTTGTGAGGTGATAGTGACAATTTAACACTTCGACATCAGCCATCAAGTTCCTGGAGGGCCGCAATACATTTGTCTTCTATTATTCTTCTGGAGACACCACTTACAACGAACAGCATGTCATCTGCAAATCCCACCAGACCAGTTATGTTAGCGCTGTCATGTAACTTCTGTAGTATGGGCTCCAGTGCCAGATCCCAAAACTCTGGACAACACAGATCCCTGGGGACAGCCTTTTGTCATTGCCTTCGTTATTTTCTTTCCTGATGATGTTAAAAAAGCATGTTCCCATGACAATAGCCTCTCAGGTAATTATATACAAATATACATCCTGGACCCTGCAAATCCCTAAGGCACCAAAAGAAAGAAGACCACCATAGGCTGTCGAATGTGCCAGGAATATCAATCATCATCGCTAGAGCGTACGTATAATTAATATATATGGCTAGCAAAATTGCCTTGTTAACTGCTTCTTCAGTTGACTTGCCTCTTCTAAACCCGTGCTGGTAAGGGCTCATCCCGTGTAGCAGTCTGTGATTTTGTAATCTTTTGCATAACAGTTTTCCAAATATCTTGCCGAGAACGTTCAGAAGACAAATTGGTCTGTAAGATTTGAGTATCATTGGATTTTTATCTTGCCCTTTACTAATTATTACCACTTCAGCGATAATCCACGGTGCAGGGACCCTTCCTTGTAAGAGACACTCATTGTACAAATCGCACAAATAACTATCTAATTGGACACGTAAGGATTGCATTACTTCGGTAGGGATCCCAACCGTCCTGGAGATTTTTTCTTTTTCAGTCTTAAAATTATATCTGATTTCTTCTTGTGTGAAGGAGTACACAAGTTTAATGTTCCGGCAATCGTCCCATAGCATTTCCTTTAACCTACGCTGATCATCTCTGTCGCCGTCTTCTTCATCGTCAGGAAGCAGTGTTTCCATTAGCAGGACAACTGACTATTCCCAACTTTCTGTTACCGTCCCATCATTCCTGAGTGTTGATAAGACTGTTGGTGATCGTATTTTCTCGTAGATTATTTTATGTGATACACCCCAGGGATCGGTTTCGAAGTTAGCCTCCACCAATTGAATCAATCTTTCCATTTTTGTTTCCCAGTACCTTTCCCTAAAATATTGTTTAAAATACCTGTATCTATGCAACCTTCGGACTCTTTCTTCTTGAGTCATACTGCTGTGGTATAGCTTGCTGGCTCTTTTTGTTTCGCACCTTAATTTGTGCAGCGCCTTGGTCGAGATGCGAGGTACTCCTTTAGAATGACGTCTGCTGATAGATGTCGATGCCTCCATTGCTCTATATATAGCCACTGTCAATTCTTGAGCTTTAACATCTACATCATCACCCAGTGATGGACTTCCTGGACACTGAAACAGTGTTCTTGGTTCTTCCCACTTAGCGTCTTTGGTGTTACATTTGGGACTTACGCACGCGTTTTCTATGTCGCCTTTGATTTACCTTTCAGTGATGGTGCAGTGTATGGTATTGTGGTCACTCGATGTCATTCCACTCGAAAACTCCCAGTCTTTCAGACGGCATGCCGCTGCCATATTTGCTAAAGTGATGTCAATATCTGATGTTGCTCCGACCCTCCCTTCGTAGGTTGGCGGATTGTAAGGTGCATTCAATACCTGTAGGTTGAGTTAATAATCGCTTCTTCTAGTTGCCTTCCACGCTCATCAGTCAGGCAGCTATGCTAAAATACTGATTTCACATTTGCATCAATGGAGTACACAAGAGGCTTAATTCGTTCTAGGTGACTAATATCCTTCAGTCTTAGAAAATACTCGTCGGTCTCATCACTAAACTGAAAATACATGGAAACTAGAATGCAGCTGTCCCTTCCGGTTAACATTTCCACACAGATTACGTATTTTGAACAGAATTGTGATATTCTTGACACTGTTATGGCCATGTTAAGTACTATTATTTCTGCTGTTCCGGCGTAACGAGAAGCGCCGGCATGACGATCAAGAACGGAAAAGCAAAGAGGGCTGTGAGACCATGTCAGCCAATACCCCTCTCTAGGAAGACACCAAGACAAGAGCGGTCTCTACATGAAGAGAATATAAGTGACGCGCCGCCTACCCGCGGCCGGAGTGGAAGACGAGCGTCATTCAAACGCTACAGCAGTGAGTTATGAACTGTATTGTTTTGCTTGCGATGAAATTCTATATACCGTAGGACATTTATTATTTGCATGTCACCATTTGCTTGCGACGCACCTTTGTGAATACGCAAAGTTATGTATTGTCAGTTTAACTTACTGTAATAAACTCCATCCCCCCCCAAGAAGAATGGACCTTGCCGCTGGTGGGAAGCTTGCGTGCCTCAGCGATACAGATAGCCGTACCATAGGTGCATCAACAACGGAGAGGTATCTGTTGAGTGGCCACAAAAACGTGTGGTTTCTGAAGAGGGGCAGCAGCCCTTTCAGTAGTTGCAGGGGCAACAGTCTGGATGATTGACTGATCTGGCCTTGTAACACAAACGAAAACGGCCTTGCTGTGCTGGTACTGCGAACGGCTGAAAGCAAGGGGAAACTACGGCCCTAATTTTTCCCGAGGGCATGCAGCTTTACTGTAATGTTAAATGATGATGGCGTCCTCTTGGGTAAAATATTCCGGAGGTAAAATAGTGCCCAATTCGGATCTCCGGACGGTGGACGTTGTTATCAGGAGAAAGAAAACTAGCGTTTTACGGGTCGGAGCGTGGAATGTCAGATCCCTTAATCGGACAGGTAGGTCAGAAAATTTAAAAAGGGAAATAGATAGGTTAAAGTTAGATATTGTGGGAATTAGTGAAGTTCGGTGGCATGAGGAACAAGATTTCTGGTCAGGTGAATATAGGGTAATAAATACAAAATCAAATAGGGGTAATGCAGGAGTAGGTTTAATAATGAATAAAAAAATAGGAATGCAGGTAAACTATTACAAACAGCATAGTGAACTCATTATTGTGGCCAAGGTAGATACGAAGCCCATGCCTACCACAGTAGTACAAGTTTATATGCCAACTAGCTCCGCAATGACGAAGAGATTGATGAAATGTATGATAAGATAAAAGAAATTATTCAGGTAGTGAAGGGAGAAGAAAATTTAATAGTCATGGCTGACTGGAATTCGAGAGTAGGAAAAGGAAGAGAAGGAAACATAGTAGGTGAAAATGGAATGGGGGTAAGGAATGAAAGAGGAAGCCGCCTGGTAGAATTTTGCACACAGCATAAATTAATCATAGCTTACACTTTGTTCAAGAATCATGAAAGAAAGTTGAATACATGGAAGAAGCCTGGAGATACAGGAAGGTTTCTGATAGATTATATAATTGTAAGACAGAGATTTAGGATCCAGGTTTTAAATTATAAGACATTTCCAGGGGCAGATGTGGACTCTGGCCACAATCTATTGGTTATGAACTGTAGATTAAAACTGAAGAAACTGCAAAAAGGTGAGAACGTAAGGAGATGGGACCTGAATAAACTGACAGAACCAGGGGTTGTAGAGACTTTCAGGGAGAGCATTAGGGAACGATTGTCAAGAATGAGGGAAAGAAATACAGTAGGCGAACAATGGATAGCTTTGAGAGATGAAATAGTGAAGGCAGCAGAGGATCAAGTAGCTAAAAAGACAAGGGCTAATAGAAATCCTTGGGTAACAGAGGAGATATTGAATTTAATTGATGAAAGGAGGAAATACAAAAATGCAGTAAATGAAGCAGGCAAAAAGGAATACAAACGTCTCAAAAAGGAGACCGGCAGAATGTGCAAAATGGCTAAGCAGGGATGTAGTGGCGTATATCACTAGGGGTAAGATAGATACTGCCTACAGATATATTAAAGAGACCTTTGGAGAAACGAGAACTACTTGCATGAATATCAAGAGCTCAGATGTAAACCCAGTTCTAAGCAAAGAAGGGAAAGCAGAAAGCTGGAAGGGTATATACAGGGTCTATACAAGGGCGATGTACTTGAGGACAATATTATGGAATCTGATGAGGATGTAGATGAAGATGAAATGGGAGATATGATACTGCGCGAAAAGTTTGACAGAGCACTGAAAGACCTAAGTCGAAACAAGGCCCCGTGAGTGGACAACATTCCATCAGAACTACTGTCAGTCTTGGGAGAGCCAACCCTGACAAAACTGTTCAATCTGGTGAGCAAGATGTTTGAGACAGGAGAAATACCCTCAGACTTCAAGAAGAACATAATAATTCCAATCCCAAAAAAAAGCAGGTGTTGACAGATATGAAAATTACCGAACTATCAGTTTAATAAGCCACGGCTACAAAATAATAACACGAATTCTGCACAGACGAATGGAAGAACTGGTAGAAGCAGACCTCGGGGAAGATCAGTTTGGATTCCGTAGAAATGTTGGAACATGTGTGGCAATACTAACCCTACGACTTATCTTAGAAGATAGATTATGGAAAGGCAAACCTACGTTTTTAGCATTTGTAGACTTAGAGAAAGCTTTTGACAATGTTGACTGGAATTCCCTCTTTCAAATTCAGAGGGTGGCAAGGGTAAAATACAGGGAGCTAAAGGCTATTTACAATTTGTACAGAAACCAGATGGCAGTTATAAGAGTCGAGGGGCATGAAAGCGAAGCAGTGGTTGGATAGGGAGTTAGACAGGGTTGTAGCCTATCCCCGATGTTATTCAATCTGTATATGGAGCAAGCAGTAAAGGAAACAAAAGAAAAATTCGGAATAGGAATTAAAATCAATGGAGAAGAAATAAGAACTTTGAGTTTCGCCGATGACATTGTAATTCTGTCAGAGACAGCAAAGGACCTAGAAGAGCAGCTGAACGGAATGGACAGTGTCTTGAAAGGAGGATATAAGATGAACATCAACAAAAGCAAAGTGAGGATAATGGAATGTAGTCGAATTAAATCTGGTGCTGCTGAGGGAATTAGATTAGGAAATGAGACGCTTAAAGTAGTAAATGAGTTTCGCTATTTTGGGAGCAAAATAGCTGATGATGTTCGAATTAGAGAGAATATAAAATGCAGACTGGCAATGGCAGGAAAGCGTTTCTGATGAAGAGAAATTTGTTAACATCGAGTATAGATTTAAGTGTCAGGAAGTCTTTTGTGAAAGTATTTGTATGGAGTGTAGCCATGTATGGAAGTCAAACATGGACGATAAATAGTTTAGACAAGAAGAGAATAGAAGCTTTCCAAATGTAGTGCTACAGAAGAATGCTGAAGATTAGATGGGTAGATCACATAACTAATGAGGGGGTATTGCATAGAATTGGGGAGAAGAGGAGTTTGTGGCACAACTTGACTACCGGAAGGGATCGCTTGGTAGGACATATTCTGAAGCATCAAGGGATCACCAATTTAGAATTGGAGGGTAGCGTGGAGGGTAAAAATCGTAGAGGGAGACCAAGAGATGAATACACTAAACAGATTCAGAAGGATGTAGGTTGCAGTAGGTACTGGGAGATGAAGCAGGTTGCACAGGATAGAGTAGCATGAAGAGCTGCATCAGACCAGTCTCCGGACTTAAGACCACAACAACAACAATAAAATCCATTAATATGACTTGCTTGAGTTGTTGGCTAGCGATCCGAGAAAACGAGAAGCACGATTCAGGTAAGTTAGGAGTTATAGGGTTTCATACTCATATTGTTAGAAGCAGCTATAGTGATGGTTTGAATTCTGCGACTTTCATCCTCGCTTCATAAACACACATAATTTATCGTAGCCTGTTTTACTGATTTTTCTAGAAAGGTATTCCTTCTGGATGTTGAACTATAAACAGCAGAAAGCATTTTAAATTCATACTTTTAGTTTCACTTATATTTGACGGAACAATTTTATTTTGGGGAATGACGAGTATGTGTATGAGAGTGGATCAGTATGATACCAGTTTTACGATGTTGATGGATACATTACTCACAAAATGATTGCTCTCACGAGCACACTGTGCTTATGGCGTGGTATTAGTTCGAATGCTAGGTCACAATTGTCTACAAATTCTCTAAGTCCACCTCTATTCCCATCAAAAGCTGTTGACATTAACTTAATGGTGCCAGACAAGACCATGAGCCTCAGTACCTACCATATTCATATTAGCTGATTTTTATTTCTTACTCAAAGCCTTAGGCCCAGTCTCCATATTATGTTGTGTTTCGCTCACCTTGCCTGTTGGTCAGGCGGGCAGCACTGTGTTGATGTCTCGTGATGGCGTAACGTTGTGATCTGCTGCGGTCAGCACGCACGTCACCTTAATTCACCTGTCGATGGCCCCAATCTCGAATGTCTAACTACTGCAAAAGCGTCCTGTGTTGTTTATTGTAGTGGGCTAATCGCTGTGGTCTCGTAATTCTGTGACGCGGTACGACGGATAACCTCACGATTTCATCTTCTTTCTATGATGTTGCTTCGCTCCTGTTGTACACTAAAATAGACTGATCCGCCTGTTCGTTGTACCTGGTCTACCTCAAAATCACTAGCCGATTCGTCGTATGACGGTGCTTCCTAGTTTCTCTAGAATAAAATCCTATCCTTCGTACTCTAAGGCACCTTATTTATTAGTAAAACTACACAGCCAAGTATCGAGGCCTGGGCCTCACATCTGACATCAGCTCATATGTTGGAACCCACATTCACTTATATACTTACTCTCAGATCAGAGGTGACGCTGTATATGAGATCATTCACTTCCTGGTACCGGAAAAGCTGTGTACAGTAGTGACATGGCGACAGGGCTAAATTTAGATATTTCGGGTTTCTGATGCAGAAGCCCACAGACACTAGTTTGTAACTTCTCTAGACATAAGACACAAATGAGGCTTACTGGATTCTACAGTCAGTTACTAAAATAAATGGCCACCCCAGCCTTTAGTAGAATTCTGTCATATCCAGTAACGTGTGGTACTACAGACGATGAGCCATGAAATTGCCAGATTCTGTTACTCTAACGGAACCCTTAGGTTCAAGTACTCGACACAATGAAAGAGACATACAGACATACGTGCACGTAGACAATCTACACTCCTGGAAATGGAAAAAAGAACACATTGACACCGGTGTGTCAGACCCACCATACTTGCTCCGGACACTGCGAGAGGGCTGTACAAGCAATGATCACACGCACGGCACAGCGGACACACCAGGAACCGCGGTGTTGGCCGTCGAATGGCGCTAGCTGCGCAGCATTTGTGCACCGCCGCCGTCAGTGTCAGCCAGTTTGCCGTGGCATACGGAGCTCCATCGCAGTCTTTAACACTGGTAGCATGCCGCGACAGCGTGGACGTGAACCGTATGTGCAGTTGACGGACTTTGAGCGAGGGCGTATAGTGGGCATGCGGGAGGCCGGGTGGACGTACCGCCGAATTGCTCAACACGTGGGGCGTGAGGTCTCCACAGTACATCGATGTCGTCGCCAGTAGTCGGCGGAAGGTGCACGTGCCCGTCGACCTGGGACCGGACCACAGCGACGCACGGATGCACGCCAAGACCGTAGGATCCTACGCAGTGCCGTAGGGGACCGCACCGCCACTTCCCAGCAAATTAGGGACACTGTTGCTCCTGGGGTATCGGCGAGGACCATTCGCAACCGTCTCTATGAAGCTGGGCTACGGTCCCGCACACCGTTAGGCCGTCTTCCGCTCACGCCCCAACATCGTGCAGCCCGCCTCCAGTGGTGTCGCGACAGGCGTGAATGGAGGGACGAATGGAGACGTGTCGTCTTCAGCGATGAGAGTCGCTTCTGCCTTGGTGCCAATGATGGTCGTATGCGTGTTTGGCGCCGTGCAGGTGAGCGCCACAATCAGGACTGCATACGACCGAGGCACACAGGGCCAACACCAGGCATCATGGTGTGGGGAGCGATCTCCTACACTGGCCGTACACCACTGGTGATCGTCGAGGGGACACTGAATAGTGCACGGTACATCCAAACCGTCATCGAACCCATCGTTCTACCATTCCTAGACCGGCAAGGGAACTTGCTGTTCCAACAGGACAATGCACGTCGGCATGTATCCCGTGCCACCCAACGTGCTCTAGAAGGTGTAAGTCAACTACCCTGGCCAGCAAGATCTCCGGATCTGTCCCCCATTGAGCATGTTTGGGACTGGATGAAGCGTCGTCTCACGCGGTCTGCACGTCCAGCACGAACGCTGGTCCAACTGAGGCGCCAGGTGGAAATGGCATGGCAAGCCGTTCCACAGGACTACATCCAGCATCTCTACGATCGTCTCCATGGGAGAATAGCAGCCTGCATTGCTGCGAAAGGTGGATATACACTGTACTAGTGCCGACATTGTGCATGCTCTGTTGCCTGTGTCTATGTGCCTGTGGTTCTGTCAGTGTGATCATGTGATGTATCTGACCCCAGGAATGTGTCAATAAAGTTTCCCCTTCCTGGGACAATGAATTCACGGTGTTCTTATTTCAATTTCCAGGAGTGTATAATGGAAACTGACAACCACAGTTCAGAGGTACATACAGGCAAGCTTTGCAGTTCCTTCTTAGTGTGCAAACTTAATTAAGTACGAGGCTCACTTACAATGTAGCCACTGTAACTGTTGGTCATACAAGGCTAATGGCGGGAACCCTATACGATCTAGAGCTCTGACTTGCTTGACTTTTGAGGGCCTCTGTATACGGTATCTGGGGCTGTTTGCTTACAGATTCTACATGACTGCGTTGCTTATTACTTCCATTTCGCATTCAGTCAGCGTGATATCAACAGTTTCTCAAGGTATGTGACCTCTTTACGTTTTTCCATTCATACAATTAACCCAGCCCTGTAACAAAAATATGTTCAATGAGTAACCACATCCTCTTCATCTGAAAACCTGTGTATCCTGTGATGAAGCAACGGGGTTTAGAATAATTTCTCTTAGGGGATTTACTTCTAGCGAGATTTTCCTATGAGACGGATCGCAGTTCACGCGCACATTGTAGTGACCATTTTCTTCTTGTAACTTCCTGCACTGGAAGCTGCGGCTGAGATGTCTAAGCATCACACCTATGGTTATGAGAGTGGTGGTGGTGTTGGTTACTAACGCATCGATGGAAATATTTGTTTTCCAATTGGATATATTACTGTCTTATAGTCATTTGTGTTATGCTGACATAATTTATAATTGATGTAATCGCTGGCCTACGCTTCCTGTTTGCTTGTGCTGCTAGGATTAAATTAAGAGGGACAAAGTGACCAGGCGTCGATCTGTCTCCCATGACCAATCTCAATGTCTCTGTTGTGAATTGGCAAGAGCCAATTCACGGGGTTTGGAGGAAGCCGAAAGGCACGCGTTTAAGCTCGCGCAGGCTGGCGTGAGGTCTGGACCAGGTAGAGTAATTATACTATCAAGAAAAGTACTGAAACGTCCCCTTTGAAAAATTATACACGAGACTGTGCTTAAACTGACACACAATATTTTTAGCGCAACGCAATCTGACTTTCAAAAATCCCTACAAAAGAATGGCCCTGACTAACATTAACCTATACGTTTCACAAATCACTTACCTCACAAAAATCTTCGCTACTCAAGCTACTGCAATACAGCGAGCGCCACTACTGCCAGCTAAATAAAAGATTCAAAGTACTGAAGGCACTAACTACTGATAGGCATAGTTAGCAAATGAAAGATTTTGATAGAGAACAACCAATGTATTTACCTCAATAGTCATAATATATATAGCAGTTCATGACAAATTTCAAAACTCCGCCATCTCTCTCCCCACATCCACCACTGCTGGCGGCTCACCTCCAACTGCGCAACGCTACGCGCTGTTCACAGCCAGCTGCGTAACACTACAATGGCGAGTATTACAACAATGCAAAGCAGACACAGACTGCACACAGCACAGCCAGTGATTTTCATACAGGGTGGCGTTACAAATAAAAAAACCTAAACAGCCTACTTACATAGCCCCCATGCTCCCCACAAAAAATTTTACAAATTGTTTTGGGCACTGGGCAATACATATTTGTTAAAATTTTTCATAATCGTAATTATAATAACAAAGAAATCAAATGCACACACTTAATGATACAATGTTGGTCAAAAGCTAAAATTTTCTCACAGTCCATAAAGATAGTCCTGATCATTCATCATAATAGTAATTACAGTTTTTTTTCACAAAGTCTCATTAGTAAAAGAAATTGCACACAGAAGTAGTGGATTTCCATGCAGTCTTGAAGAAGTAGCGTTGTCCTTCCAACGGAAAGACAGTGCGGACTCTCGACATGCAGACAGGTCACGGGCCACAACAGAGCAAACCCACCGCCGAGTCAGTCGAAGTTTTGAAGAATATTGGTACGTAGGTCATCACAGAGTAGACCCACTGTAGTCCTGGTAGAGATTACGGTATTGGTGGGCCATCAAAGATGCAGACCCACTGTAGTCCTTGTAGAAATAATGGTACTGGTGGGTCATCAAAGATGCAGACCCAATGTAGTCCTTGTAGAGACGGCCAGCAGCCATCTGTTGCGACTGTGCAGGTGCACAATTACCATCAAAGAGTCTTGCGGAGAATATAGCAAGTCCATAAACCACCACTTGTGCACTCACAAATTTTTTGGAATTGTCCTTAGAACCAGCAATGCTGTTAACCAGTCCCTTGCTGAATTATTAACACACGTCCAAACACTAACAGTCCACACTGCTCACATACTGTGCATATATAATGACCAACAGAAACGTGTGCAGTGAAATGATAGTTAATTTGAAGAACTGGTGTCAATTACAATATTATAACATGAGAATACAATAACAAAGGTACAAAATACATCATTAAAGAACATAACAATACAGATAACATTTGTAGTAATACAGGCTTTACAAAAGAATAAAAATGCATACATCAGTGTTACAAAAATAATGACATAAGTACATACATAAAAGATCAGAATAACTTTTGAAACATCAATTTCACACAAGAGCAACAAAACAGAACAGATAAATAATGTCTAACATCTTTACAAAGTAAATAACATATTATTAATGCAAATTATATTTGAGGATAACAGTATTCCTCATCATAGTTCATGTAGCTGAGTATTAGAAAAATTCTACAACATAAGTCTTATCAGATAAACATATAAAGACAGGAAGAACATAAATACACAAGGGTACACAAACATATAGCGGAATAACATTAAAGGAAAGGACAGGATTCGTTTTACTGCAGTATTTTGCAAACAAAACTTTCTTTACTTCTTGGAGATCTCCCTTCATTCATCATTATTCCCAAAAAGTCCTCTCTATACCTGCTTTCTGTACTTTTTTCGTATAACTTCTCAATGCATTTCTTCCAATTCATCGCAACTCATTTTCTTATATAGTCTCCCCCCTCTTAAGCTAACTTAAATCTACTGAGCTCAGATGCTAAACTAAGGGACGAGGCAATGCAGCAGCATAAAACAATTAATACAAATACCAATGACAAAAATATACAAAAGGCAAAGCAAGCAGCATAAATTACAACTAACATAAGGCAATGAGCAGCAAACAAGAAATATAATCAGTAGTAAAACTGGCTTAAAAGAATAATAAAATGTGAAATTTAGTAGCACTATGCCTGGCAAACAGCAGAAGCAAAGGTAATAAATTATATCTAAACATGACAAAGCTCAAGCAGAAAAATATTACAGTAAAGACAACAATGCAGACAAGGGAAATGTATATTCACATCTTAATGTCTATGTAATTAAAGTGGTGCACCACAACTTACTCTACTATAAAAATTACCAAGTACTTGAAAAGAAAATTATATATGCAGTTACTGTTATTAGTCTCTTCTTATTGTTCTTTCCATTCCAAGAGCTCCTTTTTCGAAGAATGTGGATCATAAAGTAATTATTTAATAGATCTGTTGACAGAAAGTGTTCACATTAGCAAATGCATTTAATTTTATTTTATGAAACCAATGCTGCAAGACAGCTGGAAACCAGATATCAAATGAAATAAGCAATTACGCAAACCAAAGCATAAAAATATCATTCAATAGTCATGTGACATTTCATAAGTTAGTAGAAATTCTCTCAACTCTCGTAGAAAGACGCTTGTCATAATCAGGTGTGCAGATGTAAAAATATTTCTCGTCATTTCATTAGGCATTTCTGTAACTATCATAAATTAAGAGCTCCACAGTGTAATCATATGTTTTCAAGTTCGACCGTGTCGTTTTTGCGATGCTTTCTACAAAGGAATGTCAGAAGCGAGGTTAATGGCCTCTTTTTTTCTCCACCTAATGGCTTTTTCTCCGGGCGGCTGGCCCAGCTGGGCGCCACAACGCATTACATCAAGGTCACTTACCTTTCTAACTGAAATATTTACGACAGCAGTTTCCGCTACAGTGGCAGTCTCATATAAAAAATTTCACAGGTCAAGAATTAGCGTTACAAATCTGTAGAAACAAAATCTTATTGATATAACAGTGTCCAAAAAAATTTTCCTCGACATTGTGATACATTCATGCATTTACACACATTTCATAACTCTTAAAGTACGATTCTTGGTTTCCAACAACCTGTTTCACAAACCAGAGTCCCTAACCACTACTCATTATTCCTTACCTTATTCGTCGACACTTCTTCAATATTTCATCATAACAGATACGTAGCATACTCAAATAACTCATATAGCATCAGCTTGTTAATCATAAACATACCTCAGCAGCATAATACACATCGTCATCGTAATAATAACATCATAACACCTCAGTCAAATCTCAAAATCGTCGTAGCTTCCTTCAATAATTTCAAAACCTAAAAAAAAATTCTCTGCTCATGTCAAAAGTGTCATCTGCTTTAAACGTACTTTAAAAATCGTGATCCCATACCAAATATATCATTCAAAGCTCTCATAGTATCACAATGGTTCCGGAAAAAATATGAACAGTTCACAAAGTACAGACAAAATACAATTTCATAAGTGTCAAGTTACCCAACTGTGAAATTGCGTAAACATGTGTCACTGATGTAGTAAAAAAAATGTTTATCTCTCAGTTAAATGATCAGATAGATGTGTAATTTATGTGTTACAGAAATATGGTACCGATGTGTAAAGTTGTATAAGCAAATACCATATTAGCTAGGGCTCCTTGTGCTTGCCAAACACATGGTACACAAAGTAGGCGTGTACCCCCCTGAGGATTAATGTAATTATACCCTCAAGTGTTACAGATTACAGCAATGGAATGAAATGTATCACGGAAAACTTTCTTTGTAATTCAAAAATCTTTAAAAATAAATGTTTTAAGTACAAAATTAATCACTCAAATACGTGTACTGTAGCGCTAAACTGTGCGTCTTGCTGTAAGATAATTCTGTGGGAGTGTGGTAATTATCGTCCTCCGAAAGCTAAGTTCTGCAGAAGTCAATGTACTTACCTCATGATAAACAAAAGTGAAATGCTTTGAGTATAGATATCTTAGTTATTACGCTTATTGCCGTGATGAAGAAAGTACTGTGCTGTAACGTATTGTTGTGCTACAGAAAAGGCTGTCTCCTTGTAGCTATACCACAAAAGTTACTACTAAAACATGTTTTACTTTCCAGAAGAATACAGAAAAACTGTGCAGATATAAAGCAGATACAGCACAAAAGCAACAATGTAAATTGTGTCACACATTAGTAGCGTCGTGATATAATTGTGTAGCTGTCAAAGAAACCAAGTGCTAAGTCATCTTTAATCCCACAGAAAGTACTTCAAATAAAGAATGTCTTTTCAAGTAAACCAAAATGTTGCATGAAAATCTCATTAGCAGTACTGGTAAATGTTCTAAGTATGTGAGCCTTATAGTCATTAAGTAATCGTGCAACTAACAAGCAAGAATGTACAAATAACAACATTGTGTCGTCTGTTCACTATAACAATGCATTCGAAATTTCTGTTTAAAAATGTTCCCTAGGTTCTAGACTGGATATTTAACTTCAAACATTGTTGCATGTTAACAGTGTCTCAGTGTGACAAATCGTACTAGCAGCGTGTAGTGAAAAATTTTATGGCAAAGACTAAGTTAAAAAACAGATTATCTCTCAGTAAGCGGTTTTACATGTGAGGTGTGGTGCAATCCTTTACTCTTCATAGTACTCAGAGTTTGAACTTGAACGTAATTATCATGCGGTATACGTCGGTAAAGAATGCTAAAATTATTCTCAAGGCTAGCGTCTTATGTTATTTTTCTCGGAGCCAGCGGGCGCACGCGGCTGCCTGCAGTGCGAGTCATTGACTGTCTCTTTGTTGGCGCGCGTCGTTACTGGGATTTGAAGACCTAACTTCTACAAATTCACGTTGTCGAAAATGCCCTGCTCTGTTTGAATCCCGCCAGTTCTGATGAAATTCAGGTCTGTCGTTATGATTATCTCGTCTGTTGTCATGTCGGTAGATTTCATAATTTCTTTCTTGTCGGTCATGTGGTGCAGAATTTCTTCCTGAATCGTAACTGCGCGCTGAACTGTTGCGTCTGAAGTTATTCTGTCTCCCTTGATAATAATTATTTTGGTTCCCATATTGTCTGTTTCTCTGGTAGTCTCTGTGATAGTCATTGCTATGGAAATGCGATCTTTCTCTGTCATTATTTTTACTCTGCCAACGGTTGTCATACGGGTGGTGTCTGTTTTGGTCACGATTTGCGTTGTAAGAATAGCCTTGTCGTGTCCAGTTATTATTTCTGTCGTCACGGAATTGTGACGGATGTGACCTGTAGTGATTGTTTTCCTGTTTTCGCATCCCGCGACTGTATGTGTCAATTTCTAATTCTTGTAACAGTACCTGAAAAGCTTCAATGTCGTCTTTGCCACGTCCTGCTAAAATAATATGCCGTAAATGTTCAGGTAATTTGATTAAGCAAATGCGGATGAGTTCTGAGGGGCTGTATGGGTTTAAAAGATACTGATTCTTATGCAACATGTCTTCAATATACACTCCTGGAAATTGAAATAAGAACACCGTGAATTCATTGTCCCAGGAAGGGGAAACTTTATTGACACATTCCTGGGGTCAGATACATCACATGATCACACTGACAGAACCACAGGCACATAGACACAGACAACAGAGCATGCACAATGTCGGCACTAGTACAGTGTATATCCACCTTTCGCAGCAATGCAGGCTGCTATTCTCCCATAGAGACGATCGTAGAGATGCTGGATGTAGTCCTGTGGAACGGCTTGCCATGCCATTTCCACCTGGCGCCTCAGTTGGACCAGCGTTCGTGCTGGACGTGCAGACCGCGTGAGACGACGCTTCATCCAGTCCCAAACATGCTCAATGGGGGACAGATCCGGAGATCTTGCTGGCCAGGGTAGTTGACTTACACCTTCTAGAGCACGTTGGGTGGCACGGGATACATGCGGACGTGCATTGTCCTGTTGGAACAGCAAGTTCCCTTGCCGGTCTAGGAATGGTAGAACGATGGGTTCGATGACGGTTTGGATGTACCGTGCACTATTCAGTGTCCCCTCGACGATCACCAGTGGCGTACGGCCAGTGTAGGAGATCGCTCCCCACACCATGATGCCGGGTGTTGGCCCTGTGTGCCTCGGTCGTATGCAGTCCTGATTGTGGCGCTCACCTGCACGGCGCCAAACACGCATACGACCATCACTGGCACCAAGGCAGAAGCGACTCTCATCGCTGAAGACGACACGTCTCCATTCGTCCCTCCATTCACGCCTGTCGCGACACCACTGGAGGCGGGCTGCACGATGTTGGGGCGTGAGCGGAAGACGGCCTAACGGTGTGCGGGACCGTAGCCCAGCTTCATAGAGACGGTTGCGAATGGTCCTCGCCGATACCCCAGGAGCAACAGTGTCCCTAATTTGCTGGGAAGTGGCGGTGCGGTCCCCTACGGCACTGCGTAGGATCCTACGGTCTTGGCGTGCATCCGTCCGTCGCTGCGGTCCGATCCCAGGTCGACGGGCACGTGCACCTTCCGCCGACCACTGGCGACAACATCGATGTACTGTGGAGACCTCACGCCCCACGTGTTGAGCAATTTGGCGGTACGTCCACACGGCCTCCCGCATGCCCACTATACGCCCTCGCTCAAAGTCCGTCAACTGCACATACGGTTCACGTCCACGCTGTCGCGGCATGCTACCAGTGTTAAAGACTGCGATGGAGCTCCGTATGCCACGGCAAACTGGCTGACACTGACGGCGGCGGTGCACAAATGCTGCGCAGCTAGCGCCATTCGACGGCCTACACCGCGGTTCCTGGTTTGTCCGCTGTTCCGTGCGTGTGATCATTGCTTGTACAGCCCTCTCGCAGTGTCCGGAGCAAGTATGGTGGGTCTGACACAGCGGTGTCAATGTGTTCTTTTTTACATTTCCAGGAGTGTATTTGACAAGACTGGAAAATTCAGATTGTTCAAAGTGTTTCATCATAATGATGCTATGTTTCACTCGGTCTTGTGTAGCTTGAGACCAATATGCTGAGAGGAAGGCATGATAAAAATCTCCTTCATTGTGTCAATCGTGAATGACCGATCGCATTCTTACAGCTGGTTCATTCTCCAAGTAGCCACACAGAAATTCTAATCTGTGCTCCAGTGACCAGTTGGGAGAAAAACAATGAGAGAATTGATGGAGCCACGCTTGTGGATGAATGTCGTTGCCAGAATTCTTAAATGTTTTGAATTTACGTGTAGTAATTAACTGCTTATAGTCAAAATCATCGTGTCGGCGAGTAGCATATCGGTCATTGTTAGGTCGTGTCGGCCGTTCCATCTCAAAATTCGGTGCACATTGCCAATTTCTTTCATAACTTCCGAAATGCCCTGTGTTATTATTTTGCGGCTTTTCCGTATTTCTAAGTCCCTCTTCCCGTGTTGGAGCGCGAGTGTCCTCTGAAATACGTAATTCTTGTACTACTTGTGCCAACTGATCTTGCACTTCCCGGATTTCCCTTTTGTACTGTGTATTGATTTGATTTTGATTTTGTTTGAATTTTCTAATTTGTTCATACTCTTCAGTGTCAGTGAAGGCTACAGGTGTTGTGTCATTCAGATCATCATCTACCTTTGTAGATAAGTTAGTGAACTAATCTGAAAGTTCAGCTACTTTATAGTGAAATTAATTCCTCTGTATGTTTTTCTGAACCAAGTTTCAGAGTGTCCATTTGTGTTGAAATGGTATCTACTGTGTCCTTTAAGTTTTCCTGAGTTTTTGCAAGTTGCATAACCGTATCGGTAGATGCAACTAAGTCAATTTTAGCTTGCAAGGTCTCATGATTTTCATGAACAATGGTTTGCAGTTCTTTTATGGCTGCTTCGTGATTCTGTAATGCATTTTCATGCCGCGAAAAAATAGGCTGAAAATGCTCACAAATTTGTGTTTTTACGTCATTACAGACTTTTTGACATTTCGATTCAATGTTATGTAACTCAGTAGTTAAATCTTCACGTGTTTGTTCAAGCGTGGTGTCTAACTTCTTAAGAATTTGTTCCACTGTGTCTAACTTTCGAAGATTTTGTTCCACTGTGTCTAACTTTCGAAGATTTTGTTCCATTGTGTCTAACTTTTGAAGCTTTTGCTGTGTTTGTCCCATTTGTTGTATTAATTGTAATAACAATGCACTGATGTCTGGAACATGTTCCTCAGTGCTTTTCGGCAGTGAATTTGCACCGGAAACATTCACATTTTGACAAGCAGAAAATGTGTCTTGACTTATTTGAGAAAACGGTGAGGATCCAAAACCTGAATCTACAGTATTTGCAAAATTGTGTCCTGTCATTCCCGATTCCTGAGGCGAGCTGTTGCTGACCGATCGATCGATAATGCTTCCCTCTTCACTAATTGTTTCACTGTCCACGCCACTGTTTGCCGCCCGCTCCATTTCCCTATGCACAATTACCAAATTACTACTTTGAACATCAGTTAATTCATTACACAGTGTTGCTGCTAAGCTATGCGCGTCGACACTATTATTTCTCTGTTTACTTTGGAGCCTAGTGTTACGTTTTTCACACGCCATTATTGTCACAATATTTCACACGATAACACAGAAAAGCACAATTTGAAGAGCAAAATAAGAGAACACATTAACATAAGACTGAAAATAATATCTAGTCAATTGCAGCTGCGAAATACTTGGTGCAAATCTTCATGCATGCCACACCTGTTTTACTGTACAACAATGAAAGACTGCAACTACAAAGGAAATTCTCTCTATAATTACGCACTAGCAATAAATAAAAACTACACTAATTACACAAACTACAAGAAAAAAATCAGAAGATTCCAGTGAGGTATCCTGGTAGGGTCGCCATATGAAACGTCCCCTTTGAAAAATTATACATGAGACTGTGCTTAAACTGACACACAATATTTTTAGCGCAACGCAACCTGACTTTCAAAAATCCCTACAAAAGAATGGCCCTGACTAACATTAACCTATACGTTTCACAAATCACTTACCTCACAAAATTCTTCGCTACTCAAGCTACTGCAATACAGCAAGCGCCACTACTGCCAGCTAAATAAAAGATTCAAAGTACTGAAGGCACTAACTACTGATAGGCATAGTTAGCAAATGAAAGATTTTGATAGAGAACAACCAATGTATTTACCTCAATAGTCATAATATATATAGCAGTTCAGGACAAATTTCAAAACTCCTCCATCTCTCTCCCCACATCCACCACTGCTGGCGGCTCACCTCCAACTGCGCAACGCTATGCGCTGTTCACAGCCAGCTGCCTAACACTACAATGGCGAGTATTACAACAATGCAAAGCAGCCACAGACTGCACACAGCACAGCCAGTGATTTTCATACAGAGGTGACGTTACAAATAAAAAAACCTAAACAGCCTACTTACAGTACGTAGCTGCTGGAATACTTAACTTTAATCCATAATTGGTGAACATCGCTCTTGATGATACGTGAATTACAAGATCAATAGCAAATGATAATTGTGCCTTGCTAGGTCGTAGCAAATGACGTAGCTGAAGGCTATGCTAACTATCATCTCAGCAAATGAGAGCGTAATTTGTCAGTGAACCATTGCTAGCAAAGTCGGCTGTGCAACTGGGGCGAGTGCTAGGAAGTCTCTCTAGACCTGCCGTGTGGTGGCGCTTGGTCTGCAATCACTGATAGTGGCGACACGCGGGTTCGACGTATACTAACGGACCGCGGCCGATTTAAAGGCTACCACCTAGCAAGTGTGGTGTCTGGCGGTGACACCACATTCCTCCCCCGCAAATCGGCGGACGGTTGTGGTATAAGGCTTCCGCCCGCCGTTGAGAGGACACCATGTTGGCGTATGCGACGAGGTGGGGAGCCTAACAACAGGCGAGGCTGTGCCACCCGCACCCTGCCATTCGGTCCGAGGGGAGCTAGGAAGCGCCTGAAACCCTAGTCCAGGGTGCACGCCAACATGCGGTGTATGCGCCCTTAGAGAGACAGGAGGGGCCGATGGGTCGACCTCCATCGAGTCGGGGCACCCGATGGGCGAAGACGACATATAGTCCGGAGCGGGCAAGAGTTTCATGGCGGAGAACAACTGGTCACGGGAAGCGATCGGTGTCGCATGACCCAGGGAGGCGCCCGGCGGTTGCAGCGACGCGTCCACCGCGGGCGTTGCCGGCGGGATAACAGGCGGCGGCGGTGGCGGCGCGTTGCCATGGGGCAAAATGGAAGGCAGCGTCGGTAACACCTGGGGCTGAGGCGAGCCAGTAGATGGATCCCCAGGGCGCTGACCGGACGGCACCGTCGCTGAAAGCAGACGGGGAGCGGCAGAACCCAGGCGACGACAGAGGCGCAGCTGGTTGAGTTGCCGACACACCTCACCAGAGGCCCCCAAAACCAGATACATAGCGCGGCCGAGGCAGCGAAGAATGCGCCCTGCGAGCCAACGCCGTGAACCTCGATAGTTGCGATAGTATACAACGTCGCCTGGGGCAAAAGCTGGTGTCTGCCACTGCACAGGAACCTGAGGCGGCGGATGTAGCATAGACATCAAGGTGCGATGAGGGCGACCGCGCAACAACTCAGCCGGCGAGCGACAATCTCGGGGCTGAGAGCGATACGTGGACAAAAAGAGCAATAACGCGTCCTCCCGAGAATGGGACTCTTTTGACTTCAACATCTGTGACTTGAAAGTCCGGACCAATCGTTCAGCGGCACCGTTTGACTGTGGTAAAAACGGCGCGGATGTCAGATGTTGAATACCATTGGCCTTGCAGAATGACTGAAATTCTGCGGACATGAATTGTGGGCCATTTTCGGGAACAATAGTCTGTGGAAGACCTTCTATGCAAAAGATAGCGGATAACGCTTGGATGGTGGCATATGACGTCGTGGAAGACATCCGAACAACAAAAGGAAAATTACTGAATGAATCGACCAGAACCAACCATCGAGCATTCCAGAAGGGACCAGCAGAATCTATGAGTAAGCATTACCAAGGGGAAGTGGCTTTTGGCCATGCAAAGAATTTCCGCGGTGGTGCGGATTTTTGTTCGGCACACGCCATGCAAGAAGAGCACATATTTGTAATCGCAGCATCGATTCCGAACCAAGTACAGTGCTGACGAGCAAGTTGTTTCGTACGCACTATACCCCATTGTCCTTGGTGGAGAAGCCGTAAGACAGAGGACTGTAACGAACGTGGGACCACGACCCTGGACTGATCATTATCAGAACGCAACAGCAAAACACCACGTCGAACAAAAAGTCTCTCCTTGTGAGCAAAAAATCGGCGAACCAACGGATCCTCGATCCGTGACTTTGACAAGGGCCATTGCGTGGCAACAAAACGCAGAACGGTAGCAAGGACAGGGTCAGCAGCTGTGGCTGTAGCTACACGACGAAAATCAATCGGAAACGATTCGACCACGTCATCGGTTTCCGCATCAATGAACATGCAAGCAAGTTCGGAGGAATCGAATGCTCTATCCTCAGCAACAGGCAAACGGGACAACGCATCGGCGTTGCCGTGCTTAGCAGTGGACCGATACAAGATATCGTAGCGGTACTGCAAGAGGAAAATAGACCAGCGAATGAATTTCTGTGCTGTACGTGTAGGTAGAGGCTTGTTCGGATGGAAAAGCGATCTCAAAGGTTTGTGGTCTGTGATGATGGTAAAGTGATGACCATACAAGAAATCATGAAACTTTGCAACACCAAAGTACGAGAGCCAAAGCTTCTTTCTCGATCTGTGAATAATTTCTTTGCGCAGACGAGAGCAATTTGGACGCAAAGGCAATAGGGCGATCGTGCGATCCATCTTTGTGCGCAAGCACAGCACCGATCCCGAAATCCGATGCATCCACCATCAACAAAAGGGGTTTCTGGGGATCGAATGGCGTTAGGCAATTATTGTAAAGCAACGCCGATTTCAACTGGCGAAAGGCACGTTCGCATTCCGTCGTCCAGACGAACGGAACACCTTTACGGCATAAGCGATGAAGCGGAGCTGAAATGGAAGAGGCGTGGCGCACAGAGCGATGATAATAATTGATTTTTCCCAGCACACTCTGTAGCTGCTTCAAATTCTGCGGCGAAGGCAAGCCTTGTATGGCATGGAGGTGCTCAGGACTGGTATGTATGCCTTGGGCATTGAGTACATGGCCCAGATAGGGTAAGTCACGAGCAAAAAACACGCATTTGTCCTTCCGCAAGCGAAGACCATTTAGTCGCAAGACCTGAAATAATGTTCTGAGATTGGCTAAATGTTCTTTCCGGAGATCACAATATCGTCCAGATAGTTTGCTGCAGTAGGGACCGACGCACAAACAGTTTGTAGATATTGCTGAAACAATGCAGGGGCGGATGCACACCCGAATGGCAATCGTTTGAATCGGTACAAACCAAGATGCGTGTTAACCACCAAAACGCGCTGGGATTCTTCGTCCACCGGTATTTGCAAGTACGCATCTGCTAGGTTCAACTTCGAAAAATATTTACCCGGGCACAGTTTGTCAAAAAGATCTTCCGGGCAGGGTAAAGGAAAAGTTGCAGTCACTAGTTGGGGATACACTGTTGCCTTGAAGTCCACACAAAGTCTCAATTTTCCAGAAGGCTTTTGCAAAACTACTAAGGGTGAGGACCAGAGAGAAGCCTGCACACGTTCAATCACACCTTGTGATTCCAAATCGTGTAATGTTCTTGCAACCTCATCACGCAATGCGTGGGGAACATTGTGCGCTCTGAAAAATTTCGGTTGCGCGTTTACTTTCAGTTCCAAATGTGCTTTATAGTTCTTCGTGCAACCTAGGCCCGGTGCAAAAATGTCTGCAAATTCTTCACATAGACGAGAAACACTGGCTGAAGGCACAGTCTGGTTCATTGAGAGGACCTGATTTACTATAGACAAGTTAAACAACTGAAATAAATCTAAACCAAACAAGTTCACAGCAGAAGAAGAACGAAGGACGTAAAATGACACAAGTTTTGTTTGTCCCTTGTATGTTGCAAGAAGGCTCCACTGTCCGAATACAGGGATGTGGTGACCGGAATAGTTACTGAGCTTAAAATTTGCGGCACGCAACGGAGGTTCGCCCAGCTGTTTATAAGTGTCTTGATTGATCAGTGAAACTGCAGCTCCGGTATCGAGCTGGAATGGTATCACATTGCCATTAATGTCCAAGTCTACAAAAAGTTTATTGTCCTGCTGACGACAATAGCGACTGTCTCGTGCAACGTGAACTGACGCTGGTACAGAATCACTTGCGACTTGACGTGATTTCCGGCGACGTCGATGCACACTATTTGTGGGACTAACACAGTCACTGTTAGAGAGAGTGGCACTGGGCGGAGTGGAATGAACTGCATGAATTTCCATGGCAGAGGGTTCACGAGCCTGAGTATTTTTGGTTCGATTCCGATTCCGACGTAAAGCAAAGGGCCTGGAATGGTTGTGAGTGTCCGTTCTGAGCTTTTTCTGGCAAACACTTTAAACATGTCCTTTTTTATTACAGAAGAAGCAAATAGCCTGGCGTGACGGGCAACTCTCACGCGAATGTCTAGTAGCACACCGCGGGCATAATTTTAGCACTGCATTTGCTTGCTTGCGCGGGCCACGTGGCGGAGAGCCCGGTGGCAGCTGTGCGGACGGCCGCGAGGGCTGTTTACTGTTCCGCGCAGCTCGCCCGGTGGGCCGGGTAACATGACACACGGCTGGCGAAGTTTCAAATGATTCCTGAGCAAAGTCAGGTGTGTCCTGCCGATCCAATATGTCCATCACTTGTTGAAGGGAGGGATTGACTAGTTTCAAAATCTGTTCCCGTATACGAACATCAGAAACGTTCTGTGCAATCGCATCACGTACCATAGTATCTGAATAAGGGAGTCCACATTGACACTCAAAAGCACAATCCCTAGTAAGGCCTTGCAAAGTTGCAACCCACTCCCGATTAGTCTGACCGGCCGTACGTTTTGTACGAAAGAAGGTATACCTTTTTGCCACGACATTGACTGATTCTTTGAAATATGCATCTAATGCAGACTAAATTTCTTTGTAGGACAGCGTTGCCACATCGCGTCGGGGAAATAATTTCACTATCACACGGTAGGTGGACACTCCGACACAAGAAAGCAAAAAAGGCTGCCGCTCATTACCTTGAATTCTATAGGTGGCGAGATGGAATCCAATTTGGCGTGACCACTCCGTCCAGCTTTCCAGTGCCGCATCAAAAGGACGAAAAGGTGGTGCAACTGCGTGTTGTGACTGCGGGAGTGGTGGAGCGGCGGCTGCCGCATCGTTTTGCATTGCACGTTGACCCTGGATGAGCTGTCCAAGGGCATCCAATAAGGCCTGCGTCTGCTGATTCTGTAAGAGATAAAATTCGGACAGTACATCTGGAGATTGTGGCGAAGCCATGACACAAGTAAATTAGGAATATCAATACGAACGCAAAATTCTCGTCGCCATATGTTGTGGGGGTTTGGAGGAAGCCGAAAGGCACGCCTTTAAGCTCGCGCAGGCTGGTGTGAGGTCTCGAACAGGTAGAGTAATTATACTATCAAGAAAAGTACGTAGCTGCTGGAATACTTAACTTTAATCCATAATTGGTGAACATCGCTCTTGATGATACATGAATTACAGGATCAATAGCAAATGATAATGGCGCCTTGCTAGGTCGTAGCAAATGACGTAGCTGAAGGCTATGCTAACTATCGTCTCGGCAAATGAGAGCGTAATTTGTCAGTGAACCATTGCTAGCAAAGTCGGCTGTACAACTGGGGCGAGTGCTAGGAAGTTTCTCTAGAACTGCCGTGTGGCGGCGCTCGGTCTGCAATCACTGATAGCGGCGACACGTGGGTCTGACGCATGCTAAAGGACCGCGGCCGATTTAAAGGCTACCACCTAGCAAGTGTGGTGTCTGGCAGTGACACCACAGTCTCCCTCACCCATACTTTTAGAATTCCTATACGTATGACCTTCATTAATCAGCTTTAAGATATAATTCAGTCCATTCTTTTTGCTTTATGTTTCAGTACACACAACTAGATTATACCACAACCTCACATGTCTAAAATTAAATAAACTCGTTTAATCTGTTTGCGTGTTCTCTTATGAACTTCTTATCCTTAAAATGGAGTACTACATTTCGTCCACGGATATTCGCGACACGAAAATGTAATCTTCTTGGTCTTGTTAACCTTTTGACCATCCTCTTCTCATACTTTAGTTATGTAATAATACCTTTTATCTTGCCTTGGGTTTCTTACGGTTTCGAGTGTGGTGATATTTTCCTTATTTTACACCTTAAATTCCTTACTAAACTCCTTGCCACTTGATGCATTTGGCGTTTCTCTTCATTTAGTTCTGTTACGCAATCGTCATAGTTGTACTTTGGTCAAATCATGCTATAGGATCCCAGGAATATTATATATTCCTGCGGAAGATAGCTCGAATGGAGTGAAACAAGTTGATGGATATGGTGTGGCGTTATATACAAAAGTGCCAAATCCACCTATTCATACCAGTTCTCCTGCTTCGTACCTACATAATGGCGTAGATATTCTATTAGTATTTGATGAGTTCTGTTGATTCTCCATTCGTTTCCAAATGGGATGCTCAAGATTGAATCTTATCAATCTTCAGTAAACGTCAAACCCTCTTTAGGGTGTCACTTAGGAAGTTTCTTCCTTGGCCACTCAACAATACTGACGGTATTCCGCACCAGCAAGTTATTCTCTGTATAAAGACACGCGCTATTGTGTCATCACCCTGTTGTGCTATAGACTCTACTGCAAAGAATGTATGTATATGTATTCTGTTATTCTGTTACGAGGTGCAGTCTGTATCACAACGAGCGAATATATGGTTAAGTGCTTCAGTCAGCAGTAGAGCCATCTTCACATTTTTCTGGGTTATCTTGTCCTTCTGATAACTTTGGCAACTCTCCTGTGTCTTTCTTCATACGTCTCCATGATCTATACCTTTTAATACGGTCATACGTTTGACTGAATCCTTGGTGTCCACATATTGAGGAATAATGAAATTGCTCGTTTCTCATCTTCACTAATCACTGGTTGCAGGCTACTTTGCTATTCCTCATCAGCCTCTTCGTCATTCCGAATGACTACCACTTGGTCTTCTGGTATGCATGACAATCTATCTGCTTCTTTGTTTTGCGAACCCCTTTTGTATGTTATTTCCAAGTCATATTCCAGCAGTTGAATTCTGAATTTGATGAATCTTGATGGCTGATCATTTGTACGTGCCGAAAATTTGAACAGTCTATGGTCGGTTCTTACAACGAAGTTTCTTTCGTACACATAAGGTCGGTAGTGTTTCAATGTTCACACTATGGCTGAGAGCCGTCGCTCGGTGGTACTAAATGCTCTCTCGGCGCGGTTCCGTGTTCGGTATGCAAAGGCTGCTGGTAAATCGTGTAATAATTCTCGTTGTCTCAGTAAGACAGCGATCTACTCCTTCCTGGCGTCCGTTGTGATTATGAACTGCTTCATAAAGTCAGGACACTTTACAATGGGGGGGGGGGGGAGGGGGATGCGGGGGCTAACTATTTTCTCTTGAAATTACTGGAAAGCTGTTTTCTGCTGAGTCGACCATCTGTAGTGTGCTCCTTTCTACAGTAATTTATGTATTCTTTCCACTACCTAACTGAAGTCCTTAATACACAGATGCTAAATTGGAACGATCAATAGAAAGCTCTACAACTGCTTCATGTTACTAGGTCTTGGATACTCTTTTATTCAGTTCAATATCTGGGAGTCGTGTTTTAATCTTTCTGTCGTAATTATGTGCCCTATGGAAGTTACTTCTTTTCATAGGAACTCACACTTGTAAACATGCAATTTTAAATTGTGCAATCCGCTCCTCTCCACTTCTTCTCCAAGTCTGGCATTATGCTCTTCTAACGTAGCCCTGGAGAAGACCACATCATCTAAATACACTGCCGGTAAAAATTAGTAGACTTTTCTACAGGTTTCCAATTAACACAAGATTTATTCCTGCAACAGTGTACATGAGGTACGTGAAATGACTATGTTTAAAGATTAATAGCAAAGGAAGTTCTGAGCTGCCAGGCATCGACCCATGCTGGAATACCTATATTAGTAGGTGCTGTAACTTCCACAGCGGCAGTGCAGGCGATAATTCTGGCATCCTATCATCCTACGGATGGCGTGTACTATCCTGGGATATGTTCTGCCACACCAGCTCGACCCGGTCACGAAGTACTGTAAGAGTTGTTGGCTGACAAGTCGCATAAGTCACTACTCGTCCCATCATATTCCTCACGTGCTTGACTGGATACAAGTCCGGAGACCATGCTTGCCAAGGAAGTTGCTGCACGTCTTGCAGAACAAGTCGAGTCTCACGGTCAGAGTGTGAGCGAGCATTATCCTGTTGGAACAACACATCACCTTCCTATTGCAAGAACGGCAAAATTACCGATCTAATGTACCGAGCGCTGGTTAACGTCCCCTTCTGAAACACCAAAGGTGAAAGACAGTTGTAGCTAATCGCATCCCAGTACATAAAGCCGGGGGTGGAGCCAGTGCGTCTTGGACGAATGTACTCAACGATAAAGCGCTCACCAGGTCCACGTCGTACGCGCAAACAAACATCACTTGCTCGCACAAGGATCTGCTTTCATAGCTGAAGACCACGTCGCGCCATTCCATCTTCCAGGTTACCCTCTGACGCTACCATTCAAGCCGTGCACGTCGATGCTGTAGCGTGAGTGGAAGAGAGGCTAGAGGTATGTGTGCCTGTAGTCCCGCTGCTAATAACGGGTTCGCAACATTTCGTGTTTACACGTATGTGTTCACAAGCTGTCTTATCTGTGCTATGGTAGCTGTACGTTCTGCCACTGCTACGCTTGTAATACGAGGATGTTGGCGCACGTCTGTGCTGCATGGACGTCCAGAAAATCGTATGCGGGTATCAGAGTGATCATGTGACTACTGACACCAGCAGTGTTTCACAATTGGCGCAGTACTTCCAAATTGGTGTCAGTTCCCCGAAAGGACCATTCAGCCACTCAGAAGGTCACAATTTGACCCCTTTTAGAATCGCTCAGTTGAATCTAGAAAGCACAAGTGCGTCTCCGTGGCGTTGTTACCTGCTTGCTTCTCACGTTTGCACCACACTGAGCCTTCTTGTTGTGAGCATTCCCTATGAAATGGTAGAAACATATGGCGCTCTGGTAGCTATGTCACTATGTAATCTGTTGGCGGACGACTTTGAAGCTATCAGTTTATTTACCATCCACCAGGTGGCATATTCTGTCATCGGATCAAATTCGATGTCATCTCTCCAGGCGTACTAATTTTTTTCCCGGCAGTGTATACGAACAACTTGTTTACCTGAAGACCGGTTAGTACTGTGTTCATCAGTCTGTGAAAAGTGTCTCCAATGTCTATTATTCCCAACGGTAATCTTTTGTATTCTTAATGTCTTTTGAGAGTGGAGAAGCTGTTTACTCTCCATCATTGTCATTCAACAATATCTGATAATAAATCTTTGCAAACTCTAAAATGTTGAAATAGTTCGCTTATCCAAAGCTATGTGAAATTCTCATCAATATCGGCTAGTAGACACGTCATGTAACCTTCGATAGACCAAAACTATCTTCTACTTTCGTTTCCCTCTAGTGTCCATCCTCTTCACAATTATCAATAACGGAAAATTCACCATCCCAGTGCACGTTAATCTATCTCCAGGAATCTGAAATACATCATGATACACAATACTTCAACAATTTCCTTCAATCTGGAAATTCGTGACCTCGTCTCTTGTTCAACAGAAACTATACTACTTATGTTACATATCTTGCCTTCTCCCATGTAGGAAGCTGCTTCCGTCTTCACCTCCTGTTATCACTTCTTCTTCTGTGTTATTCAAAATACTCACGACGCAAGTGCCTTTCTGCATCACCACCAAGACAAATACACACCTGTTTACAACTGCTACTTCTCCGTTATTCCTTCGGTCAGATCTGTGTTGCAGAAACGTCTTCGCCCTTGAAACTCCTTGACTGAAGTAGAATAGTCTTCCGTGAGCCCCAATGACCAGCGAAGACGTATTTGGAGACGCCCCAGACAGCGATGGGATTCGAACCTGACTGTAGCCCGCCATACGACCAGACAACTAGAGGTGGTGGGCTGACGTGCTATTTTTTTCTTACAAAGATCCTTTGGTTGCCATCCGAGGAGCCCTTACAGCACTTCGGTACGTTGACGATATTACATGTACCGTTTTGTTGCCCTTCATGGGTAGCTGTCCTGGGTTTACATTTCAGCAATATAATGCCCGCCCGCGCATGGCGAGAGTTTATACTGCTTGTCTTCGTACTTTCCAAACCCTACCTTAACCAGCAAGGTCACCGGATGTCTCACAGTTCATAGCCTGCTTTACTAATCTTTCTGAGGAAGCTACCTTCTGGACCGTGGGCAATGAACAGAAGTAAGCATTTAAATTCCTATTTTTATTTTCGGACTGACCCGAGTATGTACTGGAGTGGATCAGTATTTCGCTTTACTGATGGAATATGAGTGCTTTCGCGACCAGAAAAATGTGAGTTCGGGAGCGGAAATATACCGAGACGGAAACGGAAGCACTGATGTCGTTTGGAGCAGTTCAGATTTTATTTGCGATCGCAATAACTAATCACAGAGCTCTATCACAATTGAAAAATACAAGTTAATGCTAAACTATCCCTGGCATTAGAGGTTCAGAAATGTAATTTCGAGATAAGTTACGTACCAATTGGCAACAATGTCGTTATGACGCTCAGTCTAAATTGCTAGAAGTTTTACAAATACAAAAAGTTCCGCTACCTAGAGAGAGAGAGAAATCAGAATTACTTACATTAAAGTTGACGTTGATTGTTGATGAATACGAAGACAAGACTAGAGGCCAACTATGTAAAACAAGTTGTGGTGCAAAATAATGAAGATCCTACTGAGAAGAAGATTCGCGAATACTGTTTAAAATACAACATGTGCTGTGTCAGAGAATATGGATGTTGGATTTGTGGTAGAAAGCTGTTTTTAAGTGACTTATGTAGTATCTTAAATTATGTTGGTATTGCAATAGCGTAACCTATATCAAAAACTGTGAATATATACAGTGCGACATAAAAAGCCAATTAATAATTCAGTAGTTCCTGGAAACCACTTGCAAAATCCAAAGACAATTTTTAACTTATCATAGTAGTCTGCGATGTTTTGCTCCTAAATAGTCCTTTTTATCCGCTCCACAAAGCAAATAACAAAATAATGGCTACGAAGTTGTCAAAAGACTATTTTGTTGATAAGACATGAACGTGTATAGCCTCTCTTGTTTGTAACATTTAATTAATGAACACTTCGCGCACGGAGAAACGAGTAATGATTTTGGGTGTATTTATTATAACTTCTGAGCTATATATTTGATTACGGTTAAGGGTTCTGTGTAAAGAGAAGAACGGGAAACATCAAAAGAATGTACCAGGTAGATATTATTTGCACGCAAATTTGATTAAGAGCCGAAAATCAGCTCTCATTATTTAATTAATTAATTGCTTTTCAACTACATGCAACAGTGACAATACAAGTTATACAGATTATAAAAATGGTAATAATACACATTATACAGTTTGTAACAGCTGTAACACACACATCGATAACTAAGAATTCAAAATTTCCTTAGTGAAATCACTGACGTAAGATTTGTAGTAACTTGAGAACTTTTAAGTCTACTATATGACAGATGAGTAAAAACAGATTACGTTCATGATTCCAACATAAGTCTATGACAATTTTTAAGGAGTTTCTAATTACTTAATGTCGCTCCACGGCAGGCCTCTTACTAAACAAACATTATGCATGGTTGTATGAGTATGTGCTTAATTTTGTATGTTGATATAGTAAATTGCCCACTTACCTAAAGAGGCGAGAAAGTGTACTACGCACGTAATTTAGTACCCCTGTAATGTGTCAAGATGCGGGCAGGAGACTGACTGTAGGGAAAGCACTGAGTTGCTGCGTGGTCTTCGGTCTTAGGAGTTACTGAAAGGTTGTCGTTGTGCACTGTGCTCAGTGAGATACACGGGTGCTAGTTTTCGGACAGCAAACTATAACGCTTGCGTTCATTCATGGAAGATGGTTATCTTTGAGATCAGTTAAAAGGCAGAAATATTTCATACCATCCCCTGGAGTTCAGCTAAATTCTCTAAAGATTGAAGTGGTGGTTTTAGACAGCAGGGGCCCTTACGAATCACTATCTCGTCGCCATGCTAGTGTTCAACTGGGTGATAGACAGAAATGGTTCAAATGGCTCGGAGCACTATGGGACTCAACTTCTGAGGTCATCAGTCCCCTAGAACTTAGAACTACTTAAACCTAACTAACCTAAGGACATCACGCACATCCATGCCCGACGCTGGATTTGAACCTGCGACTGTAGCGGTCTTGCGGTTCCAGACTGTGGCGCCTAGAACCGCACGGCCACTCCGGCCGGCTTAGACAGAAATACTTTTAAGATACTTTGAATAGGAGAACACTATTTTATTCTATAACTGTTTTAAATATGTGAAAGTTAGGTTAATTAATTTAATATATTTGAATATTTAAACATTATGTTCTATTTATTTTTGGAGAATAACAGAAACGCTCACTTTTTTTTGTCACACATCATCCCGCCTCCTCGCGAAAAAGATTTCACCTGTATAGAATAACATTCTCATTTGCGAAGTTGTATTATTTGAGTTTGATTGTGTAGGCTCATAGAGGGAATTTAAGGGGTATGGCTTTTAAGGCCTATATTTATGAAAAGGAAAAATTATATGAACTCATGCTTTAACAAGGAAAAACCTTTTAGGGTTAATAAAATTAATGACACATCTAGGAGCATGAGAGTAACCCATTTTTACCTTTAGTACTAGGTGCTCCTTGTCAACAAAATATTGTATAATACGTACTTCAGTTCACTGAAATCACTTGAAAACATAGTACTGCTTTCAGAGAGAAACTTCTGTTCGATAGCAGTTTCTATTACAAACTACTTTATCAGTATTTCTGCTCTTCTGGACCCCCTGATTAATAAGTGCAAAGGGCTTCAATTATAAAGCCATTCAATTAAATAAAGATTTAGATATGAACCCCGAAAACAAGACATGGAGCTATTACATGAATTAGCCATTTACAGGTACATTAAACTAGGTCTGTACTACCGCACCGTCTTCTGCTGCCACCATCGTATGATAATTGTGCCCGCAGAACGATATAGCTGGCGCTGTTTCTCTAGTATATTACCCTAATTAACTATCACGCTATCTCACTCACACCATTCCATTCACATATCTATCTCTCTCTCCCTCCCGTTCACTCCCACCCGCTTCATCAATATGTAGCATCCGTTCTCAGACCTCCTATGCGACTGAAGTGAGGTAAAAGAAAATTTGTATCAGATACTTTCCTCTACAAATCACACATCTCACGCATATGCATTTTTTCTGAATATGTTCCTAAGAATGCATTTATTAGCAAAATATCATTTTTCTAAAAAGATTACTTGATGTATGACGTGTCAAAATAATTAATTGTTTACAGGTTACTAAATTTGTGTTCCCCATGAGGCAGTTTTTGTACGAAAACGTCTATAATTTATGGTAACTGTTTTTGTAAAGTGAAGCTTTCTTTCTTTTCTACATGTTGGTAATTAATTTCATTGGCGTACAGAGAGTGTGACATCAGTGTCTTTACTTTCCTAAATGAAACTCCGTAGCAATGTCTAGAGGAAAATTTTTACAGAATTTACAGAATCAACAAAACTCTTCTGTAGGTTATCGAACCTCTTGAACATGCGCTCCATTTAATAGTTTTATGGTGGAATAAGATAAGTGTACGTACATAACGCAATAGTATACTGTGTAAGTTATATGTTTATCTACAGTCCCAGATAATTTGCGCCTTATTAATACGGCGGTGAATATTTAGGGAAAAAATTCTGTCACAACATCAATTCTACAGTATTTATTGTGTCTCTTTTTTCGGACATATCCGAAAGAACACAACTTGCTCGAATTCTTATGGCAGTCAGCGAAATACAGAGAGTAATGAGGTTAATATAATGCGTCCGAATGACACAGTGGTCAGCACATCTGCCTAATCAGAATCAGGCCCGGCTTCGAATCCCGGTCTGGCAAAAATTTTCATCTTTCCCCATTCATTTAAATCTATGTCTACTAGCAGCTGACTTCGTTAATGCCTTTGTATCTTGAACCTCAATTCTGCTTGTAGCTCTTTACTTCTATAAAAGTGTGGTCCTCCAAGTTGTTCTTTAAGTATTGGAAACAGATCAGAATCGGAAGAGGCCAAGTCGGGACTGTGTGCAGGATGATCGATGATAGCGGACCCAAACCATCTGACTGTTGCAAATGTCGCTACGCTCGTGTGTGGTCTGGCTTTGTTTTGCTGAAGGATAGGGTGCTCCATGTTTGAATGAACTCTTCTAATTCGAAACTCGATTACAGCACGATGTTTCTCAGGCCCCCTTATTGTTACGTTACACACCGCTATATTACACGATACAGTTCGGAGCCCTACAGCGATACAGGTTTGCAACTTGCGTCAACATAACTGGAGAGCCGATTGAGTAATATGGAGACATGTAAGACCTTAACAGATATTGACTACAGAATAAAAGAATCGGAGGCATTACTTTACAGCATGTCTTCGTATGTAGTAGTCGGGCACTTGTTAGGTAATGCATGTTGAATCAGAAATGTACTTAACGTGATATCTGGGACCCTGTTCTGTATCGCCAAATTAATAATACTTTTCGAGATATTAGAGATACAATTTTAAATTCAGAATCTCTTCTCCAGTGGCTTACTACTAAGTTAATTGTTTCAGAAAGTGTGTATCCTCAGTCAAGGAGAAGGCTCTGCGGTCGGGGCACTGCACTGATGACTGAAGACCCGCTAATTTCAAAAGGCTACGTTCGTTGCTGCCACCCAAATATCTCAGTTTTTATTAACTGGGTGTACACTATTGTATCACTGTCTATTGATGAAGGGATATCATAACAGTCGTTATGTGATTACTGTTTCACCTGTTAAAATATTTTCAATGAAATAATGACCAATTACATATTCTCCAGTAATCCCATAACACACGTTAACACTCCAGTGCCTCTGATGTTCAGTCTGCCTCTGCCAGTGGGAACTGATAGCACAATCAGGATATATAATTCCTACAATTAACTTATGATGCTTTAAGGAACTTTTGAGAATATTTTGTACAAATAATTTATCTTCTTGATATGTATCAGAGCTGTGCACGCTCTACAGTCCGGCTGGTTAATCTGCTCTTCAAGTGACAAGTTACGCTAATAGAAGCTGACTTTTGAACGACAGGTGTAAGAACTTTTGTTTCCTTCGCTATGCTCGTTGTAGGCGTACCCTCCGCTTCTAATTCCAGTGGCCTGCCGAGAACTTTATGTCGCTGATTTGTCATTCCTTTTGGAAATTTTATCTCAAGACAGTTTTGTGCGTTCGGCTCCACTCATTCTTCGTGCTCCTCCTACACTTTCAGTAAACAAGCATAATGCCAAATTTATCATGGTTTGTGAGAGACGTCCTTTTTATTCAGTGAAAGCAGTTCTTGATATTCACGAACTACACAAGCAGAGTATAAAACCAAAGTTCCTTTGAGCCCCTTTTTTTTACAGATACTGCGGTGTTACAACTTTTTTTTCTCCTCATCTGATGTAATGCATTTCGTTATTTATGTATTTAATCCCGGACTGCTTTATAAGACAGCCATCAGTCTGACGGTAAAAATAAATATAACCTAAGTTCTATTTATGGTAATTTTTCCGAACTCTCTGTCGTATTTCGGAGTTATATATGATGTTGAATTGATCTCTTTCAGAGCTTCCATTTAATAGTTCCATTTGAAAAAATAAAACTTAGTTCATACTGATATCTCTCTAAATGACAACGGAATATAAGTCTTTTTGTGAGGAATTCTATACATTTAATCAGGGTATAAACAGAATTTCAGTATCTTAAACGTTTCCAGATATTTTTCAGGTAGAAAGCTTAATTTCTGGGAACTTAGCGACGAACAGCTGATTTTATACACTTTCTCCGATTTATTATGACTGTGTTCTCCAGTATTCTTACTTCAATAAAATCAGCTGATTGCTTAAATTTACAGATTTTTATTTGCATATCATTCTTTATGGGCTGAAGTTTTTGGTCTATTACTTGGACGACTTATTTTTATCTATTATTGGAACGACTCTATAATAATCTAAGATTTCCGTACTTGTTACTTGCATATTTTATCCGCTCTGTGCTCTATTAGTTTTTGTTACATTTGATTACATATTGCTGGGCTACACAGAGCTAACATAAATTGCTAAGTGTCTATGATACATAACCAGATATTGTGTATGACAGTCACCTTCTAGTGTTTTTTTTTCTAATACCACTATTAAGTATAAGAATTCATAATAGCTTCTTATAAAACATGAAAAATTAGTTTCGGAGACTGTTTTCACTAAGTTTTATGAACATTGTATATAAAGTATCACATAAAGGACAGAAGTATCATATACATTGCTAGTACATCAAACACAGCTTCTTAGCAGTTTACCATGCTCTTGCTTAGATAAGAGCATACCTTTAATTAATGTCAGTTATTCATTAACGGTGCTAGTATTTTATTCTTCCGAATGTTATATTCTCAAATTGTGTAATCCTTATCTCATGTTTACTCTCTATAAGGATACGTGCTAACCCAGATTTGAAATATTCTAAATATAGTAGTCCAAAAATTTTATACTGAACTCAGCTAGATCTGTGTTAATTTGTTTCCTACTTTGAGTTTTGTTTCGTAGCTTGACACACATTACGCAGGTTACTGCCGCAAACCACGTGACCTATGGAAACCTAGATGGCCCTAAACGTAGTGCCAGCGATCATTATGACTGTAAGTAACGTGAGCTGAACTCTGTACCAAGCCGGCCGCTGGTGGCCGAGCGGTTCTGGCGCTACAGTCTGGAACCGTGCGACCGCTACGGTCGCAGGTTCGAATCCTGCCTCGGGCATGGATGTGTGTGTTGTCCTTAGGTTAGTTAGGTTTAAGTAGTTCTAAGTTCTAGGGAACTTATGACCTCAGCAGTTGAGTCCCATAGTGCTCAGAGCCATTTGAACCATTTGAACTCTGTACCAATAAACAATATGATAATCAACTTAAACAGTAACATACAAACAGACATACTTCCAATTTTATTTCCAGGTACACAGTGAGAGATAAAGTTTATATTTGAGGATTGGAGTACTGAGACTTCAACAGCAAAGTACGAAGTGTCAATCCTGTCTCCACGACTAGTGCCTGTTTTCAGTTACCGGCCACTGGCTATTTTTATGCGACTTGTTTGCCATAACTCTTTGAGTTTTGGTACCCATTCCGTATTGCTAGAGTGGCAGGATATTAGATCCCAACCTCTTTCATAAGGACCTTAGAGGCGGTAGGCCTGTAGGGAAACTGGGAGGGGGACCTAGGGAGGTCAGTGAGGTGAGCATTCCTGCCAAAGGCTCAGTGACAAATGGTGGCGGGGTAAAAGCCTCGGCCCTTAAGCGGATAGTCCGCGCTCCGTGTTCCGCGTGCGATTGGCGGAAGCGCATCAGTGGTTTTCACAGTCGGACGGGTGCGCGTGTTCCTGCGCAAACGATCGAGTGCCGAGTTGTATACTCTTTATCTGTGCTGCTCCAGCACATCGTGCCGGTTGATCGCAAGTATAGAGATGAGCTTCCTGCAGTTAAAGGTTATTGCAGCCTATGTGATACACAAAAAGCGAAACTGCACAGCTGAGAGATTTTGGGTGCCCTTACTGTAAAAGAACTGTACGAAAAGATAGTTCGTCACAGTGTATTCCAAACTGGGTAACGACGAGGACAAAACTTATAATTATCTTCGTATGTCTGTTCTTTATTTTGACGAGAGTGTCGGTAGAATAAAACACAGTCTGACACTTGAAAATCTCAAAAATATACCTATTGTTACTACAGAACGATATTATCCACACGTTTACGAGAAACTATTAATTTAAATAAAATATTTTCTTAAACAGTTTTCTCAAAACCCTTTATTTCATTCGTTTGGTATTAGACAATTTAAGATTTGCACTCTGAGCAAAATACCTTAATTTAAGTAATTAATGTTACGTCTCCCAAGAAGATGCTGACCTTGATTGGGCTGGAGGGGGGTTGGGTGTCGCAGCTTGGTTAAACGGGCGGAGCTTGTTGAAATTGCATTGGTTGGTTAAGATGCTCTTGGTTTATTGAAGGGGGAGCGTAGCTGCAAAAAGTCGACGTGTAATAGTGCGAGCCGGATCGAAACTGAGGGTGTATTACTAAGTTACTCTAATTAGTTTGCTTAATAGACATGAGGGTTTGAAGCACTTGAGTACGAAATAATATATTTTTATCTACGTTTGAAGTCCTCAAAAGAGAGCAACAGGGACGCGAAGAATGCTTGATCTTCGTCGTCATCTTTTTCCTTACTATTCGTTGATAAAATTCTTCAAATGATGAAATCTTGGTAGGCGTCTTTGAAACTGTTCTTCGGTGCTTAGATTCATCGATTTGTTCTTCAGAAGGATTGTCTTGACACTTCTCTGGGACTGTATTGTTGTTATAATCTATATTTTGTGAGGCTGATTGTGAGCCAAAGTTCCTGTTTGTTGGTCCTTCACTGATCAGTCAAGAAAATTTAGTTGATCGTGGTAGATATATCTTGGTAATTTACTAACTATTGATCCGAATTTCTTTTCGTTAACTTCATTACGACTTTTAAAATAGGCATTCCGTGCTTTATTTCGTCTGTTATTGACCTTGTAGACAATCTTCAGATTACTCTGCTGAATAATCTTCTTACTAAGCTATTGAAATGCTTTTGCCGAAATGAAGTTACTCTGCTTCTTCTGTGCACACACCAACTTGTTTCTGGCGCGGACGGTCCGCGGCGGGCAGGAGCTATGCGGAAGCGTACACCGTAGGCGTACCTTCCACTCTACTGTTAAACGCCGCGTAAGAATACCTGACTGCCAACCACGCGCGGAACGCTGAGAGCAGCCATCTAAGTAAGCTTTATAATACCACTGGGGTCAATATCACCCCATAAGCACATTTTAAGCATAAATCTCCCGTGTTTTTAGAACTATTAAATGGTTCAAATGGCTCTGAGCACTATGGGACTTAACTACTGAGGTCATCAGTCCCCTAGAGCTTAGAACTACTTAAACCTAACTAACCTAAGGACATCACACACATCCATGCCCGAGGCAGGATTCGAACCTGCGACCGTAGCGGTCAAGCGATTCCAAACTGACGCGCTTAGAACCGCACGGCCACACCGGCCGGCTTAGAACTATTAGTTTCGAAACGTATGACCTTCCGCCGTGTCTAATTATCTTTGTTCAATTTTATATTTGTAGCACATTCACCTTTTTTCATTGTTTTCGAACAGAGTACCACTGGGTTCAGTATGGCAGCAATCAAAACAATTCTTCTTTTTCTTGAATGTAACGTTATGGAAATAGAAGGATGAATGTTATGTTGAACAGCTGTTTTGCTGCTGTGCTGTCTCACTTATTTTTATACCCAATATTATGGTTTCTTGCATCGGATGTTGTAGCGTATTCCCTTAGTTGTTGGTGTTTCTCCATTGTGTTGTAGAATTGCGTTGTGACTAAAATCCTGAAATACAGTTTTGATTGAAAAAGTGTAACCAAGTGAAATATTATGTGATGACAATGGAGGGATTGATGCTACTATATCTGAAGGCGATGAATCAGGTGAAGTGTCCCACGATAATGTTGGAGATTTGGAAACTATTGCTTCTGAAGCTGATGAACTCTCAAACCAGAGTGTTTTCCAGTAAGAATATTTTGTCTTCCACTTGTTTACAGATGTAATAATAATAATAATAATAATAATAACAGTAATAATGACAATAATAATAATATTAATGATCATAATAATATGTATGCAAATACATAAAGCAGTAGTCCCCAGATTTTCATGACCAGGCATAGAAAATAAACGTGGTGAAAAATACTGTTAGATTACATGGAGGGAAGCCAGCACGAAACACATTGAAGACTACTCCCGATCCGGCGGCATAGAGTAAGTTTGTTTTTGAACTATTTACGAAGTCCACCATTTTCCTAATTATTCTGGAGTGGACCCACAATGAAGGTAACATTTCTTTCGGAAACAAATGCATAGATCATGGTAGATAGAAGAACTCGTATGGTATGGAGGCCAAATAATGCCACCTTAGTACATTATATGATGTAATTTCGTTAGTAAGTCATACTGAACAGCAAAATTTACGAAGATGGCTCTATAATCTCTTCTGAACATAAAAACATGAAGGTATTGTTGATACTTATTTCTGGACGTTCAGTAACTCCAAATTAGAAAAATGTTGCATGCTAGCGTTATTAGGATCACGTGGTCCAGTTAACACCACATATTTTAAACAAAAATCAATAATTATTTTTAGTCATAGTTATCATTCATTAGTTAAAATGCTACACTGTAAAGCTGTTTTGAGCTTATATACCATATGAACATCCACATATCAAAGTCATCACTCTGCACATTCTGGGCAGTCATACATAGCAAAGTTTGTGTTTTTTCTATTGCCCACACATTAATCATGCTGACACCTGATACAAAATTTACACAATGACATGTTCTCCACATGAACTTCACCACACAGGAAACACATCCAGCCTGTGACTTAGCTTATGTTGTGTTGGGGATCACTTTGGTAATGACTTCTCAAGAGCTGGTCTTCTTGCGGTTCTTTTCCACGACATTAAAGAGCGAGGCCTTAATTACGGTTCCTTTGTAGTTCAAGGATTCACGTGCAATCCTCGCAGGGCGTTTCCGTTTTGGCGTGGAGAGAACAGCAGAAAATCGAGCTGGTTGTGTGGTTGTTCATGATGTTCCTACTACTTCTTCGTTACCACTACCGACAGCCCGACTGAAGTTTGGGGTTTCTACTGTACAAAAACTTCGTAAAGCTATTTACAATGAGGGAGGCACTCTTGATTGGCCATTTTGAATTATACTGGGATGTGAACCTTCTGTTTTAGGTGTTGTTTGGTTCTCAGTTGTTGAATCTGCTCTTTGTGCTGCTTCAGATACAGCAGACTGAGCAAATGCCTCTTCACGAATGACTTTAGGGTTGAAGGAATAGATCCCAGGGGCCCTAAAGACACTCATTGTGTTGCTCGGTGTCAAAGGTCTTGTCCATACTGTGTAGAAAATTGTTCAGAAGTCACTTTTCCTGAAATCAGGGAACTTGTTCCTGTCTAAGAATAAGATCATTTCTTCGTTCCAGAAGGACTCGAAAGGTTTTAAAACTACTTTATCCATTGGCTGCAGTTAACGTATTGTATTGCTAGGGAGGCAATACAGTATTATGTCATGTTTATCTGCAGCGGCTATGATGTTCGCATCCAGATGGAATAAAGCTTCATCAAATATCAGCACCTTGTATCGGGCAAAGTGGTTAAGTCACCTGATGAAGAAAACAGTAGACATTGAACACTTTCCACTCATAACAGTCACAGCTCCAGGAGATATGAACTTTTTTCACTCACGTTCAAACGTTGGCTTTTCAAAATTACCACTGGTGGGAGTGATGTATCAAGATCATTGGCGCATGTAGCAATTGTAACCTTTTCAACATGCTTTGGTGCAACCAATTGCACTCTTGTATCGCCTCTCCTTGTCAAAACCGTTTGGTGATGACGTGTAGTGAGTCGGCACCCTTTCCCATCGACATTGCATATCCCCTATGGCTTTATCATTAGGTCTTTGCCGATCAAAAGACTTCGTGACTTTGAAAAATGATCTCTCAGAATAAATTTACTTAAGTTCATTGCATGACCTGGTTTCATTATTTGGGTTTTTCTTGCCACAACCTCTAGTTGACGTTGCAGGAACAGTCTCAACCACTTCCTGCCAGCAAACTGTTTTGGCACATTAAAAGGGTGTGGAAAACTAGACACGCTAAACTTTCGGAATTATTGGCATGCCATTCTCACTCAATAGAAAAATACGACAACATAACTTTTATTCCATTCCCTTACTAAGGTAAGGGTTATGGCCAAGCTTCGTTGTACATGATCCAGTCTAGATATGATCGTGTAGAGTCCTCCTAGGTATTTTATGTACACTGGTGTCCAAAATTAAAGCAGCCAACGGAGATTTTGGAAGGTTGCTCTTATTATGCCACAAAACAGTATAGGAGGAGGAGATTAGTGTTTAACGTCCCGTCGACAACGAGTTCATCAGAGATGGAGCACAAGCTCGGATTACGGAAGAATGGGGAAGGAAATCGGCCGTTCCCTTTCAAAGGAACCATATCTGCATTTGCCTGAAGTGATCTTGGGAAATCACGGAAAACGTAAATCAGCATGGCTGGACGCCATGGAACAAAGAGCGTGGTCGACCTATTTTCAATAGGAGCCGAGAAATATCATGTTGCATTCGTTTCGCAGCAGCGGAGACAAAATTTTAGCCCTTATAAACCGACTCTTATAAGGGATGCATCTGAACAGCTGGTAAGCTCGTTACATTATGTATACGACTAGCATGAGAATGTTACAGTTGACGAAAAACTGGTCACCTTTAAGGGTAGGTGTCCTTTTGGGCAGTATAGCCAGTATCAAACATCAATATAAGGGCTTCTCACACAACGCTAATTATGTCACAAATTGGCATGCGTACACAAGAACGGGGCTAGACCAGCCTTGAAAAATAAATCAAGGAACAAGTAGCATTGAAACTGAGAGAAAATGTATCCATAAATAGTAAAAATATCACAACAGCAAATTTATTTACAAGTTTGGAGATGGCAAAGGACTAAGAACGAAAACAGGTGACCCTGATTGGAAGAATAAGAAAAAAATCGTCGTTAGCTACTTGCAAAACTGTTCGTAGCAAGGGGAAGAACTGCAGCTTCAGGGTCCTTCGGATTCCAGGAAACAGTTACAATAGTGTCCTATCCCCCCCCCCCCCGCCTCAAAAAAATAAAGGATAAGATAATGATACACTGAGTGCTATGCATTTCAAAGAGGAAACAGGTGAAACTGAAACAGCAAAACCTGTTATAATCTTAGACTATAATGCAACTAATTGTGGTGTGCATGCAATGGACAAATTAGTGAGCACTAACACTACAAAATCTATTACAAGAAGATTGTGCACGGTTATTTTTTATAACATTCTGGATATTAGCGCCCTCAATGCTTTCATGATTTGGCTGGACTTTAATTATGACTAGAAAAAATAAACCAAATACAAATGAAGAAATTTTCTCATTTAACTGGAAAAATCTACAGTATAGAAACACACAAGTCTGTGCAGCAGAGTTCCTCCTCTTCCTCCTCCCGCTTCAGCACAAGAGCAATAGGTGGCAAAACGCGGACGGCGATCCGTATGTGAATGTTCCGTGGACAGAAAACATCCATAATACCGCAGAATATGTTTTTCTTTCGCCTGTAAACAACATTCGGATTTGCTTTGTTTTAAACGCAACGATGCTTAACATAAAGAACGAAGACAACATCTAAAACTGCGTATACATGAAGTTTTCCTGTTTTCAATTCACTGATGTGTGTTTTCATGTGAGTTCACTAACATAAACGAAATACAGCCAGTACAACCTGTGTAAAATATTTCGGGGCTTTGTAACACCAACGGTACTTAGTGATAGAAAGGAATTCTTATAGTAGGAGGTTTATGTGCGTAACAGGCGAAAGAACCGAGGAGTACATTGCAATGCATGGCAATACATCAGAGCCAATATAATATTTTATAACTCACATTTTCTTTGTATTTTTATTTGCTTTCTTTGAGGCGTTCAGAAACCAAGCCGACTAAATCCAATATTTTTCAAAAAGTGTGAGTAATGAAAACATTGTTGTGTTGCACCACTGAATACACATCAGTGACCAAAACGAATAGCCGGCCAGAGTGGCCGAGCGGTTCTAGGCGCTACAGTCTGAAACCGCGCGACCGGTACGGTCGCAGGTTCGAATCCTGCCTCGGGCATGGTTGTGTGTGATGTCCTTAGGTTAGTTAGGTTTAAGTAGTTCTAAGTTCTAGGGGACTGATGACCTCAGAAGTTAAGTCCCATAGTGCTCAGAGCCATTTGAACCATTTGAACCAAAACGAATAACTACACAGTTACATGTTTAGCCGCTGGAACACACTACTTGCACTGCTACGGACCATATTACCAGTGGTTTCAGTGGACAAAGTGATTAACTCCGTGGTTCCATGACAGGCCACGTGGAACTGACATTAGGTTTCATTTCTGCTACTGCTTTGCGTTTACAAGCTTTACAGTGTTTATGTGTTTGGTGCTACTTATATTTGACAAAACACCAACAGGAAAAATGAGCCGAAGAAGAAACATTTAACTGGTTGACAATGGGATGGCTTAGGATTGAGAAGGCTGAGCTATTTGTTATCAAATATAAATCCAGTTTCTCACCAGAAATGCCAATTGGAAAAATTGATATCCGCAAAAAAAGGAAACGGACGTCCTTTAGAAAGTCTAGCTAATGTTGCACAGGATGTTCTTTATAACACATCAAGACCGATCTCCATGGCAAAAAAGAAGGATGTCATGGACCTCTTGAAGTTTATGCCTCCTATACATCACTACAAGCGTAAAGACTTGAAGGCTGAAGAGGTATCCTGTCAGTGATGATGAGTGCTTCACTTACGCAGACCAGAAACAACGTACAAACGTGTAATTTGTATTTTAGGCAGTTTTGCATTTGTATTGTACACATTTTGTATTTGCACTGCAAGCACTTTTTAGTTACTTACACTAATACTGGTGACTTTTCATGTAAAAGGGTTTTGTTTGTGAGTATTTGTTTTATAAAATTACTTGTATATATATCATTCAGAATACTTTGTAAACGCCGCGTGGGGTAGCCGCGCGATCTGAGGCCCCTTGTCACGGTCCATGCGGCTGCCCCGGTCGAAGATTCTAGTCCTCCCTTAGACAATTGTCTTTGTGTTGTCCATAGCGTAAGTTAGTTTAAGTTAGATGAAGTGGTGTGTCGGCTTGGGGACCAATGACCTCAGCAGTGTGGCCCCCTAAGAACTTACCACAAATTTCCAATACTTTGTCAACACCTTCCAGTTTGCGATGTTACTAACTCGATACAAAGTGGCCTTTCTTGTGGGGGAGAGAGACACTGACGTTTTTTTATGTATTTATAAAACATAACCTTGATTTTAAGAAACTACATGAGTTTATTCTAAATCTGAATATCAGCATATTCCTCTCACCCCCACCCCCTCTGAATTATCCACGGACTTTGCCAAGGTAGAGAGACTTACAATACTAAAAGATACAGATTGCCGTACCGCAGGCGCAACCACGACGGAGGGATTTCTATGAAGAGGCCAGAGTAGCCTATACTTCCTGAAGAGACGCAGCAGCCTTTTCAGTAGTTGCCGTGTCAACAGTCTGCATGAATGGCTGAACCAGATCTTGTTGTGCTCACAGTGCAGACGGCTGGAAGCAAGGGTGAGCGCTAGCTGTTACATTTCCCGAGCTCATGCAGCTCTACTGCACAGCTTAATGATGATAGAATCCTCCTGGGTGAGCCGGCCGAAGTGGCCGTGCGGTTAAAGGCGCTGCAGTCTGGAACCGCAAGACCGCTACGGTCGCAGGTTCGAATCCCGCCTCGGGCATGGATGTTTGTGATGTCCTTAGGTTAGTTAGGTTTAAGTTCAAAATGGTTCAAATGGCTCTGAGCACTATGGGACTCAACTGCTGTGGTCATCAGTCCCCTAGAACTTAGAACTACTTAAACCTAACTAACCTAAGGACATCACACACAGCCATGCCCGAGGCAGGATTCGAACCTGCGACCGTAGCAGTCGCACGGTTCCGGACTGCGCGCCTAGAACCGCGAGACCACCGCGGCCGGCTAGGTTTAAGTAGTTCTAAGTTCTAGGGGACTAATGACCTCAGAAGTTGAGTCCCATAGTGCTCAGAGCCATTTGAACCATTTGAACCTCCTGGGTGAATTCTACCGGAGGTAAAATAGTCCATCATTCAGATCCGCAAGTGGGGAGTACTCAGGAGAATGTCATCATCCCTTAATCGGTTAAGTTATGTGGAGAATTTTGAAAGGGAAACGGATAGTATGAAACTAGATACAGTGGGAATTAGAGAAGTGTGTCGTCAGAAAAAACAGGATTTCTGTACAGATCATTACAGAGAGATAAACAAAAAGACAAACTTGAGTAATGCGAGAGTAGGTTTAATAACAAATCGGAAAAAAAGGAATGTGAGTAAGTTACTATATACAGCGTAGTGAACGCTGTCATAGCCGTAGTAGACACAAAATCAGCACCCACCACAATAGAACGGGTCTGTATACTAACTAGCTCCACTGATGATGAAGACACTGAAGGAAATTTAGATTGTTCAGGTGTGCGAAAATGTTACAGTGGTGGGTGACTAGAATTCCGTAATACGAAAATGAAGAGAAGGAAAAATTTGTGAGTAAACGAGACTGCAGCTGTAAGAATTGGGGATGTGAAAGGGAAGCTGCAGCTGAGAGGTGGATGAGATAGAGTTATAGCCTCTCCCACTTGTAAAGGAAAGCAATGGGAAATTTAGAAACGGAAATAAATTTCAAAGAGAAGGCAGATATGCTTTAAAATTTACCAACGGCACTGTAATTACGTCTTAGGTAGCAAGGGATTTGGAAGAACAGCTGAACCGAATGGTAAATGTCCTGGAAAAATATTTGAAGTCGAACATCGACAACCGTAAAACTAGGGTAATAGAGTGCAATCGAATTTAATTATGCGATACTCAGGGAGTAGATTAGGAAATGAGAACTTAAAAGTAATAGATGAAGTTTACTACTTTCACAGTAAAGTAAGTGATGATGAAAGATGACATAAATGGAGAATAGCAATGACAATACAACTATTTTTGAAATAGGAATTTATTAATATCTAATATCAATTACAGTGTTAAGAAGTTCTTTCTTCTGGAGGTATTTGTCTGGAATGTAATATTGTATATATGTGAAATGCGTACGATAAGCAATTGAGACAAGAAGAGAATAGAAGCTTTTGAAATTTGGTGCTACTGAAGAATGCTGGTGATTAGATGGTGAGATAGAGTAACAAACGAGGAGCTGCTGATCTAACTGGTGGAAAAAGAAATCTATGGTGCAACTTGACTGAAAGAAGGCCTCAGATTATAGGAAAATCTCGAGGTATCAAGAAATTGTCAAGTTGGTAACTAAAGGAAGTGTGGGGGAATAATTTCAGACAGATACCACGGCTTTAATACAGTAAGCAGCCTAAAATGCACGTAGGATGCCGTAATTATGCAGAGATGAGGAGGCTTAAACAGTATGGAGTAGAATGGAGAGCTGCATAAAATCACTCTTCACCCCTAAAGACTACAACAGCAACAACAATCAGTTTTCCATGGCAAACTAACCAACAGGTCAGCACACGAGCATATACGCTCTTCCCATTACACCTGGATGGCTCCGATGCAGAATTTGACAGACAGTGGGACTTGTGCCTTCACATCAGCCCAGAAACTTCTCCACTTCAAACCAATATCCAATCATTGCTTTCAGCACTTCAACAGGATCGTGGAAGGACTCCATGGTGTTCTAAGTTTTGAGAAGTCTGGCGAGACTGAGCACCTCCTAACGAGATCAGAGCTAACATTACGATGCTGCGTTTCTTTGAAACATCGGTTGTCGGCTCAGGACATGTTCAAAGTACTCATTACCGATATCGAGTACTTCTGGCTGGTCAGCCAGCCCTCCCTCCACACTCGATCACCGCCTATCTTCAAGCGTGTCATTTGGGTGAAAATCTTGGCCCGCCAGCAAGATTACTGGTAGATCATAGACAAAGTCATCAAGAATCTCCCCCGCTCATCGCCATATTGCGTCTCCAACAGACATCGGCACCAAAATTTTCTTTGCATCTTGTTCCAAGCCTGCTTTTCCTTGACACCGGATTCATCTAGACTTTGTGGGTTCTTTTCTCAGTTTGGTGTAGTTTATCGTCGTGGACTCTTTTCCAAGGTTTCCGTAGGTCACCAGGACGTATTCCAAAACAGAAGCGACGATTAGAGCTCTCACCCAAGTGTCCGCTATCGAAAGCCAAGCAGAGGCCATCGTGGCAGATTACAGCACCCAGTTCACTTCCGCCACCTGTGTAATGTTCGCCCTGGTAGCTGAGTGGTCAGCGTGACAGACTGACAATCCTAAGGACCCGGGTTCGATTCCCGGCTGGGTCGGAGATTTTCTCCGCTCAGGGACTGGGTGTTGTGTTGTTCTAATCATCATCATTTCATCCCCATCGACGCGCAGGTCGCCGAAGTGGCGTCAAATCGAAAGACCTGCACCAGGCGAACGGTCTACCCGACGGGAGGCCCTAGTCACACGACATTTCCATTTACCTGTGTAATGTTTTGCACCCAGCATGGCATACAACATCTCTTCAATGGTTCTTATTTTTGCTCAGGCAGGATGAAGACAATGATCTAGCCTTTTTTCTAGCAAAAGCTTTGTAATTGCTTGTTTAGGTTACATCTGTCGCACATAAGTTCCCTTATTAACTTCAACACAGCAAGAAACTTCAAACCATCCACCACTTCATTCAGACTCAACAACACCAGTAGCCTCTGCTACACAAACGTATCCTCCAGAAGGGAGACAAGGTATGGACCAGTGCTACCATCATAGGTGCCTAGGGACAGCGCCTTTCAAATAGACGCTGACGGACTCTGGTGTCGGAAAGCGCGGAAGTTTAACGCGCGCCAGAGGGTATGGACCCGGATACCCACTGTGGTCTTTGTGCTCCGGCGCACCCCTGCGCCGCGGGCATCACTGTGCGAGTGCGCCAATCCCCGTACCTCGTGAAGTCCGCGGCAAATCGCGTTTCCCGCGGTCGTGTATTTAGGCTGCCGCGCGGCGCTACCTCGGAAGTCTGAAACTAGCCGTAGTTCACGTCTGCATTTAGGCCCTGCTGCGCTGCAGTTCCGTCTGTTGAGATACATTCTGTCGTTGTTTGGAGTGTTCCTGCGTTATTGTCTTGCCGTGTTTACCACCTCAGTTCTTGTTTGCTTGCCCTCGTGTTGTGTCCTGGTCGGTCGTAGTGTCTGCCGTCCCCCACTTGTTCGTTTGTCCTGCCTGTTCGTTGTTAGCGATACATCCAGAGGCTCCCCGCCTGGCGGCTTTGCGTCACCATTCTCTACCGTGCACCAATCGACGGTCGCTCGCGGCTAAAACAGACTCCACTTCCTTTCTGTAGTGTGGTGGCTTTGCTGCCGGGTGCAAGTCTTTTTAGTTGACGCCATGTAGCCGAATTGCATGTCGTTGATGATGAAACCATGAAAAGGGCAAGAGAACCGCAAGTCCACGTGCGGAGAAAGTCGGCGACCTGGCTGGGAATCGAACCGGTGCCCTTCGGTTTGCAGCCAGACACGCCGACAACGCAGTTACCACTCCACTGGCGGTACTGCTAAAACCAGCTCCGGCCCTTCGTTTCCCCAGACTGATCATATGCTATGACCTGCTACTGAGGCCACGAGCGCGGTAGCCCCCGCCTACGTCTCCTCCCCCGCCGCTACATCCACATAGAAAACCATAACAATAGTTTTTATAGTACGGAATCCCTTAAGAACAAAACTAGTTGTGAACAACAAGGTAGTAGTCCAGGTGAATCAATTATCTGGGATGTGACATCACCTACATGTACACAGTACTATCTGTAAGGGATATTAGGTTCTGTAGCAGTCAGACAAGGTGATTTTTTTAGCCAGCACAGATATTTGGATAGGAGAATTTAGAAAACTACGCTATGTTACAGTTCCATACATTAATGAGGACTGGTCTCTTATTCATTAAGAACACTTACTCAGACGTTTCCAGACGAGCCCAAGATATTGAAACTTTTTACAGACGCTGGTGTTTCTCTTTTGCCATGTGGGGATAGTCCAAGAAGACCTTCCGACGCAAATGTGGGTGACTGATCAGGGGTATAATATAATTTATGACTTAAAAAGCTACGAAAGGCAGTTACGTCTAGCTCATATAGAGGGCAGAGTCTTACCCCCCACATTCAATACAGATTATTAGTTGGCTAAAATTTGTTATGGATTGATTGAACAAATGTCTACTTGCAAAACTTTAATACCCTACACGCAACGTGTAGAACTGAATCAAAGTTAGAGATGTCTTTGAGCCGAGAATGTAACGCACGCTTGATTTCAAAAGTAACGATTGCGGAGTAAGTCTTTTCTCAGTTCAAACACATTAAACATATATTGCAGCAAAACACCAACTTCGTAAAAATAGCTGGAATGGACAAACACCTCCATCGAAATTTGGTACGCTTTCGTAAACAGCTACACCATGAAACACAAAAACTACACCAGGAGAAATGACTTACATTACAGTATTGCCTTCCAAGTTATGGGAGAGTAATCCAAAAATTTTCTGGCATTCTCAGTCGTGTTGCCGAGTTTGAAATACTGAAGAAAACTGGCAAAGTGAGCTTCTCAGTACGTGCGTGACAGAGTTAATCTGGAATTGAATAAATAAGTCGCTATGTTCCTCACTCCTCCTTGCCGAAATATGAGAATGCTTGCCACTCCAGCTAAAAAAAGGGAAGAAGTACGATCTGCTACTGAAGATCTTTGCTGGAGAATTTCGCAAAGTGCAGTCGAAAAGCAGCAATTGGACGAGGGAAGAACTGTGAATTCAAGACGACAGGATTTATTACGACACTTTGTGTGACGACGTCGATGATGCGCAAAGTTACGACGATGTGCCTCTGTAATCAACTAACTGACACATCCGACCTCGACGACGATCGACTGCTTGACTGGCGGAAACAAAAATCCCCAATACGCCCACAACTGTCGCAAGTAGAAAAAAATACTTTTGCTGCTCCTGGTAACGGTGCTGCCTGTTAAATGACACTTAGTGTGGCATTTAGCATTATTCAGGAAAAGAGATCATGAGAAAATCTTGAACATGTTGAAGAACTTTTGTTTCTCAACAGTTATTATAAACGTGCAAAGAACTGGCTTCATTCTCGTCATAAAGTTTATTTTAAAAAGTGCGTGCACAGAAAAAATTTATTAAATGTATGTCGTTACTTCATAGATTTCCATGTGTTAATTACAATCTCATAAATAATAAAAATCGCAAAAATGCAGTGTTATTGTGATTTAATAAAAATACGTCACATTTAAACATGGCTTTTTGTCTGCACTCTGTTGCACAGCTTGCTGATATTTGATCACATCCTCTTTCTGGGTTCATTGTTTATTTTTTCATAATTCGTAAATATCGTGTACCTTTCTCATGTCACTCTAAATGATAAATTTATCTTGTCGAGACTAGAGGGAAAGAGCATAACCAAAATATAGTATGGGTCTGAGTCTGGCATCGGGTATTAAATCGGGTGGATATTGACGGGTATATGCTTTCGGGTACAAACCCGTATCTTTCGGCTATACATCCGACTGAAATCTCTGCTACCCGATCATACCCGCCCATTGGATATCTCTACACAACCAGCGGCGACACATTGTCATAGCAGGCAGGCAGCACATCTTATCGTGCCGGAGACAGGCACTCTTCCACCACGTCACATTACGCGATTCCCGTGGTCTCGGGAGATGGATAGAGTTGTCCGCACTGTCACACGCCAATGTCAGAGTTAATCTATACGATTACACCATTCGCGCCAGATATCCCTTTGCTGATGTGTAAGCAGACGACCTTCTGTTTGTTAAATCTTGCTTCAAAGCAGCCGGCAGCCAGGAAAGAGCGTCTGCATTCGCATGCTGGGCTGTTGGTTTGTATGTGATGCGATACTGATATGCAGATAAAAAGGGAACCCATCACTGTAACCGTTGTGCTGTTTCGTTCGACAACGTTGAGCGATGGCCGAATAAATTGAACAAAGGCTTGCGATCAGTCGCTATATAGAATTTCTCACCATAGACGTATGTTTGAAATTTCTGCATTGCGTAGATGATTAGAAGGTCATCTTCCCCTATCTGGAAACAGTTCTGTTGGGCCTTATTAAACGTTTGGAATCGAGAGCTTTCGTGTGTACGCGACGGATAGGGGCAACCTCTTAAGAGGAGGGGTGGCCGGCCTAGTGTGTCGGAGGATTTGCAACCGAACAATCGTTATACCAAATACTTCCAGAATCGAGACTGCCGGTATGGACTTCACAACAGAGAGTAACGTCCTCACGGTAGTTTTTGCATTCTCCCTACAACCACATCGGGACAAAGGACCTTCGGGCAATGATGGGCAGTTTCGAGCGTGTAGTAGTAGCAGGGGACTTGAACGCCAAACATAGCGAATAGGTTGAAATTGCTTTGAGCACTATGGGACTTAACTTCTGAGATCATCAGTCCCCTAGAACTTAGCACTACTTAAACCTAACTAACCTAAGGACATCACACACATCCATGCCCGAGGCAGGATTCGAAACTGCGAGCGTAGTAGTAGCGCGGTTCCCGCTCGTCCACAGCTGCGAGCGCTTGTCTGTCGAGCACAGGTCTGGAGGATGGTTGTAAAATACTCGATGACCGATTCCACCTCTCTTTCGTTTCGCTTTTGCGGTATGTCGCACAGATGATGGGCTACCAGGGGGTTACATTGCCCCAAGTATGCGTTATATGTTGTATTTGACAACCTGCTGTCTTCGACATTAGCACATTCCAGGACAACTGGGCTATGGTCTAAGTTCAGCTCATAACGAACTGTGCTCGCAGTTCTCGAGGGCAGGCGCTTGGACAGTTAGATATCCAGGATATCTGGCCTTAGCTAGCCTTTGTAGGTGATTTGAGTAGGTTCCTTGGCAGCAATTTGCCTCAAGGAGGGCCAAATTGTAGCCTTTGTAGGTGATTTGAGTAGGTTCCTTGGCAGCAATTTGCCTCAAGGAGGGCCAAATTGTAGCCTTTGTAGGTGATTTGAGTAGGTTCTTTGGCAGCAATTTGCCTCAAGGAGGGCCAAATTGTAGCCTTTTTAGGTGATTTGAGTAGGTTCCTTGGCAGCAATTTTCCTCAAGGAGGGCCAAATAGCTGCCAAGGAACCTACTCAAATCACCTACAAAGGCTAGCTAAGGCCAGATATCCTGGATATCTAACTGTCCAAGCGCCTGCCCTCGAGAACTGCGAGCACAGTTCGTTATGAGCTGAACTTAGACCATAGCCCAGTTGTCCTGGAATGTGCTAATGTCGAAGACAGCAGGTTGTCAAATACAACATATAACGCATACTTGGGGCAATGTAACCCCCTGGTAGCCCATCATCTGTGCGACATACCGCAAAAGCGAAACGAAAGAGAGGTGGAATCGGTCATCGAGTATTTTACAACCATCCTCCAGACCTGTGCTCGACAGACAAGCGCTCGCAGCTGTGGCCGAGCGGTTCTAGTCCCTTCAGTCCGGAACCGCGCTACTACTACGCTCGCAGGTTCGAATGCTGCCTCGGGCATGGATGTGTGTGATGTCCTTAGGTTAGTTAGGTTTAAGTAGTTCTAAGTCTAGGGGACTGATGACCTCAGATGTTAAGCCCCATATTGCTTGTAGCCATTTGAACCATTTTTTTGACATACAAGCACCAGGATGAACACCGAACGTGGTTCTAGGGATCTGCCCCGTGATACCTGGGGCTTGATAGTAACTGAGCGGCGCGTGAGAAGGGACTGGCCACATTAACACGATCCCGCTGACGGTCGTCTGCGTAGAAGGCTAGAAAGACAGATGAAAACTATAGGACCGCAGAGACCTCTGCTGGGAAGAAAGACTCAGAGAACCAGAACAGGACTTGAACCAAGTATGGAAGATCATGAAAGCGCAGAAGCCTACTCCCAGGGTAGAGAAACCACTCTTAGGGTAAAATGTAATTGATTGTCAAGACGAGGAGAAGGCAAAAGTATTATTAGTGACTCCACCAAGGTCATAACGCCGAACTCAATTCGTCCAAGATAACGAGAGCGAAAGGCAGGAGAGAGAAATTGTCGGAGGAGTGGCCCGACAGAGAGAGAATAGGCCAGAAACAGACTTCACACTGATTTCCCGTCGACTTGTATGTGCCAACATCAAACGACTAGGGAACGACAAATTCCTCAGCCGTGACAGTGTCCGTTTCCCACACCTAAAGCCTAAAACAACTATAGCCTTCCGCAGTCACCTGCCTCATCAAAATCTACAACCAAAGCCACTCTCTAACCTACTTCCCAACCGTCTAGAAAACTGCTAAGGTAACTCCTCCAAAACCGATACATCTTTGTAGCTGGCATAGTATTACAATGGAGTGACCTGGACCTACAGTTCGACAGGCGTCTGACATTCGTCAAACAAATAAACAGAGTAAAAACCAATGTTTGAACTGCTGTTTACTAATTGTACCCGCTCCTAATGAGTGAGGGTTATCGGTAAATACAAAGCTCAGATTTTGCAGTTGTATTATCCTGCCAACGATTTGTACGGATCAGAAATATGGTCAACTGCAGAACCACACATTTGGAGAACTACTATTATTGTCAAGTAAATCACTGCTAACTAATCATTGTCTTCACAAACATACAGAAAGATTATGAATACCTTTATCGGGGGGCTCCCACTTCGCCCCACCATCTCATTCATTATTTAGCTACACATTACGCCGGCACTTCAGGTAAGAGATCTGTATTTACTTTCGATAGACGGGTTAGGCTATAAAAGACTGCAGACAATAATCATATATCCACACATTCATTCAGATACTCAATCGCCGCCATTTTTCCTAAGTCAGGGCTTAACAACTGGCCGGTTTTGAGCGCGAGTAATCGCGTCTGCTCAGGCGCGTGCTCGCGAGCAGGTGCAAGGTCGCGGAGCAGGGTGGGAGGGGAGGGAGGGGAAATGCGCGCGCACGTTTGAATAGGGCCGCTGCGTGCCTATTGAATTCGCGCCGACTGTGTAACGTTTAAAGTACTACGATCAGCTCTAACAGTCACTTCGCTTGTTAAGAATCATGTCAAGTCGCCGTTGTGTAACCCCAACCATGCTTTCGCAGTTCAACCCCCATTGGGAAGAATTTTATCTGTTTACAGAAAAAGATGGTGTTGCAAAATGTTTAGTATGTCACAAAACGCTGAATTCTTTTACGGAATTTAATTTGCAGCGACATTATATGTCGTACCACGCGAAAGACTACGGACGTGGAAAATGTGATGGACCAGATCCAGCACAGGAAGTTATTAAACTTTAAAGGAAGCTATCCGAAGAAGATCTGGACGACGAAGAAAAATCAACAGGCAGCTCTCAGAGTGAGTTACGAAATTGCTTTGCTCTTAGCAAAATCCCTGCGCCCCTTCACTGACGGCGATTTAATAAAATAATGTTTGGTAGTTGCAGCGGAACATTTGTGTCCATCTCAAGTTGAACAGTTTCGGATTGTGCCATTATCCAACATGACCATTATGCGTCGCATACAGGACTTGACAGACGATGTCCAGAGCCAGCTTGCAAATATCTGTAAAGATTTTATGGCGTATTCTCTAGCTCTGGACGAAAGTGTTGATATCACTGGAACAGCGCAGCTTGCCATATTTATTAGAGGTGTTAATACAGATCTTCAGGTGAGGGAGGAGCTCCTCGATGTAGTAGCCATGAAGAACACTACAACCGGAGGTGATATTTTAAGTAGTGTTGAAGAAAGTGTTGAAAATATAGGATTGTCGTGGAATTCTTTAGTTTCAGTGTCAACAGATGGTAGAGGCACACACTAAGCTAATAAAATTATGTGGCAAGTGTACATTCTCCTTTATTTGTTTCATTTGTCGCAGTAATAATTCGTGAGTGATATCCCTGCAGGTAGCCGCGGATTTACATTGACTGGCGGCAGCTGTTGTGTACCCCAAATGACTCTCTCCACTCTCCGCTCTGGCCCGGTAGTGGGGGTAGCGTGCTCGCGCTGCTCCGTGCTCGCGCCTTGCTGCTCACAGCTTGCTCCGCGAGCACGTATGTTGTAAAGCCCTGTCCTAAGTCATTAAAGTTATGTTGGAAGTCAGACGGGCATAGCGATGTAGTAAGTCCAAGAGACGAATATAGAGGAATCCGGCCGTTGTTTTCGTATGTTCTGATCCATTTGCTTCACGGTGTGAAAGGACGGAGCAAACCAAATTAGGAAATGCTGAATATATTTTCAAACCTTTCTTCATACAGGGAAATGAAGTTACGTTGCCATCATTCAACGGTTCTTCCCCTGCTAAGAACAGTGATATTATAATCAGTACCTGTACCGTTGAAAGCAGATAATTCACTAAAACCTATTACAGTCCCAAAATGGAAGAAAGTTTCTGTTAACTTTTGTACTGAATTTGTGGGCCAATTAGCTCCGAATGTCATCATAATTTATTACATACTACTGGCGAACAGTAACTTCCACATGAATGGAAAGAGATCAGTTAAGACACATCTGCCACGAAAGAAACTAGAAATGAACTGCGGAAATACTGCCCTTTCTCTGTCACATCTATTAGTAGCAGAATGGAAGTAGATATTGTGAGTACAAACATAATGAACAAAATATCCATCAAGAGGGAAATCAGCATAGGTTCCGAAAATATCAACCATGTTTCAACGTGGGGGTCTGTACTTTCACGGAATAGCTACAGTTCTCTTTCCAGAGTACAGCTAAGTTCCACTAAAATAGAGATCCAGCTTTATAATTTCCAGTCGAGGCCGTGACCACAAAAATTTGAATTAACTTCCCACTGGCGGGATGAAACTACGCCCAGACTTCCTGCTTCGCGACACTTTACGTGATTGCAGCTACACTTTGAACTCCAGGACAAGACGGTAAGTTACAACAGCACTCACAAGGAACCTCTTGAGAGTAAGGTCGCAAGTTCAGTCTTTAGTAAGGCCAATTTGATAGTGTTAAGTTAACAGTTATGACAGTAAAAATGTTAGCGGGCAATGACTCACCTTGTGCATGAGAAGGGCTACAGAAAATGAGTGTCCAGGAGGTGCATAGATCACCCTTCTAATGGATGTGTGTATTACATTTCACAAAATGAACATAGTTTAAATTCAAGAAATGTTCAAAAGAAACCATTAATTTACACCATGAACATCAAATGAAAAATGGCACGCCACAGTGATCACAAAGATTCGCACCTTCAAGACCACTACTCCTTAGGAGTTACAAACCGTGCAGGGCGTTCGTCTAGGTGTCCAGTATAAAAAAAGAAAGGCCATAGAATCACATTGGTTTAACGAGGTGATGAGAATTGATGGGATGTGATGGCCTGCAGCTGAATGAGTACCAGTCTGTTGTGGAGTTTATTGTGAAACTGGCTATCATTCATGATGTAGCTGCAGTCAGTGCGATAATATGTTTTGTAGGCACGAAAAAACAAACATCCAGAGGTTGAATATGTTCAATGGTTCATTTGATGTCACAGACTTTTCAGGAGGGGTAGTTAGCTCTAAAGGAGTATTATTTTATACGCAGACCAGGAATCAAGCAAAATGAAATTACTTAGACCAGCTACAGGCCAAAAGCAGAGCTCATACTACAGCTGTAGTTCTCTTATGCTCATTTTCCCATTCTTCCATGCTGTGACGTAGATATTCCGTATTGACCTGGAAAGACCATCACACGAGAAAGAATTGTAGGGGGCAGAGCAGTTCCAGCTTCTGCAGCACAATAAATAACTTTCAAGCCGATTTACCATCTAGATTAAGGGTCGTCAAAATTGCATATGAATGCTTGAAACCATTGATTTTAGTTGATATTGATGCATCTGTTTTGGTACTTATAATTTCCAGTATTCCTTTCATATGCATTTCCTCGTGAAATTACGGTTGGTCGGAGTTGAAAACAAATTCCTTACTGAACGATGGAATAAGTTTGTTTATCTCATCTACAAATGTCCGTGCCGACTCCGCAGTTTGCTGTGCATCGTCAACTTGACGCTTTGTTTGAAATTTCGGTATCTTACGTCTTCCAATCCTGCAGCACTGTTCGGAGTTATGCAACCATGCACTGCTTCCCTTGAAATCAATGTGATCTATGTCCAGCGCAATTTGATGTCCATATCGCAGTAGATCACTGTCACGCACATCCTGTAAATTGTATTGAGCATCCTTGAAACAGCCAAACACCTGTTTTTGTTACAAGTGTGCCTCCCATGATTATCCGTAGTTCTTTTTATGCGTATATTGAATATATTGCTGCGAACTTATTCTAAATCTGTTCATAACTGTTTTTCTACGATGCTGCGGATAATCTTCTACCGTACGTAGTTATGTTCTGTGTCCACTCCTTGGACAAAGATTGCCGTTTACTATGTTTCACTGGAGACAGTATTTATGGCTCCCTGCCCGATAAGTATGATTAACTACATGGTTCTACACCTGTTTCGGTATCACTTTTACTTGTTACTCACGTATCGTCATCATTGTATTCCTCATGTACATTGTCCGCACAGTACAGCGCAAACGACACCACGCATTCCACTACTTATCTTGCAGAAACGCTAATATTTCACCTACCATATCTTTCTTACTATACGACAATATTTGACTTCCTTTCTGACGAAATGTCAACTTCAACAACTGTTGTTGTAGATACAAGGCAATGTTTGCTTTGTTCATCGTTGCCATTGTTCTGCTTTGTATCAACAGCACTAACAGTGTTGCGCTGTTGTGAGTTCATTGGATACCTCGAGTCTCGCCCCTTTTGCCATTAGCAGCCAATATTGCAGTTGTATTGTAGACAGTGTGTGGGACGTCGAACGCCGTAAATATCATTGATCTTGGAGCACACCCGTATGATGCACCGTACCAAACTCTGGTGACCAGTAGAGTGAGGAACCACCCCTAATGACCATGCAAATTAATTAGAACGAAGATACTGTCACACAACTGGAAACGTCTTATTTAAGCGAATGTTGAGGGGGGGTTGAGCAATTAAACATGATATAATTTGATACCACACCACTTATATGGATATATATTAATGGATGTAGGGATCTTCTAGGTACTAATGGAAACCCTTGGTCATTATAAAAGTTAGATCTGTTGTCTTTAAACACGAGAATTACCCACTGATATATTGAAAGAAACCACTGACAGACGTACAAGCGATTATAACTCTAGAGTATAGCTTTGGTACAGGTGGGAGCAGAGGATGAAACACAGTTACTTTAATAATTTGGTCACCACACCACTCTCCTGACCGTTGTCAGTTTGCGTGTCAAAGCCGCTACTTCTCAATGAAGTAGCTTCTCAATTGTCGTCACAAGGCCTGAGTGCAGCCCGCTCCGCAACAGCTCTCGGCAGACCCGGATGGTCACCAATCCAAGTGCTATCCAAGCCAAGCAGCGCTTATCTTCGGTGTTCAGAAGGAAACCAGTGTTACCGCCGCGGCATGGCCGTTAGCAGTGACTGCATAAGCTGTTACTTAAATACTGAATGCGCACGGAAAGATAGGGGCGCTCGAACACGAATAGATCGGACAGCGGCAGTAGCGACTGTAATGTCAGATTCAGCCTTCACTTTGTGCTTAATTCTTAAATACAAACATTCTTCTAGTGGCAGCAAGGCTCATTTCATCTGTCATCTTTCCTGTTCTAGCCTGGAATCTTAACCCTGCAAAATCCTAAGGTGAAATATTTATTCTACAAAAGCCTAAAGCGTAGGGTACTACCTCTGGTCGCTCTGGAACTTTTCTGTTTCTGGTCGGGGTGGAGTGTATGGATGTGGTCGCCTTCAGACTTTCAGTACTGTCATGGTGAAATGATGATCCAACTCCAGTCTTTCATCCAGGAAAACTCCTACATATCGACAGTTCGTCAGTCTTTTTATCTGAGTATCCCATAATACACTCCTGGAAATGGAAAAAAGAACACATTGACACCGGTGTGTCAGACCCACCATACTTGCTCCGGACACTGCGAGAGGGCTGTACAAGCAATGATCACACGCACGGCACAGCGGACACACCAGGAACCGCGGTGTTGGCCGTCGAATGGCGCTAGCTGCGCAGCATTTGTGCACCGCCGCCGTCAGTGTCAGCCAGTTTGCCGTGGCATACGGAGCTCCATCGCAGTCTTTAACACTGGTAGCATGCCGCGACAGCGTGGACGTGAACCGTATGTGCAGTTGACGGACTTTGAGCGAGGGCGTATAGTGGGCATGCGGGAGGCCGGGTGGACGTACCGCCGAATTGCTCAACACGTGGGGCGTGAGGTCTCCACAGTACATCGATGTTGTCGCCAGTGGTCGGCGGAAGGTGCACGTGCCCGTCGACCTGGGACCGGACCGCAGCGACGCACGGATGCACGCCAAGACCGTAGGATCCTACGCAGTGCCGTAGGTGACCGCACCGCCACTTCCCAGCAAATTAGGGACACTGTTGCTCCTGGGGTATCGGCGAGGACCATTCGCAACCGTCTCCATGAAGCTGGGCTACGGTCCCGCACACCGTTAGGCCGTCTTCCGCTCACGCCCCAACATCGTGCAGCCCGCCTCCAGTGGTGTCGCGACAGGCGTGAATGGAGGGACGAATGGAGACGTGTCGTCTTCAGCGATGAGAGTCGCTTCTGCCTTGGTGCCAATGGTGGTCGTATGCGTGTTTGGCGCCGTGCAGGTGAGCGCCACAATCAGGACTGCATACGACCGAGGCACACAGGGCCAACACCCGGCATCATGGTGTGGGGAGCGATCTCCTACACCGGCCGTACACCACTGGTGATCGTCGAGGGGACACTGAATAGTGCACGGTACATCCAAACCGTCATCGAACCCATCGTTCTACCATTCCTAGACCGGCAAGGGAACGTGCTGTTCCAACAGGACAATGCACGTCCGCATGTATCCCGTGCCACCCAACGTGCTCTAGAAGGTGTAAGTCAACTACCCTGGCCAGCAAGATCTCCGGATCTGTCCCCCATTGAGCATGTTTGGGACTGGATGAAGCGTCGTCTCACGCGGTCTGCACGTTCAGCACGAACGCTGGTCCAACTGAGGCGCCAGGTGGAAATGGCATGGCAAGCCGTTCCACAGGACTACATCCAGCATCTCTACGATCGTCTCCATGGGAGAATAGCAGCCTGCATTGCTGCGAAAGGTGGATATACACTGTACTAGTGCCGACATTGTGCATGCTCTGTTGTCTTTGTCTATGTGCCTGTGGTTCTGTCAGTGTGATCATGTGATGTATCTGACCCCAGGAATGTGTCAATAAAGTTTCCCCTTCCTGGGACAATGAATTCACGGTGTTCTTATTTCAATTTCCAGGAGTGTACTATCCTTGGGATTTGATATAAGAAAAGTTCTGCTTTCAAGAGCGTGAGCATATAATGTTTTCTTGACAGTTATTGAGAGCTGACTGCAGCTATGCCGACCACATAATTTCATATACAATATTGATGACGTAAAACATCCGGTTTTATTTCCGCTACTCTAACCACAATGTAATATCCATTGTTGAACTACGACTAATTTATACTGTTTACATGTTGAGAGTGGTAGGGGAGAGCTGTGTGAATATCACAAATATTTCTGTGCACCAGGGTGCGGTAACTGCTACTGCGATGTTCAGCAAAATGACGTTACATACAGAGAAGCTAGTGCCGGCCTGAATTCCAGACTGTATTACACAAGAAGACATATTAAGAATGGAAGAGACATTATTCAGGAAGCTGATGGAATTAGCTCCTCTGAAGGGTGAATTTGGGCAGTATGGCAGCTCCGACTACGTTCATGCAATAATTCACTAATCAAGTAAATCAGAACGTATGATGTTATCAGCACCTAATATAGGCAGGTGGCCGCTTAGGCCTGTTGTCACTCCCGGGGTGGGGGTGCTGCGGTAGAACTGCTGACCAGCTGACTCTAAAAATTATCCAATCTGTGGAAATTATTAATCTCAAATGTTCCCAGGTACAAACTGAGGTTCTTTGTACACGAACATATCGGTGTATGTACAGTCGTGCTCAAAAGTATCCGAACGACCTGAATTGCATTTCGCCTGATTCGAATGCAACCCACATAGCGCAGCTGTCTAGCAGGTGCTCTACTGTACAGTCGTTTGACTATTGAAAATGGTTCCAACAAGTCACCACTAGAAAACACTGCTCTGTATCGCAGTAACTCAAGACGTAAAGTAATACCAAGGTACTACAAATATCAGGGAACATCTTATCACAGATAAGACGGTCCTTTAGGCTTGTAAGATCACACTTATTGCAATAAATGACATGCATGAAATGTTACCACTCTCATTATTACGTCAGATAGGTAATTCACGTAGTAAGTTCGTCGTATTCATGATTTCCTCTTCAAAATAACATACCGTATTTATTATTTAACACAATATGACGTTAAAAATTTAATTTATTCACGAGCGGCTAGTTGAGAATATGTATGAACTTCAAATGACACGACGAACCGTCTCGTTCTGCATATGGATTCAAACCCAGGTCATGCAGACTAAGCAAAGACTTCGTGACTGACGGAAACTAACAGTCATTCCTGACTAGGCATACAGAGAGTGATATACCTCTATTCTTGACAGTATCAGTTAGAAAATATCAACTTTAAATTACATAACGTAAACATTGTTAACGGACGCGAATTCCTAACCAGCATCTATTGTCTTTGTTAACGAACTACGAGAGATGTTAAATATTGCTTCTTCACAAGTATCTTACACGAAATGCCGTGAGGTAAAGCTTTGTGTTGGACAGGGATTCGAACCCAGAACATAATTGGATTGGCGTCAAAGCACAATCAACTGTGACATATCGGATTTTCTCGGCAGTAGCTAGATGTTTTAACTGAAATGACGAGACGAAACATTAATTTTTTCTTTCCCAGGACTCCAACCTGGCACCTATCGCTGTTATATTCTAGAGAAAACGAACGTTAAAAATGAGTTTGTTACACCAGCAGCGACATGTGAGCATGTTTGAACTAGAAATAATATGACGAAGAGTTCAGTGCTGACTGGGAATCGAGCCCCACACATATCGTTGTTGACTGCACACAAAAAGACGTCAGCTACCGAATTTTTCTCCACCAGCAGCTCGGCATAACATCTTTGAATTTACAATGATATCGCAAACAGTTCTGTGCCTCACTAGGACTCAAAAACGTCAGTTAGTGCTGACAACGAATGAAAATACACTAAAAATCAAAATTATTACCCACCAGCAGATAGGTGTTCTCATGCTAGAGCTTGATAATACATAATGAAAGCTTTAGTGCCGGGCCAGGATTCGAACCCTTTCACGCGCAATATGTAGAGATGTTGAGGAATCTGCAGTTTTGAACAAACAACAAATTGCAGTCGAGCTGTATTGTCACGAAGGGATCAAATTCCGCGTTAAGGGCGGTCTGAGTTGCATTCCCAGATCAGAACCAATTTTATCGACATACAGAAGCTCAAATAAAAGATGGAATAAGTGTCCTGTGGCTCTACATAGCGTTTGTTTCGTCACTAGAAATAAATAACTAGTATATGAAAGGTTACTGTTAATAGAGTTTCTACGTGTCGCGACTCCTGACTTTATTGTGGTTCAACCTAACGTCTACTTGGTAGAGAAGTAATATCATGTTTAACATTAATGTCAGACCACAATGCCATTATACCTTCTTCACTTGGCGTAACCAGAAGAGAACAGAATCTTTATCTCCTTATCAAGAATCATTAGCAGAAGTTGGACGCGAACCCAGACCATAGTTATATGAACCCAGCATCAATCCAAGAAACCAACAAATTCTTTTTTCTATCGTTACAATTTTGCGCCACACTGGACGAGAATTCTGACACACAGACTCCCTGTAGTGGTTTGCAGCATGTTCGGTACATTCATTTACTTGGTTGACCAAATCGCCATGAACTAGCTGCCTCTGCTTTCCAGTGCATACATTCGACTCTATTTTGTAATCACCGAAATAAAATCACGTAACTCACACCTACACAGAACTGCCAACAGTGTAGGATGCAGAAATTTAAACAGGAAGTGTTCCTTTCGACTTGAGCTACTCTATTGCGCTATCTGTTTGTTAAAAACGTCGTGCAGTGCAAAAGCAAACCTGTAACTGTCTGTCTCTCAGAAGTCTAGATCCGGCCATATGCATTATCTCACAGCACTGTGCAATGCGAAAGTTCTGGAGGAATTGTTCTTGAGTTCTGGAGGTGTTGTAGCAATGTGTCAGCTAGTAGTGTAACGGTAAGCGTCATTCACTGTTGATAAGACGTCGCGAGTTTGAGTACATTCACTGCTACATTTTTTAAAACGCCATACTGCTGTCTGCTGTAGTTATCGATCTAATAGAACTTTGAACATAATTCCCTGTACTTCTCAACCCAAAATAGTCGCGTGTGGAAAAAGGGCTAACTTCTGCGACATTTTGTTCTTTTCAAGTTTAATAGATGGCCAGGCTGCAGATGCATCTCGAAACTTTTGTATTACGTATGGGGAGAGCGCATCGTGCCAAAATACGTCAGAAAAGTATTTTCTACATTAGCTGTCGTGTGGCAGTGGCATTCTATTCTTCATAGAACCTTGTTTGACAGCTTAAATCAGAAGAAGTTTTCTACATGCATGTAATCAATAAACTGCATGTGCATTGTTAGACTGTTATGGATAACACCAGAGAATTCACATATATCGTTGATGATTAATTTCTCTCTCATGTTAACTAATGTTTTAACAACACTAAAAGAAACCGTACGAAAATTGTGCACTGTATTATAAGAAATGAAATAAAACTTCCACGATAACCTTACGACGAAAGTCTGTTTCAATAAAACTGAGTATCTGTACACAACCATGCCTCTATCGGCACGAGTTAGTAAAATACTAATCACTTAGATTTCGACTGGGTCTGTCTTTGATTGCTATGCTGTGTCATACTCTAGTAGTACGCAAATGTGTCATTTCATAAATAAAGTTATGTATTTCTAGAGACCCAAAGTTTGTTTGTCAGCAGCGGAAAAAGGCGTTACCTGTTGTGCAGCATTGTAAGATTTTCACCATTTCACTATGAGCCGAAAGTATTTTCTTGCGATTTCCTTATCGATGTGTGATCAGACTGTTTGTAGCTCTTTTACAGAAGGGATAGAAACGTTACAGTCAGCAAGACTGGAACCGCAAACCATAACAGACGCTTTCTCTGAGATAGCACGGTTCCACAGAGCTAGTGAAGAGGCATGCGCGTAGGTCTCCTCTTACGAGACCAGTAATGGCTAGAACTCGTAAACCGCAATTTACAGGACGAGATTAGGTGCGATTTTCACGTCAACGACTTTCCTGGGCTGAAAACCGTAAATTTACAATCTTTTGTTACAGCTCAAGCGTTAATAATAACTCGAATTATTCAATGGAAATGACAGGAAAAATCAAGTGAACTTTGAGGCTTAATTCCGTGCACACCAGGAAGTAACTCGTCGATCACAGAGTTGCCAAATATACGTTGCCTTGTTGCCAAATCTCAGTTACATTACCAGCAGGAAGAAGACGAACCGATGTGATCCTACAGTGGGCTGGGAATTGACCATAGCTGACGTCTCAAAGACACGGCTGCTACGGCCTGGAATACGTAATCCGTCTGATTCACATTTCTGGAACTAGGTTTAGGGACTGGAGCGTAGTTACTACTAATACCCAGAACTGGCTGCCAACTAAGCTTCATAATTCAGTAACTCTCATAGTTGTTTTTATATATCTTTCGTGAGTGTACTCAAGACTAAGAAAATCATTGACGAATGTTATCGTGCCTCACCGATATTCGATCACAACAAACAAATAAAATTTAAAAAAAGACTGTGTGCGCCTGTGTGTGTGTGTGTGTGTGTGTGTGTGTGTGTGTGTGTGTGAGAGAGAGAGAGAGAGAGAGAGAGAGAGAGCGAGGAGCGAGATAAAAATAAAAAAGAATGAGAGAGAGAGAGAGAGAGAGTAAACAATTGTTGCAAAGAAACTGTATCATGGTATGTAACGAAATCTTTCATTAAAATGACACGTTCTACATCATTGCAAAATGTCGCATTCATGATCTATGGAGCAAGTATTAATCTAATGTAATCTGATCATATCATATTGCTGACTAGTCATGAAGAGGCACGAATTAGAGAAATTTTCGCCAATATCAGTAACCAAATCTAAACTTAAAAAAAAAAAAGATGACAGTTTTTGTAATAAACCGGGATTCCTTAAAAGACTCTTTCGTCCCTGTTAACTAACCACGAAAGACGTGTGATATACCTCCATTCAGAAGGAACAAAGTGTTCATGCATTTAAAGATGAAGCGCATGATGTGAAGTTCTGTGAGGGAGATACGAACCCAGCACGCAATCAGATTGTTAACTAAGTAAAAACAAATGTTACGTATCGGTTTTTCTTACCACCTGCTAGATTTTTGAATCTAAAGTCAGGATACAAATTTTTGTGCCTGAGCGACAATCGAACCGCACGCCTACCGTCCTTCTTTATCATCCACGAACATAGCCTAAGTAACACTTGCTTACTCACCAACAGTAAGATGTGTGCGTGTTTGACCAGAAATAACGACACCTATTGCGATTGTTGGCAACACGTGAACAGACATAAAAAACGCACGTTAATTTTCACTAGCAGACTGGTATACACGTGATAGGGCTTGAAATGTAATTAGGAATATTTTTGTACTGGATCAGGATTCGGACCCACATACTTACCTTTAGAGCAGACCTAGAGAAGATTGCAGTCTTGAGAAAAGGAACGAAATGATTGAACTACACTGTTCCGAGAGATTCAGATCCTCGAAAGATGAGATACGAATTCGAATCACACTCCAGCACCAAAATTTTCAACGTCTCTAGTTCAATCAAGTACAAGAAAAATAAGAGCCCTGTTGCTTTAAATGGCTATCGTTTCATCAAATAAAATAAAACTTTCTAATGTAAGTAAGTTTACTGGAGACAGTATTTCTGTTTACCATGACTTCCGCCTATGTCATTTCCCAACGTAGACCGGCTCTGCCCAATTGGTAACGAAGGGACGTGATGTTTAATGCGGATTCTGGATTATAACGTCTTTCTCTTGAGGTTACCAGAGGTAACGTAAATCTGTTTGTGCCTCTTAAAAGTTAATGCCTGAACCCACGCATTGCATCTGTGATAGTTCGTTCCACCAGATCATTGTGGCCACATTTCCCAGCCCCAGGAGTGTGCTGTAACGGATAATGTGCTTAGCTTACAAAATTAGTCACGGTGGAAAAAATGCGAGTATATTAAATGGTTAAGTTGAAGCAATCTTCTGACGGCCGAAGTGGCCGTGCGGTTCTAGGCGCTGTAGTCTGGATCCGCGAGACCGCTACGGTCGCAGGTTCGAATCCTGCCTCGGGCATGGATGTGTGTGATGTCCTTAGGTTAGTTAGGTTTAACTAGTTCTAAGTTCTATGGCACTAATGACCTCAGAAGTTGAGTCCCATAGTGCTCAGGGCCATTTGAACCAATCACTCTTCTGACGTGGAGATTATGCTATTCTCACGTTAGCAGGATGTAAAGACTCTTCTAGGCATCATAGCCTCGATGTAAAGCCATTTCGAAATATTCGCTCATTCAGCAAGTTTCTTAGTTCGAGAAAATCCACTGTGAAGTGTGAAGTTACCGGATAATTCGATTATTACCGTCATTGTTACTATCATTTTCTTCAAACCGTTGCTGAAACACATATGTTTGAAGATCATTAATTAATGCCTTTTGGTCCTTAAAGATGTAGTTGCCCAAGAAGAGGTTCTTTCCCTGTCTACGGAGTCCTTTTCATGTTAATATCAAACATCAGCAATTACTCGCAGATTACATTAAAACTAAAGTAATTGATGAAGACGTTACTTGGTAACAAAAACGCGCTACCTTTCTTAGTTTACTTGCGCCGAGAAATGGCTGTCGAATACTGCCAAACCAAAAACCAAGGGATCTTACTGCCTTCCGTTATACGTCGCTGTCAGTTCTTCCACAAGGTTTGGTCGACGTGACCTGTTTCAAGTTGTGTATGGCAGAGAATGTTTTATAAAATCAATTGCTTTCCTTTGCAATAAACAGAAATATATTCATTGTAAGCTATCCAAGTTCAAAATTTTCGCATTATTAGTTCAGATTTAATATTCACTTCTATAATGTAGAAAAGTGTTTCACATTTGCAAAACCCGCATCCGACTCATTGACCTTATACTTAGTCGCTGACCATAAATTCTAGCTCAGAGTAACACCAGTTTAAGTAACCTTATGTAGCGAGGACTGATTGCCAGCGCTCTTTTTCAATGGAAAATATGCAGTTCACTCATTGGGCTCCAATAGTACACTGTAACAGTAATTTCTGTGTGTATGCAATGCAGGCGGATTGTGGAATTTAGTGGTGCTCTCTCTTCCACTTCTGTATACAATATGCCTGACCTAAACGGGCCCTTTATCATTAAAGGCCCTGGGCAGTGCAACATCATATTGACAACAGTAATGTGCTGATACTGACAGCCCCACTGTTCGTTTTAGCTGATTTTGTAATCTTTTAAATAGAACAACAGACCTTCCTGTGGGAGACATTTTGTCCCCCATTTCCTTGTGTGAAATTTGTCAGTAAGCTTTTTGCCTTCCATCCAGCGAAATGCGGCAGAGTACAGCCTGTAAACGATTCACATAACACGATTTAGTGCCGTTAAGACGATTTCTTTAAACATTGTCGTAGGTGAAGGAATTTAGTTTCTTCTTAAATCGTCTTATGCGGCCACGTTCAGAGATATCTCAAATAGGAAAAGCTCTTTATCTAGGTACGAAAGTTGTACAACAGACTTCCACAGTTTGAGTCAGGTCGATCTTTTCGTCTTATAGCACTGCATAAGTGTTTTGTCTAAGAGGTATCACAAGTAGTGTTCCTGTAGCTGTGGGAATCTTTGGTTGAAAACGAGTTAAACGCCAATGGGTACAGTACTGCCAAAATTCTAAATGATTATCAACCTGTCTGAGTTCATCCACAAACTGAGACGTAGCTAGACTGTGTATCCTTGTCTTCCTTGAGTGGGCAATACACACACATATACTATACTATGAATACTTCGAACGCTGAAGCTAACGTTGCTCTCATAAAATAATTTTGTTTTCATATTTTTTCTGGTTCTTCAGCGTGCAATATGTCTTCTAAATACAGTCTTAAACAAGAAAATTGTCTGTAAGGTGGACTATACAATCGAGCTGCCATCAGAATGCCATGAAAATGTCCGGCAATATGCTCGATCTGGCTACATTGTAGACTGCGTCACTTCCTGGAGGAAGTCTTGAGTGCAGTCTGTGTTCATCATTTTCCACTGCGACTGTAGTCTTGAGGTAATAACGACATCTGGCAACCGAGAGCACACGTCGACTTAATTTTTATCACTCCTTTCCTCTCGGTGCTGAAGCTATGAGTGTATTTCAAACGAATCTACAAAATATTTCGCTTTCTGTCACATTGGTAATAATAGTTGGGTTCAACAATATTTTAGTGAGAGATTTCTTGGCCGACCATCTGCCTCTGAATACCGCATGCGTCTGAGTTCTCTGCGATCCGTTTGCTGCCTACCGGTGGGGGACTGAGGCACTGCGCTGCCTTCTGCCGACAATGTGTGCTCCACTCCTCGCTCTCGACGATGTGAAATGCTTTAATGTTGTTCAGTGGTGACCCATAAAATCTGTCTACAAATTGTGTTTCACACTCTGTTGCAACGGAGGCACAAAACCGTTTTTATTTGGTGAGTATTTTATTACACTAGTATGCAGCACATCAATGTGGCACAGATTTAATTTCATAGTGATCCAATGCGCTATAATTAAAGTGTCATATCCTGTTCTTTTTCCTTTCACAAGAGATTCTTCAAATAATTTATTTTTTTCATGGATTCATATGTGTTAGTCAAGGCCCAGAGAGTAAATGCAGTGTAATGTGTTTGGTTCCTTTCTTTGATTCCCTCTGGTAAATGGATGCAAAACATAGTGTCAATACCTTTCAAACCTGCTACATAGCTCCTTGCTTGTTTTGAGGTCTATACATTAATTAATGGAGAAGTGAACGCTGTTCAGAAGTGATATTTAAAATATTCAATTGGATTTAAGGCGACAAAATTGCCAATATTTGAATGTACCTAGAGAAAAAGTAAGTCGCTAGATCCGCTGTTAGTAAATGTCTGCAGAGACTTCCTAACTGCTACTGTGGAAATTTAGCACAGAGACCCAACAGTAATCAAGAGGTTCATTCCCTACATACTTATCACCTTGGCATGTGAGTCTTATGTGAAGAACAAGATTCAAATTCGTATCGTTGACGGTCGATTCGAATTTCTTCAGAGATGCTTGTATTGTGAAGCAGCTTGACAGTCAGAAAGCCAAGATCTATGACCATTAACACAACTTATTGGGTCGAGCTACCAAGAGGACTTGAAGTGTAAAGGTTTTTCTTCCGATTTCGTTACAGAATTTTTTCTGGAAATTCGTAGCTCCATAAAATAAATCAGAAAAAAAGCTCGCACATGCTGGCTCCTACCACGGTTAGAACTGACGATTCATTGAGCCGTTACGACACGAGACACGGGCTGTACCACGGGCTACGGAGACACTGCTGCGAGCACTCCACTCTCATCTGGGTATTAGTCGCTCAGCCTCATCGTGAAAGATAGTAAAAGTTGTCACTTATGTGAAGAACAGCATTTCTTTAGCCAAAAATTGCATTTTCAGTGTCAGTGTCTTAGTTTACATGAGGATTATATAGCACGAGTCTTCAAATGGAAAGGGAATATCAAGCGAATTTAGCAAGTCAATTCAGTACCATACATGGAAGTGATTCACTGTCACAGTGTTGCCAAATGTTTGTGACGGTGTTGCCAATTCTCAGCTGTGCTAGGAACAGCTTTGTAGCGGTATGTGAGGAGAATCCCATGCTCATGTCATAGCAGGATACGGAGAGGAGGCGTGTGGTTTGGTTAATATGCAGCGTTTTCTCCTACCAGTTGTGTCAAACATTCAGGTGTATAATCTTTCATAACGATTACAGTTTCCCAAAAAATATATACAAATAAAACACTTACCTTGTTACTTTGTGACAAAAGATTATTTCAGTACAATAAAAAGTTTTTGGAAACAAACTTTGCCCCCTGTCACAAAAAGTAAGGTAACAAAGACTATGCACCTCGAAATCGATTGCATCTATGTGCAGTCTTGTGATCATACAGGTAAAATTACATGAATTGAACGACAATGTAGAAAAATGTTGGTGCGAATGGAAGCTGTAAGAAACACAGTTAACTAATTATTCTGTGCCATGTAATAATCAATTCATCTGAACAGCACATGTGTTCCAGCAACGGTATGAAGATAATGACAGTAATAATGACGGTAATAATCGAACTATCCGGTAACTTTACACTTAAAAAAAAATGGCTCTGAGCACTATGGGACTTAACATCTGTGGTCATCAGTTCCCTAGAACTGAGAACTACTTAAAGCTAACTAACCTAAGGACATCACACACATCCATGCCCGAGGCAGGATTCGAACCTGCGACCGTAGCAGTCGCGCGGTTCCGGACTGAGCGCCTAGAACCGCTAGACCACCGCGGCCGGCCTTCACACTTCACAGTGGATTCTCTTGTACTAAGAAATTTGCTGAATTAGTGAATATTTCAAAATGGTTTTACATCGAGGCTATGATGCCTAGAAGAGTCTTTACATCCTGCTGACATGAGAATAGCATATAATCTCCACGTCAGAAGATTGCTTCAACTTAACCATTTAATATACTCGCATTTTTTCCACCGTGACTAATTTTTTTAGAACACTACTGGGGCTGGGAAATGTGGCCACAATGATCTGGTGGAACGAACTATCACAGATGCAATGCGTGGGTTCAGGCATTAACTTTTAAGAGGCACAAACAGATTTACTTTACCTCTGGTAACCTCAAGAGAAAGACGTTATAATCCAGAATCCGCATTAAACATCACGTCCCTTCGTTACCAATTGGGCAGAGCCGGTCTACGTTGGGAAATGACATAGGCGGAAGTCATGGTAAACAGAAATACTGTCTCCAGTAAACTTACTTACATTAGAAAATTTTATTTTATTTGATGAAATGATAGCCATTTAAAGCAACAGCGCTCTTATTTTTCTTGTACTTGATTGAACTAGAGACGTTGAAAATTTTGGTGCTGGAGTGTGATTCGAATTCGTATCTCATCTTTCGAGGATCTGAATCTCTCGGAACAGTATAGTTCAATCATTTCGTTCCTTTTCTCAAGACTGCAATCTTCTCTAGGTCTGCTCTAAAGGTAAGCATGTGGGTCCGAATCCTGATCCAGTACAAAAATATTCCTAATTACATTTCAAGCCCTATCACGTGCATACCAGTCTGCTAGTGAAAATTAACGTGCGTTTTTTATGTCTGTTCACGTGTTGCCAACAATCGCAATAGGTGTCGTTATTTCTGGTCAAACACGCACACATCTTACTGTTGGTGAGTAAGCAAGTGTTACTTAGGCTATGTTCGTGGATGATAAAGAAGGACGGTAGGCGTGCGGTTCGATTGTCGCTCAGGCACAAAAATTTGTATCCTGACTTTAGATTCAAAAATCTAGCAGGCGGTAAGAAAAACCGATACGTAACATTTGTTTTTACTTAGTTAACAATCTGATTGCGTGCTGGGTTCGTATCTCCCTCACAGAACTTCACATCATACGCTTCATCTTTAAATGCATGAACACTTTGTTCCTTCTGAATGGAGGTATATCACACGTCTTTCGTGGTTAGTTAACAGGGACGAAAGAGTCTTTTAAGGAATCCCGGTTTATTACAAAAACTGTCATCTTTTTTTTTAAGTTTAGATTTGGTTACTGATATTGGCGAAAATTTCTCTAATTCGTGCCTCTTCATGACTAGTCAGCAATATGATATGATCAGATTACATTAGATTAATACTTGCTCCATAGATCATGAATACGACATTTTGCAATGATGTAGAACGTGTCATTTTAATGAAAGATTTCGTTACATACCATGATACAGTTTCTTTGCAACAATTGTTTACTCTCTCTCTCTCATTCTTTTTTATTTTTATCTCGCTCCTCGCTCTCTCTCTCTCTCTCTCTCTCTCTCTCTCTCTCACACACACACACACACACACACACACACACACACACACACACACACACACACAGGCGCACACAGTCTTTTTTTAAATTTTATTTGTTTGTTGTGATCGAATATCGGTGAGGCACGATAACATTCGTCAATGATTTTCTTAGTTTTGAGTACACTCACGAAAGATATATAAAAACAACTATGAGAGTTACTGAATTATGAAGCTTAGTTGGCAGCCAGTTCTGGGTATTAGTAGTAACTACGCTCCAGTCCCTAAACCTAGTTCCAGAAATGTGAATCAGACGGATTACGTATTCCAGGCCGTAGCAGCCGTGTCTTTGAGACGTCAGCTATGGTCAATTCCCAGCCCACTGTAGGATCACATCGGTTCGTCTTCTTCCTGCTGGTAATGTAACTGAGATTTGGCAACAAGGCAACGTATATTTGGCAACTCTGTGATCGACGAGTTACTTCCTGGTGTGCACGGAATTAAGTCTCAAAGTTCACTTGATTTTTCCTGTCATTTCCATTGAATAATTCGAGTTATTATTAACGCTTGAGCTGTAACAAAAGATTGTAAATTTACGGTTTTCAGCCCAGGAAAGTCGTTGACGTGAAAATCGCACCTAATCTCGTCCTGTAAATTGCGGTTTACGAGTTCTAGCCATTACTGGTCTCGTAAGAGGAGACCTACGCGCATGCCTCTTCACTAGCTCTGTGGAACCGTGCTATCTCAGAGAAAGCGTCTGTTATGGTTTGCGGTTCCAGTCTTGCTGACTGTAACGTTTCTATCCCTTCTGTAAAAGAGCTACAAACAGTCTGATCACACATCGATAAGGAAATCGCAAGAAAATACTTTCGGCTCATAGTGAAATGGTGAAAATCTTACAATGCTGCACAACAGGTAACGCCTTTTTCCGCTGCTGACAAACAAACTTTGGGTCTCTAGAAATACATAACTTTATTTATGAAATGACACATTTGCGTACTACTAGAGTATGACACAGCATAGCAATCAAAGACAGACCCAGTCGAAATCTAAGTGATTAGTATTTTACTAACTCGTGCCGATAGAGGCATGGTTGTGTACAGATACTCAGTTTTATTGAAACAGACTTTCGTCGTAAGGTTATCGTGGAAGTTTTATTTCATTTCTTATAATACAGTGCACAATTTTCGTACGGTTTCTTTTAGTGTTGTTAAAACATTAGTTAACATGAGAGAGAAATTAATCATCAACGATATATGTGAATTCTCTGGTGTTATCCATAACAGTCTAACAATGCACATGCAGTTTATTGATTACATGCATGTAGAAAACTTCTTCTGATTTAAGCTGTCAAACAAGGTTCTATGAAGAATAGAATGCCACTGCCACACGACAGCTAATGTAGAAAATACTTTTCTGACGTATTTTGGCACGATGCGCTCTCCCCATACGTAATACAAAAGTTTCGAGATGCATCTGCAGCCTGGCCATCTATTAAACTTGAAAAGAACAAAATGTCGCAGAAGTTAGCCCTTTTTCCACACGCGACTATTTTGGGTTGAGAAGTACAGGGAATTATGTTCAAAGTTCTATTAGATCGATAACTACAGCAGACAGCAGTATGGCGTTTTAAAAAATGTAGCAGTGAATGTACTCAAACTCGCGACGTCTTATCAACAGTGAATGACGCTTACCGTTACACTACTAGCTGACACATTGCTACAACACCTCCAGAACTCAAGAACAATTCCTCCAGAACTTTCGCATTGCACAGTGCTGTGAGATAATGCATATGGCCGGATCTAGACTTCTGAGAGACAGACAGTTACAGGTTTGCTTTTGCACTGCACGACGTTTTTAACAAACAGATAGCGCAATAGAGTAGCTCAAGTCGAAAGGAACACTTCCTGTTTAAATTTCTGCATCCTACACTGTTGGCAGTTCTGTGTAGGTGTGAGTTACGTGATTTTATTTCGGTGATTACAAAATAGAGTCGAATGTATGCACTGGAAAGCAGAGGCAGCTAGTTCATGGCGATTTGGTCAACCAAGTAAATGAATGTACCGAACATGCTGCAAACCACTACAGGGAGTCTGTGTGTCAGAATTCTCGTCCAGTGTGGCGCAAAATTGTAACGATAGAAAAAAGAATTTGTTGGTTTCTTGGATTGATGCTGGGTTCATATAACTATGGTCTGGGTTCGCGTCCAACTTCTGCTAATGATTCTTGATAAGGAGATAAAGATTCTGTTCTCTTCTGGTTACGCCAAGTGAAGAAGGTATAATGGCATTGTGGTCTGACATTAATGTTAAACATGATATTACTTCTCTACCAAGTAGACGTTAGGTTGAACCACAATAAAGTCAGGAGTCGCGACACGTAGAAACTCTATTAACAGTAACCTTTCATATACTAGTTATTTATTTCTAGTGACGAAACAAACGCTATGTAGGGCCACAGGACACTTATTCCATCTTTTATTTGAGCTTCTGTATGTCGATAAAATTGGTTCTGATCTGGGAATGCAACTCAGACCGCCCTTAACGCGGAATTTGATCCCTTCGTGACAATACAGCTCGACTGCAATTTGTTGTTTGTTCAAAACTGCAGATTCCTCAACATCTCTACATATTGCGCGTGAAAGGGTTCGAATCCTGGCCCGGCACTAAAGCTTTCATTATGTATTATCAAGCTCTAGCATGAGAACACCTATCTGCTGGTGGGTAATAATTTTGATTTTTAGTGTATTTTCATTCGTTGTCAGCACTAACTGACGTTTTTGAGTCCTAGTGAGGCACAGAACTGTTTGCGATATCATTGTAAATTCAAGGATGTTATGCCGAGCTGCTGGTGGAGAAAAATTCGGTAGCTGACATCTTTTTGTGTGCAGTCAACAACGATATGTGTGGGGCTCGATTCCCAGTCAGCACTGAACTCTTCGTCATATTATTTCTAGTTCAAACATGCTCACATGTCGCTGCTGGTGTAACAAACTCATTTTTAACGTTCGTTTTCTCTAGAATATAACAGCGATAGGTGCCAGGTTGGAGTCCCGGGAAAGAAAAAATTAATGTTTCGTCTCGTCATTTCAGTTAAAACATCTAGCTACTGCCGAGAAAATCCGATATGTCACAGTTGATTGTGCTTTGACGCCAATCCAATTATGTTCTGGGTTCGAATCCCTGTCCAACACAAAGCTTTACCTCACGGCATTTCGTGTAAGATACTTGTGAAGAAGCAATATTTAACATCTCTCGTAGTTCGTTAACAAAGACAATAGATGCTGGTTAGGAATTCGCGTCAGTTAACAATGTTTACGTTATGTAATTTAAAGTTGATATTTTCTAACTGACACTGTCAAGAATAGAGGTATATCACTCTCTGTATGCCTAGTCAGGAATGACTGTTAGCTTCCGTCAGTCACGAAGTCTTTGCTTAGTCTGCATGACCTAGGTTTGAATCCATATGCAGAACGAGACGGTTCGTCGTGTCATTTGAAGTTCATACATATTCTCAACTAGCTGCTCGTGAATAACTTAAATTTTTAATGTCATTTTGTGTTAAATAATAAGTACAGTATGTTATTTTGATGAGGAAATCATGAATACGACGAACTTACTACGTGAATTACCTATCTGACGTAATAATGAGAGCGGTAACATTTCATGTATGTCATTTATTGCAATAAATGTGAGCTTACAAGCCTGAAGGACCGTCTTATCTGTGATAAGATGTTCCCTGATATTTGTAGTACCTTGGTATTACTTTACATCTTGAGTTATTGCGATACAGAGCAGTGTTTTCTAGTGGTGACTTGTTGGAACCATTTTCAATAGTCAGACGACTGTACAGTGGGGCGAGTAGAGCACCTGCTAGACAGCTACGCTATGTGGGTTGCATTCGAATCAGGCGAAATGCAATTCAGGTCGTTCGGATACTTTTGAGCACGAATGTACGTGATGCTTAATGGCAGCATCGTCATCAACTGTTAACTTCGAGGCGAAGATCACTGAAGAGCCAGATGAAGCATCGAGTAACCCGCCAAGAACTTCGTCTCCAGAAGCTGCAGGCATTCAACTGAGCTGGGGACCATAGGTACAAGACATGGTCCCTTCGCACCGCTGGCTAACCTTGCCGGGTGAATATCTTATGCTGGCGACCACGTCCCTGGTGAGTCGCTGTTACATCCTGGGACAGAGACTGACCATTCCCTCTGTTGCTCTACAGTAGTTCCTGAGGGCTTTCACCGTTCCTTATCACCGCAGAGTATGGGCATAAGTTCTCGACTTTGGTCAAGCTCGAGTGACGAGTTTAAACACTGTCCTTCCTGATGTAGTACATGGCCACCACGAATTAGTCAGGCTGCCGGAGCTTTGCCAGATACATTTCGGCGATATCTTCGCTGACGCCAAGGACCACCGCTTCTAACGCGATCTGTCCTCTGAGCCAGTCGTTGCTTACTTGGGAGTCTGGCACGACAGCACCTACCTGCGTCATCGAAGGGCGATAGCCAGCTGCCAGTTACGGTACCATTTGCGTATCAAAATGAATAAAGGACAGCTGTGAACAGGGATGTTTCTTTAACGGTTCGCCGACCGGTTCCAGTCCCCCGCCAGTGTTAGGGTCAACTTGTGACTCAGACAATTTCATAAATTTCATTGCGGCACACTTAAAAAGTTCCCTAAAGCTCCATTCTTTCGTTGTTAGCTTTTTGGCGACATCAGTTTGCAAGTACAATACCACGTGTCCGAGACTACATGTGTGAATTCTCTGTAAATACTACTGAGTCAGTAATCAATATTATGAAACACGTGGAATTTACGATGGAGGAAAAATGTCCGATTAAGAACTAACCTGTTATCTTTAACTGCCTTCACAATTCCTCTCTCGGGAGTATATTACGTGTTCTTCTTCCTATGATGGTGGTCTGCACTGTTCAAGAAACTAAACCTTCATAATTTAAAATACCTTGTATGGTTCAAAGAGTGACATGGGTTCTCTTCACTGGAATCCTCAGCAGCGTGCTTGTGTCCGAAAACACACTGCTTCCAGAGAATTTCTATTAAGAGGCCACTGCTCCGAGAAAAAGCATCTTGTTTAGTTTGAGGATAAATCTATAATATAATGATCAACTCTCATTCCTCCCTCAGCTGTTTCTGATGTGAAACCAATCTGAAGAAATAAAAAGCGAGCAGCGAATAGGGGAGTTGTTGTCTGCGAAAAGGTATTGCTGTCTGGCGGTAACAGCGACGAAAGTGATTGCATTGTGGTGAGTTGAGATTCCGTGTCGGCGAAAGCAATATCCGCTGGAAGCGCCAACCATACCCAGTTTCTCGTCGCCTCCCTTACAGCAGATAATTGAGTTCCCACGGCGAGAAGAGGAGAGCATCGAGAAAAAGCACCGAAATTCTTTGTGTAGCGTCGATGGTTTAGAGCGACTGACGCAATAAACTGCCGCCCAAACGTCATTACGCTCACAATTCAGCTCGCTGGAAATTCAGCCTGGTGTCCGATAAGAAGGCACTTCCAGGTCTTGTTCCGCTCGTTCACCCTTTCTTTCAACTCAGAGCTCTACGGTTCTGAGTCATTATATTTCTTTACATTTCTCTCGAATCCATTAGAGTAACATTTAAAGGAATGGAACGTTCCATATAACTGCCGGTCATACATCAACATAAATCGCGCTTCGCTTTCTTTAATAAATGTTTTTAGTGGATTTGGAATCAGGTAGCGCCATGTTTAAAGTGCATGATTCGTTCCTGATGCTAGGAGGCATCAGATTATGTCATTAAGTTGTCGTACGGATTTTTCACGACGTCACTAGATATATTCTTCAGGACATCATGATCATTTATATGAGAGTGGTAGAGTGTAATCCCGTCCTGTCGTTTCTGAGCTAGTTTTCATTTCGCTATGACCTCCATGGGATCGGAACAGTGGGCGCCTTAACAACCAAACAAACTGAATTCTCATATTCTATTACTGCCAGATTTTACACAGTCGATTTTCTATCGTAACCAACGAGGATGTAAGATGCATGTACTTCAAAGTTTTAGGTATTCAAAGTGAAACAAGCTGATTCCAGAAATGTGCTTGTGAATTTCTATCTTTGTCTCAACGGTCTGACTTAAAACTAGCCGGCCGGTGTGGCCGAGATGTTCTAGGCGCTTCAGTCTGGAACAGCGCGACCGCTACGGTCGCAGGTTCGAATCCAGCCTCGGGCATGGCTGTGTGTGGTGTCCTTAGGTTAGTTAGTTTTAAGTAGTTCTAAGTTCTAGGGGACTGATGACCTCAGATGCTAAGTCCCATAGTGCCCAGAGCCATTTGAACCATTTGAACTTAAAACTATTCCGAGTTTGTTTGCTTAGCCATCCTCCAGAGCAAGCACTGAAATATTTGGTTTGTACATAGAAAATACCTTCTCTTGCTGCAATGTATTTTATTTTCCCATGCGCGTTTCGCCTTTTTCCACTTTAAGGCTTAATCAGTGGGATCTATAATGATACACTTATGATACATTTTTGTGCACGTAAGACGTGAAGAACTGTAATTAATCACTTATTTACATAAAAGCGAGAAGGAAACTGTTTTCTAATCAACGGAGAATACATATCAAAACAAAAGTGTACCATAACTGAATCATTCTAGATTCCACTGCTGATGCCTTAAAAGGACAAAGGCGAAACGCGTCTGGGAGAATAAAATACAGTGCAGCAAGAGAAGCCTTTTTTGTCTTTAAAACAAATAAAACTATTTCATTTATGTAGCTCTAAGGACATTCAATAACGACTGAGAAGTTGTATGTTTAATGTACTTATTTCGCTAACGCATATGAGTTTGGCCTATAGCAACGAGCTGCCTACCTTTATGAAGTTTACGTGTGCAACACATAATGTACCATATAAATTTCTATGATAAGTAGATTATATAACTAAGAAGCAAGTAAAAATATACCTTACTAATACCATTCGTTCTCCATTATATTATATTGTATTTTAATGGCGAATTCTTTTTATAATTTCTTTTTTTTTATAATGCAAGCCTTCAGTTTGTTGTAATTGCAATATGTATGTTATTGTTACTATTACTTTGCTACAATACTTGTGTGGATGCTATCGCAGCCCACATCTCGTGGTCGTGCGGTAGCGTTCTCGCTTCCCACGCCCGGGTTCCCGGGTTCGATTCCCGGCGGGGTCAGGGATTTTCTCTGCCTCGTGATGGCTGGGTGTTGTGTGCTGTCCTTAGGTTAGTTAGGTTTAAGTAGTTCTAAGTTCTAGGGGACTTATGACCACAGCAGTTGAGTCCCATAGTGCTCAGAGCCATTTGAACCATTTTGATGCTATCGCAGACGTGATTGTGAATATTCTCGTTAATCTGCTGAATAAACGACTTGCATATTTAGGCAAGAAATTGACCCCATTAATAAACATTAGGGATCAATTGTTAATGTGTATAGCATCCAGTTTATGGCAGAAATTTCTTATATCAGTACACTTTTGTGTGATCACCCTATTTTTCAGTATCTCTCTATCACTGGTCTACTGCAAGTCACCAGTGTATCAGAACCTTGTTGAGTTAACTTTGAAATACAGTTGACAAACGTAGGTATTCGAAGAAATGCAGGTACTGCATGACACAACCCAGTGTACGACGAGCGAAGTGCAGATGATAAATCTCAGGCAGCGACATTTGCGCGTTGTTGTGTACACGACGGCAAATGGTTCAAATGGCTCTGAGCACTATGGGACTTAACTTCAAGGTCATCAGTCCCCTAGAACTTAGAACTACTTAAACCTAACTAACCTAAGGACATAACACACATCCATGCCCGAGGCAGGATTCGAACCTGCGATCGTAGCGGTCGCGCGGTTCCAGACTGTAGCGCCTTTAACCGCTTGGCCACCACGGTCGGCGTACACGACGGCAACCCGTACGGCTCAAGGCAGGATCTTTGGTATTGTGGTACTGTGCTGACTGAACTGTGGTATCTGAATTCCTTTTTTTAAGGGTGAATCACACAATTTACTCTCTTTGGTTATCATAGGTCTTATCGTACTGAAATGGCGAAGGTGGTTTGAAACCTGCAGGATTTTGCTAAACGGTCTAGGAGGGCAATGCTCAATACTTGAAGGTCACGTGGATGACGCACTCATAATAATTTGTTACGTGACATTCAGAATAAACACATCTACAGGGTGTGTCTCCTAAGAACCATCAGACGCATCTTCTCTAGTGTTTCGAGAGATATTTGCAATCTCTTATTTGCAGTGTGTAGTTGGAGTCACCCCAAACAAAGACCGCTCATCACAGCATTCATACGACACCAATTGTTGACGGAAAGTGTCGGTTTGTTTCCTGGTATGAATAAAATGATTTTTAAAGCGACAATTTACCCAGCTTATTCAATACAGAGACCTTAAATTAGTCTGGCGCGATATTTGATATATCCGTATGAATTAAGAGAAACAATAAAACACTAAGAATGACGAACAGTACTCCAGCAGCGACAACACCGCTCTACCACACGCTGAGCGCCACTGCCATGCAGCAGCACTGTTCATTCGCTCCTGCTACTGCTTATTCCTCGTGTTTTACTGTTCCTGTTACTTCATATCGATAAAAATAACATTGCATTAGACTAATATGGGGCCAATCAACCGACTGAGCACATAGAATTTCATTCTAAAAATATTTCCTTCGTTATGGGAAACAAAACGTCTGTTTTCGTCGACAGTTGGAGCCGCATTAATGATATGATGACGGGCAGTATTTGTTTGGGATGATGCCAGTTGCACACTGCAACAATTAAATTGCAAATATCTGCCAAAACACCAGATAAAATGCGAGAGACGCAGCATGTGTGTTCCTAAATATTGATATCCAACTGCGGGAAATACTCTCGACAGGTGAACGGTGTAAGGTCTTTAATGGGAAACTGCAGATGAGATTTCTGGCACTAATTTTAGACACTGCAGCGAAGTATGCGTTATAGGGAAACTTTGTGCCAAATTAAAACTGTGTGGCAGTAAGAAAATTGCCCATGAAAAGCAAGGTTTGGGTTTATAGTCCCAGTATGGCACACATAAAAGTGTATTATATCTTACAGGAGATACGAACACTAACTTAAGACCATTATGACTTTCACCTGGCATCAAATTATCCTTGGTGTTTTTCAGAGCTTCCAGATTCGAAACCTCACTCAGTGTTCCAAATAATGAATGATGATGGCTCTAATGTAGAGCAAAGTTGCAGACAAAGGCCTTTTGTTATAGTTAAGAAATCGAGATTACAGCTTGTAGTAACTTACGTATCAGATACAGAGGGCAATGTGAGGGACCAGTTCTTCCCTTGGCTCCACGTTCACACGAGATATCACCCTGTGAGCATGTCACAGATGTGGTGTTATCGCAGTTCTTTTTTTCTATTGACCCTTCATGGAACATTGACGACAGTTTGTTGAAAGAGACTCTTCTATGATATCCTGCCTCTGCGTTTAGGTGCGAAAATATTTGTGGAATCCCATCTCTTCAAGGCTTTTCACCTTGCTGAACAAACGGGTACGGCTGCGGCAACAGATCACTCCCAGGAGCCACTGCTTACTAATAAAGTTATGCAACAGAACTTAATATATACGCGGTCTTTTATGGGGCCTTGCACACTGTATACTTAGTGGGTCTCAGTGAACTTTCTATTACTGCTATCTATGGAATTGGGGATCCATTGTATGCGAGAGTAAAATGGTTCTGACCTGGACGGAGAAAGTAAATTGGTTACGATGATTTACCACTATCGTTATTAAATCGCGAAGTTATGTGGTAGGTATATAGTGACTGTAGGGAATGAGGTTGAAAGCGAATGAAGATAAGTATCTTACTGACGCAGAGCTACCATTTGAGAGGTCACCGTTCCCATCAAAGTTAATAAGTTATTGTGCCTATCCGGCCCTCTCATGCTGGAGGTGCAAATCGATCTTACTACAAGCATGGATGGTCGGCGTCGAACCGTAGTGCTATAGCTCAAGGAGGCCCTCCGTCTTTGTCGGTCGGGTGTGAGTTTTTCTGAGTCCATCCATCTCCTAGCCTCCAGATCTGCAGTTCTGCTCCGAATGTTGAATGTCACTCCTTCAATTCTAAGACCGGAATATTTCTACTTGAACGCCAAGAAACCAAATTGTCTAAAAAGCCCACTCCTTTGCGCCTGGTGACAGTTATTTCGAGTGTCTCAAATTTCCTATCCAGTCACCCAATTTACCGCCAGCACTGGCCAATCGCATTATTTTTAATGTCTCTCATCCTCCCTCCAGCGTCTTCGGAAAGCTGCTCTTGGCAACTTCTTTACCGACTCTCTCAGTCAAACACGTGGAACTCAGGAGCTACTTTACAAGCCAACTGTTTGTGACATACTGTGATTTTCCTACCACTGCGATTTCACCATCGTGATATAACAAAAAGCAATCAAATATGTTCAGCTCTCTCGGCGTTGGCTTGGCGAGCCAACAGCCATGCAATGAAGTTACAGCCAGTGATGTTTCTTGATCGCTTTCTACAGACATTATCTGTGGCCATATTCTATGCCTTTGCATGTCTATAAAAGTGTTTCTCTGAAATCACCGTCGTTTGTGCCGGCCGCTGTGGCCGAGCAGTTCTAGACGCTTCAGTCCAGAACCACGCTGCTGCTGCGGTCGCCGGTTAGAATCCTGCCTCGGGCATGGATGTATGTGATATCCTTAGGTTAGTTAGGTGTAAGTAGTTCTAAGTCTAGGGGACTGATGACCTCAGATGTTAAATCCTATAGTGCTTAGAGCCATTTGAACCACCGTCATTTATGTCAGAAGAGTAGATCTACAGTTGGAAAACGCTACCTGAGTACAAAATCATCTCTGAAGAAGACTGCAAAAGAACGGACACCACGCTTTTATATGTAACTGATTCGCCTAGTTGGGCAATGGATCAACCTTATTCCTTCAATGGAGGAATCTCGGAGTAGCTAGCATGGAGGTAATGGATAGGGACTGCGAATAGGTGCCACTCGGTGGGAGTGTGGGTCGTCTGTGGGGCGTGCTGAGATAATCCGCGCAGTTGAGAAAGTAGTATGTCCCAGATGGTGCAGTGGTTAACGCTCTTGCCTAATAAACAGGAGATGATGGGTTCGAATCCCGATCCTGTACCCATTTTAATTCGTCACCGTCGATTCTGTGTTATGTCCGACGCAGCTGACATTAGTAATTCCTTTTCTTTCCTTTCTCCCACTTTCCACCTCTAGTTTACATATAACGTATAAGAACTGTGGATTCCGTATGGTGGCTGTTATTTCAGACATGTCCGAAATAACAGACACCACGCATTCATACATAATATTTATATAGTTTTCTACTTTATCAGCTCTGTACCACATTCTGTTTATATATGACTTAACTTCATGAAGTAAATAATATTCACCAACTATTGCCCTACTGGTCGTCAGACCACAAAATTTCCCTAATTTTCAGTACACATTTTATTCAACACTCAGAGCACTGCACTACATGATATCACTGTTTCCTAATGAATTAAATACGCTTAGTTTCTACTATTCACGTTGCTACAGAACATATTCCACGTAACAGAACTCTCACCTAAGAACTCCTTTACTATTACTTAAACATACACTTTAACTGTTTCCAGCACATATTAATTTGCATAGGCATATCAGGTACACTAGTATAGACGACTTAATTCCTAATTCACTACTTACAACAAATCATTCTAGTATTTAATTATTATTTACATTGACCTAAGCTTTCTCGATACCCTTGGTCTTCCTCGCATTAACTACACGGTCTCACTTCGCTTCTTCTTCTTCTTCTTCTTCTTCTGCTGTTGCTGCTAGGTTTCCCCGTATTCTCCTGCCTCATTACGTGGATTTTCTGCTCCCATCTGTGTTGTGTCGGCTGCTGTGGGAGTCAGCACCGACACAAACAAGGAATGAGGGAAGTTGCGATGGTCGGTGGCAGGAATAAAAAATCGCCTATACAAAACACTTGAAGACTAAATGAACACTTTATTTCAAAAAAGAAAACAAACATAGCTTCTCTTTATGAAGTTGCTTCCTGTGCCTCCTACTTGCAAGTACTTCAGCCACTATTACTACTCGCAGAACGCAGACTAAATATCGTCTTCCTATTACCGAGTACTGATGCTCTCGAGTCTGCTTCAGAACTCAGCCGACCAGCGATGGGCGGCTGACTAAATCAGAGTTGACTGGAGGCGCTGACAACAGTCTTTGTGGAGGTGTGGCACTGTCCACTCTTTCCACTGGCAAGTGGGCCAGCGCCTTCTTTATGCTGTTTCGCGGCGCTGTTCTGGTCATCCATGTTCACAAATTATGTCTAGTCTTGTGGCGTCCATTCTTCCCCCATAATCCTTCCTATTTATTTCCCTTCTTTTTGTCAATTTATTTATAACTTGTAATGCACACTGTTCCTATATCGATACATTTGTTCTTTTATCCCACATGGTTACTACTTGGAACTATCTTAGTACACTCATTTCCACTCCCTGGTGAAAGGTCCTTTCTATCAGCGTCCCCTGCGAACTACAACGTGCGATTCGGCGCACGGGGATGCGTACCAAGGTAAATTACTTTGGATGCATGATACCTAATCGCGACAGTATAGAAAAAATAAGGTCAGATCAAGCCTAAGAATGTACGGAATCTCAATAATGAAAATTAAATTCCAAGCTGCTACTCACATTGGTTTAAACACTGTATCAATGTCCAGCACCAACCTGGTTGTGTTAGCAGTATTAAGCGGGCGTTCTGCTTCTTCATCGATCAGTCATTCTCCAAGCCGTTCCACGTCTGACTCCTGAATGTATTGGCTAGGATGTGTAATAACCGCTACTGAATGGTGCAAGCCGTCTTTGTATTTGTCAGGTGTCACTCGACTGCTACTCTGGGCGTCCTGTGTTCGTATGATGGCAAGGGAGACAGAATGTAGCAGCGAAGGAGGACGAGGGAGACTTCATTATTATTTCTTGGGGCTGGAAGAAGTATATTTACGCATCCTGGTCCAAGGAACTGTCTGTCGTCGTCCTGTGTTGTCCCTGCATCAGAGCAGCAGGCGTAGCGAATGATCTGTAACGTATACGTCCAGCTGTGATGCAGGCTGCTTATTCGGTGAATGCTTACATTTTGGATGCTGACGCAGCGTCAGTGCTCGAGGCACTTGCGTGGTTCTGCTGACAGCGAGCGGGAGCCAGCAACGTCTTCTAGTAATGAGGGAAACGACAGCGTCACCCATAGTGAAACCTGGGATCACTGATTGGAGAGCAGCTGCTGGAGGCTATTGGATTCTGAAGGCACAGAGCCAAGTCGTGATCAATTCATGCCTCAGATCATGAGGAGATATCAGATTGTCTAGCGGGCAGCCTCCTACACTCAAGTCGTCTACTTCATCTCCATCCACTACCATGAATACCGTCTCTTTTGTATTTACTATGAGGCTCCATTTGGAGTATTCTACGTCTGGTCATTGGCAGTTATCCAAATACGATATAACTGTACTGTGTAATAACTGAAGGAGCATGCCGTCTAAATGTGCAGAATTTAATAAATCCCGAAAGCTGAGGGTATTACAGGTGCTCTAACCAGACTTTGAGACAGTGATGGGATGGCGAGGCGCGGCGACTCGAGCGCACCGAGAATTGCTCGAACCTCTACTTCTCAAGCAATTTTCGAGAAGCTCACGAGAAACGGCTCGGCGGCGTGTGCCGCTGCGCGCTAGTTGGCTGCGACAACATACGCCGCGCCGCTGTTGTTTTATGAATTGAATGCGGCCGCTAGACAAACACGCTCGCTGTGCTCGTAACTACTGTGTCTCAGGTTTCATTCGAGTTAGGTTGTTATTCAAATCAATATGGACACGCGAAAACGAATATCATGGTGCTGGCAGCACTTTACGAAAGATGGAGATAACGTTACTTGCAACATTTGTCGTAAAAATCTCCGTAATGTATCAAAAAATACAACGGGCATGATTAGACATCTTAAACTGCAATAAAACAGCGACGTCCATGGATACAGAGGCTCGTTCTTCCAATAGTGCGAGGCAGACAAAATATCCAGGTACGTATGGTACCAAAGGTGAATTCCGTACAGAAGTTCGGATAGTGTCCGAAGCGGTCCGCCACGCTTAAAAAACATAGATTTTTTAATCGTAGCCGGCCGCGGTGGTCTCGCGGTTCTAGGCGCGCAGTCCGGAACCGTGCGACTGCTACGGTCGCAGGTTCGAATCCTGCCTCGGGCATGGATGTGTGTGATGTCCTTAGGTTAGTTAGGTTTAGGTAGTTCTAAGTTCTAGGGGACCAATGACCACAGCAGTTGAGTCCCATAGTGCTCAGAGCCATTTGAACCATTTTTTTTAATCGTACTCCGATAACATACAGCATAGCCCAAAATCAAACCTACACCATGCTAGCTTTTGCACGATACGATATGTAATTTTACTGGACTAGTTGTCGAGCATAACGTATCCCCTTGCAGGAACACTGATCTATATCTTACGTTTCTCTTCATAGGTGGAAGTAAACGGCAACAACAGCTAGATTAAGCACTAGTGGCCATGATAACAGACGATTTTCAACCGCTTTCAATCGTCGAGGACACTGGTTTCCGACGTTTTGTTTCACTGTTGGACCCACGATACTCAATACCAAATCGAAAAAACGTGCGTCTCATGGCTGAGGACGATTATCATAAACAAAAGAGGCTGTAAGCTTGGCCGTGGAAGACCCTACTTGTGTTTCTAAAACGACCGATATTTGGACCTCACTCAATAGTGAGGCATATATTGCTGTAACTGGTCATTTCATTAACACTGCCGGCCGGTGTGGCCGTGCGGTTAGAGGCGCTTCAGTCTGGAACCGCGTGACCGCTACGGTCGCAGGTTCGAATCCTGCTTCGGGCATGGATGTGTGTGATGTCCTTAGGTTAGTTAGGTTTAAGTAGTTCTAAGTTCTAGGGGACTGATGACCACAGGAGTTAAGTCCCATAGTGCTCAGAGCCATTTGAACCATTTTTTTCATTAACACTAATTGGTGCCTGAAAGCTTTAGCTCTCGAGACATTCCGTTTCCCGGAAAAGTATACAGCGCTAAATATTACTGAGGCGTTAGATAACGTGATTTCAAAATGGAACATTGAAAACAAAGTTGTAAGCATCACAACTGACAACGCCAGTAACATGACGGCAGCCGTACAACTTATTCACAGTAGCTATATAGATTTGCAACATGTGCCTTGTTTAGCACGCACCATCAATTTAGTTGTGAAAAGTTGTTTGAACAGCAACAGTGAGCTCTGCATAATGCGGGAAAAGTCCAGAAAATTGTTAGCTATTTTAAAACAAGTTGCAATGCTAATGAAAAACTCCATGAGATCCAGGATCTAATGAAAAAACCTCTTCATAAATTTATTTGGGAAACCGAAACCCGATGGAGCAGTACGTTTTATATGCTATAACGTCAAGTGTAGCAAAAGGAATGCATTGCAGCCTGTTTATCATCTTTGTATTCAGGTGTAGAAAACCTCACAGCTGACGAGTGGCCAATTTTGAGCGAATGTTTGTGTGCACTGGAGCCATTTGAAGTGGTAACAAGTGAAATCTCAACTGAAAACTATACATCTCTTCTAACCACGCACGTACTCTGGGAGCTGGTCACATGTTGCATTGTCCTGCTGTTAGATGCCACCGTGCTGAGGAGAAAGCAAACTGTATGTGGGATGGACATGGTCCCCAAGAAGAGATGGGGATGGACATGGTCCCCAAGAAGAGAAGCACCTTCTTGTTGATCCTTTGTGCCTACCAGAATGATGAGACCACCCAGGGAATGCGACGCAAACATTCTCCAGACCATAACACTCCCTCCTCCAACATGAACCACTCCGACTTAGGACATGTCCGAAAGAAGAGATACCATCTTCATGTAGTTAAGGCTAACCGGCCATTGACCTTCTTCGTCTGTGCTTGCACACGCATTGCCCGTATTCTTCCGGGACTCGGTAAGATTGTCTGCCGCGAGTAATGAGTATAATGGGCAGGGGCACTACGAATGTAGTGTGTGGACATGAAGTTGGGAATGTGGGTCTCAAGGTGAGTGTTCAAGGGATAAATTCCTGCAGTCGTACTATCCTCTGTACCTTCGGTGGCTCAGATGGGTAGACCGTCTGCCATGTAAGCAGGAGACCCGGGTTCGAGTCCCGGTCGGGGCACACATTTTCAACTGTCTCCGTTGATATATAACAACGCCTGTCGACAGCTTAGGGCACTGATTTAATTATCATTTCGAAGTAATGGCTCAAGTGGCTCTGAGCACTATGAGATTTAACATCTGAGGTCATGAGTCCACTAGAGCTACTTAAACCGAACTAACCTAAGGACATCACAAACACCCATGCCTGAGGCAGGGTACGAACCTGCGACCGGGGCGGTCGCGCGGTCCCAGACTTAAGCGCCTAGAACCGCTCGGCCACACCGGCCGGCCTTCGAAGTAATACATGGTCATTGTTACTACAGTGAGTTGTATCTATTTCACCTTTGATACCCTGCCAGACGGCCGCGGTGGCCGAGCTGTTCTAGGCGCTTGTCCGGAACCCAGCGACTGCTGCGGTCGCAGGTTAGAATTCTGTCTCGGGCATGAATGTGTGTGATGTCCTTAGGTTAGTCAGGTTTAAGTAGTTCGAAGTTCTAAGGGCCTGATGACCTCAGATGTTAAGTCCCATAGTGCTCAGAGCCATTTGAACCATTTTTTTATACCCTGCTTCAGGCGCCAACTTCGCAACTAAGTTCCGCATTAAGGACAAAGTTTTCTATCTTATCTTTAACAATCCTCACAACTGGGTATCCGGGTTTGTCACTCAGACGACTGGCTAAATTCATTATGCTGTTCACAGCAATCTGAGCCACTCATCGACAGTACCAAATCCATCTTCGTTTTCGTGATTATTACCATACTGCAGTTGATTTTCATGTAAACGTTGTCTACAACTCAGTCTGCCGCCCCAGAGCAGCCTTTGCGGTGCCTGACGTTCGATCACGTGGGTCAACAGACGACTCTGCCATGGAGTTGCCTGTCTTGTCTATGCAGCCGCCGCTGCGGCCACCGCATCAAGTCGCTGTTCACAGCACGTTAGTTACGTACGTTGAGAACGACGTTTCAGACCTGCGTTCGGCCATCCTGATTTAGGTTTTCCATGATTTCCCTAAATCGCTTCAAGCAAATGCTGGGATCGTTCCTGTGAAAGCCAGGTCCTACTTCCTTCCCCATCCTTCCCTAATCCGATGGGACCGATGACCTCGCTGTTTGGTCCTACCCTCCGAATCAACATCTTCAGCAGCTCTAGTGCTGCACCCTTCTGTGCCAGTTGATGGATGTCCTACCTCGTGTGTTTTGGCCTGGCGGTTCAGAAGGTAAATCTCAGGCTGCGGGCTAGTAGGCGCCATCTGCCATGTGCACCACGGACGCTTCCACAGCACGTTGTCTTCGCTTCGACTCGCTGCATAGAATGCTTCTGCCTGTACGCCTTTTTAGACGCTGTAAACCGACCTCAGTCAGATCTCAGAGGACTTGCAGTGAGACTGCAACAACTACGTGCCAGCATGACGCTATTGATATTCAGTGATATAAACTCTTATTCAATGATCGACATTCAGTTATTGTATAGGTCCTAGCGTGGAACAGAGAAGTACGAGACTCCAAGTTCCGTATAATTTAAATTAACTTGTATGAAGTGTAAATAAATATGCCCACGTTTCCTTCATTCATTGCATGTCTACAGTGTCTTCTCCAGCTCTTACAACTATCTACATCCACATGGATAATCCACAATCCGCCGTCTAGCGCGTGGCGGAGTGTACGCCGTACCACTGCTAGTCATTTCCTTTCCCATTCCACTCGCAAATAGAGCGAGGGAAAACAGGCTGTCTTATGTCTCTTTATCAGCCCTAACTTCTCGTATCTTATCTTCTTGGCCCTTAAGTGCAATGTGTGCTGTAGGCAGTGGAATCGTTCAGCAGTCACCTTCAAATGATAGTTCTCAAAACTTTCGCGTAACTGTTCCTCAAAAAGAAAGCCAACTCTCCAGGGATTCCTATTCGAGTTCCTGAAGCATATCCGTATCACTTGTGTGTTGTTCGAACCTACAAGTAACAAATCTAGCAGCCCACCTCTCAATTGCTTCGATGCCTTCCTTTAATGTGACCTGTTGCGAATCCCAAACGCTTGAGCAGTTTCAAAGAAGAGGTCGCACTAGCGTCCTATATACTGTCTCCTTTACAGTCGAACCACGCTTTTATACAATTCGCCAAATTAACTGCAATCGACCATTCGCCTTCCCTACACAATCCTCACATGCTAGTAACATTTCATATTGCTTCGCTACGTAACACTCAGATATTTAAACAACCTGACTGTGACAAACAGGACGCTACTAATGCTGTATCCGAACGTTAAGGGGTATGTTAATCCTAGCTATCCACATTAACTTACATTTTTCTACATTTTGATATTCTTGCCATTCATCACACCAATTAGAAATTTTGTCTAAATCATCTTGTATCCTCCTGCAGTCACTCAACTTCCACATCTTACCGTACACCATAACATTATCAGCAAACAGACACAGATTGCTGCCCACCCTATCCGACAAATCATTTATGTATACAGAGAATAATAGCGGCCCATCACACTTTCCTGGGCCTCATAACAATACCCTTGTCTCTGATGAAGGCTCTTTGTTGATGACAACATACTTGGTTCTATAACTTAAGCAGCCTTAGACCCACTCACGTATCTGTGAACCAGTTCCATATGCTCCTACCTTTTTAACAGCCTGCGATGGGGCACCGTGTCAAACGCTTTCTTGAAGCCTAGAAATACGGAATCTGCCTGTTCTCCTTCATCCATAGTTCGCAGTATATTATGCGAGAAAGGGCAACCTGAGTTTCACACGAGCGATGCTTTCTAATACTATGCTGATTCGTTGACATTAAGAGTCTCAGTCTCAAGAAAAATTTTTGTATTCGAACTGAGAAAGTATTCAACGATTCTGCAGCAAACCGATGTTAGGGATATTGGTCTGTAATCTTGCGGGTCGGTTCTTTTGCCTTTTTATACACAGAAGTCACCTGCGCTTTCTTCCTTACGCTTGGGACTTGGGGCCGGGCGAGAGTTTCGCGATAAATACAAACTAGGTAATGGGCCAATGCTGTAGAGTACTCTTAGAAAAAAGGAACAGGGACTCCATCCGGACCTGGTGACTTACTTGTTTTCACTTCTTTCAATTGGTTCACTACGCCAGAGATGTTTATTACTGTGTCGTCCCAACGGGAGTCTATCTGATGGTCAAATGAATTCTCCTGTGTGGACGATTTAATGAATATGAAATTTAAAACTTCGGATTTCGTTTGCTGCCTTCAACTGCCACAGCAGATTCGTCAACAAGTGACTGGATGGAAGCCTTAGAACCACTTAGGGATTTTACATGGGACCAGCATTTTCTCGGGTTCTCTGCCGGTTCTTTTGCTAAAGTACGACGGTGGTAGTTGCTGTATGCTTCATGCATAGATATTTTCACAGACGCACGAACTTCCAATAAACTTTGCTTGTCGCCATTAGCGCGTTTCCTTTCGAACCGGCAGTGCTAAAGCCTTTGCTTCCTCAGCATTTTGCGAATCTCGTTATTTAACCACGGTGGCTCTTTTCCGTCTTCCACGTACTAGGCGCATAATTCACCAGACTATGATTTACAGTCTGCTTAAACTTTGCCCGTAATTCCTCTACGTCCATCTTACTGGAACTAAGTTAAGTCAGTTAAGCATCTAAGTGGGATGCTAAAAACTGCTTAACGATCTTTCTAGCAGAAACACTCTTCAAGTCTTCCTAACTGATTTATTAACTTTCATAACCATTTTTTTTGTAATGAGGTCATGATCGCTAATTCCTGTTTCTATACTGACATTGTCAATAAGGTCCGGCGTTGTTGCTACAAGGTTTAGATATTTTCATTGGGTGTGGGTTTCTGGACTAACTGTTCAAGACAGTTTTCAGAAAACGTATTCGAAAGTACTTCACACGACTGTCTGTCTATACCACCTGCAATGAATCCATAGTCATCCCAGTCTATACTTGGGAGGTTAAAGTCGCCTCCAGCTAGTGTCGCATGATCAGGATTCTTACGCTCTACTGACCGTAGGATTTCTGTGAATGACTGTAGAACTGTCACAGCAGAATCGGGTCATCGGTGAAAACATCCAACGGTTAACTTGGTTGACCTGTTATATGCTACCAAATAACTTCACTGTCATACCTGACTTCGACCTCAATAAGAGACAATATTTTTGTCAACTACAATGAACACTCTCCCTCATATGGCCTCTATTCTGTCTTTCCGATATACGTCCCATGGCTCGCTAAATATCTCAGAGGTGTCCACATTGGGTTTCAGCCATCTCTCGGTGTAGAAAATGATCTGAGGGGGAGAACTTTCCTGAATGGGCAGTTAATTCCGGAACTTTGTTATTACTACTGCGACAGTTTACTGCTAAAATTTTGACAGTTAAAGTGTCGTTACTCTGAACGCAGTCTGACTTCCCTTTCTGTGTATCGACTGGCGAGTGTTCATCAAAGTACCTCAAACTACCTCCTAGCCTAAAAACACTCGTGCCCTCCACAAGCACTCTGCTACCCGAGTAGCTGCTTCCATTGTGTAGTACACCTCTGACCTGTTAAGGGCAGGCCTACAAATGTCCAACTGATAACGCAAGTCTAGGAATCTGCAACTAAGACCATTACAGGGTAGATGAATCGTTTGGTTGAGATACTCCGCACGGTTCCAAACCAAAGGACCTTGACCTGGGAACTATGCTCCAAATCACGCGCTCTGCTTGCATCACACGGTTAAGATCAACAGTCTTCACTACTTGCGCCAGCTGCCTGTATGAACTGAGGATTGCCGCAGAACCCATGCGACAGGCGTCTTTAATGCCGACATGAGCCACAATATGCGGATGACTGCATCCTGCTCCCTCGATAGCCGCAGGCAAGACCGCCTCCACATCTCAGATGACACTCACCGGCAGACATACCGAGTGCACATTGTCGTTCTTTCCAGCCCTGAACTCTATCTGCCCAATGGGCTCCATAACGCACCTAAAGCTGAAGCTTCAACTAGTGTATCCCTCCCCCGTGTGCCCGCTCGGACCCTGCTGAAGGAGCGGCCACCTATCCACTCACAGGTGAATGCGGGAAGACAAATGGCCATTCTCCACATTGACCCTCCGCCTCGAGTTACGTGAACGCGCTACCACCAGCCATTCACTTTGCTGTGAGGTAGGATATCTGCGTCGGATACACTGAGAGGTGCCTCGGCAGTAGAGCCCGTGGGCAAAACAAGCGACACTTAGACTGTCCCATGTGACGCGCCAGATTCTCCTTCAGTGCTGTACCCCTAGCCTGAAGGTGACTGATGGTTTCCAACAGCGCATTCACCTGTTTGCGAACGTCGGCCAGCTCCTCTTGCTGGCACACACAGCATGCACACATCCTACCCATTCTAGCAAGACTAACTAAACGAGTAAATTATAAAAGCAGACAGAATCCTACGTATGCAACTTACTACCCTCCTGATGTGTCACCAATGGATGCTGATGCCTCAATGAGCTATGTAGTTGGCTGTTCAAAAGAAATAAAAACTGGGCTACAGATTCCCTGAATTTACACTTATAAAATGCGAGCATACACCTCTTAAGCAGAAAAGTACTCATAAGATTTAAGAAACATGTTACGAGGAAAGCACAGAAAAAGATGAACTATTAAGTTGCCACTGTGTAAATGTGTAACAGCCGAGAGCTGGAGCTTGACCCACTGGCTTACTAAACGAATAGACGCTTGTCTTCAAGACAAAACAAAAGAGTGACTACTGCGCAGCAGACTGAATTATTTAACTCTTACGTGGGGTAGGACGTCAAACTGGCCGACTTGGAACAGGAGAGGCACCACAGTACATTTTAATTTCCACTGTCTATAATTTTACAAACCAATTCATAAAACTTTATCAGCAGGACCAAGAAGGATTCCTACTTTACACTCATAGCAGTGGAAGTTGTTTGTTGCTACAGGTACACTTTTCTTCATAAGTAAGAGACATTCGTCGATGAATTTTGTACACCATACAAACCATACATACAGGTGTAAGAAACTATAGAGTTTACTGAATTTATGAAAAATGAATGAGTTTTAAACTTTGTTTAGAAAAAACTCAAACTTTATAGTTAATTAACTTAATTTTAACCATAGTTTTGATAGATTTGTAAAGTTCTAGAGTTTTGTATTACGGAGTTTGTGTTTAATAATCTTTTAAACAGAGGAACGCGCGAAATGTGAGAAATACATTATGAGTAAATGTGTACCAGCTGAGAGCTGCCGCCTGAAGACCACAGCTCCAGTAGTTCTATATTCTCCATTCGTCTTCATGACTGTTTTGCAAGACTTTGCTACGTCCGAGCCGAAAAAATACTACATTTTGACTTAATTATGTATACAGCCTTTTGGATATTTGTATAAAGTATTAGATGTATTTTTGTTTGTAGGCTTAATCTTAATCGTGCTTCCTTTATCCTCTCTTGAGCTGAAAGTCAGGTATTTCTTACATTTTCATCTGGATGTCCTGCAATGTGTAATTTTCCTAATTTTTCCTCCTAAAATTCTATGGTTTGTGCTATGTTTGGGTCTCTGTCCCCACGGACGTTGTAGAAATTTTCTGCTTGTCATGGTTAGTTTTTCGTTTCTTGTTCTTGATGTTTCATTTTATACATCTTCTCCGGTCATCTTTCATTAGCTGCCACATTTCATTATTCCACAAACTATATATTTTTGTGGTTTTTCTCAAATATTTCTATATTAATCCTATTACTATGCATTGCTATGTTTGCGAAGTTTAACGCATCTGAACATCGAAGATACTTGGATCTATGATTCACATGGTCATTTACAGGGTAGAAAATAGCTGTAATTGATCACTTGTAGATATAATTACTATTATTAAGTGTACATTTAAGGCTGCATGTTTGCCGCCATTCTCCTGTGACTGTTTTAAGTGTATTCTTGCATAAAATCGTTTTTAATCATAAATTTCCCCAATATCACCAGTCTTCGGCGGTAGTAATTTTATAGCCAATGAGACATTTTCTTCAACCGATTGACTGAAGTTCCTTTTTTTATTTACGAAAACTGGAAGAAAAGCTTCCTGATCCCATTTGGACTCCTTAAACCCCATAAAATTTGCTATCACAACGATGTATGTTTAACATTAGAAATGCAGATCAGCGTTAACCCACTCCAGAGTGTTATATATAGCCTTCATTGTACCGAGTTGCATTTTGACGATTATTATTACAGTTAGAAGTATCTCCAAGCCTTAACTGTCCTACTATTGCCCTAAAATTATTGAATTATCTGTTTATAAACAGTAGTCCTCCTTCTCGACGATAATGGCACATATCTAGCTTTTATTTTTCCAGATCAGGCAACAGATTTCGCTGAAATGTTTTCCAAAATTGTTGGCCAGAGGATGCTTTACACCCATCATCATGTAACTAAAATCACATAAATTACGAACAAAGGCGTCCACCCAGCCTCTATTGTATGTCCCAACAGGTATCAGCTGTGTTAAGGACACAAACATATATTACCGGGCTAGAGTGAAACCAGAAGTTTGCAGATGTAAGACACTTCTCAATGGCAGAGATGACTGATGGACATATCGATAAGTCCATAGGACACAGGATGTCCACACTTAACGTACAAAAGCCAAATTTTAAACGGGAAAACACTTTCTAGGAATAATTTTATTGGCTGTTGTGTGTGGTGGTAGACAACAGTTAAGAATGTTTTTGCAAAATAAATTTAATCGCTGAAGACGAATAAATGAGTTGGGCCATCAGGTGTATAGTCACACCCATGGTTATCTTTGCAGAAGGGTGGTGAAGACAACGTCCTGGTGTAGGGGGCGTGACTTCGAGACAGCAAAGTAGGCTCACAGTGAGCCTCGGTATTAGAGGGTTCACATGGTGACATCAGACCACAGATACCGATTACAGCCTTGATGAGCTTGACTTATGAGCATTATTGTCACTAACGCCAGACATCCAGCCCTGACCACTGGCCTTCGCATCGACGCCACTGCCTGGAGTTAATGCCAGCCGACTCCCCCAAGTTTAACCGCACCGCCAGCAGCCCTACCATCGCATGGTGAGTGATCTGCACGGCAAGTTTGTATGTTTACAATATCTCTCGGTGATTGCGACGTCGGTGTAGAACACGTGAAAAATGATGAAGCAATTGTGCGAAATATTGATGCTGACAATGAAGTTAGGAATATCATCAATAATGGTACAGTACATGGACCTATGATTATTGCTGCTGGATACTCAGGATTTTATACCTATGTTAATGCTGAGTCCACAACGTCTCTCATTATGGACACAATATATGACATGCTAAGGCTAGAAATGTCTTTAAACCAGGAAGCCGTTCACTTACGCAAAGAAATGCTGTGATTGTAGATATCAGTAAAATGTAACATATCTTATTTCTCACAGGCAGCGACATACTGAGGCTGCTGAGGCCATCAGCCTGTGCTAGGATTTGACAATAATAACAAGAAACAGAACAGTTGATTATAGGAAAGTAATACCGATTTTTAATGCAGTATTAGCAGTTGCAACGAACTCAGAAACAAATTTTAAATTGAACTGGAGGTGGTTTATCAAACTTCTGATAAGACTGTCTATAATAAATAATAAATTATTACAGTTCTAGAGTATGATATAAGTTTCTTTAGTATCCAAGCGTCTCTATCGCAGTGAATGAGTAAATATAACCAAAATAGCTCTGAATAACGATTTGACGACAAACTGTGTACATAAGTACTGTAAAATCAGAGCTGGCAGACGCCTATGGTTATATGACAACTCTCCTGCTGAAGTCAACTAAAAGTTTCAAGAGCCAACATTAAAGGAGCAGCCGATAAATATATTACAGCCTCTTATATATCTCTCACATAGATGTCATGAAGAGTGCAGTACACTATTTCAGCTCGCACAGAGGCATTTAAATAATTATTCTTCCCGCGCATCATACATGAATGGGATGGGAAGATTTCGTAATAATTGGTACCATGGAAAGTACCGTCTACCTTGCACTTCACAGTGCTTTGCAGCTTATAAATGCAGATGCTGTTGTAATCACAAAGACCATTAATTTCATGTATTTTTTAGCCAAATAATTCGTTTCGTCACCTCGAAAGGATAATTTATAGCTACTCTTTGCTAACAACATTTATCTCACGACTTGCTCTTGTCGGTAATCAGAGTAATCGACAACTTATTACTTGTAATCTGCTGTGCAGTTGGTGATATTTCAGTAAAGAAAAATAATTAGTTTTTTTTTTTATCTCGAACAGATATGTGACTGACTGAAATTGACTATGCTGTTACAAAAATTCCTGTGCTACAATACAAAGGGCTACTACGTATATAATTCCTAAATCATCAATACGTTGGTGACCCCTTTACAAAGTTTGTGTAATAATTTCTTTTATTCCCTTTACAGCTCCTGTTATTTCTTTGGATAGCTATGATAACTTCAAAATCCAGCACATATTATCATAAGTTTTGAGCCACGTGATATGTAATACGAGCAACGAACATTAAAGCATGCATAGTTCGTAATATCTAAGGGGCAACTAATTATAAGTAATTCAGAATACATGTTGTTGACGTATAAGATAAATCTCTTAAATAGTTTAACGTGATGCAGTAAATAGTTCTTCCCACGACTAAGCTCCATTCTCTTTGAGAAAATTTCATTACAGGAATGTTTATTCGCGACACGAAAATTTAATAACACCGTCATCCGAGGTATGCAAGCCTCCCTCCCAGAACGATCTTCGTAACTGCATAGCGCAGAGTGAGTGATCTACCACGATGCGGATCTTAAGAAGAGCACCAATTAGAAACTTGTTGAGGAACAGGCTAGTGGTTATGAAATTTCTCTAGTCCTTCATTTAGTTAATCCAACGTATTTTGAATAGAGGGTTAATTCAGTTAGGTTGGAGGAGTACCCTGTCCGTGATTCAATGTCTCCAGTTAATATCAAGTGAAATGAGTTCTCTTCGCCGGCCAGTGTGGCCAAGCGGTTCTAGGCGCTTCAGTCTGGAACCGTGCGACCGCTACGGTTGCAGGTTCGAATCCTGCCTCGGGCATGGATGTGTGTGATGTCCTTATGTTAGTTAGGTTTGAGTAGTTCTAAGTTCTAGGGGACTGATTACCTCAGATGTTAAATCCCATTGTGCTCAGAGGCATTTTTTTGAATTATCTTCACCTCCAACTTAGTTCGACTGAAATCTACGCTACTCAAAATATCAAATTTAAGACGGAAACATGTACAGCTTATAGACTTGCTCAACTGGAAATGGTACTGAAAACTCGAAGTTTTATTCTAACTGAAAAGGGTGCTGTAGTTAACTTAGCACGGTTTTAGGTTTTAAGACAAAAAATGTTTCCCGCTGTACCTGGCAAAATGCAGCAAAAATTAAATACTGAACTTCAGGACAAAACTGACTTTTGGTCCACCTGTTTTTAGCTGCCTTAAATTTTCCGGAATAAAAAAAATATTTAAACAGGCATGATGAAATTACGGAAACATGATGCAATTTACCATTACATATCTTCACTGAATAACGCAAGATTTGCAGTTTTTGTATTTTAATTACACTGGTGATGTTTTGTTGGTTGGTTGGTTTGGGGAAGGAGACCAGACAGCGCGGTCATTGGTCTCATCGGATTAGGGAAGGATGGGGAAGAAAGTCGGCCGTGCCCTGTCAGAGGAACCATCCCGGCATTTGCCTGGAGTGATTTTGGGAAATCACGGAAAACCTAAATCAGGATGGCCGGACGCGGGATTGAACCGTCGTCCTCCCGAATGCGAGTCCAGTGTCTAACCACTGATGTGTTGTTGCCCATTCGTTTGCAACAAGCGACTAAATATGCGTAGAGCGGGTTACAGCTTTTTGTCCATGTAAGTCGTACACACATTGCGTTTGAGACTTATTCACATCTCAGATGTACATACGAAGCCGTAGTTGCTTCCACTCCTCTTCCCAGCTCCTGTTCAGTTTTGTGATAACACGTTATGGAATAATAAATACTAATTGTAAGACGGGTGTGTTAAATAAGAAGAATGTTGAAACTTCCTGGCAGATTAAAACTGTGTGTCGGACCGAGACTCGAACTCGGGACCTTTGCCTTTCGCGGGCAAGTGCTCTACCAACTGAGCTACCCAAGCACGACTGACGCCCCGTCCGCACAGCTTTACTTCTGCCAGTACCTCGTCTCCTACCTTCCAAACTTAACAGAAGATCTCCTGAAAGAAAAGATACTGCGAAGACTGGGCTTAGCGACAGCCTGGGGCATGTTTCCAGAATGAGATTTTCACTCTGCAGCGGAGTGTGCGCTGATGTGAAACTTCCTGTTAGATTAAAACTGTGTGCCGGACGGGGCGTGCGTCGTGCTTGGGTAGCTCAGTTGGTAGAGCCCTTTCCCGAGAAAGGCAAAGGTCCCGAGGTCGGGTCTCGGTCCGGCATCCAGTTTTAATCTGCCAGGAAGTTTCGTATCAGCGCACACTCCGCTGCAGAGTGAAAATCTCATTCTGAAGAAGAATGTTGATGATATAATATGAACTGCGAATAACGTTTTCCTTCAAACTTAACTGAGCACTTGCCTCAGCATCTTACAGAAACGTGTAAAATATCGTAGCTGAGGCTACAAGCATTTCTTGAGCAATATTACAATTAATTATGTCTTCAATAGCTTTCCAAAAATGTATACAAACTTTTAATTACTCTGAGTAACAATCCTTTAATGAATGTGTCTTAAAGATCTGTCGTAGTAAGTGTCGCATCTTTCTATTTATTACCATCTGAATTAATTTAATGAACCAATGATGAAAAGGAACGAAACACTGCCGTAGCCACTATGGGGGCATCCATACTGTGATATTTACAGACTTACTAGTATCCAAAGAATGGAAAGAATCACTCTGGTGGTGTACTTCTCACAAGGCTTCTGATTGGTGGTGGACAGGGAAGAAGATTGGTTACTGAGTTCCCTAAACCAGCAGTTCCATGCTTTTTGGTACCATCCAACAATGTTTCTGTGAGTAAACATCTGTTAGTTTCTAGGCTTCGCTATCTGCCAGGAGAAACGAGAAAAAAGAATTCCACCTTTGCTTTTTTTCTCATTTCATCTTAATTCTTAAAAACTTTGATAACAGAATGAATGGCTGAAAATTTTGTCTTATTGGATGTCAATAAACTACTTAAATGATAATTATTTGCTTCAATTGCTCTTTACTATGTGATGTTTTCTACAGGGTCATAACTTCGCAACATAGTGAACGTTGCCTGTCAGTATAAACTTTCCGTTTTGCCACCACGCGTCCAAGCTTCAATACCCGCCATTTACGCGTACTTGGAGGTATTAACCAATCTAAAAACATAGTACAGATAATAGCTACTATTTATAGTCTGTAAATCGTTTACATACTGGGGTAATGTTGTTCAGTTCATTGCTCTCAGTTATCAACACAAATTTCCGCAGTTATGCCACTAAACATTTGAAACGCTATGAAAGGCGTTGCAGGGTTGGTTGTGCAGACAAATAACTGTAAGGAGAGGAATTCTATTCATTGCACCATTTCCGCTTTAATTAGCATTGAAGTTCGCCAATCACGCGATTGCGTACGCAGATTCGTCTCTATTCCTAGCTACTCCCCATTACGGATTAAAGTGGTCCACAATATATATATAAGGAGAGTAACTAGGGATAGAGACAGATAATAGGTGTAGGTAGACAAAGAAGGTCACACACTGCAGTAATGGCCGTGACACTGAACGCGATTTTCAAATAATTTTGGAAGTTAAAGCGAGTTTTTTTTAAATGGAAAACCCAATAATTGCTTTAAGATTTGAAGAGAGCAGCAGATTTTACGTCTCAGATGATACATTATTCAAGGTAATAGTAAACAACAATGAAGTTCAAATAAGCAAATATGTTTTTGGTTCTAATAGTGATTAATTCAGAATAGAGGAGGGAACGAAAAAATTCAGTGTTAGATAAAAACTGGAAGAGGCATAACAGGTCACGTATTATTACCAATAACCATGATACTGAAGGTGATTATCGAAGGTCATTTGAAGGCTGAATTTTGTTTCCTGTGTCGTCGGATTTGAAAAACGCAAAGGGAGAGTAGAATGTTAAGTTAAATTAAGGTGTTTATTGAGAAAAATAAATACATCACAATGTGTATACGTTATGCTGACGTTTGTAAAACTGAACAATCATGAATAAAATATATATAATTCATTTATAAGTCGTTGAATGCGTCCCCACACCTCTCATTCCTCAGAATGCCCCTTCAATTTTTATTTAACATTGTATTTTGGTGTATCCCTACTCTGTTCTGAGTTAATCCCTACTAGAACTAATAACATGTTTCCGTATTTGAACCTTTCCATGACCTTAAATAGTGTATCATTTTATCCATAATTTGCCACTCTTTTCAAAATCAAATATTAGAATTCCCTTTTTAAAAAATCACTTTAGCCTCCAAATCAGCTCGAAAGTCATGTTCAAGGCCACGGCGATACAACCCGTCCAGTGGATGCTGCTATCTCATATGCCAGTTGCCGTGCAGTACTAAGGCGGTACTGTCCTACCATTACAGCCAAAAGTCGGTCCTCTCTTCATAATTCACACGTGGTCAGTCAAGCCCTTGTATTCGGGATACAGTTTCAGTCTATATAAACCGTTGCCACATCCGAGAAAGAATGGAACGATTCACATTAAGCCATCGGGCCAAATCAGTTTGCTACTGTCCTGCTTTCTTTCTTTCTATGGCCCTCCGCCACAGAGAATCTTGTAGGTATCTTGTTTATTCCATACTGCACTATCTGAGTACACAGCGATTGTGCGTGCGGGGCTACCCGGCAGACTACCTCGTTTCATAGGTGTCCTGACGTCAACGTTGGCATGGTTGTTCATTGACCGGAATGTCATCTTCCGTGCAGAACACAATCGTACGGACATCTGGTTGACAATCTGTATGATTATATCGTGAATTAGACCCGGGGAGATGAAATGCCCGTTTGTTGCTTTAATTTTGCACACCATTTTATATCTGTTGATGAGAAATACTTTGATCCTACAAAGGAGTCTACGGTGTAATCATTGTTGATGAGAAATACTTTGATCCTACAAAGTAGTCTACGGTGTCATCAGTGCATGGAACTGGATCTCTGTTCGTAATTTTCTTAATTTGTCAGTAGTCGGCGCAGAAATATCATGTGTCATTCTTCTTCTTGACAAGGACCACAAGTGGGGAATGAAACAATAAACGGTTTGCCAGCCCAATTAGGCAATGTATGTGAAATATTATGTTTAAGAAAGTTGAATATTAGTTGTTGAAGCAACTTTCATTAAGATTCCCTTCGAATAGCACACTGGATACACACGAATATAGAGCAATCTAAGTTGTGGGTAGCAGTAATTACCATTAATGCACAAACCAGTAACCATAGAAAGCAAAATGTACCCCACTCATAATAATAACAGTTACAATGACGATCATTACGTGACTCAGTAGTGAGATGCTACTGCGTGAAGTACTGAACTAAATCTGTTCATGGAAAGGTTTCTGACTTAACTGACATATAAATGCCACAAAATATTAAATAATACCCCAATTGCAGTGTTTATACTCCCATTTATAGAAATGCATCAGATTTCTTTGGTAGGGATAATATTCCAATAATCTTTGTAATATGAGAGTAATATTATGGGGACCCATAAACTGATACTATTCACTACCCAAACTCTATGATTATTTCAGCAGTAAGATTCAATTCAACTTAATTTAATTCTTAGCCCCACTTTGAATAGTTTATGTTTTCATCCTTCAAAGCAAAATACTCAATACTGAGCTCGATTAACCCCCCCCCCCCCCCCCAAAAAAAAATCGTTCATGATAGCAATTGAGGCTGAAATATGTTTCAAATAAGTTGCGTGCCTTTTCATCACCTGCGAAGCGGGTATTTTAGACAGTAGCATTTACACAGTCTGGCACTGAATTTTTGCACATTTAATACACAGAAATAAATTACTAATTTGTTTGAAACAGGATACTCGCTTTTCTGAACACTTAGGAGAGGATCCTGTATAGCTTCATGATTAGGATAAAAGATACGCTTCTAAACACAGGTTTATAGCCCTTGGATTATTACTAATCATTCACAAAAATTAACTGGTCCATGCTCTGGTACATATCTGAATGCATGAAGTTGGTGGAGCAGTGGCGAAGTAGTGTGGCAAGCGACGTGGTGGCTAAATGTACTCACGGCTCTCCATGTTTAATGCCCTTTACAATTTCTTCTTGGCGACGGATTTTTAATGTGTTAGAGCCATTCCTTATTGCCGGGAGTACCACGCAACAGCTAAATCCACATCCGTGGCTAAATTCCTTACAAAACGGCATCAAAACGCCTCCCTTGGTACCCTCGATGTGTACTGTGCAATGGCTAGCCGCTGACTGCTATCGTTGCCACCAAATAGCCGCCCAGTTCGACAGCCAAATCCACCTTTTACATCACGCCGAGCCACTTCCGTTGCGGAAGGACTTCACTACATCTTTTACATTTTACAATACAAGTGTCTTAAGCATGAACCAGCTTCCAATATACAATGTTTTCTTTATAAGCATACATATATTATAAAATTTCATTTATTTAAACATTATTTAGTTTTTTCCATACATACATTACAAACTTTAAATATCCTGTCACAAATCAATGACCTTAAATAACAAAGAACAAACACTTCAGAATCACAGATACACAGTTACATAGTATAAGCCTACTTCTAATCGATATAGATATTACAAACTCTAAAAGAGTGCAAGGAAATTGGTGGATGATCTCTGCGTTGAATGGTATTTTGTCATGGATCGCTTGTACTATCTTTTCTCCACTCCGAATTTGACAACATCCAAAATCTGCAGTGATGCAGAGTACGTAAAGCTCACTGACGTTATTTCTCAGTAGGACCAGATCCTATTGGCAGTTTGGTGGTGGTGGTGGTGGTTGTTGGGATGTTTAAGGGGGACTAAACAGCTATGGTCATCAGTCCCCCCAGGCAGTTTGGTAGTAGCTTCCTCGACTGCGTTGTCTGCAGAGATAATGGAGCACGATTCTTCATCACTGACACTAACAGGTAAGCTGTTCTTCCTGGACTGGTTCCACTGTCCCTCCAGACATACCTTTATGGATGAATTGTGGCTCCTACATCTACGCCTCCCAACGGCTTTGCGGCAGTGGTAACACTGGTTCCCGTCAGGTCACCGAAGTTAAGCGTTGCCGGGCTGAGCTAGTACTTGGATGGGTGACCATGCGGTCTGCCGAGCGCTGTTGGCAAGCGGGGTGCACTCAGCCCTTGTGAGGCAAACTGTAGAGCTACTTGATTGAAGAGTAGCGGTTCCGGTCTCGTAAACTGACATACAGCAGGGAGGGCGGTGTGCTTACCACATGCCCCTCCATATCCGCATCCAGTGACGCCGGTGGACTGAGGATGTCACGGCGGCGGGTAGGTACCGTTGGGCCTTCAAAGGCCTGTTCGTACGGAGTTTCGTTTTAGTTAGTTTAGTTACATCTACGTCTACATCTACATACATACTCTGCAAACACCGAGCAGTGAGTGGTGGAGAGTACCCTGTAGCACTACTCTTTCTGCAGTCAGCTTCAAATGCCGGCTACCTAAATCTCCATTGTGTTCCTCGAAAAGAACGTCGCCTTTCCTCCAGGGATTCCCATTTGAGTTCCCGAAGAACATCCGTAATACTTGCGTGTTGGTCGAACCCACCGGCAACAAATCTGGCAGCCCGACTCTGAACTGCTTCGATGTTTTTCTTTAATCCGACCTGATGCGGATCGCAAACACTCTAACAGCAGTCAGGAATAGGTCACATTAGCGCCATACGCGCCGTCTCCTTTACAAGCGAACCACACTTTAGCAAAATTCATCCAATAAACCGAAGTCCAACATACGCCTTACCGACCACAATCCTTGTATGTACGTTCCATTTCATAACGCTTTGCAGCGTTATTCCCGGATATTTAACTGATGTGACTACGTCAAGCTGTACACTACTAATGCTGTTTCCGAACATTACGAGTTAGGTTTCCCTACTCATCCCCATTAACACACCATTTTCTACATTTACAGTTAGCTGCCATTCATTTTGTCTAACTCATCTTGTATCCTGATACGGTCACTCGACTTCGACACCTTCCCATACACCACAGCATCATCAGCACACAACCGCTGACTGCTGGCCACTCTGTCGGCAACATCATTTATTTACATAAAACATAAAAGTGATCCTATCACACTTACCTGGGGCACTCCTGCTGATACATTTGTCTCTGCTGGACACTCACCATCTGGGACAATGCGCAAAGTTCTGTATTTAAGAAGTTTTCAAGTCACACACACATCTGTGAGCCTATTCCATATGCTCGTACCTTATTAACAGACTGCAACGAGGCACCGTGTCAAGCGCTTTTCGGAAATCTAGAAATATGGAACTTGCTTCTTGCCCTTCATCCATAATTTGCCCTATATCATGTAAGGAAAGGACAAGCTGAGATTCTCACGGGCGAAGCTTTCTAAAACAGTGCTGATTCGTAAACATGAGCTTTCCGGTCTCAAGGAAATTTGTGATATTCGAAGTCAGAATATGTTCAAGTATTCTGCAGCAAACCGATGTTAATGATCGTGACAAATAGTCGCCGGCCGAAGTGGCCGTGCGGTTAAAGGCTCTGCAGTCTGGAACCGCAAGACCGCTACGGTCGCCGGTTCGAATCCTGCCTCAGGCATGGATGTTTGTGATGTCCTTAGGTTAGTTAGGTTTAACTAGTTCTAAGTTCTAGGGGACTAATGACCTCAGCAGTTGAGTCCCATAGTGCTCAGAGCCATTTGTGACAAATAGTGATCAAAGTTTCTTCTTCACCTCCTGCGATGCTTATGACCGTCGTTGACATGTAGAACCTTCCGTAAGTATGAGTAACGTTTTGCAATCGACAGAAGCTGCACTGGTTAACTGAGCATCTCGAGTAAAGACTGAAACCTGTCTCGTTGATGATGGCGGGATAACAGCCTCTTCAGCGGCAAACAACCGCCATGTGCAGTCATATTTATGTGTGCTTGTTGGGATAGCTTCTTCTGTCTAGGTCTGATCTTCCTCAGTCTATTACTGCTTGCGATACTCGCAAGCAGTCCTATTGGAGACCAGCATAATTATTACATTCTATTAAGACGAAAACTTCGATTGGCTGTATCCCGTCGTAGATGGATATTCTTACAATAAATGTTCCTGTAGACTGAGCGTATTTCCCGTTAGCTACTTTCAGTAAAAAAAGTGAGTTACCGAGAATGGGCTTAGAATGTATGTCATGTAATTTCAGTGATTACAAAATCGAGTCATTTCTACAAAAAACTAGACAGTAAAAGCCCACATATCAGTGTGACGTTATAGGTCCTTTTAAGTTGACGACTGCATTAATTCTATTCGGAATAGTGTGATAAACCCACTTCATCCTCTCCTGAAGCAAGCTGGTCACCAACTGCTGTAAATGGTCGTTGGAATCCTGCACTGTGACAATGGGACAGAACTGACGTCCGAACTGGCTCCACACGTAATCTATAAGGGACAGATATGAGCATTTTGCTGCCAGTGGGAGGATCCCAACATTTGTGCACACAGTTCATAGAGACACATTCCAGGTGTGGAAGAGCATTGTACTGTTAGAAAATGGCACCACGATACTGTCGCATGAGAAATAAAATATGAAGTCGCGGGAAATCCGTGACGTACCATTGAGCCATAGTTTTCTTAATTACTGACAATCGTAACCATACCCGACGGCTCCCCACACCAATGTGCCATACTGGCGTAGCGTGAATTTTAAAAATTAACCTAAACAATTATACCTTAAACTAGGTTTACTTGAGCCCTCAGGGCCGTCTTCAGGTATGTTGTCAGAGGCAACAGTTACTGATACGAGTGTTGAAACTATGATTTTCCAATAGGTAGAAGTACTGTCTTTAGTGCGGACAGATTTGTTTGCTCATATACTGGCCACAAAAGGATTCGTTCCAATTATAGTTTCGTTTACTCCTCCACTGTTATACTTCCAGTCATTGATTACAGCGATGTTTTCCTGCCAGATCTTCTTCAGGAAATCTGACGGCGTCTGTAACTGGTTACTCATCGCCTGTGTTCGTTATATGTGTGACGTTAAAGTCTTTGATCATATTTCACTATTATATGCACTTCTATTCTGGTTGCGTGCAGACAAGCATAAAGATTATCATACCCTCTGTTTTCTTTACTGTCTCATCAACGAACACTGTGCCTCATACAATGATGTGACAAATGTCATGGGATACCGATATGCACATATAGAGATGGCGGAAGTATTGTGAATGCAAGATATAAATGTTCAGTTGATTGACCGAGCTGTCATTTGTACTCAGGTGACTCACGTGAAACGGTTTCCGACGTGATGGTGGCCACACGACGGAAATTAACAGACTTTGAACGCGGTTCGGTACTTGGAATTAGACACCTGAGGAATTTCGTTTCGGAAGCCGTGAGGGAATTCAACATTCCGAGATCCACAGTGTAAAGAGTGTGCCGAGAATATTAAATTTCAGGCATTACCGCTCCACTTAACGACCGAGAGCAACGGCGTTTGCGTAGAATTGTCAGTTCTAACAAACAAGTAACTCTGCGTGGAATAACGGTAGAAATCAATATGGCACGTACGACGAACGTATCCATTAGGACGGTGCGGAAGAATCTGGCGTTAATGGGCTTATGGCAGCAGACGACAGGCGCTAGCGCCTTTGGTAACAGGACGACAACGCCGGCAGCGTATCTCCTGGGCTAGTGACCATATCAGTTGCTGCCTAGACGACTGGAAAATTTTGACATCATCATATGAGTCCCAGTTTCAGTTGGTAAGAGCTTATAGTAGGATACGAGTGTGGTGCTGACCCCACAATGCCATGGACTCAAGCTGTCAACTAGGCACTGTGCAAGCTGGCGGTGTCTCCAAAATTATGTGGACAGTATTTACATGGAACTGACTGGATCCTCTGGTCCAGTCGAACCGATCATCGCCTGGAAATGTTCGGCTACTTGAAGAACATTGTCGGCCATTCTGGAACTTTATGTTCCTAAACAACGATGGAACTATCACCAAGCCACAATTGTTCGAAAATCGTTTGAAGAATATTCTTACAATGAAAGTGAATGATTTGGCCATCCAGATCGCCCGACACAAATTCCATGAAACACTGATGGGACATAACCGAGAGGTCATTTTGTGCATAAAGTCTTGCACTGTTCGCAATTATGGACGGCTGTAGAGGCAGCATGGCTCAACATATTAGCAGGGGACTTCCGACGAATTGTTGAGTACATGCCACGTCGAGCTGCTGTACTACACCGGACAAAAGGAGGTCCGACACGATATTCGGAGGTATCCAATTACTTTTTTCGCCTCTCTGTATCTCTCCTCGACCTTGAAACTCTCATCTGAACAATATGGCATAAATACCCATTCGCATGATAGCATAATACTTTCTGTCCCAGCCCATTCTTCATCCACTTTCTCGAAGTCCTTATTACCTTGATCGAGGCGTTATGGTATTTTGTGCTGACGCAGTAATTTAGGTTCGTGAGGGTCAAGATCAGGAACACCTTGATCACTTTTCCGCCAAACTTCCTAAAATTTAAGTTAGTAAGTAATCGCTCACGCTCAAAAATAAGTCTGCAAAAAATAAAAAAAATGAAATAAAAAAAAAGTTGAATATATGTTCGACTTCCCCTTATATTTATTGGTGTATAAAAACACTTCCTACTACTGAATATATCAATCCGATCGGAATAAGATCACATAATATTCATTAGTGGTTCAAAATTTGGTATAAAGAGAGAGACATTTTGAGGGCATTTTGAATGAGGTCACATGAGTTATGATCTCGTCTTTGTTCAAAGAGGAGCAGGAGGCCTTCAGATATTAAGATGCTTTTACGAAATACAGTCTGGATAAATGTACACAACATACTTCCTGTCAAAGAAAAATGTGTGGTATTTTATATGATAGCCCACAGTTCCCGGTAAAAGAGTTCCAAAACAGGTTTAATAAATTTCATTCCGTTTATTTTATTTGTTTTTGAAGTATTAGTGAACAGAGAGGGATCAATGCCACTGCTTCTAAATATCGCAGTTCATTCTCCATGGCAGCACTTACAGACACGGTGACGGAAACAATGGTTGAAATTACTTTCTGAATCACTCGTGTATGGTAGGATCAAGTAAAACGATCGATTCCTGCAAATGGTGTGTGTGCGTGCGAGTGTGTGTGTTGTCAAAACGTTTTGTTTTTATAAAGCAGAAGGATGTTAAAAATAATAAAACAACGGCATTAGGTAAATATACATACAACGCTCATGAATTTTATAAAGCATAAAGATGTTAAAAATAATGAATCAACGGCATTAGGTAAATATACATACAATGCTCATGAATTTGAAGCCAGTAGTACAACTTTCTTTGATTTCATTGTTCTCTGTTGGAGAAGATACCTATACCATTAGAGGCGAACAAATCCAAAACGCAGCTAAGTTGTGATGCTCCTATGCTGTTTTCGCGACGCCCGTGAGAACATCCGCTGCCCTCGTCCCCACGCTCCAGGTGACGTGAGACGGACTCTACACTGATCAGCCAGAACATTATGACCACCTACCTAATTCCCGGGAGAGCCGCGATGAGATCTGACGCCACGTTCAATCATCTCCCAGAGGTGTTCGATCGGGTTCAGATCTGGCGAATTGTGGAACCATCGCATCAACTGGAATTCGCCACTGCCTTCCTCGAACCACTCCATCACGCTTCTGGTTTTGTGACATGGCGCATTATCTTTTCAAAAATTTTCACTGACGCCAGGAAACGTGATCGTCATGAAGGGGTGTACGTGGTGCACAACCAGTGTACGGTACTCCTTAGCCGTTATGGTGGCTTGCACGAGCTCTACTGGACCAATGGACGCCCATATTCCCCATAGCATAATGGGCCGTTGCCAGTTTATCTCCGCCCCAAAAATAAGTGTCAAGGAAGTGTTCCCCTGGAAGACGACGGATTCGTGCCGCCGCACCCCCCCCCCACTCCCCCATGGGCATAATGAAGGTATCGGGGTCATAAGACCATGAGACCATGCAACCCTCTGCCACTGAGCAAACGTAAAGTGCCGATGATTTCAGTCGTAGTTGCCAGTGGCGTGGTGTTAACATTGGCACCTGCGTGGCTCGTCTGCTGCGGAGGCCCATCGTTAGGAGTGTTCGGTGTACTGTGCGTTCAGACACAGTTGCTCTCTGCCCAGCATTGAAGTCTGGTGTTAGTTCCTCCACTTCGCTGCCTGTCTTGTCGACCAATCTGCCCACCCTACGATGTCTGACATTTGTAATGAGGGGTGGCCACCCAACCCCATGACGTCTGAAAGTGTTGAAGACACTCAGCACAGCATTCCTCGACCATCGACCAGTCGTGCAATTTCCGAACTGCTCGTGCTGAGCCTCCGGGCCATCACAATCTGCCCTCGGTCACACTCAGATCTCACGGCTTTCCAATTCTACACACGAACAGCACGCTCACTGATGTTACAAGCACCGTAAATGTATCTGACTAGCAGTCATTCATTGCCAGATGACGCTGTGCCGCCTGGATAGGTTTGTATCGATAGTAAGTCGGTGGTCATAATGTCCTGGCTTATCAGTCTATTTCTTTCCATAAAGTAATCTTAAAAAAATCACGATCGCTAAGGAAAACTTTAATTATATTTTTGTAGACGGTTCTATATATACTTACAGGTTCACTTCAAATCGCTGGACAATGACTTTCCGTCTCAACTACTATGCCACTGCTTTTAATCCTAGCTATAGGTAAGTCTATTTTCTCAGTCAAAAGCCCTCTTCAGCTAACTTTTACCTCTACAACTTATTAGATGGTGGCCACCGAAAGGTAATACCATGCTTAAGTTAATACGCAATCACTCACCCTCGGAAACCACAACTGCAAAATAAAAAATTTGCCACATGTTTTCCATAACCCACAGAATGTCGACCTATCCTCTAGACTCCGCAAGAGTTTATTAGTAGGTCCCCAAAGTCCCTAATATGCAAGACATTCATTTAGGATTAAATATTTCAGCTAAGAGGTGGTATGGTAACAGATTGACAGTCTTCCGCCCCAGTATAAGCATTCACATTCTCCTCTCCTACGAGAACTTTCCTCCTTGGTGTCGCGGCCTGGCACGACTACCCATTACTATTATTTTCATTCTAACGATACGAAAATTTTATACATCAAAGTAAGGTATTGCGAGTGGTTAATTTCTCCTTAGTCCATAAAAGGCTGGTTTAACTGAATCCATCCTCTCCGCTGGTGGTAAGCCGACGAACTAGAGCCTGCCTCTCCACACGCAGAGTGGATACCCGTCCTGTAATGATTGTCATTTTGACAAGGAATTATTACAGACATAATATACATGTAAATGTTCTCCCAAAAGTTAAATCAGAACAATATAACTTATTGCTATGAAAGCCTATTCCCTGTAGTTTCAGATGCAGAAAATTATTTACATCACATTGCATGAATGTATATATTTTCTTTGTTGAAACTATCTTAAATATATTGTTTTTCTTTGCTCTTACAAACATCTCAGACAAAAATGTCATATAAATAATATTCGAAAACGATCTCTTCAGCCTAGTGGAAAGCACAGAAGACACTAGAAAGATATGCAAGGAAAATAAATTCTAACGTCTCTACCCTCCGATTAAAATATTAACGAAATATTGCAATTCATTGTCAAAGATCTCGATTACTTTTGCTTAATTTCGAAAAATGGGGAGGAAAATTTAGGGCTCGAGCCGGGTGGCAGAAATCCACGCTATTCCATTATGATATCATGACCGTTGTGGCTCTACAAAGCATTAGAAGACTAGGCTCTTTCTCCATGTTGCAGCCACACTCGCCATCTAAGGTCACCCAGGATACTGCAGAGTCTCGATTCATCGCGTTCAACACAATGAAACGCCACTCGCAGGCTGTTTGTATTATATTTTTAATTCTTCAGGTACATAATTTTATGTTGGGAAAAATGTTGTATACTTGTAGAATTATTCACGTAACATGTGGACCCGTAAGTCATACTTAGCCGGCCGTGCATCATCTTTCACCTTGAAACAGCAGCTCTTTTACCACGGCTAATGTGGGAACTGAGTGTTTCATGTCTTAACAGTTTCTCCTGTCCAGGCAATGGAAATACCTGTCAGTACACAAAATATATTGAGAAGATACTGGACTGCATCGCTTTCAATTCCAGTGGAATACTTGTTCCTAGGTTCATGACCTTGTTGTACCTCGGAACATGTTTTCACACTGGGAAAAAAATTTACTTGCTGGAGTAATTTTTGTAATTTCAGAAAAATGCATCAGTACGTAAAAAGAGAATACCTTGATTTAATGAGGGTTAGAAGAATATAAAATAAGCTTCTGTTACATGGATGGGTAGAGGAGAAAGTCTGAAAATTGCACCAGCATACAACACTCTCCGTTACTTTTGAAGAACATGTTGGAAAATTAAATAGTCACTGAAACTAGCAGGTTCACTTCATGTAAATCTATCACTAAAGCGAAGTCCGCCCCAGTAGCTGAGTGGTCAGCGTGTCGGATTGCCGACCTCTGGGCCCGGGTTCGATTCCCGGCTGGGTCGGAGATTTTCTCCGCTCAGGGACTGGGTGTTGTGTTGTGTTCATCATCAATTCATCCCCATCCGGCGTGCAGGTCGCCCAATGTGGCGCCGAATGTAATAAGACTTGCGATATGGCGGCCGGACCTGCCCCGCGAGGGGCCTCCCGGCCAATGACGCCAAACGCTCATCATCATCATCACTAAAGCGAAGAGTATTTAGTATACGTTCTACAATTATTACTCACAAAAAAAAGTCAGTAAATGTAAGAACAGAATTTCAGTTTAAATTCACAGTACTACCTCACAAATATTAGCTTCCTTTCTGCTATAATATATATCCACCTATCTGTCTGTCTGTCTATCTATCTGTAAATATATAAATTAAAGTTCTGTGCCGTACTTTGTGTCTAAGTTCGAGTTAATCTCAGGAACTACTGAACAGATTTTGTTCTGATTTTTACTAATAGAAGAGTTTGAATAACTCGCAAAGTTAGTGTGTACAATTTATAAATATTTCGTGAAAATTAGTTGAGCCATGATGAATTAAAGTCTTCAGTCGCTGTAAATACGATGTCATCGCCAACAAGCGGTACATCCACCGTAACTTTCGAGAGCAGCACAACTTGACTTAATCCGGGCTGGACTCGGAGGTCCAGTGATAAAATGCGTGAGTGGAAAGCGAGTTGTTCTTTGATCGATTCCCGGATGGACTGCATGCTTTTCGTTCTGCATTTTAGCTTATCATCCATTTCTGAATGATGTGGAGTTTCGCCAGCGACGAAAGATATTTTCGGGCGCCTTTCCCTCGTTACGGACACGGACGACGAAGTGAGGTCCGTTTTAAACACTTGCTCCACGCCGTTGAGCCACATGGGTTTAGTACTACCACAGTCTATACGTCTACACATATTCTGACGGAAAAAACGCGATATTAAGAAAGAGCTTTGAGATGTACACGAAAGTTGGTAAGCGTGTTCCTAAATCTAAAAGATGATGTCTATTCAAATTTCGCGCCAGGTACATAGAATTGCGCTAGTATGGCCACTATGAGGATGCACGTCAGGTTTCCTTTTAATAAACGCAGTAACGGTCGTAAGCGTTAGTTACCTTTGAGACTGGATGTGGTGAGTCGATGATAGTCAAGAGTTCCTTTAAGACGACAAAGACGCCTTTATCAACACCTCCACCGGCCGGAGTGGCCGTGCGGTTCTAGGCGCTACAGTCTGGAGTCGCGAGACCGCTACGGTTGCAGGTTCGAATCCTGCCTCGGACATGGATGTGTGTGATGTCCCTAGGTTAGTTAGGTTTAAGTAGTCCTAAGTTCTACGGGACTGATTACCTCAGAAGTTGAGTACCATAGTGCTCAAAGCCATTTTTTATCGACACCTCCTTGATTTTGAACGACATCGTGTAACAAGGCTACGAGAAACTGAATGTTCGTCCCACGATACTGCAGAAAGACTTGGTAGGAAAGAATCCACTGTACATGATTGGTGGCAGCGATGGTTACGAGAATGTACAGTCGCAAGGAGACAGGGTTCAGGACGGCTACGTGGCACTACCTTGGTGGAAGACAGTCGTATTCGGCATATGGTTATGGCACTTCGTACTGAATCTGCAGCTGCAGTCTGGGCAGAAGTTGGCCCCACAGGAACTCTATGAATAACGAATTGGTTACTTCAAGGCAGGAATTTTCTCTGCCTCGTGATGACTGGGTGTTGTATGATGTCCTTAGGTTAGTTAGGTTTACGTAGTTCTAAGTTCTAGGGGACTGATGACCGTAGCTGTTAAGTCCCATAGTTCTCAGAGCCATTTGGTTACTTCAAGGACAGTTCCGAGCCAAACGCTCTATAGCGTGCTTCCACTGACCGCAAACCGCTACTATTTGCGAGATCAATGGTGTCAAGCGAGAGCTCATTGGAGAGGAGGGAGGAGGTCTTTTGTGTTTTCTGATGAAAGCTGGTTCTACCTCGGTGCCAGTGATGGCCGTGTGTTGTTTATGAGTAAGTTCAGGATTTTCACCCAGCCTATTTGCGCGCAAGCCACACACGACCTACATCCGGAGTTGTGGTCTGGGGTATGATTTCGTTTGGCAGCAAGAGCACCCTCGTCGTTATCCCACGCACCCTGACTGCAAACATGTTCGTCAATGCGATGATTCAACCAGTTGTGCTGCCATTCATGAACCATATTCCAGGGGGTGTGCCGGCCGTTGTGGCCGAGCGGTTCTAGGCGCCTCAGTGCGGAACCGCGCTGCTGCTACGGTCCCCGGTTCGAATCCTGCGTCGGGCATGGATGTGTGTGATGTCCTTAGGTTACTTAGGTTTAAGTAGTTCTAAGTCTAGGTGACTGATGACCTCAGATGTTAACTCCCATAGTGCTTAGAGCCATTTGAACCATTTGAACCAGCGGGTGTTTTCCAGCAGGAAACGCTAGCCCAAATACCGCTCTTGTAACCTAAATGCTCTACGCAGTGTCGACATGTTGCCTCGGCCTGCTCGAACACCAGGTCTGTCTACGTATGGGACACTATCGGACGCTAACTCCAGCGTCATTCATTGTCATCCACAAACAGCATTAACCGCATTGACAGACCAGGTGGAACAGGCGTGGAACTACATCCCACAAACTGAGATCTGGTACTTGTACAACACATTGCATGCACGTTTGCATGATTTCATTCAACATTCTGGCGGTTACAATTGCAATGGCTTATCTCGCAGTTACATTAACTTGTGGTGTTGCAATGTTTACCACTTAATTTTGTTTCCTAGACAAATGTATTTCCGAAATTTCGTTTATCAACATTAATTACTTTTTAGTATTGTGCTTCTTTCTGCGTCAGTATATACTCTCATTCTATACATGGTTTACATTACAGTCCCTCACCGCCTTCTTTTGTGCCTGATCTCAGGAACTACGGTAGGGATTTTAATACTTGCATCGGTCCGCTTCGGAAGTCGGCCACTTCTTTAGAGGCACCAATGTTATCTGTTCCATATTTCATTGACGTCTGGAGTGACTTCTGGTGGTAACGATGGGAGCTCGGCTACCGCTCGGCCAAGTAATGGGCGGCTCTTAGCCAACACAGGACACAAAGCGTGCCGGCGGCCGCCCCTCTAACAAATGAGCGGACGCGCCTTTGACGCCCTGCTCCCATTGTTAGGCGGGTGGCGATAAGCCATACGTAAGTGATGACATTTACTTACCTAACGTTGTTCTACGAATTTCAATCATAACTCTACGCACTAGGCCGTAAAGAGAACTACGTGCGGAACCGAGCGGGTCGCTAGTTTTGCATAATATTAATTATAAACTATGTTACATAGTGAATATACGAATGATCGTCGGAATTCGGCAGCAAATATTACAGGTTCGGAAAAGTAAGACATAGGGACTGTGACTGCTTTCAGTTGCCGATTAGCAAAAGTTTTAAAGATATCTTCAAATACTGAGTCACGTGCTACCTTTCCGCAAACTGCTTTTTCTTTCTGAGTGCATTCTAATGCCATTTTATGTTTTTCTTGTGATGAAACATCTTTTTCTTGTGAAAATCAATACGGTACTGAAATCCGGTTTCCATTTTGTTCTCTAAAATAATTGATTATGAAGGTATATCAGTACTGTTGTGATTGGAAACTGGAACGTGCAGAGCAATAAAAGTGAGTCATTCATTTCCAAAAACGTTTGCCTCATTATACATTGAAACAGAAGTGTTTTCTCTTAGGAGAAAACTTGGTTCAATTGTGTTTATAATACATGGTTCAACAGCTATAAGTTCAGATATTTTTATACGTGTTACCTTGTAAGTAGGCTGTTTAGGTTTTTTTATTGGTAACGCCACCTCAGTATGAAAATCACCGGCCGTGCCGTATGCAGTCTGTGGCTGCTTTGCATTGTTGTAATACTCAACCATTGTAGTGTTAGGCAGCTGGCTGTGAACAGCGCGTAGCGCTGGGCAGTTGGAGGTGAGCCGCCAGCAGTGGTGGATGTGGGGAGAGAGATGGCGGAGTTTTGTAATTTGTCGTGATATCAAGGTAAATACATTGTTTGTTCTCTATTAATATCTTTCATTTGCTAACTATCCCTATCAGTAGTTAGTGCCTTCCATAGTTTGAATCTTTTATTTAGCTGGCAGTAGTGGCGCTTGCTGTATTGCAGTAGTGGGAGTAACCAAGATTTTTGTGAGGTAAGTGATTTCTGAAAAGTACAGGTTAATGTTAGTCAGGGCCATTCTCTTGTAGAGATTATTTAAAGTTAGATTGCGTTGCGCTAAAAAAAAATATTGTGCGTCAGTTTAAGCACAGTCGTGTAAAATTATGCAAAGGGGACGTTTCAACCTTAATATGTGCATAGATCAGTATGTTGGCTGTTTTTCTCTGCAAACAGTCGTCCCACAGACTTTGCGACCTGATGTTTTCTACATGGTCCACTAAGTCTGCTACGCCTATCAGTATAGACTTACATTTTATTGCATCCACGTGTCCAAAATTCAACACCTGATCCGCTGCCCAGGTGAAAATAAGCGCTAATGGCTTGCTCTTGCTAAAAATATATTTTGTGGTACTAACCAACCTAAATCATATGGCCTACAAAGACTGTAATTGTTAGTCCTCCCCTATGCACCATAAACCGTGCCGTTGTTGGGGAGGCATGGGTGCCTCACCGGTACAGATGACCGTAACGTAGGTGCAACCACAACGTAGAGGTATCTTTTGAGAAGCCAGATAAACGTGTGGTTCATGAAGAGGAGCAGCAGCCTTTCCTGTAGTTGTAGGAACAACAGTCTGGATGATTGACTGATCTGGCCTCGTAACATTAACCAAAACGGCCTTGCAGTGCTGGTACGGTGAACGGCAGAAAGCAAGGGGAAACTACAACCGTAATTTATCCGAAGGCATGCAAATTTACTGTACGGTTAAATGATGATTTCGTCCTCTTGCGTAAAATATTCCGGAGGTAAAATAGTCTCCCATTCGCATCTTCCGGCAGGGATTACTCAGGAGGATGTTGTTATCAGGAGAATGAAAACTGACGTTCTACGGATCGGAGCGTGGAATATCAGATCCCTTAAGCAGGCAGGTATGTTAGAAAAGAGAAATGGATAGGTTAAAGTCATATACAGTGGGAATTAGCAAAGTTCAGTCGCAGAAAAAGCAGGATTTCTGCACAGGTGAATACAGGGTTGTAAATACAAAATCAAATAAGGGTAAAGTAGGCGTAGGTTTAATAATGAAGAAAACAAATAGGAGCGCGAATAAGCTGCTACGAATAGCATAGTGAACGCATGATTGTAGCCAAGATAGACACGAAACCCACGCATACCACAGTAGTACAAGTTTATATGCCAACTAGCTCTGTGGGTGACGAAGATATTTAAGAAATGTATGATGCGATAAAAGAAATTATTCAGATAGTTAAAGGCGACGAAAATTTAATAGTTATGGGGGATTGGAATTCGACAAGAGGAAAAAGAAAAGAAGGAAAAGTAGTAGATGAATATGGAATGGGGGTAAGGAATGAAAGAGGAAATTGCCTGGTATAATTTTGCACAGGGCATAACTTAATCATAGCTAACACTTTAACACTTGGTTTAAGAATCATGATAGAAGGTTGTATACATGGAAGAACCCTGGAGATACTAAAAGGTATCAGATAGATTATATAATGGTAAGACAGAGATTTAGGAACCAGGTTTTAAATTGTAAGACATTTCCAGGGGCAGATGTGGACTCTGACCACAATCTATTGGTTATGACCTGTAGATTAAAACTGAAGAAACTGCAAAAAGGTGGGAATTTAAGGAGATGGGACCTGGATAAACTGAAAGAACCAGAGGTTGTACAGTGTTTCAGGGAGAGCATAAGGGAACAATTGACAGGAATGGGGGAAAGAAATACAGTAGAAGAAGAATGGGTAGCTTTGAGGGATGAAGTAGTGAAGGCAGCAGAGGATCAAGTAGGTAAAAAGACGAGGGCTAGTAGAAATCCTTGGGTAACAGAAGAAATATTGAATTTAATTGATGAAAGGAGAAAATATAAAAATGCAGTAAATGAAGCAGGCAAAAAGGAATACAAACGTCTCAAAAATGAGATCGACAGGAAGTGCAAAATGGCTAAGCAGGGATGGCTAGAGGACAAATGTAAGGATGTAGAGGCTTATCTTACTAGGGGTAAGATAGATACTGCCTACAGGAAAATTAAAGAGACCTTTGGAGATAAGAGAACCACTTGTATGAACATCAAGAGCTCAGATGGAAACCCAGTTCTAAGCAAAGAAGGGAAAGCAGAAAGGTGGAAGGAGTATATAGAGGGTCTATACAAGGGCGATGTACTTGAGGACAATATTATGGAAATGGAAGAGGATGTAGATGAAGATGAAATGGGAGATACGATACTGCGTGAAGAGTTTGACAGAGCACTGAAAGACCTGAGTCGAAACAAGGCCCCCGGAGTAGACAACATTCCATTGGAACTACTGACGGCCTTGGGAGAGCCAGTCCTGACAAAACTCTACCATCTGGTGAGCAAGATGTATGAAACAGGCGAAATACCCTCAGACTTCAAGAAGAATATAATAATTCCAATCCCAAAGAAAGCAGGTGTTGACAGATGTGAGAATTACCGAACAATCAGTTTAATAAGCCACAGCTGCAAAATACTAACACGAATTCTTTACAGACGAATGGAAAAACTAGTAGAAGCCGACCTCGGGGAAGATCAGTTTGGATTCCGTAGAAATACTGGGACACGTGAGGCAATACTGACCTTACGACTTATCTTAGAAGAAAGATTAAGGAAAGGCAAACCTACGTTTCTAGCATTTGTAGACTTAGAGAAAGCTTTTGACAATGTTGACTGGAATACTCTCTTTCAAATTCTAAAGGTGGCAGGGGTAAAATACAGGGAGCGAAAGGCTATTTACAAATTGTACAGAAACCAGATGGCAGTTATAAGAGTCGAGGGACATGAAAGGGAAGCAGTGGTTGGGAAGGGAGTAAGACAGGGTTGTAGCCTCTCCCCGATGTTATTCAATCTGTATATTGAGCAAGCAGTAAAGGAAACAAAAGAAAAATTCGGAGTAGGTATTAAAATCCATGGAGAAGAAATAAAAACTTTGAGGTTCGCCGATGACATTGTAATTCTGTCAGAGACAGCAAAGGACTTGGAAGAGCAGTTGAATGGAATGGATGGTGTCTTGAAGGGAGGATATAAGATGAACATCAACAAAAGCAAAACGAGGATAATGGAATGTAGTCGAATTAAGTCGGGTGATGTTGAGGGTATTAGATTAGGAAATGAGACACTTAAAGTAGTAAAGGAGTTTTGCTATTTGGGGAGCAAAATAACTGATGATGGTCGAAGTAGAGAGGATATAAAATGTAGACTGGCAATGGGAAGGAAAGCGTTTCTGAACAAGAGAAATTTGTTAACATCGAGTATAGATTTAAGTGTCAGGAAGTCTTTTCTGAAAGTATTTGTATGGAGTGTAGCCATGTATGGAAGTGAAACATGGACGATAAATAGTTTGGACAAGAAGAGAATAGAAGCTTTCGAAATGTGGTGCTACAGAAGAATGCTGAAGATTAGATGGGTAGATCACATAACTAATGAGGAGGTACTGAACAGGATTGGGGAGAAGAGGAGTTTGTGGCACAACTTGACCAGAAGAAGGGATCGGTTGGTAGGACATGTTCTGAGGCATCAAGGGATCACCAATTTAGTATTGGAGGGCAGCGTGGAGGGTAAAAATCGTAGGGGGAGACCAAGAGATGCATACACTAAGCAGATTCAGAAGGATGTAGGTTGCAGTAGGTACTGGGAGATGAAGAAGCTTGCACAGGATAGAGTAGCATGGAGAGCTGCATCAAACCAGTCTCAGGACTGAAGACCACAACAACAGCTAACACTTGGTTTGAGAATCATGAAAGAAGGTTGTATACGTGGTAGAGGCCTGGAGACACTGGAAGGTTTCAGCTAGATTATATAACGGTAAGACAGAGATTTAGGATCAAGGTTTTAAATTTTAAGACATTTCCAGGAGCAGATGTGGACTCTGACCAAAATCTATTGGTTATGATCTATAGATTAAAACTGAAGAAACTGCAAAAAGGCGGGAATTTAAGGGGTTGTGACCTGAATAAACTGATAGAACCAGGGGTTGCAGAGAGTTTCAGAGAGAGCATTAGAGAACGATTGCCAAGTACAGGGGAAAGAAATACAGTAGAAGAAGAATGTGTAGATTTGAGAGAAGAAATGGTGAAGGCAACAGAGGATCAAGTAGGTAACAAGACAAGGGCTAGTAGAAGTCCGTGGGTAACGGAAGAGATACTTTGCATTTAAGTGATGAAAGGAGAAAATATAAAAATGCAGTAAATGAAGCAGGTGGGAAGGAATACAAACGACTCAAAAATGAGATCGACAGGAAGCGCAAAATAACTAAGCGGTTATGGCTGGAGGACAGACGCAAGGATAAAGAGGCATATATCACTAGGGGTAAGATAGATCTGCTTACAGGAAAATTAAGGAAACCTTTGGAAGAAAAAGGATCACTTGTATCAATATCAAGATCTCAGAAGGAAAACTAGTCCTACGCAAGGAAGGGAAAGCAGTAAGGTGGAAGGAGCGTATGGAGGGTCTGCACAAGGGCAATGTACTTGAGGCAGTGTTATGGAAATGGAAGAGGAAGTAGATTAAGATGAAATGGGAGATATGATACTGCTTGAAGAATTAACAGACCACTGAAAGACCTAAGTCGAAACAAGGCCCCGGTAGTAGACAACATTCCGTTAGAACTACTGTTAGCCATGGGAGAGCCGACCAATGACAAAAATGTACAATCTGGTGAGCAAGATGTTTGAGACAGGCGAAATACTGTCATAGTTCAAGAAGAATATAATTATTCCAATCCCAAAGAAAGCAGGTGCCGACATGTGTGAAAATTACGCAGTTACCAGGGTAATAAGTCACAGTTACAAAATATGAAAACGAATTCTTTACCGAAGAATGGAAAACTGGTGGAAGCCGACCTCGGGGAAGATCAGTTTGGATTCCATAGAAATGTTGCAACACGCGAGGCCATACTGACCGTACGACTTATCTTAGAAGATAGATTAAGAAATGGCAAACCTACGCTTCTACCATTTTTAGACTTAGAGAAAGTTTTTGACTGGAATACTCTTTCAAATTCTGAAGGTAGCAGCGGTAAAATACAGGGATCGAAAGGCTATTTATAATTCAAACGCCAGATGACAGTGGTAAGAGTCGAGGGGCATGAAAGGAAAGCAGTGGTTGAGAAAGGAGCGAGACAGGGTTGTTGCACATCGCGTATGTTATTCAACCTGTATGTTGACCAAGCGGTAAAGGAAACAAAAGAAAAACTTGAAGCAGGCATTAAAATCCATGCAGAAGAAATGAAAACTTTTAGTTTTTCCGATGACCTTGTAATTCTTTCAGAGATAGCTAAGGACTTAGAAGATCAGTTGAATGGAATGGACAGTGTCCTGAAAGAAGGATATAAGATGAACATCAACGAAAGCAAAAGGAGGGTAATGGAAGGTAGTCGAATTACATCAGGTGATGCAGAGGGAATTACATTAGGAAGTGAGACACCTAAAGTAGTAAATGAGTTTTGTTATTTGGGAACCAAAATAACTGATGATCTTTTAAGTACAGAGGATATAAAATGTAGACTGGCTATGGCAAGGAACGCGTTTTTGAACAGGAGAAACTGAGTATAGATTTAATTGTCGGGAAGTCTTTTCTGAAAGTATTTCTATGGGGTGTAGCCATGCATGGAAGTGAAACATGGACGATAAATAGTTTACACATGAAGAAAACAGAAGCTTTCGAAATGTGGAGCTATAGAAGAATGCTGAAGATTAGATGGGTAGACTGGAACGGTGGTCTGATCATTTAATATCAAAGACTACGATCAAGGTGTGGACGGGGCTAATGAATTGACATATCAGACGTTATTTAACATATAAATAATTTATTCATAACATACAATACATAACATCAACTACGTAAATCCTGCTTCAATGCTTACAATTGCCCAAAATGGGAAGGCCACCACTTTCGAATTGGAAAGGCTTTAATTTAAGAAATTAAAACGCCTAATATAATTTTTTAAAAATAATAATACAACACATAAGTAAGCGCTAAGTGAACGCACTCTTAAATCTTTAATTATTGATCAGAAAGCGTGGGTTTACCACATTTAAATTCTCATTGCAATATAAAACATAAATACATGAATTCACAACACAGCATGGCTTCAAATTTTTACCTGGACAACCTATGGTCCTAAAACTTTCGTAATACATTCCAGCCAATCACATTAATAACTTATAAACACGGTTGGTAAAATACAACCGTTTTCACTATAATGAATTTTAATAATCCACAAGCACTCGAACATCCGAAGTTCGATACGGAGCATGTAAGCCACTTTATATAATCTTTCGGACCAAAATAGGCACGAGGGCCACCATAACAAAATGGGGCTAGTTGCTTTTAGGATAGGTGCTCCCATTAGCTGAATCACTGAGCAGATATTTACTTAAGCGACAGGTAAGATAGTTAATGCAAATAGAAGGTATTTCTAAAGTTTTTTTCTCCCTTTTATATTAAGGTGGAAATTACACTTTGAGGAGACGCAAAAGAAATCTAGCGGGCACGCCTTCACGAGGACGCCATGCCACTACACACGTACTAAACTAGCCGCGTGTCCGCTGTTCAAGCCAAACATTAATAACAGAGTTCCATATTCCTGACACTCAAATAGTCGGGATCTAAACAAAACCCAAAAATACCAAGAGCGCAAGATCCAGCATAGCTTCAGAACAGATCTTACTTCATGCGGTTGCCTTCACAAATACAGATATCGAAATGAAAACAAGAACGTGTAACAACATTCCCTAATCAGCACAATGTTCTTCGTTGGGTCCCGGTAGCGCTAGACAACGCTGACATGCCAATGTTAACAAACCTCTAAGGCAATACCCTCCAACTGACAAGCCGAAGCCAATGTGACCCCTTATCAGCTCCATGACAGGACTCGAACCCCCAACTACTGTCAGTGCAACTCACTTAGAATAAATACAGCGCAAATAGTATGGCGGACACCTATACCCAGGGATTAACAGAACACTAGACTGAACCAGAATTAACCTTAATAACAGAGCACTAGATCTTGGGAGACAAGGAACTAACTCCCGACCAGAAATTCTGCAACCACAGGGCGGGAGGATGAACTACCAAAACATTGAATTGCAAACGTACACAAATAACTACCAAAATACACCACTACACCGGTTAGCAACGATGCGTGGAGGAATCTGCACTGTCAGAATTGCACCAGTGAACGGAACAGAGGATTGCCACGGCGGTGGCCACAAGGCGGGAAAGACGACTGGATGAACTCAATCCCAAAGGACGATCAACTTGAAACATTCACACTTAACTTCTTTTCTCCTTTGCCTCGGCGCAGTTCGTCGTTTGTCCGGGACTGCTGTGCACAATTCTGAGCCGTCCCTAGTCGTCCCGACAGACCCCGACCCAGCCGAACTGCTCCCGGACTCAAACCCGCGCCGAACGGCGGCTCGACCGCCCCATGATGGTTACTGTTTGTTTGCCTTCGTCGACGCAGGCGATGATTAGACTGCCATCCGCCTCCTGCGCACAACCAGTGAAGAGCGGATAGAGGGGCCTCAACCAGGCCGACGTTCCTCCACGTGTAGAAGTGCGGGTTCGATAACACCCGTACGCGGAAGGCAGGATGTCGACGTCACCAGAGCAGACACGAAGACCACTGCGCGACAACCTCCTCCAGCGTGACCGCGCTCGCCTATAAATAGTACAGGCCAAAGAGTCTGCTGCAGTAAACACGTGAGTCGGTCATGTTACCAACCTACGGTTTCTAAGTACACCAAATACATAACTCGCAATCGATAGTGGGTACACTACGGGCGGGAGTTCAAACGAAAGAGCTTCATAAAAGACCAACCTCGAAAAACCGTGGAAAAATGAAACAGAAGCTAAGCAATAAAAGACGGCAACGAGATGCTAGAGCCCGATCGCATCCAAACACTGACGATTACCAAAAATAATGGCTCCACACGACGCTCAGGAAACGAGCCGTGGAAAGATGGAAGTACACGGGTCATAGACCACGTAACTAATGAGAAGTTACTGAATAGAATTGGGGAGAAGAGGAATTTGTGGCACAACCTGACTAAAAGTCGGGATGGGTTGGTAGGACAAGTTCTTAGGTATCAGGGATCGCCAATTTAGTATTGGAGGGAAGCGTGGAGGGTAAAGATCGTAGAGAGAGACCAAGAATGAATACACTAAGCAGATTCAGAAGAATGTAGGTTGCAGTAGTTACTCGTACTTGCACAGGATAGAGTAGTATGGAAAGCTGCATCAAACCAGTCTCTGGACTGAAGACTACTACAACAAACAACAATTGTTAGTCTGCAAATGACGTAAATACTAATGTAACGTTGTTCAGTACACCGTCCTCATTTGCCAAAAGAAATATATGCACTTACACTCCTTATACTCTGAATAATCTTCACGAAGTATCCTTAATACTATCCTCATATATTTCCGTTGTGTAATGCATGGAACTGCACAAAATAAGCTGGAATTGCCTATAGACTCAACGAGATCAGTAGCAACAAAGTTTCCATCCTCGTTCAGAAGAATGCTCTTACAACTTATATAGGTAGGTATTTGTAAGTCATTCACAAGTTACTGAATAAACTGACTATGCATGCCAGTCTGGTATTTGTTACGTTTCGCAAAACAAGCAAATAGTTGTTAGTCGCGAAGAGGAAGAGGTATTTTGAAGTGCAGAAAATTGGAACATTTACAAGTACCGCTTTAAGCAGACCGATGTGAAACACAGAGATCATTGCCATCTTACAGAGTTTGTGGACTGTCCATGACAAATGTAATCTCGATTAGAGGTCTTATTTTATATTGTCTGTTGTGTTTCATAATCTGACGAACTGAGATACACATTTTATACTTCTCAACCAAATGGTTCAAATTTCTCTAAGCACTATGGGACTTAACATCTGAGGTCATCAGTCCCTTAGAACTTAGAACTACTTAAATCTAATTAACCTAAGGACATCACACACATTCATGCTCGAAGCAGGATTCGAACACGAAGTGGCCGCGCGGTTCTGGCGCTGCATTCTGGAGCCGCGAGACTGCTACGGTCGCAGGTTCGAATCCTGCCTCGGGCATGGATGTGTGTGATGTCCTTAGGTTAGTTAGGTTTAACTAGTTCTAAGTTCTAGGGGACTAATGACCTCAGCAGTTGAGTCCCATAGTGCTCAGAGCCATTTTGATTCGAACCTGCGACCGTAGCAACAGCGCGGTTTCGGACTGAAGCGCCTAGAGCCGCTCGGCCGCAGCGGCCGGTACGTCTGAACTAATGTGAACAAGTGAAAGAAGTGAGTAACATAAACCCAGGCCCTGTTACTGTGACTACGACCAGCATCGGAAAAATATAAAACATTCACCATACTAGTTATAGTGGACTAACGTACCGACGTAACATCTCGATTTATAGACTCCTTCAACTTTCTGACACCCTCACATGTAAAACACGACGAGTTGAAAAAACAAGGGAGAATTCCTTCGGCAGCAAGCAGTTTAGTTTGACCAACCAGAAATGCATGTTTCCTTACAAGGATGTGACTGACAAATCCATTGCGATGGAAGAAGAGGTGCCATCAATTTATGTGTTCAAGTCCATGCACAGCATTTAGTTTATGTGGAATCAAGACAGTAGAATATTACTCTCACCCACATTTGAAAACTAATGTTTCGATTTTGGCCACTAAGTTTTCAAATTTTTCTCACACACTGGTTTTAAGCATACGAAAAACTTATCAGAAGATTCTGATACAGCTTACATTTAAGAAACAGATTTCAAACATCCTTAACGTCCATGTTGTTCAGCCTGCAGTTGCTGGTCCAAAAACTGAAGTCTTTCTTTGGTGTTTTGCAGCCCTTCAGACAGACGACGACAATCGCTACTCTAAATTTCGCCCCAATTAGATATTATTCAGATAAGGCTGCAGCTGGGTTTATTTCTTGTTCCCAGCAAATTTCGCCCCAATTAGATATTATTCAGATAAGGCTGCAGCTGGGTTTATTTCTTGTTCCCAGCTGCTTCAATTTATGTAGCATTGGACGTGAAAAAAAAAATCTCTGAATTAAAGTGACTAATCAGTGCGAAAGATATAAGAATGTTATCAGTAATGTGTCAAACTTATAAATTCTGTCTGAATGAAACACTGAATGCCTTACATGACATATTCCAACATCGATACTTTGCTTTGGGTTGCTACCTCGCTTTATTGCCTATCTTACCACTTACACAGGGACTCAGTATTTTCAGAATCATCAGATATGTCATACTTCGCTGACTCGACAGTTCGCAAGTGTGCTTTCTCAACACACAAGCCATCATGAGTTGTAGCTTGTTTCAATATGCAAAACATTTATTCAATGTGTTCAGGCCTGCAGATGGCTGCTTGCCTCGGCAAAGGAATCGGCATGTGCGTCATATTATTACAAGCCGAAAATTACATGAACTGATAAGCAGTGTGAGCCTCTTCACAAAATTTAATGATTTATGGGAACGTCAAACATTATTGCGTCAGTTACCAGTTATACCTTCAACCAATACCCATATCAAATTAGTATAATAAATAATTCAGTTTATTAAAACGTCCCATAGATCGTACAGATACTTTCGAACATGACACCAATTCACGTAAAATTCATACTGTGTGACTGCTTTTGATCATGACGTAAAATTCAGCTCGATAAGATGCATTTGAACATGGCACAAAATACAGATCTTTCAGATAATTCTGAACGCAACGTAAAATTCGTACTGTCTGGATATTTTTGAACATGATGCTAATTACGCACATTCAGACCAATGAGATAGTTTTGAAGATGGCGCAAAATAGAGAGCGTTCAGATACGTTGGAACATGTTTCGGATTAATAAAAAATTCATATCATTCTGATATTATTGAACATGGCAGGCTGAGTTAGTGCTTGCGAGCTCTTCTGCAGCGACAGTCTCTGCATGGCTCATGGAAAGCATTACCTGATCTGTGAATGTCTGTCGGCTTCATGTTTGAAGCTACCGGAATGTACCTTGGGCATTGTTTCACATAAGACATGCTGTCAATATCCTTAGATGTAAAAACAAATCTCAAAAATATCTCACAACATCCATTCACCCCTGATATATAAACATTTACAGGAACAAGCCAAATTGTATTTCTTGTGACGGTAGGCCGTGTGGTAATGATCTGATCCCCGTTTTAAGGGAACTTGAATTAAACATCTACATTTTACATACATCTGCACTAATTAATACAATACTTCATACTGAATCAGTATTAGCTCTTAAGAATGTATTCACAGTCATCTTGCAAAAGAATTATTTAGAAATCCATGTTATTGGAAACATTTTAGATTTTTACCATCTCATACATTAATTTGCGTCAGGTTTTGGTATTAATTATGAGACTCCCTGATTATATGTAAGAAGTAATCGCTGTTTCCAAAACGTAGATACCCAAAATAGCATACCTCAGAGGACATCAGGAAACTAGGAATATCTTCTGATTGTGTCTGAAGCAACGAGAATGAGAAACACTACCTTAACGTGCTGCAACTGTAAGTGCATGCTGGAAAGTAATGCCTCCCAATTTTTTGTTCTGGTCTCAATATCGGTTGAGTATTGTGTGTTATGCGTACTACTTTGTCGACTTTCACGCTTTGCTGACGCAAGCTGCAACTCTCTGCCGATAGAGTGCTCTGAATCGTAATTTGTAATATAGCGGTGCGTAACGTAATTATTTTGGGTCGTGAGAAACAGTGTTCTGCAAATGAATATCTAACGGCAGAGACTGGTCGTCTGTCAACAATTTAATTGGCGTTTTGAGGATGAGGGAAAGAATTCCTTAATAACACTGTGACAGGTGCTAAAGGCTACGTCCATCATTTTGATCCGGAAAACAAAACAGCATCAATGGAGTTCTGTCACAAAGGATCACAAATGTCGAAAAAGTTCAAGAACGCGCCAGCAGCAGGCAAAACTATACTCACAGTGACCTGAGATGTTCAAGGAGTGGCGCATTTGGAATTGATGCCTAAGCACCTCCATAAAATCTGCCAGGTACAGCAAGACCCCAGGAAACAGAAAGCACCATTTCCAAAAGTTCACCCACATACGGAGCACCCTCTCCTTCTGCATGCAATGCTGAAACACAGACGAGTGGTGCGACATCCGCAACACCCTGAAACCTTGGGTTCACTGTCATTGATCATCGTCGATACAGTCCCAACTTGGACCAACCGCCGGCCGTGCGGTTCTAGGTGCTAAAGTCTGGAACCGAGCGACCGCTATGGTCGCAGTTTCGAATCTTGCCCCGGGCATGGATGTGTGTGATGTCCTTAGGTTAGTTAGGTTTAATTAGTTCTAAGTTCTAGGCGACTGATGACCTCAGAAGTTAAGTCGCATAGTGCTCAAAGCCGTTTGAACCATTTTTTGCACCAACCCGATATTCACCTGCTTTTCAAAACTTAAACAACGCATTCAAGTATTTCATTATGATAGTGATGAACTTGTGCAGGCAGAGGTGAGGTTGTAGCTCTGTCAACGAAGTCAGACATTCTACGGTAATGGTATCAATAAACTTGTCTCTCGATTAGAGATGTGTTCATCGCCAGGATGACTATGCTGAGAGGTAAGTACGTAGACACACATAACGAGGATGCAGAATGTTAATAACACCTGTTATTTTAATCTTTAAAAGCTTTCACGTAAAAAATTCGGATACGTTAGTTTTCAGTATTCACTCATACTATCTAACAGTAACGTCGGCAGCTTGGTAACACTTTTTGCAGATGAAGCTATTATATATATAGGAAGCCAAAGAGGCCAGAAGATTGTGATGAAACAGTGTTTGGGGTGAATTTGATACAGTTTCACTGTAACACCAGAAAGCTCTTCCGTTCTCACAGTTACCTTCTTTGGCAAAGATTACGACATTTCCCTTTGCTAAAGATGGTCTTGCAGAAGCGCAAAAGAAAGTTAGTCCAGGAATTCTCTTCTTCTCAGTAATCATTCCGCATATTTGTCGAAAATATTAGCGGCATCTAATTCTCTCCTCTTCTGCATGAAGGAATAACCCAAGAGCAAAAAAATGGTTCAAATGGCTCTGAGCACTATGGGACATAACTTCTGAGGTCATCAGTCCCCTAGAACTTCTTAAACCTAACCTAAGGACATCACACACATCCATCCCCGAGGCAGGATTCGAACCTGCGACCGTAGCGGTCGTGCGGTTCCAGACTGTAGCGCCTACAACCGCTCGGCCGACCCGGCCGTCTAACCTAAGAGCAACTAACAATAAGCTGACACCAGTGCAAGCGGCTGGTTCGTGATAGTCTAGAACTGTCTCCTAATCTAACAAGTGCTTTTGTTAAAATACTACGTACATCGTACCAAACGACTCGTATTAACGTCACTCAAATGTACTGAGAAGACAGATTCTTAGAAGCAATTGTCAGACATTGTATTAATGTGAAAATATTCTCCATGTTCTCACGGACCACCTGCGTGTACTTACGTATTAAATTGTGGACGAAAAGGTAATATGCAGAGACAGTGCTACCAGCCAAGATGGAGTGATGGGATTAATAGAGGTTGCCATCGATTTAATGAGAATGATAGTAGGGGAAGTGTCGGTCGCCGATAAGGATAGAGGATGGTAATACAGGTTGTCCATGGCGAAGGAAGGTTTCATCAAACATAGGAGGGGGCCCCATGGACACCGACATGATTTCCAAGTAAAAATAAATGTAGTTAGAACGAATGCAGAGGCGGAATGTGCCATACTGGGTGTGATAGACCATAGAAAATATAAGGCTTTGCTGGACACAGGGGCACATGTGACAGTGGCCTCAAGACAGGTAATGCGAAGGAGGCGTTGCTAACCTCCACGTTAAAATTTGTGTGGAGTAGGGGATGGTGCCATACGACCATTGGGCTCAGCAGTGATGAGTTTTTTGTTCGAAGCAACCAGGTTTAAACAATGTGCAAGAGTGGTGTCTCATGTAAATGAGGACAACAGTATAATCCCAGGGTTAGATTTCTGCATGAACGTCATGCCATAACTGACCTTCGATGATTTATAGTAGGAATTAGTGATAAGACATTCGGACAATGGGAAACAGTTGTCAATGTCGATCTGCCGCGATAAATATCTGATGTACAAAACAATCCAGTTAAACAGCGAGATTTGACGCTAGGATTTGATTTGCATGGTTCTGTGTCAGGACGCACTGGGAAGTTTCTACCAGTGTGGAGCCTGAATAACCAGTTGATATGATATGTGTAATAGAACCGCTGGAGGTTAGTGAAATATTGGATGCAGTGTGTTGCTTGGTGGAACGTAGTATTGTACGCGTACAAGAGGGGAACAGAGGCAAAGAGTCTCCACCAGTTTGGATAACTTTGGCTTCAAAGAGGTTAAGATTTTAAAGGGGACGTTATTTGCTAGACTGGAGATTCCGGATGAGAAGGATTGTCACACAGGCGGTGTAGGTAGTAATCAGGCCCAGGATGCTGCTTGCAGAGACTGTCCTGACAAATTGAAGCATTTGAGGGCAACGGGTAGGATGCAGAAGGAGTACCTGTTGCTAGAATTTCATGACTTTTTTTCCGCAAGGGCCATTTCCTGCTTCACGAGTAACACAACGCAAGATTACGATAGGAAATTGAGCACCGGTTTGTTGGAATCCCACGACCGCTGCAGTCAGCTTTGGAGGAATTTATGAACCAACAGTTGGCTAATGGAATTGCAAAAGAGTCTACTAGTTCATGGGGAGCATGAGTTGTCATCGTGCGAAAAAGGTCTGTGCGTAGCTCAAAGAAATATCGGGTTTTTCGCGATTACCGCCTTTTGAATAGTGAGACTATGACAGTTGCCTACCTAAATCCAAGCTTGGAGTTAAGGAAATGATACCACCAGTTGGAATTTTCTGCTGAAGATACGCGGAAAATGGCGTGTTCAGCACCTTGGGGCAACTATCAATTATAGGACATGCCCTTTGGGACGAAGAATGTATCGGCAACATTCCAACAGTTGCTGGACAGAGTGCTGAAGGGATTGAAACCGCGTCAGTGACTCGTATATCTCATAATGTGATCTTCTTTTCTGGGTGATATCATCTTCTTTTCCAGGGATATACAAGGGCGTAGATAATGTCTGAAGGAAGTTTACATGTAACCCATTCGACACTCAGCATGGAAAAATGTCCCTTTGCGCTGGAAGATGTTAACAATTGGGGCCATAAGGTTAGTACTGATGGTGCGAGGACTGATTCGAGGATTATAGAAGCGGTGCAAGAGTTTCCAGTACCACAAACAACAATGGAGCTATAATCTTTCTCTGTACCACAAATTATTATAGAAAATTCATGACTGGGTTTTCGTATATTGCCAAACCTCATACGCAGTTGATAAAGAAGGAAGTGAAGTTAATGTGGTCTTAAGAAGGCCAGGTAGAATTTGTCGAGTTGAAGAGAAAGTTAACGTCGAGTCCACTGTTGGTGTTTCCAGGCTTTTTAGACGGATCACATATCAACATGTGGTTTGTCGAATCATGCTCTGGGGTGAGTTTTCAGCCAGAGAGTCGACAGGCAAAAACATTATGTTGCCTATGCATCAAGACTGTTGAACACTGTGGAGCAGCATTATTCTTCAACAGAAAAGGAAATGCTCAGCATGATGTACAGTCATGTACGTTTGGTGTTACCTGTACAGAAATTCAAGGTAGTGACAGCACGTACTGCTTCGAAGAGCTTACTTTGAAGGTCCATTCAATAGATTGACTAGAAGAGCTTTGATATTCAGTGAATTTGAGTATGGATTATCTACAAGCCGGGAAATAAATGTGGAAATGCAGAAGGGCTAACAGGAAAAATTACTGTAATACAGACACTAGATCACGACCTTGATGATGGCAAGCAGCACAGAGCGCCAACGAGGAGTGTAAACAGTATGGCAAGGAACAGTGGTTTAGCATGCACGATGGATTATTACATATCGGAATGAAATTGGAACCATAAGTGGCGATGGCAGCCCAGCTGAAGCTAGAATTGTTACATAACAACCATGACCATGTTTTATGGGGCCTTGGGGGTTGCTGGGCAACGTATCGGAGACTGGCAGAAAAGTATTTGGGGAAGGAAAGGAAAGATTATGTGCATCGATATGCCAGGAACTGTGTGGCTTGTGCACAGCGAGTGGATTTGAGTTGGAAGTAAGTAGTGTTACCGAGTCTTCCAGAAGCAAGGGAACCGTTCAGTTTCATTGGGATAAACATGTTAGGCCCATCAACCGAACATCAGTAGGTAATAGTTTTTTGCTGACCATAAAGAACCAGTTTTCTCCTTACATCGAGATGGTGCCTATGGTAGACCAACAGGATGCCACGGTTGCACAAGCGTTGGTGAGTAGGCGTATATTGAAGTTCAGCGTGTCACGGACGATAATTGTAGACCAGGGTCGAACTACCTGTCAGACGTGATAAAAGAGTTGTGTTGGTTACTAAAGGTGAAAAAATTGAACACCGTTCCACTTCACCTGTAAGCTAACGGAAGAATGGGACTATTTCATCGAACAAGTAGGAAGATGCTTCGATTACGTAAACTCACACCATTTGAATAGGGTGTGTAAAACTAATAATTACACACTATTACAGAGTTGTCACCCATCGAGATGGGTTACAGGAAGAAACCGTCACCGTTCAATATGATTAACCAGAACGGTGGCAGGAAAGAAGAGGCAATATGGGGGATTGATAGAAAGATAACGGAAGTATGGAGAAAGGACCAACGAGTCAGTACTAAGGCGTTGGAGAAGCAGGAATAGGCGGTGAAACGAGTAGCGACACTACCACAGTATGAAGCTGGAGAATGGATCACCTTGTCAAGCCCACAGACTCTGTAGGGAGAGATCAAGAAGTTTGCAACACGGTAGCAGGGCCCACACCGGTAAATGTCAAACTGGAGCTACTGACGAGGATAAGTATGGTTTCATCTACTACAATTCTATAATGCATTGGGGGCTATTCCACAGGAGATATTGATGAAAGTGAGGAGAGATGAAAAGGAAGAAGCGGAAGCAAAACTGACAAGGGAGAGAGATCCGGAAATCTCAGGCTCGTTATGAATTAAGGCCAAGGAATTAATTCATATGTGAGTTTTGCGATTACTGAATATTTTTCTTTTTCGAACAGTATGCGGTAGCAACGCTGTTATGGGCAAAGTGATATGTTGGTGTAGGGTACGTCTTATCGTAAGTAAATTGCTACATGCTGTTCGGAGACAGCACACTTCTGGGGACGGGGGAAGTTGGACGGGGGGTGGGGGGTGGGGGGTGAGAGATGAGATTAGCCCCATTCCTAAGAGAAAGGGAGGAAGCAGGATCCAAGTTTTCGTGGTACTGTATTTCTTCGCCGAAGGCAGAGTGAGTGTGCTGTAGGATCACCACCTGGACGGAGAAGTTGTGTTTTCCTGGCAAAAAGACGTTGTGCTATCCAGCCAAAAGTGTTAAGTATTTAATGTATGGGGGTTTCAGAATGAAATTACGAGCTTGGAAGAAGAGTTTACTGGGATAAAGCAATTAGCAGTTAATAGCGGGAAGATGTAAGGACACGGGAATCTGCTTGAGGCATATGGGTGATTAAAGAACCACATGCAGGAGGTGATCAGAGTGGTTTCACACGAATCCAGAAGAGTAAACCGGGATGGTTAGAAGCTGGGGGTGGAATACTGAAGACAACCTTCTGGACAGCAGATGAAAGCGACCTCAGTGAGTTGAATGACACTGCAGAAAAAATAAGGGAATTGGCGGAGGCAGATAAATTAACTGTGAGTGTTATTCCACGCAGATGGGTGGCCGAGCGGTTCTAGGCGCTTCAGTCTGGAACCGCGGGACGGCTGCGGTCGCAGGTTCGAATCCTGCCTCGGGCATGAATGTGTGTGACGTCCTTAGGTTTAAGTAGTTCAAAGTTCTAGGGGACTGATGACCTCAGTAGTTAAGTCCCATAGTGCTCAGAGCCATTTGAACCATTTTTTGAGCTTGTAGAGCGGCTTGCGAAACAACACACGACTGCTCCAGAAACTGACTGAGGTAGTTGTAGATTATGCCAGGGCCTTACCTAGCACTCTGAACTGGTATTTGAAAGCAGTACAAGCTCGAGGGCATATACTAGACACAAAATTAACGTTAACGTGGCTGTTGCAGCCCGGGGTATAGTATCTGGAAGACGAGGTGGAGTTAACGAGATTGCAGGAAGCCGTCCATCAAACGCTACATGGGCAGTTAAGTCCTGTCTTGCTGTCACCTGAACAGTATTTGAGAGGACTGAGGAAGATGCATGGGGAATTAACGCCGGAATTACAAGCAGTAGTGGATCCAAGCAGCCCGAATTTGCCAGTGTACTACCATGCGGAAACGGTGGGTATATAAATGGAAATCACACAATTGCACATACTGGTGGAGGTAATGGGCAATCATGTCATGTTCAGGTGGTATACAGTAGAAACTTATCCAGTGAAGTTAGCAGAAACTGGAAAAATTGTGCAAGTAAGGGAGGAAGCGGCGCTATTTTAGTGGAAATTGGGGATCAACATATGGTGATGACTGAGGATGAACTCAAGCAATCCCAGAGTGGGGTAGTGACCACATGCCCGATTCGCAAAATTGTGACAAGCAGGAGTAAAGGCATCACGCAACTCCTCAGGGGTAAAATAGAGAGACATCGTTGAAAGAAAGATGTGATCAAACTATAACCGTATTTTTAAAAGGCAGGTATACATCACATGAACTTCTTGTTCAATAATGTACTGATAGTATATAGTTGCTATCACTAGGGAACCTAATGGAGGTGAGATGTTGGATTTATCAGGCAAAGGATTGTTGATCAACAGGGCTATGTGCGATATTTTGGAACTATGTTTCACTTGTCTGCTACTATGAGCTGAGTTACTCAACTAAATGTGACACAGCCACAGCTGTATTGGCCATACAAACCCTTAGAGATGTTGTCCAGACAAAACATTATCTTCTTTAAAGGACCTGTGAAACCAGCCGAATGAGAGGATACAAGGAGGGGTGGATTACTGCATAGAAACTGCTGCAGCATGTGGAACTGTATCAAGGTGATAGGTATCAAGTAACCATAACTCTGAGCGTCGCAGTTCCTAGCATCGTGGCAACTCTCCTTTTGCTCTGCCTAGCTCTCATGAACACACATCAAAAAAAGTTATGCATCACTTCGGTTCCGAGAGTTCGGGAACCTGTATAGGAAATTGGAATAAAGATCAACATAAACATCATTTCCGCCCTTTTTATTGCTCATGAAAACAACACATTGCATATTGTACCACCATACAGCGAGATATTCAGAAGTGGTGGTCCAGATTGCTGTACACACCGATACCTCTCATACGCAGTAGCACGTCCTCTTGCACTGATGCATGTCTGTATTCGTCGTGGCATACCATCCACAAGTTCACCAAGGTACTGTTGGTCCCGATTGTCCCACTCCTCAACGGCGATTCGGTGTACCTCCCTCAGAGTGGTTGATCGGTGACGTCGTCCATTCACAGCCCTTTTCAATCTATCCCAGACATGTTCGATAGGGTTCATGTCTGGGGAACATGCTGGACACTCTAGTGGAGCGATTTCGTTATCCTGAAGTAAGTCATTCACAAGATGTGCACGATGGGGGCGCGAATTGCCGTCCATGAAGACGAAAGTCCCACCAATATGATGACGCTATGATTTCACTATCGGGCGGAGGATACCATTCTCGTATCGTACAGCCGCCTTCCATGGCCACCAGCGGCGTACGTCGGCCCCACATAATGCCACCCCAAAACAACAGGGAACCTCCACCTTGCTGCACTCGCTGGACAGTGTGTCTAAGGCGTTCAGCCTTACCGGTTTGCCTCCAAACACGTCGCCGACGATTGTTTGGTTGAAGGCATATGCGACACTCATCGGTGAAGAGAACGTGATGCCAATATCGAGCGGTCCATTTGGCATGTTGTTCTGCCCATCTGTACTGCGCAGCATGGTGTTGTGGTTGCAAAGATGGACCTGGACACAGACGTCGGAAGTGAAGTTGCACATTATGCCGCCTATTGCGCACAGCACAGTTTGAGTCGTAACACTATGTCCTATGGCTGCACGAAACGCATTATTCAAGATGGTGGAATTGCTGTCAGGGTTCCTCTGAGCCATAATCCGAAGTTAGCGGTCATCCACTGCAGTAGTAGCCAGCCCTTGGGCGGCCTGAGCGAGGCATGTCATCCACAGTTCCTGTCTTTCTGGATCTGCTCCATGTCCGAACATCATCGATTTGGTTCACTCCAGGACGCCTAGACACTTTCCTTGTTGAGAGCCCTTCCTGTCACAAAGTAACAATGCGGATACGATCGAACCGCGATATTGACCGTCTAGGTATGGTTGAACTACAGGCAACACGAGCCGTGTACTTCCTTCCTCGTAGAATGACTGGAACTGATCACCTGTCCGACCCCCTACGGCTAATAGGCGCTGCTCATGCAATGTTATTTACATCTTTGAGTGGTTTTAGTCAAAGGGACTGTGTATGTGATACAATATCCATAGACAACATCTTCAGGAGTTCTGGGAACCGTGGTGATTCAAAACTTTTTGATGTGTTTATTTGGAACGATGAATCATGCTGAAGGCCTATCAAAGGCTACGCCAAGCTCCCGTGTAGTGGATGCCACGTGTAAGAGGTGAATGATAGATTTAAGGAGTCAGAGATGAACGCAGTAATTTGGCTAGTAATTAAAGACAGCTGATTTAGTGTTAGGTTCAAATGGTTCAAATGGCTCTGAGCACTATGGGACTCAACATCTGTGGTCATAAGTCCCCTAGAACTTAGAACTACTTAAACCTAACCAACCTAAGGACATCACACACACTCATGCCCGAGGCAGGATTCGAACCTGCGACCGTAGCAGTCGCGCGGTTCCATTTAGTGTTAGGAACTAGTTTTACAGATTGACGGTAGAAGTAATTGCAGTACAGTTCTGAGCCAGGATAAGAACTAAGGAACTGGATCTTCTCTATAGGGGAGGGCCGAATAGCGACACGACCGATCGTTTGATCGGAAAATAATTTTATCTTTAAGAAAAGTAAGGAAAAGTAAGGTGAAAGCGTCATGGAGCATCTCATTAACAGATGCAGGTTGGTAGCCTCAAGTTTGGTGACATATAGTTTACAGTGACAGTTATGCCAGTGGATTGCGCTGCGACGATATTGGAGCACTGTGGTAAACGATGCTGCAGAGCTGTAGCCATGCAGTAAGTGGGGCAGTATAACGAGACCAGGGCAAGTCTCTTGTTTTATGAACATCACTACGCGCCTTGTTTCAGTGAAACAAATGGTCACTGGAGGTAAAGAAATAAGTTTCGATTTTAAGGCATGGAGCGCTTGTTATCGCTAGAAACCAGCAGTGGCACCACAGTGCCAGGGCAGTGCCTGACAGTGGGATGACAGGTGCTGCCAGCTGCAGCCATAGGTTCTAGACTGGGTTGCTCCTGCCGTCTGCACTGTGTCCTTCAGAGATCATGATACTTCAGGCCCTGTTGATCTGTCATCTGCACCTGATAACTCCAATGTTCAGTTCCTAGGATTCATCACCATAACGAAGACTACTAGCTGACTACTGTCTCAGGGCAGACACTTGTACGCTGCGCACAGATATCATCGACTTTCCATAGGCCTTACGTGAGTGCGGCACACATCGATATTCTCACACCTCCACTGAGACCATTTGCGGAAGTGAGGTACCGTTTCCTTAGTGGGCATCACCGCACAACAACATGAAGCATCACTGACGTTAATTCCTGTTAACTGGAGAGGCTCATTACTATAGTAGTGACTTTTAGTTGCAATAATGGGAACAACAAGTGCCAGACTCAATCTGTAACAGCGAAGCTCCTAACTATAGAGCAGGTGCACCATCTCGCAGCCAGAGTAGCTGCACCATCTGGCAGCCAACCTGCGACCTACTAGTGACCACAGCTCCACCGAGTGGACGGTGATTGTATTAAGATATCTATACCAAACGACAGTTACGTCATGTATCACCAGACAACGACGTTGTCAGCACACTGAGCAGACCTTCAAATGGTGTAGTCAGTGGAACATATAAAAAGGCACTTTCACAGAAGTCAAACATGCTGACTTGTGCTAGTGTCAATGGCTGAATGAAGAAAATTTGCTGGGACTATAATAACCTACATTATGCAATCTTCAGAGTACATATTTGGTTTCAAATTATATTCTTGATTACTGCAGAGTAGTACAAATAGTATTTTCCATCATTTTGAAGATTTAGCTCTGAAGTATAGTATGCCCATGTGTGTATGTTTACACAACTGACATTGACTGTCCAAAGCAACTGCAATTTTGATACACTATCTATTGTCAATTACAGGTTTATATGTTCATTAATATATACTCTACTGGCCATTAAAGTTGCTACACTACAAAGATGACGCGCTACAGACGCGAAATTTAACCGACAGGAAGACGATGCTGTGATATGCAAATGATTAGTTTTTCAGAGCATTCACACAAGGTTGGCGCCGGTGGCGACACCTACAACTTGTTGCCATGAGGAAATTTTCCAACCGACTTCACATACACAAACAGCAGTTGACCAGCGTTGCCTGGTGAAACGTTGTTGTGATGCCTCGTGTAAGGAGGAGAAATGCATACCATCACGTTTCCGACTTTGATAAAGGTCGGATTGTAGCCTATCGCGATTGCGTTTTATCGTATCGCGACATTGCTGTTCGCGTTGGTCGAGATCCAATGACTGTTAGCAGAATATGGAATCGGTGGGTTCAGGTGGGTAATACGGAACGCCGTGCTGGAGCCCAATGGCCTAGTATCACTAGCAGTCGAGATGACAGGCATCTTATCCGCTTAGCTGTAACGGATCGTGGAACCATATCTCGATCCCTGAGTCAACAGATGGGGACGTTTGGAAGACAACAACCATCTGCGCGAACAGTTCGACGACGTTTGCAGCTAGGAGACCATGGCTGCGGTTACCCTTGACACTGCATCACAGACAGTAGCGCCTGCGATGGTTGTAAGTAGGCTGTATAGGTTTTTTTTATTGGTAACGCCACGTAACGCTCTGTATGAAAATCACTGGCTGTGCTGTGTGCAGTCTGTGGCTGGTTTGCATTGTTGTTGGCTATTTTAGTGTTGGGCAGTTGGCTGTTAACAGCGCGTAGCGTTGCGCAGTTGGAGGTGAGCCGCCAGCAGTGGTGGATGTGGGGAGAGAGATGGCGGAATTTTGAGAGCGGACGATCTGGACGTGTGTCCATCAGAAAGAGTAAATTTGTAATATTGGATATCATGGACTGATATATATATATATATATATATATATATATATATATATATATATATATATATATATATATATATATATATATATATAATGACTTTTGAACACTATTAAGGTAAATACATTGTTTGATCTCTATCAAAATCTTTCTTGTGCTAACTATACCTATCAGTAGTTAGTGCCTTCAGTAGTTTGAATCTTTTATTTAACTGGCAGTGGTGGCGCTCGCTGTATTGAGTAGTTCGAGTAACGAAGATTTTTGTGAGGTAAGTGATTTGAGAAACGTATAAGTTAATTTAGTCAGGGCCATTCTCTTGTAGGGATTATTGAAAGTCAGATTGCGTTGCGCAAAAAAATATTGTGTGTCAGTTGAAGCACAGTCATGTATAATTTTTCCAAGGGGACGTTTCATGGTGTACTCAACGACGAACCTGGGTGCACGGATGGAAAAACGTCATTTTTTCTGATAAATCCAGGTTCTGTTTTCGGCATCATGATGGTCGCATCCGTGTTTGGCGACATCGCGGTGAACGCACATTAGAAGCGTGTATTCGTCGTCGCCATACTGGCGTATCACCCAGCGTGATGGTATGGAGTGCCATTGGTTACACGTCTCGGTCACCTCTTGTTCACTGTGACGGCACTTTGAAAGGTGGACGTTACATTTCAGATGTGTTACGACCCGTGACTCTACCCTACATTCGATCCCTGCAAAACCATACATTTCAGCAGGATAATGCACGGCCACTTGTTGCAGGTCCTGTACGGACCTTTCTGGATACAGAAAATGTTCGACTGCTGCCCTGGCCAGCACATTCTCCAGATCTCTCACCGATTGAAAACGTCTGGTCAATGGTGGCCGAGCAACTGGCTCGTCACAATACGCCAGTCACTACTCTTGATGAACTGTGGTATCGTGTTGAAGCTGCATGGGTAGTTGTACCTGTACACACCATCCAAGCTCTGTTTGACTCAATGCCCAGGGGTATGAAGGCCGTTATTACGGCCAGAGGTGGTTGTTCTGGGTACTGATTTCTCAGGACCTATGCACCCAAGTTGCGTGAAAATGTAATCACATGTCAGTTCTAGTACAATATATTTGTCCTATGAATACCCGTTTATCGTCTGCATTTCTTTTTGGTGTAGCAATTTTAATGGCAACGGCCTTGCCACAGTGGATACACCGGTTCCCGTGAGATCACCGAAGTTAAGCGCTGTCGGGCGTGGCCGGCGCTTGGATGGGTCACCATCCCGCCGCCACGTGCTGTTGCCATTTTTCGGGGTGCACTCAGCCTCGTGATGCCAATTGAGGAGCTACTCGACCGAATAGTAGCGGCTCCGGTCAAAGAAAACCGTCATAACGACCGGGAGAGCGGTGTGCTGACCCCATGCCCCTCCTATCCGCATCCTCACCTGAGGATGATACGGCGGTCGGATGGTCCCGATGGGTCGCTTGCGGCCTGTAGACGGAGTTAGTAGTTTTTTTAGTAGCAATTTTAATGGCCAGTAGTGTATATCACTTCAACGTTTTGCGCAAGACTAAGAATATGGATGTTAGTGTTTGGTAAGCTTGTGTGGATTACTGCATCCATTGGTGATGGCACTTTTGTTACCTGAAGTGAACAGTAGAGACTTCCTCATCATTTGCTGATTAAGAGGAGTATTTGGGTTACTAAGGGGTTATTTAATAATACTTGACAGTATACTATAAATAAGCAAGATGTCTTCTGAGCCAAAACAAGAGGATGTGGGTGTAGTATCTCGAAAAAAGGTGGTAGTGCAGCAAAGTAAAGATAATTCATGAATCAGTATTTGTTGACTGTCAGTTGACAGCACTTTGGGTCATTCAGTCAGTCACCCTGATACACCAGTAAAACCAAAAAGAGATAAGTCAAGCACAGAATGGGGTAAATTACAGCCAGTGTTGGAAGTAACCTTAAAGATATCCCAAGATAACCTATCATTTGTCGAAAACTGAAGAAGAAAGCTGGAAGAAATTTTGGGCACAAGATTGAAGAAAACAGGATAAGAGACTGTGAGATAGAGATGCCAGAGTGTAGGAGAATTCAGATAAACTTGGCGACGGAATGAGTAGTATGAGAGTTGAGGTAACAGATCAAGCAGAAAAATATGTTATGGAGGCTAAGACTGAAGTACAAGTGGAAGTTCAAGAAGTTAATGCATGTAGCGAAAAGCAGATAATGGGAGCGATGACACAACGATGGACTGTCGCTATTGAAATACTAGAAACTAAGGAAACTGAAGTGGTGGTGCATTTAAGGGAACAAATGGCAATACAGGGAGTGGACAGGATCAGCAACCCCAGCTTGAGATACAACTATTTTGAAGGATTTATGCAAGAACAGAAGGATAAAGCTGAAGACATTCATAGGGAAATTAACACTGAAACTTTGATAGTGAGGGAATATACTGCCATTGCAGCAACGTGTAGTGATGATATGTACATCTAGGCTAATGCATTGCAAAGGTATAAACTGAGATTGAATTCACCCACAGATAACTACAAAATTGTTAAAGGAATCTTCCATTGTCTGCTTTAAAAATGAGGATAAAATCCAATTTACAGTGGACAGAATGGAATGCCAAGTATTCGCCTGGGGAGTTAAGAAGAAATAAGATGTTGACGGTTATGATCAATCAGAAGTGATATTTCTGAAGAAATGGTCATTCAGGTTTTATAAGGGTGAAACACTAGACAATTTACTACATTGCGAATCTGTTAACATATTTGTGGGTAACCCAGATCACGAAACGGTAGGTGTAGGGAACCAGCTACTGTTTTGCTGGTATACAGACAGGCGAATGGTACACTCTCAGCTGGGTGAAACTTTGCTTCCTGTTTCAAGTTTTACTTCTTTCACATCTTACCTATCCCTAGATTAAGGAAATTGTAGAAATTATTAGGTGTAATAAGCAATAGTTGTCTAAGTATTTCAGTTAGGAACAGTTTAATAAGACCTGTGATATATTCATCATAATAATATGAACCAGTGTTACTATAATGACAGATATCAATGGATCCCTAATATATGTTGTTGTCTAGTGTCAACAGACTGTAAAAGTAATAGTGCCAAAAGAACTTAGACAAATGCTAGAGCTGAAGGAAAAAGAGCATTAATGTAAGTTAAGAATCTATATATTCTTGTACATTTGTTTCTTGAGGCATGAAGGAGCAGAGGAACTGTAAACAACTGAAGTTACATAAGAGCTGATGGTTGGTATAAACATGAGAAGGCGAAAATGACATATAGATGAGGTGTTACTTCTTATTGAATTGAAAGAGATATGTGTAATGGAAGTTGAAAAGTATATAGAATATAAGGTATTTTAAGACCTAATATTTGAATGACATCATCTATTTTTGCGGAAGTTGTCCAACTTGTATGTGTATATATTTATATATCCGTGATGATGAGAAATGTATGACGAAAGAGAGTACAGTGTTACTCAGGAGCGGCAAAGACATAAGTCAATGATCCGGTTAGTTAGTAAATTTGACAATGGAAAAATTTGTGTTGGGCTTAAAATATAGTTTTCTGGCACTATTTAATGAATCACGTGTACCAGTCCCGAATGAGATTTTCAATCTGCAGCGGAGTGTGCGCTGATATGAAACTTCCTGGCAGATTAAAACTCGGGAGGAGACGAGGTACTGGCAGAAGTAAAGCTGTGAGGACGGGGCGTGAGTCGTGCTTGGGTAGCTCAGTTGGTAGAGCACTTGCCCGTGAAAGGCATAGGTCCCGAGTTCGAGTCTCAGTCCGGCAAACAGTTTTAATCTGGCAGGAAATTTCACGTGTACCAGTATTACAAATTTTTACTGATATGTTAGTGTAACTAGGAGATACTTGCTATCCTATTGGCAATGGTGATAACTGTTCAACTGTAAATGGGTTCTCTCTTTTGATGCTAGTCAATCGTCAGGATGAGCATTACTGCAAAGGGCATTTGATTGTAAAGCATTATGACAGAGTGAAAAACACTAAATAAATCACTTTTTCTCTCTTAACAACATGTGGGCATGGTGGGTTCTTCCTTGGCTCGGGTATGAGGTAGAATGAAACAGCATTTTTACATAAGATAACTACACTTCTGGAAATTGAATTAAGAACACCGTGAATTCATTGTCCCAGGAAGGGGAAACTTTATTGACACATTCCTGGGGTCAGATACATCACATGATCACACTGACAGAACCACAGGCACATAGACACAGGCAACAGAGCATGCACAATGTCGGCACTAGTACAGTGTATATCCACCTTTCGCAGCAATGCAGGCTGCTATTCTCCCATGGAGACGATCGTAGAGATGCTGGATGTAGTCCTGTGGAACGGCTTGCCATGCCATTTCCACCTGGCGCCTCAGTTGGACCAGCGTTCGTGCTGGACGTGCAGACCGCGTGAGACGACGCTTCATCCAGTCCCAAACATGCTCAATGGGGGACAGATCCGGAGATCTTGCTGGCCAGGGTAGTTGACTTACACCTTCTAGAGCACGTTGGGTGGCACGGGATACATGCGGACGTGCATTGTCCTGTTGGAACAGCAAGTTCCCTTGCCGGTCTAGGAATGGTAGAACGATAGGTTCGATGACGGTTTGGATGTACCGTGCACTATTCAGTGTCCCCTCGACGATCACCAGTGGTGTAAGGCCAGTGTAGGAGATCGCTCCCCACACCATGATGCCGGGTGTTGGCCCTGTGTGCCTCGGTCGTATGCAGTCCTGATTGTGGCGCTCACCTGCACGGCGCCAAACACGCATACGACCATCATTGGCACCAAGGCAAAAGCGACTCTCATCGCTGAAGACGACACGTCTCCATTCGTCCCTCCATTCACGCCTGTCGCGACACCACTGGAGGCGGGCTGCACGATACTGGGGCGTGAGCGGAAGACGGCCTAACGGTGTGCGGGACCGTAGCCCAGCTTCATGGAGACGGTTGCGAATGGTCCTCGCCGATACCCCAGGAGCAACAGTGTCCCTAATTTGCTGGGAAGTGGCGGTGCGGTCCCCTACGGCACTGCGTAGGATCCTACGGTCTTGGCGTGCATCCGTGCGTCGCTGCGGTCCGGTCCCAGGTCGACGGGCACGTGCACCTTCCGCCGACCACTGGCGACAACATCGATGTACTGTGGAGACCTCACGCCCCACGTGTTGAGCAATTCGGCGGTACGTCCACCCGGCCTCCCGCATGCCCACTATACGCCCTCGCTCAAAGTCCGTCAACTGCACATACGGTTCACGTCCACGCTGTCGCGGCATGCTACCAGTGTTAAAGACTGCGATGGAGCTCCGTATGCCACGGCAAACTGGCTGACACTGACGGCGGCGGTGCACAAATGCTGCGCAGCTAGCGCCATTCGACGACCAACACCGCGGTTCCTGGTGTGTCCGCTGTGCCGTGCGTGTGATCATTGCTTGTACAGCCCTCTCGCAGTGTCCGGAGCAAGTATGGTGGGTCTGACACACCGGTGTCAATGTGTTCTTTTTTCCATTTCCAGGAGTGTATTATTGAAGATTTGTACAACGGTTTTCTTACTGGATTGTTCTGGCTGGGAGAGCGGCAGCTGCGTCGTTTGCGAAGCCTTCATGCTGCGTGAGCGGCGGCGTCTGATTACGCCTGGCGGTGTGTATCTCGTGTCGCCGTTTCGCCCAGTTGACTGGAGACGCACATCGTGCTGTGGCCCGTTTAATTATTGAGAACGAAGTCGTGAATCGGATGGTGATACCTTGCATGTGGCGTCCCATTGTTCCTCTTATCTATGAGGCTGCGTGTGACAGTGTTGTGCATCGGCCAGCGGAGCGGCGCGGTGGGGGAAAGCCAGCCTCCTGGACCCGAACAACGGACTCCAGCTTGCCAGTCTTCGGCTGTCAGATCTTCATCCCCAGCTCACAGGTGACTGCTGATGTGAGGCCGTCTCCTTCCCGTCCTCACGAGTCACCCGGGTACGTAAAAATCAGTCTTCAAATACCTTATAACTTCTGTCTTCTGGCGGCGAGGCTGCTGCTTGCTATTCCATTACAGCGGCGGACTTGGTGCTTCTGTGTACGATGCAGTCTCTTCCTGCATGACGGTCTTCAGCACCGAAAGTGAACTGAAAACTACTCTTCTCGGGCCCTCTGTGTCTCGCGTATTTATTCACTTCAGTTCACTAGAGGTGAACGACTTCACGGTCATTACGTCCTCTGTCACGTTGAAAAGCTTCTCGAAGAATCGTCTTAACGTCGGTCATTGGCTCTTGGAATGTAGGCTAGGACCTTTGATCACATGTGACAACTGAGAAACACGTGAGCCGGTCGGGCGATGCCCTTACAGCTGAGTCGACAGCTTCCTCTTAAGTGGGGAGGGCGATGCCTTCTCTTGAACGTGCTGACTTGCAAGCGCCGGCCGTTGCCACTGCCACTGCTGCTTTGCCCGCTGTTTGCCAGTGTGTACTTTTCTAAACTAAACTAAGTTTTTCATTTATTTTCTAATTTCTATTCCACTTCACATTCATTTCACTAATTTATTTACCTATCGTAAGTACCACTCAACACAACCTCACAAAGGAACCGATGGCAGAGTAAAATAGTTATTTCTTCTGCAATTTCTCTGTGAGCAACCACAGTCGTTATAGCAGTGTGTAGTTATGTAAGAAGCATTAAATTAACATATATTTTTAACTGATCTAATAGAAAGTAAAGAGTTGTCAATTAGTGTTATAATTTGATATGTTGATATGTTTTGTTTCTCAAAATTCATATCAGTGTTCGGTAGAGGTAGAAAGGGAATGTTTATTAATTTGTGATATATCTTCTCTACCTTTCATGTGTGGTGCCTGAGGTGAGCTGAAATATTGGTGGTGGTGTGGACAGTAAAAGGACTTGATAAATGGACAGCAAACGAAAGTAATACCCGAAATATGTTAAGCCAATGAATTTGTGCTCTGCGAGAAAAATTTAACCAGCGGCAGTTATGTGACTGACGGCCCACACAAACCATTGAAAGAAAGTAGTGATTTTATTTAGATATAAAACATAACTTATGAAAACAGTGACCATTTTTCACTACGATATATTGAATTTCTTGTGATACATTTGTAGAGACAGTTCACTATCGGAGTTTTTTTTTTTTTTTTGGTTTTAGGGCGCAAAACTGCTAAGGTCATTAGCGCCCGGTCCGTGACTGAGGAAAGAATAAAAACTGAAAATTGAAAACAGCAAAAATGGGAACGAAACTCAAAAAATTGGACACTAAAAGCAGAAACAAGGCTTAAAATTCCACTACAGAGAGGGGTTGATGGTCCCCGATAAAACTTCAAATTTCACTGTCACTAATAAACTGGAGAACGCGGTCGGCTGAGCGCGTGTCATCTGCTAAAATCGACGATAGATCAGGCGATAGCTGTAGACGGGAGCGTAACGGATTAAAATAGGGGCATTCAATTAAAAGGTGTCGTACCGTCCACAGCTGAGAGCAGTGGGGACAGAGTGGGGGAGGATCGCCGCTTAAAAGATGTCGATGGCTAAAAAGACAGTGCCCTATCCGGAGTCTAGCTAAAATTACCTCCTCCCGACGACGCGTTCGGGAGGAAGAGGTCCAAGCGCAAGGAAGGGCTTTCACTTCCCGCAATTTATTGCGGGGAAGTGTTGACCAATGCGCATGCCATAAATGAGCAACTTTGCGACATAAACCGCTCCGTAGATCGGTGAAGGGAAGCGACTGAATAGCTGGCCGAGGAAGAGAAACTGCAGCCTTGGCTGCTATATCAGCCGCCTCATTCCCACAGATACCAGCGTGTCCCGGGAGCCAGAGGAACGCCACCGAGACGCCCCCCAGGTGGAGCAAGCGCAGACAGTCCTGAATCCGGTGGACCAGAGGGTGCACAGGGTAAAGAGCTTGGAGACTGAGGAGAGAGCTGAGAGAATCTGAGCAGATTACGTACTGTATCCGCTGATGGCGGCGGATGTAGTGGACAGCCTGGAGAACAGCGAAAAGCTCCGCAGTATAAACCGAACACTGGTCGGGAAGCCGAAAGTGATTTGGGGCGTCGCCAACAATATAGGCACTCCCTACACCCAACGATGTTTTCGAGCCGTCGGTGTAAATAAATGTGGCGTCCGTCATTTGTGCACATAGAGCAGCAAATGCCCGACGATAAACAAGTGAAGGCGTACCGTCCTTGGGAAATTGACAAAGATCACGGAGCAGACAGATCCGGGGACGCAGCCAAGGCGGTGCTGTACCCCAAGTTGTCAAGAAGGTTTTAGGAAAGCGGAAGGAAAGAGAATGGAGCAGTTGACGGAAGCGGACTCCCGGGGGTAGTAGGGAGGAGGAGCGGCCTGCATACCCTACATCAAAGGAGGCGTCGAAAAAAGGGTCATGGGCTGGATTAGCAGGCATGGAAGACAGATGGCTAGCATAACGGCTCAGAAGGACCGCTCGCCGATTGGACAGCGGAGGTTCAGCAGTCTCGGCATAAAGGCTTTCCACAGGGCTAGTGTAAAAAGCTCCAGACGCTAAACGCAATCCACGTTGGTGGATAGAGTCGAGACGCCGAAGAATAGACGGCCGAGCAGAGGAGTAGACTATGCTTCCATAGTCCAATTTCGAGCGCACTAAGGCGCGATAGAGGCGGAGAAGGACCACTCGGTCCGCTCCCCAGGAGGTACCATTCAGGACACGGAGGGTGTTGAGCGTTCGCAGACAGCGAGCCGAAAGATAGGAAACGTGGGAGGACCAGCACAGTTTTCTGTCAAACATAAGACCCAAGAATTTAGTGACGTCTGAAAACGGAAGGTTGACAGGACCTAGATGTAAGGAGGGCGGAAGAAACTCCTTCCGTCGCCAAAAATTAATACAAACGGTCTTACTGGGAGAAAAACGGAAGCCGGTTTCGAGGCTCCAAGAGTGGAGGCGATCCAGACATCCTTGAAGACGTCGTTCAACAAGGCTGGTCCGTTGAGAGCTGTAGTAGATCGCAAAATCGTCCACAAAGAGGGAGCCCGAGACGTCAGGAAGGAGACAATCCATAATTGGATTTATAGCGATGGCAAACAGTACAACACTCAGCACGGAGCCCTGGGGTACCCCGTTTTCTTGAGAGAAAGTACGGGAGAGAGTAGTGTTCACCCGCACCCGAAATGTTCGCTCTGCCATAAATTCGCGAAGAAAAAGGGGCAGCCGGCCTCGAAAGCCCCAAGAGAACAGTGTGCGGAGGATGCCTGTCCTCCAACAGGTATCGTATGCTCTCTCCAGATCAAAAAATACTGCTACCGTTTGGCGTTTCCGGAGAAAATTGTTCATGATATAAGTGGAGAGAGCAACAAGATGGTCAACTGCAGAGCGATGCTTTCGGAATCCGCATTGGGCAGGTGTTAAAAGACTGCGTGATTCCAGCCACCAAGCTAAACGGTAATTCACCATACGCTCCAAAATCTTACAGACACTACTCGTGAGAGAAATAGGGCGATAGCTAGAGGGGAGATGTTTGTCCTTTCCAGGTTTCGGAATGGGAACGACGATAGCTTCCCGCCATCGTCTGGGAAAGGTACTGTCGGTCCAAATTCTATTATAAAGGCGAAGGAGGTAACGCAGACTATGGGTTGATAAATGCAGCAACATTTGGACATGGATACCATCCGATCCAGGGGCGGAGGAGCGAGAAGAAGAGAGGGCATGTTGGAGTTCCCGCATGGAGAAAACAGTATTGTAGCTTTCGCGATTTTGAGAGGAGAAAGCAAGAGGTCGCACTTCCGCTGCACGTTTCTTCGGGAGAAACGCTGGCGGGTAATTTGAAGAGCTCGAAATCTCAGCAAAGTGCTGACCCAATGAGTTAGAAATTGTGACAGGGTCCACTAAGGTATCATGCGCGACAGTGAGCCCAGAGACCGGGGAGAAACTAGGCGCGCCTGAGAACCGTCGAAGCCGACTCCAAACTTCCGAGGAGGGAGTGAAGGTGTTAAATGAGCTAATAAAGAATTGCCAGCTTGCCTTCTTGCTATCGCGGATGACGCGACGGCATCGCGCACGGAGTTGCTTATAGCGGATACAGTTTGCCAAAGTAGGATGGTGACGGAAAATGCGAAGAGCACGTCGCCGCTCACGGATTGCGTCACGGCATGCCTCGTTCCACCAAGGAACTGGGGGGCGCCGGGGCAATTCGGAGGTGCGTGGTATTGAACGTTCCGCAGCGGTAAGAATAACGTCGGTAATATGTGTGACCTCATCGTCGACGCTGGGAAAGCGACGGTCATCGAATGTCGCTAGAGACGAAAAAAGTGTCCAATCGGCTTGGGCAAACTTCCAGCGTCGCGGGCGCATATATGGCAGTTGAGGCTGCAGCCTAAGGACACATGGAAAGTGGTCACTCGAGTGTGTATCATCAAGGGCGAACCATTCGAAGCGCCGAGCTAGCGGAACAGTACCGATCGCAAGGTCCAAATGAGAGAAATTTGTCGTGGAGGCAGACAAAAACGTGGGGACCCCAGTGTTGAGGCAAACTAGATCCGCTTGGTGGAAGACGTCTAGCAATAGGGAGCCACGTGGACAAGGATGTGGAGATCCCCAAAGCGGGTGGTGGGCATTGAAGTCCCCAACCAGCAAATAGGGGGGTGGAAGCTGACCAAGAAGATGAAGGAGATCAGCTCGTGCCATTGGTGTGGACGATGGAATGTATACAGTACAAAGAGAGAACGTGTATCCAGAAAGGGAAAGACGGACGGCGACAGCTTGGAAGGAACTGTCTAAGGGGATTGGATGATAATGGAGAGTATCATGGAGAAGAATCATGAGTCCTCCATGTGCTGGAGTGCCTTCCACAGAGGGGAGGTCATATCGGACGGACTGAAAATGAGGGAGAACAAAGCGGTCATTAGGACGCAGCTTTGTTTCCTGAAGACAGAAGATGACCGGCGAGTAGGATCGTAAGAGGATCGACAATTCATCCCGATTGGCTCGAATGCCGCGGATATTCCAGTGGATAATGGACATAGGGTGAACAGAAAATGGAGGAACGTGACCAAGGGTGCTGTCAACTCAACGACTGCTCAGAGCTTGCGACCGACAGCATGGAATGGCATTCAGCCGAAGGCAGAAGATCCTGATCCATAGGCTGGTCAGGAGCAGCTCCTGCCACCAGCGATCGGCCGGTTGACCGGCCACCAGCAGTGCGCCTCGGCGACACAGAAGACGGCCGAGGGCGATTTCCGCCAGGTGGCGCTGTGGATGGGACACGCCTTGGCGGAGAAGGAGAGGAACTGGGTTTCTTTGTAGCCTTCTTGGAAGTATGAGGTTTAGAGGAAGGAGGAACCGATGGTGGTGAAGTTGCTGTACGTAAAAACTCTTCACGAGTATGCTCTTTCTTCGAAGACTTGGTGTCGGACTTTTGGGCTCGAGATTTAGTAGAACCCGACGAAGAGTGAGCCATAGAGTGGGCAGGCGAAAGTGGTGAAGTTGAACGGGCGATCTTTGCGCTGGCCGATCTGACGACCGTGGCACTAAAGGTGAGGTCGCAAGTTTGCGTGGCCGCCTCCTTTGTTGGCCGAGGAGTAGCAAGGACAGTGCTGTATTTGCCTGTCTGAGGCACGGTGGGCTGTCGACTGGCGAATAATTTTCGAGCAGCAAAGGTCGACACCTTTTCCTTCACTCTTATTTCCTGGATGAGCTTTTCGTCCTTAAAAACTTGGCAATCTCTAGAGGATGCAGCGTGGTCGCCCATACAGTTGATACAGCGAGGGGATGGAGGTGGACAAGCACCCTCATGGACATCCTTGCCACACGTAACACATTTGGCCGGATTAGAACAGGACTGGCTGGTGTGATTGAAGCGCTGGCACCGATAGCAACGCGTAGGGTTTGGGACGTAAGGACGAACGGAAATTATCTCATAGCCGGCTTTGATTTTCGATGGGAGTTGCACTTTTTCAAATGTCAAAAACACAGTGCGGGTTGGAATGATGTTCGTGTCAACCCTTTTCATAACCCTATGAACAGCCGTTACGTCCTGGTCTGACAGGTAGTGCTGAATTTCTTCGTCAGACAGTCCATCGAGGGAGCGTGTATAAACGACTCCACGCGAGGAATTTAAGGTACGGTGCAGTTCCACCCGGACAGGGAAAGTGTGTAGTAGTGAGGTACGCAGCAATTTTTGTGCCTGGAGGGCACTGTGTGTTTCTAGCAACAGGGTGCCATTCCGTAATCTGGAACAAGACTTTACAGGACCTGCAATTGCGTCGACACCTTTCTGAATAATGAAAGGGTTGACCGTGGAGAAGTCGTGACCTTCATCAGACCGAGAAACAACAAGGAACTGTGGCAACGATGGAAGAACTGACTGTGGTTGAGACTCAGTGAACTTACGTTTGTGAGCAGACATAGTGGAAGGTGAGGAAACCATTGCGGAAGAATCCCCCATGATTACCGGCGTCTCCGATGGCGCGCTCCTCCCTTGTGGGGGCCCTCTCTGAGGGCACTCCCGCCTTAGGTGATTGTTCACACCTCAGGTCACACCTCCCGACAAACGGACGGAGGGACCAATCGGCACTTTCGGAAGGTATCAGCTCGGGTAATCACCCCTCCCTGGGCCTGGCCGTTACCAGGGGGTACGTACGTGTCCTACCTGTCTACCCGGGGCGGGGAATTACGCGTTACCCCGTCACCGGCTACGCATGGAAGTGCGTGGGTCGGCCTTCAGACACGCACAGGGAGGAAGAAAGAGAAAGGGAAAGGAAAGAAGAGGTCTCAAACGCCGCAGCGGAGAAAAGGGTAGAGAGAAGAGGTAAGGAAAAGAGAAGGACAAAGGAAGGATGAAGACTTACAAGTAAGGAAGGCGAAGAATGTGATACATTTACAAGCGTCCGTCTCCGGACGTAGGCACAAACCATTCCCCCAGAGGGGGAGAAAAGGAAGGAAAGAGCCAGTGGTGAGGGGGGGGGGGCAAGATGGGGGATGGGGAAGGATGCGGAAAGGGAAGGTATGCAGCCCGGAAAGGAAGGAGGGCCACATTAGCTCGGGGTCCCGTGCTCGCTACGCACGTGTCCACAAAAGAGTTGTGGACCCCCTGGGGGGCACTATCGGAGTGAGGGGGGCTTTAGATATGATACTTTGTAACTTCTATTTTTTGTTCTCGAGTTTAATGTTCTCTATGTTATTTATTACAAAATTACTTTTCTATTTTCTTTTCCACCTGTCGATCCAAAGGAGTCTTTGAGGGTGTGGGTGTAAGGAATCCATGCTCTGTTACTCAGAGGTAAGCGTATTTTATTCGCAAAATTTTGAAATTTTGTAAGTTCCTATTGGACCAAACTGCTGAGTTCATCGGTCCCTAAGCTTACACACTGCTTTATCTAACTTAAAGTAGCTTATGCTAAGGACAACACACCCACCCATGCCCGAGGAAGGACTCTTACTGCCGATGGGGGGAGCCACGCGAACCGTGGCAAGGCGCCCCAATACCGCGCGGCTACACCGCTCGGCTTTTATTCGCAGACTGCGATGTTAGGTAAATAATGGATTGTCAAGCGCTGAGCTCACCCAGCGAGTGTTATTGCTGTCAGTTGCAGCTGAGTAAGTGTGTATCGTTCTGATAATGGTGTAGCAATAGGCTTATCAGAGTGGCAGTGTGCCCATCTCTGAGTGTTGACCCCCAGAATACCGAAAGAATTATACCAAATAGTGGTAAAGTGATTTCAAGTGTTCTATCGAAAAGTGGTTATAAATATATCGTTCCAATATTATGCATTTACATCAACCGCACCAGCCCGACGGATTGCGGTGCAAGTAACGTGTGCAGATTATTACAGCAGCATGTTACCATAATTAAGTGTATGTGACCTGTGTCGATTTTAAACGCGAACAGACGTGTATAAAAATGGTAGTGACTGTCTCCATTTGTGTTTAACGAGAATATATAACTTTACTTAGAATAAACTTTCAGGACATTTATTAATGGAAAAACTTTTACTCTTTGACGTAGTAATGTCGCGTAGCCAAAATCCCATTGCAGCAAAAGCAACTCACGTTGAGGTTAAAACGGATTAGTACTTTTCCACTACGCCACAGTTATTAAAATAAAGGTTCGGCTGATACATTATTCGACTGCTAACAATAGCCAGTTTAATTGGAGGTGTTCCGAAACGAGTGATTTTGATTGGTGAAACACACTGCTCCTTGTAGCATTTCGATAGAGAACGTAGCCCACCAACATTTGTAGTGAGCACAGTGAAATATAGAATATAAATCCTCCCACTCTATGGCCTCGGTGCTCAAAACGCGATATACTTTCAGTAGGTGAGAACAGTCTAGGTTTTCAAAACAACATAAGCTTTAGTGACAGTTTGAGGCATCTTCAGAGTTTCTACATGGGGAAAAATACATGAAAGCATGCTAGGGGTATGGTCCTATCTAGCAAGAGAAGGCGGTAAAAACGTTTTTTAAAATACTATAAAATATCAGAGTGAAGATGAACTTACCTGTAGTAACTGCGAGTATTGCATTAGTCATAAGTAGCTGAAATTTTGGTGTGTACCTAAAATGCAAAAGTAGAAGGATTTTAAGAAAAGTTGTCTTGGACTGGCAACGAAGAGCCAAATTGAAAATACGTAGTGGAACCATGAAGGAGGTGACGATCTTTACCTTCGGCAAAGGCATACAGCTATGCTTAGAAGTTTGTGTACCTTCACAATTAAAGCTTCGTTATCTCTAAGATTTTAGTTATTTACATTCATTACAGACTTATATCTATTTGTTATCTTACTTGGACCTGCATTCTCTGTACGGTCACTGGCTTTAAAAGAAAACTGTCGTTCACCTGTGCTATTTTCAACAACATCATCAAGTGCCATTTTAAAATCAGCTACAAGTATAGTACCCGTTTTGTCATCTAATTTGGTTCAAAATGGCTCTGAGCACTATGGGACTCAACTGCTGAGGTCATTATTCCCCTAGAACTTAGAACTAGTTAAACCTAACTAACCTAAGGACATCACAAACATCCATGCCCGAGGCAGGATTCGAACCTGCGACCGTAGCGGTCTTGCGGTTCCAGACTGCAGCGCCTTTAACCGCACGGCCACTTCGGCCGGCTCATCTAATTTGGGTTACAGGTTATGTTCAGCCCCTTATTTAAGAGCTCTTCTTACTGAGGATTGAAGTTAATAGATGTTATGTTGACCAAGCTTTCAGCAAAGGGAAACAAACTAGTCTTATTACTGTCATTCTTGCAAACTGGTTACCAGTAGACTTCCTGCAATGTTTGGATCTTAGAGTAATGCCTTAGCACAACTGGATGGCTGCTCTCCAAAAAACAGATGTTCAACACTGTCATTAAACTGTCTAATTCTGAATGTCTGAGGAAGCTGTTGATAGACATGTGAACATCAAAATGGTTCAAATGGCTCTGAACACTATGGGACTTAACAGCTGAGGTCAGCAGTCCCCTAGACTTAGAAATACTTAAACATAACTAACCTAAGGACATCAAACACAGCCATGCCTGAGGCAGGATTCTATCCTGCGACCGTAGCGGTCGCGCGGTTCTAGACTGAAGCGCCTAGAACCGCTCTGCCACACCGGCCGGCCATGTGAACATCATATTTGGCCTTATTAAACTTTTCTTTATCACTATGAAAGCGTCCGATTTCGTTGTTCGTAAGAACTTCGGCACATTTCAACAGTGATCTGTCCACAGGCTGGCTCTTGCGAATTCTATGAAATTTAAGTATGTATACTAGGACTAGATTTTCAGTAATACACTGCTTACTGAAACTGATGTCCATGGGAATTCTCATAAGTTTGAATTTAGTACGCTGGAAGGTATATGCCATCTTGGTTGTCCGATAAGGCAATTGATTATATAAATCGTCTCACTCTATGGCCATGGTGCAGAAACTTTGATATATGTTCAGTATGGAAAATCCATCTCGGTATAAGCAGCATAAGCTATACTGAAGCATTTCACTTTTTTGAGACGTCCTCAGGATTCATACATGGGAAAAATACATAAAAACATGACAGAAGTAGTGTCCTATCTAGAAGGGGAAGGCGGTAAAAACTTTTGTAAAATGCTATAAAAACATCAGAGTGAAGACGAACTTACCTGTAGGAACTGCCATTATTGCATTAGTCATAAGCAGCCGAAATTTTGGTGTGCACCTAAAATGAAAAAGTAGAAGAATTTCTTCTGCTTTTGCATTTTGGGTGTACACCGAACTTTCCACTACTTATGACTAATGCATTACGCGCAGTTGTTATACACACATCCCTCCTTACCCTGATGTTTTTAAAGTATTTTTTAAAAACATTTACGACCTTTTCATGTTAGACAGAACCATACCTCTAATGTGTTTTTACGAATTTTACTGTGTAGAAATTCTGAAGTTGCCTCATAAAGGTGAAACTCGTAAATAAAGCTTATGATTGTTTTTACAATGTAGGCAGTTTTTCCTCGCTGAAACATGCAGAAGAGGTGCTGTCACGATACAGGGCTGGTTTTCGTGGCTGGTGGTTAGTCACCTTACGTGACTAAGAAAATGTTGAATACGGAAGGATATGAATTCATTTTAAGCATTGTGTGCTGCATGCAGAAGAGGAACACTGGAGACGCCGACTGTTTCTATCAGCATGACAACTGCACCCTGTCATAAAACAGTATAAGTGAGGTAGTGGGCCCGCATCTCGTGGTCGTGCGGTAGCGTTCTCGCTTCCCACGCCCGGGTTCCCGGGTTCGATTCCCGGCGGGGTCAGAGATTTTCTCTGCCTCGTGATGGCTGGGTGTTGTGTGATGTCCTTAGGTTAGTTAGGTTTAAGTAGTTCTAAGTTCTAGGGGACTGATGACCATAGATGTTAAGTCCCATAGTGCTCAGAGCCATTTGAGCCATTTGAGGTAGTGGTTTGTGGGCAATAACATTCCTGAAATTGACTAACTTGCCAAAAAGTACCTTCCTGAACCAGATGCAACACATTTGGGCCCAGATAGGATGCCGACTTCATTCCACAACCCAGCATCCAACTGCACTGTTTTCAGCTCTTGAGGAAGAATGGGCTGCCATTCTTCCGCAGACTTCAGACACATCACTGAAAGTGCCTCCAGCACAGTTCAATTTGTCAGGAGGTTGGAGGGCGGACATACCCCGTATTCACGTCCACTAATAATTTTCTGTGTACTTTCGATCACATTGTGTGGAGATATTGTTGGATATTTGCTGTAACATTAAATTATAATTTCGCTGTAAAGTGGGCAGATGGTCAAAATTCGCTTCAACATGGGGCAGTTTGTTACAGTTTTGCTGTATCAATGGCGGTTTGTGGGAATAATTTGTTACAATTTCGGTTACGTTTATCTATAACTGAATACAAAAAGGTAGGAGATCCTTGATATGTTAGATTTTGTTCCAAGTGGTTTCTGTGAAATAACCTGCCTGAAGTATCTTATTCTGCATTTTTCTTCAGAAGTCAATGTGCAAAATTGCAACAAAAAGACAAACAGAGGCATAATTCCAAATGATGTTTTTCCTCACTGAGGAAGACTAACAATATATGTGGAATAAATTTCATGATGCTACAGTGATACTGTCGAAATATGAAAACTATCTGTAGTGGTATTGTCGTTTACAGTTATACGTAATTTTACATATCAGTTAGCTAAGAAAACATTATTTCCTATAGAGTAATTGAGTGAATACTTTAACATGAGTTAATTTCTAATTTTATTTCTTCCATCCACAACAAATACAGCGAATCAAAATGCGAAAATGTGTTAAATACGGTGTTCGTACAGTGTGTTACAATTTTTAAATAAGGAAACTCTCCAGCTTGTGTCAGAGGAGAAGTTGCGAATAAAGAGGCAAGGTTTTGAAATTATCATCAGATTCATTTCTCGACAGCTACAGAGGCTGATTCAAGAATGAGAACTACTCCGAAAGGAAAAGACGAAAAAAAAGAAAAAAACATTTTCGAAGACTAATAAGCCAAAGAAAACTATGCTCTTTTTGGTAGCAGACGGTGAGATTTGGGAGAGCAAGAAGAAGAAGAGGGTTATTACATTTAGGAAGATGATTGTAACGATGAAAAAGAGGCTGCTTATGATGATGATGATGATAATAACGATGATCAGGAGGAAGAAGATGATTATTATGGTGAGGAAAGTGACGTTCACGAGTGGAAGATGGTCTCAAACGCATCATAAGGAGATATCGACTACATCCTCTGCAATAAGCAAATAAATTGGTAGTTTTATATCCCACATGGATAGGCGGCGCGTCGGTCTGCTCCTGTGAACTGGTTCTGTAATATAGGGCGAGAGTGAAGGAAGCCTCCCCCCATGAACCATGGACCTTGCCGCTGGTGGGGAGGCTTGCGTGCCTCAGCGATATAGATGGCCGTACCGTAGGTGCAACCACAACGGAGGGGTATCTGTTGAGAGGCCGGACAAACGTGTGGTTCCTGAAGGGGGGCAGCAGCCTTCTCAGTAGTTGCAGGGGCAACAGTCTGGATGATTGACTGATCTGGCCTTGTAACAATAACCAAAACGGCCTTGCTGTGCTGGTACTGCGAACGGCTGAAAGCAAGGGGAAACTACAGCCGTAATTTTTCCCGAGGGCATGCAGCTTTACTGTATGGTAAAATGCTGATGGCGTCCTCTTGGGTAAAATATTCCGGAGGTAAAATAGTCCCCCATTCGGATCTCCGGGCAGGGACTACTCAAGAGGACGTTGTTATCAGGAGAAAGAAAACTGGCGTTCTACGGAATGGAGCGTGGAATGTCAGATCCCTTAATCGAGCAGGTAGGTTAGAAAATTTAAAAAGGGAAATGGATAGGATAAAGTTAGACATAGTGGGAATTAGTGAAGTTCGGTGGCAGGAGGAACAAGGTTTTTGGTCAGGTGATTACAGGGTTATAAATACAAAATGAAATAGGGGTAATGCAGGAGTAGGTTTAATAATGAATAAAAAAATAGGAGTGCGGGTAAGCTACTACAAACAGCATAGTGAACGCATTATTGTGGCCAAGATAGATACGAAGCCCACGCCTACTACAGTAGTACAAGTTTATATGCCAACTAGCTCTGCAGATGATGATGAAATTGATGAAATGTATGATGAGATAAAGGAAATTATTCATGTAGTGAAGGGAGACGAAAATTTAATAGTCATGGGTGACTGGAATTCGAGTGTAGGAAAAGGGAGAGAAGGAAACATAGTAGGTGAATATGGATTGGGGGTAAGAAATGAAAGAGGAAGCCGTCTGTTAGAATTTTGCAGAGAGCGTAACTTAATCATGCCTAACACTTGGTTCAAGAATCATAAAAGAAGGTTGTATAAATGGAAGAATTCTGGAGATACTAAAAGGTATCAGATAGATTATATAATGGTAAGACAGAGATTTAGGAACCAGGTTTTAAATTTTAAGACATTTCCAGGGGCAGATGTGGACTCTGGCCGCAACCTACTGGTTATGAACTGTAGATTAAAACTGAAGAAACTGCAAAAAGGTGAGAATGTAAGGAGATGGGACCTGAATAAACTGACAGAACAAGGGGTTGTAGAGAGTTTCAGGGAGAGCATTAGGGAACGATTGTCAAGAATGAGGGAAAGAAATACAGTAGAAGAACAATGGATAGCTTTGAGAGATGAAATAGTGAAGGCAGCAGAGGATCAAGTAGCTAAAAAGACAAGGGCTAATAGAAATCCTTGGGTAACAGAGGAGATATTGAATTTAATTGATGAAAGGAGGAAATACAAAAACGCAGTAAATCAAGCAGGCAAAAAGGAATACAAACGTCTCAAAAATGAGATCGACAGGAAGTGCAAAATGGCTAAGCAGGGATGGCTAGAGGACAAATGTAAAGAGGTAGAGGCTTATCTCATTAGGGGTAAGATAGATACTGCCTACAGGAAAATTAAAGAGACCTTTGGAGAAAAGAGAACCACTTGTATGAATATCAAGAGCTCAGATGGAAACCCAATCCTAACCAAAGAACGGAAAGCAGAAAGGTGGAAGGAGTATACAGAGGGTCTATACAAGGGCGATGTACTTGAGGACAATATTATAGAAATGGAAGAGAATGTAGATGAAGATGAAATGGGAGATACGATACTGCGTGAAGAGTTTGACAGAGCAGTAAAAGACCCCGGGAGTAGACAACATTGCTTTAGAACTACTGACGGCCTTGGGACAGCCAGTCCTGACAAACCTCAACCATCTAGTAAGCAAGATGTATGAGACAGGCGAAGTACCCTCAGACTTCAAGAAGAATATAATAATTCCAATCCCAAAGAAAGCAGGTATTGACAAATGTGAAAATTACCGAACTATCAATTTAATAAGTCACAGCTGCAAAATACTAAAGCGAATTCTTTACAGACGAATGGAAAAACTGGTAGAAGCCGACCTCGGGGAAGATCAGTTTGGATTCCATAGAAATAATGGAACACGTGAGGCAATACTGACCTTACGACTTATCTTAGAAGAAATATTAAGGAACGGCAAACCTACGTTTCTAGCATTTGTAGACTTTGAGAAAGCTTTTGACAATGTTCACTGGAATACTTTCTTTCAAATTCTAAAAGTGGTAGGGGTAAAATACAGGGAGCGAAAGGCTATTTAGAATTTGTACAGAAACCAGATGGCAGTTATAAGAGTCGAGGGACATGAAAGGGAAGCAGTGGTTGGGAAGGGAGTGAGACAGGGTTTTAGCCTCTCCCCAATGTTATTCAATCATTATATTGAGCAAGCAGTAAAGGAAACAAAAGAAAAATTAGGAGTAGGTATTAAAATCCATGGAGAAGAAATATAAACTTTGAGGTTCGCCGATGACATTGTAATTCTGTCAGAGACAGCGAAGGACTTGGAAGAGCAGTTGAACGGAATGGACAGTGTCTTGAAAGGAGGATATAAGATGAACATCAACAAAAGCAAAACGAGGATAATGGAATGTAGTCGAATTAAGTCGGGTGATGCTGAGGGAATTACATTAGGAAGTGAGACATCTAAAGTAGTAAATGAGTTTTGTTATTTGGGGAACAAAATAACTGATGATGGTCGAAGTAGAAAGGATATAAAATGTAGACTGGCAATGGCAAGGAAAGCGTTTCTGAAGAAGAGAATTTTGTTAACATCGAGTATAGATTTGAGGGTCAGGAAGTCGTTTCTGAAAGTATTTGTATGGAGTGTAGCCATGTATGGAAGTGAAACATGGGCAATAAATAGTTTGGACAGGAAGAGAATAGAAGCTTTGGAATTGTGGTGCTACAGAACAATGCTGAAGATTAGATGGGTAGATCACATAACTAATGAGGAGGTATTGAATAGAAGTGGGGAGGAGTTTGTGGCACAACTTGACGAGAAGAAGGGACCGTTTAGTAGGACATGTTGAGGCATCAAGGGATCACAAATTTAGCATTGGAGGGCAGCGTGGAGGGTAAAAATCGTACACTAAGCAGATTCAGAAGGATGTAGGTTGCAGCAAGTAGTGTGAGATGAAGAAGCTTGCACAGGATAGAGGAGCATGTAGAGCTGCATCAAACCAGTCTCAGGATTGAAGACATCAACAACAACAGTGAAGGAAGCGAGTAGGAGCAGGAGAGGTGAAGCACTTTGGTACTGCATGTAACTAACACTTTTTTACCAGAGTCGAAAAACACAAGTAAATAAAGGCTTACATAGCTTCGGTTAGGATGAGCACGTAGGTGTGAAGCCATGTGTAATTAAAGTCTCAATAACGAACTAGCCCACTCGGTAGTCGAAGAGATGTTTCCATGCCGTCTGCTCTTGACGAAATGGGGGCGAAATCAAGATGGCACTCACTGAGCTCCACAGCGTTGGCCAGTGGGAGCTGTGGTGGGCGTAGTAAGTCTTCTCTCGTAGTGCCAACTTACGAGAGCGGGCACCTATGTTTTGGCATCATAACTATCGATGCCACACCCCTCCCCCCTGAAAGGGCAAACCTTCATGGAATAGGGCTTCCGACAGTGGGGCGGTGGACCCAGGGGCGGCGCAATTGAGGACGTGCTGTCCACCCGCGTCCCCGAATTGCTCGTGAGAGGGCGAGGAAAATGCACCTTGCAAAACCTGCCGGGACGCGCACCGCCATTGGGTATGCTCAGACGAAGAGGCGGAGCAACAACCTCCATGAGCAGCGGCGGCAGCGGCGTTGCGTCAGCCTCAGCGTCCATCGGTTCCGGCATCGCGGAGAAACATGTTGGCGACGGCAGCCGGAGGTGGGTGGGGGCCGTGGCGGCGACGAGAGGCGCCCGCCCGGTGCAGCAGACCAGACCGGCAGTGCAGGTACGGGCGCCCGCGTCGTTGGCACGGCGGTGTAGTCGCGGGCTGTGGCGGCGGAAGCCATGAAGCATCCAATTCTGCCGGAAAAGAACCAGCGGCAGAAAACCAAGGACGGCACAAACGGATGTGGTTACAGTGTCACTTGACAATGCCGGAGAGGCCAGAAATTACAAACAAGGCACGACCAACCTGGCGAAGAATGCGCCCCTGCTCCCAGCGCTGCCATCCACTATTTGCAAATGAGAGCATTTAGTGACTTGCAACAGAAGCTGCACATAATTTCAAACCTTTAAGAAACATTTTCTTGTGATATACCATCAAAATGATGACAGGAAAAAAGTTTATCGCTTGCTATATTTTTGTTGTTAATGTAGTCAAACTTCAGACTCAAGCATGACGTTTTAGTTAAGTACTTCTTTACTACTATCTCTATTCACAGTACTGTTTGCAGACAGCATCTATATATACCACTGAATGTGCTTGTAAACTTATTTCATTGCACGACGTACAGTTCAGGAGATATGACGTCATAAATATTAAAATGCGTGAGAAACTGATTTCTGCTTCAAATGACGCACAGTTAACGTTCAATATCAGGAGTAACGTTTCAATTTACTAATTCTTAACTACTAACTCTGTTCGGAAAACACTTTGCATAGGGGATCTACATATATCCTTACTGTGCCTACAAAATTATATCATTGTGCGACACATAGTTCTGAGGATATGAACGCCATAAACATTGAGATAAGTGAAAAACTAGCTTTTGCTTAAAATGACGTTTAGATTACCCAGTTTATATTCATCCAGTGTTTCTTAGTGAGAGGACATAGCGTCTTCCTAGAAACTTGAAGCATAATTCGAGAACTTATCTAAATCTTTTCGCTTATATTTTTAAAGGTAGGTATTTGGCACTTAAACTGATTTTTTAAGTAATCAGACGTCTGAAACTGTTTTATACTCGGGAGCTCGATTCTTTATTAAATTAGGAAATTTGTGGTAAGATCTTATGGGATGCAACTGCTGAGGTCATCGTTCCCTAAGTGTACACACTATTTAATCTAACTTTAACTTAAGCTAAGTACAACACACACACCCATGCTCAAGGGAGGACTCGAACCTTAGACGGGGGCAGCTGCACACACTGTGATAAGACGCCTCACACTGTGTGGCTACACCGCGCGGCGATTCTTTATTAGCACTGGCTGTTAACTGATATGTTATAATGCAATGCCTCATTCAAGGAACCATTATAGAGAGAGAGACAGAGAGATTTAATTTGATAAAAATGTTAGTTGAGTATGAAACTGAGGGAGGAGGAGAGAGATGAAATTTGCTGATGAGTCAGTGAGCTATCTGACACAAACTGTCTTCAGTGGAGTATAAATCGGAGAGATATTTACTCATGAAGCACACAGTTTGATGGATATATGGGTTTGATAAATAATACTGATGCATGTGAGAGACAATGTGAGATAATATGTATAGTAACTGACATAAGCATTTTTCTAGTGATGTATGAAGCAGCAAGACAGTGAGAGGGGGGGGGGGGGAGAGAGAGAGAGAGAGAGAGAGAGAGAGAGAGAGAGAGAGAGAGGGGGGGGGGGGAGGGGGGAGGGGGGAAAAACTTGCTGCTGAAGCAGAGTTTTAGGTACCTAAATATTATTGTGATATTGAAGGGAATATTTTTAAAGATGGTGCAATGTTCGATGTCGAGGCAGTGAGGTATCTGAGATAAACATTTTTTTTTGGGAAGTATGAAGCACACGTAGAGACGGAGAGGTAGATGAAATGCAGAGGTATAATATTATGCAAGGGGTGTGTGTGTGTGTGTGTGTGTGTGTGTGTGTGTGTGTGTGTGTGTGTGTGTGTGTATGTGTGTGTGTGTGTGTGTGATAAGTAGCACGAATTTGTGCAATTCATTTGAAGAAGTTAAGATACATTGTTTAAAAACTCTTTGTTACTGATAATCCTTTTTTGAACATGAAATTAATACAGGTAAAGTTTATGTTTTTATGAGGAAATAGTGTAGTATAATTGGATACTTTTGTACAAGGTGCAAAGATGTGAGATACATTTGAACTTGACGGGCTAAAATTCCGGTTGGCCTGTTTCGTTTGACGTACAAAAATACTGCTCTATGATGGACTGTTCAATTTTTAATGAATGTTTAAAAAGGTACCGTAGTTCCTGCTAGGGCAATCTTCTAAACATTTAAATTTCCCGTCGGTGCCATTTCGTACTTTTTAAATTTCCTACCAATGCAATCTTGGAATTTTAAATTTCCCACCCGCCGATATCTTGCAGTTTTTTTTAAATTTTTCCTCCACTACCATGTTGATGACACCACACATTCAGGATCACCGAAGACCTCGTGTGTGCAAGTTACGGACACAGAATGAGATTCTGTAGACGCTCGAAGGTCAAAGTGAGCTAAATATTTGGTACTCCTGCTACAAATGTAATCTTGGTGTTTGAGATAATCATTCGAAATTTGACTTCAGACGGAGTGATTCATTTAATATTAATCGACTGAAGGATAATATCAGTACTTTGTTTGGTCTTTGTGTTCCTGAATACTTTTCTAATTTACTCTCCTTCGCCCCTTATGCTGATATTGATTCATAAAAAATTTATCATCCGATTGACTATTTTTACATTTCCAGAGTCCCCTGTAATTATTGAAAGTAACAAGGAATTATAAAATTCACTACTGTAACGCTAATTTCAACATGTCAGATGCTACATTTCAGCTGAAAAAAATTAAATCTAAATGACCCAATATATATAATAATAAAAGCTTCACGTTTTGAGACTATACATTATGTTTTACAAGATGAAAACCATCTACTTGTAATAACGACTGTACATTTAAATTGTAGAAGATTCCCGTCCAGATTTTCTGGGTGACCTTTTGTGAGAATACAGTTTTAACAGATATATTACTCTTTTACCTACAACAAGAATAGGATCACGTTATTATAAGAGCGCTAAATGACAATATTACCTAACATACGAGGAACTTCCCTTTTGACTGCTTTTTCTTAGGTGAAGGAACTGAATGCGTTTTAAATCCAAAAGCGGCACACTCTTCGACCTTCAAATGACAATGGCATCATGCAATGGACGCTTCCACGAAGGGATGTCATAGCTGCTGGTGAATCGTCCGGGTTGTATGGTCATTATCTCTAAACGTTTTCTTTCATAACGCGTCGTCCAGCAGGAAGGAAGATTTGAGCTTAACGTCCTGTGGATATTTAAATCGTTAGAAACGGTGAACAAGTTCGGATTCATTCAAGTGTGTCGGCGTGCCCTTTCAAAGGAACCATCCCGGCATAAGCTACAAGCGACGTAGGGAAACCAAGTAAAACGTAAATTTGAATGGTGGGAGGGGACTATAACCGTAGTCCTACCGAAGATGAGTCCAGTGTGCTGTCCACTGCACCATCTCAGATGGTGTTTCCGCCAGAGCAGCGATGTATATCGTCAGAGGTGCTCCGACGAGTCTTGTCGACTTGTCTGAGGATGTCCTGCGCCAGTCTGGACCACAACCTTACAAAGCGGAATATTTCCCTGTTGATTGGAAAAGGCGTCTAAGCAGCACACTGATATTTCAGAAAGTTTTCCTTTTCTACTATAGAAAACTTTGTCATATCGTCTATTTTCAAAGATTTTCATTAACAGTGTTCCTTGTTAAATTTTCACTTTGACTAATTTATCAGCCGTATAATTGTGAAACTACAGCTCCCACTTGTTGGATTGTCGCAGAATTATTTCTTCCATGCCAACAGTACCTTCACTATATATTTTATTATTGTCTTATCTTTATCTTTGCCCCACAGATCCACACCACATATCCCATAGCTAAGTAGAATCCATATTTGAATTCTGTCGACCAAGCAGTTCTTAAAATCAGTCTCACGCATGAAACAATTATTGAAACGCTCTGCACGTGTTATTCAATTTGAATCTTAGTTTTCAGTCCAGCCTCTCCTCTCATTGGTTTGGCCTGCCGTGGTAGCCGAGCGGTTCTAGGCGCTTCAGTCCGGAACCGCGCGAATGCTACGGTCGCAGTTTCGAATCCTGCCTCGGGCATGAATGTGTGCGATGTCCTTAGGTTAGTTAGGTTTAAGTAGCTCTAACTCCTAGGGGACTGATGACCTAAGATGTTCAGTTCCATAGTTCTCAGAGCCATTTGAACCATTTCTCATTGGTTTACTTTTTATATATACTGCACTGGTCAAACGATTGCTGTTTACTGGAAACATTCTCGTTTTCATAATCACATCAACACATTCTCTGAAATCACCCCATTCGGTTCCAGAGTCTAAATATCCTCTAATTTGTATCTCAAAGGCCTTTTCATTTTAGTATTATATTCAAGAGTACACTGAATTACGTAAATTAATACTGAAGGTGATGTGTCTTTGGATTCATTAGTTTTTTACCAGGTTTCATCGGGAACCAACTAAAAGCAACCTAGTTACCTGAAGGTTACGTACTGTCTTCACTTTCCTTGTTCAATCATCTCTCGAAATAATGAAGCACATGGTTCAATCTCTGTTATTTTGGTATTGATCATATTCAATTACATTATTACAATCAACAGTCTCGCGACCTCATATCGACTTTCTGATCGATGAACTGGTTTGGAGTCCAAAGTTTACTATAATAACTATGTTCTCGAACTGACTGTTCTGTATTTCAGTTTCTAGTTATAAATTATTATTATGTACTCACAACTCTTCCACCAATACAGAAAGTGGGCCTACAATTAAATAAACGTCAACAATACATATCTGCTGCAGCCATGACAGTGGTGGTTTCCGAATCAAATTAGCAACAAATTTATCGTATCTGATCGGATCGTCAAGACAATAATTCCGCTTCTAATATCGATGTAATAATTCTGTGATGATGCCATCGGTACTAGTATGACTATGCTGAGTAGATAGATTGCATTTCGCTGCTCGTCAACGTTCTCTTGTCCAATAATTATAAAGAAAATCAACGTCTTATTATTTAGAGAGCACAAAACTTTCGGCGATTTGTGTGTGATCTGTCTCACGTCGCTTACACGTACATCAATATTTTCCCATTCCACACACGCCCCAGAAAAAACATTTTTAAATTAATTGGTACAGGCAGTAAGGTGTAATAGTTTCCTGCGCTTCAGCTATTGGAACAGTGGAACAGTCACTCCTTAATATGTAATGGAACTAAGAATAATTAAAAAAGACATGAAGTTATTCCCTAACAGTAGTTTAGATCCGTTCGTGCTGTAATTTTTCAATATGTAATGGCGATTAACTGTCACACACTCAATCATAGTTCTTTCCGTCTCATAAAATACGATTTACAAACTCCTACATTGTTCAAATGGCTCTGAGCACTATGGGACTCAACTGCTGTGGTCATTAGTCCCCTAGAACTTAGAACTACTTAAACCTAACTAACCTAAGGACATCACACACACCCATGCCCGAGGCAGGATTCGAACCTGCGACCGTAGCAGCAGCGCGGCTCCGGACTGGAGCGCCTAGAACCGCACGGCCACCGCGGCCGGCTCCTACATTGTTCTTGGATGCAATTAATGAACTGAACTTATTTCGTAAACACTACTAAATTGTGTCACTGGTAGTGGATATTCTCTGCAAACACGTTAAAAAGGTGCTGACGCCAGCATTACGCGTTAATACGCGTAATGCTGGCGTCAGCACCTTTCTTAACGTGTTTGCATTCAAAATTCGAACAGACTGTCTACTGCCAACAATCTCACACATGGCGAGGTATTATCCGGACTGCAGCCATCAGCCTTACTCGCTCTCGACCCCCGATAAGGACCTTCAGTCGAGGATTGAAACAACTATCACAAAACTAAGTATAAAGTTTTTCAGCCTTTGCCATTTTTCAGTAGTAGCTAAAACGTTATATTTGTAATGTCCGATAATTTTTAGATATGTTGCCTTATAAAATTCAAAATTATGCAAGAAATTCGTGGATCATTCCGTAAAAAATGTTCCTACTCATCGCTGTTTCAGTTCTACTCAACGCGCTGCAAACTCAGTTCCTGATAACTCACCAAACTCTGGTGCAATGTCATCTGCTAATATATTAGTATCATTATGAAATTATCTTTTAAGAACGTCTCTTGCCACATAAAACTTCACCCGCGTATTCTAGTATTGTTTCACTTTACATAGACTGCATTCCATTAGAATTTTTCGCCTTTTTCTTCAGGAAAAGGCTCGTGTTTGGAGTAATAAAGATAGCTTCAAATGAGTAAGTCTCATTATATATCAACAGTCATAAATTCGTTCAGGAATATTTCAGAACTCAAACATTGACCACTTATGTTACTATGTACAATAATATTAATATTTTCCTCCAAATATAATATAAGTATCTTGCCACAACATTAGAGTCACACGTAATTCTGTAGTTCGAGATAATACGCTTTTTTGTTGGCGTCATAATTATAAGCTGTATTATTCCAAGTACACGATCCTACGCATCCTCAGAAGCTTTCTTTATTAAGTGGCTTACATTACTAAATCAAAATAAAGCAGTAGAAAAAATTAACAAATTATCCTAAGCTTACATGTTCCTCACAAAGTCGATCAATTTCTTTCGCATAATATATTCGTATAGGTATCTAATCACACCTAATTGTTTTCCTTCTGTTGAGAGGTTTTAACTGATTTTCTATTGTGTAATCGCATATCACAAAATTAGTCAGTTACAAGTTGATTCTAATGAAAATTGAAAGAAAGAACCATATCATGATATTTCACAGTGAAATACATTCAGAAGACCGAATTTAGTTTTTAGTCCATTTTACGGTCATTTTCGGTTTCGGTGCTAGGATGAACGCAGAGCGACCATAATGATGATTTTGATCCATGTCGTCATTTCAAAGAGATCGATGGGAAAGATTTTACTTACAAATCAATTAATGATTGTCGCATTGCCATTGTTACGCTCATTTTGGCACTGTTTCCATATTGTTTGAAAACTAGGCTTTTATTCCCTTTTAAATCTTTGATGAGGCTATCTTTAATTTCTTAGTAATGTCCTCACAAGTGTACTGAACCAGTTTATCGTCCCTCGTAATCATAGTCAATGTATGTATTTTTGAAGGTTGCTGTACTAAAGGAAGGAAAAGAGATTTGGGTTTCACGCACTTTCAGCGATGGGATCATTACCGATTAAGTAGCAAATTAGTCTGAATCTTCCCAGCATGTGACTATGCGAATTTGACTGAACACTGGGAACTAATATGTAGATAGTCAAACAGGAATTTGAACCGGCACCCTCCCGAATGTGTGTCTAACTTCATCAACTAGAAGATATGGTTTTATGGAATCAAATGATGCTTTATGAAATACTTTGTATTTTCCGATCTATTACAACCTTATGGGCACTGGCTACCTCCTGCAGGATAACTGAATCCATGTAAACTCTATTTTCTCTGTTTTCGCTGTCGTCAATATTAATGGTAGGGAGGAATTGAGTACTTAGCTTATTCCTTTCTGGAACATCCTTTATTGGAATTTTATCAATAGCGCTCGGCGTTGTAAGGTTTCCTTAATCACAAATAATATCGAATATTGGTGGGTTGTGTATTGTATGTCAGCTGACTCCGAGAATGAATTACTTTTCCGTGGTAATCTTCCAAAGAATCTCATTGTGACACTCGTCCTTCCCAATACTACAGTCATGTGAAACTTCCTTGCAAACTAAAACTGTGTGTAGGACCGAAACTCGAACTCTGATCCTTCGCCTATCGCTGGCAAGTGCTCTACCAGCTGAGCAACCCAAACACGACTCACGACCACTTCTCACAGCTTTACTTCCGCCAGTTCATCTCCTACGTTCAAAACTACGAAGTGGCAGCCTAGGAACAAGCTCCCTAGCTCGAGTCTTGGCCCGGCACTCTGTTATAATCTGCCATAAAGTTTCGTATCAGTGCGCACTCCGCTGCTGAGTGAAAAATTTATTCCGGCTACATACAAGTAGTCGAAATATTTTAAATCTGCTCGTATGAAATCGTCTTTGTATTTGACTGTAGTAAAGTCTTTCTGTCGTTGCATGACATTGCCGTAATTCTACCTGCTCTTTCCATATGCTTTATCATTGCGATATTATATTTATTTAAACTTTAAGTCACTTGTCAGGCATACGCAAAGCATTAACAATCTGCAGGTCTTCCTGGTGCAGTACAACCTCTATAACACATCACACTTCCTTTCGTAAGATCCGTCATGCTATCTGTTAAGTATATAATTCTGTCTCGTCTGTTTTGGTGAAATTTTGAAGTCAGACACGGTATGCAATAGAGAAGTTACGCAATTGAGTAAATAACTGTCAACGGACGCTTCATGCTGTTTCAGCTAACGTAATAAAGTTTGATAATGAAGCGAAATTAGAGATTGGTGAATGGGTAACTCCTGTTTATGAAGGAGTATAATCGATAACAACTGTTGAATTATTGTTAAAGATTTTAGTTATTATTTCGGTTAAATCACAAAAATTTCGATTCGTATCTGAAACTATCTCTCAAAGAATATTTAAAAGTGCAGCCGGAATGGTTATATGTTAATTCTAGGTCAACCTGTTTCTATGAAGTACGAATGGAGTAGCAAACCATTGGTGAAAATAAAACACGGAACATTTTCTGACTATCAGATAACAAAGAGAGAGAGAGGGGGGGGGGGGGGGAGAAAGAGATGGAAGTACAGAGCAGGAGGCAAAGAAGTGGGTTTGGTGATTAGGGGGAGGCGTACCACGACGAAGACTCGTTTAAACTTTATTTCGCGGTAGACTTGGGGGGTGGCGTTCCTAATTAAGTTTGTAATGGAACGGTTAAGAGCAGAAACAGAATGTGAGTCTTCCACTGGGAAATATATTCGGCAAACTTCGACTTTTCGTCGGCATCGAGGAGATGAAGGGATGCAAAAACCGGAATAAAAAAACACACCCAAAGGAAACAATGTATCACTTTCTCTGCGATACGCCTTAAAATAATGAGTTTTCTTTCCGATTAATTATTCATCAATAGGATGAAACTAGCTGAAATTTGTTATGAACTGACCACGCGAAATACTAGCAGACGCTTATTTAAATGTCTTACGAACGCACAATCAAATATCAGCTCTTGTTTTATAGCTACAGTGTAAGACCAAACGTAGTGAAATAAAATACTTTAAACTAGCTAAAGCTGGATGAGGTATCATGAGGTGTCGTTCTTGTTCTTGTAATGTAATGCCATAGGATTATGAATAAAGGTCCACAGTCAACGGAGGATATGATCTGTCAACACGAAGACACGAGAGGCAACCTATCATATACAACATCATGGCTCACCAATGGATTTGTCACTTACTTCGAAAGGTACAGTATTGGTTCACCGACTTTGTCATTGGAGACAGCGAATGCAGAAGATAAAATCTTATCTCTGTACTTAGCAAGACCACCACTGATGTTTAAGAAATACTCTCATATTTGATTTTTATTTGCGTATAGAAATAATTGAAAACTCTGAGGTGGCCTCAATGACACCACTGCACTGAAAGCCATACAACTAACGGTCACAGGTGCCTCTTCATACTTACGAAAATAGCGCAGCCATCTGAAGAGGAAATGTCCGTTCTAAATTGGTAATATGAAATTATACAAGAAACATAAAGAACTCATCAATTCAAAGACTGATGACTGTCACACAAGTATCTCATTATACCAAGTAAGAGGTACACGTCGTTTTGCATTGTTGGCTGGCCCTGCAGAGTACGTTCAGTCTCCTGAACGGACTGTTTTCCTTCACGTACAGAAACACCATTCCTCTCGCTGTGTGAGAACTGTGTCGTTAGTGTATATGTTGAGTACAGTTGACTACATGGCTGTCTTGTATGTGTTGTTTGACGACGAGAGAAGGGAGAGTGTGAATCCTTTTGCTGTCACATAGTCTATACCCCTCTGGGATAGCGTCAGTGGGGTCGTTGAGTTTAATGTCTTCATTCACCACCATCAACAGCCCTCACTGCATGAGACACTGATGAGATATGAAATTTAATGCAGCTCATTAACGCAGTGTCTGATGGTCAAGAATTTTATGCCACCATCTCTTCTCCTCCTGCCGGCCTAATACTGGCGGTGAAAATACCTTCCAAGCTGATATTTTACCAAATTTCCGAGGCTGAAATCAAGTTTCCATCTAGTGGCAAAATATCTGAAAAAATAACGAGTCTTAACAAATATAATAATTGCGAACCAAGCTCCACTTGTAACAGTTCAGAGCAAAAATTCTGATATGTAAATCTGTGAGAAAGTAATCAATAATCAGGAAGAGTAAAATTCGTTTCTTGTGTAATGTTCTGCCAACAACGTGTTGTTTCAGAATGAGCTTTGTTTCACATACTGGTAGAGCAGCCTGAGTGTAACCTGTAGTCACAATAAACGTTTCGTATTTCATCGTCACTAGCTCTTTGTCGTTAGTCGTGTTTCTCACTTTATCTGTAAGTATAAGTCTATAGTAATCTAACTGAATAAATTCCGCTACTTGCTTTTAGATCGTCATTTTAGCGATGTATTGCAGTATCATCTCGAGCTTTTCCACCTGGCTTAAGAGAGATCAATATTTGCCACATACTTCTGTGTTAAACGAAAAATGCTCAAACGAATGCAACGCTCCGAAACGATTAAAGTTTTTATGTATTATATAGGTAATGAATTGAACTGGAGAACAATGAAAGGGCCATTACAGGAAGATCGTACTACACCATAATTTTAGTATCTTGTACTCCACTAATTTCCCTTTATTTATCTCAAGTTCCGTAGAGTCAACTCAGTCAAATTAAGCCGCTTTTAAAAGGGAATTACACAATATGTACTTAACAGAGCGCTAATGCAAAACATTAGAATAACCTTAAATTACTGAGAGGCTGTTCCTTGTTGAATAAAAGCAGTAAATCATTAGGTAACCTTTCATCTCAGATTATTTTCAGTTGATCTACAATTATGTTCAAAAATTTAACCTCCAAATTCCTGTACTATTTCTGCACAGTGCTTGTAAGAGAACTTCCCGCTTCAAATTGGTTTCCGGTTTATTATTCATTATGTGAATGAAGGTTTTGATCCTTCTGAGTTCGTCTACAGAAATAATCTGAACCCAGTGAGAATGTGTATGGAAAGAGAACAATTGTAAGTCGGTGGTGATTAAGGAATGACCTACGCGAAGTTCATGTACTGAAACGACAGAGGGTCTCTGTCGCCTTTTCTGGTCTACGGAGATCTTTTATCAGTGTAAATGTAGCGTTTAAAGAAGTGTGCCACTAAACTCAAGACTTGCACAACTCCTGTTCTTTCTTCTCAGGAAACTCTTTCTCAATATTTTTTTCACCACAGAAATTTGTTACACACAGCCAATAACATAATATAGATGAAAGCAAACCAGTATTCTCAATGCATTTGTGGAATAGGCTGATCCATCATCTACAGGGAAACACGATGCAGCCATTTGCTTTGGAACCGACACTAAATGGTCTGGGCTCCGAGGTCATTTTTGTATCTTTTCAACGACTGGCAGAGAAGTGGCAGAATACCAGTCTTGCTTACGGAACATGAACGAAGCTCATAAGCTGCTGCTTTGTCCTCAGACCTGTTCGTGGCCCTCTAGTACCGATTCTGTGACGAGTTAGATTGAGACGTCTTACGCTTGAAACACTAAAATGAGAACTGTTGGGTCACCATAAATGGTTCATGGGTACACAAAACGTCAAAGGCCACTACCCAGGTACCTGACAGTATTTTAGGAGCACACAGGTTTTTTTTTTAATCCATTCCATATACAGACAACTGTGAAAGACCCTACAGGTAAGACTATTAAATTCGTAGTAATCAAGTGACGAAACGTTAATGACTAAGTTTAAAGCACTATTAAAAGACAATAGGGCTCACGTAATACTAAATACAGAATTCTGACAAGCTAGATACTGCCATGTGACTTTTTTTAGGTGAATATATGTTTACTCATGAAGTACCATATTGTCTAACGGGAACCAGAGGTGCTGTATTACCCACAGTTGATATGAAAATCAAATCTACTGGGATAAAAATTGAAGCTCCTTGAGATTCAGTGACAAGGGTTGGTAATAACTTGTAAATGGGTCCCCCTCTCGCCCACCTGAGTATACCCCAGATGCTACCGAAAAGTTTGGAGAAAACCTCCGTCCCTAACATGTACCCAAATCATACTGTCATCGCTGAAGGAGACTTAAATCAACTAACGATGGTGTCAAATAATTACAGTTTTGTAAGTGATGGGCGCCACAAAGTATCCTCTGAAATACTGTTGAGCATTTCATATGAATATTAGTTGAAACGTATGATTCAGAAGCCCACTCAAGACTGAAATATATTGGATCTTATGGCAACAAGTATGCCTGGCCTTTTCCCAGTGAATATAGAGGCGCTCAAATAACGTGTTATACAGACTGTAAGCGTCAAATGTACAGAAACGATCTTCTGGGCCACGACGAAGCCTTTACCCCTGTGGTCACTGTTGTCTACTGGATCTCTCAGTTCAAATTAACAGACATATACGGACAGCAGAAAAGTGTGTTATAGGAACCACATAAGCATATTCTACCGCTGCTTGTAACTCGTGGAGGGCTAACCGGCTAGCCCAACATTTGTACTCTCGTACGAGTACCATGGGTGCATGTAAACTGCCTGAGATGATCAAGTAACCTTGCCTTGAGAGTATACAAGCCGGTCAGCTAGTACCTAGGTCCAAATTCACAGCACTGATCAATGATTTTTGCAGTTAAGCGAAACTTTCCTAAATAAATCACTCATTCTCCTCCGGAGTTCTCATTGTTTTGAAAATTCGTGGCAAATTGAAACCGTTCGATTGTGAGGAACTTTCAGCTGAAACTGTTTTGCCCTCACACCATTATCTAATCGTACCACATAATCTATTCGATAACTATAACGTTGAATTCCACATCCTTCACAGTTAAAATTTGTGTCATACATCATGTTACGTAGTAAAATAGTGATACCTGTGGTGTCACCGCCAGACACCACACTTGCTAGGTGGTAGCCTTTAAATCGGCCGCGGTCCGTTAGTATACGTCGGACCCGCGTGTCGCCACTATCAGTGATTGCAGACCGAGTGCCGCCACACGGCAGGTCTAGAGAGATTTCCTAGCACTCGCCCCAGTTGTGCAGCCGACTTTGCTAGCGATGGTTCACTGACACAATACGCTCTCATTTGCCGAGACGATAATTAGCATAGCCTTCAGCTACGTCATTTGCTACGACCTAGCAAGGCGCCATTATCAGTTGCTATTGATATTGTAAAGAATGTACAGACAAGAGCTACGTTCAACATTAATTGATTAAAGTTAAGTATTCCACCAGCTACATCCTTTCTTTCTAGTCTAATTTCCTTGTCCTGTTCCAGACCTCACGCCAGCCTGCGTGAGCTTAAACGTGTGCCTTTCGGCTTCCTCCCTTCATACGGGTTGGCTCTCCTGCCAATCCACAACAATGCCCATTATTAGAGCAGTGAAACAAGAGAAGAACTCGGTCTCTCAAAGACGGAACAACATTTCGACATGGTAAATTCTTGCCATTTTCAGTAGGTGCTGATGACGGAATTTCTTTCTGTGGATCCTGCGTAGAATATTCGTGCCCTCCTGCTGCCGATCCCGGGTCTATGATGACATGGTTCGGCTTAATTGTCGAGATGGAAGGGTAAGTGTGTCGTAGAGACACGAGCCGCAGCCTTCAGTCACCGTTTCCAAGACACTGCTGGAGGGCCTGTTAATGGTATTATCTCACCATTTTATTAAGCGTAGCATGGCCAGATCTTCAAGTCTGAGCTTCCAGCGGGATCAGAACATGGTCCCGCGGGTTACTAATCTGAAAACCACTCATTTTATTCATAGGTCCGCCATGTACCCGCATACTTACTGATTCATTTGGTATGCAGTCCGAATTGTATTGACCTTTTACGACAACTTGGTCCCGCCGTAGTTCATTCGGTGTCCTGTGAAGAGAAAGAGGTCTATAAGAGCTGCCTTTGTTGGTTATTGCTTGTCGATGTGGTTCTCTGGCACTCCTCTTCAATTCAGTCCAAACTGTCTGACGTTGGTACCATTTTCCCACATTGGTGCAGGATGCGGTATATTCGGTACTTTGAAGAACCCTTCGAATTATTTCGTCTTCTGCTCCATGTGGCATGTGCTCCTTTTTATGGCGTTGTTGTACCCGTTCTTCCAGACTTCATGTATGTTATTTCCTTTATTAGGCACTCTCGATCAGAAATTTCAAGAGCAACGAGCGAGGTGGCGCAGTGTTTAGGACACTTGACTGGAGTTCGGGATAACGATGACTCAAACCCACTTCCGACCACCCTGATTTAGGTTTTCCGTGATTTCCCTAATTCGCTTCAGGCAAATGCAGGGATGGTTCCTTTGAAGGCGCATGGCCGATTTGCTACTCCATCCTTCCCTTATCTGATGGGACCTATGATCTTGATGTTTGGTCCTGTTCCCCTAATCAACAACCAACGAAATTTCAAGACCCTTGTGGACCAGTGTGTTTAGGATGCCTTGACGTTGCGGATGGTGATGACAGCTGGAGACACTGTGGTACGTCTTCGATAGTTTTCGTTATACGCTGTCCCCTTGCGTGATATTTGGTCTTCTTTTAACCCGTGCATTAAAAATGAGAGTAGGATGTTTAGCTTACCGTCCATTTTGACACGGATATCTAGGTTTGGGATCCACTGGTGCAGACAAAGCCCTTCCCTGTTACATCATCCGTTGGGCATATTACGAACGCATCGTGTATATACACAAAGACGCAAGACGAAAAGGAAGCGGGACAGGATTAGGCTATTTTTATCTTTTGAGCGGGTTTGCTTGGATGCAAAGATCCTTGGGTGGAAGGCACTGAACTATTAGATTTCCAAAACTTTATATCACATCCCAAGAAAAGGCATCATAGATAAGCATCAATTGACAGCCTGAGAAATTTGTGATAATAATTACTTTTACCCAAATGAAACAAATATCCTTATAACACATACAGTGGTGGTACACATGAACTTGGCTCAAATGGCTCTGAGCACTATGGGACTCAACTGCTGTGGCCATTAGTCCCCTAGAACTTAGAACTACTTAAACCTAACTAACCTAAGGACATCACACACATCCATGCCCGAGGCAGGATTCGAACCTGCGACCGTAGCAGTCGCACGGTTCCGGACTGCGCGCCTAGAACAGCGAGACCACCGCGGCCGGCTACACATGAACTATTTATGTCTAGGAAACAACCATTTTAAATAAAAAGAGTAGTTTCAAGATCAGAGATGGTGAAACTTGGTAAGTGACTAAGTTGGTACTACACTTCTTAAATCTGCGAGTTTCAGAGTAGCCCGAAGGATCACCATTCATACTGAGGCGGTATACTGTGCCCAATAAATGAAATCTGACAGCAAACAGTTTCGCACCTACACATAACATCGAGAACTGCCTGAGATTGGAAGGATAAAGGTACCGACCCACATAATTTAGCAACAAACAGACAGATTTTGAACATTATCCAGCGATCAATGAAATGGTGAACGCAGTTGGCGGCAGCTAATCAGACCGAATAGTCAAGAAACACAAACGTTACATTGTGCAAGGAAAAAACCAATGGGTGCTCGAGCTTAGAGCACTAGTCCACTAAAGTCAACAACTGAAAGTCAGCAAAGAGCCCTTGCTCACATGAATTTACAAATTTAAAAGACAATTTTTGAATCCGTAACTTTTAACGAATAAAATCACTGACATAGTCCACCAAAATTAATTAGGAGGGATTAATATGAAACAGAATGCAAATTTGTTGGTACTAAAAGAAAGCATCAGGTTCAAATGGTTCAAATGGCTCTGAACACCATGCGACTTAACTTCTGAAGTCGTCAGTCACCTAGAACTTAGAACTAATTAAACCTAACTACGCTAAGGACATCACACACAGCCATGCCCGAGGCAGAATTCGAACCTGCGACCGGAGCGGTCGCTCGGCTCCAGACTGTAGCGCCTAGAACCGCATGGCCTCTCCGGCCGGCAAAGCGTCAGGCTCTAGCAAAATATTTTAATAGCTGCTCGAGCAGCTTAGAGTAACAACTGACAACAACTTCTTTTTAAAAGAAACAGACACCTTAAATCTATAGGAACAGTACTAGCGCGCGTAAATTAACCAATTCAAAAGGCAATTTTAAAGGGGTAACATCTAACAATGATAATAGTCCACCTAGACCTTAACCACTAGAGAGGGCAATCTAACAGGTAACTCTAGCCCGTTTTGTGGTAGCAAGATTTTTTTAATAGTTGCTCAGATCAAGGGCACTAGCCAACTAAAATTGAGGAATTTAAATAACAAACCTCTTTTTCCTTTTACAAAGCGATAATAAATTAGTTAGTGATGGGCTTAGTATTGAACAACTAGTTCCTAGGAAATAAACATCGCGATATACATATTTTACAGGTGCCAAGTATTCCTACACAGGATTCATTGTCCTTCTACAACAAGTACAGACAAATTATAGTTTACTGCTCCATCGACCACGCCAAGCAATGGAAATGATGAACGAAAAAAATGGCTCAGAGCACTATGAGACTTAACATCTGAAGTCATCAGTCCCCTAGAATTCAGAACTACTTAAATCTAACTAACCTAAGGACATCACACACATCCATGCATGGGGCAGGATACGAACCTGCGACCGTAGCGGTCGCGCGGTTTCAGACTGTAATGCTAGAACCGCTCGGCCAAACCGGCCGGCGAAATGATGAACGGCTGTTAGATAAATATTCTGCCATCGGCAGAGCAATGAGTGGAGTGAGCACGTGTTGAAGAAGAATATATGCCACCACACTCACTTCTAAAACTGACTCTATACAGCGCTTTGACTCACAGGTTTCTATAACCAAATAAAGCAAGTTAATTAGTTCATAGAAGTAGAACAAGGTCCCAACATTCGAAAAGGATACTCCGAACAACGTAATTGACGTAATTGGCAGAATGGTAGCACTAGTTCGCACACAAGGAGATGAAATGATATTACTCAAAACGCGAAACGATTACTCAGCAACTCTACTCATAGTCATTTTGCACAGCTGGGTCCGACCACTTGTGCCCAGGCACCCGACTTCAGGCTGTCGCTAGCCCTGGAACAGCACAAACAGGACGAAGTACAAACACTTCCCGGAAAAATAGCTCAGGACAAACGTATACACAGCACGTGATACGGCTATTGCACTGTCTACGGGACCCACCTCTCTTGTCCACGTCTTTAAGCGAACTGCCTGTAGACTGGCACCGCCTAAAATCTGCTTCCTAGCACGACGTGCGCTCTGCTGGCTTTTAAATAATAAATGAAATGATGTGGTGGTGTTGGCCCTCAACTACGTACCCTCCGACTCAGAGTTGCAATATTAAAAGTTTTGGCTGGTTTCGTTGTCTAGGGGCTGGGATACGTAGTTGCCGCATTTCAGCCCAAATACTGTTGAGTCTACAGTAGACGATAAGAATCCACACATACCTCTAATAGTCGAAGGTTTCTAACAGTCGGCAATTGCGAATTATCAGTGTAACATATTAATTTGTAAATGAAAGATTGCAATTAAATAAAATCTGCAGGTACTATCTTAACGACTTTAAATGATGCGTATGATAGTAGAAGTACTTTTGAGAATGCGGTATATTCCTGCAAAACACTTATTAGTGTCGATGGTCCAGCAATTAAATAAAATATAACTTGAATAACAGGGAAACAATAGATTCCTACTTCACATAATTAGTTATGAACAACAACGTAGCTCACTTCTAAATGCATACTACGTCTTCACTGCAGAAGCCACAGAAATCACACAAGAGCACACATCGACACTCCGAAATATTTCTGTCCTCCGCGACCACGCGCAAACTGCTCCACTGTCCAAGTTTTTCCGCCGACTGTGCGTCCGTCGCGCAGACACGTACAGCACTTACCGTGTCCTGTCCCGTACTGACCGTGTCCTGTGCCGTCCTCGAACTGCCCTGTCCTGTCTCGAAACGATGCTCTTCTCCAGCCTCCATATGTCACTCATAGTAACGAGCGCTGTGATAGGCTAAAGAGCTCCCTCCATGTCTCCAAGCCAACGTGCACTCACAAACATATTGAAACACATACGCAATACTGGATTTACATTTAAATACCTTGAAATTAAATAAATATTCCTATGGCTGGACCATAAACACGCTCTTACACACATTATTAAATACATAAACAAATAAAATAAACATGTATCAAAGGAATAGCCTAATCTCTCTGTGCTTTCGAAACAAAGTAAACATTTAACCAATTTCTTCATGAATAGCATATATCGGATATAAACAAAGACTTACATGAATAAATATATTTATAAGCGTGCTGCTACCGTGTATTCGTGTAACTGTGGAGTACTTATGGCCTGATGCGATCGATAGTAATCGGCCACTTTGACCTCCAATAACTCATGTACTATTCATATTACATGCCTGTAATTCATACCAATTTAGGTTTACACTAATAGCTTTATAAAGACACGTAGATCGACGAAATCAGATGAACCGTTTAGATTTTGGAAATTCGTTGCTGGGTGTTACTTGTATAATTTATCATCAGATACTAAATTTTAAACTAATAAATATATTGAAAATCGGATTAGACCATCAGAATTATCGTGCAAATAATGGTAATGTACAGGTTTGTTTTTGATGTATCATGATTCATCTGGCTACTATTAATTTCTATACGAACTGTTAAATATCTGCTATTATGGTTTCACAAAGTCCACTCTCGGCATAGACATCTCCTTCATCGACTCAAAGCACGGTTCTCGTCACGGCGTCAACATGGAATTCCCAGCCCCGCCATCATGCTGGACCCCTCTTGCTGCGGCCAAGCGGCCCGCGCCCGCCGAGCGACCTGTGCGACCACGCCACGTCCGAACTTAGAATATTTTCAGGGCGCCACAATTCGCCCGTTACCTCACAGCTCCCTCCAATTCTCATCTGGTACAGCACATCTGCTAATCGGAAGATGGAATGGAGTAGATAGGCTCATATCAGTTTTCCCGCTACGGAACCGAATGATTCCATTGAAAAACCTCTATGTCCATGTTAGCTACTACTGGTAATAGTGGGTAGTCCCTCTCGTCTCTACAATAACAGTAACGTCGGTCAAATAAGAAGTAGATTGACATCATGACAAATTTTGGGCACTGGGACTTTGAATAATAACTATTTATAGCTCACATTTACATGGATGTCTACAGAACACAAAGGTGACGTGCTCGCTTTCACTTCCATGCCCAGTAGTTAATAAAGTTTTCAAGTCTCAAAGCAGAGATGCTTTCCCTAACTAAGTACAGTGGCATACATATTATTTGAATTTATCAGTTTCAATGAATTTATTAAATCCTTGGACTCAGTAACACATTGCCTGTCGCATTTATTTCAAATGGCTACTGATCAATGCAGCAATATTTAGTTTCCTGTCATATTCCCACTTCCTACAAAATATTTGAAATTTACATAGGTGTTATGCACGTCATTCCAAAGCATGTCTCGTGGTGTGTTTACAAATTGTCTGTAACTGTTATTACTATCACAATTCTTAGAATATCGTATTCATTCTTTTCAATATAAACGTTTACACTAAGATAGGCCATTTAAAAATAGTGTAACGTGTATTATATAATAAGATGTTGAGGACTGGTACAGCATCAGCTTTTATATAATGGGTATTAATGGCTATTAATGGGTATTACAGGCGGCAGATGCTATATTTAAGTGCGATTTTGGGCGACTCAGTATCAATTTCTTCTAGTTAGACTGAGTGCAGCGGAGGTTTCAGTGTCTCAGCCCACCTTTTTGTCATCTACTTTATGATTTGGCGCTGAGTTTATTTCCAATTAAAATTATTAAAATGAACCATTTTTTTTCTAAAGTTACTTTCAAAAATGGTAACGGCCTTGGCGCAGTGAACACCGGTTCCTGTCAGATCACCGAAGTCAGGCGCTGTTGGGTCTGGCTAACACTCGGATGGGTCACCATCCGGGTCTGCCGGGTGCTGATGGGAAGCGGGGTGCACTCAGCTCTTATGAGGTCAATTGAGGAGTTACTTGATTGAGAAGTACCATCAACGGATACGAAAACTGAGAACGGCTGAGAGAGCGGTGTGCTGACCATGTGTCCATCCGTATCCGCAGTCGGTGACGCCTAAGGGCTGAGGATGACCGGCGGCCTGTCGGTACCGTTCAGACTTCAATGGCTGTTCGGACGGCGTTTCTCTTCTACTTCCAGAACGTGGAAAAGTACTAATAGCACCCAAAAAATATTATTTTCGAAAGTCTGCTACTGGATCAGTTTTCTACATTGAATTACGCTCCTTTTGAGTCGTCACTCAGCTCTGTGCAGCTAATACATCAAAAGTTACTAATTTGCAATAATGTTTGCTTCCTTATGACTCTGCAGATCCCCAACCATTCAGTTTCTATTGCGATTATGTCCGTTAGCACCCCGCATGGTTTAGCCGAACGCTCAAAGTGGCCGCACTATGTGCTTGTGGTAAAACTCAGCTACCTCTTCACCTGCTGCTTTGAAAACAAGTTTTCCGACAAATCACTTTAGTCAGGTACGTGATGACTACTGCCATCTGCAGGTCCTACCGTCCAAGCACTACCTACCGCTCGCTGAGCGACCACGCTCCTTCTCTCGCAGACTGGAATGTACGCTCAAGCTGATTTCGCTCGATGATCAAGGGGACGTACTGTCACAACTTTAAACAGTTTCATCCCAAAAGGTCGCAACGTTTCCCCAAGGAGCTTGAAGGAGTCTCACAGCAGTGCCCTTGTAAACAGGTATACCACACTGATGCTCACCATTAGCTCAGTGTTGTCCAGACAGACGTTCGGAAGCTGCTAGACCAAACTTGCGAGGTTACATATCCGGTGGTGACATTCACAAACAAAGTGACAAGCCTTAAGTATCAGGAGTCTTAGAAGCGTGTAAGATCTAGTAGGTGCACTTCCTTATGCAAATAACTTTCTCGTTTTTTTTCTTTGCAAGTGGTTAGGAGGGTCCGATGGTCTTCCTCTTAATTTAGCTGCTGAGGGCATCTATTCGTCTCCTGTCGGTCTCCTCCTCCGAAGTGTACATTTTCCAATTGTATTATTGAGGCTGTAAGGAGTACATTGCATTTATTGCGTCTACCTGGAAGATGTCTATATGGTTTGATGTCCAAGGCCGGCTGTAGCTGTGCGAGTCCAATATTGGGTTGGAGGATGAAAGGAGCAGCCAAAGCAGGCCGCAGTCGTCGAGCCCTGTACACAGAACTAACAGCAAAGACGCATTGTCACTATATAGCTTCAGCTAATTTGTCGTGAAGTAAACTTATCTTCCAACTGTGTAGCGTTATTTTTTGAACAGGCCCATCATAGACCAAACTTTATTGGCCTGTTGTAACAAGTCTGTACCTGTTATTCTTCATACAAAGTCTCATGAAGAGACAAAACTCTGTGAGAGCTAACTTTGGTGACGCTTACTTATTCCGTTGGCTCGTATGTAAACAGCAGCTGTGGCGGAGGGTTATACAGTGTGTTGCTCTCCATAAATTCCAGATTGTACCTGTTCAAAACAGTTGTACATATCGTGCTTTTTAGAGTTTTCATTCGTTTCATGTTTTTCACGATTTAAAAACCACGTTAAGTGAAAATCGGTGTCTTTACAAATGAGTGTAAACTTCTACTCGCCGTCTAATCGTTATGTCATGTTATGGATCCATTATACTACTTTATTTAGTTTTTTATGGCATTGGTTTGAGAATGTTGTTAGAAAATATCGTGCTTTTATAGTTGTCATTCACTTTATGTCTTCTACTACCTACGTTCAAGGAACTTCGATCGTGTTATTCGACGTCTGCTTGAAGCCTGGAAATTACCTGCACAACTCACAGAAATATACGTTTTTGCTGGTTATTGCTTAATTACGGTTTAAGTGTGTTGTAGTTCTCTATAGTCACTGTAAGAGTAGCATCATGCGTTATGAATGTGAATGTTGCCGTAAATTAATTGGTATGGGAGAAACGTATAAACTTTGTAGATTGGCGTTTCACTGGGGAGAAGACAGGGGGGAAGCTAAAAGTGTGTCAGATAATGCTCTTCCATCGAATTGTAGATTATGTAGCCGAGACAAGGAACTGCTGAAACTGGGAAGAAAGATTTGTGAGCTCCTGGCAGAAACAGAATTTACATATTTTGAAGCAGTTGGGTTGAAGGGGTAAGAGAAAATGGGAGCTGGGAGAATGTAACAGGTAATGGGCAAAAGTAGAAAACCTCAGAAATCACGTTTGAAATTCTAATTAGCATTCAGTTTGACTTATTAGCAGACGTAGAAGAGCCTCAACCAATATTTTAGCTTATTAGGGTGCAGTAAGACCCGTAGGGACGAATTCAAGGATAAGTCGGAGGGGAAATCACGTAGAAAGTAAAGACTCTAGCTATCAGGGAGCAGTCAAGGGAGAGGTGTAGGCCAACTGCTGCATGATACCAGGTCAGAAACATCATGAAGTTTAACTTCAAGCTAGGTGAAAGGAAACACAGGGCCCTTGTGCAAAGATTTTGATGACGAAGTTAATGTACGAGTACTTATAGTAAGAGGAGAAGGAAGTAACCTGGTTAACAACTTAGAAAATAGCATTAACGGTATCCTGGAGAAGACAGCAACAGCATACTTTAGTGGGCTTTTGTCGGAGTTATACAGCGTTTCTCTCTTAGGAAAAGTCAAGTTTTACGGAATTGACAGCTCTATCCACAGCTGGTTTGAATCATAATTAACAAGCAGAATGCAAAGTTTGGGCTGAATGAATCAATGTCGGAAAGATAAAAAAATTTTGTGCCTAGCAAAAAACCATGAAGGGAGTTTATGAGCGCTCAGTTTTGGGTCCACTCCTACTTCTTATACAGGATGATTTTTTCTATCGTATACAAACTCTAGGAATTGATCGATGAGAGAATACAGAACCAAAACGTCTTTTTGACGTTATGTCCAGCTTTTATGTGTGATGGAACACCTCCTTTTTCCATGTTAACTCTACACGAAAATGAGGCAAGTCTACAATGCCAGATATTTGACTTCTTCGTCCCTGTGGTTACATGGCTTTCAGAGAGCTAGTAAACATCTGAAACTTCAGAATGTTCCACATCTTATAGGCATACAATAAGCTCATCTATCTTGTTTTTCAAGCCTCTAATTTTCTAATGGGATTATATCCGGAAATGTATGCTAGAGACCATTTATGCAGTCATACATTGTTACAGAGACAGAGGCCTAATACGCGCTATACCATGCAGCCAGAGTTACAGTATGTGTTGAAAATGGTTTCCATGTGCCTCAACGCATGCGTGTAAGCACTCTAGCATGTTCTATCTCATACCTTCACATCGGCCATGCTGCACCCGAACAGTGTCAAAGGCAGTAAGAAAATGCTGTGTCTCCTCATATGGGATGGGCTCCGCATACACGATACCTTTGAGGTAATCCAAAATCAGAAATCGCACGGGTTGAGCTACGGTGAACGAGCAGGCCATGCAACTGGACCCGCTCTTCTGATTCATCGATCAGGGAAGACACGACTGTGTTGCGTCCGCACGTTTACGGCGAAGAGGGCTGGAGCACCATCACGTAGCAGCCACTCAACCCTTCGAATCATCAATGGCACTTCTTCCAGAAGAGGAGAAAAAAATCACCAGCAAGAAACACCGATAGTTCCAGCCTGTTAGGCGACGTGGAAGGAGGACTGGTCCTAAATACGGTCGCCAGTTATCCCGGCCCACACATTCCAACTGCATCGATGCTAATGATTCGCTGTCACCGTACAATGGGAGTTCTGTACAGCAAATCCAGTCACAGTGGTTGCCTGGTGAAGAAACCAGTGACAAAACTGCTCCCGATGAGGAACGTCTGTCGCTAGTAAGCCCTACACACGCTGTAAGTGATAATGGTAGTAATAATTGTCATTGAGAATGTTCCACACGGTCGTCTGGCTTATCCTGTACTGGCGGTGTTAATCACAGTTTCCGCCAAATCTGGTGTCCGAACATTTCGGTACGTCCTTCATGATTCCCTACTTCCTGAAACAATCCTGTCTCAGAAAAACGACGAATCACTGTTGCAAACATTGAATGCTGTAGTTGTTGTCGGCGGGGATAGGCCTCCTGATACAAAGTTACTGCCGGCCGTTCGTTGCCACTAGACTTTCCTTAAGTAAACACCATGCCGGAGAGCTGTCGATTCGAATACAGACCATTGTGTACAACACTGTATCACAGTCACTACAAGGTGAGTGAGCAAGAGAAGTGAATCGGATACAACATTACCCATTACTGTGGCGGGAGGTTGTGCTAGGGCATTTCCTCTAGGAGGAAACCATGCATACTGTAATTGTGGTTGCATGATACAGCGCGTATTAGACCACAGTTTCTGTGACAAAGTATGATTGAGTAAATGGTGTCTAGTATGGAAACCATGCATTTCCGAACATAAGTTGAACAGACCTTTCTTGTTCCATATCCTCTCATCGATCAGTCCCTAGAGTTTTTACACCGTGGAAAAAATCATCCAGTATATGTGAATGACCTTACACTTAACATTCAATAAGCAAAAGTAGTACTTTTTTATAAATGATACTAGTGTCATAATACATCTCATTAGACAAAAAGCACAGAACAGTTGGAAAACGATGTTTTCCAAAGAATTATTTAGTGGTTCTCTGAAAATAGACTCTCCCTAAATAAAAAAAAGAACACTACATTCAGTTCTGTACAACAAATAGAGTCGTACGAAAAATTGATGTAGCACATGAGCAGGAGTCAGTGAACAGGGTGGAATACTCCAAATTTTTGGATGTACATACTAATGAAACCATGAGCTGGAAGGAGCATTTTACTGAGCTTCTCAAACAATTAACTTCACCTACTTTCACTCTTCGTGTAGTTGTGAATCATGGAATCAGCCTCCTGACATAATTTGCGTATTTCCACTCAATAATGTTTTGAGGAATAACTTTCTGGGGTACCTCATAATTTAGAAAAAAAAACAGTAATTGCGCAAAATACATGTATTCGTTAGTTAATTTCGTAATAGATAATTCATCACAATTTGAGAAGAATAATGATGCCAATAACAACAACACTAGAAAGGAAAATAATGTTTTCTACCCATTGTTAAAGCTGTCAGTGGCTCAGAAGAGAGTTCAGTATGCAATAACTAAAATTTTGATAATTTTACCAATAACTTAACATGTCTGACATGTAGGGAAGCAAGTTTTAAATCTAACTTAAAATAATTTCTCCTAGACAACGCCTTCAATTCTACTGACGAATTTCTACTTAAAAACTGGTAGCCATCACAAAATTAAATTGAAACAAAATAAAATAATAAAAGTTAAGTGTTGTTGCTTGAGTAAGACTTAAAATAATAGTGTATTCATTAATGATGACACTGATTATGCATACATACCATGTTGACCCGTCCCTAATCATTTTCATAAAACAATCGTTCAAATGATTTATGGAGCATGTAACAAGCTAACTATTGGTGTGGCGCCTGGGCAGGTCCATCTCTTCTGTACATCTGGAAGGACTGACGAACATATATTTATCTTGCACTGGAACGGCATGCTGTAGATTCCAGAATTTCTGATTCACCTTTAAGTCTTCCAAGAGTCTTTGGTGGCTGACCGAACGCTTACTGAACGTTGTGTTTTTGAGGAATCTGTCCAAAGAGTAGTAGATGCTTTCCGAGGCAAGAGATGAAAGCGTCACTACAGCTCTTTACTCAACTACTAAGTGCGGTATGGGCTTCCTCGACTTCCAGACACGTAAGATTTAGGGGTTGTCCCGGTCTTTCTTCTGAGAAATTGACAGTAGGAACTCGAACCCTGCTGCTAGGCATTGTTGGGCAGGGATGTCATGTTACCCGTGGGCTAGTGAGCTTAGCACACAATGTTGCGAAAGTTATGACAGAGGGAGACATGCAAGTTCATTTCCATATGTACTGTCTTTCGGTAACGCTGTGCACCCGTGTGGCGTTGATCATCGATTAACTAGCACATTAAGAAACAAGAACGAGATGTTTCACTCCATATCCGCCGTGAAACGGATATTTGTGTACAGTGACAGCGAGTTCACACACAGCGACTGCGACGTAAAAAGGGAAGGTGGCCGTCGAAATTAGGCTGAATGCAGGGGGAACATTGCGAATCCCGAGTGTGTGGTACAGGACCTAGGGGGGGGGGGGGGGCGCTGGCAGAGGCTCCACTAGCCTACGAGGCATTGCTTCGCGCAGTGAAATCTGTCGACAATAGGTGGCTGAGGTAGAAAATTTGCTCAGCAAAGTAAGACGCGATGGCGGGTTTAACAGAAGAGCTTGTTTCAGTCTGAATCTACGTACGATAAACTACGAAGAAAAAGATAGAAGTAGTTCAAGGTCAAAATTACATGAAGAGCTTTAATAATTATAGGGTACTAACATTTGTGCGCTGATTTTAAGTACGTTGTCTAGACGGCAGAGACATGATGGCAAAATTTTGATGTTCCTCAGGTACATGGATATTTTTCACCACTGTTTTAGGGTCAATTGGAAATGATACTACTAAAATACAAATTATCGCCAAGATAGCGATATCCGTTAAAGTCGAGCCTTTCGGTGTAAGAGGCGATCCTCAGGCACAGAGATTCATCTGAAAGGTGAAATTGTCTCTGAAACGTCATCAGAGGCTAGCAATCTAATCTCGTAATGAGGTTATCTCAGATCTGCCTTTAGAAGGAGCAGGATAGGTTGGTCACCAAAAGTTGTGCTACTGTGAACAGTCAACTCATTTTCTCTCTGTAAGAATGTTTAAGTTAGGTCCAGGGGGAACTGCCGCTACCACCTTTTACCTGGACTCTGTAGGGACAACACGCACTTCTGAAATCACTGCAGTAAGTTGTCAGGCCAAATGGACCAACAGTTTAGTAGCAATTTTGCTAGCAGTTCTCTTAAGTGCAGAAGCACCAGAAGATTAAGAAAGGCAATCTATTCAGCGAGCCCTCATATCACTGGTGTTATTCCTTGTGATATGCGATATCTCGTCGGGTAATTTAATGATGGCAGCGTGCGAATTCTACGATAATCACCGTGGCACGAGCGCACCAGTGCTGCCGCTCACGTAGCGCCAGACGTTCTGCTGCTGTAGAATCACTGCTTGAAGATATATACCTCTCACGCGCCTTACTGTCTAATGGTTTTTCCTATCTGTGATATCCATTATACAAACATCCGAACACTGCCTGCTGATTTATTCTTATAGTTCCAACGGTATCAACACTCTTTGCTATTGATTCCAGTGCTAAACTTAGTGTTCACTCCGTATAATCAATTTGTATGTTATTTTGATCACAATATAGCAGTTTCATGAGCGTCTAAGTCAGACTGTCATGTGACTAGTGCTGTAAAACTCCTAATTTGTGATTAAGCAGAAAACTTTGGATTAATTTCAGCCTGAAAATAGTAAATAAGATGGACTGCCTTTTATCACTATCCGGACAAGAAGCTATCAGCACTGATTCAGAGCTTTAACAGGACTTGGACGAGGGCAGTGGTGACAATAGCTGCTAGTCCGCCAGCCAATGAATTAAGTATTTTTCTCTTGAAGTAAAACGATTCAGAGGACTTGAATGGAAGCACAATAATGTTCAGCGTAACGTTAACTTCCATGTGAGTACAGAAAAATTTAATACATTACTTAATTCGTGTCCATGAGAAAAATTCATCGATTCTTGGAGACAATCCCTATGACAGTTATTAACTGAGATACGGTATCGGTTCTGACATGTTCTACAAAGTCCTAACATATCACACTTGTTCTCGTATCCCAATAGATATTGAGAGATACAATGTCTCAAATCAAAAGATATTATTCATTCATATGTTGTGATCAAAATTATAAGTGGATACATCAGGAAATTCCAAAGCAACTGTAATATTTAAGTACGTAAAATAAGTAACAATGTGTTAAACTCCATGAATTTGTATTTAAAACACTGTAACAATTCGAGTTAACGTAGCTATATATAAAGAATAAATGGGAGTCGATTAAAATGACAAAAGTATCACTAATGGACGCACCTGATATCAATAACGGCCCCGTCATGAAGAGCGACTAAAACTCACGGAGTTACGTATGGTATGTAGTTTGAAACGTGATTTTGTATGTGCTTGCATTGTGTTAAGTATGACATGTGTAAATGCCATCCACGTATTTTGTTGTTAGTGTGTACTGCAAAAGACGCAGAAACCCGTGTGAACTCTTCTTTTGACACATATAACTTGCGTCAACAATCTGACAGTTTGAAGTGATCAGCCTTTCTTTATAATTTTTCTCAAAGGGTCGGATGTAAACCAGAGATTGTTAGACTGCTCGGCTATCTAAGGGAACGAGTACACGTATTATTCGGAAGTCTTCGTACTAGAATGTGCGAGTGTGTTTGGCTTAGAGGCAAGTAGTCCTCGGGACGTTGATACATTGCTAGGCTCAGAAAAGTTCAGGGGGGATCAGTGTTGGACTTAGTGTCAGCTTAGACTCTGCTCCTGAGAGGGCGAGAGAATTCGCAAAATATAGGTCACCACATGAGTCGCATTGTGAGTTAGCAAAATAATTTATTTTCAAGCAGTTTATTCGTAATCTTCGATGGTATGTGGACATTGCCGGCCATATAATTTTTTCAGAATAATGTTAGAGTTTAAAGAATGACTAACGCATGGAAATTTGGTGCCTCTCCAAATGCGCATTGTTCTGTCATAACTAACAATCTGCTATTTTTTGTATTAAAACCTTAACAGACTTGATGGATTAATTGAACAATAACCTAATTTGCGAAAGTCAAGAGAGTCTGTGAAACTGAATGTATGAAGCGATCCATCTCAACCCGAATATTCGATTTTGTAACCCTATTCTTATCTATAAGAATTATTGAGTTTTGAAATACAAACCGATAACTTACGTAGTTTCACTTCGTCTATTACAAGTAAAAACTACTTTAACATATAATATTGCAGCCTACATTGTTCTAGGCATCTATTAATTTACACAAAGACGAGAAATGTACGATACACTACAAGGGATCGTGCACATTCCTACGTCTCACTTGGAGGCTGACAAACTCTAAAATAAATTTTAATTCCTGAGTGAGCTAATCTTCAGATTGAACTTCGGATCTGCTGGCCATCATACTGGCTCTGAGCACTATGCGGCTTAACATCTGAGGTCATCAGTTCCTCAGAACTTAGGTTTGGTTTAAAACCTGACTAACCTAAGGACATCACACACATCCATGTCCGAGGCAGGTTTCGAACCTGTGACCATAGCGGTCTTGCGGTTCCAGACTGAAACGCCTAGAACCGCTCGACCACACCGGCCGGCAATCATATTGGACTACGTATGTCGTGAATCTGCGTACATCTACATATATATTCTTCATTCCACCATACAGTGCGTTGATAAGAATGTCTTGCACAACAAGTCATTTCCTTTCCTATTCCATTCTCAAATGTTGCGAAGGAAAACTGACTGTCTTTGTGCCTCCGTATCTGCCATAATTTCTCTCGTCTTCGCGACCCAGACTGGAAATGAACGTTAGCGGCAGTAGAAGCGTTATGCAGTCAGCCGCAAATGGCAGCATCTCTACATTTTCTCTATAGTGTTTCGCAAATAGAACGTCTTCATCCCTTCAGGGATTCCCATTTGAGTTCTCGAAACATATCTCAAAGACTTTTGGAATGCTAAAACCTACTGGTAGCCAACCCGCAACCACGCCACTAAAATTCTTCCCACTCGCACGCGTATTCTACACGGGGTCGCCTTTATAGATGAGCTATAGTTTACTAAAATTCTCCGTGTAAACCGACACGATCATTGGCCTAACCCAATCCCTGTCTTGAGTGTTCGTTCCACTACATATTAGTTTCGGACGCTACGCCTCGATATTTAATCTTCAAAATTGTGTCAAGCACAGCACCACTATAACTGCAGAAGCCTTAGCGCATGATGGGCTTGTAGGTAAAGACAGTCAGTGTTATTGTCATATTAGCAAAGCACAATACCAGTAAATTTGAAATTCCACTCAAGCACCGAAAAATGAGGAACTGATGCAAAAGAGAATCACATCAAGTTATGTAATGGGTAAAAGTAGCAGAAGCGAGTAAAACAACTGGATCAGTTTAGAAATGAGCCATTTGTCTCCCATGTCTTCCTCTTGGCATGAAGACAGAATTATGTTATATATTCTTTCGAAAAAATTCCTTCATAATAACAAAATTTCGGCCCTGCAACAGATTATTCGAAGAGTGAGTTTGGATAGGGTCAGAGAAAGGATCCGAAACACAGCACACAACCTGAAATACGACAAGAAAGTATTTTGTGCTACATGTGCATGTCGCATACACTCGCTCCGCAGGCTATGGTGTGTGAGTTGGCTTACAGTAAACTGCTCTAATGCCAACAAACGACGAGCGTCAGGCAACATGTGCACAAGACACGAAATACCAACGTCTTGCCGCCGAACCGTCGTAGGAACTATACTAACTTACATAGGTGAAATAGCTGACGAAGACAATGAATTTGTATATGTCTTTGGAAAAATTTCTACATTCCACACTGACTCCTGCGACACCGCGAATGACTCAGTTTATCAGTGTTATTGAACGGGTGTAATTTTTGCTACAGCGTGACGCATTGAGCGAAATATGGATCCAACAGGACGTACACTGACACGCGCCATTCCTCAGAGACTAATATTTCTAAGGACATCCCTTAAAGGTCTTCGTGGAAACCTCGAGACTGTCGTCCATCCAGCTGACAAAAGAAATGTATCAGAGTGATTGTAGATACAAAATTAAAAGGGGAAAATGTACACTTCATAGGAGGGCGAAGCCTATATATGGTAGAATGAAGAGCAAGAACATCAAACAGTCAAAAACACTGTCAAGGGAAAAAAAAACACGCTTAAACTTCGCCAGTGAGGAACGATAACTCCCAGAACTTACCGACTACTGAATTCCATGAAATAGGCATTTCGTTGGTGAGAAACACCGAGAAACCAACAAATGAGCTAACATCTAAGCTTAGACTCTTTGTGGGTGAATGATATCACACATACGGAACTCAGCGCATTTCGCCTTGCAGCTTGAAAACCTCCGTGTAGGCTACGAAGAACTTGTGGAAAGCTTCGACTTGGCATCGCACATCAGAAGGGTACAACCAATCGAGTAATTAAAGACTTCTTACTTGTCTGAAGGCACAATGAACAGACCGACGGGAGGCTGATGTGTTGTCAAATACTATCTAGTGCTAGCCAACATATTCTTGGAGGTACTAGAAGAGGAAGCCCTCGTTTAAAAGATCCACGAAGCCTCTTGCTTCTTTATATACACTAAAGAGATAAGAAACTGGTGCACTTGCCTAATGTCGTGTAGCGCCATCGCGAGCCCGCTGAAGTGCCGCAAACGACGTGTCATGGACTCGACTAAAGTCTCAAGTAGTGCTGGAGAGAACTGACACCATGAATACCGCAGGGCTGTCCATAACTCCGTAAGAGTAAGAGGGGGTGGAATCTCTTCTGAACAGTACGTTGCAAGGCATCCCAGATATGCTCAATAATGTTCATATCTTTGGAGTTTGGAGAGCAGCAGAAGAGTTTAAATTGAGAAGAGTGTTCCTTGAGCTACTCTGTAGCAATTGTGGACGTTTGAGGTGTCACGTTGTCCTGCTGGAATTTCCCAAGTCCGTCGGAATGCACAATGGGCATGTTTGGATGCAGGTGATCCGACAGGGTTCTTACGTACGTGTCACCTGTCAGTCGTATCTACATGTATCAGGGGTCCCAAATCACACCTACTGCACACGCCCCACACCATTACAGAGATTCCAGCAGCTTGAAGAGCCCCCTGCTGACATGCAGGATCCATGGATTCACGAGGTTGTCTCCATGCCCGCACACGTCCATTCGCACGATACAATTTGAAACGAGACTCGTCCGACCAGGCAACGTATTTCCAGTTATCAACAGTCCAATGTCGGTGTTGACGGGCCCAGGAGAAGCGTAAAGCTTTGTGTCATGCAGTTATCAAGGGTACTCGAGGGCCTCCGAAAGGCCATGTCGATGATGTTTCGGTGAATGGTTCGCACGCTGACAATTGTTGGTGGCCAAGCATTGAAATCTGTAGGAATTTGCGGAAGGGTTGCACTTGAGTCACACTCTACGATTCTCTTCAGTGGTCGTTGATCCCGTTCTTGCAGGATCTTTTCCCGGCTGCAGCGTTGTCGGAGATTTAATGTTTTAGCCGATTCCTAATATTCAAGGTACTCTCGTACAATGCTCATGCTGGACAATCCCCATTTCATCACTACCTCGGAGATGCTGTGTCCCATTGCTCGTGCGCCGGCTATAACACTACTTTCAATATCAATTAAATCTTGGTAGCCTGCCATTGTAGCAGCAATAAATGGCCTAACAATTGCGCCAGACTCTTGTTTTCTTATACAGGCGTGCCGACCGCAGCGTCGTATTCCGCCTATTTACATATCTCTGCATGTGAATACACGCATGTCTATACCAGTTTCTTTGGCGCTTCAATGTATGTTGATGATACGTTGATACTCGGTCCTCAAAAACGACATCACCTTGAGAGCTTAGGCCTCTCATATAATGAATGGTCATCATTTACTTTAAACATGATGAACGTAGAGGAATTAAGAGCAAAGTATAAACTGATTGCAAATCGCAGTCTGGACAGGTATGTGCAGCGTAAATGTACCAAGGAAGGAAAAGACCTACCTTGGTCTAAGACTAAAATTCGGGAAATTCAGGGGAATCAGACTGTTTCGCTCTCGGTTAAAAAAGCACGTCTAAGTGTCTTCAAGCAAACGTTACCAGTAATTCTTGTTTCTACAAATAGATTGATGCACGAAGATTACAACAGTACAGCGAAAGATCTTACTGAGACCCAGAGAAAATTCTGACCTTAGGTAAAATCACTAATGGAAACTTCAGAAATGACGTCAGTCTAAAAGGTTGCGGGAAAAACACAGGAAAGTAAACCTAGCAACAGACGGTATTATAGTTGTAAACTGTCGTAGGCGTGTTGGAAAAGAATCAGATCTCCAATCCCTTATAGAAAGCACTGAAGCTCCAATGGTTATAAGTACAGAAGTCGGGCTAAAGCCAAAGATAAGTCCAGCTGCAACTTTTGCCAAGTACCTAAAAGTGTTCATAAGGGATAGTTTCAATACTGTTCAATACTGTTGGTGATGCAATCTTTATTACTGTCAGAAACGGATGATCTTATAGTGAAATTAAAGCAGATATTTCCTGTGAGGTACTGATTTGGCTACCCTATGCATACTTTTAACCTGATTTTCTAATCGCTGAAATGAAATTACAGAACTGCCATCTGCACGCAGTGGCTACGTATTAGTATACGGATATATCTACAGGAGGCGTTGCTTTCCACTTCCAGTACTGATAAATCTGGAGCGTTGGAAGCCCAAAGGCCATGTATCGATCACACTCTCTTCTATAATATATTAAGCGGTATTACGTATTATGTAATTTTATAGGCTAGGGCATAGTGACCTTTTCTCATCTGATATACTATGTGAAGAACATTGGTGTAAGTAATCCATCAGGGCAAAGTCACCTTAAAAACGTAAAAGGTGTATAAGATTGTGCAGATTTAGGATGGCTTGTTGTCATTCACGTTGCTATATTTTTTACTTGAGATTCTAAATTGTCCTTTCAGCACTTATTGAATATTGTTGATGTGAATGTTATGAGGATTACTTTTTAAACGTTAGAAGAAGAAGCGCGAAACGGGTAAAATTTAGCGTTTCTCACGTTTTGTTGGCTTTGGTTTTAATAGACTGTTGCACGCAGTGGAGGAAACTGGAAACATCTGCATCATGTAGGGGAACTACATAGAAGAAATTACGTCACAAAATGGTTCTCACTTCAAGCAGGTTCGTTTCGACATGAACTGTTCTCCACATTCAAGAAGCCAAAGGGGACTGAATGACTGTTTATGGTTTGCCAAAATGTTTCACCCGATTCGCTACAAATGCGACCATTTAACCTTAGTGAAACACTTGTAATCAGTGGGCAATACTGGGTCCAAATGAAAGAAAGGAAGCTCAGTGTTAAACATCCTGTCTACTACAAGATCATTACAGATGAAACAGAAGTTAGCATTGCGAAGACTGGGGACGGAAGTAGACTGCTCCCTTTCAAAGGGAGATCTCAGGATTAGCCTTAAACTAAATAGCAAAGTAACGGGAAACATGAATCAGGATGATCAGATTGGGCTCAGAAGCAATTTGGATTAACATCACAATAAGAAAATAATGGTTGGCTCTAACAAAAAGTATCTGAGGTAAACTACAGTTTCAGTCCTCAGAATGTAATACAACTATTGGCAGAAAGAATGTGTTTTGTGTTAAGAACTGCTGCCATTGTGGTGAGTTGGAGGCGAGGAGGCGGGGGGGGGGTGGAGGGAGGGGGTTGTCCAAAGCAGTTGGAATCTCTTGCCAACAACTGAGACGCCTTGCGGTCACAACATAAGAAAGCGACCAAGGTAACTGTAATAAGTGTTGCTTTTGAATGAGAACGACCGTCTGCTATCTGGTGATTACACAAAAGAACTTATCCGGCAGCTTGGCTACCACACATTTTTTCTGAACTAGTGCTCTCAGACCTTTACCTTTCTCTCCCCTTACTGTATAACAGTCAAGAAAATTTCTTTGTGGATTAAAATGCACTTTAAACTTGGATTGATGACTTCTTTATCTCCGAATCATTAGCTTTCTATGGGTGTGGAACCTTAAAACTGCCTTAACATCATCAGACTCTTTTAGTTAACATAAGAGGATATATTTTTGTTGAGTAATGTCTGTCTTATATTTTTCTGTTATGTTCAATACATAAAAGAGAAAAGCAAAAAATAGGCACTGTTGTAATACAAATAATTTGCAGCTTAATAAGATTCCGTTAAGACGAAGTTATAATTTAATAGCCCGCATCTCGTGGTCGTGCGGTAGCGTTCTCGCTTCCCACGCCCGGGTTCCCGGGTTCGATTCCCGGCGGGGTCAGGGATTTTCTCTGCCTCGTGATGGCTGGGTGTTGTGTGCTGTCCTTAGGTTAGTTAGGTTTAAGTAGTTCTAAGTTCTAGGGGACTTATGACCACAGCAGTTGAGTCCCATAGTGCTCAGAGCCATTTGAACCATTTTATAATTTAATATAAAATTACTGTATGTAATACAAGGCTGCCCAACACATTAAGCATAGCAAGATATTACGCAATTTTGACCCGCATGTGAGTGGGAGTTGACACAAAATAAATCCCGTTGGCAAATAATTCGATGCCACAGATACTCACCCGAACTGTGTATTCCCTAAAACCTTGATGTCTGTCAGTTAAGCAGAAATATATAGGTTTTAACAAAGAGGCAATGGCACTATTTGTTAAATCTTTCACATTTACATCCAGGCGATACAAAACCGAAATTGTGATAAGACTGAAGTTGGTGACTAAGATTTCCTTAATGGTTCTCGTACTGGTAACTTACAGCTCGTTAAGAGAAGAAGTAAAAAGCAGACAAAATGTTTCGTGCTCTAGCGAGATTAGAATCTAAAGCTAATGGATCTTCTGCTGCACGTAATGGAAACATTACAACTTAGCTAGCAAGCCACTACTACCAGCAGCATATCGTAGTGATAGATACCGCAGATAATTCGTAAACGGCTTTCCTGTAGTCAAACAATGAATCTGACAATGCATTGTTACACCTGACTTAGAATCATTGAGGTTATTTATCGGAAATCATAAGAAATATCAAGTGAATTTAGGAAATTTAGGAGAACAGTTCTGCACCACTCCAGGATGTAAATCAACTGTGACGTAGTTGACAGATATATTCTACAATCCCGCCAATTCTTTAGTGGACAAGTGACGAGAATAAAATGTTCGCTGAGCCGAAGTGCTGAGGTTGCTAGCAGTTGAGAAGATCACTCTTCGAAGACGCCTCGACTCCAGTGCTGCCACGTTGACTGGTAGCCGAAACACCTAAAGTATATCCCAATGCGTTTTACTTGCATTTCTGTAACTCCCATTTGGGTCTGAAGCGTAGTTATGAATAGTATCCGTATGAACCGTCTGCAATTCAAACATCATAAACAAAGAGCAGTGGAAATTATTTGGATGCCCTGCTCTTCGGTAGCTGTTGTAATATTTTTCTGTCTTATGCCTTCTTTAAAGCTGATTTTCCTCATGCAGTTTAGTAGCTGCTTGTAGACTGGTTATAACCTATACTTAATCTCTGACAGAGAATGAACAGCTCAGCTGTATGTTTATTGCATTGACACTCCATCCCCAACACACTACAGAGGTTGTTGTGGTCTTCAGTCCTGAGACTGGTTTGATGCAGCTCTCCATACTACTCTATCCTGTGCAAGCTTCTTCATCTCCCAGTACCTACTGCAACCTACATCCTTCTGAATCTGCTTAGTGTATTGATCTCTTGGTCTCCCTCTACGATTTTTACCCTCCACGCTGCCCTCCAATGCTAAATTTGTGATCCCTTGATGCCTCAAAACATGTCCTACCAACCGATCCCTTCTTCTAGTCAAGTTGTGCCACAAACTTCTCTTCTCCCCAATCCTATTCAATACCTCCTCATTAGTTACGTGATCTACCCACCTTATCTTCAGCATTCTTCTGTAGCACCACATTTCGAAAGCTTCTATTCTCTTCTTGTCCAAACTGGTTATCGTCCATGTTTCACTTCCATACATGGCTACACTCCATACAAATACTTTCAGAAACGACTTCCTGACACTTAAATCTATACTCGATGTTAACAAATTTCTCTTCTTCAGAAACGATTTCCTTGCCATTGCCAGTCTACATTTTCTATCCTCTCTACTTCGACTATCATCAGTTATTTTACTCCCTAAATAGCAAAACTCCTTTACTACTTTAAGTGTGTCATTTCCTAATCTAATTCCCTCAGCGTCACCCGATTTAATTTGACTACATTCCATTATCCTCGTTTTGCTTTTGTTGATGTTCATCTTATATCCTCATTTCAAGACACTGTCCATTCCGTTCAACTGCTCTTCCAAGTCCTTTGCTGTCTCTGACAGAATTACAATGTCATCGGCGAACCTCAAAGTTTTTACTTCTTCTCCATGAATTTTAATACCTACTCCGAATTTTTCTTTTGTTTCCTTTATTGCTTGCTCAATATACAGATTGAATAACATCGGGGATAGGCTACAACCCTGTCTCACTCCCTTCCCAACCACTGCTTCGCTTTCATACCCATCGACTCTTATAACTGTCATCTGCTTTCTGTACAAATTGTAAATAGCCTTTCGCTCTCTGTATTTTATCCCTGCCATCTTCAGAATTTGAAAGAGAGTATTCCAATCAACATTGTCAAAAGCTTTCTCTAAGTCTACAAATGCTAGAAACGTAGGTTTGCCTTTCCTTAGTCTTTCTTCTAAGATAAGTCGTAGGGTCAGTATTGCCTCACGTGTTCCAACATTTCTACGGAATCCAAACTGATCTTCCCAGAGGTCCGCTTCTACCAGTTTTTCCTTTCGTCTGTAAAGAATTCGCGTTAGTATTTTGCAGCTGTGACTTATTAAACTGATAATTCGGTAATTTTCACATCTGTCAACACCTACAGAGGGTGGTTAGTAAATAAGTTATTTACCTTGTCGACTGTTGGTTTTTCCATATGTAAATTCCTGATGGGACTAAATCCTCTTCGTTAATAAGTGTTTCTCTAAGGCTAAACACTGAGAGCAACGGTAGCGATGGATAAAAGATATCCATGAATAACATATAAGATATTGATTTCAGTTAACAGAGCACTGAATCAAGTAAGCCGAGACAAGGCATATGGAATAGTCTATAGTACCTCAAAATTACTGAGATCATTGGAAGAAAATACCATGAAAAAACTATTCCATCTGGTATACAGAATATATGATACAAGCGAAATACCATCAGGTATCAAGAAGAACGCAAGAATTCAAATTCAGAAGGTGACGGTTTCTGTTAGATGGGTATATTACCGAAATATCGGCCTAATAACTCATTATTGTAGCATAAAACACTAAATATTGTTCAGATTTATAATATCACCTTTTTTTCATGACGCCATCCATTTTTAAACTGCTCGTCCAAGAACAACGCAATGTATCCGAATTCAGTCAGGAGATGCTGAGGGTATTAGATTACGAAATGCGACTCTAAAAGTAGTGGAAAAATTTTGTTATTTAGGCAGCAAAATAAATGAAGATAGCCGCTGTAGAGAGGCTGGAAAAAGCAGGGTGCAAGGGGAAGCATTTCTGAAAAAGTGAATCTAAGTTACGAGTTCAGGAACAGATACTACCGTCATGTATAGTTAAAATATGGGTTCCCGGCCATTGACCTTCTTGTGCGAACTCACACGCTATGACTTGGTAGATTTATCTGCCACGAGTAATGAGTATGATGGGCAAACATCTATTAGGCGCACTACGAATGTAGTGGTGTGGACATGTTGGGAATGTGGATCTCACGGGGATCGTGCAAGGGATAAGTCCCTGCACACGCAATATCCTCTGTGCGCGCGGTGGCTGAGATGGATAGAGCGTCTGCCATGTAAGCAGAGATCCCGGGTTCGAGTCCCGGTCGGGGCACACATTTTCAACATGTCCCCAATGAAAGTACATCAACGCCTGTTTGCAGCTAGGGTGTCCATTTAATTATCATTTCATTTCTAGCAAAGTTGCATGGTCATCCACGGTAACTGTTCTTTCGGGAACAGATACTACCGTCATGTATAGCAGGTATATAAGACGGCAGCAATAGGAAGCTCCAGTTTAAGCCTAGTGTTTTTTTTATTTTTATTTATGCTGACGTATAAGGACTTGCAGAAAACGTCCATTCAGGAGCCAAACCGACAACAAATCTGACACTGCTCATGAGTCCACAGGTAGAACCGAGAAACCACAGGAAGTTAAGTAGGGGATTACGAAAGATAGAAAGGCCTTCCACGAAGAAATATTTTAGAGAAAGAGACATTTTCCGAACGAGCGACTGAAACGAGTTTTCCTCCATTGAGACGCTCACGTAACCATAATCTGCAGACCTGTGTTCACGATACTATTGTCAATGAAATACTAATAATACTGAGAACTATCAGTGTTGTAGTGTTTAAATTGTGACGGCTTCAAAGCTGTAAGGGCTTGTTGTTCTTCTAGCTCTTAACTAAATCGCGTGAAAGTGTATTTCTACAAGTTTCTTACGAAATTGTATATTTTTATGAACTGAAATTTCTTGAATGTTACCCAAAATAGAGGCGCAATGAACTAATATTAAGAAAGTGGATTATTTTTGGTATTTCGACATGTAATGGAAATACTTTCATAACGTATTTCTTAAAATCTATTACATATGACGTACTAGAAGAACAATGCAAATATTGAATTCCATATTAATATGAATTGTTAAGTATCTATTTTTGTATAATGTACATGGAATTCTTAAATATATTTTTATTCAGTGAAAATGATTATAAAATAACGCTTGGTGTCATTTAATTCCATTTCTGATGGTAGTCAGTGTATCCGTTTGAAACTTGTGCCTGCAGGCCTCAGCAGAAGACGCTGCTGTCACTGACGATAGCACTAAGCGATTTAAGCGCTGCTGATCTATTCTTTGTATTTGGGTATCTGATTCTACAAGTGTCGAGTCGTTTTCTGGATACGAAGCCTCCATATCAAAGGTGCCGAATCAAAGTTGGGTTATGGGACTTGCTACGTATTAGGCCATTCGAATTATTAAGTAAATGTTGCAGTTTATTGTACAAGGAATATAACAATTTTATCACAATATTAGTTATTGAAATACGTACAGTATTTTCTAATTCCAGCAGGCTGTAAAAATCGGTACATGTGATAAAAATAAAAAAGTTACGCGTAGCAATTAGGAACACGACAGCCCTACTGCTACTTTCAGTTAGCGGGATGTTTAAGACGTTTTTGATATTGTGGCATTGTAGGTCGTTTGCTTACTCTCCTTACCTCTTCCTAATACGTCTTTATTGTTCCAACAAGATGAAAATCACTCGAAACTAGGTCCAGCGAACCTTACCGTGGACAATGACAATCCCAGAATGACAAAATCCCTCTGTACGTAGGTGAGAAGAACAACGCAACACATATTATGAAACGTGCGGCACCATCGTTAGGAACTGCCAGAATGGGAAATTTGTTGTCATAGCGCCAGCATGACAAATCGAAATCGTAACGAGGTACCCCTAGGAGCAGCAATTCACTTACAATTTCGTTTGGTGTTACGTACTCGAGGTATAGCTAAGTGCTCAGTTGAAATGTTTAAGTTCGTTTATACTTAGTAAATTGTCACATAAACTCCAATTATTGAGGTTACAACATTACGTCATTTCACGTGAATTCTCTGGCCTTAGATGGTACAATAGCAGTGGTGACATACCAACCTGAATGTCACCCACTATGGCTGGCCGGAGTAGCCGTGCGGTTCTAGGCGCTACAGTCTGGAGCCGAGCGACCGCTACGGTCGCAGGTTCGAATCCTGCGTCGGGCATGGTATGTGTGATGTCCTTAGATTATTTAGGTTTAATTAGTTCTAAGTTCTAGGCGATTGATTACCTCAGAAGTTAAGTCGCATAGTGCTAAGAGCCATTTGAACCATTTCGTGTCGCCCACTATACGTCCCGACAACCTGGAGTGATGGTCAGAGGTGGCATTTCATTTCTTAGCAGGATACGTTTGGTGGTCATCCACGGCATCCTTACGGCACAGCGGTAGATAGACGATATTCGCCCCGTTTTGTTACCCTTCATGGAAAGCCACCTTGGGATTACATTTCAGCAAGACAATGGCCGCCCGCACCGGGCGGGTGTTTCTAACGCTTGTCTTCGTGCGTGCCAAACCCTTTCTTGGCCTGTGAGGTCACCGGATCTCTCCACAATTGAGAACGCTTGGGGCATTGTGGACAGAACCTTCCACCCAGGTCGGAGTTTTGACGATCTGATGCACCAGTTGGACATAATTTGCATACTATCCCTCAGGAGGACATCCAAAAACTCTGTCAATCTACACCAAGCCGAATAATTGCTTGCATAAGGGCCAGAGGTGGGCAAACACTTTCCTGACTTGCTCAATTTATGAAGCTCATTCTTTTCAATAAATTATTAAATTTTCCTGAAAGTGTAAGAATTTGTTTTTCTCTACATGTACATGACATCTGCCTATTTCCGTACGATTCGGATAATTACCTCGTGGTGCGTCATTTTCTTTTTATCTTAGAGTCTTTTTCGCGAATACTTCCATTGCATTCAGTTTATTTTCGCTCCGAAGTAGTTGCCTCCCTGCTGACGATGACGTGAATTACGATGTCTGACCGGAGACTCTCAACACAAAGTAACATCCAACTGAACACTTAGATATATTTCATGTGCCTGATATATAAGTGATAAGAAAAAACTTTTACTTGCAGTTGTTAGGTGCAATTCAATACGTAGTTGCTGGAATCATTTCGATATTTCTCACACTAGTGGCATGACAATGGTTTGCCCTTGCAAGTAAATTCCTCAGAATGATGTAACCCATATCCACGATTGTGTTTCGTTGTTCTCCTAACGTATGACCGGTGGGATACTGTAATTCTAGCACTGTGATTCTCCACGCTAAGGAAGGCTACATGCTGCACCGGCAGCTCATGTTGGTTTTCAGATGCTAGATATCCGCTTTACGCGCTAGACCTAGCGGCGAATGATTTTCATCTGTATGAAGAAATGAAAAAGTGTCAAGAAAACATTAGCAGAATCTAGAAATCATCATGAGGAACTGGTTGTTTCAACTGGACGGCGGCTTCTATGGCGACTGTGGAAATCACGATATGAAAAACTTTTAGCTCATCACACTAATTGTGAGTAACAGTACACTCGTCGAGTACCTAATTGCCACATTTGATCGTGTTTCTTATTCTTAACAAATGTTCTGATATATTGCAGTCTGCCGTAAATTGAAGAAAAGTACATTATATGTTTCCACACCTAACATTGTGATATAATTCTACCGAATTCTTGGCTCTTTTCGTAAATCAAAGGTAAATTACTTCCAGTCGATCTGTTCCTAACGGACTACTCAAGAAAGAAAGTTCTTTGCTCATCATTACCTAAATTGTCGGGTAGCTGAAGTTAGTTCTCATGTAACTTCAGTAACTATTTTGGCTAATGCATGATACTTCTTGATTCATTAATCTCTTTGCAGATCGATCTTTTTAAAGCGCGTCTAACGAAGTCGTCGTTGGTTTCAAAATTAAATATCTCGTAACTGCGATAGAAAGACAAGTGCAACAAAACGTATGTTTAGCTGTAAGAGTTTTGAACTTATGTTGTACGGAAGATTCGAAATATTTCGAAGTGCTGCTAGCAGATGGCGCTGTACTCTCTGCAGCTTGTACAGTATAAGCCTGCATAAATAAACCGTGCCCCTGCACAGTCTTTGCAGTTACATCATAATCTTTTCGAACTGTTGACAACTCGCAGTAGGGGGTAATGTCTCAACAGGGCCGGCCGGAGTGGCCAGCGGTTATAGGCGCTACAGTCTGGAGACGAGCGACCGCTACGGTCGTAGGTTCGAATCCTGCCTCGGGCATGGATGTGTGTGATGTCCTTAGGTTAGTTAGGTTTAATTAGTTCTATGTTCTAGGCGACTGATGACCTCAGACGTTACGTCGCATAGTGCTCTGAGCCATTTGAACCATTTTTTGTCTCAACAGGAGTGTATTCAAATGTCACACAGATCGGCGATTCAAGTGCGTCGAGCGTAGTGCGATGGTTCCGTTAGACAGTGTCTTTCAATATGAGCAACAAAAAGTGGTCACAAGAAGTCAGATCGGGCGTATATTGAGACCAGTCCATCGCTGCGCCAATAAATTTGCAGTAATCCAACGCACTGACTATCTAACAAGAGGGCGAAACACCTGTTCGGTGTAGGTTGGTCTGGTTCGATCTTACATAAACTACTCGGTGCTGGTCGATCTTCTAACGTTAGTAGTGTGACGATAAATCGTGCCAAAATGGCTGCGTAATCTTTACTAGTGGTGGTTTCTTGTACGAAAAAATAGCCAATAATAAGGCCTCTGCTGCATACTTCGGAAAAATACAGTAGTTTCGCTTCCAACAAACGAGGATTTTCGGAACCTCCGAATCGACAGTTTCGTTTATTTACGACTGCAATTAGGTGGAAGCGTGCTTTATCTGTGAACCAGATACAGCCAATATCAAATTCTTCGTTATGCATCATTGTAAGAATCTGGTTGGCAAAGTCAGCCTACTGGCGCACAGCTCGTATAGGTGTGGCCTTGTGGCTTTGTATTTTCAATGGAAACATTTGTATACTGTGTCACCGGATTTTTTTTGCGCTGGAACGCTTCAGACCAGTTTCTGCTACCATACATTCAATGGATATCCTTGAATTAGGCTGAATAGTTCCAGAAAATTTGGTGACATTTTCAGGAGTAACGACGGTTTGTCTGGGGCAGAATACCGCGCTGCACCATCAACCAGACTGCCTATCCATTGGAATTAAGCGAAGAGATTTTGAATGATTTTAGTATAGCGTCCTTTTTGGAATATTTAAACGTGTTTGAAAACTACGTCTCGTTGTCGTAGGACTGTGTTTAACCTGTGGTATTCCAGCATCAGTAAAACACGTTGTTCAATGGAATACATGATTTCAACCTCTTCCTTCGCTACGCTAAATGCCTTTGGCGTTTAAACGGTGGAACTGGTCGCTCTCTGCTGCGGCGAACTGTTTATACGTACAATGTATGCGACTTACTTTTAAACTTCTGTGTAAGTTCTGTATAAAATTCTTACAGCTTTCACAGGTTCCTTGCATTCGTCTATAGATTTTAGTTTTTGAGATATTTAATTTTGAAATCAGTGACAAGTTACACCTTCTCTGGACACCTCTGGGCATTATAGATCAGCACTGCTCCGCTTACTTTTCTATAGTTGCTTTGAAATTTTTTTCTAAAATAACAGAAATATCGATATACCTCGAAACATGTAATTTATTTCATCTAGGGAACCTTATTCTAATCGAAAGTACTGAAATAACCCATTCATACAAATGCATTGAAAACTTTCGAGACAATTTGCCGAAGTCTGGATTTGTAATTGTGATTAAAGTACAATATTTTGATGTATATATGAATTACATCCTATCATAATTTTCATTTTGAAATTTTTCCAATCATTTTCTTTTTTATTTTTCTTTCAGCCCTTCTACATCATGTCAGTGCGGTTCAATCAATATATTATAAACAGGACTTGCATGCAGACAGAAACGAAAATCCATAAAGCTTCCTAAAGACTGCTTTGATCCACTTAATCGTACGGAAAATTTGCGTTCCCCATCACTGGAAATTGCAGAAATATTAATTTGATTCATGAGAACGTAATTCTGACATACAGCGTGTTGGACGTCATAGAATGACGTCGTAAGCCATCATTATAAAAGAAACTGTCTCAGCTGAAAGTGGGTAGCAGTGCACCGTTCTGGAGAGCGTTCAGTTGGTTAGACTAGTTAATAGCGGAATAATTATGAGTCGATTCCGATAAATAGCATGGTGATAACACTGACTATGCCAGGTGTAAGAGAGGTAATATGCCTTTACTTTCTAGTGAAAGGAAATAACCAAACATTACGAGATGTGTTTGCTTGTCTTTTAACCATTTAACATTAACCATGAATATTATACACACGTTAAAAAAGTTTTGCATCACCTCGGTCCAGAGAGTTCGGGAACCTGCACAGAAAACTGGATTAGAGATCAACATAAACATCATATCCGCCCTTTTTATTGCTCATGGAAATGACACATTGCATGTTGTACCACCGTACAGCGAGACCTTCAGAGGTGGTGGTCCAGGTTGGTGTTCACACCGGTACCTCTAATACCCAGTAGCGCGTCCTCTTGCGTTGATGCATGCCTGTATTCGTCGTGGCATACTATCCACAAGTTCATCAAGGCACTGTTGGTCCTGAGAGCCCCACTCCTCAATGGGGATCCGGCATAGATCCCTCAGAGTGGTTGATGAGTCACGTCGTCCATAAAGAGCCCTTTTCAATATATCCCAGGCATGTTCGATAGGGTTCATGTGTGGAGAACATGCTGGCCACTCTAGTCTAGTCTTTGTTATCATGAAGGAAGTCATTCACAAGATGTGCACAATATGCTGCCGATATGGTTGCACTATCGGTCGGAGGATGGTATTCACGTATCGTACAGCCGTAACGGCGCCTTGCATGACCACCAGCGGCGTACGTCGGCCTCACATTATGCCACCCCAAATCACCAGGGAAGCTCAACCTTAGCCTACTGCACTTACTGGACAGTATGTCTAAGGCGTTCAACCTGACCAGGTTGCCCCCAAAAACGTCAGCGACGATTGTCTGGTTGAAGGCATATGCGACGCTCATCGGCGAAGAGAACGTGATGCCAATCCAGAGCAGTCCATTCGGCTTGTTGTTGGGCCCATCTGGACAGCGCTGAATGGTGGTGTGGTTGTAAAGATGGACCTCGCCATGAACGTCGGGAGTGAAGTTGCGCATCATGCAGCCTACTGCACACAGGTTGAGTCGTAACACGATTTCCTGTGGCTGCACGAAAAGCATTATTCAACATGGTGGCGTTGCCGTCAGGGTTCTTCTGAGCCATAATCCGTAGGTATCGGTCATCCACTGCAGTAGTAGCCCTTGGGCGGCCTGAGGGAGGCACGTCATCGAAAGTACCTGCGTATTTGTATCTCCTCCATGTCCGAGAAAACATCGCTTTTGTCCACTCTGAGATGCCTGGACACTTCCTTTGTTGAGAGCCCTTCCTAGCACAAAGTAACAATGCGAACACGATCGAACCGTGGTATTGACCGTCTAGGCATGGTTGAACTAGAGACAACATTAGCCGTGAACCTCCTTCCTGGTGAAATCTCTGGAACTGATCGGATGGCGGACCCCCTCCGTCTAGCAGGTGCAGTTCATGCATGGTTGTTTACATCTTTGGGCGGGTTTAGTGACATCTCTGAACAGTAAAAGGGAGTGTGTCAGTGATACAATATCCACAGTCAACGTCTATCTTAAGGTTTACTGGGAACCTCGGTGATGCCAAACTTTTTTTTTTGATGTGTGTACGAAGCCGTAGACATACAGTACTGGAGACTACAACGTCGACAAGGTAAGTATAAATCAATCCACGGTAGTTGCGGATTTGTTATTCTACTGGGGCGTCGACTATCCCATGAAGAAAACATAGTATAGGAAGATATAAAAATGTATTTAAGATTTCAGTGAACATCATGTATGATGTTCATGCAGTTGTGAGAGCGACTTACGTACTGTATGTGCATTATGCTGTATAGTAACGAACGGTGGGTACTTGTACCAGTGCTAGTAGTATGCCTCTGCCCTAATCGCCCTTTGTCATTATGGTCTTAACGCAGGATGAACGTTGAAGGCAATAGAATCATTCTGCAGTCTGTCGTAAATGCTGAATCTCAAATCTTTCTCAACAGCGTTAACAAAAAGACTGTTTTTTCTGTATCCTTTAACAAAGGGGCAGCGACGCAGACGACTATGTTTTTCAGTGGCGTACAACTCCGCCGGATTACACTACGAGTGGCGATCCGGGCAACGGACACACCCACTGGCTCCACGTAGGAACATGCAGCGCCTACCAGTTGTCTTCCAGGTGGCATAACTAGGCCCACGCATCGTAGCCGAAGCAGATTCCCGTGACCCGTCCCTAGATGTTATTATGCTTGACCCGATCGCCTCACTCACTATGCATCTTGCCTATTTTAGGGAGTCGCTACATATTGTTATCTGGCCGGCTTCGCGCTGGCCGTTTACCGTTAAGTTTGCCTAAACTTAGTTCTCACCATGGACTTGGACGACGGCATGCTAAAATGAAGGCATCGGTAATTTTTATGTGAAAACTGTTATAGCTTTTTAAATAAAACAAACGTTATTAATATTCTATACCCTTAGTCTTCATGTGTATGTATTTTCAGCACTCTGCTGCTAGAGGACTCTGAATTGTAACATGTAACATGTCGGCGTGCAATATAACTATGTCGGTGCATGAGAAACACCCTACTGTAATCGAGTTTCGAATTCGAAGAGTTCGTCCACACATGGACATCCTCTCCTTCAACATGACAATGCCAGAACACACACGAGCGCTCTGGTATCTGCAACAATCCGACGCCTTTGGGTTCACTGTCATTGATCATCCTTCATACAGTCCCTACTTGACCCCCACGCGATTTTCACCTGTTCCCAAAACTTAAACCGCAACTTCGATGACTTCACTTCGATAGTGATGAAGTGATGCAAGAAGAGGTGAGGCTGTGGCTCCGTCAACAAAGTCAAGCAACAACACATTGGTCTCTCTGTGGAAGGAACGTGTTCATCGCCAGGATGAGTATGTTGAGAAATAAATATGGAGGCATGAAGAATAAAGATACAGAATGGTAATAACATCTGTTTTATTTACGAAACATTAAGAGTTTTCACACAAAAAATTCGGAGACCTTTCTTTTCAGCACGCCTTCGTATTTTTTTGTGTAATCTCTCTTTATGCTTTATATGTAAATTATTTTTGTGCCTTGTGTCTAATAAACATGACATGCCACGTCAACCCAAAGGCGATGAGAATGTACGATTCCATGGTGCTATGAGATGGAACTAATGAGTCTAGAACTTCTGAAATCTAAAGACACGCGACTTAAATCTGTAGAGGAGCCACAATGTCAACAAATAGCCATGGAACAGCAATAAATGTCCTTGATTCCGCAACAGATGCAACAACAACAACTTTCAGCTCAACATCAACAGTTCACTGCTGAAGAGAAACAGCATGGGCAACAGCTGCTACATCTTCAATGACACATACATTTATAGCATTCCCGTCATTTCAGAAAGGCCCTGCTGACTGGGAAATGTATCTGCTCTATCTACATACTATGAGTATGTCCACATTCCAGATATACTATCCTGATCTCCAGAAACTGTTCGTTTTGTATTGGTTATCTCAAGACGTAATGTGCCTTCTTAGGAAAGTGAACCCCCTTGTGGATCACAATAGGCTATCGTTCTGCAAAATCTGTGAAGTGATTCCAGACTATTACAATCGGAAATTGCATTGAGTATTTCCCAGATTAGAATTTTAATATCGTACGGAAACTACAATCTGAATCGCTGTACCAGATGTTAAAGGTTTCAGTGGTTGTATCCAAGATTCTCGGTTGTCCAGCGGGATCCGATCGTCGGAGTTCCACGATATTTCGGCGAATAACCGTTCCGCCATGATCTGGATGATGATGATGATGGCGAAACGGTTATTCGCCGAAATATCGTGGAACTTCGACGATCGGATCCGGCTGGACACCCGAGAACTTTGGATACACCATATTCGCCGGGAAAGCCTCAGATCACTTGTTTCAGTTGTTGTTGTAGTTTTGTGTAAGAAAATGAACAATGCAATCATTGTATGCTAATTTCCTAATTAGGATCCTGGTTATTCACCACTCACCTTTTAAACAAGTACATATGCAAGTGTTAAAGTTTGGACGAGGTCCTCAAATTGTGTGAAATGCATAGTGTTTCAATAATGAACCACCAGACTTTATATATTTTATTTGCCGCTACCTGTTTCGAGCCCTGGCTTACATTCATATGGCACATAGATACAATCAAGCTGTTTTCAACCTGAAAATGGAAAATTTTCTGGTACTCTGTGGAATAGCTAGGGATCACAATCAGCAAAATCGGTCTTATTCCCAGCCAGCGCACGTACACGCCATTGACAGCAGGCACCATCCTAAGGAACTAAAATCCTTCACGAGAGAAGTAAGGCATTACAGTAGTTTCATTGCTAACATAGCATTCCGTCATTGCATTCGGAGAAAAGGTACGAAGTTCGAATAGTAACTGCAGTCCACAAAAGGACTTTACACTCAAACACACATTACTATTTGCACCTTTTCTTGTGATATCCGTCCCAGGGAAACCACTGATACTAGCTACTGATGCATCTCAATATGACATTAGGCAATTTTGTTACCATTTGGACAAAATGAAACCGAGCTCACCTGTGTGTTGGTATCCAAAATTTTGAATTCTCAACAACATTATGCAAATATAGCAATACAGGACCTGGTGGTTATTTATGCTGTAAGACAAGGAGATTGTACACCACAACCACTCATATTCAAATTGAACTCCGCAACAAGTCTCTCCCTTGGAAGTTTTTTCTCTACAGCCTCAACTATCTGGACTTGAGGAACAGGTACACATAGATTCACATGCCCAGCTTGAGTACGGTGTGATTTGTGGTTGTGGACTTATTTTCAAAATTCCACGTGTGTGGCTGATGCATTTTAAAGTGGTGAAGGACACATTTATACGATGAAAGAAGTTTTTCACAATCAAAGGTATGGCAGGACCAGTAGTAACTGACGATATTCTCTAGTCTACGTCTGCTTCCTTCACAAAGTTAAGTTAGCAACTTGGCATTTAGCATCTCTTCACTGCTTCCTTCCACCCTCAAATTACGGGCGAAACAGGTATTTCAGACCTCTAAGGATAATACGAAGTCAAAATTCCAGTTGAAATCCACAAAGGACACCCATATCAAATTTTTAAGTACCTACAGATCTACATTAATCTCTGTGAAGAGTGCAGTGGAGATCTTGGATGGCAGACAGAAACAGACATTCCCCTCCCTACTCCAGACGGATCATTATGAATGAGCACAACCAAACCATTTTCATATGGACCCCAAAATGTCTGTGTGAAATTCCTGCTAGCATTCTTGGTGGGTGCTCACACATCACCAGTGCCTCAGGAGTCCATCTCCACTTTATGATACAGATGGCCACTAACCAACTGTGGAAGAGACTGGATCCATCAGGACCTTCCAATACTTACAGTCTCTGACCTGGACTGAGGATACCTCATTCTCGGAATGAGGATACCTCATTCTCTACTACCATCAGCTCTTCCTGATGACTTCGCAGCTCTCTCCGCCATTCATGCAGCAGTAGCGCCAACACTCCACTGCTCTCGGTGATGGCATTACTGGCTAGCATGCTGATTCATCTGTTCCTCTTCAGTGCCGTACATTGTCTGCAAGGGACACGGACGATAGAACCATGATTTTACACGTTCTGCTACAACAGAGCCTACACAAGTTGCTCCAAATCAGTTACTACGTACCATCTCAGGAGGGCGGGGTCAGGAGAATGCATAAAACGACTCTCAAGGTCAGGAACACACCTCCTCGCTCCATGTAGGATCAGTTGGCGCACACCAGTGGCCTCCACGGCGGTACGAGTCTGTCTACGCAGCGAAGCAAAAGCAGGTTTGTGTATTTTCACGTTCGTTGCTATTATACTATGATCTGGCCGCACCGTCAATGACGACTCACAAAAGATTCTTGTTTTGGCCAGATTCTAGCTTATTGTTTATCAACGCCTTTATCTGAACTTGGTTTTGTGCACTGAATCTATATTTTGTGTACATTGTTTTTGTGGCTTGCGTTCAATACATTTGACGTGCACCGCTTCACAACAGTCTCCTTCCCTCCAAGAATTCCGATCTAAACTCACTTAGCATTTACGTAACACTCTCGTACCGTTCGAATCCAGCATCATGTCTCTGAATTGTTTGCACGTCTTCAGATTAATCGGACTTAGTGAGGATACTAAACAGTCAAGAAGCACTGATGGAACGGTCGTACTACTATTCTGTACCTGGTCTATTTTACAAATGTGCCACATTTTCACAAAATTTTTGCAGTATACAATAGTCGGTTGTTCTCCATCCCTGTAAAGTACCTACTGTGGTCTGTCCATTTCCTGTTGTTTCACATATTTAAACCTAGATATATAATAGACGTGACTGAGTCAAATCTTGTAGTTTTCACTCTTATGAATACCGTGTAGCACAAAATTATGAGTTAGATTACTCGAAGACGCTTCTAGTCACTAACACATTTGAGAACAAGTTCCATGAACCTGGACGCTATTTTAGCAGCCAACATGGGCCGGCCACGGCATACCAAATCTCACGCGTGTAGCGTGTGCGGGCCGTGGGCGTACCAGGGCCCTGCCTGGCGCCCTTGTTCTCGGAAGTGTCCGGAACAGCGTGACATTTCATTTAGCACTGCGGTGCAGTATTTTTACATCGGTAAAACTCTCTGAGTTCGACAGAGTTCTGGTGTCATCGTTGTTTATCTTTCGCTATTTTTTCGTGGTATGAAGACCGTTCACAGGTCCAGTGGCTGTTTGCGAAAAAAGAGGCACCCTAGTGATCTGTCGTCACAGTCCTTTAAAATGGATGGTAATGACAGAAGAGAGAGATATGAATTCTCAGTTCGTGTAAGTGACGGGGAACTGCATATGAAACGACAATACAGTATCATGCAGAGAGAATTAAACATTTAGATGACAATGGAAGAATAAGTTTCATTTTTCTGTAAATCAAGAATACTTTGAGCTACATTTGCAGGTATGGAGGACTTTATTCCACTGTCATTTGCTACAGTTTTGCACTACAGTCTGGAACTTCGCGGCCGCTACGGTCGCAGGTTCGAATCCAGCCTCGGGCATAGATGTGTGTGATGTCCTTAGGTTAGTTAGGTTTAAGTAGTTCTAATTTCTAGGGGACAGAGAGCCATTTGAACCATTTTTGCTACAGTTCTCAATGAAAATAAACGAAGAGTATGGAGACTTGGTATAATACTGCAAAGTACGTTTGCTAAGTCAAGGCGCATGCCTGGTACGGTATTTCCATTTAAAAGTCGCTATTCTTGAATTTTTGAAGGGAAAAAGTGCAAGGACGAAAAGTATAACATCCGGAACAGCTTACAGACTTCGCATTCTAAATGGACTTGACTGCAAACTACCCACAGTAAATCGCAGCAAGATAATTTCTATCCGATTTAATTGGGACGCATTTAAAAAGAAAATCCTGTTGTAGAAGGGACAGATTCTGACAAAGACAGTCCAGCTCTCTAAGCTCAGTGGTGTTCAAGAAAGCTCGAGGTTTGAAGAACTCAATGCGACCTTGCAAAAATTAAAAGGATAGATTTATAAAGGTTCTGAGGACACCGTCAGTCATACATCTCTTTCCGACCTGTTTTCAGGACCGTTTGCCATTTCAGTTGAGAGCACGTTGAGCTTGTGCAGACACACCTGACTCACCTGCAAAGTAACTCCAGCTTCAGTGAAAAATCTTTTTACATTAAAAATGTCCAGGACGTCTACATTCCTTTCCTCAAGTAGATTTTCCAAGTCAGTACTACATTTAAACTTGAGTACGAAACTCTTCGAAATTATCTGCGTCTGTGCTTGTGTGATATTTTCTACCAGATAAAAATTGTATTACGTCTTTAGCGGACCAAAATTAATGAATACTGAATATTATCTGGTTTATCATCTATGCTGTTGAAAAATGTGAAATATAAAACCAAGTAGCACGTAGTGCGATTGCAGTGCCATTTAAATGTGGCACGTTTGCTGTTTTACCCTCTTCCCCCTCCACCCGCTCATATCATGTCATGTCGATGGGGGAAACGTGAAGCGAGGCTGAGTACTTTGGCATTCGGGCACTGGCATGGCTCCCGAGTAGAAATCTTGGCCACCCCTGGTCTACACTGTGGTACTGCGTCCTGAAGTCTAGTAATGTACAATCTACCTGTTGAACTTCACCCATGGTTCGTGGGATTATATGTGTGAAAAGGTAGAGCTGTGTTTTGCAAGGGGCGATACCTCTAAATTTATGGATAGTAGTTTTCCTCTCTGTGGAAAGCACAATACGAGAACATATGAGCTTTTAATATGCTCATTGTTCATCCGTTATTTTTCCATTCTTATAGGTTTGGGTAACCTGCACTTTATTTCTGTCGCTTGAGACAGATCGATGTGCGAGAGATTCACGATTTACGAGCTACGGAAGGAACCAATATCGTGGAGTACTCTCTGTAACACCGAACTGCAAACAGTCAGTTCCTCGCCTCTTATTCGTTTTCAATAGATTCAGCTGCATTTCAGTAATAGATATGCTTATTTCTAAGTGATCTATTTGAGAGTTTCTACGGCGGTAGAATGATCACAAGCCTTTAAAAACTTCCTTTGTGAATGCCCTTCTAAATGCAAGTTTGGTACCACCGTTTTTCCTGGTGGTGTATTTTATTTACAAATCAGACTGTTTGACGATTGGCTGAATAGCACACTTTAACCAGCTTAGTAATGCTACGTCGGACTGGACATTTCCAGGGTCCCCTGAAAAATAATTAGCTGACGTCTGACGGAGGAGCTTTTTGTTTGCTTCATCCCTAAGTCAACCTATAGACGCATGAATTTCTGCACAATTTTGACTGTGAGCTGTGCGCAGGAGTAGGCATTAGGTGCACATACCTATTGCTAATAAATATTTGTTACTCTGCACACAGAAAATGTTTAATGTATTGAAAAGACGTAAAACAAAGTTGCATTAATAGACAGAGGAACCAGTTAGAAATCACATACCAAGTTTTTTGGAACTTTTCTGTTATCATTGGAAATATAAACAAAAAATAGTTTTCTTTGCAGTTTGCCAGGATTTGGTCCACTACATTAACGAATCAACGCATTACCTTATATTCTTCTTATTTAAACCGAATAAATATTCCAGTAGTACAACTGTTTGGAAACAGTGAATGATCAGAGACGCAATCTATCTCTCTGAGCTACTGATTTTCCTATATTTATTTCTTGATTATGTTGATACTAAGGAGTTCACCCCGAAAGGTGAGACAAAGGAAGGCCCGTCATTAATGACGTGAGCTCGAACTAGTGTTCTTGTTAAACATCAGCGATGATCGTCTAGCTCTTTGTCTGACAATGTAAATGTGACGCAACATCGGTTTTGCCTTCAAGTTTAATCAGATATTGGATCTTCCATACATCAATCTATTAATACATGACGTCATCAAGGCTGTGCTGCCAGAGCGACACTTGACTCCTCCTTCGTCTTATGTAGTCTGTTACTCTTTATCAAAAACAGAAAAAAACAATTTCATGCTGATAGATTATATCTCAAAAAATTAGACTAGCTTATATTGCTTTTTAAAGATGAAAAACTTTCCTGAATATTCTTTGCTCTATTCGCTGTAGGCGCTGATGGCGATTTTAAGAAGAATACTTTCCTTTACCTGTTGGTCAGACAACTTTAACAGACCCAGTGATGAACTAGGAAAAAAGCAACACTCTGGACTCTGCCAGCACAACAGATATAATCGACGGATTGTTGAAATTATCCTTCTTACTTCTCTTGTATCTAGGGTTGCTAACATGTTACACATGTTACACAAATAGGCGCATTATTAATTGAGAATAGTGGTTGCTTACAATTGTCAGCACTGCAGTTTTCTGTACTTTTCAAAATATTTAACTGCATGACTACCAAGAAGACTACAATATGTACCAACCATATTAACATAAAAATATCTGATTAGGATATGGATAACTTTATAGCCAGTAGCGATGGACATTTCAGATCACTTTTGCGTTTGAGAGTTGCTAAAGGCAGTAGCAGTATGTAACACAATGCTGAACGGACCAACTGATTAGCATTAAGAAATTATTGTATTAAGCTTTATTTTAATAGCACACACCGAAAGTCATAAATGTACAAAAATAGAAGTAGAGAAAATAACTGAGTTGCACATTCTGTATAATGCTTGCTGGATCTATTCATTCACATATACGAAGTGGAAATGCTGAGATTGGACGTACTCATCAACGTACCTAGAGATTATTATCTAAAGGTAAAGCCGTTGAAATCCAACAGCACTTTCATTGTACATCCTTGTTAAAATGCACACAAACAAGACATTAACTACCATAGTTAAATCCAGTCACACTATGCCAATAAAAATAATGAAATGAATGGTAATTAGAAATGGAAGACCCCAGTTGCAAAGATAAAAGATATTCAATATATTATAATTATCCTTTGTGATAAAGCTACCCAAAAAGGGAATACATTGTTTGAAAAAGTAATGATATATTGCTACCCACATGGAAAACACAGTGACAAACATAAAACAAAAGAAAATACTGCAAATAATTGTTTCCACTGTCATTCCCGAAAGAGCACATGTTTTACTCAAGGCAAATAATGAGAAACATAGTGTAAAAGAAAAACAATTCTCGTAAGAGACAAATAATAGCTATCTGATATAGTGAACAGAAGTTTCAACAAGATTCAATCTTACGCACGGTCTTCTAAATGGAACATTACTTCTGCAGCTATTTAGCTATTTCGCACATTGGCGGTAGGGATCTTAACAGCATACTCCCCCGAAAAATATTATTTTTTAAACTGCTTTAGACGACCCACGTGGGAAAGACGAATGACTGGCTGAAGAGGTAAAGATACCTAAAACAGGTGTGATGGAACCACTCATCTGTGAATTACTGCGACGCATTACAGGTATTCCACTTCGGGACCACGTGTTCCTTTGCCGAGTCTACGCAGACCTCGTCGTATGCTCTGAGACCGTTGTACAAGCTACGATGTAATAGATTACCTGTTACAGTGCGGGTGCAGCTGTAGCGGGTATAAAGCTAAGTACTGACAAAGTTATTTGTGCACTGTTATACAGTTATTAAATTTAAAAATTTTCAGCGGTGTTTCGTGCTGTTTGTGGCGAAATAACAATTTAATAAACTTTTGGAAACATTCTCTCGCTGTGTTTTTTAGAGTTTTCTGTGCGTTGAAGTCGTTTAGTAAATCTAATGCTTTAGTTTTCACCTGGCATTTCTTATTGTTTCTAGTGAAATATTTCTGTAAAATTTTCATTAACTTCGTTGGGTGTTCCAGTGGCCGCTTGAACTTTTGGTTGTAGCTAATAATTTTGTGAAGTTTTGTTGGTATTGGTATTAGCTGTAGTGTAGTAGTATTAATCCAAGTAGTTGCTTTCTTAGTAGACAGAAAATTTCGACATCGATATTGTTAGTTCAATAATTAGTTCTACTGGTATAACTGAACTTAGGTAACGTAGACGTATAGTTTTTTTTCAGTAACTGTAAAATTTTACCATGAGTGAGACGTGTGGGCTCTGTCGTAAGTTTGTGAGTAGTGGATTACGGTGTGGAATTTGTTCAAAGTATTTTCATTGGGGGGAATACAGTGGGGGAAGCCAGTGGGCATTCTAGCGAGGTCCTGAGAATGCAGAATCTGTAGTTGAAATAAGTTGACAGAGGAGCAGGGCATAAGATCTGTGCCTTTCAGGTGCAGTTACAACGCGCAAAGGAGGAACTAGATAGGTTGAGGAGGGTGAATGGTGGTGGGGAATGGGAACTGGCAATTGGCAAGAAAGCAGCTAGGAGGAGGAGGTATTCAGACAGTTATACTTTGGGTATATGCAATATATTTGACCAATTTTCAGAGTTGAGTGGAGAGGAGCCTCGTGTAGCTGTAGATGTAGATGTAGGGAACTTGCAGCAGTCCTCAGCAGTTAGGAGACCTAGGTTAGTTGCAAAGTCAAACAGAAAGAAGAAGGTTCTGCTAGTTGGCACAGTAGAAGTGTGGGCCAGCAGTTGCAGGAAGTATTGGGGAGTCAATACCTGGTCACCTGCATTGTCAAGCCTAGTGCAGGGTTGGCTCAGGTGACTGGAGGTTACTGGAGCATTTAAATTCACATAATTTGTTGTCAAATGTTCAGTTTGGTTTTAAAAATGGTTTAACAACTGAAAATGCTATATTCTCTTTTCTCTGTGATGTTTTGGACGGATTAAATAGAAGGTTCCGAACGCTAGGTGTTTTCTTTGATTTAACGAAGGCTTTTGACTGTGTTGTCCACAAAATATTACTGCAGAAGTTGGACCATTATGGAGTAAGGGGAGTAGCTTACAATTGGTTCGCCTCTTACTTTAAGAACAGAAAGCAGAGGGTAATTCTCCGCAATATTGAGAGTGGTAGTGATGTTCAGTCGCAATGGGGCACTGTTAAGTGGGGCGTTCCCCAAGGATCGGTGCTGGGGCCACTGCTTTTTCTTATTTATATAAATGATATGCCTCCTAGTATTACAGGTGATTCAAAAATATTTCTGTTTGCTGATGACACCCGCTTGATAGTGAAGGATCTTGTGTGTAATATTGAAACAGTAACAAATAATGTAGTTCACGAAATAAGTTCGTGGCTTGTGGAAAATAATTTGATGCTAAATCACAGTAAGACCCAGTTTTTACAGTTGCTAACTCACAATTCAACAAGAACCGATATTTTGATCAGACAAAATAGGCATATTATAAGCGAGACGGAACAGTTCAAGCTCCTAGGCGTTCGGATAGATAGTAAGCTGTTGTGGAAAGCCCATGTCCAGGGTCTTGTTCAGAAGCTAAATGCTGCTTTATTTACCATTACAACAGTATCTGAAATAAGTGACACTTCAACACGAAAAGTAGTCTACTTCGCATATTTTCATACGCTTATGTCGTATGGTATTTTTTGGCGTAATACTTCTGATTCAAAAAGGGTATTTTTGGCTCAAAAACGGGCTGCTCGAGCTATATGTGGTGTAAGTTCGAGAACCTCTTGTCGACCCCTATTCAAAAATCTGGGAATTCTGACATTGCCCTCACAGTATATATTTTCTTTAATGTCGTTTGTTGTTAGCAATATTAGCCTATTCCCAAGAGTTAGCAGCTTTCACTCAGTTAATACTAGGCAGAAATCAAATCTGCATGTAGAATGCACTTCCTTGACTCTTGTGCAGAAAGGAGTGCAGTAATCTGCTGCATCCATTTTCAATAAGCTACCACAAGAACTCAAAAATCTTAGCAGTAGCCCAAACTCTTTTAAGTCCAAACTGAAGAGTTTCCTCATGGCTCACTCCTTCTATTCTGTCGAGGAGCTCCTGGAAGAGCTAAACAATTAAGCAAATTCCAGTGTTACATTGTTGATTTTCTTCATTTAAACTTACGACTTGTCACCTGAACATGTTTTTTTTTATATTTCATTTTATCTGTTTCTAATATCGTGTTATAATTTAATGTATTGACTCGTTCCATGACCATGGAGACTTCTCCTTAATTTGGTCCCACGGAACAATAAATAAATAAATAAATAAACTAAGAGCATAGGGGAGTTATGTAGGAATTTTACAAAGGGGATCAGGTCGTGATAGTGGATGGAGCAGGGTACAGTCTTGATAGGGACGGGCAAAATGATGTAGGTGGTGACCTGGTAAAAGTAGCTACTCACGCTGGTGGCACTAATATGCATTTCACGCAACTGTTTCAAAGTCATGATAGGCCTCATCTTTATGCCGCAACAAGGCGTGTTAACATGGGGCTGGAGAGGGCGCTGATGGCAGAGGGCAAAGGTCACGTTTCAGTGGTGACAGTTGGGTCTATCAGCAGATAAGGTTTCACTAGGCATGGCCTGCACCTCAATAGGTATGGAAAGGGGAGGCTGGCAAAGCTTATTGATGACAATGTAGTGGGTGGTGGTGGTGGGGCTACTCATGGAAAAATTCCTGCAGTAGTTGGTGTTAGAGGTGCACCTTCTTTAGATTGAAGTCAGCTGATAGGTATTCCTCCTTAAATGAAGTCCCTCTAACCAAGGGCTTAATTTCATAGGGTATCTTGTTTCCAAGTAGGGATGGAATTAGCATACGAGTATTTCATCAAAATGTAAGAGGTATTAGAGATAAATTTAGTGAACTCCTTGCCGGCCGATGTGGCCGAGCGGTTCTAGGCACTTCAGTCTGGAACCGCGCGACCGCTACGGTCGCAGGTTCGAATCCTGCCTCGGGCATGGATGTGTGTGATGTCCTTAGGTTAGTTAGGTTTAAGTAGATCTAAGTTCTAGGGGACTGATGACCTCAGATGTTAAGTCCCATAGTGCTCAGAGCTATGTGAACCATTTTTAGTGAAGTCCTTACAGATGCTGACTCTTAAATAATTGGTATGTCGGAGCACCACTTAAATAATTTGACAATTCAGAGGCTCCCTTTACCAGGATACAGATTAGCTGGCTGTTTTACAATGAGTTCCTTGTGGGGTGGGGGAGTGGCTATGTACGTAAAAAACAATATTCCAGGTGAGTCCATAGACTCATCACGACACTGCACTGAACAGATATTTGAATGTTGTGCATGGGTAGTTGAATTTAATGAAGCCAAACGTCTAATTTTTGTTGTTTATAGGTCCCTTAACTCTGACTTCAGAGCATTTCTGCTCAAGCTAGAGGGCTCTTGATTCACTTTGCAGGAAGTACCGCGAACTAGTTATATGTGGTGACTTCAATATAAATTTTGTGTATGATGGTGCAAAAAAAAAAAAAAAGAAAAAAGGACGTTTGTAGATAGGGTGCAGGGGAACAGTAGCGCAGCCATAAACAATATTTTTATTCATTCCTCATCGGCATTCTGTTAGTAAAGGCGTGAATGGCATTTCAGACCATGATGTACAAATTTAAGTACAAAAGGCTTTTGTACTCAAACAAACTATGTAGGGCAGTTAATCCAACAGCAACAGAGAATATTTTAAACCTTGTCAAGCAACAAGAGTGGCAGTATGTTTATATTGCCGATAATATAGATGATAAATATAATGCTTTACTTAACACATTTCTCATGCTCTTTGAGAGTTACTTTGTATTAGATAAACGGGGCACTAGCAGTAATAGGCAGCCCGGGTGGCTGACAAGTGGGGTAAGGGTATCATGCAGAACAAAGCGGGAATTATATCAAAATGTTAGAAGTAGTCACAATGAAGTTGCATTAGCCCATTATAAACAGTATTGTAAGTTGCTTAAAAATGTTATTGTGAAGGCAAAGAGTATGTGGTATGCAAAGAGAATACGTAATTCATAGGATAAAATTAAAACCTTATGGTCAGTTGTGAAAGTAGTGTCTGGTCAGCAGCACAAGGTCGGCGATATAGAGTTGGTTCGCAGTAAAAATATTACTGTTACTGATAAATCAGATATATGTACAGTATTTAACAATCATTTCCTAAGCATTGTTGGTGAATTAAACAAAAATTTAGCTCTCTTGGTAAATGCCTTTCCAAGGTTGATGTCTGAAATACTCCTCTGTGAGACAGACAAGGGGGAGATCGAATCAATAATTAAATCACAGGATACTAAGGACTCTCATGGTTATGATAGAGTGTCTAGCAGAATATTAAAGTACTGTGTTGCACATGTTAGCCCTATATTTAGCCATATTTGTAAGTTTTACTTTAGGAATGGTCAGTTTCCTGAACGATTAAAGTACTCATCAGTAAAGCTGCTTTATAAAAAGGGAGGAAGGGATAATGTAGACAATTTTAGACTAATGTCTATGCTATCAGTGTTTGTTAAAGTTATTGTAAAGGCTGTGTATGTAAGGATAATTGATCATTTTATATCGCACGATTTTCTATCAAATGTACAGTTCGGCTTTAGAAGTTGCTTAACAACTGAAAATGCTATGTTCTCTTTTTTTAATTAACTAACGCGTTTGATTGTGTTGATCACAAAATATTGCTCCAGAAGTTGGACCATTTCCGAATACTGGGGTAGCTCACTATTGGATCACGTCTTACTTTAGCAACAGACAGCAAAAGGTAATTATTCACAATGTTGAGAATGGCTGTGATGTGGGGTCTGAGTGGGGTATGATCAAGTGGGGCGTGCACCAGGGATCAGTGTTGGGGCCACTCCTGTTCCTTATTTACATAAATGATATGCCCTCTAGTATTATGAGTAACTAAATATTTCTGTTTGCTGATGACATTAGTTTGGTAGTAAAGGATGTTGTGTGCAACATTGACTCGGTTTCAAATAGTGCAGGTCATGACCCAATCTCATGGATTGTAGAAAATAAACTGAGTCTAAACCACAGTAAGACTCAGTTTTTGTAGTTTCTAACACACAATTCAACAAAACCCGACGTTTTAATTTAACAGAATGGGCTTATGATTAATGAAACTGAACAGTTAAAATTTCTAAGTGTTCAGATAGATAGTAAACTGCTGTCATTTCTTGCTAACAATATTAGCTTATTCCCAAAAATAAACAGCTTTCACTCAGTTAATACTCGGAAGAAATCAAACCTGCATTTCGATAGGACTTCCTTAACTCTAGAGCAGAAAGATGCGCAGTATACTGCAGCATCCATTTTCTATATGCTACCACTCGAACTGAAAAACTTTAGCAGTAATCCACGCTCTTTGAAATCGAAACTGAAGATTTCCCTAATGGGTCTCTCCTCCTACTCTGTCGAGGAGTTACATGAAAAAGTAAGCTGATTCTTGTATTGTTCCTAGCGTTTAATTGCACTTATGGATTTAATTTTTTCAGGTTCAAAAGGATTTTATTTTTATCTGTTATTAATTTTATGTTGTAATTTCATAAGCTGACACATTCCATGACCTTGGAGATTTGCTCCACAATTTGGTCCTACGGAATTGGACGTGTAAATAAAAAGTAGAAAAGAAATCGCCATGAACGCCGCAATGTAATGCACCATGAAGATCGGCCGTGACCTTCTCACAGAGAGCGTAGCCTCCTTTCAACTGGTGGACACCCTACGCTGTCTCGGATTGGTGTTCACACGAGAATTTCGCCGAACCTCGGCGATTAATTTTCGGGCGCTACTGCAACGCAGCCGGGCAAACATATAAAATCACCTATTACGCCCGCTGAATATGTGCCAGAGAGTCACCTTCGTCAATACCCTTCTGACAGCCCGGGTACCCCACATCGCGTCGATTCTGCGCATCACTACGACAATGGCTGCCAGACTACAGAAACCATTTGGATATTTTATATTTTCCGGACACATCTTCAAAGCCCAGTATGGTGCCCTCACCTTACCGAAGCGGATGGTGGCCTCGATTTGGTTAATGTGATAGCCTGGACCACGGCACTTTACACCAACACTATTCTCCGGTTATGGAAGAGCCAAAATACACACATCAAAAGAAGTTTTGCATCACCTTGCTTCCCAGAACTCCTGAAGATAGACGTGGACTGTTGATATTGTATTACAGACACAGTCCCTTTGACTGTTCACAGATGTCATTAAACCCGCCCAAAGATGTAAGCAACTATGCATGAGCAGCGCCTATTAGACGGAGGGGGTTCAACAGCCGACAGTCATTCAACCAGGAAAGAGGTACACGGTTCGTGTTGTCTGTAGTTCAACGATGCCTAGACGGTCAATACCGCGATTTGATCGCGTCCACATTGTTACTTTGTGTCAGGAGGGGCTCTCAACAAGGGAAGTATCCAGGTGTCTTGGAGTGAACCAAAGCGATGTTGTTCGGTCATAGAGGTGATACAGAGAGACAGGAACTGTCGATGACATGCCTCGCTCAGGCCGCTAAAGGGCTATTAGTGCAGTGGATGACCGCTAACTACGGATTATGGCTCGGAGGAACCCTGACAACGCCACCATGTTGAATAATGCTTTTCGTGCAGCCACAGGACGTCGTGTTACGACTCTAACTGTGCACAATTGGCTGCATGATGCATAACTTCAATTCCGACGTCCATGGGGAGGTTCAGCTTTGCAACCGCGACACCATGTAGCGCGCTGCAGTAACATGCCGAATGGCCCGCTCAGGATTGGCATCACATTCTCTTCACCGTTGAGTGTCGTATATGACTTCAACCAGACAATCGTCGGAGACGTGTTTGGAGGCAACCCGGTCAAGAACGCCTTAGACACACTTTCCAGCCATTGCACCAAGGTGGAGGAACCCTGCTGTTTTTAGGTGGCATTATGTGAGGCCGACTTACGCAGCTGGTTGTCATAGAAGGCGCCGTAACGGTTGTACGATACGTGAATGCCATTCTCAAACCGATAGTGCAACCATATCGGCAGCATATTGGCGAGGCATTCGTCTTCATGGACGACAATCGCGCCCCTATCGTGCACATCTTGTGAATGACTTCCTTCAGGATAACCACATCGCTCGACTTGAGTGGCCAGCATGTTCTCCACACATGAACCCTATTGAACATGCCTGGGATAGATTGAAAAGGGCTGTTTACCGACGACGTGACCCAGCAACCACTCTGAGGTATCTACACCGAATAGCCGTTGAGGAGTGCGACAATCGGGACCAACAGTGCCTTGATGAACTTCTGCATAGTAGGCCACGACGAATACAGGCACCTAGCCGGCCGGTGTCGCCGAGCGGTTCTAGGCGCTTCAGTCCGGAACCGCGCGACTGCTACGGTCGCAGATTCGAATCCTACCTCGGGCATGGATGTTTGTGATGTCCTTCGGTTGGTTAGGTTTAAGTAGTTCTAAGTTCTAGGGGACTGATGACCTCAGATGTTAAGTCCCATATTGCTCAGAGCCATTTGAACCACTCGAATACATGCATGTATCAATGGATGAAGACGTGGTACTGTGTATTAGAGATACCTGGACCACCACCTCTGAAGATCTCGCTGAATGCTGGTACAACATGATGTGTGGTTTTCATGAGGAATAAAAAGGGTGAAAATTTTCTGTACAGGTTCCGGAACTCTGGGAACCGAGGTGATGCGAATGTCTTTTTGATGTGTGTACTAGTTTCACTGGTATGTTGACCACTGTTTTCCCACCTGTGTCGAGACGGCCGCCGACTATTTTGACACATCCCATCGCCGATGTCACACAACAGCCGTTTCTTTTTGGAACACAGGTACATAGGCACCAAGCTAGACCCTGGACCAGGAAGACGACCACCCGTGACATTTACCGTACCCTCCCCGAAACCCCGTCGAAGCTTGGCGCCCCCAGTTTCATGGCCTACAGTTTGGTAAACGATCCATCAGCCATACGACACCATCGACACCACTGCGACGTGGAACGTTCTCGTCAAAGGCAAATATACTACAGGACAGAAACTGCTTCTCATCGCGATGGTAGACTCACTCTTGTGCCTCAAGGGCAACATCGAAGATACAGTTTTACACCGTTTTGAGTGTGGGGCAGCAGCAGCTGTCTGGACCCTCGTACAGAAGATTGTAGCTTTCTATCTCCGAGTATCCCCACATCACGTCTATCCTGCTATGCTGATATGTCCTGATACGACCTACTTTCCATCATCTAAGTGGCACGTCATCACATGGATTAGTGGCGTGGCTATCAACTACCTATTCCGGGACGACAAAGTCGATCCGGCGGACTTCTGGACACACCCTTCGTCGACATCCAAACTATCGGGCCACTTTCACCAACGATTTACAGAGTATTTTCGCCAACCCACCACGGAGTTGGAATCTCGACGAAACATTCCAACCAAGATTGGACGATCCCACTTTCCCCTTCCAACGATAGAATGGATGCCGTTCTGACATAGTGACAATTTGAAGCATGGCGCAGCAAGTTCTTCTAAGTTCTTTCACTTCCCCTTTCTATTCATTTTCGAATGTTTTTTCTTACACATGTTTATTCATGGATGGCTCTATATCAGCAGCCTGTTTGTTGAGAAAGTATACTTATTTACGTCAAAAATCAAAGAAGAAGTGATGCTGAGAATGTCTACTTATTTACGAATTCAAGAAATATTGTTTATTTTATGAAGAACGTCGTCTTTTACTTTCCTCTTCAAGGAAGACAGTCCTTATTTCAACAAAAAAAAGTAAAATAAAGAAAAAGTTGGCAGAGCACTCACAAAGAAATGTCGCTAGCGCAGTGTTTGTGCTGTGGCGTTGCCAGTACTTGGCCAGTAGGGGGAGGAGAGGTGGTGGCGTAAAGTTTCTGATCACTAGACTTTGCACCAATTTTCTGGTTTTAATACCGAGCCTCTCCACAGTGTCTCATGAAGCGACAGCAAGTGACACTTGATGGTCATCCGTCCATGGGATGGTGACGTCAAGCTTGGCGGCCGCCTGGGTACTATTCACGTGAAGTAGAATATGTGCCGTCATCGGGTTTCACCCTCCACCTTACCTCCTCATCTTCATCATATCACACAAACATTACGCTACAGTAGACACACACGTATGGTACATACATGTAGCGTTACAAAAAGTTTTAATTGAGCAAAATGATGGCTCTAAGCTCTATGGGACTTAAAATCTGAGGTCATTAGTCCCCTAGACTTAGAACTACATAAACCTAACGAACCTAAGGACATCACACACATCCATGCCCGAGGCAGGATTCGAGACTGCGACCGTAGCAGCAGCGCGGTTCCAGGCTGAAGCTCCTAGAACCGCTCGACCACAACGGCCTGCCCTTAATGGAGCATGCTGTACAAAACAAACAAACTCATCACTTTCCGGCAGAGAATTTTTCCTCAGTGCTATATGCCGAAAATATTAATTTGGCAGGTATGCGTTCAGCGTCTTTGCTTGCGTGATGAAATGCAGATCGCCATTGTATTTATCAGCTTCCCTTACTTCTTTGAGATTACTGTATTTTTCTTCGAGTTAGGCACTGAAATTTGAATATTTGCTAATTGTATTCTTAGAAAATGGAATGTCCAGGAGACAATATCTAGTATTTGCTACACGCTCTTTCCTTTAGTTTCAGTAGAGACTGAAACGCAGTGGAAAGAGCTAGAACCATTGTGTGGTGTATAGGGAAAACGCGGAAACTGAGCGGGAGAGCGGTGTGCTGACCACATGTCCCTCCACATCCGCATCCAGTGATGCCTGTGGCCTGAGGATGACACGACGGCCGGTGGCTACCGTTGGGCCTTCATGGCCTGTTCGGCAGGAGTTTGATGCCATTTTCCCTATAAACTAAACTAAAGAACTCATGACAGAAAATGGTTCTCTCATATCAAGGAAGGTCTTTGAAAATGACTGTTTCTCCATATTCAGTAAGACCTAAGGAGGTAGTGAGAGATAATGCGGTTGTATTGACTTCATAAAACGCACTTAATGGCTGAGCGCTAACCATAAACATCTCCTCAAGCCAAATTCCAGCGTATATGCTCGAAGACATTTTTGTTAGCCTAGCGGTGCAAAGAGTGACATCTATTATTGACCATAGATAAGCTTTGCTGCTGCAGTCTAGGAAGGAGGACGAAAGACTTGATGAAGCGCTGCTACTGCACGATAACACCAGTCTACTCTGTTCTGTGTTTTTCTACAAATTTACTATGGTGCTACACTGACAGTCGATGCGGTCTGTGTCTGCATGCGGTATGAAATGTTTTAGTGGGCTTAGGTGTAATAAGAAATACAATAAGCAAATTTTTCCATGTCCATCAGCTTAACTACTGGAGGTGAAGGAAGCCATTCTTCTGTTGGTCAGGATGGGGTGGCTATACCTGACCTAGGCCTTTCACGTTTGAACGGTTATCATGGAGGACAAGTGCAAGTCACCAAGAGGCCAACTGCTGTGTAGAACCCTTTTATTGACTACAGAACGTTCAGTGCCTTATCTGAAACGAGCATGCTCCCATAATCTGCGAGCATAGACTGGCGATGGCGGTGCATTATTGAACTTGAGGTGTGGTGCCTGGCCCCCTAGTGCTAGGGAGTCGCTGCTCACTTGGCAGCGGTGCTGGCTGGCTAGCTGTCTCGGCCTCGTTGCTCGAAGCCACTTAATTGCAAACTGATACCATATTGTTTTTGGCCAGGGGGTGGGGTGTGTGTGTTGGGGAATGAGCCCTGCAGGGGTGATTCCGAACTCTGTGCCTTGACATACGAGTGGCAGATGAATGAACGATATCTACCAGAGAACGCCGAATCAGTCGATGATCCGGACGCTCTGTGGCCTAATGCCTAATGGCTCAACCAGACAGTGCCTTCATGGGTGAATGGTCACATATAAATGTATGACTGAATGTCTTACTGCTGATGAGGGTGGAGTCACAAAGAGGTTAAGAGGTTGGCGCAACGCTGATTCTGCGTCATGTTTGTCAGATTGCGGGAAGACCATCGTAATAGGTATGCTTAAAGTGATTTCCCAATTATAAAGTAATATACCATAGGTTACGTCTGGTTACATATGACACTACATAAGATACTTATATTTGTTGGGACCTAGGTCCAATACCGTGTGGACATAGTTATAGTTTGAAAGATGTGTGTGTTTTTTAATAGCATGAAATAATGAGGAAAGTAAACATAATGAAAACTTGATACCTCTTAGATACGCAAAATGTATAGTTCCAGAGCCCTGTGGAAACATTTTGGAAACGTTACCTGTTTCGTAAATTGAACCGAAAATACACACAAAACATACAATTTCAAAAACACAGCGCAACGAAAGAAATGGTCTTGCATATTTAGCATTTGTATATTACACAACCAGTGACTGGTTTGCAAAGGCAACGGATTACACTGAACATACTTCAGCTTTTTACTTATAGTGTCCAGCTGTATACTGAGGCTGTCTCCTCATTTGTGTCTCCACACATCGCTCAAGGAGCCTACTGCATCAGAGGTAAACGCTTGTACACAAAGTGATCCTAGTCACACAGAGAGCCACGAACTTCCCGCGAAAGTGTTACTGAAAGTTTTAGTAGGACGGTCATACCAGAAAGGGGAAGAACTTATCAGTAGGTTCTCCTCCTACCTGCATATAGTTGAAATGCTTTTTAAAACATTAGGCGAGGATTGGCCTAAAAACTATCTTCTTTGCGTTTGTATTGCCTGCCTTTACCTCGTTTATTTAATGGGCAAGAGAGGGGCTCTATATCTTCCTTTGCATCTCACCTTTTCGCTATCCATTCAGAGGAAATTCTTATGCTATGATATATTCAACTAAAAAGTAAGGAGTTTTTCCCAAAGTTTCATTCCATTTCACAGGTCTATATTTCCTACATGAATGAAGGAAGAAATTTGTGATGGATAACAACTTACGTATCACAGCTAAAAGCTATCATGGCGCCAGTTAGATGATTCATGCAGTTACCACTGAGGGTCTCACTGATGCTACTAGCACGATTGCTCGCTGCCTCGCTCCTACAGCCAATGTGTGTCGCCAAAGTGATAAAACAGTAACAAAACACGTTTTACGTTCATTCATTTTCGCCGAGGGAATGGCACTAAACCACTCAAAAAAATGGCTCTGAGCACTATAGGACTTAACATCTTAGGTCATCAGTCCCCTAGAACTTAGAACTACTTAAACCTAACTAACCTAAGGACATCACACACATCCATGCCCGAGGCAGGATTCGAACCTGCGACCGTAGCAGCCCCGCGGTTCCGGACTGCAGCGCTAGAACCGCACGGCCACCGCGGCCGGTACTAAACCTCTCACAGCTCAAGCATTCGAGGATGCAACCTGCAGTTTCAAGACAATGATTTATACCCACAGGTCACCCCCAGAGTATTCAGTGAATATCAGTGCATGGAATAGTGTTCTGCATGTAGTCAAACCAAGTCTGCTAGTCTTACGAGCCGAGAGTAAATCATTCCTCAAGCGTCTGTCTGGAGTGTTGTGCGGTGACGTTTGTGTTTGAGACCAAATTCGACTGATTTCCTGTGCGCCCATGATGGCCAAGAAGAAAGAAGAAAACCTTTTTTGTGGACTCACTCTGGGAATGGGGATGGACGATTACAATTTCATTGATAAAGCTACGTTCCATTTAAGTGGAAAGTTGACTGCCACAATCTAAGGATGTGAGGAGCGTAGCAGCCGAGTATCATAGACGATCACGGGAGACATTCACCAAAAGCTTCATATGTTTCGAGCCGTTTCCAGAGAAGATATTTACGGGAGACCTAACTTTCTCCGCAACTGTTAGAAATTATTACATATTTCAACAGGATGAACTACCTTTGCATTTTCACCTACATGTAGGAGGATTTTTACCAATGAGTTGCATCAATCAATGACGGATCGCCACATAATGTGCGTATGGTTCTTGCATCGCACCACTGGCTTCCAAGATCACCTGATTTCGCGGCATGTGATTATTTGTTATGTGGGTGTTAGTAAAATTCTCTAAGTGCCTTCTTTTTCCAACAACTTTGGGAGAACGGCAATACCATACACTAACAGTAGTGGTTGTTGGAACTCCACATACTCTCGAAAAGTGTAGGACGAGTTTGACTATCACCCGGAAGATTGTCGTGAATCTGGTTGAGGGCACATTGCATATTTCTGAAAGGTAAATGAAATTTTTTTATCTAAATGTAACTGTAAAAAGTACCCCGTGTTTGTATGTGCATGAATGTAAAAGATACACCATTCTATATTAAAATCTTTGTAGTCCTACGTCCAAGTTAAAATTCACTTGAAATGTGTATCTCCACTCATGTGCATTTTAAGGGAACACGTATGCGAAATTTCAATACTTTGACGAAAACCACATTAAGTCTGAAGTTTTCCAGAAAATTTAACTAAATTTTGCACATTGGTAAGAAATGTTATGCGCATATACGTATACGTTTTTATGTTTATTGACGTTATACACTTTTAATTACACTAAAGAACCAAAGAAATTGGTACATCTGCCTAATATCGTGTAGGGCCCTCGGGAGCACCAAGAGTGCCGCAACACGACATGGCATGGGGTCAACTAGCGTCTGAAGTAGTGCTCGATGGAACTGACACCATGAATCCTGCAGAGCTGTCCACAAATCCGTAAGATTACGAGGGAGTGTATATATCTTCTGAACAGCAAGGCATCCCATATATGCTCAGTAATGCAGAATTAGATTTTCTTTCTGCAGTGGAGTGTGCTGATATGAAACTTCCTGACATTAAAACTATGTACCGGACCGAGACTCGAACTCGGGACCTTTGCCTTCCGCGGGCAACTGCTCTACCATCTGAGCTACCCAAGCACGATTCACAAGCCGTCCTCATAGCTTCAATTCTGCCAATATCTCGTCTTCTACATTCCAAGGCAAAGGTCCCCAGTTCGAGTCTCGGTCCGGCACCCAGTTTTAATCTGCCAGGAAGTTTCATGCTCAGTAGTGTTCATGTCCGGAGAGTTTGGTGGCAGCGGAAGTGCTTAAACTCAGAACAGTGTTCCTGGACCCACCGTGTAGCAATTCTGGACGTTTGGGGAGTCGAATTGTCCCGCTGAAATTGCTCAAGTCTGTCGGACTGCACAATGGACATGAATGGATGCAGGTGATCGGTCAAGATGCTTATGTACGTGTCCTGTCAGATTCGAATCTGGACGTATCAGGCGTCCCATATCACTCGAACTACACACGCCCCACGCTATTACAGAACCTCCATCAGCTTGAACAGCCCCCTGTAGACATGCAGGGTTCATGGATTCATGAGGTTGTCACCATATCCGTACACGTCCATCAGATCGATACAATTTGAAACTAGACTCGTCCGACCAAGCAACATGTTTCCAGTCAGCAACAGTCCAATGTCGATGTTGACGGGCCCAGGCGAGGCGTAAAACCTTGTTTCGTGCAGTCATCAAGGGTACACGAGTTTGCCTTCGGTTCCGAAAGCCCAATCGACAATGTTTCGTTGAATGGCTGGCACGCTGACGCATGTTGATGACCCAGCATTGAAATCTGCAGCAATTTGAGGAATGTTTGCGCGTCTGTTACGTTGAACATTTCTCTTCAGTCGTCGGTCGTTGTTAGTTCCGTTCTTGCAGGATCTTTTTCCCGCCGCAGCGATGTCCGAGATTTGATGTTTTACCGGATTCCTGATGTTCACAGTACACTCTTGAGTCACATTGCTCAGGCGCCGGCTATAACACCACCACGTTCAAACTCACTTAAAGCTTGACAATCCCCCGTTGTAGCAGCAGTAACCGATCTAACAACTGCGTCTGACAACTGTTGTCTTATACAGGAATTGCAAACCACAGCGCCGTATTCTGCCTGTTTATATACCTCTGTATCTGAATACGCATACCTATATCAGTTTCTTTAGTTTTCCAACAAACGTCTCGTTTCTGAAAAATTTGTCAACACAAATTATTGCCTTTTGTACAAAATTATTAAGATCATTATGATATGTAACTGTGTAACAGAATTTTGATTGCTTATTTAGCTGGATCTTCACTGCTCTTCAAATGTCTGTAAAAATTCACCAAATTTTAGAGCTTTTCTCTTACATAAATGCCTTACTATATTATTAAATGAAAATTCCTTCCACAGAATGTTTCACTATAGTAATGACTAACTGCATGCCAAATTATAGAACTCTGGCGTCTGTGGTTTGTGAGGAAAAGGTACGTAAAATTTCCAAAATGTTAATTGCGGAAAACCTGGATTAAAGATTTGATACTGTTTGTATTAGGTCTTACCTTATCTTACCTTACTAGTGCAAACGATATGCATAGCCATCTTAATCCTCAAGCAGCCTTTATTTATTTCTCACGTTGGGTTAACTTGATTTTGAAACTGAGTAGAAATACTAAAATAGTAAATGGAACCAGCTGTTTCACTCTTCGAAACACTTGTTTTCTTGCTTTAAGAGACGACTTCGTTGATAATTATTAAGCTAATTTTCCAGTTACCTTTATGATGTCGAGAAGAACGACACTCGCTAAGCTTGTGAATCACTTTATTGGAACGAGGCATACTTCAGATTGCAATAAGAGATCTACACACAACTTTCAATGAAGTTGCGCCTTTGTAACCGCTTGTAAATAAAAACCATAAACCAAAGAACAAAATGTCAATGGCAGTGATGTTATCCCAAAGCCTTTGTAATGTACCATAGAAACTTTCTCCGAATTGTTATTGCAGAAAATTGCAAGATGACGTCGCAGGAATAAGCAATATCAGGAAATTCAGAACAATGAAGGGGCTTGGTGCCGTATAAGCTTCTGCAGTTGTCATTTTTATTATACTTCTGTGTGGGAAGAGAACATAATATAAAGTAATGGAAATCTCAATATCATGTGGTAAATAAAGAGCCAAAAAAGATCGTGATTTTGTTTATCTACAAGTACGTCCCCTCTCAAACAAAATTATATTCTCAAATTATGCATTGTTTGCTATGTCACACTGAAGTGACGTACAAACCTAGAGAACTGAGTGATTTATCGCAGTGCATGGATAACAGTCGGCAAGAGTGTATTGTTCCAACAATTTACAAAACCTGTTATTTAATGGGACATAGTGCAATCTGTGATAGATTTTTACCAGTAATGTGTGCTACTTGTAGTAAACACGGTCACTGGGCAGACGATTCTTCGGAGTGTCGTTGGTTAATGATTAGAAGCAGGCATTAGGTGTAATTATTTTATTTTTACGACTATAGCTACTGCGTTATCGTCGGAAGTATTACTAGCTGATTCGTGTAAAAGAGTGAAAAGTAAATTACACAAACATGGCACAAATATGGGCAGCTAGTATTAGCGAAGCGATAGACGCTCTTATGGAGCAAGTTTCTAAGTTGCTGGAGGGTACTGAACAGCAGAAAACACTAATCGAACAGCTAAGGAATAAATAAAATCTTTATTGGCTGAACAACGGCTTCAGTCGGGCTTGTATGAGACTAAAACAGTAGTAAGTGGTCTTTTGTCATAAACTGATCTTTCTGCCCCAAATCTAATAACTTCTGTCTCCTGAAAAACAACAGAGGACATTACTGTGTTTGCCGGCCGTGGTGGCCGTGCGGTTCCAGGCGCTGCAGTCCGGAACCGCGGGACAACTACGGTCGCAGGTTCGAATCCTGCCTCGGGCATGGATGTGTGTGATGTCCTTAGGTTAGTTAGGTTTAAGTAGTTCTAAGTTCTAGGGGACTGATGACCTAAGATGTTAAGTCCCATAGTGCTCAGAGCCAGTTGAACCATTACTGTGTTTATAGATAATGTATTAGCCACTGCTGCTTTAAGTAGCTGGTCAGATGAAAGATGCTTGTAGATGGCCAAAGTACTTATCACTGGCGAGGCTAAAACCTGTATTTCGTGTCATGAAGTGCTTAATAAAGTATCTACATTCAATGAGAGCAGAGGATATGCGTCAGAAGCATAGAAAGTAGAGGAGTACACGGCTTTTTAGGGAGAAACTCAATAGTTTAACACAAAAGGCGAATGAAACAGTGGAATCACTTTCTGATAGAATACGTAAAATTAATGCACAGAGCTATTAGCTGGCGTACAATCTAGATGTGGACAGAGTCTCGTTCATACAAGCGGAAAATGGAGTGCTGGACGTATTTTTCAGAGGGATTCACCAACTTTTTTTTAAGGATCGGTGAGAATGGAAAATAATGAGGCTTTTGTCATGGCACTTCGCGTTGCTACTCATTTACAAGAAATGTATATTTCAACTATTATTCAAATTGAAAGGAAAATATTGAGATCTGGTACAGATTGTTACCATTGTGGTCAGCAGGGGCATTTAAACGCACAATATCGCCATCCGCAAAGATACAGTGGCCAACAGTATGGGTATAAGCGTCGGGACTGTGTACGTGGGAAACAGGGCAAGCACAATGCGAAAAAGAAACGGTTAAACGCCATTGAGAATGTTCTTTCCATCGAGAAGCGTTCCCAGTAAATCACAGTACTGTAAAAATATACACAAAGACGAAGTATGGCTTAATAGCTTGGATAAGTAAGAAGAAGTGTAAGTTATAATAGAGGCGCACCTGTCGGTTGTGAGTCGAGCTCGTGAACAACAGGAGGCTGAAATCGCCAAGATACAGATTGCGCGTAATAACATAACAAAGTAGATTTAGTGGGGACATACCAGCTGGAGTTTAAAGTGGGAATCACACGGTTTCAAGAGAAAATAGAAGCGTTCACAACGGTGGGGCAGGAACTTTCTACAACACTGATTAGGCTTTCTGGTTAGGCATCATGCTAAAACGATTTTGCCGACAAACAGGTGAACTCAGCAATGATTCGTTTCTGATCGGTACAACAATTGCAAATATTTCTGTGTCGCAAGATACACCTATTGCTACTGTTTACCGACTAAACAGTCTGCAAATACGTTAAAAGTTGTTTCACATGACAGAGTATCAGTAGGTGTAGGAAAGTTAATTTATGTTACGACAGACACTAATGTTTCACCACAAGCTTTATGTTTAACATATCCTCTGTCAAGTTATGACATGTTGGATAAACAACACTGTTTTGTACGAAGAAATATAGTTCGTGCTAGGGAAATAAATGGCCACATTATGGTGCAGTAGGCCTGGATAATTGTGTAATGAACAAAGTAACTCTTCCAAAGACATTAGTAGTACCTACACTACAGGCAGTCAACGTAGAAGACATTGGCGGGTCAGAAAAAAGCACAATGTCACGCAAACTGTCAGCATGTCTGGATTATTGAACAAGGTGACTCACTTAAAAGGTAATGATCGATCAGTCCTGGAGTCATTGTTGATTCCCTACGTAGATTTGTTTAATTCGGAGGGTTCCTTACCAGCCACACCCATAGTACAGCATCATATTCTACTGGATATTCATGCACCAGTGTACCATAAGCGTATAGTTTACCAAAACATCTCTAGCTGTTAGTAGAACAATTCGTAGGTCAACAGCTTAAAGAAGCATAATAGAGCGCTGCTATGGTCCTCAATCAGCAAATATAAGTCATCTGACACTGCAAGAAAATATAGCATCTGTTGTGATTATGGGTTTTCAAATGAACATACAGTACAGTAACCATTACATATCCAATTTCAAATATAACAAACTTTGGATAACCTTGGGCTATGTTATGCCTTATCTGCGATAGAGTTATAGAGGGGTATCACCAGACTGAGGTATGTTCGATGAGGTTTCGGGATTGCAGCCGGATCATGTTGATTTCCTACCACGATATTTCGGCTGGCAATCGTCTAGCCACCTTAAGGTGAGTGTCCATCACCTGAAGATGGCTGGACGATTGCCAGCCGAAATATCGTGGCAAGAAGTCAACATGATCCGGCTGCAATCCCGAAACCTCATCGAAAATTCAGTTAGCTGGCAAAGCTTCAAGTATCACAGATTGAGGTATGTCCAGAAGACAGTCTGAAAACAGCTTTTGCAACATAATCTAGTCACTATCAGTATCGCAGAATGCCTGTAGGGTTAAAAAACGTGCCTGCAGCATTTCAGCGCGTATTAGATGGAGTCTTTCGATTGTCCCAACCGAAAAAATGCATGATCTATTTGGATTACATTATCGCTTTTTCAGAAGATCTAGATGAATGTACAGAGTGCCTAAATGATGTACTTGATAGACTGAAAAGAGCACATGTAAATATGAAATGTAGGAAGTGGAAGGGAAGGGAAGGGATTGGTGGGGAATTATGATGGCTAGGTGCACAGTACATTGTGGTATGCAGTGAATCGAACTGAAAATTTGTGTTCGACCGGGACTCGAAACCAGATTTACCACTTCTCATGAATGGTTGTCTTGCAGACTTCAGGCACCTGGACACCATCCCTCACTGGCTCAGATTTTCAAATTATTGCATGCTGCAACGCAGTGTCACTCGTCCATTAAACGCCCTACTGGCTAATTCTGATTTCTGTATGGGTTCAGACAATGTCTGAAGATGCACAGTGGAACAACCATTGATGAGCCCTTACCCTCTTTTTCAGAAATATATATATCTGAGAAGTGTGTCGCATCGGACACGTCTGACAGAACAGGCATCACACATGATGGCACAGCTGATACATATACGAGGGTTGGAACTTTGATAGTAGCAACTATTTATTTATAGCCCGTACAAAAGAGATACGTGTTTTAAAGTTTTACTGACCTTCAGAGTAGTCACCAGCATTGTGTATAGCCCGTTGCCAGCGATGTGGGAGTCGTAGGATACTCTTAGGAGTGCTAGTTGTGTTAACAGTTCGAGCGATGCGGTCTGTTGCCCGACGGATTTGTAGCAGTTCTGAAGCAAACGCCGTGGTCATTTTTGGAACACAACCTACGACCAGCTAGAGACAGAAGTGATGACACTTTCTGCAGGACCTGACTATTATTTTGCAGGACAATGCTCAAGCACGTACAGTGAAATCTGTTACTGATTCGTTCGACTGATGGGGCTGCTAAGTGCTATACCACCTACTGGACTCCCCTGACGTAAGCCCTCTTGAGTTCAACTCGATTTCTAAACTGGAGGAAACACTTCACGGAATTCGCTCCAGAACTGCTACAAATTCGTCGGGCAATAGACCGCGCCGCTCGAACTGTCAACACAACTGGCGCTGCTAAGAGTATCCTACGACTTCCACGTCGCTGCCAACGGGTTATACGCAATGCTGGTGACTACTTTTAGGGTCACTAAAACTTTGAAACACGTATGTCTCTTACGAGCTGCAAATAAATAGTTACCACTAATAAAGTCCCAACCCTCGTATATAAATATGAAACGTGGGAAGGGGAAGGAAAGGGAAAGGAATGGTGGAAAATTGTGATAGCTAGCCACACAGGGCACTGTGGTAATGCAACGGCGGAAGTCGGGAATTGATATCAGACCAGGACTCAAATCTGGATTTGCTGCTTCTCATGAGCAGTTGTTTTAACTACTTCGGCCATCTGGACACAGTTCCAGACTGACTCAAAACTCCAACTTATCGCACACCGTAATGCAGTGTCCCTTGTCCATTAAACTTGCTGCTCGCAAATTCTGATTCCTGTATGAGTTCAGACAATAGTGGCGCTTCCATACTGGAGCAACTATCGACCAGCCATTGCCCTGTTCTTCAGAAATATATATATCCGAGAGGTGCCTGTTCCATTAGACATGTCTAAAAGGAACGATGGAAAAATTTAATAAAGACTTAAGAGAGATTCAGAATCAGTTAAGGACGTTAGATGAGAAGCTGGTAATAGCTAGACTGCTACGTGAACTAGCGAATAGCTTGGGAGATGCGAGAATAGAAATTGAAAGTGTATAAGAAGCGATACACCATGCCACACATGCACAGTTCGGTGCAGCACTCTTGACACCACATCACTTTCTGTTGGGATTTCAGCAAGCCTAAAACAATTTCCTACAGCGAAAAACACGTTATACCACTGATGATAAGTAATATACATTTCTTCTTTCATGTTTCTACAGTTAAGGTTTGTTAAGATCAAGCTAGGGCGTATATTAAAGCACAGCGTCCAGTTGCAAGTTTAATTTATCGTTACCATTGTTTCACAACCATGCGTATCTCGGCAAACGGTGAATTATTACTAAGTGAATACAAGTGCAAACTAATCAAGTGTTATTAGCGGCAGTTCAAAGCGCTGCACATGTAGTTATGTCAACAGATCTTAGTGGTTATGACAAGAGGCTAGTCACCATTTGTCCAGAACAGGTATTTCGAAGAGTCAAACGATTGTTTGACATTTAACTCTTCCTAGGGAGTATGGGAGCACCAGAGTGTAAAAAAGTGTCTGTTGTGTTGGCAGAAGAGCCAACACCGTGTTACTAGTGGAGGCCGAAATACACGCGTTTTAGCTCACGTAGGGTGGCTTGAGGAGGGAGGAACTATACTGACGTGAGGTCTGGAACATGACAAGGAATTAGAATTCAGAAAGCAGACATAATTAGTTGATACTTAACTTTAATCCATTAATGATGAACGTCGCTCTTGACGGTACATGATTCACAATATTATCTGTTCCGAATACATTCTTGAAGTAACTGAATATCTCGCCTTGATAGGTCGTATCAAATGACGTAGCTGAAGGTTATGCTAAACTGTCGTCTCTGCAAATGAGAGCGTATGTAGACAGTGAACCATCGCTAGCAAAGTCGGCTGTACAACAGGGGCGAGTGCTAGGGAGTTTCTCTAGACCTGCCGTGTGGTGGCGCTCGGTCTGCAATCACTGATATTGGCGACACGCGGGTCCGACGTATACTAACGGACCGCGGCCGATTTAAAGGCTACCTCCTAGCAAGTGTAGTGTCTGGCGGTGACACCACAGTATAACTACCGCAGCCACATTTTCAGAAGACTGGCAGTCACTGTTTATATTGCACTTCTGTGCACTATACAGTAATAGTAAGTTTTTGCAATAATAAGACAGTTACGGGAATGACAAAATTCGAGTTCAACAAAGTGGATTATTAGTAAACAGGACCAAGTGTGATATAGCCAGAACAAAGTTTCACCTTTCTTCTATGGTTACAGGTACCACTACAAGTACAGGAACACGACCAATGCCCTACTGGCCGGAAAAAAAAAAACTTTTTGTGTGTTACCCACTCAAAACCAAATATTCTTAAGTGATACTGTAGATCCCACAGTGTGTTCGGATATATCAAGAGAAGTGTAAACAAAGTATCGTGACTACTAGTGTTATGGCGATACTAGCTTCTATTTTTGCAGTACACTTTTGCCTCAGGAAAAGATTAGATGGCACAAAAGGGAATAACCATTAATTAAATTCCTTTGCAAGGGATTTGTACTAGAAGGAGGTTTCAGAGTAAAATGAATAAAGGAGCAAATGGCTCTGAGCACTATGGGACTTAACATCTGTGGTCATCAGTCCCCTAGAACTTAGAACTACTTAAACCTAACTAACCTAAGGACACCACACACACCCATGCCCGATGCAGGATTCGAACCTGCGACCGTAGCAGTCGCGCGGTTCCGGACTGAGCGCCTATATAAAGGAGCAAGCTAGAAAAATACTGATGAGTTGGGTTAAGATTTTTTGTAATTAAAGAAACCAATGAGTGAAAGTAAATGTAAATATGTAAGATATTTAAGCGAACAGATAAAAACAGTAAAGAATATTATTAAAGTGTAGTGGAATATTACGTTACAAAAGTAGTAACGAAATGTAAGAGTAAGATTTTTTTCTAATTTTAAAAGTAGGGATTACTCAGTCACATGTAAGTGTCGCCAGACGCCAACCGGGAAGAGTAAGAATTTCAAGGGTGCTACTGGGTCAGATGAAACAGTCACCTCGCCCAGTTAAGGGAGACTGTGATTAATTTAGCAGAAAATGGTGCGAACAGTGCATACCGAACTGCCTTCGTTATTCCCGTAACATGACACAACCGACACTTGGTAGTACGTTGTAGCGTCAAGCAGAAGTTTGACTAAGCAGTAAAAACACTGTAACAAATTCGGTAAGCAAATGTAGCGGAGGTGAAGACCGCTGACGGGTAGGGAAGAGCAGAATCAGTTCGGTTATTATGAATGACGTCGTAGAGCAGAGCCTGTCCTCAGCGACATAAATACTCCACCCCACCTGCTTTTGGAACTTAATGAGCAGGGTCGATAGAGTTCAAGTCGTTCGCACTCGGTTCCCTGTTTATAGTATGGTAATATCTTGTTTATGAGATTTCTCCAGTATTCGCCCTGCATTCGCTGCCCTACGAGACGAACAGTGATCTGAAGTTATGGTTGATGGAGTCCATCATAAATAACTCACATCACCCAGCAGCCATTACTGATGGGTAATCCGAGGGTCTACCAGTACGACTCGGGTCAAGGCAGAAGCTGTCCTACACTCCAGTGTCACATGGACCTGATCGATTATCGTGTCAACTTGTCAGGTTCAGCTATCAGTACGACTACACGGCGTCCAACATCGAGGTCCTCCTGCGGTGACAACGTGTGCAGTGATCTGGGAGGGACTGAATATTCCCCGAAACGGCGTGTGAGTCGAAATACAACGTCATGGTCAACACTACCTCCAAGCAGAGCTGCCCGGCGGAGTGTCATCCACTTCGAGTTTATACAGCGTCCTCGGCAGCCATGAGCCCGTTAATGCATTCAGCAGACTCTTCTCCAGATTACGCAGATACCAGCCGTCGCCGAACATAAGGGAGCGAGTGGTATTTTAGTAATAAATGAAATAATTTTGAATGTTATTTTACTGCATCGAACGATGCTGCACAGGTCCTCAGTTTGAATCCTCACGATTAATTCGGGTTTTCAGCCAGGCAGAGGGCGGTCCCCATAACATATTGTATATTTTAGAACGACGAGTGTTGCGAAAAACGTGTTCGTGTTGTAATATCACATAAGAAAACGCCTATATAAGACAATAAGTGTCTGGCGCAGTTGCGAGATCGGTTACTGCTGCTACAAAGGCAGATTATTAAGACTTAAATGAGTTTGAACGTGTGTTATAGTCGGCGCACGAGCGATGGGACACAGCATCTCCGAGGTAGCAATGAAGTTCGGATTTCGCTGCTTCCCGAACGGGAAGGCGTGCCGGTTTCCGGCACGAATCCGCCCGGCGGTTTGGTATCGAGGTCCGGTGTGCCGGCCAGCCTGTGGACGGTTTTTAAGGCGCATTTCCACCTACCTCGGTGAATGCGGGCTGGTTCCCCTAATTCCGCCTTAGTTACACTGTGTCCGCCGTACACCTTCATTACTCTCATTACTCTACCATGCAAACATTTGGGGTTACACTGGTCTGGTATGAGACATTCCTGAAAGGGGGGGGGGGGTTGTCCACTGGGGGCCGAACCCCACAGTAACCCTGGTTCGGTGTGGAGCGGCGGTGGTGTGGGCGGACTGCTGTGGCCTGTTGTTGGATAGCGAACCACTGTGGGATACGGTGGGACGAAGCCTCTCCGTCGTTTATAGGTCACCGATTTAATACATACATACATACAGGTGAGGATTTTCCCGTACAACCATTTCACGAGTGTATCGTGAACATGAAGAGTCTAGTAAAACATCAAATCGCTGATATTTCCGCGGCCGGGAACAGTTCCTGCAAGAACGGGACCAATGACGACAGAAGAGAATCGTTCGACGTGACAGAAGTGCAACCCTTCCGCAAATTGCTGCAGATTTCAATGCTGGGCTATCAACAAGTGTCAGCGTGCGAACCATTCAACGAAACATCATCGATATGGGCTTTTGGAGCCGAAGGCCTACTCGAGTAGCCTTGATGATTGCACAACACAAAGCTTTGCACCTCGCGTGGGTCCGTCAACACCGACATTGGCTGTTGATGACGAAATATCTTACCTGGTCGGAAGAGTCTCGTTTCAAATTGCATCGAGCTGAATCCTTGGACCCTTCATGACAGCAGGGGACTTTTCAAGCTGGCGGAGGCTCTATAATGGTGTGGGGCGTGTGCAGCTGGAGTGATACGGGACCCCTGATTCTTCTAGATACGACTCTGACAGTTGACACGTCCGTAAGCATCCTGTCTGGTCACCTGCATCCATTCATGTCCATTGTGCATTCCGACGCACTCGGGCAATTCCATCAGGACAATGCGACACACCACACGTCGTTAATTAATACAGAGTGGCTCTTAGAACACTCTTCTGAATTTAAACACATCAATTGGCCACCAAACTTCCCAGACATGAACATTAGTGAGCATATCTGGGATGCTTTGTAACGTGCTGTTCAGAAGGGAACTCCACCCCTCGTACTCTTACAGATTTACGGACAGCCCTGCATGATTCGTGGCGTCAGTTCCCTCCAGCACTACTTCAGACATAAATTGAGTCCATGCTACGTCGTTCTGCGGCACTTCCGCGTGCTCGCGTGGGCCCTACACGAATTTAGGCAGGTGTGCCAGTTTGTTTGGCTCTTCAGTGTATATTTGAAGAGTGGAAATGGAAAACGTTGCAAGTTTCCAATCTATGATTTGTCTGGATATTGGAGAAACAATGTACCTTTGTTCTTGCATAACCGATAGGGCGTTCAGATGCCACACTATTATGCTGCTCACCTGAACACTGGAAAAAGTAGTGAAGCAAATTAGAAAACTGATACTTATTAAGAACGTTATCAGGGCCGTTCTAAGAGACAGACAGATTCTAAGCGCCAACAAGAAGATTTTTACACGTTTGAAGAAACAACGAACAACTAATGTAAAATAACAACAGATATAATACAAACGCGAACAGGTGTATGTAGATGAACCTGTCGGTTCGAAACAACTTGTTTTGCAAATATATAGCGTTATTTATAGAGTCTCGTTACTGGAATCAATTTGTGTTTTGTACACAGCGATAGTCTCAGTAACGTCATTTTTCGACAATATAACAGGAAGTACGTATTTGTACAAGTGCCACTAGTTTGAAGACATAACGTTTTATCTGTGATAATAAGAGTACAGAATTACACCATTATATTTACACTGAGGTGTCAAAATTATGTAATAGCGGTATGCACATATGTATATTTGCGGTAGTTACGCTTACACAAAGTATAAAAGGGTAGTGCTTGGCGGAGCATTGATGTAAACTGAGACAATGCTTGTGGAAAGGTTTCCAACGTGATTATGGCCCCACGACGGGAACTAACTGACTTTGAACGCGGAATAGTAGTTGGACTTGGTCACAAGGAATATTCCATTTCGGATATCGTTAGAGAATTCAGTGTTCCGAAATCCACAGTGTCAATAATGTGCAGAGAATACCTGATTTCAGGCATTACCACGAACGACGCAGTGGCCGACGGCCTTCAATTAACGGCCGAGAGCAGGGGAGTTTTCGTGGAGTTGCCAAAAACACTGCGTGAAATAACTGCAGAAATCAATGTATAATATACGACGAACGTATGTCATAGGATAGTATGGAAAAATTTAGGATTAATGGGCTATGGCAGCAGACGATCGACGGGAGTGTCTTAGCTACCGGCGTGGCAGCGGTGCAGTGCCTCTCCTGGGCTGGTGATCGTATCAGCTGAACCCTACACAACTGGAAAAGCGTGGCCTGGTCAAATGAGTCCCCATCTCAACTGATAGGGACTGATTACAGAATTCGAGTGTGGTGCACACCACAGGAAACCTGGAAGTCTGTAGGGTAGGTGGAGCAGTTTATTACTCTGAGATTTATTTCACCTGACTACCATTATGACTAAACCGAATGCTGGAATGTGATATAACATGAGTTGAATACTAGTATTAACGTATCGATGTAGTGGTTAGTCACTTGAGAGCCTTGGTGCCACACAGATTATATGAAATCGGGCGCGCAGCCTGCCAAAGTCCACCTAAGGTTTGTTACATGTCGTAAGCACCACAGACCACAACCTTTATATTTCTCGAAGATGTTGGGCTCTCAAAGATAGTCCTGTTCTCTAGGTCTCGATGCCACTCACTGCAAGCACTCTTGGGAAGCGACAAATCAACCAAGTAGTATTGTAATTAAAAAGGATGTTGCGGCAAATAAGAACAAGGACCTACCATGGTAAATAGAATATAATTCAGAGGCACAGTGTCTTCCAATAAATCAAATGTTACAACTGCAAGAAATTGCTATTACAGTGACGTTTGGCACCTGTAGTTGATCAGAGAGCAGACGAACGACAGAGTATCAGGCTAACATCTTCCCTTACGCACCTTATGGAGGCACATTTCTCATTTGTGTTCATAAATTATCTTCACAATGAAACGGGCTCTGTCCTTCAGAACAGTGCAATATACGTTAGCCCCTTCTAAAACAATCTGTCTTCTCTTTTTGTACATAGAATTTAGATACCAGTTTCACTCAGAGTAAAACAATTACCTTAGCACTGCCACGATAGAACTGCAACAAACACTCGTTCAACTGAACAATATCACATTACACAATGAATTTAGATTCGTTTAACTGCATTCGAATCTATGGTAACTTGCGTTCAGTAAAATCTTGAAGACTTATCGGAAAATCACACCAGCGTCGAGACATGCATGAAATCATTTACTCATGATGGTGCAACTGCATTTTCATTGCGATACGCGGTTATACCGCTGTTCTGAAGTTCATCACAGTTCCAATGAGACTTCGTATCACACAATCAAAATCACTGCCTTTTATTGGCGTATTAAATTACGGAATAACTTGTCGCTACTCAACTGCTGTTCCGGACACTCGGAGCAGTGCCTGGAAAGCCATTTGTACTGTAAAAGTACTTACTGACCGAATAAAGTTAGCATTTCATAGGAGCGGTCAGGTAAGGGGTCTGTCCATCATTAAGGATCCGGAGCGATTCTCTCGAGGGTAAACACCAACGCCAAAAACCAGCGCTCTGCCATACTTTATTCGTACCTCCGCGCCAATGAGTAACCACGTCGTTACTCATTTCATGAACTAATGAAAGAAAATAACATGTAACAGAGGATATCGTTTTCTTAAGCCCTGCCCTCAATTGCGTGCTTTAGATTACATTTAAAAATTATTTGTCTCAACCTGAAGGTTTGGAACAAGTGGGACTATTTTTCTCTCTAAACCGATATGTCGCAATATCGCCATCCAAGTTCTACGGGAGAGGGTTCCCTTGAGCATTCTGAATCGGGCACATTTTCTGATACTTGAATGCTATTATTACACTAAAATTGTTCTACAACGTACTAGAAACATATCATTTTCCAACACGACTGTCTGTACCATCTACATCCGGCCACGTCAACCAGTGCGCCTTCCCGCTCGAAATGACTCACAGCCTTCATTACCGTTCGTTTAACGTCTGCCTCCCCACTGCCTTCTGCCAACTCTCATTTACATTTACTTTGATTAATAACGAAAATACATTACTTCACATTGTCTTATGTGTTGCGTGAAGTTCTTTGGCTGAAATTTGGTTGAAGCCCTTACATTATTATTATTATTAAAACTATTATTGAAGCCTTTAATTAAAACTGCAAAATAGAATGAGTATATTTATACAGTTCTACATAACGTAGTTGCTATGTTACACCAGACCTCCGTTGTATTAAATGATTCTAATCATTTAATGCAATAACCAATAAAATGAAAGATTACAATTATATAAACAACCATCATGAATCTGAAAGGCATTTATCACTTTTCAATAATTATATGAAATCTTTTGTACCATCACTGTCTGATATTATATGAAGACTGGTTTTATAAAATATTAAAAGTATCTCTACAATCCCTTGCTCTCAGTCTCACATAGAACTGTTAAACACAAAACATGAAAATGCTAATTGTCATTTCAAAATTTACAGATATTACTGAAGAGTCGAAAAATTAAATTCTGTAACAACTCATGAACCCTTATGTCAATTTGAATGCAGAAGGTCCATAGATAAATCACCTGGAAAAAATTAAAACTTGTGAGCCAGTTTGGCCACTATCGCAAAAATATAAGAAGAAAATCGTTTTAAGGAAAGAGAGAAGTTGTGAACCAGTTTGGCCGCTGTTAAGAAAGATAATCCGCATATAAATTACCTGGAAAAAATTTTACAACTCGCGATCCAGTTTGGCCACATTTCCAAAAGACACATATATTTCAATAAATCATCATTAATTACCATTCCCTATGAATAAGGTAATCATTTAAAACGTATTTTACCATAAATTATAATCATCAAGAAAATTGTAATACTTGCATCCTGTGCAATAAGACAAACCTTAATTCTATGTAGTCATACTTTTCAAACCTTGCATCTGTTTCCAACCCATTGTTTTGATGAGCTTTAAATGATGGAGTCTTTCGTTCATTTCAGAGCCTGTTTCGTTTCAGTTAGGTATACTTTTCAACGTTCTGTGACAGTTGGATATTCATTCTTAGTTTCGTTGCACTCAGGTATTTCTCCTAACCTTCTTTAGACACGGTTCCTAAGTTTGTTGAGTTTTTTTATTATATGGTGGCAAGCAGACAATTTTCAAAATTTATATCGCAGGACCTTATATCTAATGCATGAGTCTGTTGCACTCTCATGATTCCTTAACACTTAATAACCAACTACTCACTACCAAGAGTGGAATTTTTACATCGCCACAGCTCTTTCACACTTGACTTACTACTAGAGGGAGGAATTTGTCCATCTCTGTAGTCCTTTGACCTAGGGCTTTAACAGTAGTCAGCTCTATATCAGACTTTGGATAAATACTCTATCAACCTTACAAACATCATACCTTATACAGATATTTTCCTAATGTCAAAACATTCACAAATGCATACTGAATACTATTTCCACTTTACCAAATTCCACCAAACGCTTCTCACTTACTTCATAACAGGAATACCACTGTCATGAACGCTATTGTTGCAGTCTCAATTGGGCATGTTCCAAGCTATCAATCATGCAATTTTGCCACAATTGTGTGATCTCCTAAAGCTAAAATCATTTTCTTTACTATGACCAAGATATCCATTTAACACTCAACTAAAATTGTTGGTAAAGGCTTACATTATTTCTCTCACATTGGCTTTACTATACTAGTCTTTCGTGCACTCATATAGTGTCATTTAAATAACATTGGCTTATAGTAATCTGATAAACTGTGCTTGCTAGCTGAATCCTACTTGAGCTTTGGAAGAGGTCCTTAATTTACCCTAAAATTTAATAGAAAGGCTCTCCCATTACGTTTCTTGCTGCAAAATTCCTAACTACATCTGGCGGTCTTTGCCTCTCCCAGCCTCTTATCACGTCGCATTTCGTCGACGATTTAATTCCTCTGCAGCTTCTTTATTATAATAGCTGCCTGAACAAACCTTTATTACCTTTGCATACCCGCATTTTACTTCATTTGTACTGCACCTTTATTTAGCATTTCCACTTAATTTCGTCTGTTGTTAATGGCCATTTATTTTATCTTTTAGCCTTACCACCTCGTCACGTCTGGTCACTTACTTTAGCTCTTATCATAACTCAATGGTTTTTTCATGCACTTTCTCTTGTTCTCAAAGAATAATCATGGAACGTTCGCACACATCAGAGCATCTCTTTACTCTTTTATCAGAGGTTACGACAACTTAAATTTACCAACACTCATTACTCTATTTCTCACTGTTCATATATTATTACAAAAGAACTTGTGCTGTACGTACATCTTAATTCTAGTTGGTTCTGATAACAGTTTCTCAAACTGCAAGAATTTCTGTGGATTATGGCGATATGGAGAAGATTGGGGGATGGATGTTCGTGTACGAGAAGAAAACCATTCGACAGCTGAAGATGCACGACTGCCACATCATGAATCAGTCATAGAAAGACCAACCCCTACGAATTTAGTTCTGATTACTCATGATATACTTCTTCGACTCCACAATGTTTCTAGTACCAAATATTTTCTTGCATTTTTCATGCATTAACCTAAAAGCATTTTCATGTGGAATTGATTCCACCACAAATGAACTATGATACACCAGAAGAAACTTCTTAATTTCGATTTTTATCCCCTTAGTTCTTTCTTTGGTTTTTACCGAAACCAAATCGCCTTACTTAAATATTTCCACCACAATTCCATAACCACAGGCATCGGTAGACATAAAATATGGCTTGCTGAAATCTGGATAATGTAAGTCTCGACTGCTGAAAAGCTTCCTCACACTCATTTGACCATATCCACGCAGCATCTTTCTTCAATAGATTCAAGGGGCAGTAAAAGCTTATCTTGAAACAAATTTTCGGTAAAATCTCAATAAACCTAACATCACTCAAAATTGTTCCTTGTTCTTAGGACTGGGGAACTGCTCTATTGCTGCTAACTTCTCTTCTTCTGGCCTAATACCTTGTGTACTAACGATGTGTCCTAAGGTCTTAATCTCTGATCTGACAGACTCTATTTTATTTAGTTTTAATTTCATTCCCTTCTCAACATTGCAATCAATACTTCCCTCAATAAATGACACTGCTCTTCCCAAGTGGAAGTAGCTAAAGGAATTTCAGCTACATACGCGGCCAACTTTTCCATTATCTCAGTACCTAACAGATGTTTCATGGGTCTAACGAATGCACACACTGCAATGTTCAGACCAAATGGCACACACAAAATTGGTAACAAATACAGTCATACAAAAATGTCGTGCATTTTCTCGATTCCGGGCAAACCTTATATTCCTTCACCACATGTAGCACCTAAAGATGAAAGAAATTTAACAACATGAAACTTTTGAAGCAACTGACTTGCATGCACTGGGCGGTCAGTTTCTCTTTCTACTACATCATTGAGCCATCTCGAGTGCAACACCAAACGGACGCTCCCGTCCCGTTTTGAAACAATTCCCAATGGGTTAATGTATTCATTCTTAGCTTGGTGAATAAGTCCTCAAACCACAGCTTCCCTCTTTGAGTTTGGTACAGCATATACCTTTTCAGCATACTTCTTATGAGGTTTTATTGTTAATTTACACTCAGAGTCCTTAATCTGCCCTGTAGCCTCCGAAAATACCTCCTGGAATACCTGTAACACGTGTTCCAAGTCTTCTTTCTAGCTACTAGACAAAACTTCAACCTTAGTTACCTTATCCTGTATTATTTCCAAAGTATCCTTTTGTTCAGCATCCTTCTGTACATTATAAATGCTTATTCCTTTTGGTCCATTATCATCCTTTAACAGATCAATGAAGAAAATACCTGAGTTGTCCATTTCACATATGAATTGGTTTTTATATTGCACTACAAAATCTCGTCCTTGCGTACACAGCTTCATTATCTTGCCTTCAAAGTCCACTGAGCATTTGAATTGATTTAAAAATCTACACCTACCAAAAATTTTGCGCTCAAATTTTCAATGATTAAGAAATTATGTTCTAATATTTTCCATTCAGCACCATGGATAACCACACTTCATGTTTAATTGGACGTCCGCTGTGGCCCAGCGGTTCTAGGCGCTTCAGTCTGGAACCGCGCGACCGCTACGGTCACAGGTTCGAATCCTGCCTCGGGCAAGGATGTGTGTGATGTCCTTAGGTTAGTTAGGTTTAAGTAGTTCTAAGTTCTAGAGGACTGATGACCTCCGATGTTAAGTCCCATAGTGCTCAGAGCCATTTAAACCATGTTTAATGGATCTGGAAAGTTTCATGTTGTACCTACAATTTTTTTACCCATAACTGGGAAACACAGCTGACACTTCTGAACCGCTGTCTACGAGAATATCTGACATGACAAGTGCTAATTGGGCAGTAATGATGGGATTCACATAGTTCATCGCATTCTCATTTTCACCATCTTCTTCTAAAAGATTATTATCTCCCTTTCACTAAAATCAAAACAATTCCTGGACTCCGTATTATTGGTAGCAATAGGTAAGCACCGACGAAAATAGGCCAACCTATCGTGAAGCGATAGCGGTTTTGTGCCTGACGCTACGCCTCTTGTGCGTCCCAATTACGAAGTTCCTCGTCACTAACAATCCTCTCGGAGACAAACTCAGCCTCCTCGCTGCCGTCTCCTTCAAAAATAAATTCCCTAACCTCTTCATAATTATTAATAAGCACTCCATTAGCTTCAATATCCTGTTCAACGATCATACCTTTATTAACACCATTTACCTCCTTTAAATTTTCTTGTAATTGCTGTTCGTTATCAGGAGACCACAAATTCCATATTTTATGGCTGAAATAACGTGTACCCACTGTGTCATCCCTTGATTCTACTTTAAGCATGTCTTCAGTTAATGGTTCTTTAAGCAACTCGGAAAGGTCAAAAATGCTTTCCGAATTCTGTTTCCCCATCAAATTAATCCCTTTACTTACATACAAACTTTCATTATTTTTTAAATGCTTAACGGAGGTCAGTTCCTGTGAATACGTGGAGAGTGTATTATGTTGAGCGACAAAAGCTCCGTCCCCCGCCTCCAGCACGTAATGACCTGGTTCGGGTATCCTAGGTTCGACTACTGCGTTTCCCTCAGTCCCTACCCCCAAATCAAGCGACATTTCAGGTTCCCTCGCGGGCTGTGTGTGACTTTGTGGGACCTCAGATATCTGTATTGCCTCTAGTCACCCGCATTGAGACACCTCTTGATTTAACTGACCATCATGTGTGTTATTGTTATCGAAATTTAGATTCCGCGCATGCTGTGGTCAGCGCCGTCCTCTGCCTCTATATGTGCGCCTTTTGCCGCGCGCACATCGTATTTACCTGCCGGTGCGTTTCCCTCGGCGGGTGGCTGTCTCGTTGCCTATTGCTCTGCACCTGTAATCGCTCAACTCTACTAAGATAGAGACGATAATTCTCGTACGTATCTCGCGGTGCTGGTGGGATCACTTCCTATTCATCCTACGGTAAGAGACGTCTAGAGTACAACTGAATATCCAGGCTTATTTAAATTAATTTTAATTCTGACCACCAGTGTTCACAGAAATACGTTAATAAATCATACTGTGACTGATACGGCTCTCCACATAGAAAATCCCTCATCAAATGTTCTTATAGCTTTTTAGAGCAGTATTTCTTCAAAAACCTATTCTGAAATTCCTTTACCGTTTTAAAAGAATCTGCGATAACATTTATCCATATTACAGCACCTTCCTTTTAATATCCTACTAGAAAAGGAATTTGTTCCTCGGCTTCCCATACAGTAGGCAAAACCTTGTCAAAGCTTCGAATAAATACTTTTGGATCCACTTTACCGTTTGGAACAAAATAATCAAATTTCCTGCACATAATTAGAGCTACATCTGCAGATCCAGAGTTTGGATACAGCACAATTTGACACGATATTTTACTGGTGTCCTCTGCCAGATTAAATATTTGTTTATCAACTACTTTCTTATGTGCAATTTTGGTGGACTGAAACGATTGCCGGCGGTTGTGGCCGAGTGGTTTTAGGCACTTCAGTCGGGAACCACGCGACTGCTACAGTCGCAGGTTCGAATCCTGCCTCGGGCATGGATGTGTGTGATGCCCTTAGGTTAGTTAAGTTCAAGTAGTTCTAAGTTCTAGGGGATTGATGACCTCAGATGTTAAGTCCCATAGTGCGCAGAGTCGTTTGAAACGATTGCCTATTATGACGTTCCACCCTAATAACACGATTCATCTCAGAGACAGTACCTGAAACCATCTCTATATTTTCTTTGCTCACTTCAATACGAAAAGTTACTAATTTTCCGGCACATTCTACCTGTTCAGCAAGGATCATTTTCTGAAAGTCATCGCCTTCTTTCTTATGCTCTTTAGACTGAGTCAGTACTGTAGATGTGTTTTCCGTAATTAATTGTTTGTAATCGTTAATTTTTCTGTTACTTTAGTGTCCATGTCCGAAAATTTTGTTTCCCATTCCTTTCTCATTTGCTTAGAATGCTCAATAAAACGAAAATCCAATTCCTTTTTCAACTTAGTCATTTCCCGAGGAAGTTTGGTTTCTACCTCCTTCAGCTAGATTTTTAACGAGGCACTCACCTTAGACTTTAAGATTCCACGTCGGATTTTACAGATTCCACATTTTCATTCATTTACTGTACTTATCTGAGCGCTTAAGGCGCTTAGTATTGACAGACGTTGGTTGCTTCCCTCTCCAGCAAGTATCTGTCCTGAAACCTTTCGAGGATTTGAATTTTCCAGAATTCAAGTACTCTCAGCCGTAAAAGTACTTGAATCATCAAGAGTCAATTCCTCTACCTTCTTCATAATTTTAGTGGTAGACGTCACTTCCTCTACACTTGGCATCGTATCATTTGCTAAGTCATCAGTACTGTCATCAAGAGTCTCTTGTTTAATTTGAACATCTTTAAAACTATTGGAGGTTTCACCTAGCTCATAAACAGCTGAGAAGCTGTCCTTGTCTCCTTGCTCCGCCATTTTCTCACTCATGAAGAATATTGTTTTGAGTAAACAGCACAGTTTTCTGTAACTTAACTTTGTCTTGAGACGGTCCGCTGCGCTGCAACGGAATGGCTGATTTTGTGGCGTGGTTGATTCGCGTTGCCCGCCATGATGTGTGAGACTGCTCTGGCGCCGTAGTCTCCACTCTGCCGGTGGCAATGAGCGGTGGACTGCGGGAAACCCGTTGTCGCCTAGCCTTTCGGGATGTCGTATACCGCCACCTGCTGTTGCCTACGGCAGCTCTCCCAAAACGGCTTCTGCTCGCGTCCCATTGTTCCGTGCACGATGTCTTGTACACATCTCCGTCTGCTGCTGCGCACTTCCAAAAGGAAAGCATTTCATGCGATGGCTCCCACTAAGGAACTCTGATAATGTCTTCAAATTCTTGATATTTACTACTTACCTTGTGCCTAGCATACAATTTAAAACTGCTTGATTCATTTAACTAACCGGTTTTATTTCATTTCTTTTGATAACAGCTGCGTTCAGTGTTACATCTAACTTGTCAACTCCGAAAATTTTTCACGCTACGGTGCCATATCGTAATTTTTTTCCATTTCCCAGCCGATCGCACCACGTTGGAAGCTAGAAGGGTCAGTGGAGCAGTTTATTACTCTGAGATTTATTGCACCTGACTACCATTATGACTAAACCGAAAACTGGAATATGATATAACATCAATTGCATACTATTATTAACGTATCGGTGCCAGTGGTTAGTCACTCAAGAGCCTTACTGCCACATAGGTTGTATTAAATCGGGCGCGTACTGGGGCAACGTTCACCTAACATTCGTTACGCGTCGCAAGCACCACAGACCACAATCCTCACATTTGTCGAAGATGTTTGGCCCTCAAAGATAGTCCTGCTCTCCCGCTCTCGGTGCTGCTCACTGTAAGCAATCTTAGGAAACAACAAATCACCCAAGTAATCTTGTATGAAAAAGGGTGTTGCAGCTAATAAGAACACGAACCTACCGTGGTAAATAAAATATAATTCAGAGGAGCAGTGTTCTCCAATGAAGCACATGTTACAACTGCAAGGGATTGTATTACAGTAACGTTTGACACCTATAGTTAATCAGAGAGCAAACCAGTTACAGAGTATCAGGCTAACGTATTCACTTACGCGCCTCATCTTCACACATCTCTCATATATATTCACAAATTATCTTCACAATGAGTCAGGCTCTATATTTCATAACAATGCAGTATACGTTAGCCCCTTCCAGAACAATCTGTCCTCTCTTTACTTACATAGAATGTAGATACAAGTTTCACTTAGAGCTAAACAATTACTTTTGCACTGCCAATCCGGACTTCAAATGACGCGACTGCAACAAACACTCGCTGGCCTGAGCATTACCACATTACACAATGAATTTAGATTCGTTTAACTGCACTCGAATCTGTGGCATCTTGCGTACAGGAAAACCTGAAAGACTTATCGGAAAATCACACCAGCGCCGAGCCATGCAAGAAATCACTTACCCATGATGATGCAACTGCATTTTCATTGCGATACGCGGTTCTACCGTTCTTCTAAAGTTCATCACAGTTACCATGAGACTTCGTATCACACAGTCAAAATCAATGTCTCGCATTCGATTTCACTAGCATATTAATTTATGGAATAACCTGACGCTACTCAACTACTGTTGCTGTCACTCGGAGTGCCTGGAAAGCCATTTGTACTGTAAAAGTACTTACTGACCAAACAAAGTTAGCATTTCATCGGAGTGGTCAGATAAGGGGTCTGTCGTTCATGAAGGACCCGGAGCGATTCTCTCGAGGTTAACCGCCAAAGCCAAAAACCAGCGCTCTACTCCACTTTATTCGTTCCTCCGCGCCAATCAGTAATCACGTCGTTACTCATTTTATAAACTAATGAAAAAAATAGCATGTAAGAGAGGAGATCATTTTCTTAATTCTGTCCTCAATTACGGGCTTTAGATTACATTTAAAATGTATTTTTCTTAACCTGAAGGGTTAAGAACAAATGGGACTAGTTTCTCTCGACGCCAGTATCTGGCAATATCGCCATCGAAGTTCAACAGAAGGGGGAGGGGGGGTTCCCCTCATCATCACAATTCCGTGCGCTTTCTGATACCGGAGTGGTGTTACTATGCTGAAATACTTTTAGAAGGCACTAAAAACCTATCGTTTTCCCATACAACTGGCACTCCCATCTACATCCAGCCACACATCCAGTGCACCTTCCTGCTCGAGATGGCCGGCCGAAGTGGCCGTGCGGTTAAAGGCGCTGCAGTCTGGAACCGCAAGACCGCTACGGTCGCAGGTTCGAATCCTGCCTCGGGCATGGATGTTTGTGATGTCCTTAGGTTAGTTAGGTTTAACTAGTTCTAAGTTCTAGGGGACTAATGACCTCAGCAGTTGAGTCCCATAGTGCTCAGAGCCATTTGAACCATTTGGTCGAGATGACTCAGAGCTTTCTATACCGATCGTTCGTCGTATGCCTGCCCACTGCCATCTGCATACTCTCATTTACATTTACTTTGATTAATAACGAAAATATATTAATTCACATCGCCTTCCGGATGGCGTGAATTGGTTTGGTTTAAATTTAGGTGAAGCCCCTACGTTATTATTGTTATTAAAATTACTATCGAAGCCTTTAATTAATATTGCGAAGTGGAGTGGGACTATTTATACAGTACTACGTAACGTAGTTTCTGCGTTACAAGCCAAGGACCCAATCTGTCAAGAAGGCACTGCGCAAGCTGGTAGTGGCTACATAATAGTGTGGGCTGTGTTTGTATGGACTTGACTGGGTCCTCTGGTTAAGCCGAACCGCTCATTGACTGGAAATGATTACGTTCGGCCACTTGGAGACCATTTGCAGCAATTCATCGACTTTATGTTCCGAAACAACGATGCGTCATGTCACCAGGCCACAACTGTTCACAATTGATTTGAAGAACAATCAGGAGAGTTCGAGAGAATGATTTGGCAATTCATGTCGCCCAACATGAATCCCATCGAACATATATGGAACGAAATCAAGAGGTCAGTTCATGCACAAAATCCTGCACGGGCAACGCTTTCGCAATTAAGAACGGCCATAGAGGCAGCATGGCTCAACATTTCTGCAGGGGACTTCCAACGAATTATTGTGTCCATCCACGTCGAGTTATTGTACTACGCTGAGCAGAAAAAGGCCCGACACAATATTAGGTGAGATCCCATGAGTGTCACCTCAGTGTATCACTAGTAGAACCGTACTCACTAAAAATCACTTCTCACCTCTTTTATATTTTGGAACTACAGAGGGAGGCATAGCTTCGAACAATGATCGTTTCCATTCACAAACGCATGTATGAAAGACTTACACCATGGTTTGTTACTTGGTTCCAGTCTAGAGATATGTAACCGAGTAACGAAGTCACAACAGCACTTAAAATGCATTTCGGAAAAAAATGTGTTATTTCCACTCTTCATTTGGGCGTTATACAATTTTCCCATAGTATCCTAGTTTAAAAAAATCATTCCACACATTTCAGTGTATAATTGGGGCATGTCAGTAAATAATGGGCCAAGCGCCAAAATACTGATTTAGAGATAATCAACAAAATGCGTGTAGCATTTCAACAAAAGCAGTATAACCATTGGGGATTACTGTACAAATATAAAAACTATACAGATTTCTTGTTACATATGTGTTTATATTGTATGTTAATGGATTTAAGAACAAATAGATACAAAATGTGAAGAAAATGAAACGTTCTGTTTGCAGTGGGTTTCACATAAATATCGATACAAGTGCAATCATATCGATTTTCACATATTTTACAAGTTTCTCGTAAAACCACTTTTCTCACATAAGCTAAATTCCTTCTCTTTTCTTCAGACAACCTGCGTTTATGGTGTTATGTTTCCAGCTGCACGTGTTGAAGATCAGAAGGGTTCACGTTTCTCTTCAAGATGCAATATTCGTTGAACTCTTCAATTTCACTAAGAGCTGACCGGACTTGCAGTACCCCAGGCCTTTCAGCAGTCGGTCTGACCAGTTGTGCTGTTGAAATATACACATTGGTGAGATTCATATATTTTCCAGCAGCTGACTTAAACTCGTAAAAATCTGTTTCTTGCATTATAGTCACTATGAATGGTGTTATGTGCGTAGCTTCAGTGATGAGGGGAACTAAATCATTTGGAACTTCACACGCAGTTAGCCTCATTCGTTTCTCAATGTAAGCAAAATCACCTTCACAAGACATAAAAGAGTGTCCTTTCACTAAAAACTTGTGTTCTATTTCCGTAAAGTAACCCTTTGCTGTAAGGTAAGCCCAGAGAAACATCAAAAACTTCTTTTCGTTCTGCTCACAGCAGTTGTCACTCCACATTATTAGTTTCTTTTTACAACTAAGAGTCGAAGTAAAAGCCTTGTGCACACAAGAAGCAATGTCATTCCCACCCCTGCCACATATAGCTTCATGCCAGAGAAACATGTGACCCGTCTGATTATCACTAACATGAATGCAAAAGTTGTAGTGTGAGAGATCCCATAAATAGTACATTTCACTGCGCCTTGGGCCGCTATTACACTATCATATTTCTTTGTCAAAAATCTTTGACAAAGATATTTGATGGTGTAATAGGAACTTTGTCAAATGTCGTCCAATATTTGATCAAATCAAGGGCCTCGCTGTAGATTTGATCAAAGAAATCGCTTGTCTTCTGTTCACTGCAATGTGACATGTTACCACATGGGGCGCTAGCATCGCTGCAGCGTTCTGTCGTCTGTAGTGTTTTTATAAACATTGCCGGTAAATACAATTGGTGTTTGCCGACAACTACGAAATTAATAGAGATGTATGAAGCTGATGAGGCGCTTTACAGCGTGAGGCACCCTGAAAACAAAAATAGATTAAGAAGATTGGAGACCTGACCTCACCTAACCTAACCAACCTAACCTAACATAACCCTCTCCCCTAGCAAGGATTCGGAGTGTTACAGTGAACCTGTCTTCTGAAGATGTAGCAGTTCTTAAGTGAATATTGTGCTTTGTGATTTGAGAATAAACTTCACTGAGCACATACAGAAATGTATGCTCATCCATTCTTAAGTAAATAATGTACGACTTGACGTCTTCCACTGTAAGCTCACGTAACAAGTTTTGTTGAATGCTTTTATCGCGTCGTCGTGAAACCCACGGCTTCACCCAGATTAGATTAGTTTTTCGTTCCATAGATCCGTGCTGAGGAGATCCTCGTGGATGTGGAACATGTCATTTTTTTAAAAAAGCTGAAATAACAATACAAATAGTATGAATATATACAATATACCATTTGTTTCTATTAAAAAATTCGTCAATGGAGTAGGAGTTGGCCACTAGTAAGTCTTTCAGGCTCCTTTTAAACTGATCTTTATTTGTAACTAATTTTTTTATGTTTGCTGGCAAACTATTGAAGATGAGTGTTCCTGAGTAGTGGACCCCTTTTTGAACTGAAGTAAGTGGTTTTAAGTACTTGTGCAGATATTTTTTTTTCCTGGTATTGTATGTATGAGCTGAGTTGTTTGTTGGAAAAAGAGATATATTATTTAGGACAAATTTCATTAAGGAGTAAATATACTGAGAGGCAGTAGTTAATATACCCAGTTCTTTGAAGAGGTTTCTGCATGACGTCCGTGTATTTACTCCACAAATAATACGTATTACACGCATTTGGACTCTGAAAGCTTTTGTTTGACTTGAAGAGTTACCCCCAAAATATTATACCATATGACATTATGGAATTAAAGTAGGCAACGTATGCCAGCTTTTTCATTTTTATGTTGCCTATGTCTGCTAACACTCGAATTGCAAATACAGATTTGTTAAGGCGTTTGTGCAGTTCTGTGGTGTACTCCTCCCAACTGAATTTATTGTCGAGTTCCAATCCCAGGAATTTCAGACTATCAACCTCGTATGTATGGTTCCTCTTTTTTCCCCCACTTCTTTTCCGCATGTGCACACAATGCTATTGCAGTACGTGCAACTGCTGCGGTTAATAACAAGTTGTTGTCAGCCATCTTGAACTTTGGTTCAAATGGCTCTGAGCACTATGGGACTTAACATCTGAGGACATCAGTCCCCTAGAACTTAGAACTACTTAAACCTAACTAAGTTAAGGACATCACAAATATCCAAGCCCGAGGCAGGATTCGAACCTGCGACCGTAGCGGTCGCGCGGTTCCAGACTGTAGCGCCTAGAACCGCTCGGCCACATCGGCCGGCCTTGAACTTTGACGAAAAATTTGATGAGAGTGTAATACCCCTCCTAGCGCTACGTCAAAGATCTTTGTCAAATACATTTGACGGAATATTTGACCACATCTTTGATCAAATCTTTGACAAAGAATTTTGATAGTGTAATACCGGCCTAAGTGAAGGAAGAGAAATCACTTTTTGCAAATCCATTGCAGCTGTACATACTTCTGAGTTAGGCCCTTGACTTTTTATTGTGTCAGCTTTCATGGAATCCATAGCTTTGTTTGATTTTTGGTGAAGGCGTTCGACCTGCAGTTTAATGTCTTTATTATTGGGATCACACCTCAATTTGATTTTAAGAAGGTCACATGCAGAACAAGTGTAACTTGACAAACGATGAAATTTTAGCTTGAGGAATTTGTCTTTAAAGACTTTTGCCTAGAAGCGGTAGACCTATGTGATATTAGTATCTTCATTTTGCCTTTGAAATTCCTCAAATAAACGATAAACAGACAGTTCTTCAATTAAGTACTACTTGTCGCCAGATTTTTTCCTTGAATAGTGGGTTTGTTGTCTTGGTATGGCGTTAATATGAGCAACAACCACCTTTTCATTGTCTTCTGTGTATTTCCGGGGTTTTGTCTTATTTCCTCACTTTTCTTCGTATACAGTTTCTTCACTGTACTTCAACTGTGTTATCATCTGAACTGTTCTTTTCGTCAAACCGAGAACCTCAATAAATATTCCTTTACATACTCTTATTACTACTCCCTAACCATGAGGCCATATAGTTATGTATTTCTTCTTCGGTATGACCAGATGTCCTGCTCCTTCCTCAGCAGACAGTTCAGCAGTTTCGTTACTATCTTTATATACACTATGTAATCAAAATGCAATCAAAGACTGAAAGCAAGGGGAAACTGCAGCTGTAATTTTTCCCGAGGGCATACAGCTTTACTGTATGGTTTAATGATGATGGCATCCTCTTAGGTAAAATATTCCGGAGGTAAAATAGTCCCCCATTCGGATCTCCGGGCGGGGACTACTCAGGAGGACGGCGTTATCACGAGAAACTAAACTGGCATTCTGCGTATCGGATCGTGGAATGCCAGATACCTTAATCGGGCAGGTAGGTTACAAAATTAAAAAACGGAAATGGATAGGTTAAAGTTAGATATAGTGGGAATTATTGAAGTTCGGTGGCAGGAGGAACAAGACTTCTGGTCAGGTGAATACAGGGTAATAAATATAAAATCAAATAGGGGTAATGCAGGAGTAGGTTTAATAATGAATAAAAAAATAGGAGTACGGGTAAGATACTACAAACAGCATAGTGAAGGCATACTTGTGGCAAAGATAAACACGAAGCCCACGACGACCACAGTAGTATCAGTTAATATGCCAACCTGCTCCGCAGATGAAGAGATTGGTGAAATGTATGATGACATAAAAGAAATTATTCAGATAGTGAAGGGAGACGAAAATTTTACAGTCAAGGGTGACTGGAATTCGATAGTGGGAAAAGGAAGACAAGGAAAAGTAGTAGGTGAATATGGAACGGGGGTAAAGAATGAATGAGGAAGCCGCCTGGTAGAATTTTGCACAGAGCATAATTTAATCATATCTAACACTAGGTTCAAGAATGATGAAAGAAAGTTGTATACATGGTAGAGGCCCGGAGACGCTGGAAGGTGTCGGATAGATTATATAATGGTGAGACAGAGATTTAGGGACCAGGTTTTAAATTGTAAGACATTTCCAGGTGCAGATGTGACTCTGACCACAATCTATTGGTTATGAACTGTAGATTAAACCTGAGAAACTGTAAAAAGGTGGGAATTTAAGGAGATGGGACCTAGATAAACTGAAAGAACCAGAAGTTGTACAGAGTTTCAGAGAGAGCATTAGGGAATGATTGACAAGAACGGGGGAAAGAAAATTAGTAGAAGAAGAATGGGTAGCTCTGAGAGATGAAATAGTGAAAGCAGCAGGGGATTAAGTAGGTAAAAAGACGAGGGCTAGTAGAAATCCTTGGGTAACAGAAGAAATATTGAATTGAATTGATGAAAGGAGAAAATATAAAAACGCAGTAAATGAAGCAGGCAAAAAGGAATACAAACGTCTCAAAAATGAGATCGACAGGAAGTGCAAAGTAGCTAAGGAGGGATGGCTAGAGGACAAATGTAAGGATGTAGAGGCATACATCACTACGGGTAAGATAGATACTGCCTACAGGAAAATTAAAGAGACATTTGGAGAAAAGAGACAACTTGTATGAATATCAAGAGCTCAGATGGAAACACAGATCTAAGCAAAGAAGGGAAAGCAGAACGGTGGAAGGAGTATATAGAGGGCCTATACAAGGGCGATGTACTTGAGGACAATATTACGGAAATGGAAGAGGACGTAGATGAAGATGGAATGGGAGATATGATACTGCGTGAGGAGTTTGACAGAGCACTGAAAGACTTAAGTCGAAACAAGGCTCGGGGAGTAGACAACATTCCATTAGAACTACTGTTAGCCTTTGGAGAGCCAGCCCTGACAAAACTCTACCATCTGGGGAGCAAGATGTATGAGACAGGCGAAATAGCCTCAGACTTCAAGAAGAATATAATAAATCCAATCCCAAAGAAAGCAGGTGTCGACAGATGTGAAAATTACCGAACTACCAGTTTAATAAGTCACGGCTGCAAAATAGTAACACGAATTCTTTACAGACGAACGGAAAAACTGGTATAGGCCGACCTTGGGGAAGATCAGTTTGGATTCCGTAGAAATTTTTGAACGCCTGAGGCGATACTGACCCTACAACTTATCTTAGATGATAGATTAAGGAAAGGTAAACCTACGTTTCTAGCATTTGCAGACTTAGAGGAAGCTTTCGACAATGTTGACTGGAATACTCTCTTTCAAATTCTGAAGGTGGCAGCGGTCAAATACAGGTAGCGAAAGGCTATTCACAATTTGTACAGAATGCAGATGGAAGTTATAAGAGACGAGGGGCATGAAAGGAAAGCAGTCATTGAAAAGAGAGTGATACAGGTCTGTAGCCTACCCAGATGTTCAGTGTGTATATTGAGCAAGCAGTAAAGAAAACAAAAAAAATTTGGAGTAGGAATTAAAGTCCATGGAGAAGAAATAAAAATTTTTAGGTTTGCCGATGACACTGTAATTCCGTCAGAGACAGCAAAGGACTTGGAAGATAAGTTGAATGGAATGGACAGTGTCTTGAAAAGAAGATATAAGATGAACATCAACAATAGCAAAACGAGGATAATGGAATTAGTCGAATTAAATCGAGTGATGCGAGGGAATTAGATTAGGAAATGAGACACTTGCAGTAGTAGATGTGTTTTGCTATTTGGGGAGCAAAATAACTGATGATGGTCAAAGTAGAGAGGATATAAAATGTGGACTGACAATGGCAAGGAAAGCGTTTCTGCCGAGGAGGAATTTGTTAACATCGGGTATAGATTTAAGTGTCAGGAAGTCGTTTCTGAAAGTATTTGTATGGAGTGTACCATGTATGGAAGTGAAACATGGACGATAAATAGTTTAGACAAGAAGAGAATAGAAGCTTTCGAAATGTGGTGCTACAGAAGAATGCTGAAGATCAGATGGGCAGATCACATAACTAATGAGGAGTTACTGAACAGAATTGGGGAGAAGAGAAATGTGTGGCACAACTTGAATAGAAGAAGGGATCGATTGGTATGACCTGTTCTGAGGCATCAAGGTATCACCAATTTAGTATTGGTGGACAAAGTGGAGCGTAAAAATCGTAGAGGGAGACCAAGAGATGAATACACTAAGCATATACAGAGGGATGTAGGTTGCAGTAGGTGCTGTGTGATGAAGAAGTTTGCACAGGATATTGTAGCATGGAGAGCAGCATCAAACCAGTCTCTGGTCTAAAGACCACAACAACAACAACAATCAAAAGTATCATGACACCTGGCTGAAAATGACTTAAAACCAGTAATGCTGGAATTCAATATAGTGTTCGCCCCCCCTCCCCCCCCTCAGCCTTGATGACAGCTTCCGCTCTCGCATCTCGCAGGCATACGTTCAGTCAAGTGCTGGAATGTTTCTTGGGAAATGGCAGCCCATTCTTCACGGAGTGCCACACTCAGGAGAGGTATCGATGTCGGTCGCTGAGGCCTGGCACGAAGTCGGCCTTCCAAAACATTCCAAAGGTGTTCTGTAGGATTCAGGTCAGGACTCTGCGCACGCCAGTCATTTAGAGGGATGTCATTGTGGTATAGCCACTTCGCTCACACGCCTTGCAGTATGAACAGGTGCTCGATCGTCGTAAAAGATACAATCGCCATCCCCGACTTGCTCTTCATCAGTCGAAAGCAAGAAAGTGCTTAAGACATCAATGTATGCCTGTGGTGTGATAGTGCCACGCAAAACAACAAGAGGTGCAAGCCCCTTCCTTGAAAAACACGACCACACCATAACACCACCACTTCAAAATTTTACTGTTGGCACTACACACGCTGGCAGATGACGTTCACCGGGCATTCGCCATACCCACACACTGCCATCGGATCGCCACATTGTGTACCGTGATTCGTCACTCCACACAACGTTTTTCCACTGTTCAATCGCCCAACGTTTACGCTTCTTATACCAAGCGAGGCGTCGTTGATGTGATGTGTGGCTTATGAGCAGCCGCTCGACCATGAAATACTAGTTTTCTCACCTCTCACCTAACTGTACTTGTAGTGGATCCTGACGACGTTTGGAATTCCAGTGTGATGGTCTGGATTGATGTCTGCCTATTACACGTTACGACCCCCTTCAACTGTCGGCGGTCTCTGTCAATCAACAGACGAGGTCAGCCTGTACGTTTTTGTGTTGTACATGTCCCTTCACGTTTCCACTTCACTATCACATCGGAAACAATGGACCTAGTGATGTTTAGGAGTGTGGAAATCTCGTGTACAGACGTACGACACAAGTGATACCCTATCAGCTGACCACGTTCATAGTCCATGAGTTTCGCGGAGCGCCCCATTCTGCTCTCTCACGGTGTCTAAAGACTACTGAGGTCGCTGATGCCTAGTGCTTGGCGGTGGGTGGCAGTTTAATGCACCTAATATGAGAAACGTATGTTTTTGGGGGTGTTTGAATACTTTTGATCACATAGAGTACTTTTGTCCTTCGCCTCTTCACTTTGAAAACATCTTTGTGAGACATTTCATAGCTATTTTGATTCACTGTATCGGTTAGTGAGTAGAACTCCTTAAAAAACTTAAGTTTCTGGTCATACGAAAGGTGTGTGCATTTAAACTGACAGTTACAGGAAACCTGAAAGAGTGAAGCAGTATAGATAATATGTTTAAATCAACTTGTCAAGGTATTTGCAGGTAAGTAAATGATTTCATTCAACTAACTATAACATCATAACTAACTAACATCGTAACTAACTATAACATCATAATAGGAGCTATGATTTTTGTCCATACGAAATTCATTTAAATAACAAATTAAGCGCAATAAAATACTAGAACATAACTTATGCAGACTCCAAGCCTTCCAACAAAAATTGAAACGGCATTCAAAGCCTACCAGGTGCTTAGGACACTCCTTAGTGGGAACCACAGTGCTGTCTTTTCTAGTATATTCCTTTCCTTCGCTGTGTAATTTCTTCCTTTCACTTTGAACACTACCTTCACCTTTCTTCGTACGTTTCGGTGGAGTTTTCCTTTCCATTTTTGAGTATTGTGTATTATGTATCTGTAATAATTACTTCAGCAGTGTCCTATTGTTGCAAAGAAACCACACAGCTACTTCAGTTGTCAACAATTCGCACAAGTACGCGCCAAGACAATAACAGAAACAGTTATTTGAACATCGTTGTTGGTGTTAGACGCGAGTGCCATCTTGTGACAGGTGTAAGTACTGTTTCTCGCTTTTCTGGCGCATGTATCATGTTATTAGCGTTGGTGGTTACAGCGGAATTTCACCTGTAACTCAAACTTTCACGGTTGGCGCTTGACCCGTTATTTACTTACACGCCACAGTTATCTACCTAAACAAATGAGTATTTCTGAGAATTTTCAGAAATTACGAGTTAAAGAAGTTATTAGTGACATACACTACATATTTCGTAGTAAAAGTACACTTAGTTTCCCGTTTTAACAGGAAGTTATGTGGTTTGCATTTATCGTCAATTTCCGCTGTATTCCAGTTTTTCACCTGATGTTGTTAGAGTGTACCACGACGGAGAAAATAGCGTTCCAAATAGCTTCAGAAAATTTGTAAATTTTATAACAGGTTTTGCCTTGCTGTAATAAATATGTCTTTCTAGGTGTTTTTCGTATAATTTTTACAGACTCCTATGATAGTAAAAGCATAAAAATTAAAATTGCATCGTGAAGCTTACTTTAATGTGATTTATTACCGGCACTTTTCTGTAAAACATTGCACCAGGCACAATGCCGTGCAAGTGTGAATGTGGTTATCAGGCAACCGCTTTCTCAAGCAGAAGTTGTCATTTCTAATGTCACGCAGCTCGAAGCTGCTACGAAGCGGTGTGCTTGCAGAGCTACCTAAATCTTTGTAGCAGAGATACCAAAGATATCTCGAATACTCAACTCTCCTGTAAATATTATCTTGTGCATAGAAAGTAAAAGATCTATCACCTCACGTCTGCCTGGCAGTCAGTGGTATTCTACACTCCTGGAAATTGAAATAAGAACACCGTGAATTCATTGTCCCAGGAAGGGGAAACTTTATTGACACATTCCTGGGGTCAGATACATCACATGATCACACTGACAGAACCACAGGCACATAGACACAGGCAACAGAGCATGCACAATGTCGGCACTAGTACAGTGTATATCCACCTTTCGCAGCAATGCAGGCTGCTATTCTCCCATGGAGACGATCGTAGAGATGCTGGATGTAGTCCTGTGGAACGGCTTGCCATGCCATTTCCACCTGGCGCCTCAGTTGGACCAGCGTTCGTGCCGGACGTGCAGACCGCGTGAGACGACGCTTCATCCAGTCCCAAACATGCTCAATGGGGGACAGATCCGGAGATCTTGCTGGCCAGGGTAGTTGACTTACACCTTCTAGAGCACGTTGGGTGGCACGGGATACATGCGGTCGTGCATTGTCCTGTTGGAACAGCAAGTTCCCTTGCCGGTCTAGGAATGGTAGAACGATGGGTTCGATGACGGTTTGGATGTACCGTGCACTATTCAGTGTCCCCTCGACGATCACCAGTGGTGTACGGCCAGTGTAGGAGATCGCTCCCCACACCATGATGCCGGGTGTTGGCCCTGTGTGCCTCGGTCGTATGCAGTCCTGATTGTGGCGCTCACCTGCACGGCGCCAAACACGCATACGACCATCATTGGCACCAAGGCAGAAGCGACTCTCATCGCTGAAGACGACACGTCTCCATTCGTCCCTCCATTCACGCCTGTCGCGACACCACTGGAGGCGGGCTGCACGATGTTGGGGCGTGAGCGGAAGACGGCCTAACGGTGTGCGGGACCGTAGCCCAGCTTCATGGAGACGGTTGCGAATGGTCCTCGCCGATACCCCAGGAGCAACAGTGTCCCTAATTTGCTGGGAAGTGGCGGTGCGGTCCCCTACGGCACTGCGTAGGATCCTACGGTCTTGGCGTGCATCCGTGCGTCGCTGCGGTCCGGTCCCAGGTCGACGGGCACGTGCACCTTCCGCCGACCACTGGCGACAACATCGATGTACTGTGGAGACCTCACGCCCCACGTGTTGAGCAATTCGGCGGTACGTCCACCCGGCCTCCCGCATGCCCACTATACGCCCTCGCTCAAAGTCCGTCAACTGCACATACGGTTCACGACCACGCTGTCGCGGCATGCTACCAGTGTTAAAGACTGCGATGGAGCTCCGTATGCCACGGCAAACTGGCTGACACTGACGGCGGCGGTGCACAAATGCTGCGCAGCTAGCGCCATTCGACGGCCAACAACGCGGTTCCTGGTGTGTCCGCTGTGCCGTGCGTGTGATCATTGCTTGTACAGCCCTCTCGCAGTGTCCGGAGCAAGTATGGTGGGTCTGACACACCGGTGTCAATGTGTTCTTTTTTCCATTTCCAGGAGTATATATACGAGTGGTGTCTGTTCTGTTGGACCGGGAAAGAGATAGGAGGGAAAGAATCAGTCCCGGCCGCAAAGGGCATTGCGGCAATGTAACGTCGAGAGTTGAAAATTTGTGACGAACCAGGATGCACCGCTGCACTAGTACGCACGCTTTGATTGCTGCGGACGTGTTAACTCGTCATGCCTCGTCGTTCCCCCGGCGCGCCTGACGTGTAGGCGCTCTGAGTCACAGCTACCTGACAATGGGAGGCCGCCAATTGTGAAATTCAGATTCGATTCATATTGCGCATAATAAAAGCTCATAGCCAGAGGTGTAATGTGGCAAAGTACCAAGATGCACTTCTCAGCCGTTGTCGAGAAAATCGACAGTTAAAAGAAACCGTTGCGGTGAAATACTCTCTACGATTTGTAACTTCCTACAGCGTCGTGGCGCAGCGGTAAGCGCTCGGGTTCGTAATCCGAAAGTCGCCGGATCGAATTTCGTGCCATGCAACTTTTTTTTAGTATTTGTTATTTGTAATTAATATAAAATTCCCGGCAATCAGTTGCTACAATTATGCATATAATAAGTTGTTGAAAGTCGTTTGTCGTGGAAAAACTGGCGACTTCGAACATGATTATGTTTTCTGCAAACAAAGTTGTGTTTCACAAATGTTATTAATTGTCTTCATAATGTTTACACGTGTAGTTAACGGAAGACGTAGAAACGATATTCCGAAACGAGTACGTATAATCTCGCGCCATGCAATTTTTTTTGTAATTCAAATATATATATATATATATATATATATATATATATATATATATATATATATATATATATATATTTCATGGCGCGAGATTCGATCCGGCGACCTTCGGATTACGAACCCGAGCGCTTACCGCTGCGCCACGACGCTGTAGAAAAGTAATAATCGTAGAGGGTATTTCACCGCAACGGTTTCTTTTAACTGTCGATTTTCTCGACAGCGGCTGAGAAGTGCATCTTGGTGCTTCACCACATTACACCTATGGCCATGAGCTTTTATTATGCGCAGTATGAATCGAATCTGAATTTCACAATTGGCGGCCTCCCCTTGTAAGAGCGACAGTGAGTGTGAATTATTTGACGTTGCTAACAATGATGAGTCTTCAACAGAATTTCGAAGCTGTAGTCCTCAGCCCTTTACATCAGAAGGGAGAGCGAGAATTACAGTCAGCAGTTCCTCTGAATCCGAGGAATCAGAAAGTGACAGTGAAACGATTTAGAAAAGGGTGCACTTAAGTGACACATTTGAATGGAAAGAAACTGATTTCCAGCCGTTTAAGACTTAACTTCGATGACTTGAGTTCACGACACAAATGTCAATTAGATACTAGCCCAAGCATTCTTTCATTTTTTGTGATATTTATGTCCCAAGAACTGTTGGAATTTAATGCAGACGAAACAAATTATTTTTTACGTTTACACCAGAGAAAATATTACAGAATCTGTGAATTCTCGACTGTCAAAGTGGAAAGACACTGGATTTGAGGAAATGTATTGTTTCGTTGCTGTTTGCTTTCTAATAGCGCAAGTTAAGAAGTTAAAATCAAGTCATTATTGGTCCAGAGGTACACTTTTTAACATACCTGTTTTCAGCGAAATTATGTCCCGAGACCGTTCTTGTCTAATTCTGAGAATATTCCACTTCAGTATTAACTCTGAGCGTACTGGAGGCGACAGTCTATTTAAAATTAGGACGATTGTTGACAAAGTTCGTAAGACGCTTCGTAATTCATTGCGCCCACATCACAAGCTTTGTATAGACGAAAGTCTCTTTCTGTTCAAAGAACGATTATCTTTTAAGTAATTTACTCCAACCAAGCGAAGTAGATTTAGAATAAAGACATTCGGACTAATGTGTGACTGTCAGAGTTGGTACATTTTAGATTTTATTGTATATACAAGCGCAAGTGTTCCACAATTTGGGAAAAAGTGGCGAGGAAGTGGCAACTCTTATGGAACCATGTTTGGAACAGGGTCATATTCTATATGTCAATAACTGGTACTCCAGCCCAGACCTGTTCCTCTGGCTTCCCAATCATGGAAAAGCCGCATGTGGCACTGTTCGTAAGAACAGACGCAACATGCTAAAACTGCAGAAGAAATTAATACGAGGAGAAACCGAATTTAGGTCTATTGACAAGGTCATTGGTATCAAGTGGTGCGATAAGAGAGAGGTGTAGATGTTGACCACAAGTCACACAACACAAATGGTTGAAACAGAGACGACTGACAGAAATACTGGCGAAAAATAAAGAAACGGCAATGTATTGTAAAATGCAATTCGACTATGGGTGCAGTTGACCGTTGTGACATGTTACTGAGCTCAGTGGGATCAGTGCGTAAGACCGTGAAATGATACAAATATATTTTTTTCACACTCAGGATTTGTGCATTCTAAATGTTTATACCTTCCACCGGTCAAAAATGGCACTCGCAGAGTTTCACCTTTGCCTCGTAAGGGTTACTGTAGAAAAATATGCTACAGAACGGAGAAAAGCGGGTAGGGGAAGGCGCTACGATGACGAGAATCCTCTGCGATTCATAGGGAGACATTTTCTGGCTGTTATCCTGAGTGAACATTAGCAGAAAAGTACGCTAATGTGCAGATGCGTGGTTTGCACGAAACAGATAGTGCACCGGGAAACTAGATACCAATGCAAAACTTGCAACGTTCCATTATGTGTTTCACCCTGCTTTGAGACTTATCATACAAAGAAGCATTACTAATCATTGGGAAATAAATCTGAGAAAATTTATTGACGCTTCTGAATGAATTACTTAAAAAAAACGCAAAAATGTAAAAAAAGTATAGATCTATTTTTAACTTCGCCAGTGCCGGTCCAAGGCTCGGATCGAGTAGAAGGATGGGAAATAGATGCAACAGGTGTAAAATTATTCAAACGAAGCCTGATTTCTTCATATGTAGCAGTTTACTGGCAAATGAAAGGACTTGGTGACTGAGATGCGCAATATCTGTACTGTGGCAAATGTAATTACGCCGAGTACGTTGCGCCAGTATAACAAAACGGATACATTACTCTGCGTACGATATATTTAAATTATTAGCACGTAACATGGACACTTATATTCTTTTATCCTTAGCAGTACAAATGTATATCACACTCGATCTACTTGTACAAAACATGTTTTCCATAACCGATTTAAACGCCTTTGATCAACGAGAAATAACATGCCAAAGTTAAAACTCTTTTTTCAGCGCAATTTTTCTTGCTACGTTGCCTCTGTTTTTAGCCAATATTGAAAATTAAACTCATTGTTCTGGGGAGGTGGGGGGGGGGGTGTTTAAAATTTTTTGTTCGAATGAGACTGGCTTTGAAGCATTAATAGAAAACGGTATTTGAAAAAGAAGTATTGAATACACCCTGCTTTCATCTTTTCATAAAAATCAACATCTTTTCGACTAATTTGTAGATTACTGGAAAATAGTAGTGGAATAAAAATTTTTGTTACTTATCGTTGTGCAGAGAGTCTATTGCACTCTAAATTTCATTTTCATCATACGTTCACACTACCCGACATGCTAACCTGAAGTGTACATTGTTTCCGCGTCCAACTTTCATTCCAGTTGTACAGCTTGGTATGTTTTATGGAGCATAGATTTTTAGAAAAATCGGAACGAAAATATCGCTTTTTTGACGTTTTTACAAAATCTTCAATTTTGTGCTTAATTCATTCAGTACTGAAAAGTGCTATGGAAATGAAACATTATATTTAAGAACCTTGTGTTGTTAGCTTACTACATTCCAAGTTTCACGGTCTTCATAGCATTAGTGCAGGAGATGCAAGAAGCCAAACTTCGAAATTTTTTTCGGGTGCCTAATTTTTTGGCCTATTTACCTACAATTTTCTGGCTCAATACGGTTCGTAAAATTCTTTTCATTATTATTCTTAAGAAAACGCATAAAGTTGTACAAGATACCCAAATTTTATTTCTATACAAAAACTATTGCCCAAGATATTACAGCTCAAAGTCACCAAAAATTCACGCTGGCTCTGCACGAGTCGTATTCAGCCGAGAAATATTCAGCAAAGGGCGGGTTGAGCAGCGCGGGCCGATCCGGTCCCGGGGGCAGCTCCGAGAGACAGGCAGCACAGGTAGTCGGATTACGCCGCAGGTCGCGGCGCCTCAAAGCGCCAAGCAGGTGGCGCGCCTTCAGCAGTCAAAGGGTTAATCGTTTCGGCCATTCGGGCCCGCTTGCAGTGCACCTCAGATTCCCAACTTGCTGCTTGTCGCATTGCATACGACCCCCGCTCATTAATCCCCTATTCGCAGGTTTCTGATTCCCGTAGGAGTTCGGACGTAGGTTGTGCATCCGCAATGAAACTTTTTCATCAGACAGCCGTCGCGCCCATACAATAAATGGATACGAATGGTGTCTGTTCTGTCGGACTTAATCTCAGCTATCGTCTCCTGCAGTTTGTCCCGTTTTAGAAAAATAACCCTCTTCAATAAAGTACTTGTTGAGAAAAGCTGCACAAATATTCAGTCAGACCTTGATAAGATTTCAAACTGGTGCAAAGTTCGGAAATTGCCTTTAAATGTTCATAGATGTAACATTGCGCTCTTCGCAAAACGAAAAAACATATTATCTCATGACTTCAATATCAATGAGTCACAAATGGAATAAATCAACACATAAATGACATGAAATGGAAACTTCACTACGAAAGTGCAGTCAGCCTATAAAATAGAGTGCTTAAAAAACATTTGTGTGACACGTCCCAGAATATCGATCAAGTTTATAGGCTCATAAGAAATAGGGGTAACAGCGAGTTTTAGCCGGCCGCGGTGGCCGAGTGGTTCTAGACACTTCAGTCTGGAATCGCGCGACTACTACGGTCGCAGGTTCGAATCCTGCCTCGGGCATGGATGTGTGTGATGTCTTTAGGTTAGTTAGGTTTAAGTAGTTCTAAGTTCCAGGGGACTGATGACCTAAGATGAAAGTCCCATAGTGCTCAGAGCCATTCGAACCATTTTTTAACAGTGAGTTTTAAACTTTTTCAAACAAGACCAGCACCAACAGTCACTCGTTCGTTTGACCCATAGGAGAGTACAGGAAATGCTGAAAAACCTGAACCGCCAGACACTTGAAGGCAGAGAAAAACTATCCCGTGAAGCCTAATTACAAAGTTTCAAATGTTCGTGAATTCCTAAGGGACCAAACTACTGAGGTCATCGGTCCCGAGACTTACACAGTACTTAAACTAACTTATGCAAAGAACAACACACACCCCAACGCCCAAGCGAGGACTCGAACCTCCGGCGGGAGGGGCCGCGCAATTCGTGACATGGCGCCTCTAAAAGCACGGCCACTCCGCGCGGCACAAGTTTTCTGATCCACCATTAAGTGGGATATCTATGCTACAATCCCCTTCGCATGGCTGCCGTAGGGATCAGAAAGACAATTTTAGAATTGTCACAGACACTGTAAACTTAGTTCAGTAATTGGAATAGAAGAAAATAATAAATTATTACATTTTCATGAATTTTCACGTAAATGTTATTCCATATGTAGCGCTCTATTGTTGTCATCAAGAAAGTGGACTACAATAAATAAAGAAATAAATCAGTCTCTGAAATCGGTTAATGTTTTCCTTTCTTCTCTGGATTGCTAGCGCCACTTCTTCGATTTCGGGACTTCTTGAAGCCCCCCTTCGTAGCACTGGGTGAATACTGCTTAAGGAGACGAGTAATCTTCATTACCTGCTGCGGACTTCGAATTTCGGTGCTGTTTATTAACACATATGCTGGGCTACCTACTGCCTATTTTGCAGTTCGCGGCTGTCGCTGTATCCTAATTGTTTTACATTGATCGCCGGCCGAAGTGGCCGTGTGGTTCTAGGCGCTGCAGTCTGGAACCGCGAGACCGCTACGGTCGCAGGTTCGAATCCTGCCTCGGGCATGGATGTGTGTAATGTCCTTAGGTTAGTTAGGTTTAACTAGTTGTAGGTTCTAGGGGACTAATGACCTCAGACGTTGAGTCCCATAGTGCTCAGAGCCATTTTTCAAACATTGATCAGCATGACATTTTCGTAGCTTCGTCGGTGGCTGCCATACGATTTTATGCAAGGCTTCAGTCTCGTTATTTGATTTATTCTTTCCTGGATTTAGTTCATGAGCTGCTTCTTGTTGCAAGTTCATGGCGTCCGTCCGTTGTATGGTAACTTCTGGTTGTTGCTTCTGTCATTATATGCTTCCGCTGAACTACGAGGTGCATTCAAGTTCTAAGGCCTCCGATTTTTTTTTTCTAATTAACTACTCACCCGAAATCGATGAAACTGGCGTTACTTCTCGACGTAATCGCCCTGCAGACGTACACATTTTTCACAACGCTGACGCCATGATTCCATGGCAGCGGTGAAGGCTTCTTTAGGAGTCTGTTTTGACCAATGGAAAATCGCTGAGGCAATAGTAGCACGGCTGGTGAATGTGCGGCCACGGAGAGTGTCTTTCATTGTTGGAAAAAGCCAAAAGTCACTAGGAGCCAGGTCATGTGAGTAGGGAGCATGAGGAATCACTTCAAAGTTGTTATCACGAAGAAACTGTTGCGTAACGTTAGCTCGATGTGTGGGTGCGTTGTCTTGGTGAAACAGCACACGCGCAGCCCTTCCCGGACGTTTTTGTTGCAGTGCAGGAAGGAATTTGTTCTTCAAAACATTTTCGTAGGATGCACCTCTTACCGTAGTGCCCTTTGGAACGCAATGGGTAAGGATTACGCCCTCGCTGTCCCAAAACATGGACACCATCATTTTTTCAGCACTGGCGGTTACCCGAAATTTTTTTGGTGCCTGTGAATCTGTGTGCTTCCATTGAGCTGACTGGCGCTTTGTTTCTGGATTGAAAAATGGCACCCACGTCTCATCCATTGTCACAACCGACGAAAAGAAAGTCCCATTCATGCTGTCGTTGCGCGTCAACATTGCTTGGCAACATGCCACACGGGCAGCCATGTGGTCGTCCGTCAGCATTCGTGGCACCCACCTGGATGACACTTTTCGCATTTTCAGGTCGTCATGCAGGATTGTGTGCACAGAACCCACATTAATGCCAACTCTGGAGGCGATCTGTTCAACAGTCATTCGGCGATCCCCCAAAACAATTCTCTCCACTTTCTCGATCATGTCGTCAGACCGGCTTGTGCGAGCCCGAGGTTGTTTCGGTTTGTTGTCACACGATGTTCTGCCTTCTTTAAATGTCGCACCCACGAACGCACTTTCGACACATCCGTAACTCCATCACCACATGTCTCCTTCAACTGTCGATGAATTTCAATTGGTTTCACACCACGCAAATTCAGAAAACGAATGATTGCACGCTGTTCAAGTAAGGAAAACCTCGCCATATTAAGTATTTAAAACAGTTCTAATTCTCGCCGCTGGCGGTAAAATTCCATCTGCCGTACGGTGCTGCTATCTCTGGGACGTACTGACAATGAACGCGGCCTCATTTTAAAACAATGTGCATGTTTCTATCTCTTTCCAGTCCGGAGAAAAAAAATCGGAGGCTTTAGAACTTGAATGCACCTCGTATATAGACTGCCTGTCTTCAAGTACATTAGCACATGTTTCGGTATTCCTTTCCTCGTTGAGGCCGGCCGGAGTGGCCGAGCGGTTCTAGGCGCTACAGTCTGGAACCGCGCGACTGCTACGGTCGTAGGTTCGAATCCTGCATCGGGCATGGATGTGTGTGATGTCCGTAGCTTAGTTAGGTTTAAGTAGTTCTAAGTTCTAGGGGACTGATGACCTCAGCACTTAAGTCCCATAGTGCTCAGAACCATTTTTTTTCCTGGTTGTCTGCTGATTTCCTTGTTGAGCAGTGAAATTATTGAAATGATACTTTATGCGTGCTCATTACTTTAAAGTAGTCCAAGGATCTTCAGTATTCTTGGCTTTCCATTGTAAATGAGGCGTCTAGATGTTATGAGCCTTTTTAAATCTATTTTAATGTTGCTTAGGGCACTGCATCCGTTTAAGAGCTTGTTCCTCGACGGATTTTCGCCCAGAATTTTCAGCTCGGTGCAATAATGGAAAAGATTTTGTTGTATTTACGTCTACTAGATTCTGAAATGTACTTTTATGGGTGTACAGCTCTTAATCCTACGCCGGCATAACTGAGACCAACGTCACTTTTTTCTCAGCTCAGGTGTATGTAGTCGTAACTTGCAAACGTGTATCATCACACATTAACATGACCTATAACACATTCACTAGGAAATATAAAAGTAACATATAGCAATCATTCATACGAGTTTTTTTCGATACAGTGAAGCTTCAAGTTCCAAGACAATTGGCGGTTGATTAGAGGAACGAAAAGCGACCTTCAACATACATTTCCCAACCGCATTTTCCACGTTCAAATTCGATGAAGTCTGCTTACTACAACTAAGACCAAAGTATGACTCCGTGAATTGATAGCTCAACGAGATTTGCGTGCAAGTTTGTTGCCGACCCCTGCAGCGATTTAACTTCATTTACCGATAGACCAGCAACACAACCAGGAGCGGAAAAATGCTAGTGGAAACAACACGTCTTGCAGAAACAGCCGCATGTTACAGAACTGGCGGTCCGTGCAGATGACTGAACATTGGATTCTCGGGGAAGACACTTTTATTGCCAGCTTAGGTGAACGATTCGGACAAAATCATTGCAACTGCTGGCCGGCGATCGGGTTTTATGTCGACCACTGTACCTGTCCGGCACTCTGCACTCGTTGAAGTCCTATATCGATAACTTATCCTCTGTTTTATAGCCGTAGCTTGGACGCAGCAGAATTATTATTTATTTATTTATTTATTTTTTTTTTTTGCAGAGTGATATAGGCTTTCTTAGTGTAAACAAAAAAATGAGATTCTAAGTATAAAGATGTATGAGAGACTGGCCTTCTCTTGCTTTATATTTAGAAGGCACGTTCTTCATTCCCTATAGCTCTGGAAAGAGGGCAAGGGAAAATTCTGTTATGAGGCTGTTAAAATATTCCCTTTATATGGATGAGAATCTGTCTAAAGAACTCAGAAGCAGCATTCCGCATGAGGAAGTATGTATATTGCTTTTAAGAAGTCTGAATTATAATCCTTACCATTGATTTCCATATCAACATACACCAACTGTTAGTTGGATCTGAAATTAGATTTATTATTATGGAGACATTTTTATACTGAAATATACTGATGGAAAAAAATTCGCAACACCAAAAAATAAATAATGTAGAGTAGCGAAATTTTGGGAATACATTTGTCTAGGTAACATATTTAAGTGACTAAAATTTGCAAGATCACAGGTAAGCGCGAGATAAGCCATTACAAATATGAAATGCTGGTACAGTAATAACCAGTGTAACTGCCAGAATGTTGAATTCAAACATTGAAACGTGCATGTATTGTGTTGCAGAGATACCCGTTGTTAGTTTGTGGAATGGACTTCCACGACTGTTGCACTTGATCGCTCAATACAGGGACAGTCAATGCTGTTTTTGGATAACGCTGAAGTTGTCGTCCGATGATGCCCCATACGTGCTCGGCTGGAGACAGATCTGATGATCATACTGGGTTACAACAGCGAAATGTGGACGAGTGCTATTCTAATGGAAAGCAAGCCCTCGAATGCTGTTCATGAATGACAGCACGACACTGACTCACAGATTTGTCGTTAGGGTGCGTGGGATGACTACGAAAGCGCTCCTGTTGTCATACGATATCGCATTCGAGACCATAACGTCAGGTGCAGGCCCAGAGTGTCTAGGCCGCAGAAGGTTGCTTGCAGGCCCTCAGCTGGCCTCCTTCTAAGCACACAGGGCCATCACTCGCACCGAGGTCGAAACAGCTTTCAGAAAACACAACAGACTTCCACATGGCCTCCTATGAGCTCTCGCTTTACCCAGCTGAAGTCGCAAGTGGCAGCTGTTTGGAGTCAGTGGAATGCACATCACAGGGCGTCAGACTAGGAACTGTCCCTAAAGTAACCAATTTGTACGAGATCGTTGTGTCACTGTGGTGCCAACTGCTGCTCGAATTCCTGCTGCTGATGCAGTACGATGCACCACAACCATACGCCGATGGACTGCCCTCTTGTTAGTGCCACATGGCCGTCCGGAGTCCCGGTGTTCTTGGGCTCGTATATTCTTGTGAGCAATCATGTACAATGGCTACATTCCTGCCATGTCTTTCTGCAGTATTGCAGAAGGAACATCCATCTTCTCGTAACCTTATTACACGACCTGGTTCAAACTCAGTGCTGTGTTGATAATAGCGTCTTTGTAGCCTTAAAGGTAATCTTGACTAACGTCAGCTCACCACATCCAACCTAAAAGGTAACTAACGCTCACAACCGTTATAGTGTTTATTTAAAGCAAACCTGATTTGCATCCTCATAGCGCCGCCACTAGCGCCATTCTTACGCCACTGGCAAGAAATTTGAACAGACATCATATTTCAGAAACACGCCTGCCTGCCAACTTTCGTTTATGTCGCACAACTTCTTGGTGCTGCGACTTTTTTTCCCGACGGTTTACATGGAATTCGACATACGGTATATAAAACTTCGAATTGCTTACCATCAACAGGTCTAATGAAATTTGGGAAATATTCTTTCCGTAAGAAATTGTGACAGTTGCTTCCATTGCGCGTTCGTGGCACAAGGAACCATTCGTTCAATAGGAAGAAAATTCATTGACACCCACATGTGAAGTTAGAGTCTTTAGATGTTTTATCACTAATTAAATATATGAAACGTTAAATAAATGTGAAAATTCTAAATTAGCTGTGAAACAATATTTGAAAACTTTGGTTTTTCATTTACTTGTTAAGCTTCTTTCTGTGCACGTATGGAGCATGTGTGGTATATGACATCAACAAACTGTTTGTGTTATTCAGGTTAAAGTGTTAAGAAGAAATTAACGAATATATCGTAATCTTTTAATAAAAGGGATAGGATGTAAAAGTCATCCTCTAAATTCACTGAATGGGATGTAGCCAATTCCAACATACCCTTTGTGGACAACAGCAGTTACCAGACGGCCTTAACAAGATAGTGGTCGGTTGATATCAAAAATTCTGTTGTTGATAATTCTGATACTCGCTCTGAAATATAAATAAAATTCATTCAAGAAACGAGAACAAAATAAAATTTAGAACAGAAATTTTGGAAGTCAAGGTGACAGTGGTTTTCCGTGAACAGCTAGAACAGCGCTGCACTTCTCGCAGAGACATCTTTTCCGTCCTTAGAGACATTGGGGAGTACTGACATAGTGGAATTTGAACTACACGCGTTAGAATCGTGGTAAACGTAAAAAGAAAATGAGCGAGGACATGGATTAATGTTAGGGACCCTGTAAGTGTTGGAGAGCAGGGATCGCGTGAAAGCTTATCTACAGAGCACAGCGTTACGGTTGCAACCCCGGTAAGGATAGCAAATAATGAAGTTACAGGGTGTAGTATGATGAATGCATGATTAAAGTTGTAGGTCATTTGGAGACATACTGGATGGCAAACTCAGTACACAGAACTGTCACCTCTGGCGGTAAATATCACTCTAACACGGCTGAGCACCAAGTCAAAGTGAGCCTGAACGACAGATTTAAATACTAAAATGTAGACTTTCACGGCCGGAAATATCATGTCCATTATAATTACCCGGGCTGTTATGCCGTGGTCGGTTGATGAATTCTGTGTCGATTCCCAACGTTTCGTCTCCGACTGCGGGAGACATCTTCAAGGGGGTCCGTAGCTCGATGGAAGGTCCAACACACCCAATGGCTCGCTACTGACAGTCAGTAGTCAGTAGCGAGCCATTGGGTGTGTTGGACCTTCCATCGAGCTACGGACCCCCTTGAAGATGTCTCCCGCAGTCGGAGACGAAACGTTGGGAATCGACACAGAATTCATCAACCGACCACGGCATAACAGCCCGGATAATTATAATGGACAAGATTTAAATACGTAATTCTAAGCTGCTTCTGTTCATTAATCGGAGTTGCCAGTGAGGGGTGGCCAGCCAGTCTCTTTGTAAATAATGACCATATGTTTACAAGGAGTGAGAGATTTGCAGAATGCTCTGGAAAGGTGTCAGGAGGAGGACAAGGGCAACATGCGGTCTTGCGTTATCTGGCAGAAAGATAGCATCCTAGGGATCACGAAGTTCTTTCTCCTAGGAAACTCCATGGAAGGAGACGTCATTGTGATTCTCTACGGTTAAAGGCGCTGCAGTCTGGAACCGCAAGACCGCTACGGTCGCAGGTTCGAATCCTGCCTCGGGCATGGATGTTTGTGATGTCCTTAGGTTAGTTAGGTTTAACTAGTTCTAAGTTCTAGGGGACTAATAACCTCAGCAGTTGAGTCCCATAGTGCTCAGAGCCATTTTTGATTCTCTACGTGTAACCGACACTCGTCTCAAAAGATGACGTGTGCCACTCCTACTTCCCCTTGGTGCACTACCGTCGGCGCCCTCTCCCGCCTGGGGCCTCGAGGGAAGCCGCAGAAACAGTCACCGTGATGACAGTCCGTTATTTTCCAGATAACGGTGCACTATCCGTGTGAGTATTTGTGTCTCTGGAAAGAAGCCCACATTTCCATACTCAAGATATAGGCTGTTGCTGTGAGAACCTGTACGACCTAACGAACGTTGTGTGTGTTCTCTGTTCTATTCGCTTGGTGTCGGTGGTAGTCCGCATGGAGTGGAATATGGGCCTTCTGTCGTGAGGCTGGCGCCAGACAAGTTCAACATGCTGTCCACCGTTCCCTGCCGTTAGTTGAAATCGAGAAATAGCATGTTCCACAGCACATCGGTGTTTGAGGTCACTTTCAGAATGCGTTGCGCAGTGCGTGCCTTCAATTCAGCTACGTTCTTAACTGGAACACTAAACACAACCTCCTTCAGATAACTCCACAGCCAGGAGTCAGACGAATTAAAATCGAATGATCAGGATGGCCAGACTGCATGGAAATAACGGCTGACTATTCCACCATTTTCGAAATGCTTCGACAGCAATCCCTTCATTGGCTATACAATGTTTCTAGGAGCGTCATCTTGCATGAAAATGATCCCACCCCCACATCCACGCTGTTGAAGTGCTGGTGTGACGTTGGTGGGCAAAAGACTCTCATAGCGTATATCAGTGTCGGAACAGGTAACAAGTCCTGTAGAACTCACCTCCAAGAAGAAATACGCCCCCACGATAAACGATACCGTCAAACCGCACCACAAAGCCACCTTTTGAGAATGGAGTGGTACCGGTTGATGTTCGTGAGGATTTTCCGTTGACCATATTCTGCAATTCTGCGTATTGACATGTACTTGGAGATGGAAATGAGCTTCGTCTGTACACGGAATTTTCCATGGCCATTCATTGTCTACTTTGTTGCGAGCAAGAAATTCCAGAGCGAACGTTTGTCTTGCTGGCACGTCAGCATGAAGCACCTCCTGAGCATGAGTAATTTTGCGTAGATAGCAATGTAGGACGTTTCGTAGGATTTTATGCACCTTGCTCGCAGACATGTCCTGCATTCTAGCAAATTCCCGTGGACTCCATGTTTGTACAATACCCCTCCACAACTCCTACAATGCTGTGGTCATATATTTGACAGATGTCAGATCAGCTGCTTTCCTCTACATAACACACTGCACTTCAAAAGAACCTGTCTTTTCAAATTTTGTAATCATTTTCTCCAGTCCCTTAGCAGTCATTGGACCAATGCATTTTTTTCATACCCTTGAGTCTCCGGAACTTCCGTAGAACTACTGGCGCACGTACACCGTTCTTGTAACAAAGATTTGCGAGCAGCGTTCGATCGTTCATGCGGACAGTCATGTTCGAAGTCTCGTATGCAAACTGAGTAATAGCCGTGTCACGCGATGTATTGGTGTGCATATTCTGACACTACTGTTCAAATTTTCGTTAACATTATTATTGTTCCATGACGTTTCTGCCTGCATCAATAATGTGCTGATCATATTTGACGTTATTCTGAGCAGTGGTTAACTTTCTACAGCCTTTTCAAATTGGAACTTTAACTAACGACACGCTGTATACAGACTTTAGGTGGTGTTTCTCCTGTGTACTTACTGCCATTGCGCTGAAATGCTTATCATATCCGTTTCTGCAATACAATTTACGCCAATTTCACGTTTATTAATCCCAAACAAATATTCATACCTGGAAAATTTTTGCAGTTGCACAAGTCACTCCAATATAGAAGAAAATAAATGAAAGTAATAAACTGGATTGTAGACTCATATGATTAACAGTGATTTGCAGTAGGATTTTTTGACTTACGCAGTGTTGCAACATCATGAAATATCGCGAAGAAATAGATCTACTGACACATAATCATCATGGCTTCAGAAGGTATCGTACCCATAAAACAGAACTGGCACTTTATTCACGCGAATTAATGAGTGCAATTGACAGTAGATGTAGTGTTGATTCCGCATTTCAGGATTTCCAGAAGGGTTTTGAAACCGTCTAGTAGAGCCATCTGAATATCAAAACGAATTTCTAAATGATTTCGACAAGATACGTGAAAGGTGCGAAGAGTGATAATTGGCCCTAAAACATAAAAACAGCATAGTTCTGCTCATGAGCACCAAAAAATCCTCAAAATTTTGGTTACGCGATAAATCACGCATATTTGAAGAATGTCGTTTGGCCTAACTCTTACGGTATATAATTACATCTACATCTAAATCTATACTCAGTAAGCGATTTGGTGGTGTGTGGCGGAAGCTACTTTGTGTAACACACTTACGAACATATTAAATTGGAACCATCGTATTGACCATGTTATGGGAAAAACGAAACATAGACTATGACTTGTTGGCAGAACGCTTGGGACTTTCAACAGGTATATTAAAAAAGCTGCCTACACCACGCTTAACCTTCGTCTTCTGGAGTATTAGTGCTTTTTAAGAGATCCTTAGAAACAGGATTTATGTAGAGCATCGAAATAGTTCAAATAAAAGCAGCTCGTCTTTTACGAGTGCGAAGTAGGAGAGAAACATTTTCGGATATGATAAACGAACTATTGGGGTGGCAGTAATTAAAACAAATCGTGTTTTCCGTTGCGACGAGATATAACTAAACTGAAATCTCCTGCCTTCTCCTCCGAATATGAAAATACACACATCAAAGAAAGTTTTGCATCGCCCCGGTTCCCAGAAATCTTGAAGACAGACGTTGACTGTGGATATTGTATCACAGACACAATCCCTTTTTTTACTGTTGAGAGATGTCACTAAACCCACCCAAAGATGCAAGCAACCATGCATGAGCTGCATCTATTAGACGGAGGGTGTCCGACAGCCGATTAGTTCCAGTCACTCCACCAGGAAGGAGGTACACGGCTCGTCTTTTCTGTAGTTCAACCATGCCTAAACGGTCAATACTACGGTTCGATTGCGTCCGCATTGTTACTTTGTGCCAGGAAGGGCTCTCAACAAGTGAATTGTCCAGGCATCTTGGAGTGAACCAAAGCGATGTTGTTCGGACATGGAGGAGATACAGAGAGGGAGAGACAGGAACTGTCGATGACGTGCCTCGCTCAGGCCCCCAAGGGACTACGAATTTTTTTATATTTTTTATATATTTTTTTATTTATTGCCGAATTATAGACCTGTTACCTGATGTTTAATACAGGTCGTACATTTACAATTTTCGTTTTTCATCTTTTTACAGTTTTCTTTCCTTTTGTTTTATGTACAACATTTACAAATAATGATACTTTAATACATAACAATAATTTAAGGTTGAAATATAAATAAAATTTTCTTGTTTTTTAAGAAGAATATAAAAAGAAGATAGGACGGATGAGAGATTTGTTAGTACCATCACCGAGTGTGACTGACGGTGAATACCTCGGAATGGTTTCTTCGAGCCGTTGACCACCAGTCACACACACACACACACAAATGGTTATTAGTAGAGAAATAATGTTGCTTATCCTATTTGTTACTAATCCTATGTATTAACTACTTTATGTGCGCATCCATGTACAGCATTTGATGTTTTCTTGGCTAGATTGCTATCAATTTGCTTATTTACTGTCACATCTCAGCTTCCTCCTCCTGTTCCTCCTCATTGTCACTATTTTCACTGTCACTGTGGGTATCGCTGTCCATCCTCTGGAGATTTCTGTTACGCTGCACATAGGCATGTCTGTGATGTCGTGTCCGCATATACTCTTCATGTGTTGTTTTTGAAATACTGTTTGTCAGTGCGTTTAATTGTGCCCATTGTTCTTCGTCTCTTATTGCTGTGTATATATCTATGTCTGTATCTGTGTAATCTAAGTGTAGTGTATGTCTATTGTTTGCGTATTGCCCGAAGAAAAAGACAGTGTGTTCTGGGGAACCTTCTTCCCTGCATGTGCATGTAGGTGTCTGCCTCAGACTCACGCGGTTTAAGTGCGTGGGATAAGGTCCGTGCCCGGTTAAGAAATGTACCATACCGCGGCTGGGATCGATATGTCTTATTCTCAACCGCTCCCTTATGTCAGGGAGGAAGTCGTACAGTCTACGTCCCTTATCACTTACATCCCACTCACCTTGCCATGTATCCAAACGCCAACTTTTAAGGTGACGTATCGTCTCTATGGGCACAACGGTTATTGTGTGTACCTTATCTAGTCTCCCACCTTTAACCAGTACCTTGCAGCTCTGTATTTGATCGTGATATCTATGGTGCATATTCCGAGCACCACACACAGTGCATCCGCTGAGGCGGTACCGAAGGCTCCAAATAGCCTAAGTAGGACACTTCTCTGCCCTCGTCTGACGGATGCTTTGTTGGTGACCACGTTCAGTCTATGTGCTCACGTGCTAGCTGCAAAGCTGAGTACTGATTCGAAGAGCGCACAGTGGTATGTACGTATGACTGGTAGAGGTAGTCTGTACTGTTTTGAATTTAGCCTCACCAGTTTGTGGAGTATTTTTTCTGCTTTGTCTGTTGTTAGCCCTATGTTTACGTGGAAACTCAATTTTTCATCTATGCGTACCCCAAGATAGCGCGTAATGCGTGGTCGTCTGATGTTTGTGTCCCCAATTTTAACCGAAAGATTCCTTTGGAGTGATCCTTTCAGTAAAGTGTATGTTGTTTTGATTTCGGCTATCCTGAGTTTGTTGTTGTGACACCACTGAGTAATTGTTTGTAGTAATCCACTGGTTTTCTGTTCTAACTGGGCTCTGTTGTTTGCAGTGACTACAACCACTAGGTCATCTGCGAAGGCGACAATTTCGTCTGACCTGTCATCCCCATCCAGAAGCTGTAGGAGGGGTTCGATTGTTATGTCCCAGAAGATGGGGCCGCAGATCGACCCTTGAGGAAAGCCTTTGGTAATTATTTTAATTATTTTCCAGCTGTCCATCTGCCATTCGACTACTCGGTCTATACAGTAGTCTAGAAAACTGTTGTACAGTGATTGCGGTACCTCCAGATGTCTTAGCCTCTGAAACAGTGCTGGCCACCAAAGATTATCAAATGCTCCGGCAATGTCAATCATTATTGCCATGGAGTATTTCCGTTTTGTGGTGTTAACTATTGATCTGCCAGATCTGAAGCCGGAATGGTGTTGGCTCATACCCCTGAGAGCTCTGTGTGTTTGCAGGCGCTTACACAGTAGCTTCTCCTCACTCATTGCTAAGGTGTTTATTAGGCATATTGGCCTGTAAGTCTTTGGATCTGAAGGATCACTGTCCGCTGATTTTTTAATAATGACTGCTTTGGAGGTTTTCCATACTGTAGGTACCCTGCCCAGCCGTAAGGTTCAAATGGTTCAAATGGCTCTGAGCACTATGGGACTCAACTTCTGAGGTCATTAGTCCCCTAGAACGTAGAACTAGTTAAACCTAACTAACCTAAGGACATCACACACATCCATGCCCGAGGCAGGAATAGAACCTGCGACCGTAGCGGTCTCGCAGTTCCAGACTGCAGCGCATAGAACCGCACGGCCACTCCTGCCGGCCCAGCCGTAAGGCATCGTTCAGTAACGTTGTTAGGAACGGGGTGATCTGCGGTGCTAGTTTTTTCAGTGTTTCCGAATGGATACCATCTGGTCCAGGTGCTTTTTTGTTTTTGAGCTCTGAGATTGCTAGCGCAACCTCTTCTTGCGCAAAGGGACAGGTGACAGTTGCAGTGTTGTATGGTGTGTGTAAGTTTTCTCTTAGTGTTACATGATATTGTGTGTCTGTATCGATAACGTCGTCAGGGAGCAGTTTATACAGCAGAAACTCCGCTGTATTCCTTCATCCCCTCGTCATCGTGCCGTCATCCTGCCTTAGCGTTCCCAGAACTAGTGGGGTTTTCATCTTCTCTGTCAGTATTTTGTATGGTTCCCCCCATATATTTTGCTCTGTTTGTGTTGTTACAAATAGCTCCCATTGTTGTCTACGTGTGTTGTATAGGGTCTGTCTATATAAGTCTTGTGCATGCCTATATGCTTCAAGTCTTATTCGTCTGTCCCTATCTGCTATAGCCCTTTGATATAATTTTCGTTTGCGTCTTGCGTCTTGTTTGAGTCTCGTAAGTTCGTTGGTCCATGGTACTGATGAGCAATTTGTGTTCTTTGCTGTCGGTATTGAAGTGTTTTGTGCATGTTGTATCACCAGTGTTAACTGGTGTGCTCTATAATCGATACTTCCATTGATGTTTTCTAGATCGTGTCGTTGGATAATTTCCGTTAATTTGTTCCAGTCTGCTTTGTGCAAGAGCAAGTGTCTGGTGTGTGATTTGGTCATTGTGTTCTGAGTCTGAGTTAGTGTGTATGTTATGACATTATGATCACTACTGGTTATTTTGTCGTGTACAGTCCAGTTTGTTATGTATGCCATTGCTGCATTATTTGGTAGCGTGAAGTCGATATTACTGCTCGTACCATCGAACCCCCGCATATGATGGTATAGGTCCTTCCGTATTCATTACATGTAATTGTGTTTTTTGTGTTAGATCGGTGATTATGCGTCCTCTGTCATCTGTTCTGTCTGAGTTCCAGAGGGTCGATCTGGAATTAAGGTCAGCACTTATTACTAATTTTTTGCCTCTGGCATACATTACTAGGTCTCTGATGTAGTCTACATACGGCTGTATTTGATGGCTGTATTGGGCGTACATTGATGCAATAACCCATGTGACGTTCCCGTTAGTTATCTCTATGGTAACCAAGTGTTGATTGCATAACTGTGTTACCTTAATTATGTTATAAGTTCTATTTAGAAGTACTATTGCAGCCTTACAGTCATTGCTGCCTGTTATTGTGGTAGCATGTTTTGGTAGACATATCAGTTGGCCGTTTCTATTATAAGGTTCTTGTAAGCACATGATGTCTGCCTGCAGGTCTTGTGCTATTTTAGGGATTTCCGCGCTGACTGTCGTACTGTTTTTTATATTATGTTGTAAGATATTCATTTTTTGTCTATGTGTTCTGGGTGTTTTACGTGTACAAAACATTTACTGCCAGTCTGTGAGTAATCAAAATAAGTTCGTCCGTGTGTCCTTACATTATATATATATATATATTTTGTCCAAGTCGAAAGATCCTGACCTGCGCAGGCAGACCTGAAGCATGAGATCGAGCAGCGGCTCTGCTGATGTAGGAATATTTTCTGTCTTTAGGATGATTCTGTCTGTTTGCTCAGTTACTGGAAAACAGAGAGAATCTCCCTTTGGGTGGCACAATCTAAGTAGCATCCGCTGCGCTTTCTACAGTATCTCTTTTTTCTCTAGCCTACTAAAAAGTAAGTTAAGTTCTAAATTATCATAATTAGGTGCAGCTGGCTTGCTGTTGGTGCTGGTTTCTGTTGCGGTCTCTGAGGTGGTACTAGACGGATTGTGGTTTGGTGTTGGCCGCTGATTGGGGGACATTTTAAAACCTCTTTGGGATGTCACACGGTTACTTATCGTTTTTTCACACGCCTCTTGAATCCTGTTTGCCTTCACACGTTTTCCACTGATGTTGGTGGTGCTTGCTGGCGTGGTGTCGGCGATGGTGGTGATTTGTATGGGACTGACTGTACGTGTTATGTTGTCTTTGTTTGTGTTTGGAGTGGAGGTTGTTGCTAGACGCAAGTTGACATCGTTGCAAATATCACATGTCTCTCCCTCAGATTTGTCCTCATCTTATTGGTCTACTTTTATAAGTCTGGGTCCGGTAGTTTTGGGTTTTGTATTGGTCTGTAGCCTGAGTGTTTCGATGTGTTTTGATTCAGGGACTGCGTGCCTGTCTGTTCCTTGTTCCTTTTTCCCGGGGTGAAGAGTGCCTCCCGAGACAAATTTGACTGGTTTCATGTACTGTTCACATTTACGTGTGTCGTAGGGTTTTCCATGTGATGATGATTCTGGTTTGTGTTCATCCTGTGTATGTGTGGTGTGATGTACTTCAGCTGGGAGAAATTGTGAGGGAGTATGTCGGTTTTGTTTGTACATTTTCTTGTGCACAATATATGTAAGCTCATCTTCCAACTCATCTATCCTCTGCATTAATGTTATTTGGAAGTTTATCCAGTGGTATAATTGTCTTTTAATTTGCTTTGCCACCTCGTAGTGGATGGAGCCACAGATTGTCATGTTACCTATATATTCTATCGTATTAATGCAGCTATCCTGTAACGTCGTTGAGTGTTTTAGGGGCGGGATGGGTTCATTATCGACGTAATTCTCCGGCAGAAGATTCATTTGTCTTCTCCAGGAAATTGCTCCTTGGTAGCTTCTCTGTAATGTTGACGGTGATTTGTATTTATGTGCCGGCCGAAGTGGCCGTGCGGTTAAAGGCGCTGCAGTCTGGAACCGCAAGACCGCTACGGTCGCAGGTTCGCATCCTGCCTCGGGCATGGATGTTTGTGATGTCCTTAGGTTAGTTAGGTTTAACTAGTTCTAAGTTCTAGGGGACTAATGACCTCAGCAGTTGAGTCCCATAGTGCTCAGAGCCATTTGAACCATTTTGTATTTATGTGTTTTGGGTGATTGGCTTTGGGCGTTCGCGTTCCTTGTGTGTGTGCTGATTTTAGCTGCCATAGTCTATACTGTCCAGGAGCCGGTCATGCAGCTGTTTATAGGGCTGACAATCACATCCTTTTGTTTTATTGCAGACGCGGCCTCTGTATTTGCAGGGGATACAAACGCAAACCGCGGACCTGCACTCACTGTGCTTGTGTCCTTGGTTGCCGCACTTGGCACACGTGACGTCGGCTTTTCTGCAGGCTTTAGTCGTATGTCCTAGGTCGCAACACTTAAAACACTTGTTTACTACTGTATAGTCTTTCACAGAAATTGATTCGAAGTCTATGTAGACTCTCTGTCTTCTTGTAAGGACTGTGTACAGGTGTGGGCTGACCTCCAGTATCTGGTGACTGAAACCCCTTCCCTTAGGCCCTGTTTTGAATCTTCTTTTGCCCTCTCTGTCGAAGTCTTCTTTCGTGGTGTCACCGCTTAGATTCTGCTCGTAAAGGCTTTCTAGAAACTCTTCGTCGGCAAGTGTGACTGGCACTTGATATACTGCCCCGAGTGGCTTGCGTTTTCGCGGTCCTTCACAGACAATGATGTGCAGGTCTTTAGCCTTTTCTATTATTTTTCGACAATCTTCCTGTGTTTCCGTTTCTACTATAACTGCAGTCCGTGTGGTTCTGATTGATTTTGTATGTATATTCTCTTCCTGGGATTTATATTCTTGGTGATGGTCTGTCGAACAGCTTTGGCGTCTTGATTTTCTGTCGATTTGATATAGAGGGTTGTGGCCGGTTTTCTTTTAGCCTGTTCTGTTCTTCGAGCCTCTTTGGTTTTGGGCTCTATAGTTAAGGCGGCAGCATATGACAGTGTCTGTGCTTATGTCTGTGCTTGTTGTGTGACTTTATTAGTTAGTTCTCTTATTTGTTGCTGCAAGTCTTGGTTCGATACACTCGATTCCCTATTTTCGTTCTCTAATTTCTCAGCCTTCTCTTGCAAAGTTTGTATCTGTAAGTCTTTAACTGGATTCGAGGCTCTCTGTAGTTCTAGTCTTAGTCGCCTATTTTCATCGTTTAGGCAGGACAGTTTAGCTTCGAGGCTAGTTACTACTAATGCAGTGGATGACTGCTACCTGCGGATTATTGCTCGCAGGAACCCTGATAGCAACGCCACCATGTTGAATAATGCTTTTAGTGCAGCCACAGGACGTCGTGTTACGAGTCATCTGTGCGTAGTAGGCTGCATGACGCGCAACTTCACTTCCGACGTCCACGGCGAGGTCCATCTTTGCAACCACGACACCATGCAGCGCGCTGCAGTTGGGCCCAGTAACTTGCAGAATGGACCGCTCAGGATTGGCATCACGTTCTCTTCAGCGATGAGTGTCGTCATATGCCTTCAACCAGACAATCGTCGGAGACGTGTCAGGAGGCAGCCCGGTCAGGCTGAACGTCTTAGACACACTTTCCAGCGAGTGCAGCAAGGTGGAGGTTCCCGCTGTTTTGGGGTGGCATTATGTGGGGCCGACGTATGCCGCTGGTGGTCATGGAAGGCGCCGTAACGGCTGTACGATACGTAAATGCCATCCTCCGACCGATAGTGCAATCATATCGGCAGCATATTGGCGAGGTATTCGTCTTCATGGTCGACAATTCGCGCCCCCATCGTGCACATCTTGTGAATGACTTCCTTCAGGATAACGACATCGCTCGACTAGAATGGTCAGCATGTTCTCTCGACATGACCCTATCGAACATGGCTGGGATAGATTGAAAAGGGCTGTTTATGGACGACGTAACCCACCAACCACTCTGAGGAATCTACGCCGACTCGCCGTTGAAGAGGGGAACAATCTCGACCAACAGTGTCTTGATGAACTTGTGGATAGTATGCCACGACGAATACAGGCATGCATCAATGCAAGATGACGTGTTACTGGGTATTAGAGGTACGGGTGAGTACAGTAATATGGACCACCACCTCTGATGGTCTCTCTGTATGGTGGTAGAAAATGCAATGTGTGGTTTTGATGAGCAATAAAAAGGGTGGAAATGATGTTTATGGCCGGTCTCTGGTGCCAAGCGGTTCTAGGCGCTTCAGTCCAGAACCGCACGCTTTCTACGGTTGCAGGTTCGAATCCTGCCTTGGGCATGGATGTGTGTGATGCGGATGCAGTCTCTCTCTCTCCTGAACACTTCCTGGAATCAGCGTGAGGCACAAGCAGTGAGTATGGTGGACCGAGAACGCTACGCAAGGAATGTGCGACAGACTGGTAATTGAAGTTGACAGAACACGTACGCGGATAGCTGAAGTGATGCTGTCACGGTAACTCAGAGTGTTCGGTCGGGGGGTAGCTGCTCTGTGTAATAAAAAACGTTAGTGAGTTAATGATTGATGAAAATAGCACGAGCTGTTAAGGCGTCTGCTCCCGTAAACGGTAAATCCGATTTCGAGTCCTGGTCCAGCAAACGTTCTTACTTTTCCTGTCATATTAAGTGCCCGATTGCGGCCGATGACTTTTTTGTTTCATCAAACATAATTATTTAATCATCCAGACTACGTCTAGAACCACAGTCGAAAGTAATTGTAATTTCTTACCTGCTGCTCGGCTACTCCTTTGCACAAACCCCGGTTGTGCACGACTAAGGCTTCATCTAGCGACTGGCTTCGTTTGCAAGAGGATGGGAGCCCAGCGGAGCTAGTATTTCTCTTGGATTATAAGCATTGTAGTCACGCTCCGAAGTGTATCGTCAGGAGACACTGTTTCCTTCCTATTGTAGAAGCTCGCAAGATCGTGTTTCCTCTTCCTCCCCAGTTCGTAACGCCAACGAGATATATCCTCTTCAGTTCTGAGCTTAGATTTGATGAATGAAATGTCTATATCCGTGGTCAGTGTGTTGTTCAGGAATAAAGTAAGACTTAAACACTAAATTTAAAAAAATCATGTGACTGACCAAACTAACAGAACAGGCAGCATTTATGCTACATCAGGACCCAAATTCGCTTTTTATACTAGTAATGACATATTTTCAGGTACCCCTTGATGAATTTTATTTATATAGTGTCAACTGAAATTCATAAATATATTTATCTAAGTGTCACTAAATGTTATCTTATTACTGTATATGAAAATGTGATATGAAAATTTTTAATTTGAATGGATGTCAGAAATCAGCTCTTTCATTGTCTGGGCGTTGTCATCTGTGATTAATGTCTATAACCTTCCACGTCTTTTCGGCATTGGTCAAATTGTTGCCACCATTTCATAAGGTCTGGACGCAACACGGCGTTTAATCAATACACCCCAAGAATACCACGTGTTTCCGTGTTTCATTCAAACGTTTGGCCCACAAGAATCGTGCGCCCCCGTACTTAAAATTTGGAGTATTTTGGAGTACCGTAGCTGAATTGTGAATGCGCCCAGGAAATATGCTCTTCTGACAACGCGCCGCTCTTGATGCACATGGATGTTAGCGTGAGATGACACGCATAACCTATTTTTGAAGTTCTTAGGTATGTGGTCCAATCTGCCGTTTTTATTGAACTGCAAAAGGGACTTACTTTTTGTTGTGAAACCAAGATACGTTTTGCATTTACAGTACAGCATAAATGTGAGACACTAATATCCAGCAGCCCACTTCTGAAACCAATTTTCCGGGCCTTATTCATCTAGACCGTTGGTGTTGGTGATGGCACAGGCTTTGGTTCAAATGGTTCAAATGGCTCTGAGCACTATGGCACTTAACTTCGCGGTCGCGCGGTTCCAGGCTGTAGCGCGTAGAACCGCTCGGTCACTCCGGCCGGCCAGGCTTTGGTGTTCTCATGAATTTTCTCATTGGAATTGGGCAGTCTTTTTCACCACATTCCTCCTCTTCGTCTTCACTCTCTTCTTCCACTTGTGTCCTTTCTTGTGGATGTGAAAATATAGGGCGTTGCCAACTGTAGCAATAGCGAAAAAAACATCTATAACTTAACTGTTGTGTGGAAATAAACTCTTATTCCATATCGTAGGGGATATTAGAGTATTACAGCGTAGTACAAAGACATTCTATCTCAAAATTACTAAAAACAAACAGAAGTTACTTTAAGTTATCCAGCCATGCTATCACTAGCTTCCTGCAATCAGATGCTGAAACTTATTAGCAGCAAAAGTACCTACTGTACAGAAATCAAATGGTGTACAGAACACGCTACAATCAGGGACAGCTAGTTTAGGTAATTGCCTAAGATAGAAAAAAATAGAAATTGGACAGAGGATATACGTTATGTGATCAAAACTGTCCGGACACGCACCAAAACACACGTTTCTCATATTAGGTGCATTGTGCTGCCATCTACTTCCAGGTACTTCACACCATCTACCTCAGTAGTCATTAGACATCTTGACAGAGCAGAATGGGGCCCTCCGCAGAACCCACGTACTTAGAACGTGGTCACGTGAGTGGGTGTCACTTGTGTCATACGTCTGTACGCCAGATTTTCACACTCCTAAACATCCCTAGGTCCACTGTTTCCGATGTGATAGTGAAGTGGAAACGTGAAGGGACATATACAGCACTAAAGCGTAAAGGCCGACCTCGTCTGTTGATTGACAGATACCGCCGACTGCTGAAAAGGGTCGTAATGTGTAATAGGCAGACATCTATCCAGACCATCATACAGGAATTCCAAACGGCATCAGGATGCACTGCAAGTACAGTTAGATGGGAGGTGAGAAAACTTAGATTTCTTGGTCGAGCGGCTGCTCATAAGCCACACATCACACCAGTAAATGCCGAACTACGCCTCGCTTGGTGTAAGGAGCGCAAACATTGGACGATTGAACATTGGAAAAATGTTGTGTTGAGTGACGAATCACGGTACACAATGTGGCGATCCGATGGCAGTGTGTGGGTATGGCGAATGCCCGGTGAACGTCATCTCCTACCGTCTGTTGTGCCAACAGTAAAATTCTGAGGCGGTGGCGTTATGGTGTGGTCGTGTTTTTCATGGACATGTTTGTTGTTTTGCGTGGGACTATTACCACACCACAGGACTACATTGATGTTTTAAGCACTTTCTTGCATCCCACTGTTGAAGAGCAGTTCGGGGATGGCGATTGCATCTTTCAGCACTATCGACCACCTGATCATAACGCAAGGCCTATGGCGGAGTGGTTACACGACAATAATATCCCTGTAATGGACTGGCCTGCACAGATTGCTGACCTGAATCCAATAGAACACCTTTGGGATGTTTTGGAACGCCAACTTCGTGCCAGGCCTCAGCGACCGACATCGATACCTCTCCTGAGTGTGGCACTCCGTGAAGAATGGGCTGCCATTCCCCAAGCAACCTTCCATCACCTGATTGAACGTATACCAGCGGGAGTGGAAACTGTGATCAAGGCTAAGAATGGGCCAACACCACACTGAATTCCAGCATTACCGATGGAGGGCGCCACGAACATGTAAGTCACTTTCAGCCAGCTATCCGGATACCTTTGATCACATAGTGTATGTAATGGGAATGAGAGTAGGAGAATGTTGTCAATCATACGAGGAGTTCATTAAAAATTGTTAGATAAATATTGGTCAGATAGTATACAATGTAACATAAGAAATAGTATTTTTCAGGGTAGATATAAAAGAATTCGTTTCTAGTTAGCCCAATCTCTTTTTGAGTAGTACTGGGTATACTGACAATGAACTGCAAGGTAAGTTAACAAGAATTTCTAACAAGGAAACTGGAGATATTTTGGAAGCATTGAATGCTTTATCAGTAGAAGAGACAACCAAACCTGTTGGAGAGGTGTGAATTGGAGGTCAACAGAAAACAGAAAAGCACGGCCAGTCATACTGTACGCCTCATATGCCATCTTCTATGGACTTAATAACTAAACTGAAACTATTCAGGAGATTTGGTAAAGTGAGGGAATCTTACATTTGGTATCCCTTGCGTGGGAAAATCAAATCGCATTTGGGTAAGTGGCAGCGGATGCGTTGGCAGCTTTTGCGAGGGAAAAACCGATAGCATTTGGGTAAAAGACAGGGAATGCATGTGTCATTTTTTGAGTGGAAACGGCGGGATTGTAATAGTAATCGTAATAGGAAACGGGAAAACAAGAGCCAACATAATGGGCTTAATATGTGTGCTAGAGGGAGCCGAGGAGGAGTCAATAATTACAATAACAGACGAGATGAGAGACCTAATGGGAGAAACAATGTTCGTAGTGCACAGAGAGATCACGAAAGACATGGTTACGATAGGGGAAACTAGAGACGTTTCGTGTGGGGTCTGGACTTGAACTCATGAGACTGACGGACGAGTGGCTAAGAAATGGTTGATAAAAGAAGATTCTGGGGATATTACAGAAGCCCTCTTTGGGGAAGACGAAGTTACAAGTGAAGAGGAATTCAAAACCAATATTAGTGGAGATTAACTCTTTTGAGGCAATGGCGGTTATTGATACAGGAAGTGAACTGTGTGCTGTAGCACCGGGACTTTATGACCAAATATTAAATAAAGAACTAGTACCAATTCTACCGTTCAAGGAGTTAAAGTTAGCGATGCAATATGTGGAGAGAGTAATATGAAGGGAGTGAGGTGTTGCGGCAAACTGTGAGGCAGACAGTTACAACAGCGCATGATACGTAGGGAAACCACAGCCATTCTGCCGTGAAGCAAGTGATTTTCTTCAGTACATTTCTACTAGTAAAAGCCACTTTTCCCACTACAGATAATAGGATAAACCTGCAGGTCATAAGCACTTTCTTCCCGCAATATTACGGCGAAAGAAAGGAGTCGTTTTAGTAAACAAATAAACAATGTTCAAGGTAACGAAGTTGTTCGAACCGCTACGATGTTTCACGATTTTAAATGGGAGATGTGGCCTGCGTGCTATAGTCGCCAGTTGCTGATAGGATGCCTTCCGGACTAGTTCTGTCGTAATACAGTGCTCTCAAGAAGTTGCTAGTTTTGAATTAATAAGTGATATATTGCTTCATTATTACCAGATTACGGTGGTTTCGTGAATATACACATTATAAAGGAATTTACAAATATGGTTTCAAGTAATATAGCTTCCTGTATCACCACTTAAAATTACAGGATACAGAATTGCACTTTTCAGAGAAGTAAATGGTGATGATACTGCTACTGCGAGGGGCATAATCTACGAGAATTTTGCGGCAAAACATGAGGCAGGATTACTACACAAGGTCTCACTAAGGCAATCCAAGGACGGGTTGTCTTATTCTATGAAAATTTCGGAGACACTTAAGGATGTTTAATAAAGTGGAGGAATCTTATAACCTGCTAGCGGTCTGATCGCATACAACCTTACGCGTGCTAACATAGGAAAGAACTAGCGGCGCGGCCTGGCGCCCGTATATTTCAACGTTCTGTAGCATCAATGGATGACGCTACGGTCATGATTTTCCTACCCTCATTTCATTTCTCAAAACTCACTGTACATCCCTTCAAAGTCCGTCGGTGTAATTTTGAAACACTCTGTACATTGATCACATACTGCACTGAAGATGTGCAGAAGACAAATTTTTCTTAAGACTCACGTCATTTGATATTTCTAATAACACACGAGCGGCTATAATAAGAAATTTGTCAGAGGAGTACAAAGTGTCTCATCTGAAACTGAGACGTCTCATCTTAAACTGCACTTAATTGAAAGCTAAACATGTAATATGTAATGGCTGCTGGCAAGTTGTTGAAAGTGTGTATTCCTGAGTATCACATACCTTCCGACAACAAAGTAAGTGACTTTAACTCTTTATGAAGTTATTATAATTATTTATGACAAATTTCAGTAAGAAATAATTTCTTCAAAAGCAGAAGTTAGGTCCACAGTTCCAACATCAGATCTCTAAGCAGCGTTAGCACGCACAAAAATAACTCATGTTGCACGTTTTTCAAATCTGAAAACCTCTAGTGTCGCTTTAAGGGTCACCACAAATAACGATAAGTTTTTTTAAATTTTTTTATCAGTTATATAAGATATCATCAACACTGCAAATAAATATTAGGTTAGGTGTTTCAACCGTTGTATGGTATGTCCCTTACGAATGAATTTATTATCAAGTTCTGAACTGCATGCAGTGTGCTTTCTCAAAGTTTAGTGAGAAGGAATTAATTAAGAACCGTACAGTAATGTACATGAAAATGCCATTAAACAGGATTTTTAAAAACTGTACTTAATTTTCTATCAATCGCGATGATTACACCGCCTGTAAATAAAAGAGACCTGGCGTAACATTTAAAAGTAATGGTCCTAAGATTGAACCTTGCATGGCATCACACGCAATCACTCCCAGTTGAACGATGACGGTTTAACACAGGACTCTTTTCATTTCACAGCCTTTATTTTGCGGATCTGATAGGACACGAGGATATTCGTCCCCGGTAGCTGAGTGGTTAGCGCGACAGAATATCAATCCTAAGAAGCCTTGTTCGATTTCCGGCTTGGTCGGAGATTTTCTCCGCCCAGGGATTGGGTGTTGTGTTGTCCTAATCATTATTATTTCATCCCCATCGACGCGCAAGTCGGCGAAGTGACGTCAAATAGAAGAGACTTGCATCCGGCGAACGGTCTACCCGACGGGAGGCTCTAGTCACACGACATTTACATTTCCTGGAATATTCTACAGTGGTTTCAAATGCCGATGACAAGTCACAGTACGTATCAGTAGCCTACAATTTATTGTCTAACGGCAAAAGTGAATCTGAACGAAAGTTTGATGGGATTAATTTATATGCTTGCTTTCTCAGCTTTTTTTTGCTAGAACATTAATGTTCTAGCTTACGTGTGTTGTTCCGAGAGTTCCGGAACCTGTACAGGAAATTGGAATAGAGATCAACATAAACATCTGGTTGCATTACCGGTTGGAGGATGGCATTCAAGTATCGTAAAACAGTTACGGCGCCTTCCATGACTATCAGTGACGTACGTCGGCCCCACATAATGTCACCCCAAAACAGCGGGAACCTCCACCTTCTTGCACTCGCTGGGCAATATGTCTAAGGCGTTCAGCCTGTCCGGGTTGCCTCCAAACACTTCTCCGACGATTGTCTGGATGAAGTCGTATGCGACACTCATCGGTGAAGAGAACTTGACGCTAATCCTGAGCAGTCCATTGGGCATGTCGTTCGGCTCACCTGTACAACGCTGCGTGGGGCCGTGGTTGCCAAGATGGACCTCACCGTGGTCGTCGGGAGTGAAGTTGCGCATCATGCAGTCTATTGCGGACAGTTTGAATCGTAACACGACGTCCTGTGGCTGCACGAAAAGCCGTATTCCACATGGAGGCGTTGGTGTCAGGGTTCCTCCGAGCCATAATACGTAGGTAGCTGTTATCCACTGTAGTAGTAGCCCTTGGGCGGCCTGAGTAAGGCATGCCATCGACAGTTCCTGTCTCTCTGTATCTCCTCCATGTCCAAACAACGTCGCTTTCATTCACTCCGAGACGCCTGGGCACTTCACTTGTGGCGAGTCCTTCCTGGGGCCAGCCGGTGTGGCCTAGCGGTTCTAGGCGCTTCAGTCTGGAACCGGACGACCGCTACGGTCGCAGGTTCGAATCCTGCCTCGGGCATGGATATGTGTGATGTCCTTTGGTTAGTTAGGTTTAAGTAGATCTAAGTTCTAGGGGACTGATGACCTCAGATGTTAAGTCCCATAGTGCTCAGAGCCATTTAGTCCTTCCTGGCACAAAGTAAAAATGCAGACGCATTCGAACCGTGGTATTGACCGTCTAGGCATGGCTGAGCTTCAGACAACACGAGCTGTGAATTTCCTTCCTTCCTAGTGGCACGACTGGAACTGATCGGATGTCGGACCCTCTCCATCTAATAGGCGCTGCTCATGCATGGTTGTTTTCATCTTTGGGCGGGTTTAGTAGCATCTTTGAACAGTCCAACGGACTGTGTCTATGATACGATATCCATAGTCAACGTCTGTCTTCAGAAGTTCTGGGAACCGGGGTGATGCAAAACTTTTTTTGATGTGTGTATATGTATGTATGTTGCACATCTCCTCCTAGGCCGATTTCAGCCAACCACCTACCTATCAAAGGAGGGGAGTCAAAGAAGTAGGCTAGCCCACGATGCGCAAATACTTTAACCGTCTAGTATTTGAGACTAAGAGCACTTAGAGACTTGCAACAAAATATACACGTAATTTGAAACGTTTATGAAACTTTTTCACGCTGCCAATCCCCACAAAATGATAAACGGATAAAATTTGTCGCTTACCTCATTTTCGCTGTTCATGCGGTAAAACCACCACATGAAGAATGACATGGTAGAGCACTTGCCCGCGAAAGGCAAGGGTCCCGAGTTCGAGTCTCGGTCGAGCACACAGTTTTAATCTGCCAGAAATGTTCATATCAGCGTACACTCCTCTGCAGAGTGAAAATCTCATTCTGGTATTCACATATACCACTGAATGTAACAGCAAAACTATATCATTATGTCATACATAAGTCAGGAGATACGACGTCATAAGTACTGAGAGGCCTGAGAAAGTGCCGCACCATGCATGACGTTTAAATCTATTACGATCTGGAAAATTAATACTGTGGGATAAGAACTATCTTCCTCCTTTTGGGGTGAGGTTATTGACGTGGAGAGGGAAGGGGCAAGGAGGAGATGGACTGACAGAGAGGCGAAAAGAAGTGATGGGCACGGATCGGTCGGAGAAGGAGACGGACATAACACTGCACTACACACGCTTCCTTACACTTACCTATACTCCACAAAAGCACAAACTTCACAACTTTCACTTATATCTAGAAAGGGAATAGGCCAGTTTGCACGGAGGAAGAACATCTTTCCCGACAGATGCCTAAAACCAGTCCGTGGGAGTCCCATCCAACAATGCTATATGACATTTACGTTTTATACAGTTATTCAAGAGTAGTGGAAGACTTTCTTAGGATCACGATGAAGCTCTTGAAACCGGTCGTAAAACACCCCAATTTTGTAACTTTTAAACTGAAATTGATGATTCTACTGTTGTCATCTTCTCCTGTTGTCACAGCTGGCAGTTTAGATAACTGCGAAAAGTGATACCTCAGAAATAAAATTAAACTTCACGTTATACTGTTGTTGTTACTGTCGTCATCTTCAGTCGAAACACTGGTTAGCTGCAGCTCTCCACGCTAGTCTATACTCTGCAAGCCTCTTTCACTCTGTACGACTGCAGCCTACATCCATTTCTGGTCAAACATAGGCCTCCTACAATTTTTGCTCCGAACACTTTTCTCCATTACCAGACTGACGATTCCATGATGCGTACTATCAACTAATACCTTCTTTTGATGAAATTCTCTCATAAATACCTATCCTCCCCAATTAGATTCAGTACCTCTTCATTCGTTACTCTACTACCCGCCTACCTTCAGCATTCTTCTGTAGCACAAAATGTCAGAAGTTTCTATTTTCTTCTATTCAGAGCTGTTCATCATCCACGTTTCACTCCTGCGCACTTCACACTAGTAGCTTCAATAAATACTTACAAACACTTCAGTTTTATTCGATTTAAACCAGTAGACCTTTTTCAGAAACGATTTTATTGCTACCAAGCTTCTCTACTTCTGCCGTCAATAATAATTTTTCTGCACAGAAAGCAAAACTCGTCAACTACTCCCAGTGTCCCAATTACTAATTTAATTTGTCATTAGCACCTGATTTAATAACACCGGGTGGTTTTAATTAAACTGCCGGTGTTCTGAATGGTGCAGTGCGGGCTCTATACATCACAGGACGGTGAAACATCGTAGCCCTGTTCATTAAACGGTGCTCTCAAGGATTATGATGAAAAATTAATAGATCCAATTCCTGCCACCATTAAAAAAATATGACACTGTCGGACTGCTGTGAGTGCAGGAAAAGGAGTAGAATGCTCACACTCATGATAACCGTGGTTCTCGCGCTTTTATTAGGATAGAGTCACAAGTTACAACTTATTTTTAATACAATCTTCTGACTCAGCAACAAGCCGCACTCGTAACGCAGCATGGTCGACAGTTGCTCTCAGTATATCCGGTGTAATCAGAGCGATATGTCGTAGTACAATATCCTTCAGATAAGAAAGACTACAGATACATCCCTGATAGACACAATCTCTGATATGTCCCCACAAGAAGAGGGGTTGGGTTCTTTGGGGGGAAGAGACCAAAGAGCGAGGCCATCGGTCTCATTGGATTAGGGAAGGAAGTCGGCCGTGCCCTTTCAAGGGAACCATCCCGGCATTTGCCTGGAGCGATTTAGGGAAATCACGGAAAACCTAAATCAGGATGGCCGGACGCGGGATTGAACCGTCGTCCTCACGAATGCGAGTCCAGTGTCCCACAAGAAGATCTCACATGCATTTAGGTCGGGGGATCTGGAGGGCTACACTTCTGGAAATTACCTAAATGTGATACGGTCGTTATCGAATGTTTCTCGGAGAAAATCTTTCATCTGGCAAGCGGCATGTGGGGTCACCCCGTGTTGCATGGAAATAGTGGTGTGGACACAGTTTTGTTCGTACAAAGCTGAAATTAGATACTGCACAAGGAGATCCGTATATAGTGCACATGTCACTGTACACCCAACCGGCCTGCGAGGTGTTATGGTCTCGAAGATAAACTGACCGAGACAGAAGGAGATTGTGAAACCACACCACACAGTCACACAAGCTCAATACAGCGGATGTTCCTGCACAACATGTGGCCGCGTAGAACCCCACATGAGAGGGTTGTGCGCATTCAAGGCACCGTGAAGAGTAAAATGTGTCTCATCGGTCGAAAGGGTAGTTCCCGGCCACATGTCATCCATTTCCGCAAGCTGACACTTGTTGATGGCCCAGCACTGAAATCTGCATCAATTTGCGGAAGGGTTGGCTGGTTCAAAATGGCTCTGAGCACTATAGGACTAGACTGCTGAGGTCATAAGTCCCCTAGAACTTAGAACTACTTAAACTTAACTAACCTAAGGACAACACACACATCCATGCCCGAGGCAGGATTCGAACCTGCGACCGTAGCGGTCGCGCGGTTCCAGACTGTAGCGCCGGAACCGCTCGCGGAAGGGTTGCACTTCTGTCATATTGATCTATTCTGTTCAGTCGTCTTTGGTTTCTTTCTTGCAGGATCTTTTTCCAGCCGTAGCGATGTCGGAGATTTGATGTTTTACCGGATTCCTGTTCACGGTACACTCGTGAAATGGTCGTATGGGAAAATCCCCTCTTCATCGTTATCTCGGAGATGCTGTGTCCCATCGCTCGCGCACAGACTATAACACCACGTTCAAACTCACTTAAGTCTTAATAGTCTGCCATTGTAGCAGTAGTAATCGATCTAACAACTGCGCCAGATACTTGTTGTCTTAAATACGGTGTAGCCGCGTGGTCTGCTAAGCCTTGCCACAGTTCGCGCGGCTCCTCCCGTCCTCCCTTAGGCATGGGTGTGTGTGTTGTCCTTAGCGTAAGTTAGTTTAAGTTAGCTTAAGTAGTATGTAAGCCTAGGGACCGATGACCTCAGCAGTTTGGTCCCAAAGGAACTTACCACATTTTTCCAAATTTTCTTATATAGGCGTCGCCGACTGCAGCGCCGTATTCTGCCTGTTTACGCATCTGAGTATTTGAATGTGGATACCTATACAAGTTTCTTTCGCGCTTCAGTGTAGATTTAGAATATATCCAGAAGCTCTCAGGGCCTTCTAGATTTTCAACATGACTTGCTATGTCCAATAACCAGGGAACAGTTTACGTGACTAAGACAGGTTGTAACACTTATATCGATAAAAATTATGTTTATATTATGTAACTGTGTATCTGTAATCATGGAGTGTGTATTATTTGTAGTTTAAAGTCATTGATTTGTGACAGGAAATTTAGAGTTTTGTAATATATACATGAAAAAGTAAAATAATTTTTTTAAATTATAAATTATTCTAATATGTGTATGTTTATAAAAAGACAATGGTTCCTGAAAGCTGGTTCATGCTTTGGGCACTTGTATTTGTAACATGTAAAAGACGTAGGGAAGTCCCTCCGCAATGGAAGTGGCATGGTGCGATGTAAAAGGTGGTTTTGGCGGTCGAACTGGGCGGCTCCTTGGTGTGAACGATACGCAGTATGTGACTAGCCGTACCACGGTATACTTCGACGGTGCCAAGAGAGGCAATTGGAAACTGCTTTGCAAAGGATTTTTGCCTCGGATGAGGATCTGGCTATTGTTTGGTATTCTCGGCAAAAAGGAATGGCTCTAATATTTCGAAAGTCCGACGCCAAGATGAGACTTTGTAGAGCATTCGAACATCAAAAGCCATGAGTACAGTTAGCCTCCATGTCGCTTGCCACCAAAACTTCGCCATTGCTTTACTAACTTCATGCATCCAGCTATGTATATGGACATGGACCAGTCAATTTGTGAGTGTGATTTTAATAATAATGAAAATGCTATATATCTGTGACCGGAACCATTTCTTCTGTCCTGAGCACGAACCTATGCAGGATCCTCTCCTATGTGCTACTAAAACCGAGTATCCTGTTTGAAATGAACAATTCTTGCATTCAAGTGTTTCAAAGTGGTTTCTTTGTTTGTCAAATGTGAAAGGAGTGGAAAAAGTTAAAGTTATAGCCAAAAAAGAGAAATTAAATAGGATTTTGCTAAAGTACTCTTAGTTTTTTGCAAAGTAGAGTTTTGCCGGAATACAATGCCAAATTGTGTAAATGTTACTGTCTACAATACCTGCTTCACAGGTGGTAAAAAAAAGACAAATAAGTTAAGCTCATTTTAAAAATTGTGGTGTTTTGATTTCTGTCATGAATGGTGAATTTTTCGAAGTTAATTGAGCTCAGTGTTGAATACTTTGTCTTGAAAAGTAAATTATGAACTACTCCCAAGTGAAGTGAATGATTAGCTTTGTTTGAATTTGTCTTTTTTACTGAAATAATCATAGAGTTTGACTAGTGACACTATACTAGTTGTTGGGTCCCCATCATATTCTCCACATATTAGAAAGATAATAGCACTATTACTTCTGCTAACGAAAACTGATATATGTAGAGGAGTATAAACAGTGTATTTATGTATTATTTATCTTCATTTATGTCTTTACATGTCAGTTAAGAAAGAAGCTCCTCTTGTCCAAATTTAGCTCTGCACTTCATGCATTAACATTCCAGTATTGGTTCAAGTAATGGTCTTGAGTGTAGCTTTTATTAGTATGAGCTTGGTACAAATTTTCTTTCTATATTTACTGGTATGTGCGTTGTTGATAGCTGCTGCTACACACAGCTCAGAGTGCCTTGTGTTAGTTTGTATCCTGTGCGCTATTCAAAGAGAAATACCATCGAAAGTAACTTTAATAACCAATGTTCAGTTTACTTAAATATAGATTTCCAAATTAATGTACCTAATTGAGCTGACAACCGTTCAGTTTTTTTACCATTTTCATTAACTCCCAAGGTTAAAGTCCCTTTAGTTTTTCTGTTAATTTCACCATATTCAAAATATTGTCCGATTCCTTTATCCATTAGTTGCGTGCGGTCAAAATTTGAAATCCTTTCAGAGGGTAACGTTAGCTCGTTTCATGGTACGCTTGTGCATCGTACGTGGCACGTTAGCGTTATAAGGCATTATTGATGAAAACATTAATGAGTGAACTGACACTAGTAACTTAAAACAGTCCCAACTACATCTACCATCCGCGACTGACTGACCCTATAACTGCAGCTGCTTGATTAATTCACACTGTCTTACAAATTTTATTTGAGCTTGTAAATCGCTGGCGTAATCTACGATACCTTTAATAGTAACTTAGAGATATGATCACGTTTGATATTCTCTCCTCACCATCTATAATGCTCTAATAGTAACAATCAACTAAACTGTCACGTGTGATTGATACTGTAAATCAAAACGTGGATACAAACACCTTACTGACCGAAATTAACTAGAAGTACTGCGTCGTTTTTGACTTCATTGGCTTATCCCAAGAGGCTTCAGATACGAATAAATAAATTTCCAGTATCGTTTTATGGATACCTTTCCCTTTATTCCTGACTGAGATGAGCAATAATCCATCATAATTTGCTTATCTGTAGAGTTTGTTCCTCTGTTCTGTCGATGATTCAACAGAAAACATACCTACTACAGCCAAATGTGATGACACAGACACTGGGACACACTGAAGGCAAAACGATCTTGTCCCTGTCAGGAACTAGCGCACTGTTGCAACATTTCTTACTTCAAGGCGATTAGTTCCATGAGCGGAACTGTCCCGCTGTAATTTACTCACGCACTCGTATTCACTCTTACAAAACAACTAATACAAATAAATATGTACACAGATAAAGGTTACAGTTGGGCTATTATGCTCATCTGTGCTATAAGCAGTGTATAATATGACATGAAAGTGTTGAAGACATTTGTCATTGTGACACAATTATGGCATTTTATTTGTGAATACGTTAGTGTATATAAAAGATTGATATTCCTTTACACGAACAAAGTATTAAACAAACATCTGAAGAAAGCAGAAATTACAATATATAAAATTGTTGGGGCTAGTCTACCCAGTCAAGAGACTGTCCCACCCAACGTATTTCAGCGTCAAAATCACAAGCATTACCACAAGTAAGCATTTTTTGTCCTTTTGCGAAACACACACTCCGTTAAACCGTTTAAAACATGGCTGGAACTTTATCCAGAGGAACCTCCTACATCAATTGTCACTGCTTGTTTGATATCTTATTCGGTTGAAGCAGTTGGCCTTTTTCTTTTGTATCTACGGATAATCCGAAATGAAATTAAGAAAGCGTGTTCCCTAGAATTTCTAAGAGAAACATCAATAACACTAATGATTTGAATCAGCGGAAATACCGCCTGTGTATGAGGCGAAATAGCCCCACGTGCAGATATTTCGAAAGACGTTACAAATCAATTAGGCAATACTTGCTGATACTGTATAACCTGTGTTCTTACACAAGTAACTATTAGAGTTTAAAATTTCACGTTACTGTGTACATCTTAATTTGTTAGATTGTATTCCTCAACTATGCCACTAACCCATCACAATTTGCTTAACTCTAGAGTTTGTTCGTCTGTCCTCTCCCTAATTCTACTGAAAGCACCCTTATTACAGCCACATGTGGTGACACAGAGATACTGGCACACGCTGAAGGCAAAACGACCTTGTCTCTGTGAGAAACTAGAGCACTCTTGCAAGATTTCTTATTTCAAGCCGATTAGTCCCATGAGCAGAGCTGCCCTGCTGCACTATAAAGTTCTTCTGTAGTGATGATTACTGAGAAGCTGTTTTCTATTGTACATGGATATGTGTACAAGTATCTCAATTATTATGATTAATGTAGTTGTTAAAAAAAAGTACAAGTAAAAAGAAATCCTTTACTGACTTGCATTAGCTTTTCGGTGTAGCATCAGAAATTAAGGTTGAATGTAATAACGGAATATTGAGTATTGTAAATGCTGGTTGCATATCACAATGAGAGACTTCGCCATTAATGATGAGTGATCTAGTATAACACCTTCAGGAGCATCTCTCGATCAGCTCTGATTCAGCACCACGACATTTAGGGAGACACAATGCAATATTAGGATTGTTCGGCATCATATACTCATACGTAATCGTAGTCATGATAGTATCTTAAAGTGCATAATCTGTGATAAGAACTCATTTGAATCATATATTTGCGTATTATTAATATTATTTTCATCATCCATAGAGTAAATCATGGAGATTACACAGAAAACTTAAGTGTCTTATCTTCTTCTCTTCCTAACTTCTCAGTATGGATTCAACCTTCTAAATATAACATATTATTGTCTTCTTTCGTACCTGCTAAATATTATATATTTGTGAATTATGAGTGTATTGTCTTAAGCGTTACAGTTCCAAAAAGAGGTATTTGGGGAGTGCACGTGAAGTATGCTACATGTTGACAATAGAAGTGAACAGAAATCAGCCGTAAGCTGTACTGGTACGTTTATTACATCTCACGAACAGTAACAAGGGTGCCCCCTGTAACGGACGAAATACTGCAGCAAAATTAATGGGGCTCTGCAGTGATGTCTGGGCTTAAATCTATAAACACAGAGGATTCACTAGTCATCTCGAACTGTATGTCGTACTCTTCAGTTCTTCCAGCTTCATATTGGCTACGAATCCATAGGATTCTTCGTATTGCTATTGGGCAATATAATATTACAGTACGTGTTTCTGCCATTTACAACAATAACTAGTAAATAATAAAAATAACCAGTAAATTTACATAATTAATTGCATAATTCTGTAGGCTTTGAAGAACTCTGAATGAGGTGACTGCGTGTGAGATAGCTCTCAAAGTTTTCATATATTTTTAGGTTTCAGATATATATTTTAACGGTTTTTGTGATAATATTTACTATATAAGTGACTTATTAGTGGTTTCTTCATTCACCTCTGCCTTTCTTGCGTCGTGAGCTGATATTTGGAGTGTTTCGTATCGAGCAACTTAACCTCTTACCCGTGTTTACATTCCGCGCTGAACAGCTGCAGCTGTAGCGGCGCATCGAAAGCTAAGTACTAATTAATTGTTTGTGTATAGTAGTTTATTTAGGAACTTTAGTAGTCTTCAACCGGTGTTCTTGGTGTTTCCTGGTGAAATAATTTCAGAAGAAATTTTTGCGAACTGCTTTCAGTTTCGTTACTGTGTCATTAGACGTTTGATTTTCTTTCTGTGTTAGTATTTTGTTATATTACCTTTTGTTGTTGATTAATACTGTCTATAATAGTAGTTACTTCCCTTGAAGAGCAAGTTTGTGATTATTGTAGTCAGTTTTTAACATCTTCTTATTGTAGTATCGGAACTTAGATAAAGTTGTTTTCTTGTTTCAATAACTTTAAAATTTTACCATGAGTGAGAAGTGTGGGCTTTCCCGTAGGTTCGTGAGTAGTGGATTGCGGTGAGAGACTTGTTCGAAGTATTTTCACTGGGGGGAATGCAGTGGGGAAGCCAGTGGGCATTCTGGTGAGATCTCTCCTGGTTCAAAATGGTTCAAATGGCTCTGAGCACTATGGGACTCAACTGCTGTGGTCATCAGTCCCCTAGAACTTAGAACTACTTAAACCTAACTAACCTATCACACACATCCATGCCCGAGGCAGGATTCGAACCTGCGACCGTAGCAGTCGCACGGTTACGGACTGCGCGCCCAGAACCGCGAGACCACCGCGGCCGGCGATCTCTCCTGGAACTGCAGGTCATGTAGCAAGAGTAAGTTGAGAGAGGAGCAGGAGCGTAAGATCTGTGCCCTTCAGGTGCAGTTGAAAAACGCACAGGAGAAGCTGGATAGGATGAGGAGGTAGAAGGGGGTTGGGTAATGGGAGCTGGCTGTTGGCAAGAGATCTGCTAGGAGAAGGAGATTTTCAGATAGTTTTACTATTGGTGTTTGTAATAGATATGACCAACTGTCAGAGTCTAGTGGAGAGGAATCTCTAGTAGCTGTAGATGTAGGAAGTATGCAGCAGACCTCAGCAGTTACGGTAGCTAGGGCAGTTGAAAGAAGAAGGTAGTTCTCATGGTAGAGGTGTAGGCCAGCAGTTTCAGGAAGTGTTGGGGAGTGAATACCAGGTCACCAGCATTGTGAAGCCTAATGCAGGATTGGCTCAGGTGACTGTTAACATAGGGGGGTTATGTAGGGATTTTACTAAAGAGGTTCAGGTAGTGATTGTGGGTGGGGCAGGTAATAGTATTGACAGGGATGGGGAGTATGGCATAGATGGTGACCTGAAAAGATAGCCACTCAGACTGGCAACACGAATGTGCATTTCGTGGAACTGTTTCAGCGTCACGATCGGCCTCATCTTAATACAGCCGTCAGGCGTAATAACATGAGACTTGGGGGTGCGCTGATGACAGAAGGCATGAGTCACATTTCAGTGGTGTCCGTGGAGTCTATCAGCAGGACGGGTTTCACTAGACATGGCCTGCACCTCAACTGGTATGGAAAGGGGAGGTTGGCAAAGCTTATAGGTGACAGCATAGGTGGGGGTGGTGGGATCACTCATGGGAAAATTCCGGTAGTTGTGGGTGTTAGGGCTGTACCTTTTTTAGATTGAAGTCAGCTGATAGGTATTCCTGCTTAAGGGAAGTCTCTCTAACAATGAAACCACTTTGGACTAAGCTTAGGTATCCGATTAATGATGGAATTAGTATATTTCATCAAAATATACAAGGTATTAGAGATAAAGTTAGTGAACTGCTTATAGATGTTGACCCTGAAATTATTGGTATATCTGAACACTTCTTAACTAAGGAGATAATTCAGAGGCTTACTTTATCAGGATACAGGTCGGCTGGCAGCTTTTCTAGGAGCTCTTTGCGGTGTGGGGGAGTAGCCATGTTTGTGAAAAACGGTATCCCATTTGAGTCAATTGATGTTTCGAAGTACTGCACTGAAAAGGTGTTTGAATGTTGTGCGGGTGTGGTTAAATTTAGTGGAGCTGAACTTCTTACTGTTGTTATTTATAGATCCCTAGACTCCGATTTCACAACATTTTTGCTAAAGCTAGAGGAGGTTCTTGGTTCACTTTATAGGAAATACAAAAAGTTAGTTATATGTGGTGATGACTTCAATATTAATTGTATAAGTGACTGTGCAAGGAAAAGGATGCTGGTAGATCTCCTTAATTCATATAATCTTATGCAAACCCTATTCTTTCCAACGAGAGTGCAAGGGAACAGTAGAACAACCATAGACAATATTTTTGTTCATTCCTCATTACTAGAAGGGCACTCTGTTAGCAAAAAGGTGAATGGCCTTTCAGATCATGATGCACAAATTTTAACTCTAAAAGATTTTTGTGTTGCAACACATGTTGAATATAGTTATCAACGTTTTAGGAAAGCTGATCCAGTTGCTGTAGAGACCTTTGTAAACCTTATCAAGGAACTAGAGTGGCAAGATGTGTATAGTTCTGATATAGTAGACGATAAATATAATGCTTTCCTCAAGATTTTTCTCGTGCTCTTTGAAAGTTGCTTTCCGTTAGAACGTTCAAATTAGGGTACTAGCACAAAGAGGCAGCCTGGGTGGCTGACTAAAGGGATAAGAATATCTAGTAGAACAAAGTGGCAATTATATCAAATCGTTAGAAACAGTCTCAATCTAAATGCAGCAGCCCATTACAAACAGTATTGTAAGGTGCTTAAAAAAGTTATTTGGAAGGCAAAAAGTATGTGGTATGCAGATAGAATAGCTAAGTCTCAGGATAAAATTAAAACCATATGGTCAGTCGTAAAGGAAGTCTGCAGAGACAGGTCGAGGATATAGAATCAGTGCGTAGTGGGAATGTCCGTGTTACTGATAAGTCGCATATATGTACAGTATTTAATAATCACTTTCTGAATATAGCAGGTGAACTAAATAGAAACCTAGTCCCAACAGGGAATCATATAGCGCTCGTAGAAAAAAGTGTTCCGAGACGGTTACCTGAAATGCTCCTCCATGATACTGACAAGAGGGAGATTGAGTTAATAATTAAATCACTAAAGACCAAGAACTCTCATGGATATGACGGGGTATCTAGCAGAATAGTGAAGTAATGTTCTATGTATGTTAGCCCAGTACTTAGCCATATCTGTAACTTTTCCTTTAGGAGTGGTCGGTTTCCTGACCGATTAAAGTACTCGGTAGTGAAGCCACTTTATAAAAAGGGAGACAGGGATAATGTTGACAATTATAGACCTATTTCTATGCCATCGGTGTTTGCTAAAGTTATGGAAAGGGTTGTGTATACAAGGTTACTGGAGCATTTAAATTCACATAATTTGCTGTCAAAAGTACAGTTTGGTTTTAGAAATGGCTTAACAACTGAAAATGCTATATTCTCTTTTCTCTGTGAGATTTAGGACGGATTAAATAAAAGGTTGCGAACGTTAGGTGTTTTATTTGATTTAACGAAGGCTTTTGACTGTTTTGACCACAAAATATTACTGAAGAAGTTGGACCATTATGGAGTAAGGGGAGTAGCTTACAATTGGCTCGCCTCTTACTTTAGGAACAGAAAGCAGAAGGTAATTCTCCGCAATATTGAGAGTGGTAGTGATGTTCAATCCCAATATGGCACTGTTAAGTGGGGCGTTCCCCAAGGATCGGTGCTGGGGCCACTGCTGTTTCTTATTTATATAAATGATATGTCTTCTAGTATTACAGGTGATTCAAAAATATTTCTGTTTGCTAATGACACCAGCTTGATAGTGAAGGATCTTGTGTGTAATATTGAAACATTATCAAATAATGTAGTTCATGAAATACGTTCGTGGCTTGTGGAAAATAATTTGATGCTAAATCACAGTAAGACCCAGTTTTTACAGTTTCCATCTCACAATTCAACAAGAACCGATATTTTGATCAGACAGAACGGGCATATTATAAGCGAGACGGAACAGTTCAAGTTCCTAGCCGTTCGGATAGATAGTAAGCTGTTGTGGAAAGCCCATGTTCAGGACCTTGGTTCAAAATGGTTCAAATGGCTCTGAGCACTATGGGACTCAACTGCTGTGGTCATAAGTCCCCTAGAACTTAGAACTACTTAAACCTAACTAACCTAAGGACAGCACACAACACCCAGCCATCACGAGGCAGAGAAAATCCCTGACCCCGCCGGGAATCGAACCCGGGAACCCGGGCGTGGGAAGCGAGAACGCTACCGCACGACCACGAGATGCGGGCGTTCAGGACCTTGTTCTGAAACTAAATGCTGCTTTATTTACCATTAGAACAGTATCTGAAATAAGTGACATTTCAACACTAAAAATAGTCTACTTCGCATATTTTCATACGCTTATGTCATATGGTATTATTTTTTGGGGTAATTCTTTGATTCAAAAAGGGTATTTTTGGCTCCAAAACGGGCTGTTCGAGCTATGTGTGGTGTAAGTTCGAAAACCTCTTGTCGGCCCCTATTCAATAGTCTGGGAATTTCGACATTGCCCTCACAGTATATATTTTCTTTAATGTCGTTTGTTGTTAGCAATATTAGCTTATTCCCAAGAGTTAGCAGCTTTCACTCAGTTAATACTAGGCAGAAATCAAATCTCCATGTGGAATGCACTTCCTTGACTCTTGTGCAGAAAGGAGTGCAGTATTCTGCTGCATCCATTTTCAGTAAGCTACCACAAGAACTCAAAAATCTTAGCAGTAGCCCAAACACTTTTAAGTCTAAACTGAAAAGTTTCCTCGTTGCTCATTCCTTCTATTCTGTCGAGGAGCTCCTGGAAGAGCCAAAAAATTAAGCAAATTCCAGTGTTACATTGTTGATTTTCTTTATTTAAACTTACGACTTGTCACCTGAATATGTTTTTGTATTTCATTTTATCTGTTTCTACAATCGTGTTATAATTTCATGTATTGACTCGTTCCATGACCATGGAGACTTCTCCTTAATGTGGTCCCACGGAACAATAAATAAATAAAAAGGCCATCAAAAAGAGTGTATCGAAGGCCGTACAACACAATCAAGCAAAATCGCTGTGAGCAATTAGGCAATCATCCCAGCGATGCACTAGACTGAGATACCTGTCTGGTAAAACATCGTGACCTTCTGCCTGAAGAAATCCATAACTGCCTGCTGCACATCTTGTCCGACAGGAATCGTCGACCCTTCCAGGCCAGGGACCAAAAGCGTGATAACTACTTGGAGAAACGTAAGTACTATAGCGCGGCTTCCGAAGTATCTCCCACTTAGCGTAACCTCTGCATTACATTTGTCGTATCCGGACGTGCAGTATCATGAAGCACAACGGAACATGGCGCACCATTCACAACAGAAAGACATGCTGCCCGATATGCATTCTTCATTCTCCGAAGGATGTCTTCCGGTATTTGTCCTTCGGCAACCAAGAAAAGGACACATCACGTTGGTCCTGTTTGTTGGGCGAATTTAATACTAAAGTTGCCACAGATCACGTCTCCGCGTTTACCCCACGCACGTCGGAAAGACTGGAATGCCACTCTAATCCCTCACTTGCAAGTCGATGCTTGTATACCTACACCTGAGTCGCTCTTCGTTGCATACATACTGAAGCAAAGCCCTCAAATGTAATCATTTTGATCGCCCCTAATTTAAATAAACGCGATATGAATAATTTCTGCATCAAGGAGAATACATGTGAGTGGAAATAACCATATATGTCTCAACAAGTACATAATAACAGAAAAATTACTAGAATTAGACAACAGTACAAGATTTCTATCAGAAATCAATATCTTGTTTTTCAAGAAAAACCTGTGAGCCTCATGGCATAAAATAAAAGCGGTCCACGACACGGTTTTCTTATATTAGGAGCAACTGATCTGTAATCACGCCCTTAAAGCATACCTCCAACGTTTTGTGTACCTATCAAAAGAATTCTGGGTGAAGAGAAGAGTATTAATGGTTGATCGAATAATACTTGGACACCGCTTCCCACAAATTGTTGAGCATTTTCCTGCTGAAATAGGACGTGAGCTTTTACTAGAAGAATAGGTAGGACTTTGACATCCAAAGCCATTTTGACATAGCTGTTACTCGCATGAAACCACAAGTTTACTGTTAACAAGCACTACTTGTCTATTTCCACAACTCGTTACAGAGGCTTAAACTTCCATCGGCAGTTGAATTTATGTGTGTATTAATGTAACACGTTTATGTTGTGTTACGACTTAGGGGTAACCTGTGGCACTGTTAGCACATAAAACAAAACACTATTTCATATCATCGCTTTGTGTACGTCTCTTAGTAAAGATTGAACGTAAATGTACGTATTAATGCAAAATAACTAAAACAGAATACCCACAGGAGTAAAGGCTCCCTTCTCTCTCTTAATAAACTATAAACGTACCTGAACAAAGTTAAAGTCTAGGAACTAATTGCTGCAAAAAATAGCAAAACACAGAAACACAAGTTCAAAGTACAAAGAACATACAGCAACAATAGAAATACGATTTCAAAGTACAAAGAACATTCAGAAAAACAAAAGCTTTGTTTCACAGAAAGTCTTCAAACATTGTGGAAATCTTTGGTTGAGTACATGAATAGGTAAGTTGGAGTAAATGTATCAAGTAATACACTATTTTTTCTGTCCAATGTATGAAGCATAAATTTTTACGTGTTTATGTAAACAGGTGACATGTTGAAAATATTATGTGTAATAATTACGTTGTCAAAGTGGCAAAATTATTCGTAAATAGCAATTTAGCCTGAGATTCAGAGACAGGATGAAAGGAGTGACAGAACGAGAGCAAAGTTTTAGTGATGCCAGAGCTGTGGGTTTGTTATGCTTATATCTGTCACTTGTAAACCATCAGTTTGTGTCCCAAGTCAGGCTGGTCGTATATCTGTTTATATTATTAAGAGGATATCTCACTGCGTATTTTAATTCCTTAACAGTGTGTTACTTCAGCGTTCACTTACTTGTAACAAGTAACAGATGTAGGCCTAACGAACCCACAGCACTGGCGTAACCAAAGCTTTGCTCTCCTTTGTCATTCTATTCATCCTCTATCTCTGGATTCCAACTTAATTGTTATTTATGTACAATTTTGCAACTGTTGGCAATATAATTATTACACTTAAAGTTTTCACCATGGCATCTGGTTGCATAAATACTTCTAAATTTAAGGTAAATAAACTTCATAGAAAAAGCCTGGCGTATCACTTGAAATATTTATCCCAACATATCTACGCAACCAAAGGTCTTCACAGTGCTTTGAGACTTGCAACGGAATCATGATTTTGTTTCGCTATATGTCCTTTGTGCTATGATATAGGGTTTCTGTTTTTGCTGCAGGTTCTTTGCATCAGTTACTTTCTAGAAACCAGCTCTGTTTACGAAGTGTAATAGTTTTTATGTGATTTGTGAAGATGGTATGAGAGTCCTGAGACCACGGTAGGTATTTTGTTTTATTTATCTTTTATTAACATTTACATTTACGCTCAGTAAACACCGCCTCAGAGCCATTTTCTGAAACAGTGTTTTGTTTTCTATACTAACAGTGTGACAGGTTACCCGAAAGTCGCATCACAGCCCACACAAGCCATATTAATACACATAAACCCATCTCATCAAAGAGATTTATACTTCTGAAATGTGTTGTGGATGTAAATAAAGAGTGACTGCTAACCGTAAACTTGCTATTTGATTGGATAGCAATAATGTTTCGTGTAAAGCTTTTACTCTTCGCCGTATCCTTAACATATAATCGCGTACTGAACCCAGTGGTACTTCATATACTTCAGAAATTTTATAGTGAGTGCTGCTACACTCTCCAACACACGCTTCTATTCAGTCGGACCATTCTATCTGGGTGTTGTTAAACCCCAATTTGCTCTTTCTTCAGCAGAAGGAATATCATTACAAAACGTCTGAGTACAGTTCTGTCTTCTCCTAGTCTTTATGTCAATACACAGTTTCCAACGAAATAAGCTTTCGTATGTGTGTACTCTCGTTCTACATGTTTTGTTTAAGATGCAAGCCATATAACATGAAAAGAAAATGAAAGGTGTCTAGCAGTCTCCCGACTGCTATACTGACCCAGTGTCCTGACTGCTCGTCGATTCTCAACTATTAGCATTATTCATGAGAGCTTGCGAGAGGCAGAAGAGAGATGACGTAGCCAGCTAGCAGTGAAGTCGGCTTCTGGAGATACCTAAATTTATAATGTATACGGCTGTGGACACGTAAATATAGAAATCATCGTCGTTTCTTGCCATCTCACCGTCTTCCAGTGGGAATTTTTCTTTGTGTTCATGTTTTACAAATAGTTTTCGACGAATCAGAACAATACAAAAGGAGCGTGTGAAAAATCAAGATCAGTTGGCTAGCAAGAGAAACACATGACAAAATAGTCATCCAATCTATACAAACAGCTCAACTTTGCCTTTTTCTTCAAAAACCCCATTATTTCCCAGTAACATTTCGTACTGCACAACAAATTCTTTTTTGTCTTATACGTATAATTCAGTTACGTGTGATGCGTTAAGCCCACAACTGAATATTTCAAAGGTTCACTGATTTCAAATCGTTGAGAAAAAAATGTTTTCTTGAGTTATTGTAAGATTTGGTAGCCACCGTAAGCTTGATTAAATTTATAAAGGGATTCTGTGAAATTCTTACTTGGTGTTGCGAATCTTCTGAACAGATCGAACAGCATCTTTGCTGGCCGGTGATTGTTATAATTCAGTTTCTCGTTATTTCAAGTAGACGGTTTAAATTTGCATATCTCAGTATTCGAAATTCTCTTCGCCATCTTTAAAAAAATTATTGTTTTTTCCTACTTCACAAATAACACCTTTTTTCCAAAACACAGTCAACGTCATTGACCTCAGAACTTGAATGCATTCGAAATTGTTGAATTTATGGAATGCACTTTAGTAATTGCCGTTTAATCTTTATATCCCTCCCTTACTGAATGTATGTTTTATATACGTTATTATTTATGTTAATTACTTTCCATACTCTGACATTTATGGTATTTAGTTTCCTCATAGCTCCGATAATTCTTGGTTACAGCTTTTGAACACGAATATGAGACAGCAGTTAAAACTACTATGCATGTTAATTCATTGTTTAGTAATTGAATTAGTAACAACTGCTTTGATTGAGAAAGAAGAGCACTGTTATTCTGACCGTGTGTGGAGTAGTTTGGTTTTTGGCCAGACCTTATACTGGCTATTGCTTGCACAGCAACACACGATATAAGTCGGCCTATCGTGGATCCCTGACGCTTGTGATACTCATTGTCAACGGCAGTGACACCCATTGCCGTAGACAGTGTCACGATGTAAAGGTTGTACCACGAGCAACCCGTTTGGACGAAAACGCCGCAGCTAAGTCTACATCTACATGATTATCCACAAATTCACGCTCATGTGCTTGGTAGAGGATGCATGAAACTACTTTTCAATTATTTCTTATCGTCCCAATCTCGAATACCACGAGGAAAAAATGAACACCAAGACGTTTCCCCGCCAGCTAAGACTTCTCTTATTTTTTAAACACTGCAACCAGCCACAAACCATATTTATTACTGATTATATTATATTATACAGTGTAAAGTACGAAAACGGCTCCGTGTGCTCTAACCCAAATGGATAAAATAATTTCCATTACTTTCTTACTGTGAAAGAAAAAAAATTATTTTAAAATTCGCAGCAGAAAGTTAGTGACCGAAACTTTGTGAAGAGAATTCATTGCAATGAAAAACGCCATTGTTATTAGTGATACCCACCCCAACTCATGTCCGTGACACGTTCTCCCCTGTTTCGCGATAACACAAAACGAGCCGCTGTTCTTTTAACTCTTTCGATGCTCCGCGTCAAACCTACCTGGTAAATACACCATATCGCACAGCAGTATTCAAAAAGAGGAGAGATAAGCGTAATACAGGCACGGAGGCAGTATCATTAGTAGATATGTTGCAGCTTCTAAATTTCCGCCAATAAGAAACAATATTTCGTTCGATTCCCACGTGTTTCTCTATGTAACGGTTCCAATTCAGGTTGTTTGTAATTCCTATCCCTAGGTATTTAGTGAAATCAAAAATCTTTCAATTAATGTGGTTTTTCGTGTAGCTGTAATTTAACGGGGTTTTCTTAGTACCTCTAAAGTAAACTACCATGGGCGACGAGGTGTTCAAGTGTGCAGTCGCCGTCTTGTGTCACGGATTGCAACAAAGATCGATGAATCATTGCTCAGCACAACAATCATCGGTCCAGTGGTGGACACAGCTGGTGCGCAGCCATGTCTTCCAGAGACGAATTTTCAGACGCCGTGGAGATACTGATATCCCGTTCTTATGTACCTGCCTCAGCTCACGGCACCTCACAGGGTACAGAGATAAGAGCGAGCGCTGAAAGCAAAGAGAAAGGCCACCTCGGCAGGGTACAGAGATTAGAGCGAACGCTTAAAGCAAAGAGAAAGGTCACCTCGAGCGACGAGTCAGAATGTATATTGATAAACTGTAAACTCTCTTCCTGTTTAGAAATACTACAGTCCATTACATTCGAAGTCAGTTACCCCTTTCCAATCGAGACAACGTACAAACATATCACTCACAGTAATGGATGAATACACGTGTCTGCTACCGGCGAAAGTCTATATAACTAACTACCACAAAAAATTAATAACGGCCCACAACAAGGATTTCCTACAATGAGAGACGCTGTCCATTGAATCCATGCTAATAAAGGGTATTCATGCAAAATTGCTAAATTCAGACCAGGTCCTGTAGATTCACTTCTATTCAACGTGCAGATTCTCCAGTTTACATCCTCTCAATAATATGTAATGAGGAAATGTGGTTCTGCCTTGAGCAAACACAGTTTTTCTCTTTTTACTATACACAGGTAGTAAAACGAGAAAAATTGTGTGTGCTCAAAGAAGAACCACATTTCCTTATTACCCATTAGGAAACAAGTGCGGCCAAGGCAGAAGTTTCGACCACAAAATGATTACCTCTCAGTAATCTTTTGTATCAAATAACATACCCCTTTATATAACTGCTTACATGCTTTTCGCCTTAACTTTCACGTGTCCATTTCCCGCGACGCTATCCCCAGAGGTTAACTCAGCCAACCTTAACTTCTTACTCCGTAGCCACTGCTAACTCCACGTGCTCGTTGCTGCAAGAATTGTCGCCGCGATAAGACAGTGCCCAACCAGTCAGAAATATAGCGCAACTGCAAAACATACCAGAAGCTCAGGCTTACCACTAGCGCATGCCAAGCCAAAGAATACATCTACTTCTACAATTCACGACTGGTTCATTGAATCGCTTTTAATCTATTTTTCTACCGTTCCACTCTCGAAAAGCGCACGGGAAAAGCGAACACTTCATTCTTTCCATGCGAACTCTTATTTCTCTTATTTTATTTTAATGATCATCTCCCCCTATGTAGATTTGGTGTCAACAAAATGACGTTGGATAATAAAATTTCGTGGAAAGACCTTGACGCACTGAGAACGCCTGTGTTTTACTGACTTCAACACGAACTCGCGTATTATTTCCGTGACGCTCTCTGCCCTATTTCGCAATAATACGAAACGAGATGTCCTTCTTTGAACTTTTTCGATGCCCTTCGTCATTCCTATCTGGTATGGGTCCCATACTACACAGCATTACTCTAGCAGAGGACGAATAGGTGTAGTGTAGGCAGTTCTTCAGTAGACCTGCTGCAGCACCTAGCTGTTCTGTCAGTAAAGTGTAGTCTTTGGCTGGCCTTCCCCACAACATTACCAGTGTGATCGTTCTATTTTAAGTTTTTCGTAATTGTAAATCCTAGGCATTTAAGTGAATAGACACCCTGTATATTTGTGTAAAAGCACAGAGTTCTTTCAACACGCTACTGTCGGTATGGCAAAAGTGCACGCTTGACGTTTTTTGTCGCCCAGAAAGCTATGTCCAACCCACCGTGACTGTACCTTATAATGACCAGTAAACGAGATCTTTCTTCACTGCGTCCCAGAGTCCTCTCTTTACCACGTCCCAAATGCAACTCCCACTACCTACCCTAATTCATGTCTCAGCGCAATCGCTACAAATTGTGTGGAACTTCCACTGCTAACCATTACATAGTTGCCCACGTTAACAAGTGGGTGGTGATAAAGGAACGAATATCATTAAGAAGAGGAGGCTTTCACTACGTACTGTGTTGAGTTATAATTAGTTTGTAATGTATCGCTGTTCAGATTGCAAGTAAAGTTGAAGTTCTGCCTTGTCACCATAGGCGGGCCAATTGTGCCCGACCGACCGTCATCTCCGTCATGAAATGCGTGTGGTTAGTACACAGCTCTCCCGGTGGTTGTTGGGTTTCTTGACCTTTGAACCGCTACCAGTAGGTCGAGTAGTTCTTCAGCTGGCCTCCTGAGGCTTAATGAACTCCGTACCAATCTTCTCACCTAGGAAAAATCCAAGTAGTAACAGGAATCGAAACCGATTCTGCCACGTGGCACTCAGCCGTGCTGACCACTTAACTACACAGGCGGACGTTCGCCTTCTAACTGTGAACTAATGTTACCTCTAGGAAAAGGTCTGTCTCTCACTAGAGAGACAGTAGAACCAGCTAGGTATCTGCCTGAGCAGGACTAATCACCACTTTCTGGTGCTTGTCTGCACCAGTCCCTTTGCAAGCATCTAACATCGTGTCATCGCTATGCTTTTCTTCTGAACCTTTTGTGCTAAAATTGCATAGAGACCATTGTCGCCTTTCAGATAAAGTTGCTTATTAGCTTAGGATAATCAAGTACGCCCGTTGCCATTTTCTTCCTATACTTGCTGTGGGCTGAAAATTTTCTCCGGAGAAAAAGACGTCTGATAGCTTCCATATCTGAAGTAGTAGACATGTCGAAGGGAAAAAAGGTCTCATATTAAATATTTAACGTAAAGCCATTGCGAGTTAGAAAAATTGTATAAGCATATAAATATTTTTCGTTCAGAGATTGAAGCATAGGACTTAAATAATACCTATGAGGAATATTTTAATTCTTTAGCCACTTTAACTCGTTACCGCACGAAGATAAACTGACACAGTACTTTCATCTTAGGCTGCTCGTTTATGTTTTAGTGTAAGTGGGAGATAACAGTGGAAGACGGTCAATTCTGTAGTTAATTTTCCATCACATTCTAAAAACTTCGCGTTCACATTCCACCTTCCCGTAACAAAACGCTATTAAGTAAATGGTAATACTGTCGCAGAAGAAGCTGGGTTGTACCGTCACAGTGCTGTAGTGGTTTTGATACTAGACTGTTACATGGAGAGTCGTGATTTCTAAACTCACATGAACCGTAGAGTTTTAATTTCTATATTCGGTTCGAGTACATTCTAGAAGTTTCCACAAATGTCAAGAATCATTGTACTGGAATGTTCTGTAACTGTATATATACCATATGTGTTCTGGCTGGAGGCAGTTCGCTCCGCGCTCTTGTATGTGAAAGTGCTGAATAAACCTTCGTTAAGTGAAGTTAGTGTTCGTCATTCATCTAATTACACCTTCTTCTACGTGAAAATATTGTTTTGGCTCGTCAGTGTCTGTGTAATTGCAAGTTAATCGGCGAGTGGTGTATAGAACAACCAAACGCATGCACGTAAACTTGAAGACATAATGCAATCTGACACTTCTCAGCCAATGCAGCTGTTAGAGAATAGATTACAAAGTTCTTGTCAACGTTGTGATATATAATTATGCTGGGCTAACGGAGGAAGTATGACACAGTCCTTCACCTGATTCTTCAATTTCACGATCAGTAAGACCAAGGCAGTCTACTACTGAAAACAGCTTTCCTTTAATCTAGGTTAATCCTTTCGTCAGTAGAGTATATGTTAGAAAAGATATACACATATCGATCAAGTCAATTACTACTGAAATTTTGTCAATTTTCAATAATTCCATGATTTGTCTTAAATTTTCGCCAGTTTTTACAAACTGTTTCAGACTTTCACAGTCCCTTAGAAATAAATGGCCATATTGGATGGAGAGACAGAGTACACAGCGTTTTCTCACAGGCTGGAGTGCCTACGAAAGTGGGTGAACTGAAGTATAATATCCTGCCTCGGGCATGGATGTGTGTTATGTTCTTAGGTCAGTTCGGTTTAAGTAGTTCTACGTTCTGGGGGACTGATGACTCCTATAGTGCTCAGAGCCAATTTGAACCATTTGAAGTATAATGGTTGGCGTTCGCACTTCGTCTTTACGCTACCACATCATCACTGCGCATCATCTTACATGCGATTAGCAAGAGAAGTTTATAAGAATAAGATGACTTTTCGTCACAGTCCCTCGTACTTTACTTCTTTTTATCTTATTTGAAACCTCATATCTGCTACAGCGCTGTTACCCATAAAACAGGAGCATGAATGATTCAAAAAACTGAAAAAAGGTGATTTCTACTCTTTATTATAAAACTGACTGTCCATATTCATGTATATGATAATACATTGAAGCTGTATTTCATAAAGCATAAGTCAAGATATATTCTTATATAGTATCGATAATTCAAATACATCCTAATTTAATTCTACCATTTTTCGAAAAATGCTACTAATATTCGGACCAGGTCTATTTACATATTACGATTATATGCTTTCTAAAATTTTACGATTATATTTCTACATATATTCAAACATTTCTCGAGGTATGTCTCAAACAGCAAGTTATAACTAACCCCATAAACCTTATAACGGTGTTCTACTGAATACAAATTTCTGAACTCATAAACAGATACGTAGACGTTAAAAATGAAAACAAATTTTTCTCGAACAACCGCAACATGTGAAAGTACGTTTTAACATTCATAATTATAGCCAAGACTCTTTTCATCTTCGTTGGTCCGTCGTTAACTAGTTCTGTATTAACTACTCTGTTGTTGGTTACGTCTGTCGGTGCTGTGTTAAGAAAGGCGTAACGAAAACAAATGTGTAAAAGCGAATGTATAGCTCAGTTGCTGATCCTCTGCAGTACATAGACGGCTTTTGTGTAGTGGGTGTCAGCTCACAGCAAACATTCGTCTTCCCACAGTTCATAATTGATAATCATATTTGCATTATCCCGGAGCTTATCAATGAATTCAAGGAATGGAACACGTGTTTTGGCCCTCGCTGCGTCCTTCCCCGTTTAGCGCTAAGACGCTCAGGCTGCCGTACTGTGTGCTCAGTACGGCACACGTCTCCAGTATTTCCATCGTACATCAGATACCGCCAGTAGCTTCTTAGGCAGAATGTCTCAGAAAGTATCAGAAGGTAATCCCCGAATGTATCACAATCAATCAGAATGTGTTCCTGTTCCCCGCGATCGAGCTTATAAAAGTTTTATAACTACCACTCTCTTCTCCCTCAGACTGTCGAATCGGCAATATTCTTGAGATTGGAGCGGTGAGTTTGTTTCCACTTCCAATCGAGAGTGTTGTATTAAAGTTTTTGCTGTGTTTCTTCCCTCTCCATGTTTCTTGGCGCTTCCTCTTTCCTCATCATGCATCCAACGTAATAGAAGGTTTTCGGAAAGTCCATAAATCGTTTCGCTCCACGAAGGCGTCCCTGACGCCACTGTTTGTCATTCAGTCTTTTAGGTAACTTAATATGTTGCCTGACGGTCGTGTTTCCCCATCTGTTCTATACTTTGACCGGAATTTTGAATTCTTTGGAAACTTCTGATGCCTCTGTGGCTCTTTGCAAACTATTTCTCAAACATCCTTTTCAATGAATGGGTTGACCATCAGCCCAAGTCACCCGCTAAATAGGTGAGACCTTATAGTGTATGGATAACGCGAATGAGAAGTGTGACGTTATGTATAGGGTGAACTTGAAATCAACTAACGAAATTTCGAAGGTTGTTCGGGGATTTTTTTCTCAGTATTTTGGTATGAGGGACTCATGCGCTTCGGTCGCTTGTTCGAGAGTAATAATTTAATTGATTTATTCGGTTTGTTATCCCACTTAAACTTCTTTTTGTTAAAATACCTTCAAAACGGTGAAAAAGCCAAGGATATGTAATCACGGAATCACAGAAACGTATTACACAAAACGAAATCTATTTACACATTCAAAAGTCACGTGGTTGCCTTTGCTGTGGAAACAGTTCAACACAGCGCCATTGAGCTTGTCTTCCATCGCATTCAGCGAACCTATGCCACAGACGAAAAGGGAGTACTCGTATTAACCCACAGAAAACATCAACATGATATTGTTCTGTTTGTGACAGTTGCATAATAGATACAAACACCAGACTGCTGCGCCATATCTTTCTCAGCTAATTATTGATACAAACAGCAGAGTGCACTGCCATTAAATCAGACATTTCTGTCATTGTTCAGTGTTGATTGTAACCTCTTGTGAAGATATTTTCTAACTTAGAAAGAGCTTTTTCCTTAAAAACGTGTTACAAAGGTGGTTACAATTTAATAGAAAATGAGTAGCATAATAACGTCAACACTGTACCGCCTGCAAGGAAGGATTTCTCAGTTTACGGAAACTATTTGGGAAAAGTGGGTGTGTAGCAGATTTCTGCTGGTCACATAGGCCCTCAGTAAATGTTTAAATTAATCTTAAGGTTTTACGAGCGTCTATCCAGACCCCGAAAATGTCTATTCGTAGGCTATGTCTCGACTGTGCGGCTGGTCCCCTCGGGCATGGATGTGTGTGTTTGTCCTTAGGATAATTTAGGTTAAGTAGTGTGTAAGCTTAGGGACTGATGACTTTAGCAGTTAACTCCCATAAAATTTCACACACATTTGAACACATTTTTGAGCTATGTCTCGAATATAATATTTCTAGAACTATTTTGCGCAGAATTTTACATAAGGCCAGATTCAGACGTTACATACCTCGTCTTATTGGCTATTGGAAGACGATACCGGCTGCGGCATCAGTTTCGTGAGACAACGTTGAATGAATTAAGAGAATGTTATAATGAATTGGTTTCCAAGATAGTGTGTAGTAAGATGGCAATTTTCAAATTTCAGGCCATGTCATCAGACACAACTGTACCTTTCGGTACACAGAGAGCCATAGAAAGGTTTTTGGGAGATTACGATGGGTAGTAACTTTTGTCCCACTCTTATATCGACCAAGTCATCGTCAGGACACCTATCCATACTGGTGAGTACCATTGTTGACGTACAGCAACCGCAGAATGGTTTTTGAGAGATAAAGTTGGGTAGTAACAATTGTCCACCCTTATATCGACGAGCTCGTCATCAGTAAAGCTATCCATTCTGACGTACACCACTGTTAACGTACAGCTGACGCTATCGGGAAAAAATCTGAAAAGGAGCCCAGCAGCACTTAATTCAAGCTTGAGGGCGATGATTAAAGCGATAATTAGAGTTCTTAACAGTAAAACCGGGAGTGAATGGACTCATTTTCATAAAAGACACACACAACATACTGTCTGTGTTTGCACTGTTCTACACAAATTTTCAGTGCAGTACAGATACAAATATGACTTTGTGGAAAAAAATCAAACTAAATACAGCTATCTGTAACGAGCTATAGAAAACCACAGGTCCGTTATACTAAAGTATTCAGAAAATATCCCTGTACAACATCCGAAATTTGGTCGCTGGCGTTTGGGTGCACGCTATATCGTTGTTATTCCCAATACATGAAGCACAAGACTTTCAACCAACAGATATTTAGTGACTAGTAATCGCGGTCCAGTCCGATGCGTGTTATAACTTCAATATTACATCAAAAGGCAATCATTTGCGAAAACTGGGATTAAATCGGAAAGAACAGACTCCACGTATTCTTATAACTGATACGCGTAGATGGGCAGTGGATCCAACTTCTTCAGTGCGGATGCATAAGTACGTCCGACTATTTGAGGAAATTTTAGAGTAGCGAGCATGGAGGAAATGTCCCAATTCATCTGCCATCACTGATTCCTTATCTTTCTGCCCCCTTATCCTTTAATTTAATCATGGAACTGGGATTATATTTCATTATACAAGGGTGCACTGTAGAAATCTGATATTCCTTCTTTGGCAGTTATCAACGTTACCACATATATACCATTACTTAAAACGCGTGAGTTATTATCTTGTTATCTGAGTTGGCACATCAACCTCAATGCAGTAAAGTCTGTTCTCAATTAGAGTACCTTACATTCATACTGCTCAACAACTTATTGTTTTACAACAAATTGAATAGTGTCACTTGTTAGAACTTTGAGTGTGCGTACAGAAAATGGCTCTTGATTGTGGAACATAAAAAAAATCGGAAGCTTGAAGTTGTAAGTGAATGAACCGCTATCTTGTTTGTTGTAGACACCTGTAAAATCATATTAACAGAATCTTCCGTCGCTCCTTGGTAGAACAACATTATAATAAATGAAAAGAACCAGTTTGCTTTTGTTCTACAACATTACTTTTATTGCTAACCGGTTTTCGGCTTACAAGGCCATCTTCAGACATTTACTAAGGGTGATAATACTCAGTAAATGTCTGAAGATGGCCTTGTAAGCCGAAAACCGGTTAACAATAAAAGTAATATTGTAGAACAAAAGCTAACTGGCGCTTTTCATTTATTATACCTGTAAAATCTTTGAAGAATGCCGGGAATGTGAAATTACAGCTTGATTCTCCTCCTAAATAATATTAAATGCGTTTCTAACACTTCTCAACAAATGTGCAGCAATTCCAGCACATTTACTAGACGTCAAAACACACTTCCCCTGCTGCACAACACTTTTTAACAGTTGTCAGTCATGTAACTGATTCTTCAGTCGCTTCTTGCTAGAACAGAGTCATCATTATGAATGAAACGTACAATATAGTGAATGTTCCACAACTTTATTTTGTCATACCTTCTGTATAGTTTTGAAGACTTTTTGCCATGAGAACAAGATTAATGATTATTTGGAGTGACAATAACGTAAATATTGAGAACGAGTCTTATAATTTCACGCGGGAAAGAGCAGACATAGTATTTTATGATGTTGAGCCTGTAAGGTCGCGTGGTCTCCTGACCTTCATTTCTTACATATTCCGTCCTCACAATCGTATTCTGCATATCAAGACGCTTCATTCGAACCCAAACTCGATAAGGTAGAGTCAATTTTGTATGAACTCATGTAAGTGATATGCAAATATAATAAGTAAATCGTAAGTGTGCAGTGGGGTTGAAAAAGTCAAGGCTGGCGTACACAACATGACGGCCACATGAATTTTCGTGCTAAAGGGGAAACCAGCCAGCTGAGAAGACCGTCCCTTCAGAGGGCTGGGTCAACAACATACCTACTTCGGCCGAAGCGGCCGCCCAGAGAGAAGACAGCTTTTGCCAGAGCGAACAGATAACGACCCCTATGTTCGACTTAGAAGCAAATTCCGCTACATTGTGTGGGAGCGCCCAGAAGACGATTTTTTCACGGACAGACTGCGTAGTTTCGGAGTTCCCACAGGACAGTATACGGGCCGGCCGGAGTGGCCGTGCGGTTCTAGGCGCTTCAGTCTGGAACCGAGCGACCGCTACGGTCGCAGGTTCGAATCCTGCCTCGGGCATGGATGTGTGTGATGTCCTTAGGTTAGTTCGGTTTAATTAGTTCTAATTTCTAGGCGACTGATGACCTCAGAAGTTAAGTCGCATAGTGCTCAGAGCCATTTTGACAGTATAGGCCTAATGGAGATGCTACAGGTTTCCACATTGGTCGACTTGAAGAAAACGTCAATCTCCTGTTTAAAAGAGCAATGCTGATTGGCGTAATATTTCTGACGCAAAGAGTCAGAGGAGTGAGGGAAGGCAGCGAATGATATACCCTTGCAACTTTTCCAGAAAAAGGGGCCGTTCCGTTGTCGCTCTTGGAGCGGGAACACGTAACGAGAGCGAGTGCACTCGTACATGTACACAAAGAGCTAGAAACAAAGTCTCTCCTCAGTACTTCACTGGGAGAGCACCTCTGTCGTTAGCAAAGTGGAGTGACATTCTATATTGAGTCATTCGCGATTATGCGTTGTTCACTGTGTTGGGCATCACTCATTGTGCGGTGTGAACACGGACAGAGTACTAGTTAAATGCCTGCGGGGGAGTATTGAGTGGCATCGCTGTGGACTGTTTATCTGACCGGTGTACCATGCCAATAGTTAGACTAGAGGCAGATAGGAGTCCTTGACTTCATCAACGCGTATGGAGAGTTTGATTGGCATAGGTCAATCCAGATAGAAAGAGATAGTTGTGTTATTTGTCAGCAGCGAGCGACACAGGCAGCAGTTGTCACTACACTACAGCGTATGCGAGCCCCATCTGTCCTCCCTAACAGTAAACTCTACTACATTTCTCAAGTGACAGCCTTGAGTGTATCTAGAAAATTTATTCAAGTTGTGTAGGCGCGGCTCTCAGCCATTCTGCCGAGTAAATAACAGTCTTAAAGAAAAGGGAGAAAAGAACCTTTCTACACTTTGTAAAATAATAGCATCCCTATCCATAAGAGGCAATCCACTGTTCCGAAAAGAACCCAGAAATTTATTATTTTTTTATATAAGGAAGAGTTTCACTTGTTTTCTCAGAATTTTTTGTAATAAATAATATTTTTCGTTCGTTTAATGTTTTTCTTACACTAACTAGCAGTACTCCCGTACCCAAGTATCCCACTAGTTACGTAAGTATATATAGAATATTTTTGTGTCTTTTCCTTACAGCGGACGACTCCAGAAGATATTTGTTGCTGAATGTTTTTCAAGCAGTTTTTGTTGGTACAGTAGGAGCGTCTGTCTTACTTCTGTGGTAGTGTGAGGTGGAAATTGTTTCTTGCAGGAGCCAAAGGGTACTTGTTGGATCAATTTATTGCGCAATTTGACAAAATAAAACCCGCACACTCACAAGCCAACGACGTTCATGTATAGGCGCATTTTATATTCGCCAATGGACATACTGAACCCCGCATTCCATCTGAAAAAAATATGCAGTAGTTTGTTCACGTGAAATGCAGACACGGGATTATTCGCAGCAAAAGCAAGAGGTGGCACATTTCACACGTCGCTTTGGCTTCGCGAGCGTTGAGACGATTAAAAGATGATCCTGAAAAAGGTGTGCAAAGAGCTGGAGCAGCTGAAGGCATAAACCACGCTTATTCTAGGTAAATTCTACACCAGCAGTTAGTCTTCCAGTATCGAATCCTACGTGAAAAATTCCTCATGTAACAAGAGCACCAAGCAAATTTACAGCTCTGCCAATACATTCCAGGACAGAGTGCTACTGATACGGATTTCACAGCTTTCATATTATTACGGACGACGCGGGATTTGTGAAGAATAGGATAATACATTACTACAATAAAGGCGTGTGGGCAGATTCAAATTCTCGATCGACCGTGGAAGAATGGCATCACTTTAAATTTTGATATCAATGCGTAGGAAGGAATTGTAAGCTACATAAACTCACCACACAAATTTACGAGTGCTGTTTATCATCAATTTCTGCTCGAAAAGTTAGACTATTTTACCATAGTACAAAGGCAATGCCCTCGCCTCGATCTATGTACGCCGGGGCGTCACTTCATTTTCTTCCCCTCATACGGCGGTATCTAACGCAAACATTTAATGAGCGATGGGTTGGTAGCAAGAACACCCCGTTCACCTGATCTTAATCTCATAGATTTCTGGCTATCACGAAATTTAAAGGCACTGGCAATATCCACACATTGAAGGAGCGTGTGTTCCACACAAGTGACTATATCCGAGGGCTGACAGGTGAATACGAAGTTGTGCTTGATTTGGCGATCGCTGGCTGGAAGACATGCACAGCTACACCCGTGGACATCCGTCACTTTACATATCGACCGATGATGACTTGAACTGCACTACCTCTGGCTACTACAGGCAGATCTGCAGGAGGATGTACATTACTCACGCAGCCCAACACAGTGCACAAAAAATGGTATTTTGATCGCCTTCTCAAAGGTTCTTCTGTAAGTAAAATTATTTTTAGGTTACATATCGCAGCAGTGGCACCTACTCCTTAAGTGGCTGCCTAGTTCAGTCCTAAGGGTGATGTCCTGGTACATATGACAGGCTGAAATCTTTAAGGTTCCCTTCGAAATCAGTGCAACTCCCTGCAATCCGGGTGGTTGCGGTATCGGAAAATTTCTGCCTATCTGCAAGAAAACATTTCTTAAAATGGCGCACAGCATTATGACACATACCACCGACGCTGTAGTCATTTTTCGAATTCTTACAACTAGCCATACCACCAGCTTTATTTCACGCCACTGTTAAGAACATCTTACCTGGAAACATAGCCACCTATTACCAAGACTTTGAGCAACTCCGCAAAGATGAATTTCGTCGATACACGGCTTGCATTGACAACTGACTGCGTCCTGTGAGAGATCATCATAAAGTTTCAATTATCAACTCGAAATGATAAAGTTACATAATGCATTTTTTGTTTGTTTGCAGGTACATATCTGCAGTTTCTTGTAGATAATGAAATCATCGCACCAGTGTAACGTCAGAGTACATACAACCAAAAACAAAAACAAACAAAAAATAAAGTGGACCATCGTGCGATTATTCGTTTTCTGGATTTAGAGGGGAGAAACTCTAGTACATTCCATGCTGAGCTAACTGAAGTGCATGGCAATATTGCCTCGTCATATGACAGAGCGGTGGAGGTGCTTCTATTCCGGTCAAACAAGTCTGGATGACGAAGAAGAACGGAGTTAAGGGACGTGCGTCTGTGAAGGACCGGGAATCGCAAGTGAAGTGCACTGGTGCTGGAAGACCGACATAATGCAATCGAAGCGGAAGCGCTGAAAATCAGTATTGCTTGCGGATCAACTTTCAACATCTTGCACGACATTTTGAACATGGTAAGTGTCGCTGTCCGCTGTATTTTGTCACAAGCCCACCGAACTGAGGCAGTAGTGGGAATGTTGCAGCTTTATGAGGCTATTGCAGGTGACTTCTTCAGCCGCGAGACAAAGAAGTAAAGCAATGAATTGAAACCACCACCGAAAAGAGTGAATACCCAATCACCGGTGAAGGTAATGCTAGCCCGTTGTAAGTTCGGACGGAGTTGTCCTGGCAGATACGATCTCGGTCTTTACACGGCACAGTCAAAAATGCTCCTTCTTCAGGCTACTAAATTTTACGCCTCCCACAGTGACCTTGGCAACCAAGGTTTCCGCCAAGTCATTCAGCGCTGGAAAAGATGTATCAGATTGAACGGTGAATATTTAGAGATGCACCAGCACCATCAAGATGAGTAGCCCTCTTACTCTAACACCACAAACCTATTTGCTCTGCAAGCAGTCAACAGTTTTGGGAAATAGCTTTCGCCGTATTTTATATACTTTTGTTGGCGCCTCTTGGTACGATGTAATGCCATGCACCGTACTTAACACAGGAGAGATTTTACGATATTATCCTAATCGCAGAGTCCACTTTGAGACAATTATCAGTCCTTTATCACTAACGAGCACCGTTTCGACTGTCGGTGCAATGTCGCCTCCAGGACCTTGACACGCAAAAGAGTGCCGTACTTCATACAGGCGGCGTCTCATAAAAATGGTTCAAATGGCTCTGAGCACTATGGGACTTAACTTCTGAGGTCATCAGTCGCCTAGAACTTAGAACTACTTAAACCTAACTAACCTGGGCAAATGACATCCCACAAAAAGCACAATCACAGGTTTAAAATGACAGCGTAGCAGCCTCTGCCGAAGAAAAGCCCACGACCGACAAGCTGTCTTCTGCGCTGGGGACACAACTTTAGAATACAACAGGTTGGTGCAATGAACGGTCAGAGACTCTTATTCAGTCTCTCTTATTCAGACTCTCCAGCTTCCAGATCTGACTTCCAAAGGGACACATAATTTATACTGTACTCATGTTAGTAGACGTGCTGAGTGCAGCAAAGCAGAAAGTGCGAAAGTTTCCTCAGACAATATCTTCAGTAATGAGAGAACTGGTAAGAAGCACATATCCATACTCGTTTCCCCATGCTGCTGCTGCCAACATGTAGAATGTAAGGCTTCGCGCATGCTGCACATCAGAACGTTCTTCTCTCTCTGTCAAGTCTGCATGCATGCTGCATACAAACGTACAAATATGTTTCAATTAGCTGGCACTACAATTCATATTAAAATTGTTGGCCGTAAAGGAATCGCATGTGGCAGCTATTGGCAGAACAGTCAATACTGAGAAAAACAGAGGCTAAAATTGTCACGAAGCAGTGCAATGACAATTTACATAATTTAGGGCATTACTACTGTTCCCGACCAAAAAGTAGGCTAATAGGCCTAGTATTTAAAATTACGTAATGTATAGTGCATAAAATTAGTTATCTAAAAATCGTGCAAAATGTGGTGTATTAACGAAAACCTGCCAAAAATATTGTTGTTTAAACCTGCACACAGCGTTAAAAATAATGAAACAATTGCGCAAAATTTGAAAATTTTGAAAATAACGGAAATATAAAATGTAACGGAAATCAGAAAATGATCATTTCCCGGACTCACACCCAAAAGGTTGCAATAATGTGAGTGCCAATGTGATGTGAAGCACTATGAAAATCCTCCAGAACACGAATACAGCGAAAACGTACGAAAATAGCAAAAATTCTTAAAAATAATGGTTTCTGGTATAAAAACATATAGTATGACCCTTCGGGTAGAATCGAGTACACTGTGATCTCTTGTCCTCTTGTCTTAAGCTACCAGACGTTTAATATTTCCGCCATGTTCGATTTTTCCACCTATTTTATGTACGTCATGAGCGCTCATTAGGCCTTCTTCTACTTTTTCCCCATCAGAATTATGGAAGGACTGGTGTGAATTTAAGGGGAAAAGGTAGCAAAGCGTTGACTGCTTTCAGACATCCACTGAAAATAACTCTTAAACGTATGATGCAGATTTGGTTTAATTAGTGGACATGTGTTTCACTGAATGTATGGAAAAAGAGGATAATTGCTGTGAAAGCTTGGAAGAAATGGAAAGAAATCAGATGCTTGGATTGTGTGGTTTGATTACATGTGCAGCGATCAATCACAAGAAACCGTCACAAATGTAAACTATCTAGAGGTACACTACCAAACTTGTTTAGTATGAGACACACAAATAAAACTGTTTCTCAGAGTGATCAGCGCCAGACTAAGATTGATGTGAAGAAACCTGAGCAAATGTAAGTCTTCCACGAAGGAGCTAGCTTCCTTCAACTGATTCTTAAGTATCGTTTATCCGGACATCAGTTTTGGGCTCATATTACATAACATGAATTTAGGTGCTAAGGGGTGTCATAGATGTGATTCCTCGTCCGAGTTTTATTCCCTTAGAGATGCTCACGAATATCCAGTGCCTCACGTTACAATATGCACGTTGTCAACCCACGAAGTGGATGACTGTCGCAATTCTGAGACAGTGCTTTTCAGAAAAAATCATACAAAGGTTCAACGAGACGGTGTACCTTGATACTTTATACCGATGTGAAGAATGCTGACGTAGACCTTATAATCTGACATTATTTTTAAATATTTTACTAATGTTGACAATTTCTGTGTAATTGATATATCAGTAATTTTTGCCAATTTGCAATACAGATTATTTTTTGGAAGTACTGTGTAACATAAACACTTATTGCCTACAGAGTGTCTAGTATTTACTGTTAGTTGCACCTTAACAGCTTAAAAATGACTTAAGAACCGAATCAGCAGGTGTGGAGACTGTAATAAATAGTACAGAACATGGTGAAAACATTTTCGTTAAAAAGAATTCGACCACAACATAAACCCAAGACAAATACGACTGCATAAATTAAAATGAATGCAAACTGGACAGCAGGAAGTGAGAGTGGACTCGCCTTCTCTTGGCATATGATATGTCTTCTGTTAAACTCCGTGAGGTGGACTCGGACTCTGGGTATGAATCCATATTTAAATGGAGATGGTACAAATACCTGGCGGTGGGTGAATTATCAGTGTTTATTTCCTCAAATGCAGTTTTTTATATACATAAACCCGTGGATGCCTTGGGGCACGGCCTCGCATGTTGGACTGCGGCGTGGGATTGAAAAGGTAGCGTGCGGTGGGCAGCTGGAGTGGAAGCGGCTGGTATGAATTTCTCATGGCGCAGGGACTGGGCCCGGCCGCATCTCCCGGTGGCCCGGTGGTGCGCGGTTTTCCTTACAAACTTGCCAGCCTCCGGGACCACAACAAAATACCGCCCTCATATCCCTACCAACCCCCACTAACAAATTTTCGCAAAGTGCAAAACTGTCGCTCGGCCACATTCGTTCTGTTTACTACTGATACACTAGTGTGCAAAACTTAAGGACGAAAAGAACTTCAGCATAACGTGTCACTCCCAAGTAACGTAGCTCGATGAAACTTGAACCGGATGTAGAACGAACTGCAGCGGTATAGTACAGCGAGTAATTGAAAGAAGTAAGCAATGTGACTATCAGAAATGACACTTTTCTTCAAACAAAGTTGTTAAATTGAACTTAGGGTGATTTATGATAGTCTCCTTGACGTTCAAAATGTGGCTCACTGTTCATAATAGTGCCTGTGATCACAACGGACGGCAGTGCGAGCTGTACAACGTGCTCCCATGTTGGCCACAATGTTGTTCCTGTGCTAATGCGTTCCATGGTTCCAGCAGCTCTTTTCACAACTTCTGGATGGTTGTTAGTACATATGGCCACACTGCAATACATCTCCCCAACTCGTCCCACACGTTCCAGATGGCACTGAAGTCTGGTGAACGGGCAGGTCAGTCCATTCGTCGAATGTTCTCTCGTTCGAAGAGCTCGTCCACCTATCCTGTTCAATGAGGTCACGATTTGTCATTCATAAAAATGATAAAATGAAATTAGGGCCTAAGACATCCCTGAAAAGACGCACAGGCGGAAGCAGTATACTGTCACAGTAACATTTGATCGGTGAGTTGTCCGCAGCTCGTGGTCGTGCGGTAGCGTTCTCGCTTCCCGCGCCCGGGTTCCCGGGTTCGATTCCCGGCGGGGTCAGGGATTTTCTCTGCCTCGTGATGACTGGGTGTTGTGTGATGTCCTTAGGTTAGTTAGGTTTAAGTAGTTCTAAGTTCTAGGCGACTGATGACCATAGATGTTAAGTCCCATAGTGCTCACAAGGGAACCTCCCCATCGCACCCCCCTCAGATTTAGTTATAAGTTGGCACAGTGGATAGGCCTTGAAAAACTGAACACAGATCAATCGAGAAAACACGAAGAAGTTGTGTGGAACTATGTAAAAAATAAGCAAAATATACAAATTGAGTAGTCCATGTGCAAGATAGGCAACATCATGGACAACATGAGCCCAGGAGCGCCGTGGTCCCGTGGTTAGCGTGAGCAGCTGCGGAGTGAGAGGTCCTTGGTTCAAGTCTACCTTCAACTAAAATGTTTTCTTTCTTTATTTTAGCAAAGTTATGATCTGTCCAATCGTTCATTGGCGTCTCTGTTCACTGTAATAAGTTTAGTGTCTGCGTTTTGCGACCGCACCGCAAAACCGTGTGATTAGTAGACGAAAGGACGTGCCTCTCCAATGGGAACCGAAAACATTTGATCGCAAGGTCATAGGTCAACCGATTCCTCCACAGGAAAACACGTCTGATATATTCCATACGATACTGGTGACACCATGTGCGTCACATGACAGGAATATGTTGTCGACCCACCTAACTTGCACTTGGCGAATGGGTAAAAAGATTCTTCTACCTTGCCCGATTTAGGTTTTCTTGTGGATGTGATAATCACTCCCAAAAAAGTGATGAAAACATAATAGTTTGTCACATAAGCTGCAACAAATGAATGCAACAGTTTCACAGTCGCACAATTTTCCCTGTGCTCTGTCAAAACATATGTTTTGTTTCGATGTTTGTTTAGGTGTAGCGACCCCATACTACGGCGCAGTTACCTCGCATCGGACGGACGGACGGACAGATAATAATTGTCTGAAAATAAAAAAATTAAACCTTTCACTCGAGGGAAGACTTGAACCAAGGACCTCTCGTTCCGCAGCTGCTCACGCTAACCACGGGACCACGGCGCTCCAGACGTAACATTAGCCTTGATGTTACCTATCTTGCTTATGGACTACTCAGTTTGTATATTTTGCTTATTTTTTTCATAGTTACACACAACTTCTTCCTGTTTTCTCGATTGATCTGTGTTGAGTTTTTCAAGGCCTATCGACTATGCCAACTTATAACTAAATCTGAGGGGGGTGTGATGGGGAGGTTCCCTTGTCAGAGCCATTTGATCGGTGAGTTTACTGTGCTCAAAGATTTGGAGGTCAGTACGCCCGTGCGACATTATGCTTCGGCACGCCTTAACACCTAGCCGAGCAAAATGATCATGTTCGAAAATGTAGACCGCTTTCCTGCTGGTTTCCGGCTTTCTTGACCTTGAAACGCTATTACTCGCACGAGTAGCCCCTCTGCTAGTTTCACGAGGCTGAGCGCACCCCGTTCAGTCTTCCCACCAAGGACATATCCCTTGCGGTACCTGGATTTGAGCCTGGGCAGTCAACCACGCTTACCACTCTGCTACGAAGGCGAACATAGCATGAATGTACTGACCTACAAATCCTGAAACTAGGTACACTTAACAGTCAACATTATTGTGATCCTGTACTCTCCTATGTGCTTCTGCTCAGAGATGCATTCGACCCTGACTTCATTCTAATTTAAAACAATGAGCGACAGCGTCGATCAGTGCAGGTGGAGGAGCTCTTGGAACGAGAGGATACTCGAAGAATGGATTGACGTGCCGGTTCCCCCAACTTAAATGATATCTACCATAAGCAGGATGCTTCGGGGGACGTTTTCCAGCATGTCCACATTCATCAACGACCACCCAGCATTTGTCTATTGCACTGGTGGAGGAATGGAACTCCGTACCGCAAGAACTTCTTACCAACAACGGGAGCACGCCACAAGGCACACATTGCCGCCCGTGGTGATCACGTATCCTATTAAGAAGCATGCCCCACCTTACGTGTTGTCCACGGGAAAGTCATATATTGCTGTGACCTCTGTGTAATTATCGTCTTTAAATAAAAGTGTCATTTATATTCGTCTCATTGCGCATTTCTTTCACTTATCTTGGAACCATACTGTAGCATTTCTTTCTATATTCTGTCCCAGTTTCATCGAGTTATGTTAAGTGACAGTGACACATCATGCCAAACTTACTTCGTCCTTAAATTTTACGCACCAGTATACAGTATATACACAAGGCCTCTGACTGAAGCAATAAACATAACAATATATACGAGTGTATGGCTTTAAAATCTTATATATGTATTACATAAAATCGAATGAGATACAACGGAAAGACTTGTATCACAGATTCCAGAATGGTGCAGAATAATTGGGACGCAACTTTAATTACAGACACTGAAGCCATTTAATTGTGAAGATTAGTTTTACCTCGGGAAATTTGCTTACAAACTGGTGATTTGAGAAAAAAAATTCATAATCTACTGTGAGTGAAGCGTTATTGTTCTAGTAAACTGTCAAAGATATACAAGGCTTTCAAACAGTGCTGTGAACACATGTAGCTGTAACTTATTCCAATAAGATATCTTCCGTGTACAGTTAATTACCTAACTTACGCCGGCCGTAGTGGCCGATCGGTTGTAGGCACTACAGTCTGCAACCGCGCGACCGCTACGGTCGCAGGTTCGAATCTTGCCTCGGCCATGGATGTGTGTGATGTCCTTAGATTAGTTAGGTTCAAGTAGTTCTAAGTTCTATGGGACTGATGACGTCAGAAGTTAAGTCCCATAGTGCTCAGAGCCATTTGAAGCGTTTTTGAACCTAACTTACTTACCCTATCATTGCCTAAAATGTTAACCCCAAAGATCGCCTAGCTTCACGATAAAGTGAAGAACGCATATTACACTCAGGAAGATTTTCTGTACTTTTTTAGTGACTTCTACACTGAGGGAACTAAACTTTGATTTCTTTCCAAGTACACTGCTGATCATCAAAAATTCAACACCAGTAAGGACCGGGGATTTAACAGCCATATTAATTTTGGAGATAAAACGTTGCACAAAGATCACATGATGAAAAATACAGCCCAATGTGAAGTGAGGAAGACAATGAAATCGTTACTGAACATTGCCGCCATTGCTGCTATGGCGGCTATACACGCCTCGTAATTGAATCAAAGAGGCTCTGGATGTGTTGCTGGGGTATTGCAGTCCATGGTGCTTCCACATATTGTCGCAGCGGGTGGTGTATCCCGGGTCAGATGTTCAGCAAGCATCGTTCAGACATTTTCGGTAGGCAGAGATAGGGAGAACAGAGAGGCCGAAGCAGCAGAGAGAGGCCAAAGCAGCAGTGCTATCCGATGGGTGACGAACAAGCCTTGAACATTGCTTGCTACATGGGATAGCGCATTATCCTGTTGCAATGTGGCAGTCTGTAAACTCCGACGGTGTGGGAGAACAATAGGCTCCACCACTTCTGAGACGTAACACTGGCTGGTTAACGTAGAAGCAATGCATACTAAATGGTACAGGAGTGGAATCTAATACCACTCCTAACCGTAGTACCGTTTTCAGGAGCAGTGTGACGACACATAAGGCAACAGTTCAACAGTCTCTCACGACGATGTCTCCAGACTGTAACCCCGTCGTTCATCGCACCATTACCGGCGCAAACGTCTGTGGCATTGACTCAGTGGTAAACGCAGCAATGGACGCTCTGCGGAGAGTCCAAGCTGCTGCAGACGACGTCGAATGGTACGCGCGGATACTACTTGCTCGGAAACATACCGAATATGTTGTGATATGGTTCATGATGTGGCAGAGCGATCCATCACTGCCATGCGCAGAGTATGCCTGTCATCACGTGAAGCGGTGCATCGAGGTGGGTGCAATCGGTCCCGTCGGTCCGTCGTTCCCTCCTGCATCCAGCGATTACAGATCCACATCACAGCTGCTCTGTAGAATAATCCGAGATCCCTAAAGACAACTAGTCTTCCTCTGTCGATCTCCGAAACGTGATCCAAAACAGCTCGCTGTATTCTATGAGGCATACTGAAATTACTTACGCAAAACAAACCGCACGAAAGAGCAATACCAGTACCTCCACACGGCCGTCTCTTTCCCCTTTACATGGAGCTTGCAGATGGCGCTACTGGTGCCAATGATGTTCGCCTGTACCGAAATGCAAATCAAGTGCAAAAAACAGCCCGTTGTTTTCGAGCCAGCTTTTATTCTCATAATATTTCAGTATACCCTATCCTTTAATCTATTGTGTGTGTCGACAATCATGTGAATTTATGTTCTGATATATAATAAATTTCATTGTAATATTTAATCCACATATCATTTCGTAGATATAGGCAGAATCCCATTTCCTGTTGTTTATTATGATAAAGTTGTCTTTTTTTGAGTAGATTATGATTTTTATTAAATAATTGTGAGTGTGCACTCCTTATTTTACCAACTAGCAGGGTCCACCAACATTTCCTTCCGTTACCGTTGCGCGCATAATTAATTAGCTGGTAGACAAGGAGGGGGTCGAGTGCATGTCTCGTTCTCATGCAAAATTGGTCTGAATTAAAGAGGTACAAACTCTTCTCCACCCCGACATCTCGCTATCCTACCGCTGTCCGGAGCGTCTCCAGACATGTCTTTGGCCTAAAATCTTATCGATTGAATTGATGAGGCCCTCGTCGAACTGGGACGCAGTGACCAGCAAAGATGTGTCTGGAGACGCCTCGGACATCGGTGGAACACCAACAAGACTGTCGCCCACTGTATGGCTCGAAAACCAAGAGTGGTGGTCTGGGGTGAATTTCTCTTCATAGCAGGTCCCGCGGCCCCCTTACAGCACAGCGGTGCGTCGTCTATATTCCACGTCCCGTTTTGTTGCCCTTCATGGTAAGTCATCCTGGCTTTAAATTTTAGCAAGATAATGCCCGCCCGCTCACGGCGATAGTTTCTACTGCTTGTCTTCGTGCTTGTCAAATACGGTCTTGGTGAGCAAGGTCTCTTAATCTCTCCACAATTAAGAACGTATGGAGGATGATGGGCAGGGTCCTCCCACCAACTAGGGATCTAGATGATATAATGCGCCAGTTGAACGGAATTTGGCACGATATCCCTCAGGAGAACATCTAACATCTCTGTCAACAAATACCAAACCGGATAACTGCTTGCACCGGGATAAGAGGTGGACCAATGTGTTATTGACTTCCTCAATTTGAGTAGCTCCTTCTCTCAAGTAAATCATCTATTTTTTTCTAAAAAAGTAATCTTTTGTTTTTCTGTACATGTACATCACATTACATCTACCGATTTCCGCGCATTCGGATAATTCCTTCGTGGTCGATCGTACGTCTTTTGTAGTATTACTATTTTTCATAGAGTATATAACACAATACTCATAGCCACACATACTTACATAATATAAGCGCAACTAATGTGAATTTTGCGCAGTTACTGTTCAAATATTAATTAATAAGTAATTATTAATCAAGAAGTTCTTAAAAAGTTGAGCAGAGTATTTTCTCTCTGCTTACATTTCCGAGCAGTGCAGGTGGTGATTCCTTATACGTAACATCGATTCAGAATTTGAAAAATTTTAAAACCAATACTTACTTCAACCATTTACACCGTAAAACTACTTCAGAATTAGAAATTCCCTAGCTTTCATGTATACCGCAGTATATAGCAGAAATATGCCAGATTACTCTGCAGACGTCTAGAAAACGGAAATCGTCAATAAAATCTTTCTCGATGTCAAACATAATTTCATATATAGAAATAGTATTTATTGGTAGTGGTTTGAGACTGCAGAAGATAATTAGTCCAGTTAAACTTTTCAAGGTTAAAATACGTTCTTCACATAATTGAGAAATAAAATGTCAAAAACTGTTTCCTCTGTGATAAATAAGACATACTTTAAGCTGACCCACTTTGAAAATCGGTGAAGTGGGACACATGTGTCCTACTAACCTTACTAGATCCATGTCGTCATGTGGATCTAGGCTTTTCAGATTTAAATTTTTAATTTTAGAATGGTTTTATCAGGTTGGCAGTCACGGATAAAAGTTTAACAAATCAGTGCCAAAACACATTTAGTTTCTTGACAATGAAAAACACGAAATATCGCACACAGGTTTGCAACATAGCATTTGCAGATGCTTTTGACTTACCATACACCAATGTTTTCTACATTATTTGAAGTTTTCTGGAGCATATACTTAACGCTAAATACAAATTGTATACAAACCAACAGAAATTCTTACGTGTGTACTCATATTTCAAGACAATATCTATGAGGTACAAGAAAACACAATTAGTTACGGCAGTCACTCTTCGAATAGAGTATATGGTGATTTGATCCGATTTTCGTTAAACAGACGCTCTGTGCAACCTATAAACAAACCGCTCCCTTTGATCGCTCAGAGGCTTCCTGATAGCAATTCTGTGGTCCGTAAAATTTTTCCAGGTTCCGAAAGCACCTCACTACATGCTAGCATTAGACAGATGTGAGATATACATATCCCATTGCTCAAAACAGCGTATTACTTCAGTGGTACATTTTTAACCCACCAACTACCAAAGGGTTAACTGCTTGGGCCATCTTAGAAAATTTACACACTGCACTTAACCTTAACAAGAGTACAAAATACGATGGTGTGCTAGCATGTAGCTATTTTGAATAAACGTAATAGATCAAATGACTAGGACGGAGTCAAGCAACTGAAAGAAATTGTTATGAATGTGTGTGTGTCTTGTCCTTAAACAGTTAAGTTAGTTAAAAATCCTGAATGGATTCTCAAGAGGTAAATACAAGACAAATTTCTCAGGAAGACTAACGAAAACATAACTGTGCAATACGCTACATCCAGCAGGACAATAACTTATTTGCATTTCAGGAGATGATGAAAAACTAGAATCTACAACAAGACAGATTGAAAAAATAATCTTCGTTCGTACATTTAAAATAAATGGAAACCTACGAGAATCCATTTCGTCACGTGGGAGGATACTTTCGTGAGTCTCAAGGCGGTATAATCGCATATTAACTGAGTAGAATATTAGCATACACTTCCGAAATATCCTACAAAGTATACGCACGTAAAATAACACCACGGACAGTAACTGAAAAGATCTCAGCTTATATCTTCATCGCTGTAGAAACTCAGAGCCATCTCAGACCAACACAAATCAAAGGCAGCCTTCCTCCCCCAAATCAAAACAGAACTGAACTCAATGAAAGTCAACACATGAATGGTAATTTCAAACTAGAGTACTTAGTGAGACCAAAATTTCTACGGGCTCTCTTTGGCTGATGGCCCAAACTACCATCCAAACATGGGAATTTCCTCAGTGTTCATACAAACAGATTGCACAATGGTCTTATTTTAAATAATCGAAGCTGACTGTAGCAGAAATACGGTAACAGTTGCTAAGATAATGTTGCGATTCTAGAAAAGTAAAGTGAGCAAAGAAAAGTGAGTAAAAAATCAAATTACAAATGAACAAGAATCTTTCAACTTTTTTACGCCGAGCAGTATAAAATCAGATTGACAGGTGACCATAATGAGAATAGTACATGACAGTTAAAAATGTACTAATACCGTAATTATTGCACAATTTCCTGTGTGTAAATACCAAGCCTGTTTTTATGTGGTATACTGTTGTATTAAAATCTTCAAAAGGGTGCAAAGGTAGGTTACTATACACTGTGGTTGATATTAAGACAGGACGTAAATTGCTGTAAGGCAAGTTTCCTTAAATTAGTTTGCTACAAAGACTGTTTCTGTAAACGCAGAGTGGACATTATTATTTAAACTGGCGACTAGAAAGTGAGTTGCAAATTGCTACAAAGGCTTGTTGATATAAAGGTAGAATATAAAGTGCTGTCAAGATATATTGCTATTAAGGCGCTGCTGTTAACATCGTCTACGAGCAGGATGCACCAAACTTTCTACAGTACTCTCTCTCTCTCTCTCCCTGTCTCTCTCTCTCTCTCTCTCTCTCTTACGATGGGGAGAAAGCTCGTTGGGGAGAGTATCGTATTTTGGTACAGTTTTCAGACTTCGCCGTTGTCAGCCTTGCCACAGAGGTGTAATATATTTTCTTATTTGATTTTTAAATGATGGTATTTAGTTTTTATATTCAGCAGTCTATTTCCGAAATTATAAAAATTACTCCTGAAAATGAATGTTTCTTTAAATGTGAAAAAGTATTCCTAGGTTAATATGGCCTTGCACCTAGGAATAAAATTCTGTTTAAATTGATTTAAATTCAAAAGCATTGCAGCCGTGAAACTCTTACCAACGCTGTATTCTGTCGCCTGTTCGTTACTTTATTACTCTAATATATGTCAATAATCAATAAGTCAAATCAAGCTAAGTAGAAGTATTGTAAAAAAACTAGTTACAAGTTAAATACATTTTACATAGGAACTATCAGAAACTAATACAATTTTCCATTTTCAGGGCTGGTGGAAGTGCTAAGACTCGATTCATTTGCAAGTGTTGCATGCACCGTGGTAAATGAGTTCCTTGTCTATCAAGATGCACGATAGAAGGAGAATGGCTTAACTGTCCACGTGTTATATTACTAGGTCTAAAAATATGGAGCATTTTACTCACTATAAAATTCAGTAACTGAAGAATTAACAATGTATTTCTAATAGCTTTAATAAAGTATATGGCACATATATGTGTAGAAACCAAAATATTTGCAAATGCTGTACAAGACACAGCCGTATGTCTAACAATAACTAAAAATATAGAAAAGGCTGAAATTGCTTATGATGGTCTCGAGTGCGCATTCCTTCCTCAAGTGCGCACTCCTTTGTGATTCTAAAGTCAGTCACTAGATTAAAGTACCGACAAAAAAGACATCATGCGTTCGTATCTGCACTACTCTCTTAGTAAAACACTCTACCCTACTAACATTTACAAGAATCTGGGCCTTTTCAGTTACAAATTTCTAAGATGTTAGGATATTCGTTTTTTATTCAAAATAATTTTGGGATAAATACTTCATACAGTTTGTCTATCAGGGATGTGACGTATTTTGTAGATGACATTAGTAGTTTGTATGTTTTTCTATGGAATATATGCTTTTTTGGAACGTTATGTCCTTGTTTCTAACCAGTTTGCATACTTCTGACTACCCATTCGTACAGCAGGTAGGCTCTTGCCTCTTTCTGGGTGTGTAGTGGAAGCCATATTTACGACTTCCCTTCACCTACGAGGAGAGAAGTATATATCATTCGAATAATTTTGGTGGCTATGAGTATGCTGCTGTTTCTCACATTGGTGCCGTGAAAATGACTGATATGATAGTATTTTCTAAGCGACATGAACATATTTTCATATCGTGATCTAAATGTACTTCCCTGTTTATTAACGTGTAAGATTAATACATCTGTGTTGTACTTTCCATTTTCTATAAAAGTATGTATTCTTATGTGATTTACAAATTTTAAGTGTGTTGTTCACTCCAGAGTTCTGTCTCAACAGTTACAGTGTATCATTATTAATAACTCAGTCTATGAAACTGACGTGACTTTGCTGCTTTTATTGAAATGTATTCTACACGTTAGGGAGTGTGAGGTTTGTTTGGAGTAATTAATTAATTTTTGCCCTTATGAATTGCAGATTGCATTGTTGAAGCACACGGCTTGTGCCTGAAGTATTGCTGAAGCCTGAAACCGTTTTTAAACAGAATCATTGCCAAGCAAGTTGGTATTCATAGGCTCATTTGTATTACTTCCTGTATCTTTGAACTATATATATATATATATATATATATATATATATATATATATATATATATATATATCAAGACTTATACATCTTTGGCATGCGTAAACTGAGTTGTATCAAATATCACTGTTATCTCACCTATCAACAAAGTGCATAAATACAAGAAAATAGGAGAAATAAGGTCAAGAACTTGCTCTGAAACCTATAGACCTGAATGTTAAACATATAGCCTCAAATCCCATTTAGACATAGTTTGTTGCTGAGGAACTGTAGTACAGAATACCACATTACACCTTTTAAACCTCATCATTTTAGCTGTGGATGTAAATTACACTCCTGGAAATGGAAAAAAGAACACATTGACACCGGTGTGTCAGACCGACCATACTTGCTCCGGACACTGCGAGAGGGCTGTACAAGCAATGATCACACGCACGGCACAGCGGACACACCAGGAACCGCGGTGTTGGCCGTCGAATGGCGCTAGCTGCGCAGCATTTGTGCACCGCCGCCGTCAGTGTCAGCCAGTTTGCCGTGGCATACGGAGCTCCATCGCAGTCTTTAACACTGGTAGCATGCCGCGACAGCGTGGACGTGAACCGTATGTGCAGTTGACGGACTTTGAGCGAGGGCATATAGTGGGCATGCGGGAGGCCGGGTGGACGTACCGCCGAATTGCTCAACACGTGGGGCGTGAGGTCTCCACAGTACATCGATGTTGTCGCCAGTGGTCGGCAGAAGGTGCACGTGCCCGTCGACCTGGGACCGGACCGCAGCGACGCACGGATGCACGCCGAGACCGTAGGATCCTACGCAGTGCCGTAGGGGACCGCACCGCCACTTCCCAGCAAATTAGGGACACTGTTGCTCCTGGGGTATCGGCGAGGACCATTCGCAACCGTCTCCATGAAGCTGGGCTACGGTCCCGCACACCGTTAGGCCGTCTTCCGCTCACGCCCCAACATCGTGCAGCCCGCCTCCAGTGGTGTCGCGACAGGCGTGAATGGAGGGACGAATGGAGACGTGTCGTCTTCAGCGATGAGAATCGCTTCTGCCTTGGTGCCAATGATGGTCGTATGAGTGTTTGGCGCCGTGCAGGTGAGCGCCACAATCAGGACTGCATACGACCGAGGCACACAGGGCCAACACCCGGCATCATGGTTTGGGGAGCGATCTCCTACACTGGCCGTACACCACTGGTGATCGTCGAGGGGACACTGAACAGTGCACGGTACATCCAAACCGTCATCGAACCCATCGTTCTACCATTCCTAGACCGGCAAGGGAACTTGCTGTTCTAACAGGACAATGCACGTCCGCATGTATCCCGTGCCACCCAACGTGCTCTAGAAGGTGTAAGTCAACTACCCTGGCCAGCAAGATCTCCGGATCTGTCCCCCATTGAGCATGTTTGGTACTGGATGAAGCGTCGTCTCACGCGGTCTGCACGTCCAGCACGAACGCTGGTCCAACTGAGGCGCCAGGAGGAAATGGCATGGCAAGCCGTTCCACAGGACTACATCCAGCATCTCTACGATCGTCTCCATGGGAGAATAGCAGCCTGCATTGCTGCGAAAGGTGGATATACACTGTACTAGTGCCGACATTGTGCATGCTCTGTTGCCTGTGTCTATGTGCCTGTGGTTCTGTCAGTGTGATCATGTGATGTATCTGACCCCAGGAATGTGTGAATAAAGTTTCCCCTTCCTGGGACAATGAATTCACGGTGTTCTTATTTCAATTTCCAGGAGTGTATAAACTCACCAGTCAATTTTTGAAGAAAATGTCACTGTCTTTTATAGCAAACTTGACACTGTATGTAAAAAAAAGAAGAAAGAAACTGGAATATGGAGGTCTTTCACAGTGTGTCACATACCTTCCATCACACAATTATAAATTAAATGCTGCTACGTAGATATATCGCTTCTTTGGCACGATTTTTTTTTAGGTTGAGACATGGGAGTCCTTTCAATAGTACGCGATGAGCATTACTAAATCTTAAACTATCAATCTGCTCACATGTTTCAGAAATGTACTCGTTCATTGAGTTAAATCGGCCCAAGTGAAGGACAGACAGGAAATTCAGTTACCCTGTATTGGGACTAATAATCATGTGAACAGAATTTTCAGTGGAAGTACATAGAATATTTATAACTGTAAAAAGAGTTCGTAAATTCAGACTAAGCCATTACGGTTTTGTAAAACGGTTCTACTTGCCTATGTATTTCATTTTTGCCGTATACTGGTCGCTAAAGCATGGCCAGAGGCTGCGTTATAGAATACTGGCGGCGCTTACCAGTGCCCATTTCAGGTGCTCCAGGTTCACCAAATCCATAGCCAGCCAACGAACACTGAAGCCCGTGAATTACGCGCCATGTGGCGCAAACCAGGTTACACATGTGGCATAGCCTCACAGCTGCACGCAGTAACAGTACCACTGTAGACATACAGGTCATAGTCTCTCAATTTCTAAACTCAAAGATGTCCGTACTTCAGCAATTCTGATATAGCCTGCAGTTTTTTGTTTAATGTTGGTTTTCCAGCTCTTGCAAACAGACTTCGCGGTGCTTCTGTTTACAACCTTTTGTTCATCAAAAACTACTTGTTAATTAAAAGTTGGTTAATTTACTTGGCCAGACTATTAACATCTTCCCTTAACTGATCTGTCAAACGATTACTTGCCTGTGTCCGTCCCACCTACACGTACATTATTATTCCGCAATTCACAATTTAGTGCCTGGGAGAGGGTTCATCAAATCACCTTCAAGCTACTTCTCCACCGTTCCACTCTCGAACAGTATTTGGGGAAAATGAACACTTAAAACTTTTCGTCTGAGCTCTGATTTCTGTTATGTTATTAAGGTAATCATTTCTACCAATGTAGGTGGGCGCCAACAGAATATTTTCACACTCTGAGAAGAAAGTTGTTGATTGAAATGTCATGAGAAGGAGCTGCCGCAGTGGTAAGCTCATTTGTTTTAATGACTACCACCCCAATTTATTTATCATATCCGTAGCACTCTCTCCCTTATTTAGCGATAATACAAAACGAGCTGCCTTCTTTCAACTCTTTAGCTGTTCTGCGTCAGTCCTATCTGATGCGATTCAACACCGCGCAACAGTACCCCAGAAAAGGGCGGCCGGGTGTGGAGGAACCTGTCTCTTTAGTAGACCTGTTACATTTTCTAAACATTCTATCAATAAATCAGAGTGCATGGTCTCCATTTCCGACACAGCCATTGGAGTTGTGTGATATATCGTGTAGTCGTAACTTAGCGATTTCCTTCTAGTCCACACGTAGATATCGTCACACTATTCGTTATTTAGAATCAATTTTCACTTTTTTCACCATACAGATATCTTGTCTATATCGTTTTTCAGTTCGTTTTGATCATCTCATGACTTGACAAGACGATAAATAACAGCATTATCTGCAAAAAATGTAAGAGGGCTGCTCAGGACGTCTGATAAATCGTTTATGTAGACCAGGAAAAGTAGAGGGTCTATATCACTTCGATGGAGAACGGCAGATATTTCTTGTTTTATTCGATGACTTCCCGTCAGTTATTATGAACTGTGATTTTCGTGACAGGAAATCACGAGTCCAATCGCACAACTTGTCACACCTATTTTGACCTATTTTACATCTGTATCGATATTTCTATGTCACTTTGTAGTATTGCTTATTTATGATGTTGTAACTCTCATGGAAATTCCTTGACTATGTATACATGTTTCAGTTATGTGAAACTTTTGAACGATGTTGTTTAAATTATGCTTGTATGTGTAAATAACTAATGGAATGATTGTTATGTAATATACTGTAAATGACGTGGTCCATAGTTAGGGAACGTAAGATTGAATGTAAAAGATGTGGGGAAGCCTCGCGGCTACGGAAGTAGCCCGACAGAGTGAAAAGGTGTGGTTGGCGCACGGGTGGCAACTCTTCCTTTGTGACGGGTAAGGAGTCTGGGCTGAGGAGTGCTGTGGTTAACATCTCTCTAGCAGCAGCGGATCATTGTGGCACATATTCCTGGAGTTTTGAGCCCATAAGTTCTTAAGTGCAGTATTTATGGGCCTTGGATGCTATATTTGGTGATACCATTATCATGACACAGTTTTTGGCTCTATAAATGTAACTCCGACAAAATGAAGATATGTAACAGGGCAAGGCCAACAGTGCTGCTGATTGCATCGCCACCAGATTAATAGCCCCTGCAACTTATTGCACCAGTGCCACCAGCCTTCCACTATAAATGTATATATGAAGATAGTATCTGCTCTTTAGGACACGTCCGAAGGACCAGATACCAACGGTGACCGTGCCGATCGTAGGAATGAATTTACAACTAAATCAATACAATGAAATGAATAACCTTAGCTGCATACAGGAGTTGATATACGTTAACGGGGACAGTTGAAAATGTGTGCCCCAACCGGGATTCGAATCCGAGTTCTCCTGCTTACATGGCAGATGCACTATCCATATGAGCCACCGAGGGCACTGGGGATAGTGTGACTGCTGGGACTTATCTCTGGCACGCCTCCCACAAGAACCACATTCCCAACTTATGGTACCGTACTACATCCGTAGTGCCCCTGCCCACTACACTTTCTACTCGCGGCTTTACCGATACCAGTAAGAGTTCGAGCAATGTGTGTGTATCTGCACAGAAGATGGTCAAATGGCCGGTGGGCCATAACTATATATATGAAGATGATATCTGTTCTTTCGGACTTCTTCGGAAATAACTGATCAAATGGGTGACTGTGCAGCTCGTTAGAATAAATTAACAAGTAAATCAATACAATGAAATGAATACCCTTCGCTGCCTACAGGCTTTGATATATGGGTCATCGGGGACAGTGGAAAATGTGTGCTCCGACCGGGACTAGAACCCGTGTTCTACTGCTTACATGGCAAACACTCTATCCATCTGAGCCACCAAGGACACAGAAGATTGTGCGACTGCAGGGACTTATCTCTGGCACGCCTCCCGTGACACCCACCCACCCAACTTATTGTCCTGCACTATATTAGTAGTGCCCCTGTTCATTACAGTTTTTAGTCGCTGCTTTATCGATTCCCGTAAGAGTTCGGGCAATGAGTGTGCATCTGCACAGATGATGGTCAAATGAGCGGTGTGCCTTAACTATGTATATGAAGATGGTGTTTGTTCTTTCGGGGATGTCCGAAAGACCAGATACCATAGGTGACCATACAGTATGTTATAATGAGTTTAAAATTAAATCAATACAACAAAATGAACATCCTTTGCTGCATACAGGCGTTGATATACGTGAATGGGGTAATTTGTAAATGTGTGTCCCGTCTGGGACGTGAACCCGTGACCTCCTGCATACATGGCAGGCGCTCTATGCCTCTGTGCCACCGAGGACACAGAGGATAGTGTGACTACACGTACTTGTCTCTGGCACACCTCTCGTAAGCCCACATTCCCAACTAATTTTCCTGCACTATATTCATAATGCCCCGGCCCATTATACTCATTACTCACGGCTTTACCGATTCTTGTAAGAGATTGGTCAATGTGTGTGCATCTGCACAGAAGATGGTCAAATGGCCGGTAAGCTTTAACTACATACAGGGTGAGTCACTTAACGTTACCGCTGGATATATTTCGTAAACTACATCAAATACGGACGACTCGATTCCACAGACCGAACGTGAGGAGAGGGGCTAGTGTAATTGGTTAATTCATAACCATAAAAAAATGCACGGAAGTATGTTTTTTAACACAAACCTACGTTTTTTAAAATGGAACCCCGTTAGTTTTGTTAGCACATCTGAACATATAAACAAATACGTAATTAGGGCCGTTTGTTGCATTGTAAAATGTTAATTACATCCGGAGATATTGTAACCTGAAGTTGATGCTTGAGTACCACTCCTCCGCTGTTCGATCGTTTGTATCGGAGAGCACCGAATTACGTAGGGATCCAAAGGGAACGGTGATGGACCTTAGGTACAGAAGAGACTGGAACAGCACACTACGTCCACATGCTAACACCTTTTTATTGGTCTTTTTCACTGACGCACATGTACATTACCATGAGGGGTGAGGTACACGTACACACGTGGTTTCCATTTTCAATTACGGAGTGGAATAGAGTGTGTCCCGACATGTCAGGCCAATCGATGTTCAATTTGGTGGCCATCATTTGCTGCACACAATTGCATTCTCTGGCGTAATGAATGTCGTACACGCCGCAGTACATCTGGTGTAATGTCGCCGCAGGCTGCCACAATACGTTGTTTCATATCCTCTGGGGTTGTAGGCACATCACGGTACACATTCTCCTTTAACGTATCCCACAGAAAGAAGTCCAGAGGTGTAAGATCAGGAGAACGGGCTGGACAATTTATGCGTCCTCCATGTCCTATGAAACGTCCGTCGAACATCCTGTCAAGGGTCAGCCTAGTGTTAATTGCGGAATGTGCAGGTGGGGTACGTCTGTTCCTAACCTACCGTTTACTGTTGGTTATACTTTGCTGAAGTTTTTCAGAAACGTATCCCAGTTAGATTGTTCTGTTTCCATTAGATTATTTCACGGTCATAACTACTTAAAAATTCCTCCCAGAGGTATAATGTTAGCATCAATTGCCGTTGTAAAGTGCCCGGTGGCACCGTTACACTTGGCGTCGCGTGACCGGATATTTATTGTTCTCGATCATAATATGCAATAAATATTTAGCGAAAAACTATTGTGGTTCGAGCAGTGAATGTCCAGTGGAGTGAGGGTGCAATGAAGTCTAGTATAGTGAATGTGGTGTCACCGCCAGACACCACACTTGCTAGGTGGTAGCCTTTAAATCGGCCGCGGTCCGTTAGTATAAGTCGGACCCGCGTGTCGCCACTATCAGTGATTGCAGACCGAGCGCCGCCACACGGCAGGTCTAGTCTAGAGACTCCCTAGCACTCGCTCCAGTTGTACAGCCGACTTTGCTAGCGATAATTCACTGCCTGCATCCGCACTCATTTGCAGAGACGGCAGTTTAGCCTAGCCTTCAGCTACGTCATGTGCTACGACCTGGCAAGGCGCCATATTCAGTTACTATGTATCCTGAACAGATAATATTGTGAATCACGTACCGTCAAGAGCGACGTTCATCATTAATGGATTAAAGTTAAGTATCAAACTAATTACGTCCGCTTTATGAATTCTAATTCCTTGTCATGTTCCAGACCTCACGTCAGTATAGTTCTTCCCTCCTCACGCCAGCCTGCGTGAGCTAAAACGCGTGCATTTCGGCCTCCTCTCGTAACACGGTGTTGGCTCTTCAGCCAACACAACAGTGAACAACAGTAGACATGTCGTACAGAAGTAAATTGTAATATACATTCAAAATGCACAAAGGTGTGAATGCAGTAACTATGCAAAGCGAACGAAAAGAAATCGTGTTGAGCGCCACAGGAAATGCTGTCGGCTCAATTAATAGTTCACGCGATCAGATAACAGATGGTGCAAGGGATAGGCAGCTCGTCAACACACAATATCATGAACACATAAATATAGAGAGCGTCCCAAATCAAACAAGAAAAAACAGATGTCACAAATGATGAGGACTTGGTAGATGATAGCAGTTATGTGAACAAATCAGTTGACATGTTTGATTCACAACAAATAAAGAAAGAAACGAAATATGCATTTGAGGTAGAGACAGAGAACGTAAGATTGGTAGAACAAGAAAGTAGACAACCGTTGAGTGTTATTGACTATTTAAAAATGTTGTCTGATCAAATGAAATAACAAATCAGTGGTCTTAACAACCAAATTGAAATTCAAGGTACCAATCTTGAAATCCAGCTTAAAGCCCAAGGTAGGAATCTCGAAAGTTTGAAACACAGGTTAGCGATCTCAAAAGTCGTATGAAGTTTCATAAGACCAATTTAAGTCAACAGTTTGAACAGGTACACCAAAAAGTAGGTACTTTGAGCTCTACTGTCGCTGAAATGAAAAAAGAAATTAATTCCATAAATGAAAAGATGGCTACATTGCAGGGACAAATTAATGATATTAAAAAAATTTCGATGTTGAAATCATAACATCCAGGAAAAAATAGAAGCTTTGATAGTGACGAAAGTGGACGAAAAACTTTTGGTCTGAAAACTGGAACAGTAGGAAGGTGCAAGAAGGAAATCTCACAGTTGAAAAGAACAGTTTCAGATACCGAAAAAGTCTTAAGTAAACAAGTTGTTGAATGTGAACGGAAGTGTGATCAAAACACTTCACAAATTCAAGGAAAAATTTCTGACCTTGAATGTAAAATACGAGACAGGCCTGGTTTTATTAAGTAACGGATGGAGGTGATGCCAAAGGCTGGGGACTTAAGCTGAATACTGAACTAATTTCTTAACATATTGTTGGAAGGTGAGGAAAGAATCGACCCCACCAAGAAGCATAACGGATGGCATCCATTAGATTTCAGAAGCAATTGCAAAAGAAATTGTCCTGATTATTGATCTGTTTGCGAAAGCATAAATGTGATGCTCAGCGTCTTGGAAGGAGATGCCAAAGGCTGGGGACTTAACCTGAATACTCAAAGAATAACTTTTATTAAATTTAAACAAAGATTCGCAGAAGAATATTGGTCTGAACAAAAGCAGAACTACTTATGGCGGTAGTTTATCATGGCTAAACTCCATGATAATAGGGGCAGGAATTCTTTAAGAGATTTCTGTGAATACTGGCACCAGAAGGTGACGCACTTAAGAGGTAGACGATCAGAATACCAAATTACCTAGGAACTATGGATGTGCAGGAAGCAACCAATGAAGCTTTTTAACGTTCTTAGAAAGGGTGGAAGACAAAGACCACTAGCGAGCAAACAGGGATAACCTGTAATCATGTAATCATTACGAACAAAATGTCGGCGATGGTTATCGCGCCAATGTGGTTCAAAGAGGTAGCATGTTCAACGACAGGTGCACGCTATGGTCAATCCCCGATAACAAACCGCGGCCCCAGAGTCAGCAAACTTATAAGGTATCAGAGAGCAACGATCGATGGGAATGTTCCAGCTGTTCCAAGAGAACTGTGTGTGAGGCGACGGAACAGAATGTAAACGTCACAGCCGATCGAAGCAACACCACTACGGTAAATAATAGTTCAAATAATAGTTCCATAGTGAGGAAAGAGAGGGCTGATTCATAAACATAAGAGAAGGCGTCAGTAGCAGTAAAAATAGTAGTGTAAATGGCGAGAATGAGTTTTCAGAGGTTACAGAACTGCGTGTGCAGATGGACGATCTGTTCAGGGGCCTCACACAATGCGAATGGGAGAATTTTAAGAAAGTATATGCGACAAAAATGTTAATTGAGGTAGGAGAGATAATAGGGACTCGATAAGGTAAAGTGGCCCGAAAATGAGGAGGAGGAAACGTTCGCGTGCAGCCAATAAAAATGTCGTTATGGACAAAAGGATGTTGGAGGACTAAATCCTCACCATTGATGATGAAATAACTTCTGCTAACGATTCGCAAACAGTACTAATTGCTACCGAAAGGCACGAATTTGAAGATAATGAAAATATAGGCAGTTTTATACGTGTTCTTTGAGGCCATAAAGATGATACGAAGTATGAAGCAAGAGCTGGTGTTATTAGAGCTGATGAGAATGATAGTTCATCAGAAGAAATCTGCGAGCTTCAGTTAAGATATGAGGAGAAATCAGAAAACGAACTTAGTCCCTGTCTTTGAAAAGCTTTCATGTTAGAACCCGAAATGAAAATAGAATGGTCTGATTCGGATGACTGCTCGGATGACGACAATTTCGCTATATCTGAAACCAATGGAGGTGCAAATAACTGCAATGTTGTACCAAGTAACGACAGTGTTTCCATACAAAATGCAGACGTCATTACTGAACAAATAGAAAAAGAACCACCTGATGATACGGTACCATTTCAACGAAGAATTCAAGTAATTAAAAACTCTGAACTCAAGAAACCGAAGAAGCCTCCTGGCATAGGTGATTTGCAATTAGAAGGTTATGTAGGACCTATTGCCACCATAAAAATTAAGCATGGGGCATATTTGTATCTGAATTTGAGAGTGTAATGAATACCTTGCCTCATGAACCTACTGGGTTCACACCTGACGAAATCCTGCTCAATAATAAGAGCAAATATTTAATTGAGGAAGAACTAGAGTTCCCACCGTTCACATATTTGGGATTAGCCCAGAAGAAAGAATTCTTAAAAGTAAAAACAAAGCAGAATGCAACATAGAGCTCTAAAAGGCACAATAGGAACCTGAAGTTCGCCAAGTTCACGATTGGAGACTTTGGAGACTATGTTCTTCTGAAAACCCACGAAAAATGAAATGAACTTACCACGAAATTTCAAAATTTAAGTTTATATATATATATATATATATATATATATATATATATATAATGGGCCATTCATAGTTCAAGATATACCTCGCAACAATTCTTATTTAATCCATCCAAAGTCCAAGAGGCCCTTGGTGTCTATAACATAGTAGATGTCAAACCGTATATTCCTAGGAATGAGTGACGAAGTATATTCAAATATAATACCAGAATAAAAATGTCTATTATACTATAAAATAAATATGCTCATCTTATGAAGTTACTGTACTATGTTTAACTGTAATTTAGTCTTTATAAAATTGTTGGTACCTATACAAAATTGCTGATGGTTTATTGTAAGTTTCAGATTCTAAAAATTGTAACAGATATGAAATCATATATTGAAATGACTAAATGCAAGATGTTGCCACACTGAAAAGAAAAGTGGACTGTTTTAAACACGGAGTGGGCAGCATAAAAGACTTGCCAGACTGGGCTAGAACGTATGTCTGAATGTGGAAAAATGTTGTCAAACGTGGACTGCCATACCTCAGTTATAGGCAGCGTTTGAAATTGAAATCCTTTTGAGTGTTTTATATGTTTAAATTTGTGTCGGTAATGAATTGTCATAAAATCCAAAGTCGGCAGTCAAATGTCTAATGCATTGTGAATACACAGTGCTGAAATATTTGCAAACAACGACTGCCAAATGCTGTTTCAGGCAGCAAAATTATTTCATTATTATCTTGGTTAGTGGTATTTTCGTTTTTCTATGGTTTTCAAGGATGGACTGTCTGTTTCAGATATGGGCGGTGAGAAAATAATACTCGGTTCAATTTAAATATCTTAATATGTCTATGTAAATAATAAGGAATGGACTGCTATTGTTAGAAGCAGCTTTGAAAATTTCTCTCTTAAAAATTTCAAAATTATGCTATACATTGTGTTACATTTACAGTGTTATAATTATTGTGATACTGATAGTTGTATGCTTGTATATGCCTACCTTATCTTTAGAAAGCTTGCACATGCTGCTCAATATTCTTGGCAATACAGAAAAATTTTGATTACTACTTACCTTATTGCTTTACAAAATGAGAGTAAATTATCATAAGTGTACATAATTGAATATTGATGCTTATCTCTTGATTTCGTAATGATGTGTACACTGTATATAGTGTTATAGAGTATTTTGTGACGTAACTTTTTTTGCCCAGCTCGGGTTGTATGGAATTTTTTTGACTGCTCGATACCGTTCATGTGTTATTGATGTTTCATTGATGTATCCCTAACAGGAAACATCAATGAACCGTGCTGAATAAGTAAAATCTGTTTTTGAACTATTTTGCATCTGTATCAATATCTCTATGTCAGTTTGTAGTATTGCTTATGTATGATGTATTTGTCATGGAAATTCCTTGACTATGTATACATGTTTCAGTTATGTGGAACTTTTGAACGATGTTGTTTAAATTATGCTTGTGGATTTAAATAACTAATGGAATGATTGTTTTGTAATGTACTGTAAATGACTTGGTCCATAGTTTGGGAACATAAGGTTGAATGTAAAAGATGTGGGGAAGTCCCGTAGCTACGAAAGTAGCCTGGCTGAGCGGAAAAGGTGTGGCTGGCGGACAGGTGGCAACTCTTCCTTTGTGACGGGTAAGGAGTCTGGGCTGAGCAGTGCTATGGTTAACATCTCGCTAGGGGTAGCGGATCATTGTGGCTCATGTTCCTGGAGTTCTGAGGCCAGACGAGCTCAAGGGCAGTATTTATGGGCCTCGGACGCTGCATTTGGTGATACCATTATCATGGCATCGTTTCTGGCCCTATGAATGTAACTCCGAGAAAAGAAGATATGTAACAGGGCGAGGCCAACAGTATTGCTATGACTGCATTGCCGCCAGGTTAATAGACACTGCAACTTACGGCACCAGTGCCACCAACCTTCCACTAAATTGTTTATATTTGGCACTCTGTAAATGGATCAGGTATTTGTGAAATTAGGTTGATTTTATAATAATAATTGAGATGTTGCTGAAATCTTCATCTTATACCCGTGATTATCCCAAATCACTATCCTGGACAGGAATCCTATCCTAGTGAATTTAATTCAGAGTGTCCTAATTTATTATGAGGAAGTGGTTGAACTTGTATGTAACGTTGTGTTGTTATTTTCAAAGCCAATTATACTTTTGAGTAGGTCAAAAGACTACTTATGAAAGCACATTTATTATTTAAAGAGTAATAGCTTGTTGTGCTTTACTTAATTAATAATTAGTGATACGAATACTTACCATTTCTCATACATACTGGAACAATTTTGTGAACGAAGGCGATTCTTGAAACCATGAAAGTTTAAGGGTCCTCATGTACTATGTTAATTAATGAAGGAATGCAAAGGCTCCTTCAGAGGCAGTGCAGTAACATTTGCGTTCTGTTTAGTTTTTTCATACCGAGTTTAATAAAGAACTATTTACTGTGTTAAACAAGGTTAATGCACAGGAATAGAGACCCTGTGCTAAGCAATGAAGTTATAGGTTATGAAAATTAGCAGACCCCCTGATTTAAATTCAGAATCATTTCGAGGTTTTCCTGTTTAGTAATGCTACTACTTTCATGTGTGTCGGTAATAGGTTTTAGAAACAGTTACACCTAGTTCATTTAATCTACCTGTTGTTGAGAGGCCTATGTTATTGATTACTGTCTCATTGGCCATTTGTTCGTTAGTACCACATTTACCTGCAAGGTTAGGTTACTGGGTTGTAGTATGAACAGATACACTCCTGGAAATGGAAAAAAGAACACATTGACACCGGTGTGTCAGACCCACCATACTTGCTCCGGACACTGCGAGAGGGCTGTACAAGCAATGATCACACGCACGGCACAGCGGACACACCAGGAACCGCGGTGTTGGCCGTCGAATGGCGCTAGCTGCGCAGCATTTGTGCACCGCCGCCGTCAGTGTCAGCCAGTTTGCCGTGGCATACGGAGCTCCATCGCAGTCTTTAACACTGGTAGCATGCCGCGACAGCGTGGACGTGAACCGTATGTGCAGTTGACGGACTTTGAGCGAGGGCGTATAGTGGGCATGCGGGAGGCCGGGTGGACGTACCGCCGAATTGCTCAACACGTGGGGCGTGAGGTCTCCACAGTACATCGATGTTGTCGCCAGTGGTCGGCGGAAGGTGCACGTGCCCGTCGACCTGGGACCGCACCGCAGCGACGCACGGATGCACGCCAAGACCGTAGGATCCTACGCAGTGCCGTAGGGGACCGCACCGCCACTTCCCAGCAAATTAGGGACACTGTTGCTCCTGGGGTATTGGCGAGGACCATTCGCAACCGTCTCCATGAAGCTGGGCTACGGTCCCGCACACCGTTAGGCCGTCTTCCGCTCACGCCCCAACATCGTGCAGCCCGCCTCCAGTGGTGTCGCGACAGGCGTGAATGGAGGGACGAATGGAGACGTGTCGTCTTCAGCGATGAGAGTCGCTTCTGCCTTGGTGCCAATGATGGTCGTATGCGTGTTTGGCGCCGTGCAGGTGAGCGCCACAATCAGGACTGCATACGACCGAGGCACACAGGGCCAACACCCGGCATCATGGTGTGGGGAGCGATCTCCTACACTGGCCGTACACCACTGGTGATCGTCGAGGGGACACTGAATAGTGCACGGTACATCCAAACCGTCATCGAACCCATCGTTCTACCATTCCTAGACCGGCAAGGGAACTTGCTGTTCCAACAGGACAATGCACGTCCGCATGTATCCCGTGCCACCCAACGTGCTCTAGAAGGTGTAAGTCAACTACCCTGGCCAGCAAGATCTCCGGATCTGTCCCCCATTGAGCATGTTTGGGACTGGATGAAGCGTCGTCTCACGCGGTCTGCACGTCCAGCACGAACGCTGGTCCAACTGAGGCGCCAGGAGGAAATGGCATGGCAAGCCGTTCCACAGGACTACATCCAGCATCTCTACGATCGTCTCCATGGGAGAATAGCAGCCTGCATTGCTGCAAAAGGTGGATATACACTGTACTAGTGCCGACATTGTGCATGCTCTGTTGCCTGTGTCTATGTGCCTGTGGTTCTGTCAGTGTGATCATGTGATGTATCTGACCCCAGGAATGTGTCAATAAAGTTTCCCCTTCCTGGGACAATGAATTCACGGTGTTCTTATTTCAATTTCCAGGAGTGTATAAGGAAAGAGTTTAATGTTTGTGTCAGGGAAGGTAAGGTTAGCCTTAGCAATGCCTTCTGCTTTATCATTTTGCTTGACAAAAGGATGCCTAATTATGCTGGCGACCGGTTTTAATACGTAATGTTCCAACGTGCTTTTGTTCTGCGAGAACGTATATTCCTGACCCACCGTTTATTGTTGGTTATGCTTTGCTGAAATGTTTCGGAAACGAATCTCAGTTTGATTGTTCTGTTCCATTAGATTTTATCACGGTCACAACTACTTAAAAATTCCTCGCAGAGGTATAACGTTAGCATCCAATGCCGTTGTAAGGTGGTCGGTGGTACCGTTACAAACTGAGACGATACCCCATAGACACACAATTTGATAAGGGGTCGCTCGTGAGAACGGTGTCAAAAGCCTTCTGGAAATCTAAAATAAAGAAATCAATTTGACGTTCCCAGCCGACAGCACAACTTACTTAGTTAGAAATAAAGAGCAAGATGTGTTTCACTTTAATGATATTTTCTGAGTACGTGGAGGTTTTTTGTCAATAAATCGTTCTCTTCTAGGTACTTTATACACTACTGGCCATTAAAATTGCTACACCACGAAGATGACGTGCTACAGACGCGGAATTTAACAGACAAGAAGAAGCTGCTGTGATATGCAAATGATTAGCTTTTCAGAGCATTCAAACAAAGTTGCGTCGGTGGCGACACCTACAACGTGCTGACATGAGGAAAGTTTGCAACCGATTTCTCATACACAAGCAGCAGTTGACCGGCATTGCTTGGTGAAACATTGTTGTGATGCCTCGTGTAAGGAGGAGAAATGCGTACCATCACCATTTAATAAAGGTCGGATTGTAGCCTATCGCGATTGTGGTTTACCGTATCGCGACATTGCTGCTCGCATTGGTCGATATCCAATGACTGTTAGCAGAATATGGAATCGGTGGGTTCAGGAGGGTAATACGGAACGCCGTGCTGGATCCCAACGGCCTCCTATCACTAGCAGTCGAGACTACAGGCATCTTATCCGCATGGCTGTAACGGATCGTGCAGCCACGTCTCAGTCCCTGAGTCAACAGATGAGGACGTTGCAAGACAACAACCATCTGCACGAACAGTTCGACGACGTTTACAGCAGCATGGACTATCAGCCTGGAGACCATGGCTGCGGTTACCCTTGGCGCTGCATCACAGACAGGAGCGTCTGCGATGGTATACTCAACGAGGTACCTGGGTACACGAATAGCAAAACGTCATTTTTTCGGATGAATCCCGGTTCTGTTTACAGCATCATGAGGGTCGCATCCGTGTTTGGCGACATTGCGGTGAACACACATTGGAAGCTGTATTCGTCATCGTCATACTGGCGTATCGCCCGGCGTGATGGTATGGGGTGCCATTGGTTACACGTCTCGGTCACCTCTTGTTCGCATTGACGGCACTTTGAGCAGTGGACGTTACATTTCAGATGTGTTAAGACCCGTGGCTCTACCCTTCATTCGATCCCTGCGAAACCCTACATTTCAGCAGGATAATGCACGACTGCATGTTGCAGGTCCTGTACGGGCCTTTCTGGATACAGAAAATTTTCGACTGCTGCCCTGGCCAGCGCATTCTCCAGATCTCTCACCAATTGAAAACGTCTGGTCAGTGGTGGCCGAGCAACTGGCTCGTCACAATACGCCAGTCACTACTCGTGATTAACTGTGGTATCGGGTTGAAGCTGCACGGGCAGTTGTACCTGTACACGCCATCCAAGCTCTGTTTGACTCAATGCCCAGGCGTATCAAGGCCGCTATTACGGCCAGAGGTGGTTGTTCTGGGTACTGATTTCTTAGGATCTATGCACCCAAATTGTGTGAAAATGTAATCACATGTCAGTTCTAGTATAATATATTTGTCCAATGAATACCCGTTTATCATCTGCATTTTTTCTTGGTTTAGCAATTTTAATGGCTAGTAGTGTAATATTCGAGCTTGGTATATGTCCCAAAATTCTACTGCAAACCAACGTTAGTGATCTGGATCTGTAACTTAGCAGAGTACTCGCAATTCTTTCTTCGCTACTGAATGATTTGTGCAGCTTTCCTTTCTTTGGTTACGGATCTTTCAACGAGCGAGCGTCGTGTATGGTTGCTACGTATGGAGCTATGGTATCAGTATACTTCGAAGGAAACGTGACTAGTATACCTACTGGACTGGTGATCTTGCTTTACTTAACCGTCTTAAAGTGCTTCGCTACACCGGTGATATCTACTTCTAAATTTTTCATATTGATATTTATCTTGTTTTGAAGCCTAGAATATGTACTTCGCCTTATTTTGTGAAAAAATTTCGGGAAAACGTGTTTAGTAACTCCGCTTTACCACTGTCATCACTAATGTCACCATTGCTGTCGCTCAGTGAAGATATTGACTTCTCCTTGCCACTGGTGTCCTATAGTTTCGACCAGTATCTGTTTGGATTTCTGCCAAATTTGGAGGCAGAGTTTCGTTGTGGAAACTATTAAAAAATCTCACATTTAAGTTTGTGCTTAATTTCTAGCTTTAGTAGAACCTCGCCAACCTTCTTTCAGGTTTGGTATGTTTTTTTCGTTGCTTCTGCAACAGTGTTCCGACCCGTTCTGTGTACCATGGGGGATCAGTACCATCTCTCATTAACTAATCTGTTGTCTATCTCTTAGCTGACGTCGATACTATTTCTTTGAGTTTAAAGCACATCTGGTAAACGCTTACATAGTCAGACTGGAAGCAGTCGAGATTGTCTTTTAGGAAGGTGTCAAGCGAACCTCTATCTGCTCTTTTAAATAGATGTATTCTGCGTTTGTTTTTGGCGGGTCCGAATGTAATATTATTCAGTCAAGCTACAACAACCTTGTGGTCACTAATCCCTGAATCTATCATGACGCTTCCTATTTGGTTAGAATTACTGATTGCTAAGAGGTCAAGCATGTTTTCGCAAACGTTTACACTTAAGAGTGGGCTCGTCAACTAATTGATCAAAATAATTATCTGAGAAGCCATTCAGAACGATTTCTGACGACGGTTCACGCCTACCACCGACTTTAAACATGCATTTTTGCCAACATCTCGAGGGTAGATTTAAGTCACCGTTAACTATAATTGTATGAGTGAGGTATCTATTGGAAATGTCACTAAAGTTTTCTTTGAAATATTCAGCAGCTGTACGCTCTGAGTAGAGAGGTCAATAAAAGGGATCAGTTATTAAATTATTCCGGTCGTCAAGTATATCCTCTACCAACACTAACTCACCAAAACTATCTACTTCAGTTTCACTCCAAGATAATCCATTTCTGACAGCAATAAACACTTCACCACCAACTGTATTTAATCTATCTTTTCGGAACTCAGTTAGGTCCTTTGAAAAAATTTCGGTTGATTTTATTTCCGTCTTAGCCAACTTTCAGTACTTGCAACTATTTGAGATTCAGAACCTTTCATTAGCTCTTTGAGCTCTAGTTCTCTTCCAACACAGCTATAACCCTCTACAAATACAATATTGACGGTTTCTATATCCACTTTCTTCCACTGTTCGTCAAGTATAGATTTGAAACCGAAGCCATTTCTGGACTTTCCCGAGACACTCAAACCTTTTTAAAAAAGAAAAACTGCTTCTTTCCACAGAGCCATCGCTGCCCATATTACCGCTTCCTGTGTTTAATGGAGTCCTGACCTATTTAGTGGAGCACAGAAACGCTATGGCGAAAGTCGAGGAATCTGCAACCTACACGGTCATAGAACCCTCTGAGTCTCAGATTCAGCCTCTCCACTCGGCTCTGTACCAAAGGACCACAGTTGGTTCTGTCGATGGTGCTATAGACGGTGAGCTCCTCCATCTCGAAAGCAGCTAGCCACCTGAAACAAGAGAGAATCTCTTCCAGTCCAAATTAACACACATTGTTAGCACCAGCATGAGCTACAGCCTGCAGTTGGCTGCACCCTGTGTTCCTCATGGCATCCGGAAGCACCCGTTCCACATCTGGAATGACTCCTTCCAGTATGCACACAGAGTGCACACTGGATTCCTTTCCCCCCTTCGCTGTCATATCTCCAAGGGTCCCCCTACGCTCCTAACGTTGGAGCTGTCAACTATCAGTAATCCCACACTTTGTGAATGCCCAGACCTTGCAGGCTGAAAGCTTTTCTCTGGCACAAGCCGAGCGACTTCATTTGGTTCAGGGACTTCGTCAGCCACAGATTGCTCCCGAAACCTGTTCGTCAGACGAACCTGGAAGGCTCTTCGGCCGGTCGGGGTGGACAAGCGATTCTAGGCGCTACAGTCTGGAACAGCGCGACCGCTACGGTAGCAGGTTCGAATCCTGCCTCGGGCATGGATGTGTGTGAAGTCCTTAGGTTAGTTAGGTTTAAGTAGTTCTAAATTCTAGGAGACTGATGACCTCAGAAGTTACGTCCCATAGTGCTCAGAGCCATTTGAACCATTTGAGGCTCCTCGGGAAGTCATCCCTCCATTCTACAATGGGTGACGGGTCAAATTCAGCGTGGGCAATACCCGGGGCAGCCACAGTAGTGGAAAGATCGGGGGACACATGGGTCGTGCTGAACGTCCTTCGGATTGATCCTTCAGGCCCCCAAAAGTGGTGCCCATTGGCAAAAGCCTCAACTTGCATGACTGAAGCCAAAATTGGTTGTAGCTGTGAGGGAAGGGTCACCAACTCAGCTCGGATCTGAACACAGCCGCTTGTCAGTACTAAATACTGCCTGATAAGTACACAGACACCTACGAAATATAGGAATTGAAGCTAAAGGACTTATAACAATTTGTGTCAACTCACAGTACTCTGATGCGCTGCTGGTGCTAGGAGACTTACCACTTGACTTATTTAGATCTTCACACCTTTCTCTGCTCCCTTTAGTCTACATTCTGCGCCTTTCTGTATCTCTTCTGCCCTAAGTCATCCTCTTTCCGCTCCTCCTTTTCCATATGCTCTTCGTCTCCCCGTTCCCCTTTCTCTTACGTTCTGTTTTCTTTTGTTTCTCCTCCTTCTATGCCTCCTGACAGTCAAAAACCTCTGTATGTTCTCCTAAGCGCTCATTATAGAATATATTTAATAGCTACTACCCCAAAAAATGGGAATTAGCTCAGAGTCGTATTTCACAGACATTGAAAACTTCTCTTTGTGACGGGCCAAAATGGGAGTAACGCCTCAGGTAAGAAAAACGCCCCACCACCTAACCTAAAGTTAATTATTAGGCTGAGTGCTAATGAAAATTATGATTAAATTATGTTAATTGTATATTGTGGAGTAGGGTGAAAATTCTATTATAATTTTGTAGAAGTTTATGGCAGAGGCAGGAGCTCCCGGTTTGTGTGAACTGAGAAATAATGATTAACGCTGGAGTACGCACACTGGCTACTAATAAAAGGCCCCGTAGTTCAGCTGGCCGATATGAAGACAGCTGGCAGCCATTACATAAAATCAGTAATTGTTTAAAAGAGCAAATAACGTTGTTTTCCTGGTTTCTTTACACTTCCTACTCAGGATACGAACAGTTTCTTTAGCAAAGTTATTTTTTTTGATTTGCCGTAGAAGGGGTGTCAGTTGATGGAAGCATTCTTTTGTGTAAATTGGGTATGCTTTGTTGTATTTTGTAATATATTCCAATTCCCCTTTTTGTGCCAAATTTCAGAGATAAATTTGTCACAGTAATATTTAATGCAGGTAATGGATTGCTACGTTGGGGAAAAAGTAGTGATCATAAGTTAATCACAAATTAAATTATGCTTCGAACGCATTCTGAGATATTTTTAAGGGAAATTTGTTGCATCGGTAATAGTATCGACCGCTATTCGCCGCTGGTAGCTATCCCATAGGCAGCACCGTGTCTAATGAGAACCGAGACTGCCTTCGTTTTTGGTGGTGTGCTAAGGCACACTGTGTTATTTGGATAGTGAAATGGGTGCTACTATTAGTGTTATCCAGATACTTCGAGATGATGTAGGAAGGGAGTAATAGTGATGCCCACACAGAAACAGTTTTTTCCACTTTCTCCAAGTCGATGTCTTGGAACTGCAGCAAGCGAGGAAAAGCATTATTAGCTACTTAACAAACGGGTTGTTTAATATACTCGCTGCATCAGTATACACTGGATGTGTTAATCTGAGGATTATGGGAGGAACAATTTAAACTCGAGAATATGAGGAAAGTAATTACGCAGTCATACGTATGTTGAAAATCACTACGTAAAATAGAAGACTTTTCTTCTGTAAGGAAAGTAAATTAGCTTATAAATTACGAAACAGCAGTCTCAAGCAGAAAATCAATACTACAGATCGAGTCATTCCTTACCGGAATAACATCCCTGGACTTTCGTACATTCTGATTGCTAAAGGAGAGATAATAACCGAAAAAGGAAATTTCTTCTCAACTTAGTGATGAACATATTACTGAATAGAAGACGTTTGTACATGCCAAGTATATCACTGGGTGAAGTTAAAGTTTTGATTTCATAATTTACATGAAATACACGAAACGTGTTAGTAGGCTACACCCATGTAGTAATTGTAGATTGGTAAAAACATGGCACTGTGTTGTGGCTGAACTGCTGATTATAATACAAACATAATGATCGCGGTATCAGCACTGCTATATTTTTTGTTAATCGATGTGAGGTTATTAAATTGCTGTAAAAATGATTGTGTCTTGTGTGTGATAAGCAAAGATGAGCGAATTGTAGTTTAGAAGTATTATTGAACTACAAAATCCGTATTATACCCTCCTTGCGCAATTACTGAGTGTATGTGTGACTCACAAGGGCTGACAACAGAGTAACGATTAAGCACGCTCATGAGGCATCAGACCTACAAAGACATCTAACCGATAAACACTGACACCCAAAAATCGAATACACTACCATTTCTTTCATAAAGTCAACAATGACATTTTCGCGATGCGGTTCAATGAACGTATTACAGTCACTGTCCATTTGCTTTTATTTTCAGGCAAAAACATTAATTCACCAAATAAACTCCTAATCTTAATGTTAATTAATTCAATTTAGTTATCATGAAACACAAACACAATTTCGCTTGCTAGGAAATCACACACGTTACCGCTTGACTTGCAGGTTTGTTTACCTTAAGCCTTTTTAGTGTCCGGTACCATGTACCACAGCCCTCGTTCGGTTTTAAACGTCACAAGGAGTCCGACTCATAAGCATGTACCACTTTGACTCCTTTGTCGTCAGGTAAACTCCTGTCTACCTTCGCAGCAAGGCGTATGCTTAGAGCAGTACAGCCGCCTACTCTAGACTCTAGTCTCATATTGATACCCGATACGAGGATTGAAATAACCGTGTAAATTCTAGATGCATCAACAGCAAACACCACTTCATAATCCTATGGTTGCTTTCATTGGAAAAATTTTCTGCTAACACTACGCGCGATCGCCACAATTTTTTAAGTACCGAAGTGTAATAGTTGTGGAATCAGTTTAAACGTAGTACTAACCTAGTAGTTAAAACCTTTTACTCTCACACACGTACATCAAACACACGACAGAAATGTAAGAAATAAAGCAATACCCAGAATGTCTCACTTCGTCTGTGTAGCAGAACATTTCAATAAATACAAAGATAAACAAATTAATAACTGCACTCAGTGTGTTCTCAAATAGAACTTGTTTCTTTTTTGATCGACTTCTCTAATAATAAATAGAGTTCAGTCTACCCTGTGTTGAACATTTTTACGAAAGTACACTCCGAAAAGTTCCACAGCCGAACAAGCACTAATTGGTCTTATCATTAGCACAAACATACGTCTCTCAAATACAAAATAGAGGCTTCAACTCATTCCTTTTGTATCAGCTTAGTACTTTCTGTTGCATCTTTGCAATTTTCATAATTAATATAAATCTCTCGTCCTTTAAAGCAGACTAACGTTCTCAGTTCTAATCGGATACCTTACCACAGTTTGCGCAACTGTTTTTTTAGTTACAGAAAAAGTGGAAAAACTGGCATTAATACGGAATTTCAATTAAAATTTAATGTAGACTGAAAGAACTAACTGTGCCTGTAGGTCTCAGATAGCAGGTACTACACAGATTTACATGTAAGATTACCTTGCACTACAGAAAAAAACAAGACTTTATCGCAAAGAAAAACTTGATTGGTATCAATTGAACTAATCTGTGCTACAAACTACCATCATATTGGTGATTCCTGAAATTTTTCCGTTGTAAAGAGTATTCCATGAAGTTTCGGGACTGCAGCTGAATGACGTCGACTTCTTGTCACGATATTTCAGCTGACAACCATTCAGCCATCTTCAAGTGAGTCTGCAGCACTGGAGATTGCTAGTTCACTTCGCTAACTTCATACCAATAATTGGCGCGGATACGCATGGGCATAGACAGCGACAACTGTCCAGTTTCACGTCAACTTCAAATATTGGTCCATCTATGGAACGCAGGAGCATGCCTAATGGTGATACCACATGCCAGCTTTTTCATAATGCGGGCTCGATGAGCTAAAATCTAGACGTCATATTAATAAAATTAACTGTCGTTAAACGTGTTATTATTTAATTTTTTAAGATGTTAAAGAAGTCACCAGGTCCCACGCCTCATCCAATTGAAAGCCGCCATCACAATTAATCAGAGCTTCCTCCAAACGTATTCCCACCGACTATTCACTTAATCCCAGAAAGATCTCGCCGACGTCAAGATTTGCATGGCAGAATAATCCATGGAATGTCCTGTGGAATGTGGCGATCGTGCTCAAAGCACATTTCACGCAATTTTCGCGTTGTCTGATCAATTTAGTCTTTGCGACACTGGCAAGGTATTCTGTAAATTCCAGTCGTCCGCAATCTCAGACCGTGCTTTGCCAAACAGAGAACAGCACAAGTATTTGTAGGTGGAAGAGTACCTCGACATGATCTTTCCTTAAGGTTCTGCCTAATTAGCATGAAATACTGCCGACATGTGGGAAAAACGCTCTGTACTTGAACTGATCTATCTCATCTTGATTTTGTGAGTAGTTACGTTTCTTATTCCTTAATGCTGAAAAGCACAGCCAACTCAACAGAGGTCCGTCATTTAATGGTTTCCTTTGTGCATGTGTATCGCCGCCAACTATTGGTGTAAACTTAGCGATGTGAACTAGTAGTCTCCAGTGATAAACATTCACCTGAAGATGAAGATTGCTTGATGATGTTAGCCGAAATATCGTTGCAAGAAGTCGGCTTCATCCGGCTGCAGTCCACAAACTTCATGGAATACCAATATACTTTCTCGCATCTATTACATTAACTCTAGCCGATCCCCCATTTCCCCGTGTACCATGGACCTTGCCGTGGTGTGGTGAATGCCTGCCTCAACGACACAGAAAGCCACACCATCATTACAACCACAACGGAGGAGTGTCTGTTCAGAGGACAGACGAATATGTGATTCCAGAAGAGGGCAGCAGCTTTTTCAATAGCTACAGGGGCATTAGTCTGGATGATTGACTGATCTGGCGTTGCAACTTCAGCCAACATGTCCTTGCTCTGCTGATACTGCGAACTGCTGAAAGCAAGAGGAAAATATCACTGTTATTTTTCCCGCGGGCATGCAGCTCTACTGTATGGTTAAAAGATGATGGCATCCTCACGGGTAAAATATTACTGAGGTAAAGTAGTCCCCCATTCGGATCGGTCTAGCGGTTCTAGGCGCGCAGTCCGGAACCGTGAGACTGCTACGGTCGCAGGTTCGAATCCTGCCTCGCGCATGGATGTGTGTGATGTCCTTAGGTTAGTTAGGTTTAAGTAGTTCTAAGTTCTAGGGGACTGATGACCACAGATGTTAAGTCCCATAGTGCTCAGAGCCATTTGAACCCATTCGGATCTCTGGGAGGGACTACTTGGGAGGATGTCGAAATTAGGAGAAAAAGTAACTGTCATTATACTGGTGAGAGTGTGGATTGTTAGATCCATTAGTGAAGCAGGTAGGCTGGAAAATTTAGAAAGTAAATGGATGAACTGAAGTTATATGTTAAGATAAATAGTGACGTTCGATGGCATTAGGAACACGACTTCCGTTCAGATGAGTACAAGGTTATAAATATAAAACAAAATTGTGTTAATGCATGAGGAGGTATAATAATGAACAAGGAAACAGAAATGCAATAAGCAACAATCAACTGAATAACGAACGCATTATTGCAGCAAAGATGTACACTAAACCGACATACATTACAGCAGTATATACTCGTGTGTAAGCTAGCGGGCCGGCCGAGTGGCCGAGCGGTTCTAGGCGCTTCAGTTTGGATCCGCGCGACCGCTACGGTCGCAGGTTCGAATTCTGCTTCGGACACGGATGTGTGTGGTGTCCTTAGGTTGGTTAGGTTTAAGTAGTTCTAAGTTTTAGGGGACTGATGACCTCAGCTGTTAAGTCCCATAGTGCTCAGAGCCATTTGAGCCATTTATTGTAAGCTAGCACCACAGATGATGAACAGATCGCAAGACTGTATGATGAGATAAAAGAAATTATTCAGATGGTTAAGAGAGGGGAAAATTTAATTGTGATGAAGGACTGGAAGTAAATACTAGGAAAAGGAAGAGAAGGAAAGTTAGTGGGAGAATATGGACTGGGGGAAAGAACTCAAAGAGGAAGCCACATGGCAGAAGGATGCGCAGAACATAATTCAATCATTGCTAACACTTGGTGTAAGAATCATGAAAGAAGACCGTTTACGTGGAAAAGACCGGGAGAAACTGGAAGGTTCAGAGTGATTATATAACGGTATGAACGATATTTCGGATTCAGGTTTGGAAATGGCTCTGAGCACTATGGGACTTAACAGCTATGGTCATCAGTCCCCTAGAACTTAGAACTACTTAAACCTAACTAACCTAAGGACAGCACACAACACCCAGCCATCACGAGGCAGAGAAAATCCCTGACCCCGCCGGGAATCGAACCCGGGAACCCGGGCGTGGGAAGCGACAACGCTACCGCACGACCACGAGATGCGGGCGTCAGGTTTGGAACTATCGGACACATCCTGGGGCAGATGAGAGCACTGATCGCAATTTATTGTTTATAAACATTAGATTGAAAGTAAAGAAATTGCAGACTGGTTGAAAATTAAGGAGATGGCATCTGAATAATTTGAAGAAATTTGAGAGTGTTAAGAAATTCAGAGAGGGCATTAGGCAACGATTTATTGAAACACGGGAAACGAATGCAGTAGAAGACGAATGGGTAGCATTGGGAGAAGAAATAGTGAAGGTAGGAGAGTATCAAATAAGTAAAAGGACAAGGCGTAGTAGAAATTCTTGGATATCACAGGAGATAACGAATCTATCTGATGAAAGGAGAAAACACAAAATGAAGCAAATGAAGCAGTCGAAGGGAAATACACAGGTCTAAGAAATGAGATTAACAGAAAGCGCAAAGTGGCTAGCAAGAAATTGTTAAAGGACTAACAGAAGGCTATATAAGCGTATATAACTGGCGGAAAGGTAGATGCTGCCTATAGGACAATAAAGACGCCTTTGGAGAAGAGAGAAGCAGCTGTGTGAACATAAAGAGCTGAGATGTAAAATCATAACTATGCAAAGAAGGGAAAGCTGAAAGGTGGAAGGAGTATGTAGAGCGGCTATACAAAGGATATGAAGTGGAGGTAATTTTAAAGAAAGGGAAGAGGAAGTAGGTGTACACGATGCCATAGATATGATGCGAGAAATTGACTTAGTACTGAAAGACTAAAGTCGAAAGTGATCCTGGAATAACCACCAGTACACTGAGATCTCCATTGCGATAGGGTCGGCAGCTGCGGTGAATTTTTTAAATTGTTTTGTGATTTCGTCAGCTGACCTGTTTTTATTTGTACGACTCTACAATTTCGGCGTTAGGACACTTTCAAGAAAAAGTTACACCCAAAGACATACCAGGAGGACTATAACTTACTTCACAGAAGAGTCGTTAATGGTATAGGGTGTCATGTACATCTTTGCTCCAGCGACTGCATATAACAGTCGTTTTCACTTGGTGTTTACGTAACCATCTTCCGCCCTCCAAACAAAACCAAGAGCCTTCAAGGACAACCTTGGTCTACAGAAATCAGGGGTTTATCAGATACCTTGCGGTGGTGTATACATAGGGCAGACCATTCGTACCATTGGGGACCGATGCCGAGAACATCAACGCCACACTAGACTAAACAGCCCAATAAGTCGGCAATCGCTGAGCATTGCCTGTCGGAACTCCACAGCATGGATTATGACCAAACCAAAGTCCTGACACAGACTTCCAAATACTGGGACTGTGTCATCAAAGAAGCCACAGAGATCAGAGTAAGGGAGCCACAACTAAATCGTGACAGCGGTTACATCCTTAGCAAGGCGTGGGGACCCGCGATCACCCGGATTAAAAAGAAAAAGGATATTTCCCATAGTGTACTGACTTCGGGGGAGGAGGGAAGAATAACGAGAGCGGTGCCGGCAGACCCTCTTGAACGAGAAAACCTAGGACGCAGCGCCCAGACGGCGGGAGAACGGACGCTGTACCTGGACCACACGCGGGGCGCGGACCGCACCGGCTCATAGCAGCAACCGGCTACACGGGTAGCTGGGGTTGTGTGACGTGGACTGGGCGGTTTTTTAGGTTAGATGGCCTCGGGCAAGTACAGAAAGGGCAACAGCCTCAAAGGGTGCGGGGCAAAGTCAGGACATGCGGGGACCAAGCAGCAATCGGTATTGTAATTGTAAACTGTCGTAGCTGCATTGGTAAAGTACCGGAACTTCAAGCGCTGACAGAAAGCACCGAAGCTGAAATCGTTATAGGTACAGAGAGCTGGCTGAAGCCAGAGATAAATTCTGCCGAAATTTTCACAAAGGCACAGGCGGTGTTTAGAAAGGATAGATTGCATGCGACCGGTGGTGGCGTATTTATCAATGTTAATAGTAGTTTATCCTGTAGTGAAGTAGAAGTGGATAGTTCCTGTGAATTATTATGGGTGTAGGTTACACTCAACAACCGAGCTAGGTTAATAATTGGCTCCTTTTACCGACCTCCCGACTCAGCAGCATTAGTGGCAGAACAACTGAGAGAAAATTTGGAATATATTTCCCATAAATTTTCTCAGCATGTTATAGTCTTAGGTGGAGATTTCAGTTTACGAGATATAGACTGGGACACTCAGATCTTCAGGACGGGTGGTAGGGACAGAGCATCGACTGACATTATACTGAGTGCACTATCCGAAAATGACCTCGAGCAATTAAACAGAGAACCGACTCGTGGAGATAACATCTTGAACCTACTGATAATAAACAGACCCGAACTTTTCGACTCTGTAAGTGCACAACAGGGAATCAGTGATCATAAGGCCGTTGCAGCATCTCTGAATATGGAAGTTAATAGGAATATAAAAAAAGGGAGGAAGGTTTATCTGTTTAGCAAGAGCAATAGAAGGCATATTTCAGACTACCTAACAGATCAAAACGAAAATTTCTGTTCCGATACTGACAATGTTGAGTGTTTATGGAAAAAGTTCAAGGCAACGTAAAATGCGTTTTAGACAGGTACGTGCCGAGTAAAACTATGAGGGACGGGAAAAACCCACCGTGGTTCAACAACAAAGTTAGGAAACTACTGCGAAAGCAAAGAGAGCTTCACTGCAAGTTTAAACGCAACAAAAACCTTTCACACAAACAGAAGCTAAACGATGTCAAAGTTAGCGTAAGGAGGGCTATGCGAGAAGCGTTCAGTGAATTCGAAAGTAAAATTCTATGTACAGACTTGACAGAAAATCCTAGGAAGTTCTGGTCTTACGTTAAATCAGTAAGTGGCTCGAAACAGCATATCCAGACACTCCGGGATGATGATGGCATTGAAACAGAGGTTGACACGCGTAAAGCTGAAATACTAAACACCTTTTTCCAAAGCTGTTTCACAGAGGAAGACCGCACTGCAGTTCCTTCTCTAAATCCTCGCACAAACGAAAAAATGGCTGACACCGAAATAAGTGTCCAAGGAATAGAAAAGCAACTGGAATCACTCAACAGAGGAAAGTCCACTGGACCTGACGGGATACCAATTCGATTCTACACAGAGTACGCGAAAGAACTTGCCCCCCTTCAAACAGCCGTGTACCGCAAGTCTCTAGAGGAGCTGAAGGTTCCAAATGATTGGAAAAGAGCACAGGTAGTCCCAGTCTTCAAGAAGGGTCGTCGAGCAGATGCGCAAAACTATAGACCAATATCTCTGGCATCGATCTGTTGTAGAATTTTAGAACATGTTTTTTGCTCGAGTATCATGTCGTTTTTGGAAACCCAGAATCTACTCTGTAGGAATCAACATGGATTCCGGAAACAGCGATCGTGTGAGACCCAAGTCGCGTTATTTGTTCATGAGACCCAGAAAATATTAGATACACGCTCCCAGGTGGATGCTATTTACCTTGACTTCCGAAAGGCGTTCGATACAGTTCCGCACTGTCGCCTGATAAACAAAGTAACAGCCTACGGAATATCAGACCAGCTGTGCGGCTGGATTGAAGAATTATTAGCAAACAGAACACAGCATGTTGTTATCAATGGAGAGACGTCTACAGACGTTAAAGTAACCTCTGGCGTGCCACAGGGGAGTGTTATGGGACCATTGCTTTTCACACTATATAGAAATGACCTAGTAGGTAGTGTCGGAAGTTCCATGCGGCTTTTCGCGGATGATGCTGTAGTATATAGAGAAGTTGCTGCATTAGAAAATTGTAGCGAAATGCAGGAAGATCTGCAGCGGTTAGGCACTTGGTGCAGGGAGTGGCAACTGACCCTTATCATAGACAAATGTAATGTATTGCGAATACATAGAAAGAAGGATCCTTTATTGTATGATTACATGATAGCGGAACAAACACTGGTAGCAGTTACTTCTGTAAAATACCTGGGAGTATGCGTGCGGAACGATTTGAAGTGGAATGATCATATAAAATTAATTGTTGGTAAGGCGGGTACCAGGTTGCGATTCATTGGGAGAGTCCTTAGAAAATGTAGTCCATCAACAAAGGAGGTGGCTTACAAAACACTCGTTCGACCTATACTTGAGTATTGCTCATCAGTGTGGGATCCGTACCAGATCGGGTTGACGGAAGAGATAGAGAAGATCCAAAGAAGAGCGGCGCGTTTCGTCACAGGGTTATTTGGTAACCGTGATAGCGTTACGGAGATGTTTAGCAAACTCAAGTGGCAGATTTTGCAAGAGAGGCGCTCTGCATCGCGGTGTAGCTTGCTCGCCAGGTTTCGAGAGGGTGCGTTTCTGGATAAAGTATCGAATATATTGCTTCCACCTACTTATACCGCCCGAGGAGATCACGAATGTAAAATTTGAGAGATTCGAGCGCGCACGGAGGCTTTCAGACAGTCGTTCTTCCCGCGAACCATACGCGACTGGAACAGAAAAGGGAGGTAATGATAGTGGCACGTAAAGTGCCCTCCGCCACACACCGTTGGGTAGCTTGCGGAGTATAAATGTAGATGTAGAAGCGCCTGAGGGAGGAGCTGGAGGGGGATTGTCCTATATATACATGGCGCCGGCCCACCGCCGGTCAGTACGTCAGATCATCTGATGATGGTAACGTAGTCGAGTACCGAAATATTGTGTCCTATGCACACTCGTTCCAGGCTGTTCACCCGAGATTCATTTCGTCATAATGGAAATTGTTTTTCGTAATTTTAGGAGCACGTTCTGTTTGAGCAGTGTTGCAGAGCTCCTGTAAATTAAGTCGATGTTTTTAGTGTACATACACTAGGATGATTACGATTATTTTACAGTAATTCTTTATTTGATTCAGTAAGTCTTTGTTCTTAAATATACACTCCTGGAAATGGAAAAAAGAACACATTGACACCGGTGTGTCAGACCCACCATACTTGCTCCGGACACTGCGAGGGGGCTGTACAAGCAATGATCACACGCACGGCACAGCGGACACACCAGGAACCGCGGTGTTGGCCGTCGAATGGCGCTAGCTGCGCAGCATTTGTGCACCGCCGCCGTCAGTGTCAGCCAGTTTGCCGTGGCATACGGAGCTCCATCGCAGTCTTTAACACTGGTAGCATGCCGCGACAGCGTGGACGTGAACCGTATGTGCAGTTGACGGACTTTGAGCGAGGGCGTATAGTGGGCATGCGGGAGGCCGGGTGGACGTACCGCCGAATTGCTCAACACGTGGGGCGTGAGGTCTCCACAGTACATCGATGTTTTCGCCAGTGGTCGGCGGAAGGTGCACGTGCCCGTCGACCTGGGACCGCACCGCAGCGACGCACGGATGCACGCCAAGACCGTAGGATCCTACGCAGTGCCGTAGGGGACCGCACCGCCACTTCCCAGCAAATTATGGACACTGTTGCTTCTGGGGTATCAGCGAGGACCATTCGCAGCCGTCTCCATGAAGCTGGGCTACGGTCCCGCACACCGTTAGGCCGTCTTCCGCTCACGCCCCAACATCGTGCAGCCCGCCTCCAGTGGTGTCGCGACAGGCGTGAATGGAGGGACGAATGGAGACGTGTCGTCTTCAGCGAGGAGAGTCGCTTCTGCCTTGGTGCCAATGATGGTCGTATGCGTGTTTGGCGCCGTGCAGGTGAGCGCCACAATCAGGACTGCATACGACCGAGGCACACAGGCCCAACACCCGGCATCATGGTGTGAGGAGCGATCTCCTACACTGGCCGTACACCACTGGTGATCGTCGAGGGGACACTGAATAGTGCACGGTACATCCAAACCGTCATCGAACCCATCGTTCTACCATTCCTAGACCGGCAAGGGAACTTGCTGTTCCAACAGGACAATGCACGTCCGCATGTATCCCGTGCCACCCAACGTGCTCTAGAAGGTGTAAGTCAACTACCCTGGCCAGCAAGATCTCCGGATCTGTCCCCCATTGAGCATGTTTGGGACTGGATGAAGCGTCGTCTCACGTGGTCTGCACGTCCGGCACGAACGCTGGTCCAACTGAGGCGCCAGGTGGAAATGGCATGGCAAGCCGTTCCACAGGACTACATCCAGCATCTCTACGATCGTCTCCATGGGAGAATAGCAGCCTGCATTGCTGCGAAAGGTGGATATACACTGTACTAGTGCCGACATTGTGCATGCTCTGTTGCCTGTGTCTATGTGCCTGTGGTTCTGTCAGTGTGATCATGTGATGTATCTGACCCCAGGAATGTGTCAATAAAGTTTCCCCTTCCTGGGACAATGAATTCACGGTGTTCTTATTTCAATTTCCAGGAGTGTATATTTAACTATCGTTAATCGTTGGTGTAAATATGCCTACATGCAATTTCTATTGAACAAATTGCAGTTATTTGTTCTGTTATTATGATAGTAAGTCACTTTCGATTTGTTGTTACAAAGATCGTATATATATGGATCACAGTTTTAATGAAAACCTTTCATGCCGTGCTTTAAGGTTGTGTGATTTTTTGCATTACAGTCACATTTATAAACGAGTATAGCGATAACTATGCGTTACAGAACCATAGGATGTTAATAAATTGCCCTTTATGTGTTATATTTATTCTTGTATTTGCAGTTCTATTTTGTCCCGAGTGTACCGAGATTGTCAATCGGGCTTATGTAAACTGACGGACTAGATTTTCCCTTATTCCAGCACTTTTCCGGCTACGTATTTTGGTTCCCCATCTCACTGGCTCTACGTCAGTCGTTTTCGGAACCTCGATCAACTGGCTCCATGGCTGGCAGCACTAGCAGCTTCTTTGTTGTGCTGTGGAGGAGGGCGCAGCTGCTGGAGGTCCTGAGTGCTAATTATTTAATTATCAACAGTGGTCTTGAATGATGTACAGAATCCTCCGTCTCTGTTAGCGTCTCTGTTCCAATCCCAAACGTTAGTTTGATTTGGTGTGAACCCCAATGGCTGAGAGATCCTACCGCCACACATTTATGTTTCCATAATTATGTGAGTACACCACGTTTCATACCTTTACCTTTCATTTCGGTATGTCAACCTTACAGTTATGGTACGTTAGTAGCTCCTACACTTATTCGCAGTTGGTGGCAAATGAAGATTAAGCTTTAGGCTTAGAAATGGGTCGTGTAATAAGTAAGAAATTACTGGTAACTGAAGAGGCTCTTTTTTTTCATTAATACATTTCTCAGTAATGGAATTTCGCCTGATCAAATGCTATGTATTATACTTGGGATAAGAAACAAAACAATTTCGAATTAATTGTTTCGCACATCTATAAAGTTTGTCATTTGTCACAATAGTATAAAAATCTGCAAAAATGCATCAGTAAGGCAGCAAGGTAAAAAATCTCATTGTTTAAATTAAGTAGCACGAAGTTTTTGTCACGACGACACGTTACACCCATGTCCGTCAAACTGTTGTGAACTTTAAAGTGTGTGCCAGGGGAGGGACAGGGAAGATAATGTTCCACGAGAAAAATATAAACGATGACAATTATTGCAAGAGATTTGGACGTAATTGAAGTTAAGTGCAAAGCATTGTACCATGGTGTATATCTCAAGTTAATTATGTTACCTTATCTATTGTTGTGTACTACCTTGTTCTCAGTGGTAAAATGCCGTGTGGCTAGGGCCTCCCGTCGGGTAGACCGTTCGCCTGGTGCAAGTCTTTCGAGTTGACGCCACTTCGGCGACTTGCGTGTCGATGGGGATGAAATGATGATGAAAGACACACAACACCCAGTCATCACGAGGCAGAGAAAATCCCTGGCCCCGCCGGGAATCGAACCCGGGACCCCGTGCGCGGGAAGCGAGAACGCTACTGCAAGACCACGAGATGCGGACTTCTCAGTGGTAAGACGTGATTCTTTTAATAGCTGGACATGACTGCTGTTTAATATTTTGGAAAGTTTCTTCAGAAGGCTTAGAGAAAGCTAAAGTTAAGTAAAACTTCGGGTTACTGTATTTAAGTGTTAGTTAATCGTTTCTGCTCCAGTCCAGCTTCCCTACGACAACAGCTGCAGCACCACTATGTAGCCAACCTCGTCTTCTCAGTGGTAAGACGAGGTTGGCTACATAGTGGTGCTGCAGCTGTTGTCGTAGGGAAGCTGGACTGGAGCAGAAATGATTAACGAACACTTAAATACAGTAACCCGAAGTTTTACTTAACTTTAGCTTTCTCTAAGCCTTCTGAAGAAACTTTCCAAAATATTAAACAGCAGTCATGTCCAGCTATTAAAAGAATCAAAGTAAAGAGCATCGTGCAGTGTGAGGCTCCCATTGTTAATGCACAAGCGGACTGTCGAAGGCTGACTAAACCTGAAGACAGTCGAAGACTGTGTCTGAGACTACCCATGTGGCTCCACTGGCGATCCTATATCTTGACGGTAAACGGCGGTCATTATCGGATCCGCTGAAGGCGTGGCGCAGCGGACGTGCACCACTGGATCCGCTGGGTGTCCACACGACAGCTATCGGCGTCTGTCAGAAACGTGCGTTTCCATTGCCAACTGTGAGTTTCCGGTGGGTGTGGTAACAGTCTATGATACAATATTTATGACATGTATAAAATGTCACAATAATTTAAATCGTCTGCAGAAATGCATCAGCGGTACAAGAAATTGTAATGTTTATGTTACAGCAGTATCTACATATGTATAGTCTATTCAGTATAATGATGTGTACTGTCATCACTGAGAGCCGGCCGCGGTGGTCTCGCGGTTCTAGGCGCGCAGTCCGGAACCGTGCGACCGCTACGGTCGCAGGTTCGAATCCTGCCTCGGGCATGGATGTGTGTGATGTCCTTAGGTTAGTTAGGTTTAAGTACTTCTAAGTTCTAGGGGACTTATGACCACAGCAGTTGAGTCCCATAGTGCAGCTTGCTTATTGGCACTACTGAAATAAATTATATGTTAGGGGAAGACAGTGGTTCATTCTAAGTACCATGCAATAAATTCATCTTAATACGTAAGAATTGATCACATATCCACAGTACCGCAGTTCCGCATTACTGTTGACAAGGCATTAATATTACTCTCATGTCCAAAAATGGCCTGAATTTTGCCCTACTTTTCAAGCAAATTAATTATTGCTGCACTGGATTTCTGCATTGCTTTTTTTTTTTTTTTTTTTTTTTTTTTTTTTTTTTTTTTTTTGTCATCAGTCTACTGACTGGTTTGATGCGGCCCGCCACGAATTCCTTTCCTGTGCTAACCTCTTCATCTCAGAGTAGCACTTGCAACATACATCCTCAATTATTTGCTTGACGTATTCCAATCTCTGTCTTCCTCTACAGTTTTTGCCCTCTACAGCTCCCTCTAGTACCATGGAAGTCATTCCCTCATGTCTTAGCAGATGTCCTATCATCCTGCCCCTTCTCCTTATCAGTGTTTTCCGCATATTCCTTTCCTCTCCGATTCTGCGTAGAACCTCCTCATTCCTTACCTTATCAGTCCACCTAATTTTCAACATTCGTCTATAGCACCACATCTCAAATGCTTCGATTCTCTTCTGTTCCGGTTTTCCCACAGTCCATGTTTCACTACCATACAATGCTGTACTCCAGACGTACATCCGCAGAAATTTCTTCCTCAAATTAAGGCCGGTATTTGATATTAGTAGACTTCTCTTGGCCAGAAATGCCTTTTTTGCTATAGCGAGTCTGCTTTTGATGTCCTCCTTGCTCCGTCCGTCATTGGTTATTTTACTGCCTAGGTAGCAGAATTGCTTATTACATAACATGTAACATTAAATATTCATCTACAGCAATACTGAATATCCAACTTAAGGCTGTTATTAGTGAAGTAAACCGTGATAACATTTTATGGTAAGAGTTACATGTTTAAATCAACATATCACCCAGTCTGGGTAATATTTAACGCCCTCACATGCAAGTTACCTGTCTTTCACTTTATTCTCTTGTAACTTCAAGCAACAATCGACACTTGTCGATGTTCTTCTTCAATAGACACCATTTCATTATCATGGGACTTATTGCCCACCACTTTCGAAGCCAGAAAGAAAACTTGCTGCTGTACTAATTAATTTGGATCGATGAGTGCTGGCAGTTTGCTGGAGACCGTCTTCCATTCATGAATGCCGTCATAATCATCGCCTTCTTCTTCCTTCTCTTCTTCTTCCTTCCCTTCTTCTTCATAGTAATCGTGATCATTTTCCTCGTCGTAATTATCCTCTTTTTCTCCACTTGCCGTTTTCATAAGTACATTATTTTTAACGTAGTCGTCCACCTTCTTTTGGAACCGTTATTCCGATCTCTGAGACACAGGCCCGACGGGAAGTTAAAGCGCATGCTTCTTGAATCATGTAGTTACACCCTCTAACAAAACCTGCCGAGATTTTTTCTATCCGATATTAGGCATAAATGGATTAGCTACTGAAATTGAGAATAATATCTGATTAATATTTCTAATAAGATATAGTAGGAGACTATGTAACTAATGTTACTTTACATTTTATCTTACTGAGTCTGATGGGAAGGTAATGTGCATGCTTCTTTAACAACACCATAGTTTATGTGTTTTAACATGGTGTGCACATTTACTTCCTGGGCTTGGGTTCGATTCATTTCCGCTCCTTCCTATTAGCGGTGTGCTATAAGGTAGTTTAAAATTTCACCGCCATTTATAATCGATAAACCTTCATCAACAGCTTGTTTCTCCATTTCCAGATTTCCTGTAGTCGATTTACCTTTGTCTCTCTTCCCTATATTAATGGTTGCGGCTAAGACGGGCCACAGAATGATATCCAGAATGGATAAATATATCGGGATGCGGTTTTCACGAAGCTACAGCGGACAACATGATATAGATCCCGACGTTAGAAAGCAATATTTGTTGCTTATACTCGCAGAATTACGATATCGGCTTTATATTTTTCTAATTAAACTAAATACCTGTTTCTGTGGCGTTTGAAAGAAGCTTCTAAGAGAACTTTAACGACTTAACACGTATGGCAATCAAGGTAACAACGTCGAAAACCATTGTCCCACAATCAGGAGAAGACGTGCCACTAACTTCTGCCCTTTTATACCAAATATAAGCAAACACGAAACTTCTTTTGTTTCCCTTTGCTCTTGAAGCCTGTCACTCTGTGTTATACTGTTGTAGCAGTAAGATAACGTGCTCGTAGACCTATTGCGACTTTTACAATGTATATGACAGTCAAAACAGTGAATATCCTTTATAGCGTATGTCGACAAACTATTAGAGCAAAGGTGCCGCTTTAAGTTGAAAAGTATCCCGGTCGAGATAAGCACTCACGATCTGACTTTGCAAACATTCAAAAAAAGTTCTAAAAACAGAATGTGTGGGAATAAAATATGAAAGGAATAAAGATGAGCCACTGATGAAAGATATGAAATCAACGGTCTACCAGCAGTAACGCGCAACGCAAATGTCACTAAAAGCATCTCGGTAAAGCTAAAATTATCAATGAAACGAATGCTCTGCGCACGCCACATTCCATCGCCTTTCATTCTCTCCAGATTTCCTTGAAGCTAAGGCTTCATTTCAACGACTTTTAAAATTTTTTGTACACTGAAGGGAAAAAAAGTCGTAACACCCAAAATAATTAATGTAGAGTAATGAAATTTCTGGAATACATTTGTCTAGGTAACAGATTTAAGTTATTAACGTTGCAAGATCATGGGTTAATGCAAGCGCGATATAAACCATTGCAAATGTGAAAAGCGGTTACATATTCGTCAACACATGACGGTTAATACTTGTTGTGGATGACGCTGGATCTGTCGTCCGATGATACTCCATATACGTTCGACTGGAGATCTATCTGGTTATCGTGCAGGCCAAGGCAAGAGGTCGAAACTTTGTAGAAAATATTAAATTACAACAGCGGTATGTGGGCGAGCGTTATCCTGTTGATAAACAGCACCTGGAATGCTGTTCGTAAATGGCAGCATAACAGGTCAAATCACCAGACGGACGTACAAATTGGCAGTTATGGTGCTGTCATAAGAAATCGCACCCAAGGCCATAACTCGCACTGTAGGTCCAGTGTGTCTAGCACGCAGACAGGTTGATTTCAGGTCCTCAACTGGACTCCTTCTAATCAGCATATGGTCATCACTGGCGCAGAGGCAGAACTAGTTTACATCATAAAACACGACAGACCTCCACCCTGCCCTCCAACGAGCTCTCACTTGACACAACTGAAGTCGCAAATGGTCGTGGTTTGGGGTCGGAGGAACGAACGCTACAGGGCATCTGGATCGGAGCTTTACTGGAAGTGACCGTTTTGTAACGACCTCGTACACAATGGTCAGGAGAGGTAGGCTACAGAGTGGAACGGCAACTCTCGTCGTACGAAGAAAGAGCATGAGCAGAAAGAAACTAGCGAATAAGTAAACACCGAAAGTTTGCTTAATCTGTATTTCTGAAAGTGTATGAAAACTCATTACTAATAATGCAGCAAGAAATAGAGTCCAGCTCTCACTGACAACAAGGATGAGAGTTAATGATCTAAGGATGAATGATGGTGTCAGAGCCATGACTAGATGACCTGTATGCAGCACCAGGTAGCGAAGACGTTCCAAAAGTGGGCTGTGTGGCTGCCGCCGGTCATCCTATATTGCAGTCGCTGAGAGTGCTCATGGTTCAGAGCTGCTCTGGGCATGGCGCAGTGGGCGTGCTCCTTAGGGTCTGCATATCCTGCACGTCCGCTGTCGGCGTCTGATGGAAACTTGCAATTCCAATGTCACCTTTCTGACGCTTGTGGAGTGATATCAGTATGTGATAACTCAGTTCTCCATCCAAACCTCCAACCTGTCGTCGTGTACTGTACATGATCGAGCTACAGCGGGGTGAGGGCTGGATTCAAGTGGCAACGAGAAAACAGAAGGCGGAACTGAGGCTGGTGCCGAGCTCTTACCTATGCCCCCATATACGCCCTCAGCCCATTTGCAAATAAGCCGGCCAGGGTGGCCGAGCGGTTCTAGGCGCTACAGTCTGGAACCGCGCGACCGCTACGATCGCAGGTTCGATCCTGCCTTGGGCATGGATGTGTGTGATGCCCTTAGGTTAGTTAGGTTTAAGTAGTTCTAAGTTCTAGGGGACTGATGACCTCAGAAGTTAAGTCCCATAGTGTTCAGAGCCATTTGAACCTTTTTAGACAACCTGCGAATAGCCGAAAAACTGGGCAAATGTCGCGCACCCACACCCAGATTTGGAGTAGCAAACGGAGACAAACGCATCTCAATGACTGCAGAGGGACCCAAGGCAGCATGTGGGACAGCCTCGGGAAGAGAGAATCATCCCTAGACGATAGTGACTGTCGAAATGGTGACGATCGCGGAAGGGCATCGACTTTCATCGACTCTGCGACTGGTGCCAACGCTACGGGGCCCTCTGGAGTTGGATGCAGTGAGGGCTGCTGCATCCAGGCAGGCATCGAATCTGAAAGCATAAAGCCTGCGGCAAGATCACGCAATGTGTACGGACGAATTTGATGCTGGTGGCGTCCCAGCAATCCTCTTGGTCCCTGCAATCTGTAATAGATCGGGTCGTTGGTACAATACTTTGCCTGAATGGGCGTAGTGGGCAGGTGCAGCAACTGAAGCAAGCTGTGCTATCGCTGTCCATGTAACAACACCACTGAATGGGAGGAATAAAGTTTATCCAACTGTTGCTTAAATGTTCGACCAACGCGTTTAGCTTCGCCACTGAATTGCGGGTGGAACGGTGCACTCGTGATTTATTTGATGCTGCAGGCAGTACGAAACTGTTCAAACTTGGCAGCAACGAACTGAGGTCCGTAGCCAGTCACAATCACTTCCGGCAAACCCTAGAGGCAAAAGATGGACGACATGGCCTAGATTGTGGAACGAGTCGTAGCAGAGTGCATAGGAACCTCGAACGGATATTTTTCTGAATTTTTGCTGTAAGTTAGCGCGAAATTGGAGAGCAAACGATGCCAAGGTGCTTGAGGCTTCGGCCAAGGGAAGAACTACTGAGGGAGAGCTGACCGATGTTCAACATACGGTCGGCACTGAGAAGTCAACGGTTGAATTTGCGCATGCAGACTCCGTCAATGCAATTACTTCGTCCCAACTGCCTGGTGCAAACGACGCCCCAGTGATCTCTGTGTTGCAAACGAAGCGCATCAGGCTGGAGAGGCAGAGGTACCACAACAAGTGACTCTTAATTATAGGTGCGAAGCAAACTGACACTTAGGGGAAACTGCAAGGGCATGCCGCCAGGCAAAATGTCGGAAAACCACAGAGCTATAAATCTGTTTAGCTGAATGCGGCCAACCAATGCGGATGTACTTGAATAGAATCTGCAAATCAGGACCCGCTGCTGTAGCCTGAGCAATTTTCCGGTGTTTAAGTGGAAAGTTACGCTAAGCACCTGTGTCTTGTGCATTATTGTAACAACAAGAAGCAGAGGACTCATCAAATATTGATTCTGGGCAACCAATGAGGCGAGAAAGAACATCTGTGGTGGCAAGTTTAGAAGTGGGCCGCTATACAGTCTCGTCTGGATATTTTGACAAAAGATGAACCAACCATTACACCTCCTGCGCAGTGCAAGCTAGAACTGACTGAAAAGGGCTAAAGAAAGATTGTACAGATTTATGGTACATCGCCAATTAGAAATTTCGACCAGAAAGATACTGGTGAATCTTAGTGACACCATAGACAATTACGAGAGGCTTCTTTCAATTTCCTAACAATTACAATGAGCTTTATTCAACAACTTCGAACCAAAGGCAATCTGCCTATCAACAGAACTAAATTTATGTGACAAAACTGCACCGCTGCAGCAAGAGGAAGCATCCAAAGCCTAGACCACAGGTTTGGCTGTATCAAAATAAACAATACAACGATGATTAAGCAAAGCAGACTGACACTCCAGCGACCAAGCGAGAGGAACACACTTCCTGCATAAGTGATGCAGGGGAACCGCTATCTGAGAGACATTAGGACTGAACTGGATTTAATACGTGAGTTCCCTAACACAGACTGTAATTCCCGCATTGCATGGCGGTGGAATGTCACAGACAGCAATCAAATGTGATTGACATGGGTGAAAACCTTGGCTATTAATGACTTGTCGTAAGTGCTCATAGTCGATCTTTTTAAAGCACACATTTGTCTGTTACATTTGAGACCATCTGCTGAATACACTTAAAACAGAGTGCGGAGATTGCTAATGGGTTCTTCAGGAGTGCGAACTGAGATGAAAAGTCGTTTAAATAATTAGAGAAAAGAAACTTCTGCATTCAGCGCCTCCAGAAAGCGCTGAAATATGGCGGGCGACCCCCAAAAAATCTGAAGAGACCTTGACTGGCATTGATGACAGAGGCTTGTTGCGACTGCTCATCCAGAAGTACCTGCAAGAAGCGTCATGCAAATCAATACTGAAAAGTAACGACTGGCACCGAAATTATTCATCACAATTTCCACGTATTGCAAGGCATAAATGCCAATGATGTTTGAGACCACAGGTTTTTTAAGTCGGCGCAGAACCGGATTCTGCCCAACGGATTCTTTAGGATAAGAGGCCGGGACGGCCACTGAAAGGCAGTAATGGGTGCAAAGACACCACTTTATTGCAAAGCAGTAAGTTCCTGAGCTACCTGTTCTCAAAGAGAATGAGGAACGGTACAAGTTCTAACAGAACGCGGCTGTGCATTGTCCTTCACTGTGAAATGGGCAACAAAATTATTGGCTTTGCCTAAACCCACAGAAAAATATCCGGAAATTCTGCACTTAACTTAGCAACACTGTCCCAAATTCAAAGGAAGAAACAGAAAGTAACTTGTCCTGAATGCTTAACACCAACAAATCAAAAGAGTTTATTCATAAATGTCACCGTCTGCGTCAAATTTCAGGAAGTTGGAGGAAGGCTACAAGTGCCTAAGACATGAATGTCTATGCCATTTTATGCCGTCAGCAAATGGCGCGATGTGCATAACTTAGGTTTTCCAAGCAATTTGTAAGTGCTACGGTTGAACAAAGTCACTCAAGCTCCAGTGTGACGTTACCAGTGGACTGATAGTCCAGTAATAGTAAGAGACACAAAAAGTCTGTTGTCCACATGTAGCACTGCAGGTAAGTTCAGGGCATTTCTGAATGGCTATTACACTGTAGTTTTGCACTAACGACAATGAGGGGATTTGAAAACACTCTACACACTGTTTGTGACTTATATTTGGGTGAAGGAGTAGTAGAAGAGTGTGTTTTACGTTTCTGTAAACACACAGACTGATCATGTCGCTGTGCACCGCAAAAAAAAGCAAGTCGCTTCACGCGAAGGGCAAGGTCGGCGATCATGTGCCATATGACAGTGGCGGCACGACTTCACACCTTGTGCCAACCGTGAAACGTGTTCAGGTGAGCACTAGGGCTGTGGCTGGCTGGACTGCTGTTTACAAGCTACCTGTGAGGCCTGCTTGTCGCGGCTACCTGGAGAACAAATAGGCGCTACTTCAAAGCTGTCTCCAGCGCTTTCGCAGGACTGTTGATAGTCTAGAATCTGCAGAACCTATTGCAATGACGAGTCCGGGTATTTAAGAATCTGTTCCAGAACTCGTGAGTCAGTTACATTGTGTGTGATGGCATCAAGAATCATTGTGTGACTGTAATATTTGCACACTCACATTTTAATCTACACTGTCTAGTAAGGCCCTGCAATTCAGTCACCCACTGACGATATGTCTATCTTTGTTGCTTGCGGATCCTACAGAGTTTGTAATGGGCAGCCGCCACTTGAACCCTGTCATCATAATACTTCGTAAGGACCTGCAATGGATTCTCATTTTGTTCTAGCTCAGGGTGGGATGTGGGAAAGAGTTTGGTCCATAGCTTTTGAATAGTCAGTCCCTCCGTGGGCAAGAAATACGAATATCTCTTATTAACCTGTACGTGAAACTTCCTGGCAGATTAAAACTGAGTGCCGGACCGAGACTCGAACTCGGGACCTTTGCCTTTCGCGGGCAAGTGCTCTCAGATGGCAGAGCATTTACCCACGAAAGGCAAAGGTCCCGAGTTCGAGTCTCGGTCCGGCACACAGTTTTAATCTGCCAGGAAGTTGCATATCAGCGCACACTACGCTGCAGAGTGAAAATCTCATTCTGGAACCTGTATGAGATGCACTGCGATGTGCGTGTGAACTGTGTGATATATTTTGCCTAGTCTTCCTTCGTCTCGTCAAACTCACGAATTGCAGGCACATACGCAGGTGGTGCGCGCAGTGGTGCTGCCGTTGAGTCTGGCGTCTTGTGTGAATTCATTGTGAAGCGATTCATCACTTCAAACAGTTGAGAAAGTTTTTGGCTCTGAAACTGAATAAACTATGTTAGATCAACTACAAGCTGCGCAGCAATTAATTGCGACGTTATATTCATATTCTACTAAGCATCACAGATACAAACCCAAAAAAGGAAAAATAGCACAGAGACGAAAAAAGGTGTGTCCAAAAGCAGCAATCCCAGAACTTAGTACATAATGAGCACAACTAAATCAAACACTGGGTACAGAAAAGACAAACAGCCGAAAGAACCCCAGCTAAAAAGACAACTGAGCAGGAAGAAGTAAGCTAGGAGACTTGAAGAGCACACAGAGGCATGATACCTCGTCGCTAGGTATGCTATGTACAACTTTGTAGAATAGTAACGAGAGGAGGGCTACAGAGAGATGTGGCAACTGTCGCCATACGAAAGCTGGGTGGGAGCAGAAATGAATAGCAAACGAATTAACACAGTACACAGAAGATTGACTTAAATTGTGTTTCTCAATGTGTACGACGATTCATTATAAATAATTTAGCAAGAAATTGAGTCCATGTCTCGATGTGAACAAGGATCAGACTCTCTAAACTAAGTATGAATGATGTGTCTGTGCCCCGATTAGGCGGCGACTTCGTAGCGTCACGTACCGAAGAGGCTCCAAGTGTGACAGGGCTGTCTGGCTGCCATCTGCCATTCTATATTGCGGCGGCAGAGAGCGCTTGTGGCACAGAGCTGCTGGAGTGGTAGCTCAGTGGGCATGCTGCATTGGGCCCGCTGAATCCCACATGACCGCTATCAGGGTCTGACGAAAACTCGAAATTCCATTATAACTTTAACACCCATGGGGTGGTTCAATTCGTGATACCACTGTAACAGTTCAGAGTGTCTCTGTGGTGTCAATTGATACTCAGATTAGTGTTGAAGGTGCAGTACACCACACTGCATCATTCCTTTCGACACATCGAAATTAAACACATAACCAGTTTGTAGTTTCCACACACATCTTTATTACAAACACAGACACAGATCTTTCAAAATAGTCAAGCAATTTTCACCAATCAAAACAATGTTCATAAGACCCTATTAATAAAAGTTAACTTACATAGCTGCATGATTCATGACTTACATAGGAACTGGCTGCCATATCAAATTCTAAAACTGCTTCCATGGACTGATTTTAATCAATTGTAACAAATTAAAGTATTATCATATTAATGCACTCGACTAAGCTTCTCTTTAGCATTACTCACAGGTACGAAGTTCAGATACATAATAGCATATTAAATAGTCTTAATATGGAGCGATTACAATTTTTTATGTTGGAAATTAGTGATGGACGCGAGCAGACCGAGAGGTGCTACCAGGTAGAGGAGATTCACGGACGAGAAGGTAAAATATAGCTATACTCAGCTTTGGGCTACAATTAAGCTTCCCTAAAAGCACAACGCTTCACCGGAAAGATCGAATTGCAGGATACTAACAACATAACCACAGACACCGATGCAGGTTCTTAAATTTCCCTTTTCCACCGTAATACCGCGATCGAAGTTTGCTCGCGTCGACCACTGCCAATTACCTGAAACATAAACACATTAGCGGCAGACAACATTCTGGCGCATCACATAGCCAAATATATCTGCCCAGCTGGTTATAAATAAACCTTTAATAATACACCGCACCAATGAACCCAAGTCTGACTAACCTAGATGAGCACTTGCCGAGTAACGGCACTTAAAATTTGATTATCCAATTCTCTAGAACAAAGAAATGAAATAATGACATAGGAACAGGAAACAGGAAAATTATTTCGGCCTGCTCTTGAACGTCAGGCACAGACTTACGTACTATTTGGCATGTCCTCTAACTACGCACTAAGCACGGCTTCATGTCTATTTGTTGTGCGTAGCTAGCACTCCTTTAAATACCTTCAACATATCAGGGTCCCCGACCAAGTACAGTGAAAAATAAATGAAACAACCAAGATAGTTTTCAGTGCACTGGGATATTCAATTAACGTGAACAGATCCCACCAAGAAACAATTCGACGACTCCAGTTCGTTCACTTTATGAAACATGTAATAGACGCGAAGGAAATCTGTCCTCCAAATCTCCAGGAAATCCCAGACACCATCGGCAGCGGATCTGCATTCAAACGGCGAAAGATGCCACAGCAGCTGCCCACGCACCTTCCTCGTACCGACTCGGTCACTCGCCAGCGCCACACGTCACTGCAGCTCACACAGCTGATACCCGAACGCAAGCCCCTGCAGAGCGAGCGCGCCGCAGTTAAATAGCCATCCGCCAAAGATGCGAAGAAGGCAAACAGGAGTTGAAAATCGACTCATAACGATCGGGGTGACAAGCTATGGAGACTGGCGCCAGCAGCGCACCAGCTCACACCAGAGCCACACGCCAATCCCGCCGGCCTTCCCCCTCGGTAGTAGCACACGGACCACCAGAGACCAGTCTTCTTGTGACTGTACATTCCGTGACAACTGCTACGAGCAATTAACAAAGAACATTCACCTTCCATAGCCCTCTTACTCGAACTAGTACAAACTCAGTGAGGTGGTAATAGTGGTGTATTTGTTATCTTAAGGGCTGTTTTGAATAACTTCAACTGACCACTGCGGTGATGCTGTAAATTGGAAAGTGTACCAAGTCCACTCACCTAGTGGCGAATTTCTTCTTACACACACGCCTATTTGAAGTTACTGACATGTAGTTCTCAACCAGAAAAAAGCTACAGAGAAAAGCAGTGGTTTTTGTACACATCGTAACCAAAAGTCGCACTAAAACTGTTTTCTCGGTGGAAGGAATAACTACATGAAAGAATTTCACTGTATTACGGTAAGCTTGCATACACCACACTAACAAACGTTACTCTAAACAAAACAAAGTCTGTAAGGTCCTCACGCACACATCACTCATTACTGTAGCCACTTCTTGGTAATTATGAATTATTCTTCACCGAAAGTGAACAAAAGGATTGTTTCTCTTTACAATAGTTCGCTCAAATGTTCCTAAAATCAGTGTCACGTAACAAAATGTTCACGTTCGCGAGTAAGCAACACGCCTCGAGTAATTGTGTTATTTAAAATGTCACTAAAAGTTCGGATTTTCACACTGTGCTTTAAATCGAACTCCCTTCCACACTTTAAGGTCACTTCTCAAACATCCTGGTCCCTAAATATCTCAATATTAATAACTTTCAACGGAACACATTTCAATATGTGTGGTCACTATGAGATCCAAGCCTCGACTCTACTCATCTCTCTACACTAAAGAAGCTTCTAGTTCCCCCAAAAAAGGCGTGAATATGATAATTTCTTGTTGGCAGAGAAACTCTACAGCCAACAGGGAAGCAGCATCAAGCCCGTTCAGTCCCAGACATATATACAGAACTAATCAAAATTTGTCACTGTATCAGAACAGTAAATTAACATAAATAAATTTTGAAAACCCAATAGTATAAAATTAACTCCCTCTTAACGAAGCTACTTAACCGAAATCATAATTTCGTTTCCCCAGTACCATAAACTGACGAAATAGTTTACGAGAAATTCCGCGGTACGGCTGAATAACACACGTCATTCTCGAAAACTTCTCAAGTGACCAGTTACTTAAATGTATCGTATAAAAACTTTACATAAAACAGTATTTCACACTCACATATTCATTCACTCTCATGACCAAGCACAGCTATAGTAGTATTTAATAAACAATTAGAAAATTGGAGAGAACTGGAAATAAAAATTGACAATATTTTGACTTCATTTCAAACAGTACCCGTCAGGCAGTGACCACTAGCGTATCGCATAGAAACGCAATACACAACGGCATCTGACGCCACCTCTCCCACGCGTCAGTCATACTGCAAGCCTGTGCTCACACATCTTCAATCTCAATACGCACGATGTAGAGGCGCTACGTCTCACATTCCCTTTAATTACGAAGACTTTTTTTTTTAAATAAAAATTTTGAATAACTAAACTTCAACACTGGACCAGTTTCAAAACCAAAATATGATATACTGTATTTCTCTTATTTCAGTTTTGTTAGTTCTAAAACTTATTCTATGGTTTGGCCGAATTATATTGCTCCCAAATACATAAATTAGATTTTTCATACAAAATTAGTTTTTCACACAACAATGACACTACTATTTCCTTACAATTTTACTATATTTATGAAATTTTCCTTCCTCGCTTTCGACAGCGTCTCTGTATCTTAAACTCTCTCCTACATTAATTTTGGGACTTCGTTAGCGTCAAAAAATTTTTACACATTTTTCTCATATTTTAGGTTACCCACGTATATTGCGTTCGTAACAGTTGACCTTCGGCTACAGTCCAGGCTTCCGTTAGAAGCCCATAGTTCCTGAAAACAGAGTTTCGTCTAAGCCTACAAATAACAGTTACACATTCCTGAATGGAATATGTATTACATATGTTACTTAATTTCAATTTGCCATTAAACTGAATTAACAGAAATTTTAAGTAGTTTCTTATTGTGGCACTCAATTAAATTTGTTAGAAACCTTTAGTAATTAAATTGTAATATTTCAAAACTTCAGCAAACTGTGGTAGCTGATGAAAGTGCTTTGTTTATTTACTTAGCTAACAGAAATATTTACAATAAGTATATTCAAGCTGTTTCAGAATTGACTTACATGCTTTAGTACAAATCATTCTTGGAGAATATTTACAACATAACATGACATAGCTACCACTGCTTACAACATTTGCTCTTCACAGTTTATAACACTGTCACATGTCTTGTAGCCTACTTAGGCCAGAATTGCTCTAAAATACCTCACAATAAAATTATTTGACCTAATTCTGAAAGAAATTACACCAAAAATCATGAAATTATTTTACAAAGTTCTTCATATCACTTTCTTTCAGCCTTTCTCTCTTACACTTGGTTTTAGCTATGTTAGGATAACTACTCAATGTTCCCAGTAAAACTCTACTCCATCGAACCACTCAGTTTATTTCAATTAGCCACATCCAGTAAGATTTCCGTCAACATTCCGAAACCTGTTAATCACATTTCACCATATCAACACGCTCTTCCACAATCAGCACTTTATTGCTTCATTAGTTGCTTTCCCCATTAACCACATTCTATAATCACTTCAAATTATATTAACCCTTCCTTCCACACTTAAACATTTCTCTCTCTTTTAAACCTTCAGCAGTACAAGACGCCTGCTGCTTATACTTTACTATAGACGTGAAAAATGTTAAAGATTATAGACCAAAGTTCAGAATGGCAGAAGAGGAAGATCGACGACACGAAATGAAATTGAAGTAACATTGTCAATAACTCGAGTACTTGGCAGTCGTCACTTACCTAGCATTGCAAAGAGTGCAATGTCCTTTGAAGTATTTTCACCAACTCCTTGTATCTGTCTGATACTTTCAGCATTACAAAAGACACAACTTTCAAGGGACCATTTCTGAATCTACTTTCCCTGGCTATCCAATTACTAGAATCCAGTTCTCTCTTCATCTTACTTGCACATGGTTTGACAAAATAAATGTGCCTGTTTAACACTTACATTCATACCACATGCAACAGAACTTACCCCATTAAGCTACATTTCATTGCTTACAGCTTCAGCTATCACAACATCAACACCTTTTTCCTTTACTTGAATCTCTCTTGCTTTCTTGAAGTAAGCACCGTTTTGCGCATTACCATTTCGACCACAACATATTACACAGGAACCACTGCCAGTTCATTCTAAACTTCCACCTCATCATATGACTCCTACAAAAAACACCAGCTTCAGGCGCTACTGCCTGTACTCAGTAACCGCTAACTTTCACTGACGTAGACTCCACATTATTTCATTCAATTTTATTAATGTTGCCCATTATTCCTGTCACCACAGTACACATTCATTTCACAAAATTCCAAAGTAGACTCTAATTTATCATTCATAATGGATATCAGAACTTTATTACTTCCAAATATTGCTTGCATACAGAACACTGATCCTCAGCATACAAAATTATGCTAGAACAAAATTATTTCTTGTCCTACTTTGCAAGAATTTTTATGCGCGAAATGTCAGATGTTAAAAGTGTAGAACTGTACCACAGATTCCTTTTGCAAAACACCTAATCCACAGAATTTGTGGTCACATCAAACAGGATAGATACCGGATAGATAAGAGTGAAACAGAATTTGAAGAGCACAGTGGGAATAGAACGCAGATAGGAAAGAGCTAGAATATAGTGCACCAGAAAATGAGAATGAATACAACCCATCTAGGGAAGGCACCAGTCGCCAAGTGGTATGCCTTTCTAAGACAGCAGACCCCCTACCTCATTTTACACTTACTGTTTGGCAAGGCATCTAATCACTTTTGCCTAGTAACACAAATATCACTGCCACTGTCATGTAAACACTGTACTACCTCCCCTTGTACCTCTAACTTAATTACAGGTTGGCCTCTCTTATTCCCACTATTACTGACTTCAGATTCATCCAGAAAATTGTGAACAGCTTCATTTCTCTCAAAACGTTCCCCATGCCTAGAGATTAGACAGATATATGTACGATTATTTTCACTATTTATCCACTGAGTAGCCATCAATATGTCCACTAACGACAGACGAAACCAGCATGACACCTCACCTTTTCTTCCTGAGCCTCCTCCGGTCCATTACTTAACTGACCCCCACTATGGGCATCCTCAGTATGCACTTCCACCCTTACTACAAACAAATTCTCATTAATCACCTCCACAATATATCTCTTGTTTAAATCCTGCAGTTCTTTACTATATGTGCTCTCCCCTTCTTCGTGAAAAGATTCCTCGTCTACCACACTGCACAATTTTCCCTGTTGATCTGAACCTGTGCCATCATCTGTACACACATATCAAACCCTCATTGGTGCAGTGTTCCCTTCCTCTGTTCCTATTCAAAAGGTCACCTAACCCACCATTTATTACATGTGTTTTCAGGTTATTACTCTCATTCGTACTTCCCAAGTAATTACTTCCTAATTCAGTCACTCCTTCATTACACCTCATAAAATGAGTTGCTAGCGTTTTTAAAGTGCAAAAGCCAAGAACTTCAACGACGGGTCTAGTTTCCCACACTCTGTGATTTTGCGCTGTCTCCCGCTCACACATCCCTCTGTTGTCTCTTTTGGACATAACTATTGTCATATGCTAGTAGATATCGCGATGTATAAGCATGTCCGAACTCGGAGTTAGTTTGCCTATCTGCCGTAACATGGCGCCAGCCCCTAGCGCTTGTATCTCTTCCATTACCTTGAGACACACCCACTATGTTTACATTTATATTCTGTCTAGCTTCTGCATTATTCTGAGGCATGCACCTCCTCCGGCATTAGTTTCTCTACTCATTCCAGATAATTAACAGATTCATTGATAACGTCCCTGGGAGCAGCCATCATTTTGTTGCACCAGTTCATAGGCAGCTTCCCATCTAAACCCATTATAATTTGATGTGGCTCTAATTTATTAGTGAGATACGATAAATTAGTAACCCACTTTAAAACAAATCTTTTCATACCCTCCTTTCTTAGATTAAACTTTTCCCCAGCCCAGAAATTGTTTTGCAGTTCCATTTGGTTACCGCAATATTCTGTGAAAAGGCATCTTTAAACTCTTCCCAACTGTCGTATCTTTCAGTAGCATTCACACTCCAGGCCCTAGCTTCCCCCATAAATTTTGACGAAATAAATCCGGTGTTTTGCCTATCGGTCCACAATCTTGGTAACACATTTTCAAAATCATTCCAAATTTCCTTTGGATATACATGTCTAGCCGCATCAAAATGTAAGAACCGTCTCTTAGTAATGTAACCTAGTGAAAACTACGCGATTATCAGATTATCACCCACAAGTTAATAGCAACTAGTATATTACGTTCTACTTTAGTTCGTCTGTTATTATGTTCATGCAATTCATTTGCTACCACCACCACCTGACTAGTCAAACTATCCACGTTAGTTTCTACTTCTTCCACACGGTCCGATACAATCTTTACGGCTCTTAAAAATTTTCACTTTCTTCATTGATTTTACTATTTAAAATTGCTGCTCACTTTGACCTATAGCTATTTTATGCTCTACTTTCTGAACATTTTATTGAATCTGACATACTTTTTGCTTGCTTTCGTTAGCTATACCTTGTATAGTCCCTGTTAATTCCTTTCTTACATCATCTGAGGATTTCTTACAACTTTCCCCAACTTGAGAAATTGTAACTTCGAACTTTTGATCAAAGCCTTCTATTCTTCTCGTCACATTTTATTTAGATCAGCAGCCTGGTTTTTTAACTTAGTATCAATATCAACTATGAAGTGATTAAGCTCACCAGCTAAATCTCTTATAGTACCACACTGCTGCTTGAGCTCTGTACCTAAATTTATATTTGCTTCATTGATGCTAAGCATCGTACCAGACTGCTGTTTAAGCTCATTAGCTAATTCTTTTTATGCTAAGCATTAATGCTGCTAACATCTCCTTTACACTTTTCTGTTCAGCCTGCTTTATTTTCTACATATTAAGTTCAGCATCTACCTCTCTTGCCTTCTGTTCATTTAGGTTACCTTCGCTCATATAAAAAAATTCAGCATGACTAAAATCATTCAGTTCATAGCGATTATGAATTATTCTTCGAAAGTGTACAAACGGATTGTTTCTCTTTAGGATATCCCGCTCAAATGTTGCTATAATCAGTGTCACGTAACAAAATGTTCACTTTCACGAGTAAGAAACACGCCACGAGGAATTTTGTTATTTAAAATGTCACTAAAAGTTCGGAATTTCACACTGTGCTTTAAATCGAACTCCCTTCTACACGTTACGGTCACTTCTCAAACATTTTGGTACCTAAATATCACAGTATTAAAAACTTTCATCGGAACACATTTCAGTAGGTCTGATCACTATGAGATCCAAGTCCCAACTTTACTCATCTCTCTCCACCAAAGAAGCTTCTAGTTCCCCAGAAAACGCGTGAATATGCTAATTTCTTGTTGGCAGAGGAACTTAACGGCCAATCGGAAAACAGCAAGCCGGCCGAAGTGGCCGTGCGGTTAAAGGCGCTGCAGTCTGGAACCGCAAGACCGCTACGGTCGCAGGTTCGAATCCTGCCTCGGGCATGGATGTTTGTGATGTCCTTAGGTTAGTTAGGTTTAAGTAGTTCTAAGTTCTAGGGGACTAATGACCTCAGCAGTTGAGTCCCATAGTGCTCAGAGCCATTTGAACCATTTTTTTGAAAACAGCATCGAACCCATTTAATCCCAGGCATACATACAGATCCAATCAATATTTGTCACAGAATGAGAAAAGTAAAATAACTTCAATACATTTTGATGACCGAGAACTATAAAATTAACTCCCTTTTAACAAAACTACTTGACCGAAATCATAATTTCGTTTCCGGAGTACCATAAACTGACGAAGTAATACATGAAAAGTTCCGCGGTGTTGATGAATTACACATACGTCACTCTCGAACTCTCCTAACATGATCAGTTATTCCAACGTATAGAATAAAAACCCTACATAAAACAGTACGTCGCACTCACACATTCATTCACTCTTATATCTGAGCACACCTGTAGTAGTAATTAACAAACAATTATACAATTAAGAAAACAGAACTGGCTCACAAAATTGACAATACCTTGACTTCATTTCAAATAGTCTCCGTCACCTAGTGACCTCTAGCAGATGTAGAGAAACTACATATACAACGGCATCTGACGATACCTGCCCTACGCGTGACTCATATACTGTAAGGCTGTTCACCGATGTCCAATATTAATAGGCACGATGTCGAGTCGCTGCGCCTCACTACGTCCAGTCTCAAAGGTAAGTAACGCTCAAGACCGTAACAGCGTGTGTTTAAAGCAAATCCTATTTGCATCCTCATATTGAGGCTGCTAGCCCCATTCTTATGCGACTGGAGTGAAAATTGAATAGACGTCATCTTTCAGATGTAGAAACACGCCCACCAACTTTCGTTTATGACTCACAGATCGCTCTTTGTTTTGCGATTATTTTTTTCGTCAGTGTAGCTCTCCAAATGTTATCCATAAAAAGTGCAAAGTTGCCGCACCCAGAAAACTTTGGCGCACGAAATTTAAATTTTTGAAGTTCATTTCAGCCATTGCCATAAAGTAGAAGCCAGCTTGGTCAAAGTGCTAAACTGTTGGCAGTACTGCTGACATTACGACAATACTCACGTCCGACGAGTATGAAACACCCGTAACAAGCGAAGTGCATAGAAGAGCCGACGCTGCAACACAGTGTGACCAAGGGTGAAGAAACAACTTGTAGCTTGGAGCACTTGCATGCTGCTAAAACGCACACGTACTTAGCCAGGAAAAGCGGATGATGAGTAATGTGGAAGAAACCCATTCGTCTCCCCCCTTTTCCCCCAGGAACACTATGTCAGAAGTGCAGCAATAAGTGTATAAATAATAGAGCCTAGACCCTCAAACATCATAGAAGAAGTAAAATAATTGTTTTCAGCCTTACACAGTGGTTCTACATTTTCTACTTATACTCATCTAGGTCCCAGTCATTTGCAATAATTGTCATTACTTATGCATTTCTAGTGATACATTATCTTCACTCTTTCTCCCAGCCCGTACTTCAGAGGTCACAGACATGTTTTGTAGACACGAATCTGATGAATTTATTTATGGAATAATATCATGATACTTGATGTAAACATTGCGCTTCTTAATGTAAACACTGCAAATTTTTGTCTTGCGGCCTTGTCGGTGCATTTCTGCAGATATTTTAGACTATTGTAACATTTGAAATGCATTAGATGTGGTAAACAATTACTTCGAGCCTGTGTTACGTATTACACCAAGCGTGGTTCATAATTCAAACTTTTAACGTTTATAATAATGCAGATTTCTCTTGATGACAGAAAGCAACAAGGACATAACCCAACAGTAGGTTTTGGTCACGTTTTTCATGGTTTTTCACAATGGTATTTGAAGCAAAATTCATTTTCAGAAACTAAATATTTCTGATTAATATTTTTGAGCAAAACTCAGATGATCTACGTTGTAATTGACCTTCTCGAGTCAGTGATAGGTAAATTATTAGCCTGTGATTGGAGGAGAGAGGACGTACATTATGCAGTGTGCGTTTACTTAAAAATCTTATTTAGCTCCCAGTCATTGCAACAATTGTCATTTTTTATGCATTCCTAGCGATACATTATCTTCACTGGAGAATGCGACCCGATACGATTTTAATGCGTCATTTTAGTATTACTGCTTATCTTTGGCACTGAAGCCATTTTAATGTATATAAGAGGTGTGTTTACGTACACAATTGTCTGAAACATCCATAGAAATCATGTAACTTGACACCATTCTGTGCATCACACTAACAATATTACATTGATTAAATACAGAGATATGCACATGTCTTCTAGGAAACGATATGTATTCGGCGCCGTTTTACATATCATTTTAATACTGAACTCCGATTGGGGACAGAGGGGTATAAAGCGCAGTTGAGGTAGTTGCCCCGTCTTGGAGTAATTTTGTTGCCACTGTTGTATCTTTGAGCACAGCTCAGATGGGTTACGTTGTGATTGACCCTCTCATGTTAATGGTAGTTGAAGTACTAGGCTGTGATTGGAGGAGAGGGGATGTATATGGTACATTATGCAGTGTGTGTTTACTTAAAAACCTGGAAAATAATGGGAATTGTTATTATTTTAATGAGTAATTTTAATATTACTACTTATCTTTGGCATAACCTGCGTTGGACCTCCCCACCACCACTATGAGAGCCATAATTACGCATCTGTATACAGTCCAACATCCACATATTTATATACACACTTCATGTTCGCACTCCCCGCCTGCTCTCAACCACCTTCATAATACCGCTGCTTGTGCCACTCCTTGAATTTTTATATTTGTATATCCACGTATAGAGAAGTACCATCACCATCAACACCAGTAGCACCATTTCTTGCTGTTCACATGCTTGATCGCGAGATTCGCCATCAGGTCCCTCACCAGCACATTCACCAACTATTTATTAGTACCAGCAGTATTAAAACGTCTAACATCAATTCCTTCACCACGATCATCTCCGGCTACAACACTCACCCTACCAGCCTTAGTCACATACATCAGAATCACCATGATATCACAATCATTGCAGGCGCTTACAGGAAGATAACACGGAAATCGGAATTTTGTATTTTTTATACCCGTTGTACGTGGAGTTCAGAACTCATATATCAGTCACCAAAGCAGGCCAATGAAACTCTCAAAAATTCTCCAAAGAACTGTCTTTAAAGATTTTGGGGGACTTCAATACTTTACAGCAATGCTGACCTTTTCGCGGCTATATAGTACAACGATCGCTGACACATTAGTGACCTGGGTGCGATTCCTGGCAGACGCATGTTTTCTAAACTGTGGTGCCTGTTCTACGAGCACTTCCATGGTGCTTAGGATACGTAAGGATGGAAACTAATTTAATTATGAATTTTTTTAAAAAATCTGAACATTCTTTTACAAAAAAATCGGCAGTTAAGACACTATATTTGCAATGAAAACTTGATATTTTGTGTGGTATGTAGTTGTGAATAAAAAGACACGAATTTTTCGTAAAAATGACGATTAAGTGTATGTTAACTAGCACATGCTTCACGAATTTTGTGTTTAAATGATATAACTGCTTGAAGTGAATAAAAAAATATTAGCAAGACACCTTTACAGTTTTGTTTTACCCAGACATGTCTCAGCACTTTTTGTGCAATCCTCAGTGATTACTTTATTTCCTTTCTTACATGAAGCTATTGAATGTTTATGTTGGTAGCTACGAGTCTGCTACACAATCTACAGCTTGACATGACTTTGATGTTGTGGTGTTGGTCTCCTTTGTTTGTGGTGTGGTAATACGCTGATTCCCACCACTTTTGTCGTTTCACAGGAATTTTCTACGGTTTTTGAACTTGTACAGTGTTTTCGCCACTATTACGTTGTGAACCGACAACGTAATGGCGGCCATAACATTATGCAAGTTCAAAACATTGCAGAAAATGTCTGTGAACCTACAAAAGTGGTAGATATCAGCGTGTTACAGCAGCACTAACGAAGGAGACAGAAACCACATCAGAGCCATGTGTAGCAGACTCACAACTACTAGCATAAATATTCAGTAGCTTCATGTAAGAAAGGAAATAAAGTAACCCATTGAGAATATCACAAAAAGTGCTGAAACATGTCTGGGTATAACAAAACTCCAAATAAATGGTAACTAACTGACAACCTCAGCTGCCGACAGGTGTTGTTGATATACCTCGATGTGGACAGCTCAAAATATGTGCCCCGACCGGGACTCGAACCTGGGATCTCCTGCTTACATGGCAGACGCTCTAATCATCTTTTTTTTTTAATCTCATTTTGTTCGTTTTCGTTCGTTGTATATGCTCTAGGCGGACGTCGAAAGACACCCGTTTTAGTTCGTTGTTGATGCATTAACTCAGTTTTTTTATTACAGAGGGCAGCTGGCCTTCTGACCGAACACGCTGAGCTACCGTGCCGGCAAGTTCATCCGAGCCACCGAGGACACAGATGAATAGCGCGACTGCAGGGACTTATCCCTTGCACGCTGCCATGTAAGCAGGAGATCCCGGGTTCGAGTCCCGGTCTGGGCACACATTTTCAGCTGTCCACATCGAGGTATATCAACAACACCTGTCGGCAGCTGAGGTTGTCAGTTAGTCACCATCTATTCCAGGGAGAAGCTGCACGGTCATCAATAGTAACTGTTCTTTCGAGAACAAGTTACTGTCTTCGTATAACTCCAAATGTTTCTTGCAGAAAACGGAATTCCTCATCGAGTTTTCTTAGTAAGTACGGAAATAAGAAGAACTTCAACAGCACGGGATGAACATTAGCCGAAACGAGATTCGAACCATCCGTCCTGGGTTACCAGTGTCGAGCACTTAAGATCTTTTTACATGTTTATGAAGTTTATGCTTCCAGAAATGCACGTCTAATATGCACCCTTGTTCAAAATTTGTTTCATCCAGACATCGAAGCACTCTACCACACATCCACGCTACATGTATCGCCAAGAATTTAAAATACTGAAGCAGCCTGAAAAACGTTGACGTCAGTTTCCTCGTGAAGTTTTGTGAGGTGCTCAGATTGCTTTGGGTGACGTATTTGAGTTTTGAGATCAACCTACCACAACTATAAAAAATTACAAACATCTGATTGCCGTGTAGTCTCCTCGCTACTAACGTACGCCCGAGATCTCAGGAAGGAAATACAGCTACCCAAAAAAGAAAGCAAACAGTAAATGAATTCAGCATTTAGCCTATCCCACTACCCGCAAATAACTATTCTTCCAAGCCAAAATATTCCACCAAATCTACCTATCTTCTCTCCTAAATAGGCCGAATGTTCCTACACCCTATAATGAATCCGATATTTTAGAAACCAGTATTCTTACAAATCTTACACAGCAGTGAGTCCATCCTTAAAGTGCTATAAATCATATTTTTTATTCTTTTACGTTCTATATTAGCAAAGAGATTATTTGACTTGGATACAACGATCCTTAACTGATAAACCACTGAGCTTTTCTATACGACATTTATTTAACAAGCAACCAAGTCGGTTTGGATATATTGGTACTTAATAAATAGTTGTATTGAACCATTAGAATTAATCATTAAAAGTTTGTATAGGTACTAAGAGTCAACATTTTAAGAAATTGTAACTGGCCTTGAACTTTAAGACAGACAGTGTAAGCAGTCACTAAAATTTAGTTTATAAAATCACTTCACACCTTAATTCCAAGACTGTAATGAGAACCAAGAAAAATTTCAATGATATAAGCTGAACTTCGAGTGGCATCCAGTTACATAATATTCTGAAATCTAAAACTCTACTCAGCTCACCAGTCCGCGAGAAAATCAGGATCATTAGTAATTAAGAATAGATAAAATACAAGTGCTCAAAGGAATAGTGACAACAATAAACGCAATGCTTTGCTGAATTTACACGGGCTTTAGCCCTTACAACATATAGTACAAACGGTTGCCAAAATTTGGTTTATAAACGAACTGCACACCTTATTTCCAAGACTGTAATGAGAACAAGGAAGAATTCAATGATTTGAAATGAACTTCGAGTGGCATGCAGCCACACTATAACTTTAAATTCTAAGCACTATCCTCTCGCCACTTCGTGAGAGAATGAGAATCATTAGTAATTAAGAACATAAAAAATACACGTGATCCAAGAAATAGTAATAACAATACACATAATAGTTTGCTGAATTTACACTTGACATTGCCTCTACCCAGCCGTACAGACGATGATTCACTGTCAGGCCTTCATGAAAATGACATCGGTTCTGTTACACCTGGCTGAGGTGAAACATCTCACACATCTACTTGTACAATCCACGGGGGTGCTCACGCCACGTTCCAAGTTACTTTAACACATACTTTTATAACACATTTCTACAACAGTGAGAAAACCGAACTTAATTTACATATTACCATGGAGCTAATCAGCTGTGCATGAATTCAGCGAATCGCCCAACAGAGAAACGCAAATGTTTGAAATAATAAGTGCGATAATTTCACACTTAAGTAAATCACGACTGCATTAGTTAACGCTTTACAACTAATAGAGCGAATGAGCGCATGATGGCAGCCATGCATTTGGTAAACAGATTGTGCTGTTCCACGGTTTACTTTAAAACCACAGAGAACGGCGTATAGTTTGTCACTGACATGTTACTTAACACCCTAACCGCCAAGCCAAATTAAAATAATGCACCCAATCTGGGGAAACTTAGTTTAAATGAAATGTCAGGCAGTTTCTCAGAGTTAATCAGATGGCAGCGATGGGGTTATGACAGCAGCCTGCGGCACGACCCAGCTAACATGTCCAGCACCACGACGCGTTGACCCAACAACAGCACGCCACATTGTATCACAACAGTCACGACACTCCTTCTTGTTTTTGTTACGCAAAGTTACAGCAGCACCCCAAGCGCGCAACAAGAGACACTTCTGAACATGATATCGGATGAGTGCGAATACTAACGTTTATATCGATTTGTAACATAGATTTTACAATTGGGGGTGAATGAAATGCGATAAAAATCGACAATAACTACAAAATGAGATCACTTTTATCGTTCTTCAGCTTCGTAAGGACTTTGAGAGGTACGAAACGTTACATTACAGGACAGTTGTTTTGCGATTCTCTTTTAATGTTCATAAATTTTCCGAATGATGGCTTTCCTTTAATAACGGAAAGTTGATAGTAAACACCTGGAGACAATTATCTTTTGCAGAAATTCGTCATATATATACCCAACGCAGTTGAGTTTTGTTCGCTACACTTTCAGCCAAATCAGAGCGTTTGTAACGTAGGAAACATATACGGAATGTAATATCTACATTATTTATTGTAACAAATAAGCCACCAACACTGTAGCTTAAGGATAAACCACACAGATGTGATAATAAATCGTCAAAAACAAGGAAACCCTTTCCCAGCACAGAAGAAACCAATTCCACAACTGTTGCTAAATTTGAGCCACAAACGGTAAGAATCTTCAACACTCGCTTTTGAAGTAAAAGTAATTACATTTATAAAAAATTTCGTGTATGAGAACGTCGAATGAAGCTTAAAAATGGGCGAATCATTGGACTCCATAAAATATTTTTAACTTTCAAGGAAGTGCCTACGATAATAAACAATAGACAAAAATAGAAATATAGGCTTCGCACGCATGAAATACACGTTTATATTTTCTTGCTTTCAACGGAATGAGCTACAAATATACACATATTCTAAAGTGAGTCTTCATGAATAAATTGTAGCTTATGTTAGTCCATTATTGTGATTCGGCTGGTTTTACATGTATTTCACGATAATTTGTATCTTTTGGTAATTTACTAACGAATGGAACGCAGCATTATAACGACTATTTCATTAACTAAGTGTAAAATAATTAGAAACGAACATTATTTTACGGCGCATGTGACTGTCTGCTTTCTTGCCACCCGAAGCGCTAATGTCGCTCCAGCTATCAAACGGTAACAACTTTTGCACCAGTGTCGTGACTTTATGTATTGAACTGTGGTCACGCTCCACTCTCAAGTACCTCTTCCGGTCGGCGGCGTTACAAGACTGCCTCCCGGCAGACTATCCGCTTCTGAACTAGCGGCCGGCACATGACCAATATACACGGTGGAGTCATTCACGTCCATCAGCTCCTCGCTCTATGCTCGACAGCCAAACACCGGACACGCACCATACATGAAATGTACGATATTGCAGTACCTGTATTATTCAGAAATACGATGCTTAGTTCCTTCTGAGATGCATACATATCCGAAGGAACAGGCACTACGACAGCTAGCTACAGCCGTTATCAAATACATGAAATGTTTTCTCATTTGCAATGTGGATAACCATCGGCTTTATAACGGAATGACGACAGTGAAAATTTGTGCCGGGCCGGGACTCGAACCCGGATTTCCCGTTTACTGCGAGCAGCCGCTCTACTATTACGCTATCGAAGCACTAGTCCTAGTGGAACCCATACTTCCATACGACGCTGCAGTGCCGATGTTATTCTGATGACGATGCACTGCGCCGACCACAGCCGTTAATAAGCACATCAGATGGATTCGCAATTGCGGTTAATAACTACTATCAACTGTAGAATGGAATGACAACAATGAAAATTTGTGCCGGTCTGATGTGCAAGCTTCCATATGTCGTAAACCATGTTCTTACAGCCTCCACTCGTTCATGCATTATGTATATTCCCGTAGAGGGACGACAGTTTAAATGAAATGCGCTTGCCTAGTGACAACGGATAAGTACGATATCGCAGTGCCTAGGTTGTTCGGAAATTCCTTTGGACATGCATGCAGGCAACTTTGCATTGTACTTCTGAAAAACACTGGCAGTGCAATATCGTATCGGACACCGACCACCTTACCGCCTGTGCGCGGCCTCAAGACCATTCCAAGGGAAAAAGGGCACTCGCTGCTAGCGGGAGGTCTAAACTCTTTACTTGAGCGATATCTACCCGAGGAGGTACCTCTACGGACGTAACAGATTCTGTTGTCAATTCTTAGTACAACATTATCATAAGTTTATAAAAATCTCTGTAGACAATAGCGTCCACACAAACCATCTTCCACTGTTTCACAAATTTCCAAGCTGAGCAAACCCAGTGGCGACTTTGTTGCAAATAAATTACGATAATTATTGAATAACAACTACAGTTGCTAAAAAATTCATTTTATTCCATGACCGGCTTCGGCTTTCACATGAAAGCTATTTTCTAATTGAATCTAAAAACTCTACTGTAGTGAAGAAAAGTATACTCGCATATGATTTTCATCACCAAGTCATCAATAGCATGCTACAGGTACGACATTCTGGCATAGGAAATGTAAATTCAGTGTTCTATCAACTACTCTGATAATTTTATCCAAAGAAATCGCCACAAACGACCACATTTTGACATCCCACCCTTCTATACTGAACCAACGATATTCACAAATATCATACCCTAACTCCGAATCTTTCCTTCGTCTTTACACAAACTGGTCGACGTTTTCATAAGCAGAATCCAGTACGATTTGAAAACAAAATGTCTCTATCTATCCCCAGTAGTACCTAATCTTAACATGCAAAAAACTCTTAAGCATAAAATCCTCACTTACTGATTCTATGCTGTCTTGCAATGAAAACTCACCTCCATACTCTTTGGTCTACCAGCACACTCTTCCACGTTTCACAAAAACTTAATCTAGACCAAAACTCATTTCTCATAATAGCTTTGATCTGATGGTAGACTCTGAGATCAAAACTGAAGGGGACTTCAATGAATGTAGTTCCTAGCCCGAATCTCGAACCCGAAAAATCCTCTACGTCTACAGCCTTGGTCCGATATTCCTTTCCATTGTATACTGAGGACACGTAACAAACTTTCATTACCTGATTGCCATGGCACGCGAATTTATCTCCTTAGGCACCATGCAAAACAGTCCTGAATAGAAGAGCAAACATACTGCTGTCTAAAATGTCTTACTTACAGTTCCAATCCAGTCCTATAACTTATAAACTCACTCACTTGTTCTCCCTGTTATCAGTTCCTCATACAAAACCCAAAATGAGGATCTGCACTACAATAGGGCGCATACACAATAATACCTTGCAATGGGTACATCTTAGATTCGTTCTTCTCTATTGTTTTTATGTGCTATTTTGTTTACATCGTCTCAGTGTGCTCTCTACAGTAAGATGCTTTCTAACCGTTACTCAGAAAGTTCACTGCTTCAGAAAAATGTTAGGGTACTTGTTGGATATTTTTTACCCCATGTTTATTGCTCAACATCCTTAACATACCGAACCTCGTTTTCTGTGCATCCTGGCCCGTCTTGTATAAGGAAGTTATGGATACGTTCAGCAATCTAACAGAAGATGACAACAAACTACACATCGAGGTAGTTGATGACTGTGTGACACCAGCAACTTTACATGTCTTCCGCAGATCATTTAGCTAGAGGGCTGAGTTGTACATTCAGCAAAATGGGCGCTCGCTTGAACAGCTCACTTAAATGAACATACATCTGAACACAGCCAATTACGAACAACATGTTGCCATCCTTGGAGCTTTGAAAGCGACTGTCTCCTTAACTAAAATATATTTGAATTTATTTGCGAACAGTTCGTTTAAATACATGAGCTAAATGACAGAAAAAATTATGTTCTATTTTAAAAAATATAACTCTTTGCTATAACTCTCTCGAAAACAACTAAATAGATAAACTATGTTCATAACTCCACAGAATGAGTAAGGTTCCTTACCTGTGTTTATTTAAATAAGCATTACCTTCACTTTTTTTTGTAAGTTACAGAGAAAAATCCTTACAAGTTACATCCCGTATTAGATGAGTTTCAGGAAAGGGGTGTGTGAGTACGGTATACGATTTTTCCGGTAGTAACTCACCCGGATCGCAGATGCGGCAACGTTTCATGCGATAAGAAGTTCTATCGACGATAATGTTTTATAGGTTACGGAGAAAGCCATTTAAGCGGTATATAGCTTTAGAAGAGAAGTATTGTCTATATTTAATGAAGTTAGATTATTTATGAAGGCAGAAGTTAATGAGATAGCTGCAGGCATTGGGAATATACACCGGGGAAGCATTTAGCAGTGAGAATACTCTGGGGTAATTGAGCACTGGAATATGCGTCAAGGGAGAGTTAATAGGATAGCCACATAATATCTGTGTGGGTGATGGGTGAGGTCAGTACCTGAATGAGAATACAATTTCAGCGTAGTACAATTTAATGTCAGCAGATATCTAAAGACAGAGCAAATAGGTAAGTTGAGTTAACGCATCGCAACATAAGTTACTTATTTTATAACCTAAGGAAGTGAACCGAATCGGCTAGTGAGAAGGTTATGTGGAAAGCATACAAAAGGTTGCAATGATCAGCACAACGGCTGATGTAAATGTTCAGGTAGCCAGATGTTCACGGAACCCGCAAACTATGTGACTCATGGGGAGTAGAAATTTTGAAGTTATTCCAAATTTGTAAATTTAGCTGTAATTAGAGGGATGGGAGAAGCTGGTGATTCAGTACAAGTAATTACAGGACGTGTTTTGTAAGATAATTGTAGATTCTACTGCAGGGAAATTAATTTAATGTACTGTATTTTGAGATAAGTCATAATTTATTGGGATGAAAGACGTATTTTCCTTGTAGGAAGCCGACAGATTAATTTTATTAAGCCAAAAACTGCCTTTATAAATCACCTGGGCCAAAAATGGCGGCAAACAAAACGTAATATACAGTCGATTCTGGTTAACAGAAGCCTGGTTAAATCTAATTTATCCTACGATAGAGGTGTCTATCCAGTTCTTTGAAAACAACAAAAAACCTAATAATTTCTGTGTTTTCAGCCCACTCGCCAAAAAGAAGGCATTAACGTGACATAACGTCCACAAAAACTCTATAACTCGAAGTTAAGGTAATTCCGTTTCGTCAGTTGCTTCGATAATAATTTTTATTTTTAGTTTTTCGTGACACTGCCTTTTTTTACATAAAACCGACTAACATACTACAGGAAGGCATAATAACGACAGAATAACTGTCTGACTCTTCGTGATTTTGAGAAAATATGGTATTTTATGATTTACTACAATATGATAAGTTTTGAGATTCTGCGGTGCCCTCACTGACGTTGAAATGTCACTCCTAAATCTAAGACGATCAAAAAACTGGTAAAGAAGTAAAGTCGATTCCATCAATGACGCCAGAGGAAACGAAGTCGCTGAGTATGTGCATGATAGCAAAATAAGAATGCCTCTGAAAATAGTTATGGGATTGACGCAGAAACGGACCCTGACAAGATACCTGTCGATAACAGAAAATGCTTCAAACTGTGATTACGATACACCATTGAGTTACTCTCATAGGTCTGCGCATGCACTTCTCCCGCATTCTCTGTCCTAGGTACTTCGCTATGTCATTACGTTTGAGTGAGTGAGAGAGGAAAAATGGCTCTGAGCACTATGGGACTCAACATCTTAGGTCATAAGTCCCCTAGAACTTAGAATTACTTAAACCTAACTAACCTAAGGACATCACACACACCCATGCCCGAGGCAGGATTCGAACCTGCGACCGTAGCAGTCCCGCGGTTCCGGACTGCAGCGCCAGAACCGCACGGCCACCGCGGCCGGCAGTGAGAGAGGAGCAGCCGTGTTTAGTGACTAGAGGAATGCAACACATAATGGTTCTCATGATAAAACAGGTGCTACGCATGTCTCACAGTTTGATAAATCGAGTAAAGCACTGAATTCGTGTCAATGGTGGCCATTTCCGGCGTCTTCGGTGACGCTCATTCATTGTGAGTGATATGCGATGCAGAATTCGTAGAATACCCGCGTGGAATGCTTTCCGCAAGGGCTTAAGACTAAAAGTGTTTTGGAAGAACCTCCAGCAAAGTCTGATGCACAGAAATTAGAGAAAAATCACGAGAATCTGGCTGTGTAGCGAATTAAAATAATATGTATCTGAAAAAAACAGAAAACCAGAAAACATTGTCCGATTGAAGTCTAGCCAGGAGCCAAGACCGACGATGTTTCAGCCATGTTTATCTGTGCAAGAAGGAATTAACGAAAAAATGTGTCGAAACATTTTTATGAAGGACCTACTTTGAGTCCTTACATATTAACTGTTGTGCATGAGTTAAAGCATGCAGCCGAATTTCCGCATGTTGAGATCTGCCGGTAGTTTCTGAGTGAAGTGGAATCAGGACTTTCAGGCCCTCAGTTTTTCCTCTCTTCGTATCAGACCTGGTTCAGCATGTCAGGTCAAGTGAACTTACAGAACACGAGCCGTAACTCATCAGAAAATCCCCATCAACATTTTAAAGAGCCGTTGTACGATCTCACGATTGGTGTTTGGTGCGCAATATCTAGTAAACGTATCGTAAACAGTTCTTTCATCAAAGTATTAATACTAACCGATACGTCTAGAACAGGTTTAATCTGTATGTGGATCAGATACACAGAAGTCGAAAGGCTGTATGGATACTTTCAGCACGACCGGAACAACAGTACACACCGCCCTGATAATCTTACCGCCTGTGCGTGACGTGTTCGCTGAGGATAGGACGATAAGCTGAGGTAGTGCAATCACGATGCCAACTTTGTACACTATAAGTGCATGCCTCATATTCCAATAATATTTTATCTCTGATTCATTAATTTAAGCAACGTAATTTCATTAGGTCCTGGGGAACCAGAAATTTTTTAACAGCGTCGGTGTGCTGCGGCGTACGCTAGATGTCGTATGCAGACAGTATGTGTCCTAAGTGTTGTACTTTGCATCGATCGAAGATACACTTGTCTTTGTCGCATTTCCTATTTCTCGTCAGCATAATTTTGAAAACAGATTCCATATTCTGTAGGAGTTGCTGTGGGGTTGTGCCCGAGACTACTATGACGTCAATGTAGTTCACAGCGTAAAGAGCGTTAAGTTAAGCTTCACTTAAAACGTTCCTTACATCGGTTTCTACGAGAATATCTCTTTGCAGACCCCATAGACATGATGCTGAAACATTCTCAGTTTTCAATGACAGTGGCGGAAAAAATCCGCAACATCCAAAAATAAAAATGTAGAGTAATGATATTTCGGGAATACATTCGTTTAGGTAGCATATTTACGTGATTAGCATCTCAAGATCACAGGAAAATCTACGTTACAGATAAGCTATTCCAAATGTGAAATGCTGGTATATCAATAACCGATGTTTCTGGCAGAATGTTGAATGAAAGCATGCAAACGAGCATACATTGTGTTGCACGGGTGCCGGATGTCAGTTTGTGGGATGAAGTCCCACGCCTGTTGCGCTTCGTCGGATAATGCAGGTACGATTAATGCTGTTTGTGGATGACGCTGGAGTTGTCGTTCGATGAAGTCCCATATGTGTTCGATTGTAGATGGATCTGGTGATAACGCAGGCCAAGACAACATGTCGACACGCTGTAGAAGATGATGGGATAAAACAGCGGTGTGTGGGTGAACTTTATCCTGTCGGAAAAAGCCCTTTGGAATACTGCTCATGAATGGCAGCACAACATGTCGAATCACCAAACTGGCGAACACTTACGCAGTCAGGGTACGTAGGATAACCATGAGAGTGTTCCTGCCGTCATATGAAATCGTAACCCAGACCATAACTACAAGTGTATGTTCAGTGTGTCTAGCACGCAGACAGGTTGGTTGCAGGACCTCAACTGGCCTCCTAATCAAGGCACGGTCGACACTGCCACTGAGGCAGGACCAGCTTTCATCAGAAATCACAACATACCGTCTCCAATGAGCTCTCGCTTGCCAACACTGAAGTCGCTTTTGGCGATGGCCTGGGATCAGTGGAATGCACGCGACAAGGTGTCTGTTTCGAAGGTGTACTTGCAGTAAACGATTTTTGACAGTTCATTGTGTCACTGAGGCACCAACTGCTGCTCAGATTGCAGCTACAGATGGAGTACGATGTGCAGGGCCATACGTCGAACATGACGGTCTTTCTCCTCGGTAGTACCACGTCGTCGTCCAGAGCTCGGTCTTCCTGCGACCCTACATCCTTGTGATCATCGCTACCAGCACTCATGCATAGAGACTTCATTTCTGACAAGTCTTCCTGAAGTATAGCAGAAGGAACTTCCAGCTTCTCGTAGCCTATTACACGACCTCGTTCAAACTGACTGAGGTGCCTTCAACGCTTTCTTGACCAACATCAACTCACCACGTCCAGTCTCAAAGGCAAGTAACGCTCACGACCGTTACAGTGTATATGAAAACAAAACCTGATTTGCATGTTCATAGTGGCGCTATTAACTCCACTCTGGCGCGAAGCCTGTAAAGAGGTCATCATTCAGATGTAGAAATACTCGTTGGTGTCGTATAACTCTTTCTTGGTGTTGTGATTTTTTTCCGTTAGTGTATATATCGCTCTGGTCAATTTTGAGCTGATAGAGCGTCATGAAACTCAGGATTGATTTTCTCCTAAACGGGGCCGTGTTGAGCAGGAATTCTTAGAGTATTTTAGGTTATACACATGGTGCCTATGTAGTGGTGGTATCAGACTGACAGGTTTCTCTGCTGGGAGTCATTGTCTTCTCACTCGGTATGGTGTCCATTCTGGTTTTCCTAGCTCATGACCCACATACTATGCGGATCCATGTAGGGTTCACTTCGACTTGCACCACACATGCTGTTGCATTTGGAGGCGTGACGCGGCCACGACACATCATCATCGGCAGCCAGCAAGCCCATCTACATCTACATCTACATTCATACTCCGCAAGCCACCCAACGGTGTGTGGCGGAGGGCACCTTACGCGCCACTGTCATTACCTCCCTATCCTGTTCCAGTCGCGTATGGTTCGCGGGAAGAACGACTGTCTGAAAGCCTCCGTGCGCGCTCTAATCTCTCTAATTTTACATTCGTGATCTCCTCGGGAGGTATAAGTAGGGGGAAGCAATATACTCGATACCTCATCCAGAAACGCACCCTCTCGAAACCTGGCGAGCAAGCTACACCGCGATGCAGAGCGCCTCTCTTGCAGAGTCTGCCACTTGAGTTTATTAAACATCTCCGTAACGCTATCACGGTTACCAAATAACCCTGTGACGAAACGCGCCGCTCTTCTTTGGATCTTCTCTATCTCCTCCGTCAACCCGATCTGGTACGTATCCCACACTGATGAGCAATACTCAAGTATAGGTCGAACGAGTGTTTTGTAAGCCACCTCCTTTGTTGCTGGACTACATTTTCTAAGCACTCTCCGAATGAATCTCAACCTGGTACCCGCCTTACCAACAATTAATTTTATATGATCATTCCACTTCAAATCGTTCCGCACGCTTACTCCCAGATATTTTACAGAAGTAACTGCTACCAGTGTTTGTTCCGCTATCATATAATCATACAATAAAGGATCCTTCTTTCTATGTATTCGCAATACATTACATTTGTCTATGTTAAGGGACAGTTGCCACTCCCTGCACCAAGTGCCTAACCGCTGCAGATCTTCCTGCATTTCGCTACAATTTTCTAATGCTGCAACTTCTCTGTATACTACAGCATCATCCGCGAAAAGCCGCATGGAACTTCCGACACTATCTACTAGGTCATTTATATATATTGTGAAAAGCAATGGTCCCATAACACTCCCCTGTGGCACGCCAGAGGTTACCTTAACGTCTGTAGACGTCTCTCCATTGATAACAACATGCTGTGTTCTGTTTGCTAAAAACTCTTCAATCCAGCCACACAGCTATTCTGATATTCCGTAGGCTCTTACTTTGTTTATCAGGCGACAGTGCGGAACTGTATCGAACGCCTTCCGGAAGTCAAGAAAAATAGCATCTACCTGGGAGCCTGTATCTAATATTTTCTGGGTCTCATGAACAAATAACGCGAGTTGGGTCTCACACGATCGCTGTTTCCGGAATCCATGTTGATTCCTACATAGTAGATTCTGGGTTTCCAAAAACGACATGATACTGGAGCAAAAAACATGTTCTAAAATTCTACAACAGATCGACGTCAGAGATATAGGTCTATAGTTTTGCGCATCTGCTCGACGACCCTTCTTGAAGACTGGGACTACCTGTGCTCTTTTCCAATCATTTGGAACCCTCCGTTCCTCTAGAGACTTGCGGTACACGGCTGTTTGAAGGGGGGCAAGTTCTTTCGCGTACTCTGTGTAGAATCGAATTGGTATCCCGTCAGGTCCAGTGGACTTTCCTCTGTTGAGTGATTCCAGTTGCTTTTCTATTCCTTGGACACTTATTTCGATGTCAGCCATTTTTTCGTTTGTGCGAGGATTTAGAGAAGGAACTGCAGTGCGGTCTTCCTCTGTGAAACAGCTTTGGAAAAAGGTTTTTAGTATTTCAGCTTTATGCGTGTCATCCTCTGTTTCAATGCCATCATCATCCCGGAGTGTCTGGATATGCTGTTTCGAGCCACTTACTGATTTAACGTAAGACCAGAACTTCCTAGGATTTTCTGTCAAGTCTGTACATAGAATTTTACTTTCGAATTCACTGAACGCTTCTCGCATAGCCCATCATGAAATACGCAGCTGTAAATAGCAGAAAAGATCTACAGCCACAGTTCGACTTTTCTCTGAGGTGTCAGTTTTCATTTGCGTTGACTCAAGGTAGAAGGTGTCTTCTCAGTCGTAGCAGTTACCAGTCTGCTGTTGCTTTTACAAGGTACGCGGTGCCCATTTCCTGCTTAAAAGAAATTCAGGCATTTTTGATTGAAATTGCTGAGAAACTGGAAATATTAACAATTTAAGCTTTGATTACTCAGAGTTCCAAGAGAATAAAAAACAATTCTTCTCAGAACCAAGAATGCTTGTGGTACGATTCCCTACAAGCATTATTGGTCTTTTAATAAGGAATGTTAAAGCAGTTGATGATGATGATGAGCGTTTGGCGTCATTGGCCGGGAGGCCCCTCGCGGGGCAGGTCCGGCCGCCATATCGCAGGTCTTATTACATTCGGCGCCACATTGGGCGACCTGCACGCCGGATGGGGATGAAATGATGATGAACACAACACAACACCCAGTCCCTGAGCGGAGAAAATCTCCGACCCAGCCGGGAATCGAACCCGGGCCCAGAGGTCGGCAATCCGACACGCTGACCACTCAGCTACTGGGGCGGACGTTAAAGCAGTAATTATATGTGAGTCAATTTCATTTTCAATAATCTTAAAATCTGACAACAGACCTATGAGGAAGGTACAATGATCTTTTTATGATAAACTATAAAATTGTTCGTATCTCAATACAAACTTGTTTATAAACTTTTTCTTTAAATAAAAATGCATTAATTAGTTCTGCATTTACAAAACAAAAAGCTCTTCTTTTTTCCTAAAAGTGCAAATATTTTTTAGTTATTTTAAAGTAACACGTTCATTTATATGTTAAAAATATCTATTTTTAATTATTGATGACTTAGTAGTGTTAACTGCTGCAGGCTAAATATTGTCAACATACTGAAAGCGGAATAAAATTAATGAAAAAGATATTACCTGTGCGATTCATAGACTGCTCGTAAATTGAGGAAATAACGAGCTAGACATCAGCAAAAGGTCAGTCCTAAGCTGATACTGGTATTTCTCTCTAAACATAGTGAAAGAGAAAGCTGTGTAAACAACGAATATCCTTTGACTACAGTTGGAAAGACTTTCCGCTTTATGCAATAAACAGTTTCTTTATATTGCGTTACCGATACATTTTTCAACATATTTGCTATCTTTAGTGAGCTTTTTTATACTATTCTTCCTGAATGGTTATTGTGTCATGATAGTATCTTGTAAAGGTTCATATACAAATCTGCTAATACAGATGAGTGACGTCAATTTGCATTGGTGCATATACACAACTAATAGCAGTTGACACATACTGCACCGTTAAGGTATATGTAATAACTTTAGCTCTTTTGAAAATTGTGTTGGCAAACTATTTTGGAAGTTAAGATAGTCAGGTAGTTACATTTATTACACCAAAAGCTATCAGTTATGTAGTTCTGGTAATGTTCTATGCAGCGTGTATTACGCAGCTTGCCATCTAGAAGCAAAATAATCTTCCCTGTTTCTCTTTCATCTCACTTTGAAAATCGCTATAACATGTTCGATTAGTAGCATGTTCATAACTGTTTCTTCTTTCTTTCTTTTCCGTTTTATCACACTTTCTGAAGCAGGTATTTTGTTAACCATTGCCGCTTCAACACAAGCTTCTTATTGAATTTATCACGAAACACTAGGTTTCTTCAACTGTTAATATTTTAAAGCGACCACATCATGTCCGTTGAGTTTATTAAGATATTGCGTGACATCATAAGGTTATTTTATGTTTAGCCTGAGTGCGTGTGTGTGTGTTTGCGTATGTGATGCACACACAGTGATGCTGACACACGGACAGGCAGAGTGATAGAAAATGTTCAAATGTGTGTAAATTCCTAAGGAACCAAACTGCTGAAGTCGTCAGTCCCTAGACTTACACACTACTGAAACTAACTTATGCTAGGAACAACACACCCACCCATGACCAAGGGAGGACTCGAAACCTCCGGCGGGAGGGGCCGCGCAATCCGAGAAATGGCGCCGCAGACCCCACGGCCACTCCGCGCGGCAGAGTGATAGAGATAGTAGCTGAAGAAAAGGGAGACTTTGATGTAAAGCACATTCGTACTATGTTTGGGAGAGATTGGTAGAAGTAGGGGAGGTGGAATTTTGGGGCAGTGGGTTGATGTGTTTCGTTTTTAGTTTCGTTAGTTGATTTGTGTAGTTTCGGTTTTGTGGTAAAGAGTATCTTATTGGAGCACATTTCTTTCCTGAGCTACCAATTTTCTGTGATAATTCTCTTCTACAGTTAATTACGAGATCAAGCTATTGGTAGTTTGAGTTTTTAAATCAGTTTGTGTGAGAGTTAGTTGGTGATTTTATTCTTATACGTGGTCAGCAAATGTTGAGTGGGAGCTGTTACTTTGTAATGCTCTCAGATGGTCTGCATATCAGCATCTTCAATTCCTACATGTTGGCTACCCAGTATAAGTTGTCAGTAAGAGTAAATTTATTTGTAGACATCGTACTGACTTTGTTTATGAAGGTTGTTGGTTCTTGTTCTGAATTGTGTTGTTAGTTCAGTATGCTATGTTAAATGCCTGTCTTTTTAGTAGTATACTTCGCCTGTGTTTGTGTGACTTCGTTGTCCTCTGTCATGTTTGCTTACGTGTCTGTCAGTGTGTTTTACTGATATTATGTTGTCTGTATCTACAGTTTCTATGTTACCTCATGAAATGTATTTTTATCATAGCCATTCTCCAGTGATGTTTATTATTCTGAGTTATTCTATGTAGTCGTGTTTGCTCGTTCGTGTTCATTTGCGTAGTACTTATCTCGAATATGTGTTACGGATGAAAGGATTGGTTTCCATAATTGGCTGTTTGCTTCCTGTGTTTTTGTGGTGGATGATGAGGTCAAAGAAGTTGACTCCTCTCTCTGCTTCTGCCTTAACGGTGAACTGTATTTATCGGCGAATAATGTTTATTCCTTCCATTCAAAATGTTCCGAGACTGATTTGTATTCCTGGCCTATAAGTGGCGTCAGCACACTAACTACGCTTGCTCCTGGAACAGCTGTAAACAACAGACGTACATTGACCAATCAGTTGTGAGCCGGCTGTCTTTAAGTAGTCGATGTTCGCCCGTAGTGCGTCAACGTTGTTGTCTCACAAACCGCAATGGAGCTACATCTCTCAATCAAATGTCGAAGACTTTTTTTTAAACAGTTTTGAAAAAGAGAAAAGTGTGTGCAGTTTTTGTCCCGCACACCTTGACTACCAAAGAAAACCAACGAGGTTTGAACCCCTGCCGGGACCTGACTGAGATGCAAATCACGAGCAGTTCTTTCCTGAAAAAAATCTTCATTGCTGTCGAATCTTTGTGTGACTAGTACGAATCTACCACAAAACGACGAGGTATAAAAATTCAATAGACGGTTAACGCTATGATGACATAAGCGACATTTAAACAAATGGAATTATAATTAACTCAATACCATTAGCTGCTGACGGGGAGTTGATATAGATCAACAGGGACATTTGAAAATGTGTGCCCCGAGCTTAACTCGAACCCGGGATCTCCTGCTTACATGGCAGACGCTCTATCCATCTCAGCCACCGAAATGTGATGCTTGAGTTAACAAAACTCCATGTGCTCAAGCGAGGAAAGACTGTATAGAACCCCTGAACCATTGAAAGCACCATCTAAACGTTCCTCTATTTTTTATTAATCCATTCTTGAAACTTTCAGGACTGATTCTCTCTCTCTCTCTCTCTCTCTCTCTCTCACACACACACACACACACACACACAGGATAAACATTCCAAATATAAATTCTTTCCAATATTTCTTTGGAAACATGGAAAGTAAGAAGAACTAAAAAAACCAAAAGGATCTTACTTTGATTGCAGGATTAGGGAATCACAATTAAAATGAGAACATTTCCACCTGCAACAGGAAAGTATGAAAATACTGCTAACTGTTATTGACTACTTTCCAGCAGACGAAATTTTGAGCCCATTGCTTTCTCCTTCATACAATGAACCTAAAGATGGTCATCGCCACCATTGTGGAAATTTTACTATCTACTGACGGTCACAGCCACCATGCAGAAAATTCTATTACCCACTAATTAACAAATCAATTTCTAAACAAAAGTCCCAATTAAGTTATTTGATCTTGGGTTTTGTCAGAAAACCATATTAAAATGGCCACACTACAAGATTTTTTGGCTTTCTTTGGAGAAAATGAAACATCTAAATATCAAAACTGCTGTTCCTTTATAGCCGTGGAGTATCCGAGCACTGGGGATACTGTCCCGGCGTGACGTCAAGCGCCGGAACGTTGGTCGGCAACGTTACAGCAGAGAGGGCTGTGAGATGACGTCAGCCAATAGTACGCTGACGGACCCGTCTCTATGACGATACCGAGACAGGAGCGGTGTGTACACGAAGAGAACGTAAGTGCCGCGCGGCCTAGCCGAGGCCGAGTTAAAGAAGAGCCGTCCTACGAACGCTACAGTAGTGACTTACGAACTGTATTGTTTTGCTTATGTTGGACTTGTATAAACTGAAGGACATTGATTATTTGCATGTCGCCATTTGCTTCTTACACACCTTTGTGAATAAACAAAGTTAAGTATTACCATTTATCCTTTGGTAATAAACTCCATTAATACGATTTTCTTCAATTGTTGTCTAGCGATCCGAAAAAGCAGCTTTCCTATGCACCCTATATTAAACGAGTGGGCAAACACAACAGATACAAAATTCATCCCCCTCCCCGCACTACTTAAACACACTCTGACCCCTACCCGTCCACCTCACGTGCCGTTCGATGCGGTTTCCAGAGAAACAACACAAGGATGTTTGCAGCACTTTTTCTGGAAACCTACTAAGCACGTATTTTAAGGAAGTTGGAGGGGAGGACGAGGGTGACCACGACACCGTGTATCACGAAATACGAGTGCGGCTCTGCAGATATGAATGAAATCGCTCCCCATGCAGTAATGGTTAACTGTTGCATCACGTGTAAGCCTGCTAAATTGGACACAGTTGCTTCCAACAACTGTCTGGCCTCTTCCGTTTAGATGCATGAGTCAGATCTGAAGTCTTGCATTTGCTCCATCCTTCTAATCATTTCTAAGAAGTACTGTTTGTAGGTAAATTTTGCTTTCTTATTATTCTTATTATTACTATTACGAAAAGTAAGATCTAGTCTGGGACATTCAAACTAAATAAAAAAATGGTCTCTTGAAGCCGGGAACAAGTATGTAACCTCATTGACTTAATATGTTCTCAAGTGGAACGGCACACTAAGAAAATGTGTTGACCATCACAGTCTAATTTATTGCTTTCATCTTTGCTTCTGCATGGATGCTCGTTCAGCATCATAAGTAGATCTATAAATTTGGAGAGCCACAATTAAACTCCGCTATTCAGAGTGAATAATTGCAAGGTAACACAAATGTAAGAGAAAGGAAACCAAGAAATAAGTCAAGTAGCCTTTTCGTTAGAAAGATTACCTGTATATCGTGAGATTTCTTATCAGCTTATCGTCTCCATGTAGCCTGATGAAACATATTTGAAGAAAATGATTATGCTGCATAAATTGAACACATATGCTTAATACAATACAGGTTACATCTACAAGGTGGGGCAAATAAAAGTGGCCCGGAGAACAGAGCTCCAGGGTACACAGAAACACAGCAGCGGAAAGGAAATACGGTACTAATCTGACTATAGGAGATGTTGAAAGTGGCCACCATTCATCTCAGGACACTTTTCCGCCCTGGTCACTAAGTTGCCGTAGGTGGATGGAAGCTGGACTGCTGTAATCGCTGCAGTCTCATCCTAAATGTTGTGCTGTGGTTCCTGAACACATAAGGGTTGTTGCGATACACCTTAGCCTTGCGGGCTCCCCACACAACGTAGTCACACACTGATCTATCATGTGACCTACATGGCCAGCTAGGGTCGCACCTGGACTGACCTCTGCTAACAGCCCTGTCAGGAGGGAATATTCTGTAAATGTGCTGCAAGGTTCGGCCGTATGTATTGACAGTTGCTCCATCCTGTTGGAAGTAACTGTAGTTCTTTTCTTCCTCCGTTAATGCTGTCACAAACAGTTTTAAAATGTTGGAAATGTCGTGCGGGCCACTTTTATTAGCCTCACCCTGTACTATTAATAGGTGTTACAACTTCTTTCACTGATGTTATCAATAGAGAGCTGTGTGAATAATAGATGAATAGGTCTCTGTATTCTCATTTAGAATTTCATTTGTGTGTCATTATTGATATATATATATATATATATATATATATATATATATATATATATATATATATATATATATATATATATATATGCCTTTCTAGCTTACTTCAGCTGTACACTTTGTCAGCATTCTTTGTCGTCTTTCATATCAATTGAAATTTGGCACCTGCCAATTAATTCACAACTTATAACTTCGCTTGTTTCAAGAGCAGCGGTCTCTCTGGCCCTGCATCACGTCAGCCACCAGAGGGTGAAGTGATTTCTCTATGTTTTTCCCTCACAATATGGCACTCGTTGTTTCTCTGATATGTCCGTGAATAAAACGAGATTTCGATATCATGTTGTCTAACTATCAGATAGTGAACACAATTCGTTACAGTTCATTTCGAAGTGATGCCTCACCGCGGCTGTCAGCCCTCTGATATTGCTCTGGTATTTGGTTATATTGAATTTTCGTTTATATAATCTCTCACAGCATGGGAGAGAAGTTTATTGGCGGCGAAGTGTAGTTGCGGAGTATACCGTGCTTTCTATATTTACTAAGGTGTGAACTGACTGACAAGGTCAAAGGAGATGCCTCGCTTCAACGTCTCGATATAATGATAGGTACATTTAATCATAAATTAAATAGTTCTGTCGATCCGAATTCCGGTCAAGCGGTGATGAATGCCTTGAACGGACTCCTGCCAAGTTTTCAAACGCTTGCTGCCCAAGCATAGGGGGAGCCTTGCGACTTCTGCCCCACCATTGCATATCGCCTCAGAAGACCATATAATCTTCATCAACCTTTTCGTGACTCTTACTTTACTCAATATCAGTATCCGTAGGCAACAAAAGCACTCAAATTGTTATGCGAGTGCAGTGGAATTTGTCCGCAGCTCGTGGTCTCGCGGTAGCGTTCTCGCTTCCCGAGCACGGTGTCCCGGGTTCGATTCCCGGCGGGGTCAGGGATTTTCTCTGCCTCGTGATGACTGGGTGTGGTGTGTTGTCCTTAGGTTAGTTAGGTTTAAGTAGTTCTAAGTTCTAGGGGACTTATGACCATAGCTGTTAAGTCCCATAGTGCTCAGAGTCTCGCGGTAGCGTTCTCGCTTCCCGAGCACGGTGTCCCGGGTTCGATTCCCGGCGGGGTCAGGGATTTTCTCTGCCTCGTGATGACTGGGTGTTGTGTGTTGTCCTTAGGTTAGTTAGGTTTAAGTAGTTCTAAGTTCTAGGGGACTGATGACCATAGCTGTTAAGTCCCATAGTGCTCAGAGCCATTTGAAACATTTTTTGAATAGTGGAATTTGATGAGAGTGACGTAATATGATAATAAAAGAAAACAATTATAGAAAACATGGATCCACAGACGAATCGTGGCTAGCTAATTGTGAGTATGTTCTTTCGGCCCGACAGCGATTTCAGTTTGAACTATTATCCTAGTTACCATAAACGAATTTTCAATGTAAAATTTTCTACCATGTTCCCTTGTAATTGCGCTCAAATCCCACTCATCGCTTACCATAACAGTTAATATAATACTAGTGCAACACGCTACATATGACAATGTGCTGCACACCTCTACATGTTAAAGGAGACATGCCAAGTGTCGTTCTCGCATTTGGATCTGACTCTGCAGACATCCCTGCAGGGAGTTACAAATTCTTGAGCCATATCTGTGGGTGTGCTCTACATTTAATTTTTGAGAGAACCACAGACAGAAATAAAAAGAGGGTTGGGGTCAGGGGATTTTGGAGGAAAAGGAACAGACCCAGTTGGACCTGTTCAACTTGGACCATAATGGCTCGTTAGATGGCGTCTTACATCTGCAACATATCTGCCGGTGACCCATCACGCGAGAACCACATTTCCAACCATGGGACAAAGGTGAAATATGAGCCCAATGGGGTCTTAACCCAAAAGTTTACATTGCAAACACATTTAAACAAACTATGGCAGCAGTTCAAATCGATATCAGTGACAACTCGTAGCCACAAATTCGCAGTTAAATCTGCTCGTTTGCAAAATCATGTATACTGAAACGTTTTTACTTCTCGTGTCATATTATTTAACTTCTGTCAGTTCTCGGTAATCACTATGTTGGATTGTTCTCGTATGCATGTTGCACTGAAGAGTAATAGAAGATGCATCAACGGTCGCCACATACTTGTTGCAAGGGATTATCGTTACATGGCACTGCCTCTCGTCAGCCAATGACACTCGTGCGGCAATCGCTTTGTGGTGTTGCGGACTAGAACATGAAATTCAGTGGGTCTACTAACTACAGAAAATGTGACATGCGCGAAACGGAATGCGTTCACTGCGGCTTTCACAGCGGAATACGTCGGTTGCACTTGTGTTACCCTGACAGTCTGGCAGTGCATACCTCTCTCATTGAAGCTCGCTTGAGTGGAGCTGCATTTTATGTGAGCGCAGTATAATTCAGACAACAAATACCCTTGCGCTTCATGTACACCTACACTGCCTTAACTGCAAATACATGCGTCCGTGGATATTATCAGTCTTTTGAGAAATGTGGGGTATCGGTTGAGGATTTAGCATATTCCTGAGATGGTACAGAATCTATCTGCAGTGACCTACAGGATAGGTAACTCACCATATGATAATGGGAATTAAAAGAAAACAAAGGGGCATAGTTCTGCACATCTGTTCGACGTCCCTTCTTGAAAACGGGGATGACCTGTGCCCTTTTCCAGTCCTTTGGAACGCTACGCTCTTCTAGAGACCTACGGTACACCGCTGTAAGAAGGGGGGCAAGTTCCTTCGCGTACTCTGTGTAAAATCGAACTGGTATTCCATCAGGTCCAGCGGCCTTTCCTCTTTTGAGCGATTTTAATTGTTTCTCTATCCCTCTGTCGTGTATTTCGATATCTACCATTTTGTCATCTGTGCGACAATCTAGAGAAGGAACTACAGTGCAATCTTCCTCTATGAAACAGCTTTGGAAAAAGACATTGAGTAATTCGGCCTTCAGTCTGTCATCCTCTATTTCACTACCATTTTGGTCACAGAGTGTCTGGACATTTAGTTTTGATCCACCTACCACTTTGACATAAGACCTAAATTTCTTATGATTTTCTGCCAAGTCAATACATAGAACATTACTTTCGAATTCATTGAACGCCTCTCGCATAGCCCTCCTCACACTACATTTCGCTTCGCATAATTTTTGTTTGTCTGCAAGGCTTCGGCTATGTTTATGTTTGCTGTGAAGTTCCCTTTGCTTCCGCAGCAGTTTTCTAACTCGGTTGTTGTACCACAGTGGCTCTTTTCCATCTCTTACGATCTTGCTTGGCACATACTCATCTAACGCATATTGTACGATGATTTTGAACTTTGTCCACTGATCCTCAACACTATCTGTACTTGAGACAAAACTTTTGTGTTGGGCCGTCAGGTTGAGGATTTAGCATATTCCTGAGATGCTACAGAATCTATCTCCAGTGACCTACAGGATAGGTAACTCACCATACGATAATGGGAATTAAAAGAAAACAAAGGGGCATAGTGGAATAATTAAATTGCTAGGAACGACTCAGTTAACCATTAAAATATTGGTAGGGCACCTCACATGCACACATATTTATAATGGGAGCCATCAAACTACCAAAGGAAGCTAAGAGTTACCTTAATAATCTGCTTTATTGCTAAGAGACATCAAAAGTCTTTCATCTGCTTAATCAAGGATACAATAAAATTTTAAAGGAACACGGGATTGAAAAGTTACCCAACATTTTTTTCCAAATCTATCCCATAACTGATATAAAACAAGACTTAAAAAGAACAGTCATATCGGAATAATTAATCTCCACGGATAAATGAGATGTGTACCAGCAGCAGTGATAGCCAGTGTTTAATTAATGTAGGTTACGTTTTCATGCTGAATCACACGGTTCACATAATAAGTGTCCACTAAAACTTAAGTAAATTACACCCATACTGGTCTTGAAGGCCCAATAATACCGAGCGACTACGGCATCAACCTCAGACCATTGGCGTCACTGGATGCAGGTATGCTGGGGCAAGTGGTCAGCACACCGCACTGACAGCCATTGTCAGTTTATAGGGCTGGAGGTGCTACTTGTCATTCAAATAGCTCCTCAATCTGCCCCAGAAAGTCTGAAGGCATTATGCTCGCCATCAGCTCTCGACGGACTCAGACGGTAACCCATTCAAGGTATAGCCAAGCCCGACACTGCTTAACAAAGGTGATTTAATGGGAACTGGTATTATCACTGTGGCATGGCCACTTGCAAATAAGAGGCTACTATCAAGCCATATTCAGTTGGGATGCAATCATGCAGCATGTTACATTAGCTTCACACGGAAGGCCACTCGCAGGTGAATTAACAAGTGGGAATCGCCGGCAGCTGTGGAGGTCAATGCCACTTGTTCAGGCTGGCGTCTGCTTTGAAGAGCCTGCCCTGGGCGACACTCGACAAATGTCGCAATTGAAATGCTATCTCCCATAGTGCAGGGACACTAGTAGAGTCTGTTTTATCAACATGAATGGTGAAGGAAAAGCTGTATCGTTTCTGGCAAGGCACAGAAGAAGAGTTTGGTAAAGAGAACGTTGGGAGCGGAGAGTCTTAGAAATACATCGACGGAAACAGATAACATCGGAACGAGGAGTCAGAATCTGGGAATTAGGACACCTTTGACAGTGTTGGATGCTACTGAGCTCAGATACTGCAAAAACCAAATCTTAAACACAGTTCAGGCTATTGTAATGATGCAATGAACGAAAAACACGAAAAAAAGAAAAAAGAAAAACCGAGTGTTCCGTTTAGGAAGCACACGGTACAAAATCACTTCTCCTCCAGACTTCTATGCACATCATGCGCACAGCAGCCAGCGGTCTTTTCGGGCCGACGTGTGGGGGCCTTACAAATTTTTCTACCTAATTTGATCTTAGCGGCATATGCAAGTTGATTGTACGAAACAAAAGACTGACAGTAGCCACTTCAACCTCCACCTGCAGGTCAACATAATGAGTACTAGCAATATCAGTGAGATTAGCCACAGGGACAGATAGATCATTTTCACTGAGTTTCACTAACTTCAAGCTTCATTCTGAAGACTTTCTTGCAGATTTTACGATCAAGATGCAGACATAAAGTTTTCTCTAGTTCTTTCTGCCTTTTAATAATAACATTTTGCCAATCACGGTACGACTTCATGAACAAAATTGTTCTATACTGATATGCGTTTATTAGAATCAAACACGAGATACCTTAGCCAGACTTGTCAAGATATTAGTTTAAATGTATCAATGCTTAGCAGATGGTTTATCATGCTCTTTCTATATAATAACCTGATTTCATTGAAATACTTGTTTAATTTAGTAGGTAACGACTACTTCCTTATTCATTATTTTTAAGGGCAACGATTAATCATGTCAGTTCAACTAGGCCACATTACGTGCCGCTAGTCAACATTCCGACCCGATACTTACATTTTGACAACTCCTGCACAAGATTCGTTGACTTGCCATCTCCTGACGCTCCAGTTAGTTCCAACTAACTTAAATTTTAAATACGGATTTGCATTTTCATTTCAAATATCATTAAATTCACTAAACTAATAAATAATTTATAAGCTGAAGGTGTGTAACCATGTTTTATGTATGTCTTTCAGTAATGTGAGGCTGGTATGTTTGGAGGAGATTTTTATTTATTTTCTGTGTACGTTTTTTTGCGTATTAAGAGAGAACTGAATCGCCGTATGCACTTAAGAGCAGAGAAATTTTATTATGGTTTTATTAGTTTTGTATTCGAACGATAGTTGTGTTTAACTTTAGCGATTGTATCAGGGCATGCTGAAGCTTATCAAGCCGTTAGCTAGAAGCTTAGTAAGAATGAGCGAGATGGACTAAGTAGAAACACTGAAAAGCCAAAACATTATGACAATTGCCCACACCAACGTTGGATGACGCCTGGTGGCGTTGCAGGCACGAGACACGGTAACAGAAGTATGTAAGCGGAGCAGACACGGACAGGGGATGACCCTAGCGAAGATATGGGCTGCAAAAGGGGAAAGCCATTGAGAGAAGCGGCTTTGAGGAAGGACAAATTAGTGTTACGCAGAGCTTGTGAACGAACATCTCGAATCGGCGAATCTGGTCGAATGTTCACATGCAACTGCCATGAGCATCTACGGAAAGAGGTAAAGGTACAGTATAACTACCACTAGGCGCCAAACGATGGGGCATCTGCTCTGTTAAGCAGGCATCTCTGCCGAAAGAGCACAATGCTGGTGCACTCACAAGTGTTTCCAAGCACACCGTTCATTACACATTGCTGAACATGAAGCTCTGCAGCAGACCACCCCTACGTCTTCACATGTTGACCCAATGACATCGTCAATTAGAATTGCAGTGGGCATGGGACCATCGGAATTCGATTATCGATCAACGGAAACGTCTTTGCTCTTTGGATGAACCACATTTTTGCAACAATAGGTCAATGGTCATCTCCACAAACTTCGTCATCGAGATGAATGGCGGCTCGAAACGTGAAGCGCGCTGGCTGGTGGGAGCAGTATTATGCTATGGAAGATGCTCTCCTGTGCTTGCATGGAACCTTTGGTAGTAATCGAAGACATGCTGACAGTTGCGAACCACCAGCATCCCTTCATGCTTGCTGTCTTACCCGACGGTGATCTAATCACTCAACAGTATAATTGTTCCTGTCTCGGAGAAAGAACCAAGCTATAGTGATTTGAGAAGCTTATAGTGAACACACGTTGATGTCTCGGCGAACAAATTCACCTCATGTACACCCCAGGGAACCCATTTGAGTCACTATCAGGCACCATCACCGCGTACCCAAATCAGCAGCCCGTTATTTAAGCAAATTATGTGACCCGTGCGTAGACGTGTAATGCTACATACCTCCACAAATCTACCAACAAACTGCCGGATACCTGATTCACAGAACCAGTATTTCTATGCGAAGATGGGTAAATAAGCCATTAAGCAGGTGGTCTTGATGCTTTGGCTCATCAGTGTACGTTAACGCAGAATACTAAGAGGACGACAAACAGAGTAAGGAAATATATCGATAACAACACAAAAGACACTGAAGGCATAAATCCATTGAAGGAGGAATGCGTAACCTTACAGTACGGCACACTACAGAAGTTAACCACCGCCGTCGAACAGTTGTCAGAGATTTGGTGCGATTTAAGGAGGGACAAATCTACATTAAACGAAGGAACATAGAGACGCTACATGCGCTCATGAAAAAGAAGGAGAGTTACCGAAATTTGAGTAGCAACAGAAGTGAGAATGTAACGATCAATTGTGAGGCAGGAAGGAAAAGGAAGACGAAGAGATAAGAGCGCTTATGGAGGGACAGTGCCATATCCGGGGAGTATCATTAAATTCAAATCCACCGGTATTTTCCACTACAACCGTAGATACCATATCATGTGACATGAATGAACAACCAATCAAGAAGCAGTTCGTGGCTGTGGAGAAGTATTCGTCATTTCCGGATGACACGGACCGCTTGCACCTAAAGATTTAAGATTGAGGAATCAGAGAGGCTTTATCGAGAACGTAGCATCCTGTTCCAAAAATTAAGAGTGACTGGAGGACAGAGCAGCACATATGAAGAATTCACACGCAATTTCCTGAAGGAGTATTAATCAAAGGAAAACTAACATCAGGTGAAGCTGGGAATGGTGATGACAGAAAATTATGCCGAGTCGAGGTGATAGGATTATGTACAGTTCTTCAAAGATGCATTTTGGAAGAACCAATTTACATGTGCCTTAGGAGACAACGAAACTCATGCACATTTCTTTAAGCAAACTTCCACATCTAATCCAGAGCGAATTTAGCATCGACGGAAGAAACATGCATCAGGCAAGCGGTTTCCAGTATTTACTGCACAAATTAGGTTGTAAAAACAGCAAAGAAGCGATAGGAACTCTGAATTTTGTTCAAATAAACCTTCCGCAGGAAAATCAACAAATAAATAATAAGAAATGGGGCACAAGACACCCACCATGGGGGAATGGAAATAGATGGCATAGGAGAAACGATAAATGACGATGTGGACTTCAGTATCAACCATATGATGGAAGGAATAACTGGAGACCTCATGAGTGGCTAACTAATGGGAGACAAAATGATAGGCAAGAGGAAAGAGCAGAAATCGGCGAATTTCAACGACCTGACCCAAGGCACAGTCAGAGAGACGGGGAGCAAACAAATGATTCCCAGAAATGAATATACACACACACTCCCGAGTGGGCTGTTCGAGGTACTAGGACAACATTAGCGTTGTATATGGATTTTTCAGAGGTCAGGAATATACACGGAAGGAAAAAAAATCGCAACACCAAGAAGAAGTTGTGCGGCATCAAAGGAAGTTGTTAGGCGTGTTTACTGACTGAGCTCTTTGGAGCAGGCGTGTGTGTTTACTCAGTGCGTTCTTAAATATAGATGTTTTCTCGTGAAAAACAATTTGTTACGGTAATATTATAGCTTCAATAAGTAAATTAGTATCTATTGTGATCTATATATTGAAGGTTTCACTTTTACTTGCGTAGTTCTCGTGACAAGTTAACTGTTCTAAAGTGCAAGCTGTTGGCGTGTATGTTTACTCAGTGTGCTGGTAAATATAGGTGTTTACTCGTGGAAAAACAATTTATGAAGGCAATATTGTAGCTTAAATAAGTAAATTAGTATCTATTGTGATCTATATATTGAAGGTTTCACTTTTACTTGCGTAGTTCTCGTGACAAGTTAACTGTTCTAAAGTGCAAGCTGTTGGCGTGTATGTTTACTCAGTGTGCTGGTAAATATAGGTGTTTACTCGTGGAAAAACAATTTATGAAGGCAATATTGTAGCTTAAATAAGTAAATTAGTATCTATTGTGATCTATATATTGAAGGTTTCACTTTTACTTGCGTAGTTCTCGTGACAAGTTAACTGTTCTAAAGTGCAAGCTGTTGGCGTGTATGTTTACTCAGTGTGCTGGTAAATATAGGTGTTTACTCGTGGAAAAACAATTTATGAAGGCAATATTGTAGCTTAAATAAGTTGGCTCTGAGCACTATGGGACTCAAGCTTAAATAAGTAAATCAGTATCTATTGTGATCTATATATTGAAGGTTTCGCTTTTACGTGTGTAGTTTTCGTGGAAAGATAACTATTCTAAAGTGCAAGCCTTTAGCGTCGGTTTGTTTTCGTTATTGACCGCAGTAAGTTATGTGATTACTCAATAATTTCCGGGTAGTGTCTGTGTAGCTTTATTGTGAAGAGTATCGTGCATGTATAGTTTGCATTCGGTTCGTGTTTTCTGTGTTTCTATACTTTCGTACAGTTAATTTTCCATATTGAATAGTAAAATCGTTAAGTGGTGTTTCTGTTTCCGTTAGAGTATTTATACATTATTTAGTGATAGCGCCTGTTCAAATTTGTCGTTAGAAAATATCGAGCCTCTTCAGTTTCTTACTCGTTTCGTGATTTCATCCACTGTAACCTACGCCAGCAATTAACTTCGCGCTCTTCACGCTGTTTACATTCGCCAGCTGCTACATTCGCCTGACGTCCAGAAGTTCTCTGCTCATCTCACCGCAAGCTAAGTTACGTTCTGCTAATTACTAATTGGTGTAGGGGAATTGGTTGTAGTGTAATTTGTGTTGTTTGTATTTGTGTTCTTTGTTTGTAGTGTAATTTGTATCTTTTAATCTGCCGTCATTTGTGACAAATGTGGATGTTGTCGTAGATTAGTGAGCACGGGAGTGAAATGTCAGGATTGTGGGTTGGTGTTTCACCGGGGAGATTGTAGAGGGCAAGCTGTTATAGTGCCAGATGAGGCTCGCCAATGGAGTTGTAGATTATGTAGCCGTGACAAGAAAATCGTGGAACAGGGAAAAAAAGATTTGTGCCCCTCAAGCTGGACTACAAATGGTGTACTTTGAATTAGACAGGTTGAAGGGGGAAAGAGACAATGGAAGCTGGGAACAGGTAACAAGTCGTCGTCAGAAGGAGAAAACCTCAGAAATCAATTTTCAGATTCCAGTGAGCAATCAGTTTGATTTGTTACCTGAAGTAGAAGAGCATCAAACAGTTTTTGCGCAAAGTAGGGTGCAGCAGACTCTTAGTAACAATTGTAATGCTAGGTCAGGAGTACAGTCAAGCAGAAAGAAAAGAGTCCTGCTGTTAGGCAGCAGTCACGGGAGAGGTGTAGGCCAGTTGCTACAGAATAGGCTATGAGTCGAGTACCATGTCACAAGCATTGTGAAACCTAGTGCTAAGCTTGGCCAGGTTATAGAAAACCTAGGGCCTTGTGCAAAGATTTTGATGGCGAGGACCATGTTGATATGTAATAGGTCCAGCAACAGCTCACACTCGTGTGGGGTTTGTAGATGTTTTGCAGCGCCATGACCAGCCCTGTGCTTATACGGCTGTCAACCGTGTTAACAGAGAGCTGGGGAGGGGGTTACTGTTGGCAGAAACTAAATCACATATCTGTGCTGTGCCTGTTGGCCTGTTGATGCAATTGGGAGGTGGTGTTACACTAGTCATGGCCTGCACCTGAATAGGAGAGAGAAGGATAGATTAGTTGATCTTATTGCAGAAAATGTAAGTGAGGCCACATGCACACAAGACAAAATACTGTACCTGTGATTACTAGAGTCAGAGGGACACATTTTTTAGGTTAGAGTCAGGTTAGAGACAGAGAGTATTGAAAGAGATTAAAACAGAACAGTGCCATAATGTCTGCAGCAGTATCCAAAGAAATAAAATTTGTGTGTTTCATCAGAACATTAGAAGATTGAGAAATTTTCTATGCCTAGAAAATGGGGTAAATTCTGAAGGTATAGATGTTTTGTGTTTTTCGGAATACCATGTAACCGCAAGGATGGAGAAGTTAAATTTAAGGGATTACAGATTAGCATCTTATTCATGTAGACCAACAATGAAAAGGGAGGAGTTTCTACTTATATAAAAACTGGACACAAAGTCAGAAATATTGAAACAAATAGTTTTTGTGTAGACCAGATACTTGAAGCATGTGCTTGTGAGTTGCTACTGCAATATACCTCTAAAGTAATTGTAAAATCTACAGATCACCTCAAGGTAACTGTCAGCTATTCATGAAAAATCTTGAGGCATTATTGAACTACCTGTCAGACAAAAAGAAGCAGTTAGTGGTATGTGGTGATTTTAATGTAGATTTCTTAAAAGATACGGATAGGAAAAATGAGCTAGAATCTTTGTTTGGTTGTTTCAATCTAGTATCTGTTGCAAATTTTCCAACTCATGTGTAGCAGGATACTAGGTCACTTATCGATAACATTTCCATAGACAGTACTCAAGCAGAAACAATTAATGTTTACCCAGTTGTTAATGGGCTATTTGATCATTATGCACAGGTAACCGAAATAACACATATAGCACCTTCCAGGATTCACGCAGGTTCATACAAGGCAGGGAGGCTTATTAATGCGAACAGGATACAGAGCTTTAAGTTCTGCCAAGAACAGGTAAAATGGAATGAAGTATTCACAGAAAATGATGCTGATGCCAAATTCAGTTTATTCTACAGTAAATTTGTCTCAATATTTGAGAGTTGCTTTCCTAAACGTTATCCAAAAAAGCCATTACAAAGTCAAGTAAGCCATGGATTTCTAAGGGAATTAAGATATCGTGTAAGAGGAAGAGGGACAGGCCAGAATAGGTCAGGATCCGACGTTACTTGCTTACTACAAAAGATACTGTAACATTGTAAGGAAAGTCATTAAGAAGTCGAGAAGCTTATGTGTTCTGAGAGAAATTAATAACGTGGATAATAAGATTAAAACTACATGAAACGGGGGACGGGGCAGCCTGACAGTTGACAGCATACCATAGCAACAAAGCTAAATGATTATGTTGTGAGTGATAATTCATATGTTGTAAGTATTTTTAACAATCACTTTCTCAATGTAGCAGCAAAACTAGAGTTAAAGGTTTCAGATGAAGAAACAAAAAAATATGTTAAAAATGTCATTCCCCAGGATTTTAGTCCTTTAGAGATAGCACCACCATCTTGCACTGAAATTAAGGGAATTATAAATATATCGAAAAACAAGAGCTCATTTGGAGCTGATGGAGTCTCTAACAGAATTCTGAAGTGTTGTTCTAATTTCATAAGTGAGTCCTTAGCGATATATGGAATGCTTCGCTGGCACAGGGAATTTTTCCACACAGATTGATATATGCAACTGTTAATCCTCTTCATAAGAAAGGGGACAAGAGTGTATTAAATAATTATAGACCAATCTCATTGCTGACTTCATTTTCTTAAATATTCGAAAAAGTTATGTATTCAAGAGTAGTCTCACATTTAAGTGAAAATAATTTACTCAGCATGTCACGGTTCGGATTTCGAAAGGGTTACTCGACTGAGAATGCTATCTAAACATTTACCCATCAAATAGTACAAGCCCTAAATAACAAATTATCGCCAGGTGGTATTTTTTGTGATCTCTCCAAGGCAATTGACTGTGTGGATCACGTCACACTCTTAGAAAAACTCAGGGTTTGTGGAATTGAAGGCTATACACACAGCTAGTTTGAATCATACTTAATGAACAGAAAGTAAATAGTTGTGCTGAATAGCACAAATAATGTTGGGATGGTGGTAAATTCTAGTGAATGGGGAGTTATCACAAAGAGTGTCACACAGGGTTCAATTTTAGCTCCTCTGCTGTTCCTTATTCATGTGAATGACCTCCCATTTAACGTTCAGCAAGTGGAACTAGTACTTTTTGCAGATGACACGAGTGTTATAATAAATCCCATTCCAGAAAAAGCAACTGAAGATACTGTTAAGGATGTCTTTCAAAGAATTATTAAGTGGTTCTCAGAAAATGGACTCTCCCTTAATTTTGAAATAAAAAACCTCACTGTATCCAGTACTGTACACCGAATAGAGTCATACCGACAATTGATGTAGCATGTGAACAGGGCTCAGTTAACAGGGTAGATTTCTCCAAATTTTTGGGTGTTCTCATTGATGACAACTTGAACTGGAAGAAGCGTATTACTGTGCTTCTCAAACAACTAAGGTCAGCTTCCTTCGTTCCTCGTACAGTCACTATTCTCGGTAACAAAGAGATCACCCTCCTAACATACTTTGCATATTTCCACTCAATAATGTCTTATGGAATAGTTTTCTGGGGTAACCCACCACTTAAACTTAAAGTGTTGACTGCACAGAAGAGAGCAGTGAGAATAATTAGTGGTGTTCACCCAAGGACTCATGTAGGCACCTTTTCTAGGAGTTAGGTATTTTAAGTACACCATCAGAGTACATATATTCGCTAATGAAATTCTTTACAAATAATCCATCTCAATTCGCGAAGAACAGTGATGTTCATACGTACAACACTAGAGGGAAAATGACCTTTCCTATCCGTAATTGAAGCTATCAGTTGCAACAAAAATATTTGATCATTTGCCCAACAACATAAAGTGCCTGGCAGGTAGCAGATCAAGTTTTAAATCTAGCTTATAATCATTTCTTTTGGACAACTCTTTCTACTCCATGGACGAGTTTCTGTTTCAGAAACAGTAAAAAAAATACCTCTAAATGTAGTGGATGTGTAGAACAAAAAATTTCGGTAATATTAATATTAGCACTATTCATGTGTGTATATATATCTCGTAATCTGTCGTGATCCACATCATATCGATAAAATAATCGGACAAATGACCTACGGAACATGACATAACAAAAAAACTAACTAAACTAACTGATATATGAGGTCTATTCATATTTCCTGCCAACCGCTTAAGAGTAGCAGTAGTAGTGCCACTATTAGAGTGCAGATCAGGTTTGCTTTACATGCAGGCTGTAAAGGACGTGAGCGTTAATAACGTGTAGGTGGGACGTGGTGAGTTACAATAGTCAAGAAAGCATTTAATGTGACGAAGCTTCCATTATCAGCACTTCATTGAGTTTGAACGAGGTCACGCAGTAGATCTATGAGAAGCTGGATGTTCCTTCTGCGATATTCCAAAGAGACTTGGCTGGAATGTAGGCACTGTAGGCCGGCCGGGGTGGCCGAGCCGTTCTAGGCGCTTCGGTCCGGAACCACGCGACTGCTACGGTCGCAGGTTCGAATCCTGCCTCGGTCGTGGATGTGTGTGATGTCCTTAGTTTAGTTAGGTTTAAGTAGTTCTAATTTCTAGGCGATTGATGACCTCAGATGTTAAGTCCCATAGTGCTCAGAGCCATTTTTTTTTAGGCACTGTACACAATTGCTAGCAGCGGTGGTCGCGGGAATGTACGATCGTAAGAAGACCGTGCTCCGGACGGTCACACGGCACTACCAGGAGTGAAGACTATCGCGTTCGGCGCATACTTCTGGCTCATAGTATTGCATCTTCAGAAGCAATTTGAGCAGCAGTTGACACCTCATTGACACAACGAAACGTTTCAAATCGGTTACTTCAAGGATAGCTCCGAGCCAGACCTCCTATAGCGTACATTCCACTGACCCCAAACCGATTGCGACATCAGTGGTGTCAAGCAAGAGCTCAATGGGAGGGGGGGGGGGGTGGCAGGGTGGAGCTTTGTTGTGTTTTCTGATGAAAGCTGGTTCTGCGTCGGTACCAGTGATGACTGTGTGTTAGTTAGAAGATGGACTGTTGAGGGACTGCACTCAGCCTGTCTGCGGTCTGCGTGCTAGACACACTGGACCTACACCTGCGGCTATGGCTTAGGTTGAGATTTCGTATAACAGCAGGAGCGTCTCACCGTTAGCCCACGCATCCTGACTGCCAATTTGTACGTCAATCTGGCGATTCATGAACGTCTTTCCAAGGGGCATTTCCCAATAGGATAACGCTCGCCCACAGACCGCTGCTTTAACCCAACATTCTCTACAGTGTGGTCTGCGTTATCACCAGATCTGTCTACAGTCGAGTACGTATGGTACACGATCGAACGAGGACTCCAGCATCATCCACAAACAGCATTAACCGTCCCTGTACTGACCGCCCAAGTGCAGCAAGCACGGAACCTTATCCCACACAATGACATCCAGCACTCGTAAAACACTCTGGATGCACGTTTGCAGACTTCAATTCAACATTCTGGCTGTTATAGCAGTTTTTAATGTACCACCATTTCACATTTACAATAGCTTTTCCGCGCATTCATAAACCTGTGATCTTCCAATATTAATGGCTTAAATGTGGTACCTAGACAAATGACTCCCGAAATTTCATTACTCTACATAACATTTTTGCCATTTTTTCCCATCTGTGTATTATTAGGAGAAGACGATGAGGTTTAGTATTGTAAATATCCTGCCGTGAACATGTAGAGTATTCAATGTGTACTAGATATAGCTAGCCAGGTATCAGATATAGACAAGCGCATTTATGACATTTGCGATAGAGGGCGGAGGTGGCCAGTATTCAAGACATCGAATGGAAAGTTATGAGGTGGGTATGTGGCAACAGTGCCGACATGAAGGAGGAAGTAAGAGTTGATTTTTCATGCCAAACACATGACTTCCACGCATACTTCATGGTGGTACAGGGCTTGACTGTAGAAACGATACTGAGACTTTATTTCTGAAGGAGTTACAAGATGGACTTGCACTTTGCGGAGACGTTAGTTACTGCTAAGGTAGCAGTCAAAATAGTGGCTTTGTGCTTCGATAAATGCATAGAGAAGGATGGGGAGCAAGGATGCCTGGCACTGACGCCGTTGGAAACTCACAAGAGTGGAATCGAAGACATTTATGAAGAGGTGGGAGTAATACTTCGGCACATTGAATCTCCAGATCCAAGAGTGGGCTGCAATATGTATCAAAATAACATGCAGGAGTGTTTCCACGTGCACCAGTGAGAGTTCAGACTTTCTTGTAGAAAATAAAGGTGAAGGCACATTGTAAACTTTTTCTTAAGCCCCACCAACTGCCAAACATCTACGAAGGAAATTAGTGAATGAGGTGAAGAAAATTTTAAGAGTTAGTCTGCTCACATAAGAAGCTATTGTGGTGTGTCAACAAGAAAGACGGATTTGTCAGATTTGTACTTGACTCGCAACAGAAAAATACAATAATCGAAACGAGACAGATAGACCATAGACACTGGAAGAACCGCTGCAGCAATTTAATATCGACTTGCGGGGAAGCTACTGGATAGTCAAACTGCACAAAAATTTTCAGCAGTACACAGCAGTTTTGTGTTCCAGACGTTGATTTCAATTTAAGAAGCTGCAATTTGGGTTAAATGTTTCAACATCTGCCTTTATTAGAGGATTAGGATCCATAATCTCATTCACTGAAAGATAAAATTGTGTTGTATGTCTATGACATAAGTATTGCAGGGAAAATGGTATCTGTACAACGAAGTCTGGCGCAAGCTACTCGAAGCATCAGAGAAAGAAGTAGTCACAATTAAAATTAGAAATAAAAGGAGTTTGGACGCCAGGAAGTAGATTTCTTTTTTGACATGTGATATCCGCCGATCAAATCCCTCCAGACCCAGGGAAATTGGAGGCCACCGAAAAGTACTCTGTATCCAGAACTAAGAATCAAGTGTGCCCATTTTTATGACCAACAAACGTCAACACGAGATTCGTAAAATATACCGTTACTACCCCCAATATGTATCACTTGACAGAGAAAGAAGTCACCTGGAAATGGACCGAGATGGAAGAACGCGAATTCTAAGGTTGGAAAGATGTATTACCGAGGTCGCCGCTTTTGTTTCACCAGACATAAAAATGGAGTTCTGATGTGTACTGATCGATCAAGGACAGGTCCCGTCATTCATCTGTTCTAAGAAGTCGAACAGGATGGGGAGACAGCGAAGAAAACCATCGACTTTGTTAGTCACATTTTGAGCAAAGCAGAGAAATATGCTCCGTAACAAAATTATCAGCATTAGATGTTACATAGCAATTTAGCAAATCCAGGTATTTTCTGGCAGGAAAAATGATGAACGTGTACACTGAAAACAAAGCCTAGAAGTTTTTGATGAGAGCAAACTTCACTTATGGATGACTTTCACGGTGTTCAGTCTATCTGCTGCAGTTTAGGTTCTATGTGCTAAACATCCCAGGAAAGGAAAACATCACAGTGGATTAATTATCACGAGTACGAACGTGACTGACAGGTGAGAGTGACAACAAGTTTACGGAGGCAAACTTTGACATGCTCTACCTGAAGAATGTGACTTTTGAAAATTATGTGGAGACTGTGCTTGCTAATATCGCAAAAGAGCAGGTAAGGGACCAAGTACTAACCTCAAAGAGAAATGGAAAGACACGTCTTCAGCAGGTATTAGACAATACTATTTGATCACAGCTACTGGGAGCAGTTGATTAGTATGCATCCCAGAGGAGTTTGTAAATAAGTTGGTTTGGTGTGTACACCTCAGTGACGCTCACTTTCGACCCCAAAAGTCTTACTCCATATTGAGAGAGTCAGTGCACTTGAGTAATATGGACAAGAGGATGACGAAGACGTTCCAGCAAATGTGAGCCTTGTCAAAAAAAGAAATCAACCACTGACATGCACAGGCCCCATGTTCCAGATGGCACCTAAAGGATTGAGAGACAGTATGGCCATGGGCATTTTCAGACCAGTCCAGGTCTTGTGCGGGGGATATCATTGTACAGGGTGTTACAAAATAGTGACTTACTTTGAGGAGTTGTAGACGATGTCTTGAGGAACAAATGAAGGGAGGAAACCGATGTCTCAAAATTAGCGCCTTCCACTAGGCCACACGTTCAGCAGCAAATGTGACTTCGTTCACTGACGGAATGTAGGCAGAACATCTCGTGTTGTTTGTTATTCAGTAATCGCGACTCCACGATCTCCATTGGGGATAACTGCTGTGTAGACAGATCTTGTCACCCATGAATGCGATGTTTTGTTGCCTTGGTGGATGTCAGTTTCAGACATGGGTTTCCATCCGCTACTGGAACCCTCTAAAATCTTCAGTCATATTCGTTATATATCTGCATTTATTAATTTGCAGTTTATTTTTCTCCTGGAACCCTCTAAACTTTCCAGTGGTTTTCGTTCTATGCGAGAAAAACAGCCTTTGGATGGAAATGAGTTTCTGATAACACCATCCACCAAGGCAACAGAGTATCACATTCGTAGGGAAGAAAGCTTGTCTACAAAGCATCTAGATCCGTCTTCTCCACGGGCAGTTGTGCCAATTAGTTGTTGTCATTAAATAAAATATAATATTGTGAGATGTTCCACCTACTGTCCACCAGCATACTAAATCATATTTGTCTCCGAAGAGGTAGCCTAGTGGCAGGCTGTGGTGGCTGTAGCACCGACGCTCTGTAGCATTCTTGGGTGCTGTTTCCAGATACGAGTTCTTCAATACACCCTCAACAGCCCCTCAGAGTTTGTCAGTATCATTTTTTAAAATGTCATGTTTGCTCCAGTAAAGGACCCACAGGTAGATCACTGACGAAAGCTTTTAACAACTACTGTCTTTTGATCACTGATACAGTGAAGAGGATTCAGTCAGATAATGGGCTACAGTTTAGATCCAAGTAGTGGATGGAATTTATGAGACAGAGATGATTAAAACATTTTCGCCCCCTGCTTCGAGGATAATGAGAAAAGTTGCTGAGATGTGTCAGGTGTGGTGTCACATCAACATCGATCGTAGAACATTTATCTAACAGAGTTTCAGAATGTAGTAATACATTCCCAATACACAGGCACAGCATTCAAATTAATGCTGTCAAATCAACCACCTAGGGACCAGTTAAGAGAGATTGTGGATTACCCACCAATTATACAAAAACGTCAACGGGAATACATACGTAAAACTAGTTTTCGATAAGATCTGTGCAAAATATGAGGAAAAGAATAGAAGGCCTAAAGGGACCAGTAAGGTGCTTAGTGTGGGCGATAAGGTCTTACTACGATCAAGGAAGAAGTGAAAGAATGGTCCATACTTAACCAGCAAATTCTATTACATATTCTGTGAAATTTACCAAGTGCGAAAACTTCTTCACCACAGTGTCTTAGAATTAGACTCTACGAAGCTGCAGGTTGAAAGGAAATAACCACATTTCACACATCATGTTATTTATGGAATGAAAAACACTGAAGAATTAAGAGGTGACATGACATCCAGTGTCAGGTCTGTTACAAAAAGATGCAGTAACAACATGATGTGATTTAATGGAAAAAATGAAAGAGTTGTTTGTTGTAGTCTTCAGTCCAGAGACTGGTTTGATGCAGCTCTCCATGCTTCTCTAACCTGTGCAAGCTTCTTTATATCCCAGTATCTACTGCAACCTACATCCTTCTGAATCTGCTTAGTGTATTCATCTCTTGGTCTCCCTCTACGATTTTTACCCTCCACGCTGCCCTCTAGTACTAAATTGGTGATCCCTTGATGCCTCAGAACATGTCCTACCAACCGATCCCTCCTTCTAGTCAAATTGTGCCACAAATTTCTCTTCTCCCCAATTCTGTTTAATACCTCCTCATTAGTTATGTCATCTACCCATCTAATCTTTAGCATTCTTCTGTAGCACCACATTTCGAAAGCTTCTGTTCTCTTCTTGTCCAAACTATTTATCGTCCATGTTTCACTTCCATACATAATTCCCTCAGTATCACTTGACTTAATTCGACTTCATTCCTTTATCCTCGTTTTGATTTTGTTGATGTCCATCTTATATCCTCCTTTCAAGACGCTGTCCATTCCGTTCAACAGCTCTTCCAAGTCCTTTGTTGTCTCTGACAGAATTACAATGTCATCGGCGAACCTCAAAGTTTTTATTTCTTCTCCATGGATTTTAATACCTACTCCAAATGTCTCTTTTGTTTTCTTTACTGCTTGCTCAATATACAGCATGAACAACATCGGGGATAGGTTACAACCCTGTCTCACACGCTTCCCAACTACTGTTTGCCTTTCATGCCCCTCGACTCTTCTAACCGCCATCTGGTTTCTGTACACATTGTAAATAGCCTTTCGCTCCCTGTATTTTACCCCTGCCACCTTCAGAATTTGAAAGAGAGTATTCCAGTCAACATTTTCAAAAGCTTTCTCTAAGTTTACAAATGCTTGAAACGTGGAATTGCCTTTCCTTAATGTATCTTCTAAGATAAGTCGTAGGGTCAGTATTGCCTCACGTGTCCCAACATTTCTTCGAAATCCAAACTAATCTTCTCCGAGGTTGGCTTCTACCAGTTTTTCCATTCGTCTGTGAAGAATTCGTGTTAGTATTTTTCAGCCTTGACTTATTAAACTGATAGTTCGGTAATTTTCACGTCTGTCAACACCTGCTTTCTTTGGGATTGGAAATATCATATTCTTGAAGTCTGAGGGTATTTCGCCTGTCTCATACATCTCGCTCGCCAGAAGGTAGAGTTTCGTCAGGGCTGACTCTCCCAAGGCTATCAGTAGCCCTAACGGGATGTTGTCTACTCCCGGGGCCTTGTTTCGACTTACGTCTTGCAGTGCTGTGTCAAACGTTTCACGCACTATCATATCTCCCATTTCATCTTCATCTACATCCTCTTCCATTTCCATAATACTGTCCTCAAGTACATCGCCCTTGTATAGACCCTCACCGAGCGAGGTGGCGCAGTGGTTAGCACACTGGACTCGCATTCGGGAGGACGACGGTTCAATCCCGTCTCCGGCCATCCTGATTTAGGTTTTCCGTGATTTCCCTAAATCGTTTCAGGCAAATGCCGGGATGGTTCCTTTGAAAGGGCACGGCCGATTTCCTTCTCAATCCTTCCCTAATCCGAGCTTGCGCTCCGTCTCTAATGACCTCGTTGTCGACGGGACGATAAACACTAACCACCACCACCACCACCACTTGTATAGACCCTCTATATACTCCTTCCACCTTTATGCTTTCCTTATTTGCTTGGATCTGGCTTTCCATCTGACCTCTTGATATTCATACAAGTGGTTCTCTTTTATCCAAATGTCTGTCTAATTTACGTGTAGGCAGTATCTATTTAAGCCCTATTGAGATATGCCTCTACATCCGTACATTTATCCTCTAGCCATCCCTGCTTACTCATTTTGAATTTCCTGTTGACCTAATTTTTGAGACGTTTGTATTCCTTTTTGCCTGCTTCATTTACTGCATTTTTTATATTCTCTCCTTTCATCAATTAAATTCAGTATTTATTCTGTTACCCAAGGATTTATACTAGCCCTCGTCTTTTTACCTACTTGATCCTCTCCTGCCTTTACTGTTTAATCACACAAAGCTACCCATTCTTCTTCCACTATATTTCTTTCCCCGTTCCTGTCAATCGTTCCCTTATGCTCTCCCTGAAACTCTGTACAACCTTTGGTTCTTTCAGTTTATCCAGGTCCCATCTCCTTAAATTCCCACCTTTTTGTAGTTTCTTCATTTTTAATCTATAGTTCATAAGCAATAGATTGTGGTCAGAGTCCCCATCTGCCCCTGGAAATGTCTTACAGTTAAAAACCTGGTTCCTAAATCTCTGTCTCACCATTATATAATCTATCTGAAATCTTCTACTATCTCCAGGCACCTTCCAGGTATACAACCTTCTTTCATGATTCTTGAACCAAGTGTTAGCTATGACTAAGTTATTCTCTGTGCAAAATTCTACCAGGCGGCTTCTTCGTCTATTTCTTACCCCCATTTCTTACCCCCATTTCTTATCCCCATTCACCTACTACGTTTCCTTTCCTTCCTTTTCCTGCTGTCGAATTCCAGTCACCCATGACAATTAAACTTCCGTCTCCCTTCACTATCTGAATAATTTGTTTTATTTTATCATGCATTTCATCAACCTCTTTTTCATCTGCAGAGCTAGTTGACATATAAACTTGTTGTACTACTGTGGTAGGTGTGGGCTTCGTGTCTATATTGGCCACAGTAATGCGTTCACCCTGCTGATTGTAGTAGCTTACCCGCACTCCTATTTCTTATTCAATATTATACCTACCCCAGCATTACCCCTATTTGATTTTGTATTTATAAGCCTGTATTCACCTGACCAGAAGTCTTGTTCCTCCTGCCACCGAACTTCACTAATTCCCACTATATCTAACTTTAACCTATCCTTTCCCCTTTTTAAATTTTCTAACCGACCTGGCCGATTAATGGATCTTACATTCCACGCTCCGATCCGTAGAACGCCAGTTTTCTTTCTCCTGATAACGACGTCCTCCATAGTAGTCCCGCCCGGAGATCCGAATGGGGGACTATTTTACTTCCGGAATATTTTACCCAAGTGGACGCCATCATCATTTAACCATACAGTAAAGCTGCATGCCCTCTGGAAAAATTACCGCTGTTGTTTCCCCTTGCATTCAGCTGTTCGCAGTACAAGCACAGCAAGACCGTTTTGGTTAGTGTTACAAGGCCAGATCAGTCAATCATCCAGACTGTTGCACCTGCAACAACTGAAAAGGATGATGCCCCTCTTCAGGAACCACACGTTTGTCTGGCCTCTCAACAGATACCCCTCCGTCGGCTTGGAGCACTATGGGACTTAACATCTGAGGTCATCAGTCCCCCCGTTGTCGTAGCACCTACGGTACGGCTACCTGTATCGCTGAGGCACGCAAGCCTCTCCACCATCGGCAAGGTCCGTTGTTCATGGGGGAGATATAAGAGTCATGAAATCGTAAAGGAGAGTTTTTGCATGGTAGAAATTCAGTTGTCATCAGAATAAGTCAGGAAGATGGTGTAGAAGATAATGAGAAAAAAAGCACGAAACAGATGACTGGGTGCAGCTGCTCTGCTGAAGGTATCCAGATCCACTGGAACAATGGCATTAAGGCATGGAGTTCGATCACGATTTATTAACGGATGGGAAGGAATGCTGCACTGGTAGAGTTTATCAGACATGAAGGAACGCTGCACTGTTAGGGTATAGCAGATGTGATGGAATGACATGGTATTTTGATGATTGATGAGAGTACAATATGCCGATTTATATGAGTAATTTGTGAGTCGATGAGAGTCTGATGTGGTACTTTCATGTATATCCATGCACTGTTAAAGAGAGAAAGCTGAAAATAACTGTAATGAAAGCAGAAAAGAGAAGAGAGGATAAAAAATTTGAACTAAACACGGCCCATGTTGAAGGAAGGAATGAGCAAAATTTCTGGATCAACACTGAAAGAGAGACAGACTTCAAACCTAGTAAACTGTGGATGAAAGTAACAAACAAGGGCAAGAGAACTGTTAAGGTAATAAGCCACTGAAGTAAAAGATGTATAAAGTAAAGTGAATGTTCATAGTGTGAATTTCATATACATGTCGCGAGCTCAATTATGCTTGTGTTCATGTTCGAGATTTGTCATCCCCTCAGTTCTAAAGAATCCACAATATGAGTAATAATCGAAATGGTAGGATGAAGCATTTAAATTCACGAACGTAAGACCAGAATATGAAGTAAAAGGGGAAAATGGTAAAGGAAGTATATAGTTTGGCCATAGCAGTGTTGCAGTGACTGGTAAAATACGGCAGATGCACAGTTAATCGAGAGATGGCGACTGGGTATCGTTTGACCTTTCTGTGATAACATGTCGTACACGCAAATAGCAAACAACCAAATGGATATGCTACTCACAAAAGCATACCTCTCCTAAGATGCCAATGAAAAGAATTTTTAAAAGCTTTGACTTTTCGAAGATCTTTTGTGCTAGAATTAACTATCACCAAATAAAGTAAGAGTTAAGATGTACACTGTAAATATTTAAGATCTAATAAGAGTGTAGAAGTCGATAATAATTAAAAATATAAGGATTAAGCATTAAAGAAACATGAGTCCATTAGTTATTCACAATAGTGAAAAAGGCAAGTGAGGTAATATTTGAATAAATTCATTGGAACTAATAGCAAAGGAGAATGTTTTATTACGAAAGTGTAAATGTAAAAATTGTTAAGAAAGAAAATAGTAATAACATAATGTATTTTTATTTATGTGAATTGTATTATATATAAATGCTTTGTAAATTGTTTGATACCATGAAACGGCTGTAGCTTCCACATATACACATGTCTCCCAAAATTTGTTCAGCGCGTGGAACAGATGAGGCAGCTGGCCACCACCCGATACACCTTTCTACAGGACAATGCTCTCCAAGGTTACCTGCCCATAGTTCAATGGCACCATATATTTCAAGAGACAATATCGAGAGCCCTCCTGGATTGAGTCGCATTTGGGAAACTATAGTTCAAGCCGGCCATACTGATATATATTTTCCGTTATTTCCCTAAAGCGCTGAAGGCAAAGGCTAGGATGGTTCCTTCGAAAGTGGAGGACCGCTTTCCTTCTCCATCCTTCCCTAATCCGAGCTTGTGCTCCGTCTCTAATGACCTCGTTGTCGACGTGACGATAAACACTAATCTTCTCCTCCTCCTCCCCTCTCCAGTCTTCACGAATCTGCGTCGCCTCGCCAACAAACAGACCACACACTTGGGTGTCCTCAGTCCTCACTGTTACCAAAGAGGTGAGCGTCCACCGCGCTGTTGACATATGCCAGTTACGTAGTGTTGTCTTCATACTAAAGAAAAAGAGAAACAGAAAAGCTGTGAGACTGTGTCTTTAAACCTACAGAACAATGAGACTGTCTTCATACCAGTAAGACATTGTGTGGAGAGTTACTAGGTCACTGGCCGCTTCACAAACAAACACTAGTCATAATTCACAATTTTAAGCAAGTGAAATGACAACAACCGCTCAGTATTGATGCATCTTGCGACGTTATTCAGGATGAAAGCTGCTTCGTTTCAACTTGTTTACGTAAAAACTAATGTGCAAACCCGTGTACATATGAGAAACTTGAACTTATGAAAGGCAGTCGATGTTCACCATTGTTGGGAAAACATGAACTTCTGAGTTCATACAGGGTGTTTCGCGATTAATGTTACTCAATTCAACAGGCTGTAGACGGGACTTAGTACATCAAGTTTTAAAAAGGAACCTATGTCTCAGAACGTCTTCCAACGACTCTAAAGAGCGTCAAAGCCATAGGCGCCGGCACCTGTAAATGTACGTATATTCAGGGTGATTCCGTGATTATGTCACAAACTTTCCAGGATGATGGAGAAGGATAAATGTATCAATTTGAGGATGGGGGTTCCTTTGTTGTAAACGAACGAGTCGAAAGTTATAAGCGAAAACCGTTCTAATACCCTTGGTACAGTTGTTTCTACGACTGTAGGGTAGGCAACTTTCAGGATTGGTAGTATGGACCAAAACAAGAAAAATGTTTACTAAGCATGGACTCTATAATGCTTGTCTTAAGAGACAGAGCACTTATTCAATAGAAGAGATGTGTTTCATTGTAGCGAAGCTGAATAATTGCTCATAGCTCCTCAGGTGTATATTCTAGAGCCCATGCATACCCGATATTTTTCCTTGTTTTTGTCCATACTGCCACCTCGAAAAGTTACTTACCCTATAATCTTAGCAACAACCGTATCAGTCGATTTATTCTATTGAAGGAGGTAGCATATAGGTTTTCTCGTATGACTTCCGACTCGTTCGTTTCCGGTACAGGGACTCTTACTTCAAATTGATACATTTATCCTTCTCCATCATCCTAGGAAGTTTGTAAGATCATCACGAAATCACCCTGCACATACGTATTTTTACAGGCAGCATAAAGCTGCGACAACCATACATTGCTTGGCACCCTGATGTAGTTAAGTGAACATGGAGGAACTACAAAGGGAATATCAAGTGTTCCACTTATAATTACCACAAACACTTTATTACAAGTAATGCAACCACATAATGAAACCACTTAGCAGATTTATAAACATCACAATATTTACGAAATCAGTATGTAGCTCGATGGTTACGTAGTAGCACGGTGCTCGGGGTCTTAGTGTGAAAGACACGGATGACAAGACCACAGAAATAAATAGCGTAATCCTGAACCTTGCTAGTAATACAATAAAAATATGCTTGCTGTAAAATATAATCAAATACTTTACTCATAAAAACTATGAACCAGCTGTTACTGTCATAAAAGGTATACAAATAGGGCCATGTAGCTAGCTATACAGAATGCACATAATAATAAGCTATCAACTTCGAGCTCCAAGTTTAGATACTAGCGTAGTGATCGAGGTCTAAGTGTGTAATAGGAATTGACAAGGAAAAGTGGAAGAAATTGCATAGCCGCAAGAATTGTCATATTGTAATTGTTAATATTCCTATACATTCTGTGAATTAACAAACACCAACAACAAAATGTGATCAAAAATGTCACAACTTAATAGTGTGTCTTCCAATGTCTGGGTGACATGTGACTTAAGTGCATAAAATAAAGTTCAAGGAAAAGCGTTACGATAAATATCGTCAAACCAGGTGGGAAAACAGTATCTTTCCATAGTAGGCTTCCCACAACTCAAATGTATGAGCTAAATGAAATCGATATCGAAGAACAAGGAGACCTCAACTTTCGCGAAATTATAAAACCACGTTATATTGACTAGAGAAATTTCGTAAAAAATGTCACGAAAGATCGAAAAACATAGCAAAATAATTCCCATTAGATGTAAATAAGTTATACACAACTGCAACCAGTCACTTTTTTTCAATAATAATGCTTTACTACATGAACCGGTTTTCGAACCTTTTCAGTAAGTAAAAACTAAATTTACATCCATATCGACAGATAAGCTATAGTCATGGCGATACATTAAAGTGTGACCCATCTTTCTGCCATAGAACCAGCACCCAGCATTATGCTACTACCAGTAATGATCTAACTTCCCGGATCCTCCAGAAACCATCTGAAGATGAACCTGAAAAGGTTCGAAAACCGGTTCATGTAATAAAGCATTATTATTGAAAAAAAGTGACTGGTTGCAGTTGTGTATAACTTATTTACATTCAATATACAGTCACGGTTCTAAAATATCCCATTCTACCTATTACGACACGTATATTTTTACTGTATTTTTTTAATAATAAGAACATGAAATATGACTGGCTTCACTACTTGTGTCTTAAGCGAAATGTTAAAGGTAGAGAGCTTCCTGTTACGTTTTTAAGGTAGTTTGAAATTTTATATAAATTAATTTAAATTATTATTATAATAAAATAAGCCTAACATACTCTGTTTTGGATTATTTACTGTATGTCTGCAGTGCAACATTCTTTGATCGCTGGTTTGCCTTTATACTTTATATGACACAACGTATTTTTATTTGTAACTACTACCTAAGCGCCACCAGATGGCTGGTTGTAACGTCTTTCGTGTGCATGCACAGTTTAATTCTTAAATTCGTTCGCTGTTTTTGTAATTGGTAGAGTAATCTCGCATTTTAGTAACTGAGCAGTGTATATACGCGCACTCTGTAGCGTATTTGTTATTTTTTTGAAAGGCCAGTGACCGTTGATCACAGCAGTCCTTCACCAGCCGCCATTGTTGACTCATCATGAGAGCAGCAAGTAGCAGATCCAGCTTTTTCTGTTTGTTTTCGTACGTTAATTCTTAAGTTAGTTTTATCAGTATGTATCGGGTGTGTGCTCGCTGTGTGCGGATGCAGGAGGAGGTGGCCGCTGTTTGTGAACAATTGAAGACGCTTATGGCAGCAGTCAGCCGTCTCCATGCTGCTGCCTCAGGGTGTAGCGGCGGTGGAGAATCTGGCGCATCTCATGGGACACCTCAGGTGTCGCTTGTTTTGGCCCCAGGCTCTGCTGCCGAGGCACGTTCCAGCGTGCCTGACGCGGGGCAGCCTAGAACTTTGCGCCTCGTGAAGAGGGCATAGCGTTTTGCGTTTGCGAAACTTAAATACGTTGCGCAGTTTTGTTTTCCTAGAAAAAGGAGCCACAAGCCCATTAACTATTCAGTCCACACATGCTGCCTCGAAAAGGTGTTGAAATATTGCTACTTTAACAAAAAGTGTTAATTTTACTGTACGCTATCTGTGGATCACTTGGGAGAAAAGAAGAGAAACTCCTGGATTTGCTGAGATTGCAACATATAGTGGACGATGAAGAAGAGGATTACTCTGTGCAGACTTAAAAGAAACGAAGAAAATCACTCAGCAATATGCTGTTGAACCAGGAGAGTAGGGCTGTGTTTATTTATTTACCTGAATAACCCTCTTACTAATAGGCGTATCCTGCTTGCGATATAAAATATGACCGTGGACTGCTTGTATGCCTAATGGATTTTTTCTAATTGGATAAGGCTATCTTCCCCGAAGAAGTGATACACATAAGTAGGAGGAAAGTGTACAACCGACCCTTCAGATGGGAAGTCTGCTAAAAATAAAAAGTAATTAAAACCGAACAGGGCTATAATTTGGAAAATGAAAGTTATTTTGTGCATTCATTCACGAACAACACTGGACATAAAAGGGGTACCACTGATCATGAATCCAAAAGTTACACTAATGAACGAAAAGTAAAGAATTAACGGTCGCCAGCCTACTAGTGCAATTTACATCCAAAATCCTGTACAAGATGATGGAAAAGAAAAACATGTATTATTATACACTGACATGGAAACTGAAAGTTTTGACTTTTTTGGACACTAATTTTAAGTGAGTATGTAATGATAAAGAAAACTGAGAAGCCACTCTTACATTATGTTTGGCATTAACTTTTGAAAAAGGCAATCGAGTAATGATTTGAAAATATGTGATTAAACAGCATGTTAATATTGAACTTCGATACGTGAAAAATTACTTTCAGTGATCTCAACATAACGTCATCAAAGAAATTTAGAAAAAAGCAAGCATTTTTTACTTTGCTGTTACTTATTTTACAAATTGGATTTCATACAATTGTCTGAACAACTGAGCCTTTTTTACCGACTTGAAGAGAATTAAACACTAGAATACGTACCAAACCAAACAGCTAAGTGCTTCAAGCCATATGTAAAATGAATAAAACTTCCGCACTCTTAATTTGTGCATTTCTTTAGATTTGGATTTTTTCCAGTGATTGATTCTGAAACTTGAAAAATGAAATTGCTTTACTTTAGCCATATACTAAAACCTCTGTTGTACAACAGGTAATTGAAAGTAGACTGAGGCTCAAATTCTTAAAAGTGAAATTATTCATTAATAAACTAGCTGTAACTATTTAATTTGTTTCTTATGACACTCGGTTGCATATAAGGGAAAAGAGGAACAATGACCCTGCTTCGTAACAATGCCTGGGGGCAATGAGGACACAATCGCCTTAGTTTAACTGATTATTATTTAAATAAATTATATCAATGAAATCCCATTCAGTTGTGCTGCTGGGTTAGCCATTAATACTTTCTACCAATGAAGAGTCTTACGTCGGTGCTGTGCATATGACGAAACTCGGAGCCGACGACGACACTGTGTTGCTGAAACTGCTGCTGCTGTTGAAGACGGTAGCATCTTGTGGAGCTATGGCTAATTACAGGAACGGGCAATCGTAATTAATGCAGCCTCTTCCGCCCGTCCACTGTCCGTACTCCTGCTACTAGACATCTGGCCTGCGTGCGTACTTATGCCACCGAAAAAAGTACTCTCTACTGCGAGAGCGTTAACACCACACTTCCGCACACTACAAGTGCTGGAACCCGTCTCCCTCTCTGTCCGCGAGCTCTGCGCAACAACTCCCTACCCAAAGATTTTACAACGCACAAGCACTGCTATTATCGTTGCTAATCGATGCAAATAACAATTCCTTTTGCAGTAACACACAGATAAATACAATGAAACGTCAACAGACTTCTACCTAAATTTACACATACAGTGAAGCAATGTCCTAACTTATTAAAAGAAAGCATTTAAATTACAAATATTTACATACAATTCAGAAAAAAAATTATACATCGGTAGCAGGTACCATGCACCCTGCATTTTCGGTGTTACAAGGGTACGATAAATAAACTTCTACTTTGCTTCGCTATATTTAATTTTCATTTCTCCCAGGCTTCCTTCATCCTTTGAGACTGTCGTTTCTTTTCTTCCTGGATCCATTTTCTTCCTTTTGCATACCTCTTTCTTTCCTGAAATCCTGCCTTTCGTGTTGCTTCTCTAAAAATTATTTACATATCTATTATGTCCATTTACGTCCATTCTAATTCCTGCGTTTTTCATATATTTGTCAATTTCGGTGACTCACGTGAGTTTGGATTTGTAGCTGTTTAATAAATTCAAGATCTATTTCATTAATCTGTTACTATCCATTCGGTATATATGCCCATTAAACTACAGTCTTCTTTTCCTAATTACATCAGTTAGCTTTTCTAGTTTCAAGTACAGCTCTTGTTAGATCTTAATTTGTATTCAACATTAGTATTACTTCTATGTCCCACTATTTTTCTTAGAATTAGTCTTTCAGCTTTTTACAGTTTCTCAAGATCTCCAAAACTTGTTATTTTAAGTGTTTCTGCTGCACACAGTGTTTCGGGCCTTACCATTGTTTGATATTGTCTTAGCTTTGTGTTTCAGGACAAAAGCTTTTTTGTCATATGTGCTTTTGTCATTTGGAATACCCTTTCCATTTTATACAGGGTGGTCCATTGATAGTGACCGGGCCAAATATCACACGAAATAAGCATCAAACGAAAAAACTACAAAGAACGAAACTCGTCTAGCTTGAAGGGGGAAACCTGATGGCGGTATGGTTGGCCCGCTAGATGGCGCTGCTATAGGTCAAACGGATATCTCCTGCGTTTTTTAAATAGGAACCTCCATCTTTATTACATATTCATGCAGTACGTAAAGAAACATGAATGTTTTAGTTGGACCACTTTTTTCGCTTTGTGATAGATGACGTTGTAATAGTCAAATGGTTCAAATGGCTCTGAGCACTATGGGACTCAACTGCTGTGGTCATAAGTCCCCTAGAACTTAGAACTACTTAAACCTAACTAACCTAAGGACATCACACACATCCATGCCCGAGGCAGGATTCGAACCTGTAATAGTCACAAACGTATAAGTACGTGGTATGACGTAACATTCCGCCAGTGCGGACGGTATTTGCTTCGTGATACATTAACCGTGTTAAAATGGACCGTTTACCAATTGCGGAAAAGATCGATATCGTGTTGATGTATGGCTATTGTGATTAAAATGTACAATGGGCGTGTGCTATGCTGCTCGGTATCCTGCACGAAATCATCCAAGTGTCCGGACCGGTCGCCGGATAGTAACGTTATTTAAGGAAACAGGAAGTGTTCAGCCACATTTGTAACGTCAACTACGACCTGCAACAAATTATCATGCCCAAGTAGATGTTTTAGCTGCTGTCGCGGCTAATCCGCACATCGGTAGCAGACAAATTGCGCGAGAATCGGGAATCTCAAAAACGTCGGTGTTGAGAATGCTACATCAACATCAATTGCACCTGTGCCATATTTCTGTCCACCAGGAATTGCCTGGCGACGACTTTGGACGTCGTGTACAGTTCCGCCACTGGGCATAAGAGAAATTAGGGGACGATGACAGATTTTTAGCACGCGTTCTATTTAGCGACGAAGCGTCATTCACCAACAGCGGTAACGTAAACCGGCATAATATGCACTATTGGCCAACGGAAAATCCACAATGGCTGCGACAAATGGAACATCAGCGACCTTGGCGGGTTAATGTATGATGCGGCATTATGAGAGGAAGGGTAATTCACCCCCATTTTATCGACAGCAATCTAAATGTGGCAATGTATGCTCATTTCCTACGTAATGTTCTACCAATGTTACTACAAGATGTTTCACTGCAAGACAGAATGGCGATGTACTTCCAACATGATAGATGTCCGGCACATAGCTCACATGCGGTTGAAGTGGTATTGAATAGCATATTTCATGACAGGTGGATTGGCCCGCACGTTCACCGGATCTGACGTCCCCGTATTTCTTTCTGTGGGGAAAGTTGAAGGATATTCGCCATCGTGATCCACCTCTGCGCATTGTCAATGCATGTACGAACATTAAGGAAGGCGAACTACTCCCTTTTGAGAGGAATGTCGTTACACGTATTGCCAAATGCATTGAGGTTGACGGACATCATTTGCGGGCATTTATTGCATTAATGTGGTATTTACAGGTAATTACGCTGTAACAGCATGCGTTCTCAGAAATGAGAAGTTCACAAAGGTACATGTATCACATTGGAACAACCGAAATAAAATGTTCAAACGTACCTACGTTCTGTATTTTAATTTAAAAAACTTACCTGTTACCAAATGTTCGACTAAAATTGTGAGCCATACGTTTGTAACTATTACAGCGCCAACTATCACAAAGCGAAAAAAGTGGTCCAAGTAAAACATTCATATTTCTGTATGTACTACACGAGTATGTAATAAAAATGGGGGTTCCTATTTAAAAAAACGCAGTTGATATCCGTTTGACCTGTGGCAGTGCCATCTATCGGGCCAACCATATCGCCATCTGGTTTCCCCCTTCAAGCTATACAAGTTTCGTTCTTTGTAGTTTTTTTCGTTTGACGCTTATTTCGTGAGATATTTGACCCGGTCACGATCAATGGACCACCCGGTATATTCTGTTTTCTGTGGCTATATATTGTTTTGTGTTGCTTGTTATAAATTCTCCAAGGTATTTAAAGCAGTTTGTTTTAGGTATTGTGTTGTTATGAATTTTAAGATTTAGAGTCCATCACTGATATTTTTAGTCCTATTTTGTCAGCTTGCTTCTGTAATTTTGTGATCTGTTCTTTGGCACTGTTCAGTGAGTTAGTAATTAATGTCATATCATCTGGAAAATCTAGACAATGTATGGTGGTTGTATTTAGCTTTCTTCCTAGTTCAACTCCCTTAGTATTGATGGATTTTCTCCATTCTCTCACTACCTTCTGAAATGTGCAGTTAAAAAGTAGGGGTGATATGCCATCTCCCTGTCTTATTCCTGATTTAATTTCAGGTTTTGACCATTCTCCCATAAATTTTACTTTTGATGTGTTTGTTAAAGTTCCTTTAATTATTTGTCTAGTCGCGTCTGAATTCCTTTAAAATGTTGATACTTGCATTTCTAACAACTGAGTCATATGCTTTTTTTTAAAAAAAATCTACTAAAACTTTCATGTGCTTCAGGTTTCTGCTTTTTCACATTTCTATTACGTTCTTCAGATTTAGTATTTGCTCTGCACGAGACCTTCCCTTCCTAAATCCTGCTTCATACTCTCCTAGTTGCGCTTCGAATATTCCTTCACCTTTCTTTTAAAGTGCCAGGGACAAGATCTTACATGTCACTGTTAAGGAGATCCCTCTCTAACTGTTACGACCAATTTTTTTCCTTTTTTTATGTAATGAATGTATCAGTGCCGCTGTCCACTCTGATGGTAAGCTGTTTGTTGTCCAGATCTCATTAATGGCTTCTGTTAGATATAGAATAATGTCGTCACTGGAGTGTTTCCACAATTCATTGGCTATATTTTCTTCTCCTGATGATTTGTTATTTTTAAGTTGTTTTGCGATTTCTTTCGTTTCGTCTATTGTTCGTGGCCTTGAGTCTGGTTGTATTTGGATTATGTTATCAAAATTAAATTCCTCTTTTGGTGGGTCGCAGGTGTGTAATTCTCTGGAGTAGTCCGAAAGTACTCTGCTGTTCTCTGCGTTATTATATGCAGTCTTTTGTCATTTTGGATCTACAAACTGTGACCTTAGTTGTGTATACATCTTTAAACTACTTTTGAACGTTTTATAAATATATCTTGTGTTGTTCTGCTTAAAGTGTGTCTCAACTGACGTTAGTCGATATTTCAAAAGTTGTACTCTGATTTTTTGAGACCATTTGGTGCACATTTTCTTGCTTCTATAATATTTTTCCTGTTCTTATCATTTTTATTTGCGATCCAGAAATTCCAGGCTCGTTGTCTCTTTATAATTAACTTATCACAATCATCATTCCAGGAAGCATGTTTCCATTTCATTTTAAATGGTTTAATTTCTTCTATGTCCTTTTAAATTTGTTACCAGCACTTAGGTATTCTTTCTTCCAACTGAATTTTGTAATTCTTTTCTGTAGATAACTTCTGTATGCCAAACTTTCTGGGACGGTATTGATTCTTTTTTCTATTTATTGGTCTAACCTTGAATTTAACCGTAGATAGGTAGTGAGTGGCCTGAATCTAAACCGGCAACTTTTTCCTTGAGTTCCTCCACTGCAGAGTGTCTACTTATAGCAACATGAGAGAGTTGTTTTCTACCACAAATCGGAATTGGTAATAACTGTGTAGTGTGTTTTTAACATAGTGATTATGAAACATTTAAACAACCATGAACAGACGTTAAAAGCGTGCTTTAGATTTACTCATTAGCAGTTTTCATCGCTTTTGAATTATGTGGGAGAGGACCTGAGACCAGAAGCTTACAACCGGCCCATGTCATCAGTATCACCTGCTGGAAAACTGGCTGTTACTCTGTGGTTAGTAGAAAAACCTTAATATAGTAAATTGTGTGGTAGCAGGTCGCTTATAAGTGTTACTAGTTACAATTTATTATTTGCAAGATATAGAAACGTTTTACGACATTGTAAGACACAACAGAGAACTCAGCTGCATAAAAATGAGAAAACCGGCCAGGTGCCAGTAGGACCCCCACGCTCTCGGGGTTCCTTACAAACTTAATTATGTATGCAGACAGTTTATTCATTCCATGAATCATGAATATTGACAATTTTTGCCTGTTATCGACATTGATATGTGCAAGTTATCGGTCGTAGGGGTTCCAAGACTTTCGAGAATATTTTAAATTCAAGTTTGAAGTGGGATGACAAATGACAAAGTAAATATTTTTTTCGCTGGATATAATTACGAAACAACAGTTTCGGATGTTGCACTTTACTTGTATTGTGAAAACTTGTATCTAGCCAAATGTCATGAGTCTAGGTCAACGGGAAGCATCCTAAAGGTTTTAATGAGTGAGTTTTCCATTATCAAAATATGTGACATAAATGACCGTATCTTCTGATAGAACTGACTTAGAAGCTTAAGATTTTTGCATCACCAAGAGACTATAGACCTTAATACATGACATAAATTTGAGCACGTTACGTCTGGACGTTCTTGAGAAAAATTGTTCGTAACTGTCGGACGGACAGACAGACAGACAGACTGACAACAAAGCGGTCCTATGGGGGTTCTCTTTATTACAGACTGAGGCACGGAACCTTGAAAGAAGTTCTAGATTTATACAGCAAAAACGTATGAATCATTGATCATTGTCTTGTTCTGTGTTATTTATTTATTAGCACTGCTCATTGGTAAGGTCATTTTCTGCAAAACCGAGACCTTGAGAGAGAGAGAGAGTTACTTGTTTCTGTAATGTCACTAAGTGGTGTAGGCGTGCCGGTGATGGAACTCGGGAACAATACTGTCGAGTAATGCGAGGGTGAGTGATTTATCTGGACACGGCTTGACACCTCCATTTCTACGAGAATTCGGAAAACTCTAATCTTAGCTTGAGTGTGAGATCTGGCCGAAAGCTTTTCGCGGTCATAGTCATTGTTCTGAAAAACACGTGAATCTCATTCTGTTGTGGTGCTGGTCCCGAAAGCTCTTCCAGATAGTTTTTTAAGTGGAATCTGTCTTCCACCTGTCATTTAAATATTTGATAAAGGCATCAGTGTCCTCATTTTAGTCCGAAGGCATTGGCATGTGGCTACGGAGGCGGTTCCGATGTTCGCTGCGATTCGGGGTAAAGCGGTTCGCACTCATTCGTTTCTGGGCGGTTACCGTAGGCATTGCTGCAAAAGCCATTCCTGGGTGCCCGCGACACGTAAGGGCAATTGTCCATACACTATGTGATCAAAAGTATGTGGACACCTGGCTGAAAATGACTTACAAGTTTGTGGCGCCCTCCATCGTTAATGCTGGAATTCAATATGGTGTTGGCCCACCCTTAGCCTCGATCACAGCTTCGACTCTCGCAACCGGCCGCGGTGGCCGAGAGGTTCTAGACGCATCAGTTCGGAACCACGAGGTTGCTACGGTCGCAAGTTCGAATCCTGCCTCGGGCATGGATGTGTGCGATGTCCTTAGGTTAGTTAGGTTTAAGTAGTTCTAAGTTCTAGGGGACTGATGACCTCAGATGTTAAGTCCCATAGTGATTAGAGCCATTTGAACCATTTTTTCACTCTCGCAGGCGTACGTTCAGTCAGGTGCTGCAAGGTTTCTTGGGAAATGGCAGCCCATTCTTCACGCAGTGCTGCGCTGAGGAGAGGTGTTGATGTCGGTCGGTAAGGCCTCACACGAAGTCGGCGTTCCAAAACATTCCAAAGGAGTTCTATAGGCTTCAGTTCAGGACTCTGTGCAGGCCAGTCCATTACAGGGATATTATTGTCGTGTAACCACTCCACCACAGGTCGTGCGTTATGAAAAGGTGCTCGATCGTGTTGAAAGATGCAATCGCCATACTCGAATTGCTCTTCAACAGTGGGAAGCAAGAAGGTGCTTAAAACTTCAATGTAGGCCCCTTCTGTGATAGTGCCACGCAAAACAACAGGGGATGTAAGCCCCCTCCATGGAAAACACTACCACACCGTAACACCACCGCCTCCGAATTTTACTTTTGGCACTACACATGCTGAAAGGTGACGTTCACCTGGAATGCGCCATACACACACCCTGCCATCGGATCGTCAAATTGTGTTCCGTGATTAGTCACTCCACACAACGTTTCTCCACAGTAAAATCGTCCAATGTTCACACTCCTTACACCAAGAAAAACGTTTGGCATTTACCGGCGTGATTTGTGGGTTATGAGCAGCCGCTCGACCACGAAATCCAAGTTTTCTCACCTCCCGTCCAATTTTCATAGTACCTGCAGTGGATCCTGATGCAGTTTGGAATTCCTGTGTGATGGTTTAGAAAGATGTCCGCGTATTACACATTACGGCCCTCTTCAACTGTCGGCGGTCTCTGTCAGTTAATAGACGAGGTCAGCCTGTATGCTTTTGTGCTGTACAAGTCCCTTCACGTTCCCACTTCACTATCATATCGGAAACAGTGGACCTAGGGACGTTTACGAGTGTGGAAATCTCGCGTACAGACATACGACACAAGTGACACCCAATCACCTGACCACGTTCGAAGTCAATGAGTTCCGCGAAGCGCCCCATTCTCTTCTCTCCGATATCTGATGACTAGTGAGGTTGCTGATATGGAGTACCTGGCAGTAGGTTGTAGCACAGTGCTCCTAATATGAAAAAATATGTTTTTGGTGGTTTCTGGATACTTTTGATCACATAGTGTACATTCTGTCAGCGATGTAAGAGTTGAAAACGCGTTCGCTTCATCGTCCCAGCAACTGACCCCCCTCTTTTTTGCAGCAGACCCTGTGATACAAATTTCATCTTTCCTCTGTCGTCTGTAGGGATCACAGATACTCTTCCGGCATCTTTGGCACTGATCCCCTGAAGCAAACAAATGGTAATGTTGGTCATTAAATACGACATTTGTGACTGGTAATATACCGGTAAGGTTTCTAATTACATGCGATACACATTTCGTATGTTTTCACCACATGCTGATGTCACTAGCCGAAATATGTAATATACTATTTCTTTTCATAGTAGATTATGAAGCTGTACTTATAATATATATTTTATACAAACAAATCATTACAGATGTACTAGAATAAATGTATACAAGGTAATACAGAAGGAACGTTATGTCTAGAAAAGCTCCTGACATGGTTTTTAATGCAGAAAATTGTGTTGAAGCTTATTACATACTAAACCTATAGGAGCATTACACAATTTTAGCCGGCCGGTGTGGCCGTGCGGTTCTAGGCGCTTCAGTCTGGAACAACGCGACCGCTACGGTAGCAGGTTCGAATCCTGCCTCGAACATGGATGTGTGTGATGTCCTTAGTTTAGTTAGGTTTACGTAGTTCTAAGTTCTAGGGGACTGATGACCTCAGATGTTAAGTCCCGTAGTGCTCAGAGCCATCTGAACGATTTTTGAACAAAATTTTAGATGTTTATTCTTTCACCGTGGTATTATGGTAACACCTACATATATTAAAACACTCATTCCACAAAGCTTGTATACAAAAGTTACATAGCGTAGATCAGTTTCGTTTCAGGTTCGTGGCCACATTAAAATGGTACCGGTAATTGGCTTGTGCTTGCTGTATCTCTCCATCAGCTATATGAAAGTGTGTCCCACAAGTATTAAAAGCTCTTCCATGAAAACTTCTTCCGGTATTTCCATCCCCCCGCGGCTAAGTAGAGTGGGAAAGAAAGGCTAAGGAATTTTGGACCCGTTAATGTTTTCGTAACTGTGTTGCAGCCATTAATGGTAAGCATGTGAGATTGATAGCACCCGCAAATACCCGGAGTTTGTTTTTCAGCTACAAATGATATTTTGCGATTATAGTTCTTGCTGTGACTGACGCCAATTACAAGTTTTTGGTTCTTGATGTGGTTTTTTATGGTAAAGAAGGTGATGCTGGAATATTTAGCATGAAAAAATTGAGCCTTTTCATTGATAACGGATCTACGTTTCCTTCTCACAGGTTCAAGTACATTGTTGTCTCACTTGCTAGTAGCTGATTTAGCCTTTGGTGGATGAGCGACACTTCAATGAATACATACTGCATAAAGCAAGTGTTCGAAGATCCAAGAAACGGAAATTTAATTAGCATCTGAGTAGAGCTAGGAGAGCTTGAGAAAACACTTTCGGAACAATGTGTGCCATTTTCAGGATTTTATGCACCCTTATATGTATGAAAACTGAAGCTGCGAACTTTTGTGTGAGTTTGTTCGCACGGTATGTTTGTCTGTTAACCAAATGGCACTGATGGATAGCATACCACTCAGGAATTTCCGACGGAAAATATGATTCCTCTTGCAGGTAGAGGCGGATTTGTTCACTCATCAATCAAGTGAGAAGCTGATTCACAGAGTTACTCATTATCAGAGGCTAGGTTTGCTGTTGCTGTTTGCTACCGATTCACAAATAACTTTAGTAACGGAGTGTAGGTTTGCTGTCGCTGTTTACAACATGGACGAAACATACTCTACTTAACAACTTTTCACCAGAGGTCGGTTCTTCCGGACGCAGATCTACTTCTTCTGTGCTTGTCTTAGTAGTATTACTAATGTGATATCTTAGTTACTTATAACAATTCTATATTTTGTGTTTAATGCTAATACCATAATATAATTTTTTACAATAATGAGTTATTACATTGTACAACTGACAATACACCGAGGTGACGAAAGTCATTAGATACCTGCTAATATCGTACTGGACCTCCTTTTGCCGACAGTAGTGCAGCAGCACGACGTGGCATGGACTCAACAAATCGCTGTAGGTACTATGCAGAAATACTGAGCCATGTTGCATCCGTCGCCGTCCATAATTGCGAAAATGTTACTGGTGCATGATGTTGTGCATGAACTGGCCTCTGGACTATGTCCCATAAATGTTCGATGAGATTCATGTCGGGCGATCTGGGTGGCCAAGTCATGTGCGAATTGTCCAGAATGTTCTTCAGACCAACCGCAAACAGTGGTGGCCTGGTGACATGGCGCATCGTTGGTTGAGAACATGAAGTCAACGAAATGCTCCTAAAGATGTTCAGGTAGCAAAATATAACAATTTACAGTCAATGATCGGTTCAGCTTGACCAGAGGACCCAGTCCATTCCAAGTAAACACAGCCTGCATCATTAAGTAGCCACCACGAGCTTGCACAGAGCCATGTTGACTACATAAGTCCTACGCTTCGAGGTTCTGCGACAAACTCGAACCCTACCGTCAGCTCTTACCAATCTGAAACAGGTACTCATCTGACTAGGGTATGGTTTTCCAGTTGTCTATGGTCCAGCCGATATGGTCGCGAGCCCAGGAGAGACGCTGCAGACGATGTCGTGCTATTACCAAAGGCAATACCATAGGTCGTCTGCTGCCTTAGCCCCTTATCATCTAATTGCACTGCACTGCCCCATCGCATACGTTCATCGTACGTCACACACTTATTTATGCTATTAGTTGACGCAGTGTTGCTTGTTTGTCACCACTGACAACTTTATGCAAACACTGCTGCCCTCGGTCGTTAAGTGTAGTCGGCCACTGCGTCCTCCGTGGTGAGAGGTAATGCCTGAAATATGGTACTCTCGGCACACTCTTGATACTGTGAATCTCGGAATATTGAATTCCCTAACTACTTCCGAAACGGAATATCCCTGCGTCAGCTCCAACTACCATTTCGCGTTCGAAGTCTGTTAATACCAGTCGTGCTGTCATAATCTCGGCGACAAGCTTTTCACATGAGTCACCTGAGTACAAATAACAGCTCCGACAATGCACTGTCTATTTATGTCTTGTCTACGTAATACTACCGTCAACTGTATATGTACAGTCATGCTCAAAAGTATCCGAACGACCTGAATTGCATTTCGCCTGATTCCCATGCAATCCACGTAACGCAGCTGTCTAGCAGCACCCCTAATCGCTCCTTGGTACAGTCGTTTGACTATTGAAAATGGATCCAACAAGTCACCACTAGAAAACACTGCTCTGTATCGCAAGAACTCAAACTGTAAAGTAATACCACGATACTACAAATATCAGGGAACACCTCATCACAGATAAGACTGTCCTTAAGGCTTGTAAGCTCACATTTATTGCAATAAATGACATACCTGAAATGTTAGCACTCTCATTATTACGTCAGATAGGTAATGCACGTAGTAAGATCGTCGTATTCGTGATTTCCTCTTCAAAGTAACATACCGTACTTGTTATTTAACACAAAATGACATTAAAAATTTAAGTTATTCACGAGCAGCTAGTTGAGAATATGTATGAACTTCAAATGACACGACGAACCGCCACATTCTGCGTATGGATTAAAACCCAGGTCATGCAGACTAAGCAAAGACTTCGTGACTGACGGAAACTAACAGTCATTCCTGACTAGGCATACAGAGAGTGATTTACCTCGATTTTAGACAGTATCAGTTAGCGGATATCAACTTTAAATTACATAACGTAAACATTTTTAACGGACGCGAATTCCTACCCAGCATCTATTGTCCCTGTTAACGAACTACGAGAGATGTTAAGTATTGCTTCTTCATAAGTAACTTACTTGAAATGCCATGAGGTAAAGCTTTGTGTTGGACAGGGATTCGAACCCAGAACCTAATCGGATTGCTATCGAAGCTTAATCAACTGTGACATATCGTATTTTCACGGCAGTAGCTAGATGTTTTAACTGAAATGTCGAGACGAAACATTAATTTTTTCCTTCCCACGACTCCAACCAGGCACCTATCGCTGTTATATTCTAGAGAAAACGAAAGTTAATTATTGGTTTGTTACACCAGCAGCGACATGTGAGCATGTTTGAACTAGAAATAATATTACGAAGAGTTCAGTGCTGAGTGGGAATCGAACCCCACACATATCGTTGACTACACACAAAGAGACGTCAGCTACCAGCAGCTTGGAATAACATCGTGGAACTTATAGTGATCTCTCAAATAGTTCTGTGTCTCACTGTGAGTCAAATACGTCAGCTATCGTTAGTGTTGACAACGAATGAAAATGCATTAAGGATCAAAATTATTATCCACCAGCAGATAGGTGCTCTCATGCTTGAGCCTGATAATACATAATGAAAACATCAGTGCCGGGCCAGGATTCGAACCCATTCACGCGCAATATGTGGACATGTTGAGGGATCTGCAGTTTTGAACAAACAACAAATTGTAGTCGAGCTGTATTGTCGCGAAGGGATCAAATTCCGCGTTAAGGGCGGTCTGAGTTGCATTCCAAGCTCAGAACCAATTTTATCGACATACAGAAGCTCAAATAAAAGATGGAATAAGTGTCCAGTGACCCTACATAGCGTCTGTTTCGTCACTAGAAATAAGTAACTAGTATAACAAAGGTTACTGGTGATAGAGATCCCACATTTCGCAACTCCTGACTTTATTGTGGTTCAGCGTAACGTCTACTTGGTAGAGAAGGAATATCATGTTTAATGTGAATTTCATACCACAATGCCATTATACTTTCTCCACTTGGCGTTGTCAGAAAAGATCAGAATCTGTCTATTCCTATTAAAAATCACCAGTAGAAGCTGGAATCGAACCCAGACCACCATCATAGGAACCTATCATCAATCCAACAGACCACCAAATGTTCTTCTCTCAGACTCATTTTTCTATCATAACACCGTTGCGGCAGACTCGATGAGAATTACGACACACAGGCTCCCTGTGGTGGTTTGCAGCAAGTTCATTACATTCATTTACTTGGTTGACCGAATCGCCATGAACTAACTGCCTCGACGACCCAGTGCATACATTCGACTCTATTTTGTAATCACCGAAATAAAATCACGTAACTGACACCTACACAGAACTTCCAACATGTAGGATGCAGAAATTTAAGTAGGAAGTGTTCCTGTTCATTTGAGCTACTCTATTGCGTTATCTGTTTGTTGAAGACGTCGTGCAGTGCAAAAGAAAAGCTGTAACTGTCTCTCTCTCAGAAGTCTAGATCCGGCCATATGCATTATCTCACAGCACTGTGAAATGCGGAAGTTCTGGAGGAACTGTTCTTGCCTTCTGGAGACACTGTAGCTACATGACAGCTATGAGCGTAACAGTAAGCGTCGCGCACTGTGGATAAGACATCGCGAATTCTGTTACATTCGCTGCTACATTTTGAAAACGCAATTCTGCTGTCTTCTGAAGTTGTATAGTCAAACGACTGTACTGCAAGGAGACTAGTGGACCTGCACAACAGCTGCGTTATGTGAGGTGCATATAAATCAGGCGAAACACCATTCAAGTTTTTCGGATACTTTTGAGTAAGGTAGTACCATGAGTGCTCCAGGTAATGTGTAACATTGCTTCATCACACTGTCGCCCACATTTACAGATCAAATTACATCGTGTTCACCGAAATTATGTAATAAGAATAGGAAATTTCTGTTAATTTCTTGCTATCTTGTGGCATATTAGTGACACTAATTCTACTTGCAATCGTTGCATGTGGATCATATTCATAATTGGATCTGACCTACAGCGAATGATTCCTAACAGTACTATTATGAAATTTCTCCGTTCACCTCCAGCTAAATAATTTGTAACACTGTGTTTAAGCATGAGAACGATATGTTTCTGCATCACCCAATATTTAGATTGTATTGTTTATCTTTCTGTTTAATATGTGAAAGTGTGCATGTTGAGTTTCATGAGCCGGCCGAAGTGGCCGTGCGGTTAAAGGCGCTGCAGTCTGGAACCGCAAGACCGCTACGGTCGCAGGTTCGAATCCTGCCTCGGGCATGGATGTTTGTGATGTCCTTAGGTTAGTTAGGTTTAACTAGTTCTAAGTTCTAGGGGACTAATGACCTCAGCAGTTGAGTCCCATAGTGCTCAGAGCCATTTGAACCATTTTGAGTTTCATGAAAATATTGTACCACAGCATATACTAACATTAGAAACTAGTTGACGTGCGAAGATACAGTGGTTGTAGTCAATAGTGGTCATAGTCCATAGTATTATTAACGGCAAGAAAATGTCAATACTATCACGTCCATAATAACTGAGCGACCTTGGGAACTCTATTATGTGAAGTTCCAATATAGCAGGTGCTAGGATAATATGCTGGTATAGTGCTGTAGCCTGAGCTCAGATGTAACGGAGTTTACCTTCAACACTCAGTAGCTTCAAACGCCTCTTATAAGAGTACAAATGTCTCCAGTCTCAGATAACTGTTTATTTCAGTGACTATTCTCCTGTCCCTTCCGGTAAGCAATTCCTCCAATCTGTTTAACAGCTTCATGTATAAACCAGAATTGGTACCACAGTTAAAGTGTTCACTTAAAGAAACAGTTACTAGAGACCTTTCTGCATGTTTACTGTCTTTGAACAGAACTTCATGTTTATTAGAACCCCGCTGCATTGCACCTGGAAGCTTATAGTTGTAGTTAGAAGATATATTGCACCACGACATCGCTCATACATAGCTGACGTTGTTTGTTCAAATTAATATACTATGTATTTCCGCTTGTGTTATTGCAAAGCGTAGTTAATGATTGTCTGACGTGAATGTGTGTGTCTGTTTCATTCAAGTTAATTTTAGTGTTTCACTTGATGAAATCTTTCTGCGTTGCGGTCCCTGAAAAAGTATTGTAGTAGTTTTCACTGTTTAGCTGTACTGTGTAATTACTTTGTAGATGCTATATTGTGTGTGATTGGGTCTATTGTATCTTGTTATGTGATGCGTAACAATCTGTAATAGTCCACGCCACAACTAGTCCCAATTACGCTTAATTGGGAACAATAGGGAAATGATTGGAGGAAATCATGGGGTAATGTGTGACAGTGATTCGCGGTATTTTAAGATTCAGACTCACCAATAGTCACAACAGCGCTCGACGTTAAGACTGTAAGCCTATACAATTGACACGGTTACTATTTTTCCTCGCGTAAACTGCAGACGAAATCCATATTTGCTACAAGAGTTTTATTTAACAACTCAAACCTAGAAAACCGTATAGGAGGTACATTTCGTTTGGACTAACATTTTACCTGAAACTAATAGATACGGTGCTGCGCGAAGCCGTGTAATTATTTTAATTGGTTATTTTTAATTAATTACCATTTGTCATACAATCAGTGTTCAATTTGTGACCAGTTGATTTGGCTGTACAAATTACGTTTTCAAATTTGCTCAAAACGAGCAGCAATTAGAGAAACTAGTTTTCCTTCACTGTTAATGAGTTTCTTGTCGACATAATCTGTCATGCGTCCGCACATACAAAAATCATGTGTTGCCGCATTGGCTAGTCTTGTTGCTCAGTTAACAGAATTACTATGAGTAGTCCAGTGCTTAAGGCACCTAGCGTTTAAGACTCCTTGTGATGAAACGAGCAAGTAAGAATCTCATCATGCTGGAACCTTATCGTCCTCAAGGAGAAAGATCAAGAAATACATCTTGGATAAATAAAGGGTAAGCATGATGGTTTATTCTGGAAGGAAGAATGTACAGGGTGTTTCAAAAATGACCGGTATATTTGAAACGGCAATAAAAACTAAACGAGCAGCGATAGAAATACACCGTTTGTTGCAATATGCTTGGGACAACAGTACATTTTCAGGCAGACAAACTTTCGAAATTACAGTAGTTACAATTTTCAACAACAGATGGCGCTGCGGTCTGGGAAACTCTATAGTACGATATTTTCCACATATCCACCATGCGTAGCAATAATATGGCGTAGTCTCTGAATGAAATTATCCGAAACCTTTGACAACGGGTCTGGCGGAATGGCTTCACATGCAGATGAGATGTACTGCTTCAGCTGTTCAATTGTTTCTGGATTCTGGCGGTACACCTGGTCTTTCAAGTGTCCCCACAGAAAGAAGTCACAGGGGTTCATGTCTGGCGAATAGGGAGGCCAATCCACGCCGCCTCCTGTATGTTTCGGATAGCCCAAAGCAATCACACGATCATCGAAATATTCATTCAGGAAATTAAAGACGTCGGCCGTGCGATGGGGCCGGGCACCATCTTGCATAAACCACGAGGTGTTCGCAGTGTCGTCTAAGGCAGTTTGTACCGCCACAAATTCACGAAGAATGTCCAGATAGCGTGATGCAGTAATCGTTTCGGATCTGAAAAATGGGCCAATGATTCCTTTGGAAGAAATGGCGGCCCAGACCAGTACTTTTTGAGGATGCCGGGACGATGGGACTGCAACATGGGGCTTTTCGGTTCCCCATATGCGCCAGTTCTGTTTATTGACGAAGCCGTCCAGGTAAAAATAAGCTTCGTCAGTAAACCAAATGCTGCCCACATGCATATCGCCGTCATCAATCCTGTGCACTATATCGTTAGCGAATGTCTCTCGTGCAGCAATGGTAGCGGCGCTGAGGGGTTGCTGCGTTTGAATTTTGTATGGATAGAGGTGTAAACTCTGGCGCATGAGACGATACGTGGACGTTGGCGTCATTTGGACCGCAGCGGCAACACGGCGAACGGAAATCCAAGGCCGCTGTTGGATCACCTGCTGCACTAGCTGCGCATTGTCCTCTGTGGTTGCCGTACGCGGTCGCCCTACCTTCCCAGCACGTTCATCCGTCACGTTCCCAGTCCGTTGAAATTTTGCAAACAGATCCTTTATTGTATCGCTTTTCGGTCCTTTGGTTACATTAAACCGCTGTTGAAAACTTCGTCTTGTTGCAACAACACTGTGTTCTAGGCGGTGGAATTCCAACACCAGAAAAATCCTCTGTTCTAAGGAATAAACCATGTTGTCTACAGCACACTTGCACGTTGTGAACAGCACACGCTTACAGCAGAAAGACGACGTACAGAATGGTGCACCCACAGACTGCGTTGTCTTCTATATCTTTCACATCACTTGCAGCACCATCTGTTGTTGAAAATTGTAACTACTTTAATTTCGAAAGTTTGTCCACCTGAAAATGTACTGTTGTCCCAAGCATATTGCAACAAACGGTGTATTTCTATCGCTGCTCGTTTAGGTTTTATTGCCGTTTCAAATATACCGGTCATTTTTGAAACACACTGTAAGAGTCATGTACTATGAATCATTTCAGCACCAACATTATCTGAAAACCGGTCATCATAAAACATACGACCAGGTGGATCGATGACACTCTGACGGCGCCAGGTGTCGTAATTATACGTCTGCAATACAAAGTTTACTTATTAAAAAAAATCAGTTATGTCCATCCTATCACATCATAAAATTTCTGTATTTGATTCTGAAACGCTCAGTATACCTAAGGGCCTTCATAGCAACTGTCGTTGGGAAATGTTTCCTTTTCAAAACTTGGTATACGATTTGCTAAATATGTTTTAGAAAACTAAAGACACATTTACTTCGTTCAAGTAATTTATATCCGAGGCTCTATCGCCGTAGCTCCTAATTCAGACTAGACAATCTACTGCAACGCCAAGTTTTCTAAAACGTATGTACATTACTTGGGGAACAGTTCGAAATGTTCTTTGCATCGTATCATAATCGTGACAACTACAGTTGATTTGGGACAATATAATTCGCTTGCCTTACGGTCACACAAACTTACATAGCAGAAAGGAAAACAGATTTAAGTGAGGACTAATCTATATTTGGACGTTACTGAAATCGGCGATACAACGATACAAGAATAAAAATGCAGATAACAGGTGCTGAATCCCACTCTTGAGCGTAAGTTACTGTTCCAGACCTCACAGTTATAGCAAAGACCTAATGTGAAGTCTGTCGTTCTAGAAACCTTAAAAGTATTGTAACATATTAGCAAAAAGCATCGTTATTCATAGAGATAGCTTTGGTCTAACCGACACTCCGTGCTTAGCGTTTCGTAGAAGCTAAAACATATATGACAAATTATACGTCAGTCCGCGACTTAAGCAGGTGTGCTGTGCTGTGAACTTGCCGCTTTTCATGTGTTCCACATGCAAGTACTTAAGTTTGTTTTCTTCTATACATTCCACGCCTAACGGAGGCTGGATACAGCACTAGGGAGCCGACCCAAGCAGAATGCGTAGACAACATATTCTGGCAAAAAGGTGGCCATGTGAGTTCAGAGCCAAGCAGAATACTCATTTTCAATTCGTCAGGAAAAACGGTAATTTTTTTTTTAAAAAGGTTTAATGTACCCATACAACAAAAATTCACAGGAGACTATGGATGGCTTGTAATTACCAACGACAGTTTACGTGTTCCCGTCTAAAAGAGATTATGGATACAGTCCAGTATACGGAAATATTTATTCTGTTGGTATAAAATAAATATAAACTCCGTCATTGTCGTCCCAAGCCTGGGGCCTCATCTCGCAAGTGATGAGGAAGGAGGAGGGGGAGAGGTAACACCTCCTTGAAAAACCTGGGTCCATCTGCTTCGGATGGTAGCACCCTGAAAGCGCCCCTGCCTAGGGTTACTAGGTGAAACCTGGTCAACGGTCTCGAAGGTAGAACAGGAATCCGATTCCCAATGGCGGAGAGAGCAGAAGAACCTTGTGGAATTAACCATGTATGAAAAATAAAATCAAAATCGGTCTGCGTCCATGTAAGGGGTGACTGTGAATAAGCCTCAGGGGTTAACAACCTCGGTTGTAAAACAAGGTGACTCTAGAAATCAACCTCAGAACTCAAAGAATTATCAATCATGGAAAAGTGTGATGTGAAACTAATAACCCCAGGTGGTCAATCCACCGCACGTAAGTGCGCAAGCAGCCATTCGGATTCTGGTGAGTCTGCTACGTCACGCAAAGACGAACCGGAGCGTCTTGGAACCTCAAGCAAAATAAAATACACGAAAGCAAACAACTTAGCAACTTTTAATGCGAATTCACTTTTCAAACTTAAGACCCTAACGGATACATAAATGAACATAGAATCATCATTACGGCTGTGCAACAGACCAGGTTCTAGGATGAGAACAGTTTTTAATCGGAAGTATTCAGGATAATTAAGGGGAAAACGGGGACAAGAGTTATGAAAAATGGTCCCCACCTTGGGACAGGTTTCGTCATTGACAAAAAAGTATTAGGCTCCGTTATAAGCTTTCAGTCTACCTCTGAAAGGCTATCCACACTCAAGTTTAAGTCGACCAACATGGTGTATACAGTTGTAAATGTTCACGCCCCTATAAACGTAGACAACAAAAAGAATAAGGAGAAGGTGGAAATATTCTGGGACAAATTAGATGACCCGATCCAAAAGATCATCGAAAAACATAATGTCATCCTTCTAGGGGATTTTAACGCCCAAGCGAGGAGAGAGAAAAGGTTCAAGCATTTAGTGGGGAGATACCTAACACATAACAGGACGAGCCAAAATGGTATCAGGCTCATCGAATTATGCTAGGCACATAGTTTGGTCCTGAAGTCAACTAGCTTTAAGAAATTTCCAAGAAAGCAGGAGGCGTGGATTTCACCTAACCCTCTCCTGTGAGAATTCTAGTTAGATCATGTTGCGATAAAGCGGAAATTTCATAAGGAAATCCAAAATGTTAGGCTTCTCAGAGGGGCCAACCTCAACTCTGACCACTACCAATCTAAAGTGAAACTGAAGACCATCTCCAAGAGCATCTTACATAGGAAAAACCTTGCACGAAGGAGATATGATCCAGAGAAAACGAAGGAGAAGAAAGAGAAGCGACCTAGAAGACCAGGACTGGAAGCAGTTAGAGAAGAGTCTTATAACCAAGCAGAGCAGCTTGATCCAGTTACCAGGATGAAGAAGCACAGGTGGTGGAACGATGAGTGTGATAGACTACTTGTTCTGAGGAAGAAGCCGTGGTACATCTGGCAAACCAAAAAAGGAAACTTTGTGGAAACTAGAAAGATGGTGTCCAAGGAGGTCAAGAAAGTTAAGAAGGCGCAAGAAGACCAACTGCTCAAGAAGATAAATGACGACTTTGCTAAGAACAACATGGGAAACTATTATCGGACCTACAGGGAGAAGCTGAACAGATATGACCCCCCAACTATCCAACTTCAGGACAAAAGAGGGAACATGGCGTATAGTATAGGGGCAACTGTAAGATAGTAGCAGAATACTTCAAGGAACTTCTAAACTGCGAGGAACCGCACCAAAAAATGGCGTTCGGTGATGGAACAAAGTCATCTCCCAACCCAGACTCTAAACCCCCATCTGTAAGTGAGATAGAGACAATACTACATCATATACAAAATTTCAAGGTATCAGGGGAAAATAAGATAACTGCCGAATTATGGAAGTATGCTATCAAAAATCTAATTGTCTTACTCTAGAAACTTTTTAATGAGATACAGAAGAAAAGAATCATTCCAGAGGAATGGAAAATGGTCCTCATACACCTTCTTCACAAAGAAGGTCCTAAATCTGATCCCAATAACTATAGAGGGATTTCCCTGGTGGATGTGACCTACAAGGTATGGTCCAGAGCTTTGCTACAAAGATCAAAATCTCAGTTGGGTTGCCAAATTGGGGAGTATCAATCAGAGTTTAGGAAAGGAAGATCTTGCCCTGAACAGGTCTTAAACCTCAGAAACATTTTAACAAATGAGAAGCAGAGGGCGAACCGTATACAGTAACTTTTGTAGAGTTCCAAAAAGCTTACGATTCTGTAGACAGATAGTCGTTGTTCAATATTTTGGAGGAGTTTAGCTTGGACGGGAAAACTCTTAACATCATCAAGGAGGCGCTCGCGAATACGTCCTCTTAAGTCAGATTCATGGGTGAACTATCGGAACCTTTTGAGATCAGAACAGGAGTCCGAAAAGGGATGGTCTCTTACTCCTGCTGTTTAACTGTGCATTACAAAAAGTTGCGAGGGAATAGAATGCAAGAACGAGAGGGGGAATAAGACTTGGAACAAAAAAACGAAGGAATCACGATTAAGGGTTTGGCGCTGCTCGCGGATACGTGGGAGGAAGCTAAAGAACAAATCGCCGAATTACAAGAGCGGCAGGGAAGATAGGACTTAAGGTTTCTTACGAGAAAAATGAAGATTATGACGAATGTATTAGATACTCCTAAGAGAATTAAAGTAAGAGCTCAAGAAATAGATGTGGTTATGAGTTTCAACTACGTAGGGGAATGGATTAAATGGACCAACCTTGAAGGGAATGCAATGGCAGCAAGAAGGACCAAAATAGAACTAGCTTTCCAGAAAACCAAAAACACATACAATAAGAAATCCCTGCCTTGGAACACCAAAATAAGGCATTATAACATAGTAATTAAGCCATAAGCACTCTATGCAGCAAAGACACTAGTAATTGGGAGGAAAGGGCAAATGGAGAAGTTTGAAATCAAGGAGAGGAAAATTTTGAGGAAGATCATGGGCCCCAAATTCCAAAATAACAAACAAGTTTTCTGTAGAAACGAAGCCCACTATGTAAAGTCGGAAAGACTCTCGGAAACCACGAGGAAAAGGAGGATTGATTGCTATGGACACATACTCCCAATGAATCCTTAAAGATTAACTAAACAAATTTTGGTCTTCTTTTACAAAAAAATACAAACCCAATTGGTTTAAGGAAGTGGAAAAGGATTTGAGAGAACTCCAGGTTACCGAAGTCATGTTAAAGAATGGTACATACAAGAGCGTGACCAAAGACAAAACTAAGAGGTTCCAAGATAAAATCAACACCAGGAAACCGATTTAGATGTCAGAGGAGGAAAGAAAGAACAGATCAGATAGAATGAAGAACTACTGGGAGAAAAAGAGATCACAAACATCTAAGAAGTGATTGATCCCGCGTATTCTTTATTTATATAGGTAAACAAAGAATAAGATGTAGAGCGACGAAAGGAGAGGAAAATATCACGAATTTTCAAGTAATCTCGCCGTCAAGGCGCAGATTCCTTCACAAGCGTAAACACAGTTTCATCATAACCAGAAGTCACATATTTCTCTCTTCTTTTTCTCTTGCACTAGAGACTTCACGTTAGGCTACAACATTGCCCGTTTACAGGGTACATCATAGACTCACAGGCTCTATACATTGCTCCACGTCAGTTACATTGTCTGCAGAATTATTGCTAGCGACAGACTTTCGAACCTTGTCCACCATAAAGCTTCGCCTGGTGTAGCGGTCATTAGCTTCTCCTTTGCAAAACGGAACAAACGCCTATTACTTTCTACTAAATTACTATTCTCAGTATTCTTCAAAGTAAATGTTGTGATAACTTAAAAAACAACTGACCGCCAAATGCCTAGCCTGCTGACCTGTAGTCTTCACGGTAACCAGTCACAGCAATGTAGCCTAATGTTCATTGCTGCCTATTTCCACACAACGATAATAATCTAGCAGTCGACATCGAATTCATTACAGACAGAGCAAGTACGACTGCTTGTTTTTACATCACTGCAGCAAGAAACTAAGAAATTACAGTTTTCACATAGAAGGAAAAACCAACCCTTGTTTGATGTTATATAAACACAGCGAAAGTCGGTACCGCGTAACACAAAAAAGCAACATTTTATAATAGATCTGTATGGAGCCACATTTTAAAGCACTTTGCAGATAATTAAAGTTTTAAATAGACCCATAAAAATATCTGTGTATGACTATATCACGTAGTGTTGCTATTAATTAGAGTGTATAAGATGACACGTCTTGGTATTATTGAGTTAAGAGTTATCAGGAAGACGGTAATTTCCGTTAAAGCGAAGACCTAAATGTAAACGAGACTGAAATCGTATGCAGTGATCAACCTGTATGAAGAACTCGGCGGTACAAATAAAAATTCTAGCAACATAACATCACCAAGAAGCGTCTCGAGAGGTAGATGTAAAAAGGCCCAGTCAGCTTGCTGACAAAATGTAATTCCACCTTCGTTAGTCTACCGATTTTCTATATTTATGAGTCTTCAAACTGGACCTGAAGTTATGATAAAACCCACACTATTTAAGCTGGAATTCAAGGAGTCAACATGTACTTCCGCGACTGATGTAGTGCTCCACCAGGCCACATGGGCAAACACTGTAGACGCCACTGTAATTTAATCATTCACAGAGCTCCTGACGTCCAGCTGCAAGTAACTTATTTTATAAGCAGTAATTTTTCGCAAAGAATTTGTTTCTTCCGACAACGGCCGAATTAGGGCACTGAAATTAATTAATGATGTGAGTTGAAAATCTGTGCCAGACCAGGATACTATCTCGGACGCTATTCTTTTCTAGCCTCGACTATCCGAACACGCTTCTCGACCGACTCCAATTTCCAACTCGTCATACGCCAATGCGGATTCCCTGTCCCTGTACCCCTTGATCGCTGTGCGATCTGTACTCCCACGGGAGGAAACGAAATTTAGTGTGCTTCCGCACTGAAGGAATCATGTTTGGCCCTCAACCATATAAAAATGTTACAATGATACGACGGCTGTTTGGAAAGTAAGGTCCGATCAGTCGCGAAATGAAAACCACAGTGAAAATCAAACACTTTTTATCCGCAACAGTTAGCTGCACCTTCCAGCTACCTCTCAAAATAGTCGCCACTGCGACTTAGACATTTGTCGTGTCGTTGTACAAGCTCTCCAGTACCCTTGTCACAAAAAGCAGTCACCTGTGCTTTCCGGCTTCCAGCAATTTTCTATGCTGGTCTGTCTTTCGTTGTTTGTGAGAAAACGTTGTCTTCGTAGCCAGCGGTTTATGTGAGCAGAGATGAACAACCGAGGGAGCCAATTAAGGGCTGTACTGTACATTTCCTTCGAAAGCGATGCAGGAGCGTTTTCATTGCCCTGCTGAATGTGGCTGAAAATTACCCTGAAGAAAGAAACGCATGACATTTGTGTTATGTAGGCTGCATGGCTTTAGGCGAAATCTCTCACCAGTAGGCATTTCTACGTGATCATTGTAAGTAGGCTGTTCAGGTTCTTATATTGGTAACGCCACCGCCACCTAGCGCTCTGTATGAAAATCACTGGCTGTGCTGTGTGCAGTCTGTGGCTGGTTTGCATTGTTGGAATTTGCTATTGTCGTGTTGGGCAGTTGGCTGTTAACAGCGCTTAGCGCTGCGCAGTTGGAGGTGAGCCGCCAGCAGTGGTGGATGTGGGGAAGTGAGATGGCGGATTTTTGAGAGCGGATGATCTGGACGTGTGCCCATCAGAACCAGTACATTTGTAAGAATGGATGTCATGAACTTCTATATATGTTATGACTTTTGAACACTCTTAAGGTAAATACATTGCTTGTTCTCTATCAAAATCTTTCATTTGCTAACTATGGCTATCAGTAGTTAGTGTCTTCAGTAGTTTGAATCTTTTCTTTAGCTGGCAGTAGTGGCGCTCGCCGTATTGCAGTAGTTCGAGTAACGAAGATTTTTGGTTCAAATGGCTCTGAGCACTATGGGACTCAACTGCTGTGGTCATTAGTCCCCTAGAACTTAGAACTACTTAAACCTAACTAACCTAAGGACATCACACACATCCATGCCCGAGGCAGGATTCGAACCTGCGACCGTAGCAGTCGCACGGTTCCAGACTGCGCGCCTAGAACCGCGAGACCACCGACGAAGATTTTTGTGAGGTAAGTGATTTGTGAAAGGTGTAGGTTAATGTTAGTCAGGGCCATTCTTTTTTAGGGGTTTTTGAAAGTCAGATTGCGTTGCGCTAAAAATATTGTGTGTCACTTTAGTGTTGATCAGAATAGATAAAGAGCGAAATGTCTGAGCACGTTCAGTTTTGCTCAGCTGTTTGAAAAGCAAATAACGTAAGCACAGTCATTCAATAATTTTTCTAAGGGGACGTTTCATCACTTTGCACTCTGGACTGAAAAGAGCGACGTGAAGTGATCGACAGATACACTAAAGACACTGCCCAACACATCTGTACAAAGTTCCATCGGATTTTCACAGTGGTTTCCATTTTGTGGCTAATTGGACTTTACCTTCCGAATACGTTTGTGGTGTCTGTTCTGTTGAACATATCCGTCAGGACAGAAAGCACGCATATAGGTATGTAACAAAAAAAAAATTCCTTAGTTATTTCAGTCAGAAGTCACGATACAACACAACGCGAATTTAACTGTGGTAACACGAATGGACGATCAGAATGCCTCGAGATCAACCAGGCCACTTCTCAAGTAACGGCCATTAGGGCCGTCAGTCTCTCTTCATCCTCACCTGGCACTAAGAAAAGAAATATGGTATACCTTGATGTACAACGTTTCTCACAAGAATGTTCCCTACCAGTTTCCCTTTTTATTTGGAACTCGGTTAAACACAGGGAATACTTTAGAGGCTATCCCCCCACCTGATCAAATAGTACATTTTTACGCGTTTTATTACCGATTTTAAGACCACCAATAGTATTTTTATGTGGGCTGCATTGTGACGCTGAAACTGCTTACACGTGCCGCCAATGCTTAGGAAAGGTTACAGTTTGATGTTAAATCTATTTTCCGGATTATAAAATCAAAAACTTACAACGGCGCCTGCACCAAATATACGCTTTTCCGTTGATTCGTTGAATACTGTGATGTGGAGCGATTGTGAGACATTTCTTTAAAAAGCTTTAGTGGTTATTATGTAGTACACAAAAGTGGATTGCTCTCCCCAGTCTACTGTATGAAGTAAGGTGTTCAACTTCGACGGTGTTCTTAGACGACTATAAGTATCCTCGTTAATACAATATTGTCGACTTGGAACTGTATTCGCGAATTGTAAGTAGTGGAAAGTCGATAATGATGGGACCTTTCAGTCCTATGATGTAGTATTAGTGAATTAACGTCCATCGATACAATTTTTGGGGACATTTGAGCTTGCTCATTTTCTACGAAAGTCTGATGCAAGGACTCGTTAATTATCATTTGCTGGAAAGAATTTTCAGCGATGTGAGCATTTATTGCGGCCTGGAGTTCGAAAACAGTAATCCTTCCATTCGAACTTCCACGTCAGTTACCAACCTTACTATTATTTCACGAGTTAGCGAGTCACATTGAGCTTACTTTCGCTTAGGATTGCTCATTGTGAAAGCAGTTTCAGATTTAAGGCGGTGACAGTCTATCATCTATGCCTGATAACACTTCTCTGCTGGTTTTTATCGTTTGTGGGACTGCAAATCTACCATACATTACGTAGCACTCCAGTATCTAACGGACTTTGGGCAAAACACACAGTTACATTCGAAGTATACAAATAAAAAAAAGTTTTGCATCACCTTGGTTCCGAGAGTTCAGGAACCTGTACAGGAAATTGGAGTAGAGATAAACATAAACCTCATTTCCGCAATTTTTACTGCTCATGAAAACCACACATTGCATATTTTACCACCATATAGCAAGATCTTCAGAGGTGGTGGTCCAGATTGCTGTCCTCTTGCATTGATGCATGCCTGTATTCGTTGTAACATACTATCCACAAGTTCATCATGACACTGTTGGTCCATATTGTCCCACTCCTCAACGACGATTCGGCGTAGATCCCTCAGAGTGATTGGCGGGTCACATCGTCCATAATCAGCCCTTTTCAATCTATCCCAAGTATGTTCGATAGGGTTCATGTCTGGAGAACATGCTGGCCACTCTAGTCGAGCGATGTCGTTATCCTGAGGGAAGTCATTCCCAAGATGTGCACGATAGGGCCGCGAATAATCGTCCATGAAGACGAATGCCTCGCCAATATGCAGCTGATATAGTTGCACTCAGAGGATGGCATTAACCTATCGTACAGCCGTTCCGGCGCCTTCCATGACCACCAGCGGCGTACGTCGGCCCCACATAATGACACCCCAAAACAGCAGGAAGCCTCCACATTGCTGCACTCGTTGGACAGTGTGTCTAAGGCGTACATCCTGACCGGGTTGCCTCCAAACACGTCTCCGACGATTGTTTGGTTGAAGGCATATGCGACTCTCATCGGTGAAGAGAACGTGATGCCAATGCAGAGCAGTCCATTCGGCATGTTGTTGGGCCCATCTGTACCGCGCTGCATAGTGGCGTCGTTGCAAAGATGGACCTCGACCTGGATGTCGGGCGTGAAGTAGCGCATCATGCAGCCTATTGTGCAAGGTTTGAGTCGTAACACGACGCCCTGAGGCTGCACGAAAAGCATTATTCATCATGATGGCATTGGTGTCAGGTTTCCTCCGAGCCATAATCCATAGGTAGCGGTCATCCACTGTAGTAGTAGCTCTTGGGCGGCCTGAGCGAGGCATTTCATCGACAGTTCCAGTCTTTCTGTATCTCCTCCATGTCCGAGCAACATCGCTTTCGTTCACTCCGAGACCCTGGACACTTCCCTTCTTGAGAGCCCTTCCTGGCACAAAGTAACAATGTGGACGCGTTCGAACCGCGGTATTAACCGTCTAGGCATGGTTGAACTACAGACAACACGAGCCGTGTACCTCCTTCGTCGTGGAACGACTGGAAATGATCGGCTGTCGGGCCCTCTCCGTATAATAGGCGTTGCTCATTCATGGTTGCTTACATCTTTGGGTGGGTTTAGTGATGTCTCTGAACAGTCAAAGAGACTGTGTCTGTGTTACAATATCCATAGTGAACGTCTATCTTCAGGAGTTCTGGGAGCTGGGGTTTTGAAAAACTTTTTTTATGTGTGTATTTCTTGTTAGATAAATGCATGACACACTTTAGAAAGAAATGAGTGAATGTCTGGCTTCTCGTTTTCAGAACTTCTGATGTTCCAAATGGGACATATTTTATGAAGAAATATAAAAGTATTACGAACGTGAATACTCTCATAAAACTCAAGACTAGAGTGATTATTTCTTAGCATATACACTGCGTGAAACCAAATTTTCACCAACAAAATTTCGAAAGTCGATGAAGGGTATTTTATGAGTATTTTGGTACAGATACGGTTTATTCGCTTTGTTACCAAGTTCCCCTCTTCTCGGGTGAATAGTGAACAAGCATGAAGCATAGATACATATAAACAAAGTAAGACTCAAGGATGCGTTTTCTCTTATCAAACTAAGTACAGAAGCAAAAGTACTATGATGTAACTGCCTTAGTTTCGGAAACAGCTCAGTATAACATTTTAATACTGGTCTTCCATTGCATTCAGTGGACCCATACATGAGGTATATATCGACTAACACATTTTCGTTTTAATAAAGACTAGACAGAATTGAGCAGCGTTGAATGTAAACTTGACTCCGAAGAATGAAGTGTACACTTGACAGCAAAGAATGTGGGTCACTGCCGAATACAACCAACATAACGTAGCTGTGTTGCAGGTCTTCTAAACACCAAAACCCCGTGGGGGGACAGTCGTTTGACTACACACACTGGTACAACAAGAGACTACTAGAACCAATGGTCGTTATGGCAGTCAGTCTAAGCGTCAACTAATATCGTCAGGCCGGCCGGTGTGGCCGAGCGGTTCTAGGCGCGTCAGTCCGGAACCGCGCGACCGCTACGGTCGCAGGTTCGAGTCCTGCCTCGGGCATGGATGTGTGTGATGTCCTTAGGTTAGTTAGGTTTAAGTAGTTCTAAGTTCTAGGGGACTGATGACCTCAGATGTTAAGTCCCATAGTGCTCAGAGCCATTTGAACCATTTTTTTAATATCGTCATACAAAACATATTATAAAACACGTTCTTAGCGATGAGACACCCCATAACACTCATAAACTACCCTTAATTACAACAAGTGACATTCCAAAAGTTCTGAGAAAACGGATTATTTTACATATATCGTACAGTAATCCTTAGACAAAATTAAATACTTGAGACAATATATGGAGTTACAAAGCTGTTCGGCAATTCGAAAAAAGTATTTCGCTCTCTAAAAGGTTTTCCAACCAAGTGCTGAAGGTCGCTTAACGGCGAGTGGCCCTGGAAACTGGATATTGGACGAACCAGTAGAAAACCGCGATTAACGGCAAAAAGCACTCTAAGGAAATCTTAACATTAACAGCGAATCACCAGTAATATCTTTGTTCTCGTAACACATCAACAGCTACGTGTACACAAATTTGAACTTAAAATGACATGATCAACGTCGTCGTTCGGCACCTGGATTCAAAACCAGCACCTATAGCCATTGCTAACTAACCTAAGCTTTGTTTGTGCCTTACTGAGACACGATCACTAGGCATAAAGAGACGTGAAGTATAGACGTTTGCACCAATATCAGTTATCAATTCAGATCCTGAAAATAAATGACGAAAATGTTTCTACTGAACTGGGAATCCTGTCATAACAGTTACCTTCCTGGGAACTACCCCCAACGATGTTTAATATGGTGTATTTCACAAGGAACAAGGTATGCTCATGTGTAAAATTGAAATGCCATCATATAAAGTTTGTGACAAGGATGCGAACCCAGCACCTAATCGGATTGTTAACGAAGTACAGTCATGCTCAAAAGTATCCGAACGACCTGAATTGCATTTCGCCTGATTCCCATGCAACCCACGTAACGCAGCTGTCTAGCAGCACCTCTAATCGCTCCTTGGTACAGTCGTTTGACTATTGAAAATGGTTCCAACAAGTCACCACTAGAAAACACTGCTCTGTATCGCAAGAACTCAAGATGTAAAGTAATACCACGATACTACAAATATCAGGGAACACCTCATCACAGATAAGACTGTCCTTAAGGCTTGTAAGCTCACATTTATTGCAATAAATGACATACCTGAAATGTTAGCACTCTCATTATTACGTCAGATAGGTAATGCACGTAGTAAGATCGTCGTATTCATGATTTCCTCTTCAAAGTAACATACCATACTTGTTATTTAACACAAAATGTCATTACAAATTTACGTTATTCACGAGCAGCTAGTTGAGAATATGTATGAACTTCAAATGACACGACGAACCGCCACATTCTGCATATGGATTCAAACCCAGGTCATGCAAACTAAGATTTCGTGTCTGACGGAAATTAACAGTCATTCCTGACAAGGCATAAAGAGAATGATATACCTCGATTTTAGTGATTATCAGTTAACAAATATCAACTTTAAATTACATAACGCAAACATTTTTAACGGACGCGAATTCCTACGCAGCATCTATTGTCCCTGTTAACGAACTACGAGAGATGTTAAATACTGCTTCTTCATAAGTAACTTACTTGAAATGCAGTGAGGTAAAGCTTTGTGTTGGCCAGGGATTCGAACTCAGAACCTAATCGGATTGTTATCGAAGCACAATCAAATTTGACATATCGGATTTTCTCGGCAGTAGCTAGATGTATTAACTGAAATGACGAGACGAAACATTAATTTTCTCCTTCCCAGGACTCCAACCCGGCACGTATCGCTGTTATATTCTAGAGAATAGGAACGTTAAGTATGGGTTTGTTACACCAGCAGCGACATGTGAGCATGTTTGAACTAGAAATAATATGACGAAGAGTTCAGTGCTGACTGAAAATCGAACCGCAAACATATCGTTCTTGACTGCACACAAAGAGACAACAGTTACCGACTTTTTTTCGACCAGCGGCTCGGAATAACATCCTTGAACTTACAGTGATCTCGCAAATAGTTCCGTGTCTCACTGTGAGTCAAAAACGTCAGATATCGTTAGTGTTGACAACGAATGAAAATGCATTAAAATAAAAATTATTATCCACCAGCAGATAGGTGTTCTCATGCTAGAGCTTCATAATACATAGTGAAAACTTTAGTGCTGGGTCAGGATTCCAACCCATTTATGCGCAATATGTGGAGACGTTGAGAAATCTGGAGTTTTGAACAAACAAGTTGTAGTCGATCTGTTTTGTCACGAAGGGATCAAATTCCGCGTTAAGGGCGGTCTGAGTTGCATTCCCAGTTCAGAACAAGTTTTATCGACATACAGAAGCTCAAATAAAAGATGGAATAGGTGTCCTGTGGCCATACACAGGGTTTGTTTCGTCACTAGAAATAAATAACAACCTCCATGAACCATGGACCCTGCCGTTGGTGAGAAGGCTTGCGTGCCTCAGCGATACAGATGGCCGTACCGCAGGTGCAACCACAACGGAGGGGTATCTGTTGTGAGGCCAGACAAACGTGTGGTTCCTGAAGAGCGGCAGCAGCCTTTTTAGTAGTTGCAGGGGCAACAGTCTGGATGATTGACTGATCTGTCCTTGCAACACTAACCAAAACGGCCTTGCTGTGCTGGTACTGTGAACGGCTGAAAGTAAGGGGAAACTACAGCCGTAATTCTTCCCGAGGGCATGCAGCTTTACTGTATGGTTGAATGATGATGGCGTCCTCTTGGGTAAAATATTCCGGAGGTAAAATAGTCCCCCATTCCGATCTCCGGGCGGGGACTACTCAAGAAGACGTCATTATCAGGGCAAAGAAAACTGGCGATCTACGGATCGGAGCGTCGAATGTCAGATCCCTTAATCGGGCAGGTAGATTTGAGAATTTAAAAAGCGAAATGGACAGGTTGATGCTAGATACAGTGGGAATTAGTGAAGTTCGGTGGCATGAGGAACAAGACTTTTGGTCTGGTGATTACAGGTTTATAAATACAAAATCAAATAGGGGTAATGCAGGAGGAGGTTTAATAATGAATAAAAAAAAATAGGAGTGCGGGTAAGCTACTACAAACAGCATAGTGAACGCATTATTGTGGCCAAGATAGACACGAAGCCCACGCCTACTACAGTAGTACAAGTTTATATGCCAACTAGCTCTGCAGATGATGAAGAAATTGATATAATGTATGATGAGATAAAAGAAATTATTCAGGTAGTGAAGGGAGACGAACATATAATAGTCATGGGTGATTGGAATTCGAGAGTAGGAAAAGGGAGAGAAGGAAACATAGTGGGTGAATATGGATTGGGGGACAGAAATGAAAGAGGAAGCCGTCTGGTAGAATTTTGCACAGAGCATAACTTAATTATAGCTAACACTTGGTTCAAGAATCATAAAAGAAGGTTGTATACATGGAAGAACCCTGGAGATACTAGAATGTATCAGATAGATTATATAATGGTAAGACAGAGATTTAGGAACCAGGTTTTGAATTGTAAGACATTTCCAGGGGCAGATGTGGACTCTGACCACAATCTATTGGTTATGAACTGTAGATTAAAACTGAAAAAACTGCAAAAAGGTGGGAATTTAAGGAAATGGGACCTGGATAAACTGAAAGAACCAGAGGTTGTACAGAGTTTCAGGGAGAGTATAAGGGAACAATCGGCAGGAATGGGGGAAAGAAATACAGTAGAAGAAGAATGGGTAGCTCTGAGGTATGAAATAGTGAAGGCAGCAGAGGATCAAGTAGGTAAAAAGACGAGGGCTAGTAGATATCCTTGGGTAACAGAAGATATATTGAATTTAATTGATGAAATGAGAAAATATAAAAACGCAGTACATGAAGCAGGCAAAAAGGAATACAAACGTCTCAAAAATGAGATCGACAGGAAGTGCAAAATGGCTAAGCAGGGACGGCTAGAGGACAAATGTAAGGATGTAGAGGCTTATCTCACTAGGGGTAAGATATATACTGCCTACAGGAAAATTAAAGAGACCTTTGTAGAAAAGACAGCCACTTGTATGAATATCAAGAGGTCAGATGGAAACCCAGTTCTAAGCAAAGAAGGGAAAGCAGAAAGGTGGAAGGAGTATGTAGAGGATCTATAGAAGGGCGATGTGCTCGGGGACAGTATTATGGAAATGGAAGAGGATGCAGATGAAGATGAAATGGGAGATACGATACTGCGTGAAGAGTTTGACAGAGCACTGAAAGACCTGAGTCGAAACAAGGCCCCGGGAGTAGACAACATTCCATTATAACTACTGACGGCCTTGGGAGAGCCACTCCTGACAAACCTCTACCATCTGGTGAGCAAGATGTATGAGACAGGCGAAATACCCTCAGACTTCGAGAGGAATATAATAATTCCAATCCCAAAGAAAGCTGGTTTTGACAGATGTGAAAATTACCGAACTATGAGTTTAATAAGTCACAGCTGAAAAATACTAACCCGAATTCTTTACAGACGAATGGAAAAACTGGTAGAAGCCGACCTCGGGGAAGATCAGTGTGGATTCCGCAGAAATGTTGGAAAACGTGAGGCAATACTGACTCTACGACTTATCTTAGAAAATAGATTAAGGAAAGGCAGACCTACATTTCTAGCATTTGTAGACGTAGAGAAAGCTTTTGACAGTGTTGACTGGAATACTCTCATTCAAATTCTAAAGGTGGCAGGGGTACAATACAGGAAGCGAAAGGCTATTTACAATTTGTACAGAAACCGGATGGCAGTTATAAGAGTCGAAGGGCATGAAAGGGAAGCAGCGGTTGGGAAGGGAGTGAGACAGGGTTGCAGCCTATCCCAGATGTTATTCAATCTGTATATTGAGCAAGCAAAAAAGGAAACAAAAGAAAAATTCGGAGTAGGTATTAAAGTCCACGGAGAAGAAATAAAAACGTTGAGGTTCGCAGATGACATTGTAATTCTGTCAGACACAGCAAAGGACTTGGAAGAGCTGTTGAACGGAATGGACAGGGTCCTGAAAGGAGGATATAAGATGAATATCAACAACAGCAAAACGAGTATAATGGAATGTAGTCGAATTAAGTCGGGTGATGCTGAGTGAATTAGATTAGGAAATGAGACACTTGAAGTAGTAAAGGAGTTTTGCTATTTGGGGAGCAAAATAACTGATGATGGTCGAAGTAGAGAGGATATAAAATGTGGACTGGCAATGGCAAGGAAAGCGTTTCTGAAGAAGAGAAATTTGTTAACATTGAGTATAGATTTAAGTGTCAGGAAGTCGTTTCTAAAAGTATTTGTATGGAGTGTAGCCATATATGGAAGTGAAACATAGACGGTAAATAGTTTGAACGAGAAGAGAATAGAAGCTTTCGAAATGTGGTGCTACAGAAAAATGCTGAAGATTAGATGGGTAGATCACATAACTAATCAGGAGGTATTGAATAGAATTGGGGAGAAGAGGAGTTTGTGGCACAACTTGACAAGAAGAAGGGACTGATTGGTAGGACATGTTCTGAGGCATCAAGGGATCACAAATTTAGCATTGGAGGGCAGCGTGGAGGGTAAAAATCGTAGAGGGAGACCAAGAGATGAATATACTAAGCAGGTTCAGAAGGCTGTAGGTTGCAGTAAGTACGGGGAGATAAAGAAGCTTGCATAGGATAGAGTAGCATGGAGAGCTGCATCAAACCAGTCTCAGGACTGAAGACAATAACAACAAGAACAACAACAACAACAACAACAAAATAAGAAAGGTTACTGATGATAGAGTTTCTACATGTCGCCACTCTACTTTATTGAGGTTCCACCTAACGTCTACTTGGTAGAGAAGGAAGGAATATTATGTTTAGTGTGATTTTCAGACCACAATACCATTATACCTTCTTCACTTGGCGTAGCCAGAAGAGAATAGAATCTGCCTCTCCCTATCAAAAAACATCGGCTGACGTTGGAATAGAACCCACATCATCATCATCTACGACTTATTTCTCTATCATAACCCGTTGCGGCACACAAGATGACAATTATGACACACGGGCTTCAAGTAGTGGTTTGCAGGATGTTCAGTACATTCATTTACTTGGTTGACCGAATCGCCATGAACTAGATGCCTTGGCTACCCAGTGCATACATTCCACACGATGAAGGATGACAGCCATAAACAGTTGCAGGATAAAAAATTTTTATTGAAATTTCTTGACCAAGGTTTCGGTACATATAAATATACCTTCATCAGAAGTAAAAAATCCTGAACAGGAAGACACTTTCATTAGAAAAGCCATAGCATCGGAAGTGAGAAACAAAAGCTTAAGTAACAGTGAAATGACCAAAGTAATACAGGCACAAAATCTTTAGTTACTTACTGAAATTACATCATGTAATGGAGATTAATAAAACAATTGTGCCAAAGGCGTCGTCCGATGCTATGGCTTTTCTAATGAAAGTGTCTTCCTGTTCAGGATTTTTTTACTTCTGATGAAGGTATATTTATATGTACCGAAACCTTGGTCAAGAAATTTTAATAAAAAAATTTTTTATCCTGCAACTGTTTATGGCTGTCATCCTTTATCGTGAAGAATTTCAACAGTTGCTGTTGCAGCCATGTTTAAAATCTTGGCATACATTCGACTCTAGTTTGTAATCACCGAAATAAAATAACGTAAGTGCCACCTACACAGAACTGCCAACAGTGTAGGATGCAGAAATTTAAATAGGAAGTTTCCTTTCCATTTAAGCCACTCTATTGCGCTATCTGTTCGTTGAAACCGTCATGCAGTTCAAAAGAAATGCTGTAACTGTCTCTATCTCAGAAGTCTAGATTCGGTCATATGCATTATGTCACAGCACTGTGGAATGCGGAAGTTCTGAAGGAACTGTTGTTCACTTCCAGAGCTGCTGTAGCTACGTCACAGCTAGTAGTGTAACGGTAAGTGTCGCGCACTGTTGATAAGACGTCGCGTCTTCTGTTACATTAGCTGCTACATTTTTTTTTAAACGCCATTCTGCTGTCTGATGAAGTTATCAATTTAATGGAACTTTGAACATAATTCTCTTCACTTCTCAACCCATAATAGTAGCATGTGGAAAAAGGCTAACTTCTGCGTCATTTTGTTCTTTTCAGGTTTAATAGACGGCCAGGCAGCAGATGCGTCTCGAAGCTTTTGTATTATGTACGGGGAGAGCACATCCTGCCTAAATACTCAGAAAAGTATTTTCTACATTAGCTGTCGTCCGGTAGTGGCATTTTATTCTTCTTCAAACCTTGTTTGACAGACAGCTTTAGCCGGCCGAAGTGGCCGCGCGGTTCTGGCGCTGCAGTCTGGAGCCGCGAGACCGCTACGGTCGCAGGTTCGAATCCTGCCTCGGGCATGGATGTGTGTGATGTCCTTAGGTTAGTTAGGTTTAACTAGTTCTAAGTTCTAGGGGACTAATGACCTCAGCAGTTGAGTCCCATAGTGCTCAGAGCCATTTGAACCATTTTTTTGAACAGACAGCTTTAACTCAGAACAAGTTTTCTACATGCATGTAAGCAATAAACTGCATGTGCATTGTCAGACTGTTATAGATAACATCAGAGAATTCGCATATATCGTTGATGATTAATTTCTCTCTCATGTTTAGTATTGTTTTAACAACACTAAAAGAAATTTTACGAAAACTGTGCACTGTATTGTAAGAAATGAAATAAAACTACCCACGATAACCTTACGACGAAAGTCTCTGTACACAAGCGTGTCTCTATCTGCACGAATTAGTAAAATACTACTCACTTAGATTTCGATTGGGTCTGTGTTTAAATGGTATGCTGTGTCATACTCAACAGGTATGCAAATGTGGCATTTCATAAATAAATTCCTAGAAACCCAAAATTTGCTAGTCAGCAGCGGAAAGAGTCGTTACCTGTTATGCAGCATTGTAAGTTTTTCACCATTGCACTATGAGCTGAAAGTATTTTCTTACGATTTGCTTATCGATGTTTGATCTGACTGCTTGCAGCTCTTACACAGAATGGATAAAAATGTTACATTCAGCGAGTCTGGAACCGCAAACCATAATAGTCGCTTATTCACATGTCAGGACGTCAACACAGAGCTAGCGGATAGATATGGTTTGCGCCTTCCTCTTACGAGGCCAATAGTGGCTAGAACTCGTAAACCGCTATTTGCAGGACGAGATTAGTTGCGATTGCCACGTTCAGTGACTTTGCTGGGCTGAAAACCGTACATTTACAATCTTCTGTTACACCTCAGGCGATAACAACTCAGATTGCTCAATGGAAATGACAGGAGAAATCAAGTGAATTTGAGGCTTAATTCCGTGTACACCAGGAAGTAACTCGTCGATCACAGAGTTGCCAAATATACCTTGTGTTGTTGCCAAATCTCAGTTACATTACCAGCAGGAAGAAGACGAACCGATGTGATCCTACAGCCGGCTGGGAAGTGACCATAGCTGGCGCCTCAAAGACGCAGCTACGGCCTGGAATACGTAATGCGTCTGATTCGCATTTCTGTAACTAGGTTTAGGGACTGAAGCTTAGTTACTAATAATACTCAGAACTGACTGCTACTAAGCATCATAATCTCTCTGCCGGCCGGAGTGGCCGAGCGGTTCTAGGCGCTACAGTCTGGAACTGCACGACCGCTACGGTCGCGGGTTCGAATCCGGTCTCGGGCATGGAAGTGTGTGATGTCCTTAGGTCAGTTAGGTTTAAGTAGTTCTGAGCTCTAGGGGACTGATGATCTCAGCAGTTAAGTCCCATTGTGCTCAGAACCATTTGAAGTAACTCTCATAGTTGTTTTTATATTTCTTTAGTAACTGTACTCAAAACTAAGAAACTCATCACCGACGTTTTCGTGCCTCGCCGATAGTCGAGCACAACAAACAAATAAAAATAAAAAGAGAATGTGAGAGAGAGAAATAAACGACGACAGTTTTTGTAATAAACCGAAACTCCTATCAAGACCCTTTCATCCCTGTTAACAAACCACGAATGATGTCTGATATACCTCCATTCAGTAGTAACAAAGTGTGTATGCATTTAAAGATAAAGCGCATGATGTGAAGTTCTGCGACGGAGATACGAACCCAAGACGTAATTGGATTGTTAACTGAGTAAAATAAAATATTACGTATCGGTTTTTCTTGCCAGCTGCTAGGTGTTTGAATCTAAAATAAGGACACAAATTTTTGTGCCTGAGCGACAATCGAACCGCACTCCTATCGTTCTTCTTTATTGTCACGAATATTGCTTAAGTATCAATTGCATACTCACCAACAGTAAGATTTGTGCGTGTTTGTCCAGAAGTTGCTGGCAACACATGAACAGACATTAAAAATGCACGTTAATTTTCACTAGCAGGCCGGTGTGCACGTGGTAGTGCTTGAAATGAAATTATGAATATTTTTGTACTGGATCAGGATTCGAACCCACATATTTACATTTGGAGGAGACCTAGAGAAGACTGCAGTCTTGGGAAAAGGAACGAAACGATTGAACTATACTGTTCCGAGAGATTCAGATCCTCGAAAGAGGAGATACGAATTCGAATCACAGTCCAGCACCAAATTTTTCAACGTCTCTAGTTCAATCGAGTACAAGTAAAGTAAGAGCCCTGTTCCTTTAGACGGCTATCAGTCCATCAAATAAAATAAAATTTTCTGATGTAAGTAAGTTTACTGGCGACAGTATTTCTGTTTACCCTGACCTCCACCTATGTCATTTTCCAACGTAAACCGACTCTGCCCTGTTTGGAATGAAGGAACGTGACGTGTAATGCGGATTCTGGATTATAACAGCTTTCTCTTGAAGTTACCAGAGGTAAAGTAAATCTGTTTGTGACTTAAAAGTAAATGCCTGAACTCACGCATTGCACTTGTGATAGTTCGTTCCACCAGACCATTGTGGCCACATTTCCGAGCCCCAGGAGTGTGCTGTAATGGATGATGTGCTTAGCTTACAAAACTAGTCACGGTGGAAAAAAACGCGAATCTATTAAATGGTTAAGGAGAAGCAAGATTCTGACGTGGAAATTATGCTATTCTCATGTCAGCACGATGTAAAGACTCTTCTAGGCGTCATAGCCTCGATTTGAAGCCATTTTGAAATTTTCACTAATTCAGCAAATTTCCTAGTACTAGAAAATCCACTGTTAAGTGTGAAGTTACCGGATAATTCGATTATCACCGTCATTATTACTATCATTTTCTTCATACCACTGCTGGAACACATGTGCTTGAAGATCATTTAAGGCCTTTTGGTCATTATAGAAGTAGTTGCCCTAGAGGAGGTTTTTTCCCTGTCTACGGAATGCTTTTCATGTTAATATCAAACATCAGCAATTACTCGTAGATCACATTAAAATTAAAGTAATTGATGAAGACGTTACTTAATAACGAAAACGCGCTGCCTGTCTTCATTTACTTGTGCCTAGAAATGGCTGTCGAATACTTAGAAAATCAACTGTTTTCCTTTGCAATAAACAGAAAGATTTTCATTCTAAGCTATCCAAGTCCAAAATTTTCGCAATATTACTTCAAATTTAATATTCGCTTCCATAATGTAAGGAAAGAATTTCACAGTTGCAAAACCCGCATCTGACTCACTGTCCTTACACTTAGTCGCTAACCATAAATTCTAGCTCAGAGTGACGCCAGTTTATGTAACCTGATGTAGCGAAGACTGTTTCCCAGTGCTCTTTCTCACCGGAAAATACGCAATTCACTCATTGGGCTCCATAAGTTCACTGTAACAGTAATTAATGTGTGTATACAATGCATACGAATTGTAGAATTTAGTGGTGCTCTCTCTTCCACTTCTGTGTACAATATGCCTGACCTAAACGGGCCCATTATCAGAACAGGCCCTGGGCGGTGCAACATCATATTGACAAAAGTAATGCTCTTATACTGACAACCTCATTGTTCGTTTTACCCGATTTTGTAATCTTTTAAGTAAAACAATATGACCTTCGAGTGGGAGACATTTCCTCCCCCTTTTCCTTCTGTGAAATTTGTCAGTAGAACCAGCGAAATGCGGCAGAGTAGGGCTGGTAAACGATTTACAAACCACGATTTAGTGCCGTTAACACGATTTCTTTAAACTAAAGGAATTTAGTTTCTTCATAAATCGTCTTATGCAGCAACGTCCACAGATGTCTCAAATAGGAAAAGCTGTTAATCCAGGTACGAAGGTTGTAAACCAAACTTCCCACAGTTTGTGTCAGGTTGATCTTTTCGTGTGATAGCACTTCGTAAGTATTTTGTCTAAGAGGTATTAAAGTAGTGTTCCTGTAGCTGTGGGATCATTGGTAGAAAACGAGTTTCACACCAGTGGGTACAGTACTGATAAATATTCAAAATGATTATCAACCTAAGTTGCATTCATCCACAAACTGAGGCGTATTTGTAATATTGAAGTTAGACCATGTATCCTTGTCTTCCTTGAGTGGGATTGGAAGGCGTTTAGACACACGTATACTAGGGTAATCCCATAGGTAAGGTCTTCTAAGGGACACCCAAGTGCCAACGCAGGCACAAACGAGAGATCCTTAATTTTAATGGCAAGCAGAAACCACAGTGTTGGCTGCATGGTGGCAAGGTGATAAAGAGCAAGACTATGGATATGAAGGTCTCAGGTTCGATCCCTCACCAATCCCACGATTTTTATGTGCCGTTTTACACATATTTCCCCTCGGGCAGTGTATGTTGATGTGAAAAATGCCGAGTTGCACTGTGGTCCGAAAGCCACCTAAAACTGTAGGTTCCCCTATTAACTGGCTAGGAAAGTCAACTCAAAGTTCGGATGAAAGCAACAGCATACCACCACCAACTAGACCGTGCCTATTAAAGCACTATGGTGTTCAAACCACTCTTCCGACTGATGAATGCTTTACTTTCTATGGGTTCCAAAACTAATGATCTTCGAGGTTTTAACATTTTTGTGTTTTCATGCTGTAGCTTTGATACCAGTAAACGTAAGTAACCGGCCGAGCACTGTCACCGTTCGAGTTGTCAAGGTGGTAGACGACGATGCTGTCGACCCCAGTTACAATTTTGGTCATGGCTATGTTTCAGTCGAATACCTCTATGGGCCTTTCTGCGTATTTCAAGATATACTTTTATACACTTGGTACGCTTCCAAATTGATATCTGATAGAGCTGTATTTAGCAACATGAATCAGATATGTTTTCCGAGCAATATGTCGGACAACACGTCAGTGCAGCGAGATTTCGTTTATGTGTTGCGCATGGTGCAAGAAATATTTGTGTTTTGGTTGCTTTTGTGATAGGTTTCACCCCACTGAATGCGAGCAAGCTCACGAATAGACTGTCAATAACTGGAATTACGCAATAACACACTCAAAAGTTGTATTTTTGCATTCTGTATCCCGATGAAAATAACTGTAAACAGGTTATATGCATACTTGCTTATTATCGCGCTTCTCGATGTTTTCCTCAAAAAATTCAAATAAAAATAAAAAGAGAGAGAGATACAGAGAGAGAAAACAGAAAAGTATTTCAAATATCAGCTCAGTGACTCCATTTTCTTCTCGTGATGTAAAGCAAGAATAGTTGATAGGTAATATCTCGTTGTACTAGCGATATGTATGGCTACGGGGTTCTTTGTTTTCTCTCTGCAAACAACTAGAACAGAATTCAGTAACAAAGTGGTAAGAACACCTACTCAGTGTGCCAATTAAACACTCAGCCATTCTTGGTTATTTTGTTAATCATCTGCAATGCAGTAAACATCCTTGATTATTGATTTGTAATTACTACCATTGTTATTGTTATTCGTCACCCAACAACAGCTTTCCTATGACTCATTGCCGCCGATGCACGTAACTAATGGATCAGGATGAATGGAATGTGGGATGTTTCGTCACGGAGAATATACACATTTATCTCGGCGTCTTGTGTCAGAGTAATATGAAAATCTCAATAATAGAAGACAACAACGGCATGCCGGTGATGCAGGCAATAACACCCAACTATTTCTGTCGACTTAACACCATGACGACAGACAAATGAATTGATTATGACGTGGCACAGAATAATTAGGTAACTGTGTTTCTTACAGCTTCCATTCGCACCAACATTTTTCTACATTCTCGTGCAATTCATGAAATTCTACTTGTATGATCAGAAGACTGCACATAGATGCAATCGATTTCGAGGTGCAAAGTGTTTGTTATCTTACATTTCGTGACAGGTGGGCAAAGTTGATTGCCAAAGACATTTCATTGTACTGAAATAACCTTTTGTCACAAAGTAACAAGGTAAGTGTTTTATTCGTATATATTTTGTGGGAAATTGTAATCGTCATGGAAGATTACACACCTGAATATTTGACACAGCTGGTAGGAGAAAACGCTGCATATTAACCAAACCCCGCGCCTCCTCTCCGTATCCTCCTATGACACGAGCACAGGATTCTCCTCTTATAACGCTACAGAGCTGTTCCTAGCACAGCTGAGAATTGGCAACATCGTCACAAACATTTGGCAACACTGTGACAGCGCAATCACTTCCGTGTATGGTACTGAACTGACTCGCTAAATTAACTTGATATTCCCTTTCCATTTGAATTACTCGTGGTATATAATCCTCACGTAAACTAAGACACTGAGACAGAAATTTCAATTTTTTGGCTAAAGGAATGCTATTCTTCACATAAGTGACAACTTTTGATATCTTTCACGATGCGTTATGAGGCTGAGCGACCAATACCATGATGAGAGTGGGGTGCTGGCAGCACTGTGTCCGTAGCCCCGTGGTACCGCTCGTGTCTCGTAGTCCAACGGTTCAGAGAATCATCAGTTCTAACCGTGGTAGAGGCAGCGCGTGCGAGCTTTTTTTGTGTATTATTTCATGGAGCTGCGAATTCCCAGAAAAAATTCTGTAACAAAATCAGAAGAAAACATTTACACATCAAAACCTCTTGGCAGCTAGACTCAGTAAGTTGTGTTAATGGTCGTAGATCTCGGCTTTCTGACTGCCAAGCTGCTATACAATACAAGCGTCTCTGAAGAAATTCGAATCGACCGTCAACGATACGAAATTCAATATTGTTCTTCTCTTAAGACTCACATGCCAGGGTGATAAGTATGAGGGAAATAAATTGATTAGCAAATCGCAAAAAAATACTTTCAGCTCAAAGTGGAACGGTGAAAAACTTACAATGCTGCACAACAGGTAACGACTCTTTCCGCTGCTGACTAGCAAATTTTGGGTTTCTAGGAATATGTAACTTTATTTATGAAATGCCACATTTGCATACCTGTTGAGTATGACACAGCATACCGTTTAAACACAGACCCAATCGCAATCTAAGTGAGTAGTTTTTTACTAATTCGTGCAGATAGAGACACGCTTGTGTACAGAGACTCAGCTTTATTAAAACAGACTTTCGTCGTAAGGTTATCGTGGGTAGTTTTATTTCATTTCTTACAATGAAGTGCACAGTTTTCGTAAAATTTCTTTTAGTGTTGTTAAAACAATACTAAACATGAGAGAGAAATTAATCATCAACGATATATGCGAATTCTCTGATGTCATCTATAACAGTCTGACAATGCACATGCAGTTTATTGCTTACATGCATGTAGAAAACTTGTTCTGAGTTAAAGCTGTCTGTCAAACAAGGTTTGAAGAAGAATAAAATGCCACTACCGGACGATAGCTAATGTAGAAAATACTTTTCTGAGTATTTAGGCAGGATGTCCTCTCCCCGTACATAATACAAAAGCTTCGAGACGCATCTGCTGCCTGGCCGTCTATTAAACCTGAAAAGAACAAAATGACGCAGAAGTTAGCCTTTTTTCCACATGCTACTATTATGGGTTGAGAAGTAAAGAGAATTATGTTCAAAGTTCCATTAAATTGTTAACTTCAGCAGACAGCAGAATTGCGTTTTAAAAAAATGTAGTAGCGAATGTAATAGAACACGCGACGTCTTATCAACAGTGCGCGACACTTACCGTTACACTACTAGCTGTGACGTAGCTACAGCAGCTCTGGGAGTGAACAACAGTTCCTTCAGAACTTCCGCATTCCACAGTGCTGTGACATAATGCATATGACCGAATCTAGACTTCTGAGAGAGAGACAGTTACAGCATTTCTTTTGAACTGCATGACGGTTTCAACAAACAGATAGCACAATAGAGTGGCTTAAATGGAAAGGAAACTTCCTATTTAAATTTCTGCATCCTACACTGTTGGCAGTTCTGTGTAGGTGGCACTTACGTTATTTTATTTCGGTGATTACAAAATAGAGTCGAATGTATGCACTGAGTAACCAAGGCAGCTAGTTCATGGCGATTCGGTCAACCAAGTAAATGAATGTACTGAACATCCTGCAAACCACTACAGGGAGCCCGTGTGTCATAATTGTCATTTTGTGTGCCGCAGCGGTGTTATGATAGAGAAATGAGTCGTAGAAAAGAAGGTTTGGTGGTCTGTTGGACCGATGATACTTTCATATGATGATGGTGTGGGTTCTATTCCAACGTCTGCCGATGTTTTTTGATAGGGAGAGGCAGATTCTATTCTCTTCTGGCTACGCCAAGTGCAGAAATCACATTAAACATGATATTGCTTCACTACCAAGTAGACGTTAGGTGGAACCATAATAAAGTAAAGAGTGGCGACATGCAGAAACTCTATCGCCAGTAACCATTGTCATACGAGTTATTTACTTCTAGTGACGAAACAAACCCTGTGTATGGTCACAGGACACTTATTCCATCTTCTATTTGGGCTTCTGTATGTCGATAAAATTGGTTCTGAACTGGGAATGCAACTCAGACCGCCCTTAACGCGGAATTTGATCCCTTCGTGACAATACAGCTCGAATTACAACTTGTTTGTTCGATACTCAAGATTCCTCAACATCTCCACATATTGCGCATGAATGGGTTGGAATCCTGGCCCAGCACTAAAGTTTTCACCATGTATTATGAAGCTCCAGCATGAGAACACCTATCTGCCGGTGGATAATAATTTTCATTTTTAATGCATTTTCATTCGTTGTCACCACTAACGATATCTGACGTTTTTGACTCCCAGAGAGACACAGTAAGTTCAAGGATGTTATTCCGAGCTGCTGGTGGAGAAAATTTCGGTAACTGTCGTCTCTTTGTGTGTAGTCATGAACGATATGTTTGGGGTTCGATTTTCAGTCAGCACTGAACTCTTCGTCATATTATTTCTAGTTCAAACATGCTCACATGTCGCTGCTTGTGTAACAAACCCATACTTAACGTCCCTTTTCTCTAGAATATAACAGCGATACGTGCCGGGTTGTTGTCCTGGGAAGGAAAAAATTAATGTTTCGTCTCGTCATTTCAGTTAATACATCTAGCTACTGCCGAGAAAATCCGATATGTCAAAGTTGATTGTGCTTCGATAAAAATCCGATTAGGTTCTGGGTTCGAATCCCTGTCCAACACAAAGCTTTACCTCACTGCATTTCAAGTAAGTTACTTGAGAAGAAGCAATATTTAACATCTCTCGTAGTTCGTTAACAGGGACAATAGATGCTGGGTAGGAATTCGCGTCCGCTAAAAATGTTACGTTATGTAATATAAAGTTGATATTTGCTAACTGATACTGACCAAAAATGAGGTATATCACTGTCTTTATGCCTAGTCAGGAATGACTGTTAATTTCCGTCAGCCACGAAATCTTAGTTTGCATGACCTGGGTTTGAATCCATATGCAGAATGTGGCGGTTCGTCGTGTCATTTGAAGTTCATACATATTCTCAACTAGCTGCTCGTGAATAACGTAAATTTGTAATGACATTTTGTGTTAAATAACAAGTATGGTATGTTACTTTGAAGAGGAAATCATGAATACGACGAACGTGCTACGTGCATTGCTTATCTGACGTAATAATGAGAGTGCTGACATTTCAAGTGTGTCATTTATTGCAATAAATTTGAGCTTACAAGCCTTAAGGACAGTCTTATCTGTGATGAGGTGTTCCCTGATATTTGTAGTATCGTGGTATTACTTTACATCTTGAGTTCTTGCGATACAGAGCAGTGTTTTCTAGTGGTGACTTGTTGCAACCATTTTCCATAGTCAAACGACTGTACCAAGGAGCGATTAGAGGACGGGCTAGACAGCTGCGTTATGTAGGTTGCATGGGAATCAGGCGAAATGCTATTCAGGTCGTTCGGATACTTTTGAGCACGACTTTACATAAAATCAGAAGTTATATATCAAATGTTTTCACCAATAGCGAGATTCTGGAACCTTAAATGACGCTAGAATTGTATTTGCCTGATTGAGATTCGAACCCAGCATCTAGGACCGTCGATTTCTAGCCATGAACAGACGATAAATAGGTATTGTTGGTTCACCAGTAGCGTGATGGGCGCATGTTTAGCTAGACATCCGGCGACGAAAAGCTCTGTGCTGAATGGAATTCAAACCCCGTACACGTAGTCATTAAGAAACTTTCACTATCAAATTATTTTCCAATAATAGCTAGGAATGACATGTTTGTACTTTCAATTATGTGATGGAAAATACTCTGCTGGCTAGAAGTTGAGTCCACAACATATCGTCGTTGGTGAGCACAAAGAACACAACGTCAAACCCAAATCCGTTTTCACCAGTAGGATGGAGAGGAATTTTTGAACTTGAAAAGATGTAAGGAAACGTTGGATCTTGTAATGTTGTGAGAAAAAGCTCATCATGTGGCTGTGAGTTGAAACGAACGCGTTACAGCTGACAACGCACGAAGAGACGTTGAAAATACAACTATTTTTCACTAGTAGTTCAGAGTGCACATGCTTGGGCTTGAAATGAAATAATGAATATTTTGTGCTGATCAGGATTCGAAACCAGATAGGTGCCTTTCGAGGACTCCTAGAAGAGTTTGTAACCTTCGGGACCACAGTGAAATCGAGTTCTAATCCCAGTCCAGCACCACAATTTTCAACGTTTCAGTTTCAAATAAAGTAAGAGCCTTGTGAACTTACATGGCCATTGGTTCATTAAATGAAATACGTTTTCTAGTTTACGACGGCTTGATGGTGACAGAGTCCCTGCCTTACGGGGTTTCTCTATCTGTCACAGCTCAAACGAATGCCACTCTGCCCCAGGCGGCAGCGAAGGGATGTTATCTTTATTGCGGATATTGAACTACGGAGCTTACTGGCGTTCTGCACTTGCCGTTACTAGGGGTGAAGGAGAGCTACTTGTGTGTGTTAAAAATCTACGCCTGACGTGAGATGCGAACCTACACGTATTACACATCAATACAAGATTAATTCACCAGATCACAGAACCCCCTGCCAAGCACATAATTATGAATTTCAGAGTATTCTTTTAGATGTAGATGTAGATGCAGATGTCAAGGGACGCGTAACAGGAAGTAGGGCGGGATCTGGGAATGGACAGAAGTGCAAAATACACTCCTGGAAATGGAAAAAAGAACACATTGACACCGGTGTGTCAGACCCACCATACTTGCTCCGGACACTGCGAGAGGGCTGTACAAGCAATGATCACACGCACGGCGCAGCGGACACACCAGGAACCGCGGTGTTGGCCGTCGAATGGCGCTAGCTGCGCAGCATTTGTGCACCGCCGCCGTCAGTGTCAGCCAGTTTGCCGTGGCATACGGAGCTCCATCGCAGTCTTTAACACTGGTAGCATGCCGCGACAGCGTGGACGTGAACCGTATGTGCAGTTGACGGACTTTGAGCGAGGGCGTATAGTGGGCATGCGGGAGGCCGGGTGGACGTACCGCCGAATTGCTCAACACGTGGGGCGTGAGGTCTCCACAGTACATCGATGTTGTCGCCAGTGGTCGGCGGAAGGTGCACGTGCCCGTCGACCTGGGACCGGACCGCAGCGACCCACGGATGCACGCCAAGATCGTAGGATCCTACGCAGTGCCGTAGGGGACCGCACCGCCACTTCCCAGCAAATTAGGGACACTGTTGCTCCTGGGGTATCGGCGAGGACCATTCGCAACCGTCTCCATGAAGCTGGGCTACGGTCCCGCACACCGTTAGGCCGTCTTCCGCTCACGCCCCAACATCGTGCAGCCCGCCTCCAGTGGTGTCGCGACAGGCGTGAATGGAGGGACGAATGGAGACGTGTCGTCTTCAGCGATGAGAGTCGCTTCTGCCTTGGTGCCACTGATGGTCGTATGCGTGTTTGGCGCCGTGCAGGTGAGCGCCACAATCAGGACTGCATACGACCGAGGCACACAGGGCCAACACCCGGCATCATGGTGTGGGGAGCGATCTCCTTCACTGGCCGTACACCACTGGTGATCGTCGAGGGGACACTGAATAGTGCACGGTACATCCAAACCGTCATCGAACCCATCGTTCTACCATTCCTAGACCGGCAAGGGAACTTGCTGTTCCAACAGGACAATGCACGTCTGCATGTATCCCGTGCCACCCAACGTGCTCTAGAAGGTGTAAGTCAACTACCGTGGCCAGCAAGATCTCCGGATCTGTCCCCCATTGAGCATGTTTGGGACTGGATGAAGCGTCGTCTCACGCGGTCTGCACGTCCAGCACGAACGCTGGTCCAACTGAGGCGCCAGGTGGAAATGGCATGGCAAGCCGTTCCACAGGACTACATCCAGCATCCCTACGATCGTCTCCATGGGAGAATAGCAGCCTGCATTGCTGCGAAAGGTGGATATACACTGTACTAGTGCCGACATTGTGCATGCTCTGTTGCCTGTGTCTATGTGCCTGTGGTTCTGTCAGTGTGATCATGTGATGTATCTGACCCCAGGAATGTGTCAATAAAGTTTCCCCTTCCTGGGACAATGAATTCACGGTGTTCTTATTTCAATTTCCAGGAGTGTATAAACGTGAAATGCTTGCAAAGTATTGCTTACTTATATGTGTGCCACAGTTCGTTTTATCTTAGGACCGAGAGATAAGGAAGGACTGTTCTCAGAACGAAGAATGGGTTATAGGGAAGGGGAGACCAAAGAATACGGTTTCATAGGTGTTGAGAGGAATGATAGAGAGTAAAGACAGCAGTAATTAAAAGAGAAAATATAGCGTCATCGGAAACCGCTAGATTTGTTTATAAAGTTTTGGGGGAGTGGAACAGAAGGGCACTTGCGGCGATAGTGTCAGAGAGAGTGAGTGTGAGAGAGAATAGAGGAGATATTAACAACGAGTAAACATAAATGTTCAAATGTGTGTGAAATCTTATGGGACTTAACTGCTACGGTCATCAGTCCCTAAGCTTACACTCTACTTAAACTAAATTATCCTAAGGACAAACATACACACCCATGCCCGAGGGAGGTCTCGAACCTCCGCCGGGACCAGCCTCATAGTCCAAGACTGTAGCGCCTAAGGCCTCTCGGCTAATCCCGCGCTGCGAGTAAACATAATATGAAATCCTTTGCTTATTGTGTGGAGGACGGAGGGTTTATTCATGGATGGAGAGGAAGAGAGAGACGTATTTTAAATAACAAAAACTACTGTGACAGAGTCCATCTACGCTGATTAGTTTTGTAAGTATGTAGACATGGTATAAATGAAATCAAAATAGATTACTTAACAAACTGTATATTCAAAAGAAACACACTTGATTTAAAAGGGCATTCAAAGGAAAGCTAACCCATATTGTATCTTTTCTGTTGCCACGCGATCTTCCACTAGCTCCCAGTGAGGAAAAATGACGAAAAAGAAGACATAATAAAACATTTTAAGGACTCTAATATTTTATCCAGAATCCTTCATTATTTTTTACTTCTATCACGCGTCTTGGCATAGAATGTATAAGCCGTCGGACGTAAAAGCCTGAAGAAGCAACTTCCTCCCAGGCTTCCAGGACGCAGTCCCAACGAGCGTCCACAGTAGTTGCTTGGTTTCGTGGCCAGCTCTCTGTTAATGTTCTGGCGACCTCACCCCACATGTTTTCTATGGAGTTCATATCAGCCACCCGTGGCGGCCAGTCCATGACGTTGACGCCAATAGTGGAGAGCCGCTGCTGAACAAATGCAGACTTGTGAATGGGAGAATGGTCCTCTTCCAATGTGACGTCTCCTATTGCGTACAGCATTCGCACTGACAGAAGCACCACATTTTCCAATATGTGGGAATACTGCACGCTCTCCAGAGTTCCTTCAATCCTGTGAGGAATTCCCGCCCCTCTCGCAGAAATCCAACCCCAGCAGGTAGCAGATAGCCGGCCACTTCTTCTCGTCGTGGTTACATATTCGCGTCGATGGCGAGTCCCTTGCGGCCTATAAACGATTCGTGGACCGTCGTTATTGGTGGAAAACACCTTCTCATCAGTGAAAATGACGTTGTCCCACGACGCTCTCAGATGGAGCTACGCAAATGCTAGCCGGCATAAAACGTTGTCTTCGCTGAGCTCTTGTTTCACGGAGGATCGTCGTGCATGCAGTTCAGCGTCCCTCAGCCTTCGGCGAATCGTGTCACTGGAGCCGGGAGCCGGCCGGAGTGGCCATGCGGTTCTAGGCTCTACAGTCTGGAGCCGAGCGACCGCTCCGGTCGCAGGTTCGAATCCTGCCTCGGGCATGGATGTGTGTGATGTCCTTACGTTAGTTAGGTTTAATTAGTTCTAAGTTCTAGGCGACTGATAACCTCAGAAGTTAAGTCCCATAGTGCTCAGAGCCATTTGAACCATTTTTTGACTCTACCTCGAATAGACCTCTCCCAGTGAGCCATTATGGCAGACAACCTGATGTGTATTTCTGCTTGCCGCTCTTATACTGATTCCAGGAGAGGGGGTAAACATATTTACGTCAAACGGAGCGGCAGAGTGAGACGCAGGCGGCGCAGCCGTGCTGGCCCGTCCCGGGCTGTTGGCCCAACAACGCCACCGCCAGCTCGCTCACTTCCGTCTCGCCTCGGCCAGCCTGGCTGGCCCGTAGCTCGCGAGCCGCGGCTTGTACAGACCCGGACCGCAAGGCCACGATCACCCCTTGAAGGATCAAAAGTTACACCTAACCTACCCAAGTCTGTAGTATAAACTAACGCAGCTACAGCTGTTATGCTATAACATGTGCAGGCACACCTACAGTTGATGATTCATTAAAATATTTGACGAACAAGACTATCGCCGGCCGAAGTGGCCGTGCGGTTAAAGGCGCTGCAGTCTGGAACCGCAGGACCGCTACGGTCGCAGGTTCGAATCCTGCCTCGGTCATGGATGTTTGTGATGTCCTTAGGTTAGTTCGGTTTAACTAGTTCTAAGTTCTAGGGGACTAATGACCTCAGCAGTTGAGTCCCATAGTGCTCAGAGCCATTTGAACAAGACTATCAAAAACACACTCATTTTAAACGTAGCTACCACAAAATATTTCACCTAGCTAGCAATAGCATGACGCAGGAAATTATACTTTCTAGTAAGCGCTGTGCATTAGATGTAGCCTTAAAAAAACCTGTATTCAACCACGACAACTAAGCGGAATGTAAAAGTAAACAGGTTTGGCGGCAGCTTCTCCAAATAATAGTATATACTTAGTATGTAATACACGTTTTGTGCACTTATAACATGTACTCAGTGTCTCTGAAACAATACGTGCTGCACGACGGAAATTACTTTCTGCTGAGGCACATCATTTACATCTCAATGATACACGACTACTAGAGAACACTGCTCTTTACGGCAGTCAATCCACTTGCAAATTAACACCATGATATCGCAGATATTAGGCGACACGTTACTAGGGATGAGGAAGGCCTTGCCGTTTGCGACTAAACATGCTACTCCTAGCTACTACTGAATATGAAGTTGATTAATAACGTGTCTCCATAACCATGTGTGCGGCGTTCGACTCTCAGTCAGCATAGACGTTTTCGTCACCTTAGTTCTAGCTAAACGTGTGCACATCTCGCTGATGGTGGACCAACATTGGACGTTTCTCGTCTGTTCCTGGTTAGACAACGACGGTGGTAGGCGCCGGGTTCGAATCCCGGTCAGGCAATACAACTTCAGTCGTCATTTAAGGTTCCAACCCCACTACTGGTGACAAACTGTGATATCTACTTTCTGATTTTACGTACTTATTCAACAATCCGATTAGGTGCTGGGTTCGCATCATTGTCCCCAGCATTACATGATGCCATTTCAATTTTAAACATGTGCATCCTTTGTTCCTTAACAATGCAACACTATACAACGTCTTTCGAGGTTAATTACTAAGAAAGTAATTGTCATGTTAGGGTTCCTGCTTTCGTACAAACATTATCGTCATTTACGTTCAAGTTGAGAATTGATAATTGATACTGGTGCAAACGCCGGCCGCTGGTGGCCGAGCGGTTCTGGCGCTACAGTCTGGAACCGCGCGACCGCTACGGTCACAGGTTCGAATCCTGCCTCGGGCATTGATGTGTGTGTTGTCCTCAGGTTAGTTAGGTTTAAGTAGTTCTAAGTTCTAGGTGACTTATGACCTCAGCAGTTGAGTCCCATAGTGCTCAGAGCCATTTGAACATTTTGAACTGGTGCAAATGTCAATATTTGACGTCTCTTTCTGCCTAGTGATCGAGTCTCGAAAAGGCACAAAGCTTTGCTTGGTTAACAATAGCTTTACGTTCTAGGTTTGCATCCGGATCCAGAACGAAGACGTTGGTCATGTCATCTAAAGTACAACTTTGTGTACAAGTAACTGTTGATGAGTAATGTGAACAATGATATTACTTGTGATTCGCTGTTAATGTTGGGATTTCCGTAGGGAGCTTGCCGCCATTAATCACGTTTTCTTTTAACTGCTTAGTATTACATAAAGTTGATGCGAAACCACTCCCCGTTGAACGTTGAACGACGTTCAGCATGTGTTGGGTAAATCTTTTAGACAGCAAAGAACTTGTCTCCAATTGCCATACAACTTTATAAATCCACAAACTGTCTCAAATATTTAATTGTGCCTAAGGATTACTGAACGATTTATGTGACAAAACTAGTTGTCCCATAACATTTTAAATGTCACTTATTGTAATTAAGTTTAGTTTACAAACGTCGAGGACTGTCTGATCTCTTCTGTACTATCGTGGTGTTACTTTACATCTGGATGGACTGTCATAAAGACCGGTGTTCTCTAGTAGTCTCTAGCGGTACCCATTGAGTATCTTACAACGACTGTACTTTGGAGGGTTGCGACGATGTGCAACCCAGATATGCAATGTTGGTTGCATACATTCAGGTGCAGCCTACACGTTGGAATTCAGGCGTGACCCACTTTTTTGCTGTCGAGTGTACATTATCATCGTCAGAAGAAAATATCGTGAGTGAGTGGAAGAAGATTGTTTCTGAAGTACGGCTGTTTGGTAATGGCCAAATGCCCATAAAGAAATAAATAATAGGTTCCAAACACGATGCACAGTACATATCGTAGACATCTGCGCCTTTGAAAATATTCTCTGTGCAAGGTGGAACAAAGACGCCTGGCCGCGCTTTGTGGCCGCGCGGTTTGAGGAGCCGCGTCACGGATTGTGTGGCCCCTCCCGACGGAGATTGAAGTCCTCCCTCGGGCATGGGTTTGTGTGTTGTTCGTAGCATCAGTTAGCTTAAGTTAGTTTAAACAGTGTGTACGTCTAGGAATCGATGACCTCAGCAGTTTGATCTCTTAGGAATTCACACGCATTTGAACATTTGAAAGACGCTTGGTGGTAAGAAAACAAACTAAATGCACTTAGTCGGTAACGAGCCACCAGAGACCACGATCTCCTTCTACCAAAACTCTCAGAGACAATCCATGAACAATTCCCGTCACTTTTTCGTAGGTGTTCGGCTCCGCCCTGTAGAAAACCATATGGGTCAGCGTAACCTTAGGTGTTGAAAGTGGCGACTGTTCGACAGTGCAGAAATTAGGTGTTGAAGAGCATCCAGAGTGATTAATCTCATTTGCTATGCTCATGTCGATGAGTAGGCCACCCTAATGCAGTTTGAGAATGGAGGAACGTTTCGTTAGTGACTTTTGAACTAACTGGAACTATGTAACGTTTGCCGGAAGTTCTTTTTTTTTTTTTTTTTTTTTTTTGTTTTTGCGTCGGCAAATATCGAATGTTAAGACCAAAATGACTGATTCAGGATGACGGTGAATCTATTTCAGGCTCTGAGTTATACGTCGAGGGTTCAGCAAGTAATACGACACTTTTTGTCTCGGCAAGCTTTGGTTGAAAAAATGCGTATTTTGTTGAAGGACATCGTGGAATATTCCCGCTTAAACCCCTTCACTTTGATGGAGTTCCGATAGGTGGCGGTGCTACACGTAGCTCTCAAATTGGCGTCTGTAACGGAGATGGGTGCCAAGAAGAGAACTGTCATTGTTTCTTTTGGCGCAAAACCAGAGCATTGCAGATATTCATAAGCGCTTGCACAACGTCTACGGAGGCCTGGCAGTGAACAAATGCATGTTGAGTCTCTGGGCAAGGCGTCTGTCATCATCGCAACAAGATCGAGCACGCCGGCCGTGGTGGCCGAGCGGTTCTAGGCGCTTCAGTCCGGAACCGCGCGACTGCTACGGTTGCAGGTCGAATCCTGCCTCGGGCACGGATGTGTGTGATGTCCTTAGGTTAGTTAGGTTTAAGTAGTTCTAAGTTCTAGGGGACTGATGACCTCAGATGTTAAATCCCATAGTGCTCAGAGACCATTTGAACCAAGGTTCAGCAAAACCTGCCCCATCTCTCGCGTGCCGACCTGCCGCACACGTCTGTGAGTAGTGCAATGTTGGAACGTGCAGACATTCTCATTGTAGTTGATCGACAGATCACAGTCAAACACCTCACCGTTGAACTGGACGTCTCTTTTGGTAGCACTGACACACTCGTCCACCAGTGGGGTTACGCAAAAATACGTGTCCGCTGAGTTCCTCACCGCATAACAGAAGACCATAAAGAGCAACGAAGGACCATCTGTGCCGAATTGCTTGCACCCTCTGAGGCTGATAGTGACAATTCCTTGTGAAACATCGTCACAGGCGCTGAAACATGGTTTCATCAGTTTGAACTGGAAACGAAAACGGCAATCGACGCAATGGCGCCACACTACCTCTTTCCAGAATAAAATGTTCGAAGCCACACCCTAAGCCGGGAAAGACGTAGAGACGGTCTTCTGGGATACTGGAGGGGCTATTCTGCTTGATGTTCTTCCTCATGCTGCAACGACCAACTCTGAAGTGTATTGTGCCACCATCAGAAAACTGAACAAATATCTTCAGCATGTTCATTGCCACAAAATTGTAAACAAACTGCTCCTTCTCCATGACAACGCAGAGCCTCGCACAAGTCAGCGTACCTAAGAGTGGCTCAGAAAACTTCATTAGACTGTTCTTCTCCATCCACTATACAGCCCGGAACTCGCATATGACGATTTCCATCTGTTTGGTCCAATGAAGGATGCACTCTGCGGAATGCAGGATGATGGGGAGGTTACTGACGCAGCAAGACCTTCGCTCCGACATCGACCAGTAAAATGGCACCATACGGCAGACGGGCCCTCTCAGTAAGATAGCGAAAGACCGTCACATTGAACGGAAATTTTGTTGAAAAATAGAGTTTTGTAGCCAAAAAGAGTCGGAAATAACATGGTGTATCGGAATCCTGAATGAAACTAATCTGCTTTCAGACAAAAATGTGTTGCATTACTTCTTGAACGCCCCTAATAATTTAGCACTTTAAGAATTTTACCTATATCAAAAGTTTTAGTCAGCAGGCAGAATGAGAGAGGGGGAGGAGTGGGGGAGCGATACATCAGTGAATGACGATTACGCCAGTACCCAATACACTACTCAAACAAGAAAGACCGCCGTTTGTCATCCATGTTGAAGACAAACCTTCGCTGAGTTTGAAGTGGAGGCTGTGTTGCTACGTATTGCAGGTATGAAGTCTAAAATCTATATTCATACTTGGTTGATTTCCGTGCTGCATGTGGGATGCCTCACACTAATAACTTTATTAGAGTGAAATATAGATATAATTACAGCATTATATGACTTTACACTTGAAGATAGCCAAAACTTAAGGTAGCACTATTTTTATGAACTGTGTACAATTGTGCTTGGCTATGATGATCACCTTTACAGCTTTTCTGCCACGTGTGTAGAACATGTCTGCATTATTTGGGAACATGGCAAACAAAGCACGATGAATTGTAGCTTAAGTTAAAGGTCTCCTCAGTGAGCGACGTCGTAAAGTCCTGCAATTTCTTGACGCGGACACTGTTTCTCTCGGCTTTGGGAAACCTAGGAAAATCTAAATCTAAGTACCCAGACGGGGACTGAAACCACTGTCCTTTCGTATAGGAGTCCATTGTGCTAACCGCTTTGCCATACTATTTTTCCACCTTTCTGTGCACGTGCGTTAAACTATTATTTTCTCTACAACTTCTATCAGGTTATACTATAATTATTTACTTGCCAAGTGAAGAACGGGAAACTGGCAAATAACCATATTATTCAATACTTTTCAGCCAGTTTGACAGCTATATGCCGTGCACTGTCACTAGTATATAACTTGTACCTCTCAGTATACATAATTTTAAATACATCAATGCTGGCAAATAGTTCCTTCTTGTACTTATTGTGGGAAATATTCATGACTTTGGTATTTCTTACATGATACGAAAACACGAAATTTAAACGTATGTCTACAATCTGGAATACGTGTTCCAGCTGATATAATCAGTGTTAATGGCTGTGAGAACTACTTTTGACCCACACAGTTTATAATACTCTTCAGTGATTGATGCATTTTCATTTCACTGCGTATATCTCATTGTTTCCACTTGTTCAAGTAGGAGTATCATTAGCGCTGAGAAATTGGGCATGTCCGACTCGCAGCCAGCAAACCGCGGACGTGGCCTGCTATTAGTCGCGATCGATTAACTGGCCACACAGGTAAACGGCTGCTAAGTCCCCAAGCTCGCTCTAATGGTTCGCATCGCGCTAGTTCACTGGAGAACTGGAGAGACCGGAGTTCACAGCTCTTCTCAGATTCCCCACTATGTGTAACGTTATCGAAATAACGCTAGTCTACATCCGATGACGGTGGTGTGATACGAATTTCAGTTTAATTTAAGCAGAGCATCGCAACGGAGACTTCATTAATTCAACTAACGCAGGTTAATTGAGGCTAAAAGGTACAAGTTTCCCATTTCAGTACGAATATATTCACTTAACTTTACCTGCAACGACTTTGGTTATTTGTGTTGAGCTTAAGGAGACGTTAATAATTTTTTCCTTCCAAAGAGACTCTAGGTGATAAACAGCAGAGGATACAGCTAAAAAACTTCTCTAAAATGCTTAACTTGAATGTATGGCAATAATGGCTTGATTATATATACTGGAACTTCCAAATTTTGTGAGGTAGCTGGCAAACGCCAGTCTATCCATATAACTGCAAAACCAACCAATCCTTTTATTTGAAAACTTCAGCTTGAGTGTTAGGCTGACAAACGCTTTAGTACAGATATGGAACCCGCGAGGACTGTTTAGAAAGTAAGGTCCGATCGGTCGCGAAATGAAAACCTCAATGAAAACAACAAATCTTTTATTCGCGACAGTTAGCCACACCTTCCAGCCACCTCTCTAAATAGTCGCTGCTCAAACTTAGGCATTTGTCGTGGCGTTGTACAAATTTTCCGGTTCCCACGCCTGTGCTTTCCGCCAATTCTCTACGCTGGTCTGCATTTCGTTGTTTGTGGCAAAATGTTGTCTTCTTAGCCAGTGGTTCAGAGCTGAACAACGGAGGAACACAAGTAAGGGCTGTACTGTGGGTGATCAAACACTTCCCATCGAAAACGTTGCAGGGGCGTCTTCGTAGCCTCCGCAGAATGCGGCTGTTTGATGAATGGTTTGTGGGGTGCTCAACTGCGCGGTTGTCATCTCCTGTACAAATTCTCAATCTTTACGCAGTCCAATCTCGCCACTCTAATGAATGATGACCAAATGATGAGCACAGCATAAACATGCAGTCCCCGGGAGGAGAAAATCCCCAACCCGGCCGGGTATCGCACCCGGGACTCCGTGATACAGAGGCAGCAACGCTAGCCATTAGACCACGATCTGTGGACAGAACGAAGCTGTTTTTGTCTTGAAGAAAGAAACGCATGAAATACGTGTTATGTGGGCTGCATAGCTCCTGGCGAAATCTCTCACCAGATCGACATACATGGCCGGAGACACTGTTGTTTTAGGTATTTTTATGTGATCACTTTGAACTCTGAACTGAAAAGAGCGACTTGAAGCAATCGACAGGCACACTAGAGACACTGCCCGACACATGTGGGAGAATTTCAATCAGATTTTCTCAGTGGTTTCCATTTCGCCCCTAATGGGGCTTACTTTCCGAATACGCATCGTATATGTGGCGCGCAGTGCGTGTTGTAGTACTAATGCGCAAATCTGTTGCAGTAGCCGTCGATAATTATCCGCCGCTGTACATCGTATGTTCCGTGGAACACCACTACCAAACACTTGAATGTGGGGACGTTGGTAATGCCACTGCTGTACCTGTTGGCAGCCTTCAGCCCACTTCCCTACATCGGGTCTTTTCGTAGGTCAGTGACACTACCCGCCACCATTTCATACTGCTGAAACCATCCCTGCACTGCCTGGATTCGGTACGTAGCTGGACGCCTTCAAGGCGCCATCGGTGGCCATGTATTACAGGTTAAAGGGCGACCGCAAAAAAGATAGCTGAAAGGGTGCAACCTTGCAGCACTGATCGGTGGATCGTTATAGGTTCTGAGCTAAACCGTTCACAAAGAGTCTCGAGTGCGCACCATTGATCAACCTCAAAATCGTCTCCACAGACGTAAGGTGGATTTCTATCCGTTCCGTGACCGCGCGTATGAACACATGGTCCACTCGGTCGACAGGGTGATCGAAATCCATTCCCACCAAGTCTCTACGTAATCTAAATGCAGATATCAGTGCTATGACATGCCTGTGTGTATGTTGCTCTTGCCAGCTAGACATGTTTGATCTAAATGTATTTTGTCCTTTACCGCCGCTTGATAGAGTCTACGAAGGATACGTACAAAGATTTTGTAGTATCCGTTCAATAATGTCAATGACCGGTAGTCTTGTAGTCTACGACCACAATTTGGTTTTGGAATAGGCATCGTGATACCATCCGTGAACTCGACAGGGAACGCTAAAGTAGTCGTTAAGAATTCGTTGTACGTCAGTATCTACGTCGGCCCCATCAGAGGAGAAAAGGTGCAGCAAAACTGAAGAGGAAGTCCATCCTGTCCACGATATTAGTTTAACGCACCGCACTTTACGGCAGCATCCCGATCATCAACGGTAATGTCAGCAGTAGCCATCCACTTCAGTGGGATGCTCGATCGCTAGCATTTCTCGAAGCACGTCTGTGAGCCTTGCTGTATCCAGCTGGCCTTCCGGATAGGGGCAAGGGCTGAAGTATGGGTGCTGGTCCTCGACCGCAGAACGTAGTTATAGTCGCCGTCTGCAATGTAATTCTCCTGACGTCCTCGAACGAGTGGTGATACTCCTTTGTGTAATAATCTGTGAGTTCATGTCTCTTCGACGAGCCACACGCCGCGTAAACATTCACCAAGCGGACGTCCCCTACTGTCAGGGCAACACCACAAGTCGGTGGTAAGTATTCCACATCTTCTGCCACTATTCCTTTCAGTAACAGTATGACTGTGCCACCACTGACGTCTTAATCCGTTAAATGATAAGACGTCATAATCATAAAACTCTATTGCGGTATCGTTTCATACCTCCTGCATAAAAATTACGTCCACTCCCACTGCCCGCTGCATATCTTTCAACATCTGGATTTTTACTGGGGTGCGAGTACCACTGATGTTAACTGTACCAATAAGGTAGACGTGTGACATCGTGTCGGCTGTGTACTGCAAGATCGTCACGCACCAACGAATGGGCTGGCCACGGAGCATTCTTTGTGAACTGGGATGACACGATACTACATCACTGGCTGCTGTGGACAAGCTTCCCTCCCGAGTAGTTATCGGTGGTAGCCAGAGGCTGAACGGCGAGCTCTTGCATCTCGTCAGTTTTGTTCATTTCTTGTGCCTAGTCTCCTAATGAACTGATGAATACTCTTGCTGCCGTCCGCTGGTGGCCGAGCGGTTCTAGGCGCTTCAGTCCGGAACCGCGCGACTGATACGGTCGCAGGTTCGAATCCTGCCTCGGGCATGGATGTGTGTGATGTCCTTAGGTTAGTTAGGTTTAAGTAGTTCTAAGTTCTAGGGGACTGATGACCTCAGATGTTAATTCCCATAGTGCTCAGAGCCATTTGAACCATTTTTTTGAATACTCTTGCTGATGACGGGCGTTCGTCTCTGCTACTGACAACTGGGACGTCATCCTGTTGCATAATTTTACCCATCGCGTCGCCTTGATGTGGCTTATCGACGGTCTGTAGTACAACGCTGTGGGTGTGACGTCGTCCATGGCCGTCGGTGGAAATGAATCATGATCATTCCCACTATCATCTTCGTCGCCTTGATTCTGTTGCTCGTCTTCCGTGGACAGCCGTCGCCTCTTCGGTGACCGCTGGTTTCGTAGTCGTGCCTCCACGTCTGCTGAGGGATGCTGCTCAGTTCGGTCTTCTTGTGGATCCATTTCCATATCTGAAGATGGGTTCGACGTGAGCGTGGAAGGATCCTGTTGTGGGGCATCCGACTGATGGTGTAAGGTCATTTGCACTGTCAGTGACGACGTGGAATTGGGGGCGATATTCGTAAAGTCTATGGGCAATAGCCTGCCATGTTGGCGCCCACGTCGTTCCGTAGCGCTTCTTCGTACGTAATGGGCGGCGATGTCATCTGCTGTGGCGGGTGCTGGGTATCCCGAGGCAGCTGTACTGGACGTAGCTGAAGACTGTCAATTCCGGGCATGGCCTTTCCGCCCACAGCCATTGCAGGTTTTCGGTCGACCTTCGTATGTGACGGTGGCTAATCATTCACCTATTGACACGTTAAATGGTATGTGCTTCTGGAGTTCAGTTCTCATTAGGCGTCCTCCGTTGAGTACGGGATACGTCTTGAAGCTGGTCCATATCCCTGCAGCATGATTAGACTGTGCCGTTTGGACGAAATGCCGTTATAACCATATCCGCATGAAGATCGACGAAAGTTCAAATACATGAACCGTTCTAACGCCGAGACCGGCATGGTAATCAGAAACTACACCCGTCGGCGCGGCAAAAACTTTTACCGTCAGTGGATCGGAGTATGATGTGGTCGCACGCTGCCTCTTGTATGACGTACATGACGCTGTCCGCTATGGACAGTTGGATTCAGCCCCCGGGGCTGTAGCTTCACCACATCGCGCATTAAACGTCCGTTTCGTGTGCTTTTGGTCTTGTATATTGAACGTCGAACGGGAACTTAGTGGTCGCATGCTGGTAAGAGAGTCGTCTTGATATGTAGCAATCAATGCACTGCTATGCGAAGCCTCACGTATGTAGATAAAGCTCGCACTAAAGCAGCGCGGCCGGAACGCTGGGCTCGTTCGAGCCGTTACAACTCCGAAGGCGAACTGCGCTACAAAGTTACGTTAACGAATGCGCCACCTATACACAGCGTTTGCCGCAATTGCGCGAACTATCTCGGCCCGTCTCTCGTCTGACCCGTATATTAACCTAGTGCCACCTATCTGCAGTTCCCGTCCATGTCCCCTATGCTCGCTACATTGAGATTCCAGGAGGAGGTCGGACGTAATTTTGCATCCGCACTGGAGGTGGTGGATTCATTGCCCAGCGAAGCCAATCAGCTGTATGAACGCGTGTTGTTTGTTCTTTCAAATGGCTCTGAGCACTATGAGACTTCTTCTGAGGTCATCAGTCCCCTAGAACTTAGAACTACTTAAACCTAACTAATATAAGGACATCACACACAGCCATGCCCGAGGCAGGATTCGAACGTGTTACCGTAGCGGTCGCGCGGTTCCAGATTGTAGCGCCTAGAACCACTCGGCCACCCCGGCCGGCCATTGTTTGTTCTATCTGATTACGCATAAAGTCAAGATGCAACTGACATCAGTAATTCCTTCGATTTCGCTTTCTTCCTCCTGCCACTAACTTCTATTTTAGTAATATGTATCACAGCTGTGGATTCCGCGTTGTGTCTGTTCTTCCAGATATGCCAGAAAGAATTCACACCACGCTTTTACATAACTGATTCGCCTCTATGGGCAATGAATCCAGCACCTTCATTGCGATGGACAATTATGTCCTACCTTCTGTGGGAATATCAATGAACTAACAATGGAACCTCCCTATCGCACCCCCCCCCCCCTTTCAGATTTAGTTATAAGATGGCACAGCGGATAGGCCTTGAAAAATTTAACACAGATCAATCGAGAAAACAGGAAGAAGTTGTGTGGAACTATGAAAAAATAAGCAAAATATACAAACTGAGTAGTCAATGCGCAACATAGGCAACATCAAGGGTACTGCGAGCTCAGGAGCGCCGTGGTCCCGTGGTTAGCGAGAGCAGCTGCGGAGCGAAAGGTCCTTGGTTCAAGTCTTCCCTCGACTGAAAAGTTTAGCTTTTTATTATCAGTTTATGTGACAAACTCGTATGTTTTCATCACTTTTTTGGGAGTGATTATCACATCCACAAGAAAACCCAAATCGGGCAAGGTAGAAGAATCTTTTTACCCATTCGCCAAGAGTACAAGTTAGGTGGGTCGCCAACATATTCCTGTCATGTGACGCACATGCCGTCACCAGTGTCGTATAGAATATATCAGACGTGTTTTCCTGTGGAGGAATCGGTTGACCTATGACCTTGCGAACTAATGTTTTCGGTTCCCATTGGAGAGGCACGTCCTTTCGTCAACTAATCGCACGGTTTTGCGGTGCGGTCGCAAAACACAGACACTAAACTTATTACAGTGAACAGAGACATCAATGAACGAACGGACAGATCATAACTTTGCGAAAATAAAGAAAATAAACTTTTCACTCGAGGGAAAACTTGAACCACCGACCTCTCGTTCCGCAGCTACTCACGCTAACCACGGGACCACGGCGCTCCTGAGCTCGCAGTACCCTTGATGTTGCCTATCTTGCTCATGGACTACTCAGTTTGTATATTTTGCTTATTTTTTCATAGTTCCACACAACTTCTTCCTGTTTTCTCGATTGATCTGTGTTCAGTTTTTCAAGGCCTATCCGCTGTGCCAACTTATAACTAAATCTGAGGGGGGTGCGATGGGGAGGTTCCCTTATAAGCACAGGGGACATGGACGAGGACTGTTGAGAGATGGCGCTGGGTGGGAATGTTCAAAATGGTTCAAATGGCTCTGAGCACTATGGGACAGTGATTTTTTGTCAGTTCAACGCTCTGTTTAGAATGGTATTTTCCCATTTCTTATAGTTCCCAGTTTTAAATTTTTCTCATGAATATTTTCTAAACATTGTTGAAAGGACAGAAAGTTTAAATTAATTATTTAAGAAATAGGTTTTACTGATTTTTCGGTGACTAATTTTTGTTTTAATTCGTGTGAAATTTGTTACTGGCCGCATATTGTAGCCTATTTAGAGTAGCGGTTATTTCTAAATTGCTTCACGTTGATTCGCAATAATTTTCATTGCTAGATCCACAATGGGAGCCACTCATTTACTGGAGATTGTACCAGTAATCTTACGATGAGAGATACTTTGTGCAATGATATGTTTTTAGCACCACTGAAGCCGAATTTATGTCATGAGGGATTTGCTGCACTGTCCAGTCCAAGACCCTAATTTATAATGATTGTATTTATCAGCCATAAATATTTATTCTTGAATGCAACATTTCAAATCTCCAACAGATAAAAGTGGGACGAATGTGATTCAGTCAAACAAAAAGTGTGGTGTCACCGCTAGACACCACACTTGCTAGATGGTAGCCTTTAAATCGGCCGCGGTCCGCTAGTATACGTCGGACCCGCGTGTCGTCACTATCAGAGATTGCAGACCGAGCGCCGCCACACGGCAGGTCTAGAGACACTTCCTAGCACTCGCTCCAGTTGTACAACCGACTTTGCTAGCGATGGTTCACTGACAAAATACGCTCTCATTTGCCGAGACGATAGTTAGCATGGCCTTCAGCTACGTCATTTACTACGACCTAGCAAGGCGCCATGTTCAATTACTATTGATATTGTAAATAATGTACAGACAAGAGCTACGTTCAACATTAATGGATTAATGTTAAGTATTCCACCAGTTACCTCCTTTTTTCTGAAGTCTAAATTCCTTGTCCTGTTCCAGACCTCACGCCAGCCTGCGTGAGCTTAAACGCGTTTCTTTCGGCTTCCTCTAAAATTCGTGGGTTGGCTCTCCTGCCAATCCACAACAAAAAGCTTAATTAACATACCTTTTGTTGATAATTACGTTAGGGTAATGGGTAGTGGTCGGTTGTTGAGTCCCTTGGGCTGAGGTCCTGGCGTTACTAGGTATGAAAAATTGTTGGCGCTCTTGGGTTGACTATCAAAGTAGATCATTAGAGATAATGGTTTCAAATTTAGCAGCAGTGGGTAGTTTGACAGCCATGTGGATAAGGGTCAGATTTCATACTGAACGTTTTGGAATTCAGTGCTCAGTTGGACCTATGACTTTATTCGTCATATGCGTGTAAATGCCATTTCACACCGTGATTCAGAGTTCATGTGAACTGTAGGCATCCTTAGAAATGTCTGGGTGAGTATGTTGGAAGGTCGAATGTAAGCTTCAGCACTCTTAATATGTGGTGTTTTTCAGCGAGTTTCCCTACGAGTTGTTGTGACGTAGCCTTGGTGACCAAAATCTGGTAAGTTAGGTTCTTGATTAAACGCCAACCAAGTATTATGCTTCGGACTGCCGTGTGATGTCGACTCCTTCGTATGGGAGACAGTACATATTATGAGTCTCTGAACGCGCTAACTTGAGACAACTCCTTATACATTATTTCAGGTTGAGAAGCATAGCCAGTTCTGCGAGGAATACGCAGGAATTTTCTTTAGACTGCTAGAGGATACTGTTTCCCTCGCCTGAGTATGCGTCTGGCATGCTTGTCAGCAAAACATTTGTCACCTTACTCATGAACCTTAATTGATGCTTGGAGGATTAACATAAAAAGCTAGTGGTTTTGAGGCTACGATTCCAGTATTTGGACTCTATAAAGCATATTTAGTTTTCGTCGACTGAGATCATGTCCTATTTAGTATTCCAAATCACGTGCGAAATTTACTGTCAGATATCTCATGTGGTACAAAGTTAATTTCAGGTACAAGTTTTATTCTTGGCGTCGCAGCTTTAAGAAGTATTAGTAATATGTGAGATTAGATTGTCACTGCGACGTGTTGTTTGTGTAGACAAACACTACAAGTACCATCCCCCTCCACTCATAGTGGACGTGTAACGAAAAATTATTAATTATTAAGACATTCGGTTTATCCATTTCTTCATGCATGAAACTGCTTTGTACGCAAAAAATCCTATGCCACTGAATTGTGTCAGTAATACAAAAGCAGATTATATGAAAATCAATAAATATATCGTATGTGTAACCTTTAAATGAAAAATATGAATAGAAACACTACTTATTGTTACATAAAAGATTCTTGCGGGTCTGAGATCACTAGGTACAAAATTAGATCACTTACATCTCTTTGCGAAAACTAATAATACCGACTGTAGAACTTTTTGTAACAAACTAGTACTACTGAAAAGGAAACGAGACGCTAGAAATGGTTGAAGTACTCTTATAATAACTGCCTTGAATTTACATCCGAATAATCACTGTTATTTATGATGAAGTACTTACTATATAACACAGTACAAAGTTAGGAATAGGAAGCGTCCAATTACTTAACAGTAAGTAACATGTCATGTCGCTCTACATGATTGGTCAAAATAATGTGAAGGTGCTGGCATGAACATTTCATTCCAGAGTTTTCCTTATGACTCAGCAGCAATGCACAGAAATTTTCCGTAGTTTACTTGTAGTAATATAGCACTGCTGGAAGAGTTGTAGGCCACCTGTGAGGTTATAGCTTTAGTGATGGTTGAAATGGCTCTAAGCACTATGGGACTTAAGATCTCAGGTCATCAGTCCCCTAGACTTGGAACTACTTAAACCTAACTAACCTAAGGACATCACACACATCCATGCCCGAGGCAGGATTCGAACTTGCAACCGTAGCAGCAGCGCGATTCCTGACTGAAGCGCCTAGAACCGCTCGGCCACAACGGCCAGCTAGCTCTAGTGAGCCTACATAAATATTTTCCTTTGTTATTCGATATTATTCATTACAGTTACCAACGGCGTTCCCGCAGTGGTAACGCCTGTTACCGTCACATCACCGAAGTTAAGTGCTGTCGGGCTTGGTTACTACTTGCGTGGGCGACCGTCCGGTTCTGCCCAACACTGTTGCCAAACAGGGTGTACTGAGTCCTTATGAGGCAAGCTGAGGAAACAGTTGTCTGAGAAGTAGCGGTTCTGATCACGAAATCTGACAATGGCCGGGAGAGCTGTGTGCTGACCTCATGGCCCTCCATATCCGCATTCAGTGACGCCTATCGTCTGAGAAGTACACGGCGATCGGTCGGTTCCTTTGGGCCTTCTGAGGCCTCTGCGGAAGGAGTCCGTCATTCTTTAAATTTTGTAGTAAAGGTCAGTACATTAAAATATTATAGGTATTAGAACGCAATATATCAATGGATTTGCACGTGTCTTTGCCGTAAGAGAACTTGTTGCTGACCATCGAGGATGAACAATTGAGTGCTAGATCAGTAACCAGGAATACCGTGCTTGCATCCCATGCAGCGGGCTCGGGTTCGATTCCCGGCTGGGTTGGGGGATTTCTCAGCTCGTGGATTGGGTATTGTGTTGTCATCATCATTTCATCTTCACCAGCGGCACGGAAGTCTCCCAATGTGGCGTCGACTGGAAGAGGTCTTCCACACGGCGGCCGAAATTCCTCGGATGGAGCCTCCCGGCCAAAAATGCCATACGATCATTTCATTTTCTGTGCACACTGCTTCTTTGCGTGTATGACTAAGACAGTTTAAACGTGTGCAATGAACTCAAATCTGTGTTTCACTGGTGAAACAATGCGTCTACAGGATATTGTAATATTAGTAATTTTCGCCTCACAGACATTAATATACGCTCAATAGTAAACGCCTGATGGCCTAAAGTTATCGAACAATTGTAAAGTAAAAGAAATGAACCATCGCATAGCAGCGACAGAATCTATTATTCTTTATCTTTGCCGTTCTTGCGTGGTGCCTGTAAATCTCTATGTACATGTATCGATTAATGATATAAAAGAGAATTCTGTTGTTTCAAGACAAATGAGGAATTTGCCGCCTCACCTTTTACTGTTTGTATTCCATGAAAGGCGGACGCGGACTTGCTGCGTTCCGCAACGGTATTTTATATTTTATGTGAAAATATTGAGTGAATATGCTAATTGTTATTTTTCAAATCAGGAAACATGTAGTTTCTTGTAGTTGATTATGTATAGACAGCATCAAGAGGACATTTTGACTCTTATGTATAAAGTATTTAACCACAATTTTCATCTATTGTAATTTAATTATGAAAAGGTACGTAGCATTAAAAAAGACGTGTGTTAAAGATAAGTGTACTTATTTTAGTAAATTAACCTTGATGATTTCCATCTCCTTATTTACTTGAATGATAATTATTTTGTGTTAGTTCATCAGCAGAAATTACGATCACGCAGATGGGCCGAACGCAGCATGAGGCAGAATGAACATTATCGTTTTCCTATTATTTCTGGACCAACTCTTTTTTAATTGTGTTGCATTTCTTTTAAAGGCTATAAATCTTCTGGTACCTTAGTGTTGTTCCGGGTATGACTACGTCGCGACTATAAAAATGCATAGAAATGATAATGTTTCTTCCGAACGATCTCAAAAATATCAGTATGCTGATCATATTCAGGTATTTAATGCTCAACGTATATTATTATAATAGTGTAATCAATCCCTGAGTCTGTTGCCAAGTGGCCCACCAAAATATTCATTTTTTCCACATTTTCAAAAAAAAAAATTAAATAAAAATTCTTTTTCTTTTCGCTCCCCAGGAGCAACGCTACACTTAACAATGCGTCTGCAGGATATGCAGTTTATGTTTGTCGACGACTGTGCTTACACCTAAATCACCCTTGAACTGTGGAGTATCAATCATTGAACTGATAGTATTTCGTAGGTGTCAAGGAGTAGGACACTAAATGGAAATGAAGTCCCATGCTTCTTGACAGAGCGTAGGGGAACGATGCAGGAGACCCGCACCACCGTACTAGGCAACGTCCTAACGGAGGTGGTTTGCCGTTGCCTTCCTCCGACCGTAATGGGGATGAATTATGATAATGTAGACGACCCAGCAACACTCAGTCATCTCGGGGCAGGTGAAAATCCCTGACCCCGCCGAGACCCCGTGGTCGGGAAGCGAGAACGCTACCGCGAGATCACGAGCGTCGGACAGAACGCTATAGAGAGGAGTATACCCCGTAAATAAGTTAGCGCAGAGTATTTCAAATCGTGCGCACTCTGTAACTGCAGTTCCACGACATCAAGTTCATGACAACGGTTGTGACAGTGGAGGTGTCTTGTCGTTGCTTGTAACAGATGTATAAAGGAAACGGAGATACTATTTTCCAATCAGAGTCGTCAAATGGCAGCATTGTGCATCATAGTCGTAGCACCCCCTCAGAACTCTGCAGCGAGGAGAAATTCAGGACAAGCGAAAGTTTTGGAAAAAGTCTGCTACAAAAAATAGGAACAACGGCTCTCATTTGCGAAAAATAATGTAGAGGTTTTCTGTTTAAAATTAAATATTGTTCAGTCGTAATACTGTAATTTGTTGGTCTATGACAATATTGTCACAAGTCTGACATATTAATGTAGTGTTTGCTCCGCAACCTTCCTAATAAATTTTACTGCTACTTAGTAAAGTAAGTCACGGCTGCTGATACTCATTCACTATTACCAAATTCTATTACTAAGTTCCACAGATTCTGATGTAAACTTGTCATAACCGTACTTATTTATGGCTATCCAAGAACCATAGCTCACATAGTATTCGTACTCGATTGCTGGTGTACATGTGTCTAGACTGGTTTGTTTACAACAGCAGACAAGTTGCATGTGCTGAGACTGTCCGTGTATTTCCAGTAACTGGGTTCATATCTGCGTCAAGCATAGCTATTATTCAACTACACAGGTCCAACATATATTTCACAACTATATTTAATGCCAGAAAATGGTTGTTTATTTAATTTTCTTAATCCTTATTTTTTCATAATTGAATAAAGGTACAGGGGAGTGTAATTAGTATAGTTCAAAGGTACAGAGCAAACATAATTATTGCACTTTTCTTTATTTTGAGTTGCATGGTAAATGTATTGTCTTTCCACTTACCTAAATATCCGACACGTTGAATTAATAACTCCCAACTAACACACGTAAGCTCCCTTCTATACCAAGAAAGAGGTACACAACAAATCCCACGAGGGGCCGCCACCACATAAGCACAACCACTTGCCTGGCTCCTCGCAGTCCCATGCAGCAGCCTCCAGATGATGCTCATGAACACAGACCTCTTCCTGCTTCCGTACCACTTCCTCTAGCGCATCGTATACGTCTGCCAATAGTTTGGAGAGCCGCCACAAGAAGCGCTGTCAACCACAAACTATTAAAGCTCCAAACTATGTTCCTTCTCCCTTGTACTGGGAGACTTACGCCGAGAGACACCAAAACACGACGCGCTGTGGACACTCAGACACGCACGAACCAGCCGCTAGACAGTTCAGCTCAGCGCCTGAAGTCCGCCCAGTGTACACCACTGAAGACTAACTTCCGACTTACCAGCCGCTACTTACGGAGAACTAGGACCAGTAACAGAATGTCAACATTGTCTGCGTAATTACATTCAGACATAGAGATAATATCATAGACTTTCACAAGACAGGAAAGTTATTTACGAGTAGATTTTGTTGTATGAGGTTAAGGACATAAATCACATAATGCATCAGACTGTACCAAACTTAAGCACCATGTTGTAGCTTACACTAAATAAATGTTATTTGTCATTTATTATTGTATTGACATTCCTGTTATAGTGCCGCCCTATCGAACTAATGATAATTAACAAGTATATCATGGATTCTCTTCATAAACTTCAGCAGTTGTCTGCTACCGTGAATGTTTAAGTTGAATCAATACTGTAGTAGAATTCAGTTACTACAGTCACAAGTTCATTCAGTGTAACATGATGAGGTTATTTCATCACTTGAGTACACGGTCATTTAGAGCAGTTATTTTGAGGCCTACATTTCCTGTTGTGTTATATATACAACGTTGTGGTGCGGTGCTGATTAGTGACCCTTTAGGACCTTCAAGAGCTTCAACAACGGCACATGATTGGTCTACAGTAAATGAGTGGTAGCGTATTTATTAGGGTACCGAACCCACTGTACACAAGATTCGCTCCAGAAACGTCGTGCGCTACATATAAAGCGTTTTATTAGAGGCGAGTATGATGTTGACACTCCCAGGATTTGAAAAACGTACCATATTTACCGTGGTGTTGGACCTACTGTACACAAGATTAGCTTCAGGAAGGTCAACCGCCAAATATAACGCGCATTATTAAGTGCAGTGAGTGGAGTTAGCAGTTCCAGAAACTGGAAAACATATATAATTCTCGAACATACTGCAATATTCTTGCGACAGTAAAAATTTAAGCATGTGCCCATGTACCCATCCATCTCTTTCTAATACTGTCATCTCTTGAAGGCATAGCAGAAAGGTGGGAGAAGCTTCATAACTGAAGTTTAAATGTAGTCGTCACATGTCTCGGAACTGCTCTTACCAACAGTTTCCCTGAGTAGCATAAACTTCCAAATCTCTAGCTATTTCATACGATACCTTATATGAATGTCTCTGATGCATAGATCTTCGTCAGCTGAAGCATGTACCTAGAAACAATGCGAAACTAGTACGCATGATTTTTTACTAACAGGTTTTAGAATATTTGTTATTTTGACTCAGTACCACACCTATGAGTATCATTAAAAGGTATCGTCATATGGGCAATCAAGAGAAATTTATGACTGCATCCAGAATTTCTTCGCAGAGAGGACATAGCTTGCCATCTTGAATGCGGAGTCATCTGCAGATGTTGATGTAACCACTAGTGTGCTCATTCAACGAAATATCATCGATATGGGCTTTCGGAGCCGAAGGCCCACTCGTGTACCCTTGATGACTGCACGATACGAAGCCTTACGCCTCGCCTGGTCCCGTCAACATCGACATTGGACTGTTCATGACTGGAAACATGCTGCCTGGTCGGACGAGTCTCGTTTCAAATTGTATCGAGAGAATGTACGTGTATGAGAATGGAGACAACCTCATGAATCCTTGGAACCTGCATGTCAACAGGGGACTGCTCAAGCTGGTGGAGGCTCTGTACTGGCGTGGAGCGTGTGCAGTTGCTGTGATATGGAACCCCTGATACGTCTACACCCTGCAGCGTTAATGGTGTCAGTTCCCTCCAGCACTACTTCAGACATTAGTCGAGTCCATGCCACGTCGTATTGCGCCACTTCCACATATATATGCCTCGACGGGCTAAAATAACGATAATAAAATATTAGTCTCTTCCTGTGCGAGAATCAAGAAACATGAGAGCATAAGAGTTGTGTACAATGTGACATATGGCGGTTTGGTTCTCTCCTGTAGGCGTGCAACTGTAGCCGAAGTGGTAAAGACAACCATTTGCATTAAGCAAGAAATCCAGCCTTGAGTACTGGTCTGCCACAAACTTTCTTGTATCTCAAATAGCTGGCGTCAATTGCGAATCCATTTCTTAAGATTAGAATAAAAGCAAAGAAAGGAAAGCAAAAGGTGGAAGGAGTGTAGAGGGTCTGTACATGGAGATGAACTCTAAGTCAATATTACATAAATGGAAGAGATCATAGATGGATGGGAGATACTACACTGCGAGTAGAATTTGACGGAACACTGAAATACCTAAGTCGAAACAAGGACCCGGGAGTAAACGACATTCCGTCAGAGCTACTGGTTTGCTACGGAGAGCCATTCATGACATAATTCTTCCGTCTGTTGAGCAAGATGTATGAGACAGGCAAAATACTCTCAGACTTCAAGAAGCATGTTATTCTAATTCCTAAGACGGCAGGTTCTAACAGCTGTGAATGTTACCGAACTATCAGTTTAACAAGTCATTGTTGCAAAATACTAACACGTATTTACAGAAGAAGCCGACCTTTGGGAAGATCACTTTCGATTCTGTAGAAATGTGGAAACACGTGAGGCTATACTGACTCTTCGACTTATCTTAGAAGATAGCTTAAGGAAAAGCAAACCTACGTTTATAGCATTTGTAAACTCACAGAAAGCTTTTGATGGTGTTGAATGGGATAATCTCATTGAACTTCTGAAGGTCATAGGGGTAAAACACAGGGAGCGAAAGGCTATTTACAACTGGTACAGAAACCAGACCACAGTTATTACAGTAGAGGGGCATTAAAGGGTAGGAGTGGCTGAGAAAGGAGTGAGCAAGGTTGTAGCCTACCCCCTATCTTATTCAGTTTATACTTTAAGCAAGCAGTGAACGAAAGAAAAGAAAAATTTGGAGTAGGAATTAATGTTCTGGGAGAAGAAACAAAACCGTTGAGATTTGCCGACGACATTGTAATTTTGTCAGAGACAGCAAAGTACTTCGAGGAGCAGTTGAAAGGAATGGACAGTGTCTTGAATCGAGGATAAACAACGGTAATCAACAACATCAAAACAAGGATAGTGGAATGCAGTCTTATTAAATTGAGTGATGCTGAGGTAACTAGATTAGGAAACGAGACTCTGAAAAAGTAGACGAGTTTTGCAGTGTGGGCTGCAAAATAACGACGATGGCCGTAATAGAGAAGATGTGAAATGTAGACTGGCAATGGCAAGGAAAGCGTTTGTGAAGAGGGGATCACCAATATAGAAATCGTGTGACATGCGCCGGTTGGTGGGGGGGGGGGGGGGTGTTAAAATCGTAGAGGTAACCCAACGGGAAAGGAGGCAATCAGTTTTCACTAAATTTTGTACATAATTAACGACGTTTGCTAAACTACCACTACCGAATGGATGGTATCAGAGTAATAAACTGTCATGTGAACGTGCGCCACCAATAACGGAATTAAATTAAATGAAAATAAAATACCAGCCTTTGAGAATCTTATGTTGCTAGTGAAAAACACTTAAATATAACAGTAAATTTTACAGATTTCTCATCTTTGTCTTGTTCATATTTGTATTATACATCTTTCTGCTGTAGGTATTTAAATAAGAATTCGTAGACAGAATAAAGACAAGTTGTTTCCACGAGCTGATTTAATGTTAAATTTGAAAATTATTTTGTTACATCTCTGACATCTTGCATTATTCCGAAAATAATAAAAAACTGTAGTCGCTGAACATCGTAAATTTGCCGAGCCACTGACAGATTTAGTTACATATAATGAAGCTAACGTTTTTCCTGCTACTGTTTTGCTGCGTGCAGCTCTATTCTTCGAAAATTATGTAGTGTTACGATATGACTAATTTCTTACCTATGTAACACACACACACACACACACACACACACACACACACAATACACTAAACAGCAAACCCGGTGATAATTAAATAGATATATACTGTGACTTTATAAACATGTATAGCACCCCCTTTAAACTGTGTGACCAAATTTCCTTTTCTAGTGACATCACAAACATAACACCTTTTGTTTTCTAGAACTTCCCCATTTTTTAAAGTTGCAGCAAAGAATATTATCGTTACGTTTTCTGGAATATATTTTTAAAATTTCTTCTACCCTCTTTCAGTAGAATATTTTATCCTTCATGTGCTGACACCTTTCGAAAATGATTGTTAGAGGCTCTAACCATGAGACATAATCGTCTTCGACGCAATCTGTAATTTCTATTGTTCTGTGATTTTGTGCAAGATTTGTGGCGCGATGTGCTTTATTTATGGAAAAGGTAATTAGATTTATGCAATATACTGCAGTAATTTTTGTGGAATGGTAGTACTATGGGATCGTAATTGTTTTGGCACTTATATAAAATATACGTTTCATCCTGCAGGGTAGTTCTAACACTGCAGTTAACTGTGGTGTTTTGGTTTTGGTAATTTACAATGTGGGAAACTTTTTTTTTATTTCCCATACGATTATCAACATTTAATCAGCCAAGATGTGTGTATGTTGTAAAATTTAGTATGAATATCAGTTTAAATAACGTTGCCAACCCCTTTTCCATTTTTAAGGAAACTAAAAGGAAACTTTCATCATTATTTCTTCTTTTATTATTATTCCTTCTTGTCTGACGTGTAGTATAAAAGAGTAACTAGATTTTTCACAAACAGCAGAATATTTCCCAGTAGATATCTTGAGTTTCTTACAATTACAATGGACTCCTTCTGCAGTAATAGCTCACAAGTACATTATTTTAGTTTCTATCATAATGGGACCTGCTTGTCACAATATTTTTAGTTTGTTTACAGCTTCTACATGTATTTAAGTCCAATCTTTTTACACAGTGATCGGGCATGAAAATGTGAGATACTATTTTCAGGTTGTTTTTGCACATATAATTTCTTTTAGTTTTCTTAAAAACTTTTACATTGTGAAAAGGTCTAGTCTAACTAATTGTATTGGGAAAAAAAACGATATATCTGTATTGAATCAAGTTTCTGCCAGAGATTATGTACAAGAAATTAATTTTTTTTCGAATTATTCCCATTTTTCCTGTACATCTCTGTAATCTTTTCAGCCTGAGTTGACTAACAGTATCATGGAGCTATAACAATCTGAATGATCGTATTTTCATTCCAGTGAGAATTTCAAGGATAGCATTGTCCCCAGTCCCTTCAAGGTGACTGAGGTGATACACTAATTAAAACACAGAACTTGCGTTCTCGAGAAATTCTAGACTCGCCATCCATATTTATAAATTCTATATTACCTCATCATCATGTATGCTGAATTCGCGGATATCTTCTTTGAAAAGGTGATGATCAACTGCCTGTCCTTTCCACGCCCAGTTCGTGATTGCTCTATTCCTCTAATGACGTCATCGTCAATAGACGTTAAACTCAAATCCTCGTTCATTTTCGTAGATAAGTCACAGCTAAATCTCATATCACGTTGCAGGTTTATCGGCGAATATTTTCGTGAAACAGTTTCTCTAGAACCTCTTAGTAGTATCCAACTGTTATATCAAAAGTAGTAAAAGACCTCGGCATTACATTGAGTAAAAATCTGTATCACATTGATGCAAATTGTAGCAGCACGTAAAAAAGGTCTCTCTAGCTTACATGCAATCCCAAAATTTTGAAAAATACTTTCGCCTCACATTAAAAAAAAAGAGTCCAAGTTTTACTCCCAAATCTTCTCTACTCTGATGTGTACAAGACGGCATAAATACGGGAAACTGCTGAAGACTCAAGTTAGCTATGGATGATTCTGTAAGGTATCTATCTAATATTCGGTTGTTCAGTCACGTCACTCCTTTCAATCCTCAGTTAAGGTGGATGCGACTGAAAATGTGGCATCATATTAGCACGCTTTGCTTTCTTCAACGGTTTCTTAGTCAGTGTTGTTTTCAGTACGTCTTCTCGCATATCAAATACATATCACCATTCCTTAATTCCAATACCAAATTGAATACATCAGATAGCTTGGTTGTACCTTTCCACTACAATAAAGCTTCCTCCATCTCCTTGTTCATTACAGTCGTATAAATCTGAAACAAAGTATCCAATAACCTTCGCCTTCCAGGAACCACACTGCATTCTGGAAAGATTAGAGTGTCATCTGTTGTTATCAGTGTATATTCTCTCTCACCCTATCTCAGTTGTTTTCTTTCTGTCCAACGGTGAATCACTATTTGTGTCACACTATAAGCTATTTATGCTTTTCTCATCCCTGTCTAATCCCGTTTTCTTCCTTCCATTTACTCAAATAATCTTACTCTATTATTTTTCTAATTTACTCTCACTAGGTAACTCCTTCAGAACTGCTGCCGTACATTGCTCTCATTATTACTATCATTGTTTTTAGTATTATCATTATTATTATTACTATAATTACCATTATCATTATTATTATCATTATACAGAGAGTAAGGAAATGTCGAATAAATGGGTGTGGAAACGCATACTCTCTGAGATCTGTACACTTATCCATAGTGGCTTAACACAATAGCATCGCCGGCCGCGGTGGTCTCGCGGTTCTAGGCGCGCAGTCCGGAACCGTGCGACTGCTACGGTCGCAGGTTCGAATCCTGCCTCGGGCATGGATGTGTGTGATGTCCTTAGGTTAGTTAGGTTTAAGTAGTTCTAAGTTCTAGGGGACTGATAACCACAGCAGTTGAGTCCCATAGTGCTCAGAGCCATTTTTTGTACAATAGCATCTAGCATTGTATGAGGTGACAATAAACATCAAACATGACAATACAGACCGTTACATATGGGCCCGGAGATATATAGTAACTGCGATTTGTACACTTGACTATAGGGGAGTTTAACATGACGTCTATTCGTGTCAATCGATGTAGAGGTGCTCAAAGTGACGTCCGTTCATGGCAATTCATCCCTCTACCCTTCCGAGTAGGCAGTCACGAATTCTCTGAAATACTCTCGGTTTTTGTTGTCAGTACTGGTATGCATTGAGGACCTGAGCCTGTAGCGTCTGGACTTGGTTGACCTGGGTGCCCTTGAAGTGTCCTCATAACCAAAATTCTCGGGAACTGAAGTCCGTGGAATCTGGACGCCAAGGTGTGGAGCCTCTCTCACCAGTGCAGCTGTCCTGTAATGTCGTTGTCAGATGTACACGCTTGTGCAGCGCAATCGTGCATGAATCGCATCTGTAGTCGTCACTCACACGTTGCATCCTGTAACATGGTAGGCAATAAGTTAACAATAAATTGATGATATCGAGCCCCATTTAATCTTTACGGTAGGATATATGGCTCTAGTAATTTATCACCAAGAACGCCTGCCCATACGTTAATGGAGAAACGAAGTCGATGCCGTCTTTCTACAACTGCATATGGATTTTTTATCAGCTCACACATACTGTCTGTGAAACTTCACAACACCATCTCCTGTGCAACTCGCCTCGTCGGTAAATCAAATCTTCGACGAAAAAAATGTAGCTGCAGCGCGCTTCTGTAAGAGTTATTGACAGAACTGCAATCTGCTATGGTGGTCTTCTGGTCTTAGAGCCTGTAAGGGATGAAGGGGATGCTGATATGGCAACTATTCATTTAGTGCTGCCCAGACAAGAGGATGACTCACGACTTCTACTGCAGACACTCGCCGGACAGTAAATGTAGCACGTGGACTGTCTGACGCTGTCCGCTTTTCACCTTGTGGGTTTCAAGACAACCTGTGTGCTTAAGACACTGAAAACATTGGCCAAACAGCTCTGCGACGGTGAATGTGTAGAGGGCGCGGGATCTCAGGCTGCTTAAGTTTGCTAACCTGTAGCAGAAAATCGTATCCGCCAAATCACTTGTGGACCGCTACGCTTCCATTGCTAATATGTGGAAAAGAAAGGACAATCTGCTGAACCATTTGTGTATATGACAGTATAAATGTCACAGAAACAGTAAACATAACATTTAAGCCATTTCTGTAAGTAGATACGACACAAAGATATATACCCAGCACTGAAAGTAATTTACGGCACAATAACACACACTGACGAGACTGAAACTGATGTACCTACAATACAACGTAAACAATATAACTGTCTGTAGATTACCCAATGCTTAGACTGATAACGCGAGAGTACATCGATACAGAGACACAAGAACATTAGTAAACCATGTTGAAGGACCTCCGAGGCAACAACTGTGCCCATACGTTATTTGTTTCTTCGATGTTTATCTTGTCTGTCACGGAGGCAGACATGCTCAAAATCAAACGTCTTCAGCCACTATGGACAAGTGTACAGATCCCAGAAAGTATGCGTTTCTTGATCCATGATTCTTGAACATTTTTTTTTGTTTTGGTGATTACTACGACTTCTCAAAGTATTCGACTCTTTTTTTAACACCCTGTTTGTTGGTCATGTGCTATATACATTATAGGGTTTGATTTACTAAGGATGTATTACTATATGTAAGAGTAGACTGGATAACCCTAATCTTTCCAGGTGAAATTAATGCATAAATAAAAACAATGTTTACTAAAGATATATACAATGAAACAAATGTTTCTTCACAAGTTACAGCATTTTGTTACAGTAATAATACCAGAGTGTTTATACGCAGCCGAATATATGAATTAGACTAAGACACGAGAAACAGAAAACACATAAAAGAAAACGACAAAAATTATAAGAACAGTATTGAGGGTCATTCAAACACAATGGTGAATACAGGAACTGGGGCAATGAAGACCTGTAAAAGAAATTTCAACAATTAAAAGTAACGATGAAGAATTGTAGAATGATTTTTACGGCCATCTGTTTCGAATGAACGTAAATAAGATATGAAAGTGAATTTTTAAACGTGTTAACCGGAAAAAATTCGGAGATACAAGTGGTCCAGAGAAATCACAAGTTGTCACAATAAGGGGAAATTTTGAACAGATAGACGTTTCGAAAGAAGATGTTTGATTCCCACCTGCAGAAAAAAAATGAAAAACCAGAAAAAAAACTTCAGCAAAGTGGTAAGAACTTCGAAAACAATAGTCTGGCTGAATGGAAAGTTATTAGAAAAACCAGAAGGTAAATCTGAAGTAGTCATTTACATGGCCCGCATGAGACACAAATCGAGTAAAAAATAAAAAAAATGAAGTTACATTAAGCTACGGTTACTGTCCTAATTACGATCACCACTGCAAATTAACTCTGAACTGATGTGACTGTAACGAGGTTTAGTTAATCTCTAACTGACGTTCTGGTAATAGTCGCTCCTATCCGTAATAAGAATTAGAAAGAGCTGTATCTGCATTACATTCTCTCAGTGCCGCCTTTCCGATCTACCGCGTGTGTGATGGCTGAGCAGGTGACTGGGCAGACACAGAAGGCATCCCGTTGCGCACTGGGCGGTAACAGCAACAACCAGCCTATCAGGAAGCATGAACAATGAGAACTCGCTCGTAAGGGCACGGCGCTGGAACCTATCGAGCGACCTCAATTGGCAATTGGCCCAGCGGACCGTTGTCACGGACGTCGTATTGGCTCCAACAATTCAGCCTCCCCCCGCCTGTAGCCCGGTGCGCAGCGGACGCGGTGCGACCGAACACACACCTGAGGTCAAAGACAGCTCCCTCACTGCTCGACTGATTTGAGACTAAAGCGAGCTCGACAGTGCGCAAACACTGATAGCCGAGTGTCAGATAACTAGATTAGATGTGCCGGCGTGCAAGCGATCGACAAACAGTGTGACGTTGCCATTAGTGTGCAGCCACTGGCAGCGTCGATCACAGTGAAACGCGAATATTTATTTCCCACTTCGCTCCATGTTTATATACATTACAAATTATTTCTGATCTTATATGATAATTGCGGTAACATTCAACGAAATAGTGCATGAAAAGAACAGCAGATTTCTTAGCGCCATTTTTGAAGGTACACTATGAAAAACGTTAGTAAGCGCACCAGGGAAGAGTGGCGAACTTATTACACGTATATAACATACGAAGATTAAAATCAGAGTCTTGTGATGTAAGGTATGTACAACCTAACAGAACCATTTTGGAATGAAATATCAGATCAGCAAACAAAGATTGGAGGCTGGACATGGCACACCTCCACTGAAAGATATTTCTATCGTAAAAAAACAGAAATATTACCATTTTGAGGAAATAGACGTACGCCAGTGTATTTTAATCGGCAATCGTTTAATCAGTAAAACGAGCTGATCATCTGCACAGTAACATGATTTTAAGCAACGTATCGACCGATCAACATTATTCAATGAGATATGTAGCCTTCACATACAAGAGAAGTTAATAAAAACCATAGGGAAAACACTGTGTCCTGAAAAACATTGGGTTCTACACAAATCTTTTTACCGTGTAACAGGAATATCTAAAAATGTGTTGTCTGTCCATAACGAGGTACACGTGCTGTGCTGTGGAGGATCGGTATGGTTGAAAATGAACATACTTCGTACGCCGAGATCGCAGTGTAGACTCTTTTATAGACGGGTTTCAACACTCTTATGCTGCCGTCGTCTGATCTTCTGTAACTTACGATAAATTTACTATGTTACATTACACGAAGTCAAAGCGTAAAAGGCACTCCCCACTTGTACATGTCTTGATATAAAACCAGGCGACACAATCGCGCAACAGTAAAACGTACACAAATGATAAAAAGAACACAGTTAAAATCCTCTTATCGTCCATGCAAGGGTGTGGCGAACAGGATTCTCATAAGCAAGCCATACAGCACCATGATGCCGAAATTGTCATAAAATCAGTGACTGTAAAATTGTATCTCATCACTGCCCTGCTACATAACATGTAGCGTGGTACAGTGTTGCAAGCCAATGAGAATCATGTTCGCTACCAGCATGCATGGACGATACGAATATTTTAAGTGTGTGCTTTTTATCATTTGTGTGCATTTTACCAACCGCGTGTATTTTATGAACTCGAATTTTATCAAGACGTGTATACGTGGAGAGTGCCTTTACGCTTTGACTTCATGTAGTGTAATATAGCAATTGTAAAGCAAGTTCCAGAAGATCAGATGATGGTAGCAGAAGACTGTTGAAACCGGTAATTTTGGAGCAATAAAATTGTCAACAATGCGATCACGGTGTATGAAGTATGTTATTTTTTCCATAGTAAATTGCAGTGACGGAAGCATGTGATGAGAATCGGTTTCGTGTTCCATATTGAGTTGTCACAAAAGAAAAAATGTATCCAACACACTTAGGGTGAGACATACGTAAAGCTCTCTGCACTCCATCATGCTGGGGCACTATAATGATGACGAACACGTGTGATGTATTAAGTTAATGGTATTGGCGTAGCGCGGCAGGACTTCTGATGTAACGCAAGAGGCAGATGCATGAGACTTCGCGGAGTTGACGCGGCTCTTACAAGGGAACCTCCCCATCGCACCTCCCTCAGATTTAGTTATAAGTTGGCACAGTGTATAGGCCTTGAAAAACTGAACACTGATCGATAGAGAAAACAGGAAGAAGTTGTGTGGAACTATGAAAAAATAAGCAAAATATACAAACTGAGTAGTCAATGCGCAACATAGGCAACATCAAGGGTACTGCGAGCTCAGGAGCGCCGTGGTCCCGTGGTTAGCGAGAGCAGCTGCGGAGCGAAAGGTCCTTGGTTCAAGTCTTCCCTCGACTGAAAAGTTTAGCTTTTTACTATCAGTTTATGTGACAAACTCTTATGTTTTCATCACTTTTTTGGGAGTGATTATCAAATCCACAAGAAAACCTAAATCGGGCAAGGTAGAAGAATCTTTTTACCCATTCGCCAAGTGTACTAGTTAGGTGGGTCGACAACATATTCCTGTCATGTGAAGCACATGCTGTCACCAGTGCCGTATAGAATATATCAGACGTGTTTTCCTGTGGAGGAATCGGTTGACCTATGACCTTGCGATCAAATGTTTTCGGTTCCCATTGGAGAGGCACGTCCTTTCGTCAACTAATCGCACGGTTTTGCGGTGCGGTCGCAAAATACAGACACTAAACTTATTACAGTCAACAGAGACGTCAATAAACGAACGGACAGATCATAACTTTGCGAAAATAAAGAAAGTAAAATTTTCAGTCGAGGGAAGATTTGAACCAAAGACATCTCGTTCCGCCGCTCCTCACGCTAACCACGGGACCACGGCGCTCCTGAGCTCACACTCTCCTTAATATTGCCTATCTTAAGCATGAACTACTCAGTATGTATATTTTGTTTATTTTTTCATAGTTCCACAGAACTTCTTCCTGTTTTCTCGATTGATCTGTGTTCAGTTATTCAAGGCCTATCCACTGTGCCAACTTATAACTAAAGCTGAAGGGGGTGCGATGGGGATGCTCCCGTGTTAGAATTCTGCCGGTGGCCATTAACTTTATTGCAGTTGTTCTCATTATTAGTCGCAAGAAACTATCTTCATTTGCAGGTGTACTAACACCCACGCTTATCACGTTTCTAACAGTTCTGGTCCTTCATATCATGCAACCCTTGTTGGTCATGTGGAACACTGTTGTGGACCTTTACAGTTCACTGTTAAGTATATTGGAGGTTCTCAGCCTTTGTTAAACATGAATTATGTCTGCCACAAACATGGCTCAACGCATTTGTATAGTTATAACTGTTTTTTTTTTTTTCATGTTACGGACGTGGTCTTCAGTCTGAACACTGGTCTGACGCAACTATTCAAGCTTACCTATCCCCGCAAGTCTCATCATCTCCAGATGACTACCTCAACATCCATCCATATCACCATATTTTCTGTATTCTAGTCTTCGTCATCCTCTTCTCTCCGTTGACAAAGTGACGTTTTATTGCTGCCTAATGATGTCTCCCGCCAACACATCTCTTCCTTTTGTCAAGTTGGGCAATGAATTTCTTCTTTTCCCCAACTCGAGACGCTACCTCCTCTGTAGTTATTCTATCTACCATTCTAAGCTTCAACATTTTTTTGCACAACCATATTTGAAAATCTTCTATTCTCTTCTTGTCTGAACTACCTATCGTCCACGTTTCGCTTACGCACAAAGCTACATTTCAGAAAAATAGCTTCCAAAAGGTATCCTAAAACGTAACTCTGAAGTTAAGAAATTATTCTTTTTCAGAAATTATTTTCGTGTTATTGTCAGTCTGCATTCTAAGTCCTCTCCACTTCGGGGAACATCAGTTATTTTACTGCCCAAAAGGCATCAATTATCTATTAGTTTTGCGTCTCTTTTCCTAACCTAATTCCTTCAGCATCAATTTATTTGATTACATTCGATTACCCTTGTTTTATTTTTGTGGATGTTCTTATAATAACCTCTTTTCAACACACCATCCTTTCCATTCCATTGCTGTTACAAGTCTTTTACTGTCTCCGATACAATTACAATGTCATCGGACAACTTCAAAGTTTCTATTTTTTGTGTCTTAAATTTAATTACTTCTCCATATTTTCATGGTTTACTGTACTGCTTGTTAAAGTGAGACACAGGTGCAGCACCCACCACAGTAGTACCAGTCGCCCATGTAATCTTCAGCATTCTTCTGTAGCACCACATTTCAAAGGCTTATATGCTTTCGTTTTCTGAACCGCCTATCATACAAGTTCCAGGTCCTTACAAGGCTACACTTAAAAAAAAAATCTTCTGAAAACACTACGTATCATGTAAATTTCTATCCGAAGACGAGAAATTTTCCTTTCCCTCAAATGCTTTTCTTTTTGTTGCCAATTTGCGCTTTGTATCCTCTCTGCTTCTGCTGCCCAAATGTCTATACCCATCTACTACTTTTAATGCCTCATTTATTTATCATATTCTCTCAAAATCGTTTTGATGGTCGATCAGCCGGCTGGAGTGGCCGAGCGGTTCTAGGCGTTAAGCCCGAAACCGCGGGACCGCTACGGTCGCAGGTTCGAATCCTGCCTCGGGCATGGGTCTATGTGATGTCCTTAGGTTAGTTAGGTTTAAGTAGTTCTATGTTATAGGGCTGCTGACCTCAGAAGTTAAGTCCCATAGCGCTCAGAGCCATTTGAACCACTTTTTGATGGTCGATCAGTTGTAGAATTTTGGATCATGTCTTATGCTCAAGTACGGTGACATTTCTGGCGACTCAGAATCTCATCTGTAGGAATCAATGTGTTTTCTGGAAACAGAGATCGTGTGAAACACAGCTCGTTGCGTTGGTTGGTTGGTTGGTTGGTTGGTTGATTTGAGAGGTGGGACCAAACAGAGGGTTCAACAGTCCCATCGCCGGCCGGAGTGGCCGAGCGGTTCTAGGCGCTACAGTCTGGAACCGCGAGACCGCTACGGTCGCAGGTTCGAATCCTGCCTCGGGCATGGATGTGTGTGATGTCCTTAGGTTAGTGAGGTTTAAGTAGTTCTAAGTTCTAGGGGACTGATGACCTCAGATGTTAAGTCCCATAGTGCTCAGAGCCATTTGAACCATTTTGAACAGTCCCATCGGATTAGGAAAGGATAGGAAGTAAGTCGGTCGTGCCTTTTCACAGGAACCATCTCGAGATGCATGAAGCAATTTACGGAAATCCTAAATGAAGATGGTCGTCCTCCCGAATGGGCGTCCATGTTCTAATCACTGCGCCACTTCGCTTAGTCTCGTTGTGTTCTTGCAGTAGATATCGTCCTGTAGATACCGGAACCTAAGTTGATTCCGTGTTCCTTGGATTACAGAAGGCGTTCAGTACAGTTCCGCATTGTCACCTAGCGAAGCAATACGAGCTTCAGGCTGTCTGTGTGATTGAAATGAAGAGTTCCTACCAAGGAGATAACTAAACGTCATGCTTAACGGAGACCAATCTTCAGATGAAAAAGTAACGTCGGACGTACCCCAGTGAAGTGTTATAGGATCTTTATTGTTCAAAATATACATAAACAATGTAGTGGATAACATTGGAAGTTCCACAAAGCTTTTCAGGAATGATGTTGCATACAAAGAAGTCACAACGATAGAAAATTTTACCGACATGCAAGAAGACCTGCAGTGGATCGACGCTTAGCGTAAATATTCGCAGCTGGCCTCAGAATGCACAAATTTAACGTACTGCTCATAAATATTGTGAAAGATCCACTGGCGTATGATTATACGATTACAGAACAATTACTGGAAGCCGTCACATCCACAGAGTACTTGCGAGTATGCGTACGAAGCGATTTAAAATCGAATGATTATATCATAATAATACCTTGTAAATAGACTGTTTAGGTTTTCTTATTGTTAGCGCCACGTAGCCCTCTGTATGAAAATCACTGGCTGTGATGTGTGCAGTCTGTGGCTAGTTTGCATTTTTGTCTGACTTTTGAAGATTTTCTTCCATTGTCTCTAACTTTTGAAGATTTTGTTCCATTGTGTCTAACTTTTGAAGATTTTGTTCCATTGTGTCTAACTGTTGCTGTGTTTGTCTCTGATTTTGTTTCATTTGTTGCATTAATTGCAATAATAATGTATTAGTGTCTGGAATCTGTTCCTCTATGCTTTTCGGCAGTGCATTTGCACCGGCAACATTCACATTTTGACTAGCAGAAAATGTGTCTTGACTTATTTGAGAAAACGGTGAGGACGCAAAACCTGAATCTACAGTATTTGCAAGATTGTGTTCTGTCATTTCGGATTCCTGAGGCGAGCTGTTGCCGACCGATCGATCGATAATGCTTCCCTGTTCACAAATTGTTTCACTGCCTACACCATTATTTGCAGTCCGCTCCATTTCCCTATGCACAATTACCAAATTACTACTTTGAACATTAGTTAATTCACTACTCGGCGGCGCTGACACACTGCTTTCGTCTTCACTGTCATTTCTCAGTTTACTTTGGAGCCTAGTATTACGTTTTTGACACGCCATTATTGTCACAATATTTCACACGACAACACACAAAAGCACAATTTGAAGAGCAAAATAAGAAAACACATTAACATAGCACTGAAAATAATATCTACTTAATTGCAAGCGCAGCTGCGAAATACTTGGTGCAAATCTACATGCATGCCCCAACTGTTTTGCTGTACAACAATTAAAAACTACAACTACAAAGGAAATACTCTCTATAATTACGTGCTAGCAATAAACAAAAGCTACACTAATTACACAAACTACAAGAAAATATCAGAATATGCCAGTGAGGAATCCTTGGCTAAGGGTCGACATATGAAGCGTCCCCTTAGAAAACTTATACATGACTGTGCTTAAACTGACACACAATATTTTTAGCGCAACGCAATCTGACTTTCAATAATCCCTACAAGAGAATGGCCCTGACTAACATTAACCTATACGTTTCACAAATCACTTACCTCACAATAATCTTCGTTACTCGAACTACTGCAATACAGCGAGCGCCACTACTGCCAGCTAAGTAAAAGATTCAAACTACTGAAGGCATTAACTACTGATAGGGATAGTTAGCAAAAGAAAGATTTTGATAGAGAACAAACAATGTATTTATCTTACTAGTGTTCAAAGGTCATATTATATATAGCAGTTCATGACCTCCATTCTTACAAATGCACTGTTTCTGATGGACACACGTCCAGATCATCCGCTCTCAAAAATCCACCATCTCACTTCCCCACATCCACCACTGCTGGCGGCTCACCTCCAACTGCGCAACCCTATGCGCTGCTAACATCCAGCTGCCCAACACTACAATGGCAGACAAGAATGCAAACTAGCCACAGACTGCACACAGCACAGCCAGTGATTTTCATACAGAGCGCTACGTGGCGTTGCCAATAAGAAAACCTAAACAGCCTACTTACAACCTTACTGAGATCCAATGGCAGAATTTTCAAGTAGCGTAGTCTACACACATAAGGAGGTATCTCAACAAAACCTCTTCGATTACTACTAGAATATTGTTTGTCAGTCTGTAATCCGTACCAGATAGAGGAAAAAGAGAAGATCTCCAAACGATCGATGTGTTTCGAGACAGGTTCATTTAGAATACGCGGAAGTGTCAAGGAGATGGTCAGCTAACTTCAGTTGCAGACGGTACAAGAGAGTCGTTATGCATCACGCTGAGGTTTACTTTTGACAGTTACAAGAGTGTATATCGCTAGAAGAGACCGCTAATGTATTGCTTTTCCTGTTTCTATCTCGTGAAAATACCATGAAGATGAACTTAGAAGGATTCGAGCGCACTCGAAGGCCTATCGGAAATCCTTCTTGCAAAGATGGAATGTGACAGTGGCACAGAAAGTACACTCCGCCACACACTGACGGAGTTTAGATGTACATGTTGATGAAGATGAACCCAGACTGATCTTCCGGACGTCGACTTCTACCAGAGTTTCTATTCTTCTGTATGTAATTCAAACAATGGGTATTTTAAAACCCGCCGGCATTTGCCTTTGCAATATTTACAGTTAAATAATTAGTTTTCATTTTTCAGGGTATTTACGGACTCTATTTCCCCTAGAGCTCTTGGGATTCATATAGCTCCTTCTCTTCCATGTAAAGGATTATTTTCCCCTTGTCATGCATGCTTCTACAGCATTCCACTTGTCCTCTAACCACCCCTACTTAGATATTTTCCAGTCTCTAGCACATTTTTAAGAAGTCTTTATTCCCTTTCGCTTCCTTCATTTGCTGCATTTATATATTTCTTCCGTATGTCAGTTACATTAGATATGTCGTGTATTACCCATGGGTCTGTACTAGGCCTTGTCTTTTGGTCCTTCTGACCTTCTGCTGCCTTGACTATTAGATCTCTCAACACTACTCATTAAACGATTATTGTATTCCTTTCATCTGTCTCAGTCAATCGTATCTCAGCGCTCCCGTTGTGACAGTCAACAGCTTCTTGTATTTTCAATTTATCTACATCACCTTTCTCTGATTTCCTCAATTTTAATCTGTAGTTCATAACTAATGCATGATAGTTAATGATCACATCTGACCCTTCAATTGTCTTGCAATTTAAAATCAGGTTGCTGATCTGTGTCTTACCATTATACAAGGTGAAGAAAAATTCCTGCACTCGGGCTTCGCAAAGCGCTTCCTTACATACTATCAATACAAAAATGTGTACACAAAATTTCGTCCATCGCATATTTCCGGCAGTAAATGTACGTTAAAGATTGGTACTTTGGCAACACTGTAATCACAAGGAAGGTAAGTATCACCGCCAGAAAGTAGCCTGAGTGCTGTGCACTTGATGCAGAGGCTTTGGGTTAGCATGCAGAAGGTTGAGGGTCCGACTGTGGGTCAAGGCGTATTTGTTTTTATTTGCCAGTTTAGTTCTGTCAGATAATATTGTAGTATACACCGTTTCTTAAGCGACACGTATCCGATATCTACATAGTACAGTTTTTTGTAACGGTGATCATAACACAAACGTGGTCAGACAAGTCAGAAATAGACATCTGAAGCAAATGACCTGCCGTGGGGCAGAATAATTACAAAAACAACATCAATTTCGAGATGCTAACGATGACAATAATTGTTAAAAAACTCAACATCTACTAGTCGTTTATATTACATGCAGTGCGTCCCCTCAGATGTAACACATTACCAACCAGTGTCAATAACAAATTCCATATTACTGACCGCATGACGTTTACAAATGAATACATTGTCGCCAGAGCAGATGTTCAAAGCGATTCCTCTGCATGTCCAAACACTGCACGACTCGCTGGACCATACAGCTCTGGACTCTTTGAAACATAGCTGCATCCACAGATACAAGAGCAGCACGGACACGCTCTATCAGTTTTCCACATGTGTCGGTGGAGACGTGCTCGTTCAAGTGTCCCCAAAAGAAGAAATCCAGTCGATTTAGGTCAGGTGAATGCGGAGACCATACAATTGGACCTCACTGTCTGAGCAATTCCCCTATAAATATTCTGTCGAAATACCGTCGCACATTAATTTAAAAGTGTCGAAGTGCACCATCATATTGGAACCATAACCTCTGCCGAAAATGAAGTGGAACATATTCCAGTGCGCCAGGCAAACAGCTTGAGAGGAATGTACGATATTCGTGCAGTCATCCGGTCAAGCAACAAGTAGAGACCCAAACTCCTGTCTCTCAATATTCAGGCCCAGGCGTTGATGCTAAAGCGAACTTGTTATCCACAATCGCTGGTGACGTGCGGTTTAACGACACACCAATGGTGGGCACTGAGCATATTGAAAACACCCTCACGAGTTAACGCTGCTTCATCCGTTCATAGTATATTACAGTGGTTATGAAGTCGTCATTGTTGTTGAAACCATTCAGAAAACTTCATCAGCAGACAGTGGACTGCAGGTATTTTGTTAAAGAATAATGATACGGGTGCTACCACTGCTGATGCAGCACGTCAGCTACCATTCGAGGCGAGACAAACAGCTGTCTTGCTTTGTTACGTGTACTTCGCTCGGGTTCTTTGTGTATAACCTCCTGAATAATTTCCTTATTAGCTGGAGTACGACGAGTCCGTGGCCGACCTCTGTCGCGCAGTGGTGGAAGGAGAGAACCTGTCTGCAGAAGGCGAAGCTCCACACGACGAAACACGTATTTATCTGGATGACGTCGACCAGAATATCTAGCAGGATATCCACCAGCGGCAACATCATGTCATCTTTTGGAAGGTAAAATTAATTTTTATATTATCTTGCAGAAAACGGATTTTATCAATTTACACACTGCCGTACACTGGTGTGAAAACGTGAGGACGAAAGTAACCTTTACATGATGTGGCACTACAGAGTAATATAGATCAATGAATCTTGGATCATATATAGGAAGAACTGCTGCATTATGGTACAGAAGGTAAGAAATACGCAATGAGATGAACAGAAATGACACCTTTATTTGATGATGTTAATTACACTGAAATCCCTGCAATTTATAATGTTTCCCTGGACAGTAGAAAAGGCGGGATATCGTTCTTAATATGGTGTGTTATCATCACGGGCAGAAATGTATGCTCTGAAACGTGCTCCCACGCAGGCCGCAACTTTGGTATGGAGTTCTTTGTGGTAGTTCCACTTGTCCCCCACTACGGTTGACAACTGCTGTGCGGTCTATTTCTATATGTGAGGTGTCTGTTCTTTTGCCGAAAGAACGGAAATCATATGCTTCTGATAAAGCATTTGTATATAACTTACACGTGACGAAACTCCAATCCCGACGTTAGCCGCAATCGGACGTTGAAGGAAAGAAGATTAGGGTTTAACGACCTGTCAACAGCACGGTCATTATAGACGCAGCACAAGCTCGGATGAGAAAGGAAGGGGAACGAAATCGGTCACGTGCTTTTCAGAGGAACCATTTAGGGAAATCACATGAGACCTAAATCTGATTGATAGGATGGGAAGTTGAACCGTCGTCCTCCAGAAAGCGAATTCAGTGTGCCGACCACTTTGCAACTACGCTTGTTTCGGGCACTGAAGTAGGAGAGATTCTGTGAAGTTTGGAAAGTAGGAGACGAGGCATTGACGGAAGTAAAGTTATGAGGATGGGTCGAGAGTCGTGATTGGGTAGCTCAGTCGGTAGAGCGGAAAGCAAAGGTACCGAGTTCGAGTCTCCGTCCGGTGGCGCGGTCCGGTCGCTTATTTACGTCCACGCCGAAGAGCGTTGACAGCGTGAAGTTGTGTACCTCTTGTGCTTCTCGCGAGTAACTACACTATAGACATGACATGGATCTCTCCCATAGAAGGTCAACCATCATGATCAGCTTCACAATTGGATTCGCGCGAACGAAAGCCTACGAAACCGAACAATTCGTGCGGGAAGAGATCAGAATAGATCTACGGGACCTAACTGGCATCCATCTCTCTATTAAGAGTGGTGTGGTTTACCTTAAACTGATAAACGACATAGTATGTGATAAAATTGTAGGTAACAATAAGAATTGGCTAAAATTCAAACATTCTGATGACAACGTACTAACAGTGTTAATCGATCACACGGGACATGGACTCCACATTATTATGGATTTTAAACTTCCCTTTGTGGTTCCGGAAGACGTCATGGTCAATGCTTTACAGCCACATGGTCCAATACTCAGCCATGTCGCAAAAAAGACCACCTTTACGACTTACACTGTTCTTAACGGGGTGAGGCACGTTCGAATATTAGTTACAAGGCATATCTCATCTTACATTCTTATAGTTGGCTGTAGAGCGATCATTCTTGACGACGGATAGTCCAAGACCTGCTCAGGTTGTGGCAAGTAGGGCCAAGTACGCTCAGAATGCGTTTAAAGAAGAATAATTCAAGTACCGACTGGCGAAACTGTACCCTCACCCACGACAGCATCCCTGACTGTTTCGTATGCTGCCATCTTTGGAAAAGAGTCACCCTTTCACGTTCCGCAGCACCATATGACGGACGATACCATGGAGTAGATGACACAAGTGGACGACAATGCGTTCAATATGTCAAGCGAGGAATGCCCCGCTGAGCATCTGCAATAGAAGTCCGACGCCGCGGGAACGGAGACGAGTATGGAAATCGGCCATCTGGTGGTACCGACGGCCGCTTTTTTCCCCGAATTCCAAGGCGACAGGGCTTCCAGATAGCATTCGGATATGCAGATGGATGTGCGACAATGCCAACAGAGGTCACCAACACGGCGACAGAAAAGACGTCGCACACCGTCGGACTATTGCTTTCTTCGTAAGGGAGAAGATGAACGCGAACAGTCAGAAGATCGCGACGCCACAGCAGAGAGTGCTGTGGTCCCCGACGACGACCGACGCTATACAGTTGCATGCAAAGGTCTGCTGTGCACCATCAAAACCTTTCAGGCGGATCCCCAGTAAGTCCCAGAAATGGGTCACAGTAGAGAAGGACATGGCCATAACAGCAGAGGCTGGGAAGTTCCGGCCACAGGGGTCGCCTTGCCAGAACTGGGTCGATGACACTGAGGAAATCTAGCCTCCTGCAACCGTGGGTATCTCGGTTGAGGCAACATCCTCCACAGACCCCACTTTATAACTGACGATGACCGACTCACACTCGTCACCGACGTAGAGCGCCCGACAAGGACAATTTGCGACTAACATGTCGCATCGCGTCCTTGAATAGTAATACCATACGATCACGGGTAAAGACGACCTTACTCGCTGATATGCTACATGCGGCAGATATAGATATCGCTCTTCCACAGGAAGGCCGGCCGCGGTGGCCGTGCGGTTCTAGGCGCTTCAGTCCGGAACCGCGTGACTGCTACGGTCGCAGGTTTGAATCCTGCCTCGGGCATGGATGTGTGTGATGTGCTTAGGTTAGTTAGGTTTACGTAGTTCTAAGTTCTAGGGTATTGATGACCTAAGATGTTAAGTCCCGTAGTGCTCAGAGCCATTTGAACCATTTTTTTTTTTTTTTTTTTTTTTTTACGGGAAGTACACATCGACGAATTCCCGTGCCTCTATGGTTACATAAACATGATGTCACCAGCTTCAGAAACCGGTAGTGGCATGTGTAACGACAACTGTAAATATAATAATTTTTTTCTTTATGAATTTCGATAAATTAGTGTGGACAATGTTTGATTTTATTTCTTTCCCTTTTCATGTCATGTTAAAGAAACAGTGAGCAACTTTTGAGATGAATATTATTATTTATGTTGGATTTCAAATAATGTGATAATCAAAAGAAAGTGTACTGTTGTTAAAACTATTGTAAGATGTGAAAATTGTAATTTAAACACTTGGTCCATACGTAGGTAATGCATTAGGATATGTGTAGTAGAAAACCTGTGGTGAATACCCTACCTGTAGGGGAGCAGGAAAAGGTGGAGGCAGGCGAGCGCGGGAAAACGCACACTGGGCGCGGTTCGGCACAACGGGCTCAGTAGTCAGTCGGAGGCGAGCATCAGTAAGAGTCGGAGTGGTGAATTGGTCAGAGGAACACGTACTGTACCGAGGCGGCTACCTAGGAAAAGTGGATTCCATTGAGCCTCGGATGAACCGATTCCGACGACTACTTGGCATGGCTATATTCTGAGGCACAAAATGGGAAAGATTACGACGCTAAGAAGAAGGAAAGTGCCTATATAATGAGAGCCTTAGCCGTGCTTGTATGTGTGCCGTGCTGCCCGCTATCTCGCTGCCCTCCAACCGCCGCACCGACTTGCACAGGTCAAACATTTATTTCATCTTTAGAAGTGTATCTGTGTGGACCAATGTCGAAACTGTTTCTAACTGTTCAATAATAACGTGACTTTTACCAGAATTGCCTTAGCCATAACTTATCCTGATCACTGACCTAGACAGGATCCTTACCTCGTATTGTGCAACTCGAGTATCCTGAACTGAAAGTTTATAATTAGTGTAAATGAGAATTATCAGCAGTCAAACTTTTGCTATAAAGAAATTTAAAAGTTCTGTGAATTATTGCAAATGTTGGTAAAGGACAAAAGTATGACTAAACTGAAAGAGAGTTTTTTGAATTGAGTTAGCGATGCTATTTAATTAACTTGAGACAGAACTAATGACAGTTAAATTATTCAGAAGTAAGACAAAAGAGTAGTTATCCATTGATTGATAAATTTGAGTGTTAATTTGCCTTTTAGTACTTAACAGTTTCAGTATAACGACCATAAAAGTTTCAGGCCCCCCCCCCCCCCCCTTCTCTTGTTCATTCTTTCAAACCTTGAAATGTGCTGATCATATTTGACCTGTAAATTTAAGTCCTTTATTGAACCTAAGTGTATTAGTGTTGTTTTCCCAATTTCAATAGTGACATTGTATGTGTGTTTTCAAAACTGTGCACTCTAGGAAAATCTATGCCTGATTTCAGCCTGATCAATATACGAAATGCAGTTCGTAATAATCATTGCTGTGTGGTGTCGTGTGAATTTAGCTCGTCCAAATTAGTACAAAAAGAGAAAGCTTTAGTTCAGTGGATTTTTCCGGGTCCAAACTTTGCCATATAACGCATCATTACTACGTGTTACTATGCTTGTACATGCACCCACTTGTACAAGGAAAAGCTCACTCATTGCCTAAGTAGGCTGGCGACCGAATCATTAATTATAGGTAGCATCTACTGTGTATACTTCTTGTCCATGCGAACGAGCAATTATACTTTACATATGCTTGATGAATCACTGTAGTTATTGACTGATTACAAGTCCGATCTTGCTTCTATTAGGTACACGCGGTCAATTAATGTACTAAAATCCTTGGGTATAAGGTGAAGCCCGTGAACTTATTACAGTACAGGCTTTATACAGCTAACGCACGTCCGTTTAAGGGCGGTAGCGTTACACGTGGCTTCCCGGTGACAGGACATCCAGTTGTTGTCGATTACAAATTAACGTAAAGATCGAACAGTGGATGTTCAGTGGCACGAATTACAATAACGTTCAGTAAAATAAACTGCAGTTAGCGTCAAGTATAATAGTGTGGTGTAGTTGGCATTTAGTATGGACAGAAACGTAGGCAGGGTAGATGCGCCAAGCGAAATGGAGAATGCGGCTGGCAGTAGCCGGAGTTTACGCGGCCAGATAACAGATGGCATTAGCAGAAGACAATTGGCGTACATACAATACCACGAACACGTTAACGAAAAGATTGAAATGGCGAGATCGCCTCGAACGCAGCAAGGAATGAAACAGGAAGTAGAGGGTGACTTTGTAGATGATAGTGGGTATGTGAATGAATCCACTGACATGTTTGAGTCACCACAGATAAAGAAAGAACCGAAAGAAACTTTTGAAGTAGGATCGGAACACACCGATTCCGTAGAACAAAACAGTGTGAACATTTTAAGCATGAACGATTTATTTGAACAATTAACTAAACAAATTGCAGGACAGAGCGAGCAGATCAAAACACAGAATGATCAGCTTCAAAAACAAGTCGGCAATCAGGTTAATCAGCTTAAAACACACGTTGACGAGCAGCTTAAAACACAGAACGAACAGCTTAAAACACAGAACGAACAGCTTAAAACACACGTTGACGAGCAGCTCAAAACACAGAACGAACAGCTTAAAACACACGTTGACGAGCAACTCAAAAAACAGGTGGATCGGATTAAAGCACAGGTTGAAGGACAGGGAATTAAAATTAGTAAACAAATAGAACAAGTAGAACAGAAAGTGGGTAATTTAAGTTCTGTGGTAAATACTATGAAATTTGAAATTGACACCATTAACAAAAATATGGACACTATGCAGGGGGAAATTGTTAACATTAACAGTAGGTTCGATGTTGAAATTCTCAACATACAAGAGAAAGTAGAGCCCCTGGTAGAAACAAAAGTAGACGAAAAAGTTTTCGGTCTCAAAACTGAGATCGTAAACGAATGTCAACAGGGAATTTCACAGTTGAAAAGGGCAGTTTCAGACACTGAAAAAGATTTAGGCGAGAGAGTTACCGAATGTGAACAAAATTCTTCGAAAATTCAAGGCAAAATTTTTGACCTTGAGAATAAAATTAAAGATAGGCCTGGTGTTGTCTGTAATGGCACACCGATTACGAAGCTGTTAGAAGGCGAGGAACGCTTCGATGCAGCCAAGAAACATAACGGGTGGCATCCGTTAGATTTTATCAAAAATTGCGAGAGGGTATTTCCTGAGCACTTGTCTGATCAGGAAAAGATAAATGTTGTAATTAGCGCCTTAGCAGGTGATGCTAAGCGCTGGGGAATAAATTTAAATACCGAACGAATGACGTTCGAAGAATTTAGGCAGAGATTTACGGAAGAATATTGGTCCGAACAAAAGCAGGATCATTTATGGCGCGAATTTATCATGGCCAAGCTTCGTGATAACAGGGGCAGAAATTCTTTGAAAGATTTATGCGAGCATTGGTACCGAAAATTGACACACTTAAGAGGTAGAAGATCAGATTCAGAAATTATCTGGGAGCTATACAAAAAGCTTCCAGAAGATTCAAAGAGATACGTAGGAAGCAATCATCGTAGCTTCCAAGCATTTCTAGAAAGGGTCGAAGACGAAGACCATTGGCGCGAAAGTCGTGCCAATTATCAAAATTTTGGTCATCGTAATAATCGTAATAATGACGAACGAAATGACGGCGATGGATTTCGCGTCAATATAATACAGAGAGGAAGAGGCAGAGGAAGAGGTAGAGGAAATTATTCAGGTCGCGGTAGAGAGTATACCGCGCAAAATAATAACGACGCGGGAAACTAATTTCTGCGAACGTTGCGGGCCAAACGGAAGCGGACAATACATACCGGCCCCGATTTGAAAAAAGATACTGGACCGACCGTAATGTAATGAGACAGGCTAGGGACAGGAATGGAACGCCGCGGCGTGTGGTGGCGAAAAAAGCGTCAGCTGCGAGCCAGAATGAGTCATTTCTGCCGCACAGAACGCTACAGGTTAACAGGCGAGTGGAGCATCAGAGGGCAACGGCCCAGCCTAGCAGAACATCTGTTAAGAAAGAAGCCGCTAGAAATACGGCAGCAGTAGATACGAATATAGCCGTCAGAGCTAATGAAAACTTTACGAGTAATAATTCCGTGGCAAAGGAAACGATAAAGGAAACTGTGAATACTCAGAGAGATGCGGTTAGCAGTGTTTTCAATGAAATTAAAGGCGAGGATGAATTAGCAGAAGTAACTGATTGGCGTGTGCAGATCGATAATCTGTACAAGGGCCTAAAGCAATGTGAGTGGGAGGATTTTAAGGAGTATGAGGCGAAGAAGGTAGTTAATAGGAAAGGAAATGATAGGGACGTCGATAAGGTGACGTGGCCCGAATTGGAAGAGGAGAGAATAAATAGCGCCGCGCAAAGTACGCGTGCCGCCAATAGGATGCAGATTAAGGATAGGAAGGATTTGGAGGATGAAATCCTCAGCATTGACGAAGAAATAACTTCTGCTAACAATCCGCCAATGGTACAAGCTGCTACCGAGAGGCACCGTGGAGAAGGGGCAGATGATTACCTAAAGTAATCAAAGTCCACGAGGATTACACCGAATATGAAGTCACAGTGGATGTGAATAAAGTTGAGGATGAGGCCGTATTACCAAAAGAGGAGATTGAGTTAAAATCCAAGCCTGACGACAATACAGAGGAAGAACTTAGTGACTGTCTCAGAAAAGCTTTTATGTTAGAACCTGAAAGCGATCCGGAATGGTCGGATTCCGACGATAGTTCGGATGAAGAAAGATACGCAAATACAGACGAAAATGAATATCCTAACTTTCCCTATTGTTCAAAAGTAGCGTACTTAAGTGAATCTGATGTTGAGGAAGATAGTAGTGATGACTCTAGTCAAGATGAATTTTTAGGTGTAGACGAAAGTAAATATACTTTTACTGAAAGAGGGTATGAGAAAATTAGTGAAAATTTTCCAGAGCAAGATACAGTAAATAGAAGTGGGCAAAAACCGAATGAATTATTAAGTAATGTAAAACAGGGGCATAATTTGCAGGAACCTCCAGATGATACTATACTGGGGCGCGCCTTAATAAATGTTTTGAAGGAGTGTAAATTACAGGAACAAAAAGAACTACCTGATAAAATGATAGCAGAACAGGGAATGTTATACCTTGCTAAAGACTTTGAAATTTCAAAACCTAAAAAGCCACCTGATGAAACGAAACGTTGGCAAGATCTGAATGGCTTAGTGAAAGATATAGAAAACAGGAGGCCTAAAAAGCCACCAGACTTAAGTGACTGTTTTATGAACCCTAAAAGACTGCCTTGTTAATAAAGAGACTGGGGGCAGGATACTGTATTTGTATATATTATTAGTATTATGCATGACTTTATTATTGCTGTATCTCAGTGTTACCTGAAAGTGAATTATTGTTTTGTTGATTTAGAGTCTGGGGCAGATTTATATCGGATTTTGAGAATGTCATGAACACATTACATCATGAAACTACAGGATTTCCACCGGAAGAAATTTTGTTAGGCAGAAATAGTAAAAGTTTAATTGAAGAAAAACTAGAGTTTCCTCCTTGTACAAGTTTGGGATTGGATCAAAAGAAAGAATTGGTGATAAAAAGGGCAAAGCAAAAAGCTGAATCTAGATCTAAAAGACACAATAAAAATTTAAAAGTTTCGAAATTTAAAATTGGAGATTATGTTCTTTTAAAAACCCACGAAAAGTCTAGTGAACTAAACCATGAAATTTCAAAATTTAAATATATTTATAATGGACCATATATAATACAGAATATTCCACACGACAATGCTTACTACCTGGTCTACCCAAAATCCAAAAGACCTTTAGGTGTAAGAAATATTGTGGACCTGAAACTGTATGTTCCTAGAAATGAGTGAGATAAGAATAATCAGAAAGCGACTGGCAATAAATGTGCTGTATCTTATGCTGAACCCAAGTTATTCTAAATGTAACTAATCTTTGTAAATGTCTGTATACCCTTGAAAGTGTGCTAATGTAGTTATGTGAGTTTCAGATTACCAATTGTACTGTAACTGTAAAAATATATGGAGAAAGGGACTGAAATGAAAGGATAAATGCTATCAGCCAGATAAAAGATGGGACTGTCAAAAATGAAAATGGGCAGTGTATGAACCATGATATGAAGGACTGCCAAATACCAATGAGGGCAGATAAATAGTCGATGGAAAATTGTAAATATGATCCAGGAGATGTGATAATATGAAGTGAAAAGGACTGCCCAAATCCGCACAATAGGCAGCAAATATGTGTAGTTAATTTTTTTGAATATATGTGTGTGTATTTTGTTTAGTAAGTAAGGAAATGGACTGCTATTCAAAGCAAGCAGCGACAAATTATCTTATAGTGTGTACAGAATATGCAATTGTTTTTGTAGTTAAATGCATTATTCCAGAATTTTAAATTATTTCTTTGAAAAAAAAAAGATTAAATTACTATTTTAGTAATGTTATGATGGGAAGTTGGACTGTGCAAAAGGCACTTGAGTAAATGACAAATAATTATTCTTGATGTGAAAAGAGTGTAAACCTATGTACAGTAAGTAAAAGGGAATATGTAGTGTAATTCTTTTTGGACGTTTAAGTAAAGATTCAGAACCACTGTATAATTGTAAGATTTAGTGTTCCCATAAAATTTGGACTTAAGCAAAATTTTCTGGAAACAGGGGCATGTGTAACGACAACTGTAAATATAATAATTTTTTTCTTTATGAATTTCGATAAATTAGTGTGGACAGTGTTTGATTTTATTTCTTTCCCTTTTCATGTCATGTTAAAGAAACAGTGAGCAACTTTTGAGATGAATATTATTATTTATGTTGGATTTCAAATAATGTGATAATCAAAAGAAAGTGTACTGTTGTTAAAACTATTGTAAGATGTGAAAATTGTAATTTAAACACTTGGTCCATACGTAGGTAATGCATTAGGATATGTGTAGTAGAAAACCTGTGGTGAATACCCTACCTGTAGGGGAGCAGGAAAAGGTGGAGGCAGGCGAGCGCGGGAAAACGCACACTGGGCGCGGTTCGGCACAACGGGCTCAGTAGTCAGTCGGAGGCGAGCATCAGTAAGAGTCGGAGTGGTGAATTGGTCAGAGGAACACGTACTGTACCGAGGCGGCTACCTAGGAAAAGTGGATTCCATTGAGCCTCGGATGAACCGATTCCGACGACTACTTGGCATGGCTATATTCTGAGGCACAAAATGGGAAAGATTACGACGCTAAGAAGAAGGAAAGTGCCTATATAATGAGAGCCTTAGCCGTGCTTGTATGTGTGCCGTGCTGCCCGCTATCTCGCTGCCCTCCAACCGCCGCACCGACTTGCACAGGTCAAACATTTATTTCATCTTTAGAAGTGTATCTGTGTGGACCAATGTCGAAACTGTTTCTAACTGTTCAATAATAACGTGACTTTTACCAGAATTGCCTTAGCCATAACTTATCCTGATCACTGACCTAGACAGGATCCTTACCTCGTATTGTGCAACTCGAGTATCCTGAACTGAAAGTTTATAATTAGTGTAAATGAGAATTATCAGCAGTCAAACTTTTGCTATAAAGAAATTTAAAAGTTCTGTGAATTATTGCAAATGTTGGTAAAGGACAAAAGTATGACTAAACTGAAAGAGAGTTTTTTGAATTGAGTTAGCGATGCTATTTAATTAACTTGAGACAGAACTAATGACAGTTAAATTATTCAGAAGTAAGACAAAAGAGTAGTTATCCATTGATTGATAAATTTGAGTGTTAATTTGCCTTTTAGTACTTAACAGTTTCAGTATAACGACCATAAAAGTTTCAGGCCCCCCCCCCCCCCTTCTCTTGTTCATTCTTTCAAACCTTGAAATGTGCTGATCATATTTGACCTGTAAATTTAAGTCCTTTATTGAACCTAAGTGTATTAGTGTTGTTTTCCCAATTTCAATAGTGACATTGTATGTGTGTTTTCAAAACTGTGCACTCTAGGAAAATCTATGCCTGATTTCAGCCTGATCAATATACGAAATGCAGTTCGTAATAATCATTGCTGTGTGGTGTCGTGTGAATTTAGCTCGTCCAAATTAGTACAAAAAGAGAAAGCTTTAGTTCAGTGGATTTTTCCGGGTCCAAACTTTGCCATATAACGCATCATTACTACGTGTTACTATGCTTGTACATGCACCCACTTGTACAAGGAAAAGCTCACTCATTGCCTAAGTAGGCTGGCGACCGAATCATTAATTATAGGTAGCATCTACTGTGTATACTTCTTGTCCATGCGAACGAGCAATTATACTTTACATATGCTTGATGAATCACTGTAGTTATTGACTGATTACAAGTCCGATCTTGCTTCTATTAGGTACACGCGGTCAATTAATGTACTAAAATCCTTGGGTATAAGGTGAAGCCCGTGAACTTATTACAGTACAGGCTTTATACAGCTAACGCACGTCCGTTTAAGGGCGGTAGCGTTACACATGGAGGTATTTCTTAAGGAAGGCATCGTAGCGGAGGATGTCACCTACGTACCAATGGCAAGCGGAATGGCTGTGACTGTACTTGCAGCGCAGATTATCAACATGTACCAGCTGTCAGGCGCGGAGAAACAAGGAGAATGATCACACATCTTCGTGAAAGAAACAGCCTCGCTCCTTGTGGGGCAGCACGCACATTGTATCAGTGGCGGGATTTCAGTTGTGCAATGACACTGAAGGATTAATCCCACGTTGTAACCCCTGTCATTAATTGAGAACATTGGTACGAAGTCCCCAGTTGATACATTCGTGGGAACATATACATATGTAACTAGCCACTCCGCCAGCCGCATCGATCGCGTCTACGTCATGTGCCGCCTCAATTGACGCAGAACTATAGCCTGCGGCCTTCACCGACCACTCGGTATATATGTGCACTATTGCACTCCAAAGACAGCACGTGAGGCGACGCCGCGGTCTAAGGAAATTGAATGAAGCCCACCTTAAAGCTCCAGAGTGTCACCAAGTTAATGAACAAGTCTGGCGATCTTGTGACCGACATCGACGGATATACCCTACTACTACACGTTGGTGGTCGGAATGTACGGCGTGCATTGATTGCGTTCGGGCAGGAATACTCACAGTGAAGACGGCAGACTTTAAACTTCTGTTTCACGATATTATGAGAATGTACCAGCCAGGCCCCTCTCCTGAACGGCAGGTGATGGCACAACGAGCCATGGCCAGAATGATTACTATTATACGTTCTCATCACAAAGGAGCAGCAGCCCACACCAGGACAGTAGGTTGGGCCGCAGGTGAACACCCATTGATGCACCATGTTATTATGAACGTAAGTGGCGCCGCAGAGCCCTAATACATTCACTGGCACAGAGGATGGCGCACATCTGACGACCAAAACATCACTGTAAACATCTTCGTCGACCATTATACCAATTCAAACATCGGCCCTACAAGACGTTACATACACGCTCTTTGGGACTCTCGAACAAGAGTCTGAGGCCATAGTACTGGAAGAAATTAACGACTACGAAACAGTAGAAGCTATAGGCAGTGAGGCGATCAATAAGTCGCCGGGGTCAGATGGAACACCCTTAGAGTTCTATAGGACCTTTCAACACTTTGTGGCTCCCTGTTGGTCTGAAATCTGTCGCGGTTTAATGTCTCTCGATGTACCATTTTCCGTCTGCCTTTCTAGAGTGGCTGATCACCCTATACCAAAACCTTCAGCTGGCACATGAGTTAGAAACTACCGCCCACTAACACTACTTAAGTGTGATTTTAAGATTTTTACCAGATTTACGGTGGCACGGCTTACAAGAATACGCCATCGCGCGATGTTACTTGACTAGACATTCCTAGGAGGCAATAGCAACATGCAGACGGCACTCGGCGAATACCGTTATTCGATCGCACTAGCGAAAGCATGTCGACTACGCAGAGCTCTGATATCCATAGACTTCGACCGAGCCTTTGAAAGGTTCAGGGTAGTGTTGACACAAATGAAGTTCCCACAGTCTACTTCGTCATGATGATGTGGTTACTACGCGGATCCACGTCTAAAATGCGTATTAATGACCGATTGGTGAGGCTCCTTACTATTACGAGATCGGTTTGACAACGTTGTCCCTTATCCACGATCATATATTCACTGGCCCTTGAACCACTTCTCAGGGGACTTCGCCAACTCTTCACAGGACTTACGGCACGGGGCCACACTTTTTCGTGGAAGGCGAATGTAGACGACTTATTAATGGTGGTGTTGACTGGCAACGATACAAGTGCGGCGTTGGACCGGATCAGTAGATGTTGTATGAACGTAGACAAATCAGTCGCCCTGAACATTGGTACTGGACTACCTGCTGACTGCATTGCACACTGCCAGATACGGGAGAGTATAAAATGTTTCGGTATCGTCTTTACAAATGACGAGAGACAAATGGCGGCGATCTACCACAAGAGGTTGCTCCTATCTGTCCGGAGTAGTGTCAGAGCGAGCAGATTGCGCGTCTCTGACATGATTCAACGGCTCGCCTACGTAAATACCTAATTGGTGTCGCGTATCCCCCACTACGCACAGATTCATCAGATGTCGAAGACTATCGCTCGACGCATACTGGCAGCATTTGGATACTTCGTCAGAGCGGGGTTAGTCTTCAAGATCCGATATAATTCCCTGACCCTACCCATTGGTAGAGGAGGCCTCGGGCTCGTACACGTTCACGATAGTATTCTGGCCCTTTATCTCAGTGGCATGTTGAAAATGAGGGATAGACAACAGCCGAGTCCGTCGGGATTCATTTTTAGGCGAACTGGCACCAGCTTCTCTAATTGCGCCTTTGATGGTGCAGAACATTTCCCAACTATTTCATCATATCAGAGATCTTTTCCTTAGATATAGCTACGTTATGACAGATCTTCCAGCCATTAGACCGCCGACAGCCCGCGACACCTATCGCATAAGAGCAGGCACCCCGCCTGCCCTGTGGAAGCACGGCACCCCACAATCCACTGGCCTGTAGTATGGCGCACAGTTCACCACACCACACTTGACATAGAAACACGAATTACGTGCTACCTGGTAGGTAGTGTCAAACGAGTCATCGAAGCCCGCTTCCACGCCATCGATATGCTGAACTCCCTGTTACTTCAAGCGTGTCAGGCTGGAGACGACAACGCTCAGCGTCTTATGTGAGGCCCTCTGCGGAATTGTGGTGTCTGGTGACGGCGATGATCCGCTTCCTTCTCCGTGTAGGACAACAAGCCATAGACCCTACGACTGTTCTGTTTCCGGACAGGACTTACTACCCACGAGCCAAGACGAACGCGGTAATGTGCGTACGAGACAAGCGGTGCATTACCTGTTTCGCTACGGCCGGAAGAATGTGCTGGACTTCGGGAATTAACCTGCATGAGCGACATACAGCGATTGTGTACAACCCGAAATACCAATAACGTTTTTCTAATTTCCTGGAGAGTGCGTTATGAGATCCCCCGCGCAGTTGGAATGTCCCGGGTATTAGAAGCTGATGTTGAACACGATAAAGAGGCATGCACTGACCATGACGAAACGGTTATCTCCTTCAGTTCTACGAGACGATGTGCCCGGAGGCAGTAATGCAAGCGAGTACCGTTCTTATAATAACCTACCTGCGACATTTTCTTTTCTCCTCTCTTATTATTCGAGAAAACGTATCATTCTCTTAGTGAAGAGCGCCCGGTGGCTGATATCGCTGTAAACTCAGAAAAAGGTTTATTCTGTTTCCTATGAACTATTTCCTTTTCAAAGTGTTTTGATTCCTCTCCTACGTACTGGCTGAAAAAAAGCGGTTAAGGCTACCGCTCGCGTAAAGAAGGAAATCGGGGGTCTAGTCACAGTGTGACACAAATTTTCATTTTCGTCATTCCAATATACAGCCGTTGTTTGCCCGAAACCGTTAAATGTTTTATTTGGTCTCAATAAATAACATTATTATACTGCTGCGAACAGAAACCAGACTGTCGCCGTGTTTTTTAATTGTGCATGTCTATTTCCTAAGTGTTTTTAATCACCATCACTGACCTCTTTGTTTTTATGTTTTCTTCACAACTTTTTCCCCATGTACCAGCTTTAACCAGTCACAGTTTTATCACTTTTTTATTTTTATATCTCCTCTTTATGTTTTTTAAATTTGTCTGTAGGCTGCAGAGCGGCGTATTATGCTGCTGCCGGCCCGCCCGCACTCTGGGAGTGGGGGGGGGGGGGGGGGTGGGGGGGGGCGGGAATCTAAATACAATAAACGAAAAAAGACCCTCATAATTCTGCTCTGTCTTAGAATCTACCTACTTCTTGGCATCCACCACTGGGACTACCAAACATCTGGCGACGAGGGAAAACTATGTTTCGATTCTACTTTGTTCTACATCCCGCCATACAAAACTACTGGTGACGATTTTTCATGTGTGTCTTTCTTGTTGAACTGTGACTTTCGCCATTCTTGCCTACAATTTTACTTAGTTGTTTTTGAGTGTGTTTCAGAACATTGGCACTGCAGCTGACGATGTTTTTGTCCTCTTCAGAGGCTGATTTTTGTAGTAATAACAATCTTTAATTTCTTTAGTGGATACGCTATATTTTCAAGAGTTTTTTTTTGTGTATTTTATTATGGCCAGTCTCCCGAAAGAAGTGTCAGTAACACAGATTGTTCAGTTCAGGTGCAGCAGATGCAGCAATTTAAGAAAGTGATAAGCAGACTAGACTCTCATTGCGCAAGCAAAGACTACGGCGCCGCCCCCTGCACCTTCAGCACTGCCACAGCTAGCTCCGGAAGTTTCTCTACCACCTTTCCGTGAATTTAATTCTACACGAGAGGAACGTTTCGAGTAAAACACACCACAGCTCGAATCACACTTCACGGCGCATCTCACTTAAAGTACAGACAAGTAACTTCATTTTTTTGTAACAGTCGGAGTGTCAGTATATCGGGTAGCCTGCAACAATTGTTCCCACCGCCCACCCTGAAGGTGTTGCTCTCCAAGAACTAATTTCTGCTCTAGACAAGTATCACGATGAACAGAGAGGTGGGGCAGCTGCGCGTTATAAATTGTTTCGATTGCATAGGCAGGCTAATCAGACACAAATTTAGTGAGAAGCAGAACTGGGAGTACTTTCACGCCATAGAAAATTCAAGTGTGAGTGTCATTGTTATTAAAGTGATGCCACGATTGGAGACACCATTACTAGAAATGTGTCAGGTCCTCGAATACCTGAACATATTCTTATGCATCCTGATCCTAACTTGCAACATGTTTTGAAAATTATGTGGCGTTAAGAACCGTATGATACTGCAGCGGTAGACTTTGGTGCCGCTCCTATTTGCACTGTTCAGAGTAATGGTAAACACGGATTGCCCTTCGTCGGCGCCCCATAGCATGCAAAATCTCAACCAGGGGAGCGACGTAATAAAACTAATCAAGCAGGCAACAGGCTACTGGAGTTAAATCCTGCCCTCTGTGTATAACGACTCACAACCGGCAGGAGTGCCACTGTCGTGACGCTGTTATCACTGTAGCAAGCACGATCGTGATCATTTTGTCTGTTTCCAGAAACGAAAGTCCAACTAACAGCCTGCAAATTCTCCAAGGACTTAGTCAATGGATACACATGCAGATTTTCCAAAGCCAAATAGTGACTCTAGTGATGATCAGTGCAATTCAAGTACAACTGTGAAGAAGTCACACAATTCCTCCATCCAAAGTGACGCTAATAAATTGTTTGTTAGTCTGTAGATTTCCAGACACAAAATACGTTCGCAACTGGACACGAGTGCGTCCGTGTCTTTGTTGAACGGAAGAGTTATGACTGTTGGGAAAGCTGAAGCTACAAAAGTCACAGGCAGCTCTTTCTGGTTACGGTGGACATGAAATTCTTCTGTTCGGTATTTGCAACCTATCTGTCACATGTCTTAACTTTACAAGGCAAGTTTGTTTCATAGATTTGTGCTCACGTGACAGTGAAAATGTTTTCCGTATTGACTCTTTTGATATGTGTGGTGTGCACCTTCAGTACAAGTTCTCTTTGCGAACTCCTCTGTGCCTAAAGAAAGGGTAGTGGAGCTTTGTAACTTCATGCGTATGTAGACGAGCTTTTTGGCCCCTAGACTTGGTGTGAGGAACTGTGAATGTGCATGCTTGGCTGGGTGCGAGTCGGAGGGACGAAGAGGCCGCTCTGCCACCCCATTCAAGTGCAGGTACGAAGGCAGTCAGTGTGGCCGGAAACTGATAAATCTCAAAACACGATAAGCTGACCGACGACTAGTCACATAGTGGGTGCGTGAGATTTAACAGAAATGGCGGACTTTAAGACAGTCTTAAATATGGCTTCTAAAAACGCTTAGAAATTCTGTGACAAATCATAGTTACACAATGAAGCAGTTCTGAATACACTGGCAATCTCAGAAAAATGTTCGCAATTTCTTAAAAACTACCCAAGTTAATATTTTACAGTGACTAAATATTGTCCAATTGAACCTTAAAAGTAACAACTCCTCAACACTTCTTGCAATTTCAACAAACGGTATCTCAGGTAATGTCACTGCACTATAGCTATCATCCCTGAAAGCCACATATCTGTAACTATTTTATTTGTTGATATATTATGCTTTTATATCCTTTTAATTACGCAAACGTTTGTCAGAACATTGTATCCTCCACAGTAACAAATCAGCACAATGCAACATGAATGCCTCTTGTGTAGTTATGTATAAATATGAGACAGTTTGGAACCGAGCGACCGCTACGGTCGCAGGTTCGAATCCTGCCTCGGGCATGGATGTGTGTGATGTCCTTAGGTTAGTTAGGTTTAATTAGTTCTAAGTTCTAGGCGACTGATGACCTCAGAAGTTAAGTCGCATAGTGCTCAGAGCCATTTGAACCATTTTTTTGAAGTGTAATAAAGATGAGTACACCATCTTCCACGCTGATATCGAATACATAGGACACGTTATTAACAGTCAGGTTGTCCACCCATTTGCAGTCACACTTAAACATCATCCAGGACCTCCCAGATTCTAGGAACATCAGTCAACTCCAATTCATGTTGGCTAAATTGACTTATTATATTCGGTTCATTCCATATGCTGTGCTCACTGGAGCTTCATTGGATCGCCTCCGACGAAAAATGTTCCTTTTGATCGGACTAGGAAGTGTCAAAAATGGTTCAGATGGCTCTGAGCAGTATCGGACTTAACATCTGAGGTCATCGGTCCCCTAGAACTTAAAACTACTTAAACCTAACCAACCTAAGGACATCACACACATCCATGCCCGAGGCAGGATTCGAGCCTGCGACCGTAGCGGTATCGCGGTTCCAGACTGCAGCGCCTATGTGGTGTCAAGTCGCATTCCACGCACAGTAAGATACTTTATACATCGCTTCCTGTTTGGTACATTTGGATTCTGATAAGCCGGTCGGGCTTATGTTTGACACATGCTCTTATGGGACTGGAACTGTTTTCTCACAGAGTTGGGTCTTTGAACAGGCCAACTGCCTTCACATCCAAACTCCTCAAGAAAGCACATTACAACTATTCACAGACTGAGAAGAAAGCTCCTACTATCGTACATCGAGTGATTACAATCCGCCAACACTTGTATGGCAGAAAATTCTACTTGGTGGTGGACAACAGGCTTCTCAGCTCTTTGTTATGCCCTTCAAAGTCAGTCTCTCCACTCACCGCGCAAAAGTTGCAACGTCAGTGTGTGCTCTCCTCGAATCGCTAGTGTGAAATTTTGTACAGGCCACAGCTAAGCATTCGAATACGGACGCTTTTACTCCCCTACCGCCATCTTTCGATACCTCAGAAGATTCTTCCTTTCCACATTAATGTCCAGGAAAAAGAAACACTTTATGGTTTTCCCATGGACCACAGACAGATTGCCCATGGACGGCTGCGGACCCAATATCAAGGTTCTGTTCCAGTATGTCCACAGCGGTCGGCCACATTCACTTAAGCAGATTTGCGATCAGATATTACGCCATTATTTTGTGCTTTGGTACAGTTTATCATTCGAGCAGGGCATCTTCCTTCTACATACAGACAATGATCAGTCGTTTGTGGTTGTGACACGTTTGCTTCAGAAGGAAATTCTTCGCCTTCAGCATCAAGGCCACTGTGGTATTATACACATTAAGTAGCTCGCCTGACACAATTTCACATACAGGGTGTTTCAAAAATGACCGGTATATTTGAAACGGCAATAAAAACTAAACGAGCAGCGTTAGAAATACACCGTTTGTTGCAATATGCTTGGGACAACAGTACATTTTCAGGCAGACAAACTTTCGAAATTACAGTAGTTACAATTTTCAACAACAGATGGCGCTGCGGTCTGGGAAACTCTATAGTACGATATTTTCCACATATCCACCATGCGTAGCAATAATATGGCGTAGTCTCTGAATGAAATTACCCGAAACCTTTGACAACGTGTCTGGCGGAATGGCTTCACATGCAGATGAGATGTACTGCTTCAGCTGTTCAATTGTTTCTGGATTCTGGCGGTACACCTGGTCTTTCAAGTGTCCCCACAGAAAGAAGTCACAGGGGTTCATGTCTGGCGAATAGGGAGGCCAATCCACGCCGCCTCCTGTATGTTTCGGATAGCCCAAAGCAATCACACGATCATCAAAATATTCATTCAGGAAATTAAAGACGTCGGCCGTGCGATGGGGCCGGGCACCATCTTGCATAAACCACGAGATGTTCGCAGTGTCGTCTAAGGCAGTTTGTACCGACACAAATTCACGAAGAATGTCCAGATAGCGTGATGCAGTAATCGTTTCGGATCTGAAAAATGGGCCAATGATTCCTTTGGAAGAAATGGCGGCCCAGACCAGTACTTTTTGAGGATGCAGGGACGATGGGACTGCAACATGGGGCTTTTCGGTTCCCCATATGCGCCAGTTCTGTTTATTGACGAAGCCGTCCAGGTAAAAATAAGCTTCGTCAGTAAACCAAATGCTGCCCACATGCATATCGCCGTCATCAATCCTGTGCACTATATCGTTAGCGAATGTCTCTCGTGCAGCAATGGTAGCGGCGCTGAGGGGTTGCCGCGTTTGAATTTTGTATGGATAGAGGTGTAAACTCTGGCGCATGAGATGATACGTGGACGTTGGCGCCATTTGGACCGCAGCTGCAACATGGCGAACGGAATCCCGAGGCCGCTGTTGGATCACCTGCTCCACTAGCTGCGCGTTGCCCTCTGTGGTTGCCTCACGCGGTCGCCCTACCTTTCCAGCACGTTCATCCGTCACGTTCCCAGTCCGTTGAAATTTTTCAAACAGATCCTTTATTGTATCGCTTTTCGGTCCTTCGGTTACATTAAACCTCCGTTGAAAACTTCGTCTCGTTGCAACAACACTGTGTTCTAGGCGGTGGAATTCCAACACCAGAAAAATCCTCTGTTCTAAGGAATAAACCATGTTGCCTACAGCACACGTGCACGTTGTGAACAGCACACGCTTACAGCAGAAAGACGACGTACAGAATGGCGCACCCACAGACTGCGTTGTCTTCTATATCTTTCACATCACTTGCAGCGCCATCTGTTGTTGAAAATTGTAACTACTGTAATTTCGAAAGTGTGTCCGCCTGAAAATGTACTGTTGTTCCAAGAATATTGAAACAAACGGTGTATTTCTATCGCTGCTCGTTTAGTTTTTATTGCCGTTTCAAATATACCGGTCATTTTTGACACACCCTGTAGGTCGACATGGATGCTCAAAGAGAACACCTGAATTCAAATTGTCTGTCATGTGTGGAACATCAGGCTGCTGCACCACAAAAATTTTTCATTGGCCCAAGCCTAGCGTTCCTTGACAGAATCAGCACACTGCAGGTCCCGACTAGACCTCACTGTTCCATCTTCAATCCACTGGTGAAGTAGAACCCTTCGTGAGAAATTTAGAGCAACAAATTAACTAGTTGCGCACTTCCCGTACGTAGGAGCTTGCTTTAGTGCTCTTGCTCTCGTACTATCATTCCCTGCCACGTAACGGCAAATAACCCATGGAGATCTTGGATGGACGTCGACAAACACTATGTGATAAAAAGTATCCGGACGGCCACAAAAACATACGTTTTTCATATTACGTGCATTGTGCTGCCACCTAATGCCAGGTAGTCATTAGACATAGTGAGAGAGCAGAAAGGGGCGCTCCGCGGAACTCACGGACTTCTAACCACACCCCTGCACATTCCTAGGTCCACTGTTTCCGATGTGACAGTGCAGTGAAACGTGAAGGGACACGTACAGCACAAAAGCGTACAGGCCGACTTCGTCTGTTGACTGACAGAGGCCGCCGACGGTTGAAGAGGGTCGTAATGTGCAATAGACAGGCATCTATCCAGACCATCACACAGGAATTCCACGCTACATCAGGATCCACGGCGAGTACTATGACAGTTGGGCGTGAGGGGAGAAATTTGGATATCATGGTCGAACGGTGACTAATAAACCACACAACACGCCGGTAAATGTGGAACGACGCCTCCCTTGGTGTAAGGAGGGTAAACATTACACTACTGAACAGTGGAAAAACGTTGTGTGTAGTGACGAATCACGGTACACAATGTGGCGATTCGATGGCAAGGTGTGGGTATGGCGAATGCCCGGTGAACGTCATCTGGCAGCGAGTGTAGTGTCAACAGTAAAATTCGGATGCGGTGGCGTTGTGGTAGTGTTTTTCACGGAGTAGGCTTACAAATCTTGTTGTTTTGCATGGCACTATCACAGCACAGACCTACACTGATGTTTCAAGTACCTCCTTGCTTCCCAATGTTGAAGAGAAATTCGGGGAAGCGATTGCATCTTCCAACACGATCAATCACCTGTTCATAATGCACAACCTATGGCGGAGTGCTTACACGACAATAACATTCCTGTAATGGACTAGATTGCACAGAGTCCTGACCTGAATCCTATAGAAGACCTTTGGGATGTTTTGGAACGCCGATTTCGTGCCAGGCCTCGCCGACCGACATCGATACCTCTCGTCAGTGCAGCACTCCATGAAGAATGGGCTGCCATTCCCCAAGAAACCTTCTAGCACCTAATTGAACGCATGCCTGCGAGAGTGGAAGCTGTCATCAAGGCTAAGGGTGGACCAACACAATATTGAATCTCAACATTACCGATGGAGGGCGTCACGAACTTGTAAGTAATTTTCAGCGAGGTGTCCGGATACTTTTGATCACATAGTGTAGGATTCAGTTGCTGCATCCTCCGCAACGGTCGACCCATCCTCTACAGTTGCTTTCTTTTGTCAGACACAGATGCCGTGAACCAGCTGTTATGACAAAAGTCTTGTGCCGCTCATGCATGCTGTACACGGTCCCTCCGAGCTGCAGAAGCGCTATCTAACTCAGCTTCGTTTGCGTGGGCTTCATAATCGTGTCGTGGGTTTTTCGTTTGCATATTCGGTGCCCAGGTGAACGCTGTAACCTGACGCGCCTTAGCCTCTCTCGGGTCTCACTCTGCGGCGCCAGACAGGGAACCAATGGACGTTGACACAGAACCGTAACCATAACAGCAGCGCCAGCAGCCCCAGCCACGGAAAGTGGACACCCTTCGCCCTGCCGTCTCTCCATGGGCCGCTGAGGTACCTCAAATCGTTGTTGCGTATACGCCGTTAGAATAAGATTCTCCGTCCCTGAGCAGGATCCACACACTGTGGCTGATTTTTTAGTCGACGTTTCCAGTCATTCGCAAGATGAATTTTGAGATGTGGACAGGAACTTGTACTCGGTTGAAATTTCGGATCCTGCCTTCTCGGTTGCACGTGCACCCAGACCTCCAGCCCGCCGTTGTTTCCCGCAGCACCGGTACACGATGACGGCGACTAGTTTCAGTGGTGGTGAAGGGGGCGGGGGGAGGTGGGAGAAATGTGGTATCGTGTGCTATCGATACCATGCCGCGCCAAGCCACATTCATAGATTGGCAGTAACCCATGTGACCGCACAGCCAATCTGCAGCCGGCTCCGAGACACTCTCTCTTCGGCCCACGCGGCCAGCGCCGCCACCGAGACGATTTAATGGGACGCCCTACCTGCCTTCAGTCCAGTCGGCCTGTTACTTAATTTCCTCCTGTGTAGTCGAATCGTTGTCTATCAGACTCTGCTGTCATTGTGGCTATCGAATCGGCTTATCCGAGGACTCGTTAGGAATTGTGCTCAGAACTTGCTGTTATTCAAGTTAAGCATAAGACGTTTCTCAAACACTACGTGTACATCTCATTCTTTTGCTCTTTGTCTTGTAACCCACCAGCTCCTTGGTATCCACCACTGGACCGACTAAACAACAATAAACGGGTTGAAAATTTACACAAAAGCAGTGTTCCACAAAACGAGTTTGCGAGTTTGTACAGTCACACACAAAAGTATCCGAACGACCTGAATTGCATTTCGCCTGATTCGCACGCAACCGATATAACGCAGCTGTCTAGCAGGACCTCTAATCGCTCCTTGGTACAGTCGTTTGACTATTGAAAATGGTTCCAACAAGTCACCACTAGAAAACACCGCTCTGTATCGCAGTAACTCATTATGTAAAGTAATACCACGGTGCTACAAATACCAGGGAACACCTTATCACAGATAAGACTGTCTTTAAGGCTTGTGAGCTCACATTTATTACAATAAATGACATACCTGAAATGTTACCACTCTCATTATTACGACAGATAGGTAATGCACGTAGTACGTTCATCGTATTCATGGTTTCCTCTTCAAAGTAACATACAGTACTTATTATTTAACACAAAATGATATTAAAAATTTAAGTTAACCATGACCAGCTAGTTGAGAATATGTATGAACATCAAATGACACGACGAACCGTCTCGTTCTGCATATGGATTCAAACCCAGGTCAGACAGACTAACCAAAGATTTCGTGACTGACGCAAACTAACAGTCATTCCTGACTAGGCATTCTGAGAGTGATATACCTCGATTTTAGACAGTATCAGTTAGCAAATATCAACTTTAAATTACATAACACAAACATTTTTAACGGACGCGAATTCCTCCCCAGCATGTCTTGTCCCTGTTAACGAACTACGAGAGATGTTAAATATTGCTTCTTCACAAGTAACTTACTTGAAATGCCGTGAGGTAAAGCTTTGTGTTGGACAGGGATTCGAACCCAGAACCTAATCGCATTGATAACGAAACACAATCAACTGTGACATATCGGATTTCCTTGTCAGTAGCTAGATGTTTTAACTGAAATGACGAGAAGAAACATTAAGTTTTTCCTTCCCAGGACTCCAACCCGGCACCTATCGCTGATATATTCTAGAGAAAACGAACGTTAAGTATGGGTTTGTTGCACCAGCAGCGACATGTGAGCATGTTTGAACTCGAAATAATATGACGAAGAGTTCAGTGCTCACTGGGAATAGAGCCCCACACATAACGTTGTTGACTACACACAAAGAGACGTCAGCTACAGAATTTTTCTCCACCAGCAGCTCGGAATAACATCTTTAACTTACAGTGATCTCGCAAATAGTTCTGTGTCCCACTGGGAGTCAAAAACGTCAGATATCGTTAGTGTCGACAACGAATGAAAACATTAAAAATCAAAATTATAATCCACCAGCAGATAGGTGTTCTCATGCTAGAGCTTGATAATACATAATGAAATCTTTAGTGTCGGGCCAAGTGTGAACCCATTCACACGTAATATGTGGAGATGTTGAGGAATCTGCAGTTTTGAACAAACAACAAATTGTAGCCAAGATGTATTGCCACGAAGGGATCAAATTCCGCATTGAGGGCGGTCTCAGTTCAGAACCAAGTTTATCGACATACAGAATCTCAGATAAAAGAAGGAATAAGTGTGCTGTGACTCTACATAACGTTTGTTTCGTCACTAGAATAAATAACTAGTATAAGAAAGGTTACTGGTGATAGAGTTTCTACATATCGCCACTCCAGACTTTATTGTGGTTCAACCTAACGTCTACTTGGCAGAGAAGGAATATCATCTTTAATGTGAATTTCAGACCGCACTGCCATTATATTTTCTTCACTTGATGTAGGCATAAGAGAATGGAATCTTTCTCTCCCTATCTAAAATCATTGACAGAAGTGGGAATCGAACCCAGACCATAGGTATAATAACCTACCATCAGTCCAACAGACCACCAAACCCTCTTTTCTGTGACTCATTTTTCTATTGTAACGCCGTTGCGCCACACTGGATGAGAATTCGGACACACAGGCTCCCTGTAGTAAATTGCAGCATGTTCAGTAAATTCATTTACTTGGTTGACCGAATCACCATGAACTAGCTGCCTCGGCTACCCAGTGCATACATTCGACTCTATTTTGTAATCAGCGAAATAAAATCACGTAACTCACACCTACACAGAACTGCCAACAGTGTAAGATGCAGCAATTTAAATAGGAAGTGTTCCTTTCCACTTGAGCCATTCTATTGCGCTATCTGTTTGTAAAAAACGTCGTGCAGCGCGAAAGAAAAGCTGTAACTGTTTCTCTCATTGTCAGAAGTCTAGACCTGGCCATTTGCATTATCTTGCAGCGCTGTGGTATGCAGAAGTTCTGGAGGAATTGTTGTTAAGCTCTGGAGCTGTTGGAGCTGTGTGTCAGCTAGTAGCGTAATGGTGTCATGCACCATAGCTAAGATGTCGCGAGTTCGAATACATTTACTACTAAACTTTTTTTAAACGCAATTCTGCTGTCTGCTGAAGTTACCAATGTAATGGAACTTTGAACATAATTCCCTTCACTTCTCAACCCAAAATAGCCTCATTTGGAAAAAGGGCTAACTTTTGTGACATTTTGTTCTTTTCAGGTTTAATAGAGAGCCAGGCAGCAGATGCATCTCGAAGCTTTTGTATTATGTATGGAGAGAGCGCATCGTGCCCAAATACGCCAGAAAAGTATTTTCTACATTAGCTGTCGTGTGGTAGCGGCATTTTATTCTTCTTCAAACATTGTTTGACAGCTTTAACTCAGAATAAGTTCTCTACATGCATGTAATCAATAAACTGCATGTGCAGTGTCAGACTGTTACAGATAACACAAGAGAATTCGCATATATCGTTGATGATTAATTTCGCTCTCATGTTTACTATTGTTTCAACAACACTAAAGGAAACCTTACGAAAACGGTGCACTGTATTATAAGAAATGAAATAAAACTACCCACGATAACCTTACGACGAAAGTCTGTTTTAATAAAACTGAGTATCTGTACACAAGCATGCCTCTATCGACACGAATTAGTAAAATTCTACTCACGTAGATTTTGATTGGGTCTGTGTTTAATTGGTATGCTGTGTCATACTCAAGAGGTATGCAAATGTGGCATTTCATAAATATAGTTATGTATTTCTAGAAACCCAAAATCAGTTTGTCAGCAGCGGAAAGAGGCGTTACCTGTTGTGCAGCATTGTAAGTTTTTCACCATTGCACTATGAGCCGGAAGCATTTTCGTGCGATTTCCTTATTGATGTTTGATCTGACTGCTTGTAGCTCTTCCACAGAAGGGGTAATATCGTTGAAGTCACTGAGACTGGAACTGCGAACCATAACAGACCCTTTTTCATAGGTCAGCACGTTACCACAAAGCTGGCGAACGCGTATGTGTGTGAGTTTCCTCTTAGGAGGCCAATAGTGACTGGAACTCATAAACCGCTATTTAAAGGACGAGATTAGTTGCGATTTCCACCTGCCACGACTTTCCTAGGCTGAAAACCGTAAGTTTACAATCTTTTGTCACACCTCAAGCGATAATAACTGAGATTATTCAATGAAAATGACAGGTAAAATCAAGAGAACTTTGAGGCTTAAATCCGTGCACACAAGGAAGTAACTCACCGATCACAGAGTTGGGAAACATACGTTTCCCTGTTGCCAAATCTCAGTTACAGTACCAGCAGGAAGAAGACGAACCGATGTGATCCTACAGCGGGCTGGGAAGTGACCATAGCTGGTGTCTCCAAGTCGCAGCTGCTACGGCCTGGAATACGTAATGCGACTGATTCGCATTTCTGTAACTATGTTTAGGGACTGGAGCGTAGTTACTAAAAATACTCGGAATTCACTGAAAACTAAGCATCATAAATCAGTAACTCTGATAGTTGTTTTTATATTTCTTTCGCAAGTGTACTCAAAACTAAGAAACTCATTCACAGGTGTTTTCGTCCCTCGCCGATAGTCGAGCACAACAAACAAATAAAAATTAAGAAATAAAGTGTGTGTGTGTGCGCGCGCGTGTGTGTGTGTGTGTGTGTGTGTGTGTGTGTGTGTGCGTGTGCGTGTGACAGAGAGAGAGAGAGAGAGAGAGAGAGAGAGAGAGAGAGAGAGAGAGAGAGAGAGGGGGGGGGGGGAGATAGGGAGAGAGAGAGAGAGAAATAAAAAAGAATGATAGAGAGAGATAGGGTGTAAAAAATTGTTGTAAAGAAATTGAATCATGATATGTAAAGAAATTTTTCATTTCAAATGACAGATTCTACATCATTACGAAATGTCCTATTCATGATCTATGGAACAAGAATTAATCTAATCTAATCACATCATATTGATGACTAGCCATGAAGAGTCTGAAATTATTGCCAATACCAGTAATAAAATCTAAACTTGAAAATAAAAGACGACAATTTTTGTAATAAACCGAGACCACTATCAAGACCCATTCGTCCCTGTTCGCTAACCACGAAAGATGTCTGATATACCTCCATTTGTCGTAAGAATATCGTGGGTAGTTTTATTTCATTTCTTATAATACAGTGCACCGTTTTCGTAAGGTTTCCTTTAGTGTTGTTGAAACAATAGTAAACATGAGAGCGAAATTAATCATCAACGATATATGCGAATTCTCTTGTGTTATCTGTAACAGTCTGACACTGCACATGCAGTTTATTGATTACATGCATGTAGAGAACTTATTCTGAGTTAAAGCTGTCAAACAATGTTTGAAGAAGAATAAAATGCCGCTACCACACGACAGCTAATGTAGAAAATACTTTTCTGGCGTATTTGGGCACGATGCGCTCTCTCCATACATAATACAAAAGCATCGAGATGCATCTGCTGCCTGGCTCTCTATTAAACCTGAAAAGAACAAAATGTCACAAAAGTTAGCCCTTTTTCCAAATGCGACTATTTCGGGTTGAGAAGTGAATGGAATTATGTTCAAAGTTCCATTAGATTGGTAACTTCAGCTGACAGCAGAATTGCGTTAAAAAAAGTTTAGTAGTAAACGTATTCGAACTCGAGACATCTTAGCTATGGTGCATGACACTTACCATTACGCTACTAGCTGACACACAGCTCCAGAGCTGAACAACAATTCCTCCAGAACTTCTGCATACCACAGCGCTGCAAGATAATGCAAATGGCCAGGTCTAGACTTCTGACAATGAGAGAAACAGTTACTGCTTTTCTTTCGCGCTGCACGACGTTTTTTACAAACAGATAGCGCAACAGAATAGCTCAAGTGGAAAGGAACACTTCCTATTTAAATTTCTGCATCCTACACTGTTGGCAGTTCTGTGTAGGTGTGAGTTACGTGATTTTATTTCGCTGATTACAAAATAGAGTGGAATGTATGCACTGGGTAGCCAAGGCAGCTAGTTCATGGCGATTCGGTCAACCAAGTAATTGAATTTACTGAACATGCTGCAATTTACTACAGGGAGCCTGTGTGTTCGAATTCTCATCCAGTGTGGCGCAACGGCGTTACACTAGAAAAATGAGACACAGAAAAGAGGGTTTGGTGGTCTGTTGGACTGATGGTAGGTTATTATACCTAGGGTCTGTGTTCGATTCCCGCTTCTGTCAATGATTTTAGATAGGGAGAGAAAGATTCCATTCTCTTCTGCCCATACCAAGTGAAGAAAATATAATGGCACTGTGGTCTCAAATTCACATTAAAGATGATATTCCTTCTCTGCCAAGTAGACGTTAGGTTGAACCACAATAAAGTCTGGAGTGGCGATATGTAGAAACTCTATCACCAGTAACCTTTCTTATACTAGTTATTTATTCTAGTGACGAAACAAACGTTGTGTAGAGTCACAGCACACTTATTCCTTCTTTTATCTGAGATTCTGTATGTCGATAAAATTGGTTCTGAACTGAGAATGCAAGTCAGACAGCCCTTAACGCGGAATTTGATCCCTTCATGGCAATACATCTCGGCTACATTTTGTTGTTTGTTCAAAACTGCAGATTCCTCAACATCTCCACATATTACGTGTGAATGGGTTCACACTTGGCCCGACACTAAAGATTTCATTATGTATTATCAAGCTCTAGCATGAGAACACCTATCTGCTGGTGGATTATAATTTTGATTTTTAATGTTTTTTCATTCGTTGTCGACACTAACGATATCTGACGTTTTTGACTCCCAGTGGGACACAGAACTATTTGCGAGATCACTGTAAGTTAAAGATGTTATTCCGAGCTGCTGGTGGAGAAAAATTCTGTAGCTGACGTCTCTTTGTGTGTAGTCAACAACGTTATGTGTGGGGCTCTATTCCCAGTGAGCACTGAACTCTTCGTCATATTATTTCGAGTTCAAACATGCTCACATGTCGCTGCTGGTGCAACAAACCCATACTTAACGTTCGTTTTCTCTAGAATATATCAGCGATAGGTGCCGGGTTGGAGTCCTGGGAAGGAAAAACTTAATGTTTCTTCTCGTCATTTCAGTTTAAACATCTAGCTACTGGCAAGGAAATCCGATATGTCACAGTTGATTGTGTTTCGTTATCAATACGATTAGCTTCTGGGTTCGAATCCCTGTCCAATAGAAAGCTTTACCTCACGGCATTTCAAGTAAGTTACTTGTGAAGAAGCAGTATTTAACATCTCTCGTAGTTCGTTAACAGGGACAAGACATGCTGGGGAGGAATTCGCGTCCGTTAAAAATGTTTGTGTTATGTAATTTAAAGTTGATATTTGCTAACTGATATTGTCTAAAATCGAGGTATATCACTCTCTGTATGCCTAATCAGGAATGACTGTTAGTTTGCGTCTGTCACGAAATCTTTGGTTAGTCTGCCTGACCTGGGTTTGATTCCATATGCAGAACGAGACTGTTCGTCGTGTCATTCGATGTTCATACATATTCTCAACTAGCTGGTCGTGGATAACTTAAATTTTTAATATCATTTTGTGTTAAATAACAAGTATGTATGTTACTTTGAAGAGGAAATCTTGGTTCAAATGGCTCTGAGCACTATGGGACTCAACTTCTGAGGTCATTAGTCCCCTAGAACTTAGAACTACTTAAACCTAACTAACCTAAGGACATCACAAACATCCATGCCCGAGGCAGGATTCGAACCTGCGACCGTAGCGGTCTTGCGGTTCCAGACTGCAGCGCCTTTAACCGCACGGCCACTTCGGCCGGCGGAAATCATGAATACGACGAACTTACTACGTGCATTACCTATCTGTCGTAATAATGAGAGTGGTAACATTTCACGTATGTCTTTTATTGTAATAAATGTGAGCTTACAAGCCTTAAGGTTCAAAATGGCTCTGAGCACTATGGGACTTAACATCTATGGTCATCAGTCCCATAGAACTTAGAACTACTTAAACCTAACTACCTACGGACAGCACACTACACCCAGTCATCACGAGGCAGAGAAAATCCCTGACCCCGCCGGGAATCGAAGCCGGGAACCCAGGCGTGGGAAGCCAGAACGCTACCGCACGACCACGAGCTGCGGACAAGCTTTAAGGAAAGTCTTATCTGGGAAAAGGTGTTCCTCTCTCCCCTACTACGTGATAATACAAAACGAGCTGCCCTTTTTTGCACCCTTTCGATGTCCTCCGTCAATCCCACCTGGTAAGGATCCCATACCGAGCAGCAATATTCTAACAGAGGACGAACGAGTGTAGTGTAAGCTGTCTCTTTAGTGGACTTGTTGCATCTTCTAAGTGTCCTGCCAATGAAACGCAACCTTTGGCTCGCCTTCCCCACATTATTATCTATGTGGTCTTTCCAACTGAAGTTGTTCTTAATTTTAACACCCAGGTACTTAGTTGAATTGACAGCCTTGAGAATTGTACTATTTATCGAGTAATCGAATTCCAACGGATTTCTTTTGGAACTCGTGTGGATCATCTCACACTTTTCGTTATTTAGCGTCAACTGCCGCCTGCTACACCATACAGCAATCTTTTCTAAATCGCTTTGCAACTGATACTGGTCTTCAGATGACCTTACTAGACGGTAAATTACAGCATCATCTGCGAACAACCTAAGAGAACTGCTCAGATTGTCACCCAGGTCATTTATATAGATCAGGAACAGCAGAGGTCCCAGGACCCTTCCCTGGGGAACACCTGATATCGCTTCAGTTTTACTCGATGATTTTACGTCTATTACTACGAACTGCGACCTTCCTGACAGGAAATCACGAATCCAGTCGCACAACTGAGACGATACCCCATAGGCCCGCAGCTTGATTAGAAGTCGCTTGTGATGAACGGTGTCAAAAGCTTTCCGGAAATCTAGAAATGCGGAATCCCCTGTAGATAGCGGCCATTACTTCGTGCGAATAAAGAGCTAGCTGCGTTGCACAGGAACGATGTTTTCTGAAACCATGCTGACTATGTATCAATAGATCGTTCCCTTCGAGGTGATTCATAATGTTTGAATACAGTATATGCTCCAAAACCCTACTGCAAACCGACGTCAATGATATAGGTCTGTAGTTAGATGGATTACTCCTACTACCCTTCTTAAACACTGGTGCGGCCTGCGCAATTTTCCAATCTGTAGGTACAGATCTATCGGTCAGCGAGCGGTTGTATATGAGTGCTATGTAGGGAGCTATTGTATCAGCGTAATCTGAAAGGAACCTAATCGGTATACAATCTGGACCTGAAGACTTGCCCGTATCAAGTGATTTGAGTTGCTTCGCAACCCCTAAGGTAGAAACTCATGCTAGCAGCTGTTCGTGTTTCAAATTCTGGAATATTCCATTCATCTTCCCTGGTGAAGGAATTTCGGAAAACTGCGTTCAATAACTCCGCTTTAGCGGCACAGTCGTCGGTAACAGTACCATCGGCACTGCGCAGCGAAGGTATTGACTGCGTCTTGCCGCTTGTGTACTTTACATACGACCAGAATTTCTTCGGATTTTCTACCAAATTTCTAGACAATGTTTCGTTGTGGAACCTATTAAAGGCATCTCGCATTGAAGTCGGTGCCAAATTTCGCACGTCTGTAAAATTTAGCCAATCTTTGGGATTTCGCGTTCTTCTGAACTTCGCATGCTTTTTCCGTTGCCTCTGCAACAGAGTTCGGACCTGTTTTGTGTACCACGGGGGATCAGTTCCATCTCTTACCTATTTATGATGTATGAATCTCTCAATTGCTGTTGCTACTATATCTTTGAATTTGAGCCACATCTCGTCTAAATTTGCATAGTCAGTTCGGAAGGAATGGAGATTGTCTCTTAGGAAGGCTTCTAGTGACACTTTATCCGCTTTTTTAAATAAAATTATTTTGCGTTTGTTTCTGGTGGATTTGGAAGAAACGGTATTGAGCCTAGCTACAACGACCTTGTGATCACTAATCCCTGTATCAGTCATGATGCTCTCTATCAGCTTTGGATTGTTTGTGGCTAATAGGTCAAGTGTGTTTTCGCAACCATTTACAATTCGCGTGGGTTCGTGGACTAACTGCTCGAAATAATTTTCGGAGAAAGCATTTAGGACAATCTCGGAAGATGTTTTCTGCCTACCACCAGTTTTCAACGAGTATTTTTGCCAACATATCGAGGGAACGTTGAAGTCCCCACCAACTATAACCGTATGAGTGGGGTATTTATTTGTTACGAGACTCAAATTTTCCCTGAACTGTTCCGCAACTATATCATCGGAGTCTGGCGGTCGGTAGAAGGAGCCAATTATTAACTTAGTTCGGCTGTTAAGTATAACCTCCACCCATACCAAATCGCACGGAATATCTACTTCGACTTCACTACAAGATAAACCACTACTGACAGACACAAACACTCCACCACCAATTCTGCCTAATCTATCTTTCCTGAACACCGTCTGAGACTTCGTAACAGTTTCTGCAGAACTTATTTCTGGCTTTAGCCAGCTTTCTGTACCTATAACGATTTCAGCTTCTGTGCTTTCTATTAGCGCTTGAAGCTCAGGGACTTTCCCAGCACAACTACAACAATTTACAACTACAATGCCGACTGTTCCTTGATCCAAGCCGGCCAGTGGGGCCGATCGGTTCTAGGCGCTTCAGTCTGGAACCGCGCGACCGCTACTGTCGCAGGTTCGAATCTTGCCTCGGGCATGGATATGTGTGATGTCCTTAGGTTAGTTAGGTTTAAGTAGTTCTAAGTTCTAGGGGACTGATGACCTCAGATGTTAAGTCCCATAGTGCTCAGAGCCATTTGAGCCCTTGATCCAAGCACGTCTTGTATTTGCCATGCACCCTTTGAGATTGCAGCCGACCCCGTACTTTCCCGAGGCCTTCTAACCTAAAAAACCGCCCAGTCCACGCCACACAGCCTCCGCTACCCGTGTAGCCGCCAGCTGAGTGTAGTGAACTCCTCACCCATTCAGCGGAACTCGAAACCCCACCACCCTATGGCGCAAGTCAAAGAATCTGCAGCCAACACGGTCGCAAAACTGTCTGAGCCTCTGATTCAGACCCTCCACCCGGCTCTGCACCAAAGGTCCGCAGTCGGTTCTGTCAACGATGCTGCAGATGGTGAGCTCTACCTTCATCTCGTAAGCAAGACCGGCAGCCTTCACCAAATCAGAGAGAATTTCGTCAGATCCAAAGCGACACACGTCATTAGTGCCGACATGTGCCACCACCTGCAGCTGGCTGCACCCTGTGCTCTTCATGACATCCGGAAGGACCCTTTCCACATCAGGAATGCCTCAACCCGGAATGCACACGGAGTGCACACTGGATTTCTTCCTCTCCTTAGCCGCCATATCCCTAAGGGGCCCCATTACGTGCCTAACATTGGAGCTCCCAACTACCAATAAGCCCACCCTCTGTGATTGCCCGGACCTTGAAGACTGAGAATCATCCTCTGAAACAGGGCAGGCAGCTGCATCTGGCTCAGCCAGAGAGAGCGCCTGAAACTTGATTGTCAGACGCACCGGGGAGGCTTTCTGATCAGCCTCCGGGGACGTCTTTCGCTGCCTGCCACGCCTTGGAATGACCTCCCAATCAACCACAGGCGAGGGATCAGCCCCACTGCGGGCAGCAACCGGGGCAACCACAGCGGCAGACCGATCTGGGGACAGACGGGACGAGGTTGATATCCCCGTGATAGCCAAGTCTGGCTCCCCACAGTGGCGCCCATTGGCAACAGCCTCAAGCTGCGCGACCGAAGTCAGCGCCGCTTGCAGCTGTGAGCGAAGGGATGCCAACTCAGCCCACATCCGAACACAGCAATCACAGTCCCTGTCCATTCTAATCGATGTTGAACAACAGTTACTGAAACACGAGTCAGTGCCTAGATAAGGCAAGGGAAACACGCAAAGAATGTATTAACTAACCTGTACAAATGCCTAAAAACTGCGCTACAATCTGCCTGAATTTACGATTACAGTAACTAAAACTCGAAATTACATCTCCTATACGAATTTAAGTAAGAATCTACGAAGTAAACACTAAAGCGCGATGCTACAACTCTCAAATACTATAATACGCCCGAAATTTATGAATTAAACAATGCAAGTACCCAAAAACACGCAAAGAAATTAAGAATTAAACTATGTAACAAATAAGTAAGCTAGGGGTATACGACTTGCTGCTGCAGCTGCTTATCCAACGCCGGCAGGGAGCACTGTACATTGAAAGTACTCTCTCAACAGTAAACGTGACAAATAGTAAAAGTTTAATCTAGGAACAACGACTATGATCGTTAAGAGACTGAAAATAGCGATGGTTACATCAAAGAATAGACATAGCTCTGCAGAATCAACTTATAATACCTCATTCAACAAACAACGAAGTTCGAAAGAATCGCCGAAATAAAGGACAACATTTGATGTTTCCATGTTCTTACAGCGGCCCGTTCTGTAGTGTGAACAAAGAGCAGAAGAAAGAATGAATGATCGTATAACAAATGAAGTCTACATCTCGAAACGACTCATCGAAACAGCATTTTGTGTCAGTATACCAAGTGATTAACATACCACCAGCATGTCAGCATTTATACTTAAATGAAATATTTGAAGTAGTTCCGCAACCTGAAGCACCTCTCCTGGCATTGAGACTTCTTTAGCTCAATAAACCTAAATGCCAACGTCTTACGACGCTACAGATCCTTCTCACTCTACAGAAAACTACGATTCATCGATCACGCTTGTCAATAACTCCAGGGACGTACCTTCAGTTTCAACTGTTGGGACTTACGTTCAGCTCATAAACAATGTCAAATATTTTCTTGTTATTATTAGAAAGATGTCTGTGTAATTTTATATACATATTTTTTCTGATCTTGTAGTTATGGCGATAACTACTTATACATCTACGGTAATTTGGAAAACATTTTCGTATGAATTTTGAATCTAACTTAGCTCAGGGTCACATTAAGTTTTTCTTTATACAAGATTGGTATCTGGGCTTTGCAACCTTCACGGAATATTTCTACATAAGCTCGTGAACGTCATAGAAATGACTTCTGTCGAATCTGGAAGTACCTAATGAACCACTCCATTAAAAATACAACACCAGGGCCAATTCATCGATAAGTTTCGTTTTGTCCGTGTATCCGCTTGTCCAGTCTGATACCTTACATTTTGAAATGTGACTAAATAAAGCTAGCATGTCAATTTTCTCATCAGATGCTGGCTCCATGTGGGACACTGGCTGCGGAACTCACTCTCAATGCGTGTTCGTAATGTTCGAAATGCGGTGCTCCGCCAGTGCTTCGATGTACTGTCATGCACAGAGTCGCCTGCATCCCAATTTGCACCTGACCTTACGCATCCATGAGTAACATTACGCTGAGTCAACACGTTATTCTGCGCAGACTACGAGGTCGGTGAACGCTCCACGGTATGAGTTGCTCTTGTAACTGTGTCGTAGAAATTAGATTTGTGATTTTGAGTATAACACAGTAACAAGAAGTGATGCTGTTATGGGTAGAAAGCACTGATGAGCAAAAATACCGTGACTACTGCCCACCGCGAGATTGAATGCTAGCTGGTGGAATGACGGGACCATGACCGCGACGCGGCAAGGAAGGTATATGAGTGGAGCTCAGGCGAATGGGAAATCATTCTAGGAACGCTGCGGGCTGCAGATCAGAAAATGCACTGACTTAAAAAATTGCAGCAAAAGAGCAGAATTCTATCGCTCGGCTCTTGGGAATGGATATCTCTGAAACAGCGTAGCTGTTCACGGGCTACTCTCATGAGCATGTATGGAGAATGTTTGAAGAATGTGAAAGCATGTGTAGAAGACGAGATATTGGACGTCCATGTCTCATCACACGCGTCAGTTAGTTTCATGTTCCATAGATCGTTTGCATGATTAATTGTGATTGTATGGAACGAGACATTTTATATCCAAGGAAGACATACAGATGTGAGTTAGTAATTCATATCCACCACTTTTTACCCGTTATAGTAACAGAAATTATTCTACGAAAGAAGATGCCGAGAAGAAACTTTGTCCGTTTATTTACACATTTTACTTTGCAGTCTGTCAGACAACTTATAGCACTGGGTAAGTGAACTAAAATTTCGGGGGCAGCAGTGTGCACCCATTTTTCTGCTAAAGACAAACTTAATGTGGCGTACTGAAAGTAATTTTTTATTCTAGTACTGTAATTATGTACTTCATGTTCCTTTTTAACAGCAGTGCATCATTTACAACAAATTTCATAAGCGAATAAATATTCCGTGAAGAAACAGCCAAAATGCCTATCTCTTTAAACAGATGTCTACAAGATGATCGTGGTTGAACACCATCTGTCATTCTTACAGCACGTTTCTTAGCAGCGAAGGCTTTTTTAAAGATGAGTTTCCCCAGAACATTATTCCATATGATATTATCGAATGAAAACATGCAAATTATATCAACTTACTGATTTGTCTCTCCCCAAGATTTGCAATGACTCTAATAGCAAATCTGACCAAACTAAGTTGTTTTAGGAGTTTCAAAACGTGATTTTCCCAGTTTTTAATTCTCATCAATATTGACACCAGACAATTTTGAAGTTTTCACATAGTTTATTATTTCCCACCTTGTGTTATATTAATCATTGGTGTAGTACCCCCAGATGTGCAGAAGTGAATATTTTGCGCCTTTTAAAAATTGAAGATCCTGGCAATTCGCAGAAAACGTGTCAATGATACTTTTAAGAATACTGTTTAAAATTTTTTCTATTATTGTACACATGCTTCAACTGATTGCAATACCAGTCTCATCCGCTAAAAGAAAGAAATCTACTGATTATATATTAGGCGGTAGATCGTTTACACTTATGAAGAATAATAGTGGACATAAGATTGAGCCTTGTGGAACCCCATATGTGATCTCACTACAGTCAGAATAATGTCTCCAGGTTACATTGGTGGAACCCCTAAGTAAAACTGTCCGTTGGTTGGTTACACAATCAATTCCATAAAACCACAGTGTATATGGGAGAATATTGTGATTCACACAGCCAAATACCTTAGATAAGTCGCGGAAAATACCAACCGACGCTATTCCGTTATTTGATTGTTGTAAAATTTTGTAGGTGAACATGTAAATGGCGTTCTCAGAAATTCTGAAATTCAAATTGTGATTTACACAGGATATTATTGTTGCTCATATAAGATAATGTTCTATAGTACCTCACTTTCTTAAAAATTTCTGTACCTATAACGATTTCAGCTTCTGTGCTTTCTATTAGCGCTTGAAGCTCAGGGACTTTCCCAGCACAACTACAACAATTTACAACTACAATGCCGACTGTTCCTTGATCCAAGCCGGCCAGTGGGGCCGATCGGTTCTAGGCGCTTCAGTCTGGAACCACGTGACCGCTACGGTGGCAGGTTCGAATCCTGCCTCGGGCATCGATGTGTGTGATGTCCTTAGGTTAGTTAGGTTTAAGTAGTTCTAAGTTCTAGGGGACTGATGACCTTAGAAGTTAAGTCGCATAGTTCTCAGAGCCGTTTTTTTCAGTCAGCAGGTCGCAGCAGAGTTAACCCACGGCTGGATATGGTGCTGCCGAACCTCCATAAAACTCATGTTTCTGTGTGTAGTTTCTACTCCTGTTTCCTCCCAGTCAAATATAATGCAGTAATATCTGTCTTTAACCAGGTTGTTCACTATTAAAATACCTACTATAATAACCTGATCCTCTCTGTCAAAAGTTATGTGGAAATTATTTACGTCCTCTGTCACGTGGCTGGATTCACAGTAGTTGTGACCTTGTACCCTGTAGCTAATTTATCCTGTACCATCTGGCCTACAAACCTGCCATGGTTGCAGTCTAGCAGCAAGACACTTTTCCTCCTACACTCTTTTGGTATCGCCTTGTCCTAGGTTTCTTTGCTAGAAGTCTGCCGCATGCTACTGTGACCTCCAGCTGGACGAGGCATTTCTCCTCCTACTTCGGGTAACAAGCTCAAATTGAGAGGAAGAAGTTAAAGAACTGTTCCCTTTTCACCGTTTGCCTGTTGCGTTTATCCAGTTCCTAATATTCTTTTCCCCCTTCAATGTATCTAGTCCTAGTACCTCGTATTCTAATTCAGACTAAAGGGCATAATGCTATGACTACTGCTCACCGTTTCTCTTGTCTTATTTTGTGGAACATACAGTTCAATGGAATAGCCTCATTGAGTTCCCCATTCAATTTCCCAATATAATGAAACCAATGAAACTTCAGCCCAAAACCTACACATACCACTCCCTGTCTGCCTACTCCACGGTACCATCCACACTTATAACGAACTGCAACACAGATTAAACACTCAATAATAGAATTAAATCACTTAACACACTTTACACTACAGGAATTTTCGGTATTTATGAGCTGCTAAAAGTAGTCCTACAGGTCAGTGCTTCAGGTTTATAATATAACTTAAAAGGTTAATTATTTCCACTTAGAGCAAGAACTGAGCACTCAGTTAATTGCGTTATCTCTTAATTAACTTACTAACAATAAAATGTAACTTTTAATGCAGCTTTAATGTACATATACTGTGTGAAAACAGTCAAGTAGTGCGAAGTTTCTGAATCAAACAACTTATGATTTACGCTACTTTCCTGAAATATATACTTAACAATGACGGGGTGGGCTCTACGTAAATTTCTGGATATATAAAAACGACAATGAAACGGGATTCTCTAAGTTTACTGCCCCCAAGCGGAGACGAAAATACGACTACAGTCCGGCTTTACGATCTTCTCGCGTTTTGTGAAATAATACACACTGAAAAGTGAAACCTTCAATAGTAAGCACAGAAACACATTAGTACTCATATTGAATGAGTAATCTGTACCAAACTAAATGTCATTACAAAATAAATAACATATATCTGTGAGAGCACGTAAGGTCAAGCGTCTCGCCCTGTAATGTAGAATAGGCGGCAATCTCTGGCGGAAATGACGACAGAGTAAAAACCTTTGCAGACACAAGTATTTCAGCGCAGCTTGTTGAACGTGAGTATCTGCAGCTGACACTCCCTACATGTTCCCATTTTCACCTAACAATGTCGTCAATTTCAGTTACAATGGGCATGATATGATTGAGTTTAGACCATATGCCAGGTGTTCGGATGATTCTCGGTCCTTGAAACACCAGAGCGATGATCGCGTCTGGATGCACCAGACAACGTCTGCTCGAAACATGCTCCATGCCATGGTCACAGGCCACGGGAAGATGCATTATGACATAGGGATATTCATTTAGGCTTCTTTAGGTCCTGTGGCAATAATCCAACGCACCATGATAGTTGTGGACTACTTGAACATTATTGCGGGCTACATCCATCCCTCGTCTGCGACGGTATTCTCTAGGAGGATAATTGTCCATGTCAGAATGCCAGAATTGTTCTATAGGGATTTTAGTAGCACGCTACTGACCTCACGTTGGTGTATTGGTTACCAAATTTGCCTGATGTATTTCCGATATAGCACATCTGCGACACTATCGGACGCCGGCCGAAGTGGCCGTGCGGTTAAAGGCGCTGCAGTCTGGAACCGCAAGACCGCTACGGTCGCAGGTTCGAATCCTGCCTCGGGCATGGATGTTTGTGATGTCCTTAGGTTAGTTAGGTTTAACTAGTTCTAAGTTCTAGGGGACTAATGACCTCAGCAGTTGAGTCCCATAGTGCTCAGAGCCATTTGAGCCACACTATCGGACGCAGGCTCCGTGACTGCAAACCACCAGCCTGTAATTTACGAGAATTTCGTAGCGTGTGCGTAGAAGTCTGGAGGCACATACCTGTGGACTCCTACCAAGGTTTTGTGGGATCCATGCCAATCAGAATTGCTGCTGTACAGCGTTCCAAATGTGGACCAACATGCTATTATGCAGGTAATGCTAATGCCTTATCGCATCAGTGTATCTTTCCATTTAATCGCTGTTGTAATTAATGACTAAATGCACGGGAAGGCGGATGTTGTCAACCGCGAACCAGACTTAGAAGACGGGAGTGCTAGATACACCTTGTAAGCACGCTATACTTACTGGTGATCGGTGCTCCGAACGATTCCTTCCGGATGTCTTTGCAAATCACCTTCAGTATCTTTGGAAGGTTAGTCTACGCTGGGTATGTAGCACAACAGCTGAATAACAACCATTTCCACCTAGCTCCACTGAGACGTTAGAACTCTCATTTTATATTTTTGATCTACTGTCACCTGAATTACCCAGATTCCTACGAGTTATCTAATTCCCGAGCGCTCCCTACCGACCTCTAACCGAACATGCCTTAACAGCACAACCAAATGACTAGCACAGCCAATGCAGCACATCGAACAGATCTGCCTAACCAACTGACACTGCATACTTGTGGCACAGGGTTTCAACTCCACCATGTTTCTTGTTATTATTATCGTTATAAAATTAATTTACTGCAGTGATGTTGACTTTTTTATCTTACCTTCATCTGCCACGCATTCCTTGTATTAATATAGATAAGGCTGTCAGCACAAGCAAATTCGTTGGCTATATAATCTGATGGCTAAATGCAGGCACCCATAGGGTCGCCATATTTGACATGGATGCGTTTACTGAGCAACGCTACAAACGAACAAGCGCCGTCTTCACACAGTGTGTAATTTGAAACAGAACGCGATCGTCCATCTTTTGCTAAATTAATATATGGCAGTGAAGAAATGAGCGACAATGAGGAAATTATTGTTGCTTGTGTGCTACTCGATGAAGAATAACAGAAGAAGAAAGCCAACGTAAGAGACTTCGTGTGACAAACATTTACAGCAAAATATATGATCATGGGGAATTCGATGCTTCATTTATGGATTTTTATCAAAGTAGGCCTTTTTTCAGTACAGTATTACCCAATAACTCCCGAGAAATTTTCATGTCTCCTTGAATTAGTTTTGCGTAATCCGAAGAGAGGAAAACATGTCTTTAGAACTGTCGCAGCACAGGAAACATTATTACTAATTTTAAGGTAATCTAAAAATTAGACTTTATTTTGACATTTAGCAGTATATTTCAAGTTTAATTTAACTCAATTTTAAAGCAAAGGATTACTTGCAATTACTTTTAACTTGAGAAGAAAATTTAAGAAATTTTCTACGTAATCGTCCACATTTTTCTGTCTAATACTTTATATCTCTTTTCTTTCCAAGTATTCTCTAAGACCTACATCTGCGAATTCTTCTTCGTCACCTCATTTTAATTTTATATAAGTATTTTAACTTGAGGGTATGTCACTGTTACCAGACTCGTCTTCATTTCAAGAATATTAATAATGCCCTCCAGTTTAGAATGATCTTACGCACAGGTTGAGGCGTTCGAATATTTGACTGATGTGCACTTTCGTCGTGAATTAACGAAAGAAGACTGGCAGTCCGATTTCGAATTTCATAGGTCAAAGCTTTCTTCCTGTCTAAAAAGTACTTTAAAGACCATGTCTGTGCGGCTGATCCCGGCGGAGGTTCGAGTCCTCCCTCGGGCATGGGCGTGTGTGTTTGTCCTTAGGATAATTTAGGTTAAGTAGTGTGTAAGCTTAGGGACTGATGACTTTAGCAGTCAAGTCCCATAAGATTTCACACACATTTGAACATTTTTGAATGCTCATGTGTTTCCTCTCGTCATTGCTGTTTATTGCTGTTATTATATCTTCGTTAGTGATTGAAGTATTTGGACTATTTAAAGCTGAAACGTACTTTTAAATTTCTTAAGAGAGTGATAAGTTTTCTAACATTCATTGCATCTACTATTACACGCCTGCGCCTATCGTAAATGCCGCCGTTCGATCGGTGTCGTATCGTTGACTACGCACAATTCGCCTGTGACATCATACACACCAGTCTCACGCACCGAATACGCTGCCTCTTCGACAACGCTACCCATGTTCCATCGGTCGGCTGATTTAGCACGGCCGCATGCACGTGCTCCCTTTGTAAACGCTGCAGGGAATATGGCACTGCGATTCATGCGGACAGCCCACTGAACGTGAACCTTAATGTGTGCAGCTGCCATCACCATCCAAAGTGTGGGTGAGTTACAGCAATACTAACGTAATGAACAGTGTCTGTAGGACCGCATTCTCGTCAAAGATTTTACGTAGACGCTACATAGCTGTGACCGTTCCTTGCTAGTATAGACGTCTACCTTTATTTTTTGTGTTATTGTACCCTACCATTCTCTTAGTGGTAAAAAACAACTACACTCCCCTTGACATAAAGGGAATTGTTAGAATGTAGTCAGTTTAACATCACTCTCGTAACACCTGTCTCCATAATTATTGTTGTCCACGATACTTTCTGTACTTTTTCCATCTAGCTTGAAGAACTGCCACCTGGGTTACTAATTATTTCTATTGAGGGGCGGACATGTAAAGGGTTTATCACTCGCTGCCACAAATTACGGCTAACCAGGAAGCACTGTTGACACATGCAGGGTAAGCAGTAAGTCGTCACGAACCACTCTATCGGCTGCACTGCCAGAAGACCATATTGAAGAAGTTGACAATATTGACAGGGCTCTGTGTCAAAATCGCAAGCACGACGCAGGATCCGCTGACGCACAACCACGTAAAGCTCACTGGGAGTAGGTTAGACTGGCCATTCTGACACATTCCGATGTATACGATCCGCGACTGAATCTTCTGTAGTGGACCCACAATATATGGCTGAAATAGCTTTCTTTGCATTGTTTATATACTGTCAAAACGGCTAGTCACCATCTCCATTTTAGGAGTTTGCAATTACTTACAGTTTAAATCCAGGTTAAGCTGTTTATACGTCATCATATTTTTTTAAAATTATTAGGCTTATTGTATTGTAATAATCCATAAATTATTATAGTTTTATGTAAATATATTCATTTATTATTTTCAGAAGGAGTTCGATTTGTGTTACTAATAACTAAACTGTGGGTTCTCTGTTGGTTATAATTTGATTTCCTGAAGAAAATATCTGAATTTCGTGTCTTTCTACAAATTTATTCGTAATTCTTACAAGTTCAAGCGATCGCAACAAATTTTCAGATATGTCATAGCCGTGACATACCAGTCATGAAAGAATGCGATATAAGCCATGAAAGAACGCGATACAATTGCGCACGAATTTGACGGTAAATTACATCAGCGTCTAGTTTTTCCTGCCGCCACAACGCGCACAGATGGGACAAGTAATAGTGGTGCGACGCTTTCGCATAAACTTAGGAAGTCCACAAGATTGTCAATGACACTCAGATTCAAAGAATTGTAGGCACTGGCCGTACTTTTTGTTGTTCCCAAATGTTTCTAATATTTATCGGTAGAGAATTAGTCATAAGGTAATTGAAACAGTATTAAGTAACACAGTAACTAGAACACTGGAAATTTGTGGTCCATTGATCAGATGTAGTCACTGCGGTTAATGAAATTTAGATTGAAAGGCCATTTCAACGTAATTGAAACACACGAAAATATCACTGAGATTCTCCAGGTAACCCTTACAGTTTCTCTTTTTGTGACTGTAGATTCTCGCGTTTTTGTCGTTTACTGACTCTTCTTCTCCTCGATTCGATGACAGTGCAAGGAATCAGCTTCAAGATCAAATTGGAAATTTGTGGTAAGGTCTGATGTTAGATTACGAACGACTTCCACCAGTCCCAAGCATAATTTAATGACATTAAATATGTTATAACAGTTCTTGTAGCATAGTTCTTGCATTAATTTGTGAATAATGCATATTTTGCTTTTCCCCGTTTATTCCCTGTAGTCGTCACAGAGAAAGGAAAGTATCAATTGGATAATAAAAATAAACATTTTTCATACGCCAGCCATAACCAACAAAAGAAAAATTAATGCGTTCAGGCACTTCACAGTAATTACCAGTTTTATTTAGACATTACTGGAATAGAGAAAGAAATGGCCAAGGCCGTTGTTTTGCATATTGTGCTGCTTACCAGACGTACTTGATCAAATTCGTAACATGTGGTATTGTAGATTCACAATGCAGCGATGGTTGAATTTGAACAAAACTGTTCCACCGATAAACCTGGATTGACAAAGCGCTATCGGAAACAGTATTGCCAGACAGTTATCTGAAAAAGGATTTACACTGTTGAAAACTTTTATTAATCTGGAGGCTGAATCACACCATAACTAACCTAAGGACATCGCACACATCCATGCCCGAGACAGGATTCGAACCTGCGACCGTAGCGGTCGCGCGGTTCCAGACTGTAGCGCCTAGAACCGCTCGGCCACCACAGCCGGCTGCTCATTACAAATTACGATCGCGTAGTGCCGTGTTATCTGCTTACTGATGTGGTGTCTACCAAGGGTATGTGCCCGCCACGTTACACAAGAACTGTCTGCAACAGCTGGGTTGGGCTGAAATTAACCCCAACCGCCTGGCGAGCTAGAAATTTGGCAAATTTCCATGATTTTTAAAAATGCTTTCAGTGTGTCCAAGCAGCTAAAATTTTAACATTGTATTTCTTTCCGTGTGATCTTCCTCTATAATGAATTCAATGCAGGTTTCAGCATCTTAAATTGAACATATCCCTCGTTAATTATACCGGGTATGTACAGACAGATACAGAACCCGGCTCAGTTCTGTATGTGTTGTAAATCATTAACACTATCACATTTGCAAATGAGACTTGCGAATTGTGTAAGAACAGATTTCACGATTCGATCAGGATTCGTCCATAAAATAATTTCTTCGCTAAATGTGTCGCAGGTACATCAGACAAGGGAACCAGAAACCGTGCACTCTAGTTGTTGTTTGGATCACGAAAAGGGCGCCAACTGAGTTTCGGGTGACTTCGCAGAAAATGGGAAGAAATACTAGAAGCGTTTTGTCTTACCTACTTTGTGGCTACCTAGAATAGCCCGTTCCGATAAACCACACTAGGTCAGAGAGCACGGCATAGCGCCGCTGGCCAGAGCAGGTGCCGCGACATCACAGCCCGCAGACGGCGCCCCAGGCTCATGAAATTACTCATCCACACCACTAAACAGGAGCCGGAAGGCCCCTACAACTTTCAGCTGATTCGTTGCAACTTCGAGCAAGAAGATAGTCATTATCCTTGTATCACTAATCACAGTTCATTTTAATGTGTAAAGATTTGAAAGAACAATGGCTGAATCTTGTGGTGTGGTATTTTAATAACCCAGCAATAATTCTGGTGATTTTACTATTGATGTGGGTCTACTTACATTTTGTGAGTCATAACACAACGTTAACTGACTATTCGGCTTCTAGTCAAACTTATTTTTATCCACCAAATTGGGTGCTACAAATGTTTCTCAAACTTGAATTCCTTCAACTGTTTTGATACGTCATCTAATATGCCGCTATCCAATTTTGCTAGTTTGTTCCGTTTGTATATCCCAAAAAGATTTTTTAATCATTTAACGTTTTTGCCGGCCGGTGTGGCCGTGCGGTTAAAGGCGCTTCAGTCTGGAACCGCGTGACCGCTACGGTCGCAGGTTCGAATCCTGCCTCGGGCATGGATGTGTGTGATGTCTTTAGGTTAGTTAGGTTTAATTAGTTCTAAGTTCTAGGCGACTAATGACCTCAGAAGTTAAGTCGCATAGTGCTCAGAGCCATTTGAACCATTTAACGTTTCGTAAATGTGCTGTAAATCTTACTAAACACACTGGATACAGTTGTTAGTCAGGCAAAATCTACGGCAGCTTGTTGAACAGTAATACCTTCCTTAGTTTTTATATGAAAACTCTGAAAGATTTTTAAATAAAAGAATCGTTATTAACGTTCTACGTATTCATTTTTCATGTTTACATGTATTCAGCCTTTTTTCGCTATATGGCTCCGAATTGTAGGGTGTAATATGGCAGCGTTCAACGTAACTATGTCGGTGCGTGAGAAACAGTGTGCTGTAATCGAGTTTAGAATTCGAAGCGTTGGTCCACACGTGGAGCACCCCATCCTATATTATGACAATTTCGGATTACAAATGAGAGCTGCAACATGTGTAACAATCAGACGCTTTGAGTTCACTGTCATCGATCAACCTCCATACAGTCCGTACTTCGCCCCATCCGATTTCTGTCTATTGCCAGACCTTAAAGAACAACTTCGAGGACTGCACTTTGACAGCAATGAAGTATTGCAAGCAGAGGTCAGGTTGTGGCCCGGTCAACAAAGTCAAAAATTCTACAGTGACCGGGTGTAAACAAACTGTCCGAAAGAACAGACGCCACATATACAGGGTGTTACAAAAAGCTACGGCCAGACTTTCAGGAAACATTCCTCACACACAAATAAAGAAAAGATGTTATGTGGACATGTGTCCGGAAACGCTTGATTTCCATGTTAGAGCTCCTTTTAGTTTCGTCAGTATGCACTGTATTTCCCCGATTCACCGCCAGTTGGCCCAATTGAAGGAAGGTAATGTTGACTTCGGTGCTTGTGTTGACATGCGACTCATTGCTCTACAGTACTAGCCTCAAGCACATCAGTACGTAGCATCAACAGGTTGGTGTTCATCACGAACGTGGTTTTGCAGTCAGTGCATTGTTTAGAAATGCGGCGTTGGCAGATGCCGATTTTATGTATGGATTAGCACGGGGCAATAGCCGGGACGCGGTACGTTTGTATCGAGACAGATTTCCAGAACGAAGGTGTACCGACAGGAAGACGTTCGAAGCAATTGATCGGCGTCTTAGGGAGCACGGAACATTCCAGCCTATGACTCGCGACGGGGGAAGACCTAGAACGACGAGGACACCTGCAATGGACGAGGCAATTCTTCGTGCAGTTGACGATAACCCTAATGTCAGCGTCAGAGAAGTTGCTGCTGTACAAGGTAACGTTGACCACGTCACTGTATGGAGAGTGCTACGGGAGAACCAGTTGTTTCCGTACCATGTGCAGCGTGTGCAGGCACTATCAGCAGCTGATTGGCCTCCACGGGTACACTTCTGCGAATGGTTCATCCAACAATGTGTCAATCCTCATTTCAGTGCTAATGATCTCTTTACGGATGAGGCTTCATTCCAACGTTATCAAATTGTAAATTTTCACAATCAACATTTGTGGGCTGACGAGAATCCGCACGCAGTTTTGCAATCACGTCAACAACACAGATTTTCTGTGAACGATTGGCAGGCATTGTTGGTGATGTCTTGATTGGGCCCCATGTTCTTCCACCTACGCTCAATGGAGCACGTTATTATGATTTCATACGGGATACTCTACCTGTGCTGCTAGAACATGTGCCTTTACAAGTACGACACAACATGTGGTTCATGCACGATGGAGCTCCTGCACATTTCAGTCGAAGTGTTCGTACGCTTCTCAACAACAGATTCGGTGACAGATGGATTGGTAGAGGCGGACCAATTCCATGGCCTCCACGCTCTCCTGACCTCAGCGCTCTTGACTTTCATTTATGGGGGCATTTGAAAGCTCTTGTCTACGCAACCCCGGTACCAAATGTAAAGACTCTTCGTGCTCGTATTGTGGACGGTTGTGATACAAGACGCCATTCTCCAGGGCTGCATCAGCGCATCAGGGATTCCATACGACGGAGGGTGGATGCATGTATCCTCGCTAACGGAGGACATTTTGAACATTTCCTGTAACAAAGTGTTTGAAGTCACGCTGGTACGTTCTGTTGCTCTGTGTTTCCATTCCATGATTAATGTGATTTGAAGAGAAGTAATAAAATGAGCTCTAACATGGAAAGTAAGCGTTTCCGGACACATGTCCACATTACATATTTTCTTTCTTTGTGTGTGAGGAGTGTTTCCTGAAAGTATGGCCGTACCTTTTTGTAACACCCTGTATAATTAAGGTCAGGCTTGCCAATGACCCCTTCAGTGGAGATGCCCTCTACGCTCGGACTCATAGGGGATTTGACAAAATGCTTCGAGTAATCAAAATAATGGGCAGGGGCACTACGTCATTAGTGTGTGGATAAGTTTAGAATGTGATCTGACGGGAGATGTACTATGATAGTCCGTGCAGTTGCGATAACCACTGTGTCCGGATAGCATAGTGGTCAGAGAATCTGCCCTGTGAGCAGAAGACCTGCGTTCGAATTCTGGTCCAGCACAAATTTTCAACTTTCTCCATTGATGTAAATGAATACTCACTAGCAGCTAACTGTCAACAATTCCTTTGCGTCTTGATCCATAACGGCTACAGGATCAAACTGGTGTTGGTTCTTTCGGACATGTGCGATGAATATAATTAAGGTGAGGTTGGCGAGTGATCCCTTCAGTGGATATTCACACTGCCGCGAGTAATGAGAAAAATGGGCAGTGCTCACTAGCAGTTAGATGTAACTAATTCCTTTGGGTCTTGATTCGTAATAGATGAAGGATCAAAATCGTATCGGATTCTTCGAACATGTCCGAAAGAATTGGCACCACGTGTGTGTATGAAAGCGCCATTTAACATGCAGCTTTCAAGTTGTCTCATTTGTTGGTGTATTAACACGGACTGTCGAACACGTCTAAAAGGAATGGTGGTGCAGCATCGAAGATAGGCTAATACGGCTTGGAAACACTGGTGGTGAAAAGATCCTAACTGACCAAGAGTGAAGACACCTCAATGACAGCCGGCTTGCCTAGATACTGTCAATCTCAAGCGGTTTGCGAGCGAATAGCGATAAGGAAGCTGCATGAGAAGGACCTTTCGACCGCGGTGCTTTGTAAAATGATATTGGTTTGAATGGCACCTAGATTTGCTCGTTTTCAATCGGCCAAACGACAAAAAAACTAGACTTTAGTAGATCAGTTGTATTTAGTGTAGTCTGAATTGTCGTGATTTTCCCTCTTTTTCTAATGATACAGGGCGTAGAGTGCACAGACAGCTCTAAGGAACATGTAATTCGGAGTGTGTGGAAGATTTAGTTGACGTGGAGGAGGGCATTATAGACGGAGCACAAGCTCGGATTAGGGAAGAATGGATGAGGAAAGCAGCCGTGCCCTTTCGAAGGAACCTTTCTGGCCTTTGCCTTAAGCGATTTAGGGAAATTACGGAAAACCTAAATCTGGATGGCTGGAAGAGGGTTTGAACCGTCGTCCTCCCGAATGAGAGTCCCGCGTGCTAACCACTACGCCACGTCGCTCGGTTTTAGTTTCGGCCTGAGGTGATTTTGTGATGGTCTTGAAGTGTCAGTCGTACCATGACTGGAGCCCGCTCATTCAGATTATTGTGAAAGTCGATCAAGATGTATATTTCAGAATTCTCAGTAATCTGGCGTTACCCTTTTTCTTCACCTTCATTTTTAGTATACGGTGAACACTTCTGTCTTTCATGATGGAAACAGCTGTGTTTACAGGGTAGCGTCCATACATTTCTGGCCGAAGAACACTCAGGCGCCGACTCACAACTTGACAGTTCTGCTAAATCACATGATCTTGAATCACCCCTTAAATGTCTGGAATTATTTAGAACAGGGGGTGAGAGATGGGAGTCATCATCCCTGCAATTTCGAAGTTATTTGGGATCTAACTGTCAATAACGAACTTCAGCTTCAGCTGGGTATGACATACCGGATGGTTATAGTTAAACTTTCCCTATTTAACACGTTATAACACGGAAACTAATTACTATACGAGTACCAAACTTGGTAGCATTAATGTCGAGGATATGGGGAAGAGATATAATGCAGAATCAATTCAATTGAAACACTTGTAACGTGCTGCTGCGGTACATCATACCACTACATACCGGTACCAGTGCCGCTACGAAAGGGGCTCAATATGGCGCCCATCAGTGTCCAGAAGAGTCTGTAAGTGCGGGATGGCAGAACGAAGCATGTCCGTAGGTATGCTGGCTACCTCTCTCGATGTACTGCGATTCCGATCAGCACAAGTGTGAATGTTCCACTGGTAAACCCTGTCCTTCGGGTAGCCCTACAACCAGAAATGACAGTGAGTGAGATCAGATGATCCTGCGGGCCAAGCATTTAGAAAATATCTGCTGATAATTCGATCGTTTCCAAATGTGTTTCGGAGAAGCAGTTGAACTTCACCAGTGATGTGCGGTGGGGCCCCATCTTGCATGAAAACTGTTGAGTTCAATGCGCCTCTATCCCTTAGGCGGGTATGACATGATGGAGAAGCATATCGTAGTAGCGCTGGCACGCCACACTGGAAGTCTTCGGTCCTTGAGCGCCAACCAGTTAAAAAAAATTTAAAAAAGTGGGCTAATGACGAACGTAGCCGTGGAGCCACGCCATACGGTGACACGTTCACCATGCAGAGGAACTACATGCACAGTGACTGGAGGTGAAGATACCCACACTCGGCAATTCTGTGTGTTCACCTCACCCGTCAGAGAAAAATGAGCTTCGTCTGTCCAAAGGATGGTCCAGGGCCAACCCTCGTCAACTTCAAGCCTTGCATGAAAGTGGAGAGCGAAGTCAACACGTCGTTGTGCGTCCTGTGGTGCAAGCTGCTGTACGATATGGATCTTGTACATATACCAATTGAGAATGGTTCGAAGCACCTTCCGTACAGTGGAGCAAGGGATGTTCAACTGTCGTGACACAGCGCGCGCAGTGACTGACGATCGGGAATTGCACGCAGCGTTGTCTGCCATAGCAACAGCGACTTCATCAACCACCTGTGGTGCAACCGGTCGTTGGCCTCTTCCCGGAGCGACGTCCAGCTCTCCATGTGATTCAGACTTCTTCATCATGCTCCGCACAGCAGGTGGAGAAAGAGAACCCTTCCGTAATCCCTTCAGCAGGCGATATCCTCGAAGTGCAGCTCCAGCATCACTGTTGTTTTGATACCAGAGCTTTAGCAATAACGCCCTGTTCCTTTGGTACAAGCTCATCTTGACACGTCAACAAGTGCGCTGCAACTGGCGAGGTGCGTGAGAATATGAATCACGATAACATATCACGGCACCCGATGACCATAACTGGAACTGGGCGGTGGTGCTGTGACGCATAGAAATCGTGCACCCCTTACCCTGGACATTAATGTCACCAAGTTTGGTACTCGTATAGTAATTAGTTTCCTTGTTATAACTTGTTAAATTTGATTATAACCACCCGAGGTACATGAAGGAGCTTGTCAAATTCTTCATTGCCGGATTAAGACCACTACCACGGCTAGGGGTAATCTTAGAAGGTATTGGCATGATGTCTCTTTGAGATGACTAATTTCCAGCATGCTTAATTACCGCAATACTGAACAGAAAGTCTAGTAGTGCGCTAAGCAGCTAACTTTAAAACGGTGATTGGAGTTCCTTTCTTAACGTTCAGACAACGAAATTCAGGCGTTCTCTGATCCTAAGAATAACTATGGAAACCTACATCACGCTACAGTGGCGCTACACTAGACTGCTTAATTCAGTTTCGGGAAAGACTTTCGTAAAGTGGTGCTACACTGCCCAAGGCCTTCAATCAGGGCAGAAGATAAACGTGGCGTTGTGATGACGTGGAGATTCCTGTGCAGCACTTTTCTGACTTGATACAGCGTCGCCCACGTGGGTACAACGTCCCCTTAATTGTTGGCTGACATCACCCAAAACATACATAAACACAAGAAACATGGAGGCCGCTGATGGGCCGAAGCGTGTGAGGCCAGGAACGACACTGTCACTGGTCCGCGAGTCTCGCGGCATCAACCCCAGCTAACGGTCGCGTGTCGATCATGGGTCGCACAAAGCGCTGCACTACGTCTAAATTATTGTCAATTAATATCAGCGTCATAGTCAACAGGCTACAGAGACGGTCGCGAAACTGTTGATAATAGTAATTATTAAATCAGAAGTGAATGTTATGATACAAATCTTTGCAACGTGTTATTAGGCACCATTGGATTAATATACTGTTTAATATCGGTGATTATCAAAATATTTTGATACTGTGCAGTGGCAGGAATTCCAGACAGTTATTAAAGCTGGCAGCCTTAAAACTTTCTTGAGGTGTTCATTACTGAAACCAAGTTCCTCTCTGTCCTACGATTTCACTTAATAGTGGCCCGGCATTTCAACGAGTCCAGGAGCTGGCGCTATCAACTGATGCAAAAGGCACATCATCTGTACAAGACTTCTGGTAGCAGACCTCTGTGAATAACCTTGGGGAGTTTTGAGGGATATGCAGATCTCCCAACACACCTCTCTCGTGTATGGTCGGTTTACTGCAGCTAGACGCAGGAGTACATACTTACCAACGGAAGGAGAGTTTTGTACTCCGCCCAGTAGCCACCTACCTTTCTCACTGATAAAGCGATGAAGGCTTCGTCGAGGGAGGTATGAGCAACACTATTTGTTTAATGTGCGCGAGCAGTATTCACTTTTCCGATCAAAATAAATTTAATTCAACACATGGCAGCAATTTTAGTGTACCTTTATACGAAACGTATTTTTCTTCCCTCTAATAAGTATATATTTTCATGAGTTCCTAGTTAGTACAATAACTGGAAAGCATCTAAGTTGAATTTATGGCTCTATTTGCTTTCTTTTGGATTTCGATGACAGCGCATTCTGCTTTAGCCAAGGGCCTTGCTGCAGTGATACCATCAGTTCCCGTCAGATCTCCGAAATTAAGCGCTGTCGTGGTTGGCTAGCATATGGATAGGTGACCGCCGGGGTCTGCCGAGCGCTATTGCCAAGGGACGTGCACTCAGCCCTTGTGAGGCCAATTGAGGAGCTGCTTGACTAAGAAGTAGCCGCTCCGGTCACGAATACTGACAATGTCAGGGAGAGCGGTGTGGTGGCCACTTGTCCCTCCATATCTCCATCCAATGACGCCTATCGGCTGTGGATGGCACGGCAGTAGGTCGGTGCCGTTGGGCGTTCCGAGTCCGGCTCGGATGGAGTTGTTAGTTGAGTTACATTCTGCTTTGATTGATCTGTCAAACTACTGACATAAGTTTAATTGGATGGCACTGACCCTCAACACTTTACTTCGTCTCCACCAGACTTCTCTGCTAAATAATCGTGAGCTGGAGGATCCGTTTCCTAGTCATCCTGAAAATTTTCAAAGTGGGTATCTCTGCTACTACACAGTGCGATCCGGAGGTAGGCCTGTGGATAACATTCAATACTGTCTCTCATCGGCGACCCAGCTGAGAGTTAAGGTAGGTGTGTGACAGGGATCCTCAATCCTTTCAGTGCTATAGACGTGATATGGGGCACTGTCATTGAGTATAATATTTCTGCTAGTAGTGAAAGTTTAATGGTTTGAGCTCTTGATGTATTTGGATCTACGACATGGCCCAACGTGGTGTATTGGGTGGGGAAAACTAACACAGAGGAACGGTTGAGAAACACTGACGTTAATTTGTTCAAAATTGGTATATGAACTGTTTACAGCTTAGTTAATTAAATTTTTGTGTGTGTTCCGTGGATCATATTCGTGACAGCTCGCTATGACGTGGAACGTGACAGTAGATATATTTTCTCTTTGGAAACGTAGCTACATGCTTTCCACTTGCAAAGCTGTATGGTTTAAAAGCTTAATCTACAACAAAAGTTTATACAGGTAATCCATCCACATACTGACACTACCTGCTCAGAAAGCCATCTACAGAATGTAGTTTGTTTCTAAATTTTTCACTACCTGCTACCACCTTTAATTCGTAAGGAAGTTGGTCAAATAAATGCATGTCCCCATACTTTTCTTTTCCCATTATACGGTAATTTTAAATATCAGACACTAGATGTTATTCCTGTTCCTTGTTTTAATATTTGTGAGGAAAACTGATCAGCCAGAACATTATGACCACCTACCTAATAGCCGATATGTACACTTTTGGCACGATAACAGTGGCGACGCTTCGTGGCATAGAAGCAATGGGGCCCTGGTAGGTCACTGGACGGCGTTGGCACCACATCTGCACACACACAAGTCACCTACTTCCCATATATTCCGTGGAGCGGGCGATGAGCTCTGACGCCACTTTCAGTCACATCCATCATGTGATCGATCGGGTTCAGACCTGACGATTTGGGGGCCACCACATCAACTGGAAGTCGCCACTGAGTTCCTCTAACCACTCCATCACACTCTTGCACTTGTGACATGGCGCATTATCTTGTTGCAAAATCGCACTTACGTCGAGGAACATGATCGTCATGAAGGGCTGTACGCACTCCGCAACCAGTGTACGATACTCCTTGGCCGTCATGGTGCCTTGCGCTACTGGACCCATTGATGCCTGCTTGAAAGTTCCTCAGAGAATAATGGATCCGTCGCCAGCTTCTCTATGTACCGCAGTACAGGTGTCAAAGAGCTGTTCCCCTGGAAGACGAAGGATTCGTGTCCTCCCATGAGCATGGTGATGAAGGTATCGGGAGTCATCAGACCATGCAATGCTCTGTCACTGCGCCAACGTCCAGTGTCGATGGTCACGTGCCCATTTCAGTTGTAGTTGCCGATCTCGTGCTATTAACTTGGCACATGCATGGGTCGTCGGCTGCGGAGGCCCATTGTTAGCAGTGTTCGTTGCAATGTGTGTTCAGACACATTTGTACTCTGCCTAGCATTAATGTCTGATGTTAGTTTCACCACAGTTCACTGCCTGCCCTATTTTGACAATCTGTCCAGCCTACGACGTCCGACATCTGTAATGAAGAGTGTCCGCCCAAACCCACGTCCTCTGAAAGTGTTTCACCTTGGTTTCGCCACGTGTTGAAGATACTCACCACAGCACTCCTTGAACAGCCATCACAGCCTGCCCTCAGTCAAACTCAGCTAGATCGCGCGCCTTCCCCATTGAATGCACGGACAGAACGCTCTCTGATACTTCGTGCCCCGTGCGTGGGTCTGATTGCCGTTTTAGCCAGGCGACGCTGCTATCGCCTGGACGCGTTCATATCGATAGTAGGACGTTTGTCATAATGTTCTGGCTGATCAGTTTAGACTGCTGAATACTAAGGCTGCCAGATTACTCACAACGCAATTCTTGAGAGGCTAAGTGCGATATGCGGCTGCCGTTAAAATGCCTGATTCTCCTCACAGTTGCCTACTTAAAGCGCCATACGGGCATGGATACCTGATATCATCCTGACAGCGCGTGTTTGTGTCTACACGTGGAATTACCACAAAAAATTATTCCATATGACGTCAATGAATGAAAGTGGCTCCGAGCTGAAACATAAGTACGCAGTCGAGGGTAGCGACGGTACACGTGAAGTAAGCTTTCATAATTAAAGTAAGCTAATTTTAGAATGTTTTAATCACTCAGATCTGCCATAACGCAAACGTTGCTCAACTCAATTGTTTATTAAGATATATAATAACACTTTCCAGTTATAGTTTTGATCAGTATGCTAACTCAGGAATTTTGAATAATCCACTTTGTTCAAAATTCAACGGATATTTGTTTCTCTGTGTTCTATTATGGACGTTTACCAAGAATCAGTTAATAACACTTTTGAATATTTCATTTATATTTTCTTTGGTGTTTCAGCTCTGTTGGACTTGATTATTACGCGTGCATCATCAGCAGAAGACCAAACAGGACGCTATTTTCTATCAGTCAGATTTAACCAATTACTCATGACACGTTGAATACCATTAATTTTAATTTCTGCAAAAGAATATTGAAATATGTATAATTATATGCCTTAGATGGATCACAAAACATCGTGGTAGGTGAAATCTTGTAATTTATATATTTTAATATACGGTCTGTGAAACAGCACATGATATGCTTGTGAAGAGATCCTCGTGGAATCCAAATTGTGGCTGAGCTGGAATCTTGTAATCTTGGTCAACCATTCTTAAATTCATTATCTTTTCCAAATAAGCTGGCAAAGAGATTAAGATTGAAACAGATCGATGATAGCTAATACTGCCAATTTTCAAAGGGCAATCTAGGACACATACCTTGTGAAAATGATACATTAAACATATGGATGAATACAGCAAGCCGGCCGGGGTGGCCAAGCGGTTCTAGGCGCTACAGTCTGGAACCGCGCGACCGCTACGGTCGCAGGTTCAAATCTAGCCTCGGGCATGGATGGGTGTGATGTCCTTAGGTTGGTTATGTTTAAGTAGTTCTAAGTTCTAGGGGACTGATGACCTCAGATGTTAAGTCCCATAGTGCTCAGAGCTATTTGAACCATTTTTTTATTACTATACCAACTATGTGAAAGAGTTTTTTTTGACACTGCTCTTGAAATGTTATCAACCACATGTGGATCTAGTTAGCTACTATCCTGGAAGGCGCTGGAGTGATCCGGAATTGTTTGAATGACTGGGGTCCTAACTGTCGCATGTGCTGCAATATTTTACCTTTTGAGCTACGTGAATTTTCCTGTTATGTTTTAGTATTAGGGGACAATTTCAAATCATCAGGAGTACTCTTGGAGAATCAGGTGATTAGGACGGGTGACAGGGACAGGAAATCGTGTTCGACTGTTGCAAACGTGTTATCCGAAAATTACGTTGAGTAATTAATCAGGAAGTCTGCTCGTGAAGGTAAAATCTTAGATTCCACGTCACCAACGGGCTACCCGGTAGCCCACAGTTCAGCCACTCCGTAAACATGGACTTCATTGATTTGGTCGGTGAGGGCGGCTGGCATTCTCTAGACGGTACAAAATAAATATTTCATAAAAACAGAAGAATCCGGATAACATCTTACAATTGGGTTATTCGAAGAATCTTAACACGCAGATTTAAAGTAGCTGGAGGATATACCAGCATTATAATAGCACGTGTCCCGGAAGAAGGAAGAAAGAGTGAAACTGATAAACTTTAGAAGACCTTGCAAAGCGTCCTTGATTCCATAAATAAGAAATATTATACTTTAGTAGGAGAGATAAATGATCAGTTGTTAATCAGAATTCAAAAATTTTACGAGGCTTTGCGAACTTAAATTCATTGTCAATAGAAAATAACTTTTTCAAAAATAGAGAGATGAACAAATTTATGTGGGCATCCCGCAGATGTTGATCAATAATAAATAATTCAATACCAAATGAAAAACTATTGCGTAAAAATCGACGGTAGGAAGTTTGGAGAATGATAAAAGAGATTTTTAAACTTTTCTAGAGGCCTTACAGAACTGTAAAATTCAGAAAAGCTCCTGGAACTGACAATCTAAATAGGCAACTTTTCAAATACCTACCAGAAGAAGTTAATATATGATTTAGATTTTGATGGCAGCAAAAAAAGTTACCAGTGGAGTGGAAGAAAATAATAGCAATGCCCATTTTCAAAAGAGGACCAATAACAGACAGTATAAATTAGAGGAATAAGTCTCTTACATATGGCATACAAAATACATGCGACGACAGCAGTAAAGAGAATGAGAAACATCGTAGACAGCATGTTACTAGAAGAACAAACAGATTTCCGGAAAGGAAGTTCATGTTAAAACAAAATTATATCATTAAAAGAAGTAATAAATAAAGGAGAGAGTACGATTTAAAAATCTGCATAGTCTCTGCAAACTACAGTAAAGCCTTTTACAATGTACACAGAGGAAAACTATGCAATATTACGGAAAAAGGGTAATATCATTACATCTCATCAAAGTTATCCGAAATACTTGCATATGTCGATCAACGATTGATTTAAAGACAGACTCTGGAAATATCTCCCAAGAAATATTAATAAAGTGTTCAGACTAGGGTCTATTTCACCGACGCCTTTTAATTTATGTTTAGATAACGTTGTGAGGGAATGGAACCAACGGATTGTGACATTTGATATAAATGACAGCTGCGAAGAAGGAAATTGTATGTAAACACTTTATGTTTGTTGACGACGCGATTCTAGTTGCTGATAATGGAGATAATTTACAGACAGCGCTATATGAACTATATAAAATTGCAAAGCAGCCATTATGTCGACAAATATCACCAAGTCCATTGCATTCCAAGGCCCACAACCTTTAAGATTTATATTCATGCTTGAAAACAAAACTGTTGAACAAGTTAATACCTGCAGATTCTTGGATTGTATCATATTATATTTCAGTCTAGTGGATACTGAAAAAAAGATTCATGGATTCAATGTAATATATAGCATGATCAAAAGAACTCTAATAGAAAAAGTACTAATGCACCAATGCTAAAATTTTATTCTTCTTCTTCCTTCTTCTTCCGTATCCGGATGCAGCAACTATATCTTCCCTTCCCAGTACTTAGCAACGTAGTTTGCTTTGTCATTGACTTTCAAAATATCATCTTTAGTGCATGTTATAGACATATCTGGGCAAGTCAGTAGGTGGTCCAAGTCCTGTATTGCTCCGCATTCACACCTATCGCTGACACTGTAACCCCATTTAAATAGGTTTGATTTGCACCCAGTTACTCCAGTGCGCAGCCGGTTTAATGACCTCCAAGTTGTAAAAGGTGGTTGAAATCCTGCAGATCCCTGCTCAAGTAGTTCCATTGTGGAGTGTGGCACCATTTCTTCCCAAAGAGATAGCCGCCTTGCGACGGGCTTGGTGGCGAGCTCTTCAGTAGTTACAATGAAACTCCTACGGGATTTCAGCCGGACACGTTGTTTTCGGTGCATATGCATCGGGTGTCGAGGATCATTCTTTTGTTTTGATCTTTCGATCTCGGCGGCTACTTGTCTGCGGATAGTGGGTGGTGCTACGCCTATGATGGGATAAATGATGTCTGTGGGAGTTGGTTTGAGACATCCTGTGGCAATACGTACAGTTTCGTTTACGGCGACATCAACTTGCTTAGTGTGAGCAGAGTTCCTCCAAACTGGCGCCGCATATTCCGCTGCTGAGATACTCAGCACCAGACCCGTGGTGCGCAAAACATGTGGTTGAGCTCCCCACGATGAACCTCTTAGCTTCCGCAGTATATTGTTCCTGGCACAGACCTTTTTTTTAGTGTTGTGACAGTGCTGCTTAAAAGTAAGTGCTCTGTCCAGTGTTACTCCCAGGTATTTTGGGCTGTTTGTATGTTTCAGCTCTTCCCCTTGCCACATGACTCGGAGTTTCCGTTTGGCTTGTTTGTTACTAAGATGGAAGGCGGATATTTGAGATTTACTAGGGTTTGGTTTGAGATTATTGGCGTCGTAATAGGTAGCAAGTTCTGTTAAGGCTCCTGTGAGATTCAAAGGTTTTATCGTGAGTGGTCACTGCTGCATCATCAACATATATGAACATTCATGTCTGGTGGCTGATGGGAAGATCATTGGTATAGATGTTAAATAACATTGGAGCCTAGACACTACCCTGTGAAAGTCCATTTTTCTGTGTCCTCCATCGGCTGTTTTTAGATTGTAAGGTTACATAGTAGCGTCTGTTCTGAAGCATGCATTGCACGAACATAGAAAGGGTGTAGTCCTTAGTGACATTATACACTTTCTGGGTAAGCAACTTATGGTTAACTGTGTCATATGCAGCACTGAGATCCAGGAATGCGAACCCAGTTACTTCTCTTCTCTGATAGCCGTCTTCCATGTACTGTGTGATTAAGGATTTGGCCACAGCATTCATTTCCTGGTCGAAATCCAGCTTGTTCGTTAATGAGGGCTTTGTCCACATAATCTGCTATGCGTTTGAGGATCATTCGCTCCAGCACTTTAAATAAATGACAAAGCAGTGAGACAGGCCGATAATTTTTAGCTTCAGCTGGGTCTTTCCCTGGTTTTAATAACGCAATAACACGAGCTTTCCTCCACAGTTTAGGAATTTGCATTGTTGTGATACAGTTATTCATTAGCTCTAGGATCCATGCTTGTACTCCCGGTCCAAAATGTTTAATTTGCTCAGATCTCAGATCGTCGAAGCCAGCGGCCTTATTGTTTTTCAAATCGTTGATGGCATCTTGTAGCTCCTGAATGAAGAACGGGTGAGCTAGGAAGCTAATCTCCTCGTTCAATTTTCTTTTAATTTTGCCATTCCTGATCTTCCTTTTCGTTTTTCCGTTCATGAGTAGTTGGTGAGCTATCTGATCAGGTGTAACTTCACTGTAATTTGGTTGTGGTTCCGTTGGGTCGTTGTTGACACTTTTGACCAGTTTCCATGCCTTCCTACTGTTGTGCTTCATGTCCGTCTCTTGTAGGAGGTTACACCACTTTTCCTTTCTGGCTTCGGAGATACCAGACATCAGTACCTCACCTGCCTGGACCGTTTCCTCTGAGAGGGGGTCCTTATTGTACAGTTCTTCATACTTTTTCAGAGCTTCCTTGCTGCTACCACTGAGTCCAGCGATATACTGGGTGCGGCACCCTCTAGGTATGCGCCGTCGAGAGATTTTCTTGACAAGGTCTATAAAAGTTTCATATGATTGTATCTCTGGTTTAATTTCCAAGATCTCCTTATCAAGGTCCTCTGTGAAAAGTTCCCAATGAGCTTTTTTGAAATTGAAGCGTCTCTTGATGGGCATTACACCTGATTTGATTACTGCAGTAATGCAGCAAGTCATTGCTCTGTGTTGCGATCTTGGAATTGCTTTACAGTTTGCAGGCATACCTTTTCGGAGACAAAGATGTTATCTGGATTATATCCTCGTTTCCATCTTCCGCTGTTAAATGATGCAGGCAACTTTGGGTCATGTATCAATTTCAGTTTAGCCTGGTCTGCCCAGATCTCCAGCATTTCGCCATCGTCATTTATCTCTTTATAGCCCCATGCGAGACCGTGACAGTTAAAATCTCCTAGTACAACTTTAATGCTTTTTGAATGGAAATTTCCAGGCTCCGTAAATTTGAACCTCGCACTGGGTGGTTTGTACACGGACGTTACAGTACATGAATGTAGCTCAATAGTTAAAATTTCTATATTTTCTTCGCAGGTCAGAGCACAGGAGCATACGTCTAAGTTCGGTTTCACAAATATAGCACTTCCGTACCTTTTGTGTGGTCTCTCAAGAACTAATTTCATGCCCTGTATTTTTGGTCTATGGCTAGTTGGTGCTCTGTGTGTTTCTTGTAGCACTAAAACATCACAGTTGTTTCGTTTGCACATTTCAGATAATAAAATTTCTTTATTTACAGATAAGCCTTCAATATTGCAGGAAGTTGTCACTAGTGATGGTCTTGATAAAGGCCTTTTTTGAGTTTCTTCGGAGAGTTGTTTTGTCATCTTTGGTTTTGGTGCTCCGGTGTTTGCAGGATTGGCCGACTAGGTCGTTTCCAGGGGACGCCCGATTGCTTGTTCTTCGAGTGGTGAACGCAATCTTCGTGGAGGCTCCTGCAGTGTCCCCCTAAAATTTTATGAAGTTGAGGAAATTCCCTGTGGACTACATGGAACTGAATACTGGACTATGAATTCTATAACACGTAGTGAATTCCAAGCAGCCGAGATGAGAATTTTGAGAACAGTCCATGGCGTAATAAGAAGAGACAGATTAAATAATGAGACTATGAGGAATAATGTAGGAATTTACAACTTAAGTAAAACAGGAAGAATGGGCGATGACCACGTTCCCAAACAACCGCTACAGTACGTCGCTAAGGGAAGACGGAAAGTTGGTAATCCCAAGAAGAAATGAGCTGATCAAGAAGTCTTAACGGACCATCTGGTCCAATGCTTGGGAGAGAAGATGAAGACAAAGACAGAGTAACACATTATTGACATATTATAATATTATTCTCGTTTACCGGTAACTGATATGTTGTCACAGATTTGATGCACAACATTTAACGTCTCGTCTCTGTCAGCATCGGACATCATTTTCAGTGTTCGGTAGCGTGGCCGCAGAAGTTTTGCTATTCTGTGCAATGTCCGCAATTCTAATGTCTCCTCCATGATACGGAGACACCAGTCATTCAACACTAGTAATACTTACAGCTAATAAATAATGCTGATTTTGTATTGCACTGCCAAATACCAGGGACACTGAATGTGTTGTTTTGACTCTGATACGCAGTGCGTATTAAACAAGAAAAGTGGATTTACAATAATTTAAAAAATCGTACATCTGTATCTTCGGGCCTCGCGTTGCCACCACTTTTCAGTTGATAAAGTAAACTCCGTCCGAAGAGGCCCTGAAGGCCCAACGGTACTGACCGACCGCAGTATCATCAGCCCACTGGATGTGGATATGGAGGGGCATGTGATCAGCTCATCGTTGTCAGTTTTCGCGACTGGAGCCTCACACGGACTGAGTGCATCCCGCTTGCCGACAGCACTCTGCAGACCGGACGATCACCCATCCAAGTACTACCCAAGCCCGACAGCGCTTAATTTCCGCGATCTGACAGGAACCGCTGTAGCCACTGTGGAAGGCCGTTGGCTTTTCATTTTATGAACTCGTAACAAAACAAAGAGAACTGTAGGCTACTTCTCGCCTTCGAACACTTCTGTCGCATCTTTGAATAGCTCCAAAAATGTCACGAGTTCTTTTACGACTCCGTTATTGTAATCATTATGTTTGTAAGGGATGCCCTTCTTTTGAAGAATCTCCATGATTTGGTCGTACTGGCTAACTACAGACGGTAGCATTCTAAATAGGCTGTTCTACCTCGCCCCGTTCGGTGACAAATGAAATCTTACTGAGGTGCCGTGGATTTTCTTGTAAACTGAATAACGTTTCCTCACTATGATTCTTCATATATTACCAAGATTTTTACTTCTCAGAAAAGTGAGTTGCTGCCAGTACCATGTTTCTGAGTGTCCAGTCCTGATCAGCAAATCTTGGAGTAACAGATAGTAACACCTTTTCGAGGTGAATCAATCCGCAAATCCGTTGTACATCGACACGTCTCCACAGCTATGGCGTGAACGATGTTAGGCATCTACTCGCCCGTATTTCACTGGCTTGTCTTTCATGGTTTCGTGTCATCGACGTAGGATGAGGCAGAATGTTGAAAACATTCACCTGTCCAAAGTCGGAACCGACATTTAGAAGCTCCTGACATAAATAGCGAAATACTCCCCCTGATATTAATGTAAATCGATGAAGGTCGCTAACACACATTTCTACGCAACTTTTAGTCACATAGTCTTTCACTGATGCTGGCTACGCTTCAGACGTTCCACTTTGCCTGCTGACATGTGCCTCCAGATGAGTCCTGATGAATGTGTAAGACAAGAGAGCAGAACATCTGCCACAGTACACGTATCCAACATGATTTTACTAATGAAAAAATGACTGTACTAACGAAAATCTCTCCGACACGTTGCTACGGCAAACTTGTTTCGCATTTAGAATGTATTCTTACAAATCTGGCTTTCCTCTCACACTCCCCTTCATCACCGATGGAGGTGGCGGAGTGGTTAGCACACTGGACTCGCATTCGGGAGGACGACTCTTAAAATTCGCGTCCGGCCATCCTGCTTTAGGTCTTCCGTGATTCCCCTAAATCGCTCCAGACAAATTCCAGGGTGGTTCCCTTGAAAGAGCACGACCGACTTCCTTCCCCATCCTATCGCTGTTATATCCCATTCCCCAATTCAACCAACCAACCAACCAACCAGCCTTCGTCTTCTGTTCACACGACATGATCCTGCAGCGAGTGAACGAGCGGTTATCGGGTAAGAGTGGACAAACGGTCGGGACTTTCGACCGAGGCACGCTCAACGAGCTTAGAGTAAACCGTGTTTAGTCGGTTCCCGTGTCGGAAGCAGTAACAATAGCATCTTGTGGACTTACCCGTAACTTCATGCACCTAGCATTTCGAGGGATCACGCATGCCAGTTGCAGACCTTTAACTAATGACATAGAATAGCGTATGGGGTACGTCAAGGGAATTTCATAGGACCATTACTTTTAACAATAAATGACCTCATGTATAACCTCACAATGTCTAGTGGAGTGCCGGCCGGTGTGGCCTAGCGGTTCTAGGCGCTTCAGTGCGGAACAGCGCTTCTGATACGGTCGCAGGTTCGAATCCTGCCTCGGGCATGGATGTGTGTGATGTCCTTAGGTTTGTTAGGTTTAAGTAGTTCTAAGTTCTAGGGGACTGATGACCTCAGAAGTTGAGTCCCATAGTGCTCAGAGCCATTTGAACTTTCCATTTTCGACGTTAATGCATGCCCTCTTATAAGCTATAACTTTAGGGAGCTTGATGTAACTAGACCCTCCATTTACCTGATCATAGACATGTGTATGGATGAATGCTTTAGCTGACCCTGTCACTTCCATCTCCGAAAACCGGGCCAGTACAGCACTCAAGGTGGATTTACGAAACCACTCGGCGATTGACGTGCTCCAAGTTGTCACGCCATCCACCCCCCCCCCCCCGCCTTCCCCCAATGATAATGAAGATTTGTAGACTAGACTCTTCAATGCTAGAGGCAAGTTTGGAGGGGTGGGTGGGGGTGCGATAGTTCGACGCAGAGCACCGAACTGCTCTTCTACTACTACTTTACTACTTTGAAGAGCACCGTTTCCACGACAGGAAGGCACACCCTTAGAAACAAGACAGGGTCGCGGTACCCTCCTGCCGGATATTCGATTCTTGTTAACGAGATTCGCTCCGCAAATGTGTCTTGAATCACTGAGTATTCTAATTACGATATAGTGTCACTGACTTGATGTCCTTCACTAAAAGGACGGGAGAGGGAACTGTCGCTAGCCACAGGATCGTCTGTATTACTAATACTACTTCTACTATTACTACTACTATTACTACTACTAGTACTACAGGGTGATGTCCATCATGTCGATGATCGAGTCGGCGGGGTGCACAGGTGTATGCACCGAGGTACACACAACCCTTCCGTTCTAAGTTCTAGGGGACCTCAGATGTTAAGTCTCATAGTGCTCAGAGCCATTTGAACCATTTTTTTAGTGGAGTATAAAGAGAAGTCGCAACCCAGCAAAGTAGTGAAATATAGGAAGACCTCGAGAGTATGGACGCTTGGTGCAGGGATTGGTTGCTAACTTTCAACATCAACAAATGTGTACTTATTACGCGTAAATTGGCAGGAAGGTCCATTACTTTATGATTATACGATTGCAGAGCAGTCGCTGGAAGCGGCCACGTCTATTAAAAATATGGGAGTATGTGTGCCGATCGATTTAAAGTGGAACGACACACCATGTGAAAGGCAGATGGCAGAATAACATTCATTCGGAGCATTGTCAAAAATACACTCTTCCTAGCAATACGTGAACATTGCTCGTCAGTCTGGAATTCACACTAGATAGGACAGATAAAGGAAGTAGAGAAGATCCAAACAAGAGCAGCACGTTTCGCTCCGGGTTCAATTAAGAAGACCGAAAGCGTCACTGAAACGCTCACCCGACTCAAGTAGCAGGCGATAAAAGAGAGGTAATGTGCATCATAGTGTGGTTTGCTGTTAATACTCCTACAGCGTACATTCCTAGAAAAGTCAACTAATATGTATCTTCCTCTTACCTACACCTCACGAAGAGACTGTGAATAAAAAATTAGAGAGATTTGAGTTCACACAGAGGCTTATCAAAATAATTCTTGCAGGGAACCCTTCGCTACTGGAACTGGAAAGTGGATAAGTAACATTTGTACACAAATTACCCTCCATCACGCATCATAAGGTGGCTTGTTGAATATAGAAGTAGATGTAGATGTAGATGCTTATACTGCGTTTGATTGTTACAATTGGAGCGTTACTGCAGGAAGCCATGAACTGCGCCGATTTCAACTTGAATTGATAACACGTATTGATGTTGCAGAAGTAGAATGATCTGTGTGTATACTGAGACAAAGGAAGAAATTCTTCGCCGGCCTGGGTGGCCGAGCGGTTCTAGGCGATACAGTCTGCAACGGCACGACCGCTACGGTCGTAGGTTCGAATGGATGTGTGTGATGTCCTTAGGTTAGTTAGGTTTAAGTAGTTCTAAGTTCTAGGGGACTGATGACCTCAGAAGTTAAGTGCCATAGTGCTCAGAGGCATTTGAACCATTTTGAAGAAATTCTTCAGCTACCGTAGAAGATTGTGCATCTTTGGCTCTTCAAATCCTGACTGAATTTAGTAAAATAAATTAATTCCGGAATGGTTATGGATGTTATCACAGCTGTTATAGAATGGATGCTACCTTTCAGTAGTCTTCCTTTCTCAATAAGTGACCAACCCGAGAAAAAAAAAAAAGGCTCTGAAGTTCCTATGGAGATCCTACCCTCAAGAAGAGAAATAGGAAATCATAAGATAGCCGGAAAGCATGTGATACTGCTACTAACCTTCGCGTGAAGGACCGAGCATGAGATTTAACTAATGTCACGGATTCTGTGCAAGGAAATGCCTTCGGTGACAGTTCCAGTTACTGTAAGATTTTTGTGATAATCCAAGTGAATCACATTTTCGCCTCTTCGTTATAATTTGATAAACAATGATAAACTGCAACTATCCAAGAGAAGAACTGTACATACCGAGCTGCTGAGTATGAGTTTTGTGTGCTCCAGGAACTGTCATTAAAGACAGTAGGTACAGAATATACCTGCACAAATTACAGAATACGTGTGGAGACGTGCTGCTTCTTACGACAACTGCGTGAGGGTACAATCCCTTTCATCTTCAGTAATTATTCATAAATAAGATATTCTATCTGACTTACAAAGGAGGCTTAACAATGTGGAAATATTTATGCTGTTTTCAGTGTACAGAGGAAGATGTTCTTCCGCATTTTAAGTTTCGATTACTTCGACCAAACATATTACTCAGTTTAGAGAGCGGCTGCGAAAATACTGATTGATAAATTAGAAAAAGATCTCCAGATATTTTTTGAGGTAGGGAAACGGCAAAATATTCTATCAGTTAATACTCCCCAGTTTGTGATGGAGACGTTTGACCAGTGTCTTCAAGATAATGGTATCAGATTTGTTAGGATTTCTCCTCACTTTCCACAAGTCAAACCCAGTGAGCACTTAGAAGCACAATCAAATAGACTGTGACAGATTTTTACCGTAAACCGAACACAATCTGGGCTACTTTTATCATGCCATTCGGAGGAATAAAAAGCAAGCCGAGATACGACGAGGCTATAGGGTTTACTCCTTGTGGATTATTTTTGGATAATATGTCTACAAGTATCATCGTTGAAGAATTAAGTTTCTCTGACGGACAGGGGTTACAAAGATATGCTTTTGAGAGGATGACCTCTGCAAGGAATAGAGAGAATGCCTCCAAGCGGCAGAAGATGGGTGGTAGACCGGCTAAGACAAATGTATTGAAGATACGATCGATGATTCTCGCTCAAGCGAGAGGGAAAATCAAATAAGACAACCATGTGAAGAAAGTTTTTGTGTTTCTACACTGACCGATTCTTAATAGAATCTTCGTGTGTCGAAGAACCAATAAATAAATGTATCTGTAATAGAGCATGCTCTTCGAGCTTTGAAACGTAATGATTCCCAAGAGTTAAGTTGTATGATTTGTATAGCGGGTTCATTGTGTTTTTGCATCACCGTTAATTAAGTGTGTATATGAGCCTGGTAGGATAACTTTTCCTGTCCCATTCCACCTCTATTTATTGTAAAGTCTTTATGCACTCTAAAACCTTTTTGTCCTTCCATTCCTATTTATTTTAGTGTTTTTATGTTCTCTAAATCTTTGGTGTCTTTTTCTGCGTGTACATAAGTCAGGGTGCAAGACATGGTAGTCTCTAGAGACATTGCTTTAAGCATAAATTCCTTTTTAGTTACAGTGTACAGAATTTTAAAATGCTGTGATTGTGTGTAACTCACAAATAGACGAAATAGCTTCAAGGCAAAAGGAGAATGACACAAAAATCACTGTGACAGCATGGAGTGTGGTTGTGCTGAAAATACATAAGCACAGACCTCCTTCGCTGAACAGAGTTCACAAAACTTTAGCAATACTACCACCACACTGAGATATATTTCTGTCCGAGAAGAATCGCACAAATGCAAGAGCAGCAGCAAGGAAAGCTCCGCCGCTCTGGTGACAGACGGACCAATCGGGAACAAGCGATCGACATGTCATCCACAGGCAATGGCTTCTATGGATGCGGGATGGAAGAGCGCAGGGTCAGCATACCGCTCTCCTGGTCGTCGTCAACTTTGTAGACCTTGGAGCCGCTACCTCTCATTCAAGCAGCTTCTCAGTTGCCATCGAGAGGATGAGGAGACCACGTCCAAGTGCTCCCACTAAGGAAAAATCCCTGCCAGTACCAGGAATTGAAACCGGTCCCCTGTATGGCAGTCACCAAGCTGAACACTCGTCTTTGAAGGAGTAGCTGAGCCTAGATAAAAGTAAAAAGAACTTAGGTACACTGCCTGTCAAAAAAGTAATGCACCTGGAAGACATGGTATGATGACTTTGTAACCTCGTATTCGTTCACGTGATCAGCGGGTATGCAAATAATTATCGTTGCAATTTTCTGTGACAGGCACAACGGTCGTTAGAGTGCATTATTGTTGTTCGTGTTTCGTATTGTTACGAGGCCTACTAGGGTATATAAGATCAATGAATAGCTTTAGATGTTGAGTGATCGTTATGAAAGACAATGAGATGGTCTCATCCTGTCAAGATCTTTGCAAATTTGACTCTATTTTGTTGTCACTGCATAACGTTATATACCCTCTCAACCCGTGAACTTTCATTTAGTTTCCTGCTCCACTTCTTGCTACTTCATCTGTTTGTCAGTCACTGTATACTGTTCTGAAAAATTACCGTTCTTAGAGGAAATAATTTTATAAGTTAATTACTTGTTTCTAGAAAGCTGTGTAGGTCCGAATTGATCTAGTATTGTCTGACTTAAGGAATGAGCTCTCAGTGTTGTGTTAATACCGCAAATCTTACATGAAATCTGTTCAGGAAACGATGGTTCAAATGGTTCAAATGGCTCTGAGCACTATGGGACTCAACTGCTGTGGTCATAAGTCCCCCAGAACTTAGAACTACTTAAACCTAACTAACCTAAGGACAGCACACAACACCCAGCCATCACGAGGCAGAGAAAATCCCTGACCCCGCCGGGAATCGAACCCGGGAACCCGGGCGTGGGAAGCGAGAACGCTACCGCACGACCACGAGATGCGGGCAGAGCAGGAAACGATGTTTCTATTTAAGTGAAACCGAACATTATGCGTAATTTTAGATAATTTTTGAACGATTGTGTAAGGTAATGTTGGATCCAAACATAATTTCCATTTAAAACAAATAACGGGAGACCGGGAGACTTAAATTAAGGACATTGATTCATAGAAATGGACCGAGCATTCTGTGATTGCCATCGTTAGTGTTTTTATCTATTCAAGTGTTCGAGCAGTAGTAACAAGGACTGAGTTGCCATGATCGCTGTACAAGACAGTAGCTTATATCGTTTTGTACTTGAATTTTATAACACAGACGCCAAATAACATTGAATGAGATCATAATTCATGTGTCTGAATCCAAAAATTAGACATTTTAACGCATGTGCAGCTTTATTTTTCTTTTTTTGTGCATCCCACATCCCAATCCAAGTGACTCGTTTTTAATATATAAGGCGAAAACGAGATTATGAGAAAATTACGGTTCCGAACATCACCAGTACATGCAACTGCCAACTCTGGCGCGTAATTGAACATTTGAGTGTGCACTCAGACATGCAATATGTGTATTGTCAGTGTATATGAGATGCTTCACAATGGAAAGGAAAAAGCCATTTTCAGAGAAAATATTTTGTAGACGACATTTAAACCGAGCCTTTGTGAAAATGTTATTGATTTTTATCCTCGAAACATGAGTGTAACTGACTTTCTGTCAGTCATATGGGGCTATATACTTTGCGAGTGATTATAGGCGCTACAGTCTGGAGCCGAGCGACCGCTACGGTCGCAGGTTCGAATCCTGCCTCGGGCTTGGATGTGTGTGATGTCCTTAAATTAGTTAGGTTTAATTAGTTCCAAGTTGTAGACGACTGATGAGCTCAGAAGTTAAGTTGCATAGTGCTCAGAGCCATTTTTTTTTAAATGAATGAAACTAGTTCTGTGGAACTTTCGATGTAAGATTTAATAAGAATTTTGTGAGAGCCTGGAGACTTGTTCGGTATTAGCAGTTTCAAATGTATCAAATCCTTGCAATCGCTTAATACAATTTTACAAAATATTTGAATTCGTATCGCAGTGAAATTTTACAGCAGTGGGATCCTCGTGAGTGACGTAGGAAAGATGGTTTGTCATAGCCCGAACTACGGTATCAGCGCATGAATTTACATATGTACACCGAAAACAAGCGTGCGCTGTGTGGCTAACTGTATTTAAAGTACCCCCCTTCTCCACTCGGTGGGGTGGGGGGTTGGGGGCGGGGGTTGGGAGAAGTGGGTAACACGCGAGAAGAAAGACTGTCGGTATCCCTGTCTATGAGCTGAAGCTTCTCTAATTCGAGCATAGTGATCATTTCGTGAGATGTAAGTCGTACTATGTAATACGTCTGTTGACTTGTGTTTGAACATGGACGCTAGGAATTTTATGAGTGACAATCTCCGTGACGCAAAAAGCATTTCATGCGACGTCACCCACAGCAGTTTTTGAGCCTGTCTGTGACATTCGCACGCTCCATATACATAACCGTGACGAATTGGGCAGCTCTTAATCTTTTCGGTCTCTTTCGTTAGCACAACTTGTTCGACGTCCTAAACTTACTAGTAACGTTCAAGAATCAGTCTACTGTAGGTTCTGTAGAAGAACTACTCCGTGTATGAATCTCACTTCCGATTGATTATGGAAATATGTTTCAATCTGATATGTCCGTTAGCCATGGCCAGATATACGTCATTCCACCTCCCTCGTACATGGAAGTTTTGTCCGATTATAGTGAATCATCGATAATCGCGCAGTCGGTTCATGTCTTCTACTTGTATTAAATTACAGTAATTTAAGTTGAAAGTCATGTATCACACAATGCGCTAGGAACTGAATATCTGCAAGTCTCTTTGCACTACGTAACACTTTTCTGACGATTTCACTTCCCTGGAGTTATCTGCCAAGACATTTATATACAGGGTGGCATTTCAATGTAGATGGTAACAGTAGTTAAATACTGTCGGTTCTGGGTCCAGACCGGCTATAATCGGTTTCTTATCACTAGATAAGATAAGGGAATCCCTGTCCGGTTATCCACTTGGGCTCCTTGTTTCCCTCAATCCCTCTCCCTCGGGGAACCAACGGGAATTAATCAAGGTCAACCAGGAGAATCACCAGCCCTCCCATCTTCCACTTCTCCCCCTCCACTCCCCACCCCTTAGGACCAATGAGTATCATGCATGCACACACTTTCTCTCTCTTTTATAAATGGGTCACTTGTGTGGGAGGAGTTACTTAGGAGATTGACAGCATCGGGAGTGGATGCTTCTATTTGTTAATAACAGTATTACGTAACACCAGGGAGAGTGCACAGAGGTAGATGTATAAGTACTCTCATTTTTATGTATTTTCCCATACTTTTGGAGATTTCTCCAAGTTTACACATCTTCACCCATTTTCCACAATATTTCAGTTTTATAACTGTAGGCACTCTGGAGCATAAGAAGAGGATTTAGGTGACGTCCTTATGTTTTTTTTAAAAATCATCCGGTATAACATGGCACCAGCAGAGACCTCATAAAGGCAGATGTGTAGTTACTCTGAGTTTTACACATTTTCGTATTTTTCTCAATTTTACTTATTTTTTATTCATTTTCGTATTTTTACTGGGATTGCCACGATTTGATATATACAACCTGGTTAGGCCGAGTCTGTTCCTTAAAACACATTCTGTGTCTTGAGGTCTATTTGTTAATAACACTTTACTGGGCCAGACGGCATTGTGGCGGAGGTGGTGCAGTTTCTGGCGCCCCAGCTGACTGCGCCACTTACACATCTTTACAACGAATGCCTCAGGCAAAGGAAGTTTCCGAAGAAATGGAAAACGGCAAATGTAGTTATAATAAAGAAAGGACCTGATAGGACCCTGCAGAAGTGAAGTCATACAGGCCGATTTGCTTGTTGGATCTATTCGGAAAGATGCTGTAGAAATTGTTAGCTGACAGATTGGCGGCACACCGAGTGTTGTGCGGGATGAGCAGCAGGCAGTTCGGCTTCAGGCCGGGGCGGTCGGCATCTGATGCAATCGCCCTGGCGGCTGAGGTCTGTGGCTCGACCCCGCACAAATACGTGGTTGGCATCGTGGTGGATATCAGTGGCGCCTTCGACAACCTGTGGTGGCCTTCGCTCTTCTCCTGCTTGCGGGAGAAAGAGTGTCCAGGGCCTCTATACGGTTGCCTGAGGAGCTATTGTAAGGATCAGGAGGTCTAGTTATCATCCCCTAGCGAAAGAGTTGGCAAAGCAATCACTAAACGATGTCCCCAAGGATCCGTTTTAGGTCCCCTCTTCTGGGACATCCACATGGAGCCACTACTAGACAGGTTACAACAAAGTGATGAGATACTATAGGTGACAGCCTACGCGGATGACCTCCTCCTGTTGGTCGGCGGCTTTAGCCGGGAAGACATTGAACCTAAAATTGAAAGAGCCATAGACAAACTCCAACAATGGTGCCACGTGACTAAAAAGACGATCTCACCCAGCAAATCCACAGACCTGATGCTAAAACGACATCTAATCAGAAATCCCACTGTCAGAATTAACGGCTCACCAGTTCTCTGGCGACGTGAGACACGCTATCTAGGAGTCATCATTGATGAGAGGTGAAGCTTCGGGAAACACATTGACACCGTAACCCAGAAAGCTCTCCAGATATTAAACAACCTCATCTCCATAGGTCATAAAAGATTCCATCTCCCACCACACCTGATTAAACTTTACCACAATATCATCCTAACTTCAGTTGTGGATTACGGCTCAGGAGTCTGGGCGCACAGGCTCACTAGGGTTCATGACAGTGAGAAGAGTCCAGAGAAGCATGATATTGAGATCTGTGGGGGCCTACAGAACACCTCCAGGGGGGGGGGGGGGGGAGGCTGTTAGTCATAATGGGGCTCTGCCTCTGGACATCAAAATAAGGGAACAAGCGGCTTGGTACTGTGCCAAAAAGGGAAATTATGAGAAGATTAAATACATCATGGGTGTAAGGGTGGCGGATAAAAGGGAAATAAGGAAAAGAGGGGAGGAACTTTGGCAAGAGTCTTGGGAGCTAGAAGAGGCTGGATGTAGAACTTTCGTTCGTACCTGATGTGAGGGAACTCTTGGAAATGAAACACTTTGAGCCCACACGAGGACTGATCCATTTTCTCACTGGCCGTGGACCCTACCCGACATACTTATGTCGATTTGGGAAGAGGGCTACACCAGCGTGTGACTGTGGCGATTCGGAGGGTACGCCCGACCATGTAGTTTACGAATGCCCCCTCTTCAATGATGTTGCGAACAAACTTCGAGACAGACTTCCAAACCATGACACATATCAACTACTTAGACAGGAGGACACTTTCCAGATCTTAAACACATTGGCAAACGAGGTATCACGGAAAGTTTAACAGAATACTTCAGGGACTTAACTAAATAAGAAAGACAACCATCACTGATTGCGTCCAGAGCCCTATTCCCATACCGCCTGTGCGTGGACTGGCCGACTTTCCATCATAGTTGGAATCCGCCAAGCGCAGGATTAGGGGGAGTGGAGGTCAATACCACCGGTAACTACACGCACCGGAAATGACGTAGGATAAGTTAGTTTGTAGGACTTACTTTTTTAGGAAAACTATGCTAGGGAACTGCAGCGAAGTAACATCGTGGCCTGCCCAGTGCCAGGGGCACGCTCTTCGGGTTTAGCTCGAAGAGCAAGGCTATTTAAAGTAGGTTTATATCTTTCACTGGCACACATGTGACGCTGCAGGCGATAGGAATTAATTATAAGAATTAGATATAAGCTGTAGATATTAGAAATTAAATGCCCATTGTATGAAAAACTAACTGTAGCTCACTCAAAAAACTGTAAGTAGCTGCAAATTAAGTGTTAGATGTATAATTATTATGACCCACTAATGAGATAAGGAAGTGGGTTAATTTTGTATAATTATAATTGTTTTGTTAATAAAGAATTTTTTTTGAAAAAAATAACACTTTACTTTTGGGGGCACTAGAAGACACCACACACACACGGATGTGTAATTATTCTCAGTTTTATGCGTTTTCTCTGTAGTTTTCACAGTTTTTGCGCACTCTAATCACGCGAGTTACGTGTGAACATTATGTCACGACGTCACAATGTCGCATCACAGTGTCACGTCGCGTCATGTAACGCCCCGTCCAATCGCGTTGTGACAAGTCGCGTTGCGTCGTGCAGACGTCGTGATGTTGTTGGCATGGTCCCGATGTACAGGGTAATTACAAATGATTGAAGCGATTTCACAGCTCTACAATAACTTTATTATTTGAGATATTTTCACAATGCTTTGCACACACACACAAAAACTCAAAAAGTTTTTTTAGGCATTCACAAATGTTCGATATGTGCCCCTTTAGTGATTCGGCAGACATCAAGCCGATAATCAAGTTCCTCCCACACTCGGCGCAGCATGTCCCCATCAATGAGTTCGAAAGCATATTGATGCGAGCTCGCAGTTCTGGCACGTTTCTTGGTAGAGGAGGTTTAAACACTGAATCTTTCACATCACTATGCGTGAAACTTGACCGCACGCGTTCCATCGTTTCTTCGCTCACTGCAGGCCGACCCGTTGATTTCCCCTTACAGAGGCAACCAGAAACTTTAAACTGCGCATACCATCGCCGAATGGAGTTAGCAGTTGGTGGATCTTTGTTGAACTTCGTCTTGAAGTGTCGTTGCACTGTTATGACTGACTGATGTGAGTGCATTTCAAGCACGACATACGCTTTCTCGGTTCCTGTCGCCATTTTGTCTCACTGCGCTCTCGAGCGCTCTGGCGGCAGAAACCTGAAGTGCGGCTTCAGCCGAACAAAACTTTATGAGTTTTTCTACGTATCTGTAGTGTGTCGTGACCATATGTCAATGAATGCAGCTACAGTGAATTTTATAAAATCGCTTCAATCATTTGTAATAGCCCTGTATGTATCATTGCTAACCCATCGCTCCATTACCAGTATGTGACGTCATAGTGTTAGAAACGAACGTGTTGGTAGAAACAGTGTAGTCATAGAGAATTCTCTCAGTAATTCCGATTTATAACCAAAGATATTGTATAAGAAATGCCACACCACAGTACTAGATTATATGACGTCATAGTAAAATTCTGATGCGTCCACCAAATATAGGGTACTTGTAGCACAGTGGTAGAAAATTCACCTTCATGTCACCTGCTGGAGAGTATATAGCCCTTCAGACTCCGACGAATTGGTGTGTAGCCAAGAACGCCGATGCTTCCGAACATAGTACCCAACAATGATCGATAAAACTTCCATAAAATTCTCTCCGTTTTGTTAGGTGACATTGCCGCTGTATCAATCCTTGCCTAGGGACCTCCCACTCAAGGCAATAATGGCACACAGACTCAATGATATCGGTGGGAAAATCAAAGACTGCTGCAAATACACACGGCTCTCCCTCTCTGACAATGCCGCTGCGGTATGGAAATCTTCGTACGATCGCGACCACCAGGTCGCCAATGGGAAGATCCACATGTCTGTTTAACACTATGCCAGACCAACTCCCCAGGAGTGATAGAGAAATTTAAACAATACGTATGTGTAATCACCTCCTTCCTACTTGGTGGCACAAATCACACTCAATCACTAAGGCAGGAGGCATCCCTCCACAGTTTAATCTGTCCCAACTCGACAAAGTCTTTGCAGATAACTGCTGCCGACAGTTTAAGCACCAGGCAATCCCATCCCCATCCCTCGCTAAATGCTGTACTGAATATCTATGCAAACGAGTTGTAGCTCGAAGACTCCTACACGCTCAGCAAAGGAAATCTGTGGACTACTTTGTGGATAAACGTTGCTGATAGCTTAAACGCCAAGCACATCCCCCCCTCCCACCCACATCATTAGAATCAACCCCTACCAATGCCGCCCCCCTCTCCCTCCAACTTTCAGATTTTGAAACTAGCATGGGTGACTCCTCTTTCACCCAGTCAGCTTTCCAGGTGGAATGAAGACTAGTAACAAAACATTCCCTACAACTGTATGCGAAGTTACAATGAACCCTATGTATTAACAACGTGAAAATCCGAGTGTGATACGTAATTTCGGTTGATCCATAGAATTCCAATCTGTGCATTAATAATGAGTATTATCCATACCTCAGCAGGACTGGTGCCACAGAGGTATCCTGCACTACACTTGATCCACACCGGGCCTATTGGGGAAAACATTAGCGACTAAATGCAATCTTAGGACCACGTTGACAGGTAGATACATCTACCAGACACGTAACTCTCGCAGTCTCTATAAGACTCTTAAATAACTGGAAGTATGTGCAACTGCACCACAAGCAAACTAAACTGGGCAATGCCACAGCACAGTAAAGATAAATTCATCCTACATACAAAGTGAGAGACTCACAGATATTAAGATATTATGTAAAACGATCAGAGAGACCAAGCATCGTATACCGATAAATCGAACAGTTATCAACGTGATTAAAAATGCAAACCACACATGCACAGTGACCGCTGGAAAACTACACTCCTGGAAATTGAAATAAGAACACCGTGAATTCATTGTCCCAGGAAGGGGAAACTTTATTGACACATTCCTGGGGTCAGATACATCACATGATCACACTGACAGAACCACAGGCACATAGACACAGGCAACAGAGCATGCACAATGTCGGCACTAGTACAGTGTATATCCACCTTTCGCAGCAATGCAGGCTGCTATTCTCCCATGGAGACGATCGTAGAGATGCTGGATGTAGTCCTGTGGAACGGCTTGCCATACCATTTCCACCTGGCGCCTCAGTTGGACCAGCGTTCGTGCTGGACGTGCAGACCGCGTGAGACGACGCTTCATCCAGTCCCAAACATGCTCAATGGGGGACAGATCCGGAGATCTTGCTGGCCACGTTGGGTGGCACGGGATACATGCGGACGTGCATTGTCCTGTTGGAACAGCAAGTTCCCTTGCCGGTCTAGGAATGGTAGAACGATGGGTTCGATGACGGTTTGGATGTACCGTGCACTATTCAGTGTCCCCTCGACGATCACCAGTGGTGTACGGCCAGTGTAGGAGATCGCTCCCCACACCATGATGCCGGGTGTTGGCCCTGCGTGCCTCGGTCGTATGCAGTCCTGATTGTGGCGCTCACCTGCACGGCGCCAAACACGCATACGACTATCATTGGCACCAAGGCAGAGGCGACTCTCATCGCTGAAGACGACACGTCTCCATTCGTCCCTCCATTCACGCCTGTCGCGACACCACTGGAGGCGGGCTGCACGATGTTGGGGCGTGAGCGGAAGACGGCCTAACGGTGTGCGGGACCGTAGCCCAGCTTCATGGAGACGGTTGCGAATGGTCCTCGCCGATACCCCAGGAGCAACAGTGTCCCTAATTTGCTGGGAAGTGGCGGTGCGGTCCCCTACGGCACTGCGTAGGATCCTACGGTCTTGGCGTGCATCCGTGCGTCGCTGCGGTCCGGTCCCAGGTCGACGGGCACGTGCACCTTCCGCCGACCACTGGCGACAACATCGATGTACTGTGGAGACCTCACGCCCCACGTGTTGAGCAATTCGGCGGTACGTCCACCCGGCCTCCCGCATGCCCACTATACACGCCCTCGCTCAAAGTCCGTCAACTGCACATACGGTTCACGTCCACGCTGTCGCGGCATGCTACCAGTGTTAAAGACTGCGATGGAGCTCCGTATGCCACGGCAAACTGGCTGACACTGACGGCGGCGGTGCACAAATGCTGCGCAGCTAGCGCCATTCGACGGCCAACACCGCGGGTCCTGGTGTGTCCGCTGTGCCGTGCGTGTGATCATTGCTTGTACAGCCCTCTCGCAGTGTCCGGAGCAAGTATGGTGGGTCTGACACACCGGTGTCAATGTGTTCTTTTTTCCATTTCCAGGAGTGTAGTTGCACATATCTGGTAACAGTACAATCAACACCATGTTTATGACAAGATGCTGCTCATATCTGCTAGCGCTGAAGACCCAGGAACCACGAGAGCCGACATCATCGCTGTGAACCTTCAGATATCCCTTGAAATACTGACCAGATTTCGACCTTGCAACACATTTCCGTACATGTGATCACCAGTCACAGGAAAAAGCAATCTCAATGGCTGCAAGTAACCGCAGCAGACGTCTTATGCACACTGTGAGATGGAGGGAAATCGCCAACCTCTGTTCTATTCAAACGGTTAGCAACACGTGCGAATGCCTGCTAATTCATATTGTCTCTTAATACAGATGCTCCTGGACGGTTGATAAGAAACAGGATCAGAGGATCGCCCACATACTAGATATGGTTCTGGTAATCTCCAGAGGCCGGCTTCATAAAGCTATCATTGCGTCACTTTTCGAACGTGAAGCAGGCAGTATAGATCATCGGAATAAAAAAGTTCTAATATTATTTTTATTACACCTCAGTGAGCTGCAGGATTAAGCCACGTAGATTTATTAACAACAGAATCGTTATTTAGTATAAATAACCTTCAATATTTGTACTAGTTCCAACAACTTCGGCATTTATCTGACGTAAAGATTCTACTACAAATCCTCCTCTCACACATCGTTAGAGCTGCGATAGCAACCCGTCTACAACACGGTCGTCGGTGACGAATCGCAAATTAGTGAATATCTGAGCGTAACAATTCTGGGAGGAACGGTAGCAGAGTCTACTTGCACAGCGAGACTTTGTTAAGTCAATTGTACCAGAAAGAAATGTTCTGAGAGAAATGTGCAGTGGCTTGTGTCATGGTTGCCATCATAAGGGAAGTCTTTAAAATGCGTTCTGACAACGATGTAGTGTTAAATTAGTAATCGATGCATCATAAGACAGGCCCATACAATGTTTTCTGCCAAGTAGAAAAAGGAGGTGTGATCATCTAAAGTGTTTTATAAGGTTGCTGACCAATCTCATAGAAGTAAATTTTTGATTGGTTACGGAAACTATATAACACATTTCTTAATAAGCCGAAGATTTCTCCAAAACTTCAGTGACGTAATGCTGGACTTGATACTGGTAGGGTCAACCAACACGCTCGAAAACACTATTTTGTGAACTGACATTCGCAGCAAACGTAATATAAGAGAAATTCTCTCTAGCAGGGTAAGAAATAAGAGACTCACAGCTACGAAGTTGGGCAGCAACCTTATAAAACATATTGGTTGATCAAAGCTCCTTTTTTTCTTCTTCCTAGGAAACAGTGTGCGAGGCTGTCTTGTGAAACATCAATCGTAGTTTAACACTACATACAACGAATTTTTTAATTACTTCCCTCACGATGGTAAACATGACGCATGTTACTGCATGTTTGTCTCTGAACGTCTCTTCCTACTACAATCGACATAATAAAATTTCGTTGTGCAGGTAGACTCTGCTACCTTTCCTCCCAGAAGTATTAGGCTCTGATATGACCTGATTTGGGATTCGTCGTCGACGACCACGTCGTAGACGGAATGCTGTCTAAGCTCTAACGATATGTGAGAGGTGGATTCGTAGTACATTCTTAACGTCCAACATCTGCTCTTACCATTATAACTAGTACAAGTAAAAAGTGTCTTTGCTACAAGATAACGATGTTTTTATTAATGAGACTATTTAGCGAAATCCTGTAGCTCACAGCCGTGTAATAACGATAATATTAGAATGCTTTCATTCCGATACTTTATACTGTATGCTTCACGTTCGGCAGGCGATATGGTGGTAACTTCATCAAGTCAGCCTCTGGAGATTGCCAGCCGCGCGGGATTAGCCAAGCGGTCCCAGGCGCTGCAGTCACGGACTGTGCGGCTGGTCCCGGTGGAGGTTCGAGTCCTCCCTCGGGCATGGGTGTGTGTGTTTATCCTTAGGATAATTTAGGGTAAGTAGTGTGTAAGTTTAGGGACTGATGACCTTAGCAGTTAAGTCCCATAAGATTTCACACACATTTTAACATTTTTCTGGAGATTACCGGTAGCACATCTAGTATATGGGCGATCCTCGAATTTTTTTTTTTTTTTTACAACAGTCCTGGAGCATCCGTCTTACGAGGTAGTGCGAGTTACCAGGCGAGAGCGTTCGCATGTGTTGCTAACCTTTAGACTAGCGCTTAGGTCGGTGAACCACCCATCTCTCAGTTTGCATAAAACGTTTCATGTGGGTACTTGGAGCCCATGAGATGGTTCTTCCTTGCGACTTGACGGCAAATATGTAGAAACATATTGCACGGTCGAAGTCTGGTCAGTATTCCAAAAAACGGCTGTCTAAAGGCTCCCAGCGGTGATATCGGTCCTTGGGTTTGCGGGGTCTGTAGCGCCGGCCGCAAGAGCATAAGTATGACGTTGAATGCCCTGTTATCAGGTATGTGCAGTACGCTTCTCCAGCGATTAATATGCATGTGTTGTTTGCATTTTAAATCAAGTTGGTAACTGGTCTTCATAGAATCGATTTATCGGTACATGATGCTCGTTCTCTGAGGTCACATTTTGTCCTCACTTTTGAAAGATACTTATTATTAATGCACAGGTAGGTTTTGGTCGCAAGTGTAGCAATGTGACACCTCTCGAGCGCGCGTTTTTGGAATTCTATGGATCAGTCAAGATTACGTACAATACTTGATTTTTCCGGTGGTTAATGTTTGAGGCTTATGGTAATGTCGCATATACTTGTAGAGACTATTTTGTTACGAGTCGTCATTCGAATTGGGAGACTAAAAGGAGTTCCCCAAACTAGTTACAAAAGCATGATGGTTAGAGGGAGGAGAGGGAGTATATTTCTGATAGGTCCAAGGCGATGGGGAGGGGTCTGCTTGACGCTTAAACCGTCGGCAACGGTTATCTGCAAAGGCGCCTGCGAGTTACGACAGGTTTAGCTGTGGCAGGATGCCTCTACCCTGAGTGATTGAGCGCCATTTGTGCCTGCTGAAAGGTCGGTAGTGACGAGACACTGGTATTGTTTAAATTTCTCGACCGTTCCTGGGGAGTTGGCCTGGCGTAGTGTTAGAGAGACATATGGACCTCCCCTATTCGCGATCTCGTGGTCGTGATAGTACGAGGATCTCCATACGGTATCGGCATCATTCAGCCAATTCAGGGGGAGAGCGGTGTGTATTTTCACCAGTATTACGCCATTGGTTCTGTTTGTCGTTATCACCGAGAGCGGAAGATGCCTCGGCCAGAACTATATAGTAGCAATATCACTGAACAGGTCAGCAAGCACTATACCGCATTTTTATCGATCACTACTCGGTATTGTTCCCGCAGCCATCGACATTCTCTGATTCACATCCACACGTCAGAGCCTGAGGGGCTATCTACGCTCCGGTAGGTGACATTAATTTTGCTGGCGATGTTGTAAGTACTGGGCGACTGTGTACAGGTATATTTTGTAGTGCTGTGCTACACATGTAATATCCTTGGTTGGAGGCATGAGAATCTTTCCATGATGTCACACAATCTAGTGATGTAATGTGGCATTTCTCATACGATATCGTTAGCTATAGATCAGTTGTGCTTTTAGAATTCTCTATGGTGACACTATTTCTACCATCAATATTACATAAATCATGACGTCGACACGATGTGACACGTCGTGCAACGACGCAATGCGATGCGACATGGCGGAACGCTACGCTGTGATGAGACGTCGCAACGTCGTGAAGTATCGTCGTGCACATAACTGGCATAATTTGCGGCAATACACAAAAATTGAGGGAAATACTGAAAAAATAAGTAAAAATTGGAAGTAATTATTTATCTGTGTGAGTGTGGCGTCTGATGGTGCTCGAAATATTAAATTGTTATTAACAAATAGACCTCAAGTGGCGACATTAGTTTTTAAGAAACAGACACGACCTAATCCCGTGGTGTCCAGCTCTAGAGTAACTTATCCCACCCAAGTGTCGCCGCTATAAAAGACAGAGCTGTGGTGGTGTGCCTCAGTATCAATGATATCTAATTCTGCATTGTGATTACCTGCGTGTATCACCACTTTGACGTGACGTCTGGGAATGTCTTGCGTAATTAGACAAAATACGTAAAATTGCGATAAACCCAGTAAAAATTCGAAAGTGGGCCACAAATAGGCAAAATTGAGAAAAATTCGAAAAATACGTAAAACTCAGAGTACTTAAATATCTGTCTACATGATGTCTCTGCTGATGAAACGAAATACTGAATTGTTATTAACAAATGAAACTAAAGTGGCGTAATTTTTATCAATATGTAGGACCGCCTATAGCCTTTTTCTATGCTCTAGAGTGACTACAGTGATAATAGGAAGCTTTGGAAAATAGATGAATAATACGTCAACTTTCGAACCTACGAAAAACATAGAGAAATACGCAAAAGTGAGAGTATTTACATATCTGCCTGTGTGTGGTCTCTGATGGTGTCACGTGATATTGTTATTAACAAATAGACATATCCACTCCCCATGCTCTGCAACTCCTGATTAGCCCATTCCACATAAGTCTCCTACTTATAAAAGATGACTATGAGGAGGGGGTGCATGATCCTCATTGGTCCAGAGGGATGGGGGAAGGGAGGAGGAGAGGGGGAGGAAGAGAGTGGGAAGAGAAGAGGGGGAGGAGGGGAGGTGCTGATGGTTTCATGGGCAGTGCATGGCGGACAGGTACAAGAGAAACCCACAAACAGTGATGCTCATCGCCAAATAGCTCTACCTACCAAGCCTGAGGAAACGGCCTGTTCCTAAAGTTATGACCTTCTCTCGCGGGAGGACGACGGTTCAATCCCGCGTCCGGCCATCCTGATTTAGGTTTTCCGTGATTTTCCTAAATCGCTCCAGGCAAACGCCGGGATGGTTCCTTTGGAAGGGTACGGCCGACATCCTTCCCCATCCTTTCCTAATCCGACGAAACCGATGACCTCGCTGTCTGGCCTCCTTCCCCAAACAACCCAACCCCAACCCCTTCTCTCGCGTCATTCAGAACTGAATCTGAAGTCTGATATCAGCACATTTTGTTTAAATAAAATAGCCACATGAAAAAATTATAGTGCCATCTATTTAAACACGAATTCATCAGTTTTATGTTCTTTCAGTTTATCGTTTGTGAGCTACAGAAAAATAGCGATAGCTCGATAAATATTAGTTTCTATAGAAAAAGAATGGAAGTTTTAAACTGTTTCCAGCAGTATCTGGGGAATGTTTGATTTTGCGTGCACATAAAACCTTGACCCTCCGTATATAATGGAGAACAGCTGCTCAGACACACTTCCGTATGGTACACGATTTGAATTATTCTCTTATGATGATGACTCTCCATTATGAACGATATAGGAACTTCTGTTACGTGAACGTCCGCTTTATCAACGCATATTTGTCTTAATATTTAGCACACAGTTATTTTATTTCCTTGTCTGAATACAGTGGGTGGAATGCTTGAAAATGTCTCAAAAATTCTAAATATCATACAATATAAACAACATAGTTTGTCCTTATAAACAATATCCTCGTCGTACTTTCCAAGATTAAAAATGATGGCTACAAAACGGCGAGTGAATGACTCGAATGCTACAAGATACATCCCCCCCCCCCCCAAAAAAAAAAGGAAAGAAAAAAAAAGAAAGAAAAGTGCATCGATAGAATACTAAATGCTACTGGACCTTGAAGTTTTTGGATCATAGAGGAAATTTATATAAGGTCAAATAGGTGGCATTCCGAAGTATTATGCAAACTGTTTTAGGCCAAATACATTGTATGTATGCTGCTTATTGTAACTAGATATAAACGTAAAAGTAATAACTGTACACTGTAATTTAATTTAAATTTCGTTGTCTTATGAACTAAAAGCTGCGTCTCCTAAGCATTCCCACCCAGTTTATTCGTTTGTATCATGTAGAAACTTTTTAAACTTGCCGTTCATTTTTGTAGATCTACCTTCCATGATATAAAATATAAGAAATGTCTAAAAATTGACTGATGGGAGCCACTAATATTTTAACTGACAGTTTAAGAATAAATATAAGTAATAGCTATTAATAGCATCATTAGTTAAGAAAAAAAATGTCAGTTTCAGAATCAAATATAGACATAACATTTTATATGTTACGAGAATCATTTCCGAATTGTAAAATGCCGAACAAGTTAAAAGTCATTTAGAGAAATTGACAGATCTATAGGCTAAATTGTACAAAAAGCATCATAGCAACACTGAGGCTACTCTTTGTCTAATGAAAGCTTTTCCGAAGACAAAAATATACAGGTATATATATTTTTTTAATAATTTGACGTTTGTAAGCGCCAGCTTCAACTGAAATGCGTCGCTAAACATCGGAATTGCATTCCAGTAATGAACGTTCTAAACAGAACAAGAGAAGATACGACACACGCTGGAGGAATTGACATATAGGCTACAACATATACACATGGAAGTATCGGGACATCTGGCTGAAAATTACAAGTTCGTGGCGCCCCTCATTGGTAAGGCTGGAATTCAATATGGTGTTGGCCCACCCTTAGCCTTGATGACAGCTCCCACTCTCGCAAGCATACGTTCAGTAAGGTGCTGGAAGGTTACTTGGGGAATGCCTGCCTATTCCTCACGGGGTTCTGGGCTAAGGAGAGGTGTCAATGTCGGTCGGTGAGGCCTAGGACGAAGTCGGCTTTCCAAAACATCCCAAAGGTCTTCTGTAGGATTCAGGTCAGGACTCTGTGCAGGCTGGTTCATTACAGGGATGTTATTGTAGTGTAGCCACTCCGCCACAGGCCGTGCATTATGAAAAGGTGCTCGGCAGTGCTGAAAGATGCAGTCATCACGGAATGGCTCTTCAGCAGTGGTAAGCCAGAAGGTGCTTAAAACATCAATGTAGGCTTATGCTGTGATAGTGCCACGCAAAACAAGAAGGGGTGCAAGCCCCCTCCATGACAAACACGACCACATCATAACACTACCGCCTCCGAATTTTGCTGTTGGCACTACATACACCGGCAGATGACATTCACCGGGCATTCGCCATACCCAAACCGTGCCATCGGATCGCTACATTGTGTATCGTGATTCGACACTACACGCAACGTTATTCCATTGTTCAATCGTCCAATGCTTACGCTCCGTACACAAAGCATTTACGGGTGTGATGTGTGGCTTATGCGCAGCCGCTCAACCACGAAATCAAAGTTTCTTCACCTCCCGCCTAACTGTCATAGTACTTGCAGTGGCTGTTGATGCAGTTTGGATTTCCTGTGTGATGGTCTGGGCAGATGTCTGCCTATTACACAATGTGACCCTTTTCAACTGTCGGCGGTCTCTGTCACTCAACAGACGAGGTTGGCGTGTATGCATTTGTGCTGTACGTTTCTCTTCAAGTTTCCACTTCACTATCACATCGGAAACGGTGGACCTAGGGATGTTTAGGAGTGTGGAAATTTGGAGTACGGATGTTTGACACAAGTGTCACCCAATTATCTGACCACGTTCGAAGTCCGTGAGCTCCGCGGAGCGCCCCATTCTGCTCTCTCACGATGTCTAATGACTACTGAGGTCGCTGATATGGAGTACCTGGAAGTAGGTGGCAGCACAATGCACCAAATATGAAAAAGTATGTTATTTGGGGTATCTGGATGATTTTAATCACATAATTCATCTACAGTTCAACTGACCCCAGGAAAAATTACACTACAACTGGGCACAGCTACCTGGAGAGAAGAGGCTCACACGCTGTTCGCACAGAAGCAGTATTTACAGTGATTCACATTATTCTGTACATGTTCGTTTTCATCATTTGTTACACTGACTTGGACTCGAGATGCACAAAATTAGAGGAAATGGGTGTTGAAAAACACCCATCACAGTTAATAATCATTTCAATTCCTTTTTACTAACAGTTGAAGCGTATCTAAATAATGTACACTAATTGTATGCAATGTTTATGGATGAATATCTAACCCATGGGTAGTGTCTATCCAACAAATGCCACAGAAAATATACAAATAAGTGGGTGTAATCCAGGACTGCAACAAGTTGCACTGATAAAATTCTAGTAAATTGCCATCGATATGCGAATATACTTCTTGGGATTATATGGCAGGAATTTGGCAGAAATATCTCTTCAATTTCGTTACTGGCATTATTTAATATAACTCGATCTCATTTTCTTGTATTTGAGCCTGTTTGAGAACAGCGTAATGTTAATGTGCTTAAGATACAATAATACGCACTTCCAGCAGTGACACACACAGAACAATTACAGACAACATAGTAGAGGAAACAATGATTGTCAACTTGCTTGACAATATTTCAGTTTAAAAATCGTGTTTGGTTACGACTACTTCAAGTTCCAAACTTGCTGAATCTCATAAGGAAAATTTTGTACAATTTTCAGTATTAGCTGTATAATTTCTATATGTATATATACTATAGTCAGCCAAAACATTATGGCCACTGCCCGCCGCGATGTTGGATGCCGCCTTGTGGCGTTGCGGGCACGTGACGAGGTAACAAAAGTATGTAAGCGGAGCAGGCACGGATAGGGGATCACCCTAGCGAATATATAGGCTGCACATGGGGAAAAGCGCAGATTATTATTATTATTATTATTATTATGCAGAGCCTGTGAACGAGTATCTCGAAAACGGCTGAAGCTGAATGTTCACGTTCTACTGTCGTGAGCATCTACGGAAAAAGGTCTAACAGTGAAACTACCACTAGGCGCTAAGTGATTGGACGTCCACAACTTTTTACAGAACGTTGGTTTCGGAGTCTTGTCTGCTCTGTAAAGAAGGATAGATTATCTGTGGCATCTGTGACGAAAAAGCTCAAAGGTGGCCCACTCACAAGTGTTTCGGAGCACAGCTTTCATCGTAAGTTGTTGAATACCGAGCTCCGCAGACTACCATTACGTGTTCACATGTTGACCCAACGACATCGTTAATTACGACTTAAGTGGTCACGGAACCATCGGGGTTCGACCATCAATCAATGGAAACGTGTCGGCCCTTTGGGTGAATCACATTTCTGCTGCACTAAGTCAATGATCGTCTCTACAAACCCCGTCATCGGAGTGAATGGCGGATCGTAAGGTGCAGCGCGCCACGGACGCTGGCTGATGGGAGCAGTATTACGCTATGGAAGACATGCTGGTGCGATTTAGTGGGACCTGTGGTGGTAATCGAAGACACGCTGACAGCTGCGAACAACCTGCAGCCCTTTATGCTTGAAGTCTTCCTAGATAGCACCTCATCTTTCAACAGTATAATGGTCCGCGTCTCGGAACCAGAAACGTACTACAGTGGTTTGCGGAGCATTACAGTGAACTGCCGTTGATGTAACGGCGATCAAATTGGCCTGACACAAATCCTACGGAACCTATCTGGGTCGCTTTCGGGCGTCATCACTGTGTACGCAAATCAGCGGCTCGCGAATTACATGACCTATGAGTAGACATCTAATACCACATACCTCCAAGCCTACCATCAAAGCCGGCCGCTGGTGGCCGAGCGGTTCTGGCGCTACAGTCTGGAACCGCGCGACCGCTACGGTCGCAGGTTCGAATCCTGCTTCGGGCATGGATGTGTGTGTTGTCCTTAGGTTAGTTAGGTTTAAGTAGTTCTAAGTTCTAGGGGACTTATGACCTCAGCAGTTGAGTCCCATAGTGCTCAGAGCCATTTGAACCATTTATGAACCTACCATCAAAGTGTTGGATCCCTGATACGCAGAATTAGATAATCTCCAAAGACGGAGAGACGAGCTATTAAGCAGATGGTCGCAATGTTTTGAGTCATCAGCGTGTATGTATATACGAGAGTTACCCAGAAAGTAATGCATCGCATTTTTTTTGTCAGCCGAGAACAATGCTACCAATGCGAAACGTTACGTATGTATTATTTGAAGTCTCCTGAGTGAGCGCGCCAAGTTTCCGTCACTTCCGAAAAGTAGTGTAGCTGCAGGACAGTTGCCGGCCGCGGTGGTCTAGCGGTTCTGGCGCTGCAGTCCGGAACCGCGGGACTGCTACGGTCGCAGGTTCGAATCCTGCCTCGGGCATGGTTGTGTGTGATGTCCTTAGGTTAGTTAGGTTTAAGTAGTTCTAAGTTCTAGGGGACTTATGACCTAAGATGTTGAGTCCCATAGTGCGCAGAGCCATTTGAACCATTTTGCAGGACAGTTTTAAAATGGTCTCTGTGTTTGATGTACGTTACAAGCAACGTGGCGTCATTGAATTTCTCATTTCATAGAAAGAAACTGTGGGGAATATTCATAAACGCTTGTGAAAAGTCTATCGAGCATTTCCTGTCGACAGAAGTACAGTTAGTCACCGGGCACTTAGGGTGAGGTCATCAGAAGGCGGTTCGGCGGAGCTCTACGACTTGCAGCGGACGGGGAGACCATAGATGGCTGTCACACCTGACATGCTGCAGCGAGCTGATGTTGTCATTCACGAGGATAGAAGCCATTATAGGATGCCATTTGTGGAAGACATTTTGAGTACGATAAGGAGACGATTTACTCAGTGAGCACTGGCTCCGCCACCAGGACAAGGGCTGGTACCGACAGGGCATACACGTCCTTGCTTTGCGCTGGAAGGAGTCCATAGGACCGGATGGAGATTACGTAGAAAAATAGGTTGTGTAGATGAAATACCATTCGTTCGTATGTGTAATTCTCAATATCTTCAATAAGGAACTGTTGAAGAAAAAAAAATGCGGTGCATTACTTTCTGGGCAACCATGGTATATTGTAAAATAAACGACTTTTGTCATATACGTTTTTACTAAGTTCTTGCCAAGTAATGTGTTACAGTGATCACACAGTTCCTACAAAAAAATTCAAGCAAACATCTTAAATAACAGTGATTCTCAATCGAAAACATATCATTAATTTGGGACGTAATTAACTGAAGTTGCGAAAGCTGTAATATGAGAACAGAAATACCAGAATGACCTTACCATTATGATTAAGGCTTGTACTGATATGCAGGCTTCATGGCTGCATCAACATCGGTATTCTTCAAACCACCACGAAGTGAATGGCAGAGGATACTTCTCATTGTAGGACATATTAGGGTTTACTAGTGAATCCCCCCCACCCATTTCCTGATCTACGACTCATTAAAGAATCATACTCCCATGTATAAAACTAGTTTCAGGTGTGTGATTACATATGAGTGAGTGTATGTGTTAAATATGTGATGTTAATCATGTAAACCCTGTATACTGTAGGTCATAATTTCCCACGTATATGTGTCGTGCAGTGATACCGCTTTGCAAGTACATTCAATCTGTATACCGTCTGCAGAATGTGTTGCGAATAGAGTTAACAGTTTATAAGTAATAAATAGTAATTTCATGCCTAATTCTGAAGTTTTAGCCGCGCGGGATTAGCCGAGCGGTCTGCGGCGCTGCAGTCATGGACTGTGCGGCTGTTCCCGGCGGACGTTCGAGTCCTCCCTCGGGCATGGGTGTGTGTGTTTGTCCATGGGATAATTTAGGTTAAGTAGTGTGTAAACTTAGGGACTGATGACCTTAGCAGTTAAGTCCCATAAGATTTCACACACATTTGACCATTTTTGAAGTTTTACTGCATGAACAGCGAAAACGTAGTAAACGATAAACTTTTTGCCCTTCATTAATTTGTGGGAGATGTCAGTTAGACAAAGTTTCGAATAGGTTTGAAATTGTGAGTAAAATGTGTCGGAAGTCGCTAAGTGGTCCCACTCTCAAATACTGGATGAATGTAATCTGGGTAATTTGGGCATCGTGAGTTATGCTACCTGAAGACATATACACAGTTTCTAATTTTAATATTTGTTTTAATGTGTTAAATCTCTAACGTAATGTTGTACCTCTTAACGAGTAGATAATGACGACACTTTAAATTTTTAAATTCGACCAATAAATATATGAAATACTGAAAATCAAACTTTTCGCCCATGGAAGCCGTTAGACAGGCAACCAGAAAATAAGAATGGTGCCAGTTTTATCGCTTAGTGATACAGAAAATTTCACTTCCAGTCTCATATGGGCAGGGGGGAAGAATGAATGAATAGAGTTCACTAAGAGTTCTGCGATTAATCTGACTTCGTCTTAGCAGCCACTGCATGAAAAATACGTAGGGAGCTCGAATATACTTCAGGATTCCTCGCTTAATATAGGTTTTTGTATATTTGGAAGCAGATGTTCCCTGGTTAATTGACGGTGTCAGGACGAATACTGGAAAAGAGTGGGGGACAAGCAGCCAGAAGATGATAACGAGCAACATGGATCTGCAGCAGCAGGGATATTCCATGCATTGGAAGACATAAGTGCCGCATTCGAAGTTTTGTTCCGAGCATATTAGGTGGTTCTTGTCCTGTGTTTTTCCCTGCCTATTTATCTTTGGGTGTACTTTTTTTGCTTGAATGGATAGGCCAGAGTCATAGTGGAAGTTTCAGTTAAGGAAACCATTCAGTTGCTCTCATAGAGCAGTTAGGCCAGTTGGAGGGAGATCTAGAGTCACTTAGAGAAGTGAAGAGTGGACAGTCATGCCCTGACCCACTAACTCTAGATAGCAACATCGTGACTTTGGCCACCCTGTTTTCAGGGAAATGGGGGGAGAATGTTTGTATGCTTGTTTTCTTTTTCGATAATCCGACCACGGCCGCCAGTTCAGGCAATTGGAATAGGCAGCAGTTACTGTGTGTGACTGGGCTGGAACTAATAGGGCATGCTAGTGCATATGTTACGTACAACGTAAGGTTAAGAGAGGCAAAATAGTTTGACGATATCCTTGGGACTGATAGATAGATATCAGAAAAAGAACATAGCAGAGTACTACCGCAATCAACTCAATAGGCTGTATCAAGGCATCAAGGCTTGGGAGTCGGTTGAGGATTTTGAGGATTGCATCCGCAAGATTGATATTGATGCTTACGTACCCTCGGAAAATGATAGAGTCAATTCAGCTACTTTACAGGAAGCCAAGGAAACTTGCCTAGATACAGGGCTATTACAAATGATTGAAGTGATTTCATAAATTCACTGTAGCTCCATTCATTGACATATGGTCACGACACACTACAGATACGTAGAAAAACTCACAAAGTTTTGTTCGGCTGAAGCCGCACTTCAGGTTTCTGCCGCCAGAGCGCTCGAGAGCGCAGTGAGACAAAATGGCGACAGGAGCCGAGAAAGCGTATGTCGTGCTTGAAATGCACTCACATCAGTCTGTCATAACAGTGCAACGACACTTCAGGACGAAGTTCAGCAAAGATCCACCAACTGCTAACTCCATTCGGCGATGATATGCGCAGTTTAGAGCTTCTGGATGCCTCTGTATGGGGAAATCAACGGGTCGGCCTGCAGTGAGCGAAGAAACGGTTGAACGCGTGCGGGCAAGTTTCACGCATAGTGATGTGAAAGATTCAGTGTTTAAACCTCCTCTACCAAGAAACGTGCCAGAACTGCAAGCTCGCATCAACAATGCTTTCGAACTCATTGATGGGGACATGCTGCGCCGAGTGTGGGAGGACCTTGATTATCGGCTTGATGTCTGCCGAGTCACTAAAGGGGTACATATCGAACATTTGTGAATGCCTAAAAAAACTTTTTGAGTTTTTGTATGTGTGTGCAAAGCATTGTGAAAATATCTCAAATAATAAAGTTATTGTAGAGCTGTGAAATCGCTTCAATCATTTGTAATAACCCTGTACATTCGTACGTGGCTTGGAGATTGAATTGTCCAGGAAAGTGTGAATGGAGTTTCCAAAGTCGTTAAACCAAGATATCGATAACGAGTTGCCATTAGAGGAAGTATATTCTGTTATCAAAACGCACGAAAGAAAGACGGTATTTAGTACGGATGTGAAATGCTTTAGGTGTGGTCTCAAAGTGCATATGAATCGGGAATGTGGGGAGCAGCAGTGCAAGCGGTGCGAGAGATTTCGGGGTTTTCTGACGAGAACTACGGTAACACGAACTGGCAGAGGCAGGTATGACAGTTCCACTCGCAGCAGTTAAACACTACAAGGCGCGGGATGTCGACTGTACAGCGCTCCCAGTAAGAATCAGCACATGTGCGAAATCAGTGACAGACTTTTTCCTGACCGGCTACGAGGGGAACAGGTTGCGCAAGTTTTTATTTGATACCGATTTACAGGTATATGTGGCGAGTAGGTGCTTACTCGGGAAAAAGGAATTTAAAGAAGTACGCTGGGCGCTAAGCGGCGTAGGTGGGTGTCATGTGAGCTCACTTGGATCAGGGATGTCGAACTTCCGGGTGGGGGAAGTTAATCTCGAAGATAATAGAGAAGTTCTGCCCGTAGATGGCGGTAGCTAGGTGATTTCCTGGTTGCAAATCACGCCAGGTGTGACTTGGAAGGGCTAACGGTGGAACTAGATGGAACATTGTTTCATCTAAGCTCTACGGCCGGAATACCACTGCTGCTGCAAGGTTCACCCCAAGGCCTGAGGAAATCACCTGCAAGGTCTGTTATGGTCAACGCGCGGTATATTACACGGAAAAGTGCGGGGAAAGTACGAGGGTTGCCCAGTAAATAATGCCCCATATTTTTTTTCTCCAGACGTATTTATTCCACAACAATCAAATTTACATATGCGAAAGACTGATGTTTTGTCTACTTGCTTTATTTTTCCACATAATCTCCTTCAAGTTCGACGGCCTTTTTCCAGCGAGACACAAGAGCGTGTATTCCCTGCCGGTAAAAATCTTTACTCTGCCTACGGAGCCAGGTTGTCACTTCGTGAATCACTTCTTCGTCATCGGCAAAACGTCTTCCACGAATGAAATTCTTCATTGGCCCAAACAAGTGAAAGTCTGAAGGAGCCAAATCGGGGCTGTAGGGTGGATGGGGTAACACTATCCAACCCAGTTTCGCGATGTGTTCACAAGTCCTCAAACTTGTGTGAGGACGAGCGTTATCATGCTGAATCAAAACATTCTGTGGGTTAACATGACGCCCAAGGCGCCGGAAGCGCTGCTTAAGTTTGTCTAATGTTTTGACATAAGCCTCTGAATTAATGGTACTGCCTTTTGGCATCACATCAATGAGAATTACGCCCTCGCAATCCCAAAACACAGTCATCATGACTTTTCCGGCTGAAGGACCTGTTTTGAATTTTTTCTTCTGTGGAGAATAAGCATGACGCCATTCCATCGATTGTCTTTTTGTTTCGGGCTCAAAATGATGCACCCAAGTTTCATCACCTGTCACAATCCGTGACAAAAAGGCCTCCCCGTCAACGTGAAAGCGTCGCAACAAATCGAAAGAAATGTCTTTTCTTTGGGATTTGTGATCGACAGTATGACACCGAGGAACCCATCTTGCACACACTTTTGAGTATCCAAGCTGATTGATAATCACATCCACACTTCCTTTGCTTACTGACAACTCCAGTGCCAATTGTCGAGTCGTAATGCGTCGATCCCGTCGAATGAGAACATCAGCCCGCTGCAACATGTCAGGCGTGACAGCCGTGGGAGGCCTTCCCGACCGCGGCAAATCTCGGAGCTCCGCAGCACCGCCCTCTGATGCTTTCACCCTCTGTGCCCAGCGACCAACAGTACTCCTATCGACTGCAGATGTTCCGTAGACGTTGCACAAGCGTTTATGGATATTGCCCACGGTTTCTTCCTCTGCTACGAGAAATTCAATCACTGCACGTTGTTTCTGACGGATGTCACTTGCAGACGCCATTTTAGAACATTCCTACACCACCGCTCTCTGTCGGAGGAAATTGAAACTTTGCGTACACACGCGGGAAACTTCAAATAACTCGCACCTAAAGTTTCACATTTCTAATATTTTTTATTTCGGAGAAAAAAAATATGGGGCATTATTTACTGGGCAACCCTCGTATTCTGGGCTGAGGTGGGTACTGATCTGCCAGTAAATTCCTTGTGTGCCGTCGAACCATTGTCTGAGAATGAAAAATTAGATCTAGTCAAATCTTTGTACGACGTAGCGTGTCCTACGTTCACGAGATGGAAGGTCCCAAAATAGTACCTGTTAATGCAGGTAATTTCGGCCACGAAGAAGTGCAATTATCACATGGTATCCTGACATCAAGTTTGGTAGTGTTAGATGAGTTGGCCAGATATTTTACTATTAGTTACACAGCGCCGGGAGAGTCTGTTAACCGGATCGCACTATAAGATAAGGTAGCACATCGGGAGAGACAAGACAGGGAGGCAGTGGAGAAACTTTGGGGAGAATACGTAGAGTTGTTTAATCCTTTGGGTCCATTGCTGTCACGCTCTAGTAAAACGTAACATTCCCAGTGGGAACAAGGGCCCGGTCTATAAGCGGCAACATCGGTTTCCACACTACTTACAGACGTTTGTGGAGGATTTTTTTTTCAATCAGCAACTTCGGGATGGGATTACTGGAACAATTAACAGCCTGTGGTATATCCAGGTAGTCATTATGAGGAAAGGATCACCATATGGTGGTAAGACATATCAGTGTTTTTGCGACTGCTGGTTGTTCAATCAGACAGCAGTGATGGACTCATACCCAATGTCAAACATACAGCGACTCAAATAATCTATGTCAGTGCCGATATTTTATGACATTAGATTTTATAATCCTTAAGAATTCCCCTGCAAATTTACAGCATTTTTAGATAGTGTGTTTCAAGGTTTGAAGCTCAAGCTATGCATAGTATATCTGGACGATATAATCCTGTTTTCTAGAGATATCCCAGAGCATATTTTACGGTCACGCGAGGGTATCGGTAGATTGCACGTTATGCGATTCACGCTAAGCCTGAAGAAGTGTCATTTTATGTTACAAGAAGTCCGATATTTGGGCCACGTTATAAGCCGAGATGGTGTTCTCACCGACCCGTGGCTGATTGAGGCTGTAAAAATTTTTCCAACGGCCTCTAAAGTGAAGGAGTTTCAGTTGTATTTCGACCTCGCAATTTTTTATTGATGGTATGTGCCTAAGTCCGCTAAGATTTCAAGGCCCTTTAGGCAATTGTTAAGGAAGAGATTGAAGTTCCATTGGACGCCGGAATCCGAAATCGCATTAGAAAAACTAAAATATTTGTTAACATTAGCCCGTTCTTGCTTTTCTAGATTTACAAAAACAGTTCATGTTCTCGTGTGACTCAAGCAATTCCGCGTTAGGTGTCGTCTTGAGGCGAGAAATAGCTGGCCAGAAACAACTCAAAGCTTATGCTTCAAGGCACCTTAAGGGTGGCTGAGAGAAATTAATCAGCGGTAGAGAAGGACATTTTCACATTAATGATCGGAATCTCTTATTTACTGTATTACCTGCACGGTCGACGTTTTAGGGTCATAACCGACCATGAAGCCCTCAAATAGCCATTATGGCTCAAAGACCAGACAGGCAGGTTAACAAGATGGGCTCCAAGCCTGATTGAGTACGACTTTGAAGTAATACAACGGCCAATGGCCAATGGGGTCAGCCACAAGGTACGCCGGTTGAATGCACTGGCAGACGAGAATGAATGGAGGGCAGCGCGAAACGCTGACTCGGATTGTCACCGGTTTTCCAAGCAGCCACAGTTCTGCACAAATGATGGAGTGTTGTATAGGATAGCAAGAAATAGGCCACGCTTGGTAGTATTGTAGAGATTACGGAACAGGGCGTCGAGGCTGGCCCACGGTTCAGTTTTGACAGAACATCTGGTTCGCAGGACGAGTGAGCGGAGAGGAGCATAAAATTATTAGTGGATAACGCACAGATTGGATGTATACCACTACGTCAGAAACTGTATTCCATGTGCGCCGAACTCAGCCATCATAAAATCAAATTACGAAGGCACCTGAAGGGGATTAAACGTTTCAAACGATCAGCTTGTATATTTTGGGACCAGTACCACAAACACCATCAGGGCACCGATATGTATGGACAATAACAGACCTTTTTCGAGCTTCAAAAACAGTGGCACAGGATATGATCAATCAATGGATACTCAGGTTTGAGACACTGGAGACCATAATAACTGACCAAGGATCGAATTTCATGTCCGATTTTATGCAACAGTTGTATAGGTTGTCGCATACTAAGAAACTGCGAACGAGCGCTCTGCATCCACAGGCCAACGGTCGAACTGAAGGGGTTCACAAAACGATTGCGAAAATGTTAAGTTGTTATCTTAATTCCCAGCACAACAATAGAAGATACGTTACTATCTTATATCACGGCCGCTTGTAGTTCAAAAATCCATCAAAGCACCGGGTTGTTGCCATGCGACGTGATTTTCGATCGGATAATGCCGTCACCCTTTGAATTTTGCAAATCCTCGCCGGAGCGTGACATTTGGTCAGTACAGGACTTTGCCAGAAGGTTGAAAACTATTTCCAGACAAGTGGCGAGGATGAAGCTTTGGAGCGAAAACATAGGACTCATAATAGTAAAGCAGTATTGCCTAAGTATCACGTGGGTCAGTGGATGATGACCAATCCTTACATGCCGAAAGGAAAAACGAAAAAGTTTGTATCACGATATCAGCGTCACTTACAGGTGACTGAAATGACGTCAACTGATAATGTCAAGTTACAGCTTCTGATTCACCCCGCGATAATTCATGTGAGTCATATTCGGCCATTTAAGGGAAATATTGGAGAGCTGCCTTCTTTGTCGGCAGGATCTTCGAAAGGGTGGAGGGAAGATACGAAGAGAAAAGGGAAAAGGAAAACGTTAGACAAGGGAAACAAGATAATTCTGTAGCTGGCACGACTCATAATTATGCATTTAGACCTCGAGCAAAGAACATCAGGATTTTCTATTCCTGCAGGGCACTCGGTCCTACCCGGAGCATGAGGAAGCAGCCAGAGCACCCTGCAGTGAGGCGGGAACAAGAAGGAAGAAGGAAGCAGTATGTTTCGACGTGCTAGGAGTGCAGTGCTGTTGAAGGATGACAAAAAGATAGTCCCCTACAAGATTGTGTCATGTTCTCTAGACAAACGGGCGTAATTATGTCAGACCATCTGTGGACTTTGAGGACAGACTGTAACAATTGGGCACTTGAAAACGAGATATAAAAATCAGTCCACACAGTTAATCCTACGACTAAGACGGAGGAGGTTGGACACAGGCTGTCGAATTTTGAAGAGTGTACAATCTTCGAAACGGCCGATGCTGAGGAGCTGGAAAATATTAATAAGGCGTTGCAGCACATGGGGTGGTAAAAAGCAAGCAGGTGAAAGTAAACTTGCACGCGACCAGCTCGTCCGTCTAAAAAGCGACGTAGAGAACAACAACCGGCAGCTGCGCGTTCTCACCAGAACACTAATATCTCACAATCACACATCAGCAGAGACAACTAAGACCTGCAAATAATCGGAAACCTCCTGAATAACACTGATGCGCAGTTGATGGTAGCACAATTACTACGCGACCTGGCAAGTACTATAACTGATGTCTTTATTGGCACCACATAACTACGGGAATCCCTACTTACACGCCACACGTGGGAAAGTGACACCAGTACTGCTACCCACAAGCAGCTTCGAGTGGGACTGAGGAGGTTCTAAGCCGAAGCACACGCATCATTAGAGCCATTTTTGTCCCTCTACTATCATATGGCCACCATCACGAGCAAACAAAACGGGCACTCAACTCGATATTCGCGTCCAAATACCTCTAACGTGTAAGGATTGTAAATTTGAATGCTATGCCTTACAGTCATACCCAGTAGCATGGGGGCGCTACGAAAGTTCGTGCAGCTGAAAGTACATAAAATACTATTGCCGGCTCGCGACAGACACACCCATATATTCCTGGCCACACAGAAATTTCTTCAGTGCCGTATTGGACCGATTACCACCTGTTGTACAAAGCCCGCATATCGTGGTCGTGCGGTAGCGTTCTCGCTTCCCACGCCCGGGTTCCCGGGTTCGATTCCCGGCGGGGTCAGAGATTTTCTCTGTCTCGTGATGGCTGGGTGTTGTGTGTGATGTCCTTAGGTTAGTTAGGTTTAAGTAGTTCTAAGTTCTAGGGGACTGATGACCGTAGATGTTAAGCCGGCCGAAGTGGCCGTGCGGTTAAAGGCGCTGCAGTCTGGAACCGCAAGGCCGCTACGGTCGCAGGTTCGAATCCTGCCTCGGGCATGGATGTTTGTGATGTCCTTAGGTTAGTTAGGTTTAACTAGTTCTAAGTTCTAGGGGACTAATAACCTCAGCAGTTGAGTCCCATAGTGCTCAGAGCCATTTTTTGTTGTACAAAATTATTACGGACCGTCCCCAGATCACACGAGTTCTCATAATTCCGCTGTCACAACGCAGTCGCAGAATGTCCCAAAGAAGTAATCACAAATGAGGTGGACATTTTCCAACGAGTAGACCAACATTTATTGTACTCTGTAGCAAAACATACGGTTATAATTTGCCCTTGTTATGATCAGAGCCGGTAAAGCGTCCCTCAAAGCGTAGAATTATAAGAACAACTGATAATCAACGGCACTCAATATGATATTTCTGGACCCACTTTTCGATTGCCAACCACCATAACTGGAACCATCTACGTACCCGTACAACGTTCCAAAATCCTAACCACCTAACACCTCACGTTCCGAAATAGTACCATGGACTCGACCCTACTCGCCTCTCTGAATCAGATGATTGCCTTGCAGCATGGCCGACTCACCAACGAACACCTTTTAGAATATATAAGTAATTACCAGCGCAACCAGCAGCAACGAATAATAGTCACTGTGTCTTCGACACCAGCGGCCTATATACAGGCATCAAAAAAAGCTTGTATCACCCCAGTTCCCAGAACTCCTAACGACAGACGTTGACTCTGGATAATGTATCACAGACACAGTCCCTTTGACTGTTCATAGATGTCACTAAACCCGCCCAAAGATGTAAACGACCATGTATGAGCAGCGCCTATTAGACGGAGGGGGTCCGACAGCCGATCAGTTGCAGTCATTCCACCAGGAAGGAGGTACACGGCTTGTGTTGTCTGTAGTTCAACCATGCCTAGACGGTCAATACAGCGGTTCGATCGCGTCCACATTGAGTACTTTGTGCCAGGAAGGGCTCTCAATAAGGGAAGTGTCCAGGCGTCTCGGAGTGAACCAAAACGATGTTGTTCGGCATATGCCTTCAACCAAACAATCGTCGGAGACGTGTTTGGAGGCAACCCGGTCAGGCTGAACGCCTCAGACACACTGCCCAGCGAGTGCAGCTAGGTGGAGGTTCCCTGCTTTTTTGGAGTTGCAGTATGTGGGGCCGACGTACGCCGCTGACGGTCATGGAAGGCGCCGTAACGGCAGCACGATACGTGAATGCCAACCTCCAACCGACAGTGCAACCATAAAGGAACATACTTTCCAGGCAGTCGTCTCCATGGACAACAATTTGCGCACCCATCGTGCACATCTTTTGAATGACTTACTTCAGGATAACGCCATCGTTTGACTAGAGTGGCCAACATGTTCTCCAAACATGAACCCTACCGAAAATGCTTGGGATGGATTGGAAAGGGCTGCCTATGGACGACGTCACCAAACAACAACTCTGGGGGATCTACGCCGAATCGCCGTTGAGGAGTGGGACGATCTGGACCAACAGTGCCTTGATGAACTTATGGATAGTATGCCACGACCAATACAGGCATGCATGAATGCAAGAGGACATGCTACTGGCTATTAGAGGTACCGGTGTGTACAGCAATCTGGACTACCATTTCTGAAGATCTCGCTGTGTGGTGGTACAACATGCAATGTGTGGTTTTCATGAGCAATAAGAAGAGCGGAAATGATGTTTATGTTGATCTATATTCCAATTTTCTGTACGGGTTCCGAATTACTAGGAACTGAGGTTTTACAAAAGTTTTTTTGATGTGTGTAGTTTGTGTTGTCAGAGGAACTGTGTAATATCTATTCAAGAGAAAAGGTGCCAAATCCCGCCTCTGCCGGCCTTTAGCCTACCGATTCGGACATGTAGAAGAGGCAATGAAAACAATGAGCATGGAATATATGGAAGAGCCAAGTTTCAGACTGTATACAATCACAGTGCACTCGCAGCCATGATGTACAAAGCTTAAATACAACGATTATTCGTAAGGCAGTTGTGAAGAAGACAGTACCGTAACACAAGTAGCAGAAAAGTGAATAGCCTAGCGATTTTAGATAAGGGTTGTAGAGATAGTGCTTCGGGTGATAGTAGAATTCGGGTGGGAATTCTTCCGTGCAGGGCGAAGTGAAGAAGGAAAATGATTAAACTGGTTAAAGCATTAAGAGGGTTTGAAAACGTACTGTGACTTCGGTTAACAGCTCAGAAGAACGAGGGCGTATCTTAAGCGGATCGCTGACCATCCGAGTCTGACAACAGAATGGCGAAACGAGGACGACAACAGGTGAGTTACGTGACGATCGACGACGCGCTCCACACCGAAGTGACGACAGGGGTGCGGTAATCGTGCCCCGATTACGTCAGCCAGAAACTTCCATCGTCCTATTGACCAGTGTAAAACGGCAGACATTAGCGGGGAGGAGTACACTTAACGACCACAGGCCATTCCGTCATCGTCGGGCTATCAGGTGACGTTCCACCTGTGCCACCCGGCACTACCACTACCGCAGACATCGTGATCAAGCCTCGAGCTCCCGATTTTGAGTTCCCGCCCACCAGGGAGCTACCGCCACGGAGCTGGTCTACGGGGCGGAACGCAGATCCGTTCACTGCCGTTGACGTCAAGACTCACCGGACCGCGCCGGGCGCGATAGCCACGTCGCGCTCCGACAAAGTCAGCGTCTGCTGAAGGCCGACGCCAGCTCCTCGCTGCAGCGTTTCTCACTGTCACCGTGGCAGGTACTGGCCGTTAGCCTCCGACCACACCGGCACCGCCGGAGTATTACAAGGGGATCAAAATTCATTCCAAGGTCCATTTAGAAACTGTAATGACTTGATACTGAGATAAGTGCTTTGTATCTGCCGTCAGGAGCCGACTGCTGTCCACGCCCTCCCACCTCCTGGCAGAGAACGCGCTATATAGACAGTTACAATTCCCCACCTCTTTTTACAGTTCAAACATCTGCCAATTCATATTTTTCGGCATTTAAGTCCTTCTCGTCCTCTATTCGAAATTACCTGCGACGCTTTCCCATATACTTGAGCAATATTCTAGTATGTGCCCCACGAGTGTTTTGTAAGAGGTCTCATTTCTAACCTGCTGCCTTTCCTCGCTGTCCTACCAATGAAATAAAGTCTGACACTTGCATCAACTACTATTCATACTATGTGAACACTCTGTGTCACATCTCCACGATTTGTTATACACATGTTTTTGTATGAGTTGATCGATTCTAACAGTGACTCACTGATATTAAAGTCTAAAGATACTACTTTCGGCGTTTAGCGAAATACACAATTTTACTTTTCTGAACATTTAAACCAAGTTACCCATCTTAGCACATTCCTTTTATATTAATCAAGATTTTACCGAATGCTTGTGGAGTTATTTTTAAATTTTTTTTCCATTATAGATAAAAGTATGAACTACAAAATTCAGAATTTGCTGTCAGTATTGAGTGTCATATTGTTAATATATACAGCATGAACAGCAAGAGTCCCAACTAACTCCCTTTGCGCACGATTAAACCCATTAAATTTGTCAGAAGCTTTCCCTACCAAACTATTCAATTATTTTCTTCGTGCTATTATCAGCAGTTGATATATGTTTTAGGAAACTCATTAGGCAGATCTGGCTGAGAAGTATTTATATACCACCGGTTTCGGTCTGACACAATTGTGTGGTACCTGTATCAACGATAAGATGAAAATGACTACAGAATCTCAAAATACAAAATGTCGTATAGATTACAACAATATAAAAGCATTACTTACCAAACATTGGCCAATAAAATTCACATGACCCTCGTGTAGAAATACAAAATCCCATTACAATAAAACTTACCAACAACAGGATGATATACACCGATTTTCTCGTATCGGCAATTATATTCATACAAAAAATGAAATGACTGAACTTATGTAGTCAAAACATAAAGTGAGTAACCGAAGTCTATGTAAACTCAAAGGTGAAACCACATATATGTCTAGTCGATAAGAGTATTAGCACACACGCTTAATATCAAGGTAAAACAACAATTATGACAACTGTTACAATAAAGTCATTAGTACCGTTTGTACCGAAGCAGAATAATAAGATATGAAAATCATCACAGTTATAAAATCGCATTTTTATGAAAAATTCGTGTCAAATGCATGTTAATTGCACCATTTATTTTCTTTTTGAGATGATGCACAATTTTTTATTTAGGAAAAGTCACCCTGAATGTAGAAAGGAAGCAATCCCGGAAAGTAAAAACATCATTTTATGTCCACCACACTGTTGGACACTTTTTCCCCAATGGTAAAGTCAGCACTCTAGCTTTGAAAAAAAAGTGTAATATACATTCAGTTACTTGTAAATGCGGCAAACTCAGTATTGGTCTGTCCGGGAGGGCAATATGCGCCCGCTTGAAGGAACACCACGGTAGTTGGAAATTTATGAAATGAAACTCTACTTTTTAAGAATACTGGCTTAGTGAACGCCATAGTTACAAGGTGAAACATGAAGTATTACATCACATCCATAATGGAAGGAAGATGTACTATCTTGAAATAATGGAAATTGTTACACATATGACCATCAGCCCAAGCCTAGAACTGGATGACAAGAAACAGTTACCTTACTCTCCACTTCCAACTGCAATTACTGTTCATAATCTCATTGTGGCCATATTGCAAATTACACCTCTCACTCGCATGACCCATTTTCCTTTATTTCAGTTACTGTAATGTGTCTTTTTGTTTTATAATAATCACTTTGTATACTCACAGTTATTTCCCTTATCTGATTTATCTCGCTAGTATATCTTGTCAGTTTTTTTAAAATTTTAGACCTGTTAAGGACAAGATTATTTTGTTCAGCAACACACTTAGAACGTGTCACCAAAGTTTACTGCCCAACTTATTTTCTTCTATGAACAGCTGTTGTAATTTGTACATAGCTCATTAGTTTATGTGTAACATATTTTACCTTAGTTAAGTAGCCTTACATCGCATTTACACTGAAATAATTGCTCTTATTTTATTCCTAAAGCTAATATTAACATTTTTCATCCTTGGAAATGAAGTCACTATTTTAAAATCTTTGATCCAACAAAATTTCACTGCAACGCATACTTGTCTTTGTACCTGACGATGGCGTAACAGCCGAAAACTAGTTTGTGAAATAAATAATGAATATTGTAGCATATTACACGAATGTTGCGTGTGTTTTCACTCATAATGTAAACCTTCCTTTACGTACTTTCTGGATTCTTATTTCAATGTTTCATATATGTACGTGTTTTTTAAGGATAAGCCACAATACCTCTCCTGGTTCCCCTGTAAAATGTGATGTTTTGTGTTATAATATTTAATAGGATTACATCTCGTGATGGTTGTATGGCTCGTCAGAGTTGAGTAAATCTCTGTTTCTGCTTAGATGGTATTCTCCATCATTACTGCACGTTACTAGTCTAATGAATATTTTACTTAAGTTTATTTATGAATGACAATCGCTGATAGCCGTGTTTTATTTGCTTCATTTACAGTTACTTCCCTAAATCTGCTCCTTCATTATTTCATTTATTTGTTGATTGTTTCATGTCCATTTATTACTGTGTTAATTTGTCTTAGACAGATTACCCTGTCCTTCCCTTGTTTTTGAATGACTATAAGAAGCCCACTAGTAGTTACTGTGATGTATCCAGCTTGACCTTTATAGCTAACTTTCCTGATCCTTTTGGGAAATGAATTTCCTATTATTCCAATTGACTGTGAAGTGGGATTGTATACTACATTACTCTAAGTTTCACAAATAATGTGAAATACATTTCCTGCGTTTCTGCATTTCTACAGGAACTCATCTAGTGTTTTTATGCTGTGTACCTTTTACTGTTAGGCCTGTTGCGTTTTTCTTGTATCTGTGATCATGACATTTATGTTTCGAACCTCAATTTTAGTCATTTACTTAGATGTGCCTTGTTTCTGGATCTTTGTCAATTGGGACATGTGATACACTGAATTGTATGATATATTGCGCTTAAAAATTGTATATAATAATACTGCTGGCACCGTTGCTTTAATTATATTTCCACATCATTTGCCATGGTTTAGCTTAGTATCGTTTAGTTTTTTATTAGTTCGATATTATATTGTGATGTATACCTGACATGATTTTATACAAAAATTAGTTGTGATTAATTTGGTACCTTATTATTCTCATACAGCATCGGCGTTACTTGTGACTGTGCTGTAATGCTTGTCATTGTGGTTGTTTTACCTTAAAATTACCTTTGTGTGCTACTGCTCTTATACAGTAGATATCTTTCTGGTTTTATCTTTGGCTTCCAAATAATTCGGTTACCCATGTTTTGTGATGACTATATTTGTTCATTTATTTGTTTCTGTGCGAGACAATAACTGATGGTGCGAAAAATCGTTGTCTACCTTTGCTGTTGTTCATGATTTTGATAGTTAATGTGACTTTACGTTTCTACGTGTGAGTCATGTGATTTTTGTTGGCCAGTTTTCGGTAAGTAATTATTCTATATTGTTTTGGTCTGTGTGATGTTTTGTGTTTTAAAGTTATATAGACATTTTTATCTTCTTAACGTTGGGACAGGCACCAGACGATGGTCTTGGACTGAAATAGATACTAAAGCAATTGTTTTAATTTAGCTGTATCATGAGGTATCTGTAGCTGGTGTGATACAGAGTCAAATGATTTTCGGTAGTCAACAAATATTGGATCCAGCCCATTGCCTCTTATCAGTGGCATGCAGGGAGTCATTTGACACAGTGTGAGTTTAGTTCCACTTAACTAGTGTTCGCGGAATTCATGCTGGTTGGCATAGGGAAGATCATTCTGTTCGAGATACTTCTTTAGGTTTGTACTCAGAAAAGTTCTAAGACTCTGGAACAGATTGATTTAAATTTCACTAAATGGCAGTTCTACAGGTCGCTCTTGCTACCAATTATGCAGACAATTGTGATCTGTATTTTCTCCCAAACAGTGGGACACAGATTTATTGTTCAAGACATCTGCGATGTATCATGATTAACAGAGGCTCACTCAGCCGAAAATTTTGTATAGAACCAGACATGGATTTAGTTAGTCCTACAACTTTGTGCAGCTGTAGTAATTTCAGTTCTTTGTTAACGACACTGTAACTTATAACTGTACCACTCATCGTTTCAACGGCACCAGAATTATAGTAATGGAAGACCATTTTAAATCACAATTCCTTGCTGCTGCGTTTCCTTGGTTAGCGTCAGGTTTGGTTCTTGTGTTACACTTGAGACTGTATACTAATGTTGGTACCAAATTAAGTCATACATATGATCAGAATTTCTATGGGTTTCGTGAGATGCCACTCAATATTATTCTGCTACATTAGTTACAGAATTCTTCAGGCATTACACTTCTGACAGCTAAATGCATTTAATTTAGCGCCTCTGTACCTTATGCCCTACGCCTTGCTTGGTACGCATTTATACAGTGATTGGTCAACAATTGTGCTAAATATGAGCCATAGTTCATACACGCTTGTTCAATGATTCAAGTTCCTCTTCGTCGTGTGACTCTACCGCTTCTTTATATACCTTATAAATGTAAATCTTTCTGCTTGTTTAGTTAGAGGTAGACAGACACAGTGTAGCGACACCCAATTCATGTGTAAACACACTTTCCTCAGCAACTTACTAAACTTCAAACGATGCTGAACACAAATATTTTAAGTAATTTTTCAGTCACTTTAATAATTTAAAAGTATTATGGTTACCTACATGGAAAATAATAATACATTCTGCGATTTAATTCCTTACCCAGTGATAAAAAGTGAAAAAGTATGACATTTGTATTTAAGGGGATACGGAATCGGATTTTGGGTTAAAAAATCGAATTTTTTTTATTGGCGTATTATATTCTGCCATGTTTCCTCTTTAAAATGACGTATCATACATAGCTCTACTACAATTATAACTATTTTATTTTTATATATTTGTGAGATCGGGTATTGCGCTTTAGTTATACACGTCTCTCGTGGCTGACCATGAACTTTTTGGCAGTACCTTTAAAGTGACATGAATTCAAATATCCCGGTTTCCAGCGACTATTTATACACTAGTTGCCCGAAAATGTTTCTCTCTGGTTTCCTCAAGTTACTCTTTGACTTTGTGGCGGGACTGTTTTGTAAACAGTGTGATACAAGAAAGTAGTTGTTGTTGAGTTATTTCGTATTTAGTGCTTCATTTTTCGCAGTGAAAATGCCTAGAGCTAAAGCAAAAGTATTTAAAAAGCGTGTGAACTGGCAAAAGAAAAGAAATAATGATTCATTAGCAAAGCAAAGCAGTTCATCATCATCACTGTTGGAAAATGTGAATCCACTTATTACTGATTTGCCGAACGAACTTACACCAAATGAAAACAGTGCTTCTCATAAAAAACTAAGAGATTTGGAAGAGAAATATAATTTACTTGATAGAGGGAATGAAGTTTTTGAACTCATTGATACGAATATATTGTGTGAAGCTCTTGAAAACAGTTTGTGGTGCAAAAAATGTCATGGAAACGTTTGTCTGAAAGTAGAATCCCATGTTGGCCTGGCTGCCCAGTTTAATTTAATATGCAGTGTTTGTAAATACAGCTGTAAGTTTCCAAGTTCGGTTTCAGTAACTGTAAATAATGGATACAAGAAAACTGAACTTTATAGTGTAAATATTAGGTTAGTTTATGGATTGTGAGCAATTGGTAATGGCAAAGCAGCTGGTGATATGCTATGTGGTGTTCTAAATCTTCCAAGTGCACCTTCAAAGTTTGAAGCTTACAATTATGTACTAGGATCTGCAGTTGAAGATGTAGCACAGAAGTCAATGCAGGTTGCTGTGGAAGAAGCAGTGGAAGAAAATGACGGCAGTCGTGACCTCACAGTGGCGTTTGATGGCACGTGGCAGAAAAGGGGCCACACCTCCAACAATGGTGTTGTAACAGCAACTAGTGTTGATACTGGCAAGGTTATTGATGTTGCAATAATGTCTAAATACTTTAGGTGCACAGGCAGGCTGAAAAATGAACACAGTGATGACTGTATTGCTAATTATTATGGTAGTAGTGGTGGCATGGAGGTTGCTGGGGTGAAGAAAATTTTTCATCGCTCTTCACAGTGGTATAATGTTCGCTATGTCAAATATCTGGGAGATGGTGACTCTAAAGCATTCAAAGAAGTTTTGGAAAGCAAACCATATGGGAACAGTGTAAATATAAGCAAACTTGAATGTATAGGACATGTGCAGAAGAGAATGGGTGCCAGGCTGAGAAGGTTAAAATCAGTTATGAAAGGGAAAAAACTAGATGATGGGAAAACCTTGGATGGCAGAGGAAGATTGACTGATTCCATAATAGACCACATTCAGAACTGCTATGGCCTTGCAATCAGGCAAAATACAGGCAATCTTGAAGAAATGAGGAGAGCTATATGGGCTTTATATTTCCACACCGCATCCACGGATGAGCATCCACAACATGGTTTGTGCCCCAAAGGTGAAAACAGCTGGTGTAAATACAATAGGGGACTAACAACAGGAGAGAAATACATTCACCACCACAGTCTACCATCAGCCATCATGGCAGAAATAAAGCCCATTTTCAGAGATCTGGCTGACAGAAGTCTTCTGATGAAATGTCTTCACGGAAAAACGCAGAACCCCAACGAGTGCTTGAATAGTGTGATATGGCATCGTCTCCCAAAAACAGTGTTTGTCGGAATTAATACACTACATTTTGGTGTGTATGATGCTGTGGCAACCTTCAATCTTGGAAATATAACTAAATGCCAGGTCCTTCAAAAGTTGGGTATGTGTGTTGGTTCCCGTACGGTACGTGCTATGTTCTTTTTAGATCAGCACAGACTAAGGCATGCTGATAATATAATCAAGACATTAGTGAAAAAAGCAAGACAGGTGCAGAGGGGTGCCAAAAGAAGACTTGAAGATGATTATGAAGACTGTGAAGGGGGTATTAGCTACGGATCAGGAATGTTTTAATCTTCTTTCTCCGTTTCCCGTAAGTTTACTTTTTACTTCATCTAGGAACATTATCTCAGGTACTGGTCAACCTAGAAGTCTGAAATTTTTATGACGTAGTGACATAGGTCCCTATTACATACTGAAACAACGATTTTTTAATTACTTGATTTACAAAAGACTTAGGGGTGATAGTCTAGTAAAAAGCGATGGAAAAAATTTACTTAAAAATAAATGTACAATATCTCTGTAAGAAAATACTTTGACAATAAACTGTTGTTTCAGTATTGTTGTAACATATGAATGCACATACAGTAAAATTTTTACCTCTCTGTCTCCAGTAGTTTGTGAGAAAATGTTCCCTATAGTAGGCATATATTAACATTGCGGGGATAGGTGATTCCGTATCCCCTTAAAGGCTAAGTAAATCATTAATTATACCGGTGTTGAATTAGAAGCAAATCCATTAATTGATTGAACTGTTTAAAGCTACAAACGAAAGAAGCTGTAAATTTAATTATCGACCTTTGACTTGAAGAGCCTTTTATGTGTCTGGAAAAGGGCAGTTGTTACCTCTTTGACTCTCTCAACATAATTACACATAAGTATTTCGTCCGTTATTTTGCATATGGTGAAATATGTTCATGGACTAAAAGGAAAATTGTCCTAATGATATGCACTCACGAATATCGTTACCATCAGAAAATTACTGTGAGTAAGAACTGGAAGGTCATAGACTCATGAAAACAAGGAGCGTTACCGTGTACTGAGTCTGTGTAGTGAGTTGGGGAGAGTTGACTTTAATAGCTGAAAATCTTTTTTTCACAGAGTGTCAGCAAATTAAAAATTGCAGTAAAATACGTAGCAAACTATTCCACCACACAATATACTTTTACAGGTTGAAAGCATTAGGCAACAAATGGCTGCATTATTTCCTTGCTTTGCAACAAGTGGGTCGTTCAGACCAAAAGTATTAATGGTCACTGGTATATTGCTGCATTTGGTTGTAAAGATTAACTTGACAATCGGTCGCCCGTCCAAGACGTTCACATAGAACTACCTTCCTGCCACTTTCGTACTATAGCTGTTGTTACTATACCTGTTGTTTCACTGCAGATGTCGACACTTGGAATGTATTCCCACGTACAGCTTCTTTATCTTTTATCTGGAGTATCTGCTCGTATTAATGCCAAACGGTTTATTATTAAATGAAGTATTTGCTAACACCCTTCGACAGCGTGGTGTGCCTTGACTTAACAAGGCGCTGCCTCAGGAGGCGAGAAATGACGAAACATGACCTTCACAGAAATAGGAAAACGAAAAACTGGATATCAGATTTGTTAGCTAATAGAATAAGTGGGCAGGCACAATTACAGATGACAAAAATTCTGTAATTATTGGTGTGGGAGGGACTTCTTTTACAAGTTAACTTCTCCATCTCGACAGGTAGTGCTGAAATAAATTAAAGTAAGTAAAGTTCCAAGTATTGTAAAAGAGCGTAGAAATTGGAGAGTACATTTGTTATCATGAAACAAAATATAAAGGCTTGAAAAACGAAGCTCATAATCTTACTGTGTGTCTAAACGAACTAGTAGCGGAAATTCAGCTGCTGTACTTTGTTTGTCTGGGCACCACATAAATGCAGGAACAGAAATGTTGAATGTTGAAGACTGTATAAATTGGCAGTTTTCTATCGCAAAAACGACCTAGGGAACGAGGTGTTGTTATGTATGTAAAACATAATCACAAACTCAATACTACCGTGAGAATTAGTTACGACGCAGAGAAACACATAGAACAATGTGCATATGAAGTCATACTTCCTAACAGTAACATTATAATTACTAAATTTTATAAATCCCATTCTAAAATTTTCTGAAATTACAAAAAAACTAAGAACTTTATTAATTTTTGTAAATCAGGACATATTCAACAAGGTGAATATTCGTCCAGTTTGAAACAGATTATCACACCATGATAACGAAATCCCCAAATGGCAACATGGCTATTCTAGACAATGTATTAACAAGGAAAGCCATAATATTATATCATGAACTCTCAATAGACAGCCTTAGAAGGAACCTGCAACGCTTCAGTTGGAACGAGGTACATGAGGCACTTGATACAAGCTCTAAATTTAATTCTTTTCTAAGTACGTTTTCCCCGTATTTGCAGCTATTTTCACAACAAAAACACTAATCTATAGCACCAGCATTGTATCAGAGAAACCGTGTATAATAAAAGGCATCAAACCATCGTGATGTAGAGAGGAAAAACTATACACAATTGTTACGATGAACACAAATGAACAACTATTTTCTTGTTATAGATGGCATTTCCGTTTATTTGAAATATTTAAAAAATTAAAAAAGTTCCGTGCCATGTCAGAGATTACTATTTCTGCAAAAGATAAAAGTGCAGAATTTTTACAAGGTATGTGGGAGGGTCTACCAGGAAAGAAGATGATCTAGTACTTAAAGATAAAGAGAAAATGGTCCGTGACGCCAAATATGCAGCAATTCTGTTTAACAACCACTTAAACAATGTAGCTAAGAATCCTGGCATAGTCAGCACCGAAGAAAATGCATTTCAGCATATGTGACGGTCTGTGCCACAAGTACACAGTCAGTTCACGGTCTCTCCATCTACTTCAAGTGAGATTAGTTAAATAATTAACTCTCACAAAACCATAAATTTTTAAAGGGTTCGTCACTTTTCATGTAAGGTATTAAAAGCATGTTTCCTTGGTACAGGGCCGGCCGGTGTGGCCGAGCAGTTCTAGGCGCTTCAGTCTGGAACCGCGCGACCACTACGGTCGCAGGTTCGAATCCTACCTGGGGCATGGATGTGTGTAATGTCCTAAGGTTAGTTAGGTTTAAGTAGCTCTAAGTTCAAGGAGGCTGATGACCTCAGATGTTAAGTCCGATAGTGCTCAGAGTCATTTGAACCATTTTTTTTCCTTGGTACAGCCGCTGTACTGACCCATATACTGTACTTCAGGCATCACATTCGTAAGGTATCTTTCAAAACAGATTAAAGTACGCCATCGTTACCCACTCCTTTAAGAACGATAGTAGGACATATATTTTTAACTACTTATGTTTTTCATAATTAACTTGCTCCTTAAATTTTTTTAAAAAGTTAACGTATTTAAGAACGGTTGTGCATATCTGCAAATAAAAGACTCTGAGTCAGTTGCAGTTTAGATTCCAGAAGGGATCCTTCACTGAAGTGCCATCAACAACTTCACTGACCATTTATTAAAATATATGAACTGCATGATTTCACAATGAGTTGATTTTGTGATCTGCCTAAGGCATTTAACATTGCAAAGCAATACATTCTTTTGGAGAAACATTAAGTTAATGGCTTTTGAGTTATGCTGACAAGGGAACCTCCCCATCGCACCCCCCTCAGATTTAGCTATAAGTTGGCACAGAAAAACTGAACACAGATCATTCGAGAAAACAGGAAGAAGTTGTGTGTAACTATGAAAAAAATTAGTAAAATATACAAACTGAGTAGTCGGTGCAAATATAGGCAACATCAAGGACACTGGGAGTCCTGGAGCGCCGTGGTCCCGTGGTTAGCGAGAATAGCTACGGAACGAGAGGTCCTAGGTTCAAGTCTTCCCTCGAGTGAAAAGTTTAATTTTTTATTTTCAGTTTATGTGACCAACTCTTATGTTTTTATCACTTTTTGGGAGTGATTATCACATCCACAAGAAAACCTAAATCGGGCAAGGTAGAAGAATCTTTTTACCCATTCGCCAAGTGTACAAGTTATGTGACGCACATGCCGTCACCAGTGTCGTATAGAATATATCAGACGTGTTTTCCCGTGGAGGAATCGGTTGACCTATGACCTTGCGATCAAATGTTTTCGTTTCCCATTGGAGAGGCACGCCCTTTCGTGTACTAATCGCACGGTTTTGCGGTGCGGTCGCAAAACACAGACACGAAACTTATGGCAGTGCACAGAGACGTCAGTGAACGAACGGACAGATCATAACTTTGGGAAAATAAAGAAAGTAAAATTTTCAGTCGAGGGAAGACTTGAACCAAGGACCTCTCGTTCTACAGCTACTCACGCTAACCACGGGACCACGGCGCTCCTGAGCTCACATTTTCCTTGATGTTGCTTATCTTGTGCATGGACTACTCAGTTTGTATATTTTACTAATTTTTTTCATTGTTCCACACAACTTCTTCCTATTTTCTCGATTGATATGTGTTCAGTTTTTCAAGGCCTATCCACTGTGCCAACTTATAACTAAATCTGAGGCGGGTGCGATGGGGGGGTTCCCTTGTGAGCAACTCATGCAGCTGTCTTGATGACTCTTCTTCAGAAATGGAACAAATCGCCGTTCGTGTTCCACAGTGTTATTTCTAGAATCACTCCTATTCTTCCTACGTGTGAATGACCTCCCACCTCACTCCGATAAAAATTATATAGCACTCATTGCTAATCATGCAAGCATTATGATCAAGACCAATAGAGCTACAATATCAGAACAAGCAATAAATGAAACATTCAGATGTTTAACTAACTGATTATTTGTGAATAGTCTGTGACTAAGCTCTGGTGCCGTACAATTCATTCAATATCATACGGGGTGAGACATGTTATCAACAATAAACATTCAACGTGGGGAAAAGGAAGTGAGTAAAACTTAACCGTTCAAAATTCTAGGGTGTGTAGACTGAATGCAGCGTTAATTGGAAAGAACATAAACTTTCACAAACGCTGCAAAAATATTTGTTCTATGTGTAATTACTGGTTTTGGCCACGAGAACACAAGAAAATTAGCTTTCTTTTGAAACACCACTTTCTGATGGGATATGGAATAATTTTCCTACGACAATTTCGCACATATATAGAAAATACTGGGTGTGGTGACTATGATATCTGTTGTGCATACAGGACCGTCTTGTGGGAAATTGCTTATAAGATTAGGCATACTATCAACGGTCTCTCAATACATATACTCTCATATGTACTTCGTTCTGAAGAATAAGGCACAAATTGTAAATAATAGTAGCGTCCGTAAGTAAGGCATTATGAACAAAAATAGCCTCCACTAACCATAACTGAACCATATTTTTGGACAAAAAGGAAGTATGTAGCCATAAAAATAATTTCGACCCTCCCTTGTAAATGAAAAGTGTTGGCTGGTAATGAAAGTTTTAAAATTAAACTCCCTTGTAAATGAAATGTGTTGGCCGGTAATGAAAGTTTTAAAATTAATCTGTCATCTGTACGTAACAACTCTTACTCTGCAGACATGTATCTGAGTAGGTAGGTAGTATGTAAGTGATTGGATTACATTTACCATATTTTGTTGTAGGTTACGATTAGAACAACAACTTCAGTTATATAAATAACCAGCATGTAGCCATGTTTTCAAAAAGAAAATTTGTCTTATTCTGCTCCTTCTGACACATTGCACATAATGGCGAGTTGTCGCACACATGATCCACGAAACAATCAAATCAGGAAACAAAATTCTAACCTAAATCGATTACACAGAGCAAGTAGATCCTGTGAACGGTCCCTACTACTTTTAACTATACGCATACTGGTTTACAAGTGGCATAGATGTGCTAATTCCGGCGTGACTGGTAAGCAAATACAACTAAATACGAAACCGCGACATTACTTCTGGGCTGAGGTGTCTCGATAAGACCTCGAGATCCTGTTGTACATTGTGAACTTCGTTGAAATTCTATGAACAAGGCTGGTATTCCGAACCTTCTCTACCAGTGGATGGAGTCATCTAAGAACGACTTAGGAGCTCAGATGACGAGCATCGTTAATTCCAACGTATGCTGCAATCTGCAACTCGTTACACGCCGTTCCCTCATTGACTGCCGGAGCAGCCTCTTCATAATGGCGAATTAGGCTCCCAGGCATACACATTGAGCTCATAAGGTGATCGTTCTCGTCTCTTACAGTCACTTCCCTATGTGGTACTATTATTCAGTGCACATTCAAACTGCAGACTATTTACACACCAATAAAACTTTGCCCTTACTTCCCTCTGATGGGTCCCACCTGGCATCCCAACTAGTGAACTATGTCACTCTGGCTCAGTTTTAGTTTCAGTGGGCAATCTTTAGCCAGCTGATGTTGTGGTCTGATGCAGCATTCCATACTAGACGCTAAACTTCACCTCTGAAACCTACATCCACATGAACGCGTTTCCTGTGTAGAAGTCTTGTTCTCCCTCAGTAGCTTAAATCCCCTCACATCCATCGATTACGTATTTAATACATTTAGTTCAGTTCTGCCCTCACTTCTTTTCGTCCGATTTTGAAAGAAATTTCTTTTCTCTCCGTTGAGATTTAGTACCTAATTATCCTATCTGCCTATTTAATCTTCATAGTTCTTCTGCAGCACTATATTTCCAAAGTTTCTACTTTCTTCATGCCTACAGTGTTTATAGTCCACATACATCTTCTTTGTCTGTCTACACTAAAGACAAATATTTTCTGATAAGACTGCCTGACAAGTAAATTAAAATTAATGTCTTTTATTAACAGATCTCTCTGTTTCAGAAAATTCTCCTTGGTATCGCATGCGTATGTATTATATTACCTTTAAATTTACCATCACCAGGTATTTTTCTCCCGAAATGGCAAAATTCGTCTACTGTATTTAGTGTCTCATTTGCTAATCTGATTCCTTCAACATCATTTTATTTAATTAGACATATTCCATCAGACTTGTTTTAGTTTCTTGTATTCATTTTATAACATCTTTTCAAGAAGATGTCCATTTGATTCAACTTATCTTGTAGGTCCTTTGTCGTCCCCATCCGAACTGCAGTGTCACATGTACCAAGATGCTACTCCGGGTGAGTGTAAAATGAATGTGCACAACGGAAAATACTGAACGCGAAAATTAAGATTTGGCCCCGTTTGACTATCCCCTAAAGCAGATCATAGGATCTCTTAGTTGTGATATTATTTCCTCCTTCTTGCTCTTTAACATATAAATTGTAGTGTCGGCAGACTTGCCAACACTACGCACACAAATTGAAAGAGGCGGCCAAGATGCACGCGCTAACTCACGAAGGATGGAGTGAGGTCTGAAACAGGAGACTTAATGAGTGTGATAAAGAAAATACGTATCTTTGGAATATACTTAACTTTTAATACATCCTTGTATACATCGTTCTTGATGAGACATCTGGAGATTGTGGCGATACAAGTGACTCTTTATATACAAGCTATTTAAGGCTAATGGCGCCTTGCTAAGTCGTAGCCATTAACTTAGCTGAAGGCTATTCTAACTGTCTCTCGGCAAATGAGAGAAATGGCTTCGTCCGTATAGTCGCTAGCAACGTCGTCGTACAACTGGGGTGAGTTCTCGTACGTCTCTCGAGACCTGCCGTGTGGTGGCGCTCGGTCTGCGATCACACAGTGGCGACACGCGGGTCCGACATGTACTAATGGACCGCGGCCGATTTAAGCTACCACCTAGCAAGTGTGGTGTCTGGCAGTGACACCACATAAATTACAACCTAAACATAAATGAATGATTAAGGGAACTAGTAACTACTAAATGATCAATGTTGTTTCTGATTATACATTCAATGTAGATTACAAAACCATTTATACTACAAATGTTTATAATTCCTAACTAATATTACTGATCAGTTGCCCAAATCTACCCCTTTTTATGGCTACGCGATCTAATGTAAATAACGCGAAATGACTGACGTAATCTACGTACCAAACACTAGAAGACATTACTTTCAGAGGTGATCCTCAGTGGTGTGCAACCTCAGTGTAAATAAATGTTACGTGATCACTGCTGTTTAGCATTAGAGCCCTAATATGCCAAAGTAATTAGCCATTTTACCGGATGTACTGCGTGTGGTGCGTCGGAGTGATGGTTCTCATACACGTCGGCGACTATGGGAGAACTCCAGCCACAAATAAAAACTCTTTCAAACACTAGGACGGCAGAAGGCGGTCCTCTGACTAGTATAATCTAATACTGTCTTCTCCTCTCTGTGTTCTACAGACAAGAAACACGAGCTCCCAGCCACAAGGATGGAATTCAGAAAACGTCTCTGCGTGAGTATAGAGAGAAGAAGTGCTCTCAGTCACTGAACGCTGCGTACTAAACGACGACTCCTTACCCAGAGACGAAGTCCAGAATCGTATAAGTTCGCAACAGTACAGTGCCTGACCGTTCTAACTATAAAATGTAGTGAGAGCAAAGACAGTAAGTCCGTCTGCACCAACAAAAGCTGATACTGAACGACCATCAAACACGGGAGTTCAAATCGGAAGACTATTTCTATCCACCACTGGCTTCCCAGCAAAGCTCGGCTCCCCTCCCTCGGAAATGCAGAAGGCGAATCATATTTTCGAAACCACGGAATATTCTCCCTCTCTAAAGATTTTTCCGAACGCTGACCAATCGTATTTTAGTCTTTTGTCGTCCAGCGCGGAAAGTTTGCGAGGAAATGTCTACACCCGTTAATTATGGCTCAAATGGCTCTGAGCACTATGGGACTCAACTGCTGAGGTTATTAGTCCCCTAGAACTTAGAACTAGTTAAACCTAACTAACCTAAGGACATCACAAACATCCATGCCCGAGGCAGGATTCGAACCTGCGACCGTAGCGGTCTTGCGGTTCCAGACTGCAGCGCCTTTAACCGCACGGCCACTTCGGCCGGCCGTTAATTATGAATCCATACAATGGTGTGCTTCTCAGAGGAAAAATCCTTGGATATAACCATGCCTGCCTGATTTCCGAGGTAATGCTTCCTCGTTACACTCTGCTGTGTCCAAGATTTTCAGAGTTTCGGAAGTATTATCTGATTATCCTTCCGGCCCCGCTACAAACCGGCCGGCCGCCGCTGTATTGTGTTACATCACTCAGGTGCCACGACCGTCCGTCTTGGCTACTTCTTGTGTCAAGAGGACCAACACACCTGTGCGCGCTTTTCCACCCAGGGCTTGAGTTACGCCTGCCATTTCGTTTCCCCTGGCGTTCCTACCTCTACTAGTACAGGCAATCATTCATTACGTCATTTTGATAATAAAGACACTCCGCCCCCTTTCATGCAATAAGCGTTAAAACTACTTACAAAGTGTACGTCACAGTGTCAGTCTTCTTTAAATATTCATATATACGATGTACAACCTATCAAATGATAACAAATTCCGGTTGTAAATCACGGAAAAGTATGTAGATGAGTGCTTGTAAGGTGCGAAGTTATAGCCACCTTACAACGTAAGCATGAAAGATTTTGTTGCTCAACTTGAACTTCAATTTTATCTACTTCAGTAGTCTCTACCATTCCCTTTACTGCTTTCTCGATTTACGGCTTAATTCAGGATGGACTACAATCGTTTCTGGCTCTCTACTGAAGTACTGCCTCCATTTCATGTCCACCAATTTCTGCAAATGCAGTTGGGTTTCTGGACAAGTTGTAGACAACCTTTCACTTCCTCTATTTTATACGAGCTACATTCAGAATTTCATAGTGCCTTGTAGTCAACATTGACAAAAAATGAATGAATCTCTCAAAAATGGTTCAAATGGCTCTGAGCACTATGGGACTTAACATCTGTGGTCATCAGTCCCCTAGAACTTAGAACTACTTAAACCTAACTAAACTAAGGACATCACACACATCCATGCCCGATGCAGGATTCGAACCTGCGACCGTAGTAGTCGCGCGATTCCGGACTGAGCGCCTGAACCGCTAGACCACCGCGGCCGGCAATGAATCTCTCAATATGAAGAAAAGTGTGTGCTGTTTTGAAACATCATGGCTCATTAAAATGTGTTTCGGCCTGACTGTCGAAGCCGGAGCATTGCGTTTTGCATACCGACTGAGCTACCCGGACACCACTTACGATTCGGTCTCGCAGCACTGCTTTTGCCAGTACCTCTCTCCTACTTTCCTATTTTCACAGAGTTTCTCGTGCGTACCTTGTCGGATTAGCTTTACTGCACCCTAAAGGATTACATCCAGAACAAGTTTTCATTCCTCTGGATGCTCTTTTGAAACCTCCTGGCACAGTGAAACTTAGCGTGCGATTGGAACTAGAACCAGGTATGTTTCAATTCGCAGGCTATGATCTTTCCACTCTCCTATTTGCTTTTTTAGTGACACCATCCTTACAAGTGGTCCCTCGTGTTCTGTAAAGACAGTTTGCAACGGTAGGAGTTGTAGCTAGACGTGAGCAAGAAAAATTGCGGTTTGGAAAGGTTTCCCCAAAATTTCAGTTGATAACATGAATAACCTGATAGTATCAACGTCGAAGACGATTTAATTAACACAACTGAAGACCTAGGCTGTAAACAGTAGTAAGCTACATTTTGGTTGTTTCGTATGGTCAGGCATTAATGTTTCAGTAAATTCTTATAACTAAGATATTGCACGTACATCCAGTGTGATATTTGTACATCAAATTGCATGTACTGTGAGCTGCGTCACGGAACTTCCCCGTCAGGTGACAGTGGTCCCTATGAGGAGTTTCAGCTTTTCTATGTAAAGGCAGCCCGCAAATATGACAGTTAACTGCGTTATTCTACAAAGCTTCATTCTCCTCCGATTTTGCCATGGGAACATTGTCGGTGTAAAGCTTATCAACCTCCCATTAAAGTTTTACGTGCTCAGTGTGCAGGCAAATTGCTGGACTACCTCCGACATAAGATATATGGCGGCTGAGACTCGAATAGTAGGACGATAAAATTTGGTTCCCTGCCGCATATGGTACGTAGTTTCCTGTAAAGGTGGTAGGTGAGGTCGTGGGGTCACCTTCAGAGCGTGTAACAAGTGGTACAATAGTTAAGGGGAGGGTGTGTCTGAGTGGATGACATGGAGCAGAACAGCAGGTTAAGTGCAGTCCAATAGGTTAATTTGCATAATTTTTATGTAAAACGTAGTACAATACTTTAAGGGGATGGGTGAGAAAGAAGAGTGCCCCAGAAATGGTGTTCAAAAGCATGTGAAATTCGAAAAGTGTAGCAGAAAATGTTGGGAGTACATAACTAATTACTTAATTTTTTATCGAAGGCTGTACAATAGTTTAAGGAAATGAGGGTGACATGGAAAACCACTTAACAAAACAATCGGTTAAGTGGCCAGAATGAGATTTTCACTCTGCAGCGGAGTGTGCGCTGATATGAAACTTCCTGGCAGATTAAAACTGTGTGCCCGACCGAGACTCGAACTCGGGAGACGAGGTACTGGCAGAAGTAAGGCTGTGAGTACCGGGCGTGAGTCGTGCTTCGGTAGCTCAGTTGGTAGAGCACTTGCCCGCGAAAGGCAAAGGTCCCGAGTTCGAGTCTAGGTCGGGCACACAGTTTTAATCTGCCAGGAAGTTTCAATCAGTTAAGTGCTGACACCCATAGTAAAGTTCTGAACATTAGGTTACGCAACACATTTGCCCCATGTAATTACTTCTTTCAAGGCCTACATGTTTCCAAACAGCAGAGAATGATGAGGAAGAGAAATCGAACCCCCAAAATCTGAATTTTTGTAAATAAAGAATATACCCTTCAATTTCTTCCTCTCCATCAATTCCCATATATTCCATACACTGCCTTGAATCCCCTAAATTGTTGAAATAAATAACATTCCACACATTGTCTAAATTGTTTAAACAATATTCCATACACAGCAACGATTTCCCTCCAAGTGACCGATCAAGTGAGTCTTTTTCCCGCCAATTTCTGGGAGGGTGGTTGGGAGGGGAGTGGGGTTTACCAGAGGGGGAGAGGTTAATTGATTGATCAATTTAATTAAGTAGTCAATCAAACTGATAAGAATGAGAGGGATTATTCCAATAACTCTGACCTTAAAGTGTACTTGCAGCTGCGAGGGGGAGGGGGTGAGTTGGTGGTCTCCTGAGGGGGTATGCGAGGGGGAGGGGATGAGGGAGCAATAGGATAAGTGCCTGTCAATCAAAAGGAAGGATCCTCTTAACAGAACAATTGGTTAAGTACCCGTCAATCAGAGGGGAACAATAGGTTAAGTACCTGTCAATCAAAGGAGATCAATAGGTTTGCCACTGAGTGCATACCTGCCCCTGATATAGGCAAACCTCGCTAACGAAATGCGCCACAACGAACTTTGCCCTACTCCTCCCCAGTAACATATTCAGGTGCTTTTTGATGCTATGCCACGCCTTCTCGTGGCTCTGGTTGTAGCATGTGGTGTCACTACTCCGTACTGAATTTCCACAGTCGTAGTGCATGCACAGGTTTGTAATGCTGATAATCTGTGCATTGTCTTGTCTGTAATCTTTGGAATAAATTTCATTGTGAACACATATGTCGATACTGGTGTTTCACTGTTTACAAGCAGCTGTGTGTTACTAAATGGCATTTCGAAATTCATTCAGACAATAATAATAAAACACAAGATTGCACTAGTATGGGTAGAGATCCAGTACGATTGGCATTTATACTGTATATCTTACATCTTAGGGTACAACTAAAGAAACACGTTTATTGATAAACATATGAACGAACAGTTCACACTTTTGACGTAAAATAGAAAATAATAGGGAATATGCTTAGTCGCACAGTCTGCGGCGCCTTGTCACGATCCCTGCGCTCCCCCGTCGGAGGTTCCAGTCCTCTCTCGGGCATGGGTGTGTGTGTTGTCCTTAGCGTATGTTAGTTTAAGTTATATTAAGTAATGTGTAGGCTTAGGGACCGATGACCTCAGCAGTTTGGCCCCGTAAGACCTTACCACAAATTTCCAGATTTCCAATACGCTTACAGTGAGAAAGTCTCGCAGCTTGAGTCCCGTTCGAGGTGATTGGTCGGCGTCTGGTCAATAGCCTAAATGGTTTCCGGCTCGGTCGACGTGCAGGCTAGCCGATGGGACGTTGGCAGAGCGCCGGCAGTGGATTAGAGACAAGTGCTCGAATAATTTGCTGCTGCGGCGAATGGAAGGTTATGATGGGCTCGGCCAGGTGACGACGTCCTAGGCGATGGCTGGGTGGTGTTAAGGCTGGAATCAAGATGGAGTCCTGGGCCTGACGGAGTTGATGTCCAGTTGCAATTCTGGGCGGCAGTGGAAATGCTGCTGATGAACGCTACCGACAGATGGGCTGCTGGGGGCGGCCCATGTCATGCCTGGAGCGTAAGAGAATGCTGTCGGCTAATGGTCACGTAGCATCTTTAATAATCGGGGGCAAGGATTTCCACGAAATGACACATGACTTGCGGACGCACGATAGTGACATGCTCGCAGCACCGCTTTTGGAAGTGTGTAGTGCTGATGGGCGATGTCAATGTCTCTACTAGAGCCTGCTGGAATTTGGGATGTATGCAGTGTGACGTGCTGCTGTGTACTCTTACACATATCGATGGGATTGCTGACGTGGTACTCCAGTATTAGTCAGCACGCAGTATGCTCGACCACATGTGGCTGGCTTCGGATTATGATGCTAGGAGTACGGCAACCCAAACGGCCGCGGGTCTATGCTGTGGCGGCGCAAGTGGCGAGGAGACTGGCCTGGCGACCATTATACGTTTTCAGTTTTCGATTTTTGATTAAAACTAGAAAATATTAGAAAACAGTTGGATCATGAGATGTTGGCAATTACGTTACATAGTGAGTCATAATTTCACTACAATATGGAGTTACATTCACTGTTGTAGCTTCACGTGGCATACAAGACAGGCAGATTACCCATCCCACTACGAGAGATGCTCAAGGCGCCTGGACAGAGTGTGGGAGAGTTTCCATCGATAGGAGATCTTGTCCTTGCGCTTAGACAGACCGTATAAATTTCTGTACGAACCTGGCGACAATATGCATAGTTCCAAATGATAATATTTAATTAATAACTTAGCCCGCATCTCGTGGTCGTGCGGTAGCGTTCTCGCTTCCCACGCCCGGGTTCCCGGGTTCGATTCCCGGCGGGGTCAGGGATTTTCTCTGCCTCGTGATGGCTGGGTGTTGTGTGCTGTCCTTAGGTTAGTTAGGTTTAAGTAGTTCTAAGTTCTAGGGGACTTATGACCACAGCAGTTGAGTCCCATAGTGCTCAGAGCCATTTGAACCATTTAATTAATAACTTATTATAAAGTCAATCTCATACTGCAGTCCCTACTCATACTGACGTGTCATTCCTACAACATCATTTACTAAAAATGCTTTATTAAGGTTAACATATGAGTACATATAAGTTAACGAATGTTCGTGGGAATGACCTGTATATAACAAACTGCACGCTGCGCGTGCAAGTGAGAAACTATCGGGAGTACTCATTCAGCAGTTTAACTCAGTCTTTGATGATTTTAATATGTAAGTTGTTATCGAACGAATACCATATAGTTCTTGCCTCTTATTGATAAACCAAACGACTAAGTGCAAGGGTCTTGTTGACACGGGAAAACAAGTAACATCAAGTAGTACTGATACAAGACGAGCCAGTGCAATGCTCCTTGCTTTCTCTAAATAATGAGTTATTTATACTTGTAGTTGTCTACTGTCCACAAGGAAAATGCTGACACAGTGAAGTTAACCAATTGCTAATACAACAAGGTACATTTATTTACAATAGGTCACCGCAGCAGGACAAGTTATACGACGAGTTAAAGGATCATGAAACCTAAGTCAAGACTGATGTTAACAGTTATTTATTTGGTATGATGATTGACATAAGCCACAATGAAATTAACCGAGAGGAAAGATCGATCCAACTCAAATCAAATTACAAAATTATGCTAACTCAGTGAGGTGGTACCAAAAGGTGTGGAAGGCTACATGAAGTAAGCACAGAAAAATCTACTTATCAGGGCAGAAGAAGCTACAGATGTGATCAAAGTAACCGACGCAGGTGGCGTGGCAAAGTAAGCAAGTAAAGAGATGCGGAGAGCATGGATCTTGCTACCACAATTGAGGGACTTACATTCCCCTAAACAACTAGTGTGCGCCAGTCAACATCAGGCGGTTTCTGGAGATAACGTCCTGTCTGCGACGGCCTGGAGCAGAAACGCCCGGAAACCAAGTTCACAGAACTCATCTCGCTACTTTCAGTACTCTCGACGTGCAAGGGACGACTTCATGCTCTTGCCGACACGAAGGGATAGAACTCCTACTAAACTCATGAAAACGCAAGGGAAAGCATACGTAAGTTCCCTACTTTTGCGTACAGCACGCTCATTGTTAGCACTAAGTTGGTACTGGGCTGAAGCACTGTCTTCGTAATTCGTCAACCTTCAATGCCAAGAACGCTGACCAGAGCGACGGAATACCATTTTAGAGCGAACGCAAATGACTCTCCCATGCTGGTCCGACGGTGCTGCATCGTCTGGATGTTTGAAGTACATGCAGAAAGGCGAAAATGTCATGCACAACTATTCACTGTGACCTGTGGGATCGCCACGGCACTCACTGACCACAGGGGGTACAGGCGCGTGCCTGGAATTCAATAGCCGTGGAGCGGGTCGCTTCTTCACTTCTGGAAAACTACCTGTATCCCCCGAGGAGGCCCTCTTGATCTAATGAGATTCACAGACCGCCTTCTGCCTACAAAAAGGGCCATAGGATTGTTTGCAGTGTCGCGCCACGCCAGCTGGGTGAGCGCAAGGCCGCCTTTCCAAAACACACTGCTCCAATACCCATACTAAAATAACCGCGAAGTAGCAGAAGAAAATGAATTAATATCGCATAGCTAAATGTGTCAGTAACATCACAGTTTTGAAGTTAAGAGCAACAAATATGTTAAAAGGACTTTTGGTAATATTAGATGCAATATCAAGTGATTTTCAATTTAAAAAAAAAGACAGTTATATCAGTTATAAAAAAAAAAAACCTGTGCTCGATATTACGATAACTTATCACGTACGTAATATTGATATATAGATATTCACTGTCTCTAGTGTTATTGATTTTATCAACTAGCTAGACATGTTTTCCTTAATTAACACCATTGACAAATAAATAAGGTGGCACCCATGTCCTTAAACCAGAATAGTGTGAGCATTCTCTTAGTGACAGTAGCAGCATTTCCCGTGGCCGCGCTAACTTTTTCTGTTGAAAATCGCGATGTTAGAAGCTGTGAGCTACGGAGAGGAATTCCAGTGGAGACCATGATGCATCTTTAGAATACATGAGATAAATATACCTCTCTTCCAACGAACAGCGAATACCGAGTGCTGACTGTTAGGATTTACTCTCGCAGTTTATCTAGGGTACTGGTACACGTTAAACTTCAAGTAGGGAACAACATATGGATTTGGCATATACACGTAATGCAGCAAGCAATTTCCTTCTTATTGCATTATGGTTTAACAACTGTGGCACCTCTATTGGTGTGGAAATTAACGAAGTGGTGGAACGGTACTGAAAAATACAAAGTCTGACTCGATCCATTAAGCCCTTTTAGACAGCTCAACCAAACAAAAATCATTCATCAATACGTAACGAACTCTGTGTTTTATGATCTCCCTTCAAAGAAAATTCACTGTAATTGGTAGATAGCAGTCAACCCGCGCATTTTACTGATTTCGCTACTATTTCTTGGATCAAATATGTGAGTACTTACCTTTCTTATAGTTTTGCTCGACATATGTTAGAGCTTCAAGTACAAAATTAAATATATGTTCCTCATTAGAAATGCAGATTTCCGTTTTATTACTCTGGTGTAACCTTGTGGCGTATAGGGAGTAACGTTCGAATTATCCACTCCAAAGAGTGAAGTTGGTGATAGTGTTAGACCTTGTCTACATACTCACCCTACAACGTGATACATTTTTCCTGATGATGGATGTCTTGACAGACAACTTACTTCTTGCAGCCTACATTTGTAGCATTTAGCTGTTTAGAAAATCTTCAAGCTCGAAAATCGCCTTGTCGTTCTGGAAACGCCTATTACGAAATGGTTTCTTCATCTGAGAAAAGGAGAAGAATTCACTCAGGGGAAAGGGGGGAGGGTGGGAGAGGAGGAATGTGAAAGCCCAAAGAAGCGACATGTGTGATGTGTGACTGTGTCTTGTGGAGAAGGAGCTGAGGTGTTGTCGTCGAGCAATAACACCAGCTGGACAGCTTGCTGCGACACTTCCGCTTTTTGCCTCCCGTCACCTCGTCAGGAGGTTTCGATAGTACTCTTCCGTGATTGTTTGCGCCTTGTAAGCTTAATTTCTCAGCAACAATGCATGGGTGTCCGAGTAAAGACTCAATATCATTTTGCTCTATGGTGGTTCGCTCTTTGCCTTGTTCAGGATTGATAGGTTCATATTCTTCCATTTCTTATATAGCTCCTTTGTCTCTGAGTCATGTGGTATGCTCAGACTGTTCCATGGTGACTAGTCAGCCAAAACAGTCATCTGAATTGGTCTGTCACAACTGCAACATTTCCGAAGTTACCTCAGTCCAACAGGCTTTTTGAATATATGAGAACCGTTGCGGAACCCTATGGGCGACGACCTTTGTCAGATTCAGATTGTCTTATAATACGTTGAAAGCTAATTCTTGACTGAATTTTGCTTCTCCCTTAATCGCCTCGATTGTTATACGCTGGTCTTCCAACACCAGGTTCCCAGGGTCTCTTGCGATCCCCGAATCCTCACATAGAGTTGATCTACCACTTCATTCTGCGTTATTTAAACGTATTTCACCGAAATGGAAGCGCCTGCAATACCTAACCACCGTGTCATGTAATGGTGCATAGATAAAGTACACATCCACCAAATCACCATGCAATGATGATACGTTGTTCCCCTTCAAATGCAGCAAGCGAGCTACCGCACGATAGTTCACTTTATGAATGGAATGAAAAGGCTCGGCGTCTTGACCACAGTCGAACCAATCGGACCTCACCGCCTGCCATGTCTTCGTCAGCCATTGTCGGTTATCAGACCGATTGCCACTAATGTTCTGTAAAGTAGCTCTCCAGCGGGCACCATGTCATCCCCTTCCAGTCCTCTCACGAAGGAAAAGTCCCTGACGGGAAACGAACCCCGTTCCCCCTCATGGCAGTCAGTTGCTCAGCTCAACTCAGCCACGGAGGCGTACAATTTATCAGTGAGCTGTGCCTTTTTGTTCTCGCTCTTCTAATGACACTCTGCGGTTCTGTAGCGCGGAAATTTCAATTTGTACCACGAATGCAGTGATGTAACTGGAAAGACGTGAAAAATTTATGTAAGGCTTTTTTCCGTATGATAATTACTTTATGAGTACCCATAATGTATTATAGTATTCATTCCAGTTATGAAGTAACATTTATTTTCCCTGACATCGTTGCCCGCAGCAGGAGGCTTGTTATGATACCTACAAGAAGCACGTCATTCATAGCCGGATGGCAGACAGCTACACGAACGTAAGTAAAAACCGCAATACACAGGATGGCCTAAACGAATCTAAAATTTTGGGAAGTGTGGAACAGTATATCTGCCTTATATTTACTTCATACAGTTGCCATACTCCTATGACCATCGCTGAGCTTCTTCCTGTCCGAAAAACAGCCAAAATGAAACCAAATACCTCAAGTCTTTGTAAAGGCGCTACAGTTTGAAACCGCGCGACCGCTACGGTCACAGGTTCGAATCCTGCCTTGGGCATGGATGTATGTGATGTCCTTAGGTTAGTTAGGTTTAAGTAGTTCTAAGTTCTAGGGAACTGATGACCTCAGAACTTAAGTCCCATAGTGCTTAAGCTTTGTAGGACTGTAATATACTAACAGTAGAAAAAATTTACATGGAATTGTGATTCAATTATTGTTTCCCAATCTACTTTGCAACAAATTAAGAACAATAATTTAGCTGAAATCTAATACTGCCATTAACTTTAAAGTTAAAAAAAACTATTAACAACAAATAACATACACTATTGGCCATTAAAATTGCTACACCAAGAAGAAATGCAGATGATAAACGGGTATTCCTTGGACAAATATATTATACTAGAACTGACATATGATTACATTTTCAGGCAATTTGGGTGCATAGATCCTGAGAAATCAGTACCCAGAACAACCACCTCTGGCCGTAATAAAGGAATTGATACGCCTGGACATTGAGTCAAACAGAGCTTGGGTGGCGTGTACAGGTACAGGTGCCCATGCAGCTTTAACACGATACCACGGTTCATCAACAGTAGTGACTGGAGTATTCTGACGAGCCAGTTTCTCGGCCACCATTGACCAGACATTTTCAATTGGTGAGAGATCTGAAGAATGTGCTGGCCAGGGCAGCAGTCGAACATTTTCTGTATCCAGAAAGGCCCCTACAGGGCCTGCAACATGCGGTCGTGCATTATCCTGCTGAAATGTAGGGTTTCGCAGGGATCGAATGAAGGGTAAAGCCACGGGTCATAACACATCTGAAATGTAACGTCCACTGTTCAAAGTGCCGTCAATGCGAACAAGACGTGACCGATACGTGTAACCAATGGCACCCCATACCAGCACGCCGGGTGATACGCCAGTATGGCGATGACGAATACACGCTTCCAATGTGCGTTCACCGCGATGTCGCCAAACACGGATGCCACCATCATGATGCTGTAAACAGAACTTGGATTCCTACGAAAAAATGACGTTTTTCCATTCGTGCACCCAGGTTCGTCGTTCAGTACACAATCGCAGGCGCTGCTGTCTGTGATGCAGCGTCATGGGTAACCGCAGCCACGGTCTCCGAGCTGATAGTCCGTGCTGCTGCAAACGTCGTCTAGCTGTTCGTGCAGCTGGTTGTTGTCTTGCAAACGTCCCCATCTGTTGATTCAGGGATCGAGATGTGGCTACACGATCCGTTACAGCCACGCGGATAAGATGCCTGTCATCTCGATTCCTAGTGATACGAGACCGTTCGGATTAAGCACAGCGTTCCGTATTACCCTCCTGAACCCACCGATTCCATATTCTGTTAATAGTCATTGGATCTCGACCAACGCGAGCAGCAATCTCGCGTTACGATAAACCGCAATCGCGACAGGCTACAATCAAAGTCGGAAACGTGATGGTAGGCATTTCTCCCCCTTACACGAGGAATCACAACAACGTTTCACCAGGTAATGCCGGTTCACTGCTGTTTGTGTATGAGAAATCGGTTGGAAACTTTCCTCACGCCAGCACGTTGTAGGTGTCGCCACCGGTGCCAACTTTGTGTGAATGCTCTGAAAAGCTAATCATTTGCATATCACAGTATCTTCTTCGTGTCGGTTAAATTTCGCTTCTGTAGCACGTCATCTTCGTGGTGTAGCAATTTTAATGGCCAGTAGTGTATGTCGGAAGGTGCTCGTAAGACACTAACTTCGGCATGACTCCTCTGATTCTCATTCTCATTCAAGAATGAAATTATGATACGTAGCAGTTACGCTGAAGATAATACTAACGCTTAAAGCGTTACTTGTATTTTATGAAAATAACCAAAATCCATTATCCCACAAAACTCATTCAGTCTCTCATTAACTGTTATTCTAACTTAGGAGGTGCACTTTGAAAGATATTCTTAAATCATCTTGTTTATCAGAGTATGATGTTTACATATTGTACAACCACATTCGTTCCGTTGTGGCGGGTACTATCGGTGGCTCTGCTATGCAACTGTATACAAAACATTGAGTGATTGTTTGAGCGACCTGTGGTTGGCAAGTTACCTTCTGGTGGGTGGCTAAGGTATGTGAGCGGGCGCTGAGCAGCGTTTCGAGTCACTGCCGTGAGCTGTGAAAGGAGGTGAGGTAGCTGTCCGTCTGGCGACAATGCGCTCGCCATTTGGAACTCCCGTGGCGGTTCAGTAAGCGATGGCGCCTCCTGTTTATGGACCCAAACTGAACTAGCTAGTTTCGGACTGTGGTGAAATGGAAGTTTCGAATATTCACTGCAAACATGAAAAACAGTTTCAGACAGGCAACATAAAACCAAAAGACAGCCCCGAAACTGCAATAAAGAGACGAACAAACTCAACTTACTGGCTTGTACATAAAGTAATTACAAACATAGTTATTAACATTACGACTGAAAATTGTTCAGAAAGTGAATAATATATGACACCCTGCATGTAAAAAATAATTATGGTACACATTTGGATAGGGCTTGGTGCTAGCTAAAGAATGATCGTGGTTTATTGTTGTTGAACAAGTACATAATTTGTTATAAATAATTTACTGATTATTTCGTGAAATACTGTCAAAGACAATATTTCTCATCATGTGTACTGAAGATTAATGTCAGCATGATTAATTTGTCACATTAGTCCAATTTTTTATGCTTATTTAATGATATTTACTTAGTTAATATTTTTAAAAAAATGGCTCTGAGCACTATGGGACTCAACTGCTGAGGTCATTAGTCCCCTAGAACGTAGAACTAGTTAAACCTATCTAACCTAAGGACATCACAAACATCCATGCCCGAGGCAGGATTCGAACCTGCGACCGTAGCGGTCTTGCGGTTACAGACTGCAGCGCCTTCAACCGCACGGCCACTTCGGCCGGCAGTTAATACTTTTAGTATCATCTAATGAGTAACGTAGAACTGTAGTAGCAAAATAAATAAAGATATGAACTTCTCTAGCTTTTCAGTGTTCCATTCACAGCGGACAAAATTTAAAGACATATTGATCATTCAGAATTTAATAATGTCGTATGAGATACCTAACTATCGAAAACTACATTGTGCATTGTGCACAAAGCATCCGGAAACCTCAAAAAACACGTTTCTCATATTAGGTGCATTGTGCTGCCACCTGCTGCCAGGAACTCCATGTCAGGCACCTCAGTAGTCCTTAGACATCGTGAGAGAGCAGAAGGAGGCGCTCTGCGGAACTCACGAACTTCGAACGTGGTCACGTGAATGTGTGTCACTTGTGTCACAAGTCTGTACGCCAGATTTCCACACTCCTAAACATCTCTAGGCCCACTGTTTCTGATGTGATAGTGAAGTGGAAACGTGAAGGGACACGTACAGCACGAAAGCGTACAGGCTGACCTCGTCTGTTGACTGACAGAGACCGCCGACAGTTGAAAATGGTTGTAATGCGTAATACGCAGACATCTATTCAGACCATCACACAATATATCGAAACTGCATCTGGATCCACTGCAAGTACTATGACAGTTAGGTGAGAGGTGAGAATACTTGGATTTCATGGTCGAGTGGCTGCTCATAAGCCACACATCACGCCGGTAAATGTCAAATTACGCCTCGCTTGGTGTAAAGAGCGTAAGCAGTGGACGATTGAACAGTGGAAAAACGTCGTGTGGAGTGACTAGTCACGGTACACAATGTGGCGATCCGATGGCAGGGTTCTGGCATGGCAAATGCTCGGTGAACGTCATCTGCCAGCATATGTAGTGCCAACAGTATAATTCGGAGGCGTTGGTCTTATGGTGTGGTCGTGTTTTTGATGGAGGGGCTTGCACCCCTTGTTATTTTGCGTGGCACTATTACAGCACTGGCCTACATTGATGTTTTAAACACCTTCGTGCTTCCCACTGTTGAAGAGCAATTGGGGGATGGTGACTGCATCTTTCAACACGATGGAACACTTGTTATAATGCACGGCCTGTGGCGGAGTGGTTACACGACAGTAACACGGTCCATAATGGACTGGCCTGCACTGAGTCCTGACCTTAATCCTACAGATCACCTTTGGGATGTTATGGAATGCCGACTTCGTGCCAGGCCTCACCGACCGACATTGATACCTGTCCTCTGTGCAGCATTCCGTAAAGAATGGGCTGCTATTTACCAAGAAACCTTTCGGCACCCGATTGAACGTATGGCTTCGAGGGTGGAAGCTGTCATATAGGCAAAGGGTGGGCCAACACCATATTGAATTCCAGCGTTACCGGTGGAGGGCGACACGAACTTGTACGTCATTTTCAGCCAGGTCTCCAGATACTTTTGATCACATAGTGTATGTTTAATGTAAGTATGTATAATCGTGAGAACGGTGGTCTAGTTGTAAGCTGCTCCACCGAATCTAGCAGTCCCTCATATGAACAAGTTTCAAACAGGCGGGCAGACCAGAGTCCATAGTTTTTTGGATGTATGTGTCTTTTTTGTAAAGACTGGATCGTTAGGTGTGAACATTAGAATTATTTCTATGTGCACTTAATTGGGTGTGTACCAGTGGAACTCTGAGTGCTAGTTTGGCTATGAATGACGAAACATTTGTGAAGGTGAATTTTTATTATATATAGCCTTGAGTGAATTACTGAACTTCAGGGATTTAATTCAGGTCAAGTGATTTGGTGCACAATTCACTGCTTTTGGTTTACATTTCGTTAATGCCAGCGAACGCTATGCTTCATCTGCTAAGTTAATCATTTCAATTGTTGTTTCTTTACTGTGTGGAAACCGTAAGGAACAATGGGGACAGCGCGCATGGTTCCACCACACGGAGGAACTTTGTGTCTGAGTTGAATAAACTGATAACGAACATTTATCCCATGGTTATGGGCTACTTCATTTTTCTAACCGATCATATTTTTAACATCTCTTTTATATTATTAACCCATTAATGAACTCGTATTGTTACAACTGCTTCGATTGGTCTTTGCTAATTTAATGTGCCTTATGACAGGTCGATATTTCTATAAGGGCTCATAGCAACAGTACATGGCCGAATCTCTATATCTACATCTACATGGTTACTCTGCAAACAACATTTAAGTGCCTGGCAGAGGGATCATCGAGCCACCTTTAGAAAAATTCTCTAATATTCCACTCTCGAACAGCGTGCGGAAAATACGAACAAAAATATATTTCCGTGCGAGCTCTGATTTCCCTTATTTTATTATGATGATCGTATCTCCCTACGTAGGTCGGCGTCAATAAAATATTTTCTCATTTGGTGGAGAAAGTTGGTGTTTGAAATTTCGAGAGAAGATTCCTCCGCAACGAAATACGCCTTTGTTTTAATGGTGTCTATCCCCAATCCTGTATCATGTACGTGGCACAGTTTTCCCTGTTTCGCGATAATACAAAACGTGTTGCTCTTCTTTAAACTCTCTCGATGTAATCCGGTAATCCTATCTGAAAATGGTCCCAGATCGCGCAGCAGCACTCCGAAAGAGAAAGGACAAGTGTAGTGTAGGCAGTCTCTTTAGTTGTTCTGTTACATTTTCTGAGTGTTCCGCCAATGATGTTTCAAATGGCTCTGAGTACTATGGGACTTAACATCTGAGGTCATCAGTCCCCTAGAACTTAGAACTACTTAAACCTAACCAACCTAAGGACATCACACACATCGATGCCCGAGGCAGGATTCGAACCTGCGACCGTAGCAGCCGCGCGGTTCCGGACTGAGCGCCTAGAACCGCTCGAACACCGCGGCCGGCTCTGCCAATGAAACGCAGTCTTTGTTTTGCCTTTCCCACAACATTTTATACGTGTTCTTTCCAATTCAAATTGTTCGTAATTGCAATTGCTAGGTATTTAGTTGAATTTACGGTCTTATACACTGACTTATCGTGAAATCGTAGCTTAACGGATTCGTTTTAGTACTCATAGGGATTACCTCACACTTTTTGTTATTTAGGGTCAAGTTTTTCTAATTTTCTTTGCACATCGTTTTGATCTTCTGAAGAGTTTACTAGCCGATAAACGACAGCATTGTCTGCAAACAACCTCAGACGGTTTGTCAGATTGTCTCCTAAATTGTCTATATAGTTAAGGAACAGCAGTGGGCTAGTCATGACGAACACAATCTACTCTCAATCCTGTCTCACTTCACGCCAAAAATTTAAATCAGCAAGATACTTTTACTAATTAAACTGTTGACCATGGAAACTACAACAGCATGGAGAAGGCAGGCAACAAACGTCAAATTAACTATACTATTACATGGTCGATTATGCAAGCGATAAGCATTTCAGAGCAAAGAGACAAAGTAGGCAGGAGTAATGCCATACCATTCCCGTATATAAGGAAAGTTTATGGAGTTGATTTTTCATTAAAAAATATCAGCTAAATAATAGTTGTTTCAGAGAAGACCGATTTGTGCCTCAGGTGAGAAGTAAAAACATCTACAAGCATCGGTCGGAATTCGATAGCGACAAGATTGTGACCTACCAGAACTGTAGTTTACTGTTTCGTAACTTTTCTGTGAGTGTTGCTCAGAATCTAACAATTGTCATATGACCATAGAATCGATGTGTTCATGAGAGTCATACCTGACGCTATGCTGTATCTTAACAGTCCCACGCGACTAGCACTCAAGAGAGGAGACATATTTTTCACTCGGCCGTCCAGTACAGCCACGTCATGTACCTTATGCCAGAAAGTGGGCTTGTTTGCAGCGAGACGTGCCTCCACACGGACAGAGCGACAACGTGTGGAGTAACACGGATTGCCTGAAGGCTGACCATTTAATGCGACTTCCCTTGTTAGAGGCAGCAGATTGTAGGACACGGACAGTACTACGCACAACGACCACACTGGACACAAGACTCATATCATGTCGTGTTTTAGAAGTGTCCCGGTTCTGCATACAGCTTCACAATTGATGCATCTGTGTGGAGGTTCTGATGAAACAAACTGCATTTCTCATCGTCATACGAGCGCAGCTCCTGGCGTTCACGACACTACCACTTCTGCTTTGCATAGCCTGTTATTTATACAGCAGCCGTCGTAATGGTGACTCATTACAGCCGATAGCTGTGCCATATTTTCAGTTTAACCTGACATTATTTTTCAACAAGTTAACACAGGATCGCATTCTGGTAGCCATGTCTTGTCCTGCTTGATACAGAGAATGTTCTACTATTTCGCAGGCCTACATGTTCAAATCTGCGACCCGCGGAAAACATCTGCCATAGGTCGCCGAGAGACTTGAGCGGCATCAGTGCCAGCCACTACGATGCAGACACTCTGAAATATAGTTGAAAGACCATGGAATGACATGCCCGTATCTGTGATCCAAGGTCATTTTAGAGCCACAGTTGCCACAAAATGTGGCTGTAATAAATTTCACGCCCTGTATACTCCCACATCAGCTACAAATTTAAACACCTATTCACCCTACTATACTGTATATACACCATAAATGAAATTTCGTTATTTGCTATCCTCTTCACTGTTGGAATTTTTATGGCCGGCAGTTTACTCGTATTACAACACGCATTAACAACTGATTATTAAATAATTTACATATTATGACTGAATCATAACATCAAAGATAGTTGCTTTCCCCTTGTTGTAAAAAAATTTAAGTACTTCAAATATAATTATGACTGTATTTTAACGTAATTTACACACATTCGTTAAACATTTTACATGTTTTATTTAGACCGTTACAGCAGCGGTAAAAAATTCTGCAAGATCTTTCTTTCTTGTTTACATACATTAATCTCCTCGTGTAATCGTAACAAATTCTATCGGAAAAATAGTTAACTAACAACATCTGTATTTATTCACGAGATGTATTTCGATATATCATGTCCTTGGTACACCATAAATTTCAGTCACAGTTATCCTAATCAGCGCTCAGATCTCACAAACGATCGTGTTCACTGAATACTCGTGGTAAGTGAGTATTTAGTGGGTGATTCAGTTCTTCGTTGAAGTATCACATCAAAAGCAGGAAGTGACATTTCGCATAGTTTACGATGTTTGTCGCAGTCGAGGGCCGATCGCATTTTTGACGTGGGCGACATGCACGCACGTGCAGCGTGGACGTGGCTGTGGTTGCGGAATGCTGCCGCTGCTGATATGAAATTTTCCTCATTAGGCCCTGGTTAGCTTTCGCCCACTCCACGGCCCTAATGAGGCCGGTATGCGAACGAACCTCGTCCACCAATTTGTACCAGCGTCGCGATATTGTTAGCGGCCGGCGTACCCCCGCCACCTGGCCATGGCATCCCTCCTCTCCCGTACACTATCCACTTTAATGCACGTGGAAAATTTCACGAACTCTGCAGTACCTGATATCCGACCTGTTCCACTTGATAGTTGGCATGAGGGATCGTCGTTAAAATTATCTATAGATATCACAACACGTCAAAGGGTAACACAAACACGAAAAAATTTTATTCAAGTGCTGAATGATATACCAAGTTGGGTCGTCTCTCAAGGAAGACTTCTGATTATTTAATGGGATAGTGGCAATAAAATCGAAATATTTCTCAGATTGACGGACGCAGTTAATAAAGGGCAACATGAACATTTATGAAGCAGAATTTTGAACCATGATAAGATCCCCTTGATATACCTAAAACAGCAGTAAATATCAAACGATACACACCTGCTTCAGATTAGGTCAGCGTCAATCATAGCAAAGTGCTGGTGTTCAATGGATATTATAGCACAATCATAGAAACTAAGATCGCCCAAAGCACTCTAAATTTTGGATGGTGGCCAGAGTTATTAGTAGTATAAAAACTAGTGTTAAAACTCACGGTGATGACACAGAACAGAAATAACAAAAACAGAACGAAAGCTGAACTCCAGAATTCTGCCGCCACAGTTGTCCACAATGGAAATATTATGGATACATATCTTATTGTTTTATCACTGCGAATATGAATTAATAAATAGCAGTGGTGTTGAAAAGTAGCTGAAATTTTTGAAGCACATCGAGGCCTTAGTGCACGAATGAGTGCTTGTCGCGTTTTATACAGATATTTAGAGTGAAAGATACCGAATCTTAAATATAAATTACCGCAGATGATTTGGAAAGTGAACACTTGCCTACAACAGGAGAACAATACAAGCCACACCAATCTACCAAGCAAGTACCTTAATGCATAATTTCTTTGAGCTGCTATGAGCTAGACATCGTGAAGGTTCCGGAAACGCAGTAGGTAATACTCCATACCCTTCACACACGCGGTGGAAGTTTCCTGTGGTACAACATTGCCTTAAGCAATAAGGGACGTGGGACGTGTAAGTCAGATGACAACAAAGTTAAAAGGAATGTTTAATAATTGTAACGAAAGGAAAAAAAAATACTATCAAGAAATATAATGTAAAATGTTTGCTACAGAAACGTCAATAACTGTATTTATGCAAAAAAAAAAAAAAATAAATAAATAAAATAAAAATAAAAATAAACATGACGGACGTAAGGAATGTAAATTAAATTACAGTTATCAATTATAGACGAGAAGACATCAGCTAGCTAATGGGAAGACCATCCCACGGCAGATGAGCAAGGTAGTAATCAGCACGCAACAGATAAGAGGAACTCTGGGGCACCGACCTTGTGAAGGTATGGGATGGACAGAAAAAGATGACTTGCGTACGTTTGAAATTGTGCTTACGTGTAGAGACAACGTTCTGAAGTGTAAGTTACTATAATCACGGTACGAGTCGTTAACTTGTGTCGATAGTGCTGTGTAATTTACCACTAGAAAGATACCTTGGTGTATATATGTGGCAGTCTGTACAAGTGGCGTAATTTTGGTTAACCATGATAAGTTGTTGCTGCCGTTGTATGTCAAATAAAAGGCCCATGAATGCTTCAAGAGAAATTCAGCGTCAGGGTCAAAACATTTATCGTGAGTAAATAAGCTTGCCGTATTCTAGTTTTGTCCGACATAATCATCGGATCGCATCAAGACTATTTGCACTACCTGCGATCGAGGAACGGAAGGAGTAGTCAAAATGTTTCATGTTTTCTCAAGTATGGAGAAATGTTGTTTAATCGTGACTTCAGTGTTGGCGATTTGAAAAGAATTATAAACATAACCGCACAGACAAATCACATCTTTGTTATTGTAGACTTTTGTCTATTGCTTGAAGTTTCTATATCACTTTCAGACAACATCTAGACTGCCAACGGAATTTCAGATTTCAGATATAACTTATGAAGGATGACAGAATTTCCAAATATTCAGCTTTTGGGCCATCTGTAACAATACTGTGATTGCAGGTAAAGAGTTCTTAATTACAGGCGATGTTTATTCAACAGCAATAATTCTCAGAATTTTAAGTATAAATGATGAACTCAGTCTGAATCAAAATTTGTGTACAGTGATTAACATTGCAGAAATTTTCATTATAGGAGCTAATGCTATTCATGGAATGTGTCGTTAACTGTGTTTATTACTGAAATTACACTGCTGAATGTCAATGTAATTCTGTTGAACAAGCAATTGACAATCACAAGATAAACATTTTCAGCACCCATGACACGTGGTGAAAAGCTGTAAGTTACCACAAACTACATTTTGATTATGTTCTACTCGTGCATTCAGCGACTTTTGTGTCGGTAAATTGTCTTTTGGAGTTGCGTGAATACATAGTCGATGGAGGAAAATTACACTGGTCTAAAAATAACTGTTGCAAAGAATGTGAAAGACGTTTTTTGCCACCCTTTTAAAACACCACATATTGGTTATTCTTCTGTGGCTTTGTTTAAATATTTCTCAAAAAAAATTAATTACAACGTATGATACTTAGTTCGGACACCTGCTTCCAGGGAAAGAAGGTAGTTTTGTAGCTGAGCTGAGCCATGCTTCAACACGCAGACTAACCCGCGTTTCTTGCCACTTGAATGTCAGCACTGAGAGGTTTGACAGTTGTTGGAATGACTTCTTGTAGTTCTAAGTTCTTGAAGATTTGAACATTGCGTTTTTTATTAATTCAGAAGAAGAAATAGTGCCGATTGTTTTCTTTGTGGAGAGTTAAATTACAAATTGTCGAAATGGAAGCTCAATCCTCTTGTAAGGAAGAGCTGTTTCGTATGTAAAGTTGGAGACAAGGACAAGAACTGGGCTCTCACATATGCTGTTCGTCATATACCACAGTCTTCACAGGCTGGTCAAAAGCATCACGTCACGTGACCTTCGCCGTTTCCATGATCTGAAGTGAACCTACGGATCACACAACGAAGTGCTATTTTCGTCGGATAAAACCTTTCGAGAAACATTGAATCAAATGAGGCACACTTATTTTTCGAGGGAATCTCTACGGTCTCGTTCGTGATAAAAATTTGCAGAAGCAGCTGGCTCAGATTTGAGCTTAGCTGTTAAAACGATGAAACAATCTTCTTTGATGTGCTATAGAGAGTGTTTATCGTGAGCGTCGTGCTACATTTTCTGAATATTTGTCCAAGAAAGGTGACTTCGGTTTTTGTAACGATACAGAATCCATTATCGGGACACTCGGCCATGATTTCAGAAGAAATAAGTGGCACTTGTACATAGATTGCAGTAACGCTAGCTTACAACCAGTCCTATAATCTACTGAACCGGAAAAAAATTTTCTTCTGTTCCGATTGCCATTGCTGTTAATCCTCAGGAGATATGAGAATACTTTAAAGTATCACTGTCTAGTATAATGAATGCAAATGGTGTGCATGTGGAGATATCATGGTAACTGCAATTACCGTCGACACGCAACTCGGGCACCTGAGGCTCTACTACTTCCTATGCCAATGGGACAAAAAAATGGCTCTGAGCACTATGGGACTCAACTGCTGAGGTCATTAGTCCCCTAGAACTTAGAACTAGTTAAACCTAACTAACCTAAGGACATCACACACATCCATGCCCGAGGCAGGATTCGAACCTGCGACCGTAGCGGTCTCGCGGCTCCAGACTGCAGCGCCAGAACCGCGCGGCCACTTCGGCCGGCTCCAATGGGACATCAGAGAAAGAAAAAGAAATCGCTATTACGGAGCCGGACGCAGTGGCCGAGCGGCTCTAGGCGCTTCAGTCCGGAATCGCGCGACTGCAACGGTCGCAGGTTCGAATCCTGCCTCGGGCATGCCTGTATGTGTTACGTCCTTAGGTTAGTTAGGTTTAAGTTGTTTTAAGTTGCAGGGGAATGTTGACCTCAGATGTTAAGTCCCGTAGTGCTCAGAGCCATTTGAACCGTTATTATGGCAAAAATACCTGTTGGTAAACAACTATCAGTTGTATACAAGAATGTGGTGAACTACATTTCACGTGGATTCATGCTCTAGTGACAGACTTATCCGAGGATCAGTTTAGCATAAGAAAGGAAGGCGTAATTGTAGGACCAACAATCAGGAAATTTAAGTCTGATAAATATTTCGTTGTGTTGTTCGCAGAATGTAGGCTATTTTGTCCATAAAGTTGTACTCATGGATTCTACTATTAATTGCAAATTATGCCTGATTCTTCAGAACAAACCTCATTGTAAACTGTACGTATTGCGAGCCTGTTGTTGGTTTGCCGTGTTTCTTAAACATTTGTCTACATGAACTTCAACTACAGAAAACAGTTAATATTGTTGTAATATGTTCCTGTGCAATAAATACGACATTGTCTCTATGTAAGGAATAGCCCCAGAAAATTATTCTACATAAAAACCATTACTGAATATACGCAAAGTAAGATAATCGTATCACCAATTACAATTAGAGCAATTTTTACTGAATTCAAAAGAAGGAAGGAAGATTGGATTTTACTTCTCGACGACTTTCAGATCATCATAGACGGAGCGCAAGCTCTGATTGTGTCAAGGATGGGGAAGGAAATTGGTCGTGCCCCTTTAAAGGAACCATTATGGCATTTGCCAGGAGCGAGTTACGGAAATTATGGAAAACCTAAATCCGGATGGCCATGCGTGGGTATGAACTGTCATCCTCCCTAATGTGAGTCAAGTGTGCTAACTACTCTGCCATCTCTCTCAGTTTACTGAATTCAAGAGTCTGAGGACATCTGTATCATGTGCTTTTCAATTGAAATTCTGTTAAGTATACACAGAGAGAGATGTTATACAATGAAATTTACATATTTATATTCCCCAAAACGGCATTATTATTGATGATAATATAGCTTGCACTGTACAGAACTAAATGTTTCTCTTTTTAAAAAAGTAATACTTCAAAATGTTTTATTTTTGCTCCTTCTGTTTTTAGAGCTCTTTTGGGCTTGATGATGATGCTAGTATCAGCAGCAAGAAACGCTATTACTGTAATATGGAAAGCAATTTATATACAGTACAAACGGGAGTGTCTACTTACAAACTTCGGAAAAACGCTTCTTATCAAGGTTCGTACGATAATTAGTATGCCACCTAGTATTAACGTATTGTACCAAAAAGAAACAATAAACAATGTACACAGGCATTCAGAAAAAAACGGAACACCCTGAACGACTAGAGACAGAAAGTTCATATTCACAGGACATGTACATTAGTATGTTCAGCAGGGATGATTAGCATTTGAACCACGTCGGCCCGCGCTTTCAAGGACTAGATCGACATCCAGGCGCAACACCACCTGCTGATTAAATGTGCCTGCGGTTCTCGTTGTCGCTATAAACCGAAGGTAATGGATGAGTGTGACTTGAGCAGATGTACAGGATACCTAACAGACGTATGCGCGAACCGTACCATCAAATCAGTGAGTTTGAAAGAATATGATGCATCCATCCGCGAAATAGCCGCTCGTCTGGGACGAAGTCTTTGGGCACTGCGAGCGGTGTGTGTATAACGGTTCACGGAAGGCCGTAGAGCTCGACGAGATGAGTCAAGTCGTCCCAAGAAAATCGACACCTCATCCGAACGGCATTGCATGACAGATCTGCGTCTTCCTCGGCTCTGGAGCAACACTGGAACAGTGGAACACATTGTACACCATCATGGGCGACAGTCCGTCGCCGTTTATTACGGCATGGGTTACGACCGTGCCGTCCACTTCTCCACCCACCTTTGACGAATGTGCAGAAACATGCCAAATGGAAATGGTGTATGCAGCGACGTCACTGGATAGAGGAATGGCATCAGACAGTGTTTTCGCACAAATCCAGGTTCTGTTTGTTTGAAAATGGTGGCCGCATTTTGGTTCGCCGCACACAAGAGGAGTGGCATAATAGAGACAGCATTTGCACAAGACATACAGCGCCAAGTCAAGGCCTTACGGTGTGAGGTGCTATTGGGTACAACGATAAATCATAGCTGACGTGTGACCCGTGTGACCTACGTGAATGACATCCTGCGTCCCGTAGCCATACCCTTTCTGCACAGGTGCCAGTTTTCTGCAAGACAATGCACGACCACATGTTGCTGGACGAATAAATGCCTCCTATGCGTCACAGGATGTTAGCCGTTTGCTCTAGAACCATCGGATCACCAGAATTGTAGCCAATCGAAAACGTGTGGGATATGGCGAAACAACGGAAGCAGTCCTGTGACTCAATGCCAACCACCGCAGATGAACTTAGGAACCAGGTGAGCGCAGCATGCACGGCTATACCACAGGACGCCTTTTGCGCCTTATGTGGGCCGATATCATCACGCATGGAACAAGTTATCACAGCCCACGTCGAACCCTGTGCCTACTAGGCAACAGCACACATGCATAACTGAGGTGACTGAAATACTGGTCATTGCTGCATAACACACTAACGTACATGTCCAGTGAATATTAACATCGTAACTCTAGTCGTTCAGTGTGTTAGATCTTGTCTGAACTTCATTGTATTTTCTTATGAGTGCATATTGATGAAAACGTGTTGTAAAATCCACATAGTAGATTTGCTATGACGTTTAGGTTTAGCCACTTCCTCTGTGCAAATAGTATAAAACTCATCAGGCTGGAACCATTCTGTCGTTTCATGTTTATCACAATTATACCCTCCTTGATCATACAGTAAATAGATGCGTTTCCCTTTTCCTTGGTTAAATGATGCCAGATTTAATATTCAAATTGAGCGACATGTCAGTGCACAGGTCGTAACATACCTTTTGTTATGTCATTCTCATTAATTTGGAATTGAGTTTGCGTCTTGTACTAGGACGGTAAACTGACAGTTTCTCAGTGAGTAGCCACAGCACCGAGGTGTCGTGTTTCATCCCTGAAGACCGACTTTCACAAGTTCTCTGAATCTGCTCATTTATAGCCCGAATGGTTGGCCGACCCTCGCAGGGAACTGACGGAACACCTTCTGGGCTGTTACAAGGCTATGGGGTGCAACATGTCTCTGAAATTACATATTCTTCATTCCCATTTGGATGTCTTTCCACCTAATCTTGGAGATGTGAGTGACGAAAATGGTGAGCGGTTTCATCAAGATATCGCTGCCATGGAAAGACCATGTAAGGGAAGATGGCCACCAAATCTTTTGGCGGATTGCTGCTGGAAACTTCTACAAGAAGTTTTACCACCCACCCAGAAACGGAAAGTACTCAGATGAAGTTTATAACTTGTAAATACATTTAAAGCTTCGTTCAGCTTTCTCGAACAAATTTCATTTTATTTTATCTTTTTTAATACCAGCAATTACTTCTCTTACAGATTTCTGCTGTATTGTTACTGATTCGTTTCCAGTTTATTAAGGTGGGAATTTAAGGAGATGGGACCTGGATAAACTGAAAGAACCAGAGGTTGTACAGAGTTTCAGGGAGAGCATAAGGGAACAATTGACAGGAATGGGGGAAAGAAATACAGTAGAAGAGGAATGGATAGCTTTTAGGGATGAAGTAGTGAAGGCAGCAGAGGATCAAATAGGTAAAAAGACGAGGGCTAGTAGAAATCCTTGGGTAACAGAAGAAATATTGAATTTAATTGATGAAAGGAGAAAAAATGCAGTAAATGAAGCAGGCAAAAAGGAATAAAAACGTCTCAAAAATGAGATCGACAGGACGTGCAAAATGGCTAAGCAGGGATGGCTAGAGGACAAATGTAAAGATGTAGAGGCTTTTCTCACTAGGGGTAAGATAGATACTGCCTACAGGAAAATTAAAGAGACCTTTGGAGATAAGAGAACCACTTGTATGAATATCAAGAGCTCAGATGGAAACCCAGTTCTAAGCAAAGAAGGGAAAGCAGAAAGGTGGAAGGAGTATATAGAGGGTCTATACAAGGGCGATGTACTTGAGGACAATATTATGGAAATGGAAGAGGACGTAGATGAAGATGAAATGGGAGATACGATACTGCGTGAAGAGTTTGACAGAGCACTGAAAGACCTGAGTCGAAACAAGGCCCCCGGAGTAGACAACATTCCATTGGAACTACTGACGGCCTTGGGAGAGCCAGTCCTGACAAAACTCTACCATCTGGTGAGCAAGATGTATGAAACAGGTGAAATACCCTCAGACTTCAAGAAGAATATAATAATTCCAATCCCAAAGAAAGCAGGTGTTGACAGATGTGAAAATTACCGGACAATCAGTTTAATAAGCCACAGCTGCAAAATACTAACACGAATTCTTTACAGACGAATGGAAAAACTAGTAGAAGCCGGCCTCGGGGCAGATCAATTTGGATTCCGTAGAAATACTGGAACACGTGAGGCAATACTGACCTTACGACTTACCTTAGAAGAAAGATTAAGGAAAAGCAAACCTATGTTTCTAGCTTTAGTAGACTTAGAGAAAGCTTTTGACAATGTTGACTGGAATACTCTATTTCAAATTCTAAAGGTGGCAGGGGTAAAATACAGGTAGCGAAAGGCTATTTACAATTTGTACAGAAACCAGATGGCAGTTATAAGAGTCGAGGGACATGAAAGGAAAGCAGCGGTTGGGAAGGGAGTAAGACAGGGTTGTAGCCTCTCCCCGATGTTATTCAATCTGTATATTAAGCAAGCAGTAAAGGAAACAAAAGAAAAATTCGGAGTAGGTATTAAAATCCATGGAGAAGAAATAAAAACTTTGAGGTTCGCCGATGACATTGTAATTCTGTCAGAGACGGCAAAGGACTTGGAAGAGGAGTTGAACGGAATGGATGGTGTCTTGAAGGGAGGATATAAAATGAACATCAACAAAAGCAAAACGAGGATAATGGAATGTAGTCGAATTAAGTCGAGTGATGTTAAGGGTATTAGATTAGGAAATGAGACACTTAAAGTAGTAAAGGAGTTTTGCTATTTGGGGAGCAAAATAACCGATGATGGTCGAAGTAGAGAGGATATAAAATGTAGACTGGCAATGGCAAGGAAAGCGTTTCCGAAGAAGAGAAATTTGTTAACATCGAGTATAGATTTAAGTGTCAGGAAGTCATTTCTGAAAGTATTTGTATGGAGTGTAGCCATGTATGGAAGTGAAACATGGACGGTAAATAGTTTGGACAAGAAGAGAATAGAAGCTTTCGAAATGTGGTGCTACAGAAGAATGCTGAAGATTAGATGGGTAGATCACATAACTAATGAGGAGGTACTGAATAGGATTGGGGAGAAGAGGAGTTTGTGGCACAACTTGACCAGAAGAAGGGATCGGTTGGTAGGACATGTTCTGAGGCATCAAGGGATCATCAATTTAGTATTGGAGGGCATCGTGGAGGGTAAAAATCGTAGGGGGAGACCAAGAGATGAATACACTAAGCAGATTCAGAAGGATGTAGGTTGCAGTAGGTACTGGGAGATGAAGAAGCTTGCACAGGATAGAGTAGCATGGAGAGCTGCATCAAACCAGTCTCAGGACTGAAGACCACAACAACAACAACAACAACAACAACAACCGTATCTTTTCCAGAACAAATGCTACGTGATGCAACATTTCTGGTTTCATTTTCGCAACCACCGTATGTAATTTAGTGAAGAACACATATTTTTATCTCGAGACAGGACACAAAGTTCAGATTTTTTTCCCGCTGTCATAATCAGTAACCAAATTCAAAAAAGAAATTTTATTTCAATTACCGGTACTGGTTTCAGACACCTAATGCCCTTCATCTATAATTCGTGGTTGTTAGGCATCTACAGTTATTAGTAGTGAAGCATTTTCAGTTAGCCACTTACATTACTAGGTAATTAACGATTTGTTAATGCAGGTACTAAGACATCCAAAACATACAAGTGGTGGTCTTTTTTGTGTCAGACGGTTAGCTAATATAAAAAAAAAGTCGTGTGACTAGGGCCTCCCGTCGGGTAGACCGTTCGCCTGGTGCAAGTCTTTCGATTTGACGCCACTTCGGCGACTTGGGCGTCTATGGGGATGAAATGGTAATGATTAGGACAACACAACACCCAGTCCCTGAGCGGAGTAAATCTCCGACCCAGCCGGGAATCGAACCGGGGCCCTTAGGATTGACATTCTGTCTCGCAGGCCACTTTTTTTTTCCAATCTCATTTTGCTCTATATTGTTCGTTGAATTTGTTCGGGGCGGACGTCCGATGACACCCGTTCAGGTTCTTTGTTGATCCGTTCACTCAGTTTTTTTATTACAGAGGGTAGCTAACTCTCTCACGTAGCACACTGAGCTACCGTACCGGCTACCACTCAGCTACCGGGGGTTAGCTAATATGAACAGTGACCTATAGAAATGCTGTCCTTAGGATTGCAGATGCTCTATTTATGGTTACAAGCAGTTGTTACGGTTAGTAAGCACTTTTACTCATTCAGTAGCAGGCAGTCAAACATATGGTACGTACTTCGTACAACTAATCTGAATGTCTCTTGTTATATTTACTCCACGAAGCTTATTTAGGACTTTATATACATTTGTGCCCAGGTTTCCTTTCTACAATAGTTAATTTTGACTCTTCATTTTGTCTGCTGACTAGGAAATGTTTTTTCATTTTATCCAGTTATTGCTTCTCGTCCCTCGGTGCACCTCGCAAGCTGTTAGAGCAGCCGTATATCCTACTAGCACGCTACTGCCATTTCTACTCCGGTTCAGCGATGTATTCTAAAACTTAAGGTTCCATACAAGTGCTATGAGCGTCATTAGTTACAATTCTTTCACGAATCTGACTTGCGACTTGCATATAGTCCAGTACTAGTTGTTTCACTGTAGCAGAAGTCTACAAATGCGCCCGCGCTTTCTTTCGTCTACAGTTACTGTACTTTCCGACATTTGATAGTAACAATGATTGAGAACTGTCTCTCGATTTATTTATTTTTGCCAGTGCCATGATGCTCTTCGAACAACTTTGTTTTTTCCGACAGGTTCCCTGCTGTCACGCTACTTACCTCATTAAAAAAGCTGTTTCGGAGATTAATTTCAAAATAGCCCATCCATAGTGCCACATGTAGTTGGTATTAACTTATTTTATTTATCGTTAGGACTTTTATGTTTTACTTACTATGCTGCTTATGCTCACCTACATTTTTGTTTACGCCTTATGGCAACTATAGTAGTGTGAGGTTTAGTTTTATTATTTTACCGTACTTTTACATCCATCCTGACACCTACCTCAAGATATGCATATAATTAACTGATAGTTCCAGTTCTAGAGTGGTGTCTGCACTTGTTTCGTTTCCTTATAACCTTTTTGTACAGGAACTATGAACATTCACGAGCTCTTTGTGTATTAATAGCTTCATTTTTGTGGTACATTCTGCTGTTATATTTTTTTAGGGCCACAGAAATATGGTGAATGCATCTCATTTTTGACACTGATAAATAGCGCGAGAATTTTAAGTATGGAGTCCACCATTTTTTTTATCTTTACATTTTTAAACCTTGGTTCATAACTCTCAATTTTCTTATCTAACTTATGAATATTTGTGAAATATTTTTCTGTACAGCCTTCTGAAGGAGGGTACTAGGTTCCAGCAACTAGTTGCTGATTATTTCAATAAATTAGTAGATATAGTAGTCAAAAAGTTAACATTTCCTTTCGCTGGTGGATTATGAGATAATGTTCTGAGCTCTCTCCTCATTTAGTCAAAAAGCATTCACTGGATACACGCGAGTAATTATAATTATCTGTGGGGTTCACACAGGTCCTTCTTGCAGGCATGTCTCTAAGCACTCATAATATTAACTACATCTTCACAGTACATTTATTCGCTTATTACTATTGCTATCAAGAATCAGTGTTTAAGGGTAAAACAGATTCTCGTAAGTGGAACACTAGAAGGGAAAGTTATCTGCATCACCCTATGATGAATCTAACTTGGGCACCGGAAGGGATGTAACATGCGGCTGCTAAACTCTGTGACATTATACCCATGGAAATAAGAGGGTTACCCAGAAATTAGTGCACCTCATTTTTTTCTTCAACAATTCTTTATTAAACACAATGAGAATCACACACACGAAAGGTAGGGTTTTATCTACACACCCTACTTTTCTACGTAATCTCTGTCCCGTTCTATGGCCTTCCTTTAGCGCGAAATAAGGACGTATATGTCCTGTCGATACCAATCTTTGTCCTGGTGGCGGAGCTATGCTTCACTATGTGAATCACCTCCTCATCGTTCTAAAAGTGTCTTCCATGAATGGCATGCCTTAATGGCCCTGACAAGTGGAGATCCGAAGGGTTAGGTCAGGGCTGTAGGTTAGATTGGGCTAACACTGTCCAACCCTGTTCTGCGATGTGTTCAGCAGTCCTCAGACTTGTGTAGGGCCGAGCATTATCGTGTTCATCAAAACATTTCCTTGGTTTCTGTCGCCGGAAACGCATCTTTAGTTTCCTTAATGTGTTGACGTATGCTTCTGAATTAATGGTACCGCCTCTTGGCATCAGATCAATGAGAATCAACCCTTCACAGTCCCAGAACACAGGACTTACCAGCCGAAAGAGTTGCTTTGAATTTTCTCTTCTGTGGGAAGCGGGAATGGTGTCATTCTATCGACTGTCGTTTTGTTTCGGACTGAAAATGGTGAACCCAGGTTTCATCACCTGTCACAATCCGGGACAAGGTGACCTCCCCCTCACAAGGGGAGGCCGCCAATTGTGAAATTCAGATTCGATTCATACTGCGCATAATAAAAGCTCCTGGCCAGAGGTGTAATGTGGCAAAGCACCAAGATGCACTTCTCAGCCGTTGTCGAGAAAATCGACAGTTAAAAGAAACAGTTGCGGTGAAATACTCTCTACCATTAATAATTTTCTCCAGCGTCGTAGCGCAGCGGTAAGCGCTCGGGTTCGTAATCCGAAGGTCGCCGGATCGAATCTCGCGCCTTGCAAGCTTTTTTTATTATTAGTTTTTTGTAATTCAAATATATATATATATATATATATATATATATATATATATATATATATATATATATATATATACTATTAATGAATTGCTTATGCATGTTGGTGAAGGCGGATCGCTCTCCAATTGTACCGCCTCCATATTTCCGTTTTTTTAACAGGGTGTACCAAAGCTCTCCCGTCCGCACTGATTTTCGACGATGTTATAAGTTGCGCTAGGGACCGCATCTACCTTCTTTCGAAGTTAGCAGGCAACTACGCTAGTTATGCGGCGGCTCGTTTCGGCCCATTCAACGTCTGTCCTTCAAGTGTAACGAGCGAATAACAGAGTTTATATTTCATACCTGCCACAGCAAATTTATGTTCGTGGGGTCCCTATTCTAATTCGAACGTTTGACTTACGCTATACGTATTCGTTTCGGAATATCGTTTCTACGTCTTCCGTTAACTATACGTGGTTAACATTATGAAGACAATTAATAACATTTGTGAAATACAACTTTGTTTGCGGAAAACATAATGATGTTCGAAGTCGCCAGTTTTTCCACGACAAACGACTTTCAATGAGTATTTCACCGCAACGGTTTCTTTTAACTATCGATTTTCTCGACAACGGCTGAGAAGTGCATCTTGGTGCTTTGCCACATTACATCTCTGGCCATGAGCTTTTATTATGCGCAGTATGAATCGAATCTGAATTTCACAATTGGCGGCCTCCCCTTGTCAGCTTCAAAACGTTGCGACAGATCAAGACAAATGTTATTTGTCTGTGGGATTTGTGATCAATCGGTAGAACCCGCGGGACCCATCTTGCACACGATTCTGAATATCCAAGATACGGATTATTGCATCCACACTTCCTTTGCTTACTGACAGATGCGGCGCTAACTGCTGAGTCGTAATACGTCTCCGTGCCCAGCGACTAATTGAGCTTTTGTCGACAGCAGATGCTCCATAGAGTCAGCAAAAGCGTTTGTGAATATTCCCTGCAGTTTTTTTTCTTTGCAGGGAGAAATTCAATGACGGCAAGTTGCTTATAACGTAAATCACCCACAGACGCCATTTTGAAACTGTCCTGCAGCCTCGCTGTCTGTCGGAAGTGATGGAAACTAGGCGCGCTCACTCAGGGGACTACCACTCATAGCATTGATTTCGGGGCAACGCTTGTGTAATATCTGACAGATGGCAGAGTTGTTTTCAAATATAGACTGAAACTTTACTCCTCAACAGCTCCATCTATACCACATAGGAATTCTTGAATAGAAATAATTGGTAATTAATTCACTCATGGCTGGTTGGGTGATTGGTTGCTTCGGGGGAGGGAACCAAACTGCGAGGTCATCGGTTCCATCTGATTTGGGAAGGATGGGGAAGGAAGCCAGCCGTGTATTAGGGAAATCATGGAAAACCTAAATCTGGATGGTCGAACGTCCTAACGAATGTACAGAAGAAAACGGAACATCTTGAATAACAAGAGATAGGACATTCAAATTCACAGCACATGTACGTTAGTATGTTCTGCAGAAATGATTAGCAATTTATTCATCTCGTAAAAGCGTATGTGATGCAGCCTAGAAGGAACAGGGTCAGCCATGTTCCCTGATAACTTGATCCATGCATGATGGCATCGATGCGTATAAGGCACGAGTGGTGTCCTGTGGTGTAGTCATATATGCTGCGTCCACGTGGTTGCAAAGCTCATCTGAGGTGCTTGGCAATGGGTCCCATCGGTTCACCATGTACCACACATTTTCGATTGGCGACAAGTCTGGTGATCCGTGGGTCAGTGCAGGAGATTGACATCCTGTGACACCAAGATAGCACATGTTCATGTAGCAACATGCTGTGGTGCATTGTGTTTCTGACAAAAGGCGTCTGGGGTGTTGTGCAGAAAGTATATGGCTACGGGTCGCAGGACGTCATTCACGTAGGTCACCATGGTCACAGCGCCCTGGACATGCACCAACTGTGATGTATGTCTGTAATCAAGAGAATCCCACACCATAAGGCCTTGGGTTGCGGCTGCATGTCTTACGTGAATGCAGTCACTGTGATGCCGCTCCCCCTGTGTGCAGCCGGCCGGAGTGGCCAAGCGGTTCTAGGCGCTTCAGTCTGGAACCGCGCGACCGCTACGGTCGCAGGTTCGAATCCTGCCTCGGGTACGGATGTGTGTGATGTCCGTAGGTTAGTTTGGTTTAATTAGATCTAACTTCTAGGGGACTGATGACCCCAGAAGTTAAGTCCCATAGTGCTCAGAGCCATTTGAACCATTTTTGAACCCCTGTGTGCATAGAAGCCAAAGCGGCCATAATTTCCAGATAAACAGAACCTGGATTAGACCAAAAATGCTATCTGATGGCATTCTTGTCCCAAGTAACGTCATTCCCTCTACCATTGCCGTCTGGCATGTTTCTGCACATTCATCAAACGTAGGTGGAGAAGTGGACGATACGCACCTAACCCATGCCGCACGGACTGTCACCCCTGATAGTGTACGATGTCTTAAGCGGTTCCAATGTTGCGCGAGAGTCGAGGAAAACACACATCTATACTGCTGTGTCATTCGTATGAGGTGTCGACCCTCTCGGAGGAAGGGGGATGGGGCACCTGACTCATCTCGCTGTGTTCTACGGCCTTCCGCGAACCATTACGCTCACACACATTGCAGAGCCCAAAGACTTCGTCCCACACGAGCAGCATTTTCCCATATGCATGCATCACATTCTCTCATGCCAACAGTGCGCCTTCTTTGAAACTCACTGATTTAACGGTACGGTCGCGCGTACGTCTGCGAGGCATTCTGCACGTCTGTTCAAGTCTCACTGATCCATTATTTTCGGTTTATTGCAAATACGAGACCGTAGGCTCAGTTTACCGGCAGGTGGTGTTGCACCGCGATATCGATGTTGACCTTGAACCCGCTGGCTGACGTGGTTCTAGTGCTACTCGTTCCTGGAGAACATGCTATTGTACATGTCCTGTGAATAAGAACGTCCTATCTATATTCGTTCAAGGTGTTCTGTATCTTCCTGAATACAAATGTATAACGCGTAAGTGACCAGCTTGTAGTCACTTAAATCTTTTTTCACCTTTTTAAATATGTGTATTCTGCAAAAACTATTTAGCACAGCACAGGGCAGAGAACTCCGCCTATCTTGTCATAGGCAGCCCAATCGCGAATGACTTATCGCAGTGTCATCGTCTGCCGAAGGTGTCATTCTGATGCGGTAAGAAGGGGCGCATTCAAAGCACGTCGCTCTCTCAGTCGTTGTCGCCTTTGTAGATCGTGGAGTCACTAATTGCAATTCAAGTAGCTCTTTTGCTAGCGTCACGAGGTTAAGTGGAGCCGTCCTCCCATCAGGGAAATATCTCCCGGCAGTACTGGAAACTTTTACTGAGTGTTCCGCATGACAGTCAGCCACGTTTACCTCTTTGACACGGAAGCGGACATAGTATATAGAACTACCGTGATATTGTACTGGAATTACTGAGATCATACTGCTTTAACTACATTTCTGGAACCATCATTTGGACTTATACCCTGATTTAGAGGTCTTGTGAGAACGTGTCAGTTTTGCGACACATGTAGAAAACATTGGTCTCTATAAGGACTTACGTAAGCTATTGAGTGATGTGAATAAAACAGAGTCTACTAAGTAGACTGTATGGCCTAGACTGAGCGCCGACTATCTGTGAAGTCCATAATTAAAGTGAATAATTAGAAGCTAAGTCTAGGTATATGTACTCTGTTCAGTCGGGAAATGCAAGTAGGTTCTAGAGGGTTCGATACAACCCAGGGAAAGATGTACCTTCTTCTTCGCTGTGACCAAAGTTAACAATACGCTGTTCGTCAATTTGATATCTGATCACATAATTGTGTAACAAAAATCTAGAATACCAAAGGTAGCGTCAGAAAAGAAGAATGCGTGGAGTACTACTGCACAGGAATACTCGCGTGGAACTGGAAACAGTAGTGTCGCACAGCTTAAGAAATCGTTCGCTCATACGAAGACTCAAATAAAAACGGAAGCTGATGTGAAGGAAACATGAAATAAACCTCTTAAACTTAAAGATTGAGGAAAGGATTTATTGACGTTGCTCTCACAGAACGATAATCTTGTTTTTAGAAAGGTTCCAGAACCTATTTCGATTCGTGACACGCAAGTATCAAACGCTGCTGAAGACAGAGTTAGAAATGAAGATCAGAGGGCAATGTCATGCATAGGTAAGTGCCTAGTTGTTGCTCCTGCGGTAACAAAACCGACAATCTCAACATACGAGGGTAATTCCAAAAGGGAGGTCTCCTAATTTTCTATATTAACATAGATCTGTTTATTTTTACAATGGTTTACATCAGTTTACGGCTTGAACATTTAGCTATTTTTCGACATAATCACCAATTCTGTCGACGCATTTTTGTGGACGCTGTGGCAGTTTTTGTATGCCCAGGTCATACCAGCTCGCCGCCAGCTTCGTGGCTCAGGCGGAGAAAGATGCCATCACTGTCGTGATTTTTCTTGGTCTCAGGTGTAAAGTGGTATGCCCAGATTTCGTCACCCATGACAATTGAGTCCAAAAGTTGTCCTGTTCGGCTGCAAGGCGGTGAAGAAATTTGCGGGAAGCATCAACTCGTTGCCGCATGTGGTCCTCAATCAGCATGCGTGGCACTCATCTTGGGCACACCTTCCGGTAGTTCAATGTTTCCGTTAAAATTATGTGAGCGGTGCTTCGGGAAACCTCAGGAACCAACGTACAGAGATCATCCAGGGTGATCCGCCGATCTTCACGCATCCTTTGCTCAACCTATCAACACTGTATCCTCAGAAATTGATGCTCTCCCACTCCTTTGTTCGTAGTGAATTTCGGTCAGACCAGCTGCAAACTCTCTACACCACTTACGAACATTTTTGACATCCATGCACGACCCACCATACACTTCCGTCAACTGGTGATCGATTTCAATCGGCGCAGTGCCCTTTGCGTTCAAAATCCGAATGACTGAGCGCAATTCGTCTCTACACCACTTACGAACATTTTTGACATCCATGCACGACCCACCATACACTTCCGTCAACTGGTGATCGATTTCAATCGGCGCAGTGCCCTTCGCGTTCAAAATCCGAATGACTGAGCGCAATTCGCACTTGGCAGTAACATCCAACGGGAGCTCCATTCTCAACGGCTGCCAAGCCAAGATTGAGCGTCTCAGCGCGGCGCGCGCATGTTTACACACAGCGCGTGAAGCACTCTTCATAACAGTGTGACCAACTGCCACACAAACAGAGTTCTGCACTTATAAAAGAATAGGAGACCTTACTTATGGGATTACCCTCGTACATTAGTGAAAATCTTTGCAGCATGTGAAATTAAAGAAACAAAAGACTCGTATTTACCACAACTTCAGAGACTTGTGGTGTTCAAACAATTGGAATTACGGAACCTTCAGATAAAACACGAAAAGAAAAATCTAGAAAAAATTACAGAGGACAAATCTACTCAAACGCACTATTAGCATGCAACATAAGTATTGCATTGAGGAAACTTTCTATTCCCTTCTTTGTTGTCTAAAAGAAAGAGATAAAAATAAAATTCGAATATTATTCGTGCTATCTTGTAATTACGTGATTTTCAGTTATAGCTGCATTGCTTGTATATTTCTTTTTACATTCGAATACTACACAATCACCTAAATAATATTGAGCATTTGCTGTCGCTTCTGTTCACCGTGAACCTTGCTTCCAACATTTTCCGACTGTCTGTCGGCAGGCTTGTCTTCATCAGGACTCTCACTTTCGTTGTCGCCGTCTTCCTCTTCTGTATGTCTCTGGTCCACCAAATTTTACTGAAACTGGCCTTTGCGGTGCTTAGAGATATTTTGCAGTACAACGAGCACTACTATTAGTTTTGGACTCACTGTCTCTAAAGAAAATCTTACAAAGTTACCGATGATCGGAAATCGTTGCTTCAGTTGACCAACGGCTCTCAACAGAATGGTCTTTTCTCTGCCATCGACGAAACTGAATCGACACTGATCACCAATTCTTGCAGGCTTATGGAGTGACTAACCGTGCACATCCTGAAACACCAAGTAAGTAAAGATCCCCGCTACACACTGAAGTTATACGTGTATGTACGTGAGCTAAGCCAATATATTCTAGTATCATACACGCTACCAGGGCATTTTGCACCTATGCTAGTAAATTTTTTACCTGCATCTACGATGGCCTGCACATTAATAAAGGTACATCCTCTGCGACTGATGTATTTCTCACCACGTGCTAATAGCTTTCTAATTTCTATTTGGGTGCAATGGAAAGCCCCTATAGCAGTTGGTATTCGAAATGTATTTACCATTATAGCTTAGCTGTAATAACTACCTGTATTTTAGATGGGAATAGAATTCAGTCGTGAGATTTAAAAACTATCTGATCCATAACATCGTTCACTGTTTTACGTACAGTTGTTCGCTCAATTCAAAAATCCTCAGCACTTGTCTAGAATTCAGGATCACACTCAAGGAAGAAGTATTCCCATCCGTTTTCGGGAAATCAGGGCCTCTCCACGTGATTCATCACATACTGTGATAAATTCCGCAATTAAGAAATCCACATTTTATGTTTCAAATAGTATGAACTCTCAGGGCTCATTTAAGGCTCAAGCGACACAAGCCACCGCTTGCAGTTCCAAGCTGAGTGGGGCGCCAAAGGCCCCACAACTGTAAGATTTCTGCAGGGTGTTGGGGAATTCCCGTTATGAGCATCTGCGACTCGTAGATGGGAGTGAGTAAATAATACGAGTATTTTGAATAGGATCCCGTGTCCGGAAATGTCAGTCAACGACGCTATAGAGAATCAAAGTTAAAATTGCCGGCACCTGTAAATGTATGCACACACAAGCTGATTCCGTGATGATGTTAGAAACTTTTTAGAATTATGGAAAGGAACAAAGGCATCAATTTGAGATAAGGATCGGTGTACAGAAAGGAATGAATCTAAAGTTATAAGTGAAAACCGCTCTGATAACTTTGACAGTGGAATACATGTACTGGTACGGCTGTTGCTAAGATTAGAAGGGTAGGCAATTTTCAGAGATGGTCGTATGGACCAAAACATGAAAAAATATCTAGTAAACATGGGCTCTACAGTGCATATCTTAAGAGCTACTAGCACTTGTTCAATAGAGGGGATGTTTTTCACAGTAACGAAGATGAACAAGTGCTCATAGTGCCTCACGTACGCATTTTAGAGCCCATGTTTAATTAACATTTTTTCTTGCTTTGGATGACGAGTCCGAACATGGGTTTCTACTCAAAACATTATGTACCCAGTTCAAATGGTTCAAATGGCTCTGAGCACTATGGGACTCAACTGCTGAGGTCATTAGTCCCCTAGAACTTAGAACTAGTTAAACCTAACTAACCTAAGGACATCACAAACATCCATGCCCGAGGCAGGATTCGAACCTGCGACCGTAGCGGTCTTGCTGTTCCAGACTGCAGCGCCTTTAACCGCACGGCCACTTCGGCCGGCGTACCCAGTTCCCTCCAATTGTTCTAGAAGATTGTAACGGGAATTTGAAAACACCCGGGATACAGGACGTATGACAATTAGTAGCGGCCACTCGGGGCGCCGACCAGAGAGGGACGCCAGGGCCAGTCTTACGCAAGTACAGTAAGTAGAGAAAACTGCACAGGTTGAAGTGTTGAAAGGAAGATGTGGGAAGTGGGGGCGCCAAATGACAAGTCACTTGTGTCTAAAATTGTTCTCGAAGCAGCCCTGAGAGCACTTCACATCTACTAATATCCCTCAGAGTCTGATACCTTTTCTCATGTCTCACCGGCGGGAAAACAGCCACGGCGCAGACTGACAAACACTGGTTAAGAGAAATCATGCCCCACCACCGTCTTACGAGTAACCTAGATGTAAAGTCTTAGTCATAAAAACTGACCGCCGACCGGCTGCCACGGAGACTTAGTCCAAGACATTCACTTAATGTGGCCAATAAAACCGACCGCCCCTGACAAAGCTAAGTCCGGCCATCTGCAAAATCTAGCAACACTGCAAAATGGAGAAGTGGCAGAAGGAAGTGTTGTCTACTTCTGAGTTGTTGTTGTGTTATGTGAGCCTGTGGTCTCGTCAGTGTCGCCTTGCGCGTCGGGCGAGCGGGTCGTCATTTACTTCCGTTCCGCCTATGCCACGGCGCCGCAGCTACTCACAAGGGGAAGGCCTCAGAGACGGCCAACCGATTCGACTCAGATTTGGCAGGTCGCTTGTGTACAACCTAAAACGAAGAAATCTAAGATATTTTGGGTCAATACCCCCACGTTTTTGAGAAAATCACCCCTAAGGGTTATGACGAGCTATCGACTCAAAATTCGCGGGATCGATAGATAATTGTAAATAGAGCATATTTCATCATGAGGTATGGGGTCCGAAAACGCATACTTTTACACAAATCGAGGTAAGAAACTTTTACAACTGCCGCGTCTGTACCCACACGATTAACGCCTGTCGCCTACAGCGTTGATAGCGCAACGGCCAAGGTAACTGGCTGGGAATCAGAAAACCCGGGTTCTAATCTCGAAGAAACCTAGCGGATATTATTCTTTTCGTTCGTATTTTTCCCTATTTCAATTGATAGGGATAGGAGGATTAACAAGGTAAGTAAATTAATAAGGAATGTTAATAATAAGGTAGGCAAACTAATTTCCCAAACGCCGTGAGTTAGTAAGGAATTAAACTTTTAAGCCTTGTCACATGAAAACAACTCCGAGTAAAAGTGCCGCGACTTCCTGACGAGGGATCACAGATAGCCAACCGTGCGACGCTTGTTTACAACGAGGCACGGAATAGAATGCACGCGGGGAGAGTTATGTTGTCCCGGTTGCCTCTTCGTCATATCATAGGGGAGGAACAGTGTAGCCGTCGAAAGACTGCATTCATTAGATGGTCTTGGTGCCGTGAGTATATTTGTTTCGAATGTTTATATGACAAGTACCATCCATGTAGTTGTTCGAAGAAAAGTGAGGACAGGTAACAGTGACTGGAAGAGCCATTGTAAAGTGACCTAGAGTAACATTTTAGTTGTTTACTATTCCAAGACGCTACGGTCGCAGGTTCGAATCCTGCCTCGGGCATAGATGTGTGTGATGTCCTTAGGTTTGTTAGGTTTAAGTAGTTCTAAGTTCTAGGGGACTGATGACCACAGCATTTAAGTGCCATAGTGCTCAGAGCCATTTGAACCATTTGCACTATTCCAAGAGGTTTGAGAAATTTATTTGCCTACTTTATTATCATTCCTTGTTGATTTACTTACGTTATTAACCCTCCTATCCCTATTAGTTGAGGTACGGAAAAATACAAACCAAAAGAATAACATCCACTACGTTTTTTCGAGATTCGCAGCCAGTTACCATGGCCGTTGCGCTATCGGTGCTGTCGGCGAAAAGCGTTGACCATGTGGAATACAGAAGCGGCAGTTGTAAAAGTTTCGTACCCCAATTTCTGGAAGAGTATGCGTCATCGGACTCCATACCTGGTGATGAAAAATGCTCTATTTACAATTATCTATCGGTCCCGCCAACTTTGAGTCGATCGCTCGTCATAACTTTTAGGGGTGATTTTCTCACAAACGCGGGGGTGTTGACCCAAGATATCTTAGATTCCTTCGTTTTAGGTTGTACACAAGCGACCTGCCAAAGCTGAGCCGAATCGGTTGGCCGTGTCTGAGGCCTTCCCCTTGTCAGTCTTGTTGGTGTATCGGCTGGAGTCACATGGTAGTTGCGTAGTGGAGTTTGTTGTCGTTTTCTCTCGGAGGAGGTGTTTTCTGCCCGCGCCATGGTGTCTGTCGAGTTTCCTAAGTCTATTCCTCGTCGAGCTACTGTTCATTTCAGTTTTGACAAGAGTATGCGCCGTGTTCAGCCCGCTCTTTAGAAATTCATGATTGGTTGGCTGATGTTATCCGTGTTACACCTGATCAGGTAGATACTGCTTACTTTGATTCTGATTCGTGTGCATTCCTTGTGAAGTTTTATGATCCCGTTCAAGTAGAACGACTCCTATCTCGGGTTGGTTCTAAAGTGTTGTTTACACATCGAGATGGTTCCGTTAGTCAAGTCCTCCTTGAAAATGCGGCACTCGAGTATACTCCGGTTAGATTTTATAACCTTCCTCCTGAAGTGGACGATTTATTTCTTGAAACAGCGTTGCTTCCGTTTGGAGTAATATTGCATATCCGAGAGGTCAGCACAACATCGCTTCCAGTGTTATAATGGTATCCGGACTGTGGACATGTGCGGTAAAGAGAATATTCCTTCCCACTTAACTGTTTGTGGTTACCGGATCCATGTTACGTATGCAGGGCAAGAAGGAACCTGTTTTCTCTGTAACGAAAGCGGTCATCTCAGATCCGATTGTCCGCACCGTACTACTGTCCTGACGTCGTCTTATCAAAAACGTCTTCCTTTAACGTTAGCAGACATAGTGTCTTCGCAGTCTACTGACAGTCAATCTCCAGCTTTAAGCGATGTTGAGGTAACATTAACCCGTACTCCTCGCGAATTTCCACCGTTACCGACGCGTCCCGGTGCGGCCTCTGTCCATGAGGGGACGACAGCTCCTGCAGCGCAGGTCAAACGCCGGAAGACTGACAAGGGGAGGCCGCCAATTGTGAAATTCAGATTCGATTCATACTGTGCATAATAAAAGCTCATGGCCAGAGGTGTAATGTGGCAAAGCACCAAGATGCACTTCTCAGCCGTTGTCGAGAAAATCGACAGTTAAAAGAAACCGTTGCGGTGAAATACTCTCTACGATTTATAATTTTCTACAGCGTCGTGGCGCAGCGGTAAGCGCTCGGGTTCGTAATCCGAAGGTCGCCGGATCGAATCTCGCACCATGCAACCCTTTTTTTTAGTATTTGTTTTTTTGTAATTCATATATATAATTCCCGGCAATCAGTTGCAACAATTATGCATATAATAAGTTGTTGAAAGTCGTTTGTCGTGGAAAAACTGGCGACTTCGAACATCATTATGTTTTCCGCAAACAAAGTTGTATTTCACAAATGTTAATAATTGTCTTCATAATGTTAACCACGTATAGTTAACGGAAGACGTGGAAACGGTATTCCGAAACGAATACGTATAGCGTAAGTCAAACGTTCGAATTAGAATAGAGACCCCACGAACACAAATTTGCTGTGGCAGGTATGAAATATAAACTCCGTTACTCGCTCGTTACACTTGAAGGACAGATGTTGAATGGGCCGAATCGAGCCGCCGCATAACAGCGTAGTTGCCTGCTAACTTCGAAAGAAGGTAGATGCGGTCCCTAGCGCAACTTATAACATCGTCGAAAATCAGTGCGGACGGGAGAGCTTTGGTACACCCTGTTACAAAAACGGAAAAATGAAGGCGGTCCAATTGGAGAGCGATCCGCCTTCACCAACATGCATAAGCAATTCATTAATAGTTTTTATATATATATATATATATATATATATATATATATATATATATATATATATATATATTTGAATTACAAAAAACTAATAATAAGAAAAGCTTGCAAGGCGCGAGATTCGATCCGGCGACCTTCGGATTACGAACCCGAGCGCTTACCGCTGCGCCACGACGCTGTAGAAAATTATTAATCGTAGAGAGTATTTCACGGCAACGGTTTCTTTTAACTGTCGATTTTCTCGACAACAGCTGAGAAGTGCATCTTGGTGCTTTGCCACATTACACCTCTGGCCATGAGCTTCTATTATGCGCAATATGAATCGAATCTGAATTTCACAATTGGCGGCCTCCCCTTGTGAGTACGGTACAGATTTCGAGAGCGTCCGTCTCCAGTCTCGTTCTTCTGATACGGCGTTGACAGAGGGTAAACCTACTGGTGATATTGAATTGTCTACTGAAGTTAATTGTGATTTTGTCTTCCTGGATACTCTGCTTTTCAATGTCGTCCCTGAAAATTCTACTCGTATGGCTATGCTTTATCGAGGTGGAATCCCACTGACGGCCTTGAAACGCTAGATGACGGTCGCGGTAGCCTATAGGTTGTAGTTTTTGTGGTGTCACCGCCAGACACCACACTTGCTAGGTGGTAGCCTTTAAATCGGCCGCGGTCCATTAGTATACGTCGGACCCGCGTGTCGCCACTGTCAGTAATTGCAGACCGAGCGCCACCACACGGCAGGTCTAGAGAGACGTCCTGGCACTCGCCCCAGTTGTACAGCCGACTTTGCAAGGAAAGGTTCACTGACAAATACGCTCTCATTTGCCGAGACGATAGTTAGCATAGCCTTCAGCTACATTTGCTACGACCTAGCAAGGCGCCGTATTCAATTGATATTGAGATTCTATTAATGTATCATCAAGAGCGATGTTCTACAAATGTGGATTAAAGTTAAGTACTCCAGAAGCTACGTACTTTTCTTTATAGCATTCATTACGTATCCTGTTTCAGACCTCACGCCAGCCTGCGTGAGTTTAAGCGCGTGCCTTTCGGCTTCCTCTCATTGTGTCTAGGCTGTCTTGTCTAGACACAACAGTTTTTATGACCTCACCTTAATTTTTCTTTACGCTCCGTCTAGATCCAGTCGTTGATCAGATCGCGCTTGGCTTTGTAAAGAAGAAGTTGTTTATTTACTCTGACGGAACCCGCTCAAGGTTTTGTTGGGGGGCGATTTTAACTGCGTCTTACATCGTGTAGATCAGACCCCCAGTTATAGATATTGTCGTAAACTTAATGATATGGTGACGTCTTTGCATCTCCAAGATGCTTGGGTATCCTACAATGATGCGGTTTACGTTTTTTACAGGTACTTCAGGTACCCGATTGGACCGCTTTTATTTATCTGCACCCATCTGTAGTCAGCTTCTATCTATTGATGTAATTCCTGCAGACGTATGGCGGCGGACAATCCAGTCCCAGGCGCATCATCCCTCAATTGTAGAAGGGTTGGTTACCTTTTCTAAACCTCGGATTCGAAATACACTCAAGCATTTTAGCGATGAAAAAGTGGCTGAAATAAGGCGAACTATGGAATTTTATTATGCTGTCTTCCACGATCTTTACGATAATGCTCGTGATGCCCCCTTGAGAGTCGTAGACATCCACCGTGTGAAGAAGAAACTTTTACAACTCAAACGTAGGCAAATGGATGGTATCCGTTTGCGTTCCCAGCCTCGTTCAACCGTACAGGATGAGTTGGCCTCTCTCTATCATCTTCTTCGGCTTTACAAACGATCTCAAAGGACTTGTCTTACTACCACTCGTTCTCTAGATGGGCGTGAGTGGACCTCCCAATCTGATATCATGCTTGAACTTTACCAATACTTTTCCGAACTTTACACTGAAGTGAATTAAGACGGTCTGTCGTCTGTTGGTTTTACCTCCTTCCTTGATAGTGTTGTTACGCCAGCTCTCCAGGAAGAGTTGGTCCCTGATAGGAGATATGATAACTTCTATGGTGAATGAAGTATTCCACGGAGGCCTTATCCCGTCCAGCTTTAAGGTTGCTAAAATTGTCCTGATCCCCAAGAGCCCGGGAGGTTTGCCTGTGGATCAGATGAGTCCGATAACCCTCTTCAACTATGATTACAAAACAGTGGCGCGAGCGGTAAATAGCAGGCTATCGGTGTTGTTGGCTACCATCATCGCGAGCCATCAAAGTTGTCTTCCGGGTCGTACTCTCCTGACTCCCGTTGCTGCATTTAGTGCTCTAATTTCGATTGCTTCCACCATTCCCGTGCCAACCGCTTTGCTTTTCATTGACTCTCACCATGCGTTAGACCGCGCTATCGATGGATTTCTCATGCGAGTATTGACGACTGTTGGTTTTAACGATGCTGCACGATGGTTGTTTAGCTTTTTAATTACTGGTATTTGGGCGTCCATTAACGCAAATGGCTGTCTTAGTTCCCCCATCGCTGTGTGTCAGGCAGTCCTTCAAGGGAGTCCATTATCTATCTATCTGGAACCCTTATTGCGATCTATAGCTGCTCGTTTGGGTGGCTGGTCGCTGTTGGGAGAAAGGTTTACCGCTCTTGCATATGCTAATGAGGTTACGGTTCTTCTCTGTACTCCTGATGATATACCACTGCTGAAGGAGATTTTGGATTCTTTTTGTCATCTTACGAGAGCGCGGGTTAATGACCGAAAGCGTCGCTTACTCAGTTTGCGAGGATTTGATGCTGTTGAAATTCCAAGAGCTTATAAGGTCACCTGATATCGATTGTTAAGTGTTATAATTTACAGTTGTCCGCTAAAGATGGCTTCGATACACTGGAAGTCTGTCTCCGATAAGATTCAGGGAGCAATCATTGAATACGAGCGTCGCTCTCTCTCACTTCTTAATAAGGTCCGGGCAATGGAAACGTATGTGTTAAGTAAGGCTTATTTTATTGCGCAGATCTTTCCACTTTCTGCGATGATGTACCGCTAGTTGCAAAGTTTAACTAGTAGGTTTATCTGACGCATCTCTGTATCTCGCGTGCGTTATGGGGTAATGGTGGGGTAATGGCGGGCCCCCCAGTCACTTACAGCTCGCCTTCATGACTGTATCCGACCGGCGAGTTTAACACTTCCATTAGCTATTGGTAGGATTAGTTATAAACTAAGGCACGTTAAGGACTTTTTTCTTGAAGTCCGTTATTTAAGGGTAAATATAATTTCCCAAGCGAATCTCTCCCTAAAAATGCTGTTATGTCGCTAGCCAAATCCTCATAGCATTCCCTCTTTGGAGGCCCTGTCGCCAGAAACGAATTGGAAGATTGTTTGGTCTAACGTTAGCCTCCTGATTTTCCCGATGGAAGTTGCGTCCTCGTGTAGCAAGTTGTTCATGATATTGTACCTACCAAAGTGCGACCATTTCGTATTGGCCTCATTGTAACGGATCGCTGCAATCGTTGCCATGAAACATACTTTATATCATCGGTTGATCTCCTGCGGTTATGGTCATTGGAGATGGTGTCACCGACAACTGGCTTTTCTTCTCAGGACGTCGGAGGCGGCTATCTCGGGGGAGATTCTCGTGCGTCCAGATTCAGCCTTCTTTCCTCGATCGAAGAACAATGTCATCAAGTGGATTGTTGGAAATTATGTCCACTACGTAACGACGAGTGAATGAGTGAATATGACGCAGATCCGAGTCCCTTTTCCCAATATATGGCCACAGCCCATTGGACGTGGCTCAGGATGCCACGTTATCGGGAGTTTTTTCTAATATGCTGTACCTTCTTTTTCATCGGCAAGGAGTTGGATGAGTTGAAATCCCCCATTTTATGTGGACACTCTTCTTCGGATTCAAATGCTACATAATGTAGAAGTGACAGAGGAGAAAAGGTGTGGGCACGTTAAAATTAACGCCATATTCCTTCATTTACGTTTTCCTCATTTAACAGTTTTGTTTTTGTCGAAATGACTTATTTTGTTTTATTTTTAATTGATTGTCTTAAATAAGTGCTTTGGAGGGACGAAAAAATGGTTCAGTCTGATAAAGCGTCTGCGATGTAAGCAGGTAAAAACAAGTGATTAGCGTTCAAGTTTCTCAAGACAAACGTATATGAGGCCACGGTCGACGCCCGCTTCATCCATTTTCCTTTTTTTTCATCACTGGTCATATTATTTAATTTATTCGACATTTCAGAGGTAATAAAAAACCACGTGTATCTGCATGACGTTTTATTGGTAATCGTTGTGCATTCTAAACTTATATTCGCGTGTTCGCATCTGAATGTACCTCTTTTTTACCAAATTTCGGCCCTCGTCTAAAGTTATGAGTCTGATTGAACATCGAAGATTCGCTTCACATTCTACCCACCAGTAATAACAAATACTTCCAGAAACAATTCCGCAAAACAACTCGTGGTTGCGTCGCGATCAGAATAGCTTACGCTCGAGCGTTTCCTCGCGCTGCAGCGGCTACAGGCTACCGGCCAGACGCCTGAAACCGGGCGCCGCCCAGGTGAACGCGGCGTGACGCTATCAGTGTATGCATCAACTGTTATTTTCAAATTTGAAGTTCTAGTTATTATCTTGCAGTCAAGCACTGGATTTTGAATACTTAAAAATCATGAACTACGGTTAAGCGTTGTAAAATTGGGTCGTAAGTGGAAAAAGATGTAACATCTGCAACATTGTATTTGGGTTGTTTGGGTGAGGAGACCAGACACTAAGGTCAACGGTGTCATCGGATTAGGGATGGAAGTCAGCGGTGCCTTTTCAAAGGAACCATCCCGGCATTTTTATGGAGCCATTTAGGGAAATGACGGGAAACCTAAATCAGGATGGCCGGACGCGGGATTGAACCGCCGTCCTCCCGAATACGAGTCCAGTGTGCTAGCCACTGCGCCATCTCGCTCGGTAGCACTGTATTTACTTTTGGTATAATAAAGGGGTGAATGGAGAGTAGGCAGCTCGAAAGATTTGAACTGTGTGGAGCGAGTGCTTTTGGGAAAAATACACCTGAAAACGATATTCTTGTTTCACCAAAGATCTTTCTAGCATGTACGATTTTCCACATTAGGGAAGCATCGACTACTGATATAAGTGATGGATTACCATTTAACCATCATGTGACATTTTCATTCAACAGGCTAGGTTCAGAAGTCTGGTGTAGGAGTACTTCATCCTCTAATTCGAAACAACAAAAATCAATTGAGTGACTATTATTGCAGTTTTGTTTGAACGTCATCAGGTCGCTCATTGAGCATTCCCATGCAATACTGTTACTGGTGACGAGTTATGATGCCTTTATCGCTAACTTTCTAAGAAGAAATGAAAGGCTGAGACCTATCAAAAAACGTAAACTCGAGCAAAGAGTAGTGTGAACATAATATTTTCCATCTGATAACGCCAAAAGTGTGTTTTGCACTAGGAATTCTTCCACAAGGGTGTGACCATCAAAGCTGGAATTTCTTGCCAACAATTGAGACACCTTTCGGTCGCGATGCAAGCAAATCGACCGACAAAACTACATCAAGTGTGATACTGCATGATAACGCACTCTGCTGATATGGGAAACAAAACTATCCAGGAGATTGATGGGGATGTCATCTCTCGGCCACTTGTCCCTCTGCTCGTATACTCGTAAAATTTTACCTTTCCCACTCTTGATCGATCAACCATCAAGGCAATTCATTTCTAGACGAAAATGCTCTTCAAACTACACTGCTTTAATGACATCGTTAGAACCAGTAGGTTTCTATAGGCGTAGAATTTTTAAATTACTTTAGCGTTGTCTGAATGTTTAGATACTGTGAAAGAATATACTGTTGCTGATTAATTTCTCTTTGATGATTACTGTTGTGTTCAATAAACTAATGGAAAACACAATTGAAATATTCACTGTACTAATATAGATTAAATTGAACTTGCAACACCGACATTGGACTGTTGATGACTGGAAACATGTTGCCTGGTCGGACGAGTCTCGTTTCAAACTCTATCGAGCGGATGGACATGCACGGCTGTGGAGACAACCTCATGAATCAGTGGAACCTGCATGACAGCAGGGGACTGTTGAAGCTGGTGGAGGCTCTGTAATGGTGTGGGGCGTGTGCAGTTGGAGAGATATGGGACCCATGATACGTCTAGATACGACTCTGCCGGGTGAAATGTCCATTGTGCATTCCGACGGACTTGGGCAATTCCAGCAGAACAATGGGACACCACACACGTCCAAAATTACTACCGAATGGCTCCAGGAACACTCTTCTGAGTTCAAACTTTTCCACTGGCCACCAAACTCACGAGACATGAAAATTATTGAGTTTATCCTGGATACCTTGCAACGTGCTGTTCAAAAAAGATCTCCAGCCGTCGTACTCTTACGGATTTATGGACAGCCCTGTAGGATTCATGGTGTCAATTCCCTCCAGCATTACTTCAGACATTAGTCGAGTCCATGCCACGTCGTGCTGCGGCACTTCGTATCTTCCTTACAAACTAATCAGCATCCTAATCGTTAGCTGAGCGACTTTCCCCGGTGACTGTCAGCTGTCGAATGCCATGTCGATTTTCCACTTTGATAGGCAAATTTCGGTCGCTGCATACAAGTTACTACCACCAAGTTGTTTGTTAAATGCAACTGCTTTTTCCTTTATAATCGGGCCACTGACTGGAATTCCTTAAGTACGTTGTTGTATGAACCATCTATAAACAACTACGTCCAGTTCTTCATTCTCATTATTTCGCATAAACTGCCGTTTTACCGACTCACTATCCATTTGTGTTGAGTACTGTCGAATAACATCTTCTTTCTTTTTGATGACATAAATAGTCACTCGTCCAACGCTGAACTCAGCAGCAATGGCTTTCTGCGAAAAACCTCGATTGAACTTACCTAAAATTTCGAGTTTCTGCTTGAGGTCTAGCGTAACGTGTTTCCTTTTAGAAGACATGATTCAGAACTGTAAAGAAATCTACAATTTCAAGTACAGCATATAAAGCATTGTTTAAGTAAGCATTGTTGCGCACGATAATTCATTGTGCTCGTGTTTTTGGGTGTGCCGGATTACTGAGAGGCCTGACTACTGAGGACGGATTAGCGAGAGTCTAGTGTATCACATTCTCAACACTCTCCGATTATTCCTACAATTCCCGGTAGACATCTATGCAACAGCAGAATCCGAACGGATGCTTTACATAAGATTGAATCAAAAGAAACTACGCACAGAAAAATACGTACGAGGCGAAACGCAGTCATATATGACTGAAACATTTACGACATTAGAACAATGGTGGTCTTACCCTCATCATCCATAGGAAATGCGATATACATCCACGAATACACTCAAGAGACCATGACCTAGATGATAAAATATGGACGACCTAACTCCTCCATAGCATTCACATGCAACTCGTCGTGGCCAGAAATCAAATAACACCTAAGGTGCAGACAAGCCCCCATCCACTGAGACGACCTAATAGTCCGAGTTTTCCGACAAAAACAGATTTATTGAAGCCATCCCATAATCTTGGGAACCGTTAGGTGCTGGATGAACAATAATGTCAGTTTAATTAACCAGTCTATTAAAATTAATGTCTCACTAGTTGCAAGTTTATCTTGTTCCAATCAGGTAAGGAAAACAGAAATACCTCAATACAAAGAAAATGAATTTAATCCTTTGCAGCCGGCCGTTGTGGCCGAGCGGTTCTAGGCGCTTCAGTCTGGAACCGCGCGACCGCGTAGGTCGCAGGTTCGAATCCTGCCTCGGGCACGAATGTGTGATGTAGTTAGGTTAGTTAGGTTTAAGTAGTTCTAAGTCTAGGGGACTGATGACCTCAGATGTTAAGGCCCATAGTGCTCAGAGCTATTTGAACCATTTAATCCTGTGCAAATTTAGTAATGATTGGTACCGGAATAATGGACTGATAAGCTGTTAAGGAATCTTAAGACAATTTCAAAAAGAGATTCTTGCTGGGCATTAAAGGAAACAGTTCAACTCGATGTTTATTTCACTGTAAATGAGAAATTTTACGCAACCGTATACGTGAAACTGCAAATAACTACACAGTAGGAAACGTCAGTCATGAAATAATGCTTGTCTTAAGTGCCCAATTCAGTCAGGAGTCTGACCTGTAAATAAGCATACAGGACATGGGCTTATGTACTTTCCAAATGTAGAGAAAGTCAACATTGACAACACATTGTTCCTCGCAAAGCTGAAACATGTTCACATTTTCGGTAAACAAAATGAAGATGTTTCTGTAAACGTCTATAGTTTCCAACATTCGGAATATGAATTGACTGAGACAGAAGACAAGACAGAGAACGAAAAATTCTGAATTATCCCACTGCATATTACCATCCAGAGAAACATGTAAATATATGAATGCTGCAGGTTGACAATAAATAAAAAAATACTTGTCGAAATCAGCACAGAGTGATAATATTGCGTGTCAGTATTCATTTATTGTGTGTGAACGCTACCTGTGTTATTTTCATTCCAATAAAAATTACGTACATACACTCCTGGAAATTGAAATAAGAACACCGTGAATTCATTGTCCCAGGAAGGGGAAACTTTATTGACACATTCCTGGGGTCAGATACATCACATGATCACACTGACAGAACCACAGGCACATAGACACAGGCAACAGAGCATGCACAATGTCGGCACTAGTACAGTGTATATCCACCTTTCGCAGCAATGCAGGCTGCTATTCTCCCATGGAGACGATCGTAGAGATGCTGGATGTAGTCATGTGGAACGGCTTGCCATGCCATTTCCACCTGGCGCCTCAGTTGGACCAGCGTTCGTGCTGGACGTGCAGACCGCGTGAGACGACGCTTCATCCAGTCCCAAACATGCTCAATGGGGGACAGATCCGGAGATCTTGCTGGCCAGGGTAGTTGACTTACACCTTCTAGAGCACGTTGGGTGGCACGGGATACATGCGGACGTGCATTGTCCTGTTGGAACAGCAAGTTCCCTTGCCGGTCTAGGAATGGTAGAACGATGGGTTCGATGACGGTTTGGATGTACCGTGCACTATTCAGTGTCCCCTCGACGATCACCAGTGGTGTACGGCCAGTGTAGGAGATCGCTCCCCACACCATGATGCCGGGTGTTGGCCCTGTGTGCCTCGGTCGTATGCAGTCCTGATTGTGGCGCTCACCTGCACGGCGCCAAACACGCATACGACCATCATTGGCACCAAGGCAGAAGCGACTCTCATCGCTGAAGACGACACGTCTCCATTCGTCCCTCCATTCACGCCTGTCGCGACACCACTGGAGGCGGGCTGCACGATGTTGGGGCGTGAGCGGAAGACGGCCTAACGGTGTGCGGGACCGTAGCCTAGCTTCATGGAGACGGTTGCGAATGGTCCTCGCCGATACCCCAGGAGCAACAGTGTCCCTAATTTGCTGGGAAGTGGCGGTGCGGTCCCCTACGGCACTGCGTAGGATCCTACGGTCTTGGCGTGCATCCGTGCGTCGCTGCGGTCCGGTCCCAGGTCGACGGGCACGTGCACCTTCCGCCGACCACTGGCGACAACATCGATGTACTGTGGAGACCTCACGCCCCACGTGTTGAGCAATTCGGCGGTACGTCCACCCGGCCTCCCGCATGCCCACTATACGCCCTCGCTCAAAGTCCGTCAACTGCACATACGGTTCGCGTCCACGCTGTCGCGGCATGCTACCAGTGTTAAAGACTGCGATGGAGCTCCGTATGCCACGGCAAACTGGCTGACACTGACGGCGGCGGTGCACAAATGCTGCGCAGCTAGCGCCATTCGACGGCCAACACCGCGGTTCCTGGTGTGTCCGCTGTGCCGTGCGTGTGATCATTGCTTGTACAGCCCTCTCGCAGTGTCCGGAGCAAGTATGGTGGGTCTGACACACCGGTGTCAATGTGTTCTTTTTTCCATTTCCAGGAGTGTATTTCTTTTACTGTGCACAGTTTAAACCGGTGAGCCTTTGCCTTCCCTTGTGGCGAAATCGGCTTTGTAAAATTTACAAAATTCAACAACAAATTTATTTCACGTTTTATAATTTATGCTGATACAGAATGTGTGTTGAAACGATTTAGTAGCTGCAGTCATAGCACTGAGTCTGGCTCATATTCCGATTAGGTATATTTGCAGAAACTATTTAATATTGCTTATTGCACACACGACGGATATGGTCAGGAAAAGTCCGAGTTAAAATTTTACAGAGGTAGCGACTGCTTGGAATGTGGCACCGAATCACTTTAAACAAATGCTGATAATGTCAATGAAATTTTATTCCAAAAGGAAATGATGGAAATAATCCCGGACGAAGCGTAAGAGTCGGTATTTTACTCGGCAGAGATCTACCATATTTTCAGCGAAGCATTTGAGCAAGATGATGTAAAACAGAGAGATCACAACCATTTCATTGGTGCACACCGACATGCAGCACGTCCTAGTATTAGTGTGAATTACAGGCCTCAATACACAGTGACAGTCATTTTCCACAATCTGAGCAATTGCAACAGGCACTTTCTGACTACAAAGACAACATATGATGATGAAGAAGCTACATTAAATGTAAGTTGTGTTTCTCTTCCATCTTCTGATATGGGAAAATACACTATCATATTAATTAGGTCCTCCTGTCAAAAACGAAGTTTTGCAGCACAGACCGCTGCGAGACTTTCAGGAAAAATCTGTGAGGTTCTGGAAGGTACCGACAGGGATGTGGAGCCATGCCGACTCCTGCGCTATGGACAGCTGCGCTAGGTTTCTGGCTTGAGGATCCATGGTGCGAACAGCCCCACGATGGTGGCTCCACAGATTCTCGATTGGCTTTAAATCCATGGAGTTTGGTGGCCAGATGAGTTCGCTGGACTCATCTTGGTGGACTTTGAACCAGGCATGTACATTACAAGGTGTGTGAGACGTTGTATCGTCCTGATGGTAGATACCAACATGACGAGGGAGAACAAACTGGATCCCCTGGGACAGATGCAAACTCGTTTTGATCCATTGTGCCTCGCAGAACGACGAAATCACCCAGGAAATGCCGTTCCACCCGGACCCTTCCGACGGCTGTTGCTGGGTGTTTGCTTTTAGACTTCTCACTTCTTAAACGCCGACGGGCTTCTCTCTGATGGAGCATAAAACGTGGTTCATCTTAAAAGGCCACCTGTCGCCACTCAGTGGACGTCCAGTTACGGTATTGGCACGCGAATTCATCGTTCGTCGACGATGAACAGCAGTCGCCATGGGTGCATGAGCCAGGCGTCTATTGCAGAGGTCCATACACAGCTACGTCTGGTGAGCATTTGTTTAGGAGACACTGTTGGTAGCTCCTTAGTTCATCTAGGTAATCAGCTGCTCAACAGCTGCATGTTTATTCGCCCTGTGAACCTCCACAGGCATCGTTCACCAGTCTTATCTATTGCCCGTGGTGCAACCACAGTTGTCGCGGCGCCGGATTTGGATAGGACCATTTTATATACGGATTACTTTAACCATGTGGCAGGCGAACAGTTTACAAATTAGCCCTTTCGAAATGTTTCCACCCTTTTCTCGATAGCCAATGATCGTGCCCGTTTGGGCGTCGCATAAATCGCTCCGTTCCCTCATTACGATAACAACTGCACCGTTCTCCGCGTCTCCCCGATACGTGTTATATACCCTTCATTGCTTGTGCTGCCACTTTCTGTCCGTGGATGGTTATTGCACGTTGACGCCAAACGTAGGTCGTGATCATATTAATGTGACGGGATCGCATATATTGTAATGAGGAGAGAGATGTGGAAATAATTTAGTGACTGGACACATGTGAGATGAAATTTAATTATGGGAGCAGAGGCGAAAAGAGTGGTACGTATTAAAAATGAAATCTACATGAGTAGAGGGTATAGTACATACAAGGGTGGTACTGAAAGCAGTGTGTGTGTGTGTGTGTGTGTGTGTGTGTGTGTGTGTGTGTGTGTGTGTGTCTGTGTCTGTGTGTAAAATATATTTGCCTTTAAGGGAAACAATGCAACTTCGCGCCATCTTTACGCTACATAATAATATTCCGCTCATTATATACGGATGTACATATGTGTATACAAATGTCTATGACTTACTCTAAAATAATGACTATCATTCAACTGTGTGCTATTTTTGTGCCTCATTTTAGTACTACGCTGTGATTGGCTGGAGAGGAGAATGGTGTGAGGAAGAAAGCACAGCTGGGCATGTTGGACTTTTTTAAATTTATTTTATTTATTGATACCAAAAAAGCCTGTGTACTTTCACAGCTACATTCTGTAAGGATGGACAGGGGGAATGAGTTGGGGAATAAACAACAGTTGAGGTAGATCTACCGTCTTGAATTTTTCAGTTTCCCACTAGCACAATATAGCTAGCTCCACCAACTTGTGTTTGATAGATTTATCACCATTCCCCAACTTACAGTTCTAAATTTGCCACCAGTTTTAGAATTTCCAACCAATTTTTAAATTCGTACCATCAGCCATTTTGGGAATTTTAATATCCCCCTATCGCCAGGGCACAAGCGACTGCAATTCCACGATGGTGTCACCGTCTACTGTTGGAAATTTGAACTAAGGCCTATAACAACTATAAATATTCCACTAACGCAAATTCATATCTTTCAGACTACAACATCATTCAACCTCCTTTAATTCCTATTTCCAGTAGATATTCAATGTTTCATATTTGGCTATTATGATTATACTAGCTGGAGTACCCGACTTCGCTCAGGGAATTCCCGCACCGGGAATTTTCTTTTAATATTAATGTTGATATCGTCGACAATATTATTTTCAGCTGCCTAAATTACCCTTTCAAATAGCCAGTCCGGACTGGTATAATTGTGAACGATGTTCGGAAAAATTTGGTGGATGAGTTCGGTTTCAACAGCGGCTATGTTGCAGAAATCACTGTTGCGTTTAATGAGGCCGGTCGGCCGGTCAATAGGACATGTGCCTTCACCTATTTGTAGAAGTTATTGAGTAAAGTGAACTAAAAGCTACTAACGAGTGTGTTGAAAGTATTGTAAGGAAAGTACAATCTGAAATCACATACAGGCATCGAAAGAAATTAGAAGCCATGCAACTAAAGCTGCATCAGCAACAGAACAACCAACCATCCAACAAAACACAGTTTTATCACAGAGTCATTAACTTAACTAACCTAATCTTCAGTGAAAAGAACATCGTCTACTCAGGAAAGGGCTGAAACACGATGTAAAACACAGATTAAGATTTTAAAGACCTATTCTAAAGTTGTTCTTTGTATATGTCAATTGTTTAATAATTAGATCTCTGGCCCCATGAATAAATTCATCTTTGATTACAGTATGTACAAAAACATCGGTGACGTTTTTACAGATATGTGTGTGCGAATGTGCCTCTTGAGTGTAGTGGTAAGTACGAACAGGATGGAGAAAAGTATGCATGATGATGCTAAAAAGTTAAAAACGCTTTTCTTGCGCTATGTGGTAGTCTCACACTCTTCATTTTTTTCACTATTTCGCTCATATTTTCCGCCATCGACTGACGAAATTCATAACTTAATAACCTAACATCAAACGTTTTCAAGACAAAAATATGCATTTCACTTCATTCAAGAGAAAAAATAAAGCATTTATTACAACAAATTCCACTGATGAGGGACCCACAGGGTCCGAAATGCATCGTGAATTTAATAAAACAGGAAATGTTGTGACTGATGCTCTTTATTAATTCATAATTCCAGTGTATAGAATACAGTCATGTTTGAAGCTGCAAAATATGCAAAAAATTAAATTAAAATGTGCTGTTGTTTCGCCTTTCGATAATTCCGCTCTCATTTTTTTTAGTAGCAGTATTTGTGTGTGTGTGGCCGGAGATGTGATTTTTTTTAAAGCATGCATTGAAACCATCTGCGGGTATTGGCTTGGGGATAACCGAAAGTGTTTGTCGAAAATCTCCTGAGAGTATGAGCAGAACTCGTCCCACCATTACAGAGTTGTCTCGCAATTCTTACAACGTTCTGTCCACGGCATTGAGTGATTTTTTATGTGCTACTGTGTGCTCGTCCCAGAAGATAATTTTAGCTTGCTGTAGAAGTTCACCCCGTCCAGATGCTCTTCAGATTTTACATAGCAAAAACTGTTCTTCGGCTATGTTCAGTGGTAGTTTTAGGGCGCAAGGGGTAGTTCATCCTCCTTCGATAAGTGTGTCTCCAATGCCGAATGATGATCTGTTATTGTTGATCGGAGTGACACCGGAAGAATCCATTTGAAAGCAGGTGTTTTACCCATTTTGAAGAAAGTGTTTTGATTCTGTAGTTTCCCCAATCACGTACTAAAAAAATTCCTGCGGAGGTGCTTGCATTAGTGGTAATCGAAATTTACCATTCATATAAGACAATCCTGGTGTTTCTGTAATGAATTTTTTCACATTGCAAAATCGGCAGATGTTATCCATTTTTCCGAATACGAAGTGTTTGTTATATTCTTTCGTCGGGTCGTAGTTTTTTGTACTGTTTACTTGTCCGCTCTTCTCTTAGGGTGATATTCTTAGGCCTGGCTTGAGTTCGCAGTCTTTTATTGTAAGATTGTCGTAATTCTTGTTTCTTCCTTCCGTTTATTTCGTTGTTCTTCGGTTTCTCTGCTTCTCAAAGTGCTCATTCTCGTTCGTTAGGAACTTAAACGTGCGTCACGCTCTTGGTCTGTTCCGTTATTCACTGTTTTTCGTTTTCAGCGTTTCAGAACTGTTCTTCTATTTTAAGTATGGACATTGTCTAAAATATAAGTCAATACAAATTTTTATTGACATATACACTAAGTACACTTCCCAAACTTTTCATATTTTTCATTTTCCATTTATAGTCAGTCACTGTATCACTCTGACTAATCACACTTCACTCCTTGTTTTTATACACTCACTGAACTACTGTTTTGGTTCCTCCCCTTGTCAGTGATAAGAACCTGATGAGCAAACCCACGACGGATCTCGCTTTATATTCACCTATCAATTGGTATCCCTACCAGTGACGATTTCCAGAACATATCTAGGAGGCTTCGAATGGTTCACAATGTTTCAGAACATTCCACAACATTCGAGAGCGTTCTGGAATGTTCCACAATTATCTGACGTGTTAGCGGATGTTCCAGATCATTCCGAAATCTTCCCAAATGCACCAGACTATTCCCTAACATACGAGTATATCCCGGAACATTCTGGAATGTTGTGGAATGTTATCCAATACTCTCGAATCTTCTAGAATGTTTGAGAATACTGTCAAATGTTCTGGAATGTTCTAGAAATTTCTAGAGGGCGAAACTTCCCAGGCCTTATAGCTTCGAAACATGGACTCCAGGTAAAAACGAGAACCTTCTTCATGGAGGGGAGATAGAGACCTACCATACCATATATCTCCCTTGATCGTACCGGTGCTCGAACCTGAGTTTTAGCGGTACGACGTTGTATACTTTCCTCGATAATACACTGTATGATCAAAAGTATCCGGACACCTGGCTGAAAATGGTTTACAAGTTCGTGGCATCCTCCATCGGTAATACTGGAATTCAATATGGTGTTGGCCGACACTTAGCCTTGATGACAGCTTCCACTCTCGCAGCCATTCGTTCAATCAGGTAGTGGAAGGGTTCTTGGGGAATGGCAGCCCATTCTTCACGGAATGCTGCAATGAGAAGAGGTATCGATGGCTGTCGGTGAAGCCTGGCACAAAGTCGGCGTTCCATAACATCCCAAAGGTGTTCTATAGGATTGAGCTCCGGACTCTGTGCAGGCCAGTCCATTACAGGGATGTTATTATCGTGTAACCACTCCGCCACAGGCCGTGCATTATGAGCAGGTGGTCGAACGTGTTGAAAGATGCAGTCACCATCCCTAAATTGCTCTTCAACAGTGGGAAGCAAAAAGGGGCTTAAAACGTCAATGTAGGCCTGTGCTGTGCAAAACAACAATGGGTGCAAGCCCCCTCCATGAAAAACACGACCACACAGTAACACCACCGCCACCGAAAGTTACTGTTGGTACTACACACGCTAGCAGATGACGTTCACTGGACATTCACCATACTTACACCCTGTCATCGGATCGCCACATTGTGTACCGTGATTCGTCATTCCACACAACGTATTTCACCTGGTCACTCTTCCAATGTTTACACTTCTTACACCAAGGGAGGCGTTGTTTGGCATTTACCGGCGTGATGGGTGGCTTATGAGCAGCCCTTCGACCATGAAGTTTTCTCCCCTCTCACCTGACCGTCATAGTACTTGCAGTGGATCCTGATGCAGTCTGGAATTCCTGTGTGATGGTGTGGATAGATGTCTGCCGATTACACATTACGATCCTGTTGAACTGTCGGCGGTCTCTGTCAGTCAACAGACGAGGTCGGCCTATGCGCTTTTGTGCTGTACGTGTCTCTTCGCGTTTCCACTTCACTATCACATCGGAAACAGGGGGCCTAGGGATGTTTTGGAATGTGGAAATCTCGCGTACAGAGGTATGACACAAGTGACACCCAATCACCTGACTATATTCGGAGTCCGTGAGTTCCGCAGAGCGCCCCATTCTGCTCTCTCACGATGTCTAATGACTGCTGAGGTCGCTGATATGGAGTACCTGGCTGTAGGTGGCAGCACAATGCATTTAATATGAAAAACGTATGTTTTGGAGGGTGTCCGAATACTTTTGATCACATAGTGTATATATTTATTAAAGCGTCTATAGTCCCACTGTACAATGATCAACTGAAATTTGCTCACTGCTAATCTCTTGATAGTGACAGAATCTTTTGAATGTTATTGATGTCCAATGATGTTCAGTCTTTAATGCTATCCTGATATTTTCCGATGCATGATTTCACATGATTTAACACAAGCGCGTGTTCCGCGTTTAAGTTTCTCATAGCAGAGACAGATTGCGTTCTTTACTGTGTTACTAGTGTCATTACTGATTCTGTTACAAGGCATAGTTTCTTCCAATCTGGGCAAGTAGGTTTATTACCTAGTAGAAAAACAATTCCTGAAATGGCCATACACTTTATAAGTTAAAAGTGCTGGCTGGTCATCTGGCATCACAGAGACATCAAACGACTGTATGCTGTCATCAGCAGATTTTACAATTTCATAAACTGGTTTATTAGAGATATCAGTTTCTTCATAGACATGTGAGCCGGCTGTTTCGCAGTAAACCGACAATAACTGCCATTCGAAAGAAGTAAATGCTGATCACAGAAATATAACAAGCTTCATCGAGACATCAGCTGACTGTGCCGACAAATGAACTAGCGTTATACGTATGTCAGTTGACTTTACAGAAAATTGACATTTTTTGAAAATTCTTTTGATCCTACAGCAGTACAATCTAGTTTTATAGGGAAACGTGCCTTTGAAGACACATCAACTGGTTTCACACAGACATAAATTGATTCCAGACAGAATTATTGTATTTATTGATACGTAAAGTGAACGCAAAAAAGTAAAGTCTTATAGCGCTTTTGGTTGGGAGACACCGAATGGCAGGTTCAGCTGCCTTATGGCAAAGGTTTTCTGTGCTTCATACACAATAGTGCTCTTCCTCTGTGAAGTGTGAGAGTTGTGCGTGTATCTTTTAAAAGTAAGTGTCTGTCATGTATATGTGTAATGTGGCGTTATGATTGTGTGGGTTGATTATGAGAAAGAGAGAAGTGGGAGAAACCCAGTGCCAGCACATATCTTACTGCTCCTGAATAGCACTGGTCATCGGGCGCAATTCGAAGCGAAACTCTTTACTGGGGACAATTCTTCTCCAGTCAATGGGATTCCCAGCCGCAGACACCACCACGAGTGATCGTCTTAATCCCTTTCGTTGTCATCAGCGAAACTCTTAAGTACAACGGTATGTCAATTATATTCTACGCCTCATTTTGTTGCTCTTCAAGTTGAGCTATTCTGGGCTTACATTTCTGTCTTTCAGGAAGATAATGCACATTGCGCGGGTTTCTACTGCTGGTCACCGTGCTTGCCGAATACTAGCTTGGCTATAAATGTAGACGGATCTCCCGACAGTTGAGAACATTTGGAGCATTCTGAGGAGCGTCGTACAATCACCTCGAAGTTGTGACGATCTAATGCGCCAATTGGACAGTATTTTGCATGATACCCCTCAGGAGGACTTCAGACAACTCTATTAATCATTATCAAGTCGAATAACTGCTTGCATAAATGTCGGAGACGTTCCAATGCGTTACTGACTTGCTGAATTGGTGACGCTCTTTCTCTTGAATAAATCAACCAAGTTTTCTGAAACTGTAATCATTTAAGGTCGTGGGATTGAATCGCGGTTGTACAACGGATTCTTCTGTCTTTATCTCTCAAAGATGTGAGGAGTCACCAGAATCAATACGTGGTTCGGGTTCCATATCAAATTGTAACATTCCCTTTCCCCGGCTGGATAACTGGGGTCGGTTACGGACACCAAGTTGTGTAGTAGTATGCAATAGAAATCTAGCACAAGACCATTGACCCACACGAATATATATATATATATATATATATATATATAGTAATTTCGTGTGGGTCAATGGTCTTGTGGTAGATTTCTATTGGATACTACAATATATATATATATATATATATATATATATATATATATATATATATAAAAAAAAAACTAAATCACGATCACTCGTGGTGGTGTCTGCGGCTGGGAATCCCATTGACTGGAGAAGAATTGTCCCCAGTATATATATATATATATATATATATATATATATATATATATATATATATATATATATATATATTGTAGTATCCAATAGAAATCTACCACAAGACCATTGACCCACACGAAATTACTATATATATATATATATATATATATAAAACTAAATTTATACGGAAACCTCTGAGTGCAAATCCAACTCGTACGTGTTCGGCTTTAAATAGAGACATCACTTGGCTTCATTGTTATATCAAATGGCTGTAGAGTGAACGCACAAATATGTGAAGTGCCTGCACAGACATATCAAAATCCTTCTCTTCCCGTTGCAGTTCTCTTATATCTTCGTACTCTAACAGGTTAATATCCTTCATTCCGATAGTTTCTGTGGCATTGTTTTCAGCTGAGTCCGCAGCGGCTGTATATCAAATCCTGTTTGAATTTTCTCACCATGACCCCCGCGATGGATTAGGTGGCCTCAATTCCACGTACTCGCTACATTGGTCAGTCCATTGACCTTGACCGTTGTATGCCCTGCTATTGCTTTGCTGTTGGTGTCTAGAATCCTGTTGATCCTGGTTCGAGCTCTGTTGCTCTCTCCAGTTTCCGTTTCGTCGATAGTTGTTGTTATGATTATAATTTCCTCGTCTTCTTCTATCTTCCCATGCTGGCTGGCTATTTCCATTGAAGTTTGAATTTTGGTTTCGATTCGATGGGTGTTTTCCCCCATTTCGTCAATCGTCATTCCACCCTGCGAATCATTATTTACACTTCTTTCCCGCAAGCTGTGAATTTCATTTGCACAGCGCACTCTTGAAAACTTCGGTTGAATCGCTGCATCTGTGGATGAGCAGTTACTGGTAACTTAAAGGTAACTTAATGTGGCAGTGCCTTATAATTTCCTTGGAACTGTACGGTTGAACCAAGAATTGGTTCTTCTTGATCAGGGATTCGAAGAATTTGACAGGACTGCGGAATCCTGACGCTAATGAGTCCTTTACTAACATGATCTCCTGATTTAGCCTTTTCTGTGTGTCCTGCGAGCATTATGTGCTACTGAATGAATTCTTGGTAGGAGCGAAAACTCTCCCCAACTCCGCGCATATGTTCTGCAATCGACCCTTCTAAGAAATCACACGTAGACTGGATCTTGTACTTCAGTGACCAAGATTCTGGTAGCACATCATCGCATTGCGCCATCCAGGTCATTGGGTGTAATGCGTTGTTTGCCTCCTTGTGGACTTGAAAATCCAGGATGGTCAAGAAAAGTTTGTGGTCGAAAGGTTCGACGTATCCGTCGTACGAATTTTCCCTCTCGTCTGCAGCGCGTGATTCCATGTATCCATTCTCAAATGATCCTCGTGCACTGTTACAGTATCCCCTAATGTTGTCAGATTCACGTAATAACGTTTCTTACCTCCGTAGACGTGTAAAATTGTTTTCTGGCTCGGTTTCTGACATGCTGCGTGTTACTGACGGAGCTTGCTCTAATATGCGTTTTGCCAGGGCACGACCATATTCCTGCTGCATTCGCCCATGTGCAGGGGGTGTGTCCTCATATATCAGTTCCGAGAGTCGCAAAACATTTACTTCGCTTCTGTGATATTCTCGTTGGCGCTCCATCAAAAACCAATAAGTGTGCCTTCGGCAAACAAGTAGTCAGAGACGTTTGAAGGCAGACTGTCGGTACAGTAAGTACTTCACCACAGGCTCCCCAGTCTAAACTACTCGCAAGTGAAGTCAGTCTTACGACAGGTCCCAAATACCAACGACACATGCCAGAGCTTTGACCATAAGTCTTCTTACCAGACCAAAGTCCAATGAGTGCCTCGCACCTCTCCAGGAAAAAAAAAAGTTTTCGCAGAGGGGAAAGATGATTTTCTCTGAAGTCGTGTCGCTTCCCACGCCAACAAGCAAACAGATACAATTTTAAAGATCTTTATCTAAATCATCTGTGCGTTGGAGCTTGTTAGCCATACATTTCTAAGACGCCGAAGTTCTTTTACAACCGAGGCGGCCGACGGCAGTGGTTCACAGGCCTATTTGCAGTATCAGCGAACACAAAAACTTGCAAATTTTTGTTTCACATGGCTCTGTACACAATGCCTGGTTTACGACTCTACTGTGTAGACACGTTCCTTCAGTCCGTCGCCCCCAGCCCAGACTTCTGCTGGTGCCACTGCAGGTAGCTCGGCATTGTTCTGCTGCAGACCTGTCTTGAGGAGTGGCTGCCCTGTCTGCCCTGTACAGCTGTGGACCTGCCCAACAAGATTTACTGAGGGATGGGCTCGTCACCAATTGCTTTCAACTCCCAACATGCCGTTTCTATGAGCTAAGAACCATGAAAATACCTCATGCTCTTAGCACCCGACCATGCTCCATCAATGTCTGCTCAGGATGTTAACTTTCTAGAGTCTCGCTCAAGGTGTGTCAGGTTGAAGTAAAATCTTTAATAATTTTCTGTATGTCGAAAATTGGTGAGAGAGTAATTTGTCCTCTCTCAGTGTCTATGGTGACATCGACTGGCTTGATGAAGGTGTCAAAAGACTTGATAAACTGATTTTATAGTGTCAACAACTAGATTTACAAGGATACAAATGGAATTCATAAACAAGTCAACTGACACAAAAATATGAACTGTGATTACATTGAGAAATAAAACAGCAAACATAATTGAAAAAATTATGTATATGTTCACAATGTTGCCACATGTTTCGCTGAGAAAGTATACTGCAATAAATGACTCATTCCACAACATAGCAAGAGTTCACAGTTCTGATCAGAGGAGTATGGAGCTAACTAGTCAACAAAAACTGGGTTAATGGGGAGTTAGTTGGCTATACCGTGTATTTTGGTAGCCACAGTACCAAACACAACAAATGACGTTATTGTAAATGGCTTTATCGAAATATCATCTACCTTTGCAGAGGTATCAAGTGGCATTACATAAACTTCAAGTGCTTTTATTGGCTTTGTATACACCTTCATTTGCAGCGATATCAGCTAGCTTTATAGTAACATCAAATGCGTTTATGGAAACACCGTCAGAGAGATAGCAAACAAATTTAAAACAAAAAGAAGTGTGTTTGTATAAATGCCACCTGCCTTAATGAAGACATCAACTGGCTTCACAGAGACGACAACTGATTTTACAGACACTACAAGTGGCTTCTTAGAAACGTCCACTGATTGGATAGAGGCGCAGCTGGCTGTGTACAGGCGCAATATGCGTTTCTAGAAACTTTAACTGCCTTCACAGAGGCTTTATAAGGCCATCAAGTGACGATATTATATTAACAGAGATAATACGTGTTTTACAATACTGTCAGTTAGCTTTATAAAGACGCAGCAAGTCATTATAGTAAGAGAAACTGACTGCATAAGGACAGGAAATACTTCCATATGGAAACCAACTGGCTTTATAAATATATCAAACGACTTTATAGAATACCATAAGTCTTCACTGTGACATCATCTGACTTCATGCAGAAACTAAATAGCTTTAGGGAAATATCGATAGCCCGCATCTCGTGGTCGTGCGGTAGCGTTCTCGCTTCCCACGCCCGGGTTCCCGGGTTCGATTCCCGGCGGGGTCAGGGATTTTCTCTGCCTCGTGATGGCTGGGTGTTGTGTGCTGTCCTTAGGTTAGTTAGGTTTAAGTAGTTCTAAGTTCTCGGGGACTGATGACCATAGATGTTAAGTCCCATAGTGCTCAGAGCCATTTGAACCATGGAAATATCGATAGGTTTCGAAGGGGTATTAACTGGGTTTACTGAGAAAACAACTGGTTTGACAGAGATACCAAAAGGCTGTATAGCAAAACGAACTATCCTTTATGCAGTCGACAAATAGTTTTACAGTGACAACTGGTGCATTCATAAATGTCTGCTGTCTGTACAGAAGCTCAAATGACTTTGTAAAGAAATCAGATTACTTTGTGGATAAATTAAAAGTCTTCTCAGGGCCAAGAACTCCCCATTATAACAACATGTACCGCACAGGATTAACTAGTTGTATAAAGACGGCAAAGGGTTTTATTGGTTCATCACAGACGCAGCCTGGCTTTACAGAGATATCATCTGCTTTTATAGTGACATAAAGTGGTTTTCATGTTCATCAGCGTCCTTCATAGTAATCTCAATAGGCTCTATACCTACAACAAATTGATAAAAGATACGTTATTAACCTTTATAAAAACAGCAAGTAGCGCCTTGGAGACGTTATCTGACTTTATATTGAATAGTAGATGTAATTAGTTTTATATTAGTGAGGGTCACCACAAAACACTAAATCAACTAAGTTGTCGACGTTTCGACCGACTTTTTGCGTTCCTGCAGAGGAAGGACTGCAGCAACTCGTCGAAATGTCGGCAGTTTAGTTACTTAAGTGTTTTATAATAACGTGGCCAAAGACCTAGAATTATTTTATATTTATATTATTTGGTTTTCTAAAACGTCTGCTGGATTCACATAGATTACAAATTGCCTTATATATAAATCAACTGGCTTGACAGCGACGTAAATCAACTGGTTTACAGTTTTCATTCGCTTTATGGAGACATAAACAAAACTCATAGACAGAACAAGTGGCTTTATAAAAAGACCAAAGACCTGCACGTAGTGTCGACTGTTATTACACTCCTGGAAATTGAAATAAGAACACCGTGAATTCATTGTCCCAGGAAGGGGAAACTTTATTGACACATTCCTGGGGTCAGATACATCACAAGATCACACTGACAGAACCACAGGCACATAGACACACGGAACAGAGCATGCACAATGTCGGCACTAGTACAGTGTATATCCACCTTTCGCAGCAATGCAGGCTGCTATTCTCCCATGGAGATGATCGTAGAGATGCTGGATGTAGTCATGTGGAACGGCTTGCCATGCCATTTCCACCTGGCGCCTCAGTTGGACCAGCGTTCGTGCTGGACGTGCAGACCGCGTGAGACGACGCTTCATCCAGTCCCAAACATGCTCAATGGGGGACAGATCCGGAGATCTTGCTGGCCAGGGTAGTTGACTTACACCTTCTAGAGCACGTTGGGTGGCACGGGATACATGCGGACGTGCATTGTCCTGTTGGAACAGCAAGTTCCCTTGCCGGTCTAGGAATGGTAGAACGATGGGTTCGATGACGGTTTGGATGTACCGTGCACTATTCAGTGTCCCCTCGACGATCACCAGTGGTGTACGGCCAGTGTAGGAGATCGCTCCCCACACCATGATGCCGCGTGTTGGCCCTGTGTGCCTCGGTCGTATGCAGTCCTGATTGTGGCGCTCACCTGCACGGCGCCAAAAACGCATACGACCATCATTGGCACCAAGGCAGAAGCGACTCTCATCACTGAAGACGACACGTCTCCATTCGTCCCTCCATTCACGCCTGTCGCGACACCACTGGAGGTGGGCTGCACGATGTTGGGGCGTGAGCGGAAGACGGCCTAACGGTGTGCGGGACCGTAGCCTAGCTTCATGGAGACGGTTGCGAATGGTCCTCGCCGATACCCCAGGAGCAACAGTGTCCCTAATTTGCTGGGAAGTGGCGGTGCGGTCCCCTACGGCACTGCGTAGGATCCTACGGTCTTGGCGTGCATCCGTGCGTCGCTGCGGTCCGGTCCCAGGTCGACGGGCACGTGCACCTTCCGCCGACCACTGGCGACAACATCGATGTACTGTGGAGACCTCACGCCCCACGTGTTGAGCAATTCGGCGGTACGTCCACCCGGCCTCCCGCACGCCCACTATACGCCCTCGCTCAAAGTCCGTCAACTGCACATACGGTTCACGTCCACGCTGTCGCGGCATGCTACCAGTGTTAAAGACTGCGATGGAGCTCCGTATGCCACGGCAAACTGGCTGACACTGACGGCGGCGGTGCACAAATGCTGCGCAGCTAGCGCCATTCGACGGCCAACACCGCGGTTCCTGGTGTGTCCGCTGTGCCGTGCGTGTGATCATTGCTTGTACAGCCCTCTCGGAGTGTCCGGAGCAAGTATGGTGGGTCTGACACACCGGTGTCAATGTGTTCTTTTTTCCATTTCCAGGAGTGTATATAGACCTAATGTATATTTTTGTGTTTACAGAGACCTCGCTTGGCTTTAAAGAGTTGTCATCTGTGTCTGGAGTCATCCTGCGTGGCTTTATAAACACATGCAGCATAAACTGGTATCAAAGAGATACTGAATAATCATATAGAGACATCAATAGTTTTTCTACAGACCATCAGTGGCCATAAAATGACAGAATTTGGGTACAAGGAAGTATATAAAAGCTTTCTTGTAAAACCAACTGGCTTTCTAAAGATGCTGTGTTGCTATATAGAGACAACCAAATCTGTATCTGTAGTTCACAAGCATCTTTACAGTGATGGTGGAAGGAAATTTTTAGTACCACTATATTTTCGACCCTTTCCTGTTCCATTCGCGAATGATGCGTATATTATACGTTATTTTTGTTTCATAGATTAACGGTGTGGATGTCCTCAATGATGCTGTTTTAATACCGGGTGGTTATAATTAAACTACAACTACCCACGGAGGTCCAGTATGGGCTGTAATTCTCTTATGGCAGCTGAACTAGGTTCATATGCTAATGCGTTAATGAGGAGTCGATTTACACTGGAAAGCAAATTAGTTCGAATTGTGGCCACTAGGAGGAAATCTTGCGGGATACACTGTTTGTATGACGGTATGACATCCACGCTGCCATTTCAAAAGCCACAACGTGAGTGAACTGTGTCGCTGTTGGAAAGAGGGACTGTATGCTGTTACTGAAACTGTTTTGTGTGAACGGTTGCACTAAGAGAATATCGTTGATTGAAAATCCTGAGGAAATGCGCAATGTTATTAAATGTTAAGAAGATGATAATGAAATTCGAAAACACGGATGAAGTAGGAATGGCCCCTGGAAGCGGGGGTTCTTGAAGGTGGAAGTTATTGACGAGGTGGCTGTTGCTGCAACAGACCACGTACCAAGTGCCCAGGTTAGCGCTAGTGCTCGTACAGGTTCATGAGAATTATCAATCCCATGGTCAACAGTACGTAAAGTTATGCGGTTTGCTTTAAATTGATAGCCTTACAAGATCCAGACAGTGCAGCAACTGGAACATCATGATCTGCTACGTTATGAATTCGTTCTTCGGCTTCTGGCACGTATCGAAGTTGATGATACTTGACCGGGAAATATTCTATAGAGCGTCTAGGCACATTCTACCTACACGGTGCAGTGTATACACAAAACTTCCGAATTTGGGGCACTGTTAAACATCGTGCTGTGCACGAAGAGCCTTACACTGGCCGTATGTGACTATGCAGTGTGGACTAACAAGCACTTTTATTCTCTGTCCGTTCTTCTTTGAAAAGAATACACCCAGAGGACCTGTCAAGTGTACCGTGATGTCCGCAGGTTGTCGAGACCTCCTTGTACGGCCTGCGATTCCCGATTTGGAAGAGCGCAACTGTTTGGAAACTACAATTTTTATGTAGTCCGCCCCCGGTAGCTGAGTGGTCAGGCCGGCCGCGGTGGTCTCGCGGTTCTAGGCGCGCAGTCCGGTACCGTGCGACTGCTACGGTCGCAGGTTCGAATCCTGCCTCGGGCATGGATGTGTGTGAGGTCCTTAGGTTAGTTAGGTTTAAGTAGTTCTAAGTTCTAGGGGACTTATGACCTAAGATGTTGAGTCCCATAGTGCTCAGAGCCATTTGAACCATTTGAGTGGTCAGCGTGACAGACTGTCAATCCTAAGGGCCCGGGTTCGATTCCCGGCTGGGTCGGAGATTTTCTCCGCTCAGGGACTGGGCGTTGTGTTGTCCTAATCATCATCATTTCATCCCCATCGACACGCAGGTAGCCGAAGTGGCGTCAAATCGAAAGACCTGCACCAGGCGAACGGCCTACCCGACGGGAGGCCCTAGCCACACGACATTTCCATTTCCATTTTATGTAAGATAGGGCAATACTTCATGTCGCTTGCCCTGTGGAAAATCTGCTTAATGCAGCCTTCCACCAACGTCTTAATTACAGAGGTTTTCTAGATGCATGACCTGCAATATCACCTGATCTGAGTCCATGTGACTTTTGGCTCTGGAGATCAAAAAGAATAGTTTTACCACGGATGCATTTGGTCTCTACCTGATCTGAACACCAGTATACAGGAACGCGTTGCTCACATCCCAACGGAACTGCTGAGAGTAACTTTTGAGTGCGTCGTTTTACGGATGCAGCATCTCGTCGACATCTCCGGTGCTCATATTAACAAATTGTGTAAGCTGCGGTTAATAACAAATTCAACATTATCCATTTGTCACTTGTTGACTTTTTCTATCCAAGTCCAGATCCTAATCCATTACATGAGGAAACGTAACTATATAACCCTCTTGCATTCACAGTGCCGATTTGCAACTGTTGGGTAAAATTGGAACTCATTGTTTTTTTCAGCGTAAATCGGTTCCGCCTTAACGTATTGGAATACCTACCACGTATCGCTGACATACGACAATTGCAACCCACACTGGGCCGCTCTGAGTAACTGCACTTTCATTACAACTACCTACTACTTACGTTGTAAAAGAGGTATTAATCTGTGTTCATGTCAGGTAACAGGGATGATGTAAGATACTTACCCTACATCAGGCAACGGATAGTCAAAAAATCTTTTATAAGAAAATAACATAACAATCTTCCTCCGCCAAACTCACTGACAAAAGTGATGGTGTACATTAGATATTATTTTCCCCCTTCTCGGCATATAGCAGCCCTGTTCAGGGCAAATAACACGCAACGATCACCTTCACCACTCTGGTCACCCACCTTCCCCTATTCCCGATAAACGGAATCCTTTAACATATATACAAAACATTTTCTGTTCTGGCATAAAACAAAGATGAAGAAGGCAAGAGCGGAGGCGGCGGTGAGACGACGTCAGCACATGCTGCGCTGATTAGGACCTGCATCACGACAGGAGCGCCCTCTAGCCGAAGAGAATATAAGCACCGCTTCTGTCAGCCTCGGCGGGATAGTGTTAGCACAGTATTAGCAGAGAGCACTACGATAGCAGTGACGTGTGATCCATATCAATTGTTTACGTGGACCTTGTATACAGCAAAGGACTTTGATTGGTTGCATGTCTCCCGTCACTTGCGACACCATTGTAAATTCGAAGTACTGTCTATACTCTTTATTGTAGTAAAAGTATTAATTTGATTTACTTGAATTGTTGTATAGCATTCCGAGAACGCAGCATCCTTTAGGCACCATACACGAGACGAGTGGGCAGGACCCCACATTTTCGTAGACAGATTACGCATTCTTGATACTCAGTTTCTAACAACAGAAAAGAGTCGACTGAGAACTTTAGACCGTAATGAATATAGTGATATACACACTTGTTCAGAAAAAAAAACAGGACACCTTGCCGGCCGGTGTGGCCGAGCGGTTCTAGGCGTTTCAGTCTGGAACCGCGCGATCGCTACTGTCGCAGGTTCGAATCCTGCCTCGGACATGCATGTGTGTAATGTCCTTAGGTTAGTTAGGTTTAAGTAGTTCTAGGTTCTAGGGTACTGATGACCTCATATGTTAAGTCCTATAGTGCTCACAGCCATTTTTGAACCAGGACACCTTCAACGACTAGAGAGAGGACTTTCGTATTCGTAGCACATGTACAGTAGTATGTTCTGCAAAGATGATTAAAATTTCAGTCATGTTGGTATAGCATATTTCCTGTTATCAAGTGCCGCCCGTTGTGGGCGAGCGGTTCTATGCGCTTCAGTCCGAAACCGCGCTCTTGCTACGGTCACAAGTTCGAATCCTGCCTCGGCCATGGATGTGGGTGATGCCCTTAGGTTAGTTAGGTTTAATTAGTTCTAAGTCTATGGGACTGATGACCTCAGATATTAAGTCCCATAGTGCTCAGAGCTGTTACCAAGTAGGCACAGGGTCCGGCATGGGTCCTGATTACTTGTTCCATGTGAGAATGCATCGGCGCGTTTAAGGCGCGAGTGGCCTCCTGTGGTATAGTCATCCATGCTGCCTTCTCCTTTTCCCAAAGTTCATCTGTGGTGGTTGGCATTGGGTCACAGCGCTGCACCCATTATTTCACCATATCCCACACATTTTCGATTGGTTGCAAGTCTAGTGACCAGGCTGGTCAGAGCAAAAGGCTTACGTCCTGTGACATCCAGAAGGCACGTGTTCGTGCAGCAACATATGGTCGTGCATAGTCTAGCCGAAAAGTGGCGTCTGGGGTGTTTTGCAGGAAGGGCATGGCTACGGGTCGCAGGACCTCATTCACATATGTCACACTGGTCAGAGCACCCTGGACACGCAACAACTGTGATTAGTCGTTGTACCCAATAGTACCCCACACCATGAGGACTTGAGTTGGAGCTCTATGTCTTGTGCGAATACAGTTACTGTGATGCCGCTCCCCCTGACTGCAACCAACCAAAATGCAGCTATCGTTTTCAAACAAACAGTACCTGCATTCATGCGACTACACTATCTGATGCCATTCCTTCCCCAGGGACGTCGTTCCATACACAATTGCCGTATAGCATGTTTCTGCACATTCTTCAAAGGTAGGCGGAGAAGTGGACGACGTGCACCTAACCAGTCCATAATAAATGGCGACGAACTGTCACCTCTGATATTGTGCGATGAGTTCCACTGTTGCTCCAGAGATGAAGAGGACGCAGGTCAATCCTGCAATGCCATTCGGATGTGGTGTCGATCTTCTCGGGAGGCGGTCAAGGTGGTACATCCTGACCAACCTTCTGGTGGAGTATGACCTTCCGTGAACCATTCGGCACATATCCGTTGCACTGTTGAAACATTTCGTCCCACACCAGCAGCTATTACCCGGATGGATGAATTATATTCCTTCAAACTCACTGATTGTACGGTACGCTTCACGCGTACGTCTATTAGGTATTCTGCTCGTATGCTCAAGTCACACTGATCCTTTACCTTCGGTTTATAGTGACACCGTGAGCCTCAGGCACATTTTACTGGTAGGTGCACTGCGATATCGACGTTGATCTTGAACGCACAGGTATGGTTCAAATACTAATTATTTCCTATTAATATGGACGTCCTGTATCTACTCGTTCAAGGTGTACTTTTTTTCTGAATATGAGTGCTTTAACATACAAATTCTAGTTTATTTATGGTGAGTATTAGCAATGATGAAACCTTTGTAGTTCCTGTCTCTGTTGTTACTCTCAGTCATTGATGTGGAGAGCTTATTGTTTCCGTTACTTGATGCAGACCCCTCCCAGAGAACGTTTTAGCCTACTTTAAATGATGTGACGACAGTTTTGTAACAGAAATACAGGTTATGCTAACAGTCTGCTAAAATAATTAGTTCTTTGGATGTATTCATACTCCAAATGAACGTGTATTCTCAAATCTGTGTCAGTATTAAGTTAACATGTGTAGCAAATACGCCGAGAATCAAAATACAGTCGCTATCATAAAGGCTATTTCTTGTTTAGTCGGTATGCTTATTACATTATTACATTGTCAGTTGAAGCCCATTGAACATTACATACCGTTTTTGCCGGCCGAAGTGGCCGTGCGGTTAAAGGCGCTGCAGTCTGGAGCCGCAAGACCGCTACGGTCGCAGGTTCGAATCCTGCCTCCGGCATGGATGTTTGTGATGTCCTTAGGTTAGTTAGGTTTAACTAGTTCTAAGTTCTAGGGGACTAATGACCTCAGCAGTTGAGTCCCATAGTGCTCAGAGCCATTTGAACCATACCGTTTTTGTTGGCTTATAATACAGTCACACGTCATATTAGTGAGCAAGTTATGTAGCAATCGAGTACTATATTGAATCGAGACAGGTGATGACGATGATTTCGGTTTGTGGGGCGCTCAGCAACTTGTTTGTCGTCGCCCGTACAAATCCCCAATCTTAGCTCTGTCCAGTCTCGCCAATTTCTATATGATGATGAATTAAGTTCCCGGGAGGAGAAAATCCCCGACCCGGACGATAATCGAACCTAGGACCCCGTGATCCAGAGGCAGCAGCGCTCGACACACGTGAGGGACCAAAATTATATCGTACATGGTTATATGTATTTGTGAATTAATACACTGCTCTGCAAAACTGAAGGACGAAATAGATAAAGTAACATAACACATCAACTACAAGGTGAAAATGAATGAATGTTCGGGAAAATGTTGCCAGACGTATCCCTGTCGAGAACAGAAAGTTCGACGTCACAAGGCGTGAGTTCAGCGCAAGAATAGAGTCGAATGGGGCTGGCACGCCAACAAGAGGCAGTTGAAGGAACGGGAAAAGACAACGTATGTCGACCAGGGAGTAGTTAAGATGAACTCTCATGGTCTTCTTCATTACAGCATGTCCCGGAGACCACATCTGGATAACTTCACACTTGGAAGAACTGGCGGGAAATTTCAACAAGGACAAAGTATGACGACTGTAGCTCAGGAATGTTCTATTGATCACAGCATAGTTTCACGTGCTTGGGGAGCATTTTTAACCACAGGCAGTGCTGCCAGAAGGAGAGGAGGTGGTCCACCAAGGTCAACTGCAGGAACAGATGACCGCTAGATTGTGCATCAGGCAAGAAGGGATCCATGTCAGACAGCGGGTGCTACTGCAACAAGATTTAACAGGATTTCAAGGTATGAAATCTCACGCTTCACAGTGTCAAAGTGACCTCATGGGCGTGATTCCTTTCCTCAATGGCCAGTGTATTGCGTTCTGTTGACACCGGCACATCCGGGGCAACTTTTGCGTTGGTGCCGAGAGCATAGCGAGTGGACCAACGAAGAGTAGGATCGCATACTCTTCTCGAATGAGAGCACATTCAGTCTCAGTAGTGATTCTAGAGATGACCTTAGATGGTGATAGACAGGAACGTATAATGCACAGATACATTGTCCGAAATGATCGTTTTGGTGGTCCAAGTGTTACAATGTGAAGAGGCATTATTTTGTATAGCCGTACTGACCTTGTAACGTTGTGCTTTAACTTCTTCTGAAAGCGGTGCTGATAGACAATAAAAGCGGGTTAAAAGCTGTGAGCTGTCTGGGGAAGTTAACCTTACATTACTGAGCAACTGTTTCACCAGGTATCCAGTCTAGCTTACCAAATTCCCAACCAGACTAACATTAATTATAATCTTTTAATAGCCATACGACAACCGGTGATATATATATATATATATATATATATATATATATATATATATCACCGGTTGTCGTATGGCTATTAAAAGATTATAATTCTGGAATGAGATTTTCACTCTGCAGCGGAGTGTGCGCTGATATGAAACTTCCTGGCAGATTAAAACTGTGTGCCCGACCGAGACTCGAACTCGGGACCTTTGCCTTTCGCGGGCAAGTGCTCTACCAACTGAGCTACCGAAGCACGACTCACGACCGGTACTCACAGCTTTACTTCTGCCAGTACCTCGTCTCCTACCTTCCAAACTTTACAGAAGCTCTCCTGCGAAACTTGCAGAACTAGCACTCCTGAAAGTAAGGATATTGCGGAGACATGGCTTAGCCACAGCCTGGGGGATGTTTCCAGAATGAGATTTTCACTCTGCAGCGGAGTGTGCGCTGATATGAAACTTCCTGGCAGATTAAAACTGTGTGCCCGACCGAGACTCGAACTCGGGACCTTTGCCTTTCGCGGGCAAGTGCTCTACCAACTGAGCTACCGAAGCACGACTCACGACCGGTACTCACAGCTTTACTTCTGCCAGTACCTCGTCTCCTACCTTCCAAACTTTACAGAAGCTCTCCTGCGAAACTTGCAGAACTAGCACTCCTGAAAGTAAGGATATTGCGGAGACATGGCTTAGCCACAGCCTGGGGGATGTTTCCAGAATGAGATTTTCACTCTGCAGCGGAGTGTGCGCTGATATGAAACTTCCTGGCAGATTAAAACTGTGTGCCCGACCGAGACTCGAACTCGGGACCTTTGCCTTTCGCGGGCAAGTGCTCTACCAACTGAGCTACCGAAGCACGACTCACGACCGGTACTCACAGCTTTACTTCTGCCAGTACCTCGTCTCCTACCTTCCAAACTTTACAGAAGCTCTCCTGCGAAACTTGCAGAACTAGCACTCCTGAAAGTAAGGATATTGCGGAGACATGGCTTAGCCACAGCCTGGGGGATGTTTCCAGAATGAGATTTTCACTCTGCAGCGGAGTGTGCGCTGATATGAAACTTCCTGGCAGATTAAAACTGTGTGCCCGACCGAGACTCGAACTCGGGACCTTTGCCTTTCGCGGGCAAGTGCTCTACCAACTGAGCTACCGAAGCACGACTCACGACCGGTACTCACAGCTTTACTTCTGCCAGTACCTCGTCTCCTACCTTCCAAACTTTACAGAAGCTCTCCTGCGAAACTTGCAGAACTAGCACTCCTGAAAGTAAGGATATTGCGGAGACATGGCTTAGCCACAGCCTGGGGGATGTTTCCAGAATGAGATTTTCACTCTGCAGCGGAGTGTGCGCTGATATGAAACTTCCTGGCAGATTAAAACTGTGTGCCCGACCGAGACTCGAACTCGGGACCTTTGCCTTTCGCGGGCAAGTGCTCTACCAACTGAGCTACCGAAGCACGACTCACGACCGGTACTCACAGCTTTACTTCTGCCAGTACCTCGTCTCCTACCTTCCAAACTTTACAGAAGCTCTCCTGCGAAACTTGCAGAACTAGCACTCCTGAAAGTAAGGATATTGCGGAGACATGGCTTAGCCACAGCCTGGGGGATGTTTCCAGAATGAGATTTTCACTCTGCAGCGGAGTGTGCGCTGATATGAAACTTCCTGGCAGATTAAAACAGTTTTAATCTGCCAGGAAGTTTCATATCAGCGCACACTCCGCTGCAGAGTGAAAATCTCATTCTGGAAACATCCCCCAGGCTGTGGCTAAGCCATGTCTCCGCAATATCCTTACTTTCAGGAGTGCTAGTTCTGCAAGTTTCGCAGGAGAGCTTCTGTAAAGTTTGGAAGGTAGGAGACGAGGTACTGGCAGAAGTAAAGCTGTGAGTACCGGTCGTGAGTCGTGCTTCGGTAGCTCAGTTGGTAGAGCACTTGCCCGCGAAAGGCAAAGGTCCCGAGTTCGAGTCTCGGTCGGGCACACAGTTTTAATCTGCCAGGAAGTTTCATATCAGCGCACACTCCGCTGCAGAGTGAAAATCTCATTCTGGAAACATCCCCCAGGCTGTGGCTAAGCCATGTCTCCGCAATATCCTTACTTTCAGGAGTGCTAGTTCTGCAAGTTTCGCAGGAGAGCTTCTGTAAAGTTTGGAAGGTAGGAGACGAGGTACTGGCAGAAGTAAAGCTGTGAGTACCGGTCGTGAGTCGTGCTTCGGTAGCTCAGTTGGTAGAGCACTTGCCCGCGAAAGGCAAAGGTCCCGAGTTCGAGTCTCGGTCGGGCACACAGTTTTAATCTGCCAGGAAGTTTCATATCAGCGCACACTCCGCTGCAGAGTGAAAATCTCATTCTGGAAACATCCCCCAGGCTGTGGCTAAGCCATGTCTCCGCAATATCCTTACTTTCAGGAGTGCTAGTTCTGCAAGTTTCGCAGGAGAGCTTCTGTAAAGTTTGGAAGGTAGGAGACGAGGTACTGGCAGAAGTAAAGCTGTGAGTACCGGTCGTGAGTCGTGCTTCGGTAGCTCAGTTGGTAGAGCACTTGCCCGCGAAAGGCAAAGATCCCGAGTTCGAGTCTCGGTCGGGCACACAGTTTTAATCTGCCAGGAAGTTTCATATCAGCGCACACTCCGCTGCAGAGTGAAAATCTCATTCTGGAAACATCCCCCAGGCTGTGGCTAAGCCATGTCTCCGCAATATCCTTACTTTCAGGAGTGCTAGTTCTGCAAGTTTCGCAGGAGAGCTTCTGTAAAGTTTGGAAGGTAGGAGACGAGGTACTGGCAGAAGTAAAGCTGTGAGTACCGGTCGTGAGTCGTGCTTCGGTAGCTCAGTTGGTAGAGCACTTGCCCGCGAAAGGCAAAAGTCCCGAGTTCGAGTCTCGGTCGGGCACACAGTTTTAATCTGCCAGGAAGTTTCATATCAGCGCACACTCCGCTGCAGAGTGAAAATCTCATTCTGGAAACATCCCCCAGGCTGTGGCTAAGCCATGTCTCCGCAATATCCTTACTTTCAGGAGTGCTAGTTCTGCAAGTTTCGCAGGAGAGCTTCTGTAAAGTTTGGAAGGTAGGAGACGAGGTACTGGCAGAAGTAAAGCTGTGAGTACCGGTCGTGAGTCGTGCTTCGGTAGCTCAGTTGGTAGAGCACTTGCCCGCGAAAGGCAAAGGTCCCGAGTTCGAGTCTCGGTCGGGCACACAGTTTTAATCTGCCAGGAAGTTTCATTATAATTCTGGTTGGGAAATAAAAAAGAAATAAATCAGTTTATATTTGGAAATTTATTTTAACATTGATCATTGAAATTTTAGCATATTAAACTTGATTCATAACTAAACTGGTGCCTTATTTAGGATTGTGAAAAATGTGAGTTTGTAATCTTACAGAACACATCAAATATGGAGCCAAGATTGGGAGACTGCATACAACACTACATTCATAAAATAACACACAAAGAGCGTTGAAACATATGCAAGAGGAAATTAACCACAACCAACCGATTCAATTTTCACCCAAAGAAGTTACGTTCGTAGCACAATCCTGTCCGTCATGTAATTACCACACACTGGTATACTAAATTCATACTAACTCTCTGTGAAATCTTCCCGAAAAGAATAGCTGAGGGCTACTTTGATGATTACACCACATGCTTCACGTGGTCAACTTGGTTTACACAAAGAGTGTAACTCCACAATAATTTTGATAATTAAAATAAATTAGATCGAAAAGCAATTTACAAAAGAAAAACCTCGAACTGGTTACTATCGTCTTACTATTAACTTGATGGGTCAAACAACTGTACAAGCACGTGGTACTGGTCTCACAAAGTACACCCCACGTGGGTTGAACATAAAGAAAAGTTGCTATATTGAAAAATATTGTCAAGACGAGACGTTATAATCTCACGCACATTCGCATTTAAGATTGATGATCTTAGTTAGAGTTACTGATCAACACGTGGTTCCACTTTACTCACAAAGTAGTGACCAAGCAACTACTGGAATATTCTGAACTGTACACTCGAATCACACTGCGTTGCAATTTAAGATAACATTGGATATTTTATAGCTAAACCTGAAATAAAGGAAGAAATCCATTGTCCTGCGGACTTAACAGAAACGCGCTTAGCAGGAGATTTTACCACTTCAGACGCTGGCCGCGGACAGACTGACCTGCTGGGCTCCGACCGAGCGTGCTTCACAAATACAAACGGAAGTGACCAGAGAGGCAGCTCCCTATACCAACATGACAAGGGACGGACAGGACCATACTAAGAATAGAAACGACTTTGCTTCTAGAAAGCGTAGCTACCTGTTCCGACCTTGGTCCTACTGTTCTCTAGCAGACAGGCTTGTCTGCTACCATCAAGCATGCAACTAGAAATACATTTGCTCATTCATTCTTTCACACAGAAGGGAAGGGGGATGACAGTATCTTATCATATACAGATATAAAAGAGAGCGGATGTAGGTTCTGTATGAGACTGTGTGACATGAATTACATATAAACTGTGTTTTAAAGTGTAGTAGTATGACAGATCGTTCTTGTTTATGTGTAAAAGTAACACGTTTCACTGCTCAGTCTCCTCCCAGATAGTCAGAAACACTACAGTAAATTTAGAAGAGGAATTTATGCCGTAAATGACAACAGATTTAAAAAATTAACGTGAAAGGAATCCAAAAGAGACCTTTCAACCTCCAGACCTTTGAACACGGTACACTGACTGGTCACCGTTATTATGACAATGCTCTCGTTCCACAAGTATGTCTGTTCAGCGGCACAATCGCCCCTGACTTCATTTTTATGGATGAAAATGCGCTATCGCATCAAACAGAGTAGGTGGAGGTGCTCTTGCCACGAGAGGACATTTGGCGATTGGACTGACCTGCCCATTTCCCAACATATGACAGATGGAGCTCATGCAGGATGTTTTTGGGGGATGTACTGGAGCACATAGACATGCACCAACGAGTACCTAGCACTTGTCAACCGCGCTGGAAGTGTAATGATACGCCCTACTATAAAAACTCCTTACCAAACTTGCGGCGACCATGGGAGCACGTTGTAGGGCATCTGTGCTGTCCTGTCTATTGTCATGTCCAGGGGATCATCATAAATCGCAGTGGCCTCAGCGTAATGTTTGAATAAAAGCGTTCGTCCTGTTTGTTTCGATGCTTATTTCTTACGGCTACCTTATGCACTATACTGAAGCAGTTCTTCCTATTTATGGTCCAAGTTTCATCAGGTTATATTACAGTGCAGTGACACATCATGCGAAAATTACTTTCGTCCTTAAGTTTTGCACACCATTGCATATGGTGATCAAATACATTTGCATAACCACTTTCCAACCGCCAGCTCTTTTAAAACAATTCTCATCACTTTATAAGAGGCCAGAACACATATTATCATGAAGGAAATATTGCTAATTTAAAGTGGCCCATTTACGTAACAATAACGATTACAACATACTAATATTTCATGTAACAGCAAAAAGTTTATATTTTCATTTTTAAGATATTGAAATTGATGAGAAATCTTTTTCAGAGCCTTTACTTATTACCGCTGTGTGGAGGGTGGCATGTAGGATGATTACACGTTGCACTGAAAATGGTATCAACGAAAATAGTATAGGAGACTTCATTCTGGATATCTAAACACTCCAGCAGTACTCGGGGTAGGGTCACTGATAATACAAGTGGGTATAGGATATACTGAACAGATAATGACTGCCGGTGACAAGATAACGTTTATGTCAAGGTCACTGATAAGATAAGGATGTCCAGGGTAGCTTGTTACATACTTCGGCAACTGGGCAAGGTCACCCCCTCCCATCATGGAACCAACATCGTGCCCACACAACCTTCCACCACCCACTCCCTTCTCCCCACCAACAAAATTCGAGGCCCACCTCTCCCCCCTTCACATCCCTTATAGCTACACTACTTGAGTGGGAAGCATCGGTCGAGTTCTGAGCGCCATACGGAGACGATCAGTTTTCTTTGGGGCAGGATGTATTTATTATAAATTACAACAAGAAATTACACTTGTTGTAATTACAGCTACACGAATTTTACCTTTCGAAATATGAACTCTGTAGGGAGAGGACCATGGAGTGAGGGAATTTGTTATAAACAACAAATTGATTAGATCATTATTCCAACCACGTGCGTTTCATCCCAGTGCCATCGACGTCGCGTTGCATTGAAATGCGTCACGTCGAACCTCTTTGCGTCAACACTAGTGTCAAATTGCTATCAGCAAGATGAAGGTAAAATGTTACGAGCTAATACGACGTGACATTGTAAATTAATGTCGTCATGGCGCGTTATGCTACATACCGATAAATATTAACGTAATTTATTATGTATGGCACTACGGTAATGGAGCGTGCGGCTAAGTTCATGACTTCACAATACATTATGCAAAATGGCAACAAACACTAATGCAGTTTATGGTGTAAGATACTACGACAACGCACTGTGTTGTTAAATTAATGACGTCATTGCATATTCGTTAAAATCTCGCTGCCGCGCGGGATAGCCGCGCGGTCTATGGCGTCTTGCACGGCCCGCGCGGCTCCCCACGTCGAAGGTTCGGCCCTCTCTCGTGCATGGGTGTGTGTGTTGTCCTTAGCGTAAGTTAGTTTAAGTTAGATTAAGTAGTGCGCAAGCTTAGGGACCGATGACCTTCGCAGTTTGATCCCATAAGACCTTACCACAAAATTTCCAAAAAATCCCGGTAAATATTAACAAGATGTATGACATAGGAAATAAGTATCTGACATCATACCACAATTCTCTAAGTACTTCATTTGACCAATTTACAAGACCTGTGCAAATACAGCATGTATGATAATTAGCACAGTACTACATGTACGACCATAAAGATGTGACCAGCGACATGTGGAAGCGGTTTAGAGTTGGCTACAATTCGCGAACCCAACTTCCAGCAATCTGCATTATTTAAACAATTTATGTGTATTCGTTTCCGACACGATTGACCCAGTTGATGGCATAAAAGGCTCTGCTACGGAATCTCGCATTCAGGGATGGCAACCCATACATGTTAATAACTGCAGTCCTGTCATAACTCGTTGATGCTTACGCGTTCGCCAGTGGAAATCCGTGAAAGGCAATGCAGATAAGAGTTGGTAATAGTATTCCCTCTCCCCCCTTTCTCTCTGAACCAATCAGAAACAAGTTCCCCCTCCTCGTTAATCATCCAGCTTTTAATACTACAGCTCATGCAGGGACGAGGTTAATTTTGATCATTCAACCTTCCCAGGCAGAATAAAAAGGCACGCAATCACAATTAACATGCCGCTACATGATATTTAAACAAATAATCTCCTGCTACAGACAGATTCTAGATAATTCTGTACACATGTCAAGATCCTCCGTGTTTTTAAACGTGATCATGACGACTCTTCCAGTTATGAATCGTAAAGTTCTAGAACCAAATGTACGTTGGCGGTAGTAATGTTGTTCTGAACTCAGCCATAAATGGCAGTTCTCTAAATTTTCTCAATGCTCTTTTCACGAAAAGAACATCACCGAATTTTAGTTATCGAAGCATCTCCATAATAGTCGTCTTTTGATCCAACCTACCAGTGGCAGGTGTATCTGACATAGCATTATGTGCCTGATTTAAAGGAAGCCCTCTACTATCTTATTCATCGGTGACTGAAGAATGTGTTACAGCATTTTTTTTTCAGATTTTTGCAAGCAACAAAAGATTTACTGCTACCAAAAATTTCCAAAGTGCATCCAACAAACTTACAACCCGGAAAGTAACACAATTACGTAAAATTTACAACGACAAGTGTTAACAAAATAAGCATCGAAGAAATAAGTGTTTACCGCCTCCTAGACGATAATATTTGCAAGGTTTTCTGAGAACTGGAGAGATGTGTAGCAAAGAATATTAGCGTGTGTTTAATACCGCTCTGTTGTAGTCCTTTTCGGCTGTTGGCGCCTTATCAAGCCCCTGCTTCCGACGAGAGCAAATGTCGGCTGTCTGTGGGCGTTGGGTTATTGCCCGCCTGATGTATCGTTTATGGTCACAGAGCGGGCTCCCTGTGTTCGGGGCACTGCCTGTTTCCACCGGTTAGGATCTCGTGGTCAGCTTCACAGCACATTTCTTCGTCAGCCAGCTATGGACGTATGCCGCGCATGTAAGGTTCCTCATCTTTTTTACTTAGGTTCTTAATGAAGTATATTCATCCGCCTTTCCCATCCAATGGCGGTGAGTCTATATTTCTCACGTTATTGTAGGACGTTTTTCCGGATGTTACTGATAACCAATGAGTATGTGTTGAGGCCATGGCGGTTCTCCACTCCCCCCCCCCCCCCCACCCTCACACTCATGCACCGACTCCACGGTTAACGTACACACTCTCTCTGAAAGAAGCGACTGTGGCAGCGAGAGAGCGCTGTAATCGAGACTGCGTCTCTGGTGGGTGTAGCAACTTTGCACGGTAACATCAGCACTTCGTAAGCAGCCTTAGTTTTATTTATTGCAGTGCGTGTCACTTCTTCAGCCAAGCATATAGTGCGTTTTCTTGAAAAACGAGGAGGCAGTCAGTCAAAATAATGTAAACAGTGATAGGTAGGTGTTCGTACGTTGGATTATGTGTGCCATTGTTTTTAACATTATGCCACTGTACATTAACAGTTCATGGATAATGTAGAAATGGAACTAAGAAAATGGGTATTTGCTCTTAAGTAGTGCATTACGTAATATATTAAACATTCAAGCGTCTCTCATCATACTACAGTAATAAGAGCTACTGGACGCATACTACGACTTCATACATTAACAACATTATAGGAGTGATTTTTCTTTGGTATGTAGCAAGTGTTTATTTGTTTGAATTTTGTGTTGTGGCATGTTAATTATGATTACGTGCCTTTTTATTCTGCCTGGGAGATCAAAATTAATGTCGCCCATACACGAACTCTAGTATTAAAAGTCCGATGCTTGGGGGAGTTTAGGTTTTTTGGTTCAGGGACCTATGGGAGAGTGCTTGGCGCTCCAACTATTAGCGAGGCTTATCTGCACGGCCGTCCACATATTTCCGCTAGCGATTGCGTAGTCATCAGCGAGTTACGGCAGCCTTGGGGTTATTAACGTGGGTGGGATGCCCTCACTGAACGCTAGATTGCGTAGCTGTGTCTTTTAGGCCATCAACCAAGTCACTCGCGTCCGAAACGATTACACATAAATTGTCTGAATAACCCATCTTTCCCTTCCACAGCCCGGGGATTTCAGTCCACCCTACAAGGATCTCACTCGCTGCTGGTCACCCCCTCAGGTGTATATTTGTTCCAATGGTTCAAATGGCTGTAAACACTATGGGACTTAACATCTGAGGTCATCAGTCCCCTAGAATTAGAACTACTTAAACCTTACTAACCTTAGGACATCACACACATCCATGCCCGAGGCAGGATTCTAACCAGCGACCGTAGCAGCAGCGCGGTTCCGGACTGAAGCGCTAAGAACCGCTCGGCCACAGCGGCCGGCTATGTATTTGTAGTATTGTGCTAATACTTATACAGACGGTATTTATTCATGTCTTAGAAATCGGTGAACTGCAGTGCTAAGAGAATTTTCCTATTACGTCACATACTAGTGTCTTACGCCATACATTATGTAAGTACTTCACGAGATTTTGCATAATATGTGGTGACATAATTATTTCTCAATATGCCGTAACATCGTTATTTCTCCAGAAGGAGAACGTGCTCGTTGTAACACATACACTTGTAAAATAGGGATGACCTAGAAAGTTTTTATGCACTGCGGTGTGGTATTTGTCCTAGATTTTCCCTCCAGGCTAACCTTACTGATGTGATGGAAGCACGCAGTTCACCTAGAGGAGTGGGTAGACCAGTCCTCGTAAAAGCGCAGCCCATGGGACGCGTGCTGCCCAAATCAAGAAATCGTGTGGCCCGCGGTTCTCAACCATATTTCATAATAACATGCATCTTGCAGCTAACAGTCTGATGTGAAAACGTCAACTAACGTTAAGAATTTCTTATGAGCGTCGTTTTCCTGCTCACTAACAATGAAAAAGACTTACAGAGGCAGTATTTTAAGACGTGTAAATTTTAATGTAGGTTGGTAAATTTGGCCGTTTGCTAAATAAAGTAGGCCCCCACATCAGGGACGGAGGAGTAAGTTGCATGGCCACTGCGGTATTAGAGGGTTTGAAAGGGAGAATGTTTTATAGCTAGTCTTTCGTTGCTGAGAACTCACTGGCCTGAGCGACTCGTACCCATCAGCTGATATTGTATCAATTTTCACAAGGAAGTAACGTGGATTCCTGAACGCTGATTACAGGAAAGATCATCTTCAAATGCGGTACTTATTTGCAGCAAAGAATATAAAAATAATTAAGGCTGGCCGAACGGGATTAGCCGATCGGTCTCGGGCGCTGCAGTCATGGACTGTGCGGCTGGTCCCGGCGGAGGTTCGAGTCCTCCCTCGGGCATGGGCGTCTGTGTTTGTCCTTAGGATAATTTAGGTTAAGTAGTGTTTAAGCTTAGTGACTGAAGACCTTATCAGTTAAGTTCCATGAGATGTCACACACATCTGAACATTTTTGAATTAAGGCTGCTGTAATACACTACACTGGGTGGAAGAAAAGTAGTATTTAAATCATTTGTAAGGCTTTAGAAGGACAGATACTATTATTTATGAAAGTTACTCACACTCATATTGAAACCAACAACTCTTCATTACGCATCTATTGTGTCACAACTGTTAAATTTCTCTAGTTGGCAGCAATCTGAAATATACGACAGTCAATACAAATTGTTTGGAATGATACCGATATAAATCAATCAGTACTTTGGGGCTGCAGATCAGCTACCCGTGTATCTTCAATTGAACAATACTATCAGTAATAAAAGAGACCAATAATTACGAAACTTCAGCTTTCGGGCGCTCTTCAAATTACAAAAATCTGTGAGGTGGAAGTTTTAATTAAAATTTCCTCGATGTACTTATCACAGCGTAAATGTCTTAGCACGCACAGAGAATTTTGTTCATCGTGTTGTAGCTTTTAATAGCAGCTATAGTGCATTTAAAATTATGTTTCACTTGACAGTTAAGAGTACTCCACGCCTGTATCTGAATACGCCAGTAACATCTTGCAGTATAGTGTAAGAACTCTGCATGGTTGGCATCTGCCTGGCGTGCCCTCTGTTGCAACTGTTGGTGTGCCGCTAAGCGTGACAAGACAGTGCGTCCCTTTCGTCGGCAGTCGTCTGCAAAGTAATATTAATAGCACTATAATGAGAATTCTGTGTCACATGGTAGTCAAAGGTTCCGCATTTAGAAGCCACAATAAGGACTGTAAACTCGTACATTCGAATAGGTGTAAATTTGGACGAAAAAGCCAAAAAGTACATCAGAAGACACGTTAATGAAACGTTTTGTATGCTTAAATTTACGTTTAAAATACAATTCCTCACCATTTTCAATTTTTGGCTTTATCTTCCTCCGTTGTCGAATCAAAAAAATGCTGGAGGAATTACAGCACGTGAGAGAAAAGTAGGCCGGTTACCTGAGGAGCGGGCACAGGGGCAGATAGATTTGTCGTTGCAGGGTGAGGTGATTTTATAGGGGGAAAGTTAGCTTTCTTATCTTGAAGTGCTGACAGCTCATGGGCGTGTTTGCCCCGTACCGATCAGCTATTACGGTATGAATTACAAACGGTAGTAACATGGATCCCTGAGTGTGCATTATACAGACTGTCATTCTCAAATGCGGTACATATTTGCAGCAATGTATATGATATTAAATTTTGGCTGTTGTAATACAACACAATGAGCAGAAGAAAAATAGCATTCAAAACATTTAGTAAATATCTGTGATCGTGTCACCTATTACATAATGCATTTAAAAATAACAACAGTTTCTATTATTAAACTCTTAATCATCCCCTTACACAGACAACGCAACAACGTATCGTCAGACAATTACGGGGCCACAATTTTAGGATCACTGAGGGTGTCAGGAATCTGAAGCAGAGGACAGCCAATACGAAGTGTTCCAAATGGTGTTAACTTTTAACGATTGGTAAGCGTACTTGGGGGCGGGCGGCCAATTTAATGCACAAATACTAGTCTTCTTGGGCTTATAAAAGTTACAGGTTATTCATAAAAATACCGGCACATATGTGGCTCGGGGTGTCGTCCCACAATGTCAGTATTGGTTTTTGAGTAAAAGATTTTGACAACCACTGTGTTTCATGCACGATGGTAACAGGTACATGTTTCTGCTGATGTTAGACGACGTGAAATACTCCTATACGGCCCACGATGCACATGTTCTCATTAGACAAAATGGTTCAAATGGCTCTAAGCACAATTGGACTTAACATCTGAGGTCATCAGTCCCCTACACTTAGAACTACTTAAACCCAACTAACCTAAGGACATCACACACATCCATGCCCGAGGCAGGATTCGAACCTGCGATCGTAGCAGCAGCGCGGTTCCGGACTGAAGCGCCTAGAACCGCTTGGGCGCAACGCATTAGACAAAACTTACTAAACCTGGTAATAGGCAGTACATGGGGATTAAATCCTCCCACGACCTTCTACAACTGTAAAACACGTATCCCAGGCATCCTCACCTGTGCCCTAGGCTCGGTACATCGTCTTAATCTGCCAAGAAGTTTAAATCATCGCACACTCGGCTGCAGAGTGAAAATTCTTTCTTATAACGATCAGTATATAAAATAACACAAACATATGCAGTATGTGTTATGGTTCATTCCGAAGATGGTTCGGAGATTCGCAGCCGAAATACCACAAGAGATGAAGTAGTGTGGCTGCATTCCCATAACGTCATGGATCAATGCATAAAAATGGTACACAAATTACATTTTCAGAAAAACGTATTCAAATAAGCTCAAAACAGGTGTACCGCCTACCATGATTATCATTACATGCTCAGTGACTGTTTCAGTTAGTCGAGCATGGGAAGATTGTATTTCATTTGGTGAAACGAAACAGTAATTCGCGTTAGCACTTCAGCTCTGGTGGCAACTGGAGTAAGATTAGCTGCAATACAATGAAAAAGAAAACTGGATTGCAATTAGACTACTAGGAACACTACAGTGGATGTATTATCATAGGCAAAACAGACACGAATCCAACACTCGCCACAGTCTGAAAAATGTAAAGTTTCACTGCCAACAGCTGCTGAGAAATATTATTTTTGGACAACCAGGATTGGACTAACGACCATCATCAGGTTCAGAAAACATTTACATCATACTAGGTGTTATAAACTCAATGAATTCAAATAATAAAATTCATGAATTCATCACTGTTGTCAAATAGTAATACAAAGGCCGACCGGAGTCGCCGTGCGGTTCTAGGCGCTACAGTCTAGAACCGAGCGACCGCTACGGTCGCAGGTTCGAATCCTGCCTCGGGCATGGATGTGTGTGATGTCCTTATGTTAGTTAGGTTTAATTAGCTCTAAGTTCTAGGCGACTGATGACCTCAGCAGTTAAGTCACATAGTGCTCAGAGCCATTTGAACTAGTAATACAAAGTACATCGTCAAAAATATTAATGTGCCAAACAGTTTACTCATTCATGTTGCATAAACTGTCAGTACTAACGTTATGAATGGAAGTATACTTCGTACCGGGATATTGGCGAATTCATGGATTTTTTGTTTGACACAATTGATCGTCAGTATGAACAAACATCGCGAGTTTTGCATAGTTTCCAACACAAAGTTGTAACAGCGAATAGATTATTGGCGAGGAGCCCGGTAGTGATCAAAGAAACTAACTTGATGGTCCGGGATGAATATAATTCAACAAGTAACTGAAAACGCAGTAAATACATCTGTCTTCGACGTTCCCTCAAAATGTCCATTCATTAGCTCAGGAAGCTCTTCGCATTAATGTTTCTGAACATCACGCAATGTACGACCATATTGGACCGTTTGTTTTGAAAGTGGTGTATGCCAAGTTTTAATCTATATTTTTGCTTTCCCTGAAATGATTCTCCGCGAACGGCAAATGAGATTGAGACGCACGCCTTAATTGTCTCTCAAAAATGCTACCAGGTAAACCGTAACGCATATTATGCGAATTTAGACTTTCTCGGCGAACCTCGAGGATATAGTCTTCTCGGGTTATCAGCCGAATCAAGGCGTCGTTCTGCGGTAACGTTTCAACAATTCTCCTACTTGTCATCTTCAGGCGAAATGTCGGCTTCGTATCCCGGTCGGTTCTTTACAGCCGCTGGACCCCAGGCTCCTTTGCCTCGTCTGCGTCGGCAGCGCCAGTTGCGCGCCTCCAGCGGAAGGGGTGTCGTGGCCCTTGTGGTGCGGCGGAGGGGTGGGGGGTGGGGAGGGGGAATTGCGGCCGGTGGGGCCTCCCCGCGTACTGGTGGATGCAGGCGTCGTGACCTGGTGGGAGCTGTCCATTCCGTCCGTTGCCTTCGCCGGTTTCGCATCGCAGCGTTCTTGTCCTTTTTTTTTTTTATCGCTGCATCCCATGCGGTGCTAAGTTGGAACGGCCATCTCGGCTTACAAGGTTATCATAGAGTCGTATCTCCACAGCCTCTTTAAAGATCGAATCCCAAACCCGTTCGCCCTGCACAGCAGCTTTATTTGTTCGAAATCAAACATATGGTTTTCTTTGAGATTGTGTTCCGCAACTGCAGATTTACCCTTGCGGCCTAGGCGAAAGCTCCTTACGTGTTCTGAGCAGCGCTGCGACATACGTCGCTGCGTCTGGCCGATGTACAGTTTGCCACAGTCGCAGTTGATGACTCCACGTGTCTGTATTCCTCGTTTATTCTTCACTGAGCCCAATATATTTTCTTTATTTTGGTTGATGAACGAAAGAAGCTTTTAATGTAGCTCTTTTCTAATATCCCGGCAATCTTTGCCGGGGGCCTCCCAGCATACGGAAGGAACGCGACGTGCTTAGTGCTTACGCGTGTACCTTTTCCCTCTTCTTCTTGCTCTGTTGGAAAGTGTGTCTTCTGTGTCTCAGAACATCCGTTCTCGAGGAGCATTGCAGTTCGGCAGAGACTCCTTGTCGCATATGCTTCGTGCTCTGCGCACTAAGACGTTGAGCACGGATTGGCGTTGTGCTGCATAGTGGCAGCTACAGGCGTTAAGGTACAGGTCTGTGTGTGTCGTCTTCCTGTAAACAGAATGATCTCCGTGCCGTCAGTGTGCTTCTTTATCACGATGCCGAGGAAAGCCAGATACCTGCTTTCTTCCAGCTCCATTCTGAATTTAATATTGTCATGTATGCCCTTGAAGTGGTTAAGATGTACTTGTAGATTTTATTCGCCATGCGGCCAAATCACAAACCTGTCGTCCACGTAGCGGCAGAACACCTTCGGTTTCAGACCCGCCGTTTCGAGAGCCGTTTCTTTGACGTGTTCCTTGTAGAGGTTTGCGATACATGGCACCAGAGGGGAACCCAAGGCCACTCCGTCTACCTGTTGATAGAATTTACCACCACATTGAAAGTATGTGGTAGTGAGTGCTTAGCGGAACAGTTCCACTGTGTCTTCGTCGAGGTGGCCCCTTAGTAATATCGAGGGGTCATCAAGAGGTATCCGTGTGAAGAGATACGTGACATCAAGACTGACCATGGTCACATTCATAGAGACGTTTCCCTTGAAGTATCTTCACAAACTCCGTCGAGTTTTTCACATGGTAAAGACAATGACCCATGACCAATGAACCTCTGTGATACACTTGTATTGAGTGCTCCTTCAACGAGATGGCTTTCTGGACAAGTGAAATATGGCATAATTTGTGGTTAATTTAGTAACGGTTAATGCACTACCACAGTAGCCTTGGGCGTTTGAATACCACCGTCACCCCACGATGAGGAACAGGAAAAGCAGCACTGCCAGATGAAGTAAAGTATGAATACGCGCACCGCCCAACGGTGAAAAAACATTCATGAACACCGGCGTGAACGTGTTAAATATAAGTACAGTTACAGTTATTAATCAATTCATCTTCTGCTCACATACACAACTCAACACTTTATGTGGCAGTTACACTGCCATAACTTTGGATGTGGCAGCAATCTGTAACAGAGCAGTTGACACGAAGTGTGTCGAATGGTGCCCACTTTAACGTCAGTACTTGGTGGCCGCCGGCCAACAAATTGCAAAATTACTATAGCTAGTCTATTGGGGGATTGTAACATACTAATTCATATTGGTTACCAATTAATAATAATGTCGGTACATTTGCGGTCCGAGGTGCCTCCCCACAATGTCAGTATTGGTCCTTGTGCAAAAAATTTTGACGACCATTTGGAAAGACCGTCATTTTCCGCCATTTTTCCAAAAACGTGCAATTACTAGCACGAATCAAATTTAGAGAGAAAGTTATGTTTTCTAATGAATATGTCTCAATACTTACCACCACGTAGCATAATATGATGAAATGTCATTAATTTATAATGTATCTCTAATGTAATATTTACCACCATTTTGCAGATAATATCAGGATACTGCAGTTGGAATATAACACGACGCTATGTGACATGATGCGATTTCGAGAAAAGTGGGACAAAACTAATTGGAATAATAATATAATTAATTTGTAATTTCTCAAAAATACCTACACCCTGATGCTCTCGCTACAAATGTTTAAACTCGTGTACTTCAGACAATAATAAATTGAAAATTTTATTATTGTCTATAATTAACGTCCACACCCTCATTCCAAAAGAACCTGATTCTCTCCATAAAGCACTCAGAACCCGAAAGATGCACTTCACTCAATTACCCTAGTTACAAACTACGCACATCAAAAATAGTTTTGCATCACATCGATTCCGAGAGTTCCGGAACCTGTACAGATAAACATCATTTCCGCCATTTTTATTGCTCATGAAAACCATATATTGCATGTTGTACCACCATACAGCGAGACCTACATAGGTGGTGGTCCAGACTGCTGTACACCGCGGTACCTCTAATATCCAGTAAAACGGCCTCTTGAATTGATGCGTACCTGTATACGTCGTGGGATACTACTCACAAGTTCATCAAGGCACTGTTGTTCCAGATTGTCCCACTCCTCAACGGCGATTCAGCGTAGACCCCTCAGAGTGGCTTTTGGGTCACGTCGTACATAAACAGCCATATTCAATCGATCCTAGGCATGTTCGATAATGTTCATGCCTAGAGAACATGCTGGCCACTCTAGTCGAGAGATGCCGTTATCCTGAAGGAAGTCGTTCAAAAGATGTGCACGATGTGGGAGCGAATTGTCGTTCATGAAGACGAGTGCCTCGCCAATATGCTGCCGATATGGTTGCACTTCGGTCGGAGGATGGCATTCACGTATCGTACAGCCGTTATTGCGCCTTCCATGACCACCGGTGGCGTACGTCGGCCCCACATAATGCCACCGCAAAACAGCGGGGAACCTCCACCTTACTGCGCTCGCTGGACAGTATGTCTAAGGCGCTCAGCCTGACCGGGTTGCCTCCAAACAGGTCTCCGAAGATTGTTTGGTTGAAGGCATATGCGACGCTAATCGGGAAGAGAACGTGATGCCAGTCCTGAGCGGTCCGTTCGGCATGTTGTTGGGCCCATCTGCACCGCGGTGCATGGTGTCGTGGTTCCAAAGATTGACCTCGTCATGGACGTCGGGAGGGAAGTTACGCATCATGCAGCCTGTTGCGCACAGTTTGAGTCGTAACACGACGTCCTGTGGCTGCACTAAAAACGTTATTTAACATGGTGGCGTTGCTGTCAGGGTTCCTCCGAGCCATAATCAGTAGGTAACGGTCATCCACTGCAGTAGTGCCCCTTGTGCGACCTGAGCGAGGCATGTCATCGACAGATCCTGTCTCTCAATACCTCCTCCATATCCGAACAACATCGCTTTCGTTCACTCCGAGACGCCTGGACACTTCCCTTGTTGAGAGCCCTCTCTGCCACGTTGCGGACGCGATCGAACCGCTTTATTGACTTTCTAGGCATGCATTAAGTGCAGACAACACAATGCCTGTACCTCCTTCCTTGCGGTATGACTGGAACTGATCGGCTGTCGGAACCCCTCGGTCTAATGGGCGCTGCTCATGCATGGTTTTTTACGTGTTTGGGCGGGTTTAGTGACATCTCTGAACTGTCAAAGGGGCTGTGTCAGTGACATAACATCCCCAGTCAACGTCTATCTTCAGGAGTTCTGGTATCTGGAGTGAAGCAAAACTTTTTTTGATGTGCCCATAAGAAGTAGGAGCGGGTGCTTGACTCTAATTGGTCCGGGAACGGTGGTGGTGATGTGGGTGTGGGTGGCGGGAAGGGTTGCTTGGGCAAGGTGATGGTGATGATGGTTCGCAAGGGAGAGAGGAGTTGGGGGTGACCTGGTCCAATTGCCTCGTATGTAAAATGATACCCGGAAGTCTTCATCTTATCAATGATCTTGAGATACGCATTATCACTGGAAGTCTTTATTACATCTGTGTAACCTGATACCCATCTTATCTTATCAGTAACCATTTCTTGAGTATTCTTCAAGCGTTTTGCTATCAGAATGCGGGCTTGTATACTACTAACGGAGGAACAAGGTGGGTATCACTGAAGCGACTGTTGTAGTACTTAGCAGTTAGGAATGAGGCCCATCTCTGCTGGTCGCACCTGCAGCTGAACTGGACAATGGGTGTAGTGTGTGGCCGTTGACGGATGATGGCAGGAGCTCCCCAAACAGCCTTATTTGTAGTCCGTCCAGATCTTCTGCCACTGAACAGAATGTGAGCTGACTCAGAAGCGGCGACAGACAGATGGTGTGTCTATACCTTGCATAGCTGGTGTAATGTGGCAATAGGGAGAAAGCATATGAATCGAATTCCAAACTCATTTTCCTCCTTCACAATTTCCCACCTCTAGTAATTATTATATGAGCGTTATTTATTGTTTGGCTAATTGTTGTTCGTCTGTTGTAATTTACTGTACTACATACATCATATGAAAGAGCAGCAAAATCAGATATGTTTTCATACAAATAAGAGTTGTCATTATATATTACAGCAACACCTCTAGAGTGCGAACTGTTCTTTAGAAGTAAACTAGAACTGCATAAGGACTTTACATTTTCAAAGACTCCGAGAACATGCCATCTTAGTGGAGCCGCGGTAAAAATTCTGTTAAGATAATTGGCGAAATACCCATGGTAACGGGAAGAGCGTGCAATCTCCGCATGTGTAGTCTACAAGTACTGTCAAAAATCGAGGCTCGAGTGATGAGCATCTCATACATATGCCAAGGTCCAGTGACTGTAAAATAGTATTCCACCGCTGGGTAAAGAAACGACTCTGTGTAAATAACATGCGCCAGAGGCACTCGCAGAGAACACACGACCATTTGTCGCCCCAACAACCAGAATTTCACAGCAGCTACATACACTATGTGAACAGAGACATCCGGACACCTGGCTGAAAATGACCTTCAGGTTCGTGGCGCCATCCATCGGTAATGTTGGATTTCAATATGGTGTTGGCACACCGTTAGCCTTGCAGCCCATTCTTCACGGAGTGCTGCACTGAGGAGAGGTATCGATGGCGTTCTGTGATTCCTGGCACGAAATCAGCGTTCCAACACATCCCAAAGGTATTCTATAGGATTCACATCAGGACTCTGCGCAGGTCAGTCCATTACAGGGATGTTATTGTCGTGTAACCACTCCGCCACAGGCCGTGCATTATGAACAGGTGCTCGATTGCGTTGAAAGATACAATCCCCATCCCCCAATTGCTCTTTAACAGTGGGAAGCAAGAAGGTGCTTAAAACTTCAATGTAGGCCTGTGCTGTAATAGTACATCGCAAAACAACAAGGGGTGCAAGCCCCGTCCATGAAAAGCACGGCCAAACCATAACACCACCGCCACCGAATTTTACTGTTGGCACTACCCACGCTGGCCGATGACGTGCACCGTGCATTCATCATACCCTCACCCTGCCATTGCATCGCCATATTGTGTTCCGTGACTCGTCACTCCACACAACGTTTTTCCACTGTTCAATCGTCCAATGTTTACGCTCGTTACACCAAGCGAGGCGTTGTTTGGCATTTACCCGTGTAATGTGTGGCTTATGAACAGCCGCTCGACCATGAAATCCAAGTTTTCACACCTCCCGCCTAACTGTCATAGTACTTGCAATGGATCCTGATACAGTTTTGAATTACTGTGTGATGGTCTGGAGAGATATGGTCTGGAGAGATATGGAGTACCTGGCAGTAGGTGGAGGCACAATGCACTTCATATGAGAAACGTATGTTTTGAGGGAGCGTCCGGATACTTTTGATCACATAGTGTAGCTGAAGCGGTGGTGATCATCGTCGACACCACGATAGACGGCGCAGAGTTGAGTCCGCAAGTCCTATGGCATGGATCCACTGATTAGTTGCATACTTGCCACAGGTAGCATAATAACAAGTAGGTCTGATATGTGTAGAAAAGAATCTGCGATGAATGTGCCGCCAAATTAAAGTCCACCACAACAATGGGAAATTGTGTTCTACGACGTTATAGGCGGCGCCGGCCGCTGTGGCCGAGTGGTTATAAGCGCTTCAGTTCGGAACCGCCCTGCTGCTCCGGTCGCAGGTTCGAATCCTGCCTCGGGCATGGAGGTGTGTGATGTCCTTAGGTTAGTTTGGTTTAAGTAGTTTGAAGTCTAGGGGACTGATGACGTCAGATGTTAAGCCCATAGTGCTCAGAGCCATTTGAACCATTTTAAAGGCGACGGTAAACAGGAAAAGGGCGTAGAAATCCTTTTTACGCGGACGGTGCATTCGTGTGAGTTCGGCGCGAGCATAACTGAATTCAGCAATGAACGCCGCGATGTATGTAAACACGGTCATGATGCTACCGACCGGGACCAGCGGGGGGAGGAACACTGGCGCCAGAACGGCAAAGAAATGGTGCGTATCGGAGGCCTCTGCACTGCGCCATTGTTTATACATCGTGGCCCGCTCGATAGTTTTCGTTTGGAAGACCAAGCCCTCCAGCAAGTGGAGGGGGGTAAGTGTGTCACCTCAGACTCTGAAGATTTGCCAAGCCGGCAGAAAATATACGAATGCCGCTTGAATACAGCGTTATGCCGTAATTGGTATCGGTAAAACCAGCGCAATATGAACCATTGTGGATGCCACATAGCCATTCATGCAGGCAACACGCTGCAAAGAATCGATTTGGCTTGGGGAGGTGTGATCATCATACTGGTAATTCTCAAAACCTGGGGAAAGTTGACCGCAGCTACACAGTGCTTTGACAGCACAAAATTGATCCCAAATTAGTGGAGACGTGGGACACAGGGCAGGGGAGCCAGATTTTCGGCGTTAGCTTGCGACCAATAGACGTGGATTTGCAAACATTCGTGACATTTCCAACCGCCTTCCAAAGAGTAGAAATGATGTTGAGAATCTGTGTGACCTCCTCCCGGGAACGAACCAGCAGCAGGTCACCTGCGTATGCGCTACAATGTGATAGGGCGTCGTAATTCCAGGTATCTGTTTACGAATGGAAACAATAATACTCTCGATAAAAGATTGTGCAATCGCAACTGCAAATGTGATCGGTTCGTTATACGTCTCCGCCCATCGTGTAGATGTTCTGAGGTGTGGCGTTGATCTGTATTCTGTTATTCTGTGCAACAGATTAATCTGAGATGTACCCTTTATCCTGTGGCTCCTGCAAGATGCATTTTCCACCCCCACACTACTACAGAAGTCAGACAGACGCTCCTAACGTTCTAAAGAGAAATGCCTGAAAAACTTTCAGCGATAAATATCTTCTTCAGTCGTCCGCTGTAAGCAAATGACACAAAAATTCACGAAATTTCTTACGTGACTAGTGGGATACTTGGGTACTAGAGTAGTGCTAGTTAGTGTAAGAAAAACATGAAACTAACGGAAGTTATTATTTATTTTGCAAAATTTCTGAGAAATCACAATGGCACTTTTAGTTATGAATTGAACAAGTTATATCCTGGTTCTTTTCGGAATGTGAAGTTACCTCTCAAGGATAGGATTCGCTAATGAAATCTCTATACAAAGTTTAAGATGGTTGTTGACTTGGCATAATGGTTGAGAGGCGTGCCTACTCAACTTGAATAATTATCCTTTAGAATGTTGCTAGGTACAGTCGAGGCTGTCGCGTGTGAAATGCAGTGAAGTGTACTGTTGTGGGGGAAATATGGGGCTCGCAATAGCTGTAGCGCACAATACCGTAAGCTGCGATGACTGCTGTCTGCGCCGCTCGCTGCTGACAAGTAAGATAACTTTCGTTCTATCTGGATTGACCTTCGCCAATCAAACTCTCCCTATGCCTTGATGAAGTCAAGGATTCCTATTCGCCTCTAGTCTAACTATTGGCGTGGTACACCGGTCAGATAACCAGTCCACCACGATGCCACTCAAAATTCGCTCGCAAGCGTGTAACTATAACTCTGTCCGTTCACACCGCACAATAAGTGTGTTGGACAACACAGTGAACAATGCTTAATCGCAAGGAGTGAATATAGAGTAACACTTCAATTTGCTCTCGACAGAGGTGCTCTCCCAGTGAAGTACTGAAGAGAGACTTGTTCCTCACTCCAAGACCGCCAATGGAACGCCGCCTCTCCACGCCAGACGTGAAGGGGTGTATCTTTTGGTCTCTTCCATTATTCCTTCAGCTCAAGGCGTCAGAAATATCGTCTGCCAATCAGCATAGCTCTTCTAAAACGGGAGAACGACGTTTCGATTAAGGCGACCAATCCGGAAACCTGTAGCATTGGCGTTTGACGTTTGCTGTCTCCCTGTGAAAATCTCTGAAACTGCGTGCTATGTGTAAAGAATGTGTAGGCTGGCCGCTCCCACACAATGTAGCGGAATTTGCTTTTAAGCCAAACACGGGGTTGTTCCGCCCTTTCACTCGGGCCCACGCTGTCCGCTACACGGGCGGTCACTGGCTGACATAAGCATGGTCGTCCTCTGAAGGGAACAGCGTCCCGTTGTGCGGTTTCTCTCCTGAACTAAAAGCTTCTGTGACCATCGTGTCTGGAATGTATGTGTGTACGCCAGCCTCGAGTATTTCAACCACGGTGCACTTACTTGTTAATTGCATATCGTTTACATGAATTCATACAACGTTGACTTTATCTTATCGAGTTTGGGTTCGAATGAAGCGTCTTGATATGCGGAATATGATTGTGAGGGCGGAATATGTAAGCAATGAAGGTCAGGAGACCACGACGTCTTACATACCTCCCTCCTTCTGACAAAATTTTCGTCTGTGGTTTGTCAATGACGAGGAAAACATTAACAAAGTCAGGCAAAAATTGTTCTTACAACGTTAAGACCACAAAACGTAAGATAATATTCAGTAGAGAGGCCATCGATCCTTGGCGACTCGCAAGGGGCACCCCCGAAGTCAGCTGTGATGATCTCCTTGTAGGTGAAAGGTTCCATTAACGTAACTCCCTTCTCATCTGTGAGGGTGCATGGTACGTCCACAGTGACAGGATCGAAGTCCTCGACAGCACCATCAACGGTATGACAGACTCAGCGATAATGTTGGAAAAACTATCGACTGTGTCCTCTTGCCAGGTGACTAACTGTGCATGCGGATCAATGAGTTCAGTCACTACGTTTTGTCTGTGGTGTCTGCGATCGTGCACAATATGATGCATGGTGGGCTTCTCCTGTTACACCACGTAAGGTCTGTGGGCACGCACCACAAGCACTTGCAGGTTTTGGAGAGAAATCGCTAGTAGCTTGGCCTTAAGCATGCTTCGTTAAGTTTGCACTTCCGGGGAAGATGGCTAGCTATCAAGGTCACTGACGGCGCTGAAATAGAAGTCTGTAGTATGCCTGTGCCTACCAGCCATCTTCCTGCTGTAAGTGAGGAATGTGCAATGGAGCGTCAGTTTGGCTCATTCCAGTCACCAGTCCACCACTGATGCGTAGGGTCAACGCCGCTGTTTGCACCTCGTCCACATCTCTGTGTTACGGTGACAACCATCAGGTCCAGAAAATCTGCGTGTTAAGTTTCTACGGTGTCCAGCTCCTCCAAATTTCCTTGCAGGGAATGTGCGGTGTACACATGTACGCACTGTGGCCAGAGAACACCAAATGGAAGAGCTTTAGATGGAGTACCATATCAACTAACCCACGGGAGACATAAATGCAGTCTAACCGACTTGCCGTATCGCTAGTGTGAAACGTGAGGCCCAGGTCATCTGCGCGCCGTTCCATCCACGGCTAGATCGCGAAGAATGAGATTCCTTTCGTGGCACGTTATAAAATTTGGGTACTTATCTTTGTGGCCAAGTACACACTTAAAGTCTTCTCCAAGGATAAGATGTCGACTTAAAAACAGTAGGCAACCATCTCCTCGTAAAATCCCACCCTTTTACGCCGACGCCCGGAACCAAAAGGAGCATAGAGATTAATGACACTCGCAAAGTGAATCGTAAACGCCATACCCCTGGACGACGAGAGATACATAATGTAGTCAATATGCCTTCGCTTACATACACCGCCACTCCACGGCCATGAGAGGCACGGAAGTCGTATCCTGCTAGAGGGATACAGCGTTGCCGACGGTTTAAGTCGCAATATGCGGAGGCCGGTGACCAACTTGCCTTTGGCAGCGCTGCATCGACTGAACTTCCTCAACTCATTTCGATCTCAAAAGGAGAGAGGAAGTAGGTTCCCGTATCTTCCAAATAAATAAAAGGCTTTTTAATGGCGTGCACATAGACGGGTACGTTGTTAAGAAAGGCATCGTGTATGTAAAGGGGAAGGCCGACAGCGCATTAAAAATTTGTTTACTTCAGGTATTGTTTCCCAATGTTTTTAGATATTTTCGTAGCTTCGTGGTAGACGATCATCTAGATTACCGTAAATCCTTGGCCACAATTAGACAACATGTGGTTTGGCCATCTATGTGTAAGAATATATGTCAGTTACTGGGGATGGGGATGTCACTTATGAAAAGAAGGGAAACCGAATTCTAACTCTCACCAGCATCTTCCCGAGTCTGCTTGTGACAGCAGAACCACGGACCATCTCTTTGTGTATTACGTTGGGCCTCTTTCTCGTACCTGTGGTTGGGGGGGGGGGATATTTTGCTTTGTTGTTTTGAGCATAGTGTTAGACATTTTACCACTACCCCTAATTACTCCCAGCCGACCTTTGCTAAGCGCATGAATAGGAATTTGAAGGCTGTATTGATAATATTTCATGCCAGGCCCCAAAGACGCTGGGACATTCCTATCCCATGGTTAAATTTTCCTTTTAATACTCTTCAGCATGAGATCATCAGGGTCACTCTGGCCCCATTAATCCTGGCCTATCCGATTAAATCTCCGTTGAGTAATCTTTGCACCATTGACGAGCTGTTCCGTGGGCGAGCAACACCAACCCCCTCCCTCACCCAAATTATCCAACATAACTGGGAGAGAGCGAGACGCAACATAGAGCTCCCACGTAGGCATCACACACGTAGATATAATTGCGGGAGGCGCGAGTTCAAGGGGAAGGTCGGAGACCGTGTGTTTGTGTATAGATTTAACGTAATAGCCAAGGTTGGTGCAACCTCATCCAAGAAACTGGCTCACTGTTCTGTGGGATCCTGTAAAATTTTGAGGTTCTGAATCCAGTTGATATCCTGACCCTCAATGAACTGAACGGGAAGCTGTTCAAGAATAATTTGCTTATAATCTGATGACTGAACCTTGGTTAATTGTTGCTGCCCACTTAGTGACTGTTAATTGTTTTTAAAATTATGTACCTTGTTTGCGTGTTGAAGACAGGCGGTTCATGATTATTGGCAGCAGTTAATAAGTCATTTGCTTAAAATCTGGTCAATGAATGTTGGCTAACTGTAGCTGCTTATTCAGTAACTGTTAATTGTTTTTGAAGATCTGAGTTTTGTTGTCTACTGAAAGACTGTCGGTTCATAATTAATAGCAGCAGTTTAAACGCGATTTGCTTAAAATCTGATCAGTAAATTTTGGTTAACTGTAGATAATTCTTCAGTGACTGTTAATTGTTTTTAAAATTATGTACTTTTGCTGTCTACCGAGTTTTAGTGGATTCATAATTAATGACAGCTGTTGAAAGATCATTTAGTTGTAAACACTGCCCAGTGAGTTTTCCTAACATCAATCAATAGTTCCTTTTTTTTTTCTTCTCTACCTTTGGTGTATAGTTGAGGGCTCGTGGCTCACAATTAGTGTCGGCTGTTTAATAGTCATTTTTCTAAAGTCTGCTCAGGCAACTTTACTGTTGATTGTTTTTAGAGCTCGTTTGGATTTAATAAAGGCAAGTAATGTATTGAAGTTGATGAACGCTGAAGCAGTTATGTGGGGACTCCAGGCATTCCATTAGGGTTACTTACAAATCAGCCCACCCCAATCCCTAATTATCAAATGGTAACCCAGAACATGGTTATTTCCCTTGTCCTGGTAGGACCAAGAGGGCAGGACGGGCATCCATTCCCTTCTTGCGATAGCGTACTCAGTTACTACCTTACTCGTCTTAACTGTAAACAGTATTTGGTTAATTACATACTGTTTTCCAGGTAGTCATAATTAGCATGCAACCCAGGCAGTTCCCAGGAATAGGATACCTCAAGGAAGACCACCTTCTGTGCGAGTTATGGAAGTTACGAATTAGGCAGCGATCGGGAGATGGTGCAACACCTGAATTGGCTGCTCGTTTGGCGGCGCTGTGGGGTACGTCTTTTACCTAAGCCTCGACTTCACTGGTGAGGAAGTTGCCGTGCTCAGTGATGGTTCGGCAGCGTTGGCAGGACTGCATGGAAATGTGAGTTTTTAGGGGACAGTCAGCCTATGCGCAAAGAAGTGTACAGGAATTAAGCTCACGACACATATAGGGTGAATCGTCTTGGTGATCTAAAGCAGGCATTCGTGAGGCTGCTGTTGATAGCTTAATTAGTCAATCTATTAAGCTGCAGGATGTTTTGAGTGTTCTTGCATTAGATGACTGCTCAGCGCAACCAGTCCTCTGTCCCAGTAAGCTCTGGACAAGCTTCAACGACATCGTGAGGTATGGTGGTGGAAGGTCGTGTGTCACAGGGAATCGGGATCTTGGCTCGACTGCGCGGATCGTAATGATGGCAAAAACATCTGTAAGAAAACCCTCACTTTCAAGGAGAGCTGCGCGCTAATGAGGTACATGGCTTTTGAGGTGGAACAGTCGGGAACCTTCTGGGGAATTTGCCGCACCTCAGTTGTATAACACAGGAAGTTTATGCAGTTGTGGGATGAGGAATGGCTGGCGGTAACAGATAATAAGCAACGGCTGGTGAAGCCAACTATCCGTCTGTGGCGTTCCTCCTACCAGTTGCTCAAGCGAGATGAAGTGACCCTTACACGTCTTGGGCACTGCCCTCTCACCCATGGCCTTTTACTACTGCGGGCGACCCCCTGTTTTGTGATGCTTGTGACGTGCATATCTCTGTACGCCAATTTTTAAAAGAGCTCATTTTATATCTTGACTCATGGGCAGAAGCAAATATTGGTGGGGATCTGCCCTCTGTTCTAGCTGACGATGAGACAAGTGCGAGTAAGGTTTTAAAGTTGTTGATGTGTCTGGATTCTGGCGTAAACTTTTTGGCTGGAGGTTTCAGTGTGTTGCAAAGTGACTGGCTCATCCTTTTTTATTCTTGCGATCAGCCAGCCACATCCATCTGCTATATTATTCTACCTCCTTATATAATTTTTTCCCTGTTTAGTTAATGTTTTAATACTGATGCGACACTTCATTCCGTTTTTCTGTGTGGGTACAGACATAGTTTTACAACTTCTGTTACCTATATTTTACGTGCTTTTTTATACTCCTGTTTAGCGTATTTCACCGACACTCGTCTCAAACTGTTTTCGCGCGGCCTCTGAAGATCTTGCTGTCGAGTGCCCATGCCAACACATCCATCCATCGAACCAGCCACACATCAATTCCGGATTCTCTCCGAATAGCCTCACAATCGCCGTCAGAATGCTGTTTAAGGGCCTGTACATCTGGAACCGATTCAGCATACAAAACGCTTTTCAGATACCCCTAGAGGTGAAAACCAAGGGATGTAAATCCGGTGATCTAACAGGCCATGCTACAGGACATCCAACGTCCGGGGAAGATGTTGTTGATGTGTCGGCAAACTGTAATTCTGAGGTGGGGTGGTGCTCCGTTATGCAAAAACCACATAACCTGTCGTATTGCAGCGGACACATACTCAAGCAGCCCAGATAGAGTATTCCTCAGGAAGTTCACATACGTTCCTCTGTCGAGGAGTTGTGGAATAATAACTGGTCCTAGCATATCGTCGCCAAAGGTCTCTGTCCACACATTGATGCTGAAAAAATGCTGATGAGACGCCGCAAGCGTTCCCCGACGATTTTCTGCAGCCCACAGATGATGATCACCCAGATTTCTTATGCTAGTTCTGGTAAAGTTTGCTTCGTCCGTAAGGAGAACTGATGACCAAAATTCCATAATTGTGATGGTTTGGTGTAAAAACCATCAACAAAATACTTCCCATAGAGGGAAATCCACTGCTACTAATCTTTAAACTCGCTGCAGGTGATAAGGATAGTAGCGGCTGTCACGCAGGATACACATAATCGTAATTTTGCTTGCACCATGTTGGCAGGCCTCTTGCCTGGAGCTTGTACTAGGGGTCGTCTCAACATAGTGTAGAACTCAGTCCACATGTTCGTCTGTCTGAAAGGACCCATTATCACACAAAGGCCCAAAAAGGTATTGAAATGATGTGTGACGTCTGTGTCTCTGTGGGTACTTATTTTGGTGTAGCCGTGGTGGCTCTCGACCATCTTCATCTGCTTGGCCGTACACAGGCACCATTACGGTTGTTCCCGACATGAATACCAGATCATTCTGCTGCTTGTGTACGTTGAGTCAATGACACATCCTGTAACACACAAGAAACACAAGGCACGTGGTCAGAGGAACTTTCGTTCATCAGCGCCATCTACCGTTGTAAAGACGCATTTCCGGGAACATGTTCATAGGGCCTTTCTTCCTCCATTTCCAATCAGGAATGTGTCCCTGCAGTTTGTCGGCTTTCATTAATATTCATCCTTTATAATTATAGATAGTAGTGGTATCTTGTAAGAGGGACAAATTGATGGCATGTTGACTGAATATAGATCAAAGTAGTGACGTTTACAAACTGTTAGCTGTTAAGATGCAACATTATAAGCGTCCCCTCGCTTACTACCCTTTGACGACTAAACGTGTTACGAATCACATACATGTTTTGACTCAACAGCTGTAAATACTTAGCTACTAAATGTAGCAGGAATCATGTAAAGAAACACAGTTGCATGGGACTTCTGACATAAATAAATGACTTAGTTCATAATCTCTATTTTCATACTGGCTGTTTCGTGGAAACCATTTACAGGTCATTTTAAACAAAGTATTTATCTTAACTGCCTGCGTAAGCTTTTGTGCAGCAGAATATTGCAAGTTCTCTCAGTATGCTACCAGCTTCTTAATTACTATAAAGTGCGAACAGATCCGTGAAGCAAATTCACGTGTTAGTGAAGTGCAACTGTATTTGATTATTGTACCATTATGCATCGCCGTGCTATCCAAACAGGCTGTCGATCGTACAGCTGGTGAATCCTGTCGACGATACGTTAATCCACACGTGCTTGACCTGTTCACGAAGGTCTGTAAGTGACGTTGGTTGACGAGTCATACGAGTCACTTCTTGTCACATCATATCCCACATATGCTCGATTGTAGACAAGTTCGGTGTTCGCGCTGGCCAGAGAAGAAGCTGCACGTCTTGCAGAGCTCGTTCAGTTTCAAGGGCAGTGGGTGGGCGAATATTATCCTATTACAACCATACATCAGCTTCGTGTAGCCAGAGCAGCAAAATAACGAGCCTAACAACATTCTGCACTTATCAGTCGCTGGTTAGTGTCCCCTCCAGAAACACCCAAGGTGAACGAGAGTCGTAGCTTATTGCGCTGCAGACTGCAAGGCCTGTGGTGGGGACAGTCTGTCTTGGAGGAATGCACTATGCGAGACAGCGCTCACCAGGTCTTCGTCGTACGCTCTAACGACCATCACTTGCGTGCAGGCACATTATGCTTTCATAACTGAAGACCACGGCGCGCCATTCTATTTTCCAACTGATCCACTAGCGTGAGTGGAAGATGGGATAGAGGGGTGTGTCCCCTTAGTCCCACTGTTAATAACCGGTTGGCAACAATTCGTGTTGTCACGCCTCGGTTCACATCCCTCTTGTCTCTGCTGTAGTAGCTTTTCAATCTGCCATTGCTACCCTTACAATAAGACAATTCTGGCCGGCTTCAGTTCTGTAGGACGTCCAGAAGATCGTCTAGGTATGTGGAAATGTTCACGTTGTCACAGATATCTGCATCGTAGAAGAACTGACGCAGAAAGTCCAACTTGTGTGGTAGTTCTATGAAAGGCCCATCCCGCCACTCGGAATGGCGCAATTGCACCCCTTAGTTGGCTGTAGGAAGCAGGAGTGCGCTTCCGTGGCATAGTTGCCTGATTGCTTCACACATTTGCACCAGACTGACAGTGAACTTTCTGGCTCTGAGCGTTCCCTTTTCGAAGGTGGATGCAGATGGCGCTCTGTTAGCTATGTCACTATATATAATACCCCTTTTATTTCGCGAGCAGTTAAATAGGTTAAACATATCGAGACGCTGTTTTCAGCAAATGTTAGATCGTCGAGGGGCACGTATTTTTTTGTTTGGTTGATGTTTTTAACGCTGGTATAAACGGAGATATTGAAACCATTACATTTTTTTTAAATGGGGCGGTATACGTTGTATAACTGCATTCTATAGTTCTTGAGAAAACAATTACAGTGATACAGCGTTTATTAATGTTAACGTTGAACCTGTCGTAAAACATTCTAGAAATATCTTAGAGTTTGAGAACACGCTGGTCGGAATCACCATTAGCGGTGCCAACACCGCCAAGCAGAGCTCTCGTGTTACCCTGTGTTAGATTGTCAACACATTTACCTGTTTAGTTGTGTGCCTTGCAGGCCGCTGATTTCTTCTTCAACGTTAATTGCATGCAGATACAGGGTGTTTCAAAAATGACCGGTATATTTGAAACGGCAATAAAAACTAAACGAGCAGCGATAAAAATACACCGTTTGTTGCAATATGCTTGGGACAACAGTACATTTTCAGGCGGACAAACATTCGAAATTACAGTAGTTACAATTTTCAACAACAGATGGCGCTGCAAGTGATGTGAAAGATATAGAAGACAACGCAGTCTGTGGGTGCGCCATTCTGTACGTCGTCTTTCTGCTGTAAGCGTGTGCTGTTCACAACGTGCAAGTGTGCTGTGGACAACATGGTTTATTCCTTAGAACAGAGGATTTTTCTGGTGTTGGAATTCCACCGCCTAGGACACAGTGTTGTTGCAACAAGACGAAGTTTTCAACGGAGGTTTAATGTAACCGAAGGACCGAAAAGCGATACAATAAAGGATCTGTTTGCAAAATTTCAACGGACTGGGAACGTGACGGATGAACGTGCTGGAAAGGTAGGGCGACCGCGTACGGCAACCACAGAGGGCAACGCGCAGCTAGTGCAGCAGGTGATACAACAGCGGCCTCGGGTTTCCGTTCGCCGTGTTGCCGCTGCGGTCCAAATGACGCCAACGTCCACGTATCGTCTCATGCGCCAGAGTTTACACCTCTATCCATACAAAATTCAAACGCGGCAACCCCTCAGCGCCGCTACCATTGCTGCACGAGAGACATTCGCTAACGATATAGTGCACAGGATTGATGACGGCGATATGCATGTGGGCAGCATTTGGTTTACTGACGAAGCTTATTTTTACCTGGACGGCTTCGTCAATAAACAGAACTGGCGCATATGGGGAACCGAAAAGCCCCATGTTGCAGTCCCATCGTCCCTGCATCCTCAAAAAGTACTGGTCTGGGCCGCCATTTCTTCCAAAGGAATCATTGGCCCATTTTTCAGATCCGAAACGATTACTGCATCACGCTATCTGGACATTCTTCGTGAATTTGTGGCGGTACAAACTGCCTTAGACGACACTGCGAACACCTCGTGGTTTATGCAAGATGGTGCCCGGCCACATCGCACGGCCGACGTCTTTAATTTCCTGAATGAATATTTCGATGATCGTGTGATTGCTTTGGGCTATCCGAAACATACAGGAGGCGGCGTGGATTGGCCTCCCTATTCGCCAGACATGAACCCCTGTGACTTCTTTCTGTGGGGACACTTGAAAGACCAGGTGTACCGCCAGAATCCAGAAACAATTGAACAGCTGAAGCAGTACATCTCATCTGCATGTGAAGCCATTCCGCCAGACACGTTGTCAAAGGTTTCGGGTAATTTCATTCAGAGACTACGCCATATTATTGCTACGCATGGTGGATATGTGGAAAATATCGTACTATAGAGTTTCCCAGACCGCAGCGCCATCTGTTGTTGACAATTGTAACTACTGTAATTTCGAAAGTTTGTCTGCCTGAAAATGTACTGTTGTCCCAAGCATATTGCAACAAACGGTGTATTTCTATCGCTGCTCGTTTAGTTTGTATTGCCGTTTCAAATATACCGGTCATTTTTGAAACACCCTGTATGTACACCAATGAGAACAAATTGGATATGCTACTTTTATATGGTGAGTGTAAAATAAATAACGTAAAAACAGTGTAACGATTAAGGCCATGTATCCAGATCGCCATGTCCGGCGCGCCAGGAAATTGCTCGAATTATTAACACGCTATAGCGGACAAGCTGCTTGAACGTCAAAAAGTGGACAAGAAAGAAGATTTCAACTGACAGACCACTCGAATAAAGTGTTCTAGCTAATACGCTAATGGATCGGCACAGTGGCACGAGACATATTGCCAAAGAATATGGAATCAGCAAGACGAGAATCATTTGCATCTTGCATCGACAGAATTTCCGTCCCTATCATCTGTCACTACATCAGGCACTCGACAACCGTGATGTCTAACGTCGCACAGAAATTTGTCGGTTTGCCCTTCAGCAACTGAGAGATGATCCTACTTTCTCCAATATGCGCTATTTAACGATAACACAACGTTCACTACCACGCTAATGTAAATTTTCGCAACATGCACTACTGGGCAGCCGAAAATCAACATTGGTTTGATTAGGTGCAACTTCAACCGCCGTGGATTCTGAACGTGTGGTGCGGCATTATAGGATATTACACTGTGGGACGTTACTTCATCTCAGGCGTTGTTATAGGACGTTCGTACCAACCCTTTCTGATAAACTGTCTGCCAGTTCTTGCAGAAGAAGTACCACTGGAAATTCAACAGTGTATGTAGTTGCAATATGCCGGTTGTCCAGCTCACACAACATGTGTTGCAGCAGAAATACTGAATGACAACTTTCCTGGACGTTGGTTAAGGCGAAATTCTGTTGTAAAATTGCCTGCAATGTCCCCCGGTTTGACTCCTCTTGATGTCTTTCTTTGGGGTGCACTCGAATATTTAGTCTAAGACGAAGTCCCAGCTACGCCAGGCGATATGTGTCGTCGAATAGCCAGTGCATGCTCTACCATGTCATCCACCGCAATTACATCTGTTCCCGGTTCTTTCGAAAGGCGATTGTAAATGTGCCTTTCAGCACGTGGTCAAGAATTTGAACGCATGCTTAAATAAAGGATAAAGTTATTATTTTGGAAGAATAAATTTATGTTATGTGATTAGGGTGCTAACCAAATGATTATTAGTTATTTGTTTATTTCATTTATGTGTGTACGAAACTGCATTGCAATGTCAAATAAGTCGACAGCGTGTATTGCACGTAGCTGGTAACAGTGTCATTACGCGGTTAATTTTCAGCATAAAACGACGTCGTTAAGAAGAGTATTTAATTTGCGGTGCAAAAGTGGTCACCAAAGTATTTTTAATAAAATGTTTAGTTCAACAAGTATATCCCATACGATATGACTTAGAGCAGTGTACGTAGAGACAGTTGTGCGACCGCATATATTTTCCCTCTAAGAAGCACACAGCACGTACAGGAAAAGACAGGTCAAATCTTCCTTCTAACGTTTAAACATTTAATACAGTAGTTGCTTTTTGGAGCTTATAAGACCCCTTGATTGTTGAAGAGTGAATAGTTGATTTCTCTGTTTCAGATCACGTTAGTCTCGGAGGATGTACAAATGGGAAATAGTGTTCCCAAAGCCCTTTGTGAAGCAGTAAATTACAGCCTATGTCGTATTTCCGTATACGACATTCGTAGGTGAACCTGCATCTAGGTCGTAACTTGGTTCCATCGGAAATAAAGCTTTATTCTCTCAGAGCAACCCTACGTTAAGGTATTCAACTACGCAGCCTGATCCGAGACGCCTGCTTGGCAGTGTTCGCACAGCAAATGCCGTTTCCGGCCACTGTGGTTTCACATTCTAAGACGTCTCTCGAATTTTTTACGACAGGTTTCAACGTCAACATTAACAAAACTATATCGCTGTAACTGTCTTCTCAAGAGCTATCCAGTGCACTTATAAAAAGTATACGGTTCCATTAAAAAAAAAGCACTTCATTATCTCAGTTGATACCAGCGTTAAAAACATTAACCAATCAATAATGTATAATATACGCGCCCCTCAACGCTCTAACATTTGCCAAAAATCACGTTTCGATATGTGTACGTTCGCGAAACAAAAGTCTACTTTGTTTATACTAATATGGAATACGTGCGAATCTTTGTGGTTTCAGCGACAATTTTGCAAAATAAATGTGTTAGTTAAAATTCAGCAGTCTGTTCTGCGTTGATATCCTGTCATCACTAGAGATAACTAGAACTGATCCAATAAATGTTCAAGCAACAGCGATTGATCAGTCTGACACCTTTCTGATAATTATTGTGAAAGCCTCACGCACTGGTATAATTTGTTCACCTGATAGATTCATGTGCTAATATTTTGAAAATAAACTAGATCACAGATTAAATTACTTCATCAAACAACTACTACAATTTTGCATGAAAGAGGGCACACTCTTGTATGTTTAAAGTATGCCTAATGCTCACAGTGTCAGTTCAGAAACTAATTTCCATTAGCATTCTTCGAAACTTTGCGCATATATTAAGCCAGGGTTGAATCAATAAATCAAACGGTAATTTATTGAGTCACAGGGCACATTTCAACAAGCACCAACGGAATAAAGAAAGCTGACATTTATAGCGGATCTTGGCTGAAGAAGAAATGTAACAATTTGAATACAAGTAAGTGGTAAAACAGTCATTATTAGCATCAAAATTATCTGCCTCACTACCAACTGCAAAGGAAACATAAATTTACATTTCTGCAATAAAGCAACGACGTGCGCCACCATTATTCATTCATGCCCAAAGTGTAACTTCTGATATGTATCTTGCACTGTATCAAAGGCTTAACTGTTAATTTGCGACGTCCTTGCCCGTTATCACAAAAAAAGAAAAACTTTCAAAACAAAGATATCGGACTCTTCACACACAGTAACTGATGACATGTGACGGCCATCATTCTCATCACCATCCTCAAGTCCAAAAGCGCAGTATAAATTTACTAGTCATTTGCCCACCACTGTTGATAGACGCTCCAAGTCAGTGGTGTGTAATTCACCGTCGGACGCCTGCGCCTATTGCACGCTATAATCACTCCTCCACGTTAGTGTTGACTATATCTAATAATGTGAAGTTTCTGCAACTGATGTTCAAACGATAAAGACTGCCACTCATCTTATTATGGCAGGGAGTGCATCGCGTATCACAAGCCAGGCCCTTTAGCCGCCATGTGGTTAGGTAATTGGACACCAGTATTGTCATGGTGTACTACGCGACCCTACCACATCCTATTGCTATCATCGGTACATGGAGCTCCAACGAAGCTATTGCTCCTGCTGCGTATAACGACCAGCATACATAGATACAGATAGGCACAAGGGCAGCCTTGTTATTAAACAACTGGCGCATTTGCCAACCAAGCTTCAGTGCCCAGAAGATCCTACTAAATACACATATCAATGCCTAAGTCAGTTATGAACAAGTGATATGAATTCTAACATTATTTTTAGTTGACTGACATTGATGGGTGGACAAAATTATAGATGCACCATAACAGAACACTCTACCATCTTTAACATGGTGAGCTGCAGTCTGGAACCGAGCGACCGCTACGGTCGCTGGTTCGAATCCTGCCTCGGGCATGGATGTGTGGGATGTCCTTAGGTTAGTTAGGTTTAATTAGTTCTAAGTTCTAGGCGACTGATGACCTCAGAAGTTAAGTCGCATAGTGCTCAGAGCCATTTTTTTAACATGGTGAAGCAATACCAGGCCTGCCGCTGTGGCCGAGCGGTTCTAGGCGCTTCTGTCTGGAACCGCGCAGCCGCTACGGTCACAGGTTTGAATCCTGCCTCGGTCATGGATGTGTGTGCTGTCCTTAGGTTAGTTAGGTTTAAGTAGTTCTAGGTTCTAGGGGACTAATGACCTCTGATGTTAAGTCCCATAGTGCTCAGAGCCATTTGAACCAATTGATTTGGAGCAATACCGCTGACATTCGAAACAGCTTCCCTTCCTCTCGGAATGGATAAATAGAGGTACTACATGGATTTCAAGGGAATCTTATACCAATTTTACTACAAAAGAGTGGGGAGTTCAGCTACCGTAGCAGCGATGTAGATGGATAGCGATCACGCACCTTTCCCTCCAAAGTAGACTAGAATAGCTCAATGATATTAAGATCTGATGATTGTGATGGGTATGGGAGATGCGATAATTTATCCTCGTGGTCACAAAATTAGTTCTGGACGCTGCGAGGTATGTGAACAGGGGAAATGAACATTGTACAATCGGATGGACCAGCCAAAATAATCACGAAATATTTGGTAGTAATGCGACCTTGCAAAGCATGAGGCCCATGGAATGGTACGATATGTTTGTTCGAATCATAAGCGTAAACCCATCTCCCCCACCCCCCTCTCCTCCATATTTCACTCGTCGGACATTTACTCTGCCAGAAGTTGGAAACAGTATGAAACAAGACTCATCCAACCAAACGACATTCTTCTATTGCTCTATATTCCTGGATATATTGCTTCGGCTCCACGTTTTTCCGTTACGGGTATTTGCATCAATGATGCGTGGTTTTTTAACTGAAGCTTTCCCTGCTTTTCCCTGCTTCCGGAGTGCCTTCGTTTTGTTTTGGTACTGACAGGATTCGCGAATTAGACATTCAGTCCAGCAGTGATATTTGCATCTGTCTTCCTCTCTTCTATAGTCACAATCTTCTTCAATGACCGTCCGTCAGGATCAATTGACACATATTTTCGTCCGCATTGTGACTTAGCAAACGAGGTTTTTCCGCTTCATCTGTATGCGGTATAAATCTTCTTCGAATGCACTGACCTCCAACATAAAGCCCTGACACATGCAACGTATTGAGGATACTTCACAGGTACCGTCAATGTTCATATACAACAACAGTTCAACGTTATGTCTTAGCTAGCACCTGCATTTATGTTCGAGCATGGATTTCTCAAGGTATTTTTGTCGACCTGTTGTAGTTGGTATGATTTTACGTTGTTTGGTTTTCAGTATCAGCTGAACGAAAATTAGCTGTTATTCTGTATAAAGATCTGAAAGAACTTTACGCAAGTCCCACTCGTGGGTGTTCAAAAAACTTTCCAATGCATATTAAAACTGTCTGCTAAACATCGTTTCTGCAGAGGTCACCGAATTCCATTCGCCACACAGGTCGTTTAATCTGTGCTACATATATTCTAGGTCTTGGGACGATCCCGCCCATATCAAATTGCCTGTAACACCAGAGGTTACTCTTATATTCTGAACGTTTCTGTTTGCATCTGAGGCGATTTCTAGGCCTTCGTAAGCCCCCAGTTAAATATCGGCGTCTATCCGACACCGCTATCAGCGGAAATATTGAGGTTAGGGCCACTATTTGTACGACAGTGATAGAGCTTACACATATTTAGAGCTTCCATTACATGTTAGATGGTCCAGCTTGGATACTCCAGGATCTAAAAACACACACTTTAGTTTGTACTAGTACAATTAGTGGCATTTGAAGGCATATTTCTGAGGTGTCTAAAGCAGCTAATTCAAAACATTCAGAAATGCTCAAGTTACGTCTTAAACATGATCATAACATTACCAATTGAAAAAGAGCACATGGTTAACTAGCCAGCAAACATAATTCCCTGACCTTGAGACTAAAGGATTGTGCTGCCAGATCAGTAAATCCTGTTTCTTTTCTCAAAAAAGTAAGTATCTTATGCACATTTACGTGTAAATGTTCACAAGTTTACGTCTGAGCATGTAGTGCACATAGACAGATTGCCAGCACCAGAAACATAAAAGGAATACAGTTATTAAAGAGCAATATAAATTACTATGGTGGATTATTTATATCCCATGACACTCAGATTGTAACTCTAGCCGGAAATGGGATAAAATTGTCTGCTTCTATGCATGCCAGTAGTCAGCGTTTATTCAATTAAAAGTGTTAGCAACTGGCCCCATTATTATCAACAGTCACGCTCAACAAGTGTTTCACGCTAGCGCGAAATGCATCATAGTATGGGATAGAAGCTATACAATACCGCCTCATTAATTTCAATAAGCCATGACAGTTACCTGATATTTCAATATAAACTAATCTTTATTTCTCCAAAAACATAATTATATGTACTTAAAATATACACTATCCTGTCACATTAATCTGAACACCTGTTAAAAGCCTGAATAACCACGTATTGCAGCGCAGACCGCTGCGAGACGTGTAGGAAAAGAGTCTGTGAGGTTCTGAAAGATACCGATAAGGATGTGGAGCCATGCCGACTCCAGTGCCGTGGCCAGCTGCATTATGTTTCTCTGTTGAGAATCCATTGAGCCAACAGTCCGATCGTGGTGGTCTCAGAGATTCTCCATTGGGTTGAGATCCGGGAAGTTTCGTAGCAAGTGATGTACGGTACACTCATCCTAGTACTGTTTGAACCACGAACGTACACTGCGAACTGTGTGAAACATTGCATTGTGCTGCTGGTAGATGCCATTGTGTCGAGGAAAAACAAGCTGCATGTAGGGGTGGACATTGTCCTCAAGGATAGATGCATACTTGTGTTGACCCATTGTGCCTTCCAAAATGACGAGATAACCCAGAAAATGCCACAAGAACATTCCCCAGACCACAATGCTCCCCCTTCTGTCCTTTGGCCTTGCGACAACTTTACAAGGTGTTTGCATTCAGACGTTTCGCGCCTACGCGCCAACGGCCATCTGTCCGAACACTCTGGACAGTTCGGGCGAATGATTTGACCACTCAGATCGCACAATGTGAGTCCACTCCAACATGTATGGGCCATAATCGAGAGGACATGGCGTACCTACACATATCAAAAAAAGTTTTGCATCACCTCGGTTCCGAGAGTTGAGTAGCCTGTACAGAAAATTGGAATAGAGATCAACATAAATATCATTTCCACCCGTTTAATTGCTCATGGAAACCACACCTTGCCTGTTGTATCACCATACATTGAGACCTTCGGAGGTGGTGGTCCAGATTGCTGTACACACCGGTACCTGTAGTACCCAATAGCACGTCCTCTTGCATTGACGAATGCCTGTATTCGTCGTGGCATACTATCCACACGTTCATCAAGGCACTGTTGGTCCAGATTGTCCCACTCCTCTACGGCGATTAGGCGTAGACCCCTCACAGTGGTTGATGAGTCACGTCGTACATAAACAGCTCTTTTCAATCTATCCCAAAAATGTTTGGTAGTGTTCATGTCTCAAGAGCATGCTGGACACTATAGTCGAGCGATGTCGTTACCCTGAAGAAGGTCATTCACAAGATGTGCACGATGGGGGGCGCGAATTGTTATCCATGAAGACGAATGCCTCGCCAATATGCTGCCGATATGGTTGCACTATCGGTCGGAGGATGGCATTCACGTATCGTACAGACGTTACGGCGCCTTCCGTGACCACCAGCGGCGTACGTCGGTCTCACATAATGCCACCCTAAAACAGCAGGGAACCTCCACCTTGCTGCACTCGTTGGACAGTACGTCTAAGGCATTCAGCGTGATCGGTTTGCCTCCAAACACATCTCCGACGATTGTCTGATTGGAGGCATATGCCACACTCATCGGTGAAGAGAAAGTGATGCCAATCCTGAGCGGTCCGTTCGGTATGTTGCTGGGCCCTTCTGTACCGCGCTGCATGGTGTCGTGGTTGCCAAGATGGACCTCGCCATGGAAATCGGGTGTGAAGTTGCATATCAGGAACCTATTGCACGCAGTTTGAGGCGTAGCATGACGTCCTGTGGCAGCACGAAAAGCATTATTCAACTTGGTGGCGTTGCTGTCAGGGCTCCTCCGAACCACAGTCCGTAGGTAGCGGTCATTGACTGCCCTTGGGCGCACTGACAGAGGCATGTCATCAACAGTTCCTGCCTTTCTGTATGTCCTCCATGTCCGAACAACATCGCTTTGGTTCACTCCGAAACGCCTGAACACTTCCCTTGTTGACAGCCCGGCCTGGCACAAAGTAACAATGCGGACGCGATCGAACCGCGGTATTGACCGTGTAGACATGGTTGAACTACAGACAACACGAGCCGTGTACCTCCTTCTTGGTGTAATGACTGGATCTTATCGGCTGTTGTACCACTCCGTCTAACAGGCGCTGCTGGTGCTTGGTTCTTTACATCTTTGGGAGGGTTTAGTGACACCTTTAAACAGTCAGAGGGCCGGTGTCTGTTATACAATGTCCACAGCCAACGTCTATAGTTTGTAGTTCTGGGAACCGGGATGATGCAAAACGTTTTTTGATGTGTGGAATACCCTGCACCGGCAAGTCTTCAGGAATTATGGACTGCTATAGAGGCAGCATGACTCCGTATTTCTGCAGGGGACTTCCAACGACTTATTGAGTCATTACCACGTCGAGATTCTGCACTACACTGAACAAAAAGTGGCCCGACACGTTGTTAATAGGAATCCCGCAACTTCTGTCACCTCAGTGTAGTTGGTATTGTACACTGCTGTAAGTATACTGGCGACATCATATCACTAGAGGGAACAAGGTGGCAATATGCAACTAACTGAAATTTATTCGTCACAGATGTAACGATTCTGTATACCCTTGCACGCTTCTGGGTAATATTTCATGTAGATGAAAACAAAAGACTGATGACCTCAGAAGTTGAGTCCCATAGTGCTCAGATGAAAACAAACACATGTTTACTAATTTGTACTATTTCTTTGGTTACTCAACCGTTGCCAAGATATTATATGGTATCTATTGGGAATTACGTGTCAATTATTAGGTTTATTGAAATTATTTACCTGTAGTTTGCGATTAGATGAACTTTGTGATGGCAAGAAAGCATCCAATTATGTTTGCGTCAGAGGCGCTGCTGCCCAATGTAATTAATCAAAAATATGCAATGAACACAGCCAGTCAATTATGGAGTCAGAAAATTTCACTTGATCGCTTTGTTTGTCGCCCATTGGAACGTCCCAAGATAGTGTAGTGCCTGTGAACGTGGGCCTTCTGGCTAAGTAACTGCAATAACAATATTCACTACGACCAAGGCTAAACACGCAATGTCATCATGTTTATTTGAAAATTAACAGGCCTTGTGTTTTATGCCCAACTTCATTCACTTCCGAGTCGTACGCAAATTCTCAATTACTTATAACATGGTAGATGCCGTGACAGGGCTGTCTTCAGTTATATGGAGATCGCCAGAGTGTCAGACAAAACTGGTCTAAGGTATAGTACATTATTTTCTTTGTACCACCATTTCAATACCACTGCCCCAGCATATTACTAACGAAGCGAGTCGGTGGGAAGTATGACCTCTGCTGGTTGATGGGGCCATGTTTTGTTTGTCAGGATGATACCGAACCCCACCTGGCGCGTCTTGGATTTATTCGTGATTTTGGAGGCGGGAGAGACATTTAGGGCGGCTATAGAGAAACAAATGGTTAACATAAACAGTTCCTCATTAATTCATTCAACTTGGACAGCCATTCGGTTGCGCCCTCCTGTCTGGCACTGTTTACCGTTGCCTCGCAATATTTCCACTCGGTGATACAGGCGTAGCAGATGGACAGGGACGCTTTGCACGCAGAACGGAGGCGAGTTGCTTAGACTGGGCGGCTGACTGGGCGGCAGTGTCCCATGCAGTGGACAACATCTCTGCTGCAAGTACGAGGCAGCCAGCTTCATCTTCTCAGTTGCTGCAACTCGTGGCGCTTCCCAGAGGCTAGGTCTTGATCGAAGGCTGGAGAGCAGCGGTGAGCAGCTCGCGGACTCTATCGGCACATACAATGTTGAGCGGCCCTGCAGAGGCAGCGACACACAATTTGCCGCCAAGGCTGAGCAATCAGTCAGTGGTCCGTGGATTGCAATGTGGCGATGGCAGTGGCGGCGGTGACATAGTTACACTGTATACTCCATGGCTGCGTTAGAAGAACTCGTAGCGATGACTGACATATAGCAGGCATTGTGCTTGGCCCTACCATGCCGGTCATGATCTACTCCAACGTGCCAGAATTTAAATGCAGCTGCTTGGTGCTGACTTCACAGAAGGGGCTGCGTTTCTGTGTAATCGTAGATGTGTCTGGAAATGGTTTGGTGACTGACGACCGTTTGTTTTCACACGACAGTGTGTCAAACTGCAGAAGCTTCCTGACTTTCCAGGCCATTGAGACGTGAAAGTTTGATAATACGGAAGTAAGTGCTTCTGCTGAGTTTCTGAATTCTCAGGAGCATCAACTTGCAGCGTCCGTGCTTGGGGGCCCAGCAGTCAGTCCACGGCTTCGGTGGTCTCTATTTCATTACATAGTGTTTACTGTCCTGGAATCAATACACTGTATAATATAGAATCTTGACCTGTCAGAGTGGCACGGAGAACCAGTTGGCACTGGTATAATGTTTTTCCTTCTTGTCCAAAACTGTGTGCTCCATGGGTGCGCACTGATTTTGCCACCCTGTTTCACAGGACAAGCAGTTAATAGTAGTGGATGCTCTCTCTAATTTTCCACTCATAGCATAGTTGTCTGGCACCTTTGTGAAAAGCATGTACAAGTCCTAGACGTTACTTTCGTAATAGTGGGCATTCCCCACACTACTAAGTCTGACAATGGTATCAGTTTCATAGATATAGCATTTTAGCAGTTCTGCCTATGTAATGGCATGGGATATCTGACCATGGCTCATTTTATCAGCATCTAATTCCCAACGGGAAGTAATGGTAAATAAAATGTAAAATGCTATGATTTCAGTTTCATCCCAGGATGATCACACCAGCTTCCTCACAAAGTACCAATCAATCCTCACAATCAAATATAACCCAGCCGAAATTCTGTATGAGTGCTGACATCACATATTATTCGACCTTCTATACCTCACACAGCAAGCAGTAAGTCTACATTCCCACACCCCATAGTGTTGTGTAGTCTCCCAAGATTTAGTTCGCATCATTCGATGGGTCCCAGAATTGAAGGTGAAATGACACGACTCTGGGGAGCACCATTTCTTATATAATGACCAAACAGATCAATCAGGGACAGTGACACACAGGACAGCAGAATAACGCGTAATCCCATTGGCAGTTGTTCACAAATCCCACCCATATGACTGCCGGTATCAGTGCCCTTGCCGCAATGATGTCATGGTACATTAACCCTCTTCAAGCAATAAGCCTTCCAAAAGTATCACTTTGCAATCAGAAGTTTATCTAAGCTAGTTTCAAGCAAACACGCTGCCACCACCTGGCTTTCTCTTTGACACTACAACGCAGACCACATGGATGGTGGCATTAATGTTAATCCTCCTTCACCACTCCGTTGGTCTGAGCACCACCCCAACCATTTTCAAGACAGGGTGCTTCTTTTGTATCATACGACACTGATACTGATTCGGACTCGAAATCAGAGACATTAGCAGTGTGTGAAGTGGTGTCCTCCCATCCAAACCATGGAGCGCATCAGCGCAGGGTAAGGTCAACAAGTGCCGAGTAGTTTCAAATATCTGGTGCCGCTCGCTTTCCAACACTGTAGTGTGGTAAATGAAGATCTCAGTAGCGCAACATCTCGCTACCTGGTATTCTACAGAGTGTGGGTTTCTCCTTTGGTGCTATGAACTTCGGCTCGTGACGATAATAACTTTTTATTAATTTTTTTTTGTTATCCTGGTTCACTCCAGCACTCTCTCGACGGCTTCACCAGTGGCTTCTACAGCTTTGCTGCTCCTTGGCATATGCCTCTACCATCTTTATATCATTTACTCTTAAAGCTACTTATTCCTCCTCGTCTCCGTTTTTACTAGAGGTTGACTTCCCTGCAGTCATAATCTCTACAAATGTGCCCCATAAGTCGTGTTACGCTGGATGGCAGAGAGTACTCTATGTACAAATATCAATTTTCCCATTCCTGTTCCATCCGTGAAGGATGCATGATGCAATTTCCATCGGAGTCTGATGAGCATCTACCTGAAGCTTTCCCTCATACTTAGTGAACCTGTGACGAAACAGTGTCATCTTCATTCGATCTTCTTTATCTGCTCCATTAATCTTACCAGATGAGGGAAGAGAGGGACAAGAAATTCTAAGAATTAGAAGAAAGTTGTTTTGTAACTTACCAACTTGATTGTTTAATTAAATTTCCTAAAGATGTTTCCAGTGATTCCATGTCTCGCAACTGCTTTTGCTACCACTTACTAGCTTCATGTACTCGTTCCCAAAGGATACTTCTAGAAATTTTATATATTTCACTACTTCCAGCGATTGATTACCGAACTTATGGTCTACCAGTAATAGGTATTTTCCAATTATTTGCTCCCAACACAATAAATGTAGTTACTTTTAGGGTCAACTTATAGCCCAGCACGAGATGTTCTATCTCTGTACGTCTTCCTGCATTTCACTATAATTTCCTAACTATTTTTACTTTCTTATATGGAAAACACATGCAAACAGCCTAACCGTGGTTCCTGCAGTACTTAGCATATTATTTATATGCATTCAAGAACACTCGAAGTTTCTAATCCTTATTAGAATGTTAGTTGATGAATTAATCTGACACTCCCTGGAAAACGCCAACAATGACAGCTAAAATTTGCACATCAGCAGCATCTAGTCCTTTTCAGGACAAATACTCATATCATCTCAGTCAAAATATTATTGCGTTTAGCTATTCCCTGAACTGACTGTCAATCTGTGGTTTAGTATGTATGTGACTAGAAATGCCGGCTGGTGTGCCCGAGCGGTTGTAGGCTCTTCAGTCTGGAACTGCGCGACCGCTACGGTCGCAGGTTCGAATCCTGCCTCGGGCATGGATGTATGTGACGTTAGGTTTAAGTAGTTCTAAATTCTATGGGACTGATGACCTCATAAGTTAAGTCCAATAGTGCTCAGAGCCATTTAAACCATTTTTTTTTTTTTTTTTGTGACTAGAAAATAATAATCGTGCTAATACCGAGTAACATCACCTATGGTCTTGATAAAAGCGTCGGTTTGTGCAAGGAGAGGAGACAATGAGTTTCCTTTTAGTATGATATATCCATGTGAAGCCATTCATTGAGGATTAGATCCCGAACAGCTACCAACCTGAAGGTATGTTTGTCGTTAAGATTCACCTGCAGTTCGAAACAGTTCTAGACCGTTTTATGGAATTAAGATTTGGCGACGTAACAAGCCAGTCTGTGTACGATAAAGTGGCCAAGTGTACGTCATGTCAGAGATGTTTCGCTTAGACCTGGCCGGCCGCGGTGGTCTAGCAGTTCTAGGCGCTCAGTCCGGAACCGCGCGACTGCTACGGCCGCTGGTTCGAATCCTGCCGCGGGCATGGATGTGTGTGATGTCCTTAGGTTAGTTAGGTTTAAGTAGTTCTAAGTTCTAGGGGACTGATAACCTAAGATGTTAAGTCCCATAGTGCTCAGAGCCATTTGAACCATTTGCTTAGACCTGTGAACATGGCTGTTATCACCTGAGAAAATGAGTCTGTCCTGAACCGATCCACCACGAACAGGAAGTCGAATGGGCAACAATAGTCAACAAAAACTTTGAAGTAAACATCCTGATTAGCAGTATAACAATGTTGGTTCTGGTCCATTGCCATACAACTAGTGCCACAGGAGCCATACCCCATATGACATCACAAACTAAGATGACAAAAACCGAGATGGCGTTGCCGAGATATAGAAAAACGCTAGAAGATCGAGGGAAATTTAAAACTGCAAGATCACAGTGCCGAGAAATTTAAAAAATACTAACTGGTGCTGGTAAAAAATTTTAATTTTTCTGAGCAATCAGTAAAATGAAACAGCCAAAGACAGTCCAGCATTTTCCCTAAAATAAGGTAGACCAATATTTTCAATCCTACAGTATCAACAAAAAGCTACTTAACTTTTTTCACCTCAGCTCTGTAAATTCAACAATTCAACTAATTAGCATATGCGCGCACACACACACACACACACACACACACACACACACTGCAGAGCATCCCACCTGCTTATTTCATCTCTCTCTGTTTTTATACTTCACTAAAAAATTGTCATATACTGCGAGACTATTGTTTATTTCAAATACTGTATGAATCATCAACAGTAAATTTCATTTCTCTCCTCGTTTGCGTCAGATGCTCTACTTCGTATCACCTCTCTTTCTCTCTCCGACCCCCCCCCCCCACTTCCCCTCAAGCCCCTCTCCCACACTCTCTTTCTGTCTTTCTTTTTAATACATCACAGAGGGAATGAGAAGGAAAAAACATAAAACAAAAATGCTTCAGACATAAAATTTATTTTTAAAAATGATTAAATTCCAGTTCAGTTACATCTACATTTTGTTGACTGGACACATTTACATACGAGAAAGAATTTTCAGAGTTTAAAATGTATAATATTTTTGTGTTTAGTATTTTTACATTTTTCAAACAGACTAAACAAAATACTCTACGTATGAAGGGATTAAATTCCTACAAATCATACAAATCATACAGCCGTACGTACATTAAAATCACAGTCAACTCTGTCTTGCGGCTCAAGTCGTTTTGACATGTTACACTGTCACTCAGTAGAAACGTATAAATTTTTATACATATTCTTGTTCACTAGTTTCATCATCCTCAACACCTTTTAGATTATCGTGTAATCTAATCAGTAGCTTGCTATAGTACTGATTTTTCCTTTGCCGTCAGCAACTGATGAATTGTTCCAACAATATCAAACTTATATAACAACTATTAGACGTAAGCCACTGATGATACTGCTGGTTTTGCTAATGTCCTCAGTGCATACGTCACAAAATTGTGTAAATGAAAGTCTAATATGAACTACATAGTACTTCGACAAATAAAAATAATATTTTGCTGATCAGTTGCATGTCGTAATTTAAGAAATCAAAGATTCTCCTGCTTTCATGTTGCGGAAATTGAAGCATCGGGATGAGGACGGAAGCAGAATATGCACTCAAAGACTATTGGCGTTGGAGAAGGGAGAGCGGCATCCAATCTCGACCGAAATACACGTTAACATCAGATCTGGAGTGACAGGGCGCTTTTTTATCTTTAAGACCGCAAAACAACTGTATCATCAAGAGTTTCAGCTATCTATGATGGTGAATTTTAACTTGTGAACTGTGCCATCTTGTGCATAGTATGTCGTGGAACGGTGAACAACGTGGAATGGTTGATTTCGAAAACAGTGACGTAAATCAACGTATATTTTCATTCATATGGTCCTAGTAGAAGAACGGAGTGCGTAAGTTATCAGTTTCTCTTCTTAAGTTAACATGCAATCAGACTGTAAGAGATATTCATTTTCACTCTCTAAAAGGAAACAGTTGTAGCTCTGTGTTAATTCACAAGCATTTTCAGTTATCACACACAAAGTCATTGGTTGCGATTATGATCTAAATACATTTGCGGCGTAAAATCGAGAATGAGGTGTGCGCCCATGTTGATGCCAGATACGAGTATGGAAATAGCTATTATGCACCCTATGATAATACAAAAATAGCCACAGGTATTATTGTGACCACTGTTTTTGATAACGCCTTTCGAAAATATCATCGTGAGGATCAATTAAGGGAACAGCTACCGTACAATGTATTGAGTCAACTTTAGTTTGCCATATTGAACAAGAAGTTCCTATCCGATAATGATAGTTGCGAAAGGCGTTGTTAAAAGTAATGGTCATAAAAATTATTGTGGCTATTTTACTGTTATCATAGCGGTCATAATAACTTTTTCCATGCTCCTACCTATGATCTAAATACTTTTTCAAACGTAAATACGAAAATATTACAGGAAGGCGTTTCAAATTCTTAACACTGTGTTGTTACTGAATTGTATGTAGATATGAATATAATTGCAGCACTGAACGTTCTCTGTTTCAGTATAACAAACGGGTTGATAGTTACAATAAAGATATATTATTCACATTGTATGCAGTTCACTCACAAAATGCAATTTAGTGTAATTTCGATTTTTTAAGAAATATGCAGCTGTCAAAACTTGTTTGGCTGATATATTTACTCGAATTGTAATAACTTACTGTGTACATTAGACGATATTCTAAAAAAAATGATGATCATGATGTATAAAGATACGTATTAAAATCATATGTTTGGCTGTCTGACAGCATAACATCAAATCTATTTGCACTGTCAGGAAAAGTTAACTGTGATTTTAGTGTAAGTGTGAACAAATGCCGGCCGTTGTGTCCGAGCGATACTAGGCGCTTCAGTCCGGAACCGCGCTGCTGCTACAGTTGCAGGCTCGAATCCTGCCTCGGGCATGGATGTGTGTGATTAGGTTCAAGTAGTTCTAAGTCTAGGGGACAAATGACCTCAGATGATAAGTCCCGTAGTGCTCAGAGCAATTTGAACCATTTTTTTTAACAAATGATTTGTTGTGTGAAAATTTTAATGTAGTTTACATCTAACGTATTTTGTTGTTATTTTTTCCCTTCGCATTCACCTCTGCAGTATAATACCGATACCTCACTAAAGTGACTGTTATATAGAGAAATAGAGATGGAGAGAGAGAGAGAGAGAGAGAGAGAGAGAGAGAGAGAGAGAGAGAGAGAGATAAGTGAAATTTGACTAATATTTCTTTAGTGAAGTGTAATACAGACGTGTTAAATTTACCAGTCAGGCAGTAAAGTATTTGGAATAATCGTTTTAGTGGAGCATAAAGCAAATGACAGATAGAAATGTACTGATGAGGAAGAATGTTAGCTGCTTATAAATTTTTTTGGTAAATAATACAGATGTAGATATGTAGTGACTTGTCATCCCATGTGTATGTGAGTATGTGTGTGTGTGTGTGTGTGTGTGTGTGTGTGTGTGTGTGTGTGTGTGTGTGGTACTAATTTAAGAAATTCAGTTGAAGAAGATTATGTAACTTTTGAAAGAAATGTAATACTGATAGTACTTTTTTTGAACATGGCATAAATACAGGTTAAGATTATTTAATTTTTGATTTGAAAATACTGAGGCATAAGTAGATAATTTAGAACTTATTAGCTGTTTCGTTCTACTTAAAAGCTACTGCGCTGTACTAGGCTGTTCCATTCTGATGAACAAAAAAAAATATTTTAAAAAGTCCCCTCAGTTAGTGTCGTCTTGGATTTTTAAGCTCTCTGATTAGCACTTTCATTTTTTAAGGGAAGCTAAAAAAATTTAAACTTCTTGCAAGTGCCCTCTGGAATTTTCAAATTCCTTATCAACATGATGTCATAGAAGGAGGAAGGTTCGGTACGCAAAGATTGTTACACAGATAATGGATGTGGCTTGTGCTGTCATGGGTAAGGCATTACCGTGCTCTGCCAATGAGGTATACGAGCCCTGCAAGGAACTTGCACTGTCACACTAGTAGGCTTCTCCACCACACTTGAGGAATGCTCGGCTCCATGCAGAGCCCACAGGAAATCAATATCTAATTGAAAACGTACCGATCAACGGCCTTAGTTTTTCTTCCGCTATCGAGAACTTGCCAGCTTATAAACTAAACTTGTCAGAAATACTGTAGTTACTCGCTTCTCGCCGGAGACGGCTGTTGGCACTCCTAAGACCGGCAGTGGCATATGTTGTGACGTACACGACGCGGCTTGTCTTCTCTCGTGGGGCCTCGGCCTTGCTCAGGTGACGTCACAACTCTAAACAAAGGGTGCTGGCACCAACACAGTTGTGCCGCTATGATCCATATTTATGGTAACCTGTATGACTGTGACCGACTCTTGATGCGACAAACACCTACTGAAACAACACAAATCAACCTGCAGCAGGAACTCCGGCCGGAGTGGCCGAGCGGTTCGAGGCGCTACAGTCTGAAACCGCGCGACCGCTACGACCGCAGGTTCGAATCCTGCCTCGGGCATGGATGTGTGTGATGTCCTTAGGTTAGTTAGGTTTAAGTAGTTCTAAGTTCTAGGGCACTGATGACCTCAGTAGTTAAGTCACATAGTGCTCAGAGCCATTTAAACCTCTTTTTTTCCCAGCAGGAACTACAATCTCCACACAGTTCCGTTTAAACGCCTCCTTGGGCATCCTGTGGTCTCTACGCCTTCCATCACTTGAAAAGAGACAAAACCGCGACTCCTGAGATCACACGACAATCTTCCGTTAAAGCACCATCCAACATTTGTACTGTGAGCAGAGACCTTTGCGAATCCTTTCGCGCTGTATCCGACTCCCAATGTTAACTACTTGCAGACCCTTTCACAATGTTCGCTCGTAAGCTAGTTGTAATACTTATACATTCGCCTACAGCAGTAACTCCTGTGGAATTTGGAACCTAATGTTTTGACAAGGCGTGACATTGATCTCCGGGCCCTGTTGGCTATAATCATTTCACGACCGTTGTTCTAACACCGCGTTACATTGTTGCAAGTGCTATACCATTCCTTGTAGACACGACGGAAAGTTCCCCTCGATATGCCAACAAATTGGGTAACTTTACTGGTGGCGTTGTTATGAGCATTTCGATATATGTTACCTCTTTTGTGCCATTCCATCACATCTCGACTTCGAATCATCTAACTGTGTTGGTATCATAAAACCGACTGCCACATAAATATCACGTCACTCTCATTGCTTACGTCAGCGATGGAGGTTCTCGTGACCACCTGATACCATTTCCACATCTTTTAAGGGACTCCAAAGTAAATTAGCATTCCGTACTCCCTAAGTCTGTATTTTGTTCACTCTTCAGTAGTGCATAGCTGTATCTAATTCTCAAAAGCCTTCTGCCGTTCAAGGATGATACCTTCCACTTGACGTCAACATTTACCTTCTTCAGATCATGTGAATGAACATGGCGAGTCTCACAAGGTCGCTATTTCTGGGGCTCATATTGCATCAACTAAAGAAATTTTTGATAACCTAAAATTATCAGAATACTCAAGTGTTAAGTGTCTAGTGTAGTTATAAACTTGTGTGAGCGATATAAGTTTATAGTTATAAGCATCTGTCTGACATGCGTTTTGAAAATGAAAAAAACATGTCTTTTCCCAATCACTTTCAGCGGTTTGTTGTTCCACAAACATGTGACCAACTGCTATGACAAGAGAAGCAATGTCTTAGTCATAATATAGGATTTCACGTATATTCATGAGACCAAGTTGTCTTTCTTCTATTTAGCAATTTTAGCAAATTTTCTGTTCCCTTACCACTTATCTTAATATTACTTATTTTGATGTTCGTGTTATGATTGAAAGGAGGAACAATATTACTATCTTTTGCAGAGAAGCAAATTCGGAAATCCAAATTCAGTGTTTTGGGCCTCTCTCTGTCATTCTCTGTGCAGATGTGTTTGGGCTGTTTATCGATTTCACTGAAGCCCTTAACTTCCTATAACTCCCAGACTGCCGTACTAAACCTTACTTCCAGATTCATTGAAAATTTCTCAGATTATTTTTAATTTATTTTTGCTCTATTCTGTTTTGTTACTCAACAAGAATTTGACTTCACTTAAGTGCGTGTTGAAATTTTCTGTGACTGAGTACCATCTGCCTACTGCAGTTATTGCCCAAATGCGGTTCTTTTCTACCCGTAGCTTTACTTGACGCACACACACACACACACATACACACACACACACACACACACACACACACACACACACACACACACACAGACAGACATCTTGTAGCGCGTCTGAAAAGTATCCTAAAATACTCCTGAATTTAATACAGGTTGAGTCTTACAGAGAGAAAAACGGCAACCAGCCACCACTGATAATTCAATTCATCTACGGAAACAGCGTCTTTGCCTGTTTCGAACCGACAGGGTCATCTTCAGACCGCTATCACATTGAAAATGCAGCGTCATTTTGTTTCGATTTACTCCCTTTGACAGACACAAACACAACATGAAACACTACACTAAAGTATAGTAGCCTGCTTGTTCATACATTAGTATATTCGTTAAATCAATTTAAACTTTCAATTAACTGTTACAATTAATGAAATATCCACTATCGCAATATTAATTTGTGTACAAGTGTTATTCATCATTTATTTTGTTGCCTGTGTGTACCACAATTTTACACAACATCATTTCTGTAACATTTTCGAACAAACTAGTTTATTTATTTGAATGATAATCAGTCCTCACTGAAAGTAAATTGCACGTAATGAAACGGTTCTCTTTGCAAATCTGTTACTGTCACATCAATGTACTTACTGAAACATTTCTTGCGATATTTCTTTTCTGGCACTCTTATATGTCAAGTATCTTTGGATACAGACTTCCAAGTGGCAAAAACTTTTTCATGTGATGTGATGTGTGTGTGTGTGTGTGTGTGTGTGTTCGATAATGAGAAACAAATCTCTTCTGCTGCAAGCTCTTTGCTTTCGATATTATGAAAGTCGCAGTTTGACTGAAACAAGAGAAAAATCATCAGTAAACATGGGGTCAAAAAAATGCATGCCTTAAGAGGTGTGATCACTTCTTCACCTACTCCTATGTGAAACACATCATTTCCATAGCCCATAAGATATGCATTTTAGAGTCCATGTGTAGCAGACTTCTTGCTTCGAATTATCGTTCCTGCCACATCCCTGAGTACTGACCATTCGTCGTGGGCACCCTGCATTTATATACCCTTCAATACTTCGTGAACACAAGCAGTCAACATTGCAACATAATGATGCTGGATTTTCGACGTAGGTAACCTAAAATTGTAGCAGTTCTATCTTACAGATTTTTATACATTGTTTTCATTCATTATGATGTGTGTAAACAGTTTCCAATCCTATTATGTGTCACTTCACCAACAGACAAACCGGCGGGACTACAGAAGAGATAAGAAACTCTGTTACTCGAGTCTGATGCGACATCAAGACAACCAACTCTCTCTTGATTCTGTTTACTGATGAAGCTATCATTACAAATAATGTTAAGCCGAATGTAAGAAATATGCCTTATTAGACCGCTGAGAATCGGCGCTGTCTCAGGTAAAGTGAGTACCGGGGGAGTGTAGCATGAACGTTTGGTGCGGCATTATTGGAGACAACATTATAGGTGCTCACTTCATTGAAGTATCGTTAACAAATAAAAAATGCGTATAGTTTCTCATCGAAGTGCCACCTACTCTTGAAGAGGAAGTACCACTGAAATTCGTAGATGTATGTGGTAACAGCACGATGGGCGCCCGGGTCATCAATCGCTTCTGGCAAGGGAAGAGCAGATCCAGTTCTTTCCTGGTTTCTAGAAAGGACGTGAAGGCATCAGTGTACCAACCAGTGCTCCTTGTTTGAAACCACTAGACTTTTATTTCCGTAACTGAGCGAGCTGGTGCAGTGGTTAGCACACTGGACTCCCATTCGCGAAGACGACATTTCAAATCCGCCTCTGAAAATCCTTAATTAGATTTTCGGTGATTTCCCTAAATCGCTCCATGCAATTGCCGGGATGGTTCCTTTGAAAGGGCGTGATCGATTTCCTCCCATATCCACGAAACCGTCCGTGCTTGTGCTTCGTCTCTAATGACGCCGATGTCGACGGGATCTTAAACCATAATCTTCCTTTCTGCTTATCTGGGGTTAAAGATAAAGTCTGTGCATAAGTTCCGAAGACTCAGCAGGATGTAAAACATCGAATAACGCAGCAAGTGCAATTATATCGAAGGAATGCCTTCAGTCCGCCAAGAACTCCTTTCACCAGTGACTGCAGATGTTTATTGCAGTAGACAGTTGCCATTTTGAACACTTGATGAAATTATTGGAATTTTAAGGAAATGTTTACGACCACATTATTTTGCAATTTCCTTTTTGTTGCGGTTGCTGATATAATTTATCAGTGTCAGTGTACATCTTGACAAACTCTTGACGTGGAGATATTATTTGACAATCGTTACTCCTCAGTCCCCTGTTTTACAAGTCCATTAAAATTTTGATGTGCAATTATCTAACGTAATTAACTGCTGTTTCATCATTAAATACCGCATCCTTTCTTTGCCTCCCACTTGGTGTGTCGGTGCAGCCACATATAGCTTTGTGGTTAGTTCAAATGGCTCTGAGCACTATGGGACTTAACATCTGTGGTCATCAGTCCCCTAGAACTTAGAACTACTTAAACCTAACTAACCTAAGAACATCACGCACATCCATGCCCGAGGCAGGATTCGAATCTGCGACCGTAGCAGTCGTAACTAACCTAAGGGCATCACACACATCCATGCCCGAGGCAGGATTCGAACCTGCGACCGTAGCAGTCGAGCGGTTCCGGACTGCGCGCCTAGAACCGCTAGACCACCGCGGCCGGCTTTGTGGTTAGTATTAGTTTTAAGTTAAATTCTAGCTACTCTACCGCTTTTGTAAGTAGACCTTGTTAGCTGCGTCACGCTGATGCGGCCCATCAGCCTGACGCGACTTTACTGTATAACAACAGGAATTTATGCTTAAGGCAGCAATTGGTTTCATGTTCGAAAAAGTTAGTCTTGTTCTAAGTATTTTCATTTCTTTGAAAAAAAAAGAAAATCAGATTTTGAAGAACGAGACGGTTGGTTGTAATTGCGACCGGGACGGTCGCGGGGTTGAAATGACGGAAAGCGCGGTGGGACCCGCGGAGAGGCCCGCGAACAACAACACAACGGAAGAGGACGGACACGACCAACGAAGTACAGAACGAACAACAACAAGATCGAACAACGGAGTCACAAGGAAACCTAACAAACTCGTCCACTCGTGCACAGAACAAGAAATTAAGTAAGCTGTCTAACAGGCGATGTGTCCACAGACGTACGCGAGATTAGACTGGCTGGCTGAGCTTTTTTTTTCCTTTATTGATTTTCAATTGCCCCCGAAGGATGCGGGCTGGCAGGAGCTTAGTACGCTGCTCTACAGCCTACAGACTTTTTTAAAAACGGAAGAAGAAAAGAAACAAGAAAAACAGGCGATAAAACGGTGACTTAAAGTGAAAATGCGGAAAGGTAAAACAGAAAGCAAATGGCTTGGCAATGTTAATAAAATACACAGGAATCAGACAAGTAACATAGTTAACACACAATTAAAAAAAAAAACATGGCGACTGTCTTGTTTCTGTTCGCAAGAGATAAAATATCACACCCAGCGACAGTATGATGGCCGTTCGCAACACTTCCCTAAAGACACACAACACGCAACACTCACTGTAAAACACTGCACGAAAATGGCGGCACAAAGATGACACTCCCGAGCCAAGGGCAGATGGGGTGGACCTGGAGGAGGGGAGAAACTAGGAGGGAGGAGAGGAAAAAACGAAAAGGGGGGGGGGTAGACCAAGGAGGGAGAGGACTCATAAGGTGGGAGAGGGGCAGGGTAGATGCGAGAGGGAATGAGAAAAGGCAGAGGAGGGAAATGCAAAAGGACTTGGGAGAGAGAAGGGGGCAGAGAGAGGGGAGGTGGGGAGAAAAGAGGATGGAAGGGGGGGAGAGGGATCCCGGGAAAAGGACAGAGGAAAGGAGGGGGAGTGAGGATCAGAGTTGATAGGAGGGATAAATGAAGGGAGAGAGGGCATCATATGGGAGGGGGGGTTGATGGAAGCCACTGTGGGAAGGGAGATGAAGGGTGTAGAGATGGAGGGTAGGGGGGACACAACAGTGAAGAAGTGGCAGGGGGCGGGGATGGGAGAGGAGAGGAGCAACCAGGGGGTGAGGGGGATCAAGGCGGCGGGAGGTGTAGAGGATGCGGATATGTTCAAGGAATAGGAGCAGATGGGGGAAAGGAATGAGGTCATAGAGGATCCGCGTGGGGGACAGGAGGTGTATACAGAAGGCGAGGCGGAGTGCATGATGCTCAGGGATCTGGAGGGACTTATAGAATTTGGGGGGGGGGGCAGATATCCAGGCTGGACTGGCATAACAGAGGATGGGACGGATTAAGGATTTGTAGGTGTGGATGATGGTAGAGGGGTGCCACCCCCATGTCCGGCCAGAGAGAAGGCTGGCTGAGCGAGAGGCAGGCGCTTAAGTAATCTATCGGGGGCGCCGCTATTGGCCGCTGGAACCACGTGTTCCACTGTGGCGCCCTCACACTAAAAGCGGTCCAGAAGGCGGGCGCCGCCACAGCTTACGGCGCAATGGTGCAGAGACCTCTAGGGGTCTTCGACTTTCATAACGTCTGGCGGGGATTCAAATTCCGCGGTGCGCGGTACCAGAGAGACGACATTGAATTTTTCTCTTTTAGAATTATGACAGCAGCAGCAGAAATTACTATTGCTCTATTTGAAAAAGCGAAGTTGATATCAGCGTCCCTGTAATCACTATAACTGTGACTTTTTGCAATTCAGTTGGCTGAAAACAGAAACACGATATTTTAAACTGATCAGGAAATATCTGACGTGAACAGCTTACCCGAATCGCACTGGGTATCATGAACGAAATTTAAGATTTTCATGCTATTCAGTTCTGGTCTCAAACAGCTTTCCTTCCCAGTACTATATGTACATTATAAACATTAGAATATAAAACAAGCTGTATGACGTTATCATGGACACTCCTGAGTTAACTGACTGCATATTAACATTTTCTGTTTTCAATCAGCTAGGACGAATGTACTCCTCTGTGAATAAAGTGGCTGATGAGCTCTACGCGACTTAAATCTTCACTGACCGTATGGAGCAGCTCTTTTAACCTAACATATATATATATATATATATATATATATATATATATATATATATATATGTGTGTGTGTGTGTGTGTGTGTGTGTGCAAGCCAAACGTTATCTGCTACCCCAGTAGTAATTTATTTTGTGCAGTGCTTCCACGCGATACAAACGTTACCCACAAGTGCTTCACCTACTTATAGATTCAATTGGAGGGAACATACCTCAGCACTGATGAGGCGCCTAAACAAATCTTTAGGCAATGTGTTTTCAGATACAGCAGATATAAAAATAAGAAAATTCGGGTACTTCATTTACTTTCATTCCACAATGTCAGTCGAGGTCATTTTTTGGGGTAACTCATAAAGACAGTATCAAGTTTTCTTATTCCAGCAGCGAGTAATGCAAGTTACCTGTGCTCTGATCTCAACAACGTCCTGCAGAAGACTGTTCGAGGAACTGACGATATGAATCAATGCTTACCAGTTTATTTATTACGTAATGAAATTTGTGGTAAAGAGTATGTCTTCTTGTTTCATATGAACATCTCCGTTCGTGGAATCAGTAATTGAAATAAGAATAATCTTCATATAGATTACGTGTCACTTTCATTGTTAGAAGACAAGCAGCAGAAATTCTCGACGTGTGATGGTGGGCATTGTCTTGCTGAAAAGTAAGTCCAGGACTGCTTGCCATGTAGATCATAGAATATCGTCGACGTACCACTGTGCCGCGGATGATAACCAAAGGGCACCTAAAAACCATCACTCCTGGTTGTCGGGCCGTATAGTGGGTGGTGGTCAGGTTGATATCCCATCTCTGTCCGTGGTGCCTGCTGACACGTCTTCCACTCATACTGGAGTAGAATTACATTCAGTGATGAGCCCCGCTTCGAAATGAGATCCACTGAGCATCAAAGACGTGCCTGGAGACACCCCTGAATTAACGCCTCGAACGGCAGAGGGCCGCGCGGAGTGGCCGCGCCGTTTTGGGCGCCATGTCAAGAAATGCGCGGCCCCTCCCGCAGGAGGTTCGAGTCCTCCCTCGGGCATGGGTGTGTATGTTGTTCTTAGCATTAGTTAGTTTAATTAGTGTGTAAGTCTGGGGACCGATGACCTAAGCAGTTTTGTCCCTTAGGAATTCACACACATTTGAACATTTATTGAGCAGCAGTGGGAAACCACCATACAGCCCGACGATCATGAATGACGGTCTGGGGTGCCTTTTATTTTCATAGAAGGATCCATCCGATTGTCATCCACGGCACCCTTACAGCATCCTCCATATTGGATATTTTTTTTTTTTTTGTACAGCTTTATTTTACGCAAGGACACGTTTCGTTCTTTCACCAATCTTCAACTTGAGCAATACATTTACATCAGTATATTCGTTTTCTTGATAGCACTTTTAATAATGCAGCTGAGTTTTGTTCTCCTTACAGAACAGAACAAACAAAATAAAGGACTGGTGCCCCAAATCACAGTGCAATCCTTAGAAACATTATCCTGATGAAGATCTAAACGTATTAACCAAGTAGATGATAGGTGAAAGGACTTTCTTGTATAAAATAAAGCTGTACAAAAAAGGTGGTTGATTCCTGTATTTCTTCAAGTAATTACCATATGTAACTCAGTGTGCTGGATGTAAACAAGATTTTTTGTTTGTTATTCCCTCTTAAATGAAAATAGATTAAGATTTTTAGGTTTTTTATTTATTTCTATTTCGTGAAGGGAAATGTTACATCCTTGAAAAACTCTTCGCAATGGGTCTATGGAACTAAGTATATCTAATATAATACAATCGGTATCGTTTTTGTCGACTTCGGTATAAACTGACTGACGTTAGGGGAAAAACAATGTTTCTACATCTACATCTACGTGATTACTCTCCTATTCACAATAAAGTGCCTGGCAGATGATTCAATGAACCACCTTCAAGTTGTCTCACTACCGTTCCACTCTCGAAAGGCCCGCGGGAAAAACGAGCACTCAAAGTCCCCTGAGCGAGCCCTGATTTCTCTTATTTTATTGTGATGATCATTTCTCCCAGTGTAGGTGGATGCCAACAAATGATTTCACAATCGTAGGAGAAGAATGGCGATTGAAATTTCACGAGAAGATCCCGTTGCAACGAAAAACGCCTTTGTTTTAATTATTGCCACTCCAATTTACGTGTCATGTCCGTGGCTCTATCTCTCCTATTTCACGATAGTACAAAACAAGCGGCCATTCTTTGTACTTTTTCGATGTCATCTGTCAGTCCCACCTGATGTGGATCCCACACCGCACAGCAATACTCCAGAATAGGGTGGTCAAGCGTGGTGTAATCAGTCTCTTTACTAGACCTGTTGCACCTTCTAAGTATTCTGACAATGAATCGCAGTCTTTGGTTTGCTCTACCCACAACATTATCTATTTGACCGTTTCTATTTAGGTTATTTGTAATCGTAATCCCTAAGTATTTAGTTGAATTTACAGCCTTCAGATATATGTGACTTATCGCGTTATCGAAATGTAGTGGATTTCTTTTAGTACTCATGTGAATAACTTCACACTTTTCTGTACTCAGGATCAATTGCCACTTTTCGCACCATAGAGATATCTTATGTAAATGATTCTGCAATTCGTTTTAGTCATCTGATGATTTTACAAGACTGTAAATGACAGCATCATCTGCAAACAACCTAAGACGGCTACTAAGATTATCTCCTATATCGTTAATATTGATCAGGAACAATAGAGGTTCTATAACAATTTCTTGGGGAACGCCGGACATTACTTGTGTTTTACTTGATGACCGATACTACAAACTGTGACCCTTCTCACAGGAAATCACGAATCTAGTCGCACAACTGAGGCGATATTCCATAGGCACGCAGTTTGGGTAGAAGACGCTTGTGACGAACGGTGTCGAAAGTAGAAACTTTATAGATAAATACTTCCTATCGTTATATCGTGTCATGAGTACGATAAACACATTTACTTCAGTAGTTTCCTAACAAAGTCTATTTTCGTCTTATTAACTACCAATTTGAAGTCAAATTTGTATGCTGATTAGTATCAGTATTCTGCATGAGAAACTGCGCCTGACAGTACACTGCTGTCCTCCAGCGTCTGAAAGAAACAGATCACGTGTAATGCCACACCAATATCGGCACGTGGCTAAGCTGACGTGAGGCGTGCAGCAACAGAAAGTGTGTCCCAGCTGAGCGTCCCCTCGCCTGCGCGTGGTGCGAGCGGACGCCGCGACTGGCGCTGGCGTCGACCCGCGCCAGGCTGCGGCGGGCGCGCGGCCTCAGCTCGGCAGTCTGGTCTCGGCTGTCGGGGCGCGCTCTGCTTGACGTTGCACAGCCGTCGCGATGTGTTGGCGCTCCGCGTGCCAGCCGCCGAGACGCCGTTGGCCGCTAGCCTGCACACCCGCGCTCGCGCCTCTGCTGCTGCTGCTACTGCTAGCCGCATCGTCGCTTCCTGCCGTCGACGCCGCCGACAACCTAGGTACGCCTAGGAGCTAAATCCATTCTGTCCCACTGGCTTCCAGCCAATTAAAGCCAAACGGCTCTAAGAGATTTATGCGTCGATAAAACGTTTGCGTTTTGACGGCATAATTGAGAATAATAAAATTTAAAAAAGTCCATTTGTGAATAAGATTACGATTTTTCGAATGTGGACATCGGTACACCGTCGTACCTCTGGCACATAATACGATGTTTTACTGTAATTGGCACTGTCTTCAGCAATAACATACTTGTTTTATAACTGTCAAAATTTTGTGTGAATTTGCTGTAAAAATTGACACGTATGCCGTGTGTTTTGGGTGCCCTTGTGTTTGAAGCCACTTACAACTATCATGCCTTTCAGCGAATTTTGGAGTTGCAGTGATGTCTTAGCTGTTCACCCAACGATTTCACGCTGTTAGAGGTTTAGCAGTAGGTTAACTCTTGTACTGTGTGAGACATCGGAACATATATTTGGTAGTAGGTCACAAAATTATATGTATTAGAAATAATTGTTCACAATATGCACCCTGTCGTTCTCGAAGAAACATTTTCTTTATAACTTCCAGTACCTTTTAAAATTTATAACAAGATAACGTGCTTCTTTTCTTATAAAAAATTTGCCCTCTGACAAACCTCGCTTGTAACCATCAGTGAAATCTGTGGTTCCGTTTTCTTTCCCTCTTTCTCCTTCCTAGCAAGCTTTCCCTTCTAGCACTGCCTTACATACGCGTACTTATGTTTCATATTATGACGTTTTAGTGATTATTTAACATTTATATACCTTAAAATACATGTCACTAATGAGAGAAAGAGTTTCGCGAGAATTTGAATAAGATGAAGCGTCCTTAGTTTGTCCTGTAGACATATGTATCTGATGAATGTTGTATTTAAACCCCACGCCTGTGCAGTGCCGCACAATTCGCAAACACAGCGCTATGTATTGTTGCATGTCTACATTTTCTCATCCAAAAACTGTTTGGATCGCAAACGTTATATAGATGTGATACGAAACACCTCTGCCACAAAGCTATCCGTAGGTTAAATAGTACAAATTTCCCTTAAGAATAACGAGAGCACATTCGCGTCTATCTGATGTACGTCGTTCGAACTGAAATAAGAGACAATGAATAAATGACTATGGCCATGTCTCTATTTCAGAGATGGAATGTGCTCAGACATAAACACCCCGTAATAAATAGGTTAACAGAGAAACTTTCCGTCAGTTTTCCGTCTATTACAACCGCCCATTTACGCGTACATCCTTGCTCTTTAGAATGAAGCATTTTTAACAGTGCTGAAGTATTTACGCGTAATTTTATACGTTATAAGCGAGTAATTAAACTAAATTAATGTCCGTATAGCGAGGTGTGCAGAATATAATTCCGTTCTCACTGCGTGGCTAGTAATGAGATTTGTTTGCGGAGTGACAGATCAGTTTATGCAGTTGTGGCGCCGAGGAGAAGAAATGCGTTATAGCTGAGTGATCAGTAATTGTTTTTCCTTGCTCCAGATCTCAAAGATCGACGTGTCAATTTAAAAGCAATGGACACTGAAATATCTGGGTAGACTGCATGGGGCAAAGTGTGATTCTTAAAGCGGTTTTGTTTGCCAGTAAAGGCGTGGCGTAAGTTATTATAAGCTATTATGCTGCGTGATACCATGCTCAATTTGAAACAAAAATGTAGTAAGGTCCTTTTAATCCATAATGATTGTAAAAACAAATAAAAATAAGATTCTGTAATTGCGCTCTAATTTTAAATAGGCAACAAATTCTCATGTAACTGTTATTGCAGCGACCTTTTATAAGAACTCGTTGTTAATGATTAGTGAAGTGATTATGCTGAGAAATCTTGTGCGACGAATGGGATTCAAGAACCGAAACTACATAGAAGTTTGGTCGTCTCCTTCAGCTTTCGAAAAGGAAATTCTGTGGTGAGTACATACAATGAATGTTCATTGTGTCTTACTGATTCACTGCTTTTTGAACCCTAATTTTGTCGTATAGTGTTTGTTGTCTCTTCGCGCAACGTACGTGCTCCCAATAGCTTCAACGCCTGCAGCCCAGCGATGTTCCTTCCGAACAATGTAAGTAGTTTTAGAACTAATCGGTGCAAATATATAATTTATTCTTATGAATTAAAAAAAACGTGGCAGGTACAAGGACTGAATAACTTCCACTTATGTGTTCGACATAGTGTTATCAGCATACACCACGATTTAGACTGTTTAGTTTCCCCTATCTGAGGTATTTTAGTGATGAACAATATGTGTTTAATGACAAATGGCTCTGAGCACTATGGGACTCAACTGCTGAGGTCATTAGTCCCCTAGAACTTAGAACTAGTTAAACCTAACTAACCTAAGCACATCACAAACATCCATGCCCGAGGCAGGATTCGAACCTGCGACCGTAGCGGTCTTGCGGTTCCAGACTGCAGCGCCTTTAACCGCACGGCCACTTCGGCCGGCGTTTAATGACAGACAAATTATAAAACAGAGTAGCACTTGTACCCACGGCGTGGCAGTAAATGATTCCATTTCATTCACTTTGTTGAATCGTCTGCACAAACCTTCCTTAATTTTTTTTTATGAATGAAAACTCTAGATATAGTTACTATAGTGCTATTTGTAGTTGTACAGAATACGTAAGCTTTCCATTTTTCATCTGGTACCCCATCAGCCATAAAAAGTTGCTTATCTCTCCATACTATAGTTTTGTAAAAAGAGAATTTAATGCAATCCACAATAGAACATCTGGAAACTATGGAAATCGGTGAATGACGCAGCTACCCAGATTCAGCAGCTACCGTTAACGGCAGCGAAGTTCACAAGATCCTACTATGTAACTTGCTTAAGAAATCATGGATGTAGGTACGGTACTTTGATAGCAAATTCTTTGGTGGGTGAGTGACATAAGACTTAACAGCCCATTTTGCTTCATGAACAGCTTAAGACATGGAAACGAGATTTTCGTCATATGATAAAACAACGAAGTGTACGTAAGTTTGTTGCGTGTGTACGATATTATGATCCGTCTACAAAACAAAACGGGTTCTCCGTCTTCCGCGATTTCATGTAACGGTCTATCTTAAGTTTGCTGACAGACGTTCCTGGCAATGACCTTCCAGGCGAAAGTGCCTCTTACTGCTGATAAGACAATGTATACCGGCCATGTAGTGGGGCTATCTGAAGGCATACTGAATTAATTCGTACTTACATACTATCATAGTTACATGACGCAACTATGGCGGCATCGAAAGAGACGCCTGGTTCTATTGTTACTAAGCGGCCACACATGGTGATAATTCTCCGCCGCGAGACTTAATAGCGGCGCTTAACAGGTATCTTCAAATTTTCTGTAGTTCTGTAAAATTTTAATTCCGTGGAGTGTTTTTATTCGCATATGTTATCCCGGATGGCTTTCAAATAGTAGTCTTGTATTTCTTCAGAGAACAAGTTAGTTTCTCTTATTAAAATATTCAGAATATTTGCTATCTTCTGCGGTTCCTGAATTATTCAGAAATTAACAGGACTACAGCCGTCGTGACATACATCACTGTCTACATTAATGTTGTAAACGTATTAATTACTGCTGCTTCTTTAGTGTTCTTAGCAGAACTTCAAGTAATTTCTCACGAAGTAACGGATCGTATGGTTAATCAGCTATTGGAAACTTATGGGAATGTAAGAAGAGAAAGAAGAAACTGCGTTAGATAGTACAGCATACAATTCCCTGACACCTAGTTACTGTGACAACCTCGATGATGAAATAATTGTCGCCGTAAGCTAATGCACTTCCTAATTACGTTAAGCAACATAATTATTGTGATCAGTGGTAGTTTTATCCTGTTAAAACTTCAGAGCTCATATGCTACGGCCGATACATAAACTTATTCGCAAAGACATACAACGTCCTCTTGCGCGGAAGGCGACTCTGGAGATGTCTCCTGCGGACGAGAACTAAAAGTACGTGAACAACTTTATTTATCAACCGTGATCTGACAGTCCTGAATTTTAACAGAGGTAGAAACCGAAAGTGAAAAATACTGTGAACTAAAGGTACTTTTTCGGAAATTCTTCATTTTCCATCATCGAGAGAGCAGTAAAGAAATATTTTTTGCCGACTGTCTTAAAGACAGTAGGAACAGGTACGGCACTGGGCGACTATTGAGGATGGGCCTACTAAGCTTCCAGTGTAAAATCCTTGTTCCGAAGTGCGATTTGGCTGTCATTCTAATTCAAAGTGGTTCAAATGGCTCTGAGCACTGTGGGACTTAAGTTCTGAGGTCATCAGTCCCCTAAAATTTAGAACTACTTAATCCTAACTAACCTAAGGACATCATACACATCCATGCCCGAGGCAGGATTCGAACCTTCGACCGTAGTGGTTGCGCGGTTCCAGACTGCAGCGTTTAGAACCGCTGGGCCAGCCCGGCCGGCGTCATTCTAATTGTCCACGATATAGAAAACTATATCACTTCTACATAAATACTCCGGGCCTCACTGTACAGTGCATGACAGTGTGTGCATAGTATATAATAATAATCTTCTGTCCTATCCCATTAGTATAATGAAGAGTGGAAAAATTATTAGCTAAATGTGTCTATAAGCGCCCTCATTTTTCCTGTGTTTCAGGAACATTGTCTGACACGTTCGTTTTGGTGATCCAGGTGTTTTGGTGTGGAGAGATATAATGTTACGTGAGTGTACTGACCTCTAAATCGTTTAACACTTTTGACTCAACGGTCAATGTTATCGTGACACTATACACCTACCCCATGTGCGTATTTTTATGGATTAAAATGTTCGACTGCAGGTGGAGGAGCTCTTGGACGGATATTTCGCGAATGAGCTGGCCTGTCCGTTCCCCCGAATTAAATCCCATGCATCATGTGTGGAACGCGCTGTGTAGTCATATTGCAGCATGCCCACATGCACCAACGACCATACAATTATTGTCACCCGTGTTATTGGAGGAATGGAGCGCACTACCACAAGAACTCCTTACCAAGCTTGTCGCCAGCATGCGAGCAAGTTGTAGAGCACACATTCCCATAGTCGGTGGTCACACACCCTATTAGGAACCATGCATCACCTTTTGTAATGTCCAGAGAACTCTCGTAGGTCGTGGCGACTTCATTGTAATTATTGGCTTTCGATAAAAGTGTCATTTCTGTCCGCCTCATAACGTATTTCTTTGTTACCTTCTACACTACTATATGCTGTAGCAGTTCTTTCGATGTATGGCGCAAGTCTCATAAAATTGTTATTTGATAATGACACAGCATCCGAAAGCTATTTTCACCCTTATGTTTTGCACGCTACTGTAGTTCGATGCCTGTTATGTTTCATAAGGACTTTAAATAGTGGAAGAACACACTAGAAATGGTTGCATCAGTGTCTTATATGCGATTTCCTTTACGGATGCACCACACTTTCCCAGAAATCTTCCAACAAATTAAGCCTTCCATTCACCTCTCCTAATACTATTTTAGGTATTAATTGCGTATCACTTCTTAGTATCACGCCTACATCCAGGGAAGATATGCCGTACTGAAGATGTTCACCACTAATCTACTAATTACACAATACAGTACCGATCTTTCAGTTTGTTGTATGAATTATCTATTGGAAACCATTTGTAGTAGCTGGCCGGAGTGGCCGAGCGGTTCTAGGTGCTAGAGTCTGGAACCGCACGACCGCTACGGTCGCAGGTTCGAATCCTGCTTCGGGAATGGATGTGTGTGGTGTCCTTAGGTTAGTTAGGTTTCAGTAGTTCTAAGTTCTAGGGGACTGATGACCTCAGAAGTTAAGTCCCATAGTGCTCAGAGCCATTTGAACCATACGTAGTACCAGTGCGAAGATTTCATGGAGAGTACCTTCATTTTAATTCTTTTCACTTTTTAAAGCAACAGTTCCGTACTGAAGCTCTGGATAGTGTCTCTTTAAGGGATGTAGAACAGCCGAGTGTCAGTTCTTCCGAAAAAGAAAATGTTTAAAACTAAGGCATAGTACCTAGCAATTGATTTCATCTCCATTATTTTTTTGCAATGTTAATCTCAAATTAGCGACACCTACGCAACACTCCCATTTGCATTGATAATGGTGGCGATAATTCGCGGCATGGGCTCCACGAAACACTAAAAGAATGTCATGTGACTAGGGCCTCCCGTTGGGTAGACCGTGCGCCGGGTGCAATTCTTTCGATTTGACGCCACTTCGGCGACGTGCGCGTCGATGGGAATAAAGTGATGATGATTAGGACAACACAACACCCAGTCCCTCAGCGGAGAAAATCTCCGATCCAGCCGGAAATCAAACCCGGGCCATTACGATTGACATTCTGTCGCGCTGACCACTCAGCTATCGGGGGCGGACCACGAAACACTGAAAGTGCTGAGGAGGAAGCATGAGCCATGACCGTTCAACTGTCGGAGATTGGTCAGGTAGGATCGCATGTTTGGACGTGGAGGCCACTAGAGCTCAGTCTGCCGTAAGTATCACCTAACTCATCAATCAAATACAGAAGACCGCATTGTGCCGACCGGCTGCCGTGTCATCCTCTGCTATAAGGCGCCATTCGGTTTCGGTACGGAATGGCACCGTCAACACACCGTTCTTTTGAGCGTTGTCGGCTTTCCACACCTTGCAACCTCCAGTACTTATTCAGACAGCTTTTCAAATGACATCACGAGGCTTAGTGCACCCCTTCCAGTCTTCGCACAAGGAAAAACTCCCTGGCAATACACAGAGTGCCCAGACCTTCCACATGGTAGTCAGATGCGCTGACCACTCAGCTACAGAAACGCACCTACCGATATCCCACACACGAGAATATCTCCGCCACTGGCCTGAACAGGGCACTGAAAGCAAGTGGGATGCGCCCCCTTATATTTTAAACATAGACGATCTCCGCCGTCGTGTATCGCGACTCATCAGTCCAGACGACAGTATTCACAGTGCTGTATATTGGTGTTCCTGCCTCAATGCCTATCCGTCTTGACTGCAAATTGGGGTGAGCAGGGCTACATGTATAGAACAGTAGCTTTGCTAGCCTGTTACGCAGGCCCAGATTTATGCATGGAGAGGTACGCCCGGGATGGGGAGCCGAGAGGAAGGAGCACGCACTGAGATCTCGATCGGCTTTTCGGTAGACTCGATCATACAAAATTAGAGAAAGGGATGGAAACGTACTCTCTGGTTAACAATAAAATGAAGTTCCCTGTATAAGCTTACAAAGGTGAAAAATAGCCCCACTGAAGCTTTGTAGTTCCTGGTGGAAAAATAGCCAAACATCACGGCAGCACTCACATTCACCTGTCAACAACAGTATCTAATTTTTCAATGGACAGGTCGTTCTCTGTTTACAAAGAATTAGTTGTAAAATTTATTCTCTGGACTGCTGCTTTGTACGGAAGACTTAGTGCATTATATGCGTTGCAAATTGAAGGTGAACTTGTAAACAGGATTAATTGTGCTATAACTAATGACTTACCGAAAAGATTTCTAGGTCTAATGCTAAGTTTCTTGGCTATTGTCAACATTAAAGAGCTCACGTTAAAATATGTTCACTTTCTTTCTGTGAATAATAGGTTTGATTTGTTAAAATATTATTGTAAGTTGAAAGTGGGTATTGCATTTCTATCTTACGTAATACCATTCCATCCAACGATGAGCATTCTGCTTCCCTCGCTGCGATACAGTTTCCCTTTCAGCCGAAGAAAGATCACTGTAAGCAGTTAGATAACGTTTCATGTTTATTCTATACGTTCCTTTAACTAATGCTATTGCTGATTACATTTTTGTGATATGAAATATTTAATTTCATAGCGCAACCAAAGAAAGTACGAAAAGTGAAACGTTGACTTTGTAAGGAGCGTTTTTCCCCACTCTCGAACTGTGGTGCGCGAAACCCTAGCGACAACGAGTTCGGAGATGGTGTCTCACGCATCGTGAACCCACGATCTACAGGTGATGAAGTGCTTTTCGCCTGGCCAGCGTTCGACTGCCACTCTAATCGGCTCAGACGAACTGCGCTGCTTTTACCCGCTCAGGGCACAAACTATGCAACTTTCCGAAGACTATCCTTACCACCAGTAACCAAACTAAGAGCAAGCAAGCGACTTTCTCGTGACCCCTCCCAGCAACGAATCAGTAATCCACTTGTAGAACTGTATGAATTTTAAGTTAAAAGTCATATTAGATTTTATTATAAAATGTTTAAATAAAGGTAAAGCAAACTCGTAAATACCCAGACTGGCGAATGGGCTACTTAAAACTATTTAAAGAAAACAAATTTTACCGAGCTTCAGTTGTAAGAACTGTTATTCAGCAGATATTTTTTAGCTGACGATAACATTTATGTTATGTATGAAACTCAGTTCAGCATATGCAATCCGTTCATTTCAAAACTATGATGTGGGTGATTCTTTGGTGATCTTGTCAGCTTTTCGTAAGCAGCCAGCGCCGTCGCTTCTAACCCGAATGTACTCTTCTCGAGTTACAGTGAGCCAATTGAAACAGAATTGAAACGAGAGTGATAACTTTCGTATGTATTTGTCGTTCTCCAAAGCGCAGATGACTCGTCTGTCCAAATGTATGTGTGCGCTGTTCCACCTGAAGGGCAAATTTCGGAATTCGAATAGGGATTTAGGTGGACCATTCCTAGACATTTTTCCAGTTGTTGAGTTGGTGCCCTCTTACTCCTTCAGAAAAAGCAGCTCTATTTTCTCATATTTGTGTCACGGCACAAGCTGATAACAAGCAGCCTCTATCGTTGTCGTTCCCAATGATTACCAGACGTTCTCCATTTTGCAGAGGGTGTAGCACGACGACTTGAACACCAACAGGGTTTAATGTGTTCCTTAACCGCCGTGACCAGAATGGTGATCAGACTCATCAAATATTAAATACGTATGTAATGTCACGGGTCGAATTTGGACCCTCTCTGCATTTCCAGGACCATCCAGTGACGAACTGCGATGACACTTACGTTTTCAATATTGTGGAAAACTAGCTTCCTAACAATCATCCGAAACGGCTGTTATGGTGTCTATGCACGATTACAGAGTTGCACTGTAGCGAGGGGAAAGTATGCACGATGTCGAGGTGGTAACAGCAGACAATTTGTCCATGGGTGTATGATCTTCAGACACATAAACTAAATGTGATCCATGTCATATCAAGGATTCCACGTATTAATCTGTCTTTTTATACCCGTATATCGTAGATATTAATTTTACTATGCATATCTATCGTTGTAGTACATAAAACGTCTCCCTCATTTTTCATGGGATGTGTGGCTTTTCCGCGGAACATATACATATACTGCTAAACATAAACTGCACAAGGTTGTTTCATTCAATAGCATGGCTCATGTCACTTCTTGTGGGTATTTATTTTTTAGCTGTTTTTCAGTGTCAGCTGTAACTAGTTATTTTAAGTAGAGCTCTACAAAAGTCTATTATTTCATATTCGCATTACGTTGGACATTTTATGAAGAGTCCGATCTTATCCTTGGTAGTACTGTCACAGACATGAATAGTACAAGCTATTCAGGAACATTTTGTGTAACGCATCGGTGTGTCACATTATACGATTTCGTGTTTCCTTTTAGTAGTAGCCTTTAGTGCGAAATTCTTCAGAAAAATCGTCGTGATAAAGATGGTTAATGAACAGATAGACTTGTGACATACTGCCATGCTCGTTATAACAAGTAAACGAGAGGGATACACCGAAAGGAAACCTCATTACTGTCACAGTTTGCTTACGGGAAATAAAACTGCGACGCGTTAATTTCACTGTGGAAGTTCCTCCGTAGCTCCATATTGCAACAAAATAACTACAATGACAATGAACGTAAGGTACAGAAGAGCGAATAATTACCTCGAAAAGTCAACTTAATCCAACTAAGGAAATTACAAGTTAGTCTGAATTTTAACAAGTACTGACATAGCCTAGGTCCCCTGCTTCTTAGATGAACGATACAGAAGGTGTTCGTCATAGCTGTTACTCGATACAAAGGTAGTCTATAAACAATTCCTTTCTATGAGAGTCGACATATATGTATTCTGACTGCTGTAGTGCGATGAAGGTTCTTCAACGGATCCGTTTCAAAACTTACCTTCGTAAGTTAACAGCAGTAGCACAAGCGATACTTGTTACGGTTCTAATGTTTGCTAGACAGTTTGTTAAAGGAGACCCACACTTCTTAATTCTTTTTCACGCAGATGTGATCTGTTGTCATCTTTCTGACATCTGGGAAAAAGTCAGCATCAGTATCACTTACTGCTACTTCAGTATTGCATAAAACGTAGTGTGCATTAACTGATAGTAAAAAGCGTGGTCTTAATATTCCGTTAAATGTCACCAGCCAGTCAATCACATGTGCACGTGCAAGGCTACATTTGATCCACAGTAAATAGGCGCATATATGCTGGTATACTCAGCTACAGATGTTAAGTATAGAGTGGAGTGTTAGAAATTCTTGTAGAAGAAGCCAGGCAGCGGAGAGTGTGGGCACGATAGCGCTCTCACGTTACACTCGCTGAAGCCGCCTGCTCCAGACACTTGTGATGTGTCAATACGCCGACGGCGAGCGAAGGAACGCCTCGCTCTAAGTGGCGGAATCTGCTTTCTTGGTGAAACTCGTATGTAATACAAGCAACTGAAGAGCACATTTCCCCCTATTACTTTGTCACACAGCTACTAGTAGACCTATCGAATTTAGAGTAATGAGCTTTCGCGATTGTTTGCTGCCATAGGTATGAGAGATCCCATTACAGTACGTTCACCGATGGACATTATGGATGTCACTCATCATTGATAATTCATTTACAAGGAGTGAGCCGTGGAAAATATTATTGCGTGTCATTGCATTAATATGGAGTATCTTCTCAAATTATTTGCTCGAAAAATTTATATTACCAAACGACAAACCCGGTACACGATTCGTAGTACATCTAGTAGGTTGCCTATTTAACAGCTTCCATGGCCAATCAAAATGTCATTCTCAGTATTAAATATAATTATTGACAGAATTTAAAATTTTGCAATGCTAGCTTATTAACAGCTGTAATACTGCGTTACGCTTTTCACAAAGTCAGAAACTGTATATGCCGTCAGGCAGTGTAATCCATGGGGCGGAAATTACCCAGACTATATTCATCTAATATTGGAGACTGAAAGCACTTCGGGACTTCCAACAAAATATAATATTGAAGCGTGTTATCTTGTTCAGGAAAATTGGGGCAACAGAAATACAGAGCCATATCCTCGAGTCTAACAAGCATAAAGGTTCAGCTGGCAGGACTTATTTTTGATGTCACCATATTTCTTCTTCTTCTTCGTTTCACCCAACTTTGGGGTACGTTGAATCAATCACTTCTGTGTGTTCTGTGCCTTTCTTTTCGCCCAGTACTGCTTCATTCTTTCTGATCTTGCTTTTCTTTCCTCATCAGAGATGACAATCGTTCTTTTCTTCCTATTTTGGAGCTGGAATCCCTCGTTTCTGTCTTTGCTTATCATTTTTGCGGTCCTGTCTGTGAGCATTTTTTCTGTGATGTGTAGTTCTCTTAAGTATTTCTCTGTTTGGATAAACCAATTTGGTTTGGATTTTTTATTCCTGAAGTAGTCAAACATTCTTTTTGTAAGTCTATTTGGGTTCATTCTGAGAATGTGCCCATAAAACTCAATTCTTCTTTTCCTCATTGTATCCGAAAGTTTTTCTGTGGTTTTGTAGAGTGTTTCATTTTTGGTATGAATTAGTTTGTCGTTATGAAATTTGGGGCCTAAAATTTTTCTCAATATTTTTCTTTCTTTGATCTCTAGCCTTTCAATTGGGCCATGGTTAGTGATAGATAATGTCTCAGCTGCATATAGTGCTTCTGGTTTAATGACAGTGTTGTAATGTTTTATTTTTGAATTCCATGAGAGGGACTTTTTATTATAAGTATTTTTAGTAAGCTGAAAGGCTAGTTCAACTTTGTTTCTTCTTAATTCTATTGCTTTTTTCTCAAGGGCGTTCCAGCTAATCCATTCACCAAGATATTTGAATTCTTTAACAATTTCGATCTTTTGGTCTCTTACTTTAAGATATTTCATTGGCTTTTTTATATTTGTGATTATTTTGGTTTTTTCAAAAGAAATTTTAAGGCCTATTTTCTCTGTTTGTTTCTGTAATTCGAGGATCTTTTCTTTGGCTTCTTCCCATGTTTCAGCTAGTAGGGCCATATCATCTGCAAATGCTAGGCAATTAACCTTGATGCCTTTGTTTTTTGTTCCTAGTCGGATTCCACTATTGATTTTCTTGTTCCATTCTCTTACTATTTTTTCTAGGGCACAGTTAAATAACAATGGAGAGAGTCCATCACCTTGTCGTACTCCAGTTTTTATCTCAGATAGGTCTGAGAGTTCTCCCATAAATTTAATTTTGGAGTATGTGTTGGTGATGGTTTCTCTAATTAGGTTTGTAGTTTTATTGTCTAGGTTCAATTCTTTTAATATGGAGATTAGAGATTCCCTGTCTATGGAGTCGTACGCCTTTTGAAAGTCAATGAATGTGATGACATACGCTTTTGCTCTCGATTTTTGGTAGGCCATAAGATTTTTGAGGTTTAGAATTTGTTCTGGGCAGGATCTTCCCTTTCTGAAGCCTGCCTGGTATTCTCCAAGTTGACATTCTAGCTGGGGTTCTGCTCTGTTCAAAAGGACTTTAGACAGTATTTTGTATGTTACGTCAAGGAGCGAAATCCCTCTGTAATTGTTGGGGTCTGTTCTGGATCCCCTCTTATGAATTGGGTGAATGAGGGCCATCTTCCATTCATCCGGAATTCTTTCTGTTTTCCATATTTCTTCAAATATGTTTTGGAGAGATTCTATGGCATTTCTATTGACATTTTTCCACAGTTCAGCTGTAATTTGGTTCTCTCCCGAAGCCTTATAGTTTTTGAGATTCAAAATGATTGATTGTAGTTCCTCGACGGTGGGTGGTTCTGAGTTAGGACTTGTTGAAGTTGAGTTGCTGAAATCCATTTTTTCAATTGGTTCTTTACAGTTGAGAAGGTGTCTGAAATATTCCCTCAAAATTTTGCAATTATCCCTGTTGTTGTGTGCAATATTACCATTTTTATCTTGTAATTGGAGTGTCGGTGGGCTGTACTTGGTTATTTTTTGTTTAAAAGTTCTGTAAAAGCTCCTAGTCTTGTTTTTGTTGAAGTCTTCGTTGATCTGCAAAAGGAGTTGATCTTCTTGTGCTTTTTTAATTCTTTTGAGGTTTTTACTCGCTAGTTTTCTTACACTCAGGAAATTTTGCCTATTATATTCATTTTTCTGAGATTGCATCTGTTGCCATGCTTTCTTTCTTTGCTCAATAAGTTTGTCACATTCCTCTGTCCACCATGCGTGTCTTTTGATTTTGGTTATAGGTGCTATTTGTTCAGCTTTGGTTAGTAGGCTTTCCTTCATTTGATCCCAATTTTGGTTCCTTATATCTTGAGTCGCGAGGGGAAACTCCTTCGAATTCATTATCTTTTCTGGATCGTATCTTCTGCTTTTGGGTTTACTGTTTCTATCTTTCCTTTTGGGGATAATTTTGAGTTTTATTTTAGAAAGATAGTGATCAGAATCCAAGTTTGCTCCTCTGAGTACTTTGACATTTTGTATTTCTGTATGGTGTTTCCATTTTATCGCCACATGATCAAGTTGAAATTCACCCAAGTGTGGGTTTGGTGAGGTCCATGTCTTCTGTTTTCTGGGTAGTCTCTTAAAGGCTGTGGATTTCAGGATCAAGCCATGCGCTTGGCAGAGTTCTACTAATCTGACTCCATTTTGGTTAGTTCTATTGTGCGCTGGGTAGTTTCCAACAATATTTTTGTATTTCTTCTCTTTTCCTACTTGAGCATTGAAGTCCCCCGTAAGTATGATGTTGTGTTTGTCTGGGATCTTTTGCACCGCGTCATCTAGTTGTTCCCAAAAACGTTCCACCTTTTCCTTATTTTTCCTATTGTCTTCATTTATGGGGGCATGTGCATTCACAATTGTGTATACTCTATTAGCAGATTTAAAAGTGAGTGTGGAGAGTCTTTCCGATTGTGATTGAAAGCTGATAATGGAGTCTAAAATACTTTTATCTATTATAAAGCCCGTTCCGAGGTGGGGTGTGTTTTTCATTATTCTTTTGCCTACCTTTCCTTTGTATATTCTGAAACCTCCGGAATCAAAATTGTTTTCATCTATGTATCGAGTTTCTTGTAGTGATGTTATGAGTATTCTATGATGTTTGAGGGTATCTGTAAGATGTTTTAATTTTCCTGTTTTTAAAAGAGAGTTTACATTGAAAGTAGCTATGTAACTTGTTTTTTTACATTTCAATTTGCTTGATGTCTTATCATGTCCCGATTCATCTCTGTGCAATGCTGCAGACTCCCCAGAATCCGATAGTCTGCTTGCGCACCTTGGTGCGGTGGATTGTCCACCTGGGGTAATTTGTTTCACATTACACTCTTCCATGATTGATAGTATTATGTAAGGGGTGACTCTTCGAGCCACAAATTTACAACCACGGTTGTTAGCCCTGGAGGTTTTTCCCAGCCGCCCCTGACCTGGGGAACAGACGCTGACCAAAGACCGCCCAATGTGAGACAGTCGCCTTTGGATTTCTGGTCCTGTGTTGGTCCACGGGTGGTATTTTATTTCCCACCTACCCTACATATCTGTAGAGCTTTCCCCTATCCGCCACCTGGGGACGCGCCCGGTAGGGGAACAGGTTCCCCCTCGGGTCACCATATTTCATAATAAGTATCTTTTAAGTTTATTAGCTTTACGAAAACTGACACAGATAGCCGTAAGAATGAGATGAGGACTTCCAAATGAGTTGTCAACCCTTTCAGAAGTACTGATTAGTTCACGCTAATTTTACCATTACACGCAGTAGTAATAATTGTCGTTTACTCTTCGTGAACACGATTTCTAGCAAAAAAGTATGCATTGCTACCATCAGCAAAATGAAAATTACTACTTTAATAATGTTACATAAAGCCGGCCGCTTTGCTCTAGGGGTTCTAGGTGCTTCAGTCCTGAACCACGCGGCTGCTACGGTCGCAGGTTGGAATCTTGCCTCGGGCATGGATGTGTGTAATGTCCTTAGGTTGGTAAGGTTTAACTAGTTCTAAGCCTAGGTGACTGATGACATAAGATGTTAAGTCCCATAATGCTTCGAGCCATTTGAACCATTTGAATGTTACATAAAATATTGTGTAGTTAGCGTTTTGGCATATTTGTGTACACAATGCTTACAAACGTTAACTTTAACTAAATATAGATGAAATTTACGGAAAAGATTAGTAATTTAAGAGGCGGAGAATAATAGCAGATGGAGTGATTCCGCCTTAGATTGGTTCCGACACAAACAGGATTTCCGCTTGGGAGTATAAAAAAGACAAGGCTTCCTAAATACGAATGACTGCCACTGCAAAACAATGTCAATAAACAAGAGAAAAAATTCGTACTAATTACAACACCAATGATAAACTTAGAAGTTAGTTGCATTACTCAATACTTAGGATTGTGATGCTAAGCGATACGAAATGAAACGACACGCGAAATTAGTAATATGGAATGCGAAGGGCAGACCTTGATTTTCTGGAAGTACTCTGGGAAAGTCAAGGGCATCTTCTGAGAACCTTCTTCTAGATTCTGGAGTATTGCTCCAGTGTTTGTGGTGATTGTTGCTCAGAGATGTCGAGCCGCTCGGTTAGAATCTTAAGCGGTCGACGTGGCCAACAAAGTTTATCGGAGATACGTAGGTACCTCGCATGTTAATCTTAACGTGATCGGTAATGCTGCCCTCGCGAAAATCTGGCTACATTTAGAACAGCTCTCCTGACTTCATCGTATAGCTCGTCTAGAGATTATGCGCATGAGAATAGTTTAATCAAGCTTAGGTCTCCCACAATTGTCAACTCCATCACTTCCCTCCTTTACCATATTCACTATTTTTCGATGCCTGTAGTTGGGTCCTGTGCCGGCCGCGGTGGTCTAGCGGTTCTGGCGCTGCAGTCCGGAACCGCGGGACTGCTACGGTCGCGGGTTCGAATCCTGCCTCGGGCATGGATGTGTGTGATGTCCTTAGGTTAGTTAGGTTTAAGTAGTTCTAAGTTCTAGGGGACTTATGACCTAAGATGTTGAGTCCCATAGTGCTCAGAGCCATTTGAACCAAAGTTGGGTCCTGTCAACCGAATCCTCCTTTAAAGTCAATATTTTTTCTCCCCAGCTCTTTTCCTCTTCCGTTATCCGATTTATGTATCTAGTCTTCAGCATTCTTCTTCCGCACCACATCTGGAAAGCTCCTATTCCCTTCATGTCTGAACTGATTATCTGTCGACGTTTCACTTCCGTACACAGCTGTGCTCCAGACAAATGCATTTAAGATATGCTATCTATCACGTAAATTTATATATGATATTAAAAAATATTTCTTTACCTGAAACTATTTTCTTACTACTGCAAGTCTGCATATTATTTCAACTACTTCAACCACAGTCTGTTATTTAGCTGCCTAAATAGCAAATGCAGTGTAGAAATACACACTGGTAACCCATGTGGGCAGAACCAAAAACAGCCAATATTTGCACCTAATAACGTCTTCAGTGATCATTTATTCATATATTTATTATAATCCACTTTCTCGATTACAAAAATGGACTGATAAATACAGATTTACCTGGATTGTGTATCCATTTCCATGATTACCTGCTTATCTTTCTATACCCTTTTTTCTGTTCTAAACATCAGTTAAGGTTACATTGTCTGTAAAATTATTTTTCCTGTTACTGTCACTCTAACATTTAGATGGGTACCTATGGTTTTCCTATGGCATCTCTGTCTACCCTAAGTCAGGTCTTTGTTTACTGTGGCACAAAAAGAGACAAATTCTCGTTATTTCAATTTATCTTGAGTAATATTACAGTTATAATTCCTAGCGCTATTACTACTGTTACAACGGTGTATATTACTGCTAAAATGGCAAACAGTGAAACTATGACAATTATTTACAAAATCTTTAATATTAATATCACCACCTAGATTTTTCTTCAGCAAGAAAGACTGCTGAAAATTGCTACTAACATCAATACTAATATTTCAACTATGATTACACCTGAAAACTACTATGATTATTAGGGTCGCTGAACAGCGGCTAACAGTTAAATAGTACGGATGATGTACAATATCCAGTAGGACTGCAAATCTTTTATTGATTTAAATTTAACGATTCTTATCGTCTCTTCCAACGGATTCTGTTACAGGCGGTTTGGTGGATAAATCTGCTACAGTGCAGCGAAGTGTGTGGCTGACATATACCACGGCAGAGTTATTATGTCGTGAACTGCTTGACAGTCTCACAGTGTCGCTGTGAAAGATACGGCAACTGTACAACATTCGTTTTGTAAATAACTACAGCCGGTATCGGGGACGCTTCCATCAGTAAGGCCGCAGCCAATACGCTCACACATTGAAGGAAGTCAGAGACGAATCGACATCGTCCTCAGTTTCTCGTGTGCGCTTTTAGTCTTATTTCTTTTCTCTCTCCGCGACGTTTGCCGCAGAACCGACACGCACCATTCGCACAACTTATAGTTTCGGATATTACTTCCTCTCCGGGAGCATTTAGTACTGCTATACGAATGGATAATATATCAGAAAACCTGTGATTTTCTTTTTTGTGTAATATCCGTCCCTGCGATTCAGTAAAGACATCAAAACGTTATCCTTAGATTTTTCACTCCTTTTTTTTATTTAAGAAAATCCCCAGTCTCGAATAAAAGTGGATTTGACTTTCAACACGTATTTTGCACGAGTTAAAACCTGATTTAGAACCACTTTTCAATCAATCTTTTTGTATATATATCGGATTTTTAAAATTCCATTTTTTCTACTTCCGACTTTTCATGCTCTGTCTCATGTCATGCTGAGAGGTGAAACAGCATATTTCTCGAAAAATTGCTACCACAACAGCTAAATGGACTATAATAACTATTTTAACAATTTCTGTGCTTAAATCATGTGAAAAAGGATACAAAAATTGAAATCTTTCGTAGGAAGAAAGGAAGGATGTTTAGAGATTAATATCCCGTTGCCTGCGAGGTAATTAGAGACGGAATGTCTTTCGAAATTAGGTGGTACATTCCTAGAGTATGTTAAAAAAAAAAAGTTATATTACAATCCGGTGGGAATGATTCAGTAATGGAACTTGAAAAGTGTGACAGATAGCGAAAATAGTCTTACCTAGTCTTAGTGATTGCTCTGTTACGAAAATGTATCACTGCTAGGTTCGGCGACTAAAATACTGGCGGAACATATGGCAGTTGCCGTAGTCTTTCATATCTTAAATTTAGCCATCCTAAAGTGCGTTTCGTTCATACAATAACGCTGTAGGCAGACACTGTGCGTTTTGTACGTATTACCGTTTCTGTAACCGTTTTTAGAATTGTATACATCTGTCTGTTCCTAACCACGTATGGTTCTGGGAAAATTTCTCCCTAGCATTATGTCCTCATTTCCTTGATAAATACAAAAATGTAGATACCCATTCAAACGGAGCAAGTCACATTGCATTGCGTGCAACAGATAGGGATTCATAAAGTCTCAAAAAATGACTGTTTTTGGACACATCTATTTACAACCAAATGACATACTGCTGGGTATTAAAATATAAATACCATGAAGGTGGCATTCAACACACTTAAAACGGGCGTAAAAGTGTTGTATGTATGTATAAGCAAGTTTTTGGCATGCAAATTAGATAGCTGTAACACCAACTACTTCTTAAATACACTGCGCAAAAAAATAACGGATCATTGTTTGAAACTCCCTCATTTTCTCCTATTGTAACTCCGAAGTTCGAAATTTGGCGGTAAGATGCATAAAGTTCGCCTCTGTAGCGGTAGAAAAGCTTGAAACCCTGCAACGTCACCCTCGGACTCGGCAACGCTTCAAACAGCAATGTGTCGACACAAGAGTAATAAAGGCCAGAGCTTAGTTCACGTGAGGTGTAGGATGGGTTAATGATACCACATTGTCACCAAATTTCGCCGTAATTCTGCCCAATGCCACCGTGGACGTGTCACATCATGAGAAGGTTGTCACACGCCCTCCCCGCTTACTCCATCTCACTCTCTCCTCATAACGCCTCTGTGATGGAGATAAATACAGCGACGCCCAGCATTAAAATCGCGCTGTTTTCTTATGAGCGTCCGAGAAACGTTTTCTGCTACATTCATGCCCAGAACTGACGCGAAAATGCCTAAGGCAATGTCATATAGGGCGTCAATGAAGTGACACTTTCGCTTGAGGCGTTCATTTTCATACGTTTCACAATAGAAACCGTAGTTTGCAGCGCAATGTACATGGGCACTACAGTGTCGTCAACCTTTGAGGCAGCTGACACCCCCAGACGATTCAACGCTTCTCTAAGGAAACATAGAGCTGCAACCTCACTGAACTTTGTCTCACCCTTCGGGAGTGGAGAATGGCCGGAATTTTTGCTCTGGAATACAGGGTGAAACCACTAGGGACCATTCAAACCCATTCGACGAAATTCGAACGTGATCTGAAGCAGAAAAGGGTGTATATGCTTTTTTATCCCTCATTTTTCTCGCCCTCCTGTACATTTAGCACAAAAGGAGAGTGGGTTGGCTGGGGTAACTGACACATGCTGAAAGAAAATGGCATAGGGTCCATCCCGCACCTCCGATTCGGTAACACCCTCGACGTCACCCATGCACCTCTGATAAGCACTTTGAGAATGTACCTACTTCGTAGCGCCTGCGGGATGGGCAATACTTAGTCACCCCTCAGGTTTTGCATGCGGCAAGCAGGCTATCGCGCAGGCGCCTAGGAATCGGTGAATATTTGTCTCCGTGGAGGTACATTGTTGATGCACTCAACAAAAGTGCGCGGATGGTGGATGGCACCGAAGCCCCCTCCGTCTCCTTCCCTGTTCTCCCCCTACCTCCCTCCCCCCCCCCCCCCCCCCGGTTCCACCAATGTGATCTCGCTACTGTGCTCGAAACAGGCGGGTTGAAAAAGGACACTTAGTCTTCTGTGTATCGGCTAATTTCAAGATTCCGTCGAATGGTTTTGAACGACCCCAGGGAAGGAAGGGACGAAGATTGGGTTTAACGGCCAGTCGACAAGGTCATTAGAGATGGAGCGCAGGTTTGGATGATTTAAAGGACGGGGAAGAAAATCGGACGTACCCTTGCGAAGGGACAATCCCGGGTTTGTCCTGTAGCGATTTAGGGAAATAACGGAAAATCTAAATCACGATGGCCTAACGCGGGTTTGAACCGTCGTCCTCCCGAATGCGAGTCCAGTGTGCTAACCGTTGCGCCACGACACTCGGTGAGTCGTCTCGGTTGGAGGTGGTGTGAGTGGGAGGGTTTCAATCTCGAAGGCTGTCGATTGTAGAGAATGTTGTCGTGCTGCATATGATATATTCAATCTTCAAATGCGTGAGGATGAACACAACGAGGGAAGGGATGGTTTTATTGACGGTCTTTGACACCTCCTGAGGCTTTTCGTGTTAGTTCTGAGCAGCCGTGTGTCTCAAATATTTTCCTCACCACCCATAAACAACGTGATTTCAACACTGCTCGTCGCGGTACTGGCGTCAAGAGGAGTGAGATGTAGGTACGGGGAAGGGGGGAGGCATTATGACCTCCTTATGTTGTGGCAGGTCCGCTGTTGGGTAGGGCTGTGGTGAAATTTGATGCCAATGTGACATCATTAACCCACCTTACACCTCACATGAACTTCTGAGCTCTAACCTTTATTTCGCGTGTGTCGACACCTTATTGTTTGAAGCGTTTCCGAGACCGAGGGTCTAGTCGCAAGATGGCAAGCTTCTACACAACTGCAAGAGAGAAGGTTGTAGGCACCTAAAAACCAGATTTTAACCTTCAGCTTTGCAATGGAAGAGAATGACGAGGTTTCAAAAACTGGGTCTTGAATTTTGTTGCGCAGCGTATAAAGAAAGATTACCCTGCAAGTATCTCATTTAAAATTGGTTTGTGAAAGAATAATGTTAGGTCTCATATAAAGATGAGAAACGTCCACCTGCATGTGTCGAAATTACACTAGTAGGATCGTAGACTGCCGAGTCAGCGGTCTATCGTTTTGTGGGACTGGTGCTTGAATTTGACGCTATACCACGACTCTAATAAGAATTTGGAAGCGATTGAGTCATTTCCCACCCCATGCATGTTCTCGTAGACCTCACACGACTAACGCCAGAGAGGACACATTTTCTCGGACGTGCAGAAACGTGCAGAAACGTACAGCTACTTCACGTGCCTGCTCAGGAAACTGTAATGTTTCCAACAAAATAACTATATGCACGAACAGTGCGATGGTGTCTGGAGCACCATGGTCTGTCAATCAGGCTAAAATTTTCAAGGCTTCCCTTGACACGTCTGGCGAAAGAGGTACGTCGAAAGTGATGCACACAATCATAGCGAGGAATGACATATAAATATATGTCACTCAAGACCAGTTTCCCGACGTAATCCAGATTAGAGCCATTGCTGCTGCCAGAGGTGGCTGCTCTGTCTATTAAATTTCACACTAACTGTGCACTCAGATCGCATACATATTTAATTATTTATTCTTTCTAGTGTACTGTTGCGCAATATAAGTAAAATTTCGGTATTTGATATCCTTCGTAGTGATGCAGTTTTAAACACCAGTGGAGTGTCAATGAATTTAAATAAATTAGGGATTGTTCATAAATCCAAATAAATGAATCATGAATTCAGAAGAAATCATTTACTCTTATCATCATGCATTAAACACGCACACGTCATGCACTCGTTATGCTTTACTATCCTTACCTATACAGTTCCATGTTGTCCTTTTCTTTGTCTAAAGTTACCTACTCGCCGTCCCCCCGAAAGTCTTCTGTCTATTACGTCTTGGAATCCGGTAATCACTTCTTGGGCACGTCTACAGCGATTCACCTGGTCACATGCCATCCCCATTTTTAATTCATTTCTCCAAGTTTTCCATATCAGTAGGATCACTGCTAAATTAGTTTCCCTGTGACTCCTGTAATAAACAGCAGGCACCACTCTATTGTCACCGAGGAACCCTCAATCTTTTTCATTGTTTTTACGTTAAATATCTGTCTATTGTGACGGATGTAATCGCACCCCAGCGGAGTTGGGACTGGATACAAAAATTTCCCAGGAGGTTAATGCCTTGTCGATGCCACAATACTGTTCTGTCATTAGCTCTGTCTCACTTCTACGTAACTGTCGAATGCTTCAAAATGGTTCAAATGGCTCTGAGCACTATGGGACTCAACTGCTGAGGTCATTAGTCCCCTAGAACTTAGAACTAGTTAAACCTAACTAACCTAAGGACATCACAAACATCCATGCCCGAGGCAGGATTCGAACCTGCGACCGTAGCGGTCTTGCGGTTCCAGACTGCAGCGCCTTTAACCGCACGGCCACTTCGGTCGGCCTCGAATCCTTCTTTCATCTCAATGTCTTCCAAGTATTTCTTCCTAGGCCGACCTCTTCACTTCTTTCTCACGAATTCCCCTTAAAAAACATGAACGATGAAAGTGTTTTCTGATGACATACAGTAAAATTATTTTTTTTATTTTTCTTTTCCTGTAATAATATTTTTTATTCGTAGACTTCCCTTAAAGCTTGCATGTTGGTTTTTCTTTCCACCCAGCCTGTTAGCATTTTCCACAATAAACACGTTTCAGCAGTTTCATGTATATTACATCTCATTTCACCCACAGTCCAATTTTCGCTTCCATAGAGCATTTTATTCATTACAAATGACTTTTGTAAGGACTTTCCGATCTGTACATTCAGACGTTTGTCGGCTAAAACGTTCATCTTAGTCATAAATGATTGTTTCGCCAAAGCAATGCTTTTCTTCAATTCCATTAAGCATCTCTGGTCCTCTGTGATAATGTTATTGAGATAACACAGTAATTTCACTTGGTCATTTCTGACGTCATCAACATTAACATTGGTTTCTGTTTCTTCCATATTTTTCCAAAGTACCATTAGTTTCGTTTTTCATTTGTTCCCTTTAAATTTCCATAGTTTCAGAGTGTCTCATAGGACTCCCAGCATTATATTCATTCCTTTTTCGGTATCTGCAACTGTTATGAGTCATAAGCCAATCTGTCTTTTATTCCATTTGTCTAATCCTTCATGATGTGAAAAGCTTCCTCAATGACCATATTTAATAAGTATGGCTTCAAATGGCTCTGAGCACTATGGGACTTAACATCTGAGGTCATCAGTCCCCCAGAACTTAGAACTACTTAAACCTAACTAACCTAAGGACATCACACACATCCATGCCCGAGGCAGGATTCGAACCTGCGGCCGTAGCGGTCGCGCGGTTCCAAACTGCAGCGTCTAGAACCGCATGGCCACTCCGGCCGGCCGTTGGAAGTCCTCTGAATAAATATTCAGCCATGCTGCCTGTACAGTCATCCATAATTGCGAAAGTGTTGCCAGCGCAGGATTTTGTGCACGAACTGCTCTCTAGATTATGTCCCATAAATGTTCGATGGGATTGATGCTGCGGGATATGGATGGCCAAATCATTCGATCTAATTGTCCTGAATGATGTTAAAACTAATAGCGAACAATTGTGGCTCTCTGACATGGTGCATTGTCATCCACACAACTTGGGGAATGTGAAGGACAATGAATGGCAGCAAATGATCTCCCAGTAGCCGAACATAGCCATTTCCAGCCAATGATAGGTTCAGTTCGAGCATAGGACCCAGTCTATCCCATGTAAACACAGCCCACACCAATTATGGACCCACCACCAGCTTGCACAGTGCCTCGTTGACAACTTAGGCCCATGGCTTCGTGGGGTCTGCGCCACACTTGAACACTACAATCAGCTATTACCAGCAAAAATCGGGACTCACCTGATCCAACCGCGGTTTCCAGTCGTCTAGGTCCAACCGATAAGGTCACGAGCCCAGGAGGGACAACGTCGTGCTGTTAGCAAACGCACAAGCTTCGGCCGTCTGCTGCCATAGCCCAATGAAGCCGAATTTCGTTCCACTGTCTTAACGGATACGTCCGTCGTGCGTCCCACGTTGATTTCGGCAGTTATTGTACGCTGAGTTGCTTGTCTGTTAGCACTGACAAATCTCCACAAACGCCGTTGCTCTCGATCGTGAAGTGAAGGCCGCGGCCACTGCGTTGTCAGTGGTGAGACGTAATGCCAGAAATTTGGGATTCTCGACGCACTGTTGGCCATGTGGATCTCTGAATACTGAATTTCCGATCGATCTCCGAATTGGTATGTCCCATGCGTCTAGCTCCCACTACAATTTCCCGCCCAAAGCCTGTTAATTCCCATCGTGCGGCCATAATCACGTCCGAAACGATCTCAGATGAATCACCTGAATACGAATAACAGCTTCGCTAATGGACTGCCCTTTCACAAGTTGTGTCCGCGAAACTACCGCAATCAGTATATGTGCATATCGCTGTCTGACATTTGTCATCTCTGTGTGTAGTTGGTGCAGTGGACTGTTTCTGCTATTTTAGGTATGGTCTTGCATTGTGCGAAACCCTTAGGCTTTTGTAGAAGTCCACTAGGTCCTATTACTGTGAATAATTGGTCTTTCATGCTGTTACCTAACTTTTTTCAGCAGTTCTGCAGGGATGTCGTCAACACTGTTTGCTTTTCCTTCTTTGAGACTCCAAGGGGCATCTTGATATTCATGTTTCGTGATCGGGGACCTTTCATTTCTCTTTGACTCTCATTGGAGTTTTCAGTTAGATTATTTTCATTCTTGAAGTTCTTATCATAGTACAATTCTCCTACGTATTCTTTCCAACGAACACATGCCTCGTCCTTATCTATCAGTAATATTCCCTCTTTATTTCTTACTACTTCTGATTTGTTTCTAAGTTTCTGCTGACTGTCTGATCTCCTTATAAACTTCATAATGTTTTGCCTTTAACGGTCTTCCTCTAACTCTTCAGCAAAGTTTTGTACCCTTTCTCTTTCTCTTCTCTGCATTTGTTTGTGATGCAGTTTTTACCAGTTACGTAGTCATCTACATTGTTTTCTTTCCGGAGCTTATTCCTTTCCTGAGTACGTTAGTATTTCTCCCCTCATCCAAGATTTTTGGAGCTACCGTTTACTTTTTCCTAAAATCTCGTTTGTTGCTTCAGTTATTCTCATCTCTTTGTTATTTCTCTGCATTGACTCATCACTTCCATTTGCTATTTTATTGATTCTTTCTTCAAAACTCATCTCTGTTCCTTCTGCTTTCAGTCCTTCTACTCGCCATTACCTTTTGTGTAGTGTCGTGCTTCTTTCAAATTTAATCTTGCACATAGCTAACACAGTGAGGTTGTTATGTATGGACCTGGATAGATGTGAAATGAGTGTATCTGATTCCTGTCCCTGTCCTTCGTCCCCTAGGTAATCTGACAGTAATCGTCTAGTATCTTGCGCCTGTGATATCTATCATCTTCTGAGAAGAACTTCACATAATGTGTTTATTTTAACCATATCGGTTTGATTGTAGAGCTCTACCTAATTTTCACCTCTTCCATTTGTCTGCCCTAAGCCACAGATTCGTATGGTCTTATTGCCGGTGCGGGATCCCTGCAACATTTCCTTCTTTATTATTAGTTTCTAATATTTAAATATCTTCAAACACAATCTCCACTTCTTCCAAATTGTGAGCCCATGAATTACGATCATGTTAACACGTATAATCTTCATTTTAACCATTATTAACGGGTCGCTTCTATGTCAAGTATTGCAAACATTATTTGAGAGGTTCCTTCTCCTTAAACTGCCACCCCATGCTTTCCTCTTTTCTCATCGCAACTGTAATTTAGTCTAAACTCGTCGCTGTGAAAATCTTCATTTCTTCCCAACCTTTTGTCTCATAAATATATTTATATATGTTCCGTGTTCCCAGCTTCATGGCGGTTTTAGACGGATTTTGTTTCATAATGACCTGCGAAGCCCTCTTAAATCTTCTGTCAGTTCTTGGGTTCCGTTATTCATAATCAGTATTTAATTCCTCGTTAATGCCAGCTACTGTGGTTGTGTTCTACTTGTGATGTCATCAAAATCTTTAATGGAGGTGTTTCCCGCTGCCTTCTCTATTATATGCTGTTGACAAAGATACAACTGGTTCATCCACCTTTAGGGGAGATTTCTCATCACCCCAAGGACGACAAAGTGCCTGGTCGTCAATTCGCTCATCTACCCTAGGAGGAGTCTTTTGGCGACATTGAGGGGGGCCACTCGTTCCCCTTTTACTCGACTTTTACGACGGGCGGAGATTACCATGGATCAATTCTAATCCGCAACCCTACTGGTAGAGATTGTGTAGCTGTGGATTAATTTTGTAGATTACAACGGAAATGAGTGAGAGAAGAACCTCTTTGTCTGCAAGTGGTGTGACTCCGCCGTTGGTAGCGAATTACCAACATACGTGATTTCGCATTTCGCTGAATAGACAAGTGCTCATTGATACGGTTAAAAAAAATTAAATGAAAGTTTATAACATGTCATGAGTAGTAAATAGTAACACAAGCAATACGCTGACAAACTTTTCTTTTTAGGCATATTGGGAGTTAGATTTCGAACATGTTTATTTTACTAAAATAACTTCAGGATGTTTGTAGTCTTCCGTTTAGTTTTTTTAGTCTGTTACTATTCATTGTCTTCAACTGACGGTGACTTCAACGTCAGTGTGAACAATTTTCTTATCGGTATGTCGGTTGTACATCGTTCTGGTGTTATTGTAATTAATTTTCAGGCCAACTATGACTTTCTCTATTAATTTCCTCCATTTGTTGTTGAAATTTACCTGTACTTGAAGCAAACGGCAGAGTGTTGACAGTAAAGCGGGAGTGGTTCAAGTGGTGATAACGTTCGTTATTAATTTTCGCTGTATAAAAATGTGAAATATTAGCCTAAAACTGCTGATAATAGTGTTGGTGATACAATAACCACAAGTCTCACTACACTTTCAGATCTCAGTTTGTTACTATTATGACAAATTTCAGAAAAAGCTGAAACTTTAACGTAAATGCAATTCAGTATAGTGACTTTCGGTGGTCCAAAGTGCAGTTCCGAACATGCTATTAGTACAAATTTTGTCACAACTACGTCAAAAGATTTATCAAAATCTGAGTTCATGAGTAGTAGTAATCATGCTCATTTCTCCGTTCTACGTGATCTTTTACGACTAGCAAGTGGTCCATGGTACTATTTCCAATTCGAAAGCTTTTTCCTGATTAAAACCCGATTTTTCTTGTATGTGATTAATTTTAGGTAATAATTATTGCATATATTTTATATTATGAAGCGGAGACAGGTAAGTTTATAGTTGTTTATATCCTGTCGGTCTTCTTTAAAGGGAAGTATAACAATTACACCATTGCTCCAGTTTAGAAGAATTGTCTTCCTTGACAAAAATTTTGTCAGTCTGTTTTCTTATTACTATGTTTCCAGTATTATCATTTCACTTGAAACAATCTTTCAGCACCATTCCTATCTTCATATCTCGAAAGGTTACACCAACTATTCTGGCGTTATTTCCAGGATATGACTGATTGCCTCATTAAGGAGCTGTATTTCTTACTCATCTGTTGAACTAAAATGATGAAAAAAAAAATTATAACCACTGCCCAGCACGACACTGATGACATTGCGTGCAATAGTGCGATGAGGAAGGCATATAAGCCGGCAGAGACGAATGGTTAAGCATTCTAGCGACGATACGCGCGGCAAATGGCGAAGTCGACAGTCATAAGCGACTTTGACAAAGGACGAATATTTATGGCCCGGCATCCTGGAACGAGCATCTCGGAAACGACTATTCTGATCACCTGTACGCGCGCTCCTATCGTGAGTATCCGTGCAAACTGGTTGACGGACGTTGAAACCACGTGTAGCCGACACGGAGTTGGATGCCCGTTGTTAATCACAGAACGTAATGATTGGAGTCTTGCGCTTTCCATGAAACAGTGTGGGCGACGATCAGTGGCATATCTGACAACAGAGGAAAATGCTGGTGCTGGCACAAATGTTTCGAAGCACACCGATCAGCAGAAGTTGTTAAATACGAGGAACCGCAGCACACGCTGCCTACAGGTTCCCATGTTGACCCAGCAACATTGATTACGCTTCCAGCTGAACAATGGATCAGTGGCAAAATGACGCTTGATAGGATAAATCTCGTTTCTTGTAACGCCAAGTAGACGATCGTTTACGGATAAGCCGCCATCCAGGATATCGGCTGCTCGAAACATGCACCACGCCAAACACAGGTTGGTGGTCGCAATATCTGATATGGGGGATATTCTCCTGGGTTTATGTGGGACGTTTAACAGTAATCACAGACTCCACGACAGCTAAGGAACTACTTGAAGATTACTGCGGACCTTCTTAAACGCTTCAAGCTTGTATTCTCCCTACGGCATTGGCAACTTCCAGCAGGACAGCTTTCCGTGTCACAAGGCCATCACTGTTGGTTCAAATGGCTCTGAGTACAATGGGACTTAACATCTGTGGTCATCAGTCCCATAGAACTTACACTACCGGCTACTAAAATTGCTACACCACGAAGATGAAGTGCTATAGACGCGAAATTTAACCCAAAGGAAGAAGATGCTGTGATATGCAAATGATTAGCTTATCAGAGCATTCACACAAGGCTGGCACCAGTGGTGACCCTACAGCGTGCTGATATGAGGAAAGTTTCCAACCGATTTCTCTTACATTGTTGTGGTGCCTCGTGTAAGGAGGAGCAATGCGTACTAACAAGTATCCGACTTTGATAAAGGTCGGATTGTAGCCTATCGCTATTGTGGTTTATCGTATCGCGACATTGCTGCTCGCGTTGGTCGAGATCCAATGACTGTTAGCAGAATATGTAATCGGTGGGTTCAGGAGGGTAATACGGAAAGCCGTGCTGGATCCCAACGGCCTCGTCTCGCTAGCAGTCGAGATGACAGGAATCTTATCCGCATGGCTGTAACGGATCGTGCAGACACGTCTCGATCCCTGAATCAACAGATGGGGACGTTTGCAAGACGACAACCATCTGCACGAACAGTTCGACGACGTTTGCAGCAGCATGGACTATCAGCTCGGAGACGATGACTGCGGTTACCCTTGACGCTGCATCACAGACAGGAGCGCGTGCGATGATGTACTCAACGACGAACCTGGGTGCACGAATGGCAAAACGTAATTTTTTCAGATGAATCCAGGTTCTGTTTACAGCATCATGATGGTAGCATCCATGTTTGGCGACATCGCGGTGAACGCACATTGGAAGCGTGTATTCGTCATCGCCATACTGGCGTATCACTCGGCGTGATGGTATGGGGCGCCATTGGTTACACGTCTCAGTCACCTCTTGTTCGCATTGACGGCACTCTGAAAAGTGGACGTTACATTTCAGATGCATTACGACCCGTGGGTGTACCCTTCATTCGATCCCTGCGAAACCCTACCTTTCAGCAGGGTAATGCACGACCGCATGTTGCAGGTCCTGTACGGGACTTTCTGGTTACAGAAAATGTTAGACTGCTGCCCTGGCCAGCACATTCTCCAGATCTCTTACCAATTGAAAACGTCTGGTCAATGGTGGCCGAGCAACTGGCTCGTCACAATACGCCAGTCACCACTCTTGATGAACTGTGGTATCGTGTTGAGGCTGCATGGGCAGCTGTACCTGTACACGCCATCCAAGCTCTCTTTGACTCAATACCCAGGCGTATCAAGGCCGTTATTACGGCCAGAGGTGGTTGTTCTGGGTACTGATTTCTCAGGATCTATGCACCCAAATTGCGTGAAAAAGTAATCACATGTCAGTTCTAGTATAATATATTTGTCCAATGAATATCCGTTTATTATGTGCATTTCTTCTTGGTGTAACAATTTTAATGGCCAGTAGTGTAGAACTACTTACACCTACCTAACCTAAGGACATCACACATATCTATGCCCGAGGCAGGATTCGAACGCGCGACCCTGGCGGTCGCGCGGTTCCAGACAGAAGCGCCTAGAGCCGCTCGGCCACACCGTCCGGCATCCAGCATTATTCTGCAGTGATTTAAGAAGCACGATATTGAACTCAGGTTGTTACACTATGCGATCAAAAGTATACGGGCACCTGGCTAAAAACGACTTACGAGTTCGTGGCGTCATCTGACGGTAATGCTTGAATTCAATATGGTGTTGGCCCATCCTCAGCCTTGATGACAGCTTCCACTCTCGGAGGCATACGTTCAATCAGGTGCTAGAAGATTTCTTGGAGAATGGAAGCCCACTCTTCACGGAGTGCTGCACTGAGGAGAGGTATCAATGTCGGTCGTTGAGGTCTGGCACGAAGTCGGTTTTCCAAAATACGGAGCAGCCACTCTACCATGAAACCCAAGTTTTCTCACCTCCCACCTAAGTGGACCCTGATGCAGTTTGTAATTCCTGTGTGATGGTGTGGATAGATGTCTGCCTATTACATATTACGACCCTCTTCGACTGTTGGCGGTCTCTCTTAGTCAACACAAGAGGTCAGCCTGTTCGCTTTTGTGCTGTACGTTTCCCTTCACGTTTCCATTTCACTATCATATCGGAAACAGTGGACCTAGGGATGTTTGTGAGTGTGGAAATCTCGCGTATGGATTATGATACAAGTGACACCCAATCACCTGACCACGTTTGAAGTCCGTGAGTTCCCCAGAGCGCCCCATTCTGCTCTCTCATGATGTCTGATGACTACTGAGATGGCTGATATGGAGTATATGGCAGTAGGTGACAGCACAATGCAACTAATATGAAAAACGTATGTTTTTTTGGGTTGTCCGGATACTTTCGATCACATAGTGTATCTGTTCCACCATTTTCACCTGTTGTGAACCCGATGGAGCACACGTGTGACGCTTTCGGGTCACGGCTCGGAGCCCACAGGCCTCCAGTCCGTTATATAACAGAGCTGCATACCTGTGCGTAGCCATTTAATGTCACATACCTCTGGGAATCTTTTAATTGTGGAATCCGTATCATGCAGAATTGCTGCTGCATTGCAATCCAAATGTGGAGCGGCACTCTCTTAAGCGAGTGACTGTAATTTTTTGGGCTCATCTGTTCAAAGCAACATTCGAAATTTGTAGTTTTGTCTCTCTTGCCATGTTGGTATGAAATTCATTCTGTAACGTACTGTTGTTACTTAATTTTATAATGTACACTTCCGTAGTCATAAATTAACGTAATCGCCATTTCTGATTTCTTGCCTGATGAGTTGGTTTGTAGTTTTGTAACTGCCTCTGCTCTGACCATACAGCACTAAAAACGACCTACATTTTAAGGTCGCTGAAACCCATCACATATTCAGAGTTTTCTTACTGATCGTTAAAATGTAGTCGATTTAAATTTTTCATTTTGTCCTTATCAAACTCATTTCCTATAAGTTGCCTTCTAGCTGATTGTGTTACGGACAAAAATGTAACTCACTCGGCAAACTGTACTAACGTAACAAAACTTTAACTTACGCAGTCGTACCAAAATTCTTTCCCGGAAATCTCCTTCTGTCCTACTCTGGCATTAATATCCAACATAATTGTATCATAATCGTCTTGGTAGTCATTTATTAGTTTCTGCTTAATAATCATGTTAGCTCTGCAAACTAAGTGCAAGTAATTGCTACAATGAGTACCACAGCCAGGTAAGGGGTAACCAATAGGCGTTGATTTGATCGTTTGGTTGGTATTCATTTCCTCATTAGCCGTCTCTACCATTCGTGCTGCAATGAGTTCATGAATGATGTCGTGACCTAAGTAATATATCAGCACAAACGAGGCATTGTTCAGCACAAAACTCTACAACAAGCAATGAATTTGACATGGCTATAATAAAACCACACTTATTCGTAAAGAATTCCAACATAAACTCAGTGATTCACTGTTCCTGTTCACCGAAATTGATGCAGAAATCACGGCTCACAATCAGACATATTCCCTAATTCTGCATACGGCCAACGAATACCCATTGTGTTGACGTAAACACATCAGAATACAACCATAGGATCGGCAACTCCGTAAATAAGGAACATAAAGTAATACCAACGTAAAAATTGAACTATGCGCCCCAGTTTTTGTTCTGACACCGAAAACGACATCCCAAAATGACTGACAATGTTGACGGAACCAGTGCCTTCCATGGTCCTCAGCATACAGCTGAAGTCGATCAATGGGGAGCCGCCTGTTCTCGCTGTCAATCATTTAATCTGTTAAAACTATAAACTATAATAATATTACTTAATGGTTCACAAACCAGAAACTTCTGTCTTAGTAGTAGTGTGTCAATGGTATGCGTAAAGTAGTTTCGAGTAAGAGTATGCATCTAAGGTTGGGGTGTCTATTTGATTTAACTATTTAAATATCAGTTTGTCTTTGAAACTCCTACAAATCCAGCGTTGTAAAAATAAATCTCTTTTTACTCTTAAACAAAGAGAGCGTGAACACACTCGTGTTAACTGCGTACTCTTACCCGCACAGCCAAGTAATAGCATGCGTTCAGTCTGGATAGAGTTCTCACGTGAAACTGGGAGTAGCCTTCACACCGCCGGCTTGGGTGACCGAACGGTTCTAGGCGCTAAAGTCTGGAACCGTGTGACCGCTACGGTCGCAGGTTCTAATCCTGCCTCGCGCATGGATGTGTGTGATGTCCTTAGGTTAGTTAGGTTTAAGTAGGTCTAAGTTCTAGGGGACTGATGACCTCAGAAGTTAAGTCCCATGGTGCTCAGAGCCATTCGAGTCTTCACCACTCCGAGGCAATCTCGAAGTCGTCGGTGCGCACTCCACGGGAATGAGGTAGTCTGACGCAGTCTATAAGGAGGATTGTTTCAGAAATAACAAGTGTCAGTGCTTACTGCCCTGGCTAAATGGCTAACACCGAACGGAAACTTAAAAAAAATAGTCATCGTCTCACCGTTATTAAATGTAATCCAACCATCCTAAAATTCACATCCTCGCTCTGCTGACATTTTTCGTAATTAGTTTTCCTACGAGCTATGAGCATTTTGCTTTTCACAGAAGTAGTTCTTTTTTTGCTCAAGAAAATCCTGTCTCGTCCCTTTGGTTTTCGTTGTCCACCTTATTCTTATCCTTACCCTTTTGTTTGTTGGAGAGCATCCTTTATCGTTAACGCGGAGACGATCTTCGATATCTGGTTACCCCCCCCCCCCCCCCACTTCTGTCAGTAGCAGAGGGCAGATGTCAGAATTAGGAGTGTCCACCGGCACTCTAGCACTCTCGTAGTTGCTGGCAGGGTTTCCTGCGCTGGCCCACTGTCTCCGGTGGTGTCGCACTTGATCTAAACTGCAGGTTCCACTCTTGCCGTTACACAAGAGGGAACAAAATCATCCTCCTAATTAACATTACTTCATATACTTTTGCTGCCTTCATTACGGTAGCTGTCTGACAGCACTTCTGAATAAAGCTGCTCAGTGGTGAGTACTCTTAGCTGGAAGGTCTCTAGATGGCAAACGTATAGTTGGATCTCACCACATGACAGAGCTTGTGCCGAGTGTGCAACGGAGCAATACCATGTAGCACAGCACAGATCATGTAATAAATTAAAACACTGACTGGTTAAAACTGCGTAAATTACTAGGTGCATACGTTGATTTTGATTCTAAGGAAACCGCTTTCTTATTACAACACCAAGAAAGAATAGAGGAGCAACAGCAACGTCCGGTCTTTGTGACTAGCAAATTCCCGATTCCCGCCAAGTGCAGCAACATAGAAAACTTGGAGTCCGTGCTTTCAGATAATGCTTACTCTTGACCGAACTTCACTTCTTGCCTATCACTGCATGAATGCGTTACGCTATGCAGCAAGGCTTAGTGCCAAATTTTGGCTGTTCAGAGATGAAGCACCTCCGCTGAACCTTGCCGCCTGGCTATCAGTTGGCACCCAAGAGGAGTCTATCATGTTAGCCCCTGCGGCGTCATATTGCACACAATCCTATCCCAAGCTGTACTTCCCTGCAAGGTAGCCAGACTTGAATGGAAATTCCAAGCTTGGAGAACTAGATAAATTGTATGTTGGTTTGATAAATCACACGCAACAACTCTACACCTTACACTGCAATACGACAGTCATATAACATCGCAAGCTGTGCTGAACGATCCTCAAAACAAATATCAAAATTAATCTCTGTAGAATCGTACAGTGCAACAGAAAATGCACGTTTCATATACATCTGCAGGAGATATCAGCTGAGGATCTTGCAGTCAGGAGGTAAATCACAGTGGCATAATCGCAAGCCGCTTCCTCTCTCACTTTGAGCATAATACTGTCTGTTTTAATACAGAAAAATCCACCGTGAAATGAGAACAGCATGTTATAGGCCTAGTTGCAAAGTACGTCTGTGAACTTACGCTGAAATAATTACAGGTTCCGTACAGTTTCAGCCAATCTCTCTTCCTATTAAAGCTGCAATAGTTTATTAGGGTTTTTGTTGGCTGCACTATGTGCCAGGAGGATTACGTATTATTGATATCTCTTTTTCCCTGTTTGCGTAGAAACATGATGGAAAACACGCTTTCGCGCAGCGGAATTTGTCCAGATTTGATTGATGTCGGTACTAGTCGTCTCGTGTAGCCGGCTATAGTGGATGGTAAGAAGGCCAGCTGGGAGTGGCGAGGACTTTCCAAAAATGGAGCAGCGCCAATTTACACATGCTACCTACCCTCATTTCTTTTCTCTTCCTGTCGGAGCACAACCTGTTTCTCGTCCCCATCGTGTAACATATCATCGATATCAATGCCGCCGTTTTACGCAACTTAAAAAAAAAACTATAACAGAATACAAATCGCTCTGTACGTATTCTGCGATTAGATATTGGAAGGAAAACATTAGAAATCAGAGGATTAGGCTCACATAAGATTAGATAAACGCAGGTGCGCACACTACATTAATCGTGGAAATGAAATAGGTCCTCAGCACTGTCGTAGCCTCTACACACAGATATTTTCATCGTGCTGGAGGATGCAGAACGGAGGCTCACGTGAGGAGCCGTGGTGCCACTCCTGTTTCTAAACTTGTCGCATGGCGCTCCATTGTCAGTGCACCTCTCACTGTCGCCGCGCCAGAGAAAGCCACAATTGTCAGCGAATTGATGTACTGTGCTTCTCCAAACGTGGTCGCACTCTCCATATGGATACTTGTTCTGCTGCAAACGAACCCATCTCCCGATTCAAGGTGCCCGACGTGACTGCAAGACGCTTGACGACCGGGAGGACAATATCTGCCCTCTCGGGCGCTAGTTACCTGTTAAGACCCTGAAAGGCTTCAGAGTATGGCCTTCCTGCCTGCCCGGCTAGCCGCGCGGTCTAACACGCTGCTTCCCGAGCAGGAAGGCGTACCGGTCCCTAGCACGAATTCGCCCGGAGGATTAGTGTCGAGATCCGGTGTGACGGCCAGCTTGTGGACGGTTTTTAAGGCAGTTTTTCATCTACCTCATCGAATGCGAGCTCGTTCGCTGTATTGCGCCTCAGTTACGCTATGTCGGCTTTTGCTGCGCAAACGCTGTCTCCACGTACGCGTACACCATAATTACTCACCACCCAAACATTTGGGGTTACACTCGTCTGGTATGAGACGTTCCCCAAGGAATGGTGGGCGGGGGGGGGGGGGGGGTTGTGCCCACTGGGGCGGCGGTGAGGTGGGTGGACTGTTTTGGCATGTTGTGGGGTTGAGAACCACAGAGGATTACGGCGGAAAGAAGCCTCTCCGTCGTTTCTAGGTCCCCAGTTTGATACACAATACACACAAACACAATGACCTTTCTTAACCCATCGTCTCCATATTACACGTGTCGCCGTATCTCGAGAAATACGAACACGTAAACCACGGTCTCGATAGGTCAAGTATCCTGCACGTGCTGGTAGAACATTCTTGTTCTTACAGTAGGCATAACTCGTTCTTCACACAAACAACCTGTATTTAAATGTGATTTCCGAATAGGAAACATGCTATGTAAACCTCCCTTACACACAGAATTTTGATGGCGTTCCATTCTTTTGAGGTTGGACAGAAATGCCACGCATTTGCCTAACAAACTATGTTGCACACCTCGTGCCAGTTTAAAGTTCGTTGAACGCCATCCTCACGGCGTTGCAATTTTAATGGCCAACAGTGTAATTCGGCAAAGTCACAGTTGTAGTGGTGACTGACTTGTTCTCGTGACTAGGAACAGTTAACAGTAGCGCACGCAGCTGTGTCGAACAGCTGGTGATTATGGGCCGGGGAGGCTGAACATCTGAACCTTAATGCGGCAAGTTGTGGGAATGCAGTTGCTTGCGAGAGCTGACACAATGGCTTGCTATTCATATCATTCAATTTATTGGCAGTCATAAGGAGCAACGATTGGTTTATCCGACATGGGTAATGAAAAGTACCTTCAGCAAGTCGTAGCTAAGAATATGGCCTATGGTATTTTGTTGCAGAAGAACAGAGAAGGTGCCGAGAGTAGCGGGATTAGAATATATACTCCAAATAAGTTTAATGTTCACGATAAGTATTTTATTGCTTTTTTGAATAACTTTCATTAGCAAGTGGTATCTGCGATACTATTAACAGTGAAAGGAACTACACCGTGCAAACACTTCACGATTTTTGTCACAACACGTCTCCAATCCGAAAGCCAATGTGTGGTGTATTTCACATTGTGAACCAGAATTTCCCTTCCTGTTCCGTTCTTGGTAGCAACTCGGGGACAAAGGATTGCTGATACAATTACCGTGACTTCCCTAATCGGGAATAGTGATGTCCTGGAAAGTGGGCACGAACAATTTTGAGAGCACCAATCTCTACGACGTAATCACAAAAGCTCTCAAGAAAGCTGTGCTGTGATATATATCAGTTCAGCTCAATAACCCGATAATTTGCGTATTTTCATCTACATAGCCTTTTACTGAAGTTCACTGCAGCCCACTGTACCCCACAAGACGTTGCAAATTTACTGTTACTCTTAAATTCTCGACAGAATACCAGAAGTGATGGCAGAATAGACTCTGGGCTGGCAATATAGGAGACAGCAGTTCTAATCAGTCATCCTAATTTTTTTTTGCGTTTAGTATTCCTTAGCCGCTTTAGTTAAATGACGGTACGATCCAGACTGAGCTGCCCGTCATTCTCCAGTTGGAGTTAGCGCCCCGCCCTGGTGCCCACGTCGTCGTCAGCATGTTAAACTGTGATCATTCTCACTTCGAATCATGAGTCTCTGAAACGAGACTAAGACGTATGATTAACATCTAGTCCGATAAATAAATTACGTCAGCGACTCCTGAGTAAAGGAATTTTATTAACCATTTGATACACGTGTAATAAAATGTTACTGCCCGGGCGCTTCCTGACATAAAAATGGCAAATCGCTCCACAGGGAAACATCACGTGAATTGCTCTCTTCCCTCAATATGTGTGCAGTGATGTTACGTTTCCTTCCATCAAACCTATCCCACGATTTCCAGACGATTCTCATTATTTATTCACAATTTAAAACGGTTGTGATGTGCAGTAGATATACGCGAATCAGAAATAGCAGGCCACTTGAAATACGGTTATGGCTGTGCAAGACATGACAGGACCGTGATTCCTTCGGAGCACCAGATCGTAAGAAGTCCTTCATCACAGTGGAAAAGGCAAGGTAGAAAGACATTAGCTCCAGTTGTTCTACTAGTCTAGATTGTTATTTCTCCTCTAATGAACTGAAGTTGGTAGGAAACACAAATGGCGTGAACGTACTGAAAGCCTAATATGTTATGAATAAAAATGTTAACATTTGTTGGTCAGTTTGCAATACTGCAGGTTCTGGGTATCTTAAGACATAGTTACGCGGAGAGGTCGGCTCCCAGGTCACTAGTGCTTCCGAGTAACAGTGATGTCACCATGTGATGGACCATATGTAGTTTTTCCATGGTTACCCTTAATAACTAAACTTGGATGCGTGGATATTTCCGTTGAACAATTTACAGACCATTCTCTTTCCACACTTAGTCACACTCTTTATACTCATCATATCCGATGAAATGTCGGCTGGACGTTTAATCTTCCCTCTCTCTTAGACATCGACCCAGCCCCAGCTCGTTGAGAGTAGTGAGTATGTCAATCTAAAGCAATGTTTGTACTGAAAGAGTATCTCACTGACACTCTGAACATATAATCCGACATTCGTAACTTCGCTTGTTCGATCGACTATAACATAAGACTATCTGAAGTTGCTTGTACAGGCAACGTGAACAAGTGGCTTCGTTTTACCTGTAAAATGCCAAGTGGTGTCAACGGGTATTTTTTGTTAAAGATGCCTTGCTTCCTCTGAAGGTTCCTACATCTCTCAGATTCATTTGGTTGCCATTCTCTGTATCAATAAGAACGTAAAACTGATAGTTATACTAAGAGTACTCATGCGTATAATGTTTAATAAAGAAAAAGAACGTTAAATATAAAGTATATACACTCCTGGAATTGGAAAAAAGAACACATTGACACCGGTGTGTCAGACCCACCATACTTGCTCCGGACACTGCGAGAGGGCTGTACAAGCAATGATCACACGCACAGCACAGCGGACACACCAGGAACCGCGGTGTTGGCCGTCGAATGGCGCTAGCTGCGCAGCATTTGTGCACCGCCGCCGTCAGTGTCAGCCAGTTTGCCGTGGCATACGGAGCTCCATCGCAGTCTGTAACACTGGTAGCATGCCGCGACAGCGTGGACGTGAACCGTATGTGCAGTTGACGGACTTTGAGCGAGGGCGTATAGTGGGCATGCGGGAGGCCGGGTGGACGTACCGCCGAATTGCTCAACACGTGGGGCGTGAGGTCTCCACAGTACATCGATGTTGTCGCCAGTGGTCGGCGGAAGGTGCACGTGCCCGTCGACCTGGGACCGGACCGCATCGACGCACGGATGCACGCCAAGACCGTAGGATCCTACGCAGTGCCGTAGGGGACCGCACCGCCACTTCCCAGCAAATTAGGGACACTTGCTCCTGGGGTATCGGCGAGGACCATTCGCAACCGTCTCCATGAAGCTGGGCTACGGTCCCCCACACCGTTAGGCCGTCTTCCGCTCACGCCCCAACATCGTGCAGCCCGCCTCCAGTGGTGTCCTGACAGGCGTTAATGGAGGGACGAATGGAGACGTGTCGTCTTCAGCGATGAGAGTCGCTTCTGCCTTGGTGCCAATGATGGTCGTATGCGTGTTTGGCGCCGTGCAGGTGAGCGCCACAATCAGGACTGCATACGACCGAGGCACACAGGGCCAACACCCGGCATCATGGTGTGGGGAGCGATCTCCTACACTGGCCGTACACCACTGTTGATCGTCGAGGGGCACTGAATAGTGCACGGTACATCCAAACCGTCATCGAACCCATCGTTCTACCATTCCTAGACCGGCAAGGGAACTTGCTGTTCCAACAGGACAATGCACGTCCGCATGTATCCCGTGCCACCCAACGTGCTCTAGAAGGTGTAAGTCAACTACCCTGGCCAGCACGATCTCCGGATCTGTCCCCCATTGAGCATGTTTGGGACTGGATGAAGCGTCGTCTCACGCGGTCTGCACGTCCAGCACGAACGCTGGTCCAACTGAGGCGCCAGGTGGAAATGACATGGCAAGCCGTTCCACAGGACTACATCCAGCATCTCTAAGATCGTCTCCATGGGAGAATAGCAGCCTGCATTGCTGCGAAAGGTGGATATACACTGTACTAGTGCCGACATTGTGCATGCTCTGTTGCCTGTGTCTATGTGCCTGTGGTTCTGTCAATGTGATCATGTGATGTATCTGACCCCAGGAATGTGTCAATAAAATTTCCCCTTCCTGGGACAATGAATTCACGGTGTTCTTATTTCAATTTCCAGGAGTGTATCTTAAGAATAAGATAGTCATTGAAGCGTAGTGCGCTCCTGCCATCCACTTTTGCGTGATTTCCCTAGTTCAGTTAAGGAGATTGCGGAGGTGTTTCCGTTGGAAAGTTCACTGCCGATTTACTCCTGTATCCTTGTCTAGTGAGACGTTGGGGTCCATCTCTAATGATATTGAGAGCTCTTGAAAGTTTTGGTGTCAAGGTAGAGCAACACATGGTGATAATTGTACAATAAGTAAACTGAAAGAGTATTAAATTACGAAGCAGTAGTCGGAAAGAGAAAACATCTGACTACATTTTGTGAGACATAGTTGCCGTATTGAGACGTAGTTAACATGCTGGAAAGAAGAGTAGGAAAATTAAGGTTTAACATTCTGTAGGCGACGCGATCATTAGAAAGAAATGCATGCACGGATGCAGAAGGAAACATTTTGTGACCTTTCAAGCGAACCGTCCCAGCATTAATCTAAAGTAATTTGTAAAATCACGAAATACATAATCTCGACTGCCTGGCAAATATTTGAACCGCCTTTAACCCGCATAGGAGTACAGCTTTTTATACGGCGTCACCTCTCTATGTGCTGGACAGAAGAGAACCGTCGCAAGTAACAAAAATACACTCTGAAATTCACCCGGAAGGAACACTGTGATTTCTGCGAATTGTTTTACATCTCAATCGTAATTTCTTGCTACTGTGTGCAAGTACTTGAAAGGCAAAGAAAACTATTGACATCTATTTTTAGATCATTCTAAGACAGTGACCAACTCTGAAACGAGGTGATCCAGATGCGGCATCGCAGGTGGACTTGTGAAGGGCGAGCACGTCCTCCCAGACAAACAAAGAGACCGCAAGTCAGGGTCTCGATGGATTTTACGATTGGCGGCTGACGAGGGGAAACTTTGCAGTGCTCCGGACTATGTCCACAGAAGGCACAAGACTACGCAGGCTGGAGTACAGCGAGTACGTCAAATTCTCTCCTGACCTCTGGTTTCTAGTATACTTGTTTAAGTCAGTAATACGATATCCGGGCGTACATTGGTATTTTACATGTGATAACTCATCCATCACCTAAAGAATTAAAACTTCTACTGCCTTACCTTTACTTATAGCTCCTTTTGGGTCTTTAAGAAACGCATTCAAATCACTTAAATTTCTGAGTGTACACACCCGATTTTGCAAGCCTCTTTCTTTTGTTTTCAGTTAATTTGCTTGTATTAAAATATTGATTTTCGCAATTTACTTTCCAACATACGATCGATGTTGTTAACAGTTTAAAACTCTATTACAAACTGGATGGGCGTTTTCCTCTACAAGAATAGTACTTTAACCATAGATGATTTTCTTTTTTTCTTACAAATTTTGCTTATGTCTGTGGGTATTTATTGTGCACGCAGCCCTTCAAATAAACCTGCAGAAATAAAAGTTAGATAGCTGTTTCTCTATCTTAGATGATCAGTCGCAAATGTGGAATCATCATCAATCAGGGACCCTAGTGAGTATCGTTTAGCGTCCCTTTCCTCTCTCTCCCTCTCTGATAACCACATACTCTTGCTCTTGTGAACCATACAACAAAAACTGAGTGAACCTGATCGATAAAACTTCAACCGCCACCCGCGACGCACGGAGATGGGTCCTAGATGCGCACACATTGCTCGACAGTGTCACCCAGTCGTTACTCCCCTGTAGTCAATTTGGTATACCTGTCTATCTGTTAGCATCAAATCCAATGAGGATGAAAACATGATACAGTGATTACTTTTTCACCGGGACGTAACTCTGCAGATGGACGAAGAGCAACACGAACACTTGGAGAGGCAAGGGACCCACATCATAGGACATGTACGTCGAAGCCTGCTGTACAGGGTAGACATCAGCGCATTCACCCTAGCTGTTGAGGAGTATCCGCTTTAGGAGACGATCAGATTCGTGTTAGTGCTGAGATTTCAAGTCGTGTTTCCCACCCATGATTCGGTGCTTTAAATGTGAACGCTTCGAGCATATTTCCTGATTTTTGGAGACTGTAGCCGGCCACTTCACGAAAATTCGCCATATGAGCTTCCACCTATCTGTGTCAGTTGCAGGAAACGCCACCCTTCCTGATTCCGAAGTGTGTTATTCTACTGAAGACATGTAAAATCGAGTAACTGAAGGTCACAGATAGCTTCTGATCGTTTCAATCTGTAAAAAAATAAAAAATAAAAAAAAATAAAATACGATCATACCAATGCAGTCCCAAATGATGCCCTTCTGTCTTACGGTTGATGTGGAAAAATCTTCGGGAACTGCATCCGCACCTGCACCTGCAGCATCCTCTTGCATCTACTAGTGACCTGCAACCACTTCGGAACTCTTTCCGGAAATCCGAAGATCAGACACCCGACACCAGCCAGCGGTTGAAGTACCCCCGGCCTGTTGTACGAGGGCTCGCTGATGTTCTTCCGTGCCTACGTCAACAGTGGATACCCCCTCAAAAGAATATCTACTGCCAGATGCTGTGGAGTGACGTGTCCTCTTGGCCTCGTCACACCTAACCAAGACACCCACAACTTGATGATCAAATGGAACTGCAATGGAAGCTATTTTTACATACCAGAACTAAAACAACAAACTCCCTCTGGTTCTAAAACCTGTGTTGCTTCCAAAAAGCATTTCACTGATGGCCATTCTCCAACTCCTCGCCCAAGAGAGCGTCTAGAGGGTTCTGTACATTGGTTCCCACATGTCGTCAGTGAGATGGTTCCCTTAATACCATGTTAGAAGCAGGAGCAACGCGAATTCAAGCGTCCCCATAGATCACAATTTATAACGTTTACTTTCCTCCATGCAGAGCCCTCACTCACCTTTAAATGACCACTTTAATTCAACAGCTATAACCCTCACTTTCTTCTAATTGGTGATTTCAATGCACACCACACCCTGTAGGGACGTATGAGTACCACATAATTTGGTAGAGGCCTTCTGATTAACCAGATTACTTCCAATCTTGCTTCGTCTCCTCAATGGCAGTTTTCCTACCCACTTCAGTGTCGCCCATAGCACCTTTTCGGCCATCGACCTTACGATCTCGTAGCCAGTCTCATGGCTTCGCTACAACTGTCACTGCATACTACGATCCGAGTAGCAGTGACCTCTTCCCAGTGATTCTACCACATCCTTGCCGCCCTGCCTTTGCCTCCATCTGTCATATTGCATCGAAGAGGTTGTGGGAGACATCTCCAATGCAATTATCTGCGTGGCTGAGACAGCTGTTCCCCTTTCCCCCTTTCTTCGACCCTGTTCTTGGTGCCATGGCTGACCAAAAACACTGCAAAAGTTATTCAGGATTCTTGAAGGGCCCTGCAGCGTCTCAAGTGACAGGCATCTTTTACAGACTACCCTCATCACTGTTAAGCGGCTGCATTTCGCTACTAATTAAACAAAGTAAGAATGAATGCTCTGAGTGCTATGTCTCTTCCCTCGTAGCATATGCCTCTCACTTCCAGATGTGGACACAGCTCTGTAGCCTGTCTCACTGTCCCTAGTCTCCTCCTTCATAGTGACCTATCTACTGGCACATTGGTTCTCGCTAAACACTTCGCAGCCCACTTTACGACTGCATCGGCGTCCTCTTGTTACTCATTGCCAGGCCCTGACTGCATTCGTGATAAGATGGTGCAACATATTTTACTCAGACTCCATGTAGTCAAGGTCTTCTACCGTATTTGGTAAGGTGTTTTCCCTTTGCAATGGCAAGATGGCATAACGATCCCAGGACGTAAACCAGTCAAAACCCACCGTTCATCGACAGCTACAGGCCGATTAGCTTCACCAACGTTCTCTGCAAAGTGCTTGAAATGTTGGTATTGCAAGATACGTGCGGCATGGTGGTACTTTGCTAGCCTCCTATATTCCATGCATCGATAAACCATTACATGGTACATGGTGTTAGACGTTAAAAAACAGCTTTTACAAACATAATGTTAGCCAGCAACACTAATAAAAGCACGGAAGCTAAAATTCTGACAAACAATAGTACCGTGGTTGGATTACATCCGCCAAAACCCTTGGTGGTGAATATGGAAAATGTGGTGAGTGTGCCGGCCGGAGTGGCCGTGCGGATCTAGGCGCTACAGTCTGGACCCGAGCGATCGCTACGGTCGTAGGTTCGAATTCTGCCTCGGGCATGGATGTGTGTGATTTCCTTAGGTTAGTTAGGTTTAATTAGTTCTAAGTTCTAGGGGACTGATGACCTCAGAAGTTAAGTCCCATAGTACTCAGCGCCATTTGAACTATTTGTGGTGAGAGTCTGGAAGCTGTAGTGGCAACAGTGGCAACGCCACAGCGACGCAAATGAATTCCAAACCAGGAAACATGCAGCTACAAATATTTGTGTTCGTGATTGGTAGTGACGTCTTGGTTGTATATAACACGTTTGAATTTGGCGCCAGTGAAGAAGGGCTTCGCAGCTAAACTTCTGCAGCTGCAGCTAACTTCTGCAGCTAAACTTCTGCAGCTAACTTCTGCAGCTAAACTTCTGCAGCTAAACTTCTGCAGCTGCAGCTAAACAACTTTTGCAGCTAAACTTTTGCAGCTCTGTTGAAATAACCTGCTAGTAAAATGCCTGCCCACATTTTCCCAAGCTAGGTTCGACTATGGTGAAGACGTTGCGCTAGGAAGCCCTTACATATCCTCTATAAAGTTATCATCTCTCCCCATACGATATTTTAGAGGCCTCACCCCACAGTTGAGCTGCGGGTGTTTCCTCACCCTCTCTAACCCGTGTACCGGTCCTACTCGGATACTTTTACTTATCCTCAGATTAATTCACACCTGTGTACTTTCATAATCCGTTCAAATTCCTGGCTGTCACTGACTCCATACGAATTTCCTAATCGAGGCACTAATGATCTTAATGTTTAGTCCCTTAACCCCCTCAATCTAAGACAGCGTTACAAATGCACTTAAAATTACTGAAGTCGGGTTCCTTGCGTGGGCATATATTCACTCATGTTCAACAAGAGTTCCTCGAATAACTCTGACACTATGCGGGAGGGGGTGAGTGGTATATCATCTTCTTGAAGACGTAAGACGATATCGAGGTGGTGTAAATGAAAAAACAGATGCACATGAACAGATGGGGTGCACTCAGCCTCGTGATGCCAACTGAGGAGCTATTAGACCGAATAATAGCGGCTTCGGTCAAGAATACCATCATAACGACCGGGAGAGCGGTGTGCTGAACCCACGACCCTCCTGTCCGCATTCTCCACTGAGGATGAAACGGCGGTCGGATGGTCCAGGTAGGCCACTCGTGGCCTGAAGACGGAGTGTACATGACCAGATAGTGTCTTGCTGTCATCCACCAAGGTAGCTGATGGTATATGTATCTGCAAGTCCCACATTGGTATTTTACTTGATGACAAGGTTCAACGATGCCTTGTTTGTAAAATCGATGCATCTCATTATGTCATGCAACATCGCGTAACAACATGTACCGCGAGACTTCATTCCACGATATTCCAAGCTTAAAGTAACAGGTAGTGATATTGTCATGGTCGGCGACTACAATGGCCACTGTTGATTTGGGAGAAACAGAGACGAAACCAGAAGCGGTAACTGCTATGCGTGGGCACACGTTCTTTTATGGATCTCACCGAGTATAATTTTATCATTGAAACCTCCCAGCTGGTGCCTTAAACAATGAATCTCTACTGGTCACGAACACGTTCCCAGTTACAGCAGTGTTTGGCCTGCTCCAGCAATACGTAGTTGCTGGATTCCACTTCTGCGAACTCACAAACCGGCAGTCTTCTGGGTTTGAGAACATGTGCGCCCCTCCTCCCCCCCCCCCACTTCAAAATAGGAATATCAACTGTCAGTGCAGCCTCCACCTAATATAGAGGCGACAGTTGTAGATTTTTTTTTTTTTTTTTGCAAACATTGGCAGGAAACCCTTCTTTGCTGTAACACGCGATGGGGTACGACCACAGTTCGAATAGTCCCATAATGCTCCCGGAAATCGGTCATGTAGGGTTGATCGCCTGTCCAAACCTCAAGGGAAGGTTGAGAAGTTACATCCTAGTCTATGAAACTCCATGGGTTTTTTGAACGGGTAGCTCTTTCGGCATCGAAGCTGTGACTGATAATTTTCGAGCAGTGATATAAGATTTCGCATATTCGTGTCTCGCCTGTACGCTTTTAGCGCTGGGAGCACTATATCTCTTGTACTACTTGAATTTTTATGAAGCACCTCTGCAACACCTATGTACCTCTTCTATAGTTGCTCAGAGACAGAAAATTCGGAAAGACTAAACGTCAATGTTGGTTATATGGGATTTCCCTTTTTGCGAAGGTTTCCTCAATTGGCCGACTCTGATGTAGGTGTCTCTATCATAGAAAACATAGCCACGTTGATTTGCAGCGTTAACCTTGCAGCACGTACATGTTGACTGCTTACAGTGTTTAAAGATAACACACAGATGAGCCAGTCAAACGTCTTCATACCCGGTGCTAATTACTGTACCCAGTGACGAGTGACGGGCGTAGGTTAATGATTTGAGTCAACAATAGCGGTATCCCTGCCATAGGGTAGTCTACGTGCCCTGAGATTTGCGGTTGTCATAATAATATGTGTGCGACCATATCGGCTATATACATTAGCGAGGAGACAGTTTTAGGTCTTATGGCTGCTTATAGTGGAGTATTCAAATACCGGAATGGAAAGTGGTTTGCTTTACTATAACCTACCTGTCAGCTGCTACGAACTTGATATTGAAGGTGGTGCCTGTAATCAACATACTTTTACCTACTTCACTTCGTGTTTGTTGCAAAGTTTTTCCCTGAAACACGGTACTCACGCTACTTCTTTGAGAAAGTGGCACGTTAAAATCTGAGTGCTTACACGATCTTGGAGGCCTGGGCCTGGCCACGATGAGATTCACTGATAGGCAGCCGCTTTGCCAGACCCCCTATAGACTCTCGCGTCGACGATCGAATATGATAACCCAATCACATCGAAGTCTTCCTTTTGTGTGATGACACGAATGCATTCTCTAATACAATGTAAACTGCGCAACACAATTAAAGGATCACATTTTCGAAATCACGTAACTGTTTTCCTCAGCTACGTTGAAGATATAAATTAGGCTCACAGTAGCTTACAAACTTCCTCTATAATGGTGCAAATGCGTGGCGCCCTGCAACGTCAGCCACGGTGTAGGAGACGCTTCAAACAGCAAGATGTTGACACATGCGAAGAAACGACCAGAGCTCAGAAGTCCATTTGAGGTATATGAAGGATTAATGATGACTGGCACTAGATTTAACCACAATTCCGCCCAACGCAACAGTGGACGTGTTTACCGATGGGAAGGTTGTCGCAACCATTCCCACATTTCAACACTTCCTCTAATACCTCCGCGATGGAAGTCTAAGCCGCGACGTCCCTGCTTTGAAGTCATGCAGTTTAGTTATTGCTGGCCGAGAAAAACATATCAAACACACTTTCGCTCAGGACAGGCACAAAAAGATGGGGGGGGGGGGGGGGGGTGGAATAAACGGCTTCAATGAAACCTCTTTCGTTGGGACATTGCTTCCCAAACATTTCCCGGTCAGAGTGACCGTTCACAGTGCTATGACCGACAGGGCGATGTTCTTGACAACGTTCATTACTTGTGACACCTCTGACGCTTCAGTCCTTCTCTAATGACTTCGTGGGCTATCAACTCCATTGAACGTGATCGGACATCTATAGAATGCACAATTTTTGCTCTGGTGTACAGGGTGTAACCACTTTGGCCCGTTCAAATGTATTAAACGGAACCTGAACGTGACCTGAAGCGAAGCAACAAAGAGTGCTTAAGCTTCTTCAGTTTCCTGCCTTGTGCCGTCCTGTCATGTGATCACGTGTGGGAAAACGGAGGGGGGGGGGGAGATGGATGCGATACACAGTCGTAGGTAGTTACAGGCAGGCTACGCTGTTGCACTTCCTCCTGCTAGTACTTATGCTAAATCGGAGGGGTGTCGAGGGGCTGCCTCTCTGCAAGCACCTATGACTCCGTCACAGGTTGTCTCTGTAAAGGTATATTTTTATGTGCTCTACAAAGGTGGGCAGTTGGCACCAAGGGCTTAGCCGAGCTGGTTGGTGTTAGAGGGATGCTTTGCCATTTTACTCACGCAAGTATCAGTATCGCACCCCTTTGTGATAGCGTCACAGGAGGTCGCGAAACACGGGGGCTGAAAAAACGTAGGCACCATTGGCTGCTACAGATTACGTCTAAATTCCATCGAATGGATTTCAACTGTCCATAGTGGCTCCATCCTGCACATCAGAGCAAAAATTGTGGTCCCACTCCATTCCGAAGAGGTTCGATCTCTTTCACTGGGGTTGCTAACCCAGGATGCTCTTAGGGAAGGGCTGAAACGTCGTTAATTCACCTTACAGCTCACATGAATTTCTCAGCTCTGACCATTTTTTCGCATGTGTCGACACCTCGCTGTCTGAAGCGTTTCCTAGCCCGTGGGTGCCATCCTTTTTTGCACCATTCCATAGGAAAATTGCAGCCCCTTTTGAACAAAAATTCGAACTTCTACATTGCAAATGGAAGCAGTTAAATTGTGTTGACGATGTATATCTCTAATTCTATTGCTCGCGAGTGTATTTGGCAAGACCCCACAAAGAGGCAGTATTTCAAACTACCCGAATGACGTGAATGCTACTGCTGGATACTGACAGACAGCAAACCCTTGTTCCGTAACAGACTGGATCGGCTTGTAGTTAGGTATTTTCAGTAAATATCTTTACCAAGCTTCTGTTGTTTGTCCAAATGTCTTCATTTTCAGTTACAGTCCTAGAATATATAATGTTAAAAGTTCCATGTCAGCTGGACAGCAGGTATGGTGCGGAGATGTTTCTGCTCTGTATATGCCCCTTTTGTATTTAGTACCTATGACGTCCCTCATTTCCCTTTACACAGCAGTAGAATGTTCTCTGGGTTTCATACCATAGTTCCTTTTACTACCTACATGCATGTCTGAAAGGACAGACTGTTGACTACCCACAGCTGTATGAAAACGAATTTAGTGCACTATGGTATATGGATGTAGACAGTGTGACATACGGAAGTTTGAGTTGGTCCGGGTAACGTGCATAGATAGCCGAAGTGGTTAACGTTACCCCTCGCAATAAGCGAGATATCTAGGTTCAAGTCCTAGTCCAGCATAAATTTTCGTATTGTCACTATTGAGTAATAGATCTATACCTAATACATCTGATATCACGGAATTCGCATGAAGCTAATTAATTTTAAAATTTATGTTGATTTTAGGTATTCTTGTAGGCAATTAGTATTCACATAACCTTTGCATAGTTTGCAGGTGTAGATTTACTTGGAATTTGCATGGTTTAATATTTATTTACATATGTTTCGGCAGAGGTGTTATTTTAACTAATTAAGTTTAATCATGTAGATTTCTTGGCCTTCGTGCATTGAAGAGGCCGTCTATGGTGTTAGGTTATTCGTTAATATGTGTCCGTATTTCACTTTCGTGTTTACCTAAATAGTATAGAACACCTTATTACAGTATTTCTGCTGTTCGATTCACTGTAAGTTTCTCACCTATTCATTTAAGTTAACATAATTTGCATATTTTCTTCAGTAACTTTCTACGGGGACACATCCTGAAGTAACTCGTTTTAAAGGAGAGGAGTTTTCACTGGGCCTTTCGTAACAATGTGTTCCTCGTGATCACTGTGATAACTGTATGGAACTTTTAATTTTCTTCCGGTGTTCGCCGTAAGGTAGGATCTCGGTACGACGTGCAGCTTGGTCATTTAACAAAGTACTGAGAAAGTTAGGCGCTGGAAATTAATCTCTCAGCTATTTGCAGAGCTTTGTTTCAGAATTACAGCATTACTTTACAATTATTCTCCCACGAAATCCGTTGTACATAATTCCTTACAGTTCAGAATAAAATATCTACTGTTAGACACGCAGAACAAGAAATTCCCTTAATTACTTTTAATAAATGCTAATTTTACATAAGAAAGTAAGAAAAATGTTTCTGCAAGAATGGGAATATCCATACAAATTATAAAACTGGATGATTGTATGTTCCACATCTTCCCCTAAAGCACTAAGCCAATTTCAATCCAACTTCGTATCCATACCAGTTACTGTATGAAAAAATCGCTGTCTATGAAAGAGGTGGGAGTGGGACTGAAAAAGAAGTGCAGCCCACGACGAGAAAATACACAGAATTTATTCATCGCGTATTTGAAGATCAGAGCACTTACTGACTTGCAACAAACTTTACACATAATTTCAAATCTCTCCGAAACTTTTTCTCTCTGACAGCCCCCCCCCCCCCCACACACACACGAAACGATAAAAGGAGAAAAACCTAATCGCTTACAACGTTTTCGCTGCTCGTGCTGTAAAACTGTTGTTTTTGTTGTGGTCTTCATTCCTGAGACTGGTTTGATGCAGCTCTCCATGCTACTCTATCCTGTGCAAGCTTCTTCATCTCCCAGTACCTACTGCAACCTACATCCTTCTGAATCTGCTTAGTGTATTCATCTCTTGGTCTCCCTCTACGATTTTTACCCTCCACGCTGCCCTCCAATACTAAATTGGTGATCCCTTGATGCCTCAACACATGTCCTACCAACCGATCCCTTCTTGTAGTCGAGTTGTGCCACAAACTTCTCTTCTCCCCAATCCTATTCAATACTTCCTCATTAGTTATGTGATCTACCCATCTAATCTTCAGCATTCTTCTGTAGCACCACATTTCAAAAGCTTCTGTTCTCTTCTTGTCCAACCTGTTTATCGTCCATGTTTCACTTCCATACATGGCTACACTCCATACAAATACTTTCAGAAATGACTTCCTGACACTTAAATCTATACTCGATGTTAACAAATTTCTCTTCTTCAGAAACGATTTCCTTGCCATTGCCAGTCTACGTTTTATATCCTCTCGACTTCGACCATCATCAGTTATTTTGCTCCCCAAATAGCAAAATTCCTTTACTACTTTGTGTTTCATTTCCTAATCTAATTCTCTCAGCATCACCCGATTTAATTCGACTACATTCCATTATCCTCGTTTTCCTTTTGTTGATGTTCATCTTATAGCCTCCTTTCAAGACACTATCCATTCCATTCAACTGTTCTTCCAAGTCCTTTGCTGTCTCCGACAGAATTACAATGTCATCGGCGAACCTCAAAGTTTTTATTTCTTCTCCATGGATTTTAATACCTACCCCGAATTTTCCTTTTATTTCCTTCACTGCTTGCTCAATATACAAATTGAATAACATCGGGGAGAGACTACAACCCTGTCTCACTCCCTTCCCAACCACTGCTTCCCTTTCGTGTCCCTCGACTCATATAACTGCCATCTGGTTTCTGTACAAATTGTAAATAGCCTTTCGCTCCCTGTACTTTACCCCTGCCACCTTCAGAATTTGAAAGAGCGTATTCCAGTCAACATTGTCGAAAGCTTTCTCTAAGTCTACAAATGCTAGAAACGTAGGTTTGCCTTTCCTTAATCTAGCTTCTAAGATAAGTCGTAGGGTCAGTATTTCCTCACGTGTCCCAACATTTCTACGGAATCCAAACTGATCTTCCCCGAGGTCGGCTTCTACTAGTTTTTCCATTCGTCTGTAAAGAATCCGCGTTAGTATTTTGCATCCGTGACTTATTAAACTGATAGTTCGGTAATTTTCACATCTGTCAACACCTGCTTTCTTTGGGATTGGAATTATTATATTCTTCTTGAAGTCTGAGGGTATTTCGCCTGTCTCATACATCTTGCTTACCAGATGGTAGAGTTTTGTCAGGACTGGCTGTCCCAAGGCCGTCAGTAGTTCTAATGCAATGTTGTCTACTCCCGTGGCCTTGTTTCGACTCAGGTCTTTCAGTGCTCTGTCAAACTATTCACGCAGTATCGTATCTCCCATTTCATCTTCATCTACATCCTCTTCCATTTCCATAATATTGTCCTCAAGTACATCGCCCTTCTATAGACCCTCTATATACTCCTTCCACCTTTCTGCTTTCCCTTCTTTGCTTAGAACTAGGTTTCCATCTGAGCTCTTGATATTCATACAAGTGGTTCTCTTCTCTCCAAATGTCGCTTTAATTTTCCTGTAGGCAGTATCTATCTTACCCCTTATGAGATAAGCGTCTACAGCCTTACATTTGTCCTCTAGCCATCCCTGCTTAGCCATTTTTCACTTCCTGTCGACCTCATTTTTGAGACGTTTGTATTCCCTTTTGCCTGCTTCATTTACTGCATTTCTATATTTTCTCCTTTCATCAATTAAATTCAGTATTTCTTCTGTCACCCAAGGATTTCTACTAGCCCTTGTCTATTTACCTACTTGATCCTCGGCTGCCTTCACTACTTCATCCCTCAAAGCCACCCATTCTTCTTTTACTGTATTTCTTTCCCCCATTCCTGTCAATTGTTCCCTTATGCTCTCCCTGAAACTCTGTTTAACCTCTGATTTAGTCAGTTTATCCAGGTCCCATCTCCTTAAATTCCCACCTTTTTGCAGTTTCTTCAGTTTTAACCTACAGGTCATAACCAATAGATTGCGGTCCGAATCCACATCTGCCCCTGGAAATGTCTTACAATTTAAAACCTGGTTCCTAAATCTCTGTCTTACCATTATATATTCTATCTGAAACCTGTCGGTAGCTGTAAAACTATCACATCAGATATAACGTTTCCGTTTAGTACTACTTCGCTACTACTTCTATTAGCAACAAATTTCGCAGTTAGTACTCGCACATGCCGCTGAATGTACAGTACCTACAAAATTATATCTACTACATATACTTCAAGATATATGACGACATAAACATTGTCATTAGGCATAATGTTCCCGAAGTGGACTAACGTGCTACTGACTTGCTCAATTTCTATAGCTATATCTCTTGAATAAATCATAATTTTTTTCTGACTGCGCCATCATTTGTTTGTCTATACATGTACATCACATCTACCAATTTCCGTCCCATTCGGATAATTGCTTCTGGTGCTTCTTGTTATCCTTTTTTTTTTTCTTTGTCTCTTTGTCTTAGAGTGTATATTTGGTTTGCCAATGCTGGATGCTGCTATGGTTGCTGACTATTTTGTAGAGAGCTTAATGTCAGTATTACCTTTGTGTGAAAATGCAGACGTTCTGCGACTATTTAGTGGATACTTATGTAGACGAAAACGCACACTACACTCTACCCATGTGGGTAGAATTACGTTGCAACAGACAGAGAACCACCAATGCTTGCGAAAGTTTCCACAGCAGTTACAACAGTCAGCTCTAGTCCTACAGCCCAGATATAAACAGATACCCTGGGTCGCTAAGGCAAATTAAACTAGACACCAAAACTGCAATGAATTGTTCAAAAAATGTGAACGGGAAGGCCTCGTCTGATTTAAAATTCATGAAGCAACAGGTAGTAAAGCTCGAAGATGGAAAATTGCAAGAGTACAGTATGTGAAATTAGTTTGTATAAAGTAAAACCTTGACGTACAGACTAAAGTGGAAAACTTTGCCAATTGTAATGATGGTTAGGATGGCAGTAATTTTGTAAATATCTTTAAAAGTAAAGAAATGTAAATCATGTAAATACTTTGGGGCCGTGTTTTTTTTTTCCCCATCGTCGTGAAACCGGGATAGCGCTAAACGAAGTAGAACAAAAACCAATAAGTCTTATTTAAGCAATAGAGGCTCATTTTCTTTTGATCCCGATTTGCAGGCTAATCAGTCAGTTTTCGTTATCACTTACGACAGAAAAGTGTTTTATACATTCGACTAGAAGTACGTATGTTACAACCTGGTTTGAACTGGAGGAGTGGGTTCCTTCCCTGACCACCGGAGGCTTGTGGGTCCTGTGCCCCAGGCGGACCCATAAGGGCCCCAGAGACATGAGTCCTATTTCTCTGACCGTGGGAGGCTTGCGTCTTGTGTCCAGGTGTCATATTATTCAGCGGGGGAAATGGCATGCATGATATTCTACTACGGTTTAGTTATAAGATTAATCGACAGCCACGTATCATATACATCGAACGACATTCACAGTGCCACTTGCAGCTGATAAAAAATGTTTAACAGGTAGTTCCAGCGACTTGGAGATAATGAACAAGGAATAGCGGTAGACCACATACAGCTGGCACGTCAGGTATGAAGGAGCAGGTGTTGGGACCAGTATATAATGATACAGAAACAGGTATGTCACGAACTGAAGCAGGTAAAGGCGTATGGTATCCTACTTCATGGTCAATTCCTTACGAGCAGTTGCTTTACCCAACTCACAGACAACGTGAGCGAGCATTCAGGCCACGATACAGTTCTGGAGAAAGATTGTAAGACGGAGCATTGAAAAAACGTAATTCACAGTTTGCGTTTGATTTATGGATGCCGACGGGTTCACACAGAGTGGGATACTAAATTAAGCAAATAACCACTTGCGGGTAGATGCAAATACTCTACTGATTGTGGAAGCGAGTCATCAGGTGTGCTTTAGTTGCAATGTGTGTGGTTAAATTGTGGATGACACTAACAGGCAATATATGTTACCGGACACATTAACAGACGTTGGTTACCATTAGCTTCTGCCCGACAAATTATTCGAGCTGTACGTGAACGTTACCCTTACACAAGGACAACAAATGTCGCTTAAGCCCAAGGGGACGCTATCTCGTTTCCTTCGACAATATCAAGTAGGAGCGATGGATAGGCCTAAGATGTCCTGCAGTGTGGTCTCCCCTATCACCTAATGCCTTAATACTCTGGCTATGCGGCTATTTAAAAGAGTCGATGTGTTCTAGCTAATCGCGGGATGGTTCTGTTACGTTTTTTTTTTTTTTTTAAAAAAAAAAGAAAAGCGACGGTGGTCATTTCTATAATACTCGCGTGCCTACCCGTAACACGGTGTGTTTCATAAAATTCCCTACTCACCTAGCAGAAATGCCAGGTTCTACCAATACTACAGTTTATGAGGGTATGTCTTTTCACTTCCCTAGTATCAGTGACTTTGGTTTGCTTACCTCACGTCTTCTAAATTTGTCCCGTAGATCTCGTCCCGATTGGCTTCTTCTTCATATACACTGTGATAAAAAGTATCCGGAGAGCCCCAAAAACATACGTTTTTCATATTAGGTGCATTGAGCTGCCATCTACTGCCAGGTACTCCATATCAGCGACCTCAGTAGTCATTAGACATCGTGAGAGAGTAGAATAGAGCGCTCTGTGGAACTCACGGACTTCGAAAGTGGTGAGATGATTGGGTGTCAGTTGTCATACATCTGTACGCAAGATTTCCACACTCCTAAAAATCCCTAGGTCCACTGTTTCCGATGTGATAGTAAAGTGGAAACGTGAAGGGACACGTACAGCACAAAAGCGTAAAGGCCGACCTCGTCTGTTGACTGACTGAGACCGCCGATAACTGAAGAGGGTCGTGATGTGTAATATGCAGACATCTATCCAGACCATCACACAGGAATTCCAAACTGCATCAGGGTCCACTGCAGGTACAGTTAGGGGGGAGGTGAGTAAACTTGGATTTCATGGTAGAGCGGCTGCACATAAGCCACACATCACACCGCTAAAAGCCAAACGACGCCTCGCTTCTTGTAAGGAGAATAAACACAGGACAATTCAATGGTGGAAAAAAGTTGTGTGGAGTGACGAATCACGGTACACAACGTGGCGATCCGATGGAAGGGTGTGGGTACGGCGAACGGCAGGTGAACGTCATCAAAAAATGGTTCAAATGGCTCTGAGCACTATGGGACTTAACTGCTGTGGTCATCAGTCCCCTAGAACCTAGAACTACTTAAACCTAACTAACCTAAGGACATCACACACATCCATGTCCGAGGCAGGATTCGAACCTGCGATCGTAGCGGCCGCGCAATTCCAGACTGTAGCGCCTAGAAACGCTCGGCCACTCCGTCATCAAAAATTGTAAATTTGTTGTAAGATGTTATGGGGACCTAACTGCTTAGGTTATCGCTCCCTAAGCTCACGCACTACGTAATCTAACTTTAACTTACGACTAAGCATCTGCAAGGGATAAATACACCGTCCTACACGAGTAGAACAACAAAGCGTTGCAAGATCGCTCGTAGTGTTGCGTGTCTCATTACTTCTTTCCCGTCCTTCGCATATCAGTTTGTTGTTAGATTTACAAAACTGGAGAACTGAAAAATGTATCTTAAGTACTAATATCAATGTTTGTTCCAAAGAACCTAGTTCTGTCCGTCTAACCCAGCTTGAAGAATACAGCGGTTCCCACTTACTATGCTTTCGATTTGGGAAACAAAAGACGTCCTTATTACGTTACACATAAAACAGCTTGGTGGTACTGTAATTGTTCTGGGACAGTCGTATTACTTTGTTACTTGACGTACCTGGTTTTACAACTCACCTTGATTATTAGGTGCAAGCTGCTGTATTATACGGCAGCAGGTGGAAAGACTGTACTCGAGTACATGGGAAGCGTCCAGGTCACTCGGTTACAATCACAGTGGCACGAGGCCGTTGCTGGCACTATTTATTTGGAACTGTGCAGTATTATTTCACGGTTTAGCGAAATTTCATCATATACTGTATTAATTTCCGTTGCTAAATTCCGTCTGCACTCCGTACTAACAATTAAAGAACAGGTACTTCGATCGTCGATTGAAAGCAATTCCTAGTCTCTACATTAAATACTGGCGCAATTTACATCTCTCAAGACATCTCTTGAAATGACACCAAAAACTGATTACACACTGCAACCCAAAAAATGGTACTTCGGTTTCTAAAGATGGTGTACTTCTCTTACAAATTACACCCAAACGTTCGATAGCGATATCTACTATGAGGCAGTGAATACCAGCATAAATTTTCTGTATACTATTTTAATAACACCTATCATAGGAAGTAGATTGTGCGAAAAGTTGTCAGATATTCCTGTTAACAACAGGGGCATTTATTTCAGATCATGTACCGAGATCACCCAATGAATGATCTGTCGAAGCTGAAGGAACTCGGGATCTATACGCACGCTGCAGTCTAGGAAAACTGATGAAACGATTACTGGAATAAAATGGTCAACGAAAGCGCACCGTGGCGTCGTGATTTACAGAAATGGTGTTGCCAATGACATATATATTACCTTTAAGAGGAACTAGTGTCTTATCGATTTACTGAAAAACTTTTGCAATACCTATTCACTACACCTTCAAGGAGAATCTAAACAAATTCAGTATGTACGAAGGTACTGCATAGCCTTCTTTGGAGATCAAACGCTGTAAAACTATCAAAACCAAGTCCTACGAAATATAAATTTAATGTTGACGTCTCTGGTACGAATAACAGTGGATACTCAGAATATCTTCCTCTGTTGCGCCGACTGTAATTGTGGGGGCGCTCTCCAGTTGCAGTTGAACAATAAATAAGGTTCTGCCAAAAGCAGTAATTTCAGTAACCATGAAAAGCAAACAGCAAAGTTTATTGAACTAATAGTTAGCGTTTTCAGCTATCAATTTTGTAACCTCTACCTAAGTAAACAGATTAACATGAATGAGATTAGTCACGCTTGTGAGAATAGTCGTATGGTTTCACTAATGGAAAGTTTGCTTTTTACTTGCAAACGAATCACTTTCGTGAACGACAAGAGCTTAGGAGTGTTTGAACAAGGAAGTAGAAAAGGTGATCTAACTCAAAATAGGGTTATAAGGACAGCAAAGAATTCCTTAACTGTATCCATGTTATGCGGATGTGGGTAAGACGAACGACTGTCTCATAAAATTTTTACAAAGCGCTCTTCAACTCCTGTGTAAATGCATGTATAGATGATTGTATGCGATTTTGTTGTTGCTGTTGTTGTTGTATTTGTTTAGTAATTTTTATACCAGAAATTGTAATCTTTATTCACTCACTCCAAATCGTCACACAACCACACTTTCGTACACAACAAAAAAAACATCGTTTGCACTACGGCGTATGTTGTCCTATAGAATAATTTTTAATTGCTAGGTCGACACGTGATAGAAGCATGCTGCCGGAATGCATCATGCTAAGGTAAATGTTGCTATTGAAGCCGAATAGCAGAAAATTTAGTCTTATTTGTAAAAGGAAATGATACAAATTAATGATGGAATAGTAACAAGCAGAAGAAGGAAGCTGACTGACTCAAAGACCATCAAAAAGTATACGTGACTGAAGAAAGAAGCAGAAGACATATATAAATGGAAAAACGCGAACACAGACGGCATCTGAGCAAGAATGATCTATCTTGAGCGCCTAGTAGACAGAAAACTGTTGCTAATGATGATACCGTGCCTGTTTTCATCCGTGTAAGTCTCGCTCTATACTAACGACAATCTTAAAACTGTGCTCGTATTTTAATATTTCTAAAAGCTTTTCAAGAGCCTTATTTTGTAATTAACTCCAGTAACGCCCTCACAAGGCTGTAGGCATCTGAGAGACTCATTTTCTATTTACGGTATGCAAACAGAACTTTCTTTCACCAGGCTTAACATCTGAAAGACAATGACGGATATTGTCTATTTTGAGAAATGTGTCGTATGCTACCAACCATAGATACGCCAAAGAAACTCATAAAGCGAATGGACTTTACTCGTATCCGAAATCTCCTTTCTTTTCAAATTAAGCTCTTCAGTCTGACGACGAAAGACAAGCATGCCGGAAAGAAACAAAATACTTTATTCTGAGAGAGGCTAGCTCGTAAAGAGGGATTCTATTATTTTTCAATGGAATTATGTTAGCTGCTTCGCGGATAGGTCACGAGGAGTTGCCCTAGACGAGTGTTTTGATGCCAAGCTTGCTGCTTGTTGGTACGTCAGTAATTAGACGTGTATTCCGGAGGAGCCCTGTTACCATTCTACCTGAATATACGGAAATTTAATATGTTATGGCCCACGTCAGTGTTTACAACTAGGATAAGGGGGTAGAATGGACTGTTGGAGTCTGCTGATTATGAGAGATAAAGATTCCTTTTAATCATAACAGTGATAAGAAGAGTAAAAGCGAGAGCGAAAATAGACCACTAACTTCTGGGATCAATCTAAAGAGGAAAAGTTATGGATGTAGAAACAATAAATTAATATGACTAGGCGCTCAGTCTGGAGCCGCGCGACTGCTACGGTCGCAGGTTCGAATCCTGCCTCGGGCATGGATGTGTGTGATGTCCTTAGGTTAGTTAGGTTTAAGTAGCTCAAAGTTCTAGGGGACTTATGACCTCAGCAGTTGAGTCCCATAGTGCTCAGAGTCATTTGAACCAATTAATTTGATTCTGTAAGTTGACAGTGAGCTGAGGAGGCATCCAGCAAATCAGTATCTATTTGGGATCTGAGATGGACACGGTGATCACGATATCATCCAGACTACAACAATGAAATGTTGTTCGATTTCATCTCACAGTCCATCAGCATATAGCACAAAAAGCTCATTTCACGGAGAATCAGTCATCTAACCTCCGAAACACCGTCGCTGCTGCCGTCGTTTATTGACGGACGTCAGTTCTCAGCAGCTGTGGTTGCTGTGTAACTTCCGCAGCTCCAAACAAAATAGATTATCATCTGAACAAGATTTGAATGTGACAATCTCCGGAAACTCGATTACTCTGCTACTGTTACACTACAATGCTTTGACAACTGTAACTGTCGATTCGATGTAGGTCATGTCTGAACCAGTGGCCACGTGAGTTACATCGTCTCAAATGCAATTTCACTCGCTGTTTGCGCTAACTCAGCGCGGTGCGACCTGGACAAATCTTACATCATAGATGCGTATTGTTATCTCTCACCCAGTCTTACCAGTACAACACTCCCAAACGGTCGCTACTTGTATATGAAAAAGACCCAGATTGTTTTGGTTCTGTTTCTAATTCATTCAAAGCAGTTTCATGCCACAGCCATTTACAAATTAGAATTGATATGAAGATTAAAAATAATGGGGATCCGTGCAAACCGTATGGAATGAGGCATCCGTATCAGGACTGGTATGAGTATTACATTTATTCACATAATTTCAACAACAACAACAAAAAATATTAATTAAACTTAAAAGCATTCAACAATAATGTGTGTTCCTAAAAAATTCATTTCACAAGTCAGAGGCCAAAGCAATAATATCTTTATCTACTTTTGTTGGTAAAAGAACATATACCCCCATCAGTCTTAGCCTTTCTAATCTCCAGGTTCGTTGACATCACAGCCAAGCAACACCAAAATGAGAAAGCAAAGCAACTTGACTAATTAGTGAAAACTTCATTGACTTATTTATCTTAATAGAACATAGAATTCAAAAAGTTCTCTTGTAAGCACTTTCAAGTTGATCCCATGACTTAAACAAAATAGAAATTATCAATAGCTCTGTGGTTAAAAATAGTGACAACAGTGTGTTCTGTATTCAGAACCCCTGTTACCATGAAACTTAGCAAAATATGAGTTGTTAAATTTGCCAGTTGTCAATGGCAGAAACCCACCTGATTTTAATTTCAGTGTGTGAAGTACAGCTGCCCACTCTGTACACTACACAGTTTAACATGCAGTACGTGCCACAATACTTTTATTTGACCTGACTGCACACTTAACCTCTTCTTTTGCTACAATTGCGATTCTTCTTCCCTAATTAACATTTAAAAATGACATTTTAATGTACGTAGATGACCTGGAGAGTTTCAATTACTACCACACCAAAATTCACGTTGAAGTCATTTACACTAGGACTGCATTTATTTCTTTTACTGACCTAACATTTCAGAGAGAGATCACAAATATTTTATACAGAACAATAAACTGAAACATGTCCTTTCTGGAAAATCAATCCATTGCTGATAAGTTCGACCACTCGTAATTTATGACACGACACATATCGTAATCATTCCGAGACGAACAAGCGACATCAGGCCAGTTATTTCCAGGCTTCTGAAGCTTTAAACAAATAGCTTGATTGGGTTCTTCCTGTAAAATGCCTGTATATTTATTCGCAACCAAAAGGTCCGCTCCAAGTAATCACTTTTTCAGCCACCATGCACAAATGTCCACTGGTACGCAATCATTCTTCGCGCCATAATAACGCCAAAATGTTCAATGTGTTTATGTCTTTGATAGTTTTCCCCCTCTCGTCAGTCTGTTCTTAACCACTTTATAGAAAACAATTATATTTTTCATTCTCCCCCCCCCCCACCTCTCTCTCTCTCTCTCTCTCTCTCTCTCTCTCTCTCTCTCTCTCAACACACTGGTTTCTGATTTACAGCAGTGGATCACAGCATATACAGCGTCACAGTGACCGTTAAGAATTAACATTTACAAGTATTAGAAATACTTCAACAGTTATTTACAAACAGAAAAGAATTATTGTTGACATTTCGTGTCATACAGGGAAGCATATTTAAGATGCCGCCTAGCAGGTGCTACGCCACCCGTATATGAAGCTTTTCCAACTACCACCTAGGTGGCTCCTGAGTATAAGTTCCGACATTCAACTCTCACACAACTTTCATGCAGTAAACGAACATTAATTAGAACTTGTCAGTGCAGATGGCACTGGTATTCACTTAAGCGTACGTCATTCTATTAATTTTGTAATAGAAAAATGAAATGTGTTTCCTAGATACGGCATAGTATGATCCTTTTATTTGATATACCAGCTGCTTCTTTTCTTTCGACATTTTGTTTTCAGACTGTCTGGATTGAACTTTGTTTCAAGGAAAATGTATGCACAATGATATGCTGTGATACAAATGTTTATTATGCTGTACACGTTTCACAGGGTGGTCCATAGGTGTAAAATATGACGCTATTTACCTCTAATAGTTTATATTTCGTCAGCACAGTAAACCACAGATGGGTATCATACCATGTGTTTATAAGTTCAGGACTAATAGCGTCACAACAAAGTAAATGAAACTCACCGTTTATTCGGCTTCAGTGCTCTGTAAAAATATTGTACAGTCCTCTAATACATCCAGGGTTGTTGAATAAGTCTTCTCGGTGTCTGCATTTTTGTATTAATCCATCAAGTTTATTGATCTAGCCATGTTACATCAGCTCGTTTTACATGCCATCACAATTTGACATCAAAATTAGTGTTTTGGAGAACTTATTATACTTCGAAGTCAGTCATACCTCCAAAGACTGTCACAGGTGTTGGCACGAAACTAACTGGCCTCGTCCATGCGGTAATATAAAGCGACATAATTTCTCGTTATTTTTATAACATTATGTTAGGCAAAATAATGGTATTTTCGTTTCTTGTTTGATAATACATTCCAGATGTATTTTAGCGACTGTTTCTCCACATCGTTAACGTAGTTAGATTAAAAAAAAAAAGATAAGAGTTTGACCATTTTTAATTATTTACTTTTCGTATTTCCTGTTAAAATGCAATATCAATTTGAAAAATATAATTTGTGATGTGTGCTTTGACTGTTACGAGGAATGAGTGTTAAGAAAACAGTACATAATATTTTTGTTTTTAACTAGATTTTCTGATGTATTTATGAAAATTAACTTTAAGAGTGTTTCTTTGGGTGGTTGGGCCAGTCGATATGCCAATAAAATTAATAGTTACGGAAAATTTTGTGTCAGGAGCTAGATACTTTCTATAGTATCCGTAGAAACACTTAATATAATTTGACAGTGGAAGCAAGTGCAAATATTGCTGGAATTTGAATCGTATTGTAAACATAACTTATTGAGAAAGAGTTTCCATTGGACGCTGTTCTAAAACACAAAATAGGCATGTCAATAAAGATAAATTTAAAATTAAGTTGTATAGTGATGGGAGAGGTGGTAAATCTAGGTGACTGTTACCAGCACGGCGACCATTTTGAAAGTCATGAAACTGGATGAATCTTGCAGTTTCCAATTGGACCTTGGTTAGCATAGCTCTACACGTTTTACACAGAACAAGGCAAATTCTGATATCAGATAAAGGCAACAGGATGTTCTTGACGTGTTGTCCAGTATGTTATAATGTGAATGTTATACATTTCAATCATTCGTCATGAGCTCTAAGCGACGCATGTATTGTAATTGTGCACAAGCATAAACAGTCCGCTCCCTAACCCCAGTTTCCTGCAAGATGTGGCGAACAATATGCTATGACCTTCAACGAACGACGCCAGAACAGCTGTTGTTGTTGTAACTTCCGTAGCCGTTTTCGACAGTCCAGCTGTCAGTTTGTCTGCGAGAGAGTCAGTTCCAAGCAATTTCGTGAGAAGTTTCACCACGGCAGTGTGGGTGATGGGTGATCTGTCTGGGTAGCGCTGTTTGATATCCTCTCTCATGATGTTTGGATAACCTCAGTGCAGGCGGGTTGTGTAACGCCATCAGCTTCCGCGTCACCCGTAAAGGAGAAACAGCAGTCACAACTAAAGAATGAAAGAAGATGTACTCAGACAGAGAACACCACAGTTTTTCTCGTGCAATTCAGTTAGTTATTTACATGCTCCATAGGTCATTTGAATTGTTCTATTAGTGTTAACATTAACGAACGCACAGTTAATAGAAATTCATCCGTGGAGTAGGTGGAGCAGTGTAATAAAGATTTGCTTTCCTGTCAGACATTTTATGTTGTTAGACAAATGATAAAATTTTTGTTACTGGGTATTGAACTCACTTATAAACCCACTGAAAGCTTTAATAATGGGTAATAAAGGTCATTTTTCCTCTACTTTTAGAGATATGTGTATCACTGTCCTCAAATTGTGATGGATTTTTTTTATGAAGAATACTTTTAGTGAATATATGTATTGTGACGGTGCAGTTAAAACGCCTAACTCCTTCAAGAGGTACCTTCATGACGACTACGTCTGAACAACAAATATTAACCAACTGCTCGCTTCTATGCAATGAAACTTGCTTTCTAACTGGTTAGTTACCACATAAAATTGTTCACTAAGTCATTATTGAATGGAAATGTGCAAAATACGTCAGGAGGTTGATCCATTTGTTTCCAAGGATGACGAACGAAGAACAAAAACAGATGAGCTTAATCATTCGAGAAACTCAGTAATATGCTTCTTGAAGATCGTTTTAATCAACATGTACATCCAAAAATCTTGAACGTTTTACCCTATTTGCTGATACTTGTTAATGTGCTTCATCAACTGTTTCATACATCACATGCCATTCTCTCCATCTGAAAATTACGAGCTGCATCCAGTATGGCGATTTCAAAAATGGTCGTCACGTTAGTAACATAGTATCAGAGGATTTCTATCTGTCTAATGTCATATTACCTGACTTTAAATTGGTTTTCCATCAGCATTTGTTTTTAAAAAGTGATTGCTCACTTATGGATCACCCTGTATACGAAGTCATGTTAAACTAAACGGTAGCCGTTGTGAAAACTGCAATACTTAAAAAGGATGGCTCAAATGATCAAAAACACTCTGGGTGATTCCTTTGGGCGGCAGCAGTAGGTGATTGCGTTCTAAGACACATGCTGTTCACGCAGGTCTAGCAGGGCTCTCTTATGTAACCGCAAATGTCTGTCTCACGTCGTATCCAGAGTAATAAATGTGACATGAAAAGCCACTCTGACAAGTCGATGTCTGAGGGCTCACGCGGGAAAATCCTAATTTGTCAGAATGAGTAGTATTCGCGATATGACTGTTTTGGTTCTCTCATAAAGAAAATTATGCCACGTACAAGTATATTGTTTAGAAAGTGACACGTAGAATGATACCAGTGGTAGGAAAAAGGTCGTGTGAATAGCAGAACACTAATTTGTGGGGAATCGTAATAGGCATGCCTTTAAGTCTTCGTTACTCCAAAAGTTGGTCCGCAGTCAACATTGACATCTACAAATCAAAATTTAAAAATTGCCGCATGTATGAATACTTCTCTACGTATCGGAAGTTAATTATTATTCATCATCTCGCTTCTTTGGACACAGTATATTTTATTTACTTCTATTTCTCTCGAAATTCTCCTTAGAAATAAACATTGTTCGATTATTATCGATTCAGTTCGATTCTTATCAAGCAAATGCTTTTCAGACAAGTCAAGAAACAAAATTTTCTCTCTCTGAATATATATGCACATACTTCAGATTTTTGAGTCCATTAATATTATGAAGCAAAAGTGTAACCATTTTGTGTAACACTGGACATTATCAAGCACAGTGAGTCGATCTATAACATCAGATAGCCGTTGGTCACCAGGGAGGTACTTCCAGGAGCATCAATGGCCATGCTCAGTGTACAAGAATCCAGGGGTATAACCACACAAAAACAGCTGCTCGATGCCACATAAATATGTAAGGTCTGTTGAACACCCAAGGGAACAACCACTGAAACGCGTGAATTGCGGAAAACAAAGAAATGCACCATCAAACAAGCAAGAAAACAATACTACAATAGCAAACTAGTTCCCAACCCAACTAACAAAGGCGTCGAAAAAAATTTTGGAAATTTGTGGTAAGGTCTTATGGGACCAAAATGCTAAGGTCATCGGTCCCTAAGCCTACACACTACTTACTCTAACTTATACGAACTCACGCTGTGGACAACACACACACCCCTGTCCGACGGAGGACTCGAACCTCCCGCGGGGGAGCCGCACGGACCGTGACAAGGCGCCCTAGACCACGTGGCAAAGGCGTCGATATCAGCACAAGCCAGACCTCAAGAACAATTCTACCTAAGGACACATAATTGGTCTACCCTTGCAAAGGACAAAGAAGAACTTAGAGCGACACTTCCAGTGGGACACAAAACACAACTGAAGAAACACCGAAACAAAAACCACGGCACTTTTCAGCAAATAACAGTCCTCTCAAACATGAGACCCCTAGTGTCAATCATTGAAAACATCACAGGAGTGGCCAAAACATTCAAGAAACCCTGAAATGCAGTTTCTAAAATTGACTCTAATCGAAGTGGTAACGGAACTGTTCGGACATAAAAATGGATAACAGGCTAACAAGAAAGGAAACATAAGATTTTTTATATTCACTGCCAATGGAGTACAACATAAAAAGACGGAAATCATCGAATTATTTAACACTGATTCACTTCCCAAGAAACTCTATCTTTCATGTTGAGAAACATGATGAGTTACAGGAAAGGCAGGTTTAACAGAGGTGGAGGAGGCATTGCAGTATCCCTAAAATGAAATACCGCGCACAGTAGAAAAACTTTCTCTAAGTTTATAAATATTCAACCCGTAATTATTTCAGTTGGAACATCCAAAGGAAAAATTTGTCTCGTAGAAGATCACCACCACCTAACAAATTACCTCAATGAAGCAGACCTGTAGCAAATGTTAGACAGCTAAGCCACGGTCTTGCTATACTGGGACCTTAATGGAAAAAAAGCACAACATGGAATTCACGACGAAACGAGGACTCAAATTTGGCGACCTTAGAGACCTACTCCAGGCTATAGCCACTAGGCCGGAAGACGCTACCAGTATACCAGTCGTCGAAAACCACACACCAAATTTCCTCGTAATAACTGTGATGAAGAATCTGGACCTGCATCTCAACTTGAGGAGTGTCAATAACCACAATCCAATGTTTGAGGGGGTCTCAAATGCCAATGAACTATGAAACTGGACACGGAAACGCTGGCAGACTGAGACTTATTGGAATATTGACGAACGATAACATCACACCCGCAACTGAGACCGGCACGTCCGAGAAAACAGAAGTTGCTATGGGAAACGTCACAAGCAAGGTAGTAAAAGTTCACAGAATAGCTTCAATGCAAATCATATTCCAAGAATATAGTTCTTCAACCATGCTACCCCTGCTACAAGGCTTAAGATACGCCACAAAGAAGAAGAGATTACAGCCTTTCAGATATTCCTAAGAAATACGGGAAATGAAGCGATTGTCAATAGAATTAAGGAGAAGAGCTACGGAATGAATAACAGGGTCATGGCCCGCAGATAACAACAAAGACGGGAAGTTCATCAGAAACATCACAAGTCAAAACCTCGATAACTAGTCGTAACTCATAACGACGAACTTGTATTCGGTGAAACGAAGAAAGCGAAATTCATCGCTAATAACTACGAAGAATAAAGAAACACTGCATCATGAGTACGAACCAGAGGACGACAACGAATATGACCAACAAGTCAAGACAGCTGCCAGCCGCATAAAGAACACAAGATACTGCCATCAGTTGAAACAGGCAACACCGAGACAGATGAAGATGAATAAAAAATGTGGGCCCCAACTCTCATTATTTCGCCTTGTCCAGGAGCAAACAGCACATAGAATATTTACGGAGAAAGCTACTTTTTACTAACAAGAACTTTCAAAAGCTGCTTGCTCAGGTGTTACTTCCTGGAGAAAAGGAAAACGTCAGAAATAGTTCGGTTACCCAAACCCGTAAAATACACTATAAGACAGAAAAACGACGAATTATTAAAATGGGACAGAAATCGCAAGATGTGATCTACATTTAAAGATAGAGATTGAGAAATTGAGAGAGTGAGTAACGCTTTGGTCCACATCTGGCCCTTCCAAACAGTAATTCGGTTTGGCGCTGTCTGATTGAGCTGCTGAATGTCCCCCTGATGGGAATCATGGCAATTTCTGTTAAATTGACGCGTTAGATCGTCGAAATCCCGTGCTGGTTGGAGGGCTTTGTCCATAATGCTCCAAACATTCACAACGGGGAAGGTCTGGCGACCTAGATGGCCAAGGTAAGGTTTGGCAAGCACGAAGACTAACCGGGCAGCTATTATCTTGCTGATATATAAGTCCAGGATGGCTTGTCATGAAGGGCAAAAAAATGTGGCGTAGAAGATCGTCAACGTACCACTGTGTTGTAAGGGTGTCACGGACCACAACCATGTTTGTCCTGCAAGGAAAGGAAAGGCTGGCCCAGGCCATCCGTCACTCCTGGTGTTCAGGCTGTATGGCGAGCGATAGTCGGGTTTGCATCCCATCATTATCAGGGGCGTTTATAGGTAAGTCTTCCTGACCATCTATTCTCAGTTCGAAGCGGGACTCATCAATGAAGACAATTCTACTCCAGTCGATGGTATTACAAGCCGAAGACGTGTTTGTTGGCGTCCCGGACAGCAGTGTAATATTAGCGTGACTGTTGTCCACTATACAAACCGACAACCTAGAGTGATGGTCTTGGAGTGCCTTTTTCATAGCAGTAGCCCTTTGCTTGTTATCCGCGGCACCCGTTTTGTTGTCAGTTATGGCAAACCATCTTGAGCTTACATTTCAATAAGATAATGACCATCCACACACGGCGAAAGTTTCTGTTGCTTGTCTTTGCGCTTCCTTCCGAAACCCTATCTTAACCATAAACCCAATTGAGAACGTTTTAGAACCATGGGCAGGCCCCTCCAATTAGCTCGCTATTTTGACGCTCCGATGCGCCGATTGGATAGAATGTGACACGATATCCATTAGGGGGACAAACAACAACTCTATAAATCATTGATAAGCCGAATAACTGCATGCATGTGGGACAGAGGTGAATGACACAGTTAATGACTTGTTCAATTTGTGAAACTCTCTCTTGAATAAATTATCCAATTTTTCTGAAGTTGTAATTATTTGTTTGTCTGTACATGTACATAAAGTCTACTGATTTCCGCCGCAATGGGATAATTGTTTCTCCCCTACAACGTGAACAAATCAAACTTGTCTGCAGATATCTTCATGGACTTAGAAAAAGCGCGTGGAGAGACAAGCTTATCAAAGACGTATATTCCGGATTGCTTCATCCAGATTATCGACGACTACACTGCGCAACAATATTAGAGGGTCACTATTTCTAAACTCTGTAATTCTCTGTTACTGTTACGTAGACGTTAGAAATTTAAGTCAAAAATGCCTAGAACCTTCTTCTGTAACAGTGCGAAAGCGCTGCGCCTTGCAGTCACTCTTGGGCTCTGCGAAGCTTCAAATACCAAACTGTCGACACGTACGAAAGAAAGGCCATAGCTCACAAGTTTACGTGAGGTGTAAAGAAGGTTAATGGCGTTGCACCGGTACCAAATTTCCCCAAAAACCTGCCTAACTCCACCGTGGAAGGGTCACACGATGGAATGGTCGTCACACCCCATCTTACATGCATTTCACCCGTTCTTTTGACACACCAGCCATGGAGGTCTCTACTGTGACTCCTAGCGTTGCAATCACGCTGCTTTCTTATGGGTGGCCGGGAAAGACATTTCAGATACACTGCGGATCATGATCGATACGAGAAGCCATCTGGAAGTGGTACATAGGGCGTAGATGAAGCGCCCCTCCTCTTGGGGTGGTGACTCCTACACAATTCGTGTTGACATCTAAAATTCTCAGTGCAATGAGCAACAGGACGTCAATCTTTGCCATTTTTGACACTGCTCACAACCCGCACGACGATTCACCTCTCTTATAAGGAGATCGTGTCCCTGCAATCCCACTGAACGTGATCCCTACTCTGACTCCTAGGCGCCGGTGCGACAGGCATCCCTTTCGACACCCCTAACGGCTCACGTAAACGATGAAACAGTTTTTCAAATTTTACTGTGTTTGCCAAATACTTGATCTTGTGAAGTGTTGTGTGACGTGTTTGTCAAACATACCGCATGTCTTACTTGTTTTCCAGTAATTATGTTTGATGAAGAATTTGACAATATTGTGGATGTTGTCTGTGTCGCTATTTCGCCGCATGTATTTAACAAAAAATAATTTTATTACAGTTTATCTTATTGTTCTCTTATCTACGGAAACTACTTACACGATGAAGGACAAAAATGAAATGGCACTGACAATTGCCAGAATGGTAGCGGTGTCGAATCTTTCCCAGCCATACATGACGCAGAAAGAGGTTAAGAATAAAATCAGTATTTCACACCTAACATACAAACTGGAGGGCAATGGAATCAAAAAAATCGAAGTTCTCCTGTTCTTCAAAGGACGATATGGGCCATATGTTCCCAGATTGTGATATTTTAATGAATTCTCATTAAAAGACCAACAAGTAGAGAATAAATTTTCGTATACTGGTCTTTTTTTTCAATGTCAGGGGGGAGTAACTCTGCTTGATGTCATGTGGTATAAAGTGTAACAGGTTTTCATGTGTATAATTCTCTCTCATTGTAAGCCTTTCCGTGCACCAGCGTATTGTCTTCTTCTTACTATTTAAACACAGTAACAGAGTCAGTGCCAGAAAAGCTGTGTCTTAATTTGTTACAATTCTCACTACAGTCAAAATACTGACGAACATGAACAGCGCCTTCCTCAAACGAACAAACTTTGTTTGTAAGTGTACGTGCTTGTCTGACAAATAGGCAGCTAGATAGGGGCGAATTTGTCATAAAAGTTTGCTCATATACGGGGGCCCCTCAGGTTTAGCAAGTGACCAGCAGTCGGTAGCTGAGCGACGTAGCGCCACTCAGCTGGGTGTCGAAATGGTTGCCTGTCACGCCGGCGCCTAAGAATCAATGTCTCTGTTTTGCATTTTTAAAGTGCCCAACAAGGAGCGCAGCTGGCACCGATTGTGTTGACTAACTGTGGGTCGTTAGAGGAACACGTCACCATTTTATTCACCCATGTGTCAATGTCGATTCTGCCAATTTTTGATCACATGCAAACTTAGTTGAATGGTTTTTAACGGTCGCTAGTGGTTCCATCCCGTACATCAGTGCTAAACTGCGTTCACGTTACACCTCAGAGTGGTGCGATCACGTTCAGTGGTATTTTAGGGTCACAATGTCCTTAGGGAAGGGTTGTATCATGCTAGGAGTTTGAACAGTATCAAAAGTTGTCAATAACGTCGTTGTCGTCCTGTTGCTCAGCGCCCCGCGAACTGTCGTTTCCGACAGCGCAGTGTGTCGGCATCAACGTCCCAAGGGAAGGGGTGGTTCAGCTAACACCCTTTGAGATCACTTCCGGTGTTTTCGTGTCTATTCTAAGCAGCAGTGTCAAATGTTTTCCTCACCCACCCATTAGAAAAGCGCTTGATCTCAACGCCCGGCGTCGCGGTTTTGACCTCTATCGCAGGAGCGTCAAGAGAAGGGATAAAATGTAGGCTACAGAGCGTCTGACGACCTTCCTGTTGAGTGACATGTCCACTGTGGCATTGGTCAGAACTGTTGGGAAATTTGGTGCCATTGTGACGTACTTAAAATTTTCTACATCTCACATTAACTTGTGAACTCTGCCATTTCTTCCGCATGTGTCAACATCTTGCGATTTGAAGCGTTAACGAGCCCCAGAGTTACGTCACAGTGCGTTATCCTTTTGCATCATTACACAGTAGTTTCGTAGGCACGTTTGAGCCAAATTTCAAACACCTTTGTCGCAGTGGTAGAAAGTTATGAGGTTTCGAAAAAGTGACCCTGTAATAAGGTTGCGCACTGTAGCTAGCGAAAAGAAAATTCTATATCCAAATAGACGGTAAGCGATGAGAGACTAAAATACTTCAAGAAAGAACCCGCCCCCCCACCCCCCAAGTATCTGTCATTTCTATGACACACTTCACCGTGTATGTGACATGCCAGTCCTTGAACATTCACTAGTAACACAGTTCGCTAACGACACGGATATTGTCTGGGTGAGTGCACTACAGTGAGAAGACTAAACCAGCAAATCGACCTAAAAGAAGAATGAGACTGCAGAAATAAAATCAGTGTTAGTCCAGAAAAAACAAAGGCAACAATGTTCACGAGAAGACGTCCAATCCTGACAATAAATCATAGAAACAAAACCAGGACATGGAATGGCTGGACAAAACTAGACACCTTGGGGGAGAAATATCATGTTATGCCCATAAAGTATTTCAAGCAAAACTGAGTCAAAAATCCCTCAAAGACAGCAAAATCGATGTTTACCACTAGCCCTTCAAGCGCCTAGATGGTTCAAATGTTTCAAATGGCTCTGAGCACTATGGTACTTAACATCTGAGGTCATCAGTCCCCTAGAACTTAGAACTACTTAAACCGAACTAACCTAAGGACATCACACACATCCATGCCCAAGCAGGATTCGAACCTGCGACCGTAGCGGTCGCGCGATTCCAGTCTGAAGCGCCTAGAACCGCTCGGCCACACCTGCCGGCAAGCGTCTAGATGGATGACACAAATCCACCAGCAGCTCGACAAGAATACAGTGGAAGATCAAACCAAAGATCATGCGGATAAAGTGTTTAACCAAATTAATACTCACAGATCTTCTTCGCGACCACTACGAAGGTTATAGTGGAGCAACCACATGACACATTAGAGACCAACTTTCTATAACAGAAGTTTGATATTCTTTGTAATGAAAGTTATTGGGGTATGAAGGCTCAAACTAAAACATGCCCGGTGTCCCCAAAAAGAATAAATAAAGAGAAATCTAACCAACCCTGTCAAACACAGGAAGTCTAGGCCCCAAAGAAGTTACCAACCAGTGGGTAGGTCTGTGGCCCCGTATTGTCGTAGAAAAACATGTAATATAAGTTGAATCTCCGGGAAACGTTTGAGACGGACAAAAATCTAATACACAGTTCTCATTTAATTGTAAAGCCAACTAAAATATATTTTCCATAATAATTCGTCAGATTTTACGATGATGGTTATTGTGTGGCGATAACGTTTTAAGCCAAAGCTTATTAAAAATGTCAGTGAATACTTAATACACATTTGTTACTTTCATAAATATTAATTTTTTTTATATTAAGCAGCAACTAATATCTATTTTTCGTTGTTCAAAATAGTTCAAATGGCTCTTAGCACCATGGGACTTAACATCTGAGGTCATCAGTCCCCTAGAACTTACAACTACTTAAACCTAGCTAACCTAAGGACATCACACACATCCATGCCCGAGGCAGGATTCGAACCTGCGACCATAGCAGTCGCGCGGTTACGGACTATAGCGCCTAGAACCACTCGGCCACCACGGCCGGCTTTTCGTTGTTGGTAAATACGGAGAACCTTGAAAGTAAAAATGTAAATTGTTCATCAGAATACTATAAGTCGGGGGATTAAATAGGACAAGGGAAACCATTTCGAGAGGACGGGAGTACAAGTACTCGTCCAGCCATCCTAATTCAGCTCTTTCGCAAATTATCAGAATCACTTTGGTGAATTCAGTGATGGATCTTTGAAAAAGGCAATGGTGCTCAGCTGCGCTTGTAACGGTGAGTTTATGCTTCATTTGTAATGGCATCAGTACAGACTAGGCGCTAAATTTTCGCCTCCTTTACTTTCGACTCTCGCTGGTTTAATAGTGCATCATTGTTCACATTGTTATTATTACTATTATTAATATGTACACTAGTTGGTTTACTGAACTGTTTCACTCACGCATTACTGAAAGAAGTTTAAAGTTCTGTTTCTGGTAGCCTGTCATTCTTTGTAGAATCTTCGTATCCCTCCGTTTCGACCTTCTAACAGAGGTCTTCTTCTGGGAACTGGCTGGTCGCTGTCGCGCACTGTCAAACTTATGGATAGTATTTCCCGCGTTTATTGCCTAAAAGTTAATTTGCTGTTGAATTAAGTTGCCGTTATTGGGGGCCGGCCGGAGTGGCCGAGCGGTTCTAGGCGCTACAGTCTGGAATCCGCAGGTTCGAATCCTGCCTCCGGCATGGATGTGTGTGATGTCCTTAGGTTAGTTAGGTTTAAGTAGTTCTAAGTTCTAGGGGAATGATGACCTTAGAAGTTAAGTCCCGTGGTGCTCAGAGCCACTTTCGTTATTGGGGTGAAGGGTTCACTGGTGTAAATCGGTTGGAGTGCGAAGCCCGAGTAGCGCCTTGTTTGTGTTTGTGATTACGTTCCTACACTACGCTGTGGCGTCCTTGTAGCACTGAGGGCATGTACCCTAAGGTCACGATCACGATTAAATGCTTTCGGGCCTTTTACAAACCGGACTGCCTGTCCGACTGTTTGTTTGCATTGATACGGTGTTTATGCTAAAATGCTACAATTACCAAATCTATATTCACCCCATGATAGCTTTTAGCGTTAGCCCGAATAAATTATTTACACACGTATAAATGAGACCTTTCTACTAGGGGTGCAGCGAAGTGCTAAATGAAGCCTTTTTTTGCAGTAAAATAGCTACCATAGGAGCTTGAAGACACAACAAAGAGGTAAAAGAAGTCGCGAAGGAATTATTACTGAAGTCGATATTACTTTGAAACACTGGTATGTTTCTCAATCAGTAAATGTAGAAAAATGTCACAAATATCCAGAGAAGCAATATATCCTAAAACCATGTTAACTGTCGAGTGGGTCTTCGGGATGTAGCGGTTGTGTGTCTGCTGGTGAGGAGTTTGTCCTTCTTTCTGAGGAGTCGGTTCTGGGAACTGCGCGCGCTCCCCTCGCCGCTTTGCTAAACACCGGCCAGCTGCTGGAAACACGACCGCAGGGGCCACAGCTTGCGCGCCCGACGTTCACCACATGTTGCCACACCCTGAGCGTCTCTCTGTGGATCCATCCCAATTCAGTTCTGTTACCTCACGAGATATAACTACAAGAACTTGAACATTAAATTGAATAGAATCTGTACATTTGACACAAACTTTCATTTAACGATTATGTGACTGTTTCTTATCGTCTTAGTTACTTGATGTCCGATTTTTCGAGGCATTAGTGTCATTGGGACACTCTTCTATTGCCGAACGTTCCTCCTAATCGTAGCCAGATTGCAGTTCTTTTTTGCCAGTTCACTCTTTTGCTATGGAATAATGCGGGATAAAAACAGTGAGTGAGGGCTTAGACAACAAGCAAATTACGAAAGTCCACACATGTGGCAGCAACCGATTTGTGCATCGAAATGGCTGTTACCAGCAATTTGGGTGAGGGGCAGTTCTCTTGGTCATTAACAATTGTAAATTCCAGTTTAGTCTTACAAGTAATTGACAGGCCAGTTTCATTTTTTACAACTTGTGTAAGTACACTGGCGGGAAAAATTCCCAACACCAAAGAATAATTAGTTTAGAGAAATGAAATATCAGGAGTATGTTTGTCTAGGTAACATATGTAAGTGATTAATTCTTCAAGGACAGGGGTTAATGTAAGCGCGATATAAACCATTTCAAATGTGAAACGCTGACACATTAATAACCTGTGTAACCGTCAGAATGTTGAATGCAAGCATGCACCGTGCATGTGTACAGGTGCAGGATGTCAGTTATGAGATGGAATTCCGTATCTGTTTCACTTGGTTGATAATTACAGGGAAGGTTAGTGCTGTTTGTGGTTGACGGTGAAGTTCCCGTTCGATGATGTCCTACACGTGGTCGATTGGAGACAGATCTGGTGAAGGAGTGACCCAAGGCTAAATGTCGAAAATCTGTAGCGCATGTTAGGTTACAACAGTGGTATGTGGACGAGCGTTGTCATGTTGGAAAGCACCCCCTGTAATACCGTTCGTAAATAGCAGTACGTCAAGTTGAACCACCTGATTGGCATACAAATTTGTAATCATGGTACTTGGGGTAACCACGAGTGTGCTTCTGGTGTCATAATAAACCGCAGCTCAAACCGTAACTCCAGGTGTAGTTCCAATATGTTCTGCACGCAGACACGTTGGTTGCGGGTCCTCAACTGGCCTCCGTCAAACCAACACACGGACTTCACTGACACCGAGGCAGGACCAGATTTCATCAGAAAACACAACAGACCTCCGCCCTGTCCTCCTGTGAGCTCTCACTTGATACCACTGAAGTCGTAAATGGTGGTTATTTGGGGTCAGGTGTCTGAACGTTGCAGAGCATCTCCTTAGGAGTTGCCCTTGAAGTAATCAGTGCTTAATAGTTTGTTGTGTCACTGTCGTGCCAAAAGCTGCTCAGATTGCTGCCGCATAAGTGCTACGGTGCGCTTGGGTCATACGCCGAACACGATGATCTGCCCTCACGGTAATTCCACGTTGCCGTCTGGCGCTTGGTCTCCTTGCGACGGTTCCTTATGGTGACCACCACTGCCGGTAATCATGTACACTAGCTCCATTCCTGCCAAATCTTCGTGCAATATGGCAGAAGGAACATCCAGCTTCTCGTATCCCCATTACACGACCTCGTTGAAACTCAGTGAGGTGTTGGTAAGGGCGTCTTCGTCACCTTGAAGGCGTTATTGACTAACATCAACTCACCACATCCATTCTCAAATGTAACTAACGCTAACGACCATTACAGCGGCCGGCCGGTGTGGCCGAGCGGTTCTAGGCGCTTCAGACTGGAATCGCGCGACCGCTACGGTCACAGGTTCGAATCCTGACTCGGGTATGGATGTGTGTGATGTCCTTAGGTTAGTTAGATTTAAGTACTTCCAAGTTCTAGGGGGCTGATGACCTCAGAAGTTAAGTCCCATAGTGCTCAGAGCCATTTGAACAGTAAGACAAGAAGAATAACCAATACTCCAGCAGCATAGCTGTTGCAAGGTGGTTATAGTCAGCGCGGGCCAGGACGGCGCTGTTGCCATTGGAATACTGTACTGTACTTCATGTTTTACTGTCCCTGTTAATACATATCCCGAAACCGAATATCAAGCTAGAATAATTTAGGACTACTCTATTGAAAGGACTCGCAAAATTATTGTTTAAATATCAGTTTGTAATGACGGGAAACAACCCGACCCCTTCCGTCGACACTGGGCGTCGCGAAAAAACGTGATGAGCAATACTTTTTTGAGTTCCGCGCGGTAACCCCGCGGTCTCAGGCGTCTTGTCACGGTCCACGCGGCTCCCCCCGTCGGAGGGTCGAGTCGTCCTTCGGGCATGTGTGTCTGTGTGTATGTCGTCCTGAGCGTAAGTTAGTTTAAGTTAGATGAAGTAGTGTGTAAGTTTAGGGACCGATGACCTCAGCAGTTTGGTCCCATAAGACCTTACCAAAAATATTGAAATGTTTTTTTGAGTTGACTCCAGATACACACTGCAAAATGTAAATTCCAAATATTCGTCGAAACACCAGGTAAAATGCTCCTGACGACTCTTCAGAGAGACTTTGTATAAGCAGGCCGGCAGAGAATACTTAAATCTGAAATGATAATTAAATAGACACCCTAGCTGCAAACAGGCTTTGATATACTTCACTGGGGACATGTTGAAAATGTATGCCCCGACCGGGACTCGAACCCGGGATCACCTGCTTACATGGCGGACGCTCAGATGGATAGAGCGTCTGCCATGTAAGCAGGAGATCCCGGGTTAGAGTCCCGGTCGGGGCACACATTTTCAACATGTCCCCAGTGAAGTATATCAAAGCCTGTTTGCAGCTAGGGTGTCTATTTAATTATCATTTCATTTCTAGCAAAGCTGCATGGTCATCTACGGTATGTGTTCTTTCTGGAACAGATACTACCGTCATATATACTTAAATCTGTTTATTGTTGGACTAGTTTCGGGGCCACATAACCACAATGGGAGGTATCAGCATTAAAGAAATGTATTATGTCGGAGCATAGTGAATTGAAAGGTGGACAAATTGTTGGTTCACGCGTAATGAGTGCTTCTGTAATGTAGGTAGCATCGCATCGTATCGAACGAAGATTAATACAGCATACAAGGAGAGCTGTGGTCAAAGAATGTACGGTTGCAGGAAGACGGGGCTCCAGCTGGTCACGTAGCACTGCAGTGAGGAAAGACCATCGTGTACAGTTCTGGCGCGTTGTCCTGCATCTCCAGCAGCAATTTGAGCAACAATTGGCACCACAGTGACACAACGAACTGTTACAAATCGGTTACTTCACGGACATCTCCGAACTAGACGCCCTGTAGCCGGCATTCCACTGACTCCAAAGCACAGTCATTTGTGACTTCAGTGGTGTCCAGCGAGAACTCATTGAAGGGCAAGGTGGAGGTCTGTAGTGTTTTCTGACGAGAGCTGGCTCTGCCTCGGTGGCAGTGAGGGCCGTGTGTTGGTTAGGAGAACGCCAATTGAGGGCCCCCGACCAACCTGTCTGCGTACTAGACACACACCTGGAGTTCTCGTCAGTGCCATTTCGTATGACAGCAGGAGCACCAATGGTTATCCAACGCACCGTGACTGCAAATTTGTAAGTCTAACTTGTAATTCGATCTGTTGTGCTGCTGTTCATGAACAATATTCCAGAAGGTGTCTTCCAACAAGATCACGCTCGCCTACATAGTCTGTTGTAACACAACACGCTCAACAGTGTGTCAACATTTCACCTTGGCCTGCTCGATCACCAGATCTGTCTGCAATCGAGCACATGTGGGACATCATCGGACGATAACTCCAGCGTCATCCACAAACAGCATTGACCTTGCCTGTGTTGACCGACCGTGTGCAACAATCATGGAACTCCATTCCACAAACTGACATCCAGCACCCTTACAACAGAATGCATGTACGTTTGCATGTTTGCAATCAACATTCTGGCGGTTACACAGGTTATTAGTGAACCAGCATTTCACATTTGCAATGGATTTTCGAGCGCTTACATTATTAACATGTAATCTTGCAATGTCATTCACTTAAATATGTTTCCTGATCAAATGTATTCTTGCAGTTTCATTTCTGTACATCAATTATTTATTGGTGTTGCGATTTTTTTCCCGTCAGTGTATATGGGAAAAAGTAAGTCACTTCAATGAGGAACACTATACACTAAAGAGAAAACAACTTTCTAAATACACTCCTGGAAATTGAAATAAGAACACCGTGAATTCATTGTCCCAGGAAGGGGAAAGTTTATTGACACATTCCTGGGGTCAGATACATCACATGATCACACTGACAGAACCACAGGCACATAGACACAGGCAACAAAGCATGCACAATGTCGGCACTAGTACAGTGTATATCCACCTTTCGCAGCAATGCAGGCTGCTATTCTCCCATGGAGACGATCGTAGAGATGCTGGATGTAGTCCTGTGGAACGGCTTGCCATGCCATTTCCACCTGGCGCCTCAGTTGGACCAGCGTTCGTGCTGGACGTGCAGACCGCGTGAGACGACGCTTCATCCAGTCCCAAACATGCTCAATGGGGGACAGATCCGGAGATCTTGCTGGCCAGGGTAGTTGACTTACACCTTCTAGAGCACGTTGGGTGGCACGGGATACATGCGGACGTGCATTGTCCTGTTGGAACAGCAAGTTCCCTTGCCGGTCTAGGAATGGTAGAACGATGGGTTCGATGACGGTTTGGATGTACCGTGCACTATTCAGTGTCCCCTCGACGATCACCAGTGGTGTACGGCCAGTGTAGGAGATCGCTCCCCACACCATGATGCCGGGTGTTGGCCCTGTGTGCCTCGGTCGTATGCAGTCCTGATTGTGGCGCTCACCTGCACGGCGCCAAACACGCATACGACCATCATTGGCACCAAGGCAGAAGCGACTCTCATCGCTGAAGACGACACGTCTCCATTCGTCCCTCCATTCACGCCTGTTGCGACACCACTGGAGGCGGGCTGCACGATGTTGGGGCGTGAGCGGAAGACGGCCTAACGGTGTGCGGGACCGTAGCCCAGCTTCATGGAGACGGCTGCGAATGGTCCTCGCCGATACCCCAGGAGCAACAGTGTCCCTAATTTGCTGGGAAGTGGCGGTGCGGTCCCCTACGGCACTGCGTAGGATCCTACGGTCTTGGCGTGCATCCGTGCGTCGCTGCGGTCCGGTCCCAGGTCGACGGGCACGTGCACCTTCCGCCGACCACTGGCGACAACATCGATGTACTGTGGAGACCTCACGCCCCGCGTGTTGAGCAATTCGGCGGTACGTCCACCCGGCCTCCCGCATGCCCACTATACGCCCTCGCTCAAAGTCCGTCAACTGCACATACGGTTCACGTCCACGCTGTCGCGGCATGCTACCAGTGTTAAAGACTGCGATGGAGCTCCGTATGCCACGGCAAACTGGCTGACACTGACGGCGGCGGTGCACAAATGCTGCGCAGCTAGCGCCATTCGACGGCCAACACCGCGGTTCCTGGTGTGTCCGCTGTGCCGTGCGTGTGATCATTGCTTGTACAGCCCTCTCGCAGTGTCCGGAGCAAGTATGGTGGGTCTGACACACCGGTGTCAATGTGTTCTTTTTTCCATTTCCAGGAGTGTATATTGTCTTACATAATATAAGATGCCACTGGTGACGGGCACGTGCCCTAGAAATTAGTTCGGCAACTAATAAATAAATAAATGTACCCACTATTGTGCAGCTCATGTCAGAATTCAAGGTGTTATGAAAGTATACATACATAATTTTAGTGTATTTGAAGAAGCCAGAACTTTTTATGTGACAAAAAGTCAAAAGCTCACCTTTTCCTCACTAGGGTCCCGTGAATGTTTTGACGCCAGTTATTTTGAGAGACGGTGTTGAAACTCCCGTGTCTTGAATATTGTTTTATAGTTGTTGTTGAACATGTCGTGCGTTTACATTGATGCAAACCTGGCATCTGCATGCTATTGAATGTGTAACACGTTCATAACAACCAGGTATTTCGTGGATAATGGCTCCAACTTCAAACGGGCAGCCAGTTTGAGTGTCTGTCGGGGTGTCTTCGATCAAACGCTTCATCCCCTTCCAAAAATAGAAACGAAAATAATCCGATAGGGCAGAGACAACATTTCTAAAATACTGAGCATCACTGCTGTCAAAACTTTCATGGAACTCTAGGACGGTGCACCTGTGACTATTTCTGTCATAAAAAGTGTTCCTTTGTATCTCTTCTAGATACTTTGAAATTTAGTGTAAGTAGTTTATTACACACTGTACGTAATTACTAATAATTTTTTCATAGCAATTGTGCCTAAAATTATAGGCGTTACTTCTTGCGCAATATCGAACTGCCTTTCTAAGTTGGACATTAATGACTTTCTAGTACATTAAGTGACAACATACTCTATGCTGATTTTAATAGGTATGACCTCAGTTGTTACTACGTTATTGCAATGTACTCCTTTTAATATCTTTAATATATTCGGCTATTTAACATCAATTCATAGAGTCTGTTCTTCAGTTTTGTTCATGGAGAAATCTGATGTGCTACACACAAGCCACTCCACCCCTCCCAATCACGGACTCATCTGTCTCTTCATAAATTTTATCTTACCAGTTGAAATAAATAATTATAAGACATAATTTAAACATTTATACAATTAGGAAAGTTACAGTTAGCTTTCCCAACATGTTATTAAGATGATATGATAAATGACATATGGATGCTAACATATATCTTCGGACTGTACAATATGCGATTGAACTTTAAGAACGAAAATATGGTTCAAGTAGACTGCAACATAATTTTGCTATTACTTAATTTCGATCGTCGGTCATTTTCCAGCACTTATCACAAGCCTCAAGCTTCACATCACATTTGACTAAGTAACCAGTACATATGTAAACACACTCATCGTTTTCATTTGCATGTGTAGCATAAATGGAATCCATAGTGTACTAGGTTATGTGCTTTAATCCATTTGTATACGTGTATTACTGATGAACGTAACCTAGTACGCTACTGGATTGCATTTGTGCTATACACGCAAATGAAAACGATATGTGGCTTTACATATGTACTGCTTATTTAGTCAAATGTGATGTGAAATTTGAGGCTTGTTATAAGTGCTTGAAAATGGCCGACGGTCGAAATTAGCTGATAAGAAAAACAATAAAGAAATGACAGCCTGCTTGGACCACGTTTCCGTCCTTGAAACATTCTGAGAATGTGGACCCCCACAAGAACAAATTTGTCAATAGTATAAATAAATGTAAATGTCGTGTGACTACGGCCTCCCGTCGGATACACCGTTCGCTGGGTGCAAGTATTTCGATCTGACGTTGCTTCGGCGACTTGCGCGTCGATGTAAATAGGATTAAGCTCATTAATAAAACGTGTCGAATCCTTAATACAAGACATCGATTGACCAACATACGATCGTAGTGTTTTCAAAAACTTTGAAATCAAATAGGTGAGCTAACTGAGTGCCGTTACCGTGAGTCTTCGTGTATTTTAGTTAGAAAAGTATAGCCCCAAATGTAGCGCAACTGAAGTGACAAGATGGTTTTCGGTATTCAGTTTGATTGTAAAGCTCTTTTTTAAATAAACTGTCAAACAGCGATGAGTATTTTACTACTGGGGTCATTAATTTCATATACTAGTGCAGATCAAATAGGTCAATCCCATTTTTGTGGTAGTCGCTTACATTCTAAACTACCATTATACTGTCCTTGTCATCAAGGAGAACAATTATGCTGTGATCATCGTTTATAAGTTTCCCTATCATCCACAGTTATATTACCTTTAGATGTTCTCATCTGTGCTAGTACTCAGCTCGTGTATATTCAAATTCCCTCTCAGATCACAGCGTATACACGAGTTACTGGAGGAATTTAAAGACGGCAGATGATTGCGGGACACGATGTGCGAGGTGCACAGAAATTGAGAGGCAAAAATGAAGCACTAGTCTCATATTTAACGAATCCACTATGGTTTCATGTAGCACACAGAGATAGTAGAAAATTATATTTTTATGAATGAAAAGCCGCCAACTGCCTGTCTTTCGCTTTTTAGATTTTCCAAGACTTGGTGGAAATGAAATCTAAAAGCGCAAATAGAGGCAGATTAGTTTTTAGATTGCATTTATAATTAGAAATGCTAAGGAAATTCAACTTGTGACACTTTCTGCTATGAAGATCAAAGTCTAATACTTTTTACAGTACCAACAGTAGCTAAATGCTTCATTTCTTTTGTATCTGGGGCTGCATTTATTAGATGATTTGCGCCACCGCCATTTGTAATCCCTCCTATTCTAATTTTAAATGAGTTTCTTAAGCTTGTAGGGGAGGTACTTTATGCGACGTAAAAAATGTATTGAAGTTCACCTGAACATCATTTGTTTTATTTGTTTTCCTTTACCATAATTTATGTCCTCAGGCAACAATAAATGACACTGCAGGCTTCAAGAACGGAGTGGATTATAACTATGGGGATACAACTGAGCTGACTTCGAGGTTCTAAGTTCCAGTGGTCTCGTAATGTAGCTAACAGCCTCTCCTCGTATCTTAAAGCTTCTCTGATGAGTGTATTCTTTTTCGTCAAATATGACATGACGACATTCAGTAGCTCTGAAAAGCATGTTTCATCCATTCTTAAATAATTCCGAAAATCACCACCTCACGGCTCCTTAAGTAACGTAGCGTGGCTAAATTCCTTCATTTGCATTAATCGCTTGTTTTCCCCACACGTTTCTCTATGCTTCTTTTGCCCTTGTTAGCTCTAAAACAGCCAATGACAATCAGTTTTCGCGTCTGTGTAATACCAAGCAGCATCTCGTGGAACACAACCTCAATGAACGTAAGATAAACAATTAGCAACCAGCTACAATACAGGGTGGCGCTTTAATCGCTGAGTGAAGTCGGTGCGGACGTGTGTACGCTGCAAGAAATTGTTCGGTCGTCCGATAAATTGGTGCGTTTGTAGGGCCTTTAGATTGGGATACAAAGTAATGAACATTGGCTCCCTTCGTCTCCACTTGCTTCATCCAGTCATTTGGCGAATTTCAAGTACACTCCTTTCATGCAACTATAGGAGCAGTAATGAAGATGGTATATAATAATTAAAATTCCCATTGCCCTATTAGTAGTATAAATTCTGATGAAGAGAATTTGCCAGCAGTGGTAGCAAGTAGTCCTACAGAACGAGGCTGTTCACAGTACAGATTAATTCGATGCGCAATGCGGGCGCCCCGCCCCCCCCCCTCCCTACACACACACACACACACACACACACACACACACACACACACACGACTGAGACATGCCATAAATGAGAAACAAAACCAAACAGTAAATAACGTCATTAAGTGAAATTAAATAATATTAGATAAGACGTAAATAGAGGGAGAGCGTATAATTTGAACAGGTTTATTATAACACTTGCATGAACATTTAAGTGGGGTGTCGCGGTGGCTAAGAGAAAAGACTCATTAGAAACAATGGCGGTCCGAATACCCGTTCGACCATCTGGGTTCCATTTTCCTGTGGTTTACTTGAATCATTTTGAGCAAACGCTAGGATAATACATTTGTGAAGGGAACACACTCCACGCTCTTCCACATGCTTGAGCAATCCGAACATGTGCTCCATTTCTAATAACCCCATCATCGACGGGACGTTAAACCCTAATGAACCGTCCTAAAATTCCTGATCATAGGAAGCACACAACAATCTCGTCAGATTACATCACAAAAATTTAATGTTATACATTGGAAGGTGTGGAAGTGTTTACTGTACTGATAGTCGTATACGAAGCTGAAAATTGATGATTACCTTCAGCAACAGAAAAGCATCGTTGTCTAGTCCAGGAGCAACAACGTTGGAAATAATGAAAACTAATGTGCGGAAGTTAAACATGAGTGGAAGGAAAGGAAAATGTAGTTCCGCGTGAGCCATGGTTGAGTAAGCATTGTACGCACGCACGGTCCGCAAGCGGCCAAGCGGCATGGACGGTGGGCCGCAAGTTGAAGGAGGGGAACCGCCGAACACTCGCAGCCGTTTATTAGTAGCACACCCTGGTGTTCCCATGCCATATACAGTGATTTTCAGCTCAGCATCAACAACGCGAAACATATCAATAAGCGCACAGTGAACATAAAAGTTACATGACAGTGGTCGTTTTGTAGTGTACTCGGAGAGCATAGATAAAAAAACTTGTATGCTGCATCCGATGGCACTAGGAAAAAGAGCCCACAGCAGGACAGTAACGTACAAATCCGTATACTGAACACTTCATCATCAGGGAGTAAGAGTTAAAACGGAGATTGTAAGCGCTGGAAATGTAAGGGCAGTGATTAGCTATCTAAACCAGCCCGAAGCTAACATATACGATTCCTTAATAATAATGCAAAAAATGATTCAAAATGTCGACATTTCTCTGACTGCGGAGGACATACACTACTGGCCATTAAAATTGCTACACCAAGATGATGACGTGCTGCAGATGCGAAATTTAACAGACAGGAAGAATATGCTGTGATATGCAAATGATTAACTTTTCAGAGCATTCCCACAAGGTTGGCACCGGTGGCGACACTTACAACGTGCTGACATGAGGAAAGTTTCCAACCGATTACTCATACAAAACAGCAGTTGACGTGCGTTGCCTGATGAAACGTTGTTGTGATGCTTCGTGAAGGAGGAGAAATGCGTACCATCACGTTTCCGACTTTGATAAAGGTCGGATTGTAGTCTATCGTGATTGCGGTTTATCGTATCGCAACATTGCTGCTCGCGTTGGTCGAGATCCAATGACTGTTAGCTGAATATGTAATCGGTGGGTTCACGAGGGTAATACGGAACTCCATGATGGATGCCAACGGCCTCGTCTCACTAGCTGTCGAGATGACAGGCATCTTATCCGCAAGGCTGTAAGGGATCGTGCAGAGACGTCTCGATCCCTGAGTCAACAGATGGGGACGTGTCGTTTGCAAGAGAACAACCATCTGCACGAACAGTTCGTCGACGTTTGCAGCAGCATGGACTATCAGCTCGGAGACCATGGCTGCGGTTACCCTTGACGCTGCATCACAGACAGGAGCGCGTGCGATGGTGAACTCATCGACGAACCTGGGTGCACGAATGGCAAAACGTCATTTTTTCGGATGAATCCAGGTTCTGTTTACAGCATCATGATGGTCGCATCCGTGTTTGGCGACATCGCAGTGAACGCACATTGGAGGCGTGTATTCGTCATCGTTATACTGGCGTATCACCCGGCGTGATGGTATGGGGTGCCATTGGTTACACGTCTCGATCACCTCTTGTTCGCATTGACGGCTCTTTGAACAGTGGACGTTACATTTCAGATGTGTTACGACCCATGGCTCTACCCTTCATTCAATCCCTGCGAAACCCTACATTTCAGCAGGATAATGTACGATCGCATGTTGCAGGTCCTGTACGGGCCTTTCTGGATACAGAAAATGTTCGACTGCTGCCCTGGCGAGCACATTCTCCAGATCACTCACCAATTGAAAACGTTTGGTCAATGGTGGCCGAGCAACTGGCTCATCAGATTAAGCCAGTCACTACTCTTGATGAACTGTGGTATCGTGTTGAAGCTGCATGGGCAGCTGTACTTGTACACGCCATCCAAGCTCTGTTTGACTCAATGCCCAGGCGTATCAAGGCCGTTATTAAGGCCAGAGGTGGTTGTTCTGGGTACTGATTTCTCAGGATCTATGCACCCAAAATCCGTGAAAATGTAATCATATGTCAATTCTAGTATAATATATCTGTCCAATGAATACCCGTTTATCATCTGCATTTCTTTTTGGTGTAGCAATTTTAATGGCCAGTAGTGTAATACCAGTAATTGAGTGTGATGTGCCAGTAGTATCAGGAACGAGATATCACAGGAGGACCATGCAAAGTAATGCAGAAAGGAGAGCTCCAACAGGAGACGCCGTTACAATCAAATAACAGCAGAGACTATGTTAACTTAAGTATACGGTTTGTGGTGCCTAATAGATCCTTCCATTTTCCGCGTGCTGCAGTGCAACATCTCTTTGCGTTTGGACATGGTATCAAGCAATGCAACAGACAAACAAGATACACTCACTGCGCTGGTAGAAATAGCATTAACAAATATCCCAAAAAGCAGAATGAGATTTCCACTCTGCAGCGGAGCGTGCGCTGATATGAACCTTCCTGGCAGATTAAAAGTGTGTCCGAGACTCGAGCTCGGGACCTTAGCAAAGGTCCCGAGTCCTAGTATCGGTCCGGCACACACTTTTAATCTGCCAGGAAGTTTCATCCTAAAGAAGCATTTTCTGTATCTTTCCAGTGTCAAGGAATCACAACTCAATGAATAAAACATGTCCTGAGTGCGCAGCGTAAGGAAATTACGCATGCAATGGCTTACAGTAACACCAGTTACCAAGAAGCTTTTGCATCTGAAAACAGGAGTATGCAATGACAACAATGCAACCGATTTACGTACAGGACCGTACAGTGTTTTCAACATCGCCAACGCCGGCGACTGCTCCACCGCCTCACTATGTTCGGTTACTACGGCAGCTGGTGTTTACACCGCCAGTGACGGGGCAGTGCCCCGCCAACCCTTCTACCACAACAACTTGGGACATCCTCGCGGCTGCAGACGACAAACACGCGCGACGTGCAGCCTCTCAGCATGCACGTCGATAAGCAACAAGAAACACAAAACTAGCTGTGTCCGGCTAAAATCCATATCGTCCCGAACCTCAGCACATCACTCCGAGTGAACAAATAGAAAATCTTTTAATTAACTATATTCGTACCGCCATACTCAGTATTCTGCAGCAACTAGATCCAGCCTTATCTTCGGATGCTCCCGCCTTAGCGCAGAATATTAGACTTAGTGTTTCTGATCTGCTCACTTCAGTGTCTTTAAATGATTGTGTAACTCGCCAAGAGCGTACTACGTGCAATGTAATGTGAGGTAACTTATAAACATTAGTTTCATCCACTACACCAAATCACACAAATTATCAGTTTCTGCCATTTCTGAAACATGGTTGAAGCCCACGGAGGACTTCCAGTTCCCTGGAGACGACGTAATTAGGACCGATAGAAACGACGGATACGGAGGGGTAGTTACAGTTGAGAAAGATATACTTAAACATAAATGCAACAACCCAGCCATACAGGCCGTAGCAGTAGCCACACGTACGTTATACACTGAACTCACAAAAGTCATGGCATAGCGATATACACATACAAGTTGCGGTAGTATCGCGTACACAAGGTACAAAAAGGCAGTTGTACTAAAACATGGTTGCCCGCCGCGGTGGTCTAGCGGTTCTAGGCGCTCAGTTCGGAGCCGCGCGACTGCTACGGTCGCAGGTTCGAATCCTGCCTCGGGCATGGATGTGTGTGATGTCCTTAGGTTAGTTAGGTTTAAGTAGTTCTAAGTTCTAGGGGACTGATGACCATAGATGTTAAGTCCCATAGTGCTCAGAGCCTAAAACATGGTTCAAATGAAATGGCTCTGAGCACTATGGGATTTAACATCTGAGGTCATCAGTTCCCAGGACTTAGAACTACTTAAACCTAACTAACCTAAGGACATCACACACATCAATACCCGAGGCAGGATTCGAACCTGCGACCGTAGCGGTCGCGCGGTTCCAGACTGAAGCGCCTAGAACCTCTCGGCCACAACGGCCGGCGCAGTTGTACTCAACTGACTCATATGAGAAGGTTTTCGACGTGATTATGGCCGCACAACGGAAATTAACAGACCTTTAAAGTGGAATGGTAGTTGGAGCTAGATGCATGGGGCAGTCCGTTTCGTAGATCGTTGGGGAATTCAGTATTCAGAGATCCACCGTGTCAAGAGCATGCCGAGATATCAGGCATTACTTCACATCACGGAAAACACCGTGGCCGACAATCTTCACTTATCGACCGAGAGCAGCGGCATTTGCGTAGATTTGTCAGTGATAACAGACAAGCAGCACTGCGTAAAATAAACGCATAAATAAGGTGGGACGTACGACGAACGCATACATTAGGACAGAGCGGCGAAATTTAACGTTAATGGCCTATGGCTGCAGATGACCCAAGGGAGTGCTTTCGCTTGCAACACGACAGTGCCTGCAGCATTTCTCCTGGGCTCGTGACCGTATCGGTTACACCGTATCCGATTGAGAAACCGTGACCTGGTCGATGAGTTCCGATTGTAGTTGCTAAGAGCTGATGGCAGGGTTTGAGTGTGGCGCAGACCCCTCGAAGCCATGGACCCAAATTGTCAACAGGGCACTGTGTAAGCTGATGGTAGCTCCATAATGGTGTGGGTTGTGTTTACTTGGAAAGGAGTGGGTCTTCTGGTACAACTGAACCGATCAGTGGCTGGAAATGGCTATGTCCGGCTACTTGCAGACCATTTGTAGCCGTTCATGGGTTTCATGTTCCCAAACCACGACGGAATTTTTATGGATGACTGTGCTCCATGTCACTGGGATACAATTCTTCTCGATTGGTTTGATGAACAGTCTTGACAGTTTGATCGAATAATTTGTTCACCCAGATCGCCGGACGTAAAGCTCATCGAACATTTATGGGACATAATCGAGAGTTCACTTTGTGCACAAAATCCTGCAAATTTGACGTTAATTGCTACGGCAGCGGACGACCGACGTGAGTCTGTCTGCTAACAGCACGACGTCCTGTACTCGTGACCATTTCGGTTGGGGCGTAGAACAGGAAAACCGTGGCCTGGTCAGATGAGTCCCGATGTTAGTTCGTAGCAGCTGATGGTAGGGTTGTGTGTGGCACAGGCTTCAGGAAGCCATGGACCCAAGCTGTCAATAAGGCACTGTGCAAGCTGGTGGTGGCTCCATAATGGTTGGGCTGTGTTCATGTGGAATGGAATGGGTCCCCTGGTCCAGCTGAAACGATAGTCGACTGGGAATGTTTCTGATCAGCTACTTGCAGACCATTTGCAGCCATTCATGGACTTCATGTTCCCAAACAACGATGAATTTTTTATGGATGACAATGCGCCATATCACCGGGTCGGAATTGTTAGCGATTCCTTTGAAGAACAGACAGTTAGAGGGAAAGACTTTGCCTGCCAGGTCTCTCGAAATGAATCCCATCCATTTTTTTAACATAATGGAGAGGTCCGTTCGTGCACAAAATCCTGTACCGTCAACACTTTCTTAATTATGGACGGATAATAGGTTCAGCAAGGCCCTATATCTCTGCAGGGGACCTCCAACGACTTGTTGAGTCCAAGCCACGTAGAGTTGCTGCTCTATGCCGGGAAAAGAAGGTCCGCCGCGATACTAAGAGGTATCAAAAATGGCTGAGCACTATGCGACTTAACTTCTGAGGTCATCAGTCGCCTAGAACTTAGAACTAATTAAACCTAACTAACCTAAGGACATCACACACATCCATGCCCGAGGCAGGATTCGAACCTGCGACCGTAGCGGTCGCTCGGCTCCAGACTGTAGCGCCTAGAACCGCACGGCCACTCCAGCCGGCACTAAGAGGTATCCCATGACTTTTATCAACTCAGTGTAAAGCGCTGAGAGCTTTTATGACAGCAATGCGCTCCACTCCTAACAATGAAACCTCGGTTGAAGCCAGGGAACCTCTAATCTGTCTACACCAGAGTGGTATTTGTGCCCCAAATTTCTTCTGAAAAGGAATTAATATGATTCCAGTAATCTGACATCGGTCTACTCAAACCTAACGATAAGGTGCTTCACTAGACGCTTCTGGATCACTAGAACGATTTCTCCCCTAGTCCAGGCGTTCTCAGATACTCAGGTGATTTCAGGGATGAACATTAGTGCACCTAAACTAAATAGAGCGTCTCATTGGCACTAAAATTGTCTAAGGTGAAGATAACTGGCATTACCTTTGACCACGAGGCTCACAGTAACAGTGAAACTTTGGCGCAGTTTTTGAGATTATATCCGGAGGCAGTCTGTATGGGAACCGCGTGACCGCTACGGTCGCAGGTTCGAATCCTGCCTCGGGCGTGGATGTGTGTGATGTCCTTAGGTTAGTTAGGTTTAAGTAGTTCTAAGTTCTAGGGGACTGGTGACCGCAGATGTTAAGTCCCATAGTTCTCAGAGCCATTTGAGCAGTCTGTATGTATGCTGATGGCTCAAAAACTGGTGACTGTCAGAAGCGCGTACTACATACCATTGTTGTAGATGTCTGGGATATTCAGGTTACGAACAGATATAAGTAGCAAGACCACGGAACTTGTCACTACGCTAGAAGCATGAAGTCTCTCCTCGTGAATGACATCATCTCTACATTTCCTATTCAGTGACTCTGCGTCAGTTATAACAGTACTAAAAAAGTAGGCAGTGCTTCACTGAATACACCGTTGCATGCAGAATTATAGAAGTGTTGGTATCGACGCGTAAAGAATACGTTTCCGTTAATTTCACGATTGTGAAATGACTTTGTGAGATCACTGGCAACGTAGCCGTCGACTTTGTATCCAAAGAAGCTGTTGTGATAGAGAATCCCATCTGAACTGCAATAACTTCTGAGTATGGATTACCGACACGGGCAAGAAGGGCAAAGAAAATGGGACGGAAAACACACGCAGGTGAGAAGTATGCAACACTTCACCCGTATTCCATGAAATGCCATGCACATTCAATGCCTACGCATTTCACCTCTGTAACAGCCAGACGCAACTTTAATCGCGAATCTTCCTGTAAACAGTTTCACAGGCTTAACATCGAGAATATTCTTTTGGAGTCGAGCGGAGGAGGACACAAATCACCTTTTCTTTGGGTGTCCCAGACTACATGGAAGCACCACAATCCTTATAGAAGAGCTTGTAAAGCTTGGTTATCCGTTGCGAACCTGCGTGACGGCATTGTTAGCAACACAGGATTACATACTTTTCAACTCGGTGTGCACATTCACTGTTGGCGCACGTATCCGCGTTAAAGACCAACGTATCGCAGACAATGGGCCGTACAAAAGTGTTCCATAACGAAAGTGTTTTAAAAGTAATTTTGTATCACTGCCTGTGTATTATGTGTAATATTGACCTGGCTGTAAGGTGTAAGCTTGAGTCCTATAAATTAAATAAACTAAAAAAATGGAAAATGAACAGAAAAAACTACTGTTACTAATCACTGTTTCGGATACTTTTGTTCACGAAAGACTCGACAAAAAGCTTAAACTATTTTTAAATCCTCTGGTACTCCATCCCGCTATTATGCTACCGTTTCTTGATTACAGTGAGTTGTTGAACAGTAGTATATATGTGCAAACGGAGAAATGGTTTATGTCGGACGTCTCGAGAAGGAAAGCAGACTCAACATGCAGCCGTAAACATAGGTGACGGGAAGGGAAATGGCAACTGGCTGGCCAATTAACGAGGCTGTGCTGCATTTACAGCTCATCAATTCATCAATCACACGCTGAGGACCAGAATTAACCGCACGCGCCATGTGCTGCACTGCAGTGGTGTCACGAAAAACAAAGCTGCCAACAGAACTCGACCCAGTGGAAGTATCAAAATGTCCTCATCCAGTTATAAACCGTTAACCGTTTCACAAAGAGATAAAATGACGACGTGACTAATCTTTACACGTTCGAAATGTATCGATTACTTGCGACACATTTGCCACCTATACGTCACAGTATTTTGTCTTACAATGTTCTGAAAAATTATACGACACACCGATTAAAATAAAATAGGGCTCACTCATACTTTCTCATTATGTTCTTACTTTGCTCTTTGAACCAAGGTCTTCTGTAGATAAGGATGTATTGCGTGTAACGAGGGGAGTGCTAATCAACATTACTCGCCTCTTTCCGTCATTAGTGTGTAACAGCTAGTGTGTTTCAGTTACATAATGTTCATATGTACACTTAGTTCTCAGCTATGGCAGTCCTTTCTGATCAAATGAACAAAATACGAGCACAGTTTTCAAACTGAAGAACCGGATCATACGAATAATAACCAAAAATAGTAGTCGAGCTCATTCTGAAGATCTTTTCAAATCACTGGCGTTTTTAACTGCCCCGTGTCAGTACATTTACCAAACCGTGGTAAACATCGAAAACAAAGTTGGTACTTACTGCATAAACAGCTCTTTCCACGATCATAGAACAAGATGTATACCAAACTCACATTTACCAAGGAAGAATAAAACATGAAATCCAGAATAGCATTTTGTTCCAAGAAATAAAACTGTACAATAAATTACTAAAAGATATTGAAGAAACTGCTACAACAAATTTATTTAGAAATGCAGTTTAAAAGTCCCTTTTAACCCAAATATAACATATTTTGAAAGAGTACTTGGAGGACACAAAGTAGAGGTTTGGCAAAAATTCGAACACAAATAATAATAATAACGATAATAAAACATCTAACATTCACCGTACCGCTTTCACATTATATTTTTTCTTCTCATTTTCTGGAAAAACTTACTTCCGAAGTCGTGCGATGAAAATACTAACACCTTCTCCTCTTTTTGAGCTCATTATCTCACTCATTATAGTGGGATACCGACTCGGTTTTCAGATTACCAAAGGGATGACCCGGTGCAGAAAATGGTCCTGACAGCTGATAGTGTTTGTAGTGTGTGAAACGTTACGAAAGAACGTGGGTATAGTACGTGCAATGACTATGCGTGAGAAATGAATGAACAGTGTAGGAGCAGTCCTCTATCATTATTAAGCAACATTTTTGTAGAACAGTATTGTACAATAGAAGTAAACCGAATCAGGTAGATCTGTTTTTGAACAGTATTCTGGAGGACGGAGATTTCAGCCATCCTGTTTTAGGTTTCCCGTGATCCATCTAAACTATTTAAGGCAAATGCCGCGATGGTTCCTTCTATAATGCCATGGCCGACTGCCTGCCCCATCCATGTCATTCTAGACCTGTGAGTCTGTAAAAGGTCTGTATATGTGGAATACTATATTTTTGTTGTCCTTAGATTGCAACACCAAGACATGTCTACTATCAAACTTCTTGGCAGATTAAAACTGTGTGCCGAACCGAGACTCGAACTCGGAAACTTCGTATATCGTGGACAAGTTCTCAACGGTCTGAACTACCCATGCTCGACTCACCACCACTGCTCACACGTTTACTTCTGCCAGTACCTCGTCTTCTACATTCCAAACTTCACAGGAGCTCTCCTGCGAACGGTCCGGCACACAGTTTTGATCTGTCAGGAAATTTCATATGAGATCACAATCCGTTGCAGAGTGAAAATTTCATTCTGGATATCTAACATCATTGTAAACGAGACCTTTGGATAAATAAAACTACCCACATCAAAAAAAGTTTAGCATCACCTCGTTTCAGAGTTCCGGAACATGAACAGAAAATTGGAATAGAGATAAACATAAACATCAATTCCGCCCGTTTTATTGCTCATGAAAACCTCACATTGCATGTTGTACCACCATACAACGAGACCTTCAGAGGTGGTGGTCCAGATTTCTGTACATACCGGTACCTCTAATACCCAGTAGCACGTCCTCTTGAATTGATGCATGCCTGTACTCGTCGTCACATACTATCCACATGTTCATCAAGGCACTGTTGGTCCATATTGACCCACTCCTCAACGGCAATTCGGCGTGGAGCCCTCAGAGTGGTCAGTGGGTCACGTTGTCCATAAACAGCCCTTTTGAATCTATCCCAGGCGTTTTGGATAGGGTTCTTGTCTGGAGAACATGCTGGCCTCTCTAGTGGAGCGATGTCTTTATCCTGAAGGAAGTCATTCACAAGACGTGCACGGTGGCGCCGCGAAATGTCGTCCATGAAGACGAATGCTTAGACAGTATGCTTCGCCAATATGCTGCCTTTATGGTTGCTCTATCGGTCAGAGGATGACATTCATGTATCGTACAGACGCTACGAAGCCTTCTATGATCATCAGCGGCGTACGTCGGCCCCACATAATGCCATCCCAAAACAGCAGGGAACCTCCACCTTGCTGCACGCGCTGGACAATGTTTCTCAGGCGTTTAGCTTGACCGGGCAGCCTCCAAACACGTCTCAGACGATGGACTGGTTGAAGCCATCTGCGACACTCATCAGTGAAGAGAACGTGATGCTAAACCTGAGTGGTCCATTCCGCATGTTGCTAGGTCCATGTGTACTGCGCTGCATGGTGTCGTGGTTACAAAGATTGACCTCGCCATGGACGTCAGGAGTGAAGTTGCGCATCATGCAGCCTATTGCGCACAGCTTGAGCCGTAACACGACGTCCTGTTGCTACACGAAAAGCATTATTCAGCATGGTGGCGTTACTGTCAGGGTTCCTCTGAGCCACATTCCATAGGTAGCGGTCATTCACTGCCGTAGTAGCCCTTGGGCGGTATGAGCGAGGCATGTCACCAGCAGTTCCTGTCGCTCTATATCTCCTCCATGACCGAACAACACCACTTTGGTTTTCTCCGAGATGACGGGACACTTCCTTTGTTGAGAGCACTTCCTGGCACAAAGTAACAATGCGGACGCGATCGGTCGGCCTCTGTGGTCGAGCGGTTCTAGGTGCTTCAGTCCGGAACCGCGCTGCTGCTACCATCGCAGGTTCGAATCCTGCCTCGGGCATGGATTTGTGTGACGTCCTTAGGTCAGTTAGATTTAAGTAGTTCTAAGTCTAGGGGACTGATGACCTCAGATGTTAAGTCCCATAGTGCTCAGAGACATTTGAACCATTTGATACAGATAGCCGTACCGTAAGTGAAACCACAACGGAGGAGTGTCTGTTGAGACGCCAGACAAACGTGTGGTTCCCGAAGGGAGGCAGCAGGCTTTTCAGTAGTTGCGAGAGCAACAATCTGGATGATTGACTGATCTGGCATTGTAACATCAACCAAAACAGACTTGCTGTGCTGGTACAGCGAACAGCTGAAAGCAAGGTGAAACTACAGCCGTAATTTTTCCAGGAGGCATGCAGCTCTACTGTAAGTTTAAATGATGCCATTCTCTTAGATAAAATGTTCGAGAGGTAAAATAGTCCCCCATTCTGATCTCATGGCGGGGACTACTTAGGAGGACGTCATTATCAGAAGAAACGAAACTGACGTTGTACAAGTCGGAGCGCGGAATGTCAGATCTCTTAATCGAGCAGGTATGTTAGAAAATTTAAAAAAGGAAATGGATAGGTTAAAGTTAGATATAGCGGGAATTAGTAAATTTCGGTGTTAGGGGGAACAGGACTTCTGGTCAGGTGAATACAGTGCTAAAAAACACAAAATCAGATCTGTGTAATGGAGGAGTAGGTTTAATAAAGAGTAAAAAAACAGGAACTGGAATAAGCTATTATGAACATCATAGCGAACGCATCACTGTAGCCAAGGCTGACAGGAAGCCCACATCGACCATACTACTTTAAGTTTATATGCTAGCTAGCTCCGCAGATGAGGAGGAGATAGAGGAAATGTATGATGAGATAATAGAAATTATTCAGATATTTAAGGCAGCCAAAAATGTAAGAGTCATGGGGCACTGAAATTCGGTAGTAGGAAAAGGAAGAGAAGGAAAATTAGTAGGTGAATATAGACTGGGGTGAAAGGAATGAAAGAGGAAGCTGCCTTGTAGAATTTTGCATAGAGCATAATTTAATCATGACTAACACTTCGTTTAAGAATCATGAGAGAAGGCTGAGTACGTGGGAGAGACCTGGAGACACCGGAAGGTTTCAGATTGATTACATAATGGTTACACAGAGACTTAGGGACCAGATTTTAAATTATAATATATGTCCAGGGGAAGATGTGGGTTCTGACCAAAACGTATTAGTTATGAACTGCAGTTAAAACTGAAGGAACCACAAAAGGCTGGAATTTATGGGAATGGGACCTGGATATACTGAAAGAACCAGATATTGTAGTGGGTTTTAGGGAGAGCAATAGGGAACGATTGACAAGAACAGGGGAAAGTAATATCGAAGAAGAATGGCTTGCTTTGAAAGATTAAATAGTGAAGGTAGCGGAGGATCAAGAGATACTGAATTTAATCGATGAAAGGAGAAAATATAAAAATGCTGTACATGAAGCAGGCGAATAGGAATACAAACATCTAAAAAATGAGTTTGATAAAAAGTGCAAAATGGCTAAGCAAATGTAAGGATGTACAAGCATATATCGCTACGGGCAAGGCAGATACTACCTACAGGAAAATTAAAGAGACCTTTACGGAAAAGAGAACCGCGTGTATGCATATCAAGAGCTCAGATGAAAAACCAGTCGTAAGCATAAAAGGAAAAGCAGAAAGGTCGAAGGAGCAGGTAGAGGGTCTACACAAAGGCGATGCACTTACGTACCCATTTCTCACCATTTGCGGGAAATTATAATCTTCTGCTTTAACATGTAGAAATCTGAGGCTGTGGCTCTTAAAATGCTGGATAAGACCATTGGTGAGGGAACTATTAGTGGAAGAACGTGCAGAGAATGTTTTCAACGCCTTAAGAACGGGGATTTTGATATCGAAGAACGGCATGGCGGTGGAAGACAGAACGTTTTCCTAGCTACTGAAACAGACGAAGACAGTCACAGGATATCATTATCGAAAGCAGTTGATGCGTTCGAGCACAGAACTGAAACAGAAACAGCTACAATACAGCGATAGACACGTAATTTTGCAGCAGGTCAGTGCTCGACCCCGTGTAGCAAACCCGAGTTTTAAGTAATAAATGAATTTTGCTACTTGGGAAGCAAAATAACGGATTATGGTTGAAGTAGGGGGGATATAAAATTGAAACGTCCCCTTTTAATAATTTTACAGGACTGTGCTTAAACTGACGCACAATATTTTTTTTAGCGCAACGCAATCTGACTTTCAATAATCTCTACAAGAGAATGGCCCTGAATAACATTAAACTATACCTTTCACAAATCACTAAATCACTTACCTCACAATAATCTTCGTTTCTCCCACTACTGCAATACAGCAAGCGCCACTACTGCCAGCTAAATAAAAGATTCAAACTATGGAAGGCACTAACTACTGATAGGGATAGTTAGCAAACAAAAGATATTAATAGAGAACAAACAATGTATTTACCTTGATATCATCATATATAAATGTAGCAGTTCATGACAAATTACAAAACTCCGCCATCTCTCTCCCCACATCCACCACTGCTGGCGGCTCACCTCCAACTGCGCAACGCTACACGCTGTTCACAGCCAGCTGCCTAACACTACAATGGCGAGTATTACAACAATGCAAAGCAGCCACAGGCTGTACACAGCACAACCAGTGATTTTCATACAGAGGTGGCGTTACCAATAAAAAAACCTAAACAGCCTACTTACAAAATGTAGACTGGCAACGGCATGAAAAGCGTTTCTGAAGAAGAGAAATTTACTAACGTCGACTATGGATTTGAATGTTAGGAAGTCCTTTCTGGAAGTATTTGTACGGAGTGTAGCCATTTATGGAAGTGAAACATGGACGATAAACAGTTTAGACAAGAAGAAAATGAAAGCTTTTCAAATGTGGTGCTACAGAAGAATGATGGAGATGATATGGGCAGATCACGTTACTAATGCAGAGGTACTGAACAGAACTGGGAAGAAGAGAAATTTGTTGTACAACCTGACCAAAATAAGGGATCGGTTGGTAGGACACATTCTGCGACACGAAGGTTTCATCAATTTACTACTGGAGGGAAGCATGTGTGGTAAAAATCTTAGATGGAGACTAAGAGATGAACACAGTGAGCAGATGCAGAGGGATGTAGGTTGCAGTAGTTAGTCGGAGATGAAGAGGCTTGCGCGGGATGGAGTAGCACGGAGAGCTGCATCAAACCAGTCTTCGGACTGAAGATCACAACAAGAACAACAACAACAACAACAACAACACAATTCGTTTACAGTGGTGCAAGCAACACTTGTCTGCGCAACACTGGAAAATGATTTTATGGTGCCATGAGGCAGGATACTTGCCGTGGAACATGAACGTGGTAGGTCTGGCGGATACCTTAAGAACGGTATGGAACTGATGGGACTGCGGCGACGTAGGGTGAGGCATGTTATGATTTCCCCACTTATGACGTAGGTTATTAGTTTTCGCTTTCGAAATATATGCAGCTATTTTTGAAAATATTTGCTTCACAAAATGTGTGAGAAGTTAGTGAATGACAGAAATTGTTAGGACAATGCGCCTATCGCACGCTTGATAACTACGAGCGGTTTAAACGTTAGACCCATAATAATGTGGGCCTTCCGGTTCATTTCAGGACACCGATCACTGGAAGTCTATAGTTACTAGGGGAAATGAACTTCCAGAAAATGTGGTGAAATACGGCCACAAGTTTGAAAATGTTAAGCTATCATCCAGTAAGGACCTGTCAACAGGCTTGGAAAAATAACATTAGCACCTGTCTGCAAAGACATAAACTACGTTCCTGCATGATGGCCGACGCTATCAACACAGTATGTTCTTTTGAACGTCACTGTTGATGAATATTACAGCGTTCTAGATCTCGTTCGGCGATATGAGCCAATTTCCACACTAGCTGTTTGTTTGAGTAGTATTTTGGTCGTGACCTCTAACTGGCATACGAATTGTAATACTCAGACATACCTGAAGCACTAATGAACGAAAGAATGACAGAGCTCATGTTAAAAGATGCAACGCCTTACAGAAAACTAACCTAACTAACCTAAGGACATCACACACATCCACGCCCGAGGCAGGATTCGAACCTGCGACCGTAGCGGTCGCTCGGTTCCAGACTGTAGCGCCTAGAACCGCTCGGCCACTCCGGCCAGCCAGCTTTAAATATCATCTCCTAGGGCGCAGTAAAAGTCAATCACCTGTGTGTCTTCCTGCTCCTCAATACAATTTACTGCCGTAATGGAGTTCCCAATACATACTTGCATCGTCCGTGAGCAGGTCTTATACCTGCCGATGCTACTCACCAAATCATTAATTCTGAACACTAACGGTCTAGTAACATTCGTCCTCCAATGAATCAAGGAGTTAGCCGAGTCGGTATGTCTTGCCTGCCTCAACGACGCAGATAGTCTCACGATACGTGAAACCACATCGTAGGGGTGTCTGTGGAGAGACCTGAATAAAACATTCATGAAGAAGGGCGGTAGTCTGAATGATTGACTCATATGGGTTTTTAACCTTACTAAATAGGGTCTTGCTGTGCAGGTACTACGAACGGCTGAAAATAAGGGGAAATTAATGCCGCATTATTTGTCGACGGCATGCAGCTGTATTGAATGCTTTAGTGATGAAGGCATCCTGTTGCATAAAATACTCCAGAAGTCAAATAGTACCCTATTCGCATCTCCACGCGTGGTATACTCTAAAGAATGTTGGCGAAAGAAGAAAGAAATCGGTCGTTCCACGGTTCGGAAGGTGAAATGTCAGATCCCTTAGTCGAGGAGGTAGGTTAGAGAATTACAAAACAGTGAGAATTACTGAATACGGTGGAAAGAAAAACAGAAATTCTGGTCAGGTTGCTACAGCATTAGCAGAAAAAAAGCAAATACTGATAATTGAGGACTAGGTCTAATAATGAATAAGAGAATATGAGCGCCGGTTAGCTACAATGAACAGCGCGGTAAATGAATTATCGTAGCCAAGATACGCACGAATCCAACATTCACTTCAGTGCTGAAAGTATGGAGGGTGTTCGGAAATGCTAGGCCTTGTAGAGAGGAATGGTTACATAATATTTTGTATAAGAACCTATGACCGGAGACAGAACCAGATGTTTAACTCATCAACGTCTGCTTCAGGAACTGAATTAGACGTGATGCAGTATAATTTTGAGGTAACAGTTTAGAAGGAAAATAACGAAATTTCCATTTATCATTTAAGCACATTTGTTTGTATTTACACATCAACATTACTTGTTAACATTATTCCAAAACAAAATAGGACCTAGCATACTGTACGTGCAGAACAGTACTGATGCTTTACAATAGCGGTTCGATGTGGCGACCACCAACGTTGTCATAGACATTGTGCCTACGAAACATGTTCTGTTACACACTCTTCATTCCACCCGGTAACTCTTCAGTTTCTAGTGCAGCTGCCAGAACTTTAACAATCAGATCTTCCTCTGTCTCTACAGGCGTTTCGTAAATTAAACTTCGCATTCGACACACAAGAAGTAGTCCATATGAGTTAAATCCAACGATAGCGGCGGCCACGCGGTTGGACCACCTCCGCCTATCCATCTTTCACCATATCGTCTGTTTAAATGTCTTCGAACGACTCGTGAGATGTGATGTGATGCACCATCGTGCTGAAACCACATTTCCTGAAGGACATTCAGTGGCAAAGATTCCAGGAACTGGTACAATACTTTTTGGAGGAAGATCAATTACGCAGGACCAGTTATCTTGAGCGGAAGGAGATATGGCGCAATCACATGACCGCCCAGAGCACCTGCCCACATATCAATACCAATCCGGTGCTGAATTCCCTGAACATGAGTGGCACGAGGGTTTTCGTCTGCCCCGACATGGCTTTTGGAGAATTTAGAGCACAATCCCTAGTGAACTTACATTCATCTGTGAACAGACTCGATGTGGAAATAGGAGTGTATCGATGCAGCGGTGCACAAAACACGTGCAGTACGCAACACGTTGTGGAAAATCGGTTGGACCGGTAACATGTACCCTTTATATGAGGTAAGAATGTAATTTTTGCTCACGCCGAACGTCCCTGACGATACTGTGGCTAACACCCATTGCACGAGTGATTGTTAGAGTACTCGTTGACGGGTAATCTGCAACGTGATGCTGAACACCTTCTTGAAAGTTTGCCGTGTAGCCTGTTTCTCTGAGCAGCTGCGCAACTTGGACAGAAAGTACGTGCAATGGGGTGCTACGTTGCAGTAACCGTTCGTTATACAGTCGACTTGCAGCTCTTCCGTTACCTCGAGCTTCGTCATACCCAAAGAACATGTCTCTACATTCCTAAAACATGACCGAATCATTTTTACTGTGTCGGAGACGCAATGGGATTGAATAGGCAGATCATGTGATCGTCTGACATAATACACGTCATCCTGTCTACTCTATTACATACAACGACCAGCAACTCTTTCCCTCAGCAGATGTGAAGGCGTTACACAACTGATTTTAAACCGTCGTAGAACGGAAACGAGAAGTTTCCAGCCTTGGTTCCTATCCAAAATAATATGTACTCAATTTCCCCTACATGTCTTAGAGGCTTGTAACGGGAATTTACGAGCACCCTGTATATGCTTCTTAACTTCGTAGATGATATTTAACAGTTATGCTGAGAATAAAAGAAATAATTTAATATGGTAAGGAATATTAGCATTAAATTGTACCGGAGGACTTGAACTGTACAGTATGTATGGGAAAAGAAGAAATATTAGCAGGACTTGAACAGAGGGAAAGGAATGAAAGAAGAAGCTTCATGGTCAAGTATTGCACAGACAGCAGTTCAATCACTGAAAACAAATTCATTGAAGAATCCCAAAACAATGTTATGTACTTTCAAGAGACCTGAATACACGTGAAGGATTCAGATTACATAATAAGACAGATTTCTAAACTATATTTAAAACAGTAATAAAATTCCAAACTGACCATAATATGCTGTTTATGAACTACAAATTAAAACAAAAGATATAAGAGAAATGAAGGAAATTAAAGAGAAGGGACGCGGCAAACTTTAAACAACTAGATGTTATTAAGAGAGCATTTGGCAATGTTTGACTGAAAAAGGTGGAAGGAATACAACCGAAGACGAATGGGTTGCTATGAAAGATGAAATAGTGAACATAGTAGAGTGTTAGATAGGTAAAATGATGATGCAACAGAAATCCTTTGATTTAAATAGTTGGAAAAGAAAAGATATAAAAGTGCAGTAAATGAAGAACGCAAAAGAAAGTAGATGCATCTAAATTACGAGGCTGACAGAAAATGCAAAATCGCTTAGCGGTAATAGCTAGAGGAATATTGTGATACTGTAAAAACATGAAACTCTACGGGAAACAGAGATACTGTGTATAGAAAAATTAAAGCAACGTTTGAGGAAAAGAGAAATATCTATGTGAACATAGCTCTGGTAGCAATACAGTCTTAATTAATGAAGGAAAATTAGAAAGATGGAAAGAAAATGTACATAAAGGAAAGAAACTTGATAACAATATTATGAAAAGTGGAAGCAGCTAATAAAATTATTCCACCTGGTAGACAAGATGCATCTCACAGGTGAATACGCTCAGATTACATGAAGAAAGTACTAATTCTGATTACAAAGAAGCTAGCTGCTGACAAATTGGGAATTTTGCCCCTGAGTTCAATAAATTAAATAAAGACATGTTTCTGCTGCTGCTGTAAATTGAAGTAATATACAGGATTTTTCCGTGAGAGCGTGCAAAAATTTGACAGGACATAGACGATGCTCCACTAAACAATTCGAGGTAGAGAACTTGGGGTCGGAGAAACGAGCTTAAGGAGCTATGCAAGTAAATTTGTCTACCGCTTTGTGTAGCATTACTGTTTGCCATCTTGTTTACAACTAACATGCGTACAAGTTTACACCTACTATGCTGTTTATTTATATGTAAATTATTTCCTCCAGAGGAAACAAGGACGACGAGCCATATCTTCTACCTGGCCGTCTGAATGGCCACCTGTACGTGAGGTCCGTGCAGTTGGAGAACGTGCCCTTGACTGTTCGTGAGAGGAAGTAGATACATGACGGTGCATCGCCTCACTTTAGTGTGGATGTCCGAAACCATCTCAGCGCTGTATTTCCTGGCCTCTAGATTGGAAGGGGAGATCCTATTCCATGGCCTGCGAGATCACTTGACCTAAATCCCCTTCATTATTTCCTGGCTCTGAGCACTATGGGACTTAACATCTATGGTCATCAGTCCCATAGAACTTAGAATTACTTAAACCTAACTAACCTAAGGACATCACACACATCCATGCCCGAGGCAGTATTCGAACCTGCCACCGTAGCAATCGCGCGGCTCCGGACTGAGCGCCTAGAACCGCTAGACCACCGCGGCCGGCTCATTAATTCCTTTGGAGGTATCTAAAGTCAGTTGTGGGTGAGACAGCAGTGGATACTGTGATGGAATTAGTTGCCAGAATTGTAACTGCCTATGATGTGATCCGAGCCAGACCACAGATATTTGTCAGGGTGCATCAGAATCTTGTTCGTCGATGTCATTCTTGCATTGAGGTTGATGGCTATGAGTTTCAGCGTATTTTGTAACGTACAGTTCAAACGGTAGTTCATTGCGTCAATGTTGGTATTTGCATTTAACTGTAACTAAAGTAAATAAAAAAAAGCCACAGCCATGTGATTTTGTTCCTATCATCTCCTTAAGCTGGCTCCTCCGACTCAGGTTCCCTGTCGCAACTTGCTCAGTCGAGCATCCTCTATGTCGTGTTAAATTTTTGCACCCTGTTATGGGAACAACATATACAAAAAATTACACAAAGCTAGAGCCGCAGCACAAACATGTCTTTATTTAAACAGTATTTGATAATTGTGCAACCCGTTATGAAGAAAATAACTGAACTTGAATAAACCATTGCTGCAAAATACTGACACGAAATAATAACAGAAGAATATAAAAATGGTAGATGCTGACCTCGTGGAAGACTAGCTGTGTCCCAGAAAACTGTAGGAACACGCGAGGCAACACTGTCCCTGGGGATATCTTAGAAGACTAGATGTAGAAAGGGACTACATTTCTATTTAGAAAAAAGCTTTTGACACTGTTGACTTGAATACACTCTTAGGAATTCTAATGGAAGCAGGGAAAAAATACGCGGAGTAACAGGTCATTTACAGCTTGTACAGAAATCGGAGTGAACTTAAGATTGTATTGTATTGTATGGAACTGGGGACCTAGAAACGACGGAAAGGCATCATCGCCGCCGGAGCCCTCAGTGGTTTACAGCCCCGCAGCAGACTACAGCAGTCCACTACCCCACCGCAGCCCCACACCGAACCCGGTGTGATTGTGCGGTTCGGCACCCAGTGGACCGCCCCAGCAACGTCTCTCCCCAGACGAGTGTAACCCCAATGTTTGCGTGGTAGAGTAAATTAAGGTGTACGCGTACGTGGAGAGAGCGTTTGCGCAGCAATCGCCGACAGAGTAGCTGAGGCGGAATAAGGGGAACCAGCCCGCATTCGCCGAGATGGATGGAAAACCGCCTTAAAAAGCATCCACAGACTGGCCGGCACACCGGACCTCGGCACCAATCCGCAGGGCGGATTCGTGCCAGGGACCGCCACGCCTTCCCACCCGAAAAGCAGTGCGTTACACTGCACGGCTAACCGGGCGGGCATACTTAATATAGTCGAAGGGCATTAAAGAAAAGTAATAGTTAACAGAGTGAGACCGGGTTGTAGCCCGTTCCCCATTCCTCAGAGGCTATAATTTCGTAGTTGGTAAATTGTCCAATGTAACCCTGTGTATCTAGGATAAGCTACCGAACTGCTTATTGGAAATAAACCAAAGGTCTCTGCACGCCGTCAAAGGTCGCGGGTCGGCGTTTGTGGCCGAGCGGTTCTAGGCGCTTCAGTCCGGAACCGCTCTGCTGCTATGGTCGCAGGTTCGAATCCTGCCTCGGGCATGGATGTGTGTGATGTCCTTCAGTTAGTTACGTTTAACTAGTTCTAAGTCTAGTGGACTGAGGACCTCAGATGTTAAGTTCCATTGAGCTCAGAGCCATTTGTACCATTTTTTGAAATATCGCGGACTCGCGCCGACGTTAGAAGTGGAAGTGGCAGAGCATAAAGGTTGGCTCAGTTTCATTTACTGAGCACTAAGGACTGTAACTTCTCTAATCTCAGTCGTATGACTTACTTGGTTTTCTACTCCAGTTATCCATGTTTCTGTGAAAAAGCCTGTGATACTCAATTCCAAAAACGTACAAAACAAGCGACAGAGCACACCAACAACTCTCAGCAAAATACACTCCTGGAAATGGAAAAAAGAACACATTGACACCGGTGTGTCAGACCCACCATACTTGCTCCGGACACTGCGAGAGGGCTGTACAAGCAATGATCACACGCACGGCACAGCGGACACACCAGGAACCGCGGTGTTGGCCGTCGAATGGCGCTAGCTGCGCAGCATTTGTGCACCGCCGCCGTCAGTGTCAGCCAGTATGCCGTGGCATACGGAGCTCCATCGCAGTCTTTAACACTGGTAGCATGCCGCGACAGCGTGGACGTGAACCGTATGTGCAGTTGACGGACTTTGAGCGAGGGCGTATAGTGGGCATGCGGGAGACCGGGTGGACGTACCGCCGAATTGCTCAACACGTGGGGCGTGAGGTCTCCACAGTACATCGATGTTGTCGCCAGTGGTCGGCGGAAGGTGCACGTGCCCGTCGACCTGGGACCGGACCGCTGCGACGCACGGATGCACGCCAAGACCGTAGGATCCTACGCAGTGCCGTAGGGGACCGCACCGCCACTTCCCAGCAAATTAGGGACACTGTTGCTCCTGGGGTATCGGCGAGGACCATTCGCAACCGTCTCCATGAAGCTGGGCTACGGTCCCGCACACCGTTAGGCCGTCTTCCGCTCACGCCCCAACATCGTGCAGCCCGCCTCCAGTGGTGTCGCGACAGGCGTGAATGGAGGGACGAATGGAGACGTGTCGTCTTCAGCGATGAGAGTCGCTTCTGCCTTGGTGCCAATGATGGTCGTATGCGTGTTTGGCGCCGTGCAGGTGAGCGCCACAATCAGGACTGCATACGACCGAGGCACACAGGGCCAACACTCGGCATCATGGTGTGGGGAGCGATCTCCTACACTGGCCGTACACCACTGGTGATCGTCGAGGGGACACTGAATAGTTCACGGTACATCCAAACCGTCATCGAACCCATCGTTCTACCATTCCTAGACCGGCAAGGGAACTTGCTGTTCCAACAGGACAATGCACGTCCGCATGTATCCCGTGCCACCCAACGTGCTCTAGAAGGTGTAAGTCAACTATCCTGGCCAGCAAGATCTCCGGATCTGTCCCCCATTGAGCATGTTTGGGACTGGATGAAGCGTCGTCTCACGCGGTCTGCACGTCCAGCACGAACGCTGGTCCAACTGAGGCGCCAGGTGGAAATGGCATGGCAAGCCGTTCCACAGGACTACATCCAGCATCTCTACGATCGTCTCCATGAGAGAATAGCAGCCTGCATTGCTGCGAAAGGTGGATATACACTGTACTAGTGCCGACATTGTGCATGCTCTGTTGCCTGTGTCTATGTGCCTGTGGTTCTGTCAGTGTGATCATGTGATGTATCTGACCCCAGGAATGTGTCAATAAAGTTTCCCCTTCCTGGGACAATGAATTCACGGTGTTCTTATTTCAATTTCCAGGAGTGTACGTACACAGTGACATGGTTGCCCTAATTGCGAGAACAGTTCAATGTCGTTGCCCCGCTCTTCCTATACATTCATTGAACTTATAGACGAGGTGAACACCGGCCGACTCTACACGAGTAAACTTCTAGTACTTCTCTGTATCGATGTTACCGCACAGTCAACGATGCCAGAAAAACAGACCCGAATGTAACCGAGCAGTTCTGAATGAGAACTTGAGAGTAAAGAGTGAACTGGTTACTACTGTTGTCAGCAGCAACTACTTTAGTGAACGGAATAAGTGTTTCCAGACAAGAGACAGAGCAAACACAGTCAAGTTTTGCACTGTTGTGCAGGTATTTTCAGTGTAATAACGGAACACAGATATAAAATACATTGTTGTTAACGAGCCACCAGAGAGCCCAGGTCCATGGTACAAAAACACTCGGAAAATATCCCTGAAAGATCTCTGAAATTTTCGTAGTAGATCTTACGTTCACCCAGTATATTATTTGAAAATGGGAGGGACCTTGGTATACTAAGTTTTGATTGGGTGACAGGATCGAAGAAGAGAAATATTCGTTACTTATTGTTCGAAATATTTTATAGCCGTTTTTAATACTTTTTGATGGCAATGGAAGCAGTTCTCTTGAGACGTGGCATTGCTTCCTGTGATGTTTAGGCGCTGCTCCACTAGCACGGTAGACCCCGCGGCCTGCAGGAACTGGCGACCGGGACACCCTCATTATACAAGGTAAAATTTCACGAAACTGACCACCGCGTATATTCGACGTCAACGTGTAGTAACCACTCATAGACGGAAGGTAGCAGCACTAACAATGGAGGGGGTATAAAGATTGGAGTCGTTGTCGTAATGCGGAAACGGGGTGATTTATCTGATGCCCAAAAGGGCACGATCATTTGCTTACAGGTCAAGACTGCAAGCCTTTTCGAAACGGCTAAATGTTTAACTTTTCGCGTGCATGGAAAAATAGAGCTATCCAAATCCGGTGCAGAGGTAACTGTGGTGCACCAAGGTCTATACATGACAGGGGTGCACGACGGCTACGGATATTTGTACGGGTGAATAGACATACAACAGCTGAGCAGCTAACTGTGCTGACGAACTAAGAGGCTACCTGTGATGTCTCCTCAACGACCGTTCAGCGAACGATGCTGCCTATGGGGCCCCGCAGCAGGCATTTTCATCATACACCAATGCTGACTGCAATTCATCAGCGTGGAAGGCACGGATTTGCTCGCCAATGCCGCAACGTGATTTCCACTGAGTGGTGACAGGTGCTCTCTTCATATGAAGCATGGTTTATAATCAATCGGGCAGCCAGCCGTTGGAGTGTTCGTCGTGAAACATATGAAATCAAAGGTCCAGACCGGAAGAGGGTGAGTTATTATCTTGGGAATGCTTACGCAATCTTGTCATTGTGGAAAACACACTGGATCAGCGCAAGTATCCATCTATGTTTGGGGACTATGTCCACCCCTACGCCGTGATGGCATCTACCAGCAGGACAGTGCAACGTGTCAAACAGTTTGCGGTGTACGTGCGTGATTCTAAGAGCACCAGGATGATTTTAGCTTACTCGCCTGGCTACCAAAGTTTCCGGATTTAAAACAAATTTACCGTCTGTGGGACGACTAAAACCGAGCTGTTCGCGCCATCGATCATCAACATAGAAACCTAGCGCAGCTGGCCACAGCACTGGAGTCGGCATGGCTCCACGTCCCAGAACCTCAGTCACTATCTTTCTGCACGTATTGCAGAGGTCCGCTCTGCAAAAGTCGTTTATTCAAGCTTTTGACAGATGCTCACATTAATGTGACTGGACAGTATACGTCTTCACAACCTCTGACGATGTCTCTCTCATTAGGGGGCGAAAATTTACGCAAAGAAACACGTTTAAGACCTCGCTCTAAGGCCCACAGAAATGTTACCAACAATAGAATGGATGGTACCTTAAGAAAAGATCATATGATCGGCATCAACAAAAATGAAACAGGGGCAATGGAATCTTGTCGGATTTACTCACCGTTTGCTGAGCTCATTAGTAAAACACATGCTACTTTGTCTCATATTCTAATCTAATTTAGGTGATAACTGCCGACGACTGGTACAAAAAAGATATAAAATAAATGTTGGCAATAACAAATTAATCGTTTCTGAAAGAAGAAAAATTATATGGCCTATAAATTTGTTAGAAAGTGTTTTCTAAAAGTCAAGTTTGTGTTTTAACCTTATAAGAAAGTTGGCGGTTAACAGTACAGATAAAAACAGAGTAGGAGCTCTTGAAACTTATTGGTACAAAAGAACACTGAGGATTCGATGTGTAGACTGAGTAAACTATGGCGGAGTGCTGAATTTAATTTCAGAGGAAAGAGCGTTAGAGTACAATGTATTCTAGAAGGCGTGAGTTGCTAGGACGTCCTGAGGCATCAAGCAACAGTTAATTTTTTAACTGAGGGAAGAGTATGAGGTCAAATTTGTAAAGGGAGACAAAGACCTAATTACAACAGGCAGTTTGAAGTGGATGTAGGAGGCAGTAGACATGTAGAGGTGAAGGTAGTTGCACTAGATACACTAGTGCGGAGATCTGATTCATCAGAGTGAAGACCACAACGAAGTACAAATTTGAAATACGTTGCACGCAAACTTTGAACCTGACACTGAGTTCTATCACCTAGGAAGTTTTCATTTCGAATAAAATAATATTCTGGTGTTCATTGTATCGGTATTTTGCGTTCTAGGTGTTGCGGAAGTCAAGAAACAGACGCACGAACGTAGGTGTTGTAATTTTGCTGTCCTCTGTATGTCATGGACGAAAAGAGCGAGTTGAATTTCACAAAATCATATTTATGTCTCTGAACTGGAGATTTTAGTTATTGAAGGAGGTCATAAAATATATTCCGACAGTGTGATGTTAGCTATATAGGTCAAAAAATAGCACATGTGTCCGATGATCCTCCTTTAAGACTGGAGTGATCTACGTATTTTTCCAAGCGATTTGAGCGCTATTTATTTCGAATTGCTGCGTTAAAGGAAGCCAGATCTTTCGTTCAGTCTACACGAAATTATACAGGCGTATCGTATTATCGAGTTGTCTTTCTTATGGTGACGGATTTCGGTTGATTTTCCATTCCACGATCTCGTACCTCAATACGCCAATACAATACTCGAAGAATGCTTCAAGAGAGCAATAGTATTATGATCCTTCGGAATAAAACTAAGTTGCATGACATAATTCAATATTCGGCCTTATCACTTTCATTTTGTGTTAGGGGAGCCAGAACGATCTCTCGGTAATTGTAGAAATGGTTTAGACGTGTTTTCTGACTTTACGTAACACAAAGCTTCCTAGGATTTATCCTCAGAATTCGTTGAACGCTTCACGTATTTCTCTCGTGACGCTTATATTTACCTCTTTGAGCTCCTGTTTATCAAAATACTTCGGTGCAGTTTACGCTCTTTGCTTTCATAGCAGCTTTATGAGAGATGACAAAGACCCAGCATGGTTCAACTGACCTTTTACCGACCTTTTTCTCAGAAGTTCTCGATATCACATGCTTACATTACCACGTATCTTCACAGAGTCAGCATTTAATCTGATTTTGGCAATATTAATGGTAGAGGATGATGGCCGGATGCCCTTTCTGTTGGCAGTTTTGACAGTTCGTTCGCACACACATTCCTCTTCGCACGGAGAAACGTAATAAAGTGCTTGTAAAGTGGCCAGACATTGGGTAGGAAGCCCATGGATGTATGGCAGAATCTTCATGCAACGATTACGGTACATGAGGGGGGGCATGGCGCTGCACTACGAATGGAAGTGTCTGCAAAATTTAATAAAACTCAGACATAAGTCAGATTTAAACAGATTAAAAAGGTCACTTGAGGCTTTACGGGCACAATCTATGCCGTTAACGCATCAAGTTTCTAGTGTTTCCTCATGAAACCGGTTTAGTACTCTGACAGTTCCCAACCACTAAATTGGCAAGTTATTACTTTAACCATGACGTTTTGACTTCAGAAGTTAAGTTACTAATATAAATTCGATGTGGAAATGTTTTTTAACCTAGTCGCAGGTTGGCATTTTCGTCACTGTGGCAGGAAAAATAGGTCTCTTTAGTATAAAGTCGAAGCTCGAATTTCTCTGTGGTTGGTACTGACTGGCTAGGCGCTCAGTCAGGAACCACGCGACTGCTACGGTCGCAGGTTCGAATCCTGCCTCGGGCATGGATGAGTGTGATGTCCTTAGGTTAGTTAGGTTTAAGTAATTCTAAGTTCTAGGGGACTTATGACCACAGATGTTGAGTCCCATAGTGCTCAGAGCCATTTGAACCATTTTGGTACTGACTGGCGCTATATATTCTTTTGTTGAAAATTTAACTACTAAAACATTCAGTATAAGAAACAATGCTGTAAACCACCATCTAAGAAAAACCGGCGTAACTAATTATATCTGCCGAAGAATCAACTGTGAAATAGCTGATATAGATGTTTTCCCCCACGTGTTGTTCTTAACAACGTGAGTTTGTTTCTTTACTTAGCGCTTATTCCATCAAATTAGTGACATACGAGGATTAGTTTTCAGCAACGATAAACGTTGGAAGATGAAAGTCATTTAGTAACTGAGAAATCAGTGTGGACACAGTGGGCGATCATGAATCGTTTCTCTGCTCGGATTAAATTTTAAGAACGCACTATAGCTGGTCTGAGTGGTAAACGTTAATTCTTTTATTCCGTTCGCCGCCGTTAACATAATGAGGCAGGAAACTGAAATGATGAGAAAAATTGAAAATCTTATAGTTATTACTCGTTTGAAAATAAATGGAAAATCGCACATTCTGCATCACCTATTTATGGCGAACCGATGCGTGAAACACAGATAAGATATTCATATAATCATATCTTGCGGAATGACAAGACAGAAGCATATAGCCCAGTATGAAACTACTAGTAACAGCCATTTTAATCTTCTACCAGTTCAGTCATTTTAGTCAGAAGGGTAAAGATAGGATGTTTCAGCAGGTCTTGCTTCTTTGTATATATTCCTCTACTCTGTTTCACATATCTCACTTATTGGTACACAATTTTTGATGCTGGACAGACAATATTTTCACTCTGTAGCGGAGTGTGAGTTGATACGAAACTTCCGGGTAAATTAAAACTTTGTGCTGGACAGGGACTCTAACTCGGGACCTTTGCCTTTCACGGGAAGTGCTCCATCATCTGAGCTACCCAAGTACGACCGACGCCCCGTCGTCACAGCTGTACTTCCGCAGTGGAAGTACTGGCGGAAGTAAAGCTGTGAGGACGGGGCGTGGGTCGTGCTTGGGTAACTCAGATAGCGGAGCACTTGCCCAAGAAAGGCAAAGGTCCCGAGTTCGAGTCTTGGTCCGGCACACAGTTCTAATCTGACAGGAAGTTTCATATGAGCTTTGTTAATGAACTTGAGACCTGCCCATCACAGAAAGAGCTAGAAACCATTTCAGTGTACCAATCGGTTGCCGCATGTACGCGACCCAGAATACTTCATTGTCTCATTACTTTTCGATGAGTGAGAGGAGCAGACTTGTTTAGTGACTAGTTGAATGTAACACAAAATGGTGCTGATGATAAAACAATCCGTGTTGTTTTTCGAGTGTTATGCGAAGCACAATGTGCGGAACTGTTTGCGCGAGAGGTCAGACTGGAAGTGTTCAGACAAAACGTCCGGCAAAGTGTGCAGTGCAAAAGTTAGCGGCAAAATAGCGTGAAATGGACTCTCTACGCATAAAAGCCTTAACCATGCGAAGAGAATTCAAACACCAGCACAAAATTTCTCGAGTGATGGAAAGCCTGGATCAAAGTCCGACGAAAACTCATTGCCATTTACCTGTACAAACGGAAATCAAGGGATGGTCGTGACGAAACATTGTCAAAATGCTCCTCTGTCTCTATACTTACAAATTTCCTGTTGTGCGCAAGTGAAAGCTGTTAGACGAGCTTTCATGTGTTGAGTTCTGCCGGTTGTTTCTGAGTGTAATGGAAACAGGAATTTTGCATCCTCAGTTTTTTAATTCTTCAGATGAGGCCGGATTCATCCTGCCAGGGTATGTGAACTCACAAAACATGTGTTATTATACACCAGAAAATCTCTATCAGTACTCTGAAAAGACGTTGCATGATGTTCAGATTAGTATTTAGTTCGCAATGTCTGCTTATCGCATTATAACGCGATTCTTTCACCAAACTATCTTTGCTAACCAGCACATCCAGGAACTGTTTAATCCGTATGTCGATCATTCCACAGATAATTACCCGCCGGCCGGTGTGGCCGAGCGGTTCTAGGCGCTTCAGTCTGGAACCGCGCGACCCCTACGGTCGCAGGTTCGGCTCCTGCCTCGGGCATGGATGTGTGTGATGTCCTTAGCTTAGTTAGGTTTAAGTAGTTCTAAGTTCTAGGGGACTAATGACCTCAGATGTTAAGTCCCATAGTGCTCAGAGCCATTTGAACCATTTTTGATAATTACCGACTGCATTACTATCTACAGCGAGACGGAGCAACATCACACATCCCCTTGACAACTTTGTCACGAGGGTATAAATTGCTCCGTAAGAAGAGGACAATCAACAGAATCACTAATCTGCTAGCCATCCAGATCGTCTGATCGCTTTGTGATTTTTGCCTGTGATGGAAATTGAAGGGTCACGTGTACTCAAATAATTTTCACATACTGGAAGAACGACAGTGGAACAGTGAAAACGCTATTAGCGCTATCCGTCAGGCAGAACTACGCGTCTCTCTCTTTCGTAAATCGAGCGCAGCGCTGCACCATTCTTAATGGTGGCCATTTCCAGCGTCTTGTGTGATGTTCGTTATCAAGGGTCAATCTCACGTTAGTGTTGTTGTAAATGTTTTCCGGGCAAACAGTCTTTTTCGTTTATGGTTCCCTGCGTAATAAGGAAACACAAATCATTCTTACGTGTACATATCCAAATTTTCCCTGATCGATTTGATTCACACTGACAAGGTGTGTAAGGGACGACAGGGAGGTTAACAAGTGTAAACATGGAGGTGCAACTCCCAACCGTTTCCGGGAAGTTACAGGTAAAAAATTTTAAACCACTTACAATATTAGAATTTTTTCTTGAGTTCAAGGAGTCCGCAGGAGAGGGAGTAAGTACCTCGTTTTGTAGTCTCTGGATCGAATCTCACTGCTGGCACTTCTTTTCATCATGTAACTTTAACGACTGATCTAATGTGACCGTGCAAATTACGAGTATTACTTTTGAACGATTCGTTTATTATTTTCATAATCTTTACACTGAAAAAGGCTTGCAAGAGACCATTGGCTCATTTGGAGTAAGGATGAAAAATGATCAGTTCATGAGTACGCACGCAGGTACGATCACTTTACGATAGCATCTTCAAAGTCTGGCAGACTCACAACAGCACTATACAGGAATTTTCTGAACGACACCTTGAAGCCGTACGTGAGAGAAAGATTTATTTTGCTCCTCGATTCACGGTGAAGGCAGACAAACTTGGTTATTTTTTATGACGTAACGTTTCAGGATGAAGGTCTGCCTACGACCAGTATTAAAGAAATTCCTCCAAAATGTACTCCTACTCCGCTGATGCCAACTTGGGATGTTTATTTTTACAGGAAGATGTATAGCTTTATAAAACTTCGAAAAAATTGCTCTTACATCATCGAACAGAGTAGAGAAATATCTTCTGGAGAAGACTGCATAAAAATTTAACCAATCGTACACCAGCAGTTTTACCAGTTTTGAAGATATGCTCGATATGCATGGAACGACGCGAAATTATGTGATGGCAGAGAACCATTAATGAAGAGCAACTAAGTTTGTTTTGCAACCGTACACTGGTTCAAAAATGGTTCTGAGCACTATGGGACTTAACATCTGTGGTCATCAGTCTCCTAGAACTTAGAACTACTTAAACCTAACTAACCTAAGGACATCACACACATCCATGCCCGGGGCAGGATTCGAACCTGCGACCGTAGCCGTCGCGCGGTTCCGGACTGCGCGCCTAGAACCGCTAGACCACCGCGGCCGGCCAACCGTACACTGAAAACCTTGCACATGCAAAAATGTCAGCGTTCATTACACCTGCTGTACGTCGGAATAATTGTTGTCTTCCATGTTCCTGTAATCAGTGTCATCCTGATTCGCGCAGCGATCTATAGGTTACACATTATAGACGTCAGAAATGTAGATTCAGCTGGCCGGGGTGGCCCAGCTGTTAAAGACGCTACAGTCTGGAACCGCGCGACCGCTACGGTCGCAGGTTCGAATCCTGCCTCGGGCATGGATGTGTGTGATGTCTTATGTTAGTTAGGTTTAAGTAGTTCTAAGTTCTAGGGGACTGATGACCTCAGAAGTTAAGTCCCATAGTGCTCAGAGCCATTTGAACCAGTTTTGAAATGTAGATACAATAACATAAATAAAATGACTATACTGATTTGATTGGAAATAAAAATGGATACAAGAGAAATTTCAGTCCCCTCACCAAATACAAAATTCTTTTCTCAGGTTAAGATTATGAAAATAAGTGAGTCATTAAATATTAATGCTCGCTATTGGCACCACCGTAACAAATTACATGTTAGAATTACGTGGGAATGAAAAAAAAGAGCACTAGCAGCGAGAATCTGCCCAGAGATCTCGTGCTTATGAAAGTAAGCGCTTCCTCGCTGCGGATGCCTTGAACAGCAGTAAACGTACCAAGTAGATAAGCACGCCAAAAATTTTCAAACGGGATTTTTTTGAATACGGGTAAATGTTGCGATTTCTTGTTTATATATTTTAAAGTGCTAGTTTTGGCCGACACAGCCTATGAATATATATCACATCGGTCAGGAGAAGTTCATATGGTGCCCTAATAAGGAGAAACTCTGGTTGTAACGGTAGTATCTGTATGAACAATGGAACTGTGAGTTTGATAAGAGTGGCGCAACAAAACTGCGGGCACCACCCATCAGGGAGAAAGCGGCCGAGGAATTAGCAAGCTCCCAAACTGTAAAAACTGCTCGTGTGGGTTCAGAAAACTGGTTTTATGAAAGGCAGCAAAGTCTCATTGTGTACAGTACTGAAAGACATAGGCTTTAGATATTCAATTTTGAATGGACGTAAAATATTAATGGAAAAGACTCAATTTATTTTTTGGCGATTCAGATTTCTGTGGAGGATGATGGCTGTGTCCTTCAATAATATTGTGTGGCTAGATGAAACTTAAGTTACTGCCAGTGGTTCATTACGTAGATATTGTAGTGACGGGCGACCCGATGGGACATTGGCGGTGTCTGTTAGAAAAGGAGTGTGAATTATCGTCTTACATTCGGGTATATCGGAGAGTTTCGTGCCAAATTGCAAATTAATGTTTCGTTCGAAAAAGACAGGTGACTGGAGTCCAGTTACCGGGTACGCATAATTATACACACAGCATTTGAAGAAAACAACATCGTCGCTCGCCGAAAATTTGAACATGAAATGGCATCAACAATTCGGGTGATTGATTAACGGTGTCCTTTCGAGTGTTCAGGTCTAAAGCTTGAGAGATCACAACTTTAATACGACCTGTCTTATTTTCTCTTTCTGCCGCTAGAGTACGCGAGTAGTAGTGACTGGCGTGTTGTAAGCGACATCTTGCAACACAGCCACTTTGTAACGCAAACTACCAATAGTAGTCATTCGTCGCACGCACTATCCTGTGCCAATGGCCAAAAATGTCAAGTCGTTGAAAAATTTAGATAGGTTGCTGGGAATAGACAAGCGGAGGTTAGAAGAGAGGTGTTACTAGTCCAAAGAGAAGCACCACAAGATGATTATTTTCGGTGGCGTATAATTCTCTCAGGACAGACGTTGGGAATCCATAGGAATCGGCCAAAGTACATTTCAAGTGTGAAAAGACTGTCAGAAGACTGAGTTAGGTCCCCGTGCGGGAGCGTGGTGCTTAATCGGCAGCTTCTGACATCTGAAGGGGAGGGGCGTGATTTAGGGCGGGTGCGCCTGATTTAACGATGGGAGCTTCCGCTTGCGATAGCTGATCGGCATTTGAGAGTTTCAAAGTAGAGTGTCTGGAGATTTAGCAGATGCTGGTATCATTAATCATCCGTAGCCTTGTCTTAAACCGTGGAGCAAACAGCTCTCTGTGGGAGGTATTGATCACATAAACGGACTGGGTGAGGCTTGTTAAAATGAGAATATCGTTCCTGTGGGAAATATCGCAAGTAATTTTTTTGCATTTGTAAGATGTTTTTCATTAACAGTTATCTGGTCTCTCTCTCTCTCTCTCTCTCTCTCTCTCTCTCTCTCAGAAATTGGATGATGTAGCATTGTATTTAAATAGCTACAGAGCTGATAGTGGTAAAGGCATGGTGACTTTTATCCCCGTCTCTGAAGTCCAGATGAGGCTGACGACCTTTAGCTAAGGTACTTCGTTAATACAGAAGTGTTGGGAATTGATCCACGTCTATAGATAAATGATTCCTTCGCCGGTAGTGTCAATTTCTTTGCCTGTGTGAGAGCACGAGCTGCTTCGCTATTGGGTTCGCTGGTGCTCACCACCACTACCTAAGGCTACCAAATGAAATAAATTCAAACATTTCAATTTCACTGAAGTCGATCTCTAGAAGTATTAAAAGATACAGCACATGTCATCGACGTGATGGTGGACGTTACTAAAGAACAAATTAACATTTAACCTACTCCACTCGAAAATCACCTAAAGTCATTTCCTTGCTATTTTTAAACTTCTTAATAACTTTATCATGTTTTGAACGGTGATGCCAATTTTGAGGTCGCTAGTCTCCATACTTCTCAATCTGTTTTTGCACTGTTATTTGTGACCGTTTTTTGTGTCAAGCAAGAGCCGATCAGCAATAACTCAAGAAGTCAAGCTGATGTTACCTGGAGCTGTCTAGAAGTAGCTGCTACGCTTTTCAATAGTCTCCAAAATAATTGACTGTCGATATCTCTAAGACTTGAGGTCAAATGATATTATTTATCTTCAAATTACACTGAAGTGTTTGTGTCGTATCACACACAATAGGATGGTTTCAGCCGCTGACCATGTAGCGTGTGAATACCAAGATCGACGCCAAGTCGATGGCCGAAAACAAAGTAGAGTGAACGTTGTGGCTCCAAGTGACGGGAGCTCAAATCAGTAAAACTGACAAAATCCCGAGTCTCCTTGCATCAAAAGATGCAAACAAGAGTCGCGAAATCAGATTTCAGGTCGAGAATGCGAGATAACAGTCGTATTTTGATATCAACGTAACGGAGGGGTAAACAGGAAGCTCAGCGAAGCTACACCTGAGTTGAGCGGAAGGCATTAGTATCACACCTTTCTTTAACGCACTATATTTTATTTAATAACTACTGGTAACTATTCTGTCCCTAGAATAGATGTAGGCCTATGCAATCAGAACGGAAAGCTAGCGCCTTCAGCTATACGTACTATAGCTGAGTAAATTTGTTTCTGGAGGAATACCGTTCGAATTGCTGCTCAGTCTTTTGATACAGGCTTCATGGCATTCTATATCACTTTTATGTGTAATAGGATGGGTTTTTGAAGCAGGTCACTTAGCACTCCTGCAGTCGTCCTCGTCTAACTCTATGGTTCATCTATAATACCTTCGACCTAGGTGGGACGTTAGGGTAATGTCATCGTTGTCTCCGTGTGCCCACACGAGTGCCTCTCACTGCTCCGCCTGAGTCTACCAGTACTGACGTAACCTGACGCATTTCAGAAAAATTTCCAGTGGGTGTAGTGATGTGTGGAACTTCTTGTATCTCCGTCTGTGTGGTTCAGCTTGTCTTAACTTTCTTGGATGAAATGTCTGGTGTAATGCCTTTAAAGAAAGTAAAAGACAAATTTGACCGAGGTAACCTCCTTATATAACAAATTCGTATTCTCCAGGCACTATGACTGTTGACTTTTGCAATTGAAGAAGTAGCATAAAAGTATACATAATATTATCTTATTAATGTGAAACATTCTTCGCCTGTGGAACGATAATATGCTTGCATCAAGCGTTGACAATGGTAGAGATGGGAGGGTAGAAGGGATGTCTCTGTTAAGAGGACTGCTATGTGGCAACATGTGGAGTACAGCCACTGAGCTATAAAGTTCAATGTTAAACCATGTGGTCAGGAAGAAAGCAAACTTAGACAGTCTGTCAACCAAGGATGCCTACAGTTCTGGGTACCACAGTCATGATTAGCTGTTGTATGCCAGTTTGCATAAAGATTTGCTTTAGAAGTGCTTTAAATTTTAAATATTAGAGGTTTCATTGCGAATTCCCTTACCACATAAGCAACCAGATATTTTTTTACTATACGTAAGCAAAACTTGCATAGTTAACATCAAACATGTGGGACGCAAAGGTAGGTATTAAGCATTTTAGAAAACATATTCAGTTCCATGTTCGCTTTTTAACCAGCTGTTTTTACCAGTTATTGAGTAATATTTGTTACTTGCAGCGTTTGTCGTACATTAATTTTTCGTTAATATTGAGTATCTTCAGATAATATATTGTACAAATATTCAAAAAAAAAAAATATGCAATCGTGTTCATGGAAATTAGCGACAGTGCCATAAAGGACTGCGAGCAGTGTTTTAATTCACCCGGCACAGGCGCCATCTGCCTTGTGCGTTCGGCTGACGAAATTCATATATCCATGAATTTTCGAGCACATTTACAAATTTAGATATCTAAATATGTATTGTTTGTTAACTTATTCATACAGTAGCGTCACATTAAGGGATGCACACAGGAGAGACGAAAGAATGGGTGGTTTGTGGCACTGCTTATTTCTAGTAGTACCATGTTGCTTGTCGAATAAGCCAAACGTCATGAATTTCTAAGTTTTACAAGTGCCTGTCGCTTCCGACACATTATTACACACATAATGTCGTCTATTATTTATATGATTCCTTTTTTAAGAATTGTTAATGCACTTCATCAACCCTGATACGCTTAGCATTTTGTCTAATACACTGTCGCAATCTGTAGTAAGCCCTAGTCAACATGTGAAACATGTGATCACGTTCTGCCCGTACAATTTGATGACTTTTGTCTGAAGTCCACACGTCAACTTACACAATTGAATACCTCTTAAATTAAACACAAATGAGCGATTACAAAATGAAGATAGAAATAGGTACTAGTGAAACTCTAATGAAAGTCGCTCCGTTTGTCAGGATTGATGGAGGAAACAAAGAATAACCTATGAAAAGCAGCGCGTTTCGTCAGAGATTAGTTTTGTAAACGTGCGAGTGTCACGAACAAGATCATCCAAATCACGTGGCACACGTTAAACGACAAATGTGCATCATCACGATATGATCTACTGTTAAAATTCAGAGCGCGTACGTTTCTACCGTAGTGAGCCACTCTATTGCTTCCTCCTATGTATATCTCCTGAAAAGACCATGGCGATAAAATGAAAGAGATTGAAGTGCACACGAAGCATTACCAACAAATTTTCTTCCCTCAGACCATTCGTGACTGTAACAGAAGAAGGCGGTAGTAACACGGGTAGACGAATTGCCCTCTGCCACATACAGTTGTTGGAGAAAATTAATTCCTCTTACGACTAATACCGTAATTCAAAGACTAAGTGAAGTGTTGGCAGAAGAGCCAACACCGTGTTGCTAGAGGAGGCCGAAATGCACGCGTTTAATTACACGCAGACTGGCGTGAGGTCTGGAACAATTAAAGGAGTTGAGTCTAATAAGAAAAGAACATAGTTCTTGGAATACTTAACTTTAATCCATAATTGTAGAACATCGCTCTTGATGATGCATGCTTCAATATAAATATCAATATTAATTGAATACGGCGCCTTGCTAGGTCGTAGCAAATGACGTAGCTGAAGGCTATGCTAACTATCGTCTCGGCAAATGAGAGCGTGATTGTCAGTGAACCATTCCTATGAACGTCGGCTGTACAACTGGGGCGAGTGCTAGTAACTCTCTCTAGACCTGCCGTGTGGTGGCGCTCGGTCTGCAATCACTGACTGTGGCGACACGCGGGTCCGACGTATACTAGCGAACCGCGGCCGATTTAAAGGCTACCACCTAGCAGGTGTGGTGTCTGGCGGTGACACCACACTAAGTAACGTGATGAATGGTACGGATAGAATCTGTTGTTACCATACTTAACAGTATGACCTGATTATAGTCTCCTGGTGATGCGAATAACTCGAAATGACACTGGTTGGAGTCACATGTGCGTTGATTTTGCTGCGAAGTGTAATTTCAAAGGTTTGGGTACGGTTCCAAGACAAAATCAGACAGTAAAATATCGACCAGTAGTGAATAATAAACAACTGGACTGAGTTTGACCTTAGCTGTCCTATGAAATCCAATGGTACCTGTTGGTCTGTTATAGGCTAAGCTGTTCCACAAGTTACTGAGTATCGAAAGATCTCTAGTTATTAACAGGTGGTGATACACGCTTAGACATAGACTGGCGTCCAAACTTAAAGCAACAAACGAAAATTTTGCAAGGTTGTTTTTATTTTGCCACAAAACAGTGTAAGCAGGTGATAGTAAAGTAGAAGCAATGTAAAGAATAAAGAACGTAAACAATTGCAACATGTATAACGGTAGACAAAAATGTTGTTCATTTCTTCCAACTTAACGGATTTGCACACACATTGCGACAACTGCTTAATGCGCTCAGTATGTGATGTGGCCACCTCTGGCAGCAATACAATCTTGACGATGACGGGATATGCTGTGAATGATGTCATTAATCTCATTCTGAGGTAATAGAGCCCATTCCTCCTGCAGAGCTGCTACCAAGTCTGAGTCTATGGGACTCAAATCGGGAGAGTGAGCAGGCCATTCTATGCGTGAAATATCTTCCTTGGCCAAGAAACCATCAACCAACCGTGCTCTTTGAGGTCGAGCATTATCGTTCATCAATACGAAATCTGGGCCCACAGGAAGTCTCAACAACCTCACATGATGTCCCAAGATATCGTCACGATACCTGACAGCAGTTAAACCTCGCCGATACACCCGTACAATTTCATGAAGAGATGTTTAAATCATCAACATAATCACTCTCACGCTATTAGGGATCCTTCTCGATATCAGGCTCTTTCCACAGTGCTTACGTCCCGAAATCGTGTTCCACGTTGCATTCAGATGGGAGTCCGAGGAAAACCACTCTCCAGACCAAATCGCGGCTCATCCTTGAAAAGAACAATGGCCCACTGTTCGACCGTCCAGGTTACATGTAGACGACTCCTCTCTAGACGCTCCCTTCTGTGAAGACGCGTCACAAGTACCCATGCAGCAGATCTCCGACAATAAAGGCCATTCTGGCGAAGACTTCTGTACACAGTTTGCCTCGACACAACCCATGCAGTGGATGCTCCGAGGTCAGATGTCAGTTCACGTGCAGTACTAAGGCGGTGCCGTCGCGCCCTAATAGCCAGATAACGGTCCTCTCATTCTGAGGTTACACGTGGTCAGCCTTGCCCTTGTCTTTGGGATACAATTTCGGTCTCTGTTACCTGTCGCCACAACCAAGAAACAACAGAACGGTTCCCATTACGCTATTCAGCGACATCACTTTGTGACTGTCATGCTTCCACTCTTTCTATGGCGCTCCATTGCAGAGTCTGGTAGACTTCTTGTCTGTGCCATACTACACCGTCTGTAACTGTGTACACAGTGATTGTGGATGTGGAATTACGCGGCAAACACTACCCCGTTTGACAGATGCTCTGACGTCATTGTTGGCGTGGTTGTCTGTTGACCAGAATGCCATCTTCCGTTCAGAACACAATCGTATGCAACGTCTTTTGGCAATTTGTATGATTATATCGTGAATTAGACACAGGGAGGGAAAATAGAGATTTGTCGCTTTAATTTTAGAGGCCAGTGTATATCCAGTTCTGTAGTCTATAAATCGTGTACAGTAACGAACAGACATTTTTCATTTTTCAGTAATTAATTAGTGTCATTGTTTTGCAAACATAACTTTTAAAACTTATAGTTTGGTATTTCTTACATGTCAGTACCTCCTTTCTTTCGAATTGGAATTTTTAGATTCTTCTTTCTCTGTTATATCTTACCCACAGGGTGGAATAGTTTTGTTATCGCTATATCTCCTAAGGGTTTCACCACCGAGAACACTTTTTCTACTAGTCTATCGCTGCTCCGTTAATTTTTTTCGCAGTATCATATCTCCATCTCTTGCCCGCAGCTCGTGGTCGTGCGGTAGCGTTCTCGCTTCCCACGCCCGGGTTCCCGGGTTCGATTCCCGGCGGGGTCAGGGATTTTCTCTGCCTCGTGATGGCTGGGTGTTGTGTGATGTCCTTAGGTTAGTTAGGTTTAAGTAGTTCTAAGTTCTAGGGGACTGATGACCATAGATGTTAAGTCCCATAGTGCTCAGAGCCATTTGAACCATTTGAATATATCTCCATCTCACCTTAGTTTACTCCTTCTTTTCTTTCTATAACACTATCCAGCAGTTCATTTTTACTTTGCAGCTCTCCTACACATTCCTTCCACATGTCAGTCTTCCCTTGTTTGCTTAGTACTGGCTTGCCATATGAGCTCTTTTCATTCACACAGCTGCTCATCTTTTTTCCAAGTGTTTCTCTAATTTTTCTATGAACAGCACCTCTTTTCCCCCTAGTTACGCTTATGTCTTTTAGCCATTCATGGCTAGCCATTTTGCTCTTCTGGTCAATCTAATTTATAGACATATTTGTTCCCTTTCACTTGTTTCATTTGCTGCAAATGTTTTCTACCAGACCATTTCTTTTTCATACTTGATCCTCCGCTGCCTTCACTATTCCGTCTCTCGAAGCTATCCATTCGCCTTTCATTGTATTTTATCCCATGTTGTCTATTGCTCCCTCTGAAACCTTTAACAATTTATGGTTTCTTTGTTTTATCCAGGTAGCATCTCCTCAGTTTCCTACCTTTTTGCAATTTCTTCAGTACTAATCTTCAGTTCATTACCAGAAAGTTTTGGTCACTTCACATTATCACCTTAAAATTTGCTTTGTAAATCTCCATCTTCCACTATTTAATCAATCTTTAAACCTTCCAGAGTGTCCCGCGTTTTAGCTTTCATAAATCTGTGTGCGTGCGAAATTATACTGAGTAGTGCACAGGTCATTCACGACATAGGAACTGGAACGTAAGTCCATCATGAGATGTCTCCCATTACAATCTCTTTTGACTGAAGTACATCCCGTGTCTCGTATTACACTTCGATGTCATTAAAGAATAATTTTCTCAGAGAGCACTGGAACTGATCACACACGGTAAATCATCTGGACACCCCTTTAAAGCTCTCTAGAGAAACCAGGAAAACATTAAAACAAGAAACTCAGCAGCGGGAGAGTGTTTATTACGGGCGAACAGCAACAGTCGCTTCAGTGACACAGTTCAGAGAAGTTCAATCTGTATCAGCGCCACTAGAACTGGATTCTGTTTACGTTATTTGATACCATGTTACAGTCATAAAAACCAAAGGACGAGAACTATAAAATATTGACCCATTTTGTATACCTAAAACAATGGAGCCACTAATGGAAATTGTAGTTCGTGGAAATCGACACATTGCTCTTCACTTTTAAGCAGCTCGTGGAAATCGACACATTGCTCTTCGCTTTTAAAAGGAGCATGTTGAACGCCGCACGAGAACGTTATCAGCAGAGCAGCGGCGTTAGCACTTTCGTCTAAGGTTACAGATTAGAAGTCTGCCCGTTCTGCATTCGAATTACCTCATCTTTTCTGGTGTTTTGTATCTCTATAAGGCAAGAGAACAGTAATGATAATAATGATGACAACAGTAACAGAAACGATGATAATAACAAAGATGCTTTTCCTAGTGGTAGAGTAGTGACAAGTTCTAATCTGCGACGTATGATTGTAGCCAATGCGAAACTTCGTGACGAATTTGTAAAATATTTAAAAATGTTGAAAGTCCAGAGAGAAATATCATATAAAGAAGACTGCATTACTCTTCACTTCCTGGTACTGCACAGATGACACTTCCGGCATTCATGCGTACCAACTACGTTGAAATACGCATGGTGTAGGTCGGAAATGATAGCTGAAGAGCCATTTTTGTATTTAACGTTTGATGCTCGTTTTCCGATATCAATATTGTAAATCAGATGCGCGTGTCAGAAGGTAGCATTCATAAAATGCACTTTGTGTAAGTCTCTCCTACGGTTTTCCTGCTTTCATGATTGGTCTTACATCAAACGTTATCGACGTATCAGTGACAAGGAAGATTCAAAAGTGTAGTAACTTCAGTCCGGCATAAATGTAAAGGTAAATACACTGCCGGAAAAAATTAGTACACCTGGAAAGACGACGTCAATTTAGATCCGGGTCAGCCGGGGGATAGTAGATGTACTGATAATGGTTTCAACGTCACCCGCCAACAGATAGCATAGTGGCATAGCTACCAGAGCGCCATCTGTGTGTACCCTATAATAGGGAGTGCCCACATCCAAAAGGCTCAGTGTGGTGCAGACGTGTGAAGCAAGCAGGTAACGATGCCACGGAGACGCCCTCATGCTTACTACAGCCAAGCGAACGAGTTGGAAAGGAGTAAAATTCTGACTTTCCGAGTGCCGCGATGGTTCTTTCAGAGAGTTGCCCACACGTTTGGCGTGCTGCGTCAGTTGTGTAACGATGTTGGTATGAATGTCCGCGTGAGAAATCTCACACCCTTAGACGAGTTACTTCACGACCACGCAGCACAGACACCCGCCAGGATCGTCATATTGTCAGGCAGCAGTGACAGATCGAGCAGATACCACAGCGCAGATAAGAGGGCATGTGAGCCCAGGCGTGTCAGCAAGAACTGTTGTGAAACAGTTATTAGCAATGGGACTATGGGCATGGCCTCGGTTAATCACACATGTGAGCAATTAATCTGGAAGAAATTTTAAATTTTCTTCCAGGTTTTGGCATAAATGCATTGGAATTTATCTACAAATAGGTTTGTGATGGTACACAGCAAATTAAGTTCAAACAAAAATTTCAAAACAACCATGATTCTGAGGCAGAAATAATTCAGTCATCTTTAGTGTCTCTCCAACGTATTAGTCGCACGAATAAACCCTACACCACCATCTCCTAGCTATTTCAGACCAATAATAGTTAGAATTATTCATGAAATACCAGACGTTACTAATGAAGAAACTGTTTGTATCAACAGGCAAATTGAGTCGTCCCATTGAAAAAGATGCTAAATGAATCATAAGCTGAACCGAGTGAATCATAAGGTGGATAGCATGTTTTTTACAAGATTAACAAAGTGTTGTGTTCTTAAAAAATTGGAGAAGAAACTCTTTTTTCAAGTATAGAAATGTGTATGATCTCAGATTGACTGTCTATTTGATACAAAATTTCCATGTATCAGGTTTTGCAACCATTCGACCATTTTAGGAGGTTTTGCAACGTTTTAGTTAACAAAACGTGGTAACTTGGCTTCGATGTGCGGTTTAGTACTGAAGCTACACAATTTTTCTTAAATAAAATAAATGAATATTTAAATAAACAGGTGAATAAGTAATTAAATAAACAGTGAAGGCTAAATAAATAATATGTTTAGCAAAAGTTCAGTACTGAAAGTGCCATATGAGTTTACGGAGGTTTTTAAGGAATCAAAGAAAATAATAAAGGAAAGCAAAATAATTCGGTTACAGATTTATTGCAGGAAAATACATTGCACTCAAATAAAAAAAATTGAAAAATGGAAGAGAAACTTGCATATAATAATAGAAACATCTCAGATCCGACATTTAGTTGACAATGGAAATCGGCTACAATAACTGCCGGTACTAAACGTAACAAAGGTCCAACAGAAGCATCAAACAGTGGTTGGAAAGAAATGCTACAACACCTCCATTACTTCCGAGTCCATTAACTCGAGTGTCTCCTCTTCTCTCTCTCTCTCTCTCTCTCTCTCTCTTTTGACCTTGAAAGATTTCACCATAAAATTTAAGAGTGCCGTGTTGTTCCCAGTTATCACCGTAACTCTTACGTGTCAAAGCTTTTACGTGCTTTAATTGAGCAGTTTTCAGCAGTGCGCCTTTCAGGACAAAACAAGGCCTTCCAGTATCTTCCAACGACTTTCGTTTCTTGAGGATGCTTTTTGGTTCTTCAACCTCCAAGTTATAAAACTGTTCCCGTTGTACGAGACAAATCTGTTTGTTCTTGCCTTTAGTTACACTTATCCTTCTAGCCTTTTGAAAGGCGAAATGCCATCTGTTTCTTTAAGCACATGATCAGCGATTGCTTTCCAGTCCCATATGCCGCAATCAACTCCTAAGCAAACAATTTTCGCACGTTTTCTCATGACTTCAGTATATTGGTTTTTCTTTCTAAATTCCGGACACTCTGTCCGGGGGGAGAAAAGAATAGGCTACAACGGGGAACCACACTTCAATCTCTTGTACAGCCGGGGCGCACAGTCTAAAAACCAGTGCATTATCGTTGGGATCATGGTTTTATTCTTATTCAAACCTCCACAACCATCAGTGAAATAACGAACCTTTTTAATACTGTCGAGATTCGATTCGCACAACGTGTTGTGCACATCAAATGCTATCTGATTGAACCCGTTTGTGTAGTCGCTCTCAAACCACACATATGAGTAGATGTTTTCCAGAGTCAAGAAGCATGAGAATTGCCGATGCCAACTGTGAAGTTGTACAGGTACAGCCGCCTGGATAAATAAGTGGCTTGATCAGGCAATTTTGGAAGACGAGCGTTCTTTTGGCAGTTATAACTTCTAAAGAATATTCTTTCGTCTTCTTCTAACCTTTCATAAAAAGACAGCGGCTGTTCCTTATAAACGAGCTCCACTTCTAGTTTCTTGTTTTCACACCGATCCTTTTCTACGCTTATTGGAAACTCCGGACTCGCACAGGTAGAACACTTGTCTACATTAGGCGCACTAAATCAAATTTTAAAATGTTTGCTGAAAATGCTTCTGTAAAAGTCGTGATGTTCCTGTGTTTCTGAGTAAGCGGCGTTGTACGTCACCCACGCTTTCTTGACATACCTGAGCTCAGATATTTGCGATCACAATTCTTTGCTCTGGAGCAGAGTTTTCCTATGAGTTTGAAACATTTAATGTGGCTGATCACTTTTCCATTTCTATCGGAGTATTTTTCGGATTGTCTGCGCAGCCTCTTGTTTTTATTGGGCTCACTAAAGTGCGCAGTGATTTCACACCTAATCGATGTACCCTGTCTCTTCCGACTTTCAGAATACCCAGAAACGTATCACGGAAAACTGTAATTCTTTCCACGTTACTTTCTCTTCTTTTTTGAAGAAAGACCTTAATTTACACTGTTCTTTTAGCTCTTTCCGCTTGGCATTTTGAGGATGACGACGTCATGTGTTCAAGGATAAATTCTTCTGGTATCTAAGAGGTTTTTTCTTATAGAAACACTGATTTCACCTCACATATTGAAAATTCAGCTCCGAGTGCCTGAAGGCCTTTTCGTTTTTTAGATGGGATCAAGTCGGCTTAGACGGAAGCTCTTTTGACGAGTACCTGAAATAGAAGTTCGTTTTAGGTTTTGTATAGGTTATGTTGTATAAAATAAACTTTATTAAAGTAGATTTTTACTATTTTTCTAGCAGCTGCAATAACTCACCTCTAATCTTGAGGCACTGCATTCCGCTTGCAACCTCTATCAGACTCCTTAACACGATTTGAGGGTGGGATGTTTTGATGGCTAATTACGTCGGCATTTATGATCTGAATAGCAAAACCTCTTACAAGCTATTTTCACTGACATCCATTATCAAAATATCTTAAAATCCACTCCCCCCAACGACGACTGTAACGTTTCGGCTTCCCAATTAAAAAAAAAAAAAAAACCCTCTCCGAAGTTCCGACAAGGCAGTAAAAAGCACTGGTGCCAGCCTTTGCATAAAACCACCGACTAGGAGTATTAAAAAGATTAATTCCGCTTGTTATTTACTTCCATTAACAACGTTAATAACTGATGCACATTATAGCAAGTTTTTCAGCCGCACACCGTGCAGCGCCAAAGTTTCTAGTGTGTTAAAGTAGGTCTCGTAAGCGTTTATTTTAGCAGGTTTTGCATCCGTACGTTCGTTGTGTTTATCAGGTTTTGCAGCCGTAGCCAACGTTATGGTGTCGTTTTGAAGCAATTACAGCGTGTTTAGCAACTTCATATATATTCAGATTCTTATGGAGGGCTCTGAGACCACTCATTTGATGTATATAACTCGAACTTCGAATACTTTGCGTTTAGCAGGTTTTGCAAGTGTACGACTTAATTGAAACATTACAAGAAACAAGAATTGCTAGAACAGAGGGCGGCTTGTCCATAAAACGCAAATTGCTGATGGCTGTGGTAGATGCAAAAGTCTGCAATGCAGCAACAGTGACATCATCGACAGTGAGATGCTAGATTTGCAAGGCTACCTCAAAAGTGCCCTGTCAAAAACCAAAGTAGTAAATACAGAATATCTTCAGTTCGGCCTGCCTATGCTCCTTTCTCGAATTAGATTTTTCCCATTCTGTTGCATTTGTCCTATAAAATAAACACCAGGAAGTGGCAAATAAGTCCAAAACAGGAAAAGTAATTTGTTGAAGAACGGAAAAAAGTCACAAGAAATGTTTAGGAATCAACTGCGATTAACTGTAGACGTTCTCAAGGACGGATATAGAAACAACAGTGATGGATATTTTGCGGATCCTGAAACATCAGCTCAAATAACGGGTCGATTCGGGGTTATTCTAGAAGCTATTGTCATTGAACGTAAGATAGAAACAGACCAATTTTCTGCTAAAGCAGTTGAAACAGCAAGCTCGTATCTTGATTTATATCCATTACATCCTGTATGTCCCACTGCATACAAGATTTTCGTTCATAGCCCAATTGTTATTGGACATGCCCTCTTACTCGTAGCAAAATTATCATAAGTAGCCGACGCCGCAATAAGCACTTTCGTCTATACAGAAAAACGTTTGCCAGGAAATTCTCACGAGAAGGATGCAATCTAGACATAATAAACTGTCTACTACTGTCTTCTGATCAATTAATAAGCCGTATGATATCGAAGCCTATGAAAACCAGAAAACCTTTCTTAGAGAAACATTAAATTTACTGCTGTAAAGCGAAGAATGGATTGGGGAGGACTTCTAAATTGAAACTAACGATAAAGAGGAGGCTGCAGTAGAAACAGACTCTTCAGATGAACACGAATGCGAGGCATCATGAGAATAATACTTAGTGTTGCAGATAAGAAACAAATAATCTTGTAAAATGGGATAGTTCTGTTTTATTTCATGTTATAAAGTATGTAAAAACTTTATTACCTTGCAAATATGTTCTGCAGAATCTCACAGCACATAATATACCAAAGACTAATTTTGGCCAACTTTTTGTATGAAATACCCCTATTTGCAACGTGTGTGGCTCGACTGGTGTAGTTAGAGAATCACTTTGAAGACGTAATGGCACGCTGTGGCCTTCAGCGATGATACCAAATTCTACCTGCACGCAAGTGAGGTCGTTTGAGCATACGACGTAGACCTGGTGAGAACTGTCTCGTAGATTGCATTCGTCCAAGACACACTGGCCCCACCCCAGGCCTTATGGTCTCTCGTTCACCTTTGGTGTTTTGGAGGGAACACTAACCAATGCACGGTACGTGCAGAATGTTTTGGGCCAGTTCTTTTGCCATGCTTGCAACAGGAAGGTGATGTGTTCTTCCAACAGGACAGTGCTTGCCCACACACTGCCCATGAAACTAAACGTGCTCTGCAAGACGTGCAGTAGCTTCCCTGGCCAGCACCATCTCCTGACCTGCCTCCAATAGAACACGTGTGGGATATCATGCGACAAGAAGTGACTCATGCGAGTCGTCAGCCAACAACTCTTACAAATCTTCACGAACAGGCGTGGAATAACGTGTTCCAGGAAAGCGTTCACTAACTATACGATCGGCTGGATGCCAGAGTAAGCGCTGCATTGCCGTCCGAGATTGCTACATATCGTACTAATATGGGTGTTTCAGCATGGGTCGATACATGGTACCTCAGAACCGCCTGTGCTGTTGACCGGTAAATGTAATCTTGTCATGTAGTCCATATGCGCTGCTCCAACAATAAATCTTGGGATAATTGGAAACCTCTAAAAGGTGTACCAAATTTCCCTCCGGTAGTGTATACTGGGAAATATCCGATACTGGATTAAATGGAACCTTAGAATTATGGAGGTACAGCACTAATGTTAAATGGTCGCATCGACTGTACACTGCTACTCCAAGAATGAAGACTAGCACTGTGTTAAAGAACTGATATGGAAAAGCAGATATTTTAAACTGAAAGTACTGTGATTTGTAGGCGTCATCTTTGACATGAAATTGCCAAAACCTGTAAAACGCCTGACTACCAGAGCGTGAAGTCGCCACAATACCACAAAGACCCGCAAAAGTACACCAACAGATAACGATATTAAGCGCGTAGCTGTTTTAAATTGTCTTTGCTGAATTCAAGATTGAAAATTTCCATTCGGTTACCCACATATAGGCGTACCCTGGTTTTCCTAAATACTGCCAGAAAGAGTCCTTTGAAAAGGGCGATTTGATTCGTATTTCCGTCCTTGGCATATCCGACCTTAAGTTCCGTCACTAATGATTCTGTTATCGATGTGACGTTGAAACGTAATTTTTATTTTATTTTGTGTATGAAATTATCAAATTTTTGCGGATAGTGTTCAGTGCGCAATACTTCTATGCAACTTAGTTGCAGCTTCCATATAGACCATTGTATCAATGTTTCAGTCTTCTAGCGTTAGCTCTGTGTTCAACGTTAATGTTCCATTCTGTCCAGCAGTCCTCACCAGATGCTGTTGCTAATTCACTGAAACATCCATCGTTTCCTCTTCGTTTTCATTTTCCAATAATTCTTCGTGAGACATCATACCATAAGAGTAACTTATACCTTATTTGTTCAGTAGCGACAGTTAGGACACTACAGGACTTTTTAGTGCGGAAAGAAACAGCTCCTTAATAATCTATTTTGTGATAGATCTAATAAGTCTCATCTTCTGTAATGCAGGAACTCTGTGATTAACAGTCAGTTTTGAAATACTGTTAAAATTAGTGTCACATTTGCTTTGTTTATAAGTGTGCCGGGTATTACCAGAAAACTATTTATGATTACATCTCATGATTAAATTCCACACTCTTTTCAAAGCATACTGTGCCGATTTGAATAATATACTCATCATACATAAGGTTTTATTGCCGGCTGATGTGGCCGAGCTGTTCTAGGCACTTCAGTCTGGAACCGCCTAGGCATGGATGTGTGGGATGTCCTTCGGTTAGTTAGGTTTAAGTAGTTCTAGGGGACTGATGACTTAAGATGTTAAGTCCCATAGTGCTCAGAGCTATTTGCACCATTTGAAGGTTTTGTTTGGAAATTAGTATCGTATTTATTCCTATCGCACAAGCTCTCGTCTGGTCGTTGGAAAATACGGAGGGATTACTTCGAAACACGGTCTTCCTTCTTTGTTTACATCAGTAGAAAGAAGTGTACCTTTCTTATAGGTTTCTCATTCACTTATATCCAGGAGATAATTAGCCCATATAGGCAGTTGGTGTTCTAGGAGAAATAATGTACACTTCCACTACATGTTATTACGTTTTAGTGTTGTTGTGTAATGTTAGCACTCTTGAAGAAATGAATAACCTTGTGTAATAAAATACTGCCAACCATTTGGTAATATGATTGGGGGTACAATTTCGCCCAGCAACTAACAACCAAGACCATTACCGCAAGATGAGACATGAAGACACCGTGAGTAACGTAAAGAATAAAAAGTGTTTATAACAGTAAGTAAAGCATGCGAACTGTTAATCCCCAAAACATACAAAATTGTAAAACAAAAACCCATTGTAACAGTGATCGCTGAAGATGCTTCAAAATAAAGCGAAACGCGTCAGGTCGGAAGAATACTTATTGCTTTTGCTGAAGAGGGCAGTTAACCTATACAACTTGTATATCTGCAACTGCGGAAAAAGGAGGCCAAAAACCAAAGAAGGCAGCATGCATAAATTAATAATTGTGAAAATTTAAAATCGAAGTCCCCTAAACGAGTCTTCGCACTATTTATCGATGCTCGGGGTTTATATCAGCTGTGAGTGATTGAGACTACAGGTGCGAACTCCACGTGTACCACGAGCAGCGGGGAGGTCAGGGATAGAACAAGATCATTTGGTGAACAGCTGTCAAGTAAAAATCTGACGAGAACCAATTAGCCTCACCGATGGAAAGTATCAGGATGTGATTTCCAGCAGAGCGGAGAGGAAATCTGTCTCTCATATCATGAGCCCTCCACTGTATTAATCACTTATTAGTGCTAAGCTTTTATATAGATGGTACAAGTTTGGACCCATTGGGACTATTCTTCCAGCGTGGCATTATTCATAGTATGTTGCTCAAAAGGCTGTCCTTTCCTCACTCAAATATTATGTACTACAAATAAAGTTTCTGAAACAATGAGCTCTTTGTTCCTCTTTTTGTGGTAGGAATCAGTGTGTGAAGGGAGCTAACATGTCCTTGTTACCGCGTGTGTATGATATTGCTTTATTATAGTACAATGGTGGTTGATCTAGGGTGGAATATTACCTTGTTTGTGATTTTATTTTATGGTGTTTATGGGGGTTGTACTTTTTGAACAATATGTTTTGTTAGTTTAAATAGCGTCTGATTGCTGATGTTTGTCTGGTCATATATCATGTGTTTCTTCTCTGTTATTGCTTTTTTAATTTGGAAGTTCTCATGTACGTGTGGGAGATGCTTATTGTTGATGACGGACTACTATCATCTCCTTTTATATTGTGGTAAGGTGGTGGTTTTCTTGATGAAGATTTTCTGCCAATGTTGAATGGCTGGTACCGTATTACCACGCTCTTTTGTGTTCCTTTTTCCTTATTTCAAGAGTTATCCCTATCTGTCCTGTTATGAAGCATCACAGCTGTTACACTGGAGTTGTTAAATGCGAAATTTTTGGTAGATGTCCACTTGATCTTCCTTTTTTAGATATTTCTGTATAGAACTGTTCCTTTGGTATGCTACTTTTATTCTTTGTTTCTTGAGGATGTTCCCAATTAAGTGTCAGTTTATTTTCATATATGAGTGTGTACCAGCTTGTCTGTTGAGTTTCTATGATGTTCTCTTGTTGTGCAATGGTGCTGATGCAAACAAGTCAAGCTGGTGCACACTCATACACGGAAATAAACTGACACACGGGATTGGGAACATCCTCAAGAAACAAGGAATACAAACACCATAGCGAAGAAACAGCTTTATACAGGAATGTCTAAAAAAAGGAAGATTCAATGAACTTCTGCCAAAATCTGGCGTTTACTAACTCCAGTGTAACAGCTGTGATGCTTCAAACCTAGGCGAGATAGAGAGAACTTTTGAAAAAAAAAGTACAAGGAACACAAAAGAGCATGAAAATATGGCACAAGCCATTCAACATTGGCAGAAGACCTCTGCCAAGAAAAACACCATCCTTCCACAATTGAAGAGGACATAAAAGTAGTCAGATTCATCACCAACAAACATCTCCTACACCTACAAGATAACTTTCAATTTCAAAGAGCAATAACAGAGAAGAAACACATAATAAATGACGAGACAAACGTCAGCAGCCAGTCGCTATTTAAACTAATAAAATACAGTGTTGAAAAAGAATAACCCCCACTGACAGCAAAAGAAAAGTTCAAACTCTGCAAAATTTGCACCCTACATCATCCACCACTGTATTATAAGAAAGCTATAATTTACACACACAGTAGCCAAGACATGTCAGCTCCCTTCACACACACACCATCCCTCTCCCTAGTCGAGAAATAATATAGACACTAACAGTACGATAGCAGATGCCTCCACCACTATTAAAATAAACAAAACACGAACGCATCCCGCAATAGCAAAACAAAACACATAAAATGACGAGACTACAGTGAACGGAAACGTAAGTGAGTTAACTTCAGTGAAAGTGCTCTGTGCAAATACAAATACTCAGCTTATACGCGTGGAAGACGAGGAAGAATGGAATAAACAAGAAAAAACCGTGAATAACGAAAAGAATGAAAATATTTAGAGTAATAAGTAAAGCATGCGAAGTGTTAGTGATCACAACAAACAAAATTGTAAGAGAGAAACCTCTATTGTTACAGTGACCACTGAAGATGCTTTTAAATAAAGCCGAACGCTTCTGGTCTAAATAAGACTTACTACAGTTGCTAAAGACAGCAGTTAACCTATACAACTTGTAATTAATTTATGTCTAGCACATAACATGTGATATAGGTATTTCTTTAAGGAGTTATTTATATAGGCTATTTCTGACATTTTTCTCCTCTAAAATGTAATATTAAATTCGTAGAGGACATAGATTGTTGTACAATAGAAGTTCCACTGCTCAAGTGATGCTTCGAGTGTGGCACAGCACTTACGGTAGTAGTACGTAAAATGTAACGTACTTTCTCGTCCACGTAACACGGTTTGTGTTCTATTGTTGCTTGAAATCATTTATAGCACGTGGTGCTGTAGTGGCCGGTTCATTTCGTCTCTGTTTATTTGTTTTAACAGTCGGTCTCTCCGCACTGAGATCAACGTCGATGAAACACTTAGAATGACGGAAGTTCAACAGATTCCTTGTTGTTTGGCAAATGAAGCTACGCCACATTTTTAACATTAATCATCCTTGTCATATAATACTCTAAAGAGAGTGAAGTTCGTAACATTGGCGCTTTATGAAGAATATATTTTTCCAAGTAGCACTTTGTTGCAGAATATGACATACAGAATAACGTTTTGCGTTGGATCGTTGCAGCGATATGCTGACTATAATTTAAGAAAAGTATTGTTCTGCCTCGGCGAGGTATCTAGCAGATGCAAACAGTCTTGTTTTAGCGGCGCCAGATCCATAATGGAGGAGCGTCTGGCGCCGGGCTATTGTTCCACGCTGCGCCGAGTGCCGGGGGAGCGAAAGAAGGGCTCCGTTTGCGACACCTGCGAGACAACTCCATGTCTCTCACATTTCCACCCCAGTTTCCGCCCAGGGAGTCTATGCGCCGAATAGTTAGACAGTTTAGTGTTCTAGTCATTTCCAGTCCTGTTTCTTCATAACGTAGTACTCTTCTGTTAAGAATAAAAATGGAAGCTAAAAGTTACTGTAACCAAACACAATTTGTTTATATTTGCACTTTGCGTTTCGGATGACAAAACATTAATCAGATGGCTTTATATTAACTTAAAAGACATCTATGTATTGCTTGCAAGACTTCTGTGTAACCTCTGACTCTGTCTGGTAGAAAAAAGAAAAAAAGTTGTGAAAGTCACAAAGTTTTGTAGTGGTCATTGATTGAGAAAATAAACGATATTGTATTTATAATTTCCTTCATCAAGTGGATTTATATTAACTTATGACATACCTACGTATTGCATGTACAACATCTGTGTAACACCTCACACTGTCTGGTAGAAAAAAAAGGAAAGAAAAAGTTTAGTGTAAGTGCCGAAGTTTTGTAGAGGTTATTGATTGCGGAAATAAACAATAATGTAAATTTAATTTCCTACAGTGGTCACTGGTTCCTTTCCCCATTTTGTTCACATCATATACAGTTTTTATACTCTGAAGTAAGCATTGATGGAGTATGAGAAGTTAGAAAATATAAAATAACGTTAATTTTTTGCCATAGGTTTATAACTTCTGCCACAATGTTCATCAGAGACTAGCCTCGAGTTTTACAAAGCTTTAGAACGGAGAGGAGTTACTTCTCAAACCTGGTTAAGCTCAGGATGAAAACTGTCAGTTAATTGAACATTATCGTTAAAATTTGCAGACATTCATCATCAGTTGCTAATTCAATTATGTTTATCATGTAGATAGGAATAAATGTTACCCGTCTTTTGCGAATGGATGTTTATTTTGTTTTCAGTGAGATACGTTTCACCGATTTGTGTTAGGGATCGTCAGTTGTATATAAAATAAATGGTAATTTTTTATGTATGTATATTTTGGTATGAGCCTAGTAGCGTTTCCTTGCAGCACATTTAGGTTATCTTACTAAGTACCACTATAGGATTGCGATTCGTTACCTAATTTTACAAGTTTAACGCTGCATAAGGTCAAATTCAGTGTACAGCAAGAAAGTTTATGTGGAGGGAAATATAAATGTGTGACGTAAGATTACTTGGAAACTTATACTATATTCATCTAGTTCCTACACAATAGTCAATTGTCATCTGAAAAGAATACGAAGCATAAAGTATAATCGCCCCCTCCTATTTGAGGCAAGAAAAAATACGGTCGTTTATATCCAGCCTATTGATGTCGACATTTGCCACATCTGTGGCCAGGTCGTCGGCTGTACATGGCGTAATTACTCCCTCGACGTTGACTTCCAGTAAACGCGCAAACTAACTTAACCATGGAGGCGATAGGCCGTCCTCTATCGTGGTTCCTGGTGCACCATCTTTGTGCACCTGCCGGAAAAGCAGCATTGTACTACAGAGTCTACTGCTACAGGGCTCCCTTTTGGGAATTCTCTCAAAGCAAATCTAGAGATCAGTAATCTGACAACAGTCAGTGGCTGAAGGAGCGATAGACTGTGGGTCCCAAGGCTGCCTGCTCTTATTCCGTTCCTACACCCACAGCGGATAATCCCTCGCAGGAAACTTGGCAACCAGATCGTCAATGAACATTGGTTCGCAGTCCGACGATATGGAGAGATCTGGCGTCTCTGGGGTCACATGAGTAGCCTTCTCCCGAGATTTGTACTTCGCCTCTTTCCAGCATTTGAAGTAGTCTGTACACTGGTTGATTCCCTCCATACCATGTTGAAAGCAACAACAGTGCAGCCAGTTGTAACTTTTATTTACCTCCATGAAGTTACTTACCTGTAGATGATCACCTTATTCCAACAGCTCTCCCCTCTTTCTTCCTAATTAGGAATTCAACGCAACCTCCCCCCCCCACCCCCCCTCCTTTCTCTGTGGGGAAATACCCCTTCATCTGGTAGGGACCCTCCGATTGACCAGATACTTCAAGATCTATCAATTTCATGTTCTCTTTCCCTAGTCCCGTGGCTCTGCTCACTGCACGGCCATTTTTTTGACAGTGACCACTCTCCATTGATCCTCTCACTTCCATGACAATATCCCATGGATCACTTATAACACTGGGCTCTGAAAACTCAACTGTCAGCAGTATACATCTGCTGTCACCTTCGTCCCCTCCATCAGATTACATAATGAGGTTTTGGGAAACGTCATAGACACAAACTTCAGCTCCACTCGAACTGCTGTCTCGCAGTTCTAGAGGCCTACTCCGCCGCTGGCCGGTGTTATGTGGGACCAAAGACATTTCAAGCTCTATTGAGGATTGTTGAAGGGTCCAGCAAGGTGTGAAGAGGCATCTTTCACTTTTAAGCAGTTCTTTGAGAACACTTGCTAATTAAATGTAGTTAGACAGAGTGCAGGTATCACTACGTATCCTCTTTGGGGACGTATGCTGCCTTATCCGAGGTGTTGTCCTAGATCTGTAGACTACTGGGCCGAGGAAGATCATCAACTGTCACAGATATCTGCCTATCTAAATCCATCAATGCGTCGACTCTTGCTGAACAAATTGTGATTCACTTTGCGACTTCTTCACGTCCTCCTCTTACCTCGTTACCTCTCGACTACGTAAAAGACAAAGTGAGGCCATCTCCCTATCCTATACACTGCCACACACCTCACGACAAATTATACAACGAACCTTCCACTGGCTGGGATCTGATCCTGGTACATGACTCGTTTCGCAGTAGAGCAGCGCCAGACGCTGATTAGATTCTTAAGCAAATGAGCGAACATCTGATCCTTACTCAAAGACTGTCCACTCAGTCTTAGTCTTCAACCGTATTTGGCTAGGTGTTTTTCCGTCGAAACGGCAGGATAGTATGATTATCCGCAAAGGCAGATTCAGGGGGAGGGAAGGGGGCACGGGGATGTAGAGAGAGAGGGGGGGGGGAGGAGAGGAGATTGAATCTCGGTATAATCACAAATTTTATTTACGGGCAGCGTAAAAAAATGTAGAAAGCACAAATTAACGGAACGTGTCACTTCTTGTGTTATGCCTTCTTGTTTCTTTTTCTGTCAGAATTTATGATAAAAGTGCAATGAAACATGTCGTCGTTTAGCGTTTCGTGACACTGTAGCAGTCAATGAGCTATGGTGTAGGCTTTAATCGCTGTGCAAGTAAAGTCAAGTCTATTACTTTGTGAAACATTTGTAAATTTCTAGGGCTGCGTTCAGGTTCACACATTCATTTATTTTTGGTAAATATTTGAGCATTCCGGATTCTTTACCTAGTTCGTAAGAAACAGTACTTTAATGAGTTATTATAAACAGTTTTATTTGAAGATACACGTCTAGATTTCAATCATTGTCAGGCTTCTTATAGTCGGTACATCAATTGTTCTGTGCGCCTTGACATTTCACCGAAGTCTTCCCGTTGGAAAATTGTACCTTGTGTCCTGTTTGGCGTTTTCACCGGGAACCAGAGTATTTCTCATCATAGAGCACTTCATTTCTTGTTGAAGGGCACAGTGAGTAATATGTAATCAGTATTATAAACGTGAAGCTAACTCGGTCTGTCTGTCACCTTTTCACGGCAGAACCACTGAATGAAATTTGTTGAAGATTGGTATGGAGGTAGCTTGAACACTGAAAAAAACTTCAGCTGCTTCAAAAAATTAAATCAGTAGGTAGAGGCGATAATAGTGAATCAAGGCGGCAAAATCTTTGTTGGAAGTGCACCCTTGTGCCCCCCTCCACAGAAAAAAATTCTATATCCACCCTACATTATCCCAGTACTTGCGAAATTAGCCCCACCAATATGCATTGCAAACTGGTTGATGGTTTGGTTGGTTGTTTAGTGGAGTAAAGCGACCAAAGGTAGTGTCATCAGTCCCTGCTTAAGGGTTTCTTTGCCTGACGAGTCTCCTGCATTCTCCACTGACGAGGCCTTTCGTGCTCTTGTCGAAATCACATTTTACTTACGCTCCATGACTGGTGGTTTCGAGTTACCTTGCCGATTTTTATTAGTTAGTTTCTATCCCACTTGTAGTATGGAGCTTACAGTTAGTATATGACTCTCATCCCCACGGGTTCATGAGAACGGCATCCTGTGGGGCTCCGTGCAGAGTGTTACATTCTTCCTCATTGCTGTCAATAGCCTAGTGACCTCCGTCAGACCACTGATTCCCACTCTGCTTCACGACGACTGTTTCTTTTGATATAGCTGCCAGTTTTTAATCCTGACTGAACTCCAGTTTCAAGACGTCATCTGATAGGCTTCTACTTCTATCGTTTCCCACGACGTCCAGTTCTCCTTCGCGAAAACGCGAGTCATGTATCTCTCAGCTCATACCAACGTCCATCTTCACCCAGACCTCTAAGTGGGTTCCCAGTGCTTGGACATCGTTGTGAAGTCCCGATTGTTGGGACTCCTCTTGAATTAAAAGCTAATATGGCTGCCCACTAATCGTCATCTAAAGACTAGCTGCATGCAAAAGCTACTCCCCTACATATTTACCAGGCCCTGGTTTCGCGCCAAATTTATAATGGAGGCCAGGTTTACGGCTGAGCAATATTTTCATCTTTGAAATAGCTGGACGCCGCCTGCCATTGTGGAGCGAGAAAGGCCACTGGTGCCTACTACTGAATTAATCACATATCCTTGCTGAAGTAAGGATCTTCCCTCTTCAGTTCAGCTGGTACCAACCCTTGCTGCTTTATGTTGCCGGCCGGGGTGGCCGAGCGGTTCTAGGCGCTACAGTCTGGAACCGCGCGACAACTACGGTCGCAGGTTCGAATCCTGCCTCGGGCATGATGTGTGTGATGTCCTTAGGTTAGTTAGGTTTAAGTAGTTCTCAGTTCTAGGGGACTGATGACCTGAGAAGTTTAGTGCCATAGTTCTCAGAGCCATTTTTTTTGCTTTAAATTATCACCATCTGACGATTTCCTAATATCAAGTTAACAGCTCTTTCGTATGCAGTGTGCATCGACACCTTGACAACTGCCCTCGTAAGGGATTACCACTGGAATGCACATAAAGGGCGCCGGGAACTACGCCTAACCTAGAATGTACTGCTTGTGATTTCCTGTACATTTCACTGCCCCCCCCCCTTCCACCCACTAATTACTTGTTTGGTACATAGACCATAATTTACGAACACTCTACTTCAAAGACCTACAGTCTGTAGCCTCAAAGACTTTTCCACGTCCATTGCTCTAAGTTTTTTCAGGAGTAACGCGATGCTGCCATCATTTACATAGATGACTTTATAACTACGGATTGGATTTGATATGCTTTTGCATCTCTTGACGGTCAAGACTAACGTTTGTTGTCAGCAACGTATAGTGTTTTATAATGGAGATGATAGCCATTAACAGAGCCCTACGTTTTATAAACAGACATCCTTCGAGAGTATTCTCATTTCTAGTAACTCAGTATTCTCCGCGCTATTTATCGATGTCAGTCTTGGCACCATGTGATATCAGATATTCGTGATCTGACCTTAGCCATACCGCCTGATCAGTTTTCTTAATCTGGGTCCCAAGTCATGTGGGTATCCTTGTGAAGTCGACTCAGTGGTGACGAGCCACTTCCGTGCTAGATTGGTTTGTAGCAGTTGGTTGTGGCGGGGATGGAGGCTGGTGGTAACTTTGTAAAGCGGTATTAAAAAGTCAATTACTTTACTACAGCCCATGTGACTACACTGAAGGTGCGGTGTGGCAGCCACCCCTTATCAGCAGACTAGGGCGATAGTCACACGATGTTTGCTAGCGTGCAACAGGGAGGCCTTGACGTACGTGTCAGGGAATACTGACGCCTACTAGACGGCTAGCAGCATGTGAATTAGTTAGGTGTGCTACGGCTGCTTGTGGCTGGTGTCACCAGCACAAAAATCGACCGGAACAGTTGCAGAAGATGCCAGCCTCCTGGAGGTGAATCCCGCCTCTGCAAGTGGCGGCGTATGGTGTCGCTGTGCCCGCACCCGTATACAACGGTGTCCAGCTGAACCATACCGGTCACGGTCCACTGTCTTCTGGGCAGGAATCTAACTGCTGCTGGACTAAGCCCGAAGTGTCCAACCAGTGGACAGACACCAACCCCCATAGTAATGGTTTGTTGTTAGAAGACGATGCAGCGGTAGTGTCTGACCAGGCTCGTGGTGGCTGCTAGCTGACCTATAATGGGGCGGCATCCTGCGTAGCTCCGTCACCATGTGTGTGCCAGGATGTGAATATCTGTTGTAAATGACCGTTACTAGTGTGAGAGGATAGCAGCTCATTTCTTGTCACTTTACTGCTTCTAGTCGCGTTTCTGACATAATTTCTGCGACATGCCTGTGGAGAAACTTCTTGGCCCATCCCTTAAGAACCCTGTCTTACCACTGCACAGTCTGTTTTCGACGGCGGGTCTGGTCTGTCCTGCAATACACGAACAGCTCTGGTGTAGTAGCTGACATGCTGATATCCTCCGTTCGGCGGGTATCTATGGCTTCTAACAATGCTACACTACTATGCTGCCACAATTACGCCCAAAAAATAGTGGTTTTGCTACACTAGGGAATGAACTGCCCATCCGTTTGCCAACAGAAGCGATTACTCGCCCAACATTCGCCTTGACGATCCCACGTACAGATTTGCGGGTCCAAGATATCCTCTCCTCAGTAGGAGACAGAACGACATGTGGTGGTCCACTGCGCATCCAGTAAACTCTGCACTATGAAGCAGACCGCTATTGCATGCCACGACTCTTCTGTTCCTCCAGGAAAGAATTCACCACCCTATGCTATCTCCGCAACAGTCATACTAGAGTAAACCACACTTTTATTTTATGTAATGAGCTATCGCTACAATGTGGTTTCGGAGGCTTACAGACAGGACCTCCATTTTACCACACATATACAGAGTGTTACAAAAAGGTACGGCCAAACTTTCAGGAAACATTCCTCACACAAATAAAGAAAAGATGTTATGTGTACATGTGTCCGGAAACGCTTAGTTTCCATGTTAGAGCTCATTTTAGTTTCGTCAGTATGTACTGTACTTCCTCGATTCACCGCCAGTTGGCCCAATTGAAGGAAGGTAATGTTGACTTCGGTGCTTGTGTTGACATGAGACTCATTGATCTATAGTACTAGCATCAAGCACATCAGTACGTAGCATTGTTGGTGATGTCTTGATTGGGCCCCATGTTCTTCCACCTACGCTCAATGGAGCACTTTATCATGATTACATACGGGATACTCTACCTGTGCTGCTAGAACATGTGCCTTTACAAGTACGACACAACATGTGGTTCATGCACGATGGAGCTCCTGCACATTTCAGTCGAAGTGTTCGTACGCTTCTCAACAACAGATTCGGTGACCGATGGATTGGTAGAGGCGGACCAATTCCATGGCCTCCACGCTCTCCTGACCTCAACCCTCTTGACTTTCATTTATGGGGACATTTGAAAGCTCTTGTCTACGCAACCACGGTACCAAATGTAGAGACTCTTCGTGCTCGTTTTGTGGACGGCTGTGATACAATATGCCATTCTCCAGGGCTGCATCAGCGCATCAGGGATCAGGGATTCCATGCGACGGAGGGTGGATGCATGTATCCTCGCTAACGGAGGACATTTTGAACATTTCCTGTAACAAAGTGTTTGAAGTCAAACCGGTACGTTCTGCTGCTGTGTGTTTCCATTCCATGATTAATGTGATTTGAAGAGAAGTAATAAAATGAGCTCTAACATGAAAAGTAAGCGTTTCCGGACACATGTCCACATAACATATTTTCTTTCTTTGTGTGTGAGGAATGTTTCCAGAAAGTTTGGCCGTACCTTTTTGTAACACCCTGTATATTTTCACAATCCGATCAAATTTCTGGTTGATGTCACTAACTCCAGATGAACTAATCTCTCTGGTTAGTCCCTTAACCTTCAACAAACCATATTTAACAATTCGGCTCTAAGTTACACTCCCATACACTAACTGGCAGGAAGTGTATGACAAACCGAAATCAAGTGGTGGCACACCATAGCTGTGAGTAGGTTTTTGGGAAGTAGGAGACAGGTAGTTGCATACTAGAGCTGTGTAGATGCGAATCGGAAAGTAAGACGCGCGTACGGGCATAATGAAGATGCTTGACTTCTTGAACTCTTTTTAAACCAGAGTTTTCCAGATTGTGTTCCGCAGAACTCTACTATTTCGTGGGAAGTGAACAAGTGCTGTGCGATTAGCTACCGATAACATGGGGTGTTTTCCGACGTTATATTTGTATTTAAATAATTTATTATGATTTCTATCTTACTGGTTATGATTTAAAATTTAAGTGATCACCGAATAAACAAGGTTTTGATTATTTAAAATTTTTGTAATATTATTAACCTTCGAAATATACAAGGTGTTCTTTAGCAGCCCAGTTTCGACACACAGTTTGTAAGAACTTAAGTCTCTGCCTACTAGGGAAAGTAGAAAAATCAGCTGTCGCAGACAGGACATCATGAAGTGACATTTTGTGAAATCAAAATTTTCTCTACAATGGCGAATTGTTGTCCAGATCTGTATAGAGGAGCCATCGGAACACATAAGACGGAAATAATTTTAACAGAAAAGAAGTCATATTTAATGATACATGAAAAGCTGCTACACAGAATCAATAGATAAGTTTTATTATTCACAGTCGACAATTAGGTAGTCAAGAGTCATATCCGACAAGAATTATCTCCGTCAATCAATTGCAAGCGTCTACGACGCCCCCTTTGGCACCTTATTTACGTAGTCCTCAGACGTCCCGATCTGTCAGTCAGCAAGTCTCAACGGAACCACAAGCATCTCTCAACGTGTCCACTGCAGACCTGGACGCCACGTTAGGAATGGAAACGTTTCATGGAGCACAACCACACAAACCGGATGATTTACCAGCAGCATGCGACTGGAGTCACGGTGTACACTGAATGGTGGTCGATAATACACCTAATTTTATTCGTATCACATTCCTCCAGCTACACATTATTTCAGATATGATAGTTCCGATTAAATTGTTTTTGGTGGGAGGGGACGGTAGTGTTATCAGTCTTCTCACTGTTTCGACGTGGCCCACTACGATTTTTTCTACTGCGTTACTTTCTTAAGCCTATAGTAGCACTTACCCCAAATGTATTAATTAATTTGAACTATGTATCCGCAATCTCGGTGTTCCCCTACAACGTTTGGGCTCTTCGGTTCTTTCTGATACTGAATATATGGTGATGTTCGGAATTTTTTATCAGACTGGGAGACAAACCCGAATTTTCAGCTTATCGTGAACAGTCGCTTTAATCCAGAAAGAATCTTTCACTCTAAAGAGAAGTGTACAGTTTGGAAACTTTCTACCAGAATAAAACTGTGTGAAACTGGGAATCGACCCTGGAAACTTCCACATGTCAATTTTGCTTCTGAATGTACCGCTGTCTGGTGTGTTGTTAATTTCTGATTTTGTGAACTTCTTCAGTTACTACGGATACTGATGCTGTAAGTGATGTCACATAGTCCCATAGACGTTTAGGTAATCTGTCTAGGTGTCCATAAAATTTCATTCGTCTCTTTCTGATATCAGTTTGGAAGTTGATACCTTTTCTGTTGTTCCTGTGGTTTACAGTCTGTCTGAATCTTTTGCGTATAGTGGTCCCAGAATTTTTCTAATAATCTTACTTCCTTAATTTCTTGTAAACCTAGGGTTCGATTCAATGAGTGTGTTTCACTTGCATATGTGCAAATTATACAAATTTTTAACAAGTCCGGATACTTTCTTGATTTTTTTGCAATTTTTCTTTTTGCTCTATTATTTTGATGTCCTGTTGGTGCAATAATTTCACTGAGATACTTAAAGTGTTTGACGTTGTTGAGTTCACCATAATTTGTTTCAAGTTTCGGAATATCTATCTTGGAACAGATGGATTCAGTCTCCTCAAAGCACATTTGCAGGTCAATCTTCTCTGCACATTCTTTGAGTGTCTCGATTTGTTTTACTACTGTTTCTTCACTGTCGGTTCGAATTGCTAAGTCATACGCGAAATGTGGAATGCTCAATATTTCTTGGACTCTTCCTAGGTCGATTGTCTTCCAAAAGTTTTGTTTCCTTAGTTCCATTTCCCATTCTTTCATTACTTTGTCTAAAATTATGTTGAATAATAGTGGCGCGATCCCATCTCCTTGTCATACTCCTGTTTAAAAAAAAAATGGTTCCGAAATTTCATGTATGAATTTAATTTTTGATTAGGTTTCGGTCAGTGTTTTTTCGATCAGTTTTCGGGTTTTGGAGTATAGTTCGCGTTCTTCTAGAATACTGCACAGAGATTGTCAGCCTATAGAATCGTATGCTTTTTAAAATCAACAAATTTGCAGACTGTTGGTTTTGACCCGACTGCTTTAACTTTAAAATAGTTTTAGGATTAAAGATCTCTTCTGGGTACAATCTATTAGGTCGAAACGCTGCTGTTGTGTGGCTTCTGTTTTGTCACAATTGTAGCTTAAGAAGGCTTAATGCCCCTCATCTATTGCGTTATCACAATGTTATTTCGACCATGGGTGTCTGGATTTTCTCGTTAATGGGATCAGTTCTCTTGCTTTCTGTGTAATTTTAGATTGTTCCAGTTGTTTATAGGTTGTTTTTCCCATACTTCTGTAATCTTTCATTCTTGGGTTTTTCAAATCAAATTTGAGAAATAGTGGTGTTTTATTTCTGCATTTCCAGTGTGAATTTAATTTTAACTCTGATAAGATAGTGGTCAAAAAAATTGGTTCAAATGGCTCTGAGCACTATGGGACTCAACTGCTGTGGTCATAAGTCCCCTAGAACGTAGAACTACTTAAACCTAACTAACCTAAGGACAGCACACAACACCCAGCTATCACGAGGCAGAGAAAATCCCTGACCCCGCCGGGAATCGAACCCGGGAACCCGGGCGTGGGAAGCGAGAACGCTACCGCACGACCACGAGATGCGGGCGATAGTGGTCAGAATCTATATTTGCCCCTCTGCGGACTTGACAGACGTGTATTTCTTTTTAGATATCATAAGAGATAGCAACATTGTCTATTTGGAATTAACACAGCTGAAGCATTGGGGGTCACAAGGTCTTTAGAAGTGAGATTGACATGATTTTTAGATTGTTTTGTTGGTATAACTCTGAGCCTGACGCCATTCTTCTTCGCGAACGTGTGTGCGAGGAAATTACCAACTGGATTTTTTTTCCTTATGTTTCCGTTCGTTGGAAATTTGTGCGTTGAAATCACAGAAAAGAATTTTTACGTCCTCCTTCGGAATTTTGGACATTTCAATTTCAAGTTTTTCTGAAAATTTTTCTGTCTTCTCAGGTGCTTTTTTGCTGTCAATGTTAGATGCTTGAACATTGATAATTGTGAATATTTTGTTGGTGTACTTAACTTGCACCGTCATTAGTCTCCTGCTGATTTGATTTATATCTATAACAGAGTCACGGATGTCCTTATTCACAATAAAGGCCATGCAAAATAATGCTGCTCTTTTACATATTATCGTGTTTGTTTTGCTTTTAAAGATACGGTAGTGGTTGTAGTCTGTATCCGAATCGGTGAATGTAGTCTCTTGAAGTGCAAGGATTTGAATTTTCTGTCTGTTGAGTTCAGCAGTAAGGTTCTGTAATTTGCCAATTTGAATAAGTGTTTGGATGTTAAAAGTACCAATATATGAGTGAGATTTTCATGGACGTTGATATTTACCACAGAACTCCGACTTTCTGTGTCGTACGAGCCCAAGCTCCCCAGACTCTGATAGCTTGGTTGTCGTCACAGGGCCAGTGGATTGACCACTTGGGGTAATTTTAATATTTATTGTACTAATCATTCTGCTTGTAATTAGGTTCCAGCTAATGCTCGTTGGGCAGAAGCAGGGATTGCTAATTCCTGGAACCTAGTGTTCAGTCGCACCACGCATGGTGAACAGCCGCTAGCCAGAGACCGGTGGTTACCATGTATGCACTGTTAAATATGCTTTATCTTCTTACTCTGGTTCCACTGTTCCGATGAGATGAATCTCCGCTTTCTGTGCCGTTGAGGTCTTTGCCGTTATCCTGGCGAGGAACGCTTTCGAGGTATTCTCATCCGAAGCAGGTTATTTAGTTATTATTATTATTACCATAATTATTTGTGTGTTTTCCCACAATAGCGGGGTCTTTAGCCCCCGTACCAAAATCTTATTCGGGGTAATTTCGTTTGAAAGAACTAGAAAAGTAAAATTTCAACAAGAATTAAGATAGTATAAACGCGCTGGTGCAACCGTGCGCGAAAGCATTTAAGTCATATTTATAGTCACATTTTAAACGTGGAATACGAAAAGGGAAATGAAAAGATCTAAAATGCTGTAGTACATCAGAAAAATGCGGCAGGCTCATCACTGGAATAAAAGGACGAGGCAGCCACTCTGCGACCTTAAGAGCTTAGGCTGAAGCCCCGATAATACACACAATTTTAAAAGCTCTTTCGCACTCGTCTCGTAATTCGCAATAATAGAGGGCAAATCCCTACTTGAATTTGCTTCAGCGCTCTCGTTACAACATAAAATTCACTCAGTTGCACGCAGGCCACAGCCCTGAAGTACATTGCAGTTTCACCAACTACAGTTTCTCTCTCACTGCTGCCCACCCTTTCTCCCTCAGTTGCAGCGATCAACAACGAAATGGCTGCCTGCAAGGAATGGTACCTTGTATCGCGTTGTCTTCTCTGCTGATCATCTCGACGGATTGGTCTACTTGCACGTTTCCCAAATAGCCACTTGCCCTAAAACCCAGCACAATACATGTTGCTCCTTCTACCGAAGAAAGAGTACGGTAACAAATATATTTTGTCATTGTCTGAGATAGGCACTTTCCAGTAGGACAATAAGGGAATCGCCACGGAGTTTATACACTGTTGTATAAGACGTAAGGAGGTAAGCAACTTTTGCGTGATAAGTCATTTCCAAGTAACACGATTCAAGGCAACTTAGACCATACATATAAAGTACTGCTACAGTATAGCGTAGGGGGTAACTGGAATATATACACAGACAAACAGAAATGACACTTCTGTTCAAAGACAGTAATTACGCTCAGGTCACCGCGATTTATGATGGTCACCTGGACATTAAAAAAGGCGTGACATGGCTCTTAACAGAGGGTATGAACACTACCGACGTAAACGCATGGTGGCCGCAAAGTTAGTAAGAAGTTCACATGATAGGGCGTCCCATTCCTCCACCAGTGCGGTTGACTTCTGCTGGATGCTCGATGGTGCATGTCAACATTCTGCAGTACATCTCCCCGACGCATACCACACGTAGTCGATGGGATGTAAGTCGGTGGAATGAGCAGCCCACACCATTTACTGATTATCGTCTGATTCCATCTGCTCGTCCACCTGCGCTGTTTGATGTGGTCGCGCATTGTCATCCATAAAAATGATGTCAGGACCTAATCCTAAAAAAAGGCACATTGAGAAGGAGAACGGTGTTACAACAACGCTGATCGCTATGTGTACCGTGTTAAAACTTCTGGAGGTCAGTATGCCCATGCAACACTGTTCCTCCCCACATTATTAACACCTGGACCACCAAAACGATCACGTTCAATAACACCGAATGCTCCCTCATCTGACGAGAGGTCGAAACAAGTAATGCAGCCGGGTACACTGTCGAAGCTTTGCTTATCAGTGTAATTTTGGCATTGTAGCCGCCACATCTGCTCTGTTGCCATCAGGATTGTGTGCAATTATGCAGTAAGTACAGGCGAATGACGAAGACATGGTCGGGGAATACGACTGAACCGCCCTGCTGTTGTAAAACCATGATGATAATGTTGCATTGTAGATATATATAATACAGTCTGTGAAACTAATCTGTACAACACTTGCGTGGCGAATAAAATAAAGTCACATCTTCTTTTAAAAATTATTTTTCTGTGATAGCCTCTTTCGTGTTCCATGGAAACTTACGGCGATCTTGACCCATTTCTACCGGCAGGTTTGCATTTTCCGTTTTACTGGCTAGGTGTTGAGCGTTGACGAGACATTAATTTTCACGTCACTCCGAAGGGACTGTCTTAAAGAACCTGGTACTCAAGTCAGACCGGACAAAAAATGTTGAGTTTACCAGCATATCTGACGAGACTAGAAATCAGAGAAAAACTTACCCAAGAAAGCAACCAGGAGGTACAATATTCAGATTTCACTGTTTCCACAATGATAATGCTAAGACGATTGAGGTATTGCAGGAGTATTGTCCTGATTTGCGTTACCGTGAAATTACGTGAATATTTGAAGAAGGGGTACTTATTTCCTGCAAGTTGAACAGTTCCTTGTTTAGCGGTATTTTATAGCGATTGCTCTCTTTCTCTCTCCCTACGGAGCTTATGTTTAGCTGTAGGACATCAGTGTAGTTGTTTGCTGCTCACTGCTTAGCAAATCGTTATTCCTATTCCTATTTCACTTTCGGCGCGCTACGGGTCTTGTTCGATTTGGAAGCCGTTTATCTTTTAAAGCACCCTCCAGTGAAGAAGAAGCTCGTTCGGCACTGGGGGAGACTACATACGCATCGCTCAGCCGTGGACCTTTGTCGATGGTAAATACGCTCGATATCTCACAGCGTTGCTGAAATTCAGGCTGCTATTAGTAGGTTTGAGAGGGAGAAAGCGATCAGTAATTAGTGACCTGGATGAAACGTGACTGAAATACAGACTGAAAAATCTTGTTACTCTGTCGTGCACCTTGGCAAACCCTCCCGGTAAAAAATCTAAAATAGGCAAAACTATATGGTTTTCCATAACATGAATAATACTAGAGAAAACGGATAGTTCATGTAGTCCCAGTGAACGATGCGTACGACCATTCTGTAACGCAGATAGACACATATGGAAAACGGTTGAAAGCATAGAGCGAAGGTACAAAATTCATGAACACAGGTATTTGGTCAGCGACAGATACTTTAATAATACAGTGTCTTTCAAACAGGTTCATTTACCATCACAATGATTCCTCAACATGAATGAAAATAGACAAGCCAGCATTTCGTGGTCGTGCGGTAGCGTTCTTGCTTCCCACGCCCGGGTTCCCGGGTTCGATTCCCGGCGGGGTCGGGGATTTTCTCTGCCTCGTGATGGCTGGGTGTTGTGTGATGTCCTTAGGTTAGTTAGGTTTAAGTAGTTCTAAGTTCTAGGGGACTGATGACCATAGATGTTAAGTCCCATAGTGCTCCGAGCCATTTGAGCCATTTTTTAGAAAATAGACACTTAGTGAATTTCCACTTGCGCATAAATACTAAAAGTTTACATGATAACATTTGTACGTCAGCGATGAGGGTATCCATGATTAAGCTAGCTCGCTCGATCGTTCATTACCCAATGTGTGTAGATTGGAGATGGCGATAACGCAGCAACAAAGGTCGTTTTTCGTTCTCCGTTTCCACAGGTGCAGATCAGTTACGAGGGCTGAACATTAAAGACACACTGATTTTTTCCTGCAGCTTCCGTGACAGCTCCCTGTCTGTACCATGAATATCGGTAGTTTGATAATAATGCTCTATTTTGTTGACACTCTTTGTATTTCGCATACCAGACGGTAGAGGTGACGCGAGAGGATCAGTAAGGCGCAATAAAATTCTGTGTTCATTTAAACCATACAGCCAATGAGACTTCAGAAAAGCCGCATAAAGCGAACTGTGAAGATGCACTACGTCGTGCAAGAGTGTTTAGGTGGTTAAAGGACTCCAAAGAAGGCCTATTGGTCTGTGTTAAGCAAGGTGGACCTGGTGTGTCTGCTTCTACAGTGACTGAATTCAACATCAAAACAACTGCTGTGATTCTCCGTGAGGATAGGCGGATAACATTACGTAACCTCACTGAAGTGTTAAGAATTTTATGTGTCAGTGTCTTTATGATTATGCTTGATCATCTCGATATGACCCGTGTTTGTGGCCATTGGGTGCCACATGTGTTGACTCATGAACAAAAGGCTATGCGAATGGAGACAAGCCGTGACGTGCTGTCTCTCTGCTGATGGAGGTTACGAGTTTCTGGAGTCGATTATCACCGGCGATGAGGCATGGCTGCAGCATTATGATTCCGAAGGGAAACGAGCCAGCACAGTAAGTAAATAACCAGGTTCCACAACGCCTAGAAAGGCGAAAGTTGTTCCATCTGAGGGAAAGTCGTGGTGACCACATCTTTTGATTGACACAGAATGATTTACTAACGTGCAGTTTCCCCTCACATTACTGCTACAGCAGCATACTACACCTCAGTAGGGGTTAAACTGAGGAAGCACATTGCAAAGAAACACTCAAAACTTTCTCGGACTTGGTGGCGACTTCATCATGACAATGCGCAGCTTCACGTCGCAAATAAAGTCATGTAGTTTCTCGCTCAATTCAACATTACCAGCGTACCGCATCCGCCTCATAGCCCTGGTATTGGAGCCTGAGATTTTTTTTAAATCCCATCACTAAAGGCAAAGCTTCGGTGCATTCGATTTGAGAACTCTGAAGCAGTGCTCAAGAAAAATGAGGCGATTCTCAAGGACCAGACAAAGAACGGCCTGCACCATGTTTTCGAGGCCGAGAAGAGACGCTGTAAAAAGTGCATTCGATTAGGAGGAGAATACTTTGAAGAAGATCATGTAAACACTGCATTGGGGTGGTAAACATCTGTGGGAAAAATTAGTTTCAGTCTTTGTTCATCAGCCCGTGTACAACTGATAGGGGTTATTCGGTCAAGAGTACTGCACTGCACCTCAGTCATACGCAAAGGAGGTGCTGATCACAAACTGCATCGTTGGTCTGAAAAGTCATCTGATCTCACGCTGAGTGTTCTGTTTGTTGAGGTGCTTTCCGACAGTTGGCTTCTAAACGCCTCCTCTTACTAACAACTTAGGGTGAACGGCGACAATGCATACCAACTGCACTGGAGGCAGTAGTTACAGACATGCTTGCAGAACTATGAGACGAGTTTGTCTATCGTCTGCGTGTTTGTCGTATGTCCCGTGGCGCTTACTTTGAACATACATAAATTATAAATGAGAATTCTGATTCTAAACGTACTTACAAAAGAGCTCACCAAGTTAATATTTGCCTGCACGAAAAAGATATATCCTTGTATAATATAATGTTTCTTCTAGAAATAAAAACAATTCAATGTTACAAATAAGTTAAAGCCTTTCGTATTTACCACATATATTTTACATTTTACGATTACTGGTTTCGGTCTTGCCATCTTCAGTTTATAAAAATATTCTGATGTAGCTATCGACATCAAAATCTACATTGATATAAAGGTTGAACTGACATCAAAATATTTTCGTAATATGAAGATGGCAGTTGTCAAAACATGTAATAGTGAAACGTAAAATTTATGTGATCAAAACGGACCCTTAAAAATATAGTGCCGTAAAATGATTTCGGACTCGTTTACAGACTTTGTCTTAAACTGATAGAATTAAAATCTATCCCAAAAGTATACATTCGCGTAGCAGATTAAGTATTGTGAAATCAGAAGAATCTTTTAAACTCTTTGTAAAACGTGGGTATTTTTTCCTTTCTGTATCGTATACTTAACCTAGGCAAGTTACCAAATGTGTTATTAGAATTCTTCGGAAAAAAATACAATACTAGAAATGTAAGTTACCAACCATACGTACATCACTCCATAAAATAACGGTTACGACATTGTACACAATCAACGCAATTTTTTCTCTCTTTCTGGTTGGTTTAAATAATATTTGCGTATGACTGGCTCTCTATCCCCCGATGTATTTGCTAAAAGTGATAACACGCAACAGTTCCCCCATAAGCATATGTTACATATACTGGCGCTTATGCAACAGGGAAATTAATTACCCAATGATGCAAAAAACTTTGCTCGCCGGATATTGTTACAGACTTATAAGCATGGTATGAGGGAGTGGACATCTGGCCTCACAAAATGCTCATGCTGCTACTGCTTGTGAATGCGCCTGTTTATTTGCGAAGGCAAGTAAAAAAAATCTAGTTAAAACCATTTATTGCTAAATTGGAGCTGAATAGGTGAGGTACGCTAGGGCAAGCTGACGTACGGGAATGACGACTAATTACGAAGTCTGAGTTCAAACTAATAGAAAATAGTACCATATAGGTACACCACTAGCGCTCTGCACAGCAGAGAACCTATAAATTTGCACAATGAAGACACAGCCGCCAGTGCAGTTTGTAATAGATAAATCTCATTTAAACTGACTGCTATATTATAATTTTAAAGATTCAGCACAAGCTCCTATAGACAAACAGGTACGATAATTGGTTATTTTTCGCTGGAGGTAACTACCTTGTACTATATGCATTTCAAACTTCTTTTGTTAATGTAAGTCAGAGACTTTAAGCATAGCCCACTGTGAGAAACTGGTGACTTTGACATCTTGTCATAAGTGCTTTATGCTGTTTCCTGGTGGTTATACGTATTTTTTGTTCGTTTTGCGTGATTTTGTAAACTTCGTGGTCCACGAACTTATCTATAACGTTTTGTAAGGCGTTTGAACTACGTTTCGCGCTGTTTTATTGATTTGTGGCACTACCTTAATATAGGTATCATACAGCATAGTAGTCGGTTTGTATGGCTGTGAAGAAGCTCGTAGTACCTAGGGAAGGGTGTCAAGGCGTTGACGAGGAGCTATTCTCTTAGGTTTTCTGCTACCACCAACGAAAATGCACTTCTTATCGTTCTATAGTACCTAAAAATAGTAGCTGAAGTAAATAAAACCATGCATGTTACATGGGAAAATACGATCTCCTGAGGAATCACAGAAAAATTAAAAACGGAGCTGAGCTCTTCAGTCACTACTGGAAGTCTCACGTTACCAGTCTGCGAAAGAGCTCTTCCAGCTTTATTACGCCGGTTTATCGGTAACGGATAACCAATATCTGGGAAATTCAATGTAAAAAAATATATCTATGTTAAGGTTTATTTTTGATAATACACTCGTTCCGGAGAAAGGGACATTGTATCGCCTCAAATGCAGCTCTAGCAAAAATAAGTTTTTATTCTGTACATTGTGAAACTCTGCGAGTGTTCTTTTTAAAGCAATGTACTTGGAGTTCATCAGCAACCAATAACTTCAGGTTATTACAGATTTTTAAATGTTCAATTCCTGTTTTCGAGCAGATGTAAAAAAATCTAGAGTTGTAGCCTCTTCATAGGTAGGATACCTAACACATATCGTATAGCGAAACGATCTCCGTATTTGTCTACATTTGACTACTGTAAAATAATAAACGCGGTGCAAATTTCAGCATTACTTTGTTATATAGATGTCGGAAAATTTATTTTTGTGGCATGAATATGAAAAACTCAAGTTCATTATGAGATTTAATGTTTCTGTGCTGCGGCCGTTGATAAATCCAGAAGTGACATAGGCAAACCACGCCTAAGTGACATTCAGTTTTCTAGGAGTCGTCTATAAATTCATGTGATTGACTGCCTATGTTTTATCTGTACAACTGAGTAGAAGGAAAGATGAGTACTGTTAAATAACGAGAAATTAGTGAGTATTCAATATAAATTACATTAGGATTGGAAACACAGGGGCCACAAATAAATAGTTTTGGGCTAATATGAATATATAACAAGAGACCGTCTGCAGACCTATCCGGAAGGTGAATCTACCGTACGTTTATGGGGTGTGGACCAAGTGAAATTATATATTTTAACGTTCTTGGAGCCAAGTGTTGCCCGTGTTCATCATCTTCATTGTGAGTTTGCTTTGACACGTCTTCCAACACAACAGCAATGTTCACAGCCACAAGCATACGTTCCTGGATTTAGGAACACTCAGGAATTCATTGAGACGACGAATGGCACACTGAACTATCCGATTTTAATCCCATAGAAAATATCTTAGACTACTTACAAGGGAACCTCCACATCGCACCCCCCTCAGATTTAGTTATAAGTTGGCACAGTGGATAGGCCTTGAAAAACTGAACACAGATCAATCGAGAAAACAGGAAGAAGTTATATGGAACTATGAAAAAATTAAGCAGAATATACAAACTGAGTAGTCCATGAGAAGATAGGCAATATCAAGGGTGATGTGAACCCAGGAGCGCCGTGGCCCCGTGGTTAGCGTGAGCAGCTGCGGAACGAGAGGTCCTTGGTTCAAGCCTTCCGTCGAGCGAAAAGTTTTATTTTTTTATTTTCAGACAATTATTATCTGTCCGTCCGTCCGTCCGATGCGACCAATTTTTTGGGAGTGATTATCACATCGACAAGAAAACCTAAATCGGGCAAGGTAGAAGAATTTTTTACCCATTCGCCAAGTGTACAAGTTAGGTGGGTCGACAACATATTCCTGTCATGTGACGCACACGCCGTCACCAGTGTCGTATAGAATATATCAGACGTGTTTTCCTGTGGAGGAATCGGTTGACCTATGACCTTTCGATCAAATATTTTCGGTTCCCGTTGGCGAGGCACGTCCTTTCGTCTACTAATCGCACGGTTTTGCGGTGCAGTCGCAAAACACACACACTAAACTTATTACAGTGAACAGAGACGTCAGTGAACGAACGGACAGATCATAACTTTGCGAAAATAAAGAAAGTAAAATTTTCACTCGAGGGAAGAATTGAACCAAGGACCTCTCGTTCCGCAGCTGTTCACGCTAACCACGTGACCACGGCACTCCTGATCTAATATTATCGCTCTATTCGTTATGTTGCACATGGACTACTCAGTTTATATATTTTGCTTTTTTTTCATAGTTCCACACAACTTCTTCCTGTTTTCTCGATTGATCTGTGTTAAGTTTTTCAAGGCCTATCCACTGTGCCAACTTATAACTAAATCTGAGGTGGGTGCGATGGGGAGGTTCCCTTGTTAGAACAGCAGTTGGGACGTAGCGATCAACATCCTCGAAATTTGGTAGTGCTATCAGATCTTATCATTGAGTAGCTATGTCCGCCCCCGGTAACTGAGAGGTCAACGCGACAGAATGTCAATCCTAAGGGCCCGGGTTCGATTCCCGACTGGGTCGGAGATTTTCTCCGCTCAGGGACTGGGTGTTGTGTTGTCCTAATCATCATCATTTCATCACCATCGACGCGCAAGTATCCGAAGTGGCGTCAAATGGAAAGACTTACACCTGATGAATGGTCTACCCGACGGGAGGCCCTAGTCATACGACACCACCTCCTCACTGAGTAGCTTGAGCTGGATAGCTCGTATCTGAAGAAACTTGTGGACTTTCTTCCTCCTCGAATTGAGATACTAGCGAGATGTCTCCTCGTGACAACTAACTCCTGTCCGGTGTGTTTACTGTTATAGTTTAGCGCCCCAAATGTCTAGTAATTCTGAATACAGACATGGTGCTACCTTCTCAAAAGATTAGAATCACGAGCATTAGTTACGACTAAATCATTCATAGTGTAGTTGGAGGGCTCTATTACACGATAAATAGCCAATGATGGACAAACCATCCATTTTATACGATATGTGGAAACATCTAAAGACCTGATCGAGGTTACCACGATTGCAGCCTTAGATACTCAGTTATAATTTGATTGATTGTGGATACAAAGAAGAATGGCTGAGGAATTGAGGCTAAGTGAAAAACGAGACTTGTTTCTAAAAGCTTCAACCAGGTGCAAAACGGAAAAACAGACCATTTCTGATCAATGGCGAAAAAATTATACTATTCTGCTGATTCAGAAGTTGCGTAACAAGGAAGACTATTAGCTTAAAAATAGTGTACACTGGAGAAAGACTAATTCACACGCTCGAAATTTCGTTCAGTCGTTATATGTTGACCTATTTTGTCTGTATTTGTGTTCGTCCACTGGTTTTCACCAGCTGATTGAGTGCTGTTATTTTGTACGAATCATGGCAATGAGTCAATCGGCAAAGTACTCTTTGAAGAGTCCCCAGACTGAATAAGTTGTGGCCGTAGACTCCATTCGTCCCCAACAGAGTCGGCTTCTCGTGATGTTACTCACAATGTAGGATAGATTGTTTTAACAGCACGCCAACGAAGAAGCCATTAGCGACAGAGCACAAGTTCATATTGGGGAAAAAGTCAGCCGTGTGATTTCCCACCATTTGCATTTAGCAACTCAGGGAAGTCATGGAAAATCAAGGACGTGGTACCTGGACTGAGATTTGAGTCACCGTCCCCCAGAATATCAGTGTCTTAGCACTTGGCTCAATGCATCACATTGAGACGCCGAAATTGACGTGACGTGGTCTCTCTCGAGAAGATTGTGATACACCTTCCATAACATAGAGAAACTTCTACCAGTACCTGCCAGAGTTGAACAGGGGTAAGGTCGTTCACGGCCTATCGAGACGGGTTTATCGTTCTGTGGAATTGCTGCTCGCCTTGGTCAAGAGAGCGTGACTGTCACACGAATGTGGAATCGATGAATTAAGTAGGACCATACCCAGCTCCATACAAGTTCTCAAAGGTTCTACCTGACTAGTGCCCCAGAGTAAAGACACATTGTTCAATTGGTTCAAATGGTTCATATGGCTCTGAGAACTATGGGACTTACCATCTGTGGTCATCAGTCCCCTAGAACTTAGAACTACTTAAACCTAACTAACCTAAGGACATCACACACATCCATGCCCGAGGCAGGATTCGAACCTGCGACCGTAGCAGTCGCGCTGTTCAGTTGGCCGCTTAGGATCGCACAGCTATGTTACGTTCCCAGAGTCAGGAAATGGATTTGTTTTCAGGAAGAGAAGTATTCACACAGACAGTGCGACAACGTCTTAGACACCACGGACTCTCAGCACAGCGTCCATTGTTACGGTTTTTCTTCATGTGGCAGCAGACAGAGGTGCGCCGACGATGGTGCGCCAAACGGCAATAGTGGACACACAAGTGTCACTGCGTCCACTTCTTAAGATGAGTCTCGGTTCTGCGTACAGCGTCACGTTTTAGGAAACAGTATATGGAGGATCCAATGAAAATGAACATTGAAAATTTCTTACACGGAGCACTTGGCTTAATCGTACGGGATATCGTTGCCTACGCAAAACAAACACCTCTGCTTCGCCCAGCACGTACTTTGGACAGTAGGCATTATATTTCTGATGTGTTAAGGCCTATGGATGTGCCATAATTTGGATGTCTTAGAGACGTTTTGTTTCAACAAGAGAACAAAGCACGTATTGTTTGCTGTGTTCCCCGCGGCTATCTCGATACACAGTTCGTTGGATTGTTTCTCTGGCAAACATCTAACCATCAGTTGCCAAGGATCTGGACTGCCACCAATCTGCAAGCACTACAGTTCTTCAACTCTATGTTAATATCGGCATGCAACGACGTACCTGTATCTGTCATTCAAGCTCAGTTTGACTCGATGCCAGCCATTACCACTGCTAGATATGGAAGCTCAGAGCACTCATTTTTTTGTCACTGTTTACTCGAAATCCCATACAATGTGAATCGTCTGTTTTTCCTTCTGCACAGTATTGGCACAATAAATAATTTCTCATTATTTGCTACGCGTCTATTTATTACACTGAGTATCCAGCAGTGTACTACCTGTCATCCAGCAATGAAATTTGCAACGCAATTTAACAGAACACCCACATCTGATGATTTGTTCCTCACAAATTTCTGTACACAGCACTATGGCACTGTAAACTTTCAATTACACTTTGCATATTTTCCGTGTGAACAAATGTCTTTCATAACGAACAACGTAACTGAATTCTTAAAATTACTTACAAAGAGTGCGTTTTCCTTTTCGCTATTAATATATCCGCTTTCGTGTGAATACGTGGAGAAACAATAGTAAATCAGCTATTTGTCTTTCCAAAAAACTTCCCTAATGAGGAAAAAAAGAATTCTTTTACAGTACAGCACAGAAAGCGTTTACTTTGTGAAGTCGTAACTAAATGTGTAGCCTCTTCAGTTATCCATTAGGAACAATATACTCCGATCTCATATTTTGGAAGCAGTAATTACTGTTTCATTATGCACATTAACCAGGAATGAAACCAAATCATTACCACGATACATTAAATTCGTCATCGATATTACACGTTTATTTCTTCCACATGAGTAAACTCTTTCTGCGAGAGCATATCTCAATTATTTGACATAAGCCTCTTTGAAACATTGAGAAAGTAGAATAACAAAGGCAATATTCTTCAAAAAACTAATAAGGAAACAGAATGGGCCTGTGGCCATCAGACGACAGGCGTGCGTCATGCCGCATTAAACTGGCTATATTCACGAAGGCAAGTTCAGAAGATTTTAAAAATCTCTATCCTTCTCTTGTCCACTTTCTTTCCTTACATGAAAAAAATATTTCTGTTGTTACCGTGTACTTCAACATTCTCAAAGCGCATTTGTTGTTACTGTTGTTGTCTTCAGTCCAAAGACCAGATTAATGAAGCTCTCCATGCTGTTCTATCCTGTCCAAGCCGCCTCATCTTCGGATAACTCCTGCAACCTACACCGTTTTTAACGTGATTACTGCGTTTATTTCTTGCCCCCTCCCCCACCTTCAATATTCACCCCCGGACTCGTACCTCAAACACTAAATTCGTGTTCCCATGATTTCTTAGAACGCCTCCTATCAACCGATCCCTTCTTTTCGTCAAATTGTGCGACCAGTTTTCTTTTTCCCCCAATTCTAATCAGCACCTTGTCACCAGTCACATGATCTAACCATCTAATCTTCAGTATTCTTCTGTACCACTACATTTAAAAAGCTTCTTATGCTTTTACTCTCTCAGCTGCTTACTGTCCATGTTTCACTTCGGTGCCGGGCTAACCTGCAGACAAATATTGTCAGAAAAGAATTCCTGACACATTCAGTGCTAAGAAACTTTTCTTCAGAAATACTTTTCTTTCCATTGCTGGTGTGCGTTTTATATCCTCTCTACTTCGGTGTTTTCGGTGACTTCCTAAATCACTTCAAGCAAATGCTAGGATGGTTCCTTTGAAAGGGCAAGGCCCGTTTCCATTCCCTTCCCATCCTTTCCTAACCCGATTGGACCGATGACCTCGCAGTTTGGTCCCCTCCCCCGAACAAACCAACCAACGAATCTACTTGGGCCATCATCAGGTATTTTACTGCCAAAAAAAGTAATACTCATCAACTACTTCTAGTGTCTCGTTTCCTAATCTAATTTCCACAGCATCACCTGATATAATTCGTCTACGTTTCATTTCCCTTACTTTGGGGCTCTCCAAAGTCCTTTGCTGCCTCTGGCAGACTAACGGTGTAATCAGAAAATCTCAAAGTTTTCATTGCTTCATCCTGCAGTTTTGTTCCTTCTCCCAATTTTTCTTTGGTTTTCTTCACTGCTTGCTGAATGTAAAGATTGAGTAACATCGGAGACAGGTTACAACACTGTCAATGATAGGTTCCCTTCCACGCTGTTGGACTCTTATACCTGCCGCTTGGTTTCTGTACAAATTGTAAATAAACTTTCGCGTTCTCTGCGTCTAAGACTTAGACGGAGGCCAAATGCAACAACGAACAGGTGCTTCGTCTGTAAAGGATAATCTAGACAGTAACACTACGCCAGAGACGTCTTAGACCCCCAGATATTATCTTCCTTTTGCGCTACCCCACGCGCAGTGTTCCACAGGAATAGTGCCTAGCCACATGTAATATGCACATCTCTTCTGAGGAACGACGGGTGTCACTGTATCTCAGGCCTCTGCGTTTAACTGACATATCGCCCATCGAACAGGTCTGCAGTACTTTTGTTTCGCCTTGAAGCAAAGTACCTTGTCAAATAGTATACGCGGGACATCTAGGGATAAACCTTCTATGCCCATTTTCGATTGCACAGTACCACGTATAGATTGCTGCACAAGGTGGTTCACAGTATACTGAATACACAGAGTCAGATGCTGTGTAGTTCTACAATCTTATTCGTTAGATTATTATTACGTAAGCGGATATGTTGGTAACTACGTTTCACCAGGTGTCCCAAATAGTAAGACGTTTCCTATGGGATTAAGGTAGCTATTTAGCTGCCCAAATAAGGTGCGATAGCGTGTTTGAATGTTCATCAAATCAGGAATGGATGCGTATTAACGGCTGCTATGATCTTACAAAACGGTGGTGTCCATAGCGTATTCACCATGAAAGTACAGTAAAAAGAGCAGCACTTGGTCATAGAAAATGTTCGAATGAATATCTTGATTCAGTCATGGTAACATGAATCAGTAGACCCAAATAATGGTACGACAAACAGTCTCAAAACTTCAAAGAACCTCCTCCGGCCCGAACTACACCATCCACACACGGCAGGTTAAACGCCTTATGAAACATTATGTACACACGATGTCTTACATCATTTTAAAACAGACAAAACGTCGACTCTTCGGACTAAACTACATGCTTGTGGTCACCCGTTGTCGAATTATTGTATTATCTGGCCCACTGAAGCTATGCAACTTTGTCCCATAGTGAGATATGGTCTTTTTAGAGATATCGGTACCTAACTCCGTACGCTCATTACATGAAGTTTTCTTCGGAATGATGGCTGCAATTTGTGTCGTGTCTAAAACCAATTGTCGTTGACAAGGTGTCACACGAGTCTCCGGTCCCTCTCGGCTAGCATATTTTTACGAGCACTGTTCTTACGCTTAACTGCTATGACTTAAATCAATGCTGAAGGGTAACATGACTGTCTGGTACCAGTTGTACAACATAAACAGGGCTCCACAGCTAACTTTTATGGGGTTGACAAATGAATTGTGCGGTGAGTTTATCTTATCTGTGCTGTAAGCGTCTGTATAAATGCACGAACAATGAGGTGACAAAAGTAATGGGATAGTGATACGTACATACTCTATACAGGTGGCTGTAGTATCGCGTGCAGCGTATTGGCGGAGCTATCTTTTGTACTCAGGTAATTCATTTGGAAAGGTTTCCGCCGTGATTATGGCTGCACACCGGAAATTGACAGACTGTGAAGGCGGAATGGTAGTTGATGCTAGACGCATTCGACATCCCACTTCGGAAATCGTTAGAGAATTCAATATTCCGTGATCCATAGTCTCAGGAGTGTGCCGAGAACACCAAATTTCAGGCATTATCTCTCACCACGGGCATTGCAGTGACCGACGGCCTTCACTTAACGACCAAGATCAGCGGCGTTTTCGTAGAGTTATCAGTGTTAACAGACGAGAAACTCTACGTGAACTTACCGTAGCAGTCAATGTGAGACAAACGACGAACTTATCCGTTATGGCAGTGCGACGATATTTGGCGTTAACGGGTTATGGCAGCAGACGATCGATGCGAGTGCTTCTGCTAACAACACGACATCGCCTGCAGCGCCTCACTTGGCTTGTGAACGTATCAGTTAGACCTTAACCGACTGGAAAACCGTGGACTCATCAGGTGAGTCCCAGTTTTAGTTGGTAGGCGCTGATGGTATGGTTCGAGTATGACGCAGACCACGAAGCCATGGACCCCAGTTCCCAACAAGACGCTAGGCAAGCTGGTGGCTTCACAGTTGTGTGGGCTATGTTTATATGGAATGGACCCGGTCCTCTGATCCAACTGAACCGATCATTGGCTGGAAATGGTTATTTTCGGATACTTGGAGACCATCTGTAGGCATTCATCGACTTGATGTCCCTAAACAGAGACGGAATTTTTATGCGTGACAATACGTGATGTCACCGGGCCCCAATTGCTCGCGATTGGCTTGAAGAACATCATGGACAATTAGAGCGAATGATTTTGCCATCGCCGCGCGGGATTAGCCGAGCGGTCTAAGGCGCTGCTGTTATGGACTGTGCGGCTGGTCCCGGCGGAGGTTCGAGTCCTCCCTCGGGCATGGGTGTGTGTGTTTGACCTTAGGACAATTTAGGTTAAGTAGTGTGTAAGCTTAGGGACTGATGACCTTAGCAGTTAACTCCCCTAAGATTTCACACACATTTGAAGTTTTTTATTTTATTTATTTATTTATTTTATTTATTTTGCCATCTATACCGCCCGACGTGAATCCCATCGAACATTTACCCCATGTAATGGAGAGGACAGTTCGGGCACAAACTCCTGCACCGACAACACTTTCGCAGTTATGGACGGCTGTAGAGGCAGCATAGCGCGATAGTTTTGGAAGGAATTTCCAGTGACGTGTTGATTCCTTGCCACCTCGAACTGCTGGACTACAGCGGACATAAGAAGGTTCGACACGATATTAGGAGGTATACTATGATTTGTCACCTCATTGTACTCTTATTGAATGTCTATCAGAACGTACTGTGTTGTTCCCGGAAGAAACTACTTTCGTCCGGCCATGGCTGTTGGTTCGTTGTTTGCTCTGGGAGGAGACTCTTCAAATTAGAACACAAATATTAGTCTAATTTATTATATAAATAAATCACAGATTTAGTTGACTTCGACAAAATTCTTTACAAGAGGGTTGTTTGGCAACTTACAAATGTCATTCACAATGAAAGCATCAATTAATGCGCAAGTTAACAAACTGTTCTCTTGCCTTACGAAATACAACATTTACGGAAGTAAGTTTCATCAGAAACTGTCACTGTCCTATATGATGACGCTGACTGCTGTAGCTGACTTCTCGAACAAGGGAACTAGGGGAGAGAACTTGCATGCCCAACACTATATTGACCTCAGTATGAGGGCGCTGCTATACTAAGGGGAGGGCTTGTCTTCTGGAGTGTCTCCCATTGATTGTCGCGGATTTCAGCGAGCCCGAGTTAACGTCTCTGGTAGTGTCATGTGTTGGTGTGGCAACGTGATCTCTGGACAATACCATAGATTGTATCATACTTTTTTATCACTTTTGTATTATAGACCTATACTCAGACACATGTGTGGTGCAGTATTTAAGACAAAATACGAATTTGTGTGATCAAGATTGTGTGTAGATTCTCCATCTCCTTTTTTTTTTAAAATTGAAGTAATTAAAAATTCACCAGCTCAGTGTTCGATATTTAGGTCATAGGCTTTGAATCTCCAGGCTTTATTAGGTCTCACATACACCTTGATCATTTTTCTATGGAAATAGGCCAACTTTGCTGGAACTATGAAGAACTTTACCTGAAGACATTTCATACATTTCATGATTCTTACATATTCTCAAAGAATTTTAGCTCTCAAACTGTTCTGTAGTTAATACAGAACTCATCCGAAGCTCGTACCTGATCCTTGGACTATCCTCGAGTTAAGCTTATTAATTTTCATAGATAACAGGAACTCGTCAGATGAAAGGCACTACAAGTGACGGTAATAGATCTCTCTAAATTTAAATTTTTCTAAATATCGTTTAAAAAATATTCCTAACATAGACATTCTGAAGTGGGAAAATGTGATGTAGAAGTTAATTGTTTCAAGTTTGCGGCGGCCAAAATATCTAAACACTGGTGTTATTGCAGTTTCCTTAAGATCTTTGCTGCTGTAGAAATACTGTCTGTTCGACTTATTTCTGAAACTTTGACCCTAATTATACAGATAACTGATGTACAGTCGCAAGAAGTGCAACGTATCATATGAGTTCCAAAGATTTCCGTTGTGAACTGGTACTTTCGGTATACACAAGAAAACTCCATTTGCCAAAATCGGACTCAGAACTGGTAACGGTAATAATTCACTGTAATGGTTTTTGCTGCTTAGCATATGTATTCTGATGAAACTGAATTAAATGACTTGACTCTGTGCTGCAGTATAATCTATAACACTATTGTCATTGAGTTTTAACGTCACTGAACGTCAGTTTGGATAATACAACCACTTCACAAATGTTAGTTATAAATTAGCAGCTGAATAGTTTCCGTGAATCCTGGAACAAGGCACAGATATGAAGGAAAAAAATGGTTCAAATGGGACTTAACTTCTAAGGTCATCAGTCCCCTAGAACTTAGAACTACTTAAACCTAACTAACCTAAGGACATCTTACACATCCATGCCCGAGGCAGGATTCGAACCTGCGACGGTAGCGGTCACGCGGTTCGAGACTGTAGCGCCTAGAACCGCACGGCCACCCCGGCCGGCAGATTTCCTATTCTTGATTGAGGACTGGTAAATCTAAGGCCGGAAGTTACCGTTTGCGGCCGGGTTTTGTGGCGCTCCAGTCCGGAACCGCGCTGCTGCTACGGTCGCAGGTTCGAGTCCCGCTTCGTGCATGGCTGTGTGTGATGTACTTAGGTTAATTAGGTTTTAGTAGTTCTAAGTCTAGGGGACTGCTGACCTCAGATGTTAAGTCCCATAGTGCTTAGAATCGACTGAACCATTAACGTTTGCGCGCTGTTACGAAACAGTACATTCCACAGGAAAAGTTTCAACAAATATGTTGTACAGAAGCGTCATACGATGTGTCTCTCCATTTGATCCTATGTGTCATGGAGGTGCTGTTTGCTTTCACGCTTTAGTAGACATACTGTGCTGAAAACTTCGGCAGATCTGAAGTTTCCGGAGTTGCGGAGGCCACTCGTGCACCTGCCCATCCACACACCCAAACAATCAGTTTGAAATGACACATGAAGACTTCACACTCTTTTATATCAAATTTTTTATGCTTTTAGGCTATATTAAAGATATATTTACATAAATATTCGTCAAAAAATTTCAAGATGGTAAAAGAGATTATAGTTCATAAAAAATACCCGTTTAAACTTCTTCTAGTCTTTAGTGACAATGTCCTCTCTTCCTTCCTCTAACATGTACATTGAATTCCTAGTGTATATATCAGTATGAAATTTCACTTTAGCGATGGAAAATCTGGGCCTGTCACATTACTTGAATGACAACTGACTTTGTACTTGTCACCGGCGGGACAGCCGAACGCTGAATGCATAATATCTCCGCAGTAGGATAGGAGCGGACATTATAGTTTAAACGTCCTGACGACGACAATATGATTAGAGACCGAGCACAAGCTAAGATAGGAGACACATACGTAAGGAAATCGTTCGTGTCATTTTTAGACAAACCCTGCCGAAATTTGACGTAATCCGTTCAGGGATGCTACGGAAACGTAAAGTGGATGGCCGGATCGATACTGAAACCGTCTTCCTCCTGGATGCGAACCCACCACTTACCCATTAGCCCAATACACACGGTATAATCTGCTATGTCATGCATGCACCCGATTACCAAAGGTATAAGTATTTCGATTTTTGTGAACATTGCGGAGTATGTACGTGGATGCTGATGTAGAGAGCAATCCACTACTTGCCAGTTCAACTACCGCAGAAGAACTGCACCTCTAAAATTATACCTCTGTTCTAAGGCTGTTCCATATAGTATGTATTCTTCACTGAGTGCCGGCTATTCCTTGACACCTGAAGTACCTGTACGAGCTTCGTGCCTGACTAGGGAAGAGTCGGTAGTTTCCGTGTTGTTCTAATTCGTTACACCAGCCGTCTCGGAATAATAGAAAGGTTTCGTTACTCACTTTTCCTCTTGCCCGAACGTTCGTGCCGACTCAGCAGTTTCTGTATTCCCCTAATTCTTTATTCTGAGCGTAGCAAGACGTTAGTGACACAGAGTACCGAATACATTTTGTGAGTGTCCTTGTTTTCTTTTCCGCATGCAATTCGTGGCCGACCCGTCCTTATCTTCACACGCTACGGTTTCCGCAGTACGGCAAATCGCCGGCTTTTCGATAGCCCACAGCGTTAAGTGGGGTGTTTCGCACGCTACGCCAAGTGGCCGGAACACGGGAACTGCCGTCCTGCGATATTACGGTTATGTAGCCGCACCTCCCCACTGCAGAAGCTGGCCGTCGTACGACAGAAGTACCGAGTCTCCCTGCACTGTAGTACTCCTAAGTGGCGCAGTGGACGACTCATCACTTCAGAATCAAAATGAAAACCAGGTGGCGAGCAGTTACCGAGTAACAAACTGCACTATTGTTGTTCTTTATTGCGTGTGTGGTGCATACGTAGGCAAATAGACGTAGGAATCAACAGAGGAATTAACTACTTTGTAGTCTTTTTACACAGTACAGGCATTTCTTGTGTCAAATATAGCACACCAAGAACGACTGCCTAAAGAGAACTCTGTAATCCTGTTATCGAATAATTTGAGTCGCTACACAAAGAGATAAAAACAGTTATATATTTATTTATATAGATCACTTACTGGCTTCAGTGTACCGCATAATACTGTCGTATTTGCTTCGTTGGGATTCAATATACGTTTTTTGGAAAGTTAATATTCTTCTTATCGTCAAGTTGTAGTTCATATTGCTTTTCATCATGAAGTTAGTAAACGTGTCTCCAACACGCAATGCAGCTAGCTGAAATTTGTAACAAACATGCAAAAGAAATTTTTAAGACAAATTGTTTTTGTTGCTCCTTAGTTCTGCGAACTGTGGCTGAAAAGTATCTAGTGATTCTGTTTCTTGATGAATCGAATGAGCCCAGTGGATTCCCTTAAGCTCTTCTTGTCGATATCGTAGGTAAGGAATGCACAGAGCAAGTAAACACTAGCGACCCATCTTCGTTAAACGCTGTCGAAACATCCAAATGGCTGTGGAGAGCTGAAGTCAACAGCAGCTCTGTTCGCCACCAGGTTACAACGGCGCTTGATTCCAGAGCTTTTACATGAGTTTCCTTACTCTTGAACCGAGATGCATATCGGTATTATTTTCGAAGATTAAAAACTATGTCGACCCTTCAGGTATGTTACGTATGTTGTAATCTATAGTCTAAGATGTAGTGAAAAGTATGTTACACGAAATCACTTTTTACAATACAAAATTAATGAATAAAATGGCGGTGCGTGACTATTGCTGAGATTCTACTTACTTCCCACGTCTGGGAGAAAGACTTCCCTTAGCCTCTCCCGACTTCTACAGCCGTTGTCCTCTTTGTGGCGTCATTTAAAACATCTTGAGTATGGGATTCGTCCACATTTTAGCATATGAGTAAGTGATTAGGTGTCTGGACTGCTCCGCAGCTGCACGTAACGTCCTCTTCGTACCCCCATAAGAGCACATTTATTCTACGCCTTGAGACTCCTGTTCTCAATCTATTAAGGTTTCTCAAAGTAGTGTAGCGTAGGTGGTAATGGTAGATAATTTATTTGATTGAAGTGAAACCCTCTTGCTTAGTAACACGTCTAACATCGGGCTTCACCTCTAGCTGCAAAAGTTTCTCCTGGACTTGAGGCAGCGTATCGAAAGTCTATAATTGTACTTGAAGTGTCTCGCGTTTACAATTTCGTTGCTCCGTTCTGTTTCTCCTGCCACTCTACGTCTTATGGAAGGGGGTGCAATGGCATCTAAGGGGAAGAGCTTTAGGACTGGGGTTCGTATTGACGAATACCGTACCTAAGCGGACGGACTCCTTCAAGGCCATGTCCTCATGCCTATTTTGGTATAACGCTCCCCAACCTGGTGCCCCACATTTTCCCACATAAACACTTGAGTTGGGAGAGGTCAAGGCAGTAGACCAGAGAAGCTGAAGATGTGCTCCCACCGTAGAACTCGTCAGCAATCTCATGATGAAGTATTTGCTGCGTGTTTATACTTTCAAACCCATACAATCTATTCTAAAACGTAGGTTGCGATCCACAGTAATTAAAGGGGGTTCTGCGATGTTACCGTGCTGAATTTCCGATTTTTCCAACTTAATCTTGTTTGCTTTTAGCATCTGTTTCTTAAGAAGAAATACTTACTTGCGTCTTTCCTGGATTGGGGTTGACATGGTTCAGGTCGTAAGAGCACTATATATAGTTTGACTTCAACTACCTCAAAGGTCATCATTTGGGTCATCACAGCTCTGTCATACGCATACATAAATCACCTTGCAACTGGAAAATCTGGTTGATTATTCGTATAGGTGCTGAAGAGAATCGCTGAGAACATACTCCCTTGAGATAATCTTTCCTTCTGGCTTTTCCAGCGGCTCATCTTACCTATAAGCTTTACACAGAATCTTCGACTTTGGAACATACCTCTGTTATCACTGTCAGCTTCAAATCTCTTTTTGTTATCTCTTATAGCTTTTGAATAAGTCTTTTGTGATTCAGTGTCCTATGTAGCAATGAGGTCTATAAAAGTTTCGCGAGTGACTAGTTTGTTTCCCACGCTCATCTTCGATGTGTTGGGTAACGTTAAGGATCTGTCTACATCTACGTCTACATGAATACTAAGCAAGTCACACTTAAGTGCTTGACAGAGGAGTCATGAAACCACCTTGACAATAATTATCCACTCTTTCACTCTCGAACAGCGCGCGACGAAAACGGACACCCTCATCGTTCCGTGCGCGCTCTCATTTCCCTTATTTTATAATGATGATCGTCCCTCCCTACGTCGGTCGGCGACAACAAAGTATTTTCACATTCGGAGGAGAAAGTTGGTGATCGAAATTTCGTGAGGAAATACTGCCGCAACGAGAAACGCCTTTGTTTTAATGGTGTCAAATCCAAATCCTGTATAATGTCCGTGACACTATCGCCCCTATTTCTCAGTAATATAAAACGTTATGCTCTTCTTTGAACTTTCTCGATGGTACTCCGTTAGTCCTGTCTGGCGAGGATCCCACACAGCGTAGTAGTACTCCAGAAGAGGATGGACAAGCGTAGTGTAGGCACTCTCTTCAGTAGATCTCTTGCACCATCTAAGTGTTCTGCCAGTAAATCGCAGATTTCGTTCACCTTTCCCACAATGTTTTTTGTGTGTTAATTCCAATTTAAGTTCTTCGTATGTGTAGTTCCCAGGTATTTAGTTGAATTTCTGCCTTCAAATTTGATTGATTTATCGTGTGGACGAAGTTTAATGGATTCCTTTCAACATTCATGTGGATGACCCCACGCTTTTCATTATTTAGAGTTAACTGTTAGAGAATGACTTCCCTAGTATAAATCCAGATTGCTCTGAAACGATTTTTTAATTTGTACTTGATGAAATTCTAGTCCGTACAATTCTCTCAAACACTATATACAACTGACACAAAAACGAGATAGAGTGAAAATTCTTGGGATCTGTAGGTTTTTTTCGCTGCTTGTATCATTACTAAATGCGCTATTCTTCGCCAACTTAGGTATATAGACAGATTTAACACATTCATTCATTCAAGCGTCCACTTTAGTTACTGCTATTAAATTCTTTTGCTACTATGTTCTTATGTCTTGGTCTGCAGCTTCGTTTCTTTTCATTTGCTTTAAGGCACGTACGAACTCGGTCCCTATAAAAGGTAAAGTCAGAAAGTTGTTTTCCTCGTTGTATCGTCACAATTTTTTAGTTCGTGACTCCTTCCCTACTTTACAGTTCTTAAGTAGTTCTTTATTTCATTTGGCGTTACTAAGGTGAATTACCCTGATAGTTTTTTAGGGTAATTGATGAGAATTTTAATTAGTTTTCATGCCTTTCTACTGTTTTGAGCCATATCTAAATGAGCTGTAAGATTTGACAAATTTTCCTATATACCTTCTGCGATGCGTATCATCAGCTCTTTATCTGCTTGAATGACATCGTCAACTAGTTAGTCTCTTTTGTGTTTATCTTGATTATGCCAAGTGAGTCCTGGTTAAAAACGGATATGTATTGTGTTCTGCTCTAACGAAGTACGTTCTTCTGGGAGATCTTCTTTACTATGGCTACGAAATACTCGTAAGATTTTGAAGTCGTTTTAAGTTTTGTAACATCACTGTGCAGTTGCTTTGAGAAACTTTACCTTGGCGCCTTTTTAAAGTTTGGTTGTCATTTAAAGGCACTTCTCCTGGGGTGATAATTCCGACTACTACACACGTTATGAAATTATGCTGGGATTTTTGTATCGGTTCATCGACTGTTTTTACCACACGTTGAGCTGCTTGCTGACTGGTGAAAACATTGTCCGAATTATGTCTCGTACACTATCTTCCACTTTGAAAACATGGTTTCGCCCTACCATCAAGTATGAGTTTCAGCCCTTCCCTTCTCATCCAGCTATCCAGCTCATCTCTTTTCTTGCCTGTAGTTTTCATAGCCCCCGCTTGTGTTTCTGCAATAGGAATGTGCCAATATAAACTTCACACTCTCAGAGTTGAAATTCCTGGACTTATTGATACTGAAGTCGGCACTAGGATAATTTGTAGACTGATGTTATTGTGCGGATCTGTAGTTCTGCTGTTGTTAATACTATGTTGCTCGTGCTTGTCACACCTATGGACTTAATATTTATCCCTTGTCTTACCAACACACCACTTCTATTTAGTTCTACGACCAGTGTCATTCCAACCATTTTTGGTGTGTTGTTTTTAGTTCAATGATGATGCGTTACTTGCACAGTAAGTACGTCAACTTCAAGTTGTTTACACACGTCCGCTAGTAAAATTTTTTACTGGATAATTCTTCAGTATTAATTGAAGTTTTCGCTAAACTTGAGGAAGGCAAGTATCCCGCTGGTTAAAAGAATTGGCTTCGTCCTGATGTTAGAGTTTCCCAGGGTACACCCGATAGCTGATATATTTAAAAGCAGTCTTTTGGGAGACTCCTTCAGTGTACCCCATGGTGATCACGGCGACCAATGATAAGGTAAAATGTCCTTTAAGAAAATAACATTTTAACACCTCGCCTGTAGTAAATACTTTTTCAAAATCTGATGAGAAATGTTTTGACGTGAAAAATTACATCAAATAAAATATATAAATATTTTTCTGTCTTGGTGAAAGTATTTTCTTAAGAAGTGGGCACCAGAAACGGTTGGCTTACTCTCATTTACATAAAATGTTGTTTTACATAAATGAAACCGGAAAATCCAATATGTTGCTACTGGAAACGGGATATAGCCGGAATCTGTGAATCTTCAACAATTGCCACGTAACAGAAAATCCCCCCGTATGGAGGAAATCGTAGCTAGTGAAATAGGCTTTTCCTGCATTTTGTGAGTACTGTGAAGATGAAGGGTGACATGACCATTATTAAGAATAAAGCGATCAAATGTTTACGAACTTGTTGAATCTAAAACAGCCTTTGATAGAAAATTTGACCCTTACTTAATTTTTGGTCATTGACTGTTTAGTAGGACTCCACAATTCAACAAGTTCTTAGTCTTATTAATTCAAACACCCTCCGCGTGCAGTAGATAGCGTTAGCGCCTTGCGCTGGCACTATATATCTGTAAGATCAGTTGTTTAGATCTTACATAGGTTCCTTACGAAGTGGTAAATTCGATTATAAAACTAAATTGTGCTTTGAGGAGACTGGAGTGATTATTTCTGTTAGAACGTTTTCTGATTGTGTCGTGCCATCAAGTAGCGGAGAAAAATCAAATTGTGGAGTTCTTTGAGGAAATATCGAGAGAAAAAACCGTCTCTAATGACTTCGGTGAGGACGTTACGTTAAACTCTAATCGTCTTTTACAAAACGAAGCTTCATGTGATTGAAGTCGAACGTCTTATTCGGTAAGAGAGTGTCCACAACCAATATTAGAAAATATATAAATGGTGTGTCTCCTGAGAGTCGTCAGGTGCATTTTCTCTGGTGTTTGAGCAGATATTTGCAATTAAGTTTTTACATACATTAGCTGCAGTCATCCTGGACAAGTACTGCTCGTCATGTCCTTTATGTGACGCCTAGTTTCGACGAAAAGCGTCGGTTTGTTTCCCGTTACAATTATTTTGAAATCAAAAATCAACTTGTACATTCAATAGAGAGATCCCAGATTGATACAGCCCGATATCCGTTTGATCGTTATGTACTAACGGGGCAGTGAAACACGTAGAATAACCAGACGGTAACAGCGACAACTCTGCCCTGGCCCGCGCTGACTGCTACCACCAAGCATCCAGCGGTACAGGCACTGCTCGGCTGCTGTTTATTCTTGGTGTTTTACTGCTCTGTTAATACACATCGAACTAGCGTAATTTGGGAGCGCTCTGTAAAATCGGCACGTAAAATTCCGATTTCATTTTCTTAACTCTTTTTTAATGGGAAACAAACCTACGCTTTCTGTTGTTACTCGGCGGCGCACAAAAGACGTGACCCACGGTGTAGGGAAGCAGCCTACTCACGCCATAGTAAATTCACATCAGTCTTTCCATTGTGTGCCAGCCAGTCCGCTGTAACTAGCTCTGACGTCATAAATGTTGCGCAATACTTTAAAAATCAAATAAATAACCTGAAATGTTTCTAGCATGTCAAGAGTAATACTAAATTAATATGTGTTGAATATCAGTTCGATAACTTTAGCCATTTTCGAAATTTGGACGTTTTTCTGTCAAAATCATTGGCGCAACAGAAAAGAGCTAGAGAAGTAAAAATTCATATTTAGATTCCTCTTTCATAATAATTTAATAAAAACAGTACTTTGGATTTCACAAATTAAAATTTTAGTGGAAATTCATGATTTTCTGGTTTTCATCTCAAAACTTAAGGAAGCAAGATAGATTAAGTAGGCTAATAAATAAGGCTAGGATGTTTATATTTAAGTATGTTGGAGATCCGCTATAACTATGAAGATGTGAAAAGTTTCATTTGAATACCTATAAAACTATAGCGATAGCGTATCTCCAAAGGGCCAGTTCCGAGGTCGTCTACTGCGTGCAGTGTAATTAAATTAATTCTCTCACCCAAAATATTTAACTTAGCCTCGTCAAAATTTTATTATCAATACTTACCTGTGTGTTGAATGCACATTTAAATTGAGAGCTTCATCGGCCATCAGCAAGAGAAGCTATGATTTATTAGGTAACTTAAAGTGGTGCATTACTAGCCCAGCGGCTAGTCGGGAGAGCCGATTTGATCAGGCGTTCCCTTAGCCGTGCGCACCGCGGCTTTATATATAAGAACGCTGCGCGAGGAAGCAAGGCCCCAGTTCTCTCCAGACGCTGAATAACACGCCATCTGTGTCGGGAGTCGCGTCGCGGCGGTATCATTGCTACAAACAGCCTCGGATGCCGTATTACGTTACTCGAGATACGCGTAACCATGAAATCATTTTCGAGTGAAGTGTTAATTCTGGGATGACTTTAATTATCGATCTTCAGTTTGCGTATTGTCGTATTTTCACGTGCCGCCGCGGGACAGACATTCTACCAATTATTTAGCGTGGCGTTTGATGAAACATTATCATCAAATTATGGCGAGCATTCATTTAAATATTTAATTTGGACAGTTATAGTTGCATCAGCGCATTAGACTCTGAACTGCTCTGTTAGTTAGATTGTGTGGATTCTTTTGTTTTCATCTGTGACTTTCAGAATACAGAAAGTTTTTTTTCACGACCGTTTTTTATTATAAATCCCGGACAATCTCCTAATTCCTCAGAGCTATAAGCTGTAACTATAAGTGTATTATCAGATGAAGTGGGCACTAGGAATTCTAATTACAGGCTTCACGTTTTGCTAATCACTTTCTGGTTGCCAATATTGTAGTTAGAGAGCCAGTGTTGAGAACGGCAAACAACAGCATAAGTAATAGAAACATTAATATAACAATAATTTCTGCACCAGCCGCCCCACATATGATTAATCGGCCGGGAAATACAGTGTTTCTCCATTCAAACAAATTCTACATTCAAACATATTTATATATAACAAAATAAATTCCACTGCCGCCCCACATATGGTGCATCGGCCGGGAAATGAAGTGTTTCTACATTCTACAGAATTTTTATATACCAACATTTAAAATTCCACCCGCCGTCCCACAACGGTATTTACTTGGGCTGACGAAATAGCAAATATCTGCCGAAACACAAGATAAAATGCGCCTAACGACTCTTAGGAAAGACATGTGGCATATTCAGGAACGAAACATAAGTTTCTTTCCATCAGTGCTGCGACCTCTTTCATAGGTTTCTGCGCTGTCACTTTACTCGTGTTTGTCGACAGTGTAAAATTTATAAGAAGGGTGATACCAACAAGTGTGTTGTGAAACGTGAAAACCCTTATGCATAAACATTAAGGCAGTCAGGCGTCGGAAAAAACTGAAGAGTATTAATATGGTTCGAGAAAAGTGAATCAGACTTAAAACTATCAAATATTTACAGCCTTTCTTTTTATCGTATTAAATTCATGTTTTATTGAACTACATCACTTCAAACCTAGTCAGCCAAGCTCTTCGCTGTGTTTTCTGACTGCTGGTTCACGTGGTGCTCAGTTTGTGGACCAAGGAAAAGATACAAAAAATTGAAATCTGTTTCTCACATATCACTGCGGCATGTGTATGGTCTTTTTGTGCTACAGAATCTCTTACCTAGTACCACAGCACACTATATTACAAGACGTCTAGGAATTACGTTAAGCGTTTCTATGTTATTTGTAATGTAATTGAATACCTGAAACAAGAAATACTGATACTCAGCGTGAAACGAGAGATAACTGAAAAAAATTGAAAATTTCATTTTATGGCAGATAGTGCAGATAATAAGAAAACAACAGTGTGTTTAAAGATTGGGAAGATATTACCTGTGTTAAACACCTTAAATTTCGTAGCCCGTTGTGTGCTTGAAATGATGAAGGACCAATGAAAAAGGTCTAAAGTGTCATGGAACATTTTTAAGGCGCGTCCTAGCCAAACCAAAGCTTACAAAACGTGAGAAACAGTGGAAGTCATGCAGATTTTTGAAACTACATTTATCTAGGCGCGCAGTCCGGAACCGTGCGACTGCTACGGTCGCAGGTTCGAATCCTGCCTCGGGCATGGATGTTTGTGATGTCCTTAGGTTAGTTAGGTTTAAGTAGTTCTAAGTTCTAGGGGGCTAATGACCACAGCAGTTGAGTCCCATAGTGCTCAGAGCCATTTGAACCATCTGAAACTACATTTAAATGTTGTAACTTTTTGGGAGACTACAACGCAAATAGTCTAAAAGTTAACTCTTCTTTCAAACCTTTAGAAACCGTCCTTGATTTGTTTCAAAATACTGTGACAAGTTTGTAATAAGAGTAACTGGAGCTTCTAACAGAAATATTCTACTAGAAACAATCAGTGTTTGGAACTATTTGACGAAATGAGAGCAGCACAATCCTCTCATAGTCAAGTGACTGTCTCGAAAGTGTACAATGATTGCTAACAAGTGTACATAGCTTATTGGGCAACGATTTGATGAAAATCTCATAAATTAATCACCGAATTCAATCAGAGTTTCACATTAAATCGTGACATCTGTCAAACGCAACTCTTTTGCCCGAGATTCAAAAGACAGGCATTTTTTATTATTCATTTTGTTAATGCGCGGAAATGTTTTTAACAAGCGAATTACGGCTAACACCAGCGGAATGCATGCCTAAACGTCATACAGAGGAAAGAAGTATCCCAGAACTTGACAAATATTAAATTTAGAATCATTTTGCTATGACTAAGAGTTCAAATCTTGGAACATCAAGTGTTTCTACTAATGCCAGCACAACCATTGCGACTGTTCAACAGTATATAGCAGAGAAAAATCTCTGCCGAAAAGCACAACGACTCATATGGTGGCATGCACGAGTACGGTTATATACACAAATTTCTAGATTAGAAATAATTCATTTCCGTGTAATGGCTCCATAATTGACATTCACTACGGAGAATAACGAATTATGAACTGTAACGAGCGTTTGTCTCGACAGTATCACATATTCATCGTACAAAATGTAATCATTACTTGTACAGCCCTACTCTGTTTACTGTATCTTAAGTGGCACAGATTGTAGCAGTTCTACAGTAACAGTACTACTGAAATTTGGAAGCACTGAACAATGTTTCCCGGTATGGAGAGTGAGGCGTACTGTAGTAAACGCCTGTGCATGGTAGAAAGTTAAGAGTAAATCAGAGACAGAGTCGGATTTGTATTCCACTTACCAACGCAGGCCGTTCAGGCACCTAAGAGTATTCTGACGTGGGAAATGTTTACATGAGATGAACACAGTGAGGGAACGCAGTGACTACCACATTAGACTCGATACTGGAACAAAAGTGCAGGAATCCCCTTGTTGTCTCCTGGCTTAGGGTTTTCCTAATTTCCCTAGAGATTACCTTGGATTTATTTCTGGTTCAAATGGCTCTGAGCACTATGGGACTCAACTGCTGAGGTCATTAGTCCCCTAGAACTTAGAACTAGTTAAACCTAACTAACCCAAGGACATCACAAACATCCATGCCCGAGGCAGGATTCGAACCTGCGACCGTAGCGGTCTTGCGGTTCCAGACTGCAGCGCCTTTAACCGCACGGCTACTTCGGCCGGCGATTTATTTCTGTTCCATATATCCATAGTAAGGGATCTTCAGCGATGTAGAATATTTCATGTAACAAAAATGCATAATACATATTTACAGGAAAAGAGATGCTAATTTCCCTTCCACAAATTATGTGCAAAATGATCCTCGTCTCAGATTGTCCGCAAACGAGAAATACATAGCAAATAACAGAAACTGTAACTGTACAAGGAACAGACAACTGTGTGAAACTACAATTATCCTCAAAATTAAACAGCTGAAATACACACAATGAACATCTTGGTGATCATATATAAAGACAATATGTAACAAACAAAGATGTCATTGCAGACTAACTGGCTAGCTACAGCGTGGTAACCAGGAAGGCAATGTAAGCCACCAGAGGGGAGTGATGAATACTAAGCTCGTACCACGTAGCGACAAAAGCAGAAAAACTTTTTATTTTTTTCATAAGTAACGTGGTATACAGAGTTAAACTTTTACAATGGTTTATAAAGTGTGTATAATAAAATGAACGAAGAATAGAAATTTTGCATTTATGTAGAAAATACAATCGAGAAATAGGCAATATGGAAAATGATAAGTTGAATAAATTTCCAAAGAAAGTTACAAAAATTCAAACTATCATACAAAAATACATGTCGCTACGTGTCACTACTTTTGTATTCATCACAGCCCTGTGGTGGCTTAAATTGTCTTCCTGATTATCGCGTTGTAGGTCTTCAGTCTACCATGACAGCTTTGATTGTTGCATACTGTCTTTTTATATCTGATAACCAATATGTTCATGGTTTGTATTCCAGCTGCTTAATTTTGCGGATACGTGTAGTTTCATACTCTTCTATATTCCTTCGATAGTTAAATTTTGTGTTATTTGTTATATACTTCTGGTACGCAGAAAATCTGAGGATGTGTTCAATCAAAAATGTGTCAAATAAAGTCATTGACTTATCAGCTATTGGCTTCTTATTTAATGACATATACAGCAATCGTGCAGAACTCCTCTTGATTGGCAGTATGGTCGCATTCTTTCTGCGTGACTTTGTCCCAGTAGCAAGACTTAAGTGGACACTATTACAGTTCTGTCGGATAACATTTTACTGAAGCACTGATAATCACCTGCAAAATATCAGGGACTGAAATCAGTACTAACCGGATACTTATGTGTAACTTACACAATAATAATCCTATTAATTCTCTGTCTTGTTCGCCCTATGTCAGGATAATGTCCTGCGTTCAGTTTGACAGAATTTTCCACCGTCGGCGTCGTTTTGATGCAAATTTGAAGGCTTTTAAAATTCCAAAAACAGTAAACTAGCTGTCTGCCTTTATCCTCAGCTGTTAGTATTTCTTGTTTCAAGAGCGCTAGTGGGGAGTCGTTTAATGGTTGTTTTCCGTTGATGTTTGATGATGATTCGTTTGTGGGGCGCTCAACTGCGTGGTCATCAGCGCCCGTACTAAGTCCCAAGTTTTACACGGTCAAAATTTTTAAACAATCTAATCTAGTCACTGTAACGAATGATGATGATGATGATGAAATGATGACAACATAAACATCCAGTCTCTGGGAAGAGAAAATCCCCAACCCGACAAGGAATCGAACCCGAGACCCCATGACCCAGAGCCAGCAACGCTGCTGTGGACGTTGGTTGCCGTGTGCAAAATAGTTTACGTCGGGAAAGACATGTCTTTACAATTTCAGAGAGGGGTGTAGGCCAGTTGCTACAGGATAGGCTATGAGTCGAGTACCACGTCACAAGCATTGTGAAACCTAGTGCTAAGCTTAGCCAGGTTACAGAAAACCTAGGAGCCTTGTGGAAAGATTTTGATGCTGAGGACCATGTTGTTATAGTAGGAGGAGCAGGAAGTAGCCTCGCTATCAATTCGGACTATAGTATTAGGTGTGACCTGGATGTAATAATGTAATAGAAGCAGCAACAGATAACACTCGTGTGGGGTTTGTGGTGGTTTTTCAGCGCCATGACTAGCCCTGCATTAATACAACTGTCAACCGTGTTAACAGAGAGCTGGGGAGGGGAAGGGGGAGGAGTATTACTGTTGGCAGAAACTAAATCTCATATATGTGCTGCGCCTTTTGAGGCAATTGGGAGGTGGGGTTAGACTACTCATGGCCTGCACCTGAATAGGAGGGGGAAGAATAGATTATTTGATCTTCTTGCAGAAAATGTAAGGCGGGCCACATGCACACAAGACAAAATACCTGTGATTACTGGAGTCAGAGGGACACATTTTTTAGGTTAGAGTCAGGTTACAGACAGAGAGTACTGAAAGAGATTAAAAGAGAACAGTGCTATAATGTCTGTATCAGTAAACAAATAAATAAAATTTGTGTGTTTCATTAGTACATTAGAGGATTGAAAAATAAGATAAAAAAATGGCTCTGAGCACTATGGGACTCAACTGCTGAGGTCATTAGTCCCCTAGAACTTAGAACTAGTTAAACCTAACTAACCTAAGGACATCACAAACATCCATGCCCGAGGCAGGATTCGAACCTGCGACCGTAGCGGTCTTGCGGTTCCAGACTGCAGCGCCTTTAACCGCACGGCCACTTCGGCCGGCTAAAAATAAGATAGATGAGCGTCTTGTATGCCTAGAAAATGGGGTAAATTTTAAAGGTATAGATGTTTTGTGTATCTCTGAATACCATGTGACTACAAGGATGGAGAAGTTAAATCAAAGGGATTACAGATTAGCATCTTATTCACGTAGTGTCAACATGGAAAGAGGAGGAGTTGCTGCTTATGTAAAAACTGGACACAAAGTCAAAAATATTGAAACAAATAGTTTTTGTGTAGATCAGATCCTTGAAGCATGTGCCTGTGAGTTGCTGTTGCAGTATACTTCTATAGTAATTGAAACAGTCTATAGACCCCTTCAAGGTAAGTTTCAGCTATTCATGAAAAATCTAGAGGCATTATTGAGCTACCTGTCAGACAAAAAGAAGCAGTTAGTTGTTTGTGGTGATTTCAATGTAGATTTCTTAAAAGATACGGATAGGAAAGATGAGCTAGAATCTTTGCTTGGTTGTTTCAATCTAGTATCTGTTGTAAATTTTCCAACTCGTGTGCAGCAGGATAGTAGGTCACTTATCGATAACATTTTCATTAACATTGCTCAGGCAGAAACAATTAATGCGTATCCAGCTGTTAATGGGCTATCAGATCAAGTTGCACAGTTAATGGAAATAACACATATAGCACCTTACAGGCTTCAGGCAGGTTCGTACAAGTCAGGGAGGCTTATTGATGCGAACAGGGTACAGAGTTTTAAGAGCCGCCTAGAAGAGGTAGAATGGGATGAACTACACAGAAAATGATGCTGATGCCAAATTCAATTTATTGCACCTTAAATTTGTCTCAATAATTTAGAGTTGCTTTCCTGAAACGTTATCCAAAAAAGCCATTATAGAGTCAAGCAAGCCATGGATTACTAATGGAATTAAGATATCGTGCAAAGGGAAGAGGGAAATATGTCGAAAGGCCAGAAAAAGTCAGTATCCGACGTTACTCGCTTACTACAAAAGATATTGTAATATTTTAAGGAAAGTCTTTAAGGAGTCGAGAAGCTTATGTGTTCTGACAAATTAATAATGCGGATTAAAACTATACGGAATATTGTCAAACGGGAGACGGGGCAGCCTGACAGTGCACAGCATACCATAGCAATAAAACTAAATGATGGTGTTGTGAGTGATAGCTCACAAGTTGCAAGTATTTTTAACAATCACTTTCTGAATGTAGCAGCAAAAATAGGGTTAAAGGGTTCAGTTGAAGAAGCAAAAAATATGTTTAGAATGTCATTCCCAGTACTTTAGGCCATTAGAAATAGCACCAACATCCCCCAGTGAAACTAAGGGAATTATAATTATACTGAAAAACAAGAGCTCATGTGGTGTTGATCGAGTCTCTAACAGAATTTTGAAGAGTTGTTCTGTGCTTCGCTGGCACAGGGAATTTTTCCATACAGATTGAAATACGCAACTGTCAAACTTCTTCATAAAAAAGGTGACAAGAGTGACTTAAATAATTATAGACCAATCTCATTTCTGACTTCATTTTATAAAATATTCCGAAAAGTTATGTATTCAAGAGTAGTCTCACATTTAAGTGAAAGTAATTTACTCGGCATGTCACAGTTCGGATTCCGGAAGGATTACTCGACTGAGAAAGCTATTTACACATTTATCCATCAAATAGTACAAGGCGTAAATAACTAATTATCGCCAGTTGGTATTTTTTGTGATCTTTCAAAGGCATTTGACTGTGTAGATCATGTCACACTCTTAGAAAAACTCAGGTTCTATGGAATTGAATGCTATACTGACAGCTGGTTTGAATCATACTTAACGAACAGAAAGCAAAAAGTTGTGCTGAATAACACAAATAATGATGGGAGGGTGGTAAATTGTAGTGAACGGAGGTTTATCACAAAGGGAGTCCCACAGGGTTCAATTTTGGGTCCTCTGCTGTTCCTTATTCATGTGAATGACCTCTCACTTAACGTTGAGCAAGCAGAACTAGTACTTTTTGCAGATGGCTCGAGTGTTATAATAAATCCCATTCCATAAAAAGCAGCTGAAGATATTGTTACTAATGTCTTTCAAAGAATTATTAAGTGGTTCTCTGATAATGGACTCTCACTTAATTTTGAAAAAATTCCCTATATCCAGTTCTGTACACTGAATAGTGTTATATCTACAATTGATGTAGCATATGAACAGGGCTCAGTTAACAGGGTAGATTTCTCCAAATTTTTGGGTGTTCACATTGATGACAACTTCAGCTGGAGGAAGCATATTACTGAGCTTCTCAAACAATTAAGTTCAGGTTCTTTCGCTCTTCGCATAATCACTAGTCTTGGTAATAAACAAATATGCCTCCTAACGTACTTTGCATATTTCCACTCAATAAAGTCATGTGGAATAGTTTTCTGGGGTAACCCACCACTTAGATATAAGGTGTTGATTGCACAAAAGAGAGCAGTGAGAATAATTAGTGGTGTTCACCCAAGGACGTCATGTAAGCACCTATTCAAGGAGTTAGGTATTGTAACTGCACCATCAGACTACATATATTCGCTAATGAAATTCGTTATAAATAATCCATCTCAGTTCGCGAAGAACAGTTACGTTCGTACGTACAACACACGAGTAAAAACTGACCTTTCCTATCCGTTATTGAAGCTGTCAGTTGTCAAAAAGGAGTACATTATTCAGCAACCAAAATCTTTGAACATTTACCCAACAACATAAAGTGGCTGGCAGGTAGCAGATCAAGTTTTAAATCTAGCTTAAAATCATTTCTTTAGGAGAACTCCTTCTATTCCATGGACGGGTTTCTGTTTCAGAACTGGTAAAAAAATTTGTATCTCTAAATGTAGTTTCATGTGTATTACTAAAAATTTCAGTAATATTAATATTAGCACTATTCATGTGTGTATATAATCTTGTAATCTGACTTCTTCCAAATCATATCGATAAAATAATCGTGAAAATGATCTACGTAACATGACATAACTAAACTAAACTAAACTTATTGGGCTGATACTAAGACATTGCGAACCTCGTTTCCAAATCACACCCGGAATGAAGAAGCGAAGCGTCTATAAGCAGCTGAGAATTTGCGGTCTCGTTTTGTACAAATACGGTATTTCTTCATCTGTTTGGCATGTTACTGAAGACTATCAATGTGAACATATCTGTAACTACAGCTCTTACCTCCAATTCAGAAGCAGCGAATGACAGAGAAATGGTACAGTCAGTAGGTTTAGCAGGAAGGAAGCCAGTTGAGGCCCCATGCATCACCGCAGAGTTCCCTTGTCCAGTTCCTCTTCCTCAAGCCATACAATCTCTGCCAGGCGCTTTATTTGCACCTAAGGTGGCCCTACTCGGCTTCTCTTCTCGAGTTACTTCGGCTGTACCTCCGCTTATCAGGTTTCTCGTGACAGTTGACACAACATTGCCTCCGTTCTTTCCATCTCGATCAGTGGGTAAACGAATGGGTAGCTATTTCCACAGCCGATGAGGCTGACCTTTGGTAGCCACACCTCGCTGAGAAATGGTTCAAGAGCGATCTCTCCGGTTTCTGAGCCTCTGTAAGGTTGATACGAGCCATTTCCATAGACACGCCTTCGACCAGTTCGGTTATTAATTTCACCGAGCTAACTGGCGCGCTTGCGTAAGAGACACTAGTTCGAAAAAAGCGAGGACGCTTAGATTTTCGGGGGCCTTAGTTCCTATCTTCACTCATTCGTATCAAAGTTAAGTCCGCCTATAACGTAGATATTGAGAAGAATATTGAATTGAAACGCTAGAACAGTATCAAGTTGTACTGGGTACTGGCGTAGCGACAGCTTTGGGAGGAGTGGGGTGTCATGCTTAGATAGCTCAGCTGGAAGTGCACTCCTTCACGAAAGACAAAAGTCCCAGTTTCGAATCCTCGCCTGAAATACAGTATTAATGTGCCAGAAGTTTCAAAAGAACTTTAGGTGTATATAGCCTGACCAAGCTATGTGTGATTTGTGAATTACGTACTAATTATTTTACACTTAGAAAAAATGTTTATTCCAACGAAAGAAGGAGTACGTGCAGAAGAGCATGCCCGAAACTTCAAGAAACACTAAGGCGTACGCACTTTTGACCTTGAAACCAGTGTTAGTATGTAGCCTTATACGAGCAGAATCTCACGAATACCGTGGGAATGTGTATAAATTATTATGGGAATAATACAAACGACGTTAACTAATTTTTCTTTGGTAAACAATATATCATCGAATAAGATTTTCACATAATCGTAGACTGTAAAAGTTATCATCTAACGAGGGAACAAAATGGGGGATATGACTATGTGACTGTGCACTTCCATTGTTCTTTTTTTCCCATATTTCAAATGTGTATATACTACTAATCACTCTCTATGCTGCCATCATAATTTTTCCTCTCTTTTTAAGCTTCTAAATAGGGGTTGGGGTGGGGGAACAGAAGAGAAACTGTGGCATTGAGGTTCCACTGAATTATTTTTCTGAGATTATTAACTATTTTTTAATGGGAATTAGCCTGACATTCTCAACGAATACACGTATGAATAGAATATCTTCAACATTTCGTGGCCCTGTCAGCAACTGTATAAATATGAATTTTAATTTTAATAATTAACAGCCTCAGTTGTACCGTTTACCTAGAATGTACCTAGGTTTCAGTCGGGATAACACAACCTGCTTCAGAATAACAGTATCTATCGTTTGTCCACTTCTGACAAACGATAGATACTGTTATTCTGAAGGAGGTTGGGTTATCCCGACTGAAACCTAGGTAAATTCTAGGTAAACGGTGCAACTGAGATTGTTCATAATTAAAATTGAAATTAAAATTAAAACCTATGAATAGTTCTGTACGGTACAGAGATCAGGTTGCCATGTCAGAAGACGAAAACACTGTCGAACTTCGGGATTATAATGCCAGTTTACGATTTAGGAATATAATCATGATCTTGAAAACAGCCTATGTTTTGTCCTTTGCGTAAATTTTTTTTTTCACCAGAATCGCTGAGTTCCCAACCATGGACTCTTGTGAGCCAGTGTAGCTGGATCAAGGCTACTCGTTCGTGTCGACCTACTAACAGCACCACAGTACACCTTAGTAATTCAGTAGCTAAGTAACATACTGCGATTACAAATGTTTTATTCTCACGATGATGAAGTAAAAAGAAGATGAAGGCTACGACACTGGAGGTTACTATCCACTTAAAAACGTACAGTTCTTACTTTGAACTAGACCCTCCATCCTAGTGCATTAGTGGGAACGAGGGTTAGGAGAGATTTATAATTTAAGAAACCATACACATCGGCGAAATGGGGTAAATTTTGTGCCGTAACAATACAGGCGGCTTAACCATAAGCGGTACCATGTCGGAAGGGGATCTGTGGAGAGGCCAGACTAGGAAGGGAAGTTAAAATAGCAGAAAAACAGTGACTGAAAGGAACGGAAGAAGACAGGAGGTGGAATTTTGCACAGAGTGTAACTTAATAACTGAGAAAAATTCCCACAGACACATATATTACAAAAACCATACACGCACCCTGAAATGACATCAACAAACAATAACTGTAACCATGTACACCTTTGATGATTAATGGTAACACAGAGAGATAGAAATCAGGTTTTAATCTGTAAAACATTACAACGAGAAGATGTGGACTTTGACCATTATTTGTTAGTTATAAAATGTTTTCTACATCTAAACAAATATTAAAACGTAGGAAGTTCAGAAAATTCGATCTACACAATAGGAAGCAACCAGATGTTCAAATAGGTGAAACAATTAAAACTTTTCATAAATGTCTCACTTTGAGACTGCAGTAATCAAGGTTTCAGAGGAGAAAACCAGGAAACTCGAGGCCCAGTAGATAACATTCATAACACGTTTGCTACCTCTTCTTATTCATAAAAGTGAAAATCTAGAAATTCAAAAACCAGAGCAGTGAAAATTGAATCTAGATCGCTAAAATACGAAATTCATAGGAAATGCTATCTGGCAAAGCAGCAATGCCTGGAGAAGAAAAGAAAATGTGAAATAACGGGCTTGACTGTGCAGAAAGTACGTATCGCCCATGGGAAAATTCAAGGAACTTTTGGAGGAAACAGAAGTCGCTGCCCGAATATAGAGACCTCAAATGCCGAGACGTACTAAACAAAGAAAGGAAGGCTGAAAAGTAAAAGGAATTTGCTGAAATCCAGGCTAAAGAACAGAAACTTGAAGATAGTATTACTTTAGAGGCGGGAAAGGGGGATGAATATGAGATGGGTAATGCTATGTCCATAGCAGAAATTGAGAGAGCACTGAAAGATTTAAGTCGAAACAAGACGCCTAGAGGAGACAACATACTTTCTGTAGTACTAATATCCCAGGAAGAAGTAACGATGAGAAATACTATCCTACGTGGCATTCAAGGCACATAAGACAGACCAAATACCCCAAAAACGCCCTCAATAACAAAGAAAGCAAATACTGAAAGGTGTATCACCAAATTATTAGTTTAACAAGTCATTGTCATAAAATAATCTGAATATTCGACTTTAGTATGCAGATAATTGTAGAAAACGACAGTTGGGGAGATAAGTTTCATTCCAGAGAAATGTAGAAATATACGAATCTACACTGACCCTACAATTTATTTTAAAATGTAAGTTGAAGGAGGACAAATCAACATTTATAGCGCTTGTATAATTAAATCTTTTGCCACTCTGACTAGAATACATTCGTTAAAGCCCTAAATGTATCACTTGTAATACGCATCGAGTCAAAGATTAATTAAAACTTTCACAGAAGCCATTGTAGACGCACATGAAAGGGAGGAATTGCACGTGCGCCTCAGCCCAAGGATATGATCGGGAGACAATAACTGAAGGAAGTTGGACAGGATTATAAAGCGTTTCCCTCTTATTATTCAATCTGCAAGATCAGCTAACAGTAAAGGAAACCAAATAGAAATTTTAGAATACAATTAAAGTTCAGGGAGAAAAACATTAAATAACTAAGATTTACCATTCACATTGTGATTCCAGCAGAGACGGAACAAGGCCGTTAGATTAGCTGAACTGAATTGATAACATCTTCAAACGTGGTTAGAACACGAACACAAATTAAAGTAAATCAAAACTAATGAAGAGAAATCCACTTAAATCAGAAGATGCTAAGGGAATTATATTGTAAAATGATACGGTGAAAACAGTAAGAGAGATTTACTTTTTAGGCAGTTAAAAAACTGACCATGCCTAAGGTAAAGAAGAAATTAAATGTAGACTGCGAATAACAAGAAGAGGTAAGCGGAAAAATAGAAATACGCAAACATATAATTACAAGTGTTACGAAGTCATTCCTCAAAGTATTTGCATGGAGTGTAGCCTTATATGGAAGATGGAAACAGTAATATACCATAGAAACAAGAACAGGAGAAAAACCTTTGAAATATGGCGCAATAGAGGGATGCTGTAGTTTAGATGGGTAGATCGCGTAACTGATGTAGAGGCAATGAAACATATCCGTGGAAAAAAAGGTTTACGCCACAGCTTCAATGAAATAAGCCAGAGGTTAAAGGGACACATGTTGACAAATAAAGAAGGAGTTAATCTGATGCCAGAGAGAAGTGTGTGGGGCTCAAAAATGTTACTCTATTCAAGCCTTTGGTTTCCACTAAGTAGGTTTAAATGGATGTCGGTTGCACTTCTTCTGCAGATGTGAAAATACTTGCACAACTTTGACTTACACGAGACACACCAACATGGAAAACAGCATCAAATCGTTCTTAAGTCTGAGGAAAACAACTACTATAAAGATGAATCTTCAGTAATAATGAGTAGATACCCATTCGAGAATGACGTTGACAATTATAAAGAGTTAATTACTCCGGCTGCGTTTACAGCAACAGCAGTAGCAGCGCAGCTGTTTCTGTACGATAGCCTTACTGAGCTTCATACTGACTATTTTCTGCTAGATTAAATGAGAAGTAAATGTTGCACATAACATAATTTTTTCCAGCGAGATCTGGAGTGACAGCTGAGTACTGTGAGGTGAGGTCTGAACATTAAAGGCATAGTGGCATTGCTAGTGTGAATACTGTAATATTGGTTTGAGGAGACATTTCATAACGTGGAAGACAAAAGTTGTAGGTCAATCGCGAGCAACAATCCTAAATTGGAAAATTTTAGCTGCTAACTTAATATCAAACCACGCGCAAGATTTAATCCGATTATTTCTTCGAGATGGTACAGTATGGCAAGAATGTTGCTGCATAGCTCATCTCCAAGTAAAAGGGACGGACGCAGAATTGCCAAATACTTTTCACCATTCTGGAAACATTGAAGTAGAGTAAGACAGTAAGAATGTGTTTCCATAGTCGTTCAGTCTCTTGCATGGGTAATAATGTCACATTTGCAACGTATAGACTTTGCTGTCCATTCGTTAAATATTAGGAACTGGTCGCAGAATTGAAGGAATGCTGAAATGTGAGAAGGTGGCACATGGAATTTTGTTCCCATTTCTGAAACTGGAGTAAGGGCTAAGGAGTAACAAGGAATAACGTGCAGGTATACTTATGGCAGCCTACTTTAGAAATAAAGAAGAGAAGAGAACAATATGAGCTTGGAGAAGGGCTTTTACGCAGCACTTTGCGTTGGCATTCCTTTCTCCTATTTTAGTTGTTGGTGGTTTCATTTCGAAAACGACTTGTAGGACATGAGAGAGCTGATACATCTGTCTAGATATGTCTACGTCAGGTAGTTCTCCATCCGGCGCTAAATTATAGTCGGTGGGAAATGTTAATTTTAATTTCATACCACCCAATGACGCCAAGCTGCATTATCTCGGAACTGCTCCATGTTACCTGCCTCTTAAATTGTATCACCAGACATTTGCAACTAAATGCAAACACACACACACACACACACACACACACACACACACACAAAATGTTCATTTGAAACTTCCTGGCTATTACTCTACATACAAAATCTAGCAATCTGAACAGTCCTCTTAAGTTGTTTGCAGGTGAGTTTCTCGTATACTGTCTAGGAAAATCGTGTGAAGATCAAAACCAATCGGAAAGTGATGCGTGTATCAGCTTGTGCGGAAAGTGGCTGCTGATCCTGAACAATAATAAGGCTGAAGTGCTCTAAAATTCCTACGGGAATTTATTTATACAATAAACCGCACAAATTAAAAGGTTGCCGATTCATCTAAATATGTAGGGATTAGAGTTATGAACAAATTAAAGTGGATCCATCACATAGATGATGTTGTGGTAAGGTGAACCAAAGACTGCTTTCTTGGCAGGGTACTTAGATGATACAACACATCTACTAAAGAGACTGTCTACCCTATGCTAGTTCGTCATATCCTGTTAAATTACTGCAGGGTGCGGACACTGGTAAAGTTAAAAGAAGGGCAGTTCGCTTTGTAGTATCAGGAAATAGGGAGAATGTGTTACGTAAAGCATAAGACAGTTGGGAAGGCAGTCGTCTAAACAAAGGTGTGTCTCTATGTGACAAGTAATTTTCACGAAATTACGGTCACCAATTCTCTCTTCAGAGAAAGAGACTCCCGCCTTAATAGGAAAAAATGACCACTGTGTTAAAATAAGAGGAATCATACTTTGCACGGAAAAATTTGGGTGATCATTTATTTCACGGGCTGTTCGAGAGTGGAGCGGTACAGAAGCAGTCAAAGCGGATGCGTGAACCCTCTGCCAAGGGCTTCTGTGTGAAATGCAGATAAAGATAGTAGGTACTCTGATGTCTTCCGGCTGAAAAGGAAACGTTGCCTTTCCCTCCTGACAGGATTATTAAAGAATATAAATCTGGCTGTAATCTCTGCTAACAATTTTTGTGATGCGGAATGCCCGTTGCGTACATGGACTTCAGTCTCGGCTCATTTTTGCACTGCGAGTGCAACAACTCTTTTCCCCACATCATAAATTGGAGCATCTGTTCCCCCGTTCCAGGTGGCACTAGATGGGACATGGTATGTGCTGATGCTGTTATATAGCATTCTTAATTACTTGCTGCAGTATATTCCTTATTGCACTTTAACCAACGTTTGTTTGTGTCACAGTCAGAGAAATTCTAAAGTCCAGGGTACCAACAGAACATCGATCACAACAGTTGGGTAGTGAAGCTAAACAGCTGTAAAGTGGGAACTAGAGACAGAAAAATGATTTTACGATTCATTGATAATAATGTTGTAACTGAAGTAGAAAAGTTCTGCAGTAAATTAGAAAATGTACCTTAAAACTGCACACAGCCACAATCTCTGACATCCCATAAACGTTCACCCTCAGAAGAAGATGACGCGAATGAGAAACTCGTCTGTGGAGTTAAGGTACTGATAAGAAAACAGTCACCACAGAGACGCGTAAAATATTGTTATATACTTACTCCTGAAGAAAAGCCCTTCTTTCAAGCAATTTTCAGTATTTCAGGGACTTTGAAAAGGCGGATATATTGTTGTGGAATAATTCTTGATTACAAAAAAGGGATTCGAATGCATTGCGGTGAAAGAAATACGCAAAAACGAATGTTCCGCCATAACTGCATTTGGCCTCCTAACACAGTAGATAAAAGGTGCCAAGGAGACGGAAAATGTGATGCTGACCGTTCCTAGACTACTTGTTAACGACGAATCCATATTATCACTGGTAGTTGCAAGTAGCACGTACGTTCAATGTAAATATGATCAAGATGAAGAAAAAGAGATAGGAGCTGGGAGAAAGCAAGAAGTTGCTAGCGTTCATTTCTGCAAGTACAGCGACCGCCAAGACTATGCAGATCTGAGCAAAATGTGGCAGAAAGACTATACTCCTGACACCACCTTCTCCCAACACGCGTAATCATTAAGAACACATCACACTCCTCCATAGTCTCACTAGACTTACGGAAGCCTGCCATACAGGTTTGGGAGTGAGTATAGTTGCCTGTATATCGACTACATACAACGGAGTACGATACGTTCTTGTGCTTGAGACTCACCAGCAGCTAAATATATTCCTTTTTTGATTTTCTTTAGCCGGGCGGGATTAGCCGAGCGGTCTCAGGCGCTGCAGTCATGGACTGTGCGGCTAGTCCCGGCGGAGGTTCGAGTCCTCCCTCGGGCATAGGTGTGTGTGTGTGTTTGTCCTTAGGATAATTTAGGTTCAGTAGTGTGTAAGCTTAGGGGCGGATGACCTTAGCAGTTAAGTCCCATAAGATTTCACACACATTTGAACATTTTTTTGATTTTCTTTACAGATCAAAGAAAAGGAAAGACAACCAGAGGAAGACAGAACAATTACCACACTTAAACCGTGGAAGGAGTCGTCTACACGAACAACCATCACTACAATCCGATTACATGATCTACACAGACCTAGCGCCTTGTTTTAAGAAAGAGAGTAGGATATTTTTTGTAATATTGTTGGAAGATGACAACATCATTCTGCTGATTAAATTAAAATATTTAAAAATAATATGAATGGTGAGATACAGTTCTGTAAGATGAAAACAGAATACTGGATTCTCGCGGATAAGTTTCTGTTTACAAACGCTAATGATTTTTCGCAGGGCGTATACGTTCATAAGCATCCACTTTCTTTTAATGTAGGAAACAATTTCGCAGATTTTCGATTGCCTGTTGCACGCGGTCTTCACATTTTGGATGTAGAACGGTTTGAAACTGTCTCCCAATTCTCCTGTAATATCGACACTCACACGAAACGCTAGGGCACAAAGAGCATTCGCTACAATAGAAGTGTTTCGAGCACCATCGACTGCGCTATTTGATCCGTTTCAATTTGACGCTCTTTGCCTTTTCCGGGCCAGATAACGATTTGATGAGGCTGCAGCTGCAACGCCAAGCACGCTACTCGCAGCTGCCGTCGCTTCTCGAGACCGTTTCGTGCTATAAAATCATACAGCTCTTTGTCAACATGAAGGACAAATGGCCGCTGCTGTAATCCTCAAGTAACGAGATGACTTCTCTGTACTGTATATCACGCGGTGGGGTCTGTGGGACCCTCACGTTGGAACAGAGATGTAAGGCGCCAGTCAGTATTTAATTGAAGTTAGATAACATTTATTTTCCAATTATTTAAGTGTTATTTAAAAAGTCCTGCATGATTTTTTTGCAGTAAATGAAGCATGCAGAATTTTACTTATCACACAAAATCACGTACTCCGATGCGGCTTTTTAAACAGTACACTTAAACGATATGTCAATGAATTGGATTACATCAGAAAAATTGTATCTCTGTGACGCCTAAATTTTCACGTAAATCTAAATTCCGGGATCTAAACTGCTGCACAGGAATTTCACTCAGTAAGTACAAAAAGAAGGTCTGCAAAACTTACATGGAGTGCTGGGATCTATATTTGTCTTCATCAGTAGTCGGAACGATTTGATTTCAACTAACAGCAAGACTTCTTTTTTTTTCAGAAACAGAAATTCCCCCATCACAATTGTCGTTAAGTCTTCCTCTGAATGATCCTCCGCTAGCAGATCTGTGACCACTGCCTATCGTTATATCGTCGTCTGCTTCTTGATCTATACTGGCGTTCAAAATTAAAACAACAAAGAGCTATTTCCCCGTCCTGTGTCTAATTCGCGTTATAATCATACAAAGTGTCAACCAGATATCGGTACGATCGTGTTGTGCACTGAAGATGGCATTCCGCACAATGAACAATCACTCCAAAGATGACATCAGGGCAGCTATGAAATGAGTTAACGTTTGCGGGGTAGCCCCGCATCCACAGTTACTGTGTACTCAGCCGCAGACAGTGCAGTATGGCACAGAGAATTACCTACCAGACTCTTTGCGGTGGAGGGCCATATAAGGAAAAAAAGCAGGATAGTCGCAAACCGATTTGGACAGATGGCTTAATGTGAATCGTTCTGTTGTTTCTTGGATGTGGCTACAGTTTATAGAGACGGAAAGTGTATCCCAAAGACCAGGACAGGGCCAACCACGTATGATTTCAGAAGATATGACCATTACTTGGCTGTGAGGGCACGTCATTACCGCTTTAGTACAGCACGGCAACTGGCACGTGAGCTCGCAGCATCCACTGGACATGTATAGAGGCAAATACCGTGCAGACGGTTTGGTCTGAATGGCCTTTATTGCCGGAGACCTGCTGCATGTCTGCCTCTGACGCGTCTTCACATAAGGGAAGGTCTAGAGTGGAGACATCAACATACTACCTGGACGGTCGAACAGTGGGCCAGTGTTGTTTTCACAGACGAGTCCCGATTTAGTCTGGAGGTGACTCTCGATGGATTCGCATCTGGAGGGAACGTGATTTCGGGACCCAAACATTGTGGAAAGAGACCAATATCCAGGAGGATCCCTAATGGTGTGCGCAGGTATTATGTTTACCACTCGAAGCCCTCTTCATGAAGCCGGCCGAAGTGGCAGAGCGGTTCTAGGCGCTACAGTCTGGAACCGCGCGACCGCTACGGTCGCAGGTTCGAATCCTGCGTCGGGCATGGATGTGTGTGATGTCCTTAGATTAGTTAGGTTTAAGTAGTTCTAAGTTATAGGGGACTGATGACCTCAGATGTTAAGTCCCATAGTGCTCAGAGCCATTTTGACCCTCTTCATGAAAGTGGCCGGTGAATTGTTAAGGTTCAGCTGCTGTCAGGTATCGTGACGAGATCTTGGGACCTCATATGCGGTTGTTGCGAGGTGCTGTGGGCCCAGACGCTTTACTGATGGACGATAATGCTCGACCTCATAGAGCACTGGTTGTTGATGTTTTCTTGGAAACAGAAGATATTGCATGCATGGAGTGGCCTGGTCGCTCTTCCGACTTGAATCCCATAGAACATGTCTGTGATGCACTAGCGAGACGGCTTGCATCACGTCACCATCCACCAACCACTCTCCAAGACTGCGAGCTGCTCTGCAGGAAGAATGGATGTTACTGGCTCAACGTGAATCCCATAGAACATGTCTGTGATGCACTAGGGAGACGGCTTGCATCACGTCACCATCCACCAACCACTCTCCAAGACTGCGAGCTGCTCTGCGGGAAGAATGGATGTTACTGGCTCAACGTGATACTGAAGACATCACTCACAGGATATCCCGTCGTTGTCAGAGGTGGTCACTTCCCTTACCGTGCACGTTAACAACTTGTCGGAATGTGTGTGCAAATACGTTAGGTTGGAAAAAATGAAGAACATATTTGTCTACCGTTATGTATGTTGCAGTCATTTTCACTCTGTATTCTTTATATTGTTTATACTTTACTGTCACCTGTTTACACTGTTTTGTGAAAAAATAAACTCAGACTTGCCAAATTTAATGTTGTTGCTTTAATTTAGGAAACCAGTGTAAATCACTGTTTCCTCACCCCCCACCCCCACCCCGCCCCCCGATTAATAACTTCATTAGACATGACATCGTTAAACTGAAAAACTGGCACGTTTCTGGGAACAAATTTCGCACTATGCTGAAGAAAATAGGTAGGTAATTCACAAGGCACGGTCTAGGAGACCACAACGTGTGAACGTGTGTCAGTAACAAGTGTCAACATAAACAAAGGAGACGATAATACAACCGACAGTAAAGCATTGTAAGATAGCGATAGAAGGAGGGTGCAGCGGGTATGGAAGCATTCCGTCGGAACTGGCTTTTAAGAGCGAGTGTGAAAATTTTCGTGCGATCTAAGAGACCATGCCCTGTGCGTTAAAGGCTATGCATGATTTAGCGTGGTCGTTGGAATAACGGAGCGACCGAAGCGGTTGGATAACGGCACAGGTCGTAGAGTCGCAGATTGTCGCTCGACACGTGAGAGCGATTATATACCTATCTCACTGACGTCAATTGTTGTACAACTACGAAAATATAGAGTACATAGTAGGCTCGCATTGATGACTGTTTTGTATACGGAAAACTTTCGTGTAGGATTTTGCATGATCCCTACGAGCTGTCATCATATTAAAGCCAGCTGTTTCTGTTCGTATACGAGATGTCGCCCACTGTCGATAGCTGACCCAGAGTGATGCTGTGTTTATTGGCTTTCATAGAAGTGAAAGTAGCGACCTCGAATAAATTACATTCATGGAAGTTATAGTCGAAATTCAGAGGAAAGCTTAATGATAAATGAAGATTTGAATCAGTTGGGACAAATGCATCGCTCAAATGCTCAATAAACTTCATTGAGAGACACAGGAAGAAAGGTGTTGTGCTTCAGACACTCAAATCAGCACCAAACGTTGTGTGTCTATAAAGTATCAACCAAAATAGCGATTTAGTTTGTACCGTGTGCTGTCGTCCAGTAGAAATTGCGTAAACAGTAATTGAAAGTAACACCAGAACTACGGAGTACAGGCAAACCTCCGATGTGAAGATCTCTAGTGGGTGGGTTGGCTCGCCGAACGGTAGCTCAGCACCTGTATCATACATTTATATGGATAACACCATACCTATCTGTACAAATGTACTCTATAGGTTTGCTACTTTAGCTAACGAAGCCAAAGCAGACTGCCAAAAGATCGTTGCTACAAACTCTGAAACGTCCTTTTAGATGGCAGAAAAATGTTCTCCCATGTAAGAGTTTCACGCGTAATCTGTTAAAAAAGATCGCTATCAATGGATTTAGACCTCATAATCTTCACTACAGCGATCTGACGCTCTGCGAAGTCACCTACCAGAGATCTTGACAGTCATAGCTCACAGTTTGCCTATATTCCGTAGTTCTGCTGTTACTTTTAATCACCGTTTAAGCATCTTCTACTGGACGACAGCATACAGGCACCAACTTAGAGTTTTGGTTGATACTCTGTCGACACACAAAGTTTGGTATCGATCTGAGTGTCTGACATCTGGAGGTCTAGGTGTTAGCTGAGATGCTTACTCTCAAAACTTCCAGTGGCCATGTTTCACTATGAATTAGAAATATATTTCTTCCTCCAAGATACGTCTTGTGTAATAACCAGGATGGCCAAAGAAATTATAAAAACACCATCTTAAAGCGTAATGTTAACGATAATCGCTTCGTGTATAAATCCAATAGAAAGGGAGAAAAGTGATCCTGATAACCCATGAACACACCATGAGGTTTCTGTTCCAGAAGTACAAACGTAAATCCAAACGATTATGGTTACATTGACAACTAAGTACTGTAGAGCTCCAAAGCACAAATGTATGCTAGCAATCGTTCGTAAATAAAATCAAGCTCAATATGATCGATTAAGAGATTCAAAAGGCTGTAAATAACGGTGCCCAATGTTTATGGACTTCTGGAACGACCTTTTTTTTGTTTTACAGTCCCGCACCGACAAATTGTAAATGAAACGGTCTTACGTAATACCAAAAATAATGGAAATGCCGTGTGGCTAGGGCCTTCCGTCGGGTAGACCGTTCGCCTGGTGCAAGTCTTTCCAGCTGACGCCACTTCGGCGACTTGCATGTCGATGGGGATGAAATGATGATCATAAGGACAGCACAACACCCAGTCCCCAAGCGGAGAAAATATCCGACCGAGCCGGGAATCGAACCCAGGCCGTTAAGCATTACTTTCCGTCACGCTGACCACTCAGCTACCAGAGGTGGACATCAAAATAATTATGCGAAGAGACTGAAAGCATCCTGGTGAATGTATTAACGGTGAGACATGTTTAAAAGTGAACGTGGGTTCTGGGTACGTAAAGCGCATGAGATTGGACAGTTTATCTGCACTACACATAGAAAGATGAGAATTGCGCCTTCGTAAGGATGTTTGTAGACGACAGACGACGCTGTTTGTGCACAAAGAGCACACGTTTAAAAAAAAAAGTTGTTATTGAGCAGTGATTGCATAGATTGATGCTCAGCTCAAATAAATATACATAATTCACGACGAAAGAGCAAAATGTACGACACTATATGACTACGCGTTCGCCGATCAGTCACTGCGGTCTTTCAAGCGCGCCACAATTCGCAGCATCTTGCCGCATTGGTTAAAGAGGGAATTATCATATAACTCTGTACGTGAGAAAGGGCATTAACAGACTGGTATTTATTGAGAAATAGAAGGAATACATAATTTCTTACTCGAAACGTCGCTCACAAAACTCTCTAAGAGTCAATTTTGAGCTATTATTGGCGCTCTGGGACCTTGCCAAGCTGGACTAACGAGTGGGACAGAGAAGGTTCCATGAAATCCTACCTTTTGTTAGTGTAGTTACTGCGACAGTATCGTCGAAAGGCTTAAGTGAGAGACAGTGATACATGGAGATAAATGTTTCAAGAACCACTATCCCAATATATGTCAAATGCGTGTAACTTAACACGGACGTTCATATGTTCTACCCTCTTAGCATCCACAAACTACTTTCTGGAAAATACATCTTGCATATTGAACAGGATGTTTGGAAACTTACAAAATCCGTGTTTATGCAGAGGAGTAACAGCAATAGTTCATTTAGCTCTCCGTCCACGAATGGAGCAGTAAGGAGGAAGATAATTCCGGTGCACCTTGTACCTCCTGTAACAATGCGGTGGCTTGCGTAGCACAAAAGCAGATACAGTTGTAGAGATGATTTGAGCTTTTCAATCGGGAATAACTAAGATTAAGGTATAAAAAAGTTACCTTCTGCTTTTTATTTTCAGTGACGTATGTGTCCCTGAGCAGATGGAGGATGGCTTACACGAGTGCAGAACATGGGGATGGCGAATGGCGGTAAAGTGCGTTTATTCAAGCTTGCTTGTCTGCCTTTCATACGAAGGCTAATAACACGAATTTATACTTGCTGCTGCAGGATACAGATACAGGGCGATATATATCCTCGCCTTTTGAAATAATGAGGAAAAGCCTTTTTTTCTAGAGTATATTTTCATCATTCGTTGGTGATGCGAATGTGAGTTCTCGATATATAGCCCTCGAGTTAAACAAGTTAAACAACAAAAATGTGGAATATTTCAGATAAGAGACTTGCTTCTTCCCCTGCACTTCACTCGCTTATGCATTCAATGCATATATTGCATACATTTAATCCCGCAAACACCCCCTCCCCTCTCTGTGTCAACCTTTTTGATCTCACGTCTTTTCACCTCACCCTCCGACCCCTATCTCTCCATACAGTCCTCTTCCTGTCTCTCTTTGTGGACCACCTCTGCCCCATCTCTTTAACCACATCTTCCTCACTCCTCCTTGTATCCATATCCTTCTACCCCTTTCTCTCTGTCCATTTCCTCTTCCACCTTCCTCTCTGATTTACACTGCCTCTTGATCACTGTATCCCTATCCATACCCCCTTGCTCTCTCGCTACTTATCCATCCCCGCCTGCCTCTTCTTTCTCTCTCCATCTCCTCCCCTATCCATCTCAACCTTCCCCTAGGCATACCCAATCGTATGTGTAGTCCCTTCAAAAGAGGTCAATACAGCAGGCTGGTACGACTTTCACAGCATTTCTCTCGCACAGGACAGCCTGTAAACCATTTTTTTGCATGTCATGTATCCTAAAACGCAAAGCAGGCTAATAAAGCAGGGCAATACTACTCACGTATCGTGCTGGGCAGCACAAACTTTGGGCAGTGAAAAACCATTTCTCGCCCCCGATGTGTAGGCTGCCCTGCAAAGTGGGTTGAAATGGCATGCCAATACTATTCCCGCACAAAATACACTCCTGGAAATGGAAAAAAGAACACATTGACACCGGTGTGTCAGACCCACCATACTTGCTCCGGACACTGCGAGAGGGCTGTACAAGCAATGATCACACGCACGGCACAGCGAACACACCAGGAACCGCGGTGTTGGCCGTCGAATGGCGCTAGCTGCGCAGCATTTGTGCACCGCCGCCGTCAGTGTAAGCCAGTTTGCTGTGGCATACGGAGCTCCATCGCAGTCTTTAACACTGGTAGCATGCCGCGACAGCGTGGACGTGAACCGTATGTGCAGTTGACGGACTTTGAGCGAGGGCGTATAGTGGGCATGCGGGAGGCCGGGTGGACGTACCGCCGAATTGCTCAACACGTGGGGCGTGAGGTCTCCACAGTACATCGATGTTGTCGTCAGTGGTCGGCGGAAGGTGCACGTGCCCGTCGACCTGGGACTGGACCGCAGCGACGCACGGATGCACGCCAAGACCGTAGGATCCTACGCAGTGCCGTAGGGGACCGCACCGCCACTTCCCAGCAGATTAGGGACACTGTTGCTCCTGGGGTATCGGCGAGGACCATTCGCAACCGTCTCCATGAAGCTGGGCTACGGTCCCGCACACCGTTAGGCCGTCTTCCGCTCACGCCCCAACATCGTGCAGCCCGCCTCCAGTGGTGTCGCGACAGGCGTGAATGGAGGGACGATTGGAGACGTGTCGTCTTCAGCGATGAGAGTCGCTTCTGCCTTGGTGCCAATGATGGTCGTATGCGTGTTTGGCGCCGTGCAGGTCAGCGCCACAATCAGGACTGCATACGACCGAGGCACACAGCGCCAACACCCGGCATCATGGTGTGGGGAGCGATCTCCTACACTGGCCGTACACCACTGGTGATCGTCGAGGGGACACTGAATAGTGCACGGTACATCCAAACCGTCATCGAACCCATCGTTCTACCATTCCTAGACCGGCAAGGGAACGTGCTGTTCCAACAGGACAATGCACGTCCGCATGTATCCCGTGCCACCCAACGTGCTCTAGAAGGTGTAAGTCAACTACCCTGGCCAGCAAGATCTCCGGATCTGTCCCCCATTGAGCATGTTTGGGACTGGATGAAGCGTCGTCTCACGCGGTCTGCACGTCCAGCACGAACGCTGGTCCAACTGAGGCGCCAGGTGGAAATGGCATGGCAAGCCGTTCCACAGGACTACATCCAGCATCTCTACGATCGTCTCCATGGGAGAATAGCAGCCTGCATTGCTGCGAGAGGTGGATATACACTGTACTAGTGCCGACATTGTGCATGCTCTGTTGCCTGTGTCTATGTGCCTGTGGTTCTATCAGTGTGTTCATGTGATGTATCTGACCCCAGGAATGTGTCAATAAAGTTACCCCTTCCTGGGACAATGAATTCACGGTGTTCTTATTTCAATTTCCAGGAGTGTATTTGGTGGGCTGGGACTTAAAAGACACGCATGTCTATATCTTCGAAAATATTGGAGCTAGAGCGTTATAAACCACTGTATATTGGTGCTCTCAGGGCAGGGAGATAGTGTTTCAAACTTGGCCTCACACATGTATACATAGGCAAAAAATTTTATTACATGGTATGAAGAACCACATATTTTGGATTCGCATGTTTTGTTCTCAGAGAGTTGCAATGACACGGTAGATACAAAATACTTAATTCTTTCAAACTGATTGTCTCACATCTTAGCCGGTGGATGAGGTGGTTAATTTTTCGTTGTTGGTCATATTTATTACAAAACTTCAATGTTGAGTGAGTCACTGGCTGTTGTTCGAAGAATCTGCAGTGAATTAAGAGTTAGAACTCTGATTGATAATCAGACAGAAGCAGAAACTGATAGTGTGAAACTGTCGTCGTATTTCGAGATGCAAATCTCGACATCAGTGAGAGGTGAATGATAGGTTAAAAAACAAAAATAGTGACCCAGCTGGGAGTCGATCCTAAAGACTTTTAGTTTCCTGCCACATGTTCTTCTGCTAGAGCACCTCACCAGATTCAGATGAGATCCTGCTTGCTGGGCTCTCGAGGCAGTTCTGCTGTTTGGAGTTACGGTGGCTTTCGATAGGTGGCAGTGGCATCGTTCTCACAAGTTAAATTTAAGTCATCATAATTCAGACAGTTTATGCGAGATATTTATAAACTGAGTACAGAAATCTTCTTCGTGAATCAGTGTATCTATTTGTCAAAGTTGGATGAGAACCCCTACGGCAGTTCCTGAACTAGCCTGCATATACAGATGGATTCGAGGAAGTGACTTCATTTTATATACAGAGATTATAGCTCTAACGAATTTCTCGACATGTTATAGCCACAGCATAGTATTTTAAATCGGACGACTCTTTATTGCTTCAGTAACATCACAGCATTTGTATGAGCAAACTGAATAAAAAACTAGTCACCCCCATGGGATGTCACGCCAATAACGTGTAGCACCTCCTCTTGTCTTCGCAGTGACTACAATGCAGCCAAGAAGGAGCCTACCATTTTCTTCATATTTGCCATACTCACATCAAGCCACTCATTAATGATTAGATTCTACCGAGGCACAAAACTGTGGGCATGATGGTTCTGACTATTTGAAACAGCGGGTGAAATTTAGAAGATATTATCAGTAAGATTAAGATCGGGTCATTTAGCGGGACACTCGAGCTGTTATCGGGCGACTAAGCGTTTGTAAAACCCGGAACGTGTGTGTACAGACCTGTGACCACAGCTATTGTCATCATAAAAGACTGAAATGTTCCCAGCATACTCATCATGAAGGTGAATTAGAAAGGTCGATATTTGATCACTGATAATTTTGGAATAAACATCCTTGTTCATCAAGCGAGAGCAGGCATTGTCCGCAACTGTAGCGACTGTTAAAACAAAGTTTCTGAAAAGACCGATTTCGATTTTCAAATGAGCAACCTACTCTGATGTTGCCTAAAGTACATCTTCGATTTCCAGTACGTTTTCCGCATTATAAAGATTTGTATCTTTTACATTGTATCTTCTGCTGGTGCATTTCATTTGGAAAGCGAAACCGGCAAATAAAAAAATACTAAATGCGATTGCGACTCTTTACAAACTCCTACTTTTAACTGTCACTTTCCCTACAGAGAATACGCGCTGCTCTTGCTAAATCTGTGCCTGTCCATGCCTGGGCAACTATACACTGGTATCTAAGCATGAAATTAAAGCTTTAGCCGATTAAGAGGAAATTAAATTCAATCGAGGATGCTTACAACTTGGCGTCACTCGGGTTAAAATCCGGAATTTATCTCACATGTCGCAACGCATCGCACGTAAACCGGAATTGAGTTGGATAAAAGTGGCAATCAGAGACGTATACAGAGTCAAACAACAACTTATTGTGCTTCTGTATGATCTGTATCTTCAATTAGGGAATTTACTAGCCCCAACAAAGTGCAATACACTGTAAAGTGAAGTATTAAGTCGGACTGAAAGTGCTGCACATAAATGTGGTACTACTCGCTGTAAGAAACTCTGTAACTAAGAAACTTTAGTATCATAACTGAATCAAACTGAAGTGCTTGTCGTACAATGTAATTTGTGTTTAACAGTTACACAGCTAAATAAGAATGAGGCAGACTTACTAGAGAAAGGACTTCAGCATAACTTTAAGTGCAGTTAATTGAAGAAAGATATTAAATAAAAATGAAGAGACCAAAAGTAATTTTACAAACAAGCAAAGCCCTACATCATGCACTAAATATAGATACTCCCAATATGCAGGAACTTACCACAGCATCAGCTTTAAACAAAAAATTGCTAGGTGCAAGGATTCTAGTGATAAAATCTCATAAAGGTAATATGGTAATAAAGTTAAACGAAAAATATTACATTGACAAAACATTACAGTATTTCGAAAGGAAAGTCGTAGACGAAATTAGTAAAGACCCAGTAAATAAGTTCGAAACTGAACTAAAAAGGAAAATGGATGTCGATTGATTTCTATTTGACGCATTAGGAAAACGTAGATCAAAGTTAATAAATGCAAGACATATCACTGCAAGTCAGTTAGTGATGTTAATAACAACTAATATGCTCTCAGTAATGAACTAAATTACATACTTGATAAAAAACATAGAAGTCGTACAAATTTGACAAAACTTTCAGCATTAAAAATAGCATCCAGTTTGCTAACGGTGTAGTAAATATGAATGTCTCAGAACATATGTTTTTCGCCTATTGGGATGTTACTAATACGGCCGGCCGTGGTGGCCAAGCGATGCCGGCACGGTAGCTCAGCGTGTTCGGTCAGAGGTTTATCAGCCCTCTGTAATAAAAAAACTGAGTTAATCGATCAACAACGAACCTAAACGACTGTCTTACGACGTCCGCCCCGAGCAGATGCAACGAACAAAATGAGATTAAAAAAAAAAGCGGTTAAAGGCGCTACAGTCTGGAACCGCGCGACCGCTACGGTCGCAGGTTCGAATCCTGCCTCGGGCATGGATGTGTGTGATGTCTTTAGGTTAGTTAGGTTTAAGTAGTTCTAAGTTCTAGGGGACTGATGACCTTAGAAGTTAAGTCCCATAGTGCTCAGAGCCATTTTTTTGTTACTAATATGTTTACGAACATACCAATTCATGAAACATTAGAAATACTCGAAAGTATTTTACCACGGCGTAGAACTATGGATGTAGGTGAGATTGTAAGTCTGTTAGACTTTTTTGCGGTTCAGTCATGATGTCAGGTACTTTGTGTTTAATAAAAAAATTTATCAAATGGGAGATGGTCTAGTGATGGGAATTAGTTTATCCAGCATCTTGTCAGAAATTTTTCTTAATGACTTGGTAATTAGACTTTTTGATAAATTCCCCTATGTCAATCAGAAAATACTCTACTATCACCGGTAGGTTGACGACAGTATCGTTCTATTTAAAGGAACCAAGCAAGATGTAAATGAAGTAACGTAGAGGCGTGCACCCAAAAACTAAGTTCATAGTTGATCATGAAACTGGTGATAGCATCTATTTTCTCGATCTGTCAGTTAATAGATCGAATGGAAAATCTATTTTTAAACTTCTCGTTCTAATCCTGCCCCGGGCATGGATGAGTGTGATGTCCTTAGGCTAGTTAGGTTTAAGTAGTTCTAAGTTCTAGAGGACTGATGACCTCAGACGTTAAGTCCCATAGTGATGGAACCATTTTTTAAAGTTTTCTGGAAGCTTAAATATTCAGATATGATTATTGGGAGTAATGCAAGTCATCCAATCCAGCATTGAGACAGAGCTACAGAGTTACTAACAATCAAAAAGATAGCATTAAGGAACAGTTAAAAAGAACGTGATATAATGAAATTGTACCAAACCACACAGAGAAATATTAAACGACAAGAAAACAATAGTATAGGCAAGACAGTAGAAAATAAAAGGTATATTACACTCACATACAAAGACCCTACAACAAACCGTATTACAAGATTTTTCCCAAGACAGAAAGTTAAAGTTTTGTTTCGATCTAGCATTTCCCCTAGACACTCACTAATACACAGAGGGAATGTACATGAGGAGGGAATGTTGATAATACAATAACAAAGGCGTGTATATGATAAACTGGCAAAATCGTCACAGCATTGGTCAAATAGGAAGAGCGTTTCAAATACGTTGTAAGGAACATGGCAATTTAAATTAAAATAGTACAGCATTGGGCGTACATCTGACAACAGCTAAACATACATTGGGTGAGATTCAAGATTGTATGAGAATCATCCAAACGTAAGTTTAAGTACTATAGTATAGCTAGTTTAATCTTTGGAGCTGCCAACCAACTTGAAACGCAATCTTTAGTGCTGTTATCCAACGTTAAAACGTAATTCATCATACTGGAAATAGAATATGTACTTTACGTAACGCCAATGTAAGTTTTCCATATTACCTAAATTTGTCTTTTATAGTGTGTGTTCTAATGATGCTCTTGTTCATTTGAAGTGAAAAACTGCTAAATAAAAAATATTAAGCGCAAAGTATCGTGAATGTTTCTGTACACTACTGTCCTCCAGCAGATGAAAATTAGAACTACGTACTCGACTAAACCCTCTTCAGACCATCTGTCACTTTGCACGCATGAGTTATTCTCCCAACACACAGGCTCTAGACAGGAGCGATATAAGGCGCCACGCTTCACATCTTGTAGCTGTTTTTAAAAATTTATCCTTGTTCAAATTTACAGTAACCTGAATTTGTAGATGCAAGTTATGGTACGTAAAAAAAAAAAAAAGAAAAAAGAAAAAATAATCACAAATCACATTAACCCCTTTTGGCCTCCACTACACCCTCCATACACTGTGTGTTAAATCTTTAATTCTCTGGTTGTTGCATTTGACGCCTGGCATTATACGAAAAGGGGCAAAATAGCGCCTTCTCGGACCACAATACACGCCTCCGATCGGCGACTGTCGAGTTGCTGCATTGTTTACCGATAGAAGATAAGTAGCTTTGTGTGCCGCTGCCTGAAATGGCCTGTTGTGAATAACTTGGCTGCAAGTATGTGCTGCACGCTGATTGCTACTCAGTGTTCGCTCGGGAACATGTTGAGATAAACTTGCATTGACTGACAGAAAAACCTTTTGTCCTTCGAAACCGATTATCAGTGAAAAAGGGGGACATTCATCTCTGGTCGCTGTCGGTTACCACCTTTCCATCACTACTGTCTCACATCGTGTTGCATTCCAGCGAGCGGTACTCATTTCTTGTGGACCGTTCACGATGTGATAATGGGAAAATTAAAATACGATTTGCACCTTTCAGTTATAATGTCAAGTTTCAACATCTGAGGTTCGAGTCCTCCCTCGGGCATGGGTGTAAGCTTAGGAACTGATGACCTTAGCATTTAAGTCCCATAAGATTCCACACACATTTGAATTTTTTTTTTTTTTTAACTTCTGAGTACCCTGTTTCTATACAGGATGCTGATACACGAATACCACTTTTCCTCTGTGAATCATGAATTCCGTTGGTGACTAGGGCCCTGATTTGAGGAGGGGGGGGGGGGAAGGTCACACATGACGGCTTGATACCAATTGGCTCCATCTAGCCAGCTACAGCATTCCAAAGCGATCAGTATGGTCTGTTACGGAGACACGAACATTGTGCCAGAGAAGTGTCAAGAAACGCACAATCCTTGTGAGTTCTAATATATTAGAACAGGTCTGGCTGAGATTTGCCCTCCTAGAGCGTTACACGTCCACCGCGAGTGGAGCTGAGTTTGCTCAGCCCACCCGCTTCCCCCACTACCGCACTGTTCCGCGTAAGTGTGAGACGGCTGTACGTTGAAGGCTATATACACTACTGGCCATTAAAATTGCTGCACCAAGAAGAAATGCACATGATAAACGGGTATTCAGTGGACGAATATATTATACTAGAACTGACATGTGATTACATTTTCACGCAATTTGGGTGCATATATCCTGAGAAATCAGTACCCAGAATAATCTCCTCTGGCCGTAATAACGGCCTTGATACGCCTGGGCATTGAGTCAAACAGAGCTTGGATGGCGTGTACAGGTACAGCTGCCCATGCAGCTTCAACACGATACCACAGTTCGTCAAGAGTAGTGACTGGCGTATTGTGACGAGCCAGTTGCTCGGCCACCATTGACCAGACGTTTTCAATTGGTGAGAGTTCTGGAGAATGTGCTGGCCAGGGTGGCAGTCGATCATTTTCTGTATCCAGAAAGGCCCGCACAGGACCTGCTGCATGCGATCGTGCATTATCCTACTGAAATATAGGGTTTCGCAGGGATCGAATGAAGGGTAGAGCCACGGGTCGTAACGCATCTGAAATGTAACGTCCACTGTTCAAAGAGCCGTCAATTCGAACAAGAGGTGATCGAGACGTGTAACCAATGGCACTCCATACCATCACGCCAGGTGATACGCCAGTATGGCGATGAGGAATTCATGCTTCCAATGTGTGTTCACCGCGATGTCGCCAAACACGAATGCGACCATCCTGATGTTGTAAACAGAACCTCGATTCATCCGAAAAAATGATGTTTTGACATTCGTGCACCCAGGTTCGTCGTTGAGTACACCATCGCAGGCGCTCCTTTCTGTGATGCAGCGTCGAGGGTAACCGCAGCCATGGACTCCGAGTTGATAGTCCATGCTCCTGCAAACGTCGTCGAACTGTTTGTGCAGATGGTTATTGTCTTGCAAACGTCCCCATCTGTTGACTCAGGGATCGAGACGTGGCTGCACGATCCGTTACAGCCATGCGTATAAGATGCCTGTCATCTCGACTGCTAGTGATACGAGGCCGTTGGGATCCAGCACGGCGTTCCGTATTACCGTCCTGAACCCACCGATTTCATATTCTGCTAACAGTCATTGGATCTCGACCAACGCGAGCAGCAATGTCGCGATACGATAAACCGCAATCGCCATAGGCTACAATCCTATCTTTATCAAAGTCGGAAACGTGATGGTACGCTCTGCGCCTCCTTACATGAGGCATCACAACAACGTTTCACCAGGCAACGCCGGTCAACTGCTGTTTGTGTATGAGAAATCGGATGGAAACTTTCCTCATGTCAGCACGTTGTAGGTGTCGCCACCGGCGCCAAGCTTGTGTGAATGCTCTGAAAAGCTAATAATTTGCATATCACAGCATCTTATTCCTGTCGGTTAAATTTCGCGTCTCTAGCACGTCATCTTCGTGGTGTAGCAATTTTAATGGCCCGTAGTGTAGGTGTGAAACGTTGGGAGACAAGTTTACAACACATTGCTACAACACAGTCCAATCACATTGTGTTCACCGTCTGTGTTCGACGTCAACGTGCAATAACACCCAGGGACGGGAGGCGGCAGCAATAGCAGTGGACAGTATTTAAAAAAAATGGTTCAAATGGCTCTGCGCACTATGGGACTTAACATCTGTGGTCATCAGTCCCCTAGAACTTAGAACTACTTAAACCTAACTAACCTAAGGACGTCACACACATCCATGCCCGAAGCAGGATGCGAACCTGTGACCGTAGCGGTCGCGCGGTTCCGGACTGAGCGCCTAGAACCGCTAGACCACCGCGGCCGGCCGGACAGTATTTAAAGCGTGTCGGACAGATAAGGAAAACAGTGCAGTCTATGCCGTAGTGCAGAAACGGAGCGATTCATCTGACTTACAAAAGGGTATCATCATTGTCTTTCGGGTCAGGAGTGGAAGAATTTGCGAAGAGGCTAAGTTTGTAAGCCGTTGACGTGACGCTGTGGTTAGAGTACACCGACGGTGGTAAAATCCCGCCATCCAATTCCAGGGCCGTGGCAACTGGTGTGCACCATGGTCACAGGTGACTGGGGTGGACGACGGCTGGGGAAATGTGTACAGGCGAACAGACGTGCAACTGTTGAGCAACTGACCGCCCAGGAGCTACCAACAGCGTCTTGTCAGCATGAATCAGTGATAGTTGCTGCGTATGGGCCTCCGCAGCAGGGGCCTGGTTCATGCACCCGTGCTAACTGCCATTCATCGGCAACGAAGTCGGGAATTTGCACCCAAGTACCACGTCTTTCAGTCGTCAGCTGAGCACTTTTCCAAGCGAAAAAGGCAGCGAACTATTTTTGTTTTCATTAAACTGTTTTAGTTAACTACCAACGGCCTTGCCGCAGTAGTAACACCGGTGCCCTTCAGATCACCGAAGTTAAGCGCTGTCGGGCTGGGCTAGCATTTGAATGTGTGAACATCCGGTCCGCCGAATGGTGTTGGCTAGCGGCATGCTCTCAGCCCTTGAGAGGCAGACTGAGGAGCTACTTGATTGAGAAGTAGCGGCTACTGTCTCGTAATCTGACATACGGCCGGGAGAGCGGTGTGCTAACCACATTCTCCTCCATGTCCGCATCCAGTGGCGCCTATGGTCTGAGGATGACACGGCGACCTGTCGGTACCGTTGGGCCTTCATTGGGTGTTCGGAAGAAGTTATAGTTAACTGTCACTTAGCCACATTTCAGCTGTCTTTGTATCATTGTACCTAATGCATATTTTTCGCGTGTTCACGTGTGAGGCTGGCGTATAATACCCCACCAAAAAGTAGATTCACCACTTTTTTCTGTTACTTTGCAACATAATAAACATATACTTTGTTCGTATTGTTTCTTTTTTATCATCACTGTTATACGTGTGTGGAGGATGCGGCGGTTACACGCACCTCTACTATGCGAGCTGACGGTCACTTTCTTTATTAGCAACACAAAATGAACCATAGCAGAACTCTCAGCTTTGTGTAATTGGTTGAAATGGCTCTGAGCACTATGGGACTTAACTTCTGAGGTCATCAGTCCCCTAGAACTTAGAACTACTTAAACCTAACTAACCTAAGGACATCACACACATCCATGCCCGAGGCAGGATTCGAACCTGCGACCGTAGCGGTCGCGCGGTTCCGGACTGAGCGCCTAGAACCGCGAGACCACCGCGGCCGGCTTTTGTGTAATTAATGTGCCTAACAATGGCAGCTGGTTCCCTGACTATCAGCATTAACGCCAAACCAGCAGCCCTTCAATCGCGACTCTAACACTGAGGCATTAACCTGCATTTCGAGACATTTTGACGGCACTTTGCGGGCCGCGTACGTGACCTCAGTCGCAAGTCCTGCCGCATTTGTATAAAAGCAGGCTTCCCTGTCATGTTGGGCATTACACAACTGGGCTTCGAATCGGCAGCCACTTTGTATTGGCTGCCGTAGTGAGGTCCCCATCGTTCTCCTGCTGCAGGCCGAATGTTGCGGTGGTCGATCCGATGCCCTCTCCGTCACCGAGACTCGGGGCGCCAGCCATTGCCAGTCACTATCCTCAGCTTCTCGCCAGTAGCGTAACAGTAACATAGGCCGTCATCGACTAGCTACCGTGGGTCGCGAGATTGACGCCTGGCCACGCCCGTGGAACTTCGACGCTGTGGATGGAAGCTGGGCCGCACAGCATCGCTAAGACGCTCACCTGTAACTGCTGGCGTTTGTTGGAGTAATTAAGAGTTCTGACGCACGCTATCTCTTTTCTGAAAACCCCTTAAACGCCGGACTCCCATAGCCCTTGCAAACCCATTTAACCAACAATAGCCAGAGGGAGAGTCATCACCCTCCTGGCCACTAAAAGAACGGGTCTTCCAACCCTCTGAAGCGGTCATAGCTTCCCCTATCCGCTACGTATTCGTGTCACCAATCTGTCATTAACCGGAAGTGGGTGAACTCTGCGTAGAAATGTGCTACCACATATCTCTACGCACTTACAAAAGGCTTTCGGAATCCGTGCCACGTATTATCGCTGATTCATTGCAGTTCAAAGGTAGAACAAAACACTATTATGCTGGTGACTGTAACGATATGGCTTATCAGTGAATGTAAATGACCAGGCGTGTAAAAATTTTTGTTCCCAGATGAAGCAGCCGTGCACTGGAAAATGACATAGCTAGAAAACTGTTGCGAAATACAGTTATGCGGATGATAGGCGCTTAGTCCAAGAATCTAGAAATGACATTAAACATCTATAAAAATGTAAGGTCATCAGCGTGAATTAATAGAAAATTCGGATATCGTTTGACTACACGATCCACGCTCAGTTACTGAAGTCAGTCACTCAGGTATTCAGGAATGAGCAACCGGGGAGATTAACAATGGAACGACTACGTAATTCCACTCGTGGGAATGACCGAGTCTGGAGTGACGCTTTTTTTTTGGGGGGGGGGGGGGGAAGAAGACCAGACAGCGAGGTCATCGGTCTCACGGTCTCATCGGATTAGGGAAGGACGGGGAAGGAAGTCGACCGGGATTTAGGGAAATCACGGAAAACCTAAATCAGGATGGCCGGACGCGGGATTGAACCATCGTCCTCCCGAATGCGAGTCCAGTGTCTAACCACAGTGACGCTTTTTAGAAAGAATTCTAAGTAATTGACGCATGAAAGAGAGGTTCGTAAGATCTTCTATCGACCAGTTCTTGAGAAATGTTCGTCAAAATGTTATCCTTACCAAGCTGAAATATCGGAAAAGGTGGAAAGAATTGGAAAGAAGATCTGCATGATTTGGCACGCAATGAGTAGTCATCGTGAATTGCTTAGCAGACTGCAGTAGGAGACGTTACATGAAAAGTGTTTAGCCCTGCTGTTACCCTTACTCACAAAACTAAACCCACGTTCCAAAAGAGTCGAGAAACTACTAATTTCTCCAAAGTAAATATCATGCAATGATAACGACGCTAAAATTAGGTTATGTCTCGTCCCACACTTAAAATTTCCGTTAGTTTATCTTTCCAATTAACAATCGCGAGTGGAATTGAAATGGGAGCAATGGTACTGGTCCACTATGTACCCTCTCCAACGTACCCCACACTGTCGCGTGCAAGGTGCTGATGTAGATATTGATGGGTTACAAGTCAATTTTTATAGTTAAACTTCAAAACACTGAACCCTGCGATAAGGCCAAGATGTCTGCGCGATGTCGACTGGTCACTGTACCCTCCTCTGCACATGATGTCTTTCGGACGCGCTGTGGAAGAATATGGTGTCAGCACATCGCTCTCCCGAACGTTATCGGCTGTCCAGATCTTGGAAGCATTGCTTCCATCGAAGTAGTTCCAATATTGTCCTCACGAGGCTGAGTGGATCCCGTTCTACTCCTTCCGCCAGTGGGAAACTGGCAGTACCGAGAAGTGAACCCGGGCCCTTCGCAAGGCAGTCAGGTGCGCTAGCGGCTCGGCTACGGAAGAGAACTCAATAGTTAAACTGCAAGGCGAATCCTGAGTGTTTGTGACTATTTTTGGTACAATATTCCTTCTACGTGGGATGTCCTGGTGTGACATTAACGCCTTTATTATGCGTATTGTGGTAATGGAAACATGAATTCCAGTAGATAGCATTTGAATCAACAACCTAAGAAAGGAACTAAAACTATTACAAATTTTAAAAGCTCCTAGTTTCACAGAAGTGTGTGTGTGTGTGTGTGTGTGTGTGTGTGTGTGTGTGTGTGTGTGTGTGTGCGATGCAAATCAGAAATGATGATGATGATGATCATGACGATAGTAGATGGCTGCCCTCTAGAGGTTTGTATTTGACCACGAGATGAATGAGCTGTCACTATCTTTTACGGCTGCAAAGACAAAAGACTTGCTGCTTCAGATATATGATGTAGTAACCATACTATCGGTAGAGAGAGGCAGATAACGAACATTTTAAACAAAACCGGAACTTCGATGATGTACCTTCAAGGCTTTGACTGGCGTATTGTCCGACCCCGCTAGCTGAGTGGTCAGAGCGACAGAATATGAATCCTAAGGACCCGGGTTCGATTCCCGGCTGGGTCGGAGACTTTACTCCGCTCAGGGACTGGGTGTTGTGTTGTCCTAATCACCATTATTTCATCCCCATCGACGCACAAGCTGCCGAAGTGGCGTCAAATCGAAAGACTTGCACCCGACGGGAGGCCTTAGTCACACGACATTTACATTTATATATTTACTAACGTATAGATATGACATCGTGATTTAGTGAGCGAAACACGGAGAGGTTGTATCCCCAGTTGGGGCAGAGACTTCTGTTCTGCCTGCTGTCGCTTCTTCCACTAATGACAATGACTTATTGATGTGAAACATGACAAGCTACATCGTAGTTTGGACTCCACGTCAAGCAGTAGGTCGAATGTAGACGACGGGATCCTATCAGAGAGTATGGACTACTCTTTGGGATTTAGGCAAGGAACTGCCGTTAAAAAGCCTGGAACAAACAACACTATTAATATGCATCGCGGCCTCCGAAGAGAAGTTGCTTGATTGTGACTGCATCAGGCAGTAACCGAATTAGGGGGGAACAGTAATGTTATCCTATATATATAATGACCAACTGGAATATCAAGAGCACACTAAACGCTCAGTCAGTAAGAACACTACTCGTGATGTCGAAGTTTTTGGTTACAGACCTGGCAGATGACATGGTTTTAATATCCCAGGAAATTTCAAAATAGCATATACTCCACTGCATAATAGAAATAAGATAGGTGTGCAAAACTTAAAGACGAAAGTAGTTTTCGCATGTGTCACTGCCAAGTAACATAACTCGATGAAACCTGAACCATACATAGCAAGAACTTTTACAGAATAGCACACAAGGTAACTATACGCAACGAAACGAATAGAAATGATACTTTTATTGACAGACAATAATTACAATGAACACGCCGCGATTTACGATGCCTTTGGATACTACGAAATGCGATATATGCTTTTTAATAAGTGTGTGAAACCACGGACGGCATTGCATTCTATGCAACGTGCTCCCATGCTGTCCACATAGTTAGTAACGAGTACTTGTGGTAGGGCGTTCCATTTCTCCGCCGACGTGTTTGATGTTCGTTGACGCATGTAGACGTTCCGAAATACGTCTCTCCAGCGCATACCAACGCACTCAATGGGATTTCAACTGAGGAACGGGCAATCCAGACCATTCACTAAATATCCTCTCGTTCCAAGAGGTCCTTCACCTGCGCATTTCTATTCGGTGAAGCATTGTCATCCATTACAACGAAGTCAGGGCCGAATATACACTGAAAACATTGGGAAGGAATATATCGTCACTGTAACTCGGACTGGTGAGTGTATCGTGTTAAAAGACTTGGATGTCAGTAACCCATACAACCTTGTATCTCCCCACACTGTAACACCTGGACCACAATTACGTTTACGTTGGACAATGTTTCCGCATGAATTAAGTGTTCCCACCTATCCCCATATGAAGGTACGTTCTGAATCACTCTGAATCTGCGTTCATCCGAGAGCACACGAACACACTCCTCGTTGGTCCAGTCCTATTTATTCCATCTATTACTGCAGGTTACCTAGGATTTTTTCAGTATGTTTCGTAGTTCACCCTTAGCTGTATTTGTAACATTTACTAGTTCGTTTTCCCCACCAAAACGCAGACCATTTCCATCATTATTTTGCTTGCACCACGTCGTTTGATAATACCTAATTCACTGACATTCTTGAATTATATTCACATTTTCTCTGCATAGTGCCTTCTCACATCATATGCAGTGAATAAAGAAGATAGGAATAGGATTTTGTGAATGTGATGACTTCGGAACACCAGAGCGCCAAGAACGAGGATCCAGGCGGAGCTGAATGACAGACAACGAAGGAAGGATCGTCTAGGAATTATGTGATTTAATAAGAAATAAAGGGCTTTTTGGGACAACTGGATGAAATTGCAGATAAATATTTGTCATGCCAGCGAGAAATCTTGAAAGTCACGAGACAGGCGAGGCGAGGCGAGGCGAGACGAGACTGCTGACCGTTTGCTACCGAACAGCTAGACAACAGGAACCTGCTGTTCACGTTACTTTATCATGAAATTATGCAATTTGACATCTTATTTTCAATTTTAATCCTAAGTTCACCTACTTCACTTAATTTTTACCTTCGCGTCATTTAATCCATACATATTATAAAAATATGTGTATGTATATACGTCACTATCAGGCTTTGCTAGAGCATGGATGGATCACCGTACTGGTCTGCCGAGTACTTTTGGCGAGCGGGTTGCAGTCAGCCTTAGTGAGGCCAATTGAGGAAGTACTTGACTGAGAAGTAGCGGCGCCGGTGACGAAAACTAACAACGGCCAAGAGAGTGGTGTCCTGACCACATGCCTGTCTGTACCCGCATCCACTGACGCCTAAGGACTGAGGATGACACGGCGGCCGGTCGGTACAGTTGGGCCTTCAAGGCCTGTTCGGATGGTGTATGTATGTATGTATTTACATATGTATGTGTGTATGTTCGACATCTCCTTCTAAACAGCTGGACCGAATTCAACCAGTATTGGTACACGTATTACTTGCTGTCTGAAAAAAATCGCTGTGAGGGTAGGAACCACCTGTCAAAATGGTGGGGGTGAAAACCTGTGTAGCCCACGACATGCGAATACTCATACTTTATTCATTCAGTATTTGAGAATAAGAGCACTTAGTGAATTGCAACAAACTTTACACATAACTCCAAATCTTTACGAAACATTTTCTCGCGGACTACACCCACAAAATAATCGAAGAAAAAACGTTTATCGCTTTCTAAAATTCCGCTGCTAATACAGTAGAACTGACGCGTGAAGTATGACATTTTAAGTTATTACTTCTTTACTACAAACTTACGTCACAACACATTTATCAGAAAGTTGCCACATTTGCTTCTGGATGTACCTACAAAATTGTGTCATTGTAGAACCCATAGTAAAGGACATTCGACGTCATAAACATTTAGCTGCGTGAAAATGAAAATTCAGTGCTAAATTCGCTAGAAATATTGGTTAAATATGTGAACAAGTACGTGTGAAATATCTTGAATATATGTGAAATATATTTGATATGTATATATGCGGTGAAAGCTGATCCTAAACCCTTGGAAAGATTTCAGTCAAAGTTGGTGCACATATTAAATACTATCTGGAAATAGTGTGTAGCTAAAAACCAGCAGCCTCCTGTTGGAGTGGGGGTGATAACGTGGAGAGCGAAGGAGGTGGCTGGAGGAGATCAACAGAGAGATAGGGGGAATGAAGAGATGGACAAATACTGGGGAAAGAGGAAATGGACAGAGAGAGAGGGAGAGGAGAAACAGAGAGAGGTGAGAGGAAGAGACGGTTAGGGAAAACAAAGACGAGGAGAAGGACAGAGACACATTGGAGGAAGAGACAGGCTGAGAGGCGGTAGGAGGAATTGGACAGTGAGAGCATGAGGAAGAAATGGAAAGAGAAAGGGACGAGGAGAAGTTGGACAGAGAAGATGAGACTGGGGAGAGAGGATATGGATGGAGAGAGGTGTGAAGATATGAGGGGCAATAGGGGGGGAAGAGCTATTGGACGTGGTTAGGGAGAGGAGGGAAGAGGAAATGTACAAAATATGCAGGAAGAGGAAATGTAGAAATAGAGGAGGGAGGGAGAGATGGACAGATGGAAGGTTAGGAGGAGATGGAAAGAGGGAGGGACAGGAGCAGATAGACAGAAACAGGAGGTGGATGAGGTGGGTGGAGAGAGGAGTTGGAGGAGATAGAGAATGGAAGAAATACATATCCGTTTGAATCTGGGTACTCAAATATCTTCTTATAATTCTTATTGTATACGAAGAAACAGTAATAATTTAATATTTAGTGTTAAATATTTAAAAAAATAAATGAACATGAAGAACTGTGTATTTGTTTACGTTTAAAATTTATAAAATTTTTTGTAATGTAATGAAAATGTGCGATTTGTAACAGTGATAGATACATCCCATGTTATACGCTGAATAACAATTGACAAGTCGCCGTTATGATTAGCCATCCCACATACACCTCTGGAGGAAGGACTCCTCCACGCTTCTGTTAGCATCACTGTCTTCTGATATACTTATCCAAGTCGCTCCGGTTGCATTTCTTCGACTTTTCGGTCTTTATGTTTCTCTAGGACCCTCATAAATAACTCATTATGTCCATCTGCCATACAGTCGTTTGTCTACCTGTCCTACACACCTACGTTTCACTTTCGTTGCTGACATTAGTTACATCTACACAGATAAGCCAAAACAATGAGTACCTGATTGACAGCTTCTTGATTCACCTTAGGAATGCGTAAAAGCAGCTATTCTGTGAGGTTTTGAACCGAAAAGTTCTTGTTAGCTTTCCCGGACCATGTGGGTGCGCCCATAGGTTGTGTAACCAAATCATTCACTGAATATCCCACAAATTACTGGAGCTTCGAGCAGGCACTCGAAATAACCCAGACGTGTTCCAAAGAGTTGCGGTCCCAGAATTGGATGGCCATCACATCAGGAGTTCTGTATCATGCTCTTCAAACAACTGTAGTAAGATTCCGACCTTGAGACAATGACAGCTACACTGTGTGATCACAAATATCCGGACACCCCCAAAAAACATACGTTTTTGATATTATGTGCATTGTGGTGCCATCTACTGCCAGGTACTCCATACCATTGACCTTAGTAGTTATTAGACATCGTGAGAGAGCAGAATGGGGCGCTCCACGGAACTCACGGACTTCGAAAGTGGTGATAGTGTGTCACTTGTCTCATCCGTCTGTACGCGGGATTTCCACACTCCTAAACATCCGAAGGTCCACGGTTTCCGGTGTGATAGTGAAGTGGAAACGTGAAGGGACACGTACTCCACGACAGCGTACAGGCGGACCTCATATGTTCACTGACACAGACCACCGAGTGTTCATGAGGGTCGTAATGTCTAATAGGCAGACATGTATCCAGACCTTGACACAGGAATTCCAAACTGCATCAGGATACACTGCAATAACTATAACAGTTAGGCGGGGGTGAGAAAACTTGGATTTCATTCCCGAGCTGCTGTTCATAAGCCACACATCACGCTGGTAAATGCCAAAAGACGCCTCACTTGGTGTAAGGAGCATAAACATAGGACGATTGAACAGTGGAAAAACGTTGTGTGGAGTGACGAATCACGGTACACAATGTGGCCATCCGATGGCAGTGTGTGGGTAATGTGAATGCCCGGTGAACGTCATCTGCCAGCATGTGTAGTGCCAAGAGTGAAATTTTGAGACGGTGGTGTTATTGTGTGGTCGTGTGTTTCACGGAGGAGGTTTGCACCCCTTGTTGTTTTGCGTGGGACTATCACAGAACTGGTCTACATTGATGTTTTAAGCACCTTCTAGCTTCCCAATGTTGAAGAGCAATTTGGGGATGGCGATTGCATCTTTCAACACGATCGAGCACCTGTTCATAATGCACGACCTGTCGTAGAGTGGTTACACGACAATAACAACCCTGTAATGGACTGGCCTGCTCAGAGTTCTGACCTGAATCCTACAGAATACCTTTGGGATGTTTTGGAACACTGACTTCGTGTCAGGCCTTACCAACCGACGTCGACATCTCTTCGTCAGTGGAGCACTCCTTGAATAATGGGCTGCCACTCCCCAAAAAACCTTACAGCACCTGATTGAACGTATGCCTGCGAGAGTGGAAGCTGTCATCAAGGCTAAGGGTGTTCCAACATCATACTGAATTCCGGCAGTACCGGTGGACGGCGCCGCAAATTGGTAAGTCAATTTCAAGCAGATGTCCGGATACATTTGATCACATAGTGTATTTTACTGGCAGATGCCATCACCTTCGGGACAGATATCAGGCATGAACGGATGCAGATGGTCTTCAACAGTGTTTATTAGGCCACAGCTGACATGGTGCCTTCGCTTACTGCCACAGTCCCGTGAAAGCACTGGCGGGTGTATCCCAATAGCATAACATAACCCCCAACGGCTTGCGTCCACGGCTTGATGCTTGTTTCGAGCAGCTGTTCACCTTGTTAACGGCGTCTCCGAACACAGCCACTGGTGTAACAAGAAACGACATTCATCTGACCAGGCGACAAGTTTCAACTGATCCACTTTCAAATCTGGAGGAATTGGTCCCTACAACTGGCGTAAATGACGATGTTGTTGGGTCAGCATGGGAACACGTAGGAATAGTCCACCGAGAAGCGTCATCTTCAACATTGTGGGTAGCTCTGTGTACTACAAAAAGCTTAGGCTGACACCAGATTTGTACTCTGTTGTCAGATCTGCCACATATCGCGGCCTGTTCTACTTTACAGAGCCGCCAAGCTTCCTACCGCACTCTGTGATAGGGCGTTGACGTCCAGTACCTAATCGTCGACACGTGATTTCATTGCCATTTAATTTCACTTTCCATAGATGCTCACGACGGTAGCACGAGAACACCCAATTAGCTTCCCCGTTTTCAAGATGCTCCGTCCCAGGCGTAGGAACATAGCAATCTTCCTTTCAACAAAATCGCTTATGTCAGCCAGTATCATCGCTAGCACGATTTCCCGTTCGTCTCTGCTAAACCCATACACTACCCTTATCGCATTACGTGCTTACAACACCACCAATGAGCATTATATCTCGCGATGGGCAGTGGCTATAATGGTTTGGGTTATCATAATATCACTGTAGTTTGTTCCCTCATCCGTTAATTTCTTTTCATTCCTCTTCCAGTAATTCTCATCAGGCATCTCTCCATTGGTCGCTAAATCACCGTCAGTTTCTGCATATTCTTCACATGAAAAGTAAAAAGCAGGATAAAAGTGAAATGTCAACGAATATACTAGCTTATCATTATTTGTTGACAAAAAAAGTGCTCCTTTATTTTCGACTTTTCTCTTACATACTTCCAGGTAGTTTACTTTTTTTACCTTAAATTAATCCGTCGTGGAGTTTATGGGCGCTCACGTTGAAGTTATCAGTGCTATTCCGTCGTATTACGTAACTTTAGTTAACTGTGGCCCACATGATATTTAAGATCATCCCTTGAACATAGGATATTTGTTCCCATGAAACTTGTTCTGCTGAAGATCTGCTCTGTATGCACCCGTGATTGTTGAAATATGTAAGTTAAACATAGACCGTGTTTCAGACATCTGTATCTTAGATTGTATACTCAGTGTCCTTGTGGGTTAAAATGCTATCTTGTCATCGTCATTTGAGGCAGCTTAGCTACTGAAAGAAAATACCTAAAAGGAAGCGGGCAAAATTAAGACAACCGTTCGGCTTCAAAAATAAGGAATTTCATGTCTAACATTACGCACAGCCTGATAAAGACAGAAAAATGTGTCGTGACATTCAAAGCGTCTAAGCAGTTAAATACCCATGAGATTAGAAAGACGGAAGAACATTGAGAAACTGGTGTAAAATTAGCCATTGCAACACAAGACATGACACGAAATAGTGTCCGAATATTATAATTAGAGAGGTCTACGTTCGTGAAGTAAGTTTCTGATACATAAGAGCTGAATGCAAGAATCTCGAACTTAGGAGTGAGATAAGTCCTTTTAGTCCGTTCGGAATGATCATAGAAGTCCAATGCGAATTACTAAGTGCTTAAGAAGGTGGAAAAAGTTAGAGACATCTATTGAAATAGAATTTTGACTTTCATCGGTATAATTACTCGTTATGAATGACAGTAGGACAACAAAAATGTATTAGCGTAAAGTTAAGATATCGAAAGCAAGCTGAGATGGCTCAAAGAAGTGGTCGGAAATTTAAAATTCAGTGGGAAGACCGATCTAGATTGAACTGACGGGACACAGGGGTAAAGAGGACATCATCAACCTGATGGGCACCAGAACCTGAACTCAAGCTCGTGGACTAAAAACCGTTGACAGAGGAAAGGAGAAATAAGCTATCAAAAGAACAAGAAGTATGTAGACAGAATTCGGTAAAAATTGTGGGAAACAGAGTCAAGCAGCTTCCAAAGAGACCACAAAGATACAAAAAAGAAGGAAAAGAAAGACAAATTCGAGAAAGAATGAGGAACAGACATGATATAACTAAGCCACGAAGTGCTCATGAAGTTAGAAAGTCAGTCGGGGTAAATCAGTTTTCCTTAACACGAAGCGACACTATTAATTGAAGATCTAGAAGGGAGAATGGCTGTTGGGAGGAGATAGAGACTAAGTCTGCTGCGCGAATGTGACAGCTGGGGTTTAGTTGTTCCTAATTTGCAGGCATCTTGCTCGCCAATAATGTAGCGGTGGGGGTGCGGAGAAGCGGAAACACGTCTAGTGTTTCGCATCGCATTACACGGCGCCGACAGAGTAGTCTCTTGCAAGGTAATAAGCTGCGCGGCACTTTTAATGAGTTATCAAGATAAACGCATTAGCGACTGGCGCTGATTGTGAGGGCCTGTCAGGTAACCAGCTTACTCTGGAAATGCTCGTGAGGGAAACAGGTTTTTGTCTCATTTCGCTCGCTAAATGTTTTCATTATAGGGCCGAATTTCATTTGTGAAGACTCATCTCAACATTGTTCTTGCATCTCCAGAGTACTTATAACCGGAGCAAGCAGCAGTAGTAGTTATTGCAGCGCCTTCTGTACCTACTTCCAGAGACACTTAAGCAGATAAGGAAAGGAAGTAACATTCGGGATTAACGGTGCGCTGACGAAGAGTTCATAAGGGCTCGGGACTGTAAAAGGATGGGGAACGAGATCGGCCGGTTCTTTATAAAAGGGAATTTATTTGCTTTTGACTGTTTGTGGAAACTAAAGACTAAATGACTTTCGCAGACAATTTCAGGCAAACAATACGAAGTTGACTGTAGCTGGAAAAGCAGTTTGTGTATCCTTGTCTTCAGATACGGAGTATATATGCTTGCTGGCACAATATGCTCACTTCCACCATGAAAAATATCATCTACATCACATCTCCATGGATGCTCTGCAAATCGCATTTCAGTGCCTGGCAGAGGGTTCATAGAGCCACCTTCACAATAATTGGTTCAAATGGTTCAAATGGCTCTGAGCACTATGGGACTCAACTGCTGTGGTCATAAGTCCCCTAGAACTTAGAACTACTTAAACCTAACTAACCTAAGGACAGCACACAACACCCAGCCATCACGAGGCAGAGAAAATCCCTGACCCCGCCGGGAATCGAACCCGGGAACCCGGGCGTGGGAAGCGAGAACGCTACCGCACGACCACGAGATGCGGGCTTCACAATAATTCTGTATTGCTACAATTTCGTACAGCGCGCGGACTACGACTATGTTCCTAATATCAACAAAAAAGAAAAACCATAAGCTTTTCTAATTTTAGTAAAAGTTACGTTCAGTTATTTTTATATACGCTTTTATGATGTTATTCAGTCTAAGTGGGTCTTTTTGTTTCTCGGAGTTCGTTTCCGCTCAATAGTTTTATGTCATTCTGTTGAAACAATACCAGTTTCTGTCAAAAAGTCATTTTGTCATATGTGTGCAATAAAAAAAACTATAATTAGTAAGGACGTGTTCAATGATCACAAACCAAAAGCAGACAACATATAACAACAAAACATTCGTCATATCAATCACAGTTATCCGTTTGCTATACAAACATTATAAAATGAGGTGAAAAAACAAAGGTAAAAATACAGAAATGTGTTGCCAGGGCGAATCACGATATCAGACTGAACCAGCATACTCTCTAGTCTCACAAACACAATGTTAAAGAAAGTAGTCTCAAGCCAAATGCTTTCCCTCACAGTGAAACGATAATCACACAACGTTCTCCCTAGTGTCAACAGCTACGAAAACATTCAAAGCTGAAGCACGCAAACTAATGGAAAAGGAAATACGAAACAAAAATATTAATAATTGTATGCAATAGTAGTCAGTTGCTATATATTCAAAGTAATGTGAATGTAGTAAATATTCATTATTTGCAAAACGTGACACTGACTTGAAAATGTGGTAGATAAACAATCACAGCAAACACATTCTTAAAACACCGCAAGAATACAAGTGATCATATCATTTGTAATAGACTTCCCTTTCTACATGAGTTTATAAATATAGCTTTATAAGATGACAATATCAGTTTCTACACGTAATTATATATCATACGAATAAATTAAAATATTGTTTTCTCAGAAATTTTGAAACCCAGAGCAGACGCCTGACGTTACTAGGCGAAATGTTTCTGTAGAAAAACAAAAATGTCATTTCAAATAACTAATTATTTTAAAATATTAATGAACATATGCATAGCAACTGAGGGACCATAGAGCTTTCAATTCGTTTATTTTCTGTTCTTTAATCACCTAAAATCTAGTTTTACAAACTTCACCGCGACAGAGGAGCACTCCCCAAATAATGAGTTACATGTGTTAGCTCGTCCCGAAGGTTAGAATTCACATACAGCAGGACAGTGCAGAAAGAGAACTCTAGACAAAGGTGCTAAAGTACAATTTGTAAAAATAATGCAGAGCCTTTATTCGGCCACAACGAAACGGAAGAAGGAAGATTAGAGCGTAACATCCCTTCTACAACACGGTCATTTGTGACAATACACAAGTTCGGCCTACCAAAGAAACCATCCTACCATTTGCCTGGAGCAATTATGGGAAATCACTGAGAGACGGGGATTTGAAAAATAGTCCTCCCAATTACGCGTCCAGTGTGCTAACCACTGCGACACCCCGCTCGGTTGGCCACATCGAAGGATCACCGATATATACGCCGGTTATTACTAAATATAACCATTAAAGAACGATATTATCCTCATGTTCAATGAAAGACGAAAAATCATCTTTCGTAGTACGCGATATTAATGAAAAAAAAAAAACTTTCTCGATGAAATGGAAGTTTGGGCTCGTATAACGTATCAGTGGAAATCAGTTTCCATTATTGTATTTAACTGAAGAAACGGTCTGTATACGACACATTAACGTACTTGATAGTGACAGCGATATCGAAGCTCAGGAAGTCACCAGTGCAATGTTTCTACCCATCTCGTCTCAAAAACCAACAATCATAGCGTTGGGCGCTATTAGATAAGACGACAAGACTAATTTGGTAATTGTTGAAGCGAGCCTGAACGCTCACCAACAGGTGGCAGTAATGGTAAACACTTAATGAAGCCTATCAGCCAGGTAACAGGATCTGATCAATTAGGTGCTATTGGTCTAATGTAGGATACGTAGGCAAAAGGAGGATTACATGATGAGACTTAACTGGAAACGTTAAAGCCTCCGATATTACACACACGCCACGGTTCTGATGCCCGATTTCCCCCTTAACCAACCTCTACAGTAATTTCTAGAAAGGCGGCAAGTACTCTGCTGCATTCGTGAAATTAAAAAAATACTAATTTCCAAAGCTTTTACACGTAGCAAGACTTGAATAACTATAAAAGTGACTCGTTTTATAATAATATGTCCTCACCGCTTTTATGTATGTTTGTTGATAAAATGCAATTTCTTCATTTTCACAGGATTCTAAAACATCCAAAATAAATGCAATTTATCTCCGTTATACAAGACTGGTGTACGGAACTTAACGGGGAAAATAATTTTCGCCTCATGTGTCACTGCCAACTTTGAAAATACATAGAAAGAACTGCTGCAGTGTACTACAGAAGGTAACGCAAACATAAACGCAATGAGACGAACTGAAAAGACACTTTTATTCAAAGGAAATACTTACACCAATGTCACTTCAGTTTTTCATGATCGGCGGGACACTAAAGAGTCGGGACATGGTTCTTAATAAGAAGTGCGATCACTATGGACGGCAGTACGTTATCTGCAACGTGCTTGCTTCCTGTCCACAAGGTTGGTAAGTTCTTGTGGTACGGTGCACCATTTATCCATCAACGTGCTCGACAATTACTGGATGTTTGTTTGGAACATGTGAACGTACCGCAAAAACGACTCCCCTACTCATCTCAAATGTGCTCGATGGGATTTAAGTCGGGGGAACTGGCAGACAAGTCCATTCGCTCAATACCCTCTCGTTCAAATAGGTTCTTCATCTGAGGTGCTCGATGCGGTCGATCTACACTACTGACCATTAAACTTGCTACACGAAGAATAAATGCAGATGATAAACGGATATTCATTGGACAGATATTACACTAGAACTGACATGTGATTACATTTTCAAGCAATTTGGGTGCATAGATCCTGAGAAATCAGTACCCTGAACAACCACCTCTGGCCGTAATAACGGCCTTGATACGCCTGGGCATTGAGTCAAATGGAGCTTGGATGGCGTGTACAGCTACAGCTGCCCATGCAGCTCCAACACGATACCACAGTTCATCAAGAGTAGTGACTGGTGTATTGTGACAAGCCAGTTGCTCGGCCACCATTGACCAGAGGTTTTCAGTTGGTGAGAGATCTGGAGAATGTGCTGGCCAGGGCAGCAGTCGAACATTTTCTGTATCCAGAAAGGCCCGTACAGGACCTGCAACATGCAGCCGTGCATTATCCTGCTGAAATGTAGGGTTTCGCAGGGATCGAATGAAGGCTAGAGCCACGGGGCGTAACACATCTGAAATGTAACGTCCACTGTTCAAAGTTCCATCAATGCGAAAAAGAGGTGACCTAGACGTGTAACCAATAGCACTCCATACCATCACACTGGGTAATAGGCACAGTATGGTGATGACGAATACACGCTTCCAATGTGCGTTCACCGCGATGTCGCCAAACACGGCGCCGGCCGGAGTGGCCGTGCGGTTCTAGGCGCTACAGTCTTGAACCGCGTGACAGCTACGGTCGCAGGTTCGAATCCTGCCTCGGCCATGGTGTAAGTAGGCTGTTTCTGTTTTCTTATGGGTAACGCCATGTAGCGCTCTGTATGAAAATCACTGGCTGTGCTGTGTGCAGTCTGTCGCTAGTTTGCATTGTTGTCTGCCATTGTAGTGTTGGGCAGCTGGATGTTAACAGTGCGTAGCGTTGCGCAGTTGGAGGTGAGCCTCCAGCAGTGGTGGATGTGGGGAGAGAGATGGCGGAGTTTTGAAATTTGTAAGACTGGATGTCATGAACTGCTATGTACACTCCTGGAAATGGAAAAAAGAACACATTGACACCGGTGTGTCAGACCCACCATACTTGCTCCGGACACTGCGAGAGGGCTGTACAAGCAATGATCATACGCACGGCACAGCGGACACACCAGGAACCGCGGTGTTGGCCGTCGAATGGCGCTAGCTGCGCAGCATTTGTGCACCGCCGCCGTCAGTGTCAGCCAGTTTGCCGTGGCATACGGAGCTCATCGCAGTCTTTAACACTGGTAGCATGCCGCGACAGCGTGGACGTGAACCGTATGTGCAGTTGACGGACTTTGAGCGAGGGCGTATAGTGGGCATGCGGGAGGCCGGGTGGACGTACCGCCGAATTGCTCAACACGTGGGGCGTGAGGTCTCCACAGTACATCGATGTTGTCGCCAGTGGTCGGCGGAAGGTGCACGTGCCCGTCGACCTGGGACCGGACCGCAGCGACGCACGGATGCACGCCAAGACCGTAGGATCCTACGCAGTGCCGTAGGGGACCGCACCGCCACTTCCCAGCAAATTAGGGACACTGTTGCTCCTGGGGTATCGGCGAGGACCATTCGCAACCGTCTCCATGAAGCTGGGCTACGGTCCCGCACACCGTTAGGCCGTCTTCCGCTCACGCCCCAACATCGTGCAGCCGGCCTCCAGTGGTGTCGCGACAGGCGTGAATGGAGGGACGAATGGAGACGTGTCGTCTTCAGCGATGAGAGTCGCTTCTGCCTTAGTGCCAATGATGGTCGTATGCGTGTTTGGCGCCGTGCAGGTGAGCGCCACAATCAGGACTGCATACGACCGAGGCACACAGGGCCAACACCCGGCATCATGGGGTGGGGAGCGATCTCCTACACTGGCCGTACACCACTGGTGATCGTCGAGGGGACACTGAATAGTGCACGGTACATCCAAACCGTCATCGAACCCATCGTTCTACCATTCCTAGACCGGCAAGGGAACTTGCTGTTCCAACAGGACAATGCACGTCCGCATGTATCCTGTGCCACCCAACGTGCTCTCGAAGGTGTAAGTCAACTACCCTGGCCAGCAAGATCTCCGGATCTGTCCCCCATTGAGCATGTTTGGGACTGGATGAAGCGTCGTCTCACGCGGTCTGCACGTCCAGCACGAACGCTGGTCCAACTGAGGCGCCAGGTGGAAATGGCATGGCAAGCCGTTCCACAGGACTACATCCAGCATCTGTACGATCGTCTCCATGGGAGAATAGCAGCCTGCATTGCTGCGAAAGGTGGATATACACTGTACTAGTGCCGACATTGTGCATGCTCTGTTGCCTGTGTCTATGTGCCTGTGGTTCTGTCAGTGTGATCATGTGATGTATCTGACCCCAGGAATGTGTCAATAAAGTTTCCCCTTCCTGGGGCAATGAATTCACGGTGTTCTTATTTCAATTTCCAGGAGTGTATATTATGATTTTTCAACACTATTAGGGTAAATACATTGTTTGTTCTCTATTAAAATCTTTCATTTGCTAACTATGCCTAACATTAGTTAGTGCCTTCCGTAGTTTGAATCTTTTATTTAGCTGGCAGTAGTGGCGCTCGCTGTATTGCAGTAGTTCGAGTAACGAAGATTTTTGTGAGGTAAGTGATTTGTGAAAGGTATAGGTTAATGTTAGTCAGGGCCATTCTTTTGTAGGGATTTTTTGAAAGTCAGATTGCATTGCGCTAAAAATATTGTGTGTCAGTTTAAGCACAGTCATGTTTAATTTTTCTAAGGGGACGTTTCATATGTCGACCCTTAGCCGAGGATACCTCACTGGAATCTTCTGATTTTTTTCTTGTAGTTTGTGTAATTAGTGTAGCTTTTGTTTATTGCTAACGCGTAATTATAGAGAGAATTTCCTTTGTAGTTGTAGTTTTTCATTTTTGTACAGTAAAACAGTTGTGGCATGCATGTAGATTTGCAGCAAGTATTTCGCAGCTGCGCTTGCAATTAACGAGATATTATTTTCAGTGCTATGTTAATGTGTTTTCTTATTTTACTCTTCCAACTGTGTTTCCTATGTTATTGTGACAATAATGGCGTGTGAAAAACGTAATACTAGGCAGTGCATTGTTATTACAGTTAATGCAACAAATGGGACAAAGGCTACAACAGTTAGACACAACGCTTGAACAAAATCAGAAACAAATGGGACAAAATCTTCAAAAGTTAGACACAATGGAACAAAATCTTCAAAAGTTAGACACAATGGAACAAAATCAGAGACAAACACAGCAAAAGCTTCAAAAGTTAGACACCACACTTAAACAAACACGTGAAGATTTAACTACTGAGTTACATAACATTGAATCGAAATGTCAAAAAGTCTGTAATGACGTAAAAACACAGATTTGTGAGCATTTTCAACCTATTTTTTCGCGGCATGAAAATGCATTACAGAATCACGAAGCAGCCATAAAAGAACTGCAAACTATTGTTCATGAAAATCATGAGACCTTGTAAGCTAAAACTGACTCAGTTGCATCTACCGATTCGGTTACGCAACTTGCAAAAACACAAGAAAACTTAAAGGACAAAGTAGATACTCTGAAAATTGGTTCAGAAAGACACATGGAGGAAATTAGTTCATTATCAGAGAAAGTAGTTGAACTTTTGGATCAGCTAAATAATTTATCAACGAAGGTAGATGATAATCTGAATGACACAAAACCGGTAGTCTTTAATGACACAGAAGAGTGCGAACAAATTAGGAAAATAAAACAAAATCACAATCAAATTAATACGCAACACCAAAGAGAAATCCGGGAAGTACAACATCAGCTGACACAGGTAATACAAGAATTACGTATTTCAGTGGACACTCGTGCCCCAATACGGGAGGAGGGACATAGAAATACGGAACAGCCACAAAATAATCACAGCGCATTTCGGAAATTATGAAAGAAATTGGCAAGGTGCACCTAATTTTGAAATGGAACCGCCGAAACGACGTAACAATGACCGATATGCGACTCGCCGACATGATGATTTTGACTCTAAGCTGTTCATTACTACACGTAAATTTAAAACATTTAAGAATTCTGGCTACGACATTCATCCACAAGCGTGGCTCCATCAATCCTCTCATTGTTTTCCTCCCAACTGGTCATTAGAGCACAGATTAGAATTTATGTGTGGCTATTCAGAGAATGAACCAGCTGTAAGAATGCGATCGGTCATTCACGATTGCCACAGTGAAGGAGAATTTTATCATGCCTTCCTATCAGCATATTGGTCTCAGGCTACACAAGACCGAGTAAAACATAGCATCATAATGATGAAACATTTCGAACAATCTCAATTTTTCAGTCTTGTGAAATATTTTGAGGACATGTTGCACAAGAATCAATACTTGTCAAACCCATACAGCCCCTCAGAACTCATCCACATTTACTTAAATTACCTGAACATTTACGACATATTATTTTGGCAGGACGTTGCAAAGACGACATTGAAGCTTTTCAGGGACTCTTACAAGAATTAGAAATTGACGCTGACAATCGCAGAATGCGAAAACCGGAAAACAATCACTACAGGTCACATCCATCACAATTCCGTGACGACAGAAACAATAACTGGACACGACAAGTCTATTCTTACAACGCAAATCGTGACCAAAACAGACACCACCCATATGACAACCACTGGCAGAGTAATAATAGTTACAGAGAAAGATCGCATTTCCGTAGTAATGAATATGACAGAGATTACCATAGAAACAGACAATATGGGAACAAGAACAATTATTATCGAGGGAGACAGAATAACTTCAGACGCAACAGTTCAGCGCGCAGTTACGATTCCGGGAGAAATTCTCCACCACATGACCGACAAACAAGAAACTATGTAAACTACCGACAAAACGACAGACCTGAATTCCATCAGAACTGGCGGGATGCAAACAGAGCAGGGCACTCTCGACAAGGTGAATTTGTAGAAGTTAGGTCTCCTAATCCCAATAACGGCGCGCGCCAACAAAGAGACAGACAATGACTCGCACCGCAGGCAGCCACGTGCGCCGGCTGGCTCAGAGAAAAATAACATTGACGCTAACCTTGAGAAAAATTTTAGCATTCCTTACCAACGTATACAACATAATTGCTTTGAAGTTTAAACTCTGTCCACTAGGAAGAGTAGAGGATTGCACCACATTTCACATGTAAAACCATTTATTGAGAGATAATCTGCCTTTTAACTTTGTCTTTGCTATAGAATTTTTCACTTCACTAGTACTCTTTGTCACACTTAGAAACTATTAACATGTAACTATGTTTTAAAGTTAACTATCCAGTCTAGAACCTAGGGAACATATTTAGACAGTAATTACGAATGCATTGTTATAGTGAACAGACGACACAGTGTTATTGTGTGTGTACATTCTTGCTTGTTAGTTGCACGATTACGTAACGACTATAAGGCTTACATACTTAGAACATATACTGGTACTGCTAATGAGGTTTCAATGCAACATTTTGGTTTACTTGAAATACATTCTGGATTTAAAGTACTTTCTGTGAGATACCAGATGACACAGTGGTTAGTTTATGTGACAGCTACACGATTTTATCACGACGCTACTAATGAGTGACAATTTACAATGTTGCTTTTGCAGTGTTTCTGTTTTATATCTGCACAGTTTTTCTGTATTATTCTGGAAACTAAAACATGTTTTAGTAGTAACTTTTGTGGTATAGCTACAATGAGACTGCCTTTTCCATAGCACAACAATACGTTACAGCACAGTACTTTCTTCATCACGGCAATAAGCGTAATAACTAAGATATCTATACGCAAAGAATTTCACTTTTGTTTGTCATGAGGTAAGTACATTGGCTTCTGCAGAACTTAGCTTTCGGAGGACAATAACTACGACACTTCCACAGAGATTATCTTACAGCAAGACGCACATTTAGCGCTACAGGACACGTATTTAAGTGATTACTTTTGCACGTAAATCATTTATTTTTAAAGATATTTGAAGTACAATGATACAAAAGTTTTCCGTGATACATTTCATTCCATTGCTGTAATCTGTAACACCTGAGGGTATAATTACATTAATCCTCAGGGGGGCACACGCTTACTTTGTGTACCATGTGTGTGGCAAGCACAAGGAGCCCTAGCTAATATGGTATTTGCTTATACAACTTTACACATCGGTACCATATTTCTCTAACACATAAATTACACAGCTATCTGATCATTTAACTGAGAGATAAACATTTTGTTTTACTACATCAATGACAGATGTTACGCAATTACACAGTTGGATAACTTCACACTTATGAAATTGTATTTTGTCTGTACTTTGTGAACTGTTCATATTTTTTTGGAACCATTGTGATACTATGAGGGCTTTGAATGATGTATTTGGTAAGGAAGCATGATTATAAAGTACGTTTGAGGTAGATGACACTATTGAAATGAGCAGAGAATTTTTTTAGGTTTTGAAATTATTGCATAAAGCTACGACGTTTTTGAGATTTGACTGAGGTGTTATGATGTTATTTTTATGACGACGATGTGTATTATGCTGTTGAGGTATGTTTATGATCAATAAGATGATGATACCGTATATGAGTAATTTGATTATGCTACGTATTTCTCATGATGAAATATTGAAGCAGTGTCGACGAATATGTATATGTATAATAAGGTAAGGAGTAATGAATAGTGGTTAGGGACTCTGACTTGTGAAAAAGGATGTTGGAAACCAAGAATCGTACTTTAAGAGTTATGAAATGTGTGTAAATGCGTGAATGTATCACAATACCGGCTAAAATTTTTTGGACACTGTTATATTCATAAGATTTTGTTTCTACACATTTGCAACGCAAATTCTCGACCTGTGAAATTTTGTATATGAGACTGCCACAGTAGTGCAAACTAGTGTTGTAAATATTTCAGTAAGAAAGTTAAGTGACCTTCACGTAATGCGTCGTGGGCACGACGCATTACGTGGGCAGCTGCGCGACAGTCGCCTGGAAAAAAGCCATTAGTGTGTGCCTTTCAGAGGCACAGGTGGAGAAAAAAGGAGGCCATTATCCACGCTATTGACATTTCTTTGTAGAAAGCATCACAAATACGACACGCTCAAACATGAAAATATATGATTACACTGTGGAGCTCTTAATTTATGATATTTATAAAATGCCTAATGAAATGATGAGAGACATTTTACATCTATTGTCTTTCTAGTTGAGAGATTGCTCATTTTGCTTAACATCTAGTTTCTAGCTGCACTGCAGCATTGGTTAAAATAAAATTTTATAGATGTACTAATATAAATATTTTATGCCTACAGATCCAGTAAATAATAATTTTGATGTACTTCAAAAAAGACGAAGGAGCACAAAAAGACATTTCCCTTCACAGGAATTGCATACGGAATTTTCTTTTCAACTACTTGATAATTTGTTTGGTAGAATAACTTCTTGTGGTGCACCACTTTAATTACATATACATTAAGATGTGATTATACATTTCCCTTATCTTTAGTGTAATATTTTTTTTCTGCTTGAGCTATGTCATGTTTAGGTATAAGTTATTGCATTTGCTGCTGCTGTTTGCCAGGCATAGTGCTACTAAATTTCACTTTCTATTACTCTGTTAAGCTAGTTTTACTACTGATTTATTTTTCTTGTTGCTGCACATTGGCTCATATTAGTTGTAATGTTGCATTGCTTGGTAATTTAGATTTACTGTAGCTTGCTTTGACAATTTTCATTTTTTTCATTGCTGTTTGTATTAATTGTTTTATGCTGCTGCATTGCCTCATCCCTTAGTTTAGCATCTGAGCACAGTAGATTTAAGTTAGCTTAAGATGGGGTAGGCTATATGTGAGAACGAGTTGTGATAAATTGGAAGAAATGCATTGACAAGTTATATGAAAACGATTTGGGCCAAAATGAGTATTGTACAATGAGCCGTTATTATTTTGAAAGAGATATGGTTAGAATACAGAAAGGAGGTATAGATAGGACTTTTTGGGAATAATGATGAACGAAGGGACACCTCCAAGAACAAAAAAGGTTTTCTTCGCAAAATACTGTAGTACCAAATGTTACACTGAAAACGAACCCTGTCCTTTCCATTGTGTTATCCCCCTATGTGTTTGTGTACCCTTGTGTATTTGTTTTCTTCCTGTCTCTGTGTTGTTGTTGTTGTGGTCTTCAGTCCTGAGACTGGTTTGATACAGCTCTCCATGCTACTCTATCCTGTGCAAGCTTCTTCATCTCCCAGTACCTACTGCAACCTACATCCTTCTGAATCTGCTTAGTGTATTTATCTCTTTGTCTCCCTCTACGATTTTTACCCTCCACTCTGCCCTCCAAGGCTAAATTTGTGATCTCTTGATGCCTCAAAACATGTCCTACCAACCGATCCCTTCTTCTAGTCAAGTTGTGCCACAAACTTCTCTTCTCCCCAATCCTATTCAATACCTCCTCATTAGTTACGTGATCTACCCACCTTATCTTCAGCATTTTTCTGTAGCACCACCTTTCGAAAGCTTCTATTCTCTTCTTGTCCAAACTGGTTATCGTCCATGTTTCACTTCCATACATGGCTACATTCCATACAAATACTTTCAGAAACGACCTCCTGACACTTAAATCTATACCCGATGTTAACAAATTTCTCTTCTTCAGAAACGATTTCCTTGCCATTGCCAGTCTACATTTTATATCCTCTCTACTTCGACCATCATCAGTTATTTTACTCCCTAAATAGCAAAACTCCTTTACTACTTTAAGTGTCTCATTTCCTAATCTAATCCCCTCAGCATCACCCGATTTAATTTGACTACATTCCGTTATCCTCGTTTTGCTTTTGTTGATGTTCATCTTATATCCTCCTTTCAAGACACTGTCCATTCCGTTCAACTGCTCTTCCAAGTCCTTTGCTGTCTCTGACAGAATTACAATGTCATCGGCGAACCTCAAAGTTTTTACTTCTTCGCCATGAATTTTAATACCTACTCCCAATTTTTCTTTTGTTTCCTTTACTGCTTGCTCAATATACAGATTGAATAACATCGGGGAGAGGCTACAACCCTGTCTCACTCCTTTCCCAACCACTGCTTCCCTTTCATGCCCCTCGACTCTTATAACTGCCATCTGGTTTCTGTACAAATTGTAAATAGCCTTTCGCTCCCTGTATTTTACCCCTGCCACCTTCAGAATTTGAAAGAGAGTATTCCAGTTAACGTTGTCAAAAGCTTTCTCTAAGTCTACAAATGCTAGAAACGTAGGTTTGCCTTTTCTTAATCTTTCTTCTAAGATAAGTCGTAAGGTTAGTATTGCCTCACGTGTTCCAACATTTCTACGGAATCCAAACTGATCTTCCCCGAGGTCCGCTTCTACCAGTTTTTCCATTCGTCTGTAAAGAATCCGCGTTAGTATTTTGCATCCGTGACTTATTAAACTGATAGTTCGGTAATTTTCACATTTGTCAGCACCTGCTTTCTTTGGGATTGGAATTATTATATTCTTCTTGAAGTCTGAGGATATTTCGCCTGTCTCATACATCTTGCTCACCAGATGGTAGAGTTTTGTCATGACTGGCTCTCCCAAGGCCATCAGTAGTTCTAATGGAATGTTGTCTACTCCCGGGGCCTTGTTTCGACTCAGGTCTTTCAGTGCTCTGTCAAACTCTTCACGCAGTATCTTATCTCCCATTTCATCTTCATCTACATCCTCTTCCATTTCCATAATATTGTCCTCAACTACATCGCCCTTGTATAAACCCTCTGTATACTCCTTCCACCTTTCTGCCTTCCCTTCTTTGCTTACAACTGGGTTGCCATCTGAGCTCTTGATATTCGTACAAGTGGTTCTCTTCTCTCCAAAGGTCTCTTTAATTTTCCTGTAGGCAGTATCTATCTTACCCCTAGTGAGACAAGCCTCTACATCCTTACATTTGTCCTCTAGCCATCCCTGCTTAGCCATTTTGCACTTTCTGTCGATCTCATTTTTGAGACGTTTGTATTCCCTTTTGCCTGCTTCATTTACTGCATTTTTATATTTTCTCCTTTCATCAATTAAATTCAATATTTCTTCTGTTACCCAAGGATTTCTATTAGCCCTCGTCTTTTTACCTACTTGATCGTCTGCTGCCTTCACTACTTCATCCCTCAGAGCTACCCATTCTTCTTCTACTGTATTTCTTTCCCCCATTCCTGTCAATTGTTCCCTTATGCTCTCCCTGAAACTCTCTACAACCTCTGGTTCTTTCAGTTTATCCAGGTCCCATCTCCTTAAATTCCCACCTTTTTGCAGTTTCTTCAGTTTCAATCTGCAGTTCATAACCAATAGATTGTGGTCAGAATCCACATCTGCCCCTGGAAATGACTTACAATTTAAAACCTGGTTCCTAAATCTCTGTCTTACCATTATATAATCTATCTTATACCTATTAGTATCTCCAGGATTCTTCCAGGTATACAACCTTCTTTTATGATTCTTGAACCAAGTGTTAGCTATGATTAAGTTATGCTCTGTGCAAAATTCTACAAGGCGGCTTCCTCTTTCATTTCGTCCCCCCAATCCATATTCACCTACTATGTTTCCTTCTCTCCCTTTTCCTACTGACGAATTCCAGTCACCCATGACTATTAAATTTTCGTCTCCCTTCACTACCTGAATAATTTCTTTTATCTCGTCATACATTTCATCAATTTCTTCATCATCTGCAGAGCTAGTTGGCATATAAACTTGTACTACTGTAGTAGGCATGGGCTTTGTGTCTATCTTGGCCACAATAATGCGTTCACTATGCTGTTTGTAGTAGCTAACCCGCACTCCTATTTTTTATTCATTATTAAACCTACTCCTGCATTACCCCTATTTGATTTTGTATTTATAACCCTGTAATCACCTGACCAAAAGTCTTGTTCCTCCTGCCACTGAACTTTACTAATTCCCACTATATCTAACTTTAACCTATCCATTTCCCTTTTTAAATTTTCTAACCTACCTGCCCGATTAAGGGATCTGACATTCCACGCTCCGATCCGTAGAATGCCAGTTTTCTTTCTCCTGATAACGACGTCCTCTTGTTAGTCCCCGCCCGGAGATCCGAATGGGGGACTATTTTACCTCCGGAATATTTTACCCAAGAGGACGCCATCATCATTTAATCATACAGTAAAGCTGCATATCCTCGGGAAAATTTACGGCTGTAGTTTCTCCTTGCTTTCAGCCGTTCGCAGTACCAGCACAGCAAGGCCGTTTTGGTTAATGTTACAAGGCCAGATCAGTCAATCATCCAGACTGTTGCCCCTGCCACTACTGAAGAGGCTGCTGCCCCTCTTCAGGAACCACATGTTTGTCTGGCCTCTCAACAGATACCCCTCCGTTGAAGTTGCACCTACGGTACGGCCATCTGTATCGCTGAGGCACGCAAGCCTCCCCACCAACGGCAAGGTCCATGGTTCATGGGGGAAGCGTGTACTGTTTCATAAAATTTTTTCTCTTCTAATACTAAGTCACATTCATTATGATGAGGAATACTGTTATCCTCAAATATAATTTGCATTAATACTATGTTATTTACTTTGTAAAGATGTTTAGACATTATTGGTTCAAATGGCTCTGAGCACTATGGGACTTAACATCTATGGTCATCAGTCCCCTAGAACTTAGAACTACTTAAACCTAACTAACCTAAGGACAGCACACAACACCCAGTCATCACGAGGCAGAGAAAATCACTGACCCCGCCGGGAATCGAACCCGGGAACCCGGGCGTGGGAAGCGAGAACGCTACCGCACGACCACGAGATGCCGACTTTAGACATTATTAATTCTGTTCTGTTTGAATGCACATTTGTGAAATTAATGTTTCGAAAACTATTCTCATTATTTTATATATTTACTTATGTCATAATTCCTGTAACACTGATTTATATGTTTATTTCTTATCTTTTGTAAAGCCTGTATTACTACAAATGTTATCTGTATTGTTGTGTTTTTAATGATGTTTTCTGTATATCTGTAATTGTATTCTCATGTTATAAAATTGTAATTGACACCAGTTTATCAAATTAAGTAACTTGTAAGCATTGATTTCCCTGCACACATTTCTGTTGGTCATAGTATATGCACAATATGTGAATAAAAGAGGACTGTTAGTGTTTGCACGTGTGTTAATAATTCAGCAAGAGACTGGATAACAGCATTGCTGGTTCTAAGGACATTAAAAAAAAATTTTGTGAGTGCACAAGTGGTGGTTCATGGACTTGCTATATTCTCCGCAAGACGCTTCAATGGTGATTGTGCACCTGCACAGTCACAGCAGATGGTTCAAACGGTTCAAATGGCTCTGAGCACTATGGGACTTAACATCTATGGTCATCAGTCCCCTAGAACTTAGAACTACTTAAACCTAAGGACATCACACACAACACCCAGCCATCACGAGGCAGAGAAAATCCCTGACCCCGCCGGGAATCGAACCCGGGAACCCGGGCGTGGGAAGCGAGAACGCTACCGCACGACCACGAGATGCGGGCCACAGCAGATGGCTGCTAGCCATCTCTACAGGGACTTCAGTGGGTCTGCACCTCTGGTGGCCCACCGATACCATACTCTCTACCAAGACTATAGTTGGTCTGCTCTGTGATGACCTACATACCAATATTCTTCAAAACATCAACTGACTCTGCGGTGGGTTTGCTCTGTCGTGGCCCATTACCTGTCGGCATGTCAAGAGTCAACACTGTCTTTCCGTTGGAAGGACAGCACTAATTCTTCAAGACAGCATGGAAATCCACTACTTCCGTGTGCATTGTCTTTTACTGCCCAGACTTTGAGAAAAGAAACGGCAGTTTTACTGTGATGAATCATCAGGACTGTCTTTATGGACTTTGAGAAAATTTTAGCATTTGACCAACATTGTATCAATAAGTGTGTGCATTTGATTTCTCTGTTACTGTAATTGTGAAAATTTTTTTAACAAATATGTATTGGCCAGTGCCCAAAACAATTTGTAAAATTTTTTGTGGGGAGCATGGGGGCTATGTAAGTACGCTGTTTCTGTTTTCTTATTGGTATGCGCTCTGTATGAAAATCACTGGCTGTGCTGTGTGCAGTCTGTGGCTAGTTTGCATTGTTGCCTGCCATTGTAGTGTTGGGCAGCTGGATGTTAACAGCGCGTAGCGTTGCGCAGTTGGAGGTGAGCCTCCAGCAGTGGTGGATGTGGGGAGAGAGATGGCGGAGTTTTGAAATTTGAAGGACTGGATGTCATGAACTGCTATGTATATTATGATTTTTCAACACTATTAAGGTAAATACATTGTTTGTTCTCTATTAACATCTTTCATTTGCTAACTATGCATATCAGTAGTTAGTGCCTTCCGTAGTTTGAATCTTTTATTTAGCTGGCAGTAGTGGCGCTCGCTGTATTGCAGTAGTTCGAGTAACGAAGATTTTTGTGAGGTAAGTGATTTGTGAAAGGTATAGGTTAATGTTAGTCAGGGCCATTCTTTTGTAGGGATTTTTTGAAAGTCAGATTGCGTTGCGCTAAAAATATTGTATGTCAGTTTAAGGAGAGTCATGTATAATTGTTCTAAGGGGACGTTTCAGTGGATGTGTGTGATGTCCTTAGGTTAGTTAGGTTTAAGTAGTTCTAAGTTCTAGGGGACTGATGACCACAGCAGTTAAGTCCCATAGTGCTCAGTGCCCTTTGAACCAAACACGGATGCGACCATCATGATGCTGTAAACAGAACCTGTTCATGCCAAAAAATGACGTTTTGCCATTGTTGCACCCAGGTTCGTTGTTGAGTACACCATCTCAGGCGCTCATGTCTGTGATGCATCTTCAAGGGTAACCGCAGCAATAGTCACCGAGCTGATAGTCCATGCTGCTGCAAACGTCGTCGAACTGTTTGTGCAGATGGTTATTGTCTTGCAAACGTCCCCATCTGTTGACTCAGGGATCGAGACGTGGCTGCACGATCCGTTACAGCCATGCGTATAAGATGCCTGTCATCTCGACTGCTAGTGATACGAGGGCGTTGGGATCCAGCACGGCGTTCCGTATTACTCTCCTGAACCCACTGATGCCATATTCTGGAAACAGTCATTGGATCGCGATCAACGCCGGCAGCAATGTCGTGATACGATAAGCCGCAATCGCGATAGGCTACCATCTGCCATTTATCAAAGTCGGAAACGTGATGGAACGCATTTCTCCTCCTTACACGAGGCATCACAACGACGTTTCACCAGGCAACGCCGGTCAACTGCTGTTTGTGTATGAGAAATCGGTTGGAAAATTGCCTCATGTCAGCACGTTGGGGGTGTCACCACCGGCGCCAACCTAGTGTGAATGCTCTGAAAAGCTAATCATTTGCATATCTCAGCATCTTCTTCCTGTCGTTTGAATTACTTGTCTGTAGCACGGCATCTTCGTGGTGTAGCAATTTTAATGGGCAGTAGTGTATAAAGCAGAAGCCAGGGCTGAATGTACCCCTGTAAAGATGCTCGTGGGGAAGGAGTGCAGTGCCACAAGAAATTTGACCGGAGCGTGTTACGTGTTCAAAGATCTGGAGAGCATTACGCCGATGCAACATTATACCTCCCCACACCGTACCACATGGGCTATAAGACATCATGTTCTGCAATGTTCATGGGTGCATAACGTGTTCTCGCCTCTCGCCATACGATACGTCTATAATCACTATTGCCGGCCGGTGTGGCCGAGCGGTTCTAGACGCTTCAGTCTGGAACTGCACGACCACTACGGTCGCAGGTTCGAATCCTGCCTCGGGCATGGATGTGTGTGATGTCCTTAGGTTAGTTAGGTTTAAGTAGTTCTAAGTTCTAGGGGACTGATTACCTCAGAAGTTAAGTCCCATAGTGCTCAGAGCCATTTTAAGCCTTTTATAATCACTATTCATACTAAATCAACTCTCATCATAGAACAGCACGTAGTCTCCCTCCTCGTTGTTTCACTCCCTCTGTTCTTAGCAGAATTGGAAACGGTGCTGCTGACGTGCGGACGTCAACGAAACACAATGTACATGTCGTTGGGAAAATAGACCACCCCATGTAATTTCCGTGCCCTGTGGTGCGTGTGGCTGTGTGCCTTGCAGTCCTGTTAAATGAGGCTGCAATTGCACCCGCTGTTAGTCGTGTGCCTCTTGTTGCGTGTTGCACAATGTAGTAGTCATCCTCTGCTGTAGTTGACTGTGATCGATCATCCACGTCAGATAACACTGTGAGCAACACCAAACTCCTTTGCTGCTCTCGACACACCTCTTTATTCTTCCAGTTCCTGATGATTCTTCCCCTGAGAAGGCTTTCAGATGTCATCTCCGGGGCAATGCTATAATGAAGAAAATCACCACAGTATACCTAAATTACTCTGTGATTGACACACGCTGTCTTTTTCCTGTTCGTGCAACTCCCTCGTATTGGAGGGCCAGTCCCATTTGCGATTATGTCACGTACAGCTTTCTGGACACTACTGGGAGATTGCTAGCAACATGCTCCAGCGCTTACATTCACTTCCACGACTTGTTAATATGTTGTGTTATTTTATCTTTCTCGTCTTCAGTTTTGCAAAGCAGTGTATAAAAACAGAGTGGCACTGAAGCCTATCATATGCTGCGTTTGTAGTCCTATGGATTAAGAAAATTGCGTAGATACAATGCACATCCAGGAATCCTAATTTGATGCCTCTCAGTTAGTAGTAAGATCGTTTCCTGTAACTCCGAAAGTCTGCGTAATTTTCCAGGCTCTCTAAAAGTTAACAATGTGTATTAACTCCACTTTTTCAGACCAATCGAAGTCTCAGTTAACATGCATCTTGGTGAGTGGAAGGGCGAGGTGCATTTTCAGCAGCTATTAGTGAGTGTTCTTTTCGATAGTCATGGAAGTTCGAGGATATTGTAGTGGTGCGTTTCTTGTGGTGGAAGAGGGCTATAAAGCTCCTATATTGTACAGGAAGTGTCGAAGGTGCTTCGTACGAGCACTGCAAAAGCATGCTACATGGTTGATGGCCTTCGTCGTCACTATCAACAAATCAGTAACACACACACACACACACACACACACACACTACACTACACTACACTACACTACACTTCGAAACTTGTGTATACAGGGTGGTCCATTGATAGTGACCGGGCCAAATATCTCACGAAATAAGCGTCAAACGAAAAAACTACAAAAAACCAAACTTGTCTAGCTTGTAGGGGGAAACGAGATAGCGCTATGGTTGGCCCGCTAGATGGCGCTGCCATAGGTCAAACGGGTATCAACTGCGTTTTTTAAAATAGGAATCCCCATTTTTATTACATATTCGTGTAGTACGTAAAGAAATATGAATGTTTTAATTGGACCCCTTTCTTCGCTTTGTGATAGATGGCGCTGTAATAGTCACAAACGTATAAGTACGTGGTATGACGTAACATTCCGCCAGTGCGGACGGTATTTGCTTCGTGATACATTACTTGTGTTAAAATGGACCGTTTAGAAATTGGGGTAAAGATCGGTATCGTGTTGATGTATGGCTATTGCGATAAAATGCCCAACGGGCGTGTGCTATGTATGCTGCTCGGTATCCTGGACGACATCATCCAAGTGTCCGGACCGTTAGCCGGATAGTTACGTTATTTAAGGAAACAGGAAGTGTGCAGACACATGTGAAACGTCAGCCACGACCTGCAACAAATGATGATGCCTAGTTAGGTGTTTCAGCTGCTGTCGCGGCTAATCCTTTCTATGCACCAGGAATTGCATGCCGACGACTTTGAAAGTCGTGTACAGTTCTGCCACTGGACACAAGAGAAATTACGGGACGATGGCAGATTTTTTGCACGCGTTCTATTTAGCGACGAAGCGTCATTCACCAACAGCGGTAACGTAAACCGGGATAATATGCATTATTGGGCAACGGAAAATCCACGATGGCTGCGACAAGTGGAACAACAGCGACTTTGGCGGGTTAATGTATGGTGCGGCATTATGGGAGGAAGGATAATTGGCCCCCATTTATCGATGGCAATCTAAATGGTGCAATGTATGATGATTTCCTACGTAATGTACTACCGATATTACTACAAGATGTTTCACTGCATGACAGAATGGCGATGTACTTCCAACATGATGGATGTCCGGCACATCGATCGCGTGCGGTTGAAGCGGTATTGAATAGCATATTTCATGACAGGTGGATTGGTCGTCGAAGCACCATACCATGGCCCGCACGTTCACCGGATCTTACGTCACCGGATCTTTGGGAAAAGTTGAAGGATATTTTCTATCGTGATCCACCGACATCGCCTGACAACATGCGTCAGCGCATTGTCAATGCATGTGTGATCATTACGGAAGGCGAACTACTCGCTGTTGAGAGGAATGTCGTTACACGTATTGCCAAATGCATTGAGGTTGACGGACATCATTTTGAGCATTTATTGCATTAATGTGGTATTTACAGGTAATAACGTTGTAACAGTAAGCGTTCTCAAAAATGATAAGTTCACAAAGGTATATGTATCACATTGGAACAACCGAAATAAAATGTTCAAACGTACCTACGTTCTGTATTTTAATTTTAAAAACCTACCTGTTACCAACTTTTCGTCTAAAATTGTGAGACATATGTTTGTGACTATTAAAGCGCCATTTATCACAAAGCGAAAAAAGTGGTCAAACTAAAACCTTCAGATTTCTTTACGTACTACACGAATATGTAATTAAAAAAGGGGTTCCTATTTTTAAAAAACGCTGTTGATATCCGTTTGACGTATGGCAGCGCCATCTAGCGGGCCAACCATACCATCTGGTTTCCCCCTTCCAGCTAGACAAGTTTCGTTCTTTGTAGTTTTTTCGTTTGACGCTTATTTCGTGACATATTTGGCCCGGTCACGATCAATGGACCACCCTTTATATATGGAATAATGAGGGCCAGTTTCTGCTTGCTGGCGCGGTGTATTTGCAGCGTACGTGATAAAAGCGGAGAAAGGCTTCCTTCACGGGCCCTTAACGTAGCTTTAATCAGATTGCTCATCATTGCATAACTCTATTGAGCGCTTTTATGCGACCGAGCAGCATTAGCGGACCAGATCAAAGCTTGTGGACCATACACATTTTCTAAACTGTAAATGACGTTTAGTGAAGCACTCAACGGTGATTCTGTTGAACATGTCAAAACCTAGCCAAAACTCTAGTAACCACACTCCCGACAGGGCGTACACTATCAAAGGAAAATGTTCATATACAGAAATGAGTCTGGATTGTGCTTCACCTGTTTAATCTGATATTATTAAATGATTGTCATCAATGGCTTACGTAATTTCATAGATAGAATTAAAACACAATTTGAAGATGGTAGAGTGCAGCTTATAGTGCTTGCTGTAATTTTATTTCAGCCTGTAGGTAACTGAACATGAAAGGCGACTAATGATGTAACGTAAATTCCCAAACATAATATTTAAAATGAAACTTCCCAAGAGCATATAACTTGGAGAGACATAAAAGCGGAAATGGCAATCAGTAACCTGCGATTGCTGAGATATGCTGTCCCGACAGCAGCTACAACAGAAAGGAGAAAATCTAGTACATGGTTTCACTGTTCCATGCTCTGAATTGGAATCTGAAAATCACAGGGGTACATATTGAAAGAAATAACATTTGCCTTTTCCGTCATAATATAACCGCTGCAAAAGTGGCTCTTCACCATCTGGAAATAATTGGAAAACGGTATCTCTAAATGAGTTTGAAAAATATTAAACTACTTTTTAAAATGTTCTCGCAGTTCTCTAAAATGTGGAAGCTATTCTTCCCTCAGAAAGCATATATTTGTAAGTTACTGATATTTCCCTCGTTAAGCTGCGTCCACTACAAGGTAAATAACTGCTTTCATTTCCTCCTTTCAGGTAAATTTTGCTGTGTGGAGGGAGCTGGGAGCTGCGTCTGATGCATTACAATCGAGCATGCAGTTCTTGGACAACCAGAGGTGTGTCCTACCTTATTTGATTTCTGCACTACACTATGCTGCTCTACTGCGCTGGTATTAAATTATCGACTTACACTCTCGTCGAGCCTGTCGGAACTGAAACGGTAAGCCGAGACATATCCAATTGTCCATTTTCTGAATATGCGCCTCACGGCAGTAGCCAAACCAATAGTAAATGAGAATCATGTTAATGTTACACTTGAAATTTAAATCAATTGTCTCTTCTATCAACAACTTAGAAAAGCATCATTAATATAGCGATTAATATGCAAGATGCCCGTTAGAATAACACTGTTTTTGTGTATTATCATACCTTCAATGACATTATTAAACGTCTATTAATGGAAGTTTTTGATGAAAGATTGAGGGTAGTACAAATACATTATCTAATATAGTTACTGAGCACACAGGAATGGATCTTTCATGTTACGAAAATCATATTGAAATGTAATCACGAAAGAGATAGTGGTCGTCGGAAAATCTATTATTTGAAGCTTAAACAACAAGACATTTCGCATATTACTGTGTGATAGAGGGTTGGGTTGTTGGGGGGAAGAGACCAAACAGCGAGGTCATCGGTATCAACGGATTAGGGAAGGACGCGGAAGGAAGTCGGCCATACCCTTTCGAAGGAGCCATCCCGGCATTTGCCTGGGGCGATATAGGAAAATCACAGAAAACCTATATCAGGATGGCCGGACGTGGGATTGGAACGTCGTCCTCCCGAATGCGAGTCTAGTGTACTGGGCGCTGGACCTGAATTAGAAAATACATAACGGAATTGTAACAAATAACAACATAGCTATTCGCTAATTGACAGACGTGCTGGTAGCAACGTGGGGCGCTGTCTGGGAGGTACCAATAAATCTCGTTTCGGAAAAATCAATGCGAAAAGATCTGGAAACCTCCTTGTTGGCGAATGACGCTCTCTAGTTCTCTTTTTCAATACATGAAATAAATAAATTATTGAATCTTTAACCGTAGACTTTGCTGTCCAGCCGTTTGGGCGATGAAAACGGGACATATCTTCTAGAAACTGTAATTTTCTACTAACTGAACCTTAAAATTTCGCTCACGTACTTAAAGTATCTCCATACCTGTATCGACATCGTTCACGATGTCTATGTGATGGGGAAGTCGGCCATTTCTCCTCTAAACGAAAGTGTGGCTAAAATTATTTTGCAGTCTGAAGATCCATCCATTTAGGTTCTACAACGGTGTTACTGAAACAGCAATTTACATACGCATTTCTGCATGCTGGGAGCGGGTCACATATTGGAATACAAATCATCTGATCTGATCCAAGTCTAACGCAGTCCGATGAGAAACTATGCTGTCTGGAACCATTTTAAGCTGGAAGGAAACTGTGATGGATACGTCGTTGGATTTGGTCGAAACCGCTTTGACCATATCAGTACAGATCAAGAAAGGTTAAATGTCGGGAGTAGTTCGTGTACTCGGAAATTTTACAGTTGAAGGAGTGAGTGCCACGAACAACGTACCAGAAATCGTGACTGGTGTGGGATGAGTGATGGAGTGAAGGTCCGTTCGAAGGTCACTTTTGAACGTTTTTCTTGAATAACCCGAAAACCTTGGCCTCCAGTGAAAACGAATCCCAGTACAGACTTTCCTACAAAAAAGGTCCTGCGTAGCGAGGGAGAGAACATGAAAAGCTAGTGCGTGTTGAGACAGAACACTGCGGGTTGCATTGAACGACAGCGCTATGGGCGGCTGAATCACCCTGCGTAAGCGGAGAACACAAGAAGAAAGAGGAGGAGGAGATTACTGTTTAACGGCCCGTCGACAACCAGGTCATTAGACACGGAGCACAAGCTCGGATTAGGAAAGTATGGGGAAGGAAACCGGCCCTCTCCTTTCAAAGGAACCATCCTGGCATTTGCCTGAAACGATTTAGGGAAATCATGGAAAACCTAAATCAGGATGGCCAGAGACGAGTTTGAACAGTCGTCCTCCCGAATGCAAGTCCATTGTGCTAACGACAGCGCCATCTCTCTCGGTCAAGAATAAAGAAACAGTCTAGCAACGACATGGACCGTAAATGGAGAATCCACTGTCATTAGCGACTTCGGCAAAGGGTAGGCTCTGATTATTACGTACATATTTCCTGTTGAGTCCGTGATCAGTGTGAATGGTTTGTGAGTAAGCCCGTCCAGATCTTCAATATTTTTCCCTTCTTTATTTATTTATCACGCCGCTTCACCTACTTCGCTCATCAGAGCTGTAACTAAGACTAAAAGAATGTATAGAGCAACCAGGATTTGTGGTACAATATAAAGCTACAAAAGATAAAAAGTAAAAAGTTAGTAAGTACTCACGTAAATCATGGTTCACAATCTGAATACGACCAATAGTATTTTAAGAATGTTCTGCCTTTTTTGTAGGTATGAAGGAAAAAACATGTTTAAAGCAATGTCCTCCACACTAGCATCGCCTGCCGGCTAGAACTTACATTTTTGAATCAGTTTTTTGACAAATGTTCATGGTGTTAGGACAGCAACCAGCCACAAATTTACTTTCAGTTCCTTTATTCAAAGGAAACCGTTATCGGTTTCGAATCGATGTGATTCATCCTCAGACGGTTTACACGCTTTCTTTATGACATTTGGTGTGTTTTTACAAATGGTTCAAATGGCTCTGAGCACTATGGGACTTAACATCTATGGTCATCAGTCCCCTAGAACTTAGAACTACTTAAACCTAACTAACCTAAGGACATCACAACACCCAGTCATCACGAGGCAGAGAAAATCCCTGACCCCGCCGGGAATCGAACCCGGGAACCTGGGCGCGGGAAGCGAGAACGCTACCGCACGACCACGAGCTGCGGACTGTGTTTTTACAAAAATGGTTCACATGGCTCTGAGCAGTATGGGACTTAACTTCTAAGGTCATCAGTCCCCTAGAACTTAGAACTACTTAAACCTAACTAACCTAAGGACATCACACACATCCATGCCCGAGGCAGGATTCGAACCTGCGACCGTAACGGTCGCCCGGTTCCAGACTGTAGCGCCTTTAACCGCTTGGCCACCACGGCCGGCGTGTTTTTACAGATGAATTGTCCTAAAATATAAATTAATCTGTAAAAACACACCAAATGTCATAAAGAAAGCGTGTAAAGCGTCTGAGGATGAATCACAACGATTCGAATCCGGTAACTGTTTCCTTTGAATAAAGGAACTGAAAGTAAATTTGTGGCTGGTTGTTGTCCTAACACCATCAACATTTGTCTTCAAACAACAGCTACGGTCTCCATCATGTCATCATATGAAAAAATTGCATTAAGTTTTTTGAGTCTCATTAAAGAAGATGCCCCGATTCGGCATGGGTTTTAGATATTGACACAGAACTTCGCTTTGTAAGTTCTAACTTTTTGAGAGTGAACTTTAAAAAAAATTTCCATTTTCAAAAATTCTTTGTATCTGTATGTTGTACAACAAAAGTCTGTAACTCCTTGTGTTCCTTTACTCTTAATTACAGATCTGATGATGGCAGTAGGCGAACAGCGACATAAAGAAAAGAATATATTAAGCGATCAAGACGATTTTATTCTCAGAGAAAGGGCAGATTCTTTGTGGCCCGACTCCTGGGAACGAACACCTCGGAAACGGCGAAAGTGGTAGGCATTTCACGCGCTGCTGTCCTGAACGTCTTCGGGAAGGACGGTTAAGCCGCGAACAGGTGACAGGATGTTGGGTATCCACACCTCATCATATAACGTGGAGTTTGGAGGTCTTGATGCTCTGTAACGCACGAGAGACAGCGACAAATGACCTACCTGACGACAAAATACAGTGCTTCTACGTGTTCGATTGCTCCGACCTTAGTGCACATTGTTAAACGGGTGGCTCTGCTGTGGACAACCCCTGTGTGCCGTCATGTTGACCCAAGATATCGTAAAATACAATTGCAATGGGCACTTGATGATCGATATTGGACCATGAATTTATGGAAACGTGTGGCCTGGTTGGAAGAATGACGTTTCCTGTTGTGGCAGGCCGATGGTTGTGTCCCAATACGCCGTCGTCCAGGTGAACGGGTACTCAAAACAGGTACCACGCACGTACAGTGGCTTTTGGTGGCCGTATTACGCAATGAGTGACAGTCATCTATGAGACCCGTTGCAGTACTCGAAGGCTCCATGACAGCTGTTTACAACGTGGACATTATTGCGGAACACCTGCATCCGTCCGTGTTCGATGTCTTTCCCTAAGGCGATGGTATCGTCCAGCAGGATAGCTATCCGTTCCACAAGGTCACAATCCTGCTACAGCCGTTTGGCAAGCATGATTCTGAACTCACGTTAATGTCTCTGCTACCAAATTCGACAGATTGAAACCGATGGAACACGTCTGGGACGGTATCGGGCGTTAGCTCCGTGCCTACAAAACACCCGAGCGTAATTTATAGGAAGTGCGTGACCTGTGCATTGGAACTGGTGCCACGTACTTTTGGTAACCTACCACGGACCTTCTCAATCCAAGCCACTTAGAATCGATGGTTTAACGAGTCCCAAAGATGACCAACACGCTATTGAACAGGTCATCAGTATCTGAGCAGTCATTTTTCAGACATTTCATCTGTAATGGGAGAGGAAAATTCACCAACATGCGTTACAAAAATAAGCATATGACAAACTTTGCCCTGTTATTCAGTGTATAAAAGTAAATTTACAGCCTGGGTAACTGTTGGACGCTACTTATTTAGGATATAATATTTGTGCACGTAAATTATTTGACTCAACAGTAGTAAAATTTTTAGGCAGACGAAATACCAACAGCAGACACTGGAGTTTAAAGACAATACCATTACTTTTTAATGCAAGACTCTCCAGGTTTCCAAATACATGTAATTAAACAAATAAAATTAGTAATGTGTGTTAACTATTTCAGGACTGACATGCCGTGTGATTTACAGGGTATCCCAGGAAGAATGGACAGTATTCAACGATATGACAGGAACAATTACACAAAGCAGAAAGGTCTAGTAAACATTGGCTCTCAATGTATGCCTTACGAGCCATGAGCACTTCATCTATGAAACAAATTTCATCTTCTGCTAGCTCTTTGCTCTCCATATTTTGGGAGGATTTAGTTTTGACCAAAACAAGAAGAAAATGTATAGTAAACGTACGCTTTAAGGTGCTTACCTTATGAGTTATGAGCATTTGCTCAGTAGAAGAGATAGGTTTCATGATATCGAAGATTAAGTGCTCATAGTTCTTAGGCTATGTGTTTTACATAACATGTTTGCTATAATTTTTAGCTTGAATTGATCGGTCATGTTATGTTTCTGGATACTGCCCATTCCTCCTGGGACAACCCGTAGAGTTAACTATTTGTTTTTCTTTGTGTTTTATAATGATTTTATTTTTTTGTAACTGTGGTAGAGTATACGTCAGATTAACTGGATTGCTAAAACTGCTTACTGTTAGAATTTCATACCTTAATAAGGCAATTTGGTGTACTTCCGAGCCACAAGTAGTTGCTAGTGTCAATGTATACACGATGCCGTTTCAAGATTACTTTTAAAGTACTTTTGAAGTTGGTGAAATTATCTGCTTTGTTAATAGCAGCGCTTCAGTGCTTTCTAAGTCCAAAAGTGCTATAGCGAATTATATTTAACTTCCATACCAGATATTCGTTGCCAACTTTAAAAATCCAGGCTTTGATTGCAGAAACTGCTTTCTAGGCTTTATGTGAGATACCCTCTGCAGAAAGTTGTGTTCATTCCGCCGGGCGTTATGCATTATCACGCAGCGAGAAAACACTTTGCAGGATTAAGCTGGCCTTTCCCGTTCTGATACCACGCCCTCGTAGCGAAATACGAATTTAAGCTTCCGCTCGTGCGTTATCAACGACGGCCGCAAAAGAAGAGCGGCGTGTTCTCTCTGCTACCTTCTCCGCATCGTGGAAGGAGTGAGAGGCAATTTTTTTTTCCTTTTGCCGGAAGAGCAGGGCTCATGGCGCTGGAATATAGAGGGGACAGCAAACTTAACGTGCTTCGCGGGTCGCCGCAGCCATTCTGCCGGGTTTCGGATTTTCGCCTTGTGTTTAGAGAGTCTCTGAAGCTGTGCACCTGCAATATTGTGTTTATAGAAATGTATTATTGTGTTGCGATTGAGTTTGTTATGATTTCCACACACTTCAAGAGCTGCACAGTTTCGAGAAATGAATAAAAACTTCAGTACAGCTGAACAGCATTAAAAAACGTAGACGCATGTTACGTTTCTGTATTTCATAGTAGACAATTTCTGCATATAATGTATTACGGTTTCATTTCGGGTTTTGCAATCTAACTATTAGCCTGTTTGGTTTTTTTTCCTCAACCATTGCTAACACATGGGCTTTGTGGTTTGCAGAGAAGGTAGATTTGTTTTCTTCCTATAAACCTTCGGAATTTGATTAATATTTGGCTAGCAGTGGCTGACTGCCGTGGTAGGTCGTGTTTTTAACTGCTTTGTCACGGCAAAAATTCTGTGTGCGTATTGAATGCATTGCCATCTCGAACCATCTTACCAGTCCTCTAAAAATGTTGCCTTCAATACGGATTATTGCGGTTATATACCGCCACGCATTGTGCTGTAATACTACGCTGGTGCACTATTTTCATAAAACGAAGTCGACAGTAATTTTCAACCATGTTGAGTATGATATGAGTAAGAAATATGTGTATTTAGTTAAATCCATTCTAAAAATTTTAGGGCACACTTGGTTGACTTACTAATGCTTACTTAAGTAGCTGTGTACGGTCATGAAAATTCACACAGTTCAACAAGAATGTGTCGTACAAATTACGTAAGGATTTGTACATAATTCGTGAATCTTCAGAATGAACATAATAGTTGATGATTCTGTAACGTTGAACGAATCCATGTAAGGACTGAATTCTACGTTGTTGATACGACATTTCAAAGAAAATCAAAGAAGACTGTTTAAAGACAAGAGTACTCTGTGGTATTAATTACCGTAATGTCGGACCATTTTCATCTTAACAGTAGTGTTAGTATCACTCATCAGAGAAGTTTCATTGTACTAAGAGAAACACAGCGCTGTTTTGATTAACGAAATGAAAATGGAACTGTCCTAGGAAAGACATCAGGGTGTAATTTAATCACTCTGGCATTGATTTTTTTATCCATCGTATATTCTAACATAACGAATTAATTTTTTTCTCATAGTAATTTTCGTGTGTCAGTAATATGAAACAAATTAAGCAAGTTTTTATCATTTTCGTAAGGAGTACTGACAGAACCACAAAAATGTGTAAAATCGATACTAACAGTTACGCGCGGAGGTAAAGCTGGAGACCACGTAACAGAAGCAGTCGTGAAAGCGCAGTCTTGGTCGAAAGAGGACGGCGGCGTGGTTTGGGTCCATGAAGCGAGGGCTGAGACAGCTCTCCTAATCCCTTTTCGTCGTGATGGCGGCACTTAGGCGTGTCTAAGGCCTCCGAGTGGGGACTGTGATGCATATGTGGGCAGTCATCGGCATCCCTACATCCCATCGGCAGTTTATAGTCACTACGTCTACGCAGCGGCAGAAGAGTGCACAATAGATAAACACTGTTTCGTTAGCCAATGTTCCTCTATAGCTTTCATTTAATTTTGTAATAAATTTCAAAGTAATATTTGTAATTTAAAATTTCTAGAGTCCTACGAGCTCCCATTACCGACATTTACTACTGCATTTTGAAGCACTAATTTCCAACTAAAAATTGAATTAAATTCTTGTAGATAACCAAATTATGTTTTAATGAAATTCATGAAAATGGGTATATTTCTAGAATATAAACTCGTGCAAACAGTAAACTGCCAGTGAAACAGAGTGACTACTAATGTTCTACATTTATTGAAACTGAATGGCTCTGAGCTGTGGTCATAAGTCCCCTAGAACTTAGAACTACTTAAACCTAACTAACCTAAGGACAGCACACAACACCCAGCCATCACGAGGCAGAGAAAATCCCTGACCCCGCCGGGAATCGAACCCGGGAACCCGGGCGTGGGAAGCGAGAACGCTACTGCACGACCACGAGATGCGGGCTATTGAAACTGACAATTATTTTATTGAATGAGTGTATTATGTACTTCATTGCTGTTTCAGCTGTCTTGTGCATAGTCTGAATTTTGCTTCATCTGTGACGTAGTAAAACGACCGAGTGTTGTTAATCTGTTGTATTCTTTTGTATCCTGCCTCTATAGGCGGCGCTTGGGTCTGCTCCTGAAACTTGAAGGGTTGGCCGAATGTAGGAAGCTAGGAGGAGCAGGTGAGGTAGAACACTTGGTACTGCAATTGAAAGTGGTTTTACTATGTACTTAACTTTGGCTGAGATGAATACGTAGGTGGAGAGCTGTACATCAGCTTACAAGTAGTGGCTCGCCCACTATGAAATAGAAACAATGTTGCTTGGTCGTGTGCTCGGCATCAAATGGGCAGAATCTGGAGCGGCACTCGTAGAGCTGCACAGCGCATGCTAGGTGCGCTGTCGTCTGTGTCAGTGTCGTACTTCCAACCTATGAACTAGCACCTACGCCATGGCATCGTAGCTACCGATACCACATATTCAACGCCAGTTATCTTTGCAGCGCATGAGGTGCTACCAAAGAGTTGTTTGTGCTTGACCACACTACCTAAGACCACACTACCTAAGATCACACTATCTAAGAGTTGTGGGTGCTTGATCATAAGTGTGTAAATTAAAATATCATGAAGGTCTGTGATCTTCTTTGAATCAAATGAAGCTGCAAGAAACTTGTCTGTGTGTTTGAGTCATCTTTCGGTGTATAAGACATCACAATCACCTTTTACGGTGAGTTATTTATTTGCACTAATGTAGTTTGGCGTCACATGGCCATTATCAATAAAATTACTGTGCTTCAGCGCATGTCACAATCTAAAAACCTTATGAAATCGCTTCAGTGTATTGAGTCTTTTAATGTTGTTAGCATCTTTAATATAAATCTCACCAAACCAGTATTCGTGTACACTGTTTAAATATCAACCTCGTCTGAAATGTAAACAGTTTACGCAGACAGTGATTTCGTGGGAGACGTGTGAAAGATGTTAAAAACGATAAGTCACAGTAAACATATAAGACGATGACATGTACACATGTCAGAAGGTTTTTGGATTCTGACGTGCCACAGCACACTTACACCACATAATAATGGTCATAGAGCCGAAAATGAAACAGTGAAAAATAGATAACGTTAACATGACCATGATGTCTTTTACAAAATTTCACGTAACTGTGAACCATGACCATAAGAAGTTTTTCATGGAAAAATTTGGCATTGTACCTTGGCAGGCTGTTCCACAACCGGTTTAAAAGCGTTTAAAAAAAGAAGTCTCGGTTGCGAAATTATTGAGCGTCAAAGACGCGTTTCACCCCTTTTGGGAATCATTAGATGCCAGAATTAAATTTTAACTCTGCAGCCGAGTGTGTTTTAATAAGAAACTTCCTGGCAGATAGAAACTGTGCCGGATCGAGGTACTGGCAGAAGTGAAGTTGTGAGAACGGGTCGTCAGTCGTGCTTGGGTAGACCAGTGGGTAGAGCCTTTGCCTGCGAAAGTCAAAGATCCTGAGTTCGAGTCTCGATCCGGCATACAGTCTTAATCTGCCAGGAAGTTTCGTTACCAGATTGTCTACCAAAAAGAAGAAAATCATTCAGTTAGATAAACTGGAGATAAAGGGCATGGTCCTATCTTAAACGGCTACACAGACAATGTGAACTAAAAGTAATAGAAACTCGCGTAAAAATAGCTGGATACGTGACCCATAACTCATAAAACCACATATAATGTAAAATAGACACCAAGGTAACCGGATATACTCTGTCACGAAACATCTCCATTATTAAGTAGACCTAGTGCAAGGAGAGAAACAGTCACAAATAACACAAAGAAAGTACAAATACGTGGTGTAAAAAATTTCTACGATTATTGTATGTTACCTTGAGCACACCAGCCGGCTCCGCCAGGCAGAACAAGATAGAGCCACGGTTCCAAAACCGCGGTGCGAACAATGTCTGTATTGGCGCGCACACAAACAGTACTATGACTAATTGAAATACAGGTGCCGCGTATAGTGCGGCAAGAAGCACCAAGGTGACGCGCGTGACTGGTTTACGGCACATTTTCGAAACACCAAATCGTTCAAATGGCTCTGAGCACTATGGGACTCAACTGCTGTGGTCATCAGTCTCCTAGAACTTAGTACTACTTAAACCTAACTAACCTAAGGACATCACATACACACCGAGCGAGGTGGCGCAGTGGTTAGCACACTGGACTCGCATTCGGGAGGACGACGGTTCAATCCCGTCTCCAGCCATCCTGATTTAGGTTTTCCGTGATTTCCCTAAATCGTTTCAGGCGAATGCCGGGATGGTTCCTTTGAAAGGGCACGGCCGATTTCCTTGCCCATCCTTCCCTAACCCGAGCTTGCGCTCCGTCTCTAATGACCTCGTTGTCGACGGGACGTTAAACAACACTAACCTAACATCACACACATCCATGCCCGAGGCAGGATTCGAACCTGCGACCGTAGCGGTCACGCGGTTCCAGACTGTAGCGCCTAGAACCACTCGGCCACTTCATCCGGCTTCGAAACACAAAAGTGAGTAAAACTGGAAAGTAAAATGTATACAAGGGAGCCAATGCAGACACATAAAAGCCAAAAATGAAATAAAAGTAACCCCATATAAACTCTAAAAACCAGGATTTGCGTTTTGTTCACACTACTGGTAATAAACTTTGGTATAATTTTGTTATATGCACAATGGACGCCCTCAGAAAGATTGGTATGCAGGGTCGGCCGTGTATTAATTGGAGTATAGCGATTGCGAAAAGTCATATACAGGCCAGACGAACATTAAAGACCAGGTTTAGGGAGCACGTGTTAATGAAGAAACGTCAGAGTAATCAAAATTCCGAAATTTCTGAGCATCTGAAGTCCAGCGGGTACCAGTCCCCCGCCGGCCTGAGTGGCTGAGCGGTTCTCGGCGCTGCAGTCTGGAACCGCGAGACCGCTAGGGTCACAGGTTCGAATCCTGCCTCGGGCATGGCTGTGTGTGATGTCCTTAGGTTACATAGGTTTAAGTAGTTCTAAGTTCTAGCGGACTGATGACCACAGCAGTTAAGTCCCATAGTGCTCAGAGCCATTTGAACCATTTGAACCAGTCCCCCACACGAGAAAACACAAGGATACTACCCTTTGTACAGAAGAGGAAGAAGTTGAATCTACTAGGGGAGCTATAAATTGTTAAACATCTCGAAGTTGACAAATTGCTGAACGATTAACTAATCAGCAGTAATCTAACATATGATACAATGTTACCAGTATTCGGAACGTTGGTGCAGTGATTGTATTTTATTTCGACAGCACCACTCTGTTCTTTAGGTTTGTATGGGAAGTTGGGGGAACGATATTTCAAAGGAGGTTTTTTCATGAATTTTCATCGTAGTTGCCAGTACCCCTTCAGATTTTTATAGCTTAGGTTTTTTTTTTTTTTTTTTAACGTCTAAGTCTGTTTGTCTCTTGCTTGCAATGCTTAACACTGTCCCCGATCCTAGTATTTTGAAGTTTTATCGATTCAGAAAGCATACCCTACGAATATACTCCCAAATTTAGAGGTTTTACTCCATGTGACGGAGTTTCAACGACATATTTTAATTCATTGATTCTCATGTGATAATTTCACCAGTTTTTTATATGGGAGTACTTTTATTTCATTTCGGGCTTTTGTGTGACTGTATTTGTTTGCTTATATACAATTTAATTACTAGTTTTACGCATTTTTGTTTTTCGAAAATATTCCTTATGCCGGTCACGCAGGACACCTGGGTACTTCTTGCTGCACTAGACGCGGCACCAGTATCGCAATTTGTCAGAGTAATGTTTGTGTGCGCGCCAATACAGACATTGTGCCGTGTGCGGCTCGTAAAGCGCTTTTGTAACCGTGGCCCCATCTTGTTCTACCTTCTGCCCCTGCGGAGCTGGCTGGTGTGCTCAAGGTAACATACGATAACCGTGGAAAATTTCTTCTCCACGTATTTGTATTTTCTCTGTGTTATTTTGGCTGTTTCTCTCCTTCCGCTAGGCCCACTTCATAGTTTAGATGTTAGAGACGGATTATACATCCAGTTACCTTGGTCGCTATTTTACATTGTACGTGGTTTTATGGCTGATGGGTCGCGTATCCCTCTAGACTGATGTAAGTTCTTACTACTTTTATTTCACGTTGTCTGCGTAGCCGTGCAGGATTGCACCATGGCCTTTTTCTCCAATTGCATCTAATTGAAAGTAACAATCTGATGATGCCCCAAAAGTGTGAAACGCATCACTGACATTAAGTAATTTCGCAACCGATACTGTTTTTGTTCAAAAAGATGTTCTTCATTTGTCAGTATTGCCACTGCCACGTCTTTTAAAGCTAAATGTTTTACAATTGCGAGTGGATTTGTGATACGTCGTAATTACAACGAATAAATGAAATAGTAGTTCTATTTTGCAGTGAGACAGTAGTTCTGTTATGCTTTTTCCGCTATGATCATCGAGGGGGAGGGGCGGGGGTTTGGGGGGGGGGGGCGAACAGTTTTAATCTTATAATATTCGCCGGCCGGGGAGGCCGAGCTGTTCTAGGCGCTACAGTCTGGAACCGCGCGACCGCTACGGTCACAGGTGCGAATCCTGCCTCGGGCATGGATGTGTGTGATGTCCTTAGGTTAGTTAGGTTTCAGTAGTTCTAACGTCTAGGGGACTGATGACCTCAGAAGTTAAGTCCCATAGTGCTCAGAGACATGTGAACCATTTTATAATATTCTGTCTCTCACACAAACACCGTGTAAAAAAGTAACGTCCAGAGCGTGAAATGTTTTTTTGTGACTGAAACGGTTAGCATGAGAATATTGTGTGATATGAACACTATTATCACTAGAACAGTGGACAATGCTACACCCCTAAAACAGAAGGAATAGATCGTTTGAACCCAATGACATTTACTTCAAAATCCAACAACAGAGTCAAAGTAAGACTTTTTTTAATTTATCTGAAAATAATGTACACATTTCAATCGAAACCTTACCTTGAATGTCTAACACTTTTGCTGTTTCGGGTGCAAAACATTGCATGTATTCCCAGAAAACTGACCTGTTTCTCACGTATCTTCATTTATTTCAGTCATTTTTTTCTAAACATTGACGTCACAATCTGAGCAGGTTATCGTCCTTTGTTCCTCTTACTGAGCTGTTGCTGGACTTGCTTCCTTTGCACATTCCTATCTGACACGTCTTTACTTCTTTGTTTTTTCGGTTCTACAGTCACTTCTCAGTTCTACTATGTTTCTTGCTCCTGGTCCTCTCTTTGTTGTTCCCCATTCGTGAGGTCATTTGTCATCTGTTTAATGAACGCTCTTCTCTCCAGGTGGTTTGTGGTTATCTGATTGTAAATGATCACGAATTCATTGGTGCCATGCCTAGGTAATTACAAAGGCACGCATTATCAAACTCCTGTAAGCAACGATAGTCGAACATTTACAAATCATTTGGTAAACGAAGTTCATAGCGTATTTTATGGCATTATTGAAGTTAACCGTTTTTGGATTCTTCTCGATTTTTTCACTCACTGTTACATTGTGTAGTATGGTGATCAGGATATTCTTATTCTTTTCCCCTTCATGGTATTTTCTGGCCTATCAGAATGACTCTACTTCATGCAGTTGCGGAGTTATCGGCAAATCTTGTTCGCTGTTCCCACTAACAGCGTTTTCTTCTGTTGAATTTCGTTGGTAAGCTGGACGATATGACGAAGTCATCTGTTGTCACATTACTTCCTTCGCTGTGTCCACAAGGACAAGAACGACGTGCTCTTCCAGTGGCTGTCTGTCTGTTGGTACATCACCTTCATCATTGTATAGGACGGCATTGCAAATGTACAGCCGATGACAGAATTCGCGAGACCCCTCGCCTTATGGTTATGCTGAACGGGACAGCTGCCTTTTAACACAGCATAACATGCAAGGAGACGAAGTTCAAAAATGGCCCTGAGCACTATGGGACTTAACATCTATGGTCATCAGTCCCCTAGAACTTAGAACTACTTAAACCTAACTAACCTAAGGACATCACACAACACCCAGTCATCACGAGGCAGAGAGAAAATCCCTGACTCCGCTGGAAATCGAACCCGGGAACCCGGGGAGACGAAGTGCTAACAACATATTGTCAGCAGACATGAAGTCGGAAAAACTATTCGAGCACTGTCCGACTGTTTTAGTTAACACGGTAGATTATATATCTGCTAAATAACTTAATTCTTATTGTTATTTGCTGTGTTCTAGGAAAAAAAAGCATTTTTAGTAAAACAAAGTATTTAAATTTCTAACGAATTACCTGAATACGCCTGCCGGAGTGGCCGAGCGGTTCTAGGCGCTACAGTATGGAACCGCGCGACCGCTACGGTCGCAGATTCGAATCCTGCCTCGGGCATGGATGTGTGTGATGTTCTTAGGTTAGTTAGGTTTAAGTAGTTCTTAGTTCCAGGGGACTGATGACCATAGTGCTCAGAGCCACTTGAACCTGAATACGCACTCTCGGCTTCCACACCGTCTGTCTACGTTTCAGTCCACCGTCATAGTGAAGTAGCCTTATAGGACTACCACCAAGTATGCAAATGTAGCATTAGCATCAGTATACAATGAAATCAGGTTAACAAATCATTGAGTGTCACAGTTACGTCAATACAGCGGACATAAGTAGAAGAAACAGGAATTACCAAGTGCGCAATTCTGCAAGCTCTTCACCTTTAGATCTACAGGGTACAGAAACAACGTAGTGACCAAACTTTTGAGGAATAAATTGTCTTAAGATTTCTTCACTGACTGTCGATCTGCCTTGTACTGACTTTTTGAGAGCAGTTAAAAACATTGAGTGCAGCCAGGACCGAAAACTAACGCAGTCTACGGCTTGAAGCGCGAAGATAACGCGTGACAGCTGTAGCAGACACCGTTCCCTAGTTGTTGCAATGATGATGGCTAAGATGGAGAATTCATAGCGCAACTGGCGAAGTAACCTGCAGTTTATGTAGAAACGAGCTTTGTAGGCTTAAACATAAATTTGTTACCACTATGTCATCTCTAAAGTGAGGATCATTCAGTATATTTAATCTAAATGACATAAAAATATCGAGTGAATTTACCAGCATAGTTCTGAACCACTCCAAGAAGTAAATCGATGGCCAAATGATTGCGAAACGTGTTCTACGATGTTGTCAACTCTTCATTAGCCTAGTGGCATAGCAGCAGGCAGAATTTGTTTCCTTAGCCGATGTGTTTCTTGAACTGGCGGGGAATCTCGAGGCGCCAATGCCGGCTGCCATCGCGTTTCCTGGGAGTAGAAATACCTAGTGTAGGCCAATGAGCTTTGTTGTCATTTCCCTAACTATGATTTGGGTATAAATCGCAGTTATGAATGACATCCAAATGTAATGCCTGCAACTCGAACATCCCAAATGAAGAACGTTTTCTGCCTCAACCGAGCTCAAACTAAAAAACTCATTCACCGTAAGCGATTCTCTTTTTAACATCATTAGATGTTATTAACATCACAAGTAAATAACATTTATTTTAATATTATGCATCTGAAAACAATTTTCCTTATGATGGCTTATATTGGTACACGTAGTAACACAAATGAAAAGATAACATTCCATTGATTAAGAGACGGGAACATTCGACAGTAATGGGTCGAATACGTTATTCTTAAGCAAAATTATCGTTCATTCTATAAGAACTACAGGGACGAAAAGTATGGTGTACCAGCAACGAGTACAACAATTTAACCGCCGGTGATGCATTGTCAATAAAAGCGAAAAGCGACTGATGAATGAGTGTTTTTTTAGTTTCCAGACAACTTAAGACAGAGACGAACGAAAGTAATTACAGGAGGCTACCTTAACCAAGCGTGGGACGGGATTTCCGTGTAGTGCCTCGTAAATAGCGCAGTTTGCTCGTAGGTTATTTCCCACTTGTTTCATACTAACGAATCCACTGGGCCATTACAACACTGAAATGAGAATTATCGAAGTGAATTTTTAAAACAGAGTGCTGTGTTAAATATTACAGCACTTTCGGCAGAATATGACCAAGTGGACAACGCTAGTTTTAATTTCATTTCATCTTGGAGACTATTGGGTACGTTTAATAAATCATTTAGCACAGATCCTACGAACATTAACTAGTCTCAAGATACAGTTGCTCATCAGCTCTTGCTTAGCCAAGGCCACATAAATAGGCAAAAGCTAGGAAGAGAAACAGTTATAGGTAATAGAATCCTCATGCTTCAGTCACTCCGCAGCAATGTATAAAACGTTCAACATCGGTAAGGCAACGAATTTATAGGAATTTGTTGTTCATATAATGTAAACATTTAAAGAAGAAACCTAAATCATTTCATCCATAAATATTCCCGTTTTGAAATCGCCCGTACACAGCTCATAAACGCCAAGTACATGTCATTTAAGACATCTTAGAGTCGTATTAAAAATTTGGGTACTGGAGGTTACAGTGTGGGGCACTCGCCACCGGATAGTATCACGTCATTCCAGTTCCGGTGCGTTGCAACCCCAACTACCACCCTAAACTTTCATCTAAATTCTCAGCAATAATAGTTTCAGGAAGAGAATCAGAAAAAACAGGGGAAAAATCCACAAATCACAGGAAATAAAACATATCATTTTCCACAGCAAATAAATGGCTCTGAGCACTATGGGACTTAACTTCTGAGGTCATCAGTCCCCTAGAACTTAGAACTACTTAAACCTAACTAACCTAAGGAGATCACACACATCCATGCCCGAGGCAGGATTCGAACCGGCGACCGTAGCGGTCGCGCGGTTCCAGACTGTAGCGCCTTTCCTCAGCATCAGCAAGGTTTAACCTTACGTTAAGAACGCTAATATCAACAGTCCTGAGGGACATGGATCGTGGTGATTAATTTCGATAGTATATTAATTTCTCAAGATAAAGATTTGGGATCCGTAGGCATTGCCCGACCAATGTTTCGGATGCGGAAATACTGCAATGACTCAGTGTCCCATGTGCAGACGTGGAGTTACATCGGCAGTTTCCTCAAACTACACTGATGGAAAAATATCGCAACACTAAGGAGAAGTTCTACGACGGAAACGAAAGTTCGAAGAGTGTTTCTGTTTCTGAAACATGTCTATTCCCATTTCGTGCCAGTCGCGTAAGTGTGACGCTAGTAGCTGCAATATGAGGATGCATATCAAGTTTGTTTCAAATACTCGTTGTAACCGACGTGATCGTTACTTAACTTTGAGATTGGATGTGATGAGCTAGTCAAGAATGCCTTTAAGGTGAGAAAGACACATCACTGACTTCGGACGATGTCGTGTAAAAGGGCTACAAGAATCTGCATTTTCTTTCTGCGATACTGCAGAAAGACTTGGCGGGATGTAGCCACTGTACACGATTGCTGACAGCGGTGATCACGAGAATGTAAGGTCGCAAGAAGACCTGGACCCGCCAGCCATGTGGCACTACCCAGAGGGAAGACCATCATATTCGACGTACGGTTCTGGCATATCGTTCTGCATCTGCAGCAGCAATCTGAGCAGCAAATAGCAACACAGTAACACAACGAACTGTCGCAAATCGGATACTTGAAGGACAGTTCTGAGCCAGACACCTTGTAGCGTGCATTCTACTGACCATAAAAAAAAAGGCTCTGAGCAGTATGGGACTTAACTTCTGAGGTCATCAGTCCCCTAGAACTTAGAACTACTTAAACCTAACTAACCGAAGGACATCACACACACTCATGCCCGAGGCAGGATTCGAACCTGCGATCGTAGCGGCCGCTCGGTTCAAGACTGTAGCGCCTAGAACCGCTCGGCCACCCCGGCCGGCTGACCATCAACCACTGCCATTTGCGACTTCATTGGAGAGCAGGGTAGAGGTTTGTTGTGTATTCTGATGAATGTTGATTCTGATTAGGTTCCAGTGATGGCACTGTGTTATTTAGGAGAAGGCTAGTAGAGGGCCTGCAACCAACCTGTCTGCGTGCTAAGCTCACCAGCCTACAACCGGAGTTACAGTGTGAATGGCTATTTCGCACGATAGCAGGAACACTCCCGTGATCATCCCGCGCACCCTGTCTGGAAAACTGTTCGTAAGTCTGGTGAGTCGACCTGTTGTGCTGCTATTCATGAACGGCATTTCGAGGGATGTTTTCCAACAGGATAATGCTCTCCCACACACCGCAGTTATAACCCAGCATGCTCTACAGTGTGTCGACATGTTTCCTTCGCCTGCTTGACTGCCACATCTGTCTCCAATGGAGCAAATACAGGACTAAGTTTAATAGACCTGGAACTCCATCCCACAGACTGGCATCCGGCACCTATGCAACACATAACATGAAGGTTTGCATGCTCGCATTCAATATTGTGGCGGATACACCAGTTATTAATGTACCAGAATTCCACATTTGCAACGTCTTATCTCGCGCTTACATTAACCTGTGATCTCGCAATGTTAATCGGTTAAGTATGTTACCTAGAGAAATGAAGTTTCATTATTCTACATTAATTTTTTTTTCGGGTCGTGATTTTTTTCCCGCTAGTGTATCTCTTAAAAGGCAAACTCACCGTACGCCGCCCTCTCGCACATTAGAAACTGCGGTCGGTGAAAGACTGGTGAAAACAAAGGGACACTTATTTTGTCTTAATAGTGTCCGAGAAATTTCAAAGTTCCAATGCCAATTTTATAGTTCACTGGCGCAGCATTAAACTAAGCCAAACAGTAGTGTAGTGGTTAAGAGCATAGTTTCGAGTATTTTCATTCCATATTAGAATCGAATGTGATTTTTCTTTCTTATGCTGTCGCAGAATTGTGTTATATCAATCGCCAAATAGTTTTTTGAGATCGAGAAATAAATTGGTATTATGGACAAAATAAGGAAGCCTTTTTAATCTCGTTAAAAATACATTCTACAAACACAAATCATATACAACCATAATTTTTGCCAATGCTTTTTCCAGGGTTATGTGTCATAAAAACATTCAAACCATTGCAATTAAAGGTCCCACGAGCAACGTAGGAAGGCGCTTGTCGAAATCAAATTTTTTTAGTGTTAATATCATTAGGAAAGATAATGTCATTAACGTTGCTAAATACCTCACTATTTGGGGATAACTTCCCGTTAAACTAACCGTATCAAAGAAGCTGGAGCCTGCAGTTGATTAATGATCCATGGGTGTATTTTATTAATCGCACCACTACTACGTGTGATTTCCGTTTCCTGTGCGAAGATAAGAGGGTACTTCTGTCATTAAATCAACTGTCAGTGAAAGTTAAGTCGTGCGATTGACAGAGCGGCATGCACTTTGGCGGAACTACTTTCAATGAACACGTCTATAATCCGATTTCATCGACAACCAAGTCATCGTACAAGAAGGAATAGCTTTGCTAAACCCACTTGCCAATAATGTATAGAAACGGCTCCATTTTCACATAAGTTCGCAAATCATTGTCCAAAAGCTAATGGTAGGTATCTTTCGTGAGCTTCCCAAATTTTGTGGCTGTTGTGTACACGTTATGAAACCGTCTCTTTAATTGGTATATGTCTTGTTGGACTCAAGGGCTAAAGTTGCCACTGACTTATTGAAAACAACACAAAATTGTTGTTAACAGGTTTCTGGAAAGTGTTGATCCGAGTACGTGGTCAGTGAGAATTGTGGCGAGGAATTTACTGACGTCATCATTCCTGGAATCAATGACATCAGCATCACAATTCCCAGAATTCCGTCCCCCTCCAAATATACCAGTATTCCTCCTCTCCCCTTGCCGTCCATGGCCAATAGCGTTACTTGTGCGAGTTGACGTCATCACGCTTTCAGTCAATTGCACTGGCGTCCCGAGGCAGCAAACAGTACGCAAGTTTAGAACCCAACCCATGAGCAATTTTAATTTCTTTTCATTTCTATAATTCTATTGCGTGAGCACTTGTATTTGCTGTCTGTACTTAGAGGTTGTCCGCCTGCTTAGCTAGGTGGTAACGTGCTTGCCTCCCATGCACTGGGCCTGAGTTAGATTCCCGGGTTGGAGATTTTCTCCACTCGTGGACTGGGTGTTCTGTTGTCCTCATCATAATGCCGTCCTCATCATCGGCGGCAAGTCGCCCAATGTGGCGCCGACTGAAATAAGACTTGCACATGGTGGCCGAGCCTGAATGGGACCTCATAGCCAACAGTGATAACAATCATTTTATTTCTTACTTAGAGGTTGAAAGGGATCCCAGTGCTTCTGAGCAATATGCGCTCCAATCTAGCTCAGTGCTGACGTATTTGTGCACCAAATATGACACAGTAATGAAAGGCACACAGTGTGAGATAATTATGTCACAATATAATATGGCCAGGTAAAATAAATGCATAAATAAATAAATAAATAAATAAATATGCAAAATGGCATCTGAGCGACCCAAGTCCAGTGGGAGGGCCTGTGCCCAAAGGTGTACAAAGAAACTGAGGACATCGCAACTGCGTATATGTGGTGTACGTTCCATAACCAACTGCACAGCACTATTGCGAAATGGTGAGAGAGTTAGTTAGCGTAAATCTTATTACAGTGTTGCCAGATTGCCAATCTTTAACGTCCATTTACAGCCCGAAATATGCGCAGGGTGAAATTTTGAGACATTTTTGTCTTGCTAGTATGTGAGGAATCATACAGAAACGTCCCACTGCGCGAATTTTTCTTCACCCTGAAAAAATTGGAAATTTGTGGTGAGTTCTAAGGGACCAAACTGCTGATGTCATCGGCCCCTAGGCTTACACACTATTTAATCGAACTTAAACGAACTTACGCTAAGAACAACACACACACCTGTGCCTCCTTCACCCCAAATAATGTTAAATGTTGTAGCGTTAGAACACTAAGCTAACACATCTAAAGGAGACGTCATGGTCATGTGAACAGCGTATAAGCTATTAATAAGTAATGTACTAAGTTTTCTCGACACATTGACTCCTTTATGTATCCATGTCTTTGCCAGAAAGACAGTCAGGTCTCTAGATATGTATAGCTAGTCTTGGAAGTCTCACAGTTAATGCCATGGAGACAATGACTCTTCATAGATTGTTTTTTATTCTTCACCCTAGCAAAGAAAGCCACTAGGAAGATGGTGCTTTTGCCATCCATAGTAATGGATCTTACCTGGTCTTGACTCTATAGCAAGTATTCGAGCCCAGTAACATAGGTGGTGAATCGATTTCCATGTAGAGGAACTGAGTTCTACATGGAAATCCTGCTGCCAATAGCCAGTCATAAAATCCCTTTAGTCATTAACAAATGTTTAGTCAAAAACTGAGTCTTGTGCAGCATATACATCCCATACTGAATCCAAAATATAATTTGATTGCAAGGAATAGACAGTCATCCAACGGAACAATGCAGAAAGCCATCAAGTGATTGTCTACAATGTATCAGTGTTTAAGGCGTTTGTGTAACAGATTGCCGTGTTCAGGTAACTGAAACTAAAGACAAATAGAACATAGTTCTATGACCAATTATCGGTCCTGATTACCTGAAACGTATGTACTTCCACACAAATCAACTCTTATTTAATTTCTAGGCGCTGCAGTCTGGAACCGCGAGACCGCTACGGTCGCAGGTTCGAATCCTGCCTCGGGCATGGATGTGTGTGATGTCCTTAGGCTAGTTAGGTTTAACTAGTTCTAAGTTCTAGGGGACTAATGACCTCAGATGTTAAGTCCCATAGTGCTCAGAGCCATTTGAACCATTTTTTTTATTTAATTTCCAGAAAGTGTGCTTTACATCCCACAACAGTCTGTCATAGAATTTATATATCTGTGGGACAAACAAACGAAGGCGTTTTAATATTGCAGTATCTTCAGAATGGATAACGGTTTATGACTGACGACGATTATTCGAACTGGTAGCAAACACCACCAGTGGTAGACCAACACGTTAACACTTCTGGTCACCTGTTCAATCGGACATGTCTTGTAAATGTGGTTGCACTTGCAATCTAATTACACTACTTTGTGCCTTTGTGTAGCGAAGTAGATAAACACCCACCTCAACCCCTCCCAAGGCAGCTTTTCGTTTTATGGAATCATTCCACTTTAGAGTCCATCCATATACACTCCTGGAAATGGAAAAGAGAAAACATTGACACCGGTGTGTCAGACCCACCATACTTGCTCCGGACACTGCGAGAGGGCAGTACAAGCAATGATCACACGCACGGCACAGCGGACACACCAGGAACCGCGGTGTTGGCCGTCGAATGGCGCTAGCTGCGCAGCATTTGTGCACCGCCGCCGTCAGTGTCAGCCAGTTTGCCGTGGCATACGGAGCTCCATCGCAGTCTTTAACACTGGTAGCATGCCGCGACAGCGTGGACGTGAACCGTATGTGCAGTTGACGGACTTTGAGCGAGGGCGTATAGTGGGCATGCGGGAGGCCGGGTGGACGTACGGCCGAATTGCTCAACACGTGGGGCGTGAGGTCTCCACAGTACATCGATGTTGTCGCCAGTGGTCGGCGGAAGGTGCACGTGCCCGTCGACCTGGGACCGGACCGCAGCGACGCACGGATGCACGCCAAGACCGTAGGATCCTACGCAGTGCCGTAGGGGACCGCACCGCCACTTCCCAGCAAATTAGGGACACTGTTGCTCCTGGGGTATCGGCGAGGACCATTCGCAACCGTCTCCATGAAGCTGGGCTACGGTCCCGCACACCGTTAGGCCGTCTTCCGCTCACGCCCCAACATCGTGCAGCCCGCCTCCAGTGGTGTCGCGACAGGCGTGAATGGAGGGACGAATGGAGACGTGTCGTCTTCAGCGATGAGAGTCGCTTCTGCCTTGGTGCCAATGATGGTCGTATGCGTGTTTGGCGCCGTGCAGGTGATCGCCACAATCGGGACTGCATACGACCGAGGCAAACAGGGCCAACACCCGGCATCATGGTGTGGGGAGCGATCTCTTACACTGGCCGTATACCACTGGTGATCGTCGAGGGGACACTGAATAGTGCACGGTGCATCCAAACCGTCATCGAACCCATCGTTCTACCATTGCTAGACCGGCAAGGGAACTCGCTGTTCCAACAGGACAATGCACGTCCGCGTGTATCCCGTGCCACCCAACGTGCTCTAGAATGTGTAAGTCAACTACCCTGGCCAGCAAGATCTCCGGATCTGTCCCCCATTGAGCATGTTTGGGACTGGATGAAGCGTCGTCTCACGCGGTCTGCACGTCCAGCACGAACGCTGGTCCAACTGAGGCGCCAGGTGGAAATGGCATGGCAAGCCGTTCCACAGGACTACATCCAGCATCTGTACGATCGTCTCCATGGGAGAATAGCAGCCTGCATTGCTGCGAAAGGTGGATATACACTGTACTAGTGCCGACATTGTGCATGCTCTGTTGCCTGTGTCTATGTGCCTGTGGTTCCGTCAGCGTGATCATGTGATGTATCTGACCCCAGGAATGTGTCAATAAAGTTTCCCCTTCCTGGGACAATGAATTCACGGTGTTCTTATTTCAATTTCCAGGAGTGTATTTTACGATTCCAAACACACATTGCTTGCAGTTCATATGTATTTGGAGAGAACAACACGGAATTCGGAATGCAAACAAAGCATATGTTACAAATCGCACTACACAAGTGATAAAAGAACTCAAGATTAAAAGATATGGCACATATCAGCGAGTTTTTCTCTCTCGATGTACTCCTGTGTATAGAACTAGTAGCTTAGCGAACTGATGTTTGCCTACCAGTTTACACGAAAATACACTGAGGAACAGAATTAAAGGATCAGTTTTTCTAAAATCCGTAATTGCGTCCCATTTCAACGCATAAGTTTGAAATTTAGCTCAAAAGTGCCTACAACCTACCTTTGTAGTTGCGCAAAAGTGTAGCACCGTTCTACGCCTCTCTTGAGCTTGATGACGCTTCAAACAACAATGTGTCGAGACATGCAAAAGAAAAGGGCCACAGTTAATAAGTTCACATGACGTGGAATGTAGGTTAATGATGTCACACTGGTAATAAATTTCACCACAATTCTGCCCAATTCCACCATGAATGTGTCCTACGATGGGAAGATCGGCACAGCCTCTCTTACCCACGTCTCAAGCCCTGTTTTGACATCCCTGCGATGGCAGTCAGAACCGCTACGCCCAGGGTTCAAATAAGGCTGTTTTCTTACGAGCTGGCAACAAAAACAATCAAGGCACCTCTCTGTTAAGAATGGACATGAAATAGCCTCAAGGGGGTGGCATATAGGGCGTCAGTGAAATGAATCATTTCCCTAAGGCGCTGGTTGAAGCACATTTCGCAGTCGAAAAGGACTTCACAGTGCCATGAGCGACAGGAAGACGTTCTTCACAACCTTTGACACTGATCACAGCCTCGGACGTTTCAACCCTTTTGTAAGAACATTGTGGGGTCGTATCCCCATTAAATGCTATCTCACTCCTTTGCAGTGCAGCCCGTCCGCGATTTTTGCTCTGGTGTACAATCTGGCACCATTGGGCAATGCGGGAAACCGTTCGTCGAAGACTGAAAGTGATCTGAAGCAGCAAAAATCTCCTATGCTTTTCCTGCCTTCTTGTTTTGCGTTCTCCTGTGGCTTGATAATTGACATATGCGTAAATAAAATGGCAAAGGGCCTCTCTAAGACGACCAGTCCAGCTAAACTCTCGGTGGCATCAGCCTATCTTTGCTGAGAATTTAAAGATGGGCGTTTACAGAAACAGCTTTAAAGTAGTCAGAGACGCTTGCAGGGAGGCAACTGGAACAGCGAGGGTGTCAAGAGTTTGCCTACGTGGAGGATTCGCGAACTACTTCACAGGGTGTGTCTGTACACGTTCATTAATAAAATTCTCAATAAAGGTGGGTGGGTGGCACCGAGGGTTTTGTAGAACTAGGAGGTCTTAGAGGGACCCTTTGCCATTTTATTCATGCATGTGTCATTGCCACATCTCTCCGTGATCATGTCACAGGAGGACGCAAAACAAAAGGGCTGGGAAAGTATAAGCACATTTGGCTGCTTCGTATCAGATTCAAATTTCGTCGAATGGTTTCCAACAGTGCATAGCTGTTCCAACCTGTACACTAGAGCAAAAATTGCGGTAGCTCTGAACTACAAAGGGGTGGCATTATATTTATAGCGAATGCAGCGTCAAAAGTCCTTAAAGAAGGGTTGAAAGGTTCGAGGGGTATCATCAGTATCAAAGGTTGTCAAAAACGTCTTCTTGATGCTCGTAACACGGACAACTATGAGTTTAGACAGCAAAATGGGTGGGAAGCAACGCCTCTTGCGTAGGGAAGTTTTAATTGGCGCCCTATATGCCGTTCCCTGAGATCATTTGGTTTAGAGCAGGGCCGCACAAGGTGCATGCACCGGTGCATCGCACAGTGCAGAGTGCAGAAGGCGGCTGCGCTATGTTGACGACGGTGCAGACCCCCCACTCCTCGCTTTGCGCAACAGCGCTGCCTCTCACTTCCTTAGCTTGTGTCGCTCGCGCCGCCTGTCTCGACCTGTTTCAAAGCTTTTACCCTGTTGTCTTCGTCATTGCCAAATACTAATATACACTAGGTGGAGAGCTTAGTTTGGTGTACCGGTACAAAAGAGATTTATATAATAACTGTAATGGTAACAATTTTAAATTTGGTTTCAACACAAATGTATCTTCCTATGTGCTCTTTATTTTATTTGCAGTTATGCTACTAAGATCTGGAACAAGAGATTGGCTGACAGCAATTCTGAGAGAATTTTTTTAAATTACAATTAAAAATACTCGCACGCAATCTAGTTTTTGTACAAGACAAAACAGAAAAAAACCTTTCACGTACACAAGTGGAAACAAACATAGAAATAATCTTCGCTCCTTCTCTGTGTAACTTGGGAAATTCTTCCTTCGGCAAATTCTGGTATAATTGGAGCAAATCTTTTGTGTTGTAAAACTCAGCCTTTCGGTGAACATCGCTTTGCAAATCAATTAGTTCGAAATGTAAACTGAATTCGCACTTTCAATATCTATCGAAAAAGGTTTCGCAAAAACATCGAGAATTGGCTGCAGGTAGGTAATTTCCTGAAACAATAAGAAAGCCAATGTTAATAAATGAAAGTAATGTAAGCCGTTGTTTCGAAGTACTAAAATGCGATAGATTTTAATAAACATGTGATGTGTACTATTGGTTTTAATGTAATGTTACACGTTCAAATGTAACGCAATCTCCTTTATTTAGCTGTATGTCATATACCTGCACATTACCTGGAATCGGTCGTTAAACGCATTTTCAAGGGATTGTAGCACCTCGACGTATTTTTCAAAGCGCGCTCCTTCCTGCACAGATGCTGTCAAACAAAAACATAGTCCCGTTTTGATTAGAGCGGTTTTAAAAATCAGGCTGTTTTAATAAAGGTACAATTCATATCTCGCTTACCTAGTTAAGGAAAGTGTTGCATATTTTTCTCTGAAAGGTTGTTTTTGAGAAGCTTCAGTTTATACTGGAAAGCGTTTATTTTGCTGATCATATCGTTGATGAGATTGTTTTCTTTTTGGAGTTTCAGATTTAAATTATTTAGGAGAGTCATAATGTCTGCTAAAAATCCTAAATCAGCTACCCATTCAGGGTCATGAAAAAGTGGCTCCGGACATCCTTTGCTCTCCAAAAACTGAGCCACAGTGTACGTAGTCAAAAAATTCGGGAAATCACTTTCCCTTTGCTCAGCCAGCGCACCTCAGCGTGGTAGGGAATATCTGGATACTCCCCTTCAAAGGAAATCAAAAATTCTTTGAATTGACGATGAGTGAGTCCATGAGAACGAATGTAGTTCACGATACGCACCACTACCTTCATCACATCTTGAAGACAGATAACTTTCGCACAAAGAGCCTCTTGGTGTGCAAAACAAAGAACGGAAGGTAAATTCGGCATGTTAAGTTTTTTCCGCAGTAGGCCAATAAACCCTTTTGCTTTACCGCACATTGCTGGTGCCCCGTCTGTGGTTACGGAAAACAGCTTTTCCCAAGGGAGTCCTATTCCTTCAGCTGCCATTTCAACAGCTGCTAAAATATCCGCCCCTGTAACAGTGTCCTTCAACGAAATCATATCCAGGAGCTCTTCCATTACATGTAGGACGTCGTCCACGCCACGCAAAAATATTGCTAACTGAGCCGTGTCATTAATATCTGTGGACTCATCAAGTGCGATGGAGTACGCTAGGAAGTTTACAATTTTGGCTGCCTGTTTTTCATGCAAATTCTCAGCAATGTCTTGTTTCTCCGATGTATTGTCATTCTGGAAAGTGGTATTCTGCTGTACGCGGGAGCTAATGTAGGATTCATTGTCGCTACTACGTCCAACATAGTTTTTTTATTAATGGCCCGTGCATAAATGGCCTCCCAGCTCTTGCTAAACGTAGAGCAACTTTGTAACTAGCTCTGAGAGTCCTTTCGAAACAACCCTCATCTTCTTCACCCTAAAGTAGAGAAAAAAAGATATGTTGGAAATAATTTATGCGAAAACGAAAACTAAGGAATCTATGTTATTTCGTTTCGCATGACCTTTAACCAAAATATACATGCTACAGTACTTGCAACAAACCTCGTTTGTAGATACAGAATTCTCTTCTGCAAGAGTTTGCAACTTCCGTAATTATTCCTCTCTGGCATCCTCCGTTATATCACTATACTTTTCTGAATGCAATTTGCTGTAGTGCCTTTCAATAGACGATTTTCTGACACACGTAATTAGTGTACCACAGATTAGACATTTGGCTTTATCGCCACAACGCACAAGAAAATAGGAGAGTTCCCGTTCCGGTTTAAATTGACTTTCGGCAATTTTCCCTTTTTTTGGAGCAGATGGTTCCATTATTCCGGTAATTGTCTTGCGCTTACATATTCCAATGTTGACGAAGCCGTCTGGCAGCGCATTCGGCAGCGCACAGCGTCGGCCTCACCTAGCAAGCCGAGTTGAGGAGAAGTATGCCGAGTTGAACCGATGCACTGTGCAGGCACTCGCTGCACCTGGCTTTGCACGCGTGCGGTTTTCCGTGTTTGTGCGGCCCTGGTTTAGAGTCTGAGCAGTCTGTCGCAGAGGTCTCAAAATGTGGGTAAGAGGGGCTATGACGACCTTCCCATCGTGTGACACGTCCACGGTGGTTTGAGCAGGATTTTAGTCACATTTGATGCCAATGTAACATCGTTAACCCACCTTGCATCTCACACGAAGTTCTGAGCTGTGGTCTTCTTTTCGCATATGTCGACATCTTGTTCGAAGCGTCGTCGAGGCCGAAGGTGACGTCGCAGGGCGCCATGCTTTTCATACATGAATATTGCATGCACCTTCGAGGCAAATTTCGAAATTACGCATCGCAGTGGGAAGCAGTTACGGCGTTTAGAAAAAGTTATGCTTTAACAATGTTACACAGTGTAGAGCCTTATAGCTCGGAACGAAATGAATCGTGTGTCTGACTCTGTGCAAAGATCAACAAACAGTATTTAGAAAGTGCTCCACTGTACTCCGTGTCAATCACTTCCATGCAGTAACAGTTAACGAATCACTTACGGAAGAGCCGTGTTTGGTGTTTCGCAGTGTTTCACAGTGTTTTGCAATTTTTCTGGGGTAATAAGACCCTAAGCACTGTTAATTTTTTACGTATACGAGAAAGCTTAGCCTTGCAGTGCTTTGGTCAGTTGTAACAGTGTGCATTGTAATCTATTGCACGGCATCTTATGGCTGGTCGCACTTGGCAAGGGCGACATGAGGACGTGCTAATGTCATTTTCTGAGCACCTCCGGTGCAGCAGTGTGATATCTAAAGAAATAAGCCATTACCAAGTTAACGTCTTCTTAGTATTTATAGGGTAAATACTGCAGTTGTAAACCGAAGCTGAAAACACAAAATCGATTAGGCATATGCTGTAAGATGTGATACCATACGCGAACCATACGCGACTGGAAGAGGAAAGGGAAGTAATGACAGTGGCACGTAAAGTGGCCTCCGCCACACACCGTTGGGTGGCTTGCGGAGTATAAATGTAGATGTAGCTGTAGATAGATTACTAGTGTAGTTCTCGTGGAAGCCCAGGTGAATAGCCCGAAAAGTATAATATTATTGCTCCCTTCGGACTGCGGCCGCGGTGCAGTGCACGTTTGGCCATTCGCCTGGATGGTGGCTTACATGGACATGACCGTCGATTTAGTGTAACAAGAAAGATGATTCTTCCGATCAGGCGACATTTTCGCATGGTCCATAATCCAATCTAGATTACCCTGTGGCTACTAAAATCGTAATTATTGATATGATTTGAAACAATTTGGGGGGGGGGGGAGGGGGAGGGGGCTGCTGTGGAGTTTCGTGTTTAACAACGTGCAATGAACGGTGTGCTGTGAAACACTTTGGCCTTCGCCTCTTTTGTAATCTGTCTTCGGGTATGCCACAGAACGCAACATAAACCTACTTTACAGAGTGGGTAGGCCCTCTGGCATCCAGGCTCTGTAATGAGGTGTAGACGCCCAACAGCTTGCCCCCCTGCTCGTAGTTTCGCAGTCCTTCAACTACATTCTGTAGATGCTCGCTACAGTGGCACGCTTCGCTATTGCCAAGATACCCAGATGCCGAGCCATAACAATCTACCCTCCGCCAAAGTCGCTTACGTCAGTCGAATTCCCCATTTGCTGCCCATATCCTCCATACAATGTGTTTGCTGTTGCCTTATTGGTCTCTGCTCCATTTACACACTTTCATTACATGTCACGTGCCTTCAAGGGTATTTAGTCTCGTGGTGGGCAGTGGTCGTAATGTTTTGGCTCATAAGTGTGTGTTATCTTATTTACTCCTATCATTTTTCTGACCTGACGGTCTCACTCTGGTTTTATAACGTTTGATAGCTTGCAGGTCAGATGCAGAATGTGTGCCTTTCGTCACTTAACATGCACCGGGAGGCTCCTAGTGTTCTGGGTGTCTGTTTCCCGAGCTTCAGAATAGTTTACATTATAGCTGGTTTTATCATTTACTTAAACTTTTTCCGTCCATCTCCTTTTAGGGGAATTTTATGGATTCCATGCTCCCAAGATGGAGAGACTTATCCCTTAAATCTACCAATCCAATCACAACTGTTTGTGCATTGCTTATCTTATTCCAGGCCACTACCTTTACTTTATAACTACACAAAAAAATACATTGACAACATATCAATTCAAAACAGCTGATGCCCTTACAGAGTGGCGACCGTTAGTAAACAGTGTAGTTCTAAATCATATAGATTAAGGGTAAGTATCCTCACCAGTGGACATCATGACAGAGACAGACGAGCTGGCATGGGTATAGCAGCGGAGTAGTTCGGAAACATGTCGTACAGGGCGCACACTTCACGTCATGTGGGCAGACATTGACGGAAGTGTTGACTTGCGAGGTCAGTTAGCGGAGCAGGCTAGTGCTCATGCGGAATTAAACCGCCGCGGAACTAGTGGAGTAACGCTTTGTGCCAAGTTCTGTCGTGAGCTAATTAGTTAGCCTAGTACTCGTGTGCTAAGTAGTTATCCGCGTGCTTAGTATATTGCCGTGCGGGTATATACATGGTTTCGGACGGTCTGATTCCTGTAGTTCAATTCGCACAGAGTTCGTTCCACTCACGGGCTTCTGTTTACCTGTTGTTACCGAGTAACCGTCGACCCGTGAAGTACCCTTCCCGAACGTGCTGAGTAACGGCATTGTACACCTTCTGCAGATACTAAAACGCGTATTGCCGATATTCCATTGTAATGCACTGCTCTCTATTCTTGGGTATGCACTGATCACCCAGAACATTATGACACTTACCTGAAGACGATGTGACCACCTTTGACACGGATAATAGTGGCGACACTTCGTGACATGGAAGGAGTGAGGCCTTGGTAGGTCTTTGGAGAGAGCTGGCACCACATCTGCATACACAAGCCACCTAATTCCGGTACATTCCGAGGAGAAGGGTGAGGTTGTGATGAGTTCTGACGCTTTGTTCAGTCACATCCCAGATCTGACGACTGGGGACCCAGCACATCACTCACCACTGTGTTCCTCGAATAACTCCATCACACTCCTGGCTTTGTGGCATGGTGCACTATCTTGTTGAAAAATACCACTGCCGTCGGGAAACGTGATCATCATGAAGGTGTGTACGTGGTCTATAACTACCGTGTGATACTCCTTGGTAAGGAGTGTGATACTCCTTGGTAAGAACCTCCCCTGGATCCATGGGTGCCATCGTGAATGTTTCGCAGAGAATAATGGAGCCGCCGCCACCAACCCACAGTACAGGTATCAGTGAGCTGTTCCCCGTGCAAGACGACGGATTCGCGACCTCCCATCGTTTGATGAAGAAGGTCTTGGGATCGATCATACCTTGGAAAGCTCTGCCACTGTGCTAGTTTTCAGCGTCGATGGTCACGTGCCCACCGCAGTCATAATTGCCGATGTCCTGGTGTTACCATTGACTGTGCATGGGTCGTCGGCTGCGGAGGTCGATCGTGAAGAGTGTTCAAATAGCTCTGAGCACTATGGGACTTAACATCTGTCATTAGTCCGCTAGAACTTAGAACTACTTAAACCTAACGCACTCGGCCCGCGTGAAGTTTGGCAAGCCGTGGCCGGTCCTGTAAAGCACACCTACACACAGGATGACAATTATTGAACTATAGGAAATAAAATGTCATGACTTCTGAACGGTTTGCTTCAGGACGTTCCAACTGCACGTTTGGCCGTGGGGCATGATGAGAATTAGTATGCGCATGTATGGTTTGATTTATCGAAGAAGCCCACTTTCATTTGAAAGGGTTCGTCAATAAGCAAAATAGGCACGTTTGGGGGACTAATAATCCGCATCTCGCGATCGAGAAGTTCTTCCCCTTCAACGGGTGACTGTGGTTTGCAGTGTCCAGTCACAGAATAATCAGTGCGATATTCCTTAATGGAACGGTGACTACCGAATGGTACGCGAATATTTAGGAAGATGATTTCATCCTTGTTGTCCAAAGTGACCCTGATTTCGAAAAGATGTGGTTCATGCAAGGCAGAGCTCGACGCCATCAAAGTAGGGGTGTGTTTGATGTACTGGAGGACCACTTTGGGTACCGCATTCTGGCTCTGGGGTACCCAGAGGCGAGTGGCATGGGCCTCGATTGGCCGTCATATTCTCAGGAACAAATGTGACTCCTTTTATAGGGACATAGTAAAGACAAGGTGTACAGCAATAAGCCCAAAATCATTGTTGAGCTGAAAATAGCCATTCATGAGATTATCGACAGCATCGATGTTCCGACACTTAAGCGTGTCCTGCAGTATTTCGCTATTCGTCTGCGCCATATCATCGCCAATGATGACAAGCATATCGAACGTGTCATAACCTAAATCCGAATATCAGTAGTGACGTTTATATGCTAAATAAAGAGTGTGCATGCCGTAGTTTGTAGTTAATATACATTTCTTTTAACTTAGTTCAACAATTGTTACCCTGTACCTACTACGAAAGCCACCATACGGTGCTCGGCGGTGAGTACCTTACACCAATACTGCTCATTCCCTTTCCTGCCCTTTATTTCTCTCACCTCTTCTCCGCTGTTCTTAAACAAGATGTACGTTGGTGGCAGTAGAATCGTTCCAGTCTGCCCCAGATACTGCTTCTCTAATATTTCTCAACGGTGTTAGTGTTTCGGAAAAAGAACGTCGTCTAGTCTCCAGGGGTTCCCATTTGAGTTCTCCGAGAATTTCCATAACACTCGTGTGTTAGTTAGTTAGTTAGTTAGTTCTTATAAGAAATCTAGCATTACGCCTCCGAAATAATTCGATATTTTCCTCTAATCCAATGTAATGGGGACCTCAAACACCCAAGCATTAGTCAAGTATTTGACGCACAGTTTTTCAGGAGGTGGCCTCATTTAGAGATCAGCTACATTTTCCTAGCATTCTGCCCATAAACTAAAGACGAACGTTCGCCTTCCCTACAATCAACCTAATATTCTCGTTCCATTTCATGTCGCTTTGCGGCGTTACAATTTTACTGGGTTTATCAGAAAGATATGGCCAAAGTTTCGTGAAACATTCTTCACACATAGAGAAATAGAATATTATACTGACATGGGTGCGAAGACGCTTTATTTCCACGTTAGAGTTCATTTTCTACTTCTCTTCGTAATCGCATTAATCACGAGAAACACACTGAAACAGAACGTACCAGCATCGTTGTTCCAATAGAACGGAGGTAATGTTGACATATGATTCACTTCATTACTCTGCAGGCATCAGATACGTAGCATAAACTGTTTTGTGTTCATTACGGACTTGATTGCCGGTATAGGGTAATGGAAGTGTACTCCAATGCAGAGTTGGCAAATGACCATTTGCTGCACATATTAGCAGATGGTAATGGCCGTGGCACTGAACGTTCATATCGGGAGAGGTGTTCAGAACGACAGTGCCACAATACGAGGACGTTCGAAGCAATTGATTGTCATCTTAAGGGACATGGGACGTTTAAGCCTACTACTCATACTGAAGGGGACGCCTAGAAGAACGAGGACACCTCAACTGAAGATGTCAGTTCTTTGTGAAGTTGGCGACAACCCTAGTGTCAGCTTAAGACAATTATCTGCAACAAGGATTTTTCACCGCGTGACTGTCTAGAAAGTGTTACCTAAGAACCAGCCGTATTGGTAGCATGTACAGCGTGCGCAGGCGCTGTCAGCAGCTGAATTTCCTGCGTGAGTATACTTCTGTGAAAGGTTCATTCAACCATGTGTCAGCCCTCACGAATGAGGCTTATAGAGATGTAGTATCGGAAGTCTAACATGAAAATTAACCGTTTTCGGACCCATGTCGCCTCGCGGAGTGACTACGCGGTTAGAGGCGCCATGTCACGAATTGCGCGGCCCCTCTCGCCGAAGGTTCGAGTCCTCCCACGGGCATGGGTGTATGTGCTGTCTTTAGCGCAAGTTACTTTAAGTTAGTTTAAGAAGTGTCTAAGTCTAGGGGCCGATGACCTCAGTAGTTTCGTCCCTTACGAATTCACGCACATTTAAACATTTCGACCCATGTCGACATAATATTTTCCTACTCTATGTGAGAAAAGTTTCCTGAATTTTTTTTACATATATTTTTGTTACACCTATGTTTAATAGATGTGACTGTATCAAACAGCCATCCAACAACACTGTTTTCGAACATTGCAGGTTTGTTTTTCTACACATATGCATTAATTTAAATTTCCTCCACGTATACAGAATGATTCTGTGATGTTACAAATTTTCAGATATGATGGAGAAGGGTTAATGTATGAATTTGAGTTAAGTAACCGTAATCTGGAAACAAGAGTCGAAACGAATAAGCGAAAATGTACTCACTGCCCTACTTAGTCTCGCGCAGCGCTCAAAACTAAGAGCCCCAAGTAACGTACCGTGTCGAGCGGTTCTAGGCGCTTCAGTCCGGAACCGCCTGACCGCTACGGTCGCAGGTTCGAATCCTGTCTCGGGCATGGATGTGTGTGATGTCCTTAGGTTGGTTAGATTTAAGTAGTTCTAAGTTCTAGGGGACTAATGACCTCACATATTAAGTCCCATAGTGCTCACAGCCATTTGAACCATTTAACGTACTGTGATAATGACACACAGAATTCCCGCTGAATACACCCCAATACACACTGGTAATTTCCTCTGCTCATGGACTAGTAACGGCACAATAACTTGACGTTAGACAGACCGAAATACCTAAATCAGCAGTGCAGTGTTAATGAATTCCATTTACCTGCCCAAGTTTCACATGCTGTTGTCTTTACACTAGTTGTTCAAAATGGCGTCCCCCAGCGTCAATGCAGGTATGACATAGTGACAAAATGTTCTGTCATGCCCGTTGTAATAGTGCCGTGGTCGTTTTAACAGTATTGCAGGCAGCGAGAGCTATTGCCAGAAGATCCTCTTAAATGTCGACAGGCGTCTTTTCACACGACCCTAAAAGATAGGTGGAGTGAGAACAGGAGAACGTACTAACCTCGAGACAGGACCTCCTCTGCCTTATCCACTTTTTTGGGAATGTGTGATCCTGGTGTTCGCGACCCCAGAGTCCAAAGTGAGGTGCTGGTCCACCACGTTGAAACCACATCCGTTGATGAACAACAGATGTTTGTCGGAACTGCCTAACCTACAATCTTAGCAACAGCACCGGGACATGTATTCCACTGTCAGACGTATCAGAACGATTTTCGCTTGTATCTTTAGACTTTTTCGTTTCCGGGGGAGGGCCCCCTATCGCAGACTGATGCATTTACCCTTCTCCATCATTCGTGACATCTTCACGAAATCTCCCTGTAGGGCAAACTACCACTCACCACACGTTAGACACTGCTTACTGAAGTAGAAGGCGTCGCTGAGAGTGAGGAAGTAAACAAGTGGTACGCTCGCAGTGTGAGGCGGTCAGAGTGGGATTGGCGGCCCGCCAGCCCGCTCAATGGCGAGGAAAGAACAATACCGCCGGCCAGGACCGGCCCGCGGCTTCGCCTCCTTATACGGCGGGCAGGTTTGCGCGGCCGTCGACCCTTGGCCGTAGCGGAAGGCGCGTGCACGCCGCTGGACATCCGCGAACGCCCGGCCAGGCTCGAGCCACCGGCCTTCACCACAGCGCGACAATTTGCTCAGCCGACGGCACCACCTGGTCGCCGCTTTCGGCCAGTCAGGCAAGTTCGTGGAGCTTCCCGCTACAGCTGCTACAACACACGCTTGTTTACCCGTAAATGATCGGAGGAGAATGCTCTAACCTACCTCAATAAAATAAACACTTTCACACTTAAAGTACGAGTGCATGGTGAAAAGTAATGTCTCCCATTTTTTTTGTGAAAATTCTTAAAGCTTTTTTTAAATAAAACAAAGTTCTCAATTTTTCATCTCCATGTCTACATACCTGACGCATTTAAAATACGAATGGTGCAATTCCAGAGAATGGGTTACTGTGTTATCGAAGAATAAAGCCGGCCGCGGTGGCCGTGCGGTTCTGGCGCTGCAGTCCGGAACCGCGGGACTGCTACGGTCGCAGGTTCGAATCCTGTCTCCGGCATTGATGTGTGTGATGTCCTTAGGTTGGTTAGGTTTAAGTAGTTATAAGTTTTAGGGGACTTATGACCTAAGATGTTGAGTCCCATAGTGCTCAGAGCCATTTGAACCATTTTGTTTGGTCTCATAGGAACTTACCACCAACGGCCCCTGTGGCCGAGCGGTTCTAGGTGCTTCAGTCTGGAACCGCGCTGCTGCTACGGCTGCAGGTTCGAATCCTGCCTCGAGCATGGATGTGTGTGATGTCCTTGGTTAGGTTTAAGTAGTTCTAAGTCTAGGGGACTGATGACCTGAGATGTTAAACCCCATAGTGCTAGAGCCATTTTCAACTTACCACCACCATCTTCACTGTATCTAGACTTGGCGTCGTCTTCAGCAAACCGCTTCCGATGTGTTCACAATGCAAGGACTCTGAAAAAACGGTGCTGAAAGGGAGGAGTAAAAGATGACATATCCAACATATTCTTCTTCTTTTTATCCGTAACTGCACTTCGCTGGTTGTTCTGATACCTGGAATGCTGGTCTTCCTTTACCTTTCTTTGAGAAATCAATCTCATGCAACTATGTAGGATCGAGCATGTTTTTGTGTTTTAGTGAATGTGAACATCCCTTTTCGTACCTCAACCACTGAATGTATAGACAATCACTTTGTGACCATCAGCGGTTTTCTTCCTGTCTGCAATGGCCGTTCCCAATTTTTAACGGGATAAAAAAGTCTGTATGCATCATGTGAACTATTATAAACGGATTTTTCTTCTTCGAGTCTTTCACAATGCTTAAATAGTCATCTGGCGAATAAATATGTGTTACTTTCCCACTCTTACCTTCTATCGAGCCAGTGGGCATCATTTTGTGGGTGCGAATTCCCGAACAGAAGAAATATATGGTATAAGATTTCCGTTTACATTCAAGGATCTTGTAATACTTTCTTCAAATAAAGCACCATTTTTATGTTCTGATTTTGTCCTGTACATCTGCCAAATATAAAATCATATGCTTCCAAACGTTCAAAACAGATTACGTTGTTGTCACACCATTTATACAAATGGTATAAGTGACCTATGTTCCGCAGTATGTTTTGAATTACATTAGTTCACCTTCATTTTCTTTTGAACAGCCGTCTCTTTCCATAGTATCGATTACTTTGAAAACTTAGAAACATAGCATTCAGTGTGGACTTGCTTCACCTGACTTCTGAAATAATAAATAGCTGTTTCAGCTGCCAAGTAAAGTGCTGTCAGATGATACCACACAGCTCAACTAGAAACTTTCTTCGCTAGTCTGCGGAAAAGAATTCGTAATGCAAAGTGTACTACGCTTCTGTTCTCAAAATACAATTTTTGTCGGCTTACACCACTTGTGCTCTGGTCGCATCATACGTTTCTCAAAGTAGTTGCCCTGGCGACGACCATATTCTCCCAATAAGGGACCAATTTGTTGATACCGTCACTGCAAGATTTTTGGCTTTGTTGATGAAGCCACCTCTGCTTGCACCGCTTCATTACTATCGTAATGAAATTTCCGAAGTTGAAATACAATGAGGTCAAGCCGGGACTCTATGGAGGATGATCAATGACAGTGAACACAAGGCGTCGGATTATTGCAGCTTCTGTGTGGTCTGGAATTGTCATGACGGATAAGGTGCTCCATGAGTGGACGATCACTTCTGTGAGTGTAAACTCGATTGCAATTCGCTGTTTCTCGCTCACCGACATTGTTACGTTACACACCGTTAAGTTACCCGTAACTATTCGGAGCCCTCTAGCGACAGACGGTTGCAACTTGCGTCACTGAAGCGAGGAAGTCGACAGAGTAATATTCATGACATGTAATACCACAACCGAACAGTATAAATATGCGGAGGCATTACTTTCCAGCACGCCCTTGTCTTTCCTGACAATACAACAATTACAAAACTTCAATTGCTGTATCCTTGTATCCGGGAGAAATAAAAATTCACGTGAAAATAAACGACGTAGAAAGAACTGACATGTGAAATTCCAGAAGTAAAGTGTCACAGAATGCAATCAGCAACACCTGATAACAGCGTGAGCAGTTTCAGTGTGTTCCGCACGGCATACTCCACGGTAGCTTAGAGGTCGAGAGGAAGCATTTCTGTCCGCAGCTCGTGGTCGTGCGGTAGCGTTCTCGCTTCCCGCGACCGGGTTCCCGGGTTCGATTCCCGGCGGGGTCAGGGATTTTCTCTGCCTCGTGATGACTGTTTGTTGTGTGATGTCCTTAGGTTAGTTAGGTTTAGGTAGTTCTAAGTTCTAGGGGACTGATGACCATAGATGTTAAGTCCCATAGTGCTCAGAGCCATTTGAAGAATTTCTGAATCTTATCACTTGTAAGCCAATACTTCTGTCAGTCGAAATCCCATTGAAGTACAACAGAGCTAGAGGACAAATTCGGCAGGGTCCAGCAGAGAGGCAGTGACGGTGAGAATATGGTTGGTTGGCGCAGTTGGTGGTAATGAAATGATCGTATGGCATTGTTGTCCAGAAGGTCCCATTCGGTTCAAATGGCTCTGAGCACTATGGGACTTAACTTCTGAGGTCATCAGTCTCCTAGAACGTAGAACTACTTAAACCTAACTAACCGAAGGACATCACACACATCCATGCCAGAGGCAGGATTCGAACCTGCGACCGTAGCGGTCGCGCGGTCCCAGACAGTAGCGCCTAGAACCGCTCGGCTACCCTGGCCGACGCCCCATTCGGGCTCGGCCACCAAGTGCAAGTCCCATTTCAGTGGTGCCACATTGGGCGACTTGCGGCCGATGATGAGGATGAAATGATGATGAGGACAACACAACACCCAGTCCCCGAGCGCAGAAAATCTCCAACCGCGCTGGGAATCGAACCCGGGCCCAGCGCATGGGAGGCAAGCACGTTACCACACAGCTAAGCAGGCGGACAGCTGGTGTTAATCTATTTGACAGCTGGTGTTAATCTATTTGAGGAGACTCCTCGCAGTGAACTGACTGCCTCCTGCTCTTCGGCCGTTTGTATTGCCGCCTTTGTAGTTCACGTAGTAGCCGACTCGTGCGGCAGGCGTTAAAATGGCAGAGCCACTAAACCTATGATGATGTCTATTGTCTCTGCAAGTCATACGTCTTGCTCCGTCAGTGAGATACACTTAAGAGAGAGTACGATGTATTTCTAGACACTGCAGACACCGCGAGCAACATGATGCAAATATCTCGGGAGATCGTGTACTTTACAACGTATAGCCACGAAACATAACGGAGCTACGAAGGGTGTTCAGGTAGTAATTCTTTTGTGTTAGACATGACGCTGCGCTACAAGAGAAGCAAATATTTCGATGAGAGATTATACACACTTCTTCCTGCGAGTAGGGTATTCTTAATGAACAACCTCTTTCCCACCTGGATTTTGTTTAAATATGGTGCTTCATTACGCATTACCAGCTAGTTTAGAGTTTTGATCAATCACAAATGCGTCTACAAGTATAACATGAAGCCACAATTAAATCATAATCTAAATATAAAATGCTTTACGACTGCATAGTAGGTGTGAACAATAACACTTATTACTGCATGCATATTATATTTTAGGGCGCTTACGACCATGATATACACAACTGTGTATGGCATGTGATATTTCTTTCATTTTGTATACTTTTTAGTTTATATGATCATACTGCTTTTTAGATTATGTTGCATCCAGTGGAGTGGTAGACCCCTTAATATTTCGACTCCCATCTAATTCTGGATGTATAATGTATCGTGATGCACATGAGAATGAGACAGCATTGAAACTAGTTACTATTGCTTAAAACACTCCTAGTGGGACTACGTCGGTCCTTAAATTTATCGAGGCTATGGTGTCCACCCTGAAGTCGATATTAGAATACGCACAGAACAGAACAGCGCGAAAATAGAAAAAAGGAGATACACCGACGAGGTTGTTCATTATAAGGAATTATTTCTGTAGGCGATATTGTAGATGTGCAAAGAGATTCACAGTGAAATAACGTTTGTGTATTGTCCACATGAAGGGTCACGTAGAGTAAGTGTGAGACGGTGCAACCAGCTGGACAGCATCCGCGGAGACGGATGTGGAAACGCAAGCAAGACTGCCAACGCCGAAGACACCAGACATAGTGCAACTCGCTGCAGACATGATCCACTGGAATGGTGGTACTGTCCATTGGCGCTGCTCATTTCACAGGTCACGACGGTCTGGACTGTCGCAGACCAATTTGGTATGGCTCTGAGCACTATGGGACTCAACTGCTGAGGTCATTAGTCCCCTAGAACTTAGAACTAGTTAAACCTAACTAACCTAAGGACATCACAAACATCCATGCCCGAGGCAGGATTCGAACCTGCGACCGTAGCGGTCCTGCGGTTCCAGACTGCAGCGCCTTTAACCGCACGGCCACTTCGGCCGGCTCCAATTTGGTATGTCGAGGACTGATCTCCGATCATAGAGAAGGAAACTTTGAAGTTTTCAGAAACGATATGTTCCGCGAAACCATGCGTTCCTATGACGTATCATTCCCAATAACGGGACAGGGTGCATCATTTCGCAACGTAGACGAAGTGAGAGACGATCGTATAGCGACACTCTTCGTTGCCTGCGACAACAAATTTCATGCATCTCTCATCCAAGAATAACCTTGCGCCACATGTTTCTTCCCTTAACAGGAAGCCGTTCACTTCAAAATTCTTGTAGAAACGGGTACATTACTTTGTGTATCTTTTAGACATTTTACTTAATGCTGCCGTAGTGTCATATTTGCCACATGACTTAAGAAGCGAGAAGGGCACATACATGGCTTTACAACAGAAGACGGTGCGGCGTACGCCTTCTCAAGTCCTTCTAAAGGCACTTTTCAACCGATTGCACTTCCACCTGAAGCTCCTGTCTGAACACAACAGCCACTGGCCATAATACAGGCCATTTAATTATGGAAGGGATACATATAAGCGCATCCTTATACTCACAGCCTCCAAATAGGCTTTGCAGTGATTACTAATCATAAATTTCGACAAGCAGATACATTTTGGATGAACTGTAAACCAGCACAGGTGCAAGGGAAATACGGCAGACGTCCATTTGCTATGGATAAAATATCATCATTGGATTTCTCATAAAGAAATAGTCGACCTTCTAGGGACGAGGGGCATCACAGAAGGATAACTCTGTGTAACATCAGTCCTTCACTAATATGCTACCTCTGGTGCTAGCGGACAACGCCAAAGCGGATGATCTGGTTCCACGTTTTACCCATGAAATTGGTTGTTACTCCTTTCTGTGAGGTAGGGAAAAATAGCCTTGTCGGCCACTTGGGGGATTAGAGGGGTGCACCTCGCCTCCTCCGACCCATGGGGCCATGGCTGCCATGGTTAGTCTTTGCTCTGTGATCCGGCCTGCCTCCTGCCATTCTCATCTTTTTATTTCTTCATATTATTTCACATCTGAAGTTGATTTACTGTGTCGGCTTGGTTTGTCTCAATCCTGAGATTTTATCAACTTGTACGCGTAGTTAGCTTTCTTGTCCTGGGGACCTCTAGCTGCTTTCTGGCTCGGGCAACTCAACCAACTTCATCCTTTTACCCCTCGCACACCTCTCTTGCTTCTATCTCCTGTCTTACTTGATTCTCTGGTACAATCGGGTTAATTGGGATTTGACTTTTCGGTCCTTCCTCTCTGGGAACTATTCCCTGCTTGACACACAGGGGATCGAGGGACCGATGACTTAGCAGTTTGGGCTCTTTAACCCCATCAGTCCGTACATCCATCCAATCCCTCAAACTGATTACAAATCTACAATCAAGAATGCTGCTTACCGTGACGAGAACCGTGAATGGAATGTACATCAGCAACGTAAGGGTAGATATTTCACAACCACACAACCGGACACCCCTCCTCGACCACACCTCGACCACGTCTTACACGAGTACGCCTAATTTACGTGTAGTTCAGAGTTATCATTCAATATGTGTTTACATCCTTTATATACTACAAGAGAATTTGTAACGTAACTAAACATGAACAACACTACTGCACTCTGGTAGTCATTATATCTGCCGCGCGGGATTAGCCGAGCGGTCTAAGGCGCTGCAGTCATGGACTGTGCGGCTGGTCCCGGCGGAGGTTCGAGTCCTCCCTCGGGCATGGGTGTATGTGTTTGTCCTTAGGATAATTTAGGTTAAGTAGCGTGTAAGCTTAGGGATTGATGACCTTAGCAGTTAAGTCCCATAAGATTTCACACACATTTGAACATTATTTAACCACACGCAAGAGTATGTGAAGCTAAATAAACGTTATGTTACATCCATCATTTCGTGAGGTTGGGACACAGATGTTACCCGACACATTTAGAGGCAATGGAAATTCTAGTTTTTAGTAGCTGTGATCAAACTGACGAGGCCGATATCAGTCTTACAATATTTGCATGCGCAAAGTAGGAGGATGGACTGGAAGTATTGGACAGCAAACTGGCTCCAAGGGGCTTTGCCCTACCTACTGGCGTTACCTTTTTCCTCTACAGATCTGATGTAAGTAAGAACAACTCGGTGGCGTAATACCTAAAAGAGGTGGACATACAAGGATTTAGAGTTTAGGCTATAAATTCGATAGATTAAAGCGATCTTACGATGAAGCCTAGTTGTTGAAATGGTGCGTTGTACCTTTGTATGCGGATTAAAAATAAATTGTTATAATTGAATAAGAGACTGAGTAAGAAACAACTCCAAGAATATTACTCTACGTAACGTAAGCACGACTGTTATTAAATCTGTTTAGAATACTTTATCATCACAATGTTGAGCTTATTCTATCAGCTTATTTTAACTTAGTTTTTACGTTAAGCCTGTGCAGGGTGGACGAAAAGTCCCCATACCCCCTAGCATCGAGTGGGTTGGCACTCGATATTGCTGCAACCATATGCGTTCTGTGAGGCCCCTTTCCTCAAGCAAGTATTAAGCGGGTTACTTCCTAACTCGACTGTATAATGAGGACTCTCTTCGACTGAAAGGACAATATTTGTAGCACGTGAGCTGCAATAAATGGCACATTCATCTGAAAACATAGCCTTGGCACTGTCCACCGCGTTTAGAAATTGAGTTAAAAAAGCAAGGCATGCTAAAACGCGATCATTTAGATCTGTATTCGATAACTCGTTTAAGAACGTTGGTCAAAAATGTTGTGTCTAGACCATACAGCCTAGACACAATGCTGTAGCCGATAGGGCACGCAATGCTAACGCAGACGGGCGTGAAGTCTGGAACATGAGACTTATAAATGAATAAGAAGAAAAGTACGTAGATGCTTGTTACTTAACTTTTAATTAGTCCTTGGAATACATCTCTCTTGAATATTAGTAAGCTATAGGCACTGATACAAATGGCGCCTTGCTAGGTGGTCGCCAGTTAACTTAGCAGAGGGCTATTCTACTGTCTATCTCTCGGCAAATGAGAGCAAGGCTTAGCACGTCCAATCGCTAGCTATGTTGTCCGTACAACTGGGGCTGAGGTCTCCTCAGTCTCTCGAGACCTGCCTTGTGGTGGCGCTAGGTTTGCGATCCCACAGTGGCGACACGCGGGTCCGACATGTACTACAGGACCGCGGCCGATTTAAGTTACCACCTAGCAAGTGTGGTGTCTAGCGGTGACACCACAAAAAATGTCTCACTTTAGGGTCTTTTGTCATGTGATCTTCCATTGTGGTCCTCGGTGCACTGAGTTCCAAAGCACGCTTACATGTTGACTTCAAAGTAGATTGTTCAATCGAAACAGAGACTCCGGCACATGTTACATCTCGTGTCTTCTTCCTTTCACTCCGCAGCCTGTCCATAAACACGGCTAAAAGCAAAAAAATGCCTTTGTCAATCGCCGACCGCCGTGGCCGAGCTGTTCTAGGCGCTTCAGTCTGATTCCAACAGTTGATAAGAAGTAATATAGCTACTACCTGCATGATAACATTCGATACTAAACATGGGTTACAGGGGTTCAGGAACTTCTCGCTCACCATATATAGTTATAAATATTGCTGGCTGTGTGGCCGATGTTGTCTAAACAAGTAAAAGAAATGCCGAAACGGCAAACTATACATTAATTTTTGTACAGCCGTGAAAAACCAGAAACATGGTAAGTTGAACAGCAACTAGCTCTTACATGTCAATGGAACATATCACAACGCACGTATAATACAGTCATTGCTGCACGGTTTCGATTGGAGCATATGCCAGCACACAAATTTTCTTCTCGACTTGGGGTCATGTAAATTTCATCTGTTTCGTTACCAAAAATTGCCTTTCGGCGAATAACGATTTGTTGATAACGACCCGATACAGGCAATCATTGTACACTGATTCTGAGACTAAAGCGTAGTCTGTGGAACTATTAGTACGGCATGCTCTTCATTTGTTTAGTGGGCGCGACAGTCATAAATTTACTAAAAGTGGGCGAAATTCTTACGCTTTGGGTAAATTTATTTAGGCCTCTTCTTCTTTACACATCAATTTCCGGATCTTTAAGTCATTATCAATTATTACTTAGAAGAAAGAAATGAGCTTCAATCTGTATATTAAGCCAGCTGCGAAGGAAACCAAGGAATTATTTGGTAAGAGAATTAAAGTTGAACATGGAGAAATGAGAGTTACGATGTTCGTCGATGAAAATGCAGTTCTGCCACAAAGGTCAAAGGACTTGGAATGAATGGTGCTTTGGAAAAAGGTTAAAGATGAACACCAACACAAGTAAATGCCAGAGTAATGGGATATTATCGAAATAAATCAGGCGATGCTGAGTCAATTAAATTGGGAAATGAGACAATAAAAAATATAGCAAAATAAGTCACAGTGGGCCCTATAGAGAGGACATAAATTGCACACTGGCAACGGCGAGAAATGCTATAGGGCTGCAAAGGAGGAATTTGTTAACATTTAATATAAATTTAAATGTTTGGAAACATTTCCTGAATGTGTGTATATAGAGTGTAACTTTGTACGGAAGTACAACCTGGACGACGTAGAGTGAAGGAAAAAGGAGAACAGAAGCTTCAGAAATGTTGTACTGCAGTGGAATGCTGAAATTGGATGAATAGGTAAAGTAACTGGTGAGGAGGTACTGAATCAAACTGGTGAGAGAAAAGTAATTTATGGCACAACATGACTAAATGGGGAATCGGTTGATAGGACAGAACTTGAGGCTTCAGGCAATAGTAAATGTCGTAATAAAGGGACATGTGGGGGTAAAAAATGTAGGTTACAGTAATTATGCAGAGATGAATGGAGTTTCACAATATGGATTAGAGTGGAGAGCTTCATCAAACGGGTCATATGACTGAACAACACGTAGAGAATTCTTATAGTGTAGAGCTATTCGCTGTCTGCCGTTAGTGGCCAACAGTTTGCCTCACGTACGTTGTGACCGACATGGAAGATATCCGTAAACGCTTCACAGCAGTTGACTATGTGAGCGTTGTGGCACTTCTCACTTACCTACCATATTAGACAACCGTGATAAAAGAACAACTAGTGAACGCACTCAGACTGCACAGTGAGGTACAGTTTGCTAACAGAAGCACCGATTAATTTCGAAATCTGATCATTCGGGAACGTTTATTTCGGCTCATAAGTGTTAAGTGCATGTTAGGAACCTTTTTTTAGTGTAGTAATCGTATAGAACTTCTACCATTGCATCTCTGTTAGTAGTGTACCTCAGATATGTTCACAGAATTCTTATTGTGTACATACAAAATTGACGAGTATCAATTCTTTATATTTGTTGTTGGTATAAATGCAAGACTACTGCCTTGAAACGGAAGAATACGAAATGCAATCGCATCCTATTGGACTCGTGTGCAAACCGAAGCCTCGGCATCGTAACGCTCGCCGAGACAGAGTAGCTGCAAACAACACAGCTTAGCCGGCGGGTTTCCTTCCGGCCCGGACGTGCTGCATGCAAATCGTGTCAGTGACCTGTGAGTACAAATCCACAACGGCATGGCAGCGAAATTTTCGCTCTGTACCTTAAGATTCAGATTCCCTTTTGGAATGAATCAGTCAAAGATAGAGGAAACAGGCTAATGATAAGTGGTACAAATTCGTTTGTTGGATAACCAGATAACTGGGCGTTTGGCGAACACTGTGTTTGTTGAACTAGCTTGGATTCAGTGGTACAGTTGCTCTCATGATATCTGGAGCACTAAGTAAAGAAAACGTAACACAGGTGGGATTTGGATTGCACAAGAGTGAATTCCTATCCTTAAGTTTGAAATATCAAGTGATACTGTAGAATAGCCGTTAGCTCCATAAGGTATAGATTTAGAGGTTCTACAGGAGAAATGGTATAAAAAAGTTTTCTTTCAAACATTAGTAGTGACTGTATCCGTGCAGTGCGCTTCTACGTTCTGTAACGTATCCCGTTCTGTTTAAATATGAAGTACTAACTACATACGAAGGCTGTCGAGTACCTGTGTGGCATGTGGAGCACTAGGCCAAATTAGTACACAGTGTACAGAACAAAGAAGAGCTCAACATGTGTAGCCAATCCTATTAGGTAACACTTCGTAAATGCAAGAATAGCCGATAACTTACACAGATCAAGTCACAAGATCAGGAACTTAATACTTAAAATACGAGAGCTCATTTTTCGAATCAGTCTAAAAACAATCAATTCAAGTCAGAATACAGCAGAAACCACAGTAACTAATAAAGGCGAAGAATTTTTTTAATAACTGCAAGATAGATGCTGAAATCCAGTTAGATTCACTGGATCAAAATTCGAAGACAAAACTAACGCAGGACATTCACAAGGGTGCCCATAAAACACCAATCCTCAAAAAAGAGAAAAAGGAAAAAGAAACAACAGAAAGGAAAGCACATTCAACAAGGGTGAATATAAGCCGAAAGACAATAGGTCATATACCTGCGCGTAACAAAAATCCTACGTATACCCAGTATTCAGAATCGTTAATGACTTTTACGGGCACTGCACTAGTTAAACAGAGGCGCCAAAAGAGAGATCTAATTTAACGTGAAGCAGTAGAGGCATCGAACTGGAAACAGAAGATAAACCTACGCGAAGCCAAACGCGGTAATCTAGAAAGCCGGCTGTCGGCGTGGATGCTGCAAAAACGAAACAAATAAACAGACGCGGAATTCATGAGTCGATAGCAAAGGATATAAATGATCTGATCGGAAGGATACCACACAGAAATTCAGTGAACAAAAATGATTGGACTGGCTGACATATTCGAAACTTTAACCAAACGACGGAGAAAACTTACACATATGCAGCTAAGCTGCTGCTCATCAAAATGGCAATAGCATGAATATGGCATGCAACAAGCGTCAAATAGGTCCGAAGTGTACTAAGTTTTTGAATTTTCAAATGCTTGGCACTTCAGTGCAACGGCTCAGTGCATAGCATTAACGTCATATGCATTCTTTAGGTAAGCAAAGATAAGGCAGAAATCGCATTTGAAAGCTATTGTGTTGTGAGAAGATCGGGTAATACCTGTAAGGAAGAGAAAAATCTACCAGTACGTGTGGGATTTGGACATCGACAAGATCGTGGTCTATAGAGACTGCGGTTTATCCTTCAACGATATAGCTCCTCCCGTTGGTCGGAATCCTCCTACTGTCGTAAGAAAGTGGAATCGATGGATACGGCAGAGCCATACGCGACGCCACATAGGGTCTTCGCGGCTGCGCGTGACAAGCGCCCGAGATCACAGAATCATTGTTTGGTCTGCCGTGCAGGATCGGTCAGCCACGTCACGTAGACTGAGTCGGGAAACGGACTTGTTACAGCAAGAAAAACATCCACGCGAAGTGCCCAAGACGTCTGGAGCATCACGGACTACGAACGTGGCGACCATTCTTGTGGCTTCCCTTTACACGGCACATGGGAGAGGTGCCCCAGAAATGATGCGTCCAGCGATAACACTGGACACATGGCTGGCACTATATCGTCTCTTCACACGCATCTCAGTTCTGCGTATAGCATGAAGACGAATGTATCAGTGATCTGAGGTGAATGAACTTCAACGTATTGATTTTATCATCACTAAACAAAAGCGGCTCTTGGCTTAATGCTCCAGTATGCCACTGGATACATAACACGATCACATCTTGTTCACATAGCCGATTATTAAGACAGCAGTCATATATTCCCGCCGTGCGGAGGTAGACGGCAGTGCCCTACGTTCGAGGCCTCTTGTAACAAAGTAACAATTAAATTACTGCCCATGACGTCGTGGCCTACCTCGATGTATACGGAGCTCTACTCCTTCCTAGACCATCACATCCTCCGGATCTCTCCCCCGTTGAAAATATCTCCTTGTGGCTTGCCGAAGGACTAGCACACCACCATTCGTCAGCCATTACGATCTATTCTGCAGCAGCTCTATGTTGGAGTCAGTAGTAAACGTGCGTTCAGTTTTAAGTGTTGCACGTCATTGACGAACATGCTTTCGCACTTGGACTTGATTGTGGTTAAAACGTGACACTGTCTGGTGGAGATTCCGCGAGCTGCATTACCACAGCTCCAATTCGGCAACGTAACAGCAGTCGCGTATATGGAAGGGAACTGGGATACAAACAGTACATCGTTCCTAAGGTACGTCAATTCAGGAAACAGATGGAATCCAAAACAGCAGTAAATCAACTGTGCATCAGACATTCATGAGTATTTTACGGAGACGTTGGTCAGGACCGGACAAACTGACAGAAAAGGCCGGTCGGGGTGGCCGAGCGGTTCTAGACGCTACAGTCTGGAACCGCGCGACCACTACTGTCGCAGGTTCGAGTTCTGCCTCGGACATGGATGTGTGTGATGTCCTTAGGTTAGTTGGGTTTAAGTAGTTCTAAGCTCTAGGGGACTGATGACCTTAGAAGGCCGGCCGAAGTGGCCGTGCGGTTAAAGGCGCTGCAGTCTGGAACCGCGAGACCGCTACGGTCGCAGGTTCGAATCCTGCCTCGGGCATGGATGTTTGTGATGTCCTTAGGTTAGTTAGGTTTAACTAGTTCTAAGTTCTAGGGGACTAATGACCTCAGCAGTTGAGTCCCGTAGTGCTCAGAGCCATTTGAACGTTTTTTTTTTTTTTTTTTTTGACATTAGAAGTTAAGTCCCATAGTGCTCAGAGACATTTGAACCATTTGACGGAAAACATTCGACCGCGTCGCCAAGTAAAACATGTGAGATGACCTGATGCGTTTGACAAATGTCTACGGTCTAAGGCGCTGCAGTCATGGACTGTGCTGCTGGTCCCGGCAGAGGTTCGAGTCCTCCCTCGGGCATGGGTGTGTGTGTTTGTCCTTAGGATAATTTAGGTAAAATAGAGTGTAAGCTTAGGGACTAATGACCTTAGCAGTTAAGTCCCATAAGATTTCACACACATTTGAACATTTTTGAACAAATGTCTACATTTACTTGGAAGGTACAGTCCATGAATGCTTCGAGAACAATGAAGAGAAGCTTAGCAGCTGGGACAAATTCCAGGCCGAACTGAATAAGACATTTGTGTGGCAAACAAGAAGTCCACATGGCAGAAGAACATTTGAAGAACATGGCCGAACACCATGGCGGAATACCGCAGTCATACATACACAATTTTTTGACCCTTTGTAACATTGTGAATCCACATTGAGAATTCTAATATAACAGAAGACGACAAAATCTCATATTTCGTGAAGGAGTCTCAGAAGACATGTACCGAGCTCTTTTGATAACCAGTGTCACCGCAGCAGGGAATTTATAAAATGGTGCCAGGACATCGAGGAAATTCAATATAAAAAAAAAAGAGTCGGATGAAGGCGGTATTTTCTCTGCCTCGTGATGACTGGGTGTTGTGTGATGTCCTTAGGTTAGTTAGGTTTAAGTAGTTCTAAGTTCTAGGGGACATGGCTGTTTCGAATACCGCTATGACCTCGCTTCTCTCATACTACAGGTAGTAAGAGAAGAGATGCAGTAGTGTATTGCAGCTACAAATGTCGGATCGAGTGCACAAGAGATAACTGATATGAATGTCGACCCCTTACGTCTGGAGGAAACAGAAATAGTTGAAGAGGCGTGTCGATCTTTGGCGACAATCTCCAGACATTTGTAGGACGGAGGATATAACGCCAGTCTGTTTCCACAATGGACGCCCTAGAAAAGATGTGCGCTAGGGCAGAGAAAGATGATGAGTTTTCGATGATTATTACCGCGCAAGATGTCAACCATCACAACAGTCGTATTAATGCCAGTCAACTGCAGACGACTAAGAATACCTGTCAGCCGAATCTCATAACCGTAGCCTGGACGAGGTTGCTTCCCAATACGCCGTAGCCGCTCCCTGTTGCCGTACAGATGTGCCAGTCACTCGTTTTGCCGCCGAATTCACGAAAACTAAGCTGAGTTGACGATCTATGGAGCAGAGGCCACCACAGATGAAAATCCTCCATGGACGGCAGTAATCAAGATGAGGGGAGATCTCATCGACGTCAGGCAGTCCGACGTTAGTCGAATCAGGGGCTTGTTTTTCTGTAATATTAAATGCTCATCACTACCAAGATACGAAAGCCATTGTCCTGAAGGTCAGAAATCGGGAAATCAGTGCACCCGACAGAAGCATAAATAGCAAGAATAGCTATCAGTGAGAGAAAACAGGCCTTTTAATTAGTCGTTTCAATAGAATGCATTTATTATGTTACTTTGGGATGGAATTGTTACAGGCATCGCAAGGCGCCACAGACTGTGAGAGGCAAGAGCCCCAGACTGACGACGCTATTGCAACAAACACGCATAACAAGAATTTCTGTTATCGATTGTTTCCCGCTAATCGTGTTGTTGTCCCACCATCACCAACGAGACGGTTTCCAGTCGGCAGTCGAGATTCGCAGTTAAACTGTTTAGCTCCTGTCGATTGCAAAAACTACTTCGTCTCACAAAAGAAATATACATTCCCAGCGACAGTCACAAGTATTGTGGGTGATCAAGAAGAACTAACTGTCACTAACAGTCACAACTCAACCCTATAAATACGTGCATAGGGACACATGAACCAGTGCAGGCAAGGCAACTTAGTGTCATAGATGGAGAATCGTGCTCGACTACCATTACAGTAAACGCAGGAGATGAAGCTACTATCCAACTACCAATGGAATCTGACCTGCCAGAGGAAAGTCATCGGTGCACAATTACTATTCTATGTCCGGATGCTTTCAAATTGAGATTGGAGAACAGACAGACAAAGCACCCCATGGTAAAATGAATCCACCAATCATCCTGAAACTCATAGGAATAGACCATATAGATATATTTGTACAATTGTTTAATGATATTTATAATTCGGGAATTATTCCTAGGGATTGGTTGACATCTACCTTTGTTACATTACCCAAAAAGGCTAATGCCAAAACTTGTAATGATCACCGTACAATAAGCTTAATGAGTCACACCTTAAAGATATTTCTAAAAGTTATACACCAACGAATATACAAAAAAGTAGAAGAAGGTATAAGTGAAACACAATTCGGTTTTAGAAGTTCCCTCAGTACAAGAGAAGCATTGTTTGCTTTTAACACATTAGCGCAACGATGTATGGAGGTTAACCAGCCACTATATGTGTGCTTTCTGGATTATAATAAAGCATTTGACAAAGTTCGTCATGATCATCTCATAGAATTGTTAGAAAAGAAAACACTTGATAAGAAAGACATCCGCATTATATACAACCTCTACTACAATCAAACCGCAACCGTGAAGGTAGAAAATGAATTATCGAATGATATAGAAATAAAGAGGGGTGTGAGACAAGGTTGCGTTCTCTCACCCTTATTGTTTAATATGTATTCAGAAGACATAATCCAGGCAGCTCTATCAGATGAAATAGCTGGCATTAAAGTGAATGGGCTAAACATTAACAATGTTAGGTTTGCTGATGACACTGTACTACTAGCTGGAAACCTCAAAGATCTACAATTACTTCTTGACAAAGTCGCAGAAAAAAGTGAAGAATTTGGCTTGACTCTTAACGTAAGCAAGACTAAGTTCATGGTGATATCTAAAACACACCAACAAGAAAATCTTACAAGCAATAGGGAAAGAGTCGATCAAGTACGTAAATTTAAATATCTCGGAACAATTGTAAATGAGGAGATTGAAAGTTCAGAAGAAATTAAATCGAGAATAGGGCAGGCCAGAAGTATCTTTAATAAGATGAAAAATGCATTCTGTTCGAGAGACATTTGTTTAAACACAAAAATGAGGTTGCTAAGATGCTATGTATTCTCAAAATTATTATACGGAATGGAAGCGTGGACATTGAAAAAGAAGGACATGAACAGTTTAGAAGCTTTTGAACTGTGGGCATATAGAAGAATGCTTAGAATTAGTTGGGTGTCGAGGATTACTAATCAAGATGTCCTAAGAAGAATGGGAAAGGAAAAAGAATTAATTAAAACTATTAAAGTAAGGAAGCTACAATATTTAGGCCATGTTATTAGGGGAGTAAATTACAAAATATTGCGAATAATACTAGAAGGGAAAATTTGTGGGAAGAGAACGAGGGGTAGAAGACGGACATCCTGGATTGACAATTTAAAAAATTGGTACAACTGTTCAACGTCAGAACTCCTTAGATCGGCCAAATCAAGATCAGAAATTGCCATGATGACAGCCAACCTTCTTAGAGGAGACGGCACATGAAGAAGAAGAATCATCCAGCGCTCATATATTGTATCGCCGACTGAACTACGAATAATCCGGAGAGAAGTGAAGAAGATACTGTAAGATGACATCGTTGAAGCTTCAGGGAGTCCTTGGTCCTCTCCTGTGGTTCTTGTAAAGAGGAAAGACGGCACATGGCATTTATTCTGACGACTGAACAAAAATAAGGAAGAAAGATGTCAATCAATTGCTGCGCATTGATGACATCTTAGACTGCTTGAAAGGTGCCAAGTATTTCTCAACAATGGACATGCAGACTGGCTACTGGAAAGTCGAGGTTGACGACGCTAACTGGGAAGAGACTGCCTTAGTAACTTGTGATGGTCTCTGTGAGTACAGTGTTTGAACTACCTAACACTCCAGTCACTTCGCGTGTGATGGACAACTTGCATCAAGACCTTAAATGGGTGACACGTCTTTCCTACCTGAAAGACATTGTCACATTTTCGAAGACATCTGCAGTAAATCTAAGCAGGCTGACAACCATGTTGAATTGTGTTCAGACTGTTGGTCTCCGATTGAATCTGAAAAAGAGCGCAAGAAATAAAAATCTTGGCGCACTTAGTGATTGGTGATGGAGTCCTTCCCGATCAAGAGTAAATGCGAGCTGTCATAGGTTATCCGACTTCACAACGAATTCGTGATGTGAGAAGCATTCTCGAAATGTGCTCGCACTTCCGGCGATTCGTAAAGGACTTCAGTACAAAGGCACATTCCTTCCAATAACTACTGCAGGGAGACTCCAAATTTGTCTGAAACGAGGCGTAAGAAAGATCTGGCCTTCTCCTTAATCAGCGCTAACATCTTTTCCAGATCTAGCGTTGTATAAGGAGAATGCCGGGGCAGAACTTCACATCCACGCTAGTGGTTTTGGAATTGGGGCAGCTCTAGTACAAGTTCAGTATGGTGCTAGAAAGATGATAGCTTATACTTCTAGAGTATTCTTTAAGTCAGAGAAGAACCACTATGCAACCGAGAAAGAGCGTCTTGCAGTAATTTGCACTACAAACAAGGTTCGACTGTATTTTTTTGGCATACCATTCGTCATTTTGACAGATCATCTGTCTCTACGCTGGCTCCGTCGGGTAGACTGGCGAGATGGACACAGAGGCTTCAGGAGTGGGTTATTACAGTGGTACACAAAAACGAACGTAAAGGAGGCTGAATGGCTATAAAGGAATCGTTTGGCAGAACACAGCATCATCGACAAAATCTCAGTCACCGCCGCATTAAATGACATTGCTGCTGAACAGAAGGAAGATCCAGCACTGATGAAGCCCATCCAAGCATTGAATATTGTGAAACCGAACAAAGGAAAATTCCAACTAACAAACAGAACATTGTGTAAGAGAAACTATGATTCAGTGTGGCGGAAATGCCAGTTAGTTAGTTTCATGTTACATGGATCATTCTGCAAGATAACCAGTAATTATGTGGAACGAGCCATTTTACGTTTACACTGAAAATTAATTTGTAAGTGTGCTGAACATTTTTTTTAAAAAAATACAGAGATGTGATAAAGTAATTCATATCCGCCACCTTTTACATGTTACAATAATACTAATTCTTCTATGGAGAATATGGAGTTGTCAAGGAGAAACTTTTCCAGTTTGCTTTCGAATTTTACTTTGATGTTTGTCAGACATCTTACATCACCGGGTAATTTAGCAAAAGTTTTAGTTGCAGCATTGCGCTCTCCTTTTCGTGCTAAAGACAACCAAGACATTACAGGCTGTACACCGTTCTTTCAAAAAAATGGTTCAAATGGCTCTGAGCACTATGGGACTCAACATCTTAGGTCATAAGTCCCCTAGAACGTAGAACTACTTAAACCTAACTAACCTAAGGACATCACACACACCCATGCCCGAGGCAGGATTCGAACCTGCGACCGTAGCAGTCCCGCGGTTCCGGACTGCAGCGCCAGAACCGCACGGCCACCGCGGCCGGCCACCGTTCTTTCCGCTCCACGGTTGTGAGGCTGAAAAGACCACTGATATATGTTCATGTTTCCATCTTGCGATACCCATCATGAGTACATGAATCATTTCGTCACTAGGACCGAAGAAGCAAAGCAGGACGCTCGCATACGGACACTGAACTCATAGGAGAGAGATTGTGTGAGCTAAAGCGCAGTGGCGCCAAGCACAGGAGACTTTGTATGATTTATTACGCCTGTGTGAGACGTGAGACTGCTGGGAAAGTTACTACAATGTGAATGCGGGCCGTATCGTATCCTTCGGCACGTGTTGAATGTCCCACACGAAACTGAGGATTGTGACTAACTCTTCATCAAGAAAACTAAAGCGTAGAGACGTCTTCCGTGTCCTCTGCATGAAGCGCTACTACAGTCCAGAAGTGCAGATCGGCGATGGGAGATCAAGTAAACTGAAAACCCACTCGGAGGCCGCGAAGCTTGTAGGAGAGTGACAAGCTTCGATGCTCATCATACTCAAGAGGATATACATTTACATCTGCGTAGATACTCCGCAAGCCACCGTACGGTGCGGGCGGAGGGTACCCTGTACAACACGACTAGAGAGTCAGGTGGTGCCATGCCGCCTTACAGAGGACCACTGACTATATTTATATCCGAGATCCTGTAGTCAGTTCCAATGAGGACTTCTGAAATAGCGCGCTGCTGTATCCCCAGGAGAGCAAGCAATTTCGCGAGCTCTGCTGCATGAGGTGTGGTGTAGTAGTTCGTGTAGCTGACTGGGAGAGCTGCGGATCCCCATTTGGAGTTACACCGCCAGCAATTATTCCTCATTTCTTATTTACCATCCTGGAAGGTTATTGGAAGATACTACGTTTACATCTGTGCCGGTTACCCGCACATTCCGAATTCGACGCACGACCTATCGGCTGTGGGAAACCCGGTTCCGCGCCATCATTCGGGAAACGGCAAGCTAGCGGTAGGATTGGCGATTGTCGCTGAAACAGTTGGTATTATACCGGTTTTTTTCGTCTCCAGTTTAACCTAATGTTAAAAACGCTCAAAATAGCTAGTTCATGAAACAACCGATACTCGGTTATGTATTGCTGGTAATTCCCATAATAAATGAAGAGTTCTAGCAAAGGTCGAAAAATTCTAAGGAAAGTGAAGGAGTAGCAGACCTCTATCGATATGTGGTTTTAGGCTGTGGAGAAATCGGTTTCATTATGTCCAGGAAAGGTTGCGAAGGTGAAGAAGACGGGCGATGGGACGGCGAGAGCGAAAATTCTCAGTTTGATGAATTTGCTGCACTTTTGAAAGGTATCAGTTTTTCCTCCTGAAGCAACCACAAAGCAATAAATAAAATACCAAGTTTATAATAAAATAATAAAATTGTCCGTCTTCCTGTTTTTCAACTTTGAAAGCAAATGGAGCATTGTTGTTCGCTGCTACTGCACCTTGTAAAATAGTTCCAGACTAGTGTTGGTGCTATTCTGCAACACAGTCAGCCGGCCGGAGTGGCCGAGCGGTTCTAGGCGCTACAGTCTGGAACCGCGCGACCGCTACGGTCGCAGGTTCGAATCCTGCCTGGGACATGGATGTGTGTGATGTTCTTAGGTTAGTTAGGTTTAATTAGTTCTAAGTTCTAGGGGACTGATGACCTCAGATGGTAAGTCCCATAGTGCTCAGAGCCATTTGAACCATTTTGCAACACAGTCAGTGTCCGAGAATGACAGTGAGAAACTGCTATATCGACTAAATATGCCGGCCACGGTGGTCTAGCGGTTCTAGGCGCGCAGTCCGGAACCGCGCGACTGCTACGGTCGCAGGTTCGAATCCTGCCTCGGGCATGGATGTGTGTGATGTCCTTTGGTTGGTTAGGTTTAAGTAGTTCTAAGTTCTAGCGGACTGATGACCACAGATTTTAAGTCACATAGTGCTCAGAACCATTTGAACCAATTTTTTGACTAAATATGAGCGTGTCTTTCACACTACACGTACACGCGTACCGTCTAAAAGGCCACGATACACGGCAACAGCTACAGTATTCTATCAGCAAAGCTACACCGACTCTTCTGTCATGTGTTTGTTGCTAGTTTTCTATTTCGGCTTTGTTATTAAAATAGTACTGATCGCTTTTCGCATTTTCTATAATAATCCAATATTTCAAAATAATGGAAATTTTTCGAATAAACATTACTTACTTTAAAAACAAACATTTATTTGAAAAAAAGTTAACTATGCTATTATAGGATATTTCTGTGCTGGCTTTTTATCTGATTATTAGAAAGGAATGAAAAAGAAGTTATAGCCGAGATCAAACAAATACCGAGATCAAAAAAATATCGGCTATTCAGAGCTAAAATACCGGTATCGGTTTTAAGCTGTCGGTTTTTCCCATCCCTAACTTTGGGGCACCGTCACACCAGAACCGTACGAGGAGTAGGGAGAAGCGGAGCGGTGGGCAGTCGACCTGTTCAGGAGCTTGCGGGACAGAACGTACGCTGTCTCATGGAGAGGAGGAACGGCACTAAAAACTAACAGCACAGGCCGTCGTGGAGTCTTGTTGCCGCACTGGGTGTACGCCAGGGGCAAAGCGAAGTGTGCCGTACGACAATTGCTCCTGTTTAAAGTGACGTGACCGACGTGGAGATTTCATGCAGTGAGAAATAAATAATACATCGTGTCTGCGCTCTTAATTTGGGGGTGACCTATAAATGCCTCTATACTTCGGATACAGAAGCCGACTACCGTTGTATTTGTGTTGCGGGTTACGAATGCAGAAATACATACTAGGCGTCCTTCTTCGGAAAGTACCGCATCGCCACTTCAAAACTGACTGCAGCACGCAAGACTGGTGTGAACGGGGAGTTATTTCGTATTACAGTTTTCCAAGTATGAGTACTTTCCGGTGGTATTTATTTGATAGATGCCTCTACTTCATGATGTGTGACGAATTTATTTCCTGGTTCGTAGAACGAGGGAAAGCTCTCGGATATTCCTTGTTATTTTGTGACATTTACTTACACTTTATCCTTTGATAAGGCCTTCATTAAAAGTGATCCCCTTGTTCAAGGAAGATTAAATTAGTTTTTTTTAATGAACGATAGCTAAGATCCAAGTTAATATGTTTCCTTTTCAATTAGTGGGAAACACATTAAGATTGAACTGAATTTCTTTTGTAATCAGATTGAGTTTTGTTGTCTGGTTTAAATGATAGTAGTATTTTATTAATTAAATATCTTTAACTTCATTTGTTCGTTTTAAAAGAATTGGGAAATTTTAAAGAAAAACTGTACTGATCTTAAGTATATTTTGAAGACTGCTGTCATTGAGATAGTGCGTTAATGTATGTGATATTAAAAAAAATTGTCTTGTGAGTTTTGTTTAGAGTATTCCTTACGAATAAATGCACAGAATAGGGTCCGGCTTGTATGTGCGTTTGTTTCTGTGCGTGCGAATGCTCTCTCTCTCTCTCTCTCTCTCTCTCTCTCTCTCTCTCTCTCTCTCGCGCGCGCGCGCGCTTGTGCTTGTGTGAGTATATATATATATATATATATATATATATATATATATATATATATATATATATATATATATATGTTTATCAACCCAGTCCACCAATCCATCCTTTTGAAGTAATTCGTTACTGTTTTGTTTAAATGAAAAATCGTTTAGGTTTAGTGACCTGTACGTAATGTTTGTATATATAAAACAGGAAAAGGCTCCTATCGGGACACAATAAGGCTAATATACTATTGTTTTAAAAGACACAGTAAAGTGTGGTATCGGCTGTCTCACTCTACCTTCCTCAACACCTTTAGAAATTTTGCCATAAATTTTGGCATACGAACAAATTCGCGCTTTTTTAACACGTAACTCACCTCTCCGACACACTCCGCTAATTGTAACTTGCTCATAGCCACTAGTCCATCGCTGAAGTCGCCCATACCCATCCATTCCACTTTCTCACTCACTCACTCACTCATTCAGCCCAACTCATTGTCATTATCTCTTTGGGTTTTTCTGTCTCTATCTTCTGGCTCATAGCCATAGGATCCTTCTTTCTATTTTATTACTACTCTCTCCTCTCACTGTCACTGTCTCCTTCTTGATCAGTCTTACTGCTATTGTCTCTACTCACTGTCGCTCTCTCTCTCCCTCTCTCTCTCTCTCTCTCTCTCTCTCTCTCTCTCTCTTCCTCGATGTCATTGTCACATACTCTGTCTCTCATTATCACCGGCTTTTACCTACCTCCGTTTTCGTCTCCTCTTTATTCCTCTCCCACTGACACTGTCTCCTTCCCTTTTTTCTAGCACTGCCCTTTAACTGTCAACTACGTTCCACAGCCTCTGTATCGCTCTCTATCCCTCACACTGCCATTGTCTCCTTCGTTCTTTCTGTAACACAATCACTGTGCACTATCATCCAGTAATCATTAATTTTCCGTCTCTTTTCCATAGCCACTCTCTCCTTCTCTCAGTATAAAATGTGCGAATATGTTCGTACGCCAGAGTTTTTGAGGAAAATTTACAGGTGCTGAGGAAGGTAGAACGATGCAGCTGGTACCCCACTTTTCAGTCAGTCCCTCAAAATGTAAGCATATTAGCCTTTTTTTGTGCTCCGGTAGCGGTTTTCCGCTGGTTCCCTTTTGCATTCTACAGCAGGCATACCGCTGATATGAATGTATGATGTAGCCCAAGCGTATACGAACGATATAAGAAGTGCGTTGTACAGCGTGGAGGATGCGCGAATTGTAGAGGAAACTGCTGATGATAACCAGTAAAGTTGTGGAATCTTTCCAAAAACAATCAAATCCGCCGTACTTGAACTTCCACCAGCGGAACAGCAGTTGCTGCGAGATTGGATACCATGAGTAAGGGACAAGATTCCAGCTGGGAATATACATTATGTCTTGTATACAAGAAACGGTGCGTCGTACCTGGCATTACAAGACGTGCTACCTGAAGCCCATAGTGAGTGACATCAACGCAGTACAGATCGCCTGCAAGGCCATTTATACGAAAACATGTGTCCTGCCGGGAAAAAAAAAAAAAAAAAAACACAATATATCAGCGGTATTCCCAATGGACAGGCCCTTAATGAGACAGACTGTACCAGCAGTGCCATATGTCAGTCATCGCAAATACGTCTTTAAAACGCAATACGGCCTTACCGTGCAATACGCTGGCCTCGGACTAAGATGTCCCCAGACCAAAAGAGCCACGATATGAGGGAAACACATGGTATTTACCGGGCCGAAGAAATACCCTCTCCAAACGTATTTTCTTCTTTTATCGACCCGCTGGCACCGACCCACCGAAATATGTTGATTCTCAGAGAATCATACATCGATTTTTACTACCTAGAGACAAGCTACAACTGTAAACAAATTATTAAGTAATCCGCAGACCTAATTGATGAAGCCTTAATATTGAGCACTCCCAGACATCCTGCATCTGTCAACAGTCAATGAACGTCATGGACAGATTTCTGGTTTGTCGCTGAAACTAGATAGCTGCAAATTACCCACTACTTCGCTTGTAGAGGAACTATACACACACACACACACACACACACACACACACACACACTCACTCATGTATATACAGAGTGTATCTGAAATGAATGTAGAAAATAAATGAAAGGACTGGTAGAGTGGGTCACAACAAGCATATTTTACATAGCAACCCATGTCCACGTCCTTTAGCGTATAGCGCTAGGCGTCTTTGAACAGCGTCGCGCGCCGTCAAGGGGCTAGGCACATAACATGCCATCCGAGGTAGCAGGTCTACGGGACCACGATTTCAGTGTATTTGCGACATCAAGGTAAAAGAGACGTCGGGTTGAAGTTTTATGACATATTTCCGAACCCTGCCGATATTCCAGGTGGGAAAGCACTACCGGTTTTCAGCCTCTTACTGGGACGTACACGCGTTGCTTTTGGTTTTGCAAATACCTGTTTGATAGGTGTTGCATAGAGGGCAGCACTTGTGTGCGCTGCACAGTCCGGTTTGCCCTGTATCACTTTATCATCAAACGATCACACTCCTGCGTTTGTTACTGTGTGTAACGGACAGGAAATGGGGCGCTATTCTCGTCGAGTGCCAATTACACGCACATTTACTGCCACCCACAGGCCGCTACGAGAGACAGGTTCACTTGAGGTACGTTTTCCACTGGCACGTTCTCGTAATGGCACATCTGCATTTAATGCCTACTTCGAAATCCGGCGTACTCATTTTATGTTATAGGTCCGAAGGCCTGACGGAAGCGATCGTCAACGCACAATTCGTACACCAGCGCTTGAAGAGGAGGCATTAGCACTGTTGGAAAACACACCCTCAAGAAGCTCCCAGCGTATTGCATGGGAATCGGGTGTAAGCCATTCCACAGTTTGGCGTGTGTGGCATGAAGATGATTTGTACCCCTACCGCAATGAAAGGTGCACGCCCTGAACCAAGACGATTTTACACGTAAAACTGAATTCTGCTAGTGGTTTTTGCAAAAGTGTGCCATTCAGTCGGGCTTTCCAAACCGTGTACCTTTAACACTAAAGGGTATGTTCAACAGCTACAACCGACACCTGTGGGCACGGGAAAATGCGCACGCTGCCTTCGCTCGTAATCACCAACGTCGCTTCACTGTCAACAGTTGGGCCAGCTTGGTAGGCGTTAATCTGGTCTATCCGTATAGGTTTCCCCGGCGACTGAACGCAATCAGATACTTAATCATTTTATGCCAGAGTTGTTTGAACATGTTCCACTTAACGTGCGTCATCGAAGGTGGCGCCAACAAGATGGTGGCCCAGCGCACTTCGCACATGAAGCGCGAATACATTTGGATGAAACCTTTGGTGAGAACTGGATAGGGTGCGGTGGGCCGATGGCAGGGGCTGCACGTTCCCCCGACCTGACGCCTGTAGATTTTTTCTTCTGGGGCCACCAAAATCTGTTGTCCATGAAACAGCCATTGAGACTCATGAAGAGCTGATAGCTCGCGTTGTGGCAGCCTCCGATGCTACTTCCACTTTGCCAGGAGTGACTGAAAGAGTGCGACAGTCACTCCAGCGTCGTTGCATGGCGTGCATTCAAGCAGGAGGGCGTAATTTCTAGTACTTTTTATAATTGCTTTCAAATAAAGTTATAAAATTTCACCCCGACTTCTTATTTACCTAGGTGCCATAAATACATTCAAAACGTTGTCCTACATACCTGATACCATGAAGGGTCAAATGGCATGTTGTGCGCCTACCCTATCGGCAGCGCGCGGCGCTGTTCAACGACGCCTAGCGCCATACGCGAAGGGATGTGGACATGGGTTTCTATGTGAAATGTGCTTCTTATTACCCACTCTACCAGCCCTCTCATTTTCTACATTCATTTCAGATAATGTGTTTGTTTTACTTGCGGCTGCGCTCGCATATCAGTAGTTTTGTTGTAAGTGATAGTGAGTAACTAAGCTGTTTTACGTGCTTCCCTCACATGCCTGCCTGTTCGGATAAGCGTAGCTCGCTAAGTTCCCCCCACCATGCCCCAACGCACGACGAGTTGTGCATGTACACTACACAGCGTCGATGCGGGGCGAAAGCGATGCATGTGCAGGGGCGTGTGCACGAGCGCGCATCAATGCATCGTGTTATTGAAATAGCTACACATTATGCAACGTGTGCAGTATGCAGTAAATTTAATATATTTTTTTAAAATGACTTATGTACACTGATGTAAAAAAGATGTTCCAATCCCTCTTAGAGGTCGTCCTTTTTTTCCCTTTAGTAGCCAACGTTCTTCCTCAGGGTTCAAGCTATCACCACTTAACGTGCGTCATCGAAGGTGGCGCCAACAAGATGGTGGCCCAGCGCACTTCGCACATGAAGCGCGAATACATTTGGATGAAACCTTTGGTGAGAACTGGATATTTCATTGAAATAGTTCCACGATTTAGTCGTGCAATGTAACACAGTTACTTCCGCATTTATAATATTGGTGTAGAAGTATAGATTAAATACTTTTAGGACTGTATAAGTATTGCATTCATTACTTTGAATCTTGTTATGTAGGCCTAGGACACATCAATCATTAAAAGCATTTTCACAAATATGAAGATGATCAGATCTCCATATTATGAATAAATGACAATATCTGATGAAGAAAATTAAAAATAGATACATTTATACGAACTGTATCTATGAAACAATGAAGTACTCAGGGCCGTTACCATGCTGACACTTAATCCACACATATTATAAAAATGGCGGGCCTTTGTGACCGAGCGGTTCTAGGCACTTCAGTCCGGAACCACGCGGCTGCTACGGTCGCAAGTTCGAATCCTGCCTCGGGCATGGATGTGTGTGATGTCCTTGGGTTAGTTAGGTTTAAGTAGTTCTAAGTTCTAGGGGACTGATGACCTCAGATGTTAAGTCCCATAGTGCTTAGAGCCATCTGAACCACTTTTATAAAAATGTATGCATGTATGTTGGAAATCTCCTTCTAAACCACTAGACCGATTTCCACTAAAATTCCTACGTATGTCACTTCCTGTCTGGAAAAACCACTGTGGGGGTAAGAACCGCCTATCTCGGATGGGGTTAATGGTGAAAACGAAGAGCAGCCCACGCCACGAGCATACCCAGATCTTATTCATCCATCTTTTGAAAATGAGCGCACTTAGTGAATTGTAACAAATTTTACACATAATTCTAAGCCTTTATAGAAATTTTCCTCTCTGACAACGATCACAAAATGATGAAAGGAAAATAGAATATCGGTTCCTACATTTTCGCTGTTCCTGCAGAAAACTGCTGCATCAGACATGACGTTTCAGTTTATTACTTCTTTGCTACATACTCCCTTCGCAACACATTTCGCATACAATGTCCACATATGCTGCTAAATTCGTCTATAAAAGTGCATCGTTGTCCAACACACAGTTCAGGAGATACGACGCCATAAATTTTGAGGTGCGCTATAATTAAACTGCAGGACAAAATCCGCTAGCGATACAACTGAAATATGTGTAGAAATTGTGAGAGGTGACGGCAACAGCGTAAGTTGTGGTCTCCAGGCTGTTGTTTACAAACAAAGCGCACATGGAAAGAAACCAACTCAGCGATCTGTATTTCCTACAGAGGAGTCTTAATATAATATTTCGACATACCAATGAAACCTATTATGAATAAAATCATTGATAAAGAGCCGCGCGGGGTAGCCGTGCGGTCAAAAGCGCCTTGCCACGGATCGCGCGGCTCCCCCCGTCGGAGGTTCGAGTCCTCCCTTGGGCATGGGTGTGTGTGTGTTGTCCTTAGTGTAAGTTAGTTTAAGTTAGATTAAGTAGTGTGTCTAAGTCTAGGGACCTAAATTGCACCTAAAATTGACATCCCAAAACTGATCTGATGCTAAGGTTGACAATTTTGGCACCTCAAATATTTTTTATTTAAGTTTAGCTACAAACATTTATAGCAGATGTAAATCTGATTAAGTACATTTAGATATAGTCTTTTAAAAATTAAAATTTCTTACTAAATTGTTGATTATGTTTAAACAGGTCAGTAAAAGCAAGGAGCTTACTACTGAAAATTAATTGTTACTAAACAACACCAGAATCAAATGTATTAGACCTACTTTTCTTATACATTAGAGACTTTTGAAAAGATATTTGATCATTTCCTCTGTCTCTGACAGTGTAATTTCAGTTTCTTTGCAACACCAGGGATGTCTACTTCTAAATTATGTTTGCAGCTGTTCTCATTTCGAATTCTGGAATATTTACTTCGCCTTCTTTGGAGAAGGAATTTCGAAAAATGCATTTGCCAACTCCACTTTAGTGGCACTGTCATCAGTAACATTACCGTCGCTGTCGCGCAGTAAAGGTATTTACTGAGCCTTTCCGTTGGTTTACTTAACATGGGACCAGTATCTCTTTGGATTTTCCGCCACATTTCTAGAGCGAGTTTCGTTGTGGAAACTATTAAATGCATCTCGCATTGAAATCCGCACCAAATTTCGAGCCTCAGTAAAGCTTCACCAATCTTGGAGATTTTGCGGTGCTCCTGCAACAGCTTGCTGTCGTGTTTTGTGTACCAAATACCTTGAGTGTTGTTGATACTATTTCTTTGAACTTAAGCCACATATGGTATTCATTTACATACACTCCTGGAAATGGAAAAAAGAACACATTGACACCGGTCTGTCAGACCCACCATACTTGCTCCGGACACTGCGAGAGGGCTGTACAAGCGATGATCACACGCACGGCACAGCGGACACACCAGGAACCGCGGTGTTGGCCGTCGAATGGCGCTAGCTGCGCAGCATTTGTGCACCGCCGCCGTCAGTGTCAGCCAGTTTGCCGTGGCATACGGAGCTCCATCGCAGTCTTTAACTCTGGTAGCATGCCGCGACAGCGTGGACGTGAACCGTATGTGCAGTTGACGGACTTTGAGCGAGGGCGTATAGTGGGCATGCGGGAGGCCGGGTGGACGTACCGCTGAATTGCTCAACACGTGGGGCGTGAGGTCTCCACAGTACATCGATGTTGTCGCCAGTGGTCGGCGGAAGGTGCACGTGCCCGTCGACCTGGGACCGGACCGCAGCGACGCACGGATGCACGCCAAGACCGTAGGATCCTACGCAGTGCCGTAGGGGACCGCACCGCCACTTCCCAGCAAATTAGGGACACTGTTGCTCCTGGGGTATCGGCGAGGACCATTCGCAACCGTCTCCATGAAGCTGGGCTACGGTCCCGCACATCGTTAGGCCGTCTTCCGCTCACGCCCCAACATCGTGCAGCCCGCCTCCAGTGGTGTCGCGACAGGCGTGAATGGAGGGACGAATGGAGACGTGTCGTCTTCAGCGATGAGAGTCGCTTCTGCCTTGGTGCCAATGATGGTCGTATGCGTGTTTGGCGCCGTGCAGGTGAGCGCCACAATCAGGACTGCATACGACCGAGGCACACAGGGCCAACACCCGGCATCATGGTGTGGGGAGCGATCTCCTACACTGGCCGTACACCACTGGTGATCGTCGAGGGGACACTGAATAGTGCACGGTACATCCAAACCGTCATCGAACCCATCGTTCTACCATTCCTAGACCGGCAAGGGAACTTGCTGTTCCAACAGGACAATGCACGTCCGCATGTATCCCGTGCCACCCAACGTGCTCTAGAAGGTTTAAGTCAACTACCCTGGCCAGCAAGATCTCCGGATCTGTCCCCCATTGAGCATGTTTGGGACTGGATGAAGCGTCGTCTCACGCGGTCTGCACGTCCAGCACGAACGCTGGTCCAACTGAGGCGCCAGGTGGAAATGGCATGGCAAGCCGTTCCACAGGACTACATCCAGCATCTCTACGATCGTCTCCATAGGGGAATAGCAGCCTGCATTGCTGCGAAAGGTGGATATACACTGTACCAGTGCCGACATTGTGCATGCTCTGTTGCCTGTGTCTATGTGCCTGTGGGTCTGTCAGTGTGATCATGTGATGTATCTGACCCCAGGAATGTGTCAATAAAGTTTCCCCTTCCTGGGACAATGAATTCACGGTGTTCTTATTTCAATTTCCAGGAGTGTAGTTTGGACGTATTGGAGACTATCTCTTAGAAAGATGTCACCAGAATTTTTAGCTGCTTTTATAAATAGATATATTTCGCGTTTAGATTTGGTGAATTTCTTTGGTACGGAAGTGAGCCTCGCTACGACTGCGTCTTTACTAATCCCTATATCCGTCGTGATGCTAAGGATTATTTGTGGCTAAGAGGTCAAGTGTGTTTTCGTAACCATTTACAATTTGAATGGCCTCGTCAACTAATTGTTAAAAATAATTTAAGAAAAAACATTTAGAACAATTACGGAAGTTGTTTTCTATTTACTATAGGGTATATGAAAATATATTTTTGTCAACATGCGGAAGGTAGATTGAAGAAACTGCCAACTATAATTGTATTAGTAGGGTACCTATTTGTGATGAGACTCAAGTTTTCTTTGAACTGTTCAGCAACTGTTTCATCTGAGACAGGGGTTCGGTAAAAGGAGCCAGTTATTAATTTATTCCGGTTGTCGAATATAACCTCTGCCCATACTAAGTCACAGGAACTATCTGCTTCAAAGTCGATTGTGAGCTTACATTATTTTTCCGTAAGTTGTCTTTCTTGTTTCTGTTGTAGTGCAGGTAATTACAATTACGCCTTTTCCCTCCAGAACCTAAGATGCTTTCTCTGTGACCCTGTAAATACCAGAGCTAAACAATGTAGAACAACAACCTACGTTACAAGCGTAGCATTCTGTATTACTTCATTTCCTTTTTTCTAATATTTTAAAATTGTAAGTCGACTTTAGATGACACCTCAATCATAGATGTTCTTATCTCTATTTAGTGAACGTGTTTTCAGTTATGCTTTGAACATTGCCCCGCTACACTTTATTAACTAATGTTTTTAGAGAGTAAATTAATATGGAGTATGTTGTTCTTCTTTTCAAACATTCACATACCCATTTATTCTTTCCCTATTGTCTTTTGGGTATGCAGTTGTAGTAATTAAAGTAGGCACAAATGCATTCTCGTTACATCGTTCCTTTCTTGTTGCTCCCATGCAGATGGACTGTTTCTATCGCAATCAGTAAGCGTGAAAGGAAGCTACCGTACAGACAGGTGAATCTATATTTATACTTGGCAGATCTAAATACATACTGACATAATCGTCGGTATTGCATTCGTTTCCCAAAAGTTATAAATATTTCGTTTTCGGAAAAGAAGCTCTGTATTTGGCCAAGATGTCGAAGAAGAAGGTCTAACTTAAAATAAAGTTAGATTAAGTAGTGTGTCTTAAGTCTAGGGACCTATGACCTCAGCAGCTTGGTCCCATAGAATTTACCACTGATTTCCAAAATTGATCAAGATGTATCAGAGGCGCTGCACAAAGCGTTCGACAGTTTGTAGTATTCTCTCTCTTCTACGAGTGCTACAATTAAAAATTGACAGACATGGTATAGTGAAATAATTTGCTAGCTTCTAATGCTCCGAAATATCTTCGATCTGATTACACAGAACAAAACGTGTTCTATATTTCGGTACCGGAAATGTGCGGATTTACACCTCACTTGCACGTCACAAATGAAACGTGTCTTGTGTTTTCGTATTAAGACCAGCGAGTTATATAATATGCGTACTCATAAAGGGGAAGGGGTTTTAGTGGCAAGGCAGTTGCACTGCCGAGTCAGGCTGATGCGGGGAAACCACGCACGTGCACAAGTCTCTGCCATAATGCGATTACGCGGGTAAAATTAATTCCGACATACGACAGAGCCAGCAAGTCGTACACCGAAAATCCTAATATAGTCTCTCCCTGTGGCAGATGTACCGCTGAAACGTATTATTTTAGATTTTATTCATTGTTTAAGGCAGCGGTAGATACTGATGTAGATTTCATTCGTCATAACACCACATGTTCATCCTACATTTGTTGAGTATTTACCTAATCTAATGGGGGAACTATAATGTACCGTTTTCAGCTATAACAGAATTGTTATAGAGATAACAGACATGTGATTCTTTTATAATGCATTTTTATTTGCTGCTTTCGGGAAAGGGGCAGAACATCAAAACGCTTCTCGTGACTTGGAGTAAGTTTCTATACTATATTAAAACCAAAATAGAGAAAAGAAATTTGTAGCTTTTACATACAGTAACCATTTTTTTCATTGGGTGGCAAATAAAAGACTGTGTTCTCAAAATACGTGGTTTCCAGTATACTATACTCTTGTGCATATCCTTTAGAAGAGATTCATAAATAAAGCGGTTCTGAAAATAGTACGCAAACTTTCTGGAAGTGTCCTTCCCCTTTTTTCATTACAGTATAGGAAAGAATACAATGTGACTGCAAAAATAACTGTAAAATCTTCAAGTTGAATGCAAAACCAAACAGTTAAAGAAATTTCATGGTTTAAATGGGTTACTGCTGTAAAGTTTTCTTTTCAAGAAATGCACGTGTGAAATTTCAACTCCTTATGTCAATGTGGCGGAATGCACAGTAAAAGACAACGTATTCCGTTTGTATATGTCTTAGGTGTCCATGATGGGTGAAGAACTTGTTATTGTAACTTACCGCCTTCTACATATTATGCTACACTGTACGGGATGGAAACTGTCACATTTTATCTCAGTTCAGACTTCGTTTAGATTATCTGTAGCTGAGGCATTATACGCTTCCAGCCTACTGACTGCCTCGGGCAACTCGAAGCGTACACACTGGATACTTTCTACGCCTAGAACTGGCCTGGATTCAAAGATGGTACAATTTCCGAACATTCTTGTAAGTACAGAGCTCTTACAATAAATCTTTTTCCGGATTCACAGGAAAGAGTACTGGGTTGCTAACCATATCCCAGGGAGAACTTTGAGGTACCAGCTGTCACACGCATGCACAGTTATACACATCACCAAATTTCCACTGACATCAGAACAAATATCTGTAATACATAAGGAATATCAGATGCTTCCAATATAAGATTTTTTGATATTAATTGCATTGTTCTGTGCATAGCTAAGTGATTTGGTGAAATAATAATTTTTTTTTTGATGGTGTACTTCCAAAGATTCTGCCTCGAATTCTGCCTCGTACAAGGCACTGTCTTATATGAGGTGTAATTTCTCCTCAATTATTATTGTGTATTATCATGTACAAGCTTCTCTCCTATTTCGTAGTAATATGTATTAATACTGATAACATTTCGGTTGTTTACACGTACTTTCATCGTATGCTGAGGTCGTTATATAGGATGCCCAGAAAGAAACGGTCAGTATTTTGGCAGATGAAAGGAAATGGGTATGTGAAGCATTAACTTTCATATTTAAACTCCTTATCAAGCGACTTAAGAAAGAAATTTAGATTTTGTTTAATATCTTTACAAAATGGCAATTTACAGAGTGGCATTGAAGTATATATGGAATAAAATCGTCCTAACTTCTGAACGGTTTGCATTAGGACGTTCAAACTGCGCGGTTGGGCGCGGGGCATGATGGGAATTAGTATGGTTTGATTTAGCGGCGAAGCCCACTTTCATTTGGTTGTGTTCGTCAATAAGCAAGATTGGCGCATTTGGAGGACTGATAATCCGCATCTCGCAATCGACAAGTCTCTTCACCCTCAACGGGTAAATGTGTGGTTCGCAGCGTCCAGTCACGGAATATTCGGAGCGATATTCCTTGATGGGACGGTGACCACCGAATGGTACGTGAAGGTATTGGAAGATGATTTCATCCCTATCAACCAAAGTGACCTTGATGTCCTCAAGATGTGGTTCATGCAAGACAGAGCTCGACCACACCGAAGCGGGACAGTGTTTGATGTCCTGGAGGAGCACCTTGGGGACCGCATTCTGACTCCGGGGTGCCCACAGGCCACTGGCATGGGCCTCGATTGGCCGCCGTTTTCTCCGGATCTGAACATATACGACTCCTTTTTGTGGGGCTATATTAAAGATAAGGTGCACAGCAATAACCCTAAAACCATTGCTGAGCTGAAAACAGCCATTCAGGAGATCATTGACACCACTGATATTCTGAAACTTCAGCAGGTCATTTGCCCTACGTCATCGCCAATAATGGCAGGCATATGGAACATGTCATAACCTAAATCCGAATATCTGTAGTGACATTTACATGTTGAATCAAGTGAGTGCACGCCTTAGTTTGTAACTAATTTACGTTTTTCTTCATATAGTTCAGTAACTGTGGCCCTGTATTTGTCACATGAATTTACTATCCACAATAAGTTTTCTACAAGTCACATTAAATGTTAAAAAGTCTACTATCATCTTTTGAGATAGTTTGAACTCTCAGGAGAACATGTTCGCCTTTACCTAGTGTTTCTCCGCATTCGTTCAGGAGGGCAGCAGTGTCGAAGATACGAGCCAGCAAGACATCGGACTTACTCACACCTATCCGTTAAGCTTTTGTCTCTATCCAACCCTATAAAGAAGTATTAGCATCATTACTTCCAGATGTCCTGGTGGCCACAAATTTGCATGTTCTGGTGGCCACAAATCTGCATGGTGCTACTACTGTAGATGAACTGATAACTGAATGCACGCTTAAGATATCACCACATGTGTTTTAGAATATGGAAGCAACTCATAACGCAGCAAGTAAACTGCTCCAAAACAGTTATGCCCCACTCTAATTCCTGTATAGTTAGTGATTTTTTTGATTGAAAACCTCTTTCAGGGTACTCATTGGACCCTGGGAAATCGTAACGCACAGCCATCTGTGTAATGGCGGTTAATCAAATTATTCATTCTTAGTTCAGCAGAGCGTGCTGTGTCTCTACTCGCGAATGGGCAGTACTGGTTGCTTACACTGCTTAGTCTGTCAACACGCGTCGAACGTTCATGTTAAGTTTAAACCGTGTGCTTGTTATCATTATATGGCAGTTACGGTTGCCAGAAAGGTAAGGTATACGTTCTCCTAGCCCTTCCCCCCCCCCTTTCCCCCTCCCCACTCTCACACCGAATCGGCATACATCTCAGCGACGACATTCGAATAGTCAATAGTGAGAAAAGCATTGAGGCCTTCTTCTGCATTGGTCGCCCGTGGTAAAGGTTACCTGTTAGCAGATACGGTAGATGAACAAAAGACAACACATTACAATGACTAATAATATGCAGGAAAATCTTTTGCATTGAAAACACCTACTTCTCGTCTCGTAATGGATAAATACAGGATCGGTATGGTTGTCAAGGAAATCTTATACTTTCTTCCTGCAAAATAATGGCACTTCCAGGTAACTATGATAGAGGTGGACAGGAATCACGCAACCTTCTTTCTGAAGTAGACCACAGACGCTCTGTAACATTGAGATCTGGTGACTCTGGTGGGCAGGGGAGACGTGACAATCCATCCTCGAGCTCAAAAAGCCAGTCCTGTGCGATGCGAGCTCTGTGAACAGGGGCACTGTCGGCATGGAACACAGCACCACCAATGGAGAACGTACAATGTAGCATAGGTTGGACCTCATCAGTGAAAATATACACATAATCTTTCGCAGAAATATGACTCTGAAGAGTAACCATAGGCCCATGAAATATTGCGACATCACCAAACCGCCGTCGTATTTCTCTTTTGGGACGTAAATTCGGTCACAAGTAGGAAACAGTTATAACAAGGCCCATCCGAAATAATGACGTTCTTCGATTGTTCCATAGTCCAGGTTTTATGGCTTCGACACAGTTTTCCTGTCTAATGAATGGTACCCCGTGCGGGTCCAGGTGTTAGAACAGGCCCAAGGTATTCCTGCCTGCCGTAAGAGGCGACTAAAAGGAATCTCACACCTTCGGCCTTCGTGTGAAGGTCCTCTGTAGGGTTTGACCTCCATTCTTCTAAATTTTCCCGAAGAGCGAGCGAATTGGGGAAGGGCCCCTTACTTAGTGCATAGTGTCCATCATGCGCTGAGACCCCTCGCTTCCTTCGTGGATGTGGATCTGCACATCCGCTCATTCTCCAGCTGTTGGGCGAGGTCACCCTCCTGGTTGCGGTTTCCTCCATCCTCTGTGCAGTATCGCTCTCTGCGCTGTCGACGAAAGTGGGCTTCTTAGCTCATTTGCGCCTGATATCCAGCATGGTAGTCAGTTCGTTGTAGTGGGGCCGCCATGTACCCTTTTGGTTGTAGCCCCCTGACCACACAAGGATCGCTCTGCAGATGCCTGCACCGTTAACTCCCCACGTATGCCAAGGAGTAGACGCCTGTCACCCTGGAGCATTGGGACTCTTGGCAATGGCAATCCTGCCAGGTGGCCTTTGCTGGGGCTGGGTGGCGTCTGTGGGGAGGGCTCCTGGTTGGAGTGGGTGACATCAGGATGGGTGACACGCCATGGGGTGTAGTACGTCATCTGTTGCTGGTGGTCAAACACCAGCAGTCTCTAAGTGGTCAAGGTCTAACTTCAATGTTAAGAAATACGACCCCAATTTGTCCCCCCCCCCCCCCCCCCCTGGCCACACCATGGGAGGAACACCAGGATAAGGATGGAGGATGGCAGTGAAGCTTACTCACTCCGGTACCTCGTATGTAGAGAGTTAATGGGGAATCTTTCCTGTCAATGAAACCTCAGATTTGTATGGAGCATTTAGAGGACGAGTTTGGGGAGGTGGAGGGTTTGTCAAAAATGCGGTCAGGGTCTGTCTTGATCAAACCAGCATCCTCTGCCCAGACACAGGCACTACTCGCTTGTAACAAACATCAATGGAGTGTTATCTACCGACGCAAACGCGATTGCCGAGCACTTTGCAGAGCACTTTGCTGAGCACTGTGCTCGAACCCCTGCGTCGGAGAAATACCGCCGCAACCTTCCGCGCCCTCAAAGGGCGGATGGAAAGGAAAGTCCTCTCGTTCAATACACGCTACAGTGAACCCTCTAACGCCCCATTTACAGAGTTGTAGCTCCTCAGCACCCTTGCACATTGCCCCGACACAGCTCCTGGGCCGGATCTGATCCACAGTCAGATGAATAAACATCTCTCGTGTGACTAAAAGCGACATCTCCTCGCCATCTTCAACCGGATCTGGTACGATGGCGTCTTTCAGCGCAATGGCCGGAGAGCACCATCATTCCGCTGCTCAGACCCAGTCAAAACCGACTTGATGTGGATAGCTACTGGCCCATCAGCCTTATCAACTATATTTGCAAGCTGCTGGAACGTATGGTGTGTCGGCGGTTGGTTTGGGTCCTGGAGACACGTGGCCTATTGGCTCCATGTCATTGCGCCCTCCGCCACGGTCACTCTACCACTGATAATCTTGTGTCCCTCGAGTCTGCCATCTGAACAACCTTTTCGAGACGCCAACATCGTGTTGCTGTCTTCTTTGACTCATGTAAAGCATACGACACGACTTGGCGACATCATATCCTTGCCACATTGTATGAGTGTGGTCTCCAGGACCCGCTCCCGATTTTCATCCAAAACTTGCTGTCGATCTGTAGTTTCCGTGTCCCACCGTATTCAGGAGAATGGCGTTCCGCAGGGCTCCATACTGAGTGTCTATTTTTAGTGGCTATTAACGGTCTAGCAGCAGCTGTAGGGCCGTCGGTCTCACCTTCTCTGTATGCGGATGACTTCAACATTTCGTACTACTCCCCCAGTACTGGTGTTCCTGAGTGGCGCCTACATGGAGCCATTCACAAGGCGCAGTCATGGGCTCTAGCCCACGGCTTCCAGTTTTCAGCTGCGAAGTCGTGTGTCCTCCATTTCTGTCGGCGTCGCACCGTTCATCCGGAACCAGAACTTTATCTTAATGACGATCCACTCTTTGTAGTGGAGACTTGTCGATTCTTAAGACTGGTTTCCGACGCGAGATTGACTTGGATACCTCACCTTCGTCAGCTTAATCTGAAGTGCTGGCAGCACCTCAATGCCATACACTGCCTGAGCAACACCAACTGCGGTGCAACTACTGCTCCACTCTACAGAGCCCTTGTTCATTCCCGCCTTGAGAATGGAAGTCTGGTTTACGATTCGGCGGCGCCCTCATCGTTGCGTTTACTCGACCCAGTGCAGCACTGTGGCGTTCGCCTAGCGACAGGAGGTTTTAGAACGAGTCCGGTGACTAGCGTCCTGGTGGAGGCCGGAGTCCCTCCACTGAAGGTTAGGTGTGCACAGCTGCCCGCCAGTTACGTTGCACACGTTCGTATTTCTCCTGCACGTCCGAATTACCGTCTCCTTTTCCCAACCAAAACCGTTCATTTCCCGCATCGGCGGCCCAGGTTAGGGCTTAAGATTGCGGTTCGCGTCCGGTACCTTCTGTCTGGAATAGAGTCCTTCCTCTTAACTCCTCTCCTCGACGTCGATTCACGTACGCCCCCATGGTGTACACCTAGGCCTCAGATTCTTCTGGACCTTTCGCATGGGCCTAAGGAAGCCCTGTGGCCTTCCGCTATCACTTCCCTTCGACTCTTGACATGTAGCGGGGCCATGAAGTAATTTACACCGACAGCTCGATGGCTGGTGGTCACGTAGGATTTGCGTATGTTCATGGTGGACGTACTGATCAGCACTCTTAGCCAGATGGCTGCAGTGTTTTCACTGCAGAGCTGGTGGCCATATCTCATGCTCTTGAGCACATCTGATTAAGCCCTGGCGAGTTATTTCTCCTGTGTACTGACTCCTTGAGAAGCCTATAAACTATCGACCAGTGCTGCCCTCGCCATCCTTAGGTAGCATCCATTCAGGAGTCCATCTATGCCATGGAACGGTCCCGTCGTTCAGTATTACTTGTGTGGACCCCAGGACACGTCGGAATCCCAGGCAACGAACTTGCCGACAGGCTGGCCAAACAGGCTACGCGGAAACCGCTTCTGGATACGGGCATCTCCGAAACTGACATGCATTCTTTCTTACGCCGTAGGGTTTTTCGGCTTTCGTAGACGGAGTGGCATAACAGTACGCACAACAAACTGCGTGTCAAAAAGGAGACTACGAATGTATGGAAGTCTTCCATGTGGTCCTCTCTCAGGGAATCAGATGTCCTCTACCGGCTCCACATTGGTCATACGTGGCTAACGCATGGTTATCTCCTCCGTCGCGAGGACCCTCCTCGGTGTCGCTGTGGCTGACAAATGACGGTCGTCCACCTCTTGCTGAACTGCCCAGTTTTAGCCGCTCTGAGGCGGACTTTTAACTTTCCCAGCACCCTACCTTCGATGTTGGACGACAATGCCTCAACAGTAGCTTTAGTTTTATGTTTTATTCGTAAGGGTGGGTTTTATCATTTAATCTAAGTTTTAGCGCATTTCCTTTCTCCCTCTGTATTCTCCACCCTAGAGATTTGAGGGTAGAGATTTTAATGTGTTGCAGAGTGGCTGGCTTCTCCCTTTATTCTCATGGTCAGCCAGCCATGGTAAATGGCTCTCTTGTTTTGATCGCTTGAACATGTCTCTTGTGTCTCTGTGTTTTTTGTCCGATTTTGCCCATTTTAGTGTTTGTTGCCCTTCTGTCTTGTGCTTTTCTCTTTTCTTCCCGCTGTGTCATATATGTCTCAATTACTTTACTCTCACCCTTGTGGAATTATTTTAATCGGAACGAGGGACCAATGACCTAGTAGTTTGGTCCCTCCCCCCTCTTTTAAACCAACCAGCCAACCAACCAACTAATGAATGGTTTTGGTATTTGAACTCGCCCTGCAGCTCTCTGTGTATGGAGCTACCCTCATGTTCTTTCGTACAGACAGTGTTCGCGATTGCGATATTTAGTTTCGCAGTGACTTTCGCCGCTGCTGTCCTCGTGTTTTTCGTCACAGTCGTCTTCAGTGACCGTCGATGAACACATACTTCCGCTCGCGTTGCGACTTAGCAGACAATAATTTACGCTTTCCCTGTATGTGATCTAAATCTTCGATATGGAGCCATCTCAAACAACAAATACTTCAGCTATCTTTGTTACGGAAGCACCCACCATAAGAGCACCAACAATATGTCAATGTTATAATTCACTTTGCTTGGACATAATGCATTCACATCTGCACGTAAATGTTCTGTCCACGACTGACATTTGCGACGTACCGAGGACATTGCGCAGACGCCGTTCGTTGTCAAATACAACAGTGCAACCTGCAGACTTGCCTAGTATCTGCATTTATCTTCAAGTGGCATTTCTCGCGATGTTTCACTATTTTAGTCCAGCCGCTGTACCTTTAAATTACGGCTCTTAGGTACACCGAGGAGGATGCACTAGAGTACCGCATTGTCTTTTGGCCTTTTGGAAGAAACTGGTAGGCCTGTGTTGGCCGAAACAGTAAAAAATCGTATCCACATGATCAATGTGGCCTATAAGCTCCATGTAAATGTAACAACTCCTTCCTCTCTTGCTTTTGGCGAGCGAAGAAGATGAACAAAGGAACACCTGGAATGGAAACTGCATTAGTGGCGTTGGGATGTCCTTACCGATGAGTACAGGAATATTCTCACTAGTAGAAGACTGTGAGGGGGTCGGATACCGATGTGTCTCAGGCATGCAGCCCAGTGGCCCAATATTCAAGTGGGTCAGTAATGATTTTGGCCGATGTCATGCACGGATTTCTAATGCCTCTAATTACCTGTGGAGGAATTTCAAGGCTATTAAGCCGACTTAAGTTCGTTTTTCAAGGCAATTAAGCTCGAACACATTGAACCTGCCTAGTGAACGCCATATGGTTCAAATGGTTCAAATGGCTCTGAGCACTATGGGACTCAACTGCTGTGGTCATTAGTCCCCTAGAACTTAGAACTACTTAAACCTAACTAACCTAAGGACATCACACACATCCATGCCCGAGGCAGGATTCGAACCTGCGACCGTAGCAGTCGCACGGTTCCGGACTGCGCGCCTAGAACCGCGAGACCACCGCGGCCGGCAGAACGCCATATGAAACGGCATCCGGTATCTCATTATACTAAACTGATTATACCAGTTAAACTTGTAGTTCATTGTCATAGGAACGCTCTTTACACAACGAATAGCCTGAGACAGGGACAGGCTTGAGCAGAAACTTCTATTTGCACCTTGTGAGAAGCATGCTAGGGAGCATCTGAGCGTGTTACAATGTACTCGATGGAGATACGATGCATTGAATACTACCCAGCAGCAGATTCTCACTTTACAGATGTGCAGGGGCGTACGTACTCGAACAGACTGCTTTTATTTTGGTTGCAGTTGCTTTGAGTACTAAGGCTTATTACCATTTTACTCGAACCTCTGAATTACAGGGCTTAAAATATATACTCAGTCAAGTCGCAAGGAGGATAAGTTGTAAAGACTGTATCAGCGCACCAGTAGGAGAAACGTGAATATTCATGGTTATAGTTTTATTTCGAAAATCGTTTAGAATGTAACACATCACTTCACGAAAGATTTAGCACAAATTACCATTTCTGTCTTTCCAACTGGGATGCCCTGTAGAAGCTCCAGATATAATACAAGGGCTATTCGGAAAGTAAGGTCCGATCGGTCGCGAAGTGGAAAGCTCTGTGAAAATCAAAAATATTTTATTTGCAACAGGTACACCTTCCAGGTGTAACTTCTCTACGTAGACGTTGCTCCGGTGTCTGGACATTTGCCACGCCGGACATTTGCCCTGATTTTACCTGCTCCGAAGGGTCGGATCCCTTGTCTCCCCCCCCCCCTCCTCTTCCTCCTCCTCACCCCCCCCTCACCCCCCCGCGCAGTTTGCTTTTGGCCGGCCAGTGTGGCCGAGCGGCTCTAGGCGCTTCAGTCTGGAACCGCGCGACCGCTAGGTTCGAATCCTGCCTCGGGCATGGTTGCGTGTGATGTCCTTAGGTTAGTTAGGTTTAAGTAGTTCTAAGTTCTAGGGGACTGATGACATCAGAAGTTGAGTCCCATAGTGCTCAGAGCCATTAGTTTGCTTTCGAAGTTCCTAACGTGACCATCAGTATGGAAGTTATTAGAACGAACAAGGGCAGGCCTCCTGCTCATTACAAAGGTTACTCGTATCTTAAACAGAGGGAATCTAAAGATGGTGTTGTTACATGGATGTGCTTACGCCGAAAAGCGGATCATTGGAAGGGAAAGCTGCTTTCGAGGAACGGAGAAGTGTTGAACGTATTAGAACATCTCTGTGGACCACCTGACGATGCGGCTCTGAAATTGAGAAAGCAAGTGGAAAGGGCGAAGAGAAGGTCCCGAGAAGAAACTACACAGTTATCGGAGATATACGCGGGTGAAATGGGAAATCTACATAATAAAGTTTATGACTTTGTTACAGTGATGCCTAATTCAGAATCTATGAAGAGAACCATTCGTTGTCGATGGCGTCAAGAGCGGGGGAACCAACAAGAGCCTAAGAACTCTTACGATATTGATCTTCATGAAGATCTATTAAAAATGGGAGATGGCAGTAGTTTTCTTCTGGAAGACGATATATTAGAGGTGAGAATAATGATTTTTAGTGGAAGCAAAGGAAAAGAAAGTTTAAAATCATGTTCCCATTTTTTTATGGATGCAGCAAGCAGTTTGCACAAATCTACACCACACACATAGACTTAGGAGGCCCGATTAAAGAAACAAACATTCAACCTACTGTATTTGCACTGCTCCCTAATAAGATGAAAGACACATATGTTCGTCTGTTTCGTTTGATAAAAAAGGCAGTCTCTGAGCGGTGTCCTAAACAAGTAAAGGTGGACTTCGAGGCAGCTGCGATATCAGCCATTCGTCAAGTTTTTCCCACAACTGAAATAAATGGATTCTATTTCCATATGAAGAAGAGTTTATGGAGAAGAATTCGAATTCTCGATCTAACTGAGGAGTACCGCTAGAACGACGATTTAAGACTTCACGTCAGCATGTGTGCAGCGCTGGCAGTTGTAAAACCGGTGCACGTAAGCAATGGATGGATTGAGATTCATGCAGAAGCTCCTGATAACGGAAGGTTCTCTCAATTTTTTGACAACTTTGTGGATAACTGGCTGGAGAAAGAGGATATCGCAATAGAAATGTGGGACTGTTACGGAAAAAGGCACCGAACGACGAATGCTGTTGAAGGGTGGCACAACAAAATAAATAGTATTATTGGAAACCCTCACCCTAGAATAAACTATTTGGTGGAGTGCTCACAAACTGCATGCACATGAAATTGAAAATGAATCTTGAAGGTAAGAAGAGGAAGAAGTACGTGAAGCTGGACGACAGGATAGAGAGAATCGTGAAGAATTATGAAGAGACAGGCAACATTAGGCCTTGCTTGAAAGCCATTGCCAATATTCAGAAACTGGACTAAAATACGTTAAAAATAATGTATTAAAAATTATGAAGACCACTGAGTCCTCGCAGATTACTGAGATAAAATTATCAAAACATTGAAGCAGCATTATCGGAGCTAATATTAAGTTGTAATTGTAAATAGAATGTTCATAAGTTCAGCGTGTTTAGGCAGACTTTATACACGCAAGAATGGTAAATGGTCATTTATCATTTTGACGATCCAAAGCCTGTGCCCAGTGTGATGCGAATCAGTCCTTAATGTAAAAATTAAAAAGTGTTTCAAGCCTCACAAAAGTATCCTTATTGTTGTCACGTTAAGATAACTTTTTTTTTCTACCTTCCAATATTATGACCATATTGTTAAATAATTGTGAGTTCTAAAATAATTTTCGGAAGCTTCAGAATCGCAACTATCACCTAAAATATCATAGTTTGTTAAACTGATAGTATACCCTTTTGTAAAATAAAATGGGAACTGAACCTTTGAATTGCACCTAAAATTGACATCCCAAAACTGATCTGATGCTAAGGTTGACAATTTTGGCACCTCAAATATTTTTTATTTAAGTTTAGCTACAAACATTTATAGCAGATGTAAATCTGATTAAGTACATTTAGATATAGTCCTTTAAAAATTAAAATTTCTTACTAAATTGTTGATTATGTTTAAACAGGTCAGTAAAAGCAAGGAGCTTACTACTGAAAATTAATTGTTACTAAACAACACCAGAATCAAATGTATTAGACCTACTTTTCTTATACATTAGAGACTTTTGAAAAGATATTTGATCGTTTCCTCTGTCTCTGACAGTGTAATTTCAGTTGCTTTGCAACACCAGGGATGTCTACTTCTAAATTATGTTTGCAGCTGTTCTCATTTCGAATTCTGGAATATTTACTTCGCCTTCTTTGGAGAAGGAATTTCGAAAAATGCATTTGCCAACTCCACTTTAGTGGCACTGTCATCAGTAACATTATCGTCGCTGTCGCACAGTAAAGGTATTTACTGAGCCTTTCCGTTGGTTTACTTAACATGGGACCAGTATCTCTTTGGATTTTCCGCCACATTTCTAGAGCGAGTTTCGTTGTGGAAACTATTAAATTCATCTCGCATTGAAATCCGCACCAAATTTCGAGCCTCAGTAAAGCTTCACCAATCTTGGAGATTTTGCGTTCGTCTAAATTATACGTGCCTTTTGCGGTGCTCCTGCAACAGCTTGCTGTCGTGTTTTGTGTACCACATACCTTGAGTGTTGTTGATACTATTTATTTGAACTTAAGCCACATATGGTATTCATTTACATAGTTTGGACGTATTGGAGACTATCTCTTAGAAAGATGTCACCCGAATTTTTAGCTGCTTTTATAAATAGATATATTTCGCGTTTAGATTTGGTGAATTTCTTTGGTACGGAAGTGAGCCTCGCTACGACTGCGTCTTTACTAATCCCTATATCCGTCGTCATGCTAAGGATTATTTGTGGCTAAGAGGTCAAGTGTGTTTTCGTAACCATTTACAATTTGAATGGCCTCGTCAACTAATTGTTAAAAATAATTTAAGAAAAAACATTTAGAACAATTACGGAAGTTGTTTTCTATTTACAATAGGGTATATGAAAATATATTTTTGTCAACATGCGGAAGGTAGATTGAAGAAACTGCCAACTATAATTGTATTAGTAGGGTACCTATTTGTGATGAGGCTCAAGTTTTCTTTGAACTGTTCAGCAACTGTTTCATATGAGACAGGGGTTCGGTAAAAGGAGCCAGTTATTAATTTATTCCGGTTGTCGAATATAACCTCTGCCCATACTAAGTCACAGGAACTATCTGCTTCAAAGTCGATTGTGAGCTTACATTATTTTTCCGTAAGTTGTCTTTCTTGTTTCTGTTGTAGTGCAGGTAATTACAATTACGGCTTTTCCCCCCAGAACCTAAGATGCTTTCTCTGTGACCCTGTAAATACCAGAGCTAAACAATGTAGAACAACAACCTACGTTACAAGCGTAGCATTCTGTATTACTTCATTTCCTTTTTTCTAATATTTTAAAATTGTAAGTCGACTTTAGATGACACCTCAATCATAGATGTTCTTATCTCTATTTAGTGAACGTGTTTTCAGTTATGCTTTGAACATTGCCCCGCTACACTTTATTAACTAATGTTTTTAGAGAGTAAATTAATATGGAGTATGTTGTTCTTCTTTTCAAACATTCACATACCCATTTATTCTTTCCCTATTGTCTTTTGGGTATGCAGTTGTAGTAATTAAAGTAGGCACAAATGCATTCTCGTTACATCGTTCCTTTCTTGTTGCTCCCATGCAGATGGACTGTTTCTATCGCAATCAGTAAGCGTGAAAGGAAGCTACCGTACAGACAGACGAATCTATATTTATACTTGGCAGATCTAAATACATACTGACATAATCGTCGGTATTGCATTCGTTTCCCAAAAGTTATAAATATTTCGATTTCGGAAAAGAAGCTCTGTATTTGGCCAAGATGTCGAAGAAGAAGGTCCCTTACGTCCTGGTTGTATCGAGTAAGATGTGGAGACGGCGGTTTGAAAGCGGAGAGAGGTAGTCCGGGGAAGGGCGTCCCTTACCTGAGGGATCGCTACCTGGAGAAGGGGCAAGTGTGGCAAATGTCCGGCGTGGCAAATGTCCGGCATTCGTTGCTCCAGCTTAGACATTTGCGTAGCGTTCTACAAACTTTTCAATACCCTCACCATAGAAGGTAGCCGCCTGTGCCTTCTACCAATTCTCTACGCTGGTCTACAGTTTGTTGTCTGTACCGAAATGTTGTCTTCATAGCCAGCGGTTCATGTGAGCAGAGATGAAACTCAGTGGAAGCCAATTACGGGCTGTATTATGGGTGATCCAACACTTGCCATGGAAAACGCTGCGGTACCGTCTCCATTGCCCCTGCAGAGTGTGGACGACAATTGTCATAAAGAAGGAAACGCATAACGGTTATTTTATGTGGGATGTATGACATCAGGCGAAATTTATAACCAGGTCTTCATACTTGGCGGGAGACACTATTGTTCTAGACTTCTTTACGTGCTCACTGTGCGCTCAGAACTGAAAACAGCGATGAGACGCGATCGATGGACATACTGGAGATACTATCGAACACATCTGTGAAAAGGTCATCGGATTTTCACTGTGGTTTGCATTTTGCGACAAATCGACCTTACTTTCCGAGTAGCCCTCGAGTTAATCGATTCTTAGGTTCTGCGATAATAGAGTGATGGATAAATGATGATGATGATGATGTTTGGTTTGTGGGGCGCTAAACTGTGCGGTTATGAGCGCCCGTACAAATTCTCAACCTTTTCTCAGCCCAACCTCGCCACTATCATGGATGATGATGAAATGACGAGGACAACACAAACACCTAGTCATCTCGAGGCAGGTGAAAATCCCTGACCCCGCATGGAGTCGAACCCGGGACACTGTGTTCGGGAAGCGAGAACGCGACCGCGAGACAACGAGCTGCCGACTTGATGGATAAAGTGAAAGAGAAGAGACATAATAAGGCTTTCAAAATGAAGGAGCACAACAATCAGTCGTCCTTTCCTTTTAGGCTTTATTAAAGGAAATCTAGATTTCGGCTGGTAACTATCCATTATCACTGCAGCATTTCACAGTTTTAAAATATGTCCTATTACGTTGGGCCCATGTTGTTCGGACTCCTGTCACGGTTCATTCAGGTCTACTGATTGGTCTTGAATGAAGGAGTACTGTGTAGTCTTGAATCAACTGTGACAGGGGTCCGAACAACAGAGGCCTAATGTATTAGGACATGTATTATGTCCTTGAAATAGTACACTGATAATGGCTAGTTACTAGCCGAAATCTAGATTTCCTTTAATGAAGCCTGAAACAAAAGGACGACTGATCGCTGTGCTCCATCATTTTGAAACGCATATCACAGTCGTTGAGTGCATTCCACATTCCTAATGGAAGGTAACTTGATGACATGATAAGGATGTAGAAGGGGGAGAAAGATAGCTCCCGCTTAAGGTTTATCATCTAAGGTGGTTTATTCGAAGGAAATGACTTTATATCCTGACAATAGAAGAAATTTCTACTACAAGAATTAGAGAAGGCGAAAGCAGAGAGGAAGGTAAGTTTCTGACAATCGGAACGTGTGACAGTGTTTTGGGGTAAACTCCAAATTTGTCCGCTATGTTATCATAAATCATAATATAAGGCAACCTGGCCGTTGAACTTGCCGCTTCACATTGGAACAGCGGTTACGGAAGCAGATTAGGTTATGGGTGAACTATTCCAGACGATAATCTTTACGCCATTAGTTCGGCAAGGCGTCCAGGAAAACTTGGAAAGAACGTGGAAAGTGGAGAGAGGTGTTGGCAATGGAAGCGGGCCCTACCACGTGTGTGAGTTCCATCGATTAAAGTATTACTAGAGAAAGGCAAGAGTATGGGTTCGAGTCACGGTAGTGCACAAAATTTAAATATCAGAAAATTTCACGACGACGACGCCACGCAGCAGACTAAGAAATGCATTCCGAAAGCTCCCTACACTTCCTGAGACAAAAAAGTGAAGCACCAAGAAGACATGGTCGCATTCAGTATATAAGGGTCGAGCAAAAAGTTTCCGTTTGAAGGAGTTACTGTAGATTATATGCAACGTAGCGCGACTCCGGTGCCGTATATAAACAAGACATGTAGGCATGGTATTAATTAGTGCGGCATTCTGTCTCTCCGGCGTCCGTGCAGTAAATGCGGAAACGTGAACTACGGCGACGTTATTACCAAACAGGGCCAACGTACTGTTATTCTTTTCGTAGCTGCCGTAGGACAAACACCGGTAGATATCCATCCGAGGATGAAATGTGTATGGGGCAGCACGTCTGTGGAAAACCACCGTTGTATACTGGTGAGGTAAGGGCTGCTGCTGCTTCATTATAACGGACTTTCCCATAACACAAATGTCGTAACGCAGACGTCACTCCAACTCAGATGGGAGACATTCGAGCACCCGCATTGCAGTCCTGGTCTCTTTCAATGTGATTATCACCCCATCGGTCCCTTAAAATAAGCCTTGAGCCTCGACGAATCCATTCAGGTAAGTATGCACAGCAAGCAGTTACGGACTGGTTCACTTGGCAAGACACCGTTTTTCACCAAACGGGTATCTTCAGTCTGGTGCGTCAATGGGATGATTGCCTCAATGAGCCGGTCGCGGTGGTCGAGCGGTTCTAGGTGCTCAGTCCGGAACCGCGCAGCTGCTACGGTCGCAGGTTCGAATCCTGCCTCGGGCATGGATGTGTGTGATGTCCATAGGTTAGTTAGGTTTAAGTAGTTCTAACTCTAGGGGACTGATGACCTCAGATGTTAAGTCCCATAGTGCTCAGAGCTACTTGAACCATTTGATTGCCTCAATGATCACGGTGATTTTGTCTGACTGACATACCGTTTCTGGACTGTATAGCGGTCGAACGGAAACTTGTTGATCGCCCCTTATAGTTTTGTACACGTACAAACAGTCTGCTTGATGGGAGATGCAATTCTCTGGGAGAGATATAACCACTGTTCAGATGTGTGTGAAATCTTATGGGACTCAACTGCTTAGGTCATCAGTCCCTAAGCTTACACACTACTCAACCTAAATTATCCTAAGGACAAACACACACACTCATGCCCGAGGGAGGACTCGAACCTCCGCCGGGACCAGCCGCACAGTCCATGACTGCAGCGCCTTTTGACCGCTCCGCCAATACCGCGCAGCAGATATAATGACTACCACAGTGCAGTAGTGTTGTTCATGTTTAGTTTCGTTACAAATTATCTTGTAGTATATAAAGGATGTAAACACTCACATATTGAATGATAACTCTGAACTACACGTAAATTAGGCGTACTCGTGTAAGATCGGTTTACTAGCACCTGACAGTGTTTGAAAGCGGCCTCATTGTGGGTCTTCATTTGACCTACTTGTGGAAACGTGCAATAAGGAGAGTTGTGTGGCATTCGTAAGAGACAGTGGCTGGATTTTGAGTGCATGGGAACGTAGGGGTAGACATACTCGTCGTCTTGATTCTGGTCGACGACGTCTGACCACCATACGAGAAGATCGCCGTATTGTGCACCAGTGGCAATGTAACCCCTTCACATTTGCATCTGCCATCCAGGAATTGCCGTCCCACCTGTAGACTGCCGTTAAAACCACTACAGAAACTGCTACGTTATGGAGCGGTGCGTGACCGGGAAGCGTATACTGCTGAAAAATGGCGTGTTCAGCGTCGGATCCCAGTTCTATGCTATCCCGAAGGAACGTCGACGGTGAGTATTGCGGCGACATGGGAGAGGCCTCGTTCTTACATTGTATGTACGGTCACAGTACTCTTACTCTTGGCGTCACGGTGTGGGAAGCCATCGTATATGACTCCAGGACGCGGCTGGTACTGATTGAAGGAACTAATACGGTGCAACAATATGTCACGGACATTGTACGTCCTCATATGGTATCTCTCATGCTACATTATTGTTGTGCCATTTTCAAACAGGACCATGTTCATCCACACGTGGCGAGTGTCTCTATAAACTGTCAGAGTGATGTCGAGATATTCCCGTGGCTAGCAATTTCCACTTTCCACGGATCGGTACTCGGTAGAACATGTGTGGGGCCAGCTCGGACAACAACTCCATGCTGGTGCCAGTATCGAATGTATCGAGTATCAGTCAAAACAGCTGTTTTGGGACAGCTTGCTCAAGAGAGTATACAACGGCTGTGTGACACTTCTCCCAACCGAAACAGTGCATGCATCCAGGCCAGAGGTGGGTGCACCGTCATGCTGATAAACAGTATCATACTACCATTTTTTGTGAAGTTCACTAGATTTTACTATCACAGAACTAACACTCCCCCCAGGGGGCCCCGAGCTAATGTGGCCCTCCTTCCTTTCCGGGCTGCATACCTTCCTTTTCCGCATCCTTCCCTATCCCCCATCTTCGCCCCCCCTCCCCTCACCTCTGGCTCTTTCCTTCCCTTTCTCCCCCTCTGGAAGTATGGTATGTGCCTACGTCCGGAGACGGACGCTCGTAAATGTAACGCATTCTTCGCCTTCTCTGCTTGTATGTCTTCATCCTTCCTTTGTCCTTCTCTTTTCCGTACCTCTTCTCTTTACCCTTTTCTCCGCTGCGGCGTTTGAGAACTCTCTTCCTTCCTTTCCCTTTCTTTGTTTTTCCCTTTCTCTTTCTTCCTCCCTGTGCGTGTCTGAAGGCCGACCCACGCATTTTCGTGCGTAGCCGGTGACGGGGTAACGCGTAATTCAAAAATGGTTCAAATGGCTCTGAGCACTATGGGACTTAACTTCTAAGGTCATCAGTTCCCTAGAACTCAGAACTACTTAAACCTAACTAACCTAAGGACATCACACACATCCATGCCCGACACAGGATTCGAACCTGCGACCGTAGCGGTCGCGCGGTTCCAGACTGTAGCGCCTTTAACCGCTTGGCCACCACGGCCGGCAACGCGTAATTCCCCGCCCCGGGTAGACAGGTAGGACACGTACGTACCCCCTGGTAACGGCCAGGCCCAGGGAGGAGTGATTACCCGAGCTGATACCTTCCGAAAGTGCCGATTGGTCCATCCGTCTGTTTGCCGGGAGGTGTGACCTGAGGTGTGAACAATCACCTAAGGCGAGAGTGCCCTCAGAGAGGGCCCCCACAAGGGAGGAGCGCGCCATCGGAGACGCCGGTAATCATGGGGGATTCTTCCGCAATGGTTTCCTCATCATCCACAATGTCTGCTCACATGCGTAAGTTCACTGAGTCTCAGCCACAGACAGTTCTTCCATCGTTGCCACAGTTCCTTATTGTTTCTCGGTCTGACGAAGGTCACGACTTCTCCACGGTCAACCCTTTCATTACTCAGAAAGGTGTCGACGCAATTGCAGGTCCTGTAAAGTCTTGTTCCAGATTACGGAATGGCACCTTGTTGTTCGAGACAGTTAGTGCCCTCCAGGCACAAAAATTGCTGCGTACTTCACTGCTCCACACCTTCGCCGTCCGGGTGGAAGCCTACCGCACTTTAAATTCCTCACGTGGAGTCGTTTATACACGCTCCCTCGACGGATTGTCTGACGAAGAAATTCAACACTACCTGTCGGACCAGGGCGTAACGGCTGTTCATAGAGTCATGAAAAGGGTTGACACGAACGTCATTCCAACCCACACTGTCTTTTTGACGTTTGACAAAGTTCAACTCCCATCGAAAATCAACGCAGGCTATGAGATAATTTCCGTTCGCCCTTACGTCCCAAATCCTACGCGTTGCTATCGGTGTCAGCGGTTCAATCACACCAGCCAGTCCTGTTCCAATCCGGCCAAATGTGTCACGTGTGGCAAGGATGCCCATGATGGTGCTTGTCCACCTCCATCCCCTCGTTGCATCAACTCTATGGGTGACCACGCTGCTTCCTCTCGAGATTGCCCCATTTTTAAAGACGAAAAGCTCATTCAGGAAATCAGAGTGAAGGAAAAGGTGTCGACCTTTGCTGCTCGAAAATTATTCGCCAGTCGACAGCCCACCTTGCCTCAGACAGGAAAATACAGCACTGTCCTTGCTTCTCCTCGGCCAACAAAGGAGGCGGCCATGCAGACTTGCGACCTCACCTTTAGTGCCACGGTCGTCAGATCGGCCAGCGCAAAGATCGCCCGTTCAGCCTCACCACTTTCGCCTGCCCACTCTATGGCTCACCCTTCATCGGGTTCTGCTAAATCTCGAGCCCAAAAGTCAGACAGCAAGACTTCGAAAAAAGAGCATACTCGTGAAGATTTTTTACGTACCCCAACTTCACAACCACCGGTTCCTCCTTCATCTAAACATCATGTTTCCAAGAAGGCTAATAAGAAATCCAGTTCATCTCCTTCTCCGCCAAGGCGTGTCTTATCTACAGCACCACCTGGCGGAAATCGCCCTCGGCAGTCTTCTGTGTCGCCGAGGCGCACTACTGGCGGCCGATCAACCGGCCGATCGCTGGTGGCAGGAGCTGCTCCTGAACAACCTATGGATCAGGATCTTCTGCCTTTGGCTGAATGCCACTCCATGCGGTCGGTCGCAAGCAGTCGTTGAGTTGATGGCCACCTTGGTCACATTCCTCCATTTTCTGTCCACCCTATGTCTATTATCCACTGGAATATCCGCGGCATTCGAGCCAATCGGGATGAATTGTCGATCCTCTTACGATCCTACTCGCCGGTCATCTTCTGTCTTCAGGAAACAAAGCTGCGTCCCCATGACCGCTTTGTTCTCCCCATTTTCAGTCCATCCGATTTGATCTCCCCTCTGTTGAAGGCACTCCAGCACATGGAGGACTCATGATTCTTCTCCATGGTACTCTCCATTATCACCCAATCCCCTTAAACACTTCCTTCCAAGCTGTCGCTGGCCGTCTTTCCCTTTCTGGATATACCTTTTCTCTTTGTACTGTATACATTCCATCGTCCACACCAATGGCACGAGCTGATCTCCTTCATCTTCTTGGTCAGCTTCCACCCCCCTATTTGCTGGTTGGGGACTTCAATGCCCACCACCCGCTTTGGGGATCTCCACATCCTTGTCCACGTGGCTCCCTATTGCTAGACGTCTTCCACCAAGCGGATCTAGTTTGCCTCAACCCTGGGGTCCCTAAATTTTTGTCTGCCTCCACGACAACTTTCTCTTATTTTGACCTTTCGGTCGGTACTGTTCCGCTAGGTCGGCGCTTCGAATGGTTCGCCCTTGATGATACACACTCGAGTGACCACTTTCCATGTGTCCTTAGAGTGTAGCCTCAACTGCCATATAAGCTCCCGCGACGCTGGAAATTTGCCCAAGCCGATCGGACTCTTTTTTTCGTCTCTAGCGACATTCGATGACCGTCACTTTCCTAGCGTCGACGATGAGGTCACACATATTACAGACGTTATTCTTAGAGCTGCGGAACGTTCAATACCACGCACCTCCGAATTGCCCCCCCTCCCCTCCCCAGTTCCTTGGTGGACCGAGGCATGCCGTGACGCAATACGTGAGCGGCGACGTGCTCTTCGCGTTTTCCGCCACCATCCTACTTTGGCCAACTGCATCCGCTATAAGCAGTTCAGTGCGCGATGCCATCGCGTCATCCGCGATAGCAAGAAGGCAAGCTGGAAATTCTTTATTAGCTCATTTAACACCTTCACTCCCTCCTCGGAAGTTTGGAGTCGGATTCGACGGATATCAGGTACGCCTAGTTTCTCCCCGGTCTCTGGGCTTACTGTCGCGCGTGATACATTAGTGGACCCCGTCGAAATTTCTAACTCATTGGGTCAACACTTTGCGGGGATTTCGAGCTCTTCAAATTACCCGCCAGCGTTTCTCCCGAAGAAACGTGCAGCGGAAGTGCAACCTCTTGCTTTCTTCTCTCAAAATCGCGAAAGCTATAATACTGTTTTCTCCATGCGGGAACTCCAACATGCACTCTCTTCTTCTCGCTCCTCCGCCCCAGGACCGGATGGTATCCACATCCAAATGTTACTGCATTTATCAACCCATAGTCTGCGTTACCTCCTTCGCCTTTATAATCGAATTTGGACCGACAGTACTTTTCCCAGACGATGGCGGGAAGCTATCATCGTTCCTGTTCCGAAACCTGGAAAGGACAAACATCTCCCCCTAGCTATCGCCCCATTTCTCTCACGAGTAGTGTATGCAAGGTGTATGCATAGTCTACTCCTCTGCTCGGCCGTCTATTCTTCGGCGTCTCGACTCTATCCACCACCGTGGATTACGTTTAGTGTCTGGAGCTTTTTACACCAGCCCTGTGGAAAGCCTTTATGCTGAGACTGCTGAACCTCCGCTGTACAATCGGCGAGCAGTCCTTCTGTCTTCCATGCCTGCTAATCCAGCCCATGACATTTTTTTCGACGCCTCCTTGGATGTAGGTTATGCAGGCCGCCCTTCCTCCCTACTACCACCGGGAGTCCGCTTCCGTCAACTGCTCCATTCTCTTTCCTTCCGCTTTCCTAAAACCTTCTTGACAACTTGCGGTACAGTACCGCCTTGGCTCCGTCCCCGGATCTGCCTGCTCCGTGACCTTTGTCAATTTCCCAAGGATGGTACCCCTTCACTTGTTTATCGCCTGGAATTTGCTGCTCTATGTGCACAAATGAAGGAAGCCACATTTATTTACACTGATGGCTCGAAAACATCGTTAGGTGTAGGGAGTGCCTATATTGTTGGCGACACCCCAAATCGATTTCGGCTTCCCGACCAGAGTTCGGTTTATACTGCGGCGCTTTACGCTCTTCTCCAGGCTGTCCAATACATCCGCCACCATCAGCGGAGCAGTATGTTATCTGTTCAGATTCTGTCAGCTCTCTCCTCAGTCTCCAAGCTCTCTACCCTGTCCAGCCTCTGGTCCACCGGAGTCAGGACTGTCTGCGCTTGCTCCACCTGGGGGGCGTCTCGGTGGCGTTCCTCTAGCTCCCAGGACACGTTGGTATCTATGGAAATGAGGCGGCCGATATAGCGGCCATGGCTGCAGTCTCTCTTCTTCGGCCAGCTATTCGATCGATTCCCTTCGCCGATCTACGGAGCGTTTTATGTCGTCATGTTGTTCTTTTATGGCACGCACATTGGTCGACACTTCCCCATAATAAATTGCGGGACGTGAAAGCTCTTCCCTGTGCTTGGACCTCTTCCTCCCGAACGCGTCGTCGGGAGGAGGTAATTTTAACTAGACTCCTGATAGGGCACTGTCTTTTTAGCCATCGACATCTTTTGAGCGGCGATCCTCCCCCACTCTGTCCCCACTGCTCTCAGCTGTGGACGGTAAGACACCTTTTAATTGAGTGCCCCTATTTTACTCCGTTACTCGCCCGTCTACAACTGTCGCCTGATATATCATCCATTTTAGCAGATGACACGCGCTCGGCCGGTCCCGTTCTCGAGTTTATTACTGCCAGTGACATGACGTCAGTCATTTGAAGCTTTTATTTGGGGACAACCAACCCCTTTCTGTAGTGGATTTTTAAGCCTTCCTTCCGCTTTTAGTTTCTCCAATTTTTTGAGTTTCGTTCCCATTGCTGCTGGTTTCCATTTTCGTTTTTTACTGTTTCCTAAGTCACGGACCGGGTGCTAATGACCATAGCAGTTTTGCGCCCTAAAACCAAAAACAAAAACAAAAACAAAAAAACAGAACTAACATTACATACCATCTCAAATTGAGCGGTTTCATTTCTTTTCTTCTCCCCGTCTGAGTACCTCACTTAGTCGTCAGTCATATTAAATATATAGGACTTAAATTGCTTGAAGTTCTTAATATATCTCCAGAATGAGATTCTAACCAACTTAAATTATCGAATGTCCGATTTAGTTTCTTTTGCCTGTTGTAGTTTGCAACATAAATTCCCATTTATGTACACATTTCCTGGTGTTTGAAAGGAAATAGCAGCAACGTTTCCTGAACAGTTAATGGAGATAGCTGGTGATAGAAGTAGCTCGATAAGCGAACATCGTTAACTGGAAAGGATAACACCAACTGCTCGCTATTTAGTTACTTGTTAGCAGACTGGTGTTACATGTAAGCTGGTCGCTGTACACGGCAGCATTGCTCGGCTCCTCGCAGCAGAATCGTGTTACGTAGTCGGCGGGTACTGGCTCTGGTGGGGGCCTGCACCTGTGAAATATGTTCTTTCATTTTTATTTTACTACCTTCAAGCAATAGCCCATAAGAAGAAACACTAAACTAAAGGCAATACGTGACAAGATGAAAGTAATATACCTTCATATATGAGACATAAAACATAAAAAATTAAAACGAAGATTAGGGTTTAGCGTCGTACAGACGACGAGGTAATTAGAGGCAGAGCACAAGCTAGAGATGGGATAAACCGACCACCTAAAACCGATACCAGCATTTAAGTTCTGAGTAACGTACTCTTCGGTATTTGTTGGGTTTCGGTTATAACAGTTTCTTTTTTTCATTTTTTACTTACAACCAGTTAAGAAAACCGGGCATATCAATGTGCTATAACAGCAGTTATAAAATTTGTGGTTTTTCAATAGCACTTTAAAAAAAGAGTAGAGTTTATTCGTAAAATTACCACTGCTTCTAAATATACGATTATAGCAGAAGCTGTAAAGAGCTTCGAGTACTATTTTAATCACAACGCCGCAGTTGGAAACTAACTACAAAAACGTGACAGGATTTGGTACAGTACTGCGGAGACCATAATATATCTGTTGCCGTGTGGCGTGGCCTGTTTGATTATACACGTGTACCTACCGTGAGCGAGACTTGCCCTCACCTCGTCTATAAATTAGTTACTCTCTGTCGTCCTCGGACATCACTTGTGTTGCAGAATGGTTTGAAAGTATCTTATGACATGCCGTAGCAATGAAATACACTCCTGGAAATGGAAAAAAGAACACATTGACACCGGTGTGTCAGACCCACCATACTTGCTCCGGACACTGCGAGAGGGCTGTACAAGCAATGATCACACGCACGGCACAGCGGACACACCAGGAACCGCGGTGTTGGCCGTCGAATGGCGCTAGCTGCGCAGCATTTGTGCACCGCCGCCGTCAGTGTCAGCCAGTTTGCCGTGGCATACGGAGCTCCATCGCAGTCTTTAACACTGGTAGCATGCCGCGACAGCGTGGACGTGAACCGTATGTGCAGTTGACGGACTTTGAGCGAGGACGTATAGTGGGCATGCGGGAGGCCGGGTGGACGTACCGCTGAATTGCTCAACACGTGGGGCGTGAGGTCTCCACAGTACATCGATGTTGTCGCCAGTGGTCGGCGGAAGGTGCACGTGCCCGTCGACCTGGGACCGGACCGCAGCGACGCATGGATGCACGCCAAGACCGTAGGATCCTACGCAGTGCCGTAGGGGACCGCACCGCCACTTCCCAGCAAATTAGGGACACTGTTGCTCCTGGGGTATCGGCGAGGACCATTCGCAACCGTCTCCATGAAGCAGGGCTACGGTCCCGCACACCGTTAGGCCGTCTTCCGCTCACGCCCCAACATCGTGCAGCCCGCCTCCAGTGGTGTCGCGACAGGCGTGAATGGAGGGACGAATGGAGACGTGTCGTCTTCAGCGATGAGAGTCGCTTCTGCCTTGGTGCCAATGATGGTCGTATGCGTGTTTGGCGCCGTGCAGGTGAGCGCCACAATCAGGACTGCATACGACCGAGGCACACAGGGCCAACACCCGGCATCATGGTGTGGGGAGCGATCTCCTACACTGGCCGTACACCACTGGTGATCGTCGAGGGGACACTGAATAGTGCACGGTACATCCAAACCGTCATCGAACCCATCGTTCTACCATTCCTAGACCGGCAAGGGAACTTGCTGTTCCAACAGGACAATGCACGTCCGCATGTATCCCGTGCCACCCAACGTGCTCTAGAAGGTTTAAGTCAAGTACCCTGGCCAGCAAGATCTCCGGATCTGTCCCCCATTGAGCATGTTTGGGACTGGATGAAGCGTCGTCTCACGCGGTCTGCACGTCCAGCACGAACGCTGGTCCAACTGAGGCGCCAGGTGGAAATGGCATGGCAAGCCGTTCCACAGGACTACATCCAGCATCTCTACGATCGTCTCCATGGGAGAATAGCAGTCTGCATTGCTGCGAAAGGTGGATATACACTGTACTAGTGCCGACATTGTGCATGCTCTGTTGCCTGTGTCTATGTGCCTGTGGTTCTGTCAGTGGGATCATGTGGTGTATCTGACCCCAGGAATGTGTCAATAAAGTTTCCCCTTCCTGGGACAATGAATTCACGGTGTTCTTATTTCAATTTCCCGGAGTGTACATTGTTCCATTTGCTTTAAAAGGTTAAAATCAGAAGGTGGCAGAACAAAATTGAGATATCGTGTAAGGAGTGAACATCAAAAATGTGGTTTAGAAGGGTAGGCATATTTGATTAGTACACCAATAATTTTATTTATGTACCATAAACGTGGGATGGTAACTAAACGTTTAATCTGGGGCTGCTTCGGGGTGAAAAACTATCACCCAGAAGAGACGATGCAAGGAAATCATCAGTTTGTGACCTTTCTTTCTTGCCGTTGCCACACCCGTCTCCATCACCTTTGCAATCCTAACTGGAGACAAGGAGAACGATTTCTGTCATAGCCTCAACCTCATATCGATTGTGATCTGCGACACCTTTACCTCCGTTATAATTTTTCAAACCTTTATTCCAAATCTGTTTGTTATGGAATCAATAGTAATAAAAAGCCGAAAAGCGGTTGTTTCAGAAACGGATATTTTCATTGGTTTTAACAGCTAGGTTAAACTAGAAACAAAAGATCCGGTGTTAGCGTAAACCGGTTCTTTCAGCGATAACCGTCATCCTTAGGACGAGCAACAGAGTCATTCGCCTTAGGTGATTAAGGATTAAATCTCAGTGTGAACCGCCATGCTCCCGAATACGAGGTTATTGCCTCACGTCACACCACATTGGACCACAGCGCTCGATAGGTTCGCCATGCTGAAAATATACCGCCGTGTGATTCAAAGTTAAGACGGAAACTGTAGACTAGGCACATGAGTAAATGAAACTGGTAGAAGGAAACATTTAAGAAACTTAACAGTTCCAGCTCTACAGCGTATAATTACTTTTCCAACAAGTTTGCTGGTTGTTGTGGCCGAGCGGTTCTAGCCACTTCAGTCCGGAACCACGCTGCTGCTACGCTCGCAAGTTCGAATCCTGCCCCGGGCATTGATGTGTGTGATGTCCTTTTGTTAGTTAGGTTCAAGTAGTTCTAAGTCTAGGGGACTGGTGGCCTCAGATGTTAAGTCCCATAGTATAATAATGGAGTGTGACGAGGACCTCCCGTCGGGTAGACCGCTCGCCTGGTGCAACTCTTTCGATTTGACGCCACTTCGGTGACTTGCGCGTCGATGGGGATGAAATGATGATGATTAGGACAACACAACACCCAGTCCCTGAGCGCTCAGATCCATTTGAACCATTCCAACATATTTGAAATCTTACTGATACAACGGAATTGGAGATAACAGAAATGACAAAGATCCAACAGGTGATAAATGCTGAAAGTGTTCTCTGACTTTTTTTTTCTTTGACCCTTCAGATGCAACATTCTTTTCACAATTCAGGTTTACCATGTTCTTCATTTTGTTGGCAGTGGTGTGACCTGTTCTTACAGAATTAATAGTACCGCACACCATTCATTTACGTTCAGGATTAAGGTACTGTGGTACCTGCAGCTGGACAATGCAGCACCAAGTTTCCTTGAGGCTGACGCCTGGTTTTCCGAGTTAAGGTCGTTACTAAACAGCTTTTAACTGGCAGTAGTCATTATGCGCTAGTGAATCTATTGTAGATGACAGGCACTGTACGTTTCGGACGGCTACTGGGTAATTTCTTTACTCCTTACGACTATGGACACGTCTTTAACACGGGTGGTTTGTGTATGACTGTGTCCTTCAATTAATTAACTCGTTCTTCTTTTAAACGTAAACTATTATGTCCCAAAAAGGAACGTACGGATAACCATAATCAAGCTTTTCTTTGGAAGGAAAGATGAAAGGTTTACACTTAAAAGATCCGTCGACATCCAGGTCGTTATATACAGTTTGCAACCTTGCAGTTGGTGTTAAATAGTATAGATCTATGCTAGTAGCGTTCGCCCGAAGGGGATTTAGGGAAACTTACTCCGCAGAATCGAATACGAATTTGAATCTCTCTCCTGCAGGGTCAGTCCTCATCTTTTCGTCTGTAACAAGGCCACCAGACATCGATTAGTAGATGTCACTTAACCGTTGATCACTGTTACGTTGTTATTTTATCACCAGTTTGATAACAGTGTTACGGTATTACGAATTTAGAGTCTTTCGCAGAACAGATAAAATCAAAGCGGAGACTGAGAACAGGATCTGGTATTAACTAGATGAAAATGAAAAGCCACGAAAATGTAGCATATCAACTGTCCGTTGACTGGTATTAAACCTAACCTTTTCAAATGAGTAACAGCCAAATCAATCCACAGCTCCACGATCCGTGATAAGTAAGGGTTCAAAATAACACACCGGCGGGAAAAGATGCAAGCCCCTCAAGGATTGTGTTCAGTGACAACAGGGTGTAATATGTGCATACTGAGGAGTTGCAATGTTTGTGATTCATCTGTCACGGTCATTGACGAATTGGTGGCGCTCAGGAAGCTTGTCTGTGCACCATATGTTTTGACTCTGGAGGCAGTAATTATGCTGAGTTCAGAGGGGAAAATTGTTCGCAACATTCAGTCTAGGGTACAACCAAGCCCCACTGACGAGTACATACTCCTGTTACATAGTTCCAGCTAAATAAACAATGTCACATTGTGGACCTGCGGGATGCTGGATGGACGTATCAATGGATTGCCTGAGGTGTTGGGTGCAACGAGTCGCCTGTGTATCAGTGCTTTCAACAATGGTCTGTGGAATATCCCCACACCTGCAGTCCAGTTTCAAGACGTCCGCAAAGTACAGACGCACATCAGGATAGCCGCATTGTGCGAGCAGCGATTGTCGACTGAACATCTTACAGGGACGAAATCCGGATACACGCTGCACGTGTTGATTCATCAGGGATCTTGGCCTTTGGAAATGGTCTGTTTGCAGCAGGATTAAGATAACGTATGCTCCTCGGGAGGCTACCATTGACACCACCAAACACGTCAACCCTGGTGTCGTGAAGGAGTGGAATGGCGTTGTCTTGTCTTCAGTGGTGAGAATAGGTTACATATGTATGCAAGTGATGGACGTATAAGCATACGGCGTAGAGCTGATGGGCTGCCTATTACAGAGTGCATTTCCCCACGACACACAGATCTCATCCCAGGCTTCATAGTGTGGGGGTCCATCGGATACAACACGCGGTTTGTTGTTTGAGCAGTGCCCGCTACATTGCACAGGCTGTTATACCCTTGCAGTGCCATTTCCTCAATAGGAAGGTGACTTCCTTTTTCAGCTGGACAGTGCACGTCCACATGCGGCTGTTTCGTTGCTACATGCTCTTCATGGTGTATAACTACTGCTCTGGCTAACAAGATCACCAGATCTCTCACTATTTGAATATATATGGGATATGATGAAGTAGGAATATACTTGTTCCCCAGGGCCTGAAAGAGCCATTGCCGAAATGATAGAAAAAGTGCAAGATGCGTGGGACAGGGTATCGCAGGATGACATTCAGCACCTTTATGATCATTTTTGTGCCAAAATACACGCCTGCTTTGCCGCCAGTTGGGGCAGACTGTGTACTGATGCAACTGTTTGGCCACCTTTTACTGTGACATGCGCGTTTCATTGAGCTGAACTTGCCATATGCTGCTACATTGATGAAGCACCTGTCACCTCACTTCTCAATAAAATGAGATATAGTCTTTGAGGATGCTGCACATGTTTCCCGCTGCAAAAATCTATTTTTTACTATCTGATTACTATTTTCAATCGAAATACCCAAATAGTCGAGTAAAAATACGTCCAACACTAACAGACCGAACGCTGAAATCGTTTACTGGTAACCCTCGTACTGTGACATACACTTCCTGGTGGATCTACTAAGTACTAGGAAACTCCACATGTCTGCTGACGAAGGGGAAGTACAGTTTTGTTACTGAAGAATACCGTCATATGAAATGAAAGTATATCTATAATTTCCAGATAAACAGCTTACCCACATGTACCGTATTGTTTATCGTTGATCGTCTAGACGTATTTCTCTTGGTGGTATTAAAGCTGTAAAGATCATTTAAAGAAGGCATATTAACTCTGAAGAACATGTAATATTCTCTACATCGGTACGTTCATTTTCCGTTCTGAAAAACTTTCATGCTATGTGATGTATGTCCTTCATGGGAAACATATTATTCACTACTGATTTGCTTTCCATCCTTCTTTTTACGCTCCTGACTTTATTTTATTTTTGTCCATTTGGAAGTGCCAGTTTTCAGTGACAGAATCGAATGCTACAAGTGATAACAGATGCAGAATTTTTAAAAGAAAAAAATAGAATACTAAAACACTGATCTATGAAATGCCAGAATGAAAAAAGACAATGTATAATAGTACTAAGAAAAATACAGCATAAGAACTTACTTAATTTTGGGACGCTTAACAATGAGGCTGCGTCAGCCATGTCATGTTAGGAAGAATCATTCTCGTACCCACATTTGGAAAAACTTTGAGAAACGAAATAAGGACGATATAACTAGATAAATTACTCAATTCTCTTTACACAGCGCAAGTTTTCTACTTTGTTAACCACTTGCGTGAATTACAGCTGCCACAACACATTCACGTAGTTCTGTAAAATTAATATATGAGCAGTGTTATCTACTCTTCGAGTCGTTTCTTTGAATCACTTGTATGTAGCGTAGTTATGTTGACCTAGAGATATCTAAGGAACAAAAATGGTGTTTAAGAAAATTGCTTATCGCTTGAAGCAATATATATGATATTTGTCGTCAGTAGCCTTCAATCTTTGTGGAAGCTTATAATGCTTCTGACCTTTTCACAGGAGTTCACGTTGTCAATCACATATTTCATTATTAATGTAATTTCTGTATAGCAGTTATGGAATTTACCTGTAAAAAGCTTATACTCGTTAAAGGTAAATTGTTTGGTCCGATATTGTGTCTCCATTGTCTTTAGAGTCGATTGTGTATTGGTTTTCGAAATGAAGGAATTTATTGAAGGTATTTTGATATTCTCACTTCAAAGTGTATCGGACCTCAGTAATAGTTTCTATCACAAGATTACTGGCTGTGTACCTATTGGAAAAAATTATGAAAGAACAATCTTAGCGTTGATCGAAAACCGAAGGAAGAAGTCGATAGAAGCCGCAATTAGAAGTAGTATGCCATTAATATTCTTCGGCTCGTCAATGAAGCAGGCTAAATTGCAATGTGATGAACTCATGATCCTCTTACTGTAAAGAAGATTGCGCTGTCTGGCTCTTGCATGTAAAATAATAACAGAAAACAAATGAGCCTGGCTGAGAAAAAAGCTGGGAAGTATTAAATTAAAGCGAAGTAACGAGGCCGCAGAGTAAAGATGGATGAAAAGCACATCCAATAAAGGATGACTATGCTCTTTGAGCAGCCAATAAATAGGCGATACACAGAACGTAGCTTGCCTCGGTGGCCGAGCGGTTCTGGGCGCTTCAGTCCGGAGCCGCGTGACTGCTACGGTCGCAGGTTCGAATCCTGCCTCGGGCATGGATGTGTGTGATGTCCTTAGGTTAGTTAGGTTTAAGTAGTTCTAAGTTCTAGGGGACTGATGACCTCAGATGTTAAGTCCCATATTGCTCAGAGCCATTTGAACAGAAGCGTATTGTTTAGACAGTTGTACGGGTGAACTCGAATCTCGCTGATAATTCTTAATTCTGGGACACTAACCGTAGATAGTAATCAGCCATAAGCCAATTATATCGACGTGTATCTGTGTTCCAGTTACAACGCATACTTGTTATTATCGGTGTTCAAAGTTCCACAACTGCCCACATTACTGAAAATACTTCGGTCAGCCAAGGATACTTGCATCAGTCCGGTGAATCTTATCTAACTTGATCATTAAGAAGACAGTATGTATGTTACATATTGAACAAAAAATGCCTTATTATTCATTAGCAGCAAACAAGAAGGCAAACTGTCGAAAGAAACTTGAAATACACTCGAGAGAATGACGTCCTCAAAAGTAGAGGGAACTCCGTGTAGGAAACGTTTAAAACGACTCGAGATCGGCACGACAGAGCATAGAATTGCTCTCATCTTAGCTATGAAGAAGGGAAGATACATAGCGCATGATCGGTTGAGGGAAAGAAGGGAAGGAGAAAATAGGTAGTGTCTGCTGGTGTCATTCAAAGGCTTAATGTAGGAGGCAACAAGTGCGTACTGTGTGTGGTATCTCGCGTCTAGAAGCGAGGATATAATATATTTACATCTTAAGTAGCAATTGATAGGGAAAAGGTGAAAATACGTAAAGACAACGTGAACCATCATGTTCATGACCATCTTTAGCTCCCTGCAGGACGTACCAAAATTTCTATACCTGTATAACAAAGGACTGCTGCTTCCTCAGAATACACATGTAACGAAAAACATTTCATTAGACCCGTAATGCCTACCCTGAGTTTGCAATTTGCTGATGAGTATGGTCTCCAGGTGAAATTTACAGCATCATTTTACAGGAGTAAGTGTTCGGGCACCTTCAAGGTACCCACACCCAGGCCGCAATCTCCGTAGCCTTGAATGTGTCGCTGGTAATCAAATTACAGTGTTTTATTATAATTCTGACACACGAGAAAGGTTTGTGGACCAGTGCGTAGGCCGACCGAGATGATCCATTCTACTACATGACGGATATTCGGTTGTATGTGCACGACGAAATACTACGATGTGTGCGAAATTTTCAGAAACTGGTGCGATGCTGAATTAGCGAACATCAGAGCTATCAGAAGTCAATATCGTCTGGTGTGAGTATAGTGAGACACTTTCAAAGTGCAGGTTGTCTTTAGCAATATAGTTGAACAGTGCCCTAAACGTAGAGGAACGTAAAATGAGATTGTTCTTGATAATACGATACGTTGGAAGGTACACAAACATCTCTTCATGGGCACGGGCCTTTCGTCTTTTGTGTGCACCCTGACATGACATGAGATACGTAAACATGACTTGGGAAAGGAACCTAAGGGTTTGAAGTACTGTTCTTGGGACTCGCAAGTAGCAGTCACATGCAGTACACAAAGAACGAAGCATCGTTGCTGAGACTCTGATCCGTACATGGAGAACAACTCTTGATTGTAAAAAACATGATTAGAGCGAAAAAAAGCATAAATTCCAACTCACATGGAGAGGTATCGAGAAATTACTACAACCACAACCTACATATAGCACTGGCAATGGACGTAAGTCACTGAGATACCATTACGGTTGCACTATATAGCATGCATACTTCTTAGTTCATTGGTAGATTCAAGAAAAGAGGGAGATGGGGCTTTCAGAAGAGAGTGACTGGACGCAGTGTGGAAATACCATTCTCGGTCACTGAAGCTTGCTTTGGGTATTTCATAAAATACTTGCAAGGAATACTAGGAAAGGTCGTCTCTGGGAATCAAATCTACAGTTCATGTTCTTCTAAGCAATGAGACACTTGTGGAAGTACCAAAGGTCTGAAAGTAGCAAAGTGGACGTATAACAAACACTCTGAGTAGTAAACTGATATGGGTGCAACATTCCTGAAAAGTCATTGTCAGGTATTGAAACCGTAATCTATCGGGAAGAGACGCACTTCGGGGCTAGAATATGTGAAACTGACAGTCTCTGGGACTAAACCGGAACTACCTTCCACAGTAACACATGCAGGTATGGAATTTTGGAAAAAAGCCACACGTGGAGATCGAATGACCAGGGATGCGATCAGAATAGGTAGAAGTACTGTGCAATATCTGCAGAGTGTTACAATAGCAAAAATGTTTAAAATAAGAAAATTATGGAATACATTACGGAATACCGGGTTCCTGAACGCCAGATTGCTAAAGGCAGTATCTATCTTTCCCTTAGTGATATACGCTTCTGTATCCCTACATTTACCCTATGCCCATTCCTGTTTAGCCACTCTGCACTTTCTGTCACTGTCGTTTTTTAGAGTTTGTATTGCCTTTCGCCTGCATGATTTGCTGCAATTTATTACTCTCCTTTCAGCAAATAAAGTCAGTATCTCCTGTGGTATTCAAGGATTTCTGCTATGCCTTTCCTTTTCACCCATTTCATCCTCTGCTTCCATCAATGTTTTATCTCTCATAGCTGCTCTCTTTCACTGTATTCCTTTCCCTGTTGTAGTCAATCGTTGCTTAATGATCCCTGTGACCCTCTCAACAACCTCTGGTTCTTTCATCTTATCCAGGTCCCTTCTCGTTAATTTCCAACTTTCTTGTTATTTCTTCAGTTGTAATTTATAGCTCATAACCAATAAATTTTGGCTGGAGACCTCATCTGCCTCTAGAAATGTCTTATAGTTTAAAATCTGGCTCCGAAATCTCTGTCCTACCATTACACATTAAATCTGAAATCTAGCATTGTCTCCAGGTCTATTCCACGTATTAAGCCCCCTATAATGGTACTTAAAGCAAATGTTAGCGATGATTAAATTATGCTATGTGCAAAATTCTACCAGGCGGTTTCCTCTTTCCGTCCTTGCCTTCGTTTCCCCCCTTTCCCCCAGTCCATTTTCACCTACTATTTTTCCTTGTCATCCTTTTCTTACATTCGAATTCCAGCCCTCCATCACAAATGAATATTGGTCTCCCTTAACCATCTGAATATTTTCTTTTATCTCACCACACATTTCTTCAATCTCTTCATCTGCGGAGCTAGCTGGCATATTATCTTGTACTGCTATGTTGAAAGTTGGCTTCGTGTCTATCTTGGCGACGATAATGCGTTCACTACGCTGTTCATAGTAGCTGACCTGCATTCTTGTTCTCATATTCATTATGACACCTACTTCTCCATTAACCCTATTTTATTTTGTATTTATAACCCTTAACTCACCTGGTCAGAAGTCCTGTTCCTCCTGTCACTGGACGCCAGTAATCGGCACTATATCTACCTTCAGTCTGTCCGTTTCCAATTTTAAATTTTCTAACCTACCTGCCCGATTACGGGATCTGACATTCCACCCTCCGACTTGTAGAACGCCAGTTTTGGTTCTACTTATGACGATGTCCTCCTGAATAGCCCTCGCCTGAGGATTCGAATGGAGGACTATTTTACCTCCAGAGGACTTTACCCTAGACGATGCTATCACCGTTTTACAATACTGTAAAGCTGTACGCCTGTCTACTTGCTTTGAGTCGTTCGTGGTATCAGCACAGGAAGGCCACGTTTGCTGATGTTACAAGGCCATATCAGTCAGTCATCCAGACTCTTGCCAGTCCGACTACTGAAAAGTCTGCTGCCCTTCTTCACAAATCACACGTTTGTCTGGCCACTCAAATGGTAACCCTCGGTTTTAGTTGCATCTACGGTACAACCATCTCCATCTTTAAGGCACGCGAGACACCCCACCACAGCGAGGTCCATAGTTCATCCATTGTTTAATTTGGTCCAGCCATAACGCCTTTTCCAGAATAATAAATATAAACTTACGTTATCAGTGAAAGACAATAATCAACTCATAATGTGGAGGATTAGGCTCCAGAGTGTGGGGCCTTTCCATTCACTGAGACGAAAATATGTGAAAAGGATGAGATAGAGCCTTGATACTCCGTACGGGGGTATGTGGTCAGCTACAAAATAAACGTTACATATTTTTTAACGAGAATGCAGCTGTTTACACGACTTCAATTAGTTTAATAAGAATGTTTACTCTAGCGATGTATTGTAGGTAGTAGCAGTAATAGCGACAACAGTGGTAAGTAGCGACAAAGGCATACCTAATTGTTTATGATCAGGGTATGTACTAGTGTAACATATCATCCGTGAATGTATCTTTATTAAAACTGTTACCAGATATAACGCTTTGGCTTTAGATGTAGCAGAGATGGAGTTTTTGTATTATTAGATTATTCAGACACTAATAATGTACTGACTATTAATGCATTAATGTCAAACAACTGGTGTAACATATTTTATGTACGTTTAGCAGATATGCATCGTTGAAGCAGTATTATCAGCTGGAAATACTCGGATTGTACGTGCAGTGATTCTCAAGACAGAGCTATCATTCACACAACTATATGTAACATACTTAATCAACAGTTACAGGTGTAATGTCTAGTATATATGAAATCAACGATTAAACATTATTATTCGTAATAACAATGAGCGATTTCGGCATTAGTACCAAAACGAGTTATTTGTAAGCTAGTAATGTAAATGATACCTCTGCCATTCCAGGCTTAAGGCTGTGTTCACAGATATGCGATGTTTTAAACAAAACGCAAATAATTTCGCTTCAGAGCTGGGTTCAGATTTTTTGATAAAACAAATACAGAAATTAATGTAACATAATACAAGATTGAACAAAAAAATGTTTCAAATGGCTCTGAGCACTATGGGACTTAACATCTGAGGTCATCAGTCCCCTAGAACTTAGAACTACTTAAACCTGACTAACCTAAGGACATCACACACATCCATACCCGAGGCTGGACTCTAACCTGCGACCGTAGCGGTCGCGTGGTTCCAGACTGAAGCGCCTAGAACCGCTCGGCCACACCGGCCGGCAAAATTGAACAGGAAACATTCCAAACCAATTTGGTGCTGATTTGCCAGATTTTAAATTCGGTAGCGTTATCAGTTACAATGGAAGATTGTTAAAACTCGAGTATAAGGTATTAAGCTTATAATAAACTACTGGTATTAGTAATATCATGTAAGTAAGTATAGACCAAATCACTCTGCTGCAGTACAAGTACTACACTGTGTTAATTTTAAAGATCATTTGTTTTGCTTAATCATAAATCAGCTAGTTTTAATTACTTAGAAGACGGTGGTTGCTGAGATATATACCCAGGAGTTGTTATTAAAGTGAATGGAAGGTAATGTGACGTTGATCAGACTATTTTATTGGAAAATTGTGCGAATGGTACTGCAGATTTATTAAAGATGACCCATTCAGGCTGACCCATTAGCACTGACAAGGACGCGAATGAAATTACACTTCAGAGAGAGAGAGAGAGAGAGAAAGAGAGAGAGAGAGAGAGAGAGAGAAAGGGACGAGGGAGGAAGATAGTTATTAAAAACTAACTACCATGCCTCGGTGCTATTTATGATTAAATTTCAAATAACGACTGATATCATAGCATGGAAGTGTGCTGCTCATTTTTCATCTATAGAGACGGCAGACATTCTGTGTATGAACGCTGGTAGCTACAGAAAAATTCATTACTTGTGCTTAAAATATCATCTGTAACGTTTGAGTCGTAAAATTAGGATCTTTGGAGTTTCTTTGCTGCCAGGTGAGGTAGTAAAACAGGTATAACAAAGGAATGAGATTTATTCTTAAGGTTTCATAAACTGCAGCAAACGGATTTGAGAATTGTGTATTCTCCAGTATTGACCTATAGCTTGAGCTTACTACGCCATAGAACGGCAAGGAAAAAAAACCATTCATTGATCTACCTTACAGACAGTCATATGTAAGAATGGAAATGGAGTTTTTGTGAATTACATTGCGTTTATCACTTCAGTGGATATCCTCAATGAATAAGCAGCTTTGAGAAAAGTAGCATTTTTGTTAGTCTCTCTTCCTTTTCTGATTAAACCGATCAATAGCTGAGTGTCAAGTGACTGTGTGTGTGAACCTTATTCTTATATTCCAAAGTGCAGCGGGAGGGCTGATTGGCTGAAGCCCTTGTAAATGGGGGGTAAAAAGAGGAGGAGGGTCTGAGTGTATCGTAGGGTTGAAAGGAAGAGGATGTAGACTACGTTTGAGGGGTGGGGTGGGGGAGGGTTAAAACCTGGGTTAGGAAACGTGGGATTGTCACCATGATGTCAACCCTTTTTGACATCATCAGCTGAATTCTCTATAGTAGTCAAATTTGGTGAAGTCATTGTTCTCCTACTTCACTCCATACTACAGCACTAAAAGTACTAGCGACCTGTGTCTCAAACATTTTAATTTTGACGTGGTGTGAAAACTGTAACAGAATCCTGGAAACGAATCTTTACAGCACACTGAAGTCGCTAATTTGCGTTTGACGTGCTTAAAAGTGTCAGAGTGTTCTTTACTGCAAAATGTATCCACGTAATGTGGCACAACGTTGTAAACTGAAGTGCAAGCATGATTGCAACATTATGAATATCATTCAGTATTTTTCGTTAGGTTTAAATCACATGACAATTAATATATTTCTACACAGATAGCACGACTACAGAATTTCCTAGTTTCCCAATTACGTGTAACTATTCAGAAGGAGGAAGTAGGAGCAGGAGTATTACAGCACAGGCTAATATTTAGGAACGAATGTGAAGGGAGTTGGTTATGGCCTTTTCAAAAATACTACTCCGAAATTTGTCTTAACTGATACAGGGAACCCATCGAAAACCAAATTTGTTTGGGGTCTGTCCTATATTTTGAGCGGTATTGGTAGTGTGGGGCGAAACGCTTCATAATTATTGTGCTTTTTTCTCGAAACTTGGGTTAAATTAAGACACTGTGGCTAGAATCATTGTATGAGATTCATGTTTTCCCATGCTACAATACTTGTTGCGCACTTTGTAACCAACACTTAGTCAGTCCATGGACGTATTTTTTTTTATGAAAATTTTAGAGCGAGTGAAGTTCACGCGTAGCGGAATCCTCACTTCCTGGGTCTGAATGGTTGTAGTTTACGAACACAGCTGATCACTCAGGCCAGATATCGGGTGGTCATTAGGAGGCGCTGGGTGTGCAGATAAGGCAGTGCGCTGGCCCTGTCTGCCACCCTCTACCCTCCCCATGCCCGACTGTCGGCCCCACCAGTAATCTGTGGAAATGTCTCCTCCGTTACAAATGGCCCCACTGTCACCCTTCCACAAACTGCAATGCCTCAAACACTGCCTTTCCTCTCTTGAAGCTACCCAAAGCTTCTTTTCAGTCGCTTTTGTATAAGATCATTTCTCATTCCTGCTCATATTACCTTAATTCTCATATTCTTATGGCGTCACGAAAGTCACATGTGTGAACTTAGGCGTCTTTTATTTACAGGCCTCTCTAAAATGCTTTCATTGTTTCTGTGGCCGCAGGGTGGTAAACGATGTCTGCGTTCGCGAGCAAAATACTTCTTTTCAGAATTTACTGAAGGATCATGAGTATGGTATTGCTTCAGTGTTACCTCCAGCGCCTTTTTGTTCCATTATGCGTATTAATTTTCTTAATACGTAAGAATTATTTCTATGAACCATTTTTCATTGATTATTGTGAAAGAATTCACGAGAAAATGGGCAGGAGCCTAAGTTCTGTAATGCATTCAATTTGCTAAATATTAAAATATTACAGTGTTCGTTCGAAATAAATTATAACCAAAGATATTAATAGGAAAAGACCATGTGAGGATAATATTCATTGGAGTAGGAGAGCCCTATCGTATTATCGTATTTTCTTAAATTTCAGTGTGTAATGACATTCACTGCGCTCTAGATGGCTGTTGAATGTAGATGTCCACATAAATCTGACTCCTTCATGTACTGATAATAAATAGTTCGGCTCTCTCAAGAGCTAATTTTTTCTCCTTTTCTTGTTATAAAAGAGAAATGTTGGTAAGGATAAAACAAACTGATGGCAATATGCACTGTGAAACATTTGTAAAACAATACCAATGTTCTAACGTGAGCTGAGCATGAGCAGTAGCAAATACAATTTTTATTATATCAGACCAATTGTGTGATTGGATTGAGGAGTTCCTAGATAACAGAACGCAGCATGTCATTCTCAATGGAGAGAAGTCTTCCGAAGTAAGAGTGATTTCAGGTGTGCCGCAGGGGAGTGTCATAGGACCGTTGCTATTCACAATATACATAAATGACTTGGTGGATGACATCGGAAGTTCACTGAGGCTTTTTGCAGATGATTCTGTGGTGTATCGAGAGGTTGTAACAATGGAAAATTGTACTGAAATGCAGGAGGATCTGCAGCGAATTGACGCATGGTGCAGGGAATGGCAATTGAATCTCAATGTAGACAAGTGTAATGTGCTGCGAATACATAGTAAGATAGATCCCTTAACATTTAGCTACAAAATAGCAGGTCAGCAACTGGAAGCAGTTAATTCCATAAATTATCTGGGAGTACGCATTAGGAGTGATTTAAAATGGAATGACCATATAAAGTTGATCGTCGGTAAAGCAGATGCCAGACTGAGATTCATTGGAAGAATCCTAAGGAAATGCAATCCGAAAACAAAGGAAGTAGGTTACAGTACGCTTGTTCGCCCACTGCTTGAATACTGCTCAGCAGTGTGGGATCCGTACCAGGTAGGGTTGATAGAAGACCCATGCAAAATGTAAGTACAATACATTTGAACGGGACAATCAGTTGATAATTTTAAATTGTTCATTATTTGCATTTTCCTGTAAGATTAATTGTCTCCTACTTTTACTATATTTTTATCTGCAAAAAATGTGTTAAAAGTTGACCGCCTCCGCAGCCGAATGATTAGCGACGATGCCTTTGACGTGAAAAGACCTGCGTCCGATTGCTGGTACCTCGCCTGACTTTTAAGTTGGCGGGGGGGGGGGGGGGGGGTTGGGGGTCTGGAACGGGGTCCACTCAGCATCATGAGGCCAAATAAGGAGATACTTGAATAGAGAAGCAACTATATCACCAGGAGTCTTGTATTGGCAGTAAAGGCTGAAGAGACCGGTGACATGTAGATTACACGTCCGACAATCATAGATCGCTCCTCGCACTTCCTTATAGGCAGAAGTCGGCCAGACGGCACAGGCCTAAGGCCTAGTCACGGAGTGGTGTTTACATGTTTAAAAGACTTAAAGTGAAGAGTTGTTTACGACAGCCGACCGAACTGGCCGAGCGGTTCTAGGAGCTACAGTCGGGAACCGCTCGACCGCCACGGTCGCAGGTTCGAATCCTGCGTCGGCCATGGATGTGTGTGATGTCCTTAGGTTAGTTAGGTTTAAGTAGTTCTAAGTTCTAGGGTACTGATGATCTCAGAAGTTCAGTCCTATAGTGCTCAGACCCATTTTTTTTTTTTTTTTTTTTACGACAAACGATTGATAACTAATACTCTAGGGAGTATTAAAAATACATTTACGAATGTCAGCGGCTCCTCAGAACAAAACATAAGAAAATTGGGATCAATCTTCCCTTTTTAGTAATTAGTGACCGCTCATTTTACAAAACAGAAACTAGTTAAATAAAATAAATTTAATTTATGTCCCAGTTTCGAGCTCTCATGCCCTCATTCAGAAGGTTATATCTGTCGCGTTATTCGCGAGTGCCTAGAGTGGGATGCATACAGCAAAGTGTCGTGGTCATGTGGTTCATAGTGTCAACTACAATCTAGATTCCGGCTATAAATACAAATCTTCAATTCATTTTCGTTACCGTTCAACAGACTTGCGGCAGTTCATGTCACCCTAAGTTCTTACAGGTGTATAGCCAGGAGGACACTGAGGCGGTTATTTACAGCAAGTACAACAGCCTTAGTCCACTTAGAAGAAGTTCTTGGCAAAGCAGATGCCAGGCTGAGATACTTTGACAAAACCGTACAATGAGGTAATTCATCCACGGAAGAAGTAGCTTACAGACCAGCTCATCGATCGACTCCTGAACATCGCTTGTCATTCTGGCACCATTACTATATCGAGCAAATAGGAGAGATATGTAAGATCCAAAGGAGATCGGTTTGTTTCTTTACGAGTTCTTTTAGTAAACGCGTAAGTCGTACTGAGATGCTCATCAAACGTAAGTGACAAACTGTAGAGTGAAGTCGTCGTGCGTCACGAAGAAGTTAAGTGTAAGAATTCCGACAATGTAAGTTCGAAGAATAATCAGATATTACTTCTCCTCATATTCGTCTCGTGAAAATGAAGACGATGGAGCATTCAATGGAACTATAGCTGACGTTATTTTTTTGTCAAGTTGAGTGTTATTTTTTGTCTAGCGTAGACGCGCCGCACCAGTCTTCCCCATGCTAACAGTTCGTTGTGCTTCAGGTGTTGTTGTACTCACTGTCCGTCTGCATAATTCGTTAGTTACCATTCCAGAATCAAGGTATGTGACGTGGGTCTACGATCCTGAACGAAAATAAAACGGTCTCACGGCTTTTATCCACTGACATCATGTTAGTGTCTTTATCCTCACCCAGGTTGTAAAGTCCTCAGCGCTGTGCAGCTATGATGTTTCAGCGTTTTCGGTGCTTACACTGGCAGAAAGTGAATTTCATGTTTCACCCTGCTTGTGATCTCTTGTTTCGGCACGTTTCTCGGAGTTGGTGCAGAATTATGGCTTTTGGACAACACTGACGTTGCTGCCTGTAGTACCTTGCCTGTGTTGTTTAATGTGTTCTATGGGCAGAGAGGTGTACCCTATGCGTTCGCCTTCCTGCTAGGCTGTCATACTTCACTGGTTGTCTTGTACCACGTTGTCGTTTATGCCACTTGCAATCTGCGTATGAAATGATGTTCACGCACTACTATCTGTTGAGAGATCCGTTGCGAGATGCAAGTAAAACCGTCGGCACAGGGGATGAGGCAGCTAACGTTGACGTGCACGTAGGCGGGATATCCAACGTCACGAGAGACAGCGGCCTCGGCACACGGTACGAGCTGGTTAACTTGATCTTGCGCTCTCAGCGCACTCGAGTGGTAGTTGTCGACTTTCTTTGGATCGCAAACCATACAGTTCGTTCATAAAAATGGACGCACCTAGAATTCCTACATTAGTTCTATTAAAACGCACATTTCATTTCTTGATAATATGCTAGTCACGTTTTCCTGTCTGTAGTATACATCGATAAAAACTTCAGTGCTCGTGGACATGTAATAAGACAAAACGAAAAGATGCAGGCCCAGCCAGTAAGGACATCAGCTTATAAAAAGTCGTCAAATCGAACAAATTCACTTCTGGCAGAGAACCCCTTACATGAAATATTACAGAAATTATTTCTACCTAATTTCATTGGAAATTCCCATAACTTTTAAGAAAACGTGTAGGCGAAGAAAAAAGTATGTAGCAGCAGGCGAACACTACCAATTGACGTCCTCTTCCAGGACGCGGAGGCTTAACCAACTACGTTATGCCCTAACTTTGAGTCTAGCAATCTCGTATTTTATGTTACAGTTTTCTAAAGGCTTTAATCGCCGAAATGTTATTTGAAATTTAGTTACAACAAATCCTGACGAGAATGGCACGTTTTCATGAAACTTAAATGGGCCTTAGCCTTAAAACGACTTACGCAGATAAAGCGTGAGTTACAACGCGAAAATAACTAAGTACAGAACTACTTTAAGCACCAATATAACGTTTCCAGTCATTTTATCAGAAAGACTAGTACCAATAATGATTCGTTCTCGAGAAATTCAATGTACTGGTGCTTAGAAACAATACATATTCATAGGGTATAACGTATAACATAAAAACCACCGAATGTGGGCTGCTGCTGAACGCTGCAAATACAGTATGGCGTCTTTTTTTCTGCTTGTAACGTAGGAAGCGTTCTTCTTTCGTACTGAATCTTCACTACGTGGCATGTCGTCAAAATATCACAGAAATTACCCTGTGTTTCACGTGAGGAAATGGCTTCTCAAAGTGAACTAGCAGGAAGTGACGTTACAAAACCCGTAAAGCGCAGCGTCAACGTTAACTGACTCGTCCCATGTGCCGAACCGAGCGAGGTGTGACAGTGGTTAGCAGAATGGATTTGCATTCTGGAGGAAGAAGGTTCAAATCAGCTTCCGGCCATCTAGATTTAGGTTTCCAGTGATTTCCCTAAATCGATCTAAGCAAATGCCGGGGGGATTCCGTCCTCATCTTTGACACAGTACGAGCTTGTGCTCCATCTCTAATGATTTCGATGTCGACCAGACGTTAAACACAGTCTTCCTTCCTTCAATATGCCGACGGCTTAACAAGGAAGCATTGTACGCGCCATCATGTCCAGCGGTGCTGCCGCGGATTGAGGCAATGCTGTAGTTTTGTGTGTCATTGAATATAATCAGAAAATCTTCACGCTGCTGAAGGATCCAGTACACAAGGAACTGGAGAAATATGCGACATCACCTGTGGCGAAGAGGTTCGTTCCTCTTCTTCAGAACTCTAACTTGGCACCGAAAAAGGGTATAACAACTACAACCTCAGCGCCAGCATTTTCACGCTTCCTTGAGCTCCCGAAAGTATATCAAGAAGAAATGCCCCTACGTCCGATATTAAAAAACGCAAGTTCACCGATATATCAACGTGCAAAATATCTGGCAGAATTATTGAAACCTTTAGTGGGACACCGTGCCCTTCGCATGAAGAACTCGCACGAGTCTGTGAAATTCATGGAGGACTTTTGACTTCAGTAGGATAAGTTGCTGGTGAGCTTTGGTGTAACGTCATTATTACAGACAAGAAAATTTCATTTGAAGATAATGCGACGAACAACGCGTAAGCTACGGTTTTTAACGAAATAATGCGAAATCTATGATTTTCTGCAAAGTTTCACAAAATCTGGGGTTTTTAACAAAATGTCGATGAAATTAGCAGTTTTTCTGTTCCCGTGCAGAAAACGCCGTACATCTGCGAGTTCAGTGATAACTGATAGCTATTTAATGTTGAAATTAGGTATGGACTTTTTTCATCACGGCTGACTGTGCCGCATAACTTCATTTAAAGTAACGATTATTAGAAATGAGACTGGAGTTGTTTCTGTCCGCTCCCTGCCAACCGTAGAGGTTAAACAATGTTTTGTGCAACAGCATTGTGGTAGCCATAGTTGAATGCTGTGTTCCATTACCACTAATCTGTATTTTTGCAACGAAAGTAGTATTATTGAATATTTAAATATATTACGCGATTTGCATTTCTGTTAGACGAAACATTTCAGCATTCGTCGTGTGGGAGATAGCACGACAAATTCTGTATCTGTCAAAGCGTAAACTCAGCTTGTAATACGTGCTAACACGGGAAACCATTATATCACCAAAACTGTTTTGATGTTATTTTCAAAAGTCGCTGGAAGAGTTACTGCATTCAGAGTATTCGCATTTTGTCTCGCGGCACGTTTTTTGCTCGTGTAGCCGTTTCACACAAATGTTCAAAGTTTGCAGCAGCACAGCGCTATCTGCGTTCTCTTCTAAATTCTCAATTGAGAACAAATTCTAGCTCTATTCATTGTCTCCTAAATTCGGTGACGAACACGTGTACTACGGTTATTCACGTCTGTGGAAACGTCGAAGCCTGCATTTGAAAGAGAAGGGTTTGTTCTCCCGATGAACAAGTGGTTTTTGTAAGTATCGCAACAGCAGAATTGTATGGGAACGTAAAAATACTATTTTGGAATATGTGCATAGTGAAAATCATACGGAAAACAAAATCAAGCACCCCAGTTCGCCAATAACGCGTCAGTCCTGAAATAGCAGCAGCTTATAATCTACGAAAGAGTAGTGGTTATCTGGGCCACAGGACTATTCAGATATTTTTGAAGGCCAGCATTCCACTCCCCATACCGAAAAAAGAAAATTCATAGGATATCAGCACAGTTCTGTTAATACTAAAAATATAGATTGACATTTTGGTTATTAAAAGTTATAACTTATTATTTAACAAAACAATATACTTTTCTCTAGAACAGTAAAAACTTAAATTTTAAATGTCAGATAACTAATAAAATAATTGTCCATTTATGTACTCGTAACATCCCACTTGTGAGAACAATGAGCGAGACTATCATGCATACAGTAAAACGACCACGACAAAAATACGTAGCGAGCCAGCTAGCAGGAGATGATGTTGCATCAGCCGGCGAAATCACTGACAGAAGAAGTCGTCGTGTTTTTGATCTGATGCGGAGAACAGTTGAAGCGTGGAATGTGCAGAAGCCTTTTGTTGAAAGTACACAGATTCTGCAGACAGCAAACTCAATTCAACATGGTCGTGCAATCTTCGGGGCTCTTCAGAAATAAACTGTACGGGGTGTTTACGATGTTCCTTACCACTTCTGACTTAACGTTATAAATGTAGACTTTTTGCTGCTAACGTACCATAATGTACACAACAGAAGAAAGAATAGCTGTTATTACTGACCGACAACTTAGGGAGCTACTTAAATTTCACTTTTCCTGTGGGATAGATTGGCCGTGCTTCGCCAAGACATTTGGTTCTCGCTGGTCCGACTTGATCACAGAGGACTTTTTCATCTGTTGATTTTTCAAGTCCGAGGCGTATCAAGTGAAAATCAATAACGTTCTGCGAGTGAAAATTGCTATTCCACAGGTGTGGAACAAATAACGCCTAAGTTATATGAGCAAGTGTGTTTCGGGCATCACAGTAACGACAGGACTTGGGTTAACATTTGCACAGGAATGAAGTAAATTAGGATCAGGATATATATCAGTGTATGTTCATGTTGTTTGTACTCCATTATGAAGTGTTCAAGTTTAAAATGGTAAGTGACATCATAGCTACCATGTGCAGCACGAGACTGTGAAGACAGTGCCAAATACAGGAACGAAAGCGTTGACTCTTTGAAAACAGTCAGAAGTGGTCATTTAAATCATATTAGGTGCCTTGGACAGAAGCTGAATCATACAGCGAACGTTGTTTGAAGGGACGTAATAAGTTGAACACTATGATAAAAAATTTAGGATGCTTTCTAGAGCAACAGGGAAAACAATCATCTGTATTTGCATCTTCTGAAGGAAAACAGAGATCCAAAAGTTTTCTGTCTTCTTGTTTTCAAACACTGGTCCTCATGGCTCTCCAATCCATTACGTGGGAGAATAGTTTCAAGAAACGATTGAATTGTTCCACTATGCTACCACATGCGGGTGTCTAATGCAAGCATTGAATATGTCAATTCGCTGTGGGATTACTAAGTGAAATGGATTTTTATGGAGGCGTCGTGGCTTAATTAACATGATTTATTTTGTTAGAAATTTAGAAACATACCACTTTGCACGAAGTTTTTTAAAAGTTATAACAGACTGGAGAATATTTTAGTATTATGGTCAAATGAATTTTTAGTGATGAAACATACAAGGTTTTAGAAAAAGTTCAGGTGGCAAGTGCTCCATGCAGACCTCAAGGAGGGATTACATCTTCAAACGAGGTTGTTAAATCTCATGGCGACACATCCAAACAAATCAGTCTTCAATACCCTACATTCATGTGTTAATCCAAGGAAAATAAACTTAGAACACTCAGTCCAGGCAGACAGCAATATCCTTGCCGTGTCTTCAGTAATGGAGTTTAAGTAGTGCATATACTCTGAAGACGTATAGATCTCTTCCTGTCAGAGAGGTCACAGTTCGAAGTAATAGAAGGAAAGTCATCGACTAACTGATTCCTTGCGTTCCCCAAGGTAGTTTTATAGGCTCTCTGTTGTTACTTATCTATATAAACCATGTAAGAGAGAATCTGAGCAGCCGTTTTTGGTTGTTTAGAGATGATGCTGTCGTTTATCGTCAAATAAAGTCATTAGAAAACAAAAAAAAATTTCAATAAGTTTTAGAAAAGATATCTCTATGGTGCGAATATTGGCAGCTGACCCTAAATAATGAAAAGTGTAAGGTTATCCACTTGAGTGCTAAAAGAAATCCGTTAACCTTCGGTTACATGTTAAATCAATCAAATATAAGGGCTGTAATTTCAACTAAATACCGAGGAATTACAATTACGATCTACTTAATTTGGAAAGAACACACAGGGACTGCGTGTTATTGGCAGAAAACTTACAAGATGAAACAGATATACTAAATAGACTGCCCATACTACGCTTGTCTATCCTCTTTTGGAGTACTGCTGAGTGGTATGGATCCTTGCCAGACAGGAGTAACAACTGAGTACATCGAAAAAGTTCACAGAGGGCAAACACATTTTGTATTATCGAGAGTATCAGGTACATGACACAGGATGTGGGGTAAACATCATTAAAACAAAGGCGTTTCTCATGAAATTTCAAACACCAACTTTCTCTTCCTAATACGAAAATATTTTGTTGACGCCGACCTACATAGGGAGAAACGACCATCATAATAAAATAAGGGAAAAAAGAGCTTCTAAGGAAATATATAGATGTTCGTTTTTTTTTTCCGCGTGCTGTTCGAGATTGGAAAAATAGATTATCAAAAATAACACACACGTTTCTCTTTTCGTCTCATGTCAGTATAACGAAAATAAATGTGATATGCATGGTGTAATAAATACACTCGTCCTCATAAAAAGCAGAACACCTTGAACGACTAGATAGGACATTCATATTCACAGGACATGTAGATCAGTGTCTTCTGCAGAAATGATTAGCATTTGAAATATGTCGGCGCGCGGGTTCAAGGTCAATATCGATAAATGTGCCTGCGGCTGTCGTTGTCGCTATAAACCGAAGGTAGTGGATCAGTGTGACTTGAGCAGACGTGTAGCATGCCTCGCTGATGTACGTGCGTGCGAACCGTACCGTCAGATCAGTGAGTTTGAAAGAGGGCGCATTACTGACATGATAGATGTGATGCATCCATCCGTGAGACTGCTGCCCTTGAGGGGAGAAGTGTGTTCGGCAGTGCTACGGGTATGAGCAGAATAATTCACGGATGGCCGTAGAACACAACGAAGTGGGTCAGGTCTCACCATACAGACTACACCCCTGAGAAGACCGACACCTCATCCGGACAGGAAAGATCAGCGTCATCCTCTGCTCTGGTAGTGGAACAATGTAATTCATCGTACACTATCAGGTGACAGTCTGTCGCCGTTTGATACAGCATGGGTTGCGTGTGCGTTGTCCACTTCTAAGCCTACCTTTGACGAATGTGCAGAAACAAGCTAGGCGGAAATGGTGTATGGAACAAAGTCACTGGGAACACGAGTGGCATCAGATAGTGTTTTCGGACGAATCCAGGTTCTGTTTGTTCGAAAATGATGGCCGCGTTTTTGTTCGCTGCAGACAGGAGGAGCGGCATCATAGTGACTGCATTCTCACAAGACATACAATGCCAACCCAAGGCCTTGTGGTGCAAGTGGCTACAGGGTACAACCACAAATCACAGTTGGTGCGTGTCCAGGGCACTTGACCGGTGTGACATACGTAAATGACGTACTGCGACCCGTAACCATACCATTCCTGCACAGCACCCCAGATGCCATTTTTCAGCAAGACGATGCACAACCACATATTGCTGCACGAACGCTTCCCTTGTTGGTGTCACTGGATGTCAGCCCTTTGTGCTGGCTCGACAGATCACCAGACTCGTCGCCAATCGAAAATGTGTGAGATATAACGAAACGACCGGTGCAGTGCTGTGACCCAATGCCAACCACCACAAATGAACTTTGGACCCAGATGAATGTAGAATGGATAGCTATACGACAGGACGCCATTCGCACCTTATACGTGTCGATACCATGACACATGGAATACGTTATCAGGGCCCATGGTGGACCCTGTGCCTGCTATGTAACAGGACAGGTGCTAAATCAAAGTGACAGAAATGCTAATCATTTCTGCAGAACATACTAATCTGCATGTCTCGTGAACATGAACTTCCTATCTGTAATCGGTCAAGGTTTTCTGTTTTTCCTGAACATGAGTGTCTAATGTAAATGAGAAGTTTAGTTTCAATTTCAGTGTAACTTTGAAAACTGGTTAAATACAACAAAAATAAGTAATCGAAAAGAGGAACTAGCGGGCATTAAATATCAGCGAAGCCTGCAAAACAGTAACAAAGAAACTGGCCACAATAGAACACGACTTGCTTTTTCTGTTCTTAGTCATTACTCATGCGAGTGCCCTTGCAAGATTAGTTAATGTTGCTCAGGTAACGTTTGTGGCCACAAATGATGAGACTTCGCTAGCATGCCCTCACTACCACTTACATTCAAGCCATAAAGAGTTTATATGCGCAGGTGGACGGCGGGGATATGCCTTTCAGATAGCACTAGCTAGAGCCAGTGACCCATGGCACTAATAATGGCCAATCTATGTACCAAAGGTTTTGGGAAAATTGCTGTAAAACACGCACTTCAAACTTCTACAGATATGTGAATGGCACATTCAAAATGGCTCTGAGCACTATACGACTTAACTTCTGAGGTCATCAGTCGCCTAGAACTTAGAACTAATTAAACCTAACTAACCTAAGGACATCACACACATCCATTCCCGGGGAAGGATTCGAACCTGCGACCGTAGCGGTCGCTCGGCTCCAGGCTGTAGCGCCTAGAACCGCACGGCCACTCCGGCCGGCATGGCACATTCGTTGTGTAGTCACATGCAGGGAATCCATCAACGAACTGGTTAGGCACATAAACGCTTTCCATGAGAACATAAAATTTATGATGGAGGTGGGGAATCGCCGCTCTCTCCCACTACTGGACATGTTGGTTTGAAAGAAGCAAAGTTGCACGTTAGCCCACTCTAGGTACGGGGGACCGACGAAAGTGATCTGTATTTGCGTATATCTTCCTACCACAACTTCCACCAATGCAGAACTATTTTGAGGACTCTTGTTCACAGGGGTGGGGCTATGCCAGCAGGAAAACCTGTCTACCGAACGGGAATGCATGACGGAAGTCTTCCAGAGGAATGTTCAGTGACACAAACATTAAGAAGGCAACGAATACAGCGTGCATCACCGAAATAACACAAGAAGATACGACAGCGGCTGACATTTCTGTCAAGTGTAGTACCAATGACAGAAGAGCCTGCATTTATCGATAAGAAGTGTGACGTTAAAACAATCTTCCGATCACTGCAGAAGACTAGAGACCTAACTGGCTTGGGGATGGTTCCACCGGAACTGCGCATCCTTGGTGTCTACAGCATACAATGTTGTGGTGAGCTGCTGTACATCGTTCAGATACAACGCTGCGTTCAGCAACACTGCTTGGAGTAAGACTAGTTCATTCGATTTGGTCAGAAAGATAAATCGGCTGGCGCGAGCACAGCTTGCAAGAGAACCATATGTGTGATTTTGAACAGATGAGAGTGCTGTGCAAAGTCAGAGGATTTTAGAACACCATATTGAAGGAAGCCATAGAAATTAAGAACAATGCTGGTCTCGTAAACAGAGATATTGGCTGCTTTGGGACCCGTTACCGTCCACAATACACTGCAAGCGCTCTTGGCCGAGACGCCTATGTGCGGCACACGAGGTGGAATGTGACTGTACACGCCGGAACTCGAACGTTGTCATTCCACCCGCCTTGGGGCTAGGAGAGGGGAGAAAACTTTCTGCCAATCTGGAGCACCTAGATAAGAGCAACCCGGAAGCTGTTTCTCTGTGAACAGAATCGTTAGCTTCTTGTTCTGTTTACTAATTTCACGAATGTCAGGCGTCCGTAGAGCTGTAGGCCAAGGTACGTTGCGGAGTCCCTCCATTCTAACGCTCTGGCTACCACAGAGATAGGTCGATTTGGAGTAATTAAGTTGCTTGTGAACATTACAGCAACACTATTATCTGGGTTTATTTTAATTTTCCAGACGTTGCACCACTGGGTGACGGTATCTAGGTTTTGGTGCAGTTTTCTTGCATTGAATATTAGGTTTCTGCTGCTTTTATACACCGCCGTGTCGTCCACGTAGAGGGTATTTTCACTTCCCGCCAATTCTGGCACTTCACTGGTGTAGAGCTTGTAAAGTGCGGGGCCCAGAACCGAGCCGTGCTGGACTAATTCCTTTGCTTTACCTAACAGAAACCGATAAATGATGCTGATCATGTATGCTGGAATGTCTCACTGGGATAATTTGTATATTAAGCCATCACGCGAAACTTCATCGAACGCTTTGTCGATGTCAGTAATGAACGCTCTTGTGTTGTGTTTCCTGTCTCCAGCCCTGCGTATGTGTTCCACCAGACGCAGGGATTGGTGATCGTGCGATGTTCAGGTCGGAAACAAAACTGCATCAGACGGGCGTAGTTTCCCTACAGCAACTTAATACTGTGCAGCGTGGTAGCGCTGGGCCAGGAGGCAAGAAACCAATGTTAACAGTTGAAAACGTGCATAATATTTTGTTTAAATACGTCAGCAACTTACGACGACAGTAAAATACTTTTAAAACAAGCAATAAATTAAACAACATGTCGAATGGAAACGAGATCATCAACTGACGTCAGCAAAAAAGTTTTTAAATAATTGAGAAACAGAGCAGTTTGTCAAACATTACCAGGTATCTGAAGTGCATATAAGTAATAGAAACCTTGACATTTACAAAATTTGTCGATTGAATTTAAAAAATATAATCTCTTAATTGATTGCAGCAGTTTTGTTAACAGCAGTAACATAAGCAATACGTCACGTCCGTTGGTGACGTAAGTTCAGAACCATAAGAAGTTTTACAGATACAATTCACCCGCGCAACAGTCTGGGTAAACGGAATGGGTGGGCGGCGCTACCTCGCCACCCACGGATGTGCCAATGGACGGAGCAGGTCCTGAGCAATGCGAACAAAATATCTGATGAATTAGTAGCGAAATTTCACTCAAAATCTCCACATGCTCGGCACAGGTAAAGTTCCAGAGTCCCAAAGCCACTACAGCTAACCAAAATCACTGTCTTCGCGGGATGAGGTCTGTGCTCTGCAGACGTCGTTTTCTATCAGCTCCAGGCAGCGAGGTAAAACAGCCTCGCCCTGCAAGTCCTCCTGCCAATTAGACCCGCCAGTTCTGTCAATCTTCGTACCAGTCAAAGCTCCTCACATAGAGAACCACCAAAAGTCGTGCCCAACTACCGCGATCATGCGATTGATTGATCGATGCGAGCGAGCACGGCTTAACCTCCCCCACTTAAACTTAGAACCACCCCCCCCCCCCCCCCCCCGCTGTAACCAGCGAAACGTGGACCTTGGAAACCTTGCCCGTGACAAGGTTGCACACTGAGACCCTCACTGGATTTAACACCTGTGTATTCCCACAGTGTCCTAAAAAGCAATTAATCAACTTACCAGATGTGGACGCGTCAACCCGCCCCTGGCCACAGAAGTCAGAGATGAAGACGCGATCACCAACCTTCACCTGGCATGCTCAGCGACCCGTGTTACATCGTTGTGCCTGCCTCCGGTGTGCGAGCTCAATGTTCTTCTTGGCTATCTACCAGTTTAGCTGAATGATCTGAGGGGTGACAGCCCGGCAAAAGATAGTTCACAGACCACAAATTAGTGAGCGGGGAATTAAGAGGGTAGCCCAACGCCAACGATGCAGGTTTTGCCTTCAAAACTTCGTAATAGGTCGACTTAAAGGCTACGTTTAGCCACGGAATGGATGTGTCCAACTTGAGCTGCGACTCAAAGTGGAAAATCATCAGCTCCGATTTCAAGTAGCGGTTCACTAATTAGCCAAATGACGGCTGAGGGTAGTACGGTACGGTGGTGAGATGCGCAATGACATTGTTAAAACAGAAGCGCTTAAATTGCCTCAACAAAAATGCCGCTGCATTGTTGATACCTAACGACCGTGGAGGGCCCAAGATGGAAAAAAATCTTGACACATTACGAATATTTGAGGCCGTAGTCACTCCACTGCTCGTGAACAACCATAAAAACCTGCTAAAGGCATCCACTGCCACGAAAACTTAACGATTTCCATCTTTTGTACGAGGGAGCGGCTCGACATAATCAATGAACATTTTGTCCCAGGGATTGCCTACTCCCGTGGACTGAAGCAACCCTCGCCTAGGATTGGAATTGGGCTTGGCAACCTTGCAATCTTCGCCTGCTGGCGACATGTCTCTGTCTCACAAAGTTAAGTATCTTAATCATTTTCTTTTGTAATAAACATCATTAATACGATTTGCTTGAATTGTTGTCTAGCTAACTGGGAAGAACACAACACAGTAGAAAGTCGTGGTCAGACAGGTTAACTTCTCCTCTACAGCGAAGGGTGGCAGTAGCCTGCTGTCGCTATACCTTGCACCGAGAGCGCACAAGACGGAGCCAAGGAGCTTCTGGCTGAATTTGCTCCAAGTCCTTCCGCCAAGAGCCCAGATGGTACGAGACCGCGAAGGCCGTGATCCGCGGCCTTCCATGGATCGTGAAATCACAAGAAGTGGGCCAGATGCCGAAGCCGCTTTGTTTCCACGGCGTTGTCTACCTGCGCCAAGCCACGAACAAGGCAAGGCTACACAGTTACTGTTACAGTTTCGTCGACGCCCTCTGACGTGAACAGAACCCAACAGTGCTTGTGCTGCCAGATGATGAGCAACTTACGAAAGCACTGCCGAGGCAACGTGGTGTGATTAAAATGTGCGCAAGCACATGACGCGCTCGCTTGCCAGACACCGCGCCACACCGCGCCAAATGTATCGAATTGTGGCGGGGAGGAGGTGGCCATTTTCCGTGACTTTGAGTACACCTAGAGCTGGCGCCACGTAAAAAGACGTCCACGGAGGTCCAGGTACGAAAACCTCCGTCCTGTGGCATCTGCCTCCTGGCCCACTCGAAGATCATGTGCGTACGTTTCAAAGTCACGCGACGGCAAAGAAGCACCTGGACACAGCGGCAGAGTACGCTATGTATTTCGTGCAGCCGTGGTGGACGCCAAACCATATGGTGCAGCAGTTCTCAGCCGCATTCACAGTCGCAGAGGAAGTGGCCTAACAGCAACTGCCAGCTGCCGTTCGGAAACCTTATCCACATAACTGCCCTCGTAGGCTGGCGGCAAATTCGTACTGCAGTCGATCACCAATCACTGTCACGGTTCTTGGAATATCAAGAGATAGCGATGGTCACTGTCAGTTAGACCAGCACTGGTGAGTCAGGAGCCTTGCACCCGCCACTCCAAAACACCATCCGCATCCAGGGACCAGCTGTACCATTATCAGTGCTGTCGGCACCCAGCGCCCTGCCCTCCTAAGGAGTGGCTGTTCAACCACCGACCACTCCCAGCGCCGTCCACTTCGTCGAGATGGACCTGTGGCTGCCACTGCCTGCTTTCAGCCCTGCTGAGGTGGTTTAACACGGCGCCTGAATCCGTTAACAGCGCCACTCTCCTTGCGAGGCCGGAGGCAGAAACGGACCGTATCCAGACAACAGATAGCGTCTCGTCTTCCACAGAAGCGCAGAAAACCACTCTGGCCGTCGCCGAGACAGCCAAGACAACGATTGACTCTGCCTCCAATCACTTTAAGGCTTACGTGAGAGCGATTGGTGGAGCCCCACGCGACACCAGCGCGACACCAACAACGCGGACCTCCGAAGCCTCACGTTCGTCCCACTCCTGTATACAAGATAAGACCCTCGCCAAAGCTTCACGAGTGGTCCTAACCACTCTTAAGTGTGGAGGCCGACTCTTGCAGCGGTCACAGAACTTACAAGCCTCCCGTTGTAGAATACGGCACCATCTGCCGCATCTGGAGAAAGACACATTTATGTCAGTAATTGCATGGCGTCACCAAAATAACTGTAATATTCCAGAACTCAAGGCGAAGGCTAGAGTTTGTCTCGGTAAGGCATACAGTTTTATTCTGTTCGGAAATTTCATCCACGATAATCTTGGTACATTTTTAACGCAACTGGGAAAATCCTAAGCCGCCTCCCAACTTCCGCAGGTGTATGTTTTCTTTTATATTAACAGCATACGAATTTTCAACCAAAAGAGAAGTTTGAAAAAGTGCACGAAGTTCTGTCGGAAGACAGATTTAGGATTTAAACACCACAACATTCCATTGGTTAGCGATTATGATGTGTGGCCGTTTCAGCACTTCAGCTGAAGATGATGGCATTTCGTTGTCTCTCGCTGCAAACCAGAGAGCTTCATATTACTTCAACTTTCCGAGAAAGACAACGAGCAATTTGCGGGATTCCGATTAGTGTGAGCAGGAACATCGCAGAACAAAAACTAGCAGTTTGGATAGCCACGATCCACCGCTGTGAAATTCCAAGTGCTGCTCGATGTTTCTCCCTCTTACGCAAGGGATAACACAATCGTTTCACAACCAAAATGCAAATGTGATTTATAAATAAGAATCCTTCTGCGTGATCTTTTATTATACAGGGTGGTCATAAAAATTCTGATAAGCTTGTAAGGATGTTGCAGGATCGGTTTTGCTGAGGGAAAAAAAATCCGATACTTTGTGCGCCATTTCTGAGTTAATTAGCATTGGAGTTAGCCAATCAGGCCAGATACAATTATTGGTAGTTGCTTTCATAGCGTAGATGACTGCGCACGAGACAGCTCAGCCTTTGGCTTGGGTTTCATCCTTACTACCGTCCCAAGTGCTAGTTTTGTATGTCTATCTTGTTCGGGTTTAGGAAACCAAACGAAGAACACGTTCGGCGACATCGTCTCTTGCAACCACTTGAATTCGACTTCGCAGCGGCCTGATTGGCTAGCTCCAATGCTAATTAACTCAGAAATGGCAAAACGTGTCAAATTTTTTTCTTAACAATTATGTGTCAGCACAACCTCCCATGCAGCATCCTTACAAGCTTTCCATACTCTTTTTGACCACCACACAGTGTGTGTGGCGTTGTTTCTACCAACCTTGAACTGTTGCGCAGAATGGATAAGAATTATTTGTGACTATCAGATAGCTGTAGATTGTGAGACCGTAGTTGATACCTTTACTGTACATTTCCTAAAAGGCTTAGATAATGTTCTGTACCATCTATATGTGAACAAAATAGGTACTTACTCAATTTCAGCCCAGTATGTGATTTGACTTTATATAATTGATCAAACAACTCGGTATGTTCCTTTCAGCTGGGCAGCACTGACTGCAGAACATAAAATGTCTAAATGGCTGATAGAAACCTATAATATACCTTGAATATAAAGCAAGACACAGATCAAATCTGCACCGTACATCTGAAACTCTACGACCTGGATGGAAGATTATTAGCGCTATAAAGGCTCCACGTCACTGAACGCAGCTGCATGTGTAGCAGCAGTGGTCTTACAAAAGGCAGCTTACTGCAGTGAGGAGAGATGGCTTTGGTAACTAGTACTGGGTGCCATTGGGCGACCCTACACTGTGCTCCATCGCTCTTGCGGTTTTGAGGCTGCTTCTCTCCACGTCAAGCAGAAATGCTGGCTGTGGCTGGTGGCGGCCGACGGTCGAGTTATATAACCTCCCTTTGGAGTGGTCCCCCTTTCAGTGGCGAGATCTTGAATGCAGGACGTTGCGGCCACTGCGCGTCAGAAGTAACAAATATATACAAAGGCCGTTGGCGCTTCTTTGACGCAAAACATCAGTACACAGGCCCTACGCTGGAACTGCAGTGGCAACCACTCACGAAATTTCTCTGTAATGTAGCTGGTAGATTACTTTTATTCTTTTATTTAATTTGTGGTATGCATTTATTTGTTGACCCAGACGACAGCTGATTGCTGTGGCCCGCTGTTTTGAGAGACGTTTTTCACAGATTTTATGATCCTTTATAGCTTCAATAATCAAGAAACTGTATGTTTCACGACATTGTAACCCTCAACTCTGACAATAGATGTACACCATCATTTTACACACTGGCCTACAGTCATTAACTCAGGATGTTTATAGCACCAGTAACTGTTAATTTTCGCAGCACGTTGTGTTTACACTGGCACTTTCGCGATTTCTGACTGCTTTGCAAGACAGTAGTACACGAGAAAAATAAATAAATATGCCGTCAGAGAAGGCCATAATTCTACGAAAACAATATGTTTGAGATATAAAGATGACAGACAAACTAGCAAGTCCTTATATTTAAATTGTTTTACACTCGCTCTCCACTGATTATGAAGATGATTAGGGATTTAAAGGGGAAAAATACTTACTTTCTCCAATGCTCAGATTTAAGTTTCTTACCGTCAATTCTAAATAAATGCTCGAACGTAATTTGTTTGAAAATAATCCTTCGTCTTCATACGAGGGACATTAAAAGAGTAATGCAACAGTTTTTTTTCTCGGCTATTTTCGGTTGAAAAAGTGCAGAATTTGTTGTGGGACACCGTGGAATATTCCCTCTTCAGTCTCTGTAGTTTTATGAAGTTGGAATAGATATGCGCTATATGTACCTTTCAAAATGGCGTCTGTAACGAAGGTGCGTTCCAAGCAGAGAGCGTCATTGGATTTCTTTTGGCGAAAAACCAGAGCATCGCACATATTAACAGGTGCTTCCAGTATGTCTACAGAAACATGGCAGTGAACAAAACTACGGTGCGTCGTTGTGCGAAATGTCTCTCAACATCGCAACAAGAACGCTCAAACCTGTTCGATCTCTGGCGTGATGGCCGGCCGCGCACAGCTGTTACTTTCGAATCTTGATACCTGCGGACACTTTTGTTCGAGGTGACTGACGGATCACAATCAAACACTTCGCTGCACCACAGGATGCCTCTGTTGGTAGTGCTGACGTACTCGTTCACCAGTTAAGGTACTCAGACGTGTGCGCCCACTACATTCCTCACCGCGTAACGGAAGACCATAAAGTGCAACGAAAGATCATTTTACTTCCATGTTACGAGCCTGATCGTGACGCTTTGCTGTTGAACGTCGTCACAGCTATGAAACGTGGGTTCTTCAGTTCGAACCGCAAACAAAACGACAATCCATAACACATGAGAAGTTGGCACCCGACGTTAGAGAAATATACCTTTTTTCAGATTTATTGATAGGCGTGTCACAGTTCTAGAGTTCTCTTTACAAAATTTGAATAGTTCTGCAGAATTTCGCGATGAAAATACTGATACTTGCGGAGATTTTGATCTTGTACACAAAAATTAATTGCTATATTTGCGAAAAAAATTAATAAACTCAGTTCTCAATCGCTCCGGAAGGGTTCTACAAAAAACCCTAATGACATTTATTTGTGTAGATAATAGTTTATGAGATCACTGCTAAAATTAGGGACGCATTTCCACAGTAATGTGAAGTTGGCAATCGACTTTCGAGAAATATACATTTTTGCTAAGTTCTTAATACGTATACTATACTTCTAGACTTCTCTGTACAAATTTTAAATATTTCTGCAGAATTTTGAGAAAAAAATTATGATCAGAATTCTGAATAGCTGAATAACTGAAGTTGGCAACTGATTTTCGAGAAATGCACATTTTTCCAGAGTTCTTGGTAGATAAGCCACATTTATAGAGCTCTCTGTACTAAATTTGAATAGTTCAGCAGAATTTCGCAAAGAAAACACTAGTAATTGTGAAAATTTTATGTTAAAATAATTGTTCGACGATTTTTGGAAAAAAAAAATTGTCATCGCAATTCTGAAGAGCTTCCCATGAGCCCTGCAGAAAACGTTAATGGCGTTTTTTGCAGGTAAGAGTTTATGAGATAACTGTAATAACGAGGAACCCATTTTCGGTACGCAGTCTAATGATAGTTGCCATTTTTGGTTACTGATCGCGTAGTAATACATCGACTTTGATTTGATTTGGTACTCATTGCTACAGTTGAGTACCGGATTTGAAGATAGCTGTGTATATAATGTTTTTTCACGAACGCCTGTTACTTCAGTGGTCGATACATACTGGGACTTTCCAGCATTTACTAAGGCATACGCTATATTTTTCACAGAGAAGTTCAGATGCATCAAGTAATGTAGTTTTGCTGTGCGGTGTGGGATCCGCATCAGGTAGGACTGACGGATGACATCGAAAAAGTACAAAGAAGGGCAGCTCGTTTAGTATTATCGCGAAATAGGGGAGATAGTGTCACAGACATGATACGTGAATTGGAGTGACAATCATTAAAACAAAGGCGTATTTCGTTGCGACGGAATCGTCTCATGAAATTTCAATCACCAGTTTTCTCCTCCGATTGCGTAAACATTCTGTTGGCACCCACCTACTTAGGGACAAATGGTCATCACGATAAAATAAGATAAATCGGGGCTCGCACAGAAAAATTTAAGTGCTCGCTTTTCCCGCGTGCTGCTCGAGAGTGGAACGGTAGAGAGACAGCTTGAAGGTGGTTCATTGAACCCTCAGCCAGGCACTTTATTGTGAATAGCAGAGTAATCACGTAGATGTAGATGCAAACACCTTTCGTACTTTCATCCATTTATTGTCGGGGTTGGAAAACAGCGGTAGTATCTTGTTCGATTAGGGGAGGTAAGAGAATAACTGACTCACGCAATTATATCAATTAATATACGTCAGCTGAAAAGACACACGCTTATTGGAGCACCAGTCATCAATAGTCGGAAATCATCTCTACGACGAGAGGGTGAGTGCAATCGTGCACCCCGCTTGTGGCTCTACAGCTGTCACAGTGTGTCGTTTGGTGAAAATATATCTGGGCCAGATTTCGGGATGTGAGTGAGTGAGTGAGTGTGTGTGTGTGTGTGTGAGAGAGAGAGAGAGAGAGAGAGAGAGAGAGAGAGAGAGAGAGAGACAAATGGAGCTCTGAGATCTTGGAACTACTTAGAGGTGTCTGTTCCCTCTGTTTTCTCTGCTCACTGGAAGGATTCCCTCATATGAAAGTTGTAGACTTCATTAACGTTTTGAAATGATTTAATAAATTTATATAAACATCTGTTAAAGAATAAGAACCTTATATACCATTAATTTGATTCTTTTATCCGTGACATTGTTTTGCCTTCAATAAATGTCATTAATCGAAAGCTATTCATTTGTATGTCTTCTCAGAGAGACACAGGCGTATATAACTATCTGAAAATGTTCTTAGCTCAGGTAAAAGTTTACTCTATGATGAAAGCCAGAAGTTAATTATTGCAGGATAATTCTGATATGACAAAAAGCTTATCAGACTTCATTTTTAACAACGAAATTGTTTTTAAACGAATCAGCTCTATTTATGTGTCACTGGGAATCTGCGTTATATTTTCTTGACTAAATAAGAATGGGTTTAAGACTTACAAAAACAACTTTCAAATCTCCCTTCTAATTTTTATGTTTTTCAGAATATTTGGACACATTCATGTTATCCCCAGTAAATTCATTCTGTCTTTCAGGTATGGAAATTAACCTAATTCCTAATTTGTAACTGAGATGTGATTAGCTGTGCTGTAATTTGAAATGTACTCTTTCTTTTGCCTTTTAGTTTTAAATTTAGGCTTCGAGATGGCAACTAACTTCAACTAAATATGCCAAATCAAATTACAAATTGTCATGTCGTCGCGTTCTTTTTGTAGTGATATATTATCCTGTTCTAAAAAAATCAGAGATTGTTGGGTAAGACTCATTATGTGGTTATAAAATCATAATTGAATCCTTCCGTCGCCCACCAGACCCATCTCCTGATGTAACCGAAAACTTTAGAGGAAATCTCAGTTCAGTTGTACGTAAGTTACCCAATTATACTGTAATCATCGCTGAAGACATTAATTATCGAACAATCAATTGAGAAAATTACAGTTTTGTTAATGGTGAACGTCATAAAACAGCCTGTGAAACATTACAAAATGCCTTCTCTGAAAACTACCTAAGATAGAGAGTTCGAAACCCCACTCATGGGGAAAATATATTCCATCTAATGGCAGCAGACCTCATTGAGGATGTCCACATCGAAATTCGTATCAGTGATCATGACGATGTTGTGGCAACAATGATCACCAAAGTACAAACGGCAACTAAAAGAAGCATAAAGATATTTATATGTTCAGCGAACTAGATAAGAAATCAGTAATGTCATATCTCAGTGAGGAACTTGAAAGTTTCAGCAGAGGGCAGGAGGAAGTAGAGGAAATATGACCCAAGTTTAAAAGAACAATTGACCATGCCCTGGACAAATATGTATCCAGTACTGCAGTTCATAATGGGAGGGTCTCTCCATGGCATACAGTCATTGTGAAGGAACATATAAAGAAACAGAGATTAGTGTGTAACAAATGTAAAAGAAAGCGTAGGGCTATAGATTCAAAGATTCTGAATCAAATGCGCTTGTCAATAGAGCAACTCGTGATGTCTTCAATGACTACCATAGCAGAATATTATCAAATGATCTTTCGCAAAACCCAAAGGAATTCTGGTTGTATGTAAAGGCTATCAGTGGCACGAAAGTTAGTGTCCAGTCCCTAGCAAATGAGACAGGAACTAAAACTGGAGGTAGCAAAGAAAAAGCTGAAATTCTTAACTCCCTTTTCAAATGTTCCTTTACATAGAAAAGCCCAGGAGAACTGTCCCAATACAATCCTCGACAACTGAAAGGCTGTGTGAAATAAGTATCAGTGTCAGTGGTGTTGAAAACCAGTTGAAATGATCGAGCGAGGAAGCGCAGTCGTTAGCACACTGGACTCGCATTCGGGAGGACAACGGTCCAAACCCGCGTCCGGCAATCCTGATTTCGGTTTCCCGTGATTTCCCTACATCGCTTCAGGCCGATGCCAGGATGGGTCCTTTGAAAGGACGCGGTTGACTACTTTTCCCATCCTTCCCTAATTCAATGGGACCGAGGGCCTCACTGTTTGGTCCCCTTCCCCAAATCATCAACCAACATAAAAGCTAAAATTATTAAAGCCGATAGAATCGCTGTCAGATTCTATACTCAATTTGCGGCTGAATTAGCCTCTCTTCTAACTATAATCCATCGTAGATCCCTCGAACAAAAAATCTAGCCCTGTTCTTGGAAAAAAGCACCGACGTACAATATTCTTGACATCAATTTGTTGTAGAATCTTAGAACAATTATGAGCTCAAATGTAACGAGGAATCCTGAAAAGAATGGCCTTTTCCATGTCAACCAGCATGGATTCCGGAAACAATGATCATGTGAAACCCAACTCGCACATTTGTCACATGACATGCTGAAAGCATTGGATCAAGGCAGTCACGTAACTGCCGCATTCTTGATTTCCGAAAAGCACTTTACTCAGTATCACACCTAAAATTATTGCCAAAAATACGATGATATGGGGTATCAAGTGAACTGTTTGGTAGGACGGAAGCAGCATGTCATCTTGGATGGAGGGTCAGCATCAGATCTATAAATAACTTCAGGTGTGCCACAGGGAAGTGTGCTGGGACCCATGCTGTTGAAGTAATAAATTAATGACCGTACAGAAAATGTAAATATCAATCTCATACTTTTTGCGGATGATGCAGTTGTCTATAATGTAGTGCTGCCTGAAAGAACTAGCACAAATATTCGTTAGATGCCACATTGGGCGACTTGCGTGCCAGTGATGAGGATGAAATGATGATGAGGACAACACAACACCCAGTCCCCGAGTGGAGAAAATCTCCAACCCAGCCGGGAATCGAACCTGGGCCCACCTGCATGGGAGGCTATCAAGTTACCACCCAGCTAAGCAGGCGGACAATGGGTAAAGCGCCGGACGGGGTGGCCGAGCGGTTCTAGGGGCTACAGTCTGGAACCGCGCAACCGCTACGGTCGCAGGTTCGAATCCTGCCTCGGGCATGGATGTGTGTGATGTCCTTAGATTAGTTAGGTTTAAGTAGTTCTAAGTTCTAGGGGACTGATGACCTCAGAAGTTAAGTTCCATAGTGCTCAGAGCCAAGCCAATGGGTAAAGCAATTGGTAGACTTTGATTTACTGGTGGAATACTGCGGAAATCAGTCTACAAAGGAGATTGTTTACAAATCACTCACGTGACCCATTCTACAGTATTGCTGGATTGTGTGGGGGTCGTACCAAATAGTACTAAAAAGGGTTATTGAACGTATATATAAAAGGGTAGCATGAATGGTTACAGGTTTGTTTGACCAGTGGGAAAGTGTTACAGTGACGCTGAAGAAACTGACTCTTGAAGATACACTTAAACTATCCCAAGAAAATCTACAAAAAATGTTTCAAGAACCGGCTTCAAATGATAACCCTAGGAATATGCTACAACCCCATACGAATCGCTCATATAGTGATCGTGAGGACAATATGAGAATAATTACAGCACGCACGCATGCATTCAGAGAATCATTCTTCCCGCTCTCCGTACGTGAATGGAACGGGAAGAACTGGTACAGCGCGACATACCCTCTCCCATTCTTCGCGGTGGTTTGCAGAATATGGATGTAGATATAGATGAAGAAATAGCATTTTTCAAGTTCCAAAATTTATTCAGAAGCTTTCCTTTAGAGATACATGCTCCATATATATGGTTCAAATGGCTCGGAGCACTATGGGACTTAACATCTGTGGTCATCAGTCCCCTTGAACTTAGAACTACTTAAACCTAACTAACCTAAGGACATCCATGCCCGAGGCAGTATTCGAACCTGCGACTGTAGCGGTCGCGCGGTTCCAGACTGTAGGGCCTAGAGCCGCTCGGCCACTCCGGCCGGCCACATATAAGGTTTTAAGGTTTTTCCACATAATACTCTTAGTGTATAATGAAGTAATATTTCAGTACAGGATGATTTAAAAAGATTTCGACCAACGTTGCAGTGGCGTTGATTCTACCTGTCCTTGTTGGCTATCCGTCAGAACACGAATTGATGATTTTAATATAATCGACTTTTAATTTTTTTAGGCGTAAGTTAATTTTTATACTTTACTTTTTCGTGTCCGGAAACCAGGTCATAATCTTTGAGCCCAGTATAGGGCCACGTCTGAGGCTCCTTTCTTGTCCAGCCATGAATCGTCGTGATTGCACCTGTAAGTGCAGTTTGGGCAGGCGAGCAGATGCTCCATATCCTGCTTAGTGCCATAGTCACACTTATCATCCGTCACTAAAAGACCCAACCTAATCAGATTTGTCTTCATTGGGGCCACCCCTGTCCTTATTCGGTTCAGTGTCCTGCATGTCCTCCAGTTTGTGCTGAATCCGCTGGGCACCTCCTGTGCAGGTGGGTTATCAGCTGGTGGTTCTTCTATTATCGTGGCTAAGAACCTTTTACGGGATTTAAATCGCCCGGGTTTACACTTACTGCCAAAAAAGGGGTGCCGATTGTCAATAGTTTGTCTGAGCCTCTCTGTGAATTCATGTGATGATCTCGGAGAGTTGGGATTCGCAAACCCGGCAGCTCTGTACAGTTTTGGTAGGAAAGTAGGTTTCACGCATCTAGTTGTTATCAACATGTTTCATTAAGACTTCTGTCGACCTTCTTTGCATGGGTTGACCTGGACCATACGGGGCAGGCGTGTTCGGCTTTAGAGAAGCATAAGGATTGTCCGGTGGTTCTTAATATGGAAGGTTTAGCACGCCATTGGCTGTTAGCTAGTTTCCACAGAATATTATTTCAGGCAGTTACCATTTGTAGCGTCTTTTCGCAATGGTACCTGTATGTCAGAGATATGTCGAGCACCACGCCCAGGTAAGTTAGTTTGTCGGTATGCTCCAGTGAGGTATTATTCCAAGAGACGTTAAGTTTACGGTTAGCTTGCCAGGATCGAAGGTGGAAGGCGCTGACTTGTGTTTTGGACGGGTTTGGCTTAAGAAAGTTGTTTTTGTGATACTCTCTCTAAGAGCTTGACCGGCTTCTGTTCTACCTCCTCTACCTGTGCTGTAATTGCCAGGTCGTCCGCATACAGAAAAATGTTTTGTATGCTTAGGCATCGGTTGGTCGTTGGTGTACAGACCAAATACGAAGGGTGCCAAAACGCTTCCTTGAGCAAGACCATTTTCCTGGTTTCTCCAACTGCTCTTTTTCCCATTGAGGAAAACATACAATAAAGACTCGATAATCTTAACAAATTGATGGTCTCTCAGTTCATTATAGAGCTTCTGGTGCAGCAGCCTGTGGTTAATTGTATCATATGAAGAGCCAAGATCGACCAGGGCTAGTCCTGTACCCCTTTTATTTTCGTGTGTTTCTTCTATGTGTTCTGTTAAGCACAGAATATGGTTAGTACATGATTTTACAGGTCTAAAACCAGCTTGTTGAAGAATAAGTTTCATCTCAAAGAGTCTGTCATACGATTTAAAATACATCCCACACAGTTTGTAAAGATGACAAAGGAGAGATACTGGGCGATAGTTCTTTGGTGAATCAGGTGCCTTCCAGGGTTTCAACAGTGCCACAATCCTTGTCTTCCTCCACATCTTGGGGATTTTACATGTTTCGCGGTATTGATTGAAAAGTCGCAGGATCCAGTTCTGTGTGCCCGGTCCAAAGCGTTTGATCTGCTCGGTGCACGTCATCTATCCCAGCTGCTTTGCCGCTTTTAATATTGCTGAGACCCTTGGTGAATTCCTTCATTGTCAAAGGTGTTAAAAACCTATTAGTTTCTGATTCTTAAGTCCTGTTAATATTTACTTTCTGTTGTTTTGTATTAGTCTTCCATTCAGGAGTAGTTGATGAGCCACTTGATTAGGTGTTGCAGCGGCAGACAGTTTAGGACCATTTCGGTCTCCGTCAAGTTTTTTAATGAGATTCCAGGCTATTTTGCTGCCATTGCCACATGCATCCTCTTCAGAGTCTCCATCCGTCTATTTCGCCGAGCATCACTTAGCATTTCCACCAGAACCTTACCACATGCTATTGTTTCTTGATTAAAGTGGTCCTTTTGGTATAATTCCTCGTACTTGGCTAGGAGATGCCTGCAGTCATGTTGGTAGAGCACTTGCCCGCGAAAGGCAAAGGTCCCGAGTTCGAGTCTCGGTCCGGCACACAGTTTTAATCTGCCAGGAAGTTTCATATCAGCGCACACTCAGCTGCAGAGTGAAAATCTCATTCTGGAGACTGAGGTTTCTTGTTTCAATCCATTCCTCCAACAGGTTTCCGTTTTCGTCTGTTTCACTATATCCCCAAGTAGTGCTGTGGCAGTTAAAAGCTCCTTCAATGAATTTGGTGTTTTGGTTTGTGAAGTTTTTTGGCGGGGTGAAAGCAAATTTTTTTCTTGGAGGTTTAGACACGGACGTTACTGTAAAGTTGCCAATTTCAGCTGCTAGAATTTCGATATCATTGGCTGCAGATTTTTCGATAGAAGTCACTGTCATCTCAGCTCTAACGAATATGACAGTGCTGTGTTCAGGATGTGTTGCTTCCACAGCGTGTCGCATTCCTTGTATTTCAGGTGTTTTTGCCTCTGCTGCTCTGTGGGTTTCTTGGATGCATAACACATCCCATTTATGAGTCTGGCACAGTTCCGATAGGATGTCTTGTTTGTTGTTTGTAATTCCCTCGACGTTTAGGCTTACAATCGTCAGGATTGGCTCTGAGAAGTGCCTATTTGTTACTTCTTCCAAGGTTTCCGGTGGTTGAAGGATTGGCCATTATCGTTACTGATAACGTTTCCAGGGGACGCCGGCATGCTATAATCTGATGTTGCTATAGAATGCTCTCGCGGAGGCTCCTTCCTAGTCTTCCACTTTTTTCTTTTTTTTAAATATTTTTTGAAATATTTCTGATCCTCTTGTGTGAGCATGCAATGTCTCCAGACTGGCAAAGTCTTTGAAGACATTAAAATTAACATCAATTACAGTTGCAAGGATCCTAAATTTGGAAACAACGCGTAGGTACGTTGATCCATCCAAAGTTAGAGAAAAGAAAGTACAGCTACTGAGATACGTCCTGAGAGAGTTGGTCGTGTCGTCTAGTAACTGGCTGCTTTGATATAAATGTTATTTCTCTTTCACATTAGTACCCTTGTTACCACGACGGAGAGCAAATATTTGTAGATCAAATATAACAGTATTTTCCCCTTCAGAAAGAAGTCTCTTATTTCACTAGTGCTTAAGAAATTCATATATCGCTTATGTCATCGCGAAATCTTCGCAACTTACTTTAGCAAATTTAATTTGTCTCCTTCCGGTTTGTTCTTTTTTCTAAGTCACATATTCTTTCCGTACGTCATATTCAAGCACAAGCTCCATTTCTTCCTTGTTAGTCTTGCTTTGTGTCTTGTAATGCTAAGAACGTTTTAATATACACTCCTGGAAATTGAAATAAGAACACCGTGAATTCATTGTCCCAGGAAGGGGAAACTTTATTGACACATTCCTGGGGTCAGATACACCACATGATCACACTGACAGAACCACAGGCACATAGACACAGGCAACAGAGCATGCACAATGTCGGCACTAGTACAGTGTATATCCACCTTTCGCAGCAATGCAGGCTGCTATTCTCCCATGGAGACGATCGTAGAGATGCTGGATGTAGTCCTGTGGAACGGCTTGCCATGCCATTTCCACCTGGCGCCTCAGTTGGACCAGCGTTCGTGCTGGACGTGCAGACCGCGTGAGACGACGCTTCATCCAGTCCCAAACATGCTCAATGGGGTACAGATCCGGAGATCTTGCTGGCCAGGGTACTTGACTTACACCTTCTAGAGCACGTTCGGTGGCACGGGATACATGCGGACGTGCATTGTCCTGTTGGAATAGCAAGTTCCCTTGCCGGTCTAGGAATGGTAGAACGATGGGTTCGATGACGGTTTGGATGTACCGTGCACTATTCAGTGTCCCCTCGACGATCACCAGTGGTGTACGGCCAGTGTAGGAGATCGCTCCCCACACCATGATGCCGGGTGTTGGCCCTGTGTGCCTCGGTCGTATGCAGTCCTGATTGTGGCGCTCACCTGCACGGCGCCAAACACGCATACGACCATCATTGGCACCAAGGCAGAAGCGACTCTCATCGCTGAAGACGACACGTCTCCATTCGTCCCTCCATTCACGCCTGTCGCGACACCACTGGAGGCGGGCTGCACGATGTTGTGGCGTGAGCGGAAGACGGCCTAACGGTGTGCGGGACCGTAGCCCAGCTTCATGGAGACGGTTGCGAATGGTCCTCGCCGATACCCCAGGAGCAACAGTGTCCCTAATTTGCTGGGAAGTGGCGGTGCGGTCCCCTACGGCACTGCGTAGGATCCTACGGTCTTGGCGTGCATCCGTGCGTCGCTGCGGTCCGGTCCCAGGTCGACGGGCACGTGCACCTTCCGCCGACCACTGGCGACAACATCGATGTACTGTGGAGACCTCACGCCCCACGTGTTGAGCAATTCGGCGGTACGTCCACCCGGCCTCCCGCATGCCCACTATACGCCCTCGCTCAAAGTCCGTCAACTGCACATACGGTTCACGTCCACGCTGTCGCGGCATGCTACCAGTGTTAAAGACTGCGATGGAGCTCCGTATGCCACGGCAAACTGGCTGACACTGACGGCGGCGGTGCACAAACGCTGCGCAGCTAGCGCCATTCGACGGCCAACACCGCGGTTCCTGGTGTGTCCGCTGTGCCGTGCGTGTGATCATTGCTTGTACAGCCCTCTCGCAGTGTCCGGAGCAAGTATGGTGGGTCTGACACACCGGTGTCAATGTGTTCTTTTTTCCATTTCCAGGAGTGTAGTTCATCACCTACCTAGCTCTCTCTCTCTCTCTCTCTCTCTCTCTCACACACACACACACACACACACACACACACACACACACTCACTCACTGACCCACTCTTCGCATCCCGAAATCTGGCCCAGATATATTTTCACCATACGACACACTGTGACAGCTGTAGAGCCACAAGCGGGGTGCACGATTGCACTCACCCTCTCGTCGTAGAGACGATTTCCGACTATTGATGACTGGTGCTGCAATAAGCGTGTGTCTTTTCAGCTGACGTATATTAATTGATATAATTGCGTGAGTCAGTTATTCTCTTACCTCCCCTAATCGAACAAGATACTACCGCTGTTTTCCCACCTCGACTATAAATGCATGAGGGTACAAAAGGTGTTCACATTATACGACGCATCTGAACTGGTCTGTGAAAAAAAATGCGCATGCTTTAGTAAATGCTGAAAAATACCAGTATGTATCAACCACTGAAGTAACTGGCGTTCGTGAAAACACATTATATAGACAGCTATCTTCAAATCCGGTACTCAACTGTAGGCTAATGGCTCTGAGCACTATGGGACTCAACTGCTGTGGTCATAAGTCCCCTAGAACTTAGAACTACTTAAACTTAACTAACCTAAGGACAGCACACAACACCCAGCCATCACGAGGCAGAGAAAATCCCTGACCCCGCCGGGAATCGAACCCGGGAACCCGGGCGTGCGAAGCGAGAACGCTACCGCACGACCACGAGATGCGGGCTACTCAACTGTAGCAAGAAGTATAATCAAATCAAAGTCGATGTGTTGCTACGCGACGAGTAACCAAAAATGCCAACTATCATTAGACTGCGTAGCGAAAATGGGTTCCTCGTTTTTACAGTTATCTCACAAACTATTACCGGCACAAAAAATGTCATTAACGTTTTCTGTCGGGCTACTGAAGCTCTTCAGAATTGTGATGTCAATATTTTTTTTTTTTTGAAAAATCTGTTTGGGCCAATGAAGGAATCATTCCGCGGGAAGCAGTACCTGAATGACACTGAGGTCATTGTTGCAGCAAGACGTTGGCTCCGACGTCGACCAGTGGAGTGGTACAGTGTGGACATACAGGCCCTAACAGTAGGTGGCGTAAGGCTGTCACACTGAACGTAGATTATGTTGAAAAAACGAGTTTTGTTGTCAGAAGAGCGGGGAATAATGTTATGTATTGGAATCCTAAACCAAACTATCCTGCTTTCAGGAAAAAAAATGTGTTAATTACTTATTGAATGCCCCTCGTACGTACCAAATACTGATTTGGAAAGTGTACAGAAAATGCCATCAATGTACAATGCTATACTAGACAATGAATCACAACACTGTATTGTAATAAACCTTACCAGAAAACGATACCAAGACATTATGGAATAAATGAGACACATATACGAAAAATAAATGTGGAAACATTGATACAAACAAATAAAAACATGTTAATTAGATTCATTTCACAAAAATAAACGAAATTAGTCACGTGTACAGGCATAAAGTATATCTCTCCGTCCGGTCATTGCTATCCTTTGAAAAGCAGGCAAGCAGCTGCCTATGGAATCCTGCTGCAGGGTGCTCGATTATTACTGGCACAGCTTGGTGCAAGACACCAGTCCACCAAAGGGGTGAGCATAATTTCCCATGCCATAGTGCAGCATTATGTTGTCTTGGTTGACTATGTGACTGAAGGCAGGGCTCTGTCACAACAAAACTGTGTAGAGACACTACAAATATTCACCACTGTGATCCAACAGCAACTTGTCTTCGACTAATGCTGACACCGTGAAGTACTCCATGCCTGCCGTCGGTCCCTCGTAGGCTAAAGCAACTTCAGCTACATATAGCGTCGTCACCTACCGCTGGCCTACGAGCCACTATCAGACCTGATGGTTCCATGCCCAAATCCTGTGCTAATAACTGAGTAAATCCTCTAGGGTGTCTTCAGCCGGCATCTGGGCTTTTCTAAGGCGTCGTGGTTTCAGCACCAGCGCACCAGTGTGCCTGATCCACTGGGGGGAGCCGCCAGGCATTCAGCGTACATCAGCATCTGCTGAAACCGGACAACCTCGAGTTTTCATTGCCGCACCAGCCGCTTTTAGGTCGCTGAGTATGAACACAGCGTCAGACCAAGCAATCCACCGTGTGTTGTGCTTAGGCAGCATTTGCTTCCTTGGACACTACGCACGACACCGAGGTGCCGTCACCAGTCTTCTTCGTACGAGTGTCTCACAGAATACAGAATGTTACTGTTTTTAACTGAGCTCTCCTGATCCACGCCCACCGTGGTGCTGGTACAGTACAACCCATTGTCCTGCTCTCGCCGTGCAGGGTTACAAATGAATTTTCTGGAATTTGATCGTGTCTATGTCCCGAAGACGATAACAATAAAATCATGGGTCATTATCCGTAAAAGTGACTATATGACTTAATGTATATACCACAGTATAGCAGAAACGAGAAACAAAACAAAATCAATAACATCGCCCGTGCAGAACAAGTGGGATTGGGAAACTCATCATGTGTCCTAGCAGTACTCACAAATTGCAACGAATACAACGACTTCTTTCATCGCCAACAGATACCCAGACTGCAGTAACATGAAGTCAAACTACCCGCAAGAAACAAGAATGTAATAAACCGGTCCCATCTGACAATAATCTTCAAGCGAATACACATTACTAAAGAAAAGATTATTCTACTGTATAACGTATTCATCCAATCACTCAAGAAAACTAAAATGTGGTGAACCCGCCATTAGTCAAATGCAAAATTTGCATGTCACTCATCTGTGCTTCTAAAGGCAAGTTAAAATTTTATGATTGTACATATGACTTAGTTATGATCACAAATTTACGTCTAAACATATCAGAGCACAGCTGCCTTTACACATTTCAGGTTTTCGGAAATATTAAAAACAGAAAAACCTCCCATATTTAGACTTCAGAATGCAATATGCATAACCATTACGCTTATTAATCAAGAAGCCGAAATGTAACAATATTATAAAGGAATAAACGAAAGGTAATTAGGATGTAACATCCCCACGGAGAAAGTGTCATTAAACACACACATATGTGGCATATAGAGGTTCAGATCGTTCTTGGAGGCATGCACGGATAGCCGAAGTGATTAAGGTGGCCACTCGCGATAAGCGGGAACTCTGGGCTCGAATCCTGGCCCGACACAAATTTTCAAATGTCACCAAAAAATAATACAGCTGAAGTTAAATTAGATTAGCAATTTGCAAATAGAATTTCGTAATATATATGGCGAACCAGCATCTCCCGCCAAACTTTCAGAGGTGGTAATATGGACCAAAACAAGAAAAACGTCTTCTAAACTTGGATCCTAAAATGCATACCTTAAGAGCTATGGGCACTTTTTTCAATAGAAGAGATGGTTCATGGTTTCGAAGACGAACAAGTGCTCATAGCTCAAAAGGAATGCATTTCAGAGACCATGCTTACTGCAATTTTTTTGTTTGCTTTGGACTATGTTCTGCCTTCAAAAATATGAAAAGCAAGGAACTTTCAATAGAAGAGGTGTTTCACCATATCGAAGATGAGGTGCTCATAGCTCCTAAGATAAACATTTCAGAGCCCGTCTTTACTAGACATTTTGTTCTTGTTTTCGTCGGTGCTACCACCTCTGGAAGAAGTTTGTCTGTGGAGTTCCGTTTTGTCCTGTATATATAGGTCATCCTTCACAAGAGTCACCAGACACAGTTTCTCTGGTATTTCGGCAGATTGTTCCACTTTCGATTTTGCAGTGTGTAGAGGGAGTCATCCCAAACAAATACTGCTCATCACGTCTTTCCGTGACGACCATTGTCGACGGAAAGCGTCGGTTTGTTTCCCGTTACAAGCGAGATGGTCTTTGAAGCGGAATCTTATATGTTTACAAGGAAATAAAACACGAATAATAACCAGTACTCCAGCAGTGACTCGTGTGCCGCCCTGCCTACCCTGACTGCTACCTCTGCGCAGCAGCGCTGCTCGGTCACTGCTGGCGTGCTGCTTAGTCTTAGTATTTCATTGTTCCTTTTAATTCATATCAGTGAAATAAATATCACAGTAGACTAATTCGGGACCGCTCTGTCGAATGGGCACGTAAAATTAAGCTTTAAAAATGATTTAGTTTGTAACGGAAACTAACTAACGCTTTTCGTTGACAACGGACATCGCTTGAAAGACCTAATGAGTATAATTTGTTTGGGACGACTCCAGCTACACATAGTGAAAACAGAATCTGTAATTACTGTCGAGGAATCAGAAAGAATGCGCCATACTTCTTTTAGAAAGGGACACACGGTATATCGTCGTCCCTTGTTCAATATTTATTTAGCAACACGACTTCTATACTACATGGGGCTCATCATGTAGGTGGAAGTAATTTGGATTTCACTTTCTCTCCTCGTCAAACAATCTGTTCACCCTCTCTTTCATTAATTTTACCTAACTATTTTTATCTTTTATTTTTATAATTATTATTTTATCTTTTATTTATTATTATTATTATTGCCGTATACCACGATTTTTTCGGTATCTCGGTAAGATGTCTCAACAGGAATTAGTTCACCGTCTCAATACACTTCACGTGGATCTATCATTGTTCTGATTCTGTGCCGTCGCCTGCATTACACGGTTTCCGTCCGTCGAGGACTGCAGGTCCATCAGCCTACTCTGTGCTGCAGTGTACCGCTTCGATAGATAAAATGCTTACCTCCTAGACATTTTTCAACTCTAAGCAGTGCTCCTCGCCTACTAACATCCGGAAAAGGCACCGAGCTGTCGCACATGTACCGTTCCACTGGGTTTGCTTGTTTCCTATCTGCTTTCCCTCAAAGAGACATAATACTTCATTACTGGGCCAACTGCATTCGTTTATCTTCTCCGCTCGTCAGATTATATTCCTGTTTGATAACAGTTACATATTATTTGGTCATGAAAGGTTTCATGGCAAATTATTTGACGTGAGTAATAAAACGCATCCAACAAAAGAAATACGTACTGCCGCTCGAACGATTCTTTCAGTAATATTGCGTAGGAACGCAGACATATCAGGTAATTCGCTGCAATCGGCGTAATGGCATGGAAATCGTTACGCCCTGACACGTTTACATTATTTATAAGCTTCCATAGGACATGCCTTTTTACCAATCTGACCACCATTCTCTTTATTACCGAGTGCACGTAGGCTTGTACGACTGAAACACAATTTTGATGTTTTACAATGATGACGGTTTCTGCTAAATTAACTACTACCATTAGTATACTTCTGAGTCGCGAGCGGTTATGTCACCAATAACTGTTAGTATGTATGACGGTTCTAAGATACGTCACTGACATATAGCGTAAGTAAGGGATTTAAAGCCGAGTGAGTAACCCGGGAATTATTTTGTGGCATCGGTCATTGGCGCGGGACGGCATGACTCTAAAACTCGTATGTATAAAAGTAAATTATTACACCTTGCAGGAAAACATTTGTGTATACCAAGTACATATTTTTTATTACAGTATCATTAATTGGTCCGTAGTTCGTGGTCTCGTGGTAGCGTTCTCGCTTCCCGAGCTGGGCGTCCCGGTTTCGATTCCCGGTGGGGTCAGGGATTTTCACCTGCCGCGAGATGTCTGGGTGTTGTGTCGTCTTCATCATCATCGTCCATCCCGGTCGGAGGAAGGCAATGGCAACCCACCTCCACTAGGACCTTGCCCTGTACGGCGGTGCGGGTCTCCCGCACCGTTCCCCTACGCTCTGTCATGGAGTATGGGACATCATCGTCAACGTTAATTAATACTGTCATTATTAATGACTGTCATCTTTTAAACTTGATGATTTGAAATTATATTCTACGTAGGATTTTATTTTCACTCTTTAATTCAGCAAGCATCCAGCAAAATTACCAAGTGGTTACGAAATATATGAATAATATATTCACTTATCATAGTTTATTCATAATTATATCAACAGCGTTAACCTAGAAGTGAAAATTGTGTCAAATAGTAAGAAATCAGAGTAATCTCACTAATGATTTATTAATTAAAAACTACTATTTGCACTTGCAAGTGTAAAAAACTTCTTTTTTATTTACTGTGATCGCAATTTCGAGTGTTACTTACTGATAGCCTTCTCTATCGTGCTACTGAAATGAGTACACGAAATATGCGATTTCAGTAAAACGCTTTGAAAACGCACCCCTTTTTTGTTCAAAACTAGCAGACTCCCTTGAGTCTGCAAGGGCAGCACTAAATATCTGTGGCCAGATAATGGTAGTTACGTTTTCCAGCATTTTCCTTAACACCTCTTAAACATTAAATCTACTCCAGAAATGTGTTCATATCATCTTACTATTTGAAAAGTCATGCTTTTCATCTCTTTTAGGAAGTTATCGGTAGCTAGTGCCACCTCACTCGCTTATAGTTGAGCACGCAATATACACTCAGGTGAGGAAAGTCATGAGACGTGACGTGCTATCGTATCGGACATGTTTCTGCCGAACTTAGTGCAGGAACATGACGTAGCACGGAGTCAACAAAAATGGTTCAAATGGGTCTGAGCACTATGGGACTCAACATCTGTGGTCATCAGTCCCCTAGAACTTAGAACTACTTAAACCTAACTCACCTAAGGACATCACATACATCCATGCCCGAGGCAGGATTCGAACCTGCGGCCGTAGCGGTCACGCGGTTCCAGACTGACGCGCCTAGAACAGCACAGCTACAACGGCCGGCACGGAGTCAACATGTCGCTGGCTGTCCCCTGCAGAAATAATGAGCCATGCTGCCTCTCTAGCTGGCCCATAGTTGCGAAAGTGTTGACGGGGTAGGATTTTGTGCACGAACTGGCCTCTCGCTCATGTCCCATAAATATTCGATGGGATCCATGTCGGGTGATATGGGTGGATGAATCATTCGCTCGAATTGTCCAGGATGCTCTTCAAACCAGTCGCCAGCAACTATGGCCCGGTGACATGGTATATTCTCATCCACAAAAATTCCTTCGTTGTTTGGGAATATGAATTCCATGAATGGCGGCAAATGATCTCAGGTTAGCCGAAGATAACCAATTCCAGCCAGTGATCGGTGAAGTGGGAGTAGGAGACCCAATACATTACATGTATGTACAGCCCACATTATCGAGCCACTATCAGCTTGTACGGTACCTTGTTGACGACTTGGGTGCATGGCTTCGTTGCATGTGCACCGCACTCGAACCCTGCCGTCAGCTCTTCCCAACTGAAATTAAGACGCATCTGAATAGGCCACAGTTTTCCAGCCGACGAGGGTCCAGCCATATGGTCACGTGCCCAGAAGACGCCCTGCAGATGATGTCGTGCTGTTAGCAAAGGAACTCGCGTCGTTCGTCAGCTGCCATAGACCATTAAGGCCAAATTTTGGAGCACTATGTGAACGGTTACGTTCGTCGTACGTACCATATTGATTGTACTTGTCAGGTTGCACTGACAATGCGGCACAAGCGCCGCTGCTCTCGGTCGTTAAGTGAAGGGCGTCGGCCACTACGCTGTCTGCAGTAAGAAGTAATGCCTGAAATTTGAAATTGTCGGCATAGTCTTGACACCGTGGGTCTCTAAATATGGAATTCCCTAACGATTTCCGGAATGGAATGTCCCATGCAACTACCACTCCGCGTTTAAGCCCTCTTACATCCCGTCGTGTGCCCATGGTCACGTCGAAAACCTGTTCACAGGAAGCATCTGCGTGCAAAGGACAGCTCCGCCAATGAACTGCCCTTTTTACTTTGTGTACGCGATACTACCATCATCTGTACGTGTGCGTATCGTTATCCCATGACATTTGTCACCTATTTGTAGGGGGGTGTGCTGAGAAGTAATGCCTACAATTTTGTATATGAAAATGCTTAAATCTTTTTGAACAAAACAAGTTTCATTTAACATTTCACATATTTATCATATTTATTCTTCATGTTTACACATTTATTTCTCAACATAGTCACCCTGGCGGCGAACAAATTTCGCCCACAAGAGACTAATTTGTTGAGACTGTCACTGCAGAACGTTCGACTTTGTTAACGGAGCCACAACCTCACCTCTGCTTCCGCCACTTCATCAGTATCAAAGTGAAGTCCTAGAAGGTAATCTTTAAGTTTTGGAAATAGACTATGATCGGATGGAGTCAATTTGGGACAGCATGGGGGATGATGGGTGTCACTGAACCCATGACGTCGGATTGTTGCAGATAAGCCAGCCATCGTGTGTAGTCTCACGGTGTCATGCTGAAGGAGACGGTGCCGGTTGCAAATATTTAGACATGAAGAATAAAGATGAAGAAAGCTAATAAAATTTGTGTTATTTTGAAAGTTTTAAGAATTACGATATAAAAATCTCGGAGGCATTACTTCTCACTACATCGTGGTATACGGACGATTCGAGGAAGTTCTGCCATTCATCGATAAATGGCAGTGACATCGTTTTCACAGTGGTTGAGGACCTGAACTTCCATTAGCTCAGCCAATTTCCAAGAAGCATGTAATAGTTATACACACAAACCTTGTTCGTTAGTCAGTCTACCTATTAGTGGCAACCGTATCAAAATTTTTACGCGCTTCCTGAGACTACCCCGAACATACAGTCAGAAACCATGGTGTGCGACTTTAGTTTTTATAGATATACCGGCTCAAGAATAATAACTAACGCTCTCTGGCCACGGTTCAGAGTAAATGTTTAAGAGAAGAAGATGGTTTTACTGAAAAAAGCTGAAGAAACGGGGACATGAACAAATCTTTGAATGACTCTAAAATAGCGATCATACATGATACTGACATACCATAATTGCGAAATGTAGTTGTGTCCTGCCATAAGGCAGATCATGTGCAGTGAGGACGTAACATTTAACACGATAAGCCTAAAACCCGTCAGCAAAAAAACGAGAAACATAACAATCACGTCGAAGGTAATCATGAACAGTACGAAGTCTCGTAGTCTTCACTGACGTTCAGCTGTATTAAAGGCCTCAGTACATGCATTTAAACCTTAACTGCTGTGTTCGTACATCACAAAACACGATACACTGCTACTTGGGCTATAGAAACACCAGCACTATCGTAGATGTAGAATGTTTGAGGGATATCGATTTAGTTGGGAAGAGAGTACTGAACCACAAGATACCGATCTAGTTCGCACAATGTTCGTTCGCATTGAAATCTTACCACACAGTTGTCTCCGTCAGTCTGCGGCCATAGCACAATATTGTCGCTCCCACCCTGCGAACGAAGTGGCGTGCGAATGCGAGAGACATTGCTAAGCTTTTTCCTAGGTAATGAAAAGTTAAACTGTTCCAAAATGCAAGACTTCAGGTGCTTATAGCAAAACGCATCCACGGTGTAAATGATGCTGCATCTGTTGGTCGATATCGAAGCTGCAACTGAATGTTTATAAATCCATCCTCGGAATGCGGTAGCGCGAGCAAGTGGATACCCGAATGCTCGGTGGTGCCTTTGCTTATGTCATGCAGTTGAGATTCATTTCTTTGGTCATGTTGGGTTTCCCTTCCTTATTATTTCTGTATATTCTTTTGCTTTCTGAGGAGAGGATGTGGTGACTCTGGTATTTGCGCAAGTGTTGGCCTTTGTTTGTGGTTGATTGTGCTTCTGCCCTTGTTCTTCTATTTTTTTCTTCTTTTATGTAGCTAATAACTTACTAGTATTGTTTTGTTCTATAATCGATATACATTCATAGATAATTTGTGGTGGATATGGATATTTTGTATATATACAGACTGAAGGGATGAATGAAAACTGGTACCAAAGCCGGGATTCAAACTTAGTTTCAAATGGTTCAAATGGCTCTGAGCACTATGGGACTTAACTTCTAAGGTCAGCAGTCCCCTAGAACGTAGAACTATTTAAACCTAACTAAACTAAGGACATCACACACATCCATGCCTGAGGCAGGATTCGAACCTGCGACCGTAGCGGTCGCGTGGTTCCAGACTGTAGCGCCTTTAACCGCTTGGCCACCACGGCCGGCCAAACCTAGGTCTCATGCTTATTAGGCATATGCACTAACCACTAGGCCACCCCTGCACATTGGCTTCGCACAACTGCACGACTACCCTAAATCGCCTGCCAAATTCCTATTCACTCCTCAGCCAATTTGGTATTATCCTAAACTCAAACAGCATTTCAGAAGCTATCCAGTTATACGAGGCCTGTTCAGAAAGTAAGCTCCGATTGATTGCCAAATTGAAACCACAGTGAACATCAGAAATGTTTTACTTGTAACAATTAGCTACACCTTTCAGCTACTTCTCTACGTAGTCGCCGTTCTGACTTAGACTTTTGTCATAGCGTTGTACCAACTTTTCAATAGCCTCATCATAGAAGGCAGCCGCCAGTGCTTTCCGCCAATTCTCCACGCTGGCCTACACGTCGTTGTCTGTGTCAAAATGTTGTCTTCAAAGACAGCGGTTCATGTGACCAGAGATGAAACTCAGGGGGAGACAATTGCGGACTGTATTGTGGGTAATCTCACATTTCCATTTGAAAACGATGCAGGAGCATCTTCATTGCCCCTGCAGAATGCGGCTGAGAATTGTCTTGAAGAAGAAACAGCACGACAGTTATGTAATGTTAGCTGCATAGCTTCAGGCGAAATTTCTCACCAGGCCCTCGTACTTGGCGGCAGACACTATTTTCTAGACATCTTTACGCACTCACTGCGAGCTCAGAAATGAGAAGAGCGACGTGATGCTAACTGGGGTTATACTAGAGACACTACCCAACACATCTGTGCAAAGCTTTATCGGATTTTCATAGTCGTTTCCATTTCGCGACCGATCGGAGCTTACTTTCTGAACGCCCCTCGTATTTCAATAGCACCTCAGCATCGAATGAAACAGAGGATACTGCCTGGAACTATTCGACTGAGTCGCGAATGGGAGTTTGGACTGAGGAGGGAGGCATGCTAGAGTAATCCATGCAGTTGTGCAAAGCCAACATGCCAGAATGGCGCAGTTGTTAGCGTGTCTGCCTAGTGAGCAGGGGACCCGGTTCGAATCCCAGTCTTGATACAAGTTTTCATTCATCACTTCAGTCTGCATACATACGTCATAGATGTTGAGAACTGAAACAGTTTCTGGAGCCATATAGTTTCATGGATACTTTGACTAGGGGAAGTTGCACACCGTTGGGGTGGTATTTAGTTGGTCTGTCGTCAGTGTTTTGTTTCGGTGACTAAATACGTGCCACTACGTTGCTTTGTAATTTTACGACCCTGATTATGGAATTGTCTTCTCCAGCAAATGATTAATCATGTATCTTCATTTTGGTAGGGGCCATCTAATACTCTTAGAGACATGTCAATTTCACGTAAACGTTACCGCGTAAAATTACGCGAACTCTACAGTTGATAACGACATAACAAGAAATCAGCAGTTTTTACCAAAGTTCCCAAAATCTCTGTTATTACTTAAAGTGGATTTTTACTTTTTTCTTGATGCTTAAAATGACCGTTCATTTGCCGTGTAAAACCTGATGCCCTAAATGTGCTGCCTGACGAAGGTAACGTGCTTCCAATGAACTCTGTTCCAGCAACAGTTTTATTCGCCAACGTCACATTTCTCGACACTTTTTCTCTACAAATTGTAACAAATACAATATGTCTTCCAGAGCCGCGCGGGATTAGCCGAGGTTAAGTAGTGTGTAAGCTTAGGGACTGATGACCTTAGCAGTGAAGTCCCATAAGATTTCACACACATTTTTTTTGTCTTCCAGAGTTCTTTAACGAGGTGCTCAATTAAACCAAATCTTTTCGTAGTTCGAAAGTGTACAAACAATCTTGGTCTCCAGGCTTGTGTGCTGTGGGGTGCCGAGAACGGAAAGACGATTATCGTCGCCACTTCAATGGAAGTGTAAAATACATGGGGCATAAGAGTCTGCGAAGGTTGAGGCGGCAAAAGCCCGCGAGGGGAAGGGGGGAGAAGCCATAAGAGAGGCCAATGAAATGACACTTTCAAGTCACTGCAAACTCCTTCGTATTTCGAGAAATGGTTGTCTGTGATCTACTAGATAGCAGGTTTAGTCTATACTGAAGTTACGTCACCAAATGCGACCGAGAATATTGTAGTCTATGCGATCATTATACGATTTAAGTTTGTTTGTTGGATACGCTGTTCGCGATAGATCGGGCCACTTTCTTCATACCTGCAGTGGTTTAGGCGCCGTCCTACAAGGTAAACCTTTGTGAACCTTTGCCGAGCTGTGCCAAGACTTTACCGCCAAACTCGCCGGTCTTACTTATTCGTACACTTCCTTATCGGGTTGCAGACCAAGAGAGGTCCAACTACCCGGCATGTGATCTCATTCACTATTTCCCATTTCTACTCTTACCAGCACAACAAAATGGTCTGTGTAGTGTACCTGAACAAGTTCCGTTTTTAACTGCCACGACACAATGTAACCCCACGTGTTTGGATGTGCGTGTGTAAGCTCGACTAGGGCTAAAAAAATGGCTCTGAGCACTATGGGACTTAACTTCTGAGGTCACCAGTACCCTAGAACTTAGAACTACTTAAACCTAACTACCCTAAGAACATCACACACATCCATGCCCGAGGCAGGATTCGAACCTGCGACCGTAGTGGTTGCTCGGTTCCAGACTGTAGCGCCTAGAACCGCTCGGCCACAGCGGCCGGCGACTAGGCCTCAAATAAAGAAACAGACTAAGAATAATTATTAAGCAAGTAATCTCATTACAGAATCAGACCGTTCTGTTACACCCAAACCACCAGTGTCCACGTTTATCTGGTGACAATTTCACTTCGCGTTTCTTTAATTTTAAATTCCAATTTAAGTCATTAACAAATATTCTAAGTGAAAATAAGTTATTATTCTTAATGCACTGAAAAAGTAAAATGTGGGAACTGATTACGCCTGCTGTCATTTTGAGGGAAGTTGTTAATTTATTCAAGATGGAAGCAGCCGTTAAGAACCCCTAATGTTTTAAATGGTCCTTTTTGTCATAGGCATAGGAATACAATAAGGGCTGTTTTTCCGATGTTTGGTACTGATTACCGTCAGAAATGACGCGCTCAGTTCCCTACGTCACAGCAAGTAGGCTTTGGCTCCTTCCCCTCCACGTAACTGGCAACGGCCCTATTTTTGGGGGGCGAAAGCATGCAAGAGGGTGGCGCTTTCGAAGACACAAAAGATCAGATGGCCACCGCCGCCGCCGCCTCCAATCACAGCACAAAAGTCTCTTCCATAAAAGAACGGTGGATTAAACAGGATCGTCGTCCGACGATGTCCCATATGTGCTCGATTGGAGACAGATATGGTGACCGAGCAGCTCAAGACAACATGTCGACACTCTGAAGGGCACGCTGAGCTACAATAGTAGTATGTGAGATAGTATTATCCTGTTGTAAAACACCCCCCATAATACTGTTCATGAATGGCAGCACAATAGGTCGACTAATCAGACTGACGTACAAATTTGCAGTTAGGGTGCGTGGGATAACCATTTGAGTAATCCTGCTGCAATACGAAATCGCACCCAAGCCCATAACCCCAGGCTTAGGTCTAGTGTGTCTAGCACACAGACAGGTTGGTTGCAGGACCGCAATTCGCCACCTCCTAACTTACATACGACCGTCACTGCTTCCGAGGCAGAACAAACTCACGTCAGAAAACGGAACCGACCACGACACTACCCTCAGATGAGCTCTCGCCTGACTCCAGTGGAGTCGCAAATGATTGGTGGTTTGGGGTCAGTGGAATGCACGCTACAGGGCGACTGGCTCGGAGCTGTCCTTAAAGTAATCGATTTGTAAGTGTTTGTTGTGTCATTGTGGTGCCCAACGCTGCTCAAATTGCTGCTGCAGATGCAGTATAATGCCGCAGAGCCATACATTGAACACGATCGTCTCCCCTGTCGGTATTACCGTGGGGTCATCTAAAACCCAGTCTTCTTGCCACCGTACATTCTCGTGGCCACTGCTGCCAGCAGTCATGTACAGTGAATACATTCCTGTAGTATCACAGAAGGAACACCAGCTTCTCGTAGCCCTATTACATGACCTCGTTCAAACTCAGTTAGGTGTTCATAACGGCATCTTTGTCGCCTTAAAGGCATTCTTGACTAACATCATCTCACCACGTCTGATCTCAAAGGTAACTAACGCTCACAACCGTTACATTGTGAATTTAAAGGAAAGTCTGATTTGCATAATCATAGTGAGGCTGCTAGCGTCACTCTTATGCGACTGGTGTGAAATCTGATTAATCTTTCAGATGTAGAAACATACCTACCAACTTTCATTTATGTGTCACAGCTCCTTCTTGGCGTTGCGATTTTTTCCCTCAGTTTACATTCAGAATACATAGAAACACACTGTACAGAAAAACTATACTCGCAGTTCCCCGAGGTGAACCTGACCCTTGGCAAGTATACGACACAGAACAGAACCAAAACACTGACTCTGACGATGACAGTTTATAATTAATGAATCATGCAGTGGAAGCAAAATGGGCACATAACATTGACATCTTCCAAATCTGGAGACACCAAGATAAAATTTCTACAAACTGTAACTAGCTACAAGCGTGCCAGGGTGTGCCCTAAACGGACACGTTAGACCTGTAAGAACTATAGTGTAGAACTGTTCCCACTCGATCACTTGACTGTATAAGAGATGATCATAAGTAGTCCGTTCGAAGGCCGTACAATCCAGAATCAGTATGCAAATCACGGAAAATCGTCGTTGGCATTGAGGCAATCATCCCACCGACGCACTAGATTGAAGACAGCCGTTCGTAAAACACCGTGCAACTAATGCCTTGCCTACATATTGGCGCCTGCCCTCAAACGGAAATTTTCGATAATATATATACTCCTGGAAATGGAAAAAAGAACACATTGACACCGGTGTGTCAGACCCACCATACTTGCTCCGGACACTGCGAGAGGGCTGTACAAGCAATGATCACACGCACGGCACAGCGGACACACCAGGAACCGCGGTGTTGGCCGTCGAATGGCGCTAGCTGCGCAGCATTTGTGCACCGCCGCCGTCAGTGTCAGTCAGTTTGCCGTGGCATACGGAGCTCCATCGGTCTTTAACACTGGTAGCATGCCGCGACAGTGTGGACGTGAACCGTATGTGCAGTTGACGGACTTTGAGCGAGGGCGTATAGTGGGCATGCGGGAGGCCGGGTGGACGTACCGCCGAATTGCTCAACACGTGGGGCGTGAGGTCTCCACAGTACATCGATGTTGTCGCCAGTGGTCGGCGGAAGGTGCACGTGCCCGTCGACCTGGGACCGGACCGCAGCGATGCACAGATGCACGCCAAGACCGTAGGATCCTACGGAGTGCCGTAGGGGACCGCACCGCCACTTCCCAGCAAATTAGGGACACTGTTGCTCCTGGGGTATCGGCGAGGACCATTCGCAACCGTCTCCATGAAGCTGGGCTACCGTCCCGCACACCATTAGGCCGTCTTCCGCTCACGCCCCAACATCGTGCAGCCCGCCTCCAGTGGTGTCGCGACAGGCGTGAATGGAGGGACGAATGGAGACGTGTCGTCTTCAGCGATGAGAGTCGCTTCTGCCTTGGTGCCAATGATGGTCGTATGCGTGTTTGGCGCCGTGCAGGTGAGCGCCACAATCAGGACTGCATACGACCGAGGCACACAGGGCCAACACCCGGCATCATGGTGTGGGGAGCGATCTCCTACACTGGCCGTACACCACTGGTGATTGTCGAGGGGACACTGAATAGTGCACGGTACATCCAAACCGTCATCGAACCCATCGTTCTACCATTCCTAGACCGGCAAGGGAACTTGCTGTTCCAACAGGACAATGCACGTCCGCATGTATCCCGTGCCACCGAACGTGCTCTAGAAGGTGTAAGTCAACTACCCTGGCCAGCAAGATCTCCGGATCTGTCCCCCATTGAGCATGTTTGGGACTGGATGAAGCGTCGTTTCACGCGGTCTGCACGTCCAGCACGAACGCTGGTCCAACTGAGGCGCCAGGTGGAAATGGCATGGCAAGCCGTTCCACAGGACTACATCCAGCATCTCTACGATCGTCTCCATGGGAGAATATCAGCCTGCATTGCTGCGAAAGGTGGATATACACTGTACTAGTGCCGACATTGTGCATGCTCTGTTAACTGTGTCTATGTGCCTGTGGTTCTGTCAGTGTGATCATGTGATGTATCTGACCCCAGGAATGTGTCAATAAAGTTTCCCCTTCCTGGGACAATGAATTCACGGTGTTCTTATTTCAATTTCCAGGAGTGTATATATATATATATATATATATATATATATATATATATATATATATATACAACGGTACAAGGACTTGGCTTAAACTGCAATAGAATAGAAGACAGACTTAAGGCAGCGACTCTACATTCATTCGGAGATGCTTCCCTGCAGACAGTCGATCACTAGTATTGGAAATCAATATGCCACGCAGCAGTGGGTGGCTCGAAGGATACTACAGAGATCCTCGCATTTGGAATGGCGCTGGTGGTCGGATCTTATAATGTCTATCCTTAGTCATTTTGTTTTCCTCCCTAATCAAATGATCTTAAGTTAAATTCTTCTGCTTTCTCAAAGTAAGGTTATTTTTGGAGCTTTTATTTAATTGAAAAATCGTAAGGATACGCTAGGATACAATTAAAATGTCTCTCGTGTAACTTGTCAAAAAATTTAGACTAATTCAAAGAACAGTCCACTTAGTTACCTAAGCAATTGGCCATCAATAAAGTTAAATGTAAACGTTCGGTGGATACTTATCTTGCTATAACAAAGCCCCTTTCTGATGTGCTTCGTCACCCATGAAAGAATATGGTACTGCTCTCTCTTTCTGGGAGATTGTCTTAAGGGTCGATATTGTTCATATTGCCCGTGAACAGCATGAGAAAAAAAGCTTGAAAAATCATTGTAACTGAAGAACGTGTACCTGGCTCCGCCGAACGAACAGTGATTCTGTCGTCTCTGCCCCAGTCTCTGTGTCCATTGAGATCATATATGGCTCTTCTGAATCCATCGGTTCCACATTCGCGTCGCAGTTGTGAGATTACGACCAACGCGAGCAATAATATTGCTAAACGATTAACCGCAGTCTCGATACTTCCGCTGTCGAATTGCGGTGGGTGCCGGTAGTCGTTGCTCCATCTTACACGAGCAGTAACACGATCTACATCTACATCTACATGGATACTCTGCAAATCACATTTAAGTGCCTCGCAGAGAGTTCATCGAACCACCTTCACAATTCCCTATTATTCCAATCTCGTATAGCGCGCAGAAAGAATGAACATCGATATCTTTCCGTACGAGCTCTGATTTTCCTTACTTTATCTTGGTGATCGTTCCTCCCTATGTAAGTCGGTGTCAACAAAATATTTTTGCATTCGGAGAAGAAAGTTGGTGATTGGAATTTCGTGAGAAGATTCCGTCGCAACGAAAAACGCCTTTCTTTTAATGATGTTCATCCCAAATCCTGTATAATTTCTGTGACACTCTCTCCCATATTGCGCGATAATACAAAATGTGCTGCCTTTCTTTGAGCTTTTTCGATGTACTTCATCACTCCTATCTGGTAAGGATCCAACACCGCGCAACAGTATTCTAAAAGAGGACTACAAGCGTGGTGTAGGCAGTCTCCTTAGTAGGTCTAAGTGTCCTGCCAATAAAGCGCAGTCTTTGGTTAGCCTTCCCCACAACATTTGCTATGTGTTCCTTCCAATTTAAACTGTTCGTAATTGTAATACCTAGGTATTTAGTTGAATTTACGGTTTTTAGATTAGACTAATTTGTTGTGCAACCGAAGTTTAACGAGTTCCTTTTAGCACTCATGTGGATGACCTCACACTTTTCGTTATTTAGGTTCAACTTCCACTTTTCGCTCCATTCCGATATTTCTTCTAAATCGTTTTGCAGTTTGTTTTGATCTTCTGATGCCTTTATTAGTCGATAAACGACAGCGTCATCTGCAAACAACCGAAGACGGCTGCTCAGATTACTCCCAAATCGTTTATATAGATAAGGAACAGCAAAGGGCCTGTAGCACTACCTTGGGGAACGCCAGAAATCACTTCTGTTGTACTTGATGACTTTCCGTCAATTACTACGAACTGTGACCTCACTCATCACAAATCCAGTCACATAACTGAGACGATATTCCATAAGCATGCAATTTCACTACGAGCCGCTTGTGTGGTACAGGGTCAAAAGCCTTCCGGAAATCAAGAAATACGGAATCGATCTGAATTCCCTTCTCAATAGCACTCAGTACTTCATGTGAATAAAGAACTAGTTGTGTTTCAAAGGAACGATGCTTTCTAAACCCATGTTGACCGTGTGTCAATAGACCGTTTTCTTCAAGGTAATTCATAATGTTCGAACACAAAGTATGTTCCACACCCCGCTGCAAGACGACGTTCATGAAATGGGCTTGTAATTTAGCGGATTACTCCTACTGCCTTTCTTGAATATTGATGTGACCTGTACAACTTTCCAGTCTTTGGGTACGGATCTGTAATCGACCGAACGGTTGTATATGATTGTTAAGTATGGAGATAATGCATCAGCATACTCCTTAAGGAACCTAATTTGTATACAGTCTGGACCAGAATACTTTCTTTTATTAACTGATTTGAGTTGCTTCACTACTACGACGATATTTACTCCTGCGTTACTCATGTTGGCAGCTGTTCTCGATTCGAATTCTGGAATATTTACTTCGTCTTCTTTTGTGAAGGTAATTCGGAAGGCTGTGTTGAGTAACTCTACTTTGGCAGCACTGTCTTCGACAGTATCCCCATTGCTATCGTGCAGAGCAGGCATTGACTGTTTCTTGCCGCTAACATACTTCACATACGACCAGAATCTCTTTGAATTTTCTGCCAGGTTTCGAGACAAAGTTTTGTTGTCGCAACTGTTATAGGCATCTGGCATTGAAGACCGCGCTAAATTTCGAGCTTCTGTAAAAGATCGGCTATATTGGGGATCTAACAACCAAACAGCATTCAGATACCTCTCTTTGTGCCGCGTCAAGCGAAACCGCCACGACGGCTGCCGTGCCGACAGTCGTGGTGCTCTAGGCGTCGTCGCTTTTCGAAGCCCATTTCTGGACTCAAGTGTCGTGGCGTGGCTGTATGATACTGCACGGCCGACTGAACAATACGTCAGACCCTTTCGTTGAGACGCTCCACAGCTCTCCTGATCACGTCGATTCCGTGTTCACACGACAGTCGTGGGATCCTGACCAATACTATCAGCAATTTAGCAGAACGACAAACCGCAGTTGCCATAGCCCACTATCCTACAGCTGTGGAGTTCTTACACGTGCTGACAAAATTTCTCCTTCTTTCGCGAGGCATACCGCAGGCTTTTTACAAACACCAATATTCACTTGCAGTTTCTGAATGGGTAACCTGTTGCGTCCTTCTCTCCTTAAACGAAATGTGGATGGCGCTACTACTACGTACTTTGTGGGATTGTACTGAAATGCGAAGCATTTACATATCCAAATATGTGCTACACTTGATGTCAATTTGACGTTTATTGCATGCAGTTTTCGTGGTGTTGCAATTTTAATGGTACACTAATTCAAATGCGGAGCGGAGTGCTTTTTTAACAACTAAAAGGTAACACATAAGTAATTAAATACAACGAGGCACACAAAGATGTGTAACGTGCCATATCATAGTTTTTAATCGCCCAAGAAATAATCAGTTACAACGGTTATTACGGACATTCGTCCATAGGTACAACTTACATACCTAATACGGCTATTCTTTACGAAAACAAGTAAGTTTTTAAAGATCACTGCCAAATAAAGTCTTAAGTTAATTACTTTTTGTAATATTCGCTACTTTTGTCTTACAAACTTAAACATATTCAGCGCATCTGGCGGAGTTAGACAAGAGGTAATTTGACTTTCTTTGTTACTTCTTAATCAACATACTGTCTAAATAAACTGTTGTGAAAGTGGTGTACTTCGTTACCCATGGAAGAATGGGCTACTACTCCCTGGTTGTGGGAGACATTCTTCAGGGACGATGTTGTCCATATTAAATAGCAATAAAAAACCTGAAAAATCTCAAGGCAGATGTCTCTCCATATCTCCTGAAATAAACATGTAGTCTGCGTCAACAAAAACCATGGATTCAACAGAATGATAATCTTTGTAACGGAAGAACATGTACCTGGCAGAGATGAAATCAGGAAAATTAGCTCTAGTCTCAAAAGTCTGAGAAGTTGATTGCCAGTTCTTTAGTGTAGACTGAGGTAAGCAGTCTGATTCATGCAAGTCCACAAACGTTTCGCACCCACTTCTCACTGTTTTACTTGCTACACATTTTCCTACTCTCCGATCGTTATGTCCATCAGTAATGGTGACTCTTGTTGCGAGATATCGGGAGAAAAAAGCTCGGGGACGTAAAGCACTCGTCGGCATGGTTGCTTGTCCAAAGAAGACTTACTGGCGGGAATAAAAAGAGAAAGTATTTCTTTTCGGCTAAGCATGATTATACGCCGTACACGTACATAAGGAAGATTTTAACCATCTTAATTACTTTTTGCAACATACTGGCGTAAATTGTGGGAACAATGTAGATACTGAAATTAGAGGATCGAAGCTTTAAACGTATACAATTACAACCGCTATGTAGAACCTAATTTTCCCTGCTGTGTACAAATATTGAACGTGTACATAAGGAAGTGTTCGCGCACGCAGGCACTCAGAGGGTTCAAGTTTGTCTATAGTTTGATGCCAGCTGTTTTTTAGAATGGCACTGATTTGACCACTGTAATTATTTACTGTTTTCATCTGTGTGCAAAATTAAACTTCATCTAATTGGCCTAAACATTACTTCTTACAGCACTGACAGATGATCCAATATTCATCTCATTTTCATATTATTATTATTATTACTGAATAATATCCTAGTTTTACTATTATTATTAACAGGCTGCATATGCTGTCGTACTATTATTATTAACAGGCTACATATGATGTTGTTAGCACATGATTTTATAATGTTGTGCTGTATGGTTCTGTCTTGGCATAAGTTACTGGTACTTTTTCGTAATATGGTTCAAATGGCTCTGAGCACTATGGGACTTAACATCTATGGTCATCAGACCCCTAGAACTTAGAACTACTTAAACCTAACTAACCTAAGGACAGCACACAACACCCAGTCATCACGAGGCAGAGTTTTCGTAATATGATAACTATTGGAGAACTCTAGGAGTAGTATTGTCTATAGTCCTGATTGAAATTGTAGTTCGAATAATGGAAGAGATACAAGCTCCTAGAGTGGAAAGCTGGTTGTTTGTGACTTAGTGTGTTCCGCGATATTGCAGGAGTTAAAACACCGATGGCTGATGTTTTCCTGTAAATGTTAATGAGTGCTGCAGAGCACTAATGTCCGTAAAAAGTCGGAGTACGTTTTGCGAGAGTCTAAGATTGTAAATTGAATTTTGTTGTGTTGGAGGAAGCCTTAGTGTCCAACGAACGTAACTATTTGTCGAGTAGTTTAAGTCCTCAAGGACTGCGCATCGTTTATATATCTAAGACAGCGCTTGATTTTGCAACTGAGGAGCCTTCATTTAGCAATAATTTTTCAAACATTGACTTGAAAATTACAAATAGTGGTAGACTAATAGACCAACCCACGTAAAGACCTGTGACTGTAGAGAAAACTTTGGAGGCTGAAAATATTTCTGCGTTACATACGAGTATGGTTGGATAGCAGAGATTATACTGTGTAGCTCCACAGGACTTACCGGTGGATTTTTGTAATACGCCAGGCATGTTCATGCATTCTTCATAATGTACGCTTAGGAGCAAACTGGTGAAGCCAATAGATAGTATCTGAGAACTGGGTGGAACTCCTCAGTCTTTAATTTCGTTCACCAAAGCTAGAGTTTCGGATACCAGAATCAGTATAAATTCTGATTTGTTGTTCATTTTATTCAACATTAATACCTTATTCTATCTTTTGAATGAGCTTAGAATTAAAGAACTAACAGTTTTGTTAATGTGTAAGCAGTGATAAGTACATGCTCGGTGAATACATGCAAGTTTCAAAGTAACTAGTACCTCTACGGACCTGTTTATCCACAGTCTACATTTACTCTGATATGACGATCCTTGCACAATAGAGCTTCTACGGGAAGGTTGAAGATCTCCGCAGTTTTCAGACAAGTTTTCCCGCCGTCTGCTCTATGAGTAAGAGCGTCAGTTAAGTACTGATTAACACCGCGAGCTACATTAGGTTCCCGATAATCGACTCCCGTTAATTCTAGTTCCCTTAATAGATCGTCTCAAGAAATGGGACATTGGCGCTTATGGTCTCCGTTCTCCATTGCCGGGGTGGGCGACGGCCACACCAAGTTTTACGGTTATTGTCCGCTCGCTGATAACGTCTCCTAATAGACCATTGAATTACACTTCCAGCTTAAGACTGGGAACTCACTTGCTCTTGCTACCGACCGAAATGACGTAACAGAGCGGCGCGGAAGAGCGTCTAACAAGGCTTACTATTCGCTTTATTCTCTAAGAGGTTTTGCACAATAATTTGGTGTGCTGCCTTAATCTAAATGTGGTACCTGAGCGCGTTAACTTCTTTGATCTAGAAACTGAACCACACTAGATTTACATCTCAGTCTGGGGTTAAAGAGTATGAATTTTCAGCGTACCTGGGCATTATTTTCACTTAGTTCCTCTCGAAAACATGCACAATGAAAAAGATTTACTTTCTGGCTCCAGTCAGGTAGTATACAGGGCAATTGAAAGTGAATGAAGCAATTACCAATGGTTAGAACTATTGATGGTTAGAGATACATCTATTATGATTAAAGAGAATGTAAACGGAAGTTAAGAATTTCGATCCTTGCGCAACCGCAGCGAATTGAAAGCCGTAGCATAAGCTGTGATGAGCAGAGGAAATCACCGCTTGTTTGAATGTTGTCCAAGGAAATCGACGTATGACACCTGTAGGAAGCTACATATGTCACAAAAAACAGTTCGGATTGTTATTAAAACAGAGCGGAGAATTAAACCATGCGTGATTCAAAGTTCACAAAAACTGGAGTAGAATGACTACGTTAAACATACGACTTTTTCTATTGGAAGACAAGGAGGAAGAAACATGTGCTGCACGTCTCATTTTTAGCGATGAGGTAATCTTCCATATAAGTGATGAGGTTAATCAGAACAACGTTCGCACGAGTAACTGAACATCAGTGTGATTCATCGAAAGTTAATGTGTGCTGTGCGGTGTGAGCACACAAATTGTACGGTTGATTTTTCTTCAATGAGCTGTTTCAAGAAACATTTATCTATACATGCTTGAGAAATGGTTGAAGCCATAGTTTGATAAGAGTTCCACTGATTACACCTTACAGGAACGTGGAGCATCCCCACATTCTGTTATGTAGTTACCCATTTTTTAAGCCAACATTTTCAAATCGGTTGAAACAGACATATTGGACGTGACGACTCTGTACTGTGCTCTTTAGTCACCTGGGTCACCTGGGTCTCACACTCAATGTTTTTTTTTTTTTATGGTGTTGTATGAAAGTCTTCGTGTACGTGCCTCCTTTACCAAAAACTATTAAAAAACTCAAAATGGGTTTTTCTAATGCGCTCGATATACGTTTCAGAATATAAGGTCTGAAATAGATTATCGCTTAGAAGTTCTTGTGAAGGAGGAGAATTACTTACAGTGGGCTCAGAAACAGTCCGAAAAGACTGTAAGGATGTTGTAGCGGAGTTTGCTCTGAGAAATAACTGTAAAAAAAAACTCGGTACTCGGCGCAGTTTTCGAATTATTTATCACTGAAGTTAACCAATCAGGTTGTACCGTTCGCAAATTCAAGCAGGCTGCCAGAGACGGTGTCGCCAAACTAATTCTTCGTTTGGTTTCCTCAAACGAAAACAAATTGACTTTTGCTGACCTAGATTAAATTTAGTCTATCGCGTGAGAAAAAGGCACATTTTAACTAGTAATAAGCTTTTCGACAAGAGGTAACTCACGGATCCACAGATGCCTGTGCATCACAACAAGATTTGAATTTGCGCGCACAACGACCAGACTCGAAAATGGAGAAAAATATCGATTTCTTTCTCAACAGTAATTTCTGAGTGCAGCCTCCCTTACAGGCTTTCCAGACTGTTTCTTACCACCATTTATAAAACATGTAAAGTAAGATATTTTTGAATATTTTTTCCCTTCTCGTTAATTCTTACAGATGTATTGCTTTTCGTTAAATAGTTTCAGCTGTTTGTAATCGCAGTATTCATTTTGGATTGTGCTGCATAACCAGAATGATCCTGTAGGTTCTTATTTTAACGAGTCATAGATAATCCCTGTTGTGTCGATTCCCTAAGGTCTCGACACAATGAGTGGCTAGGTGCACGCGAAACTAACGCAGACGGGCGTAAATTCTGAAACAGGAGACTGGATGAAAAACTATAAAGAAAAGAAGAGAGATTGTCATCTACTTAACTTTTAATGATGTTCTTCTTGTTGAAATACATCTCTTGCATAGTAGTAAGCAATTAGCAATGATACAACTGGCGCCTTGCTAAGGTGGTAGCGATAGACTAGCTGAAGGCTATTTAATCTGTCTCTCGGCAAATGAGAGGAATACTTGATAGGTCTAGTCGCAAGCTATGTCGTCCGTACAACTGGGGCGAGGTCATGTCCGTGTCTTGTGACCTGCCCTGTGGTGGCGCTACGTTTGCGAATACACAGTGGCGACACGCGGGTCCGACATGTACTACAGGACCGCGGCCGATTTAAGTTACCACCTAGCAAGTGTGGTGTCTAGCGGTGACACCACATTCCTCCCCCGCAAATCGGCGAACGGTCGTGAGATAAGGCTTCCGCCCGCCGTGGGGAGGACCCCATGTTGACGTATGCGATGAGGTGGGGAGCCTAACAACAGGCGAGGCTGTGCCACCCGCACCCGGCCATTCGGTCCGAGGGGAGCTAGGAAACGCCTGCAAACCTAGTCCAGGGTGCACGTCAACATGAGGTGTATGCGCACGTAATGATATAAGAGGAGCCGCGGGGTCGACCTCCATGTGGTCGGAGCACCCGACGGGCGAAGACGACATCTGGTCCGGAGCGGGCAAGAGGTCCATGGCGGAGGACGGCCGGTCACGGGAAGCAAGCGGCGGCGCGTGACCCAGGGAGGCGCGAGGCGGCTGCAGCGAAGCGTCCGCTGCTGGCGGCGCCGGCGGCGGCTGCGGCGGCGCGACGCCATGAGGCAAATTGGAAGGCATCGTCGGTAACACCTGGGGATGAGGCGAGCCAGTAGATGGGTCCCCAGGGCGCTGACCGGACGGCTCCGTCGCTGAAAGCAGACGGGGAGCGGCAGAACCCAGGCGACGACAGAGGCGCAGCTGATTGAGATGCCGACGCACCTCACCAGAGGCCCCCAAAACCAAAGACATCGCGCGGCCGAGGCAGCGAAGAATGCGCCCTGCGAGCCAACGCTGTGAACCGCGATAGTTGCGATAATAGACAACGTCGCCAGGAGCAAAAGCAGGAGACTGCCGCTGCACAGGAACCTGATGTGGCGGATGCAGCAAAGACATCAGAGTTCGATGAGGACGACCATGGAGCAACTCAGCCGGCGAGCGACCATCGCGGGGCTGAGAGCGATATGAGGACAAAAAGAGCAACAAAGCGTCCTCCCGAGAATGCGACTCTTTCAACTTCAACATCTGTGACTTGAAAGTCCGGACCAATCGTTCAGCGGCACCGTTTGACTGAGGCGAAAACGGCGCGGACGTCAGATGTTGAATACCATTGGCCTGGCAGAATGACTGAAATTCTGCGGACATGAATTGTGGGCCATTGTCGGAAACAATAGTCTGCGGAAGACCTTCAAGGCAAAAGATAGCAGACAAGGCTTGGATTGTGGCAGAAGACGTCGTGGAAGACATCCTGACAACAAAAGGAAAATTACTGAAAGCATCGACCACAACCAACCATCGAGCATTCCAGAATGGACCAGCAAAATCGATGTGCAAGCGTTGCCAAGGGGAAGTGGCTTTCGGCCATGCAAAGAATTTCCGCGGCGGTGCGGATTGTTGTTCGGCACACGCCACGCAAGAGGAGCACATATTCGCAATCGCAGCATCGATTCCGAACCAAGTACAGTGCTGTCGAGCAAGTTGTTTCGTTCGCACTATACCCCAATGTCCTTGGTGAAGAAGCCGTAAGACAGAGGACTGTAACGAACGTGGGACTACGACTCGGGATTGATCATTATCGGAACGCAACAACAAAACACCACGTCGGACAAAAAGTCTCTCCTTGTGAGCAAAAAAACGGCGAACCAAAGGATCCTCGATCCGTGACTTGGACAAGGGCCATTGCGTAGCAACAAAACGCAAAACAGTAGCAAGGACAGGGTCAGCAGCTGTGGCTGTAGCTACACGACGAAAATCAATCGGAAACGATGCGACCACGTCATCGGCTTCCGAATCAATGAACATGCAAGCAAGTTCGGAAGAATCGAATGCCTTATCCTCAGCAACAGGCAAACGGGACAACGCATCAGCGTTGCCGTGCTTAGCAGTGGACCGATACAAGATATCGTAGCGGTACTGCGAGAGAAAAAGTGACCAGCGAATGAATTTCTGCGCTGTACGTGGAGGTACAGGCTTGTTCGGATGAAAAAGCGATGTCAAAGGCTTGTGGTCCGTGATGATTGTAAAGTGACGACCATACAAGAAGTCATGGAACTTGGTAACACCAAACACGAGAGCTAAAGCTTCTTTCTCTATTTGTGAATAATTTCTTTGCGCAGATGAGAGCAATTTGGACGCAAAGGCAATAGGGCGATCATGCGAGCCATCCTTGTGCGCAAGCACAGCACCGATCCCGAAATCCGATGCATCGACCATCAACAAAAGGGGTTTTCGGGGATCGAATGGCGTAAGGCAAGTATTTGATAGTAACGCCGATTTCAACTGGCGAAAGGCGCGTTCGCATTCCGTCGTCCAGACGAACGGAACACCTTTACGGCGTAAGCGATGAAGCGGAGCTGAAATGGAAGAAGCATTGCGCACAAATCGATGATAATAATTTACCTTACCCAGCACACTCTGTAGCTGTTTTAAGTTCTGCGGTGACGGCAAGTCCTGAATGGCACGAAGGTGCTCTGGACTCGGATGTATACCTTGGGCGTTAAGGACATGGCCCAGGTACGGTAAGTCCCGAGCAAAGAACACACATTTGTCCTTCCTCAAGCGAAGACCATTTTGACGCAAGACCTGAAATAAGGTCCGGAGATTCTGCAAATGTTCGGCTTCTGTCTTTCCTGAGATCACAATATCGTCCAGATAGTTCGCAGCAGTAGGGACCGACGCACAAATAGTTTGTAAATATTGCTGAAATAAAGCAGGGGCGGATGCACACCCGAATGGCAGTCTTTTGAAGCGATACAAGCCAAGATGCGTGTTAACCACTAAGACGCGCTGGGATTCTTCGTCCACAGGTAGTTGCAAGTACGCATCTGCTAGGTCCAATTTTGAAAAATATTTTCCCGGGCACAGTTTGTCAAAAAGATCTTCCGGGCGGGGCAAAGGAAAAGTAGCAGTCACAAGTTGTGGATTCACAGTGGCCTTGAAGTCCACGCAAAGTCTCAGTTTTCCGGAAGGTTTTGGCAAAATGACTAAGGGTGAGGCCCAGAGAGAAGCCTGCACTCGTTCAATGACACCTTGAGATTCTAATTCGGCTAATGTTCGGGCGACCTCATCACGCAATGCGTGGGGAACATTGCGCGCTCTGAAAAATTTCGGTTGCGCGTTGTCTTTCAGTTCCAAATGCGCTTCATAGTTCTTAGCGCAACCAAGGCCCGGTGCAAAAATGTCTGCAAATTCTTCACAAAGACTAGAAACACTGGCGGAAGGCACAGTCTGATTCACTGATAGGACCTGATTCACTATAGACAAATTAAACAATTGAAACAAATCTAAACCAAACAAGTTCACTGCACGAGAGGAACGAAGAACATAAAATGACACAAGTTTTGTCTGTCCCTTGTATGTTGCAATAAGGCTGCACTGTCCTAACACAGGTATATGCTGTCCTGAGTAACTAGTTAACGTAACATTTGCGGCACGCAATGGCGGGGCGCCCAGTTGTTTGTACGTGTCGTGATTGAGCAATGAAACAGCAGCTCCGGTATCGAGCTGGAATGGGATCACTTTTCCTGCAAAGTCTAAGTCCACAAAAAGTTTATTGTCTTGTTGACGACAAGAGCGACTGTCTCGTGCAATTTGAACGGAGACAGGTACAGAAGCACTTGCGACTTTACGGGATTTCCGGCGACGTCGACGCACACTTTGGGTGGGACGAACACAGACACTGTTAGCTAAAGTGTCACTGGACGGGTGGGAATGAACGACATGAATGTCCATGGGCGAAGGTCCACGAGCCTGATTGTCCTGGGTTCGATTCCGGCGCGAAGCAAAGGGCCTGGAATTTGTGTGATTGTCTGATCGTAACTTTTTCTGGCAAACACTTTGTACATGTCCTTTCTTTTGACAGTAAAAGCAAATAGCTTGGCGTGACGGGCAATTTTCACGCGAATGTCTAGTTGCACACCGCGGGCAAGATTTCACTGCATTTGCTTGCTTACGCGGCGCACGTGGTTGCAAGCGAGGCGGCCGCTGCGAAGTCGGGCGCGAGGGCTGCTTAGCGTCCCGTGCAGCGGGCCGGGCGGGCCGATTAATGTGACACACGGCTGGCGAAGTTTCAAATGATGCCTGAGCAAAGTCAAGTGTGTCTTGCCTGTCCAATATGTCTATCACTTGTTGCAGGGAGGGATTAACTAGTTTCAAAATCTGTTCCCTTATGCGAACATCAGAAACGTTCTGTGCAATTGCATCACGCACCATAGTATCTGAATATGGGAGGCCACATTCACAGGCAAACGCGCAGTCTCTAGTAAGGCCTTGCAAAGTTGCTACCCACTCCCTGTTAGTCTGACCGGCCGTACGTTTTGTACGAAAAAACGTATACCGTTTGGCAACTACATTTACTGTTTCTTTGAAATAGGCATCTAAAGCCGACAAAATTTCCTCGTAGGACAGAGTTGCTACGTCGCGTCGGGGAAACAATTTCACTATCACCCGGTAGGTAGACACACCGACACAAGAAAGCAAAAACGGCTGCCGCTCTTTACCTTGAATTCCATAAGCAGTGAGGTGGAAGTTGAACTGGCTGGCCCACTCAGTCCAGCTCTCGGTTGTGGCCTCGAAGGGCCTAAATGGCGGTGCGACAGCGTTGTGTGGCTGCGGTAGCGAAGAAGCGGCTGCCGCCGCATCGGTTTGCAGCGCACGTTGACCCTGGACGAGCTGTCCAAGGGCTTCCAATAACGCCTGCGTCTGCTGATTCTGCAAGCGAAAAAATTCGGACAGTACATCTGGAGAATGCGGCGAAGCCATGACACAAGCAAATTAGAGCAAGTATAACACAAAGACTGCAACGTGGGCGCGGCACCACACCTCGTCGCCAAAATATTGTTGTGTCGATTCCCTAAGGTCTCGACACAATGAGTGGCTAGGTGCACGCGAAACTAACGCAGACGGGCGTAAATTCTGAAACAGGAGACTGGATGAAAAACTATAAAGAAAAGAAGAGAGATTGTCATCTACTTAACTTTTAATGATGTTCTTCTTGTTGAAATACATCTCTTGCATAGTAGTAAGCAATTAGCAATGATACAACTGGCGCCTTGCTAAGGTGGTAGCGATAGACTAGCTGAAGGCTATTTAATCTGTCTCTCGGCAAATGAGAGGAATACTTGATAGGTCTAGTCGCAAGCTATGTCGTCCGTACAACTGGGGCGAGGTCATGTCCGTGTCTTGTGACCTGCCCTGTGGTGGCGCTACGTTTGCGAATACACAGTGGCGACACGCGGGTCCGACATGTACTACAGGACCGCGGCCGATTTAAGTTACCACCTAGCAAGTGTGGTGTCTAGCGGTGACACCACAATCCCTAAATGGCATCTCACACCATTAGATTTACCCAAACTTAACTTCAAATGCCGAGGATTTCTACTGATGTTTACGAAGTGATTCATAATAAATAAAGCGCCACTGGGTAATATTCGTATCGGCCTATTTGATTAAAAGCATCACAAGAAAGATAACAAATTATTTTGTGAATAAAGAGGCAGGTGTTCAGTAATAACTTCCTAACTGACTCTCAAGGTAAAGGAATGTCAGTGGATGTATAACGTCATACAGACTTCAAATGGAGTACAAGATAAACTCACTCGGGTATAGTGAAGCAATATATTGGCGACATGTAATCTGTGCACCATTTATAGGTGCGGTAATCTACTGCTGTCAGTTTCCAGATGCGTGAAAATACTCATTAATGAAGCCACCTGATAAAATGGGAGAAGTGTATAATGCAATTGCAAAGCAACTTTCGTGCCAATAATGTTTCCGAAGTTTTTGAAAAGATAACGTTTAAAAGAGTATCTTAACATCTCACCATACATAATTTATTGTCAGGCACGCACTTTATTTTCGTCATCGAAGAGAAAAGTTAATCTTGTGTTTATGACACGCTTAGATAAATGAATAAATTGGCTGTAGTAGGTATCCTCTTCAAATTAACTGAAGCATTCGATAGTACGACGCCGATATACTATCTGATAAGAAGCGTTGAGAAATTACAAGAATTCCTTTCTCATCTCCTGAAAATGAAGCTATGCTTCAATATAAATAAAAAGGAAACAAATTTCAACATTAAATGACGTGTTGTACACGACACATGATTCTAACACATCCTACTGTCCCATTCACTCGTGGAAACGTGGACTGAAAAATAGAAATCTAGCTGATATGTTACTAACCTCAGCCCGTCGTTAACAGTGTCACTTAACTACAACTGGAGACTCTGAGAATAGTGCGTTATTGCCTATGAAATGTTTGACAATGGTCGCTACTAAAAATTTCTTAATTCCAATGCTTGCATTGAATTCTTAATCTTTGTTATAGCAGAAAATTGCAGCAACATTATCCACTCCACCACAAGCTCTGCACTGTCTGCTACGTACTACACCTCATCATTCATTTACTGCAGTTAAGGGCGTGTTACAGTTCTGCTACCACGAAGTACTCCCATTTCTTTTTTATGCAGTTTTGAGGAAAATCATGTCTATATACCATATCACAGCATAATTAATAGCGGGCCGAAGTGGCCGAGCGGTTCTAGGCCCTACAGTCTGGAACCGCGCGACCGCTACGGTCGCAGGTTCGAATCCGGCCTTGGGCATGGATGTGTGTGATGTCCTTAGATTAGTTAGGTTTACGTAGTTCTAAGTTCTAGGGGACTGATGACCTCAGAAATTAAGTCCCATAGTACTCAGAGCCATTTTGAACAAAAGAGAGATGCTTGATCAAATGTAAATCATTCCCGTAATAAAAGCCACATGTGCTCTTTCATCGCAAGTTGCCTCTACTGTTGAGGACGACTACTCGATACGAACGACCTCTTAGGCTCCCTTGTAAGATTCTCATATGTTTTTTACTGTTGTAAATAATGAAGTTTTACAGTACTGGGGCAAAGTTGAATGACCGCACTATAGCAGCAGTGAATAAGATCATTGGCACTGTGTTTAATTTTATCTGTGGTTGACCTGCTAATCAGTCAGCTGTGTGGTGCTGAGACATACTTATCTGAGGCTTTATAGCCAAAGTTTTTCTTCAGAATGAGATCTGTTATTGCGAGAACGGACTGGCCAGCACAGAGTCCTGACCTTAGTCCTATAGAACACCTTTGGGATGATTTGGAACGCCGACTTCGTGCCAGGCGTCACCGACCGACATCGATATCTCTCCTCAGTGTAGCACTCCGTGAAGAATGGGCTGCAATTCCCCGGCAAACCTTCCAGCACCTGATTGAACGTATGCCTTCGTGAGTGGAAGCTGTCATCAAGGCTAAAGGTAGGCCAACACCATACTGAATTCCAGCATTACCTATGGAGGGCGCCACGAACTTTTTAGTCATTTTCAGGTGTCCGGATACTTTTGATCACATAGTGTAAGTCGATATAAGCCTAAGTGTGCGTTATATAGATAAACGTAAAACAACACAGCTTGGAAGGCGTCCCAGAGGCCCTCAACTAATGACTACTTCACCTCAACAACTACCCAACCTGACCGTAAGCAGCACTATTTGAGTTTTTTGTTATTTTGTATCTTAATCGAAAGTCTCATTCTATGTAACAACCAGCCGCCAACCGTAATGCAACAGGATGATTGCGGAGGCGTACCCAAAGATTACGGCAATAGGGAACTGGATATTCGTACCCATGGTAGACCATCAGAATTGCCCGAGATGTACACTGTTTGCCGAGATGTGGAGCTCGTGTAGCTGATGGAGTACCAGGGAAACGGTGAGTTTTTTCTCCTCAGAAATGGGAGTCAAGGCATTAATTGACTAAGATTTAGCTGTGACAAGTCTTGTTCCAGGTTGTCTTTGCTTTATTTTATGTTTATAATTCGTCTAATACAGTTCAGTGTTGAACACGTTTGCTGACATATGTCACCTGGTATACGAGAAAATGTGACATAGAAAGGGTGTAAGCGTTACAAAAGCTGTTGCGATAGTCGTAGAGACTGTCTGTACTTGAGCGGAGCTTCTAGCGTTGTGATGCACGAAAGCCCCGACACGAAATGTAGTAGACTCGTCTCCATACGCGCTAATGCGTATGAGATTATTCATACATTAGTTCCGAAGAGAAGTTGTTTTCTATCGGTGAATCACTAGAAAGACTCTAAGATAAACAATTAATTCAAAAATATAAGAATTATTCTTAACGCGTTACACATTCTGGTAGCATAAATGCGTAGGCTTTCGGGGCCAGAATCAATAGATGTATAGTTTTCTGCGTATGTTCTCTCGACAAATTGTGAAATAACTATTACTGGATAAAACCAACGTTTCAGCCGCCGTTAAAGTGGCGTTCTTCTAGGTCTTCGTGTCTTTTGTGGTCCATAGTCCCTTATATTTCGTCATAACTCAGCATGAGGAAACATCACAGTTTAAAAATGGTTAATATTATTAGTTTCCCGTGTGCAGGGAATAGTGAGCTCTTGTTTGCTATTGCCTATTTCAATACACGGTGCCACGATTTCCGGTTACCCTCTATAAGAACCCACCTGAACTCTTAAATAGAAATAAATAACATGAACAACAGTTCTTTAGATGAGCTTCCTTGAGATGTGAGGCGTTACTTGTCTAAAGTATTAGTCTGTGCACCGTCGCTCATATGGCAAAGTATGAAAATGGATCAGGTTGTGTACGACATTCGTCGGAGCCAAGCTACCACGAAGAGCAAACCTCGCCGCGTTTGATATTCTTTCTGGAGGTTCATAAGCGGTATCGTTTCAACAAGCTTTTACGATATCATTGATAACCTGAAAGATGCAATGCGCCAAGCTTTCATTCAAGTTACACCAGCAATGCTCCGACAACTTTCCCACTCAACGAGATGGCGTTTTATCCTTTGCCTTGTAAATGACGGTGCGCAGGCCAATACTTTAGACGAGTAATGGTTGATACTCCTCTAAAGAAATGTTATTTGTTTAAGTTTTGGTGATTATGTTGGTTTTTTGTAGGGTAACGCGACGCTGTGGCCAACAAGTATGACACTTCAATGGTAATCATAGGCGAATGGGATGTAACCCTTGTTTCCTTCATACGGGACATACGCCACATAGCGGCAGTTACTCACCTGTGACGCTTGTGTCTCAAGTTGTTTGTGCGGGCTGCTGGGCTCTGATGGCTGGCAGGCAGGACGGTGCAAACCTAAGGCCATCCTCTCTATTCATGTTGAGTATGAATATGAATGGAGAGGACGCTTTAAACATATACCGCGTCATGGACGCTGACATGCGGGGGGGGGGGGGGGGGGGGTAGAATTACGCTATGAGGAACGTTCGCCTGAGCTTCCATGGGACCAGCAGTAGTAACTGAGAGTGCCATGGTGATTGTGGGAAACGTAAAAATTATTGCGGAGCAACTGCATCCCTTCTTGGTTCTTCCCTTCCTCGATGGCGACGGCATCTTACGAGGTGCATTCAAGTTCTAAGGCCTCCGATTTTTTTTCTAATTAACTACTCACCCGAAATCGATGAAACTGGCGTTACTTCTCGACGTAATCGCCCTGCAGACGTACACATTTTTCACAACGCTGACGCCATCATTCCATGGCAGCGGCGAAGGCTTCTTTAGGAGTCTGTTTTGACCACTGGAAAATCGCTGAGGCAATAGCAGCACGTCTGGTGAATGTGCGGCCACGGAGAGTGTCTTTCATTGTTGGAAAAAGCCAAAAGTCACTAGGAGCCAGGTCGGGTGAGTAGGGAGCATGAGGAATCAGTTCAATGTTGTTATCACGAAGAAACTGTTGCGCCGCACAGCCCTTCCCGGACGTTTTTGTTGCAGTGCAGGAAGGAATTTGTTCTTCAAAACATTTTCGTAGGATGCACCTGTTACCGTAGTGCCCTTTGGAACGCAATGGGTAAGGATTACGCCCTCGCTGTCCCAGAACATGGACACCATCATTTTTTCAGCACTGGCGGTTACCCGAAATTTTTTGGTGGCGGTGAATCTGTGTGCTTCCATTGAGCTGACTGGCGCTTTGTTTCTGGATTGAAAAATGGCATCCACGTCTCATCCATTGTCACAACCGACGAAAAGGAAGTCCCATTCATGCTGTCGTTGCGCGTCAACATTGCTTAGCAACATGCCACACGGGCAGCCATGTGGTCGTCCGTCAGCATTCGTGGCACCCACCTGGATGACACTTTTCGCATTTTCAGGTCGTCATGCAGGATTGTGTGCACAGAACCCACCGAAATGCCAACTCTGGAGGCGACCTGTTGAACAGTCATTCGGCGATCCCCCAAAACAATTCTCTCCACATGTCATCAGACCGGCTTGTGCGAGCCCGAGGTTGTTTCGGTTTGTTGTCACACGATGTTCTGCCTTCATTAAACTGTCGCACCCACGAACACACTTTCGACACATCCATAACTCCATCACCACATGTCTCCTTCAACTGTTGATGAATTTCAATTGGTTTCACACCACGCAAATTCAGAAAACGAATGATTGCACACTGTTCAAGTAAGGAAAACGTCGCCATTTTAAGTATTTAAAACAGTTCTCATTCTCGCCGCTGGCGGTAAAATTCCATCTGCCGTACGGTGCTTCCATCTCTGGGACGTATTGACAATGAACGCGACCTCATTTTAAAACAATGCGCATGTTTCTATCTCTTTCCAGTCCGGAAAAAAAAATCGGAGGCCTTAGAACATGAATGCACCTCGTTCATCGGGATAAATATCTATGTCACAAGGCCAGAGTCGGGTTACAATAGTTTCAGGATCGTGACACTGAACTTACGTTGATGTTTTCTTTCTTTGGGCCTTGTCCCGCGTCACGCAGGGTCGGCCATGTTACTACGGATTGGGCAGGGTTAATGACAGAGTGTGGCCGGATGCCCTTCCTGCCGCCACTGTCTGGGTCTAGTGTAAGTTATGAATTAGTGCTAATGTCTGCAAATGTCTGTGAGTCGAGTCACTGAGGCGGAACGTGGGAACCAGCCCGGTATTTACTCAGCGGGATGTGGGAAAATGCCTAAAAGCCACATCCAGGCTGGCCCTCGTCGTTAATCCACCGGGCGGATTCGATACGGGGCCTGCGCGCCTACCCCAGTCCAGAAAGCAGCGCATTAGCGATCTCGGCTACCCTGGCGGGTACCGATCTTATCGTTGATGTCTTGTCCACGAAATTTGCACGAAAAGAACTAGGTAGGACACTTTTGTGGGACAATCGGCCGCCAGCTCCACGCCAACAGGTCGCCAGCCCGTATATGCCTGAGCTGTGCATAGTCATTTGGTGATACGTATCTCCAGAAACGTATTGTCGAATCCATGCCGTATAGAATCGCTGCGTTATTGCCCTTCAAACGTGGACCAACACGCTTTTAAGCAGGTTGCAATCATCTTTTGGCTCTTCGGTGTATAGTCCCATAGTGGCTGCTCCCCGTACAAACAGCATTTCGTTTCTAGTCTGGTTAAGAACACCGTCGTAGTATATGTGTGCAGTGTAGTCCACAGCGTGCTGTGTGCAATAGAGCATGATACTGTTAGAGGTCTCACTTCCATGCCCATTGCGCACGCCGTCATATCCCTAGAAGTATTTTTTTTTTCTTGCAATTACTTTCTGGGACTATCTTTCACTGTTTTCCTATGATGAAGAATCCAATAAGTCTTCCGAGAAATGCCAATGAACTTTGTGAGGATGACAACCAACAGTTACTGACATATGAAACTAATTTTTTTTTTTTTGTATAGTGATGGTCATCCTTTTTTGCCTCTTCCTTCTCCTATTACTTTGTCATTGATGGGATGTTAAACCATGAGTTCCCTTTTTACTATCTTTGCAATTATTGATAACCTGTACACAATGCTCCATTTTTGTCAATTTTTGACAGATATCAAACACTATCACGTTACCTTGAGATACAATCATGGCTAAATTCACTTCTGGTGACATCTCTGAAATCAGACCGACTTACTGTGGTACGAAGTTCTCATTCCACTTCCGTATTTAGTCAGATATCTGGAAAAGCAGTGTTTATTTTACTAAACGGATAGGCGCATCTTCTCTGAAATGTGGCGTACATGTGGGCCATGAAGTGAATACATACTTGGTTACCTACAGCCTTAATGAACAAATCCATCAAACTGCTTTTCATACAAACAGTGCAGGAAACTATGCAGGGTTCTAAAGGGGGGAAACATTTCTTTCGCAAACGTTAATAAGTGCTAATGATGCAACTGTCGCTTCAAAGGCTACACTTTCCCCCAAGAACATTTGACCTTCAGTAGTTGAGATACAATCATGGCTAAATTCACTTCTGGTGACATCTCTGAAATCAGACCGACTTACTGTGGTACGAAGTTCTCATTCCACTTCCGTATTTAGTCAGATATCTGGAAAAGCAGTGTTTATTTTACTAAACGGATAGGCGCATCTTCTCTGAAATGTGGCGTACATGTGGGCCATGAAGTGAATACATACTTGGTTACCTACAGCCTTAATGAACAAATCCATCAAACTGCTTTTCATACAAACAGTGCAGGAAACTATGCAGGGTTCTAAAGGGGGGAAACATTTCTTTCGCAAACGTTAATAAGTGCTAATGATGCAACTGTCGCTTCAAAGGCTACACTTTCCCCCAAGAACATTTGACCTTCAGTAGTTATTCCTAAGTGGTTATTCGAATTACACATAAACTGGAACAGATCTTAATAAATGGTAACTTTTTTTGTGAAACCAGAAAAGTGTAGTATAGCAGCCTACTCTATGAAATTAATGTCTAGGTAAAAGTAAAACATATTTGATTAAAAATGATTCATTTTAATGCAGAAGACAAAATGACTACACCTCTAGTGTAAGAAATTTACGGCGAAATTTGATCACTTCAGGAAATATGTAGTGAAAGAGATCCGCCATTAAATCATTTTCGAAATTAATGTTGACGGTTGACGGCAACCAAAAGTTTCACATCCAGTGTAACATTCGGATTTAGCTTCCAGCCGTAGATATTGCTGATAAACTCGTTACTTAGCTACAGATACTGCAGAGATTTGATTACTGTGCAAAATTATTACGTATACGACAGCCTACGAGGGCCCCGGAGCTTAGAATATTGCCAATATATCGACGCACATCAGCTTTGTGTGGTTGGGTTTTTATACTCCGGGGTGTGAAATCATGTCCTATTGAAAGGCCTGACTTGTGACGTCAGTTTTATAGGCGTATTACGATGCTCGTCAGGTCTCTTTCTAAGGCCCGGGAGCCGAGAGCTCCACCTACGCAACAATTAAAATTTTAATTGCAGCCAGCCGTGTGTTGGCGTCATCCGTGCGCATGACTAGCGCTGGAAACTGGGGTAATATGCGTGTTCTCACATTTCCTTCCACCATATCTCATACGTTTAATGCTTGAACATAACAAAAAACACCTACAACGTCGTTTTTTTAAACACAATAAAGTCGAAATTCCTTATCACCTGCACACGCATCGGTACTGCCCATACCACCGAATGGTGCGTGGCGAAAAATCGTGTTCATGCACGACTATTCAGTTCGGAGTAGGAGGTCGATACCTTTCAGAACATACTCGAATTTTCATTAATTCAACATCATATGGCTCCCTAACTAAAACTACAAGATTTGGTCGTAAATACGATGTCAGCCACCTTCACTGCAGAATCACAGTTCTTCATAACTCTCTCGATAAATCTCACTCCGTCTTTGTATTTCCCAGGCGTAATTAACGTCCCAATTTCCGGTTATAAAGCTATGAAGAGGCACTTCTAGATAATTGTCCCTTGTGAGTGGCTGTAGTGACTGATAACCGATCATTCTGGTTAAATACACTCCTGGAAATTGAAATAAGAACACCGTGAATTCATTGTCCCAGGAAGGGGAAACTTTATTGACACATTCCTGGGGTCAGATACATCACGTGATCACACTGACAGAACCACAGGCACATAGACACAGTTAACAGAGCATGCACAATGTCGGCACTAGTACAGTGTATATCCACCTTTCGCAGCAATGCAGGCTGCTATTCTCCCATGGAGACGATCGTAGAGATGCTGGATGTAGTCCTGTGGAACGGCTTGCCATGCCATTTCCACCTGGCGCCTCAGTTGGACCAGCGTTCGTGCTGGACGTGCAGACCGCGTGAGACGACGCTTCATCCAGTCCCAAACATGCTCAATGGGGGACAGATCCGGAGATCTTGCTGGCCAGGGTAGTTGACTTACACCTTCTAGAGCACGTTGGGTGGCACGGGATACATGCGGACGTGCATTGTCCTGTTGGAACAGCAAGTTCCCTTGCCGGTCTAGGAATGGTAGAACGATGGGTTCGATGACGGTTTCGATGTACCGTGCACTATTCAGTGTCCCCTCGACGATCACTAGTGGTGTACGGCCAGTGTAGGAGATCGCTCCCCACACCATGATGCCGGGTGTTGGCCCTGTGTGCCTCGGTCGTATGCAGTCCTGATTGTGGCGCTCACCTGCACGGCGCCAAACACGCATACGACCATCATTGGCACCAAGGCAGAAGCGACTCTCATCGCTGAAGACGACACGTCTCCATTCGTCCCTCCATTCACGCCTGTCGCGACACCACTGGAGGCGGGCTGCACGATGTTGGGGCGTGAGCGGAAGACGGCCTAACGGTGTGCGGGACCGTAGCCCAGCTTCATGGAGACGGTTGCGAATGGTCCTCGCCGATACCCCAGGAGCAACAGTGTCCCTAATTTGCTGGGAAGTGGCGGTGCGGTCCCCTACGGCACTGCGTAGGATCCTACGGACTTGGCGTGCATCCGTGCGTCGCTGCGGTCCGGTCCCAGGTCGACGGGCACGTGCACCTTCCGCCGACCACTGGCGACAACATCGATGTACTGTGGAGACCTCACGCCCCACGTGTTGAGCAATTCGGCGGTACGTCCACCCGGCCTCCCGCATGCCCACTATACGCCCTCGCTCAAAGTCCGTCAACTGCACATACGGTTCACGTCCACGCTGTCGCGGCATGCTACCAGTGTTAAAGACTGCGATGGAGCTCCGTATGCCACGGCAAACTGGCTGACACTGACGGCGGCGGTGCACAAATGCTGCGCAGCTAGCGCCATTCGACGGCCAACCCCGCGGTTCCTGATGTGTCCGCTGTGCCGTGCGTGTGATCATTGCTTGTACAGCCCTCTCGCAGTGTCCGGAGCAAGTATGGTGGTTCTGACACACCGGTGTCAATGTGTTCTTTTTTCCATTTCCAGGAGTGTATATTAGGTATTTTATTCTGTTTACATGAATTATACTATATTAGTTTTTATTCAGGCTCAGCTGCTTCTCAGTACCCCAAGGGCCCGTCATCAAGTCTTCTTTCATTTCGTAAGAATTTCCATATGATGTCATTTCTTGCACGTAATCACTCTTATATGTACAATACTGCTTACTGTTCCATTCAACTGAATCTATTATATCCCTGTTATAAATTTGTGGGTTTAAATAATTATTGCATGGAAAATAAGCAGCGTTCCACGTAAAACTGCTCTCTACATGGATCAAAAAAGCTTTCGTCACTGACTGCTTAAAACTCTTGTGGATATAAATTGAAATTTTAGGTTGCAGAGGGTTGCATAGGTTTTATATTTCACTTGGGAATGCGCTCAGAATTTACAGCTCGTTCTTGAGCCTCACTGCCGGCCTCCGTAGCTGGATATTCAGCGAAGGTAGCTACTGTACGGAGAACCCAAGTTCGTTTCCCGGTACCGCCAGGAATTTTTCCTTGGTGGGACAACTGTAAAGGCTACACTCAGCCTATTGATGCCAACTGAGGAACTATTTGAACGGGAAGTAGCGGCTTCAAGTCAGGAAATCCCACAACGGCAGGGAGAGCCCCCCCCCCCCCCCCCATGCCGCATCCAAATGACGATATTGCCTGGGTGGAACACGGCGGTCTGTCGGTCCCGATTGGCCAGTCTGTGGCCAGAGCGGCGGAGCTTTTTGGCTATGTCTTAATGTTTTCTATAAGTTTGTCACATTTTCTTTTAACCCTAGGATGCATGGTGCCAAAATCACACATAAATGCATATGCAGGGCCTCCAAGGCTCTGTCATAATTTAAAATTTTCCTCTTTTCACATAATCATTCTTTGGAGTTAAATTTATTTCTGTCAAATTTATTGTCATATTGAAAGATTCCTAAGATACAGTAACAGTATCTGGTGGGCCTGATTAACATTTTATTAGTTTTTTAAAAAAACTCTAAGAGTGAGTTTTTATTAGTTACATTCATTTACATACAACATATACAAATAACTTTATTAATTCATTTAAAGTTGCCGTTTACATTTAATAACATTTATTACAAGCAATTTCTTCAATTAAAATATACTCATTATTCACAATATTATGTATATAGGCAATATTTTGACAATATTTTGTTCACATAAAATTGCATTTTTCTTAGTTATCAACATGTGACAAACAACAAGCACAAAGAACGCCACTATGTTCCATACAAATGTTGGTTTTACACTTAATGCATGTCATAGCACTTTTCCTGTGTTTATTATATGGACAATAATTTCATCTTCTTCTTTTTCCTGAAACAGGTAGTTGGTTCGGCAGTATGACATCTTTTTGAACACCACATCTTTGCATGGCATCAACGATTTTCTTTGGAAGATTATGGATCTGAATACGAAGTTCCATTAGTGGTCTTACCATTCCCTCTGCTAAATCTCTTAGGAACAAACGCCTTTTATCCCTTCTTCCACTATGCTATGTCAGATGTTGGGCGGAAAATAAAATTTCACCGTTCATTGCTGCGACTTCCATCATATTCATCCATAATGTAGATGGCCATCTTCTTGTTTGTCTCTTGCAAGTGTAATTACGAATTTTCTGATCCATTTGATCTACTCCACCCTTCGCAGAGTTATAGAACTTTAGTATATCTGGTTTCTTTTTTGCATGAGTTTCATCAATGTCTCTGTCGTGATGCATTGTGCTAATGAGAACTACAGACTTTTTGTTTTTGGAAACATAACTCACCATTGTAATGTCACCTCTAAATGCAAACAAAGAGGAATGAATTGCTCTTGAGGCAGGTTGTTTCATCTCATTACGAATTTCTGGTTTATTTTGTTTGATTGTCCCCACCACTGTAATTTGCTTCTGAAGCATCTCTTCTACCGACTGCACGCAAGTAAAGAAGTTATCAACAGTAATATTTTTTTTGATGATCCTTCAATGCTTTTAGCAAGATCTTTCACCACATTCAATCCAAGATTTTTCTGAATAGGTTCATGGGGCTTCCTTCCCGTGTAAACAACTCCGTCTAAAGCATATGCAGACGTAGCATCACATAACCAAAATACTTTTATGCCCTACTTGGCTGGTTTAGAGGGCATATACTGGGTGAAGCTGCATCTTCCACGGAATGGGACTAGCTGTTCGTCAACTGTGAGCGAATCACTGGGAATCATTCTATTTCTACACTTGTCAGGAAATAGTTCCCATCCATAGCGAACAGCTGTAAGTTTGTCATCTGCAGATCGAGCTTCACGGGTACGCCTGTCATCAAATCTAATCATTCTCCTTATATCCTCGAATCTATTTACTGACATGATGGCCTTGTATGTAGGATTTGCCTTTTCATCCAAGAATAATCTCTAATAGGGACATCCCAAGTCTTCTAAACGTCAGTAAGCAGTAAAAGACCGAGAAAACCCTCCATTTCAGCAAGCGAAACGTTTTTCCACGTTTTACCACGTAAAGCAGCCAATCTTCAATATTTGTGCGGTTGATGATTTCCTCTAGTATTTCCTTGGAGATGAAATAGTCCCAGGCATCCTTAGGTTTACAGGTTTTCAAACCACAGGCTGGACCAGGTGCCTTCTTTACGATATTATGGACAGGCGTACGAAAAGTTGCAGGAGGATCTAATTTCCAAATCGTTCCATTCCGACTAATGTATGTGTGGTCTTCTACAACTTTTTGTGGTGGGTCTTCATTTTCAGACTCCGATGAAGTAATATTATCGTAAGGACTGTCACCTGCCTCAATATTCACATCTGCAGGTTCATTGGCTGATTCTTCACTACTTGCATCTTCAAAAATATTTCCTTCCTCGCAAGAATCATCTTCAAACCACTGAGCCACAACACTTTCAAAATTAGCTGCATTTGCACGTACTGACTCTCTTGCTTTGCGTGTCGAAGTGTGCACCACTAAACGAGTCATATTCGTAACAATATGGGCCTTGCAGCAACAAACAAACTACAGTAACAATGAGGCTGACAAGAGCAGCACAAGATAACAATACTATGCAATAATAAAACATTTGATAGCAAAAAGATCAATAATACACCGACATCGCCAGTATGTGAAAGTAGTGTGTAATTTTTTTAGTTATACTATTACTACTACAGCTACTACTGCTGTTGGCACTCCTGTTGCTGGAAATACCACTACAGTTATTGTTGAATTAATAACTGCTCCCAAACAAATGTTGAAGACAATATAGGCTAAAGAACATTTATAAATGTGTGAGGGCTTCTGAAGCCCTGCTTATCCATTCACGGTGTATGGGTAAACGTATTGAATTATACAAAAAACTTAAAAACGTATCTCGTTCAGACTTGACAGGAGGAATGTCACAGATTTAATGAAAGAGTACTGGAAAGCAGTTTGAAATCAAACAAAACATTACAGATTTCTTTTTTTTTTTAAATGAAGACATACAAGGGCCTCGGAGGCCCTGTATATGCATCCTAGGGTTAAGAGAGATCAAGTTGCCGACCAAGAAACCTCATAAACAACCTTCCAACGTTTTCACAACAATTTATATCTCGATGTTAATTATTTGGGCAGCTTCTGAAGCCTACTTTTCACTGTCCATTTGATTCTTGTGGTTGTTCGGACAGTTTCAGTGTCTCCCTGTTATTTACCTTTACCTCAAAAATTGTTCAAATGGCTCTGAGCACTATGGGACTCAACTGCTGTGGTCATAAGTCCTCTAGAACTTAGAACTACTTAGATCGGACTAACCTAAGGACATCACACACATCCATGCCCGAGGCAGGATTCGAACCTGCGACCGTAGCGGTCGCACGGTTCCGGACTGCGCGCCTAGAACCGCGAGACCACCTGATTCTTTACTAGATGCGTACTGCTACAAGCTTACTTTACTGAGAACCAATTAGTGTTGGTTACTGCTTTTTATAAGTTGGCTACCGGCTCTCTGATACAGCGAATGTGTCACTTAGTGCACTTTGAGCTACTTTCTGGAAGATTCTGGAAGAGAGATATCGCCAAAATAGTCAGTGAAATCAGTATTAGTCCCTAGTGCTGGTGTCTAGCATGGAAAAGTAACACTTCTGCTGCAGCATCTCCACGGCCCTTGAGAATTGACGGTAGCGAGCTCGATGAGGAAGACGCTGTGGCGTCACCGCCAGACACCACACTTGCTAGGTGGTAGCCTTTAAATCGGCCGCGATCCGTTTGTATACGTCGGACCCGCGTGTCGCCACTATCAGTGATTGCAGACCGAGCGCCGCCACACGGCAGGTCTAGAGAGACTTCCTAGCACTCGCCCCAGTTGTACAACCGACTTTGCTAGCGATGGTTCACTGACAAAATACGCTCTCATTTGCCGAGACGATAGTTTAACATAGCCTTCAGCTACGTCATTTGCTACGACCAAGCAAGGCGCCATTATCAGTTACTATTGATATTATGAATCATGTACCGTGAAGACCTACGTTCTTCATTAACGGATTAAAGTTAAGTATTCCTCCAGCTACGTCCGTTTTTCTAAATTCTAATTTCCTTGTCCTGTTCCAGACCTCACGCTAGCCTGCGTGAGCTAAAACGCGTGCCTTTCGGCCTCCTCTAGTAGTACGGTGTTGGCTCTCCTGCCAACCAAAACAGACGCCTTACTACCGGGTTACCTAGAGAGACTAATTGAGACATCACAGCTGTCGGTCGTCGCATAAGCAGTAACAGAATTCAAGTACACTCCGTGCTGGTACAGTATATGTCCTGATTTTCTATAAGTAGACTGTTGAGGCCTTCATGTAAACGTCTTGCATCGACAGGCTGAAATATAAAGCATCATGGGCGTTTCTGAGTGAAATGGTATCAACACCTACACATGGACTGCTTCTTTGGGCAATAGAACCAGAAAATTCACTTTCCCAGAAGATTTTCATTGGCCAAAATTCTATCATTCAGACTGTTGAGGCCTTCATGTAAACGTCTTGCATCGACAGGCTGAAATACAAAGCATCATGGGCGTTTCTGAGTGAAATGGTATCAACACCTACACATGGACTGCTACTTTTCCATGCTAGACACCAGCACTAGGGGCTAATACTGATTTCACTGACTGGTTTGGCGATATCTCTCTTCCTGAATCTTTCCGAAAGTAGCTCAAAGTGCAATAAGTGACACATTCGCACTGCCAGTTAGGGAATCCCATACTTCCTGAGAAAATACGAAAGTGTCAGACTAGAATATTATACAGGTGGCTACTGTATTATTGAACCAGCGTCATCCCTTGCCTTACATTTCCAGAGATACATAATTTTCAACAGAGGATGATGATGATAATAATAATAATAATAATAATAATAATAATAATAATAAATAAATCGTGACACGTGGACCCTCTCCCACCATCCCATGGAGTGCTCTGTTTTTCGTGTCGCTTGGCAATTTGCGCTGGTGGAGAGATTCGCAGTAAATGCAAACGAAGTGAGAAACCAGTCACGTAGAGTACTCTTTGTAAAGCCGAAATGGGATTTCATCCGGACCTGCCGACTTACTTATTTTCAACTCTTTCAATTGTTTCTCTGAATGTGTTTGTGTTTGAATTCCTAAGGGACCAAACTACTTAAACTAACTTACGCTAAGGACAACACACACACCCATACCCGAGGGAGGGCTCGAGCCTCTGGCGCACCTCTAACCACGCAGCCACTTCGTGCGGCAGTTGTTTCTCTACGCCAGGGATGCTTATTACCATGTCTTCTATACGGCACTCTGTACGATGCTCAAACAACAGTACCTTTGTGCGATTCTCCGGCGTGAACGATTTATTAAACTTGGAATTTAAACCTTCGGCCTTCCTTTTGCTATCTTCTACTGCCAAACCGGACTGATCAGCGAGTGACTGGATGGACGCCTCAGAGTCGATTAGAGATTTTACATAGGACCAGAATTATTTCGGATTCCGCATTAGATGTTTAACCAAGGTGTGAAGGTGGTAGCTATATTATGCTTCGCGCATAAATCTTTTCACAGACGCGCGAATCCTTACTAATCCTTGCCTACCGTTATTTGCACTTGTTCTTTTGAACAGAGTGTGCAAAAGCCTTTGCTTCCTCGGCATTTTCAGAATTTCGTTAATCCACTTACTAGGCACGTACGTGTCCAGAGCACGATTTACAGCCTTTTTAGACTTTGCCCATAATAACACTATGTCCACCATTCTGGAACTAAATGGTAGCAGTTCAGTGTCTAATTGAGATGTTAACAACTGCTTATCTGCTCTTTCTAGCAGAAACATTCTCCTAGCTCTCTTGACTGATTTATTAACTTTCGTAACCACAGTCGCTTTGATGAAATCATTATCACTAATCCCCTTCTCTATACCGACGCCATCGATAAGGTCTAGCCTGTCTGCAGCTACAAGGTCCACGGTATTTCCATTGTGTGTGTACTGCTGAACTAGCTGCTGGAGACAGGTTTTGGAAAACTTGTCCAGAAGTTCTTCACAAGACTGTCTGTCTGTACGCCGTGCTGTGAAACAATACGCGTCCCAAATTATACTCAGTAGGTTAAAGTCACCACAACCTAGTATAACATGATCTGGGTATTTACGCACAGCTGGCCATTGACGTTCTCTGAATGACTCCAGAACTGTCACAGCGGTGTCAGGTGGCGGGAAAAACAACCAGCAGTTAACTTGGTTTCGCCTGGGCCTGTTATGCGCGGCCAGATAACTTCACTTCCACACACAGTCGGCCGCAATAAACACTCCCCATCATACGGCGTCTAATCTGTTCAAAAATGGCTCTGAGCACTATGGGACTTAACTTCTGAGATCATCAGTCCCCTAGAACTTAGAACTACTTAAACCTAGCCAACCTAAGGACGTCACACACAGCCACGCCCGAGGCAGGATTCGAACCTGCGACCGTAGCGGTCGCGCGGTTCCAGACAGAAGCGCTTAGAACCGCTCGGCCACTCCGGCCGGCGTCTAATCTGTCTTTACAATAAACATTTCAAGACTCACTAAATATCTCAGACTTTTACTTCTGGTATTAGCCAGCTCTCTGTCTCAAGAATAATTTGAGGTTGAGAACTTTTCTGGAGAGTAGTTAATTCGGGAACATTGTCACGAATACTTCGACAGTTTACTTATGAAATTCTTATAGTCGAATTGTCTTTACTCAGAACACAGTCTGATTTCCCTATATGTGTATTGACTGGCAGTGTTCATGAGAGTACCTCAAACTATCGCCTAGACTAAAACGGCCGCAAGTGCACTCCACAAGTACTCTGCTTCCCGCGTAGCTGCTTCCTTTGTGGAGTGAACCCCTGACCTATCAAGGGGAGTCCTAAATATCCCCACCCGATAATGCCGGTCCTGAAATCTGCAGCGAATACCGCCACAGAGACGACGAAGCATTTAGTTTAGAGTCGGCTCCAAACCGAAGGACGCCAATCGACTCTGGGAACGATGCTGCAAATTGCGAGCTCTGCTTGCACCCTGCGCGCGAGGCCAGCAGTCTTCACCATTTCCGCCAGCCATCCGTAAGCACTGAGGATGGGCTCAGAACCCACGCAACAGGCGTCGCTGGTGCCAACGAGAATCACTACTTGTAGACGACTGCACACTGTACGCTCGATAGCTGCAGGTATGGCCGCCTCCACATGTTGGGTGAATCCACCAGTAGACATACCGAGTGCACATTGTCTTTCTTTCGAAACCTGAACACTATCTTCCTAAGAGGCTCCATAACGCGCCTAACTCTGGAGCTCCGAATAACTAGCAAATCCCTGCCCACGTGTTCCTGCTCAGATCCTGCTGAAGGAACGGCAACCTGTTCATTCACGGGGTGAAAGACGAGGCCATACGGCCAGCCTCCACATTGGCCCTCCGTCTAGAGCGACGCGAACGCATTACTACTCACCACTCTCCATGCGGATCCACTGCGTAATGTACACTAGAGGGTGCCTCGGCGGTAGAGCCCTTGGGCGAGACAAGCCTCACCTGAGGTGTCCCGTGTGACGCTCCAGAATCCTCGCCAACGCTACATTCCGAGTAGGTAGCCTGAAGGCGACTGATCGCAACCACCGCCACATTCAACTGTTCACGGACTGCGACCAGCTCCTCCTGTGTCCGCACATATCAGGAACACATCCTATCTATCCTTTCAGGACTAACTGAAGAGTAAACAGCAAAAGCTGGCAGAAACCTAGGTAAGCAACTTGTTGTCCTCCTGATGTGTAACCAAGGGACGCTGATACCTCAGTGAACTATGTAGCTGTATTTCTTTTCATAAGAACAGACAACTGAGCTACAGACTGCCTGAATTTACACCTAAAGCTAACAAAAAACGCGAGACTAAACTTCTTAAATACTGAAACACGCAGACAAATGGTTCAGATGGCTCTGATCACTATGGTACTTAACATCTGAGGTCATCAGTCCCCTAGAACTTAGAACTCTTAAACCTAACTAACCTAAGGACATCACACACTTCCATGCCTGAGGCAGGATTCGAACCTGCGACCGTAGCGGTCGCGCGGTTCCAGACTGAAGCGCCTAGAACCGCTCGGCCACACTGGCCTGTAAACACGCAGACAATTAAACAAATATATACTATTAAGAAAACACAGGAAAAGCTAAATACGTAACATCATGCCGTGAAGATATGTCACAGTTGACAGCTGGCACTGGACTGAGCGGCTAACAGCGCTAATTAGAACCGTCACGAGTCTCAGAACAAACAGCTGAGTAACTACTGCGCTACTAACTCGATATACACTCACAAAAATTACTTACAAAATATAAGTTAGTGCGGATTAGTAGGAAAGACGATCCCGTAAGGTTCGGATACAGCATTAATAGTGTCCTGCTCGACACAGTCACGTCGTTTGAATATCTGGGCGTAACGATGCGCAGCGATATGCAACGAAACGAGCGTGTGAGTATTGTTGTAGGGAAGACGAATGGTCGACTTCGCTTTATTGGGAGAATTTTAGGAAAGTGTTGTTGATCTGTAAAGGATATCGCATACATAACGCTAGTGCGACCTATTCTTGGGTGCTGCTAGAGTCTGTGTGATCCGCACCACCTCGGATTGAAAGAAGACATCGAAGCAGTTCAAGGGGGAGATGCTAAATTTGTTACCAGTAGGTTCGATCAGCTTGTGAGTGTTACGGATATGCTTCGGGAACTCAAGTGAGAATCCCTGGAGGGAAGAAGACATTCGGTTCGAAGAACACTACTGAGAAAGTTTAGAGAACCGACATTTAAAGCTGACTGCAGAACGATCCTACTGCTGCCAACGTACACTTCGCGTAGGGACCACGAAGATAAGAGACGAGAAATTAGGGCTCATACGGAGACATATAGGAAGACGTTTTTTCCTCTTTCTATTTGGGAATGAAACAGGAGAGGAAACGACTAATAGTGCTACGGTGTACTCACTACCACGCATCGTATGATGGCTTGCGGAGTATGTACGTAGGTGCAGATGTAGACAGACATCACCCGACGAGAGAATAATATATGAGTGAGAGGACTCCTGAGGGAAGGATGCCTATCAGTGTCAGTGTACCGATGGATGAAAAGGTAGTTCCGGACCTGGCTGCACGTTTATCGACACGATCTCGGGTTACGGGTCATATACAAGCTTTCCCCTGAGGCAGCTATCACGACGGCAGAATTAATAGCTATGCCAGCACCGCTGAAATATGCCTCGAAAAACACAGCTCGAATGACGGTCATCCTGATTCCCAACGAGCACTGTAAATCCTAGAGTAGCACTACAGGCGACGACACACTAACACTGTAGTGTTCGAAATAATGCTGTAGGTGGGTAGGACACCACTGCGGATTTCGGGGCATCGAACTGGGGACATATTAGCACAGAACGTGATCATTAGAGGCCACCATGAGTATGACAATGTACAAACCGTAGACTCTGTTGCGAATGTGAATGAATCGCTGAGATACCAATAACACACCGAATGGAAAACTATTAGACAATGAAGGATGCGGTCATATACCACCACCTGTTCCTGTGTCCCTTAAACACTATTGCATTTCAGATAAACAATTTCACATAGATTCTGTGTGACGATGACGCGCTTGAGATTTAACCGAGGCACTAGAAGACCCATCTACACCGACTCGCACGTGGAGTCTCCCTTCTCTAAAAGTGGAAAGGCGGAAGACCTTAGCTATAAGGGACCTGCATGTCAACGACGGAAACAAGTGATGGACGCCCTACTTCTGCACCTGATGAGGATGGGTCGTAGCAGATCCTTCAGGGTGAAAACATTCCTGGAAACAGTGGAAATCAAGATTTTAAAACTATTTTCGCATTTCATAGCGGTGGTGTAAATGAAACTCGGACAGTGGTTCAAATGGTTCCAAGCACTATGGGACTTAACATCTGAGGTCATCAGTCCGCTAGACTTACTACTTAAACCTAAATAACCTAAGGACATCACACATCCATGCCCGAGGCAGGATTCGAACCTGCGACCGTAGCAGCAGCGCGGTTCCGGACTGAAGCGCCCAGAACCGCTCAGCCACAGCGGCCGGCTCGTACAATGCCTTACACTTCCGCAGCAGAGAGACAGCACCTTGTAGAAACATTAGTTTAATTTCTTGTTTGTAGCTTGTTTGCCTACTATTTATATGTAATTGTCGTTTGTTGGAGGTGGCGGTTTGATTGCAAAAATCAGAGCCAATACGTAAATCTAATAAAGCCTTCCGTACTACAGTTGATGATTAATTCATTGCACAAATACATCTACATCTACATCCATACTCCGCAAGCCACCTGACGGTGTGTGGCGGAGGGTACCTTGAGTACCTCTATCGGTCCTCCCTTCTATTCCAGTCTCGTATTGTTCGTGGAAAGAAGGATTGTCGGCATGCCTCTGTGTGGGCTCTAATCTCTCTGATTTTATCCTCACGGTCTCTTCGCGAGATATACGTAGGAGGGAGCAATATACTGCTTGACTCCTCGGTGAAGGTATGTTCTCGAAACTTCAACAAAAGCCCGTACCGAGCTACTGAGCGTCTCTCCTGCAGAGTCTTCCACTGGAGTTTATCTATCATCTCCGTAACGCTTTCGCGATTACTAAATGATCCTGTAACGAAGCGCGCTGCTCTCCGTTGGACCTTCTCTATCTCTTCTATCAACCCTATCTGGTACGGATCCCACACTGCTGAGCAGTATTCAAGCAGCGGGCGAACAAGCGTACTGTAACCTACTTCTTTTGTTTTCGGATTGCATTTCCTTAGGTTTACACCTGTATAATTGCTCTGCAATTCACATTTAAGTGTTTGACGGAGGTTTCATAGAACCACTTGTAGTACGATTGTAGTTTTTATAATTTAAACTGTTTCTGTTAGTGAAATATCAATTTCATTGTTTATTTGCTTGAAGAAGTTATATCTGCTCGTATAATGTAATCTGACTGCAATGAAATGTTAGTGACAGAATTTGCGACATGCATTATTTAATCTTGAGCTATGAATTCCACCGATTTAATCTTGAGTGTTCTGTTGCATCTTCTGCCTTTAGTAAATTATTCTACTACACTTTGTTCCTGCAGGATGGTCATGAGCTCTATTTGAGTGCTTCGTACTTTTCTGGAAGATGATTCGTTGGGAAACGAAAGAAGAGCCCTACAATAACTAATTTTTGAGTTATAAATTGTTATTCCAATTTGTTTAGCGGCATCAACTGTTAAATTACAAGATCACCACCCATTGTTCAGCATTTTTTCACGATGTACCACACGTTGTCAAAAATTTTTCGATTATTTTTCATATGCAATTTACACGTCTCTCTTCAGCTCTGACTGCTGTATCTCAAAATTGTTAATTTACTCACTATTTCTCCACGAAGTCCAGTGATTCCAGTGTTGTTCGTCATCATTCACTTTACCATCACACTCTCAGCGTCGTAACTCCAGTTCTCTCTGTCTTGTTGTAACAGCAATTTATCGCATATCGTTCCGTCAGACTAGTGTATCGTCTTACGGACCTTTTGCACGCTGCGCTTCTCGGTGCTAACCAGTCCTATAAATTACAGTAAACATTACATAATGTATTGAGATAGTATAATAAATAAAACCCCAAATTCTTTTACAGACGATGAAATACACTGGAAAACGTCCTCTTAGGTGTTTCAGATCCGGTATTTCTCTTGCAAGTGTGTCAAGTTTCAAACAATTCTGAAAGATAGCTGAGTCATTGTGAACCACTACTGCGTGTCTACGCAAGTCACTCATTACAAGTAACATACCATAACTGAATTCTTGCTTGCGGAAAAAGAAACCGTGGTTATTATCCATGAACGTTTGTGTGTCTGTATGGTAATGATGCAGTCGATAGCAGTGTCATTAGATAATGGATAGAGAGAGTAGGAGTGCTATTAGATGGTGGGTAAGGGGAGTTAAAACGTCAGGAAGGACAGAAAGTGAGCTCCATGATAGGCCACGTTTGGGACATCCTGTCACAGCCAGTGCTCCCGACATGGCCAATTTACATCTACATCTACATGGATACTCTGAAAATCACATTTAACTACCTGGCAGAGGGTTCATCGAACCACCTTCACAATTCTGTTACTGCAATCTCGTATAGCGCGCGGAAAAAACGAACACCTATTTCTTTCCGTACGAGCTCTGATCACCCTTATTTTATCATGGTGGTCTTTTCTTCCTAGGTAGGTCGGTGTCAACAAAATATTTTCTCATTCGGAGGAGAAACTTGGTGATTTGAATTTCGTGAGAAGATTCCGGTGCAACGAAAACGGTTTTGTTTAATTCCAATCGTGCACATACCATTACTCGTGCAGACCGAGCCTCAAAACTCGACAACTGGCTCTAAATATGTCTGTGAGAATTGGAAGTGTCTGTGCGATCGTTGAGACTGTTGGATATTCAACGCTGTAGGCAGTATAGGTTCCACAAATGCTCACAACAGACCACTTGGTTCAAAGAATCGCCATATTATCTGAACTATTGCACCAGTTTAAGACCAATAGAGAGGCTTGGCCATCACGGGTCGCTAAAGGCGACTAAACGTGGTTGCATCACATTGAGCCGAAACAATTACTACGCCACTGGAGCGCACCAACTGCAATAATAACAAAAAAGGAATGCAGGGCAGCTCCCTCTGCTAGCGAAGTTTTGATGACAGGCATTAGGAATTGTGATGGGGTCATTCTTGTTGAAAGGTTGCCAAAAGTATCAAGCATATAAAACCTCCGAACAAACTCAAGAACTGTTTCCGACATGCTCCGTTTGATAATAACCCAAAACAAATCTTACTTCGACAAGACAACGCTCGACCGCATACAAGTGTAACAGCCTGAGAACACATCGCAGATCGGGTTGGAGCTCATTCCGTCATCCATCTTATAGACCAAACCTGGCGCCCTCGGCCTTCCACCTGGCCGGCCGGGGTGGCCGAGCGTTTCTAGGCGCTTCAGTCTGGAACCGCGCGACCGCTACGGTCGCAGGTTCGAATCCTGCCTCGAGCATGGATGTGTGTGATGTCCTTAGGTTAGTTAGGCTTAAGTAGTTCTAAGTTCTAGGGGACTGATGACCTTAGAAGTTAAGTCCCATAGTGCTCAGAGCCATTTTGAACTTCCACCTGTTTGAGTCGCATAAGGATTCTCTACGTGTGACACACTTCGAAACTGATGAGAGCGTAAATCATGCAGTGGAAACATGGCTACGAGCAAGGGATAAGAACATTTGTCAACACAGGATACGTGCATACACAACGCTGACGTAAGGGTATAGAATGTGGTGAGGACTATGTAAAAAATCAGTACATTTAAAAGAAATATTGTCCGGCATTTCCGCCACATTTTAACTCTTACGAATAAATGCGTCCGACAAAAATGTTGTTGGCCATTATTTATAGAAAGGTCCTCATAATTAGTGTATACAGAAGTAAACACAGTTTCATGTGTGAATGACGAGGAATTGGCCTCAATATGCATACAGCTGTAACTTTGTCGGCGGGCTTCATGCTGATTTTGAGGAGACTGGTGATCGACGTAACTCTGGTACCGCGAGAGCAGAGTTCGTCCCTCTTCGAGTTAGCTGTGGTAACACGTAGCATCGGTTTCTTTAGCTATATGACAGACAGGCTGGCAACGGCCAACAAGATCTCATTAACTTCAACGTTATCCGGGTAATGAAACCGCTTCATAAAAGCACTCGCTGAGGAGAAACTGCTCATCTGCATTTGCACCACGTCTAAAATTTAAGTATAATCGGTAAATGACAGCAAAAACTTGACGTAAGCGCCAGGGTTAACAGAATATTCTTAGAAAACTTTTGAAACCGAAGATACATATTTAAAAACATAAAAAAATATGGATAATCTTTTCCACACCAACGAAGCATCTAACACGACATATACTTACTTTGAATGAACACAGAAAATCTGTAGATGTATTTTCTTGAAACTTGAAGAATAATAACATAGCATATCAAATATGTACTGGGTGGACTGAAAAATCTATTGAGAAACTGTCCCTAACATCGCAGAAAGAGAAAAAAAAAAAACGAGTGATCATTTCACTTGCCGTAACATCCTTGTAACCACCTTCCTTAAAGCAAATTCTTCGCTAAAAGTCATGGGGTAGACCAAGGACTTGACCACCACATCGTGTGATCAGTATAACAAATTGTGAAATAGAAAGTATCATCTTTAGAATGTTGTAGTACGTCTTACTTTCCGTGCTTGTGAAGAAAAGCTGGAGAGAATTTCTGCCTTATAATGTGTATTATTCTGCCTCACACATTTCTGTCATTTATGCTGTGCTGGTCACGTTATCCCTTCCGTATTTCATACAGCCTGTCGTAGTTTCTGGTACTTCTGTCTTGTTTACCATTGTAAAATACGTGTTTAAATACTTGCCGTGTGCGCCATAACTGTTTTCACTGTTAAGCGCTCTTATTGTTTTATTTTATTGCGAAACACAAGGTTTCTGCCTTTAGCTCATGAGTTCTTCTGTCCGCAATAATGTTTCCGTACGATCCAAGCTGTGTTCACAGACAAAGCGGATGAAGAGCACACCATTAGTTACACACAAAGAAAGAGTTATTGCTGTACTGGAGAGCTGAACCGTCTCTCAGTGGCCACCGGTTTTATTTCTATTTCCGTTTCCAGTGGCTTCGCTTTTCTGCAGCTCAAGACGAAAGAAATTATTAGACTCACTCGACATCAGGAACGGGCTGCCGAGAGATCAATGGTCGATGGCGGGTTTCTCTAACAAATTTCGTGACAGCTGCAGTATATTTCTGGTACAGTCCAAACAACTGTGAGAAGATGACACGGTACTGTATACACAGAGGGGCTTCCGCATCCTGTTAGCGTCCCTTTGTTCGTCACTTGACGGACTGACAGGCAAAATAAACGAGTGTCGCAGTACCCCGTCTCGTCGAGCGAGATGGCTACGGATTTTTATCCGACATTTCTTTTTAAACTGAGTGAATTCTGCACTGAAGCCCATTCACATTTATGACGTAGCCACGGGCAGTCAGAGCTAAACACAATTCACAGTTGGCCTTTCTGTGGCTGCGACCCAACGGAAACACATACGCCGCAGCTAGCAGTTTGAACAGTTCAATGTTCCCCTGACATCAAAGTCAAATTTAATACGCGTGAAACTTGGCATACCACACAATAAATTATTGTATACAGAAAGTGAGCCTCTACTGTTGTTTCACCTTAATTAACATTTCCTCGAACTGCACCTCTGACTAACTGGATATGGCGTTACGGAAGAATCTTAATGTTGAACGCAAATGTCTTTACTGTTTTACCATTTACTTACAAGGGGAGGCCGCCAATTGTGAAATTCAGATTCGATTCATACTGCGCATAATAAAAGCTCATGGCCAGAGGTGTAATGTGGCAAAGCACCAAGATGCACTTCTCAGCCGTTGTCGAGAAAATCGACAGTTAAAAGAAACCGTTGCGGTGAAATACTCTCTACGATTAATAATTTTCTACAGCGTTGTGGCGCAGCGGTAAGCGCTCGGGTTCGTAATCCGAAGGTCGCCGGATCGAATCTCGCACCATGCAACCCTTTTTTTTAGAATTTGTTTTTTTTTCACTTCAAAAATATATATATACACTCCTGGAAATTGAAATAAGAACACCGTGAATTCATTGTCCCAGGAACGGGAAAATTTATTGACACATTCCTGGGGTCAGATACATCACATGATCACACTGACAGAACCACAGGCACATAGACACAGGCAACAGAGCATGCACAATGTCGGCACTAGTACAGTGTATATCCACCTTTCGCAGCAATGCAGGCTGCTATTCTCCCATGGAGACGATCGTAGAGATGCTGGATGTAGTCCTGTGGAACGGCTTGCCATGCCATTTCCACCTGGCGCCTCAGTTGGACCAGCGTTCGTGCTGGACGTGCAGACCGCGTGAGACGACGCTTCATCCAGTCCCAAACATGCTCAATGGGGGACAGATCCGGAGATCTTGCTGGCCAGGGTAGTTGACTTACACCTTCTAGAGCACGTTGGGTGGCACGGGATACATGCGGACGTGCATTGTCCTGTTGGAACAGCAAGTTCCCTTACCGGTCTAGGAATGGTAGAACGATGGGTTCGATGACGGTTTGGATGTACCGTGCACTATTCAGTGTCCCCTCGACGATCACCAGTGGTGTAAGGCCAGTGTAGGAGATCGCTCCCCACACCATGATGCCGGGTGTTGGCCCTGTGTGCCTCGGTCGTATGCAGTCCTGATTGTGGCGCTCACCTGCACGGCGCCAAACACGCATACGACCATCATTGGCACCAAGGCAGAAGCGACTCTCATCGCTGAAGACGACACGTCTCCATTCGTCCCTCCATTCACGCCTGTCGCGACACCACTGGAGGCGGGCTGCACGATGTCGGGGCGTGAGCGGAAGACGGCCTAACGGTGTGCGGGACCGTAGCCCAGCTTCATGGAGACGGTTGCGAATGGTCCTCGCCGATACCCCAGGAGCAACAGTGTCCCTAATTTGCTGGGAAGTGGCGGTGCGGTCCCCTACGGCACTGCGTAGGATCCTACGGTCTTAGCGTGCATCCGTGCGTCGCTGCGGTCCGGTCCCAGGTCGACGGGCACGTGCACCTTCCGCCGACCACTGGCGACAACATCGATGTACTGTGGAGACCTCACGCCTCTCGTGTTGAGCAATTCGGCGGTACGTCCACCCGGCCTCCCGCATGCCCACTATACGCCCTCGCTCAAAGTCCGTCAACTGCACATACGGTTCACGTCCACGCTGTCGCGGCATGCTACCAGTGTTAAAGACTGCGATGGAGCTCCGTATGCCACGGCAAACTGGCTGACACTGACGGCGGCGGTGCACAAATGCTGCGCAGCTAGCGCCATTCGACGGCCAACACCGCGGTTCCTGGTGTGTCCGCTGTGCCGTGCGTGTGATCATTGCTTGTACAGCCCTCTCGCAGTGTCCGGAGCAAGTATGGTGGGTCTGACACACCGGTGTCAATGTGTTCTTTTTTCCATTTCCAGGAGTATATATATATATATATATATATATATATATATATATATATATATATATATATAAAATTCCCGGCAATCAGTTGCAACAATTATGCATATAATAAGTTGTTGAAAGTCGTTTGTCGTGGAAAAACTGGCGACTTCGAACATCATTATGTTTTCCGCAAAGTTGTATTTCACAAATGTTATTAATTGTCTTCATAATGTTAACCATGTATAGTTAACGGAAGACGTAGAAACGGTATTCCGAAACGAATACGTATAGCGTAAGTCAAACGTTCGAATTAGAATAGTGACCCCACGAACACAAATTTGCTGCGGCAGGTATGAAATATAAACTCCGTTACTCGCTCGTTACACTTGAAGGACAGATGTTGAATGGGCCGAAACGAGCCGCCGCATAACAGTGTAGTTGCCTGCTAACTTCGAAAGAAGGTAGATGCGGTCCCTAGCGCAACTTATAACATCGTCGAAAATCAGTGCGGACGGGAGAGCTTTGGTACACCCTGTTAAAAAAACGGAAAAATGGAGGCGGTACAATTGGAGAGCGATCCGCCTTCACCAACATGCATAAGCAATTCATTAACAGTTTATATATATATATATATATATATATATATATATATATATATATATATATATATTTGAATTACAAAAAAACTAATAATAAAAAAATTGCAAGGCGCGAGCGAGATTCGATCCGGCGACCTTCGGATTACGAACCCGAGCTCTTACCGCTGCGCCACAACGCTGTAGAAAATTATTAATCGTAGAGAGTATTTCACCGCAACGCTTTCTTTTAACTGTCGATTTTCTCGACAACGGCTGAGAAGTGCATCTTGGTGCTTTGCCACATTACACCTCTGGCCATGAGCTTCTATTATGCGCAGCATGAATCGAATCTGAAATTCACAATTGGCGGCCTCCCCTTGTTAGTGCTTTTTCCATGTATTGTCTTACCTTTCTTAACTTTCTTTGGCTCATTCGTTATACCTGTGAACTCACAAATCTTATCGGATTTGTTGTTGATAGCAGCTACAGTCAGCTTGCGATTGGGCGCGTTTTCCTTGCCAGAATGTTCCCTACAGACAGTCAAGTCGCTAGCTCATCCGCGGATGTAGGCAGTCACTGAAGCAACTGTATCCTGTGCTAAACCGTATCATTTATATTTAACATGAACAATACTGGACCCATTTCAATTTATAGCAAAAGAGATACGATTTATGTGTACGTCGACTACTCTATCTCAAGAAACACGTGATATGTTCTGCAAGTTATATTTTTATCCAAGCCATATCGACCTACTCATCTTCTAATTTCAGTTGCTTTTTTCACAATATCCATTTTCATTAATTTGAAAAACTTGTCAACCGTCGATGCATCGATGGGAAGTAGAATTACCAAATGTCATTAAATCCAAACGCTTCGTTATACATGTGCCATTACGCTTACTATAATGTGTTAATCATAAGAATAAACCTGTTGTAAGGATTACGCCATGTATTCTACCGAGTTTGTTTAGTCCTCACTGGATTTCGTTTCACGAGGAGCGGAAGCCAAGCTGTGACCGGTACAGTTAAATACGATCATAAGGATACGTTTTATGCTGTATTACACGCACATAGACTGAGCGATAATGCAGGACAACAGCTTTACCGGCGCATTAAACTGGGACAACACTGGCCTGCCAGCGGTCCAACTAGTCTGCAATGACGTGAGCAGTTGCAGTTCAGACGTGAAAGGAGACTAGCAAAGAAACAATATAGCTTCGAATGTTATTAAATTTTTAAAGAGAATAAAATAACATTTGGAAAAACTCCAGCACTACCGTGCGCTTCTTAGGTGGCCAGACGAAAAGCATTTCGCTACCGACTGCGCTACACGTACACTTTTGGTGTACGTATCAACTCTATTACATACTCTATTACATACAGTGGCTGGGAAAACTTCAAAGCCGATTACCTCCGTAAATTTATGAAAAAAGTTAAGAACAGTCTATTTCTCGACTCTTTTTAACCGTATTACACACGTGTGTCTCACTACGGAACAGAAAGCAGCTTAGCCATTTTCATACTGCACATAACAGTGCGATAATCTGAGCACAATACTGTAGAGGCTGTGACTGTAGAGGATTTTTGAAATAAGAACTATGTAGCTAAAGCATGATTAAGCAAAACGTTGATGGCTGTTAATATATTTGAATATAATAAAGTTTCATTTAATGTACCATAGTAATCAGATATCTAATACATAAGTAGGACCTACTTCCAAGAGAGTAACAACACCAGTGTACGTGTGCTACGACTTCTGATAAATCCTCGCATTTGTGTTTGTTTACATAAGGTTTATCCTTATGATGAATGAATTATAGATTTGTTTCAAACTAAATGGTGGAGTGTATGTGTAAAAAATAATGCGTCCATAATGAAAGCTAAACTAACAAAATGGTTCAAATGGCTCTGAGCACTATGGGACTCAACTGCTGAGGTCATTAGTCCCCTAGAACTTAGAACTAGTTAAACCTAACTAACCTAAGGACATCACAAACATCCATGCCCGAGGCAGGATTCGAACCTGCGACCGTAGCGGTCTTGCGGTTCCAGGCTGCAGCGCCTTTAACCGCACGGCCACTTCGGCCGGCGCTAAACTAACAAGGAAATACTCTTAAGAGTAGGTAACTCATCATTGCAGTGGTCAGTACTGTGGTTCTTACTTGCAAGGGAACCGTGTCTACTCGTCATCAAAAATTTTGTCCAAAGTTAGGGTATGTACAATGTCTGTCCAGGAATGAAAGTGATAGAAGTGAGAGCTCTAGGTGGCCAAGTGCTTAGAAAAATTATTATTCTTGGAGTGGATAGGGCGATCCTAGGCATTTTGTGTCCTGGATTCCAGGCAGCGGCTGAAGAAGGGGAAAGAGTAAGGACCGGTAATCCGAGGGTCGTGGGATCGAGTTTCTGTGGGGGAACTTCATTACTTTTTTTTCAATTTTTACGTCCCTTACATAGCAAATAAACATAAATAAAGCTCAGTATAATGTGTTTATTAATATTTTCATAAAGGGTTTGAAAAGGAAAGTCGAAGGAAAATTCGGTGGCAAATTATAGGAATGTAGTTATTACTGGGAAACTTACGGAGACCTTATAGAAGGATTCTTTGACTGACGTGGTGAAGCCTTACGTGCAGGAGACCAAATTTCTCCTACTATTTGACTAAGGGAGATGACAAACAAATCAACACATATACGACGAGATTTTTCGAGATGGAGTGTCATCATGCAGTATTAAAGTATTCAACCCCGCCGCCCATTCTTCCGTCGCCAGTGCAACCCTACGACGCCTATTTTTATAATTTCATCAAAAAGCTTCAAAGCAGCTCTTAACTCATCTAGAGAGAGAAAAAGAAATCGCATACTGAGATGACTGCGTCAAAGTACATTCCACTACCAATATTTTGTGGTTTGCTGCCACATTGTGCGATAAATGAGAAACTTTTATGAATGTAAACTAAATTTGAAACCTAAAACACAAGCATGTAGTTATTAAAATAACGTGCCTTAACCGTCATTTTTTCTGTTTTCCGTCTTTCCTTAGTTGCTTTAATATTCGTGGAGGTATGTTGCGTCTATGCAACTAATTGAACGCAGTAAGATGCTAAGAAAATCACTGCTTTCTCTGTTTTTACGATGAATACCATCCCAGCACATGTATATCACTAACAGACAAATAATAAAAGTATCTCGTTTTATACACAAACCTCTTGTGCACGCTTTACAGTCCCTTATCGGAAGTTTATGTGCAATCCTAACATTTAAATGACCATTCCTGTTCATACCTTTTATGAAAACATTAATAAATACAATACATGGAAAATTATTTCTGTTTATGTGCTGCGTAAGTAACGTAAAAATTGAAAATAAAAAATGTTCTTCATAGAGACTCGACTTTCCGACCCTCGGATTACCAGTCTGTACTCTTTCCGATTCGCCATACTCTGCCTGGATACTATGCTAACACATGTGGCTCATACATCACCCGACTCGCGCCGGATATGCTATTTTTTTCCTAACGCTTACCATCTGGAACTCCCACTCCTCTAAAAAATGGTTCAGATGGCTCTGAGCACTATGGGAATTAACCTCTGAGGTCATCAGTCCCCTAGAACTTAGAACTACTTACACCTAACTAACCTAAGGACATCACACATTTCCATGCCCGAGGCAGGATTCGAACCTGCGACCGCAGCGGTCGCGCGGTTCCAGACTGTAGCGCCTAGAACCGCTCGGCCACCCCTGCCGGCCCCACTCCTCTCACTTTCGTTTCTGGCCAAGTCACGCATATACCACAAAGTTGAAGAAGCTAGATATTATGTGTAGGGGCGGTCCTTTTGTTAGTTCTCCACTGGTAGTCTGGACATTTTTATTGTTGTTTTACACTTCCGATGATCAAGAAAAGGTTTCTCGAGCATGTAAGGTATAATCAAGTCTTTCCACAGTAGAAACCGCGTGTTAAAACTACATTTTAGTTCCATTCATCACTAAGAAATCTATTGTAACACGTCAAGAAACAGTTGAAATACAGTTTACCTGAAAATTCTTGATCTATTATAAGTGTAAATATATCATACACCTGGCTATGTTTCCGTACACCATTAACATACCTTAAAATACGATGGGTGTATTTACATTTACAAATCTTATATGGAACGAATTTCTAACAAACTTCTTTTTATAGCAAAGCTACTGTATTCGATTATACGAAACTGCCAAATCTCCTACTCTGAACTCACTAGTAAATTTCAGTTAATAATTTTCAACATGTCATTCAGATTTTAGAATAATTTTTAAGGGCTTTAAGAAGGTAAACTAGAAAAAATTACAAAGACTTCAAATAAAATTGAACTACAAAAATCGTTTTAGAATATCTCTTCTATTATAGGGAGGACCTTGTAGCACTCCCTAGACTGGATAGAACTCATATTGCACATATAGAGGTAACATTTTTTAAAGAAATTTGGAAAATAGTGAAAAATAAAGCGATTCCCTGAGAGCAACACTTAATCAAAGCAATTACGTCATTGAACTTCCTTGAGATTGGAGCAAAAGGAACTAGCCACACGTAGGGAGAACAGTTATATACAAAAAGTACTATAGAAGGTACACACTCGTCAACTTTAAGAGACCTAGGAGTAGAGATCTATGAGTAGTACAGGGTTTAGTGTTCCAACAGGATACCTACTGGAAGCATATGTGCACTATTCAAACAGAAAAATACATGTAGCAGCAACAGCTTAATCGAGATTACAAGATAGAAAGACTCCAGCTTTTTTTTTAAAAAAAAAAGAGACACAAAAAATGAAAGAGAGGTCACACTAACAAAAGCAGAGAAAGTAGTACACCTGCACTTTTGGTAGAAAATCAGAACAAAAGCTAAGGTTTTAAGTTTCACGTTCAAGAAATCGTTCATACAGGAGACTCGTGCAGACATACCGTCATTTGAGCATCGGACAGATTTCCGTATGGACGACATAGTAATAAACATCCCTGGCGTAGAGAAAAAAACTAAAGGATTTGGAAGCAAATAAATCACCAGATGAGGATAGAATCCCAATTAGATTTTAAAAAAGCATTCTACAGCATTAACCCCTTACCTAACCTATATTATCGTGACTCTCTCGCCCAGCACGAAGTCCCAAGCGACTGAATATAAGCGCATGTGACTCCAGTATAGAAGAAGGGTAGAAGAACAGACCCGTAAAATTACAGTCCAATATCCCTAACTTTCGTTTGCTGCAGAATCCTTCAACATATTCTCAGTTCGAAGAGTATAAACTTTCTTGAGACTGAGAAGCTTATCTAAACGAATCAACATGAGAAAGCATCGCTCTTGCGAAACTCAGCTTGCCCTTTTCTCACATGTTATACTGAGAACTATAGATGAAGGGCAACAGGTAGATGCCGTATTTCTAGATTACCGGAAGGCATTTGACACGGTGCCCCATTGCAGACTGTTTACGAAGGTTCGAGCATATGGAATAAGTTCACAGATATGTGAGTGGCTCGAAGCAGTAGGACCCAGTATGTTGTCCTCGACAGCGAGAGTTTATCACAGACAAGGGTATCGTCAGGCGTGTCCCAGGGAAGTGCGATAGTACCGCTGTTGGTCTCTATATACGTAACTGATTTGGAGGACTGGGTGGCTAGCAGTCTGTGACTGTTTACTGATGATGCTGTTGTGTACAGTAAGGTGTCGAAGTTGAGTGACTGTAGGAAGATACATGACGACTTAGACAAAGTTTCTAATTGGTGTGATGAATGGCAGCTAGGTCTAAATATAGCAAAATGTAGGTTAATGAGGATGAGTACGAAGAACAAACCTGTAATGTTCGGATACAGTTTTACTGGTGTCAAGCTTGGCACAGTAAAGTCGTTTAAATATCTGGGCGTAACGTTGCAAAACGATGTGCATTAGAACGAGCATGTGAGAATTGTGGTAGGAAATGTGAATGGTCGACTTCAGTTTACTGGGCGAATTTTAGGAAAGAGTGGTTCTCCTGTAGAGGAGACTGTATGTAGGATGCTGGTGTGACCTATTCTTGAGTACTGCTCAAGTGCCTGGGATCCCTACAATATCGGATTGGAGGTAGACATCGAAGTAGTTCAGAGGCGAGCTGCTAGGTTTATTACCGGTAGGTTCGAACAAAACGTAAGTATTATGGACAAAATTTGGGATCTCAAATGGGAATCCTTGGAGGGAAGGCGACGTTATTTCCAAGAAACACTATTGGGTAAATTTAGAGAACTGCATTTCAAGCCGAGTGCCGAAAGATTCTACTGCCGCCAACACACATTGCGCGCAAGTACCACGAATATAACATACGAGAAATTAGGGCCCACACGGGGACATACAGATAGTCGTTTTTCTTTCGCTCGCCGCGCGGGGTAGCCTTGCGGTCCAGGGCGTATTGTCACGGTTCGCGCGGCTCTCCCCGTCGGAAGTTCGAGTCCTCCCTCGGGCATGGGTGTGTGTGTTCTCCTTAGCGTAAGTTAGCTTAAGTAGTGCGTAAGCCTAAGCACTGATGACCTCAGCAGTTTGGTCCCATAGTCCTTACCACAAATTTCCAAATTTCATTCGCTCTATTTCAGAGTGGAAGAGGAAAGGAATTGACTAGTGGTGGTACAGGTTACCCTCTACGACGCACGGTATGGTGGCTTGCGTAGTGTCTATGAAGACGTAAATGTATATGAATCACTTAGTAAATACTTGTCCCTATGTGAAGGCTACAGGCGACTCCACTAGTAGACTAAGTCTCGTAGGCTGATCTACAGTGCTGTAACCCTGGAACCCCGTACTGCAACTGTCGTACACCATCGCACAACATGAACCGTCCGTTGCTGCATGTGGACACTGCAGTATCACAACTTAGAAATTCATCTCACTTTCGACGACTCGGAGGTTATTGACTGGACCGTGCTTGTGGTTGGCAGTGAGCTTAAAAGCGACGCCCTTGGCGCCAGTTGGCCAGTTGGAAACTGTCTCAGCACGCCAGCTCTGGTTGTGTCTATTGGCGAGGACACAAATTTTCCACTCCCCGAACCTCCTCGCCGCCGTCGCGTAGTGCCGTCATCTTGTAATGTCGGTCGTTGCTACGACAGCGGAGGGGGGCTTAGGTGTGGATGCAGGAAGCAACAGGGGAACAGGAGCAGAGTCTCTAGCTGGTGCCGAGTACCGGAGCGCCAGACGATAAACGAGGCAGGAGACACATCCCAGCATTTGACAATGGAGAGCATTTTTAATGGTATTAACCCGCAATGGCGTCATCATGTGGGATGGCGCCCCCTTGGTAGGCCGCGGCGTGGTATGGACCATTAACAGAAGACGTCTGTTGTCCACTCGGTGGTAGCTGAGGCGTCGGGTCCAGGTCCATGGGTTTGGGGCTTGCTAGTGGCGACACAGGACCCCAGATCGCCGTATGAAGTGCAGGATGCATCACACAGCCAGGCGACTAATCTGTAAACGATGGCTCGGCGGGAGGATCACGCAAATTACAAGGACGAAGTTGGTTCTGGTGCCACAGCCGCAAAACCTACTGGACCCTGTACAAGAAACATGCACCTAATAATTTTACAATACTGCCGCGCTCCCTGGTCTTCCCTCTGCCATATAATCTGAAAAACATTGTAATTAGTCTTATACTTTGCCTTAGTCGGTGGAATAGGCTCCGGCCACCGTGGTTGGTGCAGCAGATGAAGCAAGTGGCGCCGTTCATGGAGCAACACCAACGGTGAAGGGCCGTTGCGGGGCTGGGAGCGGTTCAGACGAAAGGATGAACAGCAAAGCGTGTTCCCGCGTAAGGTAGGTGCGTAGCCTGTCCATCTGCTGTTTGAAAGTGCGCACAATGCGCTCCGCTTCTCGGTTTCATTGAGGATGAAAAGGCGCACTGGTGACGTGACGAATGCCGTAGGTTCGACAAAAGTACTCAAATTCTGCAGACACAAATTGAGGTCACTCACTAGCATCTTTGGAAGCCTGTAAATGCAAGATATGGACTGCAAAGACTGGAGTGTGCAGCGCGTCGGTGTGGAATTCATGGGCATGACAAAAGTAAACTTGCTGTATGCGTCGATGATAATCAGCCAACGACTGTTCCAATAGGGTCCAGCAAAGTCCAAATGAACGCGTTGCCAAGCCGCTTCTGGTTTCGGCCAATCAAAGAAACGTTGAGGAGGGGCTGTTGGTATTCCACACAATCTTGGCACTGTGCCGTCATCTTTTCTGTTTGAGCGTCCATGCCGAACCAAGAGGGACGGGGTGTTGGTATTCCACACAAGCGTGGCACTGTGTCGTGATCTCTTCTGTTTGAGTATCCATGCCGAACCAAGTGCAGTGCCTGCGAGGTAATTGTTTTGTGCGGACCACGCCCCAATGACCATGGTGGAGCAAGCTGAGTACATCTCTGGAGAGCCTCTGGGACACTACATGTGATTGTTGCGAGACAAAATAACACCTCGAAGCATCGACAAGTCATGCCGACTTGTAGAGTATCAGCGGATCTCCAGGGTAATGGTTTGTTTCAGTGAGCGAGTCCAAACCGTGCGGACGTAGTGCAACAAAATATGCAAGTCTGGGTTCGCTCCCATTGCTTGGGCGACCTGATGTGGCAAGGTCTGCATTCGGTCCCATGAGCAGACGAGAGAGTAAGTGTTCATTGCCACGATTGGATGTGGCCTGTAAATTACCTAGAACTGATAATGACAGATAATAAGAGCCCATCGTTGCAATTTTTGTGCAGTGCTGTTGGTACTAGTCTTGGCTGGGTTGAAAAGTGACTGTAGCAGTTCGTGGCCAGTGACTACGTGGAATTTGCTTTCATACAGGTATTGGTAAGATTTAGTCACTCCATGTAGACTGGCAATGGCAAGGAAAGCATTTCTGAAGAAGAGAAATTTGTTAACATCGAGTATAGATTTAAGTGTCAGGAAGTCGTTTCTGAAAGTATTTGTATGGAGTGTAGCCATGTATGGAAGTGAAACGTGGACGATAAATAGTTGAGACAAGAAGAGAATTGAAGCTTTCGAAATGTGGTGCTACAGAAGAATGCTGAAGATTAGATGGGTAGATCACATAACTAATGAGGAGGTATTGAATATAATTGGGGAGAAGAGGAGCTTGTGGCACAACTTGACTAGAAGAAGGGATCGGTTGGCAGGACATGTTCTGAGACATCGAGGGATCACCAATTTAGTATTCGAGGGCAGCGTGGAGGGTAAAAATCGTAGAGGAAGACCAAGAGATGAATACACTAAACAGATTCAGAAGGATGTAGGGTGCAGTAGGTACTGGGAGAAGAAGAAGCTTGCGCAGGAGAGCTGCATAAAACCAGTCTCTGTACTGAAGACCACAACAAGAAGTCACTCCATAAATGACTGCTAGAGCTCATCTGCTTGTTGAGAAGTTTGGAGGCGAAAGTTATTGGTGCGTCTGCAGAACCATTTCTGTGCGAACGTACTGCGCGTCTGCCACACGAGGATGCGACCATGTCCAGAACAACTGGTTTACCATGATCTAAATGGACCAGACAACAATCGCTGAGTAAAGCGTCTTTCAGTTCCTGAAATGCAATTCAGAGGCGTAAATTACTGAATACAGTGTCAACAGGACTACGTCCATCCTGGGCGCCTACGAGAAGTGGTCACGATTTTGGGATCACGGATTTACTTCAAACTTTATACGCCTTTAGTAGGCCATTAAAACAACATAATGTGTAAGTTTTAAGGTGCACTACTCTGGCAAATCCGACAAAATCGCAAGAGAAATTTTACACTTGCGTAATGTAGCTGATGTATCTGTATGTAGGTACCGGACGTTAGAATTCTTCGTGGTGAAGTGGTTAGCGCTCGAGCTACGTAAGAAAACGCGCATGAGGCGACGATTCGACTCCTGGTCAAACCAAAATTCTCATCTATATTTTTTTTTTCGTCACTGGTCATGTTATTTAATTTATGACATTTGAGAGGTAATATAATTAAAAACGCACTTGTATTCTTATTAAGTGTAAGTGAATTTCATATTATTTGGCTACTTACTATTTTTATTTAAATTTAATTATTAGTACAAACATATGTATAACTATCGACAAGTAAATGAAGAAACGCATAGAGTTTTCCTGAAGATGTATGCCTGTCGTGATTTGCGAAGTCCGTTATACATGCAGTCTGGTAAGGTACAGGCAACTACTTTGCACCTCGATGCTTCGAGCTGCATACACAAAGGCAGACCCTATTTGGCAGTGAACATACGTAGCGTTGAGACGTTGCTAATGTAGCAAGAACGAATAGTGTAGATGTAAATTTTTTAATATCACAGAATTTACACTTGTACTAGAAACATGAATGTTTGAGCGGGAGTTGAACAATCGCCTCATACGTGTGCGTCTTACCTCGTTCTAACACTAATCACTATACCACCAGGAACTCTTAACGTCCGTTCCCTACGCGATGGTACATTAGTTGCATAATAGACGTGTAAAACTTATCTCGTGATTTTCTCGGAAATACCAGAGTAGTGCACCTTACTACTTGCATATTACGCTGTGTTAATGGTCTACTAAAGGTGTACAAAGTTTGAAATAAATCCGTGATCCCAACGTGGTGGCCTCCCCTTGTTAGTAAACACTTGCCCGTATGCGGATGATACAGGCGACTCCACTTGTAGATTAAGTCTCGCAGGCTACTCTCGACTACAAACTGTAGCTACGAACTGCAACACTGGAACTCCACACTATATCTGCCTTACGCCAACGTCGAGCATGAACCGTCCGTTGCCTCCTGTCGTCGCCGGTCATCAAAATGCGGGAGTCCAGCTCACTGGCGGTGGCGCGGAGACTTCTGATGGGGTCGCGCTTGTGGTTGGCGGCGAACTTCAAACTGCCGCCTGTGGCGTCTTTCTGAAACTGTCTCACCATACCAGCTCTTGTAGCGTCAATTGGCAAGGACACAACAAAATAGGCCGTATGGGTTCATTGGATGTGACTCCCCATGAGGCTTCAGGACCGTCGAGTGGAGAGGCAGTGGACTTGTCACACCCAAGGGCGTCAACGAGATTTCATTAACTTAACATTCAATTATAGCGGAAAGTTTTACAGTGCTGAAGTCTCCTCCTTGGCGTGGATTGGTAGCACCCATGCTGTGTCCAGTCGCAGAGTGGCGCTTCAGCGCCTATCATGGAATCTGCGGACACAGCCTCTGGAGATGCCTGCAGCCAGTTCAACAACTTAGTGCAGGTCGGAGTGGCGGCCGGCGTTTCCCTACAGGTAGCATGACTGTGGACATCTACCGAAGATTCGGCACTCTCGTTGAGTGTAGTAGCGGCGCTCTGTCTGGCCCCCAGAAATCTGCATACCGCGACGACGGTTGTCGTGATGGTGAGAAGGCAACAGTCGCAACAGCAACACGGACGGCAGCCTGAGGGGCAGTCCCAACGTACATCTGATGAGGCATTACAAGCATTGCCAAGGAGTGGTAGCAGCAGGCCCTCTGCTTCCAAGTTGAACAGCATGCAAATGGACAGATTAATTCCTCTCCTGCGGAAGAACTGCCTGGTCTTCGCATTCAGACAGTCACCGCTGTGGCCAGCAGGAATGACAGCTTGCAGTTGCAGTTCCCCGCCACAGCTGGGTGGCTACAGACTCATATAATTACACTCCAAACTGGCACCAGCTGGCAACGCTTCCTTATACATCTTCAGGTCATCCTGCAAATAACAGAGCTAGTCTTCCATTAGTATCGGTGATGCAGTTGGAGTGAGGAGACTCTGAGCCATGAGTGGAAGTAAGAGGAGGGATACATAGTTGTAGGAAATGAATGGAAATGAGCGTTTAGCGTCATTGGCCGGGAGGCCTCTCGCGGGGCAGGTCCGGCCGCCTTGGTGCAGGTCTTATTACATTCTACGCCACATTGGGTGACCTGCGCTCAGGATGGGGATGAAATGATGATGAAGACAACACAACACCCAGTCCCTGAGCAGAGAAAATCTCCGACCCAGCCGGGAATCGAACCCTCGCCCGTAGGACGGCAATCCGTCACGCTGACCACTCAGCTATCGCGGAGGACATACAGTTGTTGATGACATGATAATCCCATATGGGTGATCTAAAAACGTAAGGTGACAGCTGAGGTCTCTAAGGATGTGGTCACCTTACAGTGTGTGAATGCACCACACAGTATGGAAAACTAATAGAGTGACAAGGAAGTTATTAAATTCCAAAGCCAAGTGTAGTGCTGACATCAGTATCGAATCATGGTAAAAATCAGAAACGCACATCATCTGTGATAATGCTACGTTAGTTTCATTTGATGTACAAAGACTCTACGCCTGTATCCCAAAGTACACTGATATTCTACCACTGCTTCTATAAAACTGCGCAAATGAACATCATCGGTGTTGTAGAGCTGTGGTTAAAGCTGAATTTAATATGTGGGGTTGAATTTTCTAGCGACAGAATTCTTCCGTTAAATATTCTTGGTATTTTTGCTGCGAAAATTAAAACAAAAAATTTGAGATTTCGACGATTATCTCCATTGGTTGCGTTATTCATACCTGCCTGTCGTCATGACGCCAGAGACTGTCTCTGCGCCGGTGATGCGAGAGTCGTCCGTTAGAATATTAATAAATCGGAAAATTTGTCCATAGTACCTCAATGCGGAGAAGCAATACACCACTAAGACTATAGCTGCTATCTGGGATAAAATTATTGTTGCAATTCTGACCACTATGGTCTCCGTAATTTTCACTAGTTCCATATGTAGCTTAAGAATGTTGTTTCATCAATTATAATATTATGTTTATTCGTGAGGCTGTGCTTTTAATAAAGAACTATCGGAAAATGTACTGACTGACTGATCAAAATAGCTGTTTTCGAACAGAAATGGATGTTGTAAATTCCAGTCGGCCTGTGACCAAGAATGCCCTTGACCAGGTGCAAAAAAGTGGTTCAAATGGCTCTGAGCACTATGGGACTTAACATCTGTGGTCATCAGTCCCCTAGAGCTTAGAACTACTTAAACTTAACTAACCTAAGGACATCACACACATCCATGCCCGAGGCAGGATTCGAACCTGCGACCGTAGCGGTCACGCGGTTCCAGACTGACCAGGTGCAGATTCTTTGTTTTTGAGCGATTGTGAAATATTTCTTATGCATTATCTCTCAAAGGCTCAACGTCTTTTGTTATATGTAGCCCAAAAGAAACAATGAACCCAGTTATGTTGATCGTCTTGTGATAGTTGACTACTTTGATTTTCCCAGTACCCTGACAGTGCTAACTGCTCCTCATAGACGCTCTCTGGATGGTACATCATTTCCCAGCTCCACCGATCGAACTAAGTAGTCACAGCTTGCGCCGTATGCGCCAGAGCATTGTCCTCCAGAATGGTGGGTGGGATCTGCAGAGCTGCAGACAGTGTTCAAGGTAGTTTCTCAAAGCTGGTCGCAGGTTGTTCTACAAACGAACGGTAATAGACAGTCTGTCAGTGAAGAATGGTATTAGTCCGGCATCCAGCTGTCCTTGTTAGTTCATTATTTGAAGAAAGCTGAGAATTTTTTCTATAGTTCATTTCGTGTAGCTAATAAACAAAGTGACCGTCACCAGAATGAGATTTTCACTCTGCAGCGGAGTGTGCGCTGATATGAAACTTCCTGGCAGATTAAAACTGTGTGCCCGACCGAGACTCGAACTTGGGACCTATTTCCCGAGTTCGAGTCTCGGTCGGGCACACAGTTTTAATCTGCCAGGAAGTTTCAAAGTGACCGTCAGCTTGCCGGCCGATGTGGCCGTGCGGTTCTAGGCGCTTCAGTCTGGAACCGCGTGACCGCTACGGTCGCAGGTTCGAATCCTGCCTCGGGCATGGATGTGTGTGATGTCCTTAGGTTAGTTAGGTTTAAGTAGTTCTAAGTTCTAGGGGACTGATGACCATAGATGTTAAGTTCCATAGTGCTCAGAGCCATTTTTTGACCGTCAGCTTGCATAGGAGCGGTGAATGTAGCTGGGGCAGCCTCCCGCACAGGCGTAGTAATAATAAAAAAAACCAATATAAAGCAAGCTGACTTTACGTATATGTTTATTAAGTTGTAAAAAAACGGAAAAAAGTAGTCAGCTGATCTGTTGTGGAGTTTTATACTCCAGCTCCACGTGTAGAAGTGTGCACAAGTACAATGACACTAAGGAAGTTGAACTTTGGCTAAGTTATGGTTGAATATGACAGTTAAATGAAAAAGAAACAGTTCGCTGAGTTTTTCGCGTTGGAGTAGTGCTCAAGTCCTCAGCTGACGACTGAAAGATACGGCGCATCGCTATACCCGCAGCACTGCTGGCTTTCCATGCGTTTACTGGATGCGACTATAAAACAAAGGGAAGAGACGTCCATACCAATTACTTCAAACCTCCGCAGTCTACGTTGATAATTTCATTAAACTAAGTAACGTACCTGACGGAGCCTTCGAGAGTACGCTTCAAACAATTAAAGAATATGTTCGTCTGTTCACGGTTAGAAAAAATTTTAATGTTCAAGACGCAAGAGTCGCTAAGCTTTTAAAAACGTATGTCATCTTGCAAAACGACGAGATATGTCGTCTGCCAACAAAAATTATTGAAGGGTCAGATCTGTCGCGTTGAAAAATCGGACCTGGAGCAAAATTTACTTCGAACGACGTACAACGCTAATATTTGGGCCAGTGTGCAGTTCACTGTTCCAGTTCAATTGCATCTGACTGATTACGACTGGAAATAAGAAGACAACCAATGTTTGTTTAAATGGTTCAACGGTGAACAGCTACTCCCTTCCCTCGGAGATATTACTATCGAGGAAGAGCAACAAAGTACTACAGGTTAGCATTCTTCTTCTCTCTACTAATGTTTTCTCGTTGAAGTGTAATTTTTTCATTATTTTATTTGATTTAAAAACAAAATTTAAGAACATTTAAAAAATGTTGCATTATAAAGTACACGCCTTTGATGAATAATGTTCTGTCTTATTTAATAATTATGTCCACTCAGTATTATGTGTTAAAGGTTTCAAAACTTTTATGCAAGTATTTTTTATGTAATAATATATTGTTATTATATTTGGTTACAGGTAATGAGGAACAGACGGTCGACATAGATGGCAGCGATCACGAAAGCGACCACGAGTTTGGGTGCGATGATGAGGAATATTAAACTGCTTTTAATTCTTCATTTGGATTTGTAAATAAATTGTTTGTGTAATAAATGCGTTAAATGTAGTTACATATTGTAATATAATCAATAATGTAATTTAGCCCGAGAGAGAAATAGCTGATGCAGTGACATGGATGCAACGCGTCCGCACGCATAGACGCCCTTGCCTTATTAATCAAAATTAATATAAATTGGAAACAAAGAAAACTGAAATTTCATAAAATAATACTTATCTATAACAGTTATACGAAAAAGACTGACTGCTGAGTTTTTTGCAGTAGAAAAGTGCTCCGCCGAAGCAGGGAGGAATAACGCGCGCCCGGGAGCAGAGTGATGCACCGTGCGTTTCAATCGTTAGCTGAACACTTTTCCACAGCGAAAAGCTCAGCGAAATATTTATTTCTTTAAGTTGTTAAAGTTATCTTTCGCCTAACCACATTTCAGATTTCTTCGTATCATTTTACTCACAAGGGAATGGTCCAATAAGACACTTCGAAACCCACCCTGAATTGTTTTACACATGAAGAAGACAACGAAAGAAATGCACTGCCAGAATTTTAGCTGGTATGAGGCACTGCAAGTGTTTTGTAAAAAATGTTGAAGTTATATATTTTTGCCGCGCAAAGAGCAGCTTATAACAGCGGTTTGTACAGTCCTGCCTGCCTACCGGCCGACTCGGCGAATCACTCATGCAGCGCCGCGTAGCGGAATTATCCGGTGTTCAGACACCAATTTTTAGCACCTGAAGCCTGGTTTACAATGGAGCGAATGGAAGTGAACACGTGCGATTGAGCATTTGCAGAAAATTCACTACCATTCGCTTGTATATCTTTTATACTAGAGGGATCGGAAGGAAACACGAGGTAGCGAAAACTGCTTATGAACGCTGTGTTATTAGTTGCTAGTTTTTGGAGCTAATATTCGGCATACAGGATACAACTCTATCTTGTTAGAGCCACAATGCGAAACTTCGCAATTCAGTAAGGATTATTTTGCATGGCGAGCGCACAGTTCTTGACGGAGTATCCAAAATGACGCAGGGAAGGAAGAGTTAAGTGACTGTTTGGATGCGTGACGTGCGTGGAGATCGTGCACTTTACACGGATTTGCATCTCCATTCCTCCTTAGCACTGGTTCAAATGGTTCAAATGGCTCTGAGCACTATGGGACTCAACATCTTAGGTCATAAGTCCCCTAGAACTTAGAACTACTTAAACCTAACTAACCTAAGGACATCACACACACCCATGCCCGAGGCAGGATTCGAACCTGCGACCGTAGCAGTCCCGCGGTTCCAGACCGCAGCGCCAGAACCGCTAGACCACCGCGGCCGGCTGCACTGGTTCAAAATTTTCCTTGTATACATGCCGCTATTTTTCCCTGGCTTCTCATTACCATACAGGGGAAATTTATAAACAGAACACTAATTACCGACGTCGAGTATCATCTCAAGAGGTGACAACTACGTGTGAAAGGTCTAAAGGTCATATACTGTTTTGCTCTTCTTTTATAAAACAAAATTGGTATAGTGGCAAAGCGCGCGTCTTGTGATCCAGAGAACGCTGGATCAAATCCCGGTCAGACCACAACTTTTCCAGTATTATTTTCAACCGAACATTCAGTTCTCACAGATGTTGGAGTGGCCACGAAAGACATGTGTTATGGATTCCACGTTAAACTGCAGGTCTCCATTTTACGATTAGGTAACTGGGGAAGTGCAGTGGCGTGCAGGTGAAAGACGTGCAAGAGGCCCACAGGGTACACCAGACAGAATTCTCTTTTGCTCGAGCTTGTATACTCCGGTGAAAACCTGGCTTAAAGTGGACAAATATTTTTTTGAGTAACTTCATATCGACAATTCAATTCTTGCACGTGTAATTCTGATAAAAGTGCTAGCAGAGAAAATAAAATCATGGTAGTGTTTGAAGTCACAGACGACTTCCATCAATGAGGACTTGTAATTTGTTAAAATGAAATGTGTCTTCCAGTACTACATTTTATAACAATTCCTGTAGGCCATTCCTTATACTAATGTTGAACATTTGACTCTCAGTGAAACTGTAGTCGTCACAAAAATGCAAAGTGTCTGCTGAATGACAAACATTTTTCTCGCACCAGGCACACCGGACAAAGGAAAAACTGATGCAGTCAGGCACTTAGCAGTAACCACTAGTTTTATTTAGACAGAACTGGGATGGAATCAGAAATGGTCCTGGCCGTTGTTCTGCATACTGCGCTGCACACCAGGCATACTTCTTCAAATTCTTAAAGCGAGGCGTAGGTAACTGGTAATGCACAAATGACTGTAGCTTAAGAATACTGTTCCGCTGAGAAACCTGAAATGAGAGAGAGGTATCGGAAATTATATTTCCCGATAATTTCTTGAAAAATGCTTTCCACTGCCGAAAAAATTCTTTATCGAGAGGTTGAATCGCATCTACAGATTTTTCGTCGTCCTCCACAAAAACAGAGATATCATTATGTCCAGACCCGAATCCATTAAAGGCAATGAATTAGGTTAGGAATGCGTTTCGAACCAAATGTTGAAAATTATTTTTTCCCATTTTTCCAGATTTTTGTACGTCGATTACAAGATCTTTGCAACTAAACAGGCATTTTTTTTAAATTTTTGGTCCTAATTTGCCTTGCGCTTCTCGAAGACAGATATACAGCAGCGGAAACAGTAAACCACTCATACTTATCACTGGTATTATCGTATATGAATGTGTCATTGCATTCATTGATTGGGGAACCGAATCCGTCTTTTTTTTCACTCCTAAATGATAAAGTGCGGTGTGCACGCGGTTCTTTCATGAAACCTGGCTGATCAGCGCTACAAGCAGCAGTAGCGGCGATAACAGCAAGTTTCGTCTTTACGTCAGCTATGAATTTCTCTATAGCATTGTATATCACTGGCACCTGCTCTGCACGTTTACATGATGTAAACTTGGCAATTTGGTGACTTGCTATTCTGTACGATTTCTTGAACCTACGTAGCCTGGTCGGCAAGGCCTGACAATTAGCAGTGTTCATGTCAGATGCAATTCGGAGGGCCCAATATCGTAGCCGGCCGCTGTGACCGAGCGGTTCTAGGCGCTTCAGTCAGGAACCACACTGCTGCTACGATCCAGGTTCGAATCCGGCCTCTGGCATGGATGTGTGTGATGTCCTTAGGTTAGTTGGGTTTAAGTAGTTCTAAGTCTAGGGGACCGATGATCTCAGACGTTAAGTCCCATAGTGCTTAGAGCCATTTGAACGAGTATCGTAAATCTCCAGCGGTAACGGTGCATAGCCTCTCACGAGTAGTTCTAAATCATTCGAACAGTTTTTCATTCTGATGGTTTCGGGTTCCCGTTTGGCGCATATTTCTTACTTCATTTAATTCATTCTTCAATTTGTACGGTTGACGCTCTGATTTTACGAAACGAAAACGCCTTTGCACACTGCGTAACTTCAAGCGTTTTTCCCTCATTTGTTTAATCAATATTTCACTGCCTTTTCTTTGTCACTGAAAGCTGTTGCATTATGTGTATTTTTTTAGTCTTGGAAGGTATTCTTCTTCAGAACTGTTACTGGCACAACTGACGTCTTCCGAACCACAATTCATGGAATCGTCACAGCTGTTTCTTATTTCTTCTAATGTATCGTCAATTTCAAACGAAACAATACATTAGCTGAGTTCACTTCGTTTACTAACAGTACTAAATAAACTGTAGCAAAGAATCTCAGCTTTCTTACTTCTGATCACTATAAGTAACAACTAGTTCCAGGACTATATGCGTTAGCATATCACTATCACAGTCGTACACAAGAATCACAATAACTTTCAGATTTATATGGTTCTGAGGAACTTTCGAACATCCTGGTCATCTGTAATGACGTCATGAGTTTCACTTTAATTTCAGGTTGTAAAGTCGAGGAGACATGCCACATTTACATTATGTACAGACTTACACCAAATTATTTGGAACTACTTGACACATTTTCAGTAAAATAGTTCACGAGACGCATTTACAGTTCAATTACGCGATTCATTCACACTTACACAATGTTAATATTACTTTAACCTATCAATAATTAAAGTGAGCATTCCTATCAGTCACGAGTTAGCACAATATGTAACTATAATATTTAGTAAGTAAAGTTTCTCAGCCCATCATTTCTTTTTGAACATTAATAAATACTAAAAGGTAAAATTAGGAAATGTTGATGGAATTCATACTTCACTTTCCCACTGTGCACTTATTGAGGGACATATAGGCTAAATAACAATGCAACCTTCGTTTAGAAGGTTCCTATGAAAATCTTATGTTTTACTACGTAATTACATACCTCCTGAAACACACTATGGTGAAAAAATGTATGTTGAAATTGTAATGTAAAAACACAAAATACTCAGGTCTCTCATTCTTGAAATTTTAAATCGAAAATTGTGATTAAATTAAAATTCCATTGTTTTGTGGCATTTAAATTGTCAGAAAACACATGTATAAGATTTAATGCGTTTTTATTCTGAAATTTGTAAAACAGTCAAGAAGACTGTTGTTTTGGAATGTTCCCCCCCGCCAGAACCCAATATATCTAAGTGACATGTTATTACATTTCAGTTGTTACTTATGTCAGAGGCGCCAGTTGATTGTCGGTTGTTCTCGCAGTTTGCCATATATGTATACTGTATGTCTTTTCTCCTGTCCTGTCTAAACTCTTACACAATGAACTTGTATGTGAATACTTGTGATTATTTGTAAATAATGTGAAAGTTGAAAGCGGAACAAACAAAATAAATGAGCAAGAATGACTCCTGAAATCAACATTTTTATCTTCTCTTTGATAACAAAGTATTGCAAAGACGTCAGAAATAAATTATTTGGATTCAACGTAAAAGTTAAGTAATCATTTCTTATAAAATTCCTTTTCCAAAATTTTTATGCGTGCCAGATTAATAAGGTTTGTAGGTACTAAAAGGGCACTGAATTCACTCATTAACTGAGGCCACTATAAAAAGAACTTTGCTCCATGTTTGAATAATGTTATATTATTTACGAACGACTTCGACTTTATAATTGAAGTATTTCTATATTAGAGCGCAGGTGGAAATGAGAGCTTAATAAGGTTGCTTTTTATGTTTAAGCTCATTTTCTATCTAGCCTATGCATACGGTGTAAGAAAGCCTCTCCTTCCCGTTTGTAGCGTCCCCAGAGGGCACGAGCAGCGTCATATCGTAGCCATTTCTGCACTTCCGTAAAATCATGGGAAATCTCTCATGATGCAATTATCCTGAGACCCATGCGTTCCTTCAGAACATGGAACACAGTCGTAGATGCTAAGCCTGTCTCTCGGGCCAGCTTACGAATCGTTAGGCGACGATCACTGCCTAGTAACTACGGAAGAAAAGACACTTCCTCTTCTATGACATAGGAACGAATTACCTGACAAATGTCTGCCATTTTTAGCCTCCATCGTTGAAAGCTTTAACTCAGCTCGCCACTGTTTTGCATGGCAGTGCAGATTCCCCGCAATTCTTCTGAAGATCTTGATGATATTGTCTTACTGCCTCCAGCCCACCCACATTTTGTTCAACTCCGTTGTTCTTGTTTCGAAAACTTCGTGACAGCACTAGATCAGACTGTGCGTTACACGATACTCTGTTGTCCTTGTAACTGTGCATGCGCATAATACGGGAGAGTTCATTTTCACTTTGGTAAAGTAGGTATATGTAAGTAATGTATGGTATAAACGAAATTATTTGATTCCGTCGGGTTGCGTCTCCACGCCAGTTTTGCCACTACTAAAGTTCAAACCATCGTGCCCATCCCACACGTTTACGTTTTACTGAAATATCTAAATATGCTTTTCCTGTCTCCACGTGAACAGTGAACTGGATTTTATACAGCTTGCTTGCTATTAATATGAGCGAGAATTTGCTGAAGAATTTCGACGCGGTTTTCATTCTAATTTGAGGCGTATAGAATAACGGAAATGTTCTATCCATCAGTTATTTATGGTTGCAAAATAGATATTACCAGCAAGTTGATGGACTGTTAAGGGACGCCCCTTTATCTCCACTTTTATCAGAAATATATAAGGAAAACTCTGACGCAGAGCGTTTTTACAACCTTGTGACCAATATGGTATGCTGATATAGATACTATACGATGTGTTTTGTATGTGGAGAGGAACTGGAAAAAAACTCCATATGTCTTCATAAATAGTGACTGAGCAGCATAAAACCATATAGTTCAGTAAGTAAATGAGTGATATCTGCATCAACGTCCTGCACAGCACCTGAAATATCCTGAGTATGAGGGGAAAAAGAGTTTCACAGATTCATTCATTCCAGATGCATATCACATTCTGTTGAACACTACGCTATCCATTCGTATGTCTACAATTGAATTTGTTTATGAGTTGTGTACTGTGCAATCAGTAACATTGAACAGTTCGTTATGAGCCCACCTCAATTCGCAGAATAACATCGAGGTGGATAATAAAACAAGCAAGGCCTCTAATACGCCCCATAAAACATACAGGTAGTTACAAAGTCTTTGCGAAACAGGTCAAGGGATGATAGATCACGTCATGGGAAACAACTTCTGTCAGAGACAAAGTGTTCGTTGACACTTTCCAGCATCGCTAGGCATCTTTTAGTATTCACCAGCCCTGTGACGACGGGAACTGGAGAGTCGACGGACTGTGTGTGCAGCCTGCTATCTACTCCAGTAAATTCACAATGATTTTCAACAAGAAACCATAACAATGAGTGTCTCTAGGTAGAGGAAGATTCAGTAACATCAGATTTGCTACGTATACCACCTTTCACGTATAGAAGATGACTGAATGACAAGCAACTCACAGCAAACATTTCTTTTGTAACCAAATTTCTCTCCCATGATGTAAGGGTGTAGAATCTATATACACTGCACAACACAATTAAAGTATCAATCTTTCGAAACGTCGTAATCGTCTCCCATTGCGACGCGTAACTTTGAAACTTGGCTTAAGGGGACAATGTATGTAAAATTCGTTGAAATTCGACATTTTCTGTTTTCTACTCCATAATGTACTTTAGACTTTCCTGAACCTTTAAAATCAGACAATTGTGAGACCTTCAAATAATATTTTGAATATTGCCGGATGACCTGACAAATTTCGTGGCTATGCATATACTGCCACAGGTGAGCATTCATATCTTGAGAACTATACAGTCTATAAGGCTGTGAACTGGGGTTTTGTGCGTACTGTTACGTCTTAGAAGTTGGCATTACGAATAAACAAATCAGTCCTTTGTTTCTGATACTAATTTTCGTTGAAAGTAGTGTGATTATCGAGTATTTTGGTAGTAAGCTAATTTCTATTGCTTTTTATACGTAAATAAAATGACTAAGCGTAAAAGTAACTTCAAGAAACGTAAATTTGCGGGTAACAGATAGGTGAGACCTGTATTTTCTTCTGAAGTATTTGGAAACACGTGTGGTAGCAGTGAAGGAAACCACGATAATGTTTCTAAAGTGACCACGCCCCCTAGTGCATCGAAAAGAAAAGTAACTTCAGAAACGGGTGACAATGGTAAAAGTAACCTAAAAAACAAGTTGGGTAATACAAAACTGTCTGATGACAAGACAATACAATGTGCTTGGAAGACTAAGGTACAGGAATATTATGAGAAGGCTCTTAGACATAACTGCGACAATTTAGAGGACATGAAAAGTGTTGTGTGGAGCATTTTCTTTCATCGAATATCAACTGATGAAAAGCCATGTCATGATTTGTGTCCACCTCCACCAAACACTTGGTGTAAATATAGACAAGCTGAATCTTCTGACACCCTGCATGAATTTAGACATAAACATTCTCTTCCTTTGGCAGTAATGTAGGCAATCAAACTTATTTAGAGAGATCTGGCAAAACCTGAGCTACTAAAGAAGTGTTTACATGGGAAGACCCAGAATGTGAATGAGTTCTTCAATAATGTTGTGTGGTGCCATGTGCCTAAAATGTATTTGTTAGCCTTATGACTCTAAAGTTGGCAGTGTCTGATGCTGTAATAACGTTTAATGGTGGGAACCATGAACGTCTTAAGTTTCTGGAGAAGTTAGGAGGAAGATCTGGACAGAACACAGCTAAGGGACTACGGGAACTGGAAGAGCTTCATGTACGTGAAGCGGAGTTAGCTGCTCAGCAAATGACAAAAGAAGCAAGAAAGAAAAGGAGAAGGCAAGTACTGGGCTGTTTTGACAATGACGTAAACACAGGCTATGGGGCAGGGCAATTCTAGTGTATAAAAGACCAGAAACGTAAGCCTGTATAAGAATTTGAAATAAAAAAGTTTTAAATCTCAATACCTCTGAACCACATTCTTTGCAATAAATGACCCGTTTGCTAAAGAAGGATTGAAGGTACAGAGATGAAATTTTCACAGTATACCGAGTGTGAGATTCAACACATATGGAACTAGAATAATTAAAATATCCTGAGTTGTTTTGCTTTTATGTTCATTTATTTACAAAACTCAGTCAAAAAAATTGAGTGTTTGAAAAAATAGAAAAAAGTACCCCACAATACAATGTTGGTAATAATTCTAGTTCAATGGCCGGCCTCTGTGACCAAGTGGTTCTAGGCGCTTCAGTCTGGAACCACGCGACCGCCATGGTCGAAGGTTCGAATCCTGCCTAGGGCATGGATGTGTGTGATGTCCTTAGGCTAGTCAGGTTTCAGTACTAAATTCTAGGGGACTGATGACCTCAGATGTTAAGTCCCATAGTGCTCAGAGCTATTTGAAACATTTTTCTATTTCAATGTATCTAGAAAGGTGCATTCAATAATTATGGAAAACTGTAAGTTGGTGTCTTAAAAAGGTTCCAAGATAATGGGTCACAAAATTCGATAATTTAACGTTGGCGGCATAGGACATACAATGTTCCCTTCAAGGTGCTTACAAACCTTCTCTCTAATAACGAAAAAGCGTGGCGCCCTGCCACGTCACCCTCGAGCTGGCCGACGCTTCAGACAGCTAGGTGTCGACACATGCGAAAACACGACCAGAGGCTAGAGGTTCACGTGACACGTAATTTGGGTTACAGATGTCATATTGGCACCAATTTTCACCACAATTCTGCCCAAAGCCACCGTGAACGTGTCGCACGATGGGAAGGCCGTCACACCGCCTCTTACCCACATTTCTCCCATCTTTTGACCTCCCTGCAAGTGCTTACGACTACGCCACAGGTTGTCGCTGTTCAGGTACATTTTTAAAGTGCTCATCAAAGATTGGTATGTATCACAGAGGGTGTAGCCGAACTGGGGGTCTTAGAGATACCCTTTGCCTTCTTATTCACGTATGTGTCAGTGTCGCATCTCTCTGTGGTCACGCCACAGGAGGGCGCAAAACAAGATGGCTGAAAAAGCATAAACACTCTTTGCTACGTTCAAATTTTGTCGAATGGTACATGCTGTCACCATCTGCACTACTGTTCAGGTATTTTCAGGGCAATACAGATGCAGAGATAAAGGTCGTTGAGAAATCAAACGAAAGGAAATTGCTTTGTAAGGATCCATCAAAGACAACAGCTCAGAAAGTAACACTGAAAAAGCTCCGATTTTTTGTGACTGAGCTGTGGTTCGCCCTACATTAAACCTGTAATCTAAGTTAGGTATTATACGATCGACAACGTCTGTCATTACTTCAGTTATTAACTCGATGTGTTTGCAAATGTTAGTCATACATTATGCTATACTAACAAAAATTACACCAACTTTGAAACAGTGACTCTAGGAAACGGACTAGTGAACAGAAACCTATGTCCTGAAAAAGTAACTATTGTTCAGACATAGTTGACTTTTTTTCTCGTATAATAACTGCCATGTTTCACCAAGCCAGTTGAAATGTAAGAAGTAGCAATAGAAATTGCTAGTTCACTGCTATCACTCATTATTTATTTAACTTATGACCTACCAGACGCCGGCCGCTGTGGTTGAGCGGTTCTAGACGCTTCTGTCCGGAACCACGCTGCTGCTGCGGTCGTAGGATCGAATCCTGCCTCGGGCATGGATGTGTGTGATTTCCATAGGTTAGTTAGGTTTAAGTAGTTCTAAGTCTACGGGACTGATGACCTCAGATGTTAAGTCCCATAGTCCTTAGAGCCATTTGAACCATTTGAACCTACCAGACGCCATTTGTGCTTTCCTCAGTGTATACAAAGTGTATTTGACGTATGTTTTGTAAACATAGCAGGTAAAGGAGCCTGCAACCACTGTAGGCAGTGTCAGGAGTTATCCTGAAAGTCGTACGCACAACACATATATGTTTTATTGTTTGACGTAAATCTCCGTGTCGATAGAGGTTTAAACCTCTGAAATGTGCAGTAAAAACAAAATAAATGTTGACTGGTGAAGGTAAAGCTGTAGTATCAACTGATATCAGTAACAAACAGTGATGGCGACGTATGATATATACTGTTCACATTTAATGATAAGTGCTAAACTGACAGCGAACTCATTATTAAAAAACTAGAGTCTTATTTCAAAAGAATTACTGTCTCATAAAAATTTTTATTCTGTAGCTTCGGATCGAGAGTTTGCAATCGCCAATAATTTTTGTATGGAAAAACAAGCCATCAAGTACTGGTCGAAAACTCTTGAGACGCCAGCAAGCTTTTATAGAACCAGTGCCCTAAATGGCACGTCTCTGACTCTCGAAATGGCAAAAAGGCAGGCGCAGTGCGAGCGTAAATACGAGACCAGTAGAGGCATCCGCCGGCCGGGGTGTGCCGCGTGCGGCTAAGCGCCGCTGGCAAACACAACAGCGGATAGCCAGTAGCCTGTAGCCAGCCGCGTCCACGCCGCTCCGCGCATAACAATTGCCTCAGCCAGGGAAAGCTGACTCAAACACCCGACTCTGTGGCGTACCCGGCCCGGCGAATTTAATTTTCAACCAAGAACGGATGCCACGAAATGAAATTGCACTTATACCACTGACCGCAGACGGCAGATGCTCACTTCAGAAATTCCTACTAACAACAAACGTCTAGCTATTACAGTTTTTCGGTGGGAACGTAAGTAGATATAACAAAATATGTATGTTGACTACGAAAACATTTTATCTGCGCCTGCTGAAGAAGTTATGTGTGCAACATTGAGGAGAAAATGGACAAAACATTAAAAACAGACACCCACACGCATGGCTAGTTCGCGATATAGAGTAGATGGTGGCCATCTGTCTTGGTGTCAAGTTAAAGACAGGCAAAACCAAACCAAGGAGCAGCCGATAACCAGGTATATTTTGTGGACGGTTTTTCCTTCACGACACATCAGATTGTAGGAGTTTGGTTTATCACAAATCTCGACGTCTCTTCTAATTAAATTCTCAAAAAAAAAAAAACCTGGTGAAACGTCCCCTTTGAAAAATTATACATGACTGTGCTTAAACTGACACACAATATTTTTTAGCGCAACGCAATCTGACTTTCAATAATCCCTACAAAAGAATGGCCCTGACTAACATTAACCTATACCTTTCACAAATCACTTACCTCACAAAAATCTTCGTTACTCGAACTACTGCAATACAGCGAGCGCCACTACTGCCAGCTAAATAAAAGATTCAAACTACGGAAGGCACTAACTAATGATAGGCATAGTTAGCAAATGAAAGGTTTTAATAGAGAACAAACAATGTATTTACCTTAATAGTCAAAATATATATAGCAGTTCATGACATCCATTCTTACAAATGTACTGTTTCTGATGGACACACCTGCAGATTATCCATTCTCAAAAATCCGCCATCTCACTTCCCCACATCCACCACTGCTGGCGGCTCACCTCCAACTGCGAAACGCTACGCGCTGTTAACAGCCAACTGCCCAACGCTACAATTGCAGACAACAATGCAAACTAGCCACAGACTGCACACAGCACAGCCAGTGATTTTCATACAGAGCGCTACGTGGCGTTACCAATAAAAAAACCTAAACAGCCTACTTACACTGGGAAGTAGAGACAGCCAGCAACCATCCGTTGTGACTGTGCAGGTGCACAATCACCATGGAAGAGTCTTGCGGACAATATAGCAAGTCCATAAACCACCACTTGTGCACTCACAAAAAATTTTTTTGAAATGTCTTTAGAACCAGCAATGCTGTTATCGAGTCCCTTGCTGAATTATCAACACACGTGCAAGCACTAACAGTCCCAACTTCTCACATACTGTGCATATATTATGACCAACAGAAACGTGTGCAGTGAAATGATACTTAATTTGAAGAACTGGTAACAATTACAATTTGATAACATAAAAATACAATAACAAAGGTACAAAATACATCATTAAAGAACATAACAATACAGGTAACATTTGTAGTAACGCAGGCTTTACAAAAGAATAGAAATAAACATATACATCAGTGTTACAAAAATAATGACATAAGTACATACATAAAAGGTCAGAATAACTTTTGAAACATCAACTTCACACATGAGCAACAAAACAGAACAGATAAATAATGTCTAAACATCTGTACAAAGTAAATAACATAGTATTAGAAAAATTCTACAACATAGCTCTCATCAGCTAAACACATAAAGACAGGAAAAACACAAATACACAAGGGTACGCAAACACGTAGAGGGATGACACAAAACGAAAGGACAGGGTTTGTTTTACTGAAGTATTTAGCATGGAGATCTCCCTTTGTTCATCATTATTCCCAAAAAGTCCTATCTAAGCCTGCTTTCTGTATTCTGTTCACATCCTCTTTCAAAAATAGTTTTTCTCCACTGTACACTACTTTCTTTGACCACATCATTTTCTTATAGCTTCTCAATGCATTTCTTCCAATTCATCATAGTTACTCATATAGTCTACCCCCTCTTAAGCTAACTTAAATCTACTGAGCTCAGATATATATACCAAGGGTCGAGGCAATGCAGCAGCACATAACAAATTAACACAAACAGCAATGACAAAAATTCAAATTGGCAAAGCAAGCAGCATAAATTAGCAAAGCAAATGCAATATTACAACTAATATAACGCAATGCGCTACAAACAAGAAAAATAAATCAGTAGTAAATCTAGCTTAATACAATATAAAATTCAGTAGGACTATGCCTGGCAAACAGCAGCAGCAAATGCAATAACTTATACCTAAAAAAGACATAGCTCAAGCAGAAAAAATATCACAGTAAAAATGGCCATTTTTAATACCTATGTCACATCTTAACACTAGAGTGATGCATCACGAGAGCTTACACTTGCAGATAAGTTACCAAATCGTAAAAAAATTATTTATGCAATTCCTGTGAAGGGAAATGTCTATTTATGCGCCCTCGTTTTCTTGGAAGTAGATCATAAATTTCTTATTGACTGGATCTGTAGGCATAAAATAACTATATTAGTACATTTATTAAATTTAATTTTAACCAATGCTGCAGTGCAGCTAGAAACTAGATATTAAACAAATTGAGTAAATAAATACATAAAGCAAGCCATATGGCATTTCTCTCAACTAGCAAGACAATAGCCGTGAAATGTTTCTCATCGTTTCATTAGGCATTTTAGTAAATAATATAAATTAAGAGCTCCACAGTATAATCATATGTTTTCAAGTTTGAGCGTGTCGTATTTGCGATGCTTTCTACAAAGGAATGTCAATAGCGAGGATAATGGCCTCCCTTTTTTTTCCTCCACCTGTGCCTCTGAAAGGCACACACTAATGGCTTTTTTCCAGGCGACTGTCGCGCAGCTGGGTGCCCACGACGCATTACGTGCAGGTGGTCACCTAACTTTCTTAACGAAATATTTACGACACCCGTTTCCGCTACAATGACAGTCTCATATGAAAATTTCACAGGTCGAAAATTTACGTTACAAATGTGTAGAAACAAAATCCTGTAAATATAACAGTGTCCAAAAAATTTTCGGCGGAATTCTGATACATTCACGCATGTACACACATTTCATAACTCTTTAAAGTATGATTCTCAGCTTATTGATCATAAACGTAACTCAACAGCATAATACACATCGTCATCGCAATAATATCATAACAGATCAATCACATCTCAGAATCGTCGCAGCTTCTTTCAATAATTTCAAAACCTAAAAAAAATCTCTGCTCATGTCAAAAGTTTCATCTACCTAAAACGTACTTTAATAATCATGATCTCATACCAAATACATCATTCAAAGCCCTCATAATATCACAATGGTTCTGAAAAATATGAAGGGTTCACACAGTACAGACAAAATACAATTTCATAAGTGTGAAGTTATCCACCCGTGTAATTGCGTAAACATCTGTCACTGATGTAGAAAAAAAAAATGTTTGTTTCTCTGTTAAATAATCAGCTAGCTGTGTATTTTGTGTTGGAGGAATATGGTACCGATGTGTAAAGTTGTATAAGCAAATACCATATTTGCTAGGGCTCCTTGTGCTTGCCACACACATGGTACACAAAGTAAGCGTGTACTCCCCTGAGGATTAATGTAATTATACCCTCAGGTGTTACAGATTATTGCAATGGAATGAAATGTATCACAGAAAAACTTTGTATCATTGTACTTCAAATATCTTTAAAAATAAATGTTTTAAGTACGAAATTAATCACTCAAATACGTGTCCTGTAGCGCTAAATGTGCGTCTTGCTGTAAGATAATCTCTGTGGAAGTGTCGTAGTTATTGTCCTCTGAAAGCTAAGTTCTGCAGAAGCCAATGTACTTACCTCATGATAAAAGTGAAATGCTTTGCGTATAGATATCTTAGTTATTACGCTTATTGCCGTGATGAAGAAAGTACTGTGCTATAACGTATTGTTGTGCCATGGAAAAGGCAGTCTCATTGTAGCTATAGCACAAAAGTTACTACTAAAACATGTTTTACTTTCCAGAATAATACAGAAAAACTGTGTAGATATAAAACAGAAACACTGCAAAAGCAACATTGTAAATTGTCACTCATTAGTAGCGTCGTGATAATATCGTGTAGCTGTCACATAAACTAACTACTGTGCCATCTGGTATCTCACTGAAAGTACTTTAAATCCAGAATGTATTTTCAAGTAAACCAAAATGTTGCATTAAAATCTCATTAGTAGTAAAAGTATACGTTCTAAGTATGTAAGCCTGATAGTTGTTACGTAATCCTGCAACTAACAGGCAAAAATGTACAAATAACAACACTGTGTCGTTTGCTCACTATAACAATGCATTCGTAATTTCTGTTTAAATAAGTTCTCTTGGTTCTTGACTGGATAGTTAACATCAAACATTGTTGCATGTTAACAGCTTCTAAGTGTGACAAAGAGTACTAGTAACGTGAAGTGGAAAGTTTTATGGCAAAGACAAAGTTCAAAAGCAGATTGTCTCGCAAGAAACGGTTTTACATGTGAAATGTGGTGCAATCTTTTACCCTTTCAACTTGAACGCAATTATCATGCGGTATAAGTCGGTAAGGAATACTGGAATTTTTCTTAAGGGTAGCGTCTATGTTATTTTCCTCAAGCCGAGCCGGCGCACGTGGCTGCCTGCGCTGCGAGTCATTGTCTGTTTCTTTGTTGGCGCGCGTCGTTATTGGGATTTGGAGGTCTAACTGCTACAAATTCACCTTGTCGAGAGGGCCCTGCCCTGTTTGAAACCCACCAGTTCTGATGAAATTCAGGTCTGTCGTTATGATTATATCGTCTGTCATCATGTCGGTAGTTCCTGTAGTTTCTTTCTTGTCCGTTAAGTGGTTGAGAATTTCTCTCTGAATTATCACTGCACGGTGGACCGTTGCGTCTGAACTTATTCTGTCTCCCGTGATAATAATAGTTCTGGTTGCCATATTGCCTGTTTCTATGATTGTCTCTGTCATATTCATTCCTATGGAAATGCGATCTTTCTCTGTAATTATTACTACTCTGCCAACGGTTGTCATACGGGTGATGTCTGTTTTGGTCACGATTTACGTTGTAATAATAGCCATATCGTATCCAGTTATTATTTCTTTCGTCGTGGAATTGCGACGGATGTGACCTGTAATTGTTTTGTTCCTGTTTTCGCGTTCCGCGATTGTCAGTGTCAATTTCTAATTCTTGTAAGAGTCCCTGAAAAGCTTCAATGTCGTCTTTGTAACGTCCTGCCAAAGTAATACGTCATAAATGTTCAGGTAATTTGATTAAGCAAATGCGGATAAGTTCTGAGGGGCTGTATGGGTTTGACAGGTACTGATTCTTGTGCAACATGTCTTCAAAATATTTCACAAGACTGGAGAATTCAGATTGTTCGAAATGTTTCATCATTATGATGCTATGTTTTACTCGGTCTTGTGTAGCTTGAGACCAATATGCTGAGAGGAAGGCATGATAAAATTCTCCTTCACTGTGACAATCGTGAATGACCGATCGCATTCTTACAGCTGGTTCATTCTCTAAGTAGCCACACATAAATTCTAACCTGTGCTGAAATGACCAGTTGGGAGGAAAACAATGAGAGAATTGATGAAGCCATGCTCGTGGATGAATGTCGTTGCCAGAATTCTTAAATGTTTTGAATTTACGTGTAGTAATGAACAGCTTATAGTCAAAATCATCGTGTCGGCGAGTCGCTCATCGCTCATTGTTACTTCGTTTCGGCGGTTCCATCTCAAAATTCAATGCGCCTTGCCAATTTCTTTCATAATTTGCGAAGTGTCCTGTGTTATTATTTTGTGGTTGCTCCGTATTTCTATGTCCCTCTTCCCGTACTGGAGCGTGAGTGTCCTCTGCAATATGTAATTCTTGTATTACTTGTGCCAACTGATCTTATACTTCCCGGATTTCTCTTTCGTACTGTGTATTGATTTGATTTTGATTTTGTTTGAATTTTCTAATTTGTTCATACTCTTCAGTGTCAGTGAAAGCTACAGGTCTTGTGTCATTCAGATCATCATCTACCTTTGTAGATAAGTTAGTGAACTGATCTGAAAGTTCGGCTACTTTATCCGATAGTGAAATTATTTCCGCTGTATGTTTTTCTGAACCAAGTTTCAGAGTGTCCATTTGTGTTGAAATCGTATCTACTGTGTCCTTTAAGTTTTCCTGAGTTTTTGCAAGTTGCGTAACCGAATCGGTAGATGCAACTGAGTCAAATTTAGCTTGCAAGGTCTCATGATTTTCATGAATAATAATTTGCAGTTCTTTTATGGCTGCTTCGTGATTCTGTAATGGATTTTCATGCCGCAAAAAATAGGTTGAAAATGCTCAGGAATTTGTGTTTTTACGTCATTACAGGCTTTTTGACATTACGATTCAATGTTATGTAACTCAGTAGTTAAATATTCACGTGTTTGTTCAAGTGTGATGTCTAACTTTTGAAGCTTTTGCTATGTTTGTCTCTGATTTTGTTCCATTTGTTGCATTAATTGCAATAATAATGTATTAGTGTCTGGAATGTGTTTCTCTATGCTTTTTGGCAGTGCAATTACACCGGCAACATTCACGTTTTGACAAGCAGAAAATGTGTCTTGACTCATTTGAGAAAACGGTGAGGACCCAAAACCTAAGTCTACAGTATTTGCAATATTGTGTTCTGTCATTTCGGATTCCTGAGGCGAGATGTTGCCGACCGATCGATCGATAATGCTTCCCTGTTCACTAATTGTTTCACTGCCTACACCATTATTTGCAGCCCGCTCCATTTCGCTATGCACAATTACCAAATTACTACTTTGAACATTAGTTAATTCATTACTCTGCGGCGTTAACACACTGCTTTCGTCTTCACTGTCATTTCTCAGTTTACTTTGAAGCCTAGTATTACGTTTTTCGCATGCCATTATTGTCACAATATTTCACACGACAACACAGAAAAGCACAATTTGAAGAGCAAAATAACAAAACACATTAACATAGCATTGAAAATAATATCTAGTTAATTGCAAGCGCAGCTGCAAAATACTTGGTGCAAATCTACATGCATGCCATAACTGTTTTACAGTACAAGAATGAAAAACTACAACTACAAAGGAAATTCCCTCTATAATTACGTGCTAGCAATAAACAAAAGCTACACTAATTACACAAACTACAAGAAAAAAATCAGAAGATTCCAGTGAGGTATCCTGGCAGTGTCGCCATATGAAACGTCCCCTTTGAAAAATTATACATGACTGTGCTTAAACTGACACACAATATTTTTTTAGTGCAACGCAATCTGACTTTCAATAATCCCTACAAAAGAATGGCCCAGACCAACATTAACCTATACCTTTCACAAATCACTTACCTCACAAAAATCTTCGTTACTCGAACTACTGCAATACAGCAAGCGCCACTACTGCCAGCTAAATAAAAGATTAAAACTACGGAAGGCACTAACTAATGATAGGCATAGGTAGCAAAAGAAACATTTTAATATAGAACAAACAATGCATTTACCTTAAAAGTCGTAATATATATAGCAGTTCATGACATCCATTCTTACAAATGTACTGTTTCTGATGGACACACCTGCAGATTATCCATTCTCAACAATCCGCCATCTCACTTCCCCACATCCACCACTGCTGGCAGCTCACCTCCAACTGCGCAACGCTACGCGCTCTTAACAGCCAACTGCCCAAAGCTACAATGGCAGACAACAATGCAAACTAGCCACAGACTGCATACAGCACAGCGAGTGATTTTCATACAGAGCGCTACGTGGCGTTACCAATAAAAAAACCTAAACAGCCTACTTACACTGGGAAGTGCAGTTAATTAATTCTGAAAGTTTATTAAATGGGATCAGTCAGAAATATGCAATCACATAATGACGTGTAAGTATACGCAATATAGTCTGCCTTTCTATCTTTGAAAAATTAAAATACTTTGCAGTGTAAACTATAAAGTTTCTACGAGACGCAAGCTTCCAAAATCATATTTACTTACCTACGCTAATATATTAACTGAAAATGACGAATGTATTTAAAATATATCTAGTGGTTATTGCCCACAAAAAAACTGTCAAATTACTGTAGAGTAGAAGAAACGTTGAAAAATGGTTCAAATGGCTCTGAGCACTATGGGACTTAACATCCATGGTCATCAGTCCCCTAGAACTTAGGACTACTTAAACCTAACTAACCTAAGGACAGCACACAACTCCCTGTCATCACGAGGCAGAGAAAATCCCTAAGCCCGCCGGGAATCGAACCCGGGAACCGGGGCGCGGGAAGCGAGAACGCTACCGCACGACCACGAGCTGTGGACAAGAAACGTTGAAATAACAAAGCAGGAACCATTACGTACAGACAAAGACATAAAGACAGGGCCAGTACTTCAGTGGACTGCAGGAATCGAGGATGTGGTGACAAACTGATTTGTAGCGTATCCCTAGACGAGGTTAAGTTGGACGGTGACAGTTCGGTTGTTAATTTGGCGAAACCAACAAATGTGTTGTTGTGATGCGACTGACCTGTACCGAAGCCGTAGGTCTGTGCTAGGTTGCTGAGTGATAGTTTCATTATCCACTCTTTTCTGTTTACTTCCATTCAGTGAATGAATCAATAACAGAAACTTCAACATGCAGCAAAAGCAAAAAAATGGGAACTCACTGTAAAATTATTTGTTTCGTATATGTATGAGTTTTCCCATTCAGATGAATATTTTTCTCCTAAAATTCAGTTTCATCGCACTCCAGCACCTAATAAGTTGCAGTCTATGTTGCCTTAACGAAAACATATAGTTACCTCATTGGTTATAAAACATAGGGAGTTCCCCATCAAAACTTCTTTTGACAGTTCGAGATATTCACTTAGACGCAAGTGCGAGGACGGTCACTTGTAAAGTTTTACCGAAAAATGTTGTTTAAGCGAAACTAACAGTTTACTTTCGTTTCTTGCAAAATTTAGTGACCCGTCTCATTTTACAAATGGTTCAAATGGCTCTAAGCACTATGGGACTTAGCATCTGAGGTCACCAGTCCCCTAGAATTAGAGCTACTTAAACATAACTAACATAAGGACATCACAAACATCCATGCCCGAGGCAGGATTCGAACCTGCGACCGTAGCAGCAGTGCTGTTGCGGAGTTAAGCGACTATAATCGCTCGGCCACAAAGGCCGGCTCTCATTTTAAAGGTTTTTGTGTTAGTATGCGCAGTACCACGATCCCTTCCATCATGATTAATGCTTCATTCACTTTAACGTTTTCGAAAATATGTATTTTCGTAATAGTCTAGAACACTATGACAACAACGTCGTAGATACACTCCTGGAAATGGAAAAAAGAACACATTGACACCGGTGTGTCAGACCCACCATACTTGCTCCGGACACTGCGAGAGGGCTGTACAAGCAATGATCACACGCACGGCACAGCGGACACACCAGGAACCGCGGTGTTGGCCGTCGAATGGCGCTAGCTGCGCAGCATTTGTGCACCGCCGCCGTCACTGTCAGCCAGTTTGCCGTGGCATACTGAGCTCCATCGCAGTCTTTAACACTGGTAGCATGCCGCGACAGCGTGGACGTGAACCGTATGTGCAGTTGACGGACTTGGACCGCACCGCCACTTCCCAGCAAATTAGGGACACTGTTGCTCCTGGGGTATCGGCGAGGACCATTCGCAACCGTCTCCATGAAGCTGGGCTACGGTCCCGCACACCGTTAGGCCGTCTTCCGCTCACGCCACAACATCGTGCAGCCCGCCTCCAGTGGTGTCGCGACAGGCGTGAATGGAGGGACGAATGGAGACGTGTCGTCTTCAGCGATGAGAGTCGCTTCTGCCTTGGTGCCAATGATGGTCGTATGCGTGTTTGGCGCCGTGCAGGTGAGCGCCACAATCAGGACTGCATACGACCGAGGCACACAGGGCCAACACCCGGCATCATGGTGTGGGGAGCGATCTCCTACACTGGCCGTACACCACTGGTGATCGTCGAGGGGACACTGAATAGTGCACGGTACATCCAAACCGTCATCGAACCCATCGTTCTACCATTCCTAGACCGGCAAGGGAACTTGCTGTTCCAACAGGACAATGCACGTCCGCATGTATCCCGTGCCACCCAACGTGCTCTAGAAGGTGTAAGTCAACTACCCTGGCCAGCAAGATCTCCGGATCTGTCCCCCATTGAGCATGTTTGGGACTGGATGAAGCGTCGTCTCACGCGGTCTGCACGTCCAGCACGAACGCTGGTCCAGCTGAGGCGCCAGGTGGAAATGGCATGGCAAGCCTTTCCACAGGACTACATCCAGCATCTCTACGATCGTCTCCATGGGAGAATAGCAGCCTGCATTGCTGCGAAGGTGGATATACACTGTACTAGTGCCGACATTGTGCATGCTCTGTTGCCTGTGTCTATGTGCCTGTGGTTCTCTCAGTGTGATCATGTGATGTATCTGACCCCAGGAATGTGTCAATAAAGTTTCCCCTTCCTGGGACAATGAATTCACGGTGTTCTTATTTCAATTTCCAGGAGTGTATTTAACCTGTGTTTTCTTTGTAAACAGAAACGCTGCATGAGGTGAATAAAAACCTACAACCATTAAATTTTAGAATATTGCTGAAAATGTCATTTCATACTTCCAGTGATTGTAAAATTCCTACTTACTATATACGTCTGCTTCTGTGTGCCAATATTGCGAGGAAGACGCTATCTTACAGACAGAGGATAAGCAAGCACTAGACAAGGATTAGGAAGAAATCGGCCGTCATCTCACTTGGCATACGTCATTTAAGGAGACGACCAATATCCTAAATCATAATCCAGTGTCTCAACTACCGCGTCACGTCAGTCACTGGAACGTAAGATCTAATCCAAGGTTGTGCATGTACAACCACGATAGGAATAGTTGTTTCGCCACTTTTCATTTGGCTGATTAGTGTCGACAGTATGTACCCCTTCACCATAGAAAGTTGGTCGTATCAGTAATATTATCCACTCTGGTACCTCTCCACGAAAGTGTTAAACCTTGACAAAACTGAGAGAAATGCTAGATAACATCAATGCTTTCCACAAAAAGCATCAACTTCGTATCCTAAGTGTAATCAGCTGTGGGACTACAGATTTTTATTTCTTAGAAGTATTAGTTCTTAAACTAATGTTTCAAATATTCTTCCTGAAAGAATTCTGCAAAGTCATTAGCGTATTGGCAACAGAAAATAATTTATGATATTGCTGATATTTGTGTTATGGTCCCACGGATAATTCGGTGCTTATCGCTTTGTCTTCCAGTGCTGAGCTTGTTTGAGTCTGTAACAGCTTTCTGACTCGTTGAAGCCTGTGATGACATCTTCAGCATTGTAACACGAAACGTTAAGCAGCGATTCGTGCTTTGGACCTCTCGACCTAATACCCATAACACAGATATCAGCAATATCGCAGCGAAAGCCTACATTCTATGAGAAAATACTTTCTCAAAACTAGCTATGACTGGTATGATGTAATTAATGAATGTGTTCATTGAGCCGAGCGGTTCTAGGCGGTTCGGTCTGGAACCGCGCGACCACTACGGTCGCTGGTTCGAATCCTGCCTCGGGCATGGATATGTGTGATGTCCTTAGGTTAGTTGGGTTTAAATAGTTCTAAGTTGTAGGGCACTGATAACCTCAGATGTTAAGTCCCATAATGCTCAGAGCCATTTTTTATGTTCATTGAAAGAATTTTCTTTTTAAAACTTTTATACTCAACGATCAGTGCTTCATGTAAGTATTCTCCTGTAATAGAGAAAAATCAAAGAAGTATTCAAGGTATCGGAAGTTTGACATGAGGAAGCTTGATAGGAAAACTTAATCCTTCCATGCTTAATCAGTACCTACTTATAACGTTACATTTTGAAGGAACTGCATATCAGAATTACGTATAACTTAGAAAAAGCTCATTCTTTACTTTTATTGTTACAGGTAATCAAATATGACTCCAGCGGTGAGTGTAGAAGATCGAACAATGATTGCTACAAGATAAGGTTTGTGGCAGTCCATAGTTAATGTTCGGAGTGGGTGGAGGACCGAAGAAAGGTAGGAATACAACGCCAGTGTATAATATCATCAGCGTCTGTCTCCTTAAACTAATGAAAAATGGTTCTCTTTGGACACACTACGCTCTCGTCCACTTTCGACGTCACCATCATCAAAAGCCATCGGTGATGCCCCGAGAAGGTTTGAAACAAGTGCTACAACGTCTATCCATTAGGCATCCAAAGGATAGGAGCCTAACGCACTACCAGTTCCGATAGTTGTACTTACCTCTCTAAAACTCAGTTCCGACCAGGAACTTTCTCTCGGTGATTGTGACCACTCTATAAACTTCTCAGAGTTAACGATAGGGCGAAATGAAACTAAGTTCAATCTGTCTGATAACATCTCACTGTCTAATGACGCAGTGTTTTACGTGAGGAGAGATTTTCTGGCAACCATAACTGCCATTACAAAGCTAAATTAGATGCGGGGGTCACTGTTTATTCGATTTAGTCGTATCCAAACGTTAATATCTGTTTGGTACTTCATCGACGAATGTTGTGTGAGAGGATGTAGCCTTCTGAGAACTAAAAGAATGATGAGCCCTATATGAATGTGATTCCGACCGTCGTATCGCCTGTCGTTTCTGGAATAATGATGCAGATTTGGTGGTTGTGCTAGACAGTGAATCATCACTCATCGCTATTGATACTGCCAACTGGCTAGAGTCTCGTAAACCTGCATTATGTCCACGAAGAAGCCAGATCTCTCTTACGTTTTTATCTTAACTGCAGACCACAATCTTATACAAGAGGCAATTAGTTTCAGTCTGGTGACCTGAGTACAAACGCTTTCCTAAAAATAAAGCGAACAAATTTTGTCTGGGTATTTCTTAAGAGTCTGTACTCAAGTCTTGAAGATGGTTGTCACTGACCGAAACTGATTGCCTGTCGTATAAGATTTTGGTCTGTGATTGGAGTGAAGACATAAACGATTTCCTGGATGACTGTATATTTTTCTATATCTGTGTCAGAATTTGCCAATTCTTATTGCTTGTAATTTTATTTCAGAGGTAGGACAAAAGAAAACGTTCATAAGACTTGGTAGTAAGCTCTTTGTGGTCTTGAGGATTCAATCTGTAACGCTTCTACTATTTGTCCACGATTTCCAGAGAATCTAAATAGTTTATATATCTACACGTTCTCAAAACTGTATTGAGATTGTTGGTGTTTGCAACGAGTCTAATTTGTAATATTAATAACTGTTCTACTATAGTATTCTTAACATAAAATTTGTCTCCTTTTTTTAGGATGCGTTTGAGATTGGCTTTGACTTACTAGACCCTTTATATATTATTATTTTTTTCTGGTAACAATTCTAACATAGGAAAAATATGAGTCAGAGGAGCACGAGTTATAGCATATAATGTGAAGTTTCTTTCTTTAATGTGTAAGGCATTTCAGTTCAAGCGAGACAAGCTGAAATGCTTATTGAGCGAATAAAGTACTGATGGAAAAAGAACTGCATGAATATGCTAAGATCACCCACACACAGCTGTTAGGGAGGCATCCACGACAAAAACTCGCGCCCTCTGCGCGCCTCTACTCATCTACTGAAAGCGGCGAGAACCTTGTGGTTAGTGTAATCTGGCAGCCGGCCTAAGGGAGAAGACGATAGCGTTAAGGCGGCTTTCGGGGAGACAGCACACAAGACACCCTAATATTTCATCTGCGCAACAGAAGAAAAGCACGCCTTGCTCCTGGCGTAACAAACAAGAATGTAATATTTACGGCAGGAGCGCTTTGTTCTCAGTGGTGAACAGTTCTACGAAAACTTTGTTTCCAGCGCAAACAAGGCTTCGTAAGGAAATTCCTAGTTGCCTTGAGAGATTTCTAAAAATTGAGGGAAAATGTGTGGTTCTCATTTCGTCCGTGGTCTGAAAGAATGTTGTGTGACTGTTTTACTACTCCTACACGAGAGCTGTTCGTTTTAATCGTTAATGAAATATAAACAGGAACGCTGGAATGAGTTCGTTATTCAAATTCAGGACAAGATAGCAGGTTCCAATGAAGAGATCATCAAATGTCTAGGATCGAGGGGGATACAGTTTGGTAACGGAGTTTGTGGCATGCACTATTCCCTTAAATAGTGGCAAATACAGTGAATTTATCAACACCTTCCGACAGCCCACGTTCCTCGTTAAATACGTTTCAATTGAGCTACTTCATATAGCGAAAGCCTTCGAATTCAGATCCAGAGCACAATGTCAGCTCTTAGGTGTTCCCTTTATTGAACGTCTCACATCCTTGACCCTCTCTGAGCTGGAATTTCCTGTTTCCCCTTCCTGTGATTATGCCACATAATAATAGTTCCCGCCACTCTGCGCTGGATGTCTGGCTTGTACAGTATTTGAAACTACGTTACAACTTGACAAGTTTAGCAATTTATAGACAGACTTTGCTTAACACTCTCATCAGATGTTACTCATGAATAGTATGGAAACTATTAGTTTTGATAGTTTATTGTTATCTGAATTATTTTAATTACGAATGTGGTGTCGTTCCTGTTACATTCACTAATCATCTAATGTGTCTAGGTTTAACACAACGTATCCACTAGCATATGCTTCCGTATTAATTAAATACACTTATTTCTCTTGCTCTGGCGCTCCCAACACGTATTATATACAACATACCGTCTTACATTTTTCTTTTTATTAGCTTCTCGATCACATAGGTTTTGTTGAAGATATTGATCTCATGCCTGTTATTACAGGTAGTGCTGTGCCAGTCTGAGAATTTTACGGATATATTTCCTTCTTATTTTTCATAAAAAGATAACTATGTAAGGTACTACAGACAAACTGGAATGGTTTACAAACTTCAAACGTAATCACGCTGCAAAAGTTACGTAGACCAGAGATTTATAACCAAGGTACTCGGGAGTATGACAGCCATCAAATGAAACAAAATTTTGTTGAAGAGTACTGAAACGCTACTTTAAAGCAAGCGTCTTGAGTGACGCAAGACACCTGCATCTTTACGTAAATGGGAAGAAAGCATTCGAGAGAGGGGAGAACACTGGACCAGAGAAGTGACAGAGATGATGGAGGAGATGGAAATTATTATGTTCCAAGTAATCACTGCCGACGCTAGAAAAATGTACAAAATGATGATAACTTATGAAAGGAGACGTGCAGTGCTATGCTCATTATGAAATATTAGTGGTGCTATGACTCAAGCTGTGTACAATGAAGAACAACCGTCCTAGCACACTTTAGACGCTACATTCTTTATCTCGATGTCCCCATATTATGTGCAATGGGTACTCAATATAATCGCCTCAAGTGATAGTGACACACAGCGGAGCAACATAGAAGTCGCCTTTTGAAGAGGATGATGGTAGTGGGTCGTGGTAAGCGGCCAAGGAAAAAGAGCGTGCGCGCGTGTGTAGTAGGGGACCCTGCGCCGTGCCAGCGACAAGAAAACAGAACACAGGCGGGCGCCGGCACACTCAAGGACCGGTGGAGATAAAACACAGCGCAGCCACGGCGGCTCAACCCTCCTCCCCCCCACCCAACCCAACCACCTTACACCGCATGTGCGCTGCCAACGTCTGCTGCGTCACCGGGACTGTACTTCTGGCATGTAAACTGCTTAGTTAGACCGAACAGAAGCGTCCCAGCCGAAAATGCTTCATCGAAGATGATCACAACTCAGTTCCTACTTTACATCATGGAACAAATTAAACTATTACAGATGAACATTACGAACGTATGTGGCATGGGGGAGAAAAGCCAGCAGTCTTAGCATAAATGTTTATATATGGTTAGGGCTCTATAAGCAACAGCCTTCATGCAACAAATGTAAACGGGCGGAATATATCAAAATCACTCATATTCGTATATGGGTCATCAGGATTGTGAACTTTCCAATAAAACATGGGACCACACCGATTAAAGATAACTACGCACACTTCACAAACATTTTTAGAAAAGCATTAACACATCTAGTACGTTGTTGGTCAAACACACATGTCGCAAAATAGGTCTGTGCACAAATGTCTCACAATCATTCCAGGAATATAGCTGTGTCTAAGGTTTTCAGGTAGAAAAACAGTTCCAATACCATCGCCAGTTGCCAAGATGGCACACCACACCGCCTTCTTCAGTCCTCATAGCCAGCGTCAGAAGTGAATGCCACCACGTGTCTACTAGTAGTGACTTCACCACGTCACAGAGAGGAACATGAGGAAAAGGCACGTTCTCGGCACACACATTTTTAAGAAGCGCCAATCCGTCACAGGGCGGCATTTCGCCCCCGCCCTCCCCCTAATCTAATTTTGACATTACTTTTCGTTATTTTTTATTATAAATTGGTCGAAGAAGTCGAGGATTTCGTTGAACAAACCGACTGGGATGAGGAGACACTGAGATCAAATACGTGCATTGCAGCTTTCTTTCTCTGGTACGTAAACGACAAATTTGAAATTTTTTGGCATAGGAAAGATATATATAAAAAATTCATACAGCGTAGTGCTCATAATGAAACTGGTAACGGATGGCAAACTGCCTCTTTTTCTACTTATTAATCAGGAGAAAACCATAAACTTCAGCTGTATACGCATCCGTACAGTCACTATCACCCAGCGTAGGAATGTGGTGAGCAGAAAAAAAAAGAAAAGATACGCAGAGATCGTACCGTATCACATGCTAGACTCGTAACGGACAAATTAGAACACCTGAAAATAGTATTCTGCGGTAGTGGTCACACCGACAAGAAAACTGAACACTTTCTCCGGAAAGAGACAGCAATTTGTGAGGACAAGGGAACGTTGACTCTCTGGTGAATTCCGTCCGACCGCCAAAATTAGATATCTCCATGACAGCGTTAAATACAGTATGAGCCTCCACAATACGGGAACAGATCACGTCCTTTGCCATTTATTTCTTCCGTAAAATTACTAAAGTGTGAGAAACGTGTAATAACAGTGTGCTCAGCGCCAGCGTGAACAAAGCTTGGTGGCCAAAAAGTCTGTATACTCCGACCCAGCAAGGGTACTGAACTAGACTTAACAAGTTCCGGGATTAGGTCATGAAGAATTTATTGAAAATAAAATCACTGGAATCTTATAAAACGCGGTTTAGTGAATGACCTCATCAAGAAATGGGCTCACTCCATCTTCAATCTTGAAGAACAGCGGGAGTTAGAACCAGAATTTGACAACTGAAACGCTACGGACGAACACAAATATCCCGTTACGGAGGCAGACACGGAGAGTGGCGATGACATTACTTGCAAAGCGCACGGTTCCGCCTTCTTCAGCCGCGACTGCAAGGGTCGCGGGACCAACGCTACGTGTAAGACTGAATAGGGAAGGAGTACAGAGCGGTTAAGAAACGGTGACGCTTGAAAAGTGAGAGACACTACAACAGAAAGGGAAACATCAAGCAGGAAATCAGCTCTTTCATAATGCGAGAATGGCAGGAACAACAGGATGACACATCTAAGAGATCTCTCCCCATTCACGGATGAATCAGAACAGGAAATAGACTTAACTGTGAGTGTGACTGCTGAGAAATTGAAAGGCCGGAGCATATTTTTCGGCATTTTGTGGACGTAATCCAGTGGGAGAGTTCTGACATAGTGAATGAAACAACACATAACACCATACAGAGTGAATACATGTGCCGTAAGGTCAATACAATAGCCAAGAAAGTATTCAGATGAGAGAAGATGATTTATATTCAAAGAAAAGAAGAGAAATTCGCTACACAGAAATAAATACATCTGAAGATGGCGACGCAGACATTTGTTGAGCTGCATGTGGTTGGATGACAATCGTTTGGGAATGCTAAGAACTACTTTTGTGGATATCAGGGCAGTCGCCCGCAACATATTGCTGTTCAGCGATCAAAGGAAACCAGAAGACTGGGCACCCGCCGTTGTTGCAGCGAGTGTCCTTACTGGAATCATGGACGCACTTCAGAGCCAGAGGACGTACAACCTAGGATTGTCGCAAGTTGTTTTAAATGACCATCTCGAATCTGATTTTGGCACAGAAAGGGGTGAATTATGATGCCACAAAAATCTTTGGTCATTTGTCTAATACCATTAAAAGTCTGATAGATAGCCAACAAACATTTAAAAACAAATTAAAAGAATTTCTGAATGACAACTTCTTCTACTGAATGGATGAGTTTTTAGATATGAAATAGTAACTGGAAAAAAATTAATTATTTTGCGTAAAGCATACTTATGTTTAAGTGACACCTTCCACATCATTGCAAAATGTGGTATTAATGATCTATGGAACTAGTTCGAATTGGCTCTAAGCACTATGGGACTTAATATCTGAGGTCATCAGTCCCCTGGACTTAGAACTACTTAAACCTAACTAACCTAAGGACATCACACACATCCATACCCGAGGCAGGATTCGAACCTGCGACCGTAGAAGCAGCGCGGTTCGGGACTGAAGCGCCTAGAACCGCTCAGCCATATGGAACAAGTATTAATGTATGTATTAATATATGTTGGTGTGTATGTATGTACTCAGCATCAGGGAGAGGCAACCAATGTTAGGTCTGAAAACTTTGCTTTTAAAAGTAAATATAAAAGCTGCAGGAAAAACATCAGCATTATGGAGCAGTTCTACTTAACGATATTTAAAGGAAATTAGCTGAAACAAACCATTTACTACTACAGTGATCATATTTCTCCCGTAAAAAGAGTTAGTTAACAGATCATGTTAAAACGTTTTCTCCTGCAAAGTACCTCACTGCAGTAAAAAGCTTTTATTTATTACGGAGACAGAATCATTGTGTATATTGCTGTATTCGCAACCCACCCCAGCTTCACGTAATTTGACGAAGTATCTATGTCCAGACGATTTATCTGACGTAGTGGAGGTTTTGTAGATGGGCCATGGTGTAGAGTTATTATTAAAATTCAAAGAAAAACGACATGCAGCTGAATATCATCAGATTCATGTAACTTATATCGTTTAATCAGTGTATCCCAAAACATTTCACAACAGATACGAATGATACCTGATCCGTATTAAATTAGCGTTTGGACTGACACACCACGGTAATGAAGGGGCTGCAAGTTCCTAGCCGTGAGCTAATGCAATGTTCAATCCATCCAAATACGGCACCAGTTTGGCCGGAGCTACAAGATCTTGCCAAATGCTCAACTGCAGTTCCACAAAGAAGTGGCCTGCCTAACTGCAAAATTGAGTAGCACAGGTTACAGAGTCCAGCGCCAATGAAGTGCGATCAACATTTTCTTTGCCTGCATTTCCGAAAGTAGTGTCGGTACGAAGCACCCTCGGAGACCAAACAGTGGCAGGATGCAAAGTACTGGTATGATAATTCTTCGACGACACAACATTGTTGCAAAGCACCTACGGCGACGCTACGTTGATATGCAGATTCACCTGCCTTGCACAATCAGTATGGAGCGCCCTCCACCTCACACGGTGATACAAAGTACACTCTGCATCACTACATTGTTGCTAAGTCTTCTCTATTATGCAACATGGATTCGCGGCACCTTCGGTCATGCAACATGAATAAACAGCACCTTCTATCATGCAACATTGATAATAGTACCCCGTTTCACGTAACGTCGATAAACAGCACCCTATGTCACGCAAAGTTGATACACAGTGACCTGTACCATGTAAATTCGATACACAGCTCCCACTGCCACGAAACACCGATACACAACCACCTCTGGCACGCAGCCTTGATTCACAACACCCTCTGCCAAGAAACATGGATAAAAGGCACCCTCTTGCACACAATGTTTATACAAAGCGCACTTTGCCATGCAGTGATGATGCAAAGTACCCTCTGCCACGCAACTTCGGTATGAAGCATTCTCTGCTACTCAATGTCGATACAAAACACCCTCTTTCAACCACTAATGATACAAAGCACCGCCGGCCGCTGGTGGCCGAGCGGTTCTGGCGCTACAGTCTGGAACCGCGCGACCGCTACGGTCGCAGGTTCGAATCCTGCCTCGGGCTTGGATGTGTGTGTTGTCCTTAGGTTAGTTAGGTTTAAGTAGTTCTAAGTTCTAGGGGACTTATGACCTCAGCAGTTGAGTCCCATAGTGCTCAGAGCCATTTTTTGAACAAAGCACCCTATGCCACACAAGGTCGAAACAAAGCATACTATACCCTGCCACATAGATACGCAGAACCATCAGCACACAATATCGATACAAAGCACCCTCTGCTACGGAACGTCTATACAATGGAACCTCTGCTACGCTAAGACGATACAAAGCACTAACTGCATGCTGTATGAAGCATCCTCTACCACGCAAAGCCGATATGAAGCACCCTCTCTCACGCAACTTCGGTACAAAGCACCCTTGGCCACACAACGTAAGTACGAATTACCCTCTGCCACACAACATCATTATGAAACACCCTCCGCCACGCTACATCGGTACGAAACACCCACTGCCACGCAACGTCAGTGCGAAACATCCTCCGCCACGCAACGTCAGTATGGGCCACCGTCTACCACCGAACATTGGTGTGAAACACTGTCTGCCACCTACCATCGGCACAAAGCACGCTCGACATACAGCGTCGGTGCATAACGACAAAGCATCGGTACGATGGCTCCCTCCAGCATGCAACATCAATACAAACCTGTCTCCTCAATTCAATACTGGTACAAATCTCCCTCCCAGGCGACCTGTGTGTCATAGCAGCAGTTTTCTAGATGAGCCAATGTGCTGCATTTTTGTTAAAATTCAAAGGAAGATTAAACTCAATGAACTCACATTTATATAATTTTAAACATTTAATCTTTGCCTCCCACTAGTTTTCTAGGCAGATATAAATGTTTTCGCTTCATTTATTTTATTTACTTTTGAAGTGACTTTTCTTTGAAATAATGGGAGCTGGGACCTGTGAGCTGTGAGCTACTGAACCATCTTGTCCATCTGACTGCAGCACTGCTTTCCCTTGAGCTACAATTGCTTGCCAACTACTCAACTGCAGTGCTAGAATGGGGTGCTCAGCCCAACTGCTACAATGACGAGCACACGTTACAGACAATTGCCAGTCACAAGGCACCAGTGCTTGTTAGGCGCAGTCTTCATTTTCCTTGCCTACATTTACGGAGGTAACATCATTACGACATTCCGTCTGTGATTAAACTATTGCAGGACGCTGCCTCTGCCATGAAGCTTTTCTGCGAAAATTCCACAGCCGTGCAACATTGGTAAAAAGAACCTACAGCCACACAACATTGGTAGGAAGCATCCTATGCTAAACGCATTTAGTGTGGAACAAATCACCTCGGAATATGTTAAGAATCATCCTCTGCCATGCAGCATTTGTAGAATGTACACCCTAATATGCATCTCTGATACACAGCACCGCCTGTCACGCAATTCTGATACACAGACATATCTGCCACACAACATCGACACACAGCAGTATTTGCCATGCAACATTGACACACAGTGCTCTCGACCATGCAACATCGGTATGAAGCTCTCTCTGCCACACTAAATGTGTGAGAAGCTCCCTCCACCACTCAACATATGTATGAGTTTCTCTCCACCGCACACAGTCACTAAAAAGTCTCCTCCACCATGCACGATTGATACGAAGCTCCCTCCGGGACGCAACATCAGTACGAAGCTCCATCTGCCACGTAACGTTGCTATGAAGTTCATTTGTAGTATGTACCAACTGCCATGCAACTTTGGTATGTAGCACTCTCTACCACACAACATTCATACTAAGCACTCTCGGCCACCCAATTAAGGTACAAAGCGCCCTCCACCAACCAACATCAGCGTGAGGCGTCTTCAAGCATGCACTATCGGTGTGAAGCACCTTCCGGCACGCAACATCGGTGAGAAGCACCCTGTGGTATACAACATCGGTACCAAACGCCCTCCAATAGGAAGTACCCTCCGCCACGCAACATATACACGAAGCGGCCACCGCCACACAGTAATGGTACGAAATGCTCGCTGCCATGTTTAATCGGTAGGAAGGACCATCTGCCATGCAACAATGAAGAAAAGCCCCCTGTGCCATGCAAAACTGGTAAGAATAATCTTCCATCGCAGAATACCAGTACGATATACCCTCCATCTTGCAACACTGGTAACAAGCATCCTCTGCTACGCAACGCTGATACAAAGCCGACTCCACCAATATTGATATGAATCACACTCTGGGCACAACAGCAGTATGAAGCTCCCTCCGCAACGCGACATCGCACAGTGGAGTATTTGCCCCAAAAACCTGGCCAGAAAGGCAAAAATTTATGGTTGCCCAAAAATGTTAGAAAATGCATTTTGTAATAACTGACTGACTGGTGGGTCGATGGATAAATTTTCAGGAGCCTGACACATATCTATTAGCTCCAAGCCTCATTTAAAGATAGGTTTTTTCTGCCAGACGACGTGGTTCTTGACTGAGTTGTCAGTTTGAATCTCAATTTTTTGCGACTTTACTAAATGAGGGTTCGAATTTGAAACACGTTTGCGTGATACAGAAAGGTAACAGCTTCTTTTTAAACTTATTTATTAATTTAAATACTTTTATCATAACCTTACAACAACATTTCAACTTTCAGTTAAACAAGATTTTGGATCGTCTGCCATTTTGATAAGCGTCTTTAAAGGTGTGTCGCGTCTTGTCGTGCCGTTTCTAAATTACAGTCGGAATTGGTGTAGCATTGCGAGCCCAATTCAGAAATAATAAATTGCTCAAATTTGCGCAATTTTTATTTATAATTTTTTAAATGTCACTAAACTTTTTTTCCTAGGACTTACACGTGTGTTTATGTTAAAAATGAGCTTACCATTAAACATCTGATCAGAATAACTGATGACAACATAGTAAGCATTAAATATTACTGCCTTTAGAGCTGTAGAAGAGATTCTTCTTCAATTTTACGGCCATTACGTTACTGTTGTGTGTGCTGTGACGGCTGCCATTGACAAACGGATTTAATACGAGCGTTTCTGTGTTTGTTTTGGAGTGTAAGTTTTGATAAGTTAACACATTCTCAATATTTTCCAAATTATCTTTGTGTTGTGTGCATATTATAACAGAACCCTATGAAAGTTAATTTTTATCAATAATCAATCAGGATTTTATTTTGATAATCTAATATTTGAGGTGGCTTTAGCAATATCCAAACGTTTTATTTTATAGTCACCCTTTGTGCAAAATGTAAGTTTGAATTTTACTTACGTTTTGCAGGTCAGAATTGTTTCGTTTTTCACCCTTTTAAAATAAAAAAAAGAATTTTCGAGACTCGCTTTATTCCACCTCGTTAAGGAATCTCCAGGCAGATCAATTGAGAAACTTCAGTTTATGGAAAACAGAGTCGCTGATACAAGGAAGTTCCCTGAAGCTGAGAGAACTTCACTCAGTCGTTCACTTCGGTATTTCAAAACGAATTTTAAAAAGAAATAGATGTCTGCAAACAGAAATGAGGAGAGGTGCCTGCAGAAGAATTTTGATTGGTTGGCAATAAACTAAAGAAAACCGTGTTTTCTTTCACTGCTGTAGGCCCAGGCCACCCTCAAGAAGATTTCAGTGAGTCAAGTGAAAGGACCAAACGCAGGGAAACTGATGTCCTACGGCAATATTCAACTCATGAAGAGCGGACGTTTGCTTCAACTATGAGTCACAAAACTGCTGGAAACCCTGATGTGGCTGATATGATTAAAGGAATAACAAACTCCAACAAGGGCAACAAAAATATAGCAAAAACTTTCAACGTCTGAAGAGAGGAAGATAATAAAACATAATCCTGAGGAAGCATTGACAATTTTTATTAATGCAGAGCTGACATGGAAGCAATATGAATACATCCATAGTGCCAACAAGGCTGTATATCCGTGATATTCATTACTAAGAAAAGCGAAAACGCAATGATATCCTAAAGAAGACTCAATTACTGTAACTGAAGCATCAACAGAAGTAAAGTTACAAGTCACACCACATTAACATTGCGCAAGTATTTAGAAGAAGTGTTGCAGGTCGTAGATTTAGAAGAAAAGCACAGCTTAGAGTTAATATCAAAATGGGTTTGTCGTGGCTCTCAGCAATCACAATTTAAACAAAAATTTCAAATCAAAATATCCACGGGTGTACTGCCGGTCTACAGTGTCCAACGGGCACAATATTTCGGCGATCATACATGTCGCCATCATCAGGTGAATTGACGGACTGAGCTCCTGTGAACGTGCCGGCACGGCGATCCGTACATTATGGCTGCTCAGGGGGAACTGGATTCGGTCGCGGCTGCAGCCGATTTAAATACCCTCCGCCCGCGGCGCGCTCACTCCGCCGTCCGCGCCCCGCGCCACGGTCGCGCGGTTGAACAGATTGCCATTTCAGTAACCTAGATAAGAGCTTACCGGAAAGACGTGATACTTTGAAGTTTGGTTTGTCGAATTTACACACACGAATGCGGTTATTTGAGAGAATACTTCACTTATCATACAGACTTCCAATTAAAAAGTGGAAAGCAAGAAGTGAAGAAGAATGCTCAAATGTGTGTGAAATCTTATGGGACTTAACTGCTAAGGTCATCAGTCCCTAAGCTTACACACTATTTAACCTAAATTATCCTAAGGACAAACACACACACACACATGCCCGAGGGAGGACTCGAAACTCCGACGGGACCAGCCGCACAGTCCATGGCTGCAGCGCCGACGACCGCTCGGCTAATCCAGCGCGGCGAAGTGAAGAAGACAAATGAATTGTATTAACCACAAAGAAAAACATTCAAAGAAGATTTAGGACTACATGGTAATGTTCCAAAGCCAGGCTTTTGGAATACGAATGACGGAAACACCGCTAGACGCTTATTTTCAGATCCAGAAACTGCCTCACACATTACTGGAGTAGATTTACAACTAGTTAAAAGGTTGAAAGTAACATTGGAAGCAGTGAGGAGTGGGTTTCACGTTGATGAGAGCAAATTCCAAGCATATGCAGATGCATATGAAACAGCAAAACTATATGTCGAACTTTACAGTTGGCACCCCTTGACGCCAACAATGCATAAACTTTTGATTCATGGGGCCACTGTAATAAAAGAGGAGATAGTATCAATTGGTCATCTCTCAGAACAAGCTGCTGAGGCTAGAAATAAACACTTTCGACTCTACCGCACAAATTACTCTAGAAAGTGCAGTAGAGAACATTGCAATAGAGGTGTTTTAAACATGCTACTTCCTAGCAGTGATCCTTACATCAGCTGCTCTAGTAAACGGTCAGTAAAACAAAGCAAGCCTTATTGTAGCGAGACCTTATATATTTTGCACAAACGAATAATGTTGTACATATTTCTATCTTAACTGCATTTTATTTGAAAGTATATATAAATCCATCGTCATTTCCTCATTAAACAAGTGTTAACGCAAATTTATTTGTTAAATTTAGTTTCTAAATAAAAGTAAATAAATGTAAATAATTAAATACATATATTTATGTAATTTAAAGTAAAACAGGCCGATTCACTATTAAAATTATGATAAAAGACAACAGCAGTGTTTTAAACTTTAAAAAAGTGTTGAAAGAATTTTGGCCAGGATCGGTATGAAGTATAAGCAGTGATGTAACGTCAGTATGAAGCACCATCTGCGACGCAGCATCGGTACAAAGCACCATCTGCCATGCATCACTGGTGCAAACGCACACTGTCACGGACAAATAGTGTGGTGGACTCTCCCTTCACGGCTTCACATGAGAAGCCCTAATTTTAATGACCAGACGACCTACCTGTCACAGTTAGTGTCTTCGAGATGGGCCCACTGTGCTGAATTCTTAAAATTAATAGACAATGCAACTCGATATTTTTACGTTCATGTAACTTAAATAATTTGAACAGAGCATCCCACAATCTTTCTCCGCAGATGCAAACGCAATTTCTTCATTTATTTAATTGACGTTCGGAGTGACTTCTCATGGCAATAATGTGAGCTGGGAAATTTGAGCTGTGACTTACTGAACCGCATGGTCCACATAAGTGCAGCGCCAGCTTCGCCTGAGCCACAGCTACGTGCCAACTACTCATCTGCAGTGCCACAAGAGCATGGTCAGCCCAGCTGCATTAGTGTCCTGCATAAGTTAGAGACACTTTGGAGCCACCGGACACCAGTGACTGTTGTACGCAATCTACGTTTTCTTCGTCCACATTTTCCAAAGTAACATCATTATGATGTACCCTCTTTGACAATACAGTAGCAGGATGCTGCCTTTGCCATGAAGCATTGGTATGAAAATACTACTACTACGCAACATTGGGACAAAGCACCTCCACCATGCAACGTTTATGGGAAGCATCCACTGCTACGCACAATCAATATGGAGAACTCCACCTCTCAAAATGTTATATATTACCCTCCACCATGCCAAATTTTGCACACGTACATCCTATTATGTAACATCAATACACAACACCGTCTGTCACAAAACTTTGATACACAGGACCCTTCACCACACAACATCGATATACATCATCATCTGCTATGTACATCAATACAAAGCACCCTCTGTCACACAACACTGACATGAAGCTGCCTCCATTATGCAACATCGGAGTACAGATTCCTCTACCACACAGCATATTTATGAAGCTCCCTCCAGCACTCAACAATGGTACGAATCTCCCTCCACAACTCAGTATCGGTACACAGTTCCATCCACAGTGCAACATCGGTACGAAGCTCCCTCCACCCACGCAGCATTGCCATGAAGCTCCCTCCACCATGCAACGCAATGCTCGACACAGCAGGAGAATGCCCCCAGAGCCATGAAACCTTGGTATGAAAATTCATCTACCACACAACTTTACTACAAACCACATACAGCCACGCAAAATTGGTATGAAGCATTCTCTGCCACGCACAATCAGTGTGGAGCATCCACCACGACACAACGTTTTACGAAGTGCCCTCCGTCATGCAGCATTGGTATGAAGTAATCTTTATTATGGAACATTGACACACAGTAACCTCTGTCACGCAATATCGATACATGGTATCTTCTGTCACGCAACAGCAATACACATCACCCACTATCACGCAACATCGATACACTGCATCCAGTGTAATGTAGGATCGATACGCAACACCCCCTGTCAGGCAGCCTTGATACGCATCATCGTCTGACACGTAACACCGATACAAAGTATCCTTTGCGACACAACTTCGATACTATGCACCCTCTACCACGCAACATCGCTAAAAAGCACCCTCTGACACCTGACACACAACATCGCTACGATGCACCCTCTGCCACGCAACATTGCTACAAGACACCCTGTGCCATACAACACTGGTACATGGCAACCTTGCCACGTTGCTACGAAGTACTGGTGTTACACAACATCGGCATGAAGTACCCTCTACAAGTATCGTTGGCATGAAGCACCCCCATAGAAAGTACCCTCTACCACACAAAATTTGTATGGAGCACGCACTGCCACACAACGCAGGAGAAGTCTGTTGGCATAGGAGATTTTTCAAAGTCCGCGCGACTGCAGCGCCAGGCCTCACAAGCCTCTGTTCCCAGGAAGTTCTGCCCTTTACCGCCAAATGGAATTGGCATCATTTTCACAGTAGCACGAGAATAATTCATTATACAGGGTCCGGTAAAAATACCTCCCGTATTTGGAGAGGTCACTGGGTGGGTAGCGGGGGTGATAATGATGCGAAGAGGGAATCGCACATGCAATTATCAGTAGGGTGGTGGTGGTTTTTGGGGAAGGAGACCAGACAGCGAGGTCATCGGTCTCATCGGATTAGGGAAGGATGGGGAAGGAAGTCGGCCGTGCCCTTTGAAAGGAACCATCCCGGCATTTGCCTGGAGAGATTTAGGGAAATCTCGGAAAACCTAAATCAGGATGGCCGGACGCGGGATTGGACCGTCGTCCTCCCGAATGCGAGTCCAGTGTCTAACCACTGCGCCACCTCGCTCGGTTTTTCAGTAGGGGAATAACTTGGCTAGATGAGCGTCGTGGGTTTGTTCTGGAGGAGTATATTCGTGATGATGGTTCTGTGATTACTACGCAGCGCGGATGTCGCTTTCGGTTCAATGTTGGCTGACGTGGTTCTGTTCCTGGTACAAAAACTATTTAAATCTGAGTACCGGGTTCTGCACTGAAAAGAAAATCTACTGGTCGATCTCGGACTGTAACAACGCCAGAAATCGTGACATGCACAACAGCGTGCGTCCAGCAATTTCCAAAGTGATCAACACCTAAACATGCCGTTTCCCTGGAACTGTCTGATAGGAGTATTAGAAGAATCCTGCACAGAGATCTTCACAACAGCTACACAGACATTGTGTGACAGTTTGATGTGACGTTGCCGAATTTAGGGTGTGGAGTCCGTATTGTTCGATGAAGATGGCTTAACGGTAACAGTTAAACATAGCTGTAACAGGGTAGAGAGCTGCCTCCGACACAAGTAGAAACAATGCGTTGGGGATCAAGAGAGAGACGTTTGGTTCCAACTATATGGAGCAACAGCTCACACTTCTCGGCGTTCTCTACAAATTTTGAGAAAGTTTTTTATTTGGGGGCTTCTCTCTTCACGAGGAGAAATCACCTGGCCTCCAAGGTCACCCAGTTTATCATTTTGTGCCTTTTGTCTTTGGCAACACTTAAAGTGTAGAAACCTCACCCCACAACCTGGCGCGCAGTTAAAGGAGCAATCACCCAGGAAGTGGCTGCCATTCCATCGGAAATGACATGGAGAACAATGGCCAACGTAGAGGAAAGATTTCGTGAATGTGTCAACAATGGAGGACACCGTTTACTGGACATAGTTCTTAAAACCAACTAATGTAAGATGACATAGTAGTTGTTCATTCATAAAAGTATTCTTCATTTGGTATTACCTTGCGAAATGTGGGAGGTCTTTCAGCCAGACCCTGCAGATCAGCAAATTTGCACGAAATATTTATAAATTACATACACAAAGCTTCATCGTAAATCAGTCTACGGTTAGTGAAAACTGAATCAATATCCCTGTAGTAGTCCCTGAGACAAGCACGAACATACAGACACAACCATAGCAAGGGACTTCAATTCATACACGTATAGATTGATTCTGTGTAGTTATGTTGTATTTTAGTCAAGGAATGTTTACTAAAACAAGGAATTGTGCAAAATATAAATGCCTTGGGGATAATTGGCATGTAATTAAAAGTATCCCATGAGCAAATGTATTTCACAAGTGTGAGTCATTCACAGTATCCTCGTTTGATAGCCAACAGCCTACTCACGCACTGATGAGCCAAAACATTGAGACCACTGCCCATCGCGAGGCTGAACGCATGCTGGTAGTGTTGCGGGCACGTGACGCAATAGGAAAGAATGTAAGCGGAAGAGAGACGAATGGGCTGCCTTTATAGCGAAGATACAGGCCGCAACGCGGAAATCCACTGACATAAGTCGTTTCGACAGAGGGCACATTGTTGTGGCGTTGCGGCTGGAAACGAGAATAACTGAAACAGCGAAGCTGGTCGCCTGTTGGAGTACCACTGTCGTGAGTACCGATGGAAAGCGGTTTAAGAATGGTGAAATAGTAAGTAGGCAGTACGATATTGGATGACCATGTCTCGTCACAAGATGTAGGATCCCCCACTGTGTAATCCAGGATAGGCAGCGACCTGTGGTAGATCTGACGACAAAATACAAGGCTGGTGCAGGCGCAAGTGTATAAGACAACACCCTTCAAAGGCCACTGTTGAACGTGGAGCTCCACATCACACGACCCCTATGTGTTCCTGTGTTGACCAGATGACAATCAGTTACGATTCTAGTGGACATAGCATCACTGAGTTTTCACCGTGGATCAATAGAAACGTGTTGCCTATCGAATGAATCGCAGTTCTTGTTACACAAAGTCGTTGGTTGGGTCCTTACACACTGTCATCCAGACGAATGTCTTCGCGAAACACGCACTACGCCACATATGCAGGTTGGTCAAGGCAGAATCCTGCTATGGGGTTCACTGAGTTTGGCTTTCGTGGATCTGCGATGTTAATCGAACGCCTCATGACAGCAGTGAACTACATGAACGTTGTTACAGACCACCTCCATCGCTTCATGCTTGAAGTCTCCCCCTAGCATGATATATTCCTGCAGGTAACTGTCCGTGTTACAAGGTCAGAATCGTGCTACAGTGGTTTGAGGGGCATTATAGTGAACTATCGATGTTTTGGCCAACAAATATGGCTGATCTTTACCCATTGGAACATATATCGGGCGCCAGCTGCGTGCCTGTGTATCTCTAGTGCAGTTTAATTGATACGTAAGTTTTGTGCAGACGGATGTATTTACTTTGTCAACTTTTTACAAAAATATACAAGAAACATTGTCTGATGTACATGTTGTACCTCGTATTTCCGTTCGAAAGTGCTTAATTTTATATAGGAACGGCTAAAAATTACCAAGGATTAAAAAAATCTCCCGTACGTTCCGATTAAATCAGTGTGTCTACAACGTTTTTCTCATCTTCCACTTTTTGTTTTACACATTTTTTCTCTAAGAACATGTTAAATGCAAGTAAACTATTGAGGAAAGAGTAATTTTAAAAGCGAAATGAAGCTGCAGTAATGTGATGGCTCAGTTATGAAATCTTATTTTTCAAACTTATGGAGACAAAAACAAGAATTGCATCTAAAGAATGTATCTCACGTCGTTACTAAGCACCGCCTTTGATTACGAATCTGTGCAAATTAAAATACTACAGCTGTTAAATGATACACTGAGGGCCGAATCTTAAGATTTAAAATGATATGTATTAATACATACAAATTCTTGTTGCTGCTCCTTTTCCTTCAATCAAAACGCTATTAATAGCTATACGATTAAATGGCCTCCAAAATACAGCTTAATTCATAGCACTGTGATATTATTCCACTACAAACTTCTGTAAATATGTAACACGTCCTATAACACATGTAACAAGAGGACCCAATATGACCCCAAGTGCAAGTGACACAAGCACAGGTGAATTCCAAGGGCACACTTCCCCTATACAGATCTTCTCTCAAATTGGCATGGACGTTAACCGTCAACAGGAAATGAATACCCTGCCCAGTGAGTGGTTCGGCAGTTCGTATCTCGTTATTAAGTAAGGCCTTGTACTCCGATTCCCGAATACAACTGTTACCTCGCTTTCAAGACCTGGACTTTTAGCTGGTACTCTGTGTTACTGTGTGTCACTGTTTGACGATTATGGCTTTGTTCGGCGTTGCTAATTTGGGGTCATCGTATTTGCAGTCGTACCGTTCGCTTTATACTGTCGTTTCGGCTACAGCGTTAGCATCGATTTTGGTTTCCACATGCTACGTGGTTCATGGCTGTGACCTGCCTTCCTTGTACCAGATTAGAACACGTAACGAACAACAAGGCAATTGTGTATTGTTAGAGCCACCGACTGTATCGTAGCGCCTCACGGCGCCACGAACAGGACAACGGCTGGAACACAGCTCTAGGCAGCAAAATGCTCGTCCTTGGGGTATCCGTTGGCTGCGGTAGACTCCCCAGCTCCTTAACAAAATGGTTCAAATGGGTCTGAGCACTATGGGACTCAACTGCGGAGGTCATTAGTCCCCTAGAACTTAGAACTAGTTAAACCTAACTAACCTAAGGACATCACAAACATCCATGCCCGAGGCAGGATTCGAACCTGCGACCGTAGCGGTCTTGCGGTTCCAGACTGCAGCGCCTTTAACCGCACGGCCACTTCGGCCGGCAGCTCCTTAACAGATCGTAAATTTGACCACTTGTCCTGACAGTTACTCGAAGACTGTGACGTACTATATCAAAACAAATATTTGCAAACGTTGGACTTCTGTTGACTAGAAACTGAAAAAATATTAAAAATTGATTCGCCTACATAAAATTCGTGACAACGTCAGAGGTCATAAGACGTGTTTCGAAAGCAGGCTCCACCTTTCAATAAAATATGCAAGAATCCTTGAAAGTAAAGTTTATAGTTTAACAGTGTATAGCAAGACGGAGCATGTTCAGTCGGATTTTTTTTATTCGTTTTTCATGTACCTGCCTCCCTATCAGAGGTCGATAACGCACCGCGCACTGCATAGGGTAAGCCGATACGCCGGTTAGAGTTGTGTTAGCGGATGATATTTGCAGTCCCAGTATTTCATCCTCTCCCTTCTCTCGTAGTCATCATCGTGATCATGATTATTTACTTTTCAGTCATCAGTCTCCTTCATTGTTTGACACGGCCCGCCACGAATCCCTATCCCGTGCCAACCTTTTCATCTCAGAGTAGCAAATACAACTTCCGTCCACAGTGATTTCCAGAATGAATGGCGGTCTCTGTCTTTCTCTACTGTTTTTACCCTCTACAACTCCCTCTATTACCATGGAAGTTATTCCAAGATGTTTTAACAGATGTCCTATATTCTATCTTTTATTCTCACTGTTTTCCACATCTTCCTTTCCACTTCAATTCTGGGAAGAACTTCCTCATTTCTTGCCTTATCAGTCGACCTTATTTTCAACATTCTTCCGCAGCACCACATCTCAAATGTTTCGGTTTTCTTCTGCTCCCATGTTCCCACAGTCCATATTTCACTACCACTCAATGGTGTGTTCCAAATGAACATTTTCAGAAATTTCTTCCTCAAATTGAGCCCTATGTTTTATAGAAGTAGCCTTCTCTCAGACAGGAATGCCCTTTTTGCTGTGCTAGTCTGCTTTTTATGTCTACCTTGCTCCATCCGACGTGGGCTATTTTGCTGCCTATGAAGCAGAATTTCTTAACTTGATCTACTTCGTGATCACCAATCCTGATGCTAAGTTTGTCGATGTTCTTATTTCTGCTACTCTTCGTTACTTTGTCTTTCTTCCATTTACTCTCAGTCCATATTCTGTACTCACTACACTGCTCATTCCATTCAGCAGATCCTACAAATCTTCTTTACTTTCAATGAGAATAGCAATGACATCCGCGAATATTATCATAGGTATCCTTTCACCTTGAATTTTAATTGAACCTTTCTTTTATTTCCGTCATTGCATCTTCGATGTATAAACTGAAAAGTAGTAGCGGTAGTCTACATCTACTATTACTCTTTCTAATCCGACCATTTCGTTCTTGGTGTACCAGTCTTATTGTTCCTTCTCGGTTCTTATACAGATTGTACATTATCCTTTTTCCCATATAGCTTAACCCCTGTTTTTCTCAGTATTTGGAACATCTTGCAGGGTTTTCCGCCATCGACCGCTTTTTCAAGGTCGACAAATCTTTTGAACGTGTCTTGATTTTTCTTCATTATTGCTTCCATTATCAACCGCAACGTCAGAACTGTCTCGCTGGTGCTTTTACCTTTTCTAAAGTCAAACTGATCGTCATCCAACAGATTCTCAGTTTTCTTTTTCTTTCTTCTGTATATTATGCTTGTCAGCAACATGAGTACATGAGATATTGAGCTGATTTGTCGATAACTCTCACACTTTTCGGCTCAATCAATTTTCTGATATCTGTGGAAGGTGTTTTTTTTTCCGAAATTCTGGTGACATGTCGGCAGTCTCATATATTCGACGCATCAACGTGAATCGTTGGAGCCGGCCGAAGTGGCCGTGCGGTTAAAGGCGCTGCAGTCTGGAACCGCAGGACCGCTACGGTCGCAGGTTCGAATCCTGCCTCGGGCATGGATGTTTGTGATGTCCTTAGGTTAGTTAAGTTTAACTAGTTCTAAGTTCTAGGGGACTAATGACCTCAGCAGTTGAGTCCCATAGTGCTCAGAGCCATTTTTTTGAATCGTTAGAATGTTCTCTATTCCTTCTGGCTTCTTCGGTATCATGTCGCCCAAGGCTCTTTTAAATTCTCATTTTAGTACCTGATGGCTTGTCTCTTCCTCATCGCCTCCTGTTTCTTCTAACGCATTATCAGACAAGTCCTCTCCCTCCTAGAGGCCTTCAATGTATTCCTTCCACCCAACCGCTTCCTGCGCTGCATTTAACAGAGGAATTCCCATTGCACTCTTTCTCTAACTGCACTTTTTTTTTAATTTCACCAATGGTTGTCTTGACTTTTCTATATGCTAAGCCAGTCCTCCCTACAATAATTTCATTTTCGATTTCTTCACATTTTTCATGCAACCATTTCGCCTTAGCTTCCCTGCAATTCCATTTACTTCATTCGTAAGTGACTCGTGTAGTCCTGAATTTCACTACACAGTTTTATAGTTTCTTCTTTCGGTGACTAACTGAAGTATTTCTTCTGTTACACACAGTTTTTTTGCCGTTACCTTCCTTGTAACTGTGTTTCTCTTTCCAGCTTCTGTGAATGCCTGTTTTAGAGATGTCCATTCCTCTTCAGCTGAAATGCCTACTGAGCTGCTGATTATCGCACATCTACAGCAGTAGAAAATTTCAGGCGTATCTCTTCATTTACTATTATTTACTTATCCCACTTCTTTGCGCATTGATTCTTCCTGACCAATCTCTTAAACTTGAATCTGATCTTCATCATTACTAAATTAATTATGATCTGAGCCCATATCTGCTCCTCTGTAAGCCGTACAATAAAATATATCTGATTTTGAAATCTCTGCCTGACCTTGATGTAATCTAACTGAAATCCTCCCTGTCTCCCGGACTTTTCCAAGTATAGCTCTTTCTCCTGTGATTGTTAACAGAGTATTCACAGTAGAAAACAATTAGTCTTTCTCCACTCTCATTCCTGCTACCAAGCCCATATTCTCCCGCAACAGTTTCTTCTACATCTTTCCCTACAACCGCATACCAACACCCCATGACTATTGGATCTTCACCTCTCTTTACGTAATGAATTACCCGTTCAATATCCTTACACATTTTCTCTCCCTCTTCATCATCTGCTTGCGATGTCTGCATGTATAGCTGAATTACTGTTGTCGGTGTTGATTTTTTGTCGATTCTGATGAAAACAACCCTATCATTGAATTGTTTACAGTAACTCACTCACTGGCCTATTTACCTTCTCATAAAGAATCTTACTCGTCTTGCACAATTTTCTGCTGCTGTTGACAGTTTTCTATAGACATCTGACCATAAATACGTGTCTTCTTTCCATTTCACTTCACTGCCCCAACAGTATCTAGATTGAACCTTAGCATTTCCCGTTTCAGATATTCTAGCTTCCCTGGCACGTTGAAACTTCGGACATTGCACGCCTCGACTCGTAGGACGCTATCCTTCCGTTGGTTCTCCAGTCTTTTTCTCATGGTCACCTTCCATTTGGCAGCCCCCTTCTGGAGACTCGAATGAGGGCGTAGTTCGGAACCTTCTGCCAATGGAGGGATAATAATGACACTTTCTCAGTTACAGGCCACATATCTTGTGGATACACATTACAACGTCAAGTCTCACATACACGGAAGTAAAGAGGCCGATGTGTGCGGAGGAAGAACATTATTTCCGACCAGTGGCCGTACCCACCCCGTATGAGTTCCCAACCAACAACATTCACATTTCTTTACTGTTTTTACCTTTTTCAAGCATTAATCTCTTTTTAAACATTCACATATATATTGTGCATAAGATTGCAGCGTGCTCTCGAAACACTCCTTGTGACTTGTAATCTTACGGCGAATTTTATGTGGTTGAGCCAGATTTTAATAGTTTACTAACATTTCACAACCACAACCACGAGCTACCCTCCGGCTGAAACTGATTACAGCTAGAGAGAGGAATCGATGCACATCATCAAGGATGAACCCTCACCTCCTATAGACAGTGATTCTTTCGCTGAAAAGGATATAAGGTACCAATCAGTACCACTGATTCAATCTCACTATTCATAGTTAGCGGTATGGCTGTGTATGTTTACGATGACATCTTTCAAAAATGGTTCAAATGGCTCTGAGCACTATGGGACTTAACTTCTGACGTCATCAGTCCCCTAGAACTTAGAACTAATTAAACCTAACTAACCTAAGGACATCACACACATCCATGCCCGAGGCAGGATTAGAACCTGCGACCGTAGCGGCAGCTCTATTCCAGACAGTAGTGCCTAGAACCGCTCGGCCACCCCGGCCGGCGATGACATCATTGTTGGATGGCGAACGTAAAACTGTGTTCTTTTACAATAGACCATGTCCGACGAGACATGCCGGTTCTTATATACCTAGCAGCCATGTTTTTGTTCAAAATGCTAATGAGCAGGCTAGAAAGTCATTTGACCAACACACTGTCGAGAAGACTGTAGTTTAAATGCCGCTGCTGCTTCCGTTTTATTCCAGCACATCTATAACCTTCATAACAACATAACAATATTCTTCGGTACAGCGACATTCATATTGTTCGTATTTACACCAACGTTTGCGAAAATTGCACCACCAGAACGATGTGTATTAATGAAATACATGATGATAAAGGGAATTCAAAATTAATTAATGGTTGGTTGGTTGGTTGATTTGAGGGAGGGGGGGGGGGGACTAAACAGCGATGTCACGCTTCCGTTGGATTAGGGAAGAATGGGGAAGGAAGTCGGCCCGGCCCTTTCAAAGAATCATCCCGGCATTTGCCTGAAGCGATTTAGGAAAATCACGGAAAACCTAAATCAGGATCGCCGGACGCGGGCTAGGAACGTCGTCCTCCAGAATGTGAGTCCAGTGTGCTAACCACTGCGCCACCTAGCTGGGTCAAAAAATAATTATGATTGTTAACCTGTACATGACTTCTAGGTAGGAATGCTGAGTGCAACCCTTCGTGCTACAGACAACGTCTATTACGTTATTCCTACTATGTTTCATTGAATTCTTACAGTGTCATTATCAGTAATTGCATCCTAAACGGATACAGTTTTTAATTCCGTCGACGTATGCTTGATTTGCACTATTCAGAAGTTAAGAATATATCCAGACTAAGGATGTTCTGCAGTTGTTATTTCTGTCATATACAATCCTCTAATCGTGAACGATATACCATTGCGAATACTACAAACAGCCGGAAGAAAAAACTATGAACGGACAAAAGACAACTACATATTTCACCTTGTCTGTATTATTATCAAAATCAGTTATTTCACACGATGAGCAGATTTCATTGATGTGCCTTTTGCGAGTTCCGTTAAGTATTTAAATTACAGAAGTACATCGCATACTCTCCAGTGTATTGAAGCAACTGAATTAAGAGGCATACAGTTTAAGGCTAGGTGCTGTAAAATCGTTAAACATGCGTGCGGTCGTAGGCGGTCAGAAACGGCCACGACACCGGGCGGGGATGAGAGAACACAACAGTTCTTTGTGAAACGGCGAAAAGCAGGCGACTTGCTGATGCCGGAGAAGGCCAGAGACGTCCTCCAGTGCTGAGAAAATCGACCGTCAAGTGGACCGTCCTTCCTTGCAGCCCGAAACGCTGGTGACTGCTGTGATACAAAATTGTCGAATCACAGGCCAGCATTTGAATTGTTTATGTTCTGTTGCTGTAAAGAATAAATTATATATTCAATACATATGGGCAAAGAGGGTCTATCTTACATCAAGTAATCTGGGAAGATGTATTATTCTTCTCAATTTCGCAGTTACCATAAAAACAATCATAAAGGTTAGACTCATGTGGAGGGAGATACTAGTCCAGTAACGGGGTACTTTTTGCTTGCAAAAAACTATGTAGAAGATTGTGTTTTTTTTTATCTTGTGCATTTAGTTGAGGGTGTGTTTACGCTATTACTAATATGGAAAAGTATTAAATTTTGCGTCGAATGACCTACTTAAATGTCAGAATCGGTGCAGCCGTTTGGCCGCCATCAGTTGTCACAGTTCGTTTCGTTTTTACCAACTTAGCCAAAAAGTCGGCTCCAGTGCGTGTAACTCCAAAACAGCTACTCAAAATGAAAAAGTCACGTTATCAGAGTCGTGGCGCCTGAAGTTTCATGTTATAAAAACATGTAGTTTTTCAGTTTTAGTCACTATTAAGCGCTCATATACTTGAAAGCCAAAGTAAGTCCATTTTTTTAAAGTCAAAGTTGTTCAAGGAAATGAAATTTCTAATGGGAAGACGGCTCTCTAATGAACTCATGATGTTTTCTCGGTATAACCTTTTAATATTCTTCATTCAATTGTATCTTTATTCATTTTTATCGATGTCTTAAATGTTACAAGTCGGTTGCTAAAATGCAAACCAAGTAGATAGTAATGGCCAATATGTATTTAAGTACAAGTAATATAAAAAATTGTACAAATGAACAGGCATGACAATATTACAAAACATAATTTAAATATGAGAAAGATGTAATATGACAATACCATGTGAATCAATGTATGAGCTCTTAATGCTCGAGTATGCACGTGCCCACTCAAAGCCTTATCCAAATTGTTTTCAGCAAATTTTGTGGACAGTAAGTCTCTCAATGCACTTTCTGTCATTATCATACCGATGCACCCGTAGGAGGACATTAGAAGGTGAAATTAGAGGAGAAACCCAACTAATCGTACAATGACATGGTCTAAATCACTGCCTTCGCTTCTTATAGTACCCAACGCCTTCAGATAAACGCATACAGAGCAATTGTGTAAAATTACGAGAATGTGACCGAGCTCCTGAAAACTGCACGTTAGCGAAATCTGCTGATTACATCAAATAAATACTGTGACCATATTACAGCGAAGGTGGAAAATGCAACTGTATTTTAATAAATAGACTTACAGTCGGACGCAGAACGTAATGCAGTAGAGGTAACAGGCTGGGTGGTAGCTGTGGCGACAAGAGCTGCGCGGCTGTACTTGCACACCCGTCCAATTGCGCTCCGTCAACTCTTTCCTGCCCGTCGGGACTTCAAAACTCCCGTCCAATTTCCACACTCATAAAACACCATCCGCTTGAATTCATTCACTGTCGTCCAGTCAGGGCCTCTGTGTACCTCTGTCGTAGCACAGGAAACACTGTGGCAGCGTTAGTTCAATATCACTGCCCACTGAGGACCTCTGTTGTAGCGCACGAAAACCTTTGGCTGTGAATCTCAGTATCACTGCCCAAACAGGACACTGAATGACAGATGATGTTGCTACTGTGCTGGTCATTTCGTCATAAGAGTTTTCGGGTTCTGCTGACGTGAAAGGATGTTGATGTGAGTGTTTTGATGTTTATAACGTATTTTCGTATTGTTTTAGTTATTGTAAACTGATATTACCAATGCGATAATGTCCTTTAAATTTACGTAGGGTTATAAAATGTGTGAGGGACTTTCTAAAGCCTGCCCGGCCAAAAAAGGCGCTTTTGTCCTCACGCGTTTTCCACCGTACATTGCTTCCTTTTCGCAAATGACAACGTACTTACTCTTGTGTGTCGTTAATTGAATTCTTTATTCATCAAGTTACGTTAAATTAACATATTCATTCATCATGGACAGGTAGTTATTTCTCAGAGTCATGATACGAGCAGAAAGAGTAGTTTTGAAGCTGACAGCCGGCCGTTTTGGCCGAGCGGTTCTAGGCGCTTCAGCCCGGAACCACGCTGCTGCTACGGTGGCAGGTTCGAATCCTGCCTCGGGCATGGATGTGTGTGATGTCCTTAGGTTAGTTAGGTTTAAGTCGTTCTAAGTTTATGGGACTGATGACCTCAGATGTTAAGTCCCACAGTGCTCCGAGCCATCTGAACCATTTTTTTGAATCTGACAAAATATTTGACTAACAAAATGGTTCAAATAGCTCTAAGCACTATGGGACTTAACATCTGAGGTCATCAGTCCCCTATAACTTAGAACTACTTAAACCTAAATAACCTAAGGCCATCACACACATCCGTGTCCGAGACAGGATTCGAGCCTACGACCGTAGCGGTCTCGTGGTTCCAAACTGCAGCGCCTAGAACCGCTTTTTTTTTAATCCTATTTTGTTCGCTTTCGTTCGTTGCATCTACTCAAGGCGGACGTCGTAAGACACCCGTTTAAGTTCTTCGTTGATCGGTTAACTCAGTTTTTTGTATTACAGAGGGCAGCTAACACTCTGACCGAATACGCTGAGCTACCGTGCCGGCGCTCGGCCACATCGGCCTGCTTAGTACAAACAGCTCGACCACGTACAGACTGGCAAAACAAATTGCAGGTTTGTTAGGGCCTCGTGTTGGCCTATTTCGACTATGAAGTCACTGTCAAGCACATGCATAGTATGTATATGCAATATGCCGCAAGAGATATGACATAAATTAACCGATCAGTCCACCTGAAGAAGCACACATCAACGTTAGCTTGATCTGTATCGAATACGAACAGGAAGATAGCAAAGCATGTGAGAAAACCGCGTACAGTACAGCTTACGGACGAATTTGACATCAATTCACTGAAGAAACCTATTTTGTCATTTATGAACCTAACCTTATACACTCGTTAATTGCATATGCATTTTCAGTTGCCGTGTACTGGATTGCACTATACAGTACCGAACCAGTTCTTATCTTAGGTCTTACGCGAGAGTCGTTATATAGAAGATACTAACTGAAATTAAGAAAGAATCTGACTCATCATTTCGTCAAGCCCTACTTAATTATTTTCAGAGTTACGGAATGTGGTGGTAAGGATCAGTCATACACCCTGGCATTTGGTATTCGTCAAAATTAATTTACGGAAACGACGAAATACTTAGATAAGGAATGCTGGTAAGGGGTTTTATCTCTATTCCTCACAAATTGTCATCACAGTGATACGCACCTAGGAAGAAAATCAAGGACTAATGATATCATACACTAACGTTTTAACAAAAATCAGTAAATTAACTAAGGACACAGTCGACAGTAGCATAAGCTTACTCCAAATGCAAAAAAAAAAAAAGAGCGCAGAAAGTAGCAAGTTAACTAAGGGTGCCCGTAGTGTATTTTCATTACCGTTGCATAGTACTTGTGACCCACTCTTGCTTTTTCTGAACCTACAACGTTTAATGGTGCAGCTTCAGTAGAAAACCTCTGTGTTTAATTCATACTGAGAAGGTTACTTAGCAGACTGTCAATAAACTTCCCTCGTTCGAGGTAGTTAACTTACTCTTCTCTTTGTTTCAAGTAATGCTGTGCACACACCAATAAACGTTTAAGTTGCTGATGGAGATTACGACGATTCTGGTTCAGCGGACACAATACCGACAGTTTAATGACAGCGACGGTGCACGCACCTGCCCTTCATAAATGTGTAACAACATAAAGCGACGGCCATGTGAAACATAACGCTTACTTTGAAATCCTATAAGAAGGACTTGTTAGATCTTTAGTAATGAACCATAATCCAGAGTAATGTAAGTGTTTTCAGTTACCTAATAAAGTGACGAGCCAAAACATTCAGACCACTGTCCACCGTGAGCAGAATGTCGCCGGTAGCGTTGCGTGTACGTGATACGATAAGGGAAGTATGTAAAACGGACCGGAGACGAATTGTGACTCATACTAGAGACGATATCGGCCGAAAATAGTGAAATGCATTAATATAAACCACTTCATCAACGCGTAGATTGTTATGGCGTGGCACCTCGAAACGAGCTCATCGGAAGCGGCGAAGCTAGTCAGCTGTTCGCCTGCTACCGCCGTGAGCATCCGTGAAAAGTTGTTGAAGGACGGTGGAACCACCAGTAGGCGACAAAGTTTTGAGCGTACACGCCTCATTGTGGGACGCAGAGGAAGGAGAATTGCCCCCTATATAACACTGAATGGGCGGGAACCTTACTTATACATCAAATCTGTCTGGCGCGAAAAGTGACTGTTGTCTTTGAATAAGGAATAGTGTGAGGTCCTTCACATGAGTACGAAAACGAATCTGTTAAATTTCGTTTACATGAAAAATCGCACAAAATTAAAGACTGCCAATTCAACTAAATACCTAAGCATTACTAAAAATGACTCTGAGAACTATGGGACTTAACATCTGAGGTCATCAGTGCCCTAGAACTTAGAACTACTTAAACCCAACTAACCTAAGGGCATCACACACATCCATGCCCGAGGCAGGATTCGAACCTGCGACCGTAACGACCACGTGCTAAGCATTACAGTTACGAACAATGGAAATTGTAGCGATCACGTATATAATGTTGTGGGGAAGGCAAACCAGAGACTACATTTTATTGGTGGGACACTTAGAGGATGCAACAGGTTAACTGAATAGACTGCCTGCACTAAGCTTGTTCGACCTCTGCTAGAGAATTGCTGAGTGGCGTGGGATCCTTAAAGGTAGGACTGACGGAGGATATCTAAAAAGTCGAAAGGGGGGCAGCTCGTTTTGTATTATCGCGAAATCGCAGACAGAGTGCCACGCGTACGATAAACTTTAAAACAAAGGCATTTTTCGTTGCGCCGAGATCTTTTCATGAAATTTCAATCACCTACTTTCTTCTCTGAATTTGAAAATATTTTACTGTTCCCAAACACAGGTATAAATAATCATCGCAGTAATATAAGAGAATTCAGAGTTCCTATAGAAAGATTTAAATATTCATTTTTCCCACGTGCTGTTAGGGAACTGAACGGTACAGAAATGGTCTGAAGGTGGTTAAAAAAAATCTCTGCCATACACGTAAGTTTGAATGCAGAAGAGTCATCTAGATGTAGATCTGTGTCAGATTTAACGATAGAATACAATTTTGGAGCACACTTTTCAGTGAACTTTGTTGCACATGGGGCTCTGCAGGGGACGACTCGTATGTGCTCCATGTTGCTTAGCGGCATCGTCCATTAGGAAAGCAGCGGGCTCGGGACCATCGAGATTGAACTGTGGATGAATGAAATCGCTTCGCACGGTCTTGTTGGGATTCACTCTCGTCTAAGCGAACAGCTGCTCGAGACATGCACCGCCCCACGTGTAATCAATGGCACTATGATAGCAATTGACTAAGTGAACTTCATTGTGCACCACAGGAGTCCCTTCATACTTACTGTCTTTCCCAACGACTATGGCATCTCCCTTCAGGGTAACTGTCTGTCACAAGACCAGATTCGTACTACAGTGGTTTTCGGAGCGTGACAGAGATCTCACTTTTTAGTTTGGGCAACTAAATGTTGCCTGATGTGAACACGATGGAACACATCCGTGACGCTATCGTGTGCCAGATCAGCGCTCAAAACCCACTGGCCTATAATTTACTCGAATTCTGTAACCTGTGTGTAGATATCAGGTATCACATAGCTCTAGAAAATTACGAAGCACTTATCGAATCCATGCCACGCAGAACCGCTCCTACATTGCCTTTCATAGGTGGATCGACACGCTAGAAAGCAATTGGTGATAGTGTTGTGGCTCATCGATGTATTTTCTCTAACGTCTGGCATTCCTGAAAGCGAAACAAGCAATGCTATCTCTTTTTTAACTGCACGATTTCGCAAAGAAATTTACTCGATAACGACTTCGCAATGTTTCCACGCACAATATTGAACAAGTCGGTGAAGAAACTGTTAATCAGCGGGCCAGAATGAACCTGTGTGTGCCATATTAGAAAAATTGATTTTGATCAGCCTCTCCTCGTTCCTCGTGACAAGTAATAATAACTGAAACTTTACTGTCAATGATTACTGCCATGTAGCAGTCCCCATGAAACCAGAAAAACTGAATTAACTGATCACTGGAGTGTAATCATATGGTTTGTAACACTATCTAGCCACTGATGACGTCTTTGACAGTTTGAGGATGTCCATTGTACGGCATGGAAATGAGAAAATGTTCATTTTCCCTTTATTGTATCTGACACATTGTCTGACGAGTACTCTAATGCCCGTGGTTTCTACTGTCGCGTGCTGTTCCTGCCGGAACGTCGTAACTTCTCGGTCGACGCGGTAATTTCCGTGAAGTCACAGCACTGGGTGAAACTTGTTGAATGTTTGGTGCCTTTTAGCGAGTCAGAACGATGCGCCTGTTTTTTAGCCACAGCCATTCTCTTTGATTCACAAATCTGTACAACTAACAAAAACCATCTATTCGGCTATGCCACCTAGTAGTTTGTGCCATAACCTAATTTCGCCAATTAATGACCAGCGAAGTTTTCGTGACTCCTCGGGAAGAGGTAAGAGCTCGTCTAGCGATGAACTGTATTCAGCATGTACTGAAATTCTTCCCAAGAGACATGCTATATCCGGTCTGTTGAAAATGCTTCCTTCCATTAGGGGTGTAAACAAAGGATGTATTCGAGATCTCCTATGTTTCATGATATTTTCCAAAAATTAATGCACGTACAATTTTTGTTCGGACTCAAGTACGGATCGAATCATCACTCATTCGACAACGCATCCCTACCGCCTTGGAAAAGAGACATTACAATAAGGAAATGCTTAGCCTCTAATGATTTCTTGATGTGTATTTCTTGTCCCCAGCCTTGAAATCGACTGATTGCTATCGAAAGACACGAGTTTTAGTATATGCTATGTTAGTGAAGCAATTTGTCTTACAAGGGAACCTCCCCATCGCACCCCCCTCAGATTTAGTTATAAGTTGGCACAGTGGATAGGCCTTGAAAAACTGAACACAGATCAATCGAGAAAACAGAAAGAAGTTGTGTGGAACTATGAAAAGAAAATAAAGAAAATATACAAACTGAGTAGTCCATGCGCAAGATAGGCAACATGAAGGAGAATGTGAGCTCAGGGGCGCCGTGGTCCCGTGGTTAGCGTGAGCAGCTGCGGAACGAGAGGTCCTTGGTTCAATTCTTCCCTCGACCGCAAAGTTTAATTTTTTATTTTCAGACAATTATTATCTGTCCGTTCATCCGTCCGTCCGATGCGAGCTAACTGCGCCGTAGTATGGGGGCGCTACACCTAAACAAACATCGAAACACACGACGTCAGACGACAACAGCGCACGGAAGAGAGTGTGTTCCTGCTAACGAGGCTCCCTGGCTGGCAGTTGGCTGTTCGCTACTTTGGACGAGAGTACATTAAATACGTGAGATGTATTACGTGGGCAGGACGAATCCAGCAAATATAGCCGCGACTTCAATAACAATAGCACGATTTTGCGGTGCGGTCGCAAAACACAGACACTACACTTATTACAGTGAACAGAGACGTCAATGAACGAACGGACAGATCATAACTTTGCGAAAATAAAGAACGTATACTTTTCACTCGAGGGAAGACTTGAACCAAGGACCTCTCGTTCCGCAGCTGCTCACGCTAACCACGGGACCACGGCGCCCCTGCGCTTACGCTCGCCTTGATGTTGCCTATCTTGTGCATGGACTACTCAGTTTGTATATTTTGATTATTTTTTTCATAGTTCCACACAACTTCTTCCTGTTTTCTCGATTGATCTGTGTTCAGTTTTTCAAGACCTATCCACTGTGCCCACTTATAACTAAATATGAGGGGAGTGCGATGGGGAGGTTCCCTTGTTAGTATCTTCCTGCAATTTTATGAACCAGCACAGCATTCGACGTCTTTTATATAATAAGCTAGGCCGTAATAATAAACTAGACTAGACCGTTGTAGCATTCCCACGTTACTAAACAGTACCGTTTCTGTAGTTTGTAGACAGTGTTCATTAAGTTGCCAATGTCAGGTTTCATTTTAAATTGCTAAACACAATAATAATTTAGCAATGAAGCTATTCACAAGAACGACATTATCAACTTGGTTACAATTCTTCAAACAATCTACACGGTGAGTCACGTTATATGTAACACCTCTTTTATTAAGTGAAGGGTTACACATATCGAAAAGCGATTTTCGGCAGATATTAGAGCTTCGAGAGGCACGTATTTTTTTTTTTTTTCTTTGGCTAATGTGTTTAGCGCTAGTATCAACGGACAAGTTGAAGCAAGTACGTTTCTTTAAATAGAACAGGATACTTTTTATAACTGAATTCACCGGCCTGTGTGGCCGTGCAGTTCTAAGCGCTTCAGTCTGGAACCTCGTGACCGCTACGGTCGCAGGTTCGAATCCTGCCTCGGGCATGGATGTGTGTGATGTCCTTAGGTTAGTTAGGTTTAAGTAGTTGTAAGTTCTAGGGGACTGATGACCACAGATGTTAAGTCCCATAGTGCTCAGAGCCATTTGGACCATAACTGCATTAGATAACTCTTAAGAAGATAGTTATAGTGATATAAAGTTTGTTGATGTTGACGCTGAAACCTGTCGTAAAAAATTCAAGAAATGTCGTATAATTTGAAAGCACGGTGGTCGTAAACGGCATTAGCGATGCTAACACAGCCAAGCAGAGCTCTCGTGCTACGCTGTGTGGAAATGTCAGTACATTTGCCTGTTTACTTGCCTGTACTGCAGGCCACTCATTTCTGCTTCAACGTTCGTTGCGTGCAAACTTATACACCAATGAGGAGACGTTGGATGTACTACTTTCATACGATTAATGTAAAAGAAGTGCCGTATAAACAGTTCGGCGGCATGGGGGGTATCTATCGGGATCCCTAATGTCCGACGCGCCCGGCAGTTGCACGAATTATTAAGACGCTAGTGCGCACAGGCTGCTTGAAAGTTAAAAAGAGGACAAAAAAGAAGACTGCTACTGACACAAACACGAAGAAGCTGTTCTGGTTACGACGCTAATGAACCCGCACAATGGTGCGAGACATATTTGCCAAGGAATGAAGAATGACCCGGAAGAGTGTTCAAAAATGGTTCAAATGGCTCTGAGCACTATGGGACTTAACATCTATGGTCATCAGTCTCCTAGAACTTAGAACTATTTAAACCTAACTAACCTAAGGACAGCACACAACAACCAGCCATCACGAGGCAGAGAAAATCCCTGACCCCGCCGGGAATCGAACCCGGGAACCCGGGCGTGGGAAGCGAGAACGCTACCGCACGACCACGAGATGTGGGCCGGAAGAGTGTCATTCGCATCCAGCATCCACAGAATTTCCATCCCTTTCATCCGTCTCTACATCAGGCACTCGAAGATCGTGATCTCGAACGTCGTACAGAATTTTGCCGGTTTGCCCTTAAGCAACTGAGAGACGGCACTGCGTTTTTCAAACGTGAGCTCTTTACCGATGAAGCAATGTTTACCAACCGCGCGAATGAAAATTGGCGTAACAAGCACTACTGGGTAGGAATAGGAAATTACGTTCTGGGACCTTACTTCATCTCAGGCGTTCAAAATGGACAGACTTACCCATACTTTCTGACGAACATTCTGCCGTTTCTTCTAGAAGATGTACCACTCTTATCTTTGACAGAGTATGTGGATGCAAGACGACGGTTGTCCAGCTCACTCGTCCCGTATTGCAACGCAGATACTGAATGAAAACTTTCCTGGACGCAGGATAGGATGAAATTCTCTTGTCAAATGTCCAGCGAGGCCCCACGATTTGACTTCTCGCTATCCTTCTTTGGGGAGCACTCAGATACAGTCTATGATCAAGCCCCAACTACGAAAGACGACATTTGTCGTCAAGTCGCCAGTTCATTCTCTACGATATAATCCACTGTAATTACATCTGTTCATCGTTCTTTCGAACAGCGATTGCAAATGTGCCTCTCAGTTCATGGTCAACAGTTTGAATACATGATTAAATAGAGGATAAAGTAAATTGTTTATTTCATTTACATGTGTACGAAATTGCATTGCGATGTCAAGTAAGTCGACAGCATGTATTGGACGTACATGGGATAGACAAAATAATGTGAACACAGATACTTATTTTCGAATAGTTTATTAATAAGGGGTTAGACCCCCATTTGCCCGTAATACAGTTGCAATTCGTCGTGGAATACTGGCATATAGTGATTGTATAGTCTCCTGTGGAATGTTATTCCACTCTTCGATCAGAACCGCTTCTAACTCCTGTAGTGACGAGGGAGGTGGAAACCTGCTCCGGAGTCTGCGCTCCAATACCGCCCACAAGGGTTCGATAATGTGCAAGTCCGAAGACTGTGCTGGCCAGGGAAGATGCTGTAGATCAGTTGCATGCTCCTCATACCACGATTGTGCTGTTCTGGCTGTGTGAATGGATGCATTATCGTCCTGAAATGTGGCATCATTGTTGGGGAATAACATTTTAATCATGTGGTGCACCTCATCACCTAAACTGTTCACACAGTCGTCGGCTGTAACAGGGCTTTCGAGAATAATGATGGGACCAGCAGAGCACCATGATATGGCTGCCACACCATCACACTTCCAACTCCATGCTTAACCGCTGGAATCATGCAATCCGGAATGTAGGCTTCTTTAGGCGTCCTCCAGACGTAAACCCGGCCCGATATTGGAAATAACGAAAACGTTGACTCGTCGGACCATATGACGTGTTTCCACTGATCAACCGTCCCGGATTTATGCTCCTGACACCATATTTTACACTTCTTTGCGTTCGTTGCCGTCAAAAATTTTCAAATGTATGTGAATTCCTAAGGGACCAAACTGCTGAGGTCATCGGTCCCTAGACTTACACAGTACTTAAACTAACCTACGCTAAGAAGAACACACACACCCATGCCCGAGGACTCGAACCTCCGGCGGGAATGGCCGCCCAATCCGTGACAAAGCGCCTAAAACCGCGCGGCCACTTCGCGCGGCGGGTTGCCGTCACTAATGGTTTCGGTATAGCAGATCGTCCATGAATATTCGCTTTATGGAGTTCCCGGCGGACAGTGTCGATACATACGGGGTCTCGAAGACGGCTACTGCGCTCTGCGGTCACTTCAGCCGCTGTAGTTTTGTGTTGTTTTGACACAATTCGTGTTACCGTACGACGATCTCTGTCATTTAGTTTTGAATTGCGCCTCCTACGTTTACACGATGATGTCTTTCCACGATTTGTGTACGCTGTCGCAACAGATGCTCTTGAAACATTCAATAAGATGGCTGTCTCGGTTACTGATGCTCCAGCTAATCTAGCCCCACAACCTGCCCTCTTTGCAACTCTGTTAGGTCTTTCATTGCACGTCGACCTCGGCCTCTGAATGCAAATACAAAGTGTTCATTACTCCTAAACAACCTGCACTGATGCCTAGTCCGTACTGGACACGCACAGTCCAGCGCGACACGTGCCTTACCTGCATTGTTGACCGTCAAACACAACCATTCCATTTCTACCACTGTTAACATTATTTTGCCTATCCCCTGTAGCTGGCAATACTGTCTTTAGGCGTTAACGTTCTGCATGAAACGACGTTTCGCTAAGAAGAATATATATTTTGGGCTGTACAGGTTGCCACCGAACCATTTTTAATATGTTTAGTTCAACGAATGTATCCCGTATGGTATAATCTAGAGCAGTGTAGGTAGAAACAATTGTCAGACAGTATACATTTTACCTCTAAGAAGCACACAGCCACGTACAGGAAACATTGGTCAAATCTTCCTTCTAACATTTATATACTATTTGATCAAAAGTATTCGGACACGTGGCTGAAAATGACTTAAACGTTCATCGCACCCTCCATCGGTAATGCTAGAAATCAGTATGGTGTTGGTCCAACCTTAGCCGCGATGACAGCTTCCACTCTCGATGGCATACGTTCAGTCAGTTGCTGGAGGGTTTGTCGTGGAATGGCAGCCCATTCTTCATGGAGTGCTGCACTGATGAGAGGTATCGATGTCGGTGACACCTGGCACGAAGTCGGCGTTCCAAAACATCCCAAGGGCGTTATATAGAATTCAGATCAGGACTTTGTGCAGGCCAGTCCATTACAGGGACGTTATTGTCGTGTAACCACTCCGCTACAAGCCGTGAATTATGAACAGGTGATCGATGTTTTTAAAAGATGCAATCGTCATCCCCGAATTGCTCTTCAACAGTGGGAAGCAAGAAGGTGCTTAAAACATCAGTGTAGGCCTGTGCTGTGATAGTGCCACAAAAAATAATAAGGGGTGCAAGCACCCTCCATGAAAACCATGGCCACACGATAACACGACCGCCTCCGAATTTTAGTGTTGGCACTACACACACTGGCAGATGACGTTCAGCGGGCATTCACCATACCCACACGCTGCCATCGGATCGCCACATTGTGTATTGTGATTGGACACTCCACACAACGTTTTTCCGCTGCTCAATCGTCCAATATTCACGCTCCTTAGACCAGGCGAGGCGTCGTTTGGATTTTACCGTATCCGTCAGTCAACAGCAAGGTCGGCCTGTATGCTTTTGTGCTGTACGAGTCCCTTCACGTTTCCACTTCACTATTACATCGGAAACAGTGGACCTAGGGATGTTTAGGAGTGTGGAAATCTAGTGTACAGACGTGTGACACAAGTGGCACCCAATCACTACCCACGTTTGGAGACCGTGAGTTCGGCGGAGCGCCCCTTTCTGCTCTTTTATGATGTCTGATGACTACTAAATTCGCTGATATGGAGTACCTGGCAGCAGGTGGCAGCACAATGCACCTAATATGCACATCATGCATATTTAAAATAGCAGTCGTTTTCTGCAGCGTATAAGACCTCATTATTTTGGAAGAATGAACAGCTGATTCCTCTGTTTCAGCTCACATAAATCTGTGGGGATACATAAATGTGAAATACTTTTCCTAAGCCCTTCGTGATAGCGTGTGTCGTATTTCCGTATCTAGCGTTCGTAATGTCCTTAGGTTAGTTAGGTTTAAGTAGTTCTAAGTTCTAGGGGACTGATGACCTCAGCAGTTAAGTCCCGTAGTGCTCAGAGCCATTTGAACCAATTTGAACCTACCTTACGGTACACAACTACGCAGGCTGGTCTGAGACACCTAGGCAGTTTTTGCACCTCAAATGTCGTTTCTGGCTACCGTACACTCACATTCTAGACGTTTCTCGAACTTTATTACCAAAGGTTTCAAGTCAACATTAGCAAATGCTATATCACTGTAATTCTTTTCTCAAGAGCTGTCAAATGCAGTTATAAAACGTTTGCGGTTTCATTTAAAAAGAAACGTACTTACTTCAATATTCCAGTTGTTACCAGCGCTAAAAACATTAACCAAACAAAAAACAATGTGCCCCTTGACGCTCTACCATTTGCCGACAACCACGTTTCGATATTTGTAACCGTTCACGAAATGAAAGAGGTGTTTCGTCATACGTGTCTCACCCAGTATAACAATGTCTCGTTAGGCTATTAGGAACCAAACTGAGCATGCTTACCAACTCATAAAGGGCAGACCCAAAACCATAACCTGTGTCGTCATACACAACAAATCCTCCAGATTTACCAGCTTCAACATTTTGCCTTGTATAATACTATAAATTGCAGAGCTACTTTTGGTCTAGTTGCTCCCAACAACATAGTGTTGTATTTTGTTCAGATCAGCAATTTCAGTTGGGAACAGATAATGGCATCTAGTAAACGAAACTGTTTTTCCACTCGTAACAATTTACGAAATTACTTTCAGGAAATTGTACTTGAGTTCCAGTTCTGATTTAATCTTTCATAATTATTTATTTGTCACTGTACTGCTCTTTAGTCTTTCAGTATTTGACCTTCGAGTCGTAGTGAAAGTTAGGAAGTAAGGCAATGTTCTCCTGATTTGAGCCCCAGTTGTAGGAACAAGTCTGTTCAGTATCAAGTGATAAACTTAACAGTTATGGGCAGCAAACAGATCTCACCTTGGCATCTAACTTGCTCAAAGATGGAGTTGTGCTATTATTTGGTCTTAAATCTGTCTAAAAAGGCTTGCATATGTATTTGACGATTATGACTAATTCTGTTTACCGATCGAAAATGGTGCATTCAAACGACATCTGGTCTATATTACGTTATTTTGTGGATTAAAATTAAACAAGTTATTGAAAGAAGTGACAACATGGTATATTAGATCAATGCGAATTGTTGATAAACAATTGAGCGTAAGTGGGATATTATATGGCTCCAAAACAATTTGCACTCACAGACAAATCAATTTAAGCACATAGAAGAATACCTGGTAGTAAAAAGCTTCATGTTGTGACAGGTACTGTCGGTTCATAGTGTCCGACGGGTTCAATAATTCGGTGATCAGACACGTCGCCATCGACAGGTGCGTTGACGAACTGAGCTCCTGAGGGCGCGCGGCCGACTAACATCCCCTGCTCCGCGTGTCGCGGGCACGGAGACGCTAGCATGTGTGATTACATCGAAGTAAATTCTCCGCCCGTCCTGGTGGCCATATTTTTTTTGTTGAGTCTTCATAATTAAACTCGCTGCTTTTCCCGAAGCCCTGCTAGGATTATAGCCGAAATCTCTATTGATGAGATCGTTCCTGATGCGAATTTCTATGTCTTCTGTAACGACGCGGTCCCAGTATTTATAAGTCTGTGCCAAGATCCTCGTACGTTCGCATTCCATCGCGTGAATCTCGGACCAGTAGCGCTCTGCGACCACTGACTGGATTGGATACATCAGTCGAGTGTGCCTCTGGTGTTCTCAGCAACGATCTTAGACGGTGCACCCTGTCCTCAGACACTGACATGGAATCTGGTATACGCCAGCCTTCTGCAAACCGAGATCATCCTTGACGCTTCCGAATAATGCTCGTGTTTTATTGGGGTGACAGAAAACAGTTCTCACTCGGTACTTCTTCAATATGCGTCCGATTTTTCCTGGTAGTGCACGAGTTACGGTATAATGGCAGTGGCTGCCTCTTCTTCCATGACTTCCTACATCTCCACAGGTTGTAATGATGTGGTGGGGCGGAGAGCGCGACTAATTTGCCATTCTGCCATCTGCCATCTGGCGACCAGGGCGGGCAGAGAATTTACACTATGTGATCAAAAGTAGCCGGCCACCCCCAAAAACATACTTTTTTCGTATTAGGTGCATTCTGCTGCCACCTACTGCCAGGTACTCCACATCAGCGACCTCGGTAGTCATTAGACATCGCGAGAGAGCAGAAAGGGGCACTCCGCGGAACTCACGGACTTCGAACGTGGTGAGGTGATTTGGTGTCACTTGTGTCATATGTCTGTACGCGAGATTTCCGTACTCCTAAGCATCCCTATGTCCACTGTTTCCGATGTGATAGTGAAGTGGAAACGTGAAGGGACACGTACAGCACAAAAGCGTACAGGCTGACCTCACCTGTTGACTGACAGAGACCGCCGACAGTTGAAGAGGGTCGTAAAGTGTAATAGGCAGACATCTATCCAGACCATCACACAATAATTCCAGACTGCATCAGGATCCACTGCAAGTACTATGACAGTTAGGTGGGAGGTGAGAAATTTTTGGATTTCATATTCCAGCGGCTGCTCATAAGCCACACATCACGCCGGTAAATGCCAAACGACGCCTAACTTAGTGTAAGGAGCGCGAACATTGCACAATTGAATAGTAGAAAAACGTTGTGTGGAGTGACGAATCACGGTACATTCTGCAGTGATCCGATGGCAGGGTGTGGATATGGCGAATGCCCGGTGAACGTCATCTGCCAGCGTGTGTAGTGCCAACAATAAAATTCGGAGGCGGTGATTGTACGGTGTGGTCGTATTTTTCATGGAGGAGGTTGGCAACCCTTGTTGTTTTACGTGGCGTTATCACAGCACAGGCCTACATTGATGTTTGAAGCACCTTCTTGCTTACCACTGTTGTAGAGCATCTCGGGGATGGCTACTGCATCATTCTACACGATAGAGCACCTGTTCATAATGCACGGCGTGTGGCGGAATGGTTACACGACAGTAACATCCCTGTAGTGGACTGGCCTGCACAGTCCTGACCTGAATCCTACAGAACACCTTTGGGAATTTTTGGATTGCAGACTTCGTTCCAGGCCTCACTGACCGACATCGACACCTCTACTCAGTGCAGCACCCCGTGAAAAATGAGCTGCCATTGCCCTAGAAAACTTCCAGCAGCTGACTGAACGTATGCCTGCGAGAGTGGAAGCTGTCATCAAGGCTAAGGGTGGAATAACACCATATTGAATTCCAGCATTACCGATAGAGCGCGCCACGAACTTGTGAGTCATTTTCAGCCAAGTGTCCCGATTCTTTTGATCACGTAGTGTATTTCAACGCTACCGCAGATGCTTGCGTCTCTGCGAGAGCAGACGCGCGGCCGCTGTCGCTGACCGCGGACGGAGCAGCTCGCGGGGCAGAGGATGTTAGTCGGCCGCACGCCCTAAACGCAGATCAACGCACCTGACGATGGCGACTTGTCTGATCACCGAAATATTCTGCCCGTTGGACATTATGTACCGGCAGTACACCCGTGGACTGGTCGATCTACAAATACGCCGAGAGAAACAGAACAATTACAAATCTACATGCGTTGCGTGATTGTGGTTTTATTTCGTTGGCTACAAAGAGAAGTGAAACGAAGAACGACATTATTGGGAGTACGAGGACACTGTTCTTCCCTTATCAGTAAATGATTACGCCCACCCAGGACTGAATTTATGCGCTGATTTGGTTGGAAAAGGTGTCGTCCAGTAATTGTATACTCTCCGGTGGTAAACAGCTCCGGTGGTAAACAGCTGTTGTAACGGGCCCTCGGTATCTAGGATTTGACACTCGGATAGAGTAGACGTGCGAACTGATTTCACACAAGTTTTGTTGGAGACTGGTAGATGGACAGGGGCACGCAGTCAATTCATAGAAACAAGTGTGTGAGAAGGAGCGTTTACTCGTTGAAAGATGCTATTATTTTACTATCCAGTGGCAGATAACGAGTATGCCGGATATCTCTGACGTACTGCTCTGTCGCCAGAGTTTCCTGTATCATTAACAGAGACGACCTGAAGTGGAACTTGATGGCTTCTCGTAACATATCGGTGGAGATAACACCAACGTATCTCTCCAAAATATTGGCAGCATGTGTTCTCTAATCTCCACGCCACCATATTCGCAGATGATGGGCATTCGAGGTAATGGAGGATCAAGATTCATCTCTGCAAATGATATGATGCCACTCGTCACCTGTCCATGCTTACCTGAGTAAGGCACGTTTCGCGTGGCTAATAACCAATAGAGATCTGAAAGAACTGAATCGTATATACTTGTATATCGCTGTCTGAAGGAAATGGTTTAAATAATTCACAACAACTTCTCGCAAATGTATCGTCTATTTACGCCGTAGACACGATAACGGACATACACTGAACTCTTAGTATTTTGTAGTGATCCTCCTATTCACCACACTCAGGAGGTTGACATTTCATAGATCTCATTTGATTCCACAAGAGAACTACAGTAACCGAAAGTTAAAAGGGGATCCCAGGGGATGTGTCGGCTTTCGTTCTGGGACAGTGACGGAACACCTTCTTGAAGTAGTAGATGTAAGTCAAAAGAATACTGTAGTTGTGAAATACTCAGACGACGTGCTGGATATTTTTTCAAGGGCTTCCACAGTCTCAGATGGAAAATAGGTAATTAATCTTTAGCTCTGGTGCAGAACTGATACTGCGAAAAAAAGCTGAAAGTGGAATTAAATGAAACAACGTGCGGACTCTTGAAAGGCAAATTGTCTAGGGCAAGGAATCTGACCTTCTAAATAACTACTCGACAGCCAGATGATAACAAGTGCGTCGGTGTCTCGGTGCCAATAAAAGCAGATGAGAACTAAGCGTAAGGCTGCTGTTTCACCACATTTCAGTAAAGCATACCAGTAAACACAACGATACTGCCCCACGAGGCAATCTGCTCACCTATAATTTCGTTCTGTGAGAGTGTTTGGATATATAAATTCAGACAGAGTGCTGGTAAATATTCTGTGAAAAAAGAAAATGCCATAGTTATTTGGGATAAGGAAGATGAATGGGACGCACTGTACAAGAGGGTGTAGACCATTTAATTGTACTAACACGCATTTAGCTTAAATTTTAATCTTAACTTTATTGTAATATACTAACACTTTAACGTGGCACCATAAGACACCTACTGTTTTACTTGCACATTGAAATAACAGATCCGGGTAGTTTCCTCACCTTGTCCACCACATAATACATCTACAATAAGCTAAAAATAGTGGTAATAGATACATGGTGATCTGCTAGAGCACATAGGCAGAAAGTCGAAAGTCAGTGCCCAGCTGTGCGGCTCATCCCAGCGGAGGTTCGAGTCCTCCCTCGGGCATGGGTGTGTGTATTTTTCCTTAGGATAATTTAGGTTAAGTAGTGTGTAAGCTTAGGGACTGATGACCTTAGCAGGTAAGTCCCATAAGATTTCACACAAATTTCGAACATTTTTTTCAGTGCCAAGAAATAAATTTGAAAATGTCCATAGTTCCCTAGTATTGCGCCACTCCAAAGAAGGCAGCGATCTGTGTTGGGTTACAACCAGCGTACTCTTTGGGTACAAAAGAGACCTTATACCTCAGCTGAGGGGACGGAAATACACTGAATGCCATGTCCCATTAGGAGTCTGCCATTCTTGAAGCAGCTTAAGGCAATATGCTAGTCTTTGCTTCTCTCCCTCTGTAATGTTAAGGACAATCTAGGACTCCGAAAGCAGGGTGTATATCTCATTCCATTTGAATATCACACGTTTTAAGCACTGTAGACTATAAGAAAATAGAGGAGAGATGTGAGGAATATCAGACAACCGACTAAAACAATCAAGCAAATCAGCTGCCACCCAGTACTGGCTTGAATATAATAATGAAATGAAACGGGATGATACCAGTATCGTGGTGCTAACACCACGTTTCTGGAACAGCGTAACTGTGTCCTTAGAAATAAAGATCTGAGAAAACATAATAAACAGGGAAGGAGATTTCAATTTCAACATGGCTTGGCTTCTGGTATTTAGTTTATTAAAATATCGTTGGCCATCACATCCACCAGAGCTGGCAAACGCTGAGATGCGTTTTACGCAATATCAGCACGGGCTTTGAAAAACGAAGGAGCATCTGAGAGCATAGTCAGGTTTAGGACTCAAATTCCGCATAAATAGCGGAGCGAGACCACCTATGGTTCGGTGTGAATTGAGTCCAGGCAGCAAGTATTCAAAACTCGCAATAGGTGAAGAGCAAATCCGGGTCCGTCACTGAAGTAGTCTGTATAAAATGGAAATCGTAATACTACAGAACGCCTGGAAGCGCGCCATTAATACACTGACTGCCACGAGGCCGCCGCCGGAAACAGCAGAGGTTCACATCTGAAGCTGTGTGCCCGCCGGCGGCCACACGCATTACTACGTTTAGTACAGTATTCAGTGTGTCTCTCGTAAGAGTCGTCAGGCATTTCTCTCAGTTTTGTCGGCAGATATTTACTACTTCGTTTTTTCCAATGTGCAGTTTGAGTCAGCCCAAACAAACATTGAGCATCACTATTCTCCTACGACGCCTAGTATCACAGGAAAACGTAGGTTTGTTTCCCGTTGCAAACAAAATTAATTTTTAAATGGAATTTAAATAGCCCATTCGCTACAGCGTCCTGTGTTAGTCTATCGTGATGCTCAGTCCATCGATATGTATTAACAGTGACAGTAAAATATGAAGAAGAAAAAGTACTCCGGCAACGGCTGAGTATCGCTGCTGCATGGGTTCACCAAACAGCGCGTAGGATGGCGACACACGTGACGGGTCAAGTCTGGCAAGGAATAAATGGGCAACAAATGTTTATCGATATGACAAGTGCTATAAGACATGGGAGCTGCGAGTGGACGCATCTCAGTCTCCTTTCCATCATGCCGCACTGCAGAATACAACATGTACAAACATGAGTTAGACAATGGGTAATTGTTGCTAAAATTTTCTTCTACAAGCATCATGATTAGTTGTTGTTCCCGTCGTGGAGCTTTCTGAGAAGATTTTTGCAACACAGGTGTAGCAAATCGAACTGCCAAACACTACTCGACTGCTACGGTCGCAGGTTCGAATCCTGCCTCGGGCATGGATGTGTGTGATGTCCTTAGGTTAGTTAGGTGTAAGTAGTTCTAAGTTCTAGGGGACTGATGACCTGAGAAGTTAAGTCCCATAGTGCTCAGAGCCATTTGAACCATTTGAAACACTACTCGGCCCTTGTGAACTCCTATTCGTTTCGTGAGGCATATAACCATCACCGATGGTCCGTGAGTTGCTGGGGTGTTACGCTCGGCAAGAGTTTTTTTTTTTTCTGTCTCTCTCTTGTGTAGCAAGTTGAGCAGGAGAACATTCACTAATTTTCTTCGGAACGAACTGCGCGCTCTGGCTGACGATATTGGTTCAAGGACAAGACAAGTGATGTGGAAGCAACAGAATGGTGCACGGAGCCACTGCACTGCATCTGTGCACCAAGCTGCTCAGGATCTGCGCGCCAAGCTGCACAGGATATTTTTCCCAACAAAACAGCAGCCAGATGTATGAATGTTGAATGACCAGCTAGTTCGCCCGATCTGCCTGTCCTCGACTTAGATTTCTGGGGTACAATGAAAGATACAGTGTACGCAGAATGATACGAAAACGTTGACGAGATGACAAATCGCATTTGGCAGGTTTTCTGTGCACTTGATGGGCCGTATGCTATAGTGCGTGCTACAGCCAGCATACGTTCTACACTGCAACAGTGTCGAGAACAAAATGACTGACTGTTTGCATACCTACAGTAAGAGACTGACCCGATGAAATAGAGATTAACTTTGGGTTTCTCTTCTTCTGTTTCCCTTTGTTCTCCTTTGTTTGACTCTAAGCATTTTGTGGCTACTTTATTTTGAGAAGATTTCGGTATTTTCTATGTTATATCTTCTATTAATGGATTACATAGCAACAACGAAGAATTGATAATAAATCAGTAAAATAAGCTCATTGTTGATTAAGGCAAGCAAATCAGTTACAGAAAATTGCTTTGCTAACAACAAAGTAATTTATTGACTCTTTAGTTGGTCAGGATCTACCCTGTAAGTATGTAGTCTTGCCACTTATGTGCAGTAACTAAGCTATATTAGAGGTGTTCCATATACTTTGTACTGTGTTATATTATTCTCAAACCGTCGTAAAATACAGCAGATATTACTGTGTTATGGGTATGGAAATTGAAACACCACACCGTTCCGTCTTGTAAATGATTGCGCTGTATTACTACTGTGGATACGTGGGTTGCCCTGAATCGGACTTTGATGCTGTTAATATCCACTTCAGACACCTAAGGATTGGTGAACGTTTGTTGGCCACGTCTTCCTTTCCCGATTTGAACCGTCTCGTGTGCTGCCATGCCGCGCACTGTCTGCTACCAAATGGTTCAAATGGCTCTGAGCACTATGGGACTTAACATCTGTGGTCATCAGTCCCCTAGAACTTAGAACTACTTAAACCTAAGGACATCACACACATCCATGCCCGAGGCAGGATTCGAACCTGCGACCGTAGCAGTCGCGCGGTTCCGGACTGAGCGCCTAGAACCGCTAGACCACTGTCTGCTACCGCCATGCGAAAGTGTTACTCGGGCACTGCTGGAGTACAGGTAACTACACTACACTGATATGTCATTGTGCTGTTTTGAGCAATCCTACGTACAGCCAATAATTTTCGAACCTCTTGTGGAACATCTCCCACGATCCGCTTGCAGCTGGAGATGACGTTGATATCTACACGTAGATAACTGAACAAAGAACGTTACCTACACGACATTACGAGAAGACATGCCATGAAGACGGGGTGGTAGCATTCGTGAAGTATCGACGCTGCATGTACTGGTCCTAGGAGTGTTACATTATGCTTGGTTGTTTTTTCACGTACTTAGTACGTATCACTTCTGTTCCGGAGCACAACGTTGGGCGCACGTTGTTGGACATGGTGTTCTGCCACTGCCGATCCCTACGTGCTCCATGTTGCTTACCGATACCATCTATTGCGACTGAAGTGGGTACTGGATCATCGATATTGGAATGTAGGTCATTGTCACCTGGCCTGATTGACCACGTCTCTCGTTGAACGAGGTCGGTGGTCGTCGCTATATACGGCGTCATCCAGGGAATAGCGGCTCTAAACATGCAACGCGCCATGGACACAGCCCATTGGGGGTAGTATTATGCTATGTGGGATACTTACCTGGACTGACTGGAATGACTGGAACGAATACAGATGTCACCCTGTCAACACCCAGTGTCGTCAGCAACATCAAGAACTGGAGTCTTAGATCAAGTCACAACAAGCGACCACAATCTGATTGTTTTCAGCCTTAGTGACGAAGAGTGCCGCTGGAACCTAGAGTGGGAGATTCAAAGCAACTTCAATAAGACGATGCCTAGCTCGGGAGTGTGACGTTCATCCATTGCCTGAGGGTGTCGTAGATGTGGATAAGTATGCTAAAGAACTTGTGGGGCCAGTAGTTAGAGCGGTGAAAGCTGCTGTACCAACCAAGAGGAGAGCCGTTGCGGCCTCCCCATCACCATGGGCTGTCGATCTTGAACGCATGCGCCAGTCTGTGAGACGGGCGAGGAAGTACTACCAGCGAAGTGTCGTCTGGCAAGAAAAACAGTTCTGGCTGCAGCGATAGTGAGAGGCCAAAGACGTCTTCCACAAAGAACTGAAGGAGGTTAGGGTTAAAAGCAGGGAAAGATATGTGCTGCACCAACTGGCCACTGACCCTTGGGGAATCCCCTGTAAGTTGGTCAGAGAAAAAAATAAGATCTCTCGCGGTTCTTTCGATGATCAGAGATGCCGACCCAATGACAGAGTCCTGGCAGGAAACTGCCGAGGTCCTCCTTCGGACTCTGTTACCAGACAATGAGGAGAATGAGGACAACTAAATCCAACGCCAGATCCATAGGGAAGATAATGAGGAGTACACCAGACACCGTGGTGTACACCTTTTCAGAGGGAGAAGTGGTGGTACATATCAAATCTCTCAAAAGGGGGAAGGCTCCAGTGCCAGACGGCATAGTAGCGGAGGTTGTACAATTCATCGCCCCTCAGCTAGTAGCACCTCTCACAGGATTCTTCAATGAATGTCTAAGGCTTGGTAAATTTCCGAAAATCTGGAAAAGGGCAAATGTTGTAATTATAAAGAAACGGAAAGGCAAGGACCCTATGGAAGCCAAGTCCTACAGGTCAAAATGTCTCCTGGATATCTTGGGGAAATTACTGGGCAAGCTATTGGCTGACAGACTGCGCCGGATGAGCGACAGGCAGTTTGGCTTTTGGCCGGGGCGTTCGGCGTCTGACGCAATTGCCCTGACGGTCGTGGTCTACAACTCAGTTCCGCACGAGTATGTGGTAGGCATCATGGTGGATATCAGTGGCGCCTTCGACAACCTGTGGTGGCCCTCGCTCTTCTCCCGCTTGCGTGAGAAAGAGTGGCCAGAGCCCCTGTATGGCTGTCTGAGGAGTTATTGTGAGGACAGGGAGGTTTGGTTATAATTGCCTAGCGGAAAAATATGTAAAACCATTACGAAAGGGTGCCCCGCAGGATCTGTCCTGGGACCACTCTTTTGGGATGTAACTATAGAGCCGCTACTAGAAAAATTACAACTCAGCGAGGACGTGCTAGAAGTGGTAGCCTACGCAGACGACCTCCTCCTGCTAGTAGGCGGCCGTAGACGTGAGGACCTAGAACCCAAAGTGGAACAAACAATAACATATCTTGTTGAATGGTGCCACGATGCGAAAATGAAGGTTGCACCACACAATTCCACGTATCTGTTGCTGGAAGGTAGGCTGATTAGAAATCCAACCGTAAAAATCGAGGGAACACGGCCGCGAGGCCAGATATCTACGAGTTATAATTGATGAAAAGTGGAATTACACATCACATATAGATATCTTATCTCAACAGGCCCTAGAAGTTTCAAACAATCTCATCATAATAGGTCATAAAAGATTCCATCTACCACCCAATCTCATTAAACTTTATCACAATAGCATTTTAACATCAGTAGTAGGATACGGGTGCGGGGTCTAGGCACACAGGCTCACGAGGGTGATGCCTGCCATGACTGTAAGAAGGGTGCAGCGGAATCTGCTGTTACGCTCTGTTGGGGCATATCGAACTACTGGTGGGGGGCGTTATTGGTGTTAATGGGGCTTTGTCCATTAGACATCAAGGTACGGGAACTAGCAGCATGGTACTGGATAACCAAAGGGAAGATCGAAAAGACAAGGGAAATCATGGGGGGGGGGGGGGGGGGGTACAGGTAGATGGCAAGTTTGCTATTAGAAGAAGAGGGAAGGAGCTATGACAGGGATCATTGGAAAATGGAGAAACGGGAAGAAGGATATCTCAACTGCTGCCTAATATTAAGGAAAGATTAGAGATGGGTTACTTTGAGCCAAGGAGATGACTGCTGCACTTTCTTACTTTCTTACAGGGCATAGACCATATCCGACATACTTATGTCTATTTCGTAAACGGGCTACAGCCGCGTGTGACTGTGGTGGTCAAGACGGTACGCCCGAACACATCATCTATGATTGTCCAATATATGACGACGTGGCGAATGAAATGAGACATCAACTACCGAACAGAGGCACCTATTCCCTAACACGACGTGCTGACACCTATCATGTCCTAAATAGGCTGGCAACGAGGTATCACGTAGGGTTATGAGGGAATTTATTAGAGAACAAAATGGTCAATAAACAAAAAAAACTGACAAAGACTGAGGTGCTCCTGCCCAATACAGCCGGGCGCGGAATTGTCGGTCACCGTTACGACCGAGATACCCCGCGCTTCAGAATCAGGCAGGCAGGTGTATCAAAATTCATCAACAGTAACAGCACCTCCCATTAGATACTAGATATTAGAAGTATAAGTTAGAATGTAGATATAAACTAACAATACAAACAAGATACATTAATAGTTTTAAATTAAATTAACCTTGTTCATAGAAATAGTCCCTAACACAAATTAAGCAGAAGCTGCATTTGTTATTGTATTAATTAAAGGCCCACTAATTAGTTTAGGTGGTGGGTTATTTTGTATAATTATCATTGTATTGTATTAATAAAGATTAAAAAAAACACCAGATAGCTGTGCACTACGTGCACTGTAATACGGAGTACCTGCATCAGTTCATTCTTGCAGTCTTCCCCACCGGGATGGTATTTTCCAGCAGGATAACTGTCCATATCACAAGGACAGAATCGTACTGCCTTGATTTGCGATGCATAACAGTGAACTCCCGTTGATGTTTCGACCACTAAATTTGCCTGATATGAATCCGATGGAAGACATCAGAGACACTATCGGATGCCAGCTCAGCATTCTCAAATCAGCTGCCAGTAATTTACGTGAAACGCTGGCGTATGCGTAGACATCCGGTGCATCATACCTCCGAAAACCGAGCAAGGACTTGTCAGAGCCATGTCACCTGAAATCACTGCTGTATAGATTTCCAAAAATGGACCAGTATGCCATTCAGCTGGTAGTCATAATAAAATGGTTCAAATGGCTCTGAGCACTATGGGACTCAACTGCTGTGGTCATAAGTCCCCTAGAACTTAGAACTACTTAAACCTAACTAACCTAAGGATATCACACACACCCATGCCCGAGGCAGGATTCGAACCTGCGACCGTAGCGGTCGTGCGGTTCCAGACTGTAGCGCCTTTAACCGCTCGGCCACTCCGGCCGGCAGTAGTCATAATAGTTTTTCCCCTGTTTGTGCTCCTTCCAAAAATAAGGACTATTATTTTGTATTTTGAATGTCCTTTTTCATAATACTGTGTTGTTTCCTTCCTACTTTGCAGCCGTACGTGCTTTTCCTTTTGTACAGATCTAATATTGCTGGTTTCTTGACTCATGGGTTTTTGACTGACATGTGAAACCATAATTCGTTTTCACTTACAACTGTTCCTCCGTGAATAGCAGACGATGTGCATGTTGTAGCCGCCACTGTGTCGACTGCCTTCTGAAAACGTGCATTGTCCAGCGACATAGAGGAAACGTAACAGATGCGATAGTACGGGCAGTTATTATCTCGATCGCTACGTATTGTGTGCGGCCGCTGCGTAAGGAAGGATTTAGAGCCCTAGGGTACTATGTCTTCTCCAGGTAAATATACGTGCTATATTTCAAAAAGAAAATTTCTAGGCTCTTGACGAGGTGGCGCAGTGGTTAGCACACTGGACTCGCCTGCGGGAGGACGACGGTTCAAGCCCGCGTCCGGCCATCCTGATTTAGGTTTTCCGTGATATCCCTAAATCTGTCCAGGCAAATGCCGGGATGGTTCCTTTGAAAGGGCACGGCCGATTTCCTTCCCCATCCTTCCCTAATCCGACGAGACCGATGACCTCGCTGTTTGGTCTCTTCCCCCAAACAGCCAACCAACCAACCGTACGAGCTCTAGGCTCTTGAGGAGAGCCTTGTTATAGAAACAAGCATACCACAATTTACTTTGCCTGAACGGTCGCACCCGTAGGACACGTCTGTGATACGAATTATGGAAATTTATTGGCCACTGTATTCTTTGTGTATCAGCATACAGAAATCCCACTAGCGACGTATTTGGCTGTTTCTGAGCCAATTGAGAGGCTCTGATGTTTGTAAGAGGGAGTAAATAGCGTACTGTCATCTGAAAGGCAGACAATACCTTGGGAGCTGTAATGCTATGCATTAGTGTAAGCCGGCGAGTGTAGCCGTGCGGTTCTAGGCGCTTCACTCTGGAATCGTGTGACCGCTACGGTGACAGGTTCGAATCCTGCCTCGGGCATGGATGTGTGTGATGTCCTTAAGTTAGTTAGGTTTAAGTAGTTCTAAGTTCTAGGGGACTGATGACCACCGATGTTAAGTCCCTGTCCGCAGCTCGTGGTCGTGCGGTAGCGTTCTCGCTTCCCGCGCCCGTGTTCCCGGGTTCGATTCCCGGCGGGGTCAGGGATTTTCTCTGCCTCGTGATGACTGGGTGTTGTGTGCTGTCCTTCGGTTAGTTAGGTTTAAGTAGTTCTAAGTTCTAGGGGACTGATGACCATAGCTGTTAAGTCCCATAGTGCTCAGAGCCATTTGAACCATTAGTGCAAACAATTGGTAGTATCAAATTCATTGCAGTCTCAGACATAGTTATTGATGGTGCATTTTGTATACAGTGCAGTATCTATATAAAATATTCACTCACCTTAACGGCTTGCTCCTAGTGCTCATATTTACAGTTTCAAAGCTGTATTACTGAGCTTACAAATGCTTCGCAGCTGTGCCTTGAAATACTGCCCCTCTGTCGCGCATGAAATTTGGGGAGCAGAAGTAACAGGCAATCTCGTGCACCAGAGAAGCTATTATACTGGCAGAAGCCGCAGTGAGACTATGTGACCGCAATCGACTTCACGGACGAAGAGAAATACCGCGAACCGTATATTTGCATTTTTCCGTTTACGTGTTGAGAGCAAACGAAACCTCTGGAGATGTTGACGTCGACCTTCACGGCGAGAGGAGATTATGGAAGATAACAATAGCGGAATGAGTTGGCGCGCAGCTGGTGCGGGAAGACAAGCGCCACTGCTGCTACTCGTAATGCTCTTGTAAATAACACCGGCCCCAGAGTGCCAGCCTCAATAACTGCCACGTCTCCTCCCGTTTCCCGATATCTGCCCAGTTTCCGTCGTGCTGATTTATTCCTCTTCCTGAAATCGAAGGACGTCGTCCCGAGGGAAGAGAGAAATAAAATAAAATATTGGAGGCAGAGGAAACCAGAATGTGGGCGGTATTCGCTACTGACAACGAAACAGAACGCAGATTGTGACGATGCACGCATGCGAGAACCGCGGGGTATTCATTTATTCTCTCAAAATCGTAGCCTACCTCCTCGTTAGCAGAAACAGTACATATGATCACATGCAAAGTGTTAGCGCATTTGACCACACTTCTCAGAGTTTGTTACATACTATTAATGCGGTACACTTCATTTCTACTGCTACTTTACTTATTATTACTCCCCTTTAATTAGCCGACCACTTTTATCAGACAAATATACAGACTGAGGAACGATTATTATGTAGGGCACATGACTTTCAGCATTGTGCAGACAAGTGTGCATAATCTGCATTGTATAGTTCTCTGTGGATTCTACAGAGGTTAAAAGCCTTTTTTCATGGAGGTATGTTCCATTTTTACAACTAAATGAAAGGCAGTTTGCTTTTTGTGATACTCGTTTTGTTTCTTTTTTTATGAAGCATCTTGAGTGACCTGTAACGTATGTTTGTTTTTTCACTCATAGTAATGCACGATGTAGCAGTTGTAAGTACGATAATATGTTACAGTTTGTCATGTCAGTCTCATGTTTTACATGTTAGAACCAACTAATGCTGTTACTTGTATGTCACCTTGAGGATGTGTTTATTCAGTTCAATACTCCAGATTACCGGTTTTCGGCGTTTCATCGCCCACATTTATTAAAAAACTTCACTTGCACCTCTTCCCTTTGTGATGAATGTGTGTGTTTACAGTGTTTAGTGTTGTCAACTGTAACTGTGTGAGTTTATCTTTGTTACTTCCTTTGCATTGTGTATGTCTGATTGGAAAATTGTTCGTTTGTTGTTGTTGTTGTTGTTGTTCTTGTTGTTTTGTGTGTGTATTACTCTTTGTTCAAATAATTTACGGGAATGTAGACGGGTGACGTCGTCGCCAAACGCCGGTATTTCGATAGGAGTGCACCCTGCCATTTTCAAGGCAAAAGTGCAGCAAGTAAGCGCTTTGCAAGGAAAGTTAAAACTTCCGTTTGCAGACAGCGCCATCACAAACCAAAGATGACAGATATCAGAAGTTCTCGATAGTGAAATTAATAATGAACGGGTGAAGTAGCATTAACTCTTTCTCTCTGTTTTTCACAAGGGAGAGAACGGGGTTCCACGCAGAAATTAAACACAAGTCACCATCTCTTTTATAACGTAACTTGCTAATTTAATTTCAGCAGCTTCCTTAATAGCACTGTCCCACTAGCTGGAAGTGCACGCCAGATTCTCTGTGTTGTTATATTCCATAGGATGACCGGTGCCAAAAAATGGTTCAAATGGCTCTGAGCACTATGCGACTTAACTTCTGAGGTCATCAGTCGCCTAGAACTTAGAAATAATTAAACCTAACTTACCTAAGGACATCACACACATCCATGCCCGAGGCAGGATTCGAACCTGCGACCGTAGCGGTCGCTCGGCTCCAGACTGTAGCGCCTAGAACCGCGCGACCACTCCGGCCGGCTGACCGGTGCCAAGACAATGTTGTACAATGGCATATTTTTCTCGGTTGTTATAAGTGTGTGTACTGCTTATGCTCAATACACCGTTCCTCCACAGTCCTGATAGTCTGACCAATTTATGACGTGCCACAACTGCAAAGAGTATGGTAGACATCCGCCTTACGCAAATCAGTATCATTCTTTACGGAACATAAAAGGACCCTGATTTTAGATGATGGTCGAAAAACATATTTCATCGCATACTTTCGCAAAATACGACCAATCCACTTCGAAACGCTCCCTGCGAAAGGCAAACAGGCCGTAGACTTCGATGCCACCTGTGTATTATCATCACTCATCCGGTGCACAGTTGGTCGATACCGCAACGCACGTCTGATCTGTCTTTCAGTAGAACCATTCTGACGAAAGGTGACTTCGAGATAAGATAATTCAGCTGACAAACTCTCAGGGTCCGCGATGAAATAGGGCGCTGTGGACCAAGGCACTAAGTTCAAAAGGCTCTGAGCACTATGTGACTTTACTTCTGAGGCCATCAGTCGCCGAGAACTCAGAACTAATTAAATCTAATTAACCTAAGGACATCACACACATCCATGCCCGAGGCAGTATTCGAACCTGCGACCGTAGCGGTTGCTCGGCTCCAGACTGTAGCGCCTAGAATCGCACGGCCACTCCGGCCGGCAGGCACTAAGTACTCCTTCACGTTGAGCCGGATGGTAACTATCAGCATGCATTTACAAGTCATACTACGTAGGCTTCCTATGAACGGCATGTCCCGAAGTACCATCAATCTTCCTCCTGACTCATCAACGAAGGGAAGACAGCCATTCTTTCCCACCTCCATCATGAAACAAATATTCGGGTGGATTGAATTCAGGTGTTCTAAAAATACGTTCATATTCTCACTTCTGAGGCCAAGCAACAAAACTATCAACTACGTACCTGAGAAAACAGGAAGGTTTCAAAGCCACCGACTCCAAGGCAAGCGAATTGGCAATAATATGTCACAACGGGCTTCCCATCGCAACTCCATTAGTCTGCTCGTAGTACTGGTCATTGAATAAAAAGTAAGTGCAAATCAACACTAGTCAAAACACGTTCGTTAATTCAACTCCCAACCTAACCTCAATCAATCGTAACGAATCAAATAGAAGAATACGAGTGAAGAGAGGACCCACAGCAAAACTGACTACAATATCAGCCATTCAAACGCATTCCCTCTAATCGGTGTAAGATATCCGCCGAGTTCCTAATGTGATGCTCATACCGATCTGTTATAGGACGTTCGGTTATATGCCCTTCCTCAGGTCCACAAAGGAGAGGTTCTTCTTCGTCCGGTTGTGAGTAACAATAGTGCTTTGAACTCTTTGCTTAAATTCTGCATGAAATCGTTCCGTCTCATTTGTCCAAAAACATAGAAACAGAGTTAATGCTACCTCACTCTTTGTTTAATAATTTCACTCACTATCGAGGACTTCTGACGTCGGTCAACTTTGGTTTGTATGGTGCTAGTGTTTACAGTGTGCGTGATAGCGTGTGTGCGTGCGCCTGTCTGTATGTGTGACTCTGTGTGTTATTTTTCCGGAGTTTCTCCGCAACTCGAGGTTTTAAACTGCCTTCCACAGGGCTGTCTTGCTGCAGTTCCGCATTGAAAATGGCAGGGTGCGCTCCTGTCGAAATATCAGCGGTTGTCGACGACGTCACCCGATTGCATTCTCGTAAGTTACTGAGCGTTGTATACGCCGGCAGAAACTCCGGTCTCACAGTTTTCATTTTCTTCTTTGTGTGTGTGTGTGTGTGTGTGTGTGTGTGTGTGTGTGTGTGAGAGAGAGAGAGAGAGAGAGAGAGAGAGAGAGAGAGAGAGAGAGAGAGAGAGGGAGAGGATTATTTAGTCTGGTTAGTATTGTTAGTCTGTTGTCTGTTTAGTATTGTTTTAGTGCCTAACATGAACAGTGTTGATTTGGTCATTAAATACCTTTTTTCATTACAAGGGCTGTTTTTATATGGAAGTTTTTCTGTAACGTCAGGAGTTTTTTTTGTTGTTGTGATTGTTCACTCTAATAGCTTTCATGTCCTGTTCCGTGCTGGATGGTTCATGTCTATGTTTTATCAGGTGATCAGCAAAGGTAGATATAACGACGATAAAAGTTTTTAGTAACAGGTCACTGGTTTTCAAAAACGAATTTCCTCCGTCGAAAAGTTACGTCTCTTGCAAGGACAGCTAACGCTTACTTAATTCAGTTATGTGAACATAATTCCAAGAAATAAATGGAAAAGTAGACAATGATACTGGTGAAGTAGCATATTAGGTGCACTAACACGTGTTACGACGATTGTAGCTTAGGAAAATGAACCAAAAGTAAGAAAAATGGTACATATGATTAGAGTTATGATTTATCGTATCTACCGAAGAAATCTCACACACACTGTTTGTGTATTATTATTATTATTATTATTATTATTATACATCCCTTTCTCAGACGTTATGTCTGGTTAAAAATGGAAATTGACGCGGACCTTGATCAAGCGTGACTTCCTTTTAACTATACGGTATATGTTACATTGCATTTAGGAACTTTCGGGTAATTGAACAAGTGTCAATAATTACAGATTTCTGTAGTTGTATATATAAGTTTGGATGTGGCTGTATTGCATTGATGTACTGGTGGATATTGTGTGACATGACTCCTGTAGTTGATAGTATAATTGGTATAATGTCAACTTTATCCTGATGCCACATGTCCTTGACTTCCTCAGCCAGTTGGATGTATTTTTCAATTTTTTCTCCTGTTTTCTTTTGTATATATGTTGTATTGGGTATGGATATTTCGATTAGTTGTGTTAATTTCTTCTTTTTATTGGTGAGTATGACGTCAGGTTTGTTATGTGGTGTTGTTTTATCTGCTATAATGGTTCTGTTCCAGTATAATTTGTATTCATCGTTCTCCAGTACATTTTGTTGTGCATACTTGAATGTGGGAACATGTTGTTTTATAAGTTTATGTTGTAAGGCAAGCTGTTGATGTATTATTTTTGCTACATTGTCATGTCTTCTGGGGTATTCTGTATTTACTAGTATTGTACATCCACTTGTGATGTGATCTACTGTTTCTATTTGTTGTTTGCAAAGTCTGCATTTATCTGTTGTGGTATTGGGATCTTTAATAATATGCTTGCTGTAATATCTGGTGTTTATTGTTTGATCCTGTATTGCAATCATGAATCCTTCCGTCTCACTGTATATATTGCCTTTTCTTAGCCATGTGTTGGATGCGTCTTGATCGATGTGTTGCTGTGTTAGATGATACGGGTGCTTGCCATGTACTGTTTTCTTTTTCCAATTTACTTTCTTCGTATCTGTTGATGTTATGTGATCTAAAGGGTTGTAGAAGTGGTTATGAAATTGCTGTGGTGTAGCCGATGTATTTATATGAGTGATTGCTTTGTGTATTTTGCTAGTTTCTGCTCGTTCTATAAAGAATTTTCTTAAATTGTCTACCTGTCCATAATGTAGGTTTTTTATGTCGATAAATCCCCTTCCTCCTTCCTTTCTGCTTAATGTGAATCTTTCAGTTGCTGAATGTATGTGATGTATTCTATATTTGTGGCATTGTGATCGTGTAAGTGTATTGAGTGCTTCTAGGTCTGTGTTACTCCATTTCACTACTCCAAATGAGTAGGTCAATATTGGTATAGCATAAGTATTTATAGCTTTTGTCTTGTTTCTTGCTGTCAATTCTGTTTTCAGTATTTTTGTTAGTCTTTGTCTATATTTTTCTTTTAGTTCTTCTTTAATATTTGTATTATCTATTCCTATTTTTTGTCTGTATCCTAGATATTTATAGGCATCTGTTTTTTCCATCGCTTCTATGCAGTCGCTGTGGTTATCCAATATGTAATCTTCTTGTTTAGTGTGTTTTCCCTTGACTATGCTATTTTTCTTACATTTGTCTGTTCCAAAAGCCATATTTATATCATTGCTGAATACTTCTGTTATTTTTAGTAATTGGTTGAGTTGTTGATTTGTTGCTGCCAGTAGTTTTAGATCATCCATGTATAGCAGATGTGTGATTTTGTGTGGGTATGTTCCAGTAATATTGTATCCATAATTTGTATTATTTAGCATGTTGGATAGTGGGTTCAGAGCAAGGCAGAACCAGAAAGGACTTAATGAGTCTCCTTGGTATATTCCACGCTTAATCTGTATTGGCTGTGATGTGATATTATTTGAATTTGTTTGGATATTAAGTGTGGTTTTCCAATTTTTCATTACTATGTTTAGGAACTGTATCAATTTAGGATCTACTTTGTATATTTCCAATATTTGTAGTAACCATGAGTGGGGTACACTATCAAAAGCTTTTTGGTAATCAATGTATGCGTAGTGTAGCGACCTTTGTTTAGTTTTAGCTTGATATGTCACCTCTGCATCTATTATCAGTTGCTCTTTACATCCTCGTGCTCCTTTGCAACAGCCTTTTTGTTCTTCATTTATAATTTTGTTCTGTGTCGTATGTGTCATTAATTTCTATGTAATGACTGAAGTTAATATTTTGTATATTGTTGGTAGGCATGTTATGGGGCGATATTTAGCTGGGTTTGCTGTGTCTGCTTGATCTTTAGGTTTCAGATAAGTTATTCCTTGTGTAAGTGTTTCAGGGAATGTGTATGGGTCTGCAATGTAACTGTTAAATAATTTAGGTAGATGTGAATGTGTTGAGGTGAATTTCTTTAGCCAGAAATTTGCTATTTTATCTTTTCCAGGGGCTTTCCAATTGTGAGTAGAATTAATTGCTTGGGTCACTTCATGTTGCAAAATTATCACTTCAGGCATTTGTGATATCATCTTGTACGTATCTGTTTCTGCTTGTATCCACCGTGCATGCCTGTTATGTTGTACCGAGTTTGACCATATGTTGCTAGAGAAGTGTTCCATGTCTGTTATGTTTGGTGGATTGTCTATTTTAATGTGTGTGTTATCTGTTGTCTGGTAAAATTTCTTTTGGTTTGTGTTGAATGTTTGGTTTTGTTTCCTTCTATTTTCACTTTTTTTGTATCTTCTAAGTCGTTTGGCCAATGCTTGTAATTTCTGCTTCTTTTCATCTAATTGCTCTATCACTTCTTTTTGTGAGATTTTACCTAACCTTTTTCGTTTTTTTTTTCTGACATTTCATTTCTTATAAATTGTGTTAGTTGTCCGATGTCTTTTCTCAGTTTTTCTATTCTGATCTGTAGCCTGTGTTGCCATGCTGGTTTTGTTGGTTTCTTCTGTGTGTTGGTTGGTTCTGATCTCTGCCTAGTGTGTATATTTAGTGTAGTGAGTGCTCCTATATAAACCAGTAGTTGTAACTCTTCCATAGTTGTGTTTTCATTTATTTTGTTGTGTATGATTGTGTTGATGGTTTTTATTGTTGTTTCGACTTGTGGGTTATTTGGCGGTCTATGCAAGAATGGTCTAATGTCTGTATTTGTGTCTTTGTATTCTATATATGTCAGCTGAAATTTCTCTTCTATATCTAATATGTGTGTCACTTCGTGTTCTATTTGTGCTTGTTCTGGTGGCTGTCTTAAGATTTCGTTTTCCTCTGACTGTTTAATTGATGCGTGTTGTTCTTTGTTTGTTTGCTCTGGGATGTTTGAGTCCATTACTGTATTTTCTTCTTCTTCTGATTGCACATTATTTTGTTCCAGTATTTGTTGTACTTGTTGTCTGATGTTTTCTGATTCTGACTGGGGTATCCTGTTATTTTTTATTATGACACGGATCTGATCAGCTAGTCGTTGTTCTGTTAAAAATTTTAATTCTGGGTATCTGGTGATAAATGTTGTGGATACTTGTGATCTGTATCCAGTTGTGTTGGTTCCTAGATTTGTTGCTTGGTAATAACAGACCATGAGGTGTCGATTAATTTCATCTGACCATCTCATCCTCTGTCTTTGTTTTCCTTCTAGGGTGGTTGCAGGAAGCATATCCTGCAAAACACCTCTATTTGGATTTGAATCATTTTCCAGTTGGCTAGCAGTGTCGTTACCACTGTGGGCGGGCATAGGGTTCAAGCGTCGTCCCCGACCATGACGGCGCTTGTCCGAGGCTTCTTTAGTTCTGTCCTGAACCAACTAATCACACTAAAAGGGGGGTTAGCCCTATTAGTGGTTTGTTCTTTTCGTCGCCTTTTACGACTGGCAGAACATACCGGAGGCCTATTATTTTCTTATTATTATTACTATCATTATTATTATTGCTGTTACTACTTTCTCTTTCTTAAGTCATAGTTCATCGTTTTATCTTTCGGTTTTATTTCTTTTCATTAGTTCTGGGCTTCCTATTAAGTACAGCTGTCCAAAAAGGTACCTATCGTGAAGAGACAGCACGATAATAGCGCATCGAGTATTTATATTGGCGTGTTGCCTGCTTCATGGCCTCTATTCGGCGATGAAGAGTCTTTGTTCAGGTATCCCGTATCTAGCTGAAGCCACTCGTTGATGATGAGATCCATTAGAGCTAACAAACTGCTGGAATGTAGATTTCTACGTTCCAACAGATGTTCCAAATAGATCCAGGTATTTTGAGTGAGATCAAAAAAATGGCTCTGAGCACTATGGGACTCAACTGCTGTGGTCATCAGTCCCCTAGAACTTAGAACTACTTAAACCTAACTAACCTAAGGACATCAAACACATCCATGCCCGAGGCAGGATTCGAACCTGAGTGAGATCAGCACCTAGTGATTTAGCGAACCAGTAGAGGTACGATATTGATGCCTGAGTGTTCGTTAAACCGTGAAAGTGTGCATGCAGCGCTACGGACACGGCTGTGGTTGTGTTATAAGTGTTAGCAGCATACTCATCAAGTAAGTTTAGAAAAAAGGGCGAAGCTTAGTCGCTGAGAACGTTGATATAAATATCCTGGACATGGAGGGATACCAATACTATTCCGTACAGTGTAACGGCTCCATGTAAGCCGCTACATGGCTCGACCCCACAACTAAAGACACCTGAGTGCCCTTCCGACACTCAGGAAAGAGCCTGATGATAAGTATTAAGATAGGGTTATTTAAATATAGACGATCATTTTAATATTAGATATGGTAATTGTCTGCAAAGTGTGAATGCGAACGTATGATGACGTATGCGTGAGATGTCGGCTGTGGGTGTGCTATAGGCATAGTGGAAGTGTAGCCAACCTCGAATCTAGTAGAGCGCAACTGTCCTGGACCAGAGAGGCATAAGCTCCACGCGCGTCATTAGCGCTCGTTAGGTTGGCAAATAACCGTGTGCGGTATCTCTGAGTCCTTGCGGCCACGATGTGTGGATCCGGACGAGGGAGACCGTATCGGGGTTGTTGCTGGGAAGACCTGGGTGAGTAAGCACGCTCTGCTCTATCGCTCCGATAGTTAGCGAAGATTTAGAATTCCATGTTCACTTTGAACTTGGAAGCAGCTTCCCTGCTGAGGAAAGCCACTATGGTATTTCCTAGAATCATCTCGGTTAGGAGAGATAGGGAGATGATTTCTTTTGCCAAGTAATTTCATGGGAATTTGTGTTCACTGCACTTGGGAGTGAACAGGTGCTCATTGCCGAATAATACTCAGAATTGCTCAATTTGCATTTCAGTGTGAGTGTGAAGTATATATGTAAAGTGTATTTTATTTAAATGTGTTTATTGACTACTGATTGTGGAGAGATTGGTAACACGTGGTCCGCAGACCCCGTGCATTCCTTGGTGAGAAGCTTCAGCTCGACGTAATCACATTTCGTGATCGAGCTGGATCTTCTACGTAAATTCACGCGTGTGATTTAATTGTTCCTTCATAATATCCAGTAAAACTCGCGGAGTTAGTTAAACGTGAAGACGGGACTTGCCCGAATTAAAGTTACACTTGGAACCATGTCCTCTCTCCTAATGTTGTCGCACTTGGTGTATGGGAACCTTCCTCTTTTATCTGTTACATAAAATGAATAGAGTGAATGTTAGTGTGTGTGTGTGTGTGTGTGTGTGTGTGTGGCTACATGATGATAGAAATGTGCAGGCGGTAGTCATTGTCGATTCACGGCACATGTTAGCCGGATGTTTAACTAAGTTTACTTAGATATGATACTATTTGTATCACGCCAGCATTCCGTGATAAGTGAGAGGGAATATTTGAGATGGTAATGTTTATTGAATAAATGTGATTGTGTTATTATATAAATATGTTACAGTGACTTCTCCCAGCCACACAATATTCCCTTATCATTTCACAGAATATTTGGTACGCGTATTTCAGTTAATCACGTGCCTATGTCCCACTCTTCGGCATATTTCATTTAATAAACTCTGTAAGGTGGTATTAAAACTTCATTATAATAATATTATAATTCTAACTTGATCAAAACCACCGAATAAAACCTTAGTTTGAGTATTGACGCTTCTTGCTGCAAATGGCCGCCGGCGTCTTCTATAGTACAGGTCCCATTTATAAAATTGAGGATGCCTGCCGAGGGTGCGGAAAGAAAGGATCATGCAACAGGGTACCTTAAACCTTTGGTGTCAAATTGAAACAGGTGATAGTGGGTCTACAACCAATTATATTGAGCTAGGGAACCAATGGTTGCAAATGTTTATTTATTTACTGCTTATGTCCATAACAACAGTCTCGGTTCACGCATGGCAACAGCTCATAAAGTTCTGCCGCGCACTCTTAAGGATTCCTAGTGTCTGTTGTACGATGAGGCAAGCAGTTTGGACTCTAGCAAGGAGGTCTTCATCCGCTTCTACACGGACTTCGTACATTACCGGTCTGACGTAACCTCACAAGAAAAGTCAAGAGGTGTGAGACCCGGCGATAGCGCTGGGCATGGGACAGGACCACCTCTTCTAATCCTTATAATCCAACGATGAGGGTACGTGTCGTTCAGGTTCTCGCGGTACTTAAACATCGAAGTGGGATGGTGCACCGCTGTGTTGAAACGACATCCTTTGCAGCCAACAAGAATTGCGGCAGCACATCTGGCAGGTACAACAGGTAACGTGGACCATTGAAATGGCAGGCAGCAAATAAGGTCTTCCCACACATTGACAGAGACTCGTTGCTGGTGGCCACCAATGTTGGTGACGTGATGACCGTCCTCACTTCAGACATGGCTTTTGCGGCTGTTGAAAACACCATTACGGGTGAATGAATGGCCTGCCTCATCCGAGAACAATAGAAACTGAACTGCACTATGTTCAGCACTACAGCACTGCGGTGGATAATCAGTTGATAGAAATTAACGCAGGGCTCAAAACCCGTTGGTCCGAGTGCTAGTACACGTTTCTTTGTGATCTAGATGTAATACCTGTAAAACCAGTACTCTCCACACTGCATCCTTCGATGTGTACGTTTCACGAGCAAGTTAACAGGTAATTAATACTGGGTTGCTGGGTGGTTGACCACACATCCACCACCATCTCATCAAAACCTAGTGTTCTGACAAGTCTTTGCCAGGAACCTTGGCCTGCGCTTTGGGGCATGGTGGTTCAAATGGCTCTGAGCACTATGGGACTTAACATCTATGGTCATCAGTCCCCTAGAACTTAGAACTACTTAAACCTAACTAACCTAAGGACAGCACACAACACCCAGCCATCACGAGGCAGAGAAAATCCCTGACCCCGCCGGGAATCGAACCCGGGAACCCGGGCGTGGGAAGCGAGAACGCTACCGCACGACCACGAGATGCGGGCGCACTTTGGGGCATGAACGACCCTGTCTACCATAAGTTGATATTCATTGAGATCAAGCTTCTTCTTCCACATACTATTACGCCTGTTCGGAAAGCGTTCTCTGTAAATTCGTACTGCTTTACAGGCACTACATCCTACAACACCTACATTAAATCCATATCTCCCAACTCTATTGAATGGACACATTCAAAGCTGTCTGGTGCAGTGGATAACGGACTCCATGGATAGTGGTATGCTCGCGACACAGGCTAATGTTCCCGTGACGCAGGTTAATGTGCCCGTGCGATGTATGAGGTCGTCAGATGACACACGTGCTATGAGCCAAGTTGTGTACAGTATGTCCGTTCGATGGTCAGGAGTGTACACCGTTTATTACAGGCTGCCAGTACCAGTGTACAACAGACACACGGGATCTTTGCAAGAGTGCGGCGGAACGACATGCGCCCTTGCAATACACGCATTGAGACTGGCAGTCGTCGCTTTGAACAATTATTATTTGCTACGTTGTTGCTATGCGGTGTACGCAGTGTATGTCTATAACATAATGAATATGCATTTCCGATCATTGGTTCTCTGTCTCAATATAATCTGTTGTGGACCCACTATCAGCTGTTTCAGTTTGATCCAAAAGGTTTGAGACATGCCGTATAGAGTATGCGAAAGAACTTTAACCTCTTATAGCTGTAGTGTAACCTAAGTCTTAAGAGGAACGGAGTGCTCCCGACGATTGGAAAAAAGAAAAAGTCAGTCCTGTTTTCAAGAATAGTGATCTAACTGACGCACAAAACTGAAGGCCTACATTCCAGACGTTGGTCTGTTATAGAAATTTGCAACAAGTTTTGTGTTCGCGTATTAAGACGTTTCTGGAAGTTAAAATCTTCTCTGTAGAAAGTAACATGGTTTCCGAAAACTACCATCGTGTGAAACCCAGCTCGCTCTGTTCGTCCACGAGACCCAGAAAGCATAAATACAGGCGGGCGCCCAAGCAGATGCCGTGTTCCTTGACTTCCGGAAGTCATTCGATACAGTTCCACACTGACGCCTAATGAGCAAAATACGAGGGTACGAAATATCAGACCAACTGTGTGACTGTATTGAAGAGTTTCTAGCAAACAAGACACATCATGCAATTTTCAGCAGAGAGCAGTCTTCAACAACAAAAATAAATTTGAGCTTGTCCCAGGGGAGTGTTACAGGACCATTACTTTTCGGAATAAACACTGAACCGGCAAAGAAACTGGTACAGACAGGCGTATTCAAATACGGAGATATGTAATACGGCGCTGCGGTTGCCAACGCCTATATAAGACAATAAGTGGCTGGCGGGGGTGTTAGATCGGCTACTGCTGCTACAATGGCAGGTCATCAAGATTTAAGTGAGTTTGAACGTGGTGTTACAGTCGGCGCACGAGCGATGGGACACAGCTTCTCCAAGATAGCGATGAAATGGAAATTTTCCCGTACGACGTTTTCACGAGTGTACAGTGAATATCGGGAATCCGGTAAAACATCACATCTCCGACATCAAGAGGCCGGAAAAAGATCCTGCAAGAACGGGACCAACGACGACTGAAGAGAATCGTTCAACGTGACAGAATTGCAACCCTTCCGAAAATTGCTGCAGATTTCAGTGCTGTGCCATCAACAAGTGTCATCCTGCGAACCATTCAACGAAACATCATCGATATGGGCTTTCGGAGCTCAAGGCCCACTCGTGTACCCTTGATGATGGCTGCACGACACAAAGCTTTACGCCTCGCCTGGGCCCTTAAATATCGACATTAGACTGTTGATGAGTGGAAATATGTTATCCGGTCGGACGAGTCTCGTTTTAAATAGCATAGTGCTGATATTTCCCCATCATATGCGCAGCCACCCTGGCTACATGCATTCATGCACAGAGATTTCCACCCTCTCTGTTTTCTCTACTGTCTTATCAATCAACACTGAACTCATATCTCTCCTCGACTTTACGCTAACGTCTCAATAATATGGCAGGGACACCCGTTCTCATCAGGTCCAAATCCCTTCTGTCCACTCTAGCGTCCAACCTCTTTCTCGAAGTCCTTCTCAGTAGCTGGAATCCACCGCTGGAATACGGCCTCGGATTATATTACTGAGCTTCATAACATCTCCAGCATCAGAAGACAGTGACATATCTGCTAAAGCAGCAATAGCGATTACCATTTTTACTGTACGCTCTCGTTACCTTTGTAAATCCTTCTACATCTACATACGTACTCCGTAAGCCACCGTGCGGTTCGTAGAGGAAGGCATCCTCTTCTACTACTACTAGCCATTTCCTTTCATGTAATTCTTTAGTTTCTCCCAGCGTACTTCTTCACTGAACAGCCTACGGGTATACTGCCGGTCTATAGTGTCCAACGGACGCAATATTTCGGCCATCAGACATATAGCCATTGTCATGTGCGCTAACGAACTGAGGTCCTGACCGACCTCACATCTTTGAGGATTTCTGACCTCGGTGATTTGTAGGTTTAGCAGCTTGACGGCCTTTCCTACTGCCAACTCGTTTTTCTTACTGTTGCATCTGTTTACGGTTTTTCTTCTATCTGGTCAGTTGTTTTTCTTCGGCTCGTACTACTGGTGCGTGTTGACGCTGCTCACTGGGACTATCGATACTTTTAAAAAGATCGGGTATCCGGTATATCAATATTTAACAAAGTAGCATTATCAGCCCTAAATGTATCCAAAGAAGCCGGCCGAAGTGGCCGTGCGGTTAAAGGCGCTGCAGTCTGGAACCGCAAGACCGCTACGGTCGCAGGTTCGAATCCTGCCTCGGGCATGGATGTTTGTGATGTCCTTAGGTTAGTTAGGTTTAACTAGTTCTAAGTTCTAGGGGACTAATGACCTCAGCAGTTGAGTCCCATAGTGCTCAGAGCCATTTTTTTTTGTATCCAAAGAAGCATCGATATAGTGACGGAAGATTATCGACCTACCGGCCTATATAAGTATCGGCTGCGCATTGTAAATATACTGCCAGTCTTAGAGCTGTATATTTAAGTATTGATTTATTATTAGATATTCTGTACATCAATAAGCTAGCAGCCTACTTATCTCCTCTTAGAGCAAGAATTGAAAGGAAAACAATGCACTACACGTTTGGCGGTAATCACTTTACTAACAATGATAACTACATCTAAGTGGCACAATGAATGGTGTCCGACATCCGTCGTCCGTTGTCACATATCGGACTTGTCTGGAACACTTCATGTCGACTTCTGTTTTTTTCTTTTTTTCTTTTCTGCCAACGTCAGCGACTTTGGAGTTGTACTGTCAAAAATGGGCGGTGAAGTTAAACGTTACAGGTTCTGTTTCTAGCGCCGACTGTGTCAGCATTTCCCGTCACACGTCTCCGCCACCGCAAAAATTTTGTCATTTACATTTTTGTTCATCATTTTCCGCAAACAGGTTTTGAAGATTGCCGATGTAAAGAAAGATCACACTAGATGAGTAAAAATTTGTTTTTTTAACGCAACTGATGTGTTACTTCTTCACATCGAAAATCTTGTTATTGCATTCAATCCGCCACCCTCCCTCCCCCACTTCCCCAGCACAAACGAACTACTTCTTGCTTCACACAGTCATAGAGAGAGTTGTAATGATGAATGCTCAAAAAGTAGTAAGACTCCTTCACACAGTTCAAGCAATATTATGTTCTACTAAAATCTCAAAAGAACAATTTCAAACATTTGCCGAAAACTGCGAAAAAATATATAAAATAAAAATATCGGCACTTGGTATTGCTATTTCCATTTAGATATATTTGTAATATAATTTCGATGGTAAATGTCGATATATTTTGGATAAAATATCGACATATAGATATTTTATCAACCGGTCTACAGATCACGCTTCTGTTCCGGCCATCTGGTGGTCGGCCGCCAGTATACCTGGGTTCCTGGCCACTGACTAGTTGGTTGTCAGTTCCGCGCAGTCGAGTCGAATTTCCTCGCTGATTGCTGGATCCGGTCTTTGAGCAGCGGAATTCCAGCAATCTAGTGACTGAGTTTCTGAGAGCGCGAGGCCGACTTATATCCCCTCCCGCTGCAATCTGTTTCCTCCGCTGTACGCGGTACGCTGGCGCCAGCATCTGTGTTAGCGTCGATGTAGTTGCTCTGTCTGGCTTAGTCGCCAGATCGTTGTATTTCCTACGCGTATTCGTAATTAGACCCAGTGCTGGTTCCCAAGCCTTGCTGAAATTACAGCCGTAGTCCCGTTTGATAAGATTATCCGTGGCGCGAATTTCGATGGCTTCTCTAACAACACCGTCTCAGTATTTGTTAGTCTGCGCTAAAATGCTCGTACGTTCCTATTCTATAGAATGATTCTCTGACGAACAGTGCCCTGCGACTGCCGACTTGCTGTCGTACATTAGTCACGTGTGCTGCTGGTGTTATCGGCATCGATCTTTGATGGTGTGCACGCTTCCGCCAATACATTGACACGGAATCTGATATACTGCAGCGTTCTGCAAGTTTTACTGTAGTGATGGGGCGTAGAGCGCTCTTGATCTGCCATTCCGAGTATGTGTCTTTTTGGAACATAGTTCTGAGGTGTTCCGGTTCCTGGTGCAGACTCTGCGTCTGAGATGGCGTGCGCCCTTTGCAATAGTGTTTTTAGGACTCCCTTCCTCTGCGCACGGTAGTGGCAGTGAACTGCGTAAAGATACAGATAAGTCTGCGTTTTGTTCCAATACACGCCATGACCCATGGTGCCAGCAGCTCTTTTCTTAACCATGACGTCCAGGAATGGTGGTGTTGCTTCTTCGGTCGCCATGCTGAGTGTCATGTTGGGATGTATGAAGGCTAGCTGTACAAGAAAGTCAAAGTTATCCCTTCCATGAGGCAAGAAGAAGAACGTTTCATCCACATAACTGAAAAAGGAGGTTGATTTCCATTCGAATGACGTCAGGGTTTCTTCCTCGAAGTGCTCAATACTCAAATTCGCAACCACTAGCGAGAGTGGGCTGCCCATTACGACTACCCCCGTTTGATCATACTATTCTCCATCAAACGGAAAATAAATGGAGGTTAGGTTGTGCCTGAAACGGTCGGTGGTCTTCTCATCAGATTTATGATCAATGAGTTCTAGAGACTCACGTAGATGCACCCTGGTGAGTAACAAAACATCAAAGCTCATCATTATATCTGAGTCTTACAGCCTGACGTTGTTAAGGCGTTTAATAAAATCCACAGAACTTCGGATGTGACTTAAGAATTTATCCACGTAAGGGCATACTTTCTCGGTCAGGTATTTTGCCTGATTTTGCTGGCAAAGAAGCGTGACGACACCTCCACTTCTGCACCTTGGGGTATCCATAAAGTCTTGGCGGTTCAGGCCCCAGTTTTGACGATTTCTTAAACACTCCCTCTGGTAACACCGGCTCCCTGGGAAGCGCCCTGGACATGTTTCCAACTTCTTATTATTCACGTTGGACACTACGGATCGGCAGTACATCCGTGGACTGTTCGATTATTTCCTTTCCTGTTCCCCTCGTAAACAGAGCGAGAGAATAAACGATTGCCTATACGCCTCCGAATGAGCACTAATTTCTCGTATCTTACCTTCGTTGTCCTTACGCGAAATGAATGTTGGCCGCAGTAGACTCGTTCTGCAGTCAGCTTCAAATGTCGGTGATCCATATTTTTTTTTGGTTGTGTGCCTCGAAACGAACTTTACGCGGCTTGGCATGGATTCTAAAAACTCGAACAGTACTCAAGAATAGATCACACTAACGTTCTGCATGCAGTCTCCTTTACTTATGAATCACACTACTCCCAAATTCTCCCAATAAACTGAAGATGACCATTCGCCCTCCGTACCACAATTCTCACATGATCGTTCCATTTCAGATCGCCTTAGAGCGTGATGCCCAGATATGTAAACGAGGTGAGTGTGTTAGAACACTACTAATGTTGCATTCGAATATTAAGGGGTTAATTCTTCTATCCAGCTGCATTAACATATATTTATATACATTTAGAGCTAGCTGCTATTCATCCTACCAACTGGAAATTTAGTCTACGTCATCTTGTATCCGCCTTTAGTCAATCAACTTCCACATCTTCCCGTGCACTACAGCATCATCAGCAAACAGCCGCAGATTGCTGTCCAGCCTGTCTGCCACTTCCGTGGGCACTCCTGATGATAACCTTTCCTCTGATGAACACTTACGTATCTGGGGATCTATGCCATATGTTTATGTCTACGTCAAGAGTCAGCACTGGAGCACCGTATGAAATGATTCTTGTAAATCAAGAAATCTAGAATTTGCCTGTTACCCTTCACGAATAGTTCGCAGTACATTATGTGACAAAAGGGCCAGTTGAGTTTCTCAAGAGAGATGCTTGCTGAATCTGTGCAGATTCGTGGACGTAAGTTTTTCTGTCTCTAGAGAATTTATCTCATTCGAACTCAGAATATTTTCAAGAATACTGCATCAAATCGATGTTAAGGTTATTGGCTAGCAATTTTGCTGGTCCGTTGTTTTACCCTTTCTATATACAGGAGACACCTGGGCTTTTTTCCAGCCGCTTGGGAATATCACTGGGCTTGAGATAAGCGATAAATGCAAGCTAACTAAGAGGCCAATGCCACAGAGTGCTCTTTGTAAACGAATTCGGCTCCCGTCCTGACCTGACGACTTATTTGTTTTAAACACTTCCAGTTGTTTCTTTACGCCAGGAATGCCTGTTACTATATCGTCCAGACGGGAGTCTGTGCGATTTTCAAAACACTTCTTTCGAACCAGATCTTCCTCATTTCCCAGTATTCTTAGTTGTGTCAGTATCCTTGAATTCCCTTTCCCCAGAACTCGCTATATCAGAAAACATTTAGTTTGTACCCCTATTAGTTCTTTTAGGTCTGTCATTATAATTGTATTCATTATTGCCATTTTATTATTATTACTATTAACACTTCTAATGGCAGCAGTCTGACTTGTGTCCGCAGTTCGTGGTCTAGTGGCTAGCGTTGCTGCCTTTGGTTCATGGGATCCTGGGTTCGATTCCCGACCGGGTTGGGGATTTTCTCCGCCCGGGGACTGGGTGTTTGTGATGTCCTCATCATTTCATCACCAGTCACGAAAGTGACGAGACTGGACTGAGTAAATATTTGGAATTTGTCTGGGCGCTGATAACCGTGCAGTTGAGCACCCCACAAACCAAACATTATAATCATCAACATTAGTTTCAGTTGTACAAATAGTGCCAGTATTAACTTTATTAGTTGATACTCGGTATTAGTTACTCACATTGCCACTTCGGACACACAATACTTTGTATGCTATTTGTCATAGTAAAATTGTTATTTCATTAGAAACTACGGTGTAAGAAAGGTACCTTGTGTGTGAAACTCTGGTCCAATGTGAGAGAGGGCCTAATGGCCATAATGAGATCAGGATAAATAAATAGAAAAATATATAAATAACAGTTTGTTCCGTTTTGCCATATCAGGCAGGGTGCGGCGGAGGAACACTTTAACAAAAAAATTTATGACGGTCTAAACTCGAGGATATCTTTAGGCCGTTACACCGGTTTCGACTTGCGATGTACTAACGTTTATATTCTGACATTTAATGGCACCCCATTTGTAGGTACCCTAATCTACAGCTACGGACTCTCTCGTTTGCGAAGATGATCGCAGTTACTTTCACAGGGCCGTAAGCGTACGATTCTGATTTGACGAGTACTGAGGCAACCAGTCCACACCTCTGCTGGGCCGCCAAATCTCGCTACGCTAAACCCATAAAAAGTTAGTGAGTGCAGTTCGGAGCAGCGGATGTAACATAGCAGTCAACATCCTCGCAGTTCTGTAGCTATATGGAATCTAATCTTCAGTGAGTGGTTTCGGCTGGTTATAGGACGCACGAACCAACTTGGAGACTCTTCCTCGACGAACTGAGACCATTATCGTTGCTAGAGGCGGCATCAGCGAGATGCGTCCGCCAGCCGACTTCTTCTTTTGTCTGATATGCTATACTTGTCTGGACAGGGCAGAGTGTGAAGTTGTGAGGAGTGTGGCAGTGTTTTGTTTAGGAGCCGGCAGGTGGGCTCGCGCGGCACTGCGCGGCTTATTGACGCGGCGCGGTGCGGCGGCCAGCGCAGCACAGCCCCGGCAGCGGCAGCCGCTGCTCCGCTCCGCCTGCACTCCTCGCTAAACTTAATTAAGCCAACTGCACCGTCCCGTCCCGGCTCTTGTCATTTTTTAAGGCGGTCCCGCTCTTACGTGCGCCTCTCCCAATGGCACCCGAAAGGAGAGGCTGTCCTACAAACGTCGTAACGAAAAGTGTGCCGTAATTCACTAATGGCAAATATTGATCGGACGAGGCTAAAGGATAAACTGAATTAAGGTAAATTTATTTTTTATAGAATTTGTAGATTTAGGATATGCTGATTGGGCTAAACTCTTTGAAATTCCGGAGATTTTTTTCTTTTTTCTTTCATCAGTCTTCTGAGTGGTTTGACGCGGCCCGCCACGAATGAATGATCCTGTGCCTACGTTTTCATCTCAAAGTACCACCTGCAGCTTACGTCCTCCGCTATTTGTTGAATGTATTACAATATCTGTCCTTACAGTTTTTAACCTCTACAGCTCCTCCTACCATGGAAGTTATTCCCTCATGTCTTAACAGCTGTCTTGTCATCCTGTTCTTGTCAGTGTTTTCCATATATTGCTTTCCTCGTCGTTTCTGCGGAGAACCTTCTCATTTGTTACCTTTTCAGTCAATCTAATTTTCAAAACTCTTCCGTAGCACCACATCTCAAATGCTTCGATTTTCTTCTGTTCCGTTTTCCCATAGTCCATGTTTCACTACCACTCAGTATTGTGCTCCAGGTGTACATCCTCTGAAAATTCTTCCTCGGGTTACCGCCTATGTTTGGGTCAAGTAGACTTCTCTTGGACAGAAATGCCCTTTTCGCTGATGGACATCTCCGAAAGAACAAAAAAATGGTTCAAATGGCTCTGAGCACTATGGGATTCAACTGCTGTGGTCATTAGTCCCCTAGAACTTAGAACTACTTAAACCTAACTAACCTAAGGACATCACACACATCCATGCCCGAGGCAGGATTCGAACCTGCGACCGTAGCAGTCGCACGGTTCCGGACTGCGCGCCTAGAGCCGCGAGACCACCGCGGCCGGCTCCGAAAGAACAGATACCACGTTTTCATGTAACTGATGCGCCTCGATGGGCAGTGAATCTACAGCCGTAGGTGCAACCTCCGTCGGGAATCTAAGATTAACGAGCTTTGAGAACATGGGCGGCCACGCGGGATTAGCCGAACGGTCTGAGGCGCTGCAGTCACAGACTCCGCGGCTGGGCCCGGCGGAGGTTCGAGTCCTACCTCGGACATGGGTGTGTGTGTTTGTCCTTAGGATAATTTAGGTTAAGTAGTGTGTAAGCTTAGGGACTGATAACCGTAGCAGTTAAGTCCCATAAGCTTTCACACACCTTTGGACCTTTTTGAGGACATGGACAGGGACTACGAATAGGTGGCGCTAGGTGGGAATGAGAGTCCGCCGGGGAGCGTGTCGAAATATTCTGGGTATTTGCAATAAGCAATGTATCTGGCTGACGCAGCAGCTAACGTAACTGCCTAGTAAACAGAAGGGTTCCACACCCTGTAATAGCAGTCATTTTCACTCGTCGCCGCTGTTTATTCCATTCAGCAGATCCTGTAAATCTTCTCCACTTTTACTGAGGATAACAATGCCATCAGCGAATCTTATCGTTGGTATTCTTTCACCTTGAGTTTTAAACACACTCTTAAACTTTTTTTTTAATTTCCATCATGTCTTCTTAGATGTACAGATTGAGCAGTAGAAGCGAAAGACTACGTCCCTGTCTTACACCCTTTTTAATCCGAGCACTTCGTTCTTGGTCTTTTAGTCTTATTGTTCACCGGCCGGAGTGGCCGAGCGGTTCTAGGCGCTACAGTCTGGAGCCGCGCGACCGCTACGGTCGCAGGTTCGAATCCAACCTCGGGCATGGATGTATGTGCTGTCCTTAGGTTAGTTAGGTTTAAGTAGTTCTAATTTCTAGGGGACTGATCACCTCAGAAGTTGAGCCCCATAGTGCTCAGAGCCATTCGAACCATTTTTAGTCTTATTGTTCCCTCTTGGTTCTTATACAAAGTGTATATTTCCCGTCTTTCCCTGTGAAGATAGCTGGGATAAAATAAGGGATCGAAAGGTTATCTGCGATTTGTACACAACTCAGACGGCCTGTTACAAGAGTCGACGGCAGTGAAATAAATAAATATAGTTGAGAAGCGAGTGAGGCATGCTTGCTGCCGATCAACAGTGTTATTCAATCTGTACTTTGAACAGGCTGTAAAGGAAAGCATGGAGCTTTTCGAAAGGGAATTACAGTTCAGGGAGACTGAATAAAAACTTTGCGTTTTGCCGAAGACACTGTAATTCTGTCACAGACGGATGAACAGAATGGATAGTTTCTTGAAAGGATATTATAAGATCTACATCAACAAAAGTAAAGCAAGGTTAACTTATTGTTGTCGAATGATATCAAGTAATGTTGTGGGAATTAGATTATGGAATGAGACACGAAAAATAGATGATTTTTGTTACGTCAGCAGCAAAATAACTGGTGGTGGCTAAGGTAGAGACGATCACTTCATAGAAAAGCATGTCTGAAAAAAAACCTGACAATTAGAATACAAATTTTAGTGGGAAGTCTCTTCCGTAGGTATTTCTGTGTAGTGTAGCCTTGCACGAAAGTGAAACGTGGACACTAAACAGTTCAAGTGCTACAGAAGATTTCTGAATTTTAGGTGGATAGATCGTGTAAAACATGAGGTAGTCGATCGAAATAAGAAAAAAAAAAGATGTGGAACACAATTTGACTAAAAGAAGGTATATGCTGCTAAGACACATCCTGAGCCAACAAGGAATCGTCAATGTGGCAATCGAGCGAAACCGGGAAGGGAGGGTGGGAGGTGAAAATTGTAAATGAAGACAAAGACTTGAACAGTAAACAGGTTCAAATTTATATGGGTTGCTGAAGTTCCACAGATATGACGAGGCACGCACAGGATAGACTGCCGTGGGGTGTTGCAACAAACAGGCCTTCGGACTTAAGACAACGACAGCCACCACCACCATCACCACCACCAACAACAAGAGCAACTAAAACGAAAAATTGTTCAGACGGAAATGTAACTAAATATTAATGCATGAATCACGTAATTTGTACACATATAATATGCATTATTAAGCGGCTAAAACAGTTAGTAGCTCAAAGTACAGGGCACCTGTCTACTGTCTTGCAGGGGCAGAAATATTCATATTCAATATTTCATATAGTTATTCACCAATTTAAAAAAATTAAAATGCTGTCATAATCTACTCATTAAGAAGCACGCAGTTGCAAGAAGAGCAACAATCTCAGGAAGTGTGTTCCATGGCACCAGAGTATAATATATGCATTCTGAGGGGTGATGTTAGTGATTCATTTTGCACAGTCAGCGGCGATCAAAAAAGGTTCAAATGGCTCTGAGCACTATGGGACTTAACATCTGAAGTCATCAGTCCCCTAGAACTTAGTACGACGTAAACCTATCTAACCTAAGGACATCTCACACGTCCATGCCCAAGGCAGGATTCGAACCTGCGACCGTAGCGGTCGCGCGGTTTCTGACTGAAGCGCCTAGAACCGCTCTGCCACACTGGCCGGCAGCGACGATCAGATGGCGCTCAGGAATCCTGTCTGCCTGCCCTCTGTTTTGACACTGCAGAAAGAAACTGTGCCTGAGTTTAGACGTGTATAGTATTTTTAACGTTCATTCTAGAGTACAATAATACCCCATCGATGAGTACGTACTCTTTTTGAACATTTTCAGCCATTTAAACGGGGTCGCATTGGGGGCCAGCTGGGAAATGGACGGATGTATCGATGGATTGCTAAGTATGTTGGGGACAATGTAACTGTGGTACGTCGCTGCTTTTAGTAGTGGTCTGTGGAAAATTCTCGCACCCATAGACCAGGTTCTGGACGTCTGTTTCGTACAGGCGCACATAAAGATTAACGCAATGTGAAAGCAGCAGTGGCCAGCCGAACATCATTGAGGGATTGTATGGCGGACGGAGGAGCTGGGAGCGAGGCACCGTTGCATGGCGTATTGGACGTTCTATGTCTGTCCTGCAGGGACCACGAGGATTCCACCGACGCTACCAGAATCAAATTTGTCGATATGAATTGCGTGATCCTGCCGCAGGCTTTGAGCTTTCAAATTCCGCTACCAACACTGATATACCGTGGGGTGGTATCGATTCGAGATACTACAGCTCTTCCCTAAAAACCTCCGCACCGTCGTTGTGTGATATAGACAAGCGAACGACGATGGAGAGAGGGCTGGATGCAGGTGGCAATGAGGAGACGGGAACTGAAACTGAGGCCTGTGCCGAGATCCCACCCGCGCCAGCCGGCCGAAGTGGCCGTGCGGTTACAGGCGCTGCAGTCTGGAACCGCAAGACCGCTACGGTCGCAGGTTCGAATCCTGCCTCGGGCATGGATGTTTGTGATGTCCTTAGGTTAGTTAGGTTTAACTAGTTCTAAGTTCTAGGGGACTAATGACCTCAGCAGTTGAGTCCCATAGTGCTCAGAGCCATTTGAACCATTTGAACCACCCGCGCCCCAGCATACGCCCAGAGCCCGCACGGGAATACGAACCGAGAAACCGTAAAGAGGGTGCACACCCACGTCCAGAGGTGGAGCAACAAACGAAGACGAAGGTATCTGGATGACTGAAGAGGGTGGTGGTCGTCGTTGTCTCGACATCCACCGTCTTTTGGGGATGGGCCCTCATCCCGGAGGTGGCCCCACGTGACGCCTTGTGTCCCTCTGCAGTCATCGAGGTGCCTCATATTTCTTTTGTTGCTTCGCCTCTGGATTTGTGTGCGCACGCCCTCTGCTAATTTTTTTCGCTAGTGTTTCCGGGTGAGTTCCTGGCGTATGTCAGAGCATGGGCGGGAGCTTGGCACCGGCCTTTTATTCGACTCCCTTCTCCTTATTGCCACATGAATCCAAGCCTCCACCCCATCGTCGTTCACTTATGGACGCTACACGACAATGGTGACAAGGTTTGGGGGAAAGGATGTGGTATCACGTATCGATACAGCCCTATGGCGTATCAAGATTGGAAACGGAATGGTATGTTTCCGACTGACGCCGATAGTGGTCGCACAGGATCTGGCGGACCCAATGGTGTGTGTCCGCTGGGCCACACTCCAGCCTGATGTGCTTCGTTCGCTATACCAAGGTCAGTGGGGCGTCACTCGCAGTTTGCTTGACATCATTGAATTTCACACCGTCTGGGTGCACAGACTGAGAAGTTGACTTATCAGTGCCACGCCTGTGCTGGACATCAGTCAGCTCCGCCTTCGATTTCGCGAGTCCACACTGGAAAATACATTGACTCATTGTCGTTGAAACTTGCAGCGTTGGGCATGATGTGCACAACTTAGGTTTGCCAAGTAATTGGTTAAGTGCTGCAGTTGAACAAAATCACTGAAACTCCAGCGTAAACTTGAAATGACGCTGCGCCAATTACTTGGTGTGAACGCTGCCACAGTGAATTTGTAGTAAACGAAGTACATCAAACTGGAGGTGTGGCTCAGCAGACACACACCATTGGGTCCGCCAGGTCAAGCGTGACCGCTGTCAGGTAACTTGCCATTCGATTACCAACCTTGATACCTCGTAGGGTGGTATCGATACGGAATACAACAAAATCAGGGCAGTTATTGCATCTGCTCTGTCGTCAAGGACTGCTTGGAACCATATACTGTGCCGCTGTCCAGGCTACCATTGACGTGATGGCACTGCCAAGACCCACTCCTCTGGTGTCGCGAAAGAGCCGACTGGAAAGTGGGATGGCAAATAGTTATCTTCAATTATGAGAGTAGGCTCTGTCTGCATGCGAGTGATAGACGTATACGTGTGCGGCATTGACATGGTCTTGGTGAGCAGCGTATTCGGAGTGCATTCACCCGCGACACAAAGGTCCCACCCCAGGCTCCACTTTGTGGAGGGCCACCAGTCTTCGACAGGAATTTGGTGTGCCTTTTCGCAGGACAGTACATGTCCGCATTAGGCTGTTGGGACTCAATGTGCCCTTCGTGGTGCACAGAAATGTCTTGACCAACAAGGTCACCAGACCTCTCGCCAATTGAACATGTGTGACACATGATGAGGCGAGATTTTACTCGTTCCCCAGAGCCTGTAAAAACCATTACACAACTGAAAGGAAAGGTTAAACACACTTGTGAAAATCTATCGCAGGATGCCGTTCGGATCCATTAAGATCGTTTTCTTGCGAGAATACATGCTTGCGTTGCCGCCAGAGTGGGGTACACTTTCTGTTGATGCGACTTTTGGGCAACCTTTTACTGTGACGCGTTTCATCCGGAGTTAAATTGTTATCATATACTCGTACAATGATGAGCAACTTTTCACCTCACTTCTAAACAATATGACCTTGTCCTTAAGTGTTTTTTTCCGAAGGAGAGAATATTTTTACAAGCATGGGCTCGAAATATCTACCTCCAGTAGCTGACATCGTCGAATTAAGGATTGACACAATCTTTCGAAAATTGAGACAAAACCTTTCCTGCAGACACATCCAAACACGTTCGCTTACTGGACAAACTTCCCTCCGCTCGTCACAGATGCCCGTAGTTTTATGGCTGTAGCACCTCAACGGTGCATCTCCAACCAACAGTTACCTGCAAAATTTCGCTGCTTCCGATGTCCTATACCCTCCTCCGACGCTATAAGGTTGAGCTCTCCACTTTCATAAACGCTGCTATAGTCTTAATGGCAGTATGTAACTTTTGCAGCACTCGATAATAAAATTAGGAATACTGTGATACAGTTTACGTTAGCATTTATTGCGAAATTTTTCGCAAAAAGATGAAACTGCACTAAAAGTGAAATTTGTAGACGTAACACATTTTCAGCACTGTTAGACTGCTTTTACAGGAATCTTTGGCAGGAAAAGCACTGTGTTGAAAGCTTCGGCCTGATATTAAGCTGCGTTTCCGGCACATTTGGGAAAATAGTGATGGGTATTAATATGTATTACACTCCGGTATTTCTTTTCCGATGTGCATACTGGCATTAGCGGCCATCCATAGTTAGAAGCATCTCTTTCAACTTACTTCTAGCTAATATTTTGTAATTTAATAGAACGTGTCCATGCCGACACAAAATACAAACACACACACGCGCGCGCACACACACACACACACACACACACACACACACACACACACACAGGCGCACGCGCGCAGACAGACAGACACAGAGAGATAGAGAGAGCGAGAGAGAGAGAGAGAGAGAAAGAGAGAATGGGGCCAAGTAAGTAAAAGCAAAGTCCCAAAGATGTGTATAGGATTTCAACACAACCATATCCGTGAATGTCAACGGTGCTTCGGTGTGTTCGTTAAGACAATAGGATCTGAAGTATACAATTACTTTTTGCGTGTATAAATTTACTACAAAAACTGATGCGTAAGAAATTCATATCAGCTCCTTGAAAGAGATGTGCTGTCACATGATTAATTTTGTTATTGTTCACTTCCGTTATATCTTTTGTGTAAACGTACTCTGACAGTGCTGAAAATGTGTTACGTCTACAAACTTCACTTCTAATTCAGTTTCCCTATGATTTCCACGGCTGATTGTGGCATCGAAAATGTTTAGTGCAACCCAAAACGGTATGATTCTGTTGGCATCTGGATGTTGACTGCACCTAGGAGAGTGTACCATTGCGACACTACAGAAGTGGCGAAGGTAACCATGTTGCGCCAATCTTATTCGGATAATTCACGTCATGTATCTTCTCGGAAGATTATTCCTGCTGCATTGTGGGATTGTTGGGACGGTGTGTTAAACTATACAGAAACTTCTTTTCTTTCAGCGATGTTTGCCACTGCTTTTTCTATCGTTGGAAACATTGGGGAAGTCGGTATACGGAAGCTGTATAAGTAGCTGTTTCCCTTCTATGATGTAGACTTTTGTAAGGCCTTCTTCTATTTACTTGTGCCGAAAATGGGAGTGCCCCTTCAACCACATTAAATTATCCACAGGAGACCGTCGCAGAGTAGATTGAGACACCACACGCGCGCGCTCGTGCGCGCGCGCACACACACACACACACACACACACACACACACACACACACACACACATACCGAGAAAAGAGAAAGAGAGAGAGAGAGAGAGAGCACTCGTCTTCACATCCTCGCCAGTTACTGCAGCTAGTAACTAGAAATGTATCTCAATTATTAACAGTGGTAATGTAATGTGCCCAAGCGGTTAAAGGCGCTACAGTCTGGAACCGCGCGACCGCTACGGTCGCAGGTTCGAATCCTGCCTCGGACATGGATGTGTGTGATGTCCTTAGGTTAGTTAGGTTTAAGTAGTTCTAAGTTCTAGGAGACTGATGACCTTAGAATTTAAGTCCCATAGTGCTCAGAGCCATTTGAAGCCAAGCTCGTCAGAGATGGTGACGGAAATACAATAACGTAAAATACATAACTTCTTACGCTGCCTACGAAATCCTATACATTATTTAGAAAATATTAACTTTAATTTAAGTAGTATCAAACTGTCAATAGATTTGACCTCTGGAGATAAAATAATTTGGCATCAAGATATCTTCTAACTTACGTTTTTACTTTACATATTTTCATCATTTTCTTTTTGTTGTTAATTGTATTAATCTCGTATTTATCATATAACAGACTTCCATTTATTTTTTTCAGATGTCATCACTCACATATATACGCAATATAACATAACTTACATTGATCATTACAGTACACTGTAAGCTTACACACTGTTGAGAACTTTTGGGTGGAGTATTTTGATTGAAATCTTAATTCGGCCATGTATATTTGATATAAGTAAATCATCACCCATTTAAACAAAGATAAAGGAACTCATCTGACTATGAAATTAGACAAATATTTCAGTGAACTTAGTTTATTACACATTTACATGCAATGACGAAAAAAATCGGACCATCAAAAAAGGTTAATGGAGAGTAATGATTTTACAGGAATGTATTTGTATAGGTACCATATTTAAGTGATTGGCATTGAGAGATCAGTGCGTGATAAGCCATTGAAAATGTGAATTTTTGGTACATTAATAACTGGTGTATAAACCAGAATGTTGAATGCAAGCAAGCAACGTGCATATGTTGTGTAGTACAGGTGCCCGATGTCAGTTTGTGGGTGGAGTTCTATGTCTGTTGCACTTGATCGGTCAATACAGGGACGGTTAATGCTGTTTGTGGATAACGTTGGAGCTTTTGTCCGATGATGTTCCATATGTAGTGGTTTGGAGACAGATATGGTCATCGAGCAGACCAAGGCAACATGTCGACACTCTGTAGAGCATGTTGGGTTACAAGAGCGGTATCTAGGGCAGAGTTATCCTGATCAAAAACTCAGTCAGGAAAGCTGTTCATGGCTGACACCACAACAGGTCGCATCACCAGACTGGCGCACCTATTTGCAGTCAGGGAACGTGTGATAGCCAAGAGAGTGCTCCTGCTGTCATACAAATTGTAGCACAGACCAAAACTCCAGGTGTAGGTCTAGTGTGTCTAGAACACAGACAGGTTGTTTGCAGGCTCTCTACCGGCCTCCTCGTAATCAACACACGGTCGTCATTGGCGCCGACGAACAACCAGTTTTCATGAGAAAACGCAACAGACCTCCACCCTGCCCTCCAATGAGATCTCGCTTGACACCACTGAAGCCGCAAATAGTGGTTGTATGCGGTCAGTGGAATGCTTGCTACAGGGTATGTGGCTGGGAGCTGTTCTTCAAGTAACCGATTTGTAACAGTTCTTTGAGTCACTGTGGTGCTAACTGCTGCTCAGATTTCTGCTGCAGATGCAGTACCATGCTCCAGAGGCATACGTCCAACATGATGGTCTTCCCTCTCACTAGTGTCACGTGGCCGTCCGGAGCCTGGTCTTCTTGCAACTCTACATTCCCGTGACGGTAACCAACAAATTGGCTGCATTCCTGCCAAGTCTTTCTGCACTGTCATAGAAGGAACATTCAGCTTCTCGTAATCTTATTACACGACCTCGTTCAAACACAGTGACGTCTTTGTCGCCTTAAAGGCATTATTGCCTAACATCAACTCATCATGTCCAATCTCAAAGGTAACTAACGCTCACGACAGCTACTGCGTGTATTTAAAGCAAATCTGATTTTCATTCTCACATTGGCGCTACTAGTGCCACACTTACGCGATTGGTGCGGAATGTGAACAGACATCATCTTTAAGATGTAGAAACACGCCTAACAACTTTTGTTTACGTCGCACAACTCCTTCTTGGCGTTGAAATTTTTTCCGCCAGTAAAATTAAATTCACAATAAACAAATGGAACAAATACGACTGGATTAATGGCAAATGGTTCAAATGGCTCTGAGCACTATGGGACTCAACTGCGGTGGTCATCAGTCCCCTAGAACTTAGAACTACTTAAACCTAACTAACCGAAGGACATCACACACATCCACGCCCGAGGCAGGATTCGAACCTGCGACCGTAGCAGTCGCACGGTTCCGGACTGCGCGCCTAGAACCGCAAGACCACCGCGGCCGACGACTGGATTAATGCTTTGACAATGCGAATAGGGGATCTTGAATGATATTTAAGTGGATGCGTATCTGAACAAAACGTTTACATTTGTTGGAGTCTTACCGCGACTCCTGAAGCGTCGTGCATAGAGAGAGAAAATCTTACAGAAGGATATGCGCGTGCATTTATTGCTGGAGTTGAAAACATTTTGTACCTATAACCGCAAACAAGTACTCAGAATGAAGATTTAAATAACTGAATGTCATTACAAATTATTAATGTTTCCCTACAGTTCGCTTTGCTGTTACAGCCGGGTCTCACCATACTCATAATCTGCAAGTGGCGGCTGACGTGGCTACCAGATCAGTCATTCTCTCTGTACCAACAACTCTTCTCAGTTTCCGTGTAAATTCAGTTCAGCTAGATAAGAGCGTCACATCACGCCACGGACCGTTGTGGGATACCAACCTGACTTCGCCGCAATACGACCCCGACAACCAGGAGTGATGGTCTAGGATGCCATTTCTTTTTCGTAGCAAGACCCCCTTGGTTGGCATGGGCGGCAACCTTACAACATAGCGATCCATCGACAATATTCTACGGCCAATATTGTTATCCTGAATGACAAGCCAACCTGGGCTTACGTTTCAGCAAGTTAATTCTGTCTGCACGAGGCGAGAGTTTCTACCGTTTTTCTTCGCGCTTGCCAAACCCCACCTTGGCCATCAAAGTGGCGGGATCTCTCCCCAAACGAGAACGTTTGGCGTATTATGGGCACGGCTTCCCAACCGTCTCGGTATTTTGAGGATCTAGCACGCCAATTGGGAGGAATTTGGCACGATATCCCTCAGGATATCTCTCCTCCAACAGCTATATCAATCATTCCCAAACAGAATAACTGATTACATAAGAGAAAGAGGTGAATCAACGCCTTATGACTTTCTCTGTTTGTGAAGCTCTCCCTCTTGAATAAATCATCCAAAGTTTCTGGAACTGTAGTCATTTGTTTGTCTGTACATGTACATCACTTATACTGATTTCCATCCCTTTCGGATAATTCCTTCGTGGTGCGTTGGTATTTTTTGTAGGAATGTAGTAGGACATAGGTTTCTTCTGACGCTTCTGAAATCATAGTAGAAACCAACATAAACAAGATTACTGTTACTAATACAGACTTACATTTCTCTCTGAGTCAACTAAACAAAGTAATGTATGGCGCATTATAATGTTGGTCGTCTGTGAGAAAAAGAAAAAACAGAAATATGTTATTTCGTCGTTAGTATAGAGATTTATAGGAAACAAGACTGTTAAGACGTACCTACTAGGTTTTCTGTTTTCCGAAGTCACTTCAGGGGGATATCGGGATGGTTTCGAAGGTACGTTCCAACGCAAATCTCATTTCATCTCTAATAAGCTCGATGTCACCACAAACTTTTCGGCCATCACTTTAAAACACGGAATTCATAGAACTGGTGACTAACATAAAAAATCGTATCTCAAGATCTGCTTATGTCAAGTATTAAGCAAGGGAGTCGCTTCATGTAGTCGGCAGAAAAATAGCTTAGTGACAGCAGCCACTCTTAATCTCGATCCTATCACTGGCTACCACTTTTCCTTTCTTATTTCATTCTATCTTCCGTTTAGAAGAGAGTTGGCTTGCAGCCGTACACTGTTGATCTTCAGTCAACAGCATTTTTTAAATATAAAAACATTGTTTCTGAAAAGTTTAAAATATGGACATGTTTTTAAAATCAGTAAAAGGGTGCTTTCACACTGAAGATCTTAAGTAAAATGTTGGTGTCTTTAAACATAGAGAAAATGGCTACTGTCTTTACAAAAACGTATCACTTCGCTTTTCTGGGCTGTAAGGTGAGGGGTATTTTTTAGAAAGTATGCGGGTTGGACGAGAGGAGGGAGAAAATCATGAAAATAGGGGAAGACAAGTGGAGGGTAAAGAGAAGACGTAACACGCAAGGAAGGAAGGCCGGAAGGAAGGAAAAGTTCGAGTTCAACGTCCAATCGACTGTGAGGTCATATAGTGACTGAGCTCAGAACTCGCTTTAGGGAATGAAGGGGAACGAAATCGTTCACGCCTTTTTCAAAGGAAGCCAAACACGGAGAGGAAGAAGAGCTTCCTATAACATCTAGAAGAATAGGTGAATCGCTAGCTGTATTCCACAGTCAGGTTTGGAGAGGTGTTTAATGTTTCGTTGGACTAGGTTGCAGGGAGTGTGTGTACGTGAAATTGGCAAGATTAGTTGGTATAAGTGTGACTTAGTATGAGGGTTGATAGAGATGAAATGGTAGATTGGCTGATCTCACGTCTGCAGGAAGAGTAAAAAATCATAAGCTGTTCAGTATGGCGAAGGAGACAGTGGTGATTGATAATTTCGTACAGGAACCTAGTGGGTGGATTAGACGGATACGGAAGTCGAGACGCAGTGCATGGCGCTCGCGTATTTTGGAAGACGAGATATAATTGTGGTCGAAATCAATTCGACGTTGTCATAATAGAAGATTTATACGATAATAAATTCGTAGGTGCGTGTTACAGTGAATAGATCCCATCGCCATATTCGGCCAGTTAATTGTTTAGATTTATAATGGACATTTTGGTGAACGGTTGGCAAGTGTGGTTTCGTGATAGTTTACGTTTCAAGACTCTTCGAGGTATTTCAACGTATTGTTTAACTGGATGGGACGGTTGTAAATGGTGAGACAGAAGTCATTGTGACAGAGGCTGAAGGAGATTCGTCCTATAATTATTGTATGCCTCTGGGATGTGTTGATTTTTAAGGATCTACTGTTTGCGTCAGCTTTTTCTCATCTTATAACCTCTTTTCAAAACGCTATGTTTCCCGTCCAGCAGATATTCCAAGTCCTTTGCCGTCATTGACAGAATTACATTGTTATTGCGAATCCTCAAAGTTTCTATTTCTTCTCCTGAAAACTATAATTTCCTCTCCATATTGCATTCGGGAGGACGACGGTTCAATCCCGTCTCCAGCCATCCTGATTTAGGTTTTCCGTGATTTCCCTAAATCGTTTCAGGCAAATGCCGGGATGGTTCCTTTGAAAGGGCACGGCCGATTTCCTTCCCCATCCTTCCCTAACCCGAGCTTGCGCTCCGTCTCTAATGACCTCGTTGTCGACGGGACGTTAAACAACACTAACCTGACCTAACCTCTCCATATTTGTCGTTGGTTTACTTTACAACTTGTTCCATATACCGATTGGATAACAGGAGAGCTAGTTACAATCTTGTCACACTGCCTTATCAACTGAAACGTTCCCTTAGAAAAATACCAATATAAGAACCTAAACAGCCTACTTACACAACTTCTGCTTACCCTTCATGAATTTCGGCTCTCAACTACAGTTTGGTTTCGGTACGAATTACAGATAACGTTTCACTCTTCTACCTTCTCTATTTGAGTGTAATCCAGTCAACATAGTCAAAAAATTTCTCAAATTCTACAAATTCTAAAACGTAGGTTTGCCTTTCTTCCTTGTGTTACCAGTTTCTTTATAACCACCGCTGGTAAATCTGAGGCCTTGAGAAGTGCCATGGTCTTTTTCTCCGGCTTCTTGGTGGGGTCAGCGTTTATCTACCTGTAGAAATCGTCATGTAGCAGGACCTGTATCTTCCCAGTGTAGTTCTTATTGGTGAAGACAACAATGCCATTACAGAAGGTAAGACAACGTGAGGGCGCTGTATCAGGTCCAGAATGCCAGCCCTCCCTCTGCTGGTGATGTTTCACTTTTTAGGTTTACAACTAGTTTCTCCACATACTTCTTCTGCTGATGCCGAGAACACCAGCGGCACGCTCGGCTGACGCACCCTTTAAAGTCGGTGGTGGCAGCTCTCTGTTTGGCCGAGATTCATCTGACGCACAATGGTTTTAGGACAAACGTTGAAATACACTCCTGGAAATGGAAAAAAGAACACATTGACACCGGTGTGTCAGACCCACCATACTTGCTCCGGACACTGCGAGAGGGCTGTGCAAGCAATGATCACACGCACGGCACAGCGGACACACCAGGAACCGCGGTGTTGGCCGTCGAATGGCGCTAGCTGCGCAGCATTTGTGCACCGCCGCCGTCAGTGTCAGCCAGTTTGCCGTGGCATACGGAGCTCCATCGCAGTCTTTAACACTGGTAGCATGCCGCGACAGCGTGGACGTGAACCGTAAGTGCAGTTGACGGACTTTGAGCGAGGGCGTATAGTGGGCATGCGGGAGGCCGGGTGGACGTACCGCCGAATTGCTCAACACGTGGGGCGTGAGGTCTCCACAGTACATCGATGTTGTCGCCAGTGGTCGGCGGAAGGTGCACGTGCCCGTCGACCTGGGACCGGACCGCAGCGACGCACGGATGCACGCCAAGACCGTAGGATCCTACGCAGTGCCGTAGGGGACCGCACCGCCACTTCCCAGCAAATTAGGGACACTGTTGCTCCTGGGGTATCGGCGAGGACCATTCGCAACCGTCTCCATGAAGCTGAGCTACGGTCCCGCACACCGTTAGGCCGTCTTCCGCTCACGCCCCAACATCGTGCAGCCCGCCTCCAGTGGTGTCGCGACAGGCGTGAATGGAGGGACGAATGGAGACGTGTCGTCTTCAGCGATGAGAGTCGCTTCTGCCTTGGTGCCAATGATGGTCGTATGCGTGTTTGGCGCCGTGCAGGTGAGCGCCACAATCAGGACTGCATACGACAGAGGCACACAGGGCCAACTCCCGGCATCATGGTGTGGGGAGCGATCTCCTACACTGGCCGTACACCACTGGTGATCGTCGAGGGGACATTGAATAGTGCACGGTACATCCAAACCGTCACCGAACCCATCGTTCTACCATTCCTAGACCGGCAAGGGAACTTGCTGTTCCAACAGGACAATGCACGTCCGCATGTATCCCGTGCCACCCAACGTGCTCTAGAAGGTGTAAGTCAACTACCCTGGCCAGCAAGATCTCCGGATCTGTCCCCCATTGAGCATGTTTGGGACTGGATGAAGCGTCGTCTCACGCGGTCTGCACGTCCAGCACGAACGCTGGTCCAACTGAGTCGCCAGGTGGAAATGGCATGGCAAGCCGTTCCACAGGACTACATCCAACATCTCTACGATCGTCTCCATGGGAGAATAGCAGCCTGCATTGCTGCGAAAGGTGGATATACACTGTACTAGTGCCGACATTGTGCATGCTCTGTTGCCTGTGTCTATGTGCCTGTGGTTCTGTCAGTGTAATCATGTGATGTATCTGACCCCAGGAATGTGTCAATAAAGTTTCCCATTCCTGGACAATGAATTCACGGTGTTCTTATTTCAATTTCCAGGAGTGTAATCAGACAGCAGTGTTAGAGTGGCCATCGAAATACGCGCCAGGGACTATCTCATCTACCGAGACTGCTTGGGAAGCAGCACTAGGTATAGCTAAGAAAATACTCAGCAGACACAACGAGCTGGCGACGAAGGTGGAATGAGTTCTTAAATCCGCGGTACCGCGTCTGGGACGCTGCGGCGGGCGTCATCGGCCACAAACGCCGAAGCAGTCGTCTCTTCGGCCGGCAATGCGCTCCATTAAGCGCGTACTGCGTTTATAGCAGCCCGCTGGCAATACAGTCCGTGAGTGCACCTGACGATCGCGATATGTCTGATCGCCGAAGTACTGTACCCGTCGGATACTACTTACCGACAGTAAGCACGTGGGTTGTTCTATCAACATATAAACTGTTTATATTTGCATCTGTCGTCAATTGATTCTCTGTGTAACAATATTGATTCAATTAGACTACAAATTTTCTTATAATTTGCGCCTTGTGCTGGCAACAACATTTCTTAGCAGACGATCTGTGTTGCCGATACACAACGGGAAGCTTTATGCGTGGTCCATCCCTATCCCAAAATTCATGGTCGTGTTGCCAGTTGTCGGTCATGCTTTTCATTATTTTTCTGCTATGGAATTCCAGTATCACCTGTGAGTCTGTGCAGGTGCAATGCGCCACTGGGGTGAAGGCTCTGACCATCTGATTTGCCACTGACATGCACTGAGTATACCCGCTCAAGATATAAGGCTCCCACTACAGTCCAGGTGTATATAAAGGAACTGCTCACAAGGAAACTGAAGGAGAGCGTTAGCTCTAAAACGTTAGACAGTAATAACGAAGTACTGATGGCGACTATCAGCTTCTGTAATGAAAGAACGGTTACAAATCACGTGTATTTAGCGGTTACAAATTCAATGATTGCTCAGAACAAACAAGGATCAAATACCCATCATGGGAGAATGAGTGCATATAGACATATGGACATGTAATAATTTGGACCTTCGTAAGGTAAGAACCGGCGCAGCTCTCATAGAACAGGCCGAACGGATAAGAAATCGTATTAACTGACTACTGATCGCGAAACTAAATTGGTGGTGATGATTACACTGGAACGTTAATGACTAAAGAGAAATAGAAACCCAAAGAGTAAAATCGTGGGGGAGCGGTCACGATGCACTCACTGATTAATTACTATGAAACAACGCGCCTATCACCCTATACGAATCTCGGACGCTATCTTGCTGCGAACTTACATCATTTGCGGGAGACTAGGCGTGTCGAGGCCGCCGCGGAGATGGACCCTGGCATGGCGCGGTCCATCTGCTCATCAATCGGCCGCTTTTCCCGAAGTCCAGACTTCTCCTTCTCGCGGCGAGGAAGAGTTCCCGCCTCACCTCCCGATGAAGAAGTGTCCTCTATCTGCGACACACCAAAACTGCCATTTTAGCTAACAGGAATCGTGTACTTTATTTCTCCAATCCGAAAACTTCTAACAAATTGGTTCTGTAAGATTCGGCGTCTCTTTTCGGAAGAATGCGAACACTGACCTATCACAGCTCCCGTTCCAAAAACGTTGTCGATCATGGTTTTCATTATTTTTCTGTTACGAAATTCCAGTATCACCTGTGAGTCTATGCAGTAATCTCAGAGGCTGTTAAAGAGACATTTGGGACCACCCATCTGCTTAAGTCTTCGATAGTCCACAATAAATCATTAAACACCATAGCTATACGAAATTATGCCTATTTGATATTCATAGAATTTTTAGTGGGTTTCTCGTGACGCATAATAGCTATCAGTGACCAGCCAGATGGTAGCAAAGGGTTTTTTCCTGAATTTTCGCAGCCAAACGAAGAGTGGGGTATGGACAAATGGGGTATCAAATTGATCAGGATTTGGCACATATTTGCTAATAAAATATTTAATTATGGTAAATCATTCACGATAATTAAGAAAAAAGTAATTGTTTGAAGGAAAATTGAAATATTGCAGGAACACCTGCTTTTAGGTATGTAATGTAGCTTTTCAAAATTCATCTATTAAAAGCCTAGCAATTTTGCGTCTAGAAATTACATTGGTATGATATTTAACTCCCACATATGGTTTCCTTAGAAGCAAGTATTAAGTTCAGGACATTTCGAGAACAGAAAGCTAATGAGCTGTCAAGAAAGCCAGAAATGATTTGTCTAAAAGAAACAAATAACTGTGGCTGGAGTAGTATTTGACGCGCCTTAGAATAATGTTCGAACTCGTGTAGAGAAAATGAGATGAGTCAAGTAGTTCGGTAATCTTTTCTACTCCATAATTTTAGAGAAATCATTTCGCAAAATATTTGACCGATTATTTCTCGACTTCTTTTTATTCTTAGAGCATTTTTTGAGCCTTCATCAAGAAAATTACCCTGTACGATTTTGGCTCCCCTGGGCACTGTACTTTATGTTAGAATGAAATTTAAAATTCCCCTAAATTCTGTGCTCACTGCCCTGCAAAACATTCCTTTAATAATGTTGTCGGATATGCCATAGATGAGAACGGTGAACGACGGCTGTAGAGAAGTGTACAGTACAGTGAACAGCATCTTCTGAGCAACTGACCGCCCAGATGAACCAATGGGCTACCAACGACGTCTTTTCAACGACCGTTCAGAGAACGTTGCTGCGTATGGACCTCTGCAGCAGGCGCCTGGTTCGTGCACACATGACGACTGCTGTTCATCGGCGACGAAGGCTGGAATTTGCACACGAGTACCGCAACTAGACGTCCACTGTGTGGTGACAAGTGGCCTTTTCAGATGAATCACGTTTTCTGTTGTGTCGTGCAGATGGCCGTTGGCGTGTTCGGCATGAAATGTCTGAAACCAAACACCCTACAATAATCGTCGGAAGGGTCAAGGACGGAGAATATTCTCAAGATGATCCTACCACTGTGGAAGTCCCAGTGGATCAACACACTTATACATCTACTCTTTGGGAGCCATATCCAACCATACATGCAGTTTCTTTTTCCTCGTCACGATGGCATCTGCCACCAGGACAACGCAACGTGTCACTCACCTCGTGGTGTACGCGCGTCGTTCAAAGAGCACCAAGATGAGTTTGTCGCACTTCCGTGGCCAACAAACTGCCCAGATTTAAACACAATCGAGAATCTATGGGACCACCTCGATGGAGCTGTTCATGCCATGGATTGTTCAACCGAGAAACCTAGTGCAGCTGGCCACGGTACTGGAGGTGGCATGACTCCACATCCCTTTTCAGAAGGTCATTGACTCTGTCCCTGCACGTCTCACAATAGTATGAGCTCCAAACAATAGCTATTGAGGCTTATGACAGGCGGTCACGTTGCTGTGACTGGACAGTGTGGGATAAGACTCATCATTCTGTACGTTTATTCCCGATTCGCTACCTTTGTCACTGTTCAAACTGTCAAGAAGTATGTACAAGGAATGGTTACCTAAGAAGCTTTGTTCGATTCTGCGACGTTTAGACTGCTCTGACCTTAATGTCAAGAGTATTTTCTGCCCGGTAATGTCATCGTGGAAATCACACTCTGCGGGCCATACAGACTCATACTTAAGTTATCTGAATAAATATCTTCTATTTTAGTACATTTATAATCTCTTATTGTATTGCAGTCTGAATTAAAGAACCTAACCATCTTCAGACAATATCATAATCATTAAGGATGAAGGCTACAGCAAGTCTTTGTTAGTCTCCGTTCGTGGTCTGATGAAAGATTTTCCATAATTCGAACCTCTCTGAAATATGCGACCTAAAGCGTTTAAATGTAAGTCACGATGTTCGGCTTACAAAACTTTTTGTACTCCATCTTCTGCTTCGATAGGCTACATTCTGCCACTATGGAACTCGAGTACCCTACACTTTACGCTCTATTATTCATCCACTCCGCGATCTAATTACCCGCCGTCAGTCACATTGGGCGTGCGAACAGCTTCAGTGAAAATAATAACGTTCAAGAAAAACATACTGCGTTCATAAATAGGGTTTACTCCGTATAACAGGGTTTGCTCGACCTGTAGGTACAGCAGGAAGTTGGGCCACAGAGACATGAACTAGATTAAATGTATTATAGTATGTATGTTATTGTAACTGGGCGGTGCATATTACTGTAAGTTGTTACTTAGAGTTCAGTTTTAAGAATATTTTGCGCATCTGTTAATCAACCCTTTTACTACTTGCATCCTAATTCGAAATACGCTAAGCACTAATAAATACAAAATAGTGTCATTAGAGTCATTTTTAAATAGATGAGTAGAAATCTGCATTCATATCTTGGGAGATTTCTTATTCAAAAATCACTTCCTTGCTTACAGCAGTTCATTTTTAAATACAGAAATATGAAGTGCTTCGGAATCGGATTTCTTCGTTAGCGTTGCTTTGGATGTACATCAATGAGTACAAAGTCGTTAATGACAGAGCCTCGCGAAGTTGTCCCTTTTCATATACTCATACATACATCTTGAACTTAAAAGACTGAGTAAAATGTTGGAGAGAAATCGAACACAATGCTTATAAAGAGAAGCTACGCTGCGCTTGTGGAAGCTGTTTTTGTGTATTCAGGGCATGCCCCTTCGCCTCCACCCTCTCTTCCGCCTCTGCCCCCACCACTCCAGCAACCTCCTACACTTTCGCACCCAGAAGCACGCCGCCCCTTCCGCTTACAGGAAAGAATTATTTTTCCCAAGAAGGTAGGTAAACTTGTTTCTGTTGTTCTTCGCCCAGAATTAGCGTCCATTTACATGCGCACAGGCTAATGAAGCAGCCAAGTAAAGGCTGAAATTTTCATCCAGAGGCAATATCAGCTACTGGGTGCAGCTGAACATGAACTTCATTTATGCATTCTGTGAGTTGCTAATAGTGAAACCATACTAGCCTTCTCAAACAACCTCCCTCTGTACACCGTATTCCCACTCTCAAACGCGACCAAGAGTGGCGCGTCATTCAGTGTCGTTACATGTTACTTAAACGTACACAACGTGTGCCTTACGACGGCTAAAACACCTACATTTGCGTCACGATATGTGACAGATGGCAAATATCGTAACAATGTTATTCAATCCCCTTCCTGAGCACTCATGGATGAAGCAAATAAATAATTAATTTATGCGTGCTACGATTTATATAAACGTCTGCTGTGATTACTTGGACTTTATATCAGAAACAACGATTTTTGTTCCTTCCTAGATGTACTACACGTTGTAATAAAGCAGTAGTGGTACTGAAACTTTGAAGAAAATATTTAATGGTTGACGCCTTCGTTGCAACGATATTTTACGAGTATTTAAGAAATCAACTAAAATACACAGACAGAAATTGGAGAGACGACTTAGGTGATTAAGTCGTTGACTTTGCTGGACCAAAATTGACTATGGCTTAAGGAATCTGAGTGAGAAATATTGAAAGGTTAAGAAACTGAAAACTTTTATTCAAGCTGAGCTACTACAAAAAGTACGTTGGACAAGCCGAAAACTGGTAACTGAACGCAAGCATAAAACTGAGCAAGGTAAACTGAACGAGGATATCGTGCTTGTCTAGAAACTTTGATGTAAGAACTTCCAGATTTGGTGAGCGATGAACAGGTTTCGCTCAGTTAATATGCATGTGGTTGTGACTTAATATTGTTTGAGCTGCTTCAAAAGGAAAACGGAGGAAGCAAAGAGTATTGATTTCTGCGTCTCTGTTTTACTTGTGAAATATTGATGCGAGAGCCTTATTTCTGATACGTACTAATGCATACATTTTTAGATTTTCCTAAACCAGTAGTGGGGATTTTGGTGAAATTCTGAATATGTTACACCACAAATTAATAAAATGTTAAATACTTGTTGTCATTTGGTAATCGTGCCAAATTGTGGGTTTACGAGTCGTGGGACACTGCATTTCCGACGGCACACAGGCACTTAGATTTCCAAGCGCTACTTAAAACACCTCGACTCGGGAATATAACTACCACCACAAGCAGTTGCTGTGAACAGCAAGATGAAATGTGTTGTCTACTATCGTGAACCGCAGCACCAGATAGACGGTCCTCAAAGTAGCAAGTAACTTGTCAATTCCATACTGGTCAAGAAGAATACGTGAGCACCAAAGCCATCAAGAACCCGCAAATCTTTACAGGATACGAAAGCTAAATCCCCAAACTTGTACTATAACGCACAAAAGTAATCGCTGTCCGCCTGACTTATATACAACCCATTTTTAATCGATTTTTTTTAAATTTATGCTTCGTGAGTTCAGAACTAAAATATAAATATTCAAAAGCAATTCTATGAAACTCCCCACAATTCTCGAGAAAATTGACTTTGATTTTTTTACTGTCTTTAATACCGAAAAGGAACGTCGCTTTCCCGACGAGTCATGTGTCACTGTTGCAGAACGCTAGTCCTGCCACGTGGATGACCTCGGTTCGATTACTGGTTGTGGCAAAATTTTAAACAAAAGTACATGTTCCATGATCATTTGTTGCAAAGCTTAAAATACACAGGAAAAAACTGTAATGGTTCTTTAATCCAGACTATATTTTATAACAGTCATTTATAAGAGATCAGTACTTGAGAACTTGTACATGGAATGAAAATTGGATTTTTGTTTGAAATATCCAATTAGAAATATAAACACATGCAATTTTTATAAAAATGAGACATGTGTTAATCAGCATTTATTTTTTGGATATTGTAATTGAATGACTTAGGTATTCGAACAGAACAGCGCAAAACGAAAAAAAAATGTTGACCAAAAGGAGTCTCGAACAAGCGAGCTTCACTGACTTGTTTCCACCTTTGTATATTTTACGTTTCACGGAAATTCTAGTTGAACACGCACTATTGCTTATAAAGTTTCATCGGCAGGGGATAGAACACACGACGCCTCCATGGCAACTAAGGATTGTACCACACATCCACGCTGCCTGTCGAGAAAATGGACCTACTTTGTTGCACTAAAGCCAGCCGGAAAACTGAAGAGTCGATTTTCTAGAGAATATTTGAGGGTTGCACCGAAATGCTTTGGGAAATTGATATTTGAATTCTGAACTTCACTTATCACAAATTACACCAGTCCAATAGGCTTTTGTTCTTCTTGTTGGTGGTGCATTCATCTGATTATACAAAACTGTTATCAAAACAGGCCTCCAGTGAACACATTTCGCTATGGCAATTGATTCATTTGCAAATTAATACTACGATATTGCAAATATTGGGCAACGCATGTTTAGAGATGTGACAGTCGTTAACACTGTAAACTCAAATTTCGTAGAATAAGTGACAATTCCAAATGGTATCTTTCTGATTAAGACCAGATGAAGTATCTGAGAAAACTAATAGACATTATGTACTCTAATCGCATAATTTGTTGCTGTATGCGAGCAGCTTTTGACTGCAGTTTGTTTAGAATGATTTGGAAATGCAATGAACTCTCTTTCTCTCTCTCTCTCTCTCTCTCTCTCTCTCTCTCTCTCTCTAGGCGCGGTGTTGTCACGTGCTGATGTCTTGACCCACTTGCGTCATACTGCTTATTTCCAGGTTGTCTCTCTGCCTCTGGCGTGACCGCACTTTGCTTGTAGCAAAGTGAATGAGTTCTAATAAAATGTTATCATTTTCAACCCGTTACTATTCTGTGCCGTAACACATCTTTCCTCTTTAACAAAATTCGCCCCGAATTTTCCCTGTATTACTTACTACTATTTAGTCAGGACCTGCCTTATGTTTTAAAAACTTAATGTACAACTATTTCCCGTGTTACTTCGTAACCAAAGTCTTGAATCTTAGTTAGCTTAATTAATCTACTTTGTCATATTGTCCTGGTTAACTACGTTATTTACATTTTCTTCTATTATTTATTACAGGTACGCATTCTCAGTACAGGTATCTGGTGACTGGTTCCCTCATTTGAATGAGATATCATACGCTTTATACAAAAGTAAGTTGGCAAAAATAAATACTAGATGCTAGATTATGCTCTTCGTTGATAAACTTTAGATGACTGTTTTTTGTCTACATTTCTCGTGATAATGTTTCAAGTGTTGCAATATTTGATTGACCTAAATTTGTCCTTTCTCTGAAGTTATTAATTCGTCTGTTGATTGTAGCAAAGCTGAATCTAAGATATAGTTAATAAAAGTTAGGTTTTGATTAGATAAGATATGTGGTGGTGCCGGCCGCGGTGGCCAAGCGATTCTAGGCGCTTCAGTCAGGAACCGCGCGACTGCTACGCTCGCAGGTTCGAATTCTGCCTCGGGTATGGATGTGTGTGATGTCCTTAGGTTAGTTAGGCTTAAGTTATTCTAAGTTCTAGGGGACTGATGACCTCAGATGTTAAGTCCCATAATGCTCAGAGCCATTTTAACCATTTGAATACGTGCTGGTGCCTCAACATTGGACGGGACACGTTTATCTTTGTTGTACCCGTGACGGTAGCTGGAAGGCGAAATTTTCTTCCTGCTATCCCATACTGTAGAGTCTTGTACCGCAAGAAAGCGAGGGAGAGGATGTTGTTATCGGTGGCCGGTATCCTCATTCTACAACACAAATGCACATGTTGATTAACAGGGTTCATTATTTACTTGTACTGGATACTTATCTTAAATAGAATCCATGTGTTGTGGTACAAGATCATCAGTAATAGTCCTGTTGCAGACAATATCGGTTATCTAGCTATCACATACTTTAGTCACACTACTGGAAAAGTACAAATCCCGCTATAGTCATTAATCTGGTCACTATGTACTGTCGTAGCCTGAGTGAGTCAGTGACTGAAGTTTGTAATAGCAAGATTATCGATATTGTCTTCAAGAGCACTATTATTGATGAGCCTATAACACAACACATGGACTCAATTCGAGTTAAGTATCCAGCGCAAGTAAATAAAGAACCGTGTTAATCCAGTTCCATTAATTAACAATCCATTACCCTGTAATTCTAGTTTCATTTCCCCAGCTGGTTTATCGTTTCTATAGGAAGTGTTAATTACTGTTTCTGGGTGCAGACATTGCGTAAAGCCAGCGATCTTTAATTTCTGAAATTTTGTCTGAGGCGCTAAGAATTTTTTCTCCCGCTCTCCTGCCTCCACCCGCCCAGCCCATGGTATTTCGTTAAATTTCTTTTTCGTTTTGCCGTTGGATTTATACTGATCAGCTAGTAATAGCCACTGTCCTATTCTGTATTGTGGCAGTTTGCTCGCCCGTTGCCCGATACGTTCTTCCTTCTCTAAAGCTTTTGTGTTGGCACGTTTTACCCTTTGCCAAATTTTCAACTTCTTTGCAAAATTCTTCACTGGTTCACCCTGTGAACCTAGTTTAGGTTGAACTACGTCAAAAGGCAACGGTATTTTCCGCCCTTACACTACCTCGTACGGTGAGGCCAGTTTCTGTTTATTTCCTGGTTCTCTCTGTGTATGTTCCTCTGGCGTAACCGCGGTTTGCTTGTAGCAAGGGGAATTAGCTTTAATAAAATTCTCTATTTTTCAACCTTTACTATTCTATGCCACAACAGCGTTAAATGTTATGGTCATTATTGTCACATAAATAGTTCAAATGGTTCAAATGGCTCTGAGCACTATGGGACTTAACTGCTGTGGTCATCAGTCCCCTAGAACTTAGAACTACTCAAAACCTAACTAACCTAAGGACATCACACGCATCCATGCCCGAGGCAGGATTCGAACCTGCGACCGCAGCGGTCGCGCGGTTTCGGACTGTAGCGCCTAGACCGCTCGGCCAGTTCGGCCGGCCATAAATAGTTCGGTAAGTTCGACGTCACCTGTGTCATTTAGCAGAAACAGCAAAATATTGCAATAGTTCAGCTGCCATCGTTGCAATAGATTAAAATCGTAGCATTTCACATGATTAAGCATTAAAAATCTGACGAATTGAGAATTAGGCTCCGTCATATCAATTGGCGAAATCTTACAGACAGTTTCGTGTTATTTCTGCGGAATTAGTTTGAATGTCACCTGTCCACTTCCACGACGTGGAAAAAGATTTTATAAATTTGGAATCCTCATATCATACTTCAAAACTAGTCTCCAGTTAAAGCTTGTATGTCTGTCAAATGTCTGTTGCATTTATTTGATTTAGCGAACGAAGTCTATGCATCTAGTGCTGTGCCTCACCAAAAACTATATAATCGAATACTGGCCTCTATAACTACACATAGTTTGGCGTTCTACGGATCGGAGCGTGGAATGTCAGATCACTTAATCGGGCAGGAAGGTTAGAAAATTTAAAAAGGGAAATGGATAGGTTAAAGTTAGATATAGTGGGAATTAGTGAAGTTCGGTGGCAGGAGGAACAAGACTTCTGGTCAGGTGACTACAGGGTTATAAACACACAATCAAATAGGGGTAACGCAGGAGTAGGTTTAATAATGAATAGGAAAATAGGAATGCGGGTAAGCTACTACAAACAGCATAGTGAACGCATTATTGTGGCCAAGATAGATACGAATGCCACACCTACTACAGTAGTACAAGTTTATATGCCAACTAGCTCTGCAGATGACGAAGAAATTGAAGAAATGTGTGATGAAATAAAAGAAATTATTCAGATAGTGAAGGGTGACGAAAATTTAATAGTCATGGGTGACTGGAATTCGGTAGTAGGAAAAGGGAGAGAAGGAAACGTAGTAGGTGAATATGGATTGGGGCTAAGAAATGAAAGAGGAAGCCGCCTGGTAGAATTTTGCACAGAGCACAACTTAATCATAGCTAACACTTGGTTTAAGAATCATGAAAAACATGGAAGAACCCTGGAGGTACTAGAAGGTATCAGATAGATTATATAATGATAAGACAGAGATTTAGGAACCAGGTTTTAAATTGTAAGACATTTCCAGGGGCAGATGTGGACTCTGACCACAATCTATTGGTTATGACCTGTAGATCAAAACTGAAGAAACTGCAAAAAGGTGGGAACTTAAAGAGATGGGACCTGGATAAACTGAAAGAACCTGAGGTTGTACAGAGTTTCAGGGAGAGCATAAGGGAACAATTGACAGGAATGGGGGAAAGAAATACAGTAGAAGAAGAATGGGTAGCTTTGAGGGATGAAGTAGTGAAGGCAGAAGAGGATCAAGTAGGTAAAAAGACGAGGGCTAGTATAAATCCTTGGGTAACAGAAGAAATATTGAATTTAATTGATGAAAGGAGAAAATATAAAAATGCAGTAAATGAAGCAGGCAAAAAGGAATACAAACGTCTCAAAAATGAGATCGACAGGAAGTGCAAAATGGCTAAGCAGGGATGGCTAGAGGACAAATGTAAAGATGTAGAGGCTTATCTCACTAGGGGTAAGATACAGGGTGTTTCAAAAATGACCGGTATATTTGAAACGGCAATAAAAACTAAACGAGCAGCGATAGAAATACACCGTTTGTTGCAATATGCTTGGGGCAACAGTACATTTTAAGGCAGACAAACTTTCGAAATTACAGTAGTTACAATTTTCAACAACAGATGGCGCTGCAAGGGATGTGAAAGATATAGAAGACAACGCAGTCTGTGGGTGCGCCATTCTGTGCGTCGTCTTTCTGCTGTAAGCGTGTGCTGTTCACAACGTGCAAGTGTGCTGTAGACAACATGGTTTATTCCTTAGAACAGAGGATTTTTCTGGTGTTGGAATTCCACCGCCTAGAACACAGTGTTGTTGCAACAAGACGAAGTTTTCAACGGAGGTTTAATGTAACCAAAGGACCGAAAAGCGATACAATAAAGGATCTGTTTGCAAAATTTCAACGGACTGGGAACGTGACGGATGAACGTGCTGGAAAGGTAGGGCGACCGCGTACGGCAACCACAGGGGGCAACGCGCAGCTAGTGCAGCAGGTGATCCAACAGCGGCCTCGGGTTTCCGTTCGCCGTGTTACAGCTGCGGTCCAAATGACGCCAACGTCCACGTATCGTCTCATGCGCCAGAGTTTACACTTCTATCCATACAAAATTCAAACGCGGCAACCCCTCAGTGCCGCTACCATTGCTGCACGAGAGACATTCGCTAACGATATAGTGCACAGGATTGATGACGGCGATATGCATGTGGGCAGCATTTGGTTTACTGACGAAGCTTATTTTTACCTGGACGGCTTCGTCAATAAACAGAACTGGCGCTTATGGGGAACCGAAAAGCCCCATGTTGCAGTCCCATCGTCCCTGCATCCTCAAAAAGTACTGGTCTGGGCCGCCATTTCTTCCAAAGGAATCATTGGCCCATTTTTCAGATCCGAAACGATTACTGCATCAAGCTATCTGGACATTCTTCGTGAATTTGTGGCGGTACAAACTGCCTTAGACGACACTGCGAACACCTCGTGGTTTATGCAAGATGGTGCCCGGCCACATCGCACGGCCGACGTCTTTAATTTCCTGAATGAATATTTCGATGATCGTGTGATTGCTTTGGGCTATACGAAACATACAGGAGGCGGCGTGGATTGGCCTCCCTATTCGCCAGACATGAACCCCTGTGACTTCTTTCTGTGGGGACACTTGAAAGACCAGGTGTACCGCCAGAATCCAGAAACAATTGAACAGCTGAAGCAGTACATCTCATCTGCATGTGAAGCCATTCCGCCAGACACGTTGTCAAAGGTTTCGGGTAATTTCATTCAGAGACTACGCCATATTATTGTTACGCATGGTGGATATGTGGAAAATATCGTACTATAGAGTTTCCCAGACCGCAGCGCCATCTGTTGTTGAAAATTGTAACTACTGTAATTTCGAAAGTTTGTCTGCCTGAAAATGTACTGTTGTCCCAAGCATATTGCAATAAACGGTGTATTTCTATCGCTGCTCGTTTAGTTTTTATTGCCGTTTCAAATATACCGGTCATTTTTGAAACACCCTGTAGATACTGCATACAGGAAAATCAATGAGAGCTTTGGAGATAAGAGAACCACTTGTATGAACATCAAGAGCTCAGATGGAAACCCAGTTCTAAGCAAAGAAGGGAAAGCAGAAAGGTGGAAGGAGTATATAGAGGGTCTATACAAGGGCGATGTACTTGAGGACAATATTATGGAAATGGAAGAGGATGTAGATGAAGATGAAATGGGAGATAAGATACTGCGTGAAGCGTATGACAGAGCACTGAAAGACCTGAGTCGAAACAAGGCCCCCGGAGTAGACAACATTCCATTGGAACTACTGACGGCCTTGGGAGAGCCAGTCCTGACAAAACTCTTCCATCTGGTAAGCAAGATGTATGAAACAGGCGAAATACCTTCAGACTTCCAGAAGAATATAATAATTCCAATCCCAAAGAAAGCTGGTGTTGACAGATGTGAAAATTACCGAACAATCAATTTAATAAGCCACAGCTGCAAAATACTAACACGAATTATTTACAGACGAATGGAAAAACTGGTAGAAGCCGAACTCGGGGAAGATCAGTTTGGATTCCGTAGAAATACTGGAACACGTGAGGCAATACTGACCTTACGACTTATCTTAGAAGAAAGATTAAGGAAAGGCAAACCTACGTTTCTAGCATTTGCAGACTTAGAGAAAGCTTTTGACAATGTTGACTGGAATACTCTCTTTCGAATTCTAAAGGTGGCAGGGGTAAAATACAGGAAGCGAAAGGCTATTTACAATTTGTACAGAAACCAGATGGCAGTTATAAGAGTCGAGGGACAAGAAAGGGAAGCAGTGGTTGGGAAGGGAGTAAGACAGGGTTGTAGCCTCTCCCCGATGTTATTCAATCTGTATATTGAGCAAGCAGTAAAGGAAACAACAGAAAAATTCGGAGTAGGTATTAAAATTCATGGAGAAGAAGTAAAAACTTTGAGGTTCGCCGATGACATTGTAATTCTGTCAGAGACAGCAAAAGACTTGGAAGAGCAGTTGAACGGAATGGACAGTGTCTTGAAAGGAGGATATAAGATGAACATCAACAAAAGCAAAATGAGGATAATGGAATGTAGTCAAATTAAATCGGGTGATGCTGAGGGGATTAGATTAGGAAATGAGACACTTAAAGTAGTAAAGGAGTTTTGCTATTTGGGGAGCAAAATAACTGATGATGGTCGAAGTAGAGAGGATATAAAATGTAGACTGGCAATGGCAAGGAAAGCGTTTCTGAAGAAGAGAAATTTGTTATCATCGATTATAGATTTAAGTGTCAGGAAGTCATTTCTGATAGTATTTGTATGGACTGCAGCCATGTATGGAAGTGAAACATGGACGATAAATAGTTTGGACAAGAAGAGAATAGAAACTTTCGAAATGTGGTGCTACAGAAGAATGCTGAAGATTAGATGGGTAGATCACATAACTACATAACTAATGAGAAGTATTGGATAGGATTGGGGAGAAGAGAAGTTTGTGGCACAGCTTGACCAGAAGAAGGGATCGGTTGGTAGGACATGTTCTGAGGCATCAAGGGATCACAAATTTAGTATTGGAGGGCAGCGTGGAGGGTAAAAATCGTAGTGGGAGACCAAGAGATCAATACACTAAGCAGATTCAGAAGGATGTAGGTTGCAGTAGGTACTGGGAGATGAAGAAGCTTGCACAAGATAGAGTAGCATGGAGAGCTGCATCAAACCAGTCTCAGGACTGAAGACCACAACAACAACAACATAACTACACAATAATAGTTATTTCTTCTGCAGGCAGTTCTTACGGGTAGCAGAATGTGAAAGCACGGTGACTTCCAGTTCTGGATCTCCTTGAGCTAAACAACCTATACGCTAGGTGGTCTTGGAGGAACATAACATTTAATATGTTTTCTGGAGGTCGTCGGACCACACAATTCTTCACTTGTTGTTAAATGTGTAGCAGGGTTTTCGTGAATATTAAACTATTATCATTGAGGTAAATTATATTTAATTAGTTATAAGCCGCTCCAGCTGTAATTTTTCAGAAATTTAATTTCATACGACCGATATGGGCTTTCAATTAGGCCATCATCAAGTGTATCTGAAAGTTATGCCTCAGAGAAACTTCTCTACAGCGTAACATTCAGGGACACTTGATAATGGCCTAATATGAAGGCCCGAAATGGTCGTGTGAACTCAATAATGTTCAGAAAAAGGCAACTGAAGGGTATTTTCATTAGTTGAACACCAGTTGTGGAACCAGCAGCATCGTCCAGACATGGAGAAACTTATCATTAATGATTACCATTATGACAGGGGATATTGTGCATTGTCTTGAAAGAGAGTGTTAAGGAACATGATGCACAAATGTGAGGCATCGGAAATGAAACACTAACGTCGGTAAGCACACGGTCATTTTAAAGACGCATAAATAATATGACAAACTCCTTACACTCAAATGGCGGACTCAGCAACAGAAATATCTACCTACTACTCAGAGATCAAGACTCGCAAAGGCCTTACATGGGACTAAAAGTTGTTTTCTACAACGGGATGAGTCGTAAGGAAGGCAGAGACATACCACCTCCCGAACAGGACGTCAGTATGCTGACCAGACGGGTTTTGGACAGTCATCCCAGATCGTGATTTTCCAGTCCACAGCAAGGTATGGTGAATCTCGGACCACCGGGATGCCCGCAGCAGCATCAACAACTGAGTGTGGATGTGGTGCTTGTGACGAACATTTCCAAGAATACCAGCTCAAAAGAGCAGCATCTACGGAGGCATCTTCGAAGACCCCAAATAAAACACAGCCGTGCGTCCCTAGTGCCCCTTTCCAACGCTCAAACCCAAGAGAATTCGCTCCGAAAGTTCTGTCTCCCCTGCACTTCTTTTCCTGTGCCTTACTCTCGTTGATTCGTCTCCCGTGTGTCATCCAGAAAAGGAGTATGGCTTACAAACCTGTGACTTGTACTAAATCATCCTGGTGTCCCTATGTTCACTGAGCAAACATATTCCCGCAGAAACATTCTGCGACTAAGATTTCAGTGTTCGGCTGCTGCGTGCATATGGCCACCAGGTACTTCCGGCCAACGGAAAGTTGCATCTGCGACTACCTGATTCCCAACACTTCCTATTTTCTAGTGGTGTCTTTAGTGTAAATTATTCCGCCCTGCCGCAGTTGTTCTCCAGGGACAGACATCTGCTGTGACAAAATGAACGGAGGACTATGGGAAGTTTCCAGGAAGACCTATTTGTGTCTTAGCCGTCTACCTTCCTTTTCCACGAGCTGCAGTTTTTGGGCTGCAGCTTTTGGGCTGGATGGAACACAGTGCCTGCACCGCTATATTGATTTAAATCACACGCAAGTAGAATCCCCCGCAGATTAAATCACGGCAAAGTTACCTAGCACATACACTCGTTTGTCACATATGCTGTGGCTGTGCTCTCTTGTAATGTTTTGTGGTTACTGGCTGGATGAGAAGAGGATAGTATGGTAGGTGGGTGGCCAGTTTCCTCTCACTACAACACAAAATGGACACGTGGTTAAGATACACTTCATTACAGGGACCATTTGAGTTCTTAACTCCAGTTACGTCCAATCTGAAGTTGTATGGTTAACAGCAATCAAATAACATGTAATAATTCTTGAATGTTGTCCGTGTCCATATCACAACTATATACAATGACTAACGTTCCCTCACAGCTAGTGAGGTGCGATGTGACGAATATCACTGTGAAAGACAAGAGCACAGTGCGACATATTGAGGACCAGTGCAAAATGAGTCCCGATGCCACGTCCTGAGGTACTGTGATTGAGAAATTGAGCAACTGAGACATCTCGGTCGGCGGCGTCGTCCTACATGCACGCTGCGTTCTCGCTTCCCACGCACGGCTTCCCGGATTCGATTCCCGGCGGGGTCAGGGATTTTCTCTGCCTCGTGATGACTGGATGTTGAGGTGATGTCCTTAGGTTAGTTAGGTTTAAGTAGTTCTAAGCTCTGGGGGACTGATGACCATAGATGTTAAGTCCCATAGTGCTCAGAGCCATTTGAACCATTTTGAACCATGCACGCTGCCCAGAGGGCGTTATCGGTGCGTAGCCTGGGGGCGTGTCTTGGTCTTCTTTTGTTATAGGCGCGCTTAGTTCAGCGCCTGCTATGGAACGTTTCCTAGTGCCGACCTGTGCGCTGGCGAAGGCGTACGCCGGTGTAACATAAACCTTATAGTGTCGTAGTTTTGAAAAAGCCGTTCTTCAGGCTGACCATGCTCATGAACAATAATGCACGTAACGAAGATCAAGTCTGGGCTGACAGTGCCTCCGAAAAGTCAAAATATTGCTGGAGAGAGTACGTCTGTAGATGGCGATAGTAATAGTACCATGGACAAAGGCATGAAGATCATTGCGTTTTTTTTTAATTATTAATTTTAATGTCTACACACTCCTCAGGAAGTGCAAGACCCAATGTTATATACTGCCTATATGAGACAAAATCGGGAAGATAAACCGTTAGTATTTCTACAATTGCTTCCAAATAAAGAAATGTGGGAATTATAGCCCAATTCGCTGTATTTCCGATCGTAGCCTCGTAATCGCTTCTGTTAGCAGCTTTCACAGCTGTACAGCGGTACTTTGACCGTTATAGATGTTACGAATAGGGAGGACAAAAATGGTGCATTATCACCGAGAAACAGAAGCTGCTTCAGTTTCATTAGAGAATTCTACATCTGAAATGTTTGAGTTACCTGTGTCTTCACTCCAGAACATGTAATGACCTTTCTCATTGTGAGATACCTTTGCAGTTGAACCCATACGCACTTTCCTGTGTCAGAAGTGTGTGCCGTTTCGGTACTGGAAATCCGTTATGAGACATTAAAAACCATAGCTTTTCTATTTACTCTTCCAGTTAGTATGCTGCCACACTCGTAAGAACGCTTACATTGCTTCCTACATTAAAAATTGCGTCTTCGATATTTTTCACGCTTCGAGTACAACATACTTCTATTGCTAATACCTAGATGTTAACGCAACTTTAATAACACTCGAATTATGCTGCAGGAAAATCATTCGCTAGTACTTCTGTGTCGTATTCGTTGTCACCTCAGAAGCCGTTGGCAATATAATATCGCTAGGAAATGACTCACTTTTTGTTCCTAAATGGCGTAAACATGAAAAATTCAGTTCAAAATAACTACGCCAGACCGTGTGCGATTTAGGCGTTAATAAGGGAGTTAATCAAGAATATTTAATTACAGTACCGGAATATCGCAATTTTGTTTCAAGTACTGCGGTATTAATTAGTTCATTAATATTCCATGCATTGGTGAAATGTTTGTACTGGCTTGATATTACATATTTTATTGTCATTAATTTCCCTTAAAATTTCGCTGATGCTGTGAAAGTACACAACAATTCAGCTGCCTTTAACAAAATAACACAATATTGGCACAACTCAATGACGACAGTGTGAGCCACAAAAATTTATCTGATTAAAATATTTACAAAACTGAACACCACAAGCGTGAAAACAAGATAGTAAGTAATGGTTGCTTGATACGCTGTTCATAGTCCATAAAAGGAAAGCATATTTACTTCTCGACACAAATTGATGTTCGGGGATCAAGCATGATCAAGAAATGAAAGCATATTTTCCTGAGAAGTTGTCGACTGACTTATAGAATGAGATAAGTCGCAAAGATATCATACACAAACCAGTGTCGAAAAGTTTTGAAAGAGTATCTCCTCATTTCAAAAGAGTACGTACACTGCCATAACAAAATAGTTGATAGGAGATATTGGAACCGTTAGTTTTACACATGGTGGACAACAGCGAAATATATTTTTTGTGATGTGATTCAAGACCGCTGTTGGGAGCTACCAATTCTGAAAGATCTGCGTGGAGGTAACGGCCAACGGACTACATATCGTTTCCGATTATTTCTTTGTGAAACTAAAGTAAAAATTTTTTTGTTTCTGAATTTATACTTACGTACTATGAAAATAGGTACTGTAATTGGTATACTTCATTAAATTTGCCTCCAAAACCCACTGTTTTTGTCACAACGTGTTGCAAAAAACTACTGTGAAACGTAACGCTGACGGGCAAAAGCGTTACCTCTGTACCGAGCTATATGGCTCCTCAATCATGGGAAAATGTCGTTCGGTGATGCCACCAGCAAGTTCTATATTTATACTAGACTAACAACTCTTGGGTCTACAGATCCATGCAAGTCAACGTTCACATTCCTAGGGTTTGTTTTAACAAAGGGGTAATAATGATGAACTTTCTTAATGCTGACAGGGAACAAAGTTTTATATATGCCAGGAATTACAGGTGTAGGTATTGTTAAGGGATAAAAATTCGTTCGTAATTTCGTGGAAAACAACTTTCTATGCTAAAAGGAAATGTCGACTTTAGCAAATTTTTATGTTGAGCTGTGTATATTTTGTCTTCCACGTTCAGATATACACTTCTGGAGGCTGTTTTCTCATGATACGAGTAGTGAAATGTTGGAAAGTCGGAGATATAATGGCTCGGAACAGAACTTTCAATTATGACAGTGCTTTCTTTTGGAAACTCTCAAGTGTAAAATTATGGATTATTTTTTTAATTGATTAGATTTATTAGGTTTAACGTAAATGTATGTTTCTATCAATAATGGTAATAAATTTGATGTTCAAATCAGTTAATACAACTTAATTGATTGAAATATATTCATTTTCGACATAGGATAAAAATAAAAATCATATGGCACCTCGAAAATATGCCGTCAGCAAGTAGTAGTAAAATTATCGTAACACCAAAACCGGCAGAAATAAGATCAAAACTAGAGAAAACAACAAAATTGGGAACAAAATGACAATAAACTTGGCTACGAAATCAAACGATTTTTTTCTGTCGCTATGTAGAGATTCCTAACACGTATTCCTTTGAGACCTGAATTACTGTACAGTTGTACTGATTTAATTTCTGCCTCAATGCCACTGCCACTGATATTTTCCAGTGGTACCAGAATTGAACAGGAAGAGGACTACAGGATGGTCCTTTGTGACGGAACATTTGGTAACGGAGTTCAACTTGGAACACTCAGACTTCCCCTAAACGATTAATTCTACTGCATTAAATAAACATACAAATAAACTGCCCATAGAACTTAAACACTGCATACATCTCACTTTTAGAAAGCGCTTTTCGATCAAGTCTCACGCCAAAATGGCACTTGATATTTCAATTGCGAAGGCAAATGCTCAAAAAATAACATAAATCAAACTTAATAATCATATTCAGTCCTTGATATCTGTAAATTTCCTTCGTTTCCGAAAGTTGTCGGATTTTTTAACGTCATGCATGAGGACGTTGTTTATAGTGTATTAGTCATTTTTTGTTATTCATGCTGCAGTCAAACTTTTCTCATAAATCGACACAAATTTGGTTTAAACTACAAAGTGACAAACTGGCGAACGTATCGACTGCATCTTGAAAGTTTTAAACAACCAATATTGATATATTACCTCATACTTTAAAATTGTAGTCAAACGAAAGGACTGTTTGCAACGAAGAGTATACTAAGTTACTTTGTAACCACGTATAAGTTACTGTCACGCGTCAGGACATCCCAGAAACCACTAGCGCCATTTCATTTACTTCATTTACATGCGGTTTTCAACTGAAGTATAAATATAAGTAAAAACGTATATTTTCTCATACGGAAGAATCAAACAAACTAAAACAGTAGAGATTTTTTTCATGGTCCATATAGATCTGGAAAACCATATAGACAACAACAAATCAAATGTTCTGTAACTTATTGCCAAAGCAAGTTACATGCTGTTGATCAAAATATCTATGAAACCGATAATATTAGCCATCTGAAGATGAACATGACAGCCCATATCCAGCTATGGTGTAAGGTGTCAGGCAAATCCAACACCTTCCATGAAAACCCTGACATGATAAGCAAATCCAGTAGTATGTCACATAGCTCCGAATAAATCGTGACATTAAATTAACCAAAGTAATACGAGTAACGAGTGAGCAAATGGAATACCACAGACTAACACAAGAATGCCTAAATGCATGTCATACCCTCCCACCGTGAGACAGACGCAGTTCCTAGGGGAGAAACGAGAAGCCGAAAATAGAACCGTGTTAAGCTGGAAGGCCCTACGATAAGGGACGGACACCCACGGCGCCAGCTAACCGCTAGGACCACCCCCAGCCCATGTTAAAAGCTGGAGCCCTCCAGAAGAACAGTATAGATCTTACAATAACACTAAAAGGACCACACCAGCTGCATGTTTTAGCGTGAGACATTTTCGTGTCTCTGTTACGTCAGGACCACCCCCAGCCCATGTTAAATGATCGAGCCCTCCAGAAGAACAGTATAGTTCTTACAATAACACTAAAAGGGCCACCCCAGTCGCAAGTTTTAGCGTGAGAATTTTTCGCGTCTCCGTTACGTCAGGACCACCTCCCCAGCCCATGTTAAAAGCTAGAGCCCTCCAGAAGAACAGTATAGATCTTACTATAACACTAAAAGGACCACACCAGCTGCAAGTTTTAGCGTGAGAATTTTTCGCGTCTCTGTTACGTTGCAAACTTTAAAAACATTGCCCCACCACGAAAAGTATAACGTTTCTCATTGGATGGACAGAATCTTTGTAGGCGGAGCTTAAGGTTAACATTGAGACCCTGATTGGTCAGATGAAAACACAGCCAGATAGTTTTTTAAAACCAACTTCGGTAAATTGTAGTAAGGAGAAGTTAGGAGAGGGTTACTTCTGAGACGGCGAGGTGAGCGGAGCTGTGCTGTCCGCCGCCCCCTGACGAACACCGACAAGGTAATTAACGCACGCGATGCTGCATAACAGTGCGTAAAGCTTCACTCAGAACTGCAGAAGTCTCATCTGTTACACCCCCGTTTTGCGTAATACTAGTGTCGATCGTCAATTAAAGCTCATGGTGTTCACATTTGCCACTTGAAGTAAAAATCTGAAACGCGATGATTTTTCTGTTATATAGTTATTGAGAAGCCACATCAGCCACTGTAATTTCCGACAAGTTAGATAAGTAATTAAAGATAATTGAGGGTCACTGTAGACCATTTTGATAGTTTTCTCTTTTGTGAAACTTAATTTAAACCTAGATTATAGATGTGATATGGCATAGGTTATCCTTCGATCCATTGTAGAACTTGGAACCCATTCAGGGAATATTCGTTCACATTTTTGTTGAACACAGTTGGTTTTTATCATCCTGTATTAAAACATTTCCTTTTATCAATAGTGCAATTTATAAACAATGTTTTGTGAGTAGAATAAAATTTCCAGTGGTAAACTTAACTGCTTTTTCGAAGTTGTTTTACCAGCTAACTAAAAATAGGAAAGCCTTGAACCCCCTTCCACTAAATTTAGTTAGTATTAAGATTCTTTTACAGGGAGTGCAGTGTAGCTGACCCTTAAATCATTAAGTATTTGATTATATCATCGCTAGTCTCACTGAACTCTTCTGAACTCTACATGTCATGTGTGGTCTGGCGTCTCCTTACCAGCAACAGGTCCCAGGTTCAAACTAGACAATTCCCTAAAAAACACGCTCACAGCTTCGTTGCGCGAAAGGGGTAGGGAGACACGATATAGACCAAACAGACACCACGCAGAATGTTAGAATGGCGCTGAAATAAACATTTTAAAAGTGTTTTTGTTTGTTTGTGTCATTCACCAACTATAACTTGAACTGTTATCACCTTTCCAAAATAAATTAATAGGGTGACTAACCTTGATAAATACTGTGCTATTTGAGGTAATTGTTATAGAAAGCATGTTTATTTTAATAATCCACAGTGATGTAAACCATTATTTAATTAAAGGCTAACACGTATCGTGTGCTTCATCAGATAATGTGTATCGTGCATTACAAAACTGAATTGGTATCACGTCATACGAAGCAGTAGGTGGTATCGATCTCTTCATTTTGCTAAACAAGCCAAAATGTTGGCGCTTTATAAGCTCTTATGTTTTTCGTTCTCTATCCTCAGTTTCTGTTTGTGTGTCATCAACGTGTTTGAGTACTGAGAATGTTACGCTCCAGCTGTTTCATGTGAAATTCGTACGTTTGTGTCATAGCACATATCAAAGAGGTTTTTAGGGTTCTCTTCTCGCCTATGAGCAATATGGTTGACAGCCGGCCGCGGTGGTCTCGCGGTTCTGGGCGCGCAGTCCGGAACCGTGGGACTGCTACGGTCGCAGGTTCGAATCCTGCGTCGGGCATGGATGTGAGTGATGTCCTTAGGTTAGTTAGGTTTAAGTAGTTCTAAGTTCTAGGGGACTGATAACTACAGCAGTTGAGTCCCATAGTGCTCAGAGCCATTTGAACCAATATGGTTGACAACAAGGACCTGTTTAGATAAAAAAAAAACTTGGTGGCCGATTCAGTGAAAGGAAGTTGTAGGAACTATGGTTATTTCGCTGTCACAAACTTCAGATGAATTCTAAGGGTTAGTGGGGAAAATCAGACAACTAATGAATCGCCACGAACACATTTTTATGAAAAAACATTCCCTAAAAGAAGGGACAGGATGCTGAGACATACCTTGAGGCGTGAAGGAGTTTTTAATTTGGCAAATGAGGGAATTTAATGCGGTTTAAAATTGTACAGAGGGAGCAAGGCTTTAAAACAGAAAGTAATCTTTAATTTTTGCGGGTTATAGTAGATATGCAGACATGAAGACACTGAAACGCGATAGTGTATTAAAGAGAGTTTTATGAAACCTATTTTCAAACTGAAGAGCACATCAACAACCAAACTCTGTACAAAAAAATGCAACACGGTAGGAAAAGAAACAATTTCATTCTTTTATCGTAACTCATTGAAATTAAACGCAAATAGCATACTGCCGATGCAAAAAGAACTGAAGCCCATTTATCTGATACATCAATCTGGATCGGATTTCTTTGTGTTAATTTCAAATAATCTCAGGTGAATGGTGGGTTGACCATGATCGGAATCTTCTCCAGCTCTTTCCCATTATGAGGCATTGTAAAAGAAGTAAATTCCTATGCCGTAATTTTTCCATTGGTTTGGCCCACTGAGGACCACTTGAAATAACTTTTCTTCTTCCTTTTCTTCTTTCGTTTCTTCTTTCTTTCTTTACGATAGTGTATCATTCTTTCGTCATTTTGTTCTTTCCCTTCTTCTGTCCATATGGTGTTTGTCTTTTTCTAGGTTGTCTCCTGAGAGCCCTCGAAACTTTTTACTTGTGGTCTGAACTTATCTCTTTTCTATTTGTACCTAATTTATTTCCATTCACTACAGATATGGTTTAACTTCTTTCATCCACGTCATATCTATCTTTGGGGTTTCTGTCAAAAAAGTTGAAAACTCTTTTGTTATTCTTTCCTCATCTAGCCTGTTTTAAGTGTTCATAGAATGCCAATTTTTTCTTTCTCGTTGTGTCTAATATCCGTTCTAATCTTTCATAAACATGTTTATTACTTGTTAATCCCGTTTAACATTGTCGTAATTTGGTCCAACCATTTTACCCTATATTTTCCTTCCCTCTTTTGCTATTTCATCTAATTGTTTGTATGTTTATATTGCTACTGTCCACCTTCATTTTCATTTTTATTTCTTATAATTCAGTATTCTGGTTTATGTTTTTAACATTCTAGACGAGTGTAGGCATGTTCTGTAACCATTTCTCATAGACACAGAATAAAATTTTGTAAATCTTGAAAACAATATTTTTTTCAATGTTTTCAATCACTGGCCTTTCTCTCGTTTCCTTATTGTAACCAAGAAGCATACTGACACGAGACACCTCGTCAGAAAGTAAAGCTTTCAAATTTAGCTAAGCGTTGTATACATAACAACAAAGAAATTACAGGATTCGTGCTATTCACGACTGTGCATGAAAAACTCGACACGAGTTTATTGAAATAAGTAAGTGTCCAGCATTGGCTGTTTTTCTTTCTATTTCATTTTCATTTTATGTACTACAACATGTCAGCTCTGAAGCCATTTCCAAACTACATAACTCTCAGACGCTACGGTCGCATGTTCGAATACTGCCTCGGGCATCGATGTGTGTGATGTCCTTAGGTTAGTTAGGTTTAAATTGTTCTATGTTCTAGACGACTGATGACCACAGAAGTTAAGTCACATAGTGCTCAGAGCCATAACTCTCAGAAAAGCTTAACTAGAATACAGGGCACGAAGCAAGTATTAGTTATCGCCACCAGAATAAAACAAAACTAAAAACAGAATAAAAATAGCTTACATACTGTTTAACCTGGTTTGTTGTAGCTCACGAACCTGCTGGCGGGCATTTTGGCGCCCATGGGCACAGGGAGGCAGGGGGTAGGGGTGAGCAAAAAGTCGACGCCCAGGCTGTAGGGCTACCAGGCAGTACACATTTGAATTAGGTTGTCCAAGTGGTTTGTGCATACGAAGAATGCTTGTTATGCATTTAAGGAGTTAAATCTTAAATTATTAACTAGATATGTTTTGTATTAGTGTCACATAATTTCTTGGTCAGTCCGTTGTTGGCCTGGTACGCAGCAAAGTAATATAAATATTAAGCACTATGTAAGTGCAGCTAAAAATAAATTGGCGGAAAAAATCGCAAAAGCAAGAAGAAGCTGTGTGGCATGAACGAAAGTTTATAGACGTGTTCTCACATCTGAAAGATGATTTTTATTCAAATTTTGCACCAGTCACATAAGGGTAGCGCTAGTAGCACCACTATGAGGATGCAAATGGCTCTGAGCACTATGGGACTCAACTGCTGAGGTCATTAGTCCCCTAGAACTTAGAACTAGTTAAACCTAACTAACCTAAGGACATCACAAACATCCATGCCCGAGGCAGGATTCGAACCTGCGACCGTAGCGGTCTTGCGGTTCCAGACTGCAGCGCCTTTAACCGCACGGCCACTTCGGCCGGCCGAGGATGCAAATCAGGTTTGGTTGGTTGGTTGGTTGGTTTGGGGAAGGAGACCAGACAGCGAGGTCATCGGTCTCATCGGATTAGGGAAGGATGGGGAAGGAAGTCGGCCGTGCCCTTTGAAAGGAACCATCCCGGCATTTGCCTGGAGCGATTTAGGGAAATCACGGAAAACCTAAATCAGGATGGCCGGACGCGGGATTGAACCGTCGTCCTCCCGAATGCGAGTCCAGTGTCTAACCACTGCACCACCTCGCTCGGTAAATCAGGTTTGATTTAAATACATGCTGTAATGGTCGTGTGCGTTAGTTACCTTTGCGATTGGACGTGGTGAGTTGATTTTAGTCATTAATGCCTTTAAGGTAACAAAGACGCCATTATCAACACTTTACTGAGTCTGAACGAGGTCATGTAATCGAGTTACGAGAAGCTGAATGTTCCTTTCTGCGATATCGCACAAAGACTTGGCTGGAATGTAGCCACTGTACACGAATGCTATCAGCCATGGTCATGAGATGTACGGTCGCAAGAAGAGTGGGCTCTGGATGGCCACGTGACACTACAGAGTGGGAGGACAATCGTGTTCGGCGTATGGCTCTGGCGCATCGTACTGCATCTCCAGCAGGAATTTGAGCAGCAGTTGGCACCATAGTGAGACAACGAACTGTTACAAATCGCTTACTTCAAGGACAGTTCCCAGCCAGACGCCCTATAGCGTGTATTCCACTGGCCTCAAACCACCGCCATTTGTGACGTCAAGGGAGGGTTAATTGGAGTTCAGGGTAAACATCTATGGTGTATGTTGGTGGAAGCTGGTTCCGCCTCACTGCCATTGATGACCTTGCGTTGGTTAGGAGGAAGCCAATTGAGGGCCTGCCAGTCAACCTGCATGCCTGCTAGACACACTCGATGTGCACATGGACTCATGGTCTGCAGGATATCTCTCGTGGTTACCCCACGCACCCTAACTGCAATTCTGTACCTCAGTCTGGTGATTCAGCCTGTTGTGCTGCCATTCATGAACAGCAGTGCAGTTTGCGTTTTACAACAAAAATGGTTCAAACGGCTCTGAGCACTGTGGGACTTAATATCTGAGGTTGGTACTGTTTGTCTGGTAAACCTGTACACCCCTTCTGGAACCGAAAGACGGAAGAAACCCGCACCTTTTATGCCAAAGACATAGCAATGCTCTTCCAGGGCAATGCCAACCACTTGGTAGTAGGCGGAGATTTCAGTTGCGTGTTTAGGTCATCCGACCAGGTGCCGCACTATACCAACTTCCCGGCACTTCAGGAGGTTATAAGGAACCTGGCTTTGTTGGACACATGGGTCATACAACACAGCGGTCAACAGGAATACATCTACTTCACTATCCATTCGGCGAGCCGTTTGGATAGAGTTTACGTCACACGCGACCTGCGATCGACAGATCTGGACGCTGAGATGTGGCAGGCAGCGTTCACGAACCACCACTCTCACTCTTCCCCGCCCACGCTTCCGACGCAGTATGGGTCCGTGGTGCCTTATTGTGGCCATTCTTGATGAGTTAAATTGCAGACGCGAAGTTTAGTCCACGTGGAGCTGAAGCCAACGGCGTTTACCCGCCTATGTTTGCACACTTCAGTGGTGGTTACGGCTTGTGTCGGAAATTAGACAGCTATGGAAGTGATAGAGCGCACTGGTATACCGCGACTACTGATTCGTACTGCACTGCGCTTCTGAACTGGCTGCGTAACCGCCGTCGCCGGAATGACAATTGGCAGAACACCAGGTCAAGGCACACCTGCTACGTACAATATCACCGCGATACAACTCGCGGTTGTGCGGGTGCAGGCGAGGACAACTAATGATGACAGTGAAGAACGACCTTCCCTCCACTGTAGCATTCAAGACAGAAGACGACAAAAGAGGCAGCTCACTACAAACATAGAGACTGAGGACGGACGCCGAGCCGAAACTCAAATGGATATCGTCCGAGCGTTCACACAGTAATATGCACTTTTCTACAAGCGAGATTACAACATGTATATTGGATTCAAAGAAGTCTTATCCGACCCACCAGTCACTCGGAATCCACAAGATGATGCTGCTCTCCCGTCGAAAGTGATTTCGGAAGAACTACGAGAGACTATGTTGCGCGGTGGTCCCAACAAGACGCCCGGCCCTGATGGATTCCCGCTTGAATTTTACAGTTTCTTGATCTTATGGACCCAACGTGGGTCAAGATGTACCGAGAACTCCTGAACCCCACTTTTCTAGTACTATCTGAATCCACTGAGGGCCCGTTGATTCCGGTGCCCGAACCTGGAGGAGGCTGACGCCCACTTGGTTTTCGTCCGCTGACAATACTAAACACAGACTACAAACTGTCGTCACGCATCATTTGTGAGAGGCTCAAATCTACGGTAATGGCAGCCATTTACGCTGATAAAACCTGCCTCCAAGGCAACACTAATGTGTTTAGGACTTCGAGCACCTATAGAAACGTAGTGGCGCTGATGCAAACATGCAATCTCCAAGGCGCTCTTGTTGCGCTGGATTTTTGACCAAGCTTTCATCGCGTCGATCATGGATTTCTGGGTGCAGTTATGGATCACCACGGTATCCCGCGCGTGACGACAGCTGTTGTGCTTCCCTTGATCCATGGTGCGGTCACCTTGGATTTTGGTAAACGGCTATCAGTCCTCCCCCGTCCGTGACAACAGCTCCGTCAGACAGGGCTGTCCTCTTTCTACTTGTTCTTAGCCATTGCCCTCGAACCAGTTCTTCATGGACTGCAGCGACACTTGGATGAACTTAACGTTCCTTCCGTGACCTATTGATGTGGCGCGTTTGTCGATGATGTGCTGTTCGTAGCACGGATTAGTGACAAACTACGTACTCCGCTTTCGTGGCTCTAACAGTATGGGGCAGTGGCACACAGTGTGATCAACTTACGGCGGTGGTAACTTCCTGTGGGACCAAACTGCTGAGGTCATCGGTCCCTAGGCCTACACATTACTTAACCTAACTTAAAATAACTTACGCTAAGGACAACACACAGGTCCATGCCCGAGGGAGGACTCGAACCCCCAACGGTGGAGCAACGCGAACCGTAGCAAGGCACTTAGACCACGTGGCTTCCCCGCTTGGCCCAACTTACGGAAATCACGCTACATGGAGGTGGGACGAGGCATGCCAGCGGAACTGGATGTAACCCTGACAAAGCTCCCAATGCTGAAATGTGTAGGGATATCATTCCATACACAAATAAGCGTACAGCGGCCTATACATATCATAAGGTTTTACGACGACTCCGAACGCAGGCTCACCTCAACAAATTTAGATCGTTGGACCTTATACAACGAGCTCGGTTCGTCATTGTGGACATGGCTTACCAACTTAACCATTACGCCCACACACTACCGATGACAGACACGGTGGATTCCAGAATACGGGCAGTGTTCGGACACGTGGTGAACGCTGGTTCAAAAATGGTTCAAATGGCTCTGAGCACTCTGGGACATAACATCTGAGGTCATCAGTCCCTTAGACTTAGAACTACTTAAACCTAACTAATCTAAGGACATCACACGCATCCATGCCCGAGGCAGGATTCGAACCTGCGACCGTAGCAGTCGCGCTGTTCCTGACTGATGCGCCTAGAACCGCTCGGTCACTGCGGCTGGCTGATCACTTGTGCAATTTTTTAGGTCCATTTTGTTACTCATACTTTGCGCTTCCATGTAGAAAGTCTTGGACTCACTCACGTCAAGCACAGAGAAGTGGTACTGTACCTTCGCTCAATGCACAACATTGGCAGACGAACTTACTAGCCCCCTGATAGCAGAGCTTGACCCACATACGTTGTGCCAAACGGTACCCTTTGGATATTTGTCGCGCCAGCTGTCTCATATCAGGACATTTTATTTGATTATACTGTCCTCCACCGCTAGAATCCTGCTAACGACATTGTATGACAATACTCCGGTCCAGTGGACGCGGGATTGGCGAGCCTTTCACGCGCCCTTCCTGTCCACCTTTCTGCTGTCGATGTGGTATGTGGTCACTAACGACAAACTTCCTACCCAACGAAGGCTCCATGCCCTTCACCTGACTGACGATGCCACGTGCCCTCGTTGCACGACGGCAGGTACAGGTGAACACAGACTGAACTGTGGTCCCGCACGCAAGTGCTGGTAACTGATCCACCACTTGCTGGCTTTCCTCCTACGCCGCCTCTATGCTTAGATTGTGAACGTGGACCTCTTTTATCCCGACGCCGTCTATTTCTCGATGACCTTGGTGAATGCGGCCAGTTGGGTAAAGGGAAGGGAGATACATTACATATACTGCAACGGTGAAAAGGAAGACCTCGATTTGTGGCAATACAGCTGGGGTGTACAGCGTGTGACAAGAAGTTGAATTGCATACGTCATTTTTCCGCGATCCATACGGTAACAGAACAGCCTCTGAACTGTGCGCAGGGGTCGCAGACTCTCCGACAGTTGACGACTGGTGATGACCGTGGAAATGACGACCGCCTCTTACTGGCCACCTGCTGCGATAAGATGATCCTAGCGAGTAAGAAGGCTCATTGTAGTTCACATTATGTTATAAACATATCCTTATGTCTCAACAGTATTGTTGATTTTAAATTCCCGAGCGGCATTAGTCGTCCTTCACGCTGCAGCTGGCCGCTGTCTGAAGTCGCGAATGCTCACCAGGACAATTCGAAATTGTTAAAGTGCTAACAACGTTGTTCGTTTATTCTTTCTTAATGGTTCCCCAGTGGTTTTTTAAGAGTTTAATAGCCAGTACAATTTTGAACGGCGATCGGCTAGCGTCATGTTGGAGATTATCGGACCGTGTTTGAACTAGAAGTTCGTAGAGGTAAGTCAGCGAGGATGATGAGCGTTCATCTAAAGTCGCGCCGGTAGAGATTTTGTGTGCTAATTTTACAAATGTTAGCCAAGGTTCAGAGTCGATTACAAATCGGTGTTAAATTTTGTGAGATGTTGCACAGCACATTAGTAATTCGAGGGCGTAGATAAATATTTGAATCCTTCAGTATCTTATAGTAAATTTGCTGTACTTCAACGAATTAACTGTTTGTGGATTTGAACTGGTGGAAGTATTAATTGGTGTGGAGTCCTATTTAGTGTTCCGATATATTGCAATAGTCGTCTGGCCCTGTACCATCTCGTGGTGTAGAATGATACCTGCTGAATTGTGGGGATTTTGTGTGTGCAAGTTGCAATTAGTGCGTACTGACGACTCATTTACTTTTTATAGTAAAGGCCTGCACTATTCATTACTGAACCGTTGTACAGCATAACTGGCCCGAATGTGTTTCAAGATTTTCATCTCTTTTATTAAATTATTTGCATCACGAAAGGAACCATTAACGCTAGCCCCGACCAGTGTTATTAAACCACTTTAAAGAAAAAAAATCTGTGACGAATGTCTGAAATTTTGAGGAGTTCATGGGACAAAGATATTAGTTGGGAGCCAAAGCCTGAAGAATCTAAGATTTTGGGTTACAAGGTTAAATTATTTAGAGTTTGGTTAATTCTTCTGGAACACACGGACTTTCACGCACATAGCTGAACTCTACGAAATAAAGAACTGGTCACGTCTAAACACAAAATCCACGGTTTCCGGCACTGTCATTCTTCCCCGTAAAAATACTAATAACTTCACGACCTTTTTTTGGATGTCCATAGAAGCAGTGAAAAACGATCATAAATAAAGAAAAGAAAAAGAAAGAAATAAAACCTGTACAACTAATAGAGTTAACCGCAAATAATAGGAAAGTAATCTTATTTTTTACATTGTGAATAACAGGAGATCAGTATTTCAGAGATATTTTTGACCTCTACTGTTTCGTAGTTCGTTTTACGTAAGAACAAATAGAGATACATTAACGAAAAGAGATCAGTAGTATAGTATAACAGCTATTCTAATTATTAAACATAAGTGCATGCGATATGCTAGATACCAAATAGATATAGGATATTGAGAGTATTATAAATGTTAGTTCACAGTTAACATTACTAAAATGTTGAAAGAAGGGTAAATAATATATCTCTGACTCCGATAAAATATATCTTTGCTTGCTTGTTGAGAACGTTATGAAACAAAAGTAAGAATAAATATTTGCAGTTAAGTGCAAACAGGAATAAGGAAGTAAATAGATAACTTTAAAATTTGGTAACTGCTTTGGATATTGTCTTATGTTTGAGTATATTTTTCAAGGGTGTAAACGAGGAGACTTTGTGCACAGTTTATATACAGTGGCAGGGATATAAACATCAGTTCATAATTCGTGAAACGTAAGTACGACTTGTCAACATTATTAAGAAAACTCACTTTCTGCTAGAGTGGTTTTATGCTCTCAATACAATGACTGATAACTATTAATGAGCGATGAATATTGAGATTTAATAAGGATAAGATAGTTGTGTCGACAAGTCACCTCCAAGAAATATGTCTGTTTTCTGAGGCCCTTAGAGTCATGTAATTGAAGTTATGTATTTGCGTAAGTTAATCGAATATTATTAAAAGACTTGTTGATGTTTACTAAGTTAACTGACTCAACGCCAAAATTCCTTCTCGCTTCATAAATTATTATCTAGTAATGATGTATCTCATCCTTACATGATATATGCTGATTCTGTAAGGTAGTCACAAATGATAAGTTACAGCCCCCATTACAGGAAGTGTTGGTCTGCCAGGCAGTAGTGTATTTAAAACAGGAGAAAGCGCAGGATTTAATTGTCACGTACCAACAATCTTTAAAGCATTATTACTTGGAATAATTGATTGTATTACTACATCATATGCATAGTTAATAGATCTTCTGTGCGTGCTTTTAGGCATAGTCTGTATTTGGGGGGGGGGGGGGGGAGGGACGTGTTTCACATAGTGGATGCGTTGTATATGGCTTCGATCCAGGCCAATATATCGCCACAACGTTTGACGTATCAGATTTGAGGAATTGCGAAGTATCCATTACCATTACAAGCCTAAAATGATTTAGTGAAACTAAAGAAAAATCGTTCTCCTACCGAACATAGAAGCAGTGCAGCTTGCTCTGTAGAGAACATCTATACACGAAGATTGTCGCTATTTTGTCTTGTGGTAGAACGCCAGACACCTGGGGGCTTAGCGACTGTGCATTATTGCTTGTAAACCGTTCCTGCTGCCCACACAATCAACCTTCTACTTGGAGCAGCCTTATCTAGACAAGCGTATTAACTCCTGCGTAAGCCGGTTTCCCTAATTATCGATCCTCTTAGGGATAGCTTCCTCTTGTCGCTACATACGGTGCGATACATGCAGCAAATAAGTGCCTTCGTGTCCCCGATTTTTCCCCCCTATCTTCTCGTCACTCGACAGCTTATGTATCGTTTTGAAATATGTCCTGAAGGTTGTCCTGTGACGTTTCCTTTAGAGTAACTGCATCAAAAAAAGAATTTTAGTAAGACATTCACTGACATTTGCTTATCTAGGTCCGTCATTTTCTAGGAATTAACTTTCCGTTTCCATTAACACATTAACTCGCAGAGAATTACGACAAAAGAATCAATTCTCTAGAAACTGTAAGGGGATTTGATTTTAGCTGTGAGAAGAGGCTTATCTTGTTTCTTCGGGTACTTTTCTTAGAAATTGCCTTCTAAGGCGGAAAATGTCATCATTTCGTAAATGTTGTACTACTGTTTTATCAGTATAAACAGAAAAGATTTCTTGGTTACCTTATAACAACAAGATGTAAGATAAATGTTTGCTGTAAAAGTTCTCAGAGTATACTGCTTTCAAAGGAAAACTTTTAATACTTGCCGGCCGAAGTGGCCGCGCGGTTCTGGCGCTGCAGTCTGGAACCGCGAGACCGCTACGGTCGCAGGTTCGAATCCTGCCTCGGGCATGGATGTGTGTGATGTCCTTAGGTTAGTTAGGTTTAACTAGTTCTAAGTTCTAGGGGACTAATGACCTCAGCAGTTGAGTCCCATAGTGCTCAGAGCCATTTGAACCATTTTTTTTAATACTTTCTCAAGGCATGTTACAATGTTTCTCCCCGACAGGTGTACTTAATTTCTTGTAACTGGTGGACTATATTCACAATCAAATACATGTAGATATGGCGTCGGTCACCATCCGCACTGCACATTTTTGAAAACATATTCCTTAAAACCATATTTGATTTTTTTGCGGCTGCCTATTTAAAGTAGATCTATAGGGTATATCACTGTCAATAGTGAAACATGTCATGGCTGAAATATACGATAACAGACGCAAAAACGTTCCAATAAACATGAGTGCGCAGACGACCTGCTTGAGATATAATTGAGAATCTGCAGTTACGACTTTCCACGAATTTAAGTATGAAATATTGCTCTAGTTATTACAAACGCGTTTGAAATGCAAATATTTCGGTTAAGTCCCTACCTAAACCAACTGTAATTTCACCCTTGAGCAATGATTGGGTAATGTGGTACAAGCATGATGTGGCAATGACACATACTGCTGCTGATGTAAGACATCTAACCCACTAATATCGTTTCTGCTTCTACTTCATTCTTCTCGATTATTCTGTCTGGAGTCGTTGCGAAAGTGATAGATGAAATGCCCCTGTTGATACGACTGAAGAACTGGAACAGCGATTTGTACACTTCGTCAAAATTTTGAGATAATCTGGTGGTTTGAAAAAAATTCGCGCCTCGTTACAAAGAAAAGTGCAGTATTGCATACAAATTCGAAGACTACACAGGGAACACCGCCTTCAGTATGTAAGGGTGTACACTAAATTGTGGCATATACATAAATAGTGTGTGTGTGTGTGTGTGTGTGTGTGTGTGTGTGTGTGTGTGTGTGTGTGCGCGTGCGCTTGTGTGCGGGGGCGCGCGCGCGCGCTAGCGCGCGAGTAAAGTCTCATTCTTACAGTTCCTTGCGGATTTATTGACTACCGCATTGGTCATTTCTCCGATTTGTCCTGTTGTTCACTTACGTGTAATTCTCATCTCTGCACTGCATCGGGTATACGTCAACGGTTTCGTTTTAGGTTGCTACTATGCAGTGCGGCATTTTATTTAACAGAGCTACGGTAGCGTAGCTCCAACTTGTGTTGTTGGCAGTTCCCTATATCGAGCGTGTGATATAAGGTCAACACACATACACTGTTGTTTAAAAGTGCAGTGCGACCAGAAATTTCCTATAGAAGAGCGCACAGCACATCTACCTGGCCGTCCCATGTATATCACCACTGCTTTTAACCATGAAACATTGTGATGGTGCTAGTCTCTTGCCACGTATTCGCCCATCAGTGTAACACAATTTTCCCAACGACGGATGAGCTGGTGGAGACCTCGGCAAGTTCGTCGTATAAGTTGCCACTTTATTTGCTCAAGAAAAGTTCCACCTCGAAAATACCTCGTCATCGTTCTGGAAGCGTCTGTCAGACAAGGGTTTTATTCATCCAAGCCCAGTAGCTAGAACTCATTGAGTGCCATGTCAGGAGAATATAGGTGTTGACGAATATTTGAAAGTTCAGAAGTAGCAAAATGTGTGATTGTATCGCGTACAAAATGAGCTGGGCCGTTTTCTTGAAGCAAATCCGTTCCCCTGAAAATTTACCCGCTATGCTTCGTCTAGACAGTCTCCCATAACCTCGCGAGGAGATTTCAGTGTTGTGCTACTATGACAGTGTGCCACTTACAAACATAATATGAGGGCACTACGCCTTAGCAATCCCAAAAAACACTCACGATCACTTTGCTCGACAATGATTCTGTGTATACGTCTTACGCCAGAATTGAAACCACATGTTTCCACGGTTTGCTTTGCTCCTTTGTCTCGGGGTCATAGTGATACACCCAGAAATCATTGCTGATGGTTAGGTGACGCAACAAGCCATTTGGATTGGCCTAAAACAGAATAAGCAGTAAGCCTGTTACCTCGGCTAGTTGGGCTTTTTGGATGGGTGTGAGCAGTCGCGGAACCCAGTAGGCGATGATGTTATACATTCAGCAAAATGCATTAGGCGTAGAAAATCCTGTAAGTGTATCACCAGGATGTAAATATACATCGCAGTATATTAGCACTATAATAAGATGAAACACACTGACTGACAAAAAGTCTAAGCATTCAGAAAACAAAGTGTCAGTGTAACTTATTGCAAGTGCACGCCATCATCGGGTATGTAAATGAATAGAGATGCTATATTCTGTGGCAAGTAGAACGGCCAACAGAGTGCGTTTAGTGTTGTTACCAGGCCTTTGTATGTATAGGGGGCATGAACACTGTGAAACGTCGATTTGTCACTGTGAAGGACACGGGGATAACGCTATTCATTTGGAACAGCATTATCAGCGCCTGATAGTGTTCTAATAGAGGCATCATTGCCGGTTTCCATTTGGACAACTGGTCCAATCTTGCAGTATACAGGTATGTAGGACATTAGGATGTAACAGTGGCCAGATGTTGGACTACATGGGTACTTGAGGGCAGGCAAACTCGTCATATGGTTTCCAGTCGACCTCATCTGATCACAAGGGAGGATCGCCGAATTGTGCTCCAAGCACAGCGTACCCCACTCACATCTGCACCTGCAATCCGAGAAGAAGCAATGACCTCCCTGCCAAATTCTGTGTCATGCCGCACTATTGGTTGTAGACTGTAGCAGCAGGACTAAGTAATTACCGTCTCATACGTAACACGACAAAACAAACGTCTGCACTTTGAGTAGCGCGGTGATCAGGAAGTATGGACAGCTGATGAATGACGTCGCATTGTGTTCAGCGATGAACCGCGGTTATGCAGTACCGTATACGAGCATCGACCTAGGGTGGTCCACATTTTTCCAATGTGTTGGAGAGATGCAGTGGTTTTATACATGATGCAGGGAGTCATCGGGCATGGCGCATGTCTCTGAACTGTCTACATGATGCTGAGGTACTCTCTCGGCCAGTAAGCCCCTCAAATCTATCCCTGATTGATCAGGTCTGGATCAAGCTCGGAGGTCGGCTTTGTCCCAGTGCCAGTATCAAGTATATGACGGCCCCATTACAACAGTTGTTGGCCGTGCGACGTAGCGCAGTGGTTAGCTGACTGGACTCGCAGTAGGGAGGACGACGGTTCAATACCGCGTCCGGCCATTCTGATTTAGGTTTTCCGTGATTTCCCTAAATTGCTTCAGGCAAATGCCGGGATGGTTCCTTTGACAGAGTCCGGCTGACTTCCTCCCCCATCCTTCCCTAATCCGTTGAGACCAATGACCTCGCTGTTTGGCACGCCTCCCCCCCCCCAAATCAACCAGTCAAACAGCCAACATTTGTGAGCCAGATTTTTTGAGAAGAGGATACAATGGCTTCCCAAAGGAATCAGAGGCTGCATCCAGACCACAGGAGGTGCAACGGCATACTGATAAGTGCGTCCATAATGCCAAGTTGCCGGCCTTGGTGGCCAAGCGGTTAGAGGCGCTACAGTCTGGAATCGCGCGACCGCTACGGTCGCAGGTTCGAATCCTGCCTCGGGCATGGATGTGTGTGATGTCCTTAGGTTAGTTAGGTTTAAGTAGTTCTAAGTTCTAGGGGACTAATGACCTTAGACGTTAAGTCTCATAGTGCTCAGAGCCATTTGAACCATTTATTTGAATGCCAAGTTATTCGTAAACATGGCTCGATTTGTAATTACTGAAATAACATCAAATACTCTCTATTCCTACTTCCACCATGCAATGGCATACAGAGTGGCCCGTAGCTATGGAAGCAAATTCCTAAAACAAAAAGAGATGGACAAATAGAAATTTAAAGTTGGGGCTATGTTTCCAACATTTGTAAGCCGCCATCTTGGATGCAACTCTTAATTTTCAGATGGAAAGGGGGGTTTATTCGGCATTTCGAACATATAGATGATTAACGAAGAAAAACAATTCTCTCAGCGCATATCACATATCTTATAAAATTTCGATCACACTAGGGGTTTATCGGAAATTTGTGGTAAGGACTATGGGACCAAACAGATGTCACCGGTCCCTAGGCTTACTGACTACCGGAGAAGTCGAAGAGACGCTGTACAGAATCAGATTTCCACCCGATGGTCAAAATTGAAACTAACTTTTTCCATGGTACACCGGTTGCACATTACCGCATTAGAATATCTAGCAAGTTTCGCTTCCATACTATAATTAGAGACCACACTGGACATCTTTGAGAAGCTGCTCTTTAATCATAACCATCCGAGAGGAAGAAGTAGCGTCATCTTTATTCTGTTTATAGGGATAGACTACACTGTGGGTTTCGCATTACGGAGTCAAAGTTGACTGTTTGTTGATTGTAAGAAGGTCGTGTTATGACTCGCGTAAGAAGAAGAAACGTCTACCAGAACGCGTAGGAATTTAACAACATTAGTATTGTAGCCCATCGAAACTGTGATTTATTCTTGCCCTATAGCATTTCTCGCATTGCCCGAGGTCTCGTAACTGCCATGTAAATATGGAATCGAAGGTTTCACGAGGGACACACTCAACGCCGTGCATGACCTCAACTACCCTATGAGACTAGCGCCTGATACGGCAAGCATATAATTCACTCAGCTGTTCAGCAGCCACTTTGAGTCACGAAATAAGGTTTTTTGCAAGTACCATTACGGACGGTATGGCGACACCCGGAACGCCACGGACCATTGTTGCGGCTTCCCTTGACGCTGCTACACAGAGAGACGCAAAGACAATAGTGTGCTCAACGACAACAAATGATGCAGGAGTGGTACCACAAGGGATTTTCATACGAGTCATGTTTCTGTGTACATCTCCACAAACTTGTCCATATGCAGAGTCTGTAAGAAAAACGAAAGTTACCAGATACCATTCTTCATTTCCACATGGCCGCAATACAATGCGTGGTGGAATGGGGGTGCCATTGTAATCCAACATGGTCTTATCTCTTTCAAATATTCTGTAATTTATCTGCAGGCGTTATGTTTCTGACGTGTCAGTCCGATGGCTGTGCGGTATCTTGGACGTCTCAGTCGCGTTATCCTCCAAAAAGAGAACGCAACGCCGCAATTTCCCCTTGCTGCTACGACCTACATCGATTGTTGCCGTAGACAGCACCTTCACGGGATCTCTCACCAACTGAAACATTTGGTAATGCCTTGCTGAGAGACTTGAACCTAACAACTCAGCAGTCACTACGATTTATGAACTCAGACGTAGAGCTGAAGCAGCATGGTATGACCCACTTGTGTCCTCATACTAGCTTATTTCGACTCGTGGGCCAGCCGGGTTAAAGCTACTGTTGGTGACAGAAGTAACTCCTCTGTGTACTCAATTTTGCATCCTCTTTACCAGAAAACCACCTACCAATTTAATAGTGTATTCTTCCCACTGTACGTTATACGCACATGAAGTAAAATCCTGTTACTTCATATCATTTTCATGGTCCGCCAGAGAGAGGTGGCGCAGTGGTCAGCACATTAGGCTCGCATTCGGAATGACCGATGATTCAAGTCCGCCTCCGGCCCTCCACATTGTGTTTCCCGTGATTTCCCTGAATCGCTCTAAGGAAAATGGTAGGACGGTTGCTTTGAAAGGACTCAGCCGATTTCCTTCCATGTAATCGAAACATTCCGAGCGTGTGCTTCGTCTCCAATGACCTGGATGTCAACGGGACGTTAAACCTTTAACGCAGTGTATCTCTGGACATCGCAAATTTTGAAAAGTTAGTTTCAAATTTTAGTGGTTGTCTCACGAGTGGTTTATCTCGTCTGAAAAGTTTAATGCATAGTCACTGTCACTGCCCTCTTACAGTTACACCATGAACCTACGCTTTCTGACAACTGTTTCCAGTGTTGCAAACGGCTACCAAACCTGTCAGGCGTGGAAACATACTTTTATAAATTTCTGTGTTATTCAGTTTCCGACTGGAAGGAGATTATCTGCTGAACACTCGAGCCTATTTCCACCAGGGTAAGTCGATTTTAAGTGGGTGCGGCGCCGGCGCCGGCGCGTCAGGTGTCGAGTAGTCGCCAGGCGCCGGCAGCGAGCAGAGCTCCGCGCGCCTCATCTTCACATTAGCGGGAGCCGTGGCTTTGCGGAGCTGAGAATTTATGCGCATTGGGCCTCCGGTATCGAGAGCGGGAGGCAAGTTGCTAAGAGCAAAGTCCGCGGGAAGAGGGTGGGAAACAAATTGCCGCAGCCTTTCTGGCGTCCACAAACGCCATCCGACGCCTTCCACGCTAACGCACTCACCTCTCATTTTCCGCATAAATATCGAAGAAGCAGCAGGAAAGGAAACTTTCCTGCTATTTTCGCCCATTGAAGTGAGTTCTCGTCCGTCGTTGCTTTACGAAATTTATCTGCCGACGATGAGCGAAAGGAGAAATGGCGAACTTAATACGGAATAATGACTCTGCATTCGCGAGGTAATTCTGAGGAATGTGCTTTTTACGTCACATATGTCATCCGTCAATGGTCTGTAGTAAAACCTCTCCTACTATCCACACAAACATAAAACGAATTTTCGTCCGACAATGTATTGAACGAGCTACGTGTTTTACTAGCACTCGACCAGACACTAAAAATGTCTCCCTTGACCCAGCCATGAGTAAACTGCTACATCAGTTCTATCAATTTCACTGCGTACAGCGATAAATATATCTACTAGTGTAGCTAAGTAATAGCACACTTAGTTTAGGCCATTAAAATTACAGCACCAGGAATGGTAGCTAAAGACTAAGTTCTACCTGATATACATAATGCAACACTTCATCAGTTACGTATTTTGTCATGCTTAAAATACAGTTTTCCAAGAATGTTTTCTCACTAACAAGTGAAAATAGTTACATAAATATTAGAGGTGATATATGCGTGTGCGTTGTGTTGCCTCTCTTGCACTGGAGTCGCGTCTTTCAGGTTATGCTGTAATCGGAAAACCGAACAAAATAAAACCTGGGATGCTTTTTAGGTGCTAATACCAGAAACAATATTTTCTTCTGTCTACTTGCTGCGTGCAAGGAAAGAGCACTGGGAAAAAGGGCAGGTAACATATTTATACACGAATGGTAAAAGGAAGGACCTGCTGAATTACAGACCAATATCCTTAACTTAGGTTTTCTACAGAATCCTTGCACACATTCTCAGTTCGAATAAAAGTAATTTTCTCGAGACTGAGAAGCTTTTGTCTACGAATCAGCATGGTTTTAGAAGACGTCGCTCGATCGAAACTCAACTTGCCCTTTTCTCACATAATATACTGCGAACTACGGATGAAGTGTAACAAGCAGATTTCGTATTTCTAGATTTCCGGAAAGCATCTGACACGGTGCCCACTGCAAACTGTTAACGAATGTACGAAAATATGGAATAAGTTCACAGATATTTGAGTGGCTCGATGACTTCTTAAGTAATAGAAACAAGTAAGTGGTCCCCGACGGCGAGTTTTCATCATAGACAAGCGCATCGTCAGGAGTGCCCCAGGGAAGTGTGATAGGACCGCTACATAAATAAACGATTTGACGGACTGACTGGACAGCAATCTGAATTTATTGGCTGACAGTGCTGTGATGTGCTGTAAGGTGTCGAAGTTGACTGACTGTAGCAACATACAAAACGACTTAGACAAAATTAATAATTGGTGTCATGAATGACAGCTAGCTCTAAATGTGGAAAAACGTAAGTTAATGCAGATGAATAGGGAAAAAAACCTGTAACGTTCGGATACAGCATTAGCAGTGTCCTGCTTGACACAGTTACGTCGTTTAAATATTTTGGCATTTTGCAAAGCGATATGAAATGAAACGAGCATGTGAAGACTGTGATAGGTAAGGCGAATATTCGACTTCGGTTTATTGAGAGAATTTTGGGATGTGTACGTCATCTGGAAAGCAGACCGCATACAGGACGATGATGCTACCTATTCTTGAATGCTGTTACAGTGTTTGGGAACCGTTCCAGGTCGGGATGAGTGACATGGAAGCAATTCACAGGCGCGCTGTTAGATTTATTACTAGTAGGTTCGAACAACACGTGTTAAGGAGATGCTTAGGGAATCCAAATAGGAATCCCTGGAGGAAAGGCAACTTTCTTTTCGAAGAACAATATTGAGAAAATTTGGAGGAACGGTATTTGAAGATGACTACCGAATGATTCTGCTGCCACCAACATACATTTCACGTAAGGGCCACGAAGATAAGATACGAGAAATTAGAGTTCATACGGAGGCATACAGACAGTTGTTTTTCCCTCGCTCTCAAAAATGGTTCAGATGGCTCTAAGCACTATGGGACTTAACATCTGAGATCATCAGTCCCCTAGACTTAGAACTAGTTAAACCTAACTAACCTAAGGACATCACATACATACATGACCAAGGCAGGATTCGAACCTGCGACCGTAGCAGTTCCCTCGCTCTATTTGCGAGTGTAACTGAAAAAGAAACAAGTAGTACTGGTGCAGGGTACCCTCCACCACGCACCGTACAGTGACTTAGGGAGTGTCTATGTAGATGTATTAAACTTTTAAATTATTTACAGGTGTACATGGTACGAAATTTCAACACCGAGCTGCCACTTTTCACACCAACAGGTACTCTAACCCACACAAAATGTGTTCCTGTGTTATCAAGATACAAGATAGCTTCATCAAGATCTGTAAGGTACAGCACTGCCACGGACCTTAAGACCTCAGAAATGTAAGCGCTGCTGTCCATATTATCGGCCATCCGTACAATGGTGATGTTGTATACCCAGTGGCACACCATACCATCAGGCTATGTAACTGTTCCCGTATCACAAAGACGAATGCATCCTCACAACGATGGGTCTCCTCGGCACTCAACACACGGGTACATCCATCGTGATGCGAAATGCAGATCCGAGCTTCCGAAAAAACGACGAGGCGCCAATCATCTGTGCAGTGTTGATAGGCGTGCTATCGTCGGCGCGCCTCTTTTCTGCTGCTCTATGGAAATACTCAAAAGTGGTTCCGTGGTGCACCAAACGTCGTCGCACTGTCTGTGTAGGTACTTGTCTTCCCACAGAAGAACAACATTCAAACTGGACCACGATGGCGGATTTCCGTCTATTACAAAATTTATCGGGAACAGGAAGTGCAATCCGTTTCGTAAATTACGCTGGCATTTTTCTCCATTGTTCTTTCACAAGTTCAGCTCTAGAGATGCATTCTACCTTGCAGTTGGTAAAGAAGCAATTTTTATCTGTTTCCCTTAACGTTACTTACAGATCTTGATGTTATGCGAACCTGACGGTCATTTATTCTCAACTCTCCTGTCACGCGAGGTTGCCGCGAGGTTAGATGCGCCCTGTCAGAGCTGCGCGACCCCTCCCGCTGGAGGTTCGAGTCCTCACTCGGCCATGGGCGTGTGTGTTGTTCTTAGCGTAAGTTAGTTTCAGTAGTGTGTAAGTTAAGGGACCGATGACCTCAGCAGTTTGGTCCCTTAGGAATTCACACACATTTCAACATTTCTCACCTCTCCGGCAACTGAAAGAAAGTTAAATTTTTATATACAGTAAGATTGATAAGGAGAATCTTATTCATTCCTCAGTAAGGCACTAGCATAATTGGTTTAACACAGTGAACATACAAAAAACGGTGGTCCATGTTCAAACGATTGGTCGATCAAGTTCTAGAGATATGTACGAGAACGTACTAAAAAGTAATGCCTCCGAATATTATGCAAAAGCTCTTAAAGGTTTTTAAGTAAAACAAACTTTATTAACATTCTACATTTTTACTCTTCATGCCTACATATTTATTTCTCAACATATTCAGCCTGGCGCCGAACACACTTCTCCCAATGAGAGGCCAGTTTGTTGATACCGTCACTGTAGAATGTTCGACTTTCTTGACGGAGCCACAACCTCATCTCCGCGTGCACCGCTTCATCACTATCAAAGTGAAGTCTTCGGAAGTATTCTCGAAGTATCGGAACCATATGAAAAGTGGATAGAGCTAAGTAGGGATTCTATGAAAGATGACCGATGGCAGTGAACCCAAGGTGTCGGATTGTGGCAGATGTCGCAGCGCTCGTGAGAGGTCATTGTCATGCTGAAGGTGCTCCATGTGTAAGCAATCTCTTCGAAATAGTGCTTTCAGTTATCTGAGGGTCCCGTAGTACCTTGCGTACTTTATGGTGGTGCCTTTAGATTGGAGTTCCAAAGTACCACACGTTGAACCTCGCATGGAGTCAACTAATGTCAGAAGTAGTACTGGAGGGAACTAACACCATGAATCTTGCGGGGGTTTTCCATAAATCCGTAAGAGAGGGGAGGATTGGACATCTTTTCTGAACAACACGTTGCAAGGGGTCCCAGACATGCTCAACAGTCCTCATGTCTGGAATGTTTGGTGGCCAGCGGAAGTGTTTAAACTCAGAAGAGTGTTCCTGGAGCCACTCTGTAGCAATTCTGGACGTGTGGGGTGTCGCATTGTCCTGCTAGAATTTCCCATGTTCGTCGGAATGCACAATTGACATGAATCGATGCAGGTGATCAGACAGGATGCTTACGTACGTGTAACCTGTCTGAATTGTGTCTAGACGTACCAGGGGACCCATATCACTCCTACTGCACACGCCCCACACCATTATAGAGCCTCCACCAGCTTGAGCAGTCCCCTGCTGACATGCAGGGTACATGGATTCATGATGTTGTCTCCGTACCCGTACACGGCCATCCGATCGAAACACAATTTGAAATTTGACTCGTCCGACCAGGCAACATGTTTCCAGTCATCAACAGTCCAATGTCGGTGATGACGGGCCCTGGCGAGGCGTAAAGCTTAATGTCGTGCTGTCATCAAGGGTATACGAGTGGGCCTTGGGCTCTGAAAGCCCATATCGATGATGTTTCGTTGAATGGTTCACACGCTGACACTTTTTGATGGCCTAGCATTGAAATCTGCAGCAATTTGAGGAAAGGTTGCACATCTGTCACGTTGAACGAATTTCTTCAGTCGTAGTTGGTCACTTTCTTGCAGGATCTTTTTCCGGCCGCATCGATGTCGGAGATTTGATGTTTTACTGAATTCCTTATATTCACGGTACACTCGTGAAATGGTCGTATGGGAAAATCCCCATTTCATCTCTACCTCGGAGATGCTGTGTCCCATCGCTTGTGTGCCGACTATAAAACCACGTTCTAACTCACGTAAATCCTGACAACTTGTCATTGTAGCAGCAGTAACCGATCTAACAACTGCGCTAGACGTATGTTGTCTTATATAGGCGTTGCTGACTGCAGCGCCATATTTTTCCTGTTTGCTTATCTCTTTATTTATATTTCAATACGCATGCTTATTAGTTTCTTTGGTGCTTCAGTGTAATATTGGAAAACAGAAAAGTCCTTACAAATATTAATACAGAACACAATTTCAGAAATATTGAGAAAAGTGGATTTGTTATTGATCAGTACATAGAAGTATGTGCTTGTGAAACAATACTGAAAAATAGTTCATTTTAATTGTAACCGTATATCGATCCCCATTGTAAAATTTTTGAGATGCTTATGAAGAATTGTTAACTGTCAGACAGCGTAAAGCAGTTACATGCCTGCGGTGATTCCGTTTTAGATTTTCTAAATAATTGTGATAGGAAAAATAATCTGGAAAACTTATTTCAATCCTACAATTTATCTCAGTAATTCACTTTCTAGCACGGGAGGATAACGACAGTTGAACTTAACTGACAATTTTCCCTTTGATGGAGCTCAAAGCAAGATGATAACTAATAAGAAGTAACACATGCTCTCTCTAATCCAGATGCATTATTAGTTATGATAAAAAAGATAGTGACATACGGTATTGATTCTCTCGGTAGAAATCATTCAAAAAAATTAATGACGCCAGAAAAAATGTTTTTAACAACAGTTTACAAGACATGACCTGGCGTGAAATTTATAATGAATCAAATACTAACATAAAATTTAATCTGTTACATGATAATTTCATATAATTAGTCGAAAATAGATTTCCGGATAACCTAATCAGAAAGAACACTAAACAGCGATCCAAAAAGCCATGGATAACTACAGGAATTGAAGTATTTTATGAAGGTAATATGGAAATGTATCTTTTGGCAATAACTATTACGCCGGTCGCTGTGGCCGAGGGGTTCTACGCGCTTCAGTCCGGAACCGCGCTGCTGCTGCGGTCGCAGGTTCGAATCCTGCCTCCGGCATGGATGTGTGTGATTTCCTTAGGTTAGTTAGGTTTAAGTAGTTCTAAGTTCTTGGAGACTGATGACCTCAAATGTTAAGTCCCATAGAACTCAGAGCCATTTGAACCATTTGAAAAGTAAAAGTAGTACTAGTAGACCGCAGAGATCGTAAATTTCCTTGGGCCAGCCCAGTGCCAAGAGCATGCACACTGAGGTTAGCTCGGTCGGCATGGCTAACGCCCAGTAGGTTTATTAATACACTAGTGCAACCTGTAAAGCTGCAGGTAGTGACAACAGAGTCCCTGTACTTTCAGTAGAGTAGAAATATTAAACGAAAGGAATTAGTTCCTCTCCCATTGTAGACTTACATGTAGCTTCACTACCTGTAGAACAGCTGCAACTGAAATTGACATTGTATAAAATACGACACACTAATTGCATTAGGTGGTGGGTTATGTCATATGATTACTAATGATAATGAAGAATTAAAAAAGAAACAGATAAATAAAAAGATGTTGCGTTTACTCGGGCCATTTTTACTGCAATGTGTGGCCTAAATAGTGTAGCCATCAACACTGCTGCAGTATGTCTGCAATATAAGGCATTATTTCGTTATGGCCGTGGTGTTGCCAGTATTTCCTACCAAGGGTGGAAAAAACTTCGCTGGGCCAATATATGCCTCTGGCCTTACCTGTTTATACTTCCGTCTCATTCCCAGCCTTGCTCCCTCTTTCTTACGCCGATAGCGCTGCAGTGCCAAGCCACGTGAAACGATACTAGGTATATCGCTCCAGTTCCAGAGTTGGTTCCTGTACGTAGAGGCACGCGATTTGTTTCTTTTCTAGAGGAATGTAGAATCGGAACAAAGGAAATAATATAGGCAAATACCGGAATTCGAGAGATGTCATTTTCGCTGCTACTCGAAGATGATTTGCAGTAGTTAGCCATAATGTTATTATACACAAGTACTTAAGACGTCTAAACTTTTTTGAAGCTTCATCTCGTGTGATTCATTGCAAGAAATTTGCCAACTCTTTCCCTTCCACTGTTTCTGCACACTACTTTTCACACCTCACAACTCTGGTGGCAGATGTATCGCATTTATGAAGTAATTACGTATCTCATTGTACTAGAGAATCTCAGTAAAATATTAACATAAAATTTGATTGTTATTTCAAACTACTTTGATGATCTCCTCGAGTTCGTCCACCAAAGCGCTGCAGATACCTTGTACGAAGAGGTATATCGATACTTTAAAAGAGATATATAAAATTTTTGTGTGAATCGTCACTAACAAGAAATTGAAGGGTGATGGTCCATCTGTCTGTAAATGGTGTACAGTCATTCATATTTTTATTGATACTACTAATTCACGGACGAATTGCTCTTAAATTACATGTTCAAAATCGTATTTCAGCGTAATTCAAAAGCTATGCGCAGTGGCTTGTATCAGCGTACGAGTTAATTATTCGGATGCAGTTCGTTTACTTAATAAATAAAATATCCACGAAGCCTGATTCCCCTCGTCTTGCAGACTTTGGTCCTTGTGGACTGCAAATACAGGAAAGCCACACTCAGTTCGATTACCTCGCTTTCGTTTATTTCGCAGCCATAGTGTGGCTCGTGTAAACACTTCTGGTCCGGAAATGTATTCCCGCAAACATTGCCGGACGACAGCGGCAATGTGGCTGCAATTTGTGCGGCGGCAATATTTCCAAACAAAATTGTCGCGATATATTGTCGCGAATATGCAATTTTTTTGGTCCGTGTAAACGTACCTTAACAGACGCGAGCTACTGCTTACGCCCGGCTGCATCCAGTGCGTTCTATAGATGTTGGCAGTGCGTCTACCGCGAGTTCATCTACCAAATAGGGAGGAGGTGTGACGAAAATTCGTTCCCAAAGTAGTCACCCTGTGGTGTTATATTAACAGAGTGAACAGTAGTGACTACATCGCTTGTTTAATTGCTTAAAGGGATAAGAAAGAGTTTTGAAATGGTATTTACATTTTACATGATAATTATTTATGAAAGTATTGTTTCTTGGTTACACTTTTATACAGTGTTACGGGATTTATTCAGACGATTGCGAATGTCTACTATTGCAGCGTACGTCAACGGCCATATCATTATGATACGTAGTTTCGCCTTTTATTGGAAAATATCCAGTATAATAACCATTTTACGTCCCGTCTCTCAAACCGTCACAGTCTTTTCTGTAGTGAGAAGGGAGTGTGAAGTGGAGATGAGAAAATCAGACAGAATAAGGGGGCGGGGGGGGGGGGCAGGCATCGAAATAGCAAGGGGTGGGACACAGACTGCCAGCAGAGACGTATAGAGAATCATGCATGTTGACAGGACGGCACGTAGCGCAAATATTTATGTGAATATCGCCCTGCGTTCCATGAATTTCGAAAGGAATTCGATACACAGCCGCATTGTCGCCTTATGAACATAATACGTGAGTAAGAAATACCAGACCAACATTCTGATAACACTGAAGACTTCGTAGCAACTAAGACACCGCACGTCATTCGCAAGAGAGGGAATTCTCTAGATCGAAATGAAACTTGGTTCGCCGGCCGCGGTGGTCTAGCGGTTCTGGCGCTGCAGTCCGGAACCGCGGGACTGCTACGGTCGCAGGTTCGAATCCTGCCTCGGGCATGGGTGTGTGTGATGTCCTTAGGTTAGTTAGGTTTAAGTAGTTCTAAGTTCTAGGGGACTTATGACCTAAGATGTTGAGTCCCATAGTGCTCAGAGCCATTTGAACCATTTTTGAAACTTGGTTCGTAATCGAAGAGAGTGTAGTAGAGTCATTACTATTCACTGTGTGTGTGAATGACGTAGTGGATAGCTTCGCAAGCTCCAATGGTTGTTCGTGGGGGATGCTATTAGGGAAAAGTCAGAAACTTGAAAGAAAATGCTTGAAGACCTGCAAGGGATCGATGCTTGGTGCAGGGATTGGTAAGTGACCATCAACATCAGGAAATGTTACTTACCGTGCATCAGTAGACATTATTGGATGATTACATGACTCAAGAAGAATCCCTGGAAGCAGTGATAGACATCAAATATCTGGCAGTGTGTGTACTAATCGATTTGAAGTGGTAGTATGAGAGTCATGAGAGAATCCTCAAGGAGGAGGTTTGACCGACACTTCGCTATTGCTCGTTATTATGGGAACTGAACCAAAAACAATCGATGGAGGAAACAGAGAAGATATAAAGAAGAGCATCGCGTTTTCTCACAATTTCGTTTAGTAATTTCTAATGTGTCATGGATTCGCTTATATAGCTCCAGTGGAAATGTTACTAGAAAGTTGTAGTACACCACGGTATGGTTTACTGTTAAAATTCTGAGAGTCTCTAGAATAGTCAACCAATCTATTACTTCCTTCTACATATATCTCGTGAGTAGATCGTATGGGTAGAATTAGAGAAATACTAGCTCACTATGAAAAGTACCGACTGGAAGAGGAAAGGAGAAAGTGACAATTGTACACAATGTACTCTCCGTCACACACCTTCAGGTAGCTTGCAATTTTGGGCGTGGATAAAGATGTATGTAGCCACTAAATCTTCAGTTCCCGTTAATCTAGTATGCAACGTGACCAGGAAACAATGAGCAAATAATGAGTAGTTCATAATGAGACGCGAATCGTTTTCTTCTTTCACTTTACCAATTCTACTGGGTCGGAATTTTTATATGGGTTTTGGAAATGTTTGTGGCGGTTGGTGTCTGGACGCCCTTCCTCACGCCACCAGTGACACCGGGAAGGAATTTGGGTACCCTATCTGTCTGTGTCTAGAGTAAATCTCACGTTCTAGTGTGCAAACAGTTTTCTAAATGTTTCCATGGGTTATATCAGAGGGGGGACGTGATTACTAGCCTCGTACTTACCTAGCTGGATGTTGGAAATCACCTATAAACCACATCCAGGCTGGAAAGGCTCAGCAGCCCTCATAGTTAGGCTGCGAGGTGATTTGGGTCCGCCGGCCGCTGTGGACAAGCGGTTCTAGGCGCTTCAGTCCGGAACCGCGCTGCTGCTACGGTCGCAGGTTCGAGTCCTGCCTCGGGCATTGATGTGTGTGATGTCCTTAGGTTAGTTAGGTTTAAGTAGCTCTAAGTCTATGGGACTTATGACCTCAGATGTTAACTCCCATACTGCTTAGAACCATTTTGATTTCGGTCCGGGGCAAGCTCGTCTCACCGATTCCTGGATGTGGCACCTTAACGCTCTCGAGTATTCTGACTGGTCATAATGAGACGAGAATACTTTTGACTGTTTAAGAAATCAGGAGGGTAAATTACATTTTAGCTTTCAAGTCTTTGTTCTAGTTACACACACACACACACACACACACACACACACACACACACATTTCTGTAAAAATTATTATTGTGTCGAATCAGACAGTAGTTTTGTCTTCCACAAAAGCTACGGTATACACAATGAAGTTACTGAAAATTTTAATACCAAGACGGATGCATGTAACTAAAATTATATTTATACCAAAGATTATGTGCATGACAAAAGCAAATAATCGTTACGGACTTGTAGATGATCTCTGATATGAATGTGCGGTATCTGTTCTTTTGCACGAAAGAACAGACACCACGCAGAATCTGTAGTTGTGACATGTATCATGTAAATTGAAAGTGAAGAGGCGAGAAAGGAAAGGACAGGAAAAGAATGAAAATGTGTGCCGGAGTGGGATTCGAATGGTTCAAATGGCTCTGAGCACTATGGGGCTCAACATCTGAGGTCATCAGTCCCCTAGAACTTAGAACTACTTAAACCTAACTAACCTAAGGACATCACACACATCCATGCCCGGGGCAGGATTCGAACCTGCGACCGTAGCGGTCACGCGGTTCCAGACTGAAGCGCCTAGAAACACTCGGCCACTCCGTCCGGGGCGAGATTCGAATCCGGGATCTCACGCTTATTCGCTAGTTTCGTTAACCACTGCACCACCTGGTCACGGTGTTTATCGCAACTGCTTGGAATATCTTGGCAGGCCTCCCAGCCGACCCACATTCCCACTTAGATCCACCTATCCACAGTCCCGTTCAATTCCTCCATGCTCGCTACTTTCAAACTGCCGCAGGGGGTCGAACGTAATTGTGCATCTGCACTGAAGGTGGTGGATTCATTGCCCATCGGACATGTGCGAAATAGCAGACACCACGCTTTCATATAGCTGATTCGCTTTGATAGCCAATGATCCCACCACCTCCATTGTGGATGCACAGTTACGTTCGGCCTCATGTGGGAATCTCAAAGCAGCGAGCATGGAGGGCATAAACGACGACTGTTGATAGGTTGAGCTAGGTGGGGATGAGGGTCAGTCGGTAGGCGTATCGAGATAGTCCACACAATTATGATAAACACTGTCTCCAGGTGGTGTAGTGTTTAACGTAACTGCTTAGTAACCAGGAGATCCTTGTTTCAAATGCTAGTCCGGCAGACATTTTCACTCGACGCCTCTGATTCCATATAAAGCCCCAATGCAACTGACATCAATATTTCTTTCCTTTTCTTTCTTCTCTCTCCACCTTCAATTTACATGGGATCATCTTTGAATTGACGATCTCAGTATCAAATATAGCGAGAATCTACTTTAACCAGTCTCTGAGTTTCGTGATTTTGAATTGAGGAATGTGTATATGCGTTTCAAAGGGCACGGCCGTCTTCCTTCCCCGTCCTTCCCTAATCCGATGAGACCGATGATCTTGATGTCTGGTCTCCTTTCCCAAAACAACCAATGGGTATATGTACCCCTGGGGACCCTTCCCACGCGGTCTGTATACGAGTTCACAATATATCTACTGTGCGTGCTAGATCACTGAGACGAAAAGATGCCAACCAACCATGTCCTACACATATTCCATTGCGGATGTGTTTGAGGATATCGTAGCCAGGGAAGGATGACCCATTGCTCCCTAGACATTACCTTGCTGAAAGAAGCATACTGTCTAGTTGTGTAATGCCTTTTCATGTAGCAGTTTCGATGCAAGCTGCTCTCGGTGTGCGTGAATCGAGTCGTCCTATCATATGAAAACGATCAAACCTGTGAGTTCTTCACTGTACTATACAAAATCAAGGCACTCGAAATTTGCTCGTCACAGTGGTGTCTAATCCATGTGCAGGCGTAAATGTGGGACAGGAGGAAGTGAACTATTTGTAGCACCACCCACCAAGTCACTTACGTCATGAATGTGCCCGTGCAGTCTTAGGTTTTTGTGGTTACTGAACGGTGGGCGCAGACGTAATGTTTGCCCGCAGAGGAAAGCGCCCAGCAGTGCACGCAGACGGGCGCTCACCCGTTGAAGTGCTTGAGCGTCGAGCCAACATTGTACCCCATGTTGTTCGGCCAGGGAAAAACAAACAAGATACATTAACGCTGGAGCATTTAGAGAGGCAGCTCATTCTCTGAGTGAACATGGACAGGGTTGGAAATCGACCACACCATTTTCCAATACGCACGGACATTCGCTTTGAATGAATTGTAAAACCACCGAAAAATCAAATTCTCGTTGATTGGAGAGGTATTAGAACCTGTAATATGTCGGTTATAGAGGAATGGAGTCTCCATGAAGAGACAGACTGAGAGACGAAGAAAGTCGGCACACAGTGACGTTCTGTCAATGCCTCAGAGTGTAGTTGTAGTCTCCAACGGACTAGTAGGACCACCATAATGTGTTTCCTTCGAAAGTACTGCAATAGTAACAGTCGTAGAGACCTAACGATATTACATGAGTCAAGAGGAGATTTAATTTTGCAGATTTCGGAAAACTAAAAGTTACTCAGTTTCGATGCTACGAGAGAAACGTTCTTGGCGACTTTTTCTTTTAGTAGTAATAAATGGCGTTCTGAGACGACAAAAATCTGAGCTGGAAATCAGATACATGAACAGACTTGTAGCAAATTTTGCAGAACGTAAGGAGTCATACTCCTAATTTGAGAAACATTGCTGTGAGGATTAAAGTTAGACTCTTTTAAGTCTCCTGAGTGGTGACCACCATTTGGAGTGGTTGGCAGTCCAATCTTGGTGCCACACTGAATACAACAATGGCCGTTACTGCTTTTCATGTAATGGCTAGACTGATCGCTGCCTGATAATAATAGTGTGCTTGCCAGTGTTCTATTTGTTTCACGGTAACAACTCGTGAATAGTGACGCTGAGAGAATGAACACACTGTGTTCTTTCTCCGTTAAGCATTATGTTATGAAAACATACTTAAACGTTTCAGAACAAGTTTTGGGAAGGGTGACTGCAGCCATTCTGACCATTGTTCAAAACAGATGTATTTTGTTTGAATAAAGCAACTGGAATATAAAGTATAGTTCTATTCCTGCATTTTGCATATCACATCTACAAGGTGTAAACGATAACTGTGTACAAAGTACCACAATGGTGTAGAAGAAGATGAGACAGACGATTTGTTACAGGACATTTACGGTCCATCAGGCCGAAAAATAATTTCACATTGGCCTAGGCTACAGCGCACATTAGTCAGGCGGAATTTTCAATGTCCTGTCACTCGCTTTGCGCCATAGGCTTAGTCTGCTATTTCGTTAACGTTATTAATTTAAACATTCCCGTGAGAGTAATGAAAGAAAATGAACCTTTGAAAATGTCGTGCAAAAACAGTTCGATCTAAACTGAACTCTTCACAACATAGTAGTTTCCTAGTAAGTGGGCCAGACAAACGGAAGAGTTAATTTTTAAATTTATGCTGTTAAAATTCCTAAAATTGAGAGGAAAAATTTGCATGGAAGTCAGCCTTACAATTTATAAGTACAAGGCCAATCTGGTGGAGAAATTATCCTGTCAATAACAACCAAAAAGCACGAGTATAGGAGATAATTCCCGCAGTCGCAAATTTTTGTACGGCGGTAGGAGGAAGTGCCATGAACCACATATTAAAAATCGTGACCCGTGGGGGTTGCATGTGGAGGTGGGGGTGCGTTAGATCATCAGTTTTGTACGTTTTTCTTCAATAAATCGAAACCCACTGCCTCTTGCGAAAACGTATCTCGCTACAAAATTAAACTACACTATTTTTCCTGCAAAAAAGTCCTATTCATCTCTGTCTAGGACTAATAGTTTGCGCAAAGAGAACGAGAGAATAGGGAAAACCTCCTGCAAAGTGAATGTGCTGTAGCTTAAATGGTTCTTTTAGGTCATTTTTATCTAGTTTCCCTGCCTGATATACCAGGTGTCTCATATCAAATTGTTCGTCACTACTTGCCCGGTATCTACCTGGTACGTTGTAAACAGCTATAGTTTACGTCCTGTATTGATTTCTCAGTGATTTCAAGCTCTGCATGTGCAGTAATTTGTGATTCACAATGAAAGTAAGTACATTTGTACTATCTTTTCCGTGACCTTTAATTTGCTTCCCATTATTCTCATTCGTTTGCTTTGCTGCTCCCTCAGTGTGCAAACTGAATAACATGGGGGATGTGCTGCAGACTTCGTTTATTCCCCTTTCAATTACCTTTCAGTTACTGTCTCCCTTTCTTGTCCTTCAACTCCTGTAACCGCAGTTTGCTTTGTGTAAAGCTGAAGATAACCTCTCTCCCTCTCTCTCTCTCTCTCTCTCTCTCTCTCTCTCTCTCTCTCTCTCCCTCCCTCCCTCCCTCCATATCTCGTTCTCGCTCTGTTTTCCCTTGATAATTTCAAAGAATGTACTCTAGTCAACTATATCTACAAATGCTATAACTCTAGGTTTACCTTTTTCAGTGTATCTTTTGAGGTAAATCGTAGAGTCAATTTTGATTCGCGTTTTCGTACTTTCCTCCGGAACTCCAGCTGATCTTCATCCAGACGATCATCTGTCAGTGTTTCCAATCTCCGTTAAATAATTCTTATTATTATCTTGATTGATAGGGTATTAAAATGGAATTTTAACTTTATGGTAACTGGTTTCGTGACATAAAATAGAAAATAGATTTGCTGGTGGAAATATGTATTTGAACTGAAATATCAGAGAAAAAGTGGATACACCAGCCAAGCAGCTGTAAGGTATCTTTTTACACGACACAGAAAATAACATTAATAACTCCCACGTATCTGTGAACTGCAGTAGTCACGTCAGAGAAATAAAATTAAAATGGTCAACAGTAACTGGAAATCACTGTGTACACAATATGTCCACAAATAACAGAAAAGCTCGCGCTGACACCCTCGCGCTCACCAAGTTACTCCCTGCAGAGCGCCGTGTGACATATGGCCTCTCCATCAGGAGGAATTCTAACAAATGGCTGGGCGATGAGGTGTCAGCGCCAAACTATACAATTTCTTTCCTCGGTGCTATTCAGGTACTAGGAGGCAAATCGTTACTGTTCCTGTCTACTACGTTTGAAGCCCACCGACTGAGTGGTGCATAGGCATTCCACTCAACATAGATATTAACGATGATTAAAACTGAAATCGGAAGTTAACATACTCGAAACAAAGACAAAGCCGTTCTCAAAATGCTTTACTTAACAAAACAGAAATTATAAATCAGCCAACCACATGTAAGTATGTAACGATTAAAACTCTATAAAATGACAATAGATTCTCGAAATTTATCGTTTTCTGAAAAATAAGGTAGTAAGAAAGAAAAAAAAAATATTTCAGTATCAGAAATAATCTTATATCCAGTTTTAGGATTCAATTCTGTAGTTACGTAATATGGTAACTGCAGTTACAAAATCATAAATGACAACTGTACTTCCATCAGTGACTTAATATTGTACAGTGATAGCCAAATCCAAGTTCTGTTTTGCTTTCGTTAATTTATACTAGTGGCGGTCGTTTAAGTGATGCTATGTAGTTACAACTTTCTGCAGCTGGACCATAGATTGGAGGTTATCCTCTGATTTGGCCATCACCGTTACTTTATTCTCTGCTTCATTACTTGTAGCTACCGGAATTAAAAAACATATCTTGATTTTTTTCAATAATCCCATATGCACCATTATATGCTGTTGCTGTTCATTTTCAATAAATGAATTTTCACTTAGTTTTCTTGAAACTCGTGTTATGATGATATGTCAGTACATCTTTTCATCTCTTATTCCGTTCACAATCATTCACTTACGAATGTATTTCTTTATATTATCAAGACAGAAGAAGCTATAGACCCGTCAGTGTCCTCTTAGCACTACACATTATATTCAACAAATGTATCATCAACGTCAGAGCATTAAAATTTAATCAGATATAGGAACAAAATGGCTTTAGAAATTGATGTAGTAGAATGAGCGATTTATAAAAAATTAAAAAATGCCCCAATGAGTTTGAATTTACACTTTTCCTAGAATATGTGTATTTTAAGAAAAAAAATCTGTACCAACAACCCTTCCGGTACATGTCAATGAAGAAACCTATGTTAGTATACTAAATAATATAATATGCAACAATACTACAACCGTGCGGCTGGTCCCGGCGGAGGTTCGAGTCCTCCCTCGGGCATGGGTGTGTGTGTTTGTCCTTACGATAATTTAGGTTAAGTAGTGTGTAAGCCTAGGTACTGATGACCTTAGCAGTTACGTCCCATTAGATTTCACACACATTTTTGAATACTATAACTTCTAGCAGATGTCATGAGGATAGTGAGAAATTCAGAACTGAAATAGTAGTCAGGAAGGAGATTCCTTGTAACAAAAATTATTACATATAGTCTTTCAGGATGTTTTCAGGAGCTTTAAATTGAAAATTATCTGAATCACTTACGTTTTATGCATCACTCTTCTATCTACTGGCGCTGGTAACCGTCAACGACGATCAGAAGAAGTGAATAGAGTAAGTTAGACAGTAGGCCTGAAAATCAATTTTAACCCGACTCCATTAATATATAGTCACCGGATATAAGAAAATACTATGAATAAAAAACAGAGTCACAGAACCAGCTGGTGTGGATTTTTTATTCGGAAGAGTTGCAGACAACCGACAGATTGAGCAACAGGTGAAATAAACTGTAGAGTAGAAAAAGTCTGAAGTGCTGCTGATAAATAAGTATGGGTTTCAAAACTATGATACCGAGCGTGGTGGCGCAGTGGTTAGCCCACTCGACTCGCGTTCGGGAGGATGAGCGTTCAAATCAGAGTCCAGCCTTCTAGATTTAGATTTTCCATCATTTCCAATCACTCAAGCCAAATGCCGGGATGGTTCCTTTGAAAAGGGCACAGCCTGCTTCCTTCCCCATACGTACGTAATTCGAGCTTGTGCTCCGTCTCTTATGACATCGCTTTCTACAGGGTGTTAAACTGTATTCTTCCGTTCTCCTTGTTTAAAACTATACGGAAATGAAAGTTCACAATCAGTATGTATTAACAGTTTAGACTTGTGGTAATGAGACGTAGGTCTTTAATTGTTTTCACATTAAAACTCAGAGGGTTAGTCAGTGAGCCACGGAGAGACACATGTCACTCTAATTAAAGACGAGAATATAAAAAAGTTGTCGGATAAGAGAATGGACTGGACGACGTCATCACTGCTGTAATTAAAATGAAATGATGGCGGATGGGATATTTAACTAGGCGAATATGTGGTAGATGGGCCAAGGAAGTTTTTGGCAGGTTTATGAGAAATAAGAGCGAGACAACGCTCTACTGAAAAGTAGGTAGATGATGTCATAAAATATAGACGAGTCATATGGATTCATGCGCACGAGAACCATAACTGTAAAAGTCGAGATATGATCTTTATCCAGCAGTAGGTGTCAGATACCAACAAGTAAATGTCCGTGCCTATCCATGGTATGTACTGTAGGAATTATTTCAAATAGTGCTCCACTCGTTTCAGTATGGGTAGTAGAAACAGATCAGGAACTTCTTTGGTTATTGCTGGAGTGATCTCAGGAGCTCTACGTATAGGTTGGTTGCTGCAATCGCATTTCCTGAACTCATTTGACGACATGACTGATTATCCGATCGATTTTCTGTTACGATATTACGCACAATGTTTATCGAGCTTGTAACACATTATGCGTAACCTGTACCACAAAGCGCCTGATGGTGTGCTTAGGTAATTTGTTGCCCTTCAGGTTCATCGCTGACGCTTTGCAACGCTTAAATTCGGAAGTTAGATAGTAACTAAGTGACCTTTGATATGAGCTTTGTCGCTCGAAACCGACAATCGTATGAATAAATCGGGTTTAAAATGGCTCATGCTCATCTTACTTCATTTATTAGTGTTGTGTACATACGAGGTGTGGCTAGAAAAAAAACCGGACTAGTACTGGTGAAACAATAAAACGAATGCAATAAGGCTGAAAGTCGCGTGGCCTGTCACGTGACTCTCGCTCCGCCTACTGGTCGAGTTTCATCTGCCTCCTGCACTCAGTCTGCCCGTGGCGTCTGTTTTAAGTAGTTGACGTTTTGTCTGTGCGTCGGAAAATGTTGAGTGTACAGAAAGAACAGGGTGTTAACATCAAATTTTGTTTCAAACTAGGAAAATCTGCAAGTGAAACGTTTGTAATGTTACAACAAGTGTACGGCGATGATTGTTTATCGCGAACACAAGTGTTTGAGTGGTTTAAACGATTTAAAGATGGCCGCGAAGACACCAGTGATGACACTCGCACTGGCAGACCATTGTCAGCAAAAACTGATGCAAACATTGAAAAAATCGGTAAACGTGTTCGACACTTTCCTTGTCAACTCCTGTTAACTCAGACACTGCTCTGATTGTTAAACGGCGATCTTGTCGAACAAGTTTACCGATTTTTTCAATGTTTGCATCAGTTTTTGCTGACAATGGTCTGCCAGTGCGAGTGTCATCACTGGTGTCTTCGCGGCCATCTTTAAATCGTTTAAACCACTCAAACACTTGTGTTCGCGATAAACAATCATCGCCGTACACTTGTTGTAACATTACAAACGTTTCACTTGCAGATTTTCCTAGTTTGAAACAAAATTTGATGTTAACACGCTGTTCTTTCTGTACACTCAACATTTTCCGACGCACAGACAAAACGTCAACTACTTAAAACAGACGCCACCGGCAAACTGAGTGCAGGAGGCAGATGAAACTCGAGCAGTAGGCGGAGCGAGAGTCACGTGACAGGCCACGCGACTTTCAGCCATATTGTATTCGTTTTATTGTTTCACCAGTACTAGTCCGGTTTTTTTCTAGCCACACCTCGTAGTTCGGCGTAGTCAGCGCGTACACAATTTTCCCACTAGAGCGCGCCCCGCTAAGCACAACAGCGCAGGCGCAGCGCTCGTCCGTTTCCGCACTATGAGATGGCGCGATCATAGAGACGGGCCAAATTCTGTTTCTGCCGATCCGCGTATTAATATGTAACGCAGCCAATGAGATTGCTGCTAACGTAGAACCTTTTCTCCTCGCGGATCACACTCGCGCAGTGATACCTCAACGTGCGAGGTATTATAACGAGTGTACAGCCCTCCGATTAGTCAGTCTGCATTAGTCTGCACTAGTCTGCATTAGTCTATAGTCAAGTTTCAGTCTGCGCCTAGTAATATTATCATATTCCTGTACATAGTCATGAAGAGAAATGTATAGACACTTTGTCAAGTATCAGAGATATGTGCGAATAAGATTAACGTACCAATACCAAAGGAACTTCAGATTGTCAATTGTAAATAGCATCCAGAACCGAGTTAAGTTATTTTTATGCTTGTTATTATTTTAAGAAATGTATGTGAAAATTAATCAAGTTCTGTTTAAAGTTGGTCACCGTCAATCTGCTACTATAAGCGTGCAAGTGGCATTTCTATCGTCTGACCTAACGGCAGAAGATAAACACGCCACGATAAGACCACGAGACACGAGACATATTGCTGACACTCGCCTACTTCGTTAGAGCGACAAGTCAAATAATCTGATGGTGTGTGTACCGAAGGTCTTACAATACGCACACCACAATGATGATGATGATGAAATGATTAGGACAACACAAACACCCTGCCCCCAGGCAGAGAAAAATCCCCAACCCGTCCGGGAATCGAATCCGGAACCCCGTGATCCAGAGCCAGCAACGCTAGCCACTAGACCTCGAGCCGCGGACTTCTTACGCGGAGAAAACCGTTTTATAATGTGTACAACTATCAATGAACAGTTACAGGCGCTTAAATTGATTGTTCACTTTTTTTATTTCACTATTTCAAGTACATTATACCCATTAAATATGCTTAGCGCAAGACAGCTGTATTCCCCCAAACTGCGAGCAAGGCAAGAAGGACGAAGATGACACATATACAAAAGAAACTTCTAGCTTTAAATAAAGAGTCACTTTTCGACCATATTAACGTCCGTGGTTTTAAATGGAATTGTACCAGGTAACATTATTTTAAAAATAAATAGGGTTTACAAAGAATAATTGTTTAAAAAACATTCATGTCAATCACATCTGATTCCTGTTGAAACTCTTATTCTGTGTGGAAATACATATAACCAATTGATTTATGTTACTGTAACTGTCAAATATTAGTAAAAAAAGAATTTACCGATCGACCATTTTTGGATCGTATCGTAAATTTACGTGATGCATAGAGTTCTTCAGTAAATGGCAACAGTGTGTCATTGGTCAGTTGCATTACAAATTGCATGGGGCTTCTCATCAGCCCCACAGTGCTGATCACGAATATCCACAACTGCACCTCGTTTGAACAACGCCTCGTCAAAAATAAAATCTTAGATGTAAACAGTGGACCTCTACAACAGTTTTGCAAGAGCCATTTACACATCTGCAATCTACCATGGCGACCGTGTGGCCTAAGGACCCTGACGCAATGAACGCAGTAGGGATAAAACATCTCACGACTGTAGCCACTAGATGTTGCCCACACCACACTGCAGGCGTGTAGACTGAATAGTGCCTTCCTATGTTTATCTGTTTGGATAGAGGAGAAATTGAGTCAGTAAGACGCTTTAAATATCTGCCGAAATTCAAATTAGATTGTACTCTGCTACGAGCGTATTCTTCAGCATAGAAGGCACGGGTTCACGAGTTTCTTCCATTTTCTGAACCATAGCAGAACAACATGTCCCCCATAACACTTGCGGTGTAGTAGGTTTCCGCTGCTAATAATTGGTGTCAATGAGAGACGATAATGATCTGAACCATTTATATGTACAAACGGCACAATGACAGCAAACACAAAATGAAGACATTTGGCTAAAGTAAGATACCACTGTACATACCCAGAGTTTGAAGTAATTTACTGTACAGTAACAGAAATCAGCGCGCCAGGAACTGCACTACAACACGACTTGAACCGTGGAACTGACTACAAGGCTGCCTACTGCTTTAAGCTATGTGTACCTAGAGTACTGTGATATACATGCTTGAAACAATTCAGCTGACACTTGTTAACGGAGTGCCAATGCAATAACTGTGCTCATAAGGACAGAGAAACGGCTTTAGGGCTGTACATCTACATCAAAACTCTGCAGTTCACAATTAGGTGCCTGGCAGAGGGTTCTTCAAACCACTTTCATACTATTTCTCTACCGCTCCACTCTCGAACAGCGCACGGGAAAAACAAACAGTTAAATCTCTCCGTGAGAGCTCTGATTTCTCTTATTTTACTATGATGATCATTTCTCCTTATGTAGGTAATGCCAACGAAATATTTTCGAATTCGGAGGAGGAAGTTGATGACAGAAATTTCGTGGAAAGATCATGCGGCAACGATAAACGCCTTTATTCTAAAGATTACCACCCTACCTCAAGTATCATATCCGTGACGTTGTCTCCCATATTTCGCTACAATACAAAACGAGCTGATCTTATTTGACTTTTTTTCGATCTCTTACGCCAATTTTATCTGCTGAAGATCCCAAACCGAACAACTTTACTGAAGCAGAGGACGGACAAGTGTAATGAAGCCAGTCTCTTTTGTAACTTTGTTGCATCTTCCTAAGTGTTCCACCAGTAGAACACAAGTCTTAAGTTTGCCTTCCCCAATGTCATTATCTATGAGATGGTTCCAGTTTAAGTTGTTCGTACTTGTATTTACAAAGTATTTAGTTGACTTCACAGCCCTTAGATTTGTGTGTCTTATCGTGTAACCGAAATTTAAATGACTCCTTCTAGCACTCATGTGGATGAGATCGAACTCTTCGGGTCAATTGCCACTCTTTGCGCCATAAAGATACCTTACTCACATCAATTTGCAACTGTTTTTTTTATTTTCTGATGACTTTACTAAACGATAAAGAACAGCAGCATCTGCAGATAATCTATTAAGACTGGTCAGATTGTGTCCTAAATCGTTGCTACAGGTAAGGAACAGGAGATACATGGCCTGTAACATTTCCTTGGGGATAGCCAGATATAGCTTCGTTTTACTTCATGAGTGTCAGTCATTTAATACGAGCTTTGACCTTTCTGACAAGAAATGAATAATCTAGTCGCACAACTGAGACGATACTCCGTAGGCACCAAACTTTATTAGAAGTTACCAGTGATGAACGGTGTCAAAAACCTTCTCGCACCAATTACTTCGAAGTGAATAGAGCGCTAGAGCAATTCCACAAGAGCGATATTTTCTGAATCCGTGATGACTATTTATCAGTAAATTGTTTTCTTCGAGATACTTCATAATGTTGGACCATAGTATAGTTACAAAATCATACTGCAAATCGACGTTAGTTATGAGTCTGTAACTCTGGGATTTATCATATTTTATTTTGTTGGGTATTAGTGTGACCTATGGATCTCTCCAGTTTTCAGGTACGGATTATACACGAACTAGTCACATTAATTTTCAGCGTTAACGTTTAATAACCGTTCACGAACGGCAGGTGGCAGAACCAGCAATGGAGTGTATATAAAGCGTGTCGCGGGCACGCGGCAAACAGTGCAGTCGTTTTTCATATTGCGGAAACAAGGAGATGTAGCTGACGCCCAAAGGGGCATGATCATTGGCTTCCGGGCCAAGTGTGGAAGCAGTTCCGAAACGGTTAAGTTTGTAAAACGCTCTTGGTTAAAGTATAGTGTGCATGGCAAAATGGCGCTATGCGAAACATGCCGAGACAACTGTGGTGTACCACGGGCCTTAGATGACAGGAGTGAACTACGGATGTGGATATGTGTACGGGCGAATACTTGTGCAACTGTTCAGCAACTGACCGCCCAGATGAACCACGGGTCTATCGACAACGTCTCCTCGACGACTGTTCTTCTCACAAAGTAATGAGGGCTTCTGACAGGGGACGTCAGATTGATTCCACATTTTTAGATCACCAGAAGGATTTTGACCCCGTTCCCCACAAGCGACTTATAATTAAATTGTGGGCCTGTGGAGTGTCGTCTCACTTGTGTGACTGGGTTCGTGGTATCCTGTCAGGGAGATCACAGTTGGTAATAATTGACGGAAAGTCATTGAGTAAAACAGAAGCAATATGTAGCATTCCCCAAGGAAGTGTTATAGGCCCTCTGCTGTTCCTGATCTACATAAATGACATACGAGACAACCTCAACAGCCCTCTTATATCGTTTGCATATGAAAAGTGTGAAGTTATCCTCACGAGTACTAAAAGAAATCCGCTAATTTTCGGTTACACGATAAACCAAACAAATCTAGAGGCTGTAAATTCAACTAAATATTTAGGGACTGCAATTTCGAATAACTTAAACTGGAACCATCACATAGATAATGTTATGGGAAAGCAAACCAAAGACTGCGATCTGTTGGCAGAACACACAGAAAATGTAACAGTGTAAGTAGGCTGTTTAGGTTTCTATGTTGGTAACGCCATGTAACGCTCTATATGAAAATCACTGACTGTGCTGTGTGCAGCCTGTCGCGGGTTTGCATTGTTGGAATTTGCTATTGTAGTGTTGGGCAGTTGGCTGTTAAGGGGCTACGGAAAGGCTCAAAATCATGAAAAGCTCAATTTTTACTTTTTTGCGTTTTCTGAATCTGCAGACTATTACCTTTTAATAGATATATAATTTATTCAATTCCGAAGAGTACAACTATTTTTAAATTTTTTTTGAAATGTGTTCTACATGGGCGTGACCCACTGTGGCGCTGTTAAACTGCTGTCAAATGGTGTTATTATTAACGTCCGTGTTCATCAGGTACATTTTAGTGATGTGAGATAAAGTATGTGTTGTGGCTAACCTGTGATGGTTCAATATATATCGCTGGTGTGATTGTCGATTGTTTCGTGTTTATTTACTCTGTCGTTATCTCGAAAATATTCGTAATTAATTCTGTTTCTTGAGTCTCTGTTTTGTTGAGGTATAATAATGAGTAAAAGTAAAGTTATTAGAAATCCTCTGAAGGCTTTTAAGAAAAGGAGAAATGTTGGAAAGCCAAAGGTATTTAGAAATATGGGAATGAAGATAGGTTCTAACATGGTACGAGCGATGCTTGCTTTAGACAAGGAACGCCTTCGGGCTGCAGACAGGGCTGTAAAGAGTCTAGAAATACAAGCAAGAGTAAACAGGAGGAGGAACAAGAGGAAGCTGGAGGAGGAGTTTGCAGAGGATGAAGATAATCTATCCTATGGACCTGGAATGCACTAAAAAGTTAATCCAATCTTTGTCGCTCGATTCCCAAAACTTTTATTTTCTCATACTAATTACATGTTTTCTAAGGATTTTCCAAACATATTTGTTTCAAACTTTCAGTAAATGTTACACAGTACCTTCTGCATAATTTAACACAGCCTTTTTCCAAAAAACTGTATATTTTCGAATATATAAATAAAAAATTGCAAAAAAATGTGAATTTTCATTACAATTGAAAAAAAAATCATCTTTAATAATTGAACTAAAATTTTGTAAAATCCCTGTGTTAAGTTGTAGCCCATATTCCAATAAATAATCTGTAAAAAGTTCAACTTCCTACCTCAAATACTTTGTGAGGAAAGATGTAATTTATAAGCGTTATTTTAACATTGCAAGTATAGGGCGTTCCGGAGCCCCTTAACAGCGCGTGACTTTTGAACACTATTAAGGTAAATACATTGTTTGTTCTTTATCAAAATCTTTCATTTGCTAACTATGCCTATCAGTAGTTAGTCCCTTCAGTAGTTGGAATCTTTTATTTAGCTGGCAGTAGTGGCGCTCGCTGTATTGCAGTAGTTCGAGTAACGAAGATTTTTGTGAGATAAGTGATTCATGAAAGGTATAGGTTATTGTTAGTCAGGGCCATTCTTTTGTAGGGATTATTGAAAGTCAGATTGCGGTGCGCTAAAAATATTGTGCGTCATTTTATTGATGATCAGAATAAGTAAAGAGAGAAATGTGTGAGCACGTTCAGTTTTGCTCAGCTGTTTGAAAATCAAATAACGTAAGGGGTTTACCAGCACAATAATTCATTAATGTATCTAAGGGAACGTTTCAACAGGTTTACTAAATCAACTGCTTACACTACGCTTTTGACAGAGGAAATCGAATAAGTTAAAAGAAGGGCAGCTCGTTTTGTAATATCGCGGAGTAGGGAAAGAGTGTTACAAATGTGATACACGAAATGGGGTGGCATTAATTAAAGCACAGACATTTTTCGCTGCGACAAGCCTTCTTATGAAATTTCGATCACCAGCTTTCCCCTCAGAGTATGAAAATATTTTGTTGCCGCCCATCTACATAGGGAGAAATGATCATCAAAATAAAATAAGAGGTATCAGAGTTCGCACGGAAAGATTTAAGTGTTAGGTTTTCCCGCAAGCTGTTAGAGTTTTGAACGGTAGAGAAGTGGCTTAAATATGGTTCATTGTCCTCTTTGCCACCCCTTAATTATGAATTGCAGCATAGTCATGTAGATGTAGACGCAAATGTAGATATTGCTGCGTATGATCGTTCGCAGCAGTTGCCTGGTTATGCACCCATGCTGATGGCTGCCAATCTGCGACAAAGGTTGGAATTTATACGCCCAAACGGCAACTGGGCATCCACTGAGTGACGACAGGTGTCTTTTTTTCGGATGAATCACGTTTTAAGCTCCATCAGTGTGATAGCCGTTGGTGTGTGCGCCGTGAAATGTCTGAAAGCGAACACGCTGCAACGATCGTCGGAAGGGTCCAGGCCTCAGGAGGGAGCGCTATTGTTGGGGAATGTTTTAGTAGCATTCTCATGGTGATTTCATCGTTCTGGAAGGCACGATTTATCAACACCAGTATGCATCCATCCTAGGGGACCGTGTAAAACTCTCATTCAGTTTGTTTTTCCTCGGAGCGGTGACATCTATCAGCGGGACAATGCAACCTGTCACACAGTTCGCAGTGTACACGCGTGGTTCGAAGAGCATCGGGATGAGTTTAGAGTACTCCCGTAGCCACCAAACACGCTGGACCTAAACCCAATCGAGAATCGGTGCCACCACCTCCACCGGCTGTTCGAGCCATCGATCCTCAACCGCCAAACCCAGCGCAGCTGGCCATGGCACTGGCTCTACATCCCTATGGGTACCTTCCAGAACTTCATTGACTCTCTTCCTTCACGTCCACGTGCTTGTTCAGGCTTTTGACAGATGGTCACAGTAATGTGACTTTACAGTGCAGTTTACTGGGTTTGGTATCCATGTTTCGATGAGTACTACCATCTCTCTAACTATCTGACACATTTTTTTCTAACTTCCCCTATTGCAGCTGTTTGAGAGTGAGAAATGCGCAGGACTCCTTGAGATACTTACCCAGTTATGGGCCGAAGCCTGTGGTTAAACAAGGTAACATCCTTGGTGTATGTTTCACATATGTTTTATTTCAGATTAAGTAGATTTCGTGTTCTAATAGATAAGTCAGAGAGCTAGTGTTTATTTTATACGTAACCTGTTAGTTTTTGCAGTTCAAAAATTAGAACTGAACATTCCTTGCCTCATAGATGGTTCATGGCTTAACTAAATGACACTTTGTCAGGTTCAGCGGGAGGGTCTGTATACACAGGTTGAGTTCCGGACTAGGTCCGGCTAATGGAAAAGCGAAAATAATCCCTCTGGTAGGAATTTAATTCAGGTTTAGCAAAACTAGGTGAAATGGGAAACTTTAACGGCAATACACAGGCGTGCGACTCTCGTCTGCTTCGCCACTGAAAAAGTTATTAACAGATAACTGATGTCATTCTGAGCCAGCGCAGAAGCTCACTTACTATGGAGTCAGTATGCTGGAATTTACAGACAGCGAAAGTGGTGTAGGAGCAACCTTCAGGTCATCTAACTCCGGGCCTAAGAGCCGGCTCAGTACAAGGCTTCCGTATCACTCCATAGAAACGTAAAGTTCTGCTGCTCTGTCGCTTCAGACCGTATCCCTTCTTTGTAGGACTTACCATGGATTCCACAAAGAAAAGTCGTGATCTTGCGAAACCAAGGTCGATCGGTTCGTCCACCAGGCCCAGAAGACAGACAGATATTGGCACCTCAGTTGACGTCATGTTCCTTGACTTGAGGAAGGCGTTCAGTGCATTTCTACAATCACCTGATGAACAAAATACGTGCGAACGAAATATCAGGCTTACTGCCAAAGTGTCGTCTGCTAAGAGAAGGCAAAATGTGGCTCCGCGGCCTCCTGCCTTATACCTCTATTATTTTATGTCTCGAATTATGTTTGATTTGCCGCCCCTCTCCCCTCTCTCTCTCCTGCCTTCCCTCTCTCCCTCCAGGCATACAACTTGAATACTCAAAATATTTAATAAATGGTTATAGGTATGCAAACGATGTATCCGGCAAGTAGTCTACTTTATTGATAACATTTGTATTTTATTATCTACTAAGACACTGGAGAAATTACAGTTCTTAAAAAAATTAAACAAATGAAATATTTAACTGAAGTCAGTTCGCCGCGCGGGTTATCCGAGCGGTCTGAGGGCGCTGCAGTCATGGACTGTGCGGCTGGTCCCGGCGGAGGTTCGAGTCCTCCCTCGGCCATGGGTGTGTGTGTTCGTCCTTAGTATAATTTAGGTTCAAATGGCTCTGAGCACTATGGGACTTAACTTCTGAGGTCATCAGTCCCCTAGAACTTAGAACTAATTAAACCTAACTAACCTAAGGACATCACACACATCCATGGCCGAGGCAGGATTCGAACCTGCGACCGTATCGGTCGCCCGGTTCCAGACTGTAGCGCCTAGAACCGCTCGGCCACTTCGGCCGGCAGGATAATTTAGGTTAAGTAGTGTGTAAGCTTAGGGACTGATGACCTTAGCAATCCCATAAGATTTCACACACATTTGAACATTTTTTTGAAGTCAGTTCCTCTTGGAAAGAGACGCTGTGTGACAGAAAGTTTTTTTAGATTTGCAGTGCAGTTTTTGCAAAAAAAACTGTACGTTTCTTTCTAAAAACTAGTGGTAAGGCAGGTGACTGTTCCCTGTAGCTCCTTTGCGGGAGGCATGAACATCGCTGGCACATGTCGGAAACATTGTGCACTACTCCTTACCATTGTGTGTGGAGTCTAGTGTCTTTGCAGTGGTACCAACGCATGAAGTATAAGATTCAGTAACGACAAAAGAAAAGAAATCCTCGTACTGCACGCGCCCGGATAACCCAGCGCCTTAACGCGCTGCTTCCGTAGCTCGGGGACGTGAGCCTGGCCAGGATCTAATGAACGACGGACGACAGCTGGTCAGCTAGTCAGCGTGGATGTGGTTTTTAGGCAATTTCCCACATCCCACTGTGTAAATACCAAGTTGGTAACCACGTCCCGCCTCACATACACTCTACGAAAACATTTAGAATAGTTGACACACTTGCACATAAGATTATTTCTAGACGCAGACAAATGGGGCACACAGATTCCGTTCTGAGGTGGATGAAATAACTGATGACCCTCGACGTTTAGTTTCTTAAAGTACGTAATCAGTAGCAGTGGCTCGTACCATATTCTGCTGAATGCCAAGCTATAGGCTTAAAGGCATCCTAATCGGCGAAACGAAAAATATTGTGGAAGTCTGTTATCATGTAGTGATTCTGTTCAAATCTACATCTATACCCCACAAGTAACATTTCCATACTTGCCAGAGCCTGCTTTGATCCACTATCAGTTAACGCCTTTCCTGTTCCTGACGCGAATGGTGCGTAGAAAGAACTATTGTTGTTAAGCCTCCATGTCAGCTCAGGTCTCTCAGATTTTTACCTCCATGGCCTTTCCACGTGATATATCTGAGAGGAAGCAATAAGTAGAATGGCTTTTTAACACACACATTCTGGAAATTTTAACAGTACAAAAAAATGGCTCTGAACACCATGGGACTTAACTTCTGAGGTCATCAGTCCCCTAGAACTTAGAACTGCTTAAACCTAACTAACCTAAGGACATCAGACACCCATGCCCGAGGCAGGATTCGAACCTGCGACCGTAGCGGTCGCGCGGTTCCTGACTGTAGCGCCTAGAACCGCTTGGCCACCCCGGCCGGCTTTAGCAGTACACCACGCTACTCTTGTAGCTTCTGCCATTGAAGTTAAATCAGAATTTCCATCAAGTTTTCTCATTAACATTACGAAACTGTCATGAAACAGGTTCCTCTTCTTTAGATCTTCTCCATTTCTTCTCTCAATCCTATCTGGTACGGGTCCCAGATAGTCGAGCCTTATTGAAGTAACTGTCGAATAGTTATTTTCTAATCTTCACTTCCTCAAAACTCTCCCAAACAATCTTTCCTCCATCTGCCTCCCTTGCGATTTGCCTTAGGGAGTCGTTAAAATAGTTCAGTACGTGTACTCGCAGATATTTAGTGTATGTGAATGCTTCCAGTGGCTGCTCGGCAAACAGACTAAAACTGGGATTTCCGCTTATTCTTTCACAATACGTTCCATCTGTTTATTTAGTGGGTCAACTACCAACCCGTGCACCACACGTCGATCCTATGATATTTCCTGCACTTCGTTACAATTTTAGTATTCCTACGTCTCTATACAGAACAGCATTACCCCCTGTTAGGTTCATGGAGCTTCTGATGTTGGCCACTAGCTCATTTATATGTATTTTGAACAGTTACTGTACCATAACTTTCCCTTGTGCTACTCATGAAGTTACTTTTGCATCTGAAAAGTTATCTCCGTTAACAATGACACGGTGCTTCTACTTGAATGCAACTCCTCAGTCCAGTCACACAGCTGTGGAATGGTTAGTCACTTTTTCATTGGAACATGTTCTATTGAAAAGTTACATACCGACAAAATTTACGCAGGTTTCGTCAAAGATATTTTGCCACCATTGTTGAAGTTCTACCCATAGTCATACGCTTGAGTATGTGGTGTCACCGTGATGAATGTCACGAGCATTTTCTTCAGCACGAATGCAATACTGAATGAAAGATACTGACTGCAAGGGATTAGATGTCGTGGTTGAGTAAATAGACTGGACGCCCTCTTGATCTCACACGAATAGGTTTTTTCCTGCTGTAGAATTTCTGATTACCTGACTGCACCAGCGACACTAAATTATAAGAAAGTGATTGTATTTGTAGAAGGGGCCTGGGATTGCATTCAGGCAGAAACCCTTCCATCTGTTCTTCACTTTATGACTAGTCATTTAAAGACGTGTATAGCTGTCAGTTGGAATCATATTGAGCATTTAATCTGACAATACATGATGGAGTGTGTTTCGTATTTTCATGGCGATGTTTATTTATGTGATTTTTCTGCTACTGTTATTTGCCGGTGATTTAGTTTTGATCTCGGGAACCGTGTTAGAAATGTGCGTGGCTCATCCTCACTCAGATATGTATTTACTATCAACATCATCGTCTGTAGTAAGTTACAATGAGGTGACTAATGGTAGCAATATTCTTACAGCATGACTGTAGCGTTGCGTTCGTGCAGGTGCCGAAACGTGTGGTATTTTGTCCCCTAGTTCACGTGCGTTACACGGCCAAGATATGTTAATGTGGAAGAAAAATATAAGCGAAATGCCTGCCTGAGAGGAGATGCAGCGAAACGCTGACACCCCTAGATCGTGAGACGCAATATCGTGCCCGCCAATGGTTTTGTTCAAGTAGTTCGCTTACGTGTGTTCTATTTCTCTGTGCTTGAAAACACTGAGGCCATGTCAGTATAGCAGGAAACGCCTGAAATAATTTATTAATGTTTTTGCATTAATTGCATTTATTGCAACATAGTGGAAGAAATATTTTCAGCTCAAAACAGATTAATGGTCCCTATACGTAATATTTCACGAATCTCATGTAGGTTTGTGTTCAACGAGGCGGGAATTCTTATTCTTACAAAGTAGTGACCTCTACTCGCTCATAATATGATTGACGACCTATAAGTGCTTAACAGGTACAGCAGCATCCGTCCCATGAAATCGAAACAGAGGCAAGATCTTACTCTTGCAGGCACATTTTTAACGACAAATTATACCTTTCATGAGTTCATATCATTGTGTTAAATGAACGTAATTCAGTGAAATGAACGGATAAGAAATCGATACATTTCTTATATGTTTACTTCAGGTCCACTTGATGGTGTTGTTATAAAGTTAGACCACAAAACTGCAATAGGAGTTACGTTCATACAGATTTCTTGCGGGCTGCTTTCCTGATTCAGTCGATTAGATTTAGATATTCCACGGTTCTCTTAAATCATTCTCGGCGAATGCGAGTCTGGTACCTATCTACAGGTAGTAAATGACTGCTCCAAGATTTACTGGCCAATATTAACATTTATAAAATGAAGTAAGTTCTTCTGTTGTGAATCTGTTATTATCAAATGGTTCAAATGGCTCTGAGCACTATGGGACTTAACATCTGAGTTCATCAGTCCCCCAGAACTTAGAAAAACTTAAACCTAACTAACCTAAAGGCATCACACACATCCATGCCCGGGGCAGGATTCGAACCTGCGACCTTAGCGGTCGCGCGGTTCCAAACTAAAGCGCCTAGAACCGCTCGGCCACACCGACCAGTTCTGTTATTATCATTATCATTCTAGTTAATTATTTGTTTAAACCAATCAGACTGGGGCCTTAAAGCCTTCTTTTATGTTGGAAATGGGTTTCACACATGCAAATAGTTTATCATCGAAGTTTAATCAAATAAATATAATAATTACCATATTATACATAATAATAGTGATACTAATAGAAGTAAGAGGATGATCTTCGTAGGTCTGTACCCATTTAATGTGACGGTACGGGCTAGGAGGTTATATTAATAACATCACAACAACAGCTACTATTAATAATAATTACGACAATGACGATGACGATGATGATGACGATGATGATGATGATGATGATGATGGTGATAGTGGCCGTACGCAATGAGAATGTAGTGACCAGATGAGATGCAAAGTAGTTACTGCGATGCAGCGAGTTCTAAGGATGAGAAATTCACGGTAAAGATCCAGTAGATACCAGGAATTAGTCATCGTAATGGAGTTAAGGGTGAGTATAAACTGGAAAGCCGACGTTATCGTTGTTTTAAGTGATATGTTATTTGTTTTATATTGAAGATTGAGATATGGTACAGTTTTCTAATACTACAAGAGCGATCTTTCCAAAATCAGGATGTTGCTATTGCAAAGGATTTAGAGAAGACGGCCGTATGACGGAGTGTGACACAAAGCTTTATGTGCTGATGAGAATGTGTGTTTCTACTGTGCTATTTATACGGGGTGATTTTTTTTCTGCCGTGTACAAACTCCAGGGATTGATCGATGAGAGGATATGAAACAAAAAATGTCTAGTGAACTTACGTCCAGAAATGGATGGTTTTCATGCTGGAAAAATTTTGGTCTAATAAACATAGAAATCAGGCAAGGACCCCTTGGGGTTTAGATGGTTTGAGCTTTAATCCTACGAGTATATTGTGTATCCATTGTGATAAAGCACAACTGTTAGTATTGTCACTCCCGATAGCTTTCCGTAAGGAAGTTGTTTTTACAGCGGAGAATAACTGGAGGTCAACATAATTTGTGGTATTTACGACTTACAACAGATCATCCTTGACGTACAATGGAAAGATGAACACTCCTGGGGAATGCTTGATGTTACGTGTTTCTCTTGCGACTTTGTAGCTCCAGCCAACATACATTGTTAACACTTTCGTTTGACATAGTCACAAAACGCCTCGACATGTTAAACTATATCGCACTAAACTGACCACCACCACGACTATTTTACTGCACTTTAAAAAAGATTTAGCCCTGTAAGTTTAGCAAACAAAATTCCGAAGCCAACAATATCAAGTGCTTTTCTGAAAACTAAAAAGGAAATCATAGTAACTCCTTGGTTGTTCGTGGGTAGCTTCATGTCGTCCATTATTTCTGTCAAAGCAGATTTTGTTTCAGGATATTGGTAGAAACGTGGTTAGTATTCTTTAGTTTTCAGTACTCTAGATGTGGACAAATGTAAAGGCAGTTATTCTGTAACATCATGGTACTGTGTTCCATTATTTCTCTGATTCATTCTTGATAAGTAGGATCTAATAATTTATTCTGTGACCTATTGTTGCGGGCACTGAATAATAAACATACAAGCAGATACAGATACAGTTAAGAGCACCAACGGCTTTCCTTTTATTTTTATTACTATGCAGCATACATGCGATCGAGCAACAAAGAATCATTATCGTACAGACTGTGTATCGGGCTGTTATAGTTTTGGTGCAACGGAGGAATTAGCGTTTTAGCCATCTGAAATATGCCTCGATGTTGCTTTGATTTATTCATTAAAATGTATCGCTGTTAATACAAATTTTTATTTACACAAGAAACATTAACATGCTGTACAAGATCTAATACTGAGCATACGCAAAACTGTCCGCCGAAGCGCCTCTCATCGAAACTGTACTAAAAATGAAAAAGTCATTTTTATTGTACACCCTAACATACACATTAAGGAAACAATATTTTAGTCGAGGTCTTGCACAAGAATTTTTTTTGCACCTGCGATGTATGTTAAGTCAGGAATTTATATAGCGATCGTACGAGAGTGACGCAACTTGTTCGTGCCTGAAAAATCGATACATAGACATTATCGGATCGTTTACTCCTGAATGGCGAGGTAAACGTATTTCACAGGCTGAAGGTAATTTCCTTTACCGTGCCTGTAACTACTTGCAAAATTTACTGGAAATCTCATTTAGTGTCATCAACGCCGATAACGAAGTTTTTAGTAAAAAACAAAAAAGTGATTGGGGGGTGGGTGGCTTATACCGAATTACACTAATTTTTACTGTATATTTTTAAAGATAATGTGTAGCGAGCTACGACTGACACTTCACAGTGTATATATTGCTAAATAATTCTTGAGAGGTTGCCTCTAAGCTTTAGTGGTGGCAATTGTAAAAGTAAAGTAATGGGAACAGGTGAGTAGAGAACCCGCTGTAACTTTCAGGGAGTGATAACGTATATCCCTTCGAACTCGTACAGATTTGTTGGTGACCAAAGGAGATGAAAGAAAGCTAACTATGGTACTACAATGCAAATAAGTTTATTAAATAAATATTCTTATACTTTCACGAAAATGATACGAGAAGGATCATCACTACGCCCTCTATCTCATTAACTAAAATATCTCCACTCAGCACTTGAAAAAGTTCTATCTTACCAATAGAACTACTGAAATAAGTAACGCATGAATTGTGTGAGACATGTTAATAAAAACTGCAATATTAAGAAGCAATGGGCAAATTGACCACTTGAGTCAGGGTATACAACAAAAAAATAATTCAGATATAGTACACACATCAAATCCGTGACCTGTTCTGATTATTTGTACACAAGTATCAATAGTACGAGAATCAATAATAATGCCCTGATAGTTTAGAGACTAGGGGGCATTCAGAACGACTTTTGACTTTATGCCATTGCTGTAATCGTAGGACACTGAACATTATTTGATATTGTTGAACAGATGTCAAACAATTATCAAATAAGATCAGAAAGAATACACAAATAAGGCAGCATGCTTTGCGTGATCCTTCAGGATCTCGGTGCAAATAATAATAATAATAATAGTAATGATAAATATCCGCGGTATGTATTAGATACGCCAGTAAAATTGTCAGTGAACCTAAGAGCTCAGAAGGAAATGTTTATCATCAGTGTAGAGTAGAAATATTCAGAGAAATTAACTCTGTACTTAGGAGCTACAATAGCCATATGTCAGACTTTGGAACTGAAGTCCAAGATTCATACGGTAGAGATGTGTTTTAAGTGATACAGTGAGCATGGTTGAGTATATGTAGCTTGATTTTCTTTAGATGTATCCAGATCAGAGGCCATAAATGATTCCACCTGCGAGATGCTTCAATCAAAGCTGTAGTTCTGAGGTTACGTAATAAAAATATTTGTTCACTTCTGGCAGGAAATACGTTCGACTTCCTCTAAGATGATGTGCCGTTATTTCTCCATTAATAATGAATGCAATGGTAAGGTTGTTGGTCACAAGTTCCGTTAGCTTGACCCCATTCCGGTCCTACACGTATGGTTTGTGCTTCTGTAAGAAAATGGAAGTGATACACCATTTAAAAGTTTCAGTACAGAAGCAGTAGCCAGTGAAAGCATCACTGCTTGACGCGTAACTGCTTCGTGAGGAAAGAAATTAAAATAAACACACACACACACGACATACGTTACCCATACTATCGAAAACTCGTTAGACCAGTGAAATATTTGTTACTTTACGGATGTCAAACCTTTCTTACTGATGTCAAACCTTTCTACAAGTTTGAATGAGATTTGAAATACTGGAATTTTTTATGATTTTGCTGAGATTTCACACTTCCTAGCTACTAAATGACGGCGTTGGGTGAGACAGTGTACCTACAAGGTCCGTCACCAGTGCTTAACACGAAATTAAACACAACCTCGTGTTTACACTGGTGTGACGTACAAAGTGAGAAGGTCTCATCATTCCAATAATTTTGTGAAATTTATGCAGTTTTAGACATATTTAATAATAATTACTTTTTATTAGTTTCCCGATGTTCAGGTAATGCTGTCTCTCCCCAACTGTAATATTCAGCTACGGGAAATAAATTAAATAAAACTTCGTTTCATTTTCTTTTCGATGCTAAAATACGAAAAGATAGGTTGAAAATAATGAATTCCTGAACAACGTCTCTACGTCTACAGATTAAAACACACAACAGCAATTATCTTGGAACAGTGGTTAACGTTACATGTAAACCTAGCTATTTGCTGGAGGAGAAACTCAATAAACTACTAAGAGGTCGTTATATCTTTCATCGCAGTTACTCTGTAGACAACAATTACGAATTTATGGAAGTGATTAGACATACCAAATCACTGTTACTCCTTCACTCGACAATAATAAATATGTACATTAACATTATTATAAACGAAACGATAGGAGTAATTAAAAACAATTTTCTAACGCACAAGACCCATTCTCCTGGATCAATTATTGAAATTATTGAGTCATTGGAAACAGTACTAAACTACAATTACATTACTTTTTACAGCAAAATGTACATTCTAAAAGTTGAATTAGGTATAGAACCTCCGTTGGCAGGTATACAGGAAGATATTTTCGTCAGTCATTTGGAGAATGAATTCTTCAAAGATCGGTTTGAGATTAATGCCTTTATAGTGTACTACGAACATTTTGATGTTGATGTGTTAATCTGTGGTTCATAGCAATACATCGTCCACTTTAAATAACCTTTAGTAAAATGCAAAATAATATTGCTTTTACAATTTTTCTTATCTGTTTTCTTTTAATTTTATGTTTATTTTTCTTTTTCTCTATTTTGTTTAATTTTAAAAACTACCGCTCATTTTGTAGACATTTTTCCTCCTTATCTTCCTTCATCTGATTGCTTCGTGAGCTTTACTGCTCTGAAACCTGTTTTGAAATGAAATATGATGTAGTCCTATTGGCCACACGTATGACGTCGCGTGGAACTTAAATTTCCTTCTTGAGACTGCACTGATAGTATTATAAAAATGAAAATTGAAATGCAAATTGGCGTTTTGCTTTTGAGCCCCCCATGTGCGATTACACAAATTATAAGATCAAATAATAAAGAATCTGTGGATGCTGCTCTAAAACACTGTTGATTTGTTTGTGTGATTTGGCCACGCTACTGTCTATGCGCTAACCAAACGTATTTGTCCCAATTACCCTTCATAATTAGTAGCAAATGTTCAATAATTAAATATGCAGGCAGGATTATGCGGTGAAAATAATTAATGTTCACAACTCACAGTAATTTCGATTTAAATAAATACTGAGTATACTGTCCTTTTTCTGCACCGAATTGACGTAATTACTGTGCGAAAGCTTTGAAGTAAAACAAAATCAGAGCAACTTCCTACGTTAACTAACGAGTAAATTCCGGTAAAATCGCGGAAATAGTTCAAAGTTCAGCGTATGTTTTAAAAATAAATGTCCACATTGGCTAACCACTCATACCCAAAAGTTCAAATAGCTCAAAAAATAATAACGGAGACACTTTTGAGTTGTATTCCATTCATCTACTATAAATTATTCTAGTTCTCACCCTAGCTAACTCGCCGAAATATTTCCTATTATTCGCTGCTGACACATTCGCAAAACGCAAGTCGTCGGTTTCGTACCCGTAAGTTTCCCGGTCACTACCGAAATGCGACCCAATCGCGGCTTGTATATAGGTGTTCACTACTCTGTCTCCGGCAGACAAACAACCACAAGCGAGATGGCCACCACCTGTTTAGGCATTTCATTAGCGTTAGTCAAATTCATAGACTACAGTTTTCCAGTATCCACTTAAGAACTAGTAATTCTACGATATATATGTGTATGCTACATCAGATAACATGAAAATTTCTCGAGCTTTTCTCTGCTGCCCTTGGTTTTCTGTTAAGTAATTTGTCCAATATTTAGTATTCTGTATGCGTAAACGCTACTTTAAGCTGTTTTGTTGTTAATAAATTAAAACAGTTAACACGAAATACATTTATACTTAAAAACCTAAATCTAATTTGATATGCTACCTCTACTGTCATTCTACTGTTAATCATTTTGCAGAAAATTCACGTTTATCTATAAGGAATGCATATTCCCGCATGTGGTTTAAAATACATAACCGTCACAAAAATTTACTATTATGTTCTGATAGATGTCCTTGAGCTCTATCCATGCACTCTTAGTTCATGAAAATCGCACAACGTGTTGTTGAGAGATGAATATTTTATTATAAATCTTTTGATATCGAAGAACTTAAAACTACTTGATCGATTGATCGCGCATTTTTACAAGCCCACTCGTCTTGTTTTTGTCTTTGTAACTATGATTATATATTTGTTGTAACTGTTCTGGATCAGTTTTTATTGGACGTATGTCTGTTTAATGGTCATTTTGGTCACTCAGTTCTGAAATGACATGTACCCCGTCCATGCCACTCGCCAGCGGCTAGAGCGCGTCGTCTTTTCCCAAATAATATGCTATAGCACGAGTTCACATGTTGTTCTTCTACAGCTGTGGGATTTCTCGTGCTCTCAGTGTCCGCCAATTGCAGATACTTACGGCTACCACCACCTACCTGCCATCCTGTGACACTGGCCTGGGCCGACTGAGTTAAACCTGCGTGCGCACATTCGCGCCTAGATCTCCCGTCACAACAAAACGCACGTTCACTGCCGCGTCCGCTCTTTAAAGTTTTAAGTATACAGACGTATAAACTGCAGCCTCGTATTCTCAATAAATAACTAGAAAAAAATTTGTAGCAGGTACATGCCGTGTTCATGTAATCTTGACACATAAGATTTCATCGTAATTGCTGCAAATCAGTTGATAGATTACTGTAAATAAAATGGTTTCTCTGTCTTCTTTGTTTGTATGTTAACGTGTTAATGAAACCGCAAAACAAGTCCACTTACGCTAAAATTCGTAAATAAACGAAAGTGTATAAAACATGAGCATACAGTAACAAGGAAATAAGCGAACGGTTAACTTCTTGACTAAGAAAGATTTTCTTTTGCAGTTAAATAGTTGCTCCACAGTTACAACACTGTGAAATGCAGGTGGATATGAACATGAAGAAAATTCCTCTCTCGGATTAAAACTTGACATGTCAGCGAGTAAATGTTGCAGTCGTTTTGTCTCACAGTGTATATATATTTTCTCACTGTTTCTTTATGACTAAATGTGAAAGTTCTGAATGACATCGAGATAACAAAGAAATTAATGGTTGTAATAGAGTTTAAGAACATCATAACGCCTCATAGCTAGCAAATACCTCTCTATGATTTCGCTTCATCCGTATTTCGTCACGCATTGTTGCGATTTAATGCTCGAGTTACAGGTGCTGGTTTGTGCACGCTCATTACGTAGTGCACAATTTGACTACATAACCATATTGTGTTTTTGGGTTGTAAATCGCTTAGCATCTCTGTGTAGAACGTGTTCTGTATGACCGTGTTTTATCGACGTTCACAGTATAATAGCAAATCTTCCTTGGAGCCATTACAATACTTTGTTGCTTGTGCAACATGTGATTTTGTGTGTTAATGTATCGTCTTTGTTACATATCCATAATCGGACGAATCGGTTAAATAAACAGCGTATAGCTTACTACGTACTGGTTTCATTGACAACTTTACACCACGTCAACTTGATATCTGTTGTTAGTTGATGGTTATTAAGATTTTTCAAGACTTTAACTTACTTTAATATGGTTCCTTGTCCTAAATTCTATTTTGAGATGATATTTCTGTTAAGTGGCAGTAGCATTTCCTTGCAATGCGTATTTTAACGTTCCGGCTTAGGTAGCATCACTCAATTGTTGCAGTTTTTAGTAAGCTAAGCTCTGGTTGTACTTTCCAGCGTTAACAGGTGCTATATGGCTTTCAGGGTAAATACCACTTGTAAGAATACCCGCCTTGTATTTGACTATGAGATTACTTCATCACTAGAACTGACATGGCGCTTTTAACTATAATTGACGGGGCTATCAGTATGGAGACTACGTAGAAAACTTCAGATAAGATGAGTCCGGTTACTAGTTTTACCTTGTGGTGCTTGTTTAGCCAGCACTTTGAGTGCGCTTGGGTGCTGGCTCTAGCTTTGTGTAATATTAATCCAGAGTTGCATGCCACCATCTTTAGTGAGACTAATACAACGTCGATCCCCAGACTTGGGATCATAGCCGCTACAGGAATTCACTATTGCTCGTCTAGCCGCTGATCATTGCTAACGTTCATTATTCGAGATATTATATAGCTAATAAAGGCTCCTGCAGCTCGGCAACAACTGTCAAGAATACTTTTGAGGGACTCTGTCTCGTCTTGTACCAAAATAAATATGCTCAGGTCGTCGGGCAATGCCCGGCACAAAACTTTATCCCCAACACCCACAACCCAGAGATGTCACAATGGCTGAAACAAGACGCCATTAAGAGCCATTGCTAGTGGATAACCCTGACACACTGATCGCGTAATGTCCTGTTATTTGTCAGTTAATCATTATTCAACAAGTGTTTGGAGACCTGTGTGAATGTGTTACTGATTCAGAGTTGGTCCATTATTTGCGGTAGGTCACTACGGGAAACTCTGTGCCGAGTACGTCTAGTGCGCTCCTATCAAGTTTTTGATGACTTACTTTACTGTAGAATTAAGAGTTACGCCCAGAATTTTATCTGCATTCTTCAAAGTTATTGGCCTACAGGATACTACGACTGTAGCTGAATATTTCTTTGGTACTAAAGCTATTAGCTCCTCCTGGAAACTGGCAGGGATTTACTGGATATTCCAAACGTCGCTGAATACCGCAACAACTTCGTCTCTTAGGATTTAGAGGTAAGGTAGAATTCCATTGGTGTCCATCTATACCTTGCACATATCCTCTCGAATTTCTTGATAGTTCTTCAAATATTCCGTCTTCTGTGAATGAGTCAGTGAGAGCGCTGATTTGTGCAAGTTATGGCAGTACCAACGACTTGCAGAAACAAAGATTCACAGTTCTCATTGGCATCCGGTTCCGCAAATTGTTCACGGAAATGTTGCGTAACTCTGTATTTTGTTATATCCTGATGGGCTGTTGCCTCCTCTCATATCTTAACCTTCTCGCTAATTTTGTAGTTTGCTGTGTTTATTGCTCGGACTAGGAGACAGAGGAAGACACCTCTCTTTTATGTGATGTCATGTCTTGATCTCACTATAAGGCCTTCTTCTCATCTCCTTGTCTGTAACGATGTAATTTGTGCTTTGATTTACTTTATTCGTAAACTATTATTGCTTATTTCTTCTGTATTTTGGTAGAGTTCCCAACTCAAGGGAGGTAGAACTCTTCAGTGCTCTCTTGGAAATCCCGCTTATTATAACCGTATTGTCTAAGCAGAGTCTTTAGTTTCGTTTTCGCATGCTCTGTCCACAACCTGCAGTTTCTTGGGGGTATACTAATATATCCAACGGAAGCCTTCCATGTTTCTAACACCATCTCTCTAAATTCTGGGTCACTGATAAAGCTGGCATTTGGTTTCCGATAACTCCTCCCGCGAAAGGTTTCTTGTCTATTAAATTAACTCTGGTAACGTAACCAGAGTGATCCGATAACTTTAGTGGCCATATTTCAGCCGATGTGATATTTACAACTGTATCTCTCGAGATACACTCCGTCATTCCAACAATTGTCGATACGAGATTAGCAAAAATATGCAAATTAAGATGGTTCTTTTAATGCTTCAGGTGTTCTACGCAGTCTTCCCCACTTGAGTACAGCGCACAGAACGTAGCCACGTGAAACAGTCAGAACGGTGCTGCGTTGCAATCGTCAACTCGTGCGTTACGTGGGCTTGGGTGTCGGTTATGCCGCCAAAGCGCTGACCCTTCATATTAATTTCTGAACTTTGTCGTTTTGTGGTAATACTGCATTGGTAACATCAGGTATCGTCACCCGTCATGACCTTTTACCGGAAAAAAGTTTCCTCGTTTTTCATTTAAATCAAGTCGCGGCTGGCGTCTACGCGTTGTTGTTTCAGTTCAGCAGACAAGGTGTGCGGGACAAACTTTGCATACTCTTTTCTCTTCTTCAAAACATTCTGGATAAAGTTTTAAAGACTAGATTTAGAGATGCTGCTCGACTGCGATTTGTGCCAAAACAACGTTGACACACTACGCTGGCACGTCCACTGCTTAAGAGTTCCTCCTCTCATCTGACTGATCGAATGCATATCTATTGTTTATAGTTGTTAGTTCAAGTTGCCGCCGGAGTAACTGAGCTGATGCCACTTATACGCCAGGAATAACACCAACTTGTGAATTTTTTGTACAGGCTCTGTGGATCCTATCAGTTATACTTTCCGAGGTTTCGTGTGTGTAGGGCATTGTGTCACCGTTTGCCACCTCATAGGTGACACATATTTAGCTTTGTGTTCATATGCTCCTGCTCTACGCACCTCTTATAGTTTGGCTTCTGGTCCTTCTGGTGAATAACACAATTAAAATTCGTCCCTCTCGAACCACAACATAGTTCCACGTAATCAGCGAAGCAGGTATTATTTCGTTTTTGAAGAACTCTGTCCCTGTGATTTTATAACTACTTATGGACGAGGCGTATGCGCTTAGGAAATCTGTACCTGCTACGGAAATCGTTATCGACCTTACGTTTAGTAACATTCCTGTATCTACTGCTGGTTTACCATCCTTTGTTAGTATACTGTGCCAGAATTTTCGTTTTTGTTGCCCATTAGTCACAACTAGGAATGGATTCGAGATTGTCTCTAGCAACATCCCGTAGTAGCGCTATGTCTGTTTCAGCTGCGTATAAAAATGGTTGAGGAAACATCGGCTTTAACTGCAATCAGATTTTACTAACGTTTAAAGAGCAGATTTTATAGTTTTGTGTGTCCACTCTCGCCTTCTTAATATGTCGGTATATTGCTAATTTGTTCTGGCCTTTGTTTTATGTCTAGGTTTTGTGACCGTGTTCAGTTTAACGACTCTTTTTTATGTTTACGGTTACTTCCAGTGCTAACAAAAATTCTCTGCTGCAATGTCTCTTTCGAACTTTCCATTTCTCCATAGGTATGTTTTGTTCGGAATGCCGTCCCTGCAGATTCTGACGTCACTGTTTCGTACAGTTCACTCTCACTGTGATCAGTAGTTGACTTAGTTGAGAGTTCTTGCATTATATCTTCCTGCACTTCTTCGACGCTACTCCCCAATACTTCTCTTTTAGATTTTTCGTTTTATATGTCACTGTGAGGTCCTACATCGTTAATTTAAGATGTTTCCATATGCCTGGAACGAAGTTTGGCTCACAATTTCTTGTTTCGGCACGATTAATATTAACTGCATTGTTAACCACATCTATGTTGCTAGACTGATTTTGAACACTAGCTGTTTTTATCAGTATAGGATCGAGTCTTTACAAGCAACGTTCCTTGCAACACTAGGTTTTCAATTAAAATATTACTTCGGTCATTGTGGTGGTCTAAAATACTGATTGCACCAGTGGGACTCCTAACAGCATCTTGGATGTTCACAGCAGGGATCGTATTGCTTACAACTCAATCTCCTTGTGTCCGTAGCCAAATCAGATAATAGTAAGATACGTTTCACAACATTTATTTCTGTATGAAACTTTAGTTTCACACAGTTCTGCTTAAGATAGTCTGTTTGGTTGCATAAGAAACACGCTGGGAATTGCCTTATATACATCACACAGTTGATAGCCTCCTATGATTAATCACTGGGTAAATTGGCTGTTTGACTTTGATGTTGTACCATTCGGAACGGGGAACGGTTAATATTCAGCTCACACGTCGTTTTGCAGAACACAGGCATTTCCGTAAGTATGTAACTTCTGTTTTATAGCTTCATTTGGAACTGTCAACTGCACATTAAATAATCTCACATTAATCGAGTTGCCTTCTACTGCATTGACATATAATTAAGCTCAAAATCCGAACGGTAGTGTCATTTCAAAGTTTCCTGAACATTCTCGAACAGCTCATTTGTAAACTAGGGTAGAACAGATTTTTAAATAATAGGTAAAGTCGTTGATATTGGCTTTTGTACTATCTACTTGGTCTCCACTAAGTTTGAGATTGATGGCAATCCCATTCTGGGTTTCTAAACTTGTTAGCCGATCGTTTTACTTTGGAAATTCCAGTTTCACGATATTCTTTCTCGGATATGATTCCATTGCAGCTACACTTCTCCTTCACACTGTAGAAATAGTGATGATACACGTCAGCAACACTTAAAACTGACCATCACCAGCGGAAAACGATCACAAAGGTGCACACATCACATCTAAACGGAATAAGCAGGTAAACAGCTCCTACACGACCGTTCGACATCACAGCGACTGCCAAAATGCCGACTGAGTTGAGCACAAGTGGGTTGGTAGTGTTAATTTTTAAGATTTGTCCATTACCATGAATGAAACTGGAAAGGTTTTTGGAAGTTACCGTAAACTTACCTCTCCCGGCGTCACTATTCCTGCCTCATCACATCATTCTTCTTACTATAACAAGGCCTCCTTTTGTTCTGCGATAAACAGTCTTCTTAAACTGCCACTGCGTGTTGATGAAGCAGGAAATAAACTTAACTGGTTGCGAAGTAGTGACCAGAGTAGCGGTTATCATATGGTAGTTGATGAAATTTATGATTTAAGGATGTCTAAAAGACAATCAATTGCCAAAGAACAAAGAATTACATTAAAAAATTATATCGTGTTCTTTCTACGGATAGGGCTCACGTAGACTCTGCATCTTTTAAAAATAGGTGATGTACATGTCGCGTATCTCCTCAAACTTCACTGCTACATCTACAACTACATCTACATCTACTTAGCTAATCCGCAAGCCACCATACGGTGCGTGGTGGAGGGTACCCTATACTATTATTTACCATTTCATTTCCTGTTCCACTCGCAGATAGAGCGAGGGAGAAACAACTGCCTATGTGCCTCCGTGAGAGCCCTAATTTATCGTATTATATCTTCGTGGCCATTACGCTCAATGTATGTTGGCGGCAGTAGAATCGTTCGGTAGTCGCCTTCAAATACCAATTCTCTAAAGGTTCTTAACAATGTTTCTCGAAAAGAACGTCGCCTTCCCTCCAGGGGTTCCTATTTGAGTTCCCGAAACTTCTCTGTAACACTTACGTGTTGTTGAAACCTACTAGTAACAAATCTAGCGGCCCGACTCTGATTTACTTCGATGTCTTCCTTCAATCCGACCTTCTACGGATCCAAAACACTCGAGCAGTACTCAAGAGAAGGTCGCGCCAACGCCCTATAGGCGGTCCCCTTTACAGGTGAACCACTCTTTCCTAAAATTCTCCCAATAAAGCGAAGTCGACCATCCTCATATCATTTGCAACGTTATGTCTAGACATTTAAACGACTTCACTGTGTCAAGCAAGACACTAGTAACAATGTATCCGAACATTACTGGTTTGTCTTCCTACTCATCCGCATTAACTTACAATTTCCCACACGTAGGGATAGTTGCCGTTGAACACACCAGCTGGCAATTTTGTCTAGGTCGTTTCATATCTTCCTACAGTCACTCAACTTCGACATCTTACCGTACACCACGGCTTCATCAGCAAACAACCACAGATCGCTGCCCACCTTGTCCGTCAAATCATTTACGTATATAGAGAACAACAGCGGTACTATCACACTTCTCTGGAGCACCCCGACGATACCCTTGTCTCTGATGATCACACGCCGTCGAGGAAAACATACTGTGTTCTGTCATTTACGAAGTCTTCGAGCCACTCACATGTCTGTGAACTTATTTCGTGCTTACATATGCTTATACCTTCGTTAACAGCCTGCAATGGGGTACCGTGTCAAGTGCTTTCCGGAAATTTAGAACTTTGGCATCTGCCTGTTGTCAATCATCCACAGCTCTCAGTACATCATGCAAGAAAAGAGCAAACTGAGTTTCGCATGAGCGATATCTTCTCTATGTTGATTCGTGGATGTAAACTTCTCAGTCTCAAGAAAGTTAATATATTCGAACTGAAAATATGTTCAAGGATTCTGCAGAAAACCGAAGTTAGGGATATTGCTCTGTAATTTAGCGAGTCCCTTCCCTTACATTTCTTATACCTCGTATATTAGAGTCACTTGCACCTCTTTCCAGTCGCTTGGGACTTTGTACTGGTTGAGAGATTCGCTATAAATGTAAGCTAGGTGAGAGGCCAATGCCGTAGAGTACTCTTTGTAAAACCGAATTGGGTCTCTATCCGGACCTGGTCACTTATTTACTTTCAAATCTTTCAGTTGTTACTCTACGCCAGGGATGCTTGTTACTGTGTCGTCTATACGAGGGTCTATCCGATGGTCAAATAAAGGTGTGTTTGTACGAGTCTCCTGTGTGAACGATTTCTTGAACGTAAAATTTAAAACTTTGGCTTTTATTTTGCTATCTTCGACTGCCACACCAGACTGGCCAGCAACGGGCTGAATGGAAGCCTTAGACCCGCTCAGCGATTTTACGTAAGACGAGAATTTCCTCGGGTCCTCTGCCAGATCTTTTGCTAAGGTGTGATGGTGGTAGTTGTATGCTTCACGCCTAGATCTTTTCACAGACGCACGAATCTCTGCTAACCTTCGTTTGTCGTCAGTTGTGCTTTCCCTTTCGAAACGAGAGTGCAATAGCCCCTGCTTCCTCAGAATCCTCCGAATTCCGTTATGAAACCGCGGTGAATCTTTTCCATTCTTTATCCACTTACTAGGCACATAACTCTACAGACCATTACTTACAGTCTGCTTAAACTTTGCCCATAATTCCTCTACATCTATCTTACTGGAACCAAGTGGTGCCAATTCACTGTCTAAGTGAGATGCTAACAGCTAATTAACTGATCTCTCTATCAAAAAACACTCTCCAAGCCATCTTGACAGATTTATTAACGTTTGCAATCATAGTTCCTAAAATATCATGATCGCTAATCCCCGTTTCTATACTGACATTGCCGATAAGGTCCGATCTGTTTGTAGCTACAAGGGCTAAGATATTTCCACTGCATGTGGGCTGCCGAGCTAGCTGCTGAAGACAGTTTTCAGGAAACGTGTCCTAAAGTATTTCACATGATTGTCCGTCTGTACCCTCGCCAATGAATCCATAGCCATTCCAATCTATCATCGGTAGGTTAAAGTCGCCTCCAACTAGTATTGCATCATGTGAGTATTTACGCGCTGTAGACCATAGACTTTCTTTGAAAGACTCTAGAACTGTCACAGCAGAATCGGGTGGCGGGTAAACACATCCAACAATTAACTTGGTTTCACCTGAACCTGTTATCAACTTGGACTTCACTAGAGACGGTAATGTTGTCAACCGCAGTGAACACTCCCCCTCCTCTGGCCTCTGATCTGTCCTTCCGATATTCGTTCCACGACTTTCCAAATATCTCAGACATTTCTACTTCGGATTTTAGCCAACGCTCGGTCCCAAATATAATTTGAGGGCGAAAACTTCCCTGGAGGGCAGAAAATTCGAGAACTTTATTACGAATAGTTTGACAGTTTACTAATAAAATTATGACACTCGAAATATATTTGTTCTGAACGCCGTTTGACTTCCCTTACTGCATATCGACAGGCAAGGGTTAAGCGGAGCACCTCAGACTACTGCCTAGCCCAAAATCCTTCATTAGCACTCCACAAGTGCTGTGCTACCCGAGTAGTTGCTTCCTTTGTGTAGTGGACCCCTGACTTATAAGGGGAGTCCTACAAATTCCCACACGATAACGCAGGTTTAGACATCTGCAGCCAAGACCGTCACAGAGTCGAGAAACCCTTCGGTTGTGACCTTCCACTCGGCTCCAAACTAAAGGACCGCGGTCAACTTTGGGAACAATGCTGCAAATTGCGAGCACTGCTTGCAGCCCGCGCTCGAGGCCAGCAGTGTTAACAGCTCCGCCAGTCTCCTGTACGACCTGAGGATCGCCTCGGAACCCATGCGACAGGCGTCGTTGGTGCCGATGTGAGCCACAACTTCGAGACGACTGCACCCTGCACGCTCGACAGCCGCAGGCAAGGCCGCCTCCACAACTCGGACGAGGCCGCTGGCAGACATACCAAGTGCACACTGGCTTTCTTTCCAGCCATAAACGCTATCTGCCTAAGGGGCTAAATAACGCACCAAACATTGGAGCTTCCAACAACTAGTAAACGCCTCCTCCCGTGTGCCTGCTCGGACCCTACTGAAGGAGCGGCCACCTGTCTACTCACAGGGTGAATGGGTGAGGCCAGGCGTCCAATCTCCACATTGGCTCTCCGCTTCGAGAGACGCGAACGCGTGACTACCTGCCACTCACTCTGCTCTGAGGGCGGATCCACTGAGTCGGGTGCACTAGCAGGTGCCTCGGAAGCAGAGTCCGTAGACAAAACATGCGGGCCGGCCTCGGTGGCCGAGCGGTTCTAGGTGCTTCAGTCCGGAACCGCGCAGCTGCTACGGTCGCAGGTTCGAATCCTGCCTCGGGCGTGGCTGTGTGTGATGTCCTTAGGTTAGTTAGGTCTAAGTAGTTCTAAGTCTGTGGGGCTGATGACCTCCGATGTTAAGTGACATAGTGCTCAGCCATCTGAACCTAAACAAGCGGCACCTGAGGTGTCCCGTGCGACGCGTCAGATCCTCCGCCACCGCTACACCCCGAAGCAGCAGCCAGAAGGTGACTGACCGTAGACAAAAGCGCATTCTGCTTTTCGCGGACTGTGGCCAGCTCCCACTGCGCCCGCACACTACATGCACACGTGCTATCCATCGTAGCGAGGCTAACTGAAGAAGAAAACTATAAAAGCAGACCGAATTCTAGGTAAGCTACTTGCTGCTCTCCTGATTTGTCACCAATAGACGCTGATGGTTTTATGTTCTATTAGCTGGCTATTGAGTGAGCAACTTCTGCTCTACAGGCTGAATGAATTTACACTTACCACACCGCTACGTCTTTTAATAAACGAAATTAGTACAATGCAAGACTTTTACCAAAACGGTACCTTATACAAATTTTACTGCTCTGACTACATTGGACAAATGGAAAGTAATTTTGAAAAGCATTAAAAGGAACACCCAAATTGAAAATTAAAATCATAGAAAGTAAATCCACCTCATAAAAGATAGCCTCATGATGCACAACGTCAAAAAATCTCGTAATTCTTAACACAATGCAGAAGGGATACTTTCTGAATATATATGAAGAAATATAAGTTTACACCCGCCAAAAAAAAAAAAAAAAATAAATAAATGAATAATGAATGGAAAATATGCTCAACGGCAAACGCGCACTACGAAACACCAGTTACCTGGATATATGCAGCCCTGTTACAAAATCCTTCGACGGTGCTCTGCAATTTCGTAGCTACATCTAGATACACCATGTGTCACCTGCCTGAGAATGACTTACAAGTTCATGGCGCCCTCCATCCATGCTGGAATTCGGTATGGTGTTGCCCCACCATTAGCCTTGATGACAGCTTCCACTCTCGCAGTCATACGTTCAGTCAGGCGCTGGAAGGTTCTTGGGGAATGGCAGCTCATTCTTCACGGAATGATGTACTGATGAAAGGTATCGATGTCGGTCGCTGTGGACTGGCACGAAGTCGCCGTTCCAAGACAGCTCAAAGGTGTTCTGTAGGATTCAGGTCAGGACTCTGTGCAGGCCAATCCATTGCAGGGATGTTATTGTCGTGTAACCACTCTGCCACAAGCCGTGCATTATGTACAGGTGCTCGACCGTGTTGAAAGATGCAATCGCCATCCCCGAAATTGCTTTTGAACAGTGGTATCAAAGTAGGACTGTGCTGTGATAGTGCTACGCAAAACAAAAAGGGGTGCAACTCCCCTCCACGAAAAACACGACCACACCATAACACCACCACCTTCGAATTTTACTGTTGGCACTCCATACGCTTTCAGATGACGTTCACCGGGCATTCACAATACCCACACCCTGACATCGATCGCCACATTGTGTACCGTGATTCGTCACTCCACATAACGGATTTCCACTGTTCAATCGTCTAATGTTTACGCTCCTTACACCAAACGAGGCGTCTTTTGGCATTTACCGGCGTGATGTGTGGCTTATGAGCAGCCACTCGACCATGAAATCCAAGTTTTCTCACCTCCCGCCTAACGTTTATAGTACTTGCAGTGGATCCTGATACAGTTTGGACTTCGTGTGTGATGATCTGGATAGATGTCTGCCTATTACACATTACGACTGTCTTCACCTGCCGGCGGTCTCTGTCAGTCAACAGACGCTTTTGTGCTGTACGTGTCCCTTCACGTTTCCACTTCACTATTACATCGGAAACAGTGGACCTAGGGATTTTTAGGATTGTGTAAATCGCACGTACAGACAAACCACACGAGTGACACCCAGTCACCTGACCACGTTCGAAATCCGGGAGTTCCGCGGGGGCGCTCCATTCTGCTCTCTCACGATGTCTAATGATTACTGAGGTAGCTGATATGGAGTACCTGGCAGTAAGTGGCAACACAATGCACCTAATATGAAAAATGTATGTTTTTGGTGGTGTCCAGATACCTTAGGTCAGGTAGTCCAAAAGGCTCTAAGCACTATGCGACTTAACATCTGAGGTAATCAGTCCCCTAGAACTTAGAACTACTTAAATCTAACTAACCTAAGGACATCACGCACATCCATACCCGCTGCAGGATATGAACCTGCGACCGTAGGGGTCGTGTTGTTCCAGACTTAAGTGCCTAGAACCGCTCGGCTACTGCGGCCGGCTACGTCACGTAGTGTATTAGGTTACATGTTCTCGTAGGCTATTATAGTTAGTTCCAAGACAAGCATTTTCCTGTGGTTTAGCGCTTGCTCGTTCACATTAGAGGATTTAATTTTGTTCTCGACTTAGATACAACGTCTACTGCAACTATCTCAGAATGTTATTAATACTCCTTCCAAAGCTAAAGCATGACAATACCTTTAATGTGTCCAGTTGTACAATCATAACACGTCCCTTTTTGCTACAATATCATTGGATACATCACTTTCAAATCCATCCTACTTTTACTTTCTTAATTTCTTGACGTTGCTTTACAACAGCACAATTGTAAGGTATAGCTTTTTGGTGCATATACTGTGTAAACATTTTTCTTGTGTGGTACTATTTAAAATACTACATATGTTATATTATGCGTTAACAAAGGCTGTTTCGGATCCACTTAACAATAGCCTAGATGTGAAGGTCACAACTGGTCATGTGAGTAAATATACTTTTTGGCCATCCTGGTCTAGAGTCTAGCGGATAGAGGTCTTGTGTTCAATCCGGGATAGAAGCTGGCACTTTTTCCCGTTCCAATCTCGCCGGGATGATCCCAGGTCGACTCAGTCCGCTATCACATGAGTACCAGGGATCTTTACCGGAGGTAAAAGGCCGCCGGGGCCTGGGCTCTCCACCATACCCCTCCTAGTGCGGCTACGAATAAAAACTGCACTCTATCTGCAGTCATGCCAATAGGTCGGTCACGGGCTCGTGACACAGACGTTAACTGTAACTTCACCCCATAAATCTGCAATTTATGAGCACTAAATCTGTGTACATAAATATTGCAGAAACGTGATGTTTGGATGTGTGTAACTCATTCATTCGTAGAACTGGTACGCCACACCTCATCTTGGAGAACTGAAACTGTCATCAACCTGCACAGTAAGATGGTGGTGCATTAACTTCCATTTTATAAATCAGTATGTTAGGGTGAACAGTGAATTCTCTTAACAGGTGGTGTCAACACATTTTGCTAGAATGGCATACTGTTGAGCAAATGTCTGAATTAACCATTTTACATATTTTGAACACGTTCGGTTTTCAGTGTTATTTTTCGACGTCGGATTATTGAAATATTTCATTTAGTTGCTGATCATCAATGAAGTTCGTGGAAGAGATAAAATTCTGCCACATTACTGTACAGATGAACATTAAAACCCTTTTAGTATACTATGCAATGTTTCATTCAGTCAAGTCATAGTTCTGTTCAGTATATATACATTTTCAAGTTGATTCTCATTTATTCCGCACTCGACGAGTTATTGATAGGTTTGGATTTCGTTTGACGTGCCAGGCATTAATCGAGAGGCTCGTAATAGAAATTAAGATGACAGAGTGTACTGCCAAGATTTCAGAGCTGGAAAAATTTAAAATGTTGTGAAACGTATATGTTGTTTTTACGATCTCATTGACACCAGTGAGTGTATGCCCCCTAGACAACGAAAATGTTCAAAATGGTTCAAATGGCTCTGAGCACTATGGGACTTGACATCTGAGGTCATCAGTCCCCCTAGAACTTACAACTACTTAAACCTAACTAACCTAAGAACATCACACATCCATGCCCGAGGCAGGATTCGAACCTGCGATCGTAGCGGTACATGGCTCTAGACTGAAGCGCCTAGAACCGCTCGGCCACTCCGGCCGGCGAAAATATTCCTTAATTGTGCAGAGGCGTTCAGAATATAAAACTTGTCACGAGGTAATTAGATGTTAGTTAATTCCGATCCAGAGATATAAGTTTCAGAAAATTGGTTGGAATATTACGGTTTGCTGTCGAATCGACGATCAGGTTATTAGAGGAAAGCACATACTTGAGTTAGAGAAGGATGAGGAAGAATCGGTCATGCCCTTTGAAAGGAAACATTTTGAAATTCACCGTTAGTTACTGAGGGATAGTGAGGGAAACTAAATTTGGGTGACCAGACAGGGATTTAAACTGCTGTTCTCCCGGATAAGGGTCAAAAGTCTTACCAGCAGGCTATATTCCGCAACAAACTGCCATAAAACCCCTCATTAGACAAATACTGCAATAATCACAACTTCATTCTTGACGTCTGTACCGTAAGGTTAACACCCATATTTGTAGTGTGGATATCTTCAAACTGATGAACAACTCAGATACCCGAATACATAGTGTGATGATGGAAACTTACGTGCAACATCTGCTGCGTTTCGCGCTTCAATGTGAGTTGGGAGAGACGACGAGAAACAGTTTCGGGATAACGCAGCGTAGCGAGGCTGCTCTATAGCCAGCGTTTTCACAGCGAACTGCTCAAGTTTCAAGAGCGCTGCTAAGAGCAACAGCAAAGGTCACGCCGGGATAGCCACTTGCGGTGTCGCGCCAAGGCGCAAGGCTCGCAGCGCCGCGTTCTGCTCTCGACTCGTCACTGCGTCCTCCCGCCTGTTCATGTTCTTTTGTGCAACGTGAGAATCTGGCCGATAAAAGTGCGACAAACGTCTCCTACATTCTGTGCTCGCAGCTTTTTTTCCAAAGGTGTTACACGCTGTATAGCAGACACGCATTCGATAAAAGCGACATGAAACAGACAAACTGGTTTTTGACTTCAGAGCTTGTAAATACGCTTAGAATTGCTACCCTGATGTTTTAACGTTGATTACACGTACGTGGAAAAGTTGAAAAGTTCTCAGCAAAGCAGTGAAACAGTATAAGCATATAAAAACCCATCTCTTTTTTCCATGTAGCTTTCAGGTTAACAGAATCTGATCAAAGCGTTTCCAGTGAACACGGCTACTGTAACTGCTCCCTAGATTTCAGAGAATTCTCTTGTACAAAATTTCTTCAGATGTGGGAATAGCCGCAAGACATATAGGTTCAAGCGTAGTAAAGAAAGCGGAGGATGCAGCTACAAATACTTCACATCCATCAGTATTCCCATAATAAAAGCAGCCTAGTGGTAGGAAGAAAATTTTGGGTGTAATGCCCGATGGGGGATGAGTTCGATTAAGAATGACCACAGGCATGGATTGAAGAAGGATGCGAAATGATACCGGCTGTCTCTTTTCGGGAAGTCATTCGAGCGTTTGCTTTGGGCAATTTAGGGGAACTACGCTGCAGAGTGAAAATCTCATTATGGAAATATCCCCCAGGCTGTAGCTAAGCCATGTATCCGCAATATCCTTTCTTTCAGGAGTGCTAGTTCTGCAAAGTTCGCAGAAGAGCTTCTATGAAGTTTGGAAGGTAGGAGACGAGGAATTATCAGAACTGAAGCTGTGAGGACGGGTCGTGGGTCGTGCTTGGGTAGCTCAGTTGGTACAGCACTTGCCCGCGAAAGGCACAGGTCCCGAGTTCGAGTCTCGGTCCGGCACACGGTTTTAATCTGCTAGGAAGTTTCATTGATTTAAAAACTAAATACAGTCGCTTACATGTAAGACTATACATGTGAGACAATTTTGAAGTGTTGTGTGCTGTTCCATGACAGAACGGAAACAAATACTAGTTCAAAAAAAATGGCTCTGAGCACTATGGGACTTAACTTCTAATGTCATCAGTCCCCTAGAACTTATAACTACTTAAACCTAACTAACCTAAGGACATCACACACATCCATGCCCAAGGCAGGATTCGAACCTGCGACCGTAGCGGTCGCGCGGTTCCAGACTGTAGCGACTAGAACCTCTCGGCCACACCGGCCGGCACAAATACCAGTAAACGACAGTTGTTAAAATTGTGAGATAAAACAAACTCTACAGCCAACTTTCCATTTCGTAAACAGCTTGCTTGTCAGACAAAATACAGCTTATGTATTCTTTCAGTAATTTGTAAACATTCCACAAAGAGCTCCTTCATTTAATTCAACGACGATCTATATTCCTAGAAATGCATTTGCTGTTTCTGTTCTCGTGGACCAAATGTACGTTGTAGTAAAGGAAACAAAGTAATGAACTTCCTTGGGGTGAGATTTTAATTATCGATGCAAAATCTAGGAAAAATTGTCTTATTTTTACTTTGCATGAAATAATATTTCAAAGTTTCCAGCCTAAACACTGTTAATCTTTTATGGAAACTCGTAACAATTCACTACGATTGTGTATATTTCTAGTACACCTGATCTGACACTAATTCTCCCTTTGACGTGATCCCGTTGAAAATTTTGAAGACACGACTATTTCTATTCAGGCCTCTATAGATTTCCCTTAACAGGAGAAGGGAAATCCACATTCAGAAAGGTATCATAATAAAATCGTGATTGTTGATGAAGCATTTACGATGTTGAACCCGGAGGCTAGATTCGAAAAAGTTTCCATCTCTACTACGAAGACGTCAAAAATGTATGAAATATCGGCGTGTTTTTATCAGTGTGGCTACATGAAGCAAACCATCGAATTTGAACGACTTTTCCTTCAGATATATCACATAATTACACTGACTGTCGGGTCTCGTGGTCCAGTAGTAAAGTGCATGACTGGAAACCGATAAGTGGTGGAGTCTAATCCCAGTTGGAAGACGGAATGTTTCAGTCTGCCATTAATCTGGCCTCCACCTCATCGATTATGTGAAGATTGCTCAAACAAGAAAAGCGGTTCGAATTTCACATTAAACTGTTGGTTAGAGAAACGCAAAAAGCTGATGCTTCACCCATCTGAAAGACTTGTACCAACCGTTGAGACACACGAAATTATTTCTATTATGATACTGCAATATACGAGGAAAATATTCCTGTGTAGAAGTCCCTGACTATGATACAGATGTTATGGGCGAAGGACATTGTCCGGTGGGAAGAAAGTGGAACCACACAAAAAAATTTTCCTACATTGTCTGTGCGTTTATCAGTCCAATTAATGATTTTGCAGCGTAAGGACACAATTCAAGGTGTAATTAAGGTCATTCACTAATACTCAACGGCACATAGTTCCTTGTATTACGTTTTCTTTTTGTCAGATCTCGTCAGCACTGTGGCTAGTGACTGTTAAACATTTTATTTCAACTGCCTTCAAAGTGTTTCTTCAGAAGTGCATTAAGTTTTTGAGCTTGTGGATAGGAGCTGGAGGCACATTTCATTTATACATGTGGCAACACCTCGTTATCCCGACGAAACAAATGTTCCGCCAACAATGGCGACTACGTTAAGACCATTCCAGTAAGGCAACAGATGGCAAGCAGAGTGAGTGAGTGAATGAGTGACTAAGTGAGAGGTCATCGAATGCCGAATAAACGATTCGCTGTGCATCCAGTCACTCTGGGAAAAACGAATATTCGGCTCTCTCTGCGGAATGGGAAGCGATTCAGAACAGAATGTAAATTTCTGTGCGTAGTCTGCTTTTTTAAACTAAGCTTACTGTTGAGTTTAATGTTAGTGTGTATTTCAGAAATGTGTTCCAATTTGTTGTTGTTTTATGTGTGTAGTTCCACTGTCTTTTATTGGTAGGCTTGCTAACAGAACCATGTGAAAAATTCGAAAATTTTTTCAGACTATCTAACGAATACTCTAACTACAACAATAACAACTAACAACACAATGATGTATTTAGTGTAAATTATTTTTTAATTTTTTTTAATTATTTAGATTAAGGATGCCGACAACACTTTTTTCTTCGATCAATGTCAGTGTGGAATAGAACAGGGAGCACCCATCACCACGCTCTGTACACTGGCTTGTGCGGAATGTATGCAGAATAAAGTGACGAAACATGAATAACTCAAATCACAAATGATGAACCACAGTTTTGAAAGTAAGAACCGGCGAGAAGCAAATTAAAATAAACTGAACTACACGAATTGGTGCACGAATATTGCTATATTATGCTCTCACGTGAGAGAGTGTAATTACGAATAATTAAGCTGACACCATATTGCAGTGCCTGTGTTGTTCGGAAGTATGATGCAATGTCCCATCTGAAAGCTCTGCAATATCGTATTTATCATCTGATACAGGGCAAGGGACTTTCGGTGAAAATGTATCTTCTGTACAGCAATATACACAGTGCATGTACGAATGCTGGTTATACACATATGTAGACAACATATGGAAGTTTGGGTCGGGCCATGTGTCGTGGATGGATAACAAAAGCGATTAAGACGATCGCGCGCTTAAGGCGGGAAATCTGGGTTCGAGTTCCTGTCCGGCACAAATTTTCACTGTTGTCATTCCATTATACAGCTGATGGTCGTTCGTATTAGCAACTACCAATGCATTTCATGTAATTAAGGTGCTCACTGCTTGTGAGAGGGGCCTAAATGTGGACGGCGTTCACGAGCACGTGTGGCGAAATATTCGTCCACCCTGCTGTTGCTCGGAAGACCGATACGGTACGGCGAAGGACAACATCCAACAAGAGCTTTCAGCAAACAGCTGCCAGCCCGTCCACACAACACGCCATTTGGTGAACACTCGCTCGGTGCTGGTGGAATGCCGTATGTCTGGCTCCGTCGTTAAGCCCCTGCACACAGGGACAGTAGCGGTGGGCAATATCACTAGCCAGTACTGCCCCAGAGTAATTATCCCTCCACTACTCCGTGCGTAGGAGTACTTTGCTTCACCGTCCAGTAAGCTATTGGCGGCCAGTAAACTCAAGCAGTTTTCGGTTTAGCGGATGCCAAAGGGCCAGTAATGTAGTGACCTAGTGGCAGCCAGTACTGGACGTATCTTAAAAGGTACTGACCGCCAATAGAGCGGTAGACACTGTTGAGGGTAAATTACTGTTGTGCTCATTATAGTTTCGATATAAAACGTCTTCAGTATCCGAAGAAACAGTCAAAACCAACTGCTAGTGTAAAATTAAGTGTAGACTATATAAGTATATTTTTTGAAACTTAGGCGAACTATAAACTGTACTGTAAGAGAAAAATAAAGAAACGACGCATCGCGAAGGAATTACTTGAATGGGGCGGCAATCGAAATCGGTAGTTGTGACGCACTTGTACAGACATACAATAGATTACAATATCAGAAAAATTGGATGATTTATGCAAGAGAAACAGCTTTACGAACTGAGCAAGCCAGCAACGCGTTGGTCCGCCTCTGTCCCTTATGCAAGTCGTCCAGATGTTCAAATATGTGTGAATTCCTAATGGACCACTCTGATGAGGTCATCGGTCTCTAGACTTACACACCACTCAAACTAGCTTATTTTAAGAACATGGCGCCTCAAACCGCGTGGCCACTCCTCGCGGCCGAGCGGTTATTTGGCGTGGCACTGATGTGTATAGTTGATAGATGTCCTCCTGAGGGATATTGTGCTAAATTCTATCCAATTGGCGTGTTAGATCGTCAAAATTCCGAACTGGCTGAAAGGTCCTACAGATAATGCTCCAAACGTTCCCAGCTGGGGAGAGATCCGGCGACTTTCTGGTCAAGGTAAGGTATGGCAAGCACGAAAACAAACTGAAGAAACTCTTGCCATGTGCGGGCGAACATCATCTTGCAGAAATGTAAGCCCAGGATGGCTTGCTGTGAAGGGCAATAAAACGGGGCGTGGTATATTGTTGACATACGACTGTGCTCTAAAAGTGTGACACATCAGACCATCCCTCCTGGTTGTTGGGCTGTATAGCGGGTTACACTCAGGTCTGTATCGGACAGCTGTTCGGGGTGTCTCCTGAAATGTCTTCATTGGTCATCGGAGCTCGCTTCGAAGTGTGTCTCATCACTGAAGACAATTCTACTCCAGTCAATGACATTCTAAGCTCTGCCTTAAATTTTACACTCTCTCTAATTGTGTCCTCTCCTCCTAAATTTCTTTCCTTCTTATGTAAGAAACTTTTGCTAAATTATTCCTTACTCGCTTAACCCGTACCGCAGTGGTTATTTTAAAGGTAGTTTATCAACAACATTTAGACCTGGTAATGGCTATGAAAATATAAAGAAATTATGTATCTGCGACACAAACATATGTAATAAAGATGATTGAGGTGTCGTGAATGTGCATTCTCATTCCATGCATTTTGCAAAGCCAACCTTACATTTGTCTTAAATTAGGATAGTAAGGAGGAAGATTGCTTCAGGAAGAGCCTTCATTCAGGAACTGTAGACAGTCCAATTGAAGGAACCTGACGGGATAGTTATGGCTAAAGCAGTCTACAACGAAATAGTTGAATCTTCCGACTGTTCAAGATGGCGCATCCGTATTATTTGGGGCTTGCTTAGGCAGCACTGGACATTGCCGGAAATCTGTCTCATGCGGAGTAATGCAATAAGCTTTAATGTCGCGTGAAATGTCAGCGGTTCTTGAGTGGAGCGCGTGCGCAAGTGGGCGCACTGATTTAATTACGTCTGCCGCATCTCATTTTACTTAACGCGCTGCCGTCCTTCCCAGTCGCCATCTGCTGTAAATGGGTTCATTCTGGACCGCTGGCCACCCGAATTAACGTTTAAATTATGAACGGATCAATAAGCTCATCAAGCCAAGGAATAATAACACCGTTGATATTGTCTGGGATGGCGCTAACTGTGTCCTGGTCCCATTACAACACGCTACATATTTCAAATACTAGAGCCACTGTTATTTCTAAACCAGTGGTGCGTATCATTAGTGTTGTTGCATCTACGTTACTGTCTTAATTGTGTCCCTCGACATATCGCTCCTCAGATATATATCTCTTCCTACAGGGGTTGTTCAGAAAGTAAGGTCCTACCAGGTACGAAATGAAAACCACAGTGAAAATCCGATGAAGCTGTGCACAGACGTGTTGGGCGGTGTCTCTAGTGTGCCCGTTGATTGCGTCACGTCACTCTTTCCAATTCTGAGCGCACAGTGAGCAGCTAAAGATGCCTAGAAAATAGTGTATCCCGACAAGCATGAGGGTCTGGTGAGAGATTTCACCTGATGTCAAGTAGCCCACATAACATAACTGTCACGCATTTCCTTCTTCACGACAATTCTTGGCCGCTCTCTTCAGAGGCAATGAAGATGCTTCTGCAACGTTTTCCATGGGAAGTGTTTTATCACCCACAATACAGCTAGTAACTGGCTCCCATTGGGTTTAATCTCATCTCACATGAACCGCTGGCTATGAAGACAATATTTTGACACAGACAACGATCAGAAGACCATCCTAGAGAACTGCCGGAAAGCACAGGTGGCTGTCTTCTATGACGAGGGTGTTGGAAGGCTGGTACGACGCTACGACAGATGTCTGAGTCGGTGCGGCGGTTATGTAGAGAGGTAGCTGTAAGGCGTAGACAACTGTTGTGAATGAAATATTTTTGATTTTCTCATTGGTTTCCATTTCGTGACCGCTCGGACCTTATTCCGAATAGCCCTCGCATTTATCGTGTAGGTGAGAATGACTATAGCTCGTGTTTTGGAGATGAGTTTTGTATTTTAATTAAAGCTGAATATGTTTCACCCATTTCAAAGGTAGCAACGGAGGAAGAATGGGCGTAAATAAAATAATCTTAATAATTTTGTCAGTTTTTTGTGACCATATTATATATTTATTTACATACCAGGGAAGATTTGGGCCGTCAGGGCCTTTCTTATGTCTAACCAGGAGATCTGCATATTTTATACTTAATTCATTGTGGCAAGCTTTTAATCAGTTAAATACAACATCGAATCCAATCTTCGGATAATACTACTACTACACAAATAGTGGAGGAGAAGAAAATTATAATATTTTTTGACAGGTACAATAAATACTGCTTAGAGGGAGGTATATTAAAGTATAAGTGCTAGCAACGAAGGTCATGAAAGGAGGAGTAGAACGGGAAGATACAAAGGAACATTATAAACTGCAAGTTATGGTGCTAGGAGAAAAGAAAATGTCGTGACTGGCTGACAAATGAAAAGAGAAAGAAGCGTACCTGAGAGAAGATGCTATATAAGTTGAGTAAGTGTGACTGGCCATATGCGGCAGATTTGGGGGATACGTTGTGTGGTTGATAAAAGAAAGTGATTCTGCTATATCTTCAAGGCCATAGGGCATTGAATTGTGCACTGAGTGTAGGGCACCTTGTTCCAGAGGCGAACAGCATCAAGGAAGAAGGACTATACGAATGTTTTTGTGTTATTGGTGGGCGGAGCTAGGATATTATGTGAGTGAGTACTAGTGTTTCACTTTCGATGAGGTAACAAATACTGCGCTGCATGTTCACTGAGCGCATTCTGGTTAAATGAAGCGCCTAGCGTTACTGTCTGCAAAATGTACTTCTTGCCCGGGTTCGATTCCCGGCGGGGTCAGGGATTTCCTCTGCCTCGTGATGACTGGGTGTTGTGTGATGTCCTTAGGTTAGTTAGGTTTAAGTAGTTCTCAGTTCTAGGGGACTGATGACCTTAGATGTTAAGTCCCATAGTGCTCAGAGCCATTATTATTATTATTTTTTTTTTTTTGGTACTTCTTGTTGAATTTCGTGGCATGTCACATCGACCATTCATGTGTTACACTGTACATAAAACACAGTTCTTCTTTGCCATGAGAGAAATAATGTTTCCAGATAACATCACTTTAGAGCGATAGCAGTGGAAGAAATTGATTTTAAAACCGTATCTAGGATATTTAGAGAAGGTTGTTGACTGGGATGCCGAAGAAATTAATTGGAACTGCCGTCTTAGGTGCTGAAGTCTCAGCAACGCTTTTTTCATAACGTGATTTTTATGAAAACTAGCTGTTTCAAATCGTTGCGCGCGTAATTCTTACTCCCACACGGTCAACTGTTGTTGCAAGTAAACATTTGGTAATAATTCCCTTTCACTATTTGTAACTCAGGAAGGTGCTTTACAGTGCAAGACGTGTCGTAAGTATGATTTCACACTGAATATTCGTTGGATCAGTCTTTCTGTAAATTATTTTTCGAATTCGTTTCTCACCAGTAAATTGTTCGTTCAGTTACATGTTAAATGCTGTAATCTCCAGCAGTAAATAAACACTTCTACAGTTACAGCATTTACTATCTAACACTAATACAACATAAAATACCAGATCCTTATATCCCGAAAAAATTAAAGTCCACAATAAAATAAATGAAGTTTAAGCCTCTCAGCGTGCATGATGCGGGCAGTCATAGAGGGCGGGACTATTCGTGGTTGGGAACTCCAACGTCAGGTGCGTAATGGGGCCTCTTAAGGACGTGGCTATCAAGGAGGCGAAGATATCCAATGTGCACGCTGTGTGCATACCGGGTGGCCTCATTCAAGATATGGAACGGATCCACCCAGTTACCACGAAGAGTACAGGATCCAGTCAGCTGCAGGTGGTTGTTCATGTCGGTACTAGAGGGATCGGAAGAGACTCTCTCTGGTCTCGGGCGGATAGATGAACTGATGAAGACTGCCCGTCTTGTTTGTGAGATTAAGGCAAAGCTCCCCATATGTAGCATCGTCGACTGGACCGGTTGTGAACCTGTGTGACAGAGCCGAGAGGAGCGTCTGAATCAGAGTTGTCGGATGGGTCTGAGACCGTGTGGACTGCATCTACTAGCTCCATAAGGTGGTTGGGTATCGGGTCTCACTTAACAGGGGTCTACTAAACAGATGAGGCGCCTCACGAGTAGTGGGGGCTGTGTGGAGATGACTGGGTGGTTTCTTAGGTTATAGAAGCACGAGAAAGAACAAAAAGGGTCTCAGTCTCAAAGGATGCAGGTCAAACAGAGGACAAGGTTTGACCAATGAACGATAGGTGCTATAGTGTTAAACTATTGCAGCTGTGTTGGGGAAGAGCCAGAGCTTCATTAACTAATGGAAAGCACTAAAGCACAAATAGCTGTAAGTACTGAAAGTGGCTAAAACCGGAGATAAGTTAAGCTGAAATTTTTACAAAGGACCTTCCCGTGTCCACAAAGGATAGATTAAATACAGTTGGTAGCACCGTGTTTGTTACTGTTAGAAGTAGTATACCTTGTAGCGAAACTGAAGTATGTAGTTCCTAAGAGTAATCATGAGTATAGGTTACACCTGACAACCGGAATAAACTTATAATAGGTTCCTTTTACCGACCTCCAAACTCAGATGATACAGTTGCTGAAAATTACAAAGAATACTTGAGTCTCATTTCAAATTCGTATCTCACTCATACAATTATACTTGTCGGTGGCTTCTATATGCCCTCAATAAGTTGCCGTGTTTCAAGTCTGTAGCAGGCATAAAACATCTTCCGAAATCGCCGTAAATGCTTTCTCCGAAACTTATTTTGAACAATTAGTTCAGGAGCTCATTCGAAGTGTAAGTGGTGGCAAAAACATACACAACCATAAAGCAACGAATAATCCCGAGCAAACAGGGAGCATTATGACGGATAGAGATGTTAGTGACCACAAGGTCGTTATAGTGAAACTGAATACCGTAACATGCAAATCCACCAATTATAAAACCAGAATATATCTCTTTAAAAAGAGCAGATAAAAATTCGCTTGACACCTTCCTAAGAGATAGCCTCATGAAAGTGTAGACCAAATGCGGCTTAAATTCGAAGAAATAATATCCACATCAGTGTAGAGATCTATACCAAGTAAATTAATTATAGGCGGAACCGCCCCCATGGTACACAAAACAGATTAAAACACTGTTGCAGAAGCAACGGAAAAAGCATTTAAAATTTAAAAGAACACAAAATCCCCAAGATTGGCGATGTTTTACAGAAACTGGAAATTTAGCCCGAACTTCAGTGCAAGATGCTTTTAATAGTTTCCACAACCAAACTCTGTCTCGAAATCTGGCAGAAAATCCAAAGACATGCTGGTCATATTTGAACTACACCATTGGCAAGACGCAATCAATACCTTCACTGCGCGATAGTCATGGTAATGTTACCGAGGCAGTGCTACTGAAGCAGAGCTACTAATACGATTTTCCGAAACTCCTTCACCAAAGAAGATGAAGTAGATATTCCAGAACTCGAATCCAGAACTGCTACAAACATGAGTAGCTTAGAAGTAGGTATGCTCGGTATAGAAGAGCAGCTTAAATCACTTTATAAAGGCAAGTCCGCCGGGTCCAGATTGTATACCAGTTGAAGACATGGATGGGAAAACGAACTAACACTCAAATGTAAAAACTTAGAGATCTGTTTCTGGGTACAGGAACTATGAAAATTCATATCGGTGTCATCCCTAAACATAACATTAGGGTGTAATACGACGCAGAGAATTTCTTGGGTTTCGATAGATATGATTTCTATGATGTCAAAAACGTACTAACCTTCCGTTACACTACGGCTTCCATCCAGCGGAAAGAAGCTGAATAGCTGAACAACGGGAGAGCCAATACTATACCATGTGATAAACAGACAACAGATATATAACTGTAAGCAGAAAAGCCTTGGGGGCTTAGGTAGATTATATTGGAATTGATAAAAGTGTAAACACCAAATATGTAACATTAATCACTTTATGAACCAAGTTTAGAGTGTTTTAAGTGTTCAGTTGGCACATTCAGTACAGAATATAGATACCGGTAAAGAACATGGTTGATGTGAAAATGGGAAACGTTGACGAAAGTATAAAAATCAGTGGAAATTATCGAAAGAGGAAGAGTAATCCACAGGTTTGGCTCAAACAAGTTAAGAAGAAGAAGCGAACAGTGGTAAAGAGTACAGCAATCAATGTGTGTAGTGAAAAAGGCAAAACCACAAGATTCAGATTTAGCCTATGTGAGAAACTGATTCGAGATTGTACCTGCAGGTACATGAGAGAAGTTGTTTCGTGATTTCCGAAATATAAGTAACTATGATCTTCAAAATTCTTATATATTTCAGTGTGTGAATATGAATTCTGCCAAACGGAGATACATTAATGATCCAGAGAGGAATAGGGGACAAACAGCTAACATCTATAAGGATACTGTATGTGAAGTAGACGTTCAGATTTGTTAGAAGGCTTGCATGACAATCTTCCGTACAAGCAATGGACGCCTGTTCCGTGTGATTCAACAAAAGAAAACATCTGAAGCTCTTGAAGTTAGTTTCTGTGTTCCATTAGGCAACAAAACACTAGACATACATGCACAATGATAGAGGTATGTGTATCATGACATTAAAAACAAAGTTATTTATTTAAGGCGGATAGGCAGCGGAAACGTAACAGTCGCCCAAATAAATGGAGCGAGGAGAACCAGGAATTTGCATGGGCCCATGTACGAGTAAATAGTTTTCCTGCGCAGTCAAGTCAGTGCTTCAGGAAAAAGAATTCCAACATGACCTCTCTGTGTGCAGATCGAAACATTAGCAAGATGTACAGTATTTATCAAGATAAGTGCAAAGACGGCAACAAGGTACCTCTTAGCCTGGCATGTATTGCAAAATATTTTACCAGTTTTTCACTATTAGCTTTGCTAAACCATGTAGTGGCACCTGTCAAGTTTGTTATCACCCTAAGATGCTAATTTCATGTGAAAAATAGTCAGAAATAGAAAGAACTATAAGAAAAACCGAACTTCCATGTTAAGCAGGCTAGTACTGGGTATGAAAATCAGAAAACAGGCTCAGAATATTAAAACACTTATAATTCTGTTATGATCATTGCTTTCATCAACGGATGCCTTTTTTTGCGACATCAGACTGTGATAGTGGCCACTGGCTAAATCTACTTGAGCCATACGTGATGTGTTATTACTAATTTTCTATTTAATAGCACTTTTTACTGCAGTTAATGGTAATTTGTGGCTGTGGATGTTTGATAATGGACAAAACAAACTTTACGTATTATTGTTCCTCTCTATTAGTTTTTATTTTTCGTGTTTCGTTCCAGTATAAAGGAAATGACAGATAAGAAACAATAACAGATTCATACTTTATGGATATCCGTTAAAAAAGTAAAACTAAATTAGTTTGATATATTTTTTCCAGCCTCATTTACACAACCCCATTTTTCTCCATTTCTAAATACTGGGGGTTAGCCCGTTTTTCCGCGCATGTCTTCAATTACATTTCTTCAGTGTAACCTGACATAATGGCTCCATGCTTAACAGTCATGTACAACCGCTCACTCGGCATAAGACTCGTATCTAAAGACTGGAAAGCTGCACAGGTCACAGCACTACTCAAGAAAGGAGGTAGGAGTAATTCTATAGTTACAGATCATATCACTGACGTAGACTTGCAGTAGGATTTTGGAACGTATACTGTATTCTAATATTATTAATTACCTAGAGGAATACGATATTGTCTCAGTTGTGCGACTGGATTCGTGACTTCCTGTCATAAAAGCCACAGTTCGTTCTAACTGACGGGAAATAGTCAACTGAAACAGAAGTGATATCCGGCATTCCAAAGGATGTGCTATAGGCTATGTATCTGCTGTTCCTAATCTATACAAACGAATCACGACAGAATCTGAGCAGCCCTCTTAAATTTTTTGCAAATGCTACTTCCATTTACCGCCCACCAAATTCATCAGAAGACCAAAAACAATTGTAAAATGATTTAGACCATATATTTTATGGTGCGAAAAGTGGGAATCGATTCAAAATAATGAACAGTCTGAGGTCATCGACATGAGTACTAACAGGAATCAGTTAAATTTCTGTTACACGATAAACCTGACGTGTCTAAAGGCTGCCAATGCATCTAAATACCTAGGAAATACAGTTACAAACAATTTAAATTGAAACGGTAACATACGAGGGGCGTTCAGTAAGTAATGCAATACATTTGTTTTCTCGGCTAAGTTCAATTTACAAAATGCGAAATTTGTTATAGGACCTCTTGGACTATTACCACTTCAGCCCCTGTAGTTTCATGAAGTTTCGATGGGTGGCGGTGCTATACGTAGCCTTCAAAAAGACGTCCGTAACGGAGGTGCGTTCGAAACAAAGAGCTGTCATTGAGTCTCTTTTCGCGGAAAAGCAGAACTTCTCAGATATTCATAGGCCCTAGGAAAATATCGACGGCGACCTGGCAATGAACAAAGCACGGTGAGTCGTTGGGCGAGGTGTATGTGAATATTGCTACAAGGTCGCGTAAACCTGTCCAATCCCCCGCTTGTCGAGTGACCGCACACGGCTGTGACCCCTGCATTATTGGAACGTTGCGGACACTAACATTCGAGGTGATTGACGAATCACAAACACATCGGTGCACAACTAGACGTCTTTATTGGTAGAGCTGACACAATCGCCCATACGTTTGGGTACTCAAAGTTGTGTGCCGCGCGGTTTGAGGCGGCATGTCACCGATTGTGCGGCCCCTCCCGCCGGAGGTTTGAGTAATCCCTCGGGCATAAGTTAATTTAAGTAGTGGTGTAAGTCTAGGGACCGATGACCTCAGCAGTTTGGTCCCTTAGGAATTCACACACATTTGAACATTTAAAGGTGTGTGCGCGCTTGGTTTCAGTCTGTACCGAATTGCTTGCGCGCTATAACGCTGATGGTGAAATTTTGTCATAGACGATGAAACATGCGTTCATCCCTTAAAACGAGAAACGAACGGTGATTCATGGAATGGCGCTACACCACCTAGCCTCCGAAGAAAAAGTTCAAAGCCGCACCTCAGCCGGTGAAGTCCTGGCGACGGTCTTGTGGTACTCTGAAGGGGTTATTCCATTTGATGTCCTCCCTCATGGTGCAACGATCAACTCTGAAGCGTGTTGTGCTAAATTCAGGAAATTGAAGAAACGACTTCAGCATGTACGGCGCCACAAAAATGTAACCGGACTTCTCGTTCTCCATGTCAACGCAAAGCCTCCACAAGTCTGTGCACCCGAGAGGTGCTCACAAAACTTCATTGGACTGTTCTTCCTCAACCATCCTGCACCCTCCGACTGCCATCTGTTTGGCGTAATGAAGGCTGCACTCCGCGGGAAGCAGAACGTGGATGATGGGGAGGTTATCGATGCAGAAAGACGTTGGCTCCCAAGCCGGCAATTAGAGTAGTACCATTCAGGCATACAGACTGTCCCAGGTGGCATACAGCAGTCGCAAGGAAGATAGGTTACGTTGAAAAGTAGGGTTTTTTAGCCAAACGGCTGGGACCACTGTATCTTAATACGGCTCACAGTCGTAGCTGCACACTCTTCTACACACAATCCATCATCTGCAAGAAGTTTAGAGAAATGTTGATCAGAAATTATGTAAAGCCTAGCACGTTTTAGGTACAGTGTCAATATCTTAATGTTCACTACTTTCATGAAGGAGCCAAGAAGTGCCCCGACAGCTCCCACTAACGTCTTGTACGTATCTGCATGGCAAAGAAGTGGGGGTAAACAAAATTCTACCAGAAAATAGCCACTGATAATCAAGACTCAAGTTACAGAACTGATACACTTAGCAAGGAAGACTATTGTGGCACCTTCAACGAAGACGCTTATTTAAAAACTCGAGTACCTCCTATTCCAGGATGCTACATTCTCCATAGAAAGGACAACATTACTGGTGTTGGTGCTATCAGTAACGCAAATTGTCGGCATCCGTTCCCCTTTCCATCAGCTCGTAGGCAGGATTGGGACTGTGTACAGTCAGTCAGTCTTAAAAGTATATAATTTACGACGAAACAGTTCACAATCATACTCACTCTGCGCACTGAAACACGTAGTTATCATGCCGTCTTGTTGTTTCCCTATGCGGTACTATCAAAGCAACAAACTTTACACCTTCATCTTTATACTTTTCCTGCTATTCCTTGCTAAAAGTACGCCTACTCAAGGCACCTGGATTGCTAAAATTACTCATGCGAGTGTTTCAAAAATATGGTTCACCGAAATGTATGCTATCTAACTTTAAGATCATCCTCATAAGGAAAATGAAAGAACATTTTGCCAAATACATATGTTTCTATGAAAATAGAATTTCTTAAAGGTAATGGTTTAATTGGCTTCTGTCTTATACCAAATTGGTGGGAAATAAACCGAACTTCTGTTTATGTAAAAGGAAATATTGTGCATTAAGCTAAGAGCTTTCATATTGGCTATTTTACTGTTGATCCTCTGTCTACTCTGTCTATTAGGGACCGGTGCGATCTGACTTTTGCAATAGTTGCTTTTCTGAGAAGATTAATTGCTGAAAAATAATTGATAAATATATGGTGTGTAGATACAACATGTAAGTATACAATGAACCTTCTATGAAATGAACTGATTTTACGTCCCAGATACGTCAAATGAACTAACCATTATAATACAATGACTTGTGATGCGTGTTATATCACATTATTAACTATAGTTCAGTTCTTTTATCTTGGCGGCTCGCGCATGCCCGCCCAGACGCGGGAGATTGCTGCGTTGCCAGTTGTAGGCGCTATGAGAAGCAGCGCCATAGTATAGTATAGTTCCTAAACTTACGTTTAGGGGGGAGCACGCAGTTTATGAAGTAAAGCCACCACGGCCGCATTAACCCTTTCACTGCTACAGAGACGTGCTCCCCGCATTCCGCGCTGTGCGCCATCTTGTCATCACTGCAATGCTCGCATGTGCAGACTCATTGTGTTCCGACTGCTTTAACACACTTATCATTCGATTTCACAAAAACTATATGGCCCCAAATTTTGATTTTTACACCATTTTCTTGACTGATACATCCCCCCCCCATAAATGACTTAATTTTGTTTCGATGTTCAACTCAGTTATTGTGCAGCATTAAATGTAGTAAACCACTGCACGAAATTTTGAAGAGTTTGCAGAGGTAAAAGTCACAGATTATACTTTCCGTATGGTCGATTTTAGTTGCCACTAGATATTTCAAAAAATTACATTCAAACGAATAAAATTCATGAAGTAAGACACTTCGATATGGTTTTTAAATAAAGAAAATATTATACACCACACAAAGTTTGAACTCGGAACCTTTTGCTTAGCAGCCAAACACCTGAACCATTACACTAACGCAGCTCGTCATTTACCAGAATTCTTGGAGGAGATTAAAAAAATCACGCAAAATACCGACAAACACTGTTCGTATTATTATGAATTACTCACGTTTCGTCGAAGTACAATAGGAAATAAACAATTACCGCTGATCTTTATTGCGAAAAAGTGGTTAGTGAGAATGAATTTCCCTGCTATCGCCTGAATTAGGAGGCTTATTGCTTGTTTGGTTTAATTAATTAATAGAATATGAAGCAATTGGTATAAAGAATGTTTTTTCCGAACTTTCTTTTATAGAAAGTCTGCTATCAAGACGTTGCTTTTGTTCAATTACATTATTTATGACTGAACGTTTCTAAAACTGAAGACACTCGTCCGTGCTCTGCACTGCAGTCGAGCTCTGGCAACGTCGTTCTCTGTTCATTGGCTGACTGTGTTTTGTGACGTCAGATGCGCAGAACGAACCTAACTTGGCCGCCGTCGTAAATGACGCGCACTTTAGAAATGGTTACCTCAACACATTTAGCACGAAGTAGCCAAAGTCCTTGACAGTTATTCAAGAGGTAGTATGTTGATCAACAGTGTCTGAATCGATACACAAACAGAGCAGTTGTTTCATATCTGAGTCTAAGAATAACATTACAGTACATATTTTTGAAGCTTTTCCGGTGTAATAATTGCTTTGTGACACTTTAAGAAATCCAGAGAATGGTACACGGTGATATAGAATCTTTGGGTGTACCACTGGAAACGGTATTGGGTGCATGGTGAACTTTAAACTTTTATGGTACTCTATGGTACTTAGGAGAGTTTCAAATGGTGTATATATATATATATATATATATATATATATATATATATATATATATATATATATATGAGCTTCCATCATATCTACGAAAGTCATAAACTTTTATTTAGCTGACGATGCAACTATTATAACAAAAGTAATGGGGAAATTTCAAAAGTTGAAAATGTAAATAATATTCACTTAGTGATTAACAACTAGTTCTCTGCAAATGTCCTGTCTCCACATTTACATAAAACTTCTTGACAATATTCTGCGAAAAAGTCTTATGAAAAGTTTGGCAATCTAACTTGATGATAATTTGAAGGAAACCAGTCGTAACGTAATAAACATGAACAAATACGGTTGTGGTGGTTCTTTATTAATATTAGACAAGAATCAGCTGTGGAGCTCAATATGATCAAGATTAGATAAAACACAATAGAGCTCAAATCTGTACACACCCTGATAACACCATTAAAAAGAGTGCTTCAGGGTAAATCGTTAAATGAAACAAATGTTATAAATTATTTGGTGTTTCCACTGATAAGAACCTGTACTGAAAATCACGTGTTACAGATATTCTTACACGTCTAAACTCTGCTTATTTCGCATTAAGGATAATACAGATGAAACGTCATAAGATTTACTTTTCGTGTTTCATTCACTGTGTTGTGGCATCATAGTGTGGATCAACTCGCCATTAAGGACAAAAGTGTATGTTGGGCAGAAGCATGTACTAAGGAGACTATGTGATGTCCAGTATGGAGTCCCATGCAGACAGCTCTTTCAGTAGTTGTGCATGCTGACAACAGCCACACAACGCATTTACTCAATTGTGACGTTTATCATCACTCAATCACACATTAACGTTCATAAATATGATTCTATAAGGAAAATTGACTGACACTATCCGTGATCCAGCCTTAGTGTGACACAAAGGAGTAAGGTATTCAGCCATGACTACCTACCCAGTTTTGTAAAGAATTAAATAGAGAGAGGAGAGAGTGGACAGATTGAAGAAACTGTGTAGTAACTATAATACCGACTCGTCCCATATCACAGGGAGAGGTCGCCGTTAAGATGAATGCAACATGCAGATGATTCAACTAGACTAATATTATCAGGTTATCTTGCTTGACATCAAATGTTGTATTAGAAGCAATGCGTCCAATGAGGATACTGATCTCCATTCGAGTGAGTACACACCGGTCTAGATAATCTTCTCACTGACTGTGTCATTCCTCGTTCCTGCTGTGCAAACCATATAGAATTCTCCTAAGTACCATAAAGGTTTTACCTTCACCGCTTATAGAGGCCGTTTCTTGGCAAGATGATCCAAAAGGAAGCGGTATTCATGGCCCATTTTTGAAATGTGGCACATATCATGTTCGTTGCTGACCTAATGGCTATTCCAACTGACTCTTTGATGTATACATTCAGCGTATTGCAATTTTTTAAGAACATACGTCGTCTATGAATTGTTCTGAAGTTTAATATGTGACCAGGATTTTTGGAAGATCAATGTAGTTCATAAGTAATCAGCAACTCTCAAGTATTCCGCAAAGTGCTCCTTAAGTGCTTCACATGCCATGTAAACATACGTATTAGATTTCATTTCATACAGATGTACATTTCTGAATGCGTTAAAAGACCATAATGCCAAACCGTAGCATGAGGAAAACAATAGTTGGAACCACTCTTAAGTAGTGTGCAGTATCAAATGAAAACAGGTAAAATCAGCAGTAAGCTTTATCACTTAACGTATGACGTATCATAAATTCAGAAGAGTTACTACAAGCTGAGTTTGTTATGTGATTTATGTTAGATCACTATTGATCTACGGTTTCCGCCATGCTCTTAAAATGCGACCGAATATCTTTCTCGAAACTTAACAGAAATCAGTGTTAAAGCCATAGAGACGTCATACTGCTAGGGCGATGTTCACTTGTTTTCCTTTACCAGATTCCGATTACCTTTACCAGAAACGTATTTCCGTTCACTCGTCTTTATTAGTGCGTGATAACGAAAGGTATAAATATTACGGTAGATAAATTGAAGGATATGTATTGCTGTCAGCTGCTGAAAACGTTGGCGGATTTACTGCTTTCATCGGCATAAAAACTAAACGATGGAGTCTCTCACGCCGGAGATGATTTATAATATCGGCTTTCCTTTCGAGCGGCGCGCTGCCCGCGTTCACTTGTTTAGTCATATCGGCGTACGCAGCGTATTCGTTCTGGGCACAAATCAATACCGTAAACGTGTTGCCTAATGTGCGCCCTTCTTGGCCGAAAATTGCCCAGCTACAGAAAAACGCTCTCTTTTTATATCACGATTCTCGCAAACGTAAACATTGACTATTAGATTCCGAAATGTATTTATTGTAACAAATTATTATAAAATATGGTACATACAAACTCAGTAAATTATATATGGAAGTTCAGTAACGGTGATTGGCCTCAATCAGCTATACATGCATCGGAGTCTCAAGCTGCACTTTCAATTCGTCTAAGTAACTCTCATTAACTGTGATCACATTTGAGGGTAAAGAAGGTTGACGCAAAAGTAAGACACGTCTTTGACAGGAGTAGGAGAGTGTGTTTGACTTTCGCGAGTAGGTCAGAGGATGGAATTAATTATCATGACGGACTGGAAGTATCGCAATGAGTTTTGGCATTATTTCGTGTTTTCATTGTAGAACTAAAGAGATACTGCAACTTACATCGGTTTCAAGTGAAGTCAATCAAAACAGAACTTTATGGTTTTCTTCTGAAGAAAAGGATGCAGAAGATAGAAGATACTCGAGTGAGAAACGGAAGAGAGTTCATTTCGATCATAATTACATGCTAAAACTTGTTGCCAGCAGCCTAGATTTTTCTCTTCCTTTTTTAAGCTGTTGACTTCAGATGAACGGAAATTTATCATCCACGTGTAGTATTCTGAGGAAGCTGTCTCAAGCATTACTGCACACAATGAAAATTATAACTTTCTTCTTCTTCTTCCTTCTTCTTTGCCTTTTCCCGTTTGTGAACGGGGTTGGCTTTGTTAAAAGGGTTGTTGCAGTGTTAGTGTTAGTTGATGGCCGGATACACTTCCTGACGGCACCAATCCCTCCAGGACTGAATTCATGTACCCCATCTGCGTCTAGAGTAAATCCCATGTTAATGTATGAGAACGTTTTCTAAATATTTATGTAACGTGTATCAGGTGTGGCGTTGTTACCAGCCCCGCATCTACCTAGATTGATGTGGAAAACCGCCTAAAAGCCACATTGAAAATGGCCGGCTCACCAGTTGTTATCGTTAATCGGCTAGCCGGATTCATTTCGTGTCAGCCTCGTCTAACGGTATGCTGAAAGAAGCACGTTAACGCACTGGGCTATGCGGGCCGTTACAATGAAACTATAATTCAGCTGTGAACATGTTAGAAAGAGATTATATGGCGATAAGCGGATCTCAACCATTATTGGCCTTTAGTGATTTAGCCATGGTAAAATGTTTTAAAGAAGGCCGAGAAAGATATGATTCAAGCTGTTTAGGAATGAAGGTTTCACATGAAGAGAAAAATGAATATCTTAAAAATAATCGTTCCTTTGTACACGGTTTACAATCAGTAATGTACAGCTGTATATATATCCCGCAAGCGTGTGTTGAAGGTAGCATCTGCTACCACTCTCTCTTCCCCCTCTTCCCTGTTACATTCACGATTGGTACGTCGGGAGAACGATTATCGTTAAACAGCCATATTAGCTCTGATTGTCTCGTTGCGGTCACTTCGCGAGACGTAAGTAGTGGGTGGGGCTGGAGCTGAGAGTCAGTAATGTATTGCCCGACCCTTCCTGAAATATACTCTCTCGGCTTTTCGACACTGAACCCTTTGTGGTGCACAACGCATCTCCTGTAACGTCCGCCACTGAAGTTTTCTTACTATCTCAGTGACGCTCTTGCGCCGACTATCAAATCCGTAACGACACACGCTGCTCTTCGCTGGATGTTCTCTGTGTCTTCTATTATTCTAATCCGGTAAAACCCTAGACTGGCATACAAAACTGTGGAACCGGCCGATCAAGTGTTTTGTGAGCCATTTCTTTCGTGGATGAATTACGTTTCCTTAACATTACGCCAATGAATCTCTGCCTGGCATCTGCTTTCCCTACAATCTTCTTTGTATGGTCAATTCATTTCACGTCGCTCCGTAAAGTTACTCCCAGGTATTTTACTGTAGATGTTTCCACTGATTCGTCGTCAAAAATTCAGTTGAGCAGTAGACAATCCTGTTTGTGCGCAATACTTTAATCTGCCTTTTCTGTGAGAATTTATGATGTGAATTCTGATTGTTGCGAAATAAATAATAAATTTCCGGCGTTCACGTATAAATTGGTTCATGAGACGCAAGTACATTTTCAGTTATGCTCGTAAACCAGCACGACTTCTATTGATATAAAATTCTCAGCTATCACCTTTAACAATGAATCCACTTTTCTTACTATACTGGCAGCCGGATAGTGTCTACCATACCCTCGGGTGGGTGAGGTTCCAGGGTAACTGCCCTAACTGTGAACGTTACCAAATTTGGGGTAACAGTTGCCTGAGGAAAGTGGCTCACAACTTGAGATAATGGAATCGTAACTGGACGAAAATAAGCTCAAATCTCTAACCGGTCATAATGATTTAAGCTATTTTTGGTTTCCACAAACAATGTGTATTCTAGGATGGGTCTTTCAAGAAGGACCCCGTCAACCTGTGATCCTTACCGGTCTTTTATCACGTAGCTAACGCTCTGCCTCTGAGGATCTGGACGTCGACGAGGCACTTAATTTTGATATTGACGTCTTCCTGCACTTTACTCGTTGCTAAATAGTTCATGTTTTGCCGATAATTCAAAACAATTTATTTCCGTTTAACTTGAAATTAGAGTCCTACACGACTTTTGTGAAAATGGGGAAGAACGAAGATTGTGATTTTTTGAATGAAGCAGTACTGCATTTGTCCAGTCGGATTTATAATAATAGCAAATAATGAAAATTTTTAGTTTAATTTTTAAATTGAGGGTAACAATGACCTATCCTGAATTGAAAAATATACTTTATTTTGGGTCCTCTGGTGTTTACGATGTACATAAATGATCTTCCATTTGCAGTTTCAGAAGATACAAATTTTCCTTTTTTAATGACTGTTGATGTATAGGAATAAATAGTAGAACAAGTTGCCTTACTGAAAAGGCAGCTAAAGAAATACTCTAAAACATCAACACATGGTTCAAGCCGAAAGGAGTTTCACTGAATTTTGACAACACTTGTGCATACAGCTCTCACAGAACTCCAAAAGATTGAGAAACTGATTTCTGAAAGAATATAAGCAGTAGGACGTGTTTCACTGTTAGAATTACAGTGGGATCACAACGCTAACGGCAAAAACTGCCTAAAGTTAATGAAACGACTTAACTCAGCTACGTTTGAAGTACGCATGATAACTGCTCCGAATAATTAAAAATTGAAGAAATATTTCATTCTTCACATGTTCATTCAATAATAAGTTACTGAATCATTTTCTGGGGGAACGCAACTAAAACTTTTAGGCCTTTCAGGAGATAAAATCGTGTTTTGCGTATTATAGGCATGTCAACTGTAGAATATCCTGTGCAATGTAGATAATTCTTCAAAAACTGTGACAAGTATTCCACTTTCATTAATATATTTCGTCATTAGCAATATTTTTATTTTCTCAATAAACAGCGAAAAACATTAATCTAACACTAGGGCCAAACCGACCCCTACAAACGCTTGAGTGGGTCAGTTTCATGGGTAAACACGTACTTAGAAACTTTCCAGAGTACAATGAATGTCACTTACATAATATGCTGGAGTTAAAGACAGATAAAGAACTTTTTGTTGTGAAACCCCTACTATAACATTGAACGGTATCTTCAAATAAACTTGAAATTTAATGTTTTAGGTTGTTTTATAATTAGAATTATCAATGTAATGCAATACTCTGTCGAAATATTAAATTCTTTTACTATATTCTACTTAAATTGAATGCACTTCCCATAAAACGCTCTCCGTGGAATCCACTGAATATGGCTAATATACGAGTAATACACTGCTTGACAAAAAAAAAAAAAAAAAAAAAAAAAAAAAAAAAAAGTGAACCACCCGGAAGTGGAAGAGAATCTGAAATGAAACTTCACACCATCTGAGGGTATGTGAGGTTATTTAAGTGATCAAAAAATCGAGTCCAATTTAGAAATAACGTGGCAGTATGATCACAGCTATCGATACGACATTGCTCCCTTTCTTGCCTGGATGAAGGCACTCATTCTTATGGGAATGGTGTCATAAAGCCGTTTTCTACTTTCCTGAGGCCCGCAGCGGTTGTAAAGGATCCTTTATACCCTGGATACCGGCACTGGGTATGAGGTGATGTCCGAGCTCGTCAGACAATGTTCCATCTGGAAGGTTCATGGCGATCTTGTTCGCCATGGAAGTACATCAACGTCGCACTAACAGTTCTTAGGAACATGTTTTGTCTGTGGACGAGCATTGTCCTGTTGAAAAATTGTACTACGATAATATTGCTTGGGAGGTAACACTTGAAGACGCAGGATATCCGTGACGTACCGTTTTGCCGTCACAGTTCCCTCAGTTACTACCGGCTGTGGCCTGAAGACATACCAGTTTACTTCCCACGCCATGGCGCCAGGAGAGGCAACGCCCTTCTTCCTCAAATCTTTGAAATAATGGGACCTCTTCCGTTGTCGCCATCAAACATGACGAGATGGTCATCCGTGGTAGTGCAGAACCAAGACTAATCTCTGAACACAATGCGACGCCGTTTGTCAGCTGTCCATGCTACCCGGTCACAGCATTACTCCAACGGCAGACTCATATTCCTATTCGTGCTAGTCTTCGAGAAATGGTAAGTGATGACACAATGTTGCAGAGAGTCCTGTAAGGCACCCTGGTGGCCGTTCTACCTGTCACAGAGAATTGCAACACTAATCATTTACATCGTTATAACTTTCTGGCCATAGGAAACTCAGCTAGAGTGAGCAGTTGGGGAAATAGGTTGAATTCCCTACAGTATCTTTTCACCTAATCTTGTTGCTGGAAGACATTTGCTCCAGTCACATTTCAGAATATCCTGCTAAGCAGCCAACATACTAATCCCTTACTGCCATCCTTGTTCTAACTGATTGTTTCATAACGTAGATGCAACTCTGTGGATGATGTGTTCCAAGAGATGATGGCATGCTATTTCGCATCATTCATTTACATTCCTAGGAAGCAGACATTGTACTCCACAAAAGTAGTGGGACTTAGTCATCTGGAGGTACAGGTGCCACTCTAAAGGCGATTCTAACAATAATGACAGCCCTATTAAAGTGATTTAATAAATAGATACGTGAAATCCCTGGTGTACCTCCAGACAGTGAAAACACATGTCAGCTGTACATCGTATACTGTAAATATTCTCGGTGCTGGTTTTACGTCTATCATTAGGATTGTTGTACCCTATAGAAGTAATACCCCTGAAGCAATTCTACATCAGTCCTCCATATGCAGGCAGTACCCAAATTACGTCGCCCTTAGCCATATTGCACTATTTAGTGCTTTGCAGTAGGGATAAGATACTTTAATACAACTTCGTATGCTAATTCACTTTCTGTCCTTAAGGGACACCGTTCTGAGGAAACGATCTGTGTCCCGAAAACATTGTGAGTCTCGTTTTAGGTTTGACGTAAAATTGTTTATAATAAGGAGATGTGTTCCACAGTTGTTCTCCACACAAGATTTATTTTTCTACTGTACAGTTTGTCGACTGCAGCTGCTTCAGTTGCAAGAATATGTGGAGGCTATTGGAGCAGGCGTTCTTGTTTGTGTTTCTTGGTCAGGGCGTACGACAGCTTGACCGTTTGAAAAATTTCTTATTGAAAATTCCTAATATAGTGTAAAATAAATCCCTAGATATTGTTTTTGGTTTCCTTAGGATTGATATTCTCTGCGTCAAGTTTGAATACGGTTTGCAGGTCTCCTAACGGACAAAATATTACTCACGGCTGCTCCACATGTTGGATGTCTCCTGCCATCCAACAGCCCGAGTTGTCTCATTAAGTAATATGTGTGAGCTTTATTGAGTGTATCCTGATACCCCAATTTGTTTTCTGGTTGCCAGTACCTAAGGATCAAAGCACATCACCATCATCAGATGGGCGGTTGATAACCGTCACGTGCCATCTCTGAGCAGTTTGTAGTGAGCGGAAAAGTATGAAGGGTATCTCAGTGCGAAATTCATCATTTTCCCACGATGTCTCTCTTACCTTGAGGCAAATCAAATTTGTGGCAACATTCTGAATCACATTACTAATTTCACCATCTAATAAATCAGAGCATTTCATTAGTTGGAGAAAGTTCAGTTCCTGATCATGTTCCGAGATTCTATGTCAAAATAATTTTAGTGGCCAGAGGAATAAAGAGAAATGAAAAAGAAGATAGTCTAGTCAAGGAAGCTGTACTACTGGATCAGTGAAACATGATAAAGCGCCATCCGACGAACTTCTTCATACGGTAAGGACTAAAATCAGGGCTCATTGGGATGAAAACATCCAACAGCCTTACAAAATAAAAGAGAAACACCATGCCGCAGTGGTGCCTAATCTCCCATCACTTCTTGGCACCAAAACAGCAGAGAGAGGAGAAACTTTATAGTGACAATCGCATGAATTCGATAAAGTCGCTGGCTATTCCGAAGGCATCTCTACCGCCGTAACATGACACAGTTTCTTCGGCTGCCACAGAAGGTATCTAGAGAAAACGAAACTAATACAACATCTGTTGACTTCTGCAAATGCATTATCGACATGCTTTAGCAACAGAAGACATAAAAGTTTACAAGCTCTTATACGACTTTATAGCAGAGGATCAAATAAGGATATAGGGACAGAGCATTTTTTACATTGTAATGCAGTAAATATGTTAATTCCCTTAGACCACTGACTTCAGTTCATTTAAAATGTATGCAACTTAATTTCTTTTTTCTTTGTTTCTGAGGCTGACTCTATAAGTGATGACCAAAATCTATTACTACATAAAAAAGAACCTTTGAAAGTCTTGAACAAGACGAAACATTATCGACAGAGTATTAGCGTTCTCTGCTCGATCTCTGTAAATTTTCTTGAACAGACATATCAATGTGTTGTATTGAAGGCACCTTGTCGTCGCAAAACGTTTGATGCAAGCAAAACCCTCTAGCACAATGGTCTGTCAACCATAACACAAGTTTAGTAAACAAACTTGTCACAATTTGGACTGAATAAAAACACACCGAACCACATTCTGATTTTTTAATACATTTATCTGCATTTTTTCGTAGTATGATGGTAAAAACTAAAACAGTGGCATTCCTGTAGAGCACTGAAAGCATCGAGCAGTACATTAAAAATAATGTTTGATATTATGTTAGAATGTTTTGATGAATGCCTCAGAACAAGGTTCATTTGTTCCGCTGTACAGAGTGGTTAGGAACCATAAAGGCATAATTTCTTAGGTCATTTAGGAATTTTTTCTGAGTATTTTGGTGTGTGGGATACGTAGTCTCTGGTGATTGTTACAGAGTAGTTGCATTTCGTTTGGGTTCTTCATTGTCTTTGTATCTATATTGCACTCAAAATATCTGCACAAAGTGCAAATGTCTACAGTATATACTGTGTGTCATGTCTGAAAACAAGCTTGTTCCGTTCATTTATTGTCAACAACAGTAATGCTCCGTCTACTCTTCGCTCTCAAGTTGTTATTGAGCACTACTTTGTTCTATAGACCATGGCCAGTTCTGTTACCAGACATGACAGCAACGGACTTACGTTTCTACTGGGGGCATATGAAAGGCCTAGTTTACGAGACTGGACGATACTCGTAGATCTGGTCGCTAGGACTGTCGTACCAACGGAAGTGGTACGCCAAACTCCTGGGATTCCTGAGCGTGAAATGTGGTCAGTGATGTGTCTCTGTACAATCTGCTGTGAAGTTGGTGATTGTCATTTTGAACAATATCTGTAATTTAACAGTAGTGCAGTTGATACGTTGTGTGCTGAAAATTGGCTGAAGAGACAGGAGACACCATGGGAAAGTTCCACATGGCTCATCTGACGGACGATGTATTACCCTGTGGATTGTGTTGAATGTGTTGGTGTTCGCATATCAAAGGCTTTCTCATTGTTGTGAAGGCACTTCCACAGAAACAAAGGTAATGTAGAAGCCGATTAGACTAAATGACAACTGAATTATTAGTATGTGACGAGCTTAAACCTAGGTAAACACCAGGTAGTTTGTGCAATCGAGGCGTATTTTTCATAATCATTTCGATACTTACGATTGCTGACGCGCTGCAATGCTGAAAGTTCTGAAAGAGACGATACCCATGAATTCCGCGTGCCACTCTGGAGCCGGAGCTGCGTGCCTTGGAGTGCTGTTAAATGTGGCTGTGATTACAGCCGCTGTTCGACGTGTGTCCCTTCTTGCCTGTTGCACAGCATAGTCGTCATCGGATGCTGTAGCTGATGGTGATCGACCATCTTTTCCCCTTCGGGCAGCAGTGCCTGTGTTTCGAAACGCACCTTACGCACGTGAAACAATGCTGTGAGTGTTGGGTGGCTGAAGAGCCAACACCGTGTTACTAGAGGAGGCCGAAATGCACGCGTTTTAGCTCAAGCAGGCTGGCGTAAGGAGGGAAGGACTATACTGACGTGAGGTCTGGAACATGACAAGGAATTAGAATTCAGAAAGCGGACGGAATTAGTTTGATACTTAACTTTAATCCATTAATGATGAACGTCGCTCTTGACGGTACATGATTCACAACATCAATATCAATAGTAACTGAATATGGCGCCTTGCTAGGTCGTAGCAAATGACGTAGCTGAAGGCTATGCTAAACTGTCGTCTCGGCAAATGAGAGCGTATGTAGACAGTGAACCATCGCTAGCACAGTCAACTGGACAACTAGGCGAGTGCTATGGAGTCTCTCTAGACTAGAGCTGTCGTGTGGCGCCACTCGGTCTGCAATCACTGATAGTGGCGACACGCGGGTCCGACGTATACTAACGGACCGCGGCCGATTTAAAGGCTACCACATGGCAAGTGTGGTGCCTGGCGGTGACACCACAGTGAGCAATTCCGAACGCCTGGGCTACACTCATCCTACTTCAAGTTTCCCGATAATTCTTTCTCTGATGAAGTCACTGAAATGCTGTCTCCGTGCCATGTAATGAACACCACCACCACAGTGCACCACAACTGCTCGTTGATTGACAAACGCTGTCTTTTCCCGTTCCTTCAACTGCCTCGTATTGCGGGGCCGGCCCAATTTGGAGCTAGAGTCTAGCTGACTTCAACCCGTGAGATTTCCAGATTTCTCAACATGACTGACAGGTGTCTGGCAACATGCTCCCGCACTATCATTCATTTCCACGGGGTAGCTAATTTGTTATGTTATTTTGTCTAGCTCACCCTTAAGTTCTGTAGGGCAGTGTATTTTCTGCAAACTGTTGGCGATTAGGACATCGGCGTAGTGCTCAAAATCGTCGAGGCAGTAACAAGAAGGAAATACACCACTTCGATTAACAATTGAAGCAACCGCTTTCGCTGAATCACGTTAAAAGATTTTAGACAACGTGCGGCGAACTTTGTGCTTATTCGAGACATGTACCTGATTTCCGGACACACAGCGGCGACGTCCTGCGTCCAGGTGCATGAGCAACTCTTCCCTCTCTTACCCGAACACCGCTCCAGCCGCCACCTGAATTCCACATATTCACCAGAGGCAAGTCGTATAAACTGTCATGCTACAGGGCTCAGCCGCATGGGGAAGCCGCGCGGTCTCAGGCGCCTTTCACGGTTCGGCTGGCTGCCCCCGTCGGAGGCTAGAGTCTTTCCTTGGACACAGGTGTGTGTTGTCCTTAACGTAAGTTAGATCAAGATAGATAAAGTAGTGTGTAAGTTTAGGGACCGCTGACCTCAACAGTTTGATCCTATAAGACGCTACCACAAATTCCCAAAATTTAATGGGTTTCTCATGTACAAGGCATTTCTGAGTATCCAACATGCCATATTTGTTGGGTTTATTGTTTCAAGATTTATTATCACTGATTACTGTTACTTTTCTGTAAAGAAAAGAGAGGAATTCTGTCTGTTAGAACTGTCAGTTTCATTTTTCTTCTTCATAGCTACACTCGACATTATAATGCCGGTGACAAATGTGCTGCCGGCTACAATAAAGGGCAGGTAAGAATGCTAAGGATACAGGTATGTCAAGTGCGGCAGAGGAAGCAGACCGCAGAAAGCGTTCCATGGCGGCCGCCGGCCGGCTGCTGGGTCGCGGCGCGCCTCCAGTTTTAATCTCCAGCGCATCCGCCGCGGCTCCAAACTTTTTCCAAACTTGTTACATACACAAAAAGCGGCCGCGCGCTGCACAAAACACAGAGGCGCGTCTTGTCGGCCGCGGCCTGCGTAGCCCCAGCCGTGCCCTGCAAGCCGTTTCCTTCATTCACCAGCCTTCCTTCATCCGCAATTGTAAGAGGGATTTCAATTCACCAGCAGCGGCTGACTACATTATATCGCCATCCGACCAACTTTTCTTAGACTGTTTATGAGGGCTCCAAGGAAGTTCTTGGCTGTATCTAACATTTTATGCAAAGAGAAGTATGTTACCAGCCGTGTCAGAAATGGAAGACGTACCTTATACACTTCATTCAAGAGAAATATATACGAACATTTGTGAACAATTCTATACCGAGAAAGGACCTGTGGCTGAATGACATTTTGTATCGTAAATTAGGTGCATGATAGTAAATGAATGAGTACCGAAGTCTTATGTGATGAAGAGAGATGACTTGAAAATTTTTCTCTTTGCAGATTACTTAAGTGGTATTGTGAAAGACGCGGAATATAATGTAAATGTTATAGGTAATAAGGCAGTCGGTAATTTCTGGAAATTGTTTCCGCATAACCGATTAATACTTACAAGCAGAAATGAGCTGCATTAGGGCTTGCCTAGGACCTATTCGATCTGCGTTAACAAGAGCATCGTTAGCGGAAACAGCAGATATACCCAACTCCCTTAAATGAAAACTAATAACAGACACACTTCTCCTCAAAAGACTTTCTGTTGTACTATGGAGAATAGAAGGCGCATAGAATAAACACTGCCCAAAAACAGGAACTGTTTACGAGCTTCTTAGAATTATCGGAAATTTTCCCTAACCTCCGAAGGACACCAATACATCCTGATTCCGATCACCAGTGTAACTGACTTGAGAAGTCACTGTTTTCTATTTTCCAATATGAATATTCGTCTGAGCAGATTAATTAGTAAAACACTCCATTGTTGATAGTGTACCGTAGTATTTCGAGAAGTACAGGGTGTTTGTTTTAACTTGAGACAATCAGACGTGTCGAAAACGACGCACCGTACGAAAAAAAATGATCTAGGTGAGAAGTTAATATTAGTGAAGGGGACATGTGTATTTTTTACCTCCTAATCACCTCCCATGCGTAGGCGGAGTCAACTTTGTATTTCCAAATTAGAACCCACCAACTTATTTCATATTCGGATTCTAAGCCAACAAATACACACTGTTTACTCAAACCACTATTTCCCATTCGTGATAGATAGTGCTGTAACCGATAAGTATCAAGTGTGCCTGTTTTTATAATTAAGAACCGACCGATATGTGTCTACATTTCATTAATTATGTGAATGTAAACCTTCATGTTCCAATATTTGGTACTTATGTTTAAAACGATACGTGAGTGTCGCAAACGTAATTGTACAATACGAATATTATGATGACACAGCGACATCTGGAAAATAAGCTGCTTATATGGTAGTGTAGTTTTCTGTTCCCGGTTGGGTAAAAGTGGTGAGTCCCCAGACCATGGAAATTCTTGATTTCAGTGGCCGCCCACGAAACCCGCCATCAGAGTGACAGATTTCGGTGTGTTTCCATCCAACCAACGTAAATCCCGCGCTCGACGCTACGTGGCTACCGGCGTAATACAAACCCAAACCATTGTAATAAGGTAAAATGTCCACGAAGTGCTAGTGATACTCGCACCAACCATAGATACACACTGAAATCAAGCACCGCAATGGCTAGAGAAAACGGGACCCTCCGAAATCAAGCACCTCAATGGTTAGAGGAAAGAGGAGCCACCGAAATCAAGAACCCCAATGGTGATAGAGGATTAATCGATGTCAAACATCCCCATGGGAAGAGAGAACCGTAACATCAACGTCGTGGTTCCCGGATCACATTAAACGTAGATTCTTAGCTTCTAACCAGATATTGAAACGGCTAACCATATTGTCCTGCACAATAAAATTTGCCACACTAAAGTAAATATTGAACATATTTGTCTACAGTTAGAACACAAAGGTTTACATTTACATCGTATATAAAATATACAATCAATTGTGTCGGTTTTTAACTGCAAATACAGCGCATTTGTTATTTGTCGATCACAGTGCCATCTGCCTGGAATAAAAAAGTGGTCTGAGTAAACCGTACGTACTTTCTGGCGCAGAATCCGAATATGCAAAAAAGTAGGGATTTCCATTAGAAAATACAACGTTGATGCCTCCCACGCAGGAGGGGTAGTTAGGAGATGGCCGATCATAGCACAGACAGATGTCTCCTTTAATACTATTGACTTCTCAACTAGAACATTTTTATCGCAAGATGCGTTGTTTTCGAGATATTTAGTTTTCTCAAGTTAAAACAAACATCCAGCATGCTAAAAGCTCCAGAACCACAGGTAATAGCATAATTGGGTTCTGCGTGCATGTGTTCCAACATGGGTTATAAGCAATCGATTTCGCTTCCTAGTGCGGTTTCTAGTTTTTCTGCAGAATCCATGGCTGTACTTGTAGCTTTCCATTACTTGCAGAACTTCATAGGAAAAAAAACATTTTGACTTTATCGGGTTGTAACAGCTTCCGCCAAGATATTCAACCACCAGCCCTTCTCAGAGAAGCTAAACCACTGATAGTGGACGTCATGAAAGTCACCAAGAAAAGTGTAAATCCGAGGAACAAGGTAAAATTTATGTAAATAAGGAGCAAAATAACATTAAATGTAATGAATTAGACTATACAAACGAAGACCGCAGCTCAAACGACACATTTAAAAACATCTTATTACCGATCTCAGACCTGAAGACTACATTATATGTAAGAACAATGCACCCATGTTAAAATTAAAATCAATTATCGATACTCAGTAAAGGGAAATATTAGGGACGAATACAGCCAAACATTCCCTCGAAGCGTTGGTCCCACACAATGTTAACCAATGAAACTTAATGAAGTCCATAATTCGCATGAGATGTAATCATGGATCATTCCGCATCCATCTTCACCGAATACACGTTCCAGATAGTCATTCTTCGAATGTTATACAGTTACAGTAGCAGCCACCGATAACATTTTTTCGGTTGTAAACTGTATGCAAACCAGAAAATTAATTCATAAAACAGATAATCTGATCTCATCAACCGTTACCGACTAATATGGTAGCTCTCCTTCATGAAAACAATATGTTGATTTTAAAAAGAATTATGAACTTTTAAATAAACGTAACGTTACAATATTATATCTAGGAAATTTGTGATACACTGAAAGATGGCTGCACGCCCTCAGGCCAAAAGCCACAAAAAGCAGTATAATAATGCATCTGACACGGGACTTTCATAAAAGCTGGTGTGATTACTATATGAATAATATCCGCTGCCTGTAACAATCAGTTGCTAAGGCTCGTTTATTTTGCTTACGTTCACTCTACTATCTCCTACTGCATGATTTTTTAGAGCAACTTTGTACCCTTAACAAAAACATTTGTATCTCATAAAGGCTGGTCATTTCACCAACTGCGTGTAGGCTCTCGTTTAGGTACCTCGGAATTCCAGCTCTGCCATCCATGTACATATATCCCGTTGAAATATTGACTCATTCAGAAGAAACTGAGACATTCATTCACTGAACACTAGACGAAATATCGACTAGCACTTGATAACACTTCCTAAGGTATGGTAAACAAGTTACAGAAACGTGCGAGCTATTCAGAAACTGCCGGGCGGTTCTAGGCGCTACAGTCTGGAACCGCGTGACCGCTATGGTCGCAGGTTCGAATCCTGAATCGGTCATGGATGTGTGTGATGTCCTTAGGTTAGTTAGGTTTAAGTAATTCTAAGTTCTAGGGGACTGATGACCACAGCAGTTAAGTCCCATAGTGCTCAGAGACATTTAAACCATTTTTATTCAGAAACTTCCATTTACAATAGCCTTCCAGTAGAACTGAAAAAATTGAGTAATAAACCACAAGACGTCAAACTGAAGTTGAAAGGTATCCATGTGACACGCTCCGTCTGTTTGTACAGGAATTCCTAGCAGTAGTTGCGTACTTTTCCCTCTAAAACGTTACTTGTTCATAAGTTCTCGTTCAGTTTTTTTTGTTTTTTTTTCGTGTTCGATTCATTTCTCAGTTCTTTTGTTTATAAATTGTCTATTCAGCATTCTGTGAAATATTTACTGCCATATTCCATGACCCGATAGCTTTGACTTGCGTGGTCACATGGAACCTGATAAATAATAGGTAAAATCACTGACAACTAACACTCGTTGTAATGTGCACCGCCAGTGTGCTGAAATAAAAACAATTAACTGTCAAGGCATTGAATTAGGAAGGAGCCCGGAGGTTTTAAACCGGGAGATCTAGAGTGTTCAACCGAGATGTTGTTTCTATTTTCCTCAGTATATTTCGACGACCGACCTAGTCGCCTTCTTCAGATTCTACGAACTTTGTTTTGTGTGTACTCGCTGCTTGGGCAACGAGCAGACACTGAAGCAATGTTGATGTCGTGCAGCTATTTACTGCCGAATTTGGCTCTGGGCACCCTCTACGCATTTCACGGTTATTTGCATTTCGGATTCCACACTGTTATTTCGTGAAACGCAAATCATCTCAACTTTTGCAAATCTTATGACTGAGATGGGTGGTGTTGTTCTTAATACGTGCGGGGTCCGAAGCCCATATTAACTGGAAATATACATTGCCGTTTGTTACTTATTACGACATACATTTGAACCAGCTAATTGCCGTCAAGTTTTACGCACCACATTCCCCTCCTTCACCACCAAATGGAGTGAAATCGACCCCGGGGATGAAGCCGACCGCACGGTTGAAGTTGACCAACAAGTTCAAAAAGCATTTCATATTAAATAACTACGCACTGGTGATGAAATTTCTTTTATTTTAGTTATTATAGTTACTGTTCAAAAGTTCTTATTTCGAGGGACTGGCTTGATGTGTAGCATTCCGAACATCTGTCTGGTTATTAGTCGTTTTCAGAAGAACAGAGTTCTTAAACTTTTTTAATGAGCTAAATGTTTTATTCGTGTGACTGATATAAAGCAGCTCCTGTGTCTAGGTCGTACGTATGTCGTGCTTTGACACTTCGCAATAACTGCAGCAATAACAAAAGTGAATCTGTTACTGTTTCCCATTTGTGCACACAAAAATAAAAATATTAAAATTCTTGGTGGAACTGGGCTGAAACTGAGCACCTGAGAAACCTGGAATGAGGCTGGCCATCTCTTCTCGAGAGGTTCCTTTATTGAAAAACATTCGTGAATACGGGCGGCATCTGACCCAATGGTCACGCCCGGGTTCCCGGGTTCGATTCCCGGCGGGGTCAGGGATTTTCTCTGCCTCGTGATGACTGGGTGTTGTGTGCTGTCCTTAGGTTAGTTAGGTTTAAGTAGTTCTAAGTTCTAGGGGACTGATGACCATAGATGTTAAGTCCCATAGTGCTCAGAGCCATTTGAACCATTTGACCCAATGGTGGAAATGCTGCGTGTATTCACACACAAATCGGATGAACTGAAGAAATATATCCTGGGTGTCTTAGAACTGTGTCGCGTAGAAATTTTACATGAGAAATAAGCGTTAACAAGGCTGGGCGAGTGTGTAAGATTCTCAAAAGAACGCTGATAAACAGGATTCATAGTCGTCATGGTAAAACACATAGTGTTCAGCCAGTTTGTACCGCTAAAGAAGAAGAGGCACTACTGCTGTGACTTCTAGATTTTGAAAACAGTGGATTTACGATTTCTACCAATGATCTTCGTTAATGGCAAAGGTATTTCCTGATAGAAAAGACGTTCAGTCAAAATTTACGAGTAATTCTTGATTCGGCAAGAAGATTGATGTCCTGACACAAAGATCAAATTGGCGTTCGACTTAGTAATAATGTACACAGGGTTATACCTGATTTGAACGCACTTGCAAAAATAATAGATGGTATTGGTATTGACATGTTGTGATTCTGTGTACACCGAACACGTTTTATGCATGTGTTGGAACTTCATCAAGCACATTTGTGATTACAATTTTTGCCCTGTTTGTTACTCGTAAATTAGTGTCATAATTCATTTAAGCTGTGAGGACCGGGCGTGAGTCGTGCTTCGGTAGCTCAGATGGTAGAGCACTTGCCCGCGAAGGGCAAAGGTCCCGAGTTCGAGTCTCGGTCGGGCACACAGTTTTAATCTGCCAGGAAGTTTCATATCAGCGCACACTCCGCTGCAGTGTGAAAATCTCATTCTATACACTCATTTCATCAAGTTGTCACAAATTTCTTTTGCCCTCTGTTCGATTCTGTATCTACTCATTTCTTAACCGACCAACCAACTGATCTTCAGAGTTCTCCTTTAGCATCTCATTTCGAAAGTTTCTACTCGCCGCTTGTCTGACCTGTTTATCGTTCACATTTCACTTGTACACAATGCTACACTCGAGAAAAATGTGTGTGATCATCCCATAATCTCTTTTTTAAGACTTTTCCAACCGCTCTTCCAAATTCCTTGCCACCTCCGGCAGAGTTATAAAGTCATCGTCTCAACTCAAAGTATTTAATTTTTTTCCTAAATTTTAATTACCTTCGCGAATTTATCCTTGGATTACTTCGCAACTAGCTCATAATTATTATATTCTTCTTGAAATATTGGGTTTTTCAGCTATTTGATACAGCTTGCATACCAGGTGGAATAGTTTTGTCACCGATGGCCCTCCCATGGACCTTAAAAATTTTCCTGTGTCCTGTCAAAGTCCTACTGCAGAACATTCTCAAGGAACTAGAAATTTGTATGTACACGAGAGAATACCAGCAAAAAATACTAAACGAACATACAGAATTTAGACACAAGTACTACCTCAAAAACTTTATTGAGCTTTTTATAACACGAAAATGAATAAATCGGAAGCAACATATGCATCAACCAAAGATAATCGCAACCAATTTTACTTAATAAAATAATATCGCTGTTCATCTGCACAATCTTTGTAAACATATAGTGTCGTAATAGTGGAACTGTCAAACTGCTGTCACGTCGTAATGAACATTTCAACATCTTGACATCATTTACGATCTTATTAAAGCAGTGACAGTTACAAAACACTCCACTAACGACACAATATGGAAGTGACATTAATCTAGACGTGAGTACAAAGTGGCTACTTGAATATGAATGACATTGGCATCCATACTTGTTCTCACCAAAATTGTAACTGCAGGTACTTGAAAATGGCGATTAAGCCGAAACAGTCTGTCGTAAATAAAGATTACTTATCATAAGCAGCTATTTGGTGTATGTACTATAATAATCATGTCATCATTTCTTTACTGTATGTACTTGCTTCAACGCCACTACATGGCTAATGTTATGAAATACTGGCATCCATTGTCACTTTGGTCTCCAGTGGCTCATTGTTTTTGCGGAGACAAACCCCCAATATCCACTCCAAGGAGATGGAGATAAACGCGGGGTGTGGCGGCGATATCATTTCTATGGCACTGTTCCGCCTTCGGCTACCACGTTTCCCAGATTTACGAGAAACACGTCCTACAGGGATGGCCGTTGGCTGTCTACAGGAAAATACACACCTGCGGGCGGTTTGACAGTTCTTATCTCACCATTGCACCTTAGTTTTTTTGATTCTGGAAGAAAACTGTTTCATTAATGTTCTAGACCTGTACTTTCATTTGGATCTCTGTTTGACGGTGTGTTGCTGAGGAAGACGATTCTGGATTAGGCAATCATTACTGGTTTGGGAGGTCATTACTGCCTATAGTAAAGCATTTTCGGCAATTCAGTTAACGTCTGGATTGATTTCCACAAGTTATGTGGTTCATGACAGTGACCTACTCAGTTAGTGTCAGGCTGTGACACAGTTGCTGTTGTCAGGAACTCATAAAACTACTTGTTTTTATTGCAGCAAAGTCCAATGAGAATGCAACAGCCACAAATTCAACAGGAACAGGAACAGCAAGTACAGAGACAGTTCGAGTTGCTAAAGAAACAACAAGTAGACCTTCTGAAAAACCGATGGAGCAGAACGACATTTCGTCAACACTATCAAACCCGCTGCTACGTACGAAGCCGTTGTCAGTATGTAGTTTTCTGGTGTTTGACGATATGACCCAATAGTGGAACGCACATCTATTCACGGTGTGCGAAGAGAGGGGGAGAGAAGGTAGTAACAGTGTTCCTAAAAGTGGAGCTCTGCCACAAATCAGAGCTGTCTGTGCCTCACTGAACGTATTCCGTATTTAGAACAAGAACAGAAACAAGATGTACAGTATGTATCACCCTGATGCTCACGAAACTTTTCTTGTAGTATCCGTAAAACTACCCTTCCCAGCAATGTCGCTCTCTTCCATATATGCATACTGATTTAGTTATTTCTCAGTTTCCTCATCTGTCAAAGTACGAGGGCCTGCTGAGGAGTAATGCCTTCGAATTTTTTGTGCGAAAACTCTTACAGCTCTTTAAATAAAATATACGTCACTTACATTCAATATCTTTATTCTTCGTGTATATGTATTTAATGCCCAACATAGTCACCCCGAAGATGAACACGTATCTCCCAACGAGAGACCAGTTTCTTGGCAACGTCAGCGTGGAATGTTTGACTTTGTTGATAGAGCCGCGACCTCACCTCTGCTTGCACCGCTTCATGACTATCAAAGTACAGTTCTCGAAGGTGTTCTTTAAGTTTCGGAAACAGATGAAAATCGAAGGGGGCAAGTCGGGACAATATGGAGGATGGTCGATGACAGTGAATTCAGGTCGTTGGATTGTTGCAGATGTCGCAGCGCTCGTGTGTTCTGGAATTGTCACACTAAAGGAGAGGGTGCTCCATGTGTTGACGAACTCTTCTGCGGTTAGAAACTTGATTACAGCCTGCTGTTTCTCGCGAAATGACGTAGTTTCTTTACACACCGCTATGTCACACACTGCTACCCCGAGCCCTCTAGGGGCAGAGGGTTGGAACTTGAGTTAGTAAACCAGGAAAGTCGATCTAGCAATATGCATGCATCACATCAACCGATACTGAGAACAAAATAAAAATAATCGGAGGAATTACTTTTCAAACCGCCCTCGTATTTCTCTTCCAGTTGTCACCACAAACATTTTTGGTGTGATACATCGCACAACAATAATATGAAAACTGAAAGTATGGGCCAGTGAGTTAGCTATTTGGCCGCTGACGCCATGGTCCTGGGATGGATTCCCGATAGCATGGCAGTATTAGCTTTGGTGGAAAGGTCTGCAAGGAGGTTTTATCAGGCTTGTGAGTCCAACTGGAAAGTTACTTGAAAATGAAAGCAGCTAAACTGACTGTGTCCACAGTAGCGTTTTACGTCGAAAACCTTGCACCGGAATGTGTGACAACGGCACTTATTTATCAGCTGTCACTGTATCAACTGTTACTTTCTCAGGTTAGAGAGCGGGGTGCCTGACATATTACGAATACAGGTTTGCAATATTCCAGACCTGACGTATAGGATTTAGGTGTCGATGGTATGGCGGAAGTAGGAAGAGATCAATTTTCTTACAAAATTTTGTCATTATAATAAGCGGGACAGTGTTGGCTCTCGTTAATTAACGCCAAAAGCTTGGCTTCCCGACGTTTTCCTGTTAGAGCCATAGAGGAGAACTGAACACGAAACGAAACTCTGCGTTTACAACGATGAAACGTTGACCGGTACTGTTGTAGACACTTGGCACACCTTCACTTTGCAACATTTATTCACATTATAGTGTGTATGAATTCATGGTACGTCTAAATCAGTGATCGTCAACAATTTTGCTCAAGAGCCGATACTGACGATGTGCGGTGGCATCGAGGCATGTACCGATCTGATTATTAACTGGTAGCCTATACAAATTAGTATGTTATGAACCTCCAATCGTCTAGCTATAGTAAGGATGCGATAAGTTGGCCCCATAATTACATATGTTTACTGAATGTTTTAAGCCTTTTTTTTTCTTCTTCTCATTGCCTTGTATCTCAACAGCTTTAATTTAATTTCATATACCTACATACAAATACGTAATACGTCTGGAGATGACCAATTTTATAATGCGCATTCACGAATCGGTATTATTTATGTGTACCATAGCAGGTCATAGGTACGAGTCGCCCACGCCTTGAGTTGCCAGTACTAGAAGACAAACCCCTTCTCACAGCCTGTAATTCTTGCAGTGGCCGCGCTACTTAACTCTCTGCCCCTGAGGTAAGCGGCCAACTTTACTTTGCTCACGGCCTAAATCAACAATGTCAATTAAAAGTAAGCACATGTTAAAATGTTGCTGTTTATGCATTACTGTTTATTGCTGATCTCTCAAGAAACTCTTACTATTAGTTGATGTTCTTAGATCTGACTGGTACTTGCTACATGCGTATTATGATAAACTATGACTGAGGACCACGGGCTGCACGAATTCTCACTTCGGGCGCGCATGCGACCCAAGGGCCCAGTTTGACGACCACTGGTCGCTTTAATTCTGATGCTTCAGTGTTTCGTAAGGAAATCTAATGTAGGGTGTTCTTTTTACAAGCGTTCTTCTAAATGCATGACTCGTTCATTCTGGCACATTTCAAAATCAAATCTAAAAGACAGAACAGTTTTTTTGATATCCTGTAATTCCAGTTCTGTGCAACAAAAGCTGAGATGTTTTTCCAACACATCATCTCTATCATCAGTGAAATAATAACTGTGTGCACGTTCATATTTCTGCTGTAATTTGCATATTATTTGATTGCTTACCTTTTCGTCGCAAACTTTTACTTTCACTTTCCGTCAACTTCTCTTTCAACACTGTGACAACTTTCTCGTTCTCAGTGACAGCAAAATTAATAACGTCAACATCATAACGTTTCAGTTTCCCGACAACTTATTTTCTGTGATCACTTTTCTCGCTCGCACTGAAAGTGTGCGTTTCTTTGAACTGGAACATGACTGTACGTCGCAACGTGATGAAGTTACCGCAGCGATCGTGTAACGACTTTGCCTTGCCAAGTAATACATACTTTTTCACATAGCTAGTAACGTTTGTGAAACTCATGTTTAGTCTGTTTCCTTGTTGTTTTCCAGTAGTCACATCTCTAAGCTAACACGTAAATTACAACTCGTAGAATATAGCTTCTTGTCGTTCATTATCTTTTGTAGTTTGCTGTCCGCTCGTTTCGAAACGCAGTCGGCGGCACAACGTATAGCAGTTCGTATCGGGAGACATACCGCATCACCTCCTAGATGGTACTGAAAGTTTCATGTTGGTGTTCTGTGCCTAAATGTGGTAGGAATCACTACTGCATTGTAGATGAAAAAAAATGAAAATTTATGTCAAGCATTATAAATGTTTAATCCACCAACAGGAAAGGAAATTTTAGTTGATAATGTCATTCTTACGTAATAGCAAGTGTTTTAACACATGTATCATATTTCTGTGTATTACAATTTTTTCAGTGGTGCACTTCATAAATTTGTTTAGTATGGAACGTTTAGAGATCTGGGCAGAATCTAATTGTAACAAAATTGTTTAACTTCGCGCACTAGTGAACCAGAACTCAGGGTAGAAAAATCGAAGCACAAGTAACTGTTATTGGGTGTGACATTGTCGGCAGAAGTACAGAAATGTTTGTGATAAAATGGAACATCAAGAATGTAACATGTCACCGAAATGAAGATTATACCTCAGATTCAATAGATGGCTATAGAGAACTACACACTGTTCGTGACAATGACACTGTAGTATGGTCTAGAGTTCTCTCGTTGTGTAGTAATAGGTGCTAATTGTCACTGCAGGGAGTCACACATAACCCGTATATTTGCTCCTTGAAAACGATTTTAGGCAAAGCCACAAATAATTTATACTGGCTGCAAAATTACCACGTCGATAAATAGCTGTGTACTCTGGTCCCTCACTAAATATGGTTTGTACAGTTGCCTAGACCTCAAGGTGTAACGTCTCCCTAATAAGGTATTTCTGTCTGTGTTCCCTCAGTACTTGATTGTCAGTGTCTCATATGAAATGAATGGTGCCCCAAAACCGTAACATGTATCCTTTGTTCCCTATCTCACTCACCTCAGTAACATCTGGCTCTTATGAGCCCATCACTGTCATGAATCTCGTCAACAGTATCTACATTATGCAACTGGGTAATTCGTGACTGTATCAGAATCTGAGACGTGGGTCGGTTTGCATGTCAGCATGCAGCCAACCTTTGTTGCAGATGACTCCACACAATTGTTGATCTTACACTGTGCATGGAACCGAACGACACTTGGAGTTACGTCCCAAGCTGAACGGGTACGACCACTCGCTTATGAAATCGAACCATTCATTCGCGCAGAACTAAGCCTGTACCCACAAGATGTGACAGGTATTCACTTCTTTACCACTGGCAACATGACGACGGAGGAGTCATGCGCCCACGTAGTTTGACGACACGCACACGGACTAAAGTTTAAACAAAATGGTTCAAATGGCTCTGAGCACTATGGGACTCAACTGCTGAGGTCATTAGTCCCCTAGAACTTAGAACTAGTTAAACCTAACTAACCTAAGGACATCACACACATCCATGCCCGAGGCAGGATTCGAACCTGCGAAAAGTTTAAACAGTACGACCGACATATTGGGGAGGTAACCACGGACCACGCTGGTTTCGGCCTTCGAACAGTTCGGGTGTTTGAGCTCTCTTTCGAGGTGCCACAAGACGTGGTCGATGAAGCACTCCGACCCCATGGCAACGTTGCGGGCCACATCGCGAGAAATGACAAACGTTCACGTCATGCCACGTGTAAATGGCGTCCAACAGATCAAGATAGAACTGTCAGAACACGTACTATCCTATCTGCTTACAGGAGGTGTGTGCGAACGTGATGTATGATGGCCATCTGCAGACATGTCCAGGAGGTAGACAAGTTGGCCATGTTAGTTCAGATTGTCTCCGTTGCCGTTTCCTCCAGATCCCGACCAATGACGCAACTACCAAAGCGACGTTCGCTTCTTTACGAGACACCTACACGTTGACTGTGTACAGCTCCAATACGTAACTTCAGGAGCGCCTGTTCTCCCGCCGGCACTTCTCCTCGGGAGCGAAGGTACAGAAGACCTCACTGGCATCATCTCTTCTGATGGCGATGAGACCAACAACCCTCCAGAGCTCGATGAACCGCCCGCTCCCCGCCGTGGACATCGAACATGGGCACGACTTCAGATAATGAATGGCCACATTCCAAACAGAATAGCACCTCCGAAAGCGGCGGCCGCTCCGAAAATGGAAGAAGCGATATAGAACGCCCTCCAACGACACACTTCTTCATATGGCATATTGGGTAGGGACCGTATGCAAGGCAATGATCTCCCTTCGAGCACCCCAACGACAGGAGTGACCGCTCCTGATGTCCCATCTGGGGAGTGTTCTATCCACCGTCTGCGATCTCGCCTGTCAACGACATTTCCCATGGAGGGATGTTTCCTGGATACCACCGTGCCAGCGTCACAACCTCTAGCCCTCGATGGGTGTGACAGTCGCCTTCTATCGTTATCGATGTCCTGTGTTGACAATGTCGACGACAGGGCAGATCAGGATGCTGGCCCACCTGTCCCATGGTGGCACCTGTCCCAGCTTCCACCCATTGACAGCATCGATAGTGGCTGTGCTGGATGTTTCACACCAACTGGACATCTGTGCAAGAGCTCTGTGCCAATAAGGGAAGCACGTCCACAACGATACCACATTGCAATGATGAATCTGGCCACCATACAAGCCCCACATTAATTGTCAGTGTTCAGAAAAACCATTCGTGCTACTGATGTCGACATCGCCGTCTTCCGAGAAGTGAACATCGCTGATTTCTGTGCTTGCACAGGCTACACAACCCACATCTTCCATGGTTCTGACAATAGTAGTAGAGCGGCCATCCTCCTCCACACAGTGCTACCCACTGAGGATAAAGTGTACCTTCGTAATGCTTGGGGTATGGTCCTCACGCTGTTTGGTGCCTAAATGTATAAGCTCCGTCCAGCTCCAGTTGACGTTGCGATTCACACACCTTCTTTGCTGACGAGTTAACGCCGCTTTTTCAGGGTCCCCAAGATGATCTGGTCCTCAGTGGGGACCTCAACATCACACAAGAGACTGCAGATAACTCCCATGATATTCACTGTGTGTGGCCCTATCAGTCATCATCGACCAACTTCAGTTTATCGATACATAGATGAAGGTTCGTGGCACTTGATCAAGTTTCACACACTATATGAGGCACTCTTCCAATCCCCTCGGCCATGTATACTTCACACGTTCCCTTTCTGGCGACACTCGACATGACAGAGTTTGATCCCTGGCTTTCTCAAGCTCCAAGGTTTAAATCTGTGATGCCACCCTCACCTGTCAACAGGTTTGGCGCAGTCCTGACCTGTGGAAATTAAACATTGCCCATCTGACTGTCCCTGACTACCGAGAGATCGTTGGGGAAGCATGGGCCCTGTGCCGTCAACGTCGTCTCACCTACAAACCGACGCTATATGGCAAAGACGTCAAGGCTTGGCATGCAGGCACCATGGACTTTTATTAAGCAATGCTATCTGACTGCACTTCTGTGTCATTCTCTACTGCCCATCAGCTGATAGTGCAACGCGCTAAAGCTCGAATCACTTCACTAATACAATGACGCTTGGAAGGGATCATTGTCAGGTCCTGCATCCATAATTGTATCCCTCAAGAAAATCTGTCGATGTACCTCCTCCTCACAGAACGCCAGCGTCGCCGTCGAGGTCTCACATACAACTTCACTGTTGCAGAAGGATGACTACATACTACACAATGCGCCACTGGTCACGCTTTCCATTCCCACTTCACACAGCTGTGATCTGCCGTCCTGCATCACTCGACCATAATTGAGGTAGTGGCGATCATCTTAAACACAGCACTGGAGGACATAGCTCAAGAACTTGAGGAAGACATGACCATGGATAAGTCTTAGACGCTGTCAAGGCAGGAGCTGCCCATAGGTCCTCAGAACCTGACGGCCCCACCCTAGCCATTTGTTGGTACCCACTTGGACGTCCATCTTTCGTGAACTGATGTCCCCAGCAAGAATGATCCCAGCCACCTTCCTTCATGGGATTTTCATCTTGCTCCATAAACCGCACGAGTGATCATGGATCCGTGATTGCCAACCTATCACTTTTCTCAACAATGACATGAAAATTTTCACCCATTTGGTGGCACTGTAACTGAAGAAGGCAGCACGATACATTATGTCTCTTGATCAGCTTTTCCCGGGTGGTGACAACAATATTCATATGACCCTTTGCCGTTACAGGAACGTGATTGCATTCGCCAGGTTGCGACATCTGCCTGGAACAGTGACATCACTTAACTTCATTCTGGCATTCGACGATATCCATCACACCTTGTTGAAGACGGTCCTACAGCACGTGGTGGTGGTAAATTCCTATGGGACCAAACTGCGGAGGTCATCAATCCCCGGGCTTAAACACTTCTTAAAAAAACTTAAACTAATTTACGCTAAGGACAACATACACACCCATGCCCGTGGGAGGACTCCAACATCCGACGGGAGGAGCGCGAACCATGGCAAGGTGCCTAAGACCACGTGGCAAACCCGCGCGACTCTAGCACGTGGGTTTTCCGGATCATATAATAATAGTGGTAATGCCACTCTTGAATGGCGCGAGGCCGCGGTGGTCTATCGGTTCTGGCGCTGCAGTCCGGAACCGCGGGACTGCTACGGTCGCAGGTTCGAATCCTGCCTCGGGCATGGGTGTGTGTGATGTCCTTAGGTTAGTTAGGTTTAAGTAGTTCTAAGTTCTAGGGGACTTATGACCTAAGATGTTGAGTCCCATAGTGCTCAGAGCCATTTGAATGGCGCGACCTCAAGAATACTCTACAATAGACGCCTCACTACGCTTCTAGCATTCAAGCGCCATGTCTTATAGGGTGGTGAAATTTCCATGATACTGTGTGCTTTGGCGTTAGAACCCCTTCTCTATGGACATCACCAACGCCTGGTGGACCAGTCATTGCACAGACACCGCTACTGTGGTTTCACAGTGAAGATGATTTCCGCGTGGCTCTGAGGTGGGCAACGACTTAGGGTGAGGCAACAGGTAGTTCTCTTAACGTCTCCAAATCGAAGGGTTGTGCTCATTGGTAAAGGCTTAACTGAGATGTTTCGCTCCCATAATTGTGGCTACCACCACCCTCTGCTTCAGCATTTCTTTTACGAATGATCTCCGTCGTTCTGCGGTAACAAATAGAGAACGTCTCATCCAAACGATCAGGACTGGCCTTGTTGATCACCGGCTTCGATCCCTTCGGTATTGAACAGCGTGTGCGATATGTGAATTTCCATCATGCCTCTCGCATCCCTCAAATGGCACAAGTGTTCCAGGCCCTGATTACCCTCGCTCATCAAATGTTGATGGTGATGGGATACTTTGTCCGTACTGGGATGTTATTCAAAGTTCAATATGCCTCCCTTGCCCTCCCATGGCAGCTTGGTGGGATTGGCTTATTCCACGTGCCAGACAGAGCTATGGCACATTTGTTAGCTACCAACTGAATGTGCGGCACCGTTTCTCAACGAGCATCCCCGGACTGCTTTTACGGTCTCCGTGTCAACCCCAGTCATGTTTTCAGACATTCCACCCCGTTTTTGTCACTTCCAACATTACCTTCTGCAATTAAGATACATTCTCGACTCCTCACAACTTTCATGAGTACTTCAGACAAAGACTCTACACGACGCATTTGAAATGCATCGGCCCCCAATCCTATTTAACACAAGTTTCCCAGACCATATGGCGTCATATATGGAAAGCGCTGTATGCAGGCTCTCTCAAGACCAGCGTACAATCCGCCTGGTGTATCACCGTCAATAGCAAGCAGGCAGCCAGTTTCGTCTGAACTGCATCTGCCTCGCCGACACAACCCTATGTGTTCACCGTGGTGTGGGCGACACAAACGCCTACCGAACCTCACGTGGTCCGTCGTCTAATGTCTGGAGGTTCGAGCAACGTATCTTGGCTTTCTTTACCCGACAGACACCTGCTGAGATTACTTTCACGTGATTCATTACCCTGCAACGAAAATTAATCTTGTGAATTAGTTCAAAATAGTTCAAATGGCTCTGAGCACTATGGGACTTAACATCTGACTTAATCAGTCCCCTAGAACCTAGAACTACTTAAAACTAACTAACCTAAGGACATCACACACATACATCCATGCCCGAGGCAGGATTCAAACCTGCGACCGTAGAGGTCGCGCCGTTTCTGACTGAAGCGCGTAGAACCACTCGGTCACACCGGCCGGTAATCTTGTAAATTGGATATGTGTCTATACAACCTCCTAGCTTTTTGGCCCTGACGAGGAATCGGAACTAGGTTGTTGGACGAAACTTAATGATGGACACTGCACTTTTTCCCAACCGCAGATACAACCTGTTCTTTTCAAATTTTCAATGGAACGCCTTTCATGACCCGACACTCAACAGGAACGTCCAAACCATGAGATGCTGATGCTTATTTTTCCGACATCATGCTCTGAACGAACTACAGACGGAATCACCACAAAAATTTCGAGAAGACACTTTTGAATGTTACACCAACCAAAGCCGTAAGCGGCTCCCGGAATTCTAGTACTACAAAAAGTAAATTAAGAAAACAGAGGCCGCTACACAACTTCTTTCGTTTTCATCACTCCCTGTGTGTTCTCTACCCATACTCTCTAGCCGGCCGCGGTGGTCTCGCGGTTCTAGGCGCGCAGTCCGGAACCGTGCGACTGCTCCGGTCGCAGGTTCGAATCCTGTCTCGGGCATGGATGTGTGTGATGTCCTTAGGTTAGTTAGGTTTAAGTAGTTCTAAGTTCTAGGGGACTGATGACCACAGCAGTTGAGTCCCATAGTTCTCAGAGCCATTTGAACCAACCCTTACCCTCTTCTTTTCCTACCCCCTTCCTCCCCCCCCCCCCCGCTTCTACTAATAGGTTAGTTGTTTCGGGATTAGCGTAGATAGGCGCCAACGCCTGCAGAAGTGCAGTTCTTTTTTTTTTTTTTTTCTTAGGACCAAGTGGCGATGCAAAGTAGGTCTTTCGTTGTATTTCCCTTTCCTATCCAGGGACAGAAAAAAAATATGACGCAGTGGTTAACGATTAAAAAATAAAAAAATGAAAGACAAGAAAGTGGTCAGCTTGTTTGACTGCCATATGAAAGACCTGGGTTCGATTCCCAATTCTGCCAGGTATTTTTCCTAGGTTGAAGGACTACTTCGGGTTGCATTGACTTTCGTGAAGCTAACTAAGAGGCTACTCGACTGATTAGTAGCGGTTCCAAGGTAGACGAACGCAACAACGACTGGGAGAGTGGTGTGCTGACCACGTGTCCCCAATATGGCATTCAGTGTCGCCATTGATGAAAGGTGACATGGCGGTCGATCGGGCCCGACTGGCCCGTCTAAGGCCAGAAAGAAGGTAGAGTTCTTTACATTCACCAACTCAACTCTGTGAGCAGCCCTCTTCCAATACAATAGTTCCACACGCGTCACTGTGATTGCAGCATGCCTTGTAAAAGTCGAAATGTTATTTAAGTTTCCGAAAGCCGGTCATTTGTCACTCATCAGAACATCTTGTATCCCAATATTTCGCCATTTCACGTCATCGAGGAATGTTGAACTCAATATCTGTTCCACTTCGTTTCAGACTACATTACTGTATTAGGCAGACATTACTGCTAAAAAAGAGATGGCGCTGCTGGAACTTTTGCCAGCACTCTTTAATCTACCTGTTCGTGACTTCTTGCCCGTACAACATTATACAAATTATATGAGCATCATAATCATTCTGGACATTCTTCCGAATCTTCTGCTTTTCACAAATATTGGTATATTTCTCTCATGATGTGTTTTCAATAACTTCGTGTTAGTAAAATTTGATAACACTCCATCCAGGATTTCATATTGTGACAATTGGCGTTCGGAGTGATCAATCACTTTAGTATGTGGAACATCAAACCTACATTTTATTTGTGTTGAGTTAGTATTTCGATCATTCTGTAAGCTTCCTCCTCTTTTGCCACATTTCGATGGTTATGACATTTCGGAAACTATTTTAAAAACACTCGGAAATTATTTAGTTGGGGTGAACAAATCTCATACAGTTAAACCAGGGACAGTTAAGAGCTATGACCGTGCGAATAATACCAACTTCATATCACAGTTTCAGTCTTTGATAGAGTTTGATGAACTATTCATTTTAATAGATAATGAGATGTAGCTGGTTTACATTCAGTAACCAAGAATTGACGATTGTAATTACAGTCACAGCTTTATGAAACTGTTTTGACTCTGCTTCTTACCATTCCTGAAATTCACTCATAGAAATGATTACCAGAGTTTACGAACTGCATGCATACTTGCATGCATGCGTACGTGTCCGAATGAACATTGCAGTCGGCCAGAGTGGCCAAGCGGTTCTAGGTGCTACAGTCCGGAACCGCGCGACCCCTACGGTCGCAGGTTCGAATCCTGCCTCGGGCATGGATGTGTGTGATGTCCTTAGGTTAGGTTTAAGTAGTTCTAAGTTCTAGGGGACTTATGACCTCAGCAGTTGAGTCCCATAGTGCTCAGTGCCATTTGAACCATTTTTGAACATTGCATCGTTCATCTTATGAACTTAGGCACAGAAATATCCGCCGATAGCAGGCAGCGACTTTCAATTGAAATGTCCTCCCCATTACAGGATTCACATACTGTGTATACGAGTACAGGTTGTGACGCAGGAACGACGACGTAAGGAAGTTTCGGTCTGGCTGTCTGTCGTGGATCGATACCAAAAGCGATCAGTCTGCCTTCGGCAGTGGTGAGGCGCGCACGCCTTGTTTGCATCTCTCCTGTTTTGCTGCTAGCGAGAGAGCGCACGTTTGTTTACTTCCGCGTAGCGGCTTGTCTCGGAGTCCGATTTCATCGGCGTTCATGGCGTTTGTGTGTGTGTGTGTGTGTGTGTGTGTGTGTGTGTGTGTGTGTGGCCAAGCCGCAATTATATTTCTTCCTTGGGACCATGAACGACCGAAAGTGTATGAAACAAACGTTTCATACGGTATGAAATGCGTCTCCCGTCACATGATGTTCTTGGAATTCATTTTCCGATCCTCAGTATTACTCTGTATATAAAGCTGGCGAATGAAGCGCTGAGCGCCGCAACACTAACTCTCTCAAGTTCCGATACTCTGACGGACATAAAGGGATTGTCGTGGTTCATCATGCTGGTTTTGGCCTCCGAACGTTGCGGGTTTTCGAAGTCTCATTTGAGGTACGGTTGGACGTTGTGGTGGCCGCCTTTAAACCTTGCAGCAACGTCGTCATGCACGTTGCTGAAACGTGGAAGGCGTTCGAAACATACCGTGTCTTCAATGACGTCCGTCAGATAAAAATTGAACTACGGAACCACGTATTTTCCTACTTGGTTATTGCCGGCTGCAGGGCTGTCGTCATGTACGATGGCCACCCGTCCACCTGTTCAGACTGTAACCAAGAAGGCCAAGTCAGTTGTGAGTGCCTCCATCGTAGACTGGCTCAGATACCAATCGGAGACGTCACTCTTCCTGCGGCGCCTACTGTGTTACCTCTATCTTATGCGTCTGCGGCGGTGCTACCTGCTGCGCCGTTCTGAATCTGGCGGTACCGGCGTCGACTCCTCTCGACGATGCGATGGACGTTTTGCTTGTCTCTCCTACACTCCTGCCGGAGGCAATACAAATGAACTATTACCGTTAGCAGGCACGTGCTGTCTGTCCCGAACTCATGGTTGTTGACCACGGAGCTCTACCGACCCCCACTTTTCTGCCATCTGGCCACATACCGGACGATAGCCGCCCGTCATCCGACACGGAACATCATGTTAGGAAGGCACGGTCGCCGAGGAAACGGAAAAGGCGTCGCCGTACCCCATTCTGATATATGCCTCCATCGGATGTGTGCACTGGATGACGACTCTGCTACTGATGGTGCGCTGACCTCTTAGGCCCTGACACCTGACGACGAGACGTCCTTCCCTGCCTCCATCTCCAGTCAGCGTCCGCCTCTGGGCAGCACCCTTCCCCTTCCCGCGTATGTTGTGGCTGCGTCGCTTTGTGTCTGACGCTACCTGTGGGCGCACCTCTGATAGTGTTCTACTGAATGGGACTGGTGAGACGTCTCTCGTTGGCGGACGACGTCGATGCTGAGGATGGATATTCTGGAGGTGTGCAGAGCAATGGACACCCCTTGGTGGGGTCGGCTCCCTACTCATCACTATGATGTGCCCTATGACAGGGGCCTGACAGGGAGTTCCCTGTGCTTCAAATGCTTAAATGTGTGTGAATTTCTAAGGGACCAAACGGCTGAGTTCATCGTTTCCTAGACTTACACACTACTTAAACTAAATTACACTATGGAGAACATACACAGCCATGCCCGAGGGAAGACTCGAACCTCCGGCGCGAGGGGCCGCGCGATTCGTGCATGGCGCTTCTAACCACGCGGCTACTCCGAGCGCCCCCAGTGCTTCCCCCGTCTTTAAATCGCCTGTCCTCCTGCCGATGGCAGCTTTCCAGACTTACAGCATAGTCACGATCAATTTCAATACCATTCGAACGTACTCAACAAACTGACTTTACTCCATGATATGCTGTGTGCTGCAGACGTTGAGATTGCTCTCCTTCAGTAAGTGCACGTTGCAACTTCCTGTCCTCCCCATGGTTTTACAGCACATGTCTCTCATGCTTCCTCTACGGACAGTGGGGTGGTGATCCTCTTACGTGACGGTATCCTCACTGAAGGAGTTTCCTACCTCTCTGGTGCCGCAGTTATGGCTCTCACATTTAGTGGCGCCAGGATCGTCAATATCTACGCGCCATCTGGTTCGGGTCGCCGCAATGAACGTTTCACCTTCTTTCCAGAGAGAGTCATGCCTCTTTTCCTGGAACTGCAGGTTGCACTGATAATGGGAGGCGATTCAACTAAATCCAGGCACCCAAACACCAGCTAGGGCCACTATCCGAGGACTATCCGTGCGCGGTGCTAGCGGCAATTCTGCAGCACCTCAGCTTTGTGGATTCTTGAGAACAAGTTCATGGCAATGATAAGGTGTTTACTCTTTTCATTTACCAATCTTCCAACCACCTGGATATTGTCAGTGGGGTGCAGGCTGCTTAAGTCTGGCCAGTTGCGTTCTCGGACCATCAAGCATATATCTGCGCTATCAACCTCTGTCGCCAGAGTGTGTGGCGCGGCCATGGACCATGGAAACTGAACACAATCCACCTTACTTCAACTGACTGCCGGCAGCTCATCGAGACTACGTGGACAGCTTGTCGTTGACGCCATCATACCTATCACTCTGCCCTGTCTTGGTGTCCGCTCTGTGCAAAGCCCGCCCTCCGCAAGGCTACGGAAGGGAGGTTGCGACGCGGCGGCTACGAACTCTGGAATTCGGTTTCACCATCCTCAAGGAATGTACGATGATGCCATATTCGCCAGAGCGCCAGACGATGGTGAATCGAGCCAAGGAACGGCTCACATCCCCCTTTCACCGCCACCTTGAAGGAGCTATGGTCAGAGCGTTAACACACTATGAGTTAGCGCAGGATTGCCCATCTACGTATCATGTCATAGTGGAACGACGCCACAGTCGGAGGACTTTGATTAATGTTCTTATGACCGATGATGGGTGGCGTTTTATACCCAACAGCCTACGGGGTCTACCCTCAACGCACATTATGTTATGTTGTGCTCTGGACAACGTCACCACCCTGCCAACATTACGGCTTGGTGGATGTGACGATGGATCTGCTTGTTAACGTCACAGAGGACGACGTCCATGATGCTATCCAGGCGGGTTCTACGAACAGGGTGCCTGACCCTGACGGCCTCCAACTAGAATTTTATCTGCATTTAGTCCCCTTCTGGCGCCAGAGTGGATGGAATTTTGTCAGGGCCTTATGTCACCTTTTGTGCCGATTCTACACGGTTTCCTCGACGGTTTCCTCATTCCCATCCACAAGCCTCGTGATGTCTCACAGATATGCAATTACCACCCCTTGACGTTACTCAACAGTGGCCCGGCTGTGGCTTAAACGGACGGCTCGGTGTGTAGTTTCCCCGATCAAACTTTTTTGGGAGGTGCCAATAACACCCGAACTGCCCTCTGTCGCTGTCGGGACGTACTCGCTCTAGGCTACACTCATCGTATACCTGAACTTTTGGCAGCTCCTGACTTCAACCAGGCTTTCGATTAGGTCGATCACGACTACCTGGGAAGGGGCTTCGCCATATGGTATACCCTGATACTACCGTCGGCGTCATAATGGGTCTCCTTCGTGGAGCTACGTCTCGTGTACTCTACAGTGGTCGTCTCAATCCTCCCATCTCGATTCGTCGATCACTGCATCAAGGCTGCCTGCTGTTGCACAGTTGCTCTGCGACCTCGGCCAACGCCTCTCTGGGATGTCTCTTGGTGACCAGGTACTCAGCTGCACTGCTTATGCAGACGATCTCGTCTTCGTTCTTCGTGGCGGTGCTAAGGTCAGGGAATCACAGGCCTGGGTTACCACCTTCGGCGAAGCTTCTGGTTGCTGCCTTAACGTCCGAAAATCGAGCGCCGTGGCTGTATGTGCGGGGCTTCATGTGGACAGCGCTGCTCCTCTGCGTGTAACTGTTACTAGCCGATGCTTAGGACTCGATTTCGCAAGTGATCTGCGATGCACTATTGCCCTCAACCACCGGCGCCTACTTTCCCAACTACGACCAGGGTTCTTAGATCACGGTTTACGGGCACTCGATCTCCTGAAACGGACACAATATGTAAATGTATATTTGGCGTCACGTATCCCCCACGTGTCACACACACTTCCTATGCCACCATCCATGGCCTGCTGCATGCTAGCGACATTGGGTTCATTTGTTTGCCACTGCTTTTTGTCCAAGATAAGGTACGAGACCCTCACACTCCTGCGGTGCAGGGGCGATTTACGTATGTATCATGTGCCTGACAGAGCGACAGCCCTTTTCATTGGCTCTCACATGGCGTCGTGGTACCGTTGTTCTGCGTGCCTTACCAGCCTATTGCAGGAGGCCCTTTCACCAATCTCTCTCTCAGTACCTATCTTGCTTTCCGACGTTCCGCCACCCTTCTTTTATTTCCACCATTTTCCATCAATCATCCAGCGATAATGGCAGTGCACTTGACATCCACTAAGGCAATCTAAAGCTTTCTTTAGCTGCACAGGTCACGGAATGCGGTTGAGGGGAGGCATCCTTACGTCGACTGGCATGCCGTTTGGCTATCGGTGTGGTCTCCGTATCTTGACACTGACGTCCAGTCTGCATGGTACCATACCGTCAATGGGAAAAAGTAAGCCGGACATTCCTTCACGGGATTCACCTTGCAGACATCCCGCTTTGTATCGCCTGTGATGTTTTGGGCACAGACGAGCATCGCGTGATGTGCAGATCGGCTAGAGATATTCGGTTATTGGTGCGACAGATGTTGTCCCTACTTACCCATACGTCTCCTCATCAGATACCAATTCAACTACTCCTCTTTGCGGACGCGGGATACTTCCCGCAAGCGAAGAAGAACTCTGTGAAGTGTATTTGTGGTCATGTAGAGCTCACTACTTATTTACTGATGGCGAGAAAAGTATTCCTTAATCTTGGGCAGTTCCTTAATAGACGCCACTGTGCAGTTGTTCGCAGTCCAAAACACAGACAATTTTTCTCCAATTTCCTTTGCAGTGTCTTCCTTAACCTATCCCAGAGCTGGCGTGTTCCTGTCATAATGAGTTGATCCTCGCTTCTTCCAAACTTAAAGTTGATATATTGTCTGGTCATCGGAATGTTCTTCTCGGAAAAACTATATATCGATATTATCAATTAGAGCCGACGTCTTGATGCATCCTTCTCCTCGTGCGCCTATTTCCTGCTATTCTCGGTGCTATTACTGTCAATCAAAGAAAGGAAAATAAATAAATAAACCACTGATGTTCATTGTGCATCTGCTCCCCGTTCTGTACGCTTTCCTTTGGTTCCTCGAGGGTGGGAACGGGACACACTGGACTGGCCCCGGATTGCGACCCCTGCCCACTTTGATCCCTCCCCTGAGTTTGGGCCCCAGGGAGGTTCCTTAAAAAAGCGGTTAAGACGATCGCGCTCTTCAAGCGAGAAATCCGAGTTCGAATCGGACGGCCAGAGTGACCGAGCGGCTCTAGGCGCTACAGTCTGGAACCGCGCGACCGCTACGGTCGCAGGTTCGAATCCTGCCACAGGCATGGATGTATGTGATGTCCTTAGGTTAGTTTTAAGTAGTTCTAAGTTCTAGGGGACTGATGACCTCAGAAGTTAAGTCCCATGGTGCTCAGAGCCATTTTTTTTTTTTTTCGAGTTCGAGTGTCGGTCCGGCACTAGTTTTCACTGTCGTCATTAGCTTATACAGCCGAAGGTTCCGATGGCTATTCGTATTCACAACTGCATTTCATGTACAACAGTCTACCTCACACAGAACAATTGGTGTTCCTCATCTTGCACACACGATTGTTAACCTTGAACACGTGAGCCACTTAAACCCGAACGTAGCTTTCTCGGTGACATCTTATTACCACATTTCCTCTGAATTTTATAATTACTAGCTCTCTTTCCCCTCATCACAGTACCATTTCTGACCTATCGTAGACATTTGAGACGTTTAATCTTCACTGATAGTCAATGTAACTCTGTCCTACTCCAATTCCGAATTTATTCATTCGTGATGCGACCTACGCGCATGTTCAAATACTAAAACTCGTATATTCAGCACAAAAGTACCTAACGAATGACCACCTTCCAAAGACCTTGACCCTCGATAATGGTAGTATACAAGTGGAATATAGAGAAATTACTCCGAGCAACTGATGACTTCTATAAATTATTGTTCCTGTTGGACTTCCTGACAGTACTCTATCGCAACAAACGCTGAAGACTTCAGAATACGGAAGACGATATTCTAATATCAAGTATCGAATCATTCGCATGTTATTTCTTGTTTAGCAGAACATGGTTAAACTGTCAAATTCTGTAATAAGTTACTGGCAAAGTGCGTAGACTGACTGAATACTGGTGACCATGAAACCAGTGTCTGTGAACCGCAAACTAAGAAATATCGTGACGATCTCGTGTGGAAAACTGAAAGGATTTCGTCACGATTAGTGAGCTGGAGCAGCGCATTGCCACGATATACGAGAGGGGGAGCGATGACGGCACTCGGAAAATTATGTTCGTTGTTGTTCTCTGAAACATACTGTCCACCGTGTGTTTGGGCAGCACGTCTGTCAGTATCCGAGATTGAAATCTACTTCAGCGTGTAGCGCACGCACTTTGCTTTCGGTGTATGTGATGGCCCTTATCCACGATTCATCACAGTCAATTGTCAGCGGAGAGCTATAAATCAGCGCGAAGCACGCGCACGCTCGCCTGTATGCAAATGCGTGGATATTGCGTGAAATTAGGTGGGAGGCGCAGGCGCGTCTGTAATTGACGACCGGCCACACTAACTTCAAAATTAGTCCCGCCAATTTGTCCTTAAATAATTATTCGTGTCATGTCCTCGATTATTTTGTGCTCTTTTTCTCTGTGGTTTTCTATTGTGTTTCCGCCCCCGTTGTGCCGATGCGAATTGAAGAGCTTCGGCACAATATCACCTGCTTAATCACCGTTCGCATGTATTTTAAAACAGACAAGTTTGTAAAAATAGACTACATTTCTTTCATTTGTACCCGATGTAAGTACCTTACATTAATATTAATCTACCATAATAAAATTATTATAAAGACAGAATTTTCTACCTGAACGTTAAATTATATTTAAATTCTGTAAATATTTTATTAAGCCACGAAATAATGAATCAGTGGATACAGCTTATTTCTGTCAACCATTTTTTATAGAACGATGAAGCAGTTTTTATCACGTCGTGAGTTCTACCTGCAACTCGTTCTCAGAAAATAAAGTTAACTACCCACATGAAAGTAAGGTAGTTCTTACTGATCATGCTTCCTCTGCACCACTCCTCTCTGTAGCGGCCGTTACGTTACCCATACACTGAACCCCATTGAAGTTTAACCACGTTAAAATGTGTGCACTGTACTTACTGTCTGTCAATCAATTACTTCTGAACCGACAGGAAGTGGAACATATCAGGCTGCCAATTCTCTGCGTCTGAGCAGTGACACTGCTACTACTAGTACTATTACCTCTACTACTACTACTGCTGCTACTGTTTTCCCTACTACTGCTCATAATAATAATAATAATAATAATAATAATAATAATAATAATAATAATGGTGCAGAGGTGACCCCCGTGGAGGCCCGGGAAAAGAATAGGCCTCCGGTATGTTCTGCCAGTCGTAAAAGGCGACGAAAAGAACAAACCACTAATAGGGCTAACCCCCCTTTTAGTGTGATTACTTGGTTCAGGACAGAACTAAAGAAGCCTCGGACAAGCGCCGTCATGGTCGGGGACGACGCTTGAACCCTATGCCCGCCCACAATGGTAACGACACTGCTAGCCAACTGGAAAATGATTTAAATCCAAATAGAGGTGTTTTGCAGGATATGCTTCCTGCAACCACCCTAGAAGGAAAACAAAGACAGAGGATGAGATGGTCAGATGAAGTTAATCGACACCTCATGTTCTGTTATTACCAAGCAACAAACCTAGGAACCAACACAACTGGATACAGATCACAAGTACACACAACATTTATTACCAGATACCAAGAATTAAAATTTTTAACAGAACAACGACTAGCTGATCAGATCCGTGTAATAATCAAAAATAACAGGATACCCCAGTCAGAATTAGAAAACATCAAACAACAAGTACATAAAATACTAGAACAAAATAATGTGCAATCAGAAGAAGAAGAAGAAAATACAGTAATGGACTCAAACATCCCAGAGCAAACAAACAAAGAACAACACAAATCAATTAAACAATCAGAGGAAAACGACATCTTAAGACAGCCACCAGAACAAGCACAAATAGAACACGAAGTGACACACATGTTAGATATAGAAGAGAAATTTCAGCTGACACATATAGAATACAAAGACACAAATACAGACATTAGACCATTCTTGCATAGACCACCAAATAACCCACAAGTCGAAACAACAATTAAAACTATCAACACAATCATACACAACAAAATAAATGAAAATACAACAATGGAAGAGTTACAACTACTGGTTTATGTAGGAGCACTCACTACACTAAATATACACACTAGGCAGAGATCAGAACCAACCAACACACAGAAGAAACCCACAAAACCAGCATGGCAACACAGGCTACAGATCAGAATAGAAAAACTGAGAAAAGACATCGGACAGCTAACACAATTTATAAGAAATGAAATATCAGACAAAAAACGAAAAAGGTTAGGTAAAATCTCACAACAAGAAGCAATGGAGCAATTAGATGAAAAGAAGCAGAAGTTACAAGCATTGGCCAAACGACTTAGAAGATACAAAAAAAGTGAAAATAGAAGGAAACAAAACCAAACATTCAACACAAACCAAAAGAAATTTTACCAGACAATAGATAACACACACATTAAAATAGACAATCCACCAAACATAACAGACATGGAACACTTCTGGAGCAACATATGGTCAAACCCGGTACAACATAACAGGCATGCACGGTGGATACAAGCAGAAACAGACTCATACAAGATGATACCACAAATGCCTGAAGTGATAATTTTGCAACATGAAGTCACCCGAGCAATTAATTCTACGCACAATTGGAAAGCCCCTGGAAATGATAAAATAGCAAATTTCTGGCTAAAGAAGTTCACCTCAACACATTCACATCTAACTAAATTATTTAACAGTTACATTGCAGACCCATACACATTCCCTGATACACTTACACATGGAATAACCTATCTGAAACCTAAAGATCAAGCAGACACAGCAAACCCAGCTAAATATCGCCCCATAACATGCCTACCAACAATCTACAAAATATTAACTTCAGTCATTACACAGAAATTAATGACACATACAACACAGAACAAAATTATAAATGAAGAACAAAAAGGCTGTTGCAAAGGAGCACGAGGATGTAAAGAGCAACTGATAATAGATGCAGAGGTGACATATCAAGCTAAAACTAAACAAAGGTCACTACACTACGCATACATTGATTACCAAAAAGCTTTTGATAGTGTACCCCACTCATGGTTACTACGGATATTGGAAATATACAAAGTAGATCCTAAATTGATGCAGTTCCTAAACATAGTTACGAAAAACTGGAAAACCACACTTAATATCCAAACAAACTCTAATAATATCACATCACAGCCAATACAGATTAAGCGTGGAATATACCAAGGAGACTCATTAAGTCCTTTCTGGTTCTGCCTTGCTCTGAACCCACTATCCAACATGCTAAACAATACAAATTATGGATACAATATTACTGGAACATACCCACACAAAATCACACATTTGCTATACATGGATGATCTAAAACTACTGGCAGCAACCAATCAACAACTCAACCAATTACTAAAGATTACAGAAGGATTCAGCAATGATATAAGTATGGCTTTTGGAACAGACAAATGTAAGAAAAATAGCATAGTCAAGGGAAAACACACTAAACAAGAAGATTACATATTGGATAACAGCGACTGCATAGAAGCGATGGAAAAAACGGATGCCTATAAATATCTAGGATACAGGCAAAAAATAGGAATAGATAATACAAATATTAAAGAAGAACTAAAAGAAAAATATAGACAAAGACTAACAAAAATACTGAAAACAGAACTGACAGCAAGAAACAAGACAAAAGCTATAAATACTTATGCCATACCAATATTGACCTACTCATTTGGAGTAGTGAAATGGAGTAACACAGACCTAGAAGCACTCAATACACTTACACGATCACAATGCCACAAATATAGAATACATCACATACATTCAGCAACAGAAAGATTCACATTAAGCAGAAAGGAAGGAGGAAGGGGATTTATCGACATAAAAAACCTACATTATGGACAGGTAGACAATTTAAGAAAATTCTTTCTAGAACAAGCAGAAACTAGCAAAATACACAAGGCAATCACTCATATAAATACATCGGCTACACCACTGCAATTTCATAACCACCTCTACAACCCTTTAGATCACATAACATCAACAGATACGAAGAAAGCAAATTGGAAAAAGAAAACACTTCATGGCAAGCACCCATATCATCTGACACAGCCACACATCGATCAAGACGCATCCAACACATGGCTAAGAAAAGGCAATATATACAGTGAGACAGAAGGATTCATGATTGCAATACAGGATCAAACAATAAACACCAGGTATTTCAGCAAGCATATTATTAAAGATCCCAATACCACAACAGATAAATGCAGACTTTGTAAACAACAAATAGAAACAGTAGATCACATCACAAGCGGATGTACAATACTAGCAAATACAGAATACCCCAGAAGACATGACAATGTCGCAAAAATAATACATCAACAGCTTGCCTTACAACATAAACTTATAAAACAACACGTTCCTACATACAAGTATGCACCACAAAATGTACTGGAGAATGATGAATACAAATTATACTGGAACAGAACCATTATAACAGATAAAACAACGCCACATAACAAACCTGACATCATACTCACCAATAAAAAGAAGAAATTAACACAACTAATCGAAATATCCATACCCAATACAACAAATATACAAAAGAAAACAGGAGAAAAAATTGAAAAATACATCCAACTGGCTGAGGAAGTCAAGGACATGTGGCATCAGGATAAAGTTGACATTATACCAATTATACTATCAACTACAGGAGTCATACCACACAATATCCACCAATACATCAATGCAATACAGCTACATCCAAACATATATATACAATTACAGAAATCCGTAATTATTGATACATGTTCAATTACCCGAAAGTTCCTAAATGCAATATAACATATACCGTACAGCAAAAAGGAAGTGACGCTTGATAAAGGTCCGCGTCACTCCATTCCTAACCAGACTTAACGTCTGAGAAAGTAAAGATAATAATGATAATAATGATAATAATAATCCCCGTGGAGGCCCGGGAAAAGAATAGGCCTCCGGTATGTTCTGCCAGTCGTAAAAGGCGACGAAAAGAACAAACCACTAATAGGGCTAACCCCCCTTTTAGTTTGATTAGTTGGTTCAGGACAGAACTAAAGAAGCCTCGGACAAGCGCCGTCATGGTCGAGGACGACGCTTGAACCCTATGCCCGCCCACAATGGTAAAGACACTGCTAGCCAACTGGAAAATGATTTAAATCCAAATAGAGGTGTTTTGCAGGATACGCTTCCTGCAACCACCCTAGAAGGAAAACAAAGACAGAGGATGAGATGGTCAGATGAAGTTAATCGACACCTCATGTTCTGTTATTACCAAGCAACAAACCTAGGAACCAACACAACTGGATACAGATCACAAGTATACACAACATTTATTACCAGATACCCAGAATTAAAATTTTTAACAGAACTACGACTAGCTGATCAGATCCGTGTAATAATCAAAAATAACAGGATACCCCAGTCAGATTTAGAAAACATCAAACAAGAACTACAACAAATACTGGAACAAAATAATGTGCAATCAGAAGAAGAAGAAAATACAGTAATGGACTCAAACATCCCAGAGCAAACAAACAAAGAACAACACGCACCAATTAAACAATCAGAGGAAAACGAAATCTTAAGACAGCCACCAGAACAAGCACAAATAGAACACGAAGTGACACAGATGATAGATATAGAAGAAAAATTTCAGCTAACATATATAGAATACAAAGACACAAATACAGACATTAGACCATTCTTCCGTAGACCACCAAATAACCCACAAGTCGAAACAACAATAAAAACTATCAACACAATCATACACAACAAAATAAATGAAAACACAACTAAGGAAGAGTTACAACTACTGGTTTATATAGGAGCACTCACTACACTAAATATACACACTAGACAGAGATCAGAACCAACCAACACACAGAAGAAACCCACAAAACCAGCATGGTAACACAGGCTACAGATCAGAATAGAAAAACTGAGAAAAGACATCGGACAGGTAACACAATTTATAAGAAATGAAATCTCGGAAAAAAAACGAAAAAGGTTAGGTAAAATCTCACAACAAGAAGCGACAGAGCAATTAGACGAAAAGAAGCAGAAATTACAAGCATTAGCCAAACGACTCAGAAGTTACAAAAAAAGTGAAAATAGAAGGAAACAAAACCAAACATTCAACACAAACCAAAAGAAATTTTACCAGACAATAGATAACACACACGTTAAAATAAACAATCCACCAAACATAACAGACATGGAACACTTCTGGAGCAACATATGGTCAAACCCGGTACAACATAACGGGCATGCACGGTGGATACAAGCAGAAACAGACACATACAAGATGATACCACAAATGCCTGAAGTGATAATTTTGCAACATGAAGTCACCCAAGCAATTAATTCTACTCACAATTGGAAAGCCCCTGGAAATGATAAAATAGCAAATTTCTGGTTAAAGAAGTTCACCTCAACACATTCACATCTAACTAAATTATTTAACAGTTACATTGCAGACCCATACACATTCCCTGATACACTTACACATGGAATAACTTATCTGAAACCTAAAGATCAAGCAGACACAGCGAACCCAGCTAAATATCGCCCCATAACATGCCTACCAACAATATACAAAATATTAACTTCAATCATTAAACAGAAATTAATGACACATACAACACAGAACAAAATTATAAATGAAGAACAAAAAGACTGTTGCAAAGGAGCACGAGGATGTAAAGAGCAACTGATAATAGATGCAGAGGTGACATATCAAGCTACAACTAAACAAAGGTCGCTACACTACGCATACATTGATTACCAAAAAGCTTTTGATAGTGTACCCCACTCATGGTTACTACAAATATTGGAAATATACAAAGTAGATCCTAAATTGATACAGTTCCTAAACATAGTAATGAAAAATTGGAAAACCACACTTAATATCCAAACAAATTCAAATAATATCACATCACAGCCAATACAGATTAAGCGTGGAATATACCAAGGAGACTCATTAAGTCCTTTCTGGTTCTGCCTTGCTCTGAACCCACTATCCAACATGCTAAATAATACAAACTATGGATACAATATTACTGGAACATACCCACACAAAATCACACATTTGCTATACATGGATGATCTAAAACTACTGGCAGCAACAAATCAACAACTCAACCAATTACTAAAGATAACAGAAGTATTCAGCAATGATATAAGTATGGCTTTTGGAACAGACAAATGTAAGAAAAATAGCATAGTCAAGGGAAAACACACTAAACAAGAAGATTACATATTGGATAACCACAGCGACTGCATAGAAGCGATGGAAAAAACGGATGCCTATAAATATCTAGGATACAGACAAAAAATAGGAATAGATAATACAAATATTAAAGAAGAACTAAAAGAAAAATATAGACAAAGACTAACAAAAATACTGAAAACAGAATTGACAGCAAGAAACAAGACAAAAGCTATAAATACTTATGCCATACCAATATTGACCTACTCATTTGGAGTAGTGAAATGGAGTAACACAGACCTAGAAGCACTCAATACACTTACACGATCACAATGCCACAAATATAGAATGCATCACATACATTCAGCAACAGAAAGATTCACATTAAGCAGAAAGGAAGGAGGAAGGGGATTTATCGATATAAAAAACCTACATTATGGACAGGTAGACAATTTAAGAAAATTCTTTATAGAACGAGCAGAAACTAGTAAAATACACAAAGCAATCACTCATATAAATACATCGGCTACGCCACTACAATTTCATAACCACCTCTACAACCCTTTAGACCACATAACATCAACAGATACGAAGAAAGTAAATTGGAAAAAGAAAACACTTCATGGCAAGCACCCGTATCATCTAACACAGCCACACATCGATCAAGACGCATCCAACACATGGCTAAGAAAAGGCAATATATACAGTGAGACAGAAGGATTCATGATTGCAATACAGGATCAAACAATAAACACCAGGTATTACAGCAAGCATATTATTAAAGATCCCAATACCACAACAGATAAATGCAGACTTTGTAAACAACAAATAGAAACAGTAGATCACATCACAAGCGGATGTACAATACTAGCAAATACAGAATACCCCAGAAGACATGACAATGTCGCAAAAATAATACATCAACAGCTTGCCTTACAACATAAACTTTTAAAACAACAAGTTCCTACATACAAGTATGCACCACAAAATGTACTGGAGAAAGATGAATACAAATTATACTGGAACAGAACCATTATAACAGATAAAACAACGCCACATAACAAACCTGACATCATACTCACCAATAAAAAGAAGAAATTAACACAACTAATCGAAATATCCATACCCAATACAACAAATATACAAAAGAAAACAGGAGAAAAAATTGAAAAATACATCCAACTGGCTGAGGAAGTCAAGGACATGTGGCATCAGGATAAAGTTGACATCATACCAATTATACTATCAACTACAGGAGTCATACCACACAATATCCACCAGTACATCAATGCTATACAGCTACATCCAAACATATATATACAACTACAGAAATCCGTAATTATTGATACATGTTCAATTACCCGAAAGTTCCTAAATGCAATATAACACATACCGTACAGTTAATAGGAAGTGACGCATGATCAAGGTCCGCGTCACTTTCCATTCTCAACCAGACTTAACATCTGAGAAAGTAAAGAAATAATAATAATAATAATAATACCGTGTAAACACTACAGCAAAGTAGAAGCCATCACATAGTTACTGTAGCGCTGTGCTGCCAGTCAGTTCGTTTACTTGCTGCGAAGTGAATAATGAAGCAATTTCTGGTTCATTGCTGGAACTACTTACAACTGTAACCCTGCATTTTCACGAGATATTAAAGCATATCTGACATATCTGTCTCAATTTTACTGTCACAAATGCATGGTACAAAGTATAAGGGAAATATGCAGTTGGTGGAGGATGATGTCCACACATTTGTTTCACAAGTTGTAACCTCCACCTCATTGTGTCACACGTTAATGACAGTGTTTGAAAAAAATGTAATTATTGGTCACTTGATTAAATACGTATTAGGGGCTAACGAAACAGTGATAATAGTAATGATCTTTTAAAAACTGTTTAATTTCGTGACCGAAATACAATTGAACCCTTTTCTTTGCACCCATCAGTGGTTGCCTAAGTTGACAACCGCTGTTACAGAGAGAAACAACGAAGCTGTTGTTGCAAATTGGCACATGTAAGAGTCACTGAAATATTTCTTGAAAGTAAAGGAATATGGTTTCTGGCTTAAATACATGGTTCATGTCTACTGAAAGGGAAAAGTTCCCATTAATCATCAGTCCGCAAACAAGCCGATCGAGGTACAATTACGATATGTGGATAGGAGACGTCTCTGAATTGTGATGAAATATTATCCTACCTGTACAGATGTAGGGCCTATGTGAAATGCACACTTCTCGATTAAATATCCATGTCATAGGGTTCAGATTTCACCCAACGCCCGTCGTTGGAGAATGTGATAGATGCATGTTGTGACGTTGGCATTCCGATGAAAGCCAACATCTAATGAGCCAGAATCGTTCAAGACGAATAGACTGAGCATGGCCTCCACCTTGGCCACCGAGCTCAACTAATTACGAATAAGGACTACCATCAGCTGTAGAATGGAATGACGACAGTGAAAATTTGTGCCTGCTCCTTTGTACATGAATGAATTTCCAAAGGAATTTTATATCGTAACCAGAATAACACAGGCACCGCAATATCGTAAGCTCACCTGACGTCAATCTTCTGGATTTTTCCGTCTGGGACCATCTTAAGAATGAAGCACACCAGCGAAAACGGTTGAAAAACTGGAGCTGCAGATTGCACAGTCTAAGCAAGATTTACCACATAATCTGGGAGTGCATGAAATAATACCAAACTCATGGGGTCCAAATGTGAGGACGACAAGTGCAACACCCTGTTCAATACGTGCGAGTAGACAGTAAACTGCAACACGTAACGGGTTTCACCAGTTTGTATTTCTTCTTAAGAGAGGGCATATGTGAAATTTGAGCCCAATTAAATGGGGACTTAATCGAAAAGTTTACATTTCAAATAAATGTATATCAACTTGGACAGTACTCCATAATTAAGCCAGTGGCGGCTCGTAACCACGCATATGCAATTATCTCGTAAAATCCTCGTAGGCGAATCCACTTTTGCAGAAACATATTTGCTTCTGCTGTCGTTTATTTACACCCGTGTCAGTTTTCAGTATTAATTGTAATATACCTCTATACATTGCAATTTTCAGCTGCAGAAGTGGCAGCGGTAAAGAAAACGAATTTGTAAACACGCAACTGAGGATGCAGCAGGTCATTAATACAAAAAGGCAAACAATGTTTACATAATTTATGTGCTGTTTGGCTAAAGTGAAATCTTATTCAAAGAAATGTAGATTTCGGCCAACGATTTGGAAGTTGCTCAGACGTAAAACAAGGAAATATCAGTATTCTTGACTCAATAAACGCTAATTGCTTGAGAACACACATTTCCTGTCATCAAACAGCCCATTTTTCTTTACCTTAGTAGAAGAAATTTCACACAGCACACTTTTTTAAGAATGGAGGGTATGACTTAGGACCTTGGAGAAATGTCCTGATTGAGGTATACAGAAGACATTCATCAAGAAGTGAAAGTAAATGAACAAAAATGTTGTATGGAGAACTGAACTATCCAGAATGATCATCTGAAATAACAGTCAGAAAGTATGACAAACGTGTAGTAAACATGTGATGTCCTCGATGCTGTAGAAACGGAATTTCCTAAAATGGGAAGGAGAGGTACATTACTGAGAACATGGGAGGTAAGAAGTTTGAAGAAAAGCGACTGATATTTCTAGGTCTTTCTGAAATCTCTGTGGAAATAAATTTTTGCCCTTACATAAGTTAAAAGATGTGTAAAAAACAATTTGATTAAACAAATTGTAGTAAGTGTACAACATACGAGCCGGCCGCGGTGGTCTCGCGGTTCTAGGCGCGCAGTCCGGAACCGTGCGACTGCTACGGTCGCAGGTTCGAATCCTGCCTCGGGCATGGATGTGTGTGATGTCCTTAGGTTAGTTAGGTTTCAGTAGTTCTAGGTTCTAGGGGACCGATGACCTCAGATGTTAAGTCCCATAGTGCTCAGAGCCATTTGAACCAATTTTTACAACATACGAATTGATTCAGTTTCCTCCACAGGTGTAAAGCAACGTATGTATATGAACACTTATTTCATATGTTAAAGGTTTAACCCATTTCCTGTGAAACGATAATCACGTATACTTCACACAGGAAATCAAACAGGTGAAGAGTGGTTCTAAGCGAGTATCTCCGTTCTCTGTTGTAGCTGGAGCTCGTTACAGTCTGCTTGGCATCTGTAAGATATCACTGAAATTCTTAACATCAGAAACAAAATTTTTCTCCTCCACCCTACCAGTTAGAGGCACACCTGCAGTGTAATGTGGGATCAAGCTTAAACTGTTCATATACACAGTGAAGTATCGGAGCAAATATGGTGTGGGCATTATCTAAAATTTGAATTCCTCATATCAGAATGAGATAAATTCTACATGAACTTGGCTGGGAGAATCCCTTTTCCGAATTATCGTAACCGGGGAGACCGACGTAATAACGATCACAAAGGGGCCAACTCTCAGCGATTATTGGGTAGCACATAGGTTGATTACTTCTTTGACAGACCACTGAGCATCCTCTACAGAGTTGTCAAAAGGCTTGTAACCCACCTTCTACGACCAAAACACGTTGATAACCTAAATTTTGAACTCAATTAATATAAGATGGAGATGGGGGAAAGCTTGTAGGGTTACGTTATCAAAATCGGGGCATTAATTTAGCTTGCATGCAACAATTAGTAGGTCTAAAATTCGTTGTTGATTCCTTGGTTCTGGTATGTGCAGAGTGTTTGTTGCCCTATGAATGACGGACGATTCGTTATTATTTCAGTCTGCTATGGTTAAGTTTATGCAGTGACTACTATGTTCGATCGCTGCTACCTCACTTCAGACTAGCCCGCTATCGTTGTTACATGCTGGTGTGTATGTTCCAAGATATTCGTACTGAGGTGCACACAATTCAGAGATGCGCTTCTTATAACGGTCCGTTTGAGGTGATACTCGAAATACGAAGAAACATGTCATACCAAATAACTCGACTAATGAAGGCATTATAAAAACTTAATTTTCAATGTACACTTTTGGGCTGTTCATCACCACCATAGCAGTCGATGAAGAAGTAAATTATTTGACGCGGGGATATCAGTCACAAGCTCGCCACCCAAAACTGCACGCAGCCCAGGAGAGGCAGCAGCCACAGCTTGCAGGCAGTGCCGGCTGCTGGGTGCGCGCCTGCTCCAGATCTTATCGTGAGGGGCGCTCACATGTGGCTCATTATCTTTATGGCGGCGCCACCCAAGCCCCATTCGTTTAATTCTCTAATGGCAGCCAGGGCTGGCGTATGAATTACTGAACAGCGCTGGTTTTGTCCGCTTGATGGGCCGCGCGAACCGCTTGAATATTTTCACACAGCCGTCGAGCGCAGACTTTGTGGCACAAAAGCGAATTGGCGTTCCAGGAATCCTTTCATGTGTAACCCGTCCCAGATAGGGTTCCGCAGTGATGGGAGTGACTGGCTTTGGTATTTCAAGTTGCCTTATCTAGCTCCACTGTTCTAACTCCGCATATGGATGTGGAAAACAGCAAGCTGTTTTATCGTCTGCTAAGGAATTTCGGGAGTTCATCTTTTCACTACACTTATCACTTTCCCATAACATTTACGAAGTTAAAAGTATACTTCGTACTATTGTGCCTGTATGACTAGCAAAATATAACGTGTTGATTCCAATTCAGCACAAGCCTTACATGCACAATACACTTACATGCATGGGTGTAACCTCCGGCGAGGGGGAAGGAGGTGGGATGGGGGGGCGTCCATCGCTCCCCCCCCCCCCCCAACTTTTTTGGAAAACAGTTTAAATTTTTTGAGGCTTAGTTGACGAATAAAGACACAATTGGAGGAATATATCAAAACTTCACTAATCAAATATGCTAAAAACTCTTGTGTAGTCAGAATTCATAGTTTGCAAGATTTATTAACGTGCTAGCAAATGAAATCCAGTTATATTTCACAAGCACGAATCTGCTTGGTTTTGCTGTAAGTTTGTAGGAGAGTTGACCAGGAGGTAGAAAGTTAACAACTGAACGGCACGCGATAATTTCCAAAGGAAAAAAAAAAAGATTTCGTAAGTGATTGTCTGAGGGCACAGATACACACGAGTTTCTAGTGCATGAAGAACTTTACACGTAGGAACACTTTGAAATCACTATATTGCTGTCCAAGGGCTAAGTTATCGAATACTTGACCATCCTAGCATGAAGAAACAGGTTTCCTTGCAAAAAAAGTGTCATTGGAGAAAATCGGAAATTTGTGGTAAGGTCTTATGTGACCAAACTGCTGAGGTCTTCGATCCATAAGCTTACGCACTACTTAATCTAACTTAAACTGTCGTACGCTAAGGACAATACACACACCCATGCCCGAGGGAGTGCTCGAACCTCCTACGTGGGGAAACGCCCGGACCATGAAAAGACGCCTCAGACAGCGCGGCTACTCCGCGCGGGTCTCATTGGATAAAAAAAGACGCGATGTGGTAGTTCCATGCCTGGAAGTCGATGTTCAATCGTTGAAAACAGAACCTGAATTTCATCTATGGTATAACATCGTGTGCCTGAAACACACAAAAGACGTTTTGGATTCTATGAAAAGCAAGTTCGAGAATTATTTGCTAATGTTGAAGCTTTGGCAGCTCTGAAACAAGACGCAATATTACTGCTCTACGATGATTGAAGAACTATCTGCGTTCGACGGTGACACAGAAGAGACTCAATAACGTAGTACTTTGCAGTGTGCACAAGTTTCTGTTGGATCAAATAGACTTAAGATATGTTGCTACAATATTTACATCCAGTTTTGACAAATAATGAGAAATGTATTTCGATCACTATAGGACGAACTTTGTAAGTCTATTTTACCTTATGCTCTTGACATTGTATTTAGTTATCGATCCTGACTTTTCAACTACTTCCATTCTTATCCCTACTTTTCATACTTATTTTTTTAAATGTATTTTTAAAGTCTGAAATAAACAAAATAAACTCGTGTTTTTAATACTGTATTTATTCAAATTTCCAATACAAATCAATCAGAATTTAATTTGAGAAGCTATTCAGTTTGAAATAGTTTCCAAGGTTGTTTAATACATAATACATAATAATCATGCACTCAATATCGATAAACGTTAATATTATATAACATTTTTATGTTCGGTAATCGGAAAATACATTTCCATTCACGCTTACGTTGGCATGCTTTAGGAGTGTTAAGTGCCACTCAAATATATATTCTGTGGTAACAAGAATGCTTCAAAAACTGATTTTAGGTCCTAATTTTTTCAATTTTTGTCCAATATGATAACCAGTTTAGACCCCCTTGTGAACTATACGCTACCTGTTGATCCCCGCCACATCCCTTCCATGAAAGTAATTCAGTACTGGTGATGATCGCCCTTGTAGCCACCTTCTTGTGAGTCATTTAAGAGTAAACAGTAACATAAAGCGGTAATTCACCGAAGTACGTGCAGTGAGTTGCATACCCTCCACTCTGCGATTATGACGGTTATGACCGAACGATCTAACAAAATTACGTAAAGAGAAAGAGTGAAGAGGTTACAGCATCTCCATACTGACACAGTTACCATACAGCCGAAGACAGACACCATTGCTGCCTAGCAAATTTACGTGTGGTTAGCAACAACATCCAGTATATGTGTGTGCCCGAGTCAGCTACAATGAAACATATTTACTACACTGTCGGAGATGAAAATATTTACGCCACAAACACCGTAACCGAAAGTTACTAACGCAACTACTTCCACGCATTTGGTGTATGCTGATTAAAACTTCGTCGTTATTACAAACTTATTTTTAGTATTTTTAACCCAGAAAAGAGGCATACCTACAGGTGAAGAATGTTGCGACTGCGTGATGGCAGTGGCGTAAGTCTAACGCTGTAGGAACTTTTCAGGTGGAGATCTCAAGCATGCCCAGATGATATGCACATGGAGCTAACAACCACATTAGGACACAAGGGGCATAGGAGCATGATACCGACAGATCGCGCAGATACATAGCTGTAGTGCGATGGCTGCAGAACGAATGGTGACTAGAGAGACTCCACACAATAGTAACAGAAAATAAGTAGGTAGTGATCCTTCCAGAAGGACTACACCTCTAGAAGATCGTAGGATAGTTCGACAGGCTCTGACGAATAGATACATGAAATCCAGATAGAAGTTAACCACGAAGCGTCTCGAGCAGATTAGTAAAAGCTGGGTTGAGATCTCGAGTTGGCTTGCGACGATTACCGCTGGCAACTTAACACAGAACAGAGACTTAAATGGTATAGAGCCAGAGTTAATTGGGAATATGAGTGCCATTCACTGGTGTCCAGTGAAGAGTCCCATTTCTGTTTACGTCTGTAGACGACCTGTTCAAAGTTCAAAGCAAGCAGCCGTTATAGAGATCCATACTTATCCTATTCCTGGAATCAAGGTGTGGGGAACTACAGAATATGACGAGAGAAATGATTTCTTAATTGTCGTTCACCAGAATGTGGTAACAACTGGAACCTTGTTGCTATACCCTTCATAACCGCCGGCCGGGGTGGCTGAGCGGTTCTAGGCGTTACAGTCTGGAACCGCGTGACCACTACGGTCTCAGGTTCGAATCCTGCCTGTGGCATGGATGTGTGTGACGACCTTAGATTAGTTAGGTTTAAGTAGTTCTAAGTTCTAGGGGACTAATGACCTCAGAAGTTAAGTCCCATAGTACTCAGAAAAGAAGGTTGTATACCTGGAAGAATCCTGGAGATACTAAAAGGTATCAGATAGACTATATAATGGTAAGACAGAGATTTAGGAACCAGGTTTTAAACTGTAAGACATTTCCAGGTGCAGATGTGGATTCTGACCACAATCTATTGGTTATGAACTGCAGATTGAAACTGAAGAAACTGCAAAAAGGTGGGAATTTAAGGAGATGGGACCTGGATAAACTGAAAGAACCAGAGGTTGTAGAGAGTTTCAGGGAGAGCATAAGGGAACAATTGACAGGAATGAGGGAAAGAAATACAGTAGAAGGAGAATGGGTAGCTCTGAGGGATGAAGTAGTGAAGGCAGCAGAGGATCAAGTAGGTAAAAAGACGAGGGCTAATAGAAATCCTTGGGTAACAGAAGAAATATTGAATTGAATTGAAGAAAGGAGAAAATATAAAAACGCAGTAAATGAAGAAGGCAAAAAGGAATACAAACGTCTCAAAAATGAGATCGACAGGAAGTGCAAAGTAGCTAAGGAGGGATGGCTAGAGGACAAATGTAAGGATGTAGATGCTTATCTCACTAGGAGTAAGATAGATATACTGCCTACAGGAAAATTAAAGAGACCTTTGGAAAGAAGAGAACCACTTGTATGAATATCAAGAGCTCAGATGGCAACCCAGTTGTAAGCAAAGAAGGGAAGGCAAAAAGGTGGAAGGAGTATATAGAGGGTTTATACAAGGGCGATGTACTTGAGGACAATATTATGGAAATGGAAGAGGATGTAAATGAAGATGAAATGGGAGATAAGATACTGCGTGAAGAGTTTAACAGAGCACTGAAAGACCTAAGTCGAAACAAGGCCCCGGGAGTAGACAACATTCCATTAGAACTACTGATGGCCTTGGGAGAGCCAGTCATGACAAAACTCTACCATCTGGTGAGCAAGATGTATGAGACAGGCGAAATACCCACAGACTTCAAGAAGAATATAATAATTCCAATCCCAAAGAAAACAGGTGTTGACAGATGTGAAAATTACCGAACTATCAGTTTAATAAGTCACAGCTGCAAAATACTAACGCGAATTCTTTACAGACGAATGGAAAAACTGGTAGAAGCGGACCTCGGGGAAGATCAGTTTGGATTCCGTAGAAATGTTGGAACACGTGAGGCAATACTAACCTTACGACTTATCTTAGAAGAAAGATTAAGAAAAGGCAAACCTACGTTTCCAGCATTTGAAGACTTAGAGAAAGCTTTTGACAACGTTAACTGGAATACTCTCTTTCAAATTCTGAAGGTGGCAGGGGTAAAATACAGGGAGCGAAAGGCTATTTACAATTTGTACAGAAACCAGATGGCAGTTATAAGAGTCGAGGGGCATGAAAGGGAAGCAGTGGTTGGGAAAGGAGTGAGACAGGGTTGTAGCCTCTCCCCGATGTTATTCAATATGTATATTGAGCAAGCAGTAAAGGAAACAACAGAAAAATTCGGAGTAGGTATTAAAATTCATGGAGAGGAAGTAAAAACTTTGAGGTTCGCCGATGACATTGTAATTCTGTCAGAGACAGCAAAAGACTTGGAAGAGCAGTTGAACGGAATGGACAGTGTCTTGAAAGGAGGATATAAGATGAACATCAACAAAAGCAAAATGAGGATAATGGAATGTAGTCGAATTAAATCGGGTGATGCTGAGGGGATTAGATTAGGAAATGAGACACTTAAAGTAGTAAAGGAGTTTTGCTATTTAGGGAGTAAAATAACTGATGATGGTCGAAGTAGAGAGGATATAAAATGTAGACTGGCAATGGCAAGGAAATCGTTTCTGAAGAAGAGAAATTTGTTAACATCGAGTATAGATTTAAGTGTCAGGAAGTCGTTTCTGAAAGAATTTGCATGGAGTGTAGCCATGTATGGATGTGAAACATGGACGATAACCAGTTTGGACAAGAAGAGAATAGAAGCTTTCGAAATGTGGTGCTACAGAAGAATGCTGAAGATAAGGTGGGTAGATCACATAACTAATGAGGAGGTATTGAATAGGATTGGGGAGAAGAGAAGTTTGTGGCACAGCTTGACTAGAAGAAGGGATCGGTTGGTAGGACATGTTTTGAGGCATCAAGGGATCACAAATTTAGCATTGGAGGGCAGCGTGGAGGGTAAAAATCGTAGAGGGAGACCAAGAGATCAATACACTAAGCAGATTCAGAAGGATGTAGGTAGCAGTAGGTACTGAGAGATGAAGAAGCTTGCACAGGATAGAGTAGCATGGAGAGCTGCATCAAACCAGTCTCAGGACTGAAAACCACAACAACAACAACAGTATGTAAGTTTAGGGACTGATGACCTTAGCAGTTAAGTCCCATAAGATTTCACACACATTTGAACATTTTGAACAAGTCTCTCTTATACACACGATCTCTATTTATAACGCTAACCTTCACCATACGAATGTTATCACTTGTAAGATAACGATGGCTACTGTCTTGTCAGGTTGTTCTATGACTCGAAAAGCTGGCCTGGTTCATGTTCCAGCGATCTAGAAGGAGCCGTTGGAGGATGGGTGTCACTCATCCCCACCACCCACATGTTCGAGTGGAAGGATACTGAATCAACAGAGAACGGAGAGAGAGAGAGAGAGAGCGAGATTCCCATTAAAAGGAGATCCATATTTTACAAACATCACTATAACTAGACCTCTAAAAGGGCAATCCCGTCAGTTCCCCGAGTAACAGTTTCCAGGGGCAACCAGTATTTTATGTTCTATATTCACATAGTTTTTGATCTAATTTCAAAATTTAAAATGCTATTATAATGTATTCAGTGATATAATCTTATGTTAAAGGTTCAATTCAATAAGCCAAGTGTTAAAGTTAGAAACTTTTTATGCATCTTGAGGCATTTTAACTCATGGCTTCCATATTACCCTCTGATTGATTCGGAGTGCACTGTTTTCTTAAAAGATCTTCCACTTACATATAATACACATTTTTGGTTTACCAGTATGGTTTTGACTGTTTTATTAGTCTGTTGGTGAATAATCCGAAAGCAATAAAACCTACATGATTACGGTTTTGTGTCATCGGTCATAAACACATTAACTGATTTGTGCTGAAGATGGGTAGATCACATAACTAATGAGGAGGTGTTGAATAGAATTGGGGAGAATTGAAATTTGTGGCACAACTTGACTAGAAGACAGGATCACTTGGTAGGACATACTCTGAGGCATCAAGGGATCACCAGTTTAGTGTTGGAGGGCAGCGTGTAGGGTAAAAATCGTAGAGGGAGGCCAAAGATAAATACACTAAACAGATTCAAAAGGATGTAGGTTGCAGTAGGTACTGGGAGATGAATAAGCTTGCACAGGATAGAGTAGCATGGAGAGCTGCATCAAACCAGTCTCTGGACTGAAGACCACAACAACAACAACTCTACATCCGCGTAAGGATGAGCGTATAAGCTCTCGAAACGCGTTGTGGAAGAATCTAAAAAGGGCCTGACGCAGATTTTTGTTTCGGTTTGTCTTTCATCTAATGAAATGACAGATGTAGATGGGTGTTGTGCATACCCTGAAGAATCATTCTTTGTGATATGGAATCTGTTGAACGGAACAAGAGGAGGATAAAGTGCATTCACGTAAAACAGGGATTTACCATAAAAAGGCAGTTTTTTAAATTCTAATCCCACGCAACACCAGGCAGAGAAATTTTAACGTTAAAATATTCCCTTCCAATGCCGAAAATGTCTATTTCGTTCTGATTATATACGACGAGGATATGAGAAATATTACTTATGGGTCAAGTATGTAATTTAACACATTATTGCTGCTACTGCTGCTGTTGCAGTTGTCGTTGTCTTATGTCCGAAGACTGGTTTGGTGCATCTCTCCACGCTAGTCTATCCTGTACTAGCCTCTTCACCTCTGCATAACTACTCCAATCTTCATCCGTCTGCATCTGCTTCCTGTAGCCAAGTCTTAGTCCCTCTCTACAATTGTTAACCCCACAGTCCCCTCCTTTACCAAATTAACTACAAACTGACTCCTCGGGATGTGTACTATTAACCAATCTCTTCTTTTAATTAAACTGTTACATAAATTAATTTTCTTTACAGCTCTATTCAGTGCCTGCTCATTAGTGTGCCAATCATCCCTATTACGCTTCTGAATTCTTCTGTGGCACCACTTTTCTCAAGATTCTATTTACTGAACTATTCCATACAAGATTACACTGAAGGAAAACACTATTAGAAAAAAATTACTAGAACTTAAATTCATATTTGATGTTAACAATTTCCTCCTTTACAGTCTTTCCTTTCTTTTCCCAGTCTGTATTTTATGTCCGCTCTACTGCCGGCATCGTCAATTCTTTTTCTGCCAAAATTATAAAAGTTACCTACTGATTTCAGTGTCCCATTTCCTAATCCAGTTCCCTAAGTATCACCCGATTTAATTCAACTACATTTCATTGTCTTTGTATTGTCCTTTTTGTTGATAGTCATCTTATAACATCTTTTCAATACAGTCCGTTCAACTGGTTTCCCCAGTCCGTTACCGTCTCTACCAGGAATTACAGTGTCCTCGACAATCTCGAATTTTTCAGTTTCTTCTCCCAGAACTTGGGCTCTCTTGCCATATTTCTTCTTTAGTGCTTGCTCATTATAGTAATTGAACATCGCTGAGTATAGGCTGAAACTTCATGTCACTCCCTTCTCAACTGCTAATGCCATTTCATGTCCAGGTATTTCGTTCTCCTATAGAAATGTATGATGTTTTGGTCGACTTTATGACTATTATATCTTATAGCGTCCATCAGTTTTCTGACTGGTTTGATATGGTCTGCCATAAATTCCTCTCCTGTGCCAACCTCATCGTCTCAGAGTTGCAGTTGTACCCCAGTGTCCCCCCTTTTTTTTTTTTTTTTCTTGTGCGTGTATTCCTGTCTCTAACCTCCGATACAGTTTGTACGCTCAACAGCTCCCACCACTACCATTAAAGTTATTCCCTGGTGTCTTAACACATGTCCTGTCTTCTAGTCCCTTTTTCTGTTCAGTATTATCCAAAAGTGCCACTTCGTGCCGAGTTTACATAGAACGTTCTCATTTCTTATCTTATCAGTCCACTTAATTTTCAATATCCTTCTACACTGGGATGACAAAAGTCATGGAATGTCTCCTAATATTGTGTCTGACCACCTCTTGCCCAGCGTGGCGCAGCAGTTCGATGTGGCATGGGCTCAACAAGTCGTTGGAAGTCACCTGCAGAAATTTTGAGCCATGTTGCCTCTATAGCCGTCCATAATTGCAAAAGTGATGGCAGTGCAGGGTTTTGTGCACGAACTGACCTCTTCATTATATCCCATAAATGTTCGCTTGGATTCTCGGGCGATCTGGGTGTCTGAGTCATTCGCTCGAATCGTCCAGGATGACCTCAAAATCTGTCGCGAGTAGTTGTGGCCCAGTGACATGGCCCATTGTCATCCATAAAAATACAATCTTTTTTGGGGACATGAAGTCCTTGAATGGCTGAAAATGGTCTCCAAGTATCAGATGGACCAGAAGACCCAGTCCATTCCATGTAAACACACCCCACATCATTATGGAGCCACCACTAGCTTGCACTGTGCCTTGTTGACAACATCAGTCCATGGCTTCGTGGGGGTCTGCACCATACTCGAACCGTACCATCAGCTCTTACCAAATGAAATCGGGACTTATCTGACTGGGCCAAGGTTTTCCAGTCATCTTAGATCCAACCGGTATGGTCGTGAGCTCAGGTGAGGCGCTGCAGGCAATGTCGTCGTGTTGTTAGCAAAGTCACTCGCGTCGGTCGTCTGATCCTATAATCCATTAACGCCAAATTTCGCCGCACTGTCCTAACGGATATGTTCACCGTACGTCCCACATTGATTTTTGCAGTTATTTCATGCAGTGTTGCCAGTGACGCCATCGTCCGCTGCGTTTACGTGGTGAGAGGTACTACCTGAAATTTGGGTTTCGGCACACTCTACTGCGAATCTCAGACTACTGAATTCCCTAACCATCCCCCGCATTCAGCGTTCAGAGTGTGTTAACGCCTATCATACGGCCATAATCATGTCAGGAACCTTTTCATTTGAACCACCTGAGTACCAGTGATAGCTCCGCCAATGCACTGCCCTGTTGTACCGTGTACTCGGTGCTACCCCCATTTGTATGTGGGCGTGCTGTAACAATGACTTTTGTCACCTCTATGTATAGCACCACCGAGCGAAGTGGCGCAGTGGTAGCACACTGGACTCGCATTCGGGAGGACGACAGTTCAATGCGGCGTCCGGCCACCCTGATTTAGGTTTTCCGTGATTTCACTAAATCGCCCCAGGCAAATGCTGGGATGGTTCCTTTGAAACGGTACGGCCGACTTCCTTCCCCACCTTTCTCGAGACCGATGAACTCGCTGTTTGGTCTCTTCCCCCAAAACAATCCAATCCAATGTATAGCACCACATTTCAGATCCTTCGATTTTCTTCTTTTCAGGTTTTAGCATAGTCCATGATTCACTTCGGAAGAGTGCTCTGCTCCAGCGCACATTCTCAAAAATTTCTGTTTCAAATTAGGGCCGATTTTTTATATTAATACGTTTCTTTTGGACGGGAAAGCCATTTTTGCCTACGCTAGTCTCTTTTGTATTTCCTCATTGCACTGTCCACGTTTTATTTTGCTTCCAAGGTAGCAGTATTCCCCCCTTTCGTCAAATAAGTAAGGAGAATTTTGCATTTCTGCTGCTTATTACTTTCGTCTATCTTTGGTTCATTCTCAGTCCATAGCGAACTCCCACTAGAATTTACTGCATTCAACAGGACCTGCAACTGATCCTCACTTTCACTGAGGATGATAACGTCGTCAGCGAGTCTTATCATTGATATCTTTTCATCCTGAATTTCAGACCGAATCCCCAACCTTGCCTTTCCTTTTGTCATAGCTTCTTCGTTACTAGATTTAACAGTACGTGGAAAAACTCTGTTCCTATCATATATATTCCTGTCATATACCCTTCTAGAAATCGAGATTTTGTTCTTGGCCTTCCATTCTTATTTTTGGCGTCTTCATTGTTGCACATACTGTTTATCACCAGACTTTCTCTACAGCCTTCAACTATTTTCCTGACGCATTCGTAATATTCCACTATTTGACATTACAAAGCGGCTTTCCTAAGTAGAAAAACTCTATGAACGTCATTCGATTATTCTTGCTTTCATTTTTTTTATCAACTGCAACGTCAGCACTGCCACTCTGGTGTCTTTACCGTTCATAAAGCCAAACTTGTCATCGTCAACAGTTCTTCATTTTTCCTAACAAGTAATACAATAAAAAAATATAATAGCTGAATTGAGTCGGTAAGCCGTCGTCAGAGCGATCACTGTAGCCGTGCGGCATCCTCGCCGTGCCGCGGCTTTGCGCGCACTCCTTGCAGCCACTAATGACCCGCTGTCAGGCGCAGCGCCTACGCCAAGCGACTGCCACGGACAGCCGCCCAAATTGCTCTGTTCCCTGCATTCCCGTGATCTCACCGCTGATGCCCATTCCCGCTATTAACATCTGCGGCGCCTATAGGGAAAAAAACATATGATCGTCACAGTTTTAAAAGAGTTCTGTGGTCTGCGGCCACCAGGCAAAATTCATTAAGCTGTCCATTGCTCCCTCAACAGAAGACCCAATTCTCAGATATTTAGTTGCTGATTGACAGGCAACGTGTTTTATAACAGAGATTGTAAGGTCTCCGCAAGAGGTGACTAACGATGAGGCAAAGAAACTTCCAGAAGCTCCTAGAAAGCGTCGTCCGATCGCGGAATGGTCCTGGCCCCACCAATAAAGAGACAACACCAACCTGCGGCTTTTTTGAAAAGGGGTTGAACCTGAGAGATGTCATGTCGATGTTGTCGATCCCGCAACAATTTCGGAGGCTGGACATGGTTACTTTCTGAGTATTTTGACCCAAGAGACTTGTGGTCCCCGGTGCCTCATTATATTGTAATAATGTATTTATGATTTATTCGGTTTACAACCTAAATTACCTTGCTTTCTTTGGATATGTATTTCAAACGGTATAAAAGCTTGTAATATATTACAAATGAAGAGAACAACACAAGACACAGAGTAATGCAACAACCCTCAGATGCAAAAGTACACTATATGATCAAAAGTATCCGGACACCACTGAAAACATACATTTTTCATATTAGGTGCATTGTGCTGCCACCTATTGCCACGTACTCCATATCAGTGACCTCAGTAGTCATTAGACATGGTGAGAGAGCAGAATGAGGCCCTCCGCGGAACTCACGGACTTTGAACGTGTTCAGGTGATTGGGTGTCACTTGTGTCACACGTCTATACGCGAGATTTCCACACTCATAAACATCCATAGGTCCACTGTTTCCAAAGTGATAGTGAAGTGGAAACGTGAAGGGACACGTACAGCACAAAAGCATACAGGTCGACCTCGTCTGTTGACTCACAGAGACCGCAGACGGTTAAAGAGGGACGTAAAGTGTAATAGGCAGACACCTATTTAGACCATCACACAGGAATTCGAAACTGCATCAGGATCCACTGCAAGTACTATGACAGGCGGGATGGGAGAAAACTTGGATTTCATGGCTACTCACAAGTCACACATCACGTCGGTCAATTCTACACCACGCCTCGCTTGGTATAAGGAGCGTAAACATTGGACGACTGAACAGTGGAAAAACGTTGTGTGGAGTGAAGAATCGCGGTACACAATGTGGCGATCCCGTGTCAGGGTGTGGGATGGCGAATGCTCGTTGAACGTCACCTGCCAGCGTGTGTAGTGCCAACAGTAAAATTCGGAGGCGGTGGTGTTATGGTGTGGTCGTGTTTTCCATGGAGGGGGCTTGCACACCTTGTTCTTTTGCGTGGCACTATCACAGCACAGGCCTACATTGATGTTTTAAACACGTTCTTGCTTCCCATTGTTCAAGAGCAATTCCGGGATGGCGATTGCATCTTTCAACACGGGCGAGTACTTGTTCACAATGCACGGCTTGTGGCGGTGTGGTTACACGACATTAACATCCCTGTAATGGTCTGGCCTGCACAGAGTCCTGACCTGAATCCTATAAAACACCTTTCGGGTGTCTTGGAATGGCGACTTCGTACCAGTCCTCACCGACCGACATCGATACCTCTCATCAGTACAGCATTCCGTGAATTCCCAAAGAAACCCTCCAGCACCTGATTGAACGTATGCCTGCTAGAGTGGAATCTGTCATCAAGGCTAAGGGTGGGCCAACACCGTACTGAATTCCAGCATTACCGATGGAGGTCGCCGCCAACTTGTAAGTCATTTTCAGCCAGGTGTCCGGATACTTTTGATCACATTGTGTATTTTGCTGTGGTTGCCGTCGCTGCCGGAATGTGTCAGCATAGCATCATTGCTGAATTCGCTGAACTCATACACGAGGAGTATATCGACCAACTCTCCATCGGTAGACCTATGATACACTTCCGCTCATTAATTTAAATACACCCTGGTGTTTCAGATTTGCAGCACAAATCAAACATTATTTCTCACAAAATATAATCATATTAACTTCCACATATATATTACAATCACAATCGTTATATTTCACTTTCATCAAAGTATCCTCCTTTGGATTTAATGACTGCCTCACAAACTCGAGGCATACGGTCAATCAGTTTTTGTAGGTATTGCGAATCTATATTATTCCACACATCCTTAACAATATTCCAGAGATGTTCCTTGCTGGATATATTAACTTCCCTGACACGTCTGTCCACTTCGTCCCAGACCATTACAGTAGGATTAAAATCGGTGCTTTGGGACGGCCATACCATATCATTCAGTACTTTGTTTTTCCTTTGATGCAATGTAGTTCGTTCAGTACAGTATGCCGACCGCTTTCCCTACTAAGCGCAATCCACTTCGTATTGCATGATACTGAAGTATGCGGTGGTACTGCTTCTGATCCATACATCCTTCTATTTTCACAATTTCGCCAAAAAACAAAAACAAACTTTTTTTGTTTTTATAGATTTTCCAACTTTCTTACTAGTAAATTATTTCTGAAAGTTAGTTGTGCTCTGTCTGCAGCATGAACACGAATATCACTCGCTCCTCACTCAGGAAGGGCAAACGTCTTTCCACATTCATGACAAAAGTGTCTAAGGAAGTCGTAAACTGTTATCACTGTTATCTGCAACCATATATCAGTTAGATTTTTTCCATAGTGCTCCTTAACTTACTGCAGGTATTTTTTCCATTATATGGTTCAGTTTTCAGGGTGGTGATCTTCTGCTCCTTTCTAATTTCGTACCTATCGCAAATGCAGACCCGACTCAATAGACAAACCGTCTTTCGCATTCCCCGTTGTATTACAGACACCTCTATGACTGAAACCACAACAACCATTACACCTAACTCTACCGCTAACGAACCTAAGAAAAATAAATCAGTTTTCACTCGTGGTAAACAACAAAAGTATTGAAAATAGATCCATTTATTAATGAGTAACTGGAACGACTCGTTTACATAACTGGATTAACCCTCTTATTTTTTATGTCTTGGAACGGGAACAATGAAATTGGCGCTGTTCCTATAAGCGTATTTAGGACTACGCATGGCAATTCCCCAAATTAGAACTTTTCACTTTTTCCGAATAATAAGTATAGAAAAGTGAAACCTATTATAGAAGTTATAGACTAAGTACTAACACATGAATCTGCTAAGAAATATTAACTTACGAAATTCTGAGTAGGCTTCCAAAGAGTTTAAATGGTTTTTCTTCACGGAATAACAAGAATCTCGCCTTCCGTACGGCAGCTACTCGAAAGAAACGCGGATTCTGGTGCCTAGAGCTCATAAAAAAATCCTTCTATAAATTGGGGAAAGTTCACAAACGAAGTTTTTTCAACTTTTAGGAACCTGTAGTACATTGTTACCAAACCACAATTCACAAGACTACCACATGTAAATCGGATGCTCTGCTGTCTCGTTTCGTCAGTTGAACATTGCAGACATTTTCACGTTGGATATGAATGCAGCACGTAAATATAGTGACAGAAGACAGCTAAGATCTGATATCTGATACAGCGGCAAACAGGCACCAGTAACTGCAGGATCGTCGGTAGGCTGGAGGCTGTTGAAGCACACAATAAGGTGGACAGGTGGCAAATTTTTATGTGTCATTAAGTTTTACGGGTCTACATCTTAGTAGTTCAACTGTGTTTACGAACAGTTATGTCTGGAATATTTTACTAACCTCTCTTTATTGATGGTGTTCATATTTACAGACTGTTATCGATTTTGGAATTTTATAAACTCTTTCTCAGGCGGCAACATGGCTGTACAACTCAATCGACAATGGAGTACGTAGAGCAGATTCGGGTAACGTACACCAAGGAAATCCTGTATGTTTACGCTCTAACGTGAAGTTAGAAAGGATTACCAATGTACAAATACTGAAATAATGGATATTTTCACATACTGTACATTGAATATCGTTAAAAAGATAATAAAATACAATGTTTGACAAAAGATACATACAGTTTACATGGTTCAGTAAAGGAGAATGTACACTGCACATCAGTGCAGAACTGAAACAGTTTGTGCAGAGATTTTGCGATCCACAAGTCCACCACGGGTTCAGTCGTTTTCAGAAAGACTCTCAACTCTGTCAGCAAAATCATGAAAGAAGAAGTACACACTGATTAATGTGCACGCTCCAAACAATAAATACAACAGAAAAGATCAACCGGTGACAGAATATTTCTGGGAAAGCCTGACAGAAATCATGAACAAAACACCTAAATATTGCAACAAGATTCTTGAATGGACAGTTGAGAATAAAACGCCTCAGGATCGTACACCGCTCACAAAACGACCAGTAACAATGGTGAACATCTCGTTAGCTTCTACCGAAAATGTAATCACTATTCCAAAAACCCACACAGAAATTAAAGACATGGGAATTCCTCAATAAAACAACCGAATAATTCCAGATTGACGATATTTCTGTCTCCAGAAAGAACACCAAAGTAGTCCTCGACGTAAAACCAAGAGACTATTCTTAGAGTCAAACCACGGCAAAGATAAATTTCAGTCCACAAAAAACAAACAGTGGTAACCCAAGGTTTACGGACTGATCACGAATGCATGGAACTCAACAAGAAAGAATCATTGAAGACATCCGTAGGGTTGAATCACAAACTGGTCTGAACTCTCGGAGAAAGTGAGGCAAACAATAAAATTAGGTCCACCCTTAGAAGAAGAAAACTTAAGTGGTGGAACATCAGATGCGATCAAGCAGTCAAATGTAGGATTAAAGTATTGAAAAATGTCAATAGCCATAAAGCAACAGAAAAGTGACAATAATTCACACAGGGAAGAAAAAGTGTCTTAAATTCTTCAACGAGAAAAATGCAACTACAATGATAAGAGAATGGACGATATAGAAGATGACTTTACCAAGAAAAATGTCAGAACTTTCTGCAAGACATTCAGAGAAAATTTTGCTGGCTTTAAACCTCCTAGTCTACGCTTCAAACAACCTAGTGGATCCCTGGAAACCTGTATAGAAAAGTGAAATTCAGCCAAATATTTCATTACACTCCTCAGTTGAGAAGAGTCATCTGAACGACTCCCATTTACAAAACCAGCACCAAACCTGACTGGCTTACACCCTCACACGAAGATGTAGTGAAAGTAATCAAATAATTGAAGAACAATATAGCACCTGGCGAAGAACGAATTATTGCAGTAATATGGTTACTGGACCACAAAAATCTAATAGCGAAAATTCACAAAATAATATCAGAAGTTTTTAAGACAGAGAAGGTCCCAAATGGATGAAACAGATCCTTGAAACACCAACTCCAAAAGAAAGGAGGTAAAACATATCCGAACAAATTCCAGAGGACTCTCACTTCTTCCAGTAATCTACAAAATTCGCTCTAAAGCTTCGCTGAAACGACCTGAGCCGCAAACGGACCAACATAGTGGCAAGGATCGGTCGGTAATCGTGAAAGGGAGACGCTGTTTTGAACAGTTTTGAAAACTCAAAACCATACGAACCTCAGACGATGCCGAAATTGTACAACCATATTTGTTGATTCCATAAAAGCTTACGATTCTGCTGACAGTCAAACGCTGTTATTATATTTAATATGGTCTAATGTATACAAATTAAACAGTAAAGGTGCTAAGGTAATTTGACTCAGCTGGTAGTCTCTAGGTCTCGGTCTACTTTCACCTGATAGGATGACTGCTTTCCTTTTGCTCGGATAGCTTGATTTGCCATTGACTAATTTTTTGGGGAAGTTTTCCATTTATTCCACGAAGCTTAACATGTAGAAATAGTTATATGCTTCGAACAACGTTATTAACGGTATTAATATGTAATATTTGCTTGAAAAATTCAGCTGTAGGTCTTTGACAATCCGTAAAAGCTTTCCAGCTCCGCACAGTCTGTGCAGCGTTGTCGTTGTCTGCTGCCGTGTTCATACTTCGTACAATTATAGCGTTGTAAAACGGTTGGCATATACGCTTGATCAGGTTAGTGAACTCGGTGGGTAGCCGCTGTGACACGGATGACCAAACACAAACTAGTAACATCTCTTTATCCCTTCCCTGTCCACGTTTATACCGTTACTAAATCACGTAACTGCACTTATTCCTCACCAATACGTCATTTCAGTTAACAGCACGTTCTCTGTTATTGAGGTTTCTACGCGAATAACAATGCCCTGTTTATTAGTGCGGCATTTCAGAATGCATACGCCATCATAATAAAAAAGTTCAAATGTGTGTGAAATCTTATGGGACTTAACTGCTAAGGTCATCAGTCCGTAAGCTTACACACTACTTAACCTAAATTATCCTAAGGGCAAACACACACACTCATGCCCGAGGGAGGACTCGAACCTCCGCCGGAACCAGCCGCACAGTCCATGACTGCAGCGGAGCTTAGACCTCTTTTTTTTTTTTTTTTTTTTTTTCCTCCTCGGCTACCGCGCGGCACGCCAGCATCTGCTTTGGTTAAACAAGAACTCTGTTCTAGGGCATTTCCGTTAAATACTGACATGCTTCGTTTTCACACGCTCTCTGCCTGCTGCTGTAATGTTAGTAGTGTGTTTGCTACCGACTTTCATTCTCGAACTGTTCCAATAGTCAGAGGGTGCAGACCTTCTAAGTTCTTCATTATGTTTGCAATAAATATAAAACAAACTTTTCAGTGCCATCTGAGCAAAACTGGCATTGTGGGCGCTTGTATTTTGTTGTGACGTCGCTGTACTTTTTTGAGTGGCGTCGATGCGAAACATTTCGCCTGTTTTATCTCGACCGCCAAATACCTCCTGCCCTTACTGCCTACTGGTGGTTTCAAGTCTGTTGCTCTTGTAGTTTCGATGTGCTGAATTCATCATGGCAGCTAAAGATTGTGTGACATGATAACTGCATACTACCCTCACAATGAAGCAAGTGGCGGGATGGCTCCTTTGAAAGGGTACGGCGGAACTCCTTCCCCAACCGTAGCTAGTACTAAACGTCTGAAACGTGTAGTGATCTCATTGTCGACACGATGTTAACCACTAATTTTCCATCCTTCCTTCCCGTGAGGTAATGTGAAATTTCCGCAACCAGCACTACACACGGGGAATGTGACGCATTGGTGCTACAATTGCAATCGTACTTAATACTGATCGTTACCTAATAAAAGTTTTCGTAATTTCTCAAAATGTAAGAGATGTTTATTTAATCAGAGATGATAGTTATCTCTCTTTCCATGTCTGCCACAGTGACTGGACAGAAACTACTTTCACCGTCCTGTTTTAGATCTTTCACGTCTAGGAACAAACTCTACGATCCACTTGATGTGCGGAACTTTGCATCCTTTTAGGTGTCGCTGTAACTCCACAGGACTGCAGAGATGAAAAACTTGGCGCTTCTATACATCCACGTTATCTCGCAGCAGGTGAGGATTTCATCCGAGATTACGACAATAGCTGGTCTCGCAGGGCTCGTCTCGCGGAAGAATGCTCTCAACAGCGGACGGTAATGGAGTCACTATGGCCATCTCCCGACCTCAACCACACATAACACATTCGCATAGCTCGTTGTTACTACTCTTGCTACTCCTGTCGCTACTGCTTGTTACTACTCCTACTTCTGTGATTCTGTGGACCCTCCATTATTACAAGCATGACGTGGTGATGCCTGCTAGTCACATCAACGTTACGTACTGATGCTACTTCCAATATAGCCAATTACCAACACGATGCAAATTAAAACATGATGCAAATTTAAGCATTAATTCTTCCTCTGAAACTTATTTGATGTCCGAGTTATGTCAATTCATTGGACAAACAATTCTGAGATATCTTTTCTCCCCTGAAATATGGTCCATGAGGAATATCAGACGTTCATAAGACCTGGTGCTTGACCAGCTGGCATGTAATTACCACAACGTCCTTGGAAAACAACTAATAGTATTCGGACAGACCATGGTATCTGTGCAACAAACATCCGCCGATGGGTAAAGACTTCATCTTCTCAGCGAGACTGTGGCAACGAACATCAAACCATCAAACACAATGTAAAAAGCTGTAGCAGACGAGCTTACCCTGGAAATGTAGAAGATTTCTTTGAAGTCACAGACGCAGTCCTTGAATGGAGAGAAAATTTAGGTGTTAATTTATAGATTTAGTTGTTTAATTCTACTTATTTTGCAGAATTACGCAAATCCTGAATGTTAGTTGCAGTTCGGTTTGTACTTCCAAACGCTAGATGAATAAATCCGCTGGTATATTAGATACTTAATGCCGTAAGAAAACTTGTAGTTCCTTTATTTGCCGTATTCTATTACGTTATTGCGTTTAAACGAATATGTTGTGGAATTAAATCAATTATTTATGTTACCATTAGTCACCTACGTGGTGCGTTATGTGATTGTCTGATGCTTCATGCATCAAGAGCCTACAACTTAGTTCTCTCTCTCTCTCTCTCTCTCTCTCTCTCTCTCTCCCTCTCTTTCTCTCTTTTTTTTCCGGCCGCGTAACTCTACGCTGAAACTCTAGCCCTGCGAATATGCTAGCAGTCGCCTGTCGTCACATATATGATAGCGTTTTAGACAAAAGGCGGTAACATTTTTGTGCCCTGAAAGAAAGGCTTTTTTGGCTTATTACACATTCTATATATGGCAGGAATCAGCGTTCCGCTACTGTGGTATTATATGGGTGGTCGGCGAGCGCCGTGCAATTGGAACGCTCCGCCCATGGCACTGTGCCAGAAAGAGTTTTTTCATTTTCCTTTTTAATCGTCGTCTGCTTAGCCCTTGCTACATGGCCCCGTAATACTCATGGGCTTCTAAGTTTTCTTGTCGAGTGATCAAGTGTAAATTTGTATTCTCGGGAATTCGACTCAACACCAGTTGTCTTTACAAATTAGTCTCTTCATTACTACCACATAATTTCAATACAATAACGATAGACGCTGCTGGATATTATATATGCAACACCATGAAGGAAACATGTAATAATAGATAAACTGACGTGAAGTGTACGCTGACGTGACAAAAGTAATGACATAGCGATATGCACATACACAGATGTCGATAGTATCGCGTACACAAGTAATAAAAGGGCAGTGCATCGACGGAACTATCATTCACGTGGAGACGTTTCCGACGTGATTATAACCGCAAGACGGGAATTAACAGACTCTGAACACGGAAGCATAGTTGGAACTAGATCCATAGGACATTCCCTTTCGGACTGCCGCGAGTGCCTTTGCTAACAGCACATCGTCTGCGGCACCTCTTTTGGTCTCGCGACCGTATCAGTTGGACCCTAGACGACAGGAAAACCATGCCCTGATCAGATGAGTCCCGATTTCAGTTGGTAAGAGCTGATGGCAGCGTTCGAGTGTGGTGCAGACCGTACGGAGACATGGGCGCAAGTTGTCAACAAGGCAGTGTGCAATCTGTCGGTGGCTATACAATGGTGTAGGGTATGTTTACATGGAATGGACTGGGTCCTCCGGTTATGTTCGTCTACTTGCAGACCATAGCAGCGATTCACGAACTTCATGTTTCAGAACAACGATGGAATTCTTATGAAAGACAATGCGCCATGTCACTGGGCCACGGTTGTTCACGATTGGTTTGAAGAATATTGTGGACAATTCGAGAAAAAGATTTTGCCACCCAGATCGGCTGACATGACTGTCATAGAGCAATAACGGGACATTTTCGAGAGGATATTTCGTGCAAAAATCCTTCGCCAGTAACACTTTCGCAGTTATGGACTGCTATAGAGGCAGTAACTCTCAAAATTTCTGAAACACATATTGAGCCCATGCCAAGTTCAGTTGCTGCAGCACGCCGAGCAAAAGGAGGTCCGACACGATATTAGGAGGTATCCCACGACTTTTGTCACTTCAGTGTACTACACGCTTGAATGTGAAGAGGTTTTAGTATTGTAGTGCTGTCACAACAGTAAGCAGGAGTAACGCCATCTACATTATGTACATAACGTAAGATTACGCAGAAGTTTCATCATTAAGAGATCTCATTTTAACGTGCGTTGTTAGTGAGAAAATCGTATTATGTCTCTGTAATAAAGAGAAACGCCCACCACCACCTGTCTGAATCGAACAGCTACAGAATCGTGACCTATGGAGACTGGGGCTTCTCTTCACACCCGACGACTGTCGGATGAGTGTGAAATCTGTTGGTTTAGGAGGGCCACATTTCACGCCTCACAGGACTCGGACTGACATATTCGCCCGACCGTGTAGGATTGTACACCTACAATACGCGCCTTAACTCAGGAAGTTCGCCTGTCTGTATCAAGACAAGTATCTAACGAACACCCCGACGACCACTGGAGTAGCACGTCTATTCGGACTTGGAGTACACTACTGGCCATTAAAATTCTACACCATGAAGATGACGTGATACAGACGCGAAATTTAACCGACAGGAAGAAGTTGCTGTGATATGCAAATGATAAGCTTTTCAGATAATTCACACAAGGTTGGCGCAGGTGGCGACACCTACAACGTGCTTACATGAGGAAAGTTTCCAACCGATTTCTCATACACAAACAGCAGTTGACCGGCGTTGCCTGGTGAAACGTTGTTGTGATGCCTCGTGTAAAGAGGAGAAATGCGTACCATCACGTTTCCTACATTGATGTAGGTCAGATTGTAGCATATCGCGTTTGCGGTTTATCGTATCGCGACATTGCTGCTCTGTTAGCAGAATATGGAATCGGTGGGTTCAGGAGGGTAATACGGAACGCCGTGCTGGATCCCAAAGGCCTCGCATCACTAGCAGTTCAGATGACAGACATATTATCCGCATGGCAGTAACGGATCATGCAGCCACGTCTCGATCCCTGAGTCAACAGAGTGGAACGTTTGCAAGACAACAACCATCTGCACGAACAGTTTGACGACGTTTGCAGAAGCATGGACTATCAGCTCGGAGACCATGGCTGCGGTTACCCTTGACGCTGCATGACAGACAGGAGCGCCTGCGATGGTGTACTCAACGACGAACCTGGGTGCACAAATGGCCAAACGTCATTTTTTCGGATGAATCCAGGTTCTGTTTACAGCATCATGATGATCGCATCCGTGTTTGGCGACACCCGGTGAACGCACATTGGAAGCGTGTAATCGTCATCGCCATACTGGTTTATCACTCGGCGTGATGGTATGGGGTGCCATGGGTTACACGTCTCGGTCACCTCCTGTTCGCATTGACGGCACTTTGAACAGTGGACGTTACATTTCAGATGTGTTGCGACTCGTGGTTCTACCCTTCATTCGATCCCTGCGAAACCCTACATTTCAGCAAGATAATGCACGACCGCATGTCACAAGTCCTGTACGGGCCTTTCTGGATACAGAAAATGTTCGACTGCTGCCCTGGCCAGCACATTCTCCAGATCTCTCACCAACTGAAAACGTCTGGTCAATGGTGGCCGAGCAACAGGCTCGTCACAATACGCCAGTCACTACCCTTGATGAACTGTGGTATCTTGTTGAAGCTGCATGGACAGCTGTGGCTGTACACGCCATCCAAGTTCAGTTGAGTCAATGCCCAGGCGTAAAAAGGCCGTTATTACGGTCAGAGGTGGTTGTTATGGGTACTGATTTCTTTGGATGTATGGACCCAAATTGCGTGAAAATATAATCACATGTCAGTTCCAGTATAATATATCTGTCCAATGAATAGCCGTTTATCATCTGCATTTCTTCTTGGTGTAGCAATTTAATGGCCAGTATTGTAGTATATAAATGGCCGAATTCAATTGGCCATCGCCGTACGAGCCCAGCAACTGGCAATATGCTGTGCGGTGCCGTGGCATAAACAACGTGAACACCTTTGGTATGCAGTAGCCGTTACGTCACTGACGTGCCGAGGCCGGTGGCTGAGCCCTATCTTTAAGATCTCTGGATGACGCTAAACTGTATGTTGTCTCTCTGTCCTGAGCTACCTCGAGACAGAGGGTTTTTCCTGTGGCCAGAACGTTATCCTGTTGTCTCGCTCACTGGAAACATATGGTCATGGGTTTCTGAGAATCTGGCACACCACAGCCAGAAAACTCATGAATAAGGTAAAGTTGCATGGCATGACGTACGTGTATCTGCCATCCAGATTCAGTTCGACTCCATTCCCTGCTACGTCATAGCCAGTGCCTTAGGTGGGAAACATCTGTACTACGTTTCAAAATCTGTAAATCTTCAAAGCACCTCCAGATTTTATTGTGTACTTTTCATAATATACTCTACGAGCACAACAAGTACAATTTCGTTTGCTGTTATCCGTGTTGCAATTTTCATGGTCAGTAGTTAACATCCGTACGTTGATCATGTTCCGGCGTAACGACAAGCGTCGGTAAGAAGATCAAGAACGATACGGCAGAGAGGCCTGTGAGACGACGTCAGCCAATAGCACGCTGACTAGGATGTCACCACGACAGGAGCGGCCTCAAGAACCGTGACTTGTGATCCGTACCAATTACGTGCATGGAAATTGTAGATTTCGAAGGACACTGATTATTCGCATGTTGCAAATTGCTTGCGACACCACATTGTACATACACAAGTTAAGTGTTGTCAATTCAATTAATGTAATAAACTCCATTAATACGATTTGCTTGTATGTTGTCTAGCTGTCCGAGAAACCAGCTTCCTAGGCACCCCACAGATCAACTACAGAAAGCCCAATCAGATTTTAAGTCTGGATTCTTCAACAAATGCACACAGTGGCAAGACGGTAGAAAAGTCTGTTTCAATATATATATATTTTTAAATTTAGTATCACGCACGATTTTCTAAGAAAGGTGATCTCAGTATTATCTTATATGCACTGTATAATGGGAAGCGTTATCGGAAAATTGTATTGAATTGAAGTGCAAGTGATATCTATGTTGAACTTGATGTAATCTGAGATCGGGATACTGGTAGCAGAGGGACTTAGATTTGGTTTGATAAAAAAAGTAGAAGGGCTGGGACATCCATTTCTAATAGGCAATGAACAATGCAGTACCGGTTAAAATTAAGGACGAAAAGAAGATTATAATTCTGTGAATCAGAGCTTTATAGACAGACAGGCAAGGTGGTGATATCAAAATTGACTTAGATTAGAAAAACGCAAAAGGAGGTTGGAATATTACAGAAGCGTTTAACAGCAATACAAAGGCATCTTAAGTAAAAGGGAACTGAAGCATTGAGAATCTAATGTTATTGATCAGTTCCTACTAGATATCCTAGATGTCTGTGGGATGCCTTACAAAACTGTAACAAACAAAATAAAATCCTCACCTAGCATTTCCACGTTGAGGAAACAAGAAAGGACACTGAAAACAGATTAGGAATCTTGCTAATGAAGGCACTTTCCCCCGACGACACCGATGTTACACAAGAAACAGCAGTGCCGACTACGGACAGCAATGTAGGTTCCTTGTAGAAACGACAAAAGTGTAATTCCGTTTGCCGAAGAAGTAGTACGCAACGCAATGGTAAAACAGTAAAAACTGAATGCGCCAAGTACGGATTCAGTACTCAGAGATATAACGAATGTTGAGCAACCGTATTGTTTCACTCACTGCGACACGACGACATGACGACATGAAAGCTTTACAAAACAGGACATTTCGGAAATGTAAAGCCACAGTAGTTGTTCCAGAATGAATTTTCACTCTGCAGTGAAGTGTGCGCTAATCTGAAACTTCCTGGAAGATTAAAAATGTGGGCAAGTGGGAGACTCGAATTTCCTAGCAAATGCTCTACCGACTACTCTGCCTTTTTTGTTCCTTATTATTGACAGATTTACCATTCAACTACAGTGACGACCAGCTATCCAAATACATGAAAAAGGCTACATCTCCTGGGTATAACCATACACAAAAAAGCTATAAACATGATTTTACAGTATTCAGGAAACATACTGCGAGTAGAAAAGTGATCCACAACCAGTCACCCAGTAACACATAAAAAACCCAGCTTCCGAAACTTATTACACAGAGTGAACAGAACACCCGTGAATAAAAATTATTACATAGAAGAACTAAACACAATAAAGGAAACAGCACTCGAGAATGGCTGTGATCCGAAGACAGCAGATAAAATAAACAACAAAACAGTGAAACAAAAAAAGCATCATCATGAAGCACACACACAGAAGCGACATTCAGAAAGGAAAAGGAGTCAACATGGCATACAGAACTAACAGCACAGTACGGACGCAGACTACTAACAATGATGAATGTAGCCAATCTGGTATCTGTTAGTTAACCTGCAATTTCTATCAATCTCTATATATCTGGCCCGAACATATAGGAACTTCAGCACAAAAAATGGTTCAAATGGCTCTAAGCACCATGGGACTTAACATCTGAGGTCATGAGTCCCCTAGACTTAGAACTACTTAAACTTAACTAACCTAAGGACATCACACACACCCATTCCCGAGGCAGGATTCGAACCTGCGACCGTAGCAGCAGCGCGCTTCCGGATTGAAGCGCCTAGAACCGCTCGACCACAGCGGCCGGCAAACTTCAGCACAAAACACACTGACTGTCTAAGGGCACTATAAAGTAGCAGCTATCTCTCGACGTTTGCAGATGTTCTAATGGCACAGAATTACCATCCAACAAACATAGAAACCGATATGAAAATTCTTAAACCTACCAATCGCTAGCATCAAAAATTAACAGTGGAGGAGAATTATAATACAAGTGAATGAGTTAACATCACTCTGTAAGTAAACACTGCTTGCCGCAGTAGAACTGTGTAAATAACCACAATTTCTCTCCCCCCCCCCCTTCCTCCCCAACACACAAACATGCAAGGTGGTAAGAAACAGTCTGAATAACTCGTAAGGATGTTGCAGGGTAGGTTGGGCTGAGAGATAATTGTTAAGAAAAAAATTCGATACGTTGCATGGTTCCCAAGTTAATTAGCATCAAAATCAGCCAACCAGGCCGTTGTGCCCAAATTCAAGCGGTCCGCCAGATTCATTTAGTGTTACTAGTTCCCACAGCGTAGATGACAGCACACGAGACTGCTCAGCCATTGGCTCCCGTTTCATCATTACTACCGCACCATGTCCAATTTTTGTACCGTTCTCTTATTAGGTTTCAGGAAACCAAATACAGAAAACGTTTGACGACACAGTCCCTGGTGGGGCCTTCAAATGGCGTGCGCCACGACCTAACTGGCTCACTTCAGTGCTAATTAACTCGGAAACGGCGCAACTTATCGAATTTTTTCCTTAACAGTTATTTCTCAGCACAACCTACCCTTCAACACCCTTACAAGCTTTTCAGACTGTTTTTTATCGCCCTGTGTAATCTATATATCTGTACTACTATACAAAGACAGGTTGTTGTTCAATGCTGTTACCAAGTATCTCCAAAACTTCTCGACCAATTTACTTCAGTCTTTTACCTGATGCCCTAATAACCATTCGGACGGACATACGTTAAATATTTTTGATAAATATACATGTAGGGGAAACGTTAGCAGAAATCTCAAAACGTTCTGGACCGATTTGTTTCATATTCGTACACGATATCCTAATAAACATTCAGATGGACATAGGCTACATTTGTGCCAGTTTTCTGTTAGAACTGTCTGCGTGAAAGAAAATACTCTTCTGTGGTGCTAAAATGTGCCATTTCGAGCCGACCGGAGTGGCCGAGCGGTTCTAGGCGCTACAATCTTGAACCGCGCGATCACTACGGTCGCAGGTTCGAATCCTGCCTCGGGCATGGATGTCTGTGCTGTCCTTAGGTTAGTTAGGTTTAAGTAGTTCTAAGTTCTAGAGGACTGATGACCTCAGCAGTTAAGCCCCATAGTGCTCAGAGCCATTTCAACCTTTTCTTTTTTTGTTTTTACAATTTCAATTTCTTTCTCGAGTCTGTTTTGTCTACGTTAGTAGGGCATTTAAACTGACAGGCAAATCGCTTCTCCTCTACATTCCACACACAAAAAAAATGATCAAATGTGTGTGAAATCTTATGGGACTTAACTACTAAGGTCATCAGTCCCTAAGCTTACACACTACTTAACCTAAATTATACTAAGGACAAACACACAGACCCATGCCCAAAGGAGGACACGAACCTCCACACAAAAGTTTCAGTAGTAAGAGAAAACACGTATGTTGTGTTTTGTAATCCTACTCGTTTGCAGAACTAGTAGAAAATAATCGAGATCTTATGATACTGCTTCACACATGGTTTCGGAAAACAAACTTCAGATTATTACTAATAAAACAGTATATATGGTGCTCAAAGGTAAATCGGCGTGGTCAAGAAACTCGAAAATCAGAGTAAACAACTATTCGATCAAGATATGTGTTGTAACAATGTTCATCAGGCTGCATACTGACGAGAAGCAAAAGTTCTATAAACATACCTAACCCTTATACCAACAGGTTCTAAATCTGATGAACAAAGTTGCAACGATTACCCACAATAAGTTCCATTTACCTCTCGACTTCGTCAGAATACATCAATGAAGCTTTGGTTGCTTCCGTAGTAGGCTAGTCAGCAACTGTGTAGACGAATAAGGCAAGACTGAACAAATATAATTTAGCTCTACGCACAGTGCAGGGGTGCATATTACGGGGATTTAGGATACATTTGCCGGTCGCTGTGGCCGAGCAGTTCTAGCCGCTTTAGTCTGGAACCGCGCTGCTGCGACGGTCGCGGGTTCGAATCCTGCATCGGGCATGGATATGTGTGATGTTCTTCGGTTAGTTAGGTTTAAGTAGTTCTAAGTCCAGGGGACTGATGACCTCAGATGTTAAGTCCCATAGTGCTCAGACCCATTTGAACCATTTTTATGATACATTTAAGCTGCAGCCTCGCTGCAGTCACATCGCTAGTCGCGAAGGTGTCTTCCTGCTCTCTGGGAACCTTTACCCCGCAGCTGTTCACGTCGCTAGTTGAATGGATTACTTGCAGTGCGTGAAGTAGTAACAATATTCCATTTGTCGTCTGATGACAATAATGACGATTCGTTCATATCGAACATTTGGTTATTGATACAGATAAAGAATTTTTTTATCTGTGCACCATTTTAATGTAGAGTGTCAATACTGAGATATTTTCAACAGTACTAACAACAGTTCAGAACTATTCAGGGCACTTTTTCAGACAGTTACGAATGTTACAACAAATTTACGACTTTATTTTGAGATTACTGAGCTGGTAATAGTTAACCATGATTTGAAAACTCGGTCTGCAATCTTACTAACTTAACTTCTGAAGTAATATTTCGTCAGTTTTTATCCACATCTACTTTACGTGCTACAGCTATCATTGGAGGTTTTCGTCCTGCTAGGGTAAGGTTGCGGTTGTCGTACACACCGTAAGTCGTACTCCAATAACATATGATGCGACAATAGATGGTGTAAAATTGACCTAAGTAGTCGTATGAGCAAGTAAAATCAGCTGGTCAGATCTATGGTTGTCGTGGCAGAAAAATTAACAAGTATGTTTGTTTCATTGTTTTTATAACATTCGGTCTTTCAGTTGTAAGCAACATCAGAGAAGAATATGACGATAAGGTAATTGTTTTGTATCATATCTATTTTTGTAATAAACCGTCATTCGCTTAAGCGTAATCAAACGATAGAAAACTTTGAGGTGATTCCTGTAGTTCTGATTTGAAACGGTAGAGGCTTCATTGCCTAAGTCGTACCTGTGAAGAATTGGTTTATATTTACTGGTAAGACTTGGCCGTTGTGGGAAATTACGATGGTTCCCCTGAAAGTAATCCACCGCATTTTTTTCTCTCAGCTGAAAACAATGCTACGAATGCGAACCGGTACGTATGTATTATCTGAAGTCTCCTTATTGAGCGCATTAAGTTTCCGTCACTTCCGACAGATAGCGTAGCTGCAGGACAGTTTCAAAATGGTATCTGTAGGTGGTGTACGTTGTAAGCGACGCGTCGTCATTGAATTTCTCACTGCATAGAATGAAAATGTGGAGAATATTCACAAACACTTGAGCAAAGGCATGGAGCATCTGCTGTCGACAAGCACAGTTAGTCGCTGGGCAGGGAGGGTGAGGTCATAAGAAGGCGGTTCGGCGGAGCTCCACGATCTGCCGCAGTCGGGGAGACTATCCACGGCTGTCACACCTGACACAACTGACGTAGCCCCCATGGACTTCGACTTATTTGGGCCATGAAACGATGCCATTCGTGGAAGACATTTTGAGGACGGCGAGGAGGTGAATCACACAGTGAAGCACTGGCGACGCTACCAGAACAAGGATTGGTACCGACAGGGCATACACGCTCTTGTTTCGCGCTGGAGCCATAGAACAGGATGGAGATTAGGTGGAAAAATTAGTGTGTATATAAAACACCATTCTTTCGTGTGTGTAACACTCATTATATTCAATAACGAATAGCTGAAGAAAAAAATATGGTGCATTACTTTCTGGGCAAGCCTGGTACATACCAGCTAATAATTGTATGTTTCAGCTTGTCACCTATGACGAGAAGAGCGAACAGTAAGTGGAAGCAGTAGAATATGGACGAAGCTTCACTGAAACATCGAAATGGTGAAATTGGATTTAATGAAGTATGTAGAAGATTTGATATACTAAAGCCTGCACTGCATCGACATTTGAAGGGTTTGAATAAAATATAAAAATTTGGAATACTAAAGCCTACACTGCATCGACATTTGAAGGGTTTGAATAAAATATCAAAATCTGGAAGACCTAATGATATGACAGTAGATGTGGAAATAAATTAGCACAGCACATAATTAATTTAGAGACTATGTTTTCCGAATCACTATTGTTAAATTAAGGAAACTTGTCTACCAACTTGCTGAGAAATATCATCTACTGCATCTTGATAAAGAACGACAGATAGCCGGTGAAAATGGTGTTAGGTGTGTATGATAAATCATTCCATATTTTCCTTGCGGGTGTCTGAAGTAATACCGACCACGTTAATGAGAGTTTTGATAAATAAGAAGAGATACTTGATCCACAGTTCACAAAGCGACCAAAGTAGTTGCCTGGAAAGGTAAATAGCAAACGGGTGCAATTAGAAGCGGAGAAAGGGATCTTATAATGATGTCTGAATATGCAGTAAGTGCAGCAGGTGAATTCATACCTCAGATGTTAGTATTTGAGCGCAGCAGAATAAATAATGACTTAAAAAGTGGAGCTCCGCCACACACAGGATTTAATTTCTCAACAAATCGAAAGATAGCTTCAGAACTGTTTGTGCAATAGCTGCCGGTCGTGGTGGCCGAGCGGTTCTAGGTACTACAGTCTGGAACCGCGCGACCGTTAGGGTCGCAGGTTCGAATCCTGACTCGGCCATGGATGTGTGTGATGTCCTTAGGTTAGTTAGGTTTACGTAGTTCTAAGTTCTAGGGGACTGATGACCTCAGAAGTTAAGTCCCATAGTGCTCAGAGCCATTTGAACCATTTTTTGTGCAATAGCTAGAGCATTTTATAAGTGTTCAAAAGTAGAAAAAAAGGCACCAGAACCAAATTTAGCTTCTATGGATGGACATAACAGATACGCCAAAAATTCATAGGCATTTCAGCTGGCTAGTGCTTACGGTAGAATAATGCTATCATTTACTGATCGCACGGCTCATCCTCTGAAGCTTTTTGACAATCGTTCGTTAAAGCACTAATAAAATTGGTACAAAGAAGCGGCATCTTCTTGGCTACGTTTACATCCTGTCAATGTCATAAAACGAGCTAACATTGCAGAACTTCTGGGTGATGCTCTCTGCAGTTCACTTGTATGGGCATAGCATTAAACGGTTTATGTGATAGAAATGTCGTCAAAGAGGAGGACTTCGTGGCTACTACTGTACATATTGTTCATCAACTAGACCAAGAATTGGTCGATGGAATCGAAGCAACAACGCGAAATTCTAGAAGGCCGCCTAACGTTGCAACGTCATTCGTCTCATGATTGTAGACCCTAAAAGTATATTGTAGCAGTCGCCCAAATTAACTGTCAACAAATATAATCTTACTTGAACACTTTGTCTCCTATCCCGTGCATAGGAACAGTTTGTAGAAAAATACGAAACGACCTAAACCAACAACGGAAATAGTATCAAGTCCTTACAGAAAGGAATTAGAAGCCAAAGAAAGAGCAGATAAAAAGAAGAAACCATCGCACAAACATATAAAAAAGAGGCAAATGGCTGAAAACTTAAACAAGAATATAAAAATAAAGGCGAGAGTGGTTATGTCAGCTGCGCACGGAAAATCGAGAAGAATACATGATTCAGTGTACGAAATGTAACGGTTAGGTACATCATTATTTGCTGGCGTGGAATGTAAAATTAAGAAATATTTCTGTGATATCTGTGTTCAAACCTATTTATTGTCGATAGGCCAATTTAAGAAGTTAAATTTACTTAGAATTTATATTTTTGGTTTCCTATGTGTAATTTCATTAGGTGTAACTATGGAATGAACATCATATAATCTTGTAGCAGACGTCACATGATAGACCGTGGTGCCATCTACACTGCCTATATGTTCTGGGAATACTCGAGTTCTGGTTGCAGTTCGCCATTTCAACTCTCAAGATGTCTGTTGCAGACGGAGAGGAAACGTTACGAGAAAGTTTTATACATCGACTATGGCCTAGTAGCCCAGAAGTTTTAAATGATTACATTACCAGTCGTGAAAGCTCACATTGTATGATATGGAAGTAACGCTACGTTCATAGTTTACTGAGACGCTTTGTTACATTATTTCATGGATTTATTATGTCGTCACTGACTTCGTGTCCTAAGTTGGAGTTAGGCCATAGGGGGCAGGGATTAGGAAACAGAGCGGCTTGATCGAACCGAAGATACATATTCGAAATTATGTTGAAAATACGTTCTGAGAAAATATTTTTGTATTTTTGTGTTGAAGCTGGTTGATAGCTTAAAAAGTAAAGATTCAGTGTACGAAAAACAAGTTGTTATTTAAATTACCCTACCAAATACAGTAGTTCTCCTTTAGCGGGTACAACTTGAGTAACGTTACCCTATTTTATCGAAGAATAGAAAACAATAAATTAGGTGGAGAGAAATTAATTTGCTGACATCATTACACCTAATATTATCTGTCATGAAATGGTTGTGATGATCTGTATGTCTCTGATACCAGAAAGCTCTGCGTCCAAAATTGGCTGCAATAAGTGTTGCTTTAAAATTGTCATTTGAAATTCTCAACCCTCAAATCATCTCATAAGGTCACAACAAACATCACTGTGTTTGCATGTTGATATTTTTTAGTAGGATTCGGAGAAAATGCTGTTATCACGAATTAAACTGCGTGTAAAACATTCCTGGACCCATCCTAGAATACTGCTCAAGTGTGTGAGATCCACAACAAAGAGGAGTATCAGCATAATTAGGTTGAACGTATACGGGTATGAGCAGCATCAGTGGCCACATGTCAGTCTCACACCAGTCAGAGCGTCAGGGAAGTTCGAAAAAACCTGAACAGGTCGGTGCTTTAAGACAGGCGCAAATTTACTCGCAAACGACGATTCACAAAGTTTCAAGTACCAGTATTAAGGGAGAAATATTCTACAGCACCTGTGTATTGCTCTTGCAGAGATCTTGACTACAAGATGAAACTAAATACAGATTGCGCAGAAGCTTTTAAACAGTCATTTTTCCTGCGCTCCGTTGACCTGTGCAATGGAAAGAAGCCTTGAAATGTGATACCATGGGACAAACTCTCTGATAAGGAGTCAGAATGGTTTGCAGAGGATGAATGTGAATGTAGATGTAGATGGCTGCTCTGCAGTTGTAATCCTGAAGCAGTCAATTACAACCCAGTTTCAGGACGGCTGGCGGTGGTCCCTGCTCCAAGCACAAACCAATTTGATATCCTCCCCTGGTGAGTATTACAGGGTGCAGCGGGGCGAGCAATGATCATGCAGCTCAAATGCTCCAGTAAGACTAACTGGTCACGGTGCATCACAACCGGTCCATGCCGGGCAGGTGGAAGGAGCGAGGTTGAATCAAACCTGACCATTTTTACGGAATCTCTTCTCGTAAGATTACTATTTTGTCCCCTCGAACTAGTAATTAGACAGATCGTGGCACAGTACTGAGTACGAAGAACAGACACAGGAAAAGTGGAGGAGGTATTAGAGCAAAAGTCAGTTTCAGGGGAGATATTACGCCACGCATGATGAGAAAATTTCAGGACGACTGGGAAACATGAAGGACTGACGAAGTGTCTGTGAATTCTTTTCCATTGTGATAGAAAGACTCCAAATGAACTACATTCTACCCTAGAAGGATTCGATAAATTTTTACGGGATGTAGATCTTACCCAAAAATTAGAACAGAGCTCATGAAATGTACCTGCAGTTGCCAACATGGACAACTATCAGCTGTATAATGGAATGACGACAGTGAAAATTTGTGTTGAACCGGAACTGGAACCCAGATTTCCGGCTTATCGCGAGAGGTTCCCTCTCCATTAGGCACCCCGAGTACGACACAAGCCAGACCCAAACTTCCATGTTTTGTCAGCCGTGTGTCTACAATCTACAATCGTACTGCGAATACATTTAATGTATTTCATAACAGCTGCAATCGCCACAGTGCCTGTTCCTTTGGACATGCACACATGTATTTTTGAACAACACAGGTACTGCAATATCGTGTTTATCAGCTGATACTGGGCAAGCGACTTCGAATTGAAGTGTCTACCCTGTACGGCAGTATACATAATGGATGTTCTATTGCAAGTTGTAGACACACAGCTGAAGTGTGGGTCTGCCCGAGAGTCGGTTTCGGATAGCCCAATGGTAACCGGCAGGGTAGCTCAACATGTTCGGTCAGAGGGTTTAGCTAAAAAACTAAAGCACTCCGTCATCAGGCCACAAGTGGCCCATCGGGACCATCTGACCGCCGTGTCATCCTCAGCTGAGGACGCGGATAGGAGGGACACACCGCTCTGCCGGTCGTTACGATGGTTTTCTTTGACTGGAGCCGCTACTATTCGGTCGAGTAGCTCCTCAATTGGCATCGCGAAGCTGAGTGCACCCCAAAAAATGACAACAGCACATGGCGGCCCGGTGTATCCACTGCGGCAAGGCAGTTGCCCAGAGGGTTTAGCTGCCCTCTGTAATAAAAAACTGAGTGAACGGATCAACGAACAACCTGAACGAGTGTCATCGGGCATCCGCCACGAACAAAGTCAACGAACAAAATGAGATTAAAAAAAATAGTATATTAAAAAATGGTAAGGCGACCACTAGCGATAAAAGATAAATCCGGGTTCGAGACCCGGTCCGGCACAAATTTTTACCGTCGTCATTTCGTTATAAAGCTGATGAATGATCATATTTGCAAATGGGAATACATTTCATGTATTTCATAACTACTGTACTCTTCGCAGTGCCTGTTACTTTGGACATACATGCATGGCCGAAGGTACATTGCCTCGTCTTTCTCAACAACACAAACACTACAATGTCGTACTGAACAGAATAGGAGTCCGTTTATTGGTAACTGTGACTGAGGAGAAATTGGAAACCCGGGACGTGGTATTCGGTACTATTTTCATTTCGTCAGCGAGTACGAAAGAGCTGAAGTACGGCATGGGACAGTGTGAATCATGCAGTAAGAATCTAAGTGGGACAAGCCAAACAAAATACTCTAATATTTATGAGCGAGGAAGAGTTATCATGAAAGACAAGAGAAAATATTGGACCAAGAGTGATTTGCCATATCTACAATACAAATAGATACAAGTAAAGACTGCGGCATAGACAGATGTTGAGTTACTTGTTATGTGGTGGTACGCAATGGGAAACAACGTCTATTGACCAGAGGTCTGCCATTCGTGAAACGCTGCCTTTCAGTGACCAAAGGACTCCATGAGACAGGATACTCTCCGTTGTTGCAACGTACGTCCTTACTGGTGTCACGGAGAGAACTTTAGAACCGTGGGAGATAAGACCGTGGTGGTTGTACTGAGTGGTACAGGTATTGCAGAAAGTTACCGGAAGAGGCTGTAAGCCTGGTCACATCAGTTTTGAAGTAAGGTGCAGTTAAAACAGAAATGAGGTCTCAATTAGGAATTAGTGAGTACATTTGGTTAGTAAGGTTTATTATTTTTGTAATTAATTAAATAACTGAAAACTATAATGTCTTTGAAAACAGTTACAGAGAAATAGTTTTTATACACAATAAAGTTAAAGTTTGCTATAGCTCCTTGGTAGCAGACCTGTATGTATGACATAAGTCTTCGCGCGAAATTCTGTGAGCAAGAAAAACAGCATGTTTTTGTGTATTACCGCTCAGTTCAGTAGTATTAAAGGAAGCTATCAATAGGTCCTGTTTCAATATTAGCACAACTGTCATTTCAGTAACCACAGAACCAATGAAGCAATCTGCACTGTGTTGGAGGAAACGGTACTGCAAGTAGTAGAGTATCTACACGTAGAACTATACTCTAGAAGTCACACGACGGTGTGTGGAAGAAGGCAGGACCTACTCTTAGTACATCTGTCATTTCTCTCCTGTCATAATCGTGAACGTTGCGTGGGAAGAATGAATGCGGGTTACCTCCGTTTGAACAACAATTTCCCTGAGATTTTCGTTCTGATCATTTCGTGAGACGTATAGTGTGCATGACTCTTCATGAGACGTAAGCTTTCCAAATTTTTAGAGTAAGTAACTCCGTATCGCTAAACAACTCCATTGTAGTGTATGTCAATATAGTTTGATGGGTACTTCCGTAACGCTCTCGCGCTTACCGAACGGCCGCTGACGAAACCTGTCTCTCTGCGTTAGACTTGTTTTCTCTCCTCTATTAATCCTTCCTGATAAGGGTCCCAGTGGTGATCAGCAATACACAACAATCGGTCGAACGAATGTTTTTCAAAGCTACACTACTGGCCATTAAAATTGCTACACCAAGAAGAAATGCAGAACATCAACGGGTATTCATTGGACAAATATGTTATACTAGAACTGGCATGTGATTACACTATCACGCAACTTCGGTGCATAGATCCTGAGAAATCAGTACCCAGAACAACCACCTCTCGCCGTAATAACGGCCTTGAAACGCCTGGGCATTGGGTCAAACAGAGCTTGCGTGGCGCGTGCAGGTACAGCTGCCCATGCAGCTTCAACACAATACCCTGTTCATCAAGAGTAGTGACTGGCGTATTGTGACGAGCCAGTTGCTCGGCCACCATTGACCAGACGTTTGCAATTGGTGAGAGATCTGGAGAATGTGCTGGTCAGGGCAGCAGTCGAACATTTTCTATATCCAGAAAGGCCCGTACAGGACCTGCAACATGCGGTCGTGCATTATCCTGCTGAAATTTAGGGTTTCTCAGGGATCGAATGAAGGGTAGACCCACGGGTAGTAACACATCTGATATGTAACGTCCACTGTTCAAGTGCCGTCAATGCCAACAAGAGGTGACCGAGACTTGTAACCAATGGCACCCCATTCCATGACGCTGGGTGATAAGCCAGTATGACGATGACAAATACACGCTTCCAATGTGCGTTCACCGTGATGACACCAAACACGGATGCGATCATCATGATGCTGTAAACAGAACCTGGATTCATCCGAAAAAATGACGTTTTGCCATTTGTGCACCCAGGTTCGTCGTTGAGTACACCATCGCAGGCGTTCCTGTCTGTGATACAGCGTCAAGGGTAACCGCATCCATGGTCTCCGAGCTGATAGTTCACGCTGCTGCAAACGTCTGCGAACTGTTCGTGCACGTGGTTGTTGTCTTGCAAACGTCCCCATCTGTTGACTCAGCGATCAAGACGTGGCTGCACGATCCGTTACAGCCATGCGGATAAGATGCCTGTCATCTCGACTGCTAGTGATAGGAGGCCGTTGGGATCCAGCACGGCGTTCCATATTACCCTCCTGAACTCACAGTCATTGGATCTCGACCAACGCGCGCAGCAGTGTTGCGATACGATAAACCGCAATCGCGATAGGCTACAATCCGAACTTTATCAAAGTCGGAAACGTGATGGTAAGCATTCCTCCTCCTTACACGAGGCATCACAGCAACGTTTCACCAGGCAACGCCGGTCAACTGCTGTTTGTGTGTAAGAAATCGGTTGGAAACTTTCCTCATGTCAGCACGTTGTAGGAGTCGCCACCGGCGCCAACCTTGTGTGAATGCTCTGAAAAGCTAATCATTTGCATATCACAGCATCTTCTTCCTGTCGGTTAAATTTTGCGTCTGTAGCACGTCATCTTCAAGGTGTAGCAATTTTAATGACGAGTAGTGTATTTGTTTCCTGTAAGAATTACATTTCCTTGAAATTATTCTGATTGATCTCAACCTGGCATCTAAGTTTCCTACACCTAATATTATGTGGCTATTTCATTTGAATTTACTCCAGACAGTTACTCATAGATATTTTTCTGTTATTGCTTTTTCTAGTAATTTCTCGCAGTAGTATATTCTAACGTTAAGGGATCTCTTTGTGGGTAATACGTTACGTTCATTTACGTTTATCGTCCGTGTTAGTCCCTTCTCCAATCGTCTATCCTTTGCATGTCTCCTACGGTTCGACACTGTATTCGGACTTTGCAACCTTCCTGTCGACAACAGCATCGTCCGATAACACCTTCACGGATCTTCTAACGTAATCTACTTCGTTTTTTATACTTGATGTAGAGTTCAACTGGTTGGTTCAAATGGCTCTGAGCACTATGGGACTTAACTTCTGAGATCATCAGTCCCCTAGAACTTAGAACTACTTAAACCTTACTAACCTAAGGACATCACACACATCCATGCCCGAGGCAGGATTCGAACCTGCGACCGTAGCGGTCTCGCGGCTCCAGACTGTATCGCCTAGAACCGCTCGACCACCCCGGCCGGCTGATGTAGGGTAATTAAGTTCGCTAATGAGAAGATCATCTGGTAACCCTAAAAGGACATTAATAGAGAACCATTGTTCATGTACTGAATCGTGAACAACATGAAGGTTTGCGTCAAATTTGAGACAAATTAGATGGATTCTTAATCAAAATTTTTCATTTAAAATACATTTGTACCAACTAGAAAAATATTTCACGCTGATTTCAGTGGGGGTCTGGACCAAATACAGGGTGTTAAGTATACACGCTCATGAGCCAAAGCATTAGACCACCTGCTTAATAACTTGTTTCAGTGCTTAGAACGAAATACGTAACTGATTCTGCGTATCAAGGATCCGTCAGTTTGTTGATGGGCTAGTGGAGGTATGTGGCATTAGATGTCCTCGCACAGGTCATGTAATTCGTGTAAATAACGCGCCGCTCATTTGGGTACGACGTGATGGCGCCTAATAGCGACCAGATGAGTTCCATAGGATTTACATAAGGCAAATTTGCTAGCCGAAATATCAACGTGAGTTCGCTTTAAATGCTTCTCAAACCACTATAGAATGTTCTGGCTCCAAGACACGGACAGTTACAATTCTGAAATCTGACATCGCCGTTGGAGAAGACGCCAAGAATGAAGGGATGCAAGTGGTTCACAGCTGTCTGCGTGTCTTCGATTACTATTACAGGTCCCATACAAGCACAGGAGAATGTCTACCATAGCATAATACGGCTCATATCAGCCTGCGTCCGTGGCTCGTTGCGCGTTTCGAGCAGCCATGTATCTCAATGACAGCGTTTGTGGAGACGACTATCGACCTAGTGTAGCAAAAACGTGCGTCACCCGAAGAGCCGAGAGATTTCCATTGATAAATGGCCGAATGCCTATGGTCAATTCCGATGGTCCCGTACTCACTGCAGTCGTAACTGACGATGTCGGTAGGTCAACATGTGAACACATAGGGATGGTCTGATGTGGAGCTCCATGTTCAACAGCGTACGGTAAACGGCGTGCTCCGAAACACTTGTGCGTGCACCAGCATTGTGCTTTCCGGCAGACATGCCACAGATCGCTGTCTATCCTACTTTGCGGAGCAGACAAGCCACAGAACCCCACGTTCTCTGAGGAGTCGTGAACGTCCAACCACTTAGCTCCTAGTGGTGGTTTCATTGTCCTACCTCTTTCCGTAGATGCTCACGACAGTAACACGTGAACATTCGACCAGCTTCGCCGTTTTCAATGATAATCTGCCCTTTGCCAAAGCCGTTTATCTCAATGGATTTCCCCATTTGCAGCCCATATCTTTGTTAGGATGATCCGCTATCCATGTCTGCTGCGCTTACATACTTTTGTTACCGCGTCACGTGCCCGCAACCCCTCCAAGCGGCATCCTACGTCGCGGTTGGCTGTGGTCTTGTTTTGGCTTATCAGTGTAAGTACAGGTATTTTTATTGGTGACTGAGGACAGTGTGCTGATCAAAATTACATCAGTATTTAATTAATTTGCAGACTAACAATTCTAGCTCTTAGAAGTGGTATGTTTCTAGGTTTGCCAGTACCTACAGGTACTTTGGCAAGAGCAAGACGTTTCCTCTGGGTGGCAAGTCAGGTGTTGAAGTGTGGCTGTATGAACGCAAAACAGTGAGTCTATACTGACTGGAGGAGTCCACGTAATCGTTCACTTACGACCATGCGGGAAACATCAGGTAGTAAATTATGTGACATGTCTGCGGGAAGATTGTTTGATGCAGAGAAAAGAAAACTGTCACATTGAAGTGAGTATGTATTAAGGTACCAATGATCACAATATCTGCACTTATATCCCTAACACCGTGAATAAGAAATTATCTCTGCTTGTCTGCCGACCCATGTTTACTACAACGTTTTTCCTTCTACTCTGGTGCACTTTAAGTCATGACCATCTTCGCTATTCATTACAAAACACCCTTGTTATTGTAAACAGTAACAACCATTTTACACCTATCTGTGATACTCCATAAGTTATTGCGACATCTGTCGATTTTGTCCCGTATATTTTAATGATTAGCCAAATGTTAATGTCGTATCCATTGTATCTTAGTAATTGCAATCAGTTAGGTATATGAAAATGTTTAAATAAAGGCATTTCTACAAAATCGATTAATTCTTTTCTAATTCTTATTTCTTATTGTTGCAGGTATGCCACTACGTATGATCAAGACGCCAATCCGCTACGTCAACGCACAATACCCACCTTTCTCTAAACGTCCGAGGATATCTTAGATACATGGATTGACAGTAAGTTGTTGCTAGTCTATAGGTAGAATGCAATGAGATATCAGCATGGTTATTGCTGCGCTTAGCAGCCAGGGACCGTCATGTTCAGGACAGCTGCCAAGTGTCGCAACGATGAAAACTCAAGTGTTGTGTTTTTTGTAATGGATGACATATTGTCACGAGAACTGCCACAACTGTGTAAACTATTAAAATATTTGTTGTAACAGTCTCAGCTTCAATTAGTGACACTTGATAACTGGTTTCAGCCATATTTTAAATTTCAAATACTGTCAGTCTGTTATCTACTTATTGAGGTAGCTACAATTTTAATAATTTTAAATATTTTCAACGTATGTTATCTACTGAAATAGTTATTTATTAATGTATTGTTTTACTTTAGTTTTACATCGCAAGATGATTATTAAATGTGAACGAAACTAGTTGTGAAATGCTGCCAATTGCAACTGACGTTGTTACTGTAAATATTTTAATATTATGTTTTACTCAACAGGATATCAGTGTAGGTGACGCAAGATTTGGCAATACGTCATTAAACGCCCAGTATCTTTCAGTATAAAAACATAACTCTAATGGAGTATTGTGTTATAAAATTATAGAACAGAGATAACAGTGCAACTAATGACGTTGATATTATTGTCATCATACAGCAGGTGCATTCACTTCTCAAAGCGTAGTAATGGTCCAGGAAAGAAGAAATTGTCGGCTATAGTTACTTATTACTATCCATTTGAGCACTGGGAAACGCTAATTCTGAACTTCTTGATTAGTTCAGATCACTAGAATTCTTTTTGCATTAACGTTTCCTACTATATTATCATAATATAATGAACTGAACTGAAGTATCCACCCATGAAGAATACTGGCCAGCAAATCAGGTTCCCTTGACACAGTTCAGTGAATTTCAAATCTTGCTGTAAACGAGTAAAGAGGTTTATCAGGCGTTCAATTTGGGTTCGAATACCTCCAGCGAAGTCACAGAAAGGGTTAGATATGTATGTTTGAACAGAACATCAAGCGCACGGAGGCAGTAGAGGTTCTTTATTAAAGCGATTTATAGAAATGAGAAAAAAATGTTCCATACCTACCGAGAAAATAGAGTACACAAATATAGTTCTGGTACACCGCCATGGTATTTGTATCTGTTGGAATGACTGAAGATTCATCTGCGTGAACGATAATTTTGAGATTATGACAAAGTGTTTGCATGTGTAAATATGTGGTGTAACGACTAACGTTAACAGCTTTACTATCGTCCATTCGCGTGATGGAAACATACATGTACACTCGACAGCAAAAAAAGTGGGTCACGCCTGAATTCCAACGTGTAGGCTGCACCTGAATGTATACAACCAACATAGCATATTTGTGTTGCACATCGTCGCAACCTTCCACAGTACAGTCGTTGTAAGATACACAATGGGTACCGCTAGAGACAACTAGAGAACACCAGTCTTTATGACGGTCCGTCCAGATGTAAAGTAACACCACGATAGTACAGAAGAGATCAGACTGTCCTTAACGTTTGTAAACTAAACTTAATAACAATAAGTGACATTTCAAACGTTATGGGACAACAAATTTTGTCGCATAAATCGTTCAGTAATCCTTAGGCACAATTAAATATTTGAGACAGTATATGGATTTATAAAGTTGTATGACAATTGGAAACAAGTTCTTTGCTGTCTAAAAGGTTTACCCAACACATGTTGAACGTCGTTCAACATTCAACAGGGAGTGGTTTCGCATCAACTTTATGTAATACTAAGCAGTTAAAAGAAAACGTGATTAACGGCGGCAAGCACTCTACGGAAATCCCAACATTCACAGCGAATCACAAGTAATATCATTGTTCACATTACTCATTAACAGTTACTTGTACACAAAGTTGTACTTTAAATGACATGACCAACGTCTTCGTTCTGGATCCGGATGAAAACCCAGAATGTAAAGCCATTGTTAACCTAGCAAAGCTTTGTGCCTTATCGAGACTCGATCACTAGGCAGAAAGAGACGTCAAATATTGACGTTTGCACCAGAATCAGTTATCAATTCTCAACTTGAACGTAAATGACGATAATGTTTGTACGAAACCAGGAACCCTAACATGACAATTACCTTCTTGGTAATTAACCTCGAAAGATGTTGTATATTGTTGCATGTCAAGGAACAAAGGATGCACATGTTTATAATTAAAATGCCATCATGTAATGCAGGTGTAAAGATGCGAACCCAGCACCTAATCGGATTGTTGAATAAGTCCGTAAAATCAGAATGTAGATATCACAGTTTGTCACCAGTAGTAGGGTTGGAACCTTAAATGACGACTGAAGTTGTATTGTCTGACTGGGATTCGAACCTGGCGCCTACCGCCGTCGTTGTCTAGCCATGAACAGACGAGAAATGTCCAATGTTGGTCCACCATTAGCGAGATTAGCGCAAGTTTAACTAGAAATAAGGCGACGAAAACATCTATGCTGACTGAGAGTCGAACGCCGCACACATGGTTATGAAGACACGTAAATAATCAAATTATTATTCAGTAGTAACATGTTTAGTTGCAAACCTTAAGGCCTTTCTCATCCCTAGTAACGTGTTGCCTAATATCTGCGATATCATGATGTTAATTTACAAGTGGATTGACTGCCGTAAAGAGCAATGTTCTCTAGTGGTCGTGTATCATTGAGATGTAAATGATGTGCCTCAGCAGAAAGTAATTTCCGTCGTGCAGCACGTATTGTTTCAGAGACACTGAGTACATGTTATAAGTGTACAAAACGTGTATTATACACTACGTATATACTATTATTTGGAGAAGCTGCCGCCAAACCTGTTTACTTTTACATTCCGCTTAGTTGTCGTGGTTGAATACACGTTTTCTTAAGGCTACATCTAATGTAGAGCGCTTACAAGAAAGAATAGTTTCCTGCGTCATGCTATTGATAGCTAGGTGAAATATTTTATGGTAGCTATGTTTAAAATGAATGTATTTTTGAACGTATTGTTCGTCAAATATTTGAATGAATCGTCAACTTTAGGTGTGCCTGCACATGTTATAGCATAATAGCTGTAGCTGCGTTAGTTTATACTACAGACTTGAGTAGGTTAGGTGTAACTTTTCATCTTTCAAGAGATGATCGTGGCGTTGCGGCCCGGGTCTGTACTAGCTGCGGCTCGGGAGCTACGGGCCAGCAAGGCTGGCCGAGGCGAGACGAAGTGAGCGAGCTGGCGGTGGCGTTGGTGGTCCAACAGCCCGGGACGAGCCAGCACGGCAGCGCCGCATGCCTCTGCCTCTGCCTCTGCCGCTCCGTTTGACGTAAATATCGTTACCTCCTCTCCTGGCATCAGTATAAGAGCGGCAAGCAGAAATACACATCAGGCTGTCTGCCGTAATGGTTCACTGGGAGAGGCCTATTCGAGATAGAGTCGTCGTTCTCAATGAAGAAGGAGAATGTTCCATCAGAGAAGCTGGCAGACGGTATGGCGTACCATATACCACTGCAACGAGATGGTGGAGCATCTGCCTTGAAAGAGGCACCACCAACAGCGCTCCTCGCTCAGGCAGGAAGACAGTGAGCTCACGGCAGGAAGACAGGGACCTGGTGTCTAGGAGCAGAGATAATCCCTTTCTGAACGCGAAGCAGTTGCGGCGGGAGACCAACTTCCCCGGCTCCAGTGACACGATTCGCCGAAGGCTGAGGGACGCTGGACTGCATGCACGACGATCCGCTGTGAAACAAGAGCTCAGCGAAGACAACGTTTTATACCGGCTAGCATTTGCGGAGCTCCATCTGAGGGCGTCGTGGGACAACGTCATTTTCACTGATGAAAAGGTGTTTTCCACCAGTAACGGTGGTCCACGAATCGTTTACAGGCCGCAAGGGACTCGCCATCGACGCGAATATGTAACCACAACGAGAAGAAGTGGCCGGTTATCTGTTACCTGCTGGGGTTGGATTTCTGCGAGAGGGGCGGGAATTCTTCACAGGATAGAAGGAACTCTGGACAGCGTGCAGTATGCCCACATATTGGAAAATGTGATGCTTCCGTCAGTGCGAATGCTGTACGCAGAAGGAGACGTCACATTGGAAGAGGACCATTCTCCCATTCACAAGTCTGCATTTGTTCAGCAGCGGCTCTCCACTAAGGGCGTCAACGTCATGGACTGGCCGCCACGGGTGGCTGATATGAACTCCATAGAAAACATGTGGGCTGAGGTCGCCAGAACATTAACAGAGAGCTGGCCACGAAACCAACCAACTACTGCGGACGCACTTTGGGACTGCGTCCTGGAAGCCTGGGAGGAAGTTGCTTCTTCAGGCTGTTACGTCCGAAGGCTTATACATTCTGTGCGAAGACGCAGGATAGAAGTACAAAATAATGAAGGATTCTGGATAAAATAATAGTCCTTAAAATGCTTTGTTATGTCTTCTTTTTCGTCATTTTTCCTCATTGGGAGCTAGTGGAAGATCGCGTGGCAACAGAAAAGACGCAATATGGGTTAGTTTTCCTTTGAGTTGTCTTTTTATTTCAAGTGGGTTTCTTATGAATATACAGTTCGTTAAATATTCTATTTTGACTTCATTTATACCTTGTCTAGATACTTACAAACTAATCAGCGTACATGGACTCTGTCACAGTAGTTTTTGCTATTTCAAATACATCTCTCTTTTCCCCTCCATCCATGAATACAGCCTCCGTCCTCCACACATTACGCAAACGATTTCATATTATGTTTACTCGTTGTTAAAATCTCCTCTATTCTCTCTCACACTCTCTCTCTTTGACACTATCGCCGCAAGTGCCCTTCTATTCCATTCCCCCAAAACTTTATAAACAAATCTAGCGGTTTCCATTGACGCTACATTTTCTCTTTTAATTGCTGCTGTCTTTACTCTCTATCATTCCTCTCAACACCTATGAAACTGTATTCTTTGATCTCCCCTTCCGTATAACCCATTCGCCGTTCGGAAAACATTCCTTCCTTATCTCTCGGTCCTAAGATAAAACGAACTGTGGCACACATCTAAGTAAGCAATACTTTGCAAGCGTTTCACGCTTATATTTTGCACTTCTGCACTTCTATCCACTCCCAGATCCCGCCCTCCTTCCTGTTACCCGTCCCTTGACATCTGCATCTACATCTAAATGAATACTCTGCAATTCATAATTATGTGCTTGGCAGGGGGTTCTGTGGTCTGGTGGATTAATCTTGTATTGATGTGTAAAACGTGTAGGTTCACATCTCACGTCACGCGTAGATTTTTAACACACACAAGTAACTCTCCTTCACCCCTAGTAACGCCAAGTGCAGAACGCCAGTAAGCTCCAATATCCTCAGTAAAAATAACATCCCTTCGCTGCCGACTGGGGCAGAGCGGCATTCGTTTGAGCTGTGACAGATGGAGAAACCCCGGAAGGCAGAGACTCTGTCACCATCAAGCCGTCGTAAACTAGAAAACGTATTTCATTTAATGTACCAATGGCCATGTACGTTCGCAAGGCTCTTACTTTATTTGAAACTGAGACGTTGAAAATTGTGGTGCTGGACTGGGATTCGAATTCGATTTCACTGTGTTCCCCAAGACTGCAAACTCTTCTAGGCCTCCTCGAAAGGCACCTATCTGGTTTCGAATCCTGATCAGCACAAAATATTCATTATTTCATTTCAAGCCCTAGCATGTGCACTCCGAACTACTAGTGAAAAATAGTTGCATTTTCAACGTCTCTTCGTGTGTTGTCAGCTGTAACGTGTTCGTTACAACTCACAGCTACATGATGAGCTTTTTATCACAACATTACAAGATCAAACGTTTCCCTACATCTTTTCAAGTTCAAAAATTCCTCTCCATCCTACTGGCGAAAACGGATTTGGGTTTGACGTTGTGTTCTTTGTGGTCACCAATGACGATATGTTGTGGATTCAACCTCTAGCCAGCAGAGTATTTTCCATCACATCATTGAAAGTACAAACATGCCACTCCTAGCTATTATTGGTTCAAATGGCTCTGAGCACTATGGGACTTAACACCTGTGGTCATCAGTCCCCTAGAACTTAGAACTACTTAAACCTAACTAACCTAAGGACATCACACACACCCATGCCCGAGGCAGGATTCGAACCTGCGACCGTAGCAGTCCTGCGGTTCCGGACTGCAGCGCCAGAACCGCTAGACCACCGCGGCCGGCTCCTAGCTATTATTGGAAAAGAATTTGCTAGTTAAAGTGTCTTCATGACCACGTGTGCGGGGTTTGAACTCCATTCAGCACAGAACTTTTCGTTGCCTAACGTCTAGCTAAACATGCGCACATTTCGCTACTGGTGAACCAACAATAGCTATTTATCGTCTGTTCCTGGCTATAAAACGACGGCGCTAGATGCTGGGTTCGAATCCCAGTCATGCAAAAACAATTCTATCGTCATTTAAGGTTCCAACATCTCGCTATTGGTGAAAACATTTGATATTTAACTTCTGATTTTACGTACTTCGTTAACAATCCGAATAGATGCTGGGTTCGCATCCCTGTCACAAGCTTTATATGATGGCATTTCAATTTTAAACATGAGCATACCTTGTTCCTTGTGAAATACACCATATTAAACGTCGTTGGGGGTAGTTCCCAGGAAGGTAACTGTTATGACAGGATTCCCAGTTCAGTACAAACATTTTCGTCATTTATTTTCAGGATCTGAATTGATAACAGGTACTGGTGCAAACGTCTATACTTCACGTCTCTTTATGCCTAGTGATCGGGTCTCAATAAGGCACAAACAAAGCTTAGCTTAGTTAGCAATGGCTATAGGTGCTGGGTTTGAATCCAGGTCCAGAATGACGACGTCGGTCATGTCATTTAAAGTTCAAATTTGTGTACATGTATCTGTTGATGTGTTACAAGGACAATGATATTACTGGTGATTCGCTGTTAATGTTGAGATTTTCGTAGAGTGCTTGTTGGCGTTAATCGCGTTTTTCTACTGGTTCGTCCAATATCCAGTTTACAGAGCCACTCGCCGTTTAGCGACGTTCAGCATGTGGATGGAAAACCCTTTTAGAGAGCGAAATACTTTTTTTCCAATTGGCGAACAGCTTTGTAACTCCATATATTGTCTCAAGTATTTAATTTTGTCTAAGGATTACTGTACGATATACACTCCGGGAAATGGAAAAAAGAACACATTGACACCGGTGTGTCAGACCCACCATACTTGCTCCGGACACTGCGAGAGGGCTGTACAAGCAATGATCACACGCACGGCACAGCGGACACACCAGGAACCGCGGTGTTGGCCGTCGAATGGCGCTAGCTGCGCAGCATTTGTGCACCGCCTCCGTCAGTGTCAGCCAGTTTGCCGTGGCATACGGAGCTCCATCGCAGTCTTTAACACTGGTAGCATGCCGCGACAGCGTGGACGTGAACCGTATGTGCAGTTGACGGACTTTGAGCGAGGGCGTATAGTGGGCATGCGGGAGGCCGGGTGGACGTACCGCCGAATTGCTCAACACGTGGGGCGTGAGGTCTCCACAGTACATCGATGTTGTCGCCAGTGGTCGGCGGAAGGTGCACGTGCCCGTCGACCTGGGACCGGACCGCAGCGACGCACGGATGCACGCCAAGACCGTAGGATCCTACGCAGTGCCGTAGGGGACCGCACCGCCACTTCCCAGCAAATTAGGGACACTGTTGCTCCTGGGGTATCGGCGAGGACCATTCGCAACCGTCTCCATGAAGCTGGGCTACGGTCCCGCACACCGTTAGGCCGTCTTCCGCTCACGCCCCAACATCGTGCAGCCCGCCTCCAGTGGTGTCGCGACAGGCGTGAATGGAGGGACGAATGGAGACGTGTCGTCTTCAGCGATGAGAGTCGCTTCTGCCGTGGTGCCAATGATGGTCGTATGCGTGTTTGGCGCCGTGCAGGTGAGCGCCACAATCAGCACTGCATACGACCGAGGCACACAGGGCCAACACCCGGCATCTTGGTGTGGGGAGCGATCTCCTACACTGGCCGTACACCACTGGTGATCGTCGAGGGGACACTGAATAGTGTACGGTACATCCAAACCGTCATCGAACCCATCGTTCTACCATTCCTAGACCGGCAAGGGAACTTGCTGTCCAACAGGACAATGCACGTCCGCATGTATCCCGTGCCACCCAACGTGCTCTAGAAGGTGTAAGTCAACTACCCTGGCCAGCAAGATCTCCGGATCTGTCCCCCATTGAGCATGTTTGGGACTGGATGAAGCGTCGTCTCACGCGGTCTGCACGTCCAGCACGAACGCTGGTCCAACTGAGGCGCCAGGTGGAAATGGCATGGCAAGCCGTTCCACAGGACTACATCCAGCATCTCTACGATCGTCTCCATGGGAGAATAGCAGCCTGCATTGCTGCGAAAGGTGGATATAAACTGTACTAGTGCGGAGATTGTGCATGCTCTGTTGCCTGTGTCTATGTGCCTGTGGTTCTGTCAGTGTGATCATGTGATGTATCTGACCCTAGGAATGTGTCAATAAAGTTTCCCCTTCCTGGGACAATGAATTCACGGTGTTCTTCTTTCAATTTCCAGGAGTGTATGTAAAATAATCCGTTTTCTCAGAACTTTTGGAAAGTCACTCGTTGTAATTGAGGCTAGTTTATGTATGTTGTGGGGTGTCTCATCGCTAAGAACGTGTTTTCTAATATGTTTTGTATGACAATATTAGTTGACGCTTGCACTGACTGCCGTAAGGACTTTTGGTGTCGAGAAGTCTCCTGCGGTACCCAGTGTGTATAGTCAATCGACTGTACACCACGGGGTTTTGGTGTTTACAGGACCTGCAACACAGCTACGTTATGTTGGTTGAATTCGGCAGTAACCCACTTTTTTTGCTGTCAAGTGTACATGGCCACTTTTTGACCAAACTTTGTATGTAACCAAATAACAATTTGCTAAAATTGGTCATCTGCGTGCTTAAAAATCTTGAGGGATTTCGGCGATCTTATATGATGATTATTTTTCGAATGGCCACTTCATTGTTTTACCAACTCATCTACGGAAGCAAAACTGATAGTACCGTTCACGGGCTATGACCGTCATTCCGTCTACTCTGACATAAAAAGTTGTGTTTCATTGCTGAATGTTTTTGTTTTAGTAACACAACAGAGCCAGTTCTTGTCTCCTTAGAATTCAGACATTAAGGTTAAACCGTATAGATTTGTCTTCGTTGTGGATTAATAGTTACACTTTGATTACAGAAAATGCGTTGACGGAAATGGAACGTGCTGCACAAGTTCGTCTCATAACGAGCGGGGCCTGGTGGTCCAGCGGTTTCGGTCCGAGGACTGGCTGTTCTCTGTAATAAAAAAACTGAGTGAAGTATCTAACGATGAACTTGAATGGGCATCCTCTGACGTTCACCCAGATCAAATGGCGGAAACAATAGAAACGCCCTTATGGAGTCGTTTCACCGACGCTTGTCTCACTGGATTCTGTGCGCCCTATTCTGTCCACCGCCTGATTGCGCTTTAATTTATTAACTCTCCCAGAAAGACTGAGCAATGAAAGTATTATTAAATGATGTTATGTTTGATTTTTTTGTGCTCCATAGGAAACCATGTCCTGTATTTATTACGTTTTTCCCTTCACCCTACTATATGTGTGCGTCAATGTGACTGAATGAGTGTTTTTACGAGTGGTTTCGGGTTTCTTTTGTGGGGGACGCTGAGTTGGTTGTCGTCTGCTGGGAGCAGGTGAAGTTTGCTTCTCGCTTGGAGGGTAGCACAGGATGACAAACTTAGGATCCCAGTACCTGGACAGAGAGGTTTACCCCTTATAGTCAGAGGTTGGTTTGTCTGTCAGGTTGGTGGCGGAAGCCTACCCCTCTGGTAGCTTCCGTTGCACCTGTAGTTAGGCGAAGCTCGGTGCAGAAAGGACACTCTGCAGCTAGCGGTTGGTGAGTACAGTTCGTAGCTCCTAGAGAGGGTTTCTGCTGATAGGGAAGTTCTAATTCTACCTACTTCCCATGTTAAATTCATGGCATATTTGAGTACTTCAGCTTAACTGAAGCGTGTGTAGTCATGTATTTTCGGAATATGGCATAATTATTTTGTTAAAAGTCGGCGATGATGGTAGTTGAAATTAAAAGTGTGGAAGTTGCTTTGTTGCTTTCTGACAGTCATGGGTATGTAGATGGAATGATTGACTTATTGTGTCCCACTTCCCTTTTGTGTGTTTTTCCTTCTTTGATTGCGCTATTCTACCATTTTGGCGAATTATTTAGTTAAAATTTTCATTTAGGCGCCAGTCATGTGTATTCATAGGATGTGCATCAAATTCAGTAATGAAATAAATCTGCTACGTAAAATATAAACTCTGCGTCCTTTATCTCTCACATTGATGCCAGTTTTCAAATTCATTTTCTATTCCCTGATTTTTTATTAAGTTAATCTGCTTGCTTGTGATGAACCAAAATGGGAGGAAAAATCAATTTAAGTAAACAAGCTCATTGATATACGACGTACAATGCTGTTCATCTTGTTAGTGTCTTTAAAAAATTGCATTCTTATAATTAAATTCTAAATTTAATTGAACTGATAATTTACAGTTCGGTCTTTTCTTAATTGTTAGGAAGGGCTTGGGCCGGTGGCGACCCTGAAAATTTTTAAATTTATAATTGTCCTTGTGAGGTGGCTTAACCAGAAATTGCGCACAAGGGTTACATCTCTATTATTCTTGGTACGTAACGTATGTCGAGCCTTGGCTAGGATCCGTTTACAGTTCTACATACATATACATACTTTACACAATGACGAACAAAATGAAGAATAAATAAATAAAAAGATACAATAAAATAAAAATAAAAATCTGTAGAATGGTAATCGAGTACAGTTCTTTGATGAAAAAAATAGCGATAAGGTGCTTGACTGCGAACCAAGAGGTGGCGGGATCGGATGGCTGTCGTACCTCAGATATGATACTAAATATGCAGTCTCAACGATGTGAGGAATCACCAGAAGCGACATATTGTTCTGACTCCACATTGAACTGTAGGTTCCCTTTCCCCGATTGGATAACTGGGGTACGTTAGGGACACGCAAGTCACCGAAATGGCGCCCAATTGAAAGACTGGCACCAGGCCAGTGAGCCACCAGAAATAATAAAAATTATTATTATTACTTTATTATTATTATTATTATTATCATCTCATAGTGAGTGCCAAACGATTAAATTTTCATTGCATTCGAAACTAATGTCCGGCATCAACACTGATAACATAAGTATGAGGAGTGACACTCCCTCCCTGCTTTACAGTTGCTGAGGAACATTGTTAAACTGTGTTATTTTTGTGAACATTGGCTCTAAATCAACAGAAAGTCATATGAACATGAAAAGTATATACTGACTTCTCTTACACAGTACAGAAGAGATTTTCAGCATTGACTTGTATGGAATAGAGATGTGCGCCTGAAGCAGAATTATCATTGCCCCACGCTTTCTGGCCCGCGAATAACTAATGTTTCTCACTGCAAAGAGCCATAAACAGTCGGTAGCATTAGGCTGTTTTTTAGGTGTTTTTCTTTCGTTACTAAACGCGATTCTTACCTTTAGGGAGCCCCAGGCAGTGACATCCACTGCGAAACAAGTCTCCCGATTGTTGTGTCGATTCCCTAAGGTCTCGACACAATGAGTGGCTAGGTGCACGCGAAACTAACGCAGACGGGCGTAAATTCTGAAACAGGAGACTGGATGAAAAACTATAAAGAAAAGAAGAGAGATTTTAATATACTTAACTTTAATGTAGTCTTGTTCTTGTTGAAATACATCTCTTGCATAGTAGTAAGCAATTAGCAATGATACACATGGCGCCTTGCTAGGTAGTAGCGATGGACTAGCTGAAGGCTATTTAATCTGTCTCTCGGCAAATGAGAGAATGACTTGATACGTCAGGTCGCAAGCTATGTCGTCCGTACAACTGGGGCGAGGTCAAGTCCGTGTCTTGGGACCTGCCCTGTGGTGGCGCTACGTTTGCGAATACACAGTGGCGACACGCGGGTCCGACATGTACTACAGGACCGCGGCCGATTTAAGTTACCACCTAGCAAGTGTGGTGTCTAGCGGTGACACCACACCGATAACGTCTCATGTATACAAGCTGTTTCGGGGGAAAAGTAAATATTTTAGGAGTTGGTAGTATAGACTAATTCGAATAAAATATTCCCTGTAACATCCTTAGTGCTTACGGGATGTAGATAATTACAAACATATGATATCATTTCGCGTGTTAGAATACGAGTTGCTATGAGCATATTCATATAGTATCAATTTTTAATTCAAGTTATGAAGCTCTGTTTGACCTTAAACACTTAAATATTTCAAATGTGGTTTTAATTTGTTCGACAAATCTACTTCATCGCTTTAGAGTGCCGCATCTATTTAATAATGCTAGGTATGCTGATATGATTTTTGTACGGGGTTAGTGACTGAAACGCTGCTGCTGCTTGAAAAAGATACGGTACACGATTTTCTAACCGCAGACTATCAAATCCAACAGTAATCAGGTAACAAACTATATAAACCTAACATTACCCCAAGATAGATCAGCAGAAATGATCACGTGTCATGGCTAACAAGATCCTTTAGGTTTTTACCTGTGGGGATGGCTGAGAGTCGAATTCTACGATGAACAAATACACAGAAGAGATGAATTGTACAGTGTAAGGCAAATAAAATGGGACTAGAGAAAAGAGTTTCAGGATACAAGAGAGGAAAGGAGATACAGAACTAATGTGACTATAGCAGATGTTGAAAGTGACTACCATTCATCTTTTGGCACTTCTGGGCCCTGGTCAGTGAGTTGGTGAAGGCGAGTCGAAGCTGGACTGCTGGAATTGCTGCAGTGCCATCCGAAATGTTCTGCTGCAGTTCTTGAAGACTATGAGGGTTGTTGCGATACGCCTTAGACTTGAGGGTTCCCCACACAAATTGATCACACACTGAAAGATCACGTGACCTGGGTGACCAGTTAGCGCCGTGATCAGACTGACCTCTGCTAACAAGTCTGTCAGGCGCGAAGATTGTGTAAATGTGCTCTAAGGTTTGGCCGGCTGTATGGGCAGTTTCTCCATTCTGTTGGGAGTAACTGTAGGTCTTTTCCTCCTCCGTTAATGATGCCACATATGGTTTTAAGATGTTCGCAACATAATGCGCCGAAGTCAGCGTCTCATGAAAGAAGATACGACCAATAATGCTGCTTGCAGACACTCGTCACCAAACCCCAACCTTCTGAACATGCAATGGTTGTAAGTAGGCTGTTTCTGTTTTCTTATTGGTAACGCCACGTAGCGCTCTGTATGAAAATCACTGGCTGTGCTGTGTGCAGTCTGTGGCTAGTTTGCATTGTTGTCTGCCATTGTATTGTTGGGCAACTGGATGTTAACAGCGCGTAGCGTTGCGCAGTTGGAGGTGAGCCGCCAGCAGTGGTGGATGTGGGGAGGGAAATGGCGGAGTTTTGAAATTTGTAAGACTGGATGTCATGAACTGCTATATATATATTATGAGTTTTGAACACTAGTAAGGTAAATACATTGTTTGTTCTCTATCAAAATCTTTCATTTGCTAACTATGCATACCAGTAGTTTGTGCCTTCCGTAGTTTGAATCTTTTATTTAGCTGGCAGTAGTGGCGCTCGCTGTATTGGAGTAGTTCGAGTAACGAAGATTTTTGGTGAGGTAAGTGATTTGTGAAAGGTATAGGTTAATGTTAGTCAGGGCCATTCTTTTGTAGGGATTTTTGAAAGTCAGATTGCGTTGCGCTAAAAATATTGTGTGTCAGTTTAAGTACAGTCATGTTTAATTTTTCTAAGGGGACGTTTCATATGTCGACCCTTAGCCGAGGATACCTCACTGGAATCTTCCGATTTTTTTCTTGTAGTTTGTGTAATTAGTGTAGCTTTTGTTTATTGCTAGCGCGTAATTATAGAGAGAATTTCCTTTGTAGTTGTAGTTTTTCATTGTTGTACAGTAAAACAGTTGTGGCATGCATGTAGATTTGCAGCAAGTATTTCGCAGCTGCGCTTGCAATTAACGAGATATTATTTTCAGTGCTATGTTAATGTGTTTCTTATTTTACTCTTCCAATTGTGTTTTCTGTGTTATTGTGACAATAATGGCGTGTGAAAAACGTAATACTAGGCTCCAAAGTAAACTGAGAAATGACAGTGAAGACGAAAGCAGTGTGTTAGCGCCACCGAGTAATGAATTAACTAATGTTCAAAGTAGTAATTTGGTAATTGTGCATAGGGAAATGGAGCGGGCGGCAAATAATGGTGTAGACAGTGAAACAATTAGTGAACAGGGAAGCATTATCGATCGATCGGTCAGCAACAGTTCGCCTCAGGAATCCCAAATGACAGGACACAATCTTGCAAATACTGTAGATTCTCAAATAAGTCAAGATACATTTTCTGCTTGTCAAAATGTGAATGTTGCCGGTGCAACTTCACTGCCGAAAAGCACTGAGGAACATGTTTCAGACACCAGTGAATTGTTATTACAGTTAATGCAACAAATGGGATAAAGGCTACAAAAGTTAGACACAACGCTTGAACAAAATCAGAAACAAATGGGACAAAATGTTCAAAAGTTTGACACAATGGAACAAAATCAGAGACAAACACAGCAAAATCTTCAAAAGTTTGACACAATGGAACAAAATCAGAGACTAACACAGCAACAGTTAGACACAATGGAACAAAATCATAGACAAACACAGCAAAAGCTTTAAAAGCTAGACACCACACTTGAACAAACACGTGAAGATTTAACTACTGAGTTACATAACATTTAATCGAAATGTCAAAAAGTCTGTAATTACGTAAAAACACAGATTTGTTAGCATTTTCAACCTATTTTTTCGCAGCATGAAAATGCATTACAGAATCACGAAGCAGCCATAAAAGAACTGCAAACCATTGTTCATGAAAATCATGAGACCTTGCAAGCTAAAATTGACTCAGTTGCATCTACCGATTCGGTTACCCAACTTGCAAAAACACAAGAAAACGTAAAGGACACAGTAGGTACTCTGAAAATTGGTTCAGAAAGACACATGGAGGAAATTAGTTCATTATCAGAGAAAGTAGTTGAACTTTCGGATCAGCTAAATATTTTATCAACGAAGGTAGATGATAATCTGAATGACACAAAACCGGTAGTCTTTAATGACACAGAAGAGTGCGAACAAATTTGGAAATTCAAACAAAATCAGAATCAAATTAATACGCAACACCAAAGAGAAATCCGGGAAGTACAAGATCAGCTGACACAGGTAATACAAGAATTACGTATTTCAGAGGACACTCGCGCCCCAATACGGGAAGAGGGACATAGAAATACGGAACAGCCACAAAATAATAACACAGCGCATTTCGGAAATTATGAAAGAAATTGGAACGTGCACCGAATTTTGAAATGGAACCGCCGAAACGACTTAACAATGACCGATATGCGACTCGCCGACATGATGATTTTGACTATAAGCTGTTCATTACTACACGTAAATTTTAAACATTTAAGAATTCTGGCAACGACATTCATCCACAAGCGTGGCTCCATCAATTCTCTCATTCTTTTCCTCCCAACTGGTCATTAGAGCACAGATTAGAATTTATGTGTGGCTATTTAGAGATTCTCACAGTGAAGGAGAATTTTACCATGCCTTCCTCTCAGCATATTGGTCTCAAGCTACACAAGACCGAGTAAAACATAGCATCATGTTGGTGAAACAATTTGAACAATCTGAATTTTCCAGTCTTGTCAAATATTTTGAAGACATGTTGCATAAGAATCAATATCTTTCAAACCCATACAGCCCTTCAGAACTCATCCGCATTTGCTTAATGAAATTGCCTGAACATTTAAGAAATATTATTTTGGCAGGACGTTGCAAAGACGACATTGAAGCTTTTCAGGGACTCTTACAAGAATTAGATATTGACACTGACAATCGCGGAACGCGAAAAAAGGAACACAACAATTACAGGTCACATCCGTCACAATTCCGCGACGATATAAATAATAACTGGACATGACAAGGCTATTCTTACAACGCAAATCGTGAACAAAACAGACACCACCCATATGACAGCCACTGGCAGAGTAATAAATACAGAGAAAGATCGCATTTCCGTAGTAATGAATATGACAGAGATTACCATAGAAACAGACAATATGGGAACAAAAACAGTTATTATCAAGGGAGACAGAATAACTTCAGACACAACAGTTCAGCGCGCAGTTACGATTCCGGGAGAAATTCTCCACCACATAACTGACAAACAAGAAACTATGTAAACTACCGACAAAACGACAGACCTGAATTCCATCAGAACTGGCGGGATTCAAACAGAGCAGGGCGCTCGCTGTATTGCAGTAGTTCGAGTAACGAAGATTTTTGGTGAGGAAAGTGATTTGTGAAAGGTATAGGTTAATGTTAGTCAGTGCCATTCTTTTGTAGGGATTTTTTGAAAGTCAGATTGCGTTGCGCTGAAAATATTGTGTGTCAGTTTAAGGACAGTCATGTATAATTGTTCTAAGGGGACGTTTCATGGTGTTTCGTGAAAGTTATGCGCATACTCCACTGCCCAGAACCTGTAATTCTGTAAGGTGACATAACCACTCAGGTGAAACCGGACTTCATCAGACGTAAAGAACAGACCCATGTCCAAAGCCATTCACTTTTATCTTAGTGAACGGCCAGTCACATAACTGGGTTCCCGGGTTCGATTCCCGGCGGGTCAGAGATTTTCTCTGCCTCGTGATGTCTGGGTGTTTTGTGTTGTCCTTAGGTTAGTTAGGTTTAAGTAGTTCTAAGTTCTAGGGGACTGATGACCATAGCTGTTAAGTCCCATAGTGCTCAGAGCCAGTCACATAACTGGAGGCGCTGAGTAGCATCTACTGGTTTTAATGCGTATGCGTGAACAGCAGACACTCGATAGGGATGCATGTGAAGGTCCAGGTGGAGTATTCGTTCGCATTATCGACGTGATATATCGGTCTCCTGCGATAGGCATAGGGTTGATTTGGTAGGACTCTGAGGCATTTTCTATCGAATTGCTGCCACATTTTTGGTGTGTGGGCACGTTTCGGAATGATTTTTTACTGGTTCAAAAGAGATGCTTTCTGACGCCGTTTTCGGACTAGGCGAACAAATTACCACGCCATTTCCACAACTTTGTTGTTACGTAACTATCCACAACAAACACACGCTGCTCCACTGTGATTACCACTACGCTCTGGATCTGTGTGGACCACGTGGAGGACGTACACGTGTGTAGCGTCACAGGGTATGGCTAATGCACACATGTCCACTCATCTGGGCCACTTTTATTTGCTCCACCCTGTACATTTGCATCATGAACAGTGCTGCCCTAATAAATTAACACCAATATGACGTCAGAAGAGCTACACGTGTTCTTGTCAAGAGAATTCGAAAGTGTATTAAAGTCGAAGGTTAAATTTATGAAAAACAAGCTTGATTTTAACCATTTATCTTCGCTTAGGATATTCTATGGCTATTTGTTTGGTTACCTTCTAACAGCTGTATCTCTGTAAACAGCTAAAATTAGACACGTGTTGTATAGAACATTTTATTCTAATTCGTCTATACAAAGAAATTCTTAAGTACTTACTATTGATTCAGAAACACCGTGTTTGTGGAATATAAGTTCAATCCGATTCTAACATGAGCCCGTCGTCCATGGTAGTACAAATGATTGTCTGCACTCTCAGCAGTTTCCTGGGGCCCCGTTCCCAGGATTAACTGTAGCAAACGATCCACCATAACCTTTTTCAGGTTTGCTGTTACATGTGCTGCTGGGTTATTATTTTTCAGTACCGTGTATCAGCAAGTTCAAGCCCATACTCCAACTTTTGTGGAGATAATTACACTGATAAAAGAAGAAACGTCGATAATAAACTTTATGCAACATATTATGTACATCAAAATGCAAACATGACGTGTATTAACATTGGGGAACTGAACATGAGAATTCAGTACTGGTCAAAGCCTACGTCTGCTCCAACGGAACTTCAGATAAGACTGTTATCTATGATGGATTATTTCTGAAAATCTCTAGAGGCTCTGGATGCCATGGCGTGGAACCAAAGTAACGCCACCACCTTCTTAGAGAACCTCCCTCTATGCGAGTCAACAAACATGTGACACTGTTTTCCAACGGACAGTTACGAACAAGTTGCCGACCAGCTGCGTGCGACAAATATTCGAGAGGCAGCAGGTCAATGAACATGCTGCCGAATGGAGCAATTGTATCAGTCTTTCTTTGGAAAACGCCTTTAAAGAGTGAGCACAAGTCTGCTGATATTTAGCATGTGGAATCTCCTGAAGCAAAGATGATATCGTCGGCCCTGAATAGGTAGGTATCGAAATTCCGTGTTTCACAGCTGATGCCGCTCAACAGAGTACTTTTATAGATATTAGTTACCGAAGCAGCGTCGTAACTCATACGAGGTTATTACTACAGGATACGTTAAACTCTAAAAATAGCACACGTTGCCGCTCAATGTGCCTTTCGAGCCATTTGAAGTGTTAATTATTTCTGGAGAATTGAAGTGCTTGTTTTGAGCGCACCGCAATGATGTAATCCACTTCCACTCACACGTATTGGCAAGACCTGTACTAGCCGAATTGTCACGGTACTATAAACCCACTCCCGAAGCCTGAGCAAACTGCATCGTTCAAACTCATTCACGTGCTGTTATTATGCCCTTTGACGTCGACAAAGCATAATTGCACTTGCTTCAAAGTTTCTACCTAGTTTGGCAGCTTCTTGTTGTCAGAGCTGACTTGTCCGGTCACACAAGGTGGGCTACGTCTCGACCTACTCCAGCATCTTAGTTGTGCAATTTGAACACTGCTATTAGATCCTTCTGCATGTGTTTTGACACCATGTTCATTTTTACCATTCTTTTTGGCCGTTACAGTGCAAATCGTTTGAACCCAGTGACGGCCGTAGAAATCGCGAATCACGTTGTATTTTTGCATATTTCTAGGTGCTGGTTATAATGTGTTCAGTAAGGAACAAGCTGAGAACGCAGTTTTTCACGGCGACATTGTCGGTTACATCTTTCTCCGTTTCCTTACCGCGTGATGTTTTTGATTGTTTACAGTAGCTTACAACGACTTCCTCTTTCATCATTTCAGGGAGTTAACAAATGTACAAATAAACCGTGTGCTACTTTCGTACGTAGTTTCTCGAATTATGTCATGGAGTCGTCACAAAGATACAGAACTTCTATATGCTATCAGAGCTTATGAGGATATATGTGCCTGAACCACGTTAGTAGCGATGTTGCTTCTCTTAGATGGTAAATAATTCAGCTCATTAATTTATAATCTTCCAGCATCGAGCGCCCGAGAATCTTATCTCATGCAAATAATTACAGTGCTACTGCCATGAGAGAAGCCGTTTCGATCAGATCGTACAACATTTATTTTACGGTACAGCTGCTACACTCTTAGTGGTGAATATAAAGGGGTGCTAGATGCTGATAGGTTACAGGGAAATAAGCCGACATATCTATCACGTAATGGAAAAATCATCACTACTGCTTTTCGTACATATACAGATTCCTACGAAAGTACCAAAAGACCTATTGCTAAAACAATTAATGCCTAGCGATGACGACAGGAGAGGGCGTTGAGAACTGACGTAAACATGTAAATCTGACGCGGTAAGAAAACCTAGAAACAATTATCCAAGGAATAAAATTATTTCATTTTTCTTTTTGAGACTGCAATTGTACATTATTTGTCATATTTTAGGGCACTGATAATGATCATAACATCAAACTGCATCTCAGTAACTTCGTCGTCAATAACTCAACTCGGAACCCTTTATCTTCATCAGGAATCAGATCTGCAGTTGTTAATTAGGGGGTGCTGGGAGAGTGGATGGGTCTTCACGCTCACGGCATAGCGGAGAGAATGAATTCAACTGCTGCGGGACATGTTAACTACAGCCGTACCGAAATTGCACCAGGAACGCGGCGAGAATGTTTGTTCCTCTAAGTTGTTCGGAGGTTCTGGGCAATTATGTGCCACGGAAACTCTCGCTTGCAGCCGTTCAAACTGGCTACTGGCACCTACACATTACTAACATAACGCCACTGTCAATGCGTTCGTCGCTAAGATAACACCAGTTTAGATATTAACAACACAATAACTTCTTAAAAATGTAACAGATCTCAAATTTGTGTCACTAGTGTAAATGAATGAAATATCAATTTTAGTCTCTGTTAATGGTTTGTTTAATATGATGATAATATTAAAAAAAACATCGGAAAGAAGGGAAGATTAGTATTTACTACACCATTGGCGTCGACACCATTAGAGCATGATCATATTCTTGGATAAGGCAACGATGGGGAAGCAGTTCGCAGTTATCCTTTTCATATAAACCACTCTGTCATTCACATGCATGAATATAAGAAAACTACGGAAAACCTAAATCACGATGTCCGAACTCGGTACAGATTCCATTCCATTTGACTGAACTCCAGTGTCCTTAGTACTGTGTCACCTCGGTCGGTGATATCCTCATGTGACAACAGATCGTCACAATCGTAGATACAATGGCAGTTGGACTGCGTAAATCTCACAAAAAGGCAAATGGAAAATACCATATTAAAAATTTATTATACAGAGATTATATACGAAACTGTCAAAAGACGAAATACCTTGACTAAAAACAAGAGAACACATTACTTTGAAAAAAAGAAATAATCTGCCATGTGCTGGCCAGTATTTACGTTGACCCACTCTACTTCGCAATTAAATTAGATCGGAAAACGCAATACTTTTCGACATAAACACGAAATGTAGGTGGAACGAATTGAATAGAGCAAACAACTAGACTGCCTCCTCACTGTCAAGATGATGACCACTTTCCATCGCATATGGGGTCTGAACGTTAAATTTTTGCAAATAGAAGATAAGCAATGGCCATAATAGAAGTATACCTACTAATCTAAACACTTTACAAATTTCGTTAATGTTTATTGCGGAGCAGTGTTGGAAGTGGCCGCCGCGATGTATGTCTGAAATTCGATATGTTCTGTCGACAGATGAGTTATGTGACCAATGACCGAACTGCGGCAGACGACGCGTTTTGTAGCCTTGAATACTACTCATATCCTAAACTAACCACAACATCTTCTTATGCGATGTGTCCAAGAAAACGGTTGACAACAATCTGCAGCAGAACTAGATTCAAGACCGCTTTGTTCCCGGCGATTAAAGCTAACCATAGAGCAAACTTCGGTCTCAGAGCTAAAAGCAAACAGTAACTTCTGTCTACCACTGATTGCCTGAAACTGTCCTCACACTGGTTACACGAGCTGCCGCCTTACCAACCTTTGAGCAGTCTTCGTTGGCTCTCGACTGCAGATTGTAGGCAAAACAGGCAGATTCCAAAGAAAAAGTTAGTAAGAATAAGAAGAGGAGGTAAGAAAAATCAATACGTTAATGAAAATGACGAGGAAAATAATCAGAAATAAAAAAATTACATTTATTCCAATTAATTGAATAACAATAATAATGTAACTCATTTCTTCGGATTAGAGACAAAAAAAGCAGTGCATTTGACGATAGTGGAACTTATAACCTTCGTCACGTCAGGAAACGCTAACCATTGTACTTTTTTTTCTTCACATTTTTTCCAAAAAATCCTTGGCAGCGTTTGGATTCGAACCCACGCCCTTTCACACTGGTGCCTAAAACCAGCTCCTTAGGCAGTCACCCCATTTTTTTTAAGCATTGCTGCGAGGGCCATGTGTCACCTTGATCAAGGATCTGGAACAGGGAGTGAACAGAGAAATACCAAGGGTTCTTCTTCTTTCTTGTTTGCAGTTTTTTATTTGTTTACTTGTTTTTGTATTAATGACAAAGTAAACAGCATGCTAACTAGGTGACAACAGTTGACCATGGAGATCGTCCAGTTCGTCTTCTCGTATGATCAGACGTATTGTCCCCTGCGTACACAAGTTGAAATCGATCTTGAATCGTGGACCATCGTCATCTATGTCTTCTCGCACCTGGAACACCCCAGCTAGCTGGAGGGTCCATGAGTAACGAACTCAGATAGTTTGCCAACCAAGACCAGCATTGTAAATGCGTGTGTTTGTCCAGCAGGATGGACCAATAATCTAACACGTCTTTGTCACCGTCGCAGAAGAAACAGTATAGAGCCATTCTTTTACTCCTAATGACTGCATTTGTCCTGACGTGTGGGAAGTAGACGGTATCCGGGTGTATTAGAGCTTCAGAATCAACCGACGTGAACGGCCCTCGCAAGTGTTGGACTAACATTTGTTGTCTCAGTAGTCAACATGCAGCCTTCGTACCACATGTCAACCGATATGCGCCAGAATCGGTTAATGCGCAAAGTGGACATAAAGGCGAGTCAGCCAGATGGGTGGACTGCAATCGTCGGCGATTAGCGAATTTGTTATTCACTATCACGCACCACGGAGCCCACACATCCGTGGACCCTCGGGAGAAAGAATAGATGGATCGCACGCCATACTCTCTTCTATCGTACGGCAGGGTAGCACTGTACAACCACGCTGGCGATTTGGTGTCTTCGCAATCGGAGGAAATAGTCCTTCGTCGTGAGCGATAGTGTAGAACGCAGGTCATCCAGCAAATAACAATAGCCCATGAGGAACGTCCGAATGTGATTGAATGGAGTCGAAATATGACTGACTTGGTCTAGAGGGTGCAGTGATGGTGGCGCCGCTTCATTGATCAAGGTGTCTGTCAGGTTGAATTTCTCAGAATGCCATAGTCGGCCCATCTTTCCCAGAAACAGCGCCTGCGCTCTGTTTCTGACATTAATCAGACCTACACCACTTTAATGTGAGGGAAAATAAATCTGCAACACCAAGAAGACGGCGTGAACAAAAGTAAAATTGTAATGAATTATGCTACATGCCTGGATATGCAAATGATCAGAATCCCACGCAACGGCAGAATGTTAACTAAGAGTAACGCCATTTACACTGGGTTTCTCATTATCTTGCTGCCAACCTTCTCTTCACTCAAAGTATACCACGTGGTTGTATAATCGTACACAGCCGAATGAACACTATAGCTATTCTCGTGGACACTAGTCACGTGAGCATATTGAGACGCTGGCTGTGGAATTGCAAAATCCTTGCTGGTAGCAGTTTCTCCCTCTTACATGAGGCATAACACGTTCTGCCCAAAAACAAACTACATTCAGATGCGTTTCCTCAGTGAGAAAAACACTACCTAATTTTTCCTTACATACGTTACAAACGAGATCTATTTCTCTATTTTTTTCTTTTTTCAAGGTCTGATCTATAGCGAAATTAAAACCACTGTGAAAATCCGGTGGAGCTTTGTGCAGACGTGTTTTGCAGTGTCACTAATATTACAGAAGACGGCATCGTGTTGCACATTTCCGTTCAGAGCGCACAGTGAACGTGCAAAGATGCCACCACAATCGAGTCTCCCGCCAAGTGTAAAGTGCTTGCTATAATTCGATTTCTTCATACAAGGGGTTCCACCTGATTTCATGCAGTTCACGTAACGTAACTACCATGTGTGACAGCAAAGTGCTGCAAAGGTGTGGAACTTTGCAGCAGGACGTACAGACGTTCATGATGCAGGCAGTCTGAAACAGTAGCGAGTATCAACCGCTGATCTCGTTCAGCGAATGGACCAGATGAAGGAAAATTCATAACAATGGTTGAGAAATGTTGCCTCCAGCCATTGTCCTTCTTCATGACATTGCTCTGCCACACGCTGGAACTACAACAAAGACGCCACTACAGAGTTTTCGATGGGAAGTGTTTATCACCCATCGTACACCTTGGAATTGGCTCCCTCTGACTCTCATCTCTTTGATAACATGAACGGCTGGCTATGAGGACAGCATTTTGGCACAGACAACTAACTGTATACCATCAGAGAGAAATGGCGGAGCCGGACGGGGTGGCTGGGCGATTCTAGGCGCTACGGTCTGGAACCGCGCGACCGCTACGGTCGCAGGTTTGAATCCTGCCTCGGGCATGGATGTGTGTGATGTCCTTAGGTTAGTTAGGTTTAAGCAGCTCTACGTTCTAGGCGACTGATGACCTCAGAAGCTAAGTCCCATAGTGCTCAGAGCCATTTGAACCATTTGGACCAGAAATGGCGGAAAGCATAGGTTACTATCTTCCATGACGAGGGTATTGGAAAGTGGTGCAATGCTACGACAAATGTTTTAAGTCCAAGTGAAGACAATGTAAAAAAGTAGCGCGGGCTGGAAGATGTTGCTAAATGTTGTGAATAAAACATATTTGATTTTCCCTGTGGTCTCCATTCTGCAACCAATCGTACCTTGAACAAATGAAAAATAGCCCTCGTGACTGACGTAACTACTATCTACGAGTACTTAAGGCGATTGTGCTGAAATACAAATCGTTTACATAACTAAGTATGTATTACACTTCACACCAGCTTGATGCTTCTTGCTTGGCCGTTTTATGGTATTTTAATTTTAATGGCAAGCAGTGTAAACTAGTTCACCTTGCAGATAAATAAAACTTTGCTCCGAAATCGAGTGTTTCGAAACTGATGAGGAAGAGTTCTAAGCTTTTTAATATCATTACTGACTTGCTATTGGTACTTCGACTGTTACGTCGAAACAGTGAATGCTTTACAATAAGTTTTAGTATTTACAGTTGATGGTTTATCTGTAACACTCCTATGTACTAATCATCGGCCAAACATGTTTCACAGTACAATGAGGGTTTTCAGATATTTTTGTGTTTTCGAATTATTTAAGATATATTAACACTGGCCACATTAAAAACTGCTAGTATTCTTGTCAGTCACTGCTGACGAAAAAGAATTTAGTGAAATGAAGCACTTCGCTGCATTGAAGAAGAAGGACATGCATCACAGGAGGTGAGGAGTTGTAGCAGTGGAAACGATAAGAGGCCTCCCAGGAACCGTCACTCTAATACCGCATACTTCACCTCTAATCTTCGTAACTGCCTCAAACAGGCGAGGTAAAGTTTCCGCATGTTTCTTCAGGTACGCTGAAGCAGCTCATTTACCATATGCTCCCGTACAACTACCAAACTGTGGAGACGTTGATTGTTACATTTCACTTGCCATTCAAAAGAGTCCTAGACATTTTGTATGAGATTAGTATTGGGCGAATTAGCGGGCCAGTCAAGGTGCGATAGAGTACTTTAGTGTTCGTCAAACAAGGAATGTATGAGTGCAGCCGCGAAAAACGATTTTTTTTTATTTGTTCCTAAGCAAAATTTCTTATATTCCATTGGTTTTATGAGCCTGCATCCTTCTGTATAATACAGACTGTTTGACGGGCTTAGGACTGCTCTACCCTGTAATCCATTGATGCTATAAGCGTGCATCTCTCTGCTGATAAAAGATTTTAGAGTTCTCGTGGCGGCTCTTCTCTCAGTGATAGGCCCAGTTATTTCATATCACCATTTGTCGGACCAATCGCACTAAACGCCTCCTACGAGTTACTGTGCAAATGCTGTGCTGTTTGGGCCTTTGGAGACGTGCCGCTGTCATAAATGGCCTTTCATCAGGTACTCGACTCCAGATGTGCATTCCATGCATCTCCCTTCGCAAAGGTCGCTCACAAACTGTTTGTGCTGCACCTGTAGCAATTCCTGTTGGAGCTGAAGCCAATTGTCATTGATATGGCGTGACACTCATCTACGATCCGCGCCAGTTAAAATAATGGGTTGCTGCATGAATTCGTAAAGTCTTTCGATAATTGTAATAAACCCAACAGGTACACATAACTCAGACTTCAGTTATCAACAATATAGTTCTCCTTCGCTGTTTACAACGGTCTGTCAACGCTTGGGTAACTTTTAGATTCCTCGACTGCAAAAATCCCGTGGTTTTGAGGCGAAGAACTCGTCGAGTCATGTTCGGAGTGCATTTTCATCCAGAAATGAAATTGCTTTGAAGTTGTTCTATAGAGAACGAAAAAGGTGAAAATCTGAGGGTGCAATATCAGGCGAATAAGCTGGGTTCTGAATGACTTCCCAATCCATCCCTTGTGTAGTGTTTTTTTGGCAGTCTAGTAGAATACAGGCGGGCGTTATCATAGTCGCGCGAAGTTTCCGCGCGGTTTGAGGCGCCATGTCATGGACTGCGCGGCCCCTCCCGCCGGAGGTTCGAGTCCTCTCTCGGAATGGGTGTGTGTGTTGTTCTTAGTGTAACTTAGTTCAAGTAGTGTGGAAGTCTAGGGCCCGATGGTCTCAGCTGTTTGGTCCCTTAGGAATTCACACACATTTGAACATTTTGGCGTTATCGTAGCGCTGCATCACTTCACACTGTCTTCCTAGTTGTTCCTGGACTACGTCTGCAAGATGACTCAGTTGTTGACAATAAATGTCAACACTGATGGTTACCCCTCTGGGTTCAAATGGCTCTGAGCACTATGGGACTCAACTGCTGTGGTTATCAGTCCCCTAGAACTTAGAACTACTTAAACCTAACTAACCTAAGGACATCACACACATCCATGCCCGAGGCAGGATTCGAACCTGCGACCGTAGCAGTCGCACGGTTCCGGACTGCGCGCCTAGAACCGCGAGACCACCGCGGCCTGCTACCCCTCTGGGAAGCATTTCATAGTACACCACACTGTTGCTTTTCCACCAGGTGCATAACATTATCTTTCGTAGATACGCGCAAGTCTTTGCACGGGGAGTTGCTGCTTTGTTTGGGCTGAACCATTTCTTCCTACAGATACAATTTCTCGTCATCAATAACGATACGGGATATGAATGATCGGTGTTGTTCACGATCCAGTTGATGACGAGCAAACACAGATACACATACGATCACCGACCGATATTTGTTATTTTGGCCTAGATCATGCAGTATCCATACAAATGCTTTTTGAACCTTCACCATTTCATGCAAATGTCGCACGATGCTGGTATGATCACAGTTCATCAGTGGCAGTTCTCGAGTACATTGACATGGTTCAACGCTTTTAAACTATTTCATCAGAGCCCTAAGGTCTTCCTGAACATGAACAGTCACTAATGTCAAACAGGTCGCACTTAAAACTACAAAACCATTTTCTTGCCGTGCTCTGTCGAATGGCACTATACTCATACGCGTTACGAATTCTTCTCGCCGCCTCTGCACTCACCCTTCTATTGAATTCAAACAGAAGAATATGTCGAAAATGTTCAGATTTCTCCACTCGGCACTCCATTTTCTAACGTTCACAGCTTCATTCACTATCTCCAAAAGATTAAATGAGAACATGTAAACTAAAAAGCAACAGTGAACTACAAATAAAAAACGACAGTCAATAAAACCCATGGCAACCGGAATACCAACATAGAAAACAAAAACGCCACGAACTTGTCCTCCAACCAAATATTTTAAAGATAACTGTATAAAAATAAGGTTGGGAAGTAAGTGTTCTGTGTTGCTAATGGCTGACGCTCTGACGTCACTGGGCAACAGCGTCTGCCCCTGGAAACACCGCTCTAGCATGTGGCCCACGCAGTTACGCGATGTATTTGTGGAATGCTTTAGTTTCTACCGATATAATGAAATATAAACTGCTGCTCAGCTGTTGATAGAACTTTACTGCTACATTCCGTAATTTATCCAACTTTGAATCAAACACTGCTGAATTACATGCATATATCAAAACGAAACGTGCTAAATAAAGCGCAAAATATAGTCTGTTTCTGCAGTTCTTTTGTCGAAGTAAATGTTCAAAATGAGCATGCAGTTTTCTGAACTGACTCCGAAAAAGGTTTTCGTGAGTAGACAAGATCTATATAACGGTCATTTTCTTTTTGTATGAATCACACGTTTAGAAAAATCGACGGGTAAGTGGACACTATCGCTTTCTCTCAAGAAATTATCCAAAAACCTTATTTGTAGAAAGCATTTGAATTACCTAATCTAACTGCCACATATACTTTTGTCACAGCACTAAGCAGTGGATCTTTAGTCAAATGGGGAACTGAGTGTTAATCCAAGTTGTCCATATTCGCCTATACAAAAAGGCGCTGGCCCGAGAATTTAACTTTGTTGCAAAATGCGATTTATAACAAACATAAGCGAATTCACTTACTGTGCCTGCCGTTCAGCAAAGCTGGGATGTGTTGTCGTAGGAAATACGCCAATCTTTGTCACCTTCATTCTTGGAATTCTGCTATGAAGTTGTCAAACAAACACTGTCAGAGGAGCTTCACTTCTGTCACTAATATAACTTTCTTTACAAGTTAATACACGCATACATTTTCTTTTTATACACTAAAGAGATGATAAATGCTACTTCCTTGCTTTGCAGTTATGGGTTTCCCTTGCTTTCTTTGCGTTCCTTTTGATGGCAGTGAGCGAAAACGGGTGTATGTTCTCTTTCCGGCGTAAATTTTAATTATTCCTAGATGAACAGTGAGGAAATGCTCGGTACGTGTGGAAGAGGTTCTGAATGACAGCAGTCCTGGACGAATCGTCACATCCATCGACCTGAGCAAAAAGTAATACAGATTTGGTAGCTGTTTCAATTCACGTTTCTGAGAGTACAACCAAACGGCCGATAGAAATAATGTCCAGCCACCCACCTGATGTGATCTCAGGCATTTCCTGTAAGTCTACAGTGGTTTTGGCTGGTGATCTGTCGTGCTGTCTTCACCAGCACGCTATATATCCAGCAAGATATTTACATCCTTCAAAGCCACAGTAAGAAACTAATAACACTGATGGAATATCGGAATTTGCTTCTGCGAGTTCTAGGTCTTCGGTCTCCTTCTCTCCTCTAAAACGTCTAACGCATCAGATATATGTGGCAGGATGCTGCCAAACACCGTTGCAATCAGTCACAGATATTTTTTCTTAACATGATATTACAAATGATGCCTCTGAAAGTAGAATATCGTGGGCGTTTACTCCCAACAACAACAGTATTATCTGGCTCTTTGTCTCGAGAGGCGGTGGACGATCACAAAAAAATTCAATGCCTCTCATAACGGAAAAAATTTTTCCGAGCAGTGTCCGTTTAGCCTTGCAGTGCGAATATATTCAATATTATAAGCTGCTAAGTCACTGAGTAGACACAAAAGTGACCGAAAAGTCTTCAAAATTCCTTTTCGTTGTGGCAGCAGATGCTTCTTTCAGGAGCCAACGCATATGTTCTCAAAGCATATCAAAAATTTATTTTCACCAATATCAAAATGAACTGTTTCTCGAACACTTTATCACTGTCTTGTTTTCCAACATAATGTCTTGAAACCATAAATGCTTCCTTCAGAGTTTCAGCAAATTAGGTGGTCAGCGAACACCCACACACATTTCAGAGAATCACCTGAGTGGGACAGACAAGTATTTTCGTGACTAACGCTAAGCTTTTTCCATACATAAATATTCTTTCCCCCATGTCTTCTACTGCAGTCACGATATTATAGCAAATACTTTATAAGGAAACAACTATTTCGGTCAAGAGCGCAGCGGTCATATGAATATAAAATTGAAGTAAGTATGCTGTTTCCGGGTTGCAAAAAACCCTCGCACTGTAACAACGAGGATATTGCTGTGAAGTCCAAGTATTTTCATCATCGCTAAAACATCGTTCATAATACCTGGGTAGCAACTGAGACTGCGGTTTCTCCAAATTTCAGAGGTTTTACCTTAGAAAATTGTAACCTTTTTGCAGAACGATGCACAAAGTAATGGACTTGCAAATGTTCTATTTACCCATCTAACAATCTTCTGAAGTGATTGGATAAAAATATTTTTCCCAGTATTCGATTAATTTCACGAAACCAAGTGCATTTTTATTAATTTTTTCATCATACAGATTCCGTTTCGTTGATGAGAACCACTTCGAAGTTCGTTATTACGTGTTGTAATTTCATGCACATGTTTTCAGATGAGCATTTGTTGTCAGTAACGCCTGTACGAAATTCTTTAAACTAACGTTATCTTAATCATAATCAATGTCTCCATCAGTAAAAGTACATTAATCAGCACTCTTCTTCCATTGTGAAAGCTTTTCTAGTCCCTTGGCATCTTTGATTCATCTTACATTCGTTGAAACGTTCCATCCTTACTTCTGTTGCACGTTGTGTGCTGTCTCTCGCGTTACTACTGCAAGGCAAATTACATGATGGAAGTGCTTCACCCTCCAGCACTCGTTCCCGTGCTAAATGTAGCAGTTCAGAATACAAGTGTCTAACTTAATAAGTTTCTTCGCTAGGACGAGAATATATTTTAGCATTCGCAAAGTACTTAGGGTCTTCTCCATAGAATTTCGACAGCCATATGTAAAAGCATGGCTTTTAGACTTGCAACGCGAGGGAAAACTTGAAGTGCTTCTTCCTTTCTTTGTTACGAATGTGAGCATTACAGCCAACAACAGCACAGCCAGGCGCTGCTAGCACACGCTCAAACATTTTCACTCACAGATCACACACAGAACAAAAGTACCGAAGCGGGAACAACAACACACGAAATCACACAGACTCCGACACATAAACATGGGCGCGATACGGTGAAGTCATGCACACCAAAGCAGAAACGTGTTTGCTTCCGTGCACCGTTTACTGCGCCCCCATACTTGATAGAAGCGTATTATCAGTGACTTTATGAAAATCAACAGTACTTGATCACTTTTACATACATTACACATACGTACTTAGTTTTCCGTCTCGCTATAGTTTGGATTATTAACCTTCATGAGAATGATACTGATAGGTCACGTTCTGGAATTAAGTGCTTAGTTACAAACAAAAACCTTGTTCCCTTAAGGGAAACAAAGAATGAGAAGTATTACACGCCGGTCAAGAATGAAGAATTTAATAATTTACAACAGTTATGATATTAAAGAAAAACAAAATTTTAAATCATGTTTGTAAGTGTTGTGTTATGGTCTTGAGAATTCACAAGTTTTAGCCTTGGCCGGCCGAAGTGGCCGTGCGGTTAAAGGCGCTGCAGTCTGGAACCGTAAGACCGCTACGGTCGCAGGTTCGAATCCTGCCTCGGGCATGGATGTTTGTGATGTCCTTAGGTTAGTTAGGTTTAACTAGTTCTAAGTTCTAGGGGACTAATGACCTCAACAGTTGAGTCCCATAGTGCTCAGAGCCATTTGAACCTTTTTTTTTTTTTTTTTAGCCTTGTAGGCAGTATTAACGCCATTTAAGAGTGTACCAGGGAAGACTACTTCCAGTGCACCTACAGTAGACTGCAGAATAAAGAATTTGATATTGTTATTGGTGGCAAAGCATGGGCAGCTATACAGAAATGTTGCATTAACGTAGTCACCGCAAGAGCGGTGATTTGCAGTTTGAAAAATATGCTAATACTTATTTAACTTAGGTGTTAGTCCTCAAGATCATGAAACACAAATATGGTGAATTTGTGAGTTCTAAGACAATAGGATAGGATCTGTTTTGATACAAGCTGGACTATTTAGTAGGAAGCAGTACATGTTGTGTAGGTGTTAAAGAATGTGCTGGGAAAGGATGAATTCTAAGAGCTTTCTAAATTTCGGGATAAGGTAGGAGGAACTGTCATCTAGGTTTTATTTTGTTTAAGGGGAAGTTGGATTCCGCTGGGATTCTAAAATAACTTGGAAGAGGATTGCGACGTGGAGAGTTGCACAATTACGGAGAATGAGGCCGCCCGGAGTGGCCGCGCGGTTTGAGGCATCATGCCACGGACTGCGCCCCCCCCCCCCCCCACCCCGCCGGAGGTTCGAGTCTTCCCTCGGGCATGGGTGTGTGTGTTGTTCTTAGTATAAGTTAGTTTAAGCAGTGTGTAAGTCTAGGGACCAATGACCTAAGCAGTTTGGTCCCTTAGGACTTCACACACATTTGAACATTTGGAGGAATGAGGGCAACCCTCTTCAGTTTCTGTAGTTCATGCAGCTGCTTGAAGGAATAGGGGTACGTTTACTGTGGAAGACTTGTTTAATTTCCATAGCTTTCATTATATTCATTGGTTTCTCTTTTGGCTTTTCCAAATAAATGGTTCAAATGGCTCTGAGCACTATGGTACTAAACATCTATGCTCATCAGTCCCCTAGAACTTAGAGCTACTTAAACCTAACTAACCTAAGGACATCGCACAACACCCAGTCATCACGAGGCAGAGAAAATCCCTGACCCCGCCGGGAATCGAACCCGGGGAACACGGGCGTGGGAAGCGAGAACGCTACCGCACGCTTTTCCAAGTAATGGAAGTTAGTTCAAAAATGTTCATATGTTTGTGAAATCTTATGGGACTTAACTGTTAAGGTCATCAGTCCCTAAGCTTACACACTACTTAACCTAAATTATCCTAAGAACAAACACACTCACCCATGCCCGAGGGAGGACTCGAACCTCCGCCGGGATCAGCCGTACAGTCCATGACAGCTGCGCCCGAGACCGCTCGGCTAATTCAGCGCGGCAATGGAAGTTAGTAGCGAGTCGTATGAGGTAACAGCTCTGCGTACGAACCAAGTCGTCAAACAGAATTGCGCTTCTGCCGCTAAAATCTGTTTCAGATTGCCCCAAGTCAAGTCTGTCTTCTGAAATCTACACTTCTAGACCATCATCTGAATCTCCTGTAAACAAATGTTATCCACAACATTTCAGTGGAATGTCACAGTACTTCAACGTTCGTTGTAAGGATAAGGGAAGGGCCCTCAGCGAAGTGACACTTCGCCAGAACTGTGCATGATTCGCTCCAGCTCTTCTGGTTCTCGGAAGAGAATTTTCATACTCAGTGTAATTTAGTCGGATAAGTTATCTGGGAATACAATCCTTTGGGTAAAATTTCTGTACTATCAATACGACAGTACTGCGAACGTCGGAAATTTATTTCTGATTTCTATAGCTGATTTATTTCGTGGTTTCATACAGTTGCTGCATTCATACTCGTACATTAGTTTGAAACAGCATTTTGTCCTACGATATATAGCGTTTTGCATTTTTATTTAATTTTTTCGCTTTATTCTGCGTTAAAAATGTTTCGATTTCATCATAAGTTTTCTTTGTAATTGTGAAGCTCTTTTTGGTACATAGCCAGAGTCACCTATGGTTTTCACAAGCCATTAGATGGTGCTTGTCCGAAGTTACTCTCAGCCAACATTAGTTACCCTTTTTTCTCTTTGTCGCGAATCAGATGAAAGAACGTCCATCTGCATACTTGTATACACACTACAATTTTTTCGTTATCTTCTCCAGCTTCCTATGCAAAACATAACATCACGATTGCAACATAATTCCACACACTGTATCGAATGACTCTCCTCGAAATGACCTTCTTGAGAATATTACTTGTTTACTCGACTTCTATTTACGACCATTGAGAATTTCCTTTACCCTTTCGTATCCGACAATCCTGCCTGCTGCGAACCTAACACCGCGTCTCTGAATTACTTCGGCCCCCTTGGTAAGGGGCCCAGACACTAGAACAACATTCTAGGGTTAGTCGCTCATCATCTTTTGTCTGGTTTCCTTTAATCACGAGAGCGTTCTGTTAAAAGTAATACCTCCCAAAGTTTTATTTGAAAAGTATGAAATATTTTAAAAATAAAACGAACGTTATTACCAGTCTACATCTTTATTTTTCGTCTCCATGTTTATTTCACAACGTAGTTACCCTGGCAAAGAACACATTTCTCCGAACGAGAGGCCAGTTTGCTGATACCGTCACCGCAGAATGTTTAAGTTTGTTGACGGAGCTACAACCTCAATTCAGCCTGTACCACTTCATCGATATCAAAGTGAATTCTTCGAAGGTGTTCTTTACGTTTTGGAAACATATACAAATCTGACGGGGCCAAGTCGGGTCTGTATGTAGAATGATCGAAAACAGTGAATCTTAGACGTCAGGTTGTTGCTGATGTCGCGGCCCTCGTGTGTGGCCTGGCTTTGTCATGCTAAAGAAGAGAGTGCTCCATGTGTGGACGAACCCTTTGAATTTGAAATCCGATTACAGCACGCTGTTTCTCTCTCACCGTCATAGTTATGTCACACATCGCCATGTTAGACGCTACAGTTCGCAGTCCTACAGCGGCAGAGGGCTGCAAATATGCAGACATGAAGAATAAAGATGTAGAATATTGATAACGTTTATTTCATTTAAAAAGATTTAAGAGTTTTCGTATTAAAATTCGGATGCAATACTTTTCCCAAAATCTTCCAGAAATTGAAAGCCATCGCTTAGTTTTCTCCTGCTACCGATTTCACATGAAAATCCAGTTTCATACCTCTTCTTAGTATTAATTCTAGACATTTGTGCGACGTGACAGGCTCGAGATTACCATAGTCACTGTGATCAGGTGCTATAGGGTGCTGATAATATTAATTTTCTCGAAGAGGAAGCGGGAGTATCTGAAATCCCTTAATGAGTCAAGCAACTGACGTATTGTGTTTCTATAGCTGCTCTAACTCTCATTATATGCTGCATGCGTTCTCGAATCATACAGCTAACTTTTTTTATGTGATAACGTACTTCAGTGAGGAATACGACAGATCATATGCACTATTAAGGCCTATCTCATGTCTAATCTAGCAACACATAGCAATAATTCTCTATAATTTTGATTCTAAAGCACATAAAAGTGGCTTGGTGTCACATTACGAAAGAGCCACACTACAAATCCCAATCTCTGGGCTGAAATCGTCAATCAATTCTGCACAATTCTGGGAAGGACATAGATTACGAACTAGAGCAATTTATTGAACGAAATTGTATGCAGTTCTCTTGTATAAACACAGATGGTTTTAAAATAAAAGAGGAAGTGAGATACGCCTTCATCACCCACTCTAATGGTACCTCTCAAATGACAGCAATTATATCTCAAACTTTCATCTGCACAACGCAACATCTGGCCATAAGGGAGGCCATTTATTACGAAATAAAGACATTTCATCCCATATTGATATTCACGGACTCCAAAAGTTCGTTACAGAAATGACAAACGGGTTAACATATGCGTATTAGCTGCATTAGAGATCATTACACAGGGAAAGGAAAATAATATAGACGTCTACTTACTATGGATACGAGAACAGCATGGAATTTTCCATAAAGAAATGGTTGACTTCCTGTCAAAGAAGAGCTTTATAGATAGAAATTTCCAAATAACGCTATGCCCTCTTACTGCTTTCAAATCTGCAGTCAAGGAGATTTGCTTGTCAGGACTGGAACTGTGAATAGAAAGTTTCTCAGTAACATTGGGGCAGAGACCTAGCGGCCATAGAGCTGTACGCCTGTCCTCTACTGTTGATCGATTATACGAAGCTAAGTATATGTCTGCGACATATATACTATTGTAGCAATGCGCCTCGTCACAGAGTGTATTCGTCCCACCAATACGTACTGAAACAACAAAAAAGGAGAACACAGAATTACCAATTCATTCAGAAATTTCATCGTTAGACTCCAGCGACTGCGACTTATAAAACCATCGTGCAATGAGCCTGCAGGGCATTAACTTCATCATGCAAGAAGCTTGGAACGATCAGTGACAGGGACCAATGGAAGCTCGTCACAATTTTTCTACAGAAGCTTCTGACTGGGTTCCAAACTTAGGCTTAAGGTCATAAACCTCTTACGAACTTGTGTTTATATGTGTAGAAATGTATAGATTTGTTGTAAATAATTGTCTGGTATTTCTCATGTTATCATACGGTAAATAAACACATCATTCATATATGTCTGGGTTACGGACGTTATCCTGCAAATTTACATTGGCTAAAAATTCTGTCCTCGGGAAGTTGTAATCGCAATCAAATTGACGATGGCGATGTGAATAGTGTAACACTGGCATGCCAAGCACAAGAAGTCCGGCACATAAAACTAGTTCCCAGGAGTTTTCACTGCCCACTAGTGTTACTTCCTTACTCTACAGATTCGATTTAAGTACGATCTCATAACGAAATATTAAAAAAAGAGGCGGATATACAGATTAAACTTTCCACTGTAAGCTCATTTGGTTGAAGTAATCGTCTGGAGGCAGCCCAGGAATGATAATAATGCCTTGTACATTTCTATACTGCTATAAATTAATAACATATATAAATATATGATAACTCAAAATTTCTTTAATACGATAAGATATGCGAAACTATTTTATGAACAGACTTACAAGTAAGGCAAACTATAATCTCATTATCCACATTGCTGAGCTTGTTCTGTCAATTGTCTTTAACTCAAGCTTATGTTAAGCCTGTAACAGCTATAACTATTGCTGGCTGTAACATTTTTTCGTCACTTATCACTCCTTTCAGCTCTCACAGTGATTAGTTAATGTGGTCTGGGGTCTTATTTAAATAGTGAGTCCCCCTACACCCAGCTGAGTAGATCAATTGAAATGTCGGAGTAAATCAGTGATATGCAACCCGCAGTAGGACCATACGTAGTAAAGCAGTACGATGATCAAATTGACATTGACATTGGGGTTGACGACACATTCACTTACTTTTTAGTGAGTATATAAACGTAACATGTAAATAGGTGTTGTGTAGCTTCAGATGTTGAACTGACTAGTTAAGAAATACTTATGTTTTTGTTGTCAGTTTCTTCTCGTTTTCTTATTTTATGTATAACATCAGCAGAGAAATCAGCACCCCAGACTTGACATGAAAGTTGTAGCCACGGCGTAGAGTTAGCGACTCTAATAACTGATAACGCGTCTTTTGCCTCTGCAGTATCTTACTTTATGCATGTGTCATATGCCAAAAATAATAATTTGATTGTGCATACATGTTTTTTTTTCACGACAAATACTAATGATATGGTAGCTCATTCGGAAGGCTGCAGGTCATGTGTGAGCGCGCTACAGCAGTCGCACCAGAGGCGATTGAGCGTCGTTGCAAATCTCTCACATAATCATCTATATGTGCATCTGTTGCATTACTTTTACATCCAATGCGATCACGCGAATAAGGAAGTGCAAATGGGCTTGGAAGAATCAGTGAACTGACAGTTTGCAACTACTTTTACATGGTAAATAAATTATACACAACTGCAACCAGTCACTTTTTTCATTAATAATGCTTTATTACATTAACCGGTTTTCGAACCCTTTCAGGTTCATCTTCAGATGATTTCGGGAGAATCCGGGAAGCTACATCATTATTGGTAGTAGCATAATGCTGGGTGCTGGTTCTATGGCAGAAAGATGGGTCACACTTTAATGTATCGCCATGACTATAGATTATCTGTCCATATGGGTGTGAATTTAGTTTTTACTTACTGCGACAGTATAGGCGGCTTTTTTTCGTATCCGTAATGGATAAGCATAAAATACTTTTACATGGTTCTGCCGTGTTACGTAATTCAAGAAAGAATAAGACTGTTGATCATGAGCTCTCCATATCACATCAAGGATTACATATAAAATGCTGAATTATTCCGAATACCTTATTTTTGAATGAAAGCTATTTTTGGATCTTGTATTTCCTCACAGGTCTCATAAGCAGAATACTCAGAAAACACGTTATTGGCACAGTGTTTAAATTATCCAGAAAGGTGCGCGAATATTTGAACACCGCCAAGGACCAACGTTCGGCGGTTGTCACAACAGTAGTATATTGAATCCTCTGCACACATGGTCAAGTATACGTAGGAACTACAAAACGATGTATTAACACCTACTTTATGCAACATAGTGTAACACTATACCCCAACAGAACAAATCACCCAGTTCCGGGACGTTATTGTGCACATAGTATGCACGTATCGTATAATGTTATCCCTTTTATAGGATTTGACTGTGATGCGTGACAAATGGATATGGAGATCAGACTGTTAGTTATTTTCCTGAGAGCTTTCTAGCTGTTAGAAAGAAACGCAGTGAAAATGGAATAATATTGAAACTAGGACCCTTTGTACCACGTTCATTAAGTGGTTTGTCTAAAGAATTGATGGTCGCCAGCCTGTCAAGGCAAAGAAATGGTTAAGTTTCAGAAAAGCAGAAGAAGTAAATTTGAACAACTCTCCTGATGTTGCGTAACGTAACGTAACAAATAAATACAGCTTTTTATGGTATGGTTCTGAGAAATAAATAGGACTCTTTTTGACTTAGAAAGGCCACGAATTTTTAATCATCACTATGTGCTAAAAAAATTTGACCAGGGGAATTCTATGTTTGCATTTTGTATGACCAACAAATTACGCACTTAAATATTCTAATAGCATAACACACACATTTAAATTTATTTAGACACTTTGTTTATACCTTTCTCTTAACAAATGATCTGTCAAAAGCCAAAGGTAAGGTGTGGTCACTCTATACTGTCATTCAGTATTTTTATGCAACCGTACTTCAGTGCTACTGAACAACATAAGCAATTTTCGTTTATAACTCTTTGTACTTTACTGAATTTCATTTATAACTGAAAGAATTTTGTCTTTACTTTACTCAGAACTTAAATTTGAAAAACCTCAGTATTTACGAATGAGAAGTTCGTCTTTTTAGCAAAACTTATTTACTCACTTTCACTTTACTTATTACCACAAAGGGAATAAAAATATTAAAATTGCTTACTTTGTGTGAAAATATCTATTTCAGTACGTAATCAAAATTTCACTCTCAGACATTTATTCAAAGATGAAAATTAATGCTTATAGATACTGAATAAAGCACTTCAAATGTTTTTATAACAGGTTTACTCAGAATAATCAAATATCTGGAAAGGACCCTATATAGGTGAATGATTAGGAATAAAAAAAAAAAAACAAAGCGAGCCAAATTTTATGTTTAACACAATAATTATTCAAAGTAGTTAATTTTGAATTATTGGTTCACTCTTCTGCTATTCTAATTATATGGTTTGTAACCTGTTGGGATTGGCGGATAGTCATGGCGGCTATAGTATACACGGGAACGCATGCAAGTTTCTAATGGAGGAGGTTCGCCGTTGCCTTCCTCCGACCGTAATGGAGATGAGTGATGATGGTGAAGACTACACAACTACACCCAGTCATCTCGCGGCAGGTAAAAATCCCTGACCCCGCCGGGAATCTAACCCGGGACCCCGTGCTCGGGAAGCGGGAACGCCACCGCGAGACCACAAGCTGCGGACGTTGAAATATGGACTAGTTAATTTATCTTGGCGTCGTTTTAAGGTCCATAACATAGTCTAACAACTTATACCAAAGCCGTAATAACTGAGCAATCGTCATCCTATGCTATTGTGCAACAATTTCCGGGCGAAGCATCTCCTGCTCTGTCCGAGCATTGCCTCTTTCACTGCTGCCTACAGACTGTCCTCTCGCCCCCGTTCGCTCTACACGTAGCGCGCCAAAAACCCAAGCCACCCTTTACGCTTCCCACAGTACCTTCCGTACAGTACAATAGCACTCCATCGTTTACATAAGACATATCCTAAACATTGTCAAACATTCTCCCTAAGCGTGTACCATTTTATACAAATGAAAACTTGCATAAGTACACAAATTTACGTACACAAACACTTTCATTTCATTAATCCATAACAAATATTATTTAGTAAATTATGAATTTCACTTTTTTGTACGTATGTTACAAACTTACACTAGCAAAGCACTCTAACATCACATATATCACACTTTCAATATAGTCTTTGCATATCACAGGTATATTACGACAAATTTTAAATGCAAAATTTGCTTATAATTTAAATGACTGATTGAATAAGAGTGTTATAACACGACCAATCGTAGTCTGGGTGACACGGATACATCGGCAGTAGCCGATCGTGCAGTGGTGACAGGGGACGACCAAATCCGCTTCACCGATACGATTGTTTCATCAAGACCCAGTCATTGCGGTGGCCTGGGTGGCCGAGCGGTTCTAGGCGCTACAGTATGGAACCCCGCGACCGCTACGGTCGCAGGTTCGAATCCTGCCTCGGGCAGGGGATATGTGATGTCCTTAGGTTAGTTAAGTTTAAGTAGTTCTAAGTTCTATGGGACTGATGACCTCAGATGTTAAGTCCCATAGTGCTCAGAGACATTTGAACCATTTTTGAACCCAGTCATTGCTACTCTTGGATGTACAGAGAGACACAAAAGTTCAAAAGCACGAAAAAAACTTGAGAAGGAAGATTAAAATTAGACGGGTTGTGAGTCTTAGTGCTAAATAAAGCAAACAATGCCAACATTTTGTGACCCCGAACTCTATTACCACACGATGACCGGAAACCACGAACTGTGGAAGCTGTCGTATGATGTCGCGAACTGACCGCTACATATAAACAGTTCGGCTTGCTGAGCTTGTTCACATTGTAGCTGTTGTCTTAGTCGGTGTAGCTTCTGATGCATTTAAAGGTGAAACGTTAGGCAGAGAAATATGCGTTGTGTCACGGCCTAATCCCCGTAACACAAAAGCCACAGAGGACGTAAACTTCCATTGTTTTCTCTGGACATGCACTGCCGCTGAACTGTCATCGCTTCTCAGAACTACCATCTCAGCCAGGAGACTTATAATCCATCAACATTACTCGACTATGGATCATAGATTTCAGTTCCTTCTGCTTTGTTAATTTCCTATTTTTTCTGCCTATTTTTCATTAATGGCTGATGGCCAGCAATTTCTACAACTGTAAAAGTGTTCATTTATTGCTGTATGTTTATCAGTCTGTGTTAACAGCTGGCATATTAGTTAGGTTAGCGGTTGTTTCCAAGAGATACGTCACATTCTGCTGGACTAAGCACTCGTTTTCTCTTGGCTTCTGTTAACATAAACTAGACGCTGACATCCGTAAATGAGGAAGACCAAGTACTATATATTTCCATTATGTGAAACCAGCTAATATCATGACGGCTATCGCAATACTTTACCTCAATATACACATAGACGGCACACAAATCTCCTCCTCATCTCCCTCCCAAATAAAAAATTTGAAATGATGCAATAGATACCATAACTGGTTGTTGGAATATATCCATGCGACCATGGTCAAGATATGGAAAAACGTATTAAAAATGTTATGATGTCTTCAAATGTGAGACTTTGGTATAAAATATAGTGAATAATGTGCCAAAATTTAGTAAATAGTGTTTATTGTCTGTTGAATATCGATTAGTTCATTCATTAAGTCCGCCGCTCGTGGTCTCGCGGTAGGGTGCTCGTTTCCCGAGCACGGGGTCCCGGGTTCCATTCCCGGCGGATCAGGGATTTTCACCTGCCCCGAGATGACTGGGCGTTGTTGTGTCGTCACTATCACCATTCATCCCCATTACGGTCGGAGGAAGGCAACGGCAAGCCACCTCCATTAGTACCTTGACTAGTACGGCGGTGCGGGTCTCTCGCGTCGTTCCCCTACGCTCTGTCAAGAAGCATTGGACTTCATTTTCATTTTTCATTAGTAAGTTGATATCGCGTAATTCAGAGCAGGGGTTGGCCACGATCTTATTGCTCACGTGAAACGATTTGGAGGAGCCATGGATCAGCTGACGTGGGATCGACAAACGTTGTTAGTTTTTATTTTTGTCTGACCGGCAGTCTATATTATTAATATCTGTGTTTATTTCCTCTGTCTCTTCGGCGAATAGATTCAATTACGGTACCTTTAAAACGAGGAACCTGAACTTGACAACTTAGTTTTTAGCGGTAGTGAAGCTTGGGTGCACTCTGACAGACCATTTTTATAGGCAAGTTGATGCCGCCGGCAGCAGCTCCAACCCCTTCTGTTCGATATGCCTCTAATGTCATACGTATGAGCTGTTAGGCCCTTTCCCCCTCCACACTCTCCATCCCGTATCAGAGGATAGTATTTCATAAGTCACCTAGCTATTCTGACACCTTCAGAATTCTGTCTGTCAGACTCATTTTCGATGTGTACTGACCACTACCAGAGTCATTATCGAGTATCTGTTTCCTGTGCCTTTAAACTGACGGACCTACTTAACAACATGATTAGCAACGGATAATTTCACACCTATTCTTCCAATAGTAGCGACAGGGTATTTAAACTAAATGTTTTACCTCAAGGACCTGTTCTGGCCACCTCTCTTCTTCAGTCCGTACACACACGACTTGGTGGACACACACGTTGGATGAAATTCATTTATGCTGATGACATTTGTTTGGTGACCCAGAGCTCCACTTTTCCTCATGCTGAAACCGCTTCCACTGGTATTGAAGTTTTGTATAAGGAATAACATGGGATTAAAGGCATGATGATTTCAAATGTGGGAATTTGGTATAACATGTGGTGAATAATGTGCTATAGTCCTCACTTAAAACTTCCGGGCTGATAGGCCGTGGTCGAAGTATAAAACTGTCTCCTAACGTTTCGTCTCCGACTGCGGGAGACATCGACTGCGGGAGACATCCTCGGAGGATGTCTCCCGCAGTCGGAGACGAAACGTTAGGAGACAGTTTTATACTTCGACCACGGCCTATCAGCCCGGAAGTTTTAAGTGAAGACAATACCGGCCGTGAAAGTTTACATTGTATGATCAATGTGCTATAGTTTACTAAATAGTGTTTCTTCTCTGTTGAATATCGGTTAGTTCTTACTTCAAGAAATTGTACCTCCACGTAAGTCTTCAAAAAACGGTATATCTGATTTCGCCTGCATATCACAGACAAGCAAATTACAAACCAGATATCACAGCAGACGCCACGTTTTGCAGTACTGCAGTATACCAACATACCCAGGAATAACATTAGATGGAATTCTAACTTACAAACAGCATCTTCCAAACGAACGAGGAGCGTTCAGTAAGTAATGCGACACATTTTCTTTTCTCGGCTAACTTCGGTTGAAAATGTATGGAGTTTGTTATCGGACATCAAGGAAAATTCCCGCTTCAGCCCCAATTATTTCTTGAAGTTCCCATAGGTGGTGGCGGTGTACGTAGCCTTCAAAACGGCGTCTGCGACGGAGGTAGATTACAAGCAGAGATCTCTCATTGAATTTCTTTTGGCTAGAAACCAGAGCATCGCAGATATTTATTGGCGTTTCCAGAATGTCTACGAGACCTGGCAGCGTACAAAGGCATGGTGAGTCAAGGGCGAGGCGTCTGCCATTATCGAGAAAAGATCGCAAAAACCTCTCCGATCTCCCGTGTGACGGCCGGCCGCACACACCTAGGAATTCTACAATGTTAGAACGTGCGGACACTCTCATTCGAGGTGATCGACGGATCATAATAAAACACCTTGCTGCTCAACTGGACGTCCCTGTTCGTAGTGTTAGCACAGTCGTCCACCAGTAGGGGTTCAAATTCAAATGGCTCTGAGCACTATGGGACTTAACATCTATGGTCATCAGTCCCCTAGAACTTAGAACTACTTAAACCTAACTAACCTAAGGACATCACAAACACATCCATGCCCGAGGCAGGATTCGAACCTGCGACCGTAGCGGTCACGCGGTTCCAGACTGAAGCGCCTAGAACCGCACGGCCACACCGGCCGGCTCCAGTAGGGGTACTCTAGGGTGTGTACCAGGTGGGTACCTCATCACCTAACAAAAGACCATAAACAGCAACGAAGTATCAACTGTGCGGAATCACATGCGCATTACGAGGCTGATGGTGACAGTTTTTTATCGAAATCGTCACATGCGGTGGACACAGATTCATCACTTCGAACCGGAAACGAAATGGCAATCCACGGGGTGGCGTCACACCACCTCTTCTCCGAAGAAAAAGATCGAAGTCGCAACCTCAGCCGATAAAGTCTTGGCGACGGTCTTCGGAGACTCTGAAGGTATTATTCTGTGCTTGTGCTGCAACAGTCAAGTCGGAAGTGCATTGTAATACCCTAAGGGAATTGGAGAAACTATTTCAGCGTGTTTGTCGCCACAAAAATGCAAACGAAGCTACAGCCTGGATCTCGCACCTTCTGACTTCCATCAGTTTGGCCCAATGACAGAGCACTCAGAGATACGCAGTATGTGGAGTATGGGGAGGTTATTATATGTAGCAAGACTCTGGCTCCGACATCGACCAGTAGAGTGGTGCCATGCGGGCATACAGGCCGGCCCAGAAAAGTGGCATAAGGCCGTCGCATTGATCGGAGATTATGTTGAAAACTAGAGTTTTTTAGCCAAAAGAGTGGGTAGTAATATGATGGGAACCTGAATAAATCTAACACTGTTTCAGAAAAAAGTATGTTGCTTTAGTTATTGAGCGCCCCTTGTAGCTGCTAAGGCCAAAGCTGGAATCAACTTTATTACGGAAGTTGCTAGTTCCTCATGTGGAGATAATACTCATGTTTAGGGATCCACTGCCTTAAGCCTGACATACTCTGTTTGCTGAGTACTGCTGTTCGATCTGGATCAATAGTGCTCCTCCTAAGGACGCATTCGATTCCCGGCGGGGTCAGGGATTTTCTCTGCCTCGTGATGACTGGGTGTTGTGTGCTGTCCTTAGGTTAGTTAGGTTTAAGTAGTTCTAAGTTCTAGGGGACTGATGACCATAGATATTAAGTCCCATAGTGCTCAGAGCCATTTGAACTATTTTGAACCCTAAGGACGCAGACGTGCAACTCAATTGTGCAATGAGAATAATTACGAGATGGAGTACAAACACCCTAAGGCTTCCTGATCTCAGCAGTATCCCACCTCCAGTTCTAAGAAGATCAGAAGGTCTCCTGAAGGTCTGAGGCAACATTTTCAGGAATCTTCAGCTACCCATTCATCGATAAGGATAAGTAGTACAGCAATGCTTGGAATCAAGAACACCGCTGTGGTGCACAGAAAACAACCTTGCTGGGTCCTCTTCCAAAGTCAACCTCTCATGTGAAATCCAGTGGCAGCACTCACCTGTAGTGAACAAACATCTACTTGAGAACAGTGCTATACGGATACAAGGATCTGATCTCTCCAGACGTTAATGGGGACCTTAACCGGTTTAGAACCGAATAGGGCAGGTGTGGTTATTTAATGCACTAGTTCTAAAAAGTGTTATTTTGGTCCTCCTTACAATCACTCCGCCGTATCGGTACAAACTGTTCTCTTTCAGGATAAAAAGGAACAGTAGTGGACATTCACCACTTATTGGATAATGGGATCGAACCCGTCATGTAAGTAGATCTGGACGTTTAAGATTGTAGGAGTTTATGATTGTGATCATTTTCCCACAAATATTGTATGTTTCATCGTATGGTAGTAATAATAGTGACTTTATTTATATACAAATTTTTTTTGTTTTCTACTCGTGAGTGATGTGCGGAAGTGTTTGGCATTCGATTCCTCCGTCTGCGCTAACAACACAGAAGCAGCAGCCGTTCCGTTGCTCCCGAGCGAGAAATGAGCCAGCGAGCCGCCAGATGAATCCGGAGCGCCGCATAATGGCCAATAAAGAGCTCTCCCTTTGCGCTTCGGAATTTATACGCAAGGAATGATGCGACCTCCACCGCTAACAAATTCTCGATTTCTTCTCACTGGCTGGAATGTAATAGCTGCGCGCGTGCTCTGAATGTAAGTGCCTGCTTCTCTGTCCGTCAGCCCTGAGTCCACTGACAGCGAGCGCACAGCCAAGCTGACACTGGCTATTGTTAAGTTCAGTCTCATGCTGCAGTACATCAACTTCTGTTTGTTTATGTTTTGGGCTCTGTTCATTAACCCTGCTATTTTGTTCTGGTCTTATGTTATTACATTTCTTTACGAAATGTTGATGAAAGTCTCTGGCACTGCATATAACTGAAAAAGGAGTTTATGACGCAAAAAATTTATAAATGTTATAATAATTTTGGCCCCAATGGTAATTTTTACGTGCGTAATGTACGGGTCGACATGACACCAAAGGAAATATTATTACTTTCCATCTAGTTTAGCCGGCCGCTGTGTCCGAACGGTTCTAGGCGCTTCAGTCTTGAACCGCGTGACCGCTACGGTCGCAAGTTCGAATCCTGCCTCGGGCATGGGTGTTTGCGATGTCCTTAGGTTAGTTAGGTTTAAGTAGTTCTAAGTTCTATGGGACTGACGACCGCAGATGTTAAGTCCCATAGTGCTTAGAGCCATTTGAACCATCTACTTTAATATCTTTCACAGGATCCAACGACTTGTTACACTTGCGAAGGATTTATTGCATGTGTATTTCTTTAACATTATTGCTCACTTGCAATTTCGTTAGCAGAGTGTTCTCTGGTTTTCTAGACTGCTGCAGTTTCTTTTTGTTTTTCGTACTTACTAACCATATTGAGCAAATGACTGACTGATGTTGAGACAGAACCTGCGACTGTAGCAGCAGCGCGGTTCCGGACTGAAGCGCCTAGAACCGCTTGGCCACAACCGCCGGCCCAGTACGCAGCAGCTTAAAAAACAACATAGTTCATAAGGTTCGTGAAGCTGCCGAGATATGGAAGATGGGCGTAGACCGGTTAAACATTGGCATAGTTAAAGATGTCGGTTATTATTTTCTCCCTATACTGGAATGACGGTACACAGGCAGGGAACTTACAAGACGTACGTTCTTTGGAAACGGTTACATATAGACTAGCCAATGTAAGAGGAAGCGGGGAGTATTGTTTTGCCAGTAGAGAAGCAGTAACAACAAAATGAGTCGGTTCGGAGAGCTCAGTGACTTCGAAAGAGCATTAGGTGTTGGATATTATCTGAGTAACACATCCATCAAAGCCATATCGAACCTTCTAAAGCATCCCAAACCGACTATTGGTAATGCGACTGTCAAGTGGAAACAAGAACGAAAAATCACAGATAAACAAAGACCTGGTAGACTTCATGGACTGCCAGACAGATACCGTTGACAACTGGGTGGCTGGTTGTAGAAATAGCATGAAATCAGCGGAAGGAATCACTCGTCAGTTTGAAAGTGATACCAGTGGTTCAGATAGCACAATGACTGCGCGCAGGTAGTTGGACAGAATGGTGCATAAAGACAGAGTAGCTCGTTAGAAGCCACTCGTTGGTATAGCCAGTTCTAAGCTACGCAAGAGTTGGTGGTAAGAGCGCCGTCACTGAGCAGTGGATGACTGGAAACGATTGATTCGGAGAGGTAAATCACTTTATGCCCTGTGCCAGTCCGATGGAAGGGTTTGATTTCGGCGAATGCCTGGGGAGCATCACTTGTCATCATGCGTAGGGCCAACAGCGAAGTACGGAGGAGGTGATGCTAAAATATAGAAGAATTTTTCGTGGTTGGGGTTCTGTCCTCTTATTGTGCTTAAGAAAATGCTAAATACAGAAGGATATTAACATATTTTGCTGCATTGTGTACTGTGCATAATAGAGGAACATTTCGGAGACGATGATTGTATCAGCATGACAATGCATCCTGTGATAATCGAGGAACTTTGAGGCAATGGTTTGCGGTCAGTAATATCATTGAAATGGACTGGTCCACCCATAGTTCCAACCTGAACCGAATGGGGTACTTTTTAGATGAGTCAGAACATCGAGTTCTCTCCACACCCCAGCGTCCAACATCACTACCAACTCTGGCCTCGGCCGCCATTTCTCCACAGATATTCAGTCACCTCATTGAAAGTATCATCAGCACAATACAAGCCACCATAAAGCGACAGACCCCACATTCATGTCCACAGCATTATCGACGTTTTGCATTGTAGTTACTATATTTTGGTTTAGATTAGTCGGGCCAATTGACTCGTCCCATATTTGGCACCCATGTGCATGAGAAGTTAGCCATTTTATAAGTATATTAGATTTGGTCGATATGACTTGCAGCCTGATCAAACACAGTCTCATCGCTCTCGGTATATAAATGAGGAACTGCTTTTGATTAACATCGTACGGCCTTAAAATATGTACATATCACTTTGAGCTGCTTGTTAGATGTCGTAAGCAGATTGCTACATCACCAAATCCGTTTCATTTCTCAGCTCACGGAGCATTCACCTTCATGGAGTTACGCCAAATCTTTAAACGGTGATCTCAGATGAAATCACAGAAGATCTATCAAGACAATAAGATTATGTTTTTTTTTTCAATCTTGCTGCTTCCATGTGTGACAATCAGGCTTCCAATTTCTTAACTTCTTCAGGGATAAAAAAAATTTTACATCTATATTAAATCCGCATGGGATGATAAATGCTGATTGCAAAGCAGACTCCTCCTGGTATGAGGTTAAAATTACCGAGAAAATTGGTACTTTTTAACGCTCGCATCAGTGAGTGTGTAATGAACGAAAAAAATTGGGGCGTCGGACAGTGTTGTTGCCTATTGACAATTAGCAAACTACGAATGAAATTGAGGAAAGTGAGTTGATAAACATTTCTAGGAGAGACGGCAATATTTGTGATGGTTTTATTTAACTTTTGTGGATGGTTTTGTATGGACCTCCTGACGTCGATGTTCTTTTGAAATGCTTGTTTATTGCTATAAGACGTTATTTTTTAACAGATTTTCATCATCCTCGTCTCTACTTGTTTTATGCAAAGGCGCTGATAACCTCGCCGTTTAGTGCCGTAAAAACCACAAATCCATCAAATGCAAACACATTATCTACTGTCAGGTGGCGTCAGGAGCGCGACGATGTTTGTTTTCTGTTTTCTGAACCTCAGCTTTCCATTCTCCTGTGAGAAGAACTGGCTCAGCATCCCTCCATAGTGAATTACGTGCTGAGCTCAGAAAGAGGATAAGATGTTAGTGTTATCTCTTGTAGAGACTTGTTTTAGCGGTGTCCAGAAACCAAAATAGTGCATAAATTAGCTTGAAACATGATAAGTGCTTTTTACTGTTTGAAAATGAAGTCCCACGCTTCTTGACGGAACGTAGGGGAACGATGCGTGAGAGCCGCAGCGCTGTACAGGGAAAGGTCCTAATGTAGGTGGTTTGCCGTTGCCTTCCTTCCGACCATAATGGTGATGAATGATGATGATGAAGACGATACAACACCCAGTCATCTCGGAGCAGGTGAAAATATCTGATCCGCCATGAATCGAACCCGGGACCCCGTGCTCTGGAAGCGCGAATGCTACCGCGATACCACGAGCTGTGGAATTCTTACTGTTTACTCATTTCATATTTTACCAAACCCCCTACTCCGAGTTCTCTAAGTAATCCTTCAACGAATGAACAGCATTGTTTAGCACCTACTTTTCATTTCCCCTTTTAAATAAGTTTGGTCTGTTGATGCCTTTAATATATTTAGGCGATTTATTGTACAATTTTATTCATTCTTAGTAAATTCTATATTGAGTTGCATATTGATCTCTCTTAATAAACGCAAGCTGATTCGATGTATTATTCCCTTTTCATCACCAGAGCTGTTTGTACAGAAATGTCAACGTTATTTTTGCTGTACATAGCAAACTGGTACATGTACTCATACGATGGATTTAAAATCCTTCATATTCTGAACAAACCTTTAAAATGAGCCCAATTACTAGTGGTTTTCTGAATGTCTTTTTCTATGGTTTGGGAACTGTGGACATATTTTGTGCATTTGATCACCAGAATAAATTCCATAGCTAAGAACTGAGTGTACATGTGAATAGCATGCAAGTTTGCATTGGACATATGCACTGAGGAAAGGATGGGGGGTTTTCTTTTATTTGTCAGAAGGGCCAATACAAATAAACACAAAATAGAAATTACAAAATATGTTAAACAGGAAACTTTAAGTAAACGTGTCCGGCTATAAGAGTGTCGGAGATTACAGCATGGATTATCAAAAGCAGGCAACATTAAAAGCGACCAGACGGTAGTACAGGTGAACAGCCGGGTGTCAGTGTCCAACGGGCACAGTATTTCGGCAAGCGACCACATTGCCATCGTCAGATATGCTGATAAACTCACTGCCTGGTAGCTGTCTCCTTGGCGTCCTCGTCAATCTATCTATCTGTTAGTGAAAACTTTGTCAAAATTCCTACAGCAGTTCCTGAGATTAGTTTTTACATAAAGAGAGAAAAATGCTGTGGAGGTCCATAATTTATAATTTATATACAGATTTCACAAATTTTAGAAAGGAATACACTTCAGATTTAAGTTATAAATTTGATTTTTATAACATTTTAAATAAGCCTGCTGAAAAGTAGTACCTCCGAATTTTTTTATTCTGTTCTCAATATCGGTTGAGGTATTTCATGTGATACATACTGGAACTCTGTGCCTCCAGACGGCTCCGAACTGAAGCGTGGAAAATGGTGATGTGTAAGGTAACTATGTCGGTGCGTGAGAAACAGCGTGCTGTAATCGAATTTCAAATTCAAAGAGTTTGTCCATATGTGGAGCACCCTATCCAAAAGCATGAGAATTCCATAACACACAAGACCATTGCAACATCTGCAATAGTCCGACGCCTTTGGTCGCTGTCATCGGTCATCCTCCATACAGTCCCGACTTGGCCCCGTCCACTTTTCAACAGTTTCCAAAACTTAAAGTATAACTTCGAGAACTTCACTTTGATAGTGATGAAGCTTTGTAAGCGGTGGTGAAGTTTTTTTGGTTCGTCATGAAATCAAACACTCCACAGTCATGGTATTAAAAACTGGTCTCTAGCTGGGAGAAATGTCTGCCTCTACAGGGTGACTATGAAAAATACACTATGTGATCCAAAGTATCCGGACACCTCCAAAAATATAAGTTTTTCATATTAGGTGCAGTGTGCTTCCACCTGCTGCCAGGTACTCCATATCAGCAGCCTCAGTAGTCATTAGACATCGTGAGAGAACAGAAAGGGGCGCTCCGCGGAACTCACAGACTTTGAACGTGGTCAGGTGATCGGGTGTCACTTGTGTCATACGTCTGTACGCGAGATTTCCACACTCGTAAACATCCCTAGGTCTACTGTTTCCGATGTGACAGTGAAGTGGAAACGTGAAGGGACACGTACAGCACAAAAGCGTACAGGCCGACTTTGTCTGATAACTGACAGAGACCGCCGACAGTTGAAGAGGGTCGTAATACGTAATAGGCAGACATCTATCGAGACCATCACACAGGAATTACAAATTGCATTAGGATCCACTGCAAGTACTATGACAGTTACGCGGGAGGTGAGAAAACTTGGATTTCATGGTCGAGCGACTGCTCAACAGCCACACATCACGCCGGTAAATGCCAAACGACGCCTCGCTTGATGTAAGGAGTGTAAACATTGGGCGACTGAACAGTGGAAAAACATTGTGTGGAGTGACGAATCAAGGTACACAATATGGTGATCCGATGGCAGGGTATGGGTATGGCGAATGGCCGGTGAACGTCATCTTGGTTCAAATGGCTCTGAGCACTATGGGACTTAACATCTGAGGTCATCAGTCCCCTAGAACTTAGAACTACTTAAACCTAACTAACCTAAGGACATCACACACAACCATGCCCGAGGCAGGATTCGAACCTGCGACCGTAGCGGTCGCGCGGTTTCAGACTAAAGCCCCTAGAACCGCTCGGCCCCACCTGCCGGCGAACGTCATCTGCCAGCGTTTGTAGTGCCAACAGTAAAATTTGGAGGCGGTGGTGTTATGGTGTGGTCGTGTTTTTCATGGAGAGGGCTTGCACCCCCTGTTGTTTAGCATGGCACTATCACAGCACAGGCCTACATTGATGTTTTAAACACCTTCTTGCTTCCCACTGTTGAAGAGGAATTCGGGGATGGTGATTGCATCTTTCAACACGGTCGACCTCCTGTTCATAATGTACGGCCTGTAGTGGAGTGGTTACACGACAATAACATCCCTGTAATGGATTGGTCTGCACAGATTCCTGACCTGAGTCCCATAGAACACCTTTGGGGTGTTAACGCAGACTTCAAGCCAGACATCTCCTCATTGCAGCATTCCGTGGAGGATGGGCTGCCATTCCCCAAGAAACGTTGCAGCACCTGATTGAACGTATGCCTGCGAAATTAGAAGCTGTCATCAAGGCTAAGGGTGGGCCAACACTATACTGAATTCCAGCATTACCGATGGAGGGCGCCACGAACTTGTAAGTCATTTTCAGACAGGGATCCGCATACTTTTGATCACATAGTGTATATATGTAGACATGAAGAATAAAGATGTAGAATGTCAAAAATGATTGTTTTATATCAAAAAATTTTAAGAGTTTTCACATAAGAAATTAGGAAACATTACTTCTCCGCATGCCCTCGTAATATATATAGTACACACTGATGGATATTCAGTAGTGCTCCGCGACCATTTCTTCAGGATTCGCCTACACAAAGAATATATTGTCTTTAAGGCAGAATTAAGTTAGATACTGAAGACAATGGAGTAGATGAATTATCAGAAATATAGGAAAAATGCTCCTTCAACAACAGAAAGGGAAGACACTATTTTTGGTGGGTGCCAGGTCACAAGGGGAGTCGGAAAATGTGCATGCAGAGAAGCAGTCCAGGAGGCATGCAGGAATCACATTGTGCCGTACCGCTGCAGGCTGTGAGGAACAATAACGTGCAGTTGATGAAGCCAGCTATCCATACTTAACGTACCTTATACCGGTTACTCTGTAAGTATTAAATAACCCTAGTTCAGGTCTGATAAGTATACTGCCAATTAACACATGGCTTCATCGGTGGGTGCTCCCCCACCCCTCTCCAGTCCCAGTGTGTGACGCCTGTGGGGCGCAAACGATTTCAGTGTATTTTATACATTGACATCAGCCTAGAAGTAAATTTGAGTGGGGAACTTCTCTTTGTTTTAGCTGACGAAGAGACAAGTGTGAGAGAACTTTTAAAATTTGCTCATTGTCGGTAGTCATGTGCTGCACAGTGGTTGGCTCATCTTTTGTAATACAGCGATCAGCCCACCACACTTATCTGCTGTACTAATCTAGACAATTCTACCCTTTTTTATGATAACACTTAAAATTGGCAAAAATGTTTGTGTGTGTGTGTGTGTGTGTGTGTGTGTGTGTGTGTGTTGTTTATAACAAACAGTTATATCTTAATATATTGTGGAGTTTTACTGCTAAGCCACATTCTTCTCATGAAAGGTTTTAGCACGGGCTTATTGTTATGTACACCATTCGTGTTTGTTTTTAAAGGGCCATTCTTCAGGTGCCGCGGGGGGTTAGCCGAGCGGTCTCAGGTGCTACAGTCGTGGACTGTACGGCTGGTCCCGGCGGAGGTTCGAGTCCTCCCTCAGGAATGGGTGTGTGTGTTTGTCCTTAGGATAATTTACGTTAAGTAGTGTGTAAGCTTAGGGACTGATGACCTTAGCAGTTAAGTCCCATAAGATTTCACACACATTTTGAACATTCTTCAGGTTGCCACATTTTTCTTGTTAATATTATCATAAATGATAACTCTATATTTGGGGCTCACTTAAATAGCTATAGTGAGACTGTTCGGAGATATTACCAATCCGTATGGTTAAATTCTTAGAAACTGTATTAAGTACGTTTTGCAGATTACCTCTGTGGATAAATACTATAAACACTTTCCGATTGTTATAACTGAGTAGGTAAATGTGTTGTGAGAAAGGAATACCGACGATTTTGAAAACTGGTGGTAAGTCTGTAGTGAGACTACGCACACAGTGTTCATAATAGCGTGTGGGACATGCTTCTGACGACCACGGATCGTCGAAGTGCACGCGTCCGCAGCCGTCCAAGTATTCTGCTCCAACTCCTCCGCCCGAGCCTCTGATACCGCAGCGAGAATTTCATCTCCATAAAATCATATGCGGGCGAAGGTTTTTCTGCTCCTTTATAGATTGATAAAAGTGAAAAATGAAAAAGGGTGTTCGGATAAAATATGGGTCTCACGAGGGAAATAAATGTATGCGGAAGTGGCGTTGTCGACGCCACGTTACGGATTCGTTTTGCGGAGTTGTGATGATGAGGGTAACTTCGAGAACGGTTCTCTACGGAGTGCTTGGGGCAGCAGTTACGTATGGGCATCAGCCGCGTCCGTTCTACCAGGACAGCGATCTGCAAACCAGACCATAAAACGAAGTACATTTGGATAAGAAACTATATTCCGTGCTATATTATAAGCAAATTGGAGAGAATGGTTTTCAATAACTTTTCGAGAGCCTAATGAACTCGTAGGTTACAACATCGGTTATCTTTAAATTGTCCGCCTCCGTAGATGACTGGCCAGCGCGGCAGGTTGCCATGTGGAGGATTCGTGTTCGATCCTCAGTAAAGCCAGGAACTTTTCCTTGACGGGAGGACTGGTACACGGTGCTTCACTCGGCTTTGTAAGGAGTTGAGGAGCTACTCGACCGATTAGTAGCGGTTTAAAGGTCAAGAAAGCCGACAACGGCAGGGAGAGCGGTTTGCTGATCACATGCCCCTTCATACCGCTTTCGATGATACCATTGGCACGTGATGACACGACGGTCGGTCTGGCGTTATTGGCGTGTCAGGGCCAGTACGCCGATCTTTACCTCATTACCTGTAAATGCGAAGATGTGAAATACATTCTAATAATCTTCTTCGACGTCATCCTACAGCTTTGCTACAACTGAAAGCAGCGAACATCATGGCTGCTTATAGAGATTTCCTTACACTTCTTGTGATATCTTCCACCCGACACTCTAGTTCTGCTTCCGAATGTTTCTCATCCAATGTGTATTTGGTTCCTGTTGTTTATCTTCACGGTATGAGCCTACCTTTGGCTCTATTCAATGTTTATAAGGTAAAGTCACCGTTAAGTGTTAATTAACCATAGAATCGTATCTGACCCCTCGGTTAGAGAAAATTCGTGCACGTGGATGTAGATGAGACCAACTTCTGTAACTGGTAGATATGCGGAAGATTTAGCATAACAAATGTCTCCTGTCGTATGAGCATAAAAGCTATCTTTTCACGGAGATTCACATTGTATGGAATAGTCTCAATGATGTGGAACAGTTGTGTAGTTACTATTCTACTAAAACCGACATTAACGTAGGATTTAGGCATGTGCTACTCGCAAGACACATCTACTTGTAGACGCGGATCTATAAGTAGCAGATGAATTTACATTACAAAGAATACCGTGTAGTAAATGTTCTGGATAAGTCTGCACACCATTGTTCTTTTTAATGCTTTTATTTATTTATGGGCTTTCGGAACATACCCATACAGCCATCTCAACACTAGAAATCTTATATTACAGTTTGTTTAGACAATTCAGAGTATGCATCAGTTTGTCATACCCTGGTATGATGGTACAGAGGTTTAACGAAGGACAGATACCGACATAAAACAAATTTTACATCCTCTGTATTCTGGAACGATTAAACAAGACGAAAATGTAATACAGAGTACACAGGCACATCATAGTTTGATTACCAGGTGTGGTGACATTCAGAATAGCGGCGGAGCTTTAGTTACATTCTTGAATGTGATATTACTGTCAGTCTAATTTATTTTGGCACCGGTGAACAAAGCACTCTGGCACAATTTGTACTGTGATGCAATTATGAGTGAAAAATCCACAGCCAGAATATTACAGCGTGCTGGTCTCACTGTTGTTACATACAGCTGACACAGATCACACATATAAACGCCTCCTCGCAATTCGCGGACACCAGCATACGGCGCAACTGCATTATTGCGCGGTATAGATAATCTGTGGCGCGAAATTGGATTTTTCTCTTGTTACACGATCTGAACAAAAAACAGGCAATATCCTGCAGTTGCTACGCAAACTGACGTACAAATCATGCATACAAATGAATACAATTTCAACTTGCCCTATATTCCACACATAAGTGCCCATCCTTCCGCAGTCCGCGTCAGTACGAATTAAATGAGGCAATAAGTAGCAACATTCTGTAAAACAGACGACTCTGTAAAACAACCTGCCCTTGTGTGCAAGATGCCGGCTTGATTTTGCCTGCTCATCACCTTCTAGAACACCATGACCAACAGCCTCCTGTACAACCGCTGTACTACAGGTATCTTACTTGACACTGGACGGTCAGTTAACATCCCACAACAGTAAGGAAAATGGTAATAATTCACGTAAATAAATCCATATCCAACTTTTAGGCGTTTCATTACTGTGAAAATGGTTGCTTCTAGTTGGTCTAAGCGTCTGGTTTCGTTTTATAGCTTTTATCTACCTTTGCAGATTAACCGCGCAGATAGATGCGAGCGTTAGCACGGAGCTCCGGCGATTCTGGAGGAGCGCCAGCCTCGGATCGAATCCGCCCAGAGAATTAACGACGGGAGTCATTGTGCTGCTCAGGCTGGATGCGATTTTTTGGAGGTTTACCACATCCGACTACGATGATACCGAGCTGGTACCCACGTCCCGCTTCAGTTACACGATTCACCTACAATCCGAAAACGTTACCACACATGGGTAACATTAAGCAGAGACAGGTAAGATCAAAAATTACTTGCGCCCCCGACCCTCCTCCTATCAGGGGTTGGGGTGGGATTGTGGCTATAGGAAGTCCATCCGTCCACCTTCTGTCGCTAGCATTGTCAAATCCTGAATGAGATGCTGACTCCGTGCATGCAGGGAATGGATTTTATTCAAACAGATACTCGTCGTGGAAGCCTATAGGCTTAATCAGTTGGCAGATACCAGCTGGCTAGCTACAACTTCGTCAATGCTTGGTCCATATCTCGACCCTCCGTTGGCGGTAATCTATAACATGATCGCTACCTTGCACATGTGCAATGTGTAACACGATACCGCATGGCGTAAGGCGGTGTATGTGCTGGTATCGACGGAACCGTGTACCTCGAACGCTTCAACATTGTTCAGGAACTGCCCGTGCCGCTGTTCGTTGACGTGAAGTAGAACAGCGTGTAACTGTAGTTTAGTTTTACGTTCACTGCCAGTGTCGTCTCGATTATTTTTTGTGGTCGTATCTATTTTGTGCCAAATTACTTCTTTTTACCCTTAGATGTATACGGGTTGTGTAATATCTCCCACAGACGGAAACGGCATTAAGGAAGCACGCTCGTTTTGCATACTGTCCCTTCTTGAGTTTCCAAAGACTTCTTGTTGGCCCCCTGTACCTGCTTCTAGATTGTCAGAAGACTGAAGTCCAACGCCCGTATAGAGGAAAGGTTTTTCCGTGGCGTTGATTTCGGTAATTCGAAGGTGAGGGCATTTTCCTACCGTAGATCACTTTGTACGATGACATGCCTATACTCCAGTGAACTTTCGAATTATGTACGGCTCGTCCCATTTATTATGTTCGGCTCTCGTGTCATGGTTGATCATCATTACTCGCTCAGTAGGACCTTTTGCATTCTCTTATTATGGACTACTCCGTAATCTTTTGATTTCTAGACAAATTTGATACATCACTGAAAGATTTCAGACGAAACTTGGTCCATGAAATAGACGACATTCACGCCGAATTACTGAGATCCTTCGGGAATCAGGCAGAACAATACTATTATTTTTTCCTCGTGTGCAGGACATATGAGGCAGGAGAAGTACCCTCAGACTGCAAGAAGGATGTAATAATTCCAATTGGACAAAAGGCAGATGTTGTCAGATTTGAACGTTATGAACTGACACGAATCATTTACAGAACAATGGAAAAACTAGTACCAGGCGACCTCACAGATGATCAGTTTTGGTCCCGGTTAGGTTGAATAAAGGCAGACCTACTTGTGTAGCATTTGTAGAATTCGAGAAAAACTCTGACAGTGTTGACTGCAGTACACTATTCGAAATTCTGACGGTAACACGGATAAAGCACAGGGATCGAAAGGTTATCTATAACTAAAACCACGGTGACTAGACTGCAGTTAGAAGGTGAAACGGAAGCATTAGTTGACAAGAGATTGAGACATCTCCGATGTTATTCAGTCAGTACAATGCTAAAGCAGTGAAGGAAACCAAGGGGAAATTTGGAAAGGAAGTTAAAGCTCAGGATGAAGAAAAAACTTTTGAGTTTTGCCTTAGCATTCTAATTCTCTCTGAGCCGGCAAAGGACTTCGAACCGTAGTTAAATAGAATGGACAGTGTGTTAAAAGAAAGGTTACTTGATGGAGATTCACAAAAGAAAATAAAAGGTAACGGAATGTTGTTGAATTAAATTCTGCGATGCTGAAAGAATAAAATTAGAAAATGATCACTAAAAGTAGTAAACAGTTCTGCTATTTTGCCAGAAAATAACAGAATTGACCAAAACCGAGAAGATATAAAATACAGACTGGCAACAATAGGGAAAACATTTCCAGAAAGGGAGAAATTTTTTAACATCAAATATAAATATAAATGTTAAAAATGTCTTACTAAAGGTATCTGCGTGGAGCTTAGATTTTTACGGAATTGAAAAAAGAACGATATACAGTTCTGAAAAGAAATGAGGTTTCTGACATATGAGGGTACAGAAGAATGCTGAGGATCAGATAACTAATGAGGACGTACTGAATCTAATTGAAGTGAACTGTTCAGTTTCCTTCTATCCGCCTTTGAATAAAGTTCTGCAACACGACGAAAATCATACGTTACACGTTGTGTCCGCAAGGATTTTGTCATGGGCCTGATGTAGCACCTAGCCACGCAAACTCTCTGGGACCACAATTCGCCGGCCGTGTCGTGTTTTCGTGTAAATAATTCCGTCCTCTGTGATGAATTGGGGCTGTGACACAAATCGTTGACATTGCGCGCCCCCGCACTGCGCAAGCTTCCATTGTTCGTCTCTCACTCCAACTTGCAGCAATGTGCATACTTTCCGGTTTAGACCACCCGGGTTACTATGGACGTTTCGTAGCTTGTTCCCCACCCCGAGGCAAAATACTGAGACGAAATATCCGTTTTATGACCCTGATCGCCCGGTATTTGAAACTACGTATCCAGATCGATGGTGAATGTTCAGTAATATATTGGAAAAGTCTGCCGCACATTGAACCGGATGTACGTTATTCTATATATCAGGCTCAATAATTCCTTTTCTGTTGTGTAGCTGCTATTTTCAGGCTTTTTTTCTCCATTCACCTCTTACGAAAACACACAGCCGTCTGCGAAATTACTGGATATTATATAATAAGAGTTATATATAGTGATGATATGCAAGGCTGCTGCTAGATCTTCACAATCCAATGAAATCTGGCATAATTTTACTGTAACAGCGTGAGAGAGAGCTTGCAATATTTGCATAGTAAGGCACAAGTTGTTGATAACAATTTTGCAGACCGAGAGAGAACGATAGCTCCTTTACCGTAACAAGTACATGCTCTCATTAGCTCGAGATGAGTTCAGTTCCATTCTGGCTGATGACACGTTCTATTCAGGGTGTTACAAAAAGGTACCGCCAAACTTTCAGGAAACATTCCTCACACACAAATAAAGAAAAGGTGTTATGTGGACATGTGTCCGGAAACGCTTACTTTCCATGTTAGAGCTCATTTTATTACTTCTCTTCAAATCACATTAATCATGGAATGGAAACACACAGCAACAGAACGTACCAGCGTGACTTCAAACACTTTGCTACAGGAAATGTTCAAAATGTCCTCCGTTAGCGAGGATACATGCATCCACCCTCCGTCGCATGGAATCCCTGATGCGCTGATGCAGCCCTGGAGAATGGCGTATTGTATCACAGCCGTCCACAATACGAGCACGAAGAGTCTCTACATTTGTACCGGGGTTGCGTAGACAAGAGCTTTCAAATGCCCCCATAAATGAAAGTGAAGAGGGTTGAGGTCAGGAGAGCGTGGAGGCCATGGAATTGGTCCGCCTCTACCAATCCATCGGTCACCGAATCTGTTGTTGAGAAGCGTACGAACACTTCGACTGAAATGTGCAGGAGCTCCATCGTGCATGAACCACATGTTGTGTCGTACTTGTAAAGTCACATGTTCTAGCAGCACAGGTACAGTAACCCGTATGAAATCATGATAACGTGCTCCATTGAGCGTAGGTGGAAGAACATGGGGCCCAATCAAAACATCACCACCAATGCCTGCACAAACGCTCACAGAAAATCTGTGTTGATGACGTGATTGCACAATTGCGTGCGGATTCTCGTCAGCCCACACATGTTGATTGTAAAAATTTACAATTTGATCACGTTGGAATGAAGCCTCATCCGTAAAGAGAACATTTGCACTGAAATGAGGATTGACGCATTGTTGGATGAACCATTCGCAGAAGTGTACCCGTGGAGGCCATTCAGCTGCTGATAGTGCCTGCACACGCTGTAAATGGTACGGAAACAACTGGTTCTCCCGTAGCACTCTCCATACAGTGACGTGGTCAACGGTACCTTGTACAGCAGCAACTTCTCTGACGCTGACATCAGGATTATCGTCAACTGCACGAAGAATTGCCTCGTCTATTGCAGGTGTCCTCGTCGTTCTAGGTCTTCCCCACTCGCGAGTCATAGGCTGGAATGTTCCGTGCTCCCTAAGACGCCGATCAATTGCTTCGGACGTCTTCCTGTCGGGACACCTTCGTTCTGGAAATCTGTCTCGATACAAACGTACCGCACTACGGCTATTGCCCCGTGCTAATCCATACATCAAATGGGCATCTGCCAACTTCGCATTTGTAAACATTGCACTGACTGTAAAACCACGTTCGTGATGAACACTAACCTGTTGATGCTACGTACTGATGTGCTTGATGCTAGTACTGTGGAGCAATGAGTCGCATGTCAACACAAGCACCGAAGTCAACATTACCTTCCTTCAATTGGGCCAATTGGCGGTGAATCGACGAAGTACAGTACATACTGACGAAACTAAAATGAGCTCTAACATGGAAATTTTCTATATTTGTCTGTGAGGAATGTTTCCTGAAAGTTTGGCCGTACCTTTTTGTAACACCCTGTATAATGTACCTCGTCCGGAAAGGATTAGCGTTCTTCTACGCACAGGACGGGGAAAAGGTCTATGAAAGGTCTAGCTAATTCCTCAATCTTTCGACATGCTCATCGATGTCCCTTGAGAAAACACTGTCGCGTACATAGACCGTACTTTGACGCGCGGTCTGAGGCGCCCTGTCACGGGTTGCGATGCCGCTCCCTCCGGAAGTTCGAATCCTCCCTCGGGCATGGGCGTATGTGTTGTTCTTAGCATAAGTTAGTTTAAGTAGTGTGTAAGTCTCGGGATCGATGACCTCAGCGGTTTGGTCCCTTAGGAATTGACACACATTTGAACATTTAACCAGATTTGAATCCTCACAACACACAGTCTAAGAGATATTGGCATGTCACTGGGCCTTAAATTAATTCAAACGGCATTTGGTGATGTTGATAGAGTCCCAGAGGAACTATAATTCTCTTTCAGGCCTCTCCCACGGTGCCACAACTAATTTCGATAGCTGGTGATATACTTTTCATACATCCATTCTAACAAAATACTTGTACCCCTTTAAGTTTTCTAGAGTCTCCGTTTATTGGCTACTCTGTGTTTGTTGAGCTTGGTAGTCACAGTAGAACCAATATGCTTTTCCTCCGTCTGCACAGTTCTTAGCTACAATAACTACGTGTGTAACCCATGGGCTCACCTATCTACTCTATAATTCCGTCTTGTTGTTAATGGTTCGCCAATTCCTCCACTACTGGTTTAATTCTGCGTGAAAACGATGTGCCATCCTGTACACTGATTGCATAACCCCGTTAGGATTCCGATGTTCGGTGACATCTATCACCAGAACCGGTCCTTTGGACCGACTAACCCTATATACCCTCAGAGGAGTCTATGAATGTTATCTTACTCATATTTCAGTGTGTGACATTTTTGCATGTAGTGCTGCTCACTCAGGAGCTATCAACTTCTCTCTTTTTCTTCCAATGCAGATAAATTTGTGGTAAGCGCGTCTTAAACTTATTCGACTTGTGAATCCAGAAAATCTAATCCAAGTGTAGCTTCGTAACACCTGTATACATGAAGGAGAGCTGAAAACAATAACCGGAATTTATAGTGCCAAGGGTGGGGGAGGAGGCGAAGTACACTGATAGGATTTATTAAATAACCTTCATGGTTTTGAGTGTCTGGCATATAACAAGTTGGGTGCCAATCCTTGCACAGTGATAGTATCAACAAGCTGGTCTCTCGTTGGGAGACATTTGTTTGTCACCACGATGACGATGTTGAGAAATAAATGTCTATACATCAAGAATAATGATGTAGAATTTTGACAACGTTTGTTTTATTTAAAAAGCCTTAAGAGTTTTCACATACAAATTTTGTGGCTATGACTTTGGTTACACTTTTTGATGCTTTTTGTTTTCAGTATATGCATGTACTCTGAGAAACGTTGTTGCAGGCGAAGTACAAATTGCTGAAAAAGCAATCCAGTCATTCCAAGTAAAGCACTATTCAGTTCAAACCAATGTTCAGGTAAACGGCAGCTTTACTTTTAGTTGACATACCAGCAATCACGTTGTGATACTTAAGTATAAAAATTCTTCTTCGATTGGATAGCAAAATCACTGATTCTTGACGGCTAACAAACTGCTGGAAACACTACAAAAACAGTACACAGTAATATGGTGGGAAAGTGTATAGTTCTGGCACTGTGCTAGTATGTTGTCTTTGTGGTGGAAGTAGAAATGCAGTGTCATTAGCAGAAAGCTAATTCATATTTCAGTTTGTAAGAGGTGATGGCAGGGTTTGAGTGTGGCGCAGTCCGCATCAAGCCATGGACACAAGTTGTCAACAAAACACTGTGCAAGCTTGTGGTGGCTCCATAAGCGTGTGAGCTGTGTTTATGTGGAATGGACTTGGTCCTATGGTCCAGCTGAACCGATCATTGACTGTAAATGGTTATGTTCGGCGACTTGGAGACCATTTGCAGCCATTTATTGACCTCATGTTCCCAAACGACGATCGAATTTTTATGGACGACCGTACACCATGTCACCGGGCCACAAATGTTCACGAGTGGTTTGAAGAACATTCTGTGCAATTCGAGCAAATGGTTTGGCCACTCAGTTCGCCGGATATGAATCCCATCTAACATTTACGATACATAATCGAAAGATCAGTTCCTGCACGGCAACACTTTTGCAATTATGGTCGGCTGTAGAGGCAGCATGGCTCAGTATTTCTGCAGGGGACTTCCAATAACTTGTCAAGTCCATGCTACGTCGAGTCACTGCACTACGGCTGGCGAAGGGAGGCCCGACATGATATTAGGAGGTATTCAATGACTTTTGTCACCTAACTGTACATTTTTGCGAATCTCATGTGGAAAAATTTAACATTTATTCAGTTGCGTACAGATGTAATCTCAACATCATGGGTTTTGTATCAGTAGCAACTGAGGATTAACAGGTAAAGAGCATTAAAACAAATTCGGTCGTATGTAGTGTAAGGCTCTAATAAACGTTTTGTGGGCACAAAATCAAGTTTTGAATTACTTGCATGTTATAAGACGAGTATGGTTTATTTAATAAGTTTTTGGAAAGAATACTGCTAGATAGGGGTGAGCAGATGATTTAATCTGTTTAAGTAAGCGTTGCCTGGCCGCGGCCGACTGTCCGTGGAATGTGTTGTCGCGCGGACGTTCATTAGGGTTTATTGCAGGCCCGGCATTCCCATTGCCAGCACCCGCCTTCCGCTCTAATTACCTCCCCGCTCCGCTGTCCTCTAAACGTATTTACTTTCGGCGCTGCATTTACTGAGAAGCATCACGTCCTTTCACGGGCGTGCGGTTGCTCTCAAGTTAGCGTGCTGCTCACCACTCAAATTCGCTTCGGATTTAGCTCTGTCACTGGGAGAGCGACGCGTTTTCCCACCTGCCATGGTACATGACAAGCTACAAAACTTTCCTCTTCCGTGATATTTCTCAACACAGTGTATCATCCTTATTAGGTGAAACCGTCGTTTAACTGTAACGCGCATTCCGGAAATATAATCATGATTCCGTGTCTTTTTATCGATGTTAATGAATTTATGCTCTTCGTATGCCCACTCTATAGAAATTCTTTCATAAAAATTTTTAATTTCCTAAAACATATATGGTGTGGATATATTATCGGTGCATACTGTCGCAGATCTCCAAAGGACACTATACTTAAACAAATGCAAATATCACGTAACGCGTGTTGCGTCTACGATCAGTTTCTGTTGTTGGGTGCTAATGGTGGATACGCCCTCCAAAGCAAACTCAATCTGTATTCTGATATTAATTTGTACATTTTCCGGAAAAACTAACTTTGAATACAATCAAATTTAGAGAATGTATTATTGATCTGATTTCCTAGTTCCACCTGTTCATTAATGCAAGCTCAAAAGCTGTAACCAAATAAGAACGCAAAATATTATTTTTCACGCTTAAAAATATAGAATATGGACCCATAATTTACAGAAATTTTGCATTTCCGTTAGCTGTTGTGTTTCCTTATTTGCTTTCATATTTCTGATGATATCGGAGAACTGTATAATCCTGAGAAGACGAACAGGTGCTTTTTATTTATTAACATACGCGTAATAGTTATTTCCAAAGTGAGGTTGCCACCACGAGCCACCGAAAATACATTCAGCAAGAATAGATATAAGGGGCAATCAAAAGAAAGGGTTACAGACGAAAAAAAGGAAGTAAACTGTTTAGTATTTAAAACGTAATCACCATAACTGTTAACAGGCAAGACGCTCAATGACCTCATGGAAAAATGTATGTTTGTGGTTGCCTACGGAACCATGATTGTTCCCCGGCGTGACCCATTTCGTCCGAAGAAAATCGACGGCCACGAATGTCTGTCTCCTGGGCTTCAAAGATTTGGAAATCACATAGGGGGAGAGCGTGCCTGTATGAAGGATACGTAAGGGCGACCTTGGCAACAAGTGGACATTGACCACCTTGTCTCACATTGCGATGAATGTGCTAACAGTTACGGCAATTACTGTGAAATAATAAATAGTTTATTTAATTTTTTTATGATGTCTCGTTTTCTGTTGACTGCCCCTTACACATGCAGGTGCGGCTTTCGCTAACTTACAGCGGACTATATGTCGAATTTTGTGAGGTACGCAAGTAATTCTTAACGTTAAGGCACCCAAGTTATGACATCAATCTAACTTCCTTTCAGGGAAGAAGATACTTCTTCTCTGGCATTGGAAAGACCCTTAGAATATAATTTCAAGACGATAGGAACAAAACAGCGGTGCAAACGGGTGCTCCCGTCACAAGCCGTACTGTACCTCAGCTACGGTTTTGTGTCTCTTGCTATGACTGTCGTATCAAGTGCTCTAGATGTTGACTATGACCACTGATATATGATATAAAGGATTCTGAAGCTACCGTATGGTATAAGGAGGAGGATATTAAGTACTACTAGTCGTCATTCCGTTTGCTGGACCACTCGCAAATGGAGCTAAGGGAGAACGAATGTCTGTATGCCCCCACCGAGCCCTTTTCTCTTATATTGTCCTTATTGGGTATATATGTTGGTGGCATTAAAATCATTCTGAACTCAGGCGTAGATGAGTGTTCTCCAAATTTGCTCAAAAGTGGTTTGCGAAGAGAACGTCGTTTTCCCTCCTGGGATTCCCAACAGAGTTCGCGGAACATCTGCGTAAGACCCACGTGTTGATAAACTTACGGATAACAAACCTAGGAGCACGCCTCTGAATTGCTTCCATGTCATCTTTTAATCCGACCTTGTGGCGATTCCAAACACATGAGCAGTACTCGAGAGCGGGTCCTAGAAGCGTTCTATACGCGGACCACTTTGTAGATGAGCTACACTTTCCTAAAGCTCCCCTAATAAACCCAAGATGACCTTTCGCCTTCTCTACTTCCGACCTTATGGGCTAGTTCCATTTCATATCGCTTTGCAACGTTACTTCTGGATATTTAATTGACGTGACAGTTCAGCAGTACTAACTACAGAAGGGCACGTAATTTTGTTGTTTGGTCATTTCTCTTAACTCTCTAATCCACCGAAACACAGAAGCAAGAACTCTTCCTTCAGTGGAACGATATGCTATAACGCCAATCGAAAGCTTCTGAATACCGAGATATAAAATTGAGACTTGTTGATGTTAAATAGCAAACGTATCCCTAAAATCTCCTAAAATTGAAATGCACAGTAGCCGGAATGATATGATTGGTGTAAACACCACCAAGCTGAGCTCTCGTATCCGTCTCCTTCGTTATAGACAGCAAGAAGATATTGCACTGGCCCACGGTATCTCATGGCACAAATTTAGTAATATTCTTCCACGTAAGAGTACGCAGTTTTCGTGTATGAGAAGTGAAGAATACATACATAAAAACAACTGGTGTCTCACAAGCACTGAGGGTATCGTATTTCTACGCTAGAATTCCTATATGTATATGAATTGAAGTTGACCAGCAGTTAAATTAGCTATGCCCCTTTATAGACGTTCATAAAGCAAAAGAAAATCGCTTGTATCAGATTAAAGAGGGGGGTATCGTATTTCAAATTAAGTCCAAGCAGGTAGTATCTCTGATCCGGTTATTACTTAGTACACATACTCGTATTCTGGTTTAGACTGCCGGCCGGAGTGGCCGTGCGGCTCTAGGCGCTACAGTCTGGGACCGAGCGACCGCTACGGTCGCAGTTTCGAATCCTGCCTCGGGCATGGATGTGTGTGATGTCCTTAGGTTACTTAGGTTTCATTAGTTCTAAGTTCTAGGCGACTGATGACCTCAGAAGTTAAGTCTCATAGTGCTCAGAGCCATTTGAACCATTTTTTGGTTTAGACTCTAGCCTTGTTGTGTTATTCAGTCCGAAGTCTGGCTTGATGCAGCTTTTCACTCTACTCTATCTTGGCAAGCCTCTTCATCTGCGAATAACTACTGCAACATACATCCTTTAGAATCTGCTTACTGTATCGTATTAATCTCATAGTCTGCCTCCAAAAGTGTAAATCCCCCCCGCACATCACTCTACTATTCAAATGGTGATCCCTAGATGTCGCAGTACTCATCCTGTCAACCGATCCCTTGTTTTAGTCAAGTCATGCCACAATTTTTTTTTTCTCCCACATTCTTTTCAGTACCTCCTCATTGGTTACGTGATCTACGCATCTAAACTTTTTTCGTCATTCTTCTGTAGTACTTCCAGACTTATCCATTTAATATCTCAATATGACGGTGAACATTTCCGTTTAAAATTGAACTTTATATAATACTGATATTTATTCTTGCTTTTGTTACCGCACGAATTTCCGCAGCAAAGATCGCCCATTGCACTGGTCAGCGATGCAGTGAATATGAACTATTTTATGTGACTTAATATTTTCTTTCATTCTAAATATTTTTAGTTCTTTTTCCGGATAAAGTCTGATTTAATGATCTGACGGTGTTTCGGATTTTATTTCAGCTGAAATCCTTTTAAGAACTATTGCACATTCGTACTTGGAATATATTTTATTTTTATCTTTTTCCTCTTTGCTTTTACGTTCGATCTTTCTCTTGTAATTTAGTATTATTCTTTCTGTTGAAACATATAATATTAAACTTTTATTTGAGTATGAGTGTTGATATATTCTCTAGTCTAAATGGCTTCTGAATAAATAAATCAGAATGTTATTTTTTCTCTTGTACTATAGAGCAGACTGACTTTGTTGTCATTAATATTCGGTACGTGCGCTGAAATCAGGCTCCAGTGGTCTTGCCCTAGAAAAAAAATTACTATTGCCATTACCACTTGATCCCTGGCAATTAAACCGTTATAAAACAAATCTCCACAAACTAAGGCAATGGCTTCTAGCTAGCTGCTGTACCCAAATTTTCTTATTGTAGAGATGGACACTGGATTCATCTTATTGCTAAGTGACAAATAACGTTGTAGATCTTTCATTATAACGGTTCCTTATACACACACAAAACTCATAGAGAGTTGTAGCAAATATAATTTTAGTTTAAGAGTAACTATGTTCACTAACAACTCGAATCCCCAGTGTTCGACAATAGTCCCTGCTACAACTGTAAAATCGCCCTTGAGTCTAACTACGAGCACTCACAACAACACCACATATCCTTCCCACTAAAACAGTTCAGAAACCGTTCTGAATGGATATGATTCTGCGCAGGTCAATCAGTTCACACCAGAAAACAGTCGGAACTTACGCCAATCCAAATTCTCTGTTCCGCGCACCACTAATAATGGAATTCGACCTGTTAACGATGAAATGCTCCGTTCACGACCCTTAGCGGATTTCTCAATGAAACTTGTTTCCTAGTGCAGGAGCCTTAAAAGGACAAATAAAGTGAGTTCATTTCATCTATCTCGTGAATCAACAAAATATGTTACTCGTCGGAACTGTGTAATATTACAGTCTCGAAAAATGCTTTAACCTGACGTGACCCCTTTCGGTTATGACTTTAAGCAATTATTTAAAGTCAACTTAATCATGTGGTAGCCAACTCAGCAGTCAACACACTTCGCTGGACTGTCTTGTGGAACAGCTATCCTGAGATTGCCGTAGTAGGCCTCTCTCATACGACAGTGGTATGCAAATACCAGCACAAAATTCCGTTAAGCTTATATTAATGGTCAGGAACCACTAAAAGTCGAAAACTGTCAGCGCTAATAGTGTCTTTCAACGATTATTTAATTATCTCGGATGAACATCGGCGAAGCGCACTACCGTCGGCGTCGCGCTCTTACGAGGGAATGGTCCAATCCACATGCCGAAACCTGCCCTCAATTTTTTCATACAGGAAGCATACAGCGAAGGAAATGACTCAGAACCTTAGATCCTAAGGCGCACTTCAAGTATTCTTGGAAATAAATGTTAAAGTTACGTATTTTTGCCAAGTGAAGAACCGCTTTTGTAGCTCGCGCAGGATACAGATGCTGATGTTTGGATCTCAATTGCGCGGTCATCAGCGCCCGTACAATTTCCCAATTTTTTCACAGTCCCATCTAGCCACTGTCACGAATTATGATGATAAAATGATGAGGACAACACAAACACCCAGTCCCCTGGCAGAGAAAATGCCCAACATGGCCGGAAATCGAACCCGGGACCCTGTGTCCAGGGGCAGTAACACTAGACCACGTTTTATTATTATTATTTTTTTTAAGTCTCATTCTGTTCGCGGCGGACGTCGCAAGACACCAGTTTCAGTTCGTCTTTGACCCATTAACTCAGTTTTCTTATTACAGAGGGCTGCTAACCCTCTGACCGAACACGCTGAGCTACCGTGCCGGCTCCACTAGACCACAGGCTGCGCACACAAAATATGGAGGGCGATGCGCAGTGACCAGTTTTCGTCCGAAGCGCTGGGCTAATTCATTCGTTTTTTCGGAAGGGGAGGTCGATAAGTGTGTTCCATCTTTCGATCAGTCAGCGAACACACACTCGAGGCGCGCACCGTGCAATCTTTCTCTAACTCTTTTACAGAAACTATTCAGTAAAAAAACTTCATTTGTCTTTTACTTAAAGCTTTATATGTCAGGTTCGTATGATGTGCCTATCATGTCGTTAAAGGTCATAGTTATTGTGATATTTCCGTGAAAGAAAGACAGAGCGAAATTCCGAAAAGTGTGGAATGAAAGATAGGGGTCGTTATGATTTAGCGTCTGGTGTATATTACGTTATACGTTGTTGTGTATGAAATTTAGTTAACATATTGAATTTGTCTTTAGACTTGGGTAGAAGTATCTATCTGTCACCAAACTCGAGAAAATTGATCTGATGTAGCGCACTCGTTAACGATCGTGCCACGCCAGCGATAAAGCCGGAGTGAAATATCCACAACATTCCTCACATTTCATGAGCGGTTTCAGATATCGAAATGAGAATTTGGCAGATGATAGCACACGAAGAGGAAAGTATTTTATCATATCGTTATTATGTAAAACTTCATTATCTACCGTGTTATTCCAGTAAGCACACACATTTTCCGTGGAAGTACGTAATGTTTAAAGGACATCGACACCGGTGAAACGAGAAATGCTATGGGTTTTGGAACAACATATGTGAAGACATTACACGTTTTTCTGTACCGAGGATGTGCATTTTCATAAGCTACTGACTTTACTTTTCCTCATTTCCCCACTTAATAAAGGTAATAAACCAGTGTTTCCGAATTCTCTCGCAATTGTCTGCATAACAAGTTAGTGATGTGAGACAGTGTAAACTCCGCTGTCTTTTGGCAAAAGCAGCAAATGTTGACATAGGAACCAGAGAAATGTGTAGGTTTCACTCAAAATTCGCCACTCACGATGCTTATCTGGAAGTTACAAATAGATTAAAAGCCAGGTGAAAATAAATCGGTGCATTTTCGGTGGTGTTCTTTTTAGATACTAACTAAAGCAGAGGTGATAGTAGATCTTTCTGAATGGTCACCATGCAAGTGTTGGCGTGGAAGGGTCCCACTTAACATTTACAAAAAATGTGAGCGTAGGCTTAAGTTTAGAACGGCACGTCCCCTTCAGCGCTTCCTCCACCACGCTTCCCCAGTCGACTGCATATCTAGCGGCCACGTCATTTTGAGCGCACTATGATAGGTTTGTACAGCCCTTCCTGCCTAACGCGCGAACCTACGAATAAGTAGGCGCAGTAGCGCCGCGCACCGCGAAATACAAACTCCACACATACGAATTGTAAGCACTTAAACTATACAGAAAACGTGTCACTCCATTTTTTTATTAACTTACAGTGCATATCGATGGCTAAACTACCGCAGATGTAACTGATACACAAGCGATTAGCAGAGGAAAGAAGATCAGGTCAGTGTATGATGTTACGTTACAGATGACTACCATCAGTCAGGACTATAATTTGTTGGGAACAAATTTTTTATAACTTCTCATGTAGCATAGTTATTACGATAATTTTTAATAATGTGTATTTTGCTAACAATGAAACAGAGATCCATGTTGGTTCCCTGTAGTAGTCGTAAAAATGCGGTATGTCTACTGGATGACGAAAAGAAACGTTTTTCCTTACACCAGGCACACCTGATAAAAAGAAAAGATAGTGCATTCAGGCCCTTTACAGCAACTACTAGGTCTGTTTAGACAGAACTGCACTGGAGTAAGAAATGATCCTGGTCGTTGCTCTGCAGGCACACTTGATTAAATTCGTGAAATGTGGTGATGCAAACTGATAATGCAGAAACGACTGAAATTTAACAACAATAATGTTCCGCTGATAGACCTTCAATGACGAAGAGCTATCGGACATTATGTTGTCTGACAATTTCCTTAACAGTGCTTTACACTGTTGGGTATTTTTTAATCGAGATGCTGTGAATCACAAGTAGTTTCTGGTGAAATTCGAATTGTGTTAAGTCTTTTCTTTGTCCTCCTAAAGACAAAGTGTCGTTATGTCCTGGTCAAGAGTCCAACAAAAGCAAACGATTATTTTCCGCAAATGGTAAGAAGTCGTCTCGGATGTAACACTGAAAATTGGTTCAAATGGCTCTGAGCACTATGGGACTTAACATCTATGGTCATCAGTCCCCTAGAACTTAGAACTACTTAAACCTAACTAACCTAAGGACATCACACAACACCCAGTCATCACGAGGCAGAGAAACACTGAAAATTACTCTTTCCCATTTTTCCATATTTAGTTACATAGATTACAAGATTTTTGAAAGTAAACAGTTCTTTTTCTTAAGTTTTGCTGCTAATTTTCCTCGATGTTCCTGAAGACAGATAGAAAGCTGTGGAAACAGTAATCCATTGATCCCTGACACTGGCATTACTTTTTTTTTTTTTTTTTTTGTGGTAATGTCTTATAGGAACACACTGCTGAGGTCATCGGTGCATAAGCTTACGTACTACTTAATGTAACTTACGCTAAGGTCAACAGACATACCCTTGCCCGAGAGACGACTCGAACCCCCGACGGGGGTAGCTGCGCGAACCGTGACAAGGCGCCCAATACTGCAAGGCTACCCCGCTCGGCTCAGGATTTTAATTAGCACGTCAGTCATCGTTCTAACCAAAGTTGACGTAATCATGCAAGCTACTTCCTGTTTCCTCTAATTTTTCCACAATGTCAACATCATCGGAAGAAATGTCCGAGAAATTAACTATTAAATGATACATATGTAGATCTTCTGGACCCGCCAGGTTAGCTGAGAGCGCTAATGCGCTGCTTCCTGGACTCGAATAGGCGCACCGGCACCGGGTCGAATCCTCCTGGCGGATTAATGACGTGGGCCGGTGTGCCGGCTAGCCTGGATGTGGTTTTCCACATTCCACTAGGTGAATACCGGGCTGATCCCCACATCCCGCCTCAGTTACACGACTCGCAGACATCTGAAACACGTTCGCACTTTTTCACGGTTTACACTAGACGCAGACAGCTGGGGTACACTGCTGCTGTCCAGGGGCGGATGGGGTGGCGGCAGGAAGGGCATCAGGCCACCCCTTTCACATTAACCATGCCAAATCCGATTGTACCAATGCCGACCCTGGGGGACAAAGGCACAAGTGAAAGTAGAAGAATGTAGATCTTCAGGAGAAGTAGGAGATTCTGATTGTATGCCACGTTTTCCATACTTCGTTTTTGAAAGGTTGGAAACAATAACTGGATTCCACATTGCTGTGAAACTCTGAAACCTATACAAAGACACATGCTATTAGTAAGCATATGCGAAGAAATTACAAATAAAATTAATAAAGCTTCATCTCCATTGTTAGCACTTATCGATAGCGCAAAGGCAACTGCTAATTACGAGGGTTGCCGAGAAAGTAACGCACCGTTTTTTTTTCAAATATAATTTATTGAACGTAATAAGAATTACACACAGGAAAGAATGGTATTTTATATGCACACCCTATGTTTCCACGTAATCCTCATCCTATTCTATGGCCTTCCTTCAGCGCCAAATGCCCTGAACATCATCGGAATGAATCTCTGAGAAATTAACTATTAAATGATACATATGTAGATCTTCAGGACCCGCCAGGTTAGTTGTGTATGCCCTGTCGGTACCAATCCTTGTCTTGCTTCACTGTGTGAATGACCTGCTCATCGTCCTCAAAATGCCGAGACATAATGCGTCTGTCCTCGCGGATGACATCAGTTCACTGCTGCATGTCAGGTGTGACAGCCGTGCATGGTCTCCTCGACCGCTGCAAATCGTGGAGCTCAACCGAACCGCCTTCTGATGACCTCACCCTCCGTGCCCAGCGACTAACTGTACCTCTGTGGACAGAAGATGCTCCATAAACTTTGCACAAGCGTTTGTGAATATTCCCCACAGTTTATTTCTCTGCAATGAGAAATTCAATGACGGCATGTGGCTTGTAACGTACACCACCTACAAACTCCATTTTGAAACTGTCCTGCAGCTACGCTGTATGTCGGAAGTGACGGAAACTTGGCGCGCTCACTCAGGAGACTACAAGTAACACATAAATAACGTTTCGGATTCGTAGGTTTGTTTTCGGCTGAGAAAAAAATGCGGTGCATTACTTTCTGGGTAACCCTTGTATTACGTATATTAAATGAGTCGAAAATTCGAGCGAATAGTAACTGTTAACAATTGTGTCACAGAAAGTGTCCACGGAAACTAAAATTCGCTTCACAAATTACGATCACGTTGAACAATGTTATCTATTTACCGATGTGCCAGGAACCAAGGATATGTGCCAGGCGTGTTGCACATGCACTATCTGCTACATACTTCCAGGCGCCTTGTGAGGTATGAATTTGGCAAATTTCAACTTAAAACAAAAAACAAAACAAAAAAAACTTTCAGTGTGTCTTAGGAGCCCCTGTTTCGACACTGTGTTCCTTTCCGTGTACCTGCTTTTCAGTGGACCTATTTTATAAAACATACATGCGAAATAAACTTATATTTTTATAAGTGTAATTAGATTTTAACTTGTAGCGTATCAGAACGTAATTAGGAAAGTATTTCAAATGGGAGAACTATTTTTGTGGAAACTGGTGCATTTTCGTAGCGAATCTTTCCTTTCAAGTCTGCAACGTGACTCTGTATTTGTCACCATTTAACTAGAGACGTCGTCTGCTCTATCTCCAAACGGAAAAAGAGTCTTGTCCACGGAAAAATGGAACTACCGTATCAAATTTTGCGTTTGAGGAAGCATTACCTGAATTATCTTTTGCCGGAGACGACAAAATGATTTTGAAAAGTAAAATATCTGTTGCTGGAAAACTGTGAGTGTAGATACTACTGTAGATTCTACTCACAGTGATTTCGAAACTACCTGTCACATACAAAACAATTACAATTTTTAACAAAACACAGCGTCACGTTTCACTTAAGGCATGTGTTCAGACTGTTCGCCATTGACTGGAAGATGCATCTGAAATCGCCTTTCAAGGTATAAATAAAGCTATGTGATCTCAGTGAATGACATGCAGTGCATGCTGCCGCGATTCGTGGGGATCTATCGACCAGCATGGTTCGGGATTCATGGCAGAAATCCCCACAGAAATCAGGTGGGGACCTGGAGTGACATTTTCCTGCAGCATTCTGGCCTACTCAGTAGTCAGGAAATTGCATATTTCAATAACTTTATTTAACATGGAAGTGTGATCTGGACTGCCGTCGTGTTGGAGCCATATAAACTTCGCTTATCCAGCGATATCTCCTCTAGAAAAGTGGGTAGAATGTTAGTAAGGTATTCGTACTACCATGGTTCAGTGCATTATACTTCATCACTAAAGACTACACATGTCAGAAACGTATTACAGTTCCTAAGGCGTTGCGGAGCAAACCGACAAAATTTTGTGCGACTCTTCCCAGACTCGTCACTTGAGGGGATGCGTACATGTGCGCCCTGGCAAAGTTTCTAACAAAGAAAAAGGCTTTTAATAATCAGTCATCTAATAATAGATTCTGATCCCTTGCTGATGATCCAGCCGTGGATGAATTTATTTTGTAGCGATTAAGCTCTTTCGAGCTTCCTAATATTTGTACATTAACCCCTTAACAAAAATTTCAAGAGAATCGTGACTAGAATAAACGAATTCCTGAGGACATCATTTGTGATTATTCAGAAGAAAGTTGATAACTTGCTAAAAATGGTGGCAACCATTTAAAAGCATATAAAGTTTGAAACAGCTTCGTTTCCGCCTCGTGTGAGTGCAAGGATACAGGGTAACCGTTTTCGAAGCTTGAAACTGAGAGAGGGTGAGAAATCTCTGTCTGCATAAGATGTGGGAAATTTCCTGTGCCGCAACAGGTAGTTCTAGGTTTCTGCTTCTCCCTGTGGTTGGCAACGGCCTTTTTCTGCGTCGGAGGCTCATTGAAGGGTAACGTCTCCGAGGCCGCAGAAGTCGGGATCGCAGCCACCACAATTCTCTCTCTCTCTCTCTCTCTCTCTCTCTCTCTCTGTCACTCGTTTGCACCCGCACTGTCCGACGCGAGACCACACCGACGCAAACGCGCCATGCTCCAGGCATTTCCCGCGTTGAAGCTAGACACAATTTGCCCGCCCATTACTTTGAGTAGAGTGTCATAATGTCGCCTGCGCTCAGACGTCCGTGTGTTACTGTTATCTACCCTATAGGCCAGTGTGACCTCCTTAGGAACTGTCTGTGGTTGGCCGCTAAGAACGAGAGGGTGATACAAACTTAACATCGATGCAAAATGCGAATGGCAGTCGTCCGCTTCATCCCAGATTCCTCGGCCATACGACTCGTACCAGCATGCGGTTTTATAAGCGTCATTGTCAGAACAGCTTTGTCGTTTGCTTTTTCTCCTTCTTCGTCATATTTTCGACTTTCAAGCTGCCCTTTGATAATTCTTGCAAGTGTCGAACGGTCGGATACAGAAGACCAGGATAGATAAACCTGTAATGCTGTACTGTTCTGTTTCACTGACATTCACCATATACAGGTCGCATATCTAACGACAGTTTTCAGAACTATTGATGGTCTTTGGGGAGCCAGTAATGACCAAACTATTCCATTTGACGTGCAAGATGTATGAGGGAGGCGATATACCATCAGACTTCAAGAAGAATATTACGTCTCCAATTCCAAGGAAAGCAGGTGCTGACAAGAGTGAATATTAACGTACTACCAGTTTGATAAGTCATGGTAGAAAATGCTAACACGAATTCTCTACAGAAGAATGGAAAAAGTGGTAGAAGTCGATCTCGGGGAAGATCAGTTGGAATTCCGGAGAAATGTAGGAATTCGCGAGGCAATACTAACACTACGAGTTCTCTTAGAAAATAGGTTAAGGAAAGACAAACCTACGTTTACAGCATTTGTAGTCTTAGAGAAAGCCTTTACCAATGTTGACTGGAATTCTCTCTTCAAAGTTCTGAATGTAGCAGCGTAAATTACAGAGAGCGAAAGGCTGTTACAACTTCTACAGAAAGCAGAAGGCAGTTATAAGAACCGTGGGGTATGTAAGGGAAGTACTGTAATAGAAGAGAGTGAGACAGTGTTGTAGCCTATCCCCTATGTTATTCAGTCTGTACGTTGAGCAGACAGTAAAAGAAACCAAAGAAACAATCGGAGTAGTAATTTAAACCACGAGAGAAAAAATAAAAAACTTTGAGGCTTGCCGATGACATCGTAATTTAGTCAGAGATAGCAAAGCACTTGGAAGAGCAGTTGAATGGAATGAACAGTGTCTTGAAGGGAGGAAATAAGATGAACATAAAAAAGCAGACTAGTAAAATGCAATGTAGTCGAATTAAATCATGTGATGCTCATCTTATTAGTTTAGGAAATGAGACACTTAAAGTAGAAAATGAGTTTTGCTATTTGGGCAGAAAAATGACTGACAATAGCCGAAGTAGAGAGGATATAAAATGTAGACGGGCAATGGCAAGAAAAGCGTTCCCAATGAAGATAAGTTTGTTAACATCGAATATAGATTTAAGTGTTAGGATGTCTTTTCTGAAACTATTTGTGTGAAGCGTAGCCCTGTATGAAAATATGGACGATAAACGGTTTAGACAACAAGAGAATAAAATCTTTGGAACTGTGGTGCTACAGAAGAATGCTGAACATTAAATGGGTAGATCGCGTAACTAATGAGTAGGTACGGATAAGAATTGAGGAGACAAGAAATTTGTGGCACAACTTGAATGAAAGAAGGCATCTGTTGATAGATCACATCCGGAGATATCAAGGGATCAACTCTTTAGTACTGGGCATAGTAAGTAGACTGAGAAGGGTGTAGGTTGCAGTAGTTATTCGGAGATGAAGAGGCTTCCATAGGACAGATTAGCTTGGTGAGCTGCATCAAACCAGTCTTCGCACTGAGGGTCACAACAATAACGTCTAACTTCTCCTCATTAGTTTACATGTCTGCGCGCAAGGATTGTTGAAGCAGAAATGAGCTGTGGATGGAAGACACATATTACGAAAGTTCTGCATAGTAGACGAATGAATGGGCGAGAGGCCTAATGCAGTGATGGAGCCTGGGATGAGAGACTCGCTTGGCGGAGTTTAAAACGCCATAGCCGATCCGAGGCACCTTGGTTTCATATTTAACACGTTTCTGGGACATGATTCAAAACCAACATTAGAGGTGTTAAATCACTGTGCTCATACGAGGGCTATTCCGAAAGTAAGGTCCGATAGGTCGCGAAATGGAAACCACGGTAAAAATCAAAAATGTTTTATTTGCAACAGTTAGATACACCTTGCAGCTACTTATCTTCATAGTCGCCGACCCGACTTAGACGTGTATCGTAGCGTTGTACCAACTTTCCCATACCCTCGCTATAGAAGGCAGCCGCCAGTGCTCTCCGCCAATTCTCTACGCTGGCCTACGGCTCGTTGTCTTGTGCCGAAATGTTGTCTTCATAACCAGCGGTTCATGTGACCTGAGCTGAAACTCAGAGGGAGACAATTACGGGCTGTATTGTGGGTAATCTCACATTTCCATTTGAAACCGATGCAGGAGCATCTTCATTGCCCCTGCAGAATGCGGCTGCGAATTGTCTTGAAGACGAAACAGCACGACATTTATGTAATGTTAGCTGCATAGCTTCAGGGGAAATTTCTCACCAGGCCCCCGTACTTGGCGGCAGACACTATTTTCTAGACATCTTTACGCACTCACTGCGAGCTCAGAAATGAGAAGAGCGACGTGATGCTAACTGGGGTTATACTAGAGACACTACCCAACACATCTGTGCAAAGCTTTATCGGATTTTCATAGTCGTTTCCATTTCGTGACCGATCGGACCTTACTTTCGGAATAGCCCTCGTATTTTCAAGAGCTTCTGAATGTCATTAAACAAGTATATCGCTTCATTTCAAAAGCTGCACTTCCTTAAATGTATCGGCTGATAGATGAGTTAAGCGGATTAACCAAGGAACAACATTGTGTCCCTCTGTGTATCATTATTTTTCGAAAACCGTTTACGTAATGAGATGTATGTTATATCCTGCGCGACACACCCAGTATACCAAGCCGACAGGCGCATTTTCTCTGGTGTTTCGACAGATATTTGCAATTTCGGTTTTGCAACGTGAAGCTGGTGTCAGCCCAAACATAAAAATCATTTTGTTTGTAGCGGAAAACAAGCCGACTCTTTCCATCGACACCGGGCGTCACATCAAACACGTAATGAGCAGTATTTGTTTGGGGTGACTCCAACTACACATTCAAATGTGTGTGAATTTCTCAGAGACAAAACTGCTGAGGTCATCGGTCCCTAGACTGACGCACTACTTAAACTAACCTATGCTAAGAACAACACAAACACCCATGCCCGAGGGAGGACTCGAGCCTCCGGCGGGAAGGGCGCGGTAATCCGTCACATGGCGGCCACACCGCGCTGCTGCTACACGCTGCATAAACAAAATTGCAGATATCTACCGAAACACCGTATTAAGTGCACCTGACGACTCCTAGGAGAGAGAATAGATACAGCAACCTGCATCACAGGTAATTACAAAGCTCTCTTACTGTTTTCGTCATCATCATCCTGTTACGACAGATCTGTCTGTCTGTTATTATTATTATTATTATTATTATTAATGTTATTGGTCACATCGATTGATAAGTGGAAACATCTCATTATGACCTTGTGTCAACGAATTTATTGGTTTGTTGCGCCTTTCACGAGCGGCAGTGTAGAGCTCAGTAATGCAGAACAAATCCTGTTAATTATGCACGCACAGACGACATCTTATTGTTATCGTGGCTGAGAATATGATACGTTAAGCGACCTCAGGGCCATTAAAATTAAAGGATGGAACGATTGACTGATATGGTATTTCATATTTTACATAATCACATTCATCGAAAACTTTATTAAAATTTAACGTGAACATAATCCACATCCCAGTAACTGAGTGTCAGGTACGTGCACCCAACTTGGATTCTGAAAATAGCCCGTAGAAAAATCAATCAATGGAAACACTCATTGTGCAGCAAACACAAGAACGCTGTCTGCGGCGGACTCAGTAAAGCTAGCTGCCTTCCACGACAGAACCACAGGCCCACCAGGGTACTGATACCGGTCATAGAGTTTGCCAGTTTCAACTTGCCAGACCAGCTGCTGGCAGCACGTTCACGAGGCAAAAGGCACAACAGCCCTCCGTTCAGTCAAAGCCCACTCGTTCTCGCTCCATACTCTCACCACTTCCACCTCGCTGCCCCGCGGATAAACCGCAGGTGGCTGAAGTACTGTACTAGTGGGAACAGTGCCTACTATGGCACACTTGTGGACCATTAAATATTCATTATCATTCCGTTTTTCCAAAAGTACTCCCAGTGTGTTTTGAGAACCTGTACACTGCCTTATTACTTAAAGTTAAGTACGAAGAACTCAGAGTTGATCTTCGTAACCTACAGAGAGGATGTAGTTGCCAGCAAATTAACCTACAGTTAACTACTCCACTGTACAGTTGTGCAACAATCGTACTTACTGCTTGTCATTCTCGCGAAACAGCATGGGTAGTAGTATGGCATAAATGACAATTATGTCAACATGCTTATGGTTCTTGGTTCTGAAACGTCCAACTAGTGGCTGGGTGGGACGTTACATTAACATCCACGTCCATCTCTGCTTAATGATTGATATCTGTTCCCCTCTAATGGGAAAGAAGTAAGCTTTACGACAACATTTAGCGTGAGTAACTGATAAAGACCTATAAATAATACCTCGTTTATCCCGGCTTCCCATTTTAATTACATCTTTCTTATAGTACAAGCAAACATGGGCAGTTTTGATCACTAGATACAAAAGGAAGAAAATTCTCAAAGTGATTTTAGCTTTACCTCATCCAGCCTCAGCAAGTCCAGGTACCCGTGAAGGGAGAGGGCAGTATGCCAGCAAAGACGACATTCAGTCCACTCACGAGTGTTTCCATAGACAAGGGCTGCCTCCGCTCCGTGGGGAGGACCACAGACAAAAGCGAGGCATTCTGCGACTGACGTCTGATGCTATATGAAGCGTATTTTGCTCGCTAGCGTCAATGCGGCGCGATCCCAGCGGAGGAGACGCGCACGTGCATTGTCTGACCTGGGACTCGACACGATCATTGCGACCACTGGCGCTGGGAAGGGGAGGAGTGAAGCAGAATGTCTCCTTCTCAGACGCGCAGGCACCTTTTGAAATAAAAGAGTGAAAAGGGGAGGAGCTCCATTTTAGTTTCTTATGTTGGACTAAAATTATAAGATTTTCTGTAGGACTTATAATTCTGCTACACCGAACCGCCAGATAGTTGGTCATGCTAACCAGTACGGTTTCTGTTCCACCTTTCGTTTCTTCTCTGTGTAGCCTTGTGTGGTACTTTTCCGATAAAGTTGACTAGAAGGCGACGTCTGCAATTGGGTTCTGTAGGTCTCATTGGCTGGCCACTGAAAATTATTGCAGAGAGTTGATGTTCTGAAAACGGTCTGTCGTCCAGTTGGTGGAACAATTTGTTCTTGGAACACAGCTAGTTAGTGACCAAACATATGCATTTTCTTATGCAGGGAGCCGAAATTTAGCTCAGGGAGAAAGTGAAAAGGTTCTTGGTCATACTAAATCTGATCTTGATCACACTGAGAAGCAGCTTGGCTATTTCAAGTTCAGAGCCTGATGGAGGAAAAACGCAAAGGACTTCAGATTACTGTTATTGATAGCTGAAGGTAACAGGCTTGAGATATGGCATAGATGCTTCAAAGGATGAGAACTGCCTATCGAAATGGATTGGTGTTATCAGACTGGTTCATTGATTCGGAGACAACATTCTAGAGACGCATGCATGATTCTGTTTAACCTCTGCTAATTCTTTTCCGAAGTTCGTAAAATGGACGCTATTTAGTCGTTCACGCCCTTAATCTTACTTAACAAGAGCTGCTCACGAAATGGGGATTAGGTGGAGTTGTTTTCCTCCTGTTTGCATGTTTTAACCCACTCTGCAACATTAATGTGGCGAAGATCGAAGCAATTGCCTTTTGGAACTGCCAGAATGCGTGAGCCATGTGACTTCACATACCAAAGGCAGTGAATTCGATTTCATTCCCCTTACTCGCTCCTCCTCGTGGCAGTTTGTGAGATGATAAAGCGTTACTTCAGTAATCCCGAATTAATAATTGTATTTTCCTCGTTTCATGTATTATATAACTGTGGATAATTCAATTGTTCAACTTTCTGTTATAACAACAGCCAATTTTAAATGCAATCCACAATGGAAATTTATTCCCCTAAATCATTAAAGTACCTGTGACAAGTCCAAAGACATATGACAAACGCTCTGTTCCATAAAAGATAAATGTAGTCAGAGACAACGGGAATTAAGCGTTCAGGTGTCTTCCCAGGGTACATTAGATAACAGTAACATTTTTTCCTCCAAGAAGGACATGTTTTAGTTCATGTGATAGCAGGGTTAAAGTAGCTGCTCGTAATTTTGCTGCTAGGTATCCTGATCGGCGTCATAGTGACAAAAATGTGTTACGTCGTGTGGAGCTTCACCTTCGAAATACAGTTCCTCTCCTTCCAACATCAGTGAACAGAGGTCGTCCACTGACTAGCCGTACATCAGCTAATGAGAAATTATTCTGTAAGCTATACACAAAGAACCAGAGCGAATCTCATGTGAGGGAGCAAGACAACTGCTTGTCTCGCAAAACATGGCCGTTACGTGTTGCACGAAGAGGGACTGCACGCCTATTATTATTCCTCAACGCAACACAAGTAGCATCCTGCGGATGCTGTTCTGTCAATGTTTCTAACAATAACAGGAAGCCAATGATGACTTCATAAAAAATTATAATATGGTCTAACGACTCTGCATTGACACGTAAGGGTATCTTCGACATCCAAAACACCCACAATTGGTATGACGTTAACCTATACGTTACCGCCACAGTATGTATCAGGTCCGCTATAGCATCAACGTATGGCCAACTCTTGTAACTGCGGATGCAGCTATGCTGCAAAGAGCAGAGAAGCATTATCTAGCTAATCGCTAGTAGCCAAAGGCTTGGAGAAGGATGCAGGGAGATAACATTAAACTATTTTCTGAATACTATGTATGTTTTGTGAAAAACATGGTGTCACGGGTGGTGCATTTAAAACGGTACAAGTGGTAGCTCTTACTGAATATAGTATGTATGTTTAATGTGTCCATAGTTATAATTTTTGCAATTATTTTTTTTCTATAACAGGTTATTTAATTTTTAATTGATAGTTAATCTTCGTCGCGCGGGGTAGCCGTACAGTCTGGGGCCCCTTGCCACAGTTCGCGCGGCTACCCCCGTCGGAGGTTCGAGTCCTCCCTCGGGCGTAGGTGTGTGTGATGTCCTTAAAGTAAGTTTAAGTTAGAGTAAGTAGTGTGTAAGCCTAGGGATCGATGGGCCTAGCAGTTTGGTCCCATAGGAACTTATCACAAATTTCAAAAAAAAACAAAAAAGAACTCTTCGTGAATATTTCCGATGTGTCTGACCAATAGTTGCTAGGTTCAAAGTTAAGAAAACTGTAGTTGTAGGATATCTATCGTTTAAAGAATACTGTATACTACAGGATTATTGGGCAAATAGATTAAATATATGAGTTAGATGGAAAATGGATATGAGCGTGTGGCGTCAGTGGCCGGGAGTTCCCAGAGGGAAGTTCGGGCGCCAAGTGCAAGTCTTATTGAGTGTGACGCCACATTGGGCGACTTGTGCGTCGACAATGGGGATGAAATGATGATGAGGACAGCACAACACCGAGTCTCTGAGGGGAGAAAATCTCCAACCCAACCGGCAATGGAACCGGGGCCCCCGTGCGTGGCTTTCCAACCCGCTGACCGTTCAGCTAATGAGGTGGACTTTCAATTAGATTAGATATGCCAATACGGATCCAGTTCTTCAACTTTTCCAGGTTCTGTGGTAGTGCTGGTGGAAAAACGTTGTCCTTAATGAAACACCAGGAAGAAGTCACTAGGCGTCATATCCGATGACCGTGGAGGCTAGCTGAGAAGCGTTAAGTGGCCGTCTGTTGGTGACTCCAGTGAGGGGTTGCCCCGTCTTGTAGAAAAGTGAATTTGTCCACCTTCAGCCTCGGAAACAACCAGTGTTACTGCTGTTAACCCCCATCAAAGAAGATAAATTAAAAGATCAAAGAAAATGCACCTGAGCCCAGAATCGAACTCTCAAACTCGACTGTTCTAAAGCAAAACTTACCCACTGCGTACTAAGTGGGCTGGACAGCTACAGAATATTGAATTACGGTAGTTTTCTTACTGTGATCACAGTGTTGTCAGATTTCCTTACTTTTCCGTCCATTCTCCACAGAAAATATACACAGGACAACATTTTTTGAGCTATTATTGTACTGAAACCATGCGAGAAATCCCACTGTGGTGTCCGAGTATGAAAATTTTGGTTCACCTTATATGTCTGTGAAACCTAACGCTGGGATCTGGGATGAATAGGTTAATTTTGATCTGACAAGAAAGTATTTCAGACAAAAATTGTTTGCTTCTAAGAGCGTTATCTGCTTACGCTTCCAGAAACTACGTATTTAAAAAAAACTCGATCGCCAATTACTTTTCAGAATTATACTTTAGCATTTTTTGCATCAACATAGCAGATGTCGTTGGGATACATTAAAAACTGAGTGGTATAACTTTTACAGGTCTCCTGCGAAGTTACGAAGTAAAACTACTTTGAATATGGGTTTTTTATATTGCTGTGGTCACTTGATTGACACGCAACAGAGAATTTTATACTACTCTGCACAGAAACCAACGCAGCCCAAGCAAGTTTTATGTGACGATAAGTCAGCTGTCGATGGAGCGGACTAAAATTTATCGTAGTTTGGCGTTCAGACGGCTGCAACGACAAAAAATTCACATTACACAATGCAAGGGTGTTTCAAAAAGAACATACGTATTTCGAATTCACGTGTTTATTAAACTGTAAGGCATATCCGGCCGCTGTGCCGAGTGGTTCTAGGCGCTTCAGTCCGGAACCGCGCTGCTGCTGCAGTCAAATGGCTCTGAACACTATGGGACTTAACATCTTAGGTCATCAGTCCCCTAGAACTTAAAACTACTTAAACCTAACTAACCTAAGGACACCACACACATCCATGCCCGAGGCAGGATTCGAACCTGTGACCGTAGCTGTCGCGCGGCTCCGGACTGACGCGCCTAAGCTGCTGCAGTCGCAGATTCGAATCCTGCCTCGGGCATGGATGTGTGTGTTGTCCGTAGGTTAGTTAGGTTCAAGTAGTTCTAAGTCTCGGGGACTGATGACCTCAGATGTCAAGTCTAATACTGCTTAGAGCCATTTGAACCATTTGTAAGATATATAACTATGAAACTTGGGATACATATTTACAAATCTCTCCAGTTTAGATTACAAATGATCAATACGTACACCACCAGTAACAGAGACAATATCACATCGAAACTCGAATTTCTCCCACATGTGCATCATCAGAAATGTCATCATCACTTTGCAGGGTTATTTGCCAGATTTTGGAAGAATTTGTGCATAAATAGCGGAAAAAAGTAACGACTATTTTCTTGCGTTGTAGAGAGTGTCCTGACGAACAAACTGGCGATATAAACCGGTGTGTGAAACATCATCCGACAATTCTACAGAATTTCAAAATTATGAAGGGGAACGCCTTTTGCTATGCAACCCCTTCAGCTGCAAACGTGGGATTGTATAACAATGTCTCTGCCACCTCTGCAGTTAGCAGTCTCTTCTAGAGATGGGCAATCCGCTACTTAACAGATTCTGCAGAATGAGTGATCAGTAAGAGGAATGGAGCTGTATCTTTTTGATCTGAAACCTCTCTCCAGGGACGTCAGCGAGCAGAATGAAGATTCTAGGGTAAGATGTAGCAACAGTGTCCAATGTAATGTGCTGAAATAGTCACCCTAGTATATACCATGCTGCTGAGAAATACGCTACACACGATGTGTTTGCCCATGTTTTTATACCTTTCTGTTGCTAGCAGCTTTTGTCAATCTCAAAAAGAATAGACATCAAAGAAAGGTCAGTTCCTTAGAAAGCTGCATTAATGTAGAAAAAGTATCTCACCTCTTATTTCTGCTCTTCATTGGAAATGAGTGTTTGCAAGGACCTGTTGCGCCAATCCATCCGACGATTCACCGCAAGAGACGATCCTCTACGGAGCGGAAGTGCTCGGCAACCTACCCACTCATCGGTCAGCACTCCACTACCTGTTCGCTGCTCATGACTTACAGATTCAACTCGCAATGCCCTCGGCTCGTTCACTGATTCAGCTCGACTTAACTCTTCCTTGACTCAGTGCTCTTCATTCGAGTTCTGTCTGCCATAGATATTGTTCACTATAACAATAACGGGATGTATACTACATTACTAAGCATTACATATACACTAGTGCATTTATAAATTATAAAACACACTACATGCACATTTGTTCTCATTTCAAGTTCTTACTATTTAAAAAGTACATATCAAAAGTAAGTGTTTTAAATTTTTCATACAACACGTACCGTATTTCAGTGCTGCAGGGCATAAGTAAACAAGACCGTCTTCACTTAGTAGAGCTTCAAACAATATATACATATAATTTTATCAAACTGGATAAAGTAAAGAAAAATGCCATTACTGTCAGCAAATAACTTAATTTTTTTCTGCGTCATCATCAAATGTGAATAGCCAAGTCCGAGTCTCCAACAGTACTTCTGGAATGTTGTGGGTCAGGATCTCGATCAGTATCACCATTAACCAATGATTCTTTAGCAGAAGTTTGAAAAACTGTTTCTCATGAATATTCCACAGAAAGGCCTGCTTCTGCTTTACATGAATTTGTCTTTCTAGGATATCAAAGTGAGTCTCAATCAGTATCGAGCCTGCCATTTTTAATTCATGTGTGCACACTTGCAACCGATTTTTGTGGCAAAACGTATAAGTAATCCGTCGGACTCATAAAGCCAATTACTTGAAATAAAATTATAATATCAGATATAACATCTAAAAATTCACAGACATGTTTGCACATATTATACTTTACAAATTCGTAAACATTATCATACTTCCTTATGTCCAGTTATTTCTTTATATTAAAAATACCTTGATTGATGCAAAGTTAATGATGGGTGGAAAAATATAAATTATGTTGGTTTCGATACTCTCATGACACATTTTATGGATGAGAAGACGCGATTTAAGTTGCATTTTCTAGAGTGATTCCAGTCTGAAAAAGACACATTCCGGAAATCATTTAAAATTGGTTAAATAAAATGTCAAATTTAAAATCATTGTCACAATAGCAGACAATCCTTGAAACATGAAATCAGCTGCCATGTTTGGTCCATGCTTAGCACATTCTTTAAACCTAATTGTGCAACGCGCAATAGAGAACTACTGACAAGGTCAAAAGAGCAATCATATTTTTCTAAATCAGTCTATTTGTCTTAAACGAAGTTGTTGAAATACGAAGAGGCTGGAGAAAAGACGTATCGCCAATCAGTCACTACCATAATTCGTTGAAATCTTCACTTTAGGTGAAGTACGACCATATCATCATTTAGCTCCAGCGAAGCCATGACACAGGACCTGCAGCGATTGTCGAACTAAACAGATGTTGTCACATTGCCTGTAAATAAAGTAATATAATAAAGTATTAATATAATAAAATAATAAAAATATATAATAATATAAATATAATAAATATATAAATATAATAAAATAATAAAAATAAAGTAATATAATAAGAGTAAAGTTGTCTGGCGATCGTTTAATAAATAATGCCCCATGATTTATTCTCAAACGTTTTTATTGTTAAGAGTTATTATTTAAGGACAATATAAGTAAAACTTTCGTTTACGAGTACTATTTTTCTACATGGTCTTCATCATGGTCTATGGATCTACGCCAGCTTTGTGTAAGATCGCGTGTTCCCCGTTCTTAAAACTGTTGTCCTGTACTTGAAGCCATACATTACGAGCACAAATATCGTTCTCATCATCTTCAAAGTGTGTCCCACGTAGAGGATCCTTAAATGACCCAAAAAGATGGAAGTTCAAGGGCGACAGGTCTGGGCTGTATGGATAGTGAGACTGGCAGAACGTCCCGAACTTGACCTGCCGTGGAGCTCTGTAACTACACGTCCTGACGCTTTGGTACTCTGTACACATCGCCCAACACACACTCCTATCAACTAAATCGTTACTGTACACTGCACACAAACATTTATAGATGTTCACTGCGCTTTCTTTTTCCTCAATCAACAACTCAATTACAGCACATTGCTTCTAATGAGTGTCTTCCACCGAGGCCACTTTGATGGTGCTCTACGGCTCCGTGTTCCGTCAGAGTGTTGGAAACTTTACACACCTACAGAAGTGCCTTAAAATTGGAAGAATTAGCAATCATCTTTTCCAGTCTACATCGTGTCTCTCCTAAGAATTGTCAGGAGCATTTTCTCTGGTGTTTCGGCAGATATTTACAGTTTCGTGTTTGTAAGGCATAACTGGAGTCAGCCCAAACCAATATTGCTCATGGTGAGTCGTAATTCATGAATAGGAGCTAGTTCATTCCAGTGAGTGAGCGTATCTGATAAGAGCTGTGAAAAGAATTATTTTGCCAATCCCCGTTCTCTACTATGTTGTGGTAGGCATGGACCTTTCCGAAGCTTTGTAGCGAAACAAATGCTGTCAGGCCCATTTCCAAGAGTTCCAGTTACAGTCCACTAGCATATCAATTAACATTTGATGTAGAATGATGGTTTAGGCGATGGTTTAGGCAATGGTGGTGTGCCATATAATTTCTGCACTTCATAGCGTCATTGTGTGACGTTTCCAGAGATAATATCTTATCTTCAGTTTGTTTCTCTAGACATTCTCTTATTATTACATTACAGCTGCTGCCTCTGGAAACATCAATGAAATAAAATCCATCCCGAATCACTCTTACTTAAGGATGAAGCCTTTTATAAGCTGTGGTATTTCCAAAATGCTATTCATACTGTCCTCATTAGCTCAGAAGCACATTTCTTGAATTTTCGGCGTGAAGCAACCGTCCCGCTGTGCGGGCTGCTAACGACAAGTTCCTTGGCACTGCGCTGAGAGCAGTTTGGGTTTTTTCAGAGAGCTGTTCAAATATTTGCTTACGCAAGGCAGCGGGCCTCATTCTCTCCAACTCTGCGGAACGAGATCGGCAGAGCAGTTATTCGCGAAAGGTCTTTTGCAGACATCTCTGCAAATGATAAACAGAGCGAAAATCGAATATGCGTACTCTATTGATTTCTCAAAAGATATAATTCCTGTGTAACTGGTTGTGCTATTAAATGAATCATCCCGTACTTACCTTAAACAGCAACAAATTATTGCTCAATCACTGTGTAATCTGTCTGCCTGCAATCAGTATGGGTGCAACTCGCGAGAGCGTTTTGATGGTAACTTATTTTATTGGTAAAAGCTGTCAACTTACCCCTCTTTTGAAGTGTCAAAAATGGGAAGAAACGTGCTCTATCATAACTCCACAGAGTGCAATGTTGTGTGAAATCGTTATTACAGCGTGTTCCATTAAATTATATCAACTGAACAATGGAAATTTATATCACAATTTCAGCCGACGGTCACGGGAATGGATTATATAGAACCTCCCGTAATCATTTCTCTCGCAAGGAATGCAGGATGATAGTGAAGTGCACATGGGGGGGGGGGGGGGGAAATGAAAATCCGATTCTGTTCCACTAAACAACTGAGTAACAAGAAGTTACAGGAGAACGATACATACGATTTCTACACCAATAACCTATACCATTAAAAGGTGACCACGGACAGGGCCAGAAACAACGTTCACCATACTGGCTCAAGTACTGATAATTCTGCCAAATTCCAAGCCCGGCTTGCAAATATTCATATTGATCGAAATTTTACGTGGAAGACAACGGTATGATACTACCATGGGTGGTTCACCACTTTCAGTTGGATCCATGAAAAAAATAGAAAAACTGGCCAACTCTGGCACACACAAATTTGAAATATTGATGAAGTCATTCGTTCTAGACAGCCGTCAACACTCCGAGTGAGTGTTGGGATGAGGATTTGAACAGTGAGATCATACTCATCCTTTGCAAACAGAAAAGAAACAGATTTAAGAAAAATCACGGCTCCACAAATAACGAAGGACAGTTTATTATCCTAATGGTTGAATTTAAATAACACAATAATCACAACATTGAATTACAAAGTAATTAACGTAGCCTAATCAAAAAATGACATATATACTATACGAGCTCGTAAGAGAACATTTTACCCAGCATGCAGACACAGTTCTCTTCCAATATTTTAGAAACCTACGTTAGCTGCCATGTGACCAGCTCACCCCCTTACTAGTAAACCGCCAAAAAGCTCGTTGCCTTGTCCCATTGAAGTTTACCGGACAATATTTGAACAGAAAAAGCAGTAGAAATTTACGCAACTTCCCACATTGGTCTCTACTTCACCAATCAGAAACAACACTTCTTTAAAAAAAGGATGGCGCACGTTGTCGCTGGCCACCTCTGACCACTAGCCGGGTTTGAAATTAAAATTCAGCAGACCGTTGTCCAGCTTCTAAAAGGAAAGAGTGAGAAATAACTATCCTGATTCTCCAATTACAAGCGCACGTCCAGCTATTCACTCATTCACACCTCCCACAGCACATCCATAGTGAGGGTTATGGAGAGATGATAACACAGGTTGCTGATGTGAAACACAGAAAAATAAAATCAATAAGCAATGGATCCCTACGCAATCCTTCTCCTAGCAATGATTTATGTAAAACTCACAGGAGAAGTTGATCTGCTAGACTAAATGATGGCGAATTAAGTATTTCTGATAATAATTACATGAAAGGGGCCGAGACAGGATCTGCTGTTATTATATGAGATCAGGGACTAGTATTTCTCTTTACCTTCTTCATAATTTAGTAACGAGAACACAGAGGGGAATTATAAATCTCTGCGGTCACAATAAATTATTTCAATTACAAATAATTGTGTAAATATTACCAGGGTAAGCTCCTCAGAACAAAACAGAAGGTTCATGATGTTCTTTAAAAAGGTATACAAAAGTCATTCTCAGTGAAAGAAAACATTAAGACATCCCCACCTTGCCCTCAGTTGGGCTATACAAAATTCCAAATAAATCTCAGAACGTAAAGATAAAACTTACTAACTTCACAATCACGTAAAAACAAATGTATCTTTTAGCATACTAGATCAACAATTTTGCTGTAGAGAAAAACATAACTGTCCTTAAAAACAGCTACAAAACTTAGGATGTCTCACTTTAGTGATATATCAGTAATGGGTTCTGATCGAAACATATCATATCGCAAAATTTTCAAACAAAGAAAATAAACAATGTTACAAAAATCTATCTTAACACATGAGTTCACGAAAGTCTCACGTCAGTAAGCCAATAACTACGCCATAAGGAATATAAAATACACCATGTGTTAATTCCTGTACGTATCTCTATATCTTAACGTGTGTCACTGGTATAGCATTTACCACGGGATAACACGACAGTGATAATTTTCACAACAGAAGAATTCATAGCATTTATATAAACAGCTATTTTATGAAAATTCCTAATGTGGCTCACTAGTTCATAATGTTCATTTACTTCCGATAGAAACAGTCGTCATCTGGACTATATCACACAAACCATTTAAACAAAAAATTACTCATACGTGAAATAACATAGTTTTACCTAAAAAAGAAAAATTAAAAAGAAATTATACATACTAACATAGCAGTTGGAGACACAACGCGTTAATGTATTTGTTTTTCATTTAACGACACTATACACACATCGATCACAGCAGTGGAATGAGGAAACTATAAAGATTGATTACGGGTGACAGTTCTTTGGGAAGCATATCTAGGAATGTGTTCGTGGAGGGAAATAGAAAAACCTATCGAAGACGCATCTGCCTTACAATCTTGCTCTTCAGTCCCATGCAAAATCACTTCCACCCTCGTGGGCTCGAGGTGCCACTTCATCATTATACACCACATCATCCCTCATTTGTTCCTGGATTTAACTATCTTTACTTCATTAGTAAAGATTCACTTTCAGCTCTCACAATTTCATTTGGATTACCCCCACCTTTGGAAGAAGGTTTTCCTCCGAGGTTCCACAGTTACGGGACTCGCTAGACTGTAATGTTCATGATACCCGAATTTCAAAGTTGATGATTTGCTCGGGTATTATTAGATAACGTGCAGAGACACTCAACATGCAACATAACATGTTCTCCAAAAACAGCATAAATGCATTGAAGGTGATGGTGTGATATTTGAATATTTATTGTAAACTGTATAGGACTTCTAAAGTGAAATGTACGTTAAAAATACGCATTATTGAATCGATATTTCATTAAACCCTTGTTTTAATGTTTGTTAACAGTTGTACATATGTACACCTCACAATGTCCTGAATAATATAGAAGATAAAAAACAATGTACATTAAATGTGTTATATCTTTGAAACCATTCAGAATAGGGCATTTAAACAAGTAAGATTTTTTGCTTCAAGTGACCTTTCCTGTCATGTCCCTAAAAACTGACTATTGCTCCCGGAATTCCATGTATAGGATGCGAAGGTCAGTGGCTGAACATAGTTTTCTTAGGCGGTATTCGAAAACATGGCCTTGGAAGAGTAGAAGATTTTCGAGCTCTATTAAGTGTAAAACATTTTGAATTTAATAACATAGCTGTCGATAGCTGATTGTATAGCATAGAAGTCGTGTAATCACAAAGTACTGATTTAACTTTCACTATCAACAGCTTTTTTTAAATTTATTTAAATTCACTAGGGAGTTTATTAACACATGCATGTAATATTTAACAAATCCTGAGTCATATTCTTTTAATAAACGTAAGATTTTTATTTTCAGCAACATTTTACTTTTATTTAAATTCATTAAAATATTTATTAACACATGAATGTATTATTAAAGAAATACTGCTTCATAATCTTTTAATAAAAGTAACATTTCTATTTTCAGTTATTAATGTCATGGAGATTCGAATATTCACCGTAAATTAAAATTTAGTGCAAAAATGCGAAACATCAAACACAAAACATATCTCATTATTTCTAGAGATTGAACAGTGTTATTTAAGTCTTTTTGTTTAACAAAAAGGCATTTCGCATGCAAGTATTAAATTTTAATTTTTCACATGAATAGCAATTAACAACAGGATATGCTATTTCCGTTAAAAATTAATTCTGCAATTGCTAAGTTACGCTTCCATTTATTGATAAATATAAAATTTAAAAAAGGAAACAAATGTTGCTACTAGCAAGAATCGAACCAAAGACTTTGCGATTACAAGACTTATACACCCCACGCACCATTTTTCTTTTCTTTCTTTCTTCATTTGCCGTCGTCTATTTGCGACCCCGTTATTTGTCTCGAAATGTTTTGCACTCAAAAGGGTTCGGATATTTTCACTGGCCATTTTCGAAGTCTTTTATTTTTAATCACCTCGTAGTGCTATAGGACATTTGTTTCCGGACACTGACCACAAAATCGTATACTTATGAAGAAAATGGCAGATGGCGAAACAGAGTGAAATCCCTGTGTGAGACAGCGTTAGCTGGCAAATTCACGTCAGCGCTTGCCACATTTCATTGCGTACTCCATCGACCTGCGGAGAGAAAGATTCTCCAGCAGTACCTTCTACTCGCTTTTGATTCCACGGCACATCATACACTAAATCTCTGAAATAAACTCAATGTCAGTCTCATCCGTGCTTGTTTTTTAGCACCCACAATGGTAAGTTTATGCTTAGAGTCGGTGACACATATAACGTTTTAGGCGATAAAAGTGAACTGAAGTCCCTTGGGTCTGAAAATAGTTATTTACAAAAAGCTGTAAATCCCGTTGGGAGCGGCTGTTATTGGTTGCTTGGCGAGCCGTGAGGCTGCGGTATCGGAGCGGCGCACGCGGCAGGCGGCGCCATGCGCTGCCGATAGGGGGCCGGCTCAGCAAACACTTCCATCTGTAACGTCGCACTCTAATATAATATCACCTGAAAAGTCCAGAGAGGACTGGATTTGTAAAACGTGTTGGAAATTTAATGTCACGAAATTTACTACTCCCTTTAACTGTGCAAACTTACACCAGCTCATGTGTTGGAGGATCAATGACTGTTTCTCCAACTCCAGTGTATCAAACGTTTTCGTTACGTGATTTTAAGTGTACGAGAAGTGGGCAAAATAGATTACGAAGACATAGTTAGATGTGAATCAGAATGGTTAATAGAGGGTCACGTTCTGTTACGGCCAGGTGGTAATATCTAAATACACTTTATTACGTTAGTGTTTGTTAGTTGGTTAGTGCCATGTTACTAGGAATCATTTTGCACGATAGATCGAAATGATGTGAAACGATCATTTTACATTCACAGTGAAAATAAATTTGTACATTTGGTTACAGCCTGAACACTTCTAAGTGTCTTTTATTTTTTTTTCAAAAAGAAAAACGATATAAATATGTTGTGACTCAGTAAGTCCTACCCACCACCTTTTACATATTACGGTAACAGTAATTCTTCCACAGGACTGGAGTTGTCAAGAAGAAACTTTCTCAGTTTGCTTTCGATTTTGACTTTGCTTTTTCTGCTAAAGGCAATGTTAAAGTGGAGTAATGAATGTTATTATTCCTTCTGGTATTGTAATTCTGTATATCATTGTTCCTTTTGAACTGTAGCGCATTACTTACAATCAACTTTATGATGGAATGTATATACTATGCAACCGTAGACAAAATGCCCAACTCCTGAAGTAGATGTCTACAAGATGATCGTGGGTGACCACCACATATTATTCTTACAGTACGTTTTTGTGAAATGAAGACCTTCTTTCTTAATGATGAGTTACCTTGCAACATTATTCCATATGACATTACTAAACTAACTAAACTAAACTCCGTCCAAATGGGCCTTGGAAGGCCAAAGGTTCCGACCGGCCGCTGTGTCATCCTCAGCCCACAGGCGTCACTGGATTCAGATATGGAGGGGCATGTGGTCAGCACACCGCTCTCCCAGCCGTATGTCAGTTTACGAGACCGGAGGCGCTACTTCTCAATCAAGTAGCTCCTCAGTTTGTCTCACAAGGGCTGAGTGCACCCCGCTTGCCCAGTGTTCTGCAGACCGGATGGTCACCCGAAACTTCCGGCAGATTAAAACTGTGTGCCGGACCGAGACTCGAACTCGGGACCTTTGCCTTCCGCGGGCAAGTGTACCATCTGAGCTACCCAAGCACGACTGATGACCCGCCCGCACAGCTTCAATTCCCCCAGTACCTCGTCTTCTACCTTCCAAACTTCACAGAAGCTCTTCTGCGAACCTTGCAGAACTAGCACTCCTGGAGGAAAGGATATTGCGGAGACATGGCTTAGCCACAGCGTGGGGGATGTTTCCAGAATGAGATTTGCACTCTGCAGTGGAGTGTGCGCTGATATGAAACTTTCTGGCAGAGTTCGAGTCTCGGTCCGGCACAGTTTTAATCTGGCAGGAAGTTTTATATCAGCCCACACTCCGCTGCAGAGTGAAAATCTCATTCTGGATGGTCACCTGTCCAAATCCTAGCCCAGCCCGACTGTGCTTAACTTTAATGATCTAACGGAAACCGGTGTTGCCACTGCGGCAAGGCCGTTGGCTTCCATATGACATTTACTGAATGGAAATATGTCAGTTCACTAATATGTCTCTCCCAAGATTTCCAATGATTCTAAGAGCAAAAATGGCTGAACTAAGTTGTTTTAGGAGTTGCAAAACACGCTTCTTACAGTTTAAATACTCATCAGTACGGACACATAAGAACTTTGAAGTTCCCATCCTATTTACTATTTTCTCGCTATGTGTTACACCTATCATTGGAGAAGTACCCCTAGATGTGCAAAACTGAATATGTTGTGCCTGTTTAAAATTGAGGGTGACACCATTCGCACCAAACCAATCAATGATACTTTTAAGAACTTTGCTTACCATTTTTTCTGCATCTGTATGTATGCTTGGATTCATTACAATACTGAATGAAACAATATAGTAGTTGCTGTAGGCTCCAAACCATCATAAATTTCGGAAATGATATCAGCATGGCGCCTTTATTGTTATAGGTAGCAGTAACCATTTTATAATGTTCAGTACAGGGTATCTTTGGCTGTGTAGCCATTGCCAAGTGCAGAGTATAATCCGTTAACGGCACATACTTGACTTGTACTCAACATATTTGTCTATGTAACACAATTTTAGAAGCAGAAAGTGGTTGGCCGGATTTGAGAGTTACAAGTCTGACGCCTGGTGTCACGAAACTGTAGTTACACAGTGGCGACGTTACGAAAACTGTAGTAACACTTGGTGCACGCCTATAGCTCTTAAGTCCGGCCAACCATGCTCTGCTTCTAAAAATTTATTAAGTAGTCAAATATGTTACCTGTAACTCAAACGCCGGCCGGAGTGGCCGTGCGGTTCTAGGCGCGACAGTCTGGAACCGAGCGACCGCTACGGTCGCAGGTTCGAATCCTGCCTCGGGCATGGATGTGTGTGATATCTTTAGGTTAGTTAGATTTAAGTAGTTCTAAGTTGTAGGGGACTGATGACCATAGCAGTTAAGTCGCACAGTGCTCAGAGCCATTTGAACCATTTTTTTGTAACTCAAACATGTGCAGTTAATGGGATACACTTTATGCCTGACAATGGCTACACAGCCGAAAGTATCCTGTACTGAGTAGCAGGAGAATAAGATAGGCAACAAGTCGCAGCAAATGCTGGTTTTTAATTAACCTTATCCATGGTTTCAACAGATTTAAACCTGTTTTCTTCAGAACGATAAAAATCAGATTTCACATTAGGAGACAGTCAGTTAAAAAAAGTGATCTAACATCTCTATATTAAATGTGTGTAAAACCATTTATAAAAGCTAAGGTCCCTAAAATCAAGCCGGCGGGAGTGGCCGAGCGGTTCTAGGCGCTACAGTGTGGAACCGCGCGACTGCTACGCACGCAGGTTCGAATCCTGCCTCGGGCACGGATGTGTGTGATGTCCTTAGGTTGGTTAGGTTCAAAGCAGTTCTAAGTTCTAGGGGACTTATGACCATAGCAATTAAGTCCCATAGTGCTCAGAGCCATTTGAACAATTTGAGCCTAAAATGAAGGGCCTGTTACATCAGTAAAATCAATCACATAAAATGTCAGACCATATTAAGAACTTCATCCCGACTCAACTACAGAGTCGGCACGTAGATCTTAACAGGGTATGGCATTTTATGTGATTGATTTTGCTGGTACGACAGGCCCTTGATTGTAGGGCCTTAGCTTTTATAAATGGATATACAGATCGTTGCCGACACATTTCATATGGATCTGTTAGATCGCTTTACTGACTGTTTGCTAATGTGAAGATTTTTTCTTGTCCTTCTGAAGAAGACTGATTTAAACTCGTTGAAACCATTGCTAAGGTTAATTGAAAACCACCACTTCTTGCGACTGGTTGGCTGTCTTATACTCCTGCTGTTCTGTAACCGTTGCTGAATAGCAGACACGTTCAAAATACAGTATTGAACAGTACAAAATAAAAGTTTGGTTTAATCCCAACAATGACAGCCAGTGAGACAAATTGATATCATTCATTAACAGAAATAAACATCAGAAAACTAGTTTCTACTTAGTTGTGTCTGATGCTTTGACAATTTCTGAAATAAATAATACAACACAAACAAAACATCAAAACACAGGCTTACCCAAACACTAAGTTCTAAGCACGTAATTCGTGTGTAAGAAGTTTTGTATGCACTTGTCATGTTAATTCTCCATGAAATTCCGAGGTTCGACAACAAACGCAATTGAATTCGTAGAAGTATCGAAATCAGATGCAACAGATATAGTGACGCCCACTGCCAGCGAATAAATAGTAAAAAGGCAGTGGAAATTAATAGACCTGTGTCTGTCAACAACAGTGAGGTATGGGATTCAAGCTGAGAAGTGTGGGGAAGCGAGCACGTCACCTGAAAGACTATGTAGGAGTAGGTCCAGTAGTCGTGATGGAAAGAATGGTGCTATGAGTGACGTTTCATCGTTGGCGTCAAAGCTACTCTGGTCGCAGTGACCACTACTCAGACATCTCTTTGTATGCTGGGTATCGAACATTACTTTCAGAGCATACTACGAAAGACCTATGTACGGTGCGGTGGCTTCCGTAGTATCTATGTAAACGTACTTCGATTCTTGCCCAACTGCAGCATGGCGGCCATGATGTGTAACAGTAACGTAAATGAAAGTACACTGTCCGTTCAGAAAGATCCGATACTGGATTACTAAAATACAAGGAAAAGTTTAGATGATGGTTTCAATGTTTCAGGTGTTCTACAGAGTCTCCACCCCCCCCCCCCCTCCAATTACTTATAAAGCACAGAACGTTCATTCAACCACTTTAAAATCTCAGAAAAGTCCTTCTTTGGGATTTTGTTCAACTCGTGCGCCACGTTCGCACTTTCTTCGTCTTAATCATTCATCAGAAACTCCTTCTGCTCTTTGTCGTCTAGTGGTATGATTGTATTGATAACTCCAAGTCTCATCGTCCGTGATGGTTCTTTTTTCCGTAAAAGAAATGTCTGGATTTCTAATTTCAGTTGTCTCAGTAGGCGTCCACATGTCGCTTTTGTTCAGGAGCCAAAGTGTATGGGACAAGCTTAGCACACATTTCTCTCTTCTTCAAAAAATTCTGGAGAGTGTCTAGAACACTTGATTTAGAGCTTTCGATACAATGCAATTTGTGACGCAACAAAGTTGACTGACTAATTCCGCACGTCCACTACGTAACACCGCCTGCTCACAATTGACTGGTCGAGAGTACTTCTGTTGTTTGCAGTTGTTAGTTCAAGCTGCCACCGTAATTACTCAACTGACGTCGGTTGTACGCCAGAAATAAAATGGCTCTCGGAACTTTTTGGACGGGCAATTTATTTTCAGATTCAGCTCCCAGATGAGCCTATTACATAGGATGTTCCATAGTTCAGGACAACATCAAAATAAACCATTTAAAAACAAGTGGAGACAAGTTGACGTTTGTGTTGCATGACTTAAAAACTCTTTTGTGATCCAGAACATTGACAAGCCGATCATAAAATTGATTCTAGCTTATTTCATATACACTTTACTCATAAATTCTTCTGTCTTGCAATTCCATTAGATGCAGGAAAAACAGATAACTTAGGTACTGCACGAATCAAACTTTTAAGCACAACTAAATCGTAAGATAACTTGTCGCAAGCAACTGAGACACCTTTTCAACAAAGTTGCTAAGACACGTCACCACTAATGACAAAAGTTAAAAAAGAAAGGAAGAAAGTACTCCTTAAGCACAAATTGATATTAAAATCTGCAAATGCACTTACTTCTCAACCGAACCCGAAATACGAGGGCTATTCCGAAAGTAAGGTCCGATAGGTCGCGAAATGGGAACCACGGTAAAAATCAAAAATGTTTTATTTGCAACAGTTAGATACACCTTGCAGCTACTTATCTCCATAGTCGCCGACCCGACTTAGACGTGTATCGTAGCGTTGTACCAACTTTCCCATACCCTCGCTATAGAAGGCAGCCGCCAGTGCTCTCCGCCAATTCTCTACGCTGGCCTACGGCTCGTTGTCTTGTGCCGAAATGTTGTCTTCATAACCAGCGGTTCATGTGACCTGAGCTGAAACTCAGAGGGAGACAATTACGGGCTGTATTGTGGGTAATCTCACATTTCCATTTGAAACCGATGCAGGAGCATCTTCATTGCCCCTGCAGAATGCGGCTGAGAATTGTCTTGAAGACGAAACAGCACGACAGTTATGTAATGTTAGCTGCATAGCTTCAGGGGAGATTTCTCACCAGGCCCCCGTACTTGGCGGCAGACACTATTTTCTAGACATCTTTACGCACTCACTGCGAGCTCAGAAATGAGAAGAGCGACGTGATGCTAACTGGGGTTATACTAGAGACACTACCCAACACATCTGTGCAAAGCTTTATCGGATTTTCATAGTCGTTTCCATTTCCTGACCGATCGGACCTTACTTTCGGAATAGCCCTCGTACATTCTTACAGTCCCGAGATCCACCAGCATTTCTTTCGTCAAATGGCTCTGAGCACTATGGAACTCAACATCTGTGGTCATAAGTCCTCTAGAACTTAGAACTACATAAACCTAACTAACCTAAGGACATCACACACATCCATGCCCGAGGCAGGATTCAAACCTGCGACCGTAGCAGTCGCGCGGTTCCTGACTGAGCGCCTAGAACCGCTAGACCACCGCGGCCGGCTTTCTTTCGTCATTCAGTGTCGTTGGGACACGTGCTACAAATGGGACACTGCGTTTCTCGCATCAAGATATTAAATTTCTGTTTTTCCTAAAGATTACCTGCAGTTGAAATACTCTCTTTCAAATTCTGAAGGTGGCAGGGGTAAAATACAGAGAGCGAAAGGCTATTTACAATTTGTACAGAAAGCAGATGGCAGCTGTAAGAGTCGAGGGGTATGAAAGGGAAGCAGTGGTTGGGAAGGGAGTGAGACAGGGTTGTAGCCTATCCCCGATGTTATTCAATCTGTATATTGAGCAAGCAGTAAAGGAAGCAAAAGAAAAATTTGGAGTAGGTATTAAAATTCATGGAGAAGAGATAAAAACTTTGAGGTTCGCCGATGACATTGTAATTCTGTCAGAGACAGCAAAGGACTTGGAAGAACAGTTGAACGGAATGGACAGTGTCTTGAAAGGAGGGTATAAGATGAACATCAACAAAAGCAAAACAAGGATAATGGAATGTAGTCGAATTAAGTCGGGTGATGCTGAGGGAATTAGATTAGGATATGAGACACTTAAAGTAGTAATGGAGTTTTGCTATTTGGGGAGCAAAATAACTGATGATGGTCGAAGTAGAGAGGATATAAAATGTAGACTGGCAATGGCAAGGAAAGCGTTTCTGAAGAAGAAAAATTTGTTAACATCGAGTATAGATTTAAATGTCAGGAAGTCGTTTCTGAAAATATTTGTACGGAGTATAGCCATGTATGGAAGTGAAACGTGGACGATAAACAGCTTAGACAAGAAGAGAATAGAAGCTTTCTAAATGTGGTGCTACAGAATAATGCTGAAGATTAGATGGGTAGATCACATAACTAATGAGGAGGTATTGAATAGAATTGGGATTATGGCACAACTTGACTACAAGAAGGGATCGGTTGGTAGGACATGTTCTGAGTATTGGAGGGCAGCGTGGAGGGTAAAAATCGTAGAGGGAGACCAAGAGATGAATACACTAAGCAATTTCAGAAGTATGTGGGCTGCAGTAGGTACTGGGATATGAAGAAGATTGCACAGGATAGAGTAGCATGGAGAGCTGCATCAAACCAGTCTCAGGAATGAAGACCACAACAACAACAACACCTGCAGTTCCGAGTAGCACATGTGGTTTGTTGTCACAACGGTCACGTGTAAAGGAAACACACTAAGTATTTAAGCAATAATAATTCGACTCACGAAAGATACAAAGCACATGAAATATTCGTGAAGCAACAGATTCTCTGCTACCATTTGTTGGAATGAAACCCCAAGTGAAAATATTAGAAGTCGTAGCTTACGTGAAGAAAGGAATTGTTCTGGGTGTACGGACGTTTTTTAATGAAGTATTGGAATTTGAGCAAATGTGATAGTGTAGTTTCCGCTCTTATTGCTCACTGTTCACATAGCATACACACTGAAAGCATCACCTTTACGCCAGCTGAGGGCTGTCATCTCCATGAACCTGCACAGTGGACCGGACTATACGAAGCTGGGTTTCACTCTTACACATTACCTTTACTAAATCTTATACGGGATAGAGCAATAGTATACATCAGGTTACGCTTTGGAAAGTGTTAACTACTGACTGTGTACTGCTTCTCGGAGGTGGTGTGTCTGCTAAATTATATTTACTGCACTAGGCAACAACACCCGCTAAAGAGACTACTATTTATCAGTGTGTCAAAGCTGGGTGGGATGGCGCTGATACACAGAGATGACAAGTGTATAAAAATGCGTAGCGACACCATAGAGTTCCGCAACGCCGTGTACTATATGAGCAATCTGCAAGTAGTTGTGAGGACGGAAAGTTTAACCAAATGCTTACCGCTCTCACAATAGCTACCGCCGAAGATGCAACTGACCATCACTAGTACAAACGGGTTCTGGTTTTATCGGCTAGCCGATTGAAAATTTTAGTTAACGCATCTGACTATCACAAGATTTTACAGGTTCGACCAGCAAGCTAACATCAAAAGTAATCTACTAGTCGATCGAATCAAGCAGAAACTACAAGTCTGATTAGGATGCGCTACTTAAGTCAATTAAACCCAGCTCACTGCTATGTGTCACACTTCACAGCAACGTGATCGGAAACCTCGCTTACGTAACCCAACACTCCAACGCTGATACCTTGGATTTACCTTATCCTTCTCCCAGCTTGAAAACTATTCAACGTGGAGTTTAAGCGTTCTTTTTAATAGAACCCCACTGAAGCAATCAATCTAGACTGAACTTTCTTAGCTACCAGTTGCAGTTAGTTTAATTTTCGTAAGAGCACACCAGCGATATAATTTTACGTGTTGACTGAGCGTTGCTAGTCAGAGACTATTAATCCTATACAGCCACTGCACTGCAGCTTTATCCTTGCTTATTTCTTTTTACGAACACACACAATGGATAATGCTATTTGCACTCTATCAATGATAATGGTTTATGCTACAACTTTCGTAGTTTATTAATTCCCCATAATTTAACTTTTCCACGTTTTATCACTTAAACAGTCAGACAAAAACCTCTTTCATATACTTTAAGCCGAACTTTACGCAATTATTGCAACAAATTCTCAGTGTGACTTATCTTTCACTTTAATATTCTTTGTCCTGCTTGTACTTTACCGTTTTCATTCACTGCGTAATATTTAACCTTTTTATTTTTTGAGCTTCAAAGATTCTGTTATCGTAATTTCTAGTTATGTTATATGGGGAGAAATGATAACACGAGACACCAATTTTTCCTTTATCATGCACAGGGCTGAGCATCATTTTATTTAGCCATTTTCTTCATTTTCAATGTCTCCACAAAGTTTCGTCAGGCGTGACTGCTGGTGGTAAACTACTTCCCCACTAAGCGGAAGCTAGTAAAAAAAAGAAACAAAAAAACCTAAGCGTCACCGCCACTTTAAAATATCATTAATATTCACTCAAATCAAAGCAAATCTCTCCCTCTTCAGGCGTTGACATACGCGGACCCTCTATACCAAATTTAAAACACTCAGCACTCAAAATTTCAAAGAGATAATCATCGTGCTCTACTCAGTTAATAGGTCGGATGGAAAATTACTATTACACCAATTCGCGCGTGTCACAAAGTTCTGACACAGATAAGTTCTCCCGTTTACATTAATCAAACTAGTACGTCCGTTCTCACAATAATTACATGACAATCACAGGCCGCACTTCAATTTGAGAGTTCTTTCAGCCGGGGATTCTATTACCTTAGGACTTCCCCACAATTACAACCAATACAGTCGCACACTCACGCCAAAGCTGTAGAAAATCCTTATTACAGAAGTGGCAACGGCACATGTACCTTTGTGCTTACCCTTATTAAACCAATCACTCACAAAATCTTCGCGTGAAGGCGATACCAAATACACACAATCAAGACTGAAAAGAACCTCCCCTTAACACGAGATACGGAACGCGTGATTGCGAGTAACTCCAAGGTTAGCTCGACCAAACTTTACACTCTCACTAATCACATGAAAACGCGAGAAAAACCAATCTCTTAGCGTGTCTCACAACTAGTTACTCTTTTAAAGCAAACTCCAAATATCATCGCATATCCCTCTACCGATTGCGAACAATACATCTCGCGCAATAATCACATATAACTTCCCATATAGGCCATAACCTCATCACGGGTTCAACTAATAACTTTAGAAGCCCAAATCCGACATTAAATCACTCGAGCGCCAACTCCAAATAGGCTTACACTTCCCGAGTGTCACGAACTGACTGACGTTACCCCGTGACCCCAATGGTGACTAACTCGCCGATGTCTCAAATGTAACTCTCTACACGAGAACTCAACGGTAACTCCTCTTGAAACAAGGGACAAAACAAAGAACCAGAATTTTTGAACAAACAAACATGTCACGTTAATTGTCTCTTTTTCACAACTTTCGTTATTAGATGCTTTCGTTCCTCTTCAATAGCGGCCAGCTGCGCATCAGTCGGTATCTTTGCCGCGCGCCACGCTGCTGCTATCGTCGCGGTTGTGTGACATCTCTGGCCGCGAAAGGCTCCGCTGCATATGCCCTTTCTACAACATAATTTTGACATTTTCAGAAGCAAATACAATTAACAACCCTTATATATATATATATATATATATATATATATATATATATATATATATATATAGAAATTGACACTTTGATAATAAGTTGAGGCGACTTACGTACGTAATGCCACATACGTATACCACTCACACTACTTTTCAATTTTGGGGCATTACAACTGACAATCCATTTACTCATTGTTGTAAATTGTTATCACTTATACACTTGAGTATGACAGCAATAGTAACATACATAAATACACTGACGGAAAAAATCGCAACACCAAGGAGCTGTGCGACAAAAACAGATGTTGGTAGATGTGTTTCTATCGGCTGTGGCAAATAAAAGTAGCCTGGAGGAGTGGATAGTATTGGACGTGAAAGTACGCATGTAACCACTCCCCGTGACGAGCACACCACGAGGACGCCCGCCACGTGATCCACACCGGATCCTTGGAGCACATTTACACTATCGTCACGCCTTACAAGGGTTGTTAGCAGACGTCAGTCTGGTTGCGGCCCTAGCTGGCCACCCAGGTCACTTGCTCTGTCAGTGTGGGCATACTTTGTTTGGGGCAAAGACTTCATGGACTGCAGCAGAACATTTCGGAAGAGATTGGGGAATTTCGAGCAGTTACCTTCGATCAAACTTCAACAACTTGCTGACTAGGGCCCAAAATTGACTAGAAATAAATTTTGGTCACTTTCAACATCTGCTATAGTCAGGTTGGTACTGTATTTTCTTTCCTCTGCTGTGTTTCTTTGTACCCTGGAATTCTGTTCTCCGAGCCACTTTCATTTCCGCCACCCTGTACATCTCAGAGATGAGGTCTATTCAAATGTCGCGCCAGTCGCATAAGAATGGCGGTAGTAGCGTCTCTATGAGGGTACAAACCATGGGTGCTTTAAATGCATGCAGTACCGGTCGTGAACTTTAGTTACCTTTGATATTGGACTTGGTGAGCTGATGTTATTCAAGAATGCCTTTAATGTGACAATATTGTCATTGTCAATACCACACTGAGTTTGAACGACGTCATGCTGTAGGGCTACGAGAAGCTGGATGTTTATTCTGCGGTATGCGGAAAGAAGTGAAGAGAATGTAGCCACTGTACGTGACTGCTGGCAACGGTGATCACGAGAATGTACGTTCGCAAGAAGACTGTGCTCCGGGCGGTCACGTGACGCTACCGAGAGGGCAGACCGTCGTGTTCGGCGTATAGCTCTGGCGCAAAGTAATGCATCTAAGCAGCAATTTGAGTATCAGTTGGCATCACAGTGACACAATGAACTGTTACAAATCGGTTACTTCGAAGAAAGCTTCTCGAAGTCTTCCATAAACAAACTGGCAATAACAGGTGACAACGGGCTTCCCATCACAGCTTCATCTACCTGCTTATAGTACTCGTCATCGAATAAAAAGTAAGTAGAAGTCAACACATGTAGAAACAGGTTAGTTGATTCAACACCCAACTTAACCTCAATCAACCTAAACGAATCAGACAGAGGAATACGAGTAAAGGGAGAGACAACACCAAAACTTACTAGAATATCCGAGTCATACAAACGAATTCCCTGTAATCGACGTAAAAAATCCGCCGAGTTCTTACGTGCTGGCACACTGGACCTACACCTGGACTTATGGTCTGAGGTGCGATTTCGGATGACAGCAGGATCACTCTCATGGTTATCCCATGCACTCTGACTGAAAAATTGTATGTCAGTCTGGTGATTCGACCTGTTGTGTTGCCATTCATGGACAGCATTCTAGAGTGTGTTATCCAACAGGCTAAGGGTCGCACACATACAGCTGTTGTAACCCAACATAGTCCACAAAGTGTCGACAAGTACCTTGGTCTGATTGATCTCCAGACCTGTCTCCAATCAATCACGTATGGGACATCATCGGACGACAACTGCAGCGTCGTCTACAAGCTGCCTTAAGCGTCCTTTTACTGACCGAACAAGTGCAACAGGCATGGAACCCCATCACATAAACTGACAACCGGCACTTGTACAACACAATGCATGCTTGTTTGTATGCTTGCATTCAATATTCTGGCAGTTACACCGGTTACTAATGTACCAGCGTTTCACACTGGCTTATCTCGTGCTTACATTAACCTGTGATCTTGTTATGTTAACCACTTAAACGTGTTACCTAGGCAAATGAAATCCCGAAATTTACTACACTACTGGCACCAATTCAGGAACGTCATCCAGCTTGGGGTCCGCGTAACACCGTGTGTAACCTTATCTATTTCCATATCGCCAAGGTCAATCGGTTCTTAGACCGAATCTTCCCATAGTTTTCTTAACAGTGTGAGATGGTCTTTTCCATTATTAAATGTGGTTTCTGTGATTCCATTGCGTGCGTAATAGTTTTTTTTAGTTAAATTCCAATCGTCTCAACATATATTTGGGTTCTACTCCCACCTCGACCTGAAGTTTAAGCATTAAGCATACAGTCAACGTAGTTCATCTTACAACTGCTTATAGCGTAATTTCAACAACCATTGGAAGGGAGGAGTCAGTGTTTCGGAATGTGCTGGAAATGATCAATTGAATAGAAAAAGATTTTACATTCAGACGCTGCATTTTCATCGATAACTGAGAGAACTCCTATCAGTTCATCATCTACTATCTTGATTTTCCTTTTTCTTCTTCTGATTTTACTTTTACAACAGTGCACATTACCCTTTCAAAAGTTCACAATTACTGTGATGTGTGCAGGCCGGTGTGGCCGAGCGGTTCTAGGCGCTACAGTCTGGAACTGCGCGACCGCTACGGTCGCAGGTTCGAATCCTGCCTCGGACATGGGTGTGTGTGATGTCCTTAGGTTAGTAAGGTTTAAGTAGTTCTAAGTTCTAGGGGACTGATGACCTCAGATGTTAAGTCCCGTAGTGCTCAGAGCCATTTGAACCATTTTACTGTGATGTGTTTTGTACTCTATTGCGGACTAAGTGTTACCATAATCACTTCACTGTTCATTTGCAATAATTCAGAATAATGTTTAGACAGTCGACAATAAGGATACAGTAGTTATAAATCAATTTTAAAAAGAGAACGTAATTTTTTGTAAAGCTGTGGTACCATCTACAAAGCATTATTGTACTGTCACAGACTGTTGCGTAGCTAGCATTACTCTGTGGAGAGATATTTGGAGGAAGCCGAATACGCGGGCAAGACCGGAAACCCGCACTAGTAGCGAAAAACAGAATGTACGGTAAATGCGTAAAATCTTGAAAACTACACTGAAATGAATACATGTCTATAAGAACTTTCTCTTCAAATTATCATTCCTGTCACCACTCTCATTGGATACTCTTTATAAAACGTTACGTGCGCCATTGTGAGCAGACGATTTGCCATTTTAATCCTTCCGTGCGATTATTCTTTGTCAGCTTTATTGAATTACTTACATACGTCAAAATGACTTCCAAATTGTACGTTATGTTTTCGTAACGTAGTTAGAGAAGTGCGGGCAGCTGGACTATGTGCTTTTCTAAGCACAAGCCATGATGTGAACAACTCACTGTCCGCGCTGATATTTGCGAAGTTGTGCCATTACCCCAGTTTCGAGGGGAACTTCATAAATGTCGTGGAATTAGTCACCGCCACTGGCTGCCTGCTTACAGCAATAATTGAGCTCTTTTTGATTCTTTTTGTGAAGCAAACCAGATACGTAGGAAACTTTGTGTTTCATGGTATTTGTGCTTTTGTAAAACCTGTGAAAGTCCTTAAGGAAGTTCCGAAGTGTGCTTTAGAACAGTTTTTGTGGGAGCGAACAGCAGAAATTTTTATCGTCTAGCACGTTATACTCACAGTGTCGTTTTGATTTGCAGATATACGGAATGGTCGGTAAGTGTGGAAACATCGTTCTAAAACAATAGTAGGTGAACAAACAGAAATTTAAAGTCAAGTAGGAGGAGAGGGGGGATAGCAAAGCCTGTGACGCTATGTCACTAACATGGCCATCATTTTGTAAGCAAACATCTTGGCTGCTACTCGTAATTTCCAAATGCAATGGGGTCATGTGACGTATTGGTCAGACATAGAATTACACGAGGAAATCAATGTTTTTTTTTATCAGAAACGCTTTTATCCAATTTGCCAATCTGCATTCCATATCCTCTCTACTTAAGCCAACTGTACTTATTTTGCTGCCAAATAGTAAATCACATTTACAAGGAAGTAAGAAGGAAAGTAATACAAAAGGAGCATGAAAAATTATTTAAAAAATATCGGTGGAGTGAGACAAACCCACAAACGTTGAAATGCTAAGATTGTTATTCATCAGAAGAAAGGTTTTTGACAAAAACTGAAAAACTATTAACATCACTGTCCCCTCCGTAATGTAAAAGACACTTACTAACATTGCCTAGAGTAAGTCCTAGAACATTAACCTCGTCGTCTCTTACATCTAACCAAGCATTCTTCATAATGAATCGTAAAAGTCATTATGACGTACGTGTTATAAAATGTAGAGTCACTTTTAACTTGGGCAACACTTCTCGTTGCTTCCCAATATGCTATTCTGTCGCTCCACTTAGTTCTCCTATTCCGTCGCCTTAATCTGAAGGCTTGTATCAGATCGCACATTAAGTTCCTCTATTTTCTGTAAATTGCTCTCTCCTGCATTGAAATATGTAGTTTCCCCCTTTCCTTAATATGCTTTAAATCAGCCCGACGCTATCTCACAGCTCCTGTCGTGGCCTACTATAGCTTCTTTTCGTTTGTCCTTCTCTACCCGGATACAGATGCTCTTGCCCAAGATTAGTGTTTCCATTTTATAAAACACTGACTTTCTTATTTTCAACATATGTGACGCAATGGGCAATTCATAGAAAGGTTCTTCTTCCCAAATGTTGCCTTTTCAAGGTATCATATTTTCGGCAGTATTTTGGACCTGTGTGTAATGTGCTTGTTCATCTATAGCTAACATGCTACTCCGTAGCCAGGATACCAAGAGCTGTGTACTCGCCATTATCCACTACATTCCTTACACTGAGTTTAAAATCTACAACATAGAAACTGTAGTAAAAAAAAAATAACTAAAGCAGAAATATACATAGCATAAAAACGCAGTTTTATATTAGTTTGCGAAGAGTAGAACATTCGAAATTATAATTTTACAAGCAACAAGTTTCAGAATGTGGACTGGATCGGTACTGAAGGTGAGAAGAAAGATTGGAGAGGGAAAGAATGAGGAACATACGCAAGTGGTAGGAAGTTAGAAAGAAGAGAGAAGAGATTTACTGTATAACCAAGCAAATTAAGAAAAATAAGCGAAACAGGCAGAATAAGTTGATACTTTCTTCACTATTTGGCAGACATAAATGATCACAAAAATTCATTTTCGAGAGAACACTTAAGATGATGACTAAAGAAAGTGCTTCGGTTTTTAAATACATGCATCACGGTATTGAACTGTACGTAGGCTTGTTCTGGAGATGGCTTCATCAGTGAAGAAAGAATTTGAAAATGCTCTCCTTTTGTGCAAGGATGTAGCTAGGTTACTATGTAAGTTTGATCCGGTATGGCGGTTATGACAAGATGGTACACACTTATATGACATGCGTTTTTCCTGGCGTATACAGCGTTCAAATAACATACCGTGAAGTAGCCGGGTGACGTCGTCGACAGCTGCCGATATTTCGCACCCTGCAACATTCAAGACATAACTGGAGCAAGTAAGCGCTGTGCAAGGGAATTTAAAACAGCGGTTTGCATCCGGACAGATAATACACACACACACACACACACACACACACACATACATACATACATTGCCATCGCACAAACCAAACATACACTTGCGATCAAAAGTATCCGAACACCGCCAAAAACATACGTTTTTCATATTACATGCATTGTGCTGTCTCCTACTACCAGGTACTCCATATCAGCGACGTCAGTACTCATTAGACCTCGTGAAACAGCAGAATGGGGCGCTCCGCGGATTTCACTACCTTCGATCGTGATTGGGTGGTTGGGTCTCACTTGTGTCATACGTCTGTACGCGAGATTTCCACAGTAATAAACATCCCTAGGTCCACTGTTTCGGATGTGATAGTGAAGTGGAAACGTGAAGGGACACGTACAGCACAAAAGCGTACAGGGCGACCTCGTCTGTTGAGTGACAGAGACCGCCGACAGTTGAAGAGGGTCGTAATGTGTAATAGCCAGATATCTATCCAGACCAACACACAGGAATTCCAAACTGCATCAGGATCCACAGTAAGTACTATGAAAGTTAGGCGGTAGGTGAGAAAACCAGGATTTCATGGTCTAGCAGCTGCTCATAAGCCACACATCACTCCGGTAAATGCCAAACGACGCCTCGCTTGGTATGAGGAGCGTATACATTGGACGATTGAACGGTGGAGAAACGTTGTGTGGAATGATGAATCACGGTACTCAATGTGGCGATCCCATGGCAGGGTGTGGGAATGGCGAATGACCGGTGAACGCCATCTGCTAGCGTGTGAAATGCCAACGGCAAAATTCTGAGGAGGGGATGTTATGGCGTAGTCGTGTTTTACGTGGAGGTGGCTTGCAGCCCTTGTTGTTTTGCGTGGCAGTATCACAGTACAGGCCTACATTGATGTTTTAAGCACCTTCTTGCTTCCCACTGTTGAAGAGCAATTTCAACACGGTCGAGCACCTGTTCATAATGCACGGCCTGTGGCGGAGTGGTTACACGACAGTAACATCTCTGTATTGGACTGCCCTGCATAGAGTCTTGACCTGAATCCTATAGAACACCTTTGGGATGTTTTGGAACGCCGACTTCGTGTCAGGCCTCACCGACTGACATCGATACCTCTCCTCAGTGCAGCACCTCGTGAAGAATGGGCTGCCATTACCCAAGATACTTTCCAGCACCTGAATGAACGTACGCCTGCGAGAGTGGAAGCTGTCATAAAGGCTAAGGGTGGGTCAACACCATATTGAATTCCACCATTACCGATGGACGGCGCCACGAACTCGTCAGTCAGTTGCAGCCAGGTGTCCGGACACTTTTGATCACATAGTGCAACCTACGTATGACGTTATCGATAGTGAAATTAATAATCAACGGTTGAGGTAGTGTTAACTTTGTCCCTCAGCTTTTGAAAAAAGAGCGAGCTGAATTCTATGCATGATTTAAACCAAAACCACCATTTCTATTTTTACAGTTATTTGTTAATTTAATTTAAACCTCTTCCTTCATAGCATTATCACAATAGCATGAAGTGCATGCCAGGATCTGCTTGTTGTTATATTCCATAGGAGGAACGATCCCAAGACAATGTTCTACAATGGCAAATTTTCTCGGCTGTTGCAAGCGTTTGTCACGCTTCTTCTCGGTACACCGGTCTTCCACAACCCTGACAGTGTGGCCAATGTATGACATGCCACAACATCAAAGAATACGGTTAACACCCACCTTAAGCCAATCAAGATCACCCTTTACGGAACTTAAGAGGATCTTGACCTTAGATGGTGGTCAAAAACGCATTTCACATCATATTTCCGCAAAATACGACCAATCCTGTTCAAAATGCTCCTTGCTTAAAGCAAAAAGGTCTTAGACTTTTATGCAACCTGGAAACTATCATCACTCACCCGGTGGACAGTTGGTCGACAGTGCAATGCACGTCTGATCCGTCTGATGAAATGTAACCTTAAGATGAACTAACTTAGCTGACCAGCTCTCAGGGTCCGAGATGACTTAGGCCCTGTGAATCAAGGTACGAAGTACCTCTCCACGCTGAGCTGGACGGTGTCAACTATCTGCTGTAGATACAAGTCAGCTTCCTATTAACGGTCTGTCCTAATGTAACATCAACCTTCCTCCTGACCAACACATCAAGGAATGGAAGACAGTCATTCTTTTCCATCTCCACCATGAAACAAATAGTCGGGTGGATTGAACTCAAGAGTTCCAAAACGTCGTTCAAATACTCATTGCCTATTGGTCAAACAACAGAAGTATTGTCTCCATATCTGAAAAAACACTCAGGTTTCTAGGCCGCCGACTCCAAGGCACGTTCCTCGAAGTCTTCCATAAACAAACTGACAGTAATAGGTGACAATGGGTTTCCATCGCAAATTCATCCCTCTGCTCGTAGTACTGGTCATCGAATAAAAAACAGGTGGAAATCAACACATTTGGAAATAGGTTCATAATTGAAGACCCAACATAACCTCAATCAGCAGTAACCAATCAGACATAGGAACGCGAGCGAAGAGAGAAACAACATGAAATCTTACTAAAATATCAGAGTCAATCAAACGCGTTCCTCCTAATTAATATAAAAATCCACCCAGTTCTGAATGTGATGCTCATACTGACCTATCTTAGTCTTTCTCTCAACATTTCTTGTAGGGTCAGCACAGACCCTGAGATACACCGAATCAGTCAGTAAACACTGCATCTTTTGAATGTAATCCTTCTTCTTCAAGACAACGCTAGCATTGGCCTTGCCCGCAGGTAAAATATAAATACCAGTTTAATTCTAAGTGGACATAAAGCAGCCCTCTTTGCAGCTGAGATATTACACTTGCGGGGACGTACTCCAGTCAACACAAAATCCCTCCCCCCCCCCCCCCCCCACGCCGAGCCTCCTCTGCAGCATTAGATGATAGTTTAAAAACAGCCTGTTCAACAGACCTCCTGATCGATAGACAACGAATATACTACTGAAAGTAAAATTATTCTAGTCTTTTAAGCAGTCTGTAGGCCGTAGTACAGTTGGCTAAGAACATGAGACCAAACGGTTTTCACCATAACAGGGATCACCGTCTCTTTCGTTGATAAAAGCCTCTATACAGGGAGGAGTAGAGTCCACAAGTTCCTTCACACATGCTTTGAAAAGGTGACTCCTGGTGGGAGTCATTGATGATTATATTCCGTAAAATTACCAAATTTCGGGAATTTTGACTACTACGTTTCACCTCTAGCCACTAATAGTCTCAGATATTTCCTATCGAACTAAGATGGGCTATTTTAGCGGTCCATTTGATGTGCGGTAGATTACCTGAGCATTCGTCAAACCAGGAACGTATTCGTGGAGCTCTGCGAAAACAGGTGTTGTTGTCTGGAAAGAAATATACGTCCACAGTTTACTCATCATGAAAATGTGGATGGAAGGACAGCATTTGGTCCCCCAAAACGTTGAAATTAATTTCTGGTTCATGTTCATGGTAATCTGAATGAGTATGTCTCAGACATAGTAGGATAACACCCACAGAACATCGCAGAAACCACATCCAGCCTGACCTATACCATTTACACACTGCGAGCTGAATGCCTTATTGGGACTTCGGAGTACTCGATGGATACTGGTTGAAATGAACATGCTCATCTCCAGTAGCAGATACTGTCCGGATACGTGTATACTTGCAGCGTCCAACACGCAGAGCACTGAGATTTCAGCGATTAATCTAACTGGCTGTGGTGTCAGTAAGCATCCTCATCTGCGGGGACGATAATGCAGTAATTTCGTCTTCAAACGTCGCTAAGATCGATGCCTTCCTTCTGCTTCCTTCGAAGGTTCCCAGCTCACTTCTCAGAAATAATTCATAATTTATCAGCTGTCCTGCACGTGCCCACTCTTCACTTTCAGTTCTCACGTTAACATATTTTATACAACTAAAAGATATTAATGATCACGAACTGCGAATAGTTTCAGTTACATTGAGTTATTTAACACTGGATGCATGTACAGAGTGAACATAAATTACATCAACGAAAATTCGGAGGTTTTTCTAGGATTTTTCTGAGTATTTTTATATGAAAGACCCATGGTCTCCGATGGCTCGTTGCAGATAAATTTCATTTCATTTGATTTCGTGCAGGTCAATAGCTTTGTATCTCTAATGAACTGAAAATATCTGCACACACTGCAAATGTAGCAGTATGCATGGTGTGACTTGTATGGAAACAAACTTGTTCCACACACTCACGGTACTCGCTGCTGACAACAGTAATTTCCACTTTGCTGTTAGCCCTCAGGCTTGCGCTCGGCTCTGCTCGGAACACGGCACAACGACGCTACGCTGAGCTATTCCCGCAGCGGAGGCAACACCGGAGTAATGCAGCAGCTTTTTGAGGGATGCCGCATTCTTCTGTCCTTTGTGTCTGCCGGTTTGGTGACTACTTATTAGAGGCTTTTAGACCCTTGCGAAGATATTTTAGCGGAAACAGAGGTAACTGGATAAAAAATCCGAATAGATATTAATCATATTAGTACACAGTAATCGGACACCGGAGACCATGGACCCCTTGTACCAAAATACTCAGAAAATATCCCCCAACCATTTCCGAAATTTTGGCGGTGGATTTCCGCTTGTTTTGTATATAGCTTCAATTCAGATTTCGTTTTTACAACGGATACATCATCTTGTTTGATTCTTGATAAGCTTAAGCATTTCCTGACAGCCCGTTCCAGTGATCTTGGGCAACATGACGTCATAATTGACAAAACTCTGCCACAGATTTGCTGAACTGACAACAGAAATATTTGTTTGCGTAAATATATCGTTAAAACAGAGATTAGTGATAAAGTATCGGTGCCAGACTAATGGCCGAAGCTGTACATTCCTTTACCGTCATGCACAACAAGATAGCTATGGTCTTCTACTTGTTCACGAGCTTTCTACAACTCTGTTCACCGATTCATTACGGTAGCAGTATGCCCCTAGGAGTCTATATGGCCCTGTATGCCAATATTGCCCCTGAGATCAGTTATTCTGCCCGGTTAAAATTCATATGCTGATATTCGGATCTTTTCTACCCTGATGAAGCACGAATGGACTAGATGCCAGGCAGTTTTTTGCGGTTACGTAAGAGAGCAATTCGATATAAACCGTGGACACCTACACTGATAAGCCAGAACATTATGGCCACTGAATATAGCGATTTTCAGTGCCACCTGGTGGCGTTTTGGGCACGTGATGTGGAAAGAAAACTATACATTAATGCGGCCACCTTTCAAAAGCATGAATAACTACCTCGCAGTGCAGGAAGAGTGTCATCCAGGCTCTGGAAGGTACGGACAGGGATATGGAGCACTGCCGACTCCATTGCCGTGGCCTACTGTGCTAATATTTTTTTCCGTTGAGGATCCATAGAGCGAAAAGCCCGATCGAGGTGGTCCCACAGATGCTCGACTAAGTCTAGCTCTGGGAAGTTTCATTGCCGAGAGAGTACAGTAAACTCATCATGGTGCTCTTCAAACCACGTACTTAGACTACGAACTGTGTATCATGTTGCACTGTCCTGCAGGCAAATGCCACCGAGCCAAGTAAAAACAAACTGCACATAGTGATGGACATGGTCCCCGACTAAAGATGCAAACTTGTGTTGATACACTGTGTTTCCAGAACAATGAGATTACCCAGAGAATGCCACGAAAACATTCCCCAGACAATAACGCTCCCTCGTCCGTCTTGGACCCTTCCGACAGTTGACGGAGTGCGTACACGCCAATGGCCATATGTCTGGTGGAGCATAAAACGTGATTCATCTAACAAGTCCACCTCTCATTACTTAGTGGACTTCCGATTAGGGTATTGGCGTAAAAATTCCAGCCTTCGTTGCCAATGGACAGCATTCAACATGAGCATACCAACCAGGCGCCTGCAGCGAAGGCCCATATGCAGCAACGTTCGATGAACGGTCATTGAGGACACACTGTTGGTAGCCCCTTGGTTCATCTGCGCGGTCAGTAGCTCAACAGTTACACGTCTATTCGCCCGTACACACCTCTGCAGCCATCGTTCACGCCTGTCATCTACGGAGCGTTGCGCACCTCAGTTGCATCGGTGCTGGTTGTGTATAGCTCCACCTTGCCATGCACGGTATACTTTAACAACGGCGGCAAGCGGCACGCACTTAGCTGTTTCGGAAATGCTTCCACCATTGGTCCAAAATCCAGTGATAGTGCCCTTTTGGACTTCAGATAAATCACTCCGTTTCCGCATTACGACAGTGATTGCACTGTTTTTACGCGTGTCCTCGACACGCTTTATATACCGCCACAGCTGGTGCTGCCACCTTCCGGTTGTGAGCGGTTCTTGCACGTTGACATGGAACATAGTCGGTGGTCACATTAATATGACTGGACCGTGTATACGAACGGAGCAAAGACAAATGCGGTATCACTTCAGCGACGACGCGGGCAGCAAATGGGGAAATTCATTGACATAAGCGTCGTGCAGAAAGGACAAATTGTTACGGTCCGACGTCAAGGAAAGAGCCCAGTAAATCCGGTCGGCTATCCGTGTGCTGCTGTTGTTAGCATCTATGGAAATTGGCAACACCCCTGGAAAACGACAATCAGACGACTAAATGTGGGACGTACACGCCTCATGCACTGCGTGCTATGTAAAACAGGACTGAAGGTGATCTGTACAGAATACAGCGCTGGTGGAGGTACAAGTGTGACAGAGCACACCGTTCGGCACGAATTGTACACTGGTTTGCAGCACTTAAGGACGAAAGCAACTTTCGCATGATGTGTTAGTGGCAAGTGACACAGCCCAATACAGTTTGATCCATGCATAGGAAGACCGAACTGAGGGAAATACGCAATGAAACTAACATGCATCACACTTTTATTCAAAGACAATAATTACACTGAAGTTATCGTGATTCATGATGGGCCCCCTGGACATTACAGAGGTTGGAATATAGTTCCAATTAGTGTGTGTAGTCACTATGGAGGGCTATGCATGCTCTTCAACGTGCTCCCCATGCTGGCAACAAGATTGATGAGGAGTTCTTGTGGTAGCGCATTCTATTCCTCAACCAGCGCGATTGAAAACTACTGAATGGTGGTTGGTGTATACTGTATGTGGACGTGCAGCAATACTTCTTCTCGATGAGTCCCACACGTGCTCGATGGGGTTTAAGTTGGGGTTTCAGGATGGCCAGTCCATTCACCGAATATCTTCTCCTTGCAAAATATCTTCCAACTGCGCCGTTCGTTGCGGTCGCGCATTGTCATCCATAAAAAAGAAATAGGGGTCGAATGCAACCCCGGAAAAACCCGCATGGGAGAAGCAGTATGCTATCACAATATCGTTTACCGATGAATGTACTGTGTTCAAAAATTTGGAGATCAGTACTCACCTACAACACACAATAGCAATGCCTCCCCACTCAGTAGCAAATAGAACATGAAAGTGGTTATGTTCGACAAAGCTGGACGTACTCTTAAATGGTGAGAGATGTAATGCACCCAGGAACATCGTCGAACTTAATCATTATTGTGGACGACCTGCATTCCTTCATTCCTGACGTTTTCCTCGACGGTGATGGCATCTTCCAGCAGGAGAAATGTACGTGTCACAAGATCAGAATCGCGTTGCAGTTGTTTGAGGACCAAATGTTGAACTTAAGCTGATGTATTAGTGTACGAAATAGTCTTAATCGGAACCCGATGGAAGACATGTGGGACGCTATCTAGCACCGTCACCACGGCGAGGAACCACCGGCCGGTAATTTGCAGATATTGCGTGGTCTATGCGTAGACATACATCGGGCAAGCTACCAAGGACTTGCCGAGAGTATGCCTCACAGACTGGCTTCTGTATTCCGTTCGGGAGCTTGTCCAGTGCTGGTTATAATGTTTTGCTCATTTCTGTATGTGCACTTTTAATAACTTATGGCCGTTTCGTTGTTGTATACATCCTCCGCGTTATGATTAACTCAATTTTTTTCCTGGATGTTTACACTTTTAGCAAACGTTGTTATAGGTATTGGAAGAATCATTGTTCAGGCTCTAGCTGTCTTTCCTCATTTCTATACGGGATTTTGTAGTAACCACTCGGGGCACAAAGCAATTCGCCTCATCATCGGAATCACACTCTATTGTTCTTAAGACCACATTGACTCTTTTTCTTAATTAAATATGGATACTCCCTGATATCCGTAAAATAATTGCCACGCCAATGTGGATACGTTTATTACTTGCAAATTTCGGAACAGGTTAGCAGCTGATAGTGCCTCTGCCAAACTGCAATGATGGCCGTAGTGCAAGTAATGGCGCGACGCAGTGTTTTAGAATGTGGCGTGAACAAACAAGCATGCGCAAGGCGTAGTTTGCACTTTCGGTGCTCCCTAAAGCTCCTGATAAAAGTAGAAAACGACGCTGCCGTTTCTGTGTAAACCGCTGTCAGAGTTATGACCTGCATCGCATCTGTGCCTGCTGACAACATGTAGGCATTTATATGACAAACGCTTCAGCCGAATGCGAAAAACTCCACATGGAAACATGTTTGCCTCTATTCGAAATAAAAACCATGCTGCCCTTCACCCCACTTTCGCTCAGATCTCGCATAACATATTCCTTTATAAGAGATTGTAACAATTCAATGTAGCAATTACAAAATTATAAGTTCTTCGATATCGTACATTCGTGCGAATACTGCTCTGTCGCATAAGTTTAAAATTGGGAATACTGTTCTACGTCAACTAATTACGCGAAAGACGAAATATTTAATCAGAGGCTATACAGCCACAGTGTATCAGATCATAATACTTACTCGCAATGCATGTAATGGAGATATCTCGCTGTTAACGCTAATTCCCAGCTTGGTCGTTCCTCATATCTCAGGGAAACCATAATTTAAAAAAAATTCAACTTACGTTTAATTAAAGAGATCATGAGTACCCATTAACGTCGTATGGAAGTGATTTGTGGATGCGCGGAAGTTTGGCATTAATCACGACTGTTAGCCCTACATTACCCGATGAGATTTACCACTGCAACCTCTTCAAAGGGCTGGGCAATTTTTTATATGGAGACTGCCTCCAGAAATAAGCTCAGGAGAAGGATCGTCATTATTTTTCTTGGCTTTTTTTTTTCAATTGGTACTTAGCTCCTAGTCTCAACTTATACTGCCAAAACTGTATGTACTCCACAGGGCAGAAAATTTATCGTTGTAATCGCTGTGATTTACGAACGTATAACGTGAAATTTATTAGAAAGAAGATAGCATAATGGACTGCTGCTACCTTACACCGCAGAGTGTCGTTTCATACTTTGTGGGAAGTGCTGGACAGTTTCATCGAACTAGCAACAGTGTGGGAAACACATATTCCGTTACTGTGGATTACACATTTCGTAGTAAAGTTCACATAAGGACAGAACACTGTGCATTTTTCTGAATCTTACTCACGTGCTTAAAATTCATTCCAGCCTGGCGCTTCTCGCTAAAGGCAAGGGTAATGGATGAAAAAGAAAATTACATGTGAGTTCCGTAATATCATTCCTTTTGTTTTATTTATTGTGACCATGTTAGGGCATCGAGACCCTCTTTTACACTGGATAGGAGCCATACATGTTTAAAACTATCACAAAATATTAACAAGCATCTTAATTTCTGTCCGTATTTGTGGTTCAATTATAATAACACAAATAAGAATAGCCATTCACAATAATAATAATAACAATAATAGTATTACTAGCCTCCAACTACCACTAATAATAATAATAATAATAATAATAATAGCAGTTAGTTCCGCACTTTTGAAGTTGTGATAAGTATCAGCAGAAACTGGAGTGAAAATTACTGAGATAAAGAACGCAGTGCCGAAGACAGTAACTGTTAATCATTTTACGCTATATGTCTCCATGACTGTTGCATGCTTTAAAAAACATACAGTATCTGTGTCAGCCTTCATACTAACACTTCGTTGTTCTCCTCAAACTATTTTCGGCGAAAAGTGGTCATCATCAATCAGTTTGCTTTTATTCTATAATATAGAAAATGTAGAATTATTACTTGGTGGAAGATGTAAATTTTTAAATGGTCGTTTGAATAGCTTTTGCCAACATTAAATGTAGTACGTTTTCCTTTTTATATTTGCTACATACCAGAATTCGGATGTACGTATTTAAAAACGTAAAGAAGAAACAGGGAATTCCATTACTATGCAGAACAGAGTACAAAACATAGAAAACACAGAAAATACTAAACACAATCAGTAGAACTCCAGAAATATTCAGCAGTGCTAGAATATTGTAACTAATATGTGACACGTGTCACACCGACTATATTGGATACACATACAGCATTTTCAGAGAAAAATACACAGAGAGAGCTCTAAAGGGTGACTGCTGTCTCTGTACTTCGCAGAACATTTCATGAATGAGGACCACCGCCCAATAAATACTCTAAACAATCTGCACATTCTGAAATATGCCAATAGCCGAAACAAAAAATTACCATTAGAAAAGGTCTATAACATATCACGTGAGTATTTACATTCTAACACTAGCATAAATATGCAGGCTACCGGGGTCAGTGTTAATCTGATTTCAGTCCTTCTGGGATGATTTAACAGATATAACAGAAAACAGGTGATACGATAGTCTCTATGCTTACCTGAATGTAGCAAAAATATTTGTTTGTAGAAAGGCATGAAAAACGTGGTCGAAAAAAAATATCATAAATATATCTCACGCAAACATTCATGGCCTTTTCCATTCAGTGTGAGATTTTATATGAAAGTTCATGATGAATACTATCACACAGTCAAGGTTTTTGAGTATTAGTGGTTCCACGAGCGCCTTTTTAAGCTCAAAGGAAAATTATTTTTTACAATTCTGTAGTGCGTGGAGGGGGACTGATGCCTTCTTAACAGAATGCAGCGGTGTGATTATTTCAGTCTAACGGGTGGTTCAGAATTTCACCTAAGTTGTTTTTTGAGAGGCAAAATGTATTTCTGTGACTGTTAGAATTAGTGACTCGCTGAACTTGACTGAACCATGGACTGCTGATAAATTGCGTCATATTTTGTTGAGCAATGAATCTCGGTTCTGCCGGCCGAAGTGACCGAGCGGTTCTAGGCGCTACAGGCTGGAACCGCGCGATCGCTACAGTCGCAAGTTCGCATCCTGCCTCGGGCATGGATGTGTGTGATGTCCTTAGGTTAGTTTGGTTTAAGTAGTTCTAAGTTCTAGGGGACTGATGACCTCAGAAGTTAAGTCCCATAGTGTTCAGAGCCATTTGAACCATTGAACCAATCTCGGTTCTGCGCTAACCCGGATGAGCATCGACGGCAAGTACGGGTGCGACCTGGGGAGAGGTTCGATTCTTCCGATGCTTTGGAGAGACATAGCGATATTACTCCTGGCGTCATAATTTCGGGAACCGTCGTGTATGTCTTCAGGACATGATTGAGGGAACTCTGGCAGCACAACAGTACGTCAAGGATATCCCTAATTCCCATGTGTTTTTACTCGTGCCACAATCTCGTAGTGCCATTTTTTCAATAGGATAATGTTCGTCCACACATGGCAAGTGTTTTTATGAGCTATATGCATGATATTTAGATACTTACGTGGCCAGCGAGATCCTCAGAACTGTCACCGGTAGGCCATGTCTGGGATCAGCTCGAACGTCACCTCATTCCCAGTGTCAGTATCCGGGACATCTAGGAGCAGCTACAACAGTTGTGGACGAGAATCAGAGCATGCATCCAGACGAGAGGAGGTCAGCGTCATAACAATAAGTTCTTTGTAAATTTGACAACTTTTTTATTATAACTGATATAATATCACATAACCTCTCACCCTGTTAAGTTTAATTTCGTTTCTTCCTCCGCTTTAGGGTGCTTCATCTTTGTGTCAGGCAGCGTATATTCTGTGCCAACTATGATAAGGCGAGAAAGTCAGTTTTCACATGATGGATGTCTGCGCAGAGGTTTGTTAGACTTGCAGTTGGGTATAAAGAATTTCGTCAGCGTATAGGTGAATCATGCAATGGGAGAGAATAGTTGACACATCATCAACGTATAAAGAGAAAAGAAATCCTCATGACTTTGTTCCTTCGATCATTACACACTGTTGGCTGTACTCATGGTACGAGAGGAAGCTCTGTACAGCACTTGCCTAAAGAAAAACCTTGGCGTTGTGAATATAGAATGCCGACAGTGGTGATAGCTTTTCTCAAATCCAAAAAGTCACATAATAATCATTTCTTGTTTTTCACAGCTACTATCAACTCATCTATCATTGTTAACAGAACAGCCGTCGCGTTCCGATTTTTGCAGAAACCCAACTGGTATCGGTCTGAAGGAATGTTTGAGGTTAAGTAATTAGTTGGCTGACTGTAAACTATGTATTCTTAAGCCTTCACTGTACGATTTATGAAACTGCCGAAACGGGTTTTACCTTGATGTAACTATGATATAATATCTTTTATTTCTTATCGATTTCTTGAGATACGAGCTATAATCACCCGAACAATGACTGGTTCACTAAAAGTCAACAGCTGAATAGATGTTTCCTTTGGTAGAGCTGTACATACGTAATCAGCTCAAATCGTTAACACTGGAATTTACTTCACAGATGTTTCGTACAGTACCTTCAGTTTCAATAGAAGAACGTGACGTAATTATTTATTACTCCAGTATTTGTAGTATCATTGCCACAGATACTACTACAACGCCGCGCCAACACAAGGTTGGCAGTCCGTCGTCTGCCGAGGACAGCGCACTCTAGCGGGCTGTGCAGCTTGACGGAACTGGAGTGTGCCTCGTTCACTTCTTAGCTAGATTTCAACCTAGGCAGACGCACTTTCATAATCGGCCCTCAGCCAGTTCTCTAATTTTTGCATTGATTCTCTGAGGAGGGCCCATCACGCTTAGTCCCTGAGAATATGTTGTATTAGTTCATAGCCGCAGCTGCAGTCCTACAAACTACTGAAGATAAGTAATTTCATTGTACTACCTGTTTTCTTGAATAATAATCCTTCTCTCTAACAGTGTGCCGTACCGCATTTTATTGCAACCTGGACTCCTTCAGCTCCTATCAACTCGGCCTCCTACTTATTTGCATTTAGTAACGAGCTGAAAACACCCACGCGTTTTGTGCCTCTAAACAGTGAGACACAATAATATTAGCATTTGACCCTCCTCTTACAGAGAAGAACTCCTTGAACAAAAAATGTTTTTACATTTCACCTTACGACTTGTTCCTCTACTACTGTGTTCCAGAACGCAGATTGTCTGTGGCAGTTGTTTTTATAAACGATAAGCGAGGAGAAATAATTTAGAAAAATATTAAGTTTTTACCGGTAATCGGTTTCTTGTTGTCACTAATTAATAGCAGTTGGGGACAGTATGCAGCTGGTAGTCTAGTTATCTCTGCAATCAAGAAGAAGAGGAACCAATATTGGAACTCTAATATCGTGTTCTACAGATCAGGGTACCGCACAGTACAGTCCCACGGCACGTAACCGTCTTCTCCAGCACTAACACTTGAACAGATGGCTCCAGCAAGCTTCTTCGGGGGAATGCAGGTGTTATGGTGTGTCAGCTCTTCATTAAATAACAGTAGACTAACTTGCCGAAATTAGACATCATGAGAAACGATGTTGTAGTAGCGGAATATAACTAAAAAACAGAAACTACCCCCAAGTATGGTACAAGAGTTTTTCCGCATTTAACCATTATCGCTTTCTAATTTTCAAAAATACAACTGTCTCGATCTTGCACATGTATTAAGTAAGAGTTTTATACAATTCAATGATAATTAGCTTAGTAGCCACCACACACTATGGTAAAAATTCACTAAACGTAGCCCAGCTTCACATGGGTAATGAAAACAAAAACTATTAAGAAGTTTTTCTTCAATATTTCGGGTGTTTCGGAAACTGATGTAAGTTTGACGTCGTCTCTGTGGTATACAACAACTGAACGGATTTCTTCCCACGCTGACAACCTTTATTACCATGTAATGACATTATGCGAAATGTCTAAACTTGAAGTAACCCTTCGAGGAACTTTGAAAGACTGAACGGCGAACACAAGCAGCAGGGTCCTGTTGCAAAATCTTTATACTACTTAAATAACCATCAACGTATCCCTGTGAATATAAAAGAAATAAGGATATATCAAATTGTGCGAAATATTAGTTAATATTAAGTCTTTGGATGATTCGCATTGAAAAGATTGCCAAACAGACAAAAAGAAAACTTTATCTCTCCAGTACCTACAGATTCACTTTTCGCGAGGTTAGATAAATATTTCATATTTGTGAAAGTGATTGAATATGAGAGTGGTAACATATCTAAATCTTCTAGAATTCAGACTGTTTTTACAAAATTTACGAAGAGGATAATCTGTACAGAAGATAGAGAAATATACTCGGATCGTCCAACAGCACATCAGCGTGCATAATGAAGAACGTTTGTAGCGACTGAGAAAAAACCTTTCTTCATTACACATTAAGATGGGACTGATATAAATAAAGGAACCACTAAGCATGATACTGAACCTTATTTATGAAGAATGGAAGATTTGCTCATTTTTTACTTGTGCAGGGCTGATAATTAAGGGTTTCAGTTTATAGACAAAATGGACTGCTGAGAAATGGACAGCTGAGCTGTAAGTGTGCCGCGGATAACAACCAAAAGGATCCTGCTGAGAAATGAATTGCCAACCCAGACCATCAATCCCGATTGTCCCACTTTATGGTGGGTGGCAGTCAGGTTGGCATCCCACCGGTATCTGGGGAGTCTCTAGACGCGTCTTCGTTGATAATCGGGCCTCCGATCGAAGCGGAACTCATCACTGAAGGAATTATACTCCAGTCAATGAGAGGTCATTTCGAAGATGTTTCTGGAGGCACGCCGGACAGCGGAGGGATGGTCGCCTGCCATGGAGTGACGGTCTGGGGTGCCATTTCATTTCTTAGCACGACCCCTTTGGCTGTCATCTGCAGCATTCTTTCAGGACAGCGATACGTCGACGATATTCCACGCTTCTTATCGACTGCTAGAGCTAAAAAGTACTTGCGATAAGTCTGTATAAAGACTAATTTCTCTCAAAAATTAGTATCAGTGTTTCCTAAGATAAACGTCAGTTATACACGAATTTTGATTGTTGCTTCCATTTATTTAGGGCTCGAAAACATTTATTCCCTGTAGGCTTCTTAGAAACATTTCTGTGAGAGAAAACATTTGCGATTGTAAGATGTCAACAAAGCATATCTCGTCCTCGCATGCTTTCATTGTTGTTTGTGACACGTGTTATGGATGGCGCGGCAGCTTTTGACTTGAGTGCCACAGCCGTTGCCGTTTTTATATGGGTCTTCAAAGCGAAGCACGTGGCAGGAGCGGGCCGCCCACGCTTTGCAATCACGCGGGCCACGCCGCCGGCTTGATCGATTAGGCAGCGGCGCAGCGGGCCCGCTGAATGCGTCACCTCACCCTCTCCGCCAGCCGCTGTGGCCACGGACAGTAATTACTGCACTCGCTGTCAGCTGTCATCCGCGTCATGCATCGCGCTGCCGATACAGCCCGGGCTCCTCAGCAACCGGCCTTGCTCCAGCCGGAGTCAGAGGATATACAAATGCGTGTGTCTGTATGTGTGTGTGTGTGTAATACAGAGAGAGAGGGCTGGGGAAACATGTTCGGAAAGGGCGGAAGCATCTTGTAGAAAATGTGAAGGAGTGTGAAAGCAGAATTTTCAAATTTATCGTTGACGTAGCTGCTTTAGAGAAAGGCTTATATCTTCGGCAATCTACAGGGTGTTTCAAAAATGACCGGTATATTTGAAACGGCAATAAAAACTAAACGAGCAGCGATAGAAATACACCGTTTGTTGCAATATGCTTGGGACAACAGTACATTTTCAGGCAGACAAACTTTCGGAATTACAGTAGTTACAATTTTCAACAACAGATGGCGCTGCGGTCTGGGAAACTCTATAGTACGATATTTTCCACATATCCACCATGCGTAGCAATAATATGGCGTAGTCTCTGAATGAAATTACCCGAAACCTTTGACAACGTGTCTGGCGGAATGGCTTCACATGCAGATGAGATGTACTGCTTCAGCTGTTCAATTGTTTCTGGATTCTGGCGGTACACCTGGTCTTTCAAGTGTCCCCACAGAAAGAAGTCACAGGGGTTCATGTCTGGCGAATAGGGAGGCCAATCCACGCCGCCTCCTGTATGTTTAGGATAGCCCAAAGCAATCACACGACCATCGAAATATTCATTCAGGAAATTAAAGACGTCGACCGTGCGATGTGGCCGGGCACCATCTTGCATAAACCACGAGGTGTTCGCAGTGTCGTCTAAGGCAGTTTGTACCGCCACAAATTCACGAAGAATGTCCAGATAGCGTGATGCAGTAATCGTTTCGGATCTGAAAAATGGGCCAATGATTCCTTTGGAAGAAATGGCGGCCCAGACCATTACTTTTTGAGGATGCAGGGACGATGGGACTGCAACATGGGGCTTTTCGGTTCCCCATATGCGCCAGTTCTGTTTATTGACGAAGCCGTCCAGGTAAAAATAAGCTTTGTCAGTAAACCAAATGCTGCCCACATGCATATCGCCGTCATCAATCCTGTGCACTATATCGTTAGCGAATGTCTCTCGTGCAGCAATGGTAGCGGCGCTGAGGGGTTGCCGCGTTTGAATTTTGTATGGGTAGAGGTGTAAACTCTGGCGCATGAGACGATACGTGGACGTTAGCGTCATTTGGACCGCAGCGGCAACACGGCGAACGGAAACCCGAGGCTGCTGTTGGATCACCTGCTGCACTAGCAGCGCGTTGCCCTCTGTGGTTGCCGTACGCGGTCGCCCTACCTTTCCAGCACGTTCATCCGTCACGTTCCCAGTCCGTTGAAATTTTTCAAACAGATCCTTTATTGTATCGCTTTTCGGTCCTTTGGTTACATTAAACCTCCGTTGAAAACTTCGTCTTGTTGCAACAACACTGTGTTCTAGGCGGTGGAATTCCAACACCAGAAAAATCCTCTGTTCTAAGGAATAAACCATGTTGTCTACAGCACACTTGCACGGTGTGAACAGCACACGCTTACAGCAGAAAGACGACGTACAGAATGGCGCACCCACAGACTGCGTTGTCTTCTATATCTTTCACATCACTTGCAGTGCCATCTGTTGTTGAAAATTGTAACTACTGTAATTTCGAAAGTTTGTCCGCCTGAAAATGTACTGTTGTCCCAAGCATATTGCAACAAACGGTGTATTTCTATCGCTGCTCGTTTAGTTTTTATTGCCGTTTCAAATATACCGGTCATTTTTGAAACACCCTGTATGAACCACGCTGGGATTCCAGCAGTGGCACTACGAGAACTCGTAGAATATATGTCATTTGACAAAATTCTCGTTCTTGACAGCTCAAATTTCTACAAGGGCGTGCTGAAGAGTAATGTATCCGAACTTTTTTAAGTGAAAACTCTTAGTGCTTTTTTAAAAATAAAACAAGCCTTAACGACATTCTACATATTATTTCTTCACGTTTACATATTTATTTCTGAACGTAGTCACCCTGGTGAGGAACACATTTCCCCAAACGGCCGACCATATTGTCGATACTGTCACAGTAGAATGTTTGACTTTGTTGACTGACAATAGGAGGGTCAGATATTTGTGATATGTGGGTCACCGATTTTGATCAAGTTTTCCAAGGACGTTCTACATCGAATATAAGGAGACGCAGATTTCGGCCTTTTGCTAGACAACTTCTGATCGTTGAAAAAAAAAAAAGTCAAAGTTGATGACAGAAAATGATACTTTCAATGCTATACAGTGAAAGATTGTTTAAAATCAAACTATTTTTACGAATACAATAATAATGTTCGAGTTATTACCTTTTTTGTGTTTTCATGCTGCACTTTGGGTGCAAGGCTTTCTTCACTTCCGGCAGACCAGGTGAGCAACGCGGGGGCCGAGTGGGAGCCTGCCTTCGGCAGTGGTGAGGCGAGTACGTCTTGATAACGTCTCGCTTGTGGTGTGGCTTGCGAGCGAGCGTGCGTTAGTTTACTTCTGCGTGGCGGCTTGTCTTCGTGGCCGACTTCATAGGCATTCATTGAGTTTCCCTATTGCCAAACCACGATTAACTTAACAATCCCTTTGGATCATGAACGAACAAATGCGTATGAAGTAGAACTATTTATATGGGTCGAAATAAGTCTCTCGCCACAAGATGTTTTCGGAATCATTTTTCGATCCTCAATATCATTGTGTACATAAAGTTGGCGAACGAAGAGATGTCCGCCGATATTGTGCGGCACCATGATAATGATGTTAAATTCCGATTCTCTCACATTGAGACTGTCGTGTTTTATCACGCTGGTTTCGGTTTCCGACTGATAGTTATCGAACTCCTCTTTGAGGTGCCATCGGAAGTTGCGGCGGCCGCCTTGAAACCTTACGGCAATGTCGTCAGTCATGTTACAGAAACTTGGAAGACGTTCTAAACCCACCGTGTCCTCAGTGGTGTGTCAAACAAAAATTAACTAAGGAAGCACGTGCCTTCCTACTTGGTTATTGTCAACTGCAGGGCTGTCATGATGTATGATGCCGCCGGCCGTGGTGGCAGAGCGGTTCTAGGCGATACAGTCCGGATCCGTGCGACTGCTACGGTCGCAGGTTCGAATCCTGCCTCGGGCATGGATGTGTGTGATGTCCTTAGGTTAGTTAGGTTTAAGTAGTTCTAAGTTCTAGGGGACTGATGACCTCAGAAGTTAACTCCCATAGTGCTCAGAGCCATTTGAACCATTTGTACGATGCCCAGCCTCGCACTTACTCAGCTTGAGGGCAGGAAGGCCATGTTCGTTCTGAATTTCTCCGACATAGACTGGTTCAGACACTGATTGGAGACGTCCCTCTCCCTGCAGCTGTCACTGTGTTACCTCTATCTTAAGCTTCCGCAGTCGGGCTGCCTGCTGCACCCACTCTAAATCAGTCGGCACTGGCATCGACACTTCTCGAAGACGCCATAGACGTTTTGCCTGTCTCTCCTCCACTGGCACAGGAGGCAGTACCAACGGACTATGGCGGTCAGCAGACGCAAGCCGTCTGTCCCGACCCCATGGTTGTCGACCATGGAGCTGTACCGATCTTTGCTTCTCTGCTATCTGCCCACATATCAGACGACAGCCGCCTACAGTCCGATATGGAACAACATGTTACGAAGAAACAGTCGCTGAGGAAATGGAAGAGTCAGTGTTGTACCCCTACTGCTGACTGCCTCCATCGGATGTGTGCGGAGGATGACGACCCTCCTACGTATAATGTGCTGCAATCTGACGCCCTGGCACTGAACGAGGCGAGGTCTCTCCCCACTCCTTTCTCCAGTTAGCATCCACCTATGGGTGGATATTTTGGAAGTCTACAGATTGATGGAACGCCCTTGACGAGGTCAGTTCCCTTTCCGTTACACTGTGATATGTCCGCCCAAGGGAGCCTAACAGGGAGCTCACTGCCCTTCGCCCATGTTGCGTCGACTGTCCTCCTTGTCGTTGGCTGCCGGCCGCTGTGGCCGAGCGGTTCTAGGTGCCTCAGTCCGGAACCGCGCTGCTGCTACTGTCGCAGGTTTGAATCCTGCCTCGGACATGGATGTTTGTGATGTCCTTAGGCTAAGTTAGATTTAAGTAGTTCTAAGTCTAGGGGACTGATGACCTCAGATGTTAAGTCCCATAGTGCTTAGAGCCATTTGAACCATTTGTCTTTGGCAGCTTTTCAAACTTCTTGCATAGCCATGATCAATGTCAGTAGTTTTCGTGCACACCACAAACTGACTTGGCTGCATGAAATGCTATATGCTGCAGATGTTGACGTTTCCCCCCTTCAGGAGGTTCATGTTGCGAACTTTTGTGCTCCCCGTGGCTTACTGCACACATCAACCATACTTCCCCTACAGGTACTGGGTTGGCGATACTACTACATTACGGTATCCTAGCTGATACATTTGCCTATCTCGCTGATTCCAGAGGTATGGCTCTCAGGTTTAATGGCGACAGGATCATCAATGTCTCTGCGCCATTGGGTTGGAGTAGTCACTACGAACGTTTTACTTTCTTCTCTGAGTAAGTCACACCTCTTTTCCTGGGTAGGCAGGATGCATTGGTCATGTGAGGTGATTTCTGTTTCACTCAGCCACCCAAAGACCAACTTCGACGTCACTCTTTGTGTGTGGCGATAGCAGCGGTTTTCTGTCACCTCAACCTTGTGGAGCCTTGTAAGCATGTTGATGGTGATCACCTGTGGTTTACACATTTTACAAGTCATTCTTCCAGTCGCATCGATTGTGTTTATATTTCTCACGATATTGTCGGTGAGGTGCAGGCTGCTGAAGTATAGCCCATTGCCTTCCTTGGCAATGACACATACATCTGTGAAATCAGTCTCTGCTTCCAAAGGGTGTGGCGTAGCTGGGAACCGTGAGAACTGAACACGATCTGTCTCACTTCATCCAACTGCTGGTAGCTCATTGAGACTATGTGAGCAGCTTGTCGTCGACCCCACGATGCATATCTCTCTGCAGTGTCATGGTGGATTCCTCAGTTGAAAGCCTGTCCTCCACCAGGCCTTGATTGGTTACGAGATTGAGGCACGGCAGTGACAAACCCAGGATCTCTACTTTCTCCGGAAATGTACTATGTTGCCGTATTCGACAGAGTGTCAGCCGATGGTGAATCATGCCAAGGCACAGCTCACATCCATCTCTCTACGTCACAGTGAAGGAACTATGGTTAGGACACACACACACACAGCCGGCCGAAGTGGCCATGCGGTTCTAGGTGCTGCAGTCTGGAACCGCGAGACCGCTACGGTCGCAGGTTCGAATCCTGCCTCGGGCATGGATGTGTGTGATGTCCTTAGGTTAGTTAGGTTTAACTAGTTCTAAGTTCTAGGGGACTAATGACCTCAGAAGTTAAGTCCCATAGTGCTCAGAGCCATTTGAAACAAACACACACACACACACACACACACACACACACACACACACACAGACACACACGCACACACACACACGACAGGTTGGTGCTGGGGGGCCCATCTAAGTACCATGTGATAGCAGAAAGGTGCCGCCGTCAGAGGATTTTGATTAATGCTCTTACGACTAATGATGAGCGGCGCTTAGATACCCAACGTGATATAGAGTCGCCCTCCATGCACCTTAAGTTATGATGTACTCTGCACATCACCACCACCCTGCCGACATTACTGCAGTCTCCTGACTCTTCTTTGGCTTGGTTCCTGGGCACGACAGATCTGCTTGCCATTGTCACAGAGTACAGAGTCCATGACGCTATCCAGGTGGATTCTACAAACAAGTCGCTTGGCCCTGACGGCCTCCTACTGGAGTTTTATCGGATATATCATCCCCTTACTCGCGCTGGTGTGGACGGGAATTTGTAGGGACTTTATGTCACCTCTGGTGCAGATGCCAAACGGTTTCCTTGACAGTCTTCTCATTTCCATACGCAAGCCTCAGGGTACATCATAGTTATACGATGACTGTCCCCTGAGATATCTCAACAGCGACACGAAGATCTTTCCCCTAGCTGTTGGCCGCACGGCTTAAACGGACTGCCCAGTACATTGTCTCCCCTGATCAAACTGCTTTGAGAGGTGCCAATAATATCCACACTGCCCTCTGTTGCTGTCGAGTCATAACTGCTCTTGCTCACACTCGTCGTCTGCCTGGACTTTTGGCAGCTCTTGTCTTCAGACATGCGTGCGATCTGGTCGATGGCAGTTACCTGGAGGGGTTGCTCCGGAATGTGGAATACCGTGATGATACAGTCGACGTCGTAATGCGTCTGTTCTGTGCAGCTACATCCCATGTATTCTACAATGGGCGTCTCACTCATCCCATCTTGATCTGTAGTTCGATGCATCAAGGCTGCCCGCTCTCTGAATGGTGGTATGTTTTCGCCATAGTAACGTTGCTCTGCGGCCTGCGACAGTGCCATGTGTTCAGCTGCACTGCTTATGTGGATGATCTCGTCACCATTTTTCATAGCCGTGCTGAGGTCAGGGAGTCACTGGCATGCGTTACTACCTACGGTGGAGCTTGTTATGGTTGTCTTAGCGTCCGAAAATCGAGCGCCATTGTCATAGGTGCGGGGCTTCCTGCTTACAGGACTGCACCACTGCTTGTAGCTTCTACTATACGATGCTTGGGACTCGACTTTGCAACTGATCTGTGGAACACGATTGCCCTCAATTGCCAGAGCCTATTGTCCCAGCTACGAGCTGTTCTCCTCGTTAATCGTTTACGAGCCTTCGATCTTCTGCAATGGACACAATATATAATGTATATTTGGCGTCGCGTATCCCCCACGTGGCACAGACACTCCCTATTTCACCGTCCGTGTCACTCCACATGCTAGTGGCACTGAATTCATATGTTGCTACAGCTTCTGTTCAAGGTAGAGTACGCGACGCTCACCCTCCCGTTGTATAGGGGCGGTTTAGGTGTCTATCATGTCCTTGACAGAGTGATAGCCCTTTTCATCAGCTCTCAAATGTTGTTATGGAACCGTTGTCGTACGTGCCTTTTGCTGGAGGCCCTTACACCACGCTCTTTCTCATCCCCTATCCAGCCTTCGGACATCCCACCGGTCTTCTTTTACTTCTGTCATTTTTCCTCGAGCTGAGATGTCTATACAGCGATATTGCCAACGCATTTCAGATCCACGAATGCGATGTATGGCATTATTTTGCAGCACAGGTCACCGTCGATTGACGTGCCGTATGGCGATCGATGTGCGCTCCTTATTTTGCCACAGAATTCCAATTTCCATGGTATCTTATGGTTATTGGAAATTAGGTACGCTGGTCAGGCCTTCATGGGAGTCACCTTGCAGACACCCCGTTTTGTGTCGCCTATGATATTTTGAACACTGACGAGCATTCCCTGGTGTACTGATCGATGATAGATGACAGGTTATTGATGCGACATTTGATGGCCCTAATTGTCCGTACGACTCCTCGTGAAACACCTCCTCACCTGCCCCTCTTTCCGGACTCGGGATACTTCCCACAAATTAAGACGAACACTGTGGATTGGATTAGTGGACACACAATTGCTTGTTTGCTTATGGCGAGAAAGATGTCCTTAAATTTTGACACTTTCATCATGAATGCCATTGCGCAGTTGTCTGTAGTTCCAAACACAAACAATGTTTCTCCAATTTCCTTTGTAGTATCTTTCTTAGCCCACCCCAGAGTTTGGCTGTTACAGCAATGAGAAGTGATCCACGTCGTTTCCACTCTTAGATCTGGTTATTCCCTGGTAATAGGAGGTTTCTTCTCTGAAAAACTATCCGTCGATAATCTCACCAAGTCCGGCCAACTTGTAGCTTCCTCCTCCTTGCGACGTTGGTTCTCGGCTGTTCTCACTGGTATTAATAACAATTTTAACAGCACTGAAAATACGAGCTTCTGGCATCCAGTTTGACCTCGATTTTTCAAAAGCTAGGAGTGTCTTGCAAAAAGCAAAAACACGTGTCTCTCTGTTTTCAATATAGAATGTCGTTGAAAAACTTAATAAAAATCGATGATTTGTTGTCCCACATGTCAAACCCTCCTCTTGTGAGCAGCAATCTCACCTCTGGTAGCACCGCTTCATCACTCTCAAAGTGCAGTCCTCGAAGGTGTTCTTCAAGTATAGGAAACAGATGAAAATTCGATGGGGTTAAGTCGGGACTGTATGGAGGATGAGCAGTGACAATGAAACCAAGGTGTCGGATTTTGCACATGTCGCAGCACTCGTGTGTGGTCTGCCATTATTATGCTGAGGGAAAGGATGCTCCATATGTGAACGAACTCTACGGTTACAGCACTCTCTTTCTCACGAACTTACGTAGTCGCGTAACACGCCACCATGTTACACACTATGATTCGGAGCTCTCGAGCGGCAGGGGAATGCAAATATGTATATATGAAAAATAAAGATGCAGAATGTTAATCGCGTTTGTTTTATTTAAAAAGCTTCAGGAGTTTTCATATAGAAAATTCAGAGGTATTACTTTTCAGCGTGCCCACGTATGTCTACGTTCCAAAAGTCACCACACGGTGCATGGATGTTGGTACCTTGTACTACTACATGTAATTCCCTTCCTAGTCCACTCGCAAATGGAGCGAGGGAAAAACCATTCTCTATAGACTTCTGTACGAACCCTAATTTTTGTTACATTGTCTTCATCGTCCTTACACGAGATTTACGTTAGTACCAGTAGTATCAGTCTGTAGTCTTTCGCAAATTCCGGTTCTTTAAACTTCCTGAATAGTATTTCACACAAAGAACGTCGTCTTTCAAAAATGGTTCAAATGGCTCTGAGCACTATGGGACTTAACATCTGTGGTCATCAGTCCCCTAGAACTTAGAACTACTTAAACCTAACTAACCTAAGGACATCACACACATCCATGCCCGAGGCAGGATTCGAACCTACGACCGTAGCAGTCGCGCGGTTCCGGACTGAGCGCCTAGAACCGCGAGACCACCGCTGCCGGCAACGTCGTCTTTACTCGATGGATTCACATTTCACATCACGGAGAGTTTCGGTAGTAAGTTTTAATCGAACCTACCGATCACAAATCTAGCAATATTCCTCCGAACTGCTTCGATTTATTCCTCTTATACGACCTGGTGGGGATCCCAAACATTAGAATAGTATGCGAGAATGAATCGCAGTAGCGGTCTACAAGCGATCTTCTTTGTAGATGAGTTACACCTTCCTATAACTATTCCAATAAACAAACGTCGACCATTCGCCTTCCCTACTACCAAGCATATGTGTTCGTTCCATTTTAAATCGCTTTGTAGCTTTACTCCTAGATGTTTAATCTAATTTCCAATCAATGCGAACATACACTCACCGAACACTGAAAAACTGATTCTCCAATATTTACAAGGGGCATTCAGTAAGTAATGCAACACATTTTTTCTCGACCAAATTCGGTTGGAAAACTGTCAGATTTTCAGATTTGTTGTTCACAATCGTGGAACATTCCTCCGTTGGCCATTACAGTTTTGTGAAGTTGCGGTAGCTGGTGGGGCTATATGTAGCCTGAAAAACGGCGTCTGTCAGGGAGGTGTGTTTCAAGCAGACGTCTGTCATTGAGTTTCTTTTGGCGAAAAACCAGAGTGTCGCAGATATTCATAGCCGCTTGCAGAATTTCTGCGTGTGACATGACAGTGAACAGATGCACGGTGAGTCGTTAGGCGAGGCGTCTGTCATCATCACAACAACGACGTACAAACCTGCCGATCACCTGTGTGTCAGCCGGCCGCACACAGCTGTGACTCATGGAATGTTGGAACGTGCGGACACTCTCATTCGAGGTGGTCGACGGATCACAATACAACACCTAGCTGCTCAAATGGACGTCTCTGTTGGTAGTGGTGACACACTCTTAAACCATTTGGGGTACTCAAAGGTGTGCGCCTGCTGGGTTCCTCGTCACGTAAAAGAAGACCGAAAAAGGGCAACGAGGGACCATCTGTGAGTAATCGCTTTCGCGTTACTAGGTTGATCGTGACAATTTTTTGTCGAACATCGTCACAGGTGATGAAACATGAGTTCATAACTTCGAACTGGAAACAAACCGGCAATCCATGGAGTGGTGCCACACCATCTCACCTCTGAAGAAAAAGTTCAAAGCCGCACCCTCAGCCGGTAAAGGCGTGGCGACGGTCTTCTGGGACTCCGAAGGGCATATTTAGTTTCACGTCCTCCCTTGTGGTGCAACAATCAACTAGAAAGTGTGTTGTGTTACCCGCAGGAAACCGAAGTAACGACTTCAGCAAGTTCGTCGCCACAAAAATGCAAACCTGAATCTATTTCTCCACGTCAACACGAGGCGTCAGGCCGTTGCATTGAACGGAGATTATGTTGCAAAAATATTTTTTGTATCCAAAAGAGTGGGGAATAATATGGTGTATTGGAATCCTGAATAAAACCAACCGACTAAAAAATAAAAGTGTTGCTTTACTAATTGAATGACCCTCGTACATGACTGTGGAATATCTTGATTAAAATTTCATCCATATGCTACCGTATTTTCAGTACAGAATAAAACCATTCCTACAGCTGAAGAATAGTGTGAATAAGTGATAAATAATTGGTGTCTGTAACGTTATTGGAACTTTTCACGTGGAGTTAGGAATACAGCGCCGGCCGGAGTGGCCGAGCAGTTCTAGGCCCACAGTCTGGAACCGCGCGACCGCTATGAGCGCAGGTTCGAATCCTGCCTCGGGCATGGATGTGTGTAATGTCCTTAGTTTGGTTAGGTTTAAGTAGTTCTAAGTTCTATGGGACTGATGACCTCAGCAGTTAAGTCCCATAGTGCTCAGAGCCATTTGAACCATTTTCGCAATACAGCATACCTAGACGTGTTGCACGCACTGCTTATCGCCGTCTTTAGGGCTTTGAGAGACTACGTGTTATTAGCAACAGGACCATGGGAGCAATATGCTGAAAAATCGCATGGACAGTTTGCTGTAATGTAACGTCCACAGAACAAATGGCCACGACATGAATTTAGGACAGCAGTGTGGAATGAAGAGTAGGCACAGCTCGTCCCAGAAGGACCGCACCACGAGAACTTGATCTTAGGGTTGTTTGAATGCCGCTGACGACTAAACTGATGACAGCAGCTGAAATACGATTAGAGATTCCAGACGGAATGTTACCACAAACCGTCGGGAACCACTTCCTGGTGACTGGGTTGAGATGTCGAGTTACCGTGAGTTATTAAACCACTGGCATCATACCACAGACTAAAGCAGCCTCTGCGGTGTGTATTTGGAGTGAACTGAAGCTTTCATTGGCTGTCTGTGGTACTCAGGGGTGTGTCTAGCTTCTGCTTTTGGCAGTCAGACCGACTCCAACGTTTCCGTAGACGATATGACGGAAAGTCACAGGCAACAGCTATTTTTGAGACCCATAACTCTCCAATTCCAAGACTCATGATGCGGGAAGCAACTGAATATGACAACAACACTGGTCTGCTAATGTTTGAAGACAGACTGGATTGGATTGTTTGGGGTAAGAGACCAAACAGCAAAGTCATCGGTCTCGTCGGATTAGGGTAGGACAGGGAAGGAAGTCGGCCGTGCTCTTTCAAAGGAACCATCCCGGCATTTGTCCGGAGCGATTTAGGGAAATCACTGAAAACTAAAATCAGGATGGCCGGAGGAGGCATTGAACCGGTGTCCTCCCGAATGCGAGTCCAGTGTACTAAACACTGCGCCACCTCGCTCGGTGCGTTCAGCAGTATTTGGCTACAGTGTTGTGTTTCATGTAAGAGATACGAAGGGTATCACATCTTCATGATATTTCATAATTATCAGACTTTTTATTATTGGTACGACACTTTCGTTTTCCGTCAGTGTATTTTGATCACTCAATTGCCGGGAAGTATTTCAGATACACCGTTGTTCATGTAACTGGGTACTTAGAACTTGGGAAAATTCTGTATATGACACACCGAACGCTGACATCTTTGAGCTCTCAGTGATTAAATTTACAGTTCTACGCATGTGTTGGGGAAACGGTAAATTGGAAAGTAAAATGATTTTGAACCTCTATGAATGACCTTCAGGGTTTACTCATGAACCGGGATTGTGATATCTGTCAAAGTAACGACGATTTTCTGCATCGAAAATACATGTTATTACGAAAAGCAATGCAGCGCCACCATGAAAACCTTTATATTTGAACTTCTGCTGGTAACAGCAAGCAGACTCTTGGTGAAGTTTAAATTGCAAATGACACACATTCCATTTGGACCATATTCTACTCAACAGAATCCTCAAACTTGTAACATATCAGTCAAAGACTGTTGCCTCAGCTACTACAAGTCACCAAGAGTAAACAGGACTAATTTCTCTTCTTTTTACTTCACTTTCTTGCCACTTAAATTAGTTCGACAAATGAATAGCGTTGTTCAAAGCATAATATCTACGCTACGGTTACGAAATTAAAAGTAAATCCTCTGATACATTAGCACACAGTTTAGTTACTATCATTTAACGCAGACTGCGTGGTTAACGGTGGTGGTGTATATATATTTTGTGAAATTTCCATCATATCAACAGTTTTTTTTATATTTTCGCAAAAAGATGACCAGTGGTTCTCGAAACCTGGTTGACATAGAATCTAAAACCCCAAACTGGACGATCTGTGCACATAATGCTTGTAAGTAGGATGTTTTTGCTAGTGTAGTGTTGGGCTGTTGGATGAGAACAGGCCGGCCGGAGTGGCCGTGCGGTTTTAGGCGCTGCAGTCTGGAACCGAGCGACCGCTACGGTCGCAGGTTCCAATCCTGCCTCGGGCATGGATGTGTGTGATGTCCTTAGGTTAGTTAGGTTTAATTAGTTCTAAGTTCTAGGCGACTGATGACCTCAGAAGTTAAGTCGCATAGTGCTCAGAGACTTTTGATTTGAACCGTTTTTCCAAAAGCACTCCCAGTGTGTTTTGAGAATCTGTACACTGCCTTATTACCTAAAGTTAAGTACAAAGAACTCAAAGTTGATCTTCGTAACCTACATAGAGGATGTGTTGCAAGCAAATTAACGTACAGTTAAACTACTCCACTGTACAGTTGTGCAACAATGAGAACAGCCCGTAGTGTTGGACAGTTGGAGGTGAGCCGCCAGCAGTGGTGGATGTGGGGATAGAGATGCCAGAGTTTTGAGATGTTAATATGAGCGGACGATCTGGACGTGTGTCTGTAAGAAAAAGGAAATTCGTCAAAATAGATGTCATATATATTTGTTTGTTCTCTATCAAAATCTTTCATTTGCTACCTATATGCCTATCAGAAGCTAGTGCCTTCAATAGTTAGAATCTTTTATTTAGCTCGCAGTATTGACGCTCACTGTATTGCAGTAGTTCGAGTAACGAAGAGTTTGGTGAGGTAAATGATTAATGAAGGATAGGTTATTGCTATTCAGGGCATTTCTTTTGTAGGGATTATTAAAAGTTGTGTTGTGTGTCAGTTTAGAAATGATCAGAATAAGTAAAGATAAAACTGAGTACGTTCAGTTTTACTCAGCTGTTTCTGTATCAAATAACTTAGAAGTTAACCAGCACAGTCTTTCTTTACATTTAAAGGGGAAGTTTCATGCTCTAATGAAACTCCGCTATGACTTGGGAAGTGCCAAAATCCTGAAAAAACCTATGGCTGAGTTCATTAATGAAGCAGTCTGTTACGACAGTGACATGGGCTAATGCGCTAATGGTTCCTTCATGATACTGCAGTCGGTTCCTTGCGATGTGCTTTCAAATCTTATAATCCCGCTGTTATCGGTATGCCGCACACCGGATTTTTTCTCTTCTTCTATGCAAAGACACAAAACAGACACTAAATCTAAAGAGGATAAGATTGCGATTACGTTATAACAGATTTAAAATTGCTGTTGCGCTCTAGAGATATTACTATAGCTGTATACACAGATAAACCGAGACTATTACTGTGGTTCACGGCTTTTTAAGTGTCTAGAGCAGTGGTTGCCAGACATTTTAGTTCAAGAGCCGATACTGACACTGTGAGTCGGCGTCTCGGGCAGCATGTTATCGACCTTATTGTTAAGTGGTAACCTACATAAATTAGTATGTTATGAGCCCACAATAGACTATCTATAGTAAGGGCGCCTTAAGTTGGCTGTCGGCCAGTCGATACCATTTGGAACACTTAAAGTCGACTGTTTCATGTTCCAGACTGCTGCCAACCTCAGCTACCCCAAAGCTGGGGCGCTGTAATTGCCAAAAGAGAAATGCTGTGTGACTGTATCAGCGGATAATTAATAGATTAATAATTGTAATTATGGTTATATTTAAAAGCATTATACATTACTATACACGATCATACACGTTTACTAGATGATTGTATGTATTTTTCTTCTAATCGTTTCATTGCATTATAACAGCTTCAATTTAATTTCACATTCGTCGCTACAAATATGAAACGCATTTGAAGATGACCGTCTCTATATTGTGTATTCAGGAAGCCATGTTACTTCCGCATCAAAAATTATAACATGACAGCTGACCGGTGCGAGTCACGAACGCCCCTGAGTTGTCAGTGCTGGCAGACGAACAATAAAACGCTCCCCTCTCGCATCCTCTAATCCTGCAGTGGCCTCGCTATCTACACCTTACCCCTGATGTAAGCAGCCGACTTTACCTAGCCCACTAGCGCCGAATTCACCAACTTAAGTTAAAATCATGCACATCGCAAAACATAACTGTCTCTGAAAGTATTTTTTGTTCTTACTGAGGAAAATTACACTCTTCAGAAGCTCTCGACGGTTTTAGATTCGACTGTTAATTGCTAGATGCATCCCTACATATTGAAAAGTGGATGCATAAATGCATAAATGTGTGTATGTATGTCTGTATGTGCGTACATATGTATGCTTCACATCTCCTTCTAAATCACTGGGTCAATTTGACCTAAACTTGGTACACATATCACTCACTGTCTCGAAACAACCGCTGTGGGCGTAGGAACCACGTACTTCTCCAAGGGATGGGTGTGGAGGTGAAAAAGAAGCGTAGCTCACAATCTGCAAGTGCCAGACTACATTCATTCAGTATTTGAGAATGACGTCACATAGTGAGTTGCAACAAACTTTACACATAATTTCGAACTTTTTTCTGCTGACTGATTTGATGCGGCCCGCCACGAATGTCTCTCCAGTGCTAGAGTCTTCAACTCCGAGTAGCACTTGCACCCTATGTCCTCAACTATTAGTTGGATATATTCAAAACTCCGTCTTCCCCCACAGTTTTGGGCCTCTACAGCTCCATCTAGTATCATAGAGGTTATTCCCTTATGTCGTAACACATGTCCTATCACTCTCTCCCTTCTTCTTGTAAATGTTTTTCTTCGCTGATTCTGCGGAGAACTTCCTCATTCTTTCTCTTCTCAGTCCTCGATTCACCTCTATTCCGGTTTTCACACTGTCCAGGATTCACTACCATACAACGCTGTGCTCCAAACGTACATTATTAGAAATTTCTTCTTAAAGTTAAGGCCAATGTTTGGTACCAGTAGACTTATCTTGGCCAGAAAAGCCCTTATTGCCCGTGCTAGATTGCTTTTTTCGTTCTCCTGGTCTTTACGAGACATTTTCCCGCTGATACCCGCCACAAAAGTATTAGAGCAACAAAATGTATCGATTACTATATTTTCGCTGTTCATGCAGTAAAACTGCAGCATTAGACATTACTTTTTAATTTAATGCTTTTTTTACTTCAAACTCTGTTCTCAACACATTTCGCAGACAATATTCACATCTACCACTGGATGTAGCTGCGAAATTACATCGTTGTACAATTAATAGTTCAAGAGATATGACTACATAGACATTGAGCTGCCTAAAAACGAAACTTCAGGACGAAATTCGCTGGCGGTACAAGTGAAAATTGTGTATAAATATGAATGCGGTACGTTAAATATACGTGGCATGTGCAAACGTGGGCAAGAATGGGAGTAAAATGCTCCTCCCGAGCCCTGGATCGATTTCAACTAAACTTGGTACACATGTTAGTTACGATCAGGAAAGAAATTACCATGGGATGAGAACCAGCAACCTCGTGTTGGCGTGGGGTGATAACGTGGAGAGAGAAGGGGGAGAAAGAGATGGCAAAATAGAGAGGGGGTAGGTGAAAATGGACACAGAAAGGGGATTGAAGGAGATGGAGGCAAATAGGGGGTGGAAGGAGATGGACGGAGAGACGGGAGGGAGAATATAGACAGAGAACGAAAGGACGAGGAGATGGATAGTGTTAGCGGCAAAGAAGAGATGGACGGAGATGTTGGGACGAGGAAATGAATGGAGAAGAGAAGAGGAGTAGATGGACAGAGAGAGGAGAGATGAGGAGATGGACAGCGAGAGGGGGGAGGGGAGGAGGAAATGGACAAAGGGGAAGTAACAGATAGAGAGTCGGGAAAGCAGTATATAGACAGAAGGGGAAGAAGCATATAGAGGTAGAGGGGAGTAACGGATGGACAGAGACAGGGGCAGAAGCAGATGGACAGAGAGGGAAGGACCAGACAGGCAGAGCCAGAGGAAAAGATGGACAGAGAGGGGGAAAGAGAGGGCAGATTAAAAGAAGATTGGAATATATTCATAACCGGGCAGTTCTGGTATATTAACTACTATTACACTCTAAGACAAATAGAAGAGAAAGAAAGAGCTTCACAAACTGACCAAGTCAATAACGCAAGGCAACAATACGCAGCGTAGAATATCGCCGACGCATCGCTGTGCAGCCAGAGTTCTGCGGAAGGCAACCAAAGGGGTCCTGCTCTGAAATGAAACGGCACACCAAACAGTAGGGAAAGCAGCATATAGAGAGAAGGAGAATACAGACACAGAGGTTTTCAGACCGTATAGCGGGCGATATCCAGTTTTATATCCCAGTACAGTCCGGGAAGTCCCCAGACACGTCTTCGATGATCATCGGGGTTCAGTACGATGCGAGACCCATTACTGAAGACAGTTCTACTCCAGTACATGAGATTCCAGGCCGAAGACGTGTTTGGAGACGCTGCGGACAGCGGTGGGACACCACCCTGACTGTGGCGCGCCTTACGGCTCGACAATCAGGAAGGATGGCCTGGAGTGCCATTTCATTTCACAGCGGGACCCATTTGGTTGTTATCCTCGGCAGCCTTACACCACAGCGGTTCGTCGACGATATTCTACGTCCAGACTTATTGCCGTTCATGGCAAGCCATCGCGAGCTTACCTTTCGGCAAAATAATGCCCGCCCAAACACGGCGAGCATTTTTACTGCTTGCCTTCGTGCTTGCCAAACACTACGTTGGCCAGCAATTTCACCGGATCTCTTCTTGACAACATTTGGAGCGTTAATTGCAGGGCCCCTCCAGTCATCTCGGGATTTCGACGATCTAATGCGCAGTTGGACAGAATTTGGCACGATATCCCTCAGTAGGATATCAATCAGTGCAGAGTCGAATAACTGCTTGCATAAGTGCCAGAGGTGGACCAACGGGTTATTGATTTACCCAATTTGTGAGGTCTTTTCCGCTTGCATAAATAAGTCACTTTTCCTGAAACTGCCATGATTTTGTTTGTCTGTACATGTATATCACATCTACCCATATGCATCCAATTCCGTTAATTCTCTAGCGGTTTGCCTTGTTTTCTATATCTTGTAAAATTCGGCTGCGAACAATCGAACAGCAGACCGCAGAAATGCTTGATTCACGCAGCACGCAGCTTGGCTGCTGTAATTTGACCACCACTGATCTAGACTGTACTATTATAAATATTTCCTATACTTTTACAGCTTTACGCAGTATTATATATTTTTTAATGTTTCACAATAATTCAACTCCTTTTGAGATCTTGAAAACATATCTGAACTCCTTTTGAGCTTGTGGAAACATGATTATTGGTTAGATATATACGTGTAATAGTAACGCTATTAATCCAAAAGTAGCTACACTTATAGAATGTGGAGAGAATGTGGACGTAGTAGAGTTTAATGATCTCAACTTAAAAACAGCAGCCAGACACAAGTAAGCCACCTACAATACGATAAATTGGACGTTCGTTACTGTATCTCACCGCCATAAGGCCTGAAATCGAGGCTATAAGAAATTCGCTTTGCCGTAATTGAATAGTGTGACGCAGTGGCAGATATTACTGAGCTATCACAAAGAATAAAAGCTAGAAAAGCATGTAGCAGCCGTCTGAAGACGAATTTTTAAATCCTAGAGCGGTTTTAGAGATATATTATACCTTGCGTCTGGTTGGTTGTTGATTATAAGCTATACCATTTATACATAAGTGATTTTAATTTGATGTATCAAAGACTCACATCACCAAACCCACACCTGGCGTAAAATTCCTTGTTTTTCCTGAGATGTAATTTGGAAGCATATCAGCCGCTGTTACCGCATTCTATTTCTAATCTAATTTAAGTGAAATCTGATGTGTAAATACCTTCCGAAAGTAAAACTGATGTCTCTGTACGCAGGTACGTGTTGACGAATGTGGTGGCCTTTCCTGACCTGGTTGCTCACAAGCAGAATTACGGTATTGTGATCTTTCAGTATACCATGAGCGATTTTATGCTGTTTTTATTAACTTTCAGTTGTGAGTTTTTTATGTAATCCAGTAATACTGTACATTGTTTTCTTGCATGTTAGCATTCAACCACCTGTACTGGAAAGAGCCATTCAAACTTCAAAATGTAGCTGAAACTGAAATTTAGTTATGCGCTATGTCACGCAGGAATCAATTGCTGTACACTATGTACAGTACTAATCGAAAATTAAAGAAATTGTGGAACTGTGACTGAGATTCGCCCTCAGCACAAATAGTATTGTTCAGAATAACTCGAGAAAACCAGCTTGGACAACAAATCTGGGGAAGACACTTGATTTGGTGACGTGGTGTTAGAGCCCCAAACACGCGCATGATGGAAGGGTCGTCCTCAGTCTTGGTACGTCCAAAAACAGAGCTTCGCAGCAAATGTGCTCCGTGAGCAGACAGTGAGCGCAGGTCTTCGAGTAGGGAGCAATGTACCCCTCCATCGTCACAGGAAACTTATTGGGGATGCGTGTGGAGGCTTTTGTAAACGTGCAGATCGATCCTGAGCGAAATGGTGGGAGAAATCCAGAATGTGTTTTTATTCCCCGTCGCATTGCACATCAGTTACTTCAAGCTGCAGTATTCCATACTGGAAGGTTTTTCATTTTTCCATTCATCTGCGTTACGAACCCTTATTCACAGGTATATCTCGTCAACATGAGTTGCACTCCGTCTGTAGACACAAATTATTACATTCCAGGAGAAATCCTAATTTTCTACACTTTGCCAACGCTGCTGAGAATGTCACAACCTGCTGTGTGCCTGCGATATGTACACTTCCACAGAGGACTAAAGAACATGCAACAAACTCTTAGAAACATATTACTGTCTTATTCTGAGTGTTGTCTCCCATACTCTTTGTGGGACGCATGATTGTCATATTTGATAGTGACACCACGCGAAACCTTTCTACCATAAGTGGATATAAATGTTGAGTTGCAAATGCCAAATGATCTTCTATTAAATCACCATCCACGAAATGGTGCGAGGACTTTGCTAAATGCAGTGCAGTTTTGTATCTCTCCTCAATGGTAGACTCACTTGATTTTTGTTCCTGTTCTGCTTCCTCTTTATAGAGCTTCTTTAATTTTTAAAACTTGTTATACACGTCCAGGTCCATCACTTTTTCCGTTTCCGTGTAGTTATACGTTCTAAGACAAGCAATGGCTTTGTAAATTAATCTTCCTGAAACTACTACGGTACACTAAACATTTTTGGAAACGATATTTTTGTGTAAAAAGATAGGATCGCTCGCATTGCGAATTGAAATGCGAAGACACTGTCAATGTTACAGAATGCTGATAGCCCATCGCTGCTAGTAGGTGGCGCCGCTGTCAAAGCTGGCCCTCCTATGTTTCACAATTTGCGCTTCGTTTGTGTTGTGGCGACCACAGTGGGCACGCGCATTTCCCTTACCACCACACCGCAACTGCTCTGCTTGCGGGTTGAGACCTTGATGATAGTCCCAGCGGAGGTTCGAGTCCTCCCTCGGGAATGGGTGTGTGTGTTTGTCCTTAGGATAATTTAGGTTAAGTAGTGTGTAAGCTTAGGGACTGATGACCTTAGCAGTTAAGTCCCATAAAATTTCACACACATTTGAACATTTGAACAGACCTTGATGAGGCGCCAGTCCACGCGCTGCAAAACTAGCGTTTAGTTAAGCCGTATCCTAAAGCGTAGAAAGGCCTGCCAGTATTCAGTGAGAAAGAGAATGCTTGGGACGGGCGATATAACACCAGTTTTCTGACAGGCAGCTAGGCTGACTTTCCACAATTGACCTTTGGCTATTATTCCAGGCAACTAAGATCAAAAACGGTCGATCGGGAGAAAATTGGTGAATTCGGAAATTTCTGCACATTGCCAGGAGGCAGTATCCTAAACAACATACTAAAAGTCATGGTGGTGTTTGAGCATTGGGGTTGGGGGCGGATTAAATATCAGTTTTTTTACATCTTTCTCAAATGACACGAAACCCTAGCCTCTATCAAAAATATATCCCATTACAAATTTAAACGGCATTAAATTTACTATAAAGGATGTCCTACTCACTTTCTTTCTATGACGAAAATAGTCTCCGCGTTGCAGGGCATGGATTTATTGCAGCTTAGTAGAAATAATACGATACAATAGTGCAGTGCCTGTGTTATTCCGAATTACGATAAGATATTCCTTAGGACATGCATGCATGCATGCAATATCGTATTTATACGCCGACACCCGGCAAGCAAATTTCAAGTAAAATGTCTCCCCTGTACGGGAATATACATAATGGATGTTCGAGTGAAAGTTGCAGACACATGGTTGATGACATATGGACATTTGGATCTGGAGGCGAGTCACGCTCAGATAGCAAAAGGCTAAGGCTAACGCTCGTGATGAGCGGAAAATCCGAATTCGAGTCCCTGTCTGGCACAGATTTTCATTGTCGTAATTCCATTATGCAGCTAGTGGTTGTTCATATTCGCAGTTGCCAATTCATCTCATGTATTAGAAATAATGTTTTAATTGTATAAATTTAAGGTTTATTTTAAATTAAATATGTTAAGACCAAATACTACGTATATGTACAACATCTAAGAGCAGTAACACCGTATTAAGCGAGAAATTGTGTTCTGGGGATGTGGTACGCGGCGTTGGAATGGTTGGCGGGACGGTGGAAGAGGGTGGGGTGGGGGAGTGGGGGGAGCCGGAGGTTGAGTGTAAAAGAGCGTGATGGAAGGCAGGTCGCCGGAATGTTGGCACACTTCCTTCATTTATGCGTCTGCAAAGTGAAGAGCGAGCCGGCGAATCACCACTCTTTCTACCCTACTGCGTCGCAGGAAACAACTAAAGGGTGTTTCACATTTATACCGACCCTTTCGCAGTGTCTTACAAATCTGTGGAACCGCAGTGCGCAGACACGCCTGGACGATGATATTTTTTCCCACCAAATGCGTCAGCTCTACACGTTATATAGGTATTATTTAGTGATGACACCACGCGTACAAACAGAATCTACGTAAATCTCGGCACACCATCTTATACTCCTAGACGAAAATTGATACCTAGTCGCTCTGAGCGACAGTTAACGCATTCTCCTCGAAAAGACCTCTTCCCCAACCACGACAGCTGCCCGCTCTTCAGTTTATACACAGACTAATGCACTTTTTACTCCACAGCGTTTCCTGTTCAGTTCTCGATAGGGAGTAGACGTTATAACTTCACTGTGCAGCAACCACCATCTGCTCATTCCTAAAAGAATTTAGTGCAATGACTTTTTCAAGTGGAAAGCAGCATATTGATCTCCGTTAGCAGGCAAAATAGGAATGGCCGAGACCGAACAAGTATTTATGAGTGGTTCAATGACCATCTTCCTTTCCCTTTTCACTGATATCTCTGTCGACAGGGATAATGGGAAACTCAAAAATAAATTGTCACCAAGTCCTAGAAATTGGTACCAGAGCTATGTGAAGTTATATTGGTTGTAATTTTGGAGACATTAAAGCGTCTAAGAAGAAAGTCGTATCGTCTTTGGCTACTATGAATAACGTAGTAAAAGCGAATGGCGAAACAATGACTGTAATGCCTCTTACAATTTTCCAAAGGGGAACCATTGCTAGAAAGTGAGTAAGGTTTTGCTATACTTAATGAATATGTGCTGTATTTCTTTGGAGTAAAAGCAGTAGAATCAAGTAGACAGATCTGATGGCAAAGAACAATGTACTGAGAAGAGTAGGAGAGCAGAAAACTATACTGAATACAGTTCTTCAGAAGAAAGCCAACTGGACGAATACGTCATCTAAGGGAAGAGCAGAGGAACTGCAAGACGATGAGGAAAAAGAATTAAATACCGGGATCGCACGAAAGATGGAAGGAGATACAGCAGACGGATGGAAGAAGCTGAAGGCAGGAACCGGTGACGTAAAAAATTCTCCGTACGGTGACACCGACATGACAATAGGCAGAATACTCCATAATAACTCTATGTATTACCCTTGGCTCTCTTTATTAAAGTGGGATTGAGGAAAGGAAAGAAATCTTCTCTCTACGATGCTTTTCCAGAGAACAGATATTCGACTCATGATGCAAGTACGAGCATCAATGCAGTACATGGAGGCTTCCCTCATCAATGCGTGAAACGGAATGTGGGCACAAAGAGTTACATACTCTGCACTCAGTACATAGTCTATGTACACAAACATTGTGACCAAAATAGTGCGGCGGTTTTCGATGGTTATGGTGATATCAACGGTACAAAACGGACAGAGCAGAAGAGAAGGGTGTACAGAGCAACTTCAGCTGACATAAATTTTCATGAAAGCATCAGCAGTCACTGTTCAACAGCAGCATTTTCTTGCAAACGAAAAGAACAAATCCATGCTTATAGAGCTCCTCAGTGACAAAATGGCAGCAAGGGGAATAGAAATAATACTTACACCGTAGGGAAAGAGGTCGATTTGATAGTTTTACTCATTGCTTTTGCACGGCCAGTCATTAACGTATACTTCATGAAACCTGGCAGCGGCAAGACTGAAATCAAATTGTTGTTCTCAACAGACAAACTACAGCAGCTTCCTTTTGTTGAAACTATCCTTTTTCTCCATACCTTTGGTGGCTATGAGACAACGTCCGCCATTTACAGCAAAACCAAAGGAGGAATGCTTATACTTTTCAGCATTATTCATAAGCAAATGAAGACAATATCCGATATTTTCCCTAACCCCTCGGCACCAGCAGAGGTCATCTTGGCTGGTGAGATGATGTTCCTAGAAATGTATCAAGCGACTGATTATCACCAAGATCTAAATAAACTGCGGTAGCACCATTCTTGAAAGCAACAACGAAGCCAGAACCAGACCTCGTGTCACTGACACCAACCCCACCAACCACACGGCGTTGCGCGCTAACATACTTTATTTACAGATGGTTCAGATGGCTCTAAGCACTATGGGACTTAACGTCTGAGATCATCAGTCCCCTAGACTTAGAACTACTTAAACCTGACTAACCTAAGGACATCACACACATCCATGCCGGAGGCAGGATTCGAACCTGCGACCGTAGCAGCCGCGTGGTTCCGGACTGAAGCGCCTAGAACCGCTCGAACACAGCGGCAGGCTTTATTTACAGGTATATTAATTTTATTAACTTTCTGCTTTTATATAAATCTTTTTACAACGCCATATCTTGTTACTTACAGGTATTTGATTACTTACTTTAAGTTACAAGAATGGCTCAACAACTCCCTTCCGTGGACCGAGTGTAGGTGGTACGGAGGAGATGTTGAATAACACAACCCAGTGTCAACCATAGATCCAGTATCACCTGAAGCTGTACTGAACATCATCTTTTACCTATCTTCTGCTCGCTTTGAGGGACGACGTGGATGCCGAAAAGCCGGGATTCCATGAACCGTGGTATGCTACACTTGCTGTGGTTTGTGTGGAAATAGTGCACCGTTACTCGATCTGAAAGATGATGACTATGATGCTACAATTATTCATTTCTGAAATGTACACATAGAAGACAGGACGTTATTTTGCTATAAGTAATGCAGATTTTCTTCTGTTTATAAGTTCTGTTGACATTAAACTTTGATTTTATACCACTACAGCACCGTTTTTATGTAATCTACAGTTTTCCTTTCCCTGCATCACAGAAACTATTAATCCTAGAGAAAAAATGAATAGGATCTTCTATGTAGTAAATTTGATTTCATTAAATTTTTTACTGGTATGTGCTTTCGCTAGTGACCGCGGTTTCCGAATTATTCGAGAAAAATATAAAAAAGGAACCCTTAAAGGCCACTCTCAGCCTAACGCTTATACCCCAACTGTGACGATTGATAGTACGTTGTTCATGACATTCAGTCCCAGCACTGTGCAAAAATTTGCGACTACACGATTTTCTCCCTAATTTTCCATCATTGACTGGACTATATTGGAGGTGGATAAAAACAGTTTTTAATATTGCTTGTTGCTGTGTGGTCATACGTTCCCACTGAGGTTGACCTTGGAGCAGAAAGTAATTAATAGGGAAGAACAACCTCATTTCACTCTGTCGACCACCGCTGCACCACGGTTGACATATATCGAATAGCGCTGGAGGAAACGTACTGCTCCATTGAGAAGTGGTAGTCCCTTTTATTGGAACACAACAATGCCCAAAGGAATAAGGGTAAGCTATATCATACCACTAATTTCCGTATCTTTCCTACAAATAAAAACAGAACGAAAGAGTGCAACACTGGTCATAGACAGTTGCTTCAGTTGCGTTATTTTCCTGTGATATTTTATTGGAAATATATTATTATTATTATTATTATTATTATTCAGTAACAAATACAATCAAGAGGACCAACAACATTAATAATTATTGTTACTATTCGTTTTCAGAAGTAAGTAGCTTCTAACCAAAGCCACCATATATTGGTGAGCGAATGCCAAAAGTTGCTGCCACTGAGATTCCCTCAGTTACCGTCAGTGTAATGAACCCGTCATTGGAAGCGACCCTCTTTCATTTATAAGCAAAAACTTGTCATATATTCAAAGGGAACTTAATTGGGGTAGGTACAGAACACTGACAAACCATTTCGGCGTCCTCAAAGTAAAACAATTGGCGCGTGGCACTACATTCGGAAATGTGCTGCTGGGACTTAACCCGGCTTATGATTTCAAAAGAAGGAAGATAAAGATCTAAAATCTCATCAAAGAAGATCTCATTACAGACGGAGCAAAAGCTCTGGCACGGATAATGAAGAAAATCTGCCGTATTCCTTCACATCTTAGTTGATTTCTGGAAACGACATAATACGTAAATCACGACAGTAACATGAAGGTTTACTGATTGCTCGCAAAATCTCGTCCACTTATCCCACTCGCGCGACTGGCTGCTTACTTCTTCGGCCATTTCCTTTTGATGGGAGGTGTTTATTGTTTGAGCGTGGAGATTTAGACGGTGGCGTTACAGTATTCTGTATGATTGTAATGTTCTTCAGCCTGAATTTAGATATTTGTTTTTGTGGACTGTATTCCTCAGTTCTGATAAATCTTAAAAATGACATTTTGTAACACGTAAAGCTGCTGTATAATTTATTTTTAATCGTACGCCCAGTTTCAGTCAGAGACCATTTCACAGTGCAAAATTTTGTCAGTATCAGACGTTATATATATCATAAAACAAAAGTCAAAATATAATGTTTTTAAATAAATGTTCTTATGCAAAGGTAGAGGCATACTGTCAGTTACGAAATTGTGTAATAAGAAAATATTATTTATAAATGTGATACTTTGACATTTGTTTTATGATGTATGTATAATACCTTCTACTAACAAAAATTTGTGCTCCGAAATGGTCTCGGACGGAAACCGGTCAAACAGTTAAAAATTATACAATAGCTTTACGTGTTACAGTATGATATCTCTAAGATTTAGATATTTATGTACCTGCTATCTACCTTCGTCACTTGCTGGCATGTTTCAGACAGGAATATGTTTCAACACCGGAGCACACCGAGACATACACTGCTAGCCATTACAGCTGCAACAAGGGCACACTGATCGCCAGATGGCACGCCAGTCGTGAGGATGCTACCCCTAAACTTCATTCGGTGACCTATGCTTATGAGAAAAGCCATAAATCGCCATCGTGGATGTCAGCTGCACTGGCAGCATCCAAGTATGGACATAGCTCAGTTCGAGGAAAAAATGGTGAAAGTAAAAGGAGGACTGTGGGACGCCCGAAAGCGGGATAGGGTTTGAGAGAGAGCGCATGCTGCAAGGGCCTCCAGCAACAGGCTGGTAAGGCACTTAGGACAACAGCGCCACAGCACCTTTTGAGAGCTAACCTTGAACAGCAAGCCGTGGGAAACATATGAACCCAATGCCACTAGCATGTGGCCGGCCATGGACGGTGGAAAAAGAAGCGTTTGCGCGATGTGGAGGTTGCGTGACGCCAAATATACTACATATTGTGTTCGTTGCACAAGACGGGAGGCTCGTCAGTGCTCATCTTGGAACCCAACACATAGTTGAGTCGTCAGAGTTGACAAACGAGCAACTTTGGTGAAATAACCGTAGAAATCGAAGTGGGATGTGGGACAAACATATCCATCAGTACAGTGCGGCAAAATATGGCGATTCTGGGCTATGGCAGCAGACGACCGATGCGAGTACCTTTGCGTACAGCACGGAATCGCCTGCAGCGCCTCTCCTGAGCTTGAGACCATATCGATTAGACCCTAGTCGCCTGGAAAACCGTGGCCTGGTCAGATGAGTCCCGACTTCAGTTGGGAAGGGCTGATGGTAGGGTTCAGGCGCAGAGAAGACTCCTCGAAGCCATGGACCCAAATGGTCAACAACGCACCGGCCCCAATATAGTGTGGGCTGTGTTTGCATAGAATGGCTTTGGACCCCTGGTGCAACTGAACCAATCATTGAATGGAAATGGTTATGTTCGCCCACTTGGAGACCATTTGCAGCCGTTCACAGACTTCATGTTCCAAAACAACGGTGGAATTTTTGTGGATCACAATGCGCCGTGTTACCGTGCCACTGTTGTTAGAGATTGGTTTGAAGAACATTCTGAACAGTTCGAGCGAATGATTTGGCCACCCAGAACGTCCGAGATGAATCCCATCGAAAATATATGCCAAATTAACAAAAGGTCAATTCGTGCACAAAAATCCTGCACCGTCAGCACTTTCACTGTTATGGACGGCCATGGAGGCAACATGGCTCTGTATTTCTGCAGGGGACTTCCAGCAATTTGTCTACTCCATGCCATGTCGAGTTGCTGCACTATGCCGGGCGAAAGGAGGTTAGACGCGATATTAGGGGGCATCCCAGGACTTTTATCACCTCAGTGTATACTCTAAACATTTATGTGCATACACATTTACAAGCTGTACAACATTTTAAATAAAATTAAGTGACATGGGTTTGATGTGTTCTACAAATAAAGCTCATTGAATCAGGATAATCGCTCTTATTTTTAAGTTTTCTTTTCCCTACCGTTTACACTGCTTCGTCTAAACTCTGATATGTGTCTTAGTGATTTTTAGCTGTTTTATTTAAACGAGCGTAGATAACCGCCTAAAAATCTCAACTAAGCTGACCGGTGTACCAGCCCACGCTCGTTAAACCGTCACACGGATTCGATGAAAGGTGTGGCTCACCTCCCTGTCGCGCAAGCTAGCGCGCTGCGCCTTACGGCATCTAGGCAGATCTCCCTTTTATTCGTAGCACCAGACTTAAAGAGGCAAATTTATAGTTGAAATTAAAACGTAACTGAAATGTCGGCAGTTGCACCCACAATTGTGATGTAGTTAGTCAACTTGAATGCTGTAGCAGTAATAAATTGCCTGAACAATTTGGCTTGAAGGAATCGTGCCGCACCTCTCACAATCCTCTGTCTTTCGAGATCATAGCACTTCACAAGTCTCCTATACCGATGAACAACAGGCAGAAACTGCTCGTAACAGGGTTCTGGACGTGATCGACTATGTGGGTGAATTGAAATAACTTTGAAATTTTAATATAATCGTTGATTTATGTGCCCATTCCATTCATCTCATGGGAACCCGTAGAAAAATTTCAAAATACCTGATCTCTTTGTTTCTGTACTGGAATGGACTAGACAGGAGATGGAACACATGCCCGTTTACCAACTAAAAAGCGTTGAAATCCGTCGTACCCTACTATAACATACATATGAAGCGTCTCTGAATATTTATTGTTCGTTGTACAAACTAATTCAGTTCGCTGTACCAACAAATAAAAAATCTCTTGGACTGTGGCCTACTGTGCATTCAGACCATTAGAGTTATCCTCCCCAGTCTTTTCATCTATCATGGTGAACGTAGGCCAGTTTATATCTAACAATGTGACATCTAAATCATACGATTCTTTTTCTTTCCTGGAACACAAACAGCTGAACGTTTGAATGACTTAACCAAACGCCTAATTCTTATCAATAACGTTATCTAAAATACTCCTTCAGAAAGAAACTGGAAAACAAGACATTTAGTGACATAAGTTGTTTCCTTGAGAAACTGCCTCACAGTTCTACACTGTTGGCCATTAAAATTGCTACACCATGAAGATGACGTGCTGCAGACGCGAAATTTAACCAACGGGAAGAAGATGCTGTGATATGCCAATGATTAGCTTTTCAGAGCATTCACACAAGGTTGGCGCCGGTGGCGATACCTACAACGTGCTGACATGAGGAAAGTTTCCAATCGATTTCTCATACACAAACAGCAGTTGACCGACGTTACCTGGTGAAACGTTGTTGTGATGCCTCGTATAAGGAAGAGAAATGTGTACCATCACGTTTCCGACTTTGATAAAGGTCGGATTGTAGCCTATCGCGATTGCGCTTTGTCGTATCGCGACATTGCTGCTCCCGTTGGTCGAGATCCAATGACTGTTAGCAGAATATGGAATCGGTGGGTTCAGGAGGGTAATACGGAACGCCGTGCTGGATCCCAACGGCCTCGTATCACTAGCAGCCGAGATGACAGGCATCTTACCCGCATGGCTGTAACGGATCGTGCAGCCACTTCTCCATCCCTGAGTCAACAGATGGGAACGTTTGCAAGACAACAACCATCTGCGCGAACAGTTCGACGACGTTTGCAGAAGCATGGACTATCAGCTCGGAGACCATGGCTGCGGTTATCCTTGACGCTGCATCACAGACAGGAGCGCCTGCAGTGGTGTACTCAACGACGAACCTGGGTGCACGAATGGCAAAACGTCATTTTTTGGGATGAATCCAGGTTCTGTTTATAGCATCATGATGGTCGCACCCGTGTTTGGCGACATCGCGGTGAACGCACACTGGAAGCGTGTATTCGTCATCGCCATACTGGCGTATCACCCGGCGTGATGGTATGGGGTGCCATTGGTTACATGTCTCGGTCACCTCTTGTCCACGTTACATTTCAGACGTGTTACGACCCGTGGCTCTACCCTTCATACGATCCCTGCGAAATCCTACATTTCAGCAGCATAACGCACGACCGCATGTTGCAGGTCCTGTATGGGCCTTTCTGGATACAGAAAATGTTCGACTGGTGCCCTGGCCAGCAAATTCTCCAGATCTCTCACCAATTGAAAACGTCTGGTCAATGGTGGCTGAGCAACTGGCTCGTCACAATACGCCAGTCACTTCTCTTCATGAACTGTGGTCTCGTGTTGAAGCTGTATGGGCAGCTGTACCTGTACACGCCATCCAAGCTCTGTTTGACTCAATGCCCAGGCGTATCAAGACCGTTATTACGGCCAGCGGTGGTTGTTCTGGGTACTGATTTCTCAGGATCTATGCACCCAAATTGCGTGAAAATGTAATCACATGTCAGTTCTAGTATAATATATTTGTCCAATGAATACCCGTTTATAATCTGTATTTCTTCTTTGTGTAGCAATTTCAATGGCCAATAGTGTACATCTGCATCTACATCCATACTCTGCAAGCCAACTTACGATGTGCGATGGTGGGTACTTTGGGTATCAGCGTTACTTTCTCTTCTTTTGTTGCATTGGCGTGTGGTTCGCTGGAAGAACGATTTCTGGTAAGTCGTCGTATGGGTTCAGATATCTCCAATTTTATGCTCATGGTCTTATCGTGAGATATACGCAAGAGGAAACAATATATTGGTTTTCTTCTCTACGAACGTACTCTCTCGGAACTTTAGCAGTTGACCATACCGTGATGCAGAAATCTTCTCTTCCAGCGTCTGTGACACTTTCGTGCTTTCTAAACGAACCATAACTAAACGTGCTGATCTAAGGATCTTCTCTACTTCCTCTATCAGTTCCATCAAGTACTGATCCCATACTGACTAGATATTGAAGTACTGGCCGAACGAGTGGTTTGTAAACCATCTGCTTTTTCGCTGGACCGCATTTTCTGAGAGTTCTTCCAGTCAGTCTTAGTGAGACATCTGCCTTAACGGTGCTTAATTTTATGTGGTCGTTCCACTTCAGATCGCACCGTACGCATACTCCTAGATAGTTTATGAAAGTAACTGCTTCCAGTGATTGTTGTGCAGTTTTGTAATCATACAGTGAAGGGTCTTTCTGTCATGTATTCGCAATACATTACGTTTATGATGAGAGACAATTGCCACCCCCTTCACCCAGCATCGATCTTCTGCAGGCCTTCCTCCATTTAACAACAATGCCCTAGAGTCCCAGCTTCTCTGTATACATAACTCGCGAAAAGCCTCATGGAACCCTGACGTTGTCTGCAAGTTGATTTATCTCTCTCTCTCGTGAAATGTAATAGTTCCATGGTATCAGCCTGTTTGTTGTTCACGAGACGGTTTAATACAGGCACCACAGAGACAGCTTCCTCTGCGAAACAATTTTGGAGAAAGATGTTTACCGCATTTCGGCCTTTTCTGCGTCATTCTCTGTTTCAAACCATTCCCGTCAAAAATGGTTCAAATGGCTCTGAGCACTATGGGACTCAACATCTTAGGTCATAAGTCCCCTAGAACTTAGAACTACTTAAACCTAACTAACCTAAGGACATCACTCACACCCATGCCCGAGGCAGGATTCGAACCTGCGACCGTAGCAGTCCCGCGGTTCCGGACTGCAGCGCCAGAACCGCTAGACCACCGCGGCCGGCCCATTCCCGTCACAGAGTGTCAGTACATGGCTTCGAATCAAGCAATACATTATGGGACCTTTTGAGGCCAAATATTAATTTACAATCAAGCCAGTATTAGCGTAAGAACCTTTTTAGTGTATTTCATACAACATATTGAGAAAAAAGGCAGCTCTTACAGTGGCAAGTAATGGTGTTCTCATTTCAAAAGAGTTGAGTATAATAGAAATAACTACCTGTTAACGTTTCAAAAGAAGTCACAATCAATCTATTTTATTTCAGTCCACGGTTGCGGACGTAAAACCACAAAAGAAAGCTATCTTCATTTTTTATCACTCTTCTGAGAAGTACGTGTAACCGAAATACCTGCTAGCTACTGCACGATGCAGCATTAATGGGAATTGGTGTTTTCTTTGAAACTGTGTCATTCTGTTGCCTCTTATAGTTTGTTCCATTTTCATAAGGAAATGAACATTACAATTGGATATATAGTTTCTTCTCGGACAGTTTGTGGTTACTTCTAGTTCTCTCAGTCCCGCCGAGAAATAATTCTCTCTGCAACATTTAACTGGAGGTTCCGGCAGATGGACTAAAAGGCAAAGAAAACTTGTTCGAAACCTCTCATGTCTGACCATTCACTTACTAACTTTGTAGCCATTGTTCTGCATCAAGTGGAAAAACTTCCATCGCATCGCTGGACAAACTCAAGAAGTCCCATAAGGGAGGAGCGTCTCCTCTTCATAGCAGAGCTATATAAACTGTTTATTTCATTTCTCTCACTTTAAGCTTGCATCGATCAGCATGTACTTGCAGTTAACAGACGACGCATTTCAACGTGGAACTTGTGCAATGATCCTGTAAAAGAAAATAGCATGCATATTACAATAAGAAACTTTATTCCATTTCAAAGACGTCTTATTCGCATTAAATGACTAAAATTCAGATTACCATAAAATCCTTGCAGCAACATCGAAAATACATATTTGTTGTTACCTAGCGCGTCAGAATTTGTATACCACATCAAAAGACTGGACAAGAATCGAAAAAAATATAGAAAGTTTGAGAAAAACGACTATATAACGTCGCGATGTGATAAAACATCTCCATGTAGATTGTCTAAACGGAGAGGTGAACACATGATTTCTCAAGACGTTGACTGGTCTAATAATGTTTGTTAAGTATATTTACATGATAAATGTAAGCCTTTTTTGTATTACGAATATGGAGTAGGCAAGTGGCGGATTTTTGAAATGGTTTGCTTCGACGTCAGTCGAGAGAGACAAAAATCGTGGAGTTCAAAAAAATGGTTCAAATGGCTCTGAGCACTATGGGACTTACAATCGTGGAGTATTTCAGTCTTTATGTATAATTAAAATTTCAGACACAGTGTTTGCTGCTGTCTTAAGTATTATATCGAAGGCCACAGGGCCCAGTGCTTACACGGTTGTAGCAACTGAATAGCTAGCTTATAGTTCCCGGTGAAGACACCAAGCTGAACTATCAAACGTTTTGCAGATACTCACTCCAGCTATTTCTTTTTGGTTACTCGAAGAAACACCAAGCTATTTCGTGCAGCAGAGCCGCCCTACACATGTATCAGAAAATTTTATAGATGACTCGGACGATCTTCAAATTTTGAAAGGATATTCTCGAATTATATTTTATGCATGTTTTCTGTCACAGCTGTAAATGTGACATATTCCTTGACGATATAATTAATCCATTGCCGTCAGCAAGAGTTTAGATCATTCCATTACGAGCGTAAGATAAACATATTTCTTTTTATTAACATTGTAATTATTTCTAGTGCCGTAATTATTTCTAGTGCTTTCTACTGCATTAGTTATCGCTGTTATCTCATGAAAAGTTTGTATGACTGCTAATTAGTATTTGGTCCAAACAGCAGTAGTGAAAGCTAAGTCTCACAATCAATTCGGTATTGATGTCAAAAGAGTAGCAAGACAATTACTAATTAGAACTAAAATGTTCCATGTTTTTGGCCTCACGATAGTTACAAACCGATGTGAGTGAAGCTTTTTATGTGACTTTTGGCCTCAGAACAATTAAAAACCGATTTTCCCATCCGATTTGATATGACCTTGCCGTGGTGGGTGAGCTTACATAACTAACAGTATTGCACCTCTACACCCATGCACACAGTACAGTTTGTTTAACGTCAAACGTACACCTTAGACATTGTTGTGTGGTTCATTTGTCATTTGTAGTCGACCACTATTAAATTATGATGCTTAGAGCGCCATGTATTGCTACATTTTGTAACTATTTATTTTTTTCGGCCATGCGTTTTCCCCCTTTCCCGATAATATTCCGTTGCAATTTGACCTCATTCTGACCAGTGGTGTTATTTCTACAGCGGTTTGAAAGTTTAACTTTCACCTTGTACTTCGCCTTAGCTAGTACACTGCTGCCCATTAAAATGCTTGGGTGTACAAATTACTGGTATTTCAACGCAACCACACAAAATAGATATACATTCTGTATGTAAGGAAACATTACGCAGAGGATTACTCATCCACAAATTGCATTTGAATGCTGGTTGTTTGTGAGAAGATCGTGTTATAACTCGGGTAAGGAGAACCGCAAGACCGCTACGGTCGCAGGTTCGAATCCTGCCTCGGGCATGGATGTTTGTGATGTCCTTAGGTTAGTTAGGTTTAACTAGTTCTACGTTCTAGGGGACTAATGACCTCAGCAGTTGAGTCCCATAGAGCTCAGAGCCATTTGAGCCATCGAGAGGACATACATATTGTTCGGTGGACACATCACGTATCTTGAAGCAGGAAATTGCCTTATTTGATGGTTGATGTTTTCTTTTTTTTCTGAATATTCGGGCTTTGATGGCCCACGGACACAATTTTCCTTTATTCTACTCAGCCCAGGATTCCATACAGTTTATTTTTACATGTTAATTTGGTTTTGGACTTTAACTAGATCTGGTGGTAGAAGGATTAGCCGGTGAAATCATTCACCGTTTCCAGGGTACGCCCGATTGTGTCTGTCTTCAGTCTTTAGACTCACAATCTTCTAGGAGGCTCCTTCTTTTGTTTCAGACCAGGAAGATCTTGTTGTGGGCAAACACTTAATCTGACGCAACATATAGAAGATGGGTTTGAAAAAAAATTAATAACTGGAGCAGCTTTCATAGATATTACTGCTGCATACGACACGGTAAACCACAGAAAGCTATTGCGCAAATTATATCACCTCGCAGGGAACTGTAGGTTGACGATGGTTATTGGTAGTCTTCTACAGAATCGAAGATTTTATGTCTCCCTAAATGGTAAGAACAGTAGATGGCGACTGCAGAAGAATGGCTTACCACAAGGAAGTGTACTTTCTCCCATCCTTTACAATGTGTACAATAATGACCAACCTATACCTCAAGATGCAAGACTGTTCGTATATGCTGATGACACAGCTGTGGTGGTCCAGGGGTCCAATTTTGATGCAACATCTTGAAATCTCTCTAGAGCGCTTGAAGAACTGGCTCAATACTACGACGCCAATCACCTCAAGCCAATCCTTGACAAAACCCAAGTATGTGCTTTCCATCTGCGCAATAGAGGTGCTGGAGTTGAGCTCGACGTTACATGGCAAGGTAAGAAGCTAAAGCACTGTCCAACACATAAATACCTTGGGGTTGTACTTGACAGAACGCTTTCCTACAAGCAGCATTGCCAAAACACCAAGGCTAAAGTCTGCTCCAGGAATAACATCATCCGCAGGCTGGCAAACTATTAATGGGGAGCTCAACCATCAGTACTGAGAACATCAGCACTTGCTCTGTGTGCTTCTGCAGCAGACTATGCAGCGCCAGTATGGGAAGCATCTGTACATGCTAAACAGGTTGATGTAAGTCTAAATGAGACAATGCGAATTGTTACAGGCTGTCTGAGACCCACACCAACGGGTAATTTGTACCTACTTGCTGGAATTGCCCCTTCCAAGATCAGAAGGCAGGTGGCAGCAGACGCTGAGAGAACAAAGAAAGAAACAGATTCTCGACACCCACTGAATAGGCACGTCACTCAGGCTCGGAGGCTTAAGTCTAGAAATAGCTTTATTGCAAGAACCAAGATCCTTGACGGTTCACAGGAAGATAATAGAGTCCATAAGTGGGAGAATGAACAAACCGCACTGCAGATAATACCAAAAGAGCAAATGGCACATAGAAACAAACTTCCTTATACAGTGTGGAGAACACTACATAGGCTGAGGGCTGGTGTACCCAGATTCAAAACTAATCTGTGCAAGGTGCAAGTGGGGACTGCTGACTAACGATGACGACGTTCTTTGCGGGTGCGGAGAGGTACAAGACGAGGCACATCTGCTCATGTGCCGACTACTGCCGGAGTCCTGCAGTTTTAGTGACCTGCTACAAGCCAACGACAAAGCCGTAGCGGTGGCTAATTATTGGAAAAATAAAATTTGATCTGGACACGGAAAAATAAAGTAAATTTTTACATGTAATGGAACCAAATTAGGGGGCAGCCCAAGAAAATATTAAAGGTAGTTTAATAATTGTTTCCATATGAAGGACAATATTTTTGTTTTGGTCATCAGTCTTCTGACTGGTTTGACGCGGCTCGCCACGAACTGCTCTCCTGTTGTAACCTCTTCAACTCAGAGTATCACTTGCCACCTACGTCCTCAATTATTTGCTGAATGTATTCCAGTCTCTGTCTACCTCTACAGTTTTTGCCCTCTACAGCTCCCTTTAGTACCATGGATGTCATCCCTTCATGTCTTAACAGATGTCTTATCATCCTCTCCCTTCTCCATATCAGTGTTATCCCCATATTCCTTTCCTCTCCGATTCTACACACAAACTTCTCATTCCTTACCTTATCAGTCCACCTAATTTTCAACATTCGTCTGTAGCACCACATCTCAAAACAAGGGACATCATATGGACGTTTAGAGTGACACTCACCCACGTATTCTTAGAATATGTTATTATAACAAGGGCTACTAAAATACTAGGTGCAATGCGTCGCGTAACTCCTACTTTTAGTGGCGGTAGTGCGTCTAGTAACTCGCGTTTTCAAGGGCACGAATGATAAGGGATACGCTGTTTCATCAAAGGTATCCGGATAACTGTTAGTCGACATTATTATACGGTGTGTCTACCCTCCGCTTTTATGATGGCTTGATCTCTGTTGGGAACACTTTCAGTGAGGTTCCTGAACGTTATGGAGGAATGACAGCCCATTCTTCATCGAGAACTGAAGTCAAAGGCGGTAGTAGTGGTTCAAATGGCTCTAAGCACTATGGGACTTCATATCTGAGGTCATCAGTCCCCTGGACTTATAACTCCTTAAACCTAATTAACCTAAGGACATCACACACATCCACGCCCGAGGCAGGTTCAAATGGTTCAAATGGTTCTGAGCACTATGGGACTTAACATCTGTGGTCATCAGTCCCCTAGAACTTAGAACTACTTAAACCTACCTAACCTAAGGACATCACACACATCCATGCCCGAGGCAGGATTCGAACCTGCGACCGTAGCAGCCACGTGGTTCTAGACTGAAGCGCCTAGAACCGCTCGGCCGCCGCGACCGGCGATAATAATGGGCGCGAAGCTGGCGTTCTGACTCATGCCACGAGCACTCCATTTAGTTCAGGTCGAGGCTCTGGAGAGGTCAGTCCATTTAAGGAATGTTTTTGTCCACAAACCAGTGCCTCACGAATGCTGCTTTATGACAAGTTGTATTGTCATACTGATAAAATCATCGTCTCTGCGCTGTTCACATAGACCTACTTTACACAGAACACAATGCTGTAAAATGTTCATATCCTTCCGCATTTAGCGTTTTCTTACGCTCAGTAAGAGGAGCACCCTATCCACGAAAAAGACCCCTGTACCATAACTCCTCCTCCTTCGTACTTTGTAGTTGGCACCATCCATGATGGCAGGCAACGTTCCCTAAGTATTCGCCAAACCCAAACCCTGCCATCGGAATATCACAGGGTATAGCGTGATTAATCACTCCAAATCACTCATTTCCAATCATCCACTGTCCAGTGGCGTCGCTTTTTACATCACCTCAAATGACACTTAACACTGATTACAGAAACGTGTGGCTTATGTGGAGCTGCTCGACTATTATTCTCCATACTTTTTAATTCCCTACGCAGACTTATTGTCTAGCTGGATTACTGGTAGGACTTTAGATATCACGAGTGATTACTTCCGCTGATTGTATTGCGAGTTTTACTACAATCATCCACAATACGCGACCGTTCCTGTGCGTCAGTACGTGAGGTCACCTGTTCTTGGTTTAGCTATGTTTGTTCCTTCGCCTTTCAACTTCACAGTCATATTACTAACAGTCGACTTGGACAGCTTTAAAAGTGTTGAAGTGTCCCTAATGCATTTATTACTCACGTGACGTCCAATGACTAAGTTCACGGTCGCAGGTTCGAACCCTGCCTCGGGCAAGTATGTGTGTGATGTCCTTAGGTTAGTTAGGTTTACTTAGTTCTAAGTGTAGGGGACTGATGACCTCAGATGTTAAGTCCCATAGTGCTTAGAGCCATTTGAACCATTTTTAAGTTCACGTTAGAAGTCAGTGTGCCCTCCTGACCGAAACATTATGCTGTTACTGCTTCTCTACTGACGACACAGTACCCGCCGCCTCCTTTCATAACGGCGGGTCCACCTCTGGAGACATCTAGTGGTCAATTCCGCAGAACACGGTGGTGTGTGGATGCTTTCGATCAGAGAGTGTAAGTATGGTTGGGCTGTTTGATGAACGAGACCAACAGCGAGGTCATCGGTCTCATTGGATTAGGGAAGGAAGTCGGCCGTGCCTTTTCAAAAGAACTATCTCAGCATTTGCCTGGAGCGATTTAGGATAGTGTAAGTATGAGAATACTGTAGCACAAATATAGATGTGGCCTCTGAAAATTTTAAGTTGGGTGAGATCCAGCGGTAATGGAGAAAGACGTTCACCTGTAGTTTGCTCAGTTGCTCAAATGGTAGGGTCTATAATATGAGCCACACTTACCGACTTCGGTCAAATCTTAATGTCAAACAAATGCACCTCAAACACGTAAGGTACATCATATCTAGTGATAACTACACATTTCAGCCGACACGTGTCTAATCATCTGTATACGTACACCGAAGGCCACTACACAGTGCATGGTAACTGAGAAAGGTATTTCATCATGACATTAAAAACTTTGCTTTCAATTGAACTCACGTATGCAGCGAAGGAAATATAGTCGCGTACTACGGTACGCATACTTACATCCTCTACCTCATACTCACTCGAGCCACCTACGTCGGAACGCACGCTTATATCCTCTATCTTATACTCGTTCGACATCAGTGGAAAAAACTTCTTTAAATTTACCTTGCATAGCTCCACGATAACAACGTCACCCTTCATCCAAAGATAGCCTTTCGCATTTCCTTAGCATTTCCGTTAGGTTTTTGTGACTAATTTAGTGACTATTACGATCCCAGCAGCGCATTTTTATTTGTTCGACATTTGCTGTCACGACTGTGTGAGGTCTCCATACGGTGGAATGACAGACTAGTACGCTTAAGATCAGTCTGCTTCAGAATTATGACCATTTTCTATGTTAGAATACAATAAATTTCCTTGAGACAGAAGAAATTATATCACCAAATTATCTCGGATTTAGGAATCGACGCTCGTGTAAAATTCAGCTTGCCCTTTCTTGCATGATATCCTGCTAACCGTGGATGAATGGCATGAGGTGTACTCTATATTCCTAGAGTTCCGTAAAGAGTTTGACGCAGTGCCCCACGGAAGACCGCTAACGAAGGTCCTAGCATACAGAATAGATTCCCAAACATGTGAGCGGCCCAAAGACTTCTTAAGTAATAGAAACCTGTACGTTGTCCTGGATGGCGAGTGTTTATCACAGACAAGGGTATCGCCATAAGTGACTCAAGTAAGTGTAATAGGTTCGATCTTATTTTCTACATGCACAAGTTATCTGACGGATACAATGGACAGAACTCTGCGACATTTCGCTGATGACGCTGTCGTGTAAGGGCAAATTCCGTCTTTGAGTTATTCTAGATGGATAGAATTTCTATTTGGTGTGACAGTTCGCAGCTTGCTCTAAATGGCAGAATGTGACTTAATGTAGATGAGTATGAAAAACAATCTTGTATTGTTAGAGTACAGAATTAGTGATGTGTTGCTTGATGCAGTCAAGTCGATTAAATATGTGGAAGTAATGCTGTAAAGCGCCATGAAATGGAACGAGCACATAAGGTCAATAGTAGGAAAGGCGAATGGTAGACTCTGGTTTATTGGGAGGATTTTAGTAAAGTAGACAGCGTATAGTGTATTTGTGCTACCACTTGTCGAGTACTGCTCGACTGTTTAGGATGCCACCCAGGTTGAATTAAAAGAAGACATCGAAGTAATTGCGAGGCGTGCTGCCAGATTTGCTACTGATGGGTTAGACCAACACGCAAATATTATGAACATGCTTCGTTAACTAAAACAGGGATTCATGAAGAGAAGAAGACGCTTTTTTCATAAAACGCTATTGAGAAAATTTAGAAAACCGGCATTTGCAGCTTACTGTAGGACGATTCTTCGGTCACGAGCGTACAAGGGCCACGAGGACAACGCTAGAGAAACTAAGGCTCCTACGGAGGCCTGCAGACAGTCGTTTTACCCTTGCGCCATTTGAGAGTGGAATAGGAAAGGTAAACACTAGTAGTTGAAGAGGGCACGCTCTCCCGTGCACCGTATGGTGGCTTGCGAAGTTTCTGTGTCGATGTGGAACATTACACATAAGTTGCTCTTTCCTAGAATCTTCCCAGTAAATGTAGGTCTTCAGTAGTCCTCCCAACTGGTGATTCCAAGTGGCCGTCCATTTCATACTAATTTATAGCATTACCAGTAGATCTATAAGGAAAATGACAGACTAAACGTGTACCATTAATCTCGTCATCGTAGATTACGTCATTCTTTTTCTTTGTTATATGGATTATAGTGCATTTTTATACACGTAAAGATATCTGCTATTCCACTCGTCAAGGAAGAATTCTGCTTAAGTGATTTGGTGTTTGCTGAAAACCATATAGGGAATAATGCGATATTGTCGGTGACCTGTTCTGTAAAGCGGCTTATGAATACTGAAAAAATAAGTGGTTGTAATAAGCCTTCTTTGGGAGAAAGGGGTGGGGGGAGGGGGAGCAGCACCCGAAATTAGTGTTCCTTTTCTTGAGCTTTCACCACCATTAACTTACGTCAGTCGATAATATGGTCCAGGAACAAGTATGTTTAGCTGAAAGAGCAGAATTCTGATATTTAGATGCACTATTTTCGCTTGGTGCGTACAGTGCATCCATCTACCCATATCTACACACTGGGTGATTCAAAATCGTTACCACTCAAATGGTATGAATATGAACCTATTATCCACACGCAAAACATGTACGACATTCAAATTTAGCACAATAATTAAGAAAAATTTTGCGTGTAGACTATTTAACTATAGGCGCCACGAGTTTTACTGTCTTTCTTTTTTATACCTGATGTCCCTTATTAGGTGATGGATTAATATTCAAGGAAATAAGAGTTAGCGAAAGCGTATTGTTGACAGACTGTAGTTCGTCGAGTGTTTGAAGATCGACATGCAGGTGACCAACGAAGTCATTTAACAGTTGGCCACGTTTGTCAAAATTTTGTGGAAACTGGCTCAGCGTCAGACAACTATCAAAGTAATGCAGGACGTCCAACGTAGGGAAGATTGGACATGAACGTTGCTGTAGTACAACAACGTGTAGTGGAGAGTCCTTCCAAGTCAATCGGACAGTGTAGTTTTCAGGCTGAGACTCACCAATCAACTGAGTTGCGTATCTTGAAGTACGACCTTGCGCTGCGACCATACCACACGCAAATCGTATTGTCTCTAAAAATGGTGCAAAAACGTCTTATAATTGAATGCTGTCAGATTTTAACTAAACTAACGAACATTTACAGTGGCATTCAGCAATGGGCATACATTTCAGAGAAGTTGATTTGTTAACCGACGTAATCTACATCTACATGATTACTCTGCTATTCAAAATAAAGTGCCTGAAAAAGGGTTCACTGGGCCACCTTCAAGCTGTCTCCCTACCGTTCCACTCTCGAACGCCGCCAGGCAAAAACGAGCACTTAAATTTTTCTATGCGAGCCCTGATTTCTCTTATTTTATCGTGATGATCATTTCTCCCTATGTAGGTGAGTGCCAACAGAATGTTTTCGCAATCGGAGGAGAAAATTGGTGATTGAAATTTCGTGAGAAGATCCCGTCGCAACGACAAACACCTTTGTTTTAATGTTTGCCTCTCCAATTCACGTATCATGTCTGTGGCACTATCTCCCCTTTTTCGCGATAATACAAAACAAGCCGCCCTTCTTTGTACTTTTTCGATGACATCCGTCAGTCCCACCTGATGCGGATCCCAAACCACACAGCAATACCCCAGAATAGGGCGGACACGCGTGGTGTAAGCAGTCTCTTTAGTAGACATGTTGCACCTTCAAGCTGGAAATGAATCGCAGTCTTTGGTTTGCTCTACCTACAAGATTATCTATGTGGTCATTCCAATATAGGGTATTTGTAAATGTAATGCCTAAGTATTTAGTTGAATTTACAGCCTTCAGAATTGTGTGACTTATCGCGTAATTGAAATTTAGTAGGTTTCTTTTAGCACTCATGGGAATAATTTCACCTTTTTCTTTATTGAGGGTCAATTGCCACTTTTCGCACCATACAGATATCTTATCTAAATTCGTTTTGGTCATCTGATGACTTTAAAAGGTGGTAAATGATAGCATCATCTGCAAACAACGTAAGACGGCTACTAAGATTGTCTCCTATATCGTTAATATAGATCGGGAACAATAGAGTCTATAACACCTCCTTGGGGAACGCCGGATATTATTTCTGTTTTACTCGATGACTTCCCGTCTATTATTACGAACTGTGACCTTTCTGACACTAAATCACGAATCCAGTCGCACAACGGTGTCTAAAGCCTTCTAGAGATCTAAAAATATGGGATCAATTTGACATCCCCTGTCGATAAGACCCATTACTTCATGAATATAAAGAGCTAGTTGTGTTTCGCAAGAACGATATTTTCTGAACCCGTGCTGACTATGTGGCAACAAATCGTTTTCTTCGTGGTACTTCATAATGTTCGAAAACAGTATATATTCCAAAATCCTACTGCAAATCTACATTAGTGATATGGTCCTGTAATTCAATGGATTACTCCTACTTCCCTTTTTGGTGTGACTTGAGCAATTTTCCAGTCTTTAGGTACGGATCTTTCTGTGAGCGAGTGGTTGTATATAATTGCCAAATATGGAGCTATTGTCTCAGAATACTCTGAGAGGAACCTGAGTGGTATACAATCTGAACCAGAAGCCTTGCCTTTATTAAGTGATTTAAGCTGCTTTGCGACACCGATGATATCTACTTCTATGTTTCTCATTTTGGCTGTTGTTGTTAATTGGAATTCAGGAATATTTCCTTCGTATTCTTTTGTGAAGGAGTTTCAGAAAACCGTGTGTGATAACTCTGCTTTAGTGGCACTATCATCAGTGACTTCACCATTGCTATTGCGCAGTGAAGATATTGACTGCGTCTTGCCACTGGTGTGCTTTATGTATGACCAGAATCTCTCTGGGTTTTCTGCCAGATTTCGAGACACAGTTTCGTTATGGAAGTTATTAAAAGCATCTCGCATTGAAGTACGTGCTATATTTCGACGTTCTGTAAAACTTTGCCAGTCTGGGGGATTTTGCGTTCTTTTAAATTTGGCATGCTTTTTTCGCTGCTACTGCAACAGTGATCTGACCCGTTTTGTCTTCCATGGTGGATCAGTACCATCACTTATTGATATGATATGTGTGTTTTGCGGCAGTCAAAATCCTCATGACATTCGGAAACATGAACATGCCTCTTCTACGATAGGTTGGTGCGCTATAACCTTCACCAAGAGTATTCGGCCCCTCTTCTTTGGTATACCTACACTTTATGCAGACGTGTATTTAATGATGTTGCAAGAGTAAGATATTCATGAAATTCTGCCGAAAATTGATGCCGTGGAGTTCTTCCAACTAAATCGCGCACCATCGCAAAAGTGTACACTTTTCGTTCATTTCTCGACCAAACATTTTCAGGTGTGTGATTCGACGTGGTGGACCATTCTGTCTGACTCGACAATCACAAAACGTATCACCATTTGGTGTTTTAGGAGTGGGGAATGTTCAAAGAGCATGTGTAGAACTGGAAAATTATCAACATAAGCGAAATGACAGATAGAACATGAGAAGTGGTACAATACCTTTCTCGTAACAAGTGTGTCAGGGCTTTACGTGCTATTGTGAATTGTTGGTTTCTATAAGATGTAGTCAAATGAAAACGAGGCAGATGGAAAAAAGTAAGTAGATTGTTCATTACTCCTAATGTTATCGCAATAACTTTTAACAAATTTATTCCTCTGTGAGATAAGACGGTCAATTCCTTCCTGGAAAAACCTTTGTGGTTGTCTAAGGAACAATAATTGTACCCAGGCGTGCATATCTAGGTGGGTGCGCCCACACGTTGCCAAGGTTGTTTCGAGTACGTTGCATGTGTTTCGCTAGGAAGCCCTTAAATATCCTCCAGATAGTCCCCATCTCTCCCCAAGCGATTTCCGTATTTTTGGAGTCCTGAGGAGACATTTGTGGCCGTCGATTTGCTTCGAATGAAGACATGCACGCGTAGGTACAACCATGATTGCGGAGGAAACCGCAAACATTTTTCCATGAAGGTGTTGACCGTCCTGTCTCATAGTGGGATAAATGCATTAACAGATCGAAGTTTCTGTGTCAAGCAGCAAACCACTGTATTCGGACATTACAGGATCTTTCTTCCTATTCATCTGCATAACTCACATTTTTCCACATTTACAGCAATCAGCCATTGTTTAAACGTAGGATCTGAGATATTCTTGCTGCTACTGTGATTTCTACATCGACATCTGCTTGATTTTTCTGCAGTTCTCATTTAACTACCTGCAGAGAGTTCACCGAACCACCTTCAAGCTATTTCTCTACCGTTACAGCCGGCCGAAGTGGCCGAGCGGTTCTAGGCGCTACAGTCTGGAACCGCGCGACCGCTACGGTTGCAGGTTCCAATCCTGTCTCGGGCATTGATGTGTGTGATGTCCTTAGGTTAGGTAGGTTTAAGTAGTTCTAAGTTCTAGGGGACTGATGACCTCAGACGTTAAGTCTGATCCATTTCAGCCATTTCTACCGTTCCTTTATCTAACAGCGCACGGTAAAAACAAACACTTAAATTCCCCGATTCGAAATCTGATTATTCTTACTTCATTATGATGATCGTTTCTCCCAGTATAGGTGGGTGCCAACTAAATATTTTCGCATTCGCAGGAGAAAGTCGATGACTGATATTTCATGACTAGATCATGCCGCAACGAAAAACGCCTTTGTCTTAATGATTACCACGACGATTCACTTATCGTGTCAGTGGCACACTCTCCCCTCTTTCACGATGATACAAAAGGAGCTGCCTATCGGTGGTAGGATATCATTGTATGATCATTGATGTTGAGAGTAAAGATTGTAAAAAATATTCCAAAGGAAGACAGACAAGCGTAGTGTAAGCAGTCTCTTTAGTATAGCTGCTGAATTTCGTAAGTGTCCTGCCAACAAATCACAGTCTTTGGTTATCTTTCCTCACAACATTATCTGTATAATCATTTCAATGTAAGTGATTCTTAACTGTAATCCCTAAGAACTTAGTTGAATTCACACCCTTTATATCCGAATTGGGGATTTTCTCTGCCCGGGGACTGGGTGTTTATGTTGTCCTCATCATTTCATCATCATCTTCATCATTCGTAGTAGTGGCTAGATTTGACTGCGTAAAATATTGGATTGTGGAAAAAGTTGGGCCTTTGTAAATCCTTAATATTCATCAGCAATCGCTAACCACGTCAAAGGCTTCCATACATTCACTTGTTTACCAGTCTGGTGTGGCAGTTGAAGACAGAAAAATGAAAGACGAAGTTTTAAATGCCCCGTGTAAGAAATCATTCACTCAGGAGAATCGTACAGACATATCGTCGTTTGGCCATTGCATATGGTCCCATATGCATGACATAGTAATAGATATTCCTATCATAGAGAAATAACTGAAAGAGTTGAAAAAAATAAGTCACAACGTCAGGATGGGATCGCAGTTCCATTTTACGATGAGTTCTTTACGGCATTAACTCGTTACTTTGGTAGCATTTATCGTGAATATCTCATCACCACTAAAGACTGTTAACAAAGGTGCGGCCATATGGAATAGGTACCCAGATGTGTGAGAAACTCGAAGATTTCTTAAATAATAGAACCCAGTATGTAATCCTCGACGGCGAGTGATCGTCAGAGACAAGGATATCGTCAGGAATGCCCCAGGGATGTGTGATATGACATCTATTATTGTCTATATACATGAATGATCTGACGGACAGAGTGGCTGCAATCTTCTGTCGTTTGCTAATGATACTGTGGCGTACAGGAAGCCGTCGAGGATGAGTTTAGGATGATACAAGACGATGATTAATTGAAACCTTCAGCTGCCGACAGGTGTTGTTGATATACCTCGATAGGGACAGATGAAAATGTGTGCCCCGAATGGGACTCGAACGCGGGATCTCCTGCTTACATTGCAGAGACTCTATCCATCTGAGCCACCGAGGACACAGATGAATAGCGCGACTGCAGGGACTTATCCCTTGCACACTTCCAATGAGACCCACATTCCCAACTGTGCACAATCTACATACGTAATGTATTTGGTACATTACGTCATTGGATCTTCCAATGCTAGCAGGCTGCGTTGGACTTGCGTCCACAGCTCTACGATAACGTCCTGAAATGTAATTTCTCCAAATTTTTATGTGAAAATTCTTAAACAATTTTAAATAAATTAAACGTTATTAACATTATACATCTTTGTTCTTCATGTCTACATATTCTCAGCCCTCTGCTGTTAGAGGCCTTAGAATTGTAGCTTGCAACATGGTGTCTTGTAACGTATCTATGTCGATGCATGAGGAACAGCGTGATGTATCCAGTTTCGCATTCGAAGAGTTCGTCCTCGCATACACCACCCTCTCTTTCAATATAACAATGCCAGACCACACACGATCATTGCGACGTACGCAACGATCCGACGCTTAAGGTTCACTGTCACCGATCGTCCTTAATACAGTCCCGACTTGCCCCTGTATGATTTTCATCTGTTTCTTAAAGATAAAGAACACCTTCGAGGAATTCACTTCGATAGTGATGAAGTGGTGGAAGCACAGTTGACGTTGTGGTTCTGTCAACAAAGTCGATCATTCTACAGTGACGGTATCAACAATCTGGTCTGTCGTTGGGAGAAACGTATTGGTCACCAGGATGTCTATTTCGAGAGATAAATACGTAGACATGAAGAATAAAGATGTAGGATGTTGTTAAAATTCGTTTTGTTTAAAAAACTTTAAGAATTTTCACATAAAATAATCGGAGGCATTACTTTCCAGTATCCAGTATATGCCAGCCTGTGGGGCATACCACCCCACCTTCTCCATCTATTCACCAATTACGGTCTCGAATTTCATAACTTGAGATACGGGTTGACCAAGATAAAGTCCCAGCGTTATAATGAACGTGATATTTGAAGCTATTTGAGGGTTGTTTTTTCTTAACGCTAGGGCGACGCTCGTGCACTGTCACGCGATGTCGAGCGGTGATTTAGTGATAAGTGCAGCATTGTCAGTAAGCAGTTTGAAGCTTGTTGTGGACAGAGTTCTGCAGAATGCCATTTTCAATCGGACAGAGTGTGTTTATTGTTGAAACTTTTTTGGATGTAAATCATTTAAAAAGTTAAACGATAAGGTATCCAGGGATAGCTGCTCCTGCAGGAAGTGTTGTGCAGTAATTGATCACTAAATTTAGACCAAAAAGTTCATTCGCTAACGCCAAGCGTAACCGTGTAAAGAAACACACAATTGTTAAGGCTTTCGTGGCCACTTGTTGACAAACCCTCCATTGCCGGCAATGGAGGGTGAAGCTTTGACAATGCCAGCCATTCGTGCTGGCGAAACGTCAGCAAAATCAGCAGATGAACGTCGGCCGAAGAACCCGAGACAGAAGCCAATAGGCAGTTTGTCGTGTAAAGAAAGTTTGTTCGCCGGATAATATTGAACGTATTCACGAGACTATGGCAAGAAGGCCACGGAAAGCGACCCGACGTCTATCCTCCCAAGTAAACATCAAACTAACGTCATGCTAGAACATTTTCAAGCTGTTACATATGCGAGCATACGAAGTAAGAGTGATGCAACGATTAAAACTTACGGATTACGCACGACAACACTACTGCAAATTGTTACTCACACATGTCGCTGTTGGTTATCTGGATCCAAATATTTTCCTCAATTCAGACGAAGCATCGTTTCACGTCAACGGGTTGACAATCCCAGGGAACGCTTTGAGGTGCATCTGCATGATGTGAAAGGAGGCGTTTCGTGTGAAGTCTCAGGTGAACGGATTGTAGGTCCAATTTTCTTTAACAACACGGTCAACTCTCAAGTGTATGTAACGGAATTGTTGCAAACATTCATTGTGCAGTTAATGGAGGGAGAACGAGTGTATGCGTTTTCCAGCACATGGCACTACGGCGCATACTTCAGTATCTTCAGTGTCGTATGTCCATTGAGCTTTTGGAGAAGGTTGTACAGATTCCGCAAGTTTATGGCTTCTCAGATCACCCGACCTGTTTACCTGTAATTTTTATTTACGGGGGGGGGGGAGGGGGGGGGGGAATTTAAAGGCTAAAGTCTACAGTAACAACCAGCATACAATTGAAGAGTAGGAAAAAACATTTGTAATGCGATTGCAGAAATCACACCAAATGAATTGGCAAAAGTTTGCGGAAACATGATGGTATATACTGAGTTGTGAATCAACGTTTACGGTGAACATTTTCAGCACCTTCTGTGAACTATTGACCTACTGAATGTTCAGTACGTTGTTTTTCGTAGTAATAATCTTCTGACCTGTATTCTGTATTTACAATAAACGAATGACTTGTCTTTATGTTGTTTATAAGACATGGGGCCTCCTTTATTTTGGCCACTCTGTACCAGATTATTCTTCCTGATTAAGTTTCAGAAAGAAAGAATGTCCACATTTTTGGACCAGGAGATGAAGCTTTGACTGTTACCTCATATAACTTTACAAATTTCGACTCAGGTGGGAGTTAACGTTTCTCCGCAACTCAGCGGCGTTAGTGGCAATTTCCCTTGAGCCGTCTGAACACCTCCCGCAGCGCGACTCCAAACTTTGACCTAGCATCCTCCTACCATACAAGTTCATCAGGTTTGCTACTCCTGTGTGTTTAGCGGAGAGCCTGCGTAAAGTACACACTTGGTGCCACGGTCTCTTCAACTGCGAGAGGCCCCCACGCTGCAGTTCGCATGAGCATTACTTCTCAGATTTCAGTTATTTGCCACCATCAAAACATCGAGTTGCGAGGCAATCAGGAAAATGGAGGACAGTGAAGGTTAGTGGTGTAACGGAGAAAACAAGTTTCTAAACGGAATTTATTTGGTCAGCTCCAGCTGCCAGTGTTCCCGCAAGATGATTTTGATTGAGAATGAACACGCGGATTCGGATCTTGCTGCACCATCAGTGTTTCATATTTCTGTATAAGGAAGAAAAGCACTCCGGTAAACACGCACTGCAGTTTCTGTTTCTTAGTCACGATGAAATTCGCAGTTGACAATTTTAGAACCTCTGCATAGCGCACAGGAATGAACTGTCATTAGGTCTAAATAGATTGCGTTTCCAGCAGAAGACTATAGAAAAGAATTAGTGCGTAACATAAATAGGCTCTATATGCACTGAGACCGTATAAAGCGTTTTCACTATGTGCTGTTTAGTTATGCATATGTATCTCTCATGTGATCCTGCAGGACGGGAAAGGTGGTCTTATGTTTTGTGGAACATGTAAGCTACAAAACTTGTGTCATGATTGTACGGTGAACTGCGAATAGATCTTGCATTCTGATCACGCTGTATAAACATACGTCATTTTTCATTGAATGATTATAACAGTGTGTCGTATAGAGCTTAAATAAAATACTGAATAAACAATATCATCATCTTCCAAACTTGATGCTTCATTTATAAAATAAAACAGTATGTGTACTTTAACATTCGAGAGAGAACTGTTTGAAACAGTCTTTTCAGTTATGTTCAGTCTACAAGGCGTATCAGCTATGGATTAAGGAAGCGTAGGAAAGGAATAACCCTTGCCAGTGTTTGTTATGGTTATTGTGAACTCATTAACCAACTTAAGATTAGAATGTACTTATAGTTTGCGATGTCGTGAGATATCAGTGGTCCTCAACATACTTAATCTGAGTCGCCCAGGTTGAGTATGAGGAATGTCAAAAGTAATTGTCAATGTATATCGTTATAAATCTTGTTTTATAAAGAAAAGTTTTAATTGTTACTTCTTGTGTCCGTTAATTAGACTGAACAATCGTCATGAAGAAAATGATAGCCCCATTTACCTCTGTGCTTAGTATACAGAACTTCTCTTATCTCTAGAATATTTTCCTCTGCTGCAAAAGGTAGAAACTACCGGCCTGTTTTCTCTCTTTTTCCATTTGTTCTTGGTCCCTACTGCGTCTCAATAAAGTGGGCGTATACGAAATTCTGTGCAGCTGTGGCAAATCCGATATCGTTGGAAGAGCGATGCAAAGAACATTATCGCTACACCCGCCTAGGCCAACCAAGCCGATCTGCCGTAGCAGAAGATTGATTAAACACTGGACTCACAGCGAATTATGGCGAGACCTGATATCTGCAGGCATTTCTATTTCCAAGGTATCTCATTCCCTGTAAAACTCCAGGACCACAGAGGCCTCCACAAATAACTACTGGGACTAAATCTTCAAAGAGGCCATAGAAATTCGCGTAACAGACCTCGTCAACAGGGACACTGGTTACCAACTCAGTAAAGCGTGGAAACCAATACTAACTATCAAGGAGCTACTGTGGAAGCGGGCACGAGATCATCCCGCCATGGCCGCCGAATAGATACTGCGCCCCCCTCCCCTCCACCACCCCCACAAAAGCCACCACTTCCCACACCACCGGATACGTCGTGTGCCGTCGGCACTGAGAATCGCACCTTGACCCGCGAGGAGTAAATACTAGCGGCAGGGAGCGGACAGACCATTGCATCAGGACCACTTGTTGATGGCAGAATGGTTATTCGCCAAAATATCGTGGGAATTGGACGACCGTATCCGTCTCGACACTCGAGTACCCTTCAAACGGCATATACTCTGGGAAGGCCTCAGATCACATATTAATAAAAAACGTCGTTTATGTCCATATTTTTCTCAGTTCAGAGGAAACTAAGTGAGACATGTTTTTCATCAACTCGTATGCTACCTATCGCCTTCAGAGAATAGCAACGAATCTACGTGTTTAGGGTGCTGACTGGCTTATTTTGAAAAGTGGAGGGTTCTAGTTTCTTTGTTCTGCACATTGTGCTCATTGTCTTCATCTTCTGGTATGCTATCGTCAACATCCAGGCCGTAAACGTGAATGGAATAATCAGGGTTCTGACTCTCGAATTCTGTGTGGTCCTGGAGTTTTACAGGGAATGAGATACCTTGTAAATAGAAATGCCGGCAGATATCAGATGTTTTATATTTTCTCGTATCACATGCACATTTGAAGTAATTTCTACCACTAGCCACAAGCGGCAGAGCAAAGTAAAATTCATTCCCCTCATCCTGAATCTGGACATTAATGCATGCTTCTTTACTGGCAGTATCTCAGAAGAGGAGTGAAACTATATACCCTAGTAACTGGATCAAAGATATGTGAATATATATCGGAGTGGGTATTCTGCTGAGCAGCTTTCCCTCTTGCCTGCATTGTAGGAAAATGATATAGTATGACGCTCCCGGTAAAATTTGAGAAACACTCTGCGACTGACCTGACCCGCTATATCACTCCGTTTCTCCTCCAAATTACGACGATGTCTTTCTCCTTCTCAGCATCAACGCCCTCTTTTGCGGGTTGCGTGAGTTCACAGTTGAATTATCTGGGGAGTTCTCTTTCGGAACAGCTTGACAGCCATTAAGGACAGTGGCAGAATCTCGGTTGTCCACGTTCGAGTTATCAGTGGAGGCACATCTGACACTGTCCCCAAATGTGCAGCAACCTCAGAGTAGTCCAATGCAGCCATAGGACTTACTTGGGTATCTGTAACAGCATGGGCTAGACCTAACGTGATGTCGCAGTGCTGCTTAATGATGACACTGTTCATGAGACAGTCCAGGGCACGGGGAGCATGCCCCAGACCATGGCAAGCAGGCCGCAATTATTATGCTGCGCCATGATGATGGATTGGCCTGGGGCATCAGCCGCCTGAGCCAAATCACAGAGGACAGAAAGGCTGAGAAAGCATCAATGTGGATGCGCCAGGCTGATGTATTGTCTTCTTGATGACTGGTGTCATTCCCCTTGAACTAATGCTGGAAAATGGGGCTGGGTTGACATTAGTAGGCTGTGTCATTGATTCATTTTCTTGAGCATCGTCATAGAGTGCGTCTACAAACAGACAAGAATAAATCACGTTTGTAATGCATTCAGTTATGTTGGTTATTATTATTTCTGTAGAAGAATAGAAAGAACTAGTGATCACGTATTCACTCCTTGACAAATGGCGCCATCCCCATGACCTCGCAAATGGAAAATGTTGTTGGCTGAAATATGGCGATCTCCTGCTCAATTATCTGCCTTATTCTTCTTCTTCTTCTTCTTCAGCAAGTACAGTAGGTGACTGTGGTGGCGCTTAATGAATAGTTATAGCACTTGGTGGTGGAACTGCATCCATTCCCATGCCTGTGATTTCATTGAAGAATTATACAACAGACAGAAACAAAAGGCATGGCATTAGATAACTACATTATTCACATGTGGAGATGGACGGAGAGAGAAAAAATAACAGGTATTTACATTCGCATGATTTGGGATTTCTTCAGCCGCCATCTTCTGCAACATCAAGATGCCTCAACAGAACCTTAGGAGCACTGTCACTCATCAGAACTGGCGGTATGCTGCCACCTGCAACAGAAGGACAAGAAGAAGAAGAAGTTAGTAATCATATTACAGCTAAAAAAGGAAATAAAACAACAGTAAGAACAGTAATTATTGCCGCATACCTGTAGAATCATCAGAAGTCAATTTCGGTTACTTATTAGCGGCACCATGACCAGCAATACCCAACTTCATGACTGATAACTCTAAGAAGGAAGTAAAAAGACACAGGGGTAACAGCAGTTCCCACTAAGGTATACTATGCTCAGTGGGAACAAAGGCATTGCTGGGATGGTTACTATTAAGAAGCTCCAATGACTGGTTTTGGCCAGATTTTTCAATAGGGCATGTGTGATGGAATAGTTACTGAGAAACACAAAGTCGCTTTGGACAGTTTACTCACTAGTGGAAGGAAGGGACACGATTCATGTCAACAATCGGACGGTAATGACCGTCCGAATTGAAGGGGCACTTCTCATAGGAAAGAGCCGCTTTCAGTGTAGTCAACAGGAAAGGAGTACACTTATCGCTATGTAGACAGGTTGGTTCCTGCGAGCGTAGGTGGGAACGAGGCAGAGCCTTTCCGCTGTCATGCTGGTGAGCGGCTGTGAAAACCAACAGCATTCTGGGATCTAAAGGGAAGTATTTTCTTCCACCAATATAACGTTGGTGCCCTTATATTTCAATTCAAGTGTGCGCTGTATCAGTTTGGACGTCGTATGTGGGCTGCAGCACATCTGTTGATGAACATTCTCCCAACGGTTTGCAGGAATCCCCGTAAACGGTAGAAGCGTTACCCACGAACTTACGTGCTGACAGCCGGCAGCCGCCACGCAGCTGTTATCTAACAAGTACGGTAAGGATGTTTAATTCCGCAATAACCCTAAGACCATGATACTTGGTATAGCAGCCTACCACGGTGTTCGACTCCATGAGTTAACCTTTCTGAAGTATCCAGCGGATAGCTCAAATCGCCTGCTTTCCACTTCTGTGTACCCCAGCGCTCAGTGGGAAGCGAGATGACTGCAGCACTTGCTTTGCAGTGAACGTTAGTGAAATGCTCGGGATTTTCTGTGCTTCGTTACCACTAGTGAAGAAATACTGACCTGAGAGGAAAATATCATTACAAAATGGTTAATAATGGTTAGAAACGTACATAAGCTTACAAGGAATGAATGCATTTCATTACAATAATTATCTCGTGCTTCCACATTGCTGGAACAGCTTTCCCATTTCACACTTCATTTTCTCAATTTCTACAACGTGGCCTCATACTTACCTAGAGTTATCACAATTAATATAGACAAAAGAGGTGATTTAATAAAACAGTTTATATACATGATGCTAGCATACACATACATACTATGAATTTTGTACACAAGTAAATATACTATTTTAAGTAATTATTATGGCGCAAAATGACGCAATATGTTATCAAGTAATGCTTATCATGCCATAATGAATTTATCGCCAGGATTCACCATTTTAACAGAGATGGGATTTCACTAGAGGCCCTAGCACCCACTTCAGTTTCCGATAAACTGATTGCTGAAGTTAACTGGACCTCAGAAGAAGAGCAAAAACCGTGCATTCCTGTATGTGAACCATCCCTAACGAGGAACAGTCGCAGAAAGTCACAGTGTGCATATATTCATACCATATTATCAATTACATGCAATGAAACCCTGAATCTGGTCCATCTTCTAAAAAACACAGGGAAGAAATCTGGGAAAAAACAAGGGAGGAAACGCCAAATCTTACGACAACTGTAGGGCAACTTTCACTATTAATATTGCAGTGTCTTGTACTATGGGAAGCAAGGGAGAGGATGTTATTATGGGTGGCAGGTATCCTCTTTCTACAACACAAATGCACACGTGGATTAACACTGTTCTTTATTTACAAGAACAGGAAGCTAGTTATCTTTAATAGAGTCCATGTGTTGTGGTACAAGCTCTGTAATAATAGTCCTCTTGCAGATAGTATCGGTAGTCTTGATATTACCAATTTTAATCTCCCTGCTAGTCTCGATCTGGTCGCTGCAGACTGGCATAGCCTGTGTTGAACTATACCCGCTCTGCGAGTGAATGACAGACGCAAAACTGGGGTGTAAGTCAGTCAGTGAGTTAGTGAGTTAGTGAGGTAGGTAGTGAGACCCTCCGGTCAGCAGCGGCAGTGTACATGCTTGCTGTCGAGAGGGCGTTGGCTCCATGTTGCTTTCGAGTCTGTCTCTGGCCTGTCTCGTGATAGGTGCGCTTGATCCAGCGCCTACAATCGATCTTCACTCTACATCTTTGCCGACCAGTGTGCTGGCACCAGCTTACGCCAGCACAAATATGATATATGGAATCACGCTGGAGTAGAGTGCATACAGGGTTATATTTATCTTCAGTGGTACAACAACCAGTATGAGAGTCTGGGAGATGATTATGATGAAGTTTATATGTGTTCAGTATGTACAGATTAATGTTTTTTTTTTTTTTAAACAAAACGACATCTTGTTTCTGTTACTGTATTAGGTCTAGAAATTGGAATTACTTCCCTTTTTTACTTTTTGTACATCATTTTCCCTGTTTTGTTATATAAGAAATGTGTTGCCATTCGCGAAATAAGTTTATATGAATAACGAGTTTCCACTATTCTTTGAAACTCTCAAACACAGTTTTGAATTTAGAGATTTCCATATCACATCAAGTGGTTAAATTGCTGTGTATGATTTTGTGATCAGTGCTTATATTTTAGCAAATATGTAGCAGCTTGTTCGTCCTTTTTCCCTTTAGTGGATGCCTGCCCAAGGTACCTTAATTTAGTCCGTATGTTAAAGAACTTCTAACAGCATATTTGACAGTTGCACCAACTATACTATATGGTTGCAGAGTAGCTTCATTCTATGAAATTAGTTGATTAGTCGCTTGATCTTTGCCAATAATTTTATCTTCGGCTGTATATAGCGGTGGTACACTATAGTTGAATGACACTAGGTCCGACAAATCAGCAAGACCACCTGTGATCGTCCTCGTCGAGCAGATCTACTACCACCAGATCAAAGGAGCATTCCACTGCTGGAACAATAACAGACCACAAGTGTAATCGAATACATGTTTGTTGGTAACAATATTATTAACAATAGCAATACTACTACTAATAGTAATTATTATTAAAATGTTATTAGATACTTAGTTTCAAACCTACCAGTCTTATTCCTCTCCTGCCTGGAGGCAGTGGCTGGTTCCTGCTGTTGCTTCATCCTCTCATCCAGAAGATGAGACATGAAATGAGGGGACCCAGCAAGTTGTATTCATAATAAACTAAAGGGAGGGGAGGGGAGATATCGTTTCCTATTGATCTAGCCTTCCTGTTTATCCAGGAGTGCATGGAGAGGGGGAGGGAGAGAGGGAGAGAGGGAGAGGGATAGGGAGAGGGAGAGGGACAGGGAGAGGGAGAGGGAGAGGGAGGGGGAAGGAGTGGGAGGTCCCTGGATGACCTTGGTGAATTGGCGTTGGTTCTCCGAAGAAAGGGGAGTGGGGGTGACCTTGATTATAAGTGAGCCATGTGTGTAACCTGTCATCAGAAGCCCTTCTTAGTGACTTTGTGAGATAAGATTCTTATCTTGGTTACAGTTGGTACTGATAACCTTCTTGGGTTTACCACAAAGTGACATTTCATGCATTCACAGCACAGCAGCACTGCACATTTGAACCCTGTGGATAGAAGAGCATCGTATACATTGTAGGAATAGGCTGAAGAGGCCTTTGGTCTACATATCCTTAGCGAATTTAGAGCTTCATCTGCGATGGGTCACATTTTTTTGTAGTTTCATTCGACGCTGAATGACTTAAACAGCTACAGGCTACTGCGGGGTATGCCAACAGTATGCATGTCATTGCGTTGGCTTCTATTATCCGGAAACTGGATAAACCAGGGACTTCAAAGGACACTCCTACACAGCCACTGACATGATGTGGCAAAAATGAATGTCTCTGGATGAATAACGTTTCTGATTATCCTCAGTGATAGCTGTATACATTCTGGACGCTACCCTTGTGATATGCAGTCTTTCAGCTTACTTTGCTGGGAGGCTTAGCGAACAAAATTGCAGTGTGGTTGTACTTGGCGTCAGTGGACATTGGATAAAATCTGTTATCTTGATTCCCACATACTGATAGCAATCTAATCTGTATAGTGACTGCCACATGGTGGTGGGAGGGGGGAAAGAGATATCAGAACGTCTACAAGTGACATGGTACACATCAGCAAGTCTAGGTCACATGTGTTATGGAACATGCAAAATTTTTTGGAAGAGCGAAGGTGCATCTGCTTCTGAGGACTGCACATTAGTCGCACGTGTCACCAATCTTACTAATGGTTGTTCGACAGGTTTAATGTCAAGGATCTTCTTCAACCACTGTCGAAGCGTTATGTAGCATACAAACTTCGTGGATGGTCGTTCGTCAGTAATGTGCGCAGCACCTACTTACTTAATTCCACGCCACGACCTTCGGATACACTAACTGAAGCACAATGGAGCTTCGCAACATACTGCATTCTCACAGGTAGAGATTATATGATACTCTGTAATTCCAGTCACCTGTGGATTGTCATGTACCTCACTTGTGGCACAGAGCTCTTTCCATTTACATGTATCCTCCTTGGTGTTAAAAGTTTCACAAACATTACCTATAGAAGCCCCAGCAGCAAATCAGTGCCACAGTCAAATCGTTACCAGTACCTGTTTCCCACCTCTCCACTATCAATCAAAAGATTCTTCACTGGAACTGTAATCGGTTACCAGAAGGTCAAATGATGCAAACATCATCATCATCATCATCATCATCATCATCATACACTATTCTAGCAGACTCAGTCTGAGATCATTATCAACAGTTTTAAATCATTTGTAGCTCATAAAACATTTTCAGTCATGTCTAATAGTAACGTGACTGAAGAATGGATTTTTTAATTTCCTGCATCCTACCTACACATCATGTTGTAATGTTTGATGAATAAATGAGTACATGAAGTGAAGCACACACCGCTAGCTGAATATAAATGTCTTTCAAGTTGCTTCTCATAAGAAATTAAACAAAAGCCGGTTCTGTTCTGTATTATTATATGGCACAGTAAACGTCACGTCACACCTCAATACAGGTGTTTCGTTGAGTTAAATTAACGTTCTACCTTGGTAGACAGGACAGTGTTCAGAAATTCTCCATATAAATCGTTTCTGTATAAAAAGAAATCAAGAGCTAAAGAGAGATAAAGTATAAAAATATACGAACACACATTTTCCATTACTTTAACTCACCATATACTGTTAAGGACGTACTCGTATCTGGGACAGTGTAATTACTTAGCAACAGCAGGATGGAGTATTCGCCACACGCAATTTCTTTGCACCCTTCTGTGTGAAACCAACTCTGGTATGCTACTACTGTTAGGATAATAAATTTAGTGTCCAACATGGAAGCCTCTCAACTAACGTTTCATGACTTATCGCTCACATTTTTCAGTTCTTTTGGAAGCTTATAGAAAATGATGCTTCACAATAGTGCCGAACTTTTTGCATATTGTTTAAGGAAATACTAGTAACACAAAAACTGTTATTCTGTGTAGTATCCAGAAGAAAATGCTTCTTTTGCTTTTGAATGCGCTCACATTATTAACCACAAAACGAATCAGGGAGTATCTGTTGGTAGGATGGCACAGCTATAATTCTAAGACATTTTCCCAACTGTGTGTACGAAAAGTCTAACTTTTCTGATATTTTTTTGCTTCGCTAAAGCTATTTATTATGAAAGCCTTGAGGTGCCTCAGAAATGTGATTCTATATGTACTAAAGTGAAACTATGTAAAACGCCCCATCCCCCTCTGCAACGAATTAAATCATTTGTAATGCGAACTTTTCCTTCTGTAATTCTCCAAGTTTAACATGAGCCACAAAGTGAAATGCATGTTTAAATCGTCTTGTTATTTATCCATGTAGATTTGTCACACACAAAAAACGTTTTGCAATTTCCGTTGATATCCGTTTCCTGACACCGAACTGCGAGACTGACAACAAACTATGTGTTCAGATACACGCCTATGATAAAAGTTCTAAAGCACTGCCTGTAAGCAAATTAGCCAGTAGTAGTCCATATTACCTCTTTATTCAGTTCTATAAAATAGATTCACTAATGGCTAAGCGGCAGACACGTTGTTTAGATGGCTTAGTACACCACTGTTGCGGAGTGATTGTATTTTAATCACATACACATTAATTTTTACATTTTGATTACTTAATAGAAATACGAATTCCTTCTTGCTTGCAAGATTTTGATCGAACTTGCCAGTTCTGGACGGGAAGTAGTTATTATATATTTTGCACGAATCTGGTAGGTCATTACTAATTTTTTTCTCCATTAGAGCACACGACATTCGTCCTATAAAGACGTATTTCACAAGATTTTCCTGTCACAGTTCTAGTGTAGTAGAATGGAAATTACTCTAACATAAGATACAGTGACCTTCTCATACAAAGAAGTCTTGAAGGTTATAAAGTCTTCTTCCTCAAAACTTGATTTAACTATCATTCACTATATATTGCTGGTGAACGTTGTACAAGATTCGGAAAAAATGGGTTGTTTTGCATTAATTACAAGACATATATATCTGCCGATGTAATACAGAAACTGAGCAGTTGAAAAATAACGTTGGTGGCTATCAGCTAGTTTAATTGACCGCCGTTGCATATATGAAACAGCAGAGTGAAGTTTCACGTGGGTAAATAATGTCATACAGTTAAGAGAACGTGCGGCAAGAAATGAGAGTTTCTGTGTGGTTACTAGAAATCTCAGGGCCCGTCATGCTACTTTGTCTGCAAACATCGAGATCTGCTCTCAGAGTTTGCTGTAATTCCAGATTTTATCGCCATTTAAAGGCTCCTATTCGGCACAGAATAGCGGTGGAGGCAGTAAGAAAGACACAAAGAGGCCATTCGTTTCAGTGCAGGTATTCCGGCAAATTACAAATCCAGCCGTCAAGATCGCATCAGCTGCCAAGTTACAGCGATTCCTTCCCACACTGTTAGCCTAACTGCCTCATAGCTTCCTGCAGCTACATGTTGAATATTTATTTTTACATTATAGAAGAACAGAGATACTGGGGAAAATTTCAGGTCCCGAAAGTCATTCTACTATCCATGTGGGTGTGCCATAGAAATTTAAGTTCCGTATCTACAATAGCCGAAGCAAAATTTTTAAACTTCGTCCACACCCATAAAATTACAAACAAGAATAGCCTGAGCTTTTGTAGAAAAAGACTACCCATTAAGGACACAATTTACATTTTGAAAGTAACAGGAAGTGTATTATTTTGTATCCTAATTTTCTCCCAGAACTGAGGAAGGTAATGCACGACGAAGAAAATTTGTGGTTTTAATAAATATAATTTGAGTTGACATTGACTCTGTTAATGACAAGGACGATAATACAAGTAGTAATAACACGCCAGCATAAATCAAAAATTTCTTTTCACCAACATCTCTGTGTCTTCATTTCGAATATTTTCACAGAACTCAGTATTGCAGTACCATTAAGTTCGCAGGAGGAGAAGTGAAACGCTTATAAGACTTGACAGTTGTTGCTTTCAAGTTGCCTCTTTCCATGATACAAACCATACCATTTACAAATGAAGAAAATAAACATCATTGTGGCTCACCTTAAGAGTAGTGTAGGAGTTCACTGGATGTGACTCATTATGAGAATTAAGAAGGATGAATCCTCAGCGCTCTCGTTGCGCATAGTTGCGCTTAGGTTTCCCCCAGATATCTGCGTAGCCCTGATGATGGTTGTGTTGGTGAGAAGGCGAACGTCTCATCAGCGACACGGAGGACAGCCGGAAGGGTGGCACCAGCGTACATCCGGTGAGGTGGTACAATCAGTTGGGGTAACTTTGTAACATTTTTACAATTTTTTGAAAAATACTAGACACAAAGTTAATAACACTTCAAAACAGACATTGTAACAATTTACATCTGCGGTTACTTAGTGCTTGGAAAAGTGTAAACATATACTAATTATGCCTTATTAGAGCAAAATTTAAATTGTGATGCTGGTACAAAGCTACAATGCCATTAATGGTAACTTTAGACCAGTCTTAAAAAACAAAACAAATATTGTCCTGTATCTTATGCTCTGGATAAATTTATATCGTGCCAGAAGTGAGAATATGAAGTAAAGGAAAACAGCCCTAATTCAGTGCCGGCCGCGGTGGTCTCGCGGTTCTAAGCGCGCAGTCCGGAACCGTGCGACTGCTACGGTCGCAGGTTCGAATCCTGCCTCGGGCATGGATGTGTGTGATGTCCTTAGGTTAGTTAGGTTTAAGTAGTTCTAAGTCCTAGGGGACTAATGACCACAGCAGTTGAGTCCCATAGTGCTCAGAGCCATTTGAACCTAATTCAGTACTGCAGGTTTACTTTAATTTCAATTGTAGTTACCTGGCACTGTTCAGCTTAAATCACTGTCATCAGAAGCTATCTTCACAGCCAACGCTATTACAGGATAATTATAAGCCTAGGAGCTCGTAAGAAGTTGTAAAGACAACTGAAATACTAACTAGAAATTACAGAGGTACAAAGACTGTTACTTTTAGTACACAATAATGCAAGTAAGTGGAGCATAAACCATTTGAATCAAAAGTGGATAAGTGGTACAAAGGTACGCTGACTGGTGAAAAGTTATCCTGATCGACTTTACACACGCTGCCAGGAGTGACGGCACCAGGCACCCTTCTCCCAAGTCGAACAACTTGCAGTTGGGATGATTAGATCTTCATCCACGGAAGATCTGCCCGGCCATCATCTTCACTCAGTCACCATTGTGACTGAAGTGTTGGCAGAAGAGCCAACACCGTGTTGCTAGAGGAGGCCGAAATGCACGCGTTTAATTACACGCAGACTGGCGTGAGGTCTGGAACAGGACAATGTCTTGAGAATTGCAAATAAAGTACGTAGATGATGTAATACTTAACTTTAATCCATAATTGGTGTACATCGCTCTTGATGATACATGCTTCACAATAATAAATATCAATTGAATACGGCGCCTTGCTAGGTCGTAGCAATTGACGTAGCTGAAGGCTATGCTAACTATCGTCTCGGCAAATGAGAGCGTAATTTGTCAGTGAACCACTCCTAGCAACGTCGGCTGTACAACTGGGGCGAGTGCTAGTAAGTCTCTCTAGACCTGCCGTGTGGCGGCGCTCGGTCTGCGATCACTGACAGTGACGACACGCGGGTCCGACGTATACTAATGGACCGCGGCCGATTTAAAGGCTACCACCTAGCAAGTGTGTTGTCTGGCGGTGACACCACAGTGACCAGCAGGAATGCCAGCTCACAGATTTGAAATCCCCCCCCACCTCTCCACCTGCCTGCTAGCGCTATCAGACGGTGGCGTGTTGTAGCTGCACTAACATTGTGAATACAGGACTACGAGGACAATGAATATAGCTTTCCAAGAAGGAACTGTTATCAAAGCGTATAGAAGTTCTTATTCTGTTACTGTAATGTTGATCTCGGCAGCTGCACGCGAACAATAGGTCCCCGGTGCAGGTAATATCAGCCAACTGAGTGAGAAAAAGAATTTGCATTCCGATAAAACCACATCAAAATACTTGCCACAGTAGATAACCAGCTATTTTTGAAGAGATGATGCATTACGCGCGTGCGGTGAGAAAGAATCTTTTATGAAAGTAAACCAAATTAGTTTTTCTACAGAATGTACCATGTACCTTGCCCGCATCTCGTGGTCGTGCGGTAGCGTTCTCGCTTCCCACGCCCGGGTTCCCGGGTTCGATTCCCGGCGGGGTCAGGGATTTTCTCTGCCTCGTGATGGCTGGGTGTTGTGTGCTGTCCTTAGGTTACTTAGGTTTAAGTAGTTCTAAGTTCTAGGGGACTTATAACCACAGCAGTTGAGTCCCATAGTGCTCAGAGCCATTTGAACCATTTGTAACATGTAATTGTAAAAATGCTGTCTTTATAACGCGTGCAAGATGCCGAGACAGTTACTACTTTATTAAAAAGCTAGAAGCCCGCCTCGATTGCGAGGCGGAATTCTAGTTTTTTAATATATTAACCAACGATTGCTGACGCGCTGCGATGTTGAAGGTTCTTAGTTACTATTTCCCGGTTTTTACGATGAATGTCATCCAAACGCGTCTAAACCATCAACTGTAAAGTAAAAATGTATCCAATTTTGTACAAGAAGCGCTTTTGCACACCTTACAATACTTTCCTGGAACTTTATTTAAGACCCAAATTTTCGTTTGCCTTTACTTTTCATGGGTTTTATAAAAATATTAATAAACCCAACATACTGAGTATTATTTCTGTTTACTTGCAGTGTAACTGATATAAAAACTGGAAATTAGAAAAGTTTCTGCAAAGAGACCCAACCCCACGACGCCAACCGCTGCCCATTAAGTGTGCTAACATAAGTGGCTCATGCCTCGTACAAACCGCGACAAAAAAGCTATTTTTTTTTTTTTCGAAACACTTGGCAGTCTAGAACTCTCACTTGCGTCACTTTCATTTCTGGACAAGCCCAGCATATACCATAAATCTGGACGAAATCGGTGACAACGAGTAGGCGCGGTGCCATTGTTACTGACAGTTATGTGAAACCTCAATAAACGTCTCTTATTCGCTACAACGCTCCACCTTCATACCACTTTTCTATTTGCATTTTATCCTTACAGATATGATAACATTTGTTCATTTTTTCTGCTTAGTTATAACCGTGTTTATCTTAAACATGAAGCTCCGTCGCTGATACCCTCATTCTGCTGCAGAAAAGCCGATCACGTAAAACCTGAAACTTGACTGGCACCGACCGGCAAACTATCACTCAGTCTACCTCCACGAGAAATCTAACGGCGTAGTTTGTTTTGCATTCTTATCTATTGTACCTCAGAATAATGTTTGGTCGTTGATGGGGGTTTTTTAAGCTGGCCGGTGTGGCCGTGCGGTTCTAGACGCTTCAGTCTGGAACCGCGTGACCGCTACGGTCGCAGGTTCGAATCCTGCCTCGGGCATGGATATGTGTGATGTCCTTAGGTTAGTTAGATTTAAGTAGTTCTAAGTTCTAGAGGACTGATGACCACAGATGTTAAGTCCCATAGTGCTCAGAGCCATTTGAACCATTTGATGGGGTTTTTATGGTGTTAAATATTTGCAAAAGTAACAAAGTGTTGTTTTTGGTAAGGCAAATATTGTTTGCAAATATAGATCACTTAAAATGGCGAATAGATGTTTTGGATACCACTGCCTAGCAATGGGGTAGCTGATCCCTGTTATCTTACTTAACGCTGATAAATTTGTTCCGAAAGTGAAAATGTTTCCAAACAGTTTTTGTAAGGCATAGTATCAGTGTTGCACTTAGTTTCGGAGGAGTATTAAGGACCAAAACAAAAAAGACTGCCCAGTAAACATGGGCTCCAAAGGCATACACAAAGCGCTATGAGCACTTACTCATCTTCACTACTGTGAATCGAATTTCTTTTGTTGTTCAAGTACTCACAGTTCTTAAGGTATGCATTTTACAGCCCATGTACACCAGACACTTTTTTCTTCTTTTGGTCAATACTACTTCCTTCCTAAACATGCAAAGCAAAAACCTTACGGTAGAATCGAAGAGTTTCACAGTATCGAAGTGGAACAATTGCTCATAGCTCTTAAGGTATGCATTCTAGATCCTTTGTTTACTGGACATTTTCTTTTTCTGGTGTAATTAACCGGTCCGCAAAGGCTTTAAAGAATTTATTTAGACACTGTATGCTGCAGAAATGACTGCACAGTGCGTGGCGGATGGTGTCCCGTGTTAAATTCCACTCAGCTGTAGATCGGCGTAAAAAGGTGTTGTCGGGATCCGTCTGTGCAGATACTTAGCCTAGAAAGAAAAAGCTGTGCCGTGATCCTTGCAATGTTAGTATTATTAACGTACTTCAGATGCTCATTAGACTTTCTGCACAAGTTTTTGAATTTTACAGATGGCTCTGCAAATGTCAACAGAATTCTCCAACACACAAAAAGTAAAATGTATTTGTTGAATGTAGATATAAATTAAACTGGTTCTTACCTACGTTTCTTTTATTTAATTATGTGACACCAAACATAGCCGTCTTCATCTCGGTGTCTTCTTCTTTCGTAAGAAGCTGCCTCACGACAGCATTATAAGAGCAGCTGCACAGGTTAAGCGATCATCATGTTTTTCCATTCCGTAGAGGTAATGAACGGGGAATATTTGTTGTTCCCAGAACGACTGGATGCATGACAAAGAGCGCAATATCTGGTTGCAGGCGCTCGCCGTCGACAATTACTGCTCGTCACCAGGGCGAGCACCTTACCCATTCGACATTCTCCGAGCACCATGAAAGAATTATCCGAATGTAACGGAAATCGGTAAATGTGATGTATATCCACAGACATACAAACGATCATAATTTCAGAATAATTGGATGATTTATTCAAGAGCGTATCATTTGCCATGTACACAACATGTATCCATACAAATTGTTGCTAGTATTTGTGTGCGTTGACCAACTACATGTGTGAATCGTTGCCATTGTAGTCATCGTGAGATGCACAGTTTTACATTTCTGAAAATTTAAAACAAGTTGCAGATCTTTACACCACTTTGAAATATCATCAATATTAGACTGGATATTGGTGCATCTTTTTTGAGATAGTGTTTTATCATAATTATGATGATAATATGATAAATAATTAATTGAGATAGTGAGTATATCTATAATATTGCATAGCAACTGTTTCAGAGCACGTGCCCCATTTGCTATCCATTTTGCATCAGTTTATGGTATTCTTTTCACGTCTTTCTCAATCCTTCTGGTTCCACCTTCTATGTGCTTTGTTACTTCGTTTTACTCTTTTATGGCGCGATACTCATAACGACAATCTGAAATAATAGCTCCAATGATGTGTGCATCAAGGAGGACGCCATGATATTGGCTTGGCAATTACTTAAGTGTGTGTGTGTTGGTGTGTGTGTGTGTCTGTGTGTGTGAGTGTGTGTGCATAAATCAGTCATATTTAAAGGTCGTAAAATCTACTAAATATCTACGAAATAAAATTTACAATTACGAACAACCTAAATTGGAAGGGCCACATAGAAAATGTTGAGGCGAAGGCTAACGAAAGACTGCGTTTTATTGGCAGGATACTTAGAAAATGTAACAGATCTACTAAACAGACTGTCTACACTACGCTTGTCCGTTCTCTTTTAGAATACTGCTGATCAGTGTGGGATCCTTACCAAATAGGATTGACGGAGTACATCGAGAGACTTCAAAGAAGGGCAGCACGTTTTGTATAATCACGAAATAGGGAAGAGAGCGTTACTGAAATGATACAAGACTTGAGGTGGACATCATTAAAACAAAGGCGTGTTTCGTTGCGGAGGAATCTTCTCACGAAATTCCAGTCACCAGCTTTCTCCTCCGAATGCGAAAATATTTTGTTGACGCCGACCTACATAGGGACAAACGATCACCATGATAAAATAAGGGAAATCAGAACTCGCGCAGAAAGATATAGATGTTCGTTATTTCCGCGCGCTATACGAGATTGGAATAATAGAGAATTGTGAAGGTGGTTCGATGAACCATCTGCCAGCCACTTAAATACGATTTTCAGCGTATCCATGTAGATGTAGATGTATACGTGCGTGCGTGCGGTTGTACACATATGCAGCCATGTATATTTAAAAGTCACTATCAATAACGCATGGGTTAACGGCACAGAATGTAAAACAATGTGTCTGCCGCCTGTTAAAGAAATTTCACTGTGTGGAAGAGCCTCTGACCAAACGTCATTTAATGAAATTAAAAAAAAAAAAACGAAACATACTGAATATAAAATTAATAGTGCTCCTAGATGCATGCTTCAGAGTGTAGATGTAGATATTTTTCTCGCCCCGTAGATGAATAACAGCGGAACCTCTGCGGTCCATTCATTATTCGTAAGAACAGTGCCGTATCGTCGGACGGCCAGGAAATTTCTGTGAATTTATTATGCGCATGATGTGAGCTGTGGCTCCGATGACACGCCGTCGAAGTTCATCGCTGTTGTCAGATGCAGCCGCTACACATTTTTTCTCATTAATAATTGATTTAAACGGCGCCCGCCACCGATATCGTTCGTTAATACTCCGCTTAACATCAAACCAATCCATAATTCACTTCTGTGGTAGACGGCCAGCGGAATACCATTGAACGAAATTTGCGTCGTGGCTCCTGTATGTGGCGTTTCCTGAATGACACCGTACTTTCCTCTCTCCGAAAGCCGCGAATAGGATAGCTTACGCGACGTGATGTGAATACAGAATTGTTTGGCTCAGGTTCTCGTTTATTTCTCCTGGCTGAGATCTACATGTGTAACGGAAATACTACTAGCGCGGTGCAACATCTAGACAACGCAACTGTCTTTCCTCTTGCAATGCAAGCCGCTTTTAAAGGTGGGGTAGTTACAGAAAGAAAAAGAAAAAGAAGAAGAAGAAAAGGGAAATAAGATAGAAAGAAAACAACTGACTAATATGGATACTCATATATTCGCGAGAAGTGACACGAGTGTTGTAACAACAACAGATGTAAAAACATTCCAGTTAAAGCTCGTCTGAAAACAAGTCATATGTGCTGAAAAGGGCGAATGTATGGTTACAAGTCACTGTTGACTTCGGTATGAAATTCTTTCCTATACTTTTCTACTAAGTCCCCATCTAATTAGGCTCAAATTTCATCCAAGGCAGTGTAAGTTGCTCTCTGTATTTGCTTCTGTTGGAAATTAACTTTAGAGCATCTAATATGAACTGAAATGAAACCGATCTGAATGCATTTTGACTTTGTACTAATGCGCAACTGAAATAAAACAACTATCTAGCCCTAATTAAAATTTCCACTTATCTCGAGTCTTTACAACATTGTTGCAAATTTCTCGAAAGTACAACAGCCGACAGCAAATAGGCAACGGCTAAGCTAGACTTTTGTTTCTACATACGAATTCAAACTGTTCCTTGTGGTAATGCGTAAAGACAAACAGTGGGGGTGAGGAGAGTAACTGTTCCTATGAAATGATATTCCAAGACAACGATTTTAGAGTGAAATATATATTCAGAAAGACAGACTAAACTTCGCGTGATCTTCACGCATAACATTCGATCTACACAATACTGTGCTTAACAAGGTGAAGAATGATTTTAACAGGGTACAATGTTAACAGAGAATTTCTGTAAGATTCAAACAGCTTACTCAATTAATATGCTACTCCGTAATTCTGGGAAGTGAGTTGGTCTTTCTCTCAGCTCGAAGCAAGTTTAGCTGACAATCGTGATTCCTAGGTACGCAATGCTGCAGTCGTACCTCAAACTTCTTCTTTCCAATAAATAAAAGTTACTCAAAATATCTATTCGTTTCACCTTTCAATATGTACATGTTTTTCATCTTAACTGTCCTTTCTTCATTTAACAGATACAATCATAAGTCCACACAGCATTTTTAAATACGTTCATCACCTACCACATTTCAACTAAGACACCAGACTGCGCAGAGGCAAAGACTGTGCCACGATAAGGACAGACATTGCTCAACAATAATATAACTTGCTCTCTCTCTGACGTGTACATCGATCACGTACAGAAATCAAAATGATATGACCACCTTACATATCATCCACCTTTCCTCAGTACAATTTTGTAAGTGCGCCATTTCAAATAGGAATGGGGTGAGGACAAAATGCTAAACATTATGGATAGCAACTACGAAACATGTTACCAATACGAAGAGAAAAATGTTTTTACAAGATTACGAGCTAAAGAACTATAAATAATACATTTATACCAAATTTAAGAACATGTGAATGATGATTAATCAATAGAATTCAACACTGGTTAAATTTTATCTTATGCCTATGAGAACGATCTGCACAGGGCTATTTTGAAAATTTATATGTAATATTTTGTGTTGGTGATATACCCTGTATTGCATGTCAGTATTGTGGGAAGTTACATGGAAGCAGGCTCAGTGAGACTAAACACAGCTCTCAGCTGACAACCCCACACACACACAAACAGTAAAATGTCATAGTATCTGCTTGAAGCAGACTGTAGATCAATTGATAACTCCAAACCCATTTTGTAGTATAGAAGAGTTCCTTCTGAAAGTCAGCTGCAGCTTGTGTCAATTAAGTATGTCAACATGAGACACACAACTTTTCAGCATAAAATCAGTAGACGTGTTTCTTCTGCCCTGACAAGTCTGAAGCATTTGTGGGGAATTTACAATTTGTTCCATTTACAGTGTAAAATTACTTACGTTAAGATAGCAGTAGTAAGATTTTACGTCGTTGCACATATTGAATGCACAAATAGTGTAACGGTGACTACAGACTTCTATGTCTTTTAAAAAAGCTAAGAAAAATTAGATGATGGTTTTACAAAAATGAATTACAGAAACATCAGACAAGTAAATGATATGATACAGTGTACAGTAAAAGGCATGATATAGCTACAGAAAATTATGAATCTACTGGAATAAATATGTGCGGACAAAATCCGTAAAAAAGTATAGGTAGTAAGATAGAAAGTGACATATAAGGTTAGTGAACACACACAAGAAATCAACATAGATAAGGAGGACACAAATATACAATTAGGAAAAACATGTGAGACCTGAGTTTCTCCTGGCGTATACAACTTTCAAATAACTTCCGGGAATTCAGCCAGGTAACACTTTCAGCGACCGCCGATATTTCGGCGGGAGAACACCCCGCCATTTTCAAGGCAAACTGAAACGGACAGGCGGCGTGCATGCAAATTTAATACCTCGGTTCTGCGACAGAAGCAGGAAAGATAACACACACACTGAACACTAGTGCCACCAAAGATGACCAAAGTCAGAGCTATCGATAGTGAGACTATGAATTCACAGGTGAGGCAGCATTGACTCTGTTCCTCTGTTTTTTGACAAGGGAGAGAGCCGGATTCCAAACAGAGTTTAAACAGAAACCTCCATCCCTGTTAACGAGGTTGCTCGCTAGTTTAATCTCAACTGCCTCCTTAATGACACTGTCCCAATAGCTGGACGTGCATGCCAATATCTCGGTGTTATTATATAACATGGGGTGACCAGTATCCAAGCAATGTTCGGCAATAGCAGATCTATTTGGCTGCTGTAATCGTGTGTGCCGTTTATGCTCAGTACATCTGTCCTCCACATCCACTTACTTTTTATTTAATGACCAGTATTACGAGCAGACAGATGGAGTTGCGATGGGTAGTCCGTTGTCTCCTGTGATCGCAAATTTATTTATGGAAGACTTCGAGGAACGTGCATTGGAGTCGGCGCCTTTAAAACCCGCCTGTTTCTTTAGATACGTTGACGATACCTTCGTTGTTTGGCCTCACGGTAGGGAGAATTTGAATGTCTTTCTAGAACATCTGAACTCGATCCACCCGAACATTCGTTTTACGATGGAGGTGGAAGAGGATGGTTGCCTTCCCTTTCTCGACGTGTTGGTTAGGAGGAAGGATGATGGATCATTGGGACATGCAGTCTACAGGAAACGTACTCACACCGATTTGTACTTACAAGCTAATAGTTGTCACCATTCGGCTCAGCGTGAAGGGGTACTTCGTACCTTGGTACACAGGGCACATGTCGTTTCTGACGCTGAGACTTTGCCAGCTGAGCTGTCCCATCTTGAAGTTACATTTCGTCAAAATGGTTACAGTGATAGACAGATTGAACGTGCGTTGCGCTATCGACCAACTGTACATCGGGTGATTGATGATAATTCTGAGTCAACACCTAAGTCTACTGCCTTTTTGCCTTACGTAGGAAACACGTCCAATAAGATCGGTCGTATTTTACGGAAATACGATGTGAAATGTGTTTTCCGACCTCCATCTAAAATTAGAGCACTTTTGAGTTCCGTTAAGGATGATCTTGGATTGCGTAAGGCAGGTGTGTATCGTATTCCCTGTAGCTGCGGTATGGCATATATTGGTCAAACTATCAGGACCGTGGAGGACAGATGTACTGAGCATAAACGGCACACACGATTACAGCAGCCAAATAGATCTGCTATTGCCGAACATTGCTTGGATACTGGTCACCCCATGTTATATAATAACACCGAGATATTGGCATGCACGTCCAGCTATTGGGACAGTGTCATTAAGGAGGCAGTTGAGATTAAACTAGCGAGCAACCTCGTTAACAGGGATGGAGGTTTCTGTTTAAACTCTGTTTGGAATCCGGCTCTCTCCCTTGTCAAAAAACAGAGGAACAGAGTCAATGCTGCCTCACCTGTGAATTCATAGTCTCACTATCGATAGCTCTGACTTTGGTCATCTTTGGTGGCACTAGTGTTCAGTGTGTGTGTTATCTTTCCTGCTTCTGTCGCAGAACCGAGGTATTAAATTTGCGTGCACGCCGCCTGTCCGTTGCAGTTTGCCTTGAAAATGGCGGGGTGTTCTCCCGCCGAAATATCGGCGGTCGCTGAAAGTGTTACCTGGCTGAATTCCCGGAAGTTATTTGAAAGGAAAAACATGGGTTAGAGAGTAACCAAGGTTCACATCAAAGAATACTTTATGCAGTCAAACATCAGTCTATGATTACACCTAAGATGGCCAGTAATTAGCATACTACTAATTATATTCCATCCTTCAGTTCGTACACATTTAATCCTTTTGCCTATAATTCCATCAAACTTGCCACAAATAACACTGTTTACTGTACTGTTTGCTTCTCTCTGTCTTATGTTTCATACATTCTCATAAATTCATATTATTTAGCTCCACTGCTCTACCTAACCGCTTGTCATCTTTGCCCTACCTAGCCATTTATTGTCTTTGCCCTACCTAGCCATTTCTCATTTTTACCCTATCTAATCATTTCTCGTATTTACCCTACCTAAGTATTTCTCGTATTTCATTTTTGTAACTAGTTCTTTGCTCTCGCTTACCTTTCCCACTTTGTTTATTCGTTACACATCTATTACTATACTTTACATAATTATTATACTAATGACGTCGCATCTTATAATAACAGTTTATACAGAGAACATGCATTATGAAGAAACTCAATAAATGACATAAGTGTAAAAGGCATAAACAACCTGAAAATTCCTTAAGTTAAAGCAATGCATGTTATTATGTTACATCATATGTAAATACAAGAAGACAGTTTGCCAGTCACACATCGTGTAAAGCTGAAAAGTAAGAAAAACATTATCGTTAGTGTCCCACATACTTCCTGTATCTCCTTTCTCTTATCAAGTGTACCGTCTATCCATGTCACACCTCGTGAGTCATGAGTTGCCTCTTCACTTCCCAACAATTTAAAATTTTCCAAACACCTAGACTGTTATGACATCGTTTCATACATGTGTTAAGTTTGTCTGTTAGACAAAGAAAAGGCACATTAGTTCTACAGAATTCGGTAAAAGCTAAATTTTGAGTGCATGTAACTATATACGAAACAGTAAAAACAATATCAATATAAACAAGAAAATAGACACTGCCACAAAGAAGAATCACAAAAAGTTCATTTAGGTACCATATACTAAAAGAGTGTGTTATATTACAGAGTAGCAATCAAAGCTGAGCCACATCTTTGCAAAAACATAATTTGCGTCAGATAATTACAAACTCGACACCAAGGAAATCACTCTGCTTTCTTAAGTCACGTTACCTTCATTCAGTATTGTCATCCAGTCACATCTTTTCAAAAAATTACTTTTGACGCTTATAAACATGAAATGTATCCACATGGCTTAAAAATTGACTATAACTAGAAACAGAGTTCCTGAAAAACTTCTTACCTCAAAATATCTATCGCTCCTCTTTCCAGTTAGCTACCTGACAGTCTGTATGCTTCACCAAAACTGGAAGAAAGTGTGAAATGTCTCCTTATATTATCACTGTGCAACACATTTGCCTCTTCTATATCATCAACATCATAGGCTCACATTTCATAATATCCTCGTATCTCGCAAATAATTAATTGTAAATACTCCCTGCTCTGTTTCATTGATCAGCCCTTCATGAATAACACTCATGAACAAACAAGCCTTCATTATTGCACAGTTGACGTGCACATCGATGACAAAGAAAAATCTAAATGACATGACCACCTTACACCAGATGTTTGAGGAACGTGGAAGAAGCGTGATGGGGCACCAGCACATGTTTTCTGCTCAGGTGTATAACAGATGTTTACATTTTGATATTCACGTTTTGGACAAATTTGGCAAATTATTTTTATTAAGATTCGAACAATTGTTTAGCAGTCAACAGATATTATATACAAATGACACATAAAATACAAACATGTAGTTATTTTACAGAATGGCTTTATACAGGCAGTAATGATATGAAACTACAAAATGTGACGGGAAAGACAAATATGGCGTTTTTAATGATCAAATGGCTCTGAGCACTATGGGACTTAACATCTGAGGCCATCAGTCCCCTAGAACTTAGAACTACTTAAACCTAACTAACCTAAGGACATCACACACATCCATGCCCGAGGCAGGATTCGAACCTGCGACCGTAGCGGTCACGCGGTTCCAAACTGTAGCGCTTAGAACCGCACGGCCACACCGGCCGGCTGGCGTTTTTAAGTTGCAAGTTGCAGAGGTAGCAAAAACTGCTGCCGCCGCTTCCATAAACTCACTATCCACTTAGACAGGGCTCAGCTGAGGCGTCGCTTTCCAAACGTGAGACACCTAACTCCATAGGCTGCTTGCCAGTTCTCGACATCACATCTCCAGGGGTCGTCCATCGTGCCACCAACGGCTGTCGGCGACATATTGAGTCCCAAAGACGATGTCGTGTGCCTGACAACGACACGGAGCTCTGCCATTGCCCGGCGCCTCACTCTCACCGAGGCATTAAAATGCAGGAGCCGGCAGCCGCCACCGCCCCCTCCCCCCCTGTCACTGCCAGCACACAAGAGGGGCCGCTTCCGCTCCACCGCTCCTACGTGCAGGAACCAGTAGCAAGAGAGCTTGTGGCCCAACTGCAAGACGACGACACCGCCTCCCGCCTCATGCAGGTGGCCTACATACATTTCTGCGCCCGAGGAACCGTCGTCTACAGAGTAGACGATGCTACCTCTTTATGCTTTCTGTGCGCGAAGAGGCAAGAGATACGCTGATGTGACTTACGCATAGGCACAATTACTGAAAACCAGGGGAAGTCGTATGGCTTTAATTATCTCCTCCAGAAAATAAAGTTACATAATTATTGTTTGTTTACAGATAGATATCTACAGTGCTGGAGCACTTCGAAATCCTCCCGTCACAATTCCGAAACACGTCCGAGGAGGAACCAAAATTAAATGGCCTCGCTGAATGATAAAGTTGAGTATCGTGCGATAACTGGTTTTCAGCAGCGGCGGAAATGTTGCATCTGTGTCGGGACTATCTGTACGACGTTTTCAATTTCCTTGAGCACCCTGGCACAGCAACATTTCCGCTACTACCTGAAACAAAGTACTACAATCCCAACGGCGGTTATGACATTATTACTAAGACATACAAGCAAAATACTCAGGAAAGGCGCTGGAAGCATCACAGAAAATATCTCCCAAATGTTTTGACCCCCAGAATCAAAGCCACTGGTTTATATCGATTCAGAACGCAAAATTTACAGATATATCTCTATCTAATGCATAGAAACAAGCTACTTAGGAGAGAACACACCGAAGTAATTGCCAGAAAGAATATGCCAACGCCCTCATAAGCACCCCATAGAACTCAAATACCTTCACGTAAATTGGTCACAAGTCTTAAGTAATGTCCAGGCCAAGATTATATTAACAAATGCTAGAGCCATGTGGCTAAAATTCATAACTGGACCGTCCCCAACTCTTGCTAACAAATATAAAATCAAACTGAACTTCTAAGCCTTTTGCGAAATGTGTAATGTTGAAGTGAATATAGAACACACTTATTTATGCAAGAAAACGATTAGTAATTGGGAATAGGTAATAAAAGCTCTCTATTACACACGATTCGCTATAAATAAGATAAACATCGAATAAGTTCAGCAACCAGATTGGAAATTTTTCCCTAACGCTAAATACAATGCATTTAGCTGGCTTGTAGGAGACTTGTACTTTTGTCCAGCCACTGATACAGAGGAATTCACCAACTATTTGTCTTTACAACATTGGAGTTCATCTCTCATATAGAAACTAGATATGAACCGTCAGTTCACAGTTATCTGTGTATGGTTCTAGAGAAATATTAGGAAAATAAAATGACGATGAAGAGTTCTAATTAGTCATGAACATAATCACCTGATGGAATGTAACGGATAAGATAATCACTTTCGATTACGCTGAAGACAACTTAAAACGTAGACTGTTTTGAGACCGCGATGAGAAAGCAACAGAGAAAAATAATTGATTCGTATACGTTTCTCTTACTTTTTCCAGTTTTCCTTTTTTAAAACAAGTCGCGAAACATGAACTCGTAAATACTTTAAAGATATTGATCATATACTTACTCTTTATCGTATACCCACAAACGACTTACAACATGTTGTAGTGCATCAAAAAAATGGTTCAAATGGCTGTGAGCACTATGGGACTCAACTGCTGAGGTCATTAGTCCCCTAGAACTTAGAACTAGTTAAACCTAACTAACCTAAGGACATCACAAACATCCATGCCCGAGGCAGGATTCGAACCAGCGACCGTAGCGGTCTTGCGGTTCCAGACTGCAGCGCCTTTAACCGCACGGCCACTTCGGCCGGCTGTAGTGCATCCGTTCCCTTTTTAACAACCGAGATGGCGTTGTTTCGAGACGAATAATTTTCTATCTGAAAAAGCAAGCGTAGCCGCTTGAGATTTTGTGGTGTAATTATTTGCTGGGGGTAGAAAGATATGAAGTAGTAACGACATACTTAATCTTTGGACCTTCCATTGTTATCGTGGTGGACCGAATGACGCCCTATCCGGAAGTTTATGCCTCTCATAACCGTGAAACGCTACGTAAGACAGATCGAGCGATGCGCTGCTGTAGCAAGACAGTCGTGTCGCCTGTGGAAGGACGTCGGTTCACATCACCGTCATATCTTCGAGACCCAGGTTTCCCAAATTCGTGTAAGTCAAATCCCGTTACAGTTTTTTTAACAGGACGTGACAGATTTCTTTCCTCGTTCTGTTCTAGTCCGCACTAGAGTGGCCGTGCGGTTTGAGGCGCCATGTCACAAACTGCGCGGCCCTCCGGCCGGAGGTTCGAGTCCTCCCTCGGGCATGGGCGTGTGTTGTTCTTAACGTAAGTTAGTTTAAGTAGTGCGTAAGTGTAGGGACCGATGACCTCAGCAGTTTGGTCCCTTAGGAATTCACACACACAGTCCGCACTAGTTTTGTCTCTAATGACCTCATAGTCGACTCTACGTTAAACGGTATTAGCCGAGCGGTCTAAGCCGGCCGAAGTGGCCGAGCGGTTCTAGGCGCTTCAGTCTGGAACCGCGAGACCGCTACGGTCGCAGGTTCGAATCCTGCCTCGGGCATGGATGTGTGTGATGTCCTTACGTTAGTTAGGTTTAAGTAGTTCTAAGTTCTAGGGGACTGATGGCCTCAGATGTTAAGTCCCATAGTGCTCAGAGCCATTTAAACCATTTTTGAACCGAGCGGTCTGGGGCGCTGCAGTCATGAACTGTCCGGCTGGTCCCGGCGGAGGTTCGAGTCCTCCCTCGGGTATGGGTGTGTGTGTTTGTCCTTAGGATAATTTAGGTTAAGCAGTGTGTAAGCTTGAGGACTGATGACCTTAGCAGTTAAGTCCCATAAGATTTCACACACATTTCAACATTTTCTACATTAAACCCAAATCTTGCTTCCCGCTTCACTGATATAGGAGACGACTGAGCAGTTGTATGTTGAAGTGTGTGAATGAAGTACTGTTAAAGCACTGTCTGCGTAGATCAGATTTACTCACGCGGAAGTTGAAATTCATTAAAGCTATATTGTTTGCGTTTGAATTCGAAGAGAGCTTTTGCAAGGACTTAGTGCAGCATTTGCTAGTCCATCTTATCTGTTGTTTCGTAGACAACAGGACTTAATTCAGAAGCCTTTTCTCGCAGCAAAACGTGCAGTCTCGCGAAGGCTATTGGCAGTACTAATGACGAGGGAACGAGCTGCCCACTACAACTCAGCATTCAGGGCTGGTGCTCATCATCACTTTGGTGGTATTTTCCATAAATTAATAACGTGTCAAACGGTTCATCACCAGTAAAAATAATTAGAAGCCTTTAAATAATTTCCAAATTCCATAACTGTTATCATAATAAATGAGGTAATTATGCAGCTGTGCTGCAATACTTGTTTTAGAATTATATAAATCACTCTTTTTTCCCAACCTTGCCGAGAACGACCAACTTATCTAATTAACCTACAGCCTACTGCAATCGAATTTTGCACTATCCATCCACATGAAAAACTAAAACGGAATGAAAATCAGGTACTTCTTCCAGAATGGTCATGGTTAATATAAATAAAGTTGTTGCAACAAAATATGTGATTGGCTGTCGTCGTTCTAAAACAGCCTCTATTGCACTAATTATAGGGCTTCAACAAGAGAAAGTTTTTGGTTGTTTGTGGGTAAAGGAAACTCATCAGAGCCCTTTCGGAAGTATCTTCAGATGAATGTGACTTGTTTATCATTTTTGAACGTAAGATTAATAAAATCTAATTCACTCCACTCCATTTTCACTCACCTGAGTTTACATTTTCACTTGCAATTTCGCTCTAGACAGTCTTCAATAATTTTGTAAAACGCATTGTTAAAATACACAGATTGTGACTGCAGAATGGCTAAAATAATGTAACAGGAAAAACTGGTTGTCTGATGTCATGGAAAGATATTCGGCTGCCAACATACCATCGCTGTCGCTGAATACATCAAGAACGAAAGGATGCTAGTGGTCCGCAATCGTGCTCACGCACTAAACAACTAAACAGTACCTTAGATTACTACGACAGGTCCAATGTATGCTCAGGTGAATGCCCCCCATAGCATGATACTGTCCTCACCTGCACGCGTTAGTGTCGCTGTGCATATTCAGAACAGCCGGTGTATTCGAACACGGCCATCTGTATAGTGTAGAAAGTAACGTAATTCATCCGACCACGGACTCGTCTCCACTGATCCATTATCCACTGCCCACTGAAATAGTAATAGATGGCGTCTTTGGGTCAACACTGCAACACATAGAGGTGGTCTGCTGCGGAGCCCGATGCTCAACAATGTGCGCTAAGCGGACTGCTCCGAAACACTTATGCCTGTAACCGCATTTTACTGTCTCGTCAGATCTGCACTGATCGCCGCCCATCGTGTACGTCTCAGACCTCGATATGCCGTGATTAAGAGTGGATTCCCAACACCTAGTCTCCATATCGTGGTTTCACCACCACAATCACTTCCCACTGATGCTCAAGATAGCAGCAGACAAACAGCCGACCAGCTTCGTTGTTTCCGAGATTGTCGTTCCCAGGTGCTGAGCCATAATAAAGTACACTTTGTCAGAGTCGCTTATGTCAGTGGATTCAGCTATTTCCGGCCTGTATCGTCGATAGAATTATTACACATTCGTGTATGCGGTGCTGATATACCGGGTGATCAAACAGTCAGTATAAATTTGAAAACTGAAAAATCACGGAATAATGTAGATAGAGAGGTAGAAATTGACACACATGCTTGGAATGACATGAGGTTTTATTAGAACCAAAAAAATACAAAAGTTCAAGAAAAGTCCGCCAGATGGCGCTTCATCTGATCAGAATAGCAATAATTAGCATAACAAAGTAAGACAAAGCAAAGATGATGTTCTTTACAGGAAATGCTCAGTATGTCCACCATCATTCCTCAACAACAGCTGTAGTCGAGGAATAATGTTGTCAACAGCACTGCAAAGCATGTCCGGAGTTACGGTGAGGCATTGGCGTCAGATGTTGTCAGCACCCCTAGAGATGTCGGTCGATCACTATACACTTGCGACTTCAGGTAATCCCAAAGCCAATAATCGCACGGACTGAGGTCTGGGGACCTGGGAGGCCAAGCATGACGAAAGTGGCGGCTGAGCACACGATCATCACCAAACGACGCGCGCAAGAGATCTTTCACGCGTCTAGCAATAAGGGGTGGAGTGCAATCCTGCATAAACATCGTACGTTCCAGCAGGCGTTTGTCAGCCAGGCTGGAGATGATGCGATTCTGTAACATATCGGCGTACCTCTCACCCGTCACGGTAGCAGTTACAAAACCAGAATCACGCATTTCCTCGAAGAAAAAAAGGCCCGATAACGGTAGATGTGGTAAATCCAACCCATACCGTGACTTTCTCGTCGTGCAATGGAGTTTCCACGACAGTTCTAGGATTTTCGGTAGCCCAAATTCTGCATGGTTGGCGTTGACAGACCCTCGGAGCGTGAAATGAGCTTCGTCGGTCCACATCACGTTACTCAACCAATCGCCATCTCCCGCCATCTTTTGAAACGCACACACTGCAAATGCCCTCCGCTTCCCTAAATCGCCAGGTAACAGTTTATGATGCCGATGGATTTTGTACGGATAGCATCGCAGGGTACGCCTCAGTGCCAACCAAAGAGTAGTGTATGGAACTCCGGTGCGACGTGCGACTCCATGAGCTCTGACTACCCGTGGCTTCGAACTTCGAAATCATTCTCGCCACAGCTGCATTTGTCAACGGACCTTTACCCTTTCCAATCCCCTTCCTATGGCGATAGGATCGTAACGCTGAACTAGCACATTCCCCATTCTGATAATACAGCTTCACTAAAAGCGCCTTTTCCAGTAACGTCAACATGCTGCGACTGCTGGCGCATCTGATTCTCTCTCTGGGCAGCTCCATTTATACACGAATGTCATGCGCAGTCACTGACGTTTTGCTATCCAGCGCCATCTGTCGGACATTTTGTGAACTTTGTTTTTTCTTTGGTTCTAATAAAACCCCATGTCATTCCAAGCATGTGTCTCAATTTTTACCTCTCTATCTACATTATTCCGTGGTTTATTAGGTTTTCAAATTTATACTGACTTTTTGATCACCCGGTACTTCCTACTCCGCGTCAACGTTCCAGCAACATCACAAGTCGGCATTCAATCTCGAGATGAACTTTGTCCGCAATAGTTTTGGTTCATCAGTGTACGTGTCCTTTTGGTAACTGAGGCCACGAAAACACACTGATTATTACTTTGTTAGACTATTTTGACTTTATCACAAAATAGATCTCAGTAGCTCTAATATATCATAAGCTATTTCCTTCCCACTCTGTACCTCAGCCGCATTCTCGAACCTGTTTTCAGTTGCTGGAATCCGTTCAAAAAATTGTTCAAATGGCTCTGAGCACTATGGGACTTAACATCTGAGGTCATCAGTCCCCTAGACTCAGAACTACTTAAACCTAACTAACCTAAGGACATCACACACATCCATGCCCGAGGCAGGGTTCGAACCTGCGACCGTAGCGGTCGCGCGGTTCCAAATTGAAGCGTCTAGAACCGCTCGGCCACTCCGGCCGGCCGCTGGAATCCGTCTCTGGAATGACCTCACTCATTATATCAGACAACTGAAGAACAGTTCCAACTTTAAAATGACAGTTAATGACTATCTACTAAAACAACAATAATTTCTGCTGTTGTTCGTGTAAGTGCCGTTAACGCCTTACAATTAGGTATCCCTTTCTCGAGTCAGACCAACCTCATTTCCTGAGGCCCTTAGCAAGTTCAGAGGGAAATAATTTAGGTAGACTGCGCCATTTATCTTATAAAGTATCAGTTTTGTACAACAACAAATATATTTTGTATCTGCTACTATCACTATTATTATTATTATTATTATTATTATTATTATTATTACTATTATTGTTATAATAATAATAATTATTATTATTATTATTATGGTATGGTTGGAAATGAACACGCTTCGTACGCCGCGATTGGAGTGTAGACACCTATGTTATTCCAAGATGATTGGTTTCAACAGTCTTATGCTGCTATAATATAATTTGATGAACTTGTTACAAAACTGCCATATTACATTACCTGAAGTCAGAGCATAAAAGGCACTCACATATGTACACGTCTCTATAAAATGCACACAGTTGATAAAATCCTCGTATCTTCCATGCTTGTTGGTGGCTTTGTGGAGAACATAACGAGAATCAATAAGATCAGATGGTGGCACCATAAGACTGTTGAAACCGGTCATCTTGGAACAATAAAAACTATACATTGCCATCGCGACGAACGGAGTGTGTTCATTTCCTGTTATTATTATTATTAGCAGTAGTAGTAATAGGAGGAGTAGGAGCAGTGTTGTACCGCTAGTATTAACGTTATTAGTTCCTAGTCAAAAATGTAATTCAGATTGTCATTAGGTACTTTCAAATCATTTGTAATTCTGTTAATACGTTAATGCCCATATACCAGGGTGTGCTAGAAAGTAATGCCTTAGAATTTTTCATTCTCTTCTCAGTATTGGTTGAGATATTACATGTCATGCATAGTACTCGGTCAGTTTCCCTGATTCGCTGACGCAAGATGCAACCATCCGCCTCAAGAGGCCCCCGAATTGTCGGGTGTGACATTTCGGTATGTAACGTGTGTGTGCTGGGTTTTGCGTGGCCGTAATGGAAAAAAAATAACACTGGTACTAAAACCTATGAGGATGACAGAGCTCCGAGTGGACTACTGCGTACTGTAATCGACGAGCCTCATCGGAATCTAGTTGATCAACTGACCAGAGAAATTAGTCGGATAAAAGACACACAGCTCTCAGGCTTGGCATAACAGGAGAGCGTGTACAGGCCGTAGTTGCGTAACTGCAGTGCAGAATACTGTGTGCACCACGATGAGTGACTCCAAAGCTCACTCCTGACATGAAATAGTAGAGATTGGGCATCCGTTAACAGTTTCCTTTGCGTTTTGAGCGTGAAGATGATCGAGTCTTTAACAAATTTGTGACAGGTGAAGAAAGCTGGGTTCACCATTTTGACTCCGAAAACAAGTGAGCATCAAGGTGTTTCGCCGCAAAGAATCACCCATCCAAAAAAAAATCAGGTTCATGCCATCAGCAGGCAAAGTCATGCTCGCTGTTTTCTGGGATGTTTAAGGTGTGGTGCATATGGAATTCCTGCCTAAAGGCACCACCATAAGCTGTGCAAGGTACTGCGGGGCCCTCAGAAAACTGAAAACACGAATTCGATGAGTTCTTCCATACATGGAGCACCAGGCTCTCCTTCAGCATGACCACGCTAGACCACACCGAGCGCTGCGACATCTGCAACAATCCGACGCCTTGGGTTCGCTGTCATCGGTCATCCTCCATGCAGTCCCGACTTGGTTCCATCAGCTTTGCATATGTTTGCAAAACTCGGAGAACACCTTCTAGGACTTCATTTTCGTAGTGACGAAGCGGTGCGAGCAGAGGTGAGGTTCTACAGTGACGGTCTCTCATCTCTCGTTCGGAGAAATGTGTTTGTCGTCAAGTGACAATGTTGAGAAAAAAATTAGTACACATGAGGAATAAACATCTACAATGTTGATTAAGTCTGTTTTATTTAAAACGATTTAAGAGTGTTCGCATAAAAAATCCTGAGGCATTACTTTTCAGCACGCCCTTGTATTACTGTTTATCATCGAAAGATCATTGACATTTTTCTTTTAAGTATGATTCAAAAGTTATTGTGTTCGTGAAATCCTGGTGTGATGTAAGAGAGAGACCGAAGGCCTTAATCTGATCATGTGTAATAAATAAAAATAAATAAATACCAGGAAAGAATTAGGTGTCCCGCCCTGTGCTACTTTTCCAGGAAACGTATATCCTGTGGTTATATATACGAGGAGACCGCCAGGAGTCGGCGACTCCCTTTGTGGCGCACTCCGCGAAACTAAAATATCGTCTTTAAAGCCGGGCGAGCGCGGGGTGCTCGGTATTCCGTTTGTCGGGGCAGGCGGCAGGCGGCACGTCGACGCGGCATCACTCTGCCGGCTCGTAATTCATGGGTTTTATGCCCGCAGGGTGGAGCCACCGCATAAAAGACCGCACCGGAAACACGGGAAAGGCGGCCTCACGCCGGACTGCCCGTTTGTTCGCTGCCATCGCGACCCTAAGTTCAAAATAATGGAATCCAGGCAGACTGTAAACGTTCGTTTCACCGTGTTGTCCACGTTAACTCTAATGCTACTTGTACTGTCTGAGCTCGGCAGCAGTTTCAATTTTAGATTCGATGGCTTGGTGGTGAAGTGCAAGACTACGGATCCAAAAGTTCCCAGTTGGATCCCTGCTGAGTACTAGGATTTTTAACCGTTACTTATCTCTTCCTTCACCTCTGGCAATGTTCGTCAATGAGAGAAATGCCGAATAGTATCGTGGTTTGGAGTTCACGTTAACCTGTTGGTCCTCCTATTAAAAGGTTGGGTAAGTCAATTCAAAGATCGGAGAAAAGCCGTGGTAGTCAGTCTCCAACAGGACGCTGCCTAGTGAATTGTTCAAATCATCATTCACGTTGATGACAGCGTTAACCTTTATTTTCCTAATATGTTGGCACTGAGGGCAGTGTGCAGCAGCAAGTTCATAGCACCAACACTCGTCCAACTGAGAAATACCGAGCTTTGCAGTGGACTTCAAAGATGAAGCACAGATGGAGCCTTCCTTACGTTGGATGATCCTCGCTTTGTATCTGTGACGTATATCGTAGATAAATGTTGCTTCAAGACGTAAACAGGACAAGCGATAGTCATAATTATTCGGATTCGTCTTTCTTTACAGCTTCGTCTTAGAAGAAGAGGAATATCGTTCGTCGTATTCCTGTGAACACTTCTGCGAAGAGTGTGTGGGACGTTCCAGCTGTACCGTTACGCAGAAGATACTCGGAACTGCATAGCTTTACTTGTGTGTGAGGTATCTCACACAGGCAGTGGTTAGCCGCTGCCGGCCACCACCTAACACACATTGTAAAAGCCGACTCGCATTGAACATAAATGGAACGGAACGCAACGGAACGGGAAACGACGTACTGCCTGTTCACACTAGACAGAACGTCAACACAATGTCACTGCGCGTAGCCCACTGTGACGAAAGTATTGTTATGGGGTATCATCCGTGATACAAATAGTCGAAAAAAAATCAAGATTAAGGAACTAACAATGATGGACACAGTAAAATTCATTTCAAATGTTCTTGATACGTTCTATATGATAAGCTGCTGTAAGTGTCGTCCAAATAATTCAAAATATGGACATTTATTTTCTGGAGAAAATTTGCTAATAAAACAAAACATTATAGCCACCTCCTTAATAAGGCACGTGGCAACAGATGTCTTCGCACGGGTCTCGTAATTCCTATAAATTATAGGCGGGTGGTTTGTGGACGCGGAGATGGCGCCCGATAGCGCTCCACATACGTTACATCGGGTTCCGTTAAGTCCAGTTTGTGACCAAGACATCAATTTCACATCATGATTAAGACACAGAAGCCAATGTTGCCCGATTCTGGCCCTGTGGCACCGACAGTAGTTGTGCTGTTGGAAGATCGACGATGGGCACGAACGAATGCAGGTATTCCGCATTACTATTCACGCAGCCATGGTGCTACCACAGAAACATGGAAGCCCAGCAGAATCTACCCCATAGCACAGCACTGCCCCCACCTGTCTGAATCCGTGTCGCACTGAATGGTTTGTACTCGTTGTCACCGTATGCGGACGTAACTATCGACCTGGAGTAACAAAAAAATGTGATTCGTCGGACCAGGAACTTTGTTTCGATTGATCTACGGTTCACTCACTAGTACACTACTGGCCATTAAAATTGCTACACCAAGAAGAAATGCAGGTGATAAACGGGTAAACATTGGACAAATATATTATACTAGAACTGACATGTAGTTACATTTTCACGCAATTTAGGTGCATAGATCCTGAGAAATCACTACCCAGAATAACCACCTCTGGCGCTAATAACGGCCTTGATACGCCTAGGCATTGAGTCAAACAGAGCTTGGATGGCGTGTACAAGTACAACTGCCAGTGCAGCTTCAACACGATACCACAGTTCATTGTATTGTGACGATCCAGTTGCTCGGCTACCATTGACCAGACGTTTTCAATTGGTGAGAGATCTGGCGAATGTGCTGGCCAGGGCAGCAGTCGAACATTTTCTGTATCCAGAAAGGCCCGTACAGGACCTGCAACATGCGGCCGTGCATTATCCCGCTGAAATGTAGGGTTTCGCAGGGATCGAATGAATGGTAGAGCCACATCTGAAATGTATCGTCCACTGTTCAAAGTGCTGTCAATGCGAAGAAGAGGTGACCGAGAAGTATAACCAGTGGCACCCCATACCATAACGCCAGGTGATACGCCAGTATGGCGATGACGAATACACGCTTCCAATGTGCGTTCACTGCAATGTCGCCAAACACGCATGCGACCATCATGATCCTGTAAACAGAACCTGGATTCCTCTAAAATAATGACGTTTTGCCATTCGTGCACCCAGGTTCGTCGTTGAGTACATCATCGCAGGTGCTCCTGTCTGTGATGCAGCGTCAAGGGGAACCGCAGCCATGGTCTCCGTGCTGATAGTCCATGCTGCTGCAAACGTCGTCGAATTTGTTCGTGCAGATGGTTGTTGTCTTGCAAACGTCCCCATCTGTTGACTCAGGGATCGAGACGTGGCTGCACGATCCGTTACAGCCATGCGGATAAGATGCCTGTCATCTCGACTGCTAGTGATACGAGGCCGTTGGGATCCAGCACGGCGTTCCGTATTACCCTCCTGAACCCACCGATTCCATAAACTGCTAACAGTCATTGGATCTCGATCAATGCGAGCAGCAATGTCGCGATACGATAAAGCGCAATCGCGATAGGCTACAATCCGACCTTTATCAAAGTCGAAAACGTGATGGTACGCATTTCTCCTCTTTACACGAGGCATCATAACAACGTTTGCCGGCCGGGGTGGCCGAGCGGTTCTAGGCGCTACAGTCTGGAACCGCGTGACCGCTACGGTCGCAGGTTCGAATCCTGCCTCGGGCATGGATGTGTGTGATGTCCTTAGGTTAGTTAGGTTTAAGTAGTTCTAAGTTCTAGGGGACTGATGACCTCAGCAGTTAAGTCCCATAGTGCTCAGAGCCATTTGAACCATTTTGAACAACGTTTCACCAGGCAACGCCGGTCAACTGCTGTTTGTGTATGAGAAGTCGTTTGGAAACTTTCCTCATGTCAGCACGTTGTAGGTGTCGCCACCGGTGCCACCTTGGGTGAATGCTCTGAAAAGCTAATCATTTGCATATCACAGCATCTTCTTCCTGTCAGTTAAATTTCGCGTCTGTAGCACGTCATGTTCGTGGTGTAACAATTTTTATGGCTAGTAGTGTATGTTATTGGGTTAGCAAGATAACGTGTAGGGGGGTGCTGCCCCAGAGCCCCATGTTCAACAATATACGCTGAACGGTGTGATCCGAAACACTTGTTCCTTCAGTGCAGCATTGTACTCTGTCGTCATATAGCCTACAGATCGCCGCCTATCCTCTTTTATAGCGCGGTTCTGTGATGAAACGTTTACATATAAAACCTAGTCCGCTACTCGTGATTTCACCGTCATTTAATCTCTTTCCATAGAGGCTCACGACACTAGCACGCGAACGGTCGACCAGCTTCGCCTTTCCCGAGATGCATCTTCGTAGGCCCCGCGCCATAATATGTTAGTGGATTTCCCCTCTTTCTGGCTGTATCGTCGGAATAATGATTGCGCATTTCTTTCTGCTCCGCTTACACACTTCCCTTACCGTGTCGCCCGTTCACATCACCAGGAAGCTTGCAATCTCGCGGGGGCGACAGGTCAGTGCTTTGGCTTATCAGTGTTTGAGCTCCTATGTAGAACTTAGGTGCCTGACGGTCGATTGATCGGAGACACAAAGTTTTTGACGTCATGTAAACAGACGCCTTATGGCGAAAAATGTAAGTGCTCTTTAGATGAAAAAGTGAAAACTGGAAATCTGCAGGAGGTGGCAGTGGATCCGTGGAGAAGTAACTGGTAGACAAACTGATTACTTGCAACCAGTAGCGCAATAGGAACTGGTGTTGTTTTGAGGGATGCTCATTATGTGATGCTGAAATATTATATACAATGCAGACTGATGGTGAGGTGTTACTCTCTTGCTGAAAGTCTTTAAATGAATGTTCGCGTATTTTGTCAAAGACGTCTACATTCTTCTTCGCCCACTGATGGTGTTCACCAGAAAACTAACATTCGACATTCACCGACTGACTCACGGAAAACTCTAACGACGGCAGCCTCCACTGACTGACTCAACTGATGTTGGAATAGCTGATGTGAGGAGCAGAAACACACCACTATTTGCGAGTCGATAGCCTCATGAGCGCGCTCTGTGACTGACCAGCAACCAAAGGCGAAAGGGTTTCCGCCACTGCGGCCAGGGGAAAGAATGCTTTGCACTGACCTGAGGCAGCACACAGTAACATTCCGACGGCAGGAAACCGTCTGTGACAGATGTGCCCTAATTCGCAAATGACTCTCGGCTCAGGACTAGCGCTCTCAGTTGTAGCAGATAATAGTTCAGTCATCCTGTTTAATACAAAACATAATTTAACGAGTCATTTGTTTGTTTAAATATCATTTTCTTAACAGGTTCCTACGGCACATTTGAAAGTGTAGCATATATTCTCAGGAAACTTATATTAGAATCTATGAAAGAGGCAATGTTGTTCGTTCAGAGTTATTTGTACTGATTTGGAACATCATTATTAGCAGTAGAGATTGCAATACTACTACTGCTTTCATCGGATAGGGATGATGAGTGTAAGATTAGACGGATTACGGCGCGTCTCGAGGCACGCTGATCGGGATGGGCGAGGAGTGGGGCAGGGGGGGTGGGGGGTGGGGGGGCCTGAATGCACCACCGAAAAGACACACGTAGCGAAGGAGTACAGTGCCACGACAACATTGAACGGCGAATGTATTGTGTTCAAAGATTCGGAGGTCTGTACGTCTACGCAATATTGTACCTTCCCACATCATATCCTCTGGACCACCAAACCCATCATGTTAGACTATGTTACCGGGTGCATTACGTGTTCCCATATCTCCACATAAGAGGGTACACACAGCATCACTACTCATACTGAACCTACTCTCAACCGAGAAGAGCACGCGATGCCACCCCTCGTTGGTACAGTGTCCATGGCCTTGGCACCATCGCCAACGGTGCCACCAATGCTCGGGTGGCAAAGGAACACAAGTTACTGGCCGTCGGGCTGAAAGACCTCATTTATGTAGTCGCCGTGCCACAGTGGAGCGTAGCACTGAGTGGCTTGCAGTCCTGAAAACCATTTAAGATACAAAATGATTCATACATATAACAAATAAATATACACTCCTGGAAATTGAAATAAGAACACCGCGAATTCATTGTCCCAGGAAGGGGAAACTTTATTGACACATTCCTGGGGTCAGATACATCACATGATCACACTGACAGAACCACAGGCACATAGACACAGGCAACAGAGCACGCACAATGTCGGCACTAGTACAGTGTATATCCACCTTTCGCAGCAATGCAGGCTGCTATTCTCCCATGGAGACGATCGTAGAGATGCTGGATGTAGTCCTGTGGAACGGCTTGCCATGCCATTTCCACCTGGCGCCTCAGTTGGACCAGCGTTCGTGCTGGACGTGCAGACCGCGTGAGACGACGCTTCATCCAGTCCCAAACATGCTCAATGGGGGACAGATCCGGAGATCTTGCTGGCCAGGGTAGTTGACTTACACCTTCTAGAGCACGTTGGGTGGCACGGGATACATGCGGACGTGCATTGTCCTGTTGGAACAGCAAGTTCCCTTGCCGGTCTAGGAATGGTAGAACGATGGGTTCGATGACGGTTTGGATGTACCGTGCGCTATTCAGTGTCCCCTCGACGATCACCAGTGGTGTACGGCCAGTGTAGGAGATCGCTCCCCACACCATGATGCCGGGTGTTGGCCCTGTGTGCCTCGGTCGTATGCAGTCCTGATTGTGGCGCTCACCTGCACGGCGCCAAACACGCATACGACCATCATTGGCACCAAGGCAGAAGCGACTCTCATCGCTGAAGACGACACGTCTCCATTCGTCCCTCCATTCACGCCTGTCGCGACACCACTGGAGGCGGGCTGCACGATGTTGCGGCGTGAGCGGAAGACGGCCTAACGGTGTGCGGGACCGTAGCCCAGCTTCATGGAGACGGTTGCGAATGGTCCTCGCCGATACCCCAGGGGCAACAGTGTCCCTAATTTGCTGGGAAGTGGCGGTGCGGTCCCCTACGGCACTGCGTAGGATCCTACGGTCTTGGCGTGCATCCGTGCGTCGCTGCGGTCCGGTCCCAGGTCGACGGGCACGTGCACCTTCCGCCGACCACTGGCGACAACATCGATGTACTGTGGAGACCTCACGCCCCACGTGTTGAGCAATTCGGCGGTACGTCCACCCGGCCTCCCGCATGCCCACTATACGCCCTCGCTCAAAGTCCGTCAACTGCACATACGGTTCACGTCCACGCTGTCGCGGCATGCTACCAGTGTTAAAGACTGCGATGGAGCTCCGTATGCCACGGCAAACTGGCTGACACTGACGGCGGCGGTGCACAAATGCTGCGCAGCTAGCGCCATTCGACGGCCAACACCGCGGTTCCTGGTGTGTCCGCTGTGCCGTGCGTGTGATCATTGCTTGTACAGCCCTCTCGCAGTGTCCGGAGCAAGTATGGTGGGTGTGACACACCGGTGTCAATGTGTTCTTTTTTCCATTTCCAGGAGTGTATGTCAGTCTATACTCTGGTTACAGTGATCAATAGAACGGCTGAAGCTATTATGTGTTTCAAAGTCCACTGTGAGTTATGGGTTGGTAAAGTCATACCTGTCACACAGAGGCACAAAATTTGTGCTGAAAAAGTTAGAAAAAGTCTTTAGAATTGTCTCATGCCATCTTCTGTGAGTAAACATATGCCGTCAGGAAAAAGACATTTTCCAAAAGACTGGGGTTCGCAACGGACTTCAGGGAATCGGCAGAAACTGTAACTACATGATCTGCATCAATCTCTCCTGCGTACTCTTCTGTAATCTCTTTCCAGCAGATCATTACATGACCAGTCAGAACTTCATCCGACATGGAACTATGTCACCTCCAAAAATTCATTCTCATAGAGTTGTGGATCTAAAAGAAATACTCACGAATGGCAGTACGGTCCCTGTATCTATAAAAAGGAACCAAAAATGAGTAAACAATTTGCCAATTATATTAAAGTGTATGCAAAAACTGTTCTCATCATGTTGCGTATTTTCGAATCATACTAAAAGCTTACTGTCAGCGAAAATAATACGTATGATCTAAGCGGCTAACATTTTCGAGTTAACTTGTGACACAATATTATTTGAAATGTTCATTTACCATATACAAGAAGTATTTCACGACAATTATCAATAAAATTATTTATAACTAGGAAATCACGACACCCTGTTTGCTAGTAAGTATGGCTCAAAAGAAAACTAGTTACATACAAACAGCACTTAATCAGTTGTAGACATATTTACCAGTGTCAGTTAAAGGGTTAAATGTGGATGGAATTCCTCCCACTGTTTGATGTAGGTTCCTTCTCGCCTTTTGCACAATGTATTGGTTATCTGCTTCTGTAGTTGGCCATGGTCGAACACCTCCTCACCTTCGGTTGGCAGTGCTTACGGTCCGGAACGCTCCCCGTGTACGTGAACCAACGCTGCGAGCAATACCAAACCTTGGCCTAAACTCGTCACACGTCGTCCATATCCCAGATTTCTGATGATTGTCTTCCCCGTGCTGAGTCATCCAAATCTTATCCCTAGGCCATGTTGTACCGAAGAGCATCACCACAGTCTAATGTATCTGCTCACTGATTGACACTGACTGACACACACATCCTGGCAACAAGCATCCACACGTCCACCTAGTTGTCAGGTTCCTTTATCTAGCTCCTTCCCAAATTCTACAGACGAATGTATATGACTGACTACACTACCCGAACTCCACGAATAAAATTTCGGAGACTTGCAGGGATACTGTGGTGTCACCGCCAGACACCACACTTGCTAGTTGGTAGCTTTAAATCGGCCGCGGTCCATTAGTACATGTCGGACCCGCGTGTCGCCACTGTCAGTGATCGCAGACCGAGCGCCACCACACGGCAGGTCTCGAGAGACTTACTAGCACTCGCCCCAGTTGTACGGACGACGTAGCTAGCGATGCACACTGACGAAGCCTCGCTCATTTGCAGAGCAGATAGTTAGAATAGCCTTCAGCTAAGTCAATGGCTACGACCTAGCAAGGCGCCATTAGCATTACATAGCTTGTATCTAAAGAGTTTCACTTGTATCGTCAAGATCAATGTACCACAAGGATGGATTAAAGTTAAGTATTCCAGGAGCTACGTACTTTTCTTTATAGCATTCATTACGTATCCTGTTTCAGACCTATCTACTAACCTGCGTGAGTTAACGCGTGCCTTTCGGCTACTTCCGAGTGGCGTGGCTGTCTTGTTACGCCACAACAGATATGTTGTGAGAATTTTAGTATCACGAACACAATGGATCGTTACAGAATAACTGCATTTCATTTGATTCCTTGCTACCATTTATCACTGTATCTGTACTGCACTGAGAATATCTGCACAGTAGTACAAATGTCGCCGGTATGTGCTCTGTGCACATCAAAAAAAGTTTGGATCACCGCTGTTCACAGAACTGCTGAAGACAGACGTTCACTGTGGCTATTGTATCACAGATAAAGTCCCTTTAGCAGTTCAGAGATGTCACAAGACCCACCCAAAGATGTAAACAACCATGCATGAGCAGCGCATATTAGACGCAGGGTGTCCGACAGCCGATCAGTTCCAGTCATTCCACCAGGAAGGACGTAAACGGCTCGTGTTGTCTGTAGTTCAAACACGCCTAGACGGTCAATACCGCGGTTCGATCGCATCCGCATTGTTACTTTGTGCCAGGAAGGGCTCTCAGCAAGGGAAGTGTCTAGGCGTCTCGGAGTGAATCAAAGCGATGTTGTTCGGACATGGATGAGATAAAAAGAGACAGGAGTTGTCGATGACATTCCTCGCTCAGGCAGCCCAAGGGCTACTACTGCAGTAGATAACGGCTACCTTAGGAGGAACCCTGATGGCAAGTGCACCATGTTGAATACTGCCTTTCGTGCAGCCACAGGACGACGTGTTACGACTCAAACTGTGCGCAATAGGCTGCATGAAGGGCAACTTCGCCCCCAACGTCCATGGCGATGCCCATCTTTGCAAACACGACACCATGCAGCGCGGTACAGATGGGCCCAACAACAAACCAAATGGACCGCTCAGGATTGGCATCACATTCTCTTCACCGATGACTGTCGCATATACCTTCAACCAGACTATCGTCGGAAACGTGTTTGGAGGCAACCCGGTCAAGTTTAACGCCTTAGACACGGTGTCCAGTGAGTGCAGCAAGGTGGAGGTTCCCTGCTGCATTGGAGTGGCATTATGTGGGGCCGACGTAGGCCGCTGGTGGTCATGTATGGCGCCGTAACGGCTGTACGATACGTGAATGCCATCCTCCGACCGATAGTGTAACCATGTCGGCAGCATATCGGCGAGGCATTCGTCATCATGGACGTCTTCGTGCACATCTTGTGAATGACTTCCCCCACGATAACGACATAGCTTTAATAGAGTGGTCAGCATGTTCTCCAAGCATGAATCCTATCGAACGTGCCTGGGATAGATTGAAAAGGGCTGTTTATGGACGATGTGACCCACCAAGCGCTCTGAGGGATCTACACAGAATGTCGTTGAGGAGTGGCACAATCTGGACCAACAGTGCCTTGATGAACTTGAGGATAGTATGCCACGACGAATGCAGGCATGCATCAATGCAAGAGGACATGCTACTGGGTAATAGAGATTCAGGTGTGTACAGCAGTCTGGACCACCACCTCTGAAGGTCTTGCTGTATGGTGATACAACATGCACTATGTGGTTTTAATGAGTAATAAAAAGGGCGGAAATGATGCTTATGTTGATCTCTATTCCAATTTTCTGTACAGGTTCCGGAACTCTCGGAACCGAGGTGATGCAATTTTTTTTTTTTATGTGCGTATTATTGATGTATAACGACCGGGAGAGCGGTGTGCTGACCCCACGCCCCTCCTATCCGCATACTCCTCTGGGGATGACACGGCGGTCTGTTGGTCCCGGTAGGCCCCTCGTGGCCTGAAGACGGAGTGCTTTATTATTGATGAAAATGTTCTGGACAGAACCGGATAGTCTTGCTTGCTCATTCACATTTAGTCCTATATAAGCCTTTGTATATTAATAACTAGCTGAGCATCCGGCATTGCCTGGGTGTTTGGTTATTCAGTTCTTCTGTTAGTCTTTCTCCTCCTCCCCCCACCCTGTACTCAGCTTCCCCACCCCACCCACTCTCTGTCCATCTTCTCCTGACCCTCTCTTTAGCCATCTGCTCCTCCCCTCCCCCATTCTCTCTGTCCATTTGCTCCTCCCTCTCTGTCCATCTACTCCTTCCACTCTGTGCATCTACTCCTCCCCCCTCTATGTCCATCTCCTTCTCTTTCCTCTCTCTGTCCATATAGTACTTCCTCTCTCTGTCCATCTCCTACTCTTTATTCTCTCTGTCTTTATGTCTATTTGTTCCTTTCCCCTCTCTCTGTCCATCTCCTCCTCTACCCTCCCTCTGTCCATCTCCTCCTCTACCCTCTGTGTTATCTCCTTCTCATCCCTTCCAGTCTCCTCCCCATCCTCCCTCCTCTTCCGCCACTCTATCCGTTCATCTCCTCCTTTCCCCTCCTTTCTTCGCCGGCCGCGGTGGTCTTGCGGTTCTAGGCGCGCAGTCCGGAACCGTGGGACTGCTACGGTCGCAGGTTCGAATCCTGCCTCGGGCATGGATGTGTGTGATGTCCTTAGGTTAGTTAGGTTTAAGTAGTTCTAAGTTCTAGGGGACTGATAACCACAGCAGTTGAGTCCCATAGTGCTCAGAGCCATTTTTTGAACCCTCCTTTCTTCACGTTATTACCCCCAGCTTAATAGGTGGCTACTGCGTCTTTCGCCCACAGCATTTCTTTCCATATAGCAAGTAACACGTGGAACAAGTTTGGATGAATCGATCCAGCAGTTGAGGAGGAGCCTTTTATCCGTGTGTTTGCCCTCGTCTTTGTGCAGTGCAATGTTTATGCCATCATATTTCTTGAACAATGTAACGTGCAGTGACATGATATTCCAGGTACGCCTAGTGGTATGTGTTGATACTGAATGCAAAACGTGTTGCGAATAGAGTTAGTAGTAAATGAGTAATAAATTAACATGTCAGACATGATGCAGCAGTTTATCACGCATCTCCGTGTTATGAAATCGTATCTCCTGAACTGTTAGCTGTACAATGATATATGTTTGCAAGTACATTCAGTGGTACATTTGAATATTGTCTGCAAAATGTGTTTCAAATAGAATTTATAGTAAAGAAGTAACAAATTTAAAGGCCATGCCCGATGCGTCAGTTTCACTGCATAAACAGTGAAAATGTTTTGTGGTACGTACTTTTTTCGTTTCATGATTTTTTTTTGGGGGGGGGGAGGTGTCGACGAGATAAAGTCTCATAAAGGTTTGTAATTATGTGTAAATTTGGGTGCAAGTCACTAAGTACTCTGATGATTCACACAGGCAAAAGTCTTTGAGAGATCAGAAAATATTCCAGTGGGTGATGGACGGTTAATCAAATCATGTAATACTTGATCAATGAAAGCATATATAGCATTTTCTGTCCTAAATCCTTTCTGAAAACCAAACTAACATTTGGTTAGTACTTCACAAGAATTTTGGATAAAGCTGTTGGCAGTGAGAGTGGACGGTATTTGTTAGCATCAAATCTATCTCCTTTTTTTATGCAATGGTTTAACAATAATATATTTCAGTCTATCTCGGAAAATGGCCTGTTTGAGTGAGCTACTACAAATGTGGCTGTGAATCCTACTTATCTGTTGGGAACAAGCTTTTAGTATGGTGCTGGAAATGCCATCAATTCTATGTGAGCTTTTAATTTTAATGAATTTATTATTTTCCAAATTTCAGTAGGAGAGATGGGTTGAATTTCAGATTTATCAAACTTTATAGATACTGCCTTTTCCATATACAACCATGGCTTTTCTAATAAATAGCTTGATCCCATTTTCTCTAAAAAACTTAAAAATGATTATTAAAATGTTTTCTACTTCTGACTTTTTGTTAACAAACTTTTCATTGACTTTGGTAGAAATACAATCTTACTGGGCTCTCGGTTGCTCTGTTTCCATTTTAACAGTATACCAATTTGTTTTAATTTTAGTACCAGATGTGCTAATCTCAGACATAGTGCACATAGTTCTGGACTTTTTAATAACTTTTCTTAATATTGTGCACTAGTTTTTATAACGGTTAACTGTTTTGGATCATTACTCCTTCTAGCTATAAGAGACATATCCCTTTTCTGTTTACAACACATTTTTATCCATTTAGTAAGCCATTTTAGATGATTTTAGATGGTTTATTGCAATTATATTTCACTGTTTTCTTAGGGAAACTGTTTTGTAGTAATGTCATCTTCCATGGCAATAGAAGGTGAAGTGTAGGCGATTTCTCCCATTCTAATATTTTGGAAGCCTCCTTCAATGGGTGCAAAAATCCATATTTTGTAAAGGGCTAGCGATAAATTAAATTCTGTCAGTTCGTTCATCAGCATGATAACAATTCCTTCAAAGCAATCTGTTTCTCCCTTCTCAGAAAGCTTTCAATGCAAGGCCGTATGTTGGCTTTTGGCTAATTGTAACACAGGCAGTTGTACATTCCAGCGACTGTCGTTGATCTGTTCCAGTGTTCTATCAACAGCATTAAGAACGACACATTACTTTTAGTAAGTGACAAGTTCATTCGCCGCAGTCAAAAGAGTAAGAACTTGTGGACAGTGGACGCATAAGCTCTTGGCATTAAAAGCGTTCGTTAGCACTGTATTTACCGTATGAAAGAGCAATTCAGTGGTGAATGATCGTGCATTGCAACGATAAATGTTTGCTCTGTTATCACTTGTAAGAAACATGCCTGTCAAAGCAGTCTCTTGCATACCAAGGATATAAATTCTCTCAACCATTCTCTTCCGATGTTATTGCTCGTTTTTGGCTCATCTGGAATCTGAGTCGTAAACGAAACACAAGGTCTGAGGTTCAAGTCAACAGAACAGAGGAGATTGCTTGTTAGATAATGGTTCCTTCTTGCGCCTAGTGTCCACATACCGGTACTTGATGAGCATTCACATGTTATTATATAAGCAATTAACTCAGGTTTAATTATCTCACAGGCTTTTAGCACTTTCTGCCATGTACCGCGAGACACTTGTGGGGATACCTTTTCGTAAGTAGCTTCAGTGTCGACTAATATCTCAGCAAGAGCCGCAAGCCACCTGACGGTGTGAGGCGGAGGGTACCTTGAGTACCTCTATCGGTTCTCCCTTCTATTCCAGTCTCGTATTGTTTATGGAAAGAAAGATTGTCGGTATGCCTCTGTGTGGACTCTAATCTCTGTGATTTTATCCTCATGGTCTATTCGCGAGATATACGTAGGATGGAGCAATTTACTGCTTGACTCCTCGGTGAAGGTATGTTCTCAAAAGTTCAACAAAAACCCGTACCAAGCTAATGAGCGTCTCTCTTGCAGAGTCTTCCACTGCAGTTTATCTATCATCTCCGTAACGCTTTCGCGGTTACGATGTGATCCTGTTACGAAGCACGCTGCTGTCCGTTGGATCTTCTCTCTCTCTTCTATCAACGCTATCTGGTACGGATCCCACACTGCTGAGCAGTATTCAAGCAGTGGACGAAAAAGTGTACTGTAACCTACTTCCTTTGGTTTCGGACTGCATTTCCTTAGGAATCTTCCAATGACTCTCAGGGTGGCATCTCCTTTACCGACGATTAATTTTATATTTTCATTCCATTTTAAATCACTCCTAATGCCTACCCCCAGATAACTTATGGAATTAATTGCTTCCAGTTGCTGACCTGCTATATTGTAGCTAAATGATAAGGGATCTTTCTTGCTATGTATTCGCAGCACATTACACTTGTCTACATTGAGATTCAATTGCCATTCCCTGCACCATGCGTCAATTCGCTGCAGATCCTCCTGCATTTCAGTACAATTTTCCATTGTTACAACCTCTCGATATACCACAGCATCATCCGCAAAAAGCCTCAGTGAACTTCCGATGTCATCCACGAGGTCATTTATGTGTATTGTGAATAGCAACGGTCCTACGACACTCCCCTGCGGCACACCTGAAATCACCCTTACTTCGGAAGACTTCTCTCCATTGAGAATGACATGCTGCGTTCTGTTATCTAGGAACTCTTCAATCAAATCACACAATTGGTCTGATAGTCCATATGCTCTTACATTGTTCATTGAACGACTGTGGGGAACTGGATCGAACGCCTTGCGGAAGTCAAGAAACACGGCATCTACCTGTGAACCCGTGTCTATGGCCCTCTGAGTCTCGTGGACGAATAGCGCGAGCTGGGTTTCACACGACCGTCTTTTTCGAAACCCATGCTGATTCCTACAGAGTAGATTTCTAGTCTCCAGAAAAGTCATTATATTCGAACATAATACGTGTTCCAAAATTCTACAACTGATCGACGTTAGAGATATAGGTCTATAGTTCTGCACATCTGTTCGACGTCCCTTCTGGAAAACGGGGATGACCTGTGCCCTTTTCTAATTCTTTGGGACGCTACGCTCTTCTAGAGACGTACGGTACACTGCTGCAGGAAGGTGGGCAAGTTCCTTCGCGTACTCTGTGTAAAATCGAACTGGTATCCCATCAGGTCCAGCGGCCTTTCCTCTTTTGAGCGACTTTAATTGTTTCTCTATCTCTCTGTCGTCTATTTTGATATCTACCATTTTGTCATCTGTGCGACAATCTAGAGAAGGAACTACAGTGCAGTCTTCCTCTGTGAAACAGCTTTGAAAAAAGACATTTAGTATTTCGGCCTTTAGTTGTCATCCTCTGTTTCAGTACCATTTTGGTCACAGAGTGTCTGGACATTTTGTTTTGATCCACCTACCGCTTTGACATAAGACCAAAATTTCTTAGGATTTTCTGCCAAGTCAGTACACAGAACTTCCGGTAGTTCCATACGACCTTGCCTTGCACAGGAATTGCGACGCATCAAAAATCATCTTCCGAGCAAGTTTAATAAGGTGTCTGTAGTCAGCACGTTACGCTTAATTTTTAGACACACATGGACGGCGATAAATGTGTGAAGTGTCACTTAACACTTTCACGTGGGCGTAAAAATTACTGCACAGCGAACAGCAGACAAAATTAACGTGTATCCCTTTGCCACCCGTTAAAATCCAACGGTTAATATTCGTATCTACACAGCCGCTCCAACCTGCGGCGAATCTGTTTTCTGAGACAACTCGGCGAGGGCCGGTGCGGCGGACGGGTTGCCGCTGTGTCAAATGCCGTACTCTGTGGCACGAACGTTACAGGAACGAGCAGTTCAACGATGCGGCACGGCCTTTGCTGCTTAAGGCCGCAGGCCGTACCGCCAGGCGGCGTTCTGTCTGGCCAGCAGGCCTGCAAGCGGTGCCCGACTCGTCGTTCACGATCGCAGCTCGGAACAGCGGTCTGTGCTGCCACCCGCCCATGACGGCTTCGTGCTTGCGCGCAGCACGGCGCGGACCGTGCTGTGACGTCACCGGCTCGCTCGTCACAGGCCAATGTAGCTCAGTGCGGTAGCAGCCCGTGGTCCGGTCCTCCGTGCACAACTCTGCATTCAACCGTCGCAGATCTCGGAGATTTTTAGTTCTTTTCAGCCTGGCGTGCTTTGAAACTTTCTGGCAGATTAAAACTGTGTGCCGGACCGAGACTCGAACTCGGGACCTTTGCCTTTCGCGGGCAAGTGCTCTACCAACTGAGCTACCCAAGCACGACTCACGCCCCGTCCTCACAGCTTTACTTCTGCCAGTACCTCGTCTCTTACCTTCCTGGCGTGCTTTGTTTGTTGCTCCAGAATTTTGTCAGCAGGCTTCGGATTTACATGCTTCAAAAGGTGGTCCGGCATTTTGTTGCCGAAGTGCTCGCCCACTTGAAGGCGAGTAAAGTGTGGTTTTCGTATTTTGAGGGTGTTGGAATGCCCCCGGCGTAGTGCGTCGTCCCTTCGACAGTGACAAAATAGTGAAGATGTTTTCCAACAGTGTTCAATGCAGCGCTTTGCATCAGGCATTACAGGCCAACTAATTCTGCACGAGTCTAACACCCAGTACGTTGCGTTCTAGTGAATTGCTGCAAGTTAAGTAAAGTTCGTGTGAAAAATGGCTACGGAGTGTGCTGAAACGTCACAAGAGTGTTTCGGTGCCGAAGAAGATAAACTTTTAATTGCCAAAGTGTCAAAAACATGTTGCTGACTGTTCTTCTGCTCTTCGCATAAGTCTGGAGCAAATAATAGTCTTCTCCGTCGTTCATTATATATTTAGCTATGCCGGGAGTTTACTTTTTTCTCCCAGACAATCCATCATTATTGCACAGTAAGTTAGCATTTTGGTTAAAATAACGACACTTTATCTGAACACTCTTCCCAGACAGCAAGTGTGAACTGAATAGTTAATGCTCTTGCGGTTTCATTTTCAAGGAAAATACAAATGCGCAACGTATCCCTGCAGGTGCCAAACGACATGTCCTGTTCGCGCTAAGCAAAATTGCTGCTTCTAGGGACACCTGGCTTAAAGGAACTGCTGGTCGCGCGAAGCCGAGCCGAGACGTATGAAAAGTGAGTGGTAGAGCACGAGTGCAGCCATTCGGTTCAGCCGGGAAACATTACGACGACTCAGCGCTCCTCGGACTTCCGCCTACAGACCCCCGGCGTTAACAGCGGCAGCCAACTCGCGGTACACTGGACTCCCACTCGGCGCCGCGCCATCAAGCCTCTAACACGGAGCCACGCCAACGTTGCAGTTCACCTCCACACTATATTTGCACCGAACTTCTGTGGTACTAACATCTACTGATGTAGATACAAAGGTGGCGGAGTCGGAAATGTGTGTGTAGTAGGGTTAGAAGCAAACTCCAAAACTACGTAAATTATTTGTGGCTCATAGTACCTGAAAATTAGCAGTAAAACATAACTTCCCAATCAAAACAGTTTAATAGGCCTGCTGGTTTAGGAAACCTTCTGAACATCCCACCGAACTGGTTTTTTGACATGTGTAATTCTTCGCTCATTACTTACAGCTTTTTCCCATTTGCTTCTTATCGTCTGCAGTCCTTGATATCTGCAACGCATTTAACGTTAGAACGATCAAAATAAATAATATCTGATTTTACACCATGGTTTTCACGTCAAGACTGGATGCGATTCGTTAACTGTAGATATGCACGATACGCTACATTTCAGTAAGAAGTGTCAGGAAGTGCGTTCAGAAATATTGCTTAAATGCCGCCCGAACACGTGCAAAGGAAAGGCAGTAACCTGCTTCCATCAATAATCTTACATAGAAATTTAACTAGTACGTAACAGGTAACTACTTAAGTGGAGCAGTGTGGCACAGGAAGATTTTCAAATAAGGTTGCGTGTTACAACGATCATAATATTCTGTCACTGTCTTCCGGGCGACAGAGCTCCCGAAATACCAAAATTCGTCTAGTAATTTTACCGTCTCATTTACTAATAAAATTCTCCCAAGACTGCAGACCATTATCCTTGTCTTACAGTTATTTAAATCTAACTTAAAACTTGTTTTCAAGACACCGTCCATTCCCCACACAAGATTAGTCCTTCGATATCACTGAAAAAATGACGTTTTCATTGGCAAATCTAAGTGTTTTCATTTCTCTTGTCTAAACTTCAAGCCATTTTTCAAACTATTCTTTCTTTAATTTACAGCTTGGTCTCTGTAGAAATTGAATGGTATGGGGAATATCCTACTACCCTACCCCACTTCTGCTTGAACTACAGTCTCCTGTTCATTTCCTTCGGCTCTTATATTTGCAATCTGGTTTGTGCACAAGCTATAGCCGGCCGGAGTGGCCGAGCGGTTCTAGGCGCTACAGTCTGGAACTGCGCGACCGCTCCGCTCGCAGGTTCGAATCCTGCCTCGGGCATTGATGTGTGTGATGTCCTTAGGTTAGTTAGGTTTAAGTAGTTCTAAGTTTCAGGGGACTGATGACCCCAGAAGTTATGTCCCATAGTGCTCAGAGCCATACAATTTATAGATAACATTTTGTTCCTTGCATTTTATTCCTGATAACTACAGAACTTCTAACAATTACCATTGTCAGATTTCTAAAATCTATGAATCCTATTAATGATGCTTTCTCTTTCTTCAGAAATACTTTGTTAGATGTACCAGGAAACAACTGTAAAAAATATCTGAATGCGTAGAAAAATAAACAAAATGGTAGAGGTGCTTCTACTCTTTCTACCTGTCTGTGATAATGAAGTTGAGAAAAGTTACCCACGCGAATCATCCACGATATCCACAATAGCCATTCTCACACACATAGCAGCTGTTCTCGATGTAACCAACTATCTACGAGTAGTTTCTATGTTTTCCTGTCGTGATTCTCACTTGATGCTTTCGCAATGTTTGTACTGCGCATTCGTCCTGTAGTAGAGTCGGTCTGCTAGTTGTAGAGACACACTTACTGTATTTCCAGTGGCGACTACTAGCGACTGTGGTGCGTTTCATTATGGAACCGAAGAGCATTATCATTAAATGTTGGTATATAAATATAAACTTTTTATCCATCCTCACACACCCACATGCATATTATTGTAAAATCATTGCTTGTTGAGCATCCTACATCACTACAGCCAATGAAAATAATAAATTATGTATACAAACATTTCCTACGGCGTAAAGGTCACGTCTGCGTCCGTCTACCTGAAAGTATACTCACGAAGTTCCTTGAAAGTAAATTCTCTCCATGTGTGGGGAGCTAACACGTCATTTTCGAATTGTGTCAGTATTAAATCTGTAATGGTCTGGCGTGATAGTGAAACTCTACAGAATGCTGAACTACGTCTTCGAACATGTCAAAGTTAGGGGTGGATCTTCGTCAAACGGTAAATGTTTTCTCGGTTAAATCACAACTGAACAACTGCCGCTTTGACACTCTGGTGCGCTTCTTGCCCATGTATCGCTGGCGAATAGGTGAAGTACGTAGAGCGGCAGCATAGTGGCTGTCCTTAAACCAGGAGGATAGTTCTAACTGACGTTTCCGCTTTGACTTTTAGTGTTTTTTAATGTGTAAGGAAGTCGACTGATCTGCACTCTCTGAGTGGAACAGCAGTCTTATCTTTTATGTGCTTATAATTATGCAGTGAACACATTATATTGCTTTCCTAAATTTCTAGTATTTATAAGACAGATGGTTATTAATATGGTTTTGCAAAAGTTTTGCACAAGTAATAATGCAGACCACTAATCTAAATAATTTATGAATGCATCCTGCCTTTTAAAATGATAGTATGCTCAGCTGTCATTATCAACAGATCAAGAGAGAGCTTAAGCATTGGGTCCCGTTCTTTCAACCGTTTACGGGGCATCGATATACGAGTAAATACGTCTAGCATAGAACCATTCTTGTACAGGGTGGGACAAATCAAAGTGGTCCCGACGAGTGGATACTATTGGCCGTGAATATATACATGTAACCACACCCCTCGACGCGCTAATCACGTGTACGCCCGCCACGTGATCCACACCGGTTCCTTGGAGCATATGTACAATCTTCAGGCCTGACAGATTTCTTAGTAGAGGTCAATCTGTTCGCTGGCCTAGCTGGCCACCCATTTCACCTGATTTGTCAATCTGGGGTTACTTGTGCGGGGAGCCCTCAAGTCTAAGGAGATTCGCAGAAAATTTCGGATAAGTGCAGAAAATACAGCAGACCAGCTTCGATCCGCATTCAGCAACTTGCTGATCAGGGCCCAAAAGTGCCAAGAGATGAATGGTGGTCACTTTTAACATTTGATGTAGTCAGGCTAGTACTGTATATTCTATCCTCTGCTGTGTTTCTTTGTATACTGGAACTCTGTTCTCCGGGCCACTTTCTTTTTCCCCGCCCTGTACAAGGACAAACAGTAACTTCCCTGTCATTGCTACTAGTATCCGAAACCAGTACTTTATTACAAGGACAGGGAAGGCAAAATGAAGCATATTCAGAAAACAATTTATAGTTTTAGAAACGGCATAGTACTGATTTAAGAGGACTGTATAAAAGTATACTCCCGCTATCGAAGTTTTTTCGACACCCATCACGTTTCGATGATAAACTTGCTGGTAGACCACAGATAACTGTTTTCCATTATTGGTAAATTTTAAGCATTTAACTAATAAGGCACGAGCGATTATACACTATTGGCCATTAAAATTGCTACAACAAGAAGAAATGCAGATGATAAACGGGTATTCATTGGACAAATATATTATACTAGAACTGATATGTGATTACATTACTACGCAATTTGGGTACATAGATCCTGAGAAATCGGTACCCAGAACAACCACCTCTAGCCGTAATAACGGCCTTGATTCGCCTGGGCATTGAGTCAAAACACAGCTTGGATGGCGTGTACAGGTACAGCTGCCCATGCAGCTTCAGCACGATACCACAGTTCATCAAGAGTAGTGACTGGCGTATTGTGACGAGCCAGTTGCTCGGCCACGATTGGCCAGACGTTTTCAATTGGTGAGAGATCTGGAGAATGTGCTGGCCAGGGCAGCAGTCGAACATTTCCTGTATCGAGAAAGTCCCGTACAGGACCTGCCAGATCCGGTCGTGCATTATCCTGCTGAAATGTAGGGTTTCAGAGGGAACGAATGAAGAGTAGAGCCACGGGTCGTAAATCATCTGAAATGTAACGTCCACTGTTAAAAGTGCCGTCAATGCGAACAAGAGGTGACCCAGACGTGTCACCAATGGCACCCCATACCATCACGCCCGGTGATACGCCAGTATGACGATGACGAATACACGCTTCCAATGTGCGTTCCCTGCGATGTCGCCAAACACGGATGCGAACATCACGATGCTGTAAGCAAAACCTGGATTCATCCGAAAAAATGACGTTTTGCCATTCGTGCAACCAGGTTCGTCGTTGAGTACACCATCGCAGCCGCTTCTGTCTGTGATGCAGCGTCAATGGTAACCGCAGCCATGGTCTCCGAGCTGATAGTCCATGCTGCTGCAAACGTCGTCGAACTGTTCGTGCAGATGGTTGTTGTCTTGCAAACGTCCCCATCTGTTGGCTCAGGGATCGAGACGTGGCTGCACGATCCGTTACAGCCATGTGGATTAGATGCCTGTCATCTCGACTGCTAATGATACGAGGCCGTTGGAATCCAGCACGGCGTTCCGTATTACCGTCCTGAACCCACCGATTTCATATTCTGCTAACAGCTATTTGAGCTCGACTAACGCGAGCAGCAATGTAATGGCGATAGGCTACAATTCGACCTTTATGAAAGTCGGAAACGTGATGGTACGCATTTCTCCTCCTTACACGAGGCATCACAACAACGTTTCACCCGGCAACGCCGGTCAACTGCTGTTTGTGTATGAGAAATCGGTTGGAACCTTTCCTCATGTTAGCATGATTTATGTGTCGCCACCGGCGCCAACCTTGTGTGTACGCTATGAAAAGCTAATCATTTGCATATCACACTATCTTCTTCCTGTCGGTTAAATTTCACGTCTGTAGCACGCCATCTTCGTGGTGTAGCAATCTTAATGGCCGTTAGTGTATTCATACCTAAGATTATTAGTACGAAGCAAGTCTTAGATAAACGGCAATAGAAGCAGAACCGAAGGAAATACTGCTGTAAACCACATGAGAAACAGATTGAAGTGCATCAGAGAGTTAATTCCTAGCCCGGGCTCTAATCCGCAGAAGCAGCGCGCTGCATTATAATTGCTCTCTCTCATGTCAGTAATTCCTCTAGATTACGTGCCGACTTATCAGTTTCTCGTCAACAAATTGAAGATACGAATAAAATACCACATTGAGGAAATTGCCATATTAATATTTTGTCTGCCTCCGTAGCTGAGTGGTTAGCGTAGATGGCTGCCGTGCAGAGTACCCAGGTGCGATTCCCGGTACTGCCAGGGAATTTTCCTTAGTGCGAGGACTGGCACGGGTGCACTCACCCTCGTGATGCCAGTTGAGAAGCTGCTTAACCGAGTAATAGCAGGTCCACTGTCTGGACAGCATGCGAAACTGTCGAGAGAGCGGTGTGCTGACCGTTCGCATGACTCAGCAAGGCAGAGGATGATACGGCGGCCGGTAGACATCCTTTGGAACTTCACGGCCAAGCGAGGAGCCCTTTTTATTTAATATTCCAGTTTATTTGCTAATTAGGGTCAGAATCCTTGGTCTGAAGGTTCAGTGTGGTTTTAGGACCTCATATAGATTATAGGCTGACCTGATTAGCTGACCTGAGTCATCTCTCAGTGCACTATAAGTATTCTATGTCTTTGTCACAGCGTATGATTAGGCTTAATGTTGATGAGTGAAACTTAGCTATATGTAAGCTGACGTACTCCGTTGTACAGTGTTTCATTTAGAATAGCATGTGACTTTCATGGCACTATATCAGATTATAGGTATTCGTGCAGTTAATATCTGTTTTTCACCGAACTCCCTGAGTGCTCCTCAAGTTTTACGTATCAGATGAACAGATCAAGACATTTCAGGACTACTTTCTCCACCTTTAAAAGCCTCGGGGAAGAGGTTCGAATACATTACGTACCAGATTTATGAAGGAATTCAGGGAAACGAAACAACTGATGGTATAACAAAGCTACAGCCAGTGCGCATGCCTCAAGCAATGTCTCATCTTATGGTCGTCCAAACAACGTGAGATACTGTTTACCACATTGGACTTTCATGTGGGAGTAGTTCGGTTATAATTCCTGTCCGGATATTCAGATATAGTCTTCGTGTATGTCTTCTGAATCAGTTACGGAGAATGATTTCCTTGTAGATTTCAGCCACGGCTGATTTCGTGCCCCATGGATGTGCAGCCAAATCTCGTACTCGGTCTCTAATGATCACATCATCGACGGACCTCCAAAGCCTTTACAAGATTAAATCCTTCACACAGGCATAACGATAGGGAATCACTCGTTCTTACATGGTTTACAGCTCCGCCCGCTGCATACACCAGTGTAGCATTGAGTCAAATCCTTATCTTGATTGCCAAAGCAATTTTACTTACTACAACATAACGCGTTTCGGAATAACTTCATCATCAGGCGTGTGGCAATTCTGTGTGGCCGGGTTGGAGGGGTTGATTAGGTGGTGGTAACTGGTGAAGATGTGCAAGTGAAGTTAATTCACATGAAATTCAGATGATTGAATAATTTCTCTCTTGAACAGCAACGCGCATTTCGTTTCTTACTTCCATGAGAGGTCCTTATCCTTCAGTTTAACTGACAGTGACCGCATTTTGCAAGGGATAAGGTATTTCCTCCCTACTGCAGTCAAGTAACAAGATAATAGCATATATCATCGAAAAATAAGTAAAAGAAGTTCATTACGATGTTTAGCAAAGATTTCATCGTTGGACTACCAGAACGATGTTCAGTATTTTTGAGATAACACTCAAATGCGGACAAAGGGTGGCATGGAAGTTACGGAAGTTACTCACATGGCGGCGCTCCGGCAGTGGCAGAGACGGCGAGCATCACTACACCTGCAAAAACGTGGCTATGTATTGCCGAAAGCAGTGGAGTGTATTGTGTGCGGTTCCTTTGCTGCCAGGCCTCCGCGTAACGGAAAAAATTGGCGTCGCTTTTACCACCAAGTATTTCGAGGCAGGTTTCCCGCCATTGTTTCAATATAACCTTAATTAGCGCACTATCGATGTCGCACTTTATAAAACAAAGGTAGAAGTGGGTGACAGTGGAATGAGGTGAGTAGTTGCTCTAGCAGTTTACAATTATTTCATTTAATTGGTTGATAAATTGTAATACTTAAGAAATAACTCTGTAAATAGACGACAGCACCTGCTCTTTCGCACCCGTTTTAGAAACGAAGTAATACAGAGAAAGGAATAGCATATAAGACAAGATATTAAAGGGACTGAAATGTAACTATGTAGTAACAGCGAGGAACACACCTTTTTAGATCACTACAGGGTATCTTGCGACTTAATACTACTTAGCACCGTCAGTTTCCGATCGACACAGCTAATTCTAAACCTACAAAGGTAACTGCTTTACTACCAGTTTATGTGATTCATATTCGTTACATTACAGTTTCTTATTAAAAAGCTATCTATGTAATCTCGATTTTATATATATATATATATATATATATATATATATATATATATATATATATATATATATATATATATATATAACAAAAATAAAATGTATCAAATTTCTACTTCAAGCTTCAGAAACTCACATACTAAAGTGAAACAAATGAAAATGGCTCAGTACATTAATTTCAACCAAAACATTTAAAGATAATGTGTATGGGAAAATCGAAGTTATAACAAACTCAGCACTTATATAAATTGTTTTAAAAAGTGGAATGAATAGGAAGCAGGGACATTTATTATGATTGAGAGGAACCACAGACCTTTATGGCCTAGTAGCAGGTTACACTTATAACTACAGCGTCATCACACATTACGGTTACACTATAAAACAACAACTGCATGCTGTACCCCTATTTTAAACGAACACAAAATGGTTCCATAGCTGTTACATTACGAAACTGGCAGTTTCGTCCACATAGTGTCAAATATAAAATGAAATATAATTTCATGTTTAAAAAATTGAAAATTTCTACAAAGTTATTGCAATTTTAAACGACACAGCGCAGTGCTTGTGGCGTACATATTTCAGCATTGCATTAAATTATGTTCAAGCAAGAAGGCAGACGTACCCTACAGAGCTTTCAAGAGTGCCCATTCTGCTTTCTATAGCAGTAGAGAGGACATTTTAACGTGTAGTGAAGGCCGTTGGACAACTGTTTCCTTACTGGATTTTTTTTTTTTTTTTGAGTGGACAGCTAGTCGCGTTATCAGAATTCTAATCTTAGCCTTTTCTCGGTTTCCCAAATAGATTTTCTAACAATCTTTCGCTCTGAGTGATTGAACGTGATTGTGGAAACGAGTGCGATTAAAAGCGAGAGAGAATGAGTGATAAAACTTTATTCACGAAGTTTCAGTTTTACACTTTTCAAATATATTCTCATCAGATACTATTAGAAATGTTGACCACAGTTGCTCCAATGAGCAGCCTAAACAGCCTAAACACACACACACACACACACACACACACACATACACACACACACACACACAGAGAGAGAGAGAGAGAGAGAGAGAGAGAGAGAGAGAGAGAGACGTGCGCGCCCACAACACATGCGAACACGAGCACCTACAAAGGTGAACCACTGGTCTTCATTCATACTGTAGAGGGAGTTTCTGTTGTTGATGCTGCGACTTTTGCCTGCCATTCGATTAGACAGGACGCTATAACGCATAGGCAGGCATACGCTGTATCAATTTTGTGTCTAATCACAGTGGTTTAATGTGTTTGCTACTAAATGGAGTGCTAGTTTTTGCAGTTCCATTCGTTTTGTAAACGGCACCGATTCGGTTTCTTGATTTTTGGAAACAGTTTTTTTCGCGCTCTTAGGCCCGATCGATACCTCTAGAGCTGTTTCAGAAATTTTTGAAAGACGGATTATGATTCCGAAAAGAAGTTAATACACTACTGGCCATTAAAATGGCTACGCCACGAAGATGACGTGCTACAGACGTGAAATTTAACCAACAGGAAGAAGATGCTGTGACATGCAAATGATTAGCTTTCCATAGCATTAAGACAAGGTTGGCGCCGGTGGAGACACCTACAACGTGCTGACATGAGGAAAGTTTCCAACCGATTTCTCATACACAAACAACAGTTGACCGGCGTTGCCTGGTGAAACGTTGTTGTGATGCCTCGTGTAAGGAGGAGAAATGCGTACCATCACGTTTCCGACTTTGATGAAGGTCGGATTGTAGCCTATCGCGATTGCGGTTTATCGTACCGCGACATTTCTTCCCGCGTTGGTCGAGATCCAATAACTGTTAGAAGAATATGGAATCGGCGGGTTCAGGAGGGCAATACGGAACGCCGTGCTGGATCCCAACGGCCTCGTATCACTAGCAATCGAGATGACAGACATCTCATCCGCATGGCTGTAACGGATCATGCAGCCACGTCTCGATCCCTGAGTCAACAGATGGGGACGTTTGCAAGACAACAACCACCTGCACGAACAGTTCGACGACGTTTGCCGCAGCATGGACTACCAGCACGAAGACCATGGCTGCGGTTACCTTTGACGCTGCATCACAGACAGGAGCGCCTGCGAAGGTGTACTCAACGACGGACCTGGTTGCACGAATGGCAAAACCTCATTTTTTCGGATGAATCCAGGTTCTGTTTACAGCATCATGATGGTCACATCCGTGTTTGGCGACATCGCGGTGAACGCACATTGGAAGCGTGTATTCGTCATCGCCATACTGGCGTATCATCTGGCGTGATGGTATGGGGTATCATTGGTTACACGTCTCGGTTACCTCTTGTTCGCATTGACGGCATTTTGAACAGTGGACGTTACATTTCAGATGTATTACGATCCGTGGCTCTACCCTTCATTCGGTCCCTGCGAAACCCTACATTTCAGCAGGATAATGCACGACCGCATGTTGCTTGTCCTGTACGGGTCTTTCTGGATACAGAAAATGTTCGACTGCCGCCCTGGCCAGCACATTCTCCAGATCTCTCACCAATTGAAAACGTCTGGTCAATGGTGGCCTAGCAACTGGCTCGTCGCAATACATCAGGCACTAATCTTGAGGAACTGTGGTATCGTGTTGAAGCTACATGGGCAGCTGTACCTGTACACGCCATCCAAGCTCTGTTTGACTCAATGCCCAAGCGTATGAAGGCCATTATTTCGGACAGAGGTGGTTGTTCTGGTACTGATTTCTCAGGACCTATGCACCCAAATTGTGTGAAAATGTAATCACATGTCAGTTCTAGTATAATATATTTGTTCAATAAATACCCGTTTATCGTCTGCATTTCTTGTTGGTGCAGCAGTTTTAATGGCCAGTAGTGTAGCATTATGGTAGTGTTAGCCTCTCGAGGATCCTCTCATTTGTTATAAGCACTGAAACATGTGAGAAACTGAGGCTGTACTATTGATAAACAAGGGAGTACGTAAATGCAGTCCACAAGGAAATGGGTTTTGACAGATATACGTCTCAGACTCATAATGTGGCGAGAATGTGTGTTTGGTTGACACATCTTTAGAGGTACATGGTACAAGAAACAGATTTCTTTGTGAACGTTGTGGGATGTGATGGGAAGAGAGCAAAGTGTCTCCATTTCGACCCTCCAACTAACAAATGAATATGAAGGGGCAGCATGACAGCTCCCTTGGTCTAAAGTAAGCTCTTTCTTCCCTGAATATTATTAAAACCAGATGTACCCAAGTACGTACGTACTCTACAAATTGACTATCTAAAACACTCAACACCGAACTCTTCGGTAACCGATTTTCGATGCTTACTCAAGAGTGGAGGCAACTTCTTGCAAGGAATTATGCCGCTTCAGAACAATCATAGGCAACGTATGACCACGAAGACCTGCAACTTGCAGCAAAGGTTTCTTATGGGAAGTGTGAAACACAATAGCCTAGTCCATCCTCTATCGCCAGCCCCTTAAAAACTATTGAAAGTTCTTCAGGTCGCTCACTACGCACTGGGATCTCTACACCAGTGCCATTTTCACTTCCGTGTATTTTTAAGGTCCTGCACAAACTATAATTACAATGTTCTGTAATTAAAATATTCTCCAATTAATACTCAATATAATGTTCAACTGGGTGCCCTCCCCATCCTTTTTAAATTTTTGTAACCGAACACTCATACAACGTGTATACTGGAAACAGCAAGGAATGCTTTTATAAAAAAAGATATGCTTATTAAAATCAAATACAACTTTTAGTGTTAAGAAGACTTTTGTGGAGGTATCTGTACAAGTGTAGACTTAAATGAAAGAGAAATGCGGACAATAAAGAATAGTGATACGAGGATGATAGAGTTTTGGGAAATATAATACTACAGAAAAATATTGAAGAGTATAAGGATGGATCTAGCAAATAATGATGTAATGAACTGAACTGGAGGAAAAGAAATTGATAGCATATGTTGACTAAAAATAGAGGTTGATGGAACACATCCTGAAGCCCCAAGATATAGCTAATTTGATAATGAAGTGAAGCTTGTATGTGTGTGGGTTGGGGGACGGGAAGCGGGAAGGAAAGCGGGGGGTGTAATTTTTTTAGAGAGAGAACAAGGCTTGACCACTGTAAATAGGATGAAGCGGATATGGGTTGCAGTGGTTCTGCATATATAAATAAATTTGCAGAGAACAGACTAGCCCGGAGAGATGTCTGATCAGTGTTCGGACTGATATCTGCAACATGGATATGACATTTCGTTGCCGGAGTAGTTAAACTATTTATTACAGTTCTTGCGTCTGCTGCTGTTCTTGTACAGTCATATGAAATGAAATGGCTTGCGCTACCCTCAGCTCAGGGCACTTAGCAAGGTGCGCCCATCTGCACACAATGCTCCCACTGCTTACGGCCTGTAAAACGCACGCACCTATATCTCGTTAACAGGCGTTAACAAATAACTCGCTCGAGTGTTAACCAGTTTATTATAACTCAGGCAGTTTCACCGTTTACGACGCCCTATAAGTTCGGTAAATCGCCGCTTATAATTCCCGAACCGTGGCCCCCGTTTTCTCAGCAGCGCGCCATTCTGTGAATGTATTTTATAGCCGCTTTATAGGGGCGCCTCACTCAACGAACTTCCTCAGCACGTGCAAGCACTGTCGATAACCATTTCATTATTGCTGGAATTTCCGTGGTGGCTTGAGAACGCATAACAAGCTTCACAACGCTACGTATCTGATCAAGAGGTAGTTCTCAAGTCTACATCGACATCCGTATTCTGAAAACCACTCTGAAGTACATGGCAGAGGATACCTCGCCAAATATTAGGGTTTCTTTCCGCTCCGTTCGCATACGGAGCACGGAAAAATGATTGCATAAATGCCTATGAGGTTTCCGTCAGTAGCCTCATCCTGTCTGCACAATCCCTACTGGCGCGGTACTGCACGTGTGGGCTTTAATATTTCTAGGTTCATCACATGGGCTGTAATATTTCTCATCACTTTTGAAATAAGCTTTCGTGGTTTCGTTGACTTCGTATTCAAGCGTCAACCAGTTGAGGTTTTTCAGTACTTCCACGAATCTCTTCTTTCATTCAAGCTATTACTCATGTTGCCCTTTATGCACACCTTCAGTAATCCTGTTTAGTATGAGCCCCACACACTTCAGCAATCTTCTACCATAGGTCATTGACGAAGTATTTTGTAAGCCGTTTTCTTTGTAGATCGAGTACATTTTCTCAGTATCTCACCAATGAAGCCACCTGCTTAACCTACGACTGATACTATGTAACCATTCCATTTCACATCCCCAAATCCTGACATATTATTACATAAATGTAGTAGTGTCACGTGTGACGCCCTGATATTGCAGTCGTAGGATACTATGGATCTGGGATTTAGGAGGTGCCTACTTTTACATACAAGGTGTGTTCCATAAGAAATGCGACCAAATTGTGAAAAAATCATTTATTGAATATATTCGTACAAATTATCAAAAATTTTCAAAATACCACCCTCTTGCGTCGATACACTTCTGGAGGCCGTGTTTCCATGTCTGGAAGGCATCCTGGAATGCCTTTTCCGGAATGTCCTTTAGAGCTGATGTAACATGCGCCTGGATGCTTTCAATCGTGTCCCAATGTTTCCCTTTCATGACTCCTTTTAACCGAGGAAAAAAAAGGTCAGTGGGAGGCTGGTCAGGACTATAGGGAGGCTGGGGAACCAACGGGGTCTTGGTCCTGGACAGGAAGTCGTTGCCAATGAAGGCGCTGTGACTCGGCGCATTGTCATGGTGAACTTTCCTCGTGTCCTTGCTGTCGCTTCGGCAGTTCGAGACCCCCTTTTTCAGTCTTTTGAGCACTTTCAAGTAGATAGCTGAGTACCCTGTAGTCCCGGTAGGCACGAATTCGTGATGGACAATGCCTCTGTCGTCAAAGAAGACAATGAGTATGGTTTTGATCCTGGACTTGCTCATGCGTACCTTCTTGGGAAGTGGCGACGATGGGGTGCGCCACTCTGAACTCTGCCTTTTCGTCTCAGGGTCGTACTCAAAAAACCACGACTCATCACCAGTGATAACTGAGTTTAAAAAGTGAGGATCATTTTCACACATTTCCAACATTCCTCGGCACCGAAGCAGTCGCATGTACTTGTGTTCCTCACTCAACACTTTTAGGACGAGTTTGGCACATACCTTTCTCATGTTTAAATCATGCGTCACAATGCGGAATATGGTTATTTTTGACATGTTTAGAGTTTGCGCTATCAATTAAAGGCTCAGCCGTCCGTCAGAGTTCAAACAATCGCGCACACGCGTCACATTTTCGTCGACTCCTGCAGTTGATGGCCGTCCACTGCGAGGTTCTTCGGTGATATCTTCTCGGCCATCCATGGACAACTTGTGCCATCAGCAAACTTGTGATTTGGAAAAGCAATCAGTCCCAAAGGCATGCTGAAGTAATGGAAACGTTTCGGTGGCGGATTTCCCAAGTTTCATGCAAAATTTTATAGCGTACCGTTGCTCTACAGAATGATCCGTTGTGCCGTGTTACACTAATGGCCATTACAATTGCTACACCACGAAGATGACGTGCTACAGACGCGAAATTTAACCGACAGGAACAAGATGCTGTGATATGCAAATGATTAGCTTTTCAGAGCATTAAGACAAGGTCGGCACCGGTGGCGACACTTACAACGTGCTGACATAAGGAAAGTTTCCAACCGATTTCTCATACACAAACAGCAGTTGACCAGCGTTGCCTGGTGATACGTTGTTGTGATGCCTCGTGTAAGGAGAAGAAATTCGTACCATCACGTTTCCGACTTTGATGAAGGTCGGATTGTAGTCTATCGCGATTGCAGTTTATCGCATCGCGACATTGCTGCTAGCGTTGGTCGAAGTCTAATGACTGTTAGCAGAATATGGAATCGGTGGGTTCAGGAGAGTAATACGGAACGCCGTGCTGGATCCCAACGGCCTCGTATCACTAGCAGTCGAGATGACAGGCATCTTATCCGCATGGCTGTAATGGATCATGCAGCCACGTCTCGATCCCTGAGTCAACAGATGGGGACGTTTGCAAGACAACAACCATCTGCACGAACAGTTCGACGACGTCTGCCGCAGCATGGACTATCAGCTCGAAGACCATGGCTGCGGTTACATTTGACGCTGCATCACAGACAGGAGCGCCTGCGATGGTGTACTCAACGACGAACCTGGTTGCACGAATGGCAAAACCTCATTTTTTCGGATGAATCCAGGTTCTGTTTACAGCATCATGATGGTCGCATCCGTATTTGGCGACATCGCAGGGAACGCATATTTGAAGCGTGTATTCGTCATCGCCATACTGGCGTATTACCCGGTGTGATGGTATGAGGTGCCATTGGTTACACGTCTCGGTCACCTCTTGTTCGCATTGACGGCACTTTCAACAGTGGACGTTACATTTCAGATGTGTTACGACCCGTGGCTCTACCCTTCATTCGATCCCTGCGAAATCCTATATTTCAGCAGGATAATGCACGACCACATGTTGTAGGTGCTGTACGGGCCTTTCTCGATACAGGAAATGTTTGACTGCTGCCCTGGCCAGCACATTCTCCAGATCTCTCACCAACTGAAAACGTCTGGTCAATGGTGGCCGAGCAACCTGGGTCGTCACAAAACGCCAGTCACTACTCTTGATGAACTGTGGTATCGTGTTGAAGCTACATGGGCAGCTGTACCTGTACACGCCATCCAAGCTCTGTTGGACTCAATGCCCCAGCGTATGAAGGCCGTTATTTCGGACAGAGGTGGTTGTTCTGGTACTGATTTCTCAGGACCTATGCACCCAAATTGTGTGAAAATGTAATCACATGTCAGTTCTAGTATAATACATTTGTTCAATAAATACCCGTTTATCGTCTGCATTTCTTGTTGGTGCAGCAGTTTTAATGGCCAGTAGTGTAGCATTATGGTAGTGTTAACCTCTCGAGGATCCTCTCATTTGTTATAAGCACTGAAACATATGAGAAACTGAGGCTGTACTATCGATAAACAAGGGAGTACATCAATGCAGTCCACAAGGAAATGGGTTTTGACAGATATACGTCTCAGACTCATAATGTGGCGAGAATGTGTGTTTGGTTGACACATCTTTAGAGGTACATGGTACAAGAAACAGATTTCTTTGTGAACGTTGTGGGATGTGATGGGAAGAGAGCAAAGTGTCTCCATTTCGACCCTCCAACTAACAAATGAATATGAAGGGGCAGCATGACAGCTCCCTTGGTCTAAAGTAAGCTCTTTCTTCCCTGAATATTATTAAAACCAGATGTACCCAAGTACGTACGTACTCTACAAATTGACTATCTAAAACACTCTACACCGAACTCTTCGGTAACCGATTTTCGATGCTTACTCAAGAGTGGAGGCAACTTCTTGCAAGGAATTATGCCGCTTCAGAACAATCATAGGCAACTTCTGGTCAATGGTGGCCTAGCAACTGGCTCGTCGCAATACATCAGGCACTAATCTTGAGGAACTGTGGTATCGTGTTGAAGCTACATGGGCAGTTGTACCTTTACACGCCATCCAAGCTCTGTTTGACTCAATGCCCAAGCGTATGAAGGCCGTTATTTCCGACAGAGATTTCTCAGGATCTATGTACCCAAATTGCTTGAAAATGTAATCCCATGTCAGTTCTAGTATACTATATTTCTCCAATGAATACCTGTTTATCATGTGCATTTCTTGTTGGTTTAGCAATTTTAATGGCCAGTAGTGTACATAAACTCAAAACAGGTTTGACGGAAACGCACGTCCTAACTCTCCGGCAACTCGCAGTCGAATGAGACAAAGAGCATTTTGAAACCAACATCGCCCTCCACTTAGCCCAGCCGGTTACAACACGCTGTGGTGTACCGTTGCTCCAGCAAAAATTTGTCGCATTACTTATGGAACGCACTCTGTACCTGAAAATTTAGAGCAAGTTTCTACTACTTACCCACTTCAAGATCTTATCGCGATCTGACTGGATACTTTTGCAGCAGTTTCCAACAATTCTTCATTATAGATAACTGTGTCATATTCAAGACTGTGATTACTTTTTGTACTGTTCGACAGGTCATCAATGTACAACATGAACGATAGAGCTGCCAACACACTACCGCGGACATTGCCCAAAGTTACTTCAACATCTGTCAGTCGTCCTCCACGCAAGATAAAATGATACGAAGATGCACCATGCAAAAGAAATATTCACCGGTTAGTCTAAATACCTCTTATCATATCTCGAACAATATATCACGTAGATTAGACTTCCAGTGTCCATGTTGCGCTTTTTGTGTTACATGGAACCAATTGATTCAGATAATTGTAAGCAATGGAGACTACTGATACTGCGTTGCTTACAGTATAAAACCTACCACGAATTCCACCTAGGTAAGATACCATATCAAAGACTGGAGAACGAGATACCATTGTGATTCTTACCAGGGCGCTTGGTAATTGTGGAAACGAATCAGAAGACACAGCAGCCAAGGACACGTGTTGATGTAATCTGACTGTTTAGCGTTCCGTGTTGATATCTACTATCACCTCGCTGTTCAAAATGGTTCAAATGGCTCTGAGCACTAAGGGACTTAACTTCTGAGGTCATCAGTCCCCTAGAACTTAGAACTACTTAAACCTAACTAACCTAAGGACATCACAAACATCCATGCCCGAGGCAGGATTCGAACCTGCGACCGTAGTGGTCGCGCGGTTCCAGACTGTAGCGCCTAGAAACGCTCGGCCATCCCGGCCAGCCACCTCGCTGTTGTGGAACCGAGTAATGCGTAGGTGGGAAGAAGAATGGCTGGAAGTTATAGGTGCAACTAGGAAAACAACAGTGCGGCCATGGCGTATATCTCTTTTGATCCACACAGACGCGATGAGGTAATTCTGAGTAGTCTTCTCATAGGAGACATTTCAATAACGCAGTGCTTCTTGTTAAAGGAACAGAATACTTCAAGCTCTGATGCTTCTACCATAAGGATTATAGCGAGCCATATTTTACTTGTCTTTGTTTTATATTCAGACAATAGGATATCGGCTAATTTATCTGCATATTTGCCCTCTAGTTTAGCTGAGAATGAGACGAATGTAATATAACGTTCAACATTTTGTAAAATATCTGACTTGCCCCCTAATATGTTAAGGAGGATTTCTGAACGTCTTATCAGTGTGTCTGTTTCTTCCATGTTTATATTAGTATTTAACCAGCCATTTGATAAAATTTACACTATCTTAAAGGTTGCGTAACAGTATGATTGTGTGAGTGAACTTTTGTGAGACTGTAAGAGTTGGCGCAGTTTTAAGTAAGCTTGTCAACTGATTTTAAACACAGGGTGTGCTCAAACAACATGTGGCTAATAATATTGTCGGAAACTGGTTTTTGTCATAAACAAGTAAAAGAACGCCATAGGTAACATTAAAAAATCCGGGTTAGGTAAACAATGATTGAGTATCTTGAAAGCAGAGAATAAACATGACAGTTGTTCTACAGTAATTCATACAATGTTCAGTTTTGTTCTGGTTACAAATAAATTACCTGCAGTCGTTTATCGTAGAAGCTAGAACATCTGTCTTTGCTAATAATTGAAGAATTACAACCAGTTAAATACATGTTTCAACAACATGGAAAGTATAAAATCTTCTTGGAAACAATTAACAGGTCCCAAGCAAATAAAACTTTGATAACACACAATACAAGCAATTCTCTTCTCTACAAGGCCCGTGAATCCGTCTAAAAATAAGACACGAAGTTAACTTAAAATATGAAACAGAATTTCATAAATGATTAGGTTTTTATATTGATAACCTGAAATAGGTGTCACATATTATAAATCTTCTTAATGGTTTGAGCTTTGGCACTGACATAAGTAACAGCTCTTGAAGATGATTATGTGCAAGATTTGTGTTATGTTTCCTTCTTTAACTCATTGTTTCTTTATGACTTTTTATTCTGTACCATTTGTTTGTCGAGGATAATTCATAACACAAAGGCTTGTGGTAAGTATAGGATACGATGACCCCCATAGAACTTTTGTTGACAGTTTTTTAAGCTTTCTTCAAGGACCAAATTTTCCTTTGTGATGTTAATGTTTATTTGCAACGAACTCTTTATTTCATTTGCCATTAGCTAACTCCGCGGCCTTGGACATTATCGAGAATATAATACAAAACGTATTGCATGCTTCCATTTGTCAGCATGCTGTAATCCACGGAGTAGTGTGGAAACATCAGTATGTGAAGGCGCCCCATATTCCCATCGAATGGTGTAACACCTCAAAATTCACAGATTTGAAATGTAACTAAAAACGTGTAATCCGTTTATGGGTTTACTCACCGTACCAGTGCACGTAATCTCTTAGGTCAGGATTTGTTAAGAAATAAAAGCACTCATCGTGTGATCAAAGTCATTAAAGTCAAATATCATGAAAATCTAATAGTTCAGGAACAGAACTCACATGCAGTTTTAACTTGTTGCACACGTAAAATGCACATACACTCCTTTAAAGGGCAGAAGAGAATTACCTCGTTTCGCTTCTGCCCCGAACAGTAAGTACTCTCTACAGAGGTAATAAGTTAAAACTGCATGCAGGTCCTGTTCCTGAGCTGGAGTCGACTCCAGAGGCAGTTTCCTCGAAGTGGAAGCCACTAAATATGGGCCTGAAACTTGGATAATTATTCTCTGTTTATTGTAGTTGCAGAGAAACGCTAAAATGAAAGCATGCTATTACACACATCAAAAATAATTTTGCATCATCTCGGTTCCGGAACCTGTACAGAAGATTGGAATAGAGATCAACATAAACATCATTTCCGCCCTTTTTATTGCTCATGAAAGTCACACATTGCATGTTGTACCACCATACAGCGAGATCTTGAGAGGTGGTGGTCCAGATTGCTGTACACACCGGTACTTCTAATATCCAGTAGCACGTCCTCTTGCATTGATGCATGCCTGTATTCGTCGTCGCATACTATCCACAAGTTCATCAAGGCACTGTTGGTCCAGATTGTCCCACTTCTCAACGGCTATTTGGCTTAGATCCCTCAGAGTGGTTGGTGGGTCACTTCGTCCATAAACAGCCCTTTTCAATCTATCCCAGGTAGGGCGATAGGGTTCTTGTCTGGAGAACGTGGTGGCCGCTCTATTCGAGCGATGTCGTTATCCTTAAGTAAGTCATTCACAAGATATACACGATGGGAGCACGAATTGTCATCCATCAAGACGAATGTCTCGCCAATATGTTACCGATATGGTTGCACTATCGATCAGATGATGGCATTCACGTGTCGTACAGCCGTTACGGCGCCTTCAATGACTATCAGCGGCGTACGTCGGCCCCACATAATGCCACCCCAGTATAGAAGGAAACGATTGTATAGTTGAAGGCATATGCGACACACATCGGTGAAGAGAACGTGATGCCAGTCCTGAGCGGTTCATTCGGCATGTTGTTGAGCCCAAGTGTACCGCGCTGTATGGTGTCGTGGTTGCAAAGATGGACCTCGCCATGGACGTCGGGAGTGATGTTGCGCATCATGAAGTCTATTGCGCACACTTTGAGTCGTAACACTACGTCTTGTGTCTGCACAGAAAGCATTATTCAACATGGTGGAATTGCTGTCAGGGTTCCTCCGAGTCATAATCCGTACGTAGCGGTCATTCACTGCAGTAGTAGCCCTTGGGCGACCTGAGCGAGGAATGTCATCCACAGGTCCTGTCTCTCTGTATCTCCTCCTTGTTCGAACATCATCGCTTTGGTTCTCTCCGAGACTCCTGGAAACTTCCCTTGTTGAGAGCCCTTTCTGGCACAAAATAACAATGCGGATGCGATCGAACCGCTGTATTGCAGTCTAGACATGGTTGAACTACAGACAACACGAGACGTGTACTTTCTTCCTGGTGGAATGACTGGAACTGATCGGCTGTCGCACCCCCTCCGTCTAATAGGCGTTGCTCATGCACGGTTGTTTACATATTTGGGCGAGTTTAGTGACATCTCTGAACAGTCAAAGGCACTATGTCTGTGATACAATATCCACAGTCAACGTTTATCTTCAGGAGTTCAGGGAACCGGGGTGATGCAAAATCTTTTTTTGATGTGTGTAATTTTTAACCATCATTCTTTGCGTTTTTGTTTCCTGCGTCACGTTAGCTTTCTTTGGCTGTTGCTTTGGTGATTAATATTAGACATCTAAATAACGACCCAGTAAATAATAATCAAATGTCGCGCAGCGGTAAAACAGCGTCTTAGAAAAAGTATTGGAAATTGACTTGGGGAGCGCATATAACACTCTGATATGTCGCCCATAATTTTATTCCGGCGTGATTCAACACTGAAAGGATTCTCCTACTCTTTCTCATTATTCACGTTATGATGTTGTGAAAGCCTCAGGTACGTTTTGGAGCGCTTTGCATCCAAAAATCACTGTGAAACGTGATAAGACAAAACGCGTCCCTATCAAAAGTGAGCTAAAGTTAACGCAACTATAAACGATAAATCACTAAAATGACACAATCTCATACCTTTCTCGTAAGTGCAAACAGAAATACTTTGACGAGAACCTCCACCAACATACCAAGTTTAGCTATAAGTAATTCGAAAACACCACAATGCTTTCGGAATATCTTCTATGTCCTGAAAGGACGTGGGAAAGTTAGGGTAGGGGGGCGGGGAAGATTGGTTGAGTATGTGCGTCTGTCTCTTTCTCTGTCGTATCTAACCCCACGCTAGCCAAGAGCGATCCACCCGTTTAAAAAAGTGTGAGGATGAGATTCGTTGCATTTGAACAGACGAAACACTCTTTCGCTTCAGATTTCGCTTTCTCTATGTATCTAGTGGCCTCTTTCCTCCTCTGCCGTGACTAAAACGACCTTGACGAGAGAACAGATCATCCGTCTAAAAGAGTAGAAGATAAAAGATTTTTTGAGGTTAAAGTTACCAAGCACATTCTTGCTGCAGTTCTCACTTTTTTCTATCCTTTTCATGGCCTGTTCCCTTCTATGTCGTGTTTGGAATGATGCTGGTTATAGAACGGTTGCTCTGTTTAAAAAAGTAGGGGGAGAGGGAGTCGAGAGTCTATGAATTTGAAACTCCCATTCAACTTTCTCGCTCCCTGGCTGTTATGGCTCACTCCCACCTTTGTCTACATACTGTTGTAATTTCCAAACATCCACACAATCATTCAACGACAGTCACTCATAGAACAGGATACAGGTGATTAAAAAAGCATCGACAAGAGTAGATGAAATGGAACACCTACGAGTAGCTTTGTCCATCTTTTCCCCAGAGATCGTAGTGAGGTTTTGCCAGGATAAAAATTTAGTGTGGCAGACTCGATAACGGCCCAACGAACATGACGAACAAGTGACAAAAATAGTCAAGTTATACGAAATGAGCCGACGGACACAATTCAGGCTGGTTGGAGTACCGTACCAGTATGGCACCACTGGCGTCCACTGTGAGCATATGTCGACTCTGTTGACATCTTATCCATCCAGGGACCCTCCCAAATGTGTGACCTCAAACCTTTGAGCTTAGCTAGTGGTGGGTCAACGGCTGGGCTAGCGGGGGTGACTTGTAGGTCTCGGGAGGTCCAGAGGGACCGGTGTCGGCGTCCATGCAGCAGTTCCGCCGGAGTAAGATCCCTGCATCGGCGTGTCACTGTAGGACGCAAGGAACTGGGTCAGGAACTCGACCTTGGGTGCATCTGATAGCATGTTCTGCACCTGAACCTTGAAGGTGCAGACGAATCACTGGGCTTCAGCCATGGAGGTTGGGTGGAATGGCGTCGTCGTTACGTGTTATATGCCCTTCCCAGAGCAGAAATCCTGAAACCGACGAAAATTGTTTCTGAGGCACCTTCAGTGACGAATAGTTTCAGCATTGCGCTTACTGGCTCCCTTTCTGTGGCAGTTGATAATCGAACTACATAACAAAACTTCTGAAAAGAGTGTATAGCGATGAGCCTCACGTCTCTGAGGAACGGACTATCGAAATCTACAGGGACACCCCCAGCCCCCATCGGCGATTAGGCATTGGCCAGACGTGGAACCGTAGCAGTGGCACTGCAGGACTATACTGTCTTCTCGATGTGTTGAGTGATGCCTTGCTTGATGCTGGGCCAGTGGGCCTGGCATCTTCCGAACACTTAAATGCGTGTCATTCCCAACTGGTCAGCATGGATGGAGGTTTGTAACACTCTGTCGCAGTGGCTGCGGGATAACCAACGCCTATTCCTCGTCACAGGGTAGCAGCAACAGTACTCCCTGTACAATTCGGTTCCCGTTTTTTAGGGATAAACTTGTGAGGAGTTCTCGATAGGAGTGGGCTGAGAGGCTTTCGGGACGATGTTGTACAATGTATTTCACAACTAGTTTGAGAATATGGACTTTGGCTGTATCCATCACAATGACATATGCATTGACAGGAAACTCTGGTAGGTCTCTCTGTTCGTTCATCATAGCCAGGGGACATCGGCTGGTAAGTAATTTTCAGTGTCAATAAAATTCACCAACAGCTCTTGTAGGTGGTTTTGTAAGATGTCTGTAAGGAGGCACAATGTTTACCGAGAGTCAAATATAGGTAGCCCGAATAGGACGTCGGCGTTAGAATATTGGTCTATCGATTGAAAATTGGAAATTTGTGGCAAGGTCTTATGGGACCAAACTGCTGATTTCATCGGTCCCTAAGCGTACACACTACTTAATATAACTTACACTAACTTACGCTATGGACAACACACGCACACCCATGCCCAAGGGAGGACTCGAACCCTCGACGGGGGCAGCCACACGGACCGTGACAATGCGCCTGAGACCGCGCGGTTACCCCGCGGCGGCTGTCGACTGATAGTGAATTGAGTAACTATAATTACTCAGGAAGAGGGTCCAGCATTGTAGGCGTTGTGCTGTTTTTCCTGGAAGGAGGTTCTTCGTATTCAATTTACTATTGAATACAAAGAACCTCCTTCCAGGAAAAACAGGAAAATCAAGGGTTGATTGTCCATTATCAGGTGAAATGTATGTAATTTTTAGATGCTAAATATGATAGCGTGTGCTTCTTTTCGATTTGTAAGAAACTAATCTGGACTGAATGGAACCTTTTAGACTTGTTTGCGATGGGTTTTTCACGTCAGTCATCACTTTTTTGAGAAATAACAGCGCCGATGCTATGTTGAGACACATCAATGGCCGGGATAAGGCGTTTTGATGGATCATACATAGCCAGAGAAGGAACAGACTTTCGGTAATGTTTTATCTCCTGACACTGCTGTGAATATTAATATTTTGCACCTTTCTTACGTATACTGCTAAGGAGTCTTTCTGTGTGGCATTTGGAATAAATTTTACATTATAATTTATTTTTCCGAAAAATGCGTGGAAGTGTTTAAGGTTGCAGACACTTATGTTTTCTTTACATGGCTGCCAAAGGTTGCTGAGACAGATTACGTCATTTATGACTTTAGTACTGAATTTGCTCTAGAAAGAAATCCCACTTTTGTAGATTGTACTTTAGTCCGTTTTGTTGCTGTGTCTGGAACAGTAGACGCATTTTCGCTAGCTATTGCTCTCTTTTAGAGTAGCTTACCAGGTAACTGACTGTGTTCGGAATGTTTCGAATCAGCTTCTCCAATAAGACTTTGGAAAATTACTGGCGATCTGGCATTAGCCGGCCGGAGTGGCCGTGCGGTTCTAGGCGCTACAGTCTGGAATCGCGAGACCGCAACGGTCGCAGGTTCGAATCCTTCTAAGAAGTTCTAAGTTCTAGGGGTCTGATGACCTCAGAAGTTGAGTCCCATAGTGCTCAGAGCCATTTGAACCATTTGATCTGGCATTCCGAAAGACAACCTGTTCTATCTGTACAATCCAAATGGAATGTTGATTGCCATGTGCTGTTGGAATTGTTCGTCTAGCAGAAATTCGAAATGAGATTCGGACGCATCAATTTGGCAGCAGTACTCACCACCTGTTAAAAATGGCTCTGAGCACTATGGGACTTAACATCTGTGGTCATCAGTCCCCTAGAACTTAGAACTACTTAAACCTAACTAACCTAAGGACATTACACACATCCATGCCCGAGACAGGATTCGAACCAGCGACCGTAGCGGACACGCGGTTCCAGGCTGAAGCGCCTAGAACCGCACGGCCACACCGGCCGGACCACCTGATGGTCTTGAGATGAACTCCCCTGAGCTTGAACAGAATGGATAACAATTTCAGAATGTGTATTTATAGGTGACGTAGCTTCACCAGAAACACAAAGGGAGCCATTTGATTATCGTAGCACTATCAACGGTGTGTTCTGTTAATCAGATGTGACGGGTGTGAGGATGTCTTTTTTTCACAGGCGATCCAATTTCTCATATTGCAGTGCTACCGGCACCGCTCTACCTGTAGTCCAGCGAGGTGCTTCAGAAGACGTTAGCTTAATGTCAACTACATAATTACTTACACACTCTAACCCTGGTGAAAAATAGGTGTGGAAGTTGGGTGCATAGCGCATCGAATGTTACAATTGCCGATACAATATTAATATCATCTAGTGTTTTAAATTCAAAAGACGAAAAAGCACCCTCCCAAAAATATTTATTGCCTGACATGATGGAACAGTTAAGAAAGTGACTGGCTAGCTTTTTTGTACAACGCCGTTACAGCGAATTTATCGAGCAAAAGTATGCACTGCTTTCTGCATGATTTTAAGCTTTGTGATTCCGGCTGAAGAGACCGAGAACCGCTCTGAGCGTGTTTCCTCATTTATAAGAGAAACAAGTAAAGTGGTATCAACACGAAAATTTATTAATTGGTTGTGGATCGTTAGTGGGAAGAAAACTTTTGCAGTTGCATTGTGAAAGGGGTAAACTGTGGCCTTTAACGTGTTTACGTTGCTGCGGCGTTGCCGTTGCGACGGAGTGCCGCTTTTGCAAACTCCCGCCGCATGTCTTTGTTCCAAATACAGCGCGTTTCCCTATAGGGCACTGAGTGGGCGTATATTTAGCACCACAATCTAGACGTCCTGGATACCGCTTCCTGCTCTTGTTCCAGCGAGACTGGTTGCTAGAGGAACCACATGTAGACTTTGAGTCCAATACATGCCGCTGTTGATGGTTTGTTTGGCTTTGTTCGTAAACGAACGCATTTTGTAGGATATACCACACTTCCATTAAAACGTTGCTGTGCTGTATTCGATATTTTAAGCGGTTTTGCAAATGATACACTGCTTTCCTCAAAATAATGCTGTGCATCATGTGACATTTCAATACTATTTGCTGTTGTTAATATTTCTTCGACAGTAAGATTTCTTAATTTCAGTGCTTTCGCACAAACATCTTACTAGAGTGCAAGTGTAATTATTATATCACACACTAAAGATACAACATAAAATTGTTTACGATTTTGTTTGTCACGTAAAAATCAACACTTGTCAGGCCTTTGAGATAAGCTGCACACGCAGCATATGATAGATGCCCCTTCTTGCGACAGCGTTAAAACTGCGAGGCTAGCTGCTACATCATTTGTTTACTAGTCGTATTGCCTAGAGAGCAATCTGTGAATTCAGAAAAACCTAACACACAGGTTGATCAAGAGGACTTTGGAAGTAATTTTGTACGAGAAACAGTATTTGGGAGTCAGTTCATAGGAGAAATGCACACTATTAAGAACCATGAGTTACGCTACCGCGAGTACGTGGAGCTGTAGACATCTGCTGTCGGAGTCCTTGTCTTGTTATTTTGGATAAAATGATGGAAATGTTGTTGCTGGATAGTGTTCAGGCTTTATGATCTGCTGTAGAATGAGTTACTGTTCTGGAATTTTTTTAGTTCTTCTTGTCAAGCCTGGTATTATATTTGATGTTGCGGTTACTGCTATAGTTGTTCTTCTTGTTGTGCCTACCATTGCATTTGAGGCTGTAGCTTCTGCTTTCATTGTTCTTCATGCTGTGCCTGTTGCTGCATTTGAAGCTGCAGCTGCTACTATCACGAAACTCAAACTCCAATCGAACAAGCCTTGAAGGTCCAACGGTTCCCAACGACCGTAGTGTCGTCCTCATCCCAAAGACGTCACTGGATGCGGATATGGAAGGGCACGTGGAGAGAGCACTGCTCTACCAGCCGTTGTCAGTTTTCAAGACCGTAATTGCTACTTCTCAGTACGTAGCTCCTCAGTTGCTCTCACAAGGGGTGAGTTCACCTCGCTTGCCAACAGCACTTGGCTGACCCGGACGGTCATCCGTGCAAGTGCTACCTTAACTACAACCTTCTGGATCTTATGAAAGAATAGAGCAAGCAGGATTCCAGATGACTGCTTCGTTAATTCAACTATCGATGATAAACAGCTACTGAAAACAGAGCAGTTTAATATGGTTATTATGACTTACTGTAATTACACAAACTAGCGACAGTGTATAATTGAAAATATGAAAGAGTGATAGCGTTAACGTGACGTTAGGCAGAGACGATATCGACAGTTTTGTTGCAGTTTACGTTTCCGGACCTTCGATAACTGGCATGACTCTAGTGAGAGGTATGTAGAATAAAAGTACCATTTGACCATTGATCAAAGAAGTTTGTTGTTGCTTTCTTTTTACCTACACAGACGCAGCATCATGTCAACTGTAGGCGTTTGCCGCGCTGAGTGGCCGCGAGGTTTGAGGCGCCATGTCACGGATTGCGCAGCCTCTCCCGCCGGAGGTTGGAGTCCTCCCCCGGGCATGGGTGTGTGTGTTGTTCTTAGAATAACTTACTATAAGTTAGTTTAAGTAGTGTGCCCGTGGGAGGACTCGAACCTCCGCCGGGATTAGCCGCACAGTCCATGACTGCAGCGCCCTAGACCGCTCGGCTAATCCCGCGCGGCCATTTTTTGTGGTCGCTCAGCTAGTCATCTTTTGAGACCAACAGACAAATGTACTGAATGAAGGATTAGGTGTTTTTGTGCTTTTTCTAATAATTTTATAAGGTCAAAGATTTTTTGTTGTTGCTTAAGTATGTATTTCCTGTTAGCCACAACATCATCATCAGCCAAAACAAATTTTATAAATGACAATAATCTGCCACTTGGCTGTCAGCACTTGGGTTAAAACATAATTTTAATTTGTATTCTTCGCTTCAACTTCCAACGACGTAAGATAATGTTTGTATATGGCTAAGAACCTTCATTGACTTTCGCATTTCAAGCTGTCAGACGCTTTGGAGTATCAGGTGAAGCCGCATCTCTTCTGCTGGTAATGAATTCTCTCAAGAAGCTGTAATTTGCCTCACAGTGGCGTATCACTACTGAGCGAACCAATATAACCGCGTCAGACTTTCAGGAACTTTGCAATAGTAGCAGATCCAGCCAAATTTGTCAAATTATAAACGAGATGGAAAGCAGATGCTGTCGACTGGTTGTATGATCGTAACGAAGGATCGTCGGGAGTTTAGACAGGCAACATTCCGGTTTTAGCGAAGGTAATTTTCTCTGCTGCAGGAGCGGGATTCTTAAAATCAAAGTCATCGTGAAGAACGGAATTAGGACATATCTCTAGGTATCTGCAGTAGCAAATGCTGTCACTGAAGCAAATGTCCCGCGGTCTAAACAGTTTGGAGCGTAAACTCCTAACCGCAGAGTTCTAACCTAATGAGTTATTCCCTATGTTGGGACTGGTATTACAGTCGAGCATTCATTGATTTACCGGTCAGAAGTTTTCGAAAAAGACGGGTAATTAATTTGATTCAACAAAAATGTGAGACTATAATACCGTAATTACTTTCAGAATGTTTTTGCAACTTTCATAACGTAATATCCGTCTGCAAATGTCGAGATTCACGGGGTGCGATGTATAGTGCAGTTGCTCATTTAGAACGTTTGTAACAGTAATATGCATCCACTGATCGCTTTTAAAAGCAAAATTGTAGAACATTATTCGCACATACAGGCATTTACGTATGTCCTAGTCTGATTTGATAAGGCGGGACAGTAATCGCAGTGACCATATGGTAGGATTCATCCTGGCAGGTTGTTGAATTAATTTGGAAAACGCTGGATGCCCCGATGGAAACTGGAGCTTACGTCCACCCGCTCACAAGCCCATTCTGTTATAAACAGTGCAACTTAATTCAGTTTAATCGTCATGTGCAATACTGTTCTACAGAGAGGTTATTTAATGATGTAAATCGCGTCATACACTGTTCATTCATTTCTCACTTTCCACAACCACACACATATACACTCACAATTTCATAGAGCAACAACACACACACACTATCAGCTAACACCTGGACCAGGGCCACGATTGTAGGTTTCCATTTCGCACGGGGGAGTGCATAAAAGTAGTTTCTCTGAATTTTTTACGGGGAACTCTTGACACGTTTTAAGTAAAACAAACTTTGTTAACATTATACATCTTTATTCTTCGTGTCTACAAGTTTATTTCTTAACATAGACCAGCTGACGACGAACACAATTCTCCCAACGAGAGACCAGTTTGTTGATGCCGTCACTGTATAGTGTGTGACTTCGTTGACGCAGTCACAACCTCACTTCCTCTTGCACCTCTTCATCACTATCAAAGTGAAGCCCTCGACGGTGTTCTTTAAGTTTTAGTAACTGATGAAAATTGGATGGAGCCAAATCGGGACTGTATGGAGGATGATCAAATGTTCAAATGTGTGTGAATTCCCAAGGGACCAAACTGATAAGGTCTTCGGTCCCTAGACTTACACACTATTTAAACTAACTTATGCTAAGAACAACACTCGCACCCATGCCCGAGGGAGGACTCGAACCTCCGACGGGAGGGACCGCGCAGTCCGTGACATGGCACCTCAAACTGAGCGGCCACTCCACACGGCGGAGGATGAGCGATGACAGCGAGATCAAAGCGTCGGTTAGTTGCAGATGTCGCATCGGTCGTGTGTGGTCTGGTGTTGGCATGCTGAAAGCGAGGGTGCTACATGCGCTGACGCACGTTTTCTGCGGTTAGAAACTAGATTACAGCACGCTGTTCCTTACTCACCAACGTAGCTATGTTACACACTACCATGTTACACACTACAATTCGGAGCCCTCTAGCGGCAGAGGGCAGCAAATATGTAGACGTGAAGAATAAAGGTGTAGAATGTTATTAACATTTGTGTTATTTTTTTTTTTTAAATTTGAAGATTTTTCACATATAAAATTCGGAGGCACTGCTTTCCATTGCGTCCTTGTATAGTACAACCTTCCCTTAGATAACCTGAAAAACTGGAATGGTGCTCTCGTTAATGTTTCAATTGTCTAACACCAACCACACAAGCATCCAACATCGATCGTATCTTCGATGTGGAAACAGTGGCGAAAAGCATGATAGATGTCAGTGTAAAGTAGCTTCCTGCGCTGTGTAAGCTATACGCAGCAGAGTAGTGCTACACGACGAAAGTACATTAAACGTTTTAAAATAAATGAAGTATCAGGTAAACTAAATGTTTCGTTGAACGAAACGGAAGACATTCCATACATCGCCCATGCGCAGACATAGTTCATGTAGCAAACCGGTATGACATTCATAATGTGTTGTCTGCTGTTGACGAAGAAACAATATTTGTTTACAATTTGCAAGCATGAGTGGCAGCCTCTATCTTTTGCCAACTACCACCGAATTAGTACCGTTCGCAACCTGTGCCATTCCAAAGTACTAAACTGTCGATGCCGGAGAGAGATGTAGAGTGCAGGATAACGTCACAGTAGCGGAATAGCATCCACGTTCTGCACTGCGTGGGACAGTTGAAAGCATCGACTGCAGAGGCAATAGATCCTGTCGCAATGCATCAGGCATTTGCTATTATGTTCTATAATGATTATGTCAAATAATATTGTACTCCTTTGCATCTTCATCAATGTTCATACAGAAGTAAGTTTTGTATTTGGAAATCTTGAACATGAAAGAATAGTACTGTCACGACAAATCCTGCGATTAGAGAATGTGCGGTTGATATGTTACCTCATCCCTATGGTAAAATGTGGAATGTCTACATCATACTGCGGGTGCATTGCATTTCTTACGGCAGGCGGAACATCCTTTAGTTGTTCAAATAAAATATTTTGCAACAATGTGGAAATAAGAGTGTCCCCTCATTTAGTAACAATGTCAATAGCGAGAACATCAGTATGTATGATTGTATGACAGTTCCAAAACCATTTGGAATGGCACAATCCTCTATATGAACTTTTTGCCTTTTGGATAGTTTACCACTTCCAGTAATAATGACTGTTCCTGGAGAACATTCCGCAGAGCATTTTCTCAATGAAGATTGGAGCTGCAACACTTTTTCGGGAGGGGGTGGACTGCTAATAATCCTGGGTGATTCAAAAAGAAAGAACAGATTTCGGTTGTTTGTTATAAAATGTAAAACACAGAAACACATGACGCATTTCACTGAATAGAGGAGGATTCTAAGTTTTGACACAACTGCGCTGCTGTTTGTTTGTAGCAACATGGTGACTACACCACAAGAAAAATCATTTTGTGAATTGGAATTTGCGCGAAGCCAATCTATTCTTTCAAGTGCATCGTGCATTCCGCCATCGATTCAGCAAGAAGCCGCTCCTGCACAAGCAGATTTATGACTGGCACACAAAATTCTTGAAATCTGATTGCATATGGAACGGTAAGCGCACTGGCCGGCCACGCACTAAGTCGAGCATATCGGAGATGGGTTCGCACGGTGCCCGCGGAAGTTCACAGGACGATCAGGCCAGGAACTCCAACTTCCTCAAACAACGCTGTGGCGTGTTCTGAGATGATTCCTGCATGTGAAGCCTTACAAGTTGCAGTTACTGCAGATACTGCGCCCTGGCTACTATACGGATGGTAGAAATTTTGCATTTCAATTCTCCACGATATTCAGAGAACGCATCTTCCCGACGACTCATCCTTTCGGATGAATTGACGTTCCATCAACCGCGTAAAGTAAATTGTCGTAATATAAGAATTTGGGGGTCACAAACTCCTGGCGTGATCGTCGAACATAAGACTCACCGAAACTGAATGCGTTTCCTGCCGTTTCTGTTCACGTCACGAAGTTTACGGACATATCTTTTTTGCGGAGGAAACTGTGACAGGAATGCCATACCTGTACATGCTGCAAAAAAGATTGTTTTCTCAGCTGCACGAAGAGTCCAATGATTTCATTTTCATGAGTGATGGCGTCCCACCTCACTTTCACCTGGAGGTGGGCGGCGTTGTCTTAACCTCATCTTCCCACAACGCTAGATTGGAAGAGACGGACAACAGGAGCTTGTTCTCACCTTTTGAACCCCGAGGTCACCAGACCTTATACCTTGCGATATTTTTCTGTAGTGGAAGATAAGAGACAGCGTCTTTGTCCCACTTATGGCAACTAATCTTCAAGAGCTGAGAAATTGGCTTGTTGAAACTGTCGAACAATAAACAGGGGCCCTTTGATCCATGTGTGGAATGAAATGGACTACCGATTCGATGTTTCTCAGGCAACGCTTAGTGCTCATGTATAGTGTACGTTACAGTGTCTCTGCGAACATAAAACTTCGAATCTTCCTCTTTCCAATGACATGCGCAATGGGTTTCTGTCTTTCATAGTTTGTCTGTAATACAGAATTGAAAACTTTGTTCATTGACTCTGAATCACTGTGTACATGTAAGACATGTAAGTTAACAGGACAAAATATTAGTCACCCCCCTAAAAAAAAGCAAGCTAGTCACTTTGAAGCGCTATAGATGATTTATAACTGGGACCAGGTTTTCATGTGACCTTCCGCCGGTGACATACAATGAAGTGACAAAAAACATGGGATAGCGACATGCACATACACAGATGGCGGTAGAGTCGTGTACCGAAAAGTCTAAAAGGCCAGTGCTTTGGTGGAGCTGTCATTTCTACTCAGGTGATTCATGTGAAAAGATTTCCGACGTGATTATGGCCGCACGAAGGAAATTAACACTGCCGTGTTATCCTCTTCTTGTAGTGATAGATCTACGTAATTCAAAGTCAAATCTAATTCCGCTCTGTTTCTCTCCATCCCGTTGTCGACTGCCCGCTGCGACCGCGGCTAGGGCCGCACCTTGGGAAACAGCGCTGTCTGCTGTCGGATGGCGGTCGCGTCGGCGTATACATGACAAGGGTAACTATCCGTCGGACCATCCTCAGATTTAGCAGTAAGATGGCCCAGTGCATAGCTCGTCAAAAACTGAACCCAAATCAAGCATGAAAACAGGAAGAAAGTGTACTGAACTGTGAAAAGAGAAGCAAAACACAAACAGTGAACGGTCGAAAGTCAACATGTGCAACGTCGACCGACAACGATTAACCAGTTCGTCGTAGTTGTGTGGTCATGGTGTTGGACTATGAATGGGAAGATCTGTATTGAAATCTCCCTGGTGTCCCGAACTTTTTTTTCACAAAATTAGATTTAATTGAAATGTCTGTTCGCTTTCTTCAGATTTCTGTCTATGTCGTGGCGTAACGTCCGTTTGCAACGGCGAGGTGTAAGGAAGGGACATCTAGACGTGTGTACCTCCTATTTGTTCTGCACAGGTACCATATGTTATGCCTCTTGTGTTTCGTTTTGGAAGTTTTGCCTCTTGAATTGCTTTGTTGTAACATATTTCACACCCGTTTATGTGTTGTTTTCATTTCTGTGAGGGATCTATGTGGCATTACGTCTTCTCTCACTATTGGTTAAATGGTTCAAAGGGCTCTGAGTACTATGCGACTTAACGTCTGAGGTCATCAGTCGCCTAGAACTTAGAACTAATTTAACCTAACTAACCTAAGGACATCACACACATCCATGCCCGAGGCAGGATTCGAACCTGCGACCGTAGCGGTCGCTCGGTTCCAGACTGTAGCGCCTAGAACCGCACGGCCACTCCGACCGGCTCTCTCACTATTCATCACAGTTACTTGAGGCGGTAATATGTTCTTACCACATGACTCATATTGTATAACCAATGCATAGTATGACAACTGCCAAGACTACAGGAGGAGGACAGACACGTCAGTAACTGGACGGAAAGTTTATATCGTGTGGAAAGAAATGGGGCACGAGGGAGATTTGAACACGGAGTTCCCGCTTTACAGTCCAACACCGTGACTACACGGCCACGACGCCATGGCTCTTTTAATTCGTTCGATGTTGGATATGTTTAGCTTGGACCGTTCACTGTTTCTATTTTGCTTATTTTTTTGCAGTTCGGTAGACCTTCCTCCTGTTTTCATGCTCAATCTGTGTTCAGTTTTCGGCGGGCTATCAAGTGGGCCATTTTACCAATAAATCGGCGATTGGGAATTTCCCTGGTGAGCAACAGAAGGCTGGCAGCCCGCAGACGCATGCAACAGCCGCACCTTGGACAACGCACTTTTAGATTACCTTAGTGGCTATGGCACCAGAAAGAGCATCAGGCTGCAAAGTTAAATAATAAAATTAAATTTGCCAAATGCTGAAAAAGCGAACCTCTACTAGGGGGGATAAATGCTAAGTAAAATAAGATGGTGTTGATGCAGATCCTCAGAAAAAAGAACTCACATTTGGAGGCCAGTGCCTCACCTACGGCGACTGCCCACAGAGTACATAAGTCTGCAAGTCTTCCATGGACGAAACAATACAAAAAGTGGACAGATCTGGCTGGAGAGGTGTATCGTAGTCCGACGAGGCGCTATTTTCCTTCGCAAAGTGCCCAGTGTAATGTAGACCGCGGGTGCTTCAGGTATGTTTTGGGGTGCATCTCGTACCATGACCTGAGCCCTCTCATTCATGTTGCCGTGAATATGAAGCAGGATACAAAAGGTGTCCATATAATCCCGTTCTTATTTCGAAATATCATAACTTGTAACTAATTAGAAAAAAAATCTTCGTGATTTGTTGTAAAATGCTTAGCAGCTCTCAAAAATTACTTTATTTTATCTTATGCCAGAATTTTAATTTGTGCTCCAGTCGCCTTTCAAGATCAGTATGTGGGCTCCACTATCATTACGGAAGATGATCGACAGCTGCTGCTCTTTGATCTATGGTAACAGGAACTGTTCGAGCATGTCCAGGTAAACATTTGCCGCTATGGTTTTCTCTGAAAAGAAAAGTGGACCTCTCACTTAATCGTGCATTAGGCCACACCAAACATTAAGTTGCACTCTATCACGTATGTGTTCAAGCGTGTTTTGGGTCGGCTTTCTGAGCCTTCAGAAACCACACGCGTGACTTTCATATTCTCTCGCTCGCTTCGCGCAAAATGTTAATCGTACAGAAATAAAAGAATAGGACCTTTTCGTAAGAAATTTAATGTAGTTAAATTTTGTGTTGGGATACGTTTACGCTAGCGACCGAAGTTTTCGAGTTATTCAAGAAAAACGTACAAAAGTGACCCTCTAACTCAACCCCACTCCCACACTCAGCCTCCATCGATCAGAATGTCATGTATGTTGTTCGTGGCAGTACCTCCTACCACTGTTCAGACATCTGCGGCAGCACGAATTATTTCCCACAGTCGACATTTTTAGTCTTTGTTGACTGGCTTTATTACACCACCAAAATTGACGTTTTCCTAAATTTTACGTAACTGATTTGTGAATTTTAGCAGCATAAAATAAGCAATTACGTCGTTGTGTTTGTCATTTCTTCTGACGATGAAACTACTGAGCTTGTGAGAGTTAAGATTGGATCGAAGTGTTAGCGTAATTAATTTTAGCGTTAGGTTTACAAAAGATCGTTTTTCGTAAATTACCCTTAAGGTCATATTTAAATAATTGTTGTTAACAAAGTTGCGGACTAAGCTAATGGCGTAACGGCCCATTCAATAGAGACCAAAAAAACTGGGAATAGTTTGTGCTGTCGGAAACTTTTGTACAGTGCTAAGAGGGGGGTGCCACGAAGAACATACAAGAAATGGTGACTCTTGAGGGATGGATGTGAGGTGGAGGTGCGTTTGAAGGTAACTTTTGTACGTTTTTCTTGAAGAATTCGAGAACCGTGGCCTCCAGCGGAAATATATCCCAGTACAAAATTTAACTACATTAAATTGCTTAGAAAATGGTCCTGAATATATAAAACGAAAGCAGTAGGGGATGCTGAATCACCCTGTATGCAAGCCAGTAAGGAACATGCGAATACATACTGCACAGGACGATCGTTCGGCTGCACTGCTTGGATCATTCACCCTTTTTCTTGTGATGTGCGACGAACTGACTTTTGGAGCTGCGTTAAAATGCTGCTTGCATTATAGGAACACGTGTTTCAGACGTACATATTGAAGAAGGTCTTTGAAGCAGGCTTGCTGAACCACCTCACTATGCTTCTTTCGCCGGTGCTATTCCCCAACCCCCACCCTCATAAAATCATGACCTTATAACCTTTATCACAGTTTAGGATTTTGCTTACAGATTTCACATAACGCCTTCTCCTGCTCTGTCGCCATTTCGTTGCACTCCATGTCAACTCTGCAACAAAGGACAAAGGAAAAAAATTCTTGACAGCTGCTAATACACACTGGGCATTAAAACTGCTACACCACGAAGATGACGTGCTACAGACGTGAAATTTTACCGACAGGAACAAGATGCTGTGATATGCAAATGATTAGCTTTTCAGAGCATTCACACAAGGTTGGCGCCGGTGGCGACACCTACAATGTGCTGACATGAGGAAAGTTTCCAACCGATTTCTCATACACAAACAGCAGTTGACCCACGTTGTCTGGTGAAACGTTGTTGTGATGCCTTATGTAAGTAGGAGAAATGCGTACCATCACGTTTCCGACTTTGATAAAGGTCGGATTGTAGCCTATCGCGATTGTGGTTTATCGTATCGCGACATTTCTGCTCGCGTTGGTCGAGATCCAATGACTGTTAGAAGAATATGGAATCGGTCGGTTCAAGAGGGTAATACGGAACGCCGTGCTGGATCCCAACGGCCTCGTATCACTAGCAGTCGAGATGACAGACAACTTACCCGCATAGCTGTAACGGATCGTGCAGCCACGCCTCGATCCCTGAGTCAACAGGTGGGGACGTTTGCAAGACAACAACCATCTGCACGAACAGTTCGACGATGTTTGCAGCAGCTTGGACTATCAGCTCGGAGACCATGGCTGCGGTTACCCTTGACGCTGCATCACAGACAGGAGCGCCTGCGATGGTGTACTCAACGACGAACCTGGGTGCACGAATGGCAAAACGTCACTTTTTCGGTTGAATCCAGGTTCAGTTTACAGCATCATGATGGTCGCATCCGTGTTTGGCGACATCGCGTTGAACGCACATTGGAGACGTGTATCGTCATCCCCATACTGGCGTATCACCGGCGTGATGGTATGGGGTACCAGTGGTTACACGTCTCGGTCACCTCTTGTTCGCATTGACGGCACTTTGTACAGTGGACGTTAAATTTCAGATGTGTTACGACCCGTGGCTCTACCCTTCATTCGATCCCTGCGAAATCCTACATTTCAGAAGGATAATGCACGACCGCATGTTGCAGGTGCTGTACGGGACTTTCTCGATACAGGAAATGTTCGACTGCTGTTCTGGCCAGCACATTCTCCAGCTCTCACCAATTGAAAATTTCTGGTCAATGGTGGCCTAGCAACTGGCTTGTCACAATACACCAGGCACTACTCTTGAGGAACTGTGGTATCGTGTTGAAGCTACATGATCAGCAGTACCTGTACACGCCATCCAAGCTCTGTTTGACTCAATGCCCAGGCGTATCAAGGCCGTTATTACGGCCAGAGGTGGTTGTTCTGGGTACTGATTTCTCAGTATCTATGCACCCAAATTGCGTGAAAATGTAATCACATGTCAGTTCTAGTATAATATATTTGTCCAATGAATACCCGTTTATCATCTGCATTTCTTCTTGGTGTAGCAATTTTAATGGCCAGTAGTGTAGTTTTACAACAGTCCAAGATTCTTTGACTCAGGTAGTTTCCAAGTTCAGATATTTTGAAATGATAGCAGGACGTTATACACACTCCATACAAGTCAACATTGTCCCTGAGGAAGTGTATCCCTCCCTTCTACAGCTTCATGATGAATGTGCTGTGGACACTCCCGTCTTCCAAGACGCAACAGCCGTGTTGACAGGATTGCTCGCATTTGGTTTTGGTCTGACGAACACATAGGCACCCTACTGCGGCTCGATCGGCGAGCTAAGTCACCTGACCTGAGCTCCACAGAGAATTTCTGAGTCTGTACGGAACAGCGGATGAAACGTTGGAGCCAATATCTCTACAGTTTGGTAGACCTACAAGACCGAGTCATCAACTAGCGTTCTCGATTGAGTAAGGCATACCTGAGGAAATCTGTGACACTTTTTTCACTTTGAGGCCATTGTCAAGACCAGAGGCGGTGGTAGACGGTGAAAGTATGAGGTCTGCTGATGAAATACTACCTTTGACAGGTTTGCTCAATCTATAGTACTGTATAAAGGTAAGACGTTGTTTGACGTTACCAAAAACGTCGAAAAATACTTGACAGACTTACTTCAAATGTTTTCAAGATGCTTTAGAAGACATTCAAATGAACATAAGCTATACTTTTTAATATATATATATATATATATATATATATATATATATATATATATATATATATATATATATATATGTGTGTGTGTGTGTGTATGCTAAAATCTCGAAAGGTTCTTTACTGATTTACTTAAAATTTTTGCACGATGCTCGAATAAATTGACAGACTTCCGCTATATATAACATCAATTTGCAATTTTTCTGTTGAAACCGACTGCTAAGCTATGCTGTGCGGTGAAAATTGTGGTTCCGTTTTCTTTTTTGCGGTCACATTTAGCTAGACAAGAACTCATGTAAACCATTAGATCAATTATTTTTCCCATACATACTCTTTTTCTTTATACTTTCATATAACTTTAAACAAAAATTGTATCTAGATACACAGAAACGTGTTATTTTGTTTACTACTTCGAAGTAGTCTTAACAGAAAACAGAGAAGTTATAGTTATGGCTTATTGACTTACCATTAAAATACTACTACGGAATCTGAATCTTCCGAAACTTTGTAATTCAACCTGTTCACAGGATAAAGCTATGCGATATACTGCCATTGAAGCTTGTATCCTCACAACTCCAGAAGCTGAAAAGGTTTCTTATTTTAAGCGACTTCCATTCTCAATTACGGTTTCGTTTGCAATAGCAGTACACAATGCTCGAGGTGAGAGAGGGAGGATGGGAGTAGAGGATGGACAAAGAGGGAGCGGAAATGGACAGAGAGAGGTGATGAACAGAGAGAGAGGAGAGGAGTTGATGGTGAAAGAGAGGAAGAGAGAGCAGGGGGTGGGGGCAGATGATGGACAGATAGACGGTGGAGGTGACGGACAGGGAGAGGGAGGGAAGGAAATTAGCATTTATATCCATTTCTCGTATATATTCAGCTATTACGAAGCATTGCCGGGTACGCTTGTCGTAGATAATCGAATGTAGAGCACTGATTTTTCGTAAAGCCGTGAGTTACGGACTAGTGCGATAAAACTCGTGACGCCCGAAGGAGACGCAAGCAGACGCAGACAGCGGTATGCGAGTTGGCGCGCCGCCAGTACGAGCGCGTCGTATAAAGTTACCAGCCACGAATATACTGCGCGAATTCGTCACGGTACACGCGGCCACGGCCGGCGCTGCCAGCACTTTATGACCGCCGCGAGCGCAGTCGTCCCGGGTCCCTCCGGCACTCTCCGTGCCCTTATCTGTCGCCAGGTTCCTGCAGTATTCAGCATCATCCCCCAAAAGGTATCTCCGACGTAAAATAATTCCAGATGTCATCTTTTATGTCAGGTTAACACACCGTCAGAGTCAACTGGAATTCTGTTGATTCATTTGTATATTTGGTGGAAAACGAATTACAATGGCGCCACGAAGAATGAAGAAACTGCGAGCGTACAGAGTATGACACCAGCCTTGTGATTGATTTAAGGGGTTCCTTGCAAATAAAACACAGCATTTTATTCTTCACGGAGAGAAATGGTTAAATGCTTACCTTAAGAACTATGAGCACTTGCTCATCGTCGCTACTCCGAACTTATCTACTCCTCAGCGATCACAGGCCCTGTAGACCATGTGCTGCATCAACTATCTGCTTCCACCGCCTTCTATCCCTTGCAGTCTCTCTCCACCCTGCCGGCCGGTGTGGCCGTGCGGTTCTAGGCGCTTCAGTCTGGAACCGCGTGACTGCTACGGTCGCAGGTTCGAATCCTGCCTCGGGCATGGATGTGTGTGCTGTCCTTAGGTTAGTTAGGTTTAAGTAGGTCTAAGTTCTAGGGGACTGATGACCACAGTTGTTAAGTCCCATAGTGCTCAGAGCCATTTGAACCATTTTTTTCTCTCCACCCTGCGGAAATTCCTAATGATGCGATGTCCTTCTCTATGTAATCTTTCCACCTTGTACGAGGTCAGCCCAATGGTCTTGTTGCCTGGAGAGTTCCTTCAAATGCTTTTTTGGTGATTCTGTTGTTTCCCATTGTAGCCACATGTCCAGCCCATTGCAGTCTCCTACTTTTTAATTTCTGGATGATAGTGGGTTGCTTCATTAGCTGATAAATTTCATTGCTCTTTCGAATTCTCCATACGCCATTCTCAAACACAGGTCCCCAGATTTTTCTCGTTACTTTTCTTTCGAAAACATTCAGTTTTTCTCTTTCGTTCTTTGTAAGCGTCCAGCTTTCTGAACCGTACAGTACTACGGGGCAGATGATAGTGTTGTATATCTTCATATTTCTGGTGACTGACAAAGCTTTACGTTTGTGTGGGATGCTTAGTGAGTACAGACATCTTGCCCCTGAGGCTATTCTTTCGTTTATATCCATTCTTATCATATTTTTACTGTTGAAACGTGATCTAAGGTATTTAAACTGAAGAACTTTTCTGAATTTAGAATGTTGGTCAATTCAAAGTAAGGATGTGGGTTTATGACTCGACCAATTTCCATATATTCTGTTTTCTCTTGGTTAATCAAAAGCCCCATTTTGCTGGCACTGTGCCTGAGAGATCTGTACATGTCTTTCAGTTCTTCTTCAGTTTCACTCAGCAACACTATATCATCTGTATAAGCCAGGAGTTTTACTTCACTGTGTTCGAATCGGAGACCATTGCATAGATGTAAATTACTCTCCCGAACCATTTTCTCTAATGCAAGTTTGAAGAGAACATATGAAAGAGCGTCTCCTTGTTGTAAGCCTGTTTTGACAGGGAAGGCGGGGGACATGGATCCTCTGAACTTCACGGCTGCCTCAGAGCCATTCATGCACAGTTGTATCATCCCAATGATTTTTCTGGGTATACTAAATTCTCGTAACGTGTTGTAGAGGCTACGTCTGTGGATGCTGTCATAGGCTCGCTGGAAGTCGACGAAGAGACACTGAATTTTTTTGTTGAATTCGCAATGTTTCTCAGAGATCTGTCGTATAGTAAACAAATTATCGGTTGTGGTACGGTTTGTTCGAAATCCAGCCTGGTAATCTTGAATAATGTTTTCTGCGTAAGGTTTTTTTCCAGAATGATCACTGACAGGGTTTCGTATGTTATGTTCAGCAAACTGATTGCTCTGTAATTTCGACATTCCATTCTGTTTCCTTTCTTGTGTGTGGGACAAATTATTGCAGTTTTCCAATCTTCAGGCAGTGTTTCAGTTTTCCATATCATTGTGATAAGGCTATAAATTTCTTTGTGTAGTTTTCTTCCACCTTCTTTTAACGTCTCTGCTGATATCTGTTGTTTTTCAGCTTTTGAATGGTGTGGATCACTTCCTGTTCTGTGATTCTACATTCGTCATTATTAGTGCTGTCACTTTCAGACATTGCGCAATTGAAGGTTATGTGCGGATCAGTGAAATTTAACATTTCTGAGAAATACTCTTTCCATCTTTCGAGGATATCTTCCAGCTGTGTTAGCATATTTTGAATTTTTTTATCTTTTGTGTATAGGTTTTAACTTTGATAACCTCTATTACTTTTCTTTGTATACTGAAACAACTTCTTTGCGTTTTCATTCCTGCTTTCCACTTCTATAGATTCTAGGATTCCAGTTAGATACTTCCTTTTCTCTCTTCTTAGAACTCTTGGTGTTTCACTTCTAACCACCTTGAAGGTCTCTCTCCTGTCCTCACTCTCCTTGTTATTCAGCCACAGCATCTTGGCTTCTTTCCTCTTTTCCACTGCTCTCTAACACTTTTCGTTGAACCATTTCTGTTTCTTCGTTTACTTTTTCCTGTCCAATGTTTTTTCTGCTACATCTGTTAGTACAGTCTTTATTCTTCTCCAAGCCTTCTCGGCACTATATACCTCTTCACCCTCCTGCAATGCAGTAAATCGGTTATTTATTTCAATCGCATAGGTTTCTTTAACAGACAGTACCTTCAGTCGTTCGATGTCTAAATTAGCTTTTGGTGTGGCTTTCGGTTGTTGGTTCCAAATCATCTTTATTTTCACCTTTCCTACCATTAGGAAATGATCTGAGCAAATTTCAGCTCCTCTGTACGTTCTGACATCTCTTATAAATGAAGTGCAACGTTGATTTACTGTTGTGCCATCTGGAGAGCAGCATGTACCTTTGTGTATTTCTTTGTGAGAGAACATCGTCGAGCAAATTCCCACATTCTTTGATAGTACAAAATTGATGATTTTTAATCCATTTTCGTTTGTGGTCGAGTCCTTGCGATGTTTTCCTATTGTGGGGATGAACATATACTTTTAACCTATTTTTCCATTAAAGTCCCCTAGGATAATTCTCATATTTCTTGTTTGAATACCTTCGACTACTCTAATTCTTCATTGTACTCATCTTTCTCATCCTCAGTTGAATCTTCACTTGGTGCATGGACATTTATGAATGTTATATCGTAGCACTGGTGTTTCATTGTTATGTAAGACACTCTTTTGTTAAAGGCCGGCCGGTGTGGCAGTGCGGTTCTAGGCGCTTCAGTCTGGAACCGCGTGACCGCTACGGTCGCAGGTTCGAATCCTGCTTCGGGCCTGTATGTGTGTGATGTCCTTAGATTGATTAGGTTTAAGTAGTTCTAAGTTCAAGGGGATTGATGACCACAGATGTTAAGTCTCATAGTGCTCAGAGCCATTTGAACCATTTTTTTTCTTAAAGGCATGGAATTCCTTAATCCGATTAACAATCCTTTCTTAACAGTAAAACCAGTACAAAATTCATGATGTTTTTCATCTCCCCCATAAAAAATGACACAATTATCCTGCGTGTGTATCCCTTCTCCAAGCCACCTAACTTCCTGTAGAGCTGCAGTGTCTGTCTTGTATGTTTTTATTTCAGATATCAAAGTCGCTGCCGCAGCTGGTTTATTAAGACTACGAACGTTCCATGTCCCAAATTTGAAGCAGTGTTTCTTGTTTCCATCTCGCGAATTCCTGTTCCATAGCCTATGTCCGTTTCCTTTAATCCATTATCCGAGGCAAATCGTTGATGTGAGCCAGTATGTATAGCATCCCCTGGCCGTGTTACGAGCGCTGCGCAGGTTATGCTTGGTGTTGGGGCTGCCACCCTACAGCTTCCAAGCTCGCTGAGTAATATTTTGGATTACCATTTTCTAGGCAGATTGCCTTTCCCAGGATCTGAGCTCTGCCTGCCCAGTAGAGATTCATTCCGCCTCTTCTACGGTTGGAATGCTATAAAAACATTCTCTTCCGGCATCCGTGCTGTTGGCTTCCTCTTCACTGGTTTTGGTCCACCCTGGGTATTTTATTTCCCCGGTGCCCACAGAAAGGGCAACAGCCTCAAAGGGTGCGGGGCAAAGTCAGGACATGCGGGGTCCAAGCAGCAATCGGTATTGTAATTGTAAACTGTCGAAACTGCATTGGTAAAGTACCGGAACTTCAAGCGCTGATAGAAAGCACCTAAGCTGAAATCGTTATAGGTACAGAAAGCTGGCTGAAGCCAGAGATAAAATCAGCCGAAATTTTTACAAAGGTACAGACGGTGTTTAGAAAGGATAGGTTGCATGCAACCGGTGGTGGAGTGTTCGTCGCTGTTAGTAGTAGTTTATCCTGTAGTACAGTAGAAGTGGATAGTTCCTGTGAAATATTATGGGTGGAGGTTACACTCAACAACCGAGCTAGGTTAATAATTGGCTCCTTTTACCGACCTCCCGACTCAGCAGCATTAGTTGCAGAACAACTGAGAGAAAATTTGGAATACATTGCACATAAATTTTCTCAGCATATTATAGTCTTAGGTGGAGATTTCAATTTACCAGATATAGACTGGGACACTCAGATGTTTAGGACGGGTGGTAGGGACAGAGCATCGAGTGACATTATACTGAGTGCACTATCCGAAAATTACCTAGAGCAATTAAACAGAGAACCGACTCATGGAGATAACATCTTGGACCTACTGATAACAAACAGACCCGAACTTTTCGACTCTGTAAGTGCAGAACAGGGAACCAGTGATCATAAGGCCGTTGCAGCATCCCTGAATATGGAAGTTAATATAAAAAAAGGGAGGAAGGTTTATCTGTTTAGCAAGAATAATAGAAGGCAGATTTCAGACTACCTAACAGATCAAAACGAAAATTTCTGTTCCGACACTGACAATGTTGAGTGTTTATGGAAAAAATTTAAGGCAATTGTAAAATGCGTTTTAGACAGGTACGTGCCGCGTAAAACTGTGAGGGACGGGAAAAACCCACCGTGGTACAACAACAAAGTTAGGAAGCTACTGCGAAAGCAAAGAGAGCTTCACTCCAAGTTTAAACGCAGCCAAAACCTCTCAGACAAACAGAACCTAAACGATGTCAAAGTTAGCGTAAGGAGGGCTATGCGTGAAGCGTTCAGTGAATTCGAAAGTAGAATTCTATGTACCGACTTAACAGAAAATCCTAGGAAGTTATGGTCTTACGTTAAATCAGTAAGTGGCTCGAAACAGCATATCCAGACACTCCGGGATGATGATGGCATTGAAACAGAGGATGACACGCATAAAGCTGAAATACTAAACACCTTTTTCCAAAGCTGTTTCACAGAGGAATACCGCACTGCAGTTCCTTCTCTAAATCCTCGCACAAACGAAAAAATGGCTGACATCGAAATAAGTGTCCAAGGAATAGAAAAGCAACTGGAATCACTCAACAGAGGAAAGTCCACTGGACCTGACGGGATACCAATTCGTTTCTACACAGAGTACGCGAAAGAACTTGCCCCCCTTCTGACAGCCGTGTACCGCAAGTCTCTAGAGGAACGGAAGGTTCCAAATGATTGGAAAAGAGCACAGGTAATCCCAGCCTTCAAGAAGGGTAGTCGAGCAGATGCGTAAAACTATAGACCTATATCTCTGACGTCGATCTGTTGTAGAATTTTTGAAATGGTTTTTCGCTCGAGTATCATGTCGTTTTTGGAAACCCAGAATCTACTCTGTAGGAATCAATATGGATTCCGGAAACAGAGATCGTGTGGGACCCAACTCGCTTTATTTGTTCATGAGACCCAGAAAATATTAGATACAGGCTCCCAGGTAGATGCTATTTTCCTTGACTTCCGGAAGGCGTTCGATACAGTTCCGCACTGTCGCCTGATAAACAAAGTAAGAGCCTACGGAATATCAGACCAGCTGTGTGGCTGGATTGAAGAGCTTTTAGCAAACAGAACACAGCATGTTGTATTCAATGGAGAGACGTCTACAGACGTTAAAGTAACCTCTGGTGTGCCACAGGGGTGTGTTATGGGACCATTGCTTTTCACAATATATATAAATGACCTAGTAGATAGTGTCGGAAGTTCCATGCGGCTTTTCGCAGATGATGCTGTAGTATACAGAGAAGTTGAAGCATTAGAAAATTGTAGCGAAATGCAGGAAGATCTGCAGCGGATAGGCACTTGGTGCAGGGAGTGGAACTGACCCTTAACATAGACAAATGTAATGTATTGCGAATACATAGAAAGAAGGATCCTTTATTGTATGATTATATGATAGCGGAACAAACACTGGTAGCAGTTACTTCTGTAAAATATCTGGGAGTATGCGTGCGGAACGATTTGAAGTGGAATGATCATATAAAATTAATTGTTGGTAAGGCGGGTACCAGGTTGAGATTCATTGGGAGAGTCCTTAGAAAATGTAGTCCATCAACAAAGGAGGTGGCTTACAAAACACTCGTTCGACCTATACTTGAGTATTGCTCAACAGTGTGGGATCCGTACCAGATCGGGTTGACGGAGAAGATAGAGAAGATCCAAAGAAGAGCGGCGCGTTTCATCACAGGGTTATTTGATAACCGTGATAGCGTTACGTAGATGTTTAGCAAACTCAAGTGGCAGGCTCAGCAAGAGAGGCGCTCTGCATCGCGGTGTACCTTGCTCGCCAGGTTTCGAGAGGGTGCGTTTCTGGATGAGGTATCGAATATATTGCTTCCCCCTACTTATACCTCCCGAGGAGATCACGAATGTAAAATTAGAGAGATTCGATCGCGCACGGAGGCTTTCAGACAGTCGTTCTTCCCGCGAACCATACGCGACTGGAACAGAAAAGGGAGGTAATGACAATGGCACGTAAAGTGCCCTCCGCCACACACCGTTGGGTGGCTTGCGGAGTATAAATGTAGATGTAGATATCTGGTGAGCATTCCCCTTTCCGCCACCTGGGCTAGGCGCCTTATGGGGGACCAGCAACCCCTCGCGGGACTGTGAACACATGCTGTTAGATATTACGAACGACGGCCGAGGTGGCCGAGCGGTTCTAGGCGCTTCAGTCCGGAACTGCGAGACTGCTACGGTCGCAGGTTCGAATCCTGCCTCGGGCATGGATGTGTGTGATGTCCTTAGGTTTAAGTAGTTCTAAGTTCTAGGGGATTGATGACCTCAGATGTTAAGTCCCATAGTGCTCAGAGCCATTTGAACCATATTACGAACGAGTTACACAATACAGGGAACAAATGAGGGCACATTCCTGTATTATTGCCCATGAATACCGTAAGCAGTACGCATCTTTTATTGTTGTTACTGTAAATCGTATTCACAGTTCCGGGGAAGCACCGCGCATGCATTACCTCTTGTATCCGTTTCTTGTATCGGTATGTTTCTGAAATGCCTTTACATTGTAGTTTTACCTTTGCACTTACAAGCGTAATGGAAACACACAATTCCACACTGGAAATGTGAGGCAAGATATTCTCTTATGGTGTAGCAAATGAAAGGAACCGCCGAACCCGTGTCCTGTATGCTGAAAAATATCGAGAACGCAGGGCAACGTCTGCACAATTATTCAGCCGTCCTTCCCAGCGACTTGCAGACTGGTTCATTAGCTCCGACAAAGGCGGATCGTGGCAGGCGTTGCATCGGTCGTACTCGTGTTGTGGAGGAGCGAATATTGCAACGAGTGGAAGATCATGGAAGTAGTATACATAGAATTGCAGCATCTATCGTAGTTAGCCATTCTCTAATGTGGGCGCTTCAGAAACAGTTGCTATAAAACGTAAATGTAAACTCAGTCCACATGCTCTGGTGGGCCCATCGGCACTGACCGACCGCCGTGTCATCCTCCATCAGTGGTGTCATTGGATGAAGTATGGAGAGGCGTGAGGTCAGCACACCGCTCTCGCAGCCGTTGTCAGTTTTCGTGAACTGGAGCTGCTACTACTCGGTCAAGTAGCTTGTCAGTTGGCATCAAGAGGCTGAGTACTCCGTTTCGGCCCTCCCAACACGGAAACATCCCTGACAGTGTCGTAAATCGAGCCCGAATCGTCCGCATGACAGTCAGCGATGCTGACTACTTCCCTTCCTTTGCTGTGTGTTTTTTCGTCACTAGTGTGAAGGTGTAGCATGACATCATTCTTATTCCATCGATGAAAACTTCACTCGGCTTTTTATTCAGAAGGTGACCAATCCTCTGACCGAACAGTCTGAGCTACGGTGCCTGCTACTCCTGAGGTATGAAGGCGGACGAACATCTGCTACACCCACTGTATATTTGGTTGTGTTGGCAGTTGACATCTTTGGTGAATGCAAGCCCCATTAATGATGTACGGACACTACAGGAACGCTTTATCAATCCAGACAGCACATCTGTGACCAACCTGGAATTTTTCAGAGTGTGCGTGATTCCCTAAGACGTCGGGCAGAAGGACGTCTTACTATGAATCGGCACCGTATTGAGTATCTGCTATAAAATGTCTCACAAGTCCAGGTCGTATGCAATAGAAAGCAGATTATCTTAGAAGCTCTGCTGTTTTACAGGAGCAGAATGAACGTGTTCTCATTTGTTTACTGCATTATGAATGTCGTTGGTAATAGCAAAGACCTTGCACTAAGAAATATGTGTTTCACAGTAGCGAAGATGAACATGTGCTCATTGCTCTTAATATATGAATTTTAGAGCACATGTTTGGTGAAAACTTTTTCGACTTTTGCTCCACACTATCACCTCTCAAAATATGTAACAGTTTTTCTAACACATTGTCTATATATGACCTAGTGGATAATGTTGGAGGCTCCATAGGGCTGTTAGCGGATAGTGCTATTGTATACGGAAAGGTCGCAATGACACAATATTGTAACGAAATATAGAAAGACCTGCAGAAGATCGACGATTGGTACAGGATTATCAGTTGGCCTTCATCATACACACATGTATCGTATTGCATATGAATAGGCAGAAAAAATCAGTTGTTGTACAGTCACACTATTCGAGAAAAATCACTGGAATGTGTCACATCCATCAACTGTTTGAGAGTATGCGTACGGAGCAATGTAAAGTGGAACAAATACATAGAACTAATCGCATGTAAGGCAGATGCCACACTGAGTTTTAATGGAAGAACACTCACAAAGAAGGTAGATTACAACATTCTGTTTCGACCAATACTTGAATGTCTATGATCCATACCAAATATGATTGATAGAGCAAGTAGAGAAGATCCAAAGAAGAGCAGTGTGAATCGGCATAGGTTCGAATGGTAAACGAGAAAGCGTCACGGAGATACTCGCCCAGTTCCAGTCTCAGACGCTGTAAGAGTGTAGTTGTGTAACATGACATGGTTATTATTACAATCCCAAGAGCGTACGTTTCTCTAAGAGTGAACCAGTATATGGCTTTCTACTGTTAATATTCCGTGAAAAGACCACGAAGGCAAGATTAGAGGGATTTGGGCTCATACGAAAATATGGTTTTTCTCGCTCACCATTCGTGACTGGGTCAGGAAAGGAGTAAGTGGCCGTTGTACACAAAGTACCCTCCCCCACACACCATATGCAAGCGTCGGGAGTGTAGAAAAAAATGGAAATGTCGTGTGGCTAGGGCCTCCCGTCGGGTAGACCGTTCGCCTGGTGCAGGTCTTTCGATTTGACGCCACTTTTTTTGTATTTTTTTTATTTTTTTTAGCGCCTTTAACCGCACGGCCACTTTTTTTTTTTTTTTTGACTCGAACTCGGGACCTTTGCCTTTCGAGGACAAGTGCTCTGCCAACTTTTTTTTTTTTTTAATAAAGTAAGAAAATTACCTCTTCCACTTCAGGCGTTGGCCCCTATCACCCATACTACCCCCAAAAACCTATCTAGCCTAAAAACAAAAACAAAGCTAGTGCCACCGCCACTTTCATCCTAAAGCTAACTAGGACGGCCGTTCGCCGCCACTTCAGGTTCCGCCAACGAACAAAAATTAAATATGCCTCTGAACTTTGTATAAAAAAAAATAAAATAAAAGAAGAAAGGAAAGGGTATAATACTTTATTAAATTTTATTTGTTGTTCATTTTGTTCTTATTTTGTTCTTGCGTATTTATTTGGATTTGAGCGCTGGTCTCCTGCCCACGTTTTATTTTTATTTTTATTTATTTTTTTTATTTTGTCAATGTGCGAACAGTCACAGTTAACCAAGCCTGGAAAACTAAAACAGAATGAAGACGCCATCGAAGATATGAAACATAAATAGCATGAAAAGAAAGCTACCACGTCGTAGTGAGGCTTCCCAGCGACTGCGCCCACTGATAAGATTGTTCAATATATGGTCGTTTGCAGTTCGTTCTGACCTCATCTGCCACTGCCTGGAACATTCCAGCTACACGGCGGGCTGTGAAAGGCACTCCATAGGTAGTTCGCGAAGCACTGTCGATATCTGGTATGCCCGGAAATAGCATGATGTCTTTCTTGCAAATAGAGCCAGAAGTCAAGGAAATCCTTGTGTCCGTCACGACAGAGGTAATGGACTGCATGTCCACGTATCCAGGTGACAGAGTTGGTTCGAGTCTTGGGGTAAAATGTCTCATCCGGAAACAATAACTTGCGTGCAGATATATGCTCCGGCCTAACTCGCAAGAGATAAGCCAGCATCTGCCGCACTAGGTGCCAAACCGGTTCCGCCTCTCCACAGCTGAGGCGGTGCTCGTCAGAATCTACTGTATTACAACCCACACAATTGGGAGATTCTGTCATGTGGATATTGTAGAGACGTTCTTGCGTCACGAGCTTCCCATTAACGACGACGTACCATTGAGAAACAACATCGGAATCGAGCATGGCATCGTGTACAGTCTTCCACACCACGCGCCACCGTACGTCAGGATATTTTAGTTCGACCACATTTAGGGGGCGGCGTTGCAGCATGTCATGATATAGGCGTCGAGTTGTGGCCACTTGTGGTGTCGTGAGCGCGACACTGCAATAACTTTGTTCTAAATAGAAACGTCCTATATAAAAGAGGGGCGCTGGGATGTCCTGTAGTGGCACCGGCGCTCTTAGTGAAGCAGGACGTAGCGCCGTCAGAAGCAGACTCGTGAGGCTCGTAGGACAACGGCGCAGCAGACATAAATGTGAGCTAACATAGAGGGCAATGGCCCTATCATGGACGTTAACTAGGCCGAGACCACCTTTTTCCTTGGGGAGGGTAAGAGATACGTATCTGATCTTCAGTAACATACCAGCGGTGACGAAGTATCCCAGCGCTGCCATAATGCTACGAGCCAAGGGCTTCGGAATGGGTAGCGTTTGGGCGACATGCGGTATGCGGGACGCAAGGTATACATTGGCATAATACGCCCGCTGAACGATGTTGAGGGATCGCAAGCACTGATTTGCAATTCCGGCCCTAATTTGGTTAAGAAGGCGTCGATAATTGAGCGTCGTCGCGCGTCGCATGTCGTTCATGAAATCTAAGCCCAAGCAGCGTACAGTATCACTGAAGCGTAAGGGGGCAATGTGTTCCTGCGGTAGCCCAATCCCGATGCTCAAGGCGACGGACTTGTCAACGTTGATTTGGCTACCAGAAGCTGTACCGTACGTTGCAATCCAGTCCAAAGCCGCGGCCATATCGTCAGCTCCTCGTATGACGATCATCAAATCATCCGCATATGCGGTGCAGCGATAGATGGAGCCGCCGAACTGTATCCCAGTGAGCCTGTCTCGGAGACCACACAACAAGGGTTCTAAGGCCAATGCAAATAACAATGTTGATAATGGACATCCCTGTCGTACTGATCGGCGGATCGGCATGGGTGCCGTCAGTCTTCCATTGACAAGAACTCGAGAAGTTGCACCATGTAGTAGGCGTGTCAACACTGTGATAAAGGGGTCGGGGTATTCCATGCGCCGTAGAACGGCCGTGAGGAAAGTGTGGCCCACACGGTCAAAAGCCTGGCTAAAGTCGATAGACGCGAGGGCTGCCGGCAAACGTCTCACCCGTGCAAGGGAGATGAGATCTCTGTAACGACATAACGCAGTTCTGATGTTGTTGGGTCCCCCCAAGGACGTCTGATCGCCGGACAAGACGTGCAATAGTGTGCCGCGAATACGTTCTGATAGCAGCCTCGAAAAGATCTTGAAGTCGCTGTTCAATAACGTTAAGGGACGATAGTCGCGGACATGATTCCGTCCCTTCGGCTTATGGATGGGGACAATCAGACCTTCCAAGAATGGTGCAGGCAATGTTATACCCGGGGACATCAATTCCTGGCAAATTTCAATCAAACACGGTAGCAACAGTTGTTTAAAGGCTCGATAGAACTCTAATGGTAACCCATCGATTCCTGGTGATTTATGGGGAGCACCTTTACCAATGGCGGCGAGCACTTCCTCTTCTGTCACTTCTCCCAGTAAAGTCGGTACCATGTCTGGTGGAACTGTACCGTGGACATGTGCTGAAACGGTGTCTACCGTCGCCATATCAGGGAGCACTGCTGAATAAAGTTGAGCGTAATGCCCATAGAAGGCTTCTGCTATATCTGCTTGTTCTACCACATGTCGACCGTCGTCGGTTATCATGTCGGTTACCAGTGCCCTACGGCGCCTCCTGCGTTCTATGAGCACGTGGTGCATAGATGGCCTTTCTGATTGTATCATGTCTGGAGCACGCGACCGTATAACAGCGCCTTGTAAATGATGGCGTGCTAAGGAGACGAGCCGCGCTTTCGCGCGATTGACTGTGATCTGCCTGTCAGGTGAGGGCTCCATAGCAAGACATTCCCGTAGGACGGTGTAATAAAATTTTTCCGTGCTCCTCCTCCATGCCGCTGCTTCCCGGCCGTAAGCCATGAAGGTGCGTCTAAGAGCAGGCTTCGCACATTCAATCCACCAACTGAGGGTCGATCGGTAACGACCACGACGCCGTAAGGACGCGTTCCACGACTCTTCGACAGCACCTTTACATGCCGGCTCGTCCAGATGGGCGACGTTCAGTTTCCAGGGGGGCCTACTGCGCCACACACGTGCAGGTTTGAGGGCAATGGTGCAAATATAGGCTGTGTGGTCGGTGAATGCAGTGGGCCAGAGCTCTGCTCCTCTCGTCGCCGTCGAAAGGGTGCTTGTGACGTAAATCCTGTCCAACCGACTTGATGAATGGCTTGTATAATGGGTGTAACCAGGAGCTGGGCCATGGATGTGGCGCCACGTGTCAATCAGGTGGAGGTCACGCACTAGCATTTCCAATTCCGCACACGGGACGTGATGTGGCTGCTGATCAGATGGAGATAATGTACAGTTAAAATCTCCTCCGACCACCATATCGTCTATGTGGCCCATAAATAGACGCGTAATATCTTCCGAAAAAAAGCGGGCCCGATCTCTCCGTCTCCCTGATCCTGAAGGGGCATATACATTGATGAGTCGTACACCGTTGACAGTTACTGCCATGGCTCTTGCACTCGGTAAGTACAGTACGTCCGTAGCCGCCAAACCGTCCCGTAGCAGAACAGCCACACCACAATCGGTAGAAGAGTCGTGGGAGATGTGGGCGGTATATCCGTAGAAGTCAGGGAAACTAGCGACACATACTTCCTGTAAGAGGGCCACGTCGATGTCCGCCGCATCAAGCATGCGTTGTAGCATTGTCAGTTTGTGTGGTGCCCTTATCGCGTTGATATTGATTGTGGCAAGGCGAAAGGTGTGCTGCCTAGCCTCTTCACCTAGGGTAGACGCCATGGCAATAAAAGCTAACCGCAAGAGATGCCGGACCCACCAAACCCGTTACAAATTATGAGTCTTTCACGCTAGTAGTGGCATCCCCAATGCCGCCCCCTCCCCTGTCACCCGTGCCCTCTTCAGGAAGTTCCTCAACATCGTCCGACCACAGTGGGTGCAACACGATGCTGTGTGGCTGATCGGCACCTAAATCTCTCTCGCGACCTGCCACGTTTGTGGTGCAAGAAGTAACTGGGCACTCGTAGTATGGGCAAGTGAACCGTCTACACCACTTAGATCCTCAGCAGGCGCAGCATCCATGCTGTCTGATGAGATGTCACCTTCTTGACCGGCCGTGTGTAGGAGGCAATCGTCAGAAGGGGTCCGCCGACGTCGCTTGCGTCGTCGGGGCGAACGTTGCTTTCGAACGTGGACATTCGTATCCGAATGTGGGAGGCAATCCAGCGTCGTATCACCTTCCGCTAGGAAAGCCGCGGTCGGGAAAATGTTCGCGTCCACGTCCATCGCGTTCTGAATGTTGTGTTGCGTCTGGAGTCCGTGGGACTGTTGCTGCTGTTGTTGCTGTGGAGGGGGCGACATATGGGTTGGCACCGAGGGTCCTCCCTCTTCCTCCCTTGGTACTTCTGGCGTCGATGGATGTGTCTGATCGCCCGTTTCGTCCTCGACTATGGTGCGCATCGTCGTCTGAGCGTACGTGAGGGGCAGGATTGTCGTCCCCGTCGGGGAAACGGAGTCTCCCACTGGTATCTGAGTAATTCTACGTTGTAAGCAGCTCGATCGAACATGGCATTCCTGCCCACATCCGGAACAGGTACGCGGTTGACCGTCGTACATGATGATTGCACGACAGCCACCGATGTTCAAATAGGACGGCACATGTTTCTTGAGCTCAAGTTTAATTTGGCGCACACCATTGTAGACCTTATACGTCGAGAAAGTTTGCCACTTTTCTGCAACGTGGCAGATAACATTGCCATATGGTCGGAAGGCGTCCTTGACAAATTCCTCTGGGACCTCGAAGGGGAGCTCAAAAACTCTTACAGTCCTTAGGCCCATGCCTGCATGATCCACCGTCACTGCACCGATATGCCCGTCAGAATGTTTGAATCGGAGAGAGTTCGAGTATTTAGAAACCACTGTCGCGCTGACCTCTGCACTGGTCATTTTAACATAAACCTCGCTCGCCGTTATAGAAAAATGTATTCCGACGACAGTCGCCTGATCTAAACGTAGATCGTCGCGTATGAACTGTTCTATTTCATAGGCTCGAGGACGCGCGTGATCTGGTTGGAAAGTAATTTTGATCGTATCGTGGCGCCATGTGTGTGCCATAATCGCACTGAACTTGGAACAAATACAACTCGCGCCGCGAGAAGGTAAACACAAGCAAGCGCTCACGGTCGCGCACGGCGGGGCTCAGCGGACGTCCTCGCCCCACCGCAGCCGAAAGCAGACTGATCGACACTTCGGCGACCTGCGCGTCGATGGGGATGAAATGATGATGATGATTAGGACAACACAACACCCAGTCCCTGAGCGGAGAAAATCTCCAACCTAGCCGGGAATCGAACCCGGGCCCTTAGGATTGACAGTCTGTCACGCTGACCACTCAGCTACCAGGGCGGACGGGAGTGTAGAAGTATATGTAGATGTAGATGTAAATTTAGAGTAAAATCAAATTTACGGGCATCTGCTTGCGATAGTTTAATGTACCAGAGGCAGTTGAGTTGCCGGTCTCTGTGACTTGCGTCGTGCTTGCGCCAGAGGAGAGAGAGAGAGAGAGAGAGAGAGAGAGAGAGAGATAGATAGAGATGACTCACATTACCGTACCGACGTCGATGCCTCTCATTCTTGGCCAGTGTTCTTGATCGTCAGTGCTTCTCGTTCACTGTCGGCTTGGCAGCACTTAGCCGCAATCTGATGTGTACGAATCCACTTCTAGCCTAAGTAAACCCCTCGCACCTTGAAATCCGGTCCACTTTTAAATCAGTGATATAAGCTTTCTCAGCAACTGTGAGTTTTCACGGCGTCGTTTAAAATAGAATATTGTGGATAACATAGTTTCCCTAGAAGTTCCTTTGGTACCTTTGGAGCCCTTTATAAGTGATAAAAGCTGCGACGTTTACAGTAGAAATGTAGGTTATCATATTGTACATAGTACACCTAAAAATTCTTCGTAAGAGCAAAATGGTTCAAATGGCTCTGAGCACTATGGGACTTAACTTCTAAGGTCATCAGTCCCCTAGAACTTAGAACTACTTAAACCTAACTAACCTAAGGACATCACACACATCCATGCCCGAGGCAGGATTCGAACCTGCGACCGTAGCGGTCGTGCGGTTCCAGACTGTAGCGCCTTTAACCGCTTTTTTTTTTTTTTCTTTTTTTCATTTTGTTCGTTGTTGATCGTTGTGTTTGGTCGTTGCGGACGTCACACGACATCCGTTAAAGTTCGTTTTGTTGGTCTTTCCGCTCAGTTTTTTTATTACAGAGGGCAGCTAACCCTCTGACCGAACACGCTGAGCTACCGTGCCGGCAAGTTGAGTTGCCGGTCTCTGTGAACCGCTCGGCCACTCCGGCCGGCTCTTCGTAAGAGCACATTTTGTTGAGTGAAATACTTCAGCCTACAGTGAGAATTTGATTCGTCATCTTCTTGGAGTAGGTAATGGACTCTTCGGCTCCAGGCATCGTGTCCCTCTTGGCTTTCTTGTGTTGCACATCGGTGAGTTACTCGGTGTCAGAATGACTTTTCCTTGTCGCCATCGTTGGCACTTTCACTACATCTTCTGCCCACCATCAGTAATTTAAATGACATTAACAGCAATCCGCGTGATTCTCCACGAATACACGTTCCTCTGACCCTTTTTATGTTCATACAAGCCTGGTAAAACGCGCACTAATTTAAACTGGGGCATGGTCACTACGGCTCTCGTTACGTCTGGGTCTACGATTGGTGTTTTCAAGCACGTTCATCGTTTCTTATGATGTAGTTGTTCTGTTTTCCGGTGACTTTGCCTTTATCGATAAGTTTGATCAGCGTCACTATGTAGTGATATGAATATCTTAGTATAAGGTACTGTTACGCACTTGCAGAAATATATTTTTTAAAACAGACATGACGTAATCGAGGCAGATGACAGAGGAATACCGTGGCACACATTTGGCGATACGTACCTTTTGGTTGCGTGTTGGGAGGAATTTTGTGCACTCTTCGGACATAAAGTGAGAGAGGGACCGTAAAATTAAAAATTGGAGAAGAGGACAATGATATTTTCAGTCATAGACATTATGTAAAGTCGACGTAACCATCAAACTTAACAGAGAAAAATTCTTCTAGGTCGGTAACCAGGGCGGAGTTAATGCAGCAGATTCTCTGAAGCCAGCCGCTGAAGAAAGGGAAACGGTTTTTCAAGGTGAAACAGGAGCTAACGTCTAGACGGACAGTTTCAGGAGACGCGTCGTGCTGCAGTTCCTGAGGATGAGCCTCTGCTTCCGACGCCCGGACTTTCCAGAGCTGAGGTCACTATTGCCGTAGCAAAACCACGCTGCTATATGTAGAAAACACTCCATGTTTAGCAACGCCCAGCCAAAATAATGGATTGTGCTTTGCTACCCCCATCAGTCTTGCAGTTATGGAATCGATCCACTGTTAAACCATACACGTAGTATCTAACCTATCTCGCTGATCCACAGTATTTCTATTACGATTAGTGAGAGCAGTTGCTCTTCCTTAGGAATCGATGAGTAACATTTATCTAGCGACCTATTTCATTCACTTATTTTAGCTAACCGTACAAAGACAGTCAATCGTAGCAGTGGCTCGTGGGCTATTAATTAATCAACGGGAGAGTATCACCACAACTTCTGTGACAATCACTGAATGACCCACCTTCTTCAGTCAGTCACATTGTAAGCTTAATGCAACCCGGCCACTTCCTTTCTATGCTGGTACAGTAGTTTCACGTTTAGTTTTTGAAGATCAGTGTAACTTCCAGAACAGTTTGCCCAGCGACAAGAAATCGATTGTCAGAGCGAGTCTTTCGCTGTTTCCGGTGAGCTCTAGTCTGGCAGCAAGCTGTGCAACACGTGCAAAAGAACTCCCCCACAGCATATCACAACGATTGGAGCACAAACCTATATGATAACTGTTATAGACAGTCATTCTCACTATGTTTTAGGTACATATAAAACAATATAATTAGCACTATTCTCTTCTTGGCTAGCGGCATGGTACAATAAAATACGGTTATCAGAGTTTTGAAGAAAAAAAAACTCTAATATCTAATCTACCGTTGACGCTCAAACGGAAAGTTACTGCTCTTAACAAGGTTTATTAACTAACGTACGTGGAAGTCCAAATAAATAGAATGCAAGTTTTCTTACTATACGCTTCCTCCTTGAAAAGTGATGGCAGGTGTCAATAGTAACAGAAGTCTTAAGGCCTATGAACTCATATCATCAGACTGGGTGTTTGAGACAAGAGCGTCTTAGTTTATGTGAATTATTTTTGGCAGCTGCTTTAAAATAATTCGTTTCCATTACTGAAAAACTGCTCTAGCTCTTAATCTTCACAGAATATTCGCTATGAGATTGGATTTCATGCCGCTTCTTCTCTAATGACATCAGCAAATATATATACAATTTCTCACTAACACCGATTTGTGCTCCAAATTTACAGAATCTTGAATTGGTTTCTGATTGTTTCATAGTAGGCAAACAAGTTAGGATCATTTCATGCAGCAACGGAGCAACGTGTTTCAATTGAGTTTCTCTTTCAAATGAAAGCTCTGCTGCGGAAGCTACATTCCGATCAGTTAACGCAGGTTGTACCAACTGGAAGTTCATCACTTCCGTCACAGTCATCACATTCAGCTGCACGTAGAGACATTCCAATGCAACATTCTATACTGTATCGACAGCTATACCTAAAATTGTATCGATTCCTCGATAGTCTCGTACCGAAAGCATTTATTGTTTTTCATACATTTTTAAGCTTTTCTTTAACTTAAAAGGACTTAACTAAAATATGAAAATCATGATGTGTTTGCATAAAAAAACTTCAGTGTTAAGTTCGTTACAGAAGTAAACAGTAAACGAAAAACATTCTAGTCACAATCAAAATATTGCGCTTAGCGCAAGCAAAATAATTTTCTTTATTGAAACTCATATCTTCTTGCAGGAAACCTCGTTAAGTATCTGAGGTAGAACATTTAACTTCGTCGACTTTTTACAGTGAGTAAGTGGCGGAACCACTAGTAGTAGGTGGTTGTTGTTTCGAATGAGGAATGACACGTACAGAAGAATTTCCTCTATAATGGAAATTACATAAATGTCTTGACGATCTATTTCCAAGAGATAAAATAAATCTGTAATGCTTCCACTGCATCTAACATCTGTTAAGTTTCTTTTGTGTGTTGCAGTTTTGTTACATTTCTCCATAAACTGATTTACGTTGCCCTAATAGGTGGAGCCATTGAATAAATGCATACAAGTGTGTTTAAAAAATTATATGATGCGTACTGCTGATTGATACTTAAAACTCAAGACCTAGTGCTGAATTTGGGAAATACTCTGTAAAGACTGGGTAGGAAAAGTATTATACGTCAGTAATACAAATTGTGTGCAGAGGAATCAAACAATGACTACGCCTAGTATTTGATGTAGTGTACTACATTAAGAATATAATACATAACACACGAGTAAACATACCTCATCTGAATTCCCTATGCCACGGCAGACCAGTACAATTTATTACTTACATCGAAGCATATATCTGAGTGTTGTAGAAGCAAACAATAGTTTGTAACGCACACGTACTCCAAATGCATTGAACAAAAAGGAATTCATTTGTGCTCAGCAAGTCTGTGAGCTTGGAGAGCTGCGAAATACTGTGACTACTTTTGAGCTGAGTCCGCGTGTGAAGAGGGGATTTCTTACGGCCGCTGTACATAAGAAATTGTCTACTACATTCCCAGTTCTTTAGTAATTCGGAGAGATACGTCGATGACATCCTACGCCCCTTTTGTTGCTCTCCATGGCAAGCAATCCTGGCTTTACATTTCAGCAAGAAAATGGGGAGAGTTTCTACTGCTTGTCTTCGTGATTGCCAAACCCTGCCTTGGCCAGCAAGGTCATCGGGCCTCTCTCCAGTTTAGAACGTTTGGAGCGCCATGGAAAGAACCCTCCAACCAGCTCGGGATCTTGAGGGTCTAACGCACCAAATGGACAGCAATTGAAACGATATCCCTCAGGAAGACATCCAACTATATACATCAATGCCAAAGCGAATAGCTGCTTGCATAGGGGCCAGAGATGGATCAACGCGTTACTGACTTGCTCAGTTTGTCAAGCTCTTTCTTTAAATAAATTATCCTTGTTTGTCTGTACATGTACATCACATATACTGATTTCAGTCCCATTTGGATAATTTCTTCGTGGTGGGTCGTTTGGTCGTTTTTATTTGTTTGTCTCAGAAAATGTACATATAAGCTTTGCCGTCCTGTCCTCAGCCAATGGCGATATTTAGATGCAGTGTGGAAGGCTGTGGGGTCAACACTCCGCTCCGCCAGCCGTTGTCGGCTTCCCAGAGATTTGAACCGATACTTCTCATTTAAGTAACTTTTCAGTTGGCAGAAGGAGGCTCTGTAGACACAGTTCCAATCCTCCCATGTAAGAAAAATCGCTGCGAGTACCGGAAACTGAATGCAGATCCTCCGTGTAGCTATCAGCTATGGAGGCTGACAACGCAGCTCTGAGGTTACACAAATTCATCGAAGGACACAATTTTCAGATGCGTTACTTTGTTTTGTTTTCCTCCGGCGTAAGCATACTGCAACATGAGAAAAAAATACACAACATGCGTTTCGTTTGATTCACAAACCATCATCATAACAACCACGGTTCTGTTAACTCTCCACACAGAATACGTTTTTACATTTTCATTCTTATAAATTAAAAACAAGTTTTTGCTAAGGAATTTTGTGTACAGTTCACTTCGGCATAAATGTTGTGCGTGTTGTGGAATCATCAGACTTTTCTCTCCTTCTCAATAGAAGCTATAGTCGAGAAAGTTTGGCTTCACTCGCACCATTTAAGTTTTTGTTTCGGCATTTACAGACCCGCTTTTTCGTGTTACCGTGACTTAACTCATTTTGCATTTAGCAATATAGTTTTATGTGTTTAGTTATTATTTTTATATATGTAAGTGCTGTTAACAACTCGAATGCTAAATTTTTAGGTACACTTCTCTCTCTTTCTCTCTCTCTCTCTCTCTCTGTATATATAATGTGATCTGGTAGCAATGAGGGGGAGGGGAGGGGAGGGGGATGGTGGATGTGAGCCTGAGGGATTTTTTTTGGGGGGTGGGGGGGGGGGGCGTGAGGAAGGAAGCATAGGGGATGTAGAGGATATGACTGCAGGGTATAGGAGAGTGAAGGATTGAGGAGCCCCGGAAGGTCTTAAGGTACCGACCGGCGCCGTCTCATTCTTAACCAATAGCTGTGACTGAATGCGGAGATGGAGGAGCATGTGGGTAGCACACAGCTCTCCCGGTCGTTGTCGGCTTTCGTGAGTGGAGCTGCTACTTCCTAACCAACTGGCTCCTCAGTTGGCCTCACAAGGTCTGACTGCACCCCGCTTGACAACACCGCTCAGCAGACTAGGACGGTAACCATCCAGGTAGTAGCCAAGCCCGACAGCGCTTAACTTCGGTGATCTGACGGGAACCGGTGTCACCACTGCGGCAAGACCGTTGGCAATGTTATACTACATTATGTGAACAAAAGTGTCCGGACACCAGGCTGAAAATAACTTTAAAGTTCTTGGGGCACTCCATTGGTAATGCTATACTTCAGTATGGTGTTGGCCCACTCTTATCCTTGATGACAGCTTCCACTATCGCAGGCATACGTTCAATCAGGAGCTGGAAGGTTTCTTTGCGAATGGCAGCCCATTCTTCATGGAATGCTGCACTCAGGAGAGGTATCGACGTCGGTCGGTGAGGCCTGGCACGAAGTCGGCGTTCCAAAACATCCCAGACGTGTTCTATGGGATTCAGGTCAAGACTCTGTGCAGGGCAGTCTATTACAGGGATGTTATTGTCGTGTAACCACTCCGCCACAGGTCGTGCATTATGAATAGGTGCTCGGTCATGTTGAAATAGGCAATCGCCATCCCAGAATTGCTCTTCAACAGTGGGAAGCAAGAAAGTGCTTAAAACATCAATGTAGGCCTCTTCTGTGATAGCGCCACGCAAATCAACAAGGAGTGCAAGCCCCCTCCATGAAAAACACGACGACACCATAACACCACGGCCTCCGAATTTTACTGTTGGGACTACACACGCCTGCAGATGATTCACTGAGCATTCTCCATACCCACACCCTGCCATCAGATCGCCACATTGCGTACCGTGATTCGTCACTCCATAGAAATTTTTTCCACTGTTCAGTCGTCCAATGTTTACGCTCCTTACATCAAGAGCGGCGTCGTTTGGCATTTACCGGCGTGATGTGTGGCTTATGAGCAGCCGCTCGACCATGAAATCCAAGTTTCCTCACCTCCCGGCTAACTGTCATAGTAGTTGCAGTGGATCCTGATGCAGTTTGGAATTCCTGTGTGATATTCTGGAGAGATGTCTGCCTATTACGTGTTAAGACCATCTTCAACTGTCGGCCGTCTCTGTCGGTCAACAGATGAGGTCGACCTCTACGTTTTTGTGCTGCACGCGTCCCTTCACGTTTCCACGTCACTATCACATCGGAAACAGTGGACCTAGGGATTTTTAGGAGTGTGGAACTCTCGCCTACAGACGTATGACGCAAGTGACACCCAATCACCTGACCACGTTCGAAGTCTGCGAGTTTCCCAGAGCGACGTTTCTACTCTCTCACTATGTCTAATTACTACTGAGGTCGCTCATATGCAGTACCCGGCAGTAGGTGGCAGCACAATGCACCTAATATGAAAAATGTACGTTTTGGGGGGTGTCCGGATGCTTTGGAAGACATAGTGTATATGTTCTATTAATTTAAAAATTTTTTGCTTTGCCTGATCATTACTAACTGTTTATCTTCTGTTGTTGTTTTATGGACATAGTAGTTTCCTCGTAGACTGTGAAGGTGTTTCGTGTCGCTTATCGTTATAACTTCCATGTGTGTGTCTGGTAGTAATTTTATGGTAGTGCCACTCTGTCTGTTTCGCAGATTTGGGTGACTTGTTCTGTACTTCTATTCTCTAACATGCTCTTTGTGCCTGGTGTCAAATATTTTACTTGTTTGTACAGCTTATTTTCCATCACACATTTCGATTCTTAAGTTCCTGATATAGATCTGTTTTTTTCTCTGTTACTTCTGAGAACTACAACCCGAAAATATCTTTCAGCACTGTCATAGTAGTACCAGCGCATTAGCAATAACATATATTATCAGTTGTCAGAGAGTACTTTATGACAACCACAAGAATTAGAAAAAAATTTTAACTGTGATTTCCATGTTTAAGTAGGATCCAGAAAACAAAAGCATTGCGTATGACATTCACTGTGCAAAGTCGCCTTTACTAATACTACTTAATTTTTTGGATTAAATGTAACTTAAAAAATTGAAAACCATTATACACTGTGGTAGAAGAATTCATTAATAATAATATCATTTCTAAATTTTAAAATATAAAGTACACGAGTAGATTGCAATATTTACCAAACGTGTGCATAACGTACCCCATCCCAACTGGTACTGTTAGGGCTAATGGCAATATCTGTCACATAAAAGTAGAATAAATTACCAGACTGAGTCTAAATTTATCGCGGCATTTCAAATAAATTACTCGCTTCTTGTCATTCCATGTCATAATTTGCTTCTCTTCGTTGATGAATAGCATGTTCAAGAAAGATATTTATTTTCTAATAAACATACAGAACTGGTCAGTTAGAAACGTCTGAGCTGGGATTCATGTTTCTATTTAATACAAACAGAAGTATTTTACAGAGTAATGCATATAACGCCTATTAATCAGGACTACCTCGTTGTCAGGTGACTGTTACTACCAGCACTTAAAAATATTTCTTACGTGGCTGGAGAGTACAATTGTATTTTTGCTGTTGTGTAGTACCTAATTAACTCGAGAAAACTTTGTTCATTTGCAACTTTACCAGCTGCTGGTGTATTCTAGAATAGCTATTTTCCACTGGGAAAAAGAAGTTCTCGCTGGAACGTTCTACGCTACATTCTAACTTCACACGTCTCAACGACATGCAGCCTGCTTCCCCTCCTCTGCATACGGACATAACACTTTCCACAAACCTTTTGACGAATATTGTGAATATTTATCGTTTTTACCTCAGACATATAACGCTGAACAGAGTTTCCTAAATTATACAGGATAGATACTTCTTTCTTACTGTTAATAACCTACGACAATTTACAACAACTGCTAGACACTTTAAAATTCTGTTCATCTATAATGACTTACTTTACATCTTTGTTATGGGAAGAAACCGCTCAAAATTAGCGCATTGCGAGATATAGGAGATAATGTAAGTATGGCAGACCGATGCACTCTTAATTTGAAAAGTGTAGCTATACTACGAATTTCGTTTTCGATTGCTAATTTTGTCATTATTCGAGAAGTAGGGACTAAGAGTTCTTAGCAGGCATCCAGCTATTCGCAAGTTATCAGACATAAGAAAAATTATTCCTCGGTGATATATGAGGCTCATATACAGGGTGGTCCATTGATCGTGACCGGGCCAAATATCTCACGAAATAAGCGTCAAACGAAAAAACTACAAAGAATGAAAGTTGTTTAGCTTGAAGGGGGAAACCAGATGGCGCTATGGTTGGCCTGCTAGATGGCGCTGCCATAGGTAAAACGGATATCACCTTTGTTTTTTAAATAGGAACCCCCATTTTTTATTACATATTCGTGTAGTACGTAAAGAAATATGAATATTTTAGTTGGACCACTTTTTTCGCTTTGTGATAGATGGCGCTGTAATAGTCACAAACCCTGTATAATGGCTGTACGGTAGATTCATGTAGAGCACTACCTTACTAAAAAATTGTTTAATATAACAGCAAAAATGCGAATATACGTATATCATGTCAGGTAAGAAAATGCAATTAGAGTCAGATAATGCAAGATGGTTCTGTCGGAGAGAGACTGAAATGAGGTTTTGAACTTAAGCGAGAAATGCTTTGTTTCTGTCAGTACCTCTTTGTCTTTATCGACAAAGTATTGTTTAGACAAGTTGATCATACAGCAGTCTTTCTTCGCCAAATAAATCTGTGGAAACAGTTTTCTAGAAGCATTTCAGTGCGCGGTGCAAGTTAATTACAGACAGTCACATAAAGCTTTCACTTCGTTTAAGTTAATGGAATGCCTTTGTCAATGTAATTACGAAAACAATTGTTACTTTGTGTGCACTGACACTTGATGAAAAGAAATTGTTATCCTTCCAAGGTAACAGAGGCAATGAAATGAAATACTAATGTCTGTCACAGATTTTTAACTATCGCCTCGAAGGCAGATTTCTGCGGTCTTGGTAAACACCGAAATTAACGCTCCACAGTACCGCAAGACTCAGCTAGAGCAGCCAAAACAACCACCCACTGTTAAAGAGGAATATCGTACGGTAATATTTTCTGCATTTGAAGGGGAACGACGCAGCAACAATCCTTGTTGGGCTGCAGTACGGCAACAATGCACCATCCTATGGCATAGTGGGTTGGTGGTGCGGACACTCCCATCGTGGTCAGACAGTTCTGAATGACATGGAACCAAGTGGCAAACTATCTTTCTGTGAAGTACCAGGAATCTCAAGACAAGTGGAGACTCTAGTACTCGAATACCTAGGTATCCCAGTCACGGCAATAGTAGAAATAGTGAAAATCAAGCATGAATCCACCTTTCATTATCTTGCACGACATTCGAACTTGATTGAAGTCGCCTCCCGCTGGGTTCCACGCCAGCTCATATTGATGCAGAAAGGTTCAGATGGTTCTGAGCACAATGCGACTTAACTTCTGAGGTCATCAGTCGCCTAGAACTTAGAACTAATTAAACCTAACTAACGTAAGGACGTCACGCCCATCCATACCCGAGGCAGGATTCGAACCTGTGACCATAGCGGTCACGCGGTTCCAGACTGAAGCGCCTAGAACCGCACGGCCACACCGGCCGGCAATGCAGAAAGCCTCCGAAGCGTTGAAGTCCTGTCAGGCCGATCCAGATAACTCCGATAGTCGTCTAATCACCCTGGAGGAGTTTTGGGTGTACTACTATGACCCTGATATAAAGTAGCAGAGCACACAATGGAAACAAGTACATCCACCAACGACGATAAAGACAAAGACCCAACCGTCATCGGCAAGCTACTGCTGTGTGTTTTTCGGGACCGTGGTGGTGTGGTGCTTACAGATTATGATCATAAGAGGCCAATCTTTATGGGAACAGCTTACTGAAATCTCCTGACGAGGTTATGGGAAGCTGTCAAGACAAAGCGTCGCAGTGAACTGTTTTAGATACCATGGAAACGCCCTAGCTCATTCCCCACAGGCCACAGTAACAAATGGATTTTCGATTATCAAATTTTGCACCATACTTCATATTGTCCTGATATGGCACCCAGTAAGTTCTTTATCTTTGCTCGGACGAAGGAACCATAGTGTAGCTGCAACCAGGATCTCCTGCAAGCTGGGAGGCACATACCTGAGGATTTAGTAGACACTGAAATTCGTGCTCCACCGTACTAAAATCCACGTCATGTTGGAAGGTGGCTCGATTTTCAGTCGTTCTGCGCATCCGCCGCACCCCCCCCCCCCCCCGCCCCACTAGCCACTGGCAGCCAATAATATTCATTCTCTTTCCTAGTGGCTAGCAGCTAGCTACAGCTAGACAGCGAGTATCTCGCTACTACATGCTGTGCACTGTTGCCGTACTTTGCGACAATCGATTTATTCATTCAGCTGTCAGTTTTTTTTTCTTTTTTTTTCGTGTAGCAGTATAGTTGTGAATGTGTATCTGTAAACGCTTAAGTGCGATATATAAACGGAGACGGCAATAAATGTGAAGTGCTCCATAAGCAGACGAGGGGGATTATTTACCGCATTTATAACTTTTTCAAACGTGAATTTGAAAGCAGGTCTCCTACTGTTTACATCTGTAGACACAAGAACTGACTCCAGAACCATGTGGTGTCTGCAAGAGAACTGTAAAGAGAATTGTAAACGAAAGTCTCAGAGCTGTAGGCACTAAAGAAAAAATTAATTTCGTGTTGCCTGGAAATTATCGTAATCGCAAGGAACCTGTAACGGAAATGGATGGTTTTAACAACGATGTTTTAAAGTGCTTCATGAGAATAATGAATGCCCTACACCACAAAAACATGTTACAGTTATGCAGAAGAAAATTAGCTTCAGTGGTAAGTGCTTCGTCAATGTAAAGAATTTTAAAATGCGTTGGTTCCAGATATGTTAAGAAGGGAGTTTGTAGTTCAAAGAAGTTACATAGGTGCAGCACGAACTACGTTCCATATAAATATTCACGATACAAGAGAAGGAGGTGGTACAACAGTGTATTACCTTGATGAAACACGGGCTAATTAGAATCATTCAAGGCAGATCTGCTGGAAAGTGTGTGATGGTAGTGGCGGTTTTAAAGTTTTCATAGGAATAGGATCTCGGCTAATTATTCTGCCAGCTGAATCTTCTTCTGGTTTTGTTTCTGGGATTAAACTTGTATTTACGTGTTAGAAAACAGATGTGACTACGATTCGGAAATGAACGCTGTCAGTTTCGTGAAGTGATTCACAATTCTCGTTATGCCTTGCTTGGAAGTCGGTCATTGCCTGTTATAATTCAACTTTTACAGAGAAAACACAAAGTGTAAACACCAAAAAAGCGGATATTTTTCATGGATTAAAAATAAAAATATTAAGCACAGTGCTAACGAGACTCGGGCCGATTTCCTGCAGCTCGTTAATTTATACAAGTCACGTGACAGAATAAACAAACTTGACTTCCTTGCATGTGAATGGGGTCACACAGTTTTGCGTTTACTCACGTTCCACTGTCAGTGTAGTCCTATGGAATTAATTTGGGCAAAGGGAAGACTATATGGTAGGAAAATAAACAGTCAAGATAATATTCAATGAATTGCTTGTGCATGAGACAATAGGCAATATCCTACCTTTAGCGTGGGCACAGTCTGTGCGGCATGCTGAGAAGCTTCAGGAAGAATAATTTGACAGTGAAGTGATGATGGATATAAGCCTTGAACCTAGTATCGTAAATTTACAAACAGATTGTTCCGAAACAGACTCAAATAAAAGTGACGGTGTTATTACGATGTAGACTTTGGAACAAAGTAATAATATTTCTTAGTGTTAAAGACTCATGTTTAAAAATGTTTGTCATCACATCATAGTAATGAGAACTTCCTAAGCTTTTAGATTAGGACTTCGTATTCTTTGAACTATGCAGACTATAATGTTCAACATATTGCCCAAGGAGAAGGTAAGCTTCTCCCATCAGGCTCTGCGCTCTAATAACACGCGAGAATGCAGCTGGATAAATTCGTCAAAAATCCGATCTTTCCACATGTAAACCCCTGTCATTTTCAAGGCTGTTACTGGTCTAGATATCGGTGGTTTTCTATGTTATCGGTCATCATTCCCTGGAGTTATTCGCAGATGATCGTTAATTGTTTGCTTGTTCAATGGATTATAAATGCAGTCTCTCATTGTAATGTCGAACGAGTTAGTTTCTACGCATAATGCCCATTGACAGCCAACAATATGACAACTTAATGACCATTCTTACGATAACTTTTATAATTAACTTTTACTACCACTAATATTTTTTACAAGCAGTGATTACACGTAACTATAGTCAAACACATCAACACACACACCTTACACACATTTTTAAAAATTCTATTTAGTAGAAGCCGTTGTCAAGCACATATAATGATTTCGATTTGTTCTTGAAGTTAATTTTTTTGTTTATTAAATTTTTAGTTATAATACATTTCAGATCGCAATAAAAGGTGATTGTTGCAAGCGTTTTCAATGATCTTGTCGGTAGACTATTTTCATTTTCAGAAAAATTGTATTTCATGTCTTCACAAATCTGTGTCAGCTGTTCTTGCCACCTGATGTCACACAGAGTAAATCTGTGGAGCAGTGGACGCAACGTCGTCAAGACGTGAATTGATATTTCACTCACGACGACTGATCGAAATCGGCTTTAATATTTACTATTCCTCTCATAGATTTGAACGTATAATACGATGTACCGTAGACAAATGGGCCTGACTGTTGTCCACAGCAGCGCAGTTCGGAGACGTGGACTTCGTTTGCCCGCTCTCTGCTGCCGCGCATGCGCAGTTCTCATCTCAACTGCTCCACCTCTATGCACAGAAACGCCGTCTTATGTGACTGGAGCTGTAGCAACACTATGCTAGAGTACTCGGAGCAACAGCCCATTGATCAGTGGAATATCGTCCGATAAGTGTGGAAAATCTCGTTGCCATGGTTGCTGAAGGGAAAATGTTTTAGGTTTTCAGCCTACGTAATCTTCCTATTCAGTTTTTTCTACGCGATCGACGATTCGACCCCTCGGCTGGGATCTTCTTCAAGATCTTCTGGTGTCTACAGGTGGTAGGGGCTGCTGCCCTCAACCACAAGTAGACTAGCAGCACACTTGTGGACGAAAAAGCCAAAACTATATATCGCTAGCAGAACACTAATGGAAAGAAACCCCAGGTCGAAATGAGGACCATTGTTGTTTAGTGTCAGTTAAAATCGGATTTCACGTCTTACGTGAAGGGAAAGCCGTACCCCTATTAATAATATTATCAGATTTCAATACATTCCTTTAGATCACATTCTCGGTCGTGGGAATCAGGAGTGATCATTTGCACCTCACTACAACCGTCTTATGTTCCTCAGTAAGGCAGTGTTCTGCCAATGCGGATTTCACTTGCTTCAGAAAACGAGTGCGACAATGCTGTTCTACACATCGGTCTTGAATAGTACGGACAGTTTTGCCAGTATAAGCCGTCCCACAATGACAAGTAATTTTCTACACGCCAGGTATCCGCAGTCCCAAATCTTCCTTTACTGATCCAAGAACGGCTCTAATCTTAGTCGGTACACTTTCAATGTAATATCGATTACCTGATAATATTAATACAGGGCTAAGGGTTTCCCAACAAGGAAATGCCCGCCCAGTTAACCGTGCGGTCTAACGCATTGTTTTCTGGGCGGGCCCGGGTTCCCGGGTTCGATTCCCGGCGGGGTCAGGGATTTTCTCTGCCTCGTGATGACTGGGTGTTGTGTGATGTCCGTAGGTTAGTTAGGTTTAAGTAGTTCTAAGTTATAGGGGACTGATGACCATAGATGTTAAGTCCCATAGTGCTCAGAGCCATTTGAACCATTTTTCTGGGCGGGAAGACGTGCCGGTCAAGGGCACGAATCCGCTCGGCGAATTAGTGTTGAGGTCCGGTGTGCCGGCCAGCCTGTGGATGGTTTTTGAGGCGGTTTTCCATCTGCCTCGGCGAATGCGGGCTGGTTCCCCTTATTTCGCCTCAGTTACACTATGTCGGCGATTGCTGCGCAAACAGTTTGGTTCAAATGGCTCTGAGCACTATGAGACTTAACTTCTCAGGTCATCAGTCACCTATAACTTAGAAGTACTTAAACCTAACTAACCTAAGGATGTGATTCTTCTCCCTGCGTATTTGATAATCAAAATATCCACGGGTGTACTGCCGGCCTGGGTACTCAGAGTGGCAGATTCAACGTGCTCTCCGCCCAACCACTACAGCACAATCTGTGGAGATGGATGAAATCACGAGGGAGGAGGTAGGCACTGCGTTTATTCCATATACAGGCGAACTCTCGGGGAAAATCGCCCGCATTTTGAAGAAACACCGGGTCGGAACTGTGTTTTGTCCTCCGAATATAACTCGTGGACTGGTGGGGAGCGCCAAAGATGACCTCGGTTTGAGGAAGGCCGGCGTGTACCAGATTCCGTGTCAGTGTGGCAAGTCGTATATTGGTCAGACGATGCGTACCGTCGAGGATCGATGCCGTGAACACCAGAGTCACACTCGACTGAGGTATCCGAGCAAGTCGGTGGTCGCTGAACATTGTTTGTTGGAAAATCACGCTATGGAGTATGAACGCGCGAGGATTCTGGTACAGACGTCGAGATGCTGGGACAGCGTTGTTAGAGAGGCCATCGAAATTCGCACCAATGACGACCTCATGAACCGTGACTGTGGCTATAATCTTAGCAAGGCTTGGGAGCCAGCGATTGGGTTAATCAAGAGTAAATCGAGCAAACGAATAGTTGTAACGAGCACGGCGGACAGAGCCATCACACCGACATCATCTCAGACGCCGTCGCAATCTGTTCCACCGCGCGACCGTGGCGCGGGGCGCGGACGGCGGAGGGAGTGCGCCGCGGGCGGAGGGTATTTAAATCGGCCGCCGCCGTGACCGACCCAGTTCCCCTGAGCAGCCATAGCGTACGGATCGCCGTACCGGCACGTTCACAGGAGCTCAGTCCGTCAGTTCACCTGATGATGGCGACATGTATGATCGCCGAAATATTGTGCCCGTTGAACACTGTAGACCGGCAGTACAGCCGTGGATATTTTGATTAACCTAAGGACATCACACACATCCATGACCGAGGCAGGATTCGAACCTGCGACCGTAGCGGTCGCCCGGTTCCAGACTGTAGCTCCTAGAACCGCTCGGCCACCCCAGCCGGCAGCAAACACTTTCTCCAAGAACGTGTACACCATAATTACTCTACCACGCAAACGTTGCGGGTTACACTCGTCTGGTGTGAGACGTTCCCGGGGGGGGGGGGGGGGGGGGTTCCACTAGGGGCCGAACCGCACAATAACCGTGGCTTCGTTGTGGGGCGGCGGGGGGTGAATGGACTGCTGTAGCCTGTTGTGGGGTTGTGTACCACAGCGGGCTGAGGCGGAGACGAAGAATCTTCGTCGTTTCTAGGACCCCAGTTCCATACAATATAAAACAAGACATGCAATCCGATTTCATCTGATATTAAACAACAATGTTCTTTATTTAGAGCTGCGGATTCTTGTAATTAGTGTTCTGCTAGCGACATATTACTTTGCCTGTTTCTTCCACCGGTGCACAACTATTTCACTTACGGTTTAGACAGCAGTGCTGCAGTCATTACGGGCGGGAAAGTCTATGTAATCACTTAATTTTTTGTATTAATAATTAAAACTTTGGTGCCGTACAGCTGGAAGTTTGCTGTTGTGAGTACCTCTCGTGTGAGAAGATTTCGAGTTCGTGCTGCTGCTATTAGTTCTCTCATAAGGGTTGTCAGACGAATCGACATCAGTTTTGGAGGAGGGGGAGCGGGGGAATTTACGTGGCATCCTGACAGATCTGACAATAACGGCAAAGCTGTGACACGGATCGTCTGCGTTCGGCTTGGCGTCTGCCTTTCAGTAGTGTCGAGTGACTCACAGGTTCAGCGTCCTTCTGTGAGAAATTACAACAAAAAGCGGAGATCTGCAAGAATACTCAAACAGTATAATATTATAAGTTTTTATTTATTTTGAAAGCCGCTTTAAGGTAGTTAGTAAACTTCATATATAATAGAACGTGGCAACAGCAGTTAAATAATAAAAATATGTATAGCAGTCACAACGGCAAGGAGTGGAAATGCATCTATATCAGTACCGTCGTCGATGGTTGCTTCAGTTATGTGTATTTTAAATACAACTAAATCTATGCTTGATTTTGATTGGATTTGCCATACCTATTCCTTGATATACATATTCTCAATTAACCCTCCAATTACAAAGGTACTAACTAACATATTACACATTGTATGTTGTACCCCGACACATGCCCTGGTCGTTTTTCTGTCGTAGGTGATACTATTTTCTCTCTCCCCGTGCTTAAGGTTCAAATGGTTCAAATGACTCTGAGCACTACGGGACTTAACATCTGAGTTCATCAGTCCCCTAGAACTTAGAGCTACTTAAACCAAACTAACCTAAGGACATCACACACATCCATGCCCGAGGCAGGAATCGAACCTGCGACCGTAGCGGTCGAGCGGTTCCAGACTGAAGCGCCTAGAACTGCTAGGCCACACCGGCCGGCCTTGCTTAAGGGCTACATGACATATAGAGGTACGCGCCTTTGGTTATTCTGATTGAAATGAGTGTCTTTCTACGTAATATAACGCATATGCCTCGCAATACTTGTCTTTTAATCTTGTCCCATAGCTTAGCATAGCAGAACACCCTACCCACACACCTGCTTACCGGCAGACTTATCACTTTCGTGACGACGTTGGTTTTGTCTTTTCCGAGTAGTCTATTTCCATACTTACTTCTTAGTGAGAATTCGTTATGGTATATTACATTAGATTCATAGTTTGATTCATTATAAATGTTTTATTAACTAAGTTGCATCTTGTGAGTTTGTAATCGAGAAATTACATTAATGTATTTTTATATTCTCCTTTATTAGTTATTAGTAGTATATGTTCGGATACAATCTTCAACTTCGCCGACTTAAATCAAGGAAGAGTTTCCTACGAACAACTGAAGCAACTCTTTTATCGCCTAGAGCACGACGAGAAGAGCTGTGGTACAATGTGGACCAAGGAAGACCAGGGAATAGCCCCAGGGAAGAACCCACAGCTGGCTCTGAACTCCCATATACGACCTGGAAAGCCCTGAATAGACTACGAACAGGCGTATCAAGATGCGGAGCAAACTTGGAAAAATGGGGCTACATCAGTGCAGACGAGCCCTGCGAATGTGGAGAACAGCAAGACCCACAACACCTACTGGTCTGCAGGAAACTAAACAACTCGTGTTCGACTCAAGACCTATTTGAAGCAAATGACACGGCTATTCAAGCTGCAGTGTATTGGGCTTCACGTGGGATATGAAAATCGCTCTGTTTCGCATCCTTAGCGCTTATCATTATATGTTACATACTTTTCTATCTTATTATAGTTAATTTACCTTATAACCATGTATTATTGTATTATAACTGCTTCTCTTGCATTGTAATATAATTTTTCTTGTAAAATGGTGATGTCTTGGATACGATAAATAAAAATAAAGTAGTATATGGAACATGATGATACAGATGGTTATGGGGTTGATCTCCAGTGAGTGCTGTATGTTTCACTTGTATATGACAGCATGTAATCGAATGTTTTATGTTCAGCCTGTACTCGCCAGTATATGACTATATTCTTATACTCCAGTTGTTTCACGGGAATTTCATTAGCATTATACCTTAATTATCTGTGCATAAAATTGAATATTGACCTCCGTTTAGTAGGTTCCTTTTTTTAGGATGATATGACGTGTATACTTTGCTCATTAGTTTATGTTAATATGGTATGCAACTGTTCTCTTATTTTATTCCGTAATGTATTTGTAACTTTATGTAACTTCCTGTACCGGTTGAAATTGTTATGTTATTACAAATTATCACTATATATAAGACTTGCACCAGGCCCCCTCTTTGGGTTATCTATTTCATACCGGTCCATTGTCTGTACACAGGGCTTCAAGGGGGTGTAGTAAATCGCCAAAATTGGTAGCCAAATAAAATAAGTTTCGAAACTAGACGGCTGAAAGGTGTCTAATTTGACATCCTGTACAGAACATCCGAGTGCCGCAACCATCTCTGAAAAGATGGACATACAGATACAATTAGATGGTGTTGGTTTGCTTTCCCAGCCACGTTGAATTCTCCAGGATGACTTGCGTGACTGCATAATCTAATTCGGCTTCGAAACCGATCTCAAAGGACGTGTGCCACTACCATTAATTCTATAGATTGACGTAATTGGTCATCCCAAACTGATACAGCGCCTTAACTTTCCCGGTATTTTTCCGATTTTACACTAGAATGGCAACAGACGGTATACTGTCTGCAGAATTTACTTCCCTCCTTATAGTGTTACGCCAGCTCTCCATGAGGAGATTCTGGCAGCTTTTCATCGTGATAAGGTATCTGACATTGTAGTTCGCACTCCTTCCCGCAAATCACCGAGTTTGGATGGGCTTGCCAAAGAATTGTATGTTCGGTTTTAGCATCTCATAGAAGATGCGATAACATCTACGATGAACGAAGTGGTCAAGGTGCACACATCACGCCCTCCATTAAGGTCGGAAAGATTGTTTTAGTTCTCAAAAAGACGCGACGTCTGTCCTTGGATCAGGTCTGACCGAAAGCGATACTCAATTTAGATTATAAAATCGTAGCACCGGCGATAAATATCCCTTGTCGGTTTTGCATTTAGACATTGTCGCACGTTATCAAAGTTGTTTCCCAGCTCGTACTCTCCTGACTTTCGTTGCTGAATGTCGTGGTCACATCTCGATTGCTTCCACTGTTCCTGTGTCTGGAGCTTTACTTTTCATTGATTTTAATCATGCATTTGACCGAGTGAGTCTTGATTTTGTTGTTGCGAGAGTTGGTTTTCATGATGTCGCACGACGGATGTTCACCCTTCTAATTATTGGTATTTAGGCATTTACTGACGTGAATGGTCGCCTTACTACCACAACTGAAGTTTGTCGAGGTGTCCTGCAGGTGAGTCCTCTTTCTATGTCGTTATTCGTGCTATTTCTGAAACCCTTAGTGTCGTCCATAGCTCTTCGATTGGGTGGCTGGTCGTTATTGGGGGGGAAGGTTCATCGTTAGAGCAAATTCCGATGACATTTTGGAACTTCTTAGTGTTCATCACGACATACCTGTGCTCAAGGATGCTTTGGGAGCATTTTGGCGTCTTGCGGAGCACAGATTAATGACCAGACGAGTCGGTTACTCAATTTACAGGGATTTAATGCCGCAGCTAGGATTCCATGGCCTGTGGCGGTCGCCCGTCGTAGATAGTTGGATGTTATGATTGATCGTTGTGCGATGGAGGTGGCTGTGTTAAACTGGATGTGCGCCACTGGCTGGATTCAAGGAGCAATCCTTGAACACGAACGTCGCTTGCTCTCGTTACTTCATAAGGTTCAGACCTTGGAAAGTTATGTGTTGTGTGTTGAGTAAAGCCTATTTTGTTGCCAAAACTTTTCTCCTCCCTGCGATGATTTCCCGAAAGCTACACGATTATAGGGGGAGGTTATCTGGCTAAACCCTTTTTTTCGGGTGCGCTATGAGGTTATGGCGAGTTCCCGGCTGATGGGAGGTTTGAGCCTCCCTGATGTTCGGGCCAAGGCTTCTGCTTTATTTTCTCAACGCACTGTGACTTCACGTCCTCCAATCCCAAGCAGCTCGCCTTTTTGCCTGACTCCGACCTGCGAGCTTAACCCCTCCAATAGATGTTGATAGGATAAATAATAAATCAAGGCATGTTCGTGAATTTTTTCTTGAGGTTAGATATTTGGGAGTTGATATTCTTTCCCAGTCGCATCTCTCTGTCAAAATGCTGCTCTGTCGCTAGATGCTTCCAAATCGCGCTCCGTATCTGGAGTCTATCTCCAAAGACACAATGGAAGATTGTTTGGTCCAATGTCAACCCACCTAGTTTGCCGATGGAAGTGGAGTCCTCATGGTACCAAGTCATTCATAACCTTGCCCCCCACCAACGTTCGAATTTTTCGCATTGGCCTTAGACAGACGGATTCAGTCGTTACCATGGAACGGGTGCATTATGTCATCGATTGGTCGCCTGCGGTCACAGACATGGTGGAGTTGGCTCCACCGACAATTGACCTTTCTTTCCAGGACGACTTAAGCGGCAATATCCAGTGAGATTCTCCTGCGTCCAGATTTAGCCTTCTTTCTCAGAACAAAGAACAGGACTGTTATGTGGCTTGTCTGGCATGATGCTCTTTACGCCGTGGGGAGTGAGTCTGACCTGGACTCTTGTGCCTTTTGCCAACACATATTAATGGCACACTCGATATGGCAAAGTATGCCACACTATCGTGAGCTTTTTGCGAATGTACTGTACCTGGTATTTAATCGTCAAGGAGTTGGATGAAGTGCAGAATCCCTTTTCTCTTCGAATGTTTCATTCCAGTTACCATGCTTCTGGTAAACTTTAAAAAAAAAAAAAAAAAACAAGGAAATGTGTTGAGTTAACTGGTCCTCTTGGTGTTTTCGCCATAGTTCCTTTTCAGGTGTGTTGCTAGAGAGATTATTTCATTTTTTGGCCTTATTTTTGCTTAAGTAATACAAAAATAAACAAAAATTGTGGCAGACCAGGGCTGGAAATGAATGTTTTCGTTTTTAAGTGACAGAAACCATGTGGGATTAAGACAGATTTTGTTTATTTCCTTTTTGAGTAGCAAGTTGTAAGATTTTATCAAAAAAATTAAGATAAAAAAGCCAGTACTATGAGTAGGACCAGGACAATGATAGACTGGTGACGGGGGGGGGGGCGAGTTTGGGGGGGGGGATGCATCGTGGCCAGGCGTCGGGATTGGACTCCTACCCACCTTACCTCCACCCACCCTTAGGCTGACCGTGTCCGCCCTTTCCAGCCACTACAAAAAATAAAAAAATTAAAAGAAATTTTTATCATCACTGCTTCTAGACCTCTAGATCTCGTGTTTGATTCTCGGCCAGTTTACGGATTTTCTTCATTCGGGAACTGGGTGTTTGTGTTTTCCTAGTCATTTCTTCTCATCTTCATCACAAATAAGTGTTAATTCGCCGAAGTCACGACCGAACAACCCCAGACAGCGTCTTTTGGCCTTAATGCCCTACAGCCACTTCGTTTTCTCCTTACCGTATCAAGTGCTCGCGGCGTTACCAGGCCGAATTTGATCTTTTGGTGGGCATTGGTAGTAATGTTATGGTTCATCGGTGTATATACATGCTAAGGCGCACTTGTTAATACTTCTAGAACCTGCACCTGCAAAAGGAGGTAATCGAAGAATCGTCGTCGCATTTCGATGCAACACTGAACTCATGTCTGAAGTGAGATATGAATTATATCGCCTCATAAGATTTTGCAATACTGCAATTCACTACTCTAAATCTTCAACCGTATCAACAGGAGCGCTGTACACTTCATTTTTGAAATGACTACAGACGATAAAATCCAGGTAAGCTGAGCTTGGATGTTAAGGTGCAGGCCCTGCGCGAACTCTCCATCTTGGACCATACTGGACATTTAGATGTCATCTTACATCAGTAGTAAATTGGTAAAATTGGAGTCCAAGTAGATGAATTAACCAAAATGTTTCAATTTGAAATAAATTTTTACTACCTGGGAAAATATTAGTAGTGAAGTCACCACAAATTAACCTTTATTGTTTGGTATTTAGCTACTCGATTGCAGAACCAGCTCATTGGTTTTGGGTTTAGAGGTACTCAAGATACACTCCGCCACACACCGTCAGGTGGCTTGCGGAGTATGGATATAGATGTAGATGTAGAAGTCTATCACCTTTTTCGATACAGCTACCCCCGTCAGTTTTAGAAGTTTCGAGACTGGATTAATCTAAGGAATACAGAAACGTCAATATGGTAGTTTCACCCCCCCCCCCCCCCTCTCTCCCACATGAGTAAAATTCACTGACTGACCGTGCAACCATTTTAACCTGCTAAAAAGGTCCTCCTTTGGAACGTTGTTCAATTAGCGAGTCACACTCTTTCTTTCTTCAGTCTTGACGTTCCATCAGAGAGCCACTTTGTCGTTTTGCGGTTGGTTAGTCTGGTAACACAGAGCCTCGACGCCCGTTACAATTTTTATTTTTTTCAGAAAAGTATCGTCCGTGTTTTTCATTACAATTATGAAACGTCAGGAGTTCTCGCGTCTTTGATTTTGTTCGGGACTCAAGGTGTACGGGACAAACTCTGCACACACCTTTCTCTTCTACAAAACATTCTAGAGTCTGTATTGAACATTTGATTTAGAGATGTTGCTCCATTGGGATCAGAGACACAACAGTGTTGACACACTACATCCTCACGTCCACTGCTTAAAACTGCCTGTTCGAAACTGAGTGGTGGAATGCACAGCTGTTGTATACAGATCTCAGTTCCAGCTGCAACCGTAGTAACTGCGTAGTATATGTAAGTAGAAAATCAGTGTCAGAATTTTTTGGACGGGCGGTGTATTATTAATAATTGTTCCGCTGTAATATATTTATTATTTCGCTTACAACAATCAGAACATATGTTTGAGTCCTTCGTGTTCACAAGAACACACTAAGAAAAAGCACTGTTAAATCCATATACATGCCTACTGTGGGACTGGAATCCGTGACGCAGCCTCGACACCAGGGAGCCTGAAATTTAGTTTATAATTGAGTTTCCGCTCTCGCGGTAGTACGTTACCGCACCCGTGTAACTTTGTATGCGACCAGCTGCTAACACAGTTGTTCAGTCTACATTTTGTCCAGATATCTTTCTCATCAAACCATAGGTATCCGATCGAACGAAAAAGGTATTGTGTCTATGGAAATTCGGAATTCGCCACAGCTGGGAGCAGGTGTTCCAGAGCTGTCAAATCCAGTTTCTTCTGTAATCTGCAGCACGTCGATCCGCACGGAAAGCGTAATTGAAACATCTGTGACGAGCCCGTTGTTTTCAACGTACACTGCCCCTGCTGCCATGCAAATAACAAATACACTGGTTTTTTTTCGAATATGCTACGAGATCTCTCTGTAACGACACAATGACAAGTGTTATCCGGAACTGAAAAGTCGGTCTTGCGCTGTGTGTTTCAGAAATTATTAGTAGTTCTCGACCAGGCGGATAGGGTGAAATTACAAGGGTTCAAAGAAATGTTCATTTGAAATCAGAAAGATCAAATAGAGGTATTTAGTGCACATAATTGTTTCCGAGATATAACACACTTCATTTACATCGAACCCTTTTGGTTGTTAATGGCACGTAGTTATTTTTGGGAAACGAATGACCGGACAAAAAAATTTACACTTCCAGACTAGTATGGTATGTGAACAATTAGAGACGGTTCCATTACCCACATAAAATTTAATTTACTAGAGTATACAGCTTTATGGCGTTCTTCCACCCTCTATCACACATGTGAAGGAACGTATCATTCACACTACCTTTATGTGACGGTAATACTTTTACCTGATCACCAGAAATCTTTATACCTGACCCCGTAAAGTGTTTATTTATGGGAAGAAACAAGTATCGAAGAGGGCTGAATAATTGAGTTGAAATGTCAGATTCATCATAAAGGGACACGTAGATGCACTAAGGTTCAAATGGCTCTGAGCACTATGGGACTTAATTTCTGAGGTCATCAGTCCCCTAGAACTTAGAACTGCTTAAACCTAACTAACCTAAGGACATCACACACATCCATGCCCCAGGCAGGATTCGAACCTGCGACCGTAGCGGTCGCAGGGTTCCAGACTGTAGCGCCTAGAACCGCTTGACCACCCCGGCCGGCATACACTAAGGCCACCAATGTAATACACGCACCAAAAATAGTTTTTCATCACCCCGGTTCACGGAACTCCTAAAGATAGACGTCGACTGTGGATTTTGTATCACAGACACAGTCCCCTTGAGTGTTCAGAGATGTCACTAAACCCGCCCAAAGACGTTAACAACCATGCATGAGCAGTGCATATCAGACGGAGGGTGTCCGACAGCCGTTCAGTTCCAGTCATTCCACCAGGAAGGAGGTACACGGTTCGTCTTGTGTGTAGTTCAATCATAGCTAGACGGTCAATACCGCGGTTCGATCGCGTCCGTATTTTTACTTTGTGCCAGGAAGGGCTCTCAACAAGGGAAGTGTTCAGGCGTCTCGGAGTGAACCAAAGCGATGTTGTTCGGAAGTGGAGGAGATACAGAGAGACAGGAACTGTCGATGACATGCCTCGCTCAGGTCGCCCAAGGGCTACTACTGCAGTGCATGACCGCTACCTACTCAAACTTTGCGCAATAGGCTGTATGATGCGAAACTTCATTCCCGACGTCCATAGCGAGGTCCATCTTTGTAACCACGACACCATGCAGCGCAGTACGGATGGGCTCACCTCTTACCGAATTGACCGCTCAGGATTGGCATCACGCTCTCTTCCCAGAGCGTCGCATTCAACCATACAATCGTCGGAGACGTGTTTGGTGGCAACCTGGTGTGTACAGCAATCTGGACCATCACCTCTTAAGGTCTTGCTATATGATGGTACATCATGCAATGTGTGGTTTTCATGAGAACTAAAAAGAGTGGAAATGATGTTTATGTTGGTCTCTATTCCAATTTTCTGTACAGGTTCCGGAACACTCGGAACCGAGATGATGCAAAACTTTTTTGATGTGTATATTTTCTCCTTAGACTACAAAAGGGCATTGAAGTTGTTTGTTTTAATAATTAAATAGATTGCAATAGAATATTAACTGTTGTAAATGAATTGTGGGCTAGCTGAGTTGTATTGGGAATTGTAAATTCATTCTGCACTGTTTAAAATATATTAGGAACCGCTTTAAATTTGTAACCTTTCAGTTACTAACATAAACTAACACAAGACTATATAACGAATGAAAACCATCTTGTAATGTCAATAAGGAAACGCTTTCATGTGATTGTCTCTGTAAACCGTCGCTTCGAAGCTTGAATGCTTTTATTTCACCTCGAAGAATTTTGCCTTCCTAGGATAATGAATTTGCCAACGGCCTTGCCGCAGTGGCAACACCGGTTCCCGTCAGATCACCGAAGTTAAGCGCTGTCGGGCTGGAGTAGCACTTGGATGGGTGACCATCCGGTCGGACGACCGCTGTTGGAAAGTGGGGTGCACTCAGCCCTTGTGAGGCAAACTGAGGAGCTACTTGATTGAGAATTAGCGGCTCCGCCGGCTCTAGTGGCCTAGCGGTTCTAGGCGCTTCAGTCTGGAACCGCGCGACCACTACGGTCGCAGGCTCGAATCCTGCCTCGGGCATGGATGTGTGTAATGTCCTTAGATTAGTTAGGTTTAAGTAGTTCTAAGTCTAGGGGACTGATGACCTCAGATGTTAAGTCCTATAGTGCTCAGAGCCATTTGAACCATTTTGAAGTAGCAGCCCCCGTCTCGGAAACTGACATACGGCCGGGAGAGCGGTGTGAACACCACATACCCCTCCATATCCCTATCCAGTGACGCCTATGGGCTGAGGACGACACGGAGGCCGGTCGGTACCGTTGGGCCTTCATGGCCTGTTCGGGAGGAGTTTAGTTTAGTTAGGTTAAAGAATTTGCGCACTCTGAGTGTGTCGTCTGATTCGTTGGAAAATTTAAATCCAAAATGTTCAAGGAAAAACTTCATAATATTCGGATTTTCTAAAATACTGGTCATCTGTCGATAACTCTCACGTTAGTAGAATCGTGCTCCAAGTAAACGGTATTCCTGTTTCTAACTTACAGTTGATCACAGATTTCGTGAGCAGTGGTACTATTCTTTATACACTGAAGAGCCAAAGAAACTGGTACACAAATCCTGCTGGGTTGTCCATAAATCCTTAAGAGTACGAGTGGGTGGAGATCTCTTCTGAGCAACACGTTGCAAGGAATCCCAGATGTGCTCAATAAAATTCATGTCTGTGGAGTTTGGTGGCCAGCGGAAGTATTTAAACTCAGAAGAGTGTTCCTGGAGCCACTGTGTAGCAATTTTGCACGTGTGGGGGTATCGCATTGTCCTGATGGATTTGTCCAAGTTCGTCGGAGTGCGCAATGGACATGAATGGATGCAGGTGATCATACTGTATGCTTACGTACGAACCACCTGTCAAAATCGTATCTAGACGTATTAGGGATCCAATATCATTGGAACTGCATACGCCAGAAACCATCACAGGGCCCCCACCAGCTTGAACAGTCCCCTGCTGACATGCAGGGTCCATGGATTCATGAGGTTGTCTCCATAACCGTACACGTCCATCCGTTTGATACAATTGAAACGAGACTCGTGCGACTCGGCAACATGTTTCCAGTCATCAGCAGTCCAATGCGAGTGTTGACGAGCTTAGGCGAAGTGTAAGGCTTTGGGTCGTGCAGTCATCAAAGGTACACGAGTGAGCATTCTGCTCCGAAATCCCATGTCGATGACGTTTCGTTGAATGGTTCGCACGCTGAAACTTGCCGATGGCTCAGCATTGAAATCTGCAGCAATCTGCGGAAGGGTTGCACTTCTGTCACGTTGAACGATTAGTCTCGGTTCCGTTCTTGCAGGATCCTTTTCGGCCGCAGCGATGTCGGAGAATTGATGTTTTACCGGATTCCTGATATTCACGGTACACTAGTGAAATTGTCGTACGGGAAAGTCCCCATTTCATCGCTATCTTGGAGATGGTATGTCCCAACGCTCGTGCGTCACCATAGCTCCACGTTCAGACTCTGCCATTTCAGAAGCAATAACCGATCTAGTAACTGCGCCGGACACTTGTTGTCTTATATAGGCGTTGCGTAACGCAATGCAGTATTCTGCCCGTTTACATATCTCTGAATTTGAATACGCATGCAATATACCAGTTTCTTTGGCGTCCAGTGGAGATATCGACTAACGTATGTAGGAGAGACTGTAAAGAGATAAATACTGCTGTTCTGAAATCAACTATATACACTCGTTATAAAGCCAAAGAGAGAGGTCGCGCAGTGCTTAAGACACTGCACTCGTGTTCGGGAGAACTGGGGTCCAATTCCTCATCCCATGAGCCTCATTTAAATGTCCCCTTGTTTCCATAATTACCGTAAGGCAAAACCCGGAATGTTCCCTTTGAATTGTACATGTCCAGTTTTCTTCCTCATCCATTCTCATGCCGGCTTGTGCTCCATCGGTAATTACCTCTTTGTAGACGGGATATTAAAACCTCATCTTCCTTCCTTCAGTCCCTGCTTCCTTCTTCCTACAATCCAATAATCCACCATGTGCATAACACTATGTATATCTTGACCGTACTATGGATTACGGTAACATCAGAATAATATTCAGACCTTGAGTCTATCACTAATGAAGGTATCGAAATTGTTAGTAGAAGCTTTTATAAGCCATGAGACTATTTTGAAACTACATGAAGCACGCTGTACCGTGCACTGTGCACTGCTGTCAGTAGTGCGAATGTATTCAACGCCGAAATTTTCTGCGTTGCAGGCTACTCTCAGACAGTTACTACAGTACTTCGTGGCGAAAATGATTCCTTGGTGGTCGCTTAAATTACAAGCGAGATTTCAATTTCTACTACTCTACACTGTCAGTATGATACTCAACCTAAGTATCACCGCCTACAATGGGTATCGATAGCAGCACTGATTCAGAGAAGTTGCGTGTCGCTAGCAGGGAACTCGCTGCAACCGGCAGCAGCGGACAAGACTGATGTGTCACATGGACTGTGTCGCTCATACGGATATAAGCCAGGCCTGCGGACAGTCTTGGCACATGTTCCGCGTTGTATGACTACATAGTAAGTCGTCATGACTCAGTGCTTGTAACGACCCTGATTAGTTTTTGCACTCACGACTGGCATACATGCAGTGCACAGCTAACGACGTGTCTTGCTCTGTTTAAGGTTTACGCTTTTTTTGTCAGTGATAAACAGAAAATTAATGAAAGTAGAAAAGTTGGCTGCCTAAATGCTGTGCACATTTATAAAAGTATCCTCCAAGGAAACGGTTATCACCAAAGATGTTAAGCTTTGTACTAGCGAATCTAATAAAGTAAACGATCAACAGTCACTTCCAGCACATTCTGGCTGTAGATGCGAAAAATCTCATTTGGTACATACTGACGATGAAGGGGTACTACCCACATTCAAAGATACGAGGGAGTGCTGAAGGGTAGTGTCTCAAAATTTTTAATTTTTAAATAAAACAAACTTTCTTAACGTTCTACATCTTTATTCTTCATGTCTACATTTTTATTTCTCAACATAGTCGCCCTGGCTGCTAAGCCATTCCCCCAAAGAGAGACCATTTTGTTGATACCGTCAGTAGAATGTTTGATTTTGTTGACGGAGCCACAACTTCACCTCTGGTTGTAATGGTTCATAACAATCAAAGTGAAGTCATCGAAAATGGTCTTTAAGTTCTCGAAAGAGATGAAAATCTTGTGGCACCAAATCGGGACTGTATGAAGGATGATCGGTGACAGTGAACTCAAGGCGTTGTGGATTGTTGCAGATGTTTCTGTGATCGTGCGTGGTCTGGTATTATCCCGCTGAAGAAGATAGTTCTCCATGTGTGAACGAACTTCTCGAATTCGTGCTTTCAGTTTTTTGAGCGTGTCACAGGATCTTGCAGAGTTTATGATGGGGCCTTTAGGTGTGAATTGAAATTGCACCACACCTTGAATATCCTAGCACATTATGAGACTGACTTTGCCTACTGATGGAATAGTTTTGAACTTTTATAGCGTCGGTGATCCTTTGTCGCAGAACTCCATCGATGCTCTCTTCTTTTAGGAGTCAAAGTGGTGAACCCAACGTTGATCACGTGTCACAATGTTCTTAAAGAACCCATCACCCACACGCTCAGAACGCAAAATAAATGTTTAACAGATGTCCAGTTTCCTCTGTTTTAATTGAAGGCCCGTTTTTTGTGGTAGAAACTCGATTACAGCACACCGTTTCTCAAGCGCCGACATAGTTTCGTTATCCATCGCCTTGTCATACGTTACAATTTAGAGTAATCTCTTTTGGCAGAGGGTTGCAATTCCCGTCAGAGGACCGGAAGAACCGACCGAGTAATACTCATGACATGTAATACGCCCACCGATGTTGACAACAGAATAAAAAAGTCTGTATCATTACTTTTCTGCACGCCCTCGCAGAACGAACGTGAGGATAATGGAGAACATTGTGAGTATCATTAATTGTGTTGTGGCTTAAAGGCCGAATATCTCGACATTAGCAGTAACGAAGCTGAGGCAAGGAAAAACACCACTCCAGTCAGTGGTAGATGGAAGATGGTCCATTCAAATGATCACTGGATTTCGGCAGCAAGGAGTAATTTACAGAAAGTGCGCATTTCAGACTGAAGTCAGCGCTAGAGTCCAAGCTGGTAATCGCTCTTATTAAAGTCAGAGACAACTGCTACTGTCACACAGTTTGTTGACAAGGTTCTAAATCGAGATATACGAGGGGCAACTATATAATTTTAATTGTCACCTCTAAAATGCTCTGACTATGCCCATGAAATGTTTGATGGTGCTTGTGCTTGTCTACATCTTCCCCCTCAGTGTGACACATTTTTCTCAACGATGGAAGACTTGACAGAGACATTTATTGTAGGCATCTACATTTTGGATGTTCAGGAAACACTCCAATTGGAAAAACACCTGACCGTTGTTCTGGCAATGGCTGCCACGCAACTGTTTCTTCGTCCTAAGAAAGTGGTCACTGGGCAATATGTAGGGAGAATACGGGAGGATAGGCAAAATCTGATGTCCCAAACAAGCAGCTGTATTCTGTTACAATGAGTTGAGGCGTTGTCATGAAGGAAAAACTTCCCTTAGGACAGATTCATGCAGCACTTTATCCTGACAGCCTTCCGGGAGAATTTAGTAGTACGTTCCTAACACGTCTGGTTTCTTACAGGAGTAATTTGTTAACACCACACACGGGCAGCCCCAAATAACACCCAACATCAGCTTGCCCGATGATGGGAAGGACTTCTCAATTTTCTACGCTTGTGAATCCACCTGTTTTCACTGATTACATTGCTCCTTTGTTTCGGGAACGTAGTGATACACCCAGCACTCGTAATTAGTTGGCTATGTATGTCATGTGGATTGGCTTGACGCAGCTGCAACATATGTGCTGTGGCTTGTTTCAGCCAGTTTTTTGAATGGATGTAAGCATATGCAGAATACGACAGGTGGCGACCTCTGTCGTGTTCAGAATTGCGTGCAGGTTGGTGAAAACCTGTCAATATTCACAGTAGCCACGGACACCTCGATTCTGATACGCGGGTAACCGTGCAGTGGGACTTGCACTTCTATTACGATTCTCAAGTCTACGCAGAGTGACGGTCTGCCAGTTCGTTCTTGGTCAATCGCACTTGGGCGATCATACTGGAGACGTAAATTATGTGGCGTTCATATCTGTCGATAACCTTCAGATGTCCCTAGTGTTCTTCACGCTGGGGGAACCATATAGCTCCGGTTATGTTAAGTTTCGACAAGCACACATTACTAGAGCTTGGGTCTCACCTCCGTAGGCGAGGTCGCGAACTTTCGCATTTTTGGTAGCGCTAGACCTGGTAGCAATCTGGTTTTAATCCTGGTGGTGAAAGAAATTTTCACTTCCAGTATTTGACCCTCAAAGGGAAGTGGGGTGGTGTCGTAAAATTCCTAAACACCATAGTTTGCATCGATACCTTGGATTAAACTGCAAACCTCTTGTGTGTCTTGAAGTGAGGGGATGTGCCACTGTTAAAGCCTGCCCGCTAGATGGGAACGCAAAGCCCGGCGGCCCATTTGGTACCATTTGAGAGGAGCAGGCTTTGTGCCGCCACCGGGTTTCACCTTCACCCTTCTAGCATCGTGGAACACAAACATGACAGCAAACTGCACACACTCCTCACAGTCACCTGCACTTACCAGCGACACAAAACTCATAACACGACACGTCTCGAAGGAAAAGTGCCAGGGAGTGGACTCGTATTTGGGAGAAGCACCGCTCTATTTCCTATTCAGCGATAAATATATAGGTTTTGTTATCCATCAGGCGAGAAATATTCATTAACTTTCTTCCTATTTTACACAGTTTTTTTTCGATTAACCACTTGAATCACAAAATTACCATCAAAATAAGCTGCAGACAGGTAAAGTGAAGAGGTGGTGAATCGAAACAGCAGTTAATGCACAACTTTCTCCAGCCCCGAAAACGCCTCAGTTCATCAGAATCACTTAACAAAAATCTATGCGATTTAATGGTCGCAACTGTATTATACTGTAAAATGACAGCATTTCGAAGTTGCTACCATGAACAACAAACCCATCAAACTAATAGCTAATGTTCTGCAGGAGAGATTGATGGCAGCAGACACAGGACATGTGCAAAATGAAACAATCTATGAAATCTCTCTACTTCATTTTATAATGTTAGTATAATCAAGAATCAGAAAATGTACACACCACCTCGACTGCTTGTACCTACTGTTCATATTAGAGCGGACTATTCTCTGTATTCACAAAAGTTTCTAGTAAAAACATCTTTTTAACTATGGAGAGACATGGGTACCAGTCCGGTATTCACCTAGACGTATAGGGGAACCGACTAAAGCGATCACACCGGCCCTCGTCGTTCATCCGGCGGGCGGATTGGACCAGGGCCTCTACAAATCCCGATAGCGGCGTGCTAACGCTCTCGTCTATCACTGCGGGTGACATATGGCTAAATGTTGAGGAATTTCTGTGCGTCCGCTTGAGTGAAGAACCAGCCAGCTGTTATCTTCACTATGGCCTAAACGCAATGTTCGTACACATAAGTGTTCTGTCCTTTCATACAAGACACATTTCTCACAGTCGGTGAAGGACCTTCAGTATGAAATTGAAGCCTAGAGGGCAAAGTGTCGTCAATGTTTGTTTCTCTCAAACGTTTATCGACATTGATGGTTGGCATGATGTTAGACAAGTGGGTCAAAGCAATGACACGCGTTGCTTGTGCCTCAGGTAGTCCACCATCTACTCTCCAGCTGTGATCAGCGATGCCGTTAGCTAGCAACACGGCGCATGCGAGGCAAACATCGATGTTATCCATACTGCTGTGGTCGCTGCCTCCAGATGACGCAGGTGCTTCTCACACATGCACGGCACTACTTCAATAAATTGGTCATTTTTCGAACATTTCATCAGACACAAAAGGCAGTAAATTCACTCAACAAATTATTCTAAATTTTTAAAAGGAAATGGATCCTCTCGTGAATAGATACAGTATCAGTAACATAAAATTAACATACTCTCAGTTTACTAGAATGTATCCGTGGCGGTTAAAATATGTAGCCGTTACTTTCTAATAAGTTTAGGGCCTCGAAGTAGTAGTCCGATCATCAAAATATTTGAAAAGATCTCTGAACGAAACAGTATTGATCAAAAACGCGATGTCACTGGACGCCACTACCCTTCTCAACCAAAACAGTACTCACTGTAGAATAACTGCATTACAACCTTGATTATAAGAAAATTGCGAAGACAGTGACGAGATCCACATTAATATTGCAGACAGTCAGGAGTAAGTCCATGATGAGATCCTTAAGTTGGTTCCGCTACGGGTTCTTGGAGTATATGACGCTGGAGTTTCCTTAGGCCAACGTTCACAATTGATTTGACCGCTTCATATGCAGCACATTAAATTTGGAATCTGATTTACACCACATTTTTCATTACTGCAAGCAGTGTCCACGTCCCTGGCTAAACAATTACATAACTATAATTTGAACTTTCTACTATATTTACAGCTTCTTGACCGCTAACCACAATGTAACGGAGTTAGGTGACATGCATCTCATTCATAAGGAGGCACGATGCAACAGTCAAGCAGGAAGACGCCTGTATACAGAAATATTTACAGGGAGGAAGATTCCAAATCATACCTTTGAAAGACTTAATCGCCGTCTTCGGGAAACACGGTCCCTTAGACCATACGGTCGCGAAACAGGTAGACCTCACAGTGTGAACTATTCTGTTTGAGGAACCTGCGTTACAGTGAACTGAGAACAACTCCGGCACCAGCACACGATCCATGACCAAGGAGACAAACATCTCAAACTCTATCGTGGGGCCGCCGAAGTCGCCCAGCGGTTCTAGGCGCTTCCGTCTGGAACCGCGCGACCGCAACGGTCGCAGGTTCGAATCCGGCCTCGGGCATGGATGTATGTGATGTCCTTTGGTTAGTTATGTTTAAGTAGTTCTAAGGTCTAGGGGACTGATGACGTCTGCTGTTAAGTACCATAGTGCTCAGAGCCATTTGAACCATTCTATTGTGTGGAACGTCTTGCACGAGACGGTCATGCTTCCATTCACTTATTAGAAGGTACAAAACGTGTCAGCTGATAACTTTTTCCAGATCGTGGAATTCTGCCAATGGTATGTACACAAAACTGTAAGCTTCCCTGAATTTCAAACGTGTGTTTTGTTTACTGACAAGGCTGCCTTGACAAGGGAAGGAATATTCAACACAAAATAGTCATGTCTGGAAGTTAGAAAATCCTAAGGCAACCCTTGTTTTCACCGCTAACAGATATTTAACATAAATGTGTGGTCTGATGTTCACGACAATCTGACTGGGCCGTATATTTCGCGTAATACTATCGATGGAGGAAATTACCGTATTCGTGGAATAACTGATTGTTTTGAGCGTGTTACAAAATCATTCGCACGCATGTGCCAGACATACATAAGTCAAAAACGATGACGTTTTCAGCAACGCTTCTGTGAAGTAGTATCGGGAATATTGGAGAACGACCCGCTAGCAGTAGTAGCAACGATTATGTTTCCAGCATGACTGGGCCACACCATATTTTGCTGTGGATGTCAGAGAAGATTTAAACTGTGTTTCCTTAATTGCTGGATTGGGTGGGATAGGCTAGTACGGCGGACACCACACTTTCCCAACCTCACTCCTATGGATTTCTTTGTGGGGGGAGACAAAGCGTTTAGAGTACGAGACACCACCAAACACTCTAGAAGAGTTGATTGCTTGTTTGGCTGAAGCTGCAGCCATTATTCGTGAAATACCGGGTTGTTTTGAGCGTGTTACAAAATCATTCGCTCGTAGATGCCATATATATATACGAATGATGAATATAAAACGATGACATTTTCAGCAACGCTTCTAAAACAATATCCATCGTCGCCGCGCGTGGTAGCCGCGTTGTCTATGGCCCCTTGCCACGGTACGTGCGGCTCTCCCCGTCGGAGGTTCGAGTCCTCCCTCGGGCATGGGTGTGTGTGTTGTCCTTAATGTAAGTCATTTTAAGTTAGATTAAGTAGTGTGTAAGCCTAGGGACCGATGACCTGAGCATAGGTACTTACCACCAATTTCCAAATTTTCCAATATCTATCACACGGTGGTTCGAAGACCATCTCTGAACATGACGGGAAAGTAGTGCTATGTGACATAAAACAAATGTTTCTTTTATCTCCACCAAACACTGAAATTTTATACACGTATTTTCTTTACACTCTGTATATATTCGTGGGACTTATCAGTAAGAGAAAAGCAGGGTAGAGCACGGCCGGCCGCGGTGGCCATGCGGTTCAAAAATGGCTCTGAGCACTATGCGACTTAACTTCTGAGGTCATCAGTCGCCTAGAACTTAGAACTAATTAAACCTAACTAACCTAAGGACATCACACACATCCATGCCCGAGGCGGGATTCGAACCTGCGACCGGAGCTGTCGCTCAGCTCCAGACTGTAGCGCCTAGATCCGCACGGCCACTCCGGCCGGCTGGCCATGCGGTTCTAGGCGCTTCAGTCTGGAACGGCGCGACTGCTACGGTCGCAGGTTCGAATCGTGCTCCGGGCATGGATGGGTGTGATGTCCTTAGGTTGGTTAGGTTTAAGTAGTTCTAAGTTCTAGGGGACTGATGACCTGAGATGTTAAGTCCCACAGTGCTCATAGCCATTTGAGCCATTTTTGGTAGAGCACGTGGACTGGCCAGCCACGCTGGAGGCTCGAACACCACCCTCGACGAATGTTTTGATTATCCGCCTGTTCTGTCAGGTATAAGTGCAGCCCAGAATGTAAGCAGATTACACATTTATCAAAGAAGCCTGTACGACTACCTCCCCAGTCCTTACTACTCCGTCCCTGATGACCTTAATGGCAGCGAAACGTTGAACTCTAATTTTTTGCCCTTGATATTTTAAAATTTTACACCAGCGAGTATTCTTCACTTACAGCTTTCTATGCAACAGTGCTAATAAAGAAATAAAAAAAGATTAAGTCTTTCCTTGGGGAAATATAAACATAAAAGTGGAAGAGAAGTAATTAAAATCAGAACTGAAAAACAGATAATAGCAAGCATGAAAGTGGGAAATATGAACAACGAGGAACGATTTTCTAAAGCTATTAGACATTATAAAAAAGCAGTAAAACCAGACGTCCTCTATGAGCCCGAAACACTGCTCGTAGTGAGATGTAAAATGGCATTAGAAGATTTGGAAAACATAGAAAGAGTAATGTTGCGAAAAATATTAGGCCCAATCAAGAACAAAGAAGGAAAACTTTGAGACCAAATAAGCAAATACACTCATTCAGCCATAATAACGAATGAGAGCAGGAAAAGACACATTTCATTCTATGGACATCTAGAGAGAGTGAAGGAGGGCAGATTACTAAAGAATGTCCACATATTCTTACAGAACAGGAAAGCAGACGAAGAAAATTGGAGGGGAAAGCAAGACCAAAAAATAATTTAGAAGAAATGCTGACTGAAGAGCAGATCTAACTCAAAACAGGGAAAGTCAGACTGGAACTGAAGAAAGGTGAAGGTTTACGGGAAAATAAAACAGAAACACAAATGGAGTCAAATGGTCAGATGAGAGGAAAATAACTAATTCTAGAAAAATTAAGGAATATTGGGGACTAATAAAGGAAAAGCAAGATAAACAGTTATATTTACGTCGTTCGTAACCGGCCTGAAACGAAATGAAAAAATTAGGTCTTTCAGTACTCTGTCAAAGTCTTCTTACAATACCATATCTCCTAACTCATCTTCATCTACTCCCTCTTTTTTCTGTATAATGCTTTCACGAAGTTCATTTCCCTCATACTGCCCTTCTGTATATTCATTCCATCTTTCAACCTTCCCTCCTTTAATTAGTGTTGGCTTGGCATCTGAGCTCGTGATATTCATACAACTGTTCCTTTTTTCTCCCAAGATCTCTTTAATTTTCCTACAGGTGGCGTCTATCAGTCACCTATTCGTATATGCTTCTGTAGCCTTTTATTTGTCCTCTTGGCATTCCCGCTTAGCCATTTTGAACTTCGTCAGTCTCATTTTTTAGGTTTCAGATTCGTCGCATTTTTGTACTTTTCTCCGGAAGCGAGACTGATCTTCGCTGAGGTCGGCTGCTAGCAGTTTTTGCATTCCTCGTGAAGAATGTGTGTGTGTGTGTGTGTGCGCATATACAGCCATAACGGAAGATGGACATTGGCTGGCAGTAGCGCTGCGGCGAGGCAGGGGAGCTGCGGCCAGGTAATAATAGAGCGGGCGTGGCCGCAAAGGCGGCTGCGTGCCTGGCTGTGTGCACGCAGTCACGCGTTAGCCGTCGCCCTGCCCTGCCCTTAAATAGAACGCCACGCCGCATCAAACGCGATGAGCGCAGACAGGTTTTTCCGCCACACTAGGCGTGCAGGCCACGCGCGCGTGCACCACATTACGCTTCACCTAGGCCGTCCTCCGCCCTCCGCCCTCCGCGCATCGCCGATCCCCCCCCCCCTCCAACCCTCCTGTCACCCTTAGACTTCTTTACGGAGGGCGGCAATCTTTCCTATAAGCTGTGCCTCGAGAACACCAACCACTACAAGAAAGAACATACTGGTATCATCATACACGTTTCGTTTTATTGGTACAGAACGTCGCCACTAGTCTGGAATGAAATGTATTTACAATTTGATTTGCTTTCCAGACCTAAGAACAGTTCGTTACAAAAAATTTCGCGGTGCGACTTTATTTACTACACTTCATATCAGATTTTCGCTTACATAAGGAAGTGTCTTCTGCTTGCAGATTTCTGAGGTATTCCTTCGTTTTTTCTTAATCTCACGTTGGTATGCAGCATTTCACATGTCTTCACGTAAAATGCGACAAAATATAGCATCACCACTGTTTGTTTGCATACTACTGAATAAATGTGCCTCCGTATGTTTTACATGAGTATTGTTGCCTATCTAACCTCTAGTTTTCACTTCCTCTTGATCTAAGAATATTCTCACAATTTGTGGCTTTTCATGTGTATTTCGTTGTTTTAATTTTATTACTCTCTTTATATGTAATATACATGTGAAAGTAAGGATTAGTGTGGGAGTTGAAGATCTAAGCCGGCCGGAGTGGCCGTGCGGTTCTGGGCGCTACAGTCTGGAACCGAGCGACCGCTACGGTCGCAGGTTCGAATCCTGCCTCGGGCATGGATGTGTTTGATGTCCTTAGGTTAGTTAGGTTTAATTAGTTCTAAGTTCTAGGCGACTGATGACCTCAGAAGTTAAGTCGCATAGTGCTCAGAGCCATTTGAACCATTTTTTTGAAGATCTAAGTGTACAGACGATTGGAGGAGGGTGTGGAGGGCAAAGAATAATAAAGGGTATGAACAACAAAATATGTAAAGTAGAGAAGTAGAGGAGGGGAGAGTAAGTTCGTAATGAGATAGGGGCCCGCATCTCGTGGTCGTGCGGTAGCGTTCTCGCTTCCCACGCCCGGGTTCCCGGGTTCGATTCCCGGCGGGGTTAGGGATTTTCTCTGCCTCGTGATGGCTGGGTGTTGTGTGATGTCCTTCGGTTAGTTAGGTTTAAGTAGTTCTAGGGGACTGTTGACCACAGATGTTAAGTCCCATAGTTCTCAGAGCCATTTTAAAATGCAATTATTGCACTTGAATGTGATATTTGCAGATCAAAAATAAAGAGAACAATTACTTGTATCTTCTTCAGAAATGAAGATAGATTATGTTACAATCACTTATTTTCACAAAATTTGTTTGGACTATAGTTCACAGAACACTTAATGTTTCTCCACACTACTACCGAAATACTAAAACACTAATATGTCCATTGAATACTGCTGGCAATTATAATTGCAACAAGGATATCAACTAATTAAACGTTACTTACTATGATTACAGTGCAACAGGAAACATCATCTCCTTCTTTCCCTTGTGCCGCATGACTACAGTTCGATTTTAAATGATTAATTTAAGGGGTAGTTCGATGCTCTTTCTCGCGCCACCCCGTTATCCCTGCGACGGAATATGTGTACCCCAGCTGTCTGCGTGTAGTGTTATCCACGTGATAGCCAGCGAAATTTTTTCTGTATGTTTTTGAATCGTGTAACTGAGGTGTGACAAGGGTGCTAGTCCAGTATCCACCTATTCGGATGTGGCAACCCACCTGAAAGTCACATCGAGGCTGGGCGTCACACCAGCCCACGTCATTAATTCGCCGGGTGGATTCGATTCGGGGCTGCGCCCCTGCTCCAATCCTGGAAGTGGCGTGCTAACACGCCCGGCTTTCTGTGCGGGTACATCAGGAAGAACACACAATTTAATTTGTAGATACGTTTGGGGTACACAGTTTGAGAAATTAAGCGCACACAGCTGCCATCTCTGGCAGCAACACTGGCTCTAACTCAGCTGAAAGTTGAGTGGAACTGACATATACGTAGGTATGACGGTGTGTGCTCCGTCAACCATGTCTCAGAGTTTCTCATAGTGCCTGACGAGTGGTGTTGTGCTTCAGCAATGTATTATCAGATGCTGTGGACTCAGTGGCACCACATACCATCACGCACGCTATTAGGCTCCTATGACGACGAAGAATGCAATCTGACAATATTCTCCTCGGAGCCCTCACACACGGATACGTCCATCATGGTGTTGTACGTGGAAATGGGACTCCTCTGAGATGGTGACGTGGTGGTATTCTGTGTGCACTGTTACCACTGGCCACGTTACTATCGGTACACCTCCTTCTGCTGCCACATCAACGCCAACAGTAACACTGGTAGACATGCTAACTGTCAGTGGTGCTCCATACCTCTCTGCACTGTCCGTATCGATGGAAACAAGCCCACTCCCCGACAAAATGTTCAAATGTGTGTGAATTCCTAAGGGGCGAAACTGCTTAGGTCATCGGTCTCTAGACTTACATACTACTTAAACTAAATTATTCTAAGAACACACCCATGGCCGAGGGAGGACTGGAACTTCCGGCGGGAGGGGCCGCGCAGTCCGTGACATCATGCCTCAAACCATGCGGCCACTCCGCGTGGCCACATCCTGACTCAGTGTATTGACGTGGCTGAACGATCGCGTGCGGTCGCTACTTGCTAGGGGATTTCTGAATGGCATTTTGTAAAATCCTCCTCATCCCATCAGTTCCATGCTTCATGACAGTCTTTGGAGCCCAACCAATGCAAGCAGCAATATCGTGACTTAACTGCTGAGGTCATCAGTCCGCTAGAACTACTTAAACCTAACTGACCTAAGGATAATACACTTATCCATGCGCGAGGCAGGATTCGAACCTGCGACCGTAGCAATCTCTTCTTGTTTGCTGAATATAGACAGCGTTACTCCTAGCAACTTTGCCCTGTTGCACCGAAATTGTAATAATTTTTTATATTTATACATTTAGTATACTTCATCCCAATTTGGCGTTCGTTCACACCTCCTTCATAGTGTTCCAATTTTAATGACCAATCCTTACTGGGTATTAGTAGGTGTTCTTCAGAGAAAAAAAAAATCTTGACAAACGGACAGTGACGTGAATGTTTAAGTGCATTTCATTTATCAAGCGGTACGTGACAGAGAACTGCGCTTCGGCAGCTTTGTCTACCGGCGCCTCTACTGTGCCCGACTCTAGCGTCCTCCAACCATGGCCCCGTTACAGTGCGATATGAGGATACAGGCTATGAGTTGCTGATTGTTACTGCGCTCGGAACTAAAAGTTCAGAGTAACCTCAGGGCCGTAGGCACATATCCCCCATAAAGGTTTGCGTCGATGTCTCTACTCTGAACTCAACTGGCGAAGTGTCGTACACAAGGGCAAACTCTGGCCTTGAGGGTTAGGTTGTTTTGGGGGAGGAGACAAGACAGCGAGGTCATCGGTCTCATCGGATTATGGAAGGACGGGGAGAAGCAGGTATCGACAAAGCCACCACACAATTAGTCCAGTACACACTCACAGTCACAATTTCAAAAATTAAATTTCTGAGAAACGTACTCAACTCATAAAAATTAACACAGCTGTTCGGCAGGGCGATGGTCTCTCACCGCTTCTCTTCAATCTTGTCTTAGATAAGGTCATGAGAGAAGGGATAAAGAACTAAAAGAGAAAAACATCGAAGGAACCAGTAACAGATTTCTGTAAAATTTACAGTGTTTTCTTGACCAGTGTGCTGAATTTTTCCAGATATCGCTTTGAGTGTCTATGTCCTTTGAAACAGTCTCATATCATTTATTATATGCCTGTTTCAAATAATCTTTCGTTTAATCATATACAGCCCTTTTTAAGATTGATTTTGTGAGATTAGCTTCTCTTGTAAATGTGGCTCACAGCCATCAAATATTAGAGTAAGCAGATCAAATTCCTCTGTCCGAACACTCAGTGACCATAATGGCATAGAAACAGAGGATGACAGGGTAAGTCAAATAACAAACGTCTTTTTCCAAAACTACACTCCTGGAAATGGAAAAAAGAACACATTGACACCGGTGTGTCAGACCCACCATACTTGCTCCGGACACTGCGAGAGGGCTGTACAAGCAATGATCACACGCACGGCACAGCGGACACACCAGGAACCGCGGTGTTGGCCGTCGAATGGCGCTAGCTGCGCTGCATTTGTGCACCGCCGCCGTCAGTGTCAGCCAGTTTGCCGTGGCATACGGAGCTCCATCGCAGTCTTTAACACTGGTAGCATGCCGCGACAGCGTGGACGTGAACCGTATGTGCAGTTGACGGACTTTGAGCGAGGGCGTATAGTGGGCATGCGGGAGGCCGGGTGGACGTACCGCCGAACTGCTCAACACGTGGGACGTGAGGTCTCCACAGTACATCGATGTTGTCGCCAGTGGTCGGCGGAAGGTGCACGTGCCCGTCGACCTGGGACCGGACCGCAGTGACGCACGGATGCACGCCAAGACCGTAGGATCCTACGCAGTGCCGTAGGGGACCGCACCGCCACTTCCCAGCAAATTAGGGACACTGTTGCTCCTGGGGTATCGGCGAGGACCATTCGCAACCGTCTCCATGAAGCTGGGCTACGGTCCCGCACGCCGTTAGGCCGTTTTCCGCTCACGCCCCAACATCGTGCAGCCCGCCTCCAGTGGTGTCGCGACAGGCGTGAATGGAGGGACGAATGGAGACGTGTCGTCTTCAGCGATGAGAGTCGCTTCTGCCTTGGTGCCAATGATGGTCGTATGCGTGTTTGGCGCCGTGCAGGTGAGCGCCACAATCAGGACTGCATACGACCGAGGCACACAGGGCCAACGCCCGGCATCATGGTGTGGGGAGCGATCTCCTACACTGGCCGTACACCACTGGTGATCGTCGAGGGGACACTGAATAGTGCACGGTACATCCAAACCGTCATCGAACCCATCGTTCTACCATTCCTAGACCGGCAAGGGAACTTGCTGTTCCAACAGGACAATGCACGTCCGCATGTATCCCGTGCCACCCAACGTGCTCTAGAAGGTGTAAGTCAACTACCCTGGCCAGCAAGATCTCCGGATCTGTCCCCCATTGAGCATGTTTGGGACTGGATGAAGCGTCGTCTCACGCGGTCTGCACGTCCAGCACGAACGCTGGTCCAACTGCGGCGCCAGGTGGAAATGACATGGCAAGCCGTTCCACAGGACTACATCCAGCATCTCTACGATCGTCTCCATGGGAGAATAGCAGCCTGCATTGCTGCGAAAGGTGGATATACACTGTACTAGTGCCGACATTGTGCATGCTCTGTTGCCTGTGTCTATGTGCCTGTGGTTCTGTCAGTGTGATCATGTGATGTATCTGACCCCAGGAATGTGTCAATAAAGTTTCCCCTTCCTGGGACAATGAATTCACGGTGTTCTTATTTCAATTTCCAGGAGTGTATTTCACTGAGGAACATAGTACTGCGGTTCCTCCTTTAAATCATCGCACGAAGGTGAAAATCAGATATCGAAACAAGTGACAATAGAACAGAAAATGGTTCAATTGTCTCAAAAGAAGAAATGCCTCTGGACGAGAAGCCAGTACGATTTGCGTAGGACACAAGAAAGAATTTGCTCCTCTTCTAGCAGCAGTAATGTGCCAATTGGACAGAATCTAGCACGATATACCTTAAGAGGACATCCAACAACTCTGTCAATAAACGTCAAACTGAATAACCAAGGGCAGAGGTGATAAAGGGGATAGAGGTAGACCAACGCGTTATTCATTTTCTCAGTTTATGAAGTTCTTTCTCCTGAATAAATCATCAATTTCTTTGTCTTAAAGTGTATTATACAACATTAGAACGTGCAGAACTCTAAATATTTGTGAATGCTACAGAAAGAACGAATTCATGTCTCACAACAACAAAAACAGTAGAAAGTGCTAGATACTGCTTATAGCGATCTCTTCACGTGATTCTAAAGTTGGTATCTAGGCAAACACCGAACAGGAAACAGCATATGATCGTATGTGTACTATCCTTAAGATACAACGCTCTCCCCTACACATAAAATTCTGTGAGACCACGTTCCTAGAAGAGTCAACGAATATATTTTTGCCTCTTACGTGTCTCTCTCACGAAAAGACTGCGGGATAAAATTAGAGAGATTCGAGCACACACAGTCTCACCAAGTATCTTTCTTCCCGAAAACCACACGAGCCTGGAACGGGAAAAGGCGGAAGTGACAGTGGTACATAAAATACCCTTTGCCATAGACTGCAAAGTGCCTTTTGGAGTTTAGATAGAGACGTAGGTAGTTAAATTATACCGTCGACGTATGAAGTATTTACCATGAGGCTGTCGTTTCCATAAAACATTCTCCAACTGATTAAATATCTTAGATCATTAGTAGAAACTCCAGTTTCACACGAAAACCATTTCTCGTACAACCTGTTGCACCATTTACTGAAACAAAGCCGCTTGAGAGAATGATTATAGCTTTCCCATTAAGTACCACGAACGCGAACATCGGAAAGTAGCGACTTACGATGAAAAACTGTTACAGATAGCCTCCTACACGTACCTAACTGCCCTTATAAGAAACATATGGTGTTATTTCAAAAATAAATATTTATTATTCTATATGTTATTATATTTACGGAAGGTAACGGGCTACTAAAACGATACAGCGCGAGAAAGGTAACAAAAACACGCATAAAAAGTTTACTGAATGAATAACTACTGGTGCATTCTTTCTCTGCAGCTCAACCGTAGAGCCATTTATTACAGAAAAGTATGGCACAGGTGCTAGAATATCCCGATACAAAGTATTGGATTAAAATAAATTTACGTTCTAAACATTATATGTAGCGTAAACAAGAACGTACCGCAGTGTAACTTAAATATTGGTTCATCTTTGCTCTTTCAGAACTGGACCGAGAACAGAGGCTATAATTCGCGGTAGTGGCATTTTGGTCATGCAGGCACAGGGGAACATCGTCGCGTCATTTGTTTGCAACAGGTCATGAATGTCCTAGCCGGCCGGTGTGGCCGTGCGGTTAAAGGCGCTTCAGTCTGGAACCGCGTGACCGCTACGGTCGCAGGTTCGAATCCTGCCTCGGGCATGGATGTGTGTGATGTCCTTAGGTTAGTTAGGTTCAATTAGTTCTAAGTTCTAGGCGACTGATGACCTCAGAAGTTAAGTCGCATAGTGCTCAGAGCCATTTGAACCATTTGAACCATGAATGTCCTACATAGTCCTAACTGGCAATGCCAGGACTGCATCTTAGAACGAAATGCACCACAGTTTCTTCACCGTCTCTTCCGCTTTTCACTTAAAAATTTAGATTTCACCATGAAAATGATAATGCAGTCGGCAACACTTTCTGCCGCAGAGGATCGCGTGGAAGTTTTATACGGGAAGCGGTAAAGGCAGAGGTAGGCCCTTACGGGCGCTCGTAAACGTTACGTTTGTAAATTTATGCAGGTCAGAGTCCTCAGTTTTCTCGGCTGACGTAGCAGACTTACAGGCCACGGTCTTAAAGAGGCTTCGCTGTTGTTCCTGCTCAAAGTCACACTTCGAAGTACGATTATATCAGATGCATTACAGTATTTACAAACACACTGCTGATTGTTTGCTAACATGTAGTAATAATTCGTCATTATTATGTGTTTTATCTTATCATAGTTGCTTCTATATTACAATTATTATCGCCTTGGAGATGTGGTCCGTCTATGCAACTTAATAATGAACTTAATTTCGTTCATCATAATCCATGTTTTTGGACAGCCTGCAGTTATCTCACACATGAATTAAATAATGAATATCACCTATGCAAACATCATAAAAATATTTGTATAAACAAATGCACGTGAAAATGAGAATAAATTCGTGAAAGTCGTTTGTTATAAGCATGAAAAAATAAGTAACTGTCACAGTTTCATTACTTAAATAATAAGTAATGAACTGTTTGTTTTTATGCTGTATGCGCTTCGCATCCTCAGTGGCCCCTTATACATGTCTGTTTTATGCATAAAATAATAAATGTGTTGTACAATGTTTCCAGGTGTCTTAACTGTATTATAAGTTTTTAGTTAGTTTCTTACTGTTAGGCATGAAAGAATTTTTTGGAGCACAAGTTAAATAAAAATTAAATTCTGTTTGGTTTTACTTAATATTGTTTGAGATCTTACTGTCATATCTGTGTAGCCCTGGACTTGTACCTCACTGTCCAGCATATACTAAAACAATAACGAACTGAAATGTAGAACGTAGTAGAACATTAGCGAAGTAAGAAACAACTTACTCAATCTCCCCACCACTGACAGATCAATAAAAAATCCCTCCTCTTAAAATTTCCATCCTTTTCCCACACCACTCTCCACCGCACACAATAATACGCACAGGAAAAGGAATTTGGGAAACTGTATCTATCAAAATGTTGCTTACTAGTGCGCTGTCGATGAATTTCCAGTGCCGTAATCAATATAGACGAATGCGGTGCTACGTACGCGATGTAATCACCTGAAATACTTTGTAAGTGACCCACATAAGCTCCCTTAACTAATCTATTCCTTATTATGCTTTTTTAACGATCTGTGGTCTCGCTTTGATCCGCAAGACGGACTTAATTAGTCTCAGTTTCTGCACCACTGAATTGGCTGCTACTGCTACCTCAGTGTGTTCAGAGTATAACTGATCCGACCACTGGATCCGATTATACACACCGTCTGCCGCCTCGGCTTAACTGCGCACCAGGTCTGATCAGCGCCCACGCTATAGTCTCGGAATCACAGTGAATCAATAGCGTCACAAATGCAAACAACTAAGTCTCCACAAGATCTCCTTAATAAACCGACTCAAGTCTTTAACCTAGCTCAAAGGCTTATCCGGGTTGCACCTTAGCAACACAAATTAATTCACTGCTAGACTGATCAGCGTAAAACGTCCGTATTTAGTAGACAAAGTGTCCCAAGAGGAATGTCCATTATTCAGGTACATGACAGGAACGATCATTCCAAGCAAAACAGTCTACTAAACATTGGTTCTAAAATGAATACCTTAAGAACTATAAGCACTTGTTCAGTAGAAGAGATGTGTCTTACAGCAATGAAGGTGAACAGGTGCTCATACTCTTAAGGTTTGCACGTCAGAGCCCATGTTTACTGAAAGACATTTTTCTTGATTTTGTCCATACTACCACACATTAAAATATGGAAAGCAAAGTGCTTGCAGCAGAAGAGATTTGTTCCAAAGTATGGAAGAACTGTTCATAGCTCTGAATGCATCCATTTTAGAGCCCATTTTTAGTAAATTTTTGGTTTCGAATGATACTTCCTGTCATATCTCTAAATATTGTCTATTCCTCCTGGGACTACCCATATTTGATGCCCGTGAAAGGAATTTAGCCAGTGGCTTTCCATTCTCACTTAAAAAGCCTCTATGAGCCAAATTCTTGTCATCGACACGAGAACTCTTGAAATACACACGGATTCCTAAGATATAGTGCCGCCGCAGTATTGGAAATTTTGGAAATTTGTGGTGTGGTCTTATGGGACCAAACTGCTAAGGTCATTGGTCCCTAAGCCTACACACTACTTAATCCAACTGAAACTAACTTACGCTATGGACAACACACAAACCCATGCCCGAGGGAGAACTCGAACCTCCTACGGGGGTAGGTGTACGGACCGTGACAATGCGCCCAAGACCGCGCGGCTACCCTGCGCGGCCGTAGTTATTGGAAGACATCCCACTGGACATAATGCAGTGTGGTACGAATATGACGGATGTCCGTTCCATTCCGCAAACGTAATGACATAATCTCTTAAGAGAACATTTTGAGATCACTGGAACGGTCTTTTAGGAAAAACACAAAATGGTCCGCACACTCACCAAACTTAACACTTCTGTACTTTTATCTGCGTCGAAAATTAAAACAAGACGTCGCTCAGGAAACACTGAAAGCATGAAATACCTTGTACCACAGGTCTGTGGTGCCGTCAACTCCAGACGAAATTCACCGTTCAGTTTTACGACTCCGAATCTCTTTCTGTTGTGCAGCAATCCTCAAGATCAACATTTTGAGCGTTTGGTGAGACAGCCGTGATAATAAACAGACGATCCCTGAGTTACATGTTTACTTTATATTTGGTATAATAGGGCAGACGTCTGTGGAGCCTCCTTCCCTGTCAGCGGGCGAGTAGTTTGCTGCCCTGTTATCTTGATATTTGTGGATCAAGTCTCATAAATGTTATGCCGTTTATGTTCACATATAACCTCCTTTATAATTGCACAGATAGAAGGATATAGTTTCATTAGGAGAGAACAAAGTCGGTGTCGTAGTTCGGTGACTAAAAACGATAAAAATTAGTTGCGAACGACTGTAAATTCCCCATTTTGTTCGCTGTAGCCTGACGAAAAGCGCACCTCGATATGTTCATTCATTTTGGATATGTTTAGGGTGGCCTGTCTAAGATGCCTCAGCCAGTATACATAAACATGATACGACATACTACAAAGTGGGCCACGGAAGATACTAGAGTAAACTGTGATAAGACAATTTTTCTCTTCTTACATTTCATGTAAGCGAATTCTGGACGCCCAAAAAGCCAGCATCAGGTGAAATAAGACATATTTAAATTAAAATTCCCAGAATATGATGATGGTATTGAAATTTGAACGGACGATAGTATGGTTCTTAATGCCCAGAATTTCTTACAAAAACAAGAGCTTTTTCAAGATCTGACCATATAAGAAACAAAACTGTGGAATATTGTTAGAAGTGGACAAAACTGAATTTAGCATCATGAAGTACCACCACAATTATTATCAGCACAAAGAGCGGATGGAGTGCAGGTAATTTCCGAAATTAACAATTATTTCCCAATAGACAAGTAGATGAAAGGTAGGAAGACTAAAGAAGAGATGCATAGACGACTTGTGAAGGTGACACAAGTCTAAAAGTACATCCTTGGCGTACAGAGGAAGATGATGATGATGTAGAAGTAGTAGTATGAAACAGGACATAATTACAATTGGTCAAACCTAACTTCAGAGAGTTTTTACTTTAAACATAGCATGTAGAGCCCGAACGGGATCCCGTAACGGCTACGGTCGCAGGTTCGAATCCTGCCTCGGGCATGGATGTGTGTGGTGTCCTTAGGTTAGTTAGGTTTAAGTAGTTCTAGGTTCTAAGGGACTGATGACCTCAGAAGTTAAGTCCCATAGTGCTCAGAGCCATTTGAACCATTTTCAACCGAAAGGGATCACTGAGCGTAACTTTGGCGTGCATGTGTGTTTGTGCGCGCGCGCTCGTATGTATGTGTGTGTGTGTGTGTGTGTGTGTGTGTGTGTGTGTGTGTGTGTGCGCGCGCGCGCGCACTTGTGCGCTTGCGCCCGCGCGCATTGTGGAGGGGATTGAAGTGTATAGTGATGCCCTTATTTACATATTGGAAATGTGGTCCGAATACCACGTGCTGGCCCCAGAACAGCAATAATAATATACAAAAACGATAGTTGTGGGTAGAAGCTTTGGTTTCTTTACCATGAAACCTATGACTAATTTCTTTTTCTTCTTGTTTCAGGTAAGCCAACGAGGAAGACCAACTTGACAACACCGGGAAGGACGGAGTTCTAACCTGAGAAAGGCCTCGCAACATATATTTACAGTAAGCTTTTGTTAGTAAGAATTGCAACATGCTGTACCAGCGGCGTTCAGGTGGACTGTATACGACCAAAACGTGTTACTCACGGATAAACGTGCAATGGCCTTTGTCCCAAAACGGTGTTCTTCCTTGGCTGTGTTACAACCAATCGAACAATATCGTAAGCAGCACAGATCAAGCTGTTTCGACTACCGCACATATGACACTCAAGATGATGTCCAACTGAAATGGCCGGAAGCACCAGACACTAGTGTGCAAGACATCCTTAAGAGTTATACGCGGACGTATTCCCATTATGTAAGCAAAGAGATACGCAGTGCAGCAATTCAAGTGTGTCATATACAGAGTTTCATTGCGAAGAGTCTAATTTGAACTTCAGTAATCCGAAATATCTATCTCGAATTGTCATGTCAAGCTCGTTTACTGTAAAATGTTGAACTGATCCCCTCCTGTTCCATTCACTTAACCCATGACCAGTAATCAGTAACGTATGTATCGTTGCTGATCACTAACAAGCAACGAAGTCAAAGCCTGTTCATTTCGCTTGCTAAGAGCCACACGACGAGTTAGGGGTATGTGGTCAGCACACCGCTCTCCCGGTCGTTACCATGGTTTTCTTTGACCGGAGCCGCTACTATTCGGTCGAGTAGCTCCTCATTTGGCGTCACGAGGCTGAGTGCACCCCGAAAAATGGCAACAGCGCATGGCGGCGGTATGGTCACCCATCCAAGTGTCGGCCACGCCCGACAGCGCGTAACTTCCGTGATCTCACGGGAACCGGTGTATCCACTGCGGCAAGGCCGTTGCCCTACAGCATCAGATAACTATATTATAAAACAATTCTATACTACAGGCTTTTAATAATTCGGTTCAGGACCCACTTAATTTTTCCCAAATTCGTGATATTTCACTGGACTAACTTTTATTCCCACAGATCTTATCATTATGAAGTGATAGTGTATTTTTAATTATTTTAAGCGACCTTTGACTCTTATCCTCTTTCTGGTGAGTGTTGAAACCACAGCTGTTGTAGATTTCCCGTAAGCCGCTGCGCAACGTTCGCAAGATGTTGGGATTACCTTATCACACACTTAACACTCGTTGTGCTCCGCAGCAGGAAACTCGCGGTTGCTATCGTTCTTCGCTCATCCAACAACTATGTCATTCGAGAAGGGTACCCATTAGGCATGTCCCGATAAAACCCAAAACAAGAAGCTCAAAACGAGTATTGAGTACATATTTACATGATCTTCTGCACTTGTTATTTCAAGAGCTCTGTAACTACGCATGATGTAAGTTGTACCAGCACACAGAACACGTGTGGCTTAAGGTTCACGACAATTCACACATTAAAGTTGGGAACTTAACGTGTTTCCTTAGGCTGAGAATTCAGTACTGCACGTTGCCACTACGTGATGCCGCAAGAGCCACTGAATGCTATGACGTGCAATTTAAGAGAGCCTCTCACGCTGTTTCCCTGTAAGGCCAGAAAACAGTGTCTCCTAGAGCACGTGACAAACAAATGGCCAAGCAGCCCCATACGATACATATTCCATGAGGTGAAAGTGCAGGCCAAAGACTTCAGTTATTTCCGGAGACAGCTTGCACATACGTGACTAGGGGCATTTTCCTTCCGAAGTGTGGCTGAAGGAAGGCCAGTATCTGGGTTATTGTTTCACATACACTGAACTAACTGAAATTACATGCTATGGCCCGCCCATTTTCCAGAATCTAATCTTATAGAGCTCACTCACGTACTGATACTGCTTCTGACGTCGGCTACACATATTGCGAGGTGCCGGGGCTAGTAGTGTATTTATCACTAAATTCTACTAGAATCCACATGTGTAAATCATGCTCTAAGCCCCCCCTATTCTAACTCCGACTTTTGCTGTTGCACAAGGATAAAACAAATACGCGAACTGACTCTAATCAACCCTGCTAGTGGAGTAGAAGAGAGTTTGGCACCTGCAATAATTTAATTTGATAAATAAGTTAAATAAACAAAGGTTTCATTAGCATAGTGAGGAATGATAGGGTTGCTCTATTGATTAACAGAAAGAAAGTTCTGTCCAAAATAACAATATGATTTATTAAGATTAAACGCAGAATAGTAAAAGAGACACAGGAAATATAAAACATCAAATTGGCTAAAATTGGAGATTCATACAAACACAGTAAAGGTGAAGTTGTCCCTAACTTAGATCGTGAGGTTTAAGACGAAGTGGTATGTGGAGCCAATTCCTTTCCACTCAAATCTCAAGAGAGACACACAGCTAACCCAATAGTAATTGCTGCTACTCGAAACTGAACAAAGTTAGAAAAGGATGAACAGGCGCGCTCTGCTGAGCTCTGATTATCACCTAGGAAAATCCCTATCTGCCGGTGCTGCGGACGTACATTACCAACAGTCTTCTTATCTCCCAGAACACGATCTGGCGTACCGCAGGCGAGGGCTGGTTGCTCCGACGTCCTCGTCCGAAAGGTGACTGCCGACTACCCAGAGCACCCGTACAGGCCGAACACCGAACATTCCCGCCCCCACGACAGTGGCCGTGGTTACGTTCCAATCAGCAACTCGAAAACCGGCGGAAATTCCACTCCATTGCCGGAGCACTACCATTCCACCAATGGAGATTCTTGGCGCCAATTTCTGTGCTGATTTTGCAGAAAGTGCGGGAATTTTCCCGCCACAACTGCGTGGGTACACAAGTCATTCCCACGCCTCGCTGGTAGCCCGCCAGAAAGTGTTTTCGCAAAGTTTCTCTGAAGTAACGGAACCTCTAGCCCAGCCGCTACTTCACACCCCAGCGGGCGTGTCTCTTGACAATGTCGGCGTCTGAAAAGCATTCACTCGACTGCCTCACACACGTCGGCTTAACTCTCTCCAGTTCCACAGAGCCCGCCTGTCACCGGCCCACCCGGGTGACGAGAGACGCTGCGTGGGAAGTACGCGTGTTAAGGAAAAGCAACCCTCCACCGCATGCAACTAGAGAGGAGAATCGTAAGATAGAAATATGAGAGGGGGCTCATGCCACCTCTCATTGCCCCTACGCCATTTTAGATTGTAATTGGTGAGCGGTTGGCTCACTTAGGAGCAAGGTAGTGAGTCAATCGCCCAAGAACAATCTTACAAAGTGACTCCACATACCGCACTCTATAAAAAAGATCATTGCAACTGAAAAATGCAACTCATAGAGGGAGGATTATTTATGATGTAGCCAACTTCACCTTCTTAATATGGAACACTAACACTCACATCACACATCCATACCCAGGGAGCCCCTTCCAAACACCGATTCACGCAGACATTCACGCTCTAAACATGGCCCGGGCATCTGAGCCAAATATGGAGCAGTTTATTCTTTACAATCAGAGTTGGAGTGCTCCGCAATTAAATGCCCAAGATGTTACAACAATTTTAATCATTAAACTAACCTGACCTCACTCACACATGATAATATTTAAGTTAACAATCTCTTTGTGAGTTTTCAGAATCTAGTTACAACCTCCGATTCATTCTGTCTCCCTGCAGCAAGAATAACCTTTACAAAATGTTCCCTGAACTGATGGTCCATTCACAATGACAGTGGTGGTATCTGCTTCAGTTTATGGGGACTTCAGGCACACTGTTAGCATACACACAACAATAAACACAAAATACAAAAAAAACATGATGTGGAGAACAATACAGTAATCTGTAATAAGAATTACAGTGTAAAACACAAACGCATACAAGGTATAACATACATTACAGAAACAACATAAGAGAAAGAAATTTAAGAAAAACAAAAAAAACAAGGTTCATGGGGCATCAAATTGTGCGTGCACATTGCACAAAGTTCACGACTGTGCTGAGAATGAGGCACTAAATCACATTGTTAGAAATATCCGTGGCACTTCACTGATTCCACTGTACTGACATCACATAAGGCTAAACGTCGGTTGTAGTTGCTACGTTGTGGCAACAGCAATAGGGAGTTCTGGAGTGTCTGCAGTACGCTGTTGAGATTGTAGTCAGACCCACGCATATGATCACGGCCGTATGGTAGGAAGACACAGTGATAGGCTCTCCTCACGTCGATTAATTGTCTCTGAGGTCTACTCGTTGGGATACATCACTAGTCTAGGTCTCTTCTCTCGCTGGACAGAACTTTATGTTTCCCAATATTGCAGTTCGACGAGGGATGATGGCACGTGGAGTGACTCCACAAGTGTGTGAGGTCATCCATACAGGATCGAACTAGGAGCGACTATTGTTAAAAACTGCTCTCTAATAGAGAGGAGAAGTAAGACATGAGACCATACATTTGTTAGTGTGGCACGATACTGCTTTGTGTATGCAGATCGGCCAATGCTAGTGAGTTGTAAAAACCCAAACAGGTGAGTATAGAGCGTCCCTTTCTGTCCTGAGGCACATGAGGCGCAGGTTCTGACACGATATGTGATGTTCTTCGTGTACTCACGACAACGTGGTCTGCCGCAGGGAATCCCTCCAAGCGGCTGCCGCGTCCGGAGAGCTAGCAGGCTGTCGCGTGTCAGGGTCAACGGCCAGCCCCACTTTCGCTTGTGGCGGGGCGAGGGTCCCGTGTAATCCCTCAGGTAGGCAGCCGGGTGACTGTCAGCGTGTAGGACGGGACGCTCGCCCTCTAGCAGGTAGCCGAAGACCTCTTGTTTTTGCGCTGGCTGGCCTCTGCATTGCCACGTTCCTCGTCATCTGTACAATTCTTACAAAAGTCTTATGCCTAACTTTTTCCCATGACCTTCTATGTTATAATAAATTTACATAATGAAACATTGATGGTCTGTCATTTCAGACACTCTTATTTTACTTTTATAGTTATTAATCTATGGCAATCATTATAACATCTAATCTAGACATGGAAATAATTTATTTTGATATATGTGTAGAGACCGATCTCAGTATGTACATGGTGTGTGATAACTGATGCTTTGTAATGGATGAACAACTAAATGTGCGGGCCCGCACTAATATTACTATTAATTATATAGATCGACAGTAGACATGCTTCAAGAATTAACTACCATATCCCAACGATCTACATTCTACGTCTTTTAATTAAATTATGTTGTTATGCAGGTCTAAGTTTTACTGTGCTATAAAGAACATGCAACTACGCTACTTTCGCTCGCCCGTCGTCCCTCCATCTCGGGTCTGTGGTTTGGTGACCTGAAAAATAGCAACTCAACAGGCGCGCGCCACACTTGTGGTAGAAAACCCCCACAATATTAATCTAGTTATTGTTAAATCCTACAGTTTAACTTATCCTAGTATCGTACTTTCCCTTTTATTTATTTATTTATTTATTTTATTTTATTTATTTATTTATTTATTTATTTATTTATTTTTTATTTATTTTTTTTTTTTTTACCTTATACAATACCCTTACATAGTTCCTGTTACGCTGAGGTGTCTTGCTGCTCGCCGCTATTGACGACAGTGATGTGCGCGCCGTACGACATGACCTCCGAGTTTTCATTACGCCTCACTGAAACTCCAGAGACTGGGTTAGCCATGGCTATACACGACAATAAATTTATAGTTGCAACTTCCTTCTCTATGTGATGCGGTTTTCGCGATCAAAGCACACCTTTCCAGAAGCAATGTAATATGACCAAGCCAGGACTGGTTCCTGTTGAGGATTCAGACACCCAACACACGCCAGCTACACAGTATGTCACGAATATCCAAGTACAATTCCTTGGTGATTCATCTGTGACAAAAACGAGCAGCACGCTAAATCCCCAACCAGCACATTAGCATGGTAGGCTTTTATGCCCTCATTTCTCTCGTCTAGGGCACCATTAGAGTCAAATGCTCACAGGTTCACCCCGACTTGCAAGACAACGATACCGGCGCAGCTCTGCAAAAACTATACTGCCCATATTCACCCTCGAAATCACGCAATATACCACAATCTTGCAGTGCACTGACGCGTGCCTGCAAGCATTGGTATGAACGACTCACGAACTGGTTGTGGCCGCTATGGAGCGTATCACGACTTCTCAGAACGCTTCTAAGAGCACGTTCATGTATGCGCCCGTTTGTGCGACATCTCGTCACTCATCATTATCCCTCAACATGGACACCAGATAGGAAGGGACAAAAACATTGCTCATGAAAAGGTAGTGTCTCCTACTCCATCGACATTGGAGATCGCGAACATAAACAAAAAGAGGATAGCAGCAGTAAATTCTTATGCAAGACAACGCAGCGTGTTAATACTTTAGCAATCTTAATCTATTAATGTAACGATTATTGTTCCCCGAAAAAAGGTTCATATCTTTGCCTATTCTACTATGTACATTTCTTACACTACTACTATTCTACGAACTCCTTTATGTGAGAGAAGTGGTGGAGTCCTATGGACTAGCGTCAATCCCTTCTTAGACTCCCCCTCCTCTGACGTGCATTAGGATTTGGAGGTCTAATTTCAATCTCCTGGTTCTCCTGTTGTCCTTGATTTCTCTCCCTCCAATTACGGTCGCTTTGCCGTTCGTCATTCCTCCTGTCCCAGATTGCTTGTCTGGATTGACCCTGTTCCCTGACGTTCTGGTTTCCGTGTCTCTGGTTTCCATAACCTTGAATAGCGTAACCTTGATCTCGGTAACCCTGGTTTCCTAACTGACCAGTGCGATTATGCGATCTGTTGTCGTCTTCCCTTGCTGGCCCGTGGTATTTGTTATTTTGCGCCTTCTTCCTGTCCTTTGCGTCTTGTTTATCGAAGACTACTTCGAGTTCGCGCAGTAGACTCTTGAATGCATCTATGTCAGATCCACACTTCCCGACAAGTGTCTGTTGATACCTAACTGGCAATTTCGAAAAGCAAAATTTAATAATTTCTCCGTTGCTGTATGGACTATCTAAAAACTGATTCTTCTTGAGTAAATCATCAAAAAATTTGGTTGCGCTCTTATGCCCGGACACTTCCAGTTCAGGACAAAATATTATTTCCTCTTTAATCCTGTCTTGCGTTTCCTTTGACCAGTAGGTCCGCAGGAATGCACCAACAAATTCCTGATAAGTCCGACACGTCGCTGCCACGCCCCGCATCTTTTCCGCGGCTTGGCCTTCGATGTGTCCACACATGAATTCTAATTTGGCCTGGGTTGGCCATGACGACGGTAATGAATTAGTAAATTGCATCACCCAGCTCTTCGGATGCATCGACCCTCCATTATCTTTGAACTTCTGGAATTTGAGTATCGACAGGAAGTGATTGTGATCAAAATTCTGTCCGATCCTCGCACTGGTGTTGTCAGACGTTTCCGATACTTGCACGTCTGCGGAGTGTCCTGATCTATCTTGCTGATAACTGTGATGTGCTACGTCTGTATCACAGTGGAAGTGGCATTCAGCATTCACTCTTCTAAGTGGGCTGCAATTATTGGAGCTATTACTCGCTGTTTCTGCGTGTGCATTGTTTGTTCCGCACGCTGTCACTGGGCTAGAGCACGGCGGGCTTTTCCTCGGAGACACAATCCTGTGTGCTCCATCATTGGTATCCGAACGCGCAGTGCTCGTGTGCCCATTTCGCTCTAGTTTTGCTATCCGACTCTCTACTTCTTTCATTCGTTTCGTGATGTTCGTAACCGCAATATTACCTTGAGTCTTTAAGGCCGCTAGGGATTTCGAGTGGACTTGTGTCGCACGTCGCAAGCGCCCTGCGAGTTTAAGAGTTACTCTTGCGATTTTCATTGCCCCTGTTGCTGCAGTTTTGGCTAGGCCTGCTACTTTTTGTGCTACCAATGACATTTGTTTTGCTTCTCCACATTCTTTCTTTATTGTTAATAATTCCCCACGAATTGCCCCTATATGCGAGATTATTGCCTCAGTGTCCCTCTTACGCTGTTCGTCAGCTTCTTCCTTCTCCTTCTTACGTTGTTTCTCCTCTTCTTCCTTCTCCTTCTTACGCTGTTCGTCAGCTTCTTCCTTCTCCTTCTTACGTTGTTTCTCCTCTTCTTCCTTCTCCCTCTTACGCTGTTCGTCAGCTTCTTCCTGCTTCTTACGCTGTTCGTCAGCTTCTTCTTTCATTGATCGTAGGAAGCTCAGTATTGGGTTTACGTCATCTTCTTGATCCTCTTCAAACATGGGCGATGTAACTCTGGACACCTGGGCGCTAGAGCTCTGACGTGACCGAGCTGGCCTCTGTCTGCACTCGTTCGTTTGACTATAAACTTCTGCTACCGTCTCGACCTGTGTGCCTGTCTCTGTTTCATCCTCTACTTCACTATCATAATCACGGCCGCAACGCTGCTCTGAGATCGCGTCCAAATCACCTACCTCATCAATGCCCCTGGCGTCCTGTCCTGCTAAAAATGTGCCCATCTCATCTCCGAACCTATTCCCGTCAGTAAACTGCCCCTTATCCATTATGCTATCCTCTTTTGTTTTAGCTTCGCCCGATAATAGTCGTGCCTTACTTCTCGTTATCATTCATAAAAACAAATTCATCTAAAATGCACAATAAAATTAATCTACTCCATATATTTTTTACACATAAACATAAAATTTCAACAACGCTGTTCCAACGCTGTAATCACAAACACAATTTGATGTGGTACAGAAACCGCACACAAATCCGACAAAGTGCGATGCGGTACAGACACCACATCAGCGAAACACAAAAAAAACAATGAACAAAAAATATATACACTGAAAACAAAAACTGTAGTCATGCGCCGCTACTTAAAACTAAACGCGGAACTACCAAAAAAAACTTGGGTATTAATCATTAAAAAAAATAGAGAGAAAAAAAATTGAATGTTCCTACTAAGAATCCTGTTTGTTTATCAGAGATTCACAGGAAAGATCCGAGGCCAAGGGTCGCCATATTATGCGAGGTGCCGGGGCTAGTAGTGTATTTATCACTAAATTCTACTAGAATCCACATGTGTAAATCATGCTCTAAGCCCCCCCTATTCTAACTCCGACTTTTGCTGTTGCACAAGGATAAAACAAATACGCGAACTGACTCTAATCAACCCTGCTAGTGGAGTAGAAGAGAGTTTGGCACCTGCAATAATTTAATTTGATAAATAAGTTAAATAAACAAAGGTTTCATTAGCATAGTGAGGAATGATAGGGTTGCTCTATTGATTAACAGAAAGAAAGTTCTGTCCAAAATAACAATATGATTTATTAAGATTAAACGCAGAATAGTAAAAGAGACACAGGAAATATAAAACATCAAATTGGCTAAAATTGGAGATTCATACAAACACAGTAAAGGTGAAGTTGTCCCTAACTTAGATCGTGAGGTTTAAGACGAAGTGGTATGTGGAGCCAATTCCTTTCCACTCAAATCTCAAGAGAGACACACAGCTAACCCAATAGTAATTGCTGCTACTCGAAACTGAACAAAGTTAGAAAAGGATGAACAGGCGCGCTCTGCTGAGCTCTGATTATCACCTAGGAAAATCCCTATCTGCCGGTGCTGCGGACGTACATTACCAACAGTCTTCTTATCTCCCAGAACACGATCTGGCGTACCGCAGGCGAGGGCTGGTTGCTCCGACGTCCTCGTCCGAAAGGTGACTGCCGACTACCCAGAGCACCCGTACAGGCCGAACACCGAACATTCCCGCCCCCACGACAGTGGCCGTGGTTACGTTCCAATCAGCAACTCGAAAACCGGCGGAAATTCCACTCCATTGCCGGAGCACTACCATTCCACCAATGGAGATTCTTGGCGCCAATTTCTGTGCTGATTTTGCAGAAAGTGCGGGAATTTTCCCGCCACAACTGCGTGGGTACACAAGTCATTCCCACGCCTCGCTGGTAGCCCGCCAGAAAGTGTTTTCGCAAAGTTTCTCTGAAGTAACGGAACCTCTAGCCCAGCCGCTACTTCACACCCCAGCGGGCGTGTCTCTTGACAATGTCGGCGTCTGAAAAGCATTCACTCGACTGCCTCACACACGTCGGCTTAACTCTCTCCAGTTCCACAGAGCCCGCCTGTCACCGGCCCACCCGGGTGACGAGAGACGCTGCGTGGGAAGTACGCGTGTTAAGGAAAAGCAACCCTCCACCGCATGCAACTAGAGAGGAGAATCGTAAGATAGAAATATGAGAGGGGGCTCATGCCACCTCTCAATATGAAACCGTATTTTTGCAGTTAGAATTTCTTTAACGGTGAAAGTCGCGAGCTCTATCTTCTTATCTCGTGTTTTCTACTGAAAATCTCGTGCTAGTACTCCTGTTAACTTTACTATTACAGAGATCGCCTAAACTTTATTTTTTTTTAATTGGTCCTGTGCGCAACAGATAACTTACTTGGTCTTTCTGCTGCCACGGCTTGATCTGCTGCATTCCATCATTTAACAAAACATTAAAAAACCTATTATTCATGCTGAGTGCAATGCATGTTCTGTATGGCGGCTCCTGCTGTTGCTGCGGCTGCTGCTGCTTACTACACTACATATAATTCAAGAGAAAGGGTTTGGTCAAATCTAAACTCGATAAATGATAACCCAAACAAGTAATTTCTTTTTTAAAAACTATATTCTGAAAGCGATTCTTTCTCATTCAATTAACAAAACGCTGGAAGCTCTTTGAATAATCGCTTCATATGTAGATCTGCCTCCAGTGCCATTAAAGCAATATTACAAATTAATCAAACTCTTGAGACAGACTGAAATACTTCTCAATTAAATGGTTCAAATGGCTCTGAGCACTATGGGACTTAACATCTATGGTCATCAGTCCCCTAGAACTTAGAACTACTTAAACCTAACTAACCTAAGGACATCACACAACACCCAGTCATCACGAGGCAGAGAAAATCCCCTGACCCCGCCGGGAATCGAACCCGGGAACCCGGGCGCGGGAAGCGAGAATGCTACCGCACGACCACGAGCTGCGGACATCTCAATTAAATACATAGTGAAACAATTCCCTGAAAATTAGAAAAGAAATCATTGACAAAAATCAATACTTAATCTATTCGCCTAACAATGGTTTCCCTTAAGAATTCAACTCCTATCATTATCAAAATTACCGTCTGCTGCTACGCACATACACAAACCCTTTTCTTTAAATTAATAACCGCACTGCAAATTATAAAAAATAGCAACTCAATACCAAATCCTGTGTCGCTGCTGGCGGACACAGCAGTACGGCAGCTCGGCGACGACCCCTCGCCCAACACACGTGCGCACCACGGCAGGCGGGCTCCTATACTGGATTCAAAACTGCCACTAGTTAATCCGTGCGCTGCGAAGCGCGACAACAATATCTTAGATTCCAGAGCTTGTGTATGCGCGCTGTAGCCAACCTTTAAATCCTAAGAGAGTATTGCCAACTCTCAACGGCAGTCCATTGACGGAACATGACGTAGCAATGACGGTTCCATAATGAAAGACTCCTTGCTTCCCAGTGGTAGTTAAAGGCCCACTTTGCGGAGCCCACAGAGTATAATGGTTAACTCACTAAGGTGATGGATGGATCATGCGATGTCGGCGGCCATGAAATAAGTCGGCTGGGGCCGTCCGTGAACTGGAGTGGTTCGACATGAGGATAGGAATCGTTGAATGCTATAGACAGAACTTCGTCCAGTTTCTATTTGAAGCCTTCTGCTTCACCGTTTGAGGGCGGATAGAACAAGGATGTGAATACGTGATCAGTGCCAGTGGAATGGCAGAAATAAGAGTTCAGAACAGGCAGATCGTGGTCCATTGAGTGGTACGAGAGTCCTAGTACCCCTTGAATTAAAAAAATAGAGAAAAAACACCTCTGAGTGGCGAGATAGTGGTGTGAACAGTGGTAGAGTGCATACGCGCCACATAAGGGAATTTAGAGGGAACATCGACGACGATCAGCTACATGTCGCCGAGGTAAGTACCAGCAAAGCCTATGTGAATGTGGTTCCGTGGAGCTCGTGGCGTGGGCCAGAATGCATAGCGTTTTGGCGGAACAGCTGGTGGATGGTGCAGGCCGCGCAGATGGTGGCAATGTGGTCGATGTCCGTGTCGATTCCCAGCATGTAGACATGATGGTCTGCCATCGCCTTCATGCGAGGGTTGTCCCAATGGTCCACGTGGAGCATCTTTAAGGGTGAGGTGATCGAGGCACGGCCACCCCGCCGTCTTCACTTTTCAAGAGCTTCTGCACTGATTGGAGAACGCTGAACAGTTTGGCTGGTGGTGTCGTCTATATGAAAGTAAATGGGCTCCAGAAAATTGAATGGTGTGTTAGGGCCCATGGGGAAACCGCAGAGTACGTCCGCGTTAGCGTGTCTGCATCTTGAGATATTGGACAGTAACGAATGTCATGGTGGTGCTTGCTTAAAACGACGGCTTAGCCTTGAACCTGTTGTCCTGTGTTATCGGGTAGTTGCGATTTAGACCGAAAAGGAGCAAGAAGTACTTTGTGACCAGTTATTAAGTCAAATTCGGTTCCATAAAGGAAAATGTGGAAATTTCGAACCCCAAAATTAATGGCAAGAGCTCTTATCCCAATTTGACTGTACCTAACCTGACCTGGGACCAGGGGTTTAGAGGAACAAGCAGCGTGTTGTTCAGATGTGTCAGTAATTTTGTGGAACAGAGCTACACGGATTCCATTTTCTGAGGCGTCGGTGGCTGAGATGTGAGATTTGGCAGGATCAAAATTGGGAAGACAGGGAGATATTTTCAAAAGCTTCATAATAAATATCTGTCCATGCATTCGCTCTTCATTTTTACGCAGATTGTTTAAAGGTTTAGTAATCTCATATACCTGAAGAGTGAATTTGGAGTAATAATTCACATTTACTCAGTTATCTTGTAGTTACTTTAAGTTTGTTGGTGCTGGTATGCGAGCAACGGCTTCCGCACGTTATTGCGTCTTGTCTAATAGTCTGCTGATAAGTTTGTGACTTATGTATTCTACTTGAGAAACGGAGAATTCACATTTACATATGTAACACTTTAGCCAATTCTGCTGGAATTCGCTGAAGAGCAGGCACGGATTTCGAGGGTGTTCAACTTCCGTATGGCCCGTGACAACTTTATCACACAATTAATTGCTACAAATGAAAATGTCACAGACAAGTTGTTCGAGGTACCGCTTGTAAATCTCCCGGGTGCTATCAGCGCCGAAAGGAAGCGATTGTACCAATACTAACCAAGTGGCGTGTTAACGACAGTAAACAAACAGAACTGTTTGTCAAGTGGAAGTTGGAGATATGCATAGGTCATATCTATACTGTCTGAAGAAAAAAGTGAAGAACCTGGAAGACATGGTCAGATGTCAATGTACACACCATCGGCGGGTATGTAAATGATTAGGGTTTCAATTCTCTCTGACGGGTAGAATGGCCACCAGAGCATATTAGTGTGGTTCGCCTTTATTTTTGTTCCCATGGCGGGTAAGATACACCAGGAGCGTGAACGACGTCAGATGTTGAGTGATCACTTTGAAGCACATGGAGTTGCCGTGCACTCGTGTGAGATAAGTTTATCACAAACTTGTACAGTTTGAAAGGTATCTCATTGTGAGCCTCCATTTGGCTACGATGTCAAATCGTGCCGTATCCAGATGTGTGGCGCATTCGGATGTGACAGTGTTCGGTTGTTAGGCTGAACGGAAACGTGAGGGCAGGAATACTAGCTGACATGCAGGATCCATGGATTTATGGGGTTGTCTCCATACCCGTAGACGTCCATCCGCTAGATACAATTACAAACAAGACTAGTCCAACCAACCAACATGTTTCCAGTCATCAACAGTTCACTGTCGGTGTTGACGGGACCAGGCGAGGCCTAAAGCTTTGTGTCGCGCAGTCATCAAGGGTACACGAGTGGGCCTTCTGCTCCGAAATCCCATATCGATGACGTTTCATTGAATGGTGCGCTCTCTGACACTTGTTCATGGCTCAGCATTTAAATGTGCAGCAATTTGCGGAAAGTTGCACTTCCGTCACGTTGTACGATTCTCTTCAGTCGTAGTAGGTCCCGTTCTTGTAGGATCTTTTTCCCATCGCTGCGATGTCGGGGATTTGATGTTTTACCGGATTCCTGTAGTCGCAGTACATTCATGAAATAGTCGTACCGGAAAATCCCCACTTCATTGCTACCTCGGAGATGCTATGTCCCATCGCTCGTGCGCTGACTATACCACCACGTTGAAACGCCCTTAAATCTTGATAAGCTGCCATTGTAGCAGCAGTAAGCGATGTAACCACTGCGCCAGACGCTTGTTGTCTTATATAGGCGTTGCCGATGGCAGCGCCGTATTCTGCCTGTTTACATAAATCTGTATTTGAATCCGCATGCCTATACCAGTTTCTTCGGCGCTTCAATGGATGAGATTTACAGCGGAGGCGGAGGTGGATAGGAAGCTGCCTTTCTTAGATGTGTTGATGTAACAGTCCAATGCAAACACACACGTATCGCAATGGGCGTAGCTTTTACCGTCCAGCTCAGAAGAGAGCTTTGCTAAGTATCATAATACACACAACCACTGCAATTTAGGAGAAGGGGACCTCGGCCATGGGGTTAACTATCTGACGACGATGTTATGAAGGAATGAGTATTCAGCCCGTGATATTAGGTCAACGCTGCCTAGGAAATCGAGATGTAACGCCGTTCAACCAATCCCAGGTGACCAACACATAGCGCAGCTTCTATTCTGTGATGCTTTATCTAATAAGGTAGGTAGAATCCTAAGTAAGCAATTAGACAGACTAGTCTTCTGGCCCACTCTGGAGAGGTAATGAGTTATCGTAATCTCGGTCTGAGAGTACCAGGAATTTATAACAGTCCTTGTGAGTTCGGCAAAATTTGTGTGGGCCAATATATACGGACTATTGCCGATCACTGTGCTGAGCTTCAGCGTCGTCTTACCTCCACATCTACATCTACTGACATATTCCGCAAGCTACGGTACGGCGCGTGACGGAGGTTACCCCGTAGCGTTGCTAGTCATTTTTTGCCTGGTCCACTCGCAAACTGAGCAAGGGAAAACGATTGTGTGAAAGTCTCCACAACGGTTCTAATTTCCTCCACCTTATGTTCATTGTCTTTATGTGAAATCTACATTGGTGACAGCAGTAAAGTTCTGCAGTCAGCTTAATATGCTGGTTTTCTAAATTTTATCAGTAATGTCCTTCGTAAAGAACGTCATCACCCCTCCAAGGATTCCCGTTTGAGGCCCCGAAGTGTAATACCTGCATATTGTTCGAATCTACCGGTAAAAAATCTAGAAGCCCGTCTCTGAGTTGTTTCGATGTTTTCTTTTACTACAACGTGGTGCGGGTCCCAGACACTCGAGGGGTATTCAGGTATGGGTCGTACTAGTATCCTATATACGGTCTCCTTTACAGATGAACAACACTTTCCTAAACTTCTCCCAATAAACCAAAGTCGACCATTCGCCTTCTCTATTACAATCCTTACATGCCCTGTCCGTGTTATATCACTCTGCAACATTACGACCAGATACTGAGAACGTGACTGTATCAAGCAGGACAATTCTAATGCTGGATCCAGACATTAAATGTTTAATTTTCCAAATCATCCGCGTTAACTTGCATTGTTCTACATATAGAGCGAGCTGCCATCCATCACACCAACTAGAAATTATGTCTAAGTCATCTTGTATCCTTCTACTGTCACTCATTTCGCCATCTTCCAGCGCAACAGAAAACCGCAGATTGGTGCCCAACCTGTCCGCCAGATCGTTTATGCGTGTAGAAACACACAGGAATTTCGAATAATCAGCGGTGGCCGAGCACAGCTAGTTCAATAAGTATAATATTTTATTTGAACTAAAGAGAAATCTTGCTAACCAATAGAGCTATTGCGTCTCTGTGATCAAGGAAGCAGTGGAATAGCCTCACCGGCTACGCAGTGCATGGAAGTTTGTACTTGGTAAAGAGGGAGCAGAGAGGAAGACTTCTCGTAGTTACGGCCCGATGCGAGTGATGACGCTGCAAGCGACACTGGATAGAAAGCGCAAACATATTGTATGGACATAGATGCCGTCATCTCAATTAGCGTTGTTACAGTGATGTTGTCATAGCGTAATCCTGCTAGTCAGATGCCGTACTCTGGGCATAAAAGTGGGAGCCTCGCCAATTTCACGGCAGTCAGATTTAGCCGCAGCGGACGATGCTGGAGGCAATTATCGAAAGCTCTGGAATTATTCGAATTTGACGCTTCAAGTAAACCGAGACCTTTTTTTCCAGTAATACCTCCTGTACAGCAGTGTAACGAATTATGACGTCATACGCCAAGTAGTATGTATGCGACTTAAAAAGTGCAGGTTTCCACAAGCAAAGCAAATAGACACTCTATGTTTTCCGTCCAAGCTTCCTAAGTTTGTGAAGACTGCTTGAGAGACACAAAAAAGCCGAGCCGAGCAGCGACAGCGTGACACTGTCGTCCTAGCACAACATGTTATTAACGTCTGGAAAAGCTAACGTGTCACTCTCTACGAGAGGTCGCAATTTACGATGGATAGAGGTTGGGTAAAAGCAGCTGCTTTCAATGACATCGCCTGTGATATTATGTACCTGAAACAGCAGGAGAAGTCCATGATGCAAGGTGTTCCTCTTCTTCCTCGGGTTTAGAGGCTGGAATGGTAGGCGGGTGCATCATTGGAGGGGTAACTTGCTGTTCTAGTTGTTCCAAGATTGCTCATTCTGTAACTACTGCTGTGCGTAGAGTTCAGCTTGTTCCTCCAAGATTCATTATTGTGTGGTTGATGGGTGTTCATGACCCTCAGTCTGTTTCTGTAGCTGATGCTAACACGAGTTACGGAATTCTGTGTTCATATTAGCACTAAGTATTCCGGGCAGAGTGCAAGCTTTGAGTCCAGTCCACCACTAACTAATACCCTCAGTTTTCTGATGTACTCGATACTGAAACTCTGATTTATTGGCTGGCTCTGAGCACTATGCGACTTAACTTCTAAGGTCATCAGTCGCCTAGAACTTAGAACTAATTAAACCTAACTAACCTAAGGACATCACACACATCCATGCCCGAGGCAGGATTCGAACCTGCGACCGTAGCGGTCGCTCGGCTCTGGTTTATTCACACACAAAAATAAGTCACAGTAGATCAAATGAGCCAGTTCCTAACCGTTCCATGAAGAGTCAGCGTCAACTGAAGCCCCCCCCCCCCCCAAAAAAACAGGATATTTTAACCAGAATGTTCAGGGATCCAAAGCCAAGTCGCCATATGCAACAGCAAAGTTCTCCAGCGTAGTAACCCAATATGTATCGACCTCCATGACCGGTTCAGGCTAGGTCACAAGCTGCTTGAGCACCCGAAGAGACGTTGAGCGGCTGTAGGGGGCCCCATACACTGATGAGCCAAAACATAATGACCACTGCCACCACGAGACTGAATGGCTCCTGGTGGCGTTGTAGGCACGTGACATGTTAAGGAAAAATATATATGCGGAGCTGTGTCGAATGGAAAATCATTCTAGCGACTATACGGATCGCAGACGGGGAAATACAATGACATAAGGGATTTTGACAAAGAGGCTAAGTGTTATGGCTCTATGCCTTGGAAAGAGCATCGGAAACGGGGAAGCTGGTCGGCTGTTACTCTTTTACTGTCGTTAGCATCTATGGAATGTGGCTGAAGGACGATGGAGCGCCAAATAGACAATACGCTATTGGATGTTCACATCTCACCATAGAACATGGATTTCAGAGGCTTGCCCATTATTTGAATCAGGATAGACGGCGATTTCTGTCAGATCTCACGACAGAATACAACGCTTGAGCATTCGGAAACGTTTTGGAGCACGCCGTTCAGCACATATTGTTGAACATGAAGGCCCCACAGCGGACGACCCCTGCGTTTCACAAGGCTGAAAACTTGATACAGTGGTTTGATGAGTACACTAATGACCTCTCGTTGATCAAATTCGCCTGATCCGAGGCCACCAGAAGACATCTGGCATGCCATCAGGTGCCACCTCCGCACCCACAGACAACCGGCCTGTAATATACTGGAATTGTGTGATCTGTGCAGAGATATGTGGTGTCACATACGTGTAGCAAACCGTCAAGGACTTTTAGAATCCATACCAAGCAGAATCTCTGCTGCATTGCGATCCTAATGATAGCCGACATGTTATTGAGCAAATTGTCATCAGGTTTTGGCTCATATGTGTACACGGTCAACGCTTGGTAGCTGAGGACACCACTGGACGTTTCGGGAGTGCCTTCTAGTGTGGACCGTGGTGAGATATCGTTGACTTGGAACCTGAGTCGTTACGGTGAGATACATCAGTTCCTCATCCGAAGATATAGGAAGAAGCCACTGCTTTCCATGTAAGGAGAGTACGAAAATAATGCAGAATTTGACAGCACAAGGAGTCATCATGATTGAATGTCCTGTACAGAATGTGTTGGGGCGTCTTCAATAAGTAAAAACACCCCCCTTCTCACTTTTTTTAGGACAGAGCCCGGTAACTTTATCAAGAGCCTTCGATAGCATGCTCCTATGACAGTTTGGCTCTTACGAGGATAGTCTGTTAGCATCAGACCATGGCAGCACCAATAATCATACAAGACTACCTTGCTCGATGATGCTCGTGTCATCGACGTTTTCAACGGTAGTGAATCTATGTGTTCCACTACATGCTATTCTCCTTTTCCTTGTTGTCATGGAGATACAGCCAGCACTGGCTGCGGAAATCAGCTGGATTGGGCTGAAACAACTTCAACATTTCCGACGCTGCCTCAGCTTGGCGCGCTTTTTAAATTGTTATGAGTAATCTCTGAACCCAGTCAACAGAGACATTTGTCATGTTCAGAATGTCATGCAAGATGTTGCAGACTGATCCATGACTGACTTTCATTGTTTCCACTATGGCCTCGATGGCGATACGCCTATTTTAGAGAATCAGGGCACCCATTTCTCCTACGTTTCCCGCTCCTCCACAGATTGATCATGATGATTCTACTTCTTTCTTAACCATTCAGCCTTTTTTGGCCACACTGACATAGTCTGCTCCACCTTAACACTATATCATACGATGGTGCATTGTTGTCACGATACGACTCATCATGTGTTATTGCAGTGTCGTTCCCCTTCAAATGCGAAATTACCGCACGATTCTCAGATTTTATCAGTAGAGTGCGATATGTTGTTTGGGCTCCTAGTGACGTGCCACAGTACTGAGACATTACACTGAATTGAGAACCAAGACTGCAGATATTTAGCTGCTAACTAACAAACAAATATTTACGTAGCTTCATTGTTCGATGTGATAATTAAAACTTTTCCCTGGACAAGTGAATGTTACACCACGTTTAGTCAGTGTACAGGGGTTTTACTGAACGTAAATATCAGAGCAAGGATCACTACTCCTCATTCCCGCCAAAATTCGGAGTGTTGGTATCTGAATAAATTATAACAGAGTAGAATAACCAGATTACCGGAAAAGGTGTTCCTCGTACCTAAGCACTTGAGTTGGTACGGGGGATGTATTGTGTGTTCTGAAACAGTGGATATAACAGGGAATCGTCCAAGAATACTATTTTTTCCAACGAGAATGCCTACTATCAGGATCATGTGCCCATTGGAGGCTAAAGCCAGCGTTATGCTATGCCATGGTTCCAATGAAGTTCTCAGTGGATGGATTCAGAGGACCACAGCTTGGTGGTCTACATAACCTGACTGACTGTAGTGTCGTAACGGGTCTTGCAGTTTGGTGCACATCCATTGCCCGTGTGACGTTGTGGCTCTTCGAATCCATCCACTGCGCTCTCTCTTCTGGAACCATTGCAACGCAAAGTGCTGGTTTTAACCTGGAATGGACACAAGAACTATATAGCAGTCATTTTGGGTTGAAAAACATAGATACTATCGGGACAAGCTTAATGGGATAATTCAGAGACAGCGAGAGTCCGCGGAAAAATTTGTAGCTCTCATAGGAGAGAGAAACTTTAATGCATATGAACTGACAGATGACGACAGCGTCAACAGGGCCGTTTTTCATGAGGCAGAAGAAAGGCCTCTGGATATATTTTCGCAGGTTTTTCCTGCCGAGATGTTGCCTCAGATGCGCATAGTGTTTCTAAAAGCTTCAAACAAGGCTGTAACAGCTTTGGCCAAGACTGATGCAGCAGTTTGTAATATTGAGACCATATGCTACAGACGTGTTCAGCTGTGCCACAATCGGCGATTTAGTAGAAAGCCGCAATGCAGGAAGTGTAAACGGACTAGACACTCCGAAAGAGATTACAGGCTAAGGATCTGCAAACACGGAACTGAGGAAGGTGGGGGCCGCCGTGTGGATCACATACTCCAACATCAAACAAAAGAGGGAACGCTGAAGCCACTGCGTGGCGTTCTCAATGAATGCATGAGACACCCCCATATGCGGTATCATTGGTAGTCGGTTGTTTAACCAGCTATGTAGGAGGAAGAGAGTGCTAATAATTTATAGACACGTAGTTGTAGGTATCTGTAGCTAGCCAAGTCACACTTAGAATAAGGAATTTCAGCTCCTCTCGTTGTAGGCTATGTTGTGAATGTGGGGCTAGTAGCCATTCGTTCCGTTCGGTAGTGTTGGGTTTCTGAGTGCGGGGAAGGGATTCTGGGCGTGTAGAGGTTCTCTCAAGATTACGTTTAAGCTACGAAGTCATGCTGGGGCTAGATTTCGTAATTAAATGAGATTCCAAAGTCGATCTAAATCAGTGCGCAGTGGTGCAGGAAGGGGCGTCGTTCCATCTCGCTCTCGCTGCTAGAAAAACCAGACAGTTGCTTCTAGGAAAGCCAGATAAGCTGCTTTTAGGTCTCCTAGACTCTATTTGCAGGGTATAACACCGATCGGTAGAGAAAATGTAGTCTGGGTGGATCTAGGAGTCGACATGCCAGCTAATACTTTATATGTGGTTGAGTTCTTGATGGAACACTTAGAACTGGATAACGCAGGGCCTTTTCCTCGCCACAGTTTATCCTATGTACAAGTGGTTGTCAGAAGCTGGGTAGTGCATGTCAGTAAGGACAATTTCGGTTCAGTGGAAATGGAACCATCAGTCGAGACCGACTGTCTATCCTGACTGCACCTACATACACCAGGGTCGATATACTGCCTTGAGTCTTCGAGGCATGGAGGCGACGATGGATCTACAAACATGGTCACTCCCTTTTACGTGAGCTAATTTTTCTGGGTCTACCTTAGATTAAGCATCAAATAATTGTCCAATTCATCAGTCCTACACAGCCTTCCATTTTTAGATGGGGCCACTATGTATTTTGGAGAGTACATAGTGTTACTGGGTCTCTATTAGGACAGTACGAATAGAAAACGTTTTCATTTGACCATATCACCAAGGTAGCGGTAATTTTGCCAGGTGGTAAGTACTATTGCTTCTCTTTCATGCCCTTCGACTCTCATAATTGCAGTTTAGTTCCTGTAAAAGTTGTGAATAACCTTTCGTTCTCAGGTTTAAAATGCGACAGTGTACTGAAAGGTGACGCCCAAGAATTTTTATGTAAAACTCATAACGCTTTTTAAATAAAACAAACGTTTTTAACATTGTAGACCTTTTTTCTTCATGGCTACATATTTTATTCTCAACGTAGTCACCCTGGCGATGAATACATTTCTCCCAACGAGAGACAAGTTTGTTAATGCCGTCACTGTAGAATGTGTGACATCGTTTATGGGGCCACAACCTCACCTCTGCTTGCACCGCCTTATCACTAAGAAAGTGAAGTCCTGTAAGGTGTACCCTAAATTCTGGAAACAGATGAAAATTGGATGGGGTCGAGTCGGGATTGTATGAAGGGTTATCGATGACATTGAATCCCAGGCGTCGGACTGTTGCAGATGTCGTAGCGCTGGTGCGTGTTCTGGCATCGTCATGCTGAAGGTGAGATTGTTCCATGTGAGAACTAACTCTTCGAATTCGAAACTGGATTACAGCACGCTCTTTCTCACGCACCAACATAGTTACGTTACACATCGTCATGTTACACTCTACAGTTAGAAGCCCTCTAACGGTAGAGAGCTGCTACAAAACATTCGGAGGCATAGGTTATCAGCACTCCCGTGTATAAGGGACGAGACGATTCACTAGTGTACAGAAACCAGAAATAAGGACAATAAACGTTTCAAACAAAAAGGGAATAGGGGCTTTTTAAATATGTAGCTATAGAATAATGCTGAAATTACAGGTTTAGATCGAACAACTAATGGAGAGCTACTGAATTGAATTAGTGAAGACAAATTTCGCCCTTCGGTGAATATATATGTTTTTCTCTACTGTCTCGCGATATCCACTTATAGATATTTTCGTGGTGACCTTTGAGGCGACAGTTCCTTCTGCGAACTTATTCCCACTACCGACAATGCTGGCCTTTGATATCTCAGGCATTCAACGCATGATTCGGAAAGAACTCCTCCTTGTTATTCATTTCTCCGTCTTTATATACATTACCGAGTAGCGAAAAGAGCTGTCTATATATGAGGTTCCAGACCATTGTCGGCAAAAGATACTTTTTGTCATGACCGGACGTTGTGCAGAAATCAACTATGTTTTATGTAAAGAAGCAACTACCGACAGTTTCAACTTATTCCACATGGCTATAAGTTTCATTTGAGTCCAGACAAATTCCAGTATCTAACCGTGCAAACATTATCAATAGCATATTTAATAAAAGTTCACAATCATTACTAGAGAACATGACGTGCTGTTTATTCTGAAAGACCTTCCGAGGTGTAAGGTCGTGTTCCACGAAACTCTTCTGTTCCTAAAGTTTCGTCCAGAAATGCGCCGGACTTCTTCAGACGCGTTACACCTCCGTTGAGTCTTGGCGACTGACGGGTCGGATGTCTGAGAGTGACATACGTTCTGTACAAAAAGGGGCTTGGCTGGAGTTACACGTTATAAGCAGAAGTTATCTTTGTCAAAGATAAAATGAAACTATCGATTGTCGTCTTGTCAGAGATAAAAAACTCTTTATCAATTCTGCAGAACTATTGTCCACATGTCGCTATGTTTCATGGTCTCTTCTTTCGTGTTAAAATTATCCCTATGTTTATATATTTCAGTGGCTTCTTTACATAGCCGTGGATAATAGCTCGTCGTCGTAGATAGAATTTGTGTGTAGAAAACTTCACTTTGTGATTTACTGGCTGAAGATCATGCTCTGCTACACCCGCTTTGTCTATTTTCCCTAGTCGGCAAAGACTTTTGTATTCCTTTAGGCATGTATTCACGCTTCTGTTCGTTTTTCCAATATAAACTCTCCCAGACGTACGCTGAATTTTATATACGCCATATGCTGACACAGGAGGGCGTTTATCCTTCACAGGTCGGAGTGCTTGAACTGTTTTCTTTGTTGGTCTAAAAATCAGTCTAACATCTGTTTGTGTAAAATCTTTACCAGCTAATTTGTCACTTTTTCTTCTTTTTTTTAAAAAAAAGGAGAGAAACTGTATTCTTCTACCGTTGTTTTTCATGCTTGTCCTTCTGCCTTTCGTTATATGGTCGTAGAACTATGTTTACCACGATCTTATACCCCGAAAGGTTTACTTGCAGCAATGTCATCCGGCCGTGAAAGCCTTCGTTCTATCATTATTCTGAAAGAATTTCATTACTAAGGAACTATGTTTTTGTGGGTTAATTAGTTTGTCAAAATTACCGAACTAGATTACCGTGCCTTTTCTGCAGCTTTATTACGTTCTACAAAAGTCCCTCTAATTAGCTTCGCCGTTGTATGTAAGGAGACCATAACTGATTTTATTCGAGGATCTACAGAGCCTATCTCCCGGTGACTACACCCTCACCCAGAAATCGGTTCTACTGATTCCATCGTGTATTTAGTTGAGAATGGCAGCCTCTAAAATCTTCCCCAAAACTATTTTTTAAAGTGAGAAGCTTCTGACTCATTACGAAATAAAGAGACGGAAAGAGAGTTTGAATTCATACATTTGTTGCAGAACAGACAACGAGAGGCTGCCGCTTTTCTTATCTCGCCCGGAGTAAATTCTCTTTGTGCTTGTAACTTATTCCAAGCCGGCCCTCACCGGGAGCCAGTAAATCTCTCGCAATGGCAGAACTGTTCCTTTAATTCTCATCCTTTATGCACAGCTTTTGACCTGGCGTTTCACTAAATGGCTCATCACGCTACCTTCCATTCCTTTAATTATTGCGAACACTTTTCTCCTTTGTATATCTGTACTGTGTCCGCATTTACACGGTTTATGTTCTTGGAAAGTCATTTTTATTTTTATGCAATTAACAGTATCTTCGGTCGTGACTCTCGCACGCAAAGGATAAGTTTTTACGACAATCGAGTGGAAGGCATGGACCCAACTCTAAAGCTTTCACTGAAGCTAACAACATAACACTGTCAAGACCATACAAGGATTTGTTGTGTTTGGTATACATAGGAGCAATCAGCGCTGTTTTACGTAAGTGGTTCATCATATAACTGAAAAATAAAGTTATGGAAGTGCATAAACAGGACATAACAGATTATAATAACGCGTTGTGACATTTATCAACAAATATAGCTCTTTCAGATTATTGAGGGGGGAAGAAGGTAAATAATAGAAGAAATATAATAATTGGATTTGAAGTGAAATTATGGTTACACAGCAGCTTCCAGATGATAAGATAAAGCGATATACTGATGAGCTAAAACATTATAATCACTACCCACCACGGGATCGAACGCCGCATGTTGGAGTTACGGATACATGACGCGATAAAGAAGGTATTCAGGGTGTCTCAGGAGGAATGGTCAATATTCAGGGATATGAGAGGAACGACTATTCGAAGTAGAAGTGTCAAGTAAACATCGTCTCTAAAATGCATATCGTAAGAGTTGTGAGCAGTTGTTCAATGGAATAGAAGTGTTTCACAATAGCGAAGGTGAGCAAGTGCTCATAGCTTTTAAGATATGCGTTTTAGAGCCCATGTTTATTACAGTATCCATGAATACTCACCATTCCTCCTGGGGCAAACTGTCTGAGTGGAGCAGAGACGATTATGGAATCATTCTAACGGCGATACGTGACGCAAATGGTAATGTCCAATGATGTAAATTACTTTGACAGAGAGCAGCCCGGCGCCTGGAAAGGAGCATCTCGGAAACTAAGAGGTTTCCAGAATGAGATTTTCACTCTGCAGCGGAGTGTGCGCTGATATGAAACTTCCTGGCAGATTAAAACTGTGTGCCCGACCGAGACTCGAACTCGGGACCTTTGCCTTTCGCGGGCAAGTGCTCTACCAACTGAGCTACCGAAGCACGACTCACGCCCGGTACTCACAGCTTTACTTCTGCCAGTACCTCGTCTCCTACCTTCCAAACTTTACAGAAGCTCTCCTGCGAACGGAGAGCTTCTGTAAAGTTTGGAAGGTAGGAGACGAGGTACTGGCGGAAGTAAAGCTGTGAGTACCGGGCGTGAGTCGTGCTTTGGTAGAGCACTTGCCCGCGAAAGGCAAAGGTCCCGAGTTCGAGTCTCGGTCGGGCACACAGTTTTAATCTGCCAGGAAGTTTCAACTAAGAGGTTGTTCACGTGCTACTGTTGTGAGCATCTGTGGAATACAGCTGAAGGAAGGTGAAACCACAAGTACGCGACAACATGTTGAACGTCCGTGCCTCTTCACAGAACGTGCAGGTCGGAGGTTTGCACTCTCTGTTATGTAAGATACGCGGCGTCCTATTCAGATCTGACGTAGAGTACAATGCGGGTGCAGGAACAAGTACTTCGGATCACACTGTTGGATGTGCTGAACGTGGGGATCGGCTCTGCAGAAGACGACCTCTACTTGTTCCCATGCTGGCTCAACGTCATCGTCAATTATGATTGCAATGGGCACGGAGTCATCGAGATTCGACCGTGGATCAGTGGAAACATGCCGCGTAGCTGGATGAAACACGTTTCTTGTTACAGCAGGTGGATGGCCGTGTCAGCATACGCCGTTATCCAGGCCAACAGCTGCTCGAAATATGAAAAGCACTACAGACGCAAGCCTGTGGAGACATTACTATGTCACGGGCAAGAATTACGTAGGAGTGACAGTAATGGAAGCACCATGACAGTTGTGGACTACGTAAACTTTAATAAGGACAATCTGTGTTCTCCAACGGCGATGGCATCTTCCAGCACGATAACTCTTCGGGTCACAAAGTCCTACAGTGCTTTGATGTTATGGTGATCTCAAGTTGAAGTCATGGACACCATATTCTCATGATCTGAATCCGTTGGAAATCTTTTGATGCACTATCTATCCCCAGCTCGTGTCAACTAACCACCATCCCACAATTTACGGAAATTGCGCCTAGTGTGTCTAAATACTTGGTACCACATACCTCGGGAAACCTGTTATAGACTTACCGAACTCATGTCAAAGAGAATAATTACTGTATTGTATTCCAAAGAGGGACGTATACGGTGTTAAGCATTTGGTCATAGTGTTTTCGCTCATAAGTGTAGATATATCAGTGTCGAGTAACGGGCCAAGAAATTGTACTGCAGGTCCATAGGAACAGGCACTATGTTATATGTGCACAATGCAGTCTCTCAAGGAGTCAGTGATAATTCTATAAGTTGTTTTATTTTCTGATGCGAATATAGTGTGATCTAAGAGGCAAATTGATGTTTGATTTATTTAGTCCCTTCCTGACCACAATATCACACTGAGGAAATGAATAGTTGATTCGTGGTAAATTGGAGAGTAGCTAATGCCTTTCCCGTACGGTTTATTCTGTACTGGTTACTCGAGAAGTTGAAATGAATGAAGCGATGCCTTGTGAACGTGAACGTTAACCGTCTACCGCGCGTTCAGATTGTAAACCTCCATCTTACGGGGCGATAGGTTAATGATTATAGTACCGTTACTCATCCCTCGTGTTTCTTCCCATTCTTATTTCTAAGTATTATATGGCCTTATTTAAGTTCAGGAATATTGTCGGATGCAATAAACTCGTGGTTAAACACGTTCCCGTTAGGAGATGCGCCATTTGCGAGCACGTCCTTGAGTTTATTTAGTGGCCATACCACAGTAGCTCAACCACATCCAACATCATGTTCGTAAGATGAAATGGTGCAGAGATTGTCCTGTAAACCAGTAAAAATCTAAGATTGCTGTCCAGTTTATGCGACATATAATTTATATAGATTGAGGTTCAAATGGTTCAAATGGCGGTGAGCACTATGAGCCTTAACTTCTGAAGTCATCAGTCCCCTAGAACTTAGAACTACTTAAACCTAAGTAACCTAAGTACATCACACACATCCATGCTCGAGGCAGGCTTCGAACCTGCGAGCGTAGCGGTCGCGCGGCTCCAGACTGTAGCGCCTAGAACCGCTTTGCCACTCCGGTCGGCATAGATGGAGGAAAGGAGCTGTCCTATCATACTTCCATATGACACTTGAGATGTTACTTTTGTCTGTGATGACAGACATCTACCTCAACATACTGGAATCTACATTGTTCAGTCACATTAATGTGAACATGTCAAAAGCTTCCATAATCACCTTTTGCAGCGCGGACTCCTGCGAGCCCTGCAGGAAGAAAGTCATTGAGGTTCTGGGAGGTACCGACAGGGTTATGGAGACATGCTGATTCCAGTGCAGTGGACAGCTGCGCCAGGTTTCTCGATTGAGGATCCAAGGCACGAACATCCCGATCAAGGTGGTCCGAAAGATTCTCAAAAAAAAAAAAAAAAAAGTTTAAATGTGTGTGAAATCTTATGGGACTTACCTGCTAAGGCCATAAGTCCCTAAGCTTACACACTACTTAACCTAAATTATCCTAAGGACAAAAACACACACACACACCCATGCCCGAGGAAGGACTCGAACCTCCGCCGGGACCAGCCGCACAGTCCATGACTGCAGCGCCTTAGACCGCTCGGCGACAGATTCTCAGCAAGGCTTATATCTGGGTGGTTTTTGGTCAGGAGAGTACTAGTAAGCTCATCCTGGTTCTATTCAGACCAAGCTCGTACAGTGGGAACTGTGGGACACGTTGTATTGTGCTGCTGGCAGATGCCATCGTCCTGAGGAGATACAGACTGCACGTATAGGTGGACATGGCCCCCAGGGATACATGCATGCTTGTGTCGATGTACTGTGCCTTCTGGAATGACGAGATCTCATAGGGAGTGCCCTCTCGCCTGGACTCCTCTGACAGTTGTTACTGGGTGTTTGCTACCAGAAGTTTCACGCCGTACTCGCCATTGGTCATCTGTCCGAAGGACCACAGAACTTGATTCATCTGAAAAGGCCACCTGTCGCCACTCAAAGGACGTCCAGTTGTGGTATTGGTGTGCAAATTCCAGCTTTCGTCGCTGACGGGCAGCAGTCAGCACAGGTGTGTGAACCAGACACCTGCTGCGGATGCCCATACGCAGCAACGTTCGCTGAACAGTCTTTGAGGAGACACTGATGTTAGCCCCTTTCGTTCATCTGAGCAGTCAGTTGCTCAACTGTTGAACATTTGTTCCCTAGTACACATCTCCACAGTTGTCATTCACTGCTGTCATCAATGGCCTTTGGTGCATCACAGTTGCGTCGGTGCTGTTTTTGTATAGCGCTATTTTGCAATGCCCGGTTCACCTTAACCATCGGTGGCTACAAACTTAGCTGCTTCGGAAATGCCCCCACCATTGGCCCGAAAGCCAGTGATCGTACCTTTTGGACGTCCGGTGATCACATCAGTGTCACTGGACCATGCATTGCTCAAAAAGTATTCGAGCCATTCACTTGCTTGAGAAACTGTTTCGATGGATTGTATCTGTTTTAACGGTCCGCAGTATCGTTCAGTGTTTAACGCTATTAACATCAAGGAATGGTCACTTTCAAATGTTTAAATGTGTGTGAAATCATATGGGACTTAACCGCTAAGGTCATCAGTCCCTAAGCTTACACACTACTTAACCTTAATTATCCTAAGGACAAACACACACACCGATACCCGAGGGAGGACTTGAACCTCCGCCGGGACCAGCCGCACAGTCCATGACTGCAGGGCCTCAGACCGCTCGGCTAATTCCGCTCGGCAAAATGTCACTTGACCTGTTGGCCTTCATCGGGGACTGTGCCTTGGAAAAGTGCGAAATTGCTTTCAAATATAACTCATGAAGATATGAACGGTTGAAAACTGCATGTCCCAGTGCTTCAAACTGAAACCACCTGCCGGCCGGAGTGGCAGAGCGGTTCTAGGCGTTTCAGTCTGGAACGGGCGACCGCTACAGTCGCAGGTTCGAATCCTGCATCGGGCATGTATGTGTGTGATATCCTTAGCTTTGTTAGGTTTAAGTAGTTCTGAGTTCTAGGGTACTGATGACCTCAGATGTTTAGTCCCATAGTGCTCCGAGCCATTTTATTTGAAACCACCTCCTGAAAACAATTGACTGTTTGCTTTTTGCCAAATTCTTCTTGTATTCGTTCCTTACTATGATAAAAATGGCCAATTTTGTGACATACTTTGAAATAACATTTTTTCTATAACTGAGACTCAAATGGTTAAAGGTTAAAATTGGTTGAAAATTGGCGAAGTCCTCTATAAAATTTCATTGTGACGTGATAGTAGAACGGGACACAAACCTCACGGCCTTCGACAGGCTGAACACAGTCCTGAATTAATTCTCTCGGCCGTCCGCTTGGCTGATGCATTACATAAGTTGTCAACTGTAGTGTTTATATCAGTCCTTTTTCTTACGTTATTAGGAGACAAATTATTTTCTTCAAATGGTTCAAATGGTTCTGAGCACTATGGGACTCAACTGCTGAGGTCATTAGTCCCCTAGAACTTAGAACTAGTTAAACCTAACTAACCTAAGGACATCACAAACATCCATGCCCGAGGCAGGATTCGAACCTGCGACCGTAGCGGTCTTGCGGTTCCAGACTGCAGCGCCTTTAACCGCACGGCCACTTCGGCCGGCTATTTTCTTCAGTTTAATCGGGACGAACTCCGTTCCTTTTTACTTAGGAGCCTCAAGATACATCAGCAAAGTTGTTAGACACTCTTTAAATGCGTCTAAGAAACAAAAAGTTCATTCAGATAACAAAGACATGTCGTCTAATTAAGAATTATAATCACGTTATCCATTATATGTTCAAAGAGGGCTGGACGAAACGGTGTACTTCAATCTCACAGAGGCCATAGGATGTTATTAAAGCAAACGTTTCTCCTTCAGTCTGCTCAACTTCGATCTGCAGTATACAGTCTAAACATCTATAATAGGGAAATACTTCGTTTACATTAGATACTCCAAGGTTTCATCAATTCATGACACCGAATATACACTGGCAAGCCAAAACATAATGACCACTGCCCAAAGGGAAGTTGGATGCCGCCTGATGGGGTTGAGGGCACGTGGCGCCTTTACAATGTACGCAAGCGGAGTAGAAACGGACGGGGGATCACCCTAGCGAAGATACAGGCAGCAAATGGAGGAGGAGGAGGAGGAGGAGGAGGAGGAGGAGATTAGTGTTTCCGACGACTACGAGGTCATTAGAAACAGAGCACAATATCGGATTAGGGAGGGATAGGGAAGGAAATCGGCCGTGCCCCTTCGAAGGAACCATTCCGGCATTTGCCTGGAGCGATTTAGCGAAATCACGGAAAACATAAATCAGGATGTCCGGACGCGAGTTTGAAGCGTCGTCCTCCCGAATGCGAGTCCAGTGTGCTAACCACTGCGCCACCCGCTCGGTAGCTGCGAATGAGGAAATCCATTCAGATAAGCGACTCTGACAAGTAGAGCCTGTGAACTATTATCTCGAAACTGTCGAAGCTGGTCGAATGTTCACGTGCTACTGTCGTGGGCATGTACGGAAAGTTGGACAGTGAAACTACCACAAGGAGCTAAATGGTTCGACGTCCATGACTCTTCATAGAACGTGGGGTTCGGAGGCTTATTTGCTATGCAAAGTAGGGTAGGTGGTGGGGGTTGAAACGAATAATTGTCCTAAACAACAAACAAAAATGGGCATAAAATTTAATAAATTTATATCAGAATTTAATACTGTCTCAGTGGGTTCATTTCGAAACCACTCACAAAAGCAGTAGTACAAACTCACATTTATGTTATGATAACTTTAGATATAGTTACTTTCACTGTCAATGCTCTCCTCAATACGATTATTTTAAAAACACCATGCCACAGTCTCCTACAATCACGTAGATCACTCTCCGCCCCGACTGTTAATTTATAATTTTAAGCGACTCCTACAATGCGCTAAATGCTTATAAGTACCTCGTTGTACCATGATGTCTTCCTATATCAATTGTGTTTTAATGGGAAGGGCACTGGTAATTAAAAAATATTAATAATGGAACGATGGCTTCAGGCGGAAACCACTTGTATCAATGGGCTAAACTGCAGATGCTCGTCATGCCTCTCCATACAACGCATCTTTTAGACTCCCCGCATTGGTTTCGCACCAAATTCTTCTGTACACGCGCTACAACTTTTTGCGAAGACATTCAGCAATGCTAAGATATGCTTCATTACTACCGTAGTGGCACGAGAAGCGATAACCGTGGAAGCATTTGTTAGAGTATAGACTGATACATACTTGCTAAAAGGGCAATGTCTTGGCTGAAATGCTGTCTTGATAAGATCACGAATTGCACTCAGAAACCTTAACCGAACACGTTTCATTGTCAGTTTCAACAGACACCTTCAGATCGATGTTAAGTTTCGTGACGACAGAGGCTAGGGAGACTCCTGTAAGACGACGATCTTCGTACGCCACATCGAGACGAATATTCTCATAAGAAGTACAGAAATTAATAATATCCTTTGTGTAAGTAACAGAAAGATAAAACGAGCTATTTACTGAAGAAGAATATGAAAAGTTAAAGAAAAGGCACATGAATTTTGGTTCTCGAAGTCTGACTACAGTCTTGTCTTGAATTTCTTCTTTGCATACATCAGTAAGTTCACTTTGTGCCGACTAGTACTGGAAGAAGTGGTTTACAAATGACCACGTAGGTCTGAATCACTCGAACCATTTCTGTAGCGAAAAAAACAGCTCTTAAATGTGCGTCATTAATATTCACAAGGCTATACTTTTCATGATCAAAAGCACCGTACGTGCGTTTTTACTGGGTTGGTACATATCCTCGTCGTTTCTGCGACCACACAAACAAATATTTTTAGATTTTTAGATTATAGAGCTGGTAATTCGAACAAACCTCTTTCGATTCTTCTTAACCTGGGCGTCACTCAGTGAACAAAGCTGGTTAGATTGATGAAATCTAAGGTGAAATATATTCACTGTCTGAACAGCCCGTTGATCACAACTGTTCTACCGATGAATCAGAAGGGCTCCTCATCGTCTAAGCAGATCATCGAAAGTGTTCAAAGGCTCCCAGGCCAATAGTCGGAGAGGGGATCTGGTCTGATAACCAGCAACGGAGCCAACTGTGAAAAGAGCGCAGAATCTGTAGTCGAGTCCTTGATCTTTGTAAAACAATATGTTGTTGTTGTTGTGGTGGTCTTCAGTTCTGAGACTGGTTTGATGCAGCTTTCCATGCTACTCTATCCTGTCCAAGCCTCTTCATCTCCCAGTACTTACTGCAACCTACATCATTCTGAATCTGCTTAGTGTATTCATCTCTTGCTCTCCCTCTACGATTTCTACCCTCCACGCTGCCCTCCAGTACTAAACTGGTGATCCCTTGATGCCTCAGAACATGTCCTACCAACCGGTCCCTTCTTCTTGTCAAGTTGTGCCACAAACTCCTCTTCTCCCCATTTCTATTCAATACCTCCTCATTAGATATGTGATCTACCCATCTAATCTTCAGCATTCTTCTGTAGCACCACATTTCGAAAGCTTCTATTCTCTTCTTCTCCAAACTATTTATCGTCCAAGTTTCACTTCCATACATGCTTACACTCCATACAAATACTTTCAGAAACGACTTCCTGACACTTAAATCTATACTTGATGTTAACAAATTTCTCTTCTTCAGAAACGCTTTCCTTGCCATTGCCAGTCTACATTTTATATCCTCTCTACTTCGACCATCATCAGTTATTTTGCTCCCTAAATAGCAAAACTCCTTTACTACTTTAAGTGTCTCATTTCCTAATCTAATTCCCTCAGCATTACCCGACTTAATTCGACTACATTCCATTATCCGCGTTTCGCTTTTGTTGATGTTCATCTTATATCCTCCTTTCAAGATACTGTCCATTCCGTTCAACTGCTCTTCCAAGTCCTTTGGTGTCTCTGATAGAATTACAGTGTCATAGTCGAACCTCAAAGTTTTTATTGCTTCTCCGTGGATTTTAATACCTACCCCGAACTTTTCTTTTGTTTCCTTTACTGCTTGCTCAATATACAGATTGAATAACATCGGGGAGAGGCTACAACCTTGTCTCACTCCCTTCGCAACCACTGCTTCCCTTTCATGCCCCACGACTCTTATAACTGCCATCTGGTTTCTGTACAAATTGTAAATAGCCTTTCCCTCCCTGTATTTTAACCTTGACACCTTTAGAATTTGAAAGAGAGTATTCCAGTCAACATTGTCAAAAGCTTTCTCTAAGTCTACAAATGCTAGAAACGTTGGTTTGCCTTTCCTTAATCTTTCTTCTAAGATAAGTCGTAAGGTCAGTATTGCCTCACGCGTTCCAACATTTCTACGGAACCCAAACTGATCTTCCCCGAGGCCGGCTTCTACCAGTTTTTCCATTCGTCTGTAAAGAATTCGCGTTAGTATTTTGAAGCTGTGACTTATTAAACTGATAGTCCGATAATTTTCATATCACTCAACACCTGCTGTCTTTGGTATTGGAATTATTATATTCTTCTTGAAGTCTGAGGGTATTTTGCCTGTCTCATACATCTTGCTCACCAGATGGTAGAGTTTTGTCAGGACTGGCTCTCCCAAGGCCGTCAGTAGTTCTAATGGAATGTTGTCTACTCCCGGGGCCTTGTTTCGACTCAGGTCTATCAGTGCTCTGTCAAACTCTTCACGTAGTATCATATCTCCCATTTCATTTTCACCTACATCCTCTTCCATTTCCAAAATATTGTCCCCAAGCACATTGCCCTTGTATAGCCCCTCTGTATACTCCTTCCACCTTTCTGCTTTACCTTCTTTGCTTAGAACTGGGTTTCCATCTGAGCTCTTGATATTCATACAAGTGGCTCTCTTTTCTCCAAAGGTCTCTTTAATTTTCCTGTAGGCAGTATCTATCTTACCCCTAGTGAGATAAGCCTCTACATCCTCACATTTGTTCTCTAGCCGTCCCTGCTTAGCCATTTTGCACTTCCTGTAGATCTCATTTTAGAAACGTTTGTATTCCTTGTTGCCTGCTTCATTTACTGCATTTTTATATTTACTCCTTTCATCAATTAAATTCAGTATTTCTTCTGTTACCCAAGGATTTCTATTAGCTCTCGTCTTTTTGCCTACTTGATCCTCTGCTGCCATCACTACTTCATCCCTCAGGGCTACCCATTCATCTTCTACTGTATTTATTTCCCCCATTCCTGTCAGTTGTTCTCTTATGCTCTCCCTGAAACTATTTACAACCTCTGGTTTAGTCAGTTTATCCAGGTCCCATCTCCTTAAATTCCCACCTTTTTGCAGTTTCTTCAGTTTTAATCTACAGTTCATAACCAATAGATTGTGGTCAGAGTCCACATCTGCCCCTGGAAATGTCTTACAATTTAAAACCTGGTTCCTAAATCTCTGTCTTACCGTTATATAGTCTATCTGATACCTTCTAGTCTCTCCAGGTTTCTTCCATGTATACAACCTTCTTTTATGATTCTTGAACCAAGTGTTAGCTATGATTAAGTTACGCTCTGTGCAAAATTCTACCAGACGGCTTCCTCCTTCATTTCTTACCCCCAATCCATATTCACCTACTATGTTTCCTTCTCTCCCTTTTCCTACTCTCGAATTCCAGTCACTCAGGACTATTAAATTTTCGTCTCCCTTTACTACCTGAATAATTTCTTTTATCTCATCATACATTTCATCAATTTTTTCATCATCTGCAGAGCTAGTTGGCATATAAACTTGTACTACTGTGGTAGGCATGGGCTTCGTGTCTATCTTGGCCACAATAATGCGTTCACTATGCTGTTTGTAGTAGCTTACCCGTACTCCTGTTTTTTTATTCATTATTAAACCTACTCCTTCATTACCCCTATTTGATTTTGTATCTATAGCCCTGTATTCACCTGACCTAAAGTCTTGTTCCTCCTGCCACCGAACTTCACTAATTCCCACTATATCTAACTTAAACCTATCTATTTCCACTTTTAAATTTTGTAACCTACCTGCCCGATTAAGGGATCTGACATTCTACGCTCCGATCCGTAGATCGCCAGTTTTCTTTCTCCTGATAACGATGTCCTCCTGAGTAGCCCCGCCCGGAGATCCGAATGGGGGACTATTTTACCTCCGGAATATTTTACCCAAGAGGACGCCATCATCATTTAACCATACAGTAAAGCTACATGCCCTCGGGAAAAATTACGGCTGTAGTTTCCCCTTGCTTTCAGCCGTTCGCAGTACCAATACAGCAAGGCCGTTTTGGCTAGTGTTACAAGGTCAGATCAGTCAATCATCCAGACTGTTGCCCCTGCAACTACTGAAAAGGCTGCTGCCCCTCTTCAGGAACCACTCATTTGTTTGGCCTCTCAACAGATGCCCCTTCGTTGTGGTTGCACCTACGGTACGGCCATCTGTATCCCTGAGGCACGCGAGCCTCCCCACCAATGGCAAGGTCCATGGCTCATGGGAGGAGGAAAAAAAAAATACAACGTAGTGAAATTTTTTCTAAATGGTATCTCTAACAATACATTTTTTGAAACGTCATTTTAAAGGACTTCTTAAACTGACGGAGGTGTTCGGTACCACTGTGTTGGTGAAGTTATCTATGTGAGACTGACGTATCTGACAGCAAATGTGTGTTAAAAATAGAAGGTGCAACTGTTGTTGCGGCACATTTACATTGTTAGAAACTAAGTCAGACGACGCGCGCCGGTCGGGTTGGCCAAGCGGTTAAAGGCGCTACAGTCTGGAACTGCGCGGCCGTAACAGTCGCAGGTTCGAATCCTGCCTCGGGCATGAATGTGTGTGATGTCCTTAGGTTAGTTAGGTTTAAGTAGTTCTAAGTTCTAGGGGACTGATGACCTTAGACGTTAAGTCCCATAGTGCTCAGAGCCATTTGAACCATTTTTTTCAGACGACGCGCTTAGTGGCCACGCGGCTAGAGGCGAGACCGCCGGAGGTTCGAATGCTCCCTCGGGCATGGGTGTGTGTGTTGTTCTTAGCATACGTTAGTTTAAGTATTGTGTAAGTCTAGAGACCAGTGACCTAAGCTGTTTGGTCGCTTTGGAATTCACACACATTTGAACATTTTCTGAAAGTCGGGTTTGGGAAGTGCAGCGTCAGGCCAGTGTATACATTAATCCTTATGATTCGGAGACAGTGTTCGCAGTATCTATTATGATTCTTCTGTTTTCACAAACTCTAATCCAAAGATACTTTTTAAAGAAATCGTTCTGACAGGGGTACAGAAAAAGTTGTTTGCAGCAGTTAGATACAAAACAAATTTACTCCTACTCACTATCTGTACCACAAGTGAACAGAAATCGATGCATCAATAAGGAGAGCTATGAGTGACGCATATAACAGTTTCCACCTTCATATGTTAATGAGATATATTACTGTGATCATAGAAAATTCTGATCCTACATAAAAACGCCAAGTGTATCGACAGCTATTTGTTTTAGTCACTCACAGGTCAATCTAGTACGGAAACAGAAGACAGTAAAAGGACATCTGAGGTCTTAAATCTCACATTTCTAGCTTCCTTTTGCACAGAAAACTCATCATCGTTCAAATGGTTCAAATGGCTCTGAGCACTATGGGACTCAACTGCTGAGGTCATTAGTCCCCTAGAACTTAGAACTAGTTAAACCTAACTAACCTAAGGACATCACAAACATCCATGCCCGAGGCAGGATTCGAACCTGCGACCGTAGCGGTCTTGCGGTTCCAGACTGCAGCGCCTTTAACCGCACGGCCACTTCGGCCGGCTCATCATCGTTCGAACATCGTTTGAACACCAAAGAGAATGCATCAGAAATAAGTAATTCTGGCGATGAAAAGCATCTGAATCCATGAAAAACGAATAAGTTGCAAAGAGATGATGGATTCCATTTTGGTTTTGCAGAGAGTGCTCTGCGGTATTGGTTCCTTACTTAGCTGAGATTCATTGCGAATATTTCGCGCAGCGAATAGTTAAGTAACAACTGACTGAAAAACAGCGGAGGCTACTTCAGTGCATTACAAGGGGAAAATAATGGATGCTAAAATTAAATTCTTGACGTCATACAATCCATGATACTTGAGCATATTCTCAACTCAAATGAACTGAGTTTCCTAGAGCGATAAAAATTTCTATCCGAAATCAACATGGATTTAGGAAGCGTCGTCCGTTGGAAAGAAAGCTCAGTTTTCTCATCCTGTGAACCATGTTGTGGAGGCAAGCCGGCAGAGCGAATCACACGCGGAATGCAGGTGGCTAAGTACCGGATGAAGGTTTTTCCCGAGGTCGTAGCATGTGCTGAAGGGTGAATACGACACAGTGGCAGCTAAGATGGAAGAAATGAAAGATGAAGCGTGTACGATTGGCTGCAGGGTGAAGGCGACACAATGGCACCTAAGATGGACGAAATGAAGGATGCAAATGTGCTATAACTGCAAATAATACATACCTAAGCTTAGGACGAAGGCAGCATGAGTTTCCCAGATCCTTACCTAATTTTTTGAGTTGATGAGTAGTCATAATTTACTATTCTATATGGATTTACAATTTTCGGGAAGGTTTGTCATGTAAAATCATACTGTGTTGTTATTTTAATAATAGATCGCAAAATGACCGCAGTTAAATTCTCTGTTATATGTATGTATACTTAGCTTTAAATCTGAATGGTGGCCATTATTTAACTTGGATTCAGTACGTGCGTCATCGCAGAAAGTATTTAATGGCGAGCGGTAGAGCACACATCATCTTTTGTTGATGGTCTTTTGTCGGTGTCTTTGTGTGTTGGTCGGTCGTTGTTAGTGAGTCTCCACGTTGTGGCCGGGCAGCTGCGTGACTTAAATGCTACAACTTCTCTTTGGAACTGGAATAATTATGTGAATACAAGTTACGTACTTTAACTTTTCACTGGACTTATGTTATGTGTCTGATATTTATAACTGATTTTGTATGGCTTTAAGAACCCTTTGTTTACGGGATTTTAGGTATGTACATTGTAATTATTTGCTGCAGTTGATATTTATATTCGTGTGTGAAGGAGTTGTCGAATGGTTTTCGCTGTGATAACTCAGGATAACGAGCTTTAATATATGTTGATAGTGATAGTGGGATATTCCAGTTGCAGTCGTCCAATGTTTGCTGTTGATTTCAGTGAATTAAAGTGTAGTTAACTGAACTTCGCTGACGCATGTTTCTGTATTCGATGCTCTGTTCGCACTGCATAAACTTATTGTTGCTTAATTGTTTATTCAAATGCAACTCTATGGTTCCAGAGACCTTTTCAAGTCTTATACATGCAGACTGAAGTGACAAATGAAAGTTGTACGAAGGCTGGTATTCGAACATGCTCACTAGACAGGTGCGCTAACCGCTGCGCTTTGCACAACTGCACGGACTACCCTTGCACGCCTCGCTCCCCAATCCAAATTCTCATTCACGCTTCAGCCCACTTGGTATTCTCCCTAAATTCGAACAGCATTGCAGAGGCTCACCTACTGTCTGGAATAGCATCTCAACATGGAAAGAAATGGGCCACCCCACCTGAAACATGGGCATAGGTGCTTGTAAAAAATGGAGCTATACGGTTCCAGAGATCTTTTCAAGTATCAAGTAACTAAGATGTACATACACAAACTGATGCGATGAACGAAAGTTTGTACCAAGGCCAGGATTCGGACCCATGTATCTTCCTGCTAGGAAGATTCACCCAAGATAAAAAAAAAAAAAAATTAGTTATTTCATCTTATGCCGACTGAAAGACTTTTGAGCGATATAACTTTTTCGTGGCTACGAAACGTTTTTAAAACTTTGTATGGCCGGCCGAAGTGGCCGTGCGGTTAAAGGCGCTGCAGTCTGGAACCGCAAGACCGCTACGGTCGCAGGTTCGAATCCTGCCTCGGGCATGGATGTTTGTGATGTCCTTAGGTTAGTTAGGTTTAACTAGTTCTAAGTTCTAGGGGACTAATGACCTCAGCAGTTGAGTCCCATAGTGCTCAGAGCCATTTGAACCATTTAAAACTTTGTAAAGGTGGACACACAAGCATAACATTGCTTCTTAACCCGGCACGGCATGTTTCCTTCGTGAGTGGCATAAACTTCCGCCGGTCAGGGTGGCCGAGCGGTTCTAGACGCTACAGACTGGAACCGCGCGACCGCTGCGGTCGCAGGTTCGAATCCTGCCTCGGGCATGGATGTGTGTGATGTCCTTAGGTTAGTTAGGTTTAAGTAGTTCTAAGTTCTAGGGGACTGATGACCTCAGAAATTAAGTCCCATAGTGCTCAGAGCTATTTGAACCATTTGATTTCTTTAGTTAAGATTTTCCTTTTAAATTTTCCAGAGCAAGTTGAGAACCTACCGCCAGTGAGGTATGCCCGTTTTCATTCTTCCAGTGATCAGGTCCTGTCGGATGGTCAAAGAAATTATATCTCAGAGTCAAATATCTGATGAAATAGTGGTAAGAACTACAGTAATCCTGATTTCCCTCGAAATGTGAAGCGATAATAATCCGCAGCTCTGCACTTGGTAGACGTGATTTATTTTCTAACAAAATTAGGAATACTCTTAGCGATTGCAGCGTTATTTAATTATTATATGTCTTCCTGAGGTAAGCCCATACTTCATTATAATCAAAGAACTAATTATTACTTGTTCATGTCTCTGTTCTTACCGGTAGCCATTCATTTAACATAATACGCTGGTGGCAATTTAATTTGCAGCACCGTGAAATCGGCATACAACAAACGTCAAACACGCCTGACGTGTTGTACATGCATAGCAATGCAAATGACTAACATTTCATCGCAACGGCGCAGTGTAGGTAGGAGTAACGCCGCACTGTCTAAACTTTACATGAAGGAAAAGATTCTGGATCAGGTTTCTCTGTCAGAAACCCCATTGAAAACATGTGGTCATGGATCGCCGTGTAACTGGAACGCCATTATTCACAGGCACTTTGATTGATGAACTCCGGTACACAGTGAGAGCAACATGGAATGACGTTCTGATATCGGCTGTCCAACGTCTGTTCGAGTTAATGCTCAGCTGGATTGCAGCCGCTGTTGCTGCCAGTGATGGAAACTTCATGTACGAAATTTCACACCTTGTAAGCCCCCAAGTCACCTACAAATTTAATCAGCTACTCCTCCTTCTATACTTCATACACAAAATACGTAAAATTTCGTTATTTGATACCATTAGCAGCTGGACTGGCCAGCACTGTATAAAGCGAATTAGCCATTGTAATAAGCTTTAATTCGGCAAAGCCAAAACAAGAGTTGCGTTTGATGCTAATCAGTTCCAGAAGAAATAACTATAATAAATATGTTGTTTTTGGCAAGCTGCTACTGATTTCTAGCTGAAGGGCAACTGTACTTCTATAAAACGTAAGCGCTACGAAATTCGCAAACACTTCCGTCATGCAAGAGTCCAAACAGGAAATGGGACACACAGAAATTTCGTTGTACTTTATCATTTTGTTCAGCTAAGGAATAACAATTCAATCCCTTCCATAACTGATGTGTTTTGTGTTTTTCTTGACTGACATAAGGTAGTGGAGAAAAATTCGGGAGGAATGGGTTGCACAGACCCACATCAGATACAGTGTCTGAGTTTACCTGGCGGTAGGGTCTTACTACTGGCTACGAATGAAGGTATGGTCTAGCTCGCCCGGATGTTGTGGGAGGAATTAGTTCTATTTGAGTCCTATCTTGTATTAGAAAGGAAACAGCATTGATGGTATCTTCGAAGGTGTATAGTGACAAGGAGGTTTCTCCCTTGGGTGAGGATATATACTTGCTCTCTGACTGCGTGGCTAAGATGTTGGATCAATTATGGAGGAGTGTCGCTGGTTTCAGTTTCTTGGAAGGGAAAATAGTTAGGTCTGTTAATTTTTACTGGATTTTGAACACTTGTATTAATATAGAGAACCTATACATTTTTGTGTTCAAGGAATTTGATGAGTGGTAGCATGACATCAGATGGGGCCTGATGCACAGGTGGACGTTAAGGTATGTAATCATATGGCACAAATGAGATATTCAGTAGAATAACTGAGAAGTAGTTGCTGCCCATCAGGGACGTTTTTTAAGCTTCAAATGTCGTCTCTTACTGAGGCCATAAGAAGGGCGTTGTAGGAGAATTGGAAATTGTGAGGGATGGGGGCGGGATGGATGCTAAAGGACCCCAGATAGTGCGATGGGATTGTAAGATTGTTTAGGACAAAGGCATGTATGCTTTGCTGGGCGTCGGGTTCACTGAGAAACGTTTTATTCCTTATGTAGCGAATGTAATGATTATTCAAAGCTGTTTCACCATTTTGCAGTTAAGGAAGTAAGAGGAAAGCACGAACGTACTGAACTAGTATGTATACGAGGTTAAGATGTAGTAGTTTACAAGGGAGGTTATTGTTACTTTTAAGTAATGTGTGGAGCTGGCGTCTATGTTATGAAGGTTTGATGCAATGAAAGCGATAGATACTCAGGTGTTTAGAAATTTCTCTGACAGATTTAAACTTTGCGTCCTACCAGAACTCGAACCCGAAACTTTGCCTTTCGCGGGCACTGCTTTTATGGACTGCATTATCCAGACCCGCTTAATGACCTATCCTCAAAGCCTCAGTTCGGTCACTACCTCTGTCCTGTTTTCCAAACTTCATTTCACTCAAAACAAAAGTTTCTGGGTTTGATTTCCGTTTCGGCACACGGTTTTAATCTGCCAAGAAGGTTCTATACAATACACACACCGTTGCAAAGCGATAGATTCATTGTGGAGATTCAGATGCTTATACAGAACGCCAGAGGTTGCTGGCGTGCCTTGTGTAGTTAATCTCTAAGGAAATGTGATTTATTATTATGCATGAGTGTCCTTTATAAGTACGGAGTCACAATTATTGAATTATATGAAAAAAAATGTAAATTAGTTAAAGACTACGGCGTGCACACACTATATTCAACTCCAGATATTCGGATTTATGTTATGATATGTTCGATATGCCTGCCATCATTGGCAATGATGTGGCACAGACGAATAGAAAAATTCTGCATGATTTAATATAGCCCCATAAAATGGAGTCACATGTGTTCAGATCCGGAGAATATGGTGGCCAATCGAGGACCATGCCTGAGGCCTCTGGGTATCCGAGAGCCAGAACGCGATCCCCAAAGTGCTCCTCCAGGACATCAAATACTCTCCTGCTTCGATGGGGAAGAGCTCCGTCTTACATGAACCACAACTTTTCGAAATCAGGGTCACTTTGGATAACGCGATGAAATCATCTTCCTAAATTATCATGCACTGCTCGGTAGTCACCGTGCCATCAAGGAATATCGCACCGATTATTCCATGACTCGACATTGCACCCCACACAGTCAGCCGTTGAGTGTGAAGAGACTTCTCGACCGCGAAATGTGGATTCTCGGTCCCCGAAATGCGATAGTTTTGCTTACTGACGAACCCATCCAAATTAAAGTGGGCTTCGTCTCTAAACCAAATCATATTCACAACAAAGTTCTGTTCGTTAATTCTGTGGAAAATAGTGCTGGCGAAACACGACCGCTGTTCCATGGCCCTGGAGCTGATGGGTTTGAATTTTGTATGGGAAGAGAGGCAGGTCTTCAACAACAATTTGTCGCAGAGTCTTGCGGTTGATTCCCACCTGTTGTGCAGCATGTCTGATTGATTTCCTGGGGCTGATTTGAAACAGAGCAGGCGTCTTCTCGAGGTTTCCAGGCGTTTTCGCCCTTTTTGGATGATCTACATTGCCAACATTGTCATCACGAACACTACCCGTTCTCTCAAGCTTGAGAATCAAATTCTTGATTGTTAGCACACTTGTACCGGTTGTCTTCAGCTCGAACTCGGTCACAAACATCCTTTGAGCCGCAGTTTGGTTTTTATTGCTCGCATAGTAGGCCTCCAAGGCTCTATACGTTCAGGCACACCGTACCTTGATGTTTTCACGTGCAAATGCCAGACAAGAATAAGGCGTGTGCGCAAGTGCATTCTAATTCCCATCATGCCCCGCAGTCAACCGCGCAGTTTGAACGTCCTAACTCCAACCGTTCAGAAGTTATGACAATTTTCTTTCCTATAGCTCAGCCATTGTCACCCTCTATGTAGAACACGAGTATGGCTCGTGGGCTTAACAGGTGGGAGCCAGGTCGATTTTGGGATAGGCTTTCTGAAGACGTTATTTTCTGTGGTGACAGTCGGGGTAAATCAGCTTTTCATTCTTTGTTCTTCTGATCATTCAGCTGAAGGGAACAGAATAAGTGGATTGCTTTTATTTGCCCATTTGGCTTGGAGGTATTTTGATCTGATAGTTGATGGTAGCTGGGGCTTCATTGATAACATTTACATACTATTACTATTCCAGATAATTTAATTTGTGATTTCCCACACCACCACTGGAAAGAGGGTGGGGTTAGGGGGTTGGTTCAGAACAGGAGGAGAGAGTAAAGGAGGTTAATAATGTACAGGTACCAAAGTCTGGGAGCTGATAGAGTAGATGGATGTAGAAGTTCGGATCCTTGGATTTAAAATGATCAAAGATTTTCCTGTGGATGATTTGGGAAACACTGAGCCTACGTATGAAAATATCGTTTAATTTCTTCTTTCGACGTTTCACAAGCTAGGAATGTATTGTTTCATGTGGGTATTAGGAAGGTGTATCTACTTGGTAAAATTTGTTGCTTATGAAAAGAACGCGTTGATTTCAGGGAACTGAGGGAAAATCTAGTGTCAATGCAATTATTGTGTTTCTTTATTGCATCCTTTGTGACGTTTGATTCTATATTGATACATTTGCTATATCTCTCCGTGGGATGAAATGAATCTTCACTACTCTCAGTTGTTACATGATGGCTGCAAGACTGTGTATTCACAGGATCGAAGTCGATAGTGACATGTTCGTGATGGTGACTTAAGTAAGTGGTACCTTAGGCGTAGTTGCAGAAGTACGTTATGATTTCATGAATGGTGCTGGGGAATATACTGGTGATGGAGCAGTGGGGTGTGATCCTGCCGTTAGGTACGGAATGTTAGACAAGACAGGATAAAAGAGATATTGTTATACACGGTGGTGAAAGCAGGTACAGCAGCAAGGTGATCCACGCAGCGAATATCTAATTTGTCGGTGGTAGCACGGGGACTTGAAGCTTTGAAGAACGCGAAAGAACGAGTGTTACCTAATCTGGCCACGATGTGTGTATAATTGGAGGTCAGCAGCGTCTGGTAGTGATGACAACGGCCGGCCGAAGTGGCCGTGCGGTTAAAGGCGCTGCAGTCTGGAACCGCAAGACCGCTACGGTCGCAGGTTCGAATCCTGCCTCGGACATGGATGTTTGTGATGTCCTTAGGTTAGTTAGGTTTAACTAGTTCTAAGTTCTAGGGGACTAATGACCTCAGCAGTTGAGTCCCATAGTGCTCAGAGCCATTTGAACCATTTTTTTGATGACAACGACAGTGAAAATGACAACTACAATCACTAAATAATTTGTGATTGTGTGCTGATCCTCTTTCAGTTTGGTTTTGACAATAACTTCTTTATGTTTTTCACAAAGTTCCGCACTATCACCTGACGGATAAAATACGAGCATTCGGGATATCAGACCAAGTATGTGATTGGACTGAAGTGCTCCTAGAAAATAGAACAGAAATAGTTACTCTTAACGTCCCCCAGAGGATTGTCATAGTGCTATCACTTTTCCAGTATATTTAAATAACATAGTGGATAACGTCGGAAGCAAAATGTGATTGTTTCCTGTTGATGCTCTTGTATATAGAGGCGTGGAAATGTTAGAAAACTGCAGTTAAATGACGGTAAACCTGCAGAAGGTCGACGTTTGGTACAGGACCTGGCAACTGAATATCGTTGTAAACAAATGTAACATATTGCGCCTAAATAGGATGAAAAATCGGATTGTAGAACAATCACTTGTAGCAGTCTCAACCATTAAATCGTAGTAAGCGAGCAAGGCGTTTTAAAGTGGAATGATCACGTAAAACTACACACATCAAAAAAAGTTTTGCATTACCTCGATTCCGAGAGTTCCGGAACGAGTACAGAAAACTGGAATAGAGATCAACATAAACATCATTTCTGCCCTTTTTATTGCTCATAAAATCCACACATTGCATGTTGTACCACCATACAACGAGACCTTTAGAGGTGGTGGTCCAGACTGCTCTATACGCCGGTAGCTCTAATACCCAGTAGCACGTCCTCTTGTATTGATGCATGCCTGTATTCGTCGTCGCATACTATCCACAAGTTCATCAAGGCACTGTTGGTCCAGATTGTCCCACTCCTCAACGGCGATTCGGCGTGGATCCCTCAAAGTGGTTGGTGGGTCACGTCGTCCATTAACAGTCCTTTTCAATCCATCCCAGGCATGTTCGATAGGGTTCATGTCTGGAGAACATGCTGGCCACTCTACTCACAGATGTCCTTTTCCTGAAGGAAGTCGTTCACAAGATGTGCACGATGGGGGCGCGAATTGTCGTCCATGAAGACGAATGCCTCGCCAGTATGCTGCGATATGATTGCACTATCGGTCAGAGGATGGCATTCACGTATCGTACAGCCGCTACGGCGCCTTCCATGACCACCAAATGCGTAATTCGGCCCCAAATAATGCCACCACAAACCAGCAGTTAACCTCCACCTTGCGGCACTCGCTGGACAGTTTGTCTAAGGCATTCAGCCTGAGCAGGTTGTCTCCAAACACGTCTCCGACGATTGTCTGGTTGAAGGCATATGCGACACTCATCAGTGAAGAGAACGTGATGCCAAACCTGAGCGGTCCATTCGGCATGTTGTTAGGCCCATGTGTACCGCACTATATGGTATCGTGGTTACAAGGATGAACCTCGCCGTGGACGTCGGGAGTGAGTTTGCGCATCATGTAGCCTACTGCGCACAGTTTGAGTCGAACACGACGTCCTGTGACTGCACGAGATACATTATTCAACATGGTGGCGTTGCTGTCAGGGTTCCTCCGAGCCATAATCCTCAGATAGTGGTCATCGAATACAGTAGTAGCCCTTCGGCGGCCTGAGCGAGGCATGTCATCGACAGTTCCTGTCTCTCTGTATCTCCTCCATGTTTGAACAACATCGCTTTGATTCACTCCGAGGCGCCTGGACACTTCCCTTGTTGAGAGCCCTTCCTGGCACAAAGTAACAATGCGGACACGATCGAACGGCGGTTTTGACCGTCTAGGGATGGTTGAACTACAGACAACACGAGCCGTGTACCTCCTTCCTGGTGGAATGACTGGAACTGATAGGCTGTCGGACCCCTTCCGTCTACTAGGAGATGCTCGTGCATGGTTGTTTACATCTTTGGGCGGGTTTAGTGATGTCACTGAACAGTCAAAGGGCCTGTGTCTGTGATACAATACCCACAGTCAACGTCTGTCTTCAGGAGGTCTGGGAACCGGGATGATGCATAAATTTTATTGATGTGTGTGTAAGGGCAGTCAAATGAAAAACAGACAGATGGAAAAAAGTAAGTAAACTGCTTATTATTTTAAAATAATAGCCATAATCCTTCATACATCCTTCCAACCGTGACACAAAACAACCAGTGCCTTCATGGAAAAATCTTTCCGGTTGCCTGCGGAACCAAGATTATTCCCAGGCGCGCCCTACTTTGTCCGAAGCAAATCAACGACCACGAACGTCTTTCTTCAGAGATCCAAAAATATGGAAATCGCATGCAGGGAGGCCGAAATTCTATGGAGGATGTGTATGGGCTTCCCAGCGAAACCTCTGCAGCGTAGTCGAAACAGCAGGCACGCCAGTTCTGGGAAATTCATCGTGGCCCCTTTTTCTTTGACTACGTGGGACCGCTGTTCATGGCGGATCTGGCGCTGCAGTCCGGAACTGTGGGACTGCTACGGTCGCAGGTTCGAATCCTGCCTCGGGCTTGGGTGTGTGTGATGTCCTTAGGTTAGTTAGGTTTAAGTAGTTCTAAGTTCTAGGGGACTTATGACCTAAGATGTTGAGTCCCATAGTGCTCAGAGCCATTTTTGAACCGCTGTTCATGACTTTCTGGGAAACGGTGCCAAATAAGGCACAGGGCTAATTGGACACGTTCCAAAAACTGAAAAGTAACATCAAGTCCAGACGCCCCGGAAAGTTTACAGACAGCATCATTCTGTTCTATGCCCGCCCACATGTTGCCAAGGGTGTTTCGACTACGCTGCAGAAGTTTCGCTGGGAAGCCCTTACACGTCCTCTACTTAGTCCCGATCTCTCACCATGCGACTTCCATATTTCAGGAGCTCTGAAAAATGACATCATAATATCGTTGATAAATTAGTGATTCTGTAATGTTCATCTCTCAGAGTCATTCTGGCAGTAATTTCTAGATATTTTTGCACAGTGCCGCACTTTCTTCTTACGAATAATATAAGAATGTTCGGAATATCAGACCAGGTCTGTCATTGGACTGAGGTGCTACTACAACACATCGAAACCTTAACATCGGTTTGCTACAGAATTCTTCAACACATTCTCAGGTAGAATATCATAAATTTGTTTGAGACGGGGAAGCTTCTGCCCACGCATCAGTATGGCTTTAGAAATCATCGCTCGAGAGAAACTCAGCTTGCCCTTTCCTCACATGGTATACTGTGAACAATGGATGGAGGCCAACAGGCAGATACCATATTTCTATATTTCCTAAAAGCATTTGACACGGTTAACGAAGGTACGAGTATACGGAACAGGTGTTGTACTTGACGGTAAATGTCCATCACAGACAAGGATATCGTCAGGAATGTCACAGGGAAATGTGATAGGACAGCTGTTATTTTCTGAATACATAAATGCTTGGGCGAACAAGGTCGTGGGACTAGGGCCTCCCGCCGGGTAGACCGTTCGCCGGGTGCAAGTCTTTTGATTTGACGCCACTTCGGCAACTTGCGCAGCGATGAGGATGAAATGATGATGATTACGAAAACACAACACCCAGTCCCTGATCGGAGAAAATCTCCGACCCAGCCGGGAATCGAACCTGGTCCCTTAGGACTGAGATTCTATCGCGCTGACCACTCAGCTACCGGGGGCGGACGGTGAGCAGAAATCTGTGGCTGTGTGGTGGTGATTCCGCGGTGCACCGAAAGGTGCCGTAGTTATGTCGCAGTATTGGGATACAAGATGATTTAGACAAAATTTCTTGTTGGTGTGATGAATGGCAGCTAACTCTAAATGTAAAAAAAATGATGAGTTGGAAAAACAAACCCGTAACGTTCGAATACAGTATCGGTAGTGTGTTGTTTGATGCACTCACGTCGATTAAATATCTTGGCGTATCGTTGCAAAATAACGTGAAATGGAGCGAGCATATAAGGATTGCAGTAGGGAAGGCAAATGGTCGACTCCGGTTTATTGGGAGAATTTTAGGAAAGTATTGTTCATTTGTAAAGGAGACCGTATATAAGATACCAGTGTGACCCATTCTTTAGTACTGCATGAGTGGTTGGGATCCGCACCACGTAGTGTTTAAAGAAGACATGGAAGCAATTCAGAGGCTGGCATCTAGATTTGTTACCGAATAGCGTATAACGACATACAAGTATCACTGAGATGCTTCGGGAACTCAAATCGGAATCCCTGGAGTGAAGGAAATTTTCTTCTCGTGGAGCTGTATTATGAAAATTTAGAGAGCAGGTATTTGAAGCTGACTGCAGAACGCTGCCAATACACATTTCGCGTAAGGGCCATGAAGATAAGATGCAAGAAACTGGGTCACATACGCAGGACTAGACATTCGTTTCTCCCTAGCTCTGTGTTCGGGTGGTACAGGAAAAGAAATAATTCGTAGTAGTATAGGATACCCTCTGCCATGCACCATAAACATTTTCCCCAGAAGCCGTTGACCGTCTTGCATGACAGTGAGATAAAATGTTTTAATATTTATGGCAATTACATTTGAAATAATAAAGGGTTTACTCGCTTTTGCCCCTTTGTCTTGTTTTCAGTTGACTGACCCCTCTAATTGAAATGTTTTAATAGTTATGGCAATTACATTTGAAATAATAAAGGGTTTACTGACTTTTGCCCATTTGTCTTGTTTTCATTTGATTGCACCCTCTAATTGTAGTAAAGACAGATGTCAGACTGAGATTCATTGGAAGAATCCGCAGGAAAGTTAGTCCACTCACGAAGGATATAGCTCACAAAACCCTCGTTCGAGTAATTCGTTAGTATTGCTCGCTAGTCAGGGATCCGTACCATATTGAACTGATAGATCAAAGAGAGAAGGTGGAAAGAAGACCAGTGTGTTTCGTCACGCGTTCGTTTAGCAAGCGCAAAGACGCCACAGAGATGCTCAGCCGACTGCAGTGGTAGACGCTACAAGAGAAGGCTTGTGGATCAGGGGGTGGTTTACTTCTCAAATTCCGCGAGCTTACACCGTAAGTCTAAAAGGTTCCGAGGCTGGTTTCAGCGAAGTAACTACGATGGCAGATTGAACTAACCTCTGCAAATAACAGCTGTGCAATCGACCACTGATTATGAGCAGGCGATGTTAATTAGTCAGTGAAGTAACTATGGTTGCTGCTTGAACTAATATGGTGGTTAGTCGATGGTATTCTCGGGTGTGTGCCTTTTTATAAGTACACTCATGTATAGAAAAAACAGAACACCCTGAATGACTATAGGTAGGACGTTCATATTCACAGGACAGGTACATTAGTAAATTCTGCAGAAATGATTAGCATTTGAACCACGTCGGTCGGCAGGTGAACGTCAACATCGATATCGCGGCACAACACCACACCTACCGGTGAAATCATCCTGCGACACTTATTGTCGCTATAACCTGAAGGCAACGATCAGTGTGACTTCAGCAGACTTCAGAAATCATCCCAGACTTATGCGCGAGCCGTACCGTCAGATCAGGTAGTTTGAAAGAAGGCGAAATATCGGTATGCGAGATAGTGATGCATCCATTCGCCAACCTGCTGCTGATGTGGGACGAAGTGTTTCGGCAGTGAAACGGGTGGATCCAGAATGGTTCACGGAAGGCCGTAGAACACGACTAGATGGGTCAGGTCGCACCACCCAGACCATCTCCCGAGAAGATTGACACCCCATCCGAATCGCTTTGCTGGGCAGATATGCGTCCTCCTCTGCTGTGGCGAAAGAGTGGAACAGTGTAACACATCGTATACCATCAGGAGTGACAGTCGGTCGCCGTGTGTTACGGCTTGTGTTACGTGCGCGTCGTCCATCTCCCCGCCTGCCTTTGATGAATGTGCAGAAACATACTAGACGGCAATGGTGTATGGACCGACGTCACTGGGGATAGGAATGGCTTCAGATAGTTTTTTCAGCGAATCCAGGTTCTGTTTGTTCGCCGCAGACGAGGGGAGCAGCATCACAGTGAGTGCATTTTCACAATACATACACCGCCAACCCTAGGTCTTATGGTGTAGTGTGCTATTGGTTGGAACTACAAATCACTGCTGGTGCGTCTGCAGGGCAGTATGACCAGTGTGACCTACGTCAATGACAGCCTGCGGTTCGTAGCCATACCCTTTTTGCACAATACTTCGGAAGCCATTTTTCAGTAAGATAATGCACGATCACATGTTGCTACACGAACACGTGCCTTATTGGTGTCACAGGATGTCAGCCTTTTTGACCTGGCCCGCCAGATCAGAAGACTTATCGCCAATCGAAAATGTGCGAGTTGCAGTGAAACGACGGGTGCAGCGCTGTGACCAAATGCCAACCACGACAGATGAACTTTAGAACCGGGTGAATGCAGCATGGATGGCTATATTACAGGACGCCATTCACGCCTTATACACGTCGATGCTATCACTCACGGAACAACTTCTCAGGGTCCATGGCGGACCCTGTGCCTACTAAGCAACACGAAACTTGCTGAACCGAGGTGACTGAAATGCTTATCATTTCAGCAGAACATACTAATGTACATGTCCTGTGAATATAACCGTCCTAGCTCTAGTTGTTCGAGGTGTTCTGTTTTTGCTGAACATGAGTGTTTGTTCTGTGGTTTGTAATCTAGTGGGGGGAAACATTTTCTGTTTTTTGTTAATCCAACCTCCAAACCTATTGGACTAATTGGGTACGTTCCTAGAATAGTCGACCCTACATACTACTTCCTCCTACGAATATCTGGCGGAAAGACGATGGAGATAAAATTATAGAGATTCGAGCTCACAAGGAGGCACAGCAACAAACGTTGTTCATCCCACGGACCATTCTTAACTGGCGTTGGCTGGAGGGGTATAGATGTAAATGCAGATATTGCTTTCTAACCTACTCTGAGAGCTTATAGCTAGACGATTCTATGTAAGTGCCTTTTTAAAGTGTGGTACGCCCAGGGTTTCCATTTTCTTTTTTCATTTGTGTTATTCGGAGTCTGGAAAATGTCATATTTCATATTCCGTATCGTATTTCTCCTCGCTACCGGAAAATACAATATAACAAGCTGCTGGCATCATTGCCAGCCACTTATTTTCTATTGTGGAGAACGTTATTTGTCGATTCGTCATCACGAGAAAGACGGCTCATATCCCCATCCTAACCTTAAGATTTAGCTTCCGAAAGTTTCCCTGAATAAGTTCTGGAGAACTCCGTTACGATGCCTCCCAGAATGGCACGTCCCTTTTGTGAGTTACTGGCGTGTTACCAGTGGAGCACAACAGAAACGACTACGTTCGTGTTGGCCACATGGTGGCTGCGCTGCACGTGCTATATCTGGCTCAGCAAAGCGCGCTCAAAATACCCGCCAGCTACTCGCGCTCTAGACCTTGTGCAGATTGCACTCTACTTAGGGATGAGCAGAAAATTGTATTTCATTTCCCTTCTTTAACTGACTTCAAGTTTCCGAGATTCTGTTCCTCTCGCGAACTATACTAACCGCCGTTAGTTTGCAGGCACTCTTGACGCTTTCGAAGCTATAAATCAGCAACAAAGTTTAAAGATCTGTTTAATTAGTAGAAACTAAAATACCCGAGCATTTTCTCTTTTCAACTGTTACATTTTTAATACCAATTTACTCCGAAATCCCTGAACAACTCCCCCCCCCCCCCCCTTTTGCCCCGCATTTCGTATACTTGTTTGTGTTAAATATATAACTTTATTCTTGACTGAACACGTGCTGAAGTTTATGTGAGATATGAAGACAGCCTGCTATCACAATAATTAAATGTATTTAATAGAATATGGTAAAAAAGGGCAAAGCACCACTACTATCTGAGGAATGGCATAGGAAGAAAACGGCTTTTTTCCGCTGGACATATTATCAAGACTTTCCCTCCGGAACTGATTTCCCGTCTGTAGCGAAAGTGCTCTGCCGTATGAACTAGGGCATTTGAATTTGAAAGGCAAAGGACCCAGCTTCGAGCCCCGGTCCAACACAGTCTTTTAATCTTCCACTAAGTTTCAAGACTCTGCAAACTGAAATTCGGCTACGTATCAATATCGTGGTGTCCATCCTTAAGATTAAATGTTCTTGTCACCTGCCAAAAGTGCTCGTAGCCGCGACCTTCGCTTCATGAGAGCGGTGTTACTCAGAGGTAAGGGAGAATTTCCATTATGCGGTTCCACGGAAAATTTACAAGTGATTTAAGGAGACTGAATGCGAATTGAAAGAGAAGGTTTCTTCTTGTACACTGACTGATATCACTAGTCATTACGAATTAAGCTCCGCCTGTCTTCCTTTACAGTATATTCCTCTGTGTCGCTTACTTCACGTATCACCACTGGCAGGCTACTTTCAAGACATGATGAATTCAGGTTTTGCTACCCGCACATCTACGACGCAGTGCTGTAATGTACAGAGTGGTTATAATTAAACTTTCGGTACTTGAGCCAGTGCAAACGGAAAACTATTTACCGTATTGGTTCCCAGCTTCATGGGAATGATGCTCAGAGTGAGGGCTGCAGGATTTGCATGGTTAGTAGTATTAGTGTCATTGTGCCGTCAGACGCCATTACTCGTACAGCGACGGAGAGTTTAAACACAAGCATCAGTGTGCATTACTGTTGTGGACAGTGAACACGTGTCTGTACATTTCGTAAAGCTGTTTTATCAAAACAACAGCAATAGTGCCGTTGCTCTTCGCGAGTATCGACGCATTAAAGAAATGCGGAGAGCTCCTCCTTCCCCTTCGGGATTGAAGAACATTATTCGGAAGTCTGCATTAACTAACGATTTGGGAAGCTTCTGGGAGACGGCCAATTGCACCACAAATTGGTGAAGAAGTTACCGTTGCCATTACTGACTATACTGGAAGCAGTGTGCGACCTTCAAGCAGTGCACGAGATATGGTATGACAGCTGAACATTCTATGGTACACCGTTGAAAAAGTGCTGCGATTAATTGTGCGGTTCCAGGCTGTTGTGGATGCAGGTGGTCGTCACATTGAACAACGTTTTTAACCTGGAACATACACATGGTACGCAGATAACTATTATTTACAAACGTGGAAATTAAAGTGTGTTCCCTTCAAATATCTATTTGTTATTTCTCTTCCACGTGTCTTTCCAAATGTTTCACAAAGTTCCATTGTCCTACGCTCACTCGTTTTTGATGGGGGTCCTATCAAGTAGCAAAAGTTTAATTATGAACTCCCTGTACATCATGTTTACCTACTCAGAATTAAGAGAGTGAACTGATTGGAGGACGTTAAACGTATTAGAAGCTTTGCTAAGCATTTAAGATGGTCGAGTGCCTACAAATTGCTATCAGGATGAAACGCAATTTAGCCACACTTAATAGTCGGAATTGCGATAGGAGTTTCGCTTCACCAAGAGCATAGTTCCCATCTATATCGATTTAAAGATCGTCGTAGACTGTCGATATGCACAGTTTATAGACTGCCTGTGCAAAGAGAAAGGAAGGTAAGAAAATTTGGGTTTTACTTCACGTCAACAAAGAGGTCAGTAGAAACTGAACACAACGATGGACAGAGGGAGGATGAGAAAAGAAAAGCGCTGTTGCCTTTCCTAAGTATGCATCCAACACTTGCCTTAAGCGAATTAAGAAAGCCAGTAAATGAAAATGGCTGGACGGGGATTTGAGCCGTCGTCTAGACGAATGCCTATACACAGAATAAAATTTACCCTTAAATACTATTTAACTAATGTTACACAAACAAATTTCGGATGGAACAGCTTTATATCTTTAATAAAAGACACTTTATGCTTAATAAAACTGATTGCTGCAGGTGTGATCGAAATATATAGGTGAGTCATAGTGATTCTGAACAAAAAACCGCTTGTGGACATATGCCCTATTCTGAATTGTTTCCATGACAGAAAGCATTTGATATAACGTCTGTTATATTGTTTTTTCTTGAATGTGTCGGAGTACAAAACTAAACTACTGTATATTTCCTACAAAATATGGTCCTCTTCATTTTTTTTTTCTCTTGGATTAATAGTCTGCGTTAACAGAGCTCGAGAATAATCGAAATATCGTTCGACGCGCAAGTGTTGTAGCTTAGCTAGTTTTTGAGGCAAATTTGAGATAGATTTCCGATTTGATAGACCACAAGTGTCCGGTATCTAATTGTTCAACTAAGCTTCTTCTAGACTACTATGGTAGGTTGTAAACAATGACAGTGTTTGAATGTTACATTAAATAAATAACAACGTACATTGAATGTGTTTTTTCTCGCAAACCACATATGGATATGAAGTTTTTTGTTCAGCATCCCTATTGTCCCTAAAAGCATGTACCTTTTCCTCCTGACCATCCCCGCATTGAACGTTAGCATATTTTTGAGTAATCGTTCTAGTTTCAACATTTTCCACGGTCGCAATGCCGAACTGTGCTGCGCCACACTCAGAAACAGTGATATTATATGGTGTATAGTTAGTGTGCACTGACTCACTCTGGTATTCCATAGCGAAAAGAGTGAGGAGTTCGTTCTTTTCCAAAAACGTACATGCCACACTGTGAAATATTACAGGATCTGGTGTTAAAATTTGTATGGATTTCAAGCGTCTGCGTAAAGGTTTTAACATTCTATGTTGCTCATAAATAAAGTAACCTGACGAGGTCAATGAAATAGCCTAGTGGATAAAGCTTTCATGGATTTTCATGGGACAACGTTGCAGAGCATGCAATGCCGTCCATGATAATTACACAGTCTCTTAAGAACCATGTCCACCTTTTGTAATGCTCATGGGACCATCATGAAAAGCGATGACTTCATTTAAGTATTCTCTTTGAGTGAATGTGTCATTTGTGTTCGTCTCATTGCGACTTTCTTTCTGACGAAAGCACAGTCCAAAACAGGAGCCAGGCACTACGGAAAGACAGTGCAAGATGCAACACGCCACAGATCTACGAGAACAAAAACAAATCGGATGTTACTTTTAGTTGCCGGCTGTTGTTGTCGAGCGGTTCTAGGCGATTCAGTCCGGAACCGCGCTGCTGCTTCGGTCGCAGGTTCGAATCCTGCCTCGGGCATGGATGTGTGTGATGTCCTTAGGTTAGTTAGGTTTAAGTAGTTCTAAGTTCCAGGGGACTGATGACCTCAGATGTTAAGTCCCATAGTGCTCAGAGCCATTAGAACCATTAGCTATGTCTCCAGAAATCTTGCTGCTAGTATGAGAGCGGGCAATGAAATGGCGAAATGATTTCAGAAGGCAGATAACTGGAAATCATCCTTCTACCATCTAAAAACTAAAGGACGTACTTACAAGGAACCCATGCCTCCTTGTCATTACAGATTTCTTTCGAACTTATATTATATGCAGGGCTTGGACAAAAATGAAAGTGGGAGCTTCAGATGGCCAAGCGTCTAGAAACAACTAGCAGATTTGGTGCGGGTCGGGCGACGCATGGTACAGAGGAAAGAGTACACAACGGTCACCCAAGTGTCGTGAGGTTGAATCCTTATCCGGAATATTTTTTTTATTTTTTATTTTTACATTACTTACATTGAAACTGAAACGAAATAAGTCTCATTACATTTTATTTGCTAATCTTTTCATAACAGGCGTGAAAAGGAAAGGCAAAGGAAAATTTATGATTGCAAATAAATTTCTAATAAAGCGTCCACGACGACTCTGTAAATAACTCTGCAAGACAACTTTGTAGATAAAGTATCCGATAAAACTGGTATGTCGAGAATTCTCATTCGTTGACGTCAATAGGAACAGTGTTTTAACGACACGTATAATAAAATTTTTACATTCATATGTTCTCTCTCTAGGTTACCAGTACAAATTGACCTATAACAGAAACCTAGCCATGGGACAAATGGAGGTCTGGTGAAACGACACAATATGAACAAAGTAACCCATCCGTATAAGGTTCAGGGTGCTTCAAACCTTTCTGCAATACGAATGGCAACCGTCTACATATGACTACAGGAGAGCAGTGGCTTATCTGAACCGATGATTCAGGGAACGGTGGACGAGTACGCAGCCAAATATAGGAATGTCGTCATTACATGATTAAAATGTGGAGAACTTAACAACAGTCTTATACAACAACTTTGACTGAATTCATGAAACCCTGCGCGCAGGAGAACAAATGTCTTCTGTTAACTAACTTGCGCGGAGCACGAAGAAACCCACATCTATACAAACAAAATGTCGTCTTGCAGTACTAAAGTTAGAGCAACACTCTGTTCTTACCGTCTCGTAACGAATTCAAATAAAAAGCTTCAAAACTGCTCTTACCTCACCTAGAGACAAAAGAATTAACATCCCGAGACGACTACATCAAATTACGTTCCGTTTTACATCACCAGCTACCCTCACCAATATTTGGCGAAGTGATGTGTTGCGCGTGGTTTGCTGCCAAACGGTGCGGTGGGCGAGAAGGTCTTACGTACGGAAACTAAATTTGCTTTTATGTCGGAACACAAAACCAACCATGCAACTGCAGAAAATGCTGCGTTTATAAAGTGTGCAAGCTGAGGAGAAATTTTCTGCTTCTACCGTTTTTACGATCAATATCACCCTAGCACCTGTAAATTATCTACTTTAAAATAACAAAATTATCTGCTCTTGTATGCGAACTTCTAGTGTACGCCTGGTAATCCATGCTGAAAATTTATTTCCAATCCCATATTTTTCTTTGCCCTCTTTTCAAGCCTTTTGTGAAAATATTAATAAATACAATGTACTGAGCATTATTTCGGATTATTTGCACCGTAAGTAAAGCAAAAATTAAAAATAAGAAAAGGATAAAATGTTTTTGCGTAGAGACTCGATCTCACCACGTTCGGATCACCGTTCAGTATTCTACAGCGCCAACCGTTGCCTGAAACTTTCCTAACATAAATCCGACCTGCGCCAAAAACGCAGTCCTTTTTTCTAAATATTTGGCAGTCAGGAGCTCCCACTTCTGTCACTTTCATTTCCGGCGAAGCCCTGCATACACCATAAATTCGAACGAATTCGGCGAAGACGAGGAGGTGCTGTCTCTTTGTTAGATCCACGGCCTTATGGTTTGCCGCCGAAGTTTTGTCACACGTTTTGCCGTATACTGAGTTACATTTACAACTTAATTTAAGGAGTGTCTGTGGCCACGAACTTCATAGAAGCCGCAACGGTTTTAATACACAACAAAAAGGAAAAACATCAGTCCACTTAACATGGAAACTATTGCTTTCCTAAAGTCAATTTCAGACTAGTTGCGCACATTATAAATTTCAAACTAAAATATGATTTAATAAAAAGCTTATGACTTTATGGAAATTTGACGCAGTATGACTGATATCATATTTTAGTATCACCATCTTGTACAGCTATATCGCTTCTTGCTATCACATACGTGAATTTCAATGAAGTGTATAATATAATGGAATATGAATACCTCTTACGAGCGATGGACATTTGTAATGACAGTCGACAGTTGTTTGCATAATATGCACCAAGAATCGAACTTAATGACACATACCCGGGCTACACTCAACTTATACGAACATTAACACAGGACTGTCAGCTATCGGTTTTGTTGCATGCCACAGCTAAAAGGTACCCCGCTATAGCTGTGCTCAGCACGGCTGAGTGCCCAGCAGAGTGGCCGCGTTCGATTCTCGGAGATTTTATCCGCTCGGGTACCGAGTGTTGTGTTGTCCTCATCTTCATCGACGCGCAAGTCACCGAAGTGGCGTCAAATAAAAGGGGTTACACCGGGCTGCCGTACAATATCAGATGGGGTTTCCCGACTAATAACAACATACAGTCATTTCATTTCATTGCTACGAAGATTAGCTAGCAATCTTGAAGGCATCTACACTTTCTAGCGTAAAATGGATGGACACGTGTGCGCAGTTTATCTTAGTATCATATGAAACGAGGAGAAAGATGAATGTACTGAAAAAATATTATGGCAGAAACTCGAGAACTTAGCGGAGCTCTAATTAATGAAAGAAATTTGATATTCTTACCTTACACAAGAAAAATCGGACACTCTGTCACAACCGGTGAGCATCATGCTCTGGCTAGGCACAATTTCCAACAAATACGTTCACTGTAGGTTCACGGAGTACTTTAGCATATCATACTATCAGTTTCGGAAAGTTACGCCATTCAAATACACGAGACAAATAAAATCGGCAGCAGTGCCAAAAGTTAGTTTGAAAACATACTCGTACCATTACATTTATTACACTCCAGTACACTTAAATACACTCTAAGACAAGAAAGACGCGCTATGAAAGGATTATCATAATGGGACTGAAATTAGTAGATGTGATGTACATACGCAGACAAACAAATGATTATAATTTCAGAAAAATTGGATGATTTATACAACAGAAATAACTTCACAAACTGAGTAAGTCAATAACGCATGGTCTACCTCTAGCCTCTTATGCACCTCTGCCCTTAGTTATTCGGCTTGGAATTTATTGATAGAGTTGTTGGATGTCCTCATAAGGGATATCGTGATAACTTTTGCCCAATTGGCGCGTTAAATAGTCAAAATCCCGAGCAGGTTGGTGGGGCCTGCCCACAATCCTCCTAACGTTCTCATTTGGGGAGAGATCCGGCGACCTTGCAGGCCGAAGCTGGGTTAGGTAAACATGAAGACAAGCAGTTAAAGCTTATGCCGTATGCAGGCTGGCATTATCTTGCTGGAATGTAATGCCAGGGTGGCTTGCCATGAAGGGCAACAAACCTGTACGTACAGTATCGTCGACGTACCACTGTGCTGTAAGGATGCCGCGGATGGCAAGCAAGTGGGTCCTTTTATGAAATAAAATCGGACCCCAAACCATTGCTCCTAGCTGTGGCCGTATGGTGGGCGACAGTCACGTTCGTATCCCACCACTGTCCAAAACATCTCCAGACACGTCATCGCCGGTCATTGGGACACAGTTCAAAGAAGAATTCTTCACTGAAGATAATTCTACTCCATTCTATGAGATTCCAGGCCGAAGACGTGTCTGGATACGCCCCGGACAGCGGTGGAACACCAACCTGACTCGCCCGCCGTACGACCAAACAGACTAGAGTGATGGTCTGAGGTACCATTTCTTTCCATAGCAGGAACCCTTTGGTTGCAATCCGCGGTACCCTTACGTACGTCGAACATAGTCTACGCCCCGGTTTGTTGCCCTTCATGGCAGGCCATTCTGGGCTTACAGTTCACAACGTAACACATGGCTAGTGTTTCTACTGCTTATCTTCGTGCTTGCCAAATCCCATATTGTCCAACAAGCTCGCCGGCTATCTCTTCAATTGAGAACGCTTGGAGCATTATGGGCATGGCCATCCCACCATCCCGGGATACTGATGGTCTCATGAGCCAGTTGGACAGAATTTGGCACGATATCCCTCAAGAAGACATCCAAAACTTTGTCAATCATTTCCAATCAGAATAACTGCTTGCATAAAGGCCAGAGGTAGACCAAAGTGTTATTGACTTGCTCAGTTTGTAAAGTTCTTTCAGTTAAATTAATCATCCAATTTTTCTGAAACTGTAATAATTTGTTCGTCTGTACACATACATCATGTCTGCCGAAATCCGTCCCAGTCTGATAATTCCTTCATGGTGAGGCTTTTTTTCCCATCTCTCTTATACTGTATGCACAGAGAAACATACTTTAATATCTAAACGTGCCAAAGTCGTTTCTTTTTATGAATATGTTAAAGAAGTTACTGTTATTTCAAAGCTGTGCACCAACACGTTACAAGAATAATTTGATAGCAGAAAAACAAATAAGTAAATAAATTTACCTGATAATATTTTGTCATTCCACTCATTTTCAGCGAAGTAACTATGATACAGCATATCCGCAGCAGTGTTATCTGCAACACTGTGTACAAAACAACTTAACTTAAAAGTCGTGTTCTCCCTCCGCCCAGCACTGGTCACTGCTAGTGGAACACTACGAGTTCTCTCACTTGTGGGAGTTAGACACGTTTAGCTCCTGAGCTGACTATTTAGGAAAGGAACCAGGACTGGAGAAATACTCTTGTTTTCGTGAACTGATAGCATGTTCCAAAACACTGTTCAGAATTCAAATAAGTGGAATATTATGACTAGAAACATGAGTCAGCATCATAATACTAAATGGCAGCCCACTCATTTCCTTCCATCTTCCGATGCTAGCTACATTTCAACGTGGAATCTGTACGAAGCGTCGTTATTGGCGAATCTTCACATCAATGACACATTAAATTGGAAGCTAACCCGGAGAAAATTTTAAGTTATAACCCCTTATCCAATTCCGGGAAAGAAGAGCTTTTTATGTATTCAGCTTCATTTTACTTTTCATTTCAAATAGTGGAGAGTTTATTATTTCAATTACATTTGATTTAAGTATGAGAAATATCTAGAATATACGAGGATCTGTCAGTAAATAAGTCGCAAACGCCCTAATACCCCATATCGTTTCAAATTTCGCACCCGTACATATCCGGATGGTGATAGCATATGTCGCGTGGAAGCTAGCCGATACACAGTATTCTGCGGCCAATGCTTAATAATCTGCAGTCAGACCAAAATGGCACGTGTGCTGTAAGTGTGTACCCGACAAGAACAGAGCGATTTTTGCGAGCCGAGCGACTGTCCGAGGAGCGCGTCCGTAGCGAAATTCGTCATGTATATGATTGGAAGTTTATTTCCTGGAAAGTTGTGTTCAGTGGGATACAGAAATTCGGAAAAGGACAAGAAAAAGTCACAAACAAGCGTTCTGGCCGCGCTTATTATCTAGTGATGGGACATTCTCTCCCCGTCTAGGGATATTGCGCTACTCCCAGAACGTATCGGTATTGTGGGTTGCAACAATGTAGGGAACCAAATAAACTCCTTACATCCCGGGAGGTCACTCGTTGGATGTGAACACTGGCGCAAGAATTCTACGCTTTAGGGTTGTAACGCCGCGTCGAACAGTTTGATAAGTGTTTAAGTTTGCAAAGAGAGTATACTGAAAAAGAAAAGAAAATTCAGGTTGGTACCGTGGCTCTTATCTTTCTGTCGCAGTTTGCTACTTATTTATTGACTCATCTTCATAGAACGAAAAAGACTCTCCTTAGTAAAAAACGCTTGGAAGGTTCAGTCGTGTACCGCTCACCGAAGAATGCGATATTGGCAGTTGAAGGCAGTGCTGGTGTGAAGGATTGCTGCCTAAAGAAAAAATTGCTTAGCTGGCGGTGCACTCCGGAATGGACGTAGCGGCTCGCCGAGACAGGTTGTTTACTTCTGTCAGCCTGCCCCGGGCCGCAGCGCATTTCTTTGTGGGTAAGGTACTTTTCTTCTTTTATTAATGGCTTTTTGGGCATCATCCATACAATCAGCCTCAGAGCGACTTTCGGCATTTAAGGGTTTAACAGCATAAAACCGTTGAAAAGAAACATGTAATACAAGTACGATAATAACAACAAGTAAATAGTATATATATTCTATCTGAAATTAAGTATATGATCGAAGACTGTTAATATAAATTCATAAATGTGTAAGGAGGTTTAATAACACAAAGCATGCTTATTCATTTAATATGTTACATTGTCAAGAAAACGTGTATTCTTGTGCGTTCTTCTGCCGTAAAATGGCTTACGAGTCTATACACTTTTACGTCTTATGTCGCTAAATGAGTTTGAATATAAGTTGGTAATGCCTTGTCGGAGGACATCAGACGCTACAATAGTGTCTTGATTTCTTCATATCTTCTGTCGCAGCTGCATAAAATGTGATTAACCTGTTCCTCACTGCCTCATTGACATGAAGAACATGGATCACATTCAGGCGGTAAAGATGCTGCCCAAATCTCCCGTGATTAAGATTAAGGCGGGGAACTGATACGATAAAATTTCTCATGTATTCGCAATCCATGAGAGATTAAGTATCGCCTGTGCCATAGTGTCTCTCTTTAACTGCGTAAGACCGGTGCAGTTTTCGTTCCATCGGACCCTAATTCTAAACCTTATGGTATGAAAGGGATTGTCAGGTAGCGTTGTGGGATTACTTCAACTTCTGACCATCGATGGAAAGAGACGACTGACGCCCCAAATCTGCAGTTGAGGGGTGTTGAGCAACGGTACCCCATACCCGGGAAAAAGGGCGGGCCGCACACCCTGCCCCCTCTTAGCTCTTAGAGAAAGGAAAAGATATAGTCCAGTCAGATGTTTTTATCTCAAGACAATGATTTAAAAGTCGATATTACACAGGTTTCTAATAGGCTCGGAAAGGTAACTTTTTATGGCTACTTTCAAGTAGCCCTTCTTCCAAAAAATTAAAAATTCTTCTTACCCCCATGTCTTGCGTCCAGTCCTCCCCCAGTCTCCCCACCCCGCTACAAACTATCGTATGTGCGGCCTTGATGTGGGGTACTGCTGGTCATTCAACGTGAGAATGCTTCTGGCAACACCAGACATCGGCATTTTCAAATTATTTTCGAATAACATCGCTGCGATAGAAGTGAAGTCTGACAGTTATTAGCTGTTCCATAGCAGAAAGAAACCTAAACGAAATACAAAAATGGTTCAAATGGCTCTAAGCACTATGTGACTTAACATCTGAGGTCTTCAGTCTCCTAGACTTAGAACTACTTAAACCTAACTAACCTACGGATATCATACACATCCATGCCCGGGGCAGAACTCGAACCTGCGGCCGTAGCAGCAGCGCGGTTCCGGACTGAAGCGTTTAGAACCGCTTGGCCACAGCGGCTGGCAAAACGAAATACAGTTCACCAATTTATCCTGTATGTATATGATACTGTACGTTTTCTGTATAATTTGTATATATTACCACTTTTTTGAGATATCATTCACCTATCCAATATTATTCGTGTACATAATGGAGATTGCCCATTTGTAAACTGTTGTACAAAACTTAAAGTCGAAAGTAATTTCGCATGATGTGTCACTGCCTAGTAACATAGGTCGATTAAACTTGGACCATACATAGAAAGAACAACTATAGTATAGTACATCAGGCAATTTAAAGTAATGCGCAATGAGATGAACAGAAATAACATTTTTTTTCAAATGCTATAATTGCACTGAAGTCACCGAGATTCGTCATGGCCCCCTGGACTTTGAAAAAGGCGGGACTTGGTTCTCAATAGTGTGTGATCACCATGGATGCAAATGCATGGTATGCATCGTTCTTCCATGCTGGCCACAAGGTTGGTAAGGATTACCTGTTATTGTGTGTTCTATTACTCCACCGACGCGGTCGACGATTGCTAGATGATAGTCGGTGCATGTGTAATTGCTGCAATACGTGTCCTCACGCATTCCACATGTGCTTGATGAGATTTAAGTCGGAAGAACCGGGATGCCAGTCTATTCGGCGAGTATCTTCTCTTTCCAAGAGGTCCTTCACCTGCGCTGTTGGATGTGGTCGCCCATTGCCAGACGTAGAAATGAAGTCAGTGCCGAATGCACCCCTGAAAAGACGCACGTGGGAAAGGAGTAAAGCGTCGCAATAACGTTGACCCCCTGAGTGTACAGTGTTGAAAGGTTTGGAGGACAGTATGCCCATGCAACTTTCTGACTCCCCACACCATAACGCTTGGACCACCAAATCGATCATTTTCTACAATGTTTGACACACCCTTACATGGAGACCGGTGGGAAAACGTAATACACCCAGAACAATTGTCGAAAATGATAGTTTTGTTGTCCCAGGTGTTATGGGGTGGGGAGGCATAATGTTGAATGGACATACTGACATCCAGATCTTTCAATCAAGTACAGTCACAGATGAGCGCTACCGTGGCCCTGTACTCCCTCCCCTTGTGCGTCTTTTCAGGGGTGCTTCTGGCAGTGACTACATTCTCATGGATGACAATGCGCGATCGCACTAAACAGCGCAGATGTAAGATCTCTTGAGACGAGAGGGTATCCGGCGAATGGGCTGACTTGCCGGTTCGCCCGACTTAAATCACATCGTGCTTGTTTGGATTGCGTTGGAGAGACGTATTGGAGCACGTCCAACGACCATCCAGCAGTTATCAATCGCGCTGGTGAGGAAATGGAAAGGCCTACCACAAAAATCCCTTGCCAACCTTGAGGCCAGCATGGCAGCTCGTTGCAGAGCATGCATTGCTGTACTTGGAAATCACACACCCTATTATGAACCATGTCCTGAATACTTAAATCTCGAGGGAATCATCAAAAATGTAGGTGACTTCAGTGCAATTATTCTTGTGAATAAAAGTTTCGTTTCTGTTTGTCTCATTGAGTATTTCTTTCGGTTACCTTCTGCACCTTAGATTATCAGTTCTTTCTATGTAAGGTCCAAGTTTCATAAAGCTATCTTACGTGGCACTAACACATAATGTGATAGTTACTTTGGTATTACATTTTGCACCAGTGTATTTATGAACTGAATGGTATCCGCGATTTGAATACATAATGCCATGTTTGTGTGAGTGAACGAGAGTATTTTTCATACACAGAGCAGATAAAAAAGACGATGCTAAAGTCAGAGTAGCGTACAGGAGTCGAAATGAGTAAAATTCCCGGATACTGATAGGTCGGAAATCCACCGTTCCGGAGCTACGACCATAGAATAGAACGATAGGCCGTCAGTAACGGCCGTATGGAAGAGTGTGTATTTAACTTAACTTGCCGCAGTTAATAACAGTTATGCTGAACAGCTCAGTTAGTAATTAAATTATATGAACTTAATAGTTTCTGCGGAACAGTAAATTTTAACTTCCTATCCATGGCTGGTTACGTTAGATGCGAACATTCTGTGACGTTTTCTACATACAGCGTGACTGCTGAATCACGTCCGCTAAAAGTACTGTAATGCAATTAAACTGCATAAACAGCGTTGCAGTAAGATATTCGACGTACCAGCGTCACTTAAATAGGTTCGTTCACCCGACAAATCTACACGCGCTCATCGGTGAATCGTTATCGTTTTATGGCCGCAGTTCCACATCGGTGCATTACCGACGTATGATTATCCGCAAAATTAGGCTCGATTAGACGTACGATATCCTGATACGACCTTAATTAACATGCCGGTTTTCTCCACCCTGCATATCAGATGACTGATTATTGTAAAAATCAAAGCCAACACAGTAATAGTAAGAAATCTTGTTGTCATGGAGACGCCCATACGACATTACACGCTGCGTACTGGCGGAGAGGAAGGCCGGAAGCCTACGAGCGTAGATGATTGGTAATCTGAACCATTAAAATTTAAAGGTCACGAAGTGATCTATTTTTAATATGATTTTTGGCAGATGCCGTACATGTGAAGCTCCTTAGTGACGATAATTGCGAAAGAAATGTCAACAGATTTAACATCACTTAAATTTTCCAATTTCAACGGGAGGTACGAAGGGCGTTTAGTGAGTAATGCAATACATTTTTCCCCCAATAATTTTTAAAAATGGTTCAAATGGCTCTGAGCACTATGGGACTTAACATCTACGGTCATCGGTCCCATAGAACTTAGAACTACTTAAACCTAACTAACCTAAGGACAGCACACAACACCCAGTCATCACGAGGCAGAGAAAATCCCTGACCCCGCCGGGAATCGAACCCGGGAACCCGGGCGTGGGAAGCGAGAACGCTACCGCACGACCACGAGATGCGGACAATAATTTGTAGCTAAAATGCGTAATTTTTTTGTGAGACATGGTGCAATATTCACGCTTCATCCCCAGAAGTTTCATGAAGTACCTATGGGTGGTGGCGCTCTACATAGCCTCCGCAATGACGTCTGTCACGGAGGTGCGTTCCAAGTAGAGAGCTATCATTGAGTTTCTTTTGGCGGAAAACCAGAGCGTCATAGATGTTCAGAGGCACTTTCAAAATTTCTGCGGAGACCTGGCAGTGACCAAAGCACGGCGAGTAGTTGGGCGAGACGTCTGTCATCATCGCAACGAAGTCGCGCAAACCTCTCCGATCTCTCACTTGCCTGCCGGCCGCACACAGATGTGGCTCCTACAACGTTGGAACGTGCGGACACTCTCATTCGAGGTAATGATGGGATTACAATCAATTACCTCGGTGCACAACCGGACTTCTCTGTTGGTAGTGGTGACGCACTCGTCCACCAGAGTGTGTGCCCAGTGGATTCATTGCCACCTAGCAGAAGACCATAAAGAGTAACGAAATACCATCTGTACGGAGTTGCTTCAGTGTTCTGAGTCTGATCGTGACAATTTTTGTCGAACTTCTTCACAGGTGATAAAACATGAGTTCATCACTTCGAATCGGAAACAAAATGGCAGGCCGGCCGTTCTGGCCGAGCGGTTCTAGGCACATCAGTCCGGAACCGCGCTGCTGCTACGGTTGCAGGTTCGAATCCTGCCTCGGGCATGGATGCGTGTGTTGCCCTTAGGTTAGTTAGGTTTAAGTAGTTCTAAGTCTAGAGAACTGATGACCTCAGATGTTAAGTCCCATAGTGCTCAGAGCCATTTGAACCATTTTGAGCAAAACGGCAGTCCATGGAGTGGTGCCACACCATCTCTCCTCTGAAGTAAAAGTTCAAAATCGCACCCTCAGTCCGTAAAGTCATGGCGACAGTCTTCTCGATCTTTGAAGGTGTTATTCTGTCAGATGTCCTCCCTCGTGGTGAAACGATAAACTCGAAAGTGTATTGTGCCACCCTCAGGAAATTGAAGAAGCATCTTTGCGTGCTCGTCGCCACAAAAATTCAAACTAAATTCTCTTTCTCCGTGACAACGGAAGGCCTCAGACATGTCTGCACACTCTCGTGGAGCTCACAAAACTTCGTTGGACTGCTCTCACTCATCCACCTGACAACCCGGATATCGCACATTCCAACTTCCATCTGTCTGACCCAATGAAGGATGCTCTTACCGGTAAACAGTACGTGGAAGATGGGGACGTTATTGATGCAGCAAGACCTTGGCTCCGACGTCGACCCGTATGGTGGTACTATGTGGGCGTACGGGTCCTCCCAGAAAGGTGGCGTAAGGTCGTCGTATTGAGCGGAGATTATGTCGAAAAACAGGATTTTGTAGCAAAAAGAGTCTGGAATAATATGGCGTACTGGAATACTAAATTAAACCAAGCAGCTTCCAGAAAAAAAATGCTGCATTACTTATTAAACGCCCCTATTGTAAACAAAGTGACGATCACATATGTAGGCATGTGTTGCGACCGTCATTGTCTACGGCTTATTCGTCTAAGTGCCAGACACTGATACGACATTTAAAAAGTCGTTGATTCTTGTATTCCAGTTTTCACACACCTTCTTAGTCTCTCTTATTACTGGTACATATCCGACTGACAGGAAGCAAAGCTTATTTCAACCTGTAACCCAAAATCACGAGGGGAGTATGAGCTGGTCGGCATATTATTACCCACCGTATCTAAAGCCTTGGAAAAGAATTTCACGAGCAGCTGACATCTACGATAAGTATCAGTCACGCTTCCGAAGACACTAAAGCATAGCAACTCCCTTCATCAAAGTGAATATCGATATCAAACATGCCACGGACAGACGTGAAGCGGTCATTTCACACTGTTTGATTTTAGTAAGGCTTTTGATACTGTTCTTTTCGATATATTACTTATGAAATTGAAACAACTGAATTTCTCGAATAGCAGAATACTGTGGTTCGGCAGCTGCCCAAAAACAGACGTCAACGAGTCGTTCTGGAGTCCTCCAGAGCATACTCCTTGGCCCACTACTTCTCTCGCTGTAAGTCGATGATATTTCATGTATGCTTTTCCTCACACCGAAAGCGGATCAGCGGATATTTCTGTGAAACCGTTCACCCAGTATTTCTTTAAGGTATCCAATTACCGTTTCAAGAAAAGACTAAATGACGTTGGTGTAATGTGGGATGAGCGTCTATTTTGGGATGAAAAAATTGCTGCAGGATGCAGGAAATCTCCCTGCAACAGTTCAATATTTAGAAACATATTTTAATCCTAAGTTACATAATAATTCGTCCAGTTTTTACTCCCGCCAAACTTATGCTACTGTGATGTATCTCAACACAGCATAAACAGTGAAAACTCCAGACGTCTCGAGCTAGCTACGAATGTTAGCGTTAAGATATGTGTGCAACATTCGGGTGCTTCGTCACATGACTCCTTTCTGTATTCAGTTAGGGTTGGTTGCGACTGGAGAGGCGAATTTATTTTTACGTTCTTTCTTTACTAAATCGAATTATTTGTCAACGTTTTCCTCAGTACCTCCCATCACGTATCATTTGCCTTCCATCATTCCGTAACTGCAATACCAGATAGGATGCATCCAGCATCTAGGCTGAACATTTGCATAACACTGAATATTTCTGTATCTCCCGCTCCTCTTTAGCCATACGACTTTGGAACAAATTACTCTGTAACCTAGGCCTTACCCATAACCAGTCTTTATTCAGGAGGAGCTTAAAGGGAGTAGGAACGCCCTATCCCGAAAATGTTAAATTTAGTGACTTGGCTTCCCTGTATTTCAGGAACCACTGTAGCAATTGACATGAAACTTTTACAGGACATTAAACTTTATGTTCTGAGTCTACTGAACTACAATAATTGAATTTCAGCCGCTGCCTTCAGAAATACAATTTTTTTAACTACACGGTTAAAATTTTGTGTACTTTTTTGTGCGTTATCCTAAATAATTTTAATTACACACAACATTGTTCTTCTGTTGGTTCTGTAGACTATGGATATGTATGTTATTACTCCCTGAAAATTTGAATACTCTGCTTGAAGTGTTTTCTGAGATTTAGAGAAAAATGCTACAGAAAATGTAAATTTTCGGGAACGGCTTCTAAAGTTTCGAAAGACTGTAATTCACTTAATATATGCTTAATTTTTTTTTATTTTTAGTCATTCAGAAACACCATGCACCATACTATATATCACGGTCGCAGGTTCGAATCCTCCTCGGGCATGGAGTTAGGTTTAATTAGTTGTAAGTTCTAGGCGACTGATGACCTCAGAAGTTAAGTCGCATAGTGCTCAGAGCCATTTGAACCATTTTGCCATACTATGTATCACCCTCTTGATCTTTTTCCAAGCTTTTTCTTCTTTTCTTCTTTCTGGACTCCTTAGTGGCCAACTGTGCTGCATACTCTGCTTTATCAATGCGAACCTTGTCCATCAGTTCAAGTTCTCTGAAGCAGTTTGCACTAGGATTAATTCCCATATGCTGTAGCACTATCACCCTACCAATGTTGCCATCATTAAAAGCAATAACAGCATCACTGACTCCCACTTTAGGGTCTTCATTCCAACAAAAACATTTTTTGGTAAGCCAGTCCATATAAGATTACTGAACGACTCATTGGGATTTTGAGTCTGACCATGCAGACACTTCTTCAGGAATTCAGGATTTGCCAGGTCTCTGTAAATACGTTTTATGATTTACATGACTGATACTGGGGTGGAATGTTTATGGCTGTATGAACTGTTTGAGTACTGGGCATTGCGGTAATTGCACCATGAATCAGGCCCAGGAGGGCAAAGGTGGTGTACTGGTTTTTCATCAGTTGACAGGCTGTTGAAGAAGGTAGCCCAAAGTGCCTGCTCTATTCTCAACAAATCCTCAGTATTATTTCTAATAGCCAACCCATAATAGTGCTGTAGTTCTTCAATCATTTTATCTGTCAGCCTACCTCTTATGGTTTTACCATCGGAAAGATTCTTGTCTCTCAAACTTTGTTTCAGTTTCCTCAGTCAGGTGCCCATCCTCTTCTGGACATGACAAACACTGTTAACCTTTATAACACAGCAATCCACAGCCTTATGTGTAAAAAATTACCGACTTTTATTAGATCTTGAAGTAATGCACGTAAAAATTTTAACATTTTCAACCAGTGTAGATTATATTCAAAAAATAAAGTAAAATAGTTCCCATGTGAGTTTATAAGTGTCCAACAGTGAGCCAGTACCTCTATGACATTATAAACTATCTATATTTTCCTCATCCATTTTTATTCCTGTTTCCTTACTTCCGTTTCATTTGCTAAATTTTACCCTGTTATTTCTCTTTCTTCTCCCGATTAGTCAACCTTTTCTCCTAATGTATTCTTTCTGTACTGTTGCCACATATTCCTAGCAGATGTCATTACTCACCTTAGTGACGAAATAGATTTATGTTAGTAGTTCTGACATTCCTTAAATTCCGTATCTTCATTCTTCTTCTTCTTGTGCCTTTGTCCTGAATCAGCGCAGGGTCGGCACGGTTATTAAAGGATTTAGCAAGGTTACTTTAAGGGGTGGCCAGACGTCCTTCCTGTCACCACCCAGTCACTCTCGGAGCGTAAGGTGTATATTCCAACTTTCTGCATGTAGTGTGATTCATGCCAAACTGTGTAAAAGATTTCTGAATGCTTGGGAATCGGGTAACCGAGGTGGGACTCGAGTACCAGACCGGTATTCATCTATTTGGAAATGGGAAATCATCTAAAAGTTACACCCTGGGTGGCTGGCACACCGAACGTTTTCGTTAATCTGCCAGGGGGATTCGATTGGGGGCTGATGCACCTCCCATTCCTAGAAGCGGTGCCTTAAATCTCATTTTGTTCGTTAACGTTCGTTGCATTTATTCAGGGCGGGCGTCCCATGATGCCCATTCTAGTTCATCGTCGATCAGTTCACTCAGTTTATTTTTTACTTTTATTTTTTTTATTACAAAGGGCAGATATCCCTCTGACCGAACACGTTGAGCCACCGTGCCAAAAATACGTGCGAGTAAATTCCATACATTCATTATTATTATTATTATTATTATTATTATTATTATTACTGTTATTGTTATATATTGCTATACAAATTGTAATGTTGACTCACTAAGCATGTCTGGTTAGATGTAAGAGACAGCATGAAGGCCCTAAATGTTGGCAGGTGAAATAAACTCATAAATAAAATATATACTAAGGGCTTTGCAAAACTAACGAATATTTTAGTAACTGCATCAAAAAAGTGTGTATAAACAACCGCCTCCTTGTGTAGGTAACGGAGTGCAGATCTTACATCTCGACCTGTGAATGTACGTACCATTGTTCTTCAGCGTTCGTGGATAAAAGCTATTGATAATCTATGACGGTCAGACACGCACGAGTGGCGATATGCGGTGCAATGGACCATTTACGTTCACGATTCACTAATTCAACCCACCAAGATATATGGCTCAATCTAAAATAATTTCAAATTAGCAGCCTGATTCTGCTCATCTGGGAGCATCAGGGAAAGCTGGATTGGAACGACAACCACGTTGCAAACACCCCGCAGAATGTGCCGTGAGACACACCGAAAACGGCGATACATTCAGCAGCTAATTTCATTTCCTAAAACATCCCCACGACGACGCTATACTCCACCCCAAACATCCACAAAAAACGCAACGATGCAGTGCTAACAACAAAACAGTATTCTCTATTAACAGAACAGTTTCTCTGAAAATTTACAGGAGCCTAAAAATAAAATTAAGTAGAAAATGAACACATGAAAACACACTTTAAATATACAACCTGAAATAAACACTCGGGAAAGGCACCCTCACCACCAAAATTAATGAATAGAAATGTAAACGGTTATAAAGCCCAAAGGTGACTGAACGGGGACTACCAATATCGAGACATTTCACAACTACTTAAGCATCACCTTATCCAACTTGCGACTAGAAAACTGACTGAAGATCTTTGCTTTATTTCCAGTGTAATTATTTTTGATAAACAGGTAAGAAGTAAAAGGTTAAAAGTGACTTTGATGAAAATGTCAAGAATCCTTTTTACACACTAAAAAGTTTTAAAAACCTAGTCAGGAACCTGAAAAACTGTTTTACTCATTCTATGATTCGTATGTTGTAGTAGAAGGAGAACGAGTCTTATATAACGTCCGTCCAAAAATTACGACACAGGTTTAAGAAAAATAGATGGATATTAAGATGGTAGTTTCAGTGCTTCAGGTATTCTACATGGTCTCCACCCACTTCAGTGAAACGCACAGGCCGTTCATATAACCATGTGAAACTGTCAGAAAAGTCTTTCTTTGGGGTCTTGCTCAGCACAAGCGTTGACACTTCATACGAATTTGTGCATTTTGTCGTTTTGTGGTTGCTTCATACTCGTACTGATAACGTTAAATATCGCCGCCCGTGGCAATTTTTTTCTAGAAAATAACTGTCCGCATTTTGCATTTCAGTCAATAACAGCAAGCGTCCACGCGTCGTTTCTTTTGTTCTGGAGGCAAGGTGTGTGGGACAGACTTTGCACACACTTTTCTCTTCTTCACAACATTCTGGGGAATGTCTTGAATACTTGACTTAGAGATGTTGCTCCATTGCGATTTGTGATATGACAACGTTGACACATTAGATCCCAAGTCCACTACTTCACACTGCCTGCTCACAACTGACTTGTCGAATGCAGATCTGTTGTTTATTGTTGTTAGTTGTACACAATGTGATCAAAAGTATCCGGACACCCTCAAAGGCATACGTTTTTCATATTTGGTGCACTGTGCTGCCATCTACTGCCAAGTACTCAATATCAGCGACCTCAGTAGTCATTAGACATCGTGAGAGAGCAGAATGGAGCGCTCCGCGGAACTCACGAACTTCGACTGTGGTCAGGTAATTGGGTGTCACTCGTATCATACGTCGGTACGCGTGATTTCCACACTCGTAAACATCCCTAGGTCCACTGTTTCCGATGTCATAGTGAAGTGGAAACGTGAAGGGACATGTATAGCACAAAAGCGTACAGGTCGACATCGTCTGTTGACTGACAGAGACCGCCGACAGTTGAAGAGGGTCGTAAAGTGTAATAGGTCTATCCAGACCATCACACAGGAATTCCAAACTGCATCAGGACCCACTGCAAGTGCTATGAGAGTTAGGGGGGAGGTGAGGAAACTTGGATTTCATGGTTGAGCGGCTGCTCACAAGCCACACATGACGCCGGTAAATGCCAAACGACACTTCGCTTGGTATAAGGAGCGTAAACATTGGGCGACTGAACAATGGGAAAACGAAGTGTGGAATGACGAATCACGGTACACAATGTGGCGACCCGATGGCAGGGTGTCGGTATGGCGAATTCCCGGTGAACGTCATCTGCGAGTGTGTGTAGTGCCAACAGTAAAATTCCGAGGTGGTGGTGTTCAAATGGCTCTGAGCACTGTGGAACTTATCATCTGAGGTCATCAGTCCCCTAGAACTTAGAACTACTTAAACCAAACTAATTTAAAGACTCACACACATCCATGCCCGAGGCAGGATACGAACCTGCGACCGTAGCAGTCGCGCGGTTCCGGACTGAAGCGCCTAGAACCGCTCGGCCACCGCGACCGGCGGTGGTGGTGTTAAGGTGTTGTGTTTTCCATGGAGGGGGCTTGCACCCCTTGTTTTTTTTTTTTTTTTTTTTTTTGCGTGGCACAGCACAGGCCTACATCGATGTTTTAAGCACCTTCTTGTTTCCCACTGTTGATGAGCAACTCGGGGATGGCGACTGCATCTTTCAACACGATCGAGCACCTGTTCATAATGCACGGCCTGTGGCGGAGTGGTCACATGACAATAACATCCCTGTAATGGACTGGCCTGAACAGAGTCCTGACCTGAATCCTACAGAACACCTTTGGGATGTTTTGGAAGACGAACTTCGTGACAGGCCTCACAGACCGACATCGACACCTCTCCTCAGTGCAGCATTCCGTGAAGAATGGGCTGCCATTCCCCAAGAAACCTTCCAGCACCTGACTGAACGTATGCCTGCTCGAGTGGAAGCTGTCATGAAGACTAAGGGTGGGCCAACACCATATTGAATTCCAGCATTACCGATGGTGGGCGCCAGGAACTCGTAAGTAATTTTAGGCCAGATGTCCGGATACTTTTGATCACATAGTGTAGCTGCCACTGTAGCCTACACGCCAGGAATAAAATCAGTCTCGGAACTTGTTGATGAACGGTGTATGTTACGTAGATTCTCTTCGATATGATATGTAGGTAACAACTAACGTCAAGAGCTTTCTGAACACTGTAGTTGAACAAGTTCAGCACGTCCGAAAATAGATACAAAAAGTAAATAAAATGCAGAGAAAAGAAAATATCTCATTTAATGGATGAAGAATTTTAATTTAAATAGAGAAGGATATTCGTCGTACATATGGAAGAAATATAATTTTTCGTGAAGGAAGAATTTAACGATACAGTGGAATGAAATTTATTTTTGTTAACGGACTGAATTAATTTAAGAGTGAGATTTATGGATAATAATATCGGTTTTCAACTTTGTTTCAAGAGTAAACAAGTTTTATTTGACGACATGGCCTAAGAAGGTAGCGCTGTCAAATTCCATTTGTTTACAAAAACAAATAAACGTAAAACAAGAAGTAAAAAAAATTTTGATAATAATTTGTCTGAGAACTAGCTGCTTTAGGGATGGATAGAAACCATTAAACAAGAAAAAAACTGGCTCCAGGTTTTAACTGAAGTTGATCTGAGTGCGATTCCCAGTCAGCCCTGGGACTCTGTTCCCGCCAGTTACCTCTTCTTTCACCTCTGACAGTGACTTGCTAATGCGGAAAATGCCAAGTAGCACTGCGGTAATTGCTAGGTTAGTTCTAAGGTCACAGGACGGTAAGACCATACCTGAGGCAACTAGACATTACCTAACAAAGCGCTGTAGAGTTCAAACTAACCTTCAGTATGAAGACAGCTTTACTTTTAGGTGTAGAAATGAAGATCAGATGTGTAGTAGTGGTCTTGAAAAGCGGAGAGAGAATTTTTCTCATGTTTGGAAATGGCGATTAATTATGAGTCACAGTCAATAAAAGAGTTGGCCAGAGCTAATAATTTTTACTCTTGTTACATGTATTTCATTGTTCTTATGTTATTTTTCCTGCTTTCCACTTAAGAGGTAACTGTATTCCTATGACCTTAAATTACGTTGTGATATTCAAACCTGCCAATATCTCTATAAAATTTTCATCCTCTCAGGGAATAGATTCAGTTTATATTCTACAAAAAACATGGCCGGTTTTATACCTAATACACTTTTATCAGTTCGGATGTGTTACTCCCCTATATTCTAATTGTAATAGTAGTTTTTAAACAGTATTATTTTTTTTGTACCTGTTAATGCTATGAAGCACACACAAATACGATAATTTCTTAAGATTTTATATTCAAGTCTAATAGAAACATTTGACAAAAACTGAAGTCTGTTAGTTCGATCCACCTATTTGAAGAGGAGCAAGTCGAGATGCTCAACGTACCTGGCGGGAAACTTCCCACTCCCGACTAGCTCTAGAATATAGTGTGAATCTGACAACAAGATTCCATAAAGACTCTATTTCAACATATTCCTGTTTCGCAGATTAGGGTCCAGGCCCAAAGACGAGTAGGAGATGGTGGGGGGGAGGTCTAGTGGGGAAAGTGCCCCCACTCCCTCCCCCCCCCCACCAGAAAAACATTTTAGCAGAAGATTCTACATTTTTAAGTACATCAATTTCCACATATAGCAGTTAATTGAGGAAACCATGAGTGTGGAAAACCGCAAAAAATTCTAGAAATTACTAGGTAAGTGTAGTTTCGGATACTTTTCAGTTGCTTACGTAACAGCCTCTCCACACGGGCGTGCTTGCACTCTGACCGGTAGCAGTCTAGTCAGGTAAAGACGCCATTCACAAGCTGACAGCGACTCTAGTCAACAACATGTTCGATACTGTTCGTGAGTCACGGGTAGAAAACTGCAGGCAGTTGAGTAAGGGAAGATAGAAATGGAAAAACTCTCCTAAAAAATAACATAAAGACTGACTTCCCGAATATATGCGGAAATGACTAAGTTAACAGATGTTTCTTAATTTACACGCACGCACAGTCATAGTCTGCAGATCCTTGTTCGCAACGGTAGAGCCTAGTGAAATACTAAAAATGCTGAGTCCACACAGAGATTGTATTTTGCGTAAATTGTGAAACAAGCAAAGCAGAGCTCCGCGTTCTGGTCCCGATGGGCCATTCGGGACTGCCGTGTCACCCCCTGCCAATGGCGTCATTCGGATGCCGCATGAAGAGGCCTGGTGTCAGCACACTGCTGTCCCAGCCGTTGCCGGCTTCCTGGAACTTGGAGCCACTACTTCTCAATCAAGGAACTCCTCAATAGACATAGCGAGGCTAAGTGTACCCCTTTTCTGTCCTCACAGCAAGAAAAGACAGTACCAGCAATCGAACCCAGGTCCTTTAAGTACCAGACAGACTCTCTGACTACTGAGATAAGGAGGCGGTTTTGCATTACCTATAAAATTTCCAAATTTGTAAGAATTTGTTGCTGTTACGGGTTAATTAACTACATGATGCATATTCTTCCCAGATTTTAGCACATTTGATTTCAAATGCTATATTTCTCTCACTTCTCCCATTTACAGTTTCTCATACATTTTGCCCATGTACTGATTCAAACAAATAACTGTTATTATATATTTTACTGTCATTGTTGCCAGAATCGTACTCATGTATGGCACATTAAACAGGGGGGGGGGGGGTGAGGATAGGGGGAACGAATGGAAGGTAATATTTGGAGAGGGAGTAGGTGGGCGTAAAAGAGAGATGGAAACTGTTACGCCGCCAGATCTCAACTCTGGATCCGACAGTTTGCTCCGTGGTGCGGAAGGGCTAACATCGGCGCGCTAATGTGGTGTAAGCATTACCTACTCGGCTACTGCTCATGCAGTGTAAACAGTGACAGTTCATAATAGTATTTGCTATACTTCCATAGATTCTGCCACATCGTTAAAACTTGTGCTACGCTGCGATGGGTAGCATCGACGGTGGCGATCGCAGCCACCCTGCTCTACAAACTTCTCCAAACCAGCCACACGGTGTTGCAATGGGGATTGATGCACTTTATGCACCCATCAGTGAAGTGATTATCGACGCAATCATCGCCTTCTACAACGCAGACACACACCAACCTGTTCCACCTGTCGATGCTCGTACAACAAGAGACCTGGAGCCCATGCTGTAACGTCAACAGTACTATGTACGGAAAGGAAGACACGACGTCCAACGAGACAAAATGCGGAATGTGATACATGTCGACGCTACCAGTGAAAGAACTATCACCCACCAACATGTACGCTGTACTGCTAACTTACTCGCAACTACCGAAAACGGACATTTCATTTTATTTGTTCAAAGCAGACAGAAACATAGGCAGGCACCATCTGGGTTTCACAAAGGAAAAGGGAAATCTGAAATTCTTCTACAGTTAGTTCCTGACATACAGCTAAATTTCACGCGTAATAATTATATGATAGTTAATTTCACAGACTGACTAAAGCATACGACAGTGTCGTCTTGTCAGTCTTAGGGAAAAATGGAAGAAACTTCTTATTCCAGAACTACTCGAACGTGACACTATAAGCTCCCTGAGCAATAGGAAGACAATCATTTTGCGGCATGGAACTACAATAGGACCCAGAGAAACTACCACAGGGCTCCCGGAGGGATCATTCTTTCTCCTTGGCTCCCTTATTATTCAATCCCTAGACTGCAGACCTTCGTGAAGACCTTGTCAGGAATATCCAAATATTACAATATGCAGACGACATCTGCAGCTATTCCGAATGCAATACTCTTCAGTCCTCTAGACTGAAAATACACACCGTTCTCATACGTCTGCGTGAATGGTGTATAGAAAGTGGCCACGAAGTCACTGATAGCAATGCTATGTTAATGATCTTTACTCGCCACTGGATTCCACTTCCTCAGACAGTGTAACTGTTACAGAATAATTTTCCATTTGCGAAAATAGCACAATATTTTGGAATGATTATCGATCATAAACTAAGATGGGCTCATCATATCCAACATACGATGTGGAAAGGCATGCAAATTCATCAGAATTACGGCTGGAGTACTGTGGGGCTCTGATCGGTGGATGGCGATGACTATATACCTGTCTCTACTAAGGACACACTTTAACTATGGACACACTTGCGACGGATCAGTGTCCGACAGCACGCTCAAAAGACTAGACACGTTGTAGTACAAAGCGCTACGTATAGCCACTGAGTCATTCATGTCAACTCCAACGAACGCATTACTAGTTGAAGCGCATGAACCACCGGTAAAGGTACAGCGAATATTCCTTTCTCAGAATTGTCTTCTTCCGCTCTTTCTCGACGAATATGAAAAAATCAGGCAATTAGAATCCTATGTGTGAGCGGCCGAGCAACCTCTACCCAACGCGGCTGAACATATGGAGATGCAGGTGGAACTATCCTTTTATACCGCATTAACAACAGGTCATAAGACACTTCGACTATGCAGATCGATGCCAGGAAAAGTTTAAGGTTTCAAAACCTGGACCCAACTAAGGCAACGGCAACGCAGTTTCTGTCTCGCTATCAATATACATGCGTGATGTATACTGATGGGTCCAAGTCTATTCACAGCGCTGGTAGTACCTATTGGGTATCCCGAAGCAAACGGCAAGCCCTATACAAATTTGATCCATACTCCACTATTACGACAGCAGAGCTGATTGCCATTTTGGACGGCCCGCTATTCGCACAGACAACCACCACAGACACAACAGTCATAATCTCCGATTGTATGTCAGCCCTACAGCTGATTAGAAACCACCATAATAGTTTTATCAACCCCATTATTACAGCAACCCCATTATTGCAGCAATTGCATTCTATGTAAAATCTTTTGGTGAACTGAATATGTCGCTAGTGTCTCCTGTGGTCACACAAAAATATAAACATATAAGAGACAGTTAAATGAAAACGAGACAGACGGAAAAGAACAAGTAAACTGTTTATTATTTAAAAAGTAATTGCCATAAATGTTCACACATTCATCCCACTATGAAATAAGATGGTCAATGCCTCCATGGAAAAGTACTTGCGGTTGCCTATAGAACCATGTTTTTAACCAGTAGTGTACCTCTTCCTCCGAAACAAATCATCGGCCACGAATGTCTTTCTTGAGGGCTCCAAAAATATGGAAATTGCATGGAAAGAGATCGGGACAATGTACAAGGGCTTCCCAAACAAACTTCTTCCTGCACGTATGTTACCACGGTTGTTTCTAGTATCTACATCTACATCGTTACTCCGCAAGCCACCGTAATGCGCGTCTCGGAGGTTACCCTGTACCAGTACTTGTCATTTCCCCTCCTGTTCCACGCGCAAATAGAGCGAGGGAAAACTGATTGTACGCCTTGGTGTGAGGCGTAATTTCTCGTATCTGATCTTCGTGGTCCTTACACGCGATGTATGTTGGCGGGAGCAGAATCTTTCGGCAGTCAGCATCAAATGCCGGTTCTATAAATTTACTCGGTACTGTTGCCCGAAAAGTACGCCGCCTTCCCTCCAGGGATTCACATTTGAATTCCTGAAGCATATCCATATAACTTAACTTTGGTTCGAACCAACCGATAACAAATCTAACAGCCCTCTTCTGAATTTGTTTGATGTTTTTAGTCAATTCGACCTGGTACGGACCCCAAACACTCGATCAGTACTCAAGAACAGGTCACACCAGCGTGCTGTATGCGGTCTCCTTTAAGGTGAACCACTCTTACCAAAAATTCTCCCAATAAACCGAAGTCGACCATTTGCCTTCCCTACCACAGTTTCCACATGCTCTTTCCACATCATATCGCTTTTGCAACGTTATGCCCAAATATTTAAACGACTTGACTGTGTCAAGCTGGACACTAGTAGTACTGTATCCGAACATTACAGGTTTGTTCTTCCTACTCACCCGCATTACCTTACATTTTTCCACATTTGTTGCTAGCTGCCATTCATCACACCAACTAGAAATTTTGTCTAAGTCGTCTTGTATCTTATTACAGTCACTCAACTTTGACACCTTACTGTACACCAAGGCATCATCAGCAAGCAACCGCAGACTGCTGCCCACCCCGTCCACCAAACCATTTATGTATGTAGAGAACAACAGCGGTCCTATCACACTTCCCGATGAACACTCGCCGTCGAGGACAAATGCGGGGTTCTATTATTTAAGAAGTCTTCGAGCCACTCACATATCTCTGAACTTACCACATATGCTCGCACCTTCGCTAACAGTCTGCAATGGAGCATCCGGAAATCTAGAAATATCGAATCTGCCTGTTGCCGTTCATCCATAGTTATCAGTATATCATGTGAGAAAAGGGAAAGCTGAGTTTCGCACGAGCGATGCTTTCTAAAACCATGCTGATTCGAGGACACAAGCTACTTAGCCTCAAGAAGGTTTATTACATTCGAAGTGAGAATGTGTTTAAGGATTTTGCAGCAAACAGAAGTTAGGGATACTGGTCTGTAATTTTGCGGGTCCGTTTTTTACCTTTCTTATATACTGGAGTCACCTGAGATTTTTTCCTGGCGCTTGGGACTTGGTGCTAGGTGAGAGATTCACGATAAATGCATGCTAGGTAAGGGGCCAATGCCGTGGAATACTCTTTGTAAAATACTGCAGAAGTTTCGCTGGGAAGCCATTACACATTATCATACAGTCCAGATGTCTGCCCAAGCGATTTCCATATTTTTGGAGACCTGAAAAAAAGACATTCGTGCCCGTCGATTTGTTTCGAAGGAAGAAGTTCACACATGTGTACAATCGTGGTTCCGTAGGCAACCGCAAACATTTGTCTCACAGTGGGATAAATGTATTATCAATTACGGCCATTACTTTCGAAATAATAAATAGTTAACGTACTTTTTTCCAGTTATCTCTTTTTCATTCGGCTACCCCAATACGTGGCTGCGAGTGTGATACGCATACTAGTTAATGTGGTGCAAAGAAATGTTTACCCATTCACATAGACTGTTTGTTTGAAACAGATACTTTATAAAACACTATTAGCCAGTTTCGATCTATATTCATTATCATGCGAACAGATGAATGAAGAAACATCCTCATAAAAGGTTCACATATCAATGTACAGTACATATAAGGTTAGCATGGCTCGACGGTAAGTGGATACAATCTCGAAACAAATATCAGGTAACCACATATACCTAGTTGTTTGCAGTGCTTATCACACGTACATGTGGGAAAAAACATTCGACGCAGCCAAACATCGAAGCAGATCAGCAGCACTAAACATTTGTCCATTAGACCCAAAAAAAATGAAGAGAAAGATTATGTGTTTTCATTGTTGGACTTATCACCGCTACCTTTTTGACTGTGTAGGCCTTGGAACACCTGCATATTAGATGTCGTGTTTGAAAACAAACATTTCCATTGATTCATGGTACCTGATACTGACAGGTATCACACGAAAAGTAACCGATCGGTCTCTTACACTTAGTCGTGGAGTTCATGTCTCTGTATTAAGGATATTTTATAAAGATGACTACGAAGCTGTTTGTTGTTGGATACGGTGCTTGGGAAGATAAACTGAAGGCAGATATTTATGTCCATAAATCTCATCCATCGACAGTACTGAGAATCAAATTGAAAGTAAAGAGACCAACGCGTTGATCCCGCTGAGTCAAGTACAGACCAGTTAGTTACAGTGCTAATTCGAAAAAAATTTACAGTTTTCTAATGTACAGAAAGGAGAAGGAAACATAAAAATTATCCCTTAATTCCGGAATATGCACAAAAAAAATTTCAGACATTATTATTCATTCTAATGATACAAGGATACACACAAAATTACATGAAATCTTTGAAGTTGGAGCGTACTAAATATGAGTACACTAACGGCCGTCGAGAATGCTTATCGTAGTGTACGCGGCTTCGCACACTGTGTATATCAATTGGGGTAAATAGTCAACTGATGCTATGAAAACTTCAGTAGCCATCCTCTCCAGCTATCTACAGAGAAAAAAGGCTAGTTAGTATAGAAGAGAGCCAGTATCGTTAACTCCTTACCGTAAACAACAGTGTCATATTCATAACGTGATCCCTGACTACCGTAATGCATTCGGTAGAGCTCCACGCAGTAGCTTAGTGAGAAAAATACTTGGTTATCTAGTATCTGACCGTCTTCTCACAACTTTATTCAGAACTTGCTATCAGATAGAACTTATCATTGTTCAAGATATGTCAAACTGATTTAGTGGATAACGTTGGGACCTTTGTGAGAATGTTGTGCGTCGAAAGTAACAACACCGGAAAACTAAAGCGAAATAGAGTGTGGGCAAAAGTATGGAAACACCTAAAACACAAACACTACTGTGGATAATATGGTCTAGGGAAGTCGTTGGCAATCAAAACAGCTTCCGTTCGTCTCTGAAGGGATAAATAAAGTTTCTGCATGGTTTCCAAGAGAATCTTACACCATTCTTCTCGCAAAAAGGTGGCAAGTTCAGGTAACGTTGGTGAAGATGGATAGCGATCAGGCAAACTTCTCTCCAAGGTAGAACACAATGGTTTAGTAATATTAAGATCGGATGACTGTGGAGACCAGGGCACATGGGACACTTAATCCTCGTGCTCACAAAAGCAGTCCTGGACGATGCGAGTTGTGTGAACGGGAACCCTGTCGTCTTGGAACACAGCATCACCATTGGGAAACGAACATTGTACCGTGCAATGGACATGATCAGCTAAAATGGTCACATAATCCTCGCAGAGCACGCGTGGGGCCCATGGAATACAGTGACATGGCTGCCCAAAGCCCTGCCATGTTTCACTCTTGGATCATAAACTCGCCAGAAATAGGAAACAGTGTGAAACAAGACTCATCCGATGAAATGACATTCTCCCATTACCACATAGTCCAAGTTTTATGGCTTCAGCACCACGTTTTCCCGTTACGGGCATTTGCATATCTGATGATTGGTTTTGGGATTCCAGATCGCCCTTCAATTTCCCGCTTATGGAGCTCCCTTCGCGTTGTTTAGGTGCTGGCAGGAATCGTGACTGCGACATTTAGTTCTGCAGTGACTTTAACAGCTAATCTGTGACAATTCTCCTCAAGGACAATGTGTCACAAACACTCAAAACACACTTTGGTCCGTGTCGTGACTCAGAGGATGACGTTTCACCGCCTTCCTTGTATGCGGTATAAATCTTCGCTTGGTGCTTGAAACACCGAATACTCGTACTTCGGTTACTTTGGTTATGGAAGCTCTCACCATACGAGCACCAAATATTTGCCCACGTTCTAGGTCACTTAAGTCGGACATAATTCATTTACAACTGTATCAAACAGTGTTCTGACCACGAGTGACATTCTCAACGTATTGAGGGCACTGCACAGGTGTCGTTCGTAAGTCAAATACAGCAACTCCACCTTGGCTGTCACCTGCATTTATGTTAAAGCTTGTATTTCTCATTGTTTTTTCATATTTTAGTTCAGTTCCTGTATATGCGCATAAATGACTCCTCCCGTTTGTGTTAGATTTCGACACTATCGATAAAAGCACTGGAAACGGTATCAACGTTTGTTTACGAGTACGTTTACGAATAGCCCTCCGGAGTGACCTAAGGTGAAACAAAAACATTAAACTAGTTCCAGGAAAAGCATATGTCTGACTGAGATTCAGTGGAAGAACTGTAAAAAAAGCATTTTTTCCAGAAAGAAGTGGCACACAAAACATTCGTTCGACCAGTTGTTCATTATTGTTGACCAGTCTGAGGAGACAGAGAACAGATAAAGAACAGGAGAATGTTTCGTCAAGGCTTCATTTAGCAAGCACGAGAGCGTTTCGGAAAAGCGCATTAAATTCCACTCATAGGAGCGGCGTTTTGAATCATGTAGAAGTTTGCTGTTAAAAATCTGAGGGTGTAGGTTCCCAGAAGAGTTAGACAACGTTTTACTTCCTCCCACCTATACGTGTATCTCACCTAGTGACCACGATGGGAAAATCAGTGAAACTGGAGGTGATACGGAGGTTTACCGGCACGCTCTGGTGGCGAATGGAACATGAAAGTAGGTAATTTAGGTGGTACCAGAAGTATCTTCCCAGACACATAATTGGATTGCTTGCGTAGCATAGTTGTGTGTGTATGTGTGTGAAATCTTATGGGACTTAACAGCTAAAGTCATCAGTCCTAAGCTTACACACTATTTAACCTAAATTATCCTAAGGACAAAAACACACACCCTTGCCCGAGGGAGGACACGAACCTCCGTCGGGACCAGCCGCAGAGTCCTTGACTGCAGCGCCGTAGACAGCTCGGCTTATCCCGCGTGGCAGCATAGTTGTAAATGTTAATTATAGATGCTTTGTTGCGACGTTGTATAAGGTTTGCTGACATTGATCCATATCTTCAATTTTTTCTCTAGATCCAATCTGCTATACCTCTACGTTTTTCTGTATAATTCGAAATGCTGTATAGCGAGTTATTGAGTTCTATGTCTTTCCATATTAGTGGAGAAATTAAGAATTGCTTCTGCATGTTTGCAATGTATGGATAATGGCGGAAAAGAGATGCTTTGGAGGGATGCGGGAAATTCAGGACACGAAGACGACTCATCAACACCATCAAGTATGCAGAAGACCTGGTAGTGCTCGCCAAAAATCAAACACTACTGCAACACATGATGAACCTGTTAGTGGAAATTGGAAGGAAATATGGTATGAAAATCATCATCGATAAACGAAGAATGATACTGATACCGATGATGATAATGATGTTTGTTTTGTGAGGCGCTCAACTGCGCGGTCATCAGCGCCCGTACGAAGTTCCAATTTTTACGCAGTACAATTTTTACACAGTCAAATCTAGCCACTGTCACCAGTGATAATGATGATGATGATAATGATGATGATCATGAAATGATTAACAACACAAACACCCAGTTCCAGGGCAGAGAAAATCTTCACCCGGCCAGGAATCGAACCCTGAGCCCCGTGACCCAGAGGTAGAAACGCGATACTGATATCAAACCGGGAGAAACCTCTGAGGATACCAGTCGATACTCGACAACTGGAGAGTGTGATGCAGTTAAAGTACTTGGGAATCTTGCTGGTAAAGAATGTACACTGCAAAAATGAAATTCGAGCAAGAGCCGCATTCAGCAAGAAGACTTCTTTGCTCACCAGCGAACTGAGCTTGGAATTAGGGAAGATACTGGTGAAGTGCTCCATCTGGAGTACTGCAGTGTCCTGAGCAGAGACATGGACCATGAGGAAAATGGAGGAAAAAACCTGGGCACCTCTGAAATACGGTGCTGGAGTAGAATAAAGAAAATGAAGCGGACAGATAGGTTATCAAATGACTATGTACTAAGAAGGAATGAAGAGAAGATAATTATTCTGAATAGTTCTTCAGAGGAAGGACCACTGGATCGGACACACATTTACAAGGGAATGGTCCAATAAGACATGTCGAAACTTACCCTGAAATTTTTTACACAGGAAGAAGACAACGAAAGAAATCATCATCATCTTAGTGTTCTGCCAAAAGGCAGGTTTTCACATGGTAGTTAGCCGGCCGAAGTGGCCGTGGGGTTAAAGGCGCTGCAGTCTGGAACCGCAAGGCCGCTACGGTCGCAGGTTCGAATCCTGCCTCGGGCATGGATGTTTGTGATGTCCTTAGGTTAGTTAGGTTTAACTAGTTCTAAGTTCTAGGGGACTAATGACCTCAGCAGTTGAGTCCCATAGTGCTCAGAGCCATTTGAACCATTTTTTTCACATGGTAGTTCTCCAGGCTGTCTGGTCTTATGCCATCCTCCTCAGGTCCGCATAATTTACTCTTCCATTTACGTCGTCTATCACCTTGTATCTCCTTCTTCTTCTCAGTCTTCTCCCATACACCAGTCCTTCCAAAGCATCTGCTAGCAAGCACTCCCTTCTCAATGAATGTCCCAACGAGTTCTTTTTCCTTTCTCTTACAACCTTCAGCAGACATCTTCTCTTACCAACCCTTTCCAATACTCTTTCATTACTTACTCTTTCCATCCATCTTTTTCTCTCCATTCTCCTCCACATCCATATCTCAAATGCTTCTAACCTTTTTTCGTTCTCTCATCTCAGCGTCCATGTCTCTGCCCCATATAAGGCCACACTACAGACAAAACATTTGCCAAGACTTTTGCTTAGACCTTTATCTAATTTGTCACATAACAGCCTCCGCTTTGTGTTGAATGCCTCATTCGCTATGGCAATTCAAGTTTTCACCTCCTGGTGACGTCTCATGTCTTCAGTTACGGTGCTTCCAAGATATTTAAATGCACTTACTTGCCTAGTGGTAGATTGTCCTATTTTAATATTGGACAGTCTGCATCTTGTACTGGTGACCATACTCTCTGTTTTTGCTGTGTTTATTTGCATCCCATATTCCACACAAGCTTCATTCAGATCTTTCAGCATGTTGTTCACTGTCCGCTCACTTTCTGCCGCTAATACTTTCTGCCACGAAACAAATGGACTTTCAAAATTTTAGCTGCTATGGGGCACTGCAAGTATTAAAAAAATAGTTGAAAATTGCCAAATTCGTTGCGCACCAGGTGGCGGCAGAAATGTACACCCCTACTGGCGTTGTAGCAACTGCGCATGCGCAACTAGGTACACATACACACACACACACACACACACACACACACACACACACACAGCCGAGATCGGCGGCACATTTGTAAACAGGAAACACGGCCCAAAACGATCGTAATTTGTAAATGACGTTTCAAGTTACCGTTCGTTGACAGTTCCTCTGACACTACAGTACACAGTTACTATTCTCTCGAATTAGCCACCGAGCGAGGTGGCGCAGTGGTTAACACACTGGACTCGCATTCGGGAGGACGACGGTTCAATCCCGTCTCCAGCCATCCTGATTTAGGTTTTCCGTGATTTCCCTAAATCGCTTCAGGCAAACGCCGGGCTGGTTCCTTTGAAAGGGCACGGCCGATTTCCTTCCCCATCCTTCCCTCACCCGAGCTTGCGCTCCGTCTCTAATGACCTCGTTGTCGACGGGACGTTAAACACTAATCTCCTCCTCCCCTCGAATTAGCCACACAAATAACATCTATTACAAATTATTATTTGCTGTTAGCAGTACTGGTAAGTATTGACAATACAGATAAAGCTTTCGTAAGACATGCCTGCTAATAGTACGTTTTTTTTCTTCCAGTTCCGAAGTAATGTGGATCCAATTAACGTTCTCAATTTAGCAGTGATGAAACATGAAGAACGCTGTTTCCAGCCGAGATCACCTATTTGTCCTGAGGAGGTACATATGTGTCATTTGTTAGTTAATTTCCTTGACATTCATTCGAATGATATCGACATTTCGTTTGAAATTGTGGATACGTTAGAAGAAATAGGAAACAACTGTGACGATTCCATAAATTGTGTTTCGGGCGACGTCAGTTGTGCCAGTAACAGTCCTGAAGAAGAATACCTTCCAAGACTAAAAAGAAAATGAAAAAAATACACCTACAGCAACAGTTTTCAGTGACAAAGAAAAGGCAGTGAGATATTGGTTAAACGAATGAGGGAAAAACGCAGTGTGCAAAGGCGTTTTCGTTTCGTGTAATGGGAGCGTGAACTGTACAAATGGAAGAATGAATTATATTGAGAGGCACCCACATGCCTTGCTCATACTGTGGCATCAAGCAGTCAGGCCTGCAAGATGAGTGGTCTGCCAAGCGAGCGGATTCATTCTTATTTATCAAGTAACATGAGCTCTAGTACTTACAATCAAGTTACAAATTATTCTCCTGTTTGAATATTACGCAAGGGAAACGGATAACGCACATCTGACTATTAGTAATTTACACAACTCTGACTGTTCACTACGCACTGGCAATACCACATTTTCTTTCTTACCCAACGGCTTCGATCAACACGTGGCCATCGCACTGGATATGAATGGCACACACATTATAAATTCTGGATATCATGGCAACATACTATTCGAAGGAAAAGGCCACCAATCTTTTTCTTTTCACTATCTTTTTTATTCCGATAATTCTATAACCTAAACACACCATTACATTTTCTACAACAATTGCAGATGAGAAACTCCGCCCAGTGGGCATGGCTTTCCATTGGTGATTCTCTGTCTTATGGTTTCGTAATTATCTAACACTACAGTGCACTTTCTGGATAGGATGGTGGATCTTTTGCTATATCTCACACTTCGACTCTCACAACCATCATCACTAAACTTTCCTCCAGACCGAGCGGTACAAAGAGGAACACGCATAACCCACTGCCTCTGAACCTATCTTGCTACTCTCCCATGCAAACCACACGTACTTAAATTACATGAAATACACCACACTGGCAACATGGAATACAACACAAGGAATAGTCACAAAGTTATAATCACATCACTTTCAGCTTTCCCACTTCAATTAGTATTTATCCCTGTTTCACACGACACTGCCCCACTTCGTAACTTTTCTTTCCTACTATGAACTCTGGAGGATATATGCACGTCTTCCTGTGCAATGCAAGCCGAGTGGCGTTGCTGGATAGACGGCTGACTCACCTTGCTTCACTCTCAGAGTATTATAGTTTGAATCAAGCGTCACACTGAAACATAACACGCAAAGTAATATTAAGAACATACTCGTCACCCACGCGAGTCCTCAACTGATACCATGGACGAGTACTTCTCTTTATCCTTTGTCTCACACACAGATTGAGACTCACACAGTACTCACCACGTGGAAGTACTCGTCTCTAATTTCAAGTCCTGCACACGCAATTTCTTAAATATTTCCAACTTATAGTACACACGCCAGCAATTCAGCTTAACTTAAGCACTCGGAAGCATTTCAAGTTATTGCTACACGTGGTTTCACTGTGACCGTTGGTCACTTCCGAAGATTACTACGACCCCCTTGATATTACCTGCCTGACATTTAATTCTCCCCACAAAAGTTCCTAAAATAGAGAAATTATTATTCCAAACTACTCTTACGTATTTCACATGCATACCATGTCTCCACTCTTTTGTCTTTACGGAGCACACCTAAGACAGGTCTTACCAACACAAGATCCAGCGCCAGAATGCTGAAACATTGCCGTTCTTCAGGTCATCTCGCACCTCCGCTGAGGTGGGGGAAGACCATGCTACCCATTGGTCAGCCACATTTCAGGCGCTCAGAGCTCAGGTAAATTTCATCTCTTTGGTTCCACCAAAGGTGACCAAAGGACCGTCTCAAAGATGATCATATATTGCACATTCACTATCTGTGGTTAGCAGACGACCATACATTCATTCATTTCGCAGATCTCACCAAATTGGATGTAGGGATTTATTTTGTGGGAGTGCACATGTGATCAATTAAATAAACAAATTGTCATTCTTTCCTACACTGGTATCCGGCTTCGGTGTATTAAGTGAAATTGAGTTATTATTACAAAAAATATGTTGTTCTGACAAGACTAACGAAGAATGTTGTACCTATCTTCAATGTCGGGCGGTACTGTACCCTTTCAATATGAAGTAATAAATATGCGCCAAACGGGAATCCGAAATCATCTGAATGAAAAACTGTTCGAAAGATTTAGAACTGCTCGTGAGAGGCTATGCACCGTTACCGATGGAGATACAGGGCCCTCCGAATTGCATCTGATATGAACATTGCTAATTTCCAGGCTTCACCGACTTGGCTGCGCAGGTTCAAGAAATCGTACAGAATAGTGACTCCCAAAATTACCAAGTTTCAGTCACGTAAGCGTGTAGAGCAGCTGTCAGTGATAGACAATGCAACAGAGAAATTCATAGCTGACGTAAAGACGAAACATGCTGTTACCCCCGCAACTGGTGTTTATAACGCTGATCAGTCAGATTTCGTGAAAGAACCGCGTCCACACTGCACTTTATCATTTCGGGGTGAAAAAAAGACTGATTCTGTTGCCGAATCAATTAATGCAGTGACACATTCATATACGATAAAGCCAGTGATAAATATGAGTGGTTTACTGTTTCCGCATCAGTATATCTGTCTCCAAGAACCGCAAGGCAAATTAGGACTAAAAACAAAAAAAAATTACTGTATAGTTGCAGAAATCTTGTTATGTACATATCAAAATCTGGAAAAATGGGAAAGAACATTTCTCAACATTTTGTGTGAAACGTGTTCCTACAAGCTGCAGAAACTGATTCATCGCTTTTGTTGGATTCATGATCTGGACACAACAATGCCCCTGTTTTTGTGGAGGAGGACGAAAAATGTGTAGATGTAATGTGAATTCCGCATGGAACTACTTATCCGATTCAAACTCTCCATAAATAATTTTTCGACAGTGGAAAACATTTTTCATGAAATTATCAGACAACATAATTTCTGATACGTCTCTCTCATTTCAGGTTTATCAGCGGAACAGTATTCTTAAGCTCCAGTCATTTCTGCGTTACCAGTTTCTTCGCCACGCTTTACGAATTTGATCAATTATGCATGATATGCAGCGCAATATGCAGAACAACGGCCGGGACCATTTCTGACTCCATCGCAGTTCTGTATAAATAAAACTAGTGGTTACTGCGAAGTGCCTGACTGCGTCAATTTTTCCTCTGTCCAGTGTGCCTGGTACAAGAAAATTGTTTGTTTTTGTCACTCAATACATACTTCGCATTTTTTGTGACGACTACAGGGAATAAACAAAGAAGTGTTTCACTGATAGTCAAATGTACAACATGCAAATATTATTATAAGGAATGGCCTACAGGAATTGTTATAAAATGCAGTACTGCAAGACATTTCGTTTCGACAAATTACAAGTCCTCACTGATGGAAGTCGTCTGTGACGTCAAACACCCTCATGATTTTATTTTCTCTGATAGGCACTTTTATCAGAATTACATACGCAAGAACTGAACTGTCGATATAAAGTTATTCAAAAATGTTTGTATAGTGTAATCCAGGTTTTCATCGGAGCAAACAAGCTAACAAGAACACAAGAGAATTCTGTCTGTAGGCCTCTAGCAGGTATTGCAACTGGACGCCACTGCAGATACTTACGTGTCCCTAACCTTCCCCAGTTATCTAATCGTAAAATGGAGAGCTGCAGTTTAACGTGGAATCCGAAACACGTCTTTCGTGGCCACTTCAACATCTGTGAGAAGTGAATGCTCGGTTAAAAGCATAGTGAAAAAGTTGGGGCCTGAACGGGATTTGATTCAGCGCTCTGTGGATGAGAAAGAACGCGCTTTAACACTAGATCATTTTTGTTTTAGGATAAAGGAAAATGATCATTAGACGTTACACGCGTAGTGTAAATGCTGTTCGTGTCACACCGTGAGATGACGCTCGACGTCGGTAATTAGTGTTGTGTTTATAAAATGGTTCAAATGGCTCTGAACACTATGGGACTTAACATCTGAGGTCATCAGTCCCCTAGAACTTGGAAATACTTAAACCTAACTAACCTAAGGACATCACACACATCCATGCCCGAGGCAGGATTCGAACCTGCGACCGTAGCGGTTGCGCGGTTCCAGACTGAAGCGCTTAGAACCACACGGCCACTGCGTCCGGCTTCTGTTTATAAATTTCCCCTCAGTGGTAATGAGAAGCCAGGGAAAAATTGCAGCCGACATACAAGACAAATTTTGGACCAGTGCTAAGGAAAGATGGAGATGAAATTCCGTGAAAAGTGCATGATCTACACGCACGTTACGCTTTCACACAAACTGAGACACTTAAATTCTTCCTTCCGTACACCATTTTGCATGCTCCGACAAAAATATTGCTCTCGTCATGCAAAATAATCCTTACTCAATTGCAAAGTTTCGCATTGTGGCTCTAACAAGATAAAGTTGTATCGTCGTTTGCCGATTAGCTCGAAAAACTAAAGACTAATTATAAAAACACAGCGTCCATAGGTAATGTTCGCTACCTCGTGTTCTCTTTCATTCCCACTAGTATAAATGATTCTACCCATAAGCAAGCGAACGGTAGTGAATTTTCTGCAAATGCTCATTCGCACGTGTTCGCTTCCATTCGCTCCATTGTAAATCAGGCTTTCAATTGTCTGTGAACTCCGGGTAATTCCTCTACGCGGCGCTGCGGGAGTGATTCGCCGAATCACGCGCTAGGCGGGCAGGTCTGTACACACCGCTGTTTTAAGCTGTTCTTCACGCGCCAAAAATGTGTTAACTTCAACATCTTTTACAAAATACTTGCAGTGCCTCTTAGTAGCTAAATTTTTGGCAGTGCATTTCTTTCGTTGTCTTCTTCCTGTGTAAAAAATTTCTGAGTTGGTTTCGACATGTCTTATTGGACCGTTCCCTTATTAAACACGAGAGGTGATGCACAACATCATAGATATGAAGATCAAAAGAACCACAGGACGAGGAAGAAGAAGAAGAATTCAACATTTGAATGACGTGAAAGACGGAAGGAGATACAGCAGACTGAATGAAGAAGCTGAAGATAGGGAACATTGGCGTCAGAAATTCACTGCACGAAGACGCGGACCTGACACTAGGCGGAATACTAGGTAATAATAATGGACAGAAAGGGCACGTTAATAAAGTAAAGAGGAAAAGAAGTTTCCGTTGCCCATTGCGATGCAGCAAGAGCTACTGTTCTCTTCCTCTCTTTCCTCATTAGCATTATTCTACAATCCATTTCAGAATGATACATTTCGACTTTTAATGAAATCTTCGATTACCATCAACCAAGTGGTAACAGCTATGACAATGGAAATTTGCTACAACTAAGCCGTTTCACCAATCGAAGAAACGTGTTGTTGGAGGAGGAGGAGGAGGAGGAGGAGGAGGAGGAGGAGCAGGAGGAAGGGGAGAAGGAGAGGAAGAGTGGCGACTCTTCAGATAACATAGGGTAAGTGAGGCGTGTGAACCACTGGATTCCGCTCAACACGACTCAGTGAGCATGCGTAAGGAACCGGTAATCGCTACATAAACAGCCAAGTTAGCGCTTGTTGGCTTCCGGCTTTGAAGTGCTGCGTTAACTCGTCAAGAGCTCTGAACCCCAAAGGGCACTGCATGAAATTCTCCAAACTCCGAAACAGTTCGCAGCAACGGCTTCCTACCGCTGCTGCCTTCGGCAGCTCTTAGCTTGCAAACGGATCAACTCCAACATAAGTGACTGAATTACATTTACTCTATGACATTACATAACAGTTTTTCAAGTTTTAGCCATGTTATATGCAATATGTAGGTACCATTGAAAACAATGTTCCAAAGTGTTAAGTTTCTTTAAATGTTAAGGTATTTACAATTGTGACGGTACAATGTCGTTTTAAAACAATTCAATGCATCTAGAATCATTCGACGCCGGCCGGAGTGGCCGTGCGGTTCTAGGCGCTACAGACTGGAACCGAGCGACCGCTACGGTCGCAGGTTCGAATCCTGCCTCGGGCATGGATGTGTGTGATGTCCTGAGGTTAGTTAGATTTAATTAGTTCTAAGTTCTAGGCGACTGATGACCTCAGAAGTTAAGTCGCATAGAAAAAAATCATTCGAGGGCTCTGCCGCAGTGATCAGGATACTAGACCCACATTTGGAGAAGCTTTACTGTATCTGCCTAAGCGGGACAAATGCTAAAGAAACATGAAGAAGAAGAAGAAGAAGATTAACGCTTTCATAAAAGAGGTCAGATACATATGGCAAAATTTAGTTTTTCTTTCCGAATTCAGATATTAATATGTCTCGTTCTCCTGAATTTCAGTTTCCAGCTCATCAAACAAGTATTTCGAAATTTCCGTCTGACTACTGAGATTCCAAGCGAATATTTCATTCAAAAGAACATGGTGGATTCATTACCAACAAAACACTGCTCGTCCTCCAATGATCTCGCCATTGGTCGGCGAGTTAAATTTGAACAGGAAATTCTACCGATTGGATCTTAGCTATTTATAACGATATTGTTCCAGTACTGATAAACTTCGACCAGACACTGATCTCCTGCTGTCCTCGGTTGGGTCTTCCATTGTTTATTTTATTATTTAATCTGTTAACATCTTGATAGTAGCAGTGCTTCTTGGGAGGAGCCTTTCGTACACAAATACACAGTACTAAAATGATTCCCGATGGAAAAGGCGTTTCAGTAGTTATACACTGTGCATAATTGTCAAGCACAGCACAGGGTATTGAAGTGGCTATTTCTCGAGAGGTTGATAGTGAAATGTTGAAACGTGTGGAAAAGAGTTTATATGATTACAAGTTACGAAACACATCAAGGATGCACATTGCGGCAAAAAGAAAAAAAAAAAAAGAATACACAACATCTGCTATTATTACTGTCCGGAAAAATACACAGAATCAAGTAATTTGTAATCAAAGAAACTGATTTATAGATGGCATGAGCTCAAGCCATAAAAATTATAATAGCAAGCCACCCTTTAAGAACCTGTATTTAAATAACGCTGCTTCAGATGAGCAACTACAACAAAATAACTGCACATTGCAGTGTTACATCTAAATTTTGTATTATGTTTAGCCGAAGAAAGACAAGGACCACAAAAGATGACACACAATTATCGACATATGTAAAGGTAAATGATTAGAAAACGATCTTGTAGGTGATGGACTTCAACATAAAGTTTGTACTGAAACATGTAAAAACTTCAACCGGAGATTCTGATTTATAGCATAAATTTGAAGCTTAACCTAGAAAAACGACGTTTCAAAGAAGCTTTCCTGTTTTGCTAAAGTGCATTCGCTGCTAGAACAACCTTTCTTGAGTCCCATAGTGCTCAGAGCCAACAACCTTTCAATGATATTCGTATTGCTGTTCCGTATACGTCATATTGTATCGTGTATCGTGAGGCATCTAAACTAATGACCACACTCACATCATTATGAATGAAGTAAATATTACAAACTCTTCATTAAATATTTCAGTGACTAAGTCTGCTGTGAACGACACTAAAATCTTTAATTTCATTTGACAGTATCATGTATTTCTGGTGACTGCATCTTAATTGAACTAAAAATCATTAGACAAGTCATTCGTATTTCCAGTGCAAAGAAAATAAAAAACTAAGACTGCAATACACTGCGGATAAATCAGCAGTGGAACTCAACAATTTACATGAAATTGGTCACAAAACATCGCGAATATTAGTTTCGGCACTGCTCTGTTATTTTTTTTTCAGTGAACAAACAAAGCTTAGCGACGTACCGTCGAGAGAAGCAGCATCATTTCACAGGAGCACCATTAAGTTAGTTACACCTGTAGACTTCAGTCATATCTTTGAGAATCAGCTGCTTTCCTGACAAAAACTGTGGAACTACAAATTGTCCTTACAGTTTCCTAACACGTGGAGGCAGTTCCTAAGGGCGTCTCGTTGCGTATCTGAGCCGTTCCGATTTATACTCAGAGCTTCCTCCAACGCCATTCCTGAATCCTCAAAACTTTTGCTCTCCCACGCCCGATGTCGCCGCCGAGTGATAAAGGAGAAGGGAGGCGACTGCTCGTGTATTTATGACGTGAAAATCTGAATTCCCATCTCGGCTATAGTTCTAGTGGCTAAGAAATCTACTTTGACATAATAAATGTTATAAAATTTTAGTCTTTCACATAAAATATAACCTATCAAGGTGATGCAGTGGTAAGACACGAGCCTCGCGTTCGGAAAGACGGTTCAAATCGCCGTTAGGTCAACCACGTAGAGGACGTTAGTAGTATTCCTAAATCGTTTAAGGCAGACGCTGGGATTATTCCCTTAATAGTGACACGCCTGACTTCCTCCTCTAACTACCTCTGATTCGAGCTTGTGCTCCATCTCGAGTGACTCCGTCGTCGACGGGACGTTAAATCCTAACATGCCTTCTTTCTTCCTTTATAATACTGAGTGGTCGAAAGATAAAAACAGACATATTGTTTTACATTTATCATCTTATTCATTCATTGAATATGTAAAATACGGTCGCAGGTTCGAATCCTGCCTCGGGCATGGATGTATGTGATGTCCTTAGGTTAGTTAGGTTTAATTAGTTCTAAGTTCTAGGCGACTGATGACCTCAGAAGTTAAGTCGCATAGTGCTCAGAGCTATTTGAACCAACATGTAAAAAAATTATTCATGTCAGTTGATATACTGAAAAATTTAGATACAAATACATTAATAGAAAAACGCCATTTGCCTTATTATTTTGTGAGGATTCGGGATTGCAGCCGGAATACGTCTGCATCTTGCCACCATTTAGACACTGACGCCATCCCGCTACAATCCTGAAACCTCGTGGAATACCCATTACGACGAGAAGTCTTCACGGATCACTGTGTCAGTATCTAATACATGCAGGTTTGGAAGTTTATTTTGTAAGATAGAAGATGAATATCAATTAAGTGATTTATAAATTAACTTGTAATGTGCTAGCGAATTGGAAATCGGAAGTAAATTGAAAGACTAGCGGTATGGTTCACTCGGTCTTCAGGCCGCGAGTGGCCTACCGGTACCATCCGACCGCCGTGTCATCCTCAAGGGAGGATGCGGATAGGAGGGGCGTGGGGTCAGCAAACCGCTCTCCCGGTCGATATGATGGTGTTCTAGACCGATGCCGCTACTAATCGGTCGAGTAGCTTCTCAATTGGCATCACGAGGCTGAGTGCACCCCGAAAAATGGAAAGACCGCATGGCGGACTCCATGGTCACCCATCCAAGTGCCGACTACGCCCGACAACGCTTAACTTCGGTGAACTCACTGGAATCGGTGTATCCACTGCGGCAAGGCCGTTGCCAGACTAGCGGTTTTAATCTTCTATAACTCAGTGTGTGGTATGGGAGTTAGATGTAGACACAGATTTACAGGCAGATAGAAATCATTGATGAATACTGTTCAGTTAATTGAAGTTATTAAGAAAACTCTCAACAAAATATGTATCGTATTTTCTCCAATTTAGAGCAAGTTATAATATGTGAATACGAATAGGTTAGCCAGACAACTACTGACGCTTCTTCCTACTATAACAGTAGCAAAATAAACTGCGTAAGCACTCAACACAATCCATTTCCTTCAATTATTCTCCCTAAGAGCATTTCCTTTCTCAGTATGATCATCACGTGTTGACATACCGTGACAAGAGGCTGAGGAGTTCCATGTGAGACTATCAATGAAACTGCATGAAAGTTCCCCTGTCGATGATAGTCGAAACAACAAAGCTCCTTCTATCGAATGATTCCACGTTGTTTCTATCATTTTAGTTGCGATTGTTCCTCTCCGTTAATTTATCACACTCCAGATACCACTGATACTTATAGGAGGTACTCCTGTATTTTACTGAGAGCATTTCTTTGTATGTATGAGTTGAAAGTGACCGAGTGACCTTTTTGGGCAGTATTATGGACATTCGGTCCCTTTACACAGCGCACGTCGCTCGAGAGAAAACAGCGATTTCTGACAGGTTGGATATGCAGTTCGATAAAACGTGACATTCGCTACAAAGTAAAGGCTGTTTCCAAATTCGCATTGGTGGACTCTGTCTTCCAGCAAGCGGCTAATCTACAGTTATAGCCAGTTTCTGGTCGTGACATCCAGAATCATTTCCAGCAACTGCGAGTACGATTTTTTTCCTTTATTTCCGTTTGACTGACAAAATACAAAACGGGATTTAGAGCAGAAAAGACAATTATCTTCTCATCCTAAGTTTCTGTAGGACCTGTAATGTTGCAAAATTAAATCCTGGAATCGATTGTCAGCTTCGGCTTTGTTTCTATAAATGGTTTATACGATGATATTTCTGACATATCTTGTAAACTGGAAAGAGAGAGGGACGAATTAGCCTCTGTGAAACAAGATTTAAGAGCTCTCTGACAAATCACCGCAAACTTAATTCCTTTAACACGGCAACATCAGATTCCTTTGCTTTCTCTCTAGTCACAAGTGAGTTTATACTGCATCTCTAGTAATGCTAAAGTCAAAAGAAAAATATTGCATGCAAAATAAAGTAATTTGTAATTTTATCTAAAGCAGAACGTGATTAACTAAATGCAGAGTCATAAAATTTGTTCTTTATTTTATGCTTTATAAAGCGTTACCTTCATCATTGTTATACACAGAAAAGATATTTTCTGGTGACGTGGGACAAAGATACGTTCAGACGAGCGATATATGTTGTTGTTGTGGTCTTTAGTTGGAAGACTATTTTCATCCAGCTCTCCACGCAAGTCTAACCTCTGCAAGCCTCGTCATCTCTGCTTCACTAATTTCAATCCGTAAACATGTGAACCTGCTTACTAAAGTCAAGTCTTGTTGTGCCGCTTCACTTTTCAGCTACTCCATCCCCAAATGGAGGATTACTTGAAGACTTACGATGTGTCAAATGGGTCTGAGCACTATGGGACTTAACATCTGAGGTCATCAATCCCCTGTAACTTAGAACTACTTAAATCTAACTGACATAAGGTCATCACACACACCCATGCCCGGGGCAGGATTCGAACGTGCGACCGTAGCGGTCGCTCGGTTCCAGACTGTAGCGCCTAGAACCGCTCTTCCACAGCGGCCGGCTTATGATGTGTCCTGCCAACCTGTACCTTCTGTTAGCTACGTTGCGCCACAAATTTATTTCCTACCGGTTATATTCAGTAACTCTTCATTACCGATCTACTAGTCTAACGTTCAGCATTCTGCTATAGCACCACATTGAAAAAGACTATTGTTCTCCCCATGTCTGAACTGCTCATTATCCATGTTTCACCCTACACAAGGCTACAAACCGAACAAATATATAGAGAAATGGTTTACTAGTATTTAAATTTATGTCCAATTACAGCAAATTTCTCTTTTTGAGAAATGCTTTTCTTGTTGTTGCCACCTTGCACTTTATACGTTCTCCACTTTCGTCATCGTCAGTTACTTTCCTCTCCAAATAACTAAACTCTTCTGATACTTTTAGTGCCTCATGTCCCAATCTAATTCCCTCAGAGTCATCTGTATCAATTTGAGTACATTCCGTTACCCTAGTTTTATTTTTGTTGTTACTCATTTCATAATCTCTTTTTAAAACATTATCAATTCCGTTCAGCGATCTACCAAGTCCTTTGCCGTTTCTGACAAAACTGCGGTCTACAAACCTCAGTGTTCTTATTTCTCACATCGAACGTTAATTTCCTCTACAGATTTCTGTTAGAACCACTTTATTGTCTGAGCACAATACTGCCTTGACATTAATAGTTTGACAATATTCTGAGAGAAGAGGAGACTGATGTAACTCGCCATTTTCAAGTATATCGCCCACATAAATAAGAAGTCGCTCCCCCTGTAGAATTATTCACTCCTTAGAGAGACTGATACTGACGGACGAAGAGGGGTGATCATGTCTGTAAGAGGGGATATTTGCGCAATCTATGAATTCAGTAATTTCGTCACTGAGATTCATGGAAACTTAGTTTATCTATCGGTGAAATTCGAGCCCAGTCAGATGTGAAATTATCTAAAACAAATTTGTTACTCAGTAGGACAATATTCCACACATTATCAATTATGTAGCGAACGGTTCGTTTGACGATCAATGTTTACTGCAACTCTTTTTCTTCTACTATCGTATCCTTTTGCTCTTTGCAGTTTACGCCATTAATTTCGTTTCCAAGAACGGCTGTACCGGATTGTCGTCATGACCTACTCCCTTCATGCCACGAACTTTTATATTTCCAGACATGTTATATCATGAATGCGTGTAAACATTACTAGTGTTGTTGTCAATACAGACAGTATAAAATTCCTCAAATTAAATAACGTAGAAGTAAATATCCTCGGAGTAGTGAAGCAACTTAAATCACGTAATAAAAGCAAGTCTTCTGGTCCAGACTGTATGCCAATTACGTTCCTTTCAGAGTATGCTGATGCAATAGCTCCGTATTTAACAATCATATACAACCGTTGGCTAGACGAAAAATCCGTACCGAAAGACAGGAAAGTTGCACTGGTCACACCGGTATTCAAGAAAGGTAGTAGGAGTAATCCACTTAATTATAGACCCATATCATTAATGTCGATATGCAGCATGGTTCTAGAACATATATTGTGTTCGAACATTATGATTTACCTCGAATAAAACGATCTATTGACTCACAGTCAACATGGGTTTAGAAAACATCGTTCTTGTGAAACACAACTAGTTCTTTCTTCGCATGAAGTGTTGAGTGCTATTGACAGGGGATTTCAGATCGATTTCGTATTTGTGGATTTCCGGAAGACTTTTGACGCTGTACCACACAAGCTGCTTGTAGTGAAATTGCTTACTTATGGAATATCGTCTCAGTTATGTGACTGGATATGTGACTTCCTGTCAGAGAGATCACAGATCGTAGTAATTAACGGAAAGTTATCGAGTAAAACAGAAGTGATTTCTGGCGTTCCCCAAGGTAGTGTTATAGGCCCTTTGCTGTTCCTTATCTATATAAATGATTTGGGAGATTGTTTGTAGATGACACTGTCGTTTATCGCTAAAGTCGTCATAAAATCAAAACAAATTTCAAAACGATTTACAAAAGATATCTTAATGGTGCGAAAAGTGTGATGTCATCCACATGAGTGCTAAAAGAAATTCCTTGAACTTCGGTTACACGATAGATCGCTCAAATCTAAAGGCCGTAAATTCAGCTTAATACCTAGGACTTACAATTACGAACAACTTAAATTTGAAGGAACACATAGAAAATGCTGTAGGAAGGTTAACCATAGACTGCGTTTTATTGGCAGGACACTTACAAAGTATAACAGATCTACTAAGGAGACTACCTACACTACGCTTGTCCGTCCTCGTTTAGAATACTGCTGCGCATTGTGGGATCCTTGCCAGATAGGACTGGCGACGTACATCGAAAAAGTTCAAAGAAGGCAGCACGTTCTGTATTATCACGAAATATAAGAAAGAGTGTCACTGAAATGATACTGGATTTGGGCTGGACATTCTTACAGGAAAGGTGTTTTTCGTTGCGACGTACACTTCTCACGAAAATCCAATCACCAACTTTCTCCTGCGACAATATTTTGTTGACACTGACCTACATAGGGAGGAACGATCACGACGATAAAATAAGGGAAATCAGAGCTCGTACGGAAAGATACAGGTGTTCGTTCTTTCTGCGCGCTATACGAGATTGGAATAAAAGAGAATTGTGAAGGTGGTTCGATGCACCCGCTGCCAGGCACTTAAATGTGATTTGCAAAGTACCCATGTAGATGTAGATGAAGTATTATCTTGTGCAGACGTTAAAGAAGACCGTATATTTAAACGACGTGTGCATTCATCATGGAAATAACGACACCAAACGAGATGGTTCGTTTTCGAATTTCGGAGCGGAAAGCTTTGCTGCTAACTGAATTATTAAATAAAACTTCGATAATTAACCTTCCATCTCTTGCGCGTCGTTGTTAACGGTTGAAGTACTGTATCCTGGCTATTTAAAGTTCAAACGTTCGTTATAAGTTTTCACATGAGTTAGAAGTGTTCCATCATCAATTGCAGCTGCTGCTAAACGCTGCTCCCCGCGCAAATTGAGACTTGCGATTTGTGTTGTGTCATCCGGAACGCAAAATTTGCGTGTGACGTCACGCGCACTGGCTGCTCGCACCGAATGCATTGCTCTGCGACAATGCTGGCCGGATTTTCCGCTTGTCTGCCCGTGTGGCACGGCCCCGTGCACGCACTCCCTTTGTAAACGTTTCGGAGAATACGACAATGCTGTTCGTGTGGCACGCATCAGTGGATGTGTACCAGAGGTCTGTTCGCAGAAAGATGGTGACAAGTGAGACAGATCGAGCCGAACAACTAGAAAACAGAGGAGCGCGAAACAGCCCACTCCAAAAAAATGGAGGAATTCCGGACGCAAAAGAAAGCGAAGTTCACTGCCAGCGGTATGTAATCTCAATGTAGGGAAATGCATAAAATCAGCAATGCATTTCCCTCGCCAAAAGACCGATATCGCATTTGCACTAACGTACTGTATTGGTCCTTAGAATTGAATGCAACCTCCAACTGATACAGAACACATCCCTGTGCATGAAATGAGGATGAGTTCGCGTCCCGGGCTGCGGCCACCACTTTTGCCGCTGCGGCGAGAGCGAGCTTAGGAGATTAATCTCGGCCGCATAGCCAGCCAGGAAATTGGTTCAGGTTTTGCTTTGACCAGCCAATATAACGAGGTGGCGCGAGCCCCAGGCCGTGTGAATTACAAATGAATTATTAGGGTGCGGCTTACTCTCCCGGTATGCATTGTGCAACACTACTGAAGTTTTTACGTTGCAGTACTAGCCTCTGTACTCAGTAATACGTTTAGTGAAATATTATATTAATGACACCATGACCACGCCAATATTACCCTCAGTTACCGTATTTGTTTTCCACGAACCTGAAATTTTCACCATTGCAGCTTTCCGTAATCTTAAAAGGTCTCTGTATGAGGGGTAGTCAACAAGGTCAAAGAGTTTTCGTTATCATCTCATATAAAATCAGGCTGTGACCATGAAATCTGGTGATGATGTTAGTCCTTCTCTAGGTATTCATTTTTCAATACGACACATTTTTTCCAACGGCGGATGGCTTGGCGAAGATCATGGATGTTGCGTTTTGGCTGTCCGGGAAACGCTATACCTAGGAGGTCATCTTCTGGTCATGAGACGCAATGGCTTCATCATCCTATGAAAGATGTAAAGATCACTGGGTGGCATGTCAGTAGAACACAGTGATAAGGCAAAATGTAAGAGTCCAAAGAAGCAGCGTGCGCGACTCTGTGCTTCGGAGATAGAACAGGGACGAGCCGGCCGGTGTGGCCGAGCGGTCCTAGGCGCTTCAGTATGGAACCGCGCGACCACAACGGTTGCAGGTTCGAATCCTGCCTCGGGCATGGATGTGTGTGATGTCGGTAGGTTAGTTAGGTTTAAGTAGTTCTAAGTTCTAGGGGACTGATGATCTCAGATGATGAGTCCCATAGTGCTCAGAGCCATTTGAACCATTTGAGAACAGGGACGTGAAGTGAAAACATTCCCTTGGACTGCCTCCTGCAGAGTTTCCAGATGGAGATTCAGAAATTCCCCCATAGCAGACAAAAAAAATTCACAAAATAACACCATTTCGTCAACTTTCCCAAAATACCTTAAACCTACCTATACCTTCAAACTATTATTTGTTATCAGTGTCGGCAGCTTAAAAAGGGTGAATCATGTGCTCCGGGCCGTAAAATTGTGGCACATACAAATAAAAAGAAGGTACATAAACTAAATTTTTAATTTGAAAATAAAAACTATAACTTTTTCGTGCTTTTCTCCTTGTATTTCAATTTACCATTAGCGCAGCACCTACATCTCATTTCGCAACTCTGCACCTCTATTCACTACGCTACTGCGAACGCTTAAAATCTGTGCCTGTGTTCTTGACTTACACCTCCTGAAGGCTCTTGACCGCCGATCTTTCATTACCTTACCTTTTTGTAGAACAAATAATACCAGTACCGACGAGATTTCGAGAGAGCCTCAGTATTTGAAACAGCATATATCGATAGCGCTTTCGTTATAATAATGAGACTTATCAAATACAAGCTTCAACTAAAACGACAACATTTAGCATGGCGTCGCCTCAGAATTCGATAAGACCACGAAATTCGATGGTCTTCCCAAAAGGACGACCTGGCTATGTATACGTCAAAGTGAAGTCACAGTCACGTATACCACGGCAGCCTAAAGTCTCCCTCAAAAGAAAATGTGTATCGATAGTTTTTAAGAGTTAATGACATTTTGTGTGTTGTTTGAACTAAAATATCAAAGATGGCACCTATTTCCCCTGAACCAAAATCTCCTTCCCCAAAAACTTCCACAAGGTTTCAGTTACCCCAAAAGTTACTCCACTTCCCCCCAAAAAATATTTTTCCCAAAAAGTGCGAAGAAAACCACCCATCAGGAGTCACTGTCCTCCCGTTATCACGTCATGAGATTTCAGTAGCTTGCTCCTGTGACGGTTTGCTCCTCACGTGCATAACCTGTTAACACCGCACCACGAGGGTCCCAATAACACTCAGCTTCACCTTGTCAGATAATGGCTGGGGCTTGGACTTTTCCGTCCTGAACTGAAAATGGGGCGATTTTATGAAATTTACAGCCGCTACACAGATTTTAAGTAGCAGTATGCTGAAAATTTGGTCTAGAGGCTGGCTGCTATGAAACCATGAGTCCATCAAACTATCAGGTTTCCACTGCTGCTTTGATCCTTGGTCTCGGGTTCATTGTGATAATCCCAGGACTCGTCTATGGTGATTAGATGGCTAAAGACGTCATTTGTAGTGCCCTGTTACAACTGCAGCATTTCTACTACGTTTCTGTGATGTGCTGTCTCTGTTCTTTCGGACGTGTGCAGAAGGCCGTACACTACAGACACAGAATATATGGATGTTGACAGCAATTAATGATCATTCAGTGCAGATTCACTCCTCGTCCGACCTCTTTTGGGAATCAGCATGAGGCTGCGAGCAATGACGGTAGTGTGCGAGGAGAAGGGAATTTCGGTTGGACGTGAAGCGTGCTCGGATAGCTGAATCTCTTAAATCGACCACTCATATAAAGCTGGAAATTCGGGTTCGAGTCTCGGTCGGACACAAATTTTCGCTCGGCGCCACTGAATTTATTTCAATGCTCAATTTCGGCTAATGTCGGTAATTCGATTTCGTCATTTCTGCTGCTGTCTCGACTCGGCGTGCGGTTTGAATGGGTGTGAGCAGTCACAGAAACCAGCAGGCGGCAACCATTCACACGCTCAGAATGTCGTCCAACATGTTGAAAACACATCTGTGACTTATTTCACTCTTCTCACTATTGCCTCGATTGTGATACACTCGGGGAAAGTTTAATGACCCAAGCGACACAAACCACCGCTTCGGGGAGAGAAGCGCCAAGGGCACTCAAGTACAAGATTCGTCTATAGTGCGCATCAAAACTACCAGCCAAATATGACATGGGTTAAAGTGTAGAAATGAAAAGGGGAGGCACAAAATGATAAGTGTGGAAAAATGTTACGAACGGGTCCAGGAGGTACTGATCGTAGACCACATAGTGCCTCCATTTCTCTTGCAATTTCTGGTTCTTCACAGAGAGGCGTCCTTCGTTCAGACCTAACTGACCACACTGCAAGCGTCTGTGCCTCCGAACCACTAGGTCACACTGTGATGCGTTGTTGCTATACATTAACATCAACTCAGACTCGAATGTTGTTCCACGCAAATGCAGAAAGTGAATGATCGCACGGAGCTACACTTATTCAACGGGTTGCACCATTGTGTTTTGGCTCCCGGAGCAGCATATTGAGGTACTATGACATTTCAGTTTCAATGTTTGCCAGGCATGAAGACGTGTACCTAAAAGTAAGCAAAGCCTTAATTATGTAGCCTTTTCGGACGAGGTGATAATTAAAACTTCACGAGCACCTCTCGTATAACGTGCGAAAAAAGTGAGGAAGAGCAAATGAAAAAGGGAAGGGGAATGGCGAAGGAGAGAGGGGACAGGGGTGACGTGAAGAAGAACTAGAAGAAGAAATTCTGAAAGGAACGGAAGTATTGACTGAAACATGTGAAATGTCGGTTTCTGATCCACACGGGAGGGCTGTGCAACGACGCTGGCAAGAGGCACCTGAACTGAAAATGGGGCGAATTTATGAAATTTACAGCCGCTACACAGATGATAAGTAACAGTACCCTGAAAATTTGATCTACAGGCTGGCTGCTATGAAACCATGAGTCCATCAAGCATTCAAGTTCAGAAGAAGTATTTGAGATCATTGTTAAATAGGGCAATGAAAGTGTCTTTCCGTATTAAAATTTAACGGTCCAAGTAATGCTGACTCTTGATATCATTTTACTGTAGTATCTCAGACTATCTACGGAACAAATTTAACTCAGTGGACTAGTTCAGTTTAGTATTGAGAAGGTGGACACAGAAAAATGTAATTTCGACCGAGTGACTGAGTAATTTTTTGCAGCGAAAACACGAAAACACTTTTTCGACTGCCAAGCATCTGCGACTACGAAAATACACCAAGAGGGACTTAACACTACGTCCGATAGTGAACACAAAATAATCGTTATCGTATGCCACAACCAAACATCTGGCTCAGCTACTAAAATCTCTCGTGGGTCCATGAAGGACTCGACAAAGTCTTGGGAAGTACTTCGAGACACACCTCCGAATAAGGGTGATCTCCTAGTTAGCTTCGACGTCACGTCTCTCTGCACAGTCCGCAGCTCGTGGTCGTGCGGTAGCGTTCTCGCTTCGCACGCCCGGGTTCCCGGTTTCGATTCCCGGTGGGGTCAGGGATTCTCTCTGCCTCGTGATGACTGGGTGTTGTGTGATGTCCTTAGGTTAGTTAGGTTTAAGTAGTTCTAAGTTCTAGGGGACTGATGACCATAGATGTTAAGTCCCATAGTGCTCAGAGCCATTTGAACCATTTCTCTCTGCACACGGGTACCTCTAGAAGATTTCAAGGTATTAATAGGGAGTCTCGGCAAGGACACGGTGAACTCTTTCCACCTTCGCTCACCACCACCACCTCCAAAGTGCTGCAAAGATCTATGAACAGATAGACGGAGTCGCCATGGGGTTCCCTCTAGCTCCATGCATCGCGAACCTCCATATGGAACACTTCAAAGAAACATTCTCGAAACCGCGCGCCTGAAATAAATCAAAGGTTTTATGAAGAAAATCTACGAGAATTCCTGTGCCACCTTAACAGCGTACAAGACTACATCAGGTTCACTAGGGACGTGCCCGCCCCTGGTAGCTGAGTGGTCAGCGCGACAGAATGTCAATCCTAAGGGCCCTGGTTCGATTCCCGGCTGGGTCGGAGAATTTCTCCACTCAGGGACTGGGTCTTGTCCTAATCATCATCATTTATCCCCATCGACGCGTAAGTTGCCGAAGTGGCGTCAAATCGAAAGACTTGCACACGGCTAACGGGGTACCCGACCGGAGGTCCTAGTAACACGACATTTACATTTACTTACTACGGACGTGAAAGAAAACGGATGCCTACCGTTCCTCGACATTCTGATAAATATGAACCCGCGTGGCACGCTGGGACATTGCGCAAGCAGGAATAAGACGCACACGGATATGTAGCTATACGTCGATAGCAGCGAAATGCAAATCTGTGCTGACCACCCTGGTACACAGTGCACGCTACGGTCGCAGGTTCGAATCCTGCCTCGGACATAGATGTGTGTGATGTCCTTAGTTTAGTTAGGTTTAAGTAGTTCAAAGTTCTAGGGGACTGATGACCTCAGTTGTTAAGTCCCATAGTGCTCAGAGCCAGTAGAACCATTTCTACACAGTGCACGGGCCATATGCTACAAGGAAAGTCTACCTACCGAGTTACTGCATCTGCACGAAACCTTTTGCAAGAATAGCTACTCAGAGACATAAATAAGACGCGTTCTTCCGTCGAGCAAGACGAGGAGAGAAAACAAACCAGAAGAAGAAACTAACGCCTGGCGTTCCTTCCGTACAAAGAGCTGCTCACAGTCGAAATGCCAAGGTAACGGAGAAGCACAATCTTAAAAACAGTTTCTGCTCAACGGCTGGGTCAGTCAGAGACTAATTGTGGACATGGGGAACCTGACGTCTACAACATCAGTTACGAGTGTGTCGTGCAGTACCTCGGCCAGACGCAACGGTGCCCCTAGCAGCGCTCTACAGGGCGTGGGAGGAGCGGTCGCGATGAGTCAGCTGTGGCACAGCATATCATCAGGGAAGGACGTAAGTTTGTTTTTGAACATACAAAGGTGCTGTGGCAGGCCAAAGTGTTGTAGCATTAGATCATCAAAAGGACCGTCGAAATAAGGGTACATGACGATCTTGTCAGCAGGGACAGGGGTATACAAATGAACTCCACATGGGTTGTGCCATTAGCAAAAGATACGTAAGGAAGGCTACGATGTGAAAGCGGCGGGGACAGCGGGCCGAACAGATAGGAAGCACCAGGACTCGACACTCCGGCCCCCTCCTTCCTGGTACTTCTCAATATCCTCCGCCCTTCCTCCATACCGGTCGTGACGTCTTTTTCGGAGGCACGGGACCGGCCCACGCGTTGGACCCTCGGCAAGGATAGCGCAGTCCAGCTGCTATAAACAAACGAGCTGGACATGAATATGGCGCTTCGCCTGAGGACGGCAACAGGAAAGTCGTTGAAACTTTGTGACAAGACGACGCCAGTAATCGGCTGATCGCCTTTAACCCGAGAACATTTTGTCTACAAAAATGGTTACAGTTTTAAAAATACTTTAATGTATCCTATTCCTGCTGAAACAAATGTACGAGGGGCGTTCAGTACATAATGCACCACATTTTTTCTAAAAACTTGTTTTTTCAGTTATGCAATACATCATTTTATTCCCTACTGTTTTGGCTACAAAACCCTATTTTAAACATAATTTTCGTTCAACTCGACGGCGTTACGCCGTCTTACTGGGAGCCCCGGTATGCCCGCATGGTGCCACTCTACTGGTCAAGTACCTCTCCATCATCCATATACTGCTTCCTGTGGAGTGCATCCTTCACTCGTACAAACAGATGTAAATCGAAAGGTGCGAGATCCTGGCAGTAGTGTGGATGACAAAAAAAAAAGTCCAATGAGATTTTGTGTGCTCCTAGCGGGTGTGCAGACTTGTGAAATATCTTGCGTTGTAATGGAGAAGAAGTTCGTTTGTACACTACTGGCCATTAAAATTGCTACACCACGAAGATGACGTGCTACAGACGCAAAATTTAACGGACAGGAAGAAGATGGTGTGATATGCAATTGATTAGCTTTTCAGAGCATTCACACAACGTTGGCGCCGGTGGCGACACCTACAACGTGCTGACATGAGGAAAGTTTCCAACCGATTTCTCATACACAAACAGCAGTTGACCGGCCTTGCCTGGTGAAACGTTGTTGTGATGCCTCGTGTAAGGAGGAAAAATGCGTACCATCACGTTTCCGACTTCGATAAAGGTAGGATCGTAGCCTATCGCGATTGCGGTTTATCGTATCGCGACATTGCTGCTCGCGTTGGTCGAGACCCAACGACTATTAGCAGAATATGGAATCGGTGGGTTCAGGAGGGTAAAACGGAACGCCGTGCTGGATCCCAACGGCCTCGTATCACTAGCAGTCGAGATGACAGGCATATTATCCGCATGGCTGTAACGGATCGTGCAGCCACGTCTCGATCCCTGAGTCAACAGATGGGGACGTTTGCAAGACAACAACCATCTTCACGAACAGTTCGACGACGTTTGCAGCAGCATGAACTATCAGCTCAGAGACCATGGCTGCGGTTACCCTTGACGCTGCATCACAGACAGGAGAGCCTGCGATGGTGTAATCACTGACGGACTTGGGTGCACGAATGGCAAAACGTCATTTTTTCGGATGAATCCAGGTTCTGTTTATAGCATCATGATGGTCGCATCCGTGTTTGGCGACATCTCGGTGAACGCACATTGCAAGTGTGTATTCGTCATCGCCATACTGGCGTATCGCCCGGCGTGATGGTATGGGGTGCCATTGGTTACACGTCTCGGTCACCTCTTGTTCGCATTGACGGCACTTTGAACAGTGGACGTTACATTTCAGATGTGTTACGACCCGTGACTCTACCTTTCATTCGAACCCTGCTAAACCCTACATTTCAGCAGGATAATGAACGACCGCATGTTGCAGGTCCTGTACGGGCCTTTCTGGATACAGAAAGTGTTCGACTGCTGCCCTGGCCAGCACATTCTCCAGATCTCTCACCAACTGAAAACGTCTGGTCAATGGGGGCCGAGCAACTGTCTCGTCACAATACGCCAGTCACTACTCTTGATGAACTGTGGTATCGTGTTGAAGCTGCATGAGCAGCTGTACCTGTACACGCCATCCAAGCTGTGTTTTGACTCAATGTCCAGGCGTATCAAGGCCGTTATTACGGCCAGAGGTGGTTGTTCTGGGTATTGATTTCTCAGGATCTATGCACCCATATTGCGTGAAAATGTAATCACATGTCAGTTCTAGTATAATATATTTGTCCAATGAATACTCGTTTATCATCTGCATTTCTTCTTTGTGTAGCAGTTTTAATGTCCAGTAGTGTATTTTTGTGGTGACGAACACGCGGATGTTGTTTCTTCAGTTTCGAGAGGATAGCACAATTCGCTTCAGAGTTGATCGTTGTCCCATGATGGAAGACATCAAAGAAAAGAGCCTCTTCAGAGTCCCAGAAAACAATCTCTGTGAATTTACTGGCTGCGGGTGCGGTTTGAACTACTTCTTCGGCAGAAAGGTGGTGTGGTGACATACTATGAATTGCTGTTTTGTTTCCGGTTTGAAGTTATGAACCCATACTTCATTGCCTGTGACGACGTTCAACAAAAATCGTCACGACCAGCGTCATAACGCGCAAACGACGCTGCAGAGATGCTCTTTATGGTGTTCTGTTAGGCGGCGAGGAATCCAGTGGCCAAACACCTCTGAATACACCAAGTAATGGAAGAGTGTGTCAGCACTACCAGCAGAAACGTCCAGTTGTCCAGCGAGATGTTTGACTGTGATCCAACGATCACGTCGAATGAGAGTGTCCGCAAGTTCCGACACTGCAGGATTGGAGAAAGTGCAGCGTCAAGCGACCATAGGTCACGAAATCAGCCTATTCACTTCGCCAGCAACATATGAGAAAGCACCACGATATCAAAACCGTAAGTTACACACATAAAACGTGATGCATACTCATTTCCGTTTGTAAATGAGTAGTTAACAGAAAAATTGAAAAATTACGTTTAGCTGTTTGCAGATGAGAAATTGTAGATTGTGTAGCAGAATAGCTACCAAAATAAATGTCCAATAGCATCATGTAAGGTATGTAAACTAATGCATACATCCACTCTGTTTGCAGTTAAGCTATAAATAGAAGTTTGACATATTGTTATAAACAACACACTGTGATCAGGTCGTTAATACATATCTCAAAATGGTTCAAATGGCTCTGAGCACTATGGGACTCAACTGCTGAGGTCATTAGTCCCCTAGAACTTAGAACTAGTTAAACCTAACTAACCTAAGGACATCACACACATCCATGCCCGAGGCAGGATTCGAACCTGCGACCGTAGCGGTCTCGCGGTTACAGACTGCAGCGCCAGAACCGCGCGGCCACTTCGGCCGGCAATACATATCTCAACTGTGAACTATGAACAAATGATGTATAATATTTCACAACAATTATTCATTCACAATTGTAAACATTATGTACCAATAGTTTCGCTAAATATTAATATATAACTACAATTTTACAGTTAGAAAATAAAAAGAACCACTGAAGATAGTACAAAAAGTGCAGAAACATGTATTCATGAAACAAAACAGAAAGAAGTGTCTTGCATAAGGCGGGATTCCTCGTCCTATTTCCGGAACAAGCACGGACATAACAAGAAGAAATGCAACAGCACGAGATGATTATTGTCACAGTTGTGTGCAGCCGGCCGGCACAAAAGTTCGTGAAACATTTTTGCGATGGTAACAGTTCCCTCGCCCAATGATTCACCGTGCTTCTGTTCACTGCCGACCCTCAACTCACATTCTGCAAGCGTATATGAATATGTGAGGTGCGCTGGTTTTCCTCCAAAAGAAATTCAATGACAGTTCTCTGCTTGGAACGCACCGGCGTTTCAACCACCATTTTGGAGACTAAATAATCACCGGCACCTATCGGAATTTCGTGAAACTATAGCATTGAAGCGGGAATATGCCAGGATGTCCCACATCAAATTCCGATTTTTTTTCTATCGAAACTGGTAGAGAAAAAAAATATGTTTCGTAACTTATCATAACTTACTGAACGCTCCTCAGCCCCTCTTAGTTCAATCAGTCTCAGTCACTTAACATGATATTTTATAGAAAAGGAAACGAGTTTCCTTTTGATTACAGTTTTAAATTATGTTCCTGAACAGCGTACAAATATAGTAAAGCTGCGTGTTCATACTGTTAAAACATTAAACAGATTGAGTTTTCTTCTATCTCGACCAGATAACTACATCAGTTCCGGCACAGAACATATCGACGTTATCGAATCAAAGGGGTAGCGGGAACGGCAAATCAGAATGGGCGGCGGTCGCAGCGTCTCTCCTGGTTCCGCCACCAAAAGGTTTGAATCCTCTCTAAGCAGCGGCCTGGAGTCCCATTGGTATACCGTTCACCGTGTGACCGTGGGGTGGACAAAAGTATGGAAAAGCCGTGAGAAATGTGTGCGTGAACATAAATGCAGGTGACGGCCAAGCATGAAGTTTGCGCAGTTGTATTTGACCACGAACGGCACCTAGGCAATGTTCTCAATACGTTGGAAGTGTCAGTCGTGATCAGAATAGCATTCTGTGTAAGTGCGTTAAGTCGGAGCTAAGGGAATTTTTGGCATATTCTATTCATATGGTATGCGCTACCATAACCGAGGGAGCCGAAGTGTTCGGTGTTTCAAAAGACACCGTGTTGAAGATTTATTTCGCATGCAGGGAAAGCTGGAAAACATCATCCGCTAAGTCACAATGCAGACGAAAATGTGATAAGTCTTCGTGACAAAGGGTCACTGAGGGGGACTGCGACGAAAAATAAGAGGGCGACAGCGACAAAAGTAACTGCACAACTGAATGTCGCACTCGCGAGCCCTGTCAGCGCCAAAACAACACGAAGGGAAATTTTAAAACCACTCATAAAATATGCGAATTCGTGTAACAGTCGCAAGAGTGAGACTAGTGGGAATTCGGAGATGATTTTGGCAGCCGTATCATGGTGTTCCATGGGCGCCATGTTTACTCTGGAAGGTTGTATTACTTCCATGGTTTGTGTGTCCAGTTTGGCTGATCACTTCCGTCTCATGGTACAATGTTTATTCCCCAGTTGTAATACTGTGTTCCAAGGCGACAGGCTTCCTGTTCACACGGCTCGCGTCGCCTAGAACTGGTTTCGTGAGCACGAGGAAGAACTGTCGCGTCTCCCCTGTCCACCACAGTCACAAGGTCTCAATATTATTCAACATTTCTGGTTTACTTTGGAGAGAACGATGCGTGACCGCTTCCCATCTCCATCGCCGTAACCTGAATTTACCATTATTTTGCGGGAAGAATGGTATAAGATTTTCTTGACAACCATACAGGATCCGTATTTATTCATTCTGAGACGTCTGGGAGTTGTGTTGAATGTCACCTTATTGGGCGTGGTAATGTTTTGCGTTTTGGTGTTCCCATGTTTCTGTGCACCCCATGCATATGGACTATTAATTTTTGTGTTGTTGACGACTTTGTGAGGACTTACAAGCTTCGTGGTATTACTCCGCCACCATCTAGTTAGCTCGCTGTCGCCGACCTAGCTCGTTCAGGTTTTATGAACTTTAAATTTGCTCTTTGATTGTTTAAATATGAATCAACAAGCCCAGTGCATGTTGTTACACAGTAACGAAAGTGGTATGTAAATATATTTTAAAAACTAAACTTTACTATATTTGATCTCTGTAGGAACACAACTTCAATTTTCAGCTTTCCTGCTAACAAATAACATAGTTGGTGTATAATGTTTTGTGGCAGTCAAACCATAAAAACAGTTTTATCCCTAATCATTAAATCGTTGCCTCTTTGTAATTCCAGAACAACTTAAGTGTTCAGACGATTTTTTTGTTGTAGAGTTCATAAGTGGATGCTTGGATACTTCTTGTCAAAACAGGGAGCCAATGAGTTCCAGACTGCTTAGCTTGCCTAAAATACTCGTCTGCTTTACTGACACATTCATACATAGGAAACGAACAAGGGTGAAAAAAGGTACGATGTTGTTTAAACAAGAAAAAATTTTGAAAAATGGTACGATGTCGTTCAAACAGGAAAACTGTGGAACGTCGACAAGTGGGCGGGGGGGGGGGGGGGGGCATGTTAAATTTCGCCAAGGGCGTCAGTTACCCTTTACCCTAGTATCGTCGCCAAGGACGCCAGTTACCCTTTATCCTAGTATCGCCGCTGTCTCCAAGTGTTTTTATCCAGTATTGGAAACAATCTCCATGCTTTTTCCGGTGTTCTCCTCCCGAGCTCGTCTTTTCATTGCCTACTCTCATTTTTTATCTGCTGAGAGTACTCCAGACATCGGGGTCTGGCGTTATAAACTCGTAGCTTGCACTGTGTTCTTGATGTCGCTAGTTTCTACCGCCAAACCAATTTCCATAGAGAGAGGATGCGATCGGAAGTTCCTTGTTTGACTGTTACGTGCTTCTCGCCACAGGATAGTTCTTTCCACCGTGGCGAAGTTCCCAAAGACTTGCGTAATCGTTCCGCACTGCCGCGGTCGTCATCCTGGGATGAATGTTTCCTGTGTCCGCTTGTACGACCTTGGGCTTAAGAGCTTAGGGAAATTTGCTAGTCATTTGCCGACAAACAGATACCGTAGATTCTTTCTAGACTGAATCTTTCACCCTACTGCAGATTGTACTCTGTTTTGAAACTTCCTAGCATATCAAAATTGAGTGTCGGACAGGATCGAACCTGGAACCTTCGCTTCCGGGGCCACATTCTGAGAGACCGAGCTATCCAGACACGGCTGAGGGTTGCAGGTCCCGTCTGGCTCACAATACTGATCGAAAAGAAACTTTCAGTTATCGAAGCCCTTTTCTTCTGCTGATTGTATGGCCTCGTGTTACATAAACTGCCGTTGTGGAACAAATCACTCACAGTACCTGTATCAACATATGTGATCATATCACATGTAAACTGAATCACCTTGATATCCGTTTGCTTCAGTCCTAAGTGTACCACCACCTAAACGCATTCTTGTCACAAGACCACAGGTCTTCTACAACTTACATCGCAAGCAACTGTTTCTCATCCATTGCTGTGCAAATGTATTCAACGTCAGCGATTCTGTCTGCAACGATATTGCCTTTTCAACCATCTCGAGTCAGTTGTCATGTAAAAATAGAGACGAAGAAGTTGTTTTAAAATAACATCTTTCATTCGTTGCACGGTAAGAATTGGTTTTTTGTGCTACTGCCAGGCTCATGCTGTGCATAGACTTTTGTCATTGATGTGTTTATCCGAGGTTTGATTTTAGCGAATGTTGATCTTGATATCTTGTTAGGAATGTCAAGCAAGATGCCTCCTTGCATGGTAGAACATCTCTACGTAGATTCATGTGATGCGTCGTATGAGACTTTCTCGGAATTATTAGTCCTTACGAGTTTCTAGCTAAATGGGTGACACAGTTTTGTGTGCAACATTTCGACGAAACTCCGAGCAGTGGCCTTAAGTACGGCGTGATTTACATTTCAATCACATATAGCACTTATGGTGTCACGAATTTCACAAACGTTAGTTGGAAATACACAACGACTTCAGTATCAGGTTTCATTTACATCAACATGATTACTAACGAAATCCCACTGAAGTGTTGATTGGAGGTTCATAGAACCACTTCCATACTATTTCTCTGTTTTTCCACTCTCGAATAGAACATGGGGAAAAAAGAACACCTTAATCTTTCAGTGCAAGCTGATTATTCTTACTTCATTATGACAGTCATTTCGCCCTACGTAGGTGGGAGTTAACTAAATGTTTCGGTTTTCTGAGAGGAGAGATTGTTATTGTAATTTAGTGTTAAGATCTCACCGCGAAGATAAACACCACCCAACTCACTGTATCAGTGAACCTATCTCCTATTTTTTGGGCTCATACAAAACAATCTGCATTTCTTTAAACTTTTTCGTTGTGCTTCGTCTGTCCTGTTTGGTAAGGATCCCATACTGTGCAGCAATAATCCAGAAGGAGACGGACAACCTAGTGCAACCAGTCTCTTTAATGTTTTTTTGTGTCAGTTAAGTGTTCTGCCGATAAAACACGGTCTTGGGCACGCCTTCAAGAAAACATTTCCCAGCTGATAGTTTAAGTTGGTCGTAATCGTAATCATTCAATATTTAGTTGAATAGGCAGGCTTTACGTTTGCTGATTTATCGTGTAATCGAAATGTAAAGGAGTTTTTTACTGCACATGTGAAAAACCTCACACTTTTTCTTTAGGGTCAGTTATCACTTTTCTTACCATGTAGATATCTAAATGATTTTGCAGTTCGTTTTAATCTTCTGACGACATTACTAGACGGAAATCGACAGCATCATCTGCTAACAAAGTAGAAGGGTTGCTCAGATGGTATTCTAAATCGCTTACGCCGAGTAAGAACAGGAAAGGGTCTATAAAACTTCCTTGGGGAACCAAACATATAAATCTGGTTTCACTAGATCACTCACCATCAATTACTACGAAATGTGATCCTTGTATACGAAATACATTGCCCAGTCGCATAGATGGGGCAATGCTCCATAAGCAGGCATTTGATTACAAGCCACTTGCGGAGTACCGTCTCAAACCACTTGCGGGAATCTAGAAATGCCGAATCAACTTCAGAGCGCTCGTTTCTCAATGGGAATAATAAGCCGTTTGTTTTTCACAGAAACGATATTTTCTGACTCCGTGTTGGTTGAGCGTGCACTTTCGTCCGATATTACTCTCAGCTTTTATACTGACGTTCATCCAGCTTTATTTGTAAAGCATCTGAGCACATCTTGGAAATGACGAAACGAAATACTGAGAGTACAAAATGAAATGCATGTGGACCTGTGAGCCACTATCGCTGCCCGCCAGTCAGGTGATTTGCCCAAGCGCTGTATTGCAGTATTGCAGCCAGTTTCGAGATTCTCGCTACCTTGCTGGAACAAAAGATTTGCCTCTAATGTTCACAATGTTCCTTTTTTCAAATCCAGCCCTTATCTGAGAGGAAGCACTTGCGAAATGAGGTGAGACGGAACAGAGTCGGTCGATACAAGCGATTTCCAATTCGCATCTACCCTCTCTCCGCCGACGGCACGACTGTCTGTTGATTTTAGCTATCGAGTGTAATGAACCTTAACTCCGAGGCTGGTTGATATTATCTTGGAAAACTGGTCTGTATTTTATTTAAAACAGATTCTCCGTAGCAAAGTAAAGCAGCTAACGCTTCCGAAATTGCCTCGAATAACGCTGGCGATAACAATGTTACCATACTCAGTATCACAAACGATGAAATATGATAATCAGCATAAAAAAGGTGCCTCTAACCGCCTGATTCGGTGCCTAGTATTATGCATATCGCACGTTTCAGTATTACGTTTCCAGCGAGCTGTTCGGCATCTATACACATACTTTGCAAATCACTGTAAAGTCCACGGCAGAATTTACTCACCATGTTACCACTGACGCAATGAGCGTAAGAAGAATGGCCGTGAAAGCTTTAATTAGTCTAATTTCCTCTTCACCGTCATTACGGGAGCGATGCGTAGGAGGAAGAAAAATATCAAATGGTTCAAATGGCTCTGAGCACTATGGGACTCAACATCTTAGGTCATAAGTCCCCTAGAACTTAGAACTACTTAAACCTAACTAACCTAAGGACATCACACACACCCATGCCCGAGGCAGGATTCGAACCTGCGACCGTAGCAGTCCCGCGGTTCCGGACTGCAGCGACAGAACCGCACGGCCACCGTGGCCGGCAAGAAAAATATCTCTTGATTCTCCACTTAAGACTGTTAATTGAAATTTTTGTGTCGGCTTTCGTGAAACAATTTCCGTCTATCTTGACGAGTCTACCGATTAAGATTTCTCGACATTTCCGGGACGCCCTATTATGAGACAAACAAACCTGTGACCATTCATGCCGCTCTCCTTTGTGTACGTTCAGCAGTCCCTGTTAGTCTTGTTTGGCACGGCCCTCACAACTGGAGCGTTATTCCAAGATGGTGTGCACAACTGATTTGCCAATATCCTGCAAATGAATCGTAGTCTGAGACCTGTCCGACCTATGACGAAACCTGTGCTACCATCCATTTCATACACCTACAAATTGCTACACTCAGGCATTTGTAAGAGTTGACTGATTCTAACTGCGAATCATTGATATTTTTTGAAGTGGATAATTGTACATTTCTGTAAATTTAAGGCAGTGCTCGTTTTCTCGCACAACTCTGAAATCTCATCAAGATCTGACTGTGCTATTCTACAGAGTTTTCATAGAATAAACCTGTTTCATTAAAGATAGCTGAATAAACAGTTGAAGCATTTGAGGCTACTGTTGATTGTCTGCCAGGTCATAACCAAGAAGGGTCTCAAAACACGTCCTTGGTTCACGTCTGAAGTTACTTAAGGATCAGCCGATGACTCTCCACCCAACATAACATACTGCGACCGCAGTAAAATGTCGACTGCTTTCAGTGACCTACAACAACGAATTTGTTACTCTGACCTGAGATTTGAGATACTAATAAAATGAACGCACATGTGCATAACCATTACGTAAGACACATTTTCCTCATATATTTCAGCTTGGGAGAATATTAATTTCCTTATTTGCTTGTGAAGGCGCTCTGGATATCTCTTACATTACATCACATTTATTAACATAAAAAAGTTTGCGTTAATCGTACAGTATTTTCTGTTTCGTTGATAGGGATAACACTTATAATACCATGAAAAATTCAAGCATTATTACTAATATTAATGGAAAGACGATAGGACTCAGTTTTAGGTATTTTAAGGAAGAAGCTATTACAGGATGTTACAAAAAGGTACGGCCAAACTTTCAGGAAACATTCCTCACACACAAAGAAAGAAAATATGTTATGTGGACATGTGTCCGGAAACGCTTACTTTCCATGTTAGAGCTCACTTTATTACTTCTCTTCAAATCACATTAATCATGGAATGGAAACACACAGCAACAGAACGTACCAGCGTGACTTCAAACACTTTGTTACAGGAAATGTTCAAAATGTCCTCCGTTAGCGAGGATACATGCATCCACCCTCCGTCGCATGGAATCCCTGATGCGCTGATGCAACCCTGGGGAATGGCGTATTGTATCACAGCCGTCCACAATACGAGCACGAAGAGTCTCTACATTTGGTACCGGGGTTGTGTAGACAAGAGCTTTCAAATGCCCCCATAAATGAAAGTCAAGAGGGTTGAGGTCAGGAGAGCGTGGAGGCCATGGAATTGATCCGCCTCTACCAATCCATCGGTCACCGAATCTGTTGTTGAGAAGCGTACGAACACTTCGATTGAAATGTGCAGGAGCTCCATCGTGCATGAACCACATGTTGTGTAGTACTTGTAAAGGCACATGTTCTAGCATCACAGGTAGAGTATCCCGTATGAAATCATGATAACGTGCTCCATTAAGCGTAGGTGGAAGAACATGGGGCCCAATCAAGACATCACCAACAATGCCTGCCCAAAAGTTCACAGAAAATCTGTGTTGATGACGTGATCGCACAATTGCGTGCGGATTCTCGTCAGCCCACACATGTCGATTGTGAAAATTTACAATTTGATCACGATGGAATGAAGCCTCATCCGTAAAGAGAACATTTGCACTGAAATGAGGATTGACACATTGTTGGATGAACCATTCGCAGAAGTGTATCCGTGGAGTCCAATCAGCTGCTGATAGTGCCTGCACACGCTGTACATGGTACGGAAACAACTGGTTCTCCCGTAGCACTCTCCATACAGTGACGTGGTCAACGTTACCTTGTACAGCAGCAACTTCTCTGACGCTGACATTAGGGTTATCGTCAACTGCACGAAGAATTGCCTCGTCCATTGCAGGTGTCCTCGTCGTTCTAGGTCTTCTCCAGTCGCGAGTCATAGGATGGAATATCCCGTGCTGCCTAAGACGCCGATCAATTGCTTCGAACGTCTTCCTATCGGGACACCTTCGTTCTGGAAATCTGTCTCGATACAAACGTACCGCGCCACGGCTATTGCCTCGTGCTAATCCATACATCAAATAGGCATCTGCCAACTCCGCAATTTGTAAACATTGCACTGACTGCAAAACCACGTTCGTGATGAACACTAACCTGTTGATGCTACGTACTGATGTGCTTGATGCTAGTACTGTAGAGCAATGAGTCGCATGTCAACACAAGCAACGAAGTCAGCATTACCTTCCTTCAATTGGGCCAACTGGCGGTGAATCGAGGAAGTACAGTACATACTGACGAAACTAAAATGAGCTCTAACATGGAAATTATGCGTTTCCGGACACATGTCCACATAACATCTTTTCTTTATCTGTGTGTGAGGAATGTTTCCTGAAAGTTTGGCCGTACCTTTTTGTAACACCCTGTATATCACTTTTACTATAGGTACAATAACATGATATTTAGAAAAATACTGATTAAGAGATGCTGGGGTTTAAAATTTCCTGACAGATTAAAACTGTGTGCCGGGCCGATACTCGAACTCGGGACCTTTGCCTTTTGCGGGCGAGTGCTCAACTGACTGAGCTACCCACGCACGGCTCAGGACTCGTCCCCAGAGATTTTCCAGATGCTAGGGTTAATTCTAATGAGAAAAACGCTAATATGAAGGTAAGGAATTGTAAAACATAAGAGACTACTTCTGCTCAATACTACCTATCTTGAAACTCGCTACACACATCTGATTGACTAGAAATGTTAATACAGAGTGAGCTCCTTGGTTTTACATTGAATTGCTCGAAGGGATATAGTAGCCATCCACTTTTTATAAAGCTTTATTTTTTCTGTATAAAATCAGCAAATAAAAATGAGTGACATTCTTAGTAGCACGTTCAAATTAGAAGATACATACTCAGTACAGAATATTTATGAACTAATCACTTGCGTTATGGGCATTCAAATGCCTAAGTCAACAAAGTCTGTATCATTTTCTATAATTAACCTGTACGCAAACATACTTGTGAAGGGAAAAATAGAAACAACTAAAGATTATTGGTGAGTCACAAAAAGTTTACTTTACCAGAAATGTCTGATCATTGATTTGTTAAAATTAGTGTTACTAAATAACAACGTTTCATTTAAACAGAAAGTACCAGCAGAAAAATAACTTATCTATGGTCAGCTACTTAAGGGTTTACTTGCTGGTATATCATTAACGACTTAGAATGTAAATTTCTTAGAGAAGACGCACAGACCGTTAACAAAGTAATATTTCATAAACGATACACTACTACAACAGGAAAACTTGACGCTAATGTCAAAGAAATCTATAAAAGATATCAGAAATTATTTTCACTCTTGAACAATAGACAGCCAAACGTTTAAGTTTCCTGGATTTCAGCATACGTAGTTTCTACAACATAAATTGTTAGTGGACAGGAAAGGAACATATACAGATGTCACAGTGAATAAAATTCCATACCAGCCAGACAAACACGAAACGACAAAAAAAACCTTATTTCCCGTATTCCATATAAGTGCTGACTGAATTTAAAAATTCAAAATGTTGTCATAATCTACTCCTTATGAGATATAATCTTACGTTAAGTATTAAAGTTAGAAACTGTGCACATGACTTGACAGCAATTAGTGACTTATAAGAAACTTTAGACGTAATTTCAATTTAGAAACTTTTTTTCGCTGACATCCCTCGCCAAATAATGAAAGAAAAACTGGTTGTTCGCTTCCTACATTTTTGCCATTCATACAGTAAAACGTAAGCAGCAGGCAAGACCTTTTAATTTATTCCTTCTTTACTACTAACTCCATTAGGAACATATTTTGCAGACGAATGGAAAAACAAGTAGAAGCCGGCGTCGGGGAAGATCAGTTTGGATTCCGTAGAAATACTGGAACACGTGAGGCAATACTGACCTTACGACTTACCTTAGAAGAAAGATTAAGGAAAGGCAAACCTACGTTTCTAGCATTTGTAGACTTAGAGAAAGCTTTTGACAATGTTGACTGGCATACTCTCTTTCAAATTCTAAAGGTGGCAGGGGTAAAATACAGGGAGCGAAAGGCTATTTACAATTTGTACAGAAACCAGATGGCAGTTATAAGAGTCGAGGAACATGAAAGGGAAGCAGCGGTTGGGAAGGGAGTAAGACAGGGTTGTAGCCTCTCCCCGATGTTATTCAACCTGTATATTGAGCAAGCAGTAAAGGAAACAAAAGAAAAATTCGGAGTAGGTATTAAAATCCATGGAGAAGAAATAAAAACTTTGAGGTTCGCCGATGACATTGTAATTCTGTCAGAGACAGCAAAGGACTTGGAAGAGCAGTTGAACGGAATGGATGGTGTCTTGAAGAGAGGATATAAGATGAACATCAACAAAACCAAAACGAGGATAATGGAATGTAGTCAAATTAAGTCGGGTGATGTTGAGGGTATTAGATTAGGAAATGAGACACTTAAAGTAGTAAAGGAGTTTTGCTATTTGGGGAGCAAAGTAACCGATGATGATCGAAGTAGAGAGGATATAAAATGTAGACTGGCAATGGCAAGGAAAGCGTTTCTGAAGAAGAGAAATTTGTTAACATCGAGTATAGATTTATGTGTCAGGAAGTCATTTCTGAAAGTATTTGTATGGAGTGTAGCCATGTATGGAAGTGAAACATGGACGGTAAATAGTTTGGACAAGAAGAGAATCGAAGCTTTCGAAATGTGGTGCTACAGAAGAATGCTGAAGATTAGATGGGTAGATCACATAACTAATGAGGAGGTACTGAATAGGATTGGGGAGAAGAGGAGTTTGTGGCACAACTTGACCAGAAGAAGGGATCGTTTGGTAGGACATGTTCTGAGGCATCAAGGGATCACCAATTTAGTATTGGAGGGCATCGTGGAGGGTAAAAATCGTAGGGGGAGACCAAGAGATGAATACACTAAGCAGATTCAGAAGGATGTAGGTTGCAGTAGGTACTGGGAGATGAAGAAGCTTGCACAGGATAGAGTAGCATGGAGAGCTGCATCAAACCAGTCTCAGGACTGAAGACCACAACAACAACAACAACCCACAAATCGCTATGTGCGCCAGCAAAATTATATCATTGTACGACACATACTTCAGGAGACGTCTTAAGCACTGAGATGCGTGAGAAAGTAGCTGTCTTTTACGCGAGAGTTCGATTCTTTAATGAACTGAGGTACGGATGTTACTTGTGAAATCCTAAATAATCAAACAAAGAACCCAACGAACTGTTTTGTAAGATATTTCCTTAATTACTCATGTAAGGGTGATCAAAAAGTTTCTATTCGAAGTCCGTATAGTCCAGAATCGGTATGCCAATAAGGCAAAATCGCCGTGAGCACTGAGACAATCAATTCACCTACGCACCAGTTTGATAAAACACAGTGTCCTCCTGCGTACAGAAGTCCGCAACTGCCTGCAGCACATCCTCGTCCCACAGGAATGGTCGACTCTTCAAGATCTTTTTAAAGGGACCCAAGGAGTAATAATCCCGTGCGAAGAGATCAGGACCTATACGAGTAGATACGTGATCGACGTTGTCTAAATAATGGCAATCCTTTTATTCAGGATAAATATTCTGGTCAGTGATTTCAGCTGACATGGTAGGCACCTTGTAATATGGAGCAAGCGTGCAGCGAGGAAACAAGTAATATGGAAAGCTGCAAGCACTAACTACGAGAAGTCATAAGCTGTTATCCGTTTGATGTAAGAGTTCTGGGTCTACTTTAATACGACGGGAGGAAACTGGAGGCAAATAATCTGCTCTTATTTTGTGAATAATTCACTTCTTCGCATTTATCTGTATCACTGCACGAATCTGTCAATTCTTGATACTCAAGGGTGTTACAGTGGATGCAACGCTGCACTTACTAATTTCTAACATTCACTATCGAAATACTATATCCCCCATCTTTATTCCTCTCGCTGACTCACATCAGTTATTTTCTTGCATATTCAGGAGAAACTCAATTACATACGAGTATATCGCAGCTCCTGAAGTCGAAAGGTCGTCGTAGCGGGTTGTAGCCGCGCGGTCTATGACGTCTTGCCGCTGTTCGCGCGGCTCCCCCCGCCGGAGGTTTGAGTCTTCCGTCGGGCATGGGTGTGTGTGTTGTCCTTAGCGTAAATTAGTTCAAGTTACATAAAGTAGTGTGTAAACCTAGGGACCGATCACATCAGCAGTTTGGTCAGGTCGTCCCAACACAAAATAAGTCTACTCTTTAAATGCGAACATTTTTAGGTCAGGCTTTACCGTGACTGTTACTGACATTAAATGAAACAATAAGTTCACTGTTACCAGTCACCGTTTTATTTATTTCCACGACGCGTTTCGAAGGTTTAAACCTCCATCATCGGGTGGATTTACATTAGTAAGTATTACATTTGTGTGTGTGTTGTGTTACGATTTTTGGAGGAACTTGTGGCACTGCCTAGTAGAGAAACGAGACACTATTTCAGAATATGGTTTAGGATAACTTTTGACGAAAAATTAAACTGATATCTAATGGTAAATATTAAATAAGTAAACTACAGTACCTTCAGTGATCACAGGTTCCTTTTGCTGTCGTAACACATCACATGTATACTGCCACATTTGTAAACAAATATGGCGTCTGGAATCAGCTGGGTGCAAAGTTCGTATAACAGAAGTGAAGACATACTCGCAAAGTGCAAAGAATATACATCATAACAATATTATTACAGAATAATTGCTTTAAGCATTTGGCGGTGTTTGTTTTGAGGGGTCAAATATATGTGTGTGTACTTCAGGTCGTATATAAATCCAACCTGACAAGTTAGAACAGCAAACATTCGTACTCGTTTATACAATCAGGTGAAATGTTAAAATGGCTTAAACTTCATTCTTATTGATAACAATTAGGTGAAATGTTACAGACTATAATTACAATGATCATATTGGCTACAACAGTAAAATCATACATACATTACATTCTTTGATTGGGGTTAATAGACAGATGTGAAGTGAGGGGCTAGAGGCAGAAGGAGAGGTAGAGAGAGAAAAAGTGTGTGTGTGTGTGTGTGTGTGTGTGTGTGTGTGTGTGTGTGTGTGTGTGTGAGTGAAAGGGAGAGGGAGAGGGAGGGGGGAGAGGGAGAGAGAGAGAGAGAGAGAGAGGGGGGGGGGGGGGAGAGAGAGAGAGAGAGAGACAGAGAGAGAGGAAAAAGTGATTATTGAGAGGAAACATTTACATGGCAAGGAGTCTTACGATTGCATGTTGCATATAGTAGCTGCCTAAAGGTTGGAGTAATACATTGGTTAATGCTATGAAATATGCAGATAGATATACATTTGTGCCAGTAGTTGATGTACATACAGTTCTAAGCTGACAAGGGGTACAAGCTGTTGGTGTGATGAATTATCTGTGAATGAGGTCAATCTCGTGTACTCTTGGCAGCTGTCAATATTTATGGTAAATATTAGGTGTGTGTGTGTGTGTGTGTGCGTGTGTGTGTGTGTGTGTGTGCATTTTATGAGTGTAGGCAGTCGCTGAAAATGGAGATGATACTATTGTAAATATTGTCATTTTTGTCATTTAAGATAGATTCTGGTTGTTTCATTTGATGTTTGTATATTTGGAGTGTTTCAAGGATGTCTAGTTTTCTGCCTTTTGGTTGGATGTGTAGGATGCTAATACTTGTGTTGTTAACATGGTGTTTTGTTTCATGCAAGTGTGTAGCTATTGCTGATGTGTGATATTTTTTGTTTTTTAGTGCTGCCATGTGTTCCTTGAACCTAATCTCAAATGATCTGCCTGTCTGGCCTATGTAGAAGCAGTCACAGTCCAAACATTCAATTTTGTACACACCTGTGTGATGAAGTGGGTTTCGTGTGCCAATGTTGTGGGGTAACTTCTGTCCAATCTTGTTGTCCGTTGTAAAGGATATGCTTATGCCTTTCCGTTTGAAGACATTGGCAATCTGGTATGAAATGTTACCCAGAAAGGGGATTGTATGGAAGATGTTATTTTCTTTTTGTTTATTGTGTTGTGATTCCTTTGCCATTATTGAGTGTTTTAGGGTGTCTACTATGGAGCTGTTATAACCATTTTCAATAGCTGTTTGTTTTATTATTTCAATTTCTTTATCACATTTATGTGATAAATGTGATAAATGTGATAAAGAAATTGAAATAATAAAACAAACAGCTATTGAAAATGGTTATAACAGCTCCATAGTAGACACCCTAAAACACTCAATAATGGCAAAGGAATCACAACACAATAAACAAAAAGAAAATAACATCTTCCATACAATCCCCTTTCTGGGTAACATTTCATACCAGATTGCCAATGTCTTCAAACGGAAAGGCATAAGCATATCCTTTACAACGGACAACAAGATTGGACAGAAGTTACCCCACAACATTGGCACACGAAACCCACTTCATCACACAGGTGTGTACAAAATTGAATGTTTGGACTGTGACTGCTTCTACATAGGCCAGACAGGCAGATCATTTGAGATTAGGTTCAAGGAACACATGGCAGCACTAAAAAACAAAAAATATCACACATCAGCAATAGCTACACACTTGCATGAAACAAAACACCATGTTAACAACACAAGTATTAGCATCCTACACATCCAACCAAAAGGCAGAAAACTAGACATCCTTGAAACACTCCAAATATACAAACATCAAATGAAACAACCAGAATCTATCTTAAATGACAAAAATGACAATATTTACAATAGTATCATCTCCATTTTCAGCGACTGCCTACACTCATAAAATGCACACACACACACACACACACGCACACACACACACACACACACACACACCTAATATTTACCATAAATATTGACAGCTGCCAAGAGTACACGAGAATGACCTCATTCACAGATAATTCATCACACCAACAGCTTGTACCCCTTGTCAGCTTAAAACTGTATGTACATCAACTACTGGCACAAATGTATATCTATCTGCATATTTCATAGCATTAACCAATGTATTACTCCAACCTTTAGGCAGCTACTATATGCAACATGCAATCGTAAGACTCCTTGCCATGTAAATGTTTCCTCTCAATAATCACTTTTTCCTCTCTCTCTGTCTCTCTCTCTCTCTCTCTCCCCCCCCTCTCTCTCTCTCTCTCTCTCTCTCTCCCTCTCCCCCCCTCCCTCTCCCTCTCCCTTTCACTCACACACACACACACACACACACACACACACACACACACACACACTTTTTCTCTCTCTACCTCTCCTTCTGCCTCTAGCCCCTCACTTCACATCTGTCTATTAACCCCAATCAAAGAATGTAATGTATGTATGATTTTACTGTTGTAGCCAATATGATCATTGTAATTATAGTCTGTAACATTTCACCTAATTGTTATCAATAAGAATGAAGTTTAAGCCATTTTAACATTTCACCTGATTGTATAAACGAGTACGAATGTTTGCTGTTCTAACTTGTCAGAATTGGATTTATATACGACCTGAAGTACACACACATATATTTGACCCCTCAAAACAAACACCGCCAAATGCTTAAAGCAATTATTCTGTAATAATATTGTTATGATGTATATTCTTTGCACTTTGCGAGTATGTCTTCACTTCTGTTATACGAACTTTGCACCCAGCTGATTCCAGACGCCATATTTGTTTACAAATGTGGCAGTATACATGTGATGTGTTACGACAGCAAAAGGAACCTGTGATCACTGAAGGTACTGTAGTTTACTTATTTAATATTTACCATTAGATATCAGTTTAATTTTTCGTCAAAAGTTATCCTAAACCATATTCTGAAATAGTGTCTCGTTTCTCTACTAGGCAGTGCCACAAGTTCCTCCAAAAATCGTAACACAACACACACACAAATGTAATACTTACTAATGTAAATCCACCCGATGATGGAGGTTTAAACCTTCGAAACGCGTCGTGGAAATAAATAAAACGGTGACTGGTAACAGTGAACTTATTGTTTCATTTAAAGTCTACTCTGTTGTCCTCAAATTTGGTGGACAACCTTCGGAGTTACAATTTCACAATTTCAAAACGACACGAGTGCGTCGTTAGGTAGGCGTGCATCTGGTTTTCACGTCTGGAAACAATGTTATGGAATAATAATGCGTAATCACGGTTTTAATAAATCTTTGTCCCATGCAGATTGAAAATAATGCTTCGGTTAATTTAACTAATATAGTTGGTGAGAGTACTCTCTCATTATGCACAAATCTGACAAGTGCAAGCCCTTTTCTAATTCGTATTTAATTTGGTTTCTTTGCAGGTAAGACGTGACGTGGAGTTTTTGTGGTAATGCATGCATGTGAGGTAAGTTCTCTTGCTTTGCCTGCACGTATTATGTTGTTTGGTTTGCCTGTACGTATTATGTTGGAGGTTTGCATGTGTGTTTAGTCACATAGCAGCACTGAAAACGTAAATAATACTATCTACTTGTGCGATCTGAAATTCTATGAACGCCCGCATCTCGTGGTCGTGCAGTAGCGTTCTCTCTTCCCACGCCCGGGTTCCCGGGTTCGATTCCCGGCGGGGTCAGGGATTTTCTCTGCCTCGTGATGGCTGGGTGTTGTGTGCTGTCCTTAGGTTAGTTAGGTTTAAGTAGTTCTAAGTTCTAGGGGACTGATGACCATAGATGTTAAGTCCCACAGTGCTCAGAGCCATTTAATCCATTTTTTAATTCTATGAACAAATAATCAAAATTGAATTAAATGTAGTTTACCTGTGAGCTGTAATGCTTAACCCAATAAACTTTTCGTTGACACTGTCGTCCTCAAGCAACAATGTCTATCGGTAACATTGTTTACATGGTAAAAGTACGCGTGGTCTACACAGCAGTCGTCTACACAACTCACTGTTCAACAGTGGTGTTCATGCTGCTGCCTCACTTGGGTAACGTACAATCTCAATGGTCGGCGAACGGATACTGAAGCAAGTACGCCATTTTACCGAAGGTTCACATTTTTGCGAATTTCTACCGATTGAGGACACGACCGAATCTGTCAGAGCTAGAGTGCTCCAAAGTATTTTATTAATGAATAAGAGAAATGGAAAACAGATTTCATATACAGGGTGGTTATAATTAAACTTTCAAAACGCTGTAGAAATAGCACCACTGGTGAGGATAGCGTCAAATTGCAACGGAATATTATCGGAGAAGGGGGAAAACGTATGGCAGAAGAAAGAAAATAGTGTGAAAACTGATCAGTAGAAGGAGCTGTATGTGTCAGACTACGTAAATAAAAACATCTGTCATGTGCACGACCCCCTGAAGTTGGTATAAACACGCCGGGTACACGGCTTTTCCTCCTTTCGTGTCTGTGACGTTCGGCATGATTGTCTCAATGCAGGATCGCGCTCTGCTTGTAAAGCTGTATTAGAAGAATTATGACTGTGCACACGTCGCTCTGCAGAAGTTCTGGACACTGAAGGGTTTGGAAAAAGGTGTTGGTCCGATGACTGCCGTGGGTCTGAAGAAAATGATTCGGTAATTCGAAAAGACTGGTTCTTTTGGTGTGCAGCCTGATAGAGGGAGGGAACGAATTGATTCGACGTCAGTGGAAGCAGTGGCCACAGCACTGCAGGAGAAGATGAGTAGTGGAGTGCAAACGTGTGGTACACGGTGAATTGCCCGAACATTGGACATACCCGTGAGCACGGTATGTAGAATCCTACGAAACATTCTTCTTTGTTATCCATTCAAAATTACCCATGTGCACGAGTTGCTTCCTGTTGACCTGCCAGCAAGAGAGACCTTTGCCTTAGAATTTCTTACTCGCATGGAAGTGGACATTGATTGGCCACGGAAGATTTTTTGGACAGAGGAAGCCCATTTCCATCTGACAGGATATGTCAATACACAGAATTGCCGAATATGGGCAACGGAAAACCCATAGGTAAATCAACCAGTACCACTTCATCCTGAAAAGGTCACTGTGTGGTCCAGGTTTACGGCATCATTTTTTTCGAAGAGACAGGTGCTTCCGGTCCTGTTACCTGTACCGTCCACTGGTAAACGCTGTGAGTGTCTTGCGCAACCACGTCATTCCAGCTATCCAACAGCGTGGATGTGTGGATGCTATCATTTTGGTGCAAGACGGTGCACCTCCGCACATTGCGAATCCAGTTAAGCAGCTGTTGAAGTAGAATTTCGGAAATCCTAGGATTATCAACGGCCATTTTCATACAGCCTAGCCATGCCGATCACGTGATCATAATCCGTGTGACATCAGGTTGTTGGGCTATCTGAAAGGTGTTGTGTTCAGTGTTCCGATTGCTAACTTAGTTTCATTGAAGTCTCGAAATGCGCAACGCATTCTGAATGTGACCCCGGAAACATTTCGGTCAGTTGTCGAACATGCTGTTTCTCGATTCCAACTTGTTGCAGAAAACGGTGGACAGGATATTTAACATGTTTTGCACCAGTCACACGGAAATTAATAATCCGAGGATTTTGGCATCAGGACAATTGAAAACCGATGTGATTGATGCTTTTGATGCGGTTTTTGGCCACGGGACAATTAAAAACCTATTTTTCCCTTCCAATGTGAAATGACCTTACTGTGGTGGATGGGTTTATGTAACTAACATTATCACACCTTTACCCCCATGCACGCTGAGTAGTACAGTTTGGTTAACGTCAAACGTGCACCTTAGGCATTGTTGTATGATTCATTTGTCATCTGTAGTCGATCACTATTAAATTAATATGCTTACAGTTCCATCTATTTCTACATTTTGCAACTATTTATTTTTTCCCTTCCATACGTTTTCCCCCCTTCTCCGATAATATTCCGTTGCAGTTTGACGTCATTCTGACCAGTGGTGTTATTTCTACAGATGTTTGAAAGTTTAATTACAATTACCCTGTATATCACACCATCAAATTTGACTTTGACAGCCAAAGATAGCAAGGATATCGATACGACGGAGCCAGTCAACGACATAGCTGCTGTCAAGTTCCAGGTGAAACAGCAGATGAAAGCATTGACACGCCTTCCCATGTGGATATTTTTATAGATTTTCTCAGTGTATGGATTATGAGGCGCTTATACAAAAATCCAAATAGCTAGGACCACATTTGTGACAGTTTCAGTGCCTGCAGCATATTATGAATGTAGTTTCGGCAAATTAAAGTCTAGTGTGGACGTTAGGAGACTATTAAATTTTGCTATCTTGTCAACACAATGCGACACATTTGTTAAACTAGACATCAATGGCATAATCAGGGAGTTTTCCTCTTCCAAAACTAGGGAATGAAAAGTAAAATTATAACAATAACAAATACCAGGAACAAGAAGTTTTCTCAACTATTGATTACAGCTCTTTTTCTGTTATTTCCAGTTAATAATTTATGCAGTATCAATAATTTGTGAGGAACGTATGAAATCTATTCTTTATTAAATATCACACTAAAACCATTGTGCAGTAACTCCTATAAACTATAAGACGTAGATTTGGTTTTACATTCAATTTTTTATATAGTTTATGCAACTTGTAATTTATTTACTGCAATGATACATTTTGTTTCTTGCTGGAAATAATTTATTTCGATATATTTCATTTAAATATTAGTAGCACAAAATTATAAAATCTGCGTAGAAATATGCTAAAAGGTTGTTTCATGGAGGACGGGTGTATCGGCTTTGGCAGTTCTGCCTAAGTCGTTGGATTACCTCGGCAGAGCTCTGTATGGTAAAACGCGGCACATATACGGCGGCTTGCGCAAGAAATGTGCTAACAGACGTTTTGCGCTTTCTTTTGGTTAGTATATAAAACACATACGCTACACGCAGGAAGCGGCTACTAAGTTAGTGGAGTACGTGTGGCGTGCACATGTTTATTTGTTGTTTTTGTTTTTTTTTTTTTAGGTTAGAGAAACCCTCCTTTGGGATCAAAGACGATTTGCATTATAAATTAGCCGCAGTGTCCCCAAAGACCGTTCGTCTTCGCAGATCAGAGATAGAAAAGGTTAATTTGATTTCAGTAAATTGCAAGAGCAGCCAAGGATACGTTTCAAAAATAATATCACTTAATGGAGCTTATAAGGCACAGATACTATTAGGAACAGAAAGTTGGTTGAAACCAGATGCTGTCGTAATTTCAGATTGGAATATTTATCGTAAGGATAGGTCAGTCGCCAATGATGGTGGAGTGTTTATTGCAGTAAAGATTTCGATAGAACCTAGCTAGATTCTACATCTACATCGATACCCAGCAAATCACATCTAAGTGCCGGACAGAAAGTTCATCGAACCACCCTCACAATAATTCTCCATTATTCCAATCTCGTACAGCAAGCTCTGGTTTCCTTTATTTTATTATGGTGGTGGTTTCTCCTGATGTTGGTCTGTGTCAACAAAATGTATTCTCATTCTGTGGAGAAAGTTGCTGATTGAAATTTCGTCAAAAGAATCCTCCGCAACGAAAAAAGCCTTTATTTTAATGAGTCCACCCTAAATCCTGTATCACTTCGGTGACACTCTTTCCCCTATTTCGCGATAATACGAAATGTGCTGCCCATCACTGAACTTTCTTGAGGTACTCCGTCAACCCTATTTGCTAAGGATCCCACACCGCGCAGCAGTTTTCTAAAAGAGGACGGACAAGCGTAGCTTAGGCCGTCTCTTTGGTAGACATGTTACATTTTCTAAGTGTCCTGCCAATAAAACGGAGTCTTTGCTTAGCCTTCCCCACAACATTTTCTGTGTGCTCCTACCAATTTGAGTGATTCGAAATTGTAATTCTTAGGTATTAAGTTGAATTTACGGCCTTTTGATTTGACTGATTTATCGTGTGACCGAAGTTTAACGGATTCCTTTTAGCACTCATGTGGATAGCCTCACACTTTCCGTTATTTAGGGTCAATTGCCAATTTTTGCACATACAGACATCTTTTCTAAATCGTTGCATTGGTCTTCTGATGACTTAACTATTCGATCAACAACAGCGTCATCTGCAAACAACCTAAGATGGCTGCTCAAATTATTTCCTAAACGGTTTATATAGGTAAGGAACAGCAAAGGGCCCGCAACACAACCTTGGGGAACGCCAGAAATCACTTTTGTTTTACTCCTCGACTTTCCGTCAATTATTACGATGTGTGAGCTCTCTGACATGAAATCACGGATGTGTTATTACGGATACCGATTGTGAATTAATGTGGGTGAAGTTAAGTGTCAAAGATCGGTCAAAATGGTAACAGGATTCATTTATATACTGCCTCACTGAGGAGCTCTAGTGGTAGAGCGCTTCAGACAGGACTTGCAGAATGTCTTTAATAATTTTCTTGATCATGCCGTTGTCATAGAGGGTGACTTCAACTTACCAGGTATAGATTGGGAGTATCATGCTATCAAAACTGGTGCCAGAGACAGGAATTCGTGTGGCATTGTTCTAGATGTCTTGTCCGAAAATTACTTTGAGCAGATAGAGAACCAAGAGGTCTTAGACCTCCTGGAAACAAACAGACCCCAATTTAGCGAATCAGTTAACGTAGAGGAACGTACCAGTGATCATAAGGCTATGATAGCATCTATGATAACGGGTCTGACAAAGATTGTTAAGAAAGGTAGGAAGATAATTTTGCTTAGTGTGACAGGATACAAACTTCAGAGTATCTGAGCAGTTAGCGCGAAATATTCGGTGATGAGGTCGCAGGTGTGGAAAACAAATAGAAAAAATCAAAGGAATGGTGCAATATGTCCTAGACCAATATGTTACCAATAATGTCTTAAGGGATCGGAAAGACTCACCATGGTTTCATAGCCGTGTTAGAAAACTGCTACGTTAACAAAGATTCAAGAGAAGTCAAAACCTAGCTGACAAACAAAAGCTGAACGAAGCGAAAATGAGATTAAAGAGAGCAATGAGATAAATGTTCGATGACTTTCAGAGTAAAACTTTGTCAACCGATCTGAGTAAAAACTCTAAGAGGTTTTGGTCGTATGTAAAATCAGTAACTGAGTCAAAATCATCTATTCCCTCACTATGTGACCCTACTGGCACCGAAACGGAAACACAGAGAAGGCCGAACTACTGAATTCTGTCTTCCGAAATTGTTTCACCGTGGAATATCTTAACGCCGTCCCTCCTTTCAATCGTCGTGCGAATGTCGAAATGGGAGATATTGAGATAACCGATCGCGGAATAGAAAGCAACTATAATCGCTTCGTAGTGGAAAGGAGTCAGGGCCAGATGAGATACCTATAAGATTGTACAAAGATTATACAAAAGAACTTGCTCCCCTTCTAGCACGAATTTACCGTAGATCGCCTGAACAATGAAGGATACCTAGCTAATGGAAGAAAGCGTAGGTCATTCCCCGTTTTAAGAAGGACCGTATCACAGATCCACATAATTATAGTTCTATGTCGTTGACGTCAGCCTCTTGTAGAATTACGGAGCATGATCTATGTTCAAGAATAATGACGTTTTTGGAGAATAAAAATCTCCTCTTTAAAAATCAATATGGATTCCGCAAACGGAGATCCTGCGAAACTCAGGTCGCCCCGTTGCTCCATGACATTCACAGCGCCATAAACAATGGCGCTCAGATTGCTGACGTGATTCGTGACTTCAAGAAGGCATTGACACCGTGCTTTATAGTGAAAACAATACGAGCTTATCGAGAATCGGAGCAGATTTGAGACTAGATTCAAGATTTCCTTGCGAACAGAACTCAACACGTCGCTCTTAACAAGCCAGCCGTGGTGGTCTAGCGGTTCTAGGCGCTCAGTCCGGAACCGCGCGACTGCTACGGTCGCAGGTTCGAATCCTGTCTCGGGCATGGATGTGTGTGATGTCATTAGGTTAGTTAGGTTTAAGTAGTTCCAAGTTCTAGGGGACTGATGACCACAGATGTTAAGTCCCATAGCGCTCAGAGCCAATTTTTTCGCTCGTAACAGAACAAAATCAACAGATGTAAAGGTAATTTCCAGAGTACCCGATGGAAGCGTGATAGGTCCGTTTCTGTTTACAGTACATATAAATGATCTAGCAGAAAGCGTCGGATGCCCTCTAAGGCTGTTCACAGATGATGCGGTTGTCTGTAAAACAGTAGAAACGCCAGAAGACAGTAAGTATTTGCAGTACGATCTCCAGAGAATTCATGAACGGTGCATTCTCTGGCAGTTGACCCAGAACGTAAATAAATGTAAAATATTGCGCATATATAGAAACAGGAATCCACTAAGGTGTAGCTACACTATTGATGACAAACCGCTGGAAACAGTAGTTGTTGTTGTTGTTGTGGTCTTCAGTCCTGAGACTGGTTTCATGCAGCTCTCCATGCTACTCTATCCTGTGCAAGCTTCTTCATCTCCCAGTACTTACTGCAACCTACATCCTTCTGAATCTGCTTAGTGTATTCATCTCTTGGTCTCCCTCTACGATTTTTACCCTCCACGCTGCCCTCCAATGCTAAATTTGTGATCCCTTGGTGCCTCAAAACATGTCCTACCAACCGGTCCCTTCTTTTTGTCAAGTTGTGCCACAAACACCTCTTCTCCCCAATTCTATTCAATACCTCCTCAATAGTTATGTGATCTACCCATCTAATCTTCAGCATTATTCTGTAGCACCACATTTCGAAAGCTTCTATTCTCTTCTTGTCCAAACTATTTATCGTCCATGTTTCACTTCCATACATGGCTACACTCCATACAAATACTTTATAAAACGACTTTCTGACACTTAAATCTATACTCGATGTTAACAAATTTCTCTTCTTCAGAAACGCTTTCCTTGCCATTACCAGTCTACATTTTATATCCTCTCTACTTCGACCATCATCAGTTATTTTGCTCCCCAAATAGCAAAACTCCTTTACTACTTTAAGTGTCTCATTTCCTAATCTAATTCCCACCGCATCACCCGATTTAATTTGACTACATTCCATTATCCTCGTTTTGCTTTTGTTGACGTTCATCTTATATCCTCTCTTCAAGACACTGTCCATTCCGTTCAACTGCTCTTCCAAGTCCTTTGCTGTCTCTGACAGAATTACAATGTCATCGGCGAACCTCAAAGTTTTTATTTCTTCTCCATGAATTTTAATACCTACTCCAAATTTTTCTTTTGTTTCCTTTACTGCTTGCTCAATATACAGATTGAATAACATCGGGGGGATGCTACAACCTTGTCTCACTCCCTTCCCAACCACTGCTTCCCTTTCATGCCCCTCGACTCTTATAACTGCCATCTGGTTTCTGTACAAATTGTTAATAGCCTTTCGCTCCCTGTATTTTACCCCTGCCACCTTCAGAATTTGAAAGAGAGTATTCCAGTTAACATTGTCAAATGCTTTCTCTAAGTCTACAAATGCTAGAAACATAGGTTTGCCTTTTCTTAATCTTTCTTCTAAGATAATTCCTAAGGTTAGTATTGCCTCACGTGTTCCAACATTTCTACGGGATCCAAACTGATCTTCCCCGAGGTCCGCTTCTACCAGTTTTTCCATTCGTCTGTAAAGAATTCGCGTTAGTATTTTGCAGCTGTGACTTATTAAACTGATAGTTCGGTAATTTTCACATCTTTCAACACCTGTTTTCTTTGGGATTGGAATTATTATATTCTTCTTGAAGTCTGAGGGTATTTCGCCTGTCTCATACATCTTGCTCACCAGATGGTAGAGTTTTGTCATGACTGGCTCTCCGCCGGCCGCTGTGGCCGTGCAGCTCTAGGCGTTACAGTCTGGAACCGCGTGACCGCTACGGTCGCAGGTTCGAATCCTGCCTCGGGCATGGATGTGTGTGATGTCCTTAGGTTAGTTAGGTTTAAGTACTTCTAAGTTCTAGGGGACTGATGGCCACAGATGTTAAGTCCCATAGTGCTCAGAGCCATTTGAACCACTTGACTGGCTCTCCCAAGGCTGTCAGTAGTTCTAATGGAATGTTGTCTACTCACGGGGCCTTGTTTCGACTCACGTCTTTCAGTGCTCTGTCAAACTCTTCACGCAGTATCTTATCTCCCATTTCGTCTTCATATAAATCCTCTTCCATTTCCATAATATTGTCCTCAAGTACATCGCCCTTGTATAAACCCTCTATATACTCCTTCCACCTTTCTGCCTTCCCTTCTTTGCTTAGAACTGGGTTTCCATCTGAGCTCTTGATATTCATACAAGTGGTTCTCTTCTCTCCAAAGGTCTCTTTAATTTTCCTGTAGGCAGTATCTATCTTACCCCTCGTGAGATAAGCCTCTACATCCTTACATTTGTCTTCTAGCCATCCCTGATTAGCCATTTTGCACTTCCTGTCATCTCATTTTTGAGACGTTTGTATTCCTTTTTGCCTGCTTCATTTACTGCATTTTTATATTTTCTCCTTTCATCAATTAAATTCAATAGTTCTTCTGTTACCCAAGGATTTCTATTAGCCCTCGTCTTTTTTCCTACTTGATCGTCTGCTGCCTTCACTACTCCATCCCTCAGAGCTACCCATTCTTCTTCTACTGTATTTCTTTCCTCCATTCCTGTCAATTGTTCCCTTATGCTCTCCCCGAAACTCTCTACAACCTCTGGTTTAGTCAGTTTATCCAGGTCCCATCTCCTAAAAGTAGCACCTTTTAGAGTTTCTTCAGATTTAATCTACAGTTCATAACCAATAGATTGTGGTCAGAGTCCACATTGCCCCTGGAAATGTCTTACAATTTAAGACCTGGTTCCTAAATCTCTGTCTTACCATTATATAATCTATCAGATACCTTTTAGTATCTCCAGGATTCTTCCATGCATACAACCTTCTTTTATGATTCTACCAGACGGCTTCCTCTTTCATTTCTTCCCCCCGATCCATATTCACCTACTATGTTTCCTTCTCTCCCTTTTCCTACTGACGAATTCCAGTCACCCATGACTATTAAATTTTCGTCTCCCTTCACTACCTGAATAATTTCTTTTATCTCATCATACATTTCATCTATTTCTTCATCATCTGCAGAGCTAGTTGGCATATAAACTTGTACTACTGTAGTAGGCGTGGGCTTTGTGTCTATCTTGGCCACAATAATGCGTTCGCTATGCTGTTTGTAGTAGCTTTCCCGCGCTCCTATTTTTTTGCTCATTATTAAACCTACTCCTGCATTACCCCTATTTGATTTTTTATTTATTACCCTGTATTCACCTGACCAAAAGTCTTGTTCCTCCTGCCACCGAACTTCACTAATTCCCACTATATCTAACTTTAACCTATCCATTTCCCTTTTTAAATTTTCTAACCTACCTGCCCGATTAAGGGCTCTGACATTCCACGCTCCGATCCGTAGAACGCCAGTTTTCTTTCTCCTGATAACGACGTCCTCTTGAGTAGTCCCCGCCCGGAGATCCGAATGTGGGACTATTTTACCTCCGGAATATTTTACCCAAGAGGACGCCATCATCATTTAATCATACAGTAAAGCTGCATGCCCTCAGGAAAAATTACGGCTGTAGTTTCCCCTTGCTTTCAGCCGTTCGCAGTACCAGCACAGCAAGGCCGTTTTGGTTAATGTTACAAGGCCAGATCAGTCAATCATCCAGACTGCTGCCCCTCTTCAGGAACCACACGTTTGTCTGGCCTCTCAACAGATACCCCTCCGTTGTGGTTGCACCTACGGTACGGCCATCTGTATCGCTGAGGCACGCAAGCCTCCCCACCAACGGCAAGGTCCATGGTTCATGGGGGTGGCTGAAAACAGTATCTGCCGTAAAATGTCTAAGAGTAACTATGTTGAGCAACCGTAAGTGGAATGACGACACAATACAAATAGTGGAAAAAGCAGATGCCAGACTCAGATTCATAGGAACAATCTTAAGGAAATGTAACTCATCCACGAAGGAAAGTGGCTTGTAAGGCGCTTGTTCGACCGATTCTTGAGTATTGTTCATCTATGTGGGATCCATACCAGACAGGAATGATAGAAAGGAGGGAGAAGGTCCACCGAACTGCGAAACGTTTCGTCACGGGATTGTTTAGTCGGCACGAGAGTGTTATGGCGATGCTAAACAAATTCCTTTGGCAGACCTTACAAGAGAGGCGTTGTACATCACGGAGAAATTTACTGCTGGAATTTCGAGAGAGCAATTTCCGAGAAGAACTGAACAACATATTACATGTCCGACATACGTCTCGCGTAATGACCATGAGGAGAAAATTCGAGAAATTATAGCCAGTACAGAGACTTACTGACAATCATTCTTCCCACGTGCTATTCGCGAGTGGAAAAGGGTTGGAGGGCTCAGTTAGTGGTACAAAAAGTACCCTCCGACGCACACCATTAGGTTGCTTGTGGAGCATGATGTAGATGCAGATACATGTACGTTCATAAGATGTACATGAAGTAATGTTTCAGGTATTGGAAGGGTTTAACTGCAACATGATCGTCTGCATTTTAAAATCAGTTAACGTAAATTTGTAACACTATGACGCTATCGTGTAACAAACGACAAATTGGCATGAACTATACTAAATACTAATAACTAAATATTCCAGTGGCCAGCATTTCAGTGCAGCCTCACGAAGTAGGTACGAGTGCCGTAGTCTTCGTGCGTATGTAGGGAAAGACTGTGTAGCGGGCTGTCATTCAGAAATCGCATTTGAATGTTGTTTGTATATGCGAAAATCGTGTTTTGCCTCACTGTAAGCAGGAGGAACGTCGACCGATGCGTGTCGGAATTCGACAACGGCAAAATCGTGGTGTTTCCATGGGCGTACTTAGGCCTAGGCAGACTAGGCGTCTGCCTAGAGCAGCGGATTTTAAGGGGGGCTTCCACAGCCGTGTGCACACCGGCCGCGCTACGCACTGGACTGGCACCACACACAAAATTTAAAGTCAAGGTGAAACAGACATTATTATAGCACATAAGGACCGTATTTGAAAAGCCTAAGAAGTAAAGTAGATTCCCTAGGGACCATTATTGAAAACATTGTTTACAGAGCACCAAGGACTTTTTAGTAAAATGGGATGCTGTTGGTTACAGAAAGATCACCTGCAGAAATGGAGTAAATGAAATTTTATTTCAGCAAAACTGGATACCAAGCGGAAATAAATGGTCGATCGCGTAATTCTATATCAAATGTCGTTGCAACTTGACGCTGTAGACTTACACTGCGATCTCGATAAATACATAAGCTACATCAAAGGAAATAGTTCGCTCGTACGCAGCTCTGTTCGGACGGCGTTTCTCGTTCCCCATTTTTGTTGATGGGCGCGAGCGCACACTAGAACATTGTTGCGTACCTACGAACACCACTCTGCTCCATTCTGTGCAGTTCTGCTCTCCTTTGCTCCGTTCTGCGCTGCTCTACTCCGCGCAGACCGGCGTGTCCATGTGGAAACGGTGTAGGCTGTCACTGTTTTTCTTAAGAAAGAAAAATATTATTCGCAACTTTCGAAAAGAGTATGCGATCTAACTCGCAATGAAATGGATACGAATAACAGTGGTAACGATCAGCACAAGTTTCATGAATAGTATGGTCAGGCAACGAGAAAATGACAGGTTTTCATCTAGGAATGACATTATGTCTTGAAAAGGTAACCATTATTCATTTTATTCAGTGTCGTGCCTTCTCGTGTGGTAAACGTCTGGAAGGCAAATCTTGCTGCTCACAATTGAGCTTTGTGACGGGAGACGCTGTTAACACTGTCATAAATGTAACCAGTGTCAACACTTGACAATGCCACTTCAGATTCAAAGAAAATACCACCAGTCATTCTAGCAAACGGCCGCTTAGCTGGTAGTTCAGTTTCATTCGAAACTGTAAAGAGTGCAGTTGTTTGATGTTTAGAATGTGATTTCTATTTCAGTATTAATTAAAATGCGTGACATTCGGAGGAGATGACATGTTTAACAATACCGAAAAATCGTGAAAGATAAGGCAATGAAGAAAGAAGAAATTGTGAGAAAGGGTCCAAAATCGATGTGCTGTTTAAAAATCAAACACTGCCAGTTAGTTCCAGTACGAGCTCGAGTCTAGGAACGTCAGAGTGTCATAATGTATCGGAAACATCGCAGCGTGTGGTTTATCGGAGTCAAGCGTTTCCTAGATTAGAAAGAATAATAAAGGCGCGGAAAGAATCATTTCAGTGGACGCAAATTACGCATATAAAGCGAAAGATGGTAGTGATTCACTTTCTGACGATACTGCGAACTGGATAATAAATGAATTACTTCGCTGTCATATCGCTGAACATGGTCACGTGGCACAGAATACGGAATGTGATTTCAGTAATTCATGCAGGAAATATACTGAATTTCCGAGGTACTTAAATAAAGGTTTGTTTTTCAGAACCATAAGGAATGGCGAGAAACAACAAAATTTACTTTTACTCTCAAAGCAATGGTAGTGTATTTTGTGTCCCGTGTTTATTTTTTAATGAAACATCACAGTTTTCTAGACCTAATGAGGGATTTAATGACTGAAAAATGGGTCAGTCTCAGTCAACTCTCAATGAAACTGCAGCTGAACATAGGAAATGTGTGTTGACTTTAAAAGCTAGAGGCCAAATCACGAGGAGAATAGATAAGAAACTAACATCTTAGCTTGAGACGTAAATAAAATATTAGAGGGACGTTGTTGCTGTGGCGAAAAACTTTTTCATACAACGCCTAACTTTCAGAGATCACAACTATAAGTTTGGGTCACCAAAATGTGGAAATTTTGAGATGGCACTAAAGCTAACAGCAGAATTCGATCCTTTTCTAGCTTAATATATAGAACTTTATGGAAACAAAGTAAAAAGGAGCACATCACACCTTTCTTTTCAAATGTGTGGAGAGTTTACATCAGTTCTGCCAGAAGGGGTGGTGAGGCATGTCGTAGATGAAGTGAAGGGAACTATATATTTTCCACCATATTAGACTCTACCCCCGATGTTACACATGTAAATCAGCTGTCTTTTGTTATAAGGTATTTATCAAAAGATGTATTTCCTGTTGAAATTTTTATCTAGTTTGTCGAAAATTCATGGCAAAAATGAGAAGAATTAGCCGATTCACTAATAATTTTGTTAAGTAAATATGATTCGGACATTCACTCATGCAGGGGATCAGTCATACGACAATGCAAGCAATATGGCTGCTGCTTACTCTGCTCTCCAATCTAGAATTAAACAAATCAACCCTCTTTCTGTGTGTACTCCATATACAGAAAACTCCTTTAACTTAGTCTGCAGCAGAGTATTTCCTCAAGCGGATTCATTTTTCCATTTCTTGCAACAAAGTTACACTTTCTTCTCTGCCTCGACGAGCCGTTGGAATATTTTGCAGTCAAAATTCCCAGTTCAGTCTCCGTAACACGAACTTCAGAAACAAGCTTGTCAGGGCGTCAGATGCCTGCTAAGGTCTCAGTGTTAACTGGGTAGAAATAATATCATCTTTGTAAGTTATTCAGGAATCAGGATGATGAAACTGAAAAGAGTTCACTAAGATGCAAGGCGACTGGAATGCTGAGCAGTCTGCAGATAATGAAAAGATTTAATTCTACAAATAAATTGCTGTAGTGTATTGATACCGATACGGGGTCTATAATCCAGTCTCACTATACTTTACTTGAATACGTTCGAGAGAACCGTTCTATGCACGACACATATGAAAACGCTGGTATCGAAAAGAGTAAGATAAATTTGTACAAAACAGTCACAAAAAGGGAAACGTGAAGTAAACTGAACGCGACGAAACAGCCGAATTTCATTCTACTTTTAAAAGAAAGGAAGATTTTTCTGGTGAATACATTTTTGTTTATTATAGACAGATTGATATCTGAATTAGAGAAAAGAAAAAAAAATCACTGAATGAGTTTTATTGCAAATTTGAGTTTTTACGTAATTTTTGTGGACAACACTTAGCTATTGAAACGTAATAGGGAACTGCAACAGCATTGTAAAGACGATTTGGAAGAATTTTTTAGTGATGAGATCACTCATTCTAAAGAATACGTGAAGAGCAAAGAAATAAAAACTTTCTCCTAAATACTCTGTATAGTGTGTTGTGTGAAAACCACGTTTAAGAACTGTTTCTTAATTTGTAAATTGCATTACGAACATTTTTGTCAACCACTGCTACCAATTGTTCGTCAGAGCGCTCTTTCTTACTCATCAAAAGACTCAAGAATTATTTGCGGGCATCCATGTGGATCGAGTCAACGGCCTTGCCGTCCCATGAATTCCGACATAACACAGCAACTAGACTATGAAGATGTGATCGACGATAACAGATTTGCCTGATTTGAGTGTGGGATTCCAACACACATGAATTTATCATTTTTATTACTGTTATTATTAGCTACAGTCGTAGTATTCAGTTACGTACAGATGTAAGCTACTTGGCGGTACATTTATGTCGAAATGAAAGACAGAAATATTTTCTCTGCCTAGGGGCGTAAAATAGCTAATTTCGTACCTGGGCGTATTCACGCTGCGGTCTGTCATTTCGCCATATTACTGCTGGTGTTGGTTAATATGGAACAGATGCGTTTAGTAGGCCATGCTCAACCCCATGCATAGTTTCAATGGTCCCAAGTGACTAGCACCCGAAAGAACAGCTACAGAGGGTTGTCAGAAACAGGCAGAAAAGCTTGTAAGTGTGTTTCATGGGAGTTTGTGCTCAGAAATAATTGTTAAGAGAAAAATTCGATGCGTTGCGCCGTTTCCGTGTTATTTGGCATTGAACGTAGTCAATCATGTCGTTGTGTGCGCAAATAAAAGCACTTGCACGCTCTAAAATTCGGCAATGCACAGTCATCTGTGGTTCCGTGAGTTACCACTTGTTGACATGCTCTTTACCAGTTATATTGTGCCTTCTTCGGAAGCAATAAATTTAAACTACGTGAGCAAAAGCTACACGAAGAACACGTTTGGCGACGCAACCTCCGGCAAGCTGCTTGAAGTTTTCGAGCGTGACGATCTGGTAGCCTAACTTCAATGCTAAATAACGCGGAAACGGTGCGACGTATCGAATTTTCCTCTTAACAACTATTTCTCAGCACAGCCTCACCTGCAACACCCTTACAAGCTATTCAGCTGTTTCTGACCAGCCTGTATTGTTCCTCGTCCGTCACAATCGTACAATCACGATACTTGGGTTGAGTCAGGAAACTGGAGTAAGAGAAGAACTCATGACGTCTGGAGCAGCGTGGACTGCCTGTGCGGCAACCATTGTTCTGGCTTCCTTTTATGAAGCAGCACACAGCGGCACGCCGATTGTGGTGCGCCCAACGTCAACACTGGACAAGGGAATGCCATCATGTCGTCTGTTCGGACGAGTCTGGGTTCTGCGTACAGCATCAAGATGGACGTATCCGTGTGTGGAGGCCCCGAGGTGAACAAACGTTGCCATATTACAATCGTCACTACCATACAGACCGAGCGCCTGGCGTTGTGGTAGGGGGTGTTATTGAGTACACAGCACGATCATCTCTGCTTCAGACAGTAGGCAATTTGGACTACAGGCGTTACATTTTGGACGTAATAATGACAGTGGCTGTGCCCTATAGTAGATAAAAAATAATTACACACAACGTGTCACGTACACGTTGCAGGTAAAATTAATTGCAAACGTAATCCATTTATTGACAGTATTAGTAACAAGACAATAAATATAAGAAAGTGACTCAAAATTGAAAGCGACAGTACAGAAAACTGCGACAGATGTAAATGACTAACAGTTCGAAAAACATAGAGCTACAAAACCAAACGGGGCAAGAGGACTGGCACCACACACAAAATTTAAAGTCAAGATGAAACAGACATTATTATAGCACATAAGGACCGTATTTGAAAAGCCTAAGAAGTAAAGTAGATTCCCTAGGGACCATTATTGAAAACATTGTTTACAGAGCACCAAGGACTTTTTAGTAAAATGGGATGCTGTTGGTTACAGAAAGATCACCTGCAGAAATGGAGTAAATGAAATTTTATTTCAGCAAAAATGGATACCAAGCGGAAATAAATGGTCGATCGCGTACTTCTATATCAAATGTCGTTGCAACTTTACGCTGTAGACTTACACTGCGATCTCGATAAATACATAAGCTTAACTGTGGATGTAGTTAAAATATTTGAAAAACCAGTTTCGTCAACGATGAAACAAATGAATGGATACTTATCACTTAAAAATAGCAGCTTACAGTCGGAATATGCAGAGAAGATTAAAATTTACTGCATGGCTACAAGTATATGGTGGAGATGGCAAAAGTAGCACTTTGTTGTCCCATTGTGCTACGTAAGAGTCGAGTAATGAGGTACTTGCACATGCAAAATTGAGCCTACCTGTTTCAGCCCGTGTGATCACTCCCATTTCCGTTGTAAAGCAGTCAAAAAAACCGCACCACTGCTCTCTCTGTTCAGTGACAAAAATTTCTGTATATAATGCATCACTTCATCTGTATAGCTGTAATATTGATCGTTCCCTCTATCAAGCTATTTCACTTTTGCCAGTTGAGTTTTTCCACTAACAACCACTGGCATTTGATTTCCTTTGTTTACTAAGCCTGTAACTTGTTCTACATTTCATACTTCTGCTCTTGTCAAGTATTTACTACCATTAATGAAATTTTCGCTAATGGTTTCGCCTTTCGTGAGATACACATTTTTTAATTTATTATGTGTAATCACTTATCGTGAGCCACGTTGGTTATTTTCTCATATTTTCATAACACTACGTTAAGGGGCTCCGGAACGCCCTATACTTGCAATGTTAAAAAAACGCTTATAAATTACATCTTTCCTCACAAAGTATTTGAGGTAGGAAGTTGAACTTTTTACAGATTATTTATTGGAATATGGGCTACAACTTAACACAGGGATTTTACAAAATTTTAGTTCAGTTATTAAAAATGATTTTTTTCAATTGTAATGAAAATTCACAACATTTTTTTGAAATTTTTTATTTATATGTTCAAAAATATACAGTTGTTTGGAAAGGCTGTGTTAAATTATGCAGAAGGTACTGTGTAACATTTACTGAAAGTTTGAAACAAATACGTTTGGAAGATCCTAAGAAAACATGTAATTAGTATGAGAAAATAAAAGTTTTGGGAATCGAGCGACAAAGTTTGGATTAACTTTTTAGTGCATTCCAGGTCCATAGGATGGATTATCTTCATCCTCTGCAAACTCCTCCTCCAGCTTCCTCTTGTTCCTCCTCCTGTTTACTCTTGCTTGTATTTCTAGACTCTTTACAGCCCTGTCTGCAGCGCGAAGGCGTTCCTTGTCTAAAGCAAGCATCGCTCGTACCATGTTAGAACCTATCTTCATTCCCATATTTCTAAATACCTTGCACCTTACAATGTTGCCATCATTGAAAGTCGCAACAGCATCATACACACCAAAGTGAAGTGTTTCTATTCCAACAAATACAGTCTTGGGGATTCTCGACCATATAACACTATTTACACTTTCATTGGGGTTTTGAGTTTTTCCGTGAATACACTTTTTCAACAGTTCAGGTGCTGTTAAGTCTCTGAAAATAGGTTTTATCACCTCCATTATTGCATGAGGCAGACTATGCTTATGAGTGTACACTTCACCAGTTAGCAATCCTTTGTTATATTTACACCAACTGTCTTCTTCTTTGGGACACAAGCTATGTTGGGGATTTTCATCGGTTGAAGAAGTATGAAAAAAAAGAGCCCAAACAGCCTTCTTCATTTCGTGGACACTTTGTGTATTTTGCCTAATAGCCATTCCATAATAGTTCTGTATTTTGTCAATTACTCTGTCAGTTAACCTTCCCTTCCCATCCAACCCTTTACCATCACTGAGTTTTTGTTTTTTGTACGAAGCTTTCAGTCACCGAAGTCTTGTTCCCATTCGCTTCTGTACGTGTCCAATACACTCAAATTTCTGCACTACAACATCATCACCATAGGGCTTCAGTCCTTGATCATGTTTGAAACTTTTAGAATCACCGTCACCAAGGTTATTAACATATCGCACTTTATCACACGCCTCAGAACGCTGGAATATACTGGCAACACCAGCCACTTCCATTCCTCCACTACTGCCACTATAGTTAGCTTTGCAATTATTTTCATGTGTACCTATATATTTTTGTGGACATCTACAATACTTTTATATTACTGCTACATCTAAAACTTTCCCTGTATACATACTGGTGGCAGATACTACACCATGAAGAGATGTGTGTCCCCGTTTATGCCAGGTACCATCGAACGCTGCAGTCAAATCTCTGTTACCATTATTTTCCATTACTGCCTCTTCCACAGCGTTCTTCATAGATTCTATACAGACATCTTCTACTTTAGACCCTATTAATTTATTATAGGTCGTAAACTTGGTTGGGGGATTTGGAAGATTCATGATGCCACAGAAAATTGCACCTGCAGTAGCACCCTTACCAACTGAACGCAAGGAATAAACAAATCTAATGTTGTGTTCGTAGATTTTGCTACCATTTTCTTCAGTTGCAGTTACTGCAACACTGTTCCAAAAGGTGGTCATGTATGAACACTTATCACATTTCAGTTGTATTTCACTAGCAAGTCCTACGTGCTTTATTATGGAGAGTTCCAGACCGCCTTCACTACAATGAATACATCTTACACAGTTTGAAAAAATTCCTTTGAGAACCGACATATCTAATATTTCATTCACATACGATTCGCCCATAAAACATTCATAGTTTTCACTCATTGAACCAAGCTTCTTCTGTGAAGTATTTTCTTTCCCACTTTGACTGCTATTGGCAGGTGTACTTGAGAGGTTAGGTTCACTCACTTGGTTATCGTCTTTATTGTTTACAGTAATAACACATACCTTTGGCTTTCCAACATTTCTCCTGTTCTTAAAAGCCTTCAGAGGATTTCTAATAACTTTACTTCTACTCATTATTATACTTCAACAAAACAGAGACTCAAGAAACAGAATTAATTACGAATATTTTCGAGATAACGACAGAGTAAATAAACATGAAACAATCGACAATCACACCAGCGATATATATTGAACCATCACAGGTTAACCACAACACATACTTTATCTCACATCACTAAAATGTACCTGATGAACACGGACGTTAACAATAACGCCATTTGACAGCAGTTTAACAGCGCCACAGTGGGTCACGCCCATGTAGAACACATTTCAAAAAAAATTTAAAAATAGTTGTAGTCTTCGGAATTGAATAAATTATATATCTATTAAAAGGTAATAGTCTGCAGATTCAGAAAACGTAAAAAAGTAAAAATTGAACTTTTCATGATTTTGAGCCTTTCCGGAGCCCCTTAATAATTTGTTGAAGAATGTAATTCTGTACTGTTATCCCCAGTTCACTGGGATATTTTTTATTCTAAAAATCAAATATTAAGTCCCCTGACTTAAATTCATTGCCGACCTGTGTGGCCGAGCGGTTCTAGGCGCTTCAGTCTGGAACCGCGTGACCGCTACGGTAGCAGGTTCGAACCCTGCCTCGGGCATGGATGTTTGTGGTGTCCTTAGGTTAGTTAGGTTTAAGTAGTTCTAAGTTCTAGGGGACTGATGACCTCAGATGTTAAGTCCCATAGTGCTCACAGCCATTTGAACAATTTTTTTTATTCATTCTAAGGACACCAGTTTCCTAACTTAATATACAGTTTTCATAATTAAGATAATCGTCGTTGATGTTTTGTCCGGTATTAAAATGTGGATTATTTTTACTAAATATGTTGCTTTAGTTTTTCTAAAGACCTGTATACTTCTTAGTTTACGGTGTACTGTATTTTACATCCGATGTACACCATTTGCTTGTAGAACATTCTTCCTACCATGCTACTGTAGTAAAGATATGTCTCAGTAGTGACAAAGCAAGTCATGAGTTCCAATGAACGATTGTAGTCACCTCCGATTACAAGCCTTCCCATTCGACTTAATTTCTTCGTATTTCGCTGTTTATTCCGAAAGATCTTAGCAAAGAAAGACTGACTGCTGCATTTGTGACGAGACAGCTAGCGGCGGAAGGCAAACAGACAACGTGAGCTGTCATAATGCTGGTCGAGATGCGCATGGTGTTGGAAGGACACAGTGCATGGGTGCACAGTACAGCCAAAGGCGGGCACACTGAACCGAAGGTAATTACCCGCGTTGGAGTTTTGACATTTGCGTGCCAAAGTGGGCCTGTCTAGGAGAAGGAGGTGGAGTTCAGTACCCAAGTTTTGTAGGAAAACCCTTGGGTAACTTCGACCTTTCGTGGCTGCAGCCTGTGAAATAGCTGTTCGTTGTACCTGGCGAGATTCAAGTTGTTTGTGAAACATTAATGTTACGAAATACCTAAGTATATATTTTGATTCATATCAATGAGCCGAGCTCGTGTGAAATTTCACAATAGTGTTTACGATGAAAATTTAGAGTTACGCCATAGAGAGTAAATACACCATTACACCAATCAATATAATTTTAATTACTCTTACGTCCAGATAGCTACAGAGATGTACACTACTTCAATTGACTTCAATTGATATCTGTCGTCAACCAAAATAGCTCGGTGACTCATTAACCGGTTTAGATGCTACAACACAAATTCAACCTAACCGACACGAAAAGTCCGCCGGAGGAGCATACTCCCTTCATGAATACGTAGTACGACGGCAGCAGGAGATAAACATACACAATACGTAACTTCCTATGTGAAAAAAAACTACAGTTACAACATTAATTTGACAGTAAAATTGTCATCTATTTCAAATGGTAATTTGTAAAGTCAACTTTAAATTCAAAAGTGGTGTGAAATAAGTAAAGTTTTGTAGCACCACTGTAAAGTGCGCAAGAAGCCTCGTGAAAACGACTGGTGTGTTAATCAGGTGTACAGGGTATAAGTGCAGATATTGTGAACGTTGTTACTCTAAAAATACGTACGCACTTCTGTGTGTTAAATGCTTTTCTCTGTAGATACAGTCTGTGCAGGTAAATTTTCTTTGTACCATGTAATTTTGATACATTTACAGTTTTTTTGACTGAAAGAGAACCAGCAGATGAAGAGCCGACTGTAAGGTCTCAAAATGACCAGCGTGGGAAGACTGGAAAACTGTTTGCAGTAATCGTAATGTAGTTATTGTCTACATTCAAACGAAACGTCACTTTCTAAATTTTAATGTCTTCGGTTGAGCAATGTCATTTCAAATTAGTAGTGGGAAGAAATCAAACCTACTAAAGTTGCCGCATTCCTCGTCAAGTGGTCTAAATGTTTTCGCACTTGCAGCACTAGACGCTGTGTCGATAACAGCAGACGTTGCGTAGCTGACCTCAGAAATTTTCGCGAGTGTCTTGATTGGGCTTTGACTGAGAGCATCGCGAGTGATTGCCATAGATTGAAGTTTTCACCACAGATGGGCTTCATGTAGGAAATAGATTCTATGTTGAGTGGGCTTTTATTTTTTCTGAAGGGGTGATTTGGACTTGTCACATTCGTCGCCACAGAACAAAAACTAAACTTTAGTTTCTCACGATACTATAAACTGGCCTCTCGTCCGTGAATACATCATGAAAATTACACCGTGTTGACAGCACTGGTGCCTGGCTGGTTCAAAATGGTTCAAATGGCTCTGAGCACTATGGGACTTAACATCTGAGGTCATCAGTCCCCTGTCCGCAGCTCGTGGTCTTGCGGTAGCGTTCTCGCTTCCCGCGCACGGGGTCCCGGGTTCGATTCCCGGCGGGGTCAGGGATTTTTCTCTGCCTCGTGATGGCTGGGTGTTGTGTGTTCATCATCATTTCATCATCATTGACTCGCAAGTCGCCGAAGTGGCGTCAACTAAAAAGGACTTGCAATACGGCGGCCGAACTTCCCCGCATGGGGCCTCCCGGCCAACAAAGCCATACGATCATTTCATTTCATTTCATTTCATCAGTCCCCTAGAACTTAGAACTACTTAAACCGAACTAACCTAAGGACATCACACACATCCATGTCCGAGGCAGGATTCGAACCTGCGCCGTAGCGGCCGCACTGTTCCAGAGTGCCTGGCGGAAGCTGTGTTTGTGTTACTGGTTAAAATAGCTAACTCTCGTAGAGTAAAGTAATAGTTTGGTGTATATTTTATAAGTGACTTCGTTTCTTTGTATTTCCCTCATCCGGCAACTGAAGATTTCGTGATCTGGAGTTTTTTAAATTATCGCGTAAAATCCCATCACGCGTAATAGGCCGTGTTCTGCCGATAGTAAACATTGTCAACTGTCAAGTCACTAAAATCGATTAAAAGTTACAGTTTATTGTGAATAACTTAATCAGCAGCTAAGTGAGTGCTTATTTCTTGTTTTAACTGCAAACAACTAACTTTTTAAGTTATAACTTACACCTAAATTGCTTACCTAAAGGCCTAATTTTTGTTCCTCGTAAGCTGCGTGTAATGTAATGTGTGTTAAGTGGTTTAGTGTTGTTTTTCAGAGTTTTGCTTTTGTTGCAGTCCGTGATAAGTGTGGATGTTGCCGCAAGGTAATCAGAAAGGGAGTGGTATGTGTAGATTGTGAGCTGCAACCACTGGAGCGACTGCAGTGGGGAACTGAATGGGAAACTCGACGGCGCCCTTCCACGGAACTGTGGCAGGTGACAGGGGACATAGAGAAACTGCAAAGATTTTGACAAGGAGGATCAGGCTATCGTAGCAGGTCGAACAAGGAACAGTATCGCTAACGACATAATTATAACACTAGGGGTTGCCTGGAGGAACTAAACACACAACTGTGAGTTTTGTGGAGGTGTGCTGCAGCTCCATGACCAGCCCTGGGTTAATACTGATGTGATCCGTGTGACCACAGAGGTGGGCTGCTGCTGACTGAAATGAAACTGCACATAAATGCAGTGTATGTAGCTACTACGCATGAATAAGAGAGAGAAATTAGGTTGGCTGAGATTCTTGCAGCAAAATGTTCGGGGGGGGGGGGGGGGGGGGCGATTACACAAAGCAAGGTCCTGTGATTTATGCTTCGGAGAGGTATCATTTTTAGATCAGAATCAGCACATAGACACCTATTTATCAAGTTAAAATAACAGAGGTGTTTCACAGAATACGTGAAAGATGACAGAGAAGTAAGGTCACTTATTCGTCAGAATATTAGATGACTCAGCAGTAAAGTAGAAGAGCTTCTTGTCTGTTTAGAAAACACAGGGAGGTCTGTAAAGACTGACATGATGTGCCTGTCTGAGCTCGCCTGCGCAGGAGAGCTTCTGTAAAGTTTGGAAGGTAGGAGACGAGATACTGGCAGAAGTAAAGCTGTGAGGACCGGGCGTGAGTCGTGCTTCGGTAGCTCAGATGGTAGAGTACTTGCCCGCGAAAGGCAAAGGTCCCGAGTTCGAGTCTCGGTCGGGCACACAGTTTTAATCTGCCAGGAAGTTTCAAGTTCAATAACATTGAGACAATTAGATTTCGTAGTGATCAGCACATAGAAGTGTGTGCTTGTGAATTAATACTAAAAAATAGTTCAATTATAATTGTAACTGTGTATATATTCCTCCTGAGAAATTAGATGTCCGTATTGTGCTATCTGTAAGACAGCAACAAGCAGATAATAGTCTGTGTTGACTTAAATGCAGTTTCTCTTAAGGATTGTCGTAGTAAAAATTATGTGGAAACCCTGTTTTCATCGTATAATTTAATCTCAGTAATTATATTTCTAATACGGGTGAGTAAAGACAGTAGGGGCCTAATAAGTAATGTGTTTTTGGTGAGACTCAAAGCAAGAAAATAATTTTATACCTTGTCGAAAATTCTCTCTCTGGTCTTGATGCACATTTAGTTAGCACAAATCAGATAGTTACTTACAGTACAGACATTCCTCAACGAAAATTAGAGTCATTATGACTAAATAACAAATATTTTTAGGGACATTTGTAGTGAACTAAATGGTGACACAAAATTTTATGTATTCCACGATAAATTCATCTCATTATTTAAAAACAACGTTCTGGATAAACTTATGAGAATAAACATTAAACCGCCATTTAAAAACCATGGACCGCTAAAGGAATTAAAATACCTTGTGAAAAAAAGAGAAATGTATCTTTTGGCAAGAACAAGTAGTTATCCGGCAGTGGTTGCACGTCCCAAATCTACTCACGATTACTACGAAAAGTTGTACAAAAGTCAAAGAGCGTTCCAATTATGTCAGAAATAATTAAATCTGAAAACAGGATTAAGGCTATATGTAATGTGGTGAAACGAGAGACAGAAAAGCTGGCCGCAGAACTGAATATCGTTGTTGAAATAAATGTAAGCGATCTAATCTAATGGTAAGTCACACATAGAAAATTCATTTAATAATAATTTCGTAAATATTGTACGAAATATAGGGATAAACAGTTCAAGATGAAAATTATGGCAGTATGTTGAAAGAGCAACTCGCATAAAATTCAGTCGTATGAATGTATCACCGACTTCTCCTTCTGAAATTAAGAAAATTATATATTCTCTAAAAAACGAAAGCTGATCTAGATCTGATGGTGTTTCCAAAGGAGTACTGAAGATTTGTTCCTATATAAGAAGTCCTGTCTTATCTGAGTAGTGCCGCGCAGGATTAGCCGAGCGGTCTAAGGCGCTGCAGTCATGGACTGTGCGGCTGGTCTCGGCGGAGGTTCGAGTCCTCCCTCTGGCATGGGTGTATGTGTTTGTCCTTAGGGTAATTTAGGTTAAGTAGTGTGTAAGCTTAAGGACTGATGACCTTAGCAGTTACGTCCCATAAGATTAAAAAAAAAATCTGAGAAGTGTAATGCATCGCTAACTTGTCAAACTCCTCTTTAAGAAAGATGATAGGGGACGTCAATAACTACCAACCTGTTTCACTGCTGTCATAGTTTTCAAAAACTGTTGAGAAGGTGATGTATCCTAGAACAGTATATCACTTGAGCATCAGTAATATTCTCAGCAAATCAGAGTTTGGATTGCAGAAGAGTTGCTCATCCGAAAATGCCATTTACATTTCCAGTAAATTTTACAAGCATTCCGAAAATGCCATTTACATTTCCAGTAAATTTTACAAGCATTAAATGACAATTGACATTTGACTGTGTGAATCACTGTATTTTCCTAGATAAATTGAAGTTTTATGGGACTGATGGTACAGCCAGCCAATGGGTAATGTCATATCTAACCAAAAGAATGTAGAATGTTATGTTTAGTAATTCAACCAATGTAGTCATAGGAGAATATTCTGCCTGGGGAGAAATCATGTATGGAGCTTATCAAGGCACAGTCTAAGGCCCGCTGTTGTTTCTAATACTTGTAAGCGCTCTTCCGTCGAATATACAGCAAGCAGAGTTAGTCCATTCTATGGATGACTAGTATTTTTAATCAGTCTAAGCATACGAGGTGTTGCTAGAAAAAAACCGGACTAGTACTGGTGAAACAATAAAACGAATGCAATAAGGCTGAAAGTCGCGTGGCCTGTCACGTGACTCTCGCTCCGCCTACTGCTCGAGTTTCATCTGCCTCCTGCACTCAGTCTGCCCGTGGCGTCTGTTTTAAGTAGTTGACGTTTTGTCTGTGCGTCGGAAAATGTTGAGTGTACAGAAAGAACAGCGTGTTAACATCAAATTTTGTTTCAAACTAGGAAAATCTGCAAGTGAGACGTTTGTTATGTTACAACAAGTGTACGGCGATGATTGTTTATCGCGAACACAAGTGTTTGAGTGGTTTAAACGATTTAAAGATGGCCGCGAAGACACCAGTGATGACACTCGCACTGGCAGACCATTGTCAGCAAAAACTGATGCAAACATTGAAAAAATCGGTGAACTTGTTCGACAAGATCGCCGTTTAACAATCAGAGCAGTGTCTGAGTTAACAGGAGTTGACAAGGAAAGTGTTAGGCAGATTCTTCATGAAAGTTTCAACAAGAACATAGTGTGTTCAAAAATGGTTCCAAAGTGTCTCACAATTGAACAGAAGGAACGCCGAAGAATGATTTGTTCTGACATCCTGGAAAACATTGAAAGTGATCCCAACTTCTTACAAAATGTTATTACTTGCGATGAATCGTGGTTTTTTACTTACGATCCCGAAACTAAACGCCAATCGATGCATTGGAAAACTCCTGGTTCTCCACGACAAAAAAAAAGCACGAATGTCAAAATCGAAATTCAAGGCAATGATGATTGTTTTTTTTTTTTGACATCAAAGGGATTGTGCACATTGATTGGGTACCAAAGGGACAAACAGTGAATCAGCATTACTACATTAGCGTCCTGGCTACCCTACGTGAGCGAGTACGGAGAAAACGGAACGATTTGTGGAGAAAAAAGTCATGGATCCTTCACCAAGACAATGCCCCAGCTCACAGTGCGTTGTCAGTGAAGACGTTTTTGGCAAAACACAACATTCCCATCTTAGATCATCCACCCTACTCACCTGATTTGGCCCCCTGTGACTTTTTTCTTTTCCCTAAAGTCAAGTCAGCTTTGAAAGGAACTAGATTTGAGACTGTTGAAGCAGTAAAAGAAAAAGCGACGGAAGTAATGTATGGACTTACCGAAAATGATCTGCAGCATTGCTATGAACAGTGGAAAATTCGTATGGAGCGGTGTAGGGACCGAGGAGGAGAGTACATTGAAGGAGATAACATGAAATTGTAAATAATTGTAAATAAATGTTTTTTCCAGCATCAGTCCGGTTTTTTTCTAGCCGCACCTCGTACATACAGCAAACATTACTATTCAGTTAAGAATCACACAGGCTAATCCAGCATAAAACGTAATTTACCAAAGAGTCTCGATCGTACTGTCCTCGAGAAAAAAGACCTGGAGCTGTAGCTCATAAGTAGTTACGTATACGTTATACAAAAAACAAAAATAAAAACCTCGCCTTTCTGTAGTAAAGATACTGCGTTCTTCATTGCTCGAATTGCTTGAAACTCAATTTAGCAACGTACATAATATTCGTAGAATTTCTATGTTTGATCAGTAAGGGTTAGTACAGGTTATGGCTCACCGTGGCTGTAAAGTAGTATAGTGAAAGCCGCTCACATGTTATAGCAGCGCAAATTCTCGCAATATGAGGAAGCATCTTCGCTGGCAGCTTATCTAAACTGCACTCCGCCCGTAGGCGATGGCTTCGGTAGCTACCTGTCAGATAGCGGGAACGGCCATTTCGTGAGCGTAGATATGAGAAAACGTACCCGTCATAGCATTCGAAATTTATGAAATGAAAAAAAAAACTGTACGTGACGTAAAAGTTAATCTAATACCAGCTTCCACTTCAAATTGATTTACTCTGTTCTGTGCTCATGCCAAAAACGAGCTTGAAGCTCTTCGCTGTTGTCTCGCTAGTCCCTTCTCAGTTTGATAACGTTGACATAATAGGTTACAAAATAATCTCTAGTGAAATGCTTGTTTCACCTGAATAGTTCTAAATAATTCAGCCACAAAGATTTATGAAACGAAACATAACTCACTGTTGTCCAGTAGAGAGGTAAACTTTCGCTGTCCAGATTGCTTCTCGAATGCCATAGACACATTCTGATTCCATAGCCACGGTAAAATCTTCCAGATTTGTGTTTTGGTACATGAAAACTGAATCCACGAGCGTCTGTGAAAACTACTACAACCAGAAAGAATAACCTATGTCTACATCTGTATCTACATACATTCGCTCCAAACCAATTTTAAATTCATGGCTGAGACTATGTAGCATTTTGTCTCATATTAGGGATTCTTCGTGTTTCAACGGCGTAACTAGTGCCGGAAAATTGACTTCTTAAATGCCTCTGTGCGCACGCCATAAAAAGTCTAATCTTGTCTTCGCGGTCCCTACGTGAACGATACGCTTTAGGCTGAAGCATATTTAAGATTTTCGCCTTAATACTGGTTTTGGAAACTTCGTAAGTATGCTTTCGTGGGATAATTTGCGTATATCTTCAACTAGGTGAAAATCAGGTTTTTCAGCTTTTGTGTGATGCTGTCCCCTGAGTTATACAAGCCTGCGACCTTTCGTGCTGCTCTTGTTCGAGTACATTCAGTATGCTATGTTAATCCTATTTGCTATGCGTCCCACACACTTCAGCAATATTCTAGGATAGGTCACACGAATGTTTTGTAATATCCTTTGTAGATGCACTGCACTTTCTCACCATCATGTCAGTGAACCGAGGTCTGCCACCTGCCTTGCCTACAGCTGAGCCTGTGTGTTCGTTCCATTTCATATCTTTACACGTTGTTACACCCACGTATTTCTATGACTCGACTGATTGCAATTGTGAATCACTGATACTGAACTCACAAGATACCCGTTCTTTTTCCTTTTTTTGAAGAGCGCAATACAATTTTAATCCTGACGTAGCCTATAAGTGACGTCAGCTCGGTAACAACGGTGGCAGCTTGAACCAACAACTGTAAACAACAGATGTGCATTGGACCAGTATACTGTGAGCTGGGAGTGTTAAGTAGTTGAAGTGCGGCCGTGACTTGTCAACGTTGTCAACCGCTGTGGCAAGCGAAATGGACAACATCCCGATGAAAGGCTTTCGCGACAGTTACACATGGCTGTATGAAAGTTTCCTGCCTTGTACTTAGTGGGGTGGAAATAATGTGAAACTCCTGAAGAATTAGATCCACCATCTTAACAAAGGGAGACCAAAAGACGAATACAGTAATCAGATTCAGAATTATGCAGGATGCAGTAGTTATTTTGAGATGAAAAGGCTTGCACAGGATAGGGTCTGCATGGTGCGAAAAGTGGCAGTTGACCCTGAACAATAAAAATGTTCTGGTTTATGACGTGATTACTACTAAAATTTCGTTAAATTACTGTTACACGATAACTCTCGCAAATTTAAAGGTTGCGATTTAACTAAATACCTAGAGGTAACAGTTACGAGAAACTTAAATTCGAAACATGACATAGCAAATATAAATATCGTGTGGAAGACGAAGTCAATACCCTGTTTTATTGGCAGAACACATAGAAGATACCATAAAATTACTGAAGAAACTGCCTACCCTACACTTGTCCGTTCCCCTCCGGAGAATCCTTCTCTAATTAGCTCGTTGTCGGCGGGACGCTAAACCCCAATCTTCCTTCCATCCGGTGAACGGCTGCGCAATATGGAATCCTTACTAGAAAGGATGGACGGAGGACAGAACAAAAATTCAAAGCAGGGCAGCTCGTATTCTAATATCAAGAAAACGGAGAGAGACTGTCGCAGATATGATAAGCGAGATGTGGTTGTAGTCATTAAAACAAAGGCTTTTCCGTTTTAGTGAGGTCTGTTCACGAAATTACGATCACTAATTTTCTCCTTCAAATGTCAAATAATTTTTTCGATTGCCACTTACATAGCGAGCAATGAACACAGCGATCAAATAGCAGAAATCAGGGCTTACACGGAATGATTAATTGTCCATTTTTCCCACCTGCTACTCTAAAGGAAAAGTAGAGAAAGTGTCTGAGAAAGGCTCTGTGAACCCTTTGCCAAACATTTAAGCATGAATCGCAGTGTAATCATGTAGATGTAGACAGCGGACAAACTATAATTCTGATGATTTCGACCGTCATTGAATGTAACCTGAGATTTTTACTCTTGTGTATTGAGCGCATTCCCAATGGCACCAGCTATATCTGGGAAGTTTAAAGATGGAGACCACGCTCCTCTTTGAGGCTACTAAATCGGTCAATATCAGCAGGAGAATGCCTTGCAATATGTAATGAGAATGCCAGATCTTCCCGGATACGTAGGTCTGCATCACACGATGGCCATCAAGCATGCCTTTGTCATGTATATCGGACAGTTTGTTCGATAAAGTACTCCAGCATCACTTTTTGTTGGTTTGTGGACCACATACAAATCACATGAAGGGAGATTTCTCAGGAACGTATTCAGACATGAAATGAGAATGTCAGATCTTCCGTGATACGTAGGTCTACATCACACGATGGCCATCAAGCATGCCTTTGTCATTTATATCGGACAGTTCTTTCGATAAAGTACTCGAGCATTACTTTTTGTCGGTTTGTGGACCACATACAAATCCCATGGAGGGAGATTTCTCAGGAACGTATTCAGACATCTGTTTTATGCCACGATATTTAGAAACGCTGATTTCAGCAAAACTACTGAGTTCTCGAGGTCGAAGATTCTGTATAGTTCTGTGATCCTACTCATTTGCGTATTTTCAAGTACGTAGTCTATGGTGAAACGTCATTTGAGCCATATTTATACGTCTTAGTGCAGTAGCTTTCACAAATTTCATTGACATTTTTATCTTCTATGTAAGGTGTTCTAACAAAAGTATCACATATTCCTACTGTAAGTAGTACTGGTCCAAAACCCAATAACTGTCGAGATTTTGGCCGTTCTACGTGTCACGAGTAATGCAGGTTGTCAGTTACTGAACTACATGACATAAAATCGTTATAGCTTCTGGACGGTTTGCGCTAGGACATTCAAACTCCACGTTTGGCTGCGGGGCATGATGGAAATTAGTATGTGCATTATGGTTTGGCTTAGCGGTGAAACCAAGTGCTTGCCTTAGTCAGGTGACAGAAAACTTGGGTCAGCTATGCAGGGACTTTGAGATTAAATATACTTGGGGGAGCAGGATACAGCCTGGATATGAATCCAAGATATAGTATTAGGAATCACCTGGACAAAATATGAGCAGAAACTGGGTACACAAATTAGGGGTTTGTGAAGGTCTTTCAGCGTCATGATCGGCCCTGGGTAAACACTGCTGAAGGCATATTAACACTGAGCTGAACAAAATGCTTCAGACATCGGCAAAATCTCAGAGAAGTGTTGTTCCAGTTGATGCTATTGGTAGTTGGGGATACACTACACAAGGCCTGAACTAAATAGGAAGGTGGCAGATAAGCTAGCGTCTCTGCTAGCAGATACTGTAAGGGGGGCCACGGTCACACAAGGGATGATTCCTGTGGTTAATGCGACCAGGCAGACAGGTTCTTTAGGTTAAATCCAAAGTCCAGACTGACAACAATCAAGAAAAATAGAATAAAAGAAGCTTCATATTCACTATGTAGGAATAAAGCTAAGGATAGTAGCGATTTACTTCATCAAAATATCAGGGGAATAAAAAATAAAGTAGTTAGTGTGTTTAGATGATCTCTAAAATAAGAATGAGATTGATATACTTTGTCTGTCTGAACACCATGTAACAATGGGGATGGGAAGTGTCAGTATAAATGGGTGTAATTTTAGTAGCTTGCACTTGCAGATCTAGCATGGATAACAGAGGAGTTGCCACTTACACAAAACAAGGGTATAAGTATAAAACTGTAGAAGTAAGCAAATTTTGTGTCGATCAGTGCTTTGAAGTTTGTGCAGGTGAACTACATATAAATAATGTAGTGTTGATATTAGCAACAGTGTACAGGTTCCCATTAGGAAATTGGTAGATTTTCATGAAAACGTTTGACTCCCTATTATGCTGTCTGTCAGACAAAAAGAAGAAGTTATTAATCTGTGGTGATTTCAATGTAAGCTTTCTAAGCAATTCTAATAGGAAATGCGAACTAGAAGCATTATTAATGACATATAACTTAGAAACGGTGTTCAACTTGCCTACACGTATAACTCAAGACAGTGGCACTGTAATAGATAATGTATTTGTACAACAAGAGGATGTAAAACTAATACATGTTTTCCCTGTGATAAATGGATTATCAGACCATGATGCACAATCGATTAACTTACAAAACCTAGCAGGGTGTACAGTTCAGAAACCATTAAGTAAAAGTGTAAGGCTAATCAACCCAGTATCTATAGAGCACTTCAGAGAAAGTTTAAGAAATGTTAATTAGGGAAATGTGTATAATGAGCCAAATGCTAAAGATAAGTTGAACGTATTTCTTGATACATTTATATCTCTTTTTGAAACTTGTTGTCCCAAAATATTACTAAATGTAACACCAAACAATTTTCACAGGAACCTTGGATTACTACAGTTATTAAAGCGTCTTCAGAAAGAAAAAGAAAATTGTATAAGACAGTAAGAATCAGTAAAGACCCAAAAGTAACTTTACACCATAAAAATTATTGTAACATACTGGGAAAAGTTGTCACAAACTCAAAAACATGAATATTAGAGACGAAATTAACACCTCAGGCAATAAAATCAAATCAGTATGGAATGTTGTTAGAAATGAGACAGGAAAACTAACCATTGGGGTAGGTAGTATTACTATTAAAGAGAATGAGACCATCTTAACCAACAGTACACAAATATGAAACTTCCTGGCAGATTAAAACTGTGTGCCCGGCCGAGACTCGAACTCGGGACCTTTGCCTTTCGCGGGCAAGTGCTCTACCATCTGAGCTACCGAAGCACGACTCACGCCCGGTACTGACAGCTTTACTTCTGCCAGTACCTCGTCTCCTACCTTCCAAACTTTACAGAAGCTCTCCTGCGAACCTGCAGAACTAGCACTCCTGAAAGAAAGGATATTGCGGAGACATGGCTTAGCCACAGCCTGGGGGATGTTTCCAGAATGAGTACACAAGTAGCTAATGTATTTAACAAGCATTTCTTAAGTGTAGGTGAAAAAATTGGTGAGAATAGTTCAAAAGAAAAAGCGAAGCAGCTCATGGAAGTGTCAGTTTTGAGAAATCCTTGTCAGATTGATTTTCATCTAACAACCTCTCGTGAAATAATGAAAATCATTAAATCTTTAAAAAATAAAAGTGCTGTTAGAGTAGATGACATCTCTAACAAGATATTAAAACAATGTGGAGCAGTTACAGCTGATGTTCTGAGTCACATCTGTATTGCATCACTAACTTAAGGTAATTTCCCAGGCAGGTTAAAATATGCAATTGTCAAGCCTCTCTACAAAAAAAGGGGAAACCACAGATGTCAATAATTACTTGTCAGTATCCTCGCTTACAGTATTTTCAAAATCCGACGAGGAAGTAATGTACTCTAGAGTGGTTATCCATCTCAACAGTAATGGGATACTTCGTAAATCACAGTTTGGATTTCAAAAATGCTGTCCTACTGAAACAGCAACATACAGTTTCATTGTCCACGTAATATAGTCTTCAAATAGCAAAATGTCCCAATAGGAATTTTCTGTGACTTATCCAAAGTATTTGAATCTGTGAACCATGACAGTATGTTACAGAAATTACAATGCTACGGTATAAATTGAACATAGTATGAGTGGTTTAAGTCATATATACAGAACAGGAAGCAAAAAGTTTATTTATATGGATCAAGTGTTTTAAGGAAGTTTGGCACTTCATCTAATTGGGGTGATATTACATTAGGTGTTCCACAGGATTTGATCAAGGATTCCCTTCTGTTCTTGATGTATGTGAATGACATCCCTTCTTATCTGAAACAAGAAGCTAAACTGACACTATTTGCTGATGATACAAGCATCATTATTAATCCAGTAAAATGAACTCCAATAGAAAATGATACACATAACATCTTTGGAAATGTTATTGCTTGGTTTTCTGCGAATGGGCTTGCTCTGAACTTTCGAAAGACACAGTACATCGTATTCTCTACTGCTAAGAGTACAGTTCCTTCAATAAATATAACACATCAGCTGAAGTCAGTAGCCAGGGTAGAGCATACTAAGTTTTTGGGTGTACATATAGATGAGAATCTTAGCTGGAAAATTCATGTTTTGGATCTCCTAAAGCGACAAGGTTCAGCAACTTTTGCAATCAGAATAATTGCTAATTTTGAAGAAATAGAAATTAGCAAGCTAACATACTTTGCATGCTTTCACTCTCTGATGTCATACGAAATAATATATTGGAGTAACTCAACACTTGGGCAAAAAGTATTCACTGCTCAAAAGAAAGTGGTTAGAATAACGTTTGGGGCTCATAGTCGCACATTTTGTAGACATCTGTTCAAAAGGTTAGGAATTCTTACAACAGCCTCGCAGTACATTTACTCAGTAATGAAATTTGTTCTCAGCAAGCCCGCATCTCGTGGTCGTGCGGTAGCGTTCTCGCTTCCCACGCCCGGGTTCCCGGGTTCGATTCCCGGCGGGGTCAGGGATTTTCTCTGCCTCGTGATGGCTGGGTGTTGTGTGCTGTCCTTAGGTTAGTTAGGTTTAAGTAGTTCTAAGTTCTAGGGAACTTATGACCACAGCAGTTGAGTCCCATAGTGCTCAGAGCCATTTGAACCATTTTTTTTTTTTTTTGTTCTCAGCAACATGGACCAGTTTAAAAACAACAATGATATTCATGATTATAATACCAGAAGAAAGAAAGACTTACATTATCCCCTATTTAACCTGTCTATGGCACAGGAAGGGTTTAAATATGCTGCTGTAAAACTTTTCGATAAATTACCAGATGAAATAAAATGTCTGATAAAGAGCAGTAATAGTTTCAAAAATCAATTTACATCATATCTGCTGAATGAGATTTTCCCTCTGCAGCGGAGTGTGCACTGATATGAAACTTCCTGGCAGCTTAAAACTATGTGCCGGACCGAGACTCGAACTCGGGACCTTTGCCTTTCGCGGGCAAGTGCTCTACCATATGAGAAAATCTCATTCTGGAAACATCCCCCAGGCTGTGGCTGAGCCATGTCTCCGCAATATTCTTTCTTTCAGGTGTGCTAGTTCTGCAAGGTTCGCAGAGAGCTTCTGTAAAGTTTGGAAGGTAGGAGACGAGGTAATGGCAGAAGTGAGGCTGTGAGGACGGGGCGTGAGTCGTGCTTGGGTAGCTCAAATGGTAGAGCACTTGCCCGCGAAAGGCAAAGCTCCCGAGTTAGAGTCTCGGTCCGGCACACAGTTTTAATCTGCTAGTAAGTTTGACATCATATCTTCTTGACAACTCCTTCTATACCATAGATGAATTCTTGAATAGGAATAAATAATTCTTTAGGTATAATACATGAATTTTGTGCCATTTAAGGGAAAGGGGGTTGTTGTTGTGGTCTTCAGTCCTGAGACTGGTTTGATGCAGCTATCCATGCTACTCTATCCTGTGCAAGCTTCTTCATCTCCCAGTACCTACTGCAACTTACATCCTTTTGAATCTGCTTAGTGTATTGATCTCTTGGTCTCCCTCTACGATTTTTACCCTCCACGCTGCCCTCCAATGCTAAATTTGTGATCCCTTGATGCCTCAAAACATGTCCTACCAACCGATCCCTTCTTCTAGTCAAGTTGTGCCACAAACTTCTCTTCTCCCCAATCCTATTCAATACCTCCTCATTAGTTACGTCATCTACCCACCTTATCGTCAGCATTCTTCTGTAGCACCACATTTCGGAAGCTTCTATTCTCTTCTTGTCCATACGAGTTATCGTCCATGTTTCACTTCCATACATGGCTACACTCCATACAAATACTTTCAGAAACGACTTCCTGACACTTAAATCTATACTCGATGTTAACAAATTTCTCTTCTTCAGAAATGATTTCCTTGCCATTGCCAGTCTACATTTTATATCCTCTCTACTTCGACCATCATCAGTTATTTTACTCCCTAAATAGCAAAACTCCTTTACTACTTTAAGTGTCTCATTTCCTAATCTAATCCCCTCAGCATCACCCGATTTAATTTGACTACATTCCATTATCCTCGTTTTGCTTTTGTTGATGTTCATCTTATATCCTCCTTTCAAGACACTGTCCATTCCGTTCAACTGCTCTTCCAAGTCCTTTGCTGTCTCTGACAGAATTACAATGTCATCGGCGAACCTCAAAGTTTTTACTTCTTCTCCATGAATTTTAATACCTACTCCGAATTTTTCTTTTGTTTCCTTTACTGCTTGCTCAATATACAGATTGAATTACATCGGGGGGAGGCTACAACCCTGTCTCACTCCTTTCCCAACCACTAATTCCCTTTCATGCCCCTCGACTCTTATAACTGCCATCTGGTTTCTGTACAAATTGTAAATAGCCTTTCGCTCCCTGTATTTTACCCCTGCCACCTTCAGAATTTGAAAGAGAGTATTCCAGTTAACATTGTCAAAAGCCTTCTCTAAGTCTACAAATGCTAGAAACGTAGGTTTGCCTTTTCTTAATCTTTCTTCTAAGATAAGTCGTAAGGTTAGTATTGCCTCACGTGTTCCAACATTTCTACGGAATCCAAACTGATCTTCCCCGAGGTCCGCTTCTACCAGTTTTTCCATTCGTCTGTAAAGAATTCGCGTTAGTATTTTGCAGCTGTGAGTTATTAAACTGATAGTTCGGTAATTTTCACATCTGTCAACACCTGCTTTCTTTGGTATTGGAATTATTATATTCTTCTTGAAGTCTGAGGGTATTTCGCCTGTCTCATACATCTTGCTCACCGGATGGTAGAGTTTTGTCATGACTGGCTCTCCCAAGGCCATCAGTAGTTCTAATGGAATGTTGTCTACTCCCGGGGCCTTGTTTCGACTCAGGTCTTTCAGTGCTCTGTCAAACTCTTCACGCAGTATCTTATCTCCCATTTCATCTTCATCTACATCCTCTTCCATTTCCATAATATTGTCCTCAAGTACATCGCCCTTGTATAAACCCTCTATATACTCCTTCCACCTTTCTGCCTTCCCTTCTTTGCTTAGAACTGGGTTGCCATCTGAGCTCTTGATATTCATACAAGTGGTTCTCTTCTCTCCAAAGGTCTCTTTAATTTTCCTGTAGGCAGTATCTATCTTACCCCTAGTGAGACAAGCGTCTACATCCTTACATTTGTCCTCTAGCCATCCCTGCTCAGCCATTTTGCACTTCCTGTCGATCTCATTTTTGAGACGTTTGTATTCCTTTTTGCCTGCTTCATTTACTGCATTTTTATATTTTCTCCTTTCATCAATTAAATTCAATATTTCTTCTGTTACCCAAGGATTTCTATTAGCCCTCGTCTTTTTACCTACTTGATCCTCTGCTGCCTTCACTACTTCATCCCTCAGAGCTACCCATTCTTCTTCTACTGTATTTCTTTCCCCCATTCCTGTCAATTGTTCCCTTATGCTCTCCCTGAAACTCTCTACAACCTCTGGTTCTTACATCTCTTTAGGGACCATCCAGTACATTTCACATCTGGTATCCGCTTCTTTCGCACTTGGTGGCCCGTCTACAGCTTCTTCAAGGCACATGACGACTGAGTAATTTTACCAACTGACTAACGATGGTGCAGCAAACGGGTGACGTTATGTCACCTGTTTGGCCGCGATTAGTTACATTTATTTATATTAAGTGTCAGCTACGAGTCTGTACACCGAGTAATGGTCATATCCGAGACAGTCCATATTCCCTCTGTACGCTAGATGCTGAAACGCGTTGTGTACCTGGACTCTGCTGTCTGCAGCCTTCTGCGTATAGGGCAGTCACAAAGCCAGCTGAGTCTCACCTCTAGGTTGTGGAAGTATATCACCTTAATGAGGAGGTAATGCTTCCCTCGGCGGTGTTAGCCGCTCTCTGTTTTGTAGAAGATGGGAAGTGATTAAAATAGGGTGAAGTTTTTTTCCTATTTTACTTCTCGTTGACTCCGTGTAATCAAGTGGCCGTTCTTTATTGCCTGCCGCCGAAAGGTAGTCCCCCACTCTCACCTCAGCACCCATTTTCCACCGCAACGGCCCTATACGTTTTAAATGTAACAGCTTGTAGCGCTCACCCCTGCAGCCGTATTCATCTCTGGCTTAGGTTTGTCACTGCTCTACATATGGTAATGTGAACACAATGACTGGAATTCTCGTTACGGAAAATGCTCACGCACTGGGAACATAAGAAGGACTGAGTAATTTAGCTGGTGTGATTTTCATCCCCATTAACTTGCATCGCCGATATTTATCGAAATAATTCAATCTCAGTCAGCGTTTCCACTATATTTGCATTGGTTGATATATATCTTCAGGGAAGTAACGTCACAGAACGGGTTAAACTCGGTCGTTGACGAAATAAGACTTTTACCCTTCTAGGTAATAAAAACAGAAACTGAAATATCGGTATGCAGGCTTTTTCGGCGAATTTAAATGATGAAATCTTCTTGGATTATCTGCCCACTCTTGGCGTTGTGTTGTCACAACTTCACCCGAAGATTGTAGGAAATGCGTCGACACGTTACGACAACACGATGCCATGACTCTTTCTATAATCTGAGAAGAGCTCATCAGAGAAACTGCAAGTTCTGAAATGACTTTGTGGCTGTACTGGCATTCTTATTTACTAAGTGAAGATATCGTTTACATGTAACATACAGGGTTTACAGCAATTAACAGAGAAAAACTGACACGACTGAAAATATACGTTGCTTCAAATGGCTCTGAGCACTATGGGACTTAACTTCTAAGGTCATCAGTCCCCTAGAACTTAGAACTACTTAAACCTAACTAACCTAAGGACATCACACACATCCATGCCCGAGGCAGGATTCGAACCTGCGACCGTAGCGGTCGCGCGGTTCCAGACTGTAGCGCCTTTAACCGCTTGGCCACCCCGGACGGCGAAAATATACCTTCAAAGACTCTAAAATGTCCCAGTAAATATGGGTTCGCAAACAAACAGTCTGCGAGACAGTTGCGACTGTGTGATTGTGGGCCGCCACTGAATTCTATATGAAACTTTGTCCAAGTTACTTCAGCCTTACTTGAAATGTAAGCTTTTCGATTTAGTCCTGTGCAAATTTCACCAGTGGATCCAATGGATGATGGTTGGGAAATGTGATATGCCCATGATAGGGCACAGGCACATTTTGCTGGAGATGATAAACGACATCTGGCGCGTCAGTATGGACCTGGATGAGTAGGTCCGGTAGGACATGTACCTTGGCTTTGAAAATCACCTAACTTCAAATCCTCCGTGTTTTTCCGTCTTGAGTCATCTCGAAAGGGAAGTGTACAGCACTCCCACTGATACTCTTGAAGAACTTTATCAGCAAATTTAACTGTCTTGTCAATAATTATGACATGTTTGAGAGAAATCGTAACTCGCATCAGAGACCATTGCAATATTGCATCCGACTTAGTGGACGACACGTGGAATACCTCCTTCGACAGATACTAGTGTATAATAAATTTCATCGTTACCCTCTGGAATAGACTGGCATTTCTTGTTAATGTAGGCAGTTGCCTAAATTTGAACTGAATCAGGTGGAGACTTAATCGAAAAGTTCAAATTTCATGTACATTTTTACTAAATGGGACAATATAACATACTGTTGTCTCGTAAGCACACATTCGCAACTACCGCTTTTGTAGATCCATGTTCTCTGGGAGGCTTTAGCTTCTGCTGTCGTATACTTTTTCCATGTCAGTTTTCGCTATTAACTCTGACACATCGCGTATAGTTACGTACACATCAATACATCAGTGATTTTAGCAGAATCGAATGCCATTCGTTAGAAACTCAAGGCAATTGCCACTAAATCTTATTAATATAGCCATCAAACATTTACTTAGGCAAATAAATCTGAACATTTAGTTGTGCATGCATACTAACGTTTCCAGAAATGTTACTGAATAGAACTTTGTGCCTCAGATAAAATACATAACGATACACAGAAGATCACAACTACAGTATTGTACGTGATCTCTGACTTGTGGTATGATGCGAAACCTTTACATGTAATCGCCATGATATTCCCCTGGAAATCCCCATCCACGAAGGTTGTCCAGCAGTCGATGGACCGCATAGCTGTATCTTCAGGCAGCAGACTCTTTCTCGAAGATGCCAAGTCCACGACAGCTAGAAATTTCAAACGTCGTTTCAAAATAAATTCGCATGCTGCTTCCTCAGAGTGCATGTATTTCACCTCCGTTGTATACATTCCATGCATACGACTTCAACAAAGTTCGCAATGCATGTCGGCCTTGTCATTTTTGCTCCGTACGTACTCTCAGAGCTCACCTTGACAAATGACATTATGGTCATTTCCATGCCCAGCGAGGTTCTGTGGTTCACAGGCAATCTCCGAGGTGGGATGGCGTTTTAATTGAATAACTGACCCGACCAGAAGGTGTCTCCATGTGCAGGAATCCAGGTGCACATCACCCATGCCTTGCATATACACCGCGCCCCCTTCCGTCCTCATGACATGCGCAAAAGAAACAGCAAATTTCCCGGACAATATGCACTTCAGAACAAAGTAAAATAACAAGGTGCTTCCTGAAACATACGATTATCCTTCGTCGGTTAACGAGACACATGGCGAAACACAAACATGAGTGTACACTGAAGAGCCAATAAAACTGGTATACCTTCCTAATATCGTGTAGGGCCCCGCGAGCACGCAGAAGTGCCGCAACACGACGTGGCATGGACTCGACAGTGTCTGAAGTATTGCTGGAGAGAATTGACACCATGAATCCTGACGAGCTGTCCATAACTCCTTAAGAGTACGAAGAGGTTGAGATCTCTTCTGAACAGAACGCTGCAAGGCACTCCAGATATGCTCAACAATGTTCATGTCTGGGGAGTTTGGTGGCCAGTGGAAGTGTTTAAACTCAGAAGACTGTTCCTGAAGCCACTCTGTAGCAATTCTGCACGTGTGGTGTGTCGCATTATCGTGTTGGAATTGCCCAAGTCCGTCGGAATGCACACTGGACATGAATGGATGCAGGTGATCAGACAGGATGCTTACGTACGTGTCACATACCAGAATCGTATCTAGACGTATCAGGGGTCCTATGTCACTCCAACACGCCCCACACCATTACAGAGTCTCCACCAGCTTGAACAGTCCCCTGCTGACATGCAGGGTCCTGAATTCATGAGGTTGTCTCCATACCTGTACATGTCCATCCTCTCGGACCAATTTGAAACGAGACTCGTCCGACCAGGCAACACGTTTCCAGTCATCAACAGTCCAATGTCAGTGTTGACGGGCCCACGCCAGGCGTAAAGCTTTGTGTCGTGCAGTAATCAAGGTTACACGAGTGGTCCTTCGGCTCCGAAAGCCCATATCGATGATGTTTCGTTGAATGGTGCGCACGCTGACACTTGTTGATGGCCCAGCATTGAAATCTGCGGCAATTTGCAGAAGGGTTACACTTCTGTCACGGTGAACGATTCTCATCAGTCGTCATTGGTCCCGTTGTTGCAGGATCTTTTTCCGGCCACAGCGATGTCGGAGATTTGGCGTTTTACCGGATTCCTGATGTTCATGGTACACTCGTGAAACGGTCTTAAGGGAAAATCTCCACTTCATCTCTGCCTCGGAGATGCTGCGTTTGTCCGCAGCTCGTGGTCGTGCGGTAGCGTTCTCGCTTCCCGCTCCCGGTTTCCCGGGTTCGATTCCCGGCGGGGTCAGGGATTTTCTATGCCTCGTGATGACTGGGTGTTGTGTGATGTCCTTAGGTTAGTTAGGTTTAAGTAGTTCTAAGTTTTAGGGGACTGATGACCACACATGTTAAGTCCCATAGTGCTCAGAGCCATTTCAACCATTTTGATGCTGCGTCCCATCGCTTGTCTGCCAACTAAAACACCACGCTCAATCTCATATCTTGATAACCAGTCATTGTACTAGCAGTAACCGATCTAACAACTGCGCCAGGCACTTGTTGTCTTATATAGGCGTGGCCGACAGCAGTATCGTATGCGGCGTGTTTACATACCTCTGTATTTGAATACCAATGCCTATACCAGTTTCTTTGGCGCTTCACCACCCATAAACATATATCTCAGGAAATTAAAAGCCTTTCTGTTTTAGATACAGCATTCCCGGCGGAAGATACTCGAATATCCAGGAATTGCCTTTTGTCAACGTGCCGCGCTGGGTAGCCGCGCCATGTGAGGAGCCTTGCCATGGTTGGTGCAGCTCCCCCCGTCGGAGGTTCGAGTCCTCCGTCGTGCCTGTGTGTGTGTGTGTGTGTATATGTGTGTGTGTGTGTTTGTGTGTGTGTGTGTGTGTGTGCGTGTATGTGTGTGTGTGTTTGTGTGTGTGTGTGTGTGTGTGTGTTGTCCTTAGCGTAAGTTGGCTTACGTTAGATTAAGTAGTGTGAAAGCCTAGGGACCGATGACCTCAGCAGTTTGGTCTACTTGGAACTTACCACAAATTTCCAAAATTTTTTGTCTGCGTGCAGAATAGCCCACTTACTGATTAACATCTGAAGCAAAATACCAGGTACCGTTTTCTGTCTTCTCTTCATTACTGCACTGATATACTGCAAAACGGCCAGCAAGCTTGACATAATCTCTACTACGCAACATATGTAAGTCAAATAGACGCCATGTTTAGCAGACCAGAGATCAAGGCTACATCACGTGATTTCAATACTTACTGACAAGTAGACATTTGCGTCTAAATTTTTATCATTGTTGAGGATATACACTATGCGTTCTCCGCCATGGCCGATTTCTGCACCTGCCTCTACCTGCAATGTCGCTTATGTTCAGTAAGCCTGGTGTTCACAGATGTTGAGATGTGTGTGAAATCTTATGGGACTTAACTGCTAAGGTCATCAGTCCCTAAGCTTACACACTACTTAATCTAAATTATCCTAAGGCCAAGCACACACAACCATGCCCGAAGGAGGACTCGAACCTCCGCCGGGATCAACCGCACAGTCCATGACTGGAGCGCCGAAGACCGCTCGGCTAATCCAGCGCGCCAAGCCTGGTGTTGATTGGTCATCCAATCATTCCAACATAGACTTTTGCGTATGTACGTGGTCTGCTGTGTATTCCTGACGTTGCAAATGGGTCCTTTTCTCCTTGGCCGATTTGAGACGCTCTGTGATCTTCTTTGTCGGTTTGTAGACAATCCTTACATCGCGTGGGCCCACAGCCAGAAAATAAGCATGATAAATACGTGCGTAAAGCGAGCAAAACAAATACATGGGCGGCAGAACCTTAGGTGCGAGATGAAACACCTGGAAATCGTTCTGAGGAGGAATGGGTACTACATACGGAAAAGTCTATGTTGAGATGACTGAACGATCAGTCAACTCCAGGGTCACAGAAGATAGGTGGCGTTGCAGATTGGGACAGGTGGAGAAATCGGCCATGGCGAAGCATACGCTGTGTGAAATCGACCACATCGTAAAATACGCCGATACGGAATTTCCTGCTGTAGAGAAGAACTACCACACCGGCTGTTCAGAGGAACTACGGAAATAAACAAACATTATAATAGCTTCAGCAAGAAAGAAGAAAGCCTCAAGGTGAACGGATCCCCGATTCCCATGCTGCAGCGAACGACCGTTGCATGTAGCAAGGGAAATCGCAGCAGAAATTACCAGGGAAAAGCCCTTCGACGTTAGCTCACCAGGTATACAGGGTGGTCCATTGATAGTGACCGGGCCATATATCTCACGAAATAAGCATCAAATGAAAAAAACTATAAAGAACGAAACTCGTCTAGCTTGAAGGGGGAAACCAGGTGGCCTATGGTTGGCCAGCTAGATGGCGCTGCCATAGGTCTAACGGATATCAACTGCGTTTTTTTAAAGCAGGAACCCCCATTTTTAATACATATTCGTGTAGTACGTAAATAAATATGAATATTTTAGTTGGACCACTTTTTTCGCTATGTGATAGATGGCCCTGTAGTAGTCATAAACGTATAAGTACGTGGTATCACGTAACATTCCTCGAGTGCGGACGGTATTTGCTTCGTGATACATTACCCGTGTTACAATGGACCGTTTACCAATTGCGGAAAAGGTCGATATCGTGTTTATGTGTGGCCATTGTGATCAAAATGCCCAACGGGCGTGTGCTATGCATGCTGCTCGGTATCCTGGACGACATCATCCAAGTGTGCGGAACGTTCGCCGGATACTTACTTTATTTAAGGAAGCAGGTAGTGTTCAGCCACATGTGAAACGTCAACCACGACCTGCAACAAATTGTAGTGGACTGACAAGGCAGCCAGTCCACAGTGACGGGTAACCGAAAGGCACGCGTACACGCACGCCGACTGGCGTTAAGTCTGAAACAGGATACGTGATGAAAGCTATAAAGAAAAGAACGGAGCTTCTCGTATACTTAACTTTAATTCATTGTGGTACATTTCTCTTGATAATACAAGTGAGACTCTCTCCAGATATTGTTAATGCGCCTTGCTAGGTCGTAGCCATGGACTTAGCTGAAGGCTATTCTAACTGTCTCTCGGCAAATGAGACAAAGGCTTCGTCAGTGTAGTCGCTAGCAACGTCGTCGTACAACTGGGGCGAGTGCTAGTCCGTCTCTCGAGACCTGCCGTGTGGTGGCGCTCGGTCTGCGATCACTGCCAGTGGCGACACGCGGGTCCGACATGTACTAATGGACCGCGGCCGATTTACGCTATCACCTAGCAAGTGTGGTGTCTGGCGGTGACACCACACAAATTATGATGCCAAAGTAGGTGGCGCAGTGGTTAGCACTCTGGACTCGCATTCGGAAGGACGACAGTTCAATCCCACGTCCGGCCATCCTGATTTAGGTTTTCCGTGATTTCCATAAATCGCTCAAGGCAAATGCAGGGATGGTTCCTTTGAAAGGGCACGGCCGACTTCCTTCCACATCCTTCCCTAATCCTATGAGACCGATAACCTCGCTGTGTGGTCTCTTCCCCAAACAACCAACCAGCCAACAAAGTAGGTGTTTTAGCTGCTGTCGCGGCTAATCCTCACATCAGTAGCAGAAAATTGCGTGAAAATCGGGAATCTCAAAAACGTCGGTGTTGAGAATGCTACATCAACATCGATTGCACCTATGCCATCTTTCTATGCACCGGGAATTGCATGGCGACGACTTTGAACGCCGTGTACAGTTCTGACACTGGGCACAAGAGAAATTACGGGACGATGACAGATTTTTTGCACGTGCTCTATTTAGCGACGAAGCGCCATTCACCAACAGCGGTAACGTAAACCAGCATAATATGCTCTATTGGGCAACGGAAAATCCACGATGGCTGCGACAAGTGGAACATCAGCGACCTTGATCGTGAACGTATGGTGCGGTATTATGGGAGGAAGGATAATTGGCCCCCATTTTATCGATGGCAATCTAAATGGTGCAATGTATGCTGATATCCTACGTAATGTTCTACTGATGTTACTACCAGATGTTTCACTGCATGACTGAATGGCGATGTACTTCCAACATGATGGATGTCCGGCACATAGCTTGCGTGCGGTTGAAGCGGTATTGAACAGCATATTTCGTGACAGGTGGATTGGTCGTCGAAGCACTATACCATAGCCCGCACGTTCACCGGATCTGACGTCCCCGGATTTCTTTCTGTAGGGAAAGTTGAAGGATATTTGCTATCGTGATCCACCGACAACGCCTGACAACATGCTTCAGAGCATTGTCAATGCATGTGCGAACATTACGGAAGGCGAAATACTCACTGTTGAGAGGAATGTCGTTACACGTATTGCCAAATGCATTGAGGTTGACGGACATCATTTTGAGCATTTATTGCATTAATGTGGTATTTACAGGTAATCACGCTGCAACAGCATGCGTTCTCAGAAATGATAAGTTCACAAAGGTACATGTATCACATTGGAACAACCGAAATAAAATGTTCAAACGTACCTACTTCTGTATTTTAATTTAGAAACCTACCGGTTACCAACTGTTCGTCTAAAATTGTGAGCCATAAGTTTTTGGCTATTTCAGCGCCGTCTATCACAAAGCGAAAAAAGTGGTCCAACTAAAACATTCATATTTCTTTACGTACTACACGAATAAGTAATAAAAATGGGAATCCCTAAAAAAAACGCAGTTGATATCCGTTTCACCTATGGCAGCGCCATCTAGCGGGCCAACCATAGCGTCATCTGATTTCCCCCTTCAAGCTAGACAAGTTTCGTTCTTTGTAGTTTTTTCGTATGACGCTTATTTCGTGAGATATTTGGTCCGGTCACAATCAATGGACCACCCTGTATATAATCTGCGGCCGGAGCTCAACTCCAGTCTATCACCAACATTGGAGGGTGAAGCTTTGACAATGCCAACCACTCGTGCTGCCGAAATGTCCGGAAAATCATCTAACCATCATCGGCCGCCACAACCGAAACGGAACCACCAGACTGTTTGTCACACAATGAAATCTCCATTCTACAGTACCGTAGCATGCCGCAAGGGAAATGAAAACAAAATGGCTCAGCATACTTTTTTGCGTCTTCTAGCGACTAGCTATGGTGCTGAAACCTGAAGGTCTTAAAGTACGCCAGGACTAGAGACGTGCTGAAAACATACAAAATGGTGAATTACGTAACTTTTTTTTACGAGGTGGTAATTACAACTCTATGAATGTCGCGCGTTTCGAGAAACGATGGCCTCATAATCATGATGTCAACACTCGCCTCACATGACAAATATGCTAAATACTCTGACAACACGCCTGCGGCGTTTATAAAATAAAATAAAACACATTAGACTGTGGGTCCTCGTTTTACATTAAAATCTTTCATGTCTGTCCTCGTCAGTCCCATCGCACACCACAACCACACAACGCCAGGTTCTATTCATCAGCTGTGATCACCAAGAGTGACCACATGACACTTCTCCTGGAGTTCTGGCGGAGTTGTGAACTGCACGAGATGATACTGTGTATGCGCCGCTACTGGTTGAACTTCAATGCCGTTCCCTTGGCCACCTGATCTTCCCTCGTTTCCAAAGATATTACGTGCCTGCTGTCGACTCCTATCACAAACTTTCTAGTTTTAACAACAGCTAAGTAGGAAACACTTGTAATTTTGCATCTGCGTTAAAATATCATTCCATTGTCTTTTATCAGCACGTTAAAAACATGGTAGCGTTTCTTGGCATTAATGGCTGTCTATAATTTTCCCAGAAAGTCATGCTTTCATCCTTTGTTTACCTTGATAAAGATTCCTTCTATCCCTTGAACGAGCTGTCTCTTTTGTGCACATGGTTAGCTACTGCAGACTTGTTGTAATGCCTCTTTCTGAAATCGTCTTTGTGTGCTTTCTATCGATCCCAAAATACTCTCCCCTCTGTTCAATATTCTCAGCATCACAGGACGGGTACTGTATTCTATAAACTCTTGAACTTTCAAATTTCTCGTCTTGTTATTGACTTCATGCCTCAGGTAATATGTTACTAAATTATTCTTCTGTAACCTACTTTGACGTCGAGAGCCTTAAACTGTTTGTTACATTTTGTGATACTGTTTCGTAAACCTCGGTCCTTCTTTCCATGCTTCTTATTCTTACTCATCAAGCTCTATCTTCTTCGTAACCATTGTCAATCACTTTCTCTCAAACATTTGAGTTCATCTGTTTATCTTGCTTGCTTATTGGCAGAAGTTGAAATTAAAAGTGTGTTGTATGACCATATATGGAAGGCGGCAAAAATTCGAATAAATGAAGTACTGAAGAAAAAATTTGTCAAGAAGATTGGAAAAAATTTTCGGAAACTGAGTAGCATGCAAGTAGTCTCAGGAGAGTAGATGATCAATGAAATGGTGTTTTGGTCCAGTCAGTAGCTGCGCGTACAACGTCGTACCCTGGGCATAGCAGCTTACAACTACGCCACAAAGCCAGGAGAAACGTCAAGCGACCACTCTGGTTGGCCACAGCTTATGAAGAGGACATGGCCTGGTGTGGGGCTGCAATGTGTGGTGGGACTGACAGGGGCAGCAGTCGGCAGTTTCAGTGTAAGACGAAGACCCATAGTCGAATGTGTTCCATTTCATTTTATGAACATCAGAAACTGTTTATGTGATACGCTGCTACTCCTGTGTCATGCCACACACTTACTTATTTACGGTCCTGGTTCCAGAAACAGTAGAATGTTTTTGGCCTCGTCAAATAGCCTCCTCCATATCTGCTTCCCTTGCTCCGAGTACCTAAAGACCCTTGACCACCTGCTCCGTCCATCTGATTTTCGTCTTGCGTAAAGGTCCTGGTGCGTCGGGTTTCTTCCATGAAACTTATTTCATTCTTGATCTCCCGTTTCTTCTGTAGACGCGGCGGGCTCATTTCATTGTACTTGTCTTGGCTTCTGGAATAGCATCTGGTGTATTATGTATCTCCCTCAGCTCCCTGTTCATTATTCTTCGCCAGTCTCGTTCCTCACAGTTTGGTTCAAATAGCTTCGCAAGGATTTTAGTTTCAAAAATCTTGATCTTTCTGTCTCTATAGTTACTTATTCTCCATACTTCTGCCATACGCTGGGCGCTAAAAATGTGATAAATTGAAAATGTATTGAGGTGTAGGGAAAAATTAATTATTCTATTTCTTATAGGCGCCAAGCATAATCGTCATTAATTAAATCGAACATCACCTCTTCCCTTAAGTGAGACTCCTAGTACTGGATATGGGCAAAACATCTGAATAACTAAGTGGTGAACAAGAATAATAATTTGAATCATTAGTTTATTCAAATAAGGAATTAAATAAGAGGTCTCGGACTTAAACGTGCTTTGACTGGGCTGACACGGCACCATTACTGGTTTTGTGCGATGTTATGGGCTCACTAATGAACTAGCTCGGCAATTTGATATCACCCACGTCTTGTACCGAATGTCGACGGCGAAGATCTGGCGATCGGGAGGAGATAATGTGCGCAGCATTTGTGATGGTCGAGTAGTCGGTGCGTGGCCGATGATTGACGTTGTTGACAGTTAAAAGCTTTGTGCGAGTAAACCGGATTAAGACCTTTATCCGTTGGCCGAGGATACTGGGCAGAGCCTCCTCACCATTCAGGTGGGAATTCAGTGAAATAAGCGTGAAGCGGAATTCCAGAGCAGGCACGAAAAGAACGGAAATCGAACAGAATAAAGGTCCTCATTAGAGTCAGTCGTTGACAGCAGAGTTAAAACGCGAATCATTGCAGGTACCAGAATGTAAAAGCAACATCAGCGTCATGATTGGAAGACTGACATCAGAAACAAGGGTAAAGTAGACTGCTCGCGAAAACGATGATCAGACTGGTGTGGCACCCAGCGTAGACTGGAATGGAAATCACCACAACATGGTATAAACTGAAATCATCATGGGACTTAGAAACTAAACTTTGTCTCGGAATACTTCTTATTCAAGCCTTCGTGCTTACAGTGTTGTTTTTACTGTTTTAATCATATGAGCAGAATTTCGACTTCCTGATTATGAGAAAATTGTTTCACGAAATGCATTGTTGTGTTGTGTGAAGTACAGTTCCAATGGTTTTCGTTACTCAGTATTACTATCCTCTTCTCTGCTACAGATGAACGCATGAATACACATGGTCGGACACAAGCTTCGTATATCGTTCACTGGCGAGAGATGACGAAAACCTATCGTCCCGACCTTCCTCGACGCTTATTATTCCTGCCCAAGTGGTAACCGCACTGTCGTTGTACGTGTGGTGAGTGGTGGTATATATGTGGGTTGGTGCACTTCCACTCTGCACTTTCAGGAGTGCTAGTCTTTCGAGTTTCGCGGGAGAGTTCTTGTGAAGTTTGAGAGGTAGGAGACTAGATATTCATGGAAGTGAAGCTGTTAAGTCATGTTCTGAGTTGTGCTTGGGTAGTTCAGTCGGTGCCGTCAGGGTACCTCAGCGTGTTCGGACAGAGGGTTAGCCGACTTTGTAATTAAAAAAAAAATGCGTCAATGGAACGACGATGAACTTCAATAAGCGTCATGGGACGTCCGCCCCGAACAAATAGAATGAACAATCACGAACAAAATGATAATAAAAGAAAAAAGTCGATAGAGTACTTGACTGCGAAAGGCAAAGGTCCCCAGTTCGAGTCTCTGTCCGGCACACAGTTTTTATCTGCTAGAAAACTTCATATCATCGTACACTCTGCTGCAGAGTGGAAATTTCATTCTGTAAGTACGATGATACTAACACTGGATTCGATCCGGTTGTTTCCTGAAATCTATTTTAACTTTTAACTTTCACCTTTATTCTTTGTTACTTAATTTCAACCTCCCCAATAGAATTCGTCAGCTAGGTGTTATTCCTTATTGCACTCTAGAAAAAGCAGCAAAATAATGTAGATACTTTTACAGGTCTCAATATAATTTGTTACATGTGTAAGTAAACCGACAAATAATTTCATAGAGATGGCTCTAATACAACTTGAAATTAGGAAATGAAATTGTACAGTTTTAAACTTTGAGTTTTCGTAGTACCCTTCTGACACCATTCTACACGAAAAATAGCAAAACCTCGTCAGTTTCTACTTGTTATGGCGCCGTCGTATAGCCTATACCGAGCAAACTATTTCTGTAAACCGAGTTCGACATAAAAAGTAAGGACTCTTTCCGAAGCTTTTAACGCACAACTTACATGCTGATTGAGATAATTACATTTTGCTTCGATATTTTATTTAAAATTTCAAAATGTGATTATGAATTTGAAACCTGTCCTGCGTCCAGGCAAAGTAAACCGCTGCTGTAATGTTTTAACGCGTTTATAAGCTGCATTCGCTTTCAGGATCCCTCTCTACGGCTGAAACTTTCGACGACACCACGGACGAGTACATTTAACATTACACCGCAGGATATCAGGTCATGAACTGAATACCTGTACAGTACTGGCGCGAATGAAATGCAACAAGGCAATGTTTTAGTCTACTTAAGGAACGACTTGAAGAGGATATATTATTTGAAATATTCGTGTTGGTTTCCACAAAACCATCCTAGCATATATCTTAGTCGGTTTAAAGAATAACGGGAAACGTAATTGTGGATTGTCCAATGGGAACTGAACGCTCCTCCAGTCTCCTAACCTCTGCTCCAGCCGTCTTGCTGAGTAAAATTCGTGAACAGCCGCACTGGCACCATCAGTAGTCGATATGGCAGTCAAAAAAAGTTGAATATATACTACTACATATTTGCTAATATATGCATCAATCGACATAACTTCCCGGTTATGTTTTGGACACGCAGTGTCATTCAACACTGAGCAGTGTCCAGTGATTTGTTGGTTTCTTGTGCACTGAAGCGCCCAAGAAACTGGTATAGGCATGCGTATTCAAATACAGAGATATGTAAAGATGCAGAATACGGCGCTGCGGTCGAAAACGCCTATAGAGGACAAAAAATGTCTGGCACAGTTGTTATATCGATTGGTGCTGTTAAAGTGACAGGTTATCAAGATTTAAGTGAGTTTGAACGTGGTGTTATAATCGGTAGATGCTGTGTGATGGGACACAGCATCTCCGAGGTAGCGATGAAGTGGGGATTTTCCCGTACGACCATTATACGAGTATACCATGAAAATCGGGAATCCGATGAAACACCAAATCTCCGACATCGCTGCGACCGGAAAAAGATCCTGCAACAACGGGACCAACGATGACTGATGAGAATCGTTCACCGTGACAGAAGTGCTACCTCTCTCCTAATTGCTGCATAATTCAATGCTGGGTCATCAACAAGTTCGGACCATTCAACGAAACATCATCGATATGGGCTTTCGGAGCCGAAGGACCACTCATATACCCTCGATGACTGCATGACAAAAAGCGTTACACATCGCCTGAGCCCATCAACACCGACATAGGACTGTTGATGACTGGAAACATGTTGCCTGATCGGACGAGTCTCGTTTCAAACTGTACCTAGTGGATGGACGTGTGCGAGTAAGGAGACATCTTCATGAATCCATGGACCCAGAATGTCAGTAGGGGACTGTTCAATCTGGTGGAGACTCTATATTGGTGTGGGGCGTGTGCAGTTGGATTGACATAGGATCCCTGGTACGTCTACATACGACTCTGACAGGTGACACTGTGACATCGCAAGCTATTACGGGATAACATTTATTGTAGTGAGTTACCTAGACGTGGAGCCCGGTGAACGTACAGGAGGCTGCAAACTTGTGTCTTAGCCACTAGCCACTTAGCTACTAGCCAGTGTGAGAATGGGCTTCTACGTCACTTAGAACGACCATGTATTCATACCCCCTACGAATCTAAATAAAACATATTAAATATTAAACGATTATTTTCAAACTTGGTATACTACTTTTTGTTATTCAGAAGAAGATCTCCTCCAAATTTCAAAGCTGTAGATATAATAGTCTCGGAGATTCAGAAAATTACCTAAAACCCACCAAACCAACACTTGGGGTGGAAAATTCCGTTGGAAACGATTACAGTTTGTCTTTTGTTACCACTGGAAATCATTCACAAAGTTCTCAATATATCAAATCAATTAGTTTGGATTTTTATTTTCAAAACTTTAATTATTCTTCATTTCGTAGTATAAGAATTCAGAAAAAAATAGCATCTGTTTATTATGTTGTGCGAATAAATGAGAATGAGTGAGAGTGTGTATGTGGGACATACTAAAAAATTCAATATTATATTATGTACAACATTACGTAATTGGAACGTGGGAAAGATGTAATTTACGCACATTGCTGACGATGTATGTCTAGGCGTGATTGCTTTTTTAAGAAGGCAGCCAGAATATTAGTTGAAAGTGCATTCGTTTTCTAAATTATTTTCAAGATTAATTTTATTTTCGTTTTGTTATATTAAACATTGTGTTTGTATTTGCATTTTGAAAGACGCAAATGCGTTTCTGAATAGTGATTGGCTTAGGTGAGTTTTGCCGCGTGAATGATCTCAAAGGATCGTTCTGATTGGTCCATCAGACTGATCAGCCAATCAGAATTAAGTCATTCCCGCGCACAACTAGTTAGATATGCTGTGAGTGAGGGAGTCTCGAGACAGTCGCTCGCCGGCTTCGAACTAGCAAAGGTCATGTTAAATGTCTCAGTGTTCATTATGTATAAGATGAAGAATTATTGAGTGCCGCGTGTTAAAAACGAGTAGTAATGAAAGCCGTTGCAATTACGGACAGTTTGATGAAATTTTGGAGTTTTTGGATTGTTTTGTTGGAAAGTTACGAGCGTGTCAACTTTCGGCCTTTGTGGACATTCCGTGTGGCGTATTCTGTAATCATTTATGGAGTATTTGGCGAGCAGTTTCTTTTAAGGAAACCCACTCAAAAGGTCCGAATGTGAACCTCATTTATAGAAGCGGATCTGTGACTCTGAGATAGCGTCTTCAATCGGGTCGGACTTGTGTAAAATTCTGGCTGCTTTGTGTGTGAAGTTTGTTGTTTGATTGAGCATTAAGAATAGTTTTTCACTAAATGCGGACTTGGTAGCGCATAAACTCTTGTTATTCAGCAATAAACTTTACTAGCCTGAAAATTGTAGGACGTTCATTTCAGTTAAATAGATCATATTAACACATGAAATCCCGATAAAAGAGAAATTGCAGGACCTGAAATACTACTAGAGTTTACGCGGACTTTGGAGGATAGATATTTGGGGACGTCTTTATTCAAAGCTGCTTTTTCGTCATCTCGTAAGTATCTACGCTTGCAGAGAAAATGGACAGAGAGCGGACGCCTTACTGAGGTAGGTGGACATTAATTGTTGAGCAGTACGACGAACGAGAAATGGTACATAACCCGCCCTGCTGCAACACGTATGTAAGCATCCTGTTTGATCACTTGCTTCCATTCATGTCCATTGTGCACTCCAACGAACTTGGGCAACTCCAGCAGGACAATGCGACTGCCAACACGTCCAGAATTGCTAAAGAGTGAGTTTAAACAGTTTCGCTGGCCACCAATTTCCCTAGACGTGAACATTATTGAGCATATCTGGGATGCCTTGCAACTTGCTGTTCAGAAAAGATCTCCACACCCTTGTAGTCTTACGGATTTATGGACAGCCCTACAGGACTCATGGTGTTAGTTCCCTCCAGCACTATTTCAGACATTAGTCGAGTCCATGCCACGTCGTGTTGCGGCACTTCTGCGTGCTGGCAGGGGCCCTACACGGTATTACGCAGGTGTACCAGTTTGTATATCTATTGTCACCATAATATTTTCACACTTTCTCAATAGTTCTGAAATATTATTCACGACTTCACGTTCACAACTTTTTTTTGACGTAACCAGTGTGGAAAGACCCATGAGCGTAGCAGTTTGGTCCTTAAACGTCCACAGTCCATCATTCCCATGGGGTGTTGCTCGGTGTGCTTGTGGAATTCGGTAAGCCGTACATGCTGTCAAAATGGGAATCCCCTCAGGGACACCGGGTAGCTCTGTCTGGGTACATATCGAAGAGTCGCTATATAGGAAATGATCAGCTCCACCAGTCCCCTACAAGTATAAACTTCACGCAGTTCAAAATGGCTCTGAGCACTATGGGACTTAACAGCTGAGGTCATCAGTCCCCTAGAACTTAGAACTACTTAAACCTAACCTAAGGACATCAGACACATCCATGCCGGAGGCAAGATTCGAACCTGCGACCGTAACGGTCGCGCGGTTCCAGACTGAAGCGCCTAGAACCGCTCGGCCACATCGGCCGGCCTTCACGCATTCACTGAAGGTCGTATGTTGGAGTGGCCGAGGATATGGACCCCGAAGAAGGTACAATTTTCTCTTTTTCTTTCTCATTTTCTTAAACTCAGCTTCAGGGAGTGGTTAGAGCCGATGAGGCTTATCGGTATTGGGCAGAAACAGTATCGTTAGCGGCTTACGTGTCGGGCACTTGCCGCACGTAAATTTTATTGGCGTCTCTGATATGCAGGCCTGTGAATTAGACTCGAGACATGGAACTGGAGCTCACAATTTCGAGTTTTTAATTTTTTTGTTAGCGTTCTGTGAATGAGGTCGTGATTCCTTCTATAGACAATTAGCTGCGCTCGTATGGGCGCATGGAACACGACAAAATATAAATGAATGATAACCGGTGAAACGAAATTCGTTTAATGAAATTTTCTCATTTAGTACAGTGTTCGCATTCTTTGATGCAAGTAGAACTCATCCAACTCGTAATGTAAGGGCAGTCTCTTGCCCAAACTGGTGTCGCAGAATTACACTTATCGGCTGTGTAGGAGGACTTCAGTGTATATCGTGAAACAAAAAATGACGCACGTGCTACGAACCAAGAATCTATTTAGTCACTACTATAGTGGGTTTACCGAACATCATTCGGTTGTTCATAAGCTGGCACTACTAGAGGAGCCTATACAGCAGTCCGTCCTAGGACCCTACATCTAGCGGGCACTTTTTTGAACATACGTAAATCATACGATGGTACTTGGCGGCCCAGTATCTTGTGAAAACTCCTCAAATGGTGATCCCGTGACTGACTGTATACATGTTGCCCAGCTTGTCAAAAACATTTACTTTAGATGCCGCAGTGGTATTATCCCCCGTACTGCGTCGACCTTCAGTGAGTCCCTCAGGACTTGGTTTTTAGTGTTACCATATTTGGAGTAGTGATCAAAGCAGTAACGTTCACAGTGCGTAGCTCCACACATTGCCCGCAATTAGTGAACCATTTCCTTATTTTTGCTCCGTCTTAAGCCTTGCACCACCACCCACCACCTCTGGCTCAGAGGTTGGTGAAGTGAGCAGATGGTGGTTTCTGTATGCTAACACCGTTAATTCTACACATTTTCGCAGCTGACAATTGATACTGGGTTAACCTAGAAACCGATCCAGGTGTTTACGAATAAAATATTTGTGCAGCTATGTAGTGATAAAATTTCCCGAGTGTCCATCGACGGCCACTGGTTAAAAAGCACGTGCTTTCATTTGATTGCTCCTCAGCAACTGTCAAGTGGCGGCTGTCGTGTGGTTGCTGCTGTCATCTTTATATAGCCACGCTACCGTCTGTGACGTCACTGCTACCCAGCCGCGGTCCACGAGAAATATGGGCCGCGCAACGAACTTGTGACGTCACACTAGTCGGTTTGTCCGCCACACTTCGCGAACGCTCGGCTCAATGGAGGGCCCATGGGAAATCAATATGTAGTTGAAACGATATCCGCTAAAGGTCTTAAACTTGTTGTGAGCAGATAAGGAGTTCGTCAACTTCATTTTGTAGTTCTCTAATAGTTTGACACACAATGGTAAGGTTATTCACACAAGTTTTTTTGTGTGTGATGCTTCATTTATCTGGACGTCTTTTACAGTAGCCCAGTCCATCACCATATAACGTAATGTATTGGTTGCAAACCCGCGGCGCCCCCTCCAAACTTCCGATGGTACGGGTCACAAGCTGTGCTTAGCTGCAGACCGCTGTCTTTGTTGACGATGTTGTCAGAATTTATCTTGACCACTTCTTTTATAACACTATCCGAGAAACCACTTGTCTGTTTAATGAAAGCTGCCTCGCCGAGTAGAATTCGGTGGCCTTTTCTCATAGCATATTTTTAATCACTTGACGCGACACGAGGCGCGAGAATATTATATAAGTGTGTGATCAAAAGTATCCGGACACCCCCAAAAACATACGTTTTTCATATTAGGCGTATTGTGCTGCCATCTACTGCCAGGCACTCCATATCAGCGACCTCAGTAGTCATTAGACATGCTGAGAGAGCAGAATGGGGCGCTCCGCGGTTCTCACGGACTTCGAACGTGGCCAGGTGTTTGGGTGTCACTTGTCTCATACATCTGAGATTTCCACACTGCTAAACATCCCTAGGTCCACTGTTCCAGGTGTAATAGTGAAGTCTAAGTGTGAAGGGACACGTACAGCACAAAAGGGTCCATGCCAACCTCGTCTGTTGACTGACAGAGACCGCCGTCTGTTGAAGAGGGTCGTAATGTGCAATGGGCAGACACCTATCCAGACCATCCCACAGGAATTCCAAACTGCACCTGGATCCTCTGCAATTACTGTGACTGTTGGGTGGAAGGTGAGAACACTTGGATTTCATGGTCGAGCGGCTCCTCTTCAGCCACACATCACGCCGGTAAATGCCAAACGATGCCTCGCTTGGTGTTAGGAGCGTAATCATTGGACGATTCAACAGTGGAAAAACGTTGTGTGGAGTGAAGAATCACGGTACACAATGTGGCGATCCGATGGCAGGGTGTGGGTATGGCGAATTCCCGGTGAACGTCATCTGCCTGCATGTGTAGTGCTAAGAGTAAAATTCGGAAGCGGTGGTGTTATGGTGTGGTCGTGTTTTTCATGGAAGAGGTTTGCACCCCTTGTTGTTTTGCGTGGCACTATCACAGCACAGGCCTACATTGATGTGTTAAGCACCTTTTTCCTTCCCTCTGTTGAAAATCAATTCGGGGATGAGGACTGCATCTTTCAACTCGATCGAGCACCTGTTCATAATGCACGGCCTGTGGCGGAGTGGTCACACGACAATAACATCCCTGTAATGGACTGGCCTGAACAGAGTCCTGAACTGAATGCTATAGAACACCTTTGGGATGTTTTGGAACGCCGACTTCGTGCCAGGCTTCACCGACCGACATCGATACCTCTCCTCAGTGCAGCACTCAGTGAAGAATGGGCTGCCATTCCCCAAGAAACCTTCCAGCACCTGACTGAACTTATGCCTACGAGAGTGGAAGCTGTCATCAAGGCTAAGGGTGGGCTAACACCATACTGAATTCCAGCATTACCGATGAAGGGCGCCACGAACTTATAAGATATTTTCAGCCAGGTGTCCGGATGCTTTTGATCACATAGTGTATATCGCCGTTAAAGCATGCATTCGCGCAACTATATAGTGTTTCTGAAGATGACGTCGACCACGATATATTTGTTGGATGCAGGGTATGGCTTTCAGAATATTTGAATTACACATACGTTTTAAACATTAAATATTTATGTTTCACGTTACTGTTGCGATTTTGTTACTCTAAGAAAGAATCCCTATTCGTGCGAAGTGAAACCTTTCATCAGATCTGCGTGTCACTACCGCTACTTCAATTAAATTCCTGGGAACTGTAACACAAGCACCATACTTGGCACTGAAGTTAACTTTATACCAGAAATTAGGTATAAGGCTGTAGACAGATGAAGTAGTATTACTATTAAGGTTACCCTCAGTACACACATCGTTCATCCAAAAAGTTCCGACTCTGGTGTTATTCCTTGCTATAAGCGATTTTAGCGCTGTAACTAGGGTGGCAGAATTAATAACTGTAAAGAACGCATGTGCATTCGGCCAGTCAGTTGTGAGCAGGTAGTGTTAAGTAATGGACGTGCTGCCGCATTTTGTCAACATTGTGTCACAAATCGCAATGGAGCATAGCCTCTAAATCAAGTGTTGAAGACAATTTCCAAATTGCTTTAATGAACACAGTAGTGTGTGCCAAGATTGTCGCATACATACTGACTCCCGAAGAAAAACGACGACGACTGACGCATCTTAATTGAAATACTGACATTTCTTTTCTGGAAAAGATCATCATGGGTGACAAGACTTCGTGTTTTCAGTACAAACCCGCCACAATAAGAGAGAATGCACAATTCATATGAAGCGTCAATGCTGTGACGACATAACTGACTTTCAGGTCAATCTGACGCTCAAGTTGAACAACATTACACAGGAGGACTTTATTGACAGTTTCACATGGTTGTATGAACGTCACGTGCGATGTATTCAAATGGAGGGTGACTCTGTAGAAAATGTGAAGCATTAAAAGTCACCATCTGAAATTTTGTTTATTTTTTGTTAAGTCAGTCTGGAAACTTTTTGGACTGACATGGATTAATTAGAGATCGCATGCTGCAGCCAATAACGCCCCTACCATGACACTTGGCAAAAACATATACATCTACACGCGTACTCCCCAAGCCACCGCGTTGTGTGTGGTAGAGTGTACATAGTGTACCCAACAATCTCTTCTTGCTTCTATTTTATTCGAGGGAAGTACGTCGTGAAAAAGAAGGTCACTACCCCTCCGTATGAGCCAAAATTTCTCTGTTTTCGCATCGTGGTAGTTTTTTCTGTAAATGGGATACAACAAATAACAGCAGGCGTGATTAGACAACAAATTTATTCCACAACAAGGGAAAACCGAAAACAGATTAATACAACAATGACTGCGCTAGAGCAGCCTTTGGGACGGCGATCAGCAGAGACCGTGGATGACACCGAGTTTGGGGTGCCGTGAAGCAGAATGCCTGAATAGTCCCGTTCCAGAGCGGGGTTGAAATCTTGATGATGGGAAACCGAATGGCGTGGTGTCGTGTTATCAACGTTACGGAGGTCCAAGGCGAGACTGACTCGAGGGGGGTGCTGCATGCGCTTATAAAGCTCTGGGCGGCGTAGAATATGACCACTGTCCATGAGTGTGCGTGGTATAGCGTGATTTTACGCGGTATCATGGTACAGCCGTTTGACCTCAGCCGGCCGTTGCTACGTTACACGGAGGCAGCTATGCGCATGAGCCTCGCCTGCGCCATCAACTCACCAGCAGTGTACATGCGCTAAAAATGGCCGACCATGGGTTGTGTGACATGTGACCTGTTCCCGTGTGGCAGCAGGCACCATGGTGTAGGCATCGATGATACCACAGTGTTAATTACTCGAGATGAATGTTCGAGGAAGTACTATTATGTTTTACTCGATTTGGAAGGTGGACTGTCGGAATTTTATGCGTGAGGCTCGCCTCTGTTTTGACGTCTCCTCCTGCAGTTCTTTTGAACAGATCCGTGATACTCTCATGCAAACTCTTAACGAATCATGCATCTTTTATTCGAATCTCTTCGATCTCTTTCAGTAATCCAAACAGATAAAGCTCCCTATCCGACGACCAACACTCAAGACATTGTTGTACAAAGATTTTGTAAGCGAGCTCTTTCATGCGATAATTATACACTGTGAGGATTTTTCTTATAAATCCGGTTGTGGATTTCTCCATCATCATGTGAAGTTGTTCATCCACGCTAAATCGCTGCAGACAAAAACTCCTAGATAATTTAAGGTGACAGCTGATTGCAGTAACTGTTCAGAGCCCATGTAGTGAAACGACACCGCATCTCTTGGGTCATTTTTGCGCATTACGTAGCTTTTATTTGCATTTAGAAACAGCAGTTAATTTTCACACTAGGCGCTTGTGATCCACAAGACTCTTTGCATTTCATAACGAGTTCCAAACTATGACCTTTCGCTTTACCCAATCAAATCGTCGTTGACAGTCTCATAATACTAGAGACATTTTGCGTCTGACCATTTACATACGCTAATGGGCCAAACTATATCGACCACCTGTTTAATAGCGTATTGATCCACTTCTGGAACGTAATACAGCAACGATTCTGCTTGACACAGATTCGATAAGTCTTTGGTAGGTTCGCAGAAGAGCGTGGCACCAAATTTCTACGCAGAGTCCACGCAAGTCCCATAAATAATAGGGCGGTGGTGTCTAGACACTGGTACACGTGGATCTCGCACCAGATAGCGCAACGTAAGTTAACTGTCATGCTCTTTAAAACCAGTGTATCATGATTATGGCCTTCTCACGGATAGGTATCCTACTGGGTTTCGACATCGGGGAAGACACAATGTATGAAGGGATGCATGTAGTCCGCAGTAATGTTCACGTAGTCCGTAACTGTAATAGCGTCTTCCATTAATGGCACATGTCCCGTGGAAGAGGAGGTGAACGTCCCCCAGAACATAATACTGCCCCACCGAGGCACATGTACGGGGTAGCCATTCGCCTGGATTGCGTTACCGTCGACCTGGTGTAACAAGATATGTGATTCATCAGCGTATCTGACGGATTTCGACTGATTCACGGACAAATCTTGATGATTCCGTGCCCACTGCAATCGTAATTGATGATGTCTTTGGATGAATATGGTATATATACGGATAGCCTGCGGCGGCAGAGCGCGTTGTTCAGTAATGTGCGCTGAACAGTGTGCTCCGAAGTACTTGGAACTGCACCAGCATTGTACTCGTAAAATCTGCCACAGATCGCTGCCTGTCCTGCATTACAGAACGGACAACGCTCTGAATTCCACATTCTGTGTTAAGGTGATGACGTCCAACATGCTGTCCCCTACTCGAGATTGCACCATCTTTCAACCACTTTCCATAGAATCTCAAATGTCGAAATGCTTCTTCTTGGCTTGCACAGGAAGTGTAATGCCAGCCAAATCCAAGGTATTCCCGTGGCCTTAGACGTCATCCGTGTGGTTTGTAATTGCGCATCTGATAACAGCTCGTCTTGTTTACGTTTTGCAGAAATTCAACCGTTTCGATAAAACTATTTACCTTATACACGCATGCAGGAATGAGTTTTACTTGCGTTAAAGGCGCTGCAGTCTGGAACCGCAAGACCACCACGGTCGCAGGTTCGAATCCTGCCTCGGGCATGGATGTTTGTGATGTCCTTAGGTTAGTTATGTTTAACTAGTTCTAAGTTCTAGGGGACTAATGACCTCAGCAGTTGAGTCCCATAGTGCTCAGAGCCATTTGAACCATTTGAACTTGCGTTAGCAACCATACTTCAGTGCGCTTCGTTCTCTCATTCTACAGCATAATTTGCACAAATAAGGAAACTTTGAAAATGAATTCACCACAGTCACATTAACTGCATTCAGAAATGGGCCTGCGAAGTCTACATACAAACGTTGACAAGGTTCTTTCGTTTGGGACCACGGAGAGAATACTTTGTCCACAGCTGCTTGCATCTTGTTGCTCTATACATTGCTGGCACACCTTCACTACACGTTCTGTGGCATTTTCTGTTGGAGTTAAATGAACATGGCGTAATGCCACTCTTTTAGTCCGGGAGATAACCCAAGGTATACTATATAAAAAAGCAAGCGCTCTCTTCCGCAGCATGAGGGAGTCGCGACACCATACGTGTCATTCTCTTTTGGAGACTGACAAACGTAGCTTAACCGAAAAAGAACCTCTGCAAATTGAATCAGTACGAGAAGACAAGTAGTATGGCCAGACCTTTTGCATAATATCACAGACTAAAGCCTCTCTTGCGTGGATTTAAATTCCCTTTTGTTTATTTTCCTTGAAAAACACACACACAAAAATACAAACACACACACACACACACACACACACACATACACACACACACATGATACCAGAAAAGGTGCAACCCACGTCTTATCTATCCAGGACATGCAGTAGATCCTTCAAAAGGTAGCCACGTAATTCAGACTTTTGATTAATATCCTGCTCTGCATTTAAATGAAGCAAGATTGGTGTTATTTATCGCGTCCGCTTGCTGGCATCCCGCGCCAATTATCTGCGACTGCAAGTCTGCGACTGTCGGGCACACTGCCGGGCACTGCCACCCTAATACCACTTGCGGTGGCACATATCTCCTCTCTCGCCATCTTCTCTGTCCTCTTACGAAAATAAGATCTCTGCTTCCGCCGCCAAAGGCTGCGTCTGTTGTTGTCGTCTGTACTACGAAGCCTGGTTTGTGCAGTTCTCCTCGCTAGTACATTCTCTGCAGTTCTGTTCGTCTTTGCATGTCTGCTGGAATCAGTATCCACTTAAACTTGCTTCCTGTATTCAAATCTTTGCCTCCCCCCTACAATCCTCCTCCTCCGCCCCCACGCCACCCTACATAGCCGGTTAACCTGCCTTTAAACTATTTTTCCCTCTATTTTCTCTTCATTATCTAACTGACCTACACATTTAATCTTTAGCATTCTTCAGTGATACCACATTCAATAGCTCCTATTCTTTCTTTGTCTGTTTTGATAGTCGTAAATGGTTTAGATTTTTGATCACCGCTCCAAAAATGTTTATTAAAATTGTAAATGCTTCACTTTCATATATGTCTACACTTTAGACTAATACCTTCATAAAAGATTTACAAACACTTAAATATACAGGTGGTTTCATAATTAATGGCGTAAACTTATAGAGCTGAAAGTACACGATACTAGAAGAAAAAAAGTCTGGCAGACATGGACTTTAAAATACGTACTTTAAGAGCTATGAATACTTTTCCAGAAGACGAGATTAGTTTCACACCATCGAAGATGAAGAAGTGCCCTTGTTATGAAATTTAGAGTCCTTGTTTACTAGACCTCTTTGCTTCTTGAATTGTGTACTTTCAATTGTATTCACTTAAGCCGTTAATTATGATACAGCCTGTACATTCGATATTAAGATAGTTCTCTTTTACAAGAAAGTGTTCCTTCTGTCGCCTATCCCCATTTCACATCTTGTTTAATTCGGACTTCGTCAATTACTTTGTTGCTCAAATAGTTTAAGCTTCTCGTTACCTAATCCAGTTCTCCAGCATTGTCTTACTTAATACATCTACACTCCAGTACCCTGGTCTTATTTTTATTTATGTCCGTGCCAAACTTGTTTCCAAGACAGAATCCAGTCAGTTGAAAGTTTCCACTTGAAGGCGTTGTTGCTTCGTATATGCAACCCAGAACGTCTGCGATGCGGGTATATAAGCACCGACATGTAGGCAAGGGATTGGTGTGGCACTCGTGTGTTTTTCGACGTGCTTGCGGTAAATGCCGAAAAGTGAACTGTGGCGACTTTATTACAAAATGCATCCAAACAGGAGCAACGTGCTGTTATTCTTTCCTTGGCTGCCGAAGGCCAGAAACTGGCTAACATCAACTGCAGAATGAAGACTGTGTAGGGGCAGCATGTCTGCCGAAATCCACCGTTGTGTGCTAGTAGCGATTCTACACAAGAACCCCGCCCCCCATGACGCAAATGTCGTAACACAGAAGTTACGCCAACAGAAGTTAGTAACATTCAAGCACCTGCCCTATACCAATGGTCTGTTCCGATGAGATTATCACGCCTGCGATCCGTTACAAAAAGCCCTGAAGGACTGACGAATCCTGTCGGACGACAATGTGCTGCACGCAGTTACGGACTTCTTCACGCAGAAGGATACGGTGTTTTACCAAACGGTGTCTTCAACCTGGTGCGCTGATGGGCTGTTTGCGTCAATGCTCATGGCGATTTTGCCCTATTGGCATATCGATTCTGGACAGAATGGCCTTCTAACGGATACTTTTTGATCGCCCTTTATAAAGTGTCACAGGAAAATTATTAATTTTTGTCGGTTTCATTTACTGCTTGCTCCTTGTAACATGGGAGACAGGTTCCAATCTCGACGCACTCTCTTCTGAACTACTACCTCCCTCTCACGTCCTTCAATTTTTATAACTACACTCTGGTTTCTGCACAAGTTGTAGATAACCTAACGATCCTCGTATTTTAGCCCAGACAGCTTAAGAATTTCACAACTGTTGCACAGTCAGCTGACTTAAAGATTTATTTCTAAGTGTAAAAAAATACTATTAACGTGGCTTTCTCTTTCTGCAATCCTTCTTGTATACTACGTATGGTCAGGGACTGCGTTAATGAACTTCACTTGAATCCAAACCCATCTCCCCCAAGCCGGCTCTAGTACTCATTCTCACAGTTGGTGCTCCCAAAGATGTTACAAATTCTGTGCGAATGTCTGCTTTCGACTTGGGTCTTCCATTGCTTTGTCAGATTATTTTCTTGGTGTTTCATCACTTGCCTTAGCTTTAATCTCTTCCTTTTCCATAATAATGTCTTCAAGTTACTGTTCTTTACATAGCCCTACTACATGTTTCTACCAGTTTTCAGCTTTCTCTTTTCCGCTCTGAACTATTCAAGGCAATACAACTACTTTTGTTTTCTCCAAAGATTTAATCAATTTATTCCTGTAAACGACATCTATCTATCATATTGTAGTGTATGTATCTACAGCTTTGCATTTTTCCGCCTGTTATTCCATAATGCTCTTTGCATTTCGTGTATCATACTTCCCTAGTCTGTATTCCATATTGCGCTTTGCATTTCGTGTATCATACATCCCTAGTCCGTATTCCATTATGCCTTGGTACCAAATGTTTGTAATCAAAGTGACAATACATAATATGTATATATTTTAAGTAAGGACTTTTCTCCATTTGGTAGTTACAGTCATACCTGATAAAATCAACTCATTGTACCAGAATAATACAGTAAAGTAACTCTGTGCACCCAGTTTACACATGTCGTGCAGACAATTTTTTAAGGCTTTTCTCAACTGAGGTACAGTATGTGACCCTTTAGAGCACTAGGTGCTGCTGAAAAATCCATTGAGATGAGTATATTCGATGGTATTTGAAAAGCAGAAGAAATACGCGCCACCGCAGACAGCTGTCACGGCAGTTTCGATTATACGACAGATCTCATGGAAAGCCAGGTGAATGTCCCCCGGCCGGCATTTTTGGCGGGAGGAGGGGGGGGGGTCATGCATTGTCAGCCGTTTCCACGATGACGACGTATCCGCACACGACTATCGACCAGATGTAACAAGAAATGTGATTCACCCGACCAGGTTACACGTTTTCACTGATACACGGTCCAGTCTGGACGATCCCGTGCGTACTGTAATTGTAATTGACGACATTTTTGGGTCAACATGGAAACATGAGGGTGTCGTCCGTTGTGAAACCCCACTTTCCACAGTTTCCATTGAACGATGTGCTTCGTAACACTTGTTCCCGCACCAGCATGGTACTCTGTCATTTGATCTGCAATAGAGGCCGCCTATCCTACCTTACAGAACGGGCGAGCGTTCGACATCTATGCCCCGTGCTGAGGCACGGACGTCCAATGTCTTGTCGCTTATTTGTGTTTTCATCTGCCCCCACAGACTTTCCGTAGATCCTCACAAAAGTATCACGTGAATAGCCAACCAGCCTCGACGTTTTCGTGATGCTCGTTTCCAGACACCGGGCCATAACAATCTGCCATTTGTCGAAGTTCCTTATGTTAGTGACTTCCCCACTTTCAGCATGTATCGTCGATAGAATGATTCCTCATTTTGCTCTGCCCCGCTTTTACTAGGTGTCTTCTGTGGAGCGTCAGCCGTATTATCTTTGGCGTTTCAGCAGATATTTTCAATTTGGTTTTCCAACGTTCTTACAATTCATTACCAGAGTCATCCCAAACCAATCCTGGTCATTGCGTCCTTCACACGAAACCCATCGTCGATGGAATGCGTCCATTTGTTTCCCATTACAAACAAAATTAATATAAAAAGGAATTTTACGATAGAGCGATCCCAAGTTAGTCAAATGCGTTAATGGTTTTATCCATACGTAGTAACACGAGCAGAGAAACACCAGTATTAATTATCACTCCAGCAGCAACTGAGCAGCGCTTCTCCATAGTGGTAGCAGCCAGCGCGGGTCAGAGCGGTGCTGTCGCCGCTGGATTACTCGTTGTTCTCCGTGTTTTACTGTCACTGTTAATACATATCGATAAAAGTAATATTGCACTACACTAATGTGAGACCGCTCTGTCGAATGGCAACGTAAAATTCCACATTAAAATGATCATGTTTGTAACGGGAAACAGACCGACGCTTTCCACTGTCCCTGGACGTTGCATAAAATACACTACCGGCCATTAAAATTGCTACACTACGAAGATGACGTACTACAGACATGAAATTTAACCGACAGGGAGAAGATGCTGTGATATGCAAATGATTAGCTTTTCAGAGCATTCACACAAGGTTGGCGAAGGTAGCGATACCTACAACGTGCTGACATGAGGAAAGTTTCCAACCGAGTTCTCATACACAAACAGCAGTTGACTAGCGTTGCCTGTTGAAACGTTGTAGCGATGCCTCGTTTAAGGAGGAGAAATGTGTACCATCACGTTTCCGACTTTGATAAAGGTCGGATTATAGCCTATCGCGATTGCGGTTTATCGCATCGCGTCACTGCTGCTCGCGTTGGTCGACATCCAATGACTGTTAGCAGAATATGGAATCGGTGGGTTCAGGAGGGTAATACGGAACGCCGTGCTGGATCCCAACGGCCTAATATCTCTAGCAGTCGAGATGACAGTCATCTCATCCGCATGGCTGTAACGGATCGTGCAGCCACGTCTCGATCCCTAAGTCAACAGATGGGGACGCGTGCAAGACAACAACCATCTGCACGAACAGTTCGACGACGTTTGCAGCAGCATGGACTCACAGCACGGAGACCATGGCTGCGGTTACCCTTGACGCTGCATCACAGACAGGAGCGCTTGCGATGGTGTACTCAACGATGAACCTGGGTGCACGAATGGCAAAACGTAGTTTTTTCGAATGAATCCAGTTTCTGTTTACAGCATCATGATGGTCGCATCCGTGTCTCGCGACGTCGCAGTGAATGCACATTGGATGCGTGTATTCGTCATCGCCATACTGGCGTATCACCCGGCGTGATAGTATGGGGTGCCATTGGTTACACGTCTCGGTCACCTCTTGTTCATATTGACAGCACTGTGAACAGTGGACGTTACATTTCAGATGTGTTACGACCCGTGGCTCTACCCTTCATTCGATCCCTGCGAAACCCTACATTTCAACAGGATAATGCACGACCGCATGTTGCAAGTCCTGTACGGGCCTTTCTGGATACAGAGAATGTTCGACTGCTGCCCTGGCCAGCACATTCTCCAGATCTCTCACCAACTGAAAACGTCTGGTGAATGGTGGCCGAGCAACTGGCTCGTCACAATACACCATCGCGTTTTAGTACCTGTATAGTGTAAAATCGGGTAGTCTCCTTCCGCCGCCAAGCAGTGTGTCAGCAGTGCGCAAGTAGCAGCATTACTGCATTTACTAGGCAATCTTGTATTTTAATAACCGTTTAAATGTTGTGTCGATTTGTTTGTGCTCTCTGTAGATTAGTTCAGACGTTCTTGGCACAACAGTTTTTAGCATGGATAGGGACTGCAACTGTTGTGTTCGGATGCAGGCTGAGTTGGCATCCCTACGCTCCCAGCTTCAGGCAGTGTTGGCTTCGGTCACACAGCTTGAGGCTGTTGCCAATGGGCATCACTGTGGGGGTCCGGATGGGGGTTTGTCGGGGACGGCCAGCTCGTCCCACGCATCCCCCGATCGGACTACGACTGTGGCTGCCCGCGATACTGCCCACATTGAAGCTGATCCCTCACCTGTGGTAGAGTGGGAGGTCATCTAGAGGTGTGGCAAGGGGCGAAAGACATTCCGGAGGGCTGAACGGAAGGCCTCTCCAGTTTGTCTGACGAACTGGTTTCAGGCTCTGTCTCCGGGTGATACTGATGTTCGGCCGGAGATGGCTCCTTGTCCTGTTCCAGATGTTGCCCCTCAGTCTGCAAGATCCGGGCAGTCGCAGAGGGTGGGCTTACTGGTAGTTGGGAGCTCCAACGTCAGGCGCGTAATGGGGCCCCTTAGGGAAATGGCAGCAAGAGAGGGGAAGAAAACCAATGTGCACTCCGTGTGCATACCGGGGGGAGTCATTCCAGATGTGGAAAGGGTCCTTCCGGTTGCCATGAAGGGTACAGGGTGCACCCATCTGCAGGTGGTCGCTCATGTCGGCACCAATGATGTGTGTCGCTATGGATCGGAGGAAATCCTCTCTGGCTTCCGGCGGCTATCTGATTTGGTGAAGACTGCCAGTCTCGCTAGCGGGATGAAAGCAGAGCTTACTATCTGCAGCATCGTCGACAGGACTGACTGCGGACCTTTGGTACAGAGCCGAGTGGAGGGTCTGAATCAGAGGCTGAGACGGGCTGCAGATTCCTCGACTTGCGCCATAGGGTGGTCGGGTTTCGGATTCCGCTGGATAGGTCAGGAGTCCACTACACGCAGCAAGCGTCTACACGGGTAGCAGGGGTTGTGTGGCGTGAACTGGGCGGTTTTTTAGGTTAGATGGCCTCGGGCAAGTACAGAAAGGGCAACAGCCGCAAAGGGTGCGGGGCAAAGTCAGGACATGCGGGGACCAAGCAGCAATCGGTATTGTAATTGTAAACTGTCGAAGCTGCATTGGTAAAGTACCGGAACTTCAAGCGCTGATAGAAAGCACCTAAGCTGAAATCGTTATAGGTACAGAAAGCTGGCTGAAGCCAGAGATAAATTCAGCCGAAATTTTTACAAACGCACAGACGGTGTTTAGAAAGGATAGATTGCATGCAACCTGTGGTGGCGTGTTTGTCGCTGTTAGTAGTAGTTTATCCTGTAGTACAGTAGAAGTGGATAGTTCCTGTGAAATATTATGGGTGGAGGTTACACTCAACAACCGAGCTAGGTTAATAATTGGCTCCTTTTACCGACCTCCCGACTCAGCAGCATTAGTTGCAGAACAACTGAGAGAAAATTTGGAATAATTGCACATAAATTTTCTCAGCATATTATAGTCTTAGGTGGAGATTTCAATTTACCAGATATAGACTGGGACACTCAGATGTTTAAGACGGGTGGTAGGGACAGAGCATCGAGTGACATTATACTGAGTGCACTATCCGAAAATTGCCTCGAGCAATTAAACCGACTCGTGGAGATAACATCTTGGACCTACTGATATCAAACAGACACGAACTTTTCGACTCTAAGAGCAGAACAGGGAATCAGTGATCATAAGGCCGCTGCAGCAAACCTGAATATGGAAGTTAATAGGAATATAAAAAAAGTGAGGAAGGTTTATCTGTTTAGCAAGAGTAATAGAAGGCAGATTTCAGACCACCTAACAGATCAAAACGAAAATTTCGGTTCCGACACTGACAATGTTGAGTGTTTATGGAAAAAGTTCAAGGCAATCGTAATATGCGTTTTAGACAGGTACGTGCCGGGTAAAACTGTGAGGGACGGGAAAAACCCACCGTGGTTCAACAACAAAGTTAGGAAACTACTGCGAAAGCAAAGAGAGCTTCACTGCAAGTTTAAACGCAGCCAAAACCTTTCACACAAACAGAAGCTAAACGATGTCAAAGTTAGCGTATGGAGGGCTATGCGTGAAGCATTCAGTGAATTCGAAAGTAAAATTATATGTACCGACTTAACAGAAAATCCTAGGAAGTTCTGGTCTTACGTTAAATCAGTAAGTGGCTCGAAACAGCATATCCAGACACTCCGGGATGATGATGGCATTGAAACAGAGGACGACACGCGGAAAGCTGAAATACTAAACACCTTTTTCCAAAGCTGTTTCACAGAGGAAGACCGCACTGCAGTTCCTTCTCTAAATCCTCGCACAAACGAAAAAATGGCTGACATCGAAATAAGTGTCCAAGGAGTAGAAAAGCAACTGGACTCACTCAACAGAGGAAAGTCCACTGGACCTGACGGGATACCAATTCGTTTCTACACAGAGTACGCGAAAGAACTTGCCCCCCTTCTGACAGCCGTGTACCGCAAGTCTCTAGAGGAACGGAAGATTCCTAATGATTGGAAAAGAGCACAGGTAGTCCCAGTCTTCAAGAAGGGTCGTCGAGCAGATGCGCAAAACTATAGACCTATATCTCTGACGTCGATCTGTTTGTTGTAGAATTTTAGAACATGTTTTTTGCTCGAGTATCATGTCGTTTTTGGAAACCCAGAATCTACTCTGTAGGAATCAACATGGATTCCGGAAACAGCGATCGTGTGAGACCCAACTCGCTTTATTTGTTCATGAGACCCAGAAAATATTAGATAGAGGCTCCCAGGTAGATGCTATTTTCCTTGACTTCCGGAAGGCGTTCGATACAGTTCCGCACTGTCGCCTACGGAATATCAGACCAGCTGTGTGGCCGGATTGAAGAGTTTTTAGCAAACAGAACACAGCATGTTGTTATCAATGGAGAGACGTCTACAGACTTTAAAGTAACCTCTGGCGTGCCACAGGGGAGTGTTATAGGACCATTGCTTTTCACAATATATATAAATGACCTAGTAGATAGTGTCGGAAGTTCCATGCGGCTTTTCGCGGATGATGCTGTAGTATACAGAGAAGTTGCAGCATTAGAAAATTGTAGCGAAATGCAGGAAGATCTGCAGCGGATATGCACTTGGTGCAGGGAGTGGCCACTGACCCTTAACATAGACAAATTTAATGTATTTCGAATACATAGAAAGAAGGATCCTTTATTGTATGATTATATGATAGCGGAACAAACACTGGTAGCAGTTACTTCTGTAAAATATCTGGGAGTATGCGTGCGGAACGATTTGAAGTGGAATGATCATATAAAATTAATTGTTGGTAAGGCGGGTACCAGGTTGAGATTCATTGGGAGAGTCCTTAGAAAATGTAGTCCATCAACAAAGGAGGTGGCTTACAAAACACTCGTTCGACCTATACTTGAGTATTGCTCAACAGTGTGGGATCCGTACCAGATCGGGTTGACGGAGGAGATAGAGAAGATCCAAAGAAGAGCGGCGCGCTTCGTCACAGGGTTATTTGGTAACCGTGATAGCGTTACGGAGATGTTTAGCAAACTCAAGTGGCAGACACTGCAAGAGAGGCGCTCTGCATCGCGGTGTAGCTTGCCAGCCAGGTTTCGAGAGGGTGCGTTTCTGGATGAGGTATCGAATATATTGTTTCCCCCTACTTATACCGCCCGAGGAGATCACCAATGAAAAATTAGAGAGAGTCCAGCGCGCACGGAGGCTTTCAGACTGTCGTTCTTCCCGCGAACCATACGCGACTGGAACAGAAAAGGGAGGTAATGACAGTGGCACGTAAAGTGCCCTCCGCCACACACCGTTGGGTGGCTTGCGGAGTATAAATGTAGATGTAGATGTAGAACTGTGGTATCGTTTTGAAGCTCTGTTTGACTCAATGCACAGGCGTATCATGGGCGTTATTACGGCCAGCGGTGGTTGTTCTGAGTGCTAATTTCTCAGGATCTGTGCACCCAAATTGTGTGAAAATGTTATCACATGTCAGTTCTAGTATAATATATTTGTCCAATGAATACCCGTTTATCATCTGCATTTCTTCTTGGTGTAGCTACTTTAATGGCCAGTAGTGTATGTAATGAGCAGTATTTGTTTGGGCTGACTCCAGTTGCAAGTTGCTAAAAAGCTACTGCACATATTTACCGAGACGCCAGAGAAATGCGCCTGACGCCTCTTACGAGAGTGTAGTTTACTTTGCGCATCACGATCCCTTGACGACACCAGACGGCATTCTCGCGGCGGCTCCTCGTCATAATGTTTCTGCTTATCAGTGTAAAACCCAAGTTTAACAGCAAATGCCAGACTTTCCAAGGTGAACAATTCCATCGAGCAAAAACTCTACTCAATGGTTGGAAGAAAGCAAAGATCACACTCATTTACGCGAACGATAGCGTGAGTTAGTCACACAACTACCGTCGAATCTTATTGACACCTCCCTGTTGTACCATCCTACAACATATAATGAGCTCAAACGTAATGAGGTATACAAACACAATGAGCTTTTCCATAGCAACCAGCATTGATTTCTAAAACACTGGTCATGAGAAACTCTACTTGCATTTTTCTCGCATCACATTCTGAAAGTCGTGGATCAGGGCAACCATGTAGAAGCGAGCCTGTTTGACTTCCGAAAACAACTTGTCTCTGTACCACATCAACGATTATTAAAAAAATACTATCCTCTGAGTGTGAAACAAAATTTGTGATTGGTCTGAAGATTTCTGAGTAAGAAAGACGCAATATGTTATCTTAACATATGTTATTGTTGTGTCGATTCCCTAAGGTCTCGACACAATGAGTGGCTAGGTGCACGCGAAACTAACGCAGACGGGCGTAAATTCTGAAACAGGAGACTGGATGAAAAACTATAAAGAAAAGAAGAGAGATGTTAATATACTTAACTTTAATGTAGTCTTGTTCTTGTTGAAATACATCTCTTGCATAGTAGTAAGCAATTAGCAATGATACACATGGCGCCTTGCTAGGTAGTAGCGATGGACTAGCTGAAGGCTATTTAATCTGTCTCTCGGCAAATGAGAGGAAGACGTGATACGTCTTGTCGCAAGCTATGTCGTCCGTACAACTGGGGCGAGGTCATGTCCGTGTCTTGTGACCTGCCATGTGGTGGCGCTAGGATTGCGAGTACACAGTGGCGACACGCGGGTCCGACATGTACTACAGGACCGCGGCCGATTTAAGTTACCACCTAGCAAGTGTGGTGTCTAGCGGTGACACCACAGTTATGTTATGGACATGTGCACATTTTACAAAAATTGAAGCCCCCCATCAAGTCCGCACACCTAATAATGTTGACGGACTGCACCATTCTGTTACAGGATAGTGCGCGCCCACATGTTGCCGAGGTTGGTGATTACTTTTGAAATAATAAACATTTTACTAACATTTCATCAATCTCTCACATTTTCATTTCACTGTCCCTTACAGTAACCTTACACTTATGCAGTGAACTATAATTAGTTACTGTCTGAAACAAAATCTGCGCGGATATCCTATGAGATCTTTATAATAATTGATTGGAAAGTTACTTTATCCGTTAAAATGTGAAATAGTGTAGTTTACAAAACGTATAAAAGTAATATCCTACGAAGACAATCTCAGTGAGTCGGAAATGGAGTCCGCAGCTCGTGGTCGTGCGGTAGCGTTCTCGCTTCCCGCGGCCGAGTTCCCGGGTTCGATTCCCGGCGGGGTCAGGGATTTTCTCTGCCTCGTGATGACTGGGTGTTGTGTGATGTCCTTAGGTTAGTTCGGGTTAAGTAGTTCTAAGTTCTAGGGGACTGATGACCATAGATGTTAAGTCCCATAGTGCTCAGAACCATTTGAATTAGAAATGGAATCAGTCAAGTCATACAAGTACCTGTATGTAACAGTTTGTAGAAATATGAAATGGAAAGATCATACAGACGCAGTCATTGGCAGTGAAGGCGGCAGTCTTCAAAATGGCTCTGAGCACTATGGGACTTCTGAGGTCATCAGTCCACCAGAACTCAGAACTACTTAAACCTAACTAACCTAAGGACATCACACACATCCATGCCCGAGGCAGGATTCGAACCTGCGACCGTAGCGGTCGCGCGGTTCCAGACGGTAGCGCCTAGAACCGCTCGGCCACCCCGGCCGGCGCGGCAGGCTTCGCTTCGTCTGCAGGGTACTGGGAAAATGCAGTCAGCCCCCAAAGGAGACTGGTTGCAGATCACTTGTGCATCCCATAATAGAACGCTGCACCAAATAGGTATAACAAGGAATACCAAAAGCATTCAAGGAAGGGCAAAACAAATAGTCACAGGTGCCTTTGGCACACTGGAGAGTGTTACTGAAATGTTAAAAACCTGAATTGGCAGACGTCCAAAAATTGACGCCAATTAAGGCGTTTAAACATTCTTCCGCGCTCCGTACGCCAATGAACGGAAAGAAACTTTAACATGTGGTACCATGCTAAGCATTCTATGTCATGAGCTTCACACTGGTTCGCAGAGCATATACGTAGATGAAAATAAATTTCTGGCCGCGATCACTAAAGTTATCTAGTAATAGTAAGCTGAAAAATTACAAATCTCAAAAGCTCCATAATACGGTGTTATTTTAATGACATTAGATGTTACAGAAAAACTTGTTTTGTTAGAAATATGGCCATAGAGACGCTATACTACAGCGAGAAATTATACCGTAGTTATATAGCCGGTAAGTGCGGCTGACTGCTACGGGAGAAGGAGTGGGCGATACTACAGCGAGAGATTATACCGTAGCTATATAGCCGGTAAATGCGCATGACTGCTACGTGAGAGGGGCTACGTTCAAAATTCGGCTCTTAGGATAGCTCTTGTTAGACGGCGGCTTGTTACTGGCGCGGTGAATGCGTTAAGAATACGGGGCGTCTGCGGCGGCGCGGGGGCCAGGCCAGGCAGTTTGCGTCATGCGACACTTTAATAATTCAGGAGGCCGGCCCGCATTCGCGCCCTCAAGAAATGGCCACTTCTCCGGCCTCCTTCCTCTCCCCACTTCAGACAGCTCAAAAGTTGAATCTCGCTGACCCGGAGGGGCCACCTTGAAAACACATACCACCAAGTTAAACGTCTACAGTCAGAGTATCACGCTTTTATTGCGTCTGAACGCCTTGTTAAAATGACTATTTGAGACTAGTAATAGACGCGTGAATAACTGCTGTAAATTCTGTATAAAATTTTACTCAGATTTCCTGTACGTGGACTTATCATAAAACCAGAAAACTACGAAGCAAGATGAAACTAAAGAGATGCTTTTATGAAATCAGCATGCCTTGGAAGACTAGCACACTAACAGTATGGTAATGCGGTGCTGCTCAGGCCACAGTTAGTCGGCTCGAATCCTAACGGTAAAAGAAATATTGTTCGTCAGTATTTTGTAGCGTAAGGGAGGAGATGTTGTTACACATTTCCTGATGTCTCCTAGATTAAACTGCACCTCTTTTTGGCGTCTTGCGCAGTGCAGGAATATTAGGCGATTAATGGTCATCCGTCTGTCGGATGGAGATGTTAATATCGTAAATAATAAAGAAAAACATAGCACTAAGAAATTGTCCGAATTGGCCGGAAATAGGTAGATGATATACACATGTACAGGCAACTGAATGATACAGTTTCAGAAAATCTGGATGATATATCAAAACAAACAGCTTCACAAACTGAACAAGTCAATAACGCGTTGGTCCAACACTGGCTCTTATGCAAACAGTTATTCAGCTTGACATTGAGTAATAGAATTGTTGGATGTCCTCCTGAGGCATATCGTGCCGAATTCCATCCAGTTTGTGTGTCAGACTGCCAAAGTGCTGAAATGGTTGGGGAGTCCGGCCCATAATACTCCAAACGTTTTCAACTGGGGAGAGTTTCGGCCACCTTGCTGCTGGCACGGATGAAGTTTGGTAAGCACGAAGGCATTGTATTGCTGAAATGTAAGCCCAGGATGGCTTGCCATGAATGGCAACAGAACGGGTCGTACAGTATCGTCGAATTATCGCTGTGCTGTAAGGGTGCCGCGGATGACGATTAAAGGGGCATTTCTATGAAATGAAATTACACCCCACCCTGGTTATCTTGTCGTATGGCGGGTAACCGTCAGGTTGTTATTCCACCACTGTTTGGGGTGTCTCCAGACACGTCTTCACTGGTCATCGGGGCTCAGTTCGAAGCGGCTGTCACCACTTCAAGAAGAGCTATCTCCATTCAATGATATTCCATGCCGAAGAGGTGCCTGGAGACGCCTCGGACATAGATCGGATACCAACCAGGAGTGATGGTCAAACGCCATTTCTTTTCATAGCAGGACCCTTTACGTTGTAAACCGGGGCACTCATACAGCATAGTGGTCCGGCGACGATATTCTACACCCCGTTTAGTAGCCCTTCAAGGCAAGATATCCTGGGCTTACAGTTTAGCAAGATGATGTCCACCCACAAATGGAGAGAGTTTCTGCTGCTTGTCTTCGTGCTTGCCAAACCCTGTCTTGGCCAACAAGGTCGCCGGGTCCCAACTCAGTTGAGAACGTTTGAAGCATTATGGGCAGGGCTCTCTAACCAGCTCGGTATTCTGATGACCTAACACGCCAGTTGGATTGAAGTTTGTCCGATATCCATCAGGAGGACTTCCAACAACACTGTTAGTCAATTTCAAGCCAATGAACTGTTTTCATAAGTGCCAGAGATGTCTCAACGCGTTATTGACTTGCTCATATTGTGAAGCTCTTTCTCTTGAACAAATCAGCCAATTTTTCTGAAACTGTAACCATTTTTTTGTCTGTACATGTAAATCACAACTACCGATTTCCATTCCATTCGGATAATTCCTTCGTGTCGCATCGTTTTATTTGTCTTAGTGTGTATCTGGTGGTAGTGGATTTCCCACTATCGAAATTTGCTTTCCCAGTCATTTATACCAACACGAAAGCAATGCCACGAAATCATTGCCGAAGTCACACGTACACTGTTGACACGCTACAATACGGAAAGAAGACTACCACGTTCAGTAGGTTGCAAGAAAACCTATGAAAATGGACGTTCGAAATATGTGATCTGCTCGAGGAATATTTGGCTAATGGAATTCACTATGTTATACTGGACGGCGATTGTTCCACAGACAAGAAAGTAACATCTGGTACGCGCCAAGGAAGCGTAAATGTACCTTTAATACTCTTAATATACTCAATCGATATATCCGGTAGATTCAGCAGCGCTGTAAAATTGTAAATTATGTTTTGTGTACAGGAAAGTGTCGCTGTTGAAAGATCGCAAGGAACTACAGAAAATCTTCGAACTTTTCTCTTTGGTGTTACGAATGGTAACAGTCTTTAAACGTAAACAAAGCCAGGGTAAGTCCTATAACAAAAAGAAAGTTCAAATGGCTCTGAGCACTATGGGACTTAACATCTGTGGTCATCAGTCCCCTAGAACTTAGAACTACTCAAACCTAACTAACCTAAGGACATCACACACATCCATGTCCGAGGCAGGATTCGAACCTGCGACAGTAGCGGTCACGCGCTTCCAGACTGAAGCGCCTAGAACCGCACGGCCACACCGGCCGGCAACAAAAAGAAAGAAAGAAAGAAACGGTTAGTATCAGATTACAAAAGTGATGGTGAACATTTTGAGCATGTCACATCGTATAATTGTTTAGCGGTTATACTGAGAATAGATATGAAATGGGACGACCATGTCAAATTAGTATTAGGGAAAACGAATGGAAGACTAGATTTGCTGGAGGATTCTTGAAAAATGTGAAGCTTCTGCCTAGGAGTAGATTACTGATCCTGTGATTAGAGTCCTTATCAAATAGGCATGACAACAGATATCGAACGAATTCAAGCACCCACTGCCTGTGTCGTAACAGGACGACGTAGCCTTACACCTGAACTTAAGAACTCGCTGAGTATGAAAGTGAGCACTCAAGCCTGCGTAGACACTTTCTCGCGAGCAGAGCATTAACGACTTGTCTGGGAGCGAGAAAATAGTGTGCAAAATATGGACACCTCAACACCGGGCAAGCGCAAACTGTGAAATAGGTGAGGGTCATTATTAATAACGGTGCCGACCTGTTGTAGCATTCTAGAGTTGGCATTGTGTAACACCGACAATTTTTTATATTTCATTCCACAGTAGGATAAATCTTTTCACATAAAAAGACAGCTTCGCAAAATCTACATCTGCAATAATACTCCGCAAGCCATCTGACGGTGAGTGGCGTGGGGTACTTCTGGTACCACTAACTGATTCCCACATCCCTGTTCGATTCGAGAATGGTGTGTGGGAAGAATGATTGTCTGGGCTGGGCTGGACCATGGGCAACAGAGCGAGCTGATATGTACAGATGGTGCATCATGGCTGGGGAGCAGACTGCTGGAGTAGAGATGGCGCACAGGGCTGCTGCACGTCCGGCTACAGCTGCAACATCATTGACAGCATTGCTACAGGTGCAAGTCCACCGTCTCGTGTCAGTATCACCTCGAGAGAGAAAGAAGAAGGAACAGTGTTTACCATCACGCATAAATTTGTTTAAAAAATAAAGATAAAGTTCAAAATTAGCATCCTCTCAATGAGTCAACGGGATCTTATTGGCCGCTATCTCCAGCAAAGGCCAGTGGAGCTTGACCTGCATATCAAGTGCATGTAGAAACAAACAAACGTCACGTTAGTAATCCCTGCATGCAATTGCGTTAGAAGAAGGAGTACAACAAGAAGGAGAAGAAGGAGGGTTATTACTCACTGACTCACTCTTTGATGACTAGAGTCATACCTCCTGAGCACATGCTGGAGAAAGGGGTCTGCACATCTACTTGTGACTCATTATAAAGTGCACTTACAAGCAGACAAGAGCACATAACGTTAGTAATGCAGTTATTTGTGTGTGTGTGTGTGTGTGTTTTACTACTAACATATGCGCTCCTCAACAACATGTGTCCTTCCCCAAGAGCTCACTGCAGAAAATGGGGGCACTTCGACTGCTGATGACGATGGTGGATGGAATTAGGCTGATAGTTATAGGACTTGGTTTGGGTACCAAGTCTATCCCCATCGCCTTCATTCAAGAATGCAACAAACAACGTAACATTAGATAAATACATATACATACACATGTGGAGAGGGGCAAAGAGGGAGAGGCACAGGTAGTTATTTTCACAAGAGGCGGTATTTATGTGAAAGTCATCCTCTGAAGCGCCAAGGTGCCCCACTAGATCCTCAAGTGCGCTGGCACTCAACAGAAGTGATGGGATGCTCACGTCTGCAACAGCCGAAGGAGAAATTAGTAATCTGATGGCAAATAATACAAAAAGAAAACACACACAAACAACAGGAATCGTTTCCACTTACCTGTATCGTCAGAGGTCAATCTGGGTAACTTATTAACGACACTATCGTTGTCATCAGCAGCTCAAGTGCTGCCCTCACATCCTGTGATGAGAGGAATTATGTTTATCACCGCTGCTGTGTGGCATAATAATGGTGCTATTATATTTCAGTGCAGGTGTGTGGTATATTATATACACGGCCGTGAGTAGGCTACTGCATATCCACTGCCACACATCTCCTGGCGATTATAATGCGATGTAATGCCTCAAACGGTTACCCAGCTGACTGTACAGAAAGAACTCGTGTGCTGGTAGTTGCTAGCAAACAGCTTATAACAGCCAAGGGATGGTTATCTGGAGAGTCCTACCCACACAAATAGATAATGTTGATGAGCAGTGACTCGCTCTGGACAAGAGAAGGCTGCTATCTGAAACCCAAGTCATCCACATGAATTACAGGCCCATATCGTTAACGTCGATATGCAGCAGGATTTTAGAACATATATTGTGTTCAAACATTAGGTGGTTGAATGGACCCTCTGCCAGGCACTTAAATGTGATTTGCAGAGTATCCATGTAGATGTAGATGAGACGTACCACTGCAATAGCACCAGTTGCCATTGGAAATCTAACAGCTGTTTTCAGCCGACCGACAATGGCGCCGAATCCTCGTACAAAGTGTAACACCACTTGGATGCAGGTAGCTATTCACTGGTGTCATTTCCCGAAAAACAGTAAGAACGTTTCAAGAACGGTAAGTCCAGTACGCAGCGATCCGTACAGACAGCATTAAATGAACACTTACGTAAACCCTGTAAGAGGAGGATGAGAAGGAGGAGTATGTGAACAAACAAAACAAGGTTTTAAAAAAAAGAACAGTATCGCGTATTAATTACCTAACTTAAAAATGGTTCAAATGGTTCAAATGGCTCTGAGCACTATGCGACTTAACTTCTGAGGTCATCAGTCGCCTAGAATTTAGAACTAATTAAACCTAACTAACCTAAGGACATCACACACATCCATGCCCGAGGCAGGATTCGAACCTGCGACCGTAGCGGTCGCTCGGCTCCAGACTGTAGCGCCTAGAACCGCACGGCCACTCCGGCCGGCCACTTAAAAATAATTGTACGTTTCCTGAAACAGAAATATAATGAGTTATGTGTCCATACTTTTTCCTCAGTCTCGGAAGGTCTAGACATGTAAGATCTACAGAATTTCTTATTGATGCACTTTTGATAATGTAATGAAACCACAGACCTTTACACGACCTTTGATGTAAGCAGTGCTGACTTTCTGATCGTAGATACGAAGAGTTGTCACCATTTCTTCATACCGTACACCGTCGTTATCCTCTAGCCCCTGTAGTGGTTGAAGGATAACAACGTCGACGTCTGACGAATCTTGTTACTCTGAAATGTTCCAAATGGTTAAAACTGAAGCGACGTTTGTTGAGAACGTTGTCAATACTCGTATAGTGTTTTCAAGTACAAGGAATGCAATATCTTTAAACATAAATACGCCACACTCGTCGTCAAAGCCCTGTGCATCCACAAAGATGCTCACAATTTGAGTAGCCGTAATGGACTGCATCTGGTGTGAAGCAGTTCCGCCACATTTATACTAGTCGCTGCGCAATTCCTGTGAGAGGTGAATAATTGATAATACTATTGGGCAACAATATGGTGGGAAATTGGTTGGTGGTTCAAATTCAGTGGTGATCTGTATAGGATCTGTCTTGATATTTTCGTTTTGTTTCGAGCTAATTCTTTAAATTTCTGTGGGTTGAGCAAACATCCCAAGTCTTCACCCTCGTAGCAAGAAGATCAAAGTCTCCAGTACATATTGTACAGAAGACCGATAATCTCATTGTTCCTATCAAGCTGTAGATCATCGTTCGATTAATATACCGAATTCAGGAACACTTTAGCACTGGTTAGGCTACAGTTGTGGAATATGCGGAATCCTTACAATTAGTCACATTCCCTCTTCTGTCTGTCTACAGCCGCAGAATAATAAATCGGGTCGTTTTCCACGAACAGAGACTTAGTGGCAGTTGAGGTCCTGAGTTCAGCACACACAAATATTTCCAACGGGTCTTGTCTTATACAGAAATGTGCGGTACTGTCCACACTAATTAATCGATAACCATTTTACTGTGCATTGCTTGCATTTCTTGAATATAAACATTATTGTCTGTTTGCACTTCGAACAAGAATTACTGTTGTTGTGTCTATTTCAGAAAGCATAGACACAATGAGGTAGCTAGGTGCACGCTAAACTAACGCAGACGGGCTTGAAGTTCTGGAACATGAGACTTATTAATGAATAAGAAGGAAAGTACGTAGATGTTACTTAACTTTTATTCTCTTGTTGGAATACATCTCTCTTGAATATTAGTACGCTATAAGCACTGATACAAATGGCGCCTTGCTAGGTAGTGGCTATGGACTAAGCTGAAGGCTATTCAGTCTGTCTCTCGGCAAATGAGAGGAAAGCTTCGTACGTCTGGTCGCAAGCTATGTCGTCCGTACAACTGGGGCGAGGTCTAGTCCGTGTCTTGTGACCTGCCATGTGGTGGCGCTAGGTTTGCGATTACACAGTGGCGACACGCGGGTCCGACATGTACTACAGGACCGCGGCCGATTTAAGTTACCACCTAGCAAGTGTGGTGTCTGGCGGTGACACCACATTCCTCCCCCGCAAATCGGCGAACGGTCGTGAGATAAGGCTTCCGCCCGCCGTGGGGAGGACCCCATGTTGACGTATGCGATGAGGTGGGGAGCCTAACAACAGGCGAGGCTGTGCCACCCGCACCCGGCCATTCGGTCCGAGGGGAGCTAGGAAACGCCTGCAAACCTAGTCCAGGGTGCACGTCAACATGAGGTGTATGCGCACGTAAGGAGACAAGAGGGGCCGAAGGGTCGACCTCCATGTGGTCGGAGCACCCGACGGGCGAAGACGACATCTGGTCCGGAGCGGGCAAGAGGTCCATGGCGGAGGACGGCGGGTCACGGGAAGCGATCGGCGGCGCGTGACCCAGGGAGGCGCGTGGCGGTGGCAGCGAAGCGTCCACTGCGGGCGGCGCCGACGGCGGCTGCGGCGGCGGCGGCAGCGCGACGCCATGAGGCAAAATGGAAGGCAGCGTCGGTAACACCTGGGGATGAGGCGAGCCAGTAGATGGGTCCCCAGGGCGCTGACCTGACGGCACCGTCGCTGAAAGCAGACGGGGAGCGGCAGAACCCAGGCGACGACAGAGGCGCAGCTGATTGAGATGCCGACGCACCTCACCAGAGGCCCCCAAAACCAAATACATCGCGCGGCCGAGGCAGCGAAGAATGCGCCCTGCGAGCCAACGCCGTGAACCGCGATAGTTGCGATAATAGACAACGTCGCCAGGAGCAAAAGCAGGAGTCTGCCGCTGCACAGGAACCTGATGCGGCGGATGCAGCAAAGACATCAGGGTGCGATGAGATCGACCATGGAGCAACTCAGCCGGCGAGCGACCATCGCGGGGCTGAGATCGATACGAAGACAAAAAGAGCAACAAAGCGTCCTCCCGAGAATGCGACTCTTTCAACGTCAACATCTGTGACTTGAAAGTCCGGACCAATCGTTCCGCGGCACCGTTGGACTGAGGCGAAAACGGCGCAGATGTCAGATGTTGAATACCATTGGCCGTGCAGAATGATTGAAATTCTGCGGACATGAATTGTGGACCATTGTCGGAAACAATAGTCTGCGGAAGACCTTCAATGCAAAAGATAGCAGACAAGGCTTGGATTGTGGCAGAAGACGTCGTGGAAGACATCCGGACAACAAAAGGAAAATTACTGAAAGCATCGACCACAACCAACCATCGAGCATTCCAGAATGGACCAGCAAAATCGATGTGCAAGCGTTGCCAAGGGGAAGTGGCTTTCGGCCATGCAAAGAATTTCCGCGGCGGTGCGGATTGTTGTTCGGCACACGCCACGCAAGAGGAGCACATATTTGTAATCGCAGCATCGATTCCGAACCAAGTACAGTGCTGACGAGCAAGTTGTTTCGTTCGCACTATACCCCAATGTCCTTGGTGAAGAAGCTTTAAGACAGAGGACTGTAACGATCGTGGGACCACGACTCGGGATTGATCATTATCGGAACGCAACAACAAAACACCACGTCGTACGAAAAGTCTCTCCTTGTGAGCAAAAAAACGGCGAACCAAAGGATCCTCGATCCGTGACTTTGACAAGGGCCATTGCGTATCAACAAAACGCAAAACAGTAGCAAGGACAGGGTCAGCAGCTGTGGCTGTAGCTACACGACGAAAATCAATCGGAAACGATTCGACCACGGCATCGGCTTCCGAATCAATGAACATGCAAGCAAGTTCGGAAGAATCGAATGCTTTATCCTCAGCAACTGGCAAACGGGACAACGCATCAGCGTTTCCGTGCTTAGCAGTGGACCGATACAAGATATCGTAGCGGTACTGCGAGAGAAAAAGTGACCAGCGAAAGAATTTCTGCGCTGTACGCGGAGGTACAGGCTTGTTCGGATGAAAAAGCGATGTCAAAGGTTTGTGGTCCGTGATGATGGTAAAGTGACGACCATACAAGAAATCATGAAACTTTGTAACACCAAACACGAGAGCTAAAGCTTCTTTCTCTATCTGGGAATAATTTCTTTGCGCAGATGAGAGCAATTTGGACGCAAAGGCAATAGGGCGATCATGCGAACCATCTTTGTGCGCAAGCACAGCACCGATCCCGAAATCCGAGGCATCTACCATCAACAAAAGAGGTTTTCGGGGATCGAATGGCGTAAGGCACGTATTTGAAGTAACGCCGATTTCAACTGGCGAAAGGCGCGTTCGCATTCCGTCGTCCAGACGAACGGAACACCTTTACGGCGTAAACGATGAAGCGGAGCTGAAATGGAAGAAGCATTGCGCAAAAATTTATTATAATAATTTATTTTACCCAACACACTCTGTAGCTGTTTCAAATCTTGCGGAGCAGGTAAGTCCTGTATGGCACGGAGGTGCTCTGGACTCGGATGTATACCTTGGGCATTTATGACATGCCCCAGGTAGGGTAAGTCCCGAGCAAAAAACACACATTTGTCCTTCCGCAAGCGAAGACCATTCTGACGCAAGACCTGAAATAATGTTCGGAGATTTTGCAAATGTTCTGCTTCTGTCTGTCCTGAGATCACAATATCGTCCAGATAGTTCGCAGCAGTAGGGACCGACGCACAAAGAGTTTGTAAATATTGCTGAAACAAAGCAGGTGCGGATGCACACCCGAATGGCAGTCTTTTGAAGCGATACAAGCCAAGATGCGTGTGTACCACTAAGACGCGCTGGGATTCTTCGTCCACAGGTATTTGCAAGTACGCATCTGCTAGGTCCAATTTTGAAAAATATTTTGCCGGGCACAGTTTGTCAAAAAGATCTTCCGGGCGGGGCAAAGGAAAAGTAGCAGTCACAAGTTGAGGATTCACAGTTGTCTTGAAGTCCACACAAAGTCTCAGTTTACCGGAAGGTTTTGGCAAAATTACTAAGGGTGAGGCTCAGAGAGAAGCCTGCACACGTTCAATTACACCTTGAGATTCTAAATCGGCTAATGTTCTTGCGACCTCATCACGCAATGCGTGCGGAACATTGCGCGCTCTGAAAAATTTTGGTTGCGCGTTTTCTTTCAGTTCCAAATGCGCTTCATAGTTCTTAGCGCAACCAAGGCCCGGTGCAAAAATGTCTGCAAATTCTTCACAAAGACTAGAAACACTGGCGGAAGGCACAGTCTGATTGACTGATAGGACCTGATTTACTATAGACAAATTAAACAATTGAAACAAATCTAAGCCAAACAAGTTCACGGCAGTAGAAGAACGAAGAACGTAAAATGATACAAGTTTCGTTTGTCCCTTGTATGTGGCAAGAAGGCTGCACTGTCCTAACACAGGGATCTGTTGTCCTGAGTAACTAGTTAACTTAACATTTGCGGCACGCAATGGCGGTTGGCCCAGTTGTTTGTACGTGTCGTGATTAATCAATGAAACTGCAGCTCCGGTATCGAGCTGGAATGGGATCACTTTGCCTTCAAAGTCTAAGTCCACAAAAAGTTTATTGCCCTGTTGACGACAAGAGCGACTGTCACTTGCAATTTGAACTGATACAGGTACAGAAGCACTTGCGACTTTACGTGATTGTCGGCGACGTCGACGCACACTTTTTGTGGGACGAACACAGTCACTGTTAGCTAAAGTGTCACTGGACGGGTGGGAATGAACTACATGAATGTCCATGGGTGAAGGTCCACGAGCCTGATTGTCTTGGGTTCGATTCCGGCGCGAAGCAAAAGGCCTGGAATTTTTGTGATTGTCTGATCTAAGCCTTTTCTGGCAAACACTTTGAACATGTCCTTTCTTTTGGCAGTAAAAGCAAATAGCTTGGCGTGACGGGCAATTTGCACGCGAATGTCTAGTTGCACACCGCGGGCATGATTTCACTGCATTTGCTTGCTTACGCGGCGCACGTGTATGCAAGGTAGGCTGCCGCTGCTGTGCGGACGGGCGCGAGGGCCGTGTAGCGTCCCGGGCAGCGCGGCCGGCGGGCCGGTTAATGTGACACACTGCTGGCGAAGTTTCAAAAGATGCCTGAGCAAAGTCAAGTGTGTCTTGCCTATCCAATATGTCTATCACTTGTTGAAGGGAGGGATTTACGAGTTTCAAAATCTGTTCCCGTATGCGAACATCAGAAACGTTCTGTGCTATTGCATCACGCACCATAGTATCTGAATAAGGGAGGCCACAGTCACATGCAAAGGCACACTCCCTAGTAAGTCCTTGCAAAGTTGCAACCCACTCCCTATTAGTCTGACCGGCCGTACGTTTTGTACGAAAGAACGTATACCGTTTTGCAACTACATTTACTGTTTCTTTGAAATAGGCATCTAAAGCAGACAAAATTTCTTCGTAGGACAGAGTTGCTACGTCGCGTCGGGGAAACAATTTCACTATCACACGGTAGGTAGACACACCGACACAAGAAAGCAAAAACGGCTGCCGCTCGTTACCTTGAATCCTGTAGGCGGCGAGGTGAAAGTTGAACTGGCGAGACCACTCTTGCCAGGTCTCGTCGGCCGCCACGTATGGCCGAAAGGGAGGTGCAACAGCGTTTTGTGGCAGCGGGAGCGAAGAAGCGGCGGCTGCCGCATCGTTTTGCAGCGCACGTTGACCCTGGACGAGCTGTCCTAGGGCTTCCAATAACGCCTGCGTCTGCTGATTCTGCAAGCGAAAAAATTCGGACAGTACATCTGGAGATTGTGGCGAAGCCATGACACAAACGAATTAATACAAACTCTTTTACTCGTCGCCAATTAATGTTGTGTCTATTTCAGAAAGCATAGACACAATGAGGTAGCTAGGTGCACGCTAAACTAACGCAGACGGGCTTGAAGTTCTGGAACATGAGACTTATTAATGAATAAGAAGGAAAGTACGTAGATGTTACTTAACTTTTATTCTCTTGTTGGAATACATCTCTCTTGAATATTAGTACGCTATAAGCACTGATACAAATGGCGCCTTGCTAGGTAGTAGCTATGGACTAAGCTGAAGGCTATTCAATCTGTCTCTCGGCAAATGAGAGGAAAGCTTCGTACGTCTGGTCGCAAGCTATGTCGTCCGTACAACTGGGGCGAGGTCTAGTCCGTGTCTTGTGACCTGCCATGTGGTGGCGCTAGGTTTGCGATTACACAGTGGCGACACGCGGGTCCGACATGTACTACAGGACCGCGGCCGATTTAAGTTACCACCTAGCAAGTGTGGTGTCTGGCGGTGACACCACAACTGTAGTTCCTGTTTAGCATGCAAAATAGCTCTCTTATTGTCCTCAAAGAGAACCATAACCATTTTGTGAGGGATGCACATGCCAACGTGATTACTTATCGATCTGTTAATGAACCATCCCGCGCTTTGTAAAACTTTCAGATTCAAATTTGATGCGGATACATAAGTTCTGTGTGTTAATTTGATTCCGATGTTTCTTGTTCTGTCGACCTTGACACCATTAAGTTCGTATCTTTTCTCTTGAAACAGGAAGTTGAAACGCATTGCGGGTGACTTTCAGTGTGTCCGCTGATGGGCTCTTTTGTTCTACATAAATGTGCCTTCCAAGTATAAAAAACTGCTGCTTGGAATTAATTCATCTTGTTGTATTAGCAGTCGTTATCAATGAACGTCGTCGAAGCAAGTGGTTTGTGAGATTCGTAATCTTGAAGAGTTATTCGTTCGTGGTATTGAACTGAAGTTGTTTTTTCGAGCGATCACATTGCGATGTTTCAATCCAGCTGACATGAGGAAGTTGTCCTTGGCTGCAGTGTGTCTTACTGACTGGTATGTGGGGTGATTTTATACCTTAATCTCATGGTGATGCTGTTTCAAATGAAGACTTAACATTATTTCCTCTCCTCGAAAATCAACCAGTTTTCCATCCTGCTCAATAATGTTCAACTGAAGATGGTCAAATGTCTGAACAGTCACTGTAAGATGTATTGGACCACTGGGAACCCTGATAAGTTTGTATCCTGGTAGAAAAGGACCCATAGTTTGTACGCATTAATCGGTGGCTGATGTACGAATTCGTAGCGATATTACACTCAACACGGGTCGCACTCACAGGAAGAGTATCAACAGGTTGATCCGACTATTAAATTCTCCATTATTATTATTATTATTATTATTATTATTATTATCATTATTATTGTTATTCAGTAATGTATCTTTCTCGAAGCTCTGCCATGACTGATATTACTGCATTCGTGTGAGCTGTATTCCCTGCTACTACTAATGCCGTCAGTAGTCGTAATCGATATGATTTCGTTAGGATCATCGTAATATACGTACATACTCCGGAGGTAGCGTTTTTAGCTTTTTATATTAAATGTCAACGCCATGGCCTTCGCTAAGTTCACCTCTTAACATCGGTCTAATAATGTTAATGTATTTCCTACTGTTCATGCTCTTTTTAATCTTCCTTTTGTAGTGTTGTCTCGTCTATGTACGTTAGTCATACTCAATATCTCAGCATATGATCTCCTCCCTTTCGGCAAGTACTTTTGAGGGTTTTATGTATTTAGGAATATTAGCTACACCAGACCAAGTGTCCATTCAAACTCCCTGTCTGCAAGGTGTCCTTCGTTAAGCGTATAGGCAGCTTTCGTAACATAAACGGCTGATCTCGACTGACACTATATGTCGTGTCTAACTCAGTAGTACCGTAACGTTTAATGAAATCGGAGATAAAGTATCCTTCGTTACCGTCATCAACTTCACTTCTTCTTCTCCTACCGCCATCCGACGCCACCACTGAGAGCTATTTAATACTTTATGCTGCGCTTCAGAGAGAGAGAATGTTTACGAGCTTGCTATCCTTGTTTTAAGAGCCGGCGTTTGTGAAGAATAGTTTTCCGCGCCTCTATGACTTGCGTTATGTCGACATTCTATCGCACTCTGTTCACACCCCGAAAGAGTACACATCTTACACAGTCCTTTACACAGCTTCCTCAAGCTTGTCAACTTTCCCATTATTACATCAAGCAACCTCAGAACAGCCTCTTCCCAAGTTTTTCTATCCGCGATATTTACAGAAGGCGATTTTTTTATCTCTTCTAATGCTTTTGAACCTTTACATTTGCCATAAGAGCCTCGTTTATATTTGCGTTTGTCGTCTCAATGTATGATCGTATTCTGTCACTCAACTTATGTATCTGAGACTCGTCTTTCGGAGCTGCTGCATTAATAATGCTATCCAGTTTTGCTAAACTTGTGTTGATTGCTTGGTCACTTCGCTGGATTCTATCATTCATCTGAGATTCACCTTTCGCAGCCGCCGTCTTGATGCAACTATGCAATTCTGTTAATCTTGGTTTATGGTCTCGATTTTTCTATCGGTGTATAAACGTATGTTTGACTTACGCTTCATCTCATCGGGATAAACGCACTGCGATCTTGCGAATTCGTCCATAGCGTACAATATGCTGAAAGGATTACGTTTTGGTACACTGCCTTTTATACAGAATCTCATCGGAGTTCCGATAATATCGCTCCTTATTCAGTTTCTTCGCTTTATCAATAATCAGAAAACCATCCTGCGAGTTGTTGTTGTAGATCCCGCACATGGTGATGAATTCGTTGAATGACATGTCGGTTCCCACATACGTTTCGTAAACATGTTTTCAATGGAGGTTGTCCATCCTGAAAACCGTAACAAGGTTTGCGTTATCCCAGATGAGTTGCTTTGGAACCCTTGAATATGTGTGGCTCAAATAAGGTATGTAGACCTCTATATGGTGACCAAAGCCAACCCTGGTTTTGGCTCTGAGCACTATGGGACTCAACTGCTGAGGTCATTAGTCCCCTATAACTTAGAACTAGTTAAACCTAACTAACCTAAGGACATCACAAACATCCATGCCCGAGGCAGGATTCGAACCTGCGACCGTAGCGGTCTTGCGGTTCCAGACTGCAGCGCCTTTAACCGCACGGCCACTTCGGCCGGCCAACCCTGGTTTTCCACTGCGACGTCGTCAAGTACGAATACACTGTTTGGCTTCACTTCTTTAGATGGTGGAATATCGCTGTTTTCGCTGAACGTGTGGTACGTTACCCCCTCGATGCCGTGCACTACCTCCTGCAGTAGTTGATGTTTTGGCTGAAACAGGATATTTCAAAAAAATATCAACATGCTCGAAGCGGAACCTCCTCAGGATGTGTTAACAGTGTCAGAACTAAATTAGTTTTTCACACCCTGAAAAACCTACAATTAAAGAGCGAATGTTATTGGGAAATAATGGACCATTCATCTTATTCCTCTTCCGGTTTCCAGCATCATCATTGCACGACCAGTCGGTTATCCCAAGACTCCTTCGACTCCGCCATGACGTCAACTAGACGCCCACATTGGAATACAGAGCATTTTTTAGGAACCGTACCCAAAACACACTTATACATTGCAAGGTATATGAACAGACTTAAATACGAACGCAGTTCTGTGCCTGTATCTGGTACATTTTGATCCAACATTTCTGCCTCCATTTCGGCGCGACATGAATCATGCAGTTCAGCGAGGGTTTCTTCTGATGGACGCCGATTTCGACAAGCAGACTTCAAAAGCTTATTCCAGAATATCTCGTAGAGTAGGTGGACGTATGATTGCCCCCTTGGGCGGCAGTATGTATCATACCTTATACTATGTCTTGCGTACATTAAATTCTTAAACGCCTGTTCCTGCAGATGTGTACGCTCTCTGCTGTTGAATATTTTAATTGTTCCAGGGAAATCTGCTTCTCTGACAGTATGATCCCCCATCTCTACTGACGGTGAATGAACGATTCTGTTGAACAGTGTGGAAATATACAGTGGTAAATTGCACAGTTAATGGCGTTTATCAGTGTACAATATCACTTTAACGTCACAGAATCGTGGATGTTCAAATACGACCACCGGATACAACTATCTGTCAGAAATCATACCGATATTGATGGGTTTCAAGTCTGTGTTGTTTAAACTGTAGCTAGCGTTAAAGAATATAATTACAATTTAGTAAAGTCTCTTCACGTCACCTGCTGGTGTTGCTATACTACTCGACATCTACCCACTTGCCGGATCTCTGAGGACTGGTTGATCCATTCATCGATCGCTCTTTGGATACCTATTTGCATCATTGTGTCCAACTTTAATATATATTTCTTTTGCCGATGAACTGTCTCTAGAGGCCGGCCGCTGTGGCCGAGCGGTTCTAGGCGCTTCAGTCCGAAACAGCGCTGCTGCTACGGTCGCAGGTTCGAATCCTGCCTTGGGAATGGATGTGTGTGATGTCCTTAGGTTAGTTAGGTTTAAGTAGTTCTAAGTTCTAGGGGACTGATGACCTCAGAAGTTAAGTCCCATAGTTCTCAGAGCCATTTGAACCATTTTTTGTCTCTAGAGGTCAGTGTATCCGTCATCTCATGATCATTTGCGGAAAAACTGTGCTTGTTGTTAACTTAAATGCGGGCAGTGGGTGTATACTGCGAGTCAAATACGCTGATGTGTCGACCATTACATTTCTGTTTAGTAACTTGTAGGGAAGCAGCCTACTCACGCTGTAGTAAATTCACATCAGTCTTTCCATTGTGTGCCAGCCAGTCTGCTGTAACTAGCTCTGACGTCATAAATGTTGCGCAATACTTTAAAAATCAAGCAAATAACCTAAAACTTTTCTAGCATGTCAGGAGTAATACTAAATTAATGTGTGTTGAATATCAGTTCGATAACTTTAGCCATTTTCGAAATTTGGACGTTTTCTGTAAAAATCATTGGCGCAACAGAAAAGAGCTAGAGACTTCAAAATTTATATTTAAATTCATCTTTCATAATAATTTAATAAAAACAATACTTTGGATTTCACAAATTAAGATTTTAGTGGAAATTCATGATTTTCTGGTTTTCGTCTCAAAACGTAAGGAAGCAAGATAGATTAAGTAGGCTAATAAATAAGGCTAGGATGTTTAGATTTAAATAGGTTGGAGATCCGCTATAACTATGAAGATGTGAAAAGTTTCATTTGAATACCTATAAAACAATAGCGATAGCGTATCTCCAAAGGGCCAGTTCAGAGCTCGTCTACTGCGTACAGTGTAATTAAATTAATTCTCTCGCCCAAAATATTTAACTTAGCCACGTCAAAATTTTATTATCAATACTTACCTGCGTGCTGAATGCACATTTAAATTAAGAGCTTCATCCGCCATCAGCAAGAGAAGCTATGATTTATTAGGTAACTTAAAGTGGTGCTTTACTAGCCCAGCGGGTAGTCGGGAGAGCCGATTTGATCAGGCGTTCCCTCAGCCGTCCACACCGCGGCTTTATATATAAGAACGCTGCGCGATGAAGCAAGGCCCCAGTTCTCTCCAGACGCTGAATAACACGCCATCTGTGTCGGGAGTCGCGTCGCGTCACTGCTACAAACAGTGTCGGATGCCGTATTAAGTTACTCAAGATGCGCGTAACCAGGAAATCATTATCAAGTGAAGTGTTAATTCTGGGATGATTTTCATTATCTAGCTTCAGTTTGCGTATTGTCGTATTTTCACGTGCCGTCGCGGGACAGACATTCTACCAATTATTTAGCGTGGCGTTTGATGAAACTAATCATCAAATTATGGCGAGCATTCATTTTAACATTTAATTCGGACATTTATAGTTGCATCAGCGCATCTGCTCTGTTAGTTAGGTTGTATGGATACTTGTGTTTTTCATCTGTGACTTTCAGAATATACTCAACTATTTTGGAATATCGGTTTTTGATTATAAATCCCAGACAATCTCCTAATTCCTCAGAGCTATAAGCTGCAGCTATAATGGTATTCTCAGATGAAGTGGGCACTAGGAATTCTAATTACAGGCTTCACGTTTTGCTAATCACTTTCTGGTTGCTAAAGTGTAATTAGAGAGCCAGTGTTGAGAATGGCGAAAGACAGAATAAATAACATTCTATATAATAGGAACTGATTTTACATCCATTCAAACTTTTATACAGCAACCATATTTTTCAATAAACCGCCGCCCCACGTATGGTGCATCGGCCGGGAAAGAAACTGAGGAAAAGTGAAAGTGATTTTTAACGATTCGGATTCGCGAGTGAAATGCGACACGCAGCTGAGTAATAGAACAGTGAAAGTGTTACGTGTGCATGTGGACGACGCAATTGGATTAACAACGCATCTGGATTGACGGAGCTGGCACTGAGTCTAGCGGTGCTGCCGACATCGCGAGAAGCCAGTTTCGCCGCACCGCAGTCGTCCGCCGGTGCAGCCGGAACCGCGCCTGCAATTGCGGGCCACGCAAACACACAACAGCCGTCGGAGTGCCGTCTGCAGTTCAACGTGCCACGTTGCATCAGTAATCCTGGTACGCCGCGCCGGCAACGCCATACGTCGTGCAGAAGGAACTAAGGTAAGTGAAAAGCTGTTAAAAATTTTACTAACCTGCACTAAAAGACTGTCGGCGATGGAACCGCCAGAAGAAACCGAGGTTAAACTTAAATTAGAACCTATGTCTGTTGAGGAAACTGTAAATCCAGACAACAATTCAAGTGTAAATATGTATGAAAGTAGTAATGTTAAAGTGAAATATGAAGTATTGTCTCCTGACAGTAGTGTAAAAAGGGGCAATGATTCAATAATAGAGACCCCTGTAGTAAAGCAGAAAGCAGAAATTGTTAATTTATTGGATGATAGTTTCTCTGTTGAATTAAAAGTGAAACAGTCATCAGAGATGGTAGAGTTTAAGAAGGAGAAGTTAGATATCACTGATCAATCTGAAGTTTCATTTAGTTTTGATGATTCTGGTATTGGAGCTAGTTTTTCGTCACCTGAGTGTGATAAAAAGCCAGCTAGTGAGCAACCCAAAGATGCTGGGGCTGTTGATTTAAATGTTATATTACAAGCAATAGCTGCCAGTCAAACAAATTTTAATAAACGGTTTGAGGCAATGGACAATAAATTAGAATCCAATAATGCTGAATTAAAGTCTGAAATAAGTGAACAGGTCAAAACCAGTAATGCTGAATTAAAGTATGAAATTATGGCCAGCCAAACTAATTTTAATAAACGATTGGAGGTAATGGACGATACCTTCAAGGCTGGTTGCAATAAGTTGAAAGAGGATCGAGACAGTTTGAATTGTAAAATTGATTACAATCATGAGGATAATAAGAAAAAGGTTGCTCAACAGTTTTCTGAAATGTATAAAACAGTAAAATCCGAAGTTGCTGAGGTTCGCAAAGACTTCCAAATGGAAGATGCGAAGCTGGATCACAAGTTAACAGAAAAGATTGAGGCGGAATCTGAACTGTGCTCAGATAGATTTAAAGATGTTAATATAAAGGTCAACATATGTCAAGCAGAAGTAAATGCAATCAAAACTGATACTACTCATATTGTGCAAAGAGCAGATAATGTTGAAATGAGAGTAGAAAATATCAGTACTAACATTGCTAACATTGAGAGTAAAGTAGCTTCAGTAACTTCTGGTAATGGTAGTATACAACAAGTTGTAGCTGCAAACGCCGCTTTTATCGGGTGTCGGCAGTTCTTGCGGTTCGATCCAGATAAAAATATCCACCCGCTAGATTTCTGGAACGATTTTGAAGATGTGATTCCACCAACTTGGTCTGAACGAGAGAAAATCTCATTTATTAGAAGCCATTTAGCAGGTGACGCCATGCGTTGGTCAGCTGATGTTATGTTGAAATGTAAAACATTAGTGGAGTTTAAAACAGCTTTTATTAATGAGTATTGGTCTAACAATAAGCAAAATGAAGTATTGAGAGAATTTTCGAGTGGAAAACGCTTCAATGCAGGCAAAGAATCCATTAAAGAGTTTGCTAGGTCATGGATTTCACGTTTGTCACATTTGGACGAAAAGCTAAAACCGGAAATGATTATACTAGGTCTTGCAGCCAAACTGCCATGGTATTGGCAAACTAGAATTATATCTGCCCCTAGAGACAATCTCGATCGTTTCATTGAGTATCTGGAACGTGTAGAACGTGTTGCTGCCAATGAGGAGCAAGCACGTAACAACAGAAATGCTAATAACAGTAGTAGTAATTTTAGGAACGAGCGGAATGGCAACGTAAACATCAGAACAGTAGGTGTTCGCCATCCTAAGAGAGGTAGGAATTGGAGAAATGATTATCAGAACCAACAATGGCATCCAAGTGATAATAATTTTGTTCCAAACAAAATTATGCAGGTAAACAACTGCGCGGAAAGCAATGCTATGCCAGTTAACTATAATGAAAATAAAGGAAACAGTAGTAGGCCGAGGCAGGAAAACTACACTCCTGGAAATGGAAAAAAGTACACATTGACACCGGTGTGTCAGACCCACCGTACTTGCTCCGGACACTGCGAGAGGGCTGTACAAGCAATGATCACACGCACGGCACTGCGGACACACCAGGAACCGCGGTGTTGGCCGTCGAATGGCGCTAGCTGCGCAGCATTTGTGCACCGCCGCCGTCAGTGTCAGCCAGTTTGCCGTGGCATACGGAGCTCCATCGCAGTCTTAAACACTGGTAGCATGCCGCGACAGCGTGGACGTGAACCGTATGTGCAGTTGACGGACTTTGAGCGAGGGCGTATAGTGGGCATGCGGGAGGCCGGGTGGACGTACCGCCGAATTGCTCAACACGTGGGGCGTGAGGTCTCCACAGTACATCGATGTTGTCGCCAGTGGTCGGCGGAAGGTGCACGTGCCCGTCGACCTGGGACCGGACCGCAGCGACGCACGGATGCACGCCAAGACCGTAGGATCCTACGCAGTGCCGTAGGGGACCGCACCGGCACTTCCCAGCAAATTAGGGACACTGTTGCTCCTGGGGTATCGGCGAGGACCATTCGCAACCGTCTCCATGAAGCTGGGCTACGCTCCCGCACACCGTTAGGCCGTCTTCCGCTCAAGCCCCAACATCGTGCAGCCCGCCTCCAGTGGTGTCGCGACAGGCGTGAATGGAGGGACGAATGGAGACGTGTCGCATTCAGCGATGAGAGTCGCTTCTGCCTTGGTGCCAATGATGGTCGTATGCGTGTTTGGCGCCGTGCAGGTGAGCGCCACAATCAGGACTGCATACGACCGAGGCACACAGGGCCAACACCCGGCATCATGGTGTGGGGAGCGATCTCCTACACTGGCCGTACACCACTGGTGATCGTCGAGGGGACACTGAATAGTGCACGGTACATCCAAACCGTCATCGAACCCATCGTTCTACCATTCCTAGACCGGCAAGGGAACTTGCTGTTCCAACAGGACAATGCACGTCCGCATGTATCCCGTGTCACCCAACGTGCTCTAGAAGGTGTAAGTCAACTACCCTGGCCAGCAAGATCTCCGGATCTGTGCCCCATTGAGCATGTTTGGGACTGGATGAAGCGTCGTCTCACGCGGTCTGCACGTCCAGCACGAACGCTGGTCCAACTGAGGCGCCAGGTGGAAATGGCATGGCAAGCCGTTCCACAGGACTACATCCAGCATCTCTACGATCGTCTCCATGGGAGAATAGCAGCCTGCATTGCTGCGAAAGGTGGATATACACTGTACTAGTGCCGACATTGTGCATGCTCTGTTGCCTGTGTCTATGTGCCTGTGGTTCTGTCAGTGTGATCATGTGATGTATCTGACCCCAGGAATGTGTCAATAAAGTTTCCCCTTCCTGGGACAATGAATTCACGGTGTTCTTATTTCAATTTCCAGGAGTGTAGTTCCCGTCTATGAGGACACTGGCGCTCACCAGGCGGTTACTTTTCCTAAGCCAGTAGTTAAGGGAATTGGTAAGACAGATCAGAATACTCAAACTGAACAGGTGGATGAAGTGTCGGTAGCATCTAAGGATACAACAGAAATATTAAATCACTCACAGTATTTGATAGATACCGTGTTAGACACGCTTTCTAAGTGGTAAGAGAAAGAGAAAGCGCAGCAGTGTAATGGTAGGGAAGAGCTACAAAATACTGAATTGTCAGGTGGAGAAGCAGAAGAAATTCATGCTTATATTTACGATGAGGATGATGTGCTCTTATCTAAAGTGCCTGTGCAGGATGTTGATAATATACTAATAGATTTAGGACAGGAGGTAAGTGAGAATGTAGAGGGTAGCCTGTTGGGGGTCGATGAACCCCGTAGCTATGACCAGTTGTCACTTGAGAAGGAAACCGACGATAATGGTGAAAGTGGTTTAGCTGTAACTAGTGTTATGCCCGGTCTGGAGGCGCAGAATCGCTCAGACTACAGTATTTTGGGTTATGTTCAGCGAACTAAATGTAATGAAGTCGTGCGGTGTTTCGATTTGAAATTAATAGACCGACTGGAAAAGGCAGCTGAAAATATAATTCAGGAAACCCCTACACACTGTGACCTAAATGTAATGAAGACAGATGCCGATCACTTTAGTTGGAGACAAATCCAAAAGGAACTGGTAGATGAATTTGAGGAACCACCTGTACAACCTAGAATAAGCCACCCTATAATAATAGTGAATATGGTGGGTATCAATGTACGTTGTCTCTTAGACAGTGGAAGTGAGGTGAGTGCAATATCTCAGTCCTTCTTTGATGCATTACCTGGTAAAGACAAGCTTACAGTAATGAGGGTATCAGGACTAAGAATAATTGGTGCTACTGGCAAGGTGTCAAAAACGGTAAAGCAAGAAGCTTTACTGCCCTTTAACATTAATGGTAATTTAATTGATCAGCCATGTTTAATTGTAAACAATCTCAGTATTGAGGTTTTAATTGGCATTGATTTCTTGTCAAAATATCAGAGTGTTGTTGACTTTGAAAGAAGCCAGTTAAAAATGGTCTTGCCAATAACCGGAGTAATTATAGTACCTTTTAGTGATAAACATGTAGTAACTGATGATGAAACTTGGGAGCTGCCTATACGAGTTCTGAAAAATAGGAGATCTTGGGACGAAAGTGTTAATCTTAGTAACAGTAAGCTGAACACAGAAGAAGAAGAAGCAATTATTTTAGACAAAATAGAAGCTAAATTGCAGGAAATCGATAAAATTTCAGCTAATCAGAAGGAAGAACTGAGACAGGTTTTAAAAAAGCATCATAAGGTATTTTCAGATCGACCTGGCGTGGTCAAAGGTTATGAATGAATGCTGTAGGGAGGAGGTTGTACTATAACCTCTACACAGTGTGGCAGCTGTGCAGTCCCAGCTGTGTGAGATCTTCTTTCCCATTTCAGGTCTCACTCAATCTTCATCTTTCCTGTCCACAAAAATTTCGACCTTTTCTTTCCAAATACTAAAATTATCCGTTATGGTTATCAAACCAATAATAAACTAATGAATGCTGTAGGGAGGAGGTTGTTCTGTAACCTCTACACAGTGTGGCAGCTGTGCAGTCCCAGCTGTGTGAGATCTTCTTTCCCATTTCAGGTCTCGCTCACTCTTCATCTTTCCTGTCCACAAAAATTTCGACCCCTTCTTTCCATTACGAATATTTTCCGTCATGGCTATCAAGCCATGAATTATGTAACCATTCTATCCACCGATTAGTGAAGAAAAAATACCTAATGTGCCAAACCTAATAGTGACAAACAACAGAGAAGTATGATGTAATTAAGATAAAATGTATTTGAGTAACAAGTATGTATAGAACCCTAGTAATATAGTAAGTACAAAGTGTTGTTTTATTGGAAATGGTCCCACAATAATATTTTAAAAAGATGTACAAATTCGTGTTCAAGCAGGATCTGAAGTGGCAGTGAAACCTATTGTATGCTGTAGAGCTAACTAATAAATAGTGAGAGAGAGTGCTTAGTGTTATGAAAAATATGCAGATAATTTGTAAGAATAAACTCACCTTGTGTAGCAAGGAATAGCAGTGTAATAGAATTGAGCAGTGTTTGTGGTTGAGACGTGAAGGACACGTCCCTGAAGTATTTATAAGGGTGGAGATGGCCATTATTTTGGTGTAGTGTGTGACAGGATACACCTACACTTATTGAGGTTATGAGTTGGAGGCGTGAATGCGACCATAGGTACCCTTATGTTAGATGAGACAGAGCAGCTCATGGTGTCCTATAGGTTTAAGGAATTTAGCATTACGCTCGTCCATAATTACTTGATGCACTTTAGTGGTAGGTCGAGAGAGACTACCTGTGGTTTCAGCGTCCGATCGAGTGGAAATGGATTGCCACGTGAGCAAACTGATCAGCTGCAATACACTATGGATATGAAATAAATGTGCTGTCCTATGCTTTAAATTTTAATGGAGTGAGTATTACTTAAGCTCATACACTAGCAAAGTGAATAAGTAACATAATGACAGACGTGAAACATTATTGATAGCTCAGCATAAATACACTTCAAAGTAAGTAAGTACCTAATTGCAGATGTGGAACGGACACAACAGCAGAGGGCCAATAAGTGGATTTTGCAGTCAACTAAACGTAGTGTGTTTTGAACACTCAGAACTGTACTATTACCAAAAGTTACTCACATATGTACAAAGAAGCTGAGAAAACTACTAATCAAATATACTCATACTATCTCTAAGAATAAGGTAATCAAAGATGAGTCATTAGACACTGGACTCGCATTCGGGAGGACGACGGTTCAATCCCGCGTCCGGCCATCCAGATTTAGGTTTTCCGTGATTTCCCTAAATCACTCCAGGTAAATGCCGGGATGGTTCCTCTTAAAGGGCACGGCCGACATCCTTCCCTAATCCGATGAGACCGATGACCACGCTGTCTGGTCTCCTTCCCCAAAAAACCAACCAACCAACCAAAGATGAGTCAGCTAAGTGAATAAAATGCAAATGTATCAGGAATGTACCGAGCATTGGTTCAGTGTTCCGGCCCAGAAATAATAAATTCAGATTAAAAATGATTTATGATTATATGCCTTGAGCATAAATTTTCTCTAGTACGAGACTAACGGCGTTTTGAGCCATTTGTTTACCGATTTTATGACAGTTAAGTAACCGTTAGAGTGAAATTGAAAAAGTTCTGTTAACTTTGTTCCAGAAAAATATTGAAGGATAAAATGTATATATCCCCATTTCATTGTGACCCACCCTTAGATATTAAGTGAACAGAGTCTGAGGCACTCTTTTTGTTTGTTCTACAGGACAAACCAGATAATGGCAGCCTGGTAGCTGCGTGAAAGCGTGGAGTGACTTGGACACCACTCACAGTGACCCCTCCCCTTTCCCCATGTAATTTAGAGTGAACGTGAAGGACGCACACCATAGCAACTTCCCCTCCTCTGCCCTTGTGAATGGAAGTGTAGGACGCCAGCCAAAGCGTCTACAACCACGTGTGTAAAAATTATTTGTGAACTTTTCCTTCAGGTTTAGAAAAGACTGCTAAGATATAATCATCTGTTTATGTATCATGTTATTTTCTTTGAATTTGTGTATGTAAAAATGTATTTAATGGATTTAAGATTTTCATAATTTTACATATTTTTATGTGTTTGTTTGTCTAAGGCAATATGTATGCCAAAATATTTCATTGATTTTGCTTAAAATTTTGAGTAATAATGTTGCTTAAGAGGCAGTGAAGATGCCCGCAAATTAAATAATTAATGTAGGTAATCAGTTTTCTTTTAATGTTTCTACATGATTACATTTCAATTTTAATTTTTCATAGGAAGTTAAGCTGTACTCTTGCTTCCCTTTTTGTAATTAAATTTTTTTTCATTCATTAACATTCATAAAACAAAAAATTTAAGTAGAGGGTGATGTAGGGAAGTAAATTCACATCAGTCTTTCCATTGTGTGCCAGCCAGTCTGCTGTAACTAGCTCTGACGTCATAAATGTTGCGCAATACTTTAAAAATCAAGCAAATAACCTAAAACTTTTCTAGCATGTCAGGAGTAATACTAAATTAATGTGTGTTGAATATCAGTTCGATAACTTTAGCCATTTTCGAAATTTGGACGTTTTCTGTAAAAATCATTGGCGCAACAGAAAAGAGCTAGAGACTTCAAAATTTATATTTAAATTCATCTTTCATAATAATTTAATAAAAACAATACTTTGGATTTCACAAATTAAGATTTTAGTGGAAATTCATGATTTTCTGGTTTTCGTCTCAAAACGTAAGGAAGCAAGATAGATTAAGTAGGCTAATAAATAAGGCTAGGATGTTTAGATTTAAATAGGTTGGAGATCCGCTATAACTATGAAGATGTGAAAAGTTTCATTTGAATACCTATAAAACAATAGCGATAGCGTATCTCCAAAGGGCCAGTTCAGAGCTCGTCTACTGCGTACAGTGTAATTAAATTAATTCTCTCGCCCAAAATATTTAACTTAGCCACGTCAAAATTTTATTATCAATACTTACCTGCGTGCTGAATGCACATTTAAATTAAGAGCTTCATCCGCCATCAGCAAGAGAAGCTATGATTTATTAGGTAACTTAAAGTGGTGCTTTACTAGCCCAGCGGGTAGTCGGGAGAGCCGATTTGATCAGGCGTTCCCTCAGCCGTCCACACCGCGGCTTTATATATAAGAACGCTGCGCGAGGAAGCAAGGCCCCAGTTCTCTCCAGACGCTGAATAACACGCCATCTGTGTCGGGAGTCGCGTCGCGTCACTGCTACAAACAGTGTCGGATGCCGTATTAAGTTACTCGAGATGCGCGTAACCAGGAAATCATTATCAAGTGAAGTGTTAATTCTGGGATGATTTTCATTATCTAGCTTCAGTTTGCGTATTGTCGTATTTTCACGTGCCGTCGCGGGACAGACATTCTACCAATTATTTAGCGTGGCGTTTGATGAAACTAATCATCAAATTATGGCGAGCATTCATTTTAACATTTAATTCGGACATTTATAGTTGCATCAGCGCATCTGCTCTGTTAGTTAGGTTGTATGGATACTTGTGTTTTTCATCTGTGACTTTCAGAATATACTCAACTATTTTGGAATATCGGTTTTTGATTATAAATCCCGGACAATCTCCTAATTCCTCAGAGCTATAAGCTGCAGCTATAATGGTATTCTCAGATGAAGTGGGCACTAGGAATTCCAATTACAGGCTTCACGTTTTGCTAATCACTTTCTGGTTGCTAAAGTGTAATTAGAGAGCCAGTGTTGAGAACGGCGAAAGACAGAATAAATAACATTCTATATAATAGGAACTGATTTTACATCCATTCTAACTTTTATACAGCAACCATATTTTTCAATAAACCGCCGCCCCACAAACTGTACAACTTCGGTGTTTTCAAGAAGAAGAAGACTTATCCTAGACGTTCTGGATATTCTTGAATATGTTACGACGATTGAGCTGGAGGATTACTTGTCCCAAGTGAATGACGAGCGACCTACGAACGCCTATTCTGTGTTCGAGTGGCTGAAATCACGAAATATTTGTAAAGTGCTTATGGAGATATGTAGGAAACTTAGTGAAAGGCGTAACAGTTTAAATGCAGTGGGCTATCGTCTGTGTCCTATACATCTTACAACTTAGCTTTGTGACATTTCACGCAGATTTAAGTTACTTCGTAATGTGTCTAAGAATGAGAAACTTCTTTCTCTGTATGAATCCTGCTATAAAAGTACGATGCGAATGCTCGAGGCCAGATCTATGGGCCTCCACCCGTTAAACTCCACTGTGTTTGTTGCAAAATGGGAAACAATAAATGGCGTTTACCAAGCCACAGATAATTGTCTCTCGTTCGCTCGCTCCGACTGTTACGAGCGGTCATATGAACTGCTCTTGCTTTGTGGGCTGCTTATCAGAGAGCCGTTAAGCGCCAGCCTGTGGCTGTCTCATTGCCGGCTTCGTATCCAAGACTTATTTAGTGCCCATCGACTCGCTGACAGCGTCTCGTATGGCGGTACTTACACCTCCATGGAAGCAACTCTAATACCGCAGGGTGGGGAGGGGTGGCGGCGGCGGCTGCAGCGGCGGCGGCGGCTGCGACGGTGGCGGCAGCGGCCGGGCTCGCTGTCCGAGGGCGGCGACGGAGGCGGCGGCGGCAGCAGCTGCCTGGAGGCGGCGTTCTCACTGGCGGTAGGGAAGCTATATGTTCTTTTAATAGGTTGTCGGATAGGACACGTGTGGGTTGAAACAAAAACTATTTACAACACTTCGAGCTTTATTCACTTTTTTATGTACGTTACGTAGTGGGAGCACAAAACTCTGCAAACAGCAGTCGTCTGTAGGCTTTCATCTCGGCCCGAATGGCGTCCAAGCCAATAGGCGGCATTACGCACATACGAATTCCATCTGTGAACTCTCCCTCGACAATCTTTTCTGTATGTACATATACACAATTTGGTACATGGGATATGCTGGAATTTATATACTGTCCCACTTGGTACATTGTAACACTATTTTTGTTCATATAGTCTACAAACTCACAGAAAGCAGCTCTTACATACGGCTACCAACGACACTGTCTTGCTGTAGCGATCGTTATTGCACTGTATATACCATATAATTTCATAACAGTCGAATATTTTAAGTACACAGGGTGATGGCTATTGACATTTAAAAGCCCCCGAAGCGACGTAGGTGATGCTGAGGCAAGTAATTTAATATAAGACACATCGGGCCGCAGATGTTCGGAAATACCCCAAAAAGTGGACGACAAATGCTGAACGTGTGACGCCACGAGATGACGTACCTCGCTGCACGTCCAGCGGCTGGGCTTGGTAATCCCACCCTCGTCGGTAGGGGCCAGTGAACACTTGTGACTCCTTTTTGTGGGGCTATATTAAAGAGAATGTGTACAGCAAACACCCCAAAACCATTGCTGAGCTGGAACCTCCATTCACGAGGTCATCGACAGCATCGATGTTCCGACACTTCAGTGGGTCATCCAAAATTTCGCTATTCGTGTGCGCCACATCATCGTCAATGATGGCAGGCGCATAGAACATGTCATAACCTAAATCTGAGTATCTGTAGTGACGTTTACATGTTGACATGATGATTAAAGTGTGTGTAAGCCGTAGTTTGTAACCAGTTCACGTTGTTTTTTTTTTCATACAAATCAGTATTTGTCACCCCGTATATTGATAATAACAGAAGTAATCATTTTATTAGATATTTACTTCCTGTCCTGTTCCTCCAATGCCGCCGGCCGGGTTGGGCGGGCGGTTCTAGGCTCTACAGTCTGGAACCGCGCGACCGCTACGGTCGCAGGTTCGAATCCTGCCTCAGGCATGGCCGTGTGTGATTTCCTTAGGTTAGTTAGGTTTAAGTAGTTCTAAATTGTAGGGGACTGATGACCTCAGAAGTTAAGTCCCATAGTGCTCAGAGCCATTTGAACCATTTGTATCTCCAATGCCTGGGAGCACTGTCTAGGTCCTGCTGCTTCTGCTGCTGGCGCTTCATCATCGTCTCACTATGAAGCTGACACCTCGAATGACGGTGGGGTTCAGGCTACTGGATTCATAATGACATGAAAGAAGGGTAGGGCAGAGCTCGATTCCTATTTGTCCACTGAGTCTCCCACCATTTTATTGTGGTCCCATTGGCTGAGAATCGATACCGTCATTTTTATGTCACGTGACACAATGTCCTATGTGATTCACTTGGGCGACTTTGATCAGCTTCCACTGGTCCCCTGGGTGAGAGGGAGTGGGGGAACCAAGGACCCCAAGTGTGTAAACTGACACAGAATGTGTAAAATGACACTGGATATGATAAGATCGTTATCTGCACCTGTAGGAACGCTGCTGTCCTACTGCACTGTGCTGTAACGATGGCCATGAATGGTTACAGCTCTCGCTGCTTACAGGTCTGTGCTCGCTGTCTGTTCACGGAGCACGTTGTCTATGAACCCCTGCCTCAAGTGAAACTGTAACGGAAATGTACGTGGAACTTAAGTAGTAATCGTTGGAAGACGTTCTCGCGAAACAATGCTGGGTAAATTTGGATAACCTCTACGGGAAGGAGACTGTGCCACCAATTCACTGCCACTTTCGTATATCTCGCACTGAGCTCGTGAGAATAAAACAAGAAATATGAGTACACGTCGTTTTTCTCTCGTTCAGTATGCGAATGGTAATGGTTAGAAACCGATAGTATTGGTACGATGGGTTGGGTTGTTTGGGGGAGGAGACCAGACAGCGAGGTCATCGGTCTTGGGACGATGTTCCATGCACTGTACAGTGCAGACTAAATATGTAAAAATAAATGTGATCCTTGTCAAAGGTTATTGCAAAATGCCTGTAAACTTTTTCTCAGTTGTCCATTAAGTGAACGTGACGCAAAGCCAGAGAACTGTGAAGCAAGTAGAACCGTAAGATATGATTTTGTGAAATCGTCAGGCCTCCTTTGACTGGGACACTAACAGTACGCTATTGTGGTGCTGGTCAACCCGAAGATAGCAGGTGAAGCTGTCATTAATTTAGAAATTGATTTGAATATCATAGTGCCCTACTAGGTATTTCTTGTTGGGGTTACAATGCCGTTCTCTTCCTCCAATCAATTGACTTACCCGACCAGTTGTGGGGGTCCTACAGTTTAACGTGGACTCCGACCCACGGTAAAACTCAGCATTTTTATCGTAAACAAACATTGGCAGAGGTGAAAGAATAGATAAATGATAGACAAAAATCCTAGAACAGACCGAGGATCGTACACGAGGTCTCTGCCTCTTCAACCTCAACCTTGCGCTTGCCATGATAAACTCCTCAGTCGTCTCAAGCATGTAGCTTGTAATGATTTTTTTCCTCGTTGAGTTCATGCCAAAGTGTCTTCCACAGTTCTACGACTAAATCACCAAGTTCAGTCGTCTCACATTCCAGTGATGAAACGTATCTGCAGTGGCCGAGCGGTTCTAGGCGCTTCAGTTCGGAATCGCGCTGTTGTTACGGTCGCAGGTTCGAATCCTGCCTCGGGCATGGATGTGTGTGATGTCCTTAGATTGGTAAGATTTAAGTAGTTCTAAGTCTAGGGGACTGTTGACCTCAGATGTTAAGTCACATAGTGCTTAGAGCCATTTGAACCATTTGAAACGTATCTTCGTCGTCATATATGGTAGGTTAACGGACAAGATGTGGTGACATACAGACCCTGTTAGTGCAGTTGTTGGCCAGTGCCCTAGATTTATATCTTTTATTCATTTCAGTCCACTTACATGATAACACCAATAACATGTTACAGGTCAAATTTCATTTATGTGAATATTTATGACAATCTTTTGTTTCTGTTCTGAGTGTTAAACTAAGTTAACACTACCTACTATATTATGTTTTCTTATTTATATATAATTTCGCTATTATCAATCTAACACTTTGATGACTGCCCATACACTATCTTATGTGCAGCTATCCTGTAGTATTTTCTTCCACTGTCAGTCGGGTGTTATTTTACTGCCAAAGAGAGAGCTACAGGCTTCATCAGTACAAACTTTTTAGCTAATTTTATAGCTATATCTATCATCCGCTTCCATCGTTGCTATTACAACAGATATGGCTGAAATTGTCTACAGTAATACTGCAGCACCATGAATAGCAATTATAACAAATATTAGCGGGCGCTATTACTGCTGTCACAACCTTCATTTTACTACAGCAATTAATACTACTAAAATTTATGTCACAAATACTAATACTATTCTTCTACTACGATTACTCTTATATAATTTTTAGGTCGCTGACGCTCAGAGCACAGTTAGTATATTGTCTTGTGTAGTTACAATCAATTTCTCTTCGCTGTACTCTGAGATGGAACTACATACACTCATTTTACAAATATTAGTTAGTATCTAGTAACTTGAGTTTCTCTGTACACTCTGAACCAGATAACCGTGTTGCCGGATCCAGCAATGTCCTGTTAATTTCGTACTACGTGGCGACGGATTCCAGCGCATCATTTACCAGTCACGAGAGATCTGCAGATTAAAAAGTGCCTCTCCCTGACGTCTCATGGACTGCTGTCCGTCTGTCGCATGGGGATGTTATTCTGGACGGACACCCTCATACCTTTCGAGAGTAGCAGCGTTTTTGGTGGCACCAGATTGTCACCTCCCTCCCCTCCTCGAATTTTCTTTTCCCAGTCAGCTTTGAAAGCACGAGCACATTACTACGAATATAAAGATACTAAAACACACTACAGTAGCGGAAGAAGAGTAATTGACGCGGTGTCTCCCAAGAAACCCTATGAAAATTGAAGCAGTATAATTGACTGTGTAAGTTTTAACGATTCGTTAACCACGACCTTATTGAAGGCAGAGCATAATACCGGACAAGCGTGGTGTTAGATGTCATCTGTGCCTGATATTCGTCTTAATCGATTTAGGTAAACTACAAAACTAAATTTGAACAGCAGAGTGGGAACTGTCAGCTCGCGCCTTTGAAAAGCCAGTTTAGTGCGTTCACCACTTCGCCCAGTCACCACCTTTAATTTGACTTAGCAATGCTTAAGACACCTAGTAGTACCAGAAGTGGTAGGATACTGTTTCTCACCTCAAAAGAAGACTTTTACTTTGTGTACTCTGTGACAGACATCAGTTACACATCATAGGTGTCCATAGCATAGCGTGGCTGCAGGATACGATCAAGATTTTCGTACGTGGGATCTGATAATTGGGGATTTCGTTATGGTAGAATAATATACAGCATTTTATGTGTTCTGCGCCAGAGGAGTTAACAAAAGCAACGGATCTGCTACTCAACGAAGATCAGTTACAGAGTCAGTGCTGCTCGGTATAACAAAGTGCAGCCAACACAATAACAAGTGTTAGTGTCACATCTTTGTCCTGGAGATCGGCTATTCGAAAATTAGATCAACATTTAAAATTAGGATGTCCGAGCAGCTGCCGGTGAATTTCGAAAAGACAAATCACAGATATAGGTTTTTTATGGACGTTCAATATGCACGTCATGTTGTTCAGTGGGATGATTAACTAGCTAAGACTAACTTCGCCCAAGAGGACCGTGGGATTTCTACTGTCCACTGTGTCATCCTCTACCGTACGGTGCCATTCGGACGTGGTAAGGAAGGGTATGGTGTCAGCACGCCCTTCTCCCTAACCTTGGAGCCGCTCCTTCTCACTCCAGCAGCACCTCAGTTGGTATCATGAGGCTGAGTGGACCCGTTCCAGACCTCCCACTAATGAAAAAATCCTAACCTGGAACTGAACCTAGGTCCTCCGCATGGCAATCAGACGTGCTGGCCACACAGATTCAGGGGTGGACTTACTAGAATCATACAAGAGAAAATTAAGCATTGTGGACACAATGTAGCGATCTGTTCATTCCATAAGAACACGACCTGGTTTCGTTTTTAAGGACGAAAAAGGTTGTTAGCGGCGGAGTTTGACACGACGCTGCCGACATGCTGATACACAGAATGCGATGAGCTCTCGCTACAAAATTGCTACTCATTTTGCGATTCCGCGTTATTAAATTTCTTGGGGAATAAAAGCGCAAGTACTTTGATCGCTTTGGCGGTGCTGTTGCGGCGGGGACGCGGTGTGGCGGTATTGGATTAGTGCGCACTAATATCAGCAGTGGCGCCCTTAAAAGCGGAATAATAATGAGGAATGTGGCGCCGACCACATCAAACGCTGCGGACTGATTAAGTGCACAATACCTAAAGCCATTACACGCCGCGCCGCACCCGCTGCCAAGATACCGCAATCTGCCTCGCCAGTTCTCTCTGCCCACAACTTTCTGCCTCTTGCTGTATCGCTACCCAGAAGATTCAGACTTCGATAGTGTTGATACCGACTTACGTGTTACTGTCATCAAGTTGTTACTAGTTAATTATATAGGCCAAAACTGAGGGACGTGTTTCTCGTACGTGCATTTCCAGAGAAATTACTGTGAAATTCCCGCTGGTTATCTCACGATTATACGATGCCTTCTTGGATAGCTTTCAGAACATGTACCAAAGTCTTCTCTCACACTTATCTACCATTATAAATTCAATTCTTAAAATTACAACGTATTTTATTTTCGGTAATGTCCGCCACCGTAGCCGAGTGGACATCTCGCCGACATATCATGGGGGGGGGAGGGGGGAGGAGAAGGGGAGGGCGGCGGGTTCGATTCCCGGCTGGACTTAAGATTTTCTCCTCTCAGGGAATGGGTGTCTGTGTCGTCTTCATCATCATTGCATCCTCATCGACGCGCAAGTCGCCGAAGTGGCGTCACCTCAAAAGACTTGCAGCAGGCGATCCGGTCTACCCGCCGGGACACCCTCGTCACACATTTCATTTCTTATTTTCGGTAATAAACGAAAATATGAAATGTCTATTCGTAAGTGGTGGCTACATTTTTATGACTCTTCCAATGTCAGAAACATAATGTAGTGTTCAGTTGACTTATCCCAGCAACGGTATATATGCCTCGGATATACGAGCATGCTAAACTCCATGCTTCCTTCTTTACAATATAATGTACTGTCTGTTAAGATGTTTCTAGCAATTTATGTTGTATTTTCTGTTTGTGTGGATAAGTTGGTTTTGTTTCCCATTATCAGTTCACTCATTTTCGTTTTCTATCTTCCGCTTGTCTTTCATAGTTTACTAACGGTAGTAAACATTGTAGTACAATATGGATACAGGTGACTGACTCGAATTATACAGCATAGTTTAGGTAAACGACGTTGAAAAACCCGTTACAATTGCAGAAGCGTACATAATATTCGACTCTGACGATTCAGTAGTATGTGAATACCCAACATGCTGCTATCAGAGAGGAGATTGGGTCTGTACCTACCTATGCCGCCTTTATATGGGAAGCAACAAAACATCTACGGCGGGTTTTGCAACAAGGGAACAAACAATTCCTGACTGAATAGTCTTCGGTGGGACACATCGTAGGGACTACACGTCAGTAAAACTGTACTACCAGGCGACCATCGTAGATGGCTTCAAATTCCTTATTACAAGTGGCCCGACATCTTCGTGCTTACGTACAGCATACGGATTTCGCTGCAGTAATTTCCACAAGTAACAGTGTTTACTCAGTTTACCACCAGTACGTAGAGATCAGACATACATGTCGTACCTAGTACCTCCTCAAAACTCAAACACGGCGTTTCTTCGCTACACTCCTCAAAATCCGAGATTCTAGCATTTGATCTAACAAGTATGTGTTCAGCATTCTATGATAGGATAAAGTGAAGCTCTTCCAAAATCATTTTTTTTTGCCACTATTGCGCTATCAGTTTGAACCTTTGGTAGTTTCTTATCTTCTTTCAGAGCTCAGCACCTCACTCATTATATAGGGATGCTGACATAATTTTTCAGGTTACCAAATAGGAAATTGCGATACACAAAATGGAAATCAGCCATCATTGCTATTATCCAAACATCAGCCGACAGTGCGGGTAGTGTTACATTATGAAACAATGTGTGTGGTGTGTGCAGTGACTGGGATTGAGAAATGAATGGACAATGCAGCACTAGCCTTTTACATTTTATAATAAGTTCTTTGTAAAACGGTATGGTACAGTAGGGATAAACATAATGACATAGCATTGTTTTAAACAGATGGCCTTGTATTCTGGAGGGTGGAGGCTTCAGTCTTCATCTGGTCATCCTCATTTAGGTTTTCTGTTGTTTCTCTAAATGGCTTCTGGCAAATGTCTGGATAATTCCTATTAGAAATCAACGGCCGACTTCTTGTCCCATCCTTGTCAAAATAGACCTTTAAAAATGTAAATACCTTTTCAGACTGTAATACCATCACGGTGGTTTATGGATAAATTATATAACTACCACTACTACTACTGCTGCTGCTTCTTCTTCCTGGAGTGTGGAAGCTGAGTTCCACCAGTCCAAATGGTGCAACAACACCACTCCAGCAAAACATTGATCAGCCAAAAATTCGTTAGCCAAACTGTACATTTCCCTCTCATGAATATTAATAAATTTTACATGACTCACATAAATAAAGTAACCTAAGAAAATCAGTGAAAAAAGCAAGCACAAAAAGTGAGACACTGAAATAAGTATTAAAGTTCTATAGAAAAAATATAGAAGTGCATTTAAAATCATGTAATTTATATTAGGTGTAACTGATACACTACCGGATCGCGCAACGCTTTACGTTTCAACCTTCAATTTCCAACCAGCTCTAATTTCTTCTCCGTGGATTTTTTTCTTTTCTTCTTTCCATTTTTTTCCTGTTCAGACGGTGACTTTTCTCTGGCATTTGTTAATTTTTTGTCTGCGTGGGTTTCTGTTGTAATGGACTTACATGAATCTTTCCCGAATGTTTTTCGTTCTGCTGGTGCTAATTTTGTTCTTAACGGGAAATAAACCACTGTTTTCTACAACACTGGTCATCGCATGAAAGATGTAATGAGTCGTATTTTTTTGAGATAACTACAGCTATATATTGCCAAATGAAACAAACAAAGTATCGAAGCATCAGAGGAAATACGCCTGACGACTCCAAGGAGGGAGACCCTGTATATACAACCTGACTAAAAGAAATGAAGCGCTTAGAAGACATGATCGGTTGTCTATATTATTTCGTATACGTACATACCGTCGGCGAGAGTGTTAATGATTAACACCGCAGTGGCCTGTGATATGCAGAACGGCCACCACTGGGTATTTGTGTCGTTCATACTTAGTGTTGTTACAAGGCCTGGATGGGTATATAACGGGAGTGAACGGCGCTAGATGTTGAGTAATCACTGAAGTATACTGAGATGCCGTTTACTCGTTTGAGACAGAGTTATCAAATTCTAATAGAGTTTGAATGGGACCTCAGTGTGGCCGTCCATTTAGCTGGATGGACGAATCGTCCAGTATCCACAGTAACGGGTGGGGTTGTGCGCCATTCGGATGTGCCAGCGACCCGATGATGGACTGCATGGAAAAGTGAGTGCAGGCACGGTCGTCATCACGGTCGACCACGCGAGAACAAATAATGGACGCCCTGCAATATTCTATGCCATCCTGCACCATTGGTTGGGATAAGCTGCACCTGGACTAGAGATTTACCGCCTCAGGCGTAGGTTGCGTTTGGAGTAATACAGTGACCGGGAAGCGTGAACTGCTGATGAATAGTGTTGCATTCTGTTCTGCGATGAATCGCGGTTGCGCACTAACCTGCATGAATACTTTTGGCCACTATGGCAACAGCCAGGAGAGAGGTCCCAGTCTGCCAATGTTTTGGAAAGCCACAGCGGTGTTATGGCGTGGGGAAACATCTGTTATGGCTTGAGGCCATGGCTGGCAGTGACTGAGGAAACTTTGACGGCACAACATTACGTTACCTACATCCTTCGTCCCCATGTGTTACATGTCATGCGACAGTGTGCACATGATACTGACAATCTACACATGGTACGTGTCTCTACTAATGGTCTGCGTGATGCTGAGGTATTCTTGTGGCCAGCAAGATCCCCAGATTTTCCTCTGCTAAATGATGTGTGGAACCAGGTCGGGCGTCTACTCCGTCCCAGTACCAGTACAGAAAACATCAAGACCCATTTATAACAAATGGAGGTAAGCTTGCCTCAGGCGAGGATACAAGGGAATTAAGACTAGCTCTCAATGGCTCTTATCACTATGGGACTTAACATCTGAGGCCATCAGTCTTAAGACAAGCCTTCCCAACCGAATCAGTGCACGCACCCGTACTAAAAGGGTGCAAAGTCATACTGGTAAGTGTGCTCATACTGGCAATATGTTTGTGGTTTATGTTGGTAGTACCTTGCGTACAGCACTACATAATAAAAAAACGTCTCAACATAGGCGGCACTTCTGCGTTTGTGGGCGCTGCGTTCGCCGATCTAAATTTGCTCTAGGAATGGGAAACCCAAGGAATTTATGTACCTACGCAACAAATGATGAGATGACAAACGTAGTTCATAAGCAAGTATGGTGATAGAATAAGTTGATTTAGTATGAAATATAGTGAAAACGAAGCAAAGTTTTCTTTCACTAAATTAAATGTAGCTATATTGTGAAAATGATGATTTAGTACACGTTTATAAATTCTGTATTCTTTCCTTGGTTCCCCTGTTGCGTACTATAGTGATTGTGCGGTGGTAGCTGTCCTGTTTCTGTAGAAATCAATGTTTGAAGTGGTCGCTATCACACTGTGGTGGTCACCAGGACATCTTCCGTCTCTTTCACATCATTATGTATTTTAAGGGAGAAAAATCGATATTTACCTATTTTGTCGAGCTTTTATGAATATTTTTGAACGTTGACGAATGTTTTAGAATGCTCTAAAACATTTTCGGACGTACTAGATTTTAGAATGTTCTAGAAAGTTCCCGAATTTTTTTAACGTTCTGGAGTGCCTTGGAATGTTTTCGGTGTTCCATGAAGAAGTGATTGGCAGATCACATTTCAAATTATGGTATTGCTGAATACTTCAGTGGATTTAAGAGTAGTGGAGAGTATTTTTGAACATTCTAGAAAACTTTTCTAGCGTGACGTACTAACATTTTTATGATTTTTTGAATGTTCATTTTTGCTGTATTCTCGAATGATCTGGAATGTTCTCAGATAACAAATGAAAATAAAAACCAAGCAAAGTGAGTCTATCACAATAATAGTTTGGTTCTTTCCACTCAAGGCGCATTACCCTTCTCACTGTTTCGTTTATCTGTGTTCAGCCTTCCTACCTGTTCTGTGTTTCAGAATATCCAGACATCTGTCTACTTTCGTAATTGTGGTTAGAATGTGGAAAGCACGCCCAATGGCGAGGAGTGGACGGTCGGGCTCAAAAGAGACGTATTTGCTTTGCTAAGTTTTAAACCCTCTAACTAGGAACTGCCATTTTGTCCGTAAGTGGAGCGCCACTCGTCTGTCTTTCTGTGAACCTTCTGACTCCCCTAGCACATACGTTTTCTCATCATACTTCATTAGAGATCTTTATGACGCACCTTGAAAATTACGCTGTGCTCTTCTCGTCGGGTATATCTTCTATACCCGGAACGTATCTCCAAATAACCCCAGCACAAACGCTACACCTCAGTGACCATCATTATTCCTTCTTACTTCAGTTGCCATTAGAGAACTATTTGACTCTACTACTCATTTGTGGTTCATTGCATCTGTAATGTTCCAGTGACTCTGCTCCAGTATCATAAATGTATTTCAAGAAGACTTATTCCATTACACAGAAAAATTGATATCATCAGTGTGTTTACAGCTTTCTTATAGATTTTCTGGATTTCTTGAAGAGGATTCCAGGAAGATTAATTAACAAGGTTAAGGCCGAAATTATTCTCTATCTTTATCCGACTCAGTCAGCGTTCCGTCATTAACAGCAACGACAGTGAATTATCATCTTTCTTACTTCATTACAACAAGGGTACTTTTGAATCAACTCATCCATGTATGTTACGAGGATTATCTTACGAAATGTGGGTGGAGCAGCAATTCCGCCGATGTTTACGTTATGGTTACATGAAATGTTTTTTTTTTCTCTCTCTAAAGGTTTCTGAATGGCTGAGAATCCCGTAGCCGCTCTCGTTCACACGCATTTCGTTTAATTAGACGAAGTTCTAGGCACTGGGAAAAAGCGTTACCACGAGCCAGGTGTCAACTGTGCTAATCTCCCGTCCCTAAAGACTTAAAAGTCAGTGCGAAGTTAATCTTACACTTCCTCCTTGATGTACTGAAACCTTGTGTTAATTATTACGTAACTGCCTCATAATTAATTTAGAGAGATTCGCTTCCGGCGGCGGACAGTTTCCGGCAACAAGCAGTGGTCTGAGCTGTTGCACTGACTGGCCGACCACATGTTACGTCTTACCAAATACAGCAATTTCGTACACCTGAAGATCGGATTATACAATCCCGAAACCAGGCGAGGTTTGAATAAATAATTAGTAAAACTGAAGAGGATCTCTTAAAGTTACCATACCTGTCATTTGTGGATGTCCTACGTACCAAATATTATGTAACTGCCTCAGTTACGTAATTTTTAGAAGCTGTCTTACCATACGATAAGATGTAAATAGGATGGAGAGTAATGGAACATCAGTCTGAGGCTGGATTCTGAAAGAAATTCATGACGAACACTGAAGTTAGTTTTCATGGCTCAATTTCTGAATAAGGATTCAATGGCCTGCAGGTAGTTCATTGGATAGAATTATGACCTAGAAAGACCACTGCATAATTCAACACAAGTTCCCATAATGTACAAAGGAATCGTTTCGTTATATTACTTTCGAAGCTGGCTATAGACACTGGAACAGCCACACCTCTCCCACCCCATATGAATGTGGGACAGTATATGCGCTCTTCGTTAACTTCTTTAGGTTGGCTGTATGGTGTAATAATTTTCAAAACTATGTCTGTATCTGTATAGGACACTGGGATGGATCATAGTAACCCCACAGAAATTGAAAACTGGCAATGTCAGTTGATAAATTAGCTGTCACTGTGTATTTCTCCCGGAAGATAATTTATTTTCTTCTCTGAGAACTACTTTTAGTTTTCGTTTATCGTCATCCATATGCTGAGATATAAATCGGATTAACATGTATCATGTAGTTATGGATGGGAAATTTGTAGTTTCTAGTATAGGCAATCAATTTCAATAGATATCAGCCAGCGATTTTCTTGTACCGGCGGTAACATCCAGAAAATGTGACAATTCCTTTTTTTATTCACTCCACAATTATCTTGACTAAATGAGAAATAACGTGAAATTTCAACATACAGTGAAATATTTCTCAGCATGGCGGAAATCATTGAAGCTGTGGTCAACGTATCAATCAGAATGTTGAGGACATAAACACTTTTTTTTTTTTCAAAACATTGTGACAGCTGTGCTCAGTAGGAAACGATTGGTAGGACAGTTCACCTGCATGATCATACAATGTAACTTCATAGCGTCTGTTAACGTGACATTGCTCAAACACTCTACAGAGCAAAAGTAGAAGATGATTGGGAAAAGAGAAAAATATCAAACATGTGCGGGGTCTAGGGGTAGTCACACACCTAGTGGTCGTTTTGTTGATGACGAAGACACTTGCAGGATTTGTTGGACTGTTGTGTCACTTCAGCTTTAGGACTTTTCTAATTAGGGGCTATATGGGCCTTGTGATGAAGTTTTACCATATTCCATAACGCTACCGGTATCCCGTTCAAGGAACATGTTCAGTCCTTATTAATATATGCTTAACTGTTCTATACCAATATATTCCACACAGTGCTTTAGGATTACTTTTTTTACTAGAAAAGTAATGTCAGGACTCGAAGAGATTTTATTCGATGAAACATTTAGACAGTCAATTTTCTCAATGAAATACACTCCTGGAAATGGAAAAAAGAACACATTGACACCGGTGTGTCAGACCCACCATACTTGCTCCGGACACTGCGAGAGGGCTGTACAAGCAATGATCACACGCACGGCACAGCGGACACACCAGGAACCGCGGTGTTGGCCGTCGAATGGCGCTAGCTGCGCAGCATTTGTGCACCGCCGCCGTCAGTGTCAGCCAGTTTGCCGTGGCATACGGAGCTCCATCGCAGTCTTTAACACGGGTAGCATGCCGCGACAGCGTGGACGTGAACCGTATGTGCAGTTGACGGACTTTGAGCGAGGGCGTATAGTGGGCATGCGGGAGGCCGGGTGGACGTACCACCGAATTGCTCAACACGTGGGGCGTGAGGTCTCCACAGTACATCGATGTTGTCGCCAGTGGTCGGCGGAAGGTGCACGTGCCCGTCGACCTGGGACCGGACCGCAGCGACGCACGGATGCACGCCAAGACCGTAGGATCCTACGCAGTGCCGTAGGGGACCGCACCGCCAATTCCCAGCAAATTAGGGACACTGTTGCTCCTGGGGTATCGGCGAGGACCATTCGCAACCGTCTCCATGAAGCTGGGCTACGGTCCCGCACACCGTTAGGCCGTCTTCCGCTCACGCCCCAACATCGTGCAGCCCGCCTCCAGTGGTGTCGCGACAGGCGTGAATGGAGGGACGAATGGAGACGTGTCGTCTTCAGCGATGAGAGTCGCTTCTGCCTTGGTGCCAATGATGGTCGTATGCGTGTTTGGCGCCGTGCAGGTGAGCGCCACAATCAGGACTGCATACGACCGAGGCACACAGGGCCAACACCCGGCATCATGGTGTGGGGAGCGATCTCCTACACTGGCCGTACACCACTGGTGATCGTCGAGGGGACACTGAATAGTGCACGGTACATCCAAACCGTCATCGAACCCATCGTTCTACCATTCCTAGACCGGCAAGGGAACTTGCTGTTCCAACAGGACAATGCACGTCCGCATGTATCCCGTGCCACCCAACGTGCTCTAGAAGGTGTAAGTCAACTACCCTGGCCAGCAAGATCTCCGGATCTGTCCCCCATTGAGCATGTTTGGGACTGGATGAAGCGTCGTCTCACGCGGTCTGCACGTCCAGCACGAACGCTGGTCCAACTGAGGCGCCAGGTGGAAATGGCATGGCAAGCCGTTCCACAGGACTACATCCAGCATCTCTACGATCGTCTCCATGGGAGAATAGCAGCCTGCATTGCTGCGAAAGGTGGATATACACTGTACTAGTGCCGACATTGTGCATGCTCTGTTGCCTGTGTCTATGTGCCTGTGGTTCTGTCAGTGTGATCATGTGATGTATCTGACCCCAGGAATGTGTCAATAAAGTTTCCCCTTCCTGGGACAATGAATTCACGGTGTTCTTATTTCAATTTCCAGGAGTGTATGACAAGTCTTTCAAACACAAAACAGAATCATAACTAAAGAACAACATAATAACCCATTATTTATTGTACTGGCGTCACTGGGAGCCACAAGTACCCACTGTACGTTCACACAAGTGCGCTAATGTTAGCCCAATCGTTCAAAATGTTTCTGAATTTGCAATCAATGGCTATGTTTTCTTTCCGTCATTTCCTCAAACTAAGCCATTTAAAATAGGGGTAGAAATCAGCAAGATCAGATACGTATGAAGGATTATAAGTTGTAGAAACTTTATCCACATCGAGGTAGCTTTTGGTCCCTTATGGCCAATGACTTGTATTTTTTCCTGGATTTTTTTTATGATAATGACCTAGACAGTGGAGGATTTAAAATTTCGTAATTGCAATATGGTTATCTGGGAGTTGTAGCGAATGACTGGTGTAATCAAGAAACCACTCAGACAACTTTCCTTAGCGTTGCAATAGTGTATGGTGGCTTTCTTATTTATGTTCTCGTCTTCCATTCACTTGGTAAATATTATCTTGTATTGCGAGAGACGACGGTTCCCAGAAAGTTGTTACCTGCGTCCGACACAACAGTGACTTCACTCCCCATTGTCATACGAGACATAAGATAGTCAGAGGACAAAAAACGGGAAAGAGAACAAATTGTGAAACTTCGTGGTAGATTAACACTGTGCGGAGAAAGGGGACTCGAACAGAGACAGTTATATCTGGAAGCTAATGCTGTTACAGTATGAGTAACGCAGATATAAGCCGCATATTTCTTCTCAATACCTTGCTACACATCATTCCTGGTAAAAAGGACGCTTTCGTTTCCTAAATGAATGTTTCTTTCTGAATCGTCGTGTAAAGCATTTTCAAATTTCCTTAACGATTAAAATTTCGAGACAAAGATCGAGAGACTAGAGCTCCGATGTGGCCTTTGAGACACGATTCAATAGCTCATTCTGCTGTGTCGTCCGAACAAGACACAGCCAGGGAAAAAGCACCACAGGCATAGAGATGCGAGCTGGTGCCAGTGCCATAGGGACTCGCCACTTGCGCGAGTTCCACCAGCGCCACGAGCGGCGCTGAGAATGAAGATAAAGACTTCGCCACGGTCAGTGCCGACCGAGTACAATCGGCTAATGACCGGACGACAACGAACAGAAGCCTACTCGGTAGATAGAAGACCAGCTCTCGCACTTCGTTATAGGTCATCATCCAGGGCTGAGTTAGACAGGGAGCGTCGTTTGGTGAACTCTTAGAAGCGAACAGACAGTTGTAATTTGCATTTGCTATGTACTATGAAGTTTACCTACGATTAGTTGCACTTAGTCATTGAGGGCCTATTATGTGTTATATTACATGCAGTGTTGCAGACGCCATTATTCGACAAGTCACAAAAATAAGTAAACTTTTTAACTCATTTGTGTGACTTTGTTACTAATTTGCTGGAGTTCTCCTACCTTGTTACCTGACCCTGGGGTATAGCTGTGTAATAGTGACCGGGAGAAATTTTCGTAGAGGGGAACTGCACCAGAAGCCGTTTCACGATGTCACAAACTCGGCCTACCGTAACAACAGTGGCAACTCGGCCTCCCCAGCAGTAGCGACGAGGCCTTTGCAGAAATGGCGACGAGGGTTTACCAAATATTCATTTGTAAAATTAATAGCAAACACTATAGGTCTGGGTTCGAATCCAAGTCCAGCACAAGGTAACCTATCAAGTATTTCTATTCTCACCTGCATATTAACGTGATGTACTCCCATTAGCGTCTTCTACTCTCTACACTCCACTGCAGATCCCAAAATTATTCTGCCTTCAAGACGTCACTTGTTTTTATATCAGATTCATTGCCGTTGTGGTTTATAAAGGTAGCTAACTCGTTTTCATCACAACTTGAGCGAGGCCTTACGGATCTCCACATTAAGCCATGCCGACAATTATTAAACATTAAGAGAGAGATATAAATGACTACAGCAGAAGATATACTACTTACTACGTACTTAGAGAACTCAGTACCCTGTGAACGCACCATGTACTTTAAATGTCGTGCGATGGAATCAGACACTTCTCGGTGAATATCTCTCCATGCGATTGGTATGCAGGAGTTTGTTGAGCGTCTCTGTAACGCTGACGCGCCGACTCACATGTAATTGATCCCGTGTCGAACCATTCCGCTGTTCCTTGAATCTTCTCTACCTTTTCTGTTAGTCCTGCCTGGTAAGAATCGCAGACTAATGAACAGTACTCAACTGGTTGAGCATCCATCATAAGATTCTCTCAGTGAATCTCAGCCTAGCAGCTACTTCTCATACTATTTGTTTTACGAGCCCATTTCAGTTTACGTTTCTTCGGACGGCTGCTCGTAAGTATTTTACGGTAGCTACCGTTTCCAGCGATTTGCCACAAATAGAGTAATTGAATAGCAGTGCGTCTCATCCCCTATTTGTGTGCAATAAAGTAAAAAGATAAAGTCTGTGCCAGAAGCCAGATTCCGGGACACTGATGTGACCTTAGGCAGAGTGCAACCAAACGCAAACATACACAGCCCCGACACGCCCCGCTGCGGAAATTGTTACGGCCTGACATTTGGAACGAGACTAGCGCCCCTATAGGCGAGAAATCCAGCAGTAAGACTGTTTTTTAAACTATTTTTTCTACTTAATTAACGAAAGAGATATAATATTTTTGCTTTCCAAGCATTAGTAAATGATTAGTAGTCATGACAGATCTCGAAATAAATATAAAAACAACCACTCTCACTTAATCAGTGACAAAGCTACAACTTATTCACGAAGGAATACTTTCTAATATGCATATAACTGCATCTTACTCCACCTAAAGCATGATAATAGCAAAACGTACTTCATGCTTTACAAATAGATATTTCTTTTGTTGCCCATTATTATTATGACAGAAACTTGCTTTGACACCGAAGAATTTTGTATGCTGTGCGATGGCACCTAACGGCTACTGTTGAGTAGTGGCTCATCGAAACGGCAGTCCATATCAGCAAACCAGTTGCTCCTTTACTTGATATTGCACGTATTTTAGGTACTTAGGCGATGCACTGCTCTGTTTAGAAAAAGTAACTCGATGTATTTATAGGGTCGAGCTACGTATGTCTGCTTTTAATGCCCCACAGCTAATTCGCTGCAAATAATAACCTGTGGCAGTGATCCTGCAGTCTAAAAGCCTATGCATTGGCTAGAATTGCGAATTAATAAAATACAGAGAAATACAAAATGTAAGTTAAATGATTAATTTAACAACAAGGTTTCTGCTGTAACGTCTGTAACAGATGTAGACGACAGAGAATTATTTTGATTAATGTTCATTCAAGAAAGGATGTCTCAAATGAACGGGAAGTGGTCCTACAGTATTCAGTTAAAATACAGACAGAAAATACCCTTATCAAATGAAGTAATTTTACATTAAGAGTGTTACGAGAATGGCAGCAAATTCTGAGATGATAGCTGATGTGCAATGCTACCGTCGGAGATAACGCTTCTTGAAGCTATTAAAAGTTGTTAAATCAGAGGGTCTTGTGAAAAGGTTTATTCGCTGTGAGATATTGACTTCTGTGGTTTTAAAGATACTGCGGTACTGCTGTGTCATTGGATGCAACTCATTTTCCTGAGATCACAAATGTATTCAGATTTACATAAATATTTGCTGTGGGTTATTAAGAAAACTCAAAGAGCTGTATCTTTTCCACTTTTAAGCTTGTCTGACGCTCCGCCATTTCTTGGAGCATTGTCTGTCCTCCTAAGCGACTGTCTCGCGCCACAACTCACTGTACTGTGATGTGCCCACATCTGGTACTTTGCTGCTAGTCTTTGTACCTGGATTCGCTCGAATCGTCACCTAGCCAGAAACTGGAACTGCCGCGGGCGCCCTGATACCTGGGGCCTCGAGTGTTCAGCCACACAACAAAATTCATTTCTTACCAATACTGGGTCACCGATTAGTTCGCCTAAATACGCGTAACATTACAGGTGTCAAATGATTCCCACATTCTTACACTTCACTCAAGTTTCTAATACAAGAATGTTTTTGTAAGTGTAATTACTTTTGCTTCAAAAGTGAATGAGTCGAATATTCTGGCTTTGTGGCTCGGATGCATCAAGAGTTGTGGGATTGGTTTATTCTGTGATGGAAAACAGTTTTATTGCTTTTGACTTTTTATTATCATGATTGTGTGGTCTTCCCTTCAGCTACAGTTCTGGTAGCTTATTTGATACGTTAAATTATATGGGTATCACGTTCCAAACAGTTTTCCTATGTTACACATTCACTGATTTGACTAGAAGTGTAGTGAAGAGAACTTTATGTAGCTTGAAACGTCCCCTTGGAAAAATTTATGAATGACAGTGCTGGAAAACCCCTACGTTATTTGATTTTCAAACAACTGAGCAAAACTGAACGTACTCAGACATTTCTCTCTTTACCTATTCTGATCATCACTAAACTGACACACAATATTTTTAGTGCAACACAGTCTGACTTTCAATAATTCCTACAAAAGAATGGTCCAAACTAACAATAACCTATACCTTTCATGAATCACTTACCTCACAAAAATCTTCGTTACTCGACCTACTGCAATACAGCGAGCACCAATACTGCCAGCTAAATAAAAGATTCTAACTACTGAAGGCACTAACTACCGATAGGCATATAGTTAGCAAATGAAAGATTTTGATAGAGAGCAAACAATGTATTTGCCTTAATAGTGTTCAAAAGTCATAATATATATGTATAATTTGTGACATCCAGTTTCGCAAATTTCGTTTTTCTGACGGACACACGCCCAGCTCGTCCTGTCATATTAACATCTCAAAACTCTTGCTTCTCTTTCCCCATATCCACCACTGCTGGCGGCTCACCTCCAACTGCGCAACGCTACGCGCTGTTCACATCCAACTGCCCAACGCTACAATATAAAATATTACAACAATGCAAACCAGCCACAGATTGCACACAGCACAGTCAGTGATTTTCATACACGGCGGTACGTGACGTTGCCAACATAAAAACCTACTTACAAGCCAAGTTCATATACTACAGGTTTCTGCAAAGGGTCAGGTACTTTTCTGTTTACTAGCTTACAAAAAAGAAAAGAAAAACAAAGAAATTCTTCATTAAATAAATATATATCGCAAGAGAACCATAAATAAACTGCCTTGTAATATAGCGTTTTATATCTCCCAGAGTCCTTAGAAAACTAAATAATTACAAATGGAACAACTTTTTAGTTATTGCAGATTTTTATGACACTACTTACACCCCCTATTGTAGAAACTACGTTAAAAATCGATATAAACGATACTATTCACATTCATCGGATATCTTATTGGGAAATGTAGCTTTCTGTCGGCTCGGGAACTGTTATCGCACTGTGTAACAAAAATGTGAGACTACGGTGCAGCTCTTCTTCATCGTGGCGCTAATAGGGGGAGGGTGGCTGGCAAAGTGTCCCGTCTGGATTTTATCTGCGGGGAAATTCCCCAGTATACATTGTGCAGCTGGCTGAGTTGACCTGGTCTCGGTCCCTATCCGTTATTGAACCCAGGACCTCCTGGACCGTAGCTAAGTGCTCTGTTCACCAGACCACTACGGTCACTTATGCGCCGTACGATACTTTTACCTGAGTTCAAGATCAACTGCCAGTCTCCGTGTAAATAGTCGATCCTAGCTTGCCCTCTTTATCTGATGCACTCGTCGTAGGAAGTACATTAAACTTCAGCATTTTCCTATATTTATTTATCTCATGGCCATGGAGACCCATACAACTTTGACTGCATAACTTTTAATATTTTTGTGGGATCTGAAATTTAAAAACCTCTTTCACACCGGTCTGATTTAGCTTCACTGATCAGGATAGTAAAAAAAACGTGCATATATTAAGGGAATTTTCATTCACAAAGCAGGCTTATCACATTCACACAGTTCAATACTGTTCTATCCTGATTAAATTGAGCTTAACTTAAATTCCATAAGGCAGTGAAGTAATTTCAAAGTCTCGGTGCGACGAAAATTGTCAGTCGGCCTCCTGCAAGCGACATTACAAACTCTCTCGATGCAGGAGTAGGTGAAATGGTGTGGACACGCCTGCATCGACTCTTGACGCCAGCTGCTGCGGGCTGCGGTGGTGGCGAGCAAGTAACTGTTTCGGCACTCCAAACGCCGCAGACGCGCACTGTGTGTAGCGCACCAGCATTTAATGTCTGTATTCCACCTCGGTGCACGGAAAACTGCACAGAGCTACAGTGAACAACTGCCACATGAAATGAAACAAAAGTGACAAATGTAAAGGTAATTTCAGGAGTACCTGAGAAAATTTTGTAAGGCTGATACAGTTTACAGTACATATTAACGATCTAATGGATCCCTGGAGGCTCCGTGAGGCTATTCGCGGACGCTGCTGTTCTCTGTAGCAATATTTAAACGCCAAACGTCTGTGGCGAAATGTAGGAAGGCCTTGAGAGGATCGCAGCTTGGTGGAGAGACTGACAGTTGAATCTGAACGTAAATAAATGTACCGTACGGCGCATAAATAGGCAAATCGATTCAGTAACTGCCTGATTACACTGGCGGTGACAAATAAGTGCCTGGAAACAATATCTACCGTAAAACAACTAGGGGTAGTCATGAGGAATGACCTAAAGAAAGATGACCACACAAAACAAATTGTAGGAAAAGCTGACGCCAGGCTGATATTCATTGAAAGAATCTAATTCATAATGTAATTCATCCAAAACATTTGTTCAGTCGATTCTTAGGTATTGCTCGTCACTCTGGGACTCTTACCAAATTCAATCAATGAAAGGGAGAGAGAAGACCCAACGAAGAAAGGTGCGTTTCTTCACAGGATCCTAGTAGCGGGTGCGAAACCAATACGGAGATACTCAACAAACTGCAGTGTCAGTCGCCACAAGAAGAAAGGAAAAATAGAAGGAAGGAAATTAGTGTTTAACGTCTCGTCGACAACAAGGTCGTTAGAGACGTAGTAAGAGATAGGATTGCTTTTTTGAGGATGAGGGAGGAAATCGGCCGTGCCCTTTCGCCTAGGACAGTTTAGGGAAATCAAGGAAAACCTGAATGTGCATGGCCGGAGGCGGATTTCAACTTACCATCCTGCTGTTTTAATGTTCTGCCTAGTTGGTACTTATAATCTTGGACAAATATTCAATTTTCTATCTCAGCTTTTGAAGCAATTCTTGCAGGACATACAAAAGAACATTTTATTGTTGATTTAGATATCTAGTCCTTAATATTGATTGCACCTGGAATATACCGAATGTGTACCACCGGTTGTTTATCACTTCTTATTGTGTTACCACTAGGTTTTAAAACCATACTAATACACATTGATCTTGCCAAAAGTACAGAAGCGATTTTTTTTCTTTTGTAGCACTGCTCACACTCAGTGTTCTCTGTTACATTTTCACCTTGTTTACTCGTTTCAGTATGTTGTGGTTGTAAGACTTGTCTTATGTCGGAATCAGTCATTTGTTAATCCTTTGTAACTTCGAATCAGGGTATGACTTAATCTAATGTCTAATCTGGAGAGTCAAAACAAACTTTAATACACCATTTACAGTGTTGAGATGGCTGTGTAAAGCTAGTTAAAAAAAGGCCGTCCACCAGAGTGTGAATCCAGTGTCGTAACCACTAGGCCACCTAGCTCGGTAACGCCTAGAGAGACGAGTTGTGCATTACAGAGAGAGATGCTGTTAAAAGTATGAGAGTGTGCATTCCAGGAAGGTACGAGCACTGTATTACTTTCTCTCCCATACGTCTCGCCAAGTGACTAGGACGAGAACCCGTATGGAACTGTCCCGACGGTCCTCTTTCCCACACACCATTCGTGAATGGAAGACAGAAAAAGGGGAGGGGGGTTATTTCTGCTTCGCCTCACTCAATTTCGTGTTTTGCTTCTTAACTCAAGAACCGCGTCAGATCTTTTGTTGACAGAAGGTACGCTCAGCCTGTGAAACATGAATGTGCCCTTTTACCTGGCTGAACTCTGCAGCTGAACAGTCGGAGAGTGCAGCCATGTGGGGTAGCCATCAAACGGGCAAGTGAAAAGTTCCTTGCCTTAAACATAGCATTCCCCTTGCCATTTCACACTGTTTTTCACGCTATTTTATTTCCTAACAATTATCTCAGAGATAAGGAAATTGATGTAAATAAAAACATAAAAGCTTTTAGAAAAAATTCCGGGAGGGAGAAGGGGCAATAGGTGTCCTAATCTCTATCAATCATCGCCCTCTCTCCTACTTCCATTCATGGAGATTATTTATTTCTTATGACCCTGCAGTAATCACTGTTGAGGTTACTTGGACTCACATGCAGAAGCGTACTCAGGTCCTCCTTGATTTCATGCTGCACTTTACGTGAGGACTTCGCTCGAATTTTCACAGACATACCATAGTCAATTACCGTATCTGTGGTGCTAAGTTCATTTCAGTACCATCTATTTTAACAGTGTGCTAGTTCTTTTTTCTTCAAATAATTATACATTTTTTATCTTGTAGTTGTTTGCCTATAGAGTTTGTGTATTTCCATACGGATCTAATCTTTCCTGACACATTAGTATAATTTGCTTGTGGCCAGAAAGTATGAAACCGACAGTTGTGGCTGTTATTGCAGATGCAACTCACCAAAGTTCATGGTGTGACGGCACCTGACGATATTTCCACGCTTAGTCGTGCCATTTAATATCATCAATAAGCAAAAGTGAATTGAATTTTTAAAAACCTGGCACTTTTCGTATTACGCAGGCGGATGAGCAAGCACTTAAATTTAATTGATTGTCAGAGTGTTTAACACCAAATGTCGCGACTACCTCATCCTCCCATTGTTCCAAACTGCCTCACTTTTCACAGAAAGTTCAAAACTTCACAGACTGCATTAGTACAAGGGAAACGTATTCTTAATACCGTAGCGAAACATGCTTTCAGCAAAGACTTTTTACCGAGCAAAGTGAATACCTGATTATACGGGCGCCCTTTAAGATGAGGCTGGAGACTGCATTAAAGAATCAGGTGGGCTTACCGCAGCTTACCGGTCGTGCTCTTGGAACACATTAAAATTGAACTGCTGAGATTCTCCAGCCGTTTCACTTCCTTTACATCACACATTTTGCGCAAGATGCAACTAACTAAATAATCACATGCTTACGGACTTTTGTCCTGGGTATAATCTGTCGTTCTCCGAACCATCGTAAATAATTTTACGAGTAAATGTAAGCAGTATTTTCATTGCAGTGCCGCACAAAAATATGTATTCATAGTAATGAGAGACACACGAAGCATGTGACTAAAAGTTTTTAAACTTGCACCATACTTCATCTACATGCTCCTGTCATGAGCTAGAACTTGAACGTTTCGCCGGCCGAAGTGGCCGTGCGGTTAAAGGCGCTGCAGTCTGGAACCGCAAGACCGCTACGGTCGCAGGTTCGAATCCTGCCTCGGGCATGGATGTTTGTGATGTCCTTAGGTTAGTTAGGTTTAACTAGTTCTAAGTTCTAGGGGACTAATGACCTCAGCAGTTGAGTCCCATAGTGCTCAGAGCCATTTGAACCATTTGAACCAACTTGAACGTTTCTTGTTGATATATGACAGAATTGTTTTTTATCTAACTTACTCATCATAAAAAACTTTCTACTGGTTTTATTTGCCATTTGTACTTTGGTAATAAACGTTGCTAAATCCTCAAAGAGGTCAGATCTCTTTGTTTTCATTAGTTCCAATATGTTTTCATCATGAGTGAAGTTCCGAGGTATGTAATTTAGGTAGTTTTCAGAAAAGTCATTTAGTAACGTTTCATAGGATGATTTGCCATGTACACCACTAACAAAACTCTAATGATTCTAATAGCTTGTAGGATGAATAAAGGCTCCCCCGCTAATTACAGTACGATTGGTGAACTTAAGTACTAATGAACTGAGGTTTTCTCTAAAGTTTTCGGTTACATCAGGAAGTGAGTCTGGTGGCCGATACGAAGATCCACTTGCAATTTTATGCGCACCCCTGATACTGAGTCTTGTACGAACCACCTCACACCTATCTTCAATTTCCATCTCCGTAGATATGAGTTTCTTGTCTGCTGCGATATAAACTCCACCTCCGTTTCCCATTAGCCAATCCTTTTTCCCATAAATTTTTTCACTATGGTTTTAACCATATTTCTGTACCAGGTATTACGTGAGCTTCACTGATTTTCAGGAGTGCTTAAATTCTGGCACTTTGTTGCGAATGCTTCGATAGTTAACCACTAGGACTCCAACATTCTCGCCGTCAGGGGGGAGGGAGAAATTCTTTGGATTTTACATTCATACTTCCGAGTCTTCTACAGCTATCATTATCTAGACTGGATGGAGGGCTGCCTAATCTAGAAAAGAAGACATTGTGAGCGCACCACACACAGTCAGCCAACTACGCAGCAGCCTCCGATGTAGTGTACACCTGACTCATTTACGGGAACCTGCAAGTTCTCAACCCTATGGAGCAAGTCCGGGAAGTGACAGCCTAGCTTGTCACAGAACCTTCACAGTCTCTGACTCAAGGCTTCCACACTCGACTCACAACAAGCCGATCGCAATCAAATCTGAGGGCAACGCTGCAGTTTGTGAGCTTCTTTGACCCAACATGAGCCACAACCTACAGTTGTTTACACCCTGTTCCCTCAATGCTTGCTGGAAGAGCTTCTTCAACATGTAAGATGAGGCCCTCGGCCTTCACATTGAGTGCACATGGTGTCCGTACCCCATTCATTGCCCCCATTCACCGTACAGTTGAACTGCAGACGGTTAATAGACCCATACCCTTTTGTGTTTGTCCACCTTTGATACAGGACTCAGCACGCTTCCCAACAGATGAACTGAGTCTCAAGGGCTCACTTTCGGTTTCGCTGGAAGACAGCACTTCGAACTTGTTTAGGGCGGTTGTGATATCATCCTGACCTCTCCTTTTACCTTCTGTCTCCTGTAGAACGCCAAGACCAATCATTGGCACACCACCCACAGTCAAGTGGACGAGTAATGATTGATACTGTAACCCCTGTAGAAGAGACAATACCCACAGATGAGTTACCTTCGGTATCTGTGGTACTTGATTCTGGGTAGCCCACCCCTCAACCCCCCCCGCCCCATACACACCCTTCCACAGCAGCATTAAATCGCTTGACAGTAATCAGGGCGATTTCCAGCCACTTACGACCAGCAACTAGCTCATCTCGTTCCTGAGAACAGGATACACCGCCGGTCTGCATTATGCCTGGTGCAATATTTTACAGAGGAGCAAACAAATAGTCGACGTCCAGCACTAGGTAAACAGGAGCCAATTTCCCATTCTACGGTGACCACCAATCATGGCACATAGTATAAGAGCCAATAGACAACTGAGTTTACGCTTTCCCTCCACCGCAGTAACCTATTAAAATAAGGTTCCCTCTCCTTTTTCCTTAAGTGATGAATGAAATGAACTATCTTTTTAAAATTATGACGTAATGACATGCGCAGTGAACAGTAATAACAGAATATAAGGGACACTGCATAGGTAGAACGCACCAGTAGACCGATAAGAAGGCACAGTGCGTTGGAGGTTCGCTTGTCCGTGCACATACCCTTTGGACAGCAATGACGAGGCAACCCTTCTTGCATTAACGTATGCGGGAAACATAAAACTACAAAGCACAGCTTGCGTGGGCCACTTGGTGTATACACAGACAGAAAAAAAAATCGCAGAACCAAGAAGGACTTGTGCGACATAAACGAAAGTTGATAGGCGTGTTTCTACACCTGAAACGTATCAGTTATGATTTCGCGTCAGTCGCGTAAGAGCGAGGCTAGCAGCATTACTATGAGGACGCAAGTCAGATTTGTTTTAAATACGCGCTGTAATGGTCATGACCGTTAGGTACCTTTGAGACTGGACGTGGTGAGTTGATGTTAGTCAAGAATGCCTTCAAGGCGACAAAGACGACATTGTCAATATCTCACTGAGTTTGAACGAGGTCATATAATAGGGCTACGAGAAGCTGGATGTTTCTTCTGTTATACTGCAGAAAGATTTAACACGAATGTAGCAACTGTACATGATTTCTGGCAGCGGTGGTCACGAGAATGTACAGTTGCAAGAAGACTGTGGTCCAGATGGCCACGTGGCACTGCCGAGACGGAAGACCATCGTGTTCGGCATATGGCTCTGGCACATTGTACTGCAACTGCAGCAGCAATTTGAGCAGCAGCTGGCTCCACACTGAGCCAACGAATTGTTACAGGTCGGTTACATCAAGGACAGCTGAGAGCCAGATGCTCTCTAGCGTGCATTACACGGACTCCAAACTACCGCCATTTGCGACTTCAATGGTGTCAAGCAAGAGCTCATTGGAAAACGGGGTGAAGTTCTGCTGCGTTTTCTGATGAAAGCTGGTTCTGCCTCGATGGCAGTGATGGCCGTGTGTTGGTTAGGAGGAAGCCACCAACCAACGTGTCTGCGTGCTCGACACACTGGACATACACTTGGGAGTTATGGTCTGGGGTGCGATTTCGTGCGACAGCAGGAGCACTGTCGTTCTTATCCCACGCATCCTGACAGCAAATTTGTTCGTCATTCTGGTAATACGACCTCTTGTGCTGCCATTCAGATACAGCATTCCAGGGACTGTTTTCAAACAGGTTAACGCTCGCCCGCATACCACATACCGATATTGTAACCGAACATGCTCTACAGAGTGTCGACAAGTTGCCTTGGTCTGCTCGATCACCAGGTGCCTATCCAATCGATCACATATGGGACATTATCGGATACCGAGGGAAAGAGGCATGGAACTAAATCCCGCAAACTGACTCCGGCATCTGTACGATAGAATGCATACACTTTTGCATTCTTGCATGCAATATTCTAGCAGCTACACCGGTTATTAATGTATAAGCATTTCACATTTGCGATGGCTTATCTCGCGCTTATATTAACCACTGATCTTACAGCGGATTAGTAGGAAAGACATTCCTGAAACTCGCGAAAGCAGCAATAGTACACCACTGGTCATTAAAATTGCTACACCACGAAGATGACGTGCTACGGATGCGAAATTTAACCGTCAGATCGGATTGTAGCCTATCGCGATTTCGGTTTATCGTATCGCGACATTGCTGCTCGCGTTGGTCGAGATCCAATGGCTGTTAGCAGAATATGGAATCGGTGGGTTCAGGAGGGTAATACGGAACGCCGTGCTGGATCCCAACGGCCTCGTATCACTAGCAGTCGAGATGACAGGCATCTTATCCGCATGGCTGTAACGGATCGTGCAGCCACGTCTCGATCTCTGAGTCGACAGATGGGGACGTTTGGAAGACAACAACCATCTGCACGAACAGTTCGACGACGTTTGCAGCAGCATGGACTATCAGCTCGGAGACCATGGCTGCGATTACCCTTGACGTTGCATCACAGACAGGTGCGCCTGCGATGGTGTACTCAACGACGAACCTGGGTGCACTAATGGCAAAACGTCATTTTTTCGAATGAATCCTGGTTCTGTTTACAGCATCATGATGGTCACATCCGTGTTTGGTGTCATCGCGGTGAACGCACAGGCGTATCACCCGGCGTGATGGTATGGGGTGCCATTGGTTACACGTCTCGGTCACCTCTTGTTCGCATTAACGGCACTTTGAACAGTGGACGTTACATTTCAGATGTGTTACGACCCGTGGCTCTACCCTTCATTCGATCCCTGCGAAACCCTACATTTCAACAGGATAATGCACGAACGCATGTTGCAGGTCCTGTACGGACCTTTCTGGATACAGAAAATGTTCGACTGTTGCCCTGGCCAGCACATTCTCCAGGTCTCTCACCAATTGAAAACGTCTGGTGAATGGTGGCCGAGCAACTGTCTCGTCACAATACGCCAGTCACTACTCTTGATGAACTGTGGTGTCGTGTTGAAGCTGCTTGGGCAGCTGTACCTGTACACGCCATCCAAGCTCTGTTTGACTCAATGCCGAGGCGTATCAAGACCGTTTTTACGGCCAGAGGTGGTTGTTTAGCCGCGCGGGATCAGCCGAGCGGTCTCAGGCGCTGCAGTCATGGACTGTGCGGCTGGTCCCGGCGGAGGTTCGAGTCCTCCCTCGGGCATGGGTGTGTGTGTTTGTCCTTAGGATAATTTAGGTTAAGTAGTGTGTAAGCTTAGGGACTGATGACCTTAGCAGTTAAGTCCCATAAGATTTCACACACATTTGAACAGTTTTTGGTGGTAGTTCTGGGTACTGATTTCTCAGGATCCATGCACCCAAACTGCGCGAAAATGTAATCATATGTCAGTTCTAGTATAATATATTTGTCCAATGAATATCCGTTTATCATCTGCATTTCTTTTTGGTGTAGCAATTTTAATAGCCATTTGTGTAGATTCCTGCTTGAGAGGGTCACATAGATTTAATGTCTAGGCGTAATCTTGCAGAGCGATATGAATTGGAACGAGCACATCAGGTTTCGAGTCGAACAGGAAAGGAAATAACTAATAGCGGTACGTCGCAGTCTCCGCCATGCACTGCTCAGTGCCTTGCGGAGTAAGGATGTAGGTGTAGTCGTAGATGTAGATGATCTCCTTTATCAACATTCTCAGCCAACTACCCTGATTAGGTTCTGACAGTTTGTCGGTAGAATTAAGACTCACTTTGCAAAACCAAAAGTCATTATTGGACACTGATGAATCATTTCACCCGTTACTTCGAAGTCTGTGCTGACACAATAAAATGAACACTTGCTTCAATATATTATCAATTAATTGCACGCATAATTTAAAATTGTTCTTACCCATGAGAGTCATTAGTGATACGAAACACACCCAATGTGTTAACGATCGCTCCTGACCGCAATACGGTGCCGTCAAATATCGTAGTTACATCGCGGCAATCGCAGAGAGTAATTTGGGAAACGCCAGGAAAATTTTAATCACAATAACAGTACGGGAAATGGAAAGCAGATATCACCGAAAACACGGAGAAAATTAAGCGGTCCATGTTGATATTGTGTTAGCGTTCGCCGATTGATATTTCCTGTGTATTTACCTGGCATAAAAGTCGCAGTGTTTAATTACATAACGCGCCTGTGGGTGCTCATGATATCCAAGTCATAACAGTAATATACGTACAGGAAGCGACTTCAAGAAACAACAGAAACTATTTAATACACAAATAAGGAATAATGACGCCGGCCGCGGTGGTCTCGCGGTTCTAGGCGCGCAGTCCGGAACCGAGAGACTGCTACGGTCGCAGGTTCGAATCCTGCCTCGGGCATGGATGTGTGTGATGTCCTTAGGTTAGTTAGGTTTAACTAGTTCTAAGTTCTAGGGGACTGATGACCTAAGATGTTAAGTCCCATAGTACTCAGAGCCATTTTTGAATAATGATGTGTGGGACTACCAGAGATCCCGCTACAAGCCTTCTGGTGATAAATTTTAGGAATTAGAAGTCCGTCATTTGTATGAAACACAGGAGTTCTACAAGAACGCTCTTTTCGTCACGGATCAAATGTCCTTTTCCAAAATATTAATACTGTGTAATTTCCATGGAACACAAAGACATTGAAAGGAATACGTGAAAAGTTCGTATTTCTAGCTCAGCTTTTTTCGCAGCATTCGTACTCAGAAACGTGATGTTAATAAAAGAAGATTAATTAAATACGTGAACGAGAAGTTTTTCACTCTGAAACAGCAATGCAAGTCACACTGTAGGCGAGCTTGATGTGACGATAAACCACGCGGGGGCAGAGTGTGGGCCTTGGCCTCTTACGTTCTGCTGTTTCAAATGTTTGAAGAACGTAAATTTTTCATGGAAGAATGTAAACCGTATTTTTAACATTTACCAGGACTACATGAAAATTTCTTGGCATTAAGAGGAGATACACTATTTTTTATGCAGATAGTTTTTATTCAAATGTGTGTGAATTCCTGAGGGCCAAACTGCTGAGGTCATCGGTCCCTAGACTTACACACTACTTAATCTAACGAAAACTAACTTACGCTAAGGACAACACACACTCCCATGCCCGAGGGAGGACTGGAATCTCCGGCAGGAGGGGCTGCGCGATTTGTGACATGGCGCCTCTAACCGCGCTACTACTCCGCGCGGCCTGATAGTTTTTGCCATACTGTAGTATCGTTGCCGGAAAACGTACTTTAATGAAAATTGCTCCAATAAGACGACTCCTACTATGTAGAGCGATTCTTCTACTACGACTGCCATAACGTCTTTGTCACCCTCGGAACGATTTCTTGTGAGAATAGATGAAAGTCGAAGGCCGGTAAATAGTGCCTACTTTACCACAATTTGTAATTCAAATATTTCAGTTTTCCGGTTGTCAAGGCATTTTTCAGCAGGCAGATTGGATTAGAGAACGTTGATTGTATTTTCTGCTGAAATACACGTCTCTATTCGCCTACTTTTTTTGTTCAGCTGCTCCCGTAGGCTTGAGTTATATTCAAAATGAGTTCTGTTACGCTTTGTAAAATATCAAAAAAGAACATTGTCATTTGTATGCCACAAAACATAGTACATAAACCTACTACAATAATCGACTTTCAATAAGTGCAGAAACTAGACTATACTTTTTTCTTAATCACAGTAACACTTAACACTGAAGACATACAAATTCACTTAGACATTTTTGTGCAAGGCTCCTGGATTCCTGTCCCCCCTTTGAAGGCTGTTGCTTTCTGGTCTGAGGCTGTGAGCCCACATTCAGGAGCACAACGAAACCGTTCGTTTTAAAACGTTGCAAACATTCCTGAAAATTTCGTTCGCATTCAACAAAGACGGCAAACATTTAGCACAAGTCTTTCTTACAGTTAATTTTTCGTGTATCATTTATTGCATTCTTTTTTCTCGTCTGCCTATAGCACCAGATATTTCATACACCTCTAGTCACCTATGTTCCATGCATTCCCCTGATGTTTTAATCTGCAGTTCTAGTTTTGGGAATTCCTTCAGGTGGATCATTTAGGCTTCAGTTTCTGTTGGTGACACACCAGGAAAGCAGCAAGTTACATATACTGATGTAACTAAAGTCATGAGATACCTCATTATGTGGGAACTCCTTTTGCTCGGTGCACTGCAGCAGCACGACGTGGCATGGACTCAACAAGTGGGTGGAAGTCCCCTGCAGAAATACTGAGGCCTCCTGCTTCTATAGCAGTCCACACTTGCGTAAGTGTTGCCTCTGCAGCATTTTCTGCACGAACTGACCTCTTGATTATGTCCTATAAATGTTTTATAGGACTGATGTCAGGCGATCTAGGTGAAAAATCATTTGCTCGAATTTTCCAGAATGTTCTTCACACCAGTCACGAATAGTTGTAGTCCGGTGACACGACATTGTTGTTTGGTAACATGATATCGATGAATGGCTGCAAACGGTCTCCAAGTAACCGATCCATTTCCAGCCGATGATCGGCTAACTGGGACCAGTGGACCTAGTCCATTACATGTCAATACAGTCCGCTCCATTATGGAACCATCAGCAGCTTGCACTTAACAACTTGGGTCCATGGCTCCGTGGGGTCCGAGCCACGTTCGAACCTTAACAACTGAAATCGGGACTCATCTGACGCGGTCATGGTTTTTCAATCGTCTAGGACCCAACTGCTATGTTCACGAGGCCAGGGAGATTGTGCAGGCGTTGTCGTGCTGTTAGCAAAAGCATTCGCGTCGGCCGTCTGCTGCCATAGCGCATTAACGCCATATCTCGTCGTATTGTCCAAACGGATACGTTAGTAGTACATCCCACATTGATTTGTGAGGTTATTTCACGCAGTATAGCTTATCTGTTAACACTTAGAACTCTACAAAAACGTCGCTGCTTTCTGTGGTTAAGCGAAAGCCGTCGGCTACTACGTTGTCCGTGGTGAGAGGTAGTGCCTGAAATTTAGTATTCTCGGCAAACTCTTGACATCGTGTATCTCGGAATATTGAAGCCTGTTAATTACAGTAGTGGGGCCAAAATCATGTCGGAAACCTTTTCACATGAATCACCGGAGTACAAATGACAGCTCCGCCAATGTAGTGCACTTTTATACCCGTTTTGGTTGGTTGTTTTGGGGAAAGAGACCAGACAGTGAGGCCATCGGTCTCATCGGATTAGGGAAGGACGGGGAAGGAAGTCGGCCGTGCCCTTTGAAAGGAACCATCCCGGCATTTGCCTGGAGCGATTTAGGGATATCACGGAAAACCTAAATCAGGATGGGTGGACGCGGGATTGAACCGTCGTCCTCCGAATGCGAGTCCAGTGTCTAATCACTGCGCCACCTCGCTCGGTATATACCCGTTTTCTGCGATACTACCGCCATATGTGCGTACCGCTATCCCATGACTTTAGTCACTCCGGGTGTATTTAGCTTTTACTGTTAGTAGTACTAACACGGATAGTGTGTGTGCCTGCTGTGAGCGGACTCAGGAGGAGCTGGCCTCAGGCTGCCAACAGCTGAAGACGCTATTGGCCGCGCTCAGCTGTCTGCAGGCTGCTGCCTCGAGGTGGCGCAGAATCTGGCGCGTCGCATGGAACATCTCAGGTATCGTTTGTTTCGCCCATGGGCTCTACTGTCGAGGTACTTTGCAATGTACCCTACAGGGGAATCGGACCTCACCGCATGGTGAGTGGCAGGTTGTAAGGCGTTTGCGACGATCAAAGCAGAGTGTCATTGATGAGTCGTCCGGTTGGTTCCAAGATGGCCGCCGAGTAAGTGACGCCAGAAACCATTTCCAGAAAGTTAAGTGATTTAGACAGGAATATAATTTAGTTTAACGTCGTCAACAAATTAAATACGTGCATTAGTGTATCGTTTAGTCTTGCCGTTAAAGGTTTGACTTTTCGTTGCGTATTTTTTCAGAACACAGGAAAAGATCGTAACTTCGCGAAGTCGCGCTTAGGCTTAAAATTTGTAAACGTGTTTGTTTCTTGTTTCACGGTAATTTAACTAGTTTCTCGGTAACAAATAAGTAAACTACCATAAATAGAGTATAACTTCATTGTTTTAATACAGATTTCAGAAAAACAGCGTAACTTTATATCAGAAACTTGCTTATATACATTTGTTTATAGGCCTAATTCTCGTAACGTTTTTGGAGAATCAAAGTTAAAGTATCTCGTTTAATTGTCTTTTTTTTTCATTCCATCGAGTGAAATATATAATAAATAGCGTATACCTTCATTGTTTTAATACAGATCTCAGAAAAACAGCGGAATTTTAAATCAGAAACTTGCTTATATACGTTTGTGAATAGGCATAATTCTTGTAACGACTTTTTTGATTTTCGGTAATTTAATTGATTTATTCTAGCTAAAGTATTATTTTTGCCATGAGTGAGAAGTGCCTGACTTGACGTAGAATTGTTAGTTCCGGGGTTTGGTGTGATGGATGCAGTAGTTTTTTTCACTGGGGGGACTGCAGTGGCGTGGGTGTCGGGAAAGTGGATCAGGCTCATCAGTGGTTATGCAGGTTATGCAGCAGAGATAGAAAGATAGTGGAACAGGAGGGGAAAATTGCTGCCCTTCAGGCTGAGCTAGATCAGGCTAGGGGAGATCTGGACAGGTTAAGGAGGGAGAAGCGCAAAGAGAGGTGGGAAGTGGCAACAGGTAGCAGAAGGAACAGGCCTAGAACTAAGTCTGACAGTTTTGTGGTGAATGTCAAAAATAAGTTTGACCTGTTGCTTCAGTTAGAAACTGATGAGCCTCAAGTAGAGGTAGGTGTAGCCAGGACACAACAAACTTTCAATAGGAAATTGAAAAAGAATGTAGGAAAGTCATCGAAAAGGAAGAAAGTTTTGTTGTTAGGCAGTTCTCATGCCAGAGGTGTAGGCCAACTTCGGCAGGAGGAATTAGCACCAGAATACCAGGTCACAAATTGTTTCAAACCAAGTGCTAGTCTGGATCAGGTGACAGAGGATTTAGGTTCACTCTGTAAAGGATTTACCAGGGATGACACCGTGGTTATTGTGGGAGGGCCAGGGATCAGCATCGACAGAGATCCTGGGTACAGTATAGAGTGTGACCTGGTAAAGATTGCGTCGGCATCGAGACACACCAATGTTGAATTTGTATCTGTCCTGAGACGCCATGACCGGCCTCATTTGAACTCTTCTGTTGGGAGAGTTAATTTGGAGTTGGAACGGCTGCATGGGTCGGGTGCGGGGGCTCACATTGGTGTGGTTCCTGTTGATTCTCTCAGTAGGTGGGACTATACCAGGCACGGCCTACATCTCAACAGGAAAGGGAAGGGGAAACTGGTTGCGGTAATAGCAGGAAATTTAAGGGGGGGAGGCACTGCCATGAATGGTAAAATACCAGTGGTTACGGGTGTTGGAGCAGCACCTTTTTTAGGATAGGTAAGACAGAAAGATGTCAAGTTCTACGAGAGGTCAGGATTGAAACAAATCTTCAGTTTAGGAAAGAAATTAAACAGCACAATTCTAGCACATTGGATCACCAATCACAGCTGTCAATTATAAATTTTCACCAATCACCAGAAATTTTATCTCCACCAAGTTGTATCTCAATCCTAGGTAATTGCATTGATGAATTAAAGTCACCCAACCCAGTTGACATAATCTGCCTCTCTGAACACCATGTGACCACTGGTATAGGAACTAGGCCTAACCACAATGAGAAACTCAGACAGGAGAGTACTGCAAATGTTATAATAAGGAAAGGTTCTCATAATAGTATAATTAAAAATAATGTAAGTATATTTCATCAAAATATTGGGAGTTTAAAGAATAAAATAAATGAGCTTCTGGTTTGTTTAGAAAATTTAGAAGCTGAGGATGAAATAGATATACTATGCCTGTCTGAGCATCACATTGTTACTGATATGGATAAGGTAAATGTAAGTGGATACAAGCTCTCTGCACATGTAATGAGAGAAAATATGGAGAAAGGAGGAGTTGCCATATATGTCAAAAGTTATCATTGTGCAAAAAGTATAGAAACAAAAAAGTTTTGTGTAGAGAAACATACAGAAGCATGTGCCTGTGAGCTTCAATTAAATAAAGGCACATTTATAATTGTAGCTGTATATAGGTCCCCATCAGGAAATTTTCATCTATTTCTGAAAAATTTGGACTCCTTGTTGTGCTATCTGTCAGACAGGGGGAAGCAAATTATTATTTGTGGGGACTTCAATGTAGATTCTCTGAAAGAGGGTAATAGGAAAAATGACCTTGAAGTATTACTCAGTTCTTTCAATTTGACACCCGTTATTGATTTTCCTACTCGGATCGTAAAGGATAGCAGCTCACTGATAGATAACTTCTTTATAGACCAAGATAAGTTTAACCAGATAAATGCTCAGCCTGTTGAGAATGGTCTTTCTGATCATGGTGCACAGCTAGTTACAATATATGATATAGCTCCATTCAGCAATACTAAACAGTCCTCCAAAGTAGTACGTTCAGTCAACGATTTAACAATTGCAAATTTCAGGGAAAGCCTGCAGCAGTTAGACTGGGATGAGGTGTACCGTGAACCTGATGACAATTTAAAATATAATTTATTTCATGACATTATTGTAAATGCATTTGAAAACTGCTTCCCCAAGAAAATAGTTAAATATACTCGTAAGAAACCTTGTAACAAACCATGGCTTACTAAGGGTATAAAAATATCTTGTAACCGGAAAAGGGAAATGTATCTTACAGTAAGAAAGAGTAGTGACCCAGAAACTATCAAACATTATAAAAACTACTGTGTTATATTAAGAAAAGTTATTAAAAATCCAGAAGTATGTGAATCATGTCTGAAATCAGCAACTCTGATAATAAAATTAAAACAATTTGGAATAATATTAAAAGAGAAACATGTCAACCAAGAGAACAGGAAGACAGTATTACCATCAAATTTAATGAAAACTTTACGAACAAAAAGTCAGAAGTTGAAAATATTTTTCATAATCATTTTCTAAATGTTGTGGATATAGTAGGATCGAGGTGTTCATTAGAAGATGCTAGGCTGTTAATGGAAGAGGCCATACCTATGCAATTTGATACAATTGAAATCTCACCCACTTCTCCTTCTGAAATTAGGAAAATAATAAACTTGCTTAAAGGCAAAAACTCACATGGAATTGATGGCATTTCCAGCAAAATACTAAAAGCTTGTTCTCAACAGATAAGTAAGATTCTCAGCCACCTGTGTAATAGCTCTCTGGAACAGGGCATTTTCCCTGATAGACTGAAATATGCTATTGTTATACCTTTGCATAAAAAGGGGGATAGATCTGATGTCAACAATTACCGTCCAATCTCCCTTCCAACAGCTTTATCCAAAATTTTTGAGAAACTAATGTATTCAAGAGTAGCTTCACGTATCTGTAAAAATGAAGTACTAACAAAATGTGAGTTTGGTTTCCAGAAAGGTTTTTCAACAGAAAATGCCATATATGCTTTCACCAATCAAATTTTGAATTATCTGAATAACCGAACACCACCTATTGGGATTTTTTGTGATCTCTCAAAGGCTTTTGATTGTGTAAATCACGAAATTCTGCTAGACAAGCTCAAGTATTGTGGCATGAGTGGGACAGTGCACAAATGGTTTAATTCGTACCTAACTGGAAGAGTGCAGAAAGTTGAAATAAGTAGTTCTCATAATATGCAAAGATTAGCACATTCCTCAAACTGGGGAACTATCAAGAATGGGGTTCCACAAGGGTCAGTCTTGGTTCCTTTGTTGTTCTTAATATATATTAATGACTTGCCATTCTATATTCATGAAGAGGCAAAGTTAGTTCTCTTTGCTGATGATACAAGTATAGTAATCACACCTGACAAACAAGAATTAACTGATGAAATTGTCAATACTGTCTTTCAGAAAATTACTAAGTGGTTCCTTGTAAACGGACTTTCACTGAATTTTGATAAGACACAGTACATACAGTTCCGTACAGTGAATGGCATGACGCCATTAATAAATATAGACCTTAATCAGAAGCATATAGCTAAGGTAGAATATTCCAAATTTTTAGGTGTGTCCATTGATGAGAGATTAAATTGGAAGAAACACACTGATGATATGCTGAAACGTTTGAGTTCAACTACTTATGCAATAAGGGTCATTGCAAATTTTGGTGATAAACATCTTAGTAAATTAGCTTACTACGCCTATTTTCACTCATTGCTTTCATATGGCATCATATTTTGGGGTAATTCATCACTGAGGAATAAAGTATTTATTGCACAAAAGCGTGTAATCAGAATAATAGCTGGAGTCCATCCGAGATCATCCTGCAGACATTTATTTAAGGATCTAGGGATATTCACAGTGGCTTCTCATTATATATACTCTCTTATGAAATTTGTTATTAATAACCAAACCCAATTCAAAAGTAATAGCAGTGTGCATAACTACATTACTAGGAGAGAGGATGATCTTCACTATTGAAGATTAAATCTGACTTTGGCACAGAGAGGGGTGAATTATACTGGCACTAAAGTCTTTGGTCACTTACCAAATAGTATCAAAAGTCTGACAGATAACCAACAAGTATTTAAGAAGAAATTAAAAGAATTTCTGAATGACAACTCCTTCTACTCCATAGAGGAATTTTTAGATATAAATTAAGAAAAAAATTTTAAAAAAATTAAAAATTAAAAAATTAAAAAACACAAAAAATAAAAAAGTGGTTATATTAACTTAACTATGTTGTTAAATTAACTTAATTATGTCATGTATTGGAAAATTTGACTCGTTCCACATCATTACGAAATATCGTATTCATGATCCATGGAACTAGTATTAATCTAATCTAATCTGGCCTTGCTTTTTCGCCGTATGAGTGGTCCTTCACCAGGATTCCAGCAGGCACAAGGGGACTGGGGTTTTCTAGTTATCTGGAGATCCATTGTTAGGAGCATTATGGAGTCCTTTGGGACTGAGCGAGGTTGCGCAGTGGTTAGGACACTGGACTTGCATTCGGGAGGACAGCGGTTCAAACTTGCATCCGGCCATACTGATTTAGGTTTTCCGTCATTTCCCTAAATCGCTTTAGGCAAATGCCGGAATGGTTCCTTTGAAAGCCATGGATGATTTCCTTGCCCATATTTCCCTCGTCCGAAGGGACCTACGACCTCAGTGTTTGATCCCTGCCACAAGACAACCAACCAACCTTTGGGGAAATAGTGCTAGTAGTATCAGTGTCGTCGTAACTGCCGCCTGCTTCACGTCTGCTGTGCAGCGAGCTACCTTAATTTAAGTATTAACTGTGTTTTTCTTACTTGTCACTTCTTCTTCCGTGTGTTTTTGCTTTTAGGAAGCTTTAATTGTCGAGTTCTAGTAATAGTGTTCCATAGATTTCGTGTTTGTTTTGAATACAGTCAGAGAGAGTCCGTTTAGTCAGCCATAGTGCTAGTAGTGTGTGTCGTCGTAACTGCCACCTGCTTCACGTCTGCTGTGCAGCGAGCTACCTTAATTTAAGTATTAACTGTGTTTTTCTTACTTGTCACTTCTTCTTCCGTGTGTTTTTGCTTTTAGGAAGCTTTAATAGTCGAGTGCTAGTAATAGTGTTCCATAGATTTCGTGTTTGATTTGAATACAGTCAGAGAGAGTCCCTTTAGTCAACCATAGTGCAAGTAGTGCTAGTGTTTGTTTTCAATACAGTCCAGAGACAGGTAGTGCTATTTTCATTGTTTTCTACAAGAAGTGGCTAGCAACCACAGTTCAGTCAACAATCAGCCGCCTTTAGTGAATTAGCAGTCTAGTTAAAAGTTGATTAACTCTCTACAGTAAATTGATTTCTTAGGATGGATAGGATGTGTGACTGCTGTGTACGGACGCAGGAGGAGCTGGCCACTGTTCGTGAACAGCTGAACGTGTTGATGGCCGCGGTCAGCAGTCTTCAGGCTGCTGCCTCGGAGTGTAGCGGCAGTGGGGAGTCTGGTGCGTCGCATGGTACACCCCAGGTGTTACATGCTTCACGCACTGTCCCTGCTGTCGAGACATCTTCACGGGTATCGGGCGCGGGTGGGCCACCCTCTCCCCAAGGGGAGTGGCGGGTTCAGCGGCGTTCGCGACGCACGAGGCGGAGGGTCAATGTGGAGGCTGCCCGTGTGGCACCGCCCGCTCTGCCTGTGAGTGGACATGTGGCCGCTCCTTCAGCAAGGTCCGAGCAGGCACACGGTGGGAGGGGTTTATTAGTTATTGGGAGCTCCAACGTTAGGCGGGTGATGGGGCCCCTTAGGGAAATAGCGGATACGTCGGGAAAGAAGGCCAGTGTTCACTCTGTCTGCTTGCCGGGGGGTCTCATCCGAGATGTGGAGGAGGCCCTGCCGGCGGCGATAGAGAGCACTGGGTGCACCCGACTGCAAATTGTTGCTCATGTCGGCACCAATGACTCCTGCTGTCTGGGTTCAGAGGTCATCCTCAGTTCGTACAGGCGGTTAGCGGAATTAGTAGAGGCGGAAAGCCTCGCTCGCGGGATGGAATCAGAGCTAACTATTTGTAGTATCGTTCCCAGAACCGATCACGGTCCTCTGGTTTGGAGCCGAGTGGATCTGGGATGCTAATTTCTCGACCTCCGCTATCGGGTGGAGAAATGTAGGGTCCCCCTGAATAGGTCAGGCGTGCACTACACGCCGGAAGCGGCTACAAGGGTAGCGGAGTACGTGTGGAGTGCACATGTGGGTTTTTTAGGTTAGAGAATTCCCTCCCTAGGCCCGACAAGACGCCTCCAGAGACGTGGCAAGGTAGGACTAGACAAAATGCAACAGGTAATAACAATATTGTGCTAATAGTAAACTGCAGGAGCGTCTATAGAAAGGTCCCAGAACTGCTTTCATCAATAAACGGTCACAACGCCCATATAGTACTAGGGACAGAAAGTTGGCTGAAACCAGACGTAAACAGTAATGAAATCCTGAACTCAGATTGGAATGTATACCGCAGAGACAGACTGGACAGTGAAGAGGGAGGCGTGTTTATAGCGATAAGAAGTGCAATAGTATCGAAGGAAATTGACGGAGATCCGAAATGTGAGATAATTTGGGTGAAGGTCACGGTTAAAGCAGGCTCAGACATGGTAATTGGATGTCTCTATAGGCCCCCTGGCTCAGCAGCTGTTGTGGCTGAGCACCTGAAGGATAATTTGGAAAATATTTCGAGTAGATTTCGTCACCATGTTATAGTTCTGGGTGGAGATTTTAATTTGCCGGATATAGACTGGGGGACTCAAACGTTCATAACGGGTGGCAGGGACAAAGAATCCAGTGAAATTTTTTTAAGTGGTTTATCTGAAAACTACCTTGAGCAGTTAAACAGAGAACCGACTCGTGGCGATAACATATTAGACCTTCTGGTGACAAACAGACCCGAACTATTTGAAACAGTTAACGCAGAACAGGGAATCAGCGATCATAAAGCGGTTACTGCATCGATGATTTCAGCCGTAAATAGAAATATTAAAAAAGGTAGGAAGATTTTTCTGTTTATCAAAAGTGACAAAAGGCATATTACAGAGTACCTGACGGCTCAACACAAAAGTTTTGTCTCAAGTACAGATAGTGTTGAGAATCAGTGGACGAAGTTCAAAACCATCGTACAATATGCGTTAGATGAGTATGTGCCAAGCAAGATCGTAAGAGATGGAAAAGAGCCACCATGATACAACAACCCAGTTAGGAAACTGCTGCGGAAGCAAAGGGAACTTCCAGCAAACATAAACATAGCCAAAGCCTTGCAAACAAACAAAAATTACGCGAAGCGAAATGTAGTGTGAGGAGGGCTATGCGAGAGGCGTTCAATGAATTCGAAAGTAAAGTTCTATGTACTGACTTGGCAGAAAATCCTAAGAAATTTTGGTCTTATGTCAAAGTGGTAGGTGGATCAAAACAAAATTCCCAGACACTCTGTGACCAGAATGGTACTGAAATAGAGGATGACAGACTAAAGGCCGAAATACTAAATGTCTTTTTCCAAAGCTGTTTCACAGAGGAAGAGTGCACTGTAGTTCCTTCTCTAGATCGTCGCACAGATGACAAAATGGTAGATATCGTAATAGACGACAGAGGGATAGAGATACAATTAAAATCGCTCAAAAGAGGAAAGGCCGCTGGACCTGATGGGATACCAGTTCGATTTTACACAGAGTACGCGAAGGAACTTGCCCCCCTTCTTGCAGCGGTGTACCGTAGGTCTCTAGAAGAGCGTAGCGTTCCAAAGGATTGGAAAAGGGCACAGGTCATCCCCGTTTTGAAGAAGGGACGTCAAACACATGTGCAGAACTATAGACCTAGATCTCTAACGTCGATCAGTTTTAGAATTTTGGAACACGTATTATGTTCGAGTATAATGACTTTTCTAGAGACTAGAAATCTGCTCTGTAGGAATCAGCATGGGTTTCGAAAAAGACGGTCGTGTGAAACCCAGCTCGCGCTATTCGTCCACGAGACTCAGAGGGCCATAGACACGGGTTCACAGGTAGATGCCGTGTTTCTTGACTTCCGCAAGGCGTTCGATACAGTTCCCCACAGTCGTTTAATGAACAAAGTGAGAGCATATGGACTATCAGACCAATTGTGTGATTGGATTGAAGAGTTCCTAGATAACAGAACGCAGCATGTCATTCTCAATGGAGGGAAGTCTTCCGAAGTAAGAGTGATTTCACTTGTGCCGCAGGGGAGTGTCATAGGACCGTTGCTATTCACAATATACATAAATGACCTTGTGGATGACATCGGAAGTTCACTGAGACTTTTCGCAGATGATGCAGTGGTGTATCGAGAGGTTGTAACAATGGAAAATTGTACTGAAATGCAGGAGGATCTGCAGCGAATTGACGCATGGTGCAGGGAATGGAAATTGAATCTCAATGTAGACAAGTGTAATGAGCTGCGAATACATAGAAAGATAGTTCCCTTATCATTTAGCTACAAAATAGGCCAGCACCTGGAAGAAGTTAATTCCATAAATTATCTGGGAGTACGCATTAGGAGTGATTTAAAATGGAATGGTCATATAAAGTTGATCGTCGGTAGAGCAGATGCCAGACTGAGATTCATTGGAAGAATCCTAAGGAAACGCAATCCGAAAACAAAGGAAGTAGGTTACAGTACGTTTGTTCGCCCACTGCTTGAATACTGCTCAGCAGTGTGGGATCCGTACCAGATAGGGTCGATAGAAGAGATAGAGAAGATCCAACGGAGAGCAGCGCGCTCCGTTACAGGATCATTTAGTAATCGCGAAAGCGTTACGGAGATGATAGATAAACTCCAGCGGAAGACTCTGCAGGAGAGACGCTCAGTAGCTCGGTACGGGCTTTTGTTGAAGTTTCGAGAACATACCTTCACTTTACTTAAAGTAGTAAAGGAGTTTTGCTATTTGAGGAGCAAAATAACTGATGATGGTCGAAGTAGAGAGGATATAAAATGTAGACTGGCAATGGCAAGGAAAGCGTTTCTGAAGAAGAGAAATTTGTTAACATCGAGTATAGATTTAAGTGTCAGGAAGTCTTTTCTGAAAGTATTTGTATGGAGTGTAGCCATGTATGGAAGTGAAACATGGACGATAAATAGTTTGGACAAGAAGAGAATAGAAGCTTTCGAAATGTGGTGCTACAGAAGAATGCTGCAGATTAGATGGGTAGATCACATAACTAATGAGGAGGTACTGAATAGGATTGGGGAGAAGAGGAGTTTGTGGCACAACTTGACCAGAAGAAGGGATCGGTTGGTAGGACATGCTCTGAGGCATCAAGGGATCACCAATTTAGTATTGGAGGGCAGCGTGGAGGGTAAAAATCGTAGGGGGAGACCAAGAGATGCATACACTAAGCAGATTCAGAAGGATGTAGGTTGCAGTAGGTACTGGGAGATGAAGAAGCTTGCACAGGATAGAGTAGTATGGAGAGCTGCATCAAACCAGTCTCAGGACTGAAGACCACAACAACAACAACAACCTTCACCGAAGAGTCAAGCAGTATATTGCTCCCTCCTACGTACATCTCGCGAAGAGACCATGAGGATAAAATCAGAGAGATTAGATTCCCCACAGAAGCATACCGACAATCCTTCTTTCCACGAAGAATACGAGACTGGAATACAAGGGAGAACAGATAGAGGTACTCAGGGTACCCTCCGCCACACACCGTCGGGTGGCTTGCGGAGTATGGATGTAGATGTAGATGTAGATGTAGGCCTGGAAAGAAGTTCATTGTGCGCTCGGTATGTCTTCCGGGGGGGGGGGGGGGAGGGGGGAGGAGGGGCGGCTCAATGGAGACATGGAGGAGGCCTTGCCTACAGCTATCACAGATTCAGAGATAGCAGTCGACTGCATGTTGTGGATCACAATAGTACCACTGACGTCTGCCATATGCGTTCTGAGGCCACCCTCAGTTCGTAAGCGTGTCTTGCGAAAGTGCTAGAATTGTGTCTCTGATCGTAGTGTTCAAGCAGAACTCACAGTTTCAGCATCATACTCAAAGTTGATCGGGAATCTTTGGTTCGGAGCCATGTGGAGGATCCCAACCTAAGTCTCTGTCGATTCTGTGACGGTTATGACTGCATTTTCCTTGACCTGTGTTGTAGTGTGGAGAATTGTAGGACTCGCCCTGATAGGTCAGGGCTGGACTATACAAAGAAAGCAGCTAGAGTACACGAGGATTGTTGGAAAGTTAGATCCTGACACTCGCTCTGTGCCTCATCTGATTCGCAACAAGGAGCTAAAAAAGACTAACCAGGAAAGAATTGCTCACTTTGTTAATAAAACGCTCAAGTTACTTTTCCCCAACAGTCTAGATGAAAATAAAGTACTTGTAATCTACACTGATGCAGCAGCATACAAGATTGCTGCTGTTAAACTGCTGAAAGTATTTTATCCAGCCTTGCTTCATATCACATGTCTGGCCCATGCCATGAATCCTGTAGCTGAGACAATACGTACCCAATTTCCACATGTAATTAAGCTAGTTTCAACCATCAGACAGAATTTTTTTGAAGCACCTACAAGAATACAGTTATTTCGAGAGGAACTTCCCAACTTACCACTTCCATCGGAACCCATACTTACTCTCTTGGGAACGTGGCTAGAGGCAGTGAAATACACTCCTGGAAATTGAAATAAGAACACCGTGAATTCATTGTCCCAGGAAGGGGAAACTTTATTGACACATTCCTGGGGTCAGATACATCACATGATCACACTGACAGAACCACAGGCACATAGACACAGGCAACAGAGCATGCACAATGTCGGCACTAGTACAGTGTATATCCACCTTTCGCAGCAATGCAGGCTGCTATTCTCCCATGGAGACGATCGTAGAGATGCTGGATGTAGTCCTGTGGAACGGCTTGCCATGCCATTTCCACCTGGCGCCTCAGTTGGACCAGCGTTCGTGCTGGACGTGCAGACCGCGTGAGACGACGCTTCATCCAGTCCCAAACATGCTCAATGGGGCACAGATCCGGAGATCTTGCTGGCCAGGGTAGTTGACTTACACCTTCTAGAGCACGTTGGGTGACACGGGATACATGCGGACGTGCATTGTCCTGTTGGAACAGCAAGTTCCCTTGCCGGTCTAGGAATGGTAGAACGATGGGTTCGATGACGGTTTGGATGTACCGTGCACTATTCAGTGTCCCCTCGACGATCACCAGTGGTGTACGGCCAGTGTAGGAGATCGCTCCCCACACCATGATGCCGGGTGTTGGCCCTGTGTGCCTCGGTCGTATGCAGTCCTGATTGTGGCGCTCACCTGCACGGCGCCAAACACGCATACGACCATCATTGGCACCAAGGCAGAAGCGACTCTCATCGCTGAAGACGACACGTCTCCATTCGTCCCTCCATTCACGCCTGTCGCGACACCACTGGAGGCGGGCTGCACGATGTTGGGGCGTGAGCGGAAGACGGCCTAACGGTGTGCGGGACCGTAGCCCAGCTTCATGGAGACGGTTGCGAATGGTCCTCGCCGATACCCCAGGAGCAACAGTGTCCCTAATTTGCTGGGAAGTGGCGGTGCGGTCCCCTACGGCACTGCGTAGGATCCTACGGTCTTGGCGTGCATCCGTGCGTCGCTGCGGTCCGGTCCCAGGTCGACGGGCACGTGCACCTTCCGCCGACCACTGGCGACAACATCGATGTACTGTGGAGACCTCACGCCCCACGTGTTGAGCAATTCGGCGGTACGTCCACCCGGCCTCCCGCATGCCCACTATACGCCCTCGCTCAAAGTCCGTCAACTGCACATACGGTTCACGTCCACGCTGTCGCGGCATGCTACCAGTGTTAAAGACTGCGATGGAGCTCCGTATGCCACGGCAAACTGGCTAACACTGACGGCGGCGGTGCACAAATGCTGCGCAGCTAGCGCCATTCGACGGCCAACACCGCGGTTCCTGGTGTGTCCGCTGTGCCGTGCGTGTGATCATTGCTTGTACAGCCCTCTCGCAGTGTCCGGAGCAAGTATGGTGGGTCTGACACACCGGTGTCAATGTGTTCTTTTTTCCATTTCCAGGAGTGTATTACAGCGAGCATTTGGTAGACATTAAGAACACTGTTCTTAAATTGCGGGAAGAGAACAGTCAGCATTACTTCAGCTAAAGATCTTCTAAAGGACCCAACAATTTCCAACGACACTGCATACATTAAATGTCATTACCCATTTTTGGTCCCCATTATAAAAGCTCTAGCGTGTTCAGAAAAAGCAGTCTACACGCAACTGCGATTGATAGAAGAGGTGACAGAAAAAATCAACATGGTCCTAGGTTCTACTGGTATGAACGTTAGTAAGAAACTAAAGACAGTGCTACTAAAAAAAAAAAAAGAAAAAAAAAGAAAGAGGATTGACCACCCTCTGCACAACAGGGGCTGACATCTTATCAGGTAACATGAGTGTGCGGTCCCATTGCGCCTAATACCGTCATTTAAATATGCTCCGGTGACATCTGTCGACGTGGAACGTTTATTCTCGGCTAATAAGATGCTATTAGCAAACAAGAGACGTAGTTTCTCAACGGAAAATCTGGAGAAAGTGTTAATTATTTACTGTGACTGAAGTTATGGACATGGACAATAATATAATGTGGATTTTTGTAAATCTATTTATCTTTCTAGACAATAAAATGTCAGATTTTGGTCACCTATTTTCTGATTTTTATAACCTATTTTTGTACATGATAGAACCTAGTTTAGGTACCTAATTTAAAATTTTTAGAACCTTAAAGTCCGAGGTCTAGGTATAAGCTATTTCTATTATTATTATAATCCCATAAGTTACGTCTTTTGAGATCTAGGTAGAGAACCAGTGTGTGGGTATTTGTAGATAACAAATTAAGTTTAATATTATTACAAATACAATAATTTCGTCATTCGAAATGTCAGCAGAGACCAGCAACCACCCACAGGCAAACACGTAAGTAGTCTCATTTTCTACATTTTTATCATTTTATCGTATTTTTCCCTATTTCTTCATATTTCTACTATTTCAACATTTTTACGTATTTTTCCACATTTTTACCATTTTTCATATTTTTTAATATTATCATGGTCTACACGCAAATTTAGAAGAATATTCGCAATTATTGCAATGAATTATTTAACAACATATACGGTGTTGCACAGGCATTGAAGATAAACTAATACCACTGCACGATAGATAAACAATATAAATACGGTATGTGTAACGAATACTACACTGCAATAATTACACATGAAGATTATAAATGATGGCCGGAGACAACTTTCGAGTTTCCAGTAGGTTAGGCAACAATTAGAGGGTCCGCGGGTACATCGACATCAGGCAGTGAACGAGAGAGCACCATCTGTCGTCCAAACACTGTGCCAGCCTATATCCCCCAGGAATTTACGTCTCTGGAGCCACCGACATAGTTGATGGCGAAAAAGACACTGATGCAGAAGCAGGCACCCATGTAGAGCAATAGTCAGCCAGTCAACGGTAATCACAGCAAACTGGTTGCAATCTTTCGGCGGAAATATGTGGGTGGTTATGCAGGTAGACGTCTATTATTCCCCTCCCTTCTCTCTGGATCTATAGGAATTAAGCTCGCCAAACATCCTGCTTTCAAAACTAACACTTATGTATGGGTGACGTCATGTTCAGCCAGACAGTCTCCCGGGTTGAATGAAGACATGTAATTACAATTACTATATTTAAACAAATAAACCCTGCAATATTATTAGTGTATGCGACGTCATTATAAGACTCGTAAATGACTACCGGAAACTCGAAGTATATATACATCCCCGCCAACCAAACGAGACTGAGCATTGGCCATTTCTGCATGACAGGTCATCATCTATCCGAAGAAGTATGTACAGCAGCATGTCTCTGCAGGAGCTACAACAGGCACTACCAACGCCGCCCCAGCATGCCGCGAACGTTGGCCACGGCCGCCTCCGTTGCTGCTCCTGCTGCTGCCTGCTGCCGTCCCCAGCACCTCCCGCCAACAGCGTGTCCATTCAGCCCAGGCAATAGCACCGAAGCTGCAACGGACCAAACACTTCTCTCAAGGAACGCACCAGCTGGGGGAAGTGCCGATACACCCATATATTCAACCGACGGTATGCAAATTACGGACATCGCGCACTCATTGGCTGCCAGTAACGACCAGGCAACGATCGAACGAAAACTCGTAGAAGTCTCCACCTCCCTGATCTGTCAGCCCTCCGTGCACGTCAAGCGACTGGATCTGCCAGTAATGCCTACGCTTACTTTTTATCACCGACAGGCAAAAAGTGAGGACGCGATAAGGCAACACAGACCAAAGAGTACTAAAGCAGCGTTGTGTTAAAAACGCTCTAACATATATCTCTGTAATACTCGTGAAACCATGCCAAGCGGCTGGAAAATTTTGTCACCGAGGCGTTATTTCGTTTGAATGTAAACTTTTTTTTAAATTTTGGAGTTTGTCACCTGCGTATATCTGTAACACACTCCTTACTAACATTCTAGAAGGCTTTCTCTAAATCAGTCACTTAATACTAGGTTTGTTACCGGTAGGCCCGATCATCACACACAGAATATAGAGATGCTTGGTGATCCCGGGAGAGAAAACGTCATTACTTTCGCGAAAGATTACAGAATTGACATTCGCAGCTGGCTACGTGCATTTCGCTAAAGATAAAAGAAATTAGTGATCATACGGAGGCTTGTACATAGTGGTTTTCATCCATTGATCTGTTTTTTCGAGTAGCGCAAGGTGCTCTCCATCAGGCTCCATACGATGGTTTCTGGAGTATGTGTTCTAAAATAAATTTAGATACAGACGTCACGATCACATCATCAAAGTATAAGTATACAGCAACTTAAATTTCGCTTCATCAGTCAGAAATACGCAGAAATAAGTGACATGATCATAATATTAGGGAACGTTTCAGCCTCATAGTTGTTGGGACACAAGCATACGTAAACCACGAACTGGCTTTACATCCCCGCAGTAAAATGTGACGGAGGTAGAACACAGCTGCCTCCAAGCGCTGCTGCATAATTTTTTAGGGAACATACATTTAACGTAGATTGCATGATATTAATATACCACATCTATTAATGCAACCTGGTAGTGGTGTCAGGCAGACGAGCAAATTTCATAACCCGATGTTTTTACGTAATGCACCACGAAAATCCAAACCATTTTCAGTAACTTGGTATGTAACTGATAAAAAATTATAGATTGGATCGATCATGGATATTTTACGATACTGTATTGTCTTAGCATAGCTTGGCGGAGCTCGCAAAAAGAGATAGTGACTTTTTTGCTGCAGAGGTGGGGAGCTACACCAGGCTATACATAGATATATGTGTAAACAGCTATCTAACTGGACCGTGAAACAAACAGATGCACACATGTCACAGATTTCTTGTGTTGCTTAACGTCTTTGTTAAAATATGCAGTGCATATAAGTTGACCATGTGATCACGACGCCTGTCCTCAAATTTTTTGAAACACACTCACTGTAGAAACCATTGTATGGTGCCGAGTGGAGGGCACCTAGTGCCACCGGCTAATACCGATAGATAGATAATAAGAACACTATCCGTGTGCTTCTGTATAAGTCCTAATTTCCTTTATCTTACCCAAAATGTACGTTGTCAGCTGCGAATGTCAGTTCTATGAATTTTCGCGAATAGAACGGTGTCTTCTCTCCTGGGGTCACGAAGCATCTCCATACTACTCTCGTGTCGATCGGACCTATCGGTAACAAATCTAATATTAGGTGACTGATTTAGAGAAAGCCTTCTGCAATATTTGTAAGGAGAGTGTTAAAGATTTCCAGAGGCGACATTCCGCTAAGTAACAAAGCTTAAATCAAACGAAATAGACACCGAGGAAACAAACGTTTCCGGCCTTCTTTGCATATTCTCGAACAATTAGAGTGATACGTTCTAAAGAATATTAAAGTGTATTTTATACAGAGCTGCTGTAGTACCCTTTGTTCTGTGTCGCCTTATCAAGTCCTGAACTGCCACGTGCCAGTAATAACAAGTAAGTAGAGGCGTTTCTGGTATCTCCAGCCGTTTGACATGCGCAGAGGATCAACAGACCATGGAGGGGGGAGACTTCTATCAGACACCGTTCTATCTTTGCCTGGTCGTTACTGACAACCAACGAGTGCGCGGTTTCCACAATTTAAAAACCGTCGGTTGCATAATGGGTGTACCGGTACTTCCCCTACCTAGTGCATTCCACAAGAGATGTGTCGGCCTGTTGTGACTTCGCTGCTATTCCATGTGCTGGGTGGAGACGTGCCGCGGTGCGGGTGGCAGGCGGCAGCGGTGATGGGGGCGGCCGGAGTTTACGTCGGAAGTAAGGTGATGGGGAAGAGGGTGGGCGGCGTCAGCAGCGCCGGCTGTAGCTCCTGCAGTGGATGCTGCAGCTCTCTGTTTTCGTATTTATCGTATAGAGGCAGAGGTGTCCGTGGCCTCAGAAGGTCGATGGCTTTGTAAGTAGAAACAGTTTATTTTTGCTGCTCTATAGCCATCGCTTGGTCTCATTTGAGTAGTGGTGACGTGTATATACTTCCGATTTTCCGGTAGTTATATACTGTTGTCATAGTGACGTCACATATACCCGTATTACTGCAGGATTTATTAGTTATAATATCGTAATTGTGATTACGTGTCTTAATTCCATTAGGGACTGTTGCCTGGCTACAAATGATGTTAAGCACGCACAAGCGCTAGTTTTGAAAGCCAGATATTCGGAAAACTCTATATTTATTCATCCCTTGAGAAAGAAGGGGAGTGGTTAGCTCTTATCTGCATAACCACCCAAACATTTCCGCCGACAGGCTGTGATCGGATTGCCTTTATTGTTATGGACTGGTTGGTCCTTCCTGAGTTCTTTCTGGAAGCAAACAGGTGGATTAGGCTGGAGATTGTTTCAACCAAAGCACTGCAGATTCCTGGGGGAAATGGGCTGGCACAGTCTGTTGACGGCCGTCTTTGCGGATCAGTGCTACCTCACAGTCGCCTCAGTTTTTGCTAGGGTGATTGGAGATACTCTCCACCTCTCTATGTGTGTCTTTTGTACTGCTGTGCTAATTCTTATACATATACCGTATATCGGGTTTGATATCGGCACACCTTAGAATTTTGATAAGACATCATAAATTTACGGAGATTTTCCTCTGACGTCATTATTTCTAAAAATGCGCACTTTCTAACATTTACACTCTGACGTCACATACATGCACTAGTAGTGTGAGGAGAGTTTGCATGAATTTATTTTGCCGGCCGGTGTGGCAGAGCGGTTCTAGGCGCTTCAGTCTGGAACCGCGCGACCGCTACGGTCCCAGGTTAGAATCCTTCCTCGGGCATGGATGTGTGTGATGTCCTTAGGCTGGTTAGGTTTAAGTAGTTCTAAGTTCTAGGAGACTGACGACCTCAGATGTTAAGTCCCATAGTGCTCAGAGCCATTTGAACCATTTGAATTTATTTTGATTATCCACCATGCTGTGGTATTTGTTTGACATTTAAAGTCTCTGCCATAATGTATTTGCTGTTACTTAATTTGCAATAGGAGCAGATATATTCTCGTACATTTACTTATAAACTACAGAAAAGTGGAATGAATAATACGTAAAAAAGGATTAAACTGTTGAAAATATGGAAAATAAAAAATGAGAAATGTAGAAAAATGTAAAATTAAAGCAAATATGGAAAAATATGGAGAAATACGAAAACTGTAGAAAAATGTGTAAAATCAGGGTACTGTCTAGTAGTGGAGGTGGTTGGTCTCTGTTGATGTCTCGAATGATGAAATATGCGTATTTATAGTAATATTTAAATTGTTATTAAGAAATATCGAGAGACTGATCCTCTTCGTAGACCTCATTCAATGTAATTTACAAAATCATGTAATAAAGAAAATAATATGTAACAAATACCCATACCCTGAACCCAAACAAAGCGTATAATCCACTTCCTATGGCGCATAACGGAAGTATGGAGCCATCTACTCAAGTGGATTGGGGGGGGGGAGGTTAAATCCTATTGGTCTAGTGATTCTGGGTGCTTGGATAGGTGGGAAAGGTGAGGGGGCAGGGATTACTCCCAGTAGCCTTTATCAGTGGATTGAACTAGATATAACTTGTTCTATGCTCGTATCAGCAGTACCTCGTATAGAGATAGAGCTGGACAGGGCTGAGGGTGGTTGGAGGGTTGTCTATGCAAGATGTGTAACCTGATGCTTATGGTAGAAATAATCTAGTATGAGCGGTTGCCTCATGTGTAACCTAATACACCCTCTCAAGATCAAATGTAACCTGACACTGGCGGTGACTTTGAATCTGTGCACATACCCCAAGTGCGTGGGAAGGCCTGGGACGAAGCCCAGTTGCCTCAGCTGCAACACAGTACCCCCCACAAGTTCAACTATAACCTGTCACTGTAAGTGACGTCATCACTGACCTTGAAAGTTTGCTCAAACATGCATTGCTGTCCTACTGCAGCGGTCTCTCGCTCAACCCCACTGCCGCTGTCTAATGTTCGAACGTGAAGAATGATACAGTGGAGTGACAACCAGAGCCCTCTGATTCACGGGATGGCAAGGGAAAAATCGGCGCGTGGTGGGGGTAGGGGTGAGACACATCTGCGCAACGCTTATTGAAAGCTTGTTCGACAACATATTATTCTCTGCAAAAAATAGTTAGTAATATTAATATGTAGCATGTCAGCCTCATACCCATATGCATTCAATAAAAGATATTTTAACAGCATTCTCGTATTGATACTTTGCAGCTATATATATGCCTCAAAGTCAAAATGAATTAACTTAAGCAACTGAAGAATTATTATGAAATGCAGCTGACGATTTTTGATTTACGGTTTAATCATGCTTATCACGTTGAACGATAAACGTACCTCCAGCAGATGTACTTCACTTTAACAGTGCCTGAATTAAAATACAGTGCGATGATAATAACTAAACAGCGCTCTGCTACTTTTTTAATGACCCATTAATTATTTCCATTCATTTACAATGCATTCGTGAATCGTAGCATAACAATGTTCAAAGCAAAGAGATCTCTGGCAGCAGCTACAGATTAGATGCTGCGCATTATGGCACAGAGAACAAAACATGTAACTAATGTCAAAACAGTAATTCACAGACCTCTCACTTATTCCACTCTATAGTACTCAGCGCTTGGGCATTAAGCAGCAGCAGTGGGTCAGTGGGAATGACACACAACCGATGCGCGATAAAATTTAAAAGTTGTACTTTCAGATCACAACTGCGCACTGTCAAAATTATGTCCAAAATTTGATTGGTTCAGAAATAGCTCTGAGCACTATCGGACTTAACTGCTGAGGTCATCAGTCCCCTAGAACTTAGAACTACTTAAACCTAACTAACCTAAGGATATCACACACATCCGTGCCCGAGGCAGGATTTGAACCTGAGGCCGTAGCGGTCGCGCGGTTCCAGACTGTAGCGCCTAGAACCGCTCGGCCACTCCGGCCGGAAAATTTGATTGTTGGGGCTGATATCGTGCTAGTGTGCTTTTTTCTGCTCAGCATATGAGGCAAAATTGGCGATGATTCCTCGCTCGCTAATGCGTAAACGTCATTCAGTTATATTTTCGCATCTCCAATTAGTTACAGTCGAACTGTTATTCTTCCGCACATAATTTTATAATACGACGCAATGCCGAAAACTAATGCCTCAGAATTTTTTACTGTGGTCTCAATGTCAGTTAAAGTATTAAATGTTATGCATATTACTCGGTCGACTTTCCCTCTTCGCTGAGACACGTTGCAACCCTCTACCTCTAGAGGACTCCGAAATGTAGAGTCTAACGTGGCAATCTACATCTACATGGATACTGTGCAAATCACATATAAGTGCCTATCGATGTGTAATTTAACAGCGTCGGTGCATGAGAGACCCTCAGAAAACCGAAAGCACGAATTCGAAGAGTTCTTTCACACATGGAGCGCGTCCTCCCTCAGCATGAAACTGTCAGACAACACACGAGCGCTACGACATCCACAACAATCCGACGCCTCGGGTTCGCTGTCATTAATCATCCTCCGTACAGTCCCGACCTGGCTCCTTTCAATTTTCACTTGTTTCCAAGACTTAAAGAACACTTTCGAGGACTTCACTTTTATAGAGATGAAGTAGTGCAAGCAGAGGTGAATTCATGGATCCGTCAACAAAGTCAGACGTTCTACAGTGATGATATCAACAAACGAGTCTCTGGATACGAGAAACGTGTTCGTTGCCATCGTGACTATGTTTAGAAGTAAGTATGTATTCACGATGAACAAAGATGTTGAATTTCGATAAAGTTTGTTGTATTTCAAAAGCTTTGAGAGTTTTCACATAATAAATTCGGAGGCAGTTCTTTTCAGCCCTCCTCAGTATTATTTGAGAGATGGTGTCAATATATATGTGATTCTGGGCTTCCATTGTATAATAAAGGTCGGGCAGGAGGGACGAATTATGTCAGTGAAAACCAAAACATTGTTCGGAGGTGGATACACTCTGACGCAATGTGAGCAGTGCTCTCGGAATATCCACGTTCTTTGTAGTAGTTGCTCAAATAAAACGTGACTTGCAGAAGAAACAGTGTTTGAACGATGAGAGATTGTGTGGAGTTTGTGTACACAGCAGTCTAGAACTTTCCTTAATATTTACGGTTTTTGAAACAATGTCTCCTCATATTTCTCACAACAGGTTTCGTCACTCGACGAGACTACTGTTACACCAACAGTAAAATCTTGTTAATTTTGATTCACAATGTAAAATTTAATGATATTTCTGCTGATAAAGCCATTTAAAATGATAAATGCGAGGCGTAATGAATTCGGTACTGTTACTCGGTACAGGACACCTGGATTGACTTGGCGACAGGAAGCTCAAGATAGGCAGAAATAGAAGAACCTGCAGGGACGCTAGCCGGCCGCGGTGGCCAAGCGTTTCTAGGCGCTTCAGTCCGGAACCGCGTGACTGCCACGGTCGCAGGTTGGAATCCTGCCTCGGGCATGGATATGCGTGATGACGTTAGGTTTAAGTAGTTATAGGGGACTGATGACGACAGATGTTAAGTCCCATAGTGCTCAGAACCATTTGAACTTCTTTTTTTTTATTTTTTTTAAGGGAAGCTATGTTGCACTCCGGCTCAAAGAGTCCACACCATAAAGTGATGGAATTCAATTATGATGATGATAATGATGATGATTGTGACAATGATGACGACATAGGACAAACGTTACCTTTGTAAATTAAGTTAAGTGAATCTGTTCTAGGACTGTATCTGTTCAGGTTTTTGGGTTCCTATGTATTAAGTCCACCTTTAATTTGTCGATTAATGAATTTACTAGTACTATTAGAAAAAAAATGTGGAAAGAAGGAACAGACGTATCTGTCAGAGGTGTCTTGTTTTTGTGATATAATCGTGCTCTTTCTTAGAAAGTGTTGCTTCACAAAGAACAGATACTGGATTTGTAACACCTTTCCGACGTGCATGAAAACTAAGAGCTGCAGGTATTTGCAGCGACAGTGTCTGTTTCTTGTTGATACCGAACCTGTCGTGGTTCCAACGAATTATATAACGATACGTAATAACAGTTTTACCTTGATTCGGTGTGTGTCATTTTTTCTAATTGTAGATAATTTCAGCACACAATTAAGTATGCTGTATGACATATCAGCAAAAATGAACCAAACATATATTGGTGGATCATACAACAGCTATGAAGTCACAAATACTAGTGGTGTCAGAAATCTAACAGCACCAATAACGCAACGCTTCACAATGCCCAGTACGGTGTAGGAAACCAGCTGGCATTCTAAACACCTTCATGTCGTCTCGGAATGGATACATACAGGTTTTCAAGCGAATCTTACACCTTACTTTCTGCTAAATAGTGGCAAGTTGAGGTAACGATGTGGAAATCGATAGCGATCACGCAACCTTCTCTCCAAAGTAGACCGCAAAGGCTCAATTGGACTGACATCGGGTAACTGTGTTGGCCAGGGGAAATGAGGCATTTCATCTTCGTGCTCACATAACCAGTTCTTGACGATGGGACCCGTATGAACATGGGTCCTGTCGTCCTGGAACACAGCATCACCATTGAAGAACAAACAATTTTACATTGGGATGGACCTGATAAGCCGAAATGGTCACATAATCCTTGGCAGTAAAGCGAACTTGCAGAATAACGACGAGGTCCATGGAATACCACGATTTGGCGGTCCAAATCACCACCGAACCCCTGCCGTGTTTTACTCTTGGGACGTAAAACTCGGCCAGAAGTTGGAAAAACTGTGGAACAGTACTCATCCGAGCAATGACTTTCTTCATTTGCTCCACAGTCCAGGTTTTATAGCTCTGACACCACGTTTTCCAGTTACGACTATCTGCAATCATCACTGATGATTGGTTTTGGAATTTCAGCTCGCACTGCAATTCTCTGCTAATGGAGCATCCTCTGGATAGATATGAGGCTAACAGGGCTCACGAGTAAGACATTCAGTTCTGCCGGGAGTTCTGCAGCTGTAGTCCTCTTTATTTTTCGTCACAATGCTCTTCAATGACCGACTGTAACGCTCACTCAGCACGCTCATTCTTCAGCTCTGTGACTTAACGGATGTTGTAGTTCCACTTTCTATGTATACGGTATAAATCTTCGATACGTTGTCTCTTGGAACACCAAACGCTTCGACTGCCTAGGTTACGGAAGCATCCACCATACGAGTACCAACAATTTGCCCCCGTTCGAAGTCACTCAAATGGATCAAATGGCTCTGAGCACTATGGGACTAAACATCTGAGGTCATCAGTCCCCTAGAACTTAGAACTACTTAAACCTAACTAACCTAAGGACGTCACACACATCCATGCCCGAGGCAGGATTCGAACCTGCGACCGCAGCGGTCTCGCGGTTCCAGACTGAAGCGCCTAGAACCGCTCGGCCACACCGGCCGGCGAAGTCACTTAATTCCGACATAATGCACTCACAACTACACAGAACACTGTTCTGACCAAGACTGATTCTTGCAACATATTCATGTCATTGCACGGCAGCCAATTGTAGTGCAGTACAACAGCGCAATCTGCACGCTTTTATCGCGGTGCCTCCATGTTTTTGTCCAACACCAGTATGTAAGAAGCCGTGAGGAAGACTATACAAGATACTACACGGACGAAGCTCTATTTACTAGATTACTAAGTGACAAAACTGAACCTAAGGTGATGAGTAATTATTTTTTTTTTATTATTTAGCTAGTGTAGGAAGGCTTCTACTTGTTCACAACCATAGTGTTTCTTCTAATTTTCTGTCAACTTCATATACTATCATTTAAGGACTAGTGGATCATGGCAGGTACGTATTTGTTCCTACAGTATAAGAAACCATTTTAGGCGATCAAAATCATAAAACAGAGCAAGATAGGATGGAAGAAACTTGCATGTACATGAGACCATAACGATTTTCAGGACTACTTGTAACACATCACATATAACTTGCTCATAATAGTTGAAGTTCGCCTTATCACACCTGCATTTCCCAAATATCTATTTTTATATTGAAACATAATGAGAACGCTGTTATATAAATATCTGTGTGAACTAACTATCTGGTTTAACAGAATGCACAGTACAAAATCAAGCTTTACGTTACACGATACTTTCAGTTATTAGATTTTATCAAGCCAGGTCTGTATGTTTTAGAAAATTATTCAATACTTTTTTCTGAGCAGGGCTAACATACTTTCATTTTCAAGCTGGCAACGCTTTGATCTAAGACATTCATATCGCTGCTGAGAAAGAAGCGCGTATTCTGTAAAATTCGAGGGAAAACTGTTTTTAGAAAATCAGGAACAACTGTTGGTGAAAATGCAGAGCGTTACGTACCGGTGTCCTGTTAGACGCATTCCTGAACCACAGGTTGCGCTGTATTTTTTTGCGGTCCCCCATGACGTGCCCCATTAGAGGGTCCCATTATTTGGCGCCGGTTTCAAGTGCAATGTGGCAGCTGCGGTATCGGCAGCTGATCTGAGGCGAGCGTTCGTGACCGCAGTATTGACGTCTGGAACCGCAACCAAATCGCTTCGCAGCGTTTGGTTCGCTTCTCGCTGCTCGCATAACAGAGGGGCACCATTTTCGGTCACAATCCAAAGCTCACTTGACGCCTTGCGCGCCTGATAAATCTCATTAGTGGAAATATACTACTCATGTACAAAAGTTTTTCATCATTAGATCCATTAATTACTCACGTTACCTGTTGGGAATCCTAGTTTACAAGACTACGTAACGCCAATTGTCTTTTCGAGCAAATTGTAGTCATTAAAGGACCTGAGGTGAGACTGGAAATCTAGAGGTATAAGCGTGGTAAATGCATTCTTCAACAAGGCGGATCATCGTATTGCGTTAATTGAAATAAAGGTTGCTTACTTTCTCAGTCGTATGAAGTTCTGTGAGTGCCATTCGGTGAATTTTCTTCCGAGTGGGCATTAGATACTTCTTCAGCTTATTACATAATATTACTAAGCCAACAGAAGAACAGAAAGATTATTCTTGGAACGCTTATTTGAATAAAGTGGCCGGCCAATGTGGCCGTGCGGTTCTAGCCGCTTTAGTCTGGAGTCGCGTGACCGCTACGGTCGCAGGTTCGAATCCTGCCTCGGGCATGGATGTGTGTGGTGTCCTTAGGTTTAAGTAGTTCTAGATTCTAGGTGACTGATGTCCACAGATGTTAAGTCTCATAGTGCTCAGAGCGATTTGAACCATTTGAATAAAATGGATAAGGCGCTTAGACGGAAAGAAGTTCAAAGATCTTCTCTTCATTAGTTACGAATTTAGCTGGTACTTTTCAGGGCAGTTCCTATATTCAATCGTTTAAACATGCCTAAGAAATTCAGTTAGATTTACATGACAATAGATGCTAATAGTCTGTTATACAACGTAGTTCATCCAGTTATAATGGATACCAGTCTTTGGGTAGTATATATATACCTTACTATCGAATTTATAATGTTTCAATGAGCACCTTTTAGTCATCATTTCCATGTGTTAATCATGATTTTCGTAACGGACAAGCAGGAATATGGTGGTACTTTTTCTCCCACATACTGAGCATCCAGTGTTTCGGATGCTAGGTTGTGAACTCGCCAGCTGTTGGTGGAAGCGCTTACTTCTAGTGGTGTATGACGACACCATGACAGTTTTAACACAATTATATAAATCATATACGCTACTGCCTACTACATCAACACCCAAGGATAGATAAAACACGAAGATATACTTATGTTGCGCACACAATATACGCTCTAAGGTAAAAAGACGCAGCACGACGAAATTACCCAAACGGGATGGTAATCTGTAGTTGTGATGCACATGTACAGACAAACAATTGATTACAATTTAGTAAGAATGGATGATTTATTCAAGAGAAAGAGGTTCACAAATCGAGCAAGTCAATAACCCTCTGGTCACCCTTTGCTCTTTCTGCGCGCAGTTATTCGTTTGACAGTGGTAGAAAGAGTTGTGGGATGTTCTCCAGAGGAATATCGTGCCATATTCTGTCCAACTGGTGCGTTAGATTGTGAAAATGCTGAGCTAGTTGATGCTCCAAACGTTTTCAGTTGGGAAGAAATCTGTCGGCCTTGGCGGCACAGGTGGGATTTGGCAAGCAGTAGAAACTCACGCTGTATATGGACGGGTAGTGTATTGCTGAAATATATGCCTAGGATGGCTTGCCATGAAGGCCACTCTAACAGGACGCGTAATATTGTCGACCTAATGTTGTGATATAAGGCTGCCAGAGATGAAAACCCAAGGGGTCTTAGTACGAAAAAAAAAAAAAAAAAAAAAATGCGCCCCAGATCAACACTCATGGCTGTTGGACGGATAGCGGGTTACGGTCAGGCTGGTATCCTATCGCTGTCCGGGGAGTCTCCAAACACATCTTCAGCCTGGAATTTCATAGACTAAAGTAGAATTGTCTCCAATTATGAGTCTCGCTTCTAGCTGAGCTCCGATGACAGCGAAGAGATATCTGGAGATGACGCAGATAGCTGTGGGGTACCAACTTGATCGTCGCCTGCCATACAGCCCGGCAACCAGGAGTGATGGTCTAGGGTGCCATTTCATTTCATAGTATGAACCCTTTGGTTGTCATCCGCGGCACCCTTAAAGCATTGCGGTACGTCGGCGATATTCTACGCTCCGTTATGTTGTCCTTCATGGCAAGCTACAGTGGGCTTACAATTCAATAAGACATTATCCGCCCATGCACGGCGAGGGTTTCTACCACTCCGGTTCGTCCTTGCCGAACCATACCTTGGCCAGCAAGATCGCTGCATCTCTTCCCAATTGAGAACGTTGAGATCATTATGGTCAGGGCCTTCCAACCAGCTCGCGATTTTGACGATCTAAAACGCCAATTGGACAGAATTCGGCACGATATCCGTCAGGAGGACTTTCTTCAACTCTGTCAATTAGAGCCAAGCCGAATAACCGCCTCCATAAGTGCCAGAGGTGGACCGACTAGTTATTGACTTGTGAAGATCTTTATCTCGAATAAATCATCCAAATTCTGAAACTGTAATCATATGTTTGGTCTGTCCTTATACATCACGTCTACCGATTTACGTCCAATTCGGACAGTCCGTTCGTGATAAGTCTTTGTTTTATCTTTTAGCTTAGTAGGACTAGGTGATTTGTAGGTGTATATGTGAAATTTAGTACATAATGCTGCCGCCTTGACAGCCAAAATGCGTCTAACTTCGCTGGCCATCGAAACAAACTGAGCTTGGTTGACATATTCGAGTACGTAACTCCACGCTGCTTCAACTCACAAGGGGAGGCCGCCAATTGTGAAATTCAGATTCGATTCATACTGCGCATAATAAAAGCTCATGGCCAGAGGTGTAATGTGGCAAAGCATCAACATGCACTTCTCAGCCGTTGTCGAGAAAATCGACAGTCAAAAGAAACCGTTGCGGTGAAATACTCTCTACGATTAATAGTTTTCTACAGCGTAGTGGTGCAGCGGTAAGCGCTCGGGTTCGTAATCCGAAGGTCGCCGGATCGAATCTCGCGCCATGTAACCTTTCTTTCTTTTTAGTATTTGTTTTTTGTAATTCAAATGTGTATATATATACACACACACACACACACACACACACACACATATATATATATATATATATATATATATATATATATAATTCCCGGCAATCAGTTGCAACAGTTATGCATATAATAAGTTGTTGAAAGTCGTTTCTCGTGGAAAAACTGGCGACTTCGAACATCATTATGTTTTCCGCAAACAAAGTTGTATTTCACAAATGTTATTAATTGTCTTCATAATGTTAACAACGTATAGTTAACGGAAGACGTAGAAACGATATTCCGAAACGAATACGTATAGCGTAAGTCAAACGTTCGAATTAGAACAGAGACCCCACGAACACAAATTTGCTGTGGCAGGTATGAAATATAAACTCCGTTACTCGCTCGTTACACTTGAATGACAGATGTTGAATGGGCTGAAACGAGCAGCCGCATAACAGCTTGGTTGCCTGCAAACTTCGAAAGAAGGTAGATGCGGTCCCTAGCGCAACTTATAACATCGTCGAAAATCAGTGCGGACGGGAGAGCTTTGGTACACCCTGTTAAAGAAACGGAAAAATGGAGGCGGTACAATTGGAGAGCGATCCGCCTTCACCAACATGCATAAGCAAACGGTTTCTTTTAACTGTCGATTTTCTCGACAACGGCTGAGAAGTGCATCTTGGTGCTTTGCCACATTACACCTCTGGCCATGAGCTTTTATTATGCGCAGTATGAATCGAATCTGAATTTCACAATTGGCGGCCTCCCCTTGTCAGTGCAAGAATTCATCACTGGTAGTGTCTGTGGCTTGCGAGTCGTGGCGCGGGAGGTTCTTGGCGACCCATGACGTTGTTTTCAGTGAATGAGAGGTCTCGCAAATGTGATCACCACGCAAAGAGTCGAACACCTTCCGTACTGAGGTAGGTCAGGGCAGCACTGGTAACTTGCGGTACTGCATTATTTTATTGAAATGTAAGATCATTCATTCCTCGAAAATGGGGCACAGTTACTGGTCTTAATAGTTAGTAAATGTAATAGCTGCTGTCCAAATTAACGATTACGCGAACAAGAGGTGCTGGGCCCGTATGGCGATAAAGAATGCAGTATGGCAACGGTCGTTCTCTTCAGAGCCTCTAAACACGGATATGTCTGTCGTGATGCTGTATGAAATCCCGAGAGAAGACGTGGTGCCATCCCTATCCCCAGTGTTGTACGTATGAACTGTCGGCGCGCCAAAAAAATGTTCAAATGTGTGTGAAATCTTATGGGACTTAACTGCTAAGGTTATCAGTCCCTAAGCTTAGACACTACTTAACCTAAATTATCCTAAGGACAAACAAACACACCCATGCCCGAGGGAGGACTCGAACCTCCGCGTGGAGCAGCCGCACAGTCCATGACTGCAGCGCCTAAGACCGCCCGGTTAATCCCGCACGGCGTCGGCGCGCCCCTCTCGGCTGATGCGTTAACGGAATCCGCATTAATGCTCGTCTGCTCACAGGTCGTAGCGCTCCAGCCGTCGTCGCACTGTACACTGTCATCGTGAACTGGCCAACAAGTTCTACAGATCTTCCACCCCAAAAAACACCTGGTCATGGCTTGCCGAGTGTCTAGCACACTACCACTCTCCAGTCACTGCGAATGATGAATTCTTTCTTAAAGTTGAAGACGTATGTTATGATCCAACCTCAGTTCGACTTAATGTCCAGCCAGGTGAGAGACTTTGTTGTGAACAGAGGTGGATGCTCCGTGTACTAAATGTCGAATCCTGTGTACCTCCAGATTACCCACAAATTTAATCACGTATTCCTTCTATTATACTAAATCAAGAAACAACATTCCATTATTTGCTATTCTTCCTGGTGTTTCACGGTCAGCAGTGTATTTTTGAGTGCACCAAGTTTAACAGACTCGTCAAATTATTTAAACTGATTTTAGAATGTAGGGCGTTGATACCGTTCTTCGCAATCTCCGCTTATTTTTAGACGCACTCAAGCAAGTAATGCGCACATAATATGCGTGAAGGCGTTACGTTACATGACACACTCGTGCGAGGAAAAGCAGGGATCATGGGAAGTTCAAGGATCACTATAGTTCAAGTTGTCATGTACAGGTAGCCTCAAAAAGGTGAAATAAGTGAACAAGGAGATAAAGTAGGGGACTGCTCTAAATACTCGACAATTCAACGCAGGTAACGCGGTGTGAGAATGTCACAGGGGCCCGCGGGCGTCTTAGTGCCCGCGAAGCGACAGTTGTACACTACTGGCCATTAAAATTGCTACACCAAGAAGAAATGCAGATGATAAACGGGTATTCATTGGACAAATATATTATAATAGAACTGATATGTGATTAAATTATCACGCAATTTGGTTGCATAGATCCTGAGAAATAAGTACCCAGAACAACCATCTGTGGCCGTAATAAAGGCCATGATACGCCTGGGCTTTGAGTCGAACAGAGCTTGGATGGCGTGTACAGGTACAGCTGCCCATGCAGCTTCAACACGACACCGCAGTTCTTCAAGAGTAGTGACTGGTGTATTGTGACGAGCCAGTTGCTCGGCCACCATTGACCAGACGTTTTCAATTGGTGAGAGATCTGGAGAATGTGCTGGCCAGGGCAGCAATCGAACATTTTCTGTATCCAGAAAGACCAGTACATGACCTGCAACATGTGGTCGTGCATTATCCTGCTGATGTAGGGTTTCGCAGGGATCGAATGAAGGGTAGAGTCACGGGTCGTAACACATCTGAAATGTAACGTCCACTGTTCAAAGTGCCGTCAGTGCGAACAAGAGGTGATCGAGAAGTGTAACCAATGGCACCCCATACCGTCACGCCGGGTGATACGCCAGTATGGCGATGACGAATACTCGCTTCCAATGTGCGTTCACCGCGATGTCGCCAAACACGGATGCGACCATCATGATGCTGTAAACAGAACCTGGATTCATCCGAAAAAATGACGTTTTGCCATTCGTGCACCCAGGTTCGTCGTTGGGTACACCATCGCAGGCGCTCCTGTATGTGATGCAGCGTCAAGGGTAACCGCAGTCATGGTCTCCGAGCTTTTAGTCCATGCTGCTGCAAACGTCGTCGAACTGTTCGTGCAGATGGTTGTTGTCTTGCAATCGTCCCCATCTGTTGACTCAGGGGTCGAGACGTGGCTGCACGATCCGCTACAGCCCTGCGGATAAGATGTCTGTCATCTCGACTGCTAGTGATACGAGGCCGTTGGGATCCATCACGGCGTTCCGTATTACCCTCCTGAACCCACCGATTCCATATTCTGCTAACAGTCTTTGGATCTCGACCAACGCGAACAGCAATGTCGCGATACAATAAACCGCAATCGCGATAGGCTACAATCCGACCTTTATCCAAGTCGGAAACGTGATGGTACGCATTTCTCCTCCTCACACGAGGCATCACAACGAAGTTTCACCAGGCAACGCCGGTCAACTGCTGTTTGTGTATGAGAAATCGGTTGGAAACTTTCCTCATATCAGGACATTGTAGGTGTCGCCACCGGCGCCAACCTTGTGTGAATACTCTGAAAAGCTAATCATTTGCATTTCACAGCATCTTCTTCCTGTCGGTTAAATTTCGCGTCTATAGCACGTCATCTTCGTGGTGTAGCAATTTTAATGGCCAGCAGTGTATTAGCGATTCCTTTCTAATGGCTCTTTCAGAAATGTAAGTTTGAGTGATTAGATTAAATTAATAAATGAATCCGAAGTATTTTTTTACATACAAATAATCATTGAGAAATGACATATATCATTTTGTTTCATTGCCACATACTAACAACATAAATGCCTCAACTAATCAGCTATATTGAGAGTGCGTAGTATTTTGTGGAGTTGTGATTCCATATTTGAAAGACTCGGAAAGAGGCTACGATAGCAGCCCGATATACTGTAGTGGCTAAACTTCAGAGGTGAATCCTGTTGCGCAATATCATGAGAAGAGTTTGAAGGGTTGATGGTTTTGTGATAGAGTGACCCTCTATGGAGTTACCAGGGGTCATATATTATGATTTGTAGTGAAAATGTTTAACATATGTAAAATGAATCACTATACGAGCTAGAACCTGCTGCCGAAGGAACATTTCTTGCATTCAGCGCCCACACACACACACACACACACACACACACACACACACACACACACACACACACACACACAAAAACACACACCAAACACGCACACGCCCGTACGAACATTCATGTAACGATGCATAAGAAACATGTTGCTAGCTGTTCGTTTAAGAAGCTACAATGTGCCACCTATTCTGAAAACCTCTGGAACGTAGGCAAGTAAGTTTAGGAGTAAGGCCAGGTACAAAGCGAAACATCCAAATTCGTACCATCCTATCTAGCCATCAACTGAAGTAGATGTCGCAATCTCAAATATGCTACGTTCACGTTGTTATCAAATTACACATGTCATTCACTTAAAATATGTTCTTTAGTTATAGACACCCATTCTTCGACTTCCACATGCGTCCCTCTACAACCCTTTAACTATGACACTGTTTATTAAACATGGAAATCTTCCCAGCTGTATCAGCTCGATAATTTCCCTAAATTCCTATCTTTCCTGGCACCAAACTGAAAGCACCCCTCTTACTGGTTCCTCGAAAAACGACGAAAGCGACTTCTGTTTGTGCATATCGTAAACATTGAATCGGAGGATGATAAATTTTAGGCGCCATTAGAGCCTTATCTGCTTAGAAGCCATCCGGTGCGCGTGCAAGTCAGCGTTGGAGAGCGCAAAATCCGCCAAAAGATGTGGGCCGTTTCAGTAGATACGTTGGCCATCAGATCCGTGTATGGGTAGTAACACGACTATGTTCACTCATAATTTAGCTACGATCCTTGAAGGGAGTTCTAATAGCCATCCTATACACGGAAAATATCAATACAAAACAAGAAAATAGGCACGTATCGTCAGAGTAAGGAAGCAGCAGTAACTGATACAGGAACGTAGTTCGAACTAAATAATACTGGACGTAGTGTCAACCTAGAAAATGATAAGGACGGAAGTAACCTTAGATGACTCAAAATCTCTAATAAAGATATTATGGCTAACGTATGTCCGGGAGGAATTATATCTGAATTTTATTAAGGAACAGGAATATATAGCACAAGGAACGAGAGTGATTTTGGTGACACGTTTTTAAAAGCATTACTTCATTAGCGTGAAATTGTTGCAGACTGTTTATTTGAGAAACGATATATAGGTATTGGAACATGTGACAGAAGCCAACGATAGGAATTAGCAATATTTCAGACAATTGCGAAAAACGCAATTGACTCGAAAATACCTAACTATAAGATCATGTTTTTTATGCTTATAATCTTATTTATGAGTGTTTTGAGAGTGATGTGTGACATAATTGTTAATTGCAACTGAATGTTGTATCAACCAAAAGCTGATAAGGATGATGTTTCATATTTTGCGCCTGCGAAAAGGATAGGATTTGTATGCCTATGGGGGATAAATGAAGCTGTAAACAGGTTAATTAATTTTTATATCTTAATTCGAAGTTAATTTTCAAACAAAAAGAGAATCATGATTTTACACCCTGTGAAAAGGTAAAACCACATTCCCAGGTGTGTGACTTTGAAACATGCACCCACTAACCCACTCACTGCCCTCACCATGACTAAAGTATCAAATTCATCTCCTACTACAGGCGTCATTTTGATTTTTATTCAAGATTACAGTGGTGCAGATAAGGGGTATTGATTTATTAGGGACAGAAGGGGATAGCACAAACTCTGCTTAAATAAAAGTCAGCTATAGATTCAATTAAATAGATATATTTTGATAAAAGAGACACAAATACATTAATAATATAGCTCACATGATTGAGAAAGATAAAAACGAACTGACGAAGGTGAGTAAATTGTCTGAATACGATATAGTTGTCACTGATAAAGAAGACAACACTCTGTCAATCAAGAAAAAGACAACTCTCGGTCGATCAAGAAAAACACACATTTAAGATATCAGAGGACCCGTGCAAAATGAAGGAATGAAACAAGGAATTGTGGGCTACCTAGACAGAAACTGTCTAATGATGGTCCATGTCATTAGACAATGCTTGTTGTCTTAGAAGTAGCATAGAGGCGTCCGTGGACTGAATGTGGTGGTAATTACGAGTTGCCGTCGCAATTCCGGATGATGTGATTATCGCAACCAGCGAGAAACAAGACCGTTAACTATCTCTCTGACAAATGATAAATCTTTTGTCTGTCTTCTGGTGCATCTAGCACTCGGGCAAACTGTCTCAACATAGCGCCTAAACTGTAGGACCACCTGGTCTGTAGATTGCCTCCATCCACCACCGAAACACGTCTTGACGGCAGAACTACCAGTGACGCAGAGCTCTTGCGGTGAAGATTATTTAAAACCTGTGGTTTAGAAGGAAACAACCGACTGCACAAAGGGCTCTACTTTTTATGACCCACTTAATAACTGTGCTCATTTGCGCAGTTTTGGACAGAGTCAACTGCGTTAGGTTGCCGTATACTGGCTATTTGTAATGGTCAGAACCACTTATCTAGATCCCCTCAGGTGTATTCACAAGCTACAGACATCTAAATTAAATGGAATTACGTCGAATAAAAATTTTGGGTAATACCTGTACCGGAGCATCATTACTGTTCATTGGTATTTCTTCTCTCGTCTGCCCTCTCAACGCACTTAAAATTACAAATCAAATTATAGTCATAATTTATTCATACAGTAATATCATTGCTAGCCTTAAATTTTAACCTATAATTAAACTATTTCTGATGTGTTCGTAATAGTTTGCTCCCCTGGAGTGTGTGGCATCACAGTCTATCAATGACCTGAGTTTCTAGGCTACTCCCCGCATTTTAGCCCTTCATGGCAAGCCATCCTGGGCTTACGTAGCAGCAAGATAATGCCCGCCCGCATACGGAAAAGTTTCTATTGCTTGTCTTCGTGCTAGCCTTGGCCAGCAAGGGCACCGCATCTCTCATTGGATCATTATGGCGGCGCCCTCCAACCAGCTCGGGATTTTGACGATCTAACGCGCTAGTTTAACTGAATTTGACACGGTATCCATCAGGTGGACTTCCAACAAGTCAATCTGCGTAAGGGCCAGAGGTGGATCAGTGCATTATTGACGTCCTGTGTTTGTGAAACTTTTTCTCTTGAATAAATCATACATTTTTGTGAAATTGTAATAATTTGGTTGTCTGTACATGTACATCACGTCTACCGATTTCCGTCCCATTCGCATAATTCCTTCGTCGTGTGCCGTTTTTTTCCCGCCTTGGAGTCTATCTACAATAACGTTTAGAGAGTTTCAAAATTTGGTTGTCTTTGTTTTTGTGCAAATACTTCGTTCGTATGTCGTTTGGACATTAATTTCTAAAGTTTACCATTACATACTTCTGTCTGGTCAGCATTTCTTAAGATACTCTACAACGGGATAACATCAAAGAGAATACTGCCAGCAACTTGTATTTCAGTACAAAGACCTCGTTGCAGCCGTCCTGCTGACGTGAAGGCTCGCATTACGAAGGCTAATGGAAGATGGAGGGCAATATCGGAAATTCTGTTAAAACTTGAAGGGAAGCAATGTGCAGGAGAAAGCCATTTCGTCCCGCCGAGTTTTTGAAGAATTCATTTACATAGTACATTTTCCTCGGCCTGGGGTACACTTGCAATACCCTTATTCGTATAAGAGGAAAATAGCTTACCTTGCACTGGAATATCTTATTTGACAAACTAATGAATGCTTTGGCTTAACTGCAGCTGAGTATATTACATGCTTGGTTGACGAGTTTGGGCTATCGGTGAGGTTTCAAAACAGCGAGGGATAAATATACTTAATACACTGTGCAAAACACAACAAAGAGAAGTAGGGAGCAACGCGAGTGCGGTAGTGAGTCTATAATTTAAAGCAGCAAGCAGAGGTTCAACCTCAGTTTCCCTGGTTCGTCCTGAACATAGGGCACGAATGGCATATTCTAAAGAAGGAATCACACTTTTATCTTTATTGAATATTACTACCATGTCTGTAATGGTGCAAGCTTTACTCATGTTTCACTACATATCCAAATATATTTCACAGCCGGAGCGTTTTCCCCCTTCCATGCGAGAAACTGCGTTCTGATTTCTCTGTTTTCCGATGAGTGTCACTCATCATCTTCTACTGTCATTAATCTACAGGAAACTGCAGTATTTATCTGTTAGTGTAATAAACCACAAACGTTTATGTTAACAGCTGTTAAGTTACTCAATATTGCAATTGAATAACTTCACAAATCGTTCAGTCATTACTCATCAAACAACTTTCAGTAAAGAATGAATTTTCATTCAACAGTGGACTGAAAGTTTCTGAGAGATGTAAACTATGTGCCGGGCCGGGAGAACTTGTTTTAAGTTAGAAAAGTAGGAGATATTGTGACGGAAGTAAAGATGTGAGTATCTTGGTAGCTCTGACGGCCAGTTTAGAGCATAAGAATCTAATACTTCCTGAAATCAAATTATTCATTTATGTTATAAAAACAGTGTGGTAATTACATAACATACCAATAAAATAATTATATATATAACATTGTGACGTCAATGCATACAACATAATCATCGAAGTTTATTCGAATAACGCTTTAGGAATTATGATGGTGTTCAGATAGAACCTACTTTATGGGTTATCGGGCTAAATGCGACGTACCGGGTGAGGTGGCGCAGTCGGTAAGACACTGATTAAGATTTTGGATGAGCGGGCCAGTTTGCTTCACATCTACGTGGACATGATTACTTTCCAGTTTGCACTTAAATATTTGTCACACGATTCATCGACTCACATCCCTAGCATATCCGTACCGTTCCTATCTCGAATAGCAGGTGGGAAAAAATGATCATCCAAATCTTTCTAATTTCTCTTATTTCATCACGGTGGTCTATTCTCAGCCAGTGTCTGGAACCGCAAGACCGCTACGGTCGCAGGTTCGAATCCTGCCTCGGGCATGGATGTTTGTGATGTCCTTAGGTTAGTTAGGTTTAGCTAGTTCTAAGTTCTAGGGGAGTAATGACCTCAGCAGTTGAGTCCCATAGTGCTCAGAGCCATTTGAACCATTTTCTCAGCCAGTAACTGACAGAGAAAGTTAGTGACTACAATTTCGTGAAATGATCCCACCCCAGCGAAAAATTCTTCGTGTCAATGATTTCCCTGTCCCCTTTCCCCCACACTGCACCACCAGCTTGCTTATCCTATCCGTGACACTATCTCCCTCGTTCCGCTATAGAACAGAACGAGCGGCCCTTCTTTGAACTTTTTCAATGTTCTCCGTCAATACTGTATGGTAAGGATCCCATACCGAGCAGCAATACTCCAGAAAAGGACGTGTAAGGGTAGTGCAAGCAGTGTCTTTTGTGTACCTGTTGCATCTTCTAAGTTGTCTGCGAATAAAACAGTCTATGATTCGCCTTCCCACGTTGTCTACGTGATTGTGAAATTTTAGGTGTCTGTAATTGTAATATCTAGATTTTTAGTTGAATCGAAGAGTTTTAATTTGTGTGATTTATCGCGTAGCCGAAAATTAACGGATTTTTTTTTTTACTACACGTGTGGAGGACATCACACTTTTTATTGTTTCGCATAAACAGCCACTTCTCCTACCATGATGATATCCTAAATCATTTTGCAAATAGTTTTGATCTCCTGGTGAGTCTAATAGATGGTAAACAACAGTATAATCTACTTACGGTTTAAGAGAGCTGCTCACACTGCCACCTAAATCTTTTATATCCGTTAAGAACGTAAGACGGTTTATATCATTTCCTTGGGATACCTCATATGCAACTTCGATTCCACTAGATGAGTTCCCATTAATTACTGCGAACTTCTACCTCTATAACAGGAAAATGATCCAGTTGGGCATTTGAGACGTTATTCCAAAGGCACGGAGTTCGATTAGAAGCCCTTTGCGAGGGACGGTGTCAAAAGCTTTCTGGAAATCTAGAAATACGGAATCAACTTTATATGTACTAACAGCAGCAGTCAGTACTTCTTGTGAATAAGGAGCCAGTTGTTTTTCATAAGGCTTTTTTTTAATTTTTTAATTTTTATTTATTTATTTATTTTCGATGTCCGTGCTCGTTATTTGTCAATACATCGTTTGGTTCGAAATGTTTGTAATGTTGGAACAAAGTATATGTTCTAAAATACTACTACTAAACTATGTTAATGATATGGAATTCAGAAGATGACTTTAATTTCATTTCTTGTCGCTTGATGTGACCTGTAAAACCTTTCAGTCTTTAGGTGTGGATCTTTCGTCGAGAGAGATGTTGTTTATGTTTGCTAAAAATGGAGCTATTTCATCAGTGTACTCGGAAAGGAACGTAATTGTCATACGATCTGGGCAGGAAGAGTTTTCTTTATTACTGGCAGCTCTTCTTGATTCGAATTCTTGAATATTTACTGCAACTTCTTTGGTAAAAGAAAAATCCGTTTTAGCAGTGCTGTCGTCGATAATATTAGCATTGGTACCATGCAGTGAAAGCAATGATTGTATCTTGTTGCTGGTACACTTTATATTCGACCAAAAGCTCTTTGGATTTTCTGTCAGATTTCGGGACAGATGTTCATTGTGGAAACTATTAAAAGTGTATCGCATTGAGCTCCACTCTAAATTTCGAATGTATTCCTTGAACAGAATTATGACGCAACAGTGAAGAGATTGATCACGTGTAGCATACACTGAGGTGACAAAAATCAGCATCCACTTCAGCAGCTGCATGTGGATAGCGATTAATGTTCTTGTGGACGACAGCCGATTCACGCGAGTCTATCCTATGCAAGCCTCTTCACCTCTGCGTAACTACTGCGACCTATATCCATTTGAACCTGCTTACAATACTGGCCCCCATCAACAATTTTTCCCCACTGTCCCTCATTATCAAAATGACAATTTCTTGATACGTCAGGATGTGTCCCATTAACCGACCCCTCCTTTTAAATGTGCCACACATTTTTTTTCCACAATTCGGTTCTGTATCCCCTCAGTAGTTATTCGATCTACCAATCTAATTCTCAGCACTCTGATGAAGCACCTTCTACTCTCATCTTGTCTGGACTGTTTATTGTCCAAGTTACACTTCCATACAAGACTGTACTCCAAAATACCTTCCGAAAGTACAGGGTGATTATAATTATACTTAAACTTTCAAACCGCTGTAGAAATAGCACCACTGGTTAGAATGACGTCAAGTTGCAACGGAATATTATCGAAGAAGGGGAAAAACGTATGCCAGAAGAAAAATAAATAGTTACAAAATGTAGCAATAGATGGCGCTGTAAGCATCATAATTTAATAGTGGTCGACTATAAACGTAAAATGAATCATACAACAATGCCTAAGATGTACGTTTGACGTTAACCAAACTGTACTACTTAGCGTACATGGGTGAACAGGAGTGATACTATTAGTTATGTAAGCCCATCCACCACGGCAATGTCATATTACATCAGACGGGAAAAATCGGTTTTTAACTGTACGGAGGCCAAAAACCGCATAAAAAGCATCAATCAACTCGGATTATTAATTTCCGTGCGACTGGCGCAAAACATGTTCAATATGCTGTCCATCGTTTTCGGCAACATGTTGAAATCGAGAAACAGCATGATCCACAATTGATCGAAGTGTTTCCGGGGTCACGTTCAGAATGTGCTGCGCAATTCTTGCCTTCAATGCAGCTAAGTTTTCAATCGGAACACTGAACACTACATCTTTCGGGTAACCCCACAGCCGGAAGTCACAGATTAAGATCAGGTGATCGGGACGGCCAGGCTATAGGGAAATGGCGGCTGATAATTCTAGAATTTGCGAAATGGCGCTTCAGCAGCTGCTGAAATGGATTTGCAATGTCCGGAGCTGCGCCTTTTGCCTAAAAATAATCCCATCCACACATCCACGCTGTAGGAGAGCTGGAATGACGTGGTTGCGTAAGACACTCAAAGCGGTTAGCAGGGGCGGACGGTACAGGTAGCAGAACTGAGAGCACCTGTCTCTTCGAAGAAAAAAAAAAAAAAAAAAAAAAAAAAAGAAATGGCCCTATGATAAATTATGCCGTAAACGCGCACCACACATTGAATTTCAGGATGAAATGGTACTGGCTGAGTTGCGTGGATTTTCCGTTGCCCATATTCGACACTTCTGTGCATTGACATATCCTGTCAGATGGAAGTGGGCTTCGTCTATCCACAAAATCTTCCACGGCCAATCACTGTCCACTTTCAAGTGAGCAAGAAATTCTAAAGCAAAGGTCTCTCTTGCTCGCAATTCAAAAGGTACCAACTCGTGCACATGGGTAACTTAGAATGGATAGCGAAGAAGGATGTTTCGTAGGATTTTACGCACCGTGCTTACGGGTATGTCCAATTTTCGGGCAATTCTCCGTGCAGTGCACGTTTGCACATCACCACTCGTCTCCTACTGCATTGATGTGACCATTGCATCCAGTGACGCCGAATCAATTCGTTTCTTCCCTCTACAAGGTTGCACACAAAAAAATCCCGTCTTTTCGAATTTCCGATTCATTTTGTCCAGACCCACGGCAGTCATCGGACCAACGCCTTTTTTTAAGCCCTTCAGTGTCCGGAACGTCTGCAGGGCGACGTGTGTACAGTCATCATACTTTTAATACAGCTTTACAAGCAGAGCGCGATCCTGCATTGAGACAGTCTTGGCGAACGTCGCACACGCGAAAGGAGGAAAATCCGTCCACCCGGTGTCTTTATACCAACTTCAATGGGTTGTGCGAATGACAGGTGTTTTCATATACGTTTTCTGGCACATACAGTACCATCTATTGATCAATCTCCACACTATTTTTTTTTTTCTTCTGCCATACGTTTTCCCCCTTCTCCGATAATATTCCATTGCAATTTGACGTGATTCTGACCAGTGGTTTTATTTCTACAGCGTTTTGAAAGTTTAATTATAATCAACCTGTACTTCGTAACATTGAAATTCATATCTCATATCAACAAATTTCAAATTTTCAGAAATGCATTTCTTTTTGTGATCAGTCTGCATTTTATATCTTCTCTGCTTCGGTCATTGTCAGTTTTTTTTCATCCAAACAGTAAAAATCCTCTTCTTCTTTTAATGCCTCATTCCCTAATCTAATGACTTCAGCATCATCTGATTTAATATGACCACAATTCATTACCCTTGTTTTACGTCTTTAGACGTTCATCTTACACCGACTTTACATGACGCTAACCAATGCATTCTGCTCTTCCAAGATCTTTGCTCTCTGTGATGGAATGACAACGTCATCGGTAAACCTGAAGGGTTTTATTGCTTCACCCTGCGCTTTAATGCCCTCTCCAAATTTCCCCTTGGTTTCCTTCAAACCATTCTCAACGTACAGACTGAATAAAGTCTGTGGTAGGATAAAACCCTGTCTCACGCCCTTATCAACTATTGCTTCCGTTTTCATGTCCTCCAACTCTTAGAACTGCGGTCTGGTTTCTGTACTAATTGTGAATAATTTTTGTCTTAACAATGTACTAAAAGACACTCTTTGAAGTTCTGAAGGTAGCAGGGATAAAATACATAATGAGTTTTCTCTAAATCTACAAATGCAATAAACGTAGGTTTGTCTTCCTTTAACCTTTCTTTTACATTATGTCGTAAGGTTAGTAGTGACTCGGGTGTTGCTGCATTTCTCCGGAACTCAAACTGATCTTCCCCTTCAGCCTCTACCAGTTTTTACGTACTGTTGTGCATAGTTCACGTCAGCACTCTGCAATCATAATTTCCATTAATTATTAAGTTGACAGTTCGGTAATTTTGACACCGGAGAGCACTAGCCTTTATAGAAGCGGAATCATCACTTTCTTCATGAAGTCTGGAGCTGTTTCTCATATATCTTGCCCATCAAGTGGAATAGTATTGTCATTGCGGTTCCCAAAAGGAGCTCAATAATTCTGAAGGAATTTTGTCTGTCCCAGGGGCCTTGTTGGACTTAGATCTTTCAGTGTTTTTTGCGGTATCATATCGTCCATTTCATCTTCATTTACTTCCTCTTTCGTTTCTAAAATTCTGTCTTCAAGCTAATTTCCCTCGTGCCGTTGTTCTATATATTCCTTTAGTCTTCCATATTTCTCGTATTTGCTTAGTACTGTCTTGCCATCTGAGCTCTGAATGTTAATACATCTGCTTGTCTTTTCTGGAAGGAGCTAGAAATTATGAAGAAGAAGTCTAGGATGTCATACACGCCATTCATGCTGTAGTATGTTGCCTCGGAGTCTTTGCATTCCGAAGATCACCATCAAGATACCATGCTTCATCAATCCACAGAAGGCCAATCCTATAGTGCGTTTCCACAATGCTCCAGAAGAATATGTGACTATAATATGACTGAAAAGTGAAGCCTGATTTGTATCCGAGCATACTCTTCCTTTCGCAGTGTTCAAGTCTTGTTGTTGTTGACGGGATTGTTCATGCATTGGCGTAAATCGTACGTGCAGCTCAACAGCTCTGAGCCTCCCATGCACAATTTATCAGTAAACTGCAACCACTAAGGCAGCTGGTTTCATAGGTTTACATCTTGGAGATGTTTTCGGATATGCGTCCTTTAACCTCTTTGTTAACCTTGTACTGAGCTGAGAAGAACGCTAGAAACATTGGGGCTGTGATTACAGTTTTTGTCTGACATGTCAGGAAACAATTTCCAAATGTTAGCCTTGTGTTGCATACTTCACCAACAATTACACTGCCCAAACATTAACTTAGATGTTACATATTTAACGCACGACATGCATTTATGTTTCCATAAAATACCTTCCCGAAACAGTAACTGCTCCTTTCGCATACATATAGCGCAATTCTAGTACGTGGAAAGGTGCTGATGGTAATTTGTAGTCGTCGGTTAGTTTTTCTGTTATATTTCCATCTTTTTCTGGTTATGTCTAAATTAATAATGCCTGAGCAAGGTTCCTGTCGTACCAGCTCCCCTTAATGGCATGGCAGTTGTGCAAGTACACTGCTGGCCATTAAAACTCCAACGCCAGAGAAGATATGACATACGACATACGACAATTATTGTGCGTATCCAGTATAAAAAGAAGAACGCGTAATTAAATGTTTGGATGATTCGGGGATTTAAAGGCTGCAAAAATTAGTACACAGAGCTGCCGCCTCTGACAGCTGCAGTGCCTCTGACCTGTCTCGGCGTCGTGCTGAACTCAGTTTAGATGACAGATACAGGTACGTCATTCCAGACTGCTTCAGCTCTATACCAGAGTTCATCAGTTGTAGTGGAGAGAGAGTGGTGGCGAGCCAGCCTCTCGAAAACCAGTTACCACGTGTGTGGTGTCACCGCCAGACACCACACTTGCTAGGTGGTAGCCTTTAAATCGGCCGCAGTCCGTTAGTATACGTCGGACCCGCGTGTCGCCACTATCAGTGATTGCAGACCGAGCGCCGCCACACGGCAGGTCTAGAGACACTTCCTAGCACTCGCCCCAGTTGTACAGCCGACTTTGCTAGCGATGGTTCACTGACAAATTACGTTCTCATTTGCCGAGACGATAGTTAGTATAGCCTTCAGCTACGTCATTTACTGCGACCTAGCAAGGCGCCATTATCATTTGCTATTTATCTTGTGATGCCTGTACCGTCAGACCGATGTTCACCAAATTATGGATTAAAGTTAAGTATTCCAGAAGCTACGTACTTTTTTTACTAGACTCAACTCCTTTAACTGTTCCAGACCTCACGCCAGCCTGCGTGAGCTTAAACGCGTGCCTTTCGGCTATCTCATAGTGGCTTGGCTGTCTTGCCAAGTCACAACAACGTGTTTTCTTTCGGTAACGGATTTGGTGAACGTGTTGGCCAGGGTATCAGTCGAACACACGCGGCGTGTTTGTAGGTGAGGACACCCACTGGCAGTATGCGATCATACGTTATGTTGTTGAACGTTAACGTCACTGTGACCTCGAAGATACGGCGCCGCATCCAATTGACGCTTTTGGCAGGGAATGACAGGATGGCTAGTCGGCGTCGCGTCGTTTCAGTGCCTTTCTCGGATATTGTTCTTTTTTTTGCGAAAATTCTTCTAACTGCACTTGATTTTGCATAAAAGCGAACACAGATCGTTAATTTTCGGTAACTAACGTAAATGATAACAAAAAATAAGTATAAACTGTTTCTTTGTTTTTATTTACTAATGAACCTTGTTCGCAATACAAAGCATCGATCCTAGTTGACCTGTTGAAAATAATCATGTTGCACCCTCCACAAACATTAAATATTTAAAACGTCTTTCCAAATTACATATGGAAATCTGAAGTTGTGACGTTAGACAGGCCTACAGCGCACCTGGAGAGAGATCTCGGTCGGTTCGTGGTGCGGGTGTTCCTTTTAGTTGCCGCCATGTAACGAGCTTGGAAGGGCAGCTCTTTGACACTCCAGAATATCCGGCGGGAGCCAAAGTGGCAGCCAGTCGTGTGTGCGCTTCGCCGGCTTCTTCGGACTCCCTCTCATTACCCGCCGTGTCATTCCAAGTAATTATTCGCCTTTAGGAGCAAATCAAACGGCATTTTCCTGCTCGAAATATACCAATCAACATTTAATGAACGAGAACGTCTCAGCAGAAAATTACTGGGGATTCCAGTCTTTAGTTTTAAAGTCAGGGAGTTTTCTTTCCACTTGGATTAAATTGAACGTTTCGGGCAACGGTTAGAGCTCTTTAGTCCATAGCAGACTATAGTCGAAGTTCCTTCTGACCCTTGCATTCCTGTTTTTTTTTTTTGTTTTTTTTTTTTTTTTTTGATAACTACTACAAATTTTCTGTGATTTATCAGCATTTTCATAACAATAGTCGCGATTTGTGACATATTTAATGTGTTAAATGCTGTGTATTTTGTTTTCTTGACCAATTTTCATACCCACGCGTTCTTCACCCTACGGATCGTGTAACTTAAGTATATGCCTAATGGAGGCTTAATGCGTCGCAGCTCGATAGTCTTCATAAAGTGCAATGAGCAGCCACAAAATTATGGCCACCTACCTAACACTATACCGATTAACTTTTAGTATGGGAGAGGGTTTACCTTGTGTAACCTGTGTAATTGTGAACTATTTTAAATAGAATGTCTGTGAGGCTGTTGCGCATTTCTGTGTTTCGACGATCAGACTTTAACCTCTAGCCAGTCCTGTAACACAAGTTTAATATATTTCTCTTATTCAGTTCTGAAATCATAGCATTTACTTTTTTTAAATTACAGAAATTACTCTGGAAAAGTAAGATTTTCCAAATGTGAAAAACTGTTTCGTGGTACAACGTGGTCATGTACCTCGGAAAAAATATTCTGTTCAAATTTAAAAGTGTTGCAGTCAACAAAATCGTATCAGTACTGCACTTGAAAGTATCTGTGTAACATTATTACTCTACTACACACCAATAATCAATGAATGAAATTAAATTTTAAACAAAGTATTATGAATACCAATTACAAGTTTAAAACATTGTGAAATAAGATGTTGGTTGCTAACACAAATTTCCCTTTTAAAGGCATGGAAAATTGTTGAAACATTAGAGAGACTCAGTTAAATTGGAAATATCACGTGCTCAACCTACGATCTCCATTTCCCGCCGATTCGTTGTTCTGTGCCGAATCGCAGAAGAAATTACGGAGCAGGCTCAAAAGACGATAAATTTTTAGAGGATAATACAGTTAATACAGTGAAGAAGAAATGATTATCAAGAATTCACTGCAATAACTTTACTTCTTAAAGCTCAAGGCTGAATTCTATCTTGTTCACGTTCAGAAGAGAGGTCAATTTTAATGACGGAGAATAAACTTTATCGTAGTTCTTTTTCTCGACTTGACGTTCATGTTACAAACACAAACATTTGTCCTACTACCATAATTAATTATAATAGCTGGACACTTTACAGTACCAAATACTTGTAATTTACTGTGGAACAGGGTGCCTTTTCTCCTCTTCCAGCTGTTGAGTTCATTGATCAAATGGTTCAAATGGCTCTGAGCACTATGGGACTCAACTGCTGAGGTCATTAGACCCCTAGAACTTAGAACTAGTTAAACCTAACTAACCTAAGGACATCACAAACATCCATGCCCGAGGCAGGATTCGAACCTGTGACGTAGCGGTCTTGCGGTTCCAGACTGCAGCGCCTTTAACCGCACGGCCACTTCGGCCGGCTGAGTTCATTGCTGTGATGCATTGGCGCATCATGGAAATTTGTGAAGTTGTATTGTTTCATGAGATAGCTGTACTTCCTCCATGCTCTGTCTTTGAACTGGGAGCCTTGTTGTGTCTTCACAGCAGGACAGTAACTTATATACGAACAGTAATTACACGATTGTAATACTGACATCACAGGAAGAGAACATTCATGGGTATTCCTAGTCGTGTTCTTATAAATTTATTAAGACGTATAAAAATCTGCTTAAAATACCTGGTCGTGCAATTTCCATTATTTATTCACTGCCGGCCAGAGTGGCCGAGCGGTTCTAGGCGCTACAGTCTGGAGCCGCGCGACCTCTACGGTCGCAGGTTCGAATCCAGCCTCGGGCATGGATGTGTGTGATGTCCTTAGGTTAGTTAGGTTTAAGTAGTTCTAAGTTCTATGGGACTAATGACCAAAGAAGTTAAGTCCCATAGTGCTCAGAGCCATTTGAACCATTTATTCACTTTTACTTACATGTATGCGACTTCCACTTTCAAAAAGATGATATTTTTCTGTGGGAACACAAATTTGGGATGAAAGGACAGGACCGTTATTAACTGCTCTACCGCTTTGTAAAAACCACGTTAGGAACCGGGTGTAGCTCCCTTACTGTTCGCAGACTGTCGTTGCTACTTCTCAAAAGAAAAAAGCAGATGTGAAGGGCAGGAGAAGAAAAGTTACGGCTTGCAAATAAAGATCTAGCAGCAGCATTACAGTACAGTCCATCTACCAAAAACACTATGAAGATACTTTCAGCTTCAGTTTTGTAACAATGAGTCATAGTCTATTTAAAAATATTTCGAGTGTCTAACTGGTACAGTTTGATAACTAAACCATTAATTTGCAATCGTAATGCTTCCTGCCTACGTATCTTTTAGCATGCGGGCTTTCATTTTGCATTGGTTTATGCAAGATGATTAGGCATCCCCTCCCCCCAAAACGAAATATTTGCATCTAAAATATTTACACCTGGAGCTTCATTTTTAGTTTCATTTTATGGTATGTTACACACTTTGTATCACAGTTTTTTCCAGCTTTGAATGGTATCCTTTAATGTGAAGAAACTGAACACTACTTCGTTTACATTACCTTGTAGTTTTAAATAACCAGGTATAAATGGCTATTATAAACATTACGTTTTGATGTTATGTAAGTACCATATCTAAAAAATTTGAATCCTTAGTTTCCGTATTTACGGATAAAAGTGGATTATACGTGGAAAAAAAATGCAGTCAAAGTGGGCCTAAGAGTTTTGCTGAATACTTAATGCAATCCTGTTCCATGAGCTGGGTTTTCAAAGTCACTGAACATTTCCTCACCACGTTTCTTTCATGATTTGTCTGACTTGTGTCTTACATTGCATTATCTGCACTTTTATTTTGATTCTGCTTTCAACAATACAGGCACCTCTGCAAAATGTGTCTATCGGACAGATCTCTGACAACGGTATTTATAATGTCAATAGCAGCTTATAGCAGCCAATCCTGTCGTTTTAAGGACTTCTTTGAAATCAATAAGATTATTCCACAGACTGTGTCGTTATTTTTATGGACTATTTTCCTCAACAAATATGTAGTAAAAATTGCATGCTCATGTGCGCAGCTATTTCCAAGAAAAACACCTTCAGTTTGTCCATGGCGAAACGTTTCAACAGTGACTGCGCTTACAAGGAATTAAATAACACCGCGAGCAACCACAATTTGCATTTAATTTATTTAAAAAAACCATGCATTTCAAGATCTGCAAACTTATCTTCAGTTGTTGGACATGTTACATCAGTTGAATCTTTGGTCAGTGCAGTCCAAATGAGATGCCTAATGTACGAGTAGCTGAGTATTCGTTTTATTTACCATGATTTCGTGAACCCTTCTTTAACAGCCGATGTTTGACAACGTTGTCATGAGATAGCGCACAATTTGTACTTGAACACTTCAGTACCGGCAGCTTAATTTCACAAGCTGTAGATAGCACTATTTCAGTTAGCCTCGTTTGGGGAGGAAGACAGACGAGTTTTTCATCTGTCCATTATCTAATAAACGTCTTCTTAATTTACGTTGTAGTTTCAGTCTTTATGATGAAAAGTGTGTGTGAATTTAAAAATGGCGTAAATATAAATATCTGACTACCAGTATGCTATAGGTCAGTCTATTACCACAGCCTTTATTTATTTGCATCTACACTTATGGGAAAAACTTCTCCATATAATACCGTCTGAAAGGTTGTTGTTTAACAAATAGAAAAATTGACACTGTAATGTGCGAATGCTTGTAGAAGCATACTTTCCAGTAAGATATAGCATTTTTATGGCGGCGCTACTTGCTTATGGAACTCATACTCCTAACACATTGTTGCAGTTCTATTTCTTTCTTGTCTGTTTAAATTTGAAAGAGACGTTTAACAAAGGAAGTGTGAAGAAAAAGGACTTCGCTGGTCGGGTTTAAGCTATTGTTTGGTTTATAACAGCGGAAATCTTTAGTTGCGATAAACATCAATTGCCTACTGGAGTGGAGTCCCCAAACACCCACCTACTCATTGCCGAAGTTTTCTTGAGACTTTTGGACCAGACAATAGGAATTGTTTCCAGTGAGCATCTAATCAGGTTCATGCTGCTTCTCAGTGGGCGCCCTTCCTGTCCGCACAGTCTTCAACTAACAGAAGGGATGGAAGTGGCGTGCACTGTCTATTTGTCAGTCACGTAAACTTTGTGTTTGTTTTATTTTAACTGTTTGTGTGTCGTATTTTCCGAGGTATAGATTACCTAGACGAACTTGCTAAGTCCCCTGAAAACCACACTCGGTCTGGTTGTTGTACCAAACTAACGGTTTTCAGTCCGCCGGGGCCAGTTGGATGCGGGACTGGCTCACCTCCCTGTCTCACAAGATTCGGCAATGCGTGTTAAGCTGTACCAAATGGTCTCCCGGGAGAAAGTGGCAGTTGAATACTGCTGGAGAAGTTAAGTTTTTAACACATTTCATAACATTAAAGTGAATAGAATACACAGTCGATATCTGCGCTAGTAGATATACTGCATGAATGTAAAGAGAGGGTGATTCTATGGTACTTGGTGTAGCTGCGTGCCGTGGCCCAACTGTTTCTTATTAGAAAGCATATCTGTGGATCATAAACCTCAGGGTACTGAGTCCATGCACACACAGAGCGTTTAGTGGCCCGCCGGAACGCTTTTGTCCACACAGCTTTCGTGTCACGGGATCTAGCTCTTTCACTGGAACAAATAACCTCGCTTGAGCCTTTATTTTACTCCATAATATAGAAACAATTTTTCAATGTTACAGTGTTCCACTTCCAATGTTGTATTCCCTTTGGTCACCTCTGCAAGTTTCCATAAAATGGGTCAAATGGCTCTGAGCACTATGGGACTCAACTTCTGAGGTCATCAGTCCCCTAGAACTTAGAACTACTTAAACCTAACTAACCTAAGGACATCACACACATCCATGCCCGAGGCAGGATTCGAACCTGCGACCGTAGTGGTCTCCCGGTTCCAGACAGTAGCGCCTAGATTTTCTGATATTCTCTTTCGTAGAAGTTGGATATGACTTGGTACAAATCTCACTGGAATTAGACAGAGCTTCTTCTTAATACGCTGACACGCTTATTGAAGTCTACTGCTGTGTAGTTCCCGCTTCACAGTTGCGTAGTCGGTTTTTTCGAAAACTGTTTCTAGAAATTGTATTTCATATAAAAAATTTTTTGAATCCCAGATACTGTGCTCTGGATCTGACGTCATAATTTGTGAAATACCCACTACCGCTTCCAAAAGCAAAATTAAAAAGTATAAAATGGAGATGTTTCCAGAATGATATTTTCACTCTGCAGCGGAGTGTGCGCTGATATGAAACTTCCTGGTAGATCAAAACTGTGCGGCGGACCGAGGCTCGAACTCGGGACCTTTGCCTTTCGCGGTTAAGTGCTCTACTTTTTTTTTTTTTTTTTTTTTTTTACCGTTATGTTTGGTCGTTGCGGACGTCACATGACATCCGTTCAAGTTTGTTTGTTGATCCTTTCACTCAGTTTTTTTATTACAGAGGCCAACCAGCTCTCCTCCTGCGCAGGAGAGCTTCTGTAAAGTTTCGAAGGTAGGAGACGAGATACTGGCAGAAGTAAAGCTGTGAGTACGGGGGGTGAGTCGTGCTTGGGTAGCTCAGATGGTAGAGCACTTGCCCTCGAAAGGCAAAGGTCCCGAGTTCGAGTCTCGGTCCGGCACACAGTTTTAATCTTCCAGGAAGTTTCATAAAATGGAGAAACGCAATATCCTATGATGTGAGAGAGTGATATTACAACACAGACGTAATTATATATCAGGTATCATGTTCTCTGGATGTTGCTTAAAAGTTGCAGAAATATAAAAGCTTGGGTGAAAAATTCTTAGAAAAATATATGTCCCCGTTCTAGATAATGGCTTTTGGATTCAGAGAAGAATAGTAGAGTTGTATAGTAGAAACGATAAATTCATTGACAAAATACACAAGAGGGGCTTGAAATTTTACATACATATTCAAGAGTAGAGTCATAAAATGACTGCTTCAAACAACTCAAAGAAGGTCATGACTGATTGGATAGAAGAAATTAAAGTTTAGAAGAAATGAACATCTCAGCAGACATAACGAAATGTCTTTGAAACACTTGCTGTGAAGCTCAGTTTTACAAAGAATCTGAAAACATAAAATGGCAGAGGATTGTTAGAAAAACTAAAGAAACAATACATTAGAAACACAATTAATATATGAGTTAGAATACGCGCTTTAAATTGGTTAAACGAAGGAATAAGAAATTAATTTTAAGATAAATACCTAAACACTACTTTGCGACTAACTTTCCAAACAGCCACTTGATTGCGTGCACCAGATTTTACATGGGACTGCAGACATATAGTTAAGACTACATGCCGTTATGGCTAAACTCGAAACAAAGGAAAATTTCACATAATATGTCAGGTAGAAATCGCATACATGGCAACAAAAATGTTCCTGTATTTTTCTTTCGTTTCGTCTTTTTACTAACAACTGTGATCAGTTGGCAAGATTTAATATCTCAGTTTTCCTTGCAAATGTGGAGTATTCGAGCTTACATCTTAAGGCGTATTCATTTAATCTGCATTCTGGCCTTGTCTTGCATGGTATGCAAGACCTTTTTTGTGGCTGATAGTACTCCAGAAAATCAGAATCTACGGGATACACTTGTTGAGCCTCTCCTTGTCAAATATTGTTCGCCTACGACGACAACTCAGTCGTGTGGGTGAGGACATATGTGCTAGGTAGTTTGTGGTTGGACCCGTAACTTTCCTGCGGAAGTTAGGTGACCACAGCGTCTCAATTGCACGGCCCGTCTGAAGGTAGTAGGCTGCAGGATGCTTGCTCGTATTTCTGGAAGTCCGAGGCGAGCGCTCGCCCGGACCAGCGTGTTCTTCTTAAATCACTCGCAACGACCGCCTTGAGGTTCCCTTAATGACAGCCTCGGCCGGCCTCCGCCGAGCTTGAGCACACCACCACCTTTCACGGTCCTCCAGGCACCCCTCTTCACTGTCCGACTGCTCTTTTCGGTCTGTGTTCTTTTTTCCTAACTGTTTGCGAAAACATCAACACGCAGAGGGATTATCCCGGATGATCCAAACTAGGAAGATGTGTACCAGCAGTAGGCGATTACGATCGCAAGAAGGTAGCGTGCAGCTTTTCTCCTTGTGTGCCGAGCGCAGTTGGTAAAGAGTTGTTAAACAAAATAAACAAGTGTAGAGAAGTGCCAGTAGACTTCCTGAATGATTCTTTCACACTGCATCTGAATGTCCGCTGTCTTGAGACTCTGGTCAGGTAAGAACTGTGTGCTGCACCTGGATTCGAGCCCAGAAGTTTGCCGTTCGTGGTCAGTCTCTTACCGACTGAGCTATCCAGGTGCCAGAATAGCTCAATCGGTATGAGTACTACCCAAGAATCTGGGTTCGAGTCCCGGTATGGCATACAGTAATTTTAATCTGTCATTATACATAATGTTTACAAAGGATTTGTCCTATTTCGCAAGATTAAATCTTCTCTATATTCATGAACATAGAAACTTGGGATGAATTTTAAAGTAGTAGTTCAGCTTCGTATCAGTTTTAAGTTGCAGGTTCGTGGGGTTGCCGGCAGGGGTCATCTTGATAAGGTTAGCTTTCTCAACGCTCGCTCATTACCCGTTGTGCGTCGAGTTGGGATGACAGTAACACAACAACAAAAGGCATTTTGAGTTCTGCGTTTCGACAGGATCAATTTATCGAAGATTTTATGCGGCGGCATCCTTGTGTAAAAGCTTCTAGGTGTACAGACAGCGTCGAATCTGAATTAAAACTCAAGCTTTCCCATACAGTCGCCATTTTTATTTTTTTTATGTTGTCAGAAGACGATTTTCATTACCAATCTATTTCAGCAGGTCTTGACGACCACCAACTTTCTGTACGGAGGAGGACATTACTAAATGACCAACGGTACGTCTATTGTCTCTCCTTTTGCTAATGCTATACGGAAGATTGCCAAGAACGGGCTTTATGTTCACTCCTCTGCTTCTAACTTGTTTCTGTGGATATCATGACATTTTCAGTGTGGCCTCACGGAAGGCATGCATAGCATCAGATTTAGACCACATAATTCCATGCATCCGAACACCAGATTTTCTTGAAAGTAGAAAAGGAAGACAAGTTGCTGTTTTGGAACGTGTTGGTCCAACGGAAACTGGATGGACGATTCGGTCATTCTGTGTACGGAAAGCCGACAAATACATATCTTTATGTAAATTAATGTAATTTTCACCATCCAGCTTAGAAGCATTCTTTCCTGACACTTTATTTCAGAGAGCGATGAAAGTTTAAGATCACGATCACATGCAGTCTACATTAATACACCTTAAGAATGTCTTCAGGAAAAACGGATACGCACCATATCAAATTAGAGTTGTATTCATTGGTAAAGTTAGCCGTAAACTCACAGAAAAAAGGGAAGAAGATATACCATATGCATTCATTTCATTCTGGGAAGCGACTGCTGGCAAGACTATGTGCGTAGTTGGTAAATATTGTACTATACTTGTATTCAAACCTCGGAGGACATTTAAGGACCTGCTGCGTCCAGGAAAGTCAGTCAGCATATACAGTAGTGGAGAATATTGTACACTCCTGGAAATGGAAAAAAGAACACATTGACACCGGTGTGTCAGACCCACCATACTTGCTCCGGACACTGCGAGAGGGCTGTACAAGCAATGATCACACGCACGGCACAGCGGACACACCAGGAACCGCGGTGTTGGCCGTCGGATGGCGCCAGCTGCGCAGCATTTGTGCACCGCCGCCGTCAGTGTCAGCCAGTTTGCCGTGGCATACGGAGCTCCATCGCAGTCTTTAACACTGGTAGCATGCCGCGACAGCGTGGACGTGAACCGTATGTGCAGCTGACGGACTTTGAGCGAGGGCGTATGGTGGGCATGCGGGAGGCCGGGTGGACGTACCGCCAAATTGCTCAACACGTGGGGCGTGAGGTCTCCACAGTACATCGATGTTGTCGCCAGTGGTCGGCGGAAGGTGCACGTGCCCGTCGACCTGGGACCGGACCGCAGCGACGCACGGATGCACGCCAAGACCGTAGGATCCTACGCAGTGCCGTAGGGGACCGCACCGCCACTTCCCAGAAAATTAGGGACACTGTTGCTCCTGGGGTATCGGCGAGGACCATTCGCAACCGTCTCCATGAAGCTGGGCTACGGTCCCGCACACCGTTAGGCCGTCTTCCGCTCACGCCCCAACATCGTGCAGCCCGCCTCCAGTGGTGTCGCGACAGGCGTGAATGGAGGGACGAATGGAGACGTGTCGTCTTCAGCGATGAGAGTCGCTTCTGCCTTGGTGCCAATGATGGTCGTACGCGTGTTTGGCGCCGTGCAGGTGAGCGCCACAATCAGGACTGCATACGACCGAGGCACACAGGGCCAACACCCGGCATCATGGTGTGGGGAGCGATCTCCTACCCTGGCCGTACACCACTGGTGATCGTCGAGGGGACACTGAATAGTGCACGGTACATCCAAACCGTCATCGAACCCATCGTTCTACCATTCCTAGACCGGCAAGGGAACTTGCTGTTCCAACAGGACAATGCACGTCCGCATGTATCCCGTGCCACCCAACGTGCTCTAGAAGGTGTAAGTCAACTACCCTGGTCAGCAAGATCTCCGGATCTGTGCCCCATTGAGCATGTTTGGGACTGGATGAAGCGTCGTCTCACGCGGTCTGCACGTCCAGCACGAACGCTGGTCCAACTGAGGCGCCAGGTGGAAATGGCATGGCAAGCCGTTCCACAGGACTACATCCAGCATCTCTACGATCGTCTCCATGGGAGAATAGCAGCCTGCATTGCTGCGAAAGGTGGATATACACTGTACTAGTGCCGACATTGTGCATGCTCTGTTGCCTGTGTCTATGTGCCTGTGGTTCTGTCAGTGTGATCATGTGATGTATCTGACCCCAGGAATGTGTCAATAAAGTTTCCCCTTCCTGGGACAATGAATTCACGGTGTTCTTATTTCAATTTCCAGGAGTGTATGTAGACGATAGTGTGCCTAGTAACACAGTCATGATGTTTCTTGGTCGGTAGTTCAGTATAGAGGCTGATTTTAGAATCACATGAAGGAATGCGTACTAGGGACCACCATAAGCAGTTTCCGCCATTGTCTACAGTTTTTGCTGTTTTGGGACGCGAGTTCGTGTTTTGTGAAACATTTTCAAATATCTAGCGTCCTACAAATTTAAGTGCTGGACAAAATATTAAAGCTATTTGGCAGACACTGATAATTCTTCAGGTACAGAATTTTTTCGCATTTTCAACACTGAAACAGGAGAACGTCTTTCTATCATGGAACATGTAATACTTGTGAATTAAGATTAGATTAGATTAGATTTACTTTCATTCCAATTGATCCGTAGTGAGGAGGTCCTCCAGGATGTGGAACATGTCAGAAAAACAACAATACATGACAAATATTTACAACTAAAACAAATAAGCTAATGTACCATTCCACAGGTCCCAAGTGGAATGATCGTCATTTTTTAATGAACACTAAGAGTCATTTTACAAATACTAATGCACTGAATTTAAAATAAAAAAGTTTTTTATTTATTTATAAGGTAATACAACTACTGTAATACTTATTTACAATGAACACATTACTGCACTGAAATGGTGCAGAAGTTAGATTATACTAACACACACACACACACACACACACACACACACACACACACACACACACACACACACACACACACACACAAATTTTCAATGAACAGATTACTGCACTGAAATTGTGCAGAAGTTATGTTGTACTTATATACAAATCAGTTGGTTTTACTAAGAAATTCATCAATGGAGTAGAAGGAGTTGGCCACCAATAAATCCTTTAGGCTTCTCTTAAACTGAATTTCATTGGTTGTTAAGCTTTTTATGGCTGATGGCAAGTTATTGAAAATGTGTGTTCCTGAATAATGCACACCTTTTTGTACAAGACTAAGTGACTTTAAATCCTTGTGAAGATTATTCTTATTTCTAGTATTGATTCCATGAATTGAGCTGTTGGTTTGAAAAAGTGATATATTTTTAATGACAAATTTCATTAAGGAATAAATATATTGGGAAGGAGTAGTTAGTATCCCTAGTTCCCTAAACAGGCTTCTGCAGGATGTTCTTGAGTTCACACCACATATAACTCTCACTGCACGTTTTTGTGCCCGGAAAACTTTAGCTTGGCTTGATGAATTACCCCAAAAAATAATCCCATATGACATTATGGAATGAAAGTAAGCATAGTATGCCAGCTTTTTCATTTTTATATCCCCTATGTCTGACAAAATTCGCATTGCAAACAGAGATTTGTTAAGACGCTTCAGCAGTTCTGTGGTGTGCTCCTCCCAGTTGAATTTATTATCAAGCTGTAATCCCAAGAATTTAACACTGTCCACTTCTTCTATCTTCGTATGTTAGACATATACTCTTGGGACACCCCTTAAAAGTTCTGAACTGCATGTAGTGTGTTTTTTCAAAGTTTAGTGACAAAGAATTGGCTAGGAACCAGTGATTAATGTCCACAAATATTTTATTGGCTGATCTTTCTAAGACTACATTTGACTTGCTATTTATTGCAATGTTTGTATCATCGGCAAACAAAACAAACTTGGCATCTGGTAATGTTACTGATGAAAGGTCATTGATATACACAAGAAAAAGTAAGGGCCCCAAAATGGAACCTTGTGGGACCCCACATGTAATTAGTTCCCAGTTGGATGAGGCCTGATAGCTTGATACATGTCTCTTTCCTAATAACACCCTTTGTTTCCTGCCAGAGATATAAGATTTGAACCATTTTGCAGCATTTCCTGTTATACTATAATATTCTAGTTTACTTAAAAGGATATTGTGATTTGCACAGTCAAATGCCTTTGACAGATCACAAAATATACCAGTTGCCTGCAATTTTTTGTCTAATGAATTAAGCACATTTTCACTGTAAGTGTAGATAGCCTTCTCAATATCAGAACCTTTTAGAAATCCAAACTGTGACTTTGACAGTATGTTATTTGAGATAAGATGGTTATAAAGACGACTGTACATTACTTTTTCGAAAATTTTCGAGAATGCTGGCAACAGTGAAATTGGACGGAAATTTGATGCTATTTCTTTATCTCCCTTCTTAAACAGTGGCTTAACTTCAGCATATTTCAGCCATTCAGGAAATATTCCACTAATAAACAACTGGTTACACAGATAGCTTAATATGTTACTTAGCTCAGAATCACATTCTTTAATTAACTTTGTTGATATTTCATCATACCCACTAGATGTTTTTGATTTTAAAGATTTTATGATGGACATTATTTCTGTTGGGGTAGTGAGGGTCAAATTCATATTAAGGAAGTTACTTGAAATGTCTGGTCTAAGGTAATCCATAGCAGCATCTACCGAACCTGACAACCCCATCTTTTCAGTAACAGTTATATAATGTTTGTTAAAAAGTTCTGCAACACTATACACATCTGTCACCAATGTATCATTTACTCTTAATGCTATTTGTTCCTCTTCATGTCTGGTTCTACCGGTCTCCTCCTTCACTATATCCCATATTGTCTTTATTTTGTTATCTGATATGACTATCTTTTCCTTGTAATATATTTGCTTTGACATCCGTATTACAGTCTTTAATATTTTGCAGTATTTCTTATAATGTGCTATAGCATCAACATTGGAAATGTTTCGGAGTGACAGATACAGTTTTCTTTTTGTTTTACAAGATACCCCTATTCCTCGAGTAATCCATGGCTTCTTTGTTGACTTTGCTCTAACCTTGGTAAGTTTTGGGGGAAAGCAGTGTTCGAATAAGGTAAGCACTTTATTAGCAAAAATGTTATATTTTTCATTCATGCCATGAACGCTGTAAACATCAGTCCAGTGAATGTCTCTAAGGAGTGTCCTAAAATAATCAATTTTTGGCTTACTGATTACCCTTTTGAGCTCAGATTTAACAGATTTGATATCCTGTTCAGTATTAACATTTAACAGAAGGAACTGCATGTCATGGTCTGAGAGGCCATTGACTATTGGTTTTGTAATATAATTTTGTTCATTGGACTTTTCTACAAATATATTATCAATGGCTGTTTGTGAGCAAGTGGCTATCCTAGTGGGGAACTTTACTGTGGGAATTAAGTTGAATGATAGTGTTACTAACTCAAACAAGTTCTTATTGGGAGAGTCTTTAAGGAAATCTACATTGAAATCACCAGCAACCACTATTTCTTTGTTTTTGGTTGTTAAATGGGCCAGTACAGCTTCAAGGTGGTTTACAAACAGATTAAAGTTACCTGCTTCTTTAATGTCTTAACAATATTACGTATTGAAAGCTGAAATTTTTGTTAGTATCAAACAGCTTCTATTTCAAAATGTATTTAACGTGTATCTGGTTTTTGATAATACTTCGACTTGATTTAACATACTGCCTGTTGGTGCGTTGTAGATTAATAAACAACAATTCACATTAATGTGCCCACCGCCTGTTTTCCCACGTGAAATAGACGTTTACAGACGGCAGGTGGCAGCACAAGCAGAGGAGAGTGTAAAAGCGTGTCGGGGGACGAGGGAAACGGCGCAGTCGTAGTGCGGCAACGGAGCCATTGCCCGACGTCCAAATGGGCATGATCGCTGGATTTCGGCCCAAGGTGGAAGCATTTGCGAAACGGCTAAGTTTGTGAACTGTTCGTGTGCCGCCGAGGTTAAAGTATACCGTGCATTGCCAAAATACGATATCCAAAATCGTAGCAGAGGCAGCTGTGGTGACCACAGACGATAGGTGGCGAGGGTAGACGACGGCTGCGGAGATGTGTACAGGCGAATAAACGTCAACTGTCGAGCAACTGACTACCCAGAAGACCCATATGGCTATCAACTGTGTCTCCTCAACGACCATTCAGCGAAAGTTGCTTTGTATGGGCATCCTCAGCAGGCACCTGCTTCATGCACCCATGCTGACTGCTGTTCATAGGCGACGAAGGCTGAAATTTGCTCTCCAATACCGCAACTGGACGTCCACTGAGTGGTGACAGATGGCCTTTCCCGATGAATTACGTACTATGCTCCATAGGGCAGACGGCCGCTGGAGTGTACGGCGTGAAACGTCTGGAAATAAGCACCCTGCAATAATCGAAGGAAGGTTTCAGACCCGAGGGGATTCCCTGGGTTTGCAGAATGAGATTTTCACTCTGCAGCGGATTGTGCGCTGTTATGAAACTTCCTGGCAGATTAAAACTGTGTGCTGGACCGAGACTCGAACTCGGGCCCTTTGCCTTTCGCGGGCAAGTGCTCTACCAACTAAGCTACCCAAGCACGACTCACGACTCCTCCTCACAGCTTCAATTCTGCCAGTACCTTGTCGCCTACATTCCAAGCTTTACAGAAGCTCTTCTGCGAACCTTCTGCGAAGGTCGTGAGTCGTGCTTGGGTAGCTCAGTTGGTAGAGCACTTGCCCGCGAAAGGCGAAGCTCCCGAGTTCGAGTCTCGGTCCAGCCCACAGTATTAATCTGCCAGGAAGTTTCGATTCCCGGCGCGATCTCGTCATTCTGAAAGGCACAATGAATTAACACATGTTTGTATCTATCTTTGAGGACCATTTCTACCTCCCCCCCCCCCACCACCACCACCACCACGTGCAGTTCGTTTACCTTCGGAACGATGGCACTTACCAGCAGTACAATGCAGCGTGGTTCGAAGAACACCAGGATCTGTTTTACTGTACTCCCCTTGCTATAAAACTCTCAGAATCTGTGAGATCACATCGATCGGGCTCTTCGCACCACGGATCCTCAACCGAGAAACGAAGCCCATCTGGTCACGGCACTGACGTCGGCATGGCTCCACATCCCTGTCGGTGCCTTCCAGAACTTCACTGACTGTCTTCCTCCTCGTCTCGTAGCGGTCCGCGCTGCAGATGTGGTTATTCGAGCATTTGACAAGCGGTCACATTAAGAGAACTGGGTAGTGTCAAGTAATACATAGCCGCTTAAATATACTAGTGGCAATATTTTCTCGAGTGCAGCGATTTTAAATTTCAGTTGCACAATTTTTTCTGGGTAAATGATCATGCTGTACGTTGGAAAATGTTTTCATATTTGAGATAACATTAATTTTCGGGTGTAATTTTTGTCATTTCGGAAAGAGACTGTAAGATATAAAAAGTGAATGCCATCATTTAAAAAAATGTTTACATTACTTAGCCCCACCTGGTTTCTACAATGCGCTATGGGAATTAAGTAGGGCAGACAATCTGCACCGTTACCGACCGCTACAATAAACATAGGCGACACATCGAGTAAAGAAATCTTGTAAATATATCTGTGCTATATCTTAGCACAGCATGACGGAGGAGCGTAACATCTACTCTGAGAATACGAAAATACTCCCCATGTATCAAACTGTTCTATGACACGAATAAAAATCGTAGTAATAAAAAATGTAGTAAAAATTCGCATGTTGACCATCAATTTTAGCAGAGCGCTCCACAAACCAAACATCATCATCATCAAAGAAATAAAACCAAAAAACGTAGTTCGTAAGAGGTATATGTGCTGGGCGTGTCCTTCGTTCCCCTTGCAGCCTTTAATTGCAGCTTATTGTCTCATTGCCGATTTTCTGCAGTTGAGTAGGCGAATTTCGCCTGACAAGTGACGTCACTCCACCAACAGAAGCTAGTATACTAAGCGACGTCACCTGAACAACGACAAGCTTGAACAGACAGACAGACGGACGGACTCAGCTCCCCGCAGTCATCTTCTGATGAAAGGGACGGTTGGTTGGTTGGTTGTTTCGGGGAAGGAGACCAGACAGCGAGGTCATCGGTCTCATCGGATTAGGGAAGGACGGGGAAGGAAGTCGGCCGTGCCCCTTGAAAGGAACCATCACGGCATTTGCCTGGAGCGATTTAGGGAAATCACGGAATACCTAAATCAGGATGGCCGGACTCGGGATTGAACCGTCGTCCTCCCGAATGCGAGTCCAGTGTCTAACCACTGCGCCACCTCACTCGGTTAAAGGGACGGGGATTATCTTCGAAAACTCGAGTGATAACTCAGATTGATAACTCAGATTCCCCACGGTCTGTATGGGAGGCCAGGGCAGATTTACGCGGAATTACTTTCGGAATTTTTTTTAAATAAATTCGGCTATATTTATCGTGTTTAAAACTGTTTAGCATTATAACATCGTTATTGAAGTATTACTTAGCATACATACATCTAACTCAATTTTACATTTAATACTGCAAACTAATTTTATATAGGTACAAGTCGAGTGGGTAGACATTCCCCTTCCATGGGGAAAGTTTACTCATATCATTTAACAAATGAGTATAAAAAGCGCCCTGTTAAAATTTTCTAAATAAGTTACTTACACCAGTCAACATGATAAAATACAAACATTCTGCTAGCAATAAACAAAATGCTTGGTAAACTTGTCCTGTTAGTATAGTGTGGCCTACATAAAAGTTTGTATGTTAATTAATGGTTCATTTATCACCACTGTGCGCGGTGCAGTTTATGCAGACAAAAATTAATGTGATTTCTGGGCACACTTGTCGTGAGCCCACCTTGTACATCTAGGGCACTGGAGCCATTCTTGATTTCTTTTTGAATGGTTGTATCATTTAAAGCAGTCAATACAAAGGCAATTTTCATCCGCTTCATCAGACAGCTGCAGGTTATAACAGAAGGGAAGAAGAACCGGATAGGGCAGTCGTTTAGACGGGAGCGCTTGCTAACAGGCACTTTAGAAGGTTTAGTTTTTGAGAGGAGATTGAGAGGAAGAAGGCGATACAAGATGACAGACGACGTAGATGGGAGCGGAAATTACGCGGATCTGAAGGCAGGAGGCAGGAGTGCTTGGAAGTTACCATGTGAAAACCTGCCTTTAGGCAGAACACTGATGACATTTTGCCTTGTTCTTGCTTTTAGCAATTGCTTCCCCTTATCAGTCCTCGATTTTGTAGAATTAATTCTTTCTGCTTGAGATTCATTAGGTTCCGATAGCTCTTTTAGCAACTTTTACCGTTTATTTTCCTAAGCCTTCATTCTTTTAGATTTCGCTTCCAACTGCTGTTGCTCCATTCACGAATATTTATTACTGCTATAAGTTCATATACTGAAACACAGCTGTATGCACGAAAAGGGGAAAAGTAATGGGAACGACTGCTAGTGGATGACATAGTGAGGATGGCTCAATTTTCTCGAGATGCGGCAGCCAGACTGCCGAACTCGTCTCAGTATCCTAGACTCCATTTCTAACCTCGACGCCTGGTGAGACAGGTCATCCTTTAAACAGGTATACGTTATTTGGACTCAGCAGGTAGCCAAATTGTATACTCTAGCACTCATTGGGGCAGAACGGCAGATTCTTGCAGTCTTGGCAATATGCATCCCATGAACAAATCATGTGGTTCATCTGTTCTGTGCCACAACACACATACACTAATTGTTCTTCGTATTAGCTTGACGACCGGCATTGTGATTGAATCGCATTAAAAGTTATTATTCCGCTCTTCGTCGTTTAGAGCAATGTTTTCTCACATTTCTTTCTATTATTTGATTTCACGACCACTAATTTATTTTTCTATCATAATATTTACGTTCTAATCATCTTCAGCAAAGCCAATATTAGAGTCTCCTGTCTATTAATCCACATTCTTTGGTCAATAATATTTGACGTCAGAAAATCATCTAGTGCATCATCATTTGGTTTGGCGTGAAATTTATTCAGCCATAACAGTTGCTTAATCATCCTCTTGTTTTGAGGGGAAGCTCTGATATGGGGGAATCATCAACCCGTCCCCACACCCTACGAAGGAGAAAATGTTCTTGCGATGGTTGTGCGATTACAGATCATGCTTCCCATTGGTTCAGGAGAACATCAATAGCTTCAGTGAACGTTTCTGAATATTAAATCCACATTTTTTAGATAATTATTCCACCGAAGCTTGTGAGTGAGAGCTTTCATAGGGGTTTTAGCTTTGAGATACAACAATCACATGATGTTCGTATCACACCATCCCAAATAAAATGCTTCCACTCATGTGAAGTAGATAATTTGATATGGATACATTTTTTCATGTATCTCCTTTTGAAATGTTTCTTTGCACTTCGCTAACGAATGAACTGGCAGTGCTATTTCAGTCAATGGTATTCTTCACTAAGCTACAGAAGAAATTCTGTTAAGGCAAAACAACAAAGTGAAAAAACACTTTGGGTTAGCTAGAAATCAGGTAAACCCAATCAAATTTGCAACGGTAATGTATTAATTATAATCACACTGCAGAAAATTTCAAAGTGACTCTAGAATAGTACGAAAACAATTTTGTACATTTCATACAGTTGTCGTTTTCCACAAGCTGATTCTGTTTTTGTTCCATACAGCACTGTTTCTCGCATAAGCTGTCAGCGACCTTACTTGCCGCACGAGGACGTTTCATTTTCTTCTTACCCGTAAAAAGCTCCGAGCTTTCTTTTATCTGAAAGAAAGCAGCCGCCACGCAGAGAAAAGAGCCGGCAAGGTAGAACGTCTTGTAAGGACTCCTGCGACCAATACTGCAGCTAGCTGTTGTTTGCCGATACTGCTTTGTTTACATTCTTCGCGTCGCTGAGAATACGTATCGGGTTCTTGGGTTAACTAGACTGCTTTTGAAGATACATTTCCTTCAGGCTGTGTCTGCACAGAAAGCTCTTGCGCATTATATTATCTTACCGGTACCCACTTTCAAACTTAGTAAATGTATTGCTTTGTTTTCGTAAACAAGCGAGCAGATCGTTTAACCACTCAGCCTTCTGAGACACTAGCACCTGTCTGTTAGTTACATACCCTTATTTCCCGTGTCGATAAACGACTTTCGGATGCTCTACGCTGTGTTCAAATCAAATGGCTCTGAGCACTATGGGACTCAACTGCTGTGGTTATCAGTCCCCTAGAACTTAGAACTACTTAAACCTAACTAACCTAAGGACATCACACACATCCATGCCCGAGGCAGGATTCGAACCTGCGACCGTAGCAGTCGCACGGTTCCGGACTGCGTGCCTAGAACCGCGAGACCACCGCGGCCGGCTCTACGCTGTGTAATAGCGAAATTGACTTTGGAAGATCCCACGTGTACGTTGCTGAAGGCCCTCTCGACGCAGCTTTCTGTACACTTGCTACAACAACAAATGCGAAGTAGAGCATAATCACGAACTCTCAGACGAAATACTACTCAGATGCTTGAAAGCGCACGCAATAGATGGTTATGTGAACCCTCACCGCTGTTGTAAGTCATGGTAGCGAAGTGTGTTTTTTGTTGTTTTTTTGCCGTTTGCTAATGCACAGCGTCACCGTTTCAGATCCGGTCCAACTGTCTCGGTGGACAAATGACAAGTGAGAGGAGACCCAAAGCAGCGGCTGAATAACAGCCGAGCATAGCACGTTGAAGATGTGGCGGTGGAACTTTAAGTTCCGTGCTACCCTCTGACAGTGGAAGTACAGAGGAGGGGTGCAGTAATGCGCCAACTCTGGTCAATGAAAAAAGTGCATAAAAAGTTCTCGGTTTACTTGCCGCGTCAAATTTGGATAGCATCCCAAGCTTTCGATGACTACCTCCGTCATCTTCGTCAGGGGTAAAACTGACTGTCGTGGACCGGTAAGGCTTCCGCTTTTATAAGCAGTAGACGGCTTCTCATTGGCTGGATGACGTCACGGTGAAAACGGCGCGTACCGAGGTGGCGGCCTCTATATCCATAGATTTTCTTGGCGCGCTTTATCCAGCGTTGCTTGCAGCGCCATCCACCGCAACAGGCGGAGAACTGCGAGGAATGTAAGAAGTCTCCCTCTGCGCTCTTTCTTTATCAATTGCGCGCTTCCATGCAGTGCTGAATGCATAACCGGAGTCTCTGTTCAAATTATTTTCATAGTCTAATTTCAACTGCTTCCCTAACGACAGAGTCCCAATAGTTTGAAGCGTGAGCAAGTAGTCTTATTTCATCGAATAAAATCTTATGTTTATTTAACAAACTGTGCTCAGCCACCGCTGATTTTTCTATCAGCCCAATATGACTCATTAATTGAAATTTAATTTGCATTTAAGATTTAGAAACAAACAAGAAAACAAATATTAAACACGGAAATCGGGAGGACAGAGTGAACTAGCAATCGACATCAGGTTTCACATGTCATCAGGCATTAATTAAAATTAAAAGTTATAAAATGATTCTGAAGAACTGAAATTTATTCCTGAAATTCAGCTTAACGGTAATAGGTACATACGTACTACCGGTACCTAAAGCGACATATGAACATTTGTGCCAGACCGGGACTCGAACCTGGATTTTCCGCCTATCACGAGTTGTCGCCTTGCCGCCTAGACTATCCGAACACGCTCCCAGGACCAACCCAAAGCCTCATGAGTCACAAATTTATCTATTTGTTCTCATCGATTATTAATTAATTTATCCACAATCGTGCATATTTTTATTCCTGTTCAGATTTTAGAATCGTTATCATTTTTCTCACAGATCCGTCTTCATTTGTAGTGGTCTAGATCTCGAACCCAGATTTCACGCATATCGTTGTCTTGATTGTAAAACCTGCACGGGAACCACAAAATGTGGGTAAGTGAATTAATAACACTAGTCAACAGCCATTTTGCATGTGGGATGTAATACATCAACTAGTATGTAGTTTGGTATGTAGAATCCGAATACACCTTTCAAAATGTTCTAGCACGTACCATTTTTGAGTTTTTAAAGGTTTCTAATTTCCGTGTTCAGTATTTCGCTTTTTGCAGTAATTCTGGTTTGTTGTTTGTTTGTTTAATTGTTTGTTTTTGATATGCAGAGGAGAGCTAGAAGATCTACAAATCGTCAGTAAATGGTTAGTTTGGTAATCCAGTAGTGTGAAAGAGATCATCAGCGAATGTTTCCTGTGAAAGATAGTGCAAGCTTTTTGTGTTTAAAACTTACACTAAGAAAAATGGCAACTAGTAAATCTAGTTGCTGCCTAATCCACCCCGACAACTTTTGCTATGTGTGTTGGAAATTCACTCCAAAAGCCCAAAGATATATAAATTGTATTTTGATTGTCCTTTTGGTGATCAAGATATTGCCTGCATAACCTGTACTACAACCTTAACCGAGTGGTAGAAAGGAAAGCGCCGAGCCATGCCATTCGCTGTTCCGACGGTGTGGTTTGAGAGTAAAGACCATTATTCAGACTGTTACTTCTGTCTTACAAATGTTTCGGGAGATTCAAATAAAACTAGACATAAAATAAAGTATCCAAATGTATCTTCAGTGGATTTGCCCGTGCCCCATGATGAGGGGTTGCCTGTTCCTGTCTGCAGCTTGAAAGCCACGGAACCAGACACCATGTGAAGTGAATCAGAAAGTATTGAACATACAGAAGAGTACTACCCTCAATATCATGACACTTCGCCTCATCTCTATAATCAAAAGGAATTGAACGATTTGGTTCGCGATCTACAACTTTTGAAACAGCAAGCTGAACTCTTGGGGCCGAGACTGCAATAACGGAACCTTCTAGCTCCAGGGACAAAAATTTCCTGTTTCAGATCAAGTGGTGCTTCCTTCGCTCAGTATTTCGATATGCAGTATTCAATGTGTGTATGCAGAAATGTCAATGCTCTGATGATGTAGCTAGGTGTACAACATAATCCACAGGAGTGGCGACTATTTATTGACTCTAATAATACCAGCTTGAAAGTAGCACTACTGCATAATGGCAATGCATTTCCATTTGTACCTTTGCCTTACGCCGTAGACATGAAAGAAACTATTGAAACCATGGCACTGCTTCTAGAGGCAATCACATATAAGGATCATGAGTGGAAGCTTTGCTGTCATTTAAAAGTTGTTGCACTCTTTGAAGATTTACGAACTGGATTCATGAAATACTGATGCTTTTTGTATTTGTGGGACAGCCGTGACAACAAGAACCACTATATAGTCAAGGAATGGCCTATAAGGAAATCGTATGTTCCGGGAAAATTAAATGTGAACAATACCCCATTGGGTGAGCCTGATAAAATCATTTTGCCTGCCCTTCATATCAAGTTGGTCCTTATCACGAACTTTGTAAAAGCTCTGGATAAAGAAGGTGAGGCCTTCAATCACTTAAAAGAAAAGTTTCCCAAATTAAGTAAGGCAAAGCTGAAAGAGGGTATATTTGTTGGACCATAAATAAGAAAATTGCTGAAAGATCCAACCTTTGATACCAAACTCACAGATATCCAATTAGCTGCTTGGTCTTCTTTTGAAGCATTTGTGAAGGGATTTTTGGGTAACAGAAAAGACAAAACTGTGTTACCATTGTGAATGATCTGTTGGACAACCATAAGGACACGGTGTGTAGAATGTCGCTTAAAATTCACTTTTTACATTCTCACCTTGATTTCTTCCCGGAAAATTTGGGAACCGTAAGTGATGAGCGTGGTGAACGCTTTCACCAAGACATTCTTACCATGGAACACCGTTACCAAGGCCATTGGAACCTTCGATGATGGGTGACTACTGTTGGGGTCTTGCTAGGGAGAGTGATGAAACGGCAAACGAAAGAAGAGCTCCGTCGTCGCATTTCTTAAAAACCAAAGACGATTAAAGGTGAAAATATCTTCTGAACTAATTTGGCCCTTTTATTGGCATCATGCCCATATATACATACAAAATAGTATTGATTTCAAACGTTATGAATGTGTACTTTGTTTGACTTAATTATGTAAAATTTCGCTATTACCATTTTTTATTCTGCTGTGTATCTAGGAAATGTGACGTCATAGAGAAAAACTGATTTTACCAGTCTATTCAGCACCATAAAATTAGATAAATCTACCAATTTACAAACCAGATGCAGAAAAAAAATTAGTGTAATCTACACGAAGAAAGATAATTGTGAGACATATGTAAGTTTAGGTTGGTACGGGAGGCGTGCTTGGATAGCGTAAGTGGCAAACGAACGTTTGCGATAAACGGGGAAATCCGGATTCGAGCACCGGTCCTGTAGAAATTTTCATTTGTCGCATCAGGTAGTAAATCTGTACTTATTACAGTTAAGTTGAATCCCAGGATTAAATTTCAATATGTGAAACAGTTGTTCGTCATATAATAGGCCTATAAATAGATATCGAGGAAGCCATTATTGGTTTGAAAGGGAAGAGAGAGAAAGAGAGAAAGAGAGAGAGAGAGAGAGAGAGAGAAATACTAGCAACAAGGGACAATAGTAGAGTATAACGTGTGCGCGGGATGCAGGCCGCAGCATCTCACCATGTTCTGCCGATGGTGCCAGCGGCTGTCCACCGATCGCGTAAATCACTTACATAATTTATATCTCACGAAGACGAAACGTTATAATCGATTTTAAAAGGCTCTCACTACTTCCATGCGTACATGAGGCCTTTCAGCCAAACACTAACACGACGTCCTCTAACACTGACTATACGGCCCCTACTTATTGACTGCCCCATGTCATCGACAAAAGTGATGCTGAGTGACCATGCTAGGTTCCACTTAAAACTCGGTCCCAGCAATAAAACTACAGACTGTGAGGATAGACATTATCGCCACACTAAGCAGCCGTTCCCTATTGAACAGTCTTCAAGCAACTTCCATTTCGGATGAAAATGCGCTCCGAACATGCCTAAACGAGTTCTCCGCCTCTAAACCATTTGGTTTCTACAGTCGCCGAATTTAAAAGTAAGCCTACAGTTGGCAGACTGTTATAAACAGTGAATAATACTATATTACTGATGACTAAAGTCGCTGTTATGTGTATGTGCTGTTATGCAAAACCGCTATGAACTTACACATCGACCAAACACGAGGATTGTCCAGAGAGTAACGAATCGAATTCTTTTCCTTCAACAATTCTTTATAGAACATGATGAGAATTACACACACGAAAGAATGGTGTTTTACCTACACACACGATTTTTCTACGTAATCTCCAACCCGTTCTATGGCCTTCCTCCAGCGCGAAACAAGGGCTGGTGGAGGAGCCAGTGCTTCACTGTGTGAACCACCTCCCCATCGTCCTCAAAATGCCTTCCACGAATGGCAACCTTTAATGGCCTAAAACAATTGGAAATCCGAGAGGGCTAGATCAGGGCTGTCAGGTGCGATAGCCGTGTATGATCTCCCCGACCGCTGCAAATCGTGGAGCTCCGCCGAACCGCCTTCTTATGACCTCACCCTCCGTGCCCAGCGATTAACTGTGCTTCTGTCGACAGCAGATGCTTCACAGACTTTGCACAAACGTTTGTGAATATTCCCCACAGTTTCTTACTCTGGACTGAGAAATCCAATGACGGCACGTTGCTTGTAACGTACATCACCTACAGACGACATTTTGAAACTGTCCTGCAACTACGCTATCTGTCGGAAGTAACAGAAACTTGGCGTGCCCTGTTTCTCATTCGTAGCATTGTTTTTGGTTGAGAAAAAAAATGCGGTGCATTACTTTCTGGGCAACCTTCGTACAATAGTTTGGCTACTAACGTTACACCTGTTGCATTATCGTAGTCAGGCAGCAAGATAGATTGCCGCATAGGCCCTACATTGGACGACTAAATGTAGCTGCTACATTACAGCCAATTATTTTCTTTACATAGCGGAATAGCAACCAGTCATACATACATTGACCGAATGCTTGTTCAGGTAGATCTCGTACAGATTCTGAAAGCTTATTTAATAACTTGTACCTCATGAGTTTGTAACTTTTAATAGATTCTGACAGTCTATGGCACAGAGTAGAGACGCATCTATTGTTTCCTGTGGTGTAACAATGTATGTTTCCTCTCTGTTTTGCTTCTGGCAACTTATACTTTGTGTAGAGCAAAATACAGTATTTATACAGGGTGTTACAAAAAGGTACGGCCAAACTTTCAGGAATCATTCCTCACACACAGATAAAGAAAAGATGTTATGTGGACATGTGTCCGGAAACACTTAATTTCCATGTTAGAGCTCATTTTAGTTTCGTCAGTACTTCCTCGATTCACCGCCAGTTGGCCCAATTGAAGGAAGGTAATGTTGACTTCGGTGCTTGTGTTGACATGCGACTCATTGCTCTACAGTACTAGCATCAAGCACATCTGTACGTAGCATCAACAGGTTAGTGTTCATCACGAATGTGGTTTTGCAGTCAGTGCAATGTTTACAAATGCGGGGTTGGCAGATGCCCATTTGATGTACGGATTAGCACGGGGCAATAGCCGTGGCGCGGTACGTTTGTATCGAGACAGATTTCCAGAACGAAGCTGTCCCGACAGGAAGACGTTCGAAGCAATTGATCGGCGTCTTAGGGAGCACGGAACATTCCAGCCTATTACTCGCGACTGGGGAAGACCTAGAACGACGAGGACTCCTGCAATGGACGAGGCAATTCTTCGTGCAGTTGACGATAACCCTAATGTCAGCGTCAGAGAAGTTTCTGCTGTACAAGGTAACGTTGACCACGTCACTGTATGGAGAGTGCTACGGGAGAACCAGTTGTTTCCGTACCACGTACAGCGTGTGCAGGCACTATCAGCAGCTGACTGGCCTCCACGGGTACACTTCTGCGAATGGTTTGTAACCTCCCCCTCACTTATCGACCTTAATGACAGTGAAAAATTAAACCACGTGTACCTAATGGAAATTTGGGAAAAGCAATCGTCACCGAAGTTAATTTGTCGGTAAAGAGGGAGGAAAGGGTTACATCTAAATGAAAGAAAAAATACAGATGAAACTGGTGGAAATTAATTTTGAAAAGGGGTAAAGTTAATAAAGAAAGTAAATGTACGGCCGTTACGTTAACAGTTAACTAGCGGTAATTAGATATTTGAGATTTGGGGGAAATTACGGTCGCCAGTCCTGTGGACAATTACTATAGTAACTGAAAAAGAAAGGTTATTACACATATAATTAGCACTAGAAGCGTGGCAACTGAAGGTTGACACGTGTAGTGTGAAAACTGAAAGTTTGTCAGAAGTAATAAATTTCGCTACACTCTGACTTAATTTACCAAAAGAATTAATAAAACCGGAAAATTGAAAGTTAATTTAGTGACTGAAATTAATAGTGAGCTTTATTTCTGAGGCACATCGAAATTCAGTAAAATACGGTTAGTCTTGGGCTACCTCAACAATCATTTCAAAAGCTACTTGAATCTACGCAATCTAGAAATAAGAGATTTAACTTTGAACTTGAATTAGATGATTCTGAACAACTAACAATAGTAAAATTTAGTACGTACCAAGCTGAGCTGCAGTCACAGGTAAGCTAAAATATGCTAACAAAACTCGCACTCTTAATTTGTGCTTGTGTAATCTAAATATTGTAGCCAGCTATGAATACTTTAACTGAACTTTGAAGTTAAAGCAGTGAAATCGAATTATATTACTTTAATGCTGGCGTTTGAATTTCAACGACACTCGGGTTCATTTCGGAAAAGGAAGGGACCCCGCTTGGCAATGCAATTGGGACAATGAGCAACAAAGGTTCATGCTAAGTTGCTGTAATTTTGTGATGCAACAATTTTAAAAGCTGAGGTCTGCCATACAGTTCTAAAATTTTACGTGCTTCCAGTCTTCCTCGTTGGTTGATTGAAGGTTTGAAGTCGTCGATCGAGGAGGAGGCGACAGTCACTCATTGTCGGCCGTCGCTGTTGCAGAAGCTGGATGTTGGCGCGCCTTCTTCTGGACACTGTCACCAGGCGAAACGGGCTCTTGATGTGCGCCAGCTAATGTTTCCCGTCCGCGACACCGTGTCAGAAACTAACACAAGTCGAGCGCAATTACATGCTGCCAAACGCCGAACGCGCGGCAACTCGCGGGAGCGTCACACAACACACCTGCTCCACTCTGCACTACTCCAGCCAGACTCTCTCTCTCTCCGCGCTCCACGCGACAGAGTTAACACTACCAAGATCCTAAACACTTTCGTTCTTCACACGACCTATCGATGTATTCGTTCGATAGCATAGTTTTCCCTAGGCAAGACCGAGCGTAAAATACAAATAATATTTACAAAACAAACCATTTATACATCGACATAAATGCATAAATATATACATATATACAAATAGTAAAACAATTACAATATATAAAGACACAGAAATGTCATATCTTGCGGTAACAAAACAAGGAAAAAAATTATAGTACAATAGATGGAAATAGGAGGATATGCATTTCCGGCGTTACAGGTTCATCCAACAATGTGTCAATCCTCATTTCAGTGCAAATATTCTCTTTACGGATGAGGCTTCATTCCAACGTGATCAAATTGTAAATTTTCACAATCCACATGTGTGAGCTGACGAGAATCCGCACGCAATTGTGCAATCAAGTCATCAACACAGATTTTCTATGAACGTTTGGGCAGGCATTGTTGGTGATGTCTTGACTGGGCCCCATGTTCTTCCACCTACGCTCAATGGAAATGGTTCAAATGGCTCTGTGCACTATGGGACTTAACATCTGTGGTCATCAGTCCCCTAGAACTTAGAACTACTTAAACCTAACTAACCTAAGGACATCACACACATCTATGCCCGAGGCAGGATTCGAACCTGCGACCGTAGCGGTCAATCGGTTCCAGACTGAAGCGCCTAGAACCGCACGGCTACACCGGCCGGCTCGCTCAGTGGAGCACGTTATCATGATTTCATACGGGATACTCTACCTGTGTTCCTAGAACATGTGCCTTTACAAGTACGACACAACATGTGGTTCATGCACGATGGAGCTCCTGCACATTTCAGTCGAAGTGTTCGTACGCTTCTCAACAACAGATTCGGTGACCGATGGATTGGTAGAGGTGGACCAAGTCGATGGCCTACACGCTCTCCAGACCTCAACCCTCTTCACTTTCATTTATGGGGGCATTTGAAAGCTCTGGTCTACGCAACCCCGGTACCAAATGTAGAGACTCTTCGTGCTCATATAGTGGACGGTTGTGATACAATACGCCATTCTCCAGGGCTGCACCAGCGCATCAGGGATTCCATGCGACGGAGGGTGTATGCATGTATCCTCGCTAACGGAGGACATTTTGAACATTTCCTGTAACAAAGTGTTTGAGGTCCCGCTGGTACGTTCTGTTGCTGTGTGTTTCCACTCCATGATTAATGTGATTTGAAGAGAAGTAATAAAATGAGCTCTAACATGGAAAGTAAGCGTTTCCGGGCACATATACACATTACATATTTTCTTTCTTTGTGTGTGAGGAATGTGTCCTGAAAGTTTGGCCGTACCTTTTTGTAACACCCTCTATAAGTTCATTATCTTCATCGGGTTGGGGATTTTCTCTGCCCGCGGACTGGGTGTTTGTGTTGTCCTCGTCATTTCGTCATTATCATCATCATTCGTGACTGTGGCAAGATTGCACTGTATAAAAAAGTGGATTGTGTAAAAACATCATTATCTTCATGATCTTTTTGTTCACAGAAGGAAGGTATTAAATGTGCTTTACACAAAGAACCTCTAATTGCCCTGATAACTTTCGGCTGCTGTATTAAGATGTCATTCATAGAACTTGCGTTTCCCCTCAAGATAGTACCATTTGATACTACGCTTTGGAAGAAGAAAAAGTAGTTGTTCCGACGTATATTTGTCGTACACAATCCATAAGTCACTTTAACGAATAAATTACATCAGATAACTTACAACTATTAAGTTTTACCTGTTGGCCTAAAAATAATTTTTCATTAAAATATACCGCAATAGCTTTACATAGTTAGGATCATCTGACGGAAGCTTGAGCAACTGTTATTTCAACACACGTTTTAAGGCTACTTAGGTCATTGTTACTGTGCAGTCAGTTTTCGTCTGCATATGTTGGTATCCTGGGTCTAATAAATGAGGACACGTAACTTATCATTATTAGAAGAGAAAAGGGTCCATTCCAGTTCTATGTGAAGCATCTATATTAATATTTTCTATACTGGACATTTCTTTGCCAATACAGACAACTTGTTCGCGGTTTTGTAAACACTACTTTAACAGTTAAAGAAATTTAATGCCATAGAAATTATTCCTCCTGGAAATAATACATGCTCCACACAGTCAAAAGCCTTCCCTAGATCACAAAAAGTGCCTTGAGCAAACTATTTGTCCTCAGCCGTGCGACGAAGAAATCTGACTACGGATCCTATAGCAAAACAGTTGACAGCTTTTTCCAAAAGTCGTGCTATTGTAGCATGATCTGTATGAGCTGAAATGCACTGTCATGTGACAAACAGACAAATTTGTACCGTTTGAACTCACTACTCACTAATACTTAGAAATTGCGTCTACTAATGTGCATGAGGCATAGTAGCACGTTTCCGTGCTATCTGATGGCTGTTAACGGACTAAGGCCATTCTTCACATCCTCCGAGTCACCAATTGATCAAAAAAAAATGGCTCTGAGCACTATGGGACTTAACTTCGGAGGTCATCAGTCCCCTAGAACTTAGAACTACTTAAACCTAACTAACCTAAGGACATCACACACATCCATGCCCGAGGCAGGATTCGAACCTGCGACCGTAGCGTCACCAATTGATCGTGGCATTTATTATTCGGGCATATGAGAAGATATGACATAAACATTCTTCTTGTTCGTAGGTTATCATTTTATTTTCTTACATTATCTAGATAAGCTCACTCGAGCTACTCAACCAGTATTTTTATATGTCAAAATTTACTTCGTTGCATCGGAGATACCACGCTTAAGCTCTGACAAAGTGATCTAACACGGGATTTGCCACTCGTAAACGAACATTCCAAACGCTGTCGGACGCCATGGTTCCGATATCTTTAAAATCTACGTCATCTTTCGTTCTGAAGTACTGACAATATAGTCGCGACGGCAGAAAATTCTCTGCCCACTTGTTCCGAAAATACTGGATGTAAGAGCTGAGTTGGCAGAGCTATATCGCCCGCCTGGAATGTTCTCTAGAGCCGCCTGCTCGTAAACGCGGCCCGATAGTTACACGGCCAACGAGAATTACCTCCCCGTCAAACAATAGAAATGCTACCGGAACTCAAAAAAATAATCCGAAGTGAAGTAAAAATACGCCCCGTAACCTTAAACTGTCTTTCCTAGTATAGTCATTCTCATAAACGTTCGGGTATTTCCTGACTTTCTTATGAAGGGAGCAGTTCATACACACCTTACGACTGAGATGTCAGATAATAGTGAAGCTCTGGAGCTATATTGCTGTTTTTCCACAGCAGCAGCCAATGCGCCACCACCGGGATTGTAGATCTTCCTTATTCACTGAGACGACAAAAGTCATAGGATAGCTATATGTACATGTATCTCGGACACAAAGTGTAACAGGATAGTGCATTGGCGGAGCTATAATTTGTACTCGGTAAATCACGTGAAAAGGATTATCACGTGATTATCGCCGCACGACGGGAATTAACAGACGAAATAGTAGTTGGAGCTAGACGCATGGGACATCCTATTTCCGAAATCGTTAGGGAATTCAGTATTGCGAGATCCACAGTGTCAAGAGAGTGCTGAGAACACCAAATTTCAGGCATTATCTCTCACCACGGAAAACGCAGTGGGCGACGGCCTTCACTTCACGACCGGGAACATCGGCGTTTGCGTAGAGTTATCAGCGCTAACAGACAAGCAACATTACATTAAACAACGGCAGAAATAATTGTGAAATGTACGACAAGCGTATCTGATAGGACAATGCAGCGAAACGTGGCGTTAATGGACTATGGCAGCAGACGACCGATGCGAGAGCCTTTGTTAACAGCACAACATCGCTTGCAGCGCCCCTCCTGAGCTCATGACCATATCGGCAGGACCTAGACGAGTAGAAAACAGTGGCTTCGTCAGATGAGTCCAGCTTTTAGTTGGTAAGAGCTGATGGTAGGGTTAGAGTGTGGCGCAGACCTCATGAAGTCATGGACCCAAGTTGCCGACAAGACACTGTACAAGCTGGTGGTGGCTCCATAGTGGTGTGGGATGTGTTTGCATAGAATGGGTTCTCTGGTCCAGCTGAACCAATCATTGACCGGAAGTGACTTTATTCGGCTACTTGGGGGCCATTTTCAGCCATTCATGGAGTTCATGTTCCCAAACAACGATGGACTTTTTATGGATGACAGTGCGCCATGTCACCGGGACACGAGGTCAGTTCGTTTACAAAATCCTGCACCGGCAACACCTTCGCAATTGTGGAAGGCTGTAGAGGCAGCACGGCTGAATATTTCTGCAGGGGACTTCCAACGACTTGTTGAGTCCATGCCACGTCGAACTGCTGCACTAAGACGGGAAAAAGGTAGTCCGACATGATATTAGAAGGTATCCCATGACTTCCGTCGCCTCAGCGTATTCATTTCCACCGTCATCCCAAATACATAAGCCTAAAACGTCGCTGCAGAACTCGTGAACTGACACTAAAGAGAAACGTAGACACGTGAAAACTAGCAGCTACAATTCTCACCACACGTTGACGTCAGGGATGTACGTTGCGTGATTTCGTATGACAGTGGCTCTGACCTAAATTATTCTATACTCATAACTCCAATTACTTCAAGCATGACGTAGGTATCACAGCATTATTTCTAAAAAAATTCGTCATGGAAAATTATCACTTGTTTCTGGAGGGCAGTTGTAGATGAAACTATTAACGACGACGATATAATATTTTGTCGTGCTATCTGCATGCCAGCTAACATTCCAAAGATGTTCGGGCTCACATGCGGTTCCTCTTCGTCGAAATGTCTTGGCTCAAACTCGTCTAGGGGTTGAACCGCACGTGTCGCATTACACACCCTAAATAAGACACTTGTGACTCTTTGCTTAAATTGTCTGGCTGATGGCAAGTTTGCGAAATACAAAGTTAACATAACACAAAATACCAGTAATAATAACATCGAGAACTAAATTAACAAACCATAAATGATGTAGGTCACACAGTTGCGATTTGGTTAGAATAATGTTTATTCAGAAAGCAAACTAATAGCGAAAGTGGTCGTATTTAGAGTTACTGTTACACTCGAGCGTATATCCATTTGACGCAGTTCGATCATTCATAATCAAATCGCGAAATACAAGTTATCTACGCAAAAGGTTAGAGTTCACACCAGGCGCGCGGCTGCTCACCGCTCAGAGACTAAGTCCCGCGATACCACACAACGGGAAATTTTCTAAGTCGTTTCACATCCTAGCTACCTAAAAACCGACCACCCGCTCTCCATCCGAACTGTCCTCTTTGGTGTCTTGACCAGAACTGTCCGCTCGCGTCTCAATCCGAACTGTGCCCTTTGGTGTCTCCAGCCGAACTGTACTCTTTGATGTCTAGACCAGAACTGCCCTCTGCCCGTCTTCGACTGCGTTTCCCGAGCGCCGAATATCTTCACTCAGCTGACTAGTGCAGGTCCATTTCCTGAAGCCGTCCATCTGATTGGTTAAAGTTTATTCTACATTACTTTACATTTTAACACATTTAAATAATCAAAGCTTGACCACTTTTATGTTCTAAATAAAGTAACAATATCCATTACATAATAAACGTTAAATTCTTTTGCATAAAGCCAATACAATTTCCTTGTTAGCTTTGAATGCCACGGCCAGTAGCCTTGCACCAATGTGCTTTCTGATAAACAAATAAAGAACGGAAGTAACTATTATGCATTAAACTTTACAACTGTTACCCAATGATTCAATAAAGTGCCATGCTGTCACCGTTCAATGTGTTTTGTGTGGGGGAAATGATGATCTGATGCTTAATTGTAAATACTGATATTTTAAATTTACTATATCTTTCAAACAAATAAAGTTACAGGGTTGATATTTACAACGCTTGTCATTTTAATGGTGTGCTTCAATATGAAATGTCGATCGTTAATATCGACCAAAGCGTTCTGATTTTAGAATTCAGGTCTTTGTTACAAAAATGGTTAATTTCACTTTAACAGTAAATCCTAAACTACACTCCTGGAAATTGAAATAAGAACACCGTGAATTCATTGTCCCAGGAAGGGGAAACTTTATTGACACATTCCTGGGGTCAGATACATCACATGATCACACTGACAGAACCACAGGCACATAGACACAGGCAACAGAGCATGCACAATGTCGGCACTAGTACAGTGTATATCCACCTTTCGCAGCAATGCAGGCTGCTATTCTCCCATGGAGACGATCGTACAGATGCTGGATGTAGTCCTGTGGAACGGCTTGCCATGCCATTTCCACCTGGCGCCTCAGTTGGACCAGCGTTCGTGCTGGACGTGCAGACCGCGTGAGACGACGCTTCATCCAGTCCCAAACATGCTCAATGGGGGACAGATCCGGAGATCTTGCTGGCCAGGGTAGTTGACTTACACCTTCTAGAGCACGTTGGGTGGCACGGGATACATGCGGACGTGCACTGTCCTGTTGGAACAGCAAGTTCCCTTGCCAGTCTAGGAATGGTAGAACGATGGGTTAGATGACGGTTTGGATGTACCGTGCACTATTCAGTGTCCCCTCGACGATCACCAGTGGTGTACGGCCAGTGTAGGAGATCGCTCCCCACACCATGATGCCGGGTGTTGGCGCTGTGTGCCTCGGTCGTATGCAGTCCTGATTGTGGCGCTCACCTGCACGGCGCCAAACACGCATACGACCATCATTGGCCCCAAGGCAGAAGCGACTCTCATCGCTGAAGACGACACGTCTCCATTCGTCCCTCCATTCACGCCTGTCGCGACACCACTGGAGGCGGGCTGCACGATGTTGGGGCGTGAGCGGAAGACGGCCTAACGGTGTGCGGGACCGTAGCCCAGCTTCATGGAGACGGTTGCGAATGGTCCTCGCCGATACCCCAGGAGCAACAGTGTCCCTAATTTGCTAGGAAGTGGCGGTGCGGTCCCCTACGGCACTGCGTAGGATCCTACGGTCTTGGCGTGCATCCGTGCGTCGCTGCGGTCCGGTCCCAGGTCGACGGGCACGTGCACCTTCCGCCGACCACTGGCGACAACATCGATGTACTGTGGAGACCTCACGCCCCACGTGTTGAGCAATTCGGCGGTACGTCCACCCGGCCTCCCGCATGCCCACTATACGCCCTCGCTCAAAGTCCGTCAACTGCACATACGGTTCACGTCCACGCTGTCGCGGCATGCTACCAGTATTAAAGACTGCGATGGAGCTCCGTGTGCCACGGCAAACTGGCTGACACTGACGGCGGCGGTGCACAAATGCTGCGCAGCTAGCGCCATTCGACGGCCAACACCGCGGTTCCTGGTGTGTCCGCTGTGCCGTGCGTGTGATCATTGCTTGTACAGCCATCTCGCAGTGTCCGGAGTAAGTATGGTGGGTCTGACACACCGGTGTCAATGTGTTCTTTTTTCCATTTCCAGGAGTGTATTATAGATATGATCAGTATTCAAGTTTTATTGGGATCACCTGAAAATTTATGGAGGATGGCAAATTAAAATTACTGTGGCTTGATTCCCCGCATTACTACAGAATTAAATAGTTTTCACTGATGTTTCCCTTTATGGCCGATCTTAGGTCTGCCATATTTTTCACTGCTACGTTTCCTTGGCCACAAATGGCTTTTACTGGGTTTCCCTATGGCGTAGGTCCTCGTCTTTCTCACTCGCACACTACAGCGCTTAGGCCTCAATAACAATAGACGGCTGTGAGTTTCCCCATCTCGTGGTGAATCTGCGCCCTTTGTGGGAAAATTGCAAATTTGTGGTAAGGTCGCACAGGACCAAACTACTGAGGTCATCGGTCCCTAAGCTTATACACACCTGAATCTAACTTAAACTAAGTTACGCTAAAGACGACACACATACCCATGTCCGAGGAAGGATTCGAGCCTCCGACGGGGTGAGCCGCGCGGACCGTTCAAGGTGCCCTAATCCGTGCGGCTACCCCGCGCGGCGCCCTTTGCGGCACGGGCTCCTGGAGGACGGGGTTCGTTTCACAATTCCTGTAGGCTGACTCTTTCGGCCATATATTTAAATGAGAGCGCAATGCTCGTTAACTCACTGGTACTTCGTTTACACTTAGCTGTTTGGTCGTTTTACACTTTAAAAGTCAACGGAGGTTATTCTGTTGAACAATACAATGTATCATCAATAATCATGGGAAGGCATTGGACGTAACATCGGTCATCCATACTGAAGCGTATGCAGCGCACTTGTCTGCGTACAGATCTGGTGGAAACGGACTGCAGACGCCACGCATTCAAATCGGCGGCAGACTGTCGATCGACCGTAACGGCTCTGCGGAGGCGACAGACGTCCGTTCGGCAGACACTTCACGGTTATCCTGGGAAACGGATTAAGTGCGTGGAAACATTTTCTCTGCGACACTGAAGATCCAGCCTAGAAATTTTCGAGCTCAGGAACTCGATTTCTTGTATAATGTCTGATATGCAGTCGTCCATGCGTCTTGCACCGTTGAACATCTCACACTGACAATCGATTAACTCGCGACATGGTGCAATGTTCACTATACAAGTGTCTGTACCACACTGATCAGATATTGTTTCGACACCCATGTCATATGCTACATCCAGACACAAAGCACAGGCGTCATACATGGCGCATCCCCAAACTGGATAACCTTTTTAGTGACTTTGGGCCACTCTGTTTACATAACACACATTGAAGTTCAGCATTTCTAAGCGTTAATTCATTCAGATGATTTCACGTTATTGTATCTTTGTCTTCTAGCACGTTGGCTGTTTCACGTTGGCACTCGTCTCGGAATTAAATGAGCAGCCACCAACAGGCAATATATCGAGAAGTAATTTCTTTATGTAGGGGTCCACAGCCTCAAAATACCGTCTGAATGATGTCAGTTTTATTCCTCAAAAAGTGTCTGCGAAACCGTAAACAATTTTTTATCCCCATTAACTCCATTTATTCCATGTCACTGGAATGAGTTCAGTTGACATTATATACCTTGTGGCAGGTTAAGCCAGGCACTCCATCATATCTGTTCCTCTTGGGGTCCTACTCCGGAATGGAGGACCGTGAAGATTGATTTGTAAGTAATACAAAGAAACCCAATTTACTGAAAGTTAATGTCAATATTAGAGATGGTCTCACATTGCTTACTAGTTACGGCGACGAGTCGTGAAAACCAAGAAGTACAGGTTCGAGAACCTGTGTGACACAAACTTACCGCAGGTTTTAAATTTAGAACTTCCTGTTTAAGTATCTGCAAGAAGCTGAAAACATTCGTTTAAGTTTCAGACCACACACGGCGTAATATTTCTGTGGTAATAAAATCTGTAGAAGATAGTATTAAGAAAATTCTGTCCATACGCATACGTTAATGATAAAGCGTTCCCTGGAAAGCGAGCAAGATGGCACAGTGGCTGAGACACTTCACTCGCGTAGTGTGGATGTGCCATTCGTCAACCAAGTACAGTACGAGTTAGTACTTTATCTCGAATGACATCAGAGTAACCCCCCTTTCCTTAAATCACTCCCGTTGTTTAACAAGCATGTAGAAAAGAATACAAGAATGAAACACCATTTTATCCCATATTCACAATCCTAGTACTGCAATGGCTATGTCTATAATGCAATGAACTATATGACCCACGGTACATATTTCGTACACTGGATAGTAGCGAGAGATCAGTGACACAAATATTACGTATTTATGCTGTATTGAGGTTCTTCCTTATTGGATCAAACGCTTTATTACAGTTGAATAGATTAACGAGCTTCACGCTAAGTCAAACGCAGTCCATCTAGACTGCCTACGATTCGCAAAACACCTCAATTTACAAACACTATTGAATATTCTCGGATCATTCCTACATTTTCTTGACATAAATTCGTTAACCGTTGAAACCTCGGAAATTATGAGCGAGGTGCTGGATGAAGGACAGGAACCTTCATCTTTTATAAGTTGTGTTTGAAGGATGTTTGGCTGATTGTCAGGTGTTTATGCATACAGATAAATGTTACTTAAGGATAAAATGTCTTAATCTAAGTTAACTTAGAACTGTTTTCTTCACTGTCCTTCTACTGGATTGGCTATAAGGGTATTGGGGGAAAGTGGGGGAGGGGGAGGGGGAGGTTGAGTGGGCGGCCAGAAATCGATGTCGAGTGGTGTCTTCTGCTGGCGTGAAGCAATGCCTCGTTGTTTGTTGTGATTGATACCACAGCCTCTGTGGAATGCAGATAGTTTTGCTTCAATAGTTATGGGGCGATAATCATGTAATACACTTTTTATGTGTCAGCTATTGATTTAAGTTCTGAATGTTCCAAAGGTTCACCCACATCGTTGCTACTCTGGCAGATTTGTTATGTAACATTACACTATCGCGTTTAATTCAAATCAGTTTATTGCTACTAATTTTAGACCTGTTACCTGGAAACTCTAAACAGGCCGTACATATTTGTTAATCATGGTGACATACAATGTTTTATATCACGTATGTAGCAGTAAATCATGTTAACAGCCACGTTTGGTAATATTAATGTATAAATAAAACATAACATTGCAAAAATAAGAATCAGTTAAAAAAATAGAGGGAATTAACTCAAGCTTCAAGTGAATAACTTCCGTCTTAGATCACTAGATATGTTACTGGCAGCCTCGAAAGAGCTCGCGGTTTGCCGACTAACAACAGCTATACCTACTTCTAAATCTATTTATACTACACTATTCTACATCACCCCCTCGGCAATCCTCGAGTCTATAAATACCCATGTGGGTGCCCATAGCATTCTTTATTTTCGTTTTATTTAATTTTTCTTTCCTTATTATATATATAAAGTTTCTCTTAATTAAATTTATATGTGCCTATCGTTATCTATAATTGATAAAACGCTTCTCGTTACCTGTTGACATTATTTTTATATTCAGAGTGTCTATTATAGACTGAAAGTTAAGCAGTAGCCTTTTATATATCCGATGTGCTATCACACTGACTTTAGTCCACAAGTTTTGGTCACTTAGAATTGTATGCAGATCGAAGCCAAATTTTTTGCTGTCTCTCTTTCTACCTGCACAAGGGGGCATTTGAGAACGACACGATCCGTGGAACCTTCCTCTTCACATTCACAGACTGGGTGCTACTACATCTCACTCGATGCCGATGTTTGGGATATGGACCGTGGCCTCTTAATAAGTACACCATACCTCGAGTAAGGACAATGCCACGCAGTTTGAGCCTGTTCCTGATGCCTGGAAATATTCTGTAGACACGCCTTGCAGTGCTCCTAGTGTCCAAGTCGGACTGCCATTCATCTAACTTCCAGCCTCATAAAGGTGTTTTATCACTAATATACGTTCCTGTGATCTCGTACACGCGGTCATACTGTTCACTCTCCAACCAATATAGTGCCGCCCTGTAACGTAGCACGATGTCAGTCGGACATGTCCCAAGGATAGCCGGTAAATCCCCTGCAGGTGTAGTGCGAAAGGCACCCGTGAGCCTCGGAAGTACGCTCCGCTGAATTCGTCGCAGAATTTTTATGTAATTGCCTAATCTAAGGGGATGCTCGCAGACGCTGGCAGCGAAATCCACAGCTTCGTTGAAGATAGTTTTGTAATATGACTGCACCACATGCAACGGTAATTTATAGTCAGCAATGCCAATATTACGCATAATTTCGGGCGCTTTCTGAGTAACAGATTTTACGTGTTCTAGAAAGACGTCTAAAACAGTATCAGATTAAGCAGTGTAATAGTGCCGTGTTGTACAACAGCTCCACCTGTATACGAACGATGCGGATGAAGCTTTGGGACGCCAAAACTGCAAGTGAACAAGCGACATATAAAAAGTATATCACACTATTATTTGCATTACGCACACGCTGTGGTATGAATGACAACAAACAACGAGGCATAGCTCGATGCCAGCAGAAGAAACCACTCGACATCGATTTCTGGCCACCCACTGCTCCCGCCACCTCCCTCCAGATACCATCAGCCTGTCTAGCAGAAAAAATAGTTAACAAAACAGTGTTAGGTCAACATTTAAGTAAGGTTTGTCCACTTGCATTAACGCCTGATTATCAGCAAAGCATGCCTGAAACGTGTTTCAGTATATTTAATTTAACATAAAATAAATAATCTGACTGAGACCAGAAAAATGCAGATAATTGTACTACACTAGCATGACCCACAGTTACTTAAGAAAAATGTATATAACTTTACCTTCTGCAACAGAGATCATAGGTAACGAATAGGAAGCAAGGAAAATCTGTCGTTCAAAATTTACCACAGCTGTAATGTTCGACGTTTCCTGTAAATATGATCTACGGTTGTGTGACGATCTCGAAGGTAAACTGCCTCGCAGGTATCCCGTCTCGCTTCCTACAGAATATAACTTTTAATCAGCTAGCTTAGGAAGGGGAAAGAAGTACGTTTTGGAAGTTCGGTTATAGCGGCCATTTTTCCGTTCACGAGTGTTCATAACTCAGCTGACAGACTGAGTAATGACCAGTGCGCTCTGCAGGCGAACGCACCGTGAAATTAGCGACGCGGATTTCCTGTTCTTCATCTCCCTTGGTCGGACACAAATTGCTTCACTGCCGGAAAATCCTTTCTTGTCAAGACAGTAGCACGGCACCTTACAAAGCTGGCAGAGCTCAACAGTTTACACGCCGGAGCTCGTTTGCTGTGATTCACCATTATCTTAATATTCCCCGTGGTGCGAATTATCCTCTTGACTAACAGGCCCCGAAAAAACTCTTACTCTGCATTTTCTCTTGAAAGCAGATGACCTCTGTTTTTATCTGTCGTAGTTGGGTAAGTATTCGTTTATTAAGCCAAAATTAATGATTTTACTGTCCGCAAGAGAAATTAGCGCAGTACCATCACCAAAAATTGTATTGTTAAGGTAATAGAGACGTCGGCTGTTATTTTTTTTATCTGGAGCAGTGTCCGAGTCAGTTTCAATTTGATGGCACGGACGACTAATATGAGGCTACAAAACATATAATACTAAGAGAAATAGGCCTAAATAAAACAAAGGCTGAGTCTAACGTCCCGTCAACTACAAGTCATTAGAGAGAGAACACTAGCTCGGTTTGGGAAGGATGGAGGAGGAAAGTGATTGTACCCTTTGAAAGGAGCCATCCCAGTATTTGCCTTCAGAAATTTAGAGAAATCATGGAAAACCTAGCTGGCCACTGTGGCCGAGCGGTTCTAGGCGCTTCAGTCTGGAGCCGCGCTGCTGCTACGGCCGCAGGTTCGAATCCTGCTTTGGGCATGGATGTGTCTAATGTCCTTAGGTTAGTTAGGTTTAAGTAGTTCTAAGTCTAGGAGACTAATAACCTCAGATGTTAAGTCCCATAGTGCTTAGAGCCACTTGAACATTTTTTGGAAAACCTAAATAGGAATGGCAGGCAGCGATTTGACCGCCGTCCTCCCGAATACGAATTCAGTGGCATACCACTGTCACACCTGTCACGGTGTCTGAGAGATGATATCCTAGCGAGATTCAGGGGAACCAGTCAGGATAGGTGCCAATGTCTGACGGGAACTTCCACGCCGCGCAGCTGCTAGTACTCACAAGACAACAGTTTTCAAGGATATCTTTATGGGGGATAGGCAACGGCCTTGCCGCAGTGGATACACAGGTTCTCGTGAGATCACCGAAGTTAAGCGCTGTTGGGCGTGGCCGGCACTTGGATGGGTGACCATCCAGACCCCATACGCTGTTGCCATTTTTCGGGGTGCACTCAACCTCGCGATGCCAATTGAGGAGCTACTCGACAGAATAGTAGCGGCTTCGGTCAAGAATATCATCATACCGACCGGGAGAGCGGTGTGCTGACTCCACGTCCCTCCTATCCGCATTCTCCTCTGAGGTTGACGCGGCGGTCGGATGGTCCCGGTGGGCCACTCGTGGCCTGAAGACAGAGTGCTTTTTTATGGGTGATAAATCTGACAGACAGCGTAATGAGAATTAGTTTGCCGCCATCTACACTAAATGTTTTCTAGCCACACAGGGACTGACTGACTTCGAACAGAAAATATTAACATGATCTCCTTGCTGTCATCCTTTTTCAGAGTCTCAGACTTCTGGTTAGTTAAATTAATCATGTAATTAATATATATTAGTATATAATATGTAAAGATCAAAATTGTAAAATACCCTAATGAATCTGCCAACTAAGCTCCATCACCCAAATCAGTTACATATCTACCCACAAGGAGTCGCGTGTATTTTTAAGGGACGATCAGAAAGTTTCCGTTGTGGAATGGTATGACAATTTCCTGTATGTCGCGATTCGACACGCACGACCCCAGTCGCAGATGTAACGCAGAGATTATGCTAACTCAAGTGGGGGACACTCGAGCACCTGCTCTATAGTCCCCACTCGATTATCACGTCTTTGGTTCCTTAAAAAAAAAGGTCTTGAATGGTCGACGATTCCTGTCGGACGAAGATGTGCAGTAGACTGTAACGGACTTCTTCGCGCATCAGGACACAATGTTTTACCAAATGGGTGCGTCGATGGGATGATTGCTTCAGCGCTCACAGCAGTTTTGCCTGACTGGCGAACAGATATTGGACTGTACGGTCCTTCTAACGGAGACTTTTTGATCGCCCCTTATACTTCACCGTATCAGCCCGTAAGTTCTTTGACAAGGTGAATAGCATCATTTCAAGAAACATCACATATAAACTGAACAGCACATGCAGCCACAAACATATACAGCTTCTTATTTGTTTCTCTTCATCTGTAAGCATAGAACTGCTGCTCTGTTACTGTTTTTCTGTGTGTGTTTATGCGTTAGTAGATTTCTGACGAACGTCATTCATTAGTAATGTACGACGGCACATTCCTTTTCGTCATCTTATTCTCCTCACTAATCATTAAAACAGTGTATCGATCGTAACATTCCAGCTTTAGATGACGCTGTGGATCATCGTAACGCGTAGTGGTGAAGCGAAATATGCGACTAGCACAGAAATCTATTACTGCAGTCCACACTGGACGCAGTAGATGCAAGAACAAATGGGATATAATAGTGTTCGCGGAACAGAGGCGAAACAGTGAAGATAAAAAAATAAGTTAGTATGTATGTGTTGTAACAGAGGAAGAGAACAGCGATGAAATTCAGTTACAGACACTATTGGAAACAAGAAAATTCGAAATAAAATTACTGATATTCTAGAATGTACTGACATAATAACAAAATAGCCTCTGAAAATTAAACAAAGTATATTATTTGGAAATCACACGAGTTTCTACATCAATATGCCTACATTCTATAGAGGAACCATGACAGTTCTACGAAATATAGCAGAAACTGATAACTAAAACGGAACCCCACTGCAAGTAAGAATGGACATCATTAATACGAACGTACAAAGAAAACTAAACAACGATTTTTCTCTGGGAAACTTCGGATATGAAAACAGAAAAAAAACATAGACTATTCATTTGTAGAAATTGCAGAGAAGGCATCTAGTTTGTTCTTAATACATTCGTCCAGAGGAAAACAAACTGAAGACAAAGCTGGCAGAGACCAGATGATACCATGAATGAAACTGACCATATTTTATCAAACAAAGAATGAATTGTACACTATGTGGCGGTCTTGAAACCTATTAGGGTTCCCAGACTATTAAGATGTGGAGTAAAAAAAGCATACACACTCGAAATGAAATAATCTGGAACGAAAGCAGAAATGTAGAATATTTGGATTAATTTCATAATATAGGATTAAACCAAGTTACACTGAGCAACAAGCACTGCTTCCTGGAAAGTGGATGTAATACAGATATAAAAGAAAATGTCATTACTTCTCAAAGCACAAACACATAAACAGCAAAATAAGGCGGAAAAAAGAAAATCTCAACCGCAAAAAGGGAACTATTAAAAAGACGGTGAAAATTTCAAGCAGACAGTATAAGAATATACTGAATTGACAAAAATTATTTTCAAATGTTTTTAATAAATGACAACGAAAACCTAAAGAGAAAGTTACATAGGATAGACTCTACACAATATCTGTTAATATGGTAATGACACAAAAATTAACAAGAAACATAGACAGTAAATAATGAGCCTAATGTCAAGGTACTAGAAACATCTCCGAAACATCACATAATCACTTCCGCCTGAAATACACTGTCCTCAAATATTCGGGTTAAATGCCTTGGCCGGCCGCGGTGCCGAGCGGTTCTAGGCACTGCAGTCCGGAACCGCGCGACTGCTACGGTCGCAGGTTCGAATCCTGCCTCGGGCATGGATGTATGTGATGTCCTTAGGTTAGTTAGGTTTAAGTAGTTCTAAGTTCTGGGGGACTGATGACCTCAGATGTTAAGTCCCGTAGTGCTCAGAGCCATTTGAACCATAAACGCCTTGTTGGCCCAACGATGCACTCGACTCATTTCAAAAATGGTGAAGTTGCGGGTAGTCTGGCCATACTAACCGCCTTCAGTCAGATACTGTTAATTTCTACTTTTCTGCCCCATTAAACACGGGTAACGATAAGTACCACTGCGTTCAATGGACTTTTGCTAGGGTCCCGATCGCAAATGCCCACTGCATGGACTTCTCTTCGCAATTTTCACTCGGAAACTGATAGATTTAGCCTTGCATCACTGGAGCAGCAATTCTCCTCGACTCTGAAACAGCATTCCATTTTCGATGTTTGATACTTGTTTATGGTAGCTGTCGTTTGGGTTCATCGTATGACCATTGATCTTACGCCTCGTTGCATAGCTGCGAGTAAAACACCATTCCTTGTAGATACGCTGGACGGTTCGCGTTGATTCACAACACATTGAACAATTTTATTCATGGTGACGTAATAGGCACATCCAAACACAACAGTCCATATCCACCATTTTGCCACGACTCCACGTCGACCCATCTTACTGCTCTGGAGCCATACGGCCGACTGGAATATACACATTAGTACACTGTCATGACTTCCGTCGGTGTTGGAGTGTCATATGACCGCCTTATACCAGATGTACACCATCTACATCGCTCCAAAGCGAGCAGTGTGCTCTTTTAAAGGCGGTTACTAATATCTGGTCTAGTGACAAACGGACATTTGTCACTAGCAAAAGTGAACGTCGAAGACCTAGTCATAGAATGCCACAGAAAAAAACATTTGAAGAAAACCTACCATCATTCGATGAGGACATAATACCAATTTAAGTATTATTACACTACCTGAAACCCACTGTAACAAAGATAATTAGAATAATGATGCAAGGGAGGAAGGTTTATCTGTTTAGCAAGAGTAATAGAAGGCAGATTTGTTCAACAACAAAGTTAGGAAACTACTGCGAAAGCAAAGAGAGCTTCAATCCAAGTTTCAACGCACCCAAAACCTCTCACACAAACAGAAGCTAAACGATGTCAAAGTTAGCGTAAGGAGGGCTATGCGTGAAGCGTTCAGTGAATTCGAAAGTAAAATTCTATGTACCGACTTGACAGAAAATCCTAGGAAGTTCTGGTCTTACGTTAAATCAGTAAGTGGCTCGAAACAGCATATCCAGACACTCCGGGATGATGATGGCATTGAAACAGAGGATGACACGCGTAAAGCTGAAATACTAAACACCTTTTTCCAAAGCTGTTTCACAGAGGAAGACCGCACTGCAGTTCCTTCTCTAAATCCTCGCACAAACGAAAAAATGGCTGACATCGAAATAAGTGTCCAAGGAGTAGAAAAGCAACTGGAATCACTCAACAGAGGAAAGTCGACTGGACCTGACGGGATACCAATTCGTTTCTACACAGAGTACGTGAAAGAACTTGCCCCCCTTCTGACAGCCGTGTACCGCAAGTCTCTAGAGGAACGGAAGGTTCCTAATGATTGGAAAAGAGCACAGGTAGTCCCAGTCTTCAAGAAGGGTCGTCGAGAAGATGCGCAAAACTATAGACCTATATCTCTGACGTCGACCTGTTGTAGAATTTTGGAACATGTTTATTGCTCGAGTATCATGTCATTTTTGGAAACCCAGAATGTACTCTGTAGGAATCAACATGGATTCCGGAAACAGCGATCGTGTGAGACCCAACTCGCTTTATTTGTTCATGAGACCCAGAAAATATTAGATACAGGCTCCCAGGTAGATGCTATTTTCCTTGACTTCCGGAAGGCGTTCGATACAGTTCCGCACTGTCGCCTGATAAAGTAAGAGCCTACGGAATATCAGACCAGCTGTGTGGCTGGATTGAAGAGTTTCTAGCAAACAGAACAAATCATGTTGTTATCAATGGAGAGACGTCTACAGACGTTAAAGTAACCTCTGGCGTGCCACAGGGGAGTGTTATGGGACCATTGCTTTTCACAATATATATAAATGACCTAGTAGGTAGTGTCGGAAGTTCCATGCGGCTTTTCGCGGATGATGCTGTAGTATACAGAGAAGTTGCAGCATTAGAAAATTGTAGCGAAATGCAGGAAGATCTGCAGCGGATAGGCACTTGGTGCAGGGAGTGGCAACTGTCCCTTAACATAGACAAATGTAATGTATTGCGAATACATCAGTGTGGGATCCGTACCAGATCGGGTTGACGGAGGAGATAGAGAAGATCCAAAGAAGAGCGGCGCGTTTCGTCACAGGGTTATTTGGTAAGCGTGATAGCGTTACGGAGATGTACAGCAAACTCAAGTGGCAGACTCTGCAAGAGAGGCGCTCTGCATCGCCGTGTAGCTTGCTCGCCAGGTTTCGAGAGGGTGCGTTTCTGGATGAGGTATCGAATATATTGCTTCCCCCTACTTATATCTCCAGAGGAGATAACGAATCTAAAATTAGAGAGATTAGAGCGCGCACGGAGGCTTTCAGACAGTCGTTCTTCCCGCGAACCATACGCGACTGGAACAGAAAAGGGAGGTAATGACAGTGGCACGTAAAGTGCCCTCCGCCACACACCGTTGGGTGGCTTGCGGAGTATAAATGTAGATGTAGATGTAGATGTAGATGTTTTGTGCGGCCTATGCGCCACTTGTTCGCCACGAACACGTTGTATGAAGTGCCCGAGATATCAGGCTCCTCACACTTCCAGATGTCGCAAAGCGAATCCCGTACTGTTTTCAGTTTGTCGATGATGAGCTCGGCATCGCAGCCAGTAAGCAGTCCAATCGCCGGGCCTAACACAAGCAATTCGGTACCCGATACTGTAAACAGCGCACTGCGCACAGACGCGTGCAGGCACGGAAGGTGTGTCCACATGGCCAGGGATGAAAGCATACAACATGTCAATAACAGGCAAGCTACGTCTCTCTCTGAAAGGCCTGTGTTGATCGAAATATCGCGCATTGAAGCTGCTCCGTTCAGCGAAATACAAGGAAAAATTAACATTAAAGTAAATAAATAAAAAGAGAAATGGAAGTGTCCTTATTGCGTTTCTCATGAAGCTATAACGCAGAAACCTTAGGGATCCCGGCTTTGGCGTTTGTCTATAGGCTGGTGGATCATTCTGTGCCTATTTGATGTAGCAGTCTCCACAACTTACGGGAGTGTGTCTTGGAAGGTCCTACAGCCACGCAACATGACAACGTACTTCTCTTTATGGAAGGGCTGAGCTTTTATTTTGTTCTTCTAGCGGCGAGCAAAGGTGCTTACTCATTGTGTACATGGATTGCGGACATGTTACTACTGTGGTCGGGAAAACCAACCGGATAAAACTAATACCGGAATTTTAGTTCGTTAAAGCAGATTTTTTGGTATTTGTTTAGTCTCGGATATAACAAGTGTTTTTATTATTTTATACTAATAACTGAGCAAGAAACCGAAATACAACAAGCGATTGCAGCAGTGCTAAAACTTTCGTTTCTAAATAAACCTTTTTTTTAAAAAAGGAGTAATTTTTATTCTTAAAATTTGTGTTGCTTTGAAATATTCCTTTATTATAGAAAATGTGAAAGGTGGTTAGTGCTGTTTTAATAACAGTACCGACAGAAATGAGCAGCTAACACGTGGTACAAGAATTGGTACAGCATTGCAGAGACAGTAGTGTATGTTGCCGTGTGTCGTGGCTTAAAGTACGCGTGCACGTATATTGTGCATGAGTTGCACTCATTTGATCTACACGGTAGCTTCTCGTTGTCGTCGCCGGACGTCGGTTGCATTAGAGAATGGCACCAACCCTAGTCTGGAAATATTTTTACGAAATGTCGTAGCAATGAAGTGCTATGCTTCATTTACTCCAAAAGATTAAAGATTTGTCTGACATTTCTGTGAAATAACAAAAGACGGGTAATAGTAATAAATTAAAAACTTAACTACAATTCATTCATAGTATACAAAAATAATAGAGGGTAACTGATCTGCAGACTGTGTCTACGGAGAAATTGACACGAAACATAGAGTTCTTCAGTCTCAGTTTTCAGCGCTTAGCAGTGACTATTCTTACTGCCCAAATAGTGATGTGATCCCCGAATACGACATCATTTTGGCAGAGTTTCAAAAAATTAAAATTAATAAGAGAGTACTGGTGACTTTTTGTAGTGTTCAACCACTTATCATTTTTCGAGAAAAGCGAATGGTGGACAAAGTAAGTTTTCTTTTATCTGCCTATTCAATTAATCATTTTGATTCTTTGTTTGTTGAAATTGAATGAGTCAAAAATTTTGAATCTTTGTTCGATTTCTACGTATACTACAGCAAATAACAGGGACAGAAAGCCGAAATTCAGTTATTTCAAAAATCTGGTATTTTGAACGGCTTTAAAAGTCAGGTTATACTGGCACGTGAAGAAACCGACATAACCGAAAAGCGGCTGTTTCAGTGATAACAGCCATCCGTAGTTGCTGCACGCAAAAAAAAAATTATTAATTATGAAACTTTATTTTTTCGAGAATGGTCAAAACTTCGTGACTACCCTTCCCACTGTTCTGGCGATCACTGACCCTGCTAAATTTACGAGAGCTGCACAGACAGTCAAGCAGCGGAAGAAGACGAAAGCCATTCTGGGTCTTCAGCGGAGGAATAGCAAACGTATGCTACTCATAGAAGCTGTTACAACAGTTAAAAAGAAAATTTTGCTTCTCTATGTCGAGTTATAACATGAGAATTTACATACGCAAAAAAAAAAAAAAAAAAAAATAATAATAATAATTAGAATGACATTTCGTGAGTATTTGAGGCATTCATCTGTCAGCCTTAATGTTATCGGCAGTAGCCACTGAATGTCACTGACTGCAGTAACGGCACTTTTAGACTCAACGACAAATCAGGATCGACGCAATTGCTTCCAGTCCTGTTGGTGAAAAAACGTCTCATTACATATACTTACAAGTGGAGGCCACGACGTTGGGATCACGGATTTACTTCAAACTTTGTACACATTTAGGGGGCCATTGAAGGAACATAATGTGCAGATAAGGTACATTACTCTGGCAATTCCAAGAAAATAGCAAGAGAAGCTCTACGCTCCCATTATGTAACTGATGTATCAGTGACAAGTAACTTACAGCACTAGGTCGATGTGGTGAAGAGGACAGTCGGCTGTCAGCCGTGGTAGCGTGTGGAACTGCCCCGCGCGCCGGCCAGCGCTGCGCTCTCCACGTTGTTTACTTCTGCGTCGCGATGTTTGTGTTTATAGAGTCCACTACTTCCGTACCTCATGGCGCACTCTTACCTCCGTGCGACGATCAAAGTAACGTTTCAGGCCGAACATCCACGGCCAAGAGCCTTTGAAACTGAACAATTCATACGAGAGGATCTGCGTTTGAACCACCTCGACGTGATCGGAATGTATTTTTCCATCACGGGAAGTGTTGCATACATCAAGATGTCGACGGAGCCGCTATGCGCTGAAGTTGTCCAACGGGCGTGCCACTGGACTAAAATTTAAACATTCTGATGGAGACGTAACTGCCGTCACAGAGGACCATGCGGGATTCGGTCTCCGAACTTTGCAGGTGTCCGAGCTTTCGTTCGAGGTACCTGAAGAAGTGGTCATTGCCGCTTTCCAGCCATATGGAAATGTCTTAGGTCACGCAGCGGAGAAATGGCAAACATTTACGACCTATCCAGTGCTAAACGGTGTCCGACAGATCAAAACAGATCTGACGAAAATCGTTTCATCGTACCTGATGATTGGCGGTGTGTTGGTCATCGTAATGTACGATGGTCAGCTACGAATGTGCTCTGGATGTGGCCAGGAGAAACATAGAAGTAGATATCCTCGGTGTAGCAAAGCAACTTAAATCATTTAATAAAGGTAAGGCATCCGGTTCATACTGTATACCAGTCAGGTTCCTTTCAGAGTATGCTGATACAATAGCTCCATATTTAGCAATTATATGCAACCGCTCGCTCACAGAAAGACCCGTACTGTAAACATAGGCTACTTTGGCCCTAGAGTCCTTCTTTGGCCCAAAAGCAAAATAAAATGAAACACGTTCTATTGAGAGATTTGTGGCCGTATCTGAAATAGTTTCGGTTGGTTCCACTAGGTGGTAGCATCAATCAAGCTGCCTGATAGTTCGAGTGATTCCCCGGTTTGCCACTAGGATGCAGCACCACAAGTTGTGTGTCTAGTGAAAACATGTGAAATATTCAACTTAAAAACTTCTTCCTGCACAAGACGCATTTCTTTAGGAACTTCTAATGTAAGTATGTTTTTTAGAACTCTTTTTAGTTGTTTACGTCGTGCTGTAGTTAGAACTCTGTGAAACACAACGTGTCGATATAACACGACAAAACCAGGCTGGATTCAAGGTGCAAATTTTGAGGATTGGTTTTCAACTCATCTACTTCCTGTTCTAAAAAAAAAAAAAAACAAGAAGGAAAACACGTAGTCATCAGTGACAATCTCAGTTCACATATAAGTGTGAATGTTCTTAAACTTTGTGAAGAGGACAACAAATGGTTCAAATGGCTCTAACATCTGAGGTCATCAGTCCCCTAGACTTAGAACTACTTAAACCTACCTTACCTAAAGACAACTCACACATCCATGCCCAAGGCAGGATTCGAACCTGCGACTATAGCAGCAGCGCGGTTCCGGACTGAAGCTCCTAGAACCGCTCGGCCACAGTGGCTGGCTAGAGCACAAGATCCAATTTGTCTGTCTGCCTCCGAACTCTTCACATTTAACACAGCCACTTGATTTAGCCTACTTTAGGCCTCTCAAAATGAAATGGAGACAAGTTCTTACAGAGTGGAAGCAATCAGACAGTGGCAAAGCAGCATCCACGCTATCAAAGGACATTTTCCCAAGATTGTTGAAAATGGCCTTAGACAACATAAGGTCGAATGTACAGGATAATCTTTTGACTGGATTCAAAAAGGCTGGAATCCATCCGATCAGTAAGGAAGAGATAGTCAAGCGATTACCATCACATATTGCTTCTGTTAACCTTGATCTAATAGGACAAACATTTATCGAACACCTTAAGGAAAAAAGACAAGAAGTTGTTCAGCTGCAAACAACAAAACGCTGAAAATTGGAAGTACCTGGAAGTACCTGCAAGAAAAAACATATCCTGAATTCAAATCCTTCAGTACCAACAGAAACAGCAGAATGAAATGTACGAGGAAAAGAAAGGAAAAGAAGCTTTGAAAAACCAGAAAAAATTGAAAAGGAAAAGAAGAAATTAGAAAAAAATTAGATGGGAACATAAAGAAAAGAAGGGGTAAAAGAGCGTCAAGCCTTTCATCAACAGATGACGATTATGACAATTTCAGGTTAGTTTCCTCATGTCACAGCGACCTGGTTTTTTCCAGCAGCGATGAAGACCTTTTTAGTGTCAGTGAAACAGAAAACCAATTAACTTAGACGATTCAAGACACAGTACAAACTTCCCAACTGCAAATGTTGAAGACCCAAAAGGATGCAATGAAGACATGAAGGAACTTGTAGAAAAGAACAAATTTGTTTTAGATCATTGGAACAGAGTCCGATTCCCAGTGTTGGTGCTCTCTGTGGTAGAGGAGGGAGCGACAGTGGACTGTATGGCGCCGACCAAGAAATTTTGGAAGTGGCCCCAAGAAAAAGATACGCTATCCTACCAGTGGTGTGACATTATACAAGTTATTTAGCCACCAAAGCTCGTAAAAAGTGGACTTTTTAAGGTTGATTTCTTCTAAACATAAAAATTTCTTTTTTGAAAGAACTTTAACTTTTCAAAACTTTTTATTACACTTTGACGTAGCTATGTATTTTAACTTGGTGTAAAATATTACTATAATCATTAAATAATGTGTGTTTTTAAATATCCAGGTCTATCTTTGTCACTTGCCTTTATACCACGCTTTTTCTGTTGAAAAACTACCTTGGGCCAAAGTTACCCTATCCTTAGGGTAACATTGGCCCAAAATAAAAAATTTAAAAAAAATTTGATGAAAAAGTATGCAGCATCTAAGATGTTATAGTTGTATAAAATGATTTGTTTGAAGGGTAAATCGTATGAAACTGTTCAAAAGTGGGTCAAAGTAGCCCGTGTTTCCAGTACCTAAAGACTGGAAAATTGCTCAAGTCACACCAATACCCAAAAAGGGAAATACGAGTAATCCACTGAATTACAAGCCCATATCATTAATGTCTATTTGCAGATGGGTTTTGGAACATATACTGTGTTCGAACACTATGTATTACCTCGAAGACAACAGTTTATTGACAAACAGTCAGCAAGGATTCAGAAAACATCTTTCTTGTGAAACACATCTAGCTCTTTATACTCATAAAGTAATGAGTGCTATCGACAGGGAATGTTAAACTGATCCCATATTTTTAGATTTCGAGAAGGATTTCGACACCGTTCCCCAGAAAAGCCTTCTACCCAAACTGCGTGCCTATGGAATATCGCCTCAGTTGTGCGACTGGATTCGTGATTTCCCGTCAGAAACGTCAAAATTCTTAGCAATAGACAGAAAGTCATCGAATAAAACAGAAGTAATATCCGGCATTCCCCAAGAAAGTGTTATAGGCCCTCTATTGTTCCTGATCTATATTAATGTTATAAAAGACAATCTTAGCAGCCGTGTTAGATTGTTTGCAGATGATGCTGTCATTTACCGTCTTGTAAAATCTTCAGATGACCAAAACGAATTGCAAAATAATTCAGATAAGATATCTGTATGGTGTGAAAAGTGGCAATTGACCCTGAATAAAGAAAAGTGTGAAGTTATTCACATGAGTACTTAAAAAAAATCCGCTAAATTTTGATTATGCGATAAGTCACACAAACCTGAAGACTGTAAATTCAGCTAAATACTTAGGGATTACAATTACAAATAACCTAAATTACAACGATCACATAGATAATGTTGTGGGGAGAGCAAACCAAAGACTGCGATTCATTGGCAGAACACTTATAAGGTGCAACAGGTGTACTAAAGAGACTGTTCACACAGCGCCGGTATTCTGGAGTATTGCCGTGTGGTGTGGGATCCGCATCAGGTAGGATTGACGGATGACATCGAAAAAATTCAGCGAAGGGCAGCTCGATTTGTATTATCACGAAATAGGGGAGATAGTGTCACGGACATGATACATGAATTCCAGTGGCAATCATTAAAACAATGGCGTTTTTCGTTGCGATGGGACCTTCTCATGAAATTTCAATAACCAGTTTTCTCCTCAGATTGCGAAAACGTTCTGTTGGCATCCACCTACATAGGGAGAAATGATCATCACGATAAAATAAGAGAAATCAGGGCTCACACAGAAAAACGTAAGTGCTCGTTTTCCCTGCGCGCCGTTCGAGAGTGGAACGGTAGAGAGACAGCTTGAAGGTGGTTCATTGAACCCTCTGCCGGACACTTTACTGTGAACAGCAGAATAATCACATAAATGTAGATGTAGATGTCCAGTCTGAATGTTTACGCCAACGTTTGATACAGACACCACTGGATGAAGTGACTCCACCATGAACGTTCACGTCCACATCCGTAACCTATGGAACGGTAGCACAGAACACTGCCACGCCACTTCAGGTTGCACTTGAAGCCTCGTCAACGCCACCCACCGCACCACAACATGCCAACGAGACTAGCTTGACATCACTCCTAGTGCTCGCACCGGGACCATCCAGTCTTTCGACCATGATGGACGACCCTGCTCGAACCACATACGTCGAACTAAATGTCGTGCCAACTGCTGACTTTATCCAGATGGGTATACCGTCATATAAAGGGCGACCACATTCTCATTTGGAGCAACACATTAGAAAACAGCAGTCGTCCAGGAAGCTCAAGAAACGCTGAGAAACACCCTCTGATGACACCCTCCTTCAAATGGCCTCGTGAGACGACGCCTGGATGTCTGATGGTGACCTTCCATATTGCGTCCAGTCACAAGGTGCAACCACCCCTGATGCCCCTCCTGTGACGAATCCTCTCTCAGTCCAGCACACGAACTTGAATGTTTCCAGCACATGAGGACGACAGATCCCCCACAGCTATTGTTGCAGTGCCTGCTTCCCCCACTCCGATAATAATTGACTGTCACATGTCTTCGACGTCAGCATCCTGGGCTACTGACATTGAAGGAGGAGCAGATCAGACCACTGGCGTGTCTGAGTGAGAGCATCTCATGGAGGCTCCTCACCGGCGTCTTTCCAGTAGTCATGACCATTGCAGCAGAGAAGTCGGGTGTACACCAGCAATATGCTTCCATCATGCATTCTGCATCGATTGCAATCGACCATAGACAGCAATATCGTGTCGCCACAATGAACGTTGCCACCATCGAGCCCCTCACAAACTGGCCATGTTCTGAGACACCATCCACTCTGCAGATGTTGATACTGCACGTCTACAGGAGGTATTCGTTGCTGACTTTCAACTGCCCACAGGGTACATAGCCTATGTTTCTCACACCTCCGACACTGGCAGTTGTATCGCCATTCTTCTGCGCGACGGGCTCCTTGCAGAGGATGCTGAATATCTCCCCACGGCCCTCAACCTCTTTGGCGTGCATGTCATTAACATCTACATACCGTCTGGCTCTAGCTGGAGTCATGACCGACATACATTCTTCGCCGAGGAGGTCACTCTGCTCTTCACAGGCCCACAAGACGATTTGGTGCTATGTGGGGACTTCAACTCGACAGAAGGGCCCGTTGACCAACTTCCAATGCATACATCTTGTACGGCTCTCTCAATGGTCATCGATCGCCTGCGACTCACTGACATCTGGACAAAGCTCCATGGAACCCAACTGGATTACACATTTTACACCGCTCACTCATCAAGTTGCATAGACTGCATCTATCTCACCCACCGTCTTGCTAATGGCACTTGCCATGCAGAAGTGTTGCCTGTGGACTTTTCTGACTATGAAACATACGTCTGCGACGTCGCTATCGCCTGACAGCGTCTGTGGAAATTCAATGTCCTCGCCTGGCTCCCCATACTGTCACCGTATGGTCGAGGATGCATGGGCACGATGCTGGCGTCATCGTGACGCCTGTGACTCTACCCTATCTTGGTGGCTCTTCTGTGCAAAGCCGACACTCTGTAAAACACTGATGACATGTAGTAAGCAAGTCAAGGTATGGTGTGCTGATACCATGCACTTTTATTATTACATTCTTCGTGATTGTGCGACGATGCCTTTTTCGCCAGCCAGGAGGACAGTGGTACACCGAACAATGGCGCAGATCTCCACAATCATGCACCGTCACCTAGAATGCACTGTAGTCCGATCTCGTACCTCTAGTCGCATAACTCAAAAACATCCGTCGATGTACCACATCCTCCAGGAAAGACACGACGACGCAAAACTCTTATCCTCGTCCTCACTGATGAGGAAGGGCACTGGCATGAGACACAACAAATCATCGGCCATGCTCTCCGCAGTCATTGCGCCGGATTGTATGCAGCTGTACTACATTCCATCGAACTTAGTATAAGCACTCTCCCGGTGGAGAAAGTGCATGAACTCCGAGAAAACATGACAACAGGCGAAGTACTCGATGCTGTCAAGGCCAGATCTGATATCAGATCCCCAGAGCCCGATAGTATCCCCATCGAATTTTACAAAAGCTTTAACTCTTTGTTGGCTTCCAAATGGAGACCATCCCACAAGAGCTGATGTCCCCGATGACAGTGGTCCGTAACACCTTTCTCGAGGGCATCATTTGATTCGTTCACAAACCGCACAGCCGTTTGAGCGCCCATGATTATCGACCAATCACTTTGTTCAACAGCGACGTGAAAATATTTACACGACTGTGTGCATCGCGATAGAGACATGACAGCATTTGCTCGTCACCAGCGTCTCCCAGGTGCCTAGGCATCGCTGGACTTTAGCCAGCCTTCGACCATGTAGACCACTCCTATTTGCGGGCAGTTCTTCAACATATGTATTTCCCCAAAGGGTTTGTCAGGGTAATTTTGCGCCATTTCAGCGGTGAGACCTCAAAAATATTGTACAACGGTCGCCTCACATCGCCTCTGGTCATAGCACGATCTGTTCGGCAACGCTGTCCCCTTTCCACGATTCTATATGCTTCCGCTTTGGAACCAATGCTCCAGGGATTGCGCCACCGTTTGGAACGTATGACGTTGCGTGGGCACCGTTTCTATTACATGGCTTATGCAAACTACCTGGTCCTTTATCTGAGCAGTGAGGATGAAGTTCGAGCAGTCGAGTGGCGAATTACGGTGAAGCATCGGGCAGCTCCCTCAACGTGGTCATATCCAAAGTCTTGCTCACGGGCGAGGGCCTACCGAAAACAAGCGTCGCCCCCCTTATAGAGTCGCCGCCATGGTTCGGTGTCTTAACATTGAATTTACAGCCGATCTCCGTCGCTCAGCGGCTATCAACGGTAGGCGTTTGCTACAGACCATCAGATCACCGGCTACGAGCCCTCGACATTATCCAACGCGCCCAATATGTGAACATCTATCATGCCTCCCGTACACCACATGTGGTTTAGGTACTATCAGTCCCACCTCTCCTGGCCCGACGTCTGTTCATGGCATTGGGCTCCTTCGTCAGCTCAGGGATGTTATTCAGAGTGCAGTATGACTCCCTTGCATTAATACATGTGCCGACCACAGTCACGGCGATGTACATCAGCTCCCAACTCAAACTCTGACATCGCTGCTAGCAAAGCCTCACTGGACTCCTATTCCAAGACTTTACGTCGATCTCTTTGTCCTCCCCAGTTTTGGTATCGAACAGCCCATCCCTCTTTTATCATATCCGGCGATTTTTCCTGGATTTCAGTTTTGTCTACCGGTCTTTACCACTTACATGTTTGTTTCAAAGGAAAAAGGTTTAGCAAATGTTACAACAGTGCCGCCCGCCTAACTCCATCGAAATTAAGTATCACCAGTATGTGTGACGGCACATATGGAAAGTGGTCCACTTCCACGTTCTCGAATCCGACGTCCAATCAGCGTGGTATATCACAGTGAAATGCAAACAAGTTAACTGAAATCGACTGCGTCGCATCCATATAACCGACCCGCCCCTCTGCACCCACTGTGGAGTGGCGACACAGGCGACCACCGGTCCCACTGTGGTCCAGCGTCCGATGTCTGCGGCGTATTTTGGCATTTCTTACACGCCAAACACCCGCTCAGATCGACATCCATACACTTCCGTTCTCGTAGGGTAGTTTTTACCACACCACAAAAACTCAATCTGTGAACTGCATCTGTGGCTACACGATCCATTATCTTTCTAGTTCTGGCCATAAGTCTGTGTTAGGATATTGTAAGCCAAAAAACACAAAAATAAAAAGTAAAAAACATGAAAAATAAATAAAAATATATTAAACGAAAAAAACTAATTACCTAATTTTCATGACCCCTGTGGTTTCGGGGAACAAAATGGCAAGGGCCAAAATCACAGTTTCGAGATACAGCGCATCTAAAGTTTCAATTGATCTGCAAATCTGAATAATTTTTTTGAACAGTCCTTGTATTCTGTAGTGATTCTAACATCTATCTTCTACTATACAGACATGAATGAAACTCAGAACTGACTAAAACAAATGAAATATACAAAAATTATTACATTACCATATACCATTAGCAACACATACTGATAGAACATTACATATTAAATTTTACAGTAAGTCTTCAACACTCAACTGAAACTGCAAAATAATTCATCACTCTCATTACTAATGTCTTTTTCATCTAAAACTGTTGGCTTTAGTGACCGGAAAAATCCATTGTGGACAGGAGGTATGTAATTTAGGAGCGACAGGACGTCAGCAACTTTCTTCTTTTCAATAAGCCTTGGCCCACTGCATTTAAGTCGAAGCGTAGGAACTGGTCCTTGCCTTCCACGTTTCCTGAAGTTTATTTCGTGCCAAATGTCATGACAAAATATCTCGCTGATGAATAAAGATGATGGATGTTCGGAGGTCACCTTCCACCTACATATTTTCCTTAGGTTGACATCTCGATCATGAACTGTCTTCTTTCTGAAGACAAACGCTTCTTTAGAGTGTCGTATTTGATAGAAATCCTCTCTTTTCATATTATATATCAGCCGACTTCTTGATGATCTCGCACCACTGATCTGGACTGTACACACCTTGTACTTGTCGGTGAACGTAATTTTCAATTGTAGTTCAGGAACATAATGGTACGTACATGCACTTACCATTATGTTCGTGAAACGTACTAAAGACAGTATATTTACAAAATAACATACCTCTGAGTCATCTGAATCGTTAGGAATGTATTCTGGATCCCTCTCAAAGATATTAGTATCGGTGGAAGTATATTCCTCGTCTTCTGCCATGTTCATTGTTGCCATAATCTCAGAGATGTTTTTACTTGCCGCCATTCTCTCTGTCACTTACCATTATGTTTCCGCAACAGACGGACAGTGGCGCTTACCATTAAGCTCCTCCCTGAAATCTGTTGAGTGAATTTGGAACTACTAGTAAGTTTACTGCATTGTGCATCTCACAGGTAGTGTCATTAGCCATCTACCGCAAAATACACGGCGATGGCGCTTCCCCCGAGCAGCTCAATTTTGTAGTGTATTTCTTATGTTATTTGACTATTTACTATTTTGTAATTAAAGTTTCAAGGTCGAGGGACAGACTTGGAAAGAATAAGTCAAACTTCGACAAATAATGATGCGAATGGCGTTATTCACAGTTAGTAATATAGTACACCACAATGTGCCAGACCACAAGAGTAATGTATTATTACTTGTCGGATGAGGTCTCAACATCACACGTTGCAGGATGTTATTTGTCATGCAGATATGGAGAAAATAAACTGAAACTACAGACAAATGTAAGTGGCCTTTTTTCATTCTCTCAAATGATATACAAATTAAATAACATGACAAGTGATGAAAAAAAAAACAGATTAATAATTCAGTTGGAGCGGAAATAGAAGCGTCGTCTGATGTACGTGTATCTATAGGTAGCTCGAAAGCAAATCACTGGACCACCATGAATTCTAACATTTGATATCTACGCACAGATATATAAGCCACATTATTGTCGCGTAAAATTTCTTTAGGGATTTTCTCGGAAGTGCCAGAGTAATGCACCTTACCACTTGCACATTGCGTTGTTTTAATGACCTACTAAAGTCGTACAAAGTCTTAAGTAAATCTGTAATCCCAACGTCGTGGCCTGCCCTTGTTATTCGGCATCAAGGGAAATGATAGTGACGTAGAATTACTAAATGAAAAGCGCAACATTGTGAATGTTCTACGGCAATAAGTTGTTCACTTAATCGGTTTTCGGCTTACAGGCCATCAAAAAAATTATCAGTGAAAAAACAGTACTTATGAACAACACTGAAATAGGTATTACACGTGGATAGTGAAGTGCAAACGCAGAGTAAATTTCATCTTCGACAGTACAATAGTTACACAGGCTCCACCAAGTTGCGACGGAAGAATCAGTTTACGTGATTGTGACGTATACTTCTTGATCACCATACAATGAACTCGTCTCCTCGAACGTATCCTTTATCTAGTCGCAGTGCCTCATAGCGTGAGAGCATGTGTTGTTGCTGTTGTGTTGTTGTAGTTCCAGAGGAGTAAGCTGTGCCTTAGAACCGGGATCTATCATCTTCAAAAACAATAGGAGACTAGATTAAGTCCTTTCTGGTTCTGCCTTGCTCTGAACCCACTATACAACATGCTAAATAATACAAATTATGGATACAATATTACTGGAACATACCCACACAAAATCACACATTTGCTATACATGGATGGTCTAAAACTACTGACAGCAACAAATCAACAACTCAACCAATTACTAAAGATAACAGAAGTATTCAGCAATGAAATAAATATGGCTTTTGGAACAGACAAATGTAAGAAAAATAGCATAGTCAAGTGAAAACACACTAAACAAGAAGATTACGTATTGGATAACTACAGCGACTGCATAGAAGCGATGGAAAAAACAGATGCCTATAAATATCTAGGATACAGACAAAAAATAGGAATAGATAATACAAATATTAAAGAAGAACTAAAAGAAAAATATAGACAAAGACTAACAAAAACACTGAAAACAGAATTGACAGCAAGAAACAAGACAAAAGCTATAAATACTTATGCTATACCAATATTGACCTACTCATTGGGAGTGAAATGGAGTAACACAGACCTAGAAGCACTCAATACACTTACACGATCACAATGACACAAATATAGAATACATCACATACATTCAGCAACAGAAAGATTCACATTAAGCAGAAAGGAAGGAGGAAGGGGATTTATCGATATAAAAAACCTATATTATGGACAGGTAGACAATTTAAGAAAATTCTTTATAGAACGAGCAGAAACTAGCAAAATGCACAAAGCAATCACTCAAATAAATACATCGGCTACACCACTGCAATTTCATAACCACTTCTACAACCCTTTAGATCACATAACATCAACAGATACGAAGAAAGTAAATTGGAAAAAGAAAACACTACATGACAAGCACCCGTATCATCTAACACAGCCACACATCGATCAAGACGCATCCAACACATGGCTAAGAAAAGGCAATATATACAGTGAGACGGAAGGATTCATGATTACAATACAGGATCAAACAATAAACACCAGATATTACAGCAAGTATATTATTAAAGATCCCAATACCACAACACATAAATGCAGACTTTGCAAACAACAAATAGAAACAGTAGGTCACATCACAAGCGGATGTACAATACTAGCAAATACAGAATACCCCAGAAGACATGACAATGTAGCAAAATTAATACATCAACAGCTTGCCTTACAACATAAACTTATAAAACAACACGTTTCCACATACAAGTATGCACCACAAAATGTACTGGAGAATGATGAATACAAATTATACTGGAACAGAACCATTATAACAGATAAAACAACACCACATAACAAACCTGACATCATAGTCACCAATAAAATGAAGAAATTAACACAAATAATAGAAATATCCATACCCAATACAACAAATATACAAAAGAAAACAGGAGAAAGAATTGAAAAATACATCCAACTGGCTGAGGAAGTCAAGGACATGTGGCATCAGGATAAAGTTGGCATTATACCAATTATACTATCAACTACAGGAGTCATACCACACAATATCCACCAGTACATCAACGCAATAATAGCTACATTCAAACTTATATATACAACTACAGAAATCTGTAATTATTGATACATGTTCAATTACCCGGAAGTTCCTAAATGCAATATAACATATACCGTACAGTTAAAAGGAAGTCACGCTTGATCAAGGTCCGCGTCACTTTCCATTTTTAACCAGAAATAACGTCTGAGAAGAGGATAATAATAATAATAATAGAAGAAATTGTCGTAGACGACGTCCGAGGTACTGATGGCAGACGACATTCACACTTTAACTGATAGCCCAATAAGTTGTTGGAATTGTCGTTTGAAGAACGCTTCCGCTCCAGAAGGCGAGTGTTGGTGTATTGCCTTTAAAGGAAACGACCTCAGGATTGTGTTTAACGAAGAACAATGTGTTTTACAAAAGCCTCAAGTGTAGCTATTATGTTAGAAAGGATGCGATAAATACTCGACAGACGACCTTGTTGGAAACAGACCTCGTCACCATTTCCGCTTAATGTTCAATTTGAGGATACCAAAATAGTGAGAATGTGCTTTTGATGCAGAAGACAAACTGCGTTAGACATCGTGCATAGAAGGTCCAGCCCATTGTCGACCCATAAAACAAAATGTTTGGTCCTTAACACTCTTATTTACAAAACTTGTTGATGCCAAATAATGATTTGAACGGAAGTAGCGCGATAAGGAATCCTTCAGAAGCACTTCACTTTTTCCGATTTCAGGTCGTTAAACACTAAAGTTCAAGACAGCTTAATAAACCAACACTCAGCGTATTAATCTCAAATTCAATAGTTTACTTCTATCATTATCAGTCACAAGCGCCGTCTCTTTCCCTAGAATTCCTTATTGTGTTGCAGATATTTTTTGCTTGAACTATACGCATAACACTGTTACACATCATCTGATGGCCTAAAGTAATGCAGACATGTTCAGAAGAAACAGAACAGCTTGAACGACTAGAGTCAGGACGTTCATATTTACTGAACATGTACATCAGTATGTTCTGCAGAAATGATTAGCGTTTCAGTCATCTCGGTTTAGCGTTTGCCCTGCTGCCTAGCTTCCGAAAACACTATCTGATGCCATTCCCATCCAGAGTGACATCGTTCCATACACCACTGCCGTCTAGCATGTTTCTGTACATTCGTCAAAGGTAGGCGAAGAACTGGGCGACGCGCACATAACCGCCGTAATAAAAGGCGACAATCTGTCATCCCTGATAGTGTACAATGTGTTACACTGGTCCCTGTTACGCTCTAGCCGAGGAGGACGCATATATGTCCTGCAATGACATTTGGATGAGGTGTTAATCTACTCGGGGTGTGGTCTGGGTAGCGCGACCTGACCCATCTCGTCGTGTTCTACGGCCTTTCGTGAACCATTCGGCAAACACCCGTTGCACTGCCGAAACACTTCGTCCCAGATGAGCAGCAATTTCCTGTATGGATGCATTATATTCTCTCATGCGCCCTCTTTTCAAACTCACTGATTTGACGGTACGGTTCGCGATAACGTCTGCGAGGCATCCTGCACGTCTGCAAGTCACACTGATCCATTACCTTCAGTTTATAGCGACAACGAGAGCCGCAGGCACAGTTTACTGGTAGGAGATGCTGCGCCGCGATATCAGTGTTGACCTTGAACCCACGGGTTGACGTGGTTCAAATGCTAATTATTTCTGCAGAACATGCTAATGTACATGTCCTGAGAATAGGTACGTCCTATCTCTAGTCGTCCAAGGTGTTCTGTTTTTTCTGAGCATGAGTGTACTTTTAAAACCGCACACATCCATGAGAATACCATCAACTCATCACCAAGTAAATTCACAAACAGATAAAGCTGAAATAACCACTGCCTTTATTTAGAAAACGATTGCAGCTAATGGAAGTGAACGTGGTGACAGTGTAAGACGAGCTTAATAACAGATTTTACACTGAATGTGCTGTGGAATTAATCCTTTCCTAAGCTTACATTAAATTTTGTCGAGAATAGCTCACGCGGCTAATAGTACCATGTAACTGGAAAAGAAGGCAAGTCACAGGCCTTTACCGGACATATGAAGGTACGTATTCACAGAGTAATATCCCTTACGACCATCTCAAGCTGAATTCTGGAGAATATTTCAAGTATGGAATAAGATATTCTTCGAGGAAAAAAATTTCTATCAAAGCGTCAGCGCGAATTCAGGAAAGACTACTCGTGCGAATTGAGACTTTTTTTGTCATATACTATATAATGAAAATGGAAGACGCTGTTGAACAGGTAGATTTCATCTACCTAGGTCTTCTAATGGCGTTCTACATTCTATCGCAGTACTGCCTGATAACAAAGACACAATAATATTATATTCTCAAAAAAGTAACTGGCTCAAAGGATTTTTGGAGCGTGGAATGTAGTACATTCTACTGGCCGGCAAATTTAGTCAGAGTCTCAAGAAAACATGAAACGACCGGTATTATTTGCGATATTCATCTAAAATTTACTAGATAGGCAGCGGCAACATCACTTTATTCGCTAATGGTGCTAATGTCTACAGGAAGGTATCGCCGCCAGATGATTAAAAGATTGTAAATAAAAATGGTGTTGACACTATTTCTGTTTTGTGACACAAATAACATCTCCCGTTAAATACTGATAAATTTTACGATAACTATCATAAAAATAAGAATGAATGTTATCCGTAGTACAGTTATGAAGCCTACCACACCTTTTTAATGCTACTACAAAGCGAAATGAGATAGAATTATACGCATTTGCGAAAACAAATAGAAGACTTAGATTTATTGAGGGGATTCAAAGAAAGCGCTCATCACTTGTTACGGAAATCACAAACAAAACAGAGGGCTGGTTGAAAACACCAGAGGATTGATACAAGTCGCTATATCAATACAAAAGTACGGTAGTGGTGCTCAGGAAATTTTGGAAAAGAGGCGACTTAGTTATTTGGAAACGCTGTTAGGTAAATTTCGACACCCGGTATTCGTGACAGGCGGCACTATTCCCACTTTCTTCGTTGCATATTTTCCGTAGGGTCATGAGAAGAGAATAACAGAGACAAGGGTGGGTAAGGAGGTAGACACGTTGTTATTTGTACAATCCTCGTTCCATACGCGAATACGAAAGGAGAGAGACAGGTAACAATAATGCGAAATACGCTCTCCCATTCACTCTTCCGCGGATTGTGGAGTATATATGCAGATGTAACAGAGACTATGCTTGGTTTCATTTATGGACAAACTTATTTTAGTATACGTCTGCTTTAAATTCTGCTCGAAAAAGTAGAACGGAACGTTCTGATGCCCATAACGATGACGAAAAATTTGCTTCTAGTGTACGAGTTTAGGACAACGATAGATAAGCTGTGTGTACCCTCTCCCGCAGACGACAATGAGGCTGGTGGGTCGTATTTACATAGGTCCGGAAGTATCATACCGTCTGGATAAGAGCTAGACCATTAACAACAGGGACATTCTTATAACACATGCGAGCTATTCGCTGAAAATATTAGCAAAGATATGCTTTGATTCGAAAGGTAATCTCAGTTGAGACATTGATTTCATTTTGAAATATACCTCTCTGTCCCGTCCATACAAGAGGTTCAAGACGCTGATGTAACTAAGAAAAACTTCGACGTCGAATGACAGTTTTCCTATTTGTCTTGTGTATAATCCTAGCCTTTCTTCTTATTAAGCTGTTTAAACTGACTCGAGTGTGAGTTCTTTGTGCAACGCAGTTGTTACTATTTTTGGATAGCTTTTCATATCATACAGTCTAAGTTTCGGGTTACGACGCCATTTTATAGGTTATGTGAACCATAAAAGCCTGAAACATAAGTAAACAATTGTATTCTTTAGCGAATGGTCAAGACATTTTTTTCACCTGATAGTGTCTTAACCAAAAGCTTCATTACTTCGTTGGTCATTTCCCCTCGATAAAATGTGTGTCAATTGTATCCGAATTACGTATTTTTTCTAATTAGGTATCTATTGTGTTAGTAGAATGAGATTTTTATTTTGTGTGGTGTATACATCATCTTAACCATTTTCTCATTTGATCTTATATGATTCACAGTTCAAAGAGTATTTAAGTACTCGTATATTAAAGAGGCTTGTCTTGATAGTCAGTCGTTCAAATTGGCTCTCAGTGTGTTTCCTTTGTTCTTTAATTCACTTACCTGCAGGACAGATAGCAGAACACAGAAACCTATTCAGCAAACTTTACTGAATGTCACAGCCTTTCGGCAAGAGCTTTTACTTTTCTTAAATAATAAGTAACAATATACCGGTATTATTACTCAGCATGCTTCTTCTAACGAGGGACCGAAAACATAAAGGCTCTGATACAGTGATAAGTGGTATTCCGATTAGTAAACCTCACATAATGCCGCGCCGTAGTGTTTCACGCGTGGTCGATTCGCCGAGTAACTGTTTCCCATCGCCAAGGGTCCTGAGTGGATATTACATATTGACTCATGAGTCTGAGTCACAGTGGACAGAAGTAGCTTGACGATTTCAACACATCAGGGAATAAAAGGGGTTCTCACTTAATTACAACTATCATACCGAATTCAATCAACGCAAATACTTGCAGGGCAGAGACCTTTCTCTAACCAACCGCAACGCGTGCAGAAGAAACGAATGCAGCCCTGGCCAGTTTCCTGACAAAAAGAGAAAAAAATGGTTCAAATGGCTCTGAGCACTATGGGACTTAACATCTGTGGTCATCAGTCCCCTAGAACTTAGAACTACTTCAACCTAACGAACCTATGGACATCACACACATCCATGCCCGAGTCAGGATTCGAACCTGCGACCGTAGCAGTCGCGCGGTTCCGGACTGAGCGCCTAGAACCGCTAGACCACCGCGGCCGGCAACAAAAAGAGAATGATTAAATAAAATACAATTTACCTTTCCTGTTGCAGATTCGGATTTTCCATAAAATTACGAATCGATTGATATTATTATTTAAAAACTAAGTGAAATTAATTGTAAAATAAATAGTACCAAACCGGACAGGCGTATCTGGTGGGCGGAGCACCGCCTCCAACAGGACCATACCTGGTAAAGCAATATTATGTTCAAAACAATCTTCGGACTGATGACTTTGCTACCATCAATGGGTGACAATACCGCTTTTGCTCTTAACTAATATGTTTATTGCACTTCATTACAACGCAAGTGACCCGCTCGTGGCTAACTATCGAACTACCAATCTATTTATATGTCACTACACAGTACAAGAATAGCAGCTTCTACAGTCTAAAGCACGCCTGCACTATTAAGCTGAACCTTCCAGTGGTGAACTTGATAGTGTAGGCAAAGAAATTAGCACCTTACATTTTCGTAGAATGGACAAAGTCTCAGCTTTAAGTTTCAGGACCTATGTGTCGACGTCAGTGGTAACCGTAAACCATGACGACACTGCTATGGGGTCACCCTAACTGAACCTGGAGGACCATCGTGGATTGTACACTAGGGTTCTGATATCTTCCTAACGAGTTAAGCCAAGTCTAAAACCCAAGGTTCATTCTAGCTTTTGATTACATCCCTATATTAAAATAAGAATACTCGTGTTATCAACCTTAGCTTCCTCTTGTTATGTTCATTCAAAAGACTTCTTGCAACCTCGAAACGATACCTTGTAGGAGCAGTAGTAATTGTCGGCGTAGTGAATACCAAGATATTCCACAAAATTTTAGGAAATCTTTAATAACACATATTTAGGTTTTCATCACTATTAGCAACAAGAAAACAATGAAAAAATAACTAATCCTTACAGTTCCCGTATCCATTTTCCGTGGGAGACCTGGAGGTAAAAACGTAAAACAGTGCTGAAATACTTGCTCGAAAATATATTTTTTTCCCGCGTGAGCCGCAAAAAATTATTTCTTCTTTTTCCTATTTGTGAGTATATAATTTGATTCATTACTCCGTGACGTATGATAATCTGATAATCGGTTTCCGTTCGCAGTACCACGTTTTCCCTTTCTGCCGGTTGTTTTGAACTGCTTCTCCTACACTGCACAAGTTTGCACGTAGCCTTTTTCGATGATAAAAGTGTACATCATCTTACTGGATTGTTTCAGACGAACTCGTTCTGTAGCTACTACCCGTTTCATCGCAATGACCATTGGAACTAAGTTAATAAAGCTAATAGCGAGAAGTGTGTAAGTAGTTAAATTTTCTGATAAATTTTAATCCTCCCGCCATATCGCGTGTAAGAAATTGCCGCTTCGCTAACTTTACCACCCGTACCTCGAAAATGCTGAGACTGGCGTTGGTAGCCCTCACATTGTCCCACCCTTTCACACTAGCTTTGCCGGCGGCCACTCTCGCTGACTTACAGCGGTAGCAGCCCAAGATGAGGGAAAGTTAGCCCTCATACAGCGAGCACCAGAGACGTGGACATAAGGAACATTCTGCAACCACACAGGCCGTAGGCTGGCGGATGACCTCAGTGTGCATAAGAATGAACACCTTGCAAAAGGTCTGGCGCACAATGCCGGTAATTCGTGGTCCCCTGAAGGCGCCAAGATAGATCGTAGACACAAAAGCGTCAAGAATGCACACGTGGAGGAGTATGAAACTCGTGGCTGACAGCAGCAACTTAGGCCTGCCTTAAAAATCGAGAAACGTGCTAATAGTTGGTGGACCCTCCAGGTTCTGGGATGGAGTGTAGACACAAAGCGCCAGGAGGTCGCACAGGGAGGCGCGTGGAGCTGTGGAATTGCAGAAGAAGTCAGCCAGCTTAAAACATGTTTGCTGGACAGATGGTTCGTTATAGATCACTAACGCCAACAAATTCTTAGACGAAGCGCAAACATAAGAATGTCCAGGCCACATGCAGAGAGAGCCGTTAAAGAGAAATGTTGTGTGACTGTTTTCACAGCAACTAAGGAGTGCAGAAAACAATAGGGACAATGTACGTCCAACGCTGAGAACAGCATCGACAGTGAACACGTGAGAAAGACGTCAGTTCCCGAGTCACACACAAGCCCACGCAAGATAGGAAATGTCCACCCTGCACTGGGACGCGTGGTCACGAGATGACAATCAGTCATTAGGTGACATTGCAAACTTAGTGTACCAATGATAACACCGAGAGGAGAAAAAAATTCGAGGAGTTTGTAAGCTAAGCTGCGTGATAGGAAGTAAAGAACGCGGAAGCAAGAGGACATTCAGACACTTTCATCCATTGCCTACTTAATCTACTGACTGAATCTGATACTTACTACCATTCTAATGTTCATCGTCACTTTGTGATTATTCTCCTGTTCCATGTTAAGTTGATGAATCCTTGCGATGCAGTGCTTGGGAGTGAAGCACTCTCGTGAGCACTGCAATTCCTTGCCTATTATTCGCCTCCCGAGTCCGTGATATCGTTGCCTTCGGCTATGGCAACACACAGCGAGAAGTCAGCGCGGAGACCGTACCTGAGCCTCGTGGTAAAGCCGTGAGACACCGAAAAGGGCGGCCGACTCACCACACAACGCCGACGCAATGTGCCGCTCCGTCCCAGCGTCTGCAGCTGAGATCACCATACGACAAATGAATTCGAAGAATAGTAAGATTATTCCTTCCGCCCGCCTTCCCCTTAACGTGAGTCGTGTCCATGCCCAATCAAATCAGCCCTTAGATCGTGTTTTTATGTAGAAAATGGGCTGTAACAAAAGGAAAAATCCATGATATAATCCCCCAAGTAATCTGTTCCATCCGCTTATAAATCCCTTGATGTCATAACCTTTTTCTGTTTGCTTTCACTTAATTTTTGATGTCACTCAATTATTGACTACCAGGGGGGGGGGGGGGGAATCATTACTAACCTGCATATCATTTTGTGCCAAAGGTAATATTTGAATTACTACATTTTGGCGGCCAACGGTAATTTGCATGCTATGTGATATCACAGAGAATTTTGAAGGATTCACTAAAATAGCTTCGAAAATATATTAATCCAGAGAAATTGTAGGTTTAAAATGCGCTCTAACAGCTGCGGTCATCTTAAATTCTTCAGGAATCCTTTCCTATCTATCAAAAGCGAAAATATTGTGTGTTTCTGTCGAATGTGTACCGCTAGGTATTCATTCTCTTTGTGAGTCTACCGGACAAAATATTAGGCACCCTCTTAAAAATTACGTTGTTTATTTTTGAAGTGCTGTGGATGGTTTAGAAACGATACCAGGCAGTAATGTGACGCTCCACCACTGACGTGTCAGAGCAGTGAAGTGTGTTCTCCACTCGTTTTGTGGAATCAGGATAATAAAGCGGGATGACTTGGACAGTGGCAGATTGGCAGAAAAGAGTTATCATGTCTGGAAGTGTCTGTGACCATAACGTGAAGTTGACTTATTTGATAATACATAACGAGGGTTGTACACGGCTTTACTAGAAACGGTAATCGAATTTCTGAGACCATAATTCGCCCAGAATGCAGCTTTAATTGTGACCAGTAACACAAATATAAGAAACGAGCAAACACCTTTAACGGAACATGTATAAGATTAATAGAGGTTTCATTGTCTGGCGGTCACCAGGAAAGTCCTGGCTCACACAAACCGTTATGCCTGAGTTTCTTCGCAACTGGGAGGTTTTCGACATTCCCTAACCACCGTAAGAGAACAAAGTAACGAACGTGTGTCTTGTTGTCTTGTCCCAAAGAGCTTCTGCTTCAGAAATATCGATCCTGTCAGCGTATCTTTGCTCCATCGACTATTTCGTCTGAGGAAGGTAGTGTGATTGTGTGATGAATATACATTGCATTACATATAGGAAACAGACAATTTTCAACCTCTGCTCGCTAATACTTATGATCCATAATAATACTGTCATCACTGTGGGAGACAATCATCAACACTCGATCGGTATAGTTACGCTTTTGCAGGTGATGGACAGGTGTCATTCAGAATATTAATCTTTGAACAGGAGGAACGTTGGCTTGGAATAATAGTTGACCAGTCACTGGATAGCTATGGGCTAGTAGAACACTTCACAATGAGAGGTAGCCTCCATGAGATGTAGTTTTTGTAAATAAATTTCTAAAGAAATTTAGACTAATGAACAACAGGTGTAAAACGAAGGATAGGGCTGTAAATAAAGAGATACTAAATAAAATTAGTTTGGCTCTCAAAAGCCAATGAGTGAAACCTGCATCGACAGAATGGCATCAAAACAACTCTCTCAAAACCGAAACAAATTTGGTCATACATTTAGGTTGTCAGTAGCACCAAACATAATATCCATGCATATATGGATGACGCAGGAACCACACTGTTGGGTAGGAGAACAAAAGGAAAAAAGCTGAACTCGGTTTTCAATTTTTTTTCAATGGAAGACCTAAGAGTACTGAATCAGGTTAATTATAGCGTCACTACCAGGATGAGTGTTATTGGCAGTTACTAGTTTCGGTGGCTTTGATAAACTGGTGAAATTGCTAAAATTGGACGAGGCACCAGGGCTAGATTGAGTCTCTATGAGATTCTATACAGACTTGGCAGATGCGTTAGCCCCTCTTTTAATCAAAATGTGTCGCAGAGACAGAAAAAAGAGCTGTGTTCGAAGAACTGGCAGACGTTATCCACAGAACTACGAAGGCCGTTCAATAAGTAAAGCAACAATTTTTTTTCTGAAAGCAGGTTGGTTTATTCATGATTCCAATACACCATATTATTCTCCATTCTTTTGGCTACAAAACCCTATTTTTCAACATAATATCCGTTCAATGCAACTGTCTTACATCACATACTGGGAGGGCCCGTATGCCCAGATGGAACCACCCTAATGGTCGACGTCGAAGTCGGCGTCTTGCTGCTTAATTACTTCCGCATCATCAACGTACTGCTTCACGCGGCGTGCATCGTTTAGTTTTGTCACACAGATGGAAGTGTGGAGGTGCGAGATCCGGGCTGGAGGGTGGATGACGAACAACAGTCCAATGAAGTTCTGTGAGCTCCTCTTGGGTGCGCAGACTTGTGTGAGACCTTGCATCGTCATGGAGTAGGAGAAGTTCGTTTGCATTTTTGTGACGACGAACACACTGAAGTCACCTCGAATGAGAGAGTCTTCACGTTCAAACACAGCAAGAGTCACAGCTGTGGTTGGCGGGACGGCACGCGGAAGATCGGACAGGTTCGCACAACCTTGTCGCATGATGACAGACGCCTCGCCAAACGGCTCACCTTGCTTTTCTTCACTGTCAGGTCTCCGTAGCCATTCTGCAAGTGCCTATGAATATCTGCGATGCTCTGATTTTCCACCAAGAAAAACTCAATGACTGCTCTCTGTTCGGAACCCATCTACATTACGGACGCCATTTTGAAGGATACGTTTATCACCGTCACCTATCGGCAATTCATGAAATTATAGGGGCTGAAGCAGGGATATTCCACTATATCCTAGAACTAATTCGGCATTTTTTCAACTGAAATTGGTCGAGAAAAAACTGTTGTACTACTTGTTTAAAGCTCTCGTACCATTCAATATCACTTACATTCAACTGTTGTAGAATTTTTGGACATATTCTAAGGTCAAACGTAAAGAGACATTTTGAAAGAAAAACAACATTCCCTTTGTGGAGACAATGAGAGACTTATAGTAAGGTATTATTTTTTTATTTTTGTCTCAATCACTTTTTTATGATAAAATCATAACAGGTTTCGGCCTTCAAAGGCCATATTCAGATGCTATAATAGAGCAGAAAAGCTCAGATTAAGCCCTGAAACAAATGTAATTATTTTCACTACATCTACTTGTGAGGTTATGAAGTGCTATTACAATACATATGTTTCATACCCACGGGCAGCATTTGATGAACAAGTGTTCATGCGTTGTCAGCTAAACATAAAATTAGAAATCGGGAAATTATATAGGATGTTTCAGAAGTGATGGTCAATACTCAAGGATATGACAGGAATGATCATCCAAAACGAAAAAGTCAAGTAAACATGGGCTCTAAAAAGCATATCTTAAGAGCTATGAACAGTTCCTGATCTTCGATACTGTGAAGCAGATCTCTTCTGCTGCAAGCTATTTGCTTTCCATATTTTGGGAAGTGGTAATATGGACCAAATCAAGAAAAAAAGACCAGTGAACAAGTGCTCTAAAATACACACTTTAACACCGTGATTTATGGTGATTCTCTGGACATTAAGAAATAACAGGCTAGACATTGTTCTTAATGTTGTCTGTGATCATCATGGACGACGCTGCATATTATGCAATATGCTCCCATGCTGACCCCAATGCTGATACGGAGTTCTTCTAGTAGGGGGTTCCATTCCACCACCAGCGCAGCTGGCCGCTGCTGGATAGTCGTCTCTGCATGTGGACGTGCTTTAATAGTTCTCCACAACGCATCCCACACGTCCTCGATCGGATCTAAGCAGGGGAAACTGGCAGGCCAATCCATTCGCCGAGCATCCTGTCGTTCCCAGAGCTCCTTCACCTGCACAGTTTGATGCGATCGTGCATTGTCATCCACAAAAATGAAGTCAAGGACGAATGTATTCCTGAAAAGACGCATATGGAGTACAGTTTCACGAAAACGCTGACCGTTAAGTGTACCTGTGCAACATCATGACTCCCAGTACCATAACATCTGGATCACTATCATGTTCGACAATTTCCATGGGTACATAACTTGTTCCCACCACTCGAAATATGAGGGTACGTCCAGAATCACGACTCAGATTGAATCTGTTGTTATCCAAAAATTGCACTCTACCTCGCTCCTCATTGGTCCATTAGTAGTGCTCTTGGGATCATCGCCAACGGCGCTGCCGAAGTGTTGGTGTGAACGGAACACAACGTTTTGGTCGTTCGGCAAAGAGGCCACCCCCATGGAGTCACCCTACCACCGTGGAACGTGAGATTTCGTGCCTTCAGTACTGATAAATGTAACTGCAATTACACCCGCTGTTTGACGTGGGTCCCTGCTGCTGTAGTTGACCGTGGATGAGCACCTCCTCTCCTGTAGGCAGCAGTGACTCTGGTTTGGAACAATCCACGTGCAAGTGAAACAATGCTCTGAGCGGTACCAAACTCCTGGGCTACACTCGTCACGCTTCTTCCTTATTCCAGTTTCCCGATGATTCTTCACCGTGTGAAGCCATCAAATTGTCTCCGAGCCATGTCGCAATGAAGAACACCGCTACGGTTCACCGTAACTGCTCGCTGATTGATACTGCCATTCCACGTTCCTTCAACTGCGTCGTACTGCTGGGTCAGCTGCATTTGTCGCTATAGACACTCTGACTTCACGTCATGTGACGTCAAAGTTCCTGTCCGCGACTGGGAGTCCTCAAGCAATACGCTCCCGCTCTCTCATTCGTTTCCAGAGAGTATTTAATATGTGACTTTAGCTATATCATTCTTAAATCTTGCAGAGTAGTGTATTTGGAAAACGAGTAACACCATCACGAAGTTTTATATCCACAGCTTAATTTTTTCGATGTAGTAATTAAAAATTTATCTCAACCCCTCTTATGTAGTACACTGGGAAACATAATCTACCATACAGCTCGCTGGAGTGATTAGAGTATCGATATAGATGTCTAGAGATAAAAAGCATACACAATTCTATCTTTGGTGACGTTAATGTGTCGAGATTAGCTCATTGCCTCACGCACAACATTGCGGGTTATGTAAGGGCTGGACGGTACGTCAGTATTTAAAGAAGTCATAAAGAGGTTTAAAGCTGCTTTGACTATGCCGTCGTTAGAGGCAGTAAATGGGTGAAGTATTCATTACACTCGTTGTAACAGGACTCGGTAAACGTTGCACGCCATCTACTGTTCCACAAACAATCGTGGCATTAAAAAGAATTACTCTTTCCGATGTTATCATGAACGTAAAAAGGATCGCTATGTAGTTACTTCTGAAGGCTGCAAGACAGCGCTTTTCCTTCCAGTGGGCCCAGCTGCAAGAAACACCATGGAGCAAATTGCGCTGCTGAATTGTCTATTAAGAGCTTCGTGAGGAGTTTGATCTAAAGCGAAGTGTGTGCAATTTCCGGAGATAGCCGACACAATGCACTCTGCAGCTGCTCTCACTGCCAAATGCTCGTCGCTGCTATCGCTAACAGGAAATCGCGTGCATTTCTGTAACGTGTTTCTAGAATCTAGTAGAGAGATAGCCAGAAATGGCCGTTCCACGCTACAAAAGTAGCGTGGCCCCTGTATGGTTATCTGTAAATTCTGCAAAGAATAATAACTGTTGTCGCAAATATATTTTTCTGTGCAATGCACCTACAGACTATCTTGATTATACTTAAGACAATAAAAAAGGCTCACGGCCGTTAGACGTATGCATGTAAACACACTTAGTACATACCGTAATATGTTTTTCGAACAAAATAATTATTCAGAAAATGAATCTCTGCTTCGTTTGTTACTCGAGGGGTCTTCCCATTGTCGTGAGGGGAAGAATTTGGTAGCACACTATTCCCTTCAATATATTCACGTTCTTAGATATGCTTAAGGTAGATAATTTTAATAATCAAATGCGGTTATTAGGATAATGTTCCGAAGTCTGTACAAGTCGTATGTAGCTGTAACCCCTTAAAGTCACAATCTACACCCTTTGCCCCTTCTCTGCAAGGCAATGCAGATTCCCCGAAAGCCTCTTGAAGACCTTGATGACAGTGTCATGCTTACGACCTCACATTCAACTTCTAGCCAGCTCCGGTGTACTTTTTTCTATAACATCGTGTCATCACTTCATTAGACAGTCCAGTACAAGACAATCTGTTTTTCTCGTAACTGCGCATGCGCGTGATGTGGGAAAGAAGAACCCAGCTGCACTGATGTAAGGTTGGTGTATTTTACTAACGTTTGGTATAAGCGACATGATTTGGTTCCATTGCGTTTCACCTCTACGGCAGTGTTGCCGCTGTTAAAGCGTCAACCCTCGTAATAAGCTCTGTGAACAAAGATGTGCAGCGCAAATGAATGAACTTCAAATGCGTTATATAATACACCTTGGACCTGTGTCGAGGAAAGATGAGATAGACCCACCGCGGTTTAATAGCCCTGATCGAAAATTTCAGCGAAAGCAAAAAGGATTTTTTCACAGGTTTAAGCGAAGTCAAAGTCTTGTTGACAAACAACAGCTGGACGAAGCAGAAAAGTTCGTATGATACGCGATACGAGAAGCGTTAAATATTTGCCAAGAAAAATGGCTCTGAGCACTATGGGACTTAACATCTGAGGTCATCAGTCCCCTAGAACTTAGAACTACTTAAACCTAACTAACCTAAGGACTTCACACACATCCATGCCGAGGCAGGATTCGAACCTGCGACCGTAGCAGTCGCGCGGTTTCGGACTGAAGCGCCTAGAACCGCTCGGCCACCGCGGCCGACATCCGCCAACAGAGAGAGAGAGAGAGAGAGAGAGAGAGAGAGAGAGAAGGCCGAAGCACGAAATTCAGTGTTCAACGTGGAAGATAGAAATACAGTTTTTTGTGGTAATGTTCTATAGGACCAAACTGCTGAGGTCATCGGTCCCTAGGCTTACACACTAACTAAACTAATTTCAACTGACTTACGCTAAGGACAGTACACACACCCATGCCCGTGGGAGGACTCGAACGTCCGACTGGGGGGAGCGGCACGAACCGTGACAAGACGGCTACCCCGCGCGGCGAGAGTAATACAGTTCCCCTTTCCAATCATCGCACGCACATCGAAATGGCAAATATTTCTCAACAATGAGATGACATACCGACCTAATGAAAAACATTCAGGATACTACACAGATTATGAAGAAGAACTTGCTCCGTTTGTAGCATCAGTTTATCGTACGTAGCTGTAGGAACAAAGGAAAAAGAGAACTGCAGGTCTTATCAGTTTCCCAAGAAGGATCGTCGGATAGCTACATATAATTATAGACCTGTATTGCTGATTTCAATCAGTTATAAATGTGAAAGACCTTTCATACCAGTGAGCTCTGATCTTTTTCGAGAACTGAATTCTCATCTATAAAAAATGAACGTGTATTCTGAAAATACAGATCTTGCGAATCTCCGTTGTATCATGAGATCCAGAGTGCCGTAGACAATGGCGCCTAGCTTGATACTGTGTTCATTGATATCCGGAAGACACGCCACACAGTTTCTGAAACTCAGTTAGTGATCACAACACGAGCTTGCTGACTAACAAATCGGGATTTTTGACTGGATTCAGGACTTCCTGGAGGCTATAACCGTACACTCCCTTTTTAACAGAACAAAATAAACGAATGTAAAATTAATTTCGAGAGTTTCCCAAGGGATTGTCATAGGAATGACATTACTAATTAAAATTAATTGTTGGAAAAACAGATACCAACCCGAAATTCATTGAAAGAATCTACCGTTTCCTGAGTACAGCTTCTCAGTCTGGGGCCCTTGACAGACAAGATTAATGGAAGAAATATACAACATCCAACGAAGAGCGGCTCGTTTCGCAAGAGGCTCGTTTAGTCAGGGTGACAGCGTTACGGAATAACTGTAGTGCTCAAATGATTTACAGCAGTGGAAACGTAAGGCAAGTTTTCTTAATGCGATCATTACATATTTCACGAAAAACATAGGTTCCTGGGTTGCGTAACTTGCTAATAATTCTTCTATGGTGCATTCACCTAAAACATGAACTATCTGTAGGTAAGAAAGGCAGATTACTCTTTAACCTCCCGTCGACGACTAGGTCATAATAGACAGACCACAAACTTAGACTGGGAAGGACGGGGAGCCAATCGGTCGTGTCCTTTTCGATGGCAACATTCCGGCGTTTGCCATAAGCGATTTAATGAAGTCGAAGAACATCTAAATCTGAAGAGCTGTACGGGGATTGGAACCGTCGTCCTCCCGAATGCTGTTCCTGTGTCTTAACACTGCCACAACAACGTGGCTCGGCTCGTCAACACGGGAGACAAGGTGGGAGTGGGTTGGCTACTGGCATCATTAAGTTGAGACTGCAGTGACCATATTTTGTAAGCTACGACATGAACACACGGCTTAGCTTTTATCGCTGATTGTGAAATACCGCACTATACGTGGGTCGGCAAACGTTATGGGCTGTTAAGAAGCGATATCCAGTGTGTTTATTGGGGCTATTGGCTACGGGCTACGGGCAGCAACAACCCTGGATGACCAGTAAATATGAAAGGACTGCACATTCTCCAGATGCCCTCTCTCTGCCATCTCCTTGTCGCAGCCAAACACATTTAATATGATCCAGTGCTTTTTGATATTATCAACTTTTGGATGTAAGCTGGCTGTTCTTATACTTTATCAGTAATAACTGGTAGCACTCAAGCAGTTTATTGGTACTTCACACAAATCCATAACGCTTTTCGAGAGGCCATGCTTTAATCAACAACTTGTCAACACTCAGCTCATATGGCTAAAACAGAAAAAATCTTAACTCGTTTGTGACGTTCATAAAATAGAAACACGTTGGACTGTCTGTCCTCGTATTACCTTAAAATCTGCAACTTCTGTCCTTAGCTGTCCTATTACACACTATCCTCTGTGAGCTGCTCATAGGTATGCCCGGACAAGAGGAGAAGAGTCAGCTGGACACCACTGATGTTCACAGCTGATGAAGAGGACAGGCCTGGTGCGCGGTTACGGTATGCGATGGGACTGCCAAAAACATAAGCCGACGATTTTAAAGACGAGAACGCACATTCCAGTGTGTTTTATTTTACGAGCTCCAAAATTACGTTGTTAAAGCTTTTAGTACTCCAAACACACGAGATGATTGTTGACAGCCTCATGATGAGAGCACTGTCTCAAGAAATGCGTTGTTCAATTGTGTGAAGGATGACAGAGTGGTTGAATATTACGAGGGCCGTTCAGAAAGTAACCTCCGGTTGATTTAAAAAAATACACCAAGTTAAATAAAAATATTTTAATATATACATCTTACAACTACATCTTTGCACTATTTTTCTACATAGTCTCCATAGCGATTGAGGCACTTATCGTATCGCTTCACAAGCTTTGAAATTCCTTCTGCATAAAAATCACCCGCTTGTGCCTGGAGCCAGCCTGTGACCGCATCTTTGAGCTCTTCGTCGTCATCAAACCGCTGTGACCCGAGCCATTTCTTCAAATGCATGAAGAGGTGATAATCACTTGGCGCCAGGTCTGGGCTGTAAGGTGGATGGTTGATAACGTCCCACTTGAAGGACTCAAGAAGGGCCGTTGTTCTGCGAGCAGAGTGAGGACGGGCGTTATCGTGCAAAAAAACGATACCGAAAGTCTGCATACCACGGCGTTTGTTCTGTATAGCCCGTCGTAACTTTTTTATTGTTTCACAGTACACGTCTTGATTAATGGTCGTACCACGTTCCATGAATTCAACCAGCAACACCCCTTTGGCATCCCAAAACACCGTTGCCATCAGTTTTCTGGCAGAAAAATCTTGCGAGGCTTTTCTTGGTTTGGTAGGCGAATTTGAATGTGCCCACATCTTTGATTGTTCTTTTGTCTCAGGGTTCACGTACGCGGTTCTCTTGTAGCAGGTATCGACCTGTGCTGAAACACGAATTTTTGTACGTAGTGCAGCCTCCTCGGACGACAGTGCAGGCGCTGACTCGGGCATCAAGTGGATCATACAGATGACGAATACCGTCCTGGGAAACGTTATGCCACCGCTGTTCGACCTGTCCACGTAGTTCTGTAAGAGTTGTTGGGTGACGAGTCGCATGAGTTACTTCTCGTCCCATCATATGCTCGATTGGAGACAAGTCCGGAGAGCGTGCTGGCCAGGGAAGTTGCTGTAAGTGTTGTTGAGCACTTTCAGTTTCACATTCAGTGTGTGCGTGAGCATTATCCTGTTGGCACAACACATCGCCTTCCTGTTGCAAGAACGTCAAAATAAAGGGTCTAGCAACATTCTGCACTTACCGAGCACTGATTAGACTCCCATCCAGAAACACCAAAGGTGAATGAGTGTTGTATTTTATCTCACTTCAGATCGTAAGGCCTGGGATGGGGCTAGTGTGTCTTGGACGAATGCACTCTACGAGACAGCGCACACCAGGTCTACGTCGTACGAGCAAACGGCCATCACATGTGTGCAAGAAGCGTCTGTTTCCATCATTGATCACCGGCGCGGCACTCTATCTTCCAAGTGATCCTCTGACGGCACCAGTAGAGCCGTACAAGTAAATGCTGTGGTGTGAGTGGAAAACGGGCTAGAGGTGTGCATGCCTGTGGTCCCACTGCTATGAATCGGTTAGCAACAGTTCGTGTTGACACATCCGGGCCCACAAGCCCTCTTATCTATGCGGCAATAGCTGAATGATCTGCCAGTGCTGCCCTTACAATACGACGATCCTGGCAGGCGTCTGTGCTGCGTGGACGTCCAGAACCTCGTTTATTGGCGTGATAATGTTCATGTCACCATCAGCATCGTTGCGCAACGGACGCAGAACGTTAGACCTGCGTGTTAGTTCTAAGAAAGGATGTTCCCGCTGCTCAGAAGCCAACAATGTGACCCCTTTCAAACGAACTCAGTTGGCTGTATGAAGAACGAGTGCGTCTCCGTGGAATGGTTGCCTGCTTGCTTCACACTGACCATTCCGGCTGAGAGAATTCCCTGTTAAAGGGTGAACACAGATGGCGCTGTAGTAACTGTGCCACTACGCTGTCTATTGGTGGATGACGTTGAAACCATTATCAGTACTTCTAACAACTCTTAGACGTCATATGCCGCCATCGTATTACAATCGACTTCGACTTTCCAGGAGTACGAATTTTTTTCAGCAGTAAACTAAGGAACCAACTGTAGAACACGTCACTTTCTATTGCTTCTGTGACCATACGTATTGAGTCGGAATCAAGTTCGTGAAAGCCAAACACATTAACAATTGGAAACTGTAATGGTTCGCCACCAGACTCTGCTGGAAGTAATATTAACTCATGTTACTCACGAGGTACAGCAAGTCGAAGAAGTAAAAGGCAACTGCATGCTTTGAATTTTAAGGCACCAGCCTGATAAGTCGCATTGCGTTACTCCGGGAATAAAACACACCTTATTATGAAGCAAGCTAAATGACCGTAAACCTTTGATGACCCCCCCCCCCCCTGGTAGACGCGCATGTTAACGTGACCATTTCTGGTGCGGGGTGGTATGCTGGCCCCAGATTGACTTCTCCCTTCGGAATAATAACGGGTCGATATGCTGGCCCACCTGCCGGCCGCGGTGGTCTCGAGGTTCTAGGCGCGCAGTCCGGAACCGTGCGACTGCTACGGTCGCAGGTTCGAATCCTGCCTCGGGCATGGATGTGTGTGATGTCCTTAGGTTAGTTAGGTTTAAGTAGTTCTAAGTTCTAGGGGACTTATGACCACAGCAGTTGAGTCCCATAGTGCTCAGAGCCATTTTTTTTTTTTTTTTTTTTTTTTTTTTTTTTTTTTTTTTTTTTTTTGCTGGCCAACCTGGATGTGGTTTCAGGCGGTTTCACACATCCCGTTAGGTGAATATTGGGATGGCTCCCACGTACCGCCTCAGAGACATGCTGCACAAACATTCAGACCGCTTTCTCAGAATTGCACCCTGAATTTACTCTGTATGCAGATGGAATGCCTGCCCGAGGCAGGATTCGAGCCTGCGACCGTAGCAGTCGCGCGGTTCCGGACTGAAGCGTCTAGAACCGCTCGGCCTCAACGGCCGGCTGAGCTTAGTTGTTTAGTCTCCTTAAACACTTAAACAGCGTCAACACCTTCGATGAATTAAGGCAATCATTATCATTGTCCAAGCTGTTGGCATCGAACAGTCCACTATCCTTTCCCACATCTTAACAAACAAAAAAATGGTTCAAATGGCTCTGAGCACTATGGGACTCAACTGCTGTGGTCATAAGTCCCCTAGAACTTAGAACTACTTAAACCTAACTAACCTAAGGACATCACACACATCCATGCCCGAGGCAGGATTCGAACCTGCGACCGTAGCAATCGCACGGTTCCGGACTGCGCGCCTAGAACCGCGAGACCTCTTAACAAACACAATATATCTCAGTGAACGTTACAGGCAAACATTTCCTTCCTTGGCCCGTTTGACAGGGGAGTGAGCGGGCTTGGGGCGCAGTGAAAGTTCCTTAGCTCTTGTTGAAGGAAAATTTATTCTGGCCATTGCCCAGTGACTGTCATTCAAACTTGGATAACAGCCGACGTTGATTCGCACGGTGTATGAAGGCTTCGAGAGCACAGCATGGCTGAGGGTCCGTTAAGCCGCTAATTTCCTTGTCTCGATCGTACGTAAGAGAATTTGCTTTGGGCGCCAAACCCGACATAGCCGTGTGTGGCTGCTTGTGGCATTTGAAAACTTTGCACATTTTAGTGTACAGCGTCATCTCGAACTCCACCGACATACTCTTGGAGATTGTTCACGGATATTGATTACAAACCGAATTAATTAATTATATTATTAATCAGCACCGAGCCACAGGAAGCCATGGATTCTATATACCAACAGCAGTAGATAATATTCCTGAGCGATCTCCGAAATATTTTCGGTAGTATTCGGGTTCGCCTTGTAGAAGTGCGGAGTCTTACTTTTGCGGTAGAATTAATAAATGATTTGGACACTCATAATCCTCTTGCTTCTAAAAGACCATTGGCGCATTTCCCTACTCATCCTGTCCGCATCTCGTGGTCGTGCGGTAGCGTTCTCGCTTCCCACGCCCGGGTTCCCGGGTTCGATTCCCGGCGGGGTCAGGGATTTTCTCTGCCTCGTGATGGCTGGGTGTTGTGTGCTGTCCTTAGGTTAGTTAGGTTTATGTAGTTCTAAGTTCTAGGGGACTTATGACCACAGCAGTTGAGTCCCATAGTGCTCAGAGCCATTTGAACCATTTGAACCTACTCATCCTCATCTAACCACATCGCTAACTACTTCCACTACATTTTAAACATTGCCAGTTAAATGATATAACACTGAATTGGGTTCCAAATCGAGGATTGCAGATGGGCGTTCTCAATTTTGAGCCCAGAGATGTTGATGTGAGTGCAGGTGATAGTACCACTTCCATTATAACAATGAGCTCAGATTCCCTTTCCTTTGCGCTTTTTTATAATTTATTTCATTTGTTTCCTTGGTCAGCTTTCTCATATTTATGTTTACAACCGCACTGATTAATATTATTTTTTTATTATTTCATTTGGATACGTGTACCCATATTTTTGTAGCTCTGAGGATCTGAAATTTACTTTTTATATTTTTGTTGTTATTGTTTTACTTTTGGTTGGTAGGTTTGTGGGTCACGCAGATCGCATCTTTATCGACTTTTTATTAAGTTCTAATCATTTCTACTAGCACTCAGCTACGCCCATCATTGGTCGTAGCATATTAATCCTAATTTCAGTCAAAAGAGAGGCCTCATAGGAGGCTCATACTTTTGGAAATTGGTGGTAAGGTCTTATGGGACAAAACTGCTCAGTCATCGGTCCCTAAGCTTACGCACTACTTAATCTAATTTAAACTAACTTACGCTAAGGACGACACACACATCCATGCCCGAGGGAGGACTCAAACCTCCGACGGAGGGAGTCGCGCTGACCGTGACAAGGCTCCTGAGACCACACTGTTTTAGTACTGTATTTAAGTATTCATCAATGCGGCATGCACCCTTCGTCAATCGTGCACAACAAAAAAATGGTTCAAATGGCTCTGAGCACTATGGGACTCAACTGCTGTGGTCATCAGTCCCCTAGAACGTAGAACTGCTTAAACCTAACTAACGTAAGGACATCACACACATCCACGCCCGAGGCAGGATTCGAACCTGCGACCGTAGCAGTCGCACGGTTCCGGACTGCGCGCCTAGAACCGCGAGACCACCGCGGCCGGCCGTGCACAACAGTATACAAAAATATTTGATAGTGATATATAACAACAATTGAAATGTGTTACCATACTGATGTCATTTTTACAGCAAATTGCATACGATTCAAATTCAAAATCTAGCCTATTTATTGGATGAATGGCTGAAGGTAATTAAACTATACAGGATTCTTGAGTACTATATTTAGCCTAATCGCTGCTTTATGGTTACACTTACCATTAAACCGCAAAATATTTTAGCTGGTTGGGGTGATATTTGAGAGCACAAATTTTTTCGTTGTAACATTTTACAATACCAAGGAATATATCCTAGCGACTTCCTTTTTTTCCTGGCCTTATCCCGTATCGTCGCGGGGTCGTCATGTTATTCTGAATTTGGTAATGTTAGTGGTAGAAGGCGGCCGAATGCTCTTCCTGTGCCTATATATTTCCTAGTGACTACTTACATATATTTACCTGAGATTTACTTATACGAGATAACACATTATTACATAAATGAAATAAAGAGCTGAGAGTAATCCCTGCTTTTCAAGTATCTCAAAATATTACTGATGGCAATTAAAAGTATGAATTGTGTCTATGTCTTTATCACCACGTGCTTCCACAAAACTCTGGTACCACATGTTGCCTGGAATGCTCTTTCCAAGCAGTGCGTCTAGACTATTTTTCTGTCACTCATTGTTTTATGACGGTATCACACCGATCCCGATAATCCCCCGAGGATGGCACGTCTCGAGCTTCCCTTGGCTCACGTGAGACTGCGGAAGCCGTCTTACTCTGCCCTGTTTTTTCCTCCGCTTCCCCCCTGCCTTCTGCGTCTCTGAGCTCAATCCAAGCCACACAGCGTCTTCTTTGAACTGTACGGCTTCCACTGTGCCCACCGAGCTCTTCAGTTTGCTTGCTCGACTTCAGTTATATCCTCCTTCGCTGCCTCAGAGCTGTCTCCAGCTTGGCCGTTCGCACAAGGAGCGACTCAAGAGGAACGGTAGGGGCTGGCGATATAATTCGGTGACTGGTTGCCGGTTGGCTGTTAACGCAGATCTGCACACGACGCAGCTCTGAAATGAGAAACTGCAGGTGCCACGTGCGAGCTTGGAGGAGAGCGAGTATTGTTCATCGCACCCGAGCATCTTTTTGTTGCATACAGCTCGTCGAGTACACCTTTAAGGTCGGAGAAATGTGTGGAACTCCCATCATTATTACACACTAATGAGGAAAAAGAAAGAAATTCTAGAGTCGTCCGTAAATCTAGAAATACATAAACTACAGACTGTTTGCAGCAGCTCTGAAACTGCAACAGACAGATTCGGAATTTGCAACTATTCACACGATCATTTGTACGTGACCACCACTGCGTTTACACTTATCTGAGATTTGTGGCTTGTCCGTCGTTTTCCAGTGTTTTCACCGTTCCTTTGTACACGATAATTTAATTTTGCAGTAGGACATGGGTACTGAGAGTCACACAAAAGAATACTCCGGCCATGATTTACTGTTTCTTGTGTATTTGTTTCTGCTGATGCAGTTTTTTCGAACAAAGCCCGTACGGCACACCGCATACATGACATATGGACTTCTCCATTTCACATCAAGCTTACACCTCCTGCACTAGCCTGGGAGCTTATAGTTGTTTTAAATGGGATGTTTGTTCTCAATCCTGTACAAACCTAATGTTCAAAACCTTCTCGTTAATTTCATGCTGAAACAGTACACAGCTGTGTTCGAGGAGATGACGCAACTCGGATTGCCTGGCAACGCTCACACCAAATCGCTGGCAGCTTATTAGTATCGCGTTGCGAAAGATTTACTGGAGAGTAACTTTTGAGTCACGCCGTCTGCGGAGTCCAATTCAACTATACAGGACATAAATGTGAAGCGACCTTTAACTAGCTAACGTCATCAGCGAGTGTGCTTTGAGTTGCTTCAGGATTGCCGCCGACGTCAATTGCCTCGCTTGTGAAGGCAGTCGTATTAACTTGAGTCTCAGTGGCTAGCGTAAAAGATTCCGGTAGTGGGCAATCTGACTTTCCACTTGTCCCGGAGGCGTCTGCTGAGCAACCGGCATTCAACGGGGCACATTATAATGAGGAGTTATCAGTTGTGTGGTATCGATAGCTAAGATGCCATAACGTAGGTGCGCTCTGCTAGGTTGGCACTACGACACCGACACCGACGACAGTGCCCTCTAGCCGGCGCTGTGCAGCTCTTCGAGCGCCGCTCCGGATTCTGCCCATTAGATGCCGAGCAGACGACCAAGCAACTTTGTTTCTATTTCATAGGGGCGAGCCACTACTTGTAACTTTGTAACTTGATGTACAGCTTCGCACCAACGTGCTCATCTCAGCCAAAGTTAAGTACATAGTAAAACCATTTTTATTTGCAGTACCAAGTGTTCTACCTCACCTACCCCTCCTAGCTTCCTACATTCGGCCTATCCCCAGTTTTCAGGAGCAGACCCAATCGCCACCTTCCAGGCGGGATACAAAAAGTTGCACCTGATAAGCACTGTCCACTCCGGGTCGCGTTAAGACACTGTTTGTTGTGATTGTTTCTCTTGCTGTTGACGTTCGCAAGCCACCCGAAGTTTCAGCTGCCCATCGCTATCTCGCTGGCAGTGTGGCGCCTCTGTAACAATCTCCAGAAAATCTTACTAGATGTAAATAATGCCTTACAAATACGCGTTTCGTGACGAACGGATTTGTGCTTCTAACGTTATACACCTACTTTCTTAGCCATGGTACTATTAGCTACCACCACTGCTACTGGGTGCCCTTGATACAGATGTTTTAAGTTCTTGCTTTCTCGATCACCTATTTTGAATTCTCGTAGGCTTTTTTTAACACCAATCTGGTAAACTAATAGATTCGTTTTCTTACCGTACTGTTTCATTCTTACCTCCACTGAATTTTTTGTACACTGCTGGCGAAAAATATCACAAAACCGACGAGTTGTGCGACATAAAAGAAAGCTGTTAGGCGTGTTTCTACATCCGAAAGATTATGTATATTCAAATTTCGCACCGGCCACGTAAGAGTGGCACTAGTAGCGCCATTATGAGGAAGTAAATCAGGTTTATTTTAAATACGCGCTGTAACGATCGTGAGCGTTATGTTAGTTGCCTTTGACATTAGACGTGGTGAGTTGATGTTAATCAAGAATGCCTTTAAAACTACAAAGATGCCATTATCAGCACCTCACTGAGTTTGAACGAGGTCGTGGAATAGGGCTACTAAGCTGGGTGTTCCTTCTGCTATACTGCAGGAAGACTTGGTAGGAATGTAGACACTGTACGTTATTTCTGGCAACGATGGTCACGAGAATGTAGGGTCCCAGACGGCGACGTCACACTACCAAGAGGGAACAGCATCATGTTCGGCATATGCATCTGCAGCAGCACATTGAGCAGCAGTTGGCACCACAGTGACAAAACTGCTACGAATCGTTTACTTCAAGGACAGCTCCGAGCCAGATGCCCTGTAGCGTTCATTGCACTGACGCCAAACCTTCGCCATTTGCGACTTCAGTGGTGTCAAGCGAAAGCTCTCTGGAGGGCAGGGTGGAGACCTCTTGTGTTTTCCGAGGAGAGTTGGTTCTGCCTCGGTGCCAGTGATGGCCGTGGGTCGATTAGGAGTAGACCAGTTGAGGACCTGCAACCGATCTGTCGTGTGTGAAGTCCTTAGGTTAGTTAGGTTTAAGTAGTTCTAAGCTCTACGGGACTGATGACCTCAGATGTTAAGTCCCAAAGTGCTCAGAGCAATTTGAACCATTTTTGAACCAATCTGTCGGCATGCTAGACACGCTGGACCAACACCAGGAATTATCGTCTGGGGTGCAATTTCGTATGACAGCAGGTGCACTCTCGTCATTATCCCACTCACTCTGATTGCTAAATTGTACCTCAGTTTGGTGATTCGACTTGCTGTGCTGCTATTCACGAACAACATTCCTGGGGGTGTTTTCTAACAGAATGACGCTCGCCGACATACCGCTGTTGTAACCCAGCATGTTCTGCAGAGTGTCGACATGATGCCTGTGCCTGCTCGGTCACCGGATCTGTCTCCAGTCGAGCACGTAATGGACATCATCGGAGGACAACTCTAGCGTCACCCACAAACAGTATTAACCGTTCGTGTGTTACCGGTCAATGCAAAAGGCATGTAACACCATGCCAGAAACTGACAACTGGCTCCTGTACTACACAATGCGTGCACTTTTGCATGCTTACATTCAACATTCTGGCTGTTACGCCGGTTATTAATGTACCAGCATTTCATATTTGCATTTGCGTATCTCCGACTTACATTTACCTGTGATCTTGCTGTACTAATGACCTAAATATGTTGCCTAGGCGAATGTACTCCAGAAATTACATTTGTGTATATTTATTTATAGTGTTGCGATTTCTTTTCCGTCAGTGTATTTGCCATTGCGACCCTGATATTTTTTCAGATAAAATTGAAATTTCTCAAGCTTCTTTACGATGCCGCATGGCTTCTTACCAAGAAGTACCTCTCACGACGCAAACTGAGACGCAGAATGTTTTACTTGGTTCTTCACTTGCACGATATGGAGTGCCTTTTCAGTCCAGTGATCAATGTATCTGAGACAATATGTTCATACTGTCAGCTGATTTTTCTTATTATTCACTCTGTTGGCCGCCTGAAATTAAAAAAAGAGGGATTTCCTATTCTTGAAGTGCTACTGTCTATTTCTGAACCACAAATTGTGAACCATTGTCAGACATCATCTTATTCGACTTACACATGTAGTGCATTACTCTCTGCTGCCGCTGATTATTATGGGATTGAGAAGACTATTCATATAAGGTCATCAGTCTTCCATCCACCCTCTGGTATGGAATCAGTGTACCTCCTCTGTCTGTGTATAGTTTTATCAATGTGCAAGTGTAAGAAATTTTTCTAGATGTTTGCGGTGCATTTATCTGAGGTGGGGCGTGGATACCAGCGTAGTGTTGACTTGGTGGTGTGTTATAAACCGCCTGAAAACCACATCCACACTAGCAAGGACACTGGCCTTCGTCGTTAATCCGTTGGGCAGTTTGAAATGGAGCCGGTACACCTACCCATCCTGGAAGCACACACTTCAACATCCACGGCTATCTGGCAGGAAGATTACTCTCAATCTGGCGTATTTTTGATGGCAGTGGCCCTTGACGTTACAACATGATGAAATCCATTTACTTCAAGATCCATTCTACCAGTACTTTAGCTTAGTGTGGCCACTGCTGCAGGATAATGCCAAAAAGGTCAGCTGCCGTGACTTCTCCTACGTCCAACGGAACAAATTATACATAACAGATATAATTTCTACCGTCAAGACTTTTGCCTTTTGGCAGTCTGTCCCTTCCTTAGAATCTACCTGCCCCTATTCACCATATCTGTAATACAGGAACTCCGTACTTGGTGTGCAGTGCATCTGCATGTTCAATTATTTGTTGATCTCAGATGTACATGCCAAATGAGCTTATTCAGACTCATATAGGTATTCACACTGACCTACATCCTCTTCCAGGCTTCCTATTAATAAAAAATACTAGAAATTTTTATCTTGTGTTTATGTCTTACGTCCTCCACTTTCACACTGACTGACATATTTCTTAATTACTACCTCTCAGTGCTGTTTCCGTGGCAATCCACATAAAATTCGTCTCAAGTAAATCTCTGTTTAGAAGCCACATTCGGATTTCCGAGCTTAATTTTTACATACGGGTAAAATTTTGCTTTTGATAGTAATAATTTGTGCAAGAATGGATGTAGCCTGTGGTTCAGTTATAAGAAACAGGCTACACTGTAATAAATAACCAAATAATTAATAAATCAATAAATAAATAGTCTTCGTTTGTTACCTCTAGTATATTCTCACCCGCATAGATCGTCTGGAGAGAATGTAAGCAAATGCAATCTCCTTTGCACATGGGCTCTGTCTCATTATTCGTTATAAATGGGATACTGGACATAAATTTTGCCAGTACACTAGGGCTCTTCAATAAATAATGATTATAATTTCATTTTGGACATCATACCTTTATTCGCTCCCACGATTTTGTTTTTCTCAAAAGTGTCTCCTTTGGATGTGATGCACTAGTCCTAGCGTTTCCGCTACACTGAAAAGACCAACAGGGCTGACTCTAGACTGTAGGGAGCGTGAAGGATGCACATCACATTGATTTTTGCAAGATATTCAGTGAGAACATTTGCGATATGCGGTGATGCATCCAGCCTGTTTCACGGATATGTGGCGTTTTGTGCCGGAAATGGACTTGCGAAGTTTTCAGGGCCTCCCTGTAGTGTTGTCCAGGTAGTGATGTGTGTGGAGGTGCAGCACATTGATAAACCATTTTACGGATATAAAAAAAGGGAAGACAATAACTTCGAAGCACAAGCATCCACTACTGCCGTTTTTAGTGGAAGATTTGCACACTGAGCTTTGCTGTTTGCTCTCGGCATCAAAATGATGTAGCCAAGTTTCATCAGCAGTGATTACTTTTGAAAGAAACTCCCGATCTTCCTCCAACATCAACATCAGCTTCATGCAGACCTGCACACTAATGTGTTTTTTGTTCAGGATTTAGCAGTCTTGAAACCCAACGTCCGAAAATACGTCTCATGTGAAACTTCCTCGTAGATTAAAACTGCGTAATGGACCGCCTGTTTAGCTGAGTACACCGGCACGGTAGCTCAGTGTGTACGGTCTGAGGACTGGTTGCTCTCTGTAATAAAAAAGAAAAAACTGAGTAAACGAATCAACGATCAACTTGAACGGATGTCGTGTGACGTCCACCCAGACCAAACGCAATGAAAAATACGAGCAAATAAGATAAAAGAGAAAAGAAAAACAGGCAACGTGTTTGCCTACCATCCAGCGGGCCCGGGATCGATTCCCGGCTGGGTTGCTGATTTTCTCCGCCCATGGACTGGCTGTTGTGTTGTCCTTCTCATCGTTTCATCATCAGCACCTGTACACAAGCCCCCCAATGTGGTTTCGATTGAAGTAAGACTTGCACCCAGCGGCCGAACTTCTCCGGTTGGGGCCTCCCGGCCAACAACACCACACCATCATTTCGTTTTTGTATTTCTCCTTCAGCCAGTTGGCATTTATAGGCTAATCGCAGTAAGACAACAATTTCTGTGTAATTTACATTTCTTTGGAAATTTAAGCGTCTCGTTCCCTCATCCTCCACTCGACCTCCTCCCCGGAAAAACAAATTTCTGCGGATGCCCATGATGTCTTGCCCATTTCTTTTAATAGTACGTGTGTTAGGATTGAGAGAGAAGCGAAGAAACAGCCGATCTCTCATAACCTCGCTCCCCGTAGTGCACCCTCACCATTGGCCAACTTACCGTCGCCAGATTGTATGTGTCCAGGAAAAAAAAAAAAAAAAAAAAAAAAACGATTTGACGCAAGTGTCCGTGGTTTTCAAAGTCTTTGTCCTAGGTCAGCAGTTTAGGTGATGGCATGCACAGAAGGAAATGAAGAATGCCAACAGTGAATCTAATACGGTTTGTTTGTTACATAGAATATCATAAAATTCTAGCGCCAGAAAGTATGTCGTTAAAATTTATGATCGTTTTTTACTGAATATCCCTCTTATCTTCTCCTTCTTTCGAATAACCCATTTGGAGGGTACGATGAATCAACTTTGGCTACTCTTCATTGTATTAGATTTCTTCAGTTTCCAAATTTCCTTCATCCTCTTATAGTGAGTACAAAATGATTTGTGTTCGTTACAAAACTTTTCTGTTGTGGATCATGTAAGAACTTACAACAATGTGGGAACTATTTATATTATATTTATTTACTAAATCAAGAACTGCGTGTGATTTTTCCACTCTTCAAATGTCGACAAGAATAAATAGCAAACAGTACAAGCGGAAAATCAAATTAAATTTAAAAAATTGAAATTGTTACCAAGAATCATCAGCATATGTAAGAGCTCTATCTGTCTCTCTCTCAGTTCCACAAACTTCATATGCTCAGTAGATATTACACTTTTAACGGAGCTGGGCCGATTCTGCGAGTATCTTCACACAAGCAGTTATTATTTTCCCGCCTATGTGGACACCTGCCGGGCTACGCCTCTCTCTACTGATCAATCGACACTCGCTTATTGTCCCTTTGTCATTCGCCCACGTGCTCCAATAACGTCTCTTCCGCAGCTCTCTGCGAAAGCCAGTTTCCATTCTGTCGGTTCTGGTGCGGCCTGTCGTTTCTGCTTTGTCTTTTTCACTGCCTTCTATTGCCGCTCCAGCCGTTATTCGAGACAGGCAGCGAAATTTGACTACGTGTGGAACGCACATCGCTCTGTGCTTGTTGTACTGTTGTCTGCATCATTCATCACAAGGAATCAAACTGATGTAAAACCTCGAATATATTGCAGCATCTTTGTTTGCCGGTGGCACCGCTGCTAATGTCGCTTCCCTTCGTTGGGACACTGAGCTAGTACGAGTGTGCTCAAGTCACTGGGAGGAATGGCTCAAACAGATAAAAATTCATCTCTCACAGGCGCTCAAAGTAGGCCTGCAAATTTTCATCGTTCACAAGCTAGTGCACCTTGCCCTGGTGTATTTCCAGCCACATTCCGTTTTGCGTGCTGGTGGACCAATATTTGTCTAATAATTTCTCAATAAACTTAAGAGTGGCGGTGTATTAATAAGGGTGGATGCACAACTGTGCTGCACAACAGAGAACGCTAATGCCAGATGGAAGTGCAACATCATATTTCAGCAATTTTGCTTTATATCTAAAAACGAAACTCCGGCCGAACAGACCATGAAGGCCGAACGGTACCGACAGGCCGCCGTGTCATCTTCAGCCGACAGGCGTCACTGGATGCAGATGTGGAGAGGCATGAGGTCAGCACACCGCTCTGCCAGCCGTATGTCGGTTTCCGAGACAGGAGCCGCTACTTCTTAATCAAGTAGTAGCTCCACAGTTTGCCTCACAAGTTTGCACCCCGCAGGCCAACAGCGCTCGGCAAACCGGATGGTCACCCGTCCAAGTGCTAGACCAGCCCGAAAGCGATTAACTTCGGTGACCTAACGGGAACCGGTGTTACCATTGCGGCAAGGCAGTTAACTTGCTTTTGGTCTGCTACCCGCAATTTAGTTCCTCTGTCATCCATGTATGACTGGACAGATTCCCAGGATCAGCCTTTTGGCAGGCAAACATAATTCATTTAGTATATCTTTATCTAAATCCCCATGGTTTCTTTTACAACGATTTGCAACAGTCGATATTTCGTTAGAAGTATAGCTTGAACATTTTGGAAGGACTGTGTATACATATCATAAATTTTGGTCCCCAGCGAGTTTTCCTTTCTGTGCATGGAGGTTAATCTCAGGTACTACCCTTGGGATTTTGATACGCTTTTCACTCACAGACAGACTAATTAACGAGGCAGGTTTGTGTGTATAATCTATTATCGCTACACCAGAAAAGTCGGCCAGCCGTAGATGCTTAATGCTACTCGTTCGAAGCCGGGGCAAGTCATTAGTCTGTTCGTGGCTGTTCTGTAAGTGGTGATGTGACAAAGTACACTAGGACATCATTGTCTTACATATAATTTCTGGCTAGCTTTATTTTACTGCTGCACTAACTTCTCCTTTACCATGTTGGCCACTGCATAAAACTTGGAAAGGTGTCTTAGTGGGAAATGAAAAGAACACCATTGTTGGCTACCCATAGCAGAACACTTTGTAACGCGGCGCGCTTTTGGGGCACACGATACTCATTAAAGCCTGTACTATGGTAAGTTGACGGGCTTCACCTTATGAGAAAGGATTTTTGTATAGAAATTGACCGCGTGTACCTGAATGGAGGCAAATCAGACTTACACCCACTCGGTAATAACAATGATACGTAAAGCAAGTCCGAAATGCAACTACACGTCAGGACGGACAAGAAACAACACAGAAGATGCCACCAATTTGTTAATTATACGGTCGCCAGCCTAATTAGGCATTAACTGAGTTTCTTCCCTGTACAGGTTGATGTACGTTCATGCAAAACAACACGTAATAACACTGCATAATATGGTAAATTTTAGAACCAGAAAATCTACTGAACTGATAATTTCATTTTTTGTACTAATATGGATAAACTATAAATACATAACATTATACAAAACTTCGTACTGTCTATTGATCTGATTAAAATCGGGCATAGGTTACCCTAGAAATAGCACTTTCGAAACACACACACACAATGTCAATTTTGATAAAGGTAAAACACTGATAAATTTTGGTTTTTATATTGACTTCAACTTTGCTGGTCAAATCAGTTCAGTACACTTCAGAATTCAAATGAATAAGAAAAAGGGGGGGGGACCTTGAAACTGATGATCACTGTATTAAAACAATTAATTATTGAAATCATTATGCACTCAAGATTTCCAATATATGAGTTACTACTCTTTTTATCTTATTTCCTGCTCATTTAAATACCATTATATCTGCCTCAAAATAATTAAACTTCATTTCTAAATCGATATCAAAATTATCTTCCAACTTTGTCAGATCTTTGTTATTCGTCTATTAGTTCATTAACAAAAAAAGGTCTTTAAACATCATCTTAACATAGCTAGGTCTGCAGGTAATTATTATTAACACAAACTTTAATTTTTCATCTCGGTACACTCGGATTGCACAACATGTGGAAAGGACCCTGTCTAGGTTAGTTGTGAGGATAATTAAATGATAGGACAGTTCTGGTAAAATTTAAGTTGTTATTGAACAGTATGGAACAAAAGTAACACTGGTCCACACGAATACAGTACTAAAAGTTTCAACCTGTTCGTATCGATGCGGCGGTGGGCGGGCGGCGAGATGGCGAGGCACAGAGCACACATACAACCACAGCAATGGCTCTTGATGTATCGGCACTTTACTTCTTCATAGCGTCGCAATACTTTTCCATTTAGTGCCTATGGAATATTGCCATGCTGTATAGGCGTCGGGACGGCATATCCGAGGCTCAATGAAACTACGTCTTCCAGGAGAGCCTCCTCGATCCAGAACGTGTTGCTCAGACCTATGCCCAACTCCGACTACTACTGCTGAGCCCGTTATGCCGTGCAGCGCCCGTGTGCATTTTCCCGCGCTCGCCTGCCATCCACCTTTTACCGCTCCCCTACAGACAGGGTATTCACCCGAGGTTTTGCATTCTACATATCCTAATACATTGCCTATGTATGGACCAGACGCACAATTACAATTTTAACATCTTACAATAGTTTCAACGTTTCTTACATTTCAATTCTGTTACAATATTGTTTGACATTTGACATAAACATTAATATTCACATCGAAATTTGATTACAGTTTTCTTAACTCAATGACATGAAAAAAAAAAAAAGAAATGAAATCAGAACATCGATTACACTAATTTATCGAAAATTCAGAAGAGAAAAAAAACATAATATTTATATGTACAATAGTACAGCGTTGTTGTTGTTACAACTTCTCCGTTATGCTATACGTTTTCCGCTATTTTGAATGATATTACCTCACTCTACAGTTGTGTACTCTATCTTGTTCGAAAGATCTTGTCTCGTAAATGCATAAGGTATTGATATGATTAGTGCAATATTTTTAGCTATATCTCGATTTCTGGAATATGTTTCTAGGTTCTTCGAGAAGATTTCCAGCACCATATCCAAGTTATCACCTGCGCATTGTGAAAGACTTGTTGCAAAGGCGCTAAGACCCAAGCGAGGGTACGACAGATTGACAGAATTACTTTTTCCACAACTGTGTATAAAATCTGTTTCTTTGCACAATATGTGATACTGTAGCATACACATCGTTTTTGGCAGTACTGTTCAACATGTTCTGCCTCGTCGTTAAAGAAACATGATTGTGTTAGTACCACAGCACAGTTCAGAGTTGGAGTCCTTTTCTTGGCATGTGAGAGACGGAAATATGCTTTGGTTTAAGCTATTAGAGGACGATGGACTGCAGTAGAGCACTCGCCTGCGGACGTGGGCGCTGTGCCGCTTCAGAAGTTTTCCCTGCAGCACCGAACCTATCAACAAGAGAATTGAAAATTTTACCTTTTTTACTGCTACTGTTTACATGACACAGTTTAATGAGAGCCGACAGAATAGAGACTGTTCTTTTTGGAGAATACACAGATTGTTCTAAACTCTTGGGATCAGTATCTCGTTAAGTTTTGTTTGTATTTGCATCACCCACACGTTCCAAAAACGAAGTAACGCCAGTAACGTTTACTGAAAGCTAAGAGCTGCTGTATGTAATATTTAAACAGTTTTGGTAAATAGGAAGGACATCACTTCTAGTGAAATTATACTTCTGAAAGCTACTACACCCACAGCGAATGGGCCGAATGAATCCAAACTTGTAACGGCAGTTTACCACAAGGAATCAAGACTGAACAGAAATAACATGAAAGGTGGATTAACGTTCCTTGTTTCTATAGTGAGCAATGTTATGATAATAATACATGGGAGCAACCAGTGGATATACAAAGTTCGTAAGCAGCTTGATTCCCAATCCCGACTCGACTTTGGAGCAGTGCTGTAGATGTAGACCTCCGACGGCTTCCAGTTTCCGGACAGCCTGCAGCAGGGCGGGTCGCTCTCTCACTATCCTTTAAACAATCGGTCCACCTACCTGGATAGGTTTCAGGTTGCCTGCCCCTTCACTCTCCGATAGTAGATACCAGTTTAGCTGATAAAAGCAGCGTTGATTAAAAGTCAGGTAAATACATACCACGCAAAAGGCCACATACCTCCAATCTATGTGGATCATCCGAAAGTTAGTTAAACTATCGGGCGTTCGAGATTCTTGCATGACTCGTTTGAAAAATGTCTAAAATTTTCTGTAAGCTGGTTTATTGTCTTTAAAACACAGAAAATGACTATCAAGTCCTTATTTAACATCCCAACACTAATTAAACAAAATCACGTACTGTCTCTGTAACAAGTTCACACCCAAAAGCAGCCAGAAGATATTCCGTCCGACTCGATATTTTAAACGTCTTAAACAATCATCGACTCACGATTACTTGCGAGTTAATACAGTCAGTCGCTTAGTAGTCTTTCTTGTACAGAAGTGTCCGCCATAATGTCTCGCAATTTGCACGGAACATGCCACGCGGAGTTTATGTACGACTTGAAATATTCACACACGAAATATCCTAAAACAAATCTCTCACAAAGCTCAAACTTCCTAAAACACTCAATACTGTTCTCGTCCTTCGTCAACGACACGAGAACCAATCAAACGTGCGAATTTCTTCACTTTGGTACAGATTTGATCAGCACGATTTAACACATAAGTGTTTTCCAGAGGACGACTCCCAAGCGACCCTGTCGACTCAAAAGTCTGAGGGACAAAGCCCTACTCAAAGGGGCTATAAATGTTGAATTGCGATTGGCTAGTATGTTAACCAGCCGATCAGGTCATCTCGAGCACTTCTATAGTCGCGGTATTTCTAATGTCAGCCAATCAGATTAAGACACATAATTTAGACTAGAAGTCTCGTAATTCCGAAAATAGACAAAATTTAATGAAAACAAAATAGATTCCTTTGCACAAAATAAATTACTAATAAATTTAATACTCGCTGCCCCTTCTTGTTGCCCTTTACAAAATCAAGCTCACTTGGAGATACATCACAAATTCCCACATTACATAACAATTTTCTAACGCTTACATTTACATATTTTTAATAAAATATCACATTCTCAATCTACGTATGTCCTCCATTTGCTCTCTCAGTCTCTCCAGAACTCTCACAGTACCAAAATAAAATGAAATAATAATTTTTCAATATACTGTTAATTACGCCAGGAATCTCTAGCACTGAAATTTACTAAAACTCCAAAAAATTAGATTATATGAACCTATTAAAAAAAAGTGTGTGAAATCTTATGGACTTAACTGCTAAGGTCATCAGTCCCCAAGCTTACATACTACTTAACCTAAATTATTCTAAGGACAAACACACACACCCATGCCCGAGGGAGGACTCGAACCCCCGCCGGGACCAGCCGCACAGTCCATGGCTGCATCGCCCCTGACCGCTCTGCTAATCCCGCGCGACTATGAACCTATTCTCGTGGTTGTAGTTTCAGTTGATACTATAGGTGACTACATTACAGTACCTAACTCGGTTTCACAATGCCAGCACGATTAACATGTAAAACGAGTCTCCTCCCGAACAGGCCATGATGGCCCAACGTTACCGACTGACCGCCGTGTCATCCTCAGCCCACAGGCGTCACTGGATGCGGATATGGAGGGGCATGTGGTCAGCACACCGCTCTCCCGGCCGTATGTCAGTTTCCGAGACCGGAGCCGCTACTTCTCAATCAAGTAGCTCCTCAGTTTGCCTCACAAGGGCTGAGTGGACCCCGCTTGCCAACAGCACTCGGCAGACCGGATGCTCACCCATCCAAGTGCTAGCCCAGCCCGACAGCGCTTAACTTCGATGATCTGACGGGAACCGGTGTTACCACTGCGGCAAGGCCGTTGGCGGTTCACATGTGTTTTAGGTAAAAATTTATATCTCCGAAAGAAGTGAAGAATTTCAGCAGTATGGTCCTCTTATCCACAGAATTTGGTACACTAAGTAGGAAAAAGACCGATTAATATTTAATGTTACTCCTTCATATTCATAGAGAGTGTGTGTAACGTCTTGCACGCAGCGTTAAGCAAGTACTCGGCTCGGCCGGCCCATTAGCCACCGTCAGCTGTGGGGACTTGTGAACCAGCATCTGCTCTCCTCCCGGCTCCACGGCAAGCTACACTTTCAATGCAAGGCGACAACTCGTAGTAATTTGCTACGTTACACAGCCCCTATGAACCCAAAATTACTCTCAAGTAAATCTGAGGTTCATACAACGGCAACATACAACGTAATTTTAACTAAACAAACGATAACTAATTACCCAAGATACTTCACAAAATTTGGAATGCCAAAAAGCTTGTTGGAAACTGAAAATTTACGAAACATTTAATTCTGTTACGGTAGTATAATGTATTTTGTACGGATTGGATTTGATAGCAGTACATCGAAACTATTTACAAAAATATGTTTCCTACAAAATTCAGGCTTTTGATTCTTTTTAACAAAACAAATGTCCATTTGACAAAAATTATTACAATTAATTTTCTTCCCATCTGCCTTCACATTAAGACTTCACTTTCCAATTTTCACTGTAGAAAGATATTTTCGTAATGAAAAACGTACTTAATTACTTCACTGCAAACTTAAGAAAACCTTTAGAACATACGTAATCTACGCTATGTAGAGGTACTATGGGGGGCGTCTCCCTTTTAACTAAGTACTCTTTTTCGTAAACTTCTCACAAAATAAACTTTATGATCGGTGTCCTCGTCCTATTTGGCAATCGTAGAAGAGGGGGAACGACTTCCGATCATTCATAATTTTTTCCCACTGTGGTGAGCGTCTATAAAAAGGACATATTTTCAGCACCTACTTTTCGATGAAGCAGCGTGAGAACTTCTTTTCACTTTTACTCTTCCATCAGTTCCACACCTGGGTACGTTACAAACACCAAGGTCCACTCATCTGTAAGGTACACGTGAGTTTCATATCCAGTTTCCATAATGGACGTATTTGCAAAATACAATATGTCTAAGCCAAACAGTCAATACTATTCTTCCTGCAAAGAAGAATATTATACATGTTTCTTTCAAATACGTACTCTATTTGTTTGCCATAATCGGTATATAAACAATGACAGTTTTCTGGATTTGATTGGCTTTACATATTCAGTAGTAACATTACTCCACTGCAGTATTATTCAGTATATGTTCTCCTCCAGAAAAAATATTTTTTCAGTAAAAAGTGAACTAACCTTTACGAATCAAAAGTAAATAGTACGCGTAATTGTTCCTATCCTTACCCAACTCAAATTCCAAAACATTCAGACTCAAATTCACTCAGCAAGTCAATGCTGAAAAACATTCTCCCTTTACTATGCAAGTTCTTGGCTTATTGTCATAAATTTTTCAAACTTTACTCTTAAATACTAGTAAACACATTTCTGTTCTTTAGAAAATCTTTACATATTAAGGCTAACACCTACTGTTTCATAAGCTTTACACAATAGATACAAACACACACAGAATGAAAAATTACTGAAAACCTGTACAACCACTGCCTCAGTTTGCAGTTGTCAGAGAATACACAACATGTCCACCTTCATTTCTGTATAATTTCTCTTGGCTTTCTACACTGACAATCATAAGGGTACAGCCTCTGTTCTTAAAGTCTTACACGAACAGGTATAAACACATTTCATCACACTTACATTTTACATTATCTTATTATACAAAACTTTCACATATTCTGGTCACTCATTCCTCATCCACTATTTAGTATCTTAGTACATCTTGTTTTTAGTATTGAAATTTGATCGGAGTTGGTGGGTCAATAACTCTTATCCCCTACAAAACACTGTACACTGATTTGATCCCTATAAATCGTTCTCTAAGAGTGCAACGGGAATTCCACTGTTAAATGCAGAGGAGAGAGCAGATAGGTGGAAAGAATACATTGAAAGCCTCTATGAGGGTGAAGATTTGTCTGATGTGATAGAAGAAGAAACAGGAGTCGATTTAGAAGAGATAGGGGATCCAGTATTAGAATCGGAATTTAAAAGAGCTTTGGAGGACTTACGGTCAGCCGGCCGCGGTGGTCTAGCGGTTCTAGGCACTCAGTCCGGAACCGTGCGACTGCTACGGTTGCAGGTTCGAATCCTGCCTCGGGCATGGATGTGTGTGATGTCCTTAGGTTAGTTAGGTTTAAGTAGTTCTAAGTTCTAGGGGACTGATGACCACATATGTTAAGTCCCATAGTGCTCAGAGCCATTTGAACCATTTGAACTTACGGTCAAATAAGGCAGAAGGAATAGATAACATTCCATCAGAATTTCTAAAATCATTGGGGGAAGTGGCAACAAAACGACTATTCACGTTGGTGTGTAGAATATATGAGTCTGGCGACATACCATCTGACTTCCGGAAAAGCATCATTCACACAATTCCGAAGACGGCAAGAGCTGACAAGTGAGAGAATTATCGCACAATCAGCTTAACAGCTCATGCATCGAAGCTGCTTACAAGAATAATATACAGAAGAATGGAAAAGAAAATTGAGAATGCGCTAGGTGACGATCAGTTTGGCTTTAGGAAAAGTAAAGGGACGAGAGAGGCAATTCTGACGTTACGGCTAATAATGGAAGCAAGGCTAAAGAGAAATCAAGACACTTTCATAGGATTTGTCGACCTGGAAAAAGCGTTCGACAATATAAAATGGTGCAAGCTGTTCGAGATTCTGAAAAAGTAGGGGTAAGCTATAGGGAGAGACGGGTCATATACAATATGTACAACAACCAAGAGGGAATAATAAGAGTGGACGATCAAGAACGAAGTGCTTGTATTAAGAAGGGTGAAGGACAAGGCTGTAGCCTTTCGCCCATACTCTTCAATCTGTACATCGAGGAAGCAATGATGGAAATAAAAGAAAGGTTCAGGAGTGGAATTAAAATACAAGGTGAAAGGATATCAATGATACGATTCGCTGATGACATTGCTATCCTGAGTGAAAGTGAAGAAGAATTAAATGATCTGCTGAACGGAATGAACAGTCTAATGAGTACATAGTATGGTTTGAGAGTAAATCGGAGAAAGACGAAGGTATTGAGAAGTAGTAGAAATGAGAACAGCGAGAAACTTAACTTCAGGATTGATGGTCACCAAGTCAATGAAGTTTAGGAATTCTGCTACCCAGGCAGTAAAATAACCAATGACGGACGGAGCAAGGAGGACATCAAGAGCAGACTCGCTATGGCAAAAAAGGCATTTCTGGCCAAGAGAAGTCTACTAATATCAAATACCGACCTTAATTTGAGGAAGAAATTTCTGAGGATGTACGTCTGGAGTACAGCTATTTTGATTTTTCCTTAGTTTTAACGAGTACCAAGTCACCACTCTGAAAACTTGTGGTAGCGGCCCTATCATCGTGTCTTCTCTTTCTTTCCAAGGCCTTTTTCCTAATATTTGCCCTTGCCGTTTACTTTTTCTGCTCCATGGCCACTGCTGTTAGTTTAGGAAATTCCAGTGGCTTGAATTATAAATTATTAGATTTTATCCCACACATCAATTCTACACGTGCAAATAAAGTGGCTTCATGCTTTAAGTGATTAATCACTTCTTCAAACTATTCAAGATTGTTGCAAAGTCGATTCAGATGTTTCATTATCCTTTCACACATATTGCCATGCGGGAAATGCGCAGAAATCTTGCTGTGTTCAATATTTCCATTTCTCAGACGCTCTTGAAACATCTTAGATACAAATTGTGGCCCATTATCTGACTATATTGTCTCTGGTACACCAATGATCACAAAGTAGTCCTTTCCTAGTTTACTAACCATTACTCTGGAATTTGCCTTTTCAATGGGGTAAAATCTAACATACACTCCTGGAAATGGAAAAAAGAACACATTGACACCGGTGTGTCAGACCCACCATACTTGCTCCGGACACTGCGAGAGGGCTGTACAAGCAATGATCACACGCACGGCACAGCGGACACACCAGGAACCGCGGTGTTGGCCGTCGAATGGCGCTAGCTGCGCAGCATTTGTGCACCGCCGCCGTCAGTGTCAGCCAGTTTGCCGTGGCATACGGAGCTCCATCGCAGTCTTTAACACTGGTAGCATGCCGCGACAGCGTGGACGTGAACCGTATGTGCAGTTGACGGACTTTGAGCGAGGGCGTATAGTGCGCATGCGGGAGGCCGGGTGGACATACCGCCGAATTGCTCAACACGTGGGGCGTGAGGTCTCCACAGTACATCGATGTTGTCGCCAGTGGTCGGCGGAAGGTGCACGTGCCCGTCGACCTGGGACCGGACCGCAGCGACGCACAGATGCACGCCAAGACCGTAGGATCCTACGCAGTGCCGTAGGGGACCGCACCGCCACTTCCCAGCAAATTAGGGACACTGTTGCTCTTGGGGTATCGGCGAGGACCATTTGCAACCGTCTCCATGAAGCTGGGCTACGGTCCCGCACACCGTTAGGCCGTCTTCCGCTCACGCCCCAACATCGTGCAGCCCGCCTGCAGTGGTGTCGCGACAGGCGTGAATGGAGGGACGAATGGAGACGTGTCGTCTTCAGCGATGAGAGTCGCTTCTGCCTTGGTGCCAATGATGGTCGTATGCGTGTTTGGCGCCGTGCAGGTGAGCGCCACAATCAGGACTGCATACGACCGAGGCACACAGGGCCAACACCCGGCATCACGGTGTGGGGAGCGATCTCCTACACTGGCCGTACACCACTGGTGATCGTCGAGGGGACACTGAATAGTGCACGGTACATCCAAACCGTCATCGAACCCATCGTTCTACCATTCCTAGACCGGCAAGGGACCTTGCTGTTCCAACAGGACAATGCACGTCCGCATGTATCCCATGCCACCCAACGTGCTCTAGAAGGTGTAAGTCAACTACCCTGGCCAGCAAGATCTCCGGATCTGTCCCCCATTGAGCATGTTTGGGACTGGATGAAGCGTCGTCTCACGTGGTCTGCACGTCAGCACGAACGCTGGTCCAACTGAGGCGCCAGGTGGAAATGGCATGGCAAGCCGTTCCACAGGACTACATCCAGCATCTCTACGATCGTCTCCATGGGAGAGTAGCAGCCTGCATTGCTGCGAAAGGTGGATATACACTGTACTAGTGCCGACATTGTGCATTCTCTGTTGCCTGTGTCTATGTGCCTGTGGTTCTGTCAGTGTGATCATGTGATGTATCTGACCCCAGGAATGTGTCAATAAAGTTTCCCCTTCCCGGGACAATGAATTCACGGTGTTCTTATTTCAATTTCCAGGAGTGTACTTAGTGAATCCTTCGACTAGTACAAACACATACAGACATCCAGTCTTGAAGCAGGCAACGGTCCAAACAGGTCCACTGTCACTAACTCTAGTCTATTCTGAGGTTCTACCGAATATATCTGCCTCTTTACTATTGGGTTGTTAGCTCTCACCTTTTGACACTTATCACAGGACTCCAAACGCTTTTAAACACTTCTCCACATGTTGTTGAAAATAACACTTTCACCCAATTTTTGAATGCATTTTCTGGCCCCATAATGTCCATAAATTTGGAGATTTGTTGTAAGGTTCTGTGGGACGAAACTGCTGAGGTCATCGGTTCCTAGGCTTACACACTAATTAAACTAACTTACGCTAAGGACAACACACACACCCCTGCCCAAGGGAGGACTCGAATCTCCGACGGGGGGAGCCGCGCGAACCGTGCAAAGCGCCTAAGACCGCACGGCTACCCCGCGAGGCATAATGGCCATATTGTCGACGCATATAGTCTATTAACAAATCGACATTTTGCTCTGGAAACCAAAGTTTCCAGTCCTCTCTCTCCTTCTTTCTTCGTCTAAACGGTACACTTTGATGTAATCTATAATATTCTGATAATTTTGGAAAATTAGGATGACCTAATCTGCTTTTAACTAGTTTCAGCTTATCATCTTGATTTTGCTCTCTCCTAATGTCTTTAGAAATTCTTTTCAGTTGTCCCTCCTCTTCAATGTGGGTTACTATATTAAAAATGTGGAACTCTTCTGGATCTGGCCTTGATTCTATTTTCTCTTGGTTTTGCTCTACACTGCGCGTCAATGCATCAGTTACCACATTCTCAGTGCCTTTAATATATTTAGTTTCTATATCAAATTGCTGTAAATACAATGCCCAGCTAGCTAGTATTGGATACTTTAACTTACAGGTTTGCAAAAAGGTCAAAGCATGGCGGTCACTATACAGGGTGTTACAAAAAGGTACGGCCAAACTTTCAGGAAACATTCCTCACACACAAAGAAAGAAAATATGATATGTGGACATGTGTCCGGAAACGCTTACTTTCCATGTTAGAGCTAATTTTATTACTTCTCTTCAAGTCACATTAATCATGGAGTGGAAACACACAGCAACAGAACGTACCAGCGTGACTTCAAACACTTTGTTACAGGACATGTTCAAAATGTCCTCCGTTAGCGAGGATACATGCATCCACCCTCCGTCGCACAGAATCCCTGATGCGCTGATGCAGCCCTGGAGAATGGCGTATTGTGTCACAGCCGTCCACAATGCGAGCACGAAGAGTCTCTATATTTGGTACCGGGGTTGCGTAGACAAGAGCTTTCAAATGCCCCCATAAATGAAAGACAAGAGGGTTGTGGTCAGGAGAGCGTGGAGGCCATGCAATTGGTCCGCCTCTACCAATCCATCGGTCACCGAATCTGTTGTTGAGAAGCGTACGAACACTTCGACTGAAATGTTCAGGAGCTCCCTCGTGCATGAACCACGTGTTGTGTCGTACTTGTTAAGGCACATGTTCTAACAGCACAGGTAGAGTATCCCGTATGAAATCATGATAACGTGCTCCATTGAGCGTAGGTGGAAGAACATGGGGCCCAATCAAGACATCACCAAGAATGCCTGCCCAAACGTTCACAGAAAATCTGTGCTGATGACGTGAGTGCACAATTGCGTGCGGATTCTCGTCAGCCCATACATGTTGATTGTGAAAATTTACAAATTGATCACGTTGGAATGAAGCCTCATCCGTAAAGCGAACATTTGCTCTGAAATGAGGATTGACACATTGTTGGATGAATCATTCGCAGAACTGTACCCGTGGAGGCCAATCAGCTGCTGATAGTGCCTGCACACGTTGTACATGGTACGGAAACAACTGGTTCTCCCGTAGCACTCTACATACAGTGACGTGGTCAACGTTACCTTGTACAGCAGAAACTTCTCTGACGCTGACATTAGGGTTATCGTCAACTGCACGAAGAATTGCCTCGTCCATTGCAGGAGTCCTCGTCGTTCTAGGTCTTCCCCAGTCGCGAGTAATAGGCTGGAATGTTCCGTGCTCCCTAAGACGCCGATCAATTGCTTCGAACGTCTTCCTGTCGGGACAGCTTCGTTCTGGAAATCTGTCTCGATACAAACGTACCGCGCCACGGCTATTGCCCCGTGCTAATCCGTACATCAAATGGGCATCTGCCAACCCCGCATTTGTAAACATTGCACTGACTGCAAAACCACGTTCGTGATGAACACTAACCTGTTGATGCTACGTACAGATGTGCTTGATGCTAGTACTGTAGAGCAATGAGTCGCATGTCAACACAAGCACCGAAGTCAACATTACCTTCCTTCAATTGGGCCAACTGGCGGTGAATCGAGGAAGTACTGACGAAACTAAAATGAGCTCTAACATGGAAATTAAGTGTTTCCGGACACATGTCCACATAACATCTTTCCTTTATTTGTGTGTGAGGAATATTTCCTGAAAGTTCGGCCGTACCTTTTTGTAACACCCTGTATATGATTACTTTATGGCCTAACAGGTAATGTTGAAATTTCTGTAACGCAAATATAATGCCGAGAGCTTCTAGTTCAGATATACTATAGTTCTTCTCAACCTGATACAAAGATCTTCTAGCAAACGGTATTGTTTCTTGGCTTTGCTCTTCTTCGTTTACATTACGAAACAATTCCACCCCCAAACCATATTTACATGCATCTGATGCTAGACAGAAAGGCTTGGAAAAATCTGTATGATTCGAAATTTTACTGTCTACCAAAGCTGCCTTTAGTTCTTTGAAGGCCCTCTGACACAACTGTGTCCATTATACGGCGAATTCTTTTGCAATAAATCTCTTAAACAACGTGCATTGAATAATTGTCAGTGCGCGAATTTTCGATATAAACAGTCCGAACATTCCTTTTAAGTCTTTCCTATTTGTAGGCACTGCCAACTCTTTGGTAGCTTTTATCTTGTCAGGATCTGACCCCCTCTCCATTGACAATATGTCTCAAGAACTTTATTTCTTTCTTCATAAACTCTGTCTTGTCTAATTTCAACCACATTCCACCCCTTTCTATGGCTTCCAAAATCCAATCCAGTAACATGCGATGTTCTTCACAAGTGGAAGTTGAAAGTAACAGATGGTCCAGATACACAGTTATTCGCTTCAACAATTCCTCACCTCATACCTGGGACATCGCCCTGACGAAAGTACGGACACTGATGTTGTAACCAAAGGGAACTACTTTGTACTGGTAACATCGTCCCTCAAATAAGAAAGCTGTGAACTTCCGTGATTCTTTTGCTAACGGAATATTCCAATAACCACAAGAAACATCCATAGAGATGAAAAATTTCACGCCTCTCAGTTTCTGTAATAATTATTCTACATTTTCGGGCCTGTCACTTTCTGACAGTATTATTTTATTCAAAGTCCTTGTACACAACACGAGCCTAATCGATCCGTTTTTCTTGGGGACCACGATTAAGGGATTATTATATACACTAATGCCCTTTTCGATTACGTTCCATTTAAGAATTTTCTGAATCACTTCCCTTACCGCTTCCTTGTGCACCTCCACAGTCACAAACGGTTTTTTTGAAAAAGTGTAAATCAACTTTTACTGAGACTGCTGTAGTTTTCCTCATCGTCTATTCTGCCACTATTCGTAGCCTTCCACTCATTCTGCTGTCTGGAATTCTGTTCCGCTCTCTCAGCTGACTACTGATGTTGATAATTGTCATTCCCGTTCCAGTCGTAATTTCTATATCCAGTTACGCCCCCTCGTCCTCTGGACCTTCCTCTGTGATAGTTAGCTCTCTGAACGCCTATTCTGTTCACGTGCACTTCATTTTGCCTAGTAGGAGCCCTATAAACTCTATTATTATTATTATTATTATTATTATTATTATTTTCCTCGTCTTTCGAAACATTCTCTATCCGTTCCAAGTAACCAATGAACTTGTTACTGTCCTCCCCAGCTGCAGAAATTATTTTATTTCGCCAGTATAAAGGCAACTTGTTTTCTATCCCCATTATAATTTTTTTTCTATCTTGGTAGCCGTGTAAGACGACATAGTTACCCACTTCTGCACGAATCTCTTAATAGTGTGTTTTTTTTTTCTTTGGATTGAGATTTTCACCTGACCAAAAGCTGTTTAATACTTCCGTCTGTTTTCTTTTGCCACAGTATTCTTCAAAGAAAGCCTGTTTAAAACTTTCCATGATGTCATATTTTTCTACAGCTAAATTTCCCCCAACATGAGCTTCTCCCATAAGATTAGATACGACAAAACCTATTTTCTGTTTATCATTCCATGACCTAGAGAACACATCCACAAAATCACTCCATAACTCTTTGGGATTCACTCTGTTATTGGGATCAAATCTCAAAAACTGTTTGTGGTTAACATATGATATTTCACAGGTCTCTGCAATACTATTTATTAATGCATGACCAATACTGTTAGTAATTCTCTGTTCTACGTTTGTTAGTCTAATGTCATGCTCTTGTGTGTTACCATTCACTGCTGTACTAAATTCTGAAAATTTAGTTTCTAAATCGATCATTCTTGCACGCACTTGCTCTTCAAACTTAGATTTGTCATTTTCCACATTAACTCTATTAGCCAGACTTTTATGATCCTCATTACATTGTTTTTCCACATATCCACTTTGCGTCTGTATTTTAGTCACGTCCGTACTTAACCGTTCACCTAGCTGTTTAATTACCTTTGGCAACTCGTTTTATATGGGTAGTTAGTTAACCTTATACTGTTACAACATCATTCTTGCATTCTTGTTTCGCATGGCACAATTTGCCCCTTCAAGCTTTCGTTAAGGTGTGTTATCCCATTTCTTACAGAATCACTTTAGCCTGAAATTCTGTGATCCATTTCCTCTGAATTTCGTCTTAACATTTTTTTCAATTTACTGTCAGATTGATCTGACTGTTTTATAAACTCATGATTAATTTCCGAAACTCGTCCATTATTTTACTATGTATTTCATTACCCAGTCCACTTATCTCAGATCCCACTCCATTCGTACTACTACTGATACCACCCATCTGTTTCATAATGTTTTGTAACATAGTTCCAATGCAAAAATTCTGCTCACCAGCACACAATGCTGTCTCTGTTTTCGCTTCAGTGACAGTAAATGGTATTAATTTAACAGTAGGACCAGGTGTCTGTTCCCCACTTATTCCTTGAACAGGAATAGATATATTTTTCTCATCAACTTCAAAACCAGACTCCCTTTTTATTTCTTTCACAAGACATGGCGCAAACGTAACATCAGCCTCTACTGTGTGTTGCTCTTTAATTGACCTACAAGAATCAGATACTGAATCTGGATAACCACTTTCATTAAACTGAGACATATCAAATCTAAAACGTTCTCTCCAACTATCATCTGCAAGTACTGATGATCAAAATCTACACATTCCTTCCTTCGGTAATTACAGTCTTGTCACTTTTCTCTATGTTGACAAGTTTCTTTCCACACTTACACACCAAACGAAGCGAAACACTACTTACCTTTTCCTCCACGTTGTCAGCTGATACTGCGAGTCCGTCCGCTACAGGCTGCCAGCTCCAGTCCAGTTTCTGGGACCCCACAGCACCGTCCGCGGTTGCCAGCTGCTCCTGCTGCCGATTTGCTATGGACGCTGCTACCAGCGGCTTCCGTCGGCGTTCCTGGAGTTCGCTGACTTCTCTGCTTGCTGCGTCCAGAACCTCCGCTAATATTGTTCACAGATCTACACTGGGTTTAAGTCCTCCTTCTATCGCTTCAGTTCAAAAGTTTAACTGCAAGCGCGTGGATCTTTCTAACAGGGGTTTTACGCTGCTGCTTTTAAAGTTCATCTGACACTAAACTTTACTTTTCACTGCCGCTAAATGCACCAAATGCGGCGAGGCGCATCGCTCTCTCACCATCCTGTAGATAATCAGTCCATCTATGTGGATAGGTTTCAGGTTGTCTGTCCCTTCACTCTGCAATGGTAGATACCGGTTTAGCCGATAAAAGCAGCGTTGACGAAAAGGCAGCTAAATACCAGTCCATGTGCATCATCCGAAAGTTAGTTAAACTATCGGGCTTTCGGGATTCTTCCATGACTCGTTTGGAAAACGTCTAAAATTTTCTGTAATCTGGTTTACCGTCTTTAAAACACAGAAAATGGCTATCAAGTCTTTATTTAATATACAAACAGTAATTATGCTATGTTACTGACTGTGTCTGTAACAAGTTCACTCCAAAAAGCAGCCAGGAGGTATTTAGTGCGACCCGATATTTTAAACGCCCTAAACAATCACTCACCCACGAATAAATGCGAGTTAACACAGTCAGTAGTTCAGTTGTCTTCTTGTACAGATGCACTCGCCATAATGTCTCGCAATTTGCACGAAACATGCCATTCGGAGTTTATGTACGACTTGAAATATTCACATGCGAAATCTCCTAAAACAAATCTCTCATAAAGTTCAAGCTTTCTAAAACACTCATTACTGTTGTCGAACTTCGTCAACGAGACGCGAAACAATCAAACGTCCGAATTTCTTCATTTTGGTACAAATTTGATCAGCACGATTTAACATGAAAGTGTTTTCCTGAGGACGACTCCCGAGCGACTCTATCGACTCAAAAGTCTGAGGCGCGGAAAATGCTGAATTCCTGTTGGGTAGTATGTTAAGCAGCCAATCAGGTCATCTCGAGCACTTCTATAGTCGCGGTATTTCTAATGTCAGCCAATCAGATTAAGACACATAATTTAGACTAGAAGTCTCGTAATTCCGAAACTAGATAAAATTTAATAAAAACAAAATATATTCCTTTGCACAAAATAAATCACTAATAAACTTAATACTCGATGCCCCTTCTTGTTGCCCTTTACAAAATCAAGCTCACTTGGAGATACATCACAAATTCCCGCATTACACAAGAACTTTCTCACGCTTACATTTACATAGTTTTGATAAAATATCACATTCTCAATCTACGTATGTCCTCCATTCGCTCTCTCAGTCTCTCCAGAACACTCACACTACCAAAATACAATGAAATAATAATTTTCCATTGTACTGTTAAGTACGTCATAAATGTGTGCCAATGAAACTAAAAAAAATCTAGAAAATTAGACTATATGAACCTATCATCGTAGTTGTAGTTTCAATTACACTATAGAAGAATACATTACAGTGCTTAATTCGGTTTCACAATGCCAGCGCGGTTATCATGTGTTTTAGGTAAACATTTATGTCTCTGAAAGCAGTAAAGCTTCTGGTTTGAAATTTTAACAGCATGGTTCTCTTATCCATATAATTTGGTACAATAAGTATGCAAAAATCGATTACTATTTAATCGTACTTCTTCAGATTAATAGAGAGTATGTGCAACGTCTTGCACTTGGCGTTAAGCAAGTACACGGCTCGGCCCTCAGTGGCCAGTATCAGCTGTGCGAGCGTGACAATCAGCATCTGCTCACCTTCCGACTCCATGGCAAGCTATGCTTTCAATGCAAGGTGACAACTCGTAATAATTTACTACGTGTCAAGCCGCAAAATCTAATGTTTCCGGAAGAATCTGCCTTCAGTTTGTTCTAATAGTGACTGGTGCATATGTGTTAGAATCTAACAAAGACGTAGACGTACCACTGCTTGTTTGGTCTGCACGTTATCTAGACATGTGTGTGACGTGGTCGATCGGTGTTTTGCCTTACGATCTTTCAGTGAAATTCTTGTTACCAGCTGGACTCGCATACAAACTACATGGTTGTTGATTCCCTTGAACAATACGCTGATGAGCGAAAATATTATGATCATTTCCCACTGCAGTAATGAACACCTTCTGGTGGTGTTGCAGGTACCTACCGCTGTAGTAAAAGTAGGCTATATAAGCGAAGTAGAAACGAATATGGTATGATTTAGCAACAACGTTGGTCACAAATGGGGAAATTAAATGGCAAAGCGTCTATGACAAATGGTGGATTGTTATGGTCCGGCCCCTAGGAACTAAGATCTCGTAAACGGCGGAGCTGGTGGACTGTTCACTTGCTACTATCATAAGCAGCTTTGAAAATTTGTTGGAGGACGGTGAAAACACGAGTAGGTTACAAGGTATTGGACGTCCACGCCTCATCACAGAACGTGTAGTGCGAAGGCTTGTCCTCTCTGTAATGAACGATAGAAGGATCTTACGACCGAGTATAATGTTGATGTAGGGCCAAGTATTTCGGAGCACACTATTCAGCGCTCATTGTTGAACAAGGGGCTCTAGCGGACTACCGCTATGTGTTTCACGTTTACCGAACGACATCGTCAATTACGATTGCAGTGGGCACAGAATCATCAAGATTTGTCCGTTGATCAGTGGAAAAGTATCACCTAGACCGATAAATCACGTTTCTTGTTACACCATGTCGATGGTAATGTTCGGATACCCTGTCATCCAGGAGCACGGCTACCCGACGTCCCGCGCCATCGACGCAGGCGGTGCGGGCAGTATTATGCTGTGGGAGACATTCACTTGGTTTTCTATAGGACGTGTGGTTGTCATTGAAGGCTTCTTGAAAACTGTCAACTACGTGAACATTAGTGAGAACCACTTGCATCGTTTCGTGCTTGATGTCTTCCTCATCGATGTTGTCAAATTCTAGCAGGATAACTGTGTGTCACAACGCCAGAATTCTGTTGCAGTAATTTTAGGAGCATTATGGTGAACTCACGTTGATCTGAACCAGATGGAACACATCTAAGAAGTTATTGGGTGCAGCCGGCTCGTAATTCACCGGAATTGTGTGAGCTACGAGTAGACATCCAGTACCATATAACTCCGAAAACTCTTCGAAGGACTTTTTGATTCCATGCGACGCAGAATTGTTCCTTTTTTGCGTTCTAAAGGTGAACCAATATGCTATTAAACAGGTGGTAATAACGCATGATTCTTCAGTGTGTAAAGACGTTCTTCGCCGGCCGGGTTGGCCGAGCGGTTCTAGGCGCTACAGTCTGGAACCGCGCGACCGCTACGGTCGCAGGTTCGAATCCTGCCTCGGGCATGGGTGTGTGTGATGTCCTTAGGTTAGTTTGGTGTAAGTAGTTCTAAGTTCTAGGGAACTGATGACCTCAGATGTTAAGTCCCATAGTGCTCAGAGCCATTTGAAATTGAAAGACCTTCTTCGAACCAACGGAAGAAAGTTGAGAGGCTCAGATTGTACTAATTCGGTATCAAAGTCAGAGATCATGTACGTATTTGTAATCCTGATAGTTTGTGTATTGTCATTCACTCTGTCTGTGGCATAAACTTAATTTCAATCATATGCACAGAGAAGTAAGAGAAAGAAGGATGCTTACAGTTAAAATTTCCACCGATGACATTAGATACGGAAGACAAGTTCCATTGCAGCAGGCGCTCCAGACTTTAAAAATTTGCCTCTGTCTTTTTCATGAAACTATTTGATTGTAACGTAATGAAACGGAGTCGACAGTGGTTCATTAGAGACATTAGAATCATTAGAAGACTATCGTGATTCTTATTCCTATTACCGAAAGAGATGAGAGGAGTAACTATCTGTATTTATGGATAAGGGAGACCTTGTTACCTCGCACGATTTGTGCCTAGTATCAGAGCGATATAAGTGTAATAGATGTCGAAATCCTGAAAATCTGCTCGTACGCTTACTTTAATGCAGGGCTAAGGCGTTTAAAGAGGAGAGAGGATTGTGTCTGTTGGCGCCCTAAGCAAGCTCAACCATACACAGAGGCACAGACGCAGATGCGACCTTTATTGAATTGGGACGACGACGAGCGTTTTCGGCCACCTGGGAGCGCCCTGTCTGGCTGGAACAAATTCTGCACCAAGTTCGATTAACACTTTGCTGGGTCAAGTTCAGTACCCACCACTAACGTGTTTAGCTGAGTTAAAGCCCCATTAAATGTGGTTGTGTCCGTCGCCAGCGCCCATTTATTTATAGGACGAATTTCGGCTGCTGTTCTCATTTGTGCGCTTGATTGATCGTACTCCGTCAGCCAGGAAGCAGTCACACTGCGACAGAAACGATTTACACATTGTAAACTCTAGGCCCATAAATACAGCTCCTAAATTTTAGAATATAAACAGACCTATCCGAGCAGTAACATGTCTCAAGCCCTGCGGAGTGGCTACAGGCTTCTATAAGATGCACCAGACAGGGGCTTCTTTTTCCACTTGCAAGAGCTGGAATAATTAACTGTGCTACGTTCTCAGACTTAAACTTTGTGACAATCAATATTCAAAAAGTCGTTCCCATAACCACCAGAACGAATCGAACTTTGTTTCCGAATTGTATGCAGCAATTTACCTGCATAAGCCAATTAACAGTGCCGGGAATTTATTTGCAACTTTCATAGGCTTTTCGTCAGTAACAGCAAAAAATATGTCGCGATGTAGCCACACTACGTAACTATTTATTTCCGTGCGAAATGCAAAAAGTGTTGGCCCATGTATCCAGATAACCTTTACCATCCATAATCCACTCACACGTTCGAGCCGCTTGCGTTCTCGTCATTTGTATACAATATGCATTGCATTTAACCAAATTACTATAATATTTTCTTAACATTTCTTATTTTGTCAAAGTCAAAGTCGACGAAATGAAACGACGAATTGTATTGCTGCGTTACTGGTTTTCATTTTATCGCGTACATACAGCAGTCAACGAGAGAGACACAAATTCATTCATAACGTAAAGGATCACGGCCTCTAACTTATTTCGTTTAATGTAGGAAAATTTATTTCCTAAAGATACTTAACTTGCAAATAGACTAAGTAATTCCTTTACGGAACTGAGAACAATAGTCACAACTGCCTGATGCAGTTGCAGGTAGCTCCTTTCAGTTTAAAGAATTCGATTGCTGTTGAGTGATATTGCGCTATCAAGATATCGCTCACACGAAAGTTACCACGAGTTTTGAAACTGTGTGCAAAGAACACCAAGTGATGCGTGGCCCTAAGCGTTTTCAGAACAAGAGATACTGGTTACAATTTTTAGGTGTCATGAGAAAGAAATTATGGCAACAGATATACTCAAGAAGTTGGTGATTATTCACCCATTCACAGTGCAACCATTTATTAAACTCTCCAAGGATCATCGATGGCAGAAGGTGTGCGGTACATACTTTGTCTATAATAAATAAATTACATTCACATCAACACTGATTACGTTTTATTAATGCTAATTTCCACCAACACATATAGAGCACTATTCATGTAGTGATAGGCAGTCAGTGCGGATAAATTAAAGCATTAGAATATCTCGTTGAAGAATAAGCATGGCTTATAGCAAAGTTTACATCACAATCAAGAGCGATCTGCTACAAGTAATCTTTGTAAATGTTGTAAGGCTACAAGAAATGCCATAAGTGGCTAAGAGTGTCCATTTTGTATGCAGGATACAGAAATCTCAGAGTTTAAAACAATATGGGAAATAGAGACGTCATTGATAGTTCCATTTACGCATTGACTCATGTGAGAGAGTTGAGATCTTATCGGCATTGCTTAAATATGCGAAATCTTCAGTGACCATTTATTGTGTGGGTGAACTGAATCAATCCTCCTTGTGTCAGAGGGCAACATAAAAATTGGGAGATAGGGGATGATTATTATGATGATGATGATGATAAGCACAGTCCAGTATCTTTCCGTCCATTGTATCCATAACGTTGTACCATACAGTAGTTGTCTATGTCTCAAAGGACAACTTACTGCCGGTCGGAGTGGCCGAGCGGTTCTAGGCGCTACTGTCTGGAACCGCGCGACCGCTACGGTCGCAGGTTCGAATCCTGCCTCGGGCATGGATGTGTGTGATTTCCTTAGGTTAGTTAGGTTTAAGTAGTTCTTAGTTCTAGGGGACTGATGACCTCAGATGTTAAGTCCCATAGTGCTAAGAGCCATTTGAACCATTTTGACAACTTACTGACAGATTCTCAATGTGGTTTTATAAATCGTTAAATAGTTGGCGGAACAACATATTCCTTCTTTCATGCGGTATTGGTGGGTCTTGATAAGACTGCGAATTTTGTGTATATTCCGTTACTATTCTTGTATAATCGAGAACGACGGTTTGGCACTTAACACACTTGACACCCAAGAGAGAATGGCTCTGAGCACTATGGGACTTAACATCTATGGTCATCAGTCCCCTAGAACTTAGAACTACTTAAACCTAACTAACCTAAGGACATCACACAACACCCAGCCATCACGAGGCAGAGAAACTCCCTGACCCCGCCGGGAATCGAACCCGGGAACCCGGGCGTGGGAAGCGAGAACGCTACCGCACACCCAAGAGAGAGGTTCAAATCCACGTCTGGCCGTCCAGATTGAAATTTTCAGTGACTTCTGTAAATCACTTAAATCAAATGGTCTAAAACATCTTCTGCTTCCTTTATAAGGCTGTTATCACGTGTTCTTCGTTTCTCAGTGCTGTTTGAATTCCCTTCTTCCTTGAACATATTTTTCCTTAGGATACATTTGTATTTTCCGAGTGTTCCTTCTCGTTCTGTTTTCCTCCTCTGTTTTCCTGTTTGATTCGAACTTCTGTAGGTCTATTTTGCTTTTCCAGAACTTCAAGTGTTACTTCATAAACTGCTACTCTTACATGTATTCAGCTGCGTTTTACCTTTGTTTCATGCTTTCCCATGTTCGATCGTTTAACTTGGTTCAATTTGTTCTGTGAATTGTATCAGCTGTTTAAGTCAATCCTAGCTGTTTTTAAAACTGGTGCGTCAGTACTCGTCAGTTTTTCCAGCAACTAGGAAGTCACCTGCATCACAGCCTCCACCTCTCTAAGTTCTGACATCAGCGCCGTTGAAAATATGCCCATACAGGTTTCCTTGTAGATCTTCTAACGGTGAAACTTGCTGCTGAAGGTCTATAGGCTGCTAATTGCTGCAGAGTGAATCAGCCAATTGTAATTAGTCTCGTGTCAGCAGGTCGTAGTCTTGTGATTAGCACAGCTGTCTCTCGATCAAGGGGCCTGGGTTAGATTCCCGGCTGGGTCGGAGATTTTCTCCACTGGCGACTGGGTGGGTGTATCTTCCTGATCATTATTCCACCACTGTCGAAGTCGCCGAAGTGGCGTTAAATAAAAAGACTTGCACCAGGCGGCCGAATTCCCCAGAAGGGGCTCGCAGCCAAATATGCCATACGCACATTTCACTACTATCGTGTAGACTAGTGTCCCATATTATTGGCTTATATAATGGGTCTATCATATTTAATGACTAAATACGATCGTACGCAATCACTGTATGACTAGAATGAAGTGTTTCTAACAGATAGAACACAGCATGTCATGTTCGACGGAAAGAAATCTTCAGACATAAAACTAGCGTCGGGCGTACCGCAGGTGAGTATTATGGGACCATTATTTTTCATAATATACGTACAAAAATGACATAGTGGTTAACGCAGGAAGTTCCACGAGACTTCATGCGGATGGTGATGTTGCATACAGAGAATTCGGTGCGCTAGAAAATTGTAGTAAAATGCAGGAAAACCTGCAGTATATCGACGCATGGTGCAGGGATTAAAAAATGTGCGGAGGTCATCGGTCCCTAAGCTTACGCACAAATTAATCTAACTTAAACTTACACTAAGGACAACACACACACCCATGAACGAGGGAGGACTCGAACCTCCAATGGGGGCAGCCACGTGGACCGTGACAAGGCGCCTGAGACCACGCGGCTACCGCGCGTGACGGTGCAGGGATTAGCTCAAATGGTTCAAATGGCTCTAAACACTATGGGACTTAACACCTGAGGTCATCAGTCCCCTAGACTTAGAAGTACTTAAACCTAACTAACCTAAGGACATCACACACATCCATGCCCGAGGCAGGATTCGAACCTGCGACCGTATCAGGCGCGTGGTTCCGGATTGAAGCGCCTAGAATCGCTTGGCCACAGCGGCCGGCCAGGGATTAGCAGTTGACCTTATACGTAAACAAATATTTTATTGCATATAAATTGTAACAAAGACCCACTATTATATGATCACACCATTTCTGAAAAATCACTGAAAGCATAGTCATCAATTATCTAAGAATATGTGCACGGAATGATCTTAAATGGAACAATTACGTAAAAGTAATCTCAGGTGAGACAGGTGCCAGACAGATTCAGAGGAAGAATCATCTTACAAAGGAGGTAACTCACCAAAGCTCTTGATGTCACACAATTCTGTGTGCACAGTACGCACAGTTGCTATTTTCAACGCGTACTAAACTCAGGAAACTGTTTGTGATGGTTAATATGTATGAGCCTGTACACAAGTGAACCGCACGAAAACTTAAAACCAACAGTACAATGCAGCACCTCAAATATTGTAAACAACACGAATAAATGGCACAGCACACAGAAAACTCACCTGAAAATGGGAATCATTTCCCGAATCGCGTTGAGCAAAATGTAAATAAATAAAATCTTGACTCACATCAGAAGAGTTACTTACGAGCAAACGCATAATACCAAATTACTAGACTGCTACGGTTTAAGTATGAGATTTTGTTGAGTTGAGTCATCTTTCTTTTTTAGATTTTTTATTGAGCTGCAAAATCCATTTCTAAATTCTTTTTGATCACCGCCAGGTCCACACAGAATGTTGCCAGATCGATATTAACCGCGGCTGTACCTTTGCAAGTGATTTATTAAAGAGTTACTAGATTCAATTTGTACTTCGCCACTTCTGTAAATAAATTTTGGTCACTTTCAAGCGTGCACGGGCTTGTTAAATTTCATGTACCGAAATAAATATCCGTATAACTTTCTGGGTCTGATTCCACTGACGATATGAAAAGATCCCTCTTTTTTACGCTGTGCGACACACATCGTGTGGCTCCACATCCAAGACATGTCCAGATTAAATGACTCTGCTAACAGCTAAGTTACTGCCAGCATTCCACAGATTCAAGCAAAACATCCTGCCAAGCATTGGAGCTTGATAAAGCAGTGTCCCTGGGAAATTAATACAATTTAAAAATCGGAAAATGCAAACAGTAGTTAGTTTATGTGAGCAATAATTAAAAGTTTCGCCCGTCCCGTGTTACATGATCAGTATTTAATCGCTTTTTGCGATTTCAACAAAAGTTATCTCAGATGATACCATTACACTATAACTGTCATCCCTGACATTTAGTGAAGCATGGAACATACGTGTACGACACCCACTCATATGCTGTTCTTGTATTTTTGGTAAAAAAATAGTTTCAGCTGCAGCAAAAGCTAAATTTTCTTTTTCACAGACACATATCTACTGTTGACGGCTAGACCCATTTGAAGAAAGAAACAGACACAGTTAATAGAGCAGTTGAGATGTCAAAAGGTACAGAAGCTAACAACAGAGAACCGTATGCGAATGGAGCCGCTAGTGCGTCAAACACTGCGTAATCAGCAAACATTTGCACTGGCCGGGTGCAATTGCGCTATCTCAATCACATGCTAATTGCTTGCTATTGGTCTCGCTCTTGGAAAAGAATTCGCTTTGTGTATCGTGCAGAAACCATTTTTATCATGAAAACCTAAAATTCGTGTAAATGGGCGTTTCACTTCATCTCATTTAATCTTAAGAGGTAAGGCTTTCGAGCTGCCGCTATAGTAAAATGTTTTTCCGGTATAATCCTGATGATTTCGATGAAGTAAAAACTATTATAACATAAAGGCGTAGCACAGTTTTAAAGATAGCTGCATTATTGGCAATATCCTACTGATAAAAGGTAAATTCTTAGGAAAACGTATAAGAGGTGAAACGTCTCCGGTAAACATGCTAACGTTTCGTGCAGAGTGAAAGAAATGTTACTAAACCACGCTACTAATCTCGTCATACATTCTCTGGGTACCTCGCGAAGTACATTAATATTAAGGAGAATTAAACGAGGAACGAAATATATTTACCAAACGGAATCAGAGGTAAATAATGCTATCAAGGAAAGAAAAAATATCGGTTATGTCTTTGAGAGACAGTAAAAAGTTACAATAAAAATTTAGTAAAAAATGTAACCTTACGTGTATTTAGGCTGGCTAATAGGGTGCCCAGTCTTGGTAAGAGATGAATTTGTTTGTACGGCTGAACGCTAGTGGGCCGAGGGCACAGGACGCGCCGCGGGCAGTCTGGCTAGCTGACGGTTTCCGACGAGCACAGGTGCAAAGAGAATGCGTGCGTCGCCGGAAACGGATAAACCCCAGAGCTGGGAATTTGTACGGCAGATTCTCGCATTGCCCTTGTGCACAATATGCTCCAGGAAATGGCGGAGAGTCGACACTCTTAACGATCGCTAAGTTACAGGTCTCTGAACTTCGTCAGTAAATCACGATTACATATTAAAGGGAATCTGAATACATCTGTGATCTAATATAAATAAGTCGCTTCCACTGAAATAACAATATTTAAATATCATTAAGACTACAGTAGCTAATATTTCAAAGTGAATAAACATTTGCACAATGAACCTCTGAATTAACAACATTTAATCGCTTTTTGAGATTTCGACAAACTTTATCTCAGATGATAGCATTGCACTATAACTGTCATCCCTGACAGCTATTTATCCTTATCTACATCTACATCATAATCCGCAAGCCACGTAATGGTGAGTGGCGGAGGGTACTTTCGGTACCACTATCTGATCCCCCTAACCCAGTTCCACTCGCGAATAGTGCGCGGGAAGAATGATTGTCGGTAAGCCTCTGTATTGGCTCTAATTTCTCGAATTTTCTCCTTGTGGTCAATACGCGAGATGTATGTGGGGGTAAGTAATATGTTGTCCGACTCCTGAAAAGTGCTGCCCCGAAATTTCAGTGGTAAAACTGTCCGTGATGCACAACGCCTCTCTTGTAACGTCTGCCAGTGGACTTGGTTTAGCTTCCCCGTAACGCTCGCTCCCCAGCTAAACGATCCCGTGACGAAACGCGCCGCTCTTCGTTGGATCTTCTCTATATCCTCTATCAGTCCTACCTGACAGAGATCCCAGATAGATAAAAAATACTCAAGAATCTGGCGAACAAGCGCCTTACAAGCCACTTCTTTCGTGGATGAGTTACATTTACTTAAGATTCTTCCGATGAATCTGAGTCTGGTACCTGCTTCTCCCACTATCTGTTTTAGGTGGTCATTCCACTTACGGTCTCTCTGGATAATTACGCCTAGATATTTTACAGTAGACGCGTTCTCCAGCTGTCTGTCATCAATAGATTTTATTTATTGATTTGCAACGTCTTTTACATCCTTTTCATTTCGCAATAGAGTGTTAGAACATCGCATTCTCCACAGTCACAAAGCAAATGAACACAGTATCTGTAGTGGACTGACAAGGCAGCCAGTCCACAGAGACGGGTAGCCGAAAGGGCACACGTACACACACGCCGACTGGCGCGAAGTCTGGAACAGGATACGTGATGAATGTGATAAAGAAAAGAACGTAGCTACTAGAACACTTAACTTTTATATCGTCCTTTGGTATACAGCATTCTTGATGATACAAGTGAGACTCTTTAGATTCATGAAGTAACTAATGGTGCCTTGCTAGGTCGTAGCCACGGACTTAGCTGAAGGCTATTCTAACTGTCTCTCGGCAATTGAGAGAAAGGCTTCGTACGTGTAGCCGCTAGCAACGTCGTCGTACAACTGGGGCGAGTGCTAGTACGTCTCTCGAGACCTGCCTTGTGGTGGCGCTCGGTCTGCGATCCTGACAGTGGCGACACGCGGGTCCGACATGTACTAATGGACCGCGGCCGATTTAAGCTACCACCTAGCAAGTGTGGTGTCTGGCGGTGACACCACAGTATCAACACCTCATATTGTCATACTTTTGTAGTTATTTAATCAACATTTACTATTTTTCAGTAACTTTATTTAAATGTTGATTGCAAGTGCTATTAAAAACCACGGAAATATGGAAGTGGTCAGTCACTTGTGTTAGCTAACACCACTATTATGGAGAGTGGCTGAAGACGCTTCTATCAAGCCCACATAAATAATTATTTAAACAGCGCTTAGAGATAATCTGTAATTATTTAGCGTGAGCGCACTTGAGTAAGAGTACTGGCTTATTTATTTATGAACCAACTATTACTTACATTTATTGTAAATGATCTGAGTGTTACAGAATGTTTATGACATTTCTTTACTTAAGTATTATAATAATATATTAGTTTATTGCGGGAAAGTGATCAAATGAGTCAAATCATGTTTTTAGAGCTTGGGAGCGATGTATTTTTGGTGGGGATGGCCTTCAGCCAATGTGAGTTGGACAGTGGCGGAACACTGCTGGAGTTAAGTGGAGAATGGGGCTTTCCTAGGTGAGAGCTCAAGGAAGCGATTCTGGACACTTCGTGGCGAGTTCTAGGTGGCAGACCAGTCTACAGTAACTTGCGCGATTCATTCGTATAGGTGACTGTTTCTGAGCAGTTAATAGCCGCTACAAGACTTTAACTTTCGAAGGGACTTTGTATTTCAAGAGGTCTCAATATGCTCCAGTATAGGACTCTACGTTATTCCACTTGTGTAAAGGAACTAAGAATAGAGAGAGTATAAGTTACTGTTCTTTGTATCGTGAGTGTCAATTTGTGAACCATCTTGTCGAACTCTGCACTGTTGTGAGCTGATGAGGGTCGTGTATTGTGATTACGGAATGGACTTAATTTCCGCGTATCTTTGGAGTTTGTTACCATTTTAGAAATGCAATCAACGTAACTTTACTGCATTTGATAAGAGTATTTCCTGTCTCTATTGTACCTGAATATAGTAGGACTACTTATTTGAGATGTCCTTGCTTGAATAAACATTATTCAACGCAATTCTCTTTCGTCTGCATCAATTACAGACGTTAGAAGAAAAACTTCGTTATTAAATTATTCATTTAACTTTCATTTTGCATTTCTGTGCGTTTTATTAGCTCGCAATTATAGCCAATGTACAGACTCTCTGACTGCACGATCGAAGTTACAGGTTGTTATTTGCAGCGAATTAGCTGCGAGGCATGAAAGCAAACGTACGCGGCTCTACCCTATGACTAAATCGAGCTATTCTTTTCAACAGAGCGTTGCATTGCCCAAGTACCTGAAGTACGAGTAACCACAGGTAAAGACGCAACTGGCTTTCTCGTGTGGACTCCCGGTTGGAAGAGCAACTACACAGCAGTAACCGTTAGGTACCGTCGCAGAAACAATCTGAAACAATACGCATATAAAGAAAATTGAAGCGATTGTTCGTTAGACATCACATTTAATTAGATGAGTAAAGAAAAGGTAGGAAGGAACGTCTGGATTTAACGTCCCGTCGACATGGAAATCATTAGAGACGAAAGACTAACTCGGAATGTTGCAAGGATGGAGGAGGAAATTGGCCACACACTTTCAGAGGAATCATCCCGGCATTTTCTTCGAGGGGTTTAGGGAAATCACACAAAACTTAAATTTGGGTGGTCGGACGCGGATCCTGCCGCATGCGAGTCCAGTGTGCTGACAACTGCACCATGTCGCTCGGTATTCGCTAAGGTGCCTTACGGTGCAGTACCCAACAATAGATACATATTTGTACAAGAATTTGAAAATTTCTTCGAATATATGCGTTGTTCGAGAAATGATACAGAAACACAGGTAGTTAATGATGAAAATAATTGTATGCGGAATCTATGCCAGATGAGATGCATAAAATCATTAGACGTATGAAGAGCTTAAAGGCGTCAGAAAATGACGTGTTTCATTAGAAGTTATTAAAGTCACAGCAAAAATAAATAAATAAGAACTTGCTAAGTTACAAAAAGTCTGCCTAGTGGGGCAATTTCTCAAAACTGGAAAACTATTCCAAAACTCTATTTCACATGAGAGAAGACAAAACAAAAATAATCTTGCACATATGTCAGCCTCCTCTTCGTAGTATACGAGGTATCCACCAGAAAATTTTGTATTTTGATCAGGCAAAACAGTAAGCGCACAGTCTGCAAGATGTGTACAAAACTGTAGAATGGAACTGTTGTATTCATCGAAACAAGTCTGATGCCCAATGACCGAGATACCAGGAAAAATTATTGCTGTGAGAGTGTACGATCGTGGTACCACGAGAAATACGTTTTGAAGTGACAACTCCAGCTCATATGATCTAAAACCACGAGAGGTGTTATCCAGGTGCAGCGCCTGTGGCCACACCCGCCGGGTTTGCTTTGTCAGCAGCTGCGCAGCAGCTACAGGAGAAGTTTCAAACTGACACACATCCTCAGTGTCGCACCAGAGGAGCTCTATGTGTTTAAGGCACTCGCTATCTAGCATCAGTTTTGCCAGAAGACTGTTCCACTGTTTACATTAACTGCACAGTATCACTGCTCGCTCTACCTCCGTAAGATGTTTGCTCGTTGTACTTATTCGCTCATGTACGCGAATGTGCAGAATTGTTGAATGTTGCGCTCTTAGATCTGAAAAAGTAAAAATCTTTTATTGCAACATACGCGAGAGTAAAATTTACTTCTGACTGACTGAAGACACACAATGACTCATATCTTACGGAGATTTTCTGGAACTCTAGACCACGTCCATTCAAACAACACATATTTCCTTGCTGGCACGTCATGTTTCGTAATTATTATCGTCAAAAATCAGGTCACTCTTTTTGAAACAGCCTGTGTAATTAAATACGCTTCTATATTCATAAATACTCACTGCGGCGCCATAATACGCAAGGGAAATAAGTTACATTACGTTTCTTTTGAAGTTAGTTCTACTAAAATACAGTCGGGGTAAAGGCGTTTCTAATGAATTAAATTACATAATAGTTAAGTATTTAATTAATGTAAGTGGAGTAAAATATAGCCTTCTTGTATGACTGTGTTCGCATTTAGATGTAGTTTACTTCTTTGATAATACTGTCAAATTAGCTTTAAAATGATATATGTTCTCATTGACACTGAGTTCCACAAATGGTTTGCCAGTTGTAATTTAAACCAACTATTCTCTTTGGTGAGTGTTATCAGTGGATGTGTAATGATGCAGCACCCTACGGACAGTATTAGTTATCTGTGGCAGTTGCTTAAACAAAAGAGTAACTTCAAACGTGTCGTCATATTTATAATCCCACAGAAGTTATTTAGCACAATTTTGTTAAAAATAGTTGGGAAATCGTTTCATTCGTCTTCATTTTCGGTAAGAAATTCACATTTTTGAGGTATCAAATTCATTTTATTTTTAATTTCTGCAGCCAAGGGTCTGCCTTGAGCAGAATATATCACCGAGTGATTGCCCAAAATTACAAAGACTATCACATGGCTATAAAACTGAAACTGCTGCACCACGCGTGAAAATACGACTTGCGCGTAAGTCTATACTCACGAATTTAGCAGATCATATAACTAGTGGGTCCTTTCTTATTCACTAGTTCATGACGGATGAAGATTTCAATTTCGAGCAAAATGGCTCTGAGCACTATGGGACTTAACATCTGAGGTCATCAGTCCCCTAGAACTTAGAACTACTTAAACCTAACTAACCTAAGGACATCACACACATCCATGCCCGAGGCAGGATTCGAACCTGTGACCGTAGCAGTCGCGCAGTTCCGGATTGAAGCGCCTAGAGCCGCTCTGCCACAGGGGCCGTCTCAATTTAGAGCATCCTCGTAGAGTACGCACGGGTTTATTTGACTGCAAAACTTTGGCAACATGGCAGCCTATGTTGAAGCATGTCCATTGTGAAGAATAGTCGCAACATAATATTTCTGACCATCTGTAAAAAGATTTTTCTAATGTCTCTTCGCCAGATTTCCGTAATAATATTGCATACCTTTGAGCAAATAGTAAATAAATTGATTCAAGGTATTGGTGAATCAGAATGGTTCAAAAATGGTTCAAATGGCTCTGAGCACTATGGGACTCAACTGCTGAGGTCATTAGTCCCCTAGAACTTAGAACTAGTTAAACCTAACTAACCTATGGACATCACAAACATCCATGCCCGAGGCAGGATTCGAACCTGCGACCGTAGCGGTCTTGCGGTTCCAGACTGCAGCGCCTTTAACCGCACGGCCACTTCGGCCGGCGAATCAGAATGCTAAAACACTGTCTCTTACGGCTAACCTAGACGTTACGATCGCCAACGACACGAACAAAAAATACTATATTACGCAAAGGTGAAATTTTCGCGATACCTCTTCAGATTCTTTAAGTCTCTCTCTCCATGCGTTGTATGTCACATCCTAACCACAGCTCCCTGCTCTAGCTCGAGCCATCCGTCGCCTGTTACACTTACAAACGCTCTGTCATACTTTCGTTAATAGCGTCTGCAGTATGTGCGAAAGAATGGAAAGAGGGCTAATGCAATGACAAATTTCTGGGCTGAAATCCAGCAACTTCCTAGAGAACAACAGCTCAAACTTCTATAAGAACATGTAAACAAACATTTTAATAATTACGTAGGAAAGAAATCGCAATATTTGGGTGGAACTGTCTCTCGCGATAGAGAGCGATACTTCATTAATGAACTATACCGAAGAATGATAATAACTCTTGAACAAAAATAATCACACATAGGCTTGGAATACCTTGTTTATTAATATAACTGTGGTAGTGCAAAGCTCAAATTGGGAACTATGCATAGGAACGACAAAAGCAACAGCACTTACTCGAAGAAGTCCTTAAGTTCCTTACATTGATCTACATCTGTGTCAGACTATAACGTAGTATGCGGTGTTGTCTGGCAACTGCAACTCAATGGCGGCATGGCGCGTCGTAACATCTGGTAGCGTGGACTCATTTGGAATGAAGAGACAGAAATTTATTTGCTGTTGTCTGAAATCGGTCAACGATAAAATGACACATCACTGGGACATCTGTGTGTTAACACATATGATCATTGTTCACTGTAGGAAATGTCTCATATCGACGGAATTAGCTTTATTCGTGCACACACTTTCGGGTAAAACGCGTATTGTGAAAAACACTGAGGAAAAACTGAATGGTGAACTTCACTTACCTATAATCGGCAGAAAAATGGAGGAAACTAAGTCATCTAACAAATATCTGATGGTGAAAATGGTAAACATTAATATGGAAAAATAGATCTTCGCAAGTAGGTTTTTTTTCTGGAAAGTTTTAAGTGTATCGACCCAATTTCATGATACGATCAAAAGCTCTCACTTGTGGGAATGAGTTAAGGAGAGTCAACGAACAGAAATAAAACCCTAGTAGGATGGTACCACAGTGCGGTGCAGGAGTTACTCTGAACTGTATGTCGTATTAACCCGCCGACACCGGTCAAGACACTTTAAAGTAAATTGACTCACATGTTCGGGAATATACATAACGGATGTACAAGTAAAAGTTGAAAACGCATGGATGATGACATATGGAAGTTTGGATCTGGCCATGAGTCGTGCACGGATAACCAGATGGTAAGGCGACCACTCGCGATAAGCGGGAAATGCGGGTTCGAGTCCCAGTCGGGTACAAATTTTCAGTTTCGTCATTCCAGCTGATGGTTGTCTCTATCCGCAATTGCGAATATATTTAATGCATTACAGTATGTTGGTTATGATTAATACTACTGAGCGGAAAAGACTTATAACCCATTTTGAATTTTACATTAACGTATTTTTCGCCAGTTTAACACAACAAAAACTTTTTTTTCTTTTTTTCCAAAGTATAAATAATCTTCTTGATGTAAAATTACCACAAACGAGAATATTCCATATTCCATATTATTCTAAGCATAATCCCGGTCCATGTTCGTCGACCTTGGTTATCCCGAAGCACTTCTGCCGTGCGTAGCATTTATTTCATTGCACTAAAATTCAATTTCATGCTTGTTATACATTCTCCAGTTTAATATAATTTTCATAAGCGTCTGGTGTTTTGCAGCTTCAGTGCTATTCATTCTCTCTGTCTTGACGGTAATTGTTAGTCTTACGTTTTTGGCTGTCTTATTTAGGTTTCTGTGTTGTTGCTTCGAATATATTCTCATCTCTATTATTACGTCATCCGTAGAAACCGATAAAACCACAGATATCCTTCTTTGGAGTCATTGATATCTTTGACAAAATAAAACCACTTAAGGTAGTTAAATCTTGTCCCATTCTCATCGTCCATTAACCAGGAAAATTTTAAAGTCATATGTATACCTGGCACCGAAAGAGTAACGAATCTTTCATGCTGAGGATAAAATTAAATGGATGTCTTTTGTAATCACGATTAAAAATTATTATTTCTAACTTTAAAAAAATTATATATTTTATATCTTTAATATTGCGTTTTTAACATAGTTATGTATACTTTCCAGCACATATTTTCCTCTACATTTCATCCGTTTAGCGTTGCACAGCTCGTAGATACAAAGAAGACATTTTAATGGCGCTATCGATTTGACCTTCTACATCAAAGAACTTCGAGACCGCTACATTATTTAGGTCTATCTCTTCGCCTCTCAAAAACGTTAAAATGCTTTCGGTCTTTCTAACATTTATTTCTTCCGATAACTATAATATCCTTTTCCTCACTCTTCAGTGACCTCGGACGTAGAGTATGGATGATTTTAATAACGAACCAGAATTTGAAATCGTCTCTTTGCCAGTAGAGAGCATATGTTTTCTACGCCGTAGACATCAGAAAATTACTAGAACGTGAATCGGAAATACAGTGCTCGTGCACGTTGACTTTGTAAATCACGTAGTAAACATCTCTAAGGGCGCTCCACGAAACTCTGCTGAAAAGACTGTTTGTATCTATTGGTAACAGGCGTTTCAGTTCTCTGTGTCGCCGGCCGCTGGTGGCCGAGCGGTTCTAGGCGCTTCAGTCTGGAACCGCGCGACCGCTACGGTCACAGGTTCGAATCCGGCCTCGGGCATGGATGAGTGTGATGTCCTTAGGTTAGTTAGGTTTAAGTAGTTCTAAGTTCTAGGGGACTGATGACCTGAGATGTTAAGTCCCATAGTGCTCAGAGCCATTTGAACCATTTAGGTCTCTGTGTCTGTTAATTTGAGGTTAAAAATATTTTAGTAGTAAAATCTTCGGTTAACTTACTTTATTTCTTCGTTTGCTTTCAACTCGCTACGCAGTCACAATTTCATTTTCAAGACCTACATAGGGTATTTGAAAAATTACGTCTGCTTCATTTTATCCTCTAACTGTACACGAGAGGCTTAGGATAGATTCTCAGAAAAATTTAATGTACATATAATTTAATTTACAATGACAATCTTCGCTTTCCTATAGGATATTTGTCGTTTACATCGGTGAAAACGTTCCGTACTCGAGTTTATATCTCACGAAATTTTTACTGACTTACTGCAAGATTCAGTTTGTTTATCTGATGTTACGAAGCAATACGTTTTTATTATTCTGTTTTACACACACCCGTGGCGGCCGTTCTGGTCTAGCGGGTAGAGCTATAAACTTTGGCTCTGGAGTTCCCAGTTTGGGGTAGCGACTTTTCCTCCTTCCAGTCCCTCCAGGATGGCTCCAGATCTATTCAGTTTGCTATCAAATGAGTACCGGGGGTCTTTCCCGGGGTTAAAAGGCGGCCGAGGCGATGGCTCGGCACCCTCCCTCTCCCAGTGCCACGACGAAGAAAGACAGTATTCCACCTGTATTCACACCAGTAGCCCGATCACGGGCTGTTCGCCGCAGACTCTACTTGTACTTTCTACCTGCACGCTTTCATGAAATAAAATAAAGTGCGGAAGAGGAGTGCCGGAAGCGGTGTAAGGAAGCGCAGTAAGACAGACAATGTGTGGGGACGAGAGTTGGGTATTTAGGCATGGGAAGTTGCTTGGAAAATATATATAGAAAAAGCTACTAAATACGTTACTCGTATAAGTCCATGTGTTGGTGAATAAGAATTTACGCTATACGTTTCTGAAGATTTCTGGCATATAGATTGCGTCTCACAGAGGGCAGATGGTGAACAGTGGGGGCGAGGGATCAGAGCTGATCGCATGTAACCTGCATGCGGTGGTTTCCTTTTGCCTCCGCCACTATGCCCGTGAGCAGAGGAATTCCTTTGGCCTTTATGTGCTGCGCGTTGTCCTGTCCGAGCAGAAAGGTTTGTCGCTGGCGAGTGATGTGGTTTGATGAACAGCGACCATTGTCACTGCAACGAATCGTTGAGTTCGCTATGCGCGGACCGTGGGCTGCGAATTGTGCCCTCTCCCGCAATGCATTGCTTATTAAAGCCAACAATAGCGGTTCGCCACGTTAATCTCCGCTGACTGTGACGCACAATAGCTGCTGGCTGCTTGTTTGCGGTTACACTATTATCCGTAATGAATTTGTCCATTTACTCCCGCCTCTGCAATCTTGCGGCGTTTATTAGTTCCCTAGCCGAAAGGGAAGTAACGACCGGAAGCGACTGGTGACAATACTGTTAGTGGTCTTGACATAACTCTAATCCCGACAAGTTTATGTCTCCGGTTTATTCGGTAGGAGCAACATTTCCATTCTGTATGTGTTTTATGTTATTCTTTGTGCTAAATCTATGTCATTGCCGTATAAAAGTACTATTCAGGATTATGCAGGAATTAAAAAGTCCCATTTCTTTTTTATCCTTCCAGTATCTCAAGAGGCCACACAAACATTTATGAGGAAGTATAATGGATGCACATCAACCTTCTATTACTACTTTGCCAGTTGCAAACTGTTTTTTTACATTACTATCGCGCTCCAGTACTGAAGCTTTGTTATGAAAAATACTTCATAGTTATGGAGTTTGATATTTCAGAAAAAACTTAATTCCACTATGCACACCGTTCATCCCGTCAACGAAATACTAAGAAAAGCAATCATAATGCAGTTTTTAGTGAAGCACTGCCTTTATTGTATAAAACGTTTCGTTTAAAAGTACAACATTATTATACTGCATGTACCTTTATTGTAAATTAGGAAACATTACTGCAGTTTCTGTTCTGGTACCTTACATTCTCGTTAGATAAGTAGCGTTTCTACCGTATTTGCGTTGGTGTGCTTTGTAATCACACAAACCTCGAACTGAATATGGTTGACTGAATGACGGGAGTGCACTTTTTTGTGTTTCCATTTGGTTACTGGCGACTCCACCAAGTGGACGACTTACGTTGCCCCACATACCTACACTATGTGCTAGAACAGGAGAGTCAGAATTTGTTGTGTGTTAAGTTTTGCCGGCCGGTGTGGCGGAGCGGTTCTAGGCGCTTCAGTCTGGAACCGTGCGACCGCTACGGTCGCAGGTTCGAATCCTGCCTCGGGCATGGATGTGTGTGATGTCCTTAGGTTAGTTAGGTTTAAGTAGTTCTAAGTTCTAGGGGACTGATGACCTCAGATGTTAAGTTCCATAGTGCTCAGAGCCATTTGAACCATTTTGTTAAGTTTTTAATAACGTTATGTTTACGTGAATGGTACACGGCAGTACGTATGTGTGTGTTGTTATTTCAGCTATTATCGAGTCAAAATTACAAAGAACGTGGCAGTATGAGGCCACTTAATATGACGTAGCATCCCCTCTGGCCTGGATGCATGCACTAATTCAGTTTGGAAAGGTGCCATAAAGCCGTTGTATCCTCTCCTGACGCATGCTGGCCGATAACTGTCGTAGCTGGTCAATGATATGGTGGCTACTGGCACTGGAATGGAATTGACATCCGAGATGGTACCACACACGTTCTATCGGGGACGGATATGTGGACCTTGCTGGATGTTCGTGACGCACCTTGTGCCGTCAATAGTTCTCTCAATCCCTATTAGCCGTGACCTGAAATCATAATCGATTACTCTCCAGACAACGACGTTAGGACTAACAGCGTTGTATCTTTACAAAACATTGGATGAGTGGAACTTCCGTTCAGGTCGCTGCAGAGCACACCGAAAATGGTCATCCGGGGTAGGGGTGAATCTCAGTTCAACGCTAAACACAATGCGACAGTATACATCAGCAGTCCATGTTTCCCGGTAGTGCCACAACTCCAAACGCAGGCGGTAGCGTTGTATTGTTAACAGCAACCTGCACAAGGGACGCCAATTCTGTAGTCCTGCTGCCTGCTGGTTCAGTCTCAAACCAATGATAGTGGATGATACAGAATGTTTCATTGAGTCCATTACTTGTCTTCGGATTACAGGCAAAGATGTAAAGGTTCATGGTGCTTGGTGCATAATGTGGCGTTCCTCCCTCCTGGTGATCAGTTGTAGTCGACTGGAACGTTAACGATGTGTATCCCTGCCCTCATGTTCTCACGCAGTCCAAAGTCGAGCCACGGTAACATCCAAAACGTCCACAAATCTGAATATTGCGCGTTTCAGTCAGTCAACGAAATAGAAACCCAAGATGAAACCCTTTAAAATTCAGTCAGGTGCTGATAACGTTGTGTCACACGAGTACGCGACATCTCCGCATCCTTCGTTGTGATTACTCTGCATCTGAAACTGTTCATGCCCCTTATACACCCTACCAGGCCAGGTAACGACACTAAATACGAACAACACTAATGGTAGCCATTCTACAAATCACAGAGAAATGCATCTCTAATTATTTACATACCTGTCGGTGATGTATCCGTGTATAAAATTGCTCTGATATCAGACCGTGTTCAAGGTCCTTCACGTTTTTTTTTCGGACAGTGTATTTTTTATTTTTGTTTTTGTCAAAAAGTTATTTGTGCTGATCGAGCTCAATGGGACATCATGTATATGAATTATCTGTTACATTTTTTATTCATAAAACTTAATAGTGTGACGTGTCCAGTACCCTTGTAGAAGTGGTCCACGGATGAATAAAACCACTACTGCTACATTCTTTTCAGACCCTTCCGAATTAATTATTTTCAAAAATATATTCTATATGATACGATCATGAAAAACGAGAAGGGTAATCCAGATAATTTCAGATCTATTTCTATGCCATCAGTGTTTGCAAAATTTGTTGGAAACGTCGTATACATAAGAGTAACTGATCATTTCAGTTCATATACTTGGCTGTCAAACGTACAGTTTGGTTTCCGAAGAGGCTTAACAACTGAAAACGCAACATTCCCTTTTCTCAGCTAAGCACTGGACTGATTAAACAAGAAGTTGCAAACACTAGGCATCTTCTTTGATTTAACTACTGAATTTGATTATGTTGATCTGAAAATGTTACTGCATATGTTGGACCATTATGGAATAAGAGGAGTAGCTCACAATCCGTTCCTCTCACGCCTTGAGAACGGACAGCAAAAGGTCATTCTCGGGAGTATTGAAATCGGCCATGAGGTGGCGTTTGACTGCGGCACGTTTAAGTGTGAGTGCCATAGAGGCAGTGGCGAGACCACTACAATTTCTTATATGTATAAATGATACGCCTTCTAACAAGACAGCTAATTCTGAAATATTTCTGTTTGCTGATGATACTAGCTTGGTAGTGAAGGATGTTGCGTGCAGCATAGCTATTTATGAAATACTACATTTCAAGACGGAAGTTCACGGTTTGTAGAAAATAAATTGACGCTACATCACAATAAGACTCAGTTTTTAGTTTTAACACACTATTTAACTGAAATTTACATACTGATTGCACAGAATACGTTTATGATTAGTGGGTGTGAACAATTCCGATTTCTATGTGTTCACATAGAGCGTAAACTGTAATGCAGAACCCATATTTGGAATCTTGATCAAAAATTAATATGGCACTATATTTAACATTAGAACACTATATGCAGTGAGGGTCCAATACGGAAATTAGTCTACTTAACTTATTTCGTTCGCTTATCACTCACAGCATTATATTCTGGGGTAACGCCGGCCGCGGTGGCTAAGCGGTTCTAGGCGCGTCAGTCCGGAACCGCGCGACTGCTACGGTCGCAGGTTCGAATCCTGCCTCGGGCATGGATGTATCTGATGTCCCTAGGTTAGTTAGGTTTAAGTAGTTCTAGGTTCTAGGGGACTGATGACCTCAGCAGTTGAGTCCCATAGTGCTCAGAGCCATTTGAACCATTGAACCTCAGATGTTAAGTCCCATAGTGCTCAGAACCATTTGAACCATTTTCTGGGGTAACTCTTCCCATGCAAAAAGGGTATTTTTGTTTGACAAACGGACAGTTCGAGCAATATGTGCTGTAAGTTTGCGAACAATTCGTTGAGCACTGGTCAGGAATAAGGGAAGTCTGATATTCACCTTTCAATATGCATTTTGTTTAATGTCGTTTGTCATTAACAGTATGAGCTTATACCCGTGAATTAGCAGCTTTCACTCAGTTATTACTAGGCAGAAATAGTACCTTTTTGACTCTTATGCAGAAAGATGTGCAGTATTCTGTTGCATCCATTTTCGTTAAGCTACGACAAGAATTTAAAAATTTTAGCAGTAATCCGTGCACATTCGAGTCCAAACTGGAGAATTTCCTTATGAATCAGTCCTTCTATTCTATGGGGGAGTTCCTAGAAAAATTTAGTGTGGTGTGCATACTGTAAGACCTTTGGTACACACACCATCATATTATTTGACTTGTCGCTCTAACGAAGTAGGCGAGTGTCAGCAATACGTCTCGTGGTCTTATCGTGGCGTGTTTATCTTCTGCCATTAGGTCAGACGATAGAAATGCCACTTGCTCGCTTAGAGTAGCAGATTGACAGTGACCAACTTTAAACAGAACTTGATTAATTTTCACACTCATTTATTAAAATAATAAAAATCATAAACCTTACTTAACTTGATTCTGGATGCTATTTACAATTGACAATGGTTCAAATGGCTCTGAGCACTATGGGACTCAACTGCTGAGGTCATTAGTGGCTCTGAGCACTATGGGACTCAACTGCTGAGGTCATTAGTCCCCTAGAACTTAGAACTAGTTAAACCTAACTAACCTAAGGACATCACAAACATCCATGCCCGAGGCAGGATTCGAACCTGCGACCGTAGCGGTCTTGCGGTTCCAGACTGCAGCGCCTTTAACCGCACGGCCACTTCGGCCGGCAGGTCATTAGTCCCCTAGAACTTAGAACTAGTTAAACCTAACTAACCTAAGGGCATCACAAACATCCATGCCCGAGGCAGGATTCGAACCTGCGACCGTAGCGGTCTTGCGGTTCCAGACTGCAGCGCCTTTAACCGCACGGCCACTTCGGCCGGCACAATTGACAATCTGAAGTTCCTTTGGTCTTGGTACGTTAATCTTATTCTCACATATCTCTGATATTTGACAAAGTGTCTATACATTTTTCTTCATGGCTATGTACAGGAATATGATAATCTTATGAGGCGCAGACTGAAACTTGACTATAGACTGGTACACACAAATGCAGACTAACTAATCGGAGGTCTGTACACTTGTTATAATATGTCGCGTGTTCAGGTATCACTGCGCGAGTGTGATCCGCGAGGAGAAAAGGTTCTACGTTAGCAGCAATCTCATTGGCTGCGTTACATATTAATACGCGGATCGGCGGAAGCAGAATTTGGTCCGTCTCTAAGACAGCGCCATCTCGTAGTGCGGAGACGGACAAGCGCTGCGCCTGCGCTGTTGTGCTTAGCGGGGCGCGCTCTAGTGGGAAAGTTGTGTACGCGCTGACTACGCGGAACTATGTACACAACATAAAGCTAATTTAATTACAGCTTTATCTTATTGATTATGGTAATATATACTTGTAGCCTGTCATCTGCTTGGGATTCGTCTAAATCCTATATTACCTTCGTTAATTTCATGTTGTGACTCGTTCTACGGCCACGGACCTTTCCTCCTCAATATGCTCCTACGGCACTTGACGTGTAAAATGAAATAAATAAATAAATAAATGATTAAATAAAAATAATAGCAAATATTTTACAGCCGCACCATGGCGCTATCTCTCTCCTGATTCGTAGCATTGTTATGCATGCTTTGATACATAGTCTCTCAGTGTACATCGGAAATTACCAGAAACTGTGACTGACGGATTATTGACGTAGCTCCACTGGTGCAGGTGAGTACGTGTTGTAACTGAGCGTTGCATGCGCACGCGGGCTGGTGTGGTGCATGTGGCATGAGCTGCAGCAGCTGTAGCGGTGGCGGGCGAGCCGGCCCTGACGGCGCGTGACGGCGCAGCTCTGTTGTCAGGCACGCTGCGCACGTACCAGCGCGCCGGCTGCGACGACCGGCCGCTCGCGCTCTGGTGCCCGCGCGGCACCAGCATCTCGGTCCAGCTGGCGCAGTTCACCCGCTCGCCGCCCCCGCACGCCCACTGCGCTTCCGCCCCCGCCTCCCACTACGCCGCGCAGAGCAACGAGTCCTGCCTCTGGCCCAAGGCCCTGCAGGTCAGTACTGCTACATCTTACTAACTTACTTAACGTCAGTATTTTGTGCTATTGAAAGCTTCGGTAAATAATAAAGCTTCAAAAATACGATGCGTTGTCGAATTTTTTTTTTTTAAGGCGGTGATTAAGACTTTGACTGCTCCTCGTACATCGAATATACTTCCCATAGCAACAGCAGATTAGCGCTGAGTAATCAGCACAACTTGCAAGAAACCCCCCCCCCCCCCCCCCACTCGTAGTAAACCTCCACAAACGTCCCAGTTTAGCCAGTCAGGCCGTAGATGATGGTATAAGAGTTCAGTATAACTGGCCATGCTTTCCTGACGAGTATTACGATAGTTAAGCCAGTCCGTCCTTGAAATGACCTAGTGAGCCGCCACGTAGGAGTTTTTCCTACCCGTTATGTGGAGATTCTAACAACCCCACCACAACAAAGGTCAAAATTTAATGATTGTGGTGTTGCTCACGCTGCTAAATACTGCATTTTCGGGCAACAACAAAGTTATTATGTGGCAGGTGTCATTAGAGCACAGTTAATAAAGTCATTTAATGTAATAATGAATAAACTAGACACTCATCTTTTCGTGTTTCCCACGCTGGTCTCGTAAAATCATGGCTCAGTCGTCGAAAATCTAGGTGGTGATGATTCCAAGCTCGGATGCAAAGAGGTGTAGGTTTTATTCTGCTATATTCAAAAGTTTTGTAGATGCGCTTCACAAACCATTCTTGAAGATTAAACCTTTCAAAGTTAGCACAACAGTGATGTAAAAAAAAAAAATCAGCACTCCGAATTTAAGTTACACTTCCTTTTAATTGCTTTTATTGAATATCACGTAACACACAAAACATCACTTCACAATACAAAACATACTTGAAAACATCTTCCTCACTGTTAAAGTTCACATTTTATACGATGACTACGTTATGCGTCTTTCCAACATGACGTCCAAGACTTGACCTTCTCAAGGTCCGACACTCTAACAAGTAACCAATAATCGCTTACGCGCCCAAAAATCAGAGTTACAAGTACGACAAAGATCTTAGTGACAAAAGAAAGAATACACACAAGAATAATATCATTGCAATGTAAACATATCGATAAATCAAAGTACTTCTACATTAATGAAATCAAATCTGAATGTTGTCTCAGAAATATGTCAACTACTTTACAGAAACACAGTAGAATATTACTGGTATCGAGACGTTCAGGTGAGGTGCCGTAATGGTTACGTAATTCAAGTACCATTACAAGATGCTCTCGTAGTTTTATGTCCCCTTGCAGCGCCATCGGATTCTGAAAGTGCAATACTACTGTCTATGTTTTACGTCATGAAATAGAAATAATTTTTTATACCGGATGCCACTATGGTGTGTTTATTTAAGAAACACCGCAAAATTAACTTGTTCACATTGATTATAAGCAAACTATGAACGGTAAGAGAGCACGAGCTACTGCATGACTAGATCGAAAGGCATTCTATCGACGACTGCCAACTATGGTGCACAGTCTGTAATTTGAGCGTACAATCGGTATAGTTCGTATAAGACCGCACATCTTCGGTTATCTCAAAGTTTCTCATTTATTTATTAATATCAATTTTCCCTGACATTGTAAAATTACTAAAAGGTAGTATTTATGATCTTTAGACTCCGCCTAATATTTGAGTGGCAAAAGGCAACTTTTGTTAGCATATATTTATTAATAACAATTACTTGATTCGTGCCAGAATAAATGTACTTTCCCTACGCCTCTCTTTCTCACTTCACGAGCGATTTCTGGATCGGCACCTCATCCCACTGCCTCTGAAAGCGCCAGGTGGCCGTTCGGCGAATCGCCTCTGCTTGCCAGTGTGGGAAACTCCCTACTCCTACTTCGTAGGTGCTGCAGCGCTGATACATTCACTTCACGTAACTGGATATAACGGATATCATACAAACTTCACTGTCTAACTGTAATCTATGGTAAGAGTATGGACTGTACTTTCCACTTGTCGCTGTGCCTGTCGATATCTTATGTAACAAAATTTGTTCCAGTATTTGCCATGCAGGGTTGAAAGAGTTGCCGACAAAAGGCTAATCTGAGGAGAAATTTCTATGTTCCAGTGACACAAACTGTCCAGTCAGCTGAAAATGTACAGTTAACTATGGCCTGAGGCTGTATATTACTACAAGAGATTATGGAAAAGGAGACAGCTTAGCAGCCTCTTTACTTACTGTGAAAACTGCATCTGAATTATATCGTTAAGTTTTTCTTTCTATGTACCTGTAAAACGGTTTATGTTATCGTGACTAACTGTCCCGTATTTCCTGGGATCTCCCGTGTTATAGATTTTTTTTTAATCCTTCCGGCACCCATATTGACCGCCTGTTTCTCCTTTAGCCTATATTTCGTCAGTGATCACTGTCACAAATGTTAATCCGGCGAAATACGATCGATACCTTTTTTGTGCTCCCACGGATGTTAACGGTTTGGCTCATGCTAAAGAAGACATACTACTTACAGTTTCTTCATTATGGAACAAATATGCTGAATCGGTAGTTAGTATATCCAATGCTATGAACAGGTTTCGACATGATGATCTAGAATTTACATCACAAATGAATTTTATTACACGATTTTGCACTCTAAAATGTTTCTCTCGGTTTGTGTAGTTATCCCAAAATTCGGTACCTTATAACATACAGGGTCTTTCAAAAATGACCGGTATATTTGAAACGGCAATAAAAACTAAACGAGCAGCGATAGAAATACACCGTTTGTTGCAATATGCTTGGGACAACAGTACATTTTCAGGCCGACAAACTTTCGAAATTACAGTAGTTACAATTTTCAACAACAGATGGCGCTGCGGTCTGGGAAACTATAGTACGATATTTTCCACATATCCACCATGTGTAGCAATAATATGGCGTAGTCTCTGAATGAAATTACCCGAAACCTTTGACAACGTGTCTGGCGGAATGGCTTCACATGCAGATGAGATGTACTGCTTCAGCTGTTCAATTGTTTCTGGATTCTGGCGGTACACCTGGTCTTTCAAGTGTCCCCACAGAAAGAAGTCACAGGGGTTCATGTCTGGCGAATAGGGAGGCCAATCCACGCCGCCTCCTGTATGTTTCGGATAGCCCAAAGCAATCACACGATCATCGAAATATTCATTCAGGAAATTAAAGACGTCGGCCGTGCGATGTGGCCGGGCACCATCTTGCATAAACCACGAGGTGTTCGCAGTGTCGTCTAAGGCAGTTTGTACCGCCACAAATTCACGAAGAATGTCCAGATAGCGTGATGCAGTAATCGTTTCGGATCTGAAAAGTGGGCCAATGATTCCTTTGGAAGAAATGGCGGCCCAGACCAGTACTTTTTGAGGATGCAGGGACGATGGGGGGGGGGGGGGGGGCTTTTCGGTTCCCCATATGCGCCAGTTCTGTTTATTGACGAAGCTGTCCAGGCAAAAATAAGCTTCGTCAGTAAACCAAATGCTGCCCACATGCATATCGCCGTCATCAATCTTGTGCACTATATCGTTAGCGAATGTCTCTCGTGCAGCAATGGTAGCGGCGCTGAGGGGTTGCCGCGTTTGAATTTTGTATGGATAGAGGTGTAAACTCTGGCGCATGAGACGATACGTGGACGTTGGCGTCATTTGGACCGCAGCTGCAACACGGCGAACGGAAACCCGAGGCCGCTGTTGGATCACCTGCTGCACTAGCTGCGCGTTGCCCTCTGTGGTTGCCGTACGCGGTCGCCCTACCTTTCCAGCACGTTCATCCGTCACGTTCCCAGTCCGTTGAAATTTTTCAAACAGATCCTTTATTGTATCGCTTTTCGGTCCTTTGGTTACATTAAACCTCCGTGGCGTCTTGTTGCAACAACACTGTGTTCTAGGCGGTGGAATTCCAACACCAGAAACATCCTCTGTTCTAAGGAATAAACCATGTTGTCCACAGCTCACTTGCACGTTGTGAACAGCACACGCTTACAGCAGAAAGACGACGTACAGAATGGCGCACCCACAGACTGCGTTGTCGTCTATATCTTTCACATCACTTGCAGCGCCATCTGTTGTTGAAAATTGTAACTACTGTAATTTCGAAAGTTTGTCTGCCTGAAAATGTACTGTTGTCCCAAGCATATTGCAACAAACGGTGTATTTCTATCGCTGCTCGTTTAGTTTTTATTGCCGTTTCAAATATACCGGTCATTTTTGAAACACCCTGTAATAGAGTAGTGTATTTATATGTATAACTCCGGTGTCATCCATTCCAAGCAAATGCGATGCAGTTGTGCTATTTAAATTTATTGCGACAAAACCTCCTTAATCCTCCCTTAAAATCGTGGTCAGATATTGGTCATCTCCCTTAAAATCGGGAGCAGATGTTGGTCGTCCTAGTTTATATTAAGATAGTGTTAAGTCACGGTTGTTGAGTTGCAGCTAAGAGCGTCCAAGGTTGGATATCCACGGAGGATATAATATCATAGTTTAATGTTAATATGGTTGTCACTCTTCTGTTTATTTTAAGGAAAATGTGTATTAGTAAAGTAGGTAAAGTAGAGTCGTACGGCATGGTTAACTGGAATGCCCCAAGGGGTAGGTGCAGCCTCTGGCTCGGAAAGGGTTTTCTTTCGTCTGGTACGAAGACCCCTTTCTTTGATGTCATGTGAGTGTTGTGTATTAATTGTATTTGTAGAGTAAAGTGAGTGTAATGTAAGCGAGTCTAGTGTAGTGCTATGTTTCCGTTGCACGATGATGCCAGAAGATGATGGGTACGAAATTCATGGAAACGTTGCGACAAGACAACGCCACCACTCGGCTGATAACCCGAGAAGAATTCATGATGATGATGGTGATGATGATGACGATGATGATGATGATGATGATGATGATGATGATAAGAGAAGGTGGAGGGTGAAATCCTGTGTCGGCCCAGAGCCCACGTCTCTCAAATAGCATCAAGGTAGTCACCGGACTAAATCCCCATCCGACGGACGGGTCACCATCAGCAGCGTTACAAGCAGTCACTTCGTGAGATACTGTGGAGAGATTTGGGAATTCAGGATATTGGCGACAAGTCTGGCGATCAGAAACTTTACGCCACCAACTCTCCTCCTCTGGCCAACCAAGTACTGGCAACAAAAATTTCATCCACTACCAGGATTCAAAGCGGCTTACCTTAGATTCCAGCACCACCTCATAGGCGAGAATGAGCGACCACGACTACAGAGGTAGGTTGCATTAGTTAACAGTAATAGTATTTGGCACATAGGAAGTAATAGCACTTCTTCTTCTTGGGAGAATTTCCCATCAGCCAGCTGGCCACCATTACTTTTAACTTTCTGAGTGTGTACGCATCTAACGGAAAGAGCTGGTCATGCCTTTGCAGGTCATACGAAAGGCATCATCATGCGCGTCATTGAAGTTACATAAGGTGGTTGTCTGTATAGAGCGTCTTTCTCGAAGGTTAGGAAAGAAGAAAAAACGTTTGACGTCAGTTTGTGCAAATGTTTCAGAACCGCCGACCAACCAACCCCTTTGACCGTTTGTCTGCTGAGGAGTGGGTCGGCGCTGGAGTGAGGGTCGTACGCACTAAATGAGCCCGGAATGATTATCAATAAATGAGCATTTGAAAATATTTTATATTTTATGGCTTATTATAGAAACAGCCTCCTAAATTTTCTTCTGAGCTTGAAATCATTGCCGCGCGGGATTAGCCGAGCTGTCTAGGGCGCTGCAGTCACGGACTGTGCGGCTGGCCCCGACGGGGGTTCGAGTACTCCCTCGGGCATGGGTGTGCGTGTTTGTCCTTAGGATAATTTGGGTTAAGTAGTGTGTAAGCTTAGGGACTGATGACCTTAGCAGTTAAGTCCCATAAGATTTAACACACACTTTTTTTTGAAATCATTAACGATCGTGATATCTGGGGCAGTAGTCTGGCAGAGTACCAGTTCTTACTATGGACGGACAATACAAACTTTGCTCCGTGACCCATATGAGACGAAATTAATCATCAGTATAATTGTTTTCGTCGTCTCATGCTGTAACGTTATTTCAGTCCTAATTTAAACATTAGGTACCGCAATCTCAGTGACAGATTTGGAACGTCCGTTTCTTTTCGAAATCAACTAGAAAGTTTCACCAAGTTATAATAGCTGTCGCTCGGGAGTAACGAAGGACTGACGAAGAGACGACTCGTGTTCAGCGTCTTGTTGACGACAACGCCATTAGTGACAAAACAGACGCTCATGTTGGAGATGGATGGAGAAGAAAATCGTCAGTATTCTTTTCAAAGGAACCATACAGCTATTTGCTTTAAGCGACTAAGGGAAATTTCCATGAGGGTGTGCAGACATAATCTCCCGAAGAGAGGACAGGTATATTGCCGCAGCGCCATCTCCCTCACTCTAACCGAGTTAAGGTTGTGTGGTTCTCACAATACATTCAGATAGAATTGGCACGGCAGGCTATTACTGGGAAAGCTACAAGCAATCTACCTACTAATCAAGTCGCACTGACCGGCAGCCTCAACTGCTATATAGGAATGAGAGCGCCTAACGCAGCCAAACTCTTTTCCGTCAATCATGTACACAACGTAAGTCAGCTGATATTTAGACAACGTCATCATCGGCAGATTTCGTGGCATTATCACACAAAGGTTCTAATAGACCGATTAGGAATATACAGCGTGTCCATAAATTAACTCTATAACTTTAGTAAATTTAAAACTATACTAGATAACAACAGCTAGATTTCATCCTATTCATACACGTTCATGTGTACATCCCCACTAGACGGTCAACCTGCAGCCGGTATTCAGTTTTTATCGTAGCGACACGATCAAATGCATTGCGGGTGTATGCTTTCAATTTCTGTATGTCTGTAAGCTTGGCTAGGTACACATGATACTTCACATAAAGTTGTGGTACAACCGGGCGGAGTGGCCGATCGGTTCTAGGCGCTATAGTCTGGAACCGCGCGACTGCTACGGTCGCAGATTCGAATCCTGCCTCGGGCATGGATGTTTGTGATGTCCTTAGGTTAGTTAGGTTTAAGTAGTTCTAAGTTCTAGGGGACTGATGACCTCAGAAGTTAAGTCCCATAGTACAAAAAATGGCTCTGAGCACTATGGGACTTAACTTCTGAGGTCATCAGTCCCCTAGACCTTAGAACTACTTAAACCTAACTAAGGACATCACACACATCCATGCCCGAGGCAGGATTCGAACCTGCGACCGTACCGGTCGCGTGGTTCCAGACTTTAGCGGCTAGATCCGCTCGGCCACTCCGCCCGGCTTTTCGTAGTACAGATCTAGTGTTGTGAGATCAAGTGATCGTGGCTGTTACCGGGTGTACCTATCTCCTCCAATCCACCTACCCGGAGACTTTTCTTCCAGAAATTGACGGACATTAGGGTGCCAGTGAAATGGTCCCGTATCTTATTGGAATAACATGTCAGGATGCAAGTATTCCAACTGAGTGCAGCAAACTCTTCTAACGAGTCCAGGTAAACAGCACTGTTGACAGCAGAGTCACGGAAAAAGAATGGACAAATGATGCAACTTTACATCAGTCCATTCCAAATATTGACGTGGGAACTGTCTTCTTCCATTTAACGTGTAACATGAGCACCTGTAATACTTGTATATGATCGTTGTGACGAGAGCTGGCTCATCGGAGAACCAAAGCTCTTCCAAAAAGTCGTTTTCGTATATGTTGGCTGCCATATCAGCTGCAAGCTATTGGCGCTGTAGTATTTCCATCGGCTTTAGTATCCGTAAACATAAATACTTAACCTCTTGTGAAAGGCTTTGTGCCCTGTCGGTGGTGACACTTACTACTCTCTCTCCACCGAACGTACTGACTATGTCGGACAACTTGCAAAGGCACACTGTACCCTGTCCACGTTGACGTCTGAAAGACATGGTCGCCATCCCCCTTTTTATGGAGAACACTATCTGTGACCATAAATTATGTACATCGTACCGTGCCTAAATAGTTGGTCGGGACGGTGGTTCATTTCCTTATAGTGTCTGAAACTTTCGTTGCACTTTAGTATCGGACTTTCTATGACGCAGTCAGCTTTCTCCATTCCTCGTTAAATTAGAATAAAAACAGATTTTATGAGTTACCTAGTCAAATGTTGAAAACCAGTTGTTATACAGTTTTAATGTTATTAAGGTCTGCAGTTTTAAAGATAATTTATAGACATCATTTAGTCAGAAATTCCCCTCCACATCGACTCAAACAAATATACGCGGGTGTGCTGAAAAGTAAAGCCTCCGAAGATTTTATGTGAAAAAAGTAAAAGTTTTATTCCTCAGGTCTGCATATTTATTTCTCAACATAGTCCCCCTGTATACGAACACATTTCTCCCCACGAGACAACAGTTTCTTGATATCGACTGTAGAATGTTTGACTCTGTTGACAGAGCCGCAACGTCACCCCTACGTTGACCGCTTCATAACTATCAAAGTAAAGTCCTACTAGGTCTTCCTTAAGTTTTGGAAACACATGAAAATCGGGTAGGCCAAGTCGGGACTGTATGGAGAATGATCGATGAACCCACGACGTCGGATTGTTGTAGATGTCTCAACGTTCGTGTGTGGTCTGGAATTGCCTTGCTGAGGCAGAATGTGCTCCATGTGTGTACGTAGTCTTCGAATTCGAAACTCGATTGATTACAGCACGGTGTTTCTCACGTATCGTTATAGTTACGTTACACACCGTCATGTTACATGCTACATTTCGGAGCCCTCTAGCGGCAGAGGGCTGCAAATAAGTAGACATGAAGAATAGAGATCTAGAATGTTAGTAACATTTGTTTTATTTAAAACCTTTATGAGATTTCACAAAAAATTCGAGGCTATTATTATTCATCACGCCCTCGTATGACGCCGTACAGATAAAAATTCCAGCAGTAATAGTGGTAGCTATCATAGATATCGTTACCAAAGTGTTACGAAAAAGCTTGTCGACTATTACTGCAGTCACAGACGGCGTAACTAGTTCGAATTTTGGTTGCAACTAACGTGTCCACAGTCTTTAAACGCCCTGCTGATCACGCCGGTGTCATCAGACGATATGAGAACACCACTCACACAACTGATCTCACATTGTGGTCGCGGATTTCCAAGCAGATTCAGGTACTTCCGTATGGCCGGCCGGGGTGGCCGAGCGGTTCTAGGCATTACAGTCTGGAACCGTGCAACCGCTACGGTTGCAGGTTCGCATCCTGCCTTGGGCATGGATGTGTGTGATGTCCTTAGGTTAGGGTTGGGTTGTTTGGGGGAAGAGACCAAACAGGTCATCGGTCTCATCGGATTAGGGAAGGACAGGGAAGGAAGTCGGCCGTGCCCTTTCAAAGGAACCATCCCAGCATTTGCCTGGAGCGATTTAGGGATATCACGGGAAACCTAATTCAGGATGGCCGGACGCGGGATTGAACCGTCGTCCTCCCGAATGCGAGTCCAGTGTGCTAACCACTGCGCCACCTCGCTCGGTAGGTCCTTAGGTTAGTTAGGTTTAAGTAGTTCTAAGTGCTAGGGGACAGATGACCTCAGAAGTTAAGTCCCATTGTGCTCAGAGCCATTCGAACGTCCGTATGCCAGATTGACGCTACAACATAACGGCGGATGTGCTCAACGCCTTTGGGGACAACTAAGTGTCATATGGAAACGTACAGCGATCTCCGTATTACTTTAAAAGGATAAGTAACATTTCACTTTGCCGATGAACATTTATATACACTGCCACTTATTTGTACTGCCTTCAACAATAGCAACTAACATTTTTTGCCTCTCCGAAATACTGTTAAATGTGACATTAATCTTCTATTTGAAACGGAAAGCCGGAAGTAGGTTCATTTAACGTCATACATAATAATATTCCGATTTGTGATTTTATGTCTTACGTAAGGAATAATTTGATTTATTTGAATCTAATCTCGGTTGTGCACAAACCTTTGAGCACAAATATCCTTTAAACCCAGTGCTACAAATGAGAGCAAATTATACAAGCATTAGAGGACTTTTTAAATGTTTGCATAGTACAAGAGATAGGTAAAATATACCGTCAGTAAATACAGTCACGACATTCCGGAAATGATGCCGTCCGAGTACAGAGCAATTCGAGGTATCAAGAAATGTGAAGTACCAGGAGATTTTGCTGTTTCAGTAAAAATTGTTAATGCTGGACGGAAAGTAATGCAAGCAACTTGCAAAATTATGTGCAGAAGGTCATTGGTGGGAACAGTGCCCGACAGTGAAGCTCTGTTGTATTTACTGCACTTCATAAGGTAGGAGGAAAACGCGGACCTGCCAGACCTGACAGCATCCTTTTGTAATCTACAAATATACACTAAAATCAACGTCAGCCGCACATAAAAAGTACTTTAATCCAGAAAAAGTACAAGCTGAGATTAAAAGAAGATGTTGCACAATGTATCATTTTACAGTTTTTGAACGGTATGATAGGACGGACTACCAAGAAGACCGTCCCGTGAATTCAGTCTCACGTGCGACATGAGAATGAATGGTTCCTGCAAATAACAGATTCAGGAACAGTCGTAATACTTATGGAGCGTACAGTCGCTGGGCAGGAAAAAACTGCTGAATTATAGGCTGATCCAAATCTCTACTTGACTGTACGCATCATTTGGAATCTAGCACCAAAGAACTCCTCTCGGGCAGGGTAAGAGTGACAGATACAGAAAATCCACCGTGATTAGATTTTGCAGGAACACGATTAGCAGCGATTGTTTGGAAACATAAACAGTAACAGTACGAGATTAAGGGGATAGCGTTGGCTTTTGTGTGCGTGCCCACATAAGCGGGGATTGTCTGCGAATCAAAAGCTAATGAGCAAGCTGCAAATAGTTTGGCCCGTGGCCAGTCGTTAACACGCTCACCTTCGCTGGAGTACACCACTTTTGTTAGCAGGCATTCGATGTTATGTTCCAATTTCCCAGGTCTGGCCCCACGTTTCCATTCTGCAATCCTACGGGGAAAGTGTGGACGTGGCTATTCAGCATTTAATTTACTGTTTTATACTTATTATTACACCTTATGTACGTAAAAATACTGGCCCGTATATCTACATCTATGTCGTGCTCGCTGCAGTAACACGTTTTGATGCAATGATAAGATGCAAGTGCCAATTGGTCCGCAGTGTTTCTTTTTTGTAAGCCTACTAAGTTATAAAGGAAAGTTCTGCTAACGAAATTAATTTCACTGACGGAAAAGGGGAGTGCCGATGAAAAATGCAAATGAATATGCTTCCGGTATGTTTCAAGAATATCAAAGACGATGTAGCCTCCGCCATGGACTGCACAGGCCTCGCGGTGCATGACAAATCTATCGGATATATTATGAAGCGTTTATTAACAAATATGTCACAGTTGCACTACATATGTTTGGCGACTAGTTTCGATCCACCTGGTTCATTCTCAAGCATGACCTAATGAGGCTTTGAAAAAAAAAAAACAGTACGTAGTTGTCAGTGAAAAGTGAATACAAATGTGGATTACAATATGAACAGTTGAAATGTAACAGAAATTAATTATTTGAATTCAGACATACCTGCACTGAAAGTACGTGATCTTAATAATAAACATCAAAATAGCAATACATGCGTTATTAATTGATTGCAGATGATTGTCACAGTGAACACGTGCCTACTTAGCAAGTTAAAATCAAGCTTGAGGCCAAACACAGTCAACGGTACCAGTAGACATTCGACGCCGCTAGTGCACTTCAGCAGGCAATGGGCGAGTCACGTCTTAAATGTGGATTCGTCCGAGCATCTTTATTAATCTTTTTATCATTGTAGTAGATTACAATGGGAAATATTGAATTAGTACACAAATAAAAATAAAGTGTCGTGCGTACTAGTTTACATATGTGAATATAAGACAAGCGTTTCATATTCATGTGCGCGTCCAAGGCCAATAGACGCATCGAATTAAGTAAGAGGCATTATAGCACCTTTATTTACCAGTCACAGTGAATATAAAATACAATAAAGATAATTAAATGAAATCACATTTGTTGCTCCATTACAGTTTTTGGTTCATGCGTATGTATTGCATCTATGACAGATTTGTTAATAACTGCTTCACTATCGTTATTCCCTTTCAACTCAATGAGATACTATGAATATTCCAAGCACAGAACGTGATACTAAGTTTGTAAATTTATTTTTTATAGTCGATAAAGCAGGTTCCAAGTACAGTTCACTAATGCTCTTATCTTTTACGTTATGAGCTGTCTGCCTTAGAACAATGAGTAACTGTTCAGACCTTCAGCATCATGTTAGCCTTGAGTTACATAACTCATCTCATGATGTGACATCTGTGCTAACAGTCACTGAGAACCACTATATTTCGATTAATTTTCTTACATTTCTTTAGTAACGTACGGACAGCTCATAGTTCCTGTTGTTGGTGTTCTCAGATTAAATATCGTAAACCTCTTTGAGTGTGACGAAATTCATTCAGTGAATTGTTGTTACTAGTGTTTCCTTAACGGCGAAACTTGGTGACAATTAATTTCTACGTTGCCGATACTTTTTCGCATCAGCCAACGGAAGTGAACCTTTTTTTTATGCTGTATAAAGTGTGGAAAGTTAGCTGCGAGTTATCGTACTTGTCTCATGTGTTCCGAAGAAGAGCAACACGAATGGCCACATGTTTGTTTATCTGCGCGTTATCGTATTTGTCCTGTGTGTTCCGAAGAACAGCAACACTAATGGTCACATGTTTGTTTGAGCCGTGGAAAAGCGTCACGAAGATACTGGAAAAACGGAAGTGGCAGATGCCTGAAGGCAGATGCGAACTACCCCTCAGTTTTGGCAAACAGCTTTGAATGAGGAATTCAGGAATATACTACATCCTATGACATTTCTCTCTAACAGTACTATTAGTCCTGCCATGGGAAAAGCCACGTATAACACTACCGGCTACTACTAAATTAGCAGTTCACCAATAATGTTACTCCACCAGAAGGATTTTAATTTTCACTGTGACTGTGTATTATGAATAAGGTATCGGACTATTTTTCCTTTCTCAAAAGATTACTGTTGAAGGGAAACAGCAGCAAAACAACCGAAATTCGAACCAATATTTTCAGTTAATCAAGAAATGTACGAGTAGTTTGGCATGATCAACAAAGAAGGAATATTAACCGTATTTGTAACAAATGACTCTCAGTAACACTTAGTATCTGTATATATTAAAGCAGTAAGCTAATGATTATTACACGTAAATAATTATTCATGGTGGAGCAATATTAACTTGCGTAAGAGGTTCTTTTATCAGCTGGGTTATTGGAAAATACTGTAACATGAAATGTTTTTCATTTAAGTATATCATTTGTACTGATTATTATTTGTATTCTCAAGGAGCATTCACTTCCTTATACTGTTTAGCTCAAGTGCGACATGTGATAACTGGATTTAGTATAGCTTGAATGGCGGTAGTTATTCGTTTACTATAGACCACACAAGCTGTATGAATAAAAGTTGTACTTCTTGAGTGCTGTTATTGTAATACTAAATTTAAATCTGGCTCAACTATTAGCTTGGGGACGCAGAAACTAATCTATAAGTAGACTCAGGCTGAACATTTTAGTCACAACACAATATAAAAACACTATTAACTATATACACATGAAATTATAAACACTGTTATTTCCAAAGCGTATTTCCAATCCTTATGCTGGCACTTCAAGGCTACTAGCCAGTAGCTTTTTAACTATTGTTAATCAAGGTAATTGCTTTTCAGTGCAATAATATAGGATACTCGGAAATATCGTAGCACTTGGGATAGGACCCTTTCTAGGTAAGTGGCTAGGGATACATTGCAGGAGTTCAGCATACTGTTTATAGAACACAAACTTATTTTTGAGCAAGAAATTGCATAACTGGACCACGCAATTATACAGTACTCAACTCATAATTTGAGGTGATGATGGCACTTTTGATGTGCTGTGTCTACTCAAAGAAGGCGCCAAAGTATCCATGACTCTTTCTGTGTAACAAGCTCTGAAATTTTTCTTTTTAGCGTCGAATTTTCGTAGCACAGAGCTTGCCAAAGTATGTTATGAATCACAAGCACAGTTACTTCCACTTCGAAGACTATGTTACATAATCTTGCTGTTCTTCTTGCCTTGTTCATTGGACAAAATGCGAACATATTGCTTGCTGGCTATCAATTGATTCTTGTAACATAGGAGCCTTGCAATTCGATTGCCAGTTCCATCTTTTCTATTCCCGCCGTGCCAGTTTCGTTGCGGGAGGAGTTCCCTCCAAGTTTTACAAGATTAAAAACCTGCTTTCACTATGCATGAACCAGTACTGCAAGTAAAATTTTAACATTTACATTCTTTTACAGAACATTATTCTTAAAATTACATCCATAGATTAGTTAGATTAACATAAATTTACACAAATAATGAATAAAATATTTGCTTAGATGTTACACGAAAGATCTCGGTGTTACAGTCACACTAAGTAAAAACAGACAAAAGAAATTAAATAAGACAAATGTAGGTAATATGTGCTACAGGCCCTGTGCATATCGTTTCCGTATCGTGAAGCGATCATTCTTTCTGAAATCTATACGCGAGTGGAACGGGATGCAGACCTAATAACTGGTACAATAGGAAGTACCCTTTGCATACACTTCATAGGGCTTTGGAGACTATAGACGTAGATAGAGTATAGTGGATTTCATCACACGCTCTCAACTGTCGTGCCACATATTTCTGAATCATAAGTAACGAAAACAAAACAAAATATGCTATCCAATTCGTGGTCGAAATCTATACCCCTCGCCACAGCGACTTTCGACACCTCGCAATCAGCTAATTTTCTTTTTTGTTTTAAAAGATCCCCCGATTTTAGTTGTTGATTGCCTCAGCGACATAGTGTTTGCGCTAATAATTGCCTGGCATGGTGTTTGCCCAAAAAACTGTGTGCTGAATAGATCAAAGCAAATATAAGCTTATGTGCCTGTAGAGAACCTCGTTTAGTTGATAGGTGATAACGCTGATCTGTGCGGTAAAACAGGTACCGTAGTAACTCGGGGGATTTTCTAGTGATCGTAGAAAAATATAAATGGCCGGTAAGCCACAGGGGGTTGACAAACATGTGAAAACAGCTTCCAGTCGCCCCTGAATGGATAAATATAGGTCCTGTATCGTTTTCAAGAGAACCTTAAACAATTATTCCTACTAAATAGTGGCAGCATCAGGAAACGGTGATGGAGGAGGATAGCAATCACGCACAATTCTTTCCAAAATAGACCAGAAAGTCTCAATAGTAATGAGATAATGTTATTGTGGTTGGCAGGAGAGAAGCGACAATTCTTCCTCCCGCTCACAAAGCCAGACCTTAATGATGCGAGCTGTGTGAATCGGGGCCTCGCCTTCTTGGAACACAGAATTACCACTGGGAAACAAACATCGTACCATGGGATAGACCTGATCAGCCCAGATGTTCACATAATGCGACATTGCGGAGTAACCATGGGGCCCATGGAATAGCGCGATATGGCTCCCCAAATCATTACCGAACCCAACCATCTTCCAGTCTTGGGACGTAGACTCGGTCAGAAGGTGGAAACCGTGAGAAACAAGACTCATCCGACCAAATGACATGTTTCCATTGCTCTATAGTCCAAATTTTATGGTTTCGGCACCTTGTTTTCAGGTTACGGGCATTTGTGTCACTGATTAGTGGTTTCAAAACTTAAGCTCGTCCTGCAGTTCCCTGCTTATAGTGCTCCCTTCGTGTTGCTTTTGGCACTGCCAGGGTTCGCGAATGCGACATTCAGTTCAGCAGTGACTTTTGGAACTTTAGTCTTTTTGTCACAGTCCTCTTCAATGCCCGTCTGGCACCTCCATTCAACACACACTTTTTTCCACGTTGCGACATAGCGGATGATGTTTCTTCGCTTTCCCTGTGTGCGGTAGAAATCTCCGTTGCGGTACGTCTTGAGACACAATACACTTCAGCTACCGTGGTTACGGAAACACCCACCATTTGAGCACCAAAAATTTTCCCACGTTCGAGTTCACGTAGCTCTGACATAATGCATTCAAAATTACACATAACCCTATTCTTACCACCACAGACACTTGCAGCCTATTGAGGACACTACACAGGGGCCGCTCGTGGTCAAGTACAACAGTACAACCTGCGGGATTGGCTAGAATTTGCATTTATTACATTGATTGACTGTTCTGTCGGTCCTTGGTAGACTATTTCATACATTATGAATGAAACGCACACGATACTGGTGTAAAATTCTACAATGCTTATTATGTTACAAACCGGCTTTCGGCTGTTACACCATCATCTGATAAGATCTTTGTACCTGATGATGGCATAATAGCCGAAAGCCAGATTCTAAAATTATAAGTGTTGTAGAATATTACCCCACTGCCGTTTGTGTTTCATTCATAATCTCCATTTACGTTCAAATATGCATTTATGGCGGTGTTTTCATAAATCTCTTGACCCCCTGATGCTCCACGGGGAATTTCTGTTTATGATTGCATGTTTGGTCTTGGCAAATGAATATGTGAGCGAGGGAGGGGACTAAATGACACCTGTCACTCTAGATTGGGATCGCATAGTGTCTAGGCTGTGAGAATGGTTTCATTGGCCACTTCGTACCAAGTCACAAGTTTTAAAACCGAATGATATATGTTGGACCAGGTTATATCCCAATCCTTGGTTCAAAAAATGGTTCAAATGGCTCTGAGCACTATGGGACTCAACTTCTGAGGTCATCAGTCCCCTAGAACTTAGAACTACTTAAACCTAACTAACCTAAGGACATCACACACATCCATGCCCGAGGCAGGATTCGAACCTGCGACCGTAGAGGTCGCGCGGTTCCAGACTGTAGCGCCTAGAACCGCTCGACCACCCCGGCCGGCCCAATCCTTGGTCTACAATATCGTATCGGTTGGATTAGGGCAAAAATTACGCGCTAAAGTGTTACAAATGTAATGCATCTAGTATGCAGTTATCCGTTATATAACGGGCCTCGACAAAAAGAATAAAGGAAGATTAAGTTTTAACGTGCTATCGATGGCGAGATAATTAGAGACGGAGTAAGCCAGGATTGGAGGAGGATACGGAATGAAAGCTGCCGTGGTCTTTCAAAGTAATTCATCCCGGCCTTCGACTTAAACGATTTAGAGAAACCATGTAAAGCCTTAATCTGGATTGCCGGACGGAGATTTGAACCGGCCGTCCTTCTGAATATAAATTCAGTGTCTTACCACTACGCCAGACTGCTCGGTGATGCGCGAAAGACGAATCTGACGTTTCCAAGATAAGGAATTATTGAGATGAGGTCGATCGATGGAGCCATGTCCTGTGGCTCGAGAGTGGCGAACAAGCGTTTCGCTTTGCTGCCTAGATAATCACGGAGGACTTTCAATATTGGTATGATGTATATTGTCTGACATTCAGTTCTAATATTCTTCAGTCTTAGCCCCCTCCCCCCGCACTACATTGCAACGCTATGGTTTCACAGTAGGTTTGCCTATCAAAACTGCCAACGAAACGTGACAAGAACATTGTTTATGGACGCTTTAGATACGATCAGTACAGTGCAAAGTGGCATAACTTTGTAAAGACTTGGGATTTGACCAATTAGTTTTTGCAGACGAACAAGTGCTCTCATATTATACCCCGTACATGTCGCTCGAACTACGTGGAGTTTGAGCTCAGAACTGAGTTTTGTTAACTTCTGGGGGTTTGATGTGTTAAATATCCTGATTTGTTCGGTAACATCGACTTGAAGAAGCCGTGACTGTTCTATAAAATTCTTGACCGTTTTTAACAATAGGATCGCAGATATATACTGTTTGTGCCATATACAATTTGTGTCTTCATATTCACTTCAGAATAATTTTTCATGTCGTCTTTGGCTTTCAGGAGTAGTGTGAAGCCGTAAGCGTGCGCATGGGATTCTGTTTAGTTCCGAAAACTTGATGTCCCAGTAAATGATTTCCCGGGGAAGAGTTGTGTGGCCAAAGTGTAGTATGTTGTGGAAAATAAGCAGTCCTGACATTTAGTGCAATTTATTCGAATGAGCGGGGTTAGCTTACCATTCATCCTGAACCTGTAATTGGTTCCAGATTTGTAGTTACATATCAGTTGAATGAAAGCTAGCAAAAACCCATTGTGGTCCACAAGTAACGATAATAAATCATATAAACGCTTCATCAAAGAGAAAGTAAGCATTGACTAATTTTTGCTCTTGTGAATCCTAACAAAATTTATGACAGTCCTGTATTTTGCTACAATATTTAACAAATATGCTTCCATTGCCATTATGGCGTTTACTTGATGAAATTAGACAGCAGGGGGCGCATCCTACTAGTCACTAGTCGTATTAAAAACTCGAACTCAGTGTTTAGAAATGTTTTCGTCTGCAAACGCCTCTTCACATTTTCGTTCTTCCACTTGAGAAAGAATAGGCAGAGACCGTCCGTGAACGAGGAAACAAGGGTACTAAATGGCTCTGAGAACTATGGGACTTAACATCTGAGGTTATCAGTCCCCTAGAACTTAGAACTACTTAAACCTAAGGACATCACACACATCCATGCCCGAGGCAGGATTCGAACCTGCGACCGTAGCGGTCGCGCTGTTCCGCACTGAAGCGCCTAGAACTGCTCGGCCACACCGGCCAGCAAACAAGGGTACTAATAGTAAGATTTTTGTTATATATGAACATGAGTTCTGTGTCGAAACACCGCCAGGAACAAAGATAAAACTGCACTGACAATACGCTAACGCCTTCAGATTTATTTCATGGAGCAGCAATGATTGCAAAACGTAGCTTCCTCGTTTATGAAATTTTCCATCAATGAGTCTTTTTCATACAAACCCAATTCTGATACAGTTCTCTCGGAATGTAAACAAGGGGGCACTTCGTTATGGTCTACCGTAGTGTCACTGTGATGTTGCCTTGGATAAATTCTAATGGTTTGTCAACGAATTATTTTTCTTTTATGTGTACTATTGAACAGACGGAATAACAACGTATATGCATTATGGGTGGGAAGATGGTGCAGTCTAGAGAGACATGGTGACATGACGAAATTGTCATACTCGCCCTAGTTCTGTGCGCATGAGAAAAGGTTAATGCGATTTATTTGGATGCTGAATTCTGTGGTATGTTCTCCCAACTCATTCGAGTGGCAAGTAATATGTATTTGGAATTTTAACGTATTTGGATAACTTGTAAAACAGCTTAATTCCATATACAGTAAGCGATACACATGGATCACTTATTGACGCTTCTGCAGATGAAAACATGAGAAGATGGTTAATATAGAATAAAAGATCTCCGTGCACAACATGGTTACCGTACAGTTTGTCTACACGACTGAAATTAGCACCTAAGATTGTTGCTCGCCGTATGCCTGAGAGAGTGAGTGAGAGAGAGAGAGAGAGAGAGAGAGAGAGAGAGAGAGAGACGTCCAGAGATGCTCTCAGCTCAATTGGTGTCTAAATCCCATTGCTACCACGAGGAAGGTCAGGTTGTCACTGTTGAATTGATTACGCTTCTCAAGAGCTCTATGTGCCAGCCCGCAAGAGTCGGTCATAGTCGTTTTTTAATGTTTAATATATTACTGTGACCCGTTAATTTTTTTAAAATAATCAATTACACTCTAACAACGAAGTGGACCTAGGTGTTGTTAAAACGATATCCCTCTATTACAATGTGGTTTCATCTGCTGAGAACAGTACGTAAAAGAAAAAAATATCACACTGCACCATACCCCTGGCCTTGGGGTATCCATGTAGCAGCACACACACGAAATAGTGTAACTGGATAGCAAGTACTTCCACGTAGGGGATATGACTGAAAATGCTGCCATCTTTGGTCTTAGAGGTGTTTACTACCCGTACGAGTAACTGACTAAAACTGTGTTTCATATGTGGGGATCAACTGCAAAATAATATCTATCTGTCTATAATTTCAATTGTTTAACATGGAAATCAATTACACAAACTCACGCTGTTGGTGTAGTGTCATAAAATAACATATTCTCAGACATTTACTACTACACAGGGGACATAAACGAGGGGTTAGGTAAGGATTAATAGAAAGAATCTGAAATATGCGTATCATTTTGTCAAAATACATGTCTCATTTCTTCTTAAAACTGTATCAGAGTCTCCATACAATATGACGTCTGTCCATGCTAGGGTACAATTACTGCGTTCTTCTACACAGTTGTCAGGGATGGACTGTACTGTTCACTTGCAAGTGGCATCGTTTTTTCTAGACATCGTAGTTGATACTTCAACAAGTTTACACCGCTAAGTACATGTTTTGGTGTGCAGAGTAACACTATGCACACAAAAAAACACATACGCTTGTTGCTTGTCATTGTTGGATCCACTTCCACACACCGAATTGCAAGTCCAATCATATTTAGAGCGTCTGACTGGAAGCTCATGTGACTTGACATATTTTCGTCAAGGCCTTTACCCGTAGGCTTATGCTACTGGCACACACAACCGTTGTCAGCTAAAGGGATTTTCTGTTGACACCCATTCTGATCATATTGCCAGGAGAAAACGCATTCCACTCTTTGTCCCACACATACATAAATACTAAAATAGACTGACGTGGGATCTAAACAGGCATCTTCCTGAGAATTAAAGTAAGATCATAAAGGTTGACGGCTGACCTGTGTGGAAATACACACATTCCATGTTATCAGGACGGATAATAGGCTATAAAATATTGTTGTTTATGTCTTTAATTTTAATTATTTTACATGGAAATTGATTATGCAACCTACCAAACAGCAGTTTTGACAGAAGACTCTGTTGGTGGGCATTCTATGTAGCGCATTTGTTTGATTGTCTATTCATCGTGAACAAATCACATTTCAAAATCAGTATGGGAATCATATGCGTCACTGTAATGTGGGGTTAATGGAACACTTGTTATTTCAGGCGGGGGTGGTTGTCCCGCTATTTGTCTACGTGGAAATTTATTTGTCATCCAAGTCACTATGACCAGATACCCTGTTTGCCACTTAAAACTTTTATCTAAATCATTTTTCTTTATCTCATCTCAGTCCCGAGTTATTCTCCATTCTGCAGGTTGTCTACTTGGACTTAATAAGAGCTTATAGGTTGGGCACGTGATCTAAAGTATCTCCCAAAATTTTTAGAACACATGTGCTTCGCAAACCACCATGTAGTGCCTGGTGGATGACACCTGATGCAAATCTGAAAAAAATGAATCGATAGATAAATACTACTGTCTGTATGCGTCGTTAGTAGCCCTGATATCTTTTATCATACAAGAAGTGTACGTAGTCATCTGAAAATGTCAGTCCTATAAATTTTCACGAAAAGAACGACGTCTTCTCTACTGGAATCACAGAGCAACTCCTTTATCCTCTTTTGTCGGCCAGCCCTATCGGTGACAAATATAGTATTAAGTCGTTTATTTGGAGATAGCCTTCTGTAACCTTAGTGAGGAGTGTGTTAAAAGTTTCCTCAGGCAACAGAAGTAAACTTTGTTACTTTCAGTTTGTAAGGTCGCAAACTGAAAGTAACATAAAGTTCACTTCCAACGAAATAAACACCGAGGAAATAAGCGTTTCCATCCTCCTTATCCGACGATTAGAGTGCTATGTCACAAAGAATGTCTCAGTGAGTTTAATACGGCAATGATGTGGTAAACTTTGGCTAGTGTCGCCTTATCATGTCCTCACCTTCCACATGCTAGTGATAATAAGTAAGTGTGGGCGTTACTGGCCAGGAGCGGGAGATGTGAGACAGTTCACAGTTCGATCGTTGCCCGGCTGTTACTGACAGCCAATGAACGCACAGTGTCTGCAGTTTAAACACCATCGGTTGCATAGAGAAGGGTGTCGGTATTTCCCCACAGCTAAACAGTTAACATGTACGGGGAATCGTGAAGTCATGGCGGTGATGCAGGTATGTATAGAACTTTCTCCGGACTGTTAGCTTGCGTGTGTTGTCCGTATGACAATACCCTTCTGGCTGTAATAGCTTACAAAGGACCGTTCATCTTCTGAGATAGGTGGTGGAGAGCACGATTTACGTGAGATTTTGTGCGGGCTGTGGGACGTGATGGCTTATCGACAGATTTCACACGAACGCTACATATCTCTACGGTAACATTTATCACACAGCAACAGATGTGTTCATGGCCTTTAAGAGTCGATGGCTTGCTCAGTCTCGTTTAGGTGGTGGGGATTTGTTTATTCTTTGGAGTTTTCCGTAGGTATTTGCAAGCCTTATCGTGATGTCACACACTAATAACACATGGCTTTTTTATTTAAATATCGTAATAGTCTGATCCAATTTGATGTCACCAATGCAGTTTCTCCAGTATTAAAAGCAGGATTGTTGGAGGAGCTTCTTCCTGATTGGTCCAAAGAGAAAGGGTGAGGGGATGATGCTTATCTGCATAAACGTCCACATATTTCCACTGACAGATTACGATCGTTATGTCGTTGGTGGGATGGCTTTGCCTGAGTTCCTGCTTTCGTTCCAGCTAGGGCGGTCACGTCTGACACGATTACACCTAGAATAGTGCAAAATTCTTGGCCATTGCTGGGTTGTCAAGTAGCGAAGTGTTGACGTTCATGGTCAGACTCTATGCGTCAGCGTTCCAAGTGTATTCTTTCTACCACACACATAGCTTACTTTTCACTGTGGGTGGCTTGAGATGTTGGCCATCTCTGTAGTGCATATTATGTAGAGCTAGGCTAATTCTTATAAATACATATAACGTATCTTTAGTTGACAGTCTTGGAAGTCCGTAACCTCATAATTTTGCTATGACTTCATAAATTTACCAAGGTTTTGAGTGAGGTCATTATATCTAGCAGCACGCTCGTTTTAACACACAAATACACTAATAATGTAGGGGAGATGTGGCAATAATTTATTTTGTTTACCTATCGCTTTGTGGCATTTATTTAACATTTAAAGTCTCTGCTACTGTGTATTTGTTGTTAAATTATTCATTGCAATAAGAGTATATATATACTCTTGTACATTTACGTGTAGGCTAAGTAAAATATGGAATAATACATAAAAATGGTGAAGTTGTGGAAAAATATGTAAAATTGGAGGAAATAAGGAAAACACGAAAATTTGGAAAAATATGGATAATGACAATATTTATATGCCTGCCTATGGGTGGTCTGTGCTGATACCTCGAATGATATATTCGAGTATCCATAATAATATTAAATTTACTGTGTTATTAACAAATGCCAGGACACTGTTCGTCTTCTTAGACCTTGAATGGCTGAACCCTTGTAACTATAATAAACTGATTTAATTATTATCAGTAACAAATACCAGCCCAAACAAAGCTGATGGTCCTCTCCCTATTGTGCACGGCTCAAGGATGAGACCCACCCATCTAACTTCTATACTAATATAAAATTGGCAGGTAGATGCGGAGGTTTAATCCCATTAGTCCATGGAGGGGGGATGTTGTGTCGACAGGATGTTTAACCTGATACTCATTGTAAAGGCTATCTAGAACTGCCAGTGCCTCAGATGTGTGAGCTGGCGGGGGTGGGGGGGGGGGGTGAGGGGCGGGAGGGGGGGACCTTGAATCTGCACCAGTATGCCTAAGGTCAAGTTGGTTCACTTGCAGTGCCTTTGGTGCATGGGTAGGCCTGGATGACAGGAGGAGGGGGAAGGAAGAACTAGCCCAATTTCCTCAGCTGCCCTTATCAGTGAATTAATCCAGATTCATCTGGTACTTAGCTTGAACCGGCAGTGTCCCAGGTGCATGGGCAGGCCTGCAAAGGGTGGGAAGGAGGGGCGTGACCAGTCTGCACTAGTACGCCCTACTGCGTAACACGACGTCATCAGCGACGTTTAATCTATGCCAGTATGCCAAACTACGTAGCCTGACACCGGAAGTGATGTGACTAGGTACACTGTAATTGCGTTAGAACGTTCACTGCTGCATGACGTGTACAACCCGCCCTGCTATCCAGATGTGTCAACTTCTGTAAGTTACTTCAGATGTGGGCTGGTGTGTTGAATTGCTTGCTATATGTGTTGTGAAATGTTACATAGAAATTATCTGAATGTAAATAGGAGATGGTGTTGTATGTTAAATTTCCAATGCTTGCATTTGGTGACCCTATATATCCTACATTAAATGTTTTACTCCACCTGTATTTTGTAATGTTTTATAGGTTGCTTGATTATAACTGAATTGTCTAAATTGGCCAATGACAAATAAATTTGAAAACTGTACAAACTGCAGAGACAGTCTGAACAGACATCAGTAATGCTGGCGGATCTGATTTCCTACAACATTGCTTTATCTATTTCTGCTGCCTAAAGATATTCTCGTACCCTAAAGGCTTCGCTGTAAGACACAATTCGATTAATATTGAAGATGATCAGTTTCTATTCTTGCATAATACTCTACGTCCTCTTAAGGTATTCGGATTCTGGGTCGATATTGTCGTCAGGTTATGGCGTGACTACTCTGCATCTCTACCAGTGCGGTTCCCTGGTCTTCCACGTGAGTTTTCATTTCTAGCGCCAGATATGGATACAAACTGAAGTATCGCTGACAGCTTCTGTTTTCTGTACTGTTTTTCTTGTCTGTATTAGCTTTCTTCTGCGTTAAATTGCGCCCTGTTCTCTCTGTCTGTGGGTGGATCGTCTGGGCTTGATCATTTTTGGACTGCTTCGTTATTGAGAAACTCTGCAGATATGAGTCAGTTTTGTACATTAGTGTTGCATAAATAAGTAGTTGCTGTTCATTTCCACACAAGCCAGCCGCTGTGGTCGAGCGGTTCTAGGCGCTTCAGTCTGGAACCACGCGGCTGCTACGGTCGCAGATTCGAATCCTGCCTCGGGCATGGATGTGTGTGATTTCCTTAGGTTAGTTAGGTTTAAGTAGTTCTAAGTCTAGGGAACTGATGACCTCAGATGTTAAGTCCCATAATGCTTAGAGCCATTTGAACCTTTTTTTCTTTTTGGTAAGAATAGTACAGTCTGTTGTTGCCATGGAATGATGGTCATTCATTGCGTCGTCCAAGGCCCCCTCGTCGCTGCATAAGACTCTTCTACACACGGGTTCCACAATTACATTAGTCATATTCTATGCGAGCCGAAACCTTACGGTATGAAAAATAAATTAGGTGCGGGAAGGTCATTCTGCTCCATATGAGCCTACTCATGAGTACCCATTGAGACCTATGACGTCTATGAATCGTAATGGGACTTCTTTCGCGTTTATAATTCAGATGATTGCTCTTCACTCCTCTAACTTGACGTAACGCTCACCTCCCAATCACTGGTGTCCGCCATTTCCGTGCAGCGTTATTCATTCTTTAGTGAGAGAATGTTCTGCCAATACTCTGACTTTTACTTTAATGGAGCCATTCTTTCTAAGAGTTACAGTCTTCACTAAAGAGGAAAGCATGCATTCGGGGCTGTCGCTGCACGGCTTCAGCGGGACTGAACTTCCTATTTCTGTGGATTGTTCGATAACGACCGTCTCTTATATGAGTTTGTGAGAGTTGAGAATATGGTGAGATACAGCCATTTCTTTTGCTGCGAACGTACACTACAAGATGATTTACGAAGCACAAGCTGCAAAGGACAGCGGACATCCGTCTTCCGCCGACCTCCTGTGGATGTCCGCTGACCACGGCGGCACAACTGCCGTGATTAATGCAGCTCTCCCACACTTCCCACTTTACCGTAAATACGCACACATCTAATTGAATAATACGTGCAGTTTAGGTTTGTTTACTCATGAGCAGCATACGCATTATTCGCTTTCGCATTGCTACAGATCTCGAATAACTTGGAGTATTAGCGGTGAGGAAAACATCGTATCACTAGGCGATGCTAGAGGATAGCAGTGAACCAATCCACTTCGTACTAGTAGACAAATTTCGCTCTTCTTTCTCGCCGTTTGTATTAAGTTGACTTCTGTGAAAAACTTGGCCCAAATATCTACAAACTTCGAAGATGAGTAGAGCACTATACCACCAATAAGGGATTATGTTTGCATAGAGATGAGTTGCAAAAATCTCAGCAGAGTTCTCTCCTGAGTGACCTGGAAGGATAGTGTTACGCTAAACACATTCTTTGAAAAATCTTCCTACGAAGTGGAAATTTGAAGGCTAATGTCATTACATCTTGTCATCGAGAAGAGATATGACTGAGCTTGCGTGGAATGCAGTGGTCATTCAACGGGAAATCTGTTTTACATTTCGCTAGAGTGATGATTTCGTTGAACCTATGGTTTGGGGAGAAGCAGACGTAATGGAGTACGTGCTATGACCAAAGCGTGGCACGTTGCATCCTGCCTGCATGACCTAAATGGACTTCCCAACGCCCCCATACGTAATAGATATTTCCGGTAGAGCTGGTCTAGTTAGGCTCCCTGCGAGACTTCTAGAAGTGCAAATGCTGTAGAGAGCTATCTAGCGGAAATAGCCTGAAACTCTAGTTGGAGTGATAAAGCTAAATAGCAACGCCAAGTTTACACAGCGTTCCAGCACGTTCGTGAGCGCAGTCTGTTCGTCAGCTCAAATAGACCCCGCGCTCCATGAACTTTTCCCGGATACATTTTCGAGATTTGAAAAAGACGTAATGAGTTTTCTGTGGGAATAGGAAACACATACCGTTTGCTTCGACATGTGCCTTGCGTTCCGAGCCATTAAAAAGGTGTAAGACAGGGAATGAAAAGCTAAACCATTTGAAGACATTGCTGAATTCTCAGGAACGGGTGTTCAAGAAGAATGTAGTAAACAGCACAATCTGCGATGCCAAATTAACTTCGAAGTCAGAAAAATGAAGCAGATGAAGAGTGGCGATTGCAATGGCGAAGCTAAAAGGAGCACATAGGGAACTTTGATACTATGGTATTCACGGCGGTGCTTTTTAATGTGTGAAAAGCATTGGAGCATTGTCTCAGTAATAAATTACCTTTTTGACTGTAATTTTTGGGGTCCCTAATTCCAGCAAACAATGTAAATCATCGTGAGACATTCTAATGAAACAGTCTTCACATTCGTTTCTTATTTCTTTTCATAAATTGGCATGTACTTCCTCTTCGTCTCTTTTGAGAGATCCAGCTTTTCACCCATGCCCATTCATCTTTTTGAATTACGTCTGTTTTTCTTTTTAAGCAAATGTAACACAACAGCAGCAATATGTTTTCGCTGGTTGCTGTACAGAGTTCAGTCCTACGTTTGTTTACGCTAATGTAACTGGCCTCTCTCAAATGTGCGTGAGTAGCGAAGTTATCAAGCTAGACTTTCACTAAGTTGTGTTTAGCGTTTCTCTAGTTACTGGGAATTTCTCTGTAGTGTGCACTCACATGCAGAGCGCTCCACCTAGAGATAACATTGTACAGCTATATACAGTAAACAGACAACTTTACAGCGTCTTCCTCAGAGCTATCTACACACTTGAACACGGTTATGTGTGTGGAGCCAAGCGCTTGAACGGTTCAGTACTGTATGCTTTGTGATGGGCTGGTGGTATGCGTGGGAATGTTTCTGCTTCCATTGTCCAGACGCCACACACTGTTTAGGCAGCACCGGACGCAGGAAAATAGTCACTGGCGCGATGAGCAACGAAACATAGTTGTCATTCTTCTTAATAAAGTAACCCATGTGACATTAGTGCCCAGAACGTGAGAGTACAATTGACTGTGAAAGCTGTACAGTTTATGTGGGGTGTCGCAGGTGGACATACGCATTTAGGCACACGTCATAGACCTCTAATTAGCATTCATGTTGGTACTAAAGGCACCGCGTGGACGCCGGGTCGCAGGTCACTCTCCTTTGACACAACTTTGATCGCCCTGAAGAATTTGCCCAATGGAAGATGGCAATGATTCTATAAACTAGTTAGAATTCCATGACTTTTTATATTGTTGTTGGGAAATGACTAAAACCATCCAAAGTGCGATGTCTTTGTTCACAAGAATTTGACAGGTCCACAAAAGCAATTTTACAGTAGAAGACACTTTTCTTACTTTAGCTTCTGTAATTGGAGTTTAATATTTTTTTTCATTTTCCATTTTGAAATGATAGCATTCTCCTTATGTCTGTTGCAGGCACTCTTTTTCTGAGATTACAAAAGTTATTCTGGAAACGTAAGGTTTTTCCAGTGTGGAAAACTGTTTCAAGGTACAACACGTTCATGTACCTAGGGACAAATATTTTATTCAGATTTGAAAGTGTTGCAGTTGCGAAAATCTTGACAATACTCTATTATTACTCTTGCTTCACACCAATAATCTGAAAATGAAATCATATTAAGAGGGAGTATTATCAAAATACAGCTAAAAGTTATAACATTCTGAAATATAAGTTATTACCAACTAACACAAATTTCCTTTTCCAAGACAGGGAGATTTTTAAGAAATTAAATAAACTTTGTTCATTTTCAATACTCACATATTCCATGGAAGAAGACCTCTTCAGTCACCAGGTACAAGGCGAGTCGCGATAGATGAAGTGAGGATTGACTGTCGACGTGTTACGTTACTAGTTTTAAAACTCAACAGAATTTTGCTCACCATAACATTCTGTAACTGAAAAATTAGCAGTATCCTACAATTGTTCCTTATCACCCTCCAAACGACGAGAAGCCAGGAAAAACTACACTTCGTTATAAGGTGATGGAACGCATCCTATGCCTCGGCCTCAGATACATCAGTGAAAGACAAGGAAACGTGATGTTACCGGACAACGTTATCTCATGTGTCACACCAGTCTGTAAAAAGTAAGTACAAGCCACTGGCCACAATATCGCATCCTAAAGATCGAATCCCACTGCATCTCGACATGTAGTCACAGCGGGATACATGTCAGACGCTACTGTTGTGTTTGACACAATGTACAGTCGCCAGTTGGGTAATCTGGGCTGATCTAGGTTCCTGCATGTTGAGGACAAGATGAAAAGCATCCTCTTCATAGACGTGAAATTTAGAACCCTAGATAAATGGCGAACAAAGTGCAAGTGTTCTTCGAAGTACGAAGCGTACCACTGCGTCCCTGACCCAACGTTCTGTTGCGACATAAGAACCAGGGTCGTGGTGTGAACAGGAGGCCAAGCAGGGAGTGTGAGTGACTGGTCCAATTCACACCTGGAGCGGTCAGTGGCACAGTGATATCTGCAATAACATTTATTTATCAGAGTTCCGGCCGGTGGTAAATGAAAGTGCCGCGAAGAAATGCTGCTGACTTGTCGTGACGTTGCCTCGCAGGTCAGTACCGTGGCCGTACTATGCTGGTGGTAGCGTAGGGGGGAGGGGGCGTCATTATGAATGTCCCACGATACAGTGCGGCTCTCACCTCATTGCTCTCAAATGCAGCCCGTCGGACACTCGGGTGGAGACTGCTGACTGTGGTCCGGGATGTCGTTTGTCGTGAAGACTAAGCCCTCGACACCCACCACGGACCGACCAAGACTCCTCAGATGCTGACAACTCGGCTAAGAGTCTACCTGACTGCACCACACCTGGTCATTGTAGAGACTGCAGCTTGCAAATCATCCACCATGACCCACGGTGGAGGAGGGATGTCATCCACAATGATCCAGTGGACAGCGACGGCAGACCACGGCTGTGATCTGCATCAGGTTCGCCGCATCTTGATGTTGAAGTCAGAAAGCGGGTAGCAGGCAGGCCATCATTGATCAGCTTGTCGAGTTTTCACTGGAACTCAATAGACGGTCATTCTCTCTATTTCTAGCAACACTGACAGAATGGCAGCACAACTGAATATGCCTTTAAGCTCTTGAAGCCTTCTTATTTAAAGATATGGGCTCGCACCTACGACGCAGTGGCTCGGAGTGTATAAGCGCATCTGCCCTCATTTATCAGACGCGTCAGCGCTACTTCCTTCGCCGTGGTAGTTCAGTAATTATTTTGGGTCGTCAAGCGCGGCGCATTTTGCCTATAGTTCACTTTGCTGTTGCGGTTAGGCGTTGATTACGTAGTGTCAGCTCACAGTGTCTTGCTTTGTAGCGAGACAACATTTTCATTTTTGCACGCCTCGCTCTGTGGCAATAAGAACTCGTTGTGTGGCAATGCTCACATCTTGCCCTGACATATGTTACATTGGCGGTATGCCTTGTTGCCACTCCGATTGATATGCAGGCCCAGGGCTAACTATCCGCCTCAAAGAACTTTTAAAAAATTTGAACATGTACAATAAAATTACTTAGTTAAGCAACAATTTCCCTGTCGCATTTCTTACTGAACATTACTGAGATACGATTAGTCACCAATTTGTTCCATGCTTCGTAGACTTGCATAATAACTGTGTAGAGGGACATTTGCAGGCGCCCTTCGATTCCATGAAATGATGTTTAGAAGTTCTAATTGCAGTGCACACAATTCTCAGATTCATCGAGTGGAATTGAAAGACGCCTGAAAATGTTCGTCCACACAGCTGGTATGCGGGTTCAAACAGCATCGAACAAATTACTGACCGGTTGTGTGTCAGAAATGTTGAGTAAGAAATGCGTTAAACTCACGTTGCGTCAGGGACGCAGCGGTATCCATCTGTCATTGCAGAACGCTTTCATAATCCTCGCATTTTGTGGTTGGGCATTGTGTTGCTGAAGTATGTTGCCTGTGGATGAAGTACTGCACATTTATTTAAATGTTCCCTTTTTGTTGTTGAAGCTGCACGATGTTAGTGTATTGTCTTTTCCGCTGATATTACATTATTTATCTGTCAAATGCGATATGCATCCCCAAATTAATTGATTATTAACAATGTGCGTAACAGGTGTACGCTGAAACATACATCGTTCATAATTTCGTAGCAACACTTGTTCGCTGTCTGATCATATGTAAAGTTGTGTGCAGAGTGAAACATAGTGCTGTGCAGTTGGTACAGTGGATATCGTTTTGGAGACAGGTGCAGACTATGAGTACGCCGAAGAGGAGCGTATACGCCTGCTTTCTGGTGGTGACTGGACTGCCAAACCGAGCCTTCGACACACCTTGAAGACGTTCAGTAGGAAAATTGTGGCGTAGTGGCGCAGCACTAGAGAGTTCTAATGCGCCATCCTTAGGAAGTTTTCCTTTATGCCCCCATCATCGGACAGCCAGACTAGTGTCAACCGAGCAAAAGAGAATATTGTGACGATGACGCGTCAGCACTTGGAAGGCACCATCATTCGTACACGCCAGACGGACGGAATCGCCAAAGAAGGGACCTCCATGTGCCATATAGCCACGGAACGAAAGCGCAGACACAGGACTTTAATCCTTAAGGTGACGTTAGAAGATGGCGTTCGTCACGTCACTCAAACAGACATAATCAATGCGTACTTTACCCATTATTTTCACCAGTGCGCGAAAAAGAGATCTGATCCAGAGATCATTGCTGCTGGCGTTGGTTTGATGCAAGCCACGGCTACTCCGGAACTCCAACAGGAACCGCTAGAAACCGTGACTAAAGAAGAAGTGTTTGATGCCCAATAAGACATCAGGACCGGATGTGTTACCTCTTGAATTTTGCAGGACGTTTCAGTGGCTATAGGCACCCTGTTGGACTACTATATGTCAAGAGCTCACGACGCCAGAGGTGCAACTTTCGCCTGCTTTTGTGGAAGGTGCCATCATTCCAATCCGTAAACCTCGCGGAGGATCAAATATGACGGATTACTGACTATTAAATTCTTTGAAATGTGACATGAAAATCTTCACACTCCTACTGGCAGCTCGAATTCGGCGTACGACGTCTCGTGTCCTATCAGTGGCTCAGGCATCGATGGGTATGACGCATAGTATCCCCGCTGTCCTGTGCCGCTACAGAGACTCGATTGCCCTCGCTATAGTGCGTGGTGTACCGGGAGCGCTCGCTGAGATAGACATTAGTCAAGCATTTGATTGCGTCAGTCATATGTACTTAACTGTTGTTCTTCAGAATATGCGTTATCCGAGAGCTTTCGTCGAGGTGGTGGTGTTCCGTCTCCGACGTAGCGCAACATCGAAAGTGTTTGTCAGTGGTAGATAGTCGAACAAATTGCAGATACGCCGCTCTGTTAGACAGGGATGCCCCTTATAAACGGCACTGTACTGTTTAGTGTTAGAACCGTTGTTGTGCGGCCTGCGACAACGCCTCAGGGGATTGTCTCTTGGTAGCATCGTTTTTAGGCGCACTACGTATGCAGATGATCTGATGTTAACTCTTCGTGACGACCATGATGTTCGCAGGGCCATGGACTGGTTAGCGACTTACGGTGCAGTTCGGAGAGCGGTATAAATGTACATAAATCGGTGGCCTTGAATATTGGCACTTGTATGATACCTTCAAGCGTCACCCCAATCAGACTGTGCGATAAAATCCACTGTACTGATATCGACTTCACGGACGACATCTAACGCACGACGACCCTTAATTATCGGAGCCTCTTGCAACATATCCATGCTGGACTTGTGGATAATCATCTCCGTGCTTTGGAACTTCATAATCAGACCGAATTTATTAATGTCTATCAGGCATCACGAATTCTGCATGTAGCGCAAACGGTACCGATGCCTAAACACATAGCTCGGAGTCTCATTGCATTCGGTTTATTTGTCAGCCCTGAAATGATATTTAAATTTCGATACGACTCACCGCCTCTTCCTAAAGTACGCGGCAGACTTGGCCTTGTCACTGCTCATGATCGAGCAGTGTCTCCATACACTGGTATGCACCCCAGACTTTGGCGGCGATGCGCGACCGACCTCAAGGGCCTACTAATGGAGGTTCTGGCACCATCTTCTCTACGCCCTCCGGTGCTGCTTACTGAGATACCGGTGTCATTATCCTACTTAGGGACGTTTCATCTGGAGGACAGCAACCTACGGGGCATTCCCCCTGTCTCTCGCTAACCAACGGCCAGTGACATACGTCGCACCCAACTTCATCGCCGGTTACCTAATGTCGTCGAACTGACATAGCCTACCGTGCGTTGGAAGGTAGTACGGCGCACCGTCAATGTGGTAACGCTAGATTCAGACGTACGTTCGACGTGGTACGTCACAGGTAAAAAAAAAAAATTACTGGAGAGGGACTTCATTAGGATTCACCTTGCCGATTCGCCTTTATGTGTGATCTGCAACGTTCAGGATATAGACGAATACCGAATGCATTGTGGACAGGCGGAAAAGATACGGTATTTTGTGCGTCTAGTCTTGGCTCTCTTTTTACGGATATCAGCCGCTTGTGTCGATTCATGCACTCTCCTCTAACCGGACGCTGTTTGTTACCGGATGACGAATCACAACGTTGTCACGTGGACCAGAGATCACGTGATTCATTATTTGTTTGGAGGTGGTGTCATAGGAATCACGGATTTTTCGAACTTTTTAAACAACCGTTGTACTATAGTGAGGGAACCCTAAATTCAACCAATACTTTTCGAACTTCCTGCGGAGCATCTTCCACGATCCGCCACATAGCTGGATCATTCATGGAAGGAGACGAAAATTCATACATTCACACGTAGAAGATTAAACAGATAACGTACTTACGCAGCATTACGAAAAGACGCGGCGTGAAGATGGGAAAGGGACAACCAACGGTTTTCAACGTCCCATGACGGTTTTCCGGAACTGTTGCGTTCAATTTGTTTCCTTTTTTCACGCAAGTAATACGTATAACTTCTTCTTTTACAGTCTTGTCGACCGAGACAAGTCATGGAAAAGACAGATTATTTATTTTTGTCAGTAAAAAAAATGAATATTCTCCTGTGACCATTTGCCCCTTCCAAATATTCCTGTTTGGCGACGAAGATACTATGGCCAGGCCTCTTAAAATAACCCCTGCCCACTTTGTCCGCGCAACCATCCCCCCCCCCCCCTCCCCCCATCACCACCGCATACGGAAGTGTAAGCAGGAGATCCTGGATCCGAATCCCCATTCAGCAGCACACATTTTCACTCGTACAGAACTAAACATCGCTCTTCTGAACTCGCCTCGCAGAACTTTCAAAAAATTTTAACATTACAACAAAATTATTTTGCTTTACAACAACTCCCCAGGCGCATTTCTCACGGAATATTTCTGAGACATGATTTGTCGCCAATTTGTCCCATGCTTCGTCCTAGCTTTTGTAATTGAGCATTCTATTGCTGAAGTATGTAGCCTGTATTGTACATTTCTTCAGATGATCTCTTTTTCTGAAGTTGCAGAACGTTTGTGTATCGTTTTTTCCACTGATAGTACATTTTTTAATCTGTAAAATGCGATAAGTATCCCCAAATTATTTGTTTATTAACGATGTTCGGAATAGGTGTATGCTGAAACACACATCGTTCCTTATTTCGTAGCAACACTTGTTCGGTATCTAATCATATGTTATGCTATACGCAGAGTGAAACGTCAGACAGACAATTCTCACGGTATTAACATAAATAGCACATCGACTTCCAGCATCCAACGACGTCAGAAACTGCTCAACCAAATAGAATGAGATATGAGGACAACAATGTCCTTTTCTTGGGACTCCTTATACAAAGAGGTCATCGAAATATGGCTACGGAAAAACCTAATTAACAGGAGCAATGGATTTAAACTTATCCAAGCTTGGAAGCCGGCACGGAAGCTGCTCCAAACGCAGCGGACGCAGAACACCATGCTGGACGCAGACTGATGTGCTCCGCTCCGGTCCTGAGAGCGATCGGCGCGTCTGTGGAATATATACATAAAACTTGAAACTGCTACAAAGAGTCAGGAGCTAGGGAATCGTATCAGGTCTTTAGTTTTTTTTAATTGAAGCGTAAGGCATAAATACAGATTCTAAAAATATCCTTCCGTGGATGTAATGAAGTGGCACACATTATTATCTCTTCTTTCATATACTCTTTCTTAATGGGGTACCCTTGTACTAACTTTGGACAAATCCTAAATTACGGAAGTCAGTAGATGAGGACGTTGCTCATGCTCTGTCTCATACTGCAGTCTGTTTGAGAGGGGGGAAAGAATATGGGATGTACAGCGTAAGTGTTCCGCGGAAGCAACCGCATTCGGCGAGAGGTATTAAATTTTCTGACGTACTTCACTACAACGAGTCACTTTGATCTACAACGGATGCATACCTTTTAAGTTTTGCAAAACCTGTTTACCTGAAATAATGAAAAATATATATATAGCCTGAAGATGAATCGAGTTGGTTTAGTTCTGAGAGAGACAAGATGGAGCTACTTTCCGCTGAGAATGTCTTAAAAAGCGTAAGAACAGTCAAAATAAAATATTTCCAATAGTGAGGAATTACTATTATTTTTGTCATGTAATGTACGTGTGTCAAGATGATACACAAGTTCCTCTGTGACTTACTGTGTAAAGATCTCGTCGTCCAGTTGTAAAACAAATAACTAATCCTGACATGATATGTAATCTGGGAGTATATCAGCCAGTCGGAATCGTCAGGCGTTGAGGGCTGAGTCTTCTCCTCACCAACAGCTTTTTACTTCATTTCATTTTTTCAGAGGGCCATGATTCGTCCCTAGCTACACCTACAAGTTAAACAGTTCCTATTCAACACAAAAGAAACAAAAAAAGTTATTTCATTGCATACGGTCATTCTGTTGCCAGTGATATATCTAGGACCTCGAATGTTCCTAAGATGACCTACAAAACCGCTGATTATTGCACATAGCGAATTATCTCAAACAGCACCAAGGATCTGTTGTTCAACAGGCATATCACCATCAAACCCGCTTGATGTAGCCGCGCGGTCTGAGGGCCCCTTGCCACGGTTCGCGCGTCTACCCCCGTCGTAGGTTCGAGTCCTCCTTCGGGCATGGCTGTGTGTTTTGTTTTTAGCGTAAGCTAGTTTAAGATAAATTAAGTAGTCTGTAAGCCTAGGGACCGATGATCGTTAAAGTAACCTCTGGCGTGCCACAGGGGAGTGTTATGGGACCATTGCTTTTCACAATATATATAAATGACCTAGTAGATAGTGTCGGAAGTTCCATGCGGCTTTTCGCGGATGATGCTGTAGTATACAGAGAAGTTGCAGCATTAGAAAATTGTAGCGAAATGCAGGAAGATCTGCAGCGGATAGGCACTTGGTGCAGGGAGTGGCAACTGTCCCTTAACATAGACAAATGTAATGTATTGCGAATACATAGAAAGAAGGATCCTTTATTGTATGATTATATGATAGCGGAACAAACGCTGGTAGCAGTTACTTCTGTAAAATATCTGGGAGTATGCGTGCGGAACGATTTGAAGTGGAATGATCATATAAAATTAATTGTTGGTAAGGCGGGTACCAGGTTGAGATTCATTGGGGGAGTGCTTAGAAAATGTAGTCCATCAACAAAGGAGGTGGCTTACAAAACACTCGTTCGACCTATACTTGAGTATTGCTCATCAGTGTGGGATCCGTACCAGATCGGGTTGACGGAGGAGATAGAGAAGATCCAAAGAAGAGCGGCGCGTTTCGTCACAGGGTTATCTGGTAACCGTGATAGCGTTACGGAGATGTTTAATAAACTCAAGTGGCAGACTCTGCGAGAGAGGCGCTCTGCATTGCGGTGTAGCTTGCTCGCCAGTTTTCGAGAGGGTGCGTTTCTGGATGAGGTATCGAATATATTGCTTCCCCCTACTTATACCTCTCGAGGAGATCACGAATGTAAAATTAGAGAGATTAGAGCGCGCACGGAGGCTTTCGGACAGTCGTTCTTCCCGCGAACCATACGCGACTGGAACAGGAAAGGGAGGTAATGACAGTGGCACGTAAAGTGCCCTCCGCCACACACCGTTGGGTGGCTTGCGGAGTATAAATGTAGATGTAGATGTAGATGTAGATCTCAGCAGTTAGGTCCCACAGGAACTTATCAAAAATTTCCCAATTTTTTCAACTACAAAAGTGAGACATTCCCTCACAGCATGATAGATTTGGGATGACGCTAGTCGGTAACCGTTATGTTCAAAGGATCTAAATGTTACGTCCTCACTGCTAATGATAAATGGATGGAACGTGGCCAAAGGGATCTGTCGCTGCAGGAATCTTGACAGGCAATTAAAAGATTATTTAACACACGTGCACTTTAAATAAATATATAATGTACCGAACTTGTGGGTGAAGAAACGCTGTACTGTTCACAACTTGTGGCAGCCGTGACTAGCTATTAGCGGAGGCCTGACACGGGCGTGGGTCTATGTACACTGAATATTTGCCGGTAGGGCTAACTATCAACAATTCAGTCTAACGTTCGGCACCAACTAGCGGTACGCAAGGATTCTCGACTAGAAGACTGGTGCCCAGGTGCCCGTTTTTTAGAACACCCTCCTGGTGATCTTCGTTGGCAGGTAAGATGGAGGTTCTTCATTGGTGGCGATGTTCAAAGCGCCGCTCGCAGCGTCGGCAGGAATTTTCGAGTCACCGGCTCCGGCAGTATCGATAGGCTACGATACAACGGAATAAGCGCTGAAACTGGTGATCATCGATCTTTTTTTCCTCTCTGATGGATTTTTCGTAAAGAGAATTTATTTCAATTCATAATAACTACTTTTAACTCAAATGAAATGTTAGAGATGTGATGATAAGCTACGCAGCTCAGGCAGGAAGTGGGTGTATCCGAAGCCGAGTGGAGCATTTGACAAAATTACGTGGTGCTGAGAAGAGTGATCAGAAGACAAAAAAAGTGACCGTCGAAAAAAAATCCAGCTTTGACTAAAGTAAGGCATGTCAAGGTACGGCTGCCGAAGTGCAGTACCAATTATAAAGTATATTTCATTCATACTACCATTCCATTACAGTGGAGCCCTACAAACCACGCGTGCTGTGAAAATGGCAGATACGTCAATTTCGAGGCAATTTATTGATAAGCATATAAATGCAGTTGCTTATATTGTATAACTCTTCTTTCAGGAGATACATTTAGATGAAAACATTAATTAGCACATTTTTTTAAAAAGTCGTGATTCCAATATAAAAATAACTATCATTACGGAAGTTCTATCGTATTACCTCGTTACCTGCGCAGTTTCTATAATTATATGGTCGCTAGAGGTGGGAAACGCGCTAACGGCTTCATTAATCCATTAGAATGTCAGTGAGATTGAGTTTACAGAAATACACATCGGCATGTGGTATTTTAAACATAGAAATAAATTAATAAATCATAATAAGCCAATATTTTCATTTATACATTAGTATTCAAGACATTTACTTATTAATTGTGAAAATCGTGCTAATTACTCAAAACGGTGCGCTTTATATAAATTTCATAAGTACCACATGAAAGAAGATGAAAGAACAGAAAAAGAATGCTACCCAACGTGTAACTATACTTAATGATTTGGGGACGTTCTCTTTGTGTATCTAAAATCCTAAAATAAGGGTCATTTGAAATTTTACTTTGTAACATAGCAACTGAGTTACAGTAAAGTGTTGCATATGATTTTAAACTGCGTATATGTAAGCAACCAATGTGGCTTTTATATGTTGTATATGTCTTTTAGTTTAGATTTCGTTGTTACAACTAGGTAGGGTGAAATGACAGTTATCAGCTGGGTTCTGAAGACGATAGCCTCCTACGAAGAAGAAGGTACGACTTTCGCGCATGTGGTCATCGTGTGAAAGTATGTGGACGCGGAAAGGTTGTCAGTTTGAGCCCACATAGTGTTCCACACTTAAAAAGAAGCGATTAATACTAAACGATATTTGGTCGTTACAGTCGAGTTCGTTCATTCGACTTTGTGATCTAAAAATATTTGTTGGGAAGATTCATGGTACTTGGTGATACAAACGTCGGACGATGGCTACTTGTTACAAACATCCATACTCCGATTATTTTCGTGTGGGAAGACGTTTTGTGTGTACACATGTGTGAGGCATGAAACAGGACTCTTATTACTTTAGAAAGATTACTGGGTGGCCTACATTTATTGCAAATATTGGCAATGAATGATCCAAGGTAAACAGGAGCTGTTGGCTTAGTAGAGCTTTCTCATAGTGTTTTAAAGCCTTATACCAAACTTTCGTGCGCCGAGACACAATAACAAACAGAGATTATCCATTCAAATTATTGCAGTTTCACAAATTTTGTTAAATATGAACTGTTTTAAAAAAACAAAAGTTAAATTTTAAATGCGATTGTGTAGCTGAACGTTACTTAATCGAAATCCTCAATGCGTCCATATTGAATTATCTTTACGCTTCAGCTGTTATTACCTTTGACGATGTTGACTGAAATAAACTTCTTAAAATTCTTATGTTAGCAGGGGTGAAACACGGGGAGCTAAAGGTTATTTACAACTTGTACAGAAACCAGACCGCATTTAGAGTCGAGGGGCATGAAAGGGAAGCAATAGTTGAGAAACGGGTGAGACAGGGTTGTAACCTGTCACCGCGGTTATTCATTCTGTACTTTGAGCAACTTGTGAAGGAAACAGAAGAGAAATTTGGTTGTAAAGTGAATTGAATTTTAGTGTAAAAAAAAAAAAAAGAGCCGGTCGCAGGTTCGAATCCTGCCTCGGGCATGGATGTGTGTGACGTCCTTAGGTTAGTTAGGTTTAATTAGTTCTAAGTTCTAGGCGACTGATGACCTCAGAAGTTAAGTCGCATAGTGCTCGGAGCCATTTTGAAAAAAATAGAAATTTTAATGTTTGGCGGTGACTTCGAATTCTGTCAGAAACAGTAAGTGGCATGGAAGATCAATTGAACAGAAGGCATGGCGCTTTGAAAAAGGCTTATAAGATGAAGTTCATTAATACAAATGGTGCTCTGGTAAATGAAGCTGCAAGCTGATCGAATTTTAGCATGAATTCCTTGATAGGCACTTATTAAGATGCTGGAATTCTCTGTGGCTGTATATCCAGTTGCCGCAGCTATGCCGGAGCAAAGCACGCCACGGCAGTACCACTACGCCGACGAAATGCAAAGAGATTCCCTTCTGGATTCCTGGAAACCGATTCCTTGGTTAAGTTTCTATTTCTGCTTCATAACTTGGCATTTACATACTACTCCCGAAACTTCTTGCCTGAAAGATGTTAACTTTCACCAGGACTCAGAGCTTTTACGGATTAACACATGTTCCAGGAACAGGTAGTGGCTTGTCACTGTATTTAGTTCGATAGTTTCACCACAACATTAGGACGATTCCTATAATTGTGCTTTTCTCAGCACATGTAACTCACGCTTTACCTCACCGCCTCGTATAATAGAGAGGAGGAAGCTATGTAATTAAACCTTTGATAGTTGCACGAGAGTATATTTGAATGCTGCCAACTATAACATTTAAATAAGATAGATCGATTCCGCGCCATGCGAGGAGAGAACTTAAATTAAATCTACGATATTGACACACGTCCTGGAAGCTAGAATGTGCAGCAATACGCTTGTTGCGCACCTAAAACAGAATCTCCCGTTGTTCTGTCCTGCAGAAAATTAGGTTGCAAACTGTGTTTCGTACTCACTGGTCTATGCTTCTGCATAGTAGCCAGCGGCTCTATTGCGCAACCTGTAGCTGAAGAACAGTTTGTGCAATTCTTTTCCGGTAACACAAATATTATGAAATCTGCTATGTTGTAGTCTGCCTGCATAGTAAGTATTAACTTGCCACTAATCAACAGTTATGTTCAACAGTAAAGAAGTATTACAGTTCATAAAAGCCCCAACACAGCATTGGCATTACAGACATTATAAGTTACAGACTAGTGTAGACATTATATAGTTAAGAATTCTGCTCTTTATGTGTGATTTTGGCGGAACGTCCTGGGAGGAAGAGGCGAGGTTCAGCAACAGAAACAGGAAGGGAAGCGGAGGCGCTGTCGGATGCACGCCGCAGCGTTGCTCAGAAACCTCCTGCCCCTCTTCCCTTCCCCGCTCTTGGCACCAAACTCAGCGGCTGGAATAAAGGCTTTGGGAGTGCACGGCCGGATTTTGTGCGCGGCTCGAGCCGAACAAGTAAGATCTGCGCGCTAGTGATGTGGATATCAGCAAGGCAGTTCGAATAGATTACTAACTAATTATGTACCTCAGAGAGAGGTGAATTAGCCAGTTTAAATTTAAAACTTTTATGCACTGAGGAATTTTCACATTGTCCGACCCGAATATTTTTGTGGAGGTTCATTGTTGAGCAGCACCATAGGACAGCCGCCGATAGCACGTCGCCTGAATCGTTATGGCCTTTTCATTCTGAGATGAGTACAGTCGCCTGCTGAAATTTAGAAAGTAATGCCACAAAGACTGCATTTGAGCCCTGTTTTACAGAAACAGACTAGACGCAGTCTTCCAGCTTTGAGCTGTCATTTATGGTTTCGGAAAAACTCGTAAGACAGAGAGAAAGTAACCATTCACTAAAGTGACTGGTCGTCGTACTTTACCGCACAAAAATATTTAATATCTACGGGACTTGCTTATTATCACTAATAGTTACAAAAGCTTTGATTACTTCTGTAGTTCCAGTTTGTCAAAAAACTGTGCATAAGAGGCTCAGAGCTGTTGGTCTGTATGTCAGGCATCTGCCAGTTGCTGTCTATCTCACTACAGTGTGGCGACTTTCCTGTTAAATACAACTTCAAGATTTGACTGTAAACAAACGGAGGAACGGGCTCCTAACAGATGACGCTAGCGTCATCATAAAGAATCTGCATCTACACCTTTACCCTGCGAGCGGGGGTACTTTGTCTATTACTGTCACTTCCCCCTTCTCCTATTCCAGTGGCAAGTGGTTCGCGAGAAGAACGATTGCTGGTAAGCCTCAGTGTGGGCTCTAATATCTCTATCTTTATGGCCTTTTCGCGAAATATACATAAGAGGAAGCAGTGAAGTCATTGACTCTACCAGGAACGTGCGCTTTTGAAATCTGAACAGTAAGCCACACAGAGATGCAGAACAGTCCTGTTGCAGCATCTGCCACTGGAGATGGCTGAGCATTTACGTGACGGATTTCCTCTATCAATTCTATTTGGCATGATACCAGACTGACGAGCAATATTCAAATACTGTTCGAATGAGAACTTTGTAAGCTACCTCCTTTGTGTAGTAGACTATATTTCCTGAGGATTCTTGCAATGGATCTCATTCTGGTATCTGCTTTAAGTTCAAATGGCTGGGAGCACTAAGGGACTTCACATCTGAGGTCATCATTCCAATAGACTTGAACTACTTAAACCTAACTAACCTAAGGAAAGCACACACATCCCGAGGCAGGATTCGAACATGCGACCGTAGCAGCAGCGGGGTTCCGCACTGTAGAGCCTAGAACCGATCGGCCACAACGGCCGGCCTGTCTTAAGTGCTATTAATATTATGTGGACATTCCACTTTAAATCTCTCCGTATAATTATTGTTGTACAGTTGTCTGGAAGGAAAGTGGTACTTGACATCTTCAAAGGAACACCATGGGAAGATACTGGTAATGTTTGCACTGGGATCATAACATGAGGGAGACATGATGGTAGAAGGACGTACAGAGATTCATATAATTTACGGTGGTCAGAGAAATAATATAGAGAGCAAGAACTGTAACGGTCCAGACTTCCACTACATGGATGGCGTAGCCGCTTTGAACAAAGTGGTGCTGGTGGATGAATTTCAAGGGGAAGATACGTACAACATAGACAAGCCAACTAGTTCTTTATGTGCAAATAACATGGAGGACATTAGTCACATCATCTGCCACCAAGAACTCGTCCACACGGTCGCACAGCTCTCTCGTTGGAATAGAATTGTCTGCTAATAGATCTATTGTACCACCGCCACGGAGAGCATGTCGTACCTCGTTCTAGAATGGTGTGCTAGTAAGGGGGCGGGTGCGTTATTCGTTCTGCGCAATGAGAGAAAGACAAAAAAAGACGTGCCTGGAAGGAATTATGCGAATGGAACGGAAATCGGTACAAGTGATATACATGTACTGACAAACAAATGATTACAATTTCATAAACATTGGATGATATATTCAAGAGAAAAAGCTTCACAGATGGAGAAAGTCAATAACGCGTTGGTCCACCTCTGGCCATCATGCAAGCAGTTATTTTACTTCGAACTGATTTACAGAGTTGTTGGATTTCCTCATGAAGGACATCGTGCCAGCTTCTGTCCAATTGGCGCGTTTGGTTCAAATGGTTCAAATGGCTCTGAGCACTATGGGACTTAACAGCTATGGTCATCAGTCCCCTAGAACTTAGAACTACTTAAACCTAACTAACCTAAGGACAGCACACAACACCCAGCCATCACGAGGCAGAGAAAAATCCCTGACCCCGCCGGGAATCGAACCCGGGAACCCGGGCGTGGGAAGCGAGAACGCTACCGCACGACCACGAGATGCGGGCGGCGCGTTTGGTCGTCAGAATCCCGAGATGGCTACCGTTCCCTTCGAACGTTCTCAGTTGTTGCGGCCAGCGACATTATTGGCTAAGGTAGGGTTTGGAAAGCATGAAGACAAGCAGTAGAAATTCTTGTCGGGTGTGGGCAGGTATTATCCTGCTGAAATGTAAGCCTAAGATGGCTTGCCATGAAGGGCAACAAATCGGGGCTTAGAATATCGTCTTCTAACCGCTGTGCTGTTAGTGTGCCGCAGATGACAACCAAAGTGGTATTGCAATGAAGTGAAATGGTACCCCACACCATCACTCATGGTTGTAGGACAGTATGGCGGGTGACAGTCAATTTGGTGACCCACCGATGTCTGGGGCACCTCCAGACACGACTTCGGTCTGGAATCTCTATGACGCGAATAGAATAGTCTTCAGTGATGAGTTCCGATTCGAAGTCAGGGCCGATGACCAGCGAAGATGTGTCTGGTGACGCTTTGGACAGTGGTTGGGTACCAACCTCTCTGTCGCTCGCCATACGGTCCGACAACCAGAATGAAGGTCTGTGGTGCCATTTCATTTAGTATCAGGACCCCCGTTCTTTGCCATCCGTAGCACTCTCACAGCACAGCGGGACGTCGACGATAATCCACGCCTCGTTTTTTCCCTTCATTTCAAGCCATCTTGGGCTTACATTTCAGCAAGAGTTTCTATAGCATGTCGTCGTGCTTACCAAACCCTACCTTGGAAAGTAAAGCCGTCGGATCCCTCCCAGATTGAGAACATTTGGAGGATTATGGGCAAGGCCCTCCAACCAGCTCTGAGTTTTGAAGATCTAACGCGTCAGTTGGACAGAATTTGGCACGATATGTCTCAAGATGCCATCCAACACTTCTGTCAATCAATGCCAAGCAGAATAACTCCTTACGTAAGTGTCAGAGATGGACGAACGTGTTATTTACTTGCTCAATTTGTGAAGCACTTTCTCTTCAATAAATCATTCAATTTTATGAAACTGTAATAATTTATTTGCGTGCTCATGTACACCACATCTACCGATTATTGTCCCATTCGGATAAGCTTTCTTGGTGTGTCGTTTTTTTTTTTTTTCCTTGATTTCAGTTTACTTTTCTCGTCTCTGTCCCACACCATATGTTCCAGCTGTTGACTGCACTGATAACTGACAACATTAATTCTGTTTCTGTCGCTCCCTAGAAATATTTATATGGTCGGAAAACTCTCGCTGTCGTTTGTTAACATAGTACTTGTGTTTGCTTTATGCCCACGTAATTAGCGCTACAATGGCTATAATCCCTCACTGTACCTAACCTAACATGAAAATCAACACTAAATAATCTAAGCGCACGCCAAAACGCACGATACAGACCCGACGCGGCAGAATGACGCTATTGTCTGGTGCATCTGGTGGTATACTGTCCTTACTACTGCAAATACCTCGCCATGCGCATTCTTACGTGTACGCCACTACAGCATTTGCTGTAGTTATGGCTACCTGCATGTCATATTAATTCTGTTGTTTCCCTGTAAAAGTCTTGTCAGCTTCGCAATTTTCTTGACTGTCCCTGTTTTGGACAGTACTTACCGTACTTTCCGTGCCTGGAAGAAAGACATCACATTTTTCCTCTCCATAAGTCAGCAACCTTTATGCTTCTTATGGTGGTAATATAACGTCTTCCCGAGTACAGGATTCGTCCCTCTTTTGATTTACTGGTGATTACGTGTCTACAATGCTCTGCAGCTGCACAGAATATCCTCCTCATACCCCCGTGAGAGCAGATTTCTCCTGCACCTTGAGACTCCTGTTTTTAATCTACTAAGGGCTCTCCAACTGGTGTAAGGTAGGTGGTAAATGCAGCTAATTTCTTCCCTTACTCAGGAGCACTTTCTCGCCACAGGAAAACACGTCCGACTTGACATCTAATGGTGACGTTCACTGCAAAAAACTTTTTCCAGAGTTAAGGCGATGTGCTGTGGTGTATAATTCTACATGAAGTGTTTAGCGTTTTCAATCTGCCTTTTCAGTATTATTTCTCCCACCACTCTGCGTTTCATGGATGGGGGTAGAATGCCGACCAAGGGACAAATCTTTGGGCCTGTAGTTGGTTAAGGCATCCTGTAACTAAGCGGAATCACTCGTTTATGGCTACGTCTATATGCCTGGTGTGGACCGACGCTCCCCAGAATCGTGCACCACACTGACCCACAGAAAAACATACTCCCAATGCAGTTGGCTGGATAAGATCGAGATTTGCTCCCCACGTAGAACTTGTCAGTGCTCTCAAGATGTCGTCTTTGCCACAGATTTTTCCTTTCAAACAGATACAGTGCGTTTTAAAACATAGGTTGCGATCCAGAGTAATTCCGAGGTATTTTGGGATGTCACAGTGCTATATTTCCGCTCGTCTTCACCTAATATTCAATTTTCTTCTTGTGTCTCTGTTTCTTAAGTTTCTTTGGAAAATGAAAAAGTAGCACAAGTCGACATTGGTATTATCCACACTCGGTTAGTCGGAGAATCTGGAGGACTATGACGGATGATTCATGAAAGTGATTGGAGAGGCTGTGGCACCATCGAATCCACACGCTTCCAGTAACAGGTACAAGCAGGCGAACAACATAATGTTACGGTATGCGGTGAACTGGAACAGTGTTTACAGAAATCAAATAATCAAGAAAACAATGTATTTTACTTATTTATTTTTCCTGGCAAGATTATTCGGAGCAGAATTTTATTTGGCTTAAAACGTGTCAGTCTCGTGTGAAAGGGATCAGTGAAGAAAGAAATGAAGCAAGTATTTCTAACAGTTTAATTCGCTGAATCCCAATAACAAAAGACGCGAAAAACCCCTAGGTACCAACGGATTTGGTATGGATGAAAATTCATAGTCCCAAACCATATAGTCATGGACGTGATGTACCAACCAACGTCATAATCAGTACGTAACGGATGGTCGAATAAGTAAAAAATGAGTATCATCAAACTATGCAACCCATCAGAATGCTCGAGCTAGAAAGAGCCACAAAATTGTCGAATAATACAGTCCCCAGTCCGGATAGTATCTGCTATCCCATGGTCAGTTTCCTGCCTGCAAGGGGAAGCACGTGTTTGACATCCTAAACAAAGCATTGATGATATTCAAAAGACAAAGAAATATAAGACATACGTATGACGTTGATCGTAGTAAATAAGAAAGACGCCACTCAGGCAGGCTCACCCACGTGGAAAACACTGATAGCCGGCCGCGGTGGTCTCGCGGTTCTAGGCGCGCAGTCCGGAACCGCGCGACTGCTACGGTCGCAGGTTCGAATCCTGCCTCGGGCATGGGTGTGTGTGATGTCCTTAGGTTAGTTAGGTTTAAGTAGTTCTAAGTTCTAGGGGACTTATGACCTAAGATGTTGAGTCCCATAGTGCTCAGAGCCATTTGAACCAAAACACTGATACCGTGTTTGCTTTGAAACACATCGGTAAATTTACCTTGTAATCGCTCGTAAAGATATGTTACCACGTATGATAATACCGATTCACCAGTGTCACGAATAAATATTTAGCGGCATTGTATGTACTCTTAAGAAATGCAGAATTAAATGTAATTGTGCCCGGAATCATAATGTTGGTATAAACTTTACAACGCTTCGCTGGTCTTATTCGAACTGGCATGCCATTGTGTTCCATCGAAGTGGTTTCTCTAGCAATTTATAGGAAACTTACAGTTTAGTGCGGACTTTGAGAACAATATAATTCTGACTATACTCGCTCGAAAGCGGAGAAACTTACAGTTGTCACAGAGATCGATCAGTAGCTTTAATTCTCTGTTTTATATAAGTATCTTAGTAATTATTTCCAGCAAAGGCGTAATATGAATCAAGGTAATCGCTGTTGGATTAGCGTAGGGATCGGTTGTACGCTAAAACCGGGTCATTGCAAAAAAAAATTATTATAAGATATTTCGTAATTACAGTTGTTACTTACGTATCAATGTTTACCTAATAATCACTTCCCTAACATCTCACAAATTAACGAAGTTTACTAATTAAAAAAACTTTAACACCTAATGAAACAAAACATATTTTGTATTGCAGTATTATCCACAGATGGGCTGTAGTATATACTAAACTGGGTCACATGCCCATGCACGGCTACACTGGGGATTTTCTGCCGTACGTGCTTCCGGCATAGAAAGCGATAACGGGATATGTGTTCACGCCTCATTGACAGCTGCAAAGATGCTAATAACGTTTTTAATTTAACTGACGACCAGGATAAAGGAGACATTACGTTAATAGAAATAAATGATTCTGAGATACTGAAATATGATTTAAATTAGGCAGTATGAGTGAAATTTGAGTATATTCCACAGAGATGCAAAAGGAGGGGAGAAGGACGTACGTATTCTTTGTACGATCTGCAAAAATTTGTAATGAGGCAGTTGTTTCTTCTGTAGCCTGGACAGTACAAAGAATTCCCACTCTGTGGCAACTTGACTGCAATTGTCGAGCTAAGCTCCACATGGAACAGTACCAAACACAGTTACAAAAAGTATTTTGTCAGTAAGACTTCGTTTGAACGGGTGCCAGAACAGACGAGAGACACAATTGGAAAGGCGGAAGATATCTTTAGATAAAATGTAGAATCTCACATTACATAGTGAATCCGAGGTTGCAAAGAGACTTTGTACCGTCTTCTGTGTAATCAAAACACAATGTTTGGCAAGAAAATATCATTCAGACAGAAATGCAAATTACTCTGCGTGTTTGCTTATTTTGATGGCAAGACTCTTCGCTTTTGTAGATATTCTACTGGCCTTCCGTTAGGTATAAAACAGTAGGCCACGTTAGAAAAATATAGACTGATTATTGGGCGTGGAATGATTTGACAGACGACACTACATATGTTTTAATATCAAATGAGAAGTGTCCAAGCGGACGTCCATAATCATTACTCCCTGCCGAATCGACAAAGAGGAATGTTCAAATGTGTGTGAAATCTTATGGGACTTAACTGCTAAGGTCATCAGTCCCTAAGCTTACACATTACTTAACCTAAATTATCCTAAGGACTCGAACCCCCGCCTGGATCAGCCTCACAGTCCATGACTACAGTCTTAGACCGCTCGGCTAATCCCGACGAAGAGGAATGAAGGAAAATATAGGTTTAATATGGAGAAAGAAAGCGACCATGTCTTAATCAACGGAGCCATCCCATAATTCACATCTCATGTTAATGGCAAACCACGGGAAGTCTAAACCTGAAAGAACGGCGGGAATTACTACCGTCTCCCTGCGGAATCCAATTTCAGTGCCTTACGCTCTGTTCTTCTTCACTCGACAGGAGACGATTTCCTGGTCGCAAAAGGTTAAAATCGCCACAGGAAAGAACCATCGAAACATAGGGAGCATCAGAAGTAAGCTATGTTGGTTTCAATGCGAGTACTATTTTCATACACTGACGAGCCAAAACATAATGACCACTGCCAACCGTGAGTTTGACTGCCACCTAGTGGCGACTCGGGAACGTATCGTGGCAAGGAAAGTATACAAATGTAAGACAGGAAACAGAAACTAAGCTTTCGACGATACGCAGCACAAATGGGGAGATCAACAGACATAACCGATTTTGATGAAGTGCACATTGTTACGGGCCGGTGCCTGGGAACGAACATCTCGGAAACAGCGTAGCTGGTCCGCTGTTTGCGTGCAACTGTCGTCAACACCTATGGAAAATGGCTGAAGAACGGCGGAACGACGAGTATGTGACAAGGTGTTGGATAAGCTCGTCTCATCATAGAACGGGACTTCTGGGGCTTGTCCGCTCTGTAAAACCGGGTAGACGGCGGTTTGTGGCAGACCTGACGACAGAGTACAATGCTGGAGCAAGTAAAAGTGTTTCGAAGCAATTCTTCAGCGCACATTGTTGAACATAGGGCTCCACAACAGGCGACCCCTGCTATACACAAGGCCATAATCCTGCTACAGCGGTGTGAGAAGCATAGTACTGAACTCTCGTTGACACCTTGGCTATGAAATTCGCTTGACGTGAAGTCCATGGAACACATCTGGGATGGTATCGGCCGTCATCTCCGCGCCCACAAATCACCGGCTCGTAGTTTACGAAAATTGCGTAACGTGTGGGTAGACCTTTGGTGCCACATACCTCTGGAAACCTAATAAAGATTTTTCGATTGCGTGTCATGGTGTCATGTAGAATTCGTGGTGTATGGCGTTCCAAAGGAGACCTGACAAGCTATTAAGCAGATGGTTGTAACGTTTTGGGTCCTCACTGTATCTGAGTCCCGGTTGGGAGACCTCAGAGTGTAATAACAGATTAATTTATCTGTTTTACATCATTGTCTCTTTCTCTGAAGTAAAAACGTGGTATGACCACTCCGACTGCGATCCTCGTTGCCTCATTTGGAACTCATTTCGTTTTACTGTTTCCTGATTACAGTTTCCTGAATGAAATTTTTACTCTGCAGCGGAGTATGTGCTGATATGAAACTTCCCGGCAGATTAGAACTGTGAGCCGAACCGAGACTCCAACTCGATAACTTTGCCTTTCGCGGGCAAGTGCTCTATCATCTGAGCTACGCAAGGAACCGTTGTGTTAAATAAGCAGAGAAAAGGTCCCGATTTCGAGTCTCGGTCCGGCACACAGTTTTAATCTGCCAGGAAGTTTCTGATTACAGTTACTTGTTCCTTTCCCGAACATATTTTACCATAGTCTCACGCAGCCTGTGCGATGGATGCATAAAGTCAGTTCCATGCCAAATAGATAGGTTTTGAAGAACACAGTGAAATGCACGCGTGGAAATACAAAAGAGGAAAATAAAGTTTGGGTAGGTCGCTGTGAGCACACCGCCAGCGATGAGCGAGGAGGGAAGCATGCTGAGTGCTTCTCACTTATTCAGCACAGACGCTTCCTCCCCACCGTGGACTTCGCCGAATGAAATTCACAGCAGCTGCCTCCATAATCCCGCCAGTGGCCACTCATGTACAAGTCCTGTGCTCAATTCCCAGTGGCCAACTTGTACTTATTTCTACGAAGTGGCGCTTTGAATCGGGCTGTAACTCAACAGTGAGCCCAGACGAGGAACCGTTCTATTAAACAAGCAGAGAAACAAATACGCAAACAGGGAAAGCAGAGTCTAGTTAAAAAGTTTGTCTTAATTCATGAGCCGTTGGCGTTTATTTTTTTTATCCCTATATTAGTCATAACCTTCGCACCGCCGGTACATTTGGCCATGTAAGACAACCAGACAATAAATTATCATTGCGCTTGTTCTTGTATGCCGGCCGGAAAAAGATGACGTAAATGATGCAGCAAGTTCCAAAGAACACAAAAACAGAGGGAACAGCACCGAGGCAGATGTACAGCCAGCAGATATAGACATGGAGATGTTAAGGAAGTTGCCACCGACAACACAGAAGGCGTCTCCAACCAGAGCTATCGTAACATAGTCGACAGGGTGCCGCAAATTTTCAAATGATCTCCAAGCCACGTCGACAGCACCACGTGATCCGGGCGGTTCTGCTCGTCCAGGGCTGTATACAAGGCCGGCCAGAAGCAGCTACAGGCACTTTATCGTTGATTCTCACTGTGTTGCATCTGCCTCAACTTTAAAGCAACGTCGTTGATGTCACAGCGATCTGGGCTCTGTTCACGGATTAACTTACGGAATAACGAGTGGTAGCTTTTCACCGGACCTAGACCCAGACTGCCTCACGGGCTCTGCTTAAAGACAAACTGTCTAACATTGCAGTGGGTGCTGCCACTGGGCTCGGCTCCGGGACACTGTCGGACTCTGTTTATGATTGTGCTATTCAGTGGTGATCGTACAATAAATATTACTTCAGACAGAAAACTTGTGCACTTACTACATGGCATAAACCGTCTGTACCTCTAATGCAGACCAATGTTGTGACGCTCGACCCAGGGACAACTTCTGCTCAGCGTCTCGTGCAGTGATGGCATGTGACACTTGACAGTGATTAGTCTGACGATTGACGACATTAATCTCGACGTCTCCCTTGGCGCTGTTCGAGAGGCAGACTGTGATCAGTAACTGGTTTCAGTCTCCGTCAGAAGGCAACACAAACACAGCACTACGTTCATCACAGCCATTCACGTGGTACAGATATTCTCTGGACGGGAAGAAGCCTCTTAAAACTCATATCCGCTAGAATCTCGAGAAGGAAAACAGTGCGGCATCGTTGTATTATTCGTAAAGATCACAGTCTTAGTATATGTGTGATTTCGATTTTTGGGAGGGCCGTCACTGCTACAGCCACGTTGATTGTTCAGTTATAACAACGAATATTTTACTGTACACTTACTCAATTCGATTTATAAATAGATGGCCGATTTAAAATACAGTACGTAAAATATAGTGCCTTAAAAATGGCGTAATTATATCATTGGAACCATTGCTGGCTATAGTGGCCAGTCGAAGAGAAGACTACCGAGCAGCTTCATGGATAAGCATCCTGCAATTGACGATTGTAGGAAAACAAAGTATTTCACTTAGATAATGATAGCTTGCTTTTTCAAGTGTACTAAGTAAAGATATGGCCAGGAGGCAGTAGGAAGTAGTGTATTATAACTATAATCATTAATGAAAAACATCTGTATTACTACACATTTATTGTGCTACGACAAGTTTATTTCTCAGAACATCTTCAGGTTGGTCTTATTAATAGTTAAAATTAGTGCCAGCTATGTTGCTCAATATGATCAACAGTTATCATTAGTTGAAGACAGGACAACGACCATAAGAGCTTCCATTACTGAGGCATACGCTAAGGCAATCGGTACCCACAACGCTGAATGATGAGTGATTGAATGCTGTAGTGATGTTTAGTTGTCTCATTTTGGGAAGTTAGTTTGTGTACTTACTGATTTATTACATGATCCAGAGTGAGAAACTAATTATGTTAATCGCATTTATCAATATACTACTGTGATTGAGTATCAGCATTGTAATAAGTAAAAGATTATATGTAATAAAATTAAGTTATAATACAACTGTTTTTATTTCCACAAAATATGGGCAAATGGAAAGTTCACCTTTCCAATATAATTCAGTAAGTTATTCTGCAACAGTTATGTTTCTATCACACACTTTAGACACTTTAAAGAAGTCGCCGATAGCTGGCCCGGTAGCGTAAGAGTTTTTTAATGATATAGTCGCTTATATAATAGTAGCAAGTAGTTGTTATGTTTATTTAAATTCTATATTTCTTATTAACTGAACAGCTAGTTAGCAAATATTCAATAATTTATATTAAAAATAACATCTTTTAATTATAGTCCTTAATCACATGACAATGGTCGTATTCATAGTAAATTAAAATTTGGTTCAAAAATGCTAGACATCAATAGAAAATAAAATATTTTCTTATTTCTAGAAATATAACGGTATTATTTTTGTACATAACTGTTCATGTAACAAAAGCATTTCGCATATGTACATCAATTTTTAAAGTATTTACGTGAGATTACTAATTAAAAACGAAAAGACGACATTTTTATTAAAAATTTGGTTCTATGATTTTTAATTAAGGTTTACGATTAATAACAAATATAGCATTTCAGTATAAATTTTAAAAAACTGCTTTCATCGAAAAATAATCCAGAGACTTCGTGATTAAGACTCTAGTGCACTATGTACTCAGCTACTTGTAACTTTGTTAAAATACTTGAAATGTTTCGAATTTAGAAGTGCTTGGAAATCATCTAAACTTCAAAAAGAACATTTTTAAGTTTTTGGGAAGTGTGTCATACTGCATTAGGAAATTACTGACCTTTAAATTCCATGAAGAATATCGAAGATGGCCAGTCCATAGATACCCTTGTAATATTGAAAAATAAACCAATAATATATCCATCTCACAAAAAATCTCGGGATCTCTTTCCTGGTTGTTAGTTATTACTTTCATGCAAACAGTACGCGGCAGGACAGCTTTATTTGGCTGTGTTAATGCATTTCATCACTAGAAACTATGTGGATTGCATGCGGAACAGACTCTTGCAAAACGTAGCATTTCCAGGCAGTTGTGTGTTGCTTGTGCGAAAGCAACGACTCTGCCACTTATTCACAAAAACGGTAGTTAAAGTGCCTCACATACGGCCTAACACAATCTTTTCTCCCCTGTGATATCTTACAAAATAAGCTGTGAAATTTTCCTTACATTTGACTAGCCAGTTCAGATTCAACTCAACAATAATTATTTTAGCAATTTTCATTGCTGCAGTATATGGCTTCTATTTCCACAGTAAAAGAAATACACACATGCCAAAACAAGTACATTCAGAAAAAAAGTCTTCCGTAATTGTTGATGCCTTCCAGAAAATTTGCAAAATTCTTTCTCCGGTTGAATTGTAAATGTTTTCTTACACTGACTGCTATGCAATATCATACTAGTTATGTACTATCATCCTAGCCAGTATATGAAAAATGCGACGGTTTAGGAGGGACGGGGGTCTCCTTGTTCTGGCATTTTCCACGTGTCTCTGTGTTAATTTGGAAGGGGGGAGGACATTAATCTCATTTTTGTTGAACTGTTTCTGGAAGCTGTTCAGGCCTCGAGGGATGTAGAAGTTGGATGTGGAGCTTTGTGGAGTAAAGTGGATGGATTTGGCAGCCTGCGCGTCGAGCGAGACGTCTACGACAATGTGGCAGTTATAATCCGGTAGGAAGGCATTATCCAAACACAGAGTAATTACAGTTTCATTCAGAAGTTAGGGCTAGAGGTCTTTATTCAGTTTCCTCTCAAAGACGATGAATTTGGGTTTGAAGGAACAGAGTTGAGATTTATGCAAAGAGTGGGCCACTTTTCGACAATAACTCTACATTAGATTACACTGAGACTGAACTGTTGAAAGTTTTGGTGCAGCGAATACATATAGCCACTTATGTTACAGTGCCAATAAACTGAGTTGTTTGTACGGACACTTAACTACACTCCTGGAAATTGAAATAAGAACACCGTGAATTCATTGTCCCAGGAAGGGGAAACTTTATTGACACATTCCTGGGGTCAGATACATCACATGATCACACTGACAGAACCACAGGCACATAGACACAGGCAACAGAGCATGCACAATGTCGGCACTAGTACAGTGTATATCCACCTTTCGCAGCAATGCAGGCTGCTATTCTCCCATGGAGACGATCGTAGAGATGCTGGATGTAGTCCTGTGGAACGGCTTGCCATGCCATTTCCACCTGGCGCCTCAGTTGGACCAGCGTTCGTGCTGGACGTGCAGACCGCGTGAGACGACGCTTCATCCAGTCTCAAACATGCTCAATGGGGGACAGATCCGGAGATCTTGCTGGCCAGGGTAGTTGACTTACACCTTCTAGAGCACGTTGGGTGGCACGGGATACATGCGGACGTGCATTGTCCTGTTGGAACAGCAAGTTCCCTTGACGGTCTAGGAATGGTAGAACGATGGGTTCGATGACGGTTTGGATGTACCGTGCACTATTCAGTGTCCCCTCGACGATCACCAGTGGTGTACGGCCAGTGTAGGAGATCGCTCCCCACACCATGATGCCGGGTGTTGGCCCTGTGTGCCTCGGTCGTATGCAGTCCTGATTGTGGCGCTCACCTGCACGGCGCCAAACACGCATACGACCATCATTGGCACCAAGGCAGAAGCGACTCTCATCGCTGAAGACGACACGTCTCCATTCGTCCCTCCATTCACGCCTGTCGCGACACCACTGGAGGCGGGCTGCACGATGTTGGGGCGTGAGCGGAAGACGGCCTAACGGTGTGCGGAACGGTAGCCCAGCTTCATGGAGACGGTTGCGAATGGTCCTCGCCGATACCCCAGGAGCAACAGTGTCCCTAATTTGCTGGGAAGTGGCGGTGCGGTCCCCTACGGCACTGCGTAGGATCCTACGGTCTTGGCGTGCATCCGTGCGTCGCTGCGGTCCGGTCCCAGGTCGACGGGCACGTGCACCTTCCGCCGACCACTGGCGACAACATCGATGTACTGTGGAGACCTCACGCCCCACGTGTTGAGCAATTCGGTGGTACGTCCACCCGGCCTCCCGCATGCCCACTATACGCCCTCGCTCAAAGTCCGTCAACTGCACATACGGTTCACGTCCACGCTGTCGCGGCATGCTACCAGTGTTAAAGACTGCGATGGAGCTCCGTATGCCACGGCAAACTGGCTGACACTGACGGCGGCGGTGCACAAATGCTGCGCAGCTAGCGCCATTCGACGGCCAACACCGCGGTTCCTGGTGTGTCCGCTGTGCCGTGCGTGTGATCATTGCTTGTACAGCCCTCTCGCAGTGTCCGGAGCAAGTATGGTGGGTCTGACACACCGGTGTCAATGTGTTCTTTTTTCCATTACCAGGAGTTTATTTAAATTTCAATGACATTGCTCCTCATACTTTTAACTGTTGTCTACACACTTTTCTCACTATAGCCAAACGGACGCTAATTATAAGTTGGCAACTATATGGAGATCGCAAACACTGTGTTACGCACACCAGGAATTTTCTGAACACTATCGCATAAAACTTAGGTGCAATCCAGTTGTGCTGTAGACGCTCAGTAATACCGTCTCGGTTGTAAAATCCAGGCTGGCGAACCATCTAAGATTTATTTTAGAACGGTAGTAGAAAGTGAGGCTGATAACCTCCTAGCATGTACACTCAGCCGTCGGCTGGCATCGTAATCCTCTCTGGCGCAGTCAGCCGATGTCTCATTAAGAAACTCCCAAGACGCTCCTTCCCTGTCCGAAGTCTCTAACCATATGTATAAGGCTTGTACGATTCCTTGGCTGGGAAAAACTGCGACCGAATAATTTTCCCTCTCTATTCTTTAGAAGGCATAACCAACTATTCATTCGATGTGTCCGCTTGAAGCACACGCTTTTTAGTCCTATAAACGTTCATTTCATTAAGAATGAAATCAAACAAATATCACAATTTCGTATCACTGCCCTTATCAGAGACAAACTATGCTACATATAAATACTACTTCCATACGTCGCAGCCGAGCGAGGTGGCGCAGTGGTTAGCACACTGGACTCGCTTTCGGGAGGACGACCGTTCAAACCTGCGTCCGGCCACTGATATAGGTTCCCCGTGACTTCCTCAGATCGCTCCTGGCAAATGCCGGGATGGTTCCTTTGAAAGGGCACGGCCGATTTTCTTCCCCATGCTTGACACAATCCGGCCTTGTGCTCCGTCATGACCTCGATATCGACGGGGTGTTAAACCCAATTTTCCTTCCTTCATCTGTTTTTTTTTATTGAGCTGGCCCAGGGGTAGGGCTGGTCTCGTATTCGGGACGACGGCGATTCAAGTCCCAATCCGACCATCCAGATTTGGTTTTCCATGATTCCCCTAAATAGCTTGAAGTAATGCTGCGACGGTTGAGTTGGAAGGTCCAGGATGATTTTCTTCCCAGTCCGAGCTTGTGCTTCGTCTCTAATGCCCACTTTTTCGACAAGACATTAAACTGTAACCATCTTTCTTTCTTGTTTTCTTACCCATTTTCGTTTCTTTTTTTAACTCTATATACTTAGTGTTCTTCCTAGGAAGTTATTGTATCTGTGATCCTCGAAACTAAAACCTCGTACAGCATCGATTCTTAGACTTTTGCACACTGTGGGTGTTTCGAAAAGTAGTTTCACAATGCTAACAACCAAAGTAACGATAGCAGTAATGGAATATGAATAGAGAGCATCGGCTGTATCTTCTTCTGAGGTTGCCACTGGGTGCTGATCGAGAAACGCTTGGTGGAGTACAAATAAATTGACTTACAACCTGTTTCAAGTAGGATAGCTCATTATTTACAACTGCGCTGCGAATCCTTATAAATGTGACTCGCATGCCATAGTTACTAATACCTTCGATTCGGCCCCAATTGACACATAAAAGGACGTCATTTTTTACAACATGAAACTAATTTGTAACACGTCCTAACTAACTATTTCGTGGCGGAATGGAGTGTATGGTTCCGCACAGGCCGCAGCAACAAGCGGTTCAAAACTATAAATTCTTAACTCTTGTTGATAATAACTGTTTCTTCTTCTTTCGTTTCTGGCAGCTGTCAATAACGTAACTTCAGTAGTTTCTTTCTCTGTTTTGTGTTATTAAATGCATATGAAATTCAGAAGGTGACAGGAATGCAATACAGGGAGCGAAAGGTTATCTATAACATGTAGAGAAACCGTACGCAGTTACAAGAGTGAAAGGACGTGAAAGGGAAGCAGTAGTTTAGAAGGGAGTCAGATTGAGTGTAGCCTATTCCCAGTGTTATCCGGTCCGTACATTGAGCGAGATGTGAAGGAAACCAAAGAGACATTCGGAAAGGAAATTAAAGTTCAGGGAAAATAAAAATTTTGAGGTTTGTATATGCATTATTATTCTGTCAGAGGCGGAAACAACTCGGAAGAGCAACTGACCGAAAGGACAGTACCTTGAAAAGAAGTCATAAGATGAATATCAACGAACATAAAACAAGGATCAATCAAACGATGTAGAAGGAGCTAGATTAGAAAATGAGACACTAAAAGTAGGATACGAATTTTGCTATAAAGGCAGCAAAATCACAAACGATGGCCGAAATAAAGGGGATGTAAAATACAGATGAGCAGTTGGAAGATAAGTATTTCTTCAGAACAAATAATTGAAGTGTCAAGAAGCACTTTCTGAAGATATAAACCTCTGGAGTTTCTCCTTTGGTGGAAATGAAACGTGGGCAATAGGACGTTAACACAAGAAAAGACTAGAAACCTTGGAAATGTGATGCTAAAGAAATATTCTGAAGACTAGGTGTTTAGATCGAATAGTTAATAAGGAGGTACAGAACCGAAATGAGGCAAAAAATTATTTATGAAGCAACGTTAATAAAAGAAGATAGGATATATCATGAGGCATCGAGGACTCAGTTTGATAATGTAGGGAAATATGAGGTAGAAATTAAAGCGACCAAGGTTGATTGCAGTAAGCAATCTCAACTGGACGTGGGATGCAGTAGTTATACGGAAATGAAGAGGCTTGCACAAGATATGTCAGCTTTAAAAGCTGCATTAAACTAATCTTCAGACTGACGACCGTAACATGAAGGATACGGTGGAGATCATGTATCATTTACAAGGTCAAACAATGCCTAGGAGCAAAATTTCGCCACAGGGTAAGCATTTTTAATGCATTCCTCTCCTTCGACATTCTTTTAGTTTTAGAGACGACTAGTTTATATTTACGTAATATGTTTGTCAGTACCTTCTTTTCCTTCACCCTCTGGCATATTCACAATTACTCCTAAAGCCTGATTATATCGAATGACGTAAGCTAGCTCTTTACTATTTTTATTGCTTTTTGTAACTCTGTTTCCTCGTTTACCGTGTTTAACTTGTTTGTGTTACCAGCTCTTATCATCTAAATTCCTTGAAACACACATTTCGATCGCTTCTAAGCATTGTCATCCGACGGTTGGCAATGTCTATATTTTAGCTGCAAATCAAGCGAAAATTTTAACGTTTCAACTTGGTGTCATATGTTCACTGCACGCATAGAATAATTTTTTTCGGTTATTCCGAAAACAAATTTCGTAAAAGGTTACTTATAAGGAAATTTTGTAATAATGCTAAGTGTTACACGGATTTATGGAACTAATTTCTGCATTAAGAAAAAGTCATTACAGATCTATCCGAAGAAACCGTCTATGGGAGAGCTGATGTAACTGTAAGCAGGGAAAGCATGAGAGAAGTAAGAGTACGGAAACGTGACGGCGTGGAAGGAATACGAACAGGTGGAAGCACGATAGCTAGTACGCGCCAACCCATTATTGCTTATGTTTGATTTCATCTTCATAGAGTTCGTGTAGCTCTTATTGCTTTGCAATTTCATGGCCAGAATAATATCAGGAAAAATATTATCTGAAAATTAATGCTTTCGAAAATCGTGCAGTACATTGAGCACGTATTCTTATTCAGGTTTCCATATCTACTCAAAATTAGCTGCTGAAATTATTTCTGTGAAGTTGGAATTGTATTTTTCTTGCTATTCACATAATTCAGCGTGTTATATCAATACACACGGAGGTGACAAGTCATAGGTTAGCAGTATGCACATACGCAGACGGAGTTAGCATCACGTACACAAGATATAAAAGGTGAGTGCATTGGCGGAGCTGCCATTTGCACTCAGGTGATTGATGTGAAAAGGTTTCAGACTTGATTATGGACGCACGACGGAAATTAACAGACTTTGAATACGGAATGGTAGCTGGAGTCACATCCATGGAATATTCCATTCCCAGAAATCGTTAGGGAATTAAATATTCCGAGCACCACAGTGTCAAGAATGTGCCGAGAATACCAAATTTCAGGCATTACAGTGGACAGCGCAGTGGTCGACGGCCTTCACTTGACGACCGTGACCACCGACGTTTGTGTAGAGTGTCAGTCCTATCAGACAAACAAGCAACACTGGGAGTAATAACCGCAGTAGGACATATGACGAACGAATCCGTTAGGACTGTACGGGGAAATCTGGTGTTAATGAGCTATGAGGCTATGGCAGCAGACGACCGACGCGAGTGTCTTTGTTAACAACACAGTATCGCCTGCAACGCCTCTCCTGGGCTTGTGGCCATATTGGTTGGACTCCAAAGGACTGGAAAACCGTTGCCTGGTCAGATGAGTCCCGATTTCAGTTGGTAAGAGCTGATACTAGGGTTCGAGAGTGACGCAGATCCCATGAAGCCATGGACTGAAGATGTCAACAAGGCACTGTGGTGTGGACTGTGTTTACATGAAATAGACTGGGTCATGTGATCCAAAAGAACTGATCGGTGTTTGGAAACGGTTATGTTCGGCTACTTGGAGACCATTTGCAGCCATTCGCGGACTTCATGTTTCCAAACAATGATGGAATATTTATGTATGACAATGTGCTATGTCACCAGGCCAAAATTGTTCGCGACTGGTTTGAAGAACAGTCTGGACAGTTCGAGCAAATGATTTACCCACCCACATCGCCTGACATGAATCCCATCGCATATTTATGTGACATAATCGAAAGTGAGTTCGTGCACAAAAATCCTTCAGCGACAACACTTTTGCAATCATGAACGTCTGTAGAGGCAGCATGGCTCAATACTTCTGCAGGGGACTTCCAACGACTTGTTGAGTCCATGCCACGTCGACTTTCTGCACTTCGACGCTAAAAAGGAGGTCCGACACGATATTAGGAGGTATCTCATGACTTGTCACCTCATTGTATTGCCTACTTGCTTTAGTTTTCATTGTTTGTTCGGCAGAAAAAAACACAATTATTGTAATAGAGTGGTGTGAAATAACTAATTGAAAATGGGGTCCTTCTGCAGCTACAACCTTTTCCCGCTTTTCTGGTAACACACAGACTCCGCGATAAAAAAATTCAGGCACTTTTAAGGTCATACACTCATGTTTTAGAGGTTAAAACTTGTGGATTTTCACTCAGAAAGTCCATGCTGCATGCACCGAAACAAATGTTAATCGGAAGGACCGATGGCTTTTGAATGGCGGGGGTAAGGTATTCTAACGAAGTGTTGCAGTTTAGCATTGTCGTAAAGCAGAATGACTGTCATGTTTCTGAGCATACTGCGGGCGTTTGTCTGTAAGTGCGTGATTCCAACTGAATATTTGTACCCTCGTAGCATTCAGCATTCACCATTTGACCGCACTGCAACATCTCATGGTACACTACACGGACCAGAACGCGTTTTGTTATTCACATCAAACACGTTGTCTCTGAATAGTCGAAATCAACCTCTGTACGTTGTTCCCGACAGAGCATATTCTCCACAGCTTACAACAGCGAACGATGGCATTTCACAGCAGATTTCTTGAGATGAAAGCAAAAGAGTAACACTTCCCGCAAATGCCGTTTTATAGGTGCAAAACGCGACATGCTAAAGTCACTAAATTAATACGTTCTCTTCAATCCACTCAAAGGTCACAACAGATATGACAAAATTAAAATTTCTACTATTAAACGGGTCTGGTGTCACTTTTCGCTGAACTGCGTTAGCGCAACTACTGGCCTCTCTTCCTCAACAAGGGGAATTAACTCAAGCTCCCAAAAACATTTCATTTTATCTTCATGTTCTGAATCGGTAAATATAGCACAAAACTATATTTAATAGGAGTAGAAATGATACTATCGATAAGAACGGTGGATAAATCACTGAATTTTAAATGTGTCTTTCCAATAGCTACCACTCCAGATCGCAAGTGGTATACTGTACTGACTGTATCTATTATAGAATTTCGATTGACGAGAGGCTTTCTATGAAAACGTTGTAAATACTTATATTGAACGAAGTGGATTAACATTTATCAGTCTGTAGTTTATATTTTCCCAAAAACACAATATTCAATACTTTACTCGCAAAGCTTTTTGTATAAAAATTGTAGTCTTGACTTCTGTAACTAGTTTGCTGGAACAAACTGTCTTTGGAATATGCAGAATTTTCGCGTACTAAGAATTAAGCTACGCTATCCCGCAGTCTCATCTCATAGACCTCCATGCCTTAGCATTCGTGAGCCCATTTGCTGCGCCCATTGCGGGCTCCAACATCAAAGGCCTACTCAGTTACCTTAACCACATTTCCCGTATCTGTAACTGTGGCAGAAACTACATTGCATAAGTTACCAGCACTGGTTACGAGAACGGCAATTTGCATCACACGTAAGAGCCTTAAGCAGTCTCATCAAAGAGCGAAATACGGCACGAGAGAGCCAGAGTGCACTGTGCCACTACATTTGTGACGGACCCTAGAACTTGATCCGACAAGTTAGACTGATACGGCAGATAGTTCGTTTCTTTAAATTAACTTTTCTTTTGGAGGAGGGGTGGATATGACATAATGGGCTTCTATGTACGATGACGTGCTGATCAGTCCTTTGTTTCTATTAAGGAAAAAGTAAGAGAGTTATCTAATTTTTCTCTGATATCTAATATGTTGCGAACTGTAATGCCGTTAATCAGAATAGACTAAGCATATGTATGCGATGTACTTTTTATTACTCACATTTTTATCAGGATGAAGATTCTTGTCATACTTTGTAGATTTTCTGAGCTTCTCCGACCTTCCTGTGCCTAACCACATACGTATTATGTAAAATTTAAAAATTTCCCGGCGAATCAAAGAGATTTCGGGATTACAGCCGGTCGTCGTAAACTTCATTCAAGGATATTTCGGCTGGACAACTGCCTGACATCTCCAGGTGAGCCGAACGAGGACTGACGAAGACGTTCTCCGCTCCGTCTTATATACTGCGCTGATGTTACTGCCGCGCATGCGTTAAAGTCGCGGAGACAGAAGAACCACACCGCCCAGCGGCAGCGCCCTTGCTGGTGGAACTGCAAGACAGCTTCCGTTGGTATTGTCGCTGGCCGCAGTTATCGAAGTCTTCTGGCGTCTTCGTCTCGAGCAAATTTCAGAGATGACGGGATTCCACGCGTTATTCAGTTGGTAACCACTGTCACGGTTCATTAGATTTCCCGCAATGCGTATTTCAACGGATTCTTTGATAATGAAGTCCCAAAAGGTTGTTGCTGTGTCCAAAATTGAAGTTTTGTCATACTCCATTCAATTTACGTTGGAAATACAGTGTTCCACAACTGCAGACTTACTGGGTTGAAGTAGGCGAGTGCAACGCTCTTCCACTGTACACGTTGTCTGTCCTATATAGGCCATACCACACTGACACGGTATTTTATAAATTCCCGCCTTCCGCAGTAACAAATCATCCTTCACCGAGCCCAGCATATCCGAAATCTTAGAAGGTGGACGAAAAACCACCTTTACATGAAAATTATTAGGAATCTTCGCTATTTTGAAGGAGATATTTCCAACGAAGGGAAGAAAAGCTAGGGACTTGGTTGGCGCGTTCTCCTCTTTACCCACTTCCCGGTTCCTGGCTTTAGTTGACAAGGCCCTGTTAATTTGTCGGTTCGAGTATCCATTGTCTCTGAACACCGTCCTTAAATGTGTAAGTTCCTTAGGCAAATTCTCTGCATCCGACACCGTATGTGCTCTGTGCACAAGGGTTTTAAACACACTCGTGGTTTGGGATGGGTGATGGGTGTGGTTAGCACACCGCTCTCCTGGCCCTACGTCAGTTTACGAGACCGGAACCGCTACTTCTCAATCAAGTAGCTCATCAGTTTTCCTCACAAGGGCTGAGTGCACCCTGCTTGCCAATAGCGCTCGGCAGACAGGATGGTCACCCATCCAAGGGCTAGCCCAGCCCGACAGTGCTTAACTTCTGTGATCTGACGGGAACCTGTGTTACCACTACGGCAAGGCTGTTGGCCTACTGTACGTCAGCTGAATAAACTTAAAAAATAAAAACATTAAATGAATGAAGAAATTATTTGAAATTGTCTGCTGTGAAATTTCTGCAGTGTATCCTGATTCATAATCAACTGTAAGGGCCAATTTCAGGAAACGTGATCCGTTATGATATTAGTTCCAACGCGTGAAATCATCAGAAAAATAAACGAAGCTTCTTCACGAAGCGAAAGTCGTACGGAGAAATGTTACTGTGGCGAACCTGACTTCGGGCGATACTAATGGTGTTCGTAATTTCTATATTTCGAATATTTCTGCGGTCGGTAACATCCAAGGGAATGCATAAATATTCGTGAAAAATATACATAAGAACAAAATATAAAAATTAATAGAAAAACTGATATAAAAATGAAATGTAAGGATATGATAACTTAAAAAATTGTAAATCCTGAAAATACCATACACACATATAGCGTATAATAAATGTATGATACTTATTGTGAAACCCAATTGTAATTTTACAATTAATGTAACGCTCCTGCATCCCCTAACCTGGTAAGAAACATTGTTGTAGTAACCTTCTACGCACATGGCTAGAGAAATGAAAAAGTAATAAAATAAAAATAATAATTAGATTTCGAACACGAGGTGCAAAAGTGAGAGGCCACGTCGTTAACCTCTGCACGACTGTTACAACTGAGATTATCATTGGCTAGAAGGCTTATAAATTACACCGGAAAACTTTGATAGTCGTTTCTCAGGAACGGTCGAGTATCTACAGATAAGCGGAGACACGTGTTCACTTACATGGACTTCTCTTCGACTGAGCAATGTTAGTTCCAATACTTTCCAGTTAGTGCTGAAGCACTGCTGGTTTCTGCAGCTGGGAAAAAAAAAGAAAACATGGAATTACTGTTAAATGTTTATGGATAGTAGATTAAGTGGGAAGTTTACGTATTGGAAGCGGAAATCCACGTAAATTGCATTGATTCAACTGAAACACCAAACTCGCTAACATAATTATGTAACTAATACGGCAATTAATTTGTTTTCATATAAAAATTGTGTGTCCTTGCGTGTACTTTTATTAAAACTGGGTTGCACATTTCGCTTCTCGAGTGACTCATGCCTGTTTTCAATAACTGTTTCAAGTATTATCGTTAATAATTCTTTTAAAATAATGAAATTTATGCCTGTGATGGCTAACGGTGATACAAATAACAAATGAAATATCAAATAACAAAAGTTCATTAGTGTTGAGAAGCCACTGTGAGTGCAATGAGTGTTACCAAAATTATTTACCCGATGAAATAAAAGCGGTGTTCAATTTTATCTACTGGTGTGATACCATTTAGCATTTCGTGACTGGCGAATGCTTAAAAATATTCGTGGAACAGCCATGAAGTGATAGTACTCCACGCAATTCCAGTCGCCGGTTTGCAGAGCGAACATACATTCAGTGTTTGTTTTGCTCACCAACTTTCTGTCGAATGATGTTGATTAGTAGTTTAAGCACAGGACATATACTGTGGAGGAGCAGTTTTATAACTGTGTCACGCCAGTCGACGTCAGTTTTACATTACTTCAGGGTTTCTCCAAAACGGGCAGTCCCTTCTCTCCCTATCGCTCTCGCTTTCCAGTCATGTGCTCCATCTACAACGGCTGCCATCTCGACGAGATGTTCAAGGCTCCATAGGGGTGCTGAACGAAAAGTGGGGTCTTCATGTTGGAGATAACTGCTGCTGGTGACCTAACGTTGCTACACATCCACACTTCAGTACGTTCATGTGCCGGTTGATGTCTGAAACATAGATCAATCAGCGTCATATTTCAACACATTGTTTGGAACATATTTGTACATGAATAGGATTTAGAATTATTTGGGTCGTCATTAACAATCTCACGACAGTACCAGACGTCAGACACATACTTTTCTGTCATATTGCGTTGTCCCTACTGAATGACTCCCACCAGCATTTTGTCAGGAATATCTCAGCACTAGCACTTCGTCCCTAGCCTGTCAGTTCGCCAAGACTGTTGCCATATGTGTGGAAGTTTTCTTGGCAGTCGTTTCAGCAGTGTTAATACGGATCGACTGAAATCTAGGTTCATAAACACGATACACGCTAGTTTCTTTGCTGACATGACGTACGAAAGCGGAAATGCCAACTGACTGTTTCTTCTAACACCTTAACGATCCTTGCCTGAAACGTATATCGTTTGCAGTTATCACTTTTAGTTATGTGTATTACGAATTTAATGCGTTTGTCGTCCTTACTTCAGGGTGTAAAATTTATATGAAACTATAAGTACTTCCAGAAAATACACGTAGAAAAATATCCCCTGCAGAAAAAAGGACGACTGTTTTTGACTTACCACGTGGATTACAAGCTAGGTACCCATTCCATTGGGTGTTTCAAAAAAAGTCTCCGATGTTACAACATTGTATTTTCAATATTAATGAAGATAGAAATTGGGGATAATTTTAATTTACGCATAGGACTTCAATGTTCTTATTTTGAAAAAACCATCCGATTCTACAAGGACATATCTTTTATATGCATGAAGATACAATCTTATGATCACTTTCTACAAATACGTTTCGATGTTTTTTATTTCAGTCTTTGATCACAATATGAATTCTTTAGACAATGAGTGGTTTCAGTCCGTAATGACCATCCTCAGATCTTTTTCCACCATGTCCTGAAGTGATAAGGCCATAATGGCATCGTGTAATGGCATGGTGTAAAAAAGATCTGAGGATGGTCATTACGGACTGAAACCGGTCATCGTGTAAAGAATTCGTATTGTGATCAAAAACTGAAATAAAAAACATTTGACAGTATTGGATCACTGTTTGTATACGCGACCATGTCGCAGTTGGTGAAATACGTTTAGGGTCAAAGTTATCATTTACGTTTCACAAATGTTCAATGTGTATGAGCGAAGAGATAGTCAGAATCGCCCCGTTCTTTCGACCGAGCGAGGTGGCGCAGTGGTTAGCACACTGGACTCGCATTCGGGAGGACGACGGTTCAATCCCGTCTCCGGCCATCCTCATTTAGGTTTTCCGTGATTTCCCTAAATCGTTTCAGGCGAATGCCGAGATGGTTCCTTTGAAAGGGCACGGCCGATTTCCTTCCCAATCCTTCCCCAACCCGAGCTTGCGCTCCGTCTCTAATGACCTCGTTGTCGACGGGACGTTAAACACTAGCCACCACCCCGTTCTTTTGCACGTCTAGAGTTAGTACGTTCACTGCAGTGAGGCGGAGCAGTTCACGAATAGATGCTTGAAGTAGAGGCACACAGACGAAATCTTTCACGAACCCCCACAAATAAGACAAATACTTTGGAGGCCAATGGAGCAAAGCGAAATCTGTATACGCCTTACAGCCGACACATCCATCGGGGAGAAATGAGGATGTAGTGTGGTCGTGCTCCGTCTTTTTGAAAAATGAATCTCTAGTCATGTTCATGCGACTGCGGAACACACAATTTCTCCAACATATTCATGTGCATGAGTCTTGTAGCCATCTTTTATGCAAAAAAAAAAAAAAAAATGCACGAACTGGAAATCTTATTTCGGGAAACGTCGCAAAACACATGAAGGGTCTGTTTCGTGCGCGACAGAGGTATGTGGCTGCTGTGTTCCCCATATTCTTACGTTATGGCGGTTCACCTTTCCACATAAATCGAACGTAGCCTCAACTTTCAACACCAAAGGTTAAAGTAAATTAGTGTCATCTTTTTCCACCCTTAGAATGGATTCGCGAAACTTCGCACGTTGTTGTTTATCATCATTATGTAGGGCTTGTAGCAAATGAATCATGTTTTGTGCGAAATGCGAACGTCGCTGGAAAACACGTCAGATGAATGACATGTGGTAATTGGCTAACTCTCAGCTGGCACGACGAGTAGACGTGCGAAACTCTGCTGAATGCGCTCAATGTTTCGAACAAGCATAGCCTCATGCCACTCTGGCATAAATAACCAGTGACTTGAAACTGCTGCTGCTCATGTCGTCGAGTGTTTTGACCTTTCTGAGTAGCACTACCATACTCTCTACCAGTATCTCGCCGACAGCTGTAATTGAAGAGCACCTGATGAAATGGAGAACGCAAAAGGCGTCCTGTTGCTGAGCTGTCACCAGAATGACTCTACGTACATTGGCTAATTACGAGCGTGCGAGGGAACTGTCTGCGCTAGCGAGAACCCTACTGTCGAGAACCTGAACCAGCTACTTGCAGTTTGCGTTAAGATAAACTTTTAATTTCGATACTTAAGGCGAAATTCACCCAGAGTCTATTGTTATTTATAGAGAAGATATAGTGTTATGAAAGAGGATTAATCGTTTTAAAACACCATTTTTTTCCTAGCGTTAATGCCGTCTTGGGGGCTGCTCTTTTTATAGTGTAGCAAATTTAATTTTTAAAACTTTTCCCACTTCATCAGGCCACCTGGTACAAGAACCGTAAGAATATTATTTTGAAAAAAAATACAGTCTTCGTTGTGAAAGTTGTTTAATGATGCGTTTCGCCTTTTTAGAGCATCATCAGATTTTTTACAACAAAGAAGAAAGGAAAATATAAATAGCCTGTGTTATGGTTCCATCATGCACGGTTCGAAATAAAAATATCAAAGAGGCCTCTACGAACCATTAGAAGGACTCTTAGGTTTGTTGTTATGCTGTGAAATAACCATTCGTCAAGATCGCCTAAACGGGTATGTACCTACACATCAAATAAGATGAATAAGAAAACCTATAAAAACGAAGAAGAATTGCGGCAGAGGCAAAACGAAAAGTGCAAGCATTAGACTAGACGCTTCGTGGATCTTAGTGGTGCAAATTCACACAGATGGCGTACATGAGTAATTTTAAAATATAAAATTTAAGTAAAAGTATATAGTAGAAATTAAAAATTAGGCTACTTGATGAGACATTCTAAAGAACCAATATATGAAAATTATAAATAACTACATATGATGGGATATTCTATTGCATCAAAGGTAGTATTTGCACTTTTCATTTTGCCTCTTCTGCAGTACCACTTCTTCGCTTTTAAAGATTTTCTTACTATGATTATTTGTTGCGTTTAGCACGATCTCGACGAATGCTTATTTCACAGCATAACTGCAAACGCAAGTTTCTTTCTATTCGTAGGGGCTTCTTTGTTATTTTTATTTAGAACTGTGCATGTTAGGACCATACCCCTGGCTATTTATATTTGCCTATCTTCTTTGTTGTCGAAAATTTGATGACGCCCTATAAAGGCGAAACGCGTCATTAGATAACAGTTTTCTCAACCAAGACTGTTTTCCTTCAAAATTATTATTTTTATTTAATTTTGTGGGTCTGTCGCCACAGTAGTCAGTTAACCAGAGGGAGGGAAGAGGCGCGCGCGTCAAGCTATATGAGCAGCCAGTTACGTGACTTGCACATTATACCAATGAATTTATCACTAGACCATCCCATTTTCTGCTTGACTGTGCCTCACATGATGCTACACACAAGCATATAAAACTTATTCGTAGTTTTAAATAAAATCATATTTCCTGAAAAGGCTGTTGGAAGTGTTAGGGATACGGTTAAGCTCAGTCTCAATGTATACTCCACATATTAATGTCAAAACCGCGAATTTAAAAAACTTTTGAATCTGAAGATAGGGGTTTCTAATATAAGTAACAATAGTAGCAAATCTCATCATCAGCAACGAAACGCCCAATAAATGGCATAATTATTCCTAACTGGCACTCATATTATGTGGGGATATATAATTTCGTCTGTACTGTGAATCAGGAGGTCTACTGAGAGTACTTCCCATTCTTGAGAAAGAGCTGTATTACGTGTGTATCTGGCGGGCTGCAATTATTCCTCCGAGTGCGAATATGTTCCAGAGACCTCGCTAACTCTCACTGTGGTAGGAATCATTATGCATACTGAAACTGGGTTCATTCCTCCATTACATGTTGCTGACTCCACAATTCAACCGGCAGACAATCTGCCGGAAGTCTGACATACAGACCTAGTGCTCTGAGCCTTCAACACGCAATATATTGCTTTACTGCCACTATTGAGGAAGCTGTAAACGTTGCCGTCCATTTTCTTGAGGATGTAGTTGGATATTGTCATGCATTTAAGGGTACTTATCCATCCAGCTGTGGTTAGTCCAGTCTCGGACTCATACTTTCTGTGTACCGAACGGCCGCTATACAGGCGTCGTTTCTAGTACAAAAACGATTTTAATCTGCCATGAAGTTTCAAAATCAGCGCACATTACGCTACAGATTTTGAGATTCATTCTGCAAATAACTCCCTGTCTGTTGTTATGCCTTTTCTCGGCACTATCCCTTCTTCCAGGAATGCTTGTCCAGCAAGGTAACCAGGAGAGCTTCTGTGAAGTTGGGAGATGAGGTACTGGCGAAGGTAAAGCCCTGAGAACGGGTCGTGAGTCGTACCTGGCTGGCTGAGTCAGTTTGCTCACAACGAAAAAGAAAACGTGGCTAATGCTTTGTTTATTGAGATCAGGAGTCCTCAAACATGCATAAACACTGACTTCATAAGCGTGGTTAGCCAAGCACGTTAGATCACCATATTTATTAACAAATTCTAAAACGGCGTGGAAAAGAGAGGAGAGATTCAACTATTAATTCGTTCACAATATGGTCTTTCTCTCAGCAGCTCTGGTGAACATCACACAGACTGAATCTTCAGTCTCAGTATGACAAAAGAAAACCAGCACAGAGTTAACCTGACTACTTGGAAGAGGATTATGAGGCGTTCAAGTTTCCTTTCTGTCCACAGTAAGCGTAATTTAAGAGCACGATGCCGGCAATGCAGAATAATGTGACGTGTAGATCAAGGTGTCTGAAATGCTCCGTCATGGCGTCATGGACGGTATCAGAAGTGGAAGAAAAGGGGGGGGGGGGGGGAGGTTTTATAGTTTCTGATCACTCGTGATTTCTATACCGTGCGCTACGTTCATTCAACGAATTTAATCCTCCCCCTTCTCTGTATCTGTTATATGCAAGAAACAACACTCGCAGTTTGTAAAGTAAGTATTCCCACTGACATGTGAAGAAAGTATATCTCTTCAGTTTCGACGACTGAAAGGCTACATCGCAGACAACAATGCCGTACTATTTTTATTGTCATTTTCAACTAGAACCTTGAAAAGCTTTGGTTGCATCCAAACAACGGACTGAAAAGGAACGTATCAGCTATAGTCAAAATTGCTTTTCTCTCATACACGTAAAGGAAACCACCGTCGCGACGTATCAAGGAGAAGCATGAAATATGCATTAGGTCGATGGCTTTGGAGACGCTTCGTAAAGCAGCGTGTCACCACAGTTCCTGAGTGATCGTTTTCAGATATCTTTCATACACCGGAAAGTACACACCTTCTCCTGTGTACCGCTGTTTCCACGTTTGAATCCTTACTCTCTTCACGATTTCGCAGGACAATTCCACGCTAGCGGAACAAAGCTTATCTCTGCGCCCCATGCGATGCGCTGCTTTATGAAACTTCGCAATCCATTCTGCCATACAATAAATCGGTAAGTTCATTCGTTTACTTACTTCCTAAAATGGGTTATTTCTTTCCAACTGCGGTGAAACTCTGAGATCTAAAAGACTGTCAAAGGCAGGATTAATCATATTAGGTAAGTAGATGATCTAGTCCAAAATTCTATTACATATATGAAAAGCTATTCTGTAGCCTTTAGGTATTCTACGAGGCATTGCGTATTGAGTCGCAATTCCCAGACGATGTGCTGGACATTATTGGATGAATTATCTACATCTACATCTACATTTATACTCGGCAAGCCACCCAACGGTGTGTGGCGGAGGGCACTTTACGTGCCACTGTCATTACCACCCTTTCCTGTTCCAGTCGCCGGCCGGTGTGGCCGTGCGGTTGAAGGCGCTTCAGTCTGGAACCGCGTGACCGCTACAGTCGCAGGTTCGAATCCTGCCTCGGGTATGGATGTGTGTGATGTCCTTAGGTTAGTTAGGTTTACTTAGTTCTAAGTTCTAGGCGACTGATGACCTCAGAAGTTGAGTCGCATAGTGCTCAGAGCCATTTTTTGTTCCAGTCGCGTATGGTTCGCGGGAAGAACGACTGTCTGAAAGCCTCCGTGCGCGCTCTAATCTCTCTAATTTTACATTCGTGATCTCCTCGGGAGGTATAAGTAGGGGGAAGCAATATATTCGATACCTCATCCAGAAACGCACCCTCTCGAAACCTGGCGAGCAAGCTACACCGCGATGCAGAGCGCCTCTCTCGCAGAGTCTGCCACTTGAGTTTATTAAACATCTCCGTAACGCTATCACGTTTACCAGATAACCCTGTGACGAAACGCGCCGCTCTTCTTTGGATCTTCTCTATCTCCTCCGTCAACCCGATCTGGTACGGACGCACACCGATGAGCAATACTCAAGTATAGGTCGAACGAGTGTTTTGTAAGCCACCTCCTTTGTTGATGGACTACATTTTCTAAGGACTCTCCCAATGAATCTCAACCTGGTACCCGCCTTACCAACAATTAATTTTATATGATCATTCCACTTCAAATCGTTCCGCACGCATACTCCCAGACATTTTACAGAAGTAACTCCTACCAGTGTTTGTTCCGCTATCATATAATCATACGATAAAGGATCCTTCTTTCTATGTATTCGCAATACATTACATTTGTCTATGTTAAGGGACAGTTGCCACTCCCTGCACCAAGTGCCTATCCGCTGCAGATCTTCCTGCATTTCGCTACAATTTTCTAATGCTGCAACTTCTCTGTATACTACAGCATCATCCGCGAAAAGCCGCATGGAACTTCCGACACTATCTACTAGGTCATTTATATATATATTGTGAAAAGCAATGGTCCCATAACACTCCCCTGTGGCACGCCAGAGGTTACTTTAATGTCTGTAGACGTCTCTCCATTGATAACAACATGCTGTGTTCTGTTTGCTAAAAACTCTTCAATCCAGCCACACAGCTGGTCTGATATTCCGCAGGCTGTTGCTTTGTTTATCAGTCGACAGTGCGGAACTGTATCGAACGCCTTCCGGAAGTCAAGAAAAATAGCATCTACCTGGGAGCCGGTATCTAATATTTTCTGGGTCTCGTGAACAAATAAAGCGAGTTGGGTCTCACACGATCGCTGTTTACGGAATCCATGTTGATTCCTACAGAGTAGATTCTGGGTTTCCAAAAACGACATGATACTCGAGCAAAAAACATGTTCTAAATTTCTACAACAGATCGACGTCAGAGATATAGGTCTATAGTTTTGCGCATCTGCTCGACGACCCTTCTTGAAGACTGGGACTACCTGTGCTCTTTTACAATCATTTGGGACCTTCCGTTCCTCTAGAGACTTGCGGTACACGGCTGTTAGAAGGGGGGCAAGTTCTTTCGCGTACTCTGTGTAGAGTCGAATTGGTATCCCGTCAGGTCCAGTGGACTTTCCTCTGTCGAGTGATTCCAGTTGCTTTTCTATTCCTTGGACACTTATTTCGATGTCAGCCGTTTTTTCGTTTGTGCGAGGATTTAGAGAAGGAACTGCAGTGCGGTCTTCCTCTGTGAAACAGCTTTGGAAAAAGGTGTTTAGTATTTCAGCTTTACGCGTGTCATCCTCTGTTTCAATGCCATCATCATCCCGCAGTGTCTGGATATGCTGTTTCGAGCCATTTACTGATTTAACGTAAGACCAGAACTTCCTAGGATTTTCTGTCAAATCGGTACATAGAATTTTACTTTCGCATAGCCCTCCTTACGCTAACTTTGACATCGTTTAGCTTCTGTTTGTCTGAGAGGTTTTGGCTGCGTTTAATCTTTGAGTGAAGCTCTCTTTGCTTTCGCAGTAGTTTCCTAACTTTGTTGTTGTACCACGGTGGGTTTTTCCCATCCCTCACAGTTTTACTCGGCACGTACCTGTCTAAAACGCATATTACGATTGCCTTGAACTTTTTCCATAAACACTCAACATTGTCAGTGTCGGAACAGATATTTTCGTTTTGATCTGTTAGGTAGTCTGAAATCTGCCTTCTATTACTCTTGCTAAACAGATAAACCTTCCTCCCTTTTTTTGTATTCCTATTAACTTCCATATTCAGGGATGCTGCAACGGCCTTATGATCACTGATTCCCTGTTCTGAATTTACAGAGTCGAAAAGTTCGGGTCTGTTTGTTATCAGTAGGTCCAAGATGTTATCTCCACGAATCGGTTCTCTGTTTAATTGGCTAATGGCTCTGAGCACTATGGGACTCAACTCCGGAGGTCATTAGTCCCCTAGAACTTAGAACTAGTTAAACCTAACTAACCTAAAGACACCACAAACATCCATGCCCGAGGCAGGATTCGAACCTGCGACCGTAGCGGTCTTGCGGTTCCAGACTGCAGCGCCTTTAACCGCACGGCCACTTCGGCCGGCGGTTCTCTGTTTAATTGCTCGAGGTAATTTTCGGATAGTGCACTCAGTATAATGTCACTCGATGCTCTGTCCCTACCACCCGTCCTAAACATCTGAGTGTCCCAGTCTATATCTGGTAAATTGAAATCTCCACCTAAGACTATAACATGCTGAGAAAATTTATGTGAAATGTATTCCAAATTTTCTCTCAGTTGTTCTGCCACTAATGCTGCTGAGTCGGGAGGTCGGTAAAAGGAGCCAATTATTAACCTAGCTCGGTTGTTGAGTGTAACCTCCACCCATAATAATTCACAGGAACTATCCACTTCTACTTCACTACAGGATAAACTACTACTAACAGCGACGAACACCCCACCACCGGTTGCATGCAATCTATCCTTTCTAAACACCGTCTGTACCTTTGTAAAAATTTCGGCAGAATTTATCTCTGGCTTCAGCCAGCTTTCTGTACCTATAACGATTTCAGCTTCGGTGCTTTCTATCAGCTCTTGAAGTTCCGGTACTTTACCACGCAGCTTCGACAGTTGACAGTTACAATACCGATTGCTGCTTGGTCCCCGCATGTCCTGACTTTGCCCCGCACCCGTTGAGGCTGTTGCCCTTTCTGTACTTGCCCAAGGCCATCTAACCTAAAAAACCGCCCAGCCCACGCCACACAACGCCTGCTACCCGTGTAGCCGCTTGTTGCATGTAGTGGACTCCTGACCTATCCAGCGGAACCCGAAGCTCTGTAGATGAGCTCAAACATTCATCGGCAACAAAATACCAACCTGAACCACCGACAGAATAATAATAAATAGTTTTGATTATATTAAATACAGAAATACAAAAATTAAATACAGAAATTCATTACAGAAATTAGTAACCTATAAAGAGTCTTCAGTTGTTAATAAACTAAAATCCGCCTAATATGCTAACGTTAAATCCAAACGAAATAATTAATGCCGCCACAAGAATTTCAAGAATTATTTTTTTAAGAGAGACCGTTAATTGTAGGTAACCAGTATATCTAACTCCATACAGCCAGAACGGTATGTATTAGAGAGACCATGGTTCTAAAAAAAAAGGTAAAAAACTTACGTTTAAATAAAATTTTTAGTCAAGTAGTATGAGATGAGAGAGGGGGAAAACCTGTGAGAGTATGTTACCAACATGGTTGCCATTTTGAAAGCCGCCATCTTCGATAAACTTGCAGATTCAATGTGGAAAGGTGGTCATGTGGTATATCAAGCAGTTAGAAAATCACTCAAGAAGAACAGTGCTGTGCTGCATCTGAGCGTAGCTTTGTTCATTTTCGATTTCTGCCGCATTTAGGGTGGCAAAAATTATTATTATTATTGCTATACGGTTGATCCCAGTTTCCTCCGATATGTGACGAGTAGTGCGCTCTGGACTTACAGAACGATGGCAGAACAGTGGTTGATGCTACTTCATCCGTAGCTGATCTCGATCGTCCAACTTTGTTAGTCTGCGACAGAGCCACGTTGTTCGCCACATTAGCTGAACGGTCAGCGCGTTGGAATGCCACGCATGGGGGCCCGGGTTCTATGCCCGGCTGGGGTGGGAGATTTTCTCTCCTCAGGAACTGGGTGTTGTGCTGTCATCATCATTTCATCTCCATTGTCGACGCGCAAGTCGCCCAATGCGGCTTCGCGCTCAATAAGACTTGCACTTGGCGGCCGAGCTTCCCGCCTGGGAACTCCCGGCCACTGATGCCACACGATCACTTCCAGAGCCACGTTCACGGAATTTCGCGAGAGGTTTTGAGTACCGTACTGTAGGTAATGAGTGACGTGTCTGGAAGGTGTTGGTAGAAATCCTCTGCGACAACATGGGTGCTTCTCTCTCTTGATATCAAATAAGATGTGTATGCGCCCGGTTTGTGTTATTGCCATCAGCTTTGACGTCACCTTTAAGGACGAAACATTAATCATAACTTACCAATAAAGAGAGATGTGCTCAAATGCAAAGCACCATTGTTTTTATTGTGTTCACTCTTCGTCTGCTATGTCGCAAAACACCCTTTCCATTTAAAAATTAACGAATTGCATCAATGTTAGCGGCTTTCAGAATGGCCACCATGTTGTATTTTACCACTTACACCCACCGGAAAAGGCCCGTGTAGGTGTAATACGCCAACATTGTTCTAGACGCCTACAAGTGCTAATTTAATTAACACCGTGCGTGGCTCGCTTGTCAGCTAAAAATACTCTTTAAGTCTGATCTGATTGTTCCTAAGACTGTATCCTAGATGACATCACGGAATAAAAATGTAAATGTCGTGTGACTAGGGCCTGCCGTTGGGTAGACCGTTCGCCGGGTGCAAGTCTTTCGATTTGACGCTACTTCGGTGACTTGCGCGTCGTTGGGGATGAAATGATGATGATTAGGACAACACAACACCCAGTCCCTGAGCGGAGAAAATCTCCGACCCAGCTGGGAATCGAACCCGGGCCATTAGGATCGACATTCTGTCACGCTGACCACTTTTTTTTTTTTTAATCTCAAATGGTTCAAATGGCTCTGAGTACTATGGGACTTAACATCTATGGTCATCAGTCCCCTAGAACTTAGAACTACTTAAACCTAACTAACCTAAGGACATCACACACATCCATGCCCGAGGCAGGATTCGAACCTGCGACCGTAGCACCGTATACTCAGTTTTTTTAATTTTTTATTACAGAGAGTAACTATAATACCACTCAACTACCGCGGGCGGACATCACGGAATGAAAGTAAGGGAAGTAAAAAACTTCGGATGCGTTGCTGATGCTAACCGTAGACAATACTGTGTTCTCAGTATGCGCAGCAAGATGTGAACACGTGCCTTCCAGGAAGAAAGACCCCAGGGAAATGTGACAGGATCACCCTTGTCCCCCTTATGCATAAGCGATCTGACGCATAGGGTGAGCAGCATTATGCGACTCTTTGCCGATGTCACTATAACGCAAGGGAAAGTTTCGTCGTTGAGTGACTGTATGATGATATAAAATTATATGTACAGAATTTCTATTTGGTCTAATGAACGGCAGCTTGCAATAAGTGTGAAAAAATATGAGTTGAAAAGATGAGTTGGAAAAACAATCCTATAACGTTAAAATAAAGTATTAGTGGTGTGCCATTTGACACAGTCAGTGGATTAAGCATCTAGGCGTAACACCGCAAATCGTTATGAAGTAAAGCCAGTTCAAGGGAAGGCGAATGGTCGACTACTGTTTGTCGGGAGAATTCTAGATTAGTATAGCTCATCTATAAAGGAGTCGCCGGCCGAAGTGGCCGTGCGGTTAAAGGCGCTGCAGTCTGGAACCGCAAGACCGCTACGGTCGCAGGTTCGAATCCGGCCTCGGGCATGGATGTTTGTGATGTCCTTAGGTTAGTTAGGTTTAAGTAGGTCTAAGTTCTAGGGGACTAATGACCTCAGAAGTTGAGTCCCATAGTGCTCAGAGCCATTTGAACCATTTTTTTTATAAAGGAGTCCGCCTGCAGAGAACTTTTGACAGTCATTCTTGACTATCACTCCAGTGTTTGGGATCTAGTAGTTCGTATTAAAGGAAGACGAAGAAATTCAAAGATGCACTGATAGATCCGCTACCGATGGGTTCGATCAGCGATCGAATGCAGGAGTCTACTGCCACTGTCACACAGCTGGCGTAAGGATTGAGAGAAAGCAGGAATCGCACGGAAGCTTGTAGGTAGTCACTTTTCTCTCGCTCCTTTCCCTAGTAGAACAGGAAATGGAATGACTAATAGTAATACAAGATGTCCTCCGCTATGTGTTGTAAAGCGGATTCCGGAGTATGTACAGGGGTTGGACACAAATATGGAAACACTGCGAGATGTGCATGCTTGAACATAAACGCAGATGCTAGCCAAACCTGCAGATTGCACTGCTATATTTGAACATGATCGGCACCTGTGCAGTGTCCTCAATACGTTGCAAATGTAAGTCGTGGTCAGAACACTATTATGTGCAGTTGTGCATTATGTCGGACCTAAGTGAATTCGAACGTGAGCAAATTGTTAGTGCTTGTACGACGAGTGTTTCCTCAGTCAGGGTAAAGAAGTGTCTGATGTTTCAAGTGGCACCATATCGAAGATTTATACTGCATACATGGAAAAAGGAAAAAGACCATACTCTAAGGCACAACGCCGATGAAAATGTGTGTTGAGTGATCGTGACAGGCGGTCGCTCAGGAGGACTGTGACGAAACATAGGACGACGATAGCTGAAAAAGTGATTGCAGAACTGAATATCGCACCCGCGAACCCTTTTCAGCACCAAAACAAGACGAAAGGAGCTTCTTGAGGAGGGAACTGAAGGACGAGTTGGACTTTCAAAACCAGTCATCAGTGACACAATGCCAGTAACAGGAAAACGTGGTGCCGAAGCAGTAAAATTTGGACTATGGAGCATTGGAAGAGAGTCATTTGCTCGGATGAGTCTTGTTGCACGCTGTTTCCAACTTCTGGCCGAGTTTAAATTCCAAGAATGTGAAGTCGCACTACTGCCAAGGATAATGTGACCATTTTGGCCAATCATGTCCATCTCAAGGTACAATGTTCGTTCCCCAATGTTGATGCAGTGTTCAAAGACGACAGAGCCCCTGTTGACATGGCTCGCATCGTCCAGGACTGGTGCTGTGCACGAGGATGAATTTGTGCATCTACCCTGGCCACGACAGTATTATCGAGCCTTTGTGGTCTTCTTTGGAGAGAATGGAACGTGATCGCTTTCCGTCTCCATCATCGTTACTCACCTTGCTGTTATTTTGCAGGAAGAATTGTATAACATTCCCTTGAAAACTGTACAGAACCCGTATTTACCTATTCCGGGACGACTGGACGCTGTTTTGAATGCCGACTTTTTCCCACACCGTATTAGGAATGGCAATGTGGTGTTTAGATATTTTTGTCCGCCCTCTGTACATAGATGTAGATGCAGAAACGGATAGAAGGGCCGTTGGCTCAAGGAATAACGCGCTTGTAGATCGAAGAGCACTGCACTGCTCCCTCTAACCGTCTATCGCCTAGAAGTCCAAATGATACGCGCAGCGCTAACAGCTGCGGACGGACGCATCGCAGAGTTACTTCAACGCCAACTTCCATAGACGTGGAATATGCTGATATGCATCTCATCTGTGAGTTTGCAGACGGTAGAGCAGAAAATGGAAGAAAACATTATTCAGATAGATTTCCCCAACAGGAGTCTCTAATTTGAAAACTCATTTTACTGTGTTTATAGCCGCTTGAGACACGTAAGGTGCATTTGTGCCGCCTCAAGGATTGAGCGTCAGAACCGGTCCGTCGATGTACAGTGCGGATGACCAAGGGAAATTGTAGTAAATTGTTGTGGCGCACAGAAGAATAACCACAGTAATAAATGAAAAGCACCAGTTTGCTTCTGTTCTACAATATAAAAGTAATATTGTAGAACAAAAGCAAACTGGAGCTTTTCATTTATTATAATGTTGTTCTACCAAGAGCCGATGGAAGATTCTGTTAATATAATAAGCACAGTGTTTCCTCACTGCATTAGAAATGCGTCAAAGCTCCTTTGTTCGAGGGTTGAAAAAAAATCATGTCTTACGCATGCAGAAGGTGGAAGCGCTGTTGCTGGGAGACTCCAAGAAGAGGCTGAACTTATCGTTAATATAAACCATAAGATATAACACCAGCGTTTTGCAAGAATAACTCTTCTTACGAACGGAGCCTATTTCTCGAGGGAGTGCATAGTGAAATCTCAAAATATGAAAAAGTTGGCGTAAGGAAACCAACACAGTGTGCAAGCACAATAGAACCGACGAAATAACGGTGTTTAGTACCAAGTTAGGCGCTATCGATCGTTACCCCATTACGGCACATGTGTTATACCACGACTGAGAGGAGAGCGATATTTGCGTTTACTGGATGCTTGTTCACTGGAATTAATGGAAGAAGCTAGTCCGGGCTATCATATAAATTTAAGTTTATGATTGCTGGAGCTGCCACTCACTTCTGCGGCAGTATCAGAGCAGTTCCTTTCTTTTGAAATGGACGTGTCGAGGAGGTTCTGTAGCATGACCACTTAGGACAATACAGCACTACTTTTTTATGAGGTCATTTAAAATTTTTAACTTCTGCAGGGGAGATTTCTCACATCATTAACGTGCGACACAACATCACGGTAAGAGACACATAACTGATAGATCACTTTCAGCAATTTTTTTCTCTTGGAGAAGAAAACAAGGTTACCCTACCCATCGCTGCCGTCACTTCAAACGACAATTCTGCAACGCGACTATAGCTTAAGGTCTTTTATTTCTGTATGATTCTGGATATTCCTATTTTGTATAATGATTTTTCGTGCCTGTTACTTAAAACTATCTCCAACAAAACAACATTTTTAAAAATCGTGCACGTTAATACAGTTCCTTCTCAGTTTCGTTTCCTCGTGTCAGCTAGACGTGATTCACAGGCCCTGTCAAAGAAAAGAAGAGAGAGAAGCGGATGCTGAATTTTGTCGCGTTCCGTCACATGCCTTACCTTGAAAAATACACATAAATTTATACTCCGGCAATCACTGTGAAGTGCAATCCAGAGGAAACGTCCCGCTGTGCTATTTATTAGAGCTTTTTCTCGTTTCCACGTGTAGAGCTCGGGAGAATGACTGCTTAAATTCGTCTGTACCTGCTGTAATTAGTCAGATCTTGTCTTCTCGATCTCTATGGGAGAGATACGTAGGGTGTTGTAACATATTCGTAGATTCACCATTTTAAGTTGGTTCTAGAAAGTCTCAAAGTAGGTTCTCGTGGGATACTTCGCTTAAAATTTCCGGGCTGACAGACCATGGTCGGTATGTAAAACTTTCACTGTTCGGAGGTGATTCAAATTTCGGCCACAACTGAAGGGAGCGCCGAATATGTGGGTAGGATAGTGTGTGCACTGTCCGTCACGTGACGCCAACTGCATGATTGTTTCTGGTAGTGCCAACATTTTCTGTTGAAAGTAACCGAACATCACCCTTTCGGTGCAAAGTCGACACCCACATTTTACCTAATGTGATACGTTCCTCTTTCTTGTTATAATTATTACCGTGTTCATAGATCCCAGTAGCCTCTCTATACATGTGCGGATGACAATGCGATGCCGCGCGGAGTGGCCGCTCGGTTAGAGGCGCCATGTCACTGACTGTGCGGCCCCTCCCGCCGGAGGTTCGAGTCCTCCCTCGATCATGGGAGTGTGTGTAGTCCTTAGCATAATTAGTTTAAGTAGAGTGTAAGCCTAGGGACTAATGACCTCAGCAGTCTGGTCCCTTAGAAATTCACACACATTTCAACATATGACAATGGTATGCTTTCGATATGATATTTGTCTCACTTATTTTTTTTTTCATGATTACCCTCTTACTACACATTTTTTGCTACGACCAGTTTATCCTTATATCCCAGACGGCAAATTATCTTATGTTCATCCAAAGGGGTGTTCACACTTCTTTCCGTGTTACCAATATACAGGGTGAAGGAAAAAATGTCGCACTTGGCTGTTCACTTTCGATTCCTCATCCCATTTCAAGACAGAAGTGTATCTAGTACCGCCAACAGGTTTAATAGAAATGCGATTTAAGAAAACAAGGCTGTGGCAACGCTGTAACTGTTGTGGGGTTTTGAACCACTGAGGGCTACGGCGGGGACGAAGCGCCTCTCCGTCGTTTCTAGGTCCCCAATTCCATGCAATACAATACAACACAAATTTTACAACTCACGATACAGTACAAGTTAATCCCGACACTCGTAAATGTCCTAAAAACAGAATGTAACACGATACATACAACTATTGACATAATCAATGACAGATTATGCGAAAACGGTACGAACAATGAGATCTAGAATTTTGGACCTGAGCTATAGACGAGGTTATAATACCTTCTACACTGAAGTTCCAGAGATGAACACTACAGCGTCAGTTTATCACAGTGCAAAATGCGAAAACTGTGGAGCAACAACAAAGCACGTACTCCACGTACGGCGGCTAACATCGGGTATGGAACAGGCCACTTAATAGCTCCTAACTTGCCCAATCTCGCCTCTCTTTTCTCTTTGGTTGTGCAGTCACTCACGAACACTCAAAGTTCACTTCACCCAATCGGGTAGCTTCGCGTGCTAACGGGACGCCTTCCGGGGCGAAGAAGTATGCCGGCCCCGGATCGAATCCGGATTACCGACGATGGGTAAGTGTGCCGGTCGGCCTGGATTGTAGTTTTTAGGCGGTTCTCCACGTAACACTAGTTTAATACTGGAGTGGTTCCAATGTTCCGCCTCAGATACACACTATACAAATATTTAGAACACTTGTACACAGAATTTACGAGCATACAGATTGTGTACACTGCTTCTGGCATGCGTGGTGATAGGAGAATGACAACCTTCACAATTTGATCTCCTTAAACACTTATTCAGAGTCAGTGGTTCCCTTCACACTTACTGCTTCTATGAAAGTAAGCTGTTTTGCCATTTTTCATTTTGGAACACAGGAAAGACAGTTTTGTGTTTGTAGGTTAAAACGTAACGAAATGAATTAAATACTACGTCCCGTTTATGACACGCCATGCATGTGCGTAAAATATTTGATGTCAGTTATTTCAGAGAGTTTTACACGCTTTATAAGGTGTAAGATCGTCTCCAACGTCACATAAATGTCTTTATTTATCATTTCTGTTTATTTTTTGACACATAGTGTCAAATTCCTATTAAATATCAACGTAACGAGTCGTTAGTATGAGAGATAATAAAACAATTGAATCTATGTTATTTGTCACAACTACCAAGAGGATCTATTATTACGTTATGCAGCAAATTAAAAAAAAAGGAAACCAGGAAAGTAAGTGCATCTACAATAAAATGGTTGTTTAAACCTTTTATAACGATGTGTTGAAACCAGAAGTATGCATCCGCAAAGACTTACATCCACGAAGATGTGTGTACTGGATGTGAGAGTCTCCAGTGGCACTGTGGTGTGCTCTGTCTAGCGACAACGATACTGCGAATGTGTGGTGCAGTGGGCTAGCGGTCCGTGGTAGTACGGTGCACCTGCTGAAGCTCAGCACTATTTGTTGCCAATATCTGAAATCGCGCAAAATCTCCTGCATGGTCAGAATTCTCAGGAAATTGGATCTTTTCTCGATGTATGAAAGAGAGGCGGCTTGGATTGGATCGCCTTTGCGAAGCTGACGGTGTGTGTCTATCGGTAGCCTGGCCTCGTTGTGAGCTTCAGTCGAATCACTTTACCTCTCCCTTTCTTCCTCTCGTATCAAAGGAGCTCCATCTCTAGCGACTTCTGAGATAGCTAGACTCACGAACAGGGCAAAACCACATATGAAATTGAAGCGTAAGTCTAATATAGGCCTCAAGAAGCACATACTAGTTTCAGAATTTAATCACGACTGATGTCTAAATCTCAGTCTGCGTAAATACTCCGCAAGCCGCAGTAGAGCGAAGGGGAAAGGGTACTTAGTGCTAATATCAGTCATTTCCTCTTTCTGTTAAGTCGTGAATGGGGTGGGACAAAAATGTATGCCTGCATGTCTTGGTGTGAGTCCTAATCTCTTATTATTTTTATAGCGATACACAACAAATACATCGACATCTAGTATCTGCAGACCATTGAGAAGTGCATGTTAGAAGTCACTTCTCAATGTACAATTTATTAGCGTTTCACCCGTTCCATTCGCGTATGGAGCGCGGGAAGAATGATTACTTAAACGCCTCTGTGCGTGCTATAGTAAATTAGTCTAATCTTTTCCTTGTGATCCCCACGGTAGTTTTATGTTAGTAATTTTAGTATAATCCTACACTCCTTACTTAAAGCTGGTTCTTGAAACTTTGTAAGTAGGCTTCCTTGTGATACTTCACATCTGTCTTCAAGGTTCTGCCAGTTCAGGTTTAACAGAAATCAAACAAACCTGTGACTATTTCTGCTGATCCGTGAATACGTTCAATATCCCCTGTTAGTTCTATTTGGTACAGGTCCACATATTTCAGTAATATTCGAGGATGGTTCGCACGAGTTTCTTTGTAAGCAATCTCGTTTCTAGATTGATTGCATTTTCGCATTATCCTACCACCGAACCACAGTCTGCCACTTACTTTACATACGACTGAGCCTATGTGATCGTTTCATTTTATATCCCTATAAATATTAATGGTCAGGCGTGTATAAAGAGCAGTCAAATGAAAGCGAGATGTATGAAAAAAAGTAAGTAACCTGTTTATTATCTAAAAATTAATCGTCATAACTTTTAAGACATGTATCCCATTGTGAGGAAAGACAATCAGTGCCTTCTTAGAAAAATGTTTGCGGTTGTCTATGGAACCATGATTGCACCCAACCGGAACCTCTTCGTCCGAAGGCAACTGGTGGCCACGAAAGTCTTTCTCCAGGGAACACATTCTGCCAAGATTGTATCGATTACGCTGCAGAAGTTTCGCTGGGAAGCCCGTAGAAATTCTCCATACAGTCCCTTCTCTCCCCATGCGATTTCGGTATTTTAGAGGCCTGAAGGACGACGTACGTGGTCGTCGTATGCTTGGGTGGAAGAGGTGCACGAATGGGTGCAATGATGGTTTCGTTTGCAACCGAAAACATTTTTCCATGAAGGCACTGACCATCTAATCTCACAGCGGGATAGAGGTATTAACAATTTTGGTGATTGCTTTTGTAATAATAAACAGTTTACTTACTTTTCTCTCCATCCATCTCGTCTTCATTTCACTGCTCCTTATATAATCTACCTCGAGTTATGAATAGCTGATATTTTCATAGGGCACTACGGTTTTCTTCTTCTTTGTGCAGAGCAACCGTTTTTATATTTGTCCATATTTCAAGCAAGTTGTCAGTCTTTGCACCACTTTGAAATGTTATCAAAGTCTGATAGAATAAATGTGCAGTTTTTTGAGACAGTCTTAATTTCAGATCACTTCATAATCTGCAAAAGTCTGAGCTTACTACTAAAATTGTCTGGGAGATCAGTTATGTACAATATGAACAACAGGCTTCCAAACACACTTCCCTAGGGCACACCTGACATTCCTTCCGAACTTGTCGATTACTCTCCATTCAAGATAACATTCTACGTCCCCAATCCAGTCGTAGATTCCTCTTGATAACTAAAATGATCTTATTTTCACCAATGATTGTTGGTGTGGGCTGAGTGAATAGTTTTTCGGAAGTCAAAAACTAATACATCTCCCTAACTGCCCAGGTCTGTGAATTTCAGCATATCATGTGAGAAAAGCGCAAGTTTCGTTTTGCATGCCTACCTTTTTATAATTCATTCTCATTTGCATAGAGAAGTTCACTCTTTCCGATATGCCTCATTACTTTTGTTGTCTTAATTTTTTACAACACATGGATATCAAATAAACGGGTCGGTATTTTTTTGGATCATTTCTGCTACCCTCCTTGTAGACGGTTCTTTCAACTAATGGACACAGTTTTTGTTCTACTGTATATTACAGTAAAAACAGGAAGAATCTCAGCTGCATATTCTGAACAGAATCTGGTAGGTAGTCCGCGGATACTTGAACTTTGTCTCATTTCAGAGATTTCAGTTGTTCTAAACGCCACTGACACTAACTACGTCGCCAGTTTCCAAATTATTTTAATTTTTGTTTTTGAGGGGCTATGTTACACTCCAGTTCAGGCTGTGCCAAACATTTTTGAACGTTTGAACTGCTATGTCAACCGTCAAGCTGATCTGACTTAGTAAGAACTCTGAGCATGTACACTCTTGTTTCTCCGTGACTGTGATGAAAATGGAGATATAAATGTATGACCGCAGTCATTCCATATAATATTATTAATTTAAATGTTTTTATTGCTTGCGCAGCCTCAAAACGCATGTGAAAACCGTGAAATTCAGAAAATAAAATTTTTTTTTATTAAATGTGAGCAGTACTCATCTATGAAGAGAGTGGAAATGATTCAAAAACAGTATATTTAGTGTTACGTTATCTCTCCGACGAGAAACATCGTGTTCATACAACGCCAGGCGCTGCTTCCAGTGATCTGTACATCAGTTGAATCTAGCCAGCTGCTGCCAACCATGACGGACATCAGAGAGAGCGAATACGCAATTACAGTAAGTTAAGTCACGACAGATTTATTTTATAGCATACAAAATTTTTTTTGGGTTAGACATACGTAAATAAGGCACAAAATGATAGGTGACACTTCGACCCAGGTAATACTGTGCCTATATAACAAAAAGAATTTGAATTAATTATGTTACATCACTAGTTGCGGCTATAAACCTGCATCTGTCTAAACACTGGATCAGCTCACCAGAAGAGGACCCACCAAAATCCGATTTCTTTAAGAGATGATTGCAATTTACTATAACATATTCCGTAAATGTAAATCGGTCACTGTTCTTCCCTACTATTTCCAAGTGTATGTTCCACTTCATTTTGCTTTGTACATATTCAGACACTGTAACAGGTGTCAGACGATTACTGCTCGTATTATAGAACATCCATAATTATGTGCTTTCGATTTATAATAAAAATAATTTTCATAAACAGCTCGATAGTATCTGATAACACTACTTCCAACAGATCGTGGACCCCTGGTTTAGAGCCGAGATCAGCGCTGAAACCAGGTGCTGAGACCATTCTATGATGATCTTGGATGCGGATTTTTCGACCTCTGCTATCGGTTCGAGAAGTGTAGGGCCCCTTTTCGATAGATTCAATAGACCAGTCGTTCACTACAAGCACGAGGCTGGTACTAGAGTAGCAAAGAACGTGTGGCGCGCACGTGTGAGTTTTCTTTTAGCACAGAGATTGGCCAAATAATATTTTATACTGGTCTCGTTGAGAGGAGAATATCAGTCGCTTACCTCCAGAGGACAGCATCCGTCATAGCAGATCGGAGAAAGAAAATGTTGATACAGTATTAGTTACCTGAAGGAGAGTTCGTGGAGAGGTTCCAGAACTACTCTCGCTTGAAAACGCTAATAATGCCAACATCGATTTAAGAACATCCAACATCTGATCTTAACCTCTATCGTCAATCTCTACCACAATGAGAAAGAAATAAATATTAACCTATAATGCAACATTCAAGCAGAAAGTTAATGTAAATGTAATATGGTACCTTGACCCAGTCTTATAGCAGGACAACAGGTAACAAATTAACCAAAATTGAATATTAATTCAGTATCCACATGGAAATCAAAGAAACACGCATGAAACAAAAAAACATACCGTAAATAATTATGAAACTGCAATAATTCACCGAACTGAATATAAAATAATTAGACTTATATGATATTTCTAATAACTCTAATATAGTTTAACAAAATTGTGACTTCCATAAGAGACAAGGGAAGCTGACTGTTACAGTTAAGCAGAAGATTCAAAGACATTCGATAATGGTCAGTTTTCGCCAGATGAAAATCGCACGAGCACTTTTAGTCATTTGGATCTCATGTGGTTCTATGGCCGGTCTTTTTGCTTGATTGCCTTGAACCATGTACTTGCCAGTGCTTTTGTTGTCGTATCATGTGGGGCAACGTGGGGTACTGCCTTTAATGTAGCTACATACACAGTTCATGAATAGAGGGCACGATAATCTTAATAAATGATTATAAATTAGACTAGCACATACTCTAAGTACATTAATTATAATACTTCAAGATTAGCATGAGAACCACTAGAAGAAAACAAGAACCTCAAAAGGTTACAAACAATAACATGTGAAGAGATACACTTCAGAGCATTAAAATGCACAAGTTCAGATTATAAATCTTTCAAGAAGAGCAACTAAGTAAAGTTCATCTTAAAAACATAGATTCGAGGCCATGTTCTCTCTCAGTCTGAAGAAATTAGGGCCAGCAAAACATAATGTAGCCATTATGAAAGAGGTATAATTTTTGTGCGTAGGTTCGAAATAAATCATATGAATTGAGCAGGGGAGTCCTTAAACCAAGATATGTTCATGCACATGAATTTCTCTCTGTCTCCCTCTCTCTCTCTCTCTCTCTCTCTCTCTCTCACACACACACACACACACACACACACACACACACACACACACACCCTGTGTGGCCGTGATCATTCGCAAGTAAACATACATGGAAGATATGGCTGTTCAGTCTAACATTTACCCTCGCTATGTTGACGGAAATACATGTTTAATTCCGGAGGTACGCATAAACTATCATCCGAAATTGTGCTAAACGCATTCTCTGAAAATTATTTCGAGCAGTTAGTTCATGAGCCCACGCGAATAGTAAACGATTGTGAAAACACACTTGACCTCTTAGCAACAAATAAGCCTGAGTTGAAAACCAGCATCAAAACCGATATGGGGATTAGTGAACACAGGGTTGTCGTAGCGAGATTGAATATTGTAATCCCCAAATCCCCGAAAAATAAGCGAAAAATATACCTATTCAAAAAAGCAGATAAAAGTTCACTTTACGCCTTCCTGAGAGACAATCTCCACTCATTCCAAATTAATAATATAAGTGTAGACCAGATGTGGCTTAAATTCAAAGAAATAGTATCGGCAGCAATTGAGAGATTTATACTAAATAAATTAACAAACGACGGAGCTGATCCCCCTTGGTACACAAAACGGGTTAGAACACTGTTGCAGAAACAACGAAACAAACATGCCAAATTTAAACAGACGTAAAATCCCCAACATTGGCGATCTTTTACAGAAGCTCGAAATTTAGCGCGGACTTCAATGCGAGATGCCTATAACAGTTTCCACAACGAAACTTTGTCTCGAGACGTGGTAGAAAATCCAAAGAGATTCTGGTCGTATGTTAAGTATGTTAGCGGCAAGAAACAATCAATGCCTTCTCTGCGCGATAGCAATGGAGATACTATCGAAGACAGTGCTGATAAAACAGAGTTACTAAACACAGTGTTCCGAAATGCCTTCACAAAAGAAGACGAAGTACAAATTCCAGAATTCGAATGAAGAACAGCTGCCTACATGACTAACGTAGAAGTAAATATCCTTTTAGTAGTGAAGCAACTTAAATCAATAAAAGCAAGTCTTCTGGTCCAGACTATATTCCAATTAGGTTACTTTCGGATTCGGAGTATGGTGATGCATTAGCTCCATACTTAACAATAATATACAAATCGTTCGCTCGACGAAAGATCCGTACCCAAAGACTGGAAAGTTGCACAGGTCACACCAATATTCAAGAAAGGTAGTATGAGTAATCCACTAAATTACAGGCCCATATCGTTAACGTCGGTATGTAGCAGGGTTTTGGAACATATATTGTGGTCGAACATTATGAATCACTTCGAAGAAAACTGTCTATTGACACACAGTCAACATGGGTTTAAAAAACATAGTTCCTGTGAAACACCACTAGCTCTTTATTCCCATGAAGTGTTGAGTGCTATTGACAAGGGATTTCAGATCGATTCCGTAATTCTGGATTTCCGGAAGGCTTTTGACACTATACCACACAAGCGGCTCGTATTGAAATTGCGTGCTTATGGAATATCGTCTCAGTTATATGACTGGATTTGTGATTTCCTGTCAGAGAGGTCACAGTTCATAGTAATTGACGGAAAGTCATCGCATCGTGTAAAACAGAAGTGATTTCTGGCGTTCCCCAAGGTAGCGTTATTGGCCGTTTGCTGTTCCTTATCTATATAAACGATTTGGGAGACAATCTGAGCAGCCGTCTTAGGTTGTTTGCAGATTACGCTGTCGTTTATCGACTAATAAAGTCATCAGAAGATCAAAACACACTGAAAACGATTTAGAAAAAAATATCTGAATGGTGCGAAAAGTGGCAGTTGACCCTGAATAACGAAACGTGTGAGGTCATCCACATGAGTGCTAAAAGGAACTCGTTAAAATTCGGTTACACGATAAATCAATCTAATCTAAAAGCCGTAAATTCAACTAAATACCTAGGTATTACAATTACGAACAGCTTAAATTGGAAGGGACACATAGAAAATGTTGTGGGGAAGGCTCACCAAAGACTGAGTTTTGTTGGCAGGACACTTAGAAAATGTAACAGACCTACTAAGGAGACTGCCTACACTACGCTTGTCCGTCCTCTTTTAGAATACTGCTGCGCGGTGTGGGATTCTTAACAGATAGGACTGCGGAGTATATCGAAAAAGGCAAAGAAAGGCTGCACGTTTTGTATTATCGCGAAATATGGGAGAGAGAGTCACAGAAATGATACAGGATTTGGGCTGGAAATCGTTAAAAGAAAGGCGTTTTTCGTTACGACGGAATCTTCTCATTAAATTCCAGTCACCAGCTTTCTCCTACGAATGCGAAAATATTTTGTTGACACCTACCTACATAGTGAGGAACGATCACCACGATAAAATAAGGGAAATAAGAGCTCGTACTGAAAGATGTAGGTGTTCATTCTTTCCGCGCGTTATACGAGATTAGAAAAATAGAGAATTGTGAAGGTGGTTCGGTGAACCCTCTGCCAGGCACTTAAATGTGATTTGCAGAGTGTCCATGTAGATGTAGATGTAGGTGTAGAAAGTTTAGACAATTTCTCTGTATAAGATAGGATTGCTGTGTGAATGATTGCAAACAATAAAACAAACAAAGTGAATCACCTTCGGTTGCAGTACTACCAAGTCCATAGGACTATGCTGTGGGTGATGTGGATCTTGTCGACCTCTGGATACGAATGGCTTCACTCGCAGCTACCGGCGGTAACAGTTTCTAAAAATAACATTACAATCGTGTTGCACTCTCGTATCAAAGATTTAGTGCGTCAATAGCTCAACGATCTAGACGCCACAAGCTTAGAGGTAGAAATTCATTGAGCATTACAAAATGGTGATAAAATAAACCCCTTTCAAGATCTTATACAGTATCATAGAAATATCTGTAGTATATTTGGGATTATCTATATGGGTACTTATTATTTTAAAATATATTTTGTCAGGAGACATTAGATGTTCATTAATATTCCGCCACTCGCGGAAGAATTACTCATCGGTATTGCCTCTCATATCTGTCTACATCTGCTTCTGCATGATTACAATGCACTTCCCACTTAATTTTTTGGCAGAGGGTTCACAGAACCACTTTCATGCTATTCCATTCCCGTTGCAGTCTCAAATAGCAAGTGGGAAAAATGAACACCTAAATCTTTTCGTGCGAGGTCTTATATCTCTTATTTTATCACGGAGGTCATTTTTTCTTATGTAGGTCGGAGTCAGAAAAAGATTTTGGCACTTGTGTATTTTCGTGAAAAGAATTCGCACAGCAGTACTCTAGAAGAGGATGGTTTACTGTAGTGTAATTAGTCCCTTTAGTAGGTTTGTTTCATCTTCAAAGTGTTCTGCAAATAAGACAAAGCCTTTTTTCGCCTTCCCCACCCACGACAATTTCTTAGTGATGGTTTCAGTTTATGTTGCTCGTGATTGTAATTGAATCGACAGCCTTTAAATATGTGTTATTTGTCGTGTAACCCAATTTTAACCGAATCTTTTAGTTAATAGAGATGGAGCAAATACTCTGATTGGGGACGGATGGAGTAGGAAATCGGCCCCGCCCTTCCGAGGGAACCATCCCGGCATTCGCCCGCAACGAGTCAGAAACAAAACGGAGAACCTAAATCTGTATGGCCGATCAGGGAATTGAACCCCCGCCGTCCCGAATACTACTGCGCGACCTCATTCGATGCTATGCGAGGCGTTCCGTCCGTGAACTGTGGGCGTTTGGATACGCAGACTGCGGGCTCTCACGGCCAAGTGTGTCCATTGTGGATCCATTCCTTTCACCTGACTGGTTGACTGGGCGTGCTACGCAAATTAGTCGCTGGCACAAAAGACGGATGGAATTACTATCGAACCAGGTGCTAATCACTCGTCTCCGCAATCCGCTTATGCCGCGCCAGGTACGGCGCACAACTGCAGCGATTGTACTGAAGCCTGCGGCTCTGTTAAGACTATATTCCACGTCATTCGGACGTTCTGAATTCCACGGTCGCAATATTTCTCGTCTAGTCTAAATACTTTTGCTCCTCTAGCGCCTACTCCACACCAATAGAAGAAAGAGTCCTGTGATGACTGGTACTACTTTCAGATGGAGGTCACGTAATTTCGTACTTGTTGTCAACTGTGAACTGTGTATCGTACTAAATTATTTACTACACAATATCGCAAGAGTTACCAATCCCAGGTACATCTACATGGATACTCTGCAACTCACATTTAAATGCCTGGCAGAGGCTTCATCAAACCCGCTTCACGAGTCTCTATTATTCCAGTCTCGTATTGCACGCGTGAAGAACGAACACCTTTATCTTTCCGTACGAGCTCTGATTTATCTTATTTTATCATGGTAATCGTTTCTCCTTATGTAGGTCTGTGTCAACAAAATATTTTCGTGTTCGGAGGAGAAGCTGGTAATTGGAATTTCGTGTCCAACCCAAATCATGTAACATTTCAGTGACATTCTCTCCCCTATTTCGCGATAATACAAAACGTGCTACCAATCTTTGTACTTTTTCGATGTACTCCGTCAATCCTATCTGGTAAAGATCCCAAATCTCGCAGCAGTGTTCTAAAAGAGGACGGACAAGCGTTATGTTGGCAGTCTCCTTAGTAGATCTGTTACATTTTCTAAGTGTTCTGCCAATAAAACGCAGTCTGGTTAGTCTCCCCCACAGCATTTCCTATGTGTTCCTTCCAGTTTAAGTTGTTAGTAATTGTAATTCCTAGGTATTTAGTTGAATTTACGGCTTTAGATTTGACTGATTTATCGCGTAACCAAAGTTTAACGGATTACTTTTAGCACTAATGTGGATGATCTAACACTTTTAGTTATTTAGGGTCAACTGCCAATTTTAGCACCGTACAGATATCTTTTCTAAATCTTTTTTTTATCTGTTTTGATCCTCTGATGACTTTATTAGTCGATGACCGACAGCGTCATTTGCAAACAACCTAAGACGGCTGCTCAGATTGTCTCCCAAATCTTTTATATAGATAAGGAACTGCCAACGGTCTATAACGCTACATTGGGGAACGCCATAAATAACTTCTGTTTTACTCGATGACTGTCCGTCACTTACTACAAACTGTGATCTCTCTGGCAGGAAATCACGAATCCAGTCACATATTCTATTTTATTGTATGTTAACCGGGGACCTAGAAACGACGGAGAGGCGCCGTCCCCGCCGCAGCCGCAGTGATCCACAAACCCCACGACGACTACCGCAGTCCACTTCACCCCTCCGCCGCCCCACACCGAACCCAGGGTTATTGTGCGGTTCGGCCCCCGGTGGACCCCCCAGGGAACGTCTCACACCAGACGAGTGTAACCCCTATGTTTGCGTGGTAGAGTAATGGTGGTGTAAGCGTACGTGGAGAACTTGTTTGCGCAGCAGTCGCGGACATGGTGTAACTGAGGCGGAATAAGGGGAACCAACCCGCATTTGCCGATGCAGATGGAAAACCGCCTAAAAACCATTCACAAACTGCCCGGTTCACCGGACCTCGACACAAATCCGCCGGGCGGATTCGTGTCGGGGACCAGGCGCTCCTTCCCGCCCGGAAAGCCGTGCGTTAGACCGCACGGACAACCGGGCGGGCATTCAATCATATAACTGAGACGATATTCCATAAACACGCAATTTCACTACAAGCCGCTTGTGTGGTAGAGTGTCATAAGCCTTCCGGAAATCCACAATTACGAAATCAGTCTTCAATCCCTTGTCAACAGCACTCAACACTTCATGCGAGCCGGCCCGAGTGGCCGTGCGGTTCTAGGCGCTACAGTCTGGAGCCGAGCGACCGCTACGGTCGCAGGTTCGAATCTTTCCTCGGGCATGGATGTGTTTGATGTCCTTAGGTTAGTTAGGATTAATTAGTTCTAAGTTCTAGGCGACTCTTGCCCTCAGAAATTAAGTCGCATAGTGCTTAGAGCCATTTGAACCATTTTTTTCAACTTCATGCGAATAAAGAGCTAGTTGTGTTTCACAAGAACAATATTTTCTAAATCCATGTTGAGTGTGTGACAATAGACCCTTTTCTTCGACGTACGTCATAATGTTCGACCACAATATATGTTCCAAAATCCTGCTGCATATCGACGTTAATGATATCGGCCTGTAATTTAGTGAATTACTCCTGCTACCTTTATTGAATATTGGTGTGAACTGTGCAACTCTCCTGTCTTTGGGTATGGATCTTTTGTCGAGCGAACGGTTGTATATTATTGTTAAGTATGGAGCTATTGCATCAGCACAGTCTAAAAGGAACCTAACTGGCATACTGTCTAGACCAGAAGACTTGCTTTTGTTAAGTGATTTAACTTGCTTCACTACTCCGAGGGTATTTACTTCTACGTTAGTCATATAGGCAGCTGTTCTTGATTCGAATTCTGGAATATTCACTTCTTCTTCTTTTGTGAAGGCATTTCGGAAGGCTGTATTTAGTATCTCTGTTTTGGCAGCACTGTCTTACATAGTATCTCCATTACTATCGTGCAGAGAAGGCATTGATTGTGTCTTGCCGCTAGCATACTTCACAAACGACCAGGATCTCTTTGGATTTTCTGCCAGGTTTCGAGACTTGGTTTCGCTGTGGAAACTGTTATAAGCATCTCGCATTGAAGTCCGCACTAAATTTCGAGCTTCTGTAGAAGATCGCCAATCTTAGGGATTTTGCGTCTGTTCAAATTTGACATGTTTGTTTCGTTGTTTCTGCAAGTACGGTGGATATGGTGTGAATTGAATAACTGTCTTAATTCCAGTAGCACTGATAGACTTTTCACTAACGAACTATTTGTCATGGCGTAGTATTGCGTCGCTTTTTTTCTTCCACAACTGTGCTAAGTTCATGAAATGCGCAAACTCAAGAAAGGCGACAAGAAGGAATGTTTTAAGAAACCAATGCAGGCATGTGTCCATCCTACTCTGAAGGCGACCAGAGTTGTTGAATACAACGTGTGCGCTCTTTTCCAGCAGCGTATTGGATTTACGCAAGTCGCCGCAAAACTGCACATATCTTTAACGCAAAATATTAGAAATCACTGTGGCACATATAAAGTGTTCAACATATTACTTTTAAAACTGGCAGCGCAGCACACTGCTTGCCACGCTGAAATACTTGAGGTAGAGTAGGATAGGCTGGAACCGATATGCAATATCTGTACGTACTCCAGTAACGATACACCACATAGATATTTGTCCCACAATTCAGTAGCAATACGAAGACTGTTACGCTCACTTTATTTACTTTCCTCTTATAATGCACAGTGTTAAAGCACAGATAAGTTTGACTTTGCAATTGACTTAAAACTTCCGTAAACTCGTGTATAGAAGGATGGGTTTCGTAAAATTGTTATTTTAAATGTCGATGAAAAAACTTCGCAACATTAGTAGTTCTTATTTCATCTCCTGATTTGTTATCCAATAAATTAGAGGGAATTTTAGCGGTTTCACTTAGATAGTTTTCAAGTACGTAGTCTAGAAAACAATTAATTGATTTTCATTCGGTGCAGTGCTATTCAACTCTACGAATGCATCCCCGAGGTAGAGGTCTTAAGCCAAACGTATTTCAGAAACTTGTAGACTTCCAGATAAGGAATGTTATACTCAAAACGAAGTCCGAGTTCGTCTATCTAACCTAAGCAAACACTGCGGCGTTTAATGATAACGCTTGGAAGCAGATCCTTTGCTGCCACATGAACTGCAACTTCAGAATACGAGTTCAATAATTCATGGTTACAACTTTTAGTGCACAAACTACGAATACCGTTCCACATGCGTTCGTACACTGATAGTTTTTGATAACATTAATCATGAAGTATAGCAGTATATATATGTAATGCGTAAAGCTGACGCAAGTATTTTGGTGAAAAGTATAACGTCCCATGCGCTAATACAGTAGGCATGCTACGAGTACTAAGCAGAACCTGCAGATTTTTTGACAAGTTAAAAATAATATATTTTATTGGGTCTTCGAAGCAGAACCTTTCTTCTCGATTTGTTAAAATATCAAAATTTTTTAACTACTCTGATATCTCCTTTGCAGTTCGAGGATGAATGGGCATCTGTTTCCATCTTTCTCTGAGCAATGAAGGCAAAAATTAATTGTCTCCTTTCTCTATACTTCATACCTAGCTGACCTAGATAATCCTGCTCGTATTCTTCTTTTGCCACTATTCCGCACAACGTGTGATTTTACAACCCTATCACTTTTTACATGGTCATGAGTGTCACTTAAATACACTGTTTCACTCATTTCCACATTAGTCTGTGAAGTTATGCCTACGACAGAATTCTTCTCCGTACACTTCCATGAGATGCCCCCATCCTCATTTTAAGCTGCTTTCTCTATTTAGAATTGTCCTTAATAATACAATCCAGTCCACGATTTGCATTAGTTTTTATCAAGTCCATTTTTTAAACGCTTAAAGTAACAAAGAAAAAGGTAAGAACACTTTCATAATACTGTCTAGACTTCGTTTCCAGCACCTACGTAAAGCAGTAACTACCGACTTTGTACAGGGAGCTAACCAACACACCACCGAACACAACATACAGCCTTCTACCTTGTATAGCCCCCATTTACGATAACTTTCGCCTATGGCCATAGATTTAACAAACAATTTTCGATCTAGCCCCATCTTCAAGCAACAGTAGTGACGTACAGAGGATGCGATAGAATAAACGCGGAGTTGGAAAACTTACGTAGTACGTAATTAGGAATTAAACTTAGTGATACTGATAACTTATCTTTTACGACAATTAAAAGGTATTTTTTGCGGAAGTGGAAACTAAGTTTTGCGGAATTTATTTTACGTTTCGGTGCATTTGCTATCCAGTCCTTTTCCAGCGTAGCACAAGTAGTAAACTGCCTGCCCACCACCGCTGTGATAATAAATTTTTGTTAAACTTGTTACAGCGGACGGACGCAGTTCGGGGTTTTAAAGCTAGCTGTACATTTCCATTTTACTGGGAATAGTTCCGCTTCTTTTCCGTCGGGGAATTATCTGTTTTCACCACAGAAAGTTGTTCATTTAGTATATCTGGTGGGTAGGTTTTTAAGCAATAGTCGGTGCGCGGGAATCATCGTAAATACACATAAAAGTAACTAAAATTGTGTTGTTAATTTTTAATGTTTTTATTGCGGTCGTCAGCCCGAAGACTGGTTTGATGCAGCTCTCTGCACCAGTCCATTCTGAACTTTTTTGTCACTGCACAATTATTTTAACCTACATACATTTCAATTTGCTTACTGTATTCGAGTTTTGGTCCCTCTCTACAATTTTTACCCCCTTCGACATACCTCACCTCCAATGTCAAATCGACGACTCATTGACGCCTCTCGATGTGTTCCATCAACTGATCCCTTCTTTTAGTGGAGTTATGCCATGAAATTATTTTTCCCCAATTCATTTTAGTACCTCCTCATAAGTTATTCGTTCTACCCATCATATTTTCAGCATTTGTCTGTGGCACCACATTTCAAAATCTTCTATTCTCTTCTTGTCTGCCGGCCGGTGTGGCCGAGCGGTTCTAGGCGCTTCAGTCGGGTACTGCGCGACCGCTACGGTCGCAGGTTCGAATCCTGCCTCGGGCATGGATGTGTATGATGTCCTTAGGTTAGTTAGGTTTAAGTAGTTCTAAGTTCTAGGGGACTGATGACCTCAGATGTTAAGTCCCATAGTGCTCAGAGCCAATCTTCTTGTCTGATCTGTTCATTGTCCGCGTTTCACTTCTGTACAAGGCTGCACTCCAGACAAATACCTTCACAAGAGACTTCGTAACATATTAATTTATTTGCGACGTTAATGAATTTCTCCTTTTCAGAGAGATTTTTCTTCCTAGTCTGCATTATATATCCATTCTATTTTAGCCATCATCAGTTGTTTTGCTGGGCAAATAGCAAAACTAGTCAACAACTTTTAGTGTCTCATTCCCTAATCTAATTCCCCAGCATGTGCTGAGTATGTCTGACTGCATTCCACTCTCCTTGTTTTACTTCAGTTGACATTCCTCTTATAGCTTCTCTTCAAAACATCATCCATTCCTTTTACTTCATCTTCGACGCCATTTCCCGTTTTTGATAGCATTACAATGTCATCAGCAAACGTCATAATCTGTATTTCTTCTCCCCGGTCATATATTCCCTTTTCAATTTTCTCTTTGATTTCTTTCACAGTTTTGTCACTGTTCAGATTGAATAACATCAGGCATAGGCTGCAACCTCCTCTTACTCCCATATCTTCTACTTCTTCCATTACTACTTTATTATCGCCGGTAAGTGCCGACCACCAACTCGAGGATACGTCCGCCTCGGGGGCTGTGCGGTCAGCACAACGGATTGCTAACCAAAAGGCCCCAGGTTTGATTCCCGACCGGATCGGAGATTTTCTCCGCTCGGGGTCTGAGTGTCGTGTTGTCCTTACGTTCGTATCGTCATAACTGTTATTCCAATGTTGAGATGGCTGTATGGGCACGTCCCAAAAGCCAGTAAATAAAAAAAGAGCAAACAATCCCAGGTATATCTCTGTCACTCCAGTCGCAGGTTCGAATCCTGCCTCGGGCATGGATTTGTGTGATGTCCTTAGGTTAGTTAGGTTTAATTAGTTCTAAGTTCTAGGGGACTGATGACCTCAGAAGTTAAGTCCCATAGTGCTCAGAGCCATTTGAACCATTTTTTTATATCTCTGTGTGACGGTTCTGTAAGTCAAAGACATTACCAATCGACACCTCACAAACCGTCGTAAAAATGTCCCTGTTCGACTGTCACCTAACTTAACACAAAGATTTGTGTCCTCATTCCGGTCCGTGAGACGCTACAAAGTTTAACACCTCTTTCACTTTCAAGAGACAGTGCTGTAGGCGTTCTGTTTCCGCAACGAACTTGAAGTTGGTTCCAGATAGGATCATTATTCCAGGCCTCGCATCCACAGCGGTTAATAGCCGACGAAGGACAGAGTGTAGCTCACACAAATCCTGGAGCGGCTTACAGGCTGCGGCTCGGCGCGGAAGGGGAACGCAGGTTGAGGGTTGTTCCGGGACATTACCCCAGGCTGTTAGCCCCGGCCTCCCCTACAGCCTACGCGCCTCCAGCTTGCTGTCCATCTGTAGGCGGAGTCGTGAAAGCTGCTCTGTACCAAAGATACACAACAATTTAGAAATGACAACGTTTTTCCGCCTGGACTGTTATTAAATGTACACTGGAGGGCAAAACTCAAGGTCTAAAGTAACTTTCGTATGTTGTGTCTCTGCCAAGCAACATAGCTCGATGAAACTTGGACCATATATGTGAGTAGAAAGAACTGCTACATGATAGTGCAAAGATAACTGAAAGAAATAAGCAATGATACGAACAGAAATGGCATTATATTCAAAGATGTTACGAGGGTCACTTCAATAGAAATGAACACTATTTTTGTAAAAATACAGTTTTCATTCAGCATGTGTGAAAGTTTTACAATGTGTAGATACGTCCTTCCCGCTGGTTTTCAAACTTAGTTCAACCTTTTCCCGTGAGTGGTGCCGTCACAGTATGTCTTCAAGATGTCTGCTACACTTGACGTGCGTCAGAAGCAACGTGCTGTCACAGAATTCCTGTGCTGTGAAAACGAGACAGTGGGAAACATCCACAAGAGGTTGAAAAAGGTGTATGGAGATGCTGCTGTCGATTGCAATACAGTTAGTCGGTGAGCAAGCAGGTTACGTGATGGAAGCTGGCACGGCAATATTGAGGATCATCCTCGCAGCGGCGGACCTCGTACTGCACACACTCCAGACAGTGTGCAGAGAGTTAACGAATTGGTGACTGCCGACATACGCATCACAATGAACGAATTGTCACACTACGTTGGGATAGGGGAAGGAAGTGGTTGCAGAATACTGAAAGTGCTGGCGTTAAAGAAGGTTTGTGCCAGGTGTTCCCAGGATGTTGACAGTGGCTCACAAAGAAACAAGAAAAACGGTATGCAGCGAACTTTTAGAACAGTACGAGAATGGCGGAGATGAATTTCTTGGAAGAATTGTGACAGGTGATGAAAAATAGTTCCATCATTTTTCACCAGAGACGAAGAGGCAACCAATGGAGTGGCATTATGCAAATTCACCCAAGAAAAAAAAATTAAAACCACAGCTTCAGCTGGAAAAATTACGGATACGGTGTTCTTCGATTCCGAAGGACTCTTGCTTATGGACATCATGCCAAGTGCAACCCCTATAAATTCTGATGCGTATGTGAGGACACTGAAGAAACTTCAAGCTCAACGCGGGTCGTGTTGGTCCCTTGGACTTTACAAAAGACAGAACATGGTTGTTGATAGAGTGTGTTATCACAAAGGACGGCAATATAAGTTCTGCAACAACGTGCTGTCACACTGGCCAGAAGGGCGGCAGGACGTTCTGTTCCTGCAACAGACCGGTTGACAACTGCTGGAAGGTTGTTGGTGCATGTAGACGTGCTGCAATACGTCCCCCAACGTATCTCACTACCTTAGGGGTTGCGAAGCAACTCAAATCGCTTGATACGGGCAAGTCTTCAGGTCCAGATTGTATACCGATTAGGTTCCTTTCAGATTTCGCTGATACAATAGCTCCCTACTTAGCAATCACATACAACCGCTCGCTCACCGATAGATCTGCACCTACAGATTGGAAAAATGCGCAGGTCGCACCAGTGTTTAAGAAGGGTAGTGGGAGTAATCCATCGAACTACAGACCTATATCATTGACGTCGGTTTGCAGTAGGATTTTGGAGCATATACTGTATTCAAACATTATGAATCACCTCGAAGGGAACGATCAATTGATACGTAATCAGCATGGTTTCAGAAAACATCGTTCTTGTGCAACCAAGCTAGCTCTTTATTCGCACGAAGTAATGCCCGCTATCGACAGGGGATCTCAAGTTGATTCCGTATTTCTAGATTTCCGGAAAGCTTTTGACACCGTTCCTCACAAACGACTTCTAATCAAGCTGCGGGCCTATCGGGTATCGTCTCAGTTGTGCGACTGGATTCGTGATTTCCTGTCAGGAAGATCGCAGTTCGTAGTAATAGACGGCAAATCATCGAGTAAAACTGAAGTGATTACAGGTGTTCCCCAGGGAAGCGTCCTGGGACCTCTGCTGTTCCTGATCTATATAACTTCAAGCGCTGATAGAAAGCACCGTAGCTGAAATCGTTATAGGTACAGAAAGCTGGCTGAAGCCAGAGATAAATTCTGCCGAAATTTTTACAAAGGTACAGACAGTGTTTAGAAAGGATAGATTGCATGCAACCGGTGGTGGAGTGTTCGTCACTGTTAGTAGTAGTTTATCCTGTAGTGAAGTAGAAGTGGATAGTTCCTGTGAATTATTATGGGTGGAGGTTACACTCAACAACCGAGCTAGGTTAATAATTGGCTCCTTTTACCGACCTCCCGACTCAGCAGCATTAGTTGCAGAACAACTGAGAGAAAATTTGGAATACATTTCACATAACTTTTCTCAGCATGTTACAGTCTTAGGTGGAGATTTCAATTTACCAGATATAGACTGGGACACTCAGATGTTTAGGACGGGTGGTAGGGACAGAGCATCGAGTGAAATTATACTCAGTGCACTATCCGAAAATTACCTCGAGCAATTAAACAGAGAACCGACTCGTGGAGATAACATCTTGGACCTACTGATAACAAACAGACCCGAACTTTTCGACTCTGTATGTGCAGAACAGGGAATCAGTGATCATAAGGCCGTTGCAGCATCCCTGAATATGGAAGTTAATAGGCATATAAAAAAGGGAGGAAGGTTTATCTGTTTAGCAAGAGTAATAGAAGGCAGATTTCAGACTACCTAACAGATCAAAATGAAAATTTCTGTTCCGACACTGACAATGTTGAGTGTTTATGGAAAAAGTTCAAGGCAATCGTAAAATGCGTACGTGACGAGTAAAACTGTGAGGGACGGGAAAAACCCACCGTGGTACAACAACAAAGTTAGGCAACTACTGCGAAAGCAAAGAGAGCTTCATTCCAAGTTTAAACGCAGCCATAACCTCTCAGACAAACAGAAGCTAAACGATGTCAGAGTTAGCGTAAGGAGGGCTATGTGTGAAGCGTTCAGTGAATTCGAGACTAAAATTCTGTGTACCGACTTGACAGAAATTCCTCGGAAGTTCTGGTCTTACGTTAGATCAGCGTATCCAGACACTCCGGGATGATGATGGCATTGAAACAGAGGATGACACGCGTAAAGCTGAAATACTAAACACCTTTTTCCAAAGCTGTTTCACAGAGGAAGACCGCACTGCAGTTTCTTCTCTAAATCCTCGCACAAACGAAAAAATGGCTGACATCGAAATAAGTGTCCAAGGAATAGAAAAGCAACTGGAATCCCTCAACAGAGGAAAGTCCACTGGACCTGACGGGATACCAATTCGATTCTACACAGAATACGCGAAAGAACGTGCCCCCCTTCTAACAGCCGTGTACCGCAAGTCTCTAGAGGAACGGAAGGTTCCAAATGATTGGAAAAGAGCACAGGTAGTCCCAGTCTTCAAGAAGGGTCGTCGAGCAGATGCGCAAAACTATAGACCTATATCTCTGACGTCGATCTGTTGTAGAATTTAAGAACATGTTTTTTGCTCGAGTATCATGTCGTTTTTGGAAACCCAGAATCTACTCTGTAGGAATCAACATGGATTCCGGAAACAGCAATCGTGTGAGACCCAACTCGCTTTATTTGTTCATGAGACCCAGAAAATATTAGATACAGGCTCCCAGGTAGATGCTATTTTTCTTGACTTCCGGAAGGCGTTCGATACATTTCCGCACTGTCGCCTGATAAACAAAGTAAGAGCCTACGGAATATCAGACCAGCTGTGTGGCTGGATTGAAGAGTTTTTAGCAAACAGAACACAGCATGTTGTTATCAATGGAGAGACGTCTACAGACGTTAAAGTAACCTCTGGCGTGCCACAGGGGAGTGTTATGGGACCATTGCTTTTCACAATATATATAAATGACCTAGTAGATAGTGTCGGAAGTTCCATGCGGCTTTTCGCGGATGATGCTGTAGTATACAGAGAAGTTGCAGCATTAGAAAATCGTAGCGAAATGCAGGAAGATCTGCAGCGGATAGGCACTTGGTGCAGGGAGTGGCAACTGTCCCTTAACATAGACAAATGTAATGTATTGCGAATACATAGAAAGAAGGATCCTTTATTTTATGATTATACGATAGCGGTACAAACACTGGTAGCAGTTACTTCTGTAAAATATCTGGGAGTATGCGTGCGGAACGATTTGAAGTGGAATGATCATATAAAATTAATTGTTGGTAAGGCGGGTACCAGGTTGAGATTCATTGGGAGAGTGCTTAGAAAATGTAGTCCATCAACAAAGGAGGTGGCTTACAAAACACTCGTTCGACCTATACTTGAGTATTGCTCATCAGTGTGGGATCCGTACCAGATCGGGTTGACGGAGGAGATAGAGAAGATCCAAAGAAGAGCGGCGCGTTTCGTCACAGGGTTATTTGGTAACCGTGATAGCGTTACGGAGATGTTTAATAAACTCAAGTGGCAGACTCTGCAAGAGAGGCGCTCTGCATCGCGGTATAGCTTGCTCGCCAGGTTTCGAGAGGGTGCGTTTCTGGATGAGGTATCGAATATATTGCTTCCCCCTACTTATACCTCCCGAGGAGATCACGAATGTAAAATTAGAGAGATTAGAGCGCGCACGGAGGCTTTCAGATAGTTGTTCTTCCCGCGAACCATACGCGACTGGAACAGGAAAGGGAGGTAATGACAGTGGCACGTAAAGTGCCCTCCGCCACACACCGTTGGGTGGCTTGCGGAGTATAAATGTAGATATAGATGTAGAAAAGACCTGGTTGACAATCTGAGCAGTTCTCTTAGGTTGTTCGCAGATGATGCTGTAATTTACCGTCTAGTAAGGTCATCCGAAGACCAGTATCAGTTGCAAAGCGATTTAGAAAATATTGCTGTATGGTGTGGCAGGTGGCAGTTGACGCTAAATAACGAAAAGTGTGGGGTGATCCACATGAGTTCCAAAAGAAATCCGTTGGAATGCGATTACTCGATAAATAGTACAACTCTCAAGGCTGTCAATTCAACTAAGTACCTGGGTGTTAAAATTACGAACAACTTCAGTTGGAAAGACCACATAGATAATATTGTGGGGAAGGCCAGCCAAAGGTTGCGTTTCATTGGCAGAACACTTAGAAGATGCAACAAGTCCACTAAAGAGACAGCTTACACTACACTCGTTCGTCCTCTGTTAGAATATTGCTGCGCGATGTGGGATCCTTACCAGGTGGGATTGACGGAGGACATCGAAAGGGCGCCAAAACGGGCAGCTCGTTTTGTATTATCACGTAATAGGGGAGAGAGTGTGGCAGATATGATACGCGAGTTGGGATGGAAGTCATTAAAGCAAAGACGTTTTTCGTCGCGGCGAGATCTATTTACGAAATTTCAGTCACCAACTTTCTCTTCCGAATGCGAAAATATTTTGTTGAGCCCAACCTACATAGGTAGGAATGATCATCAAAATAAAATAAGAAAAATCAGAGCTCGAACAGAAAGGTTTAGTTGTTCATTTTTCCCGCGCGCTGTTCGGGAGTGGAATGGTAGAGAGATAGTATGATTGTGGTTCGATGAACCCTCTGCCAAGCACTTAAATGTGAATTGCAGAGTAATCATGTAGATGTAGATGTAGATGGTCGACGGGATTTAAGTCGGAGGAACGGGCAGACCAGTCCATTCGCCGAATATCTTCTCATGTCAAGATATCCTCCACCAGCACAGTTCAATGTGGTCACACACCATTAGCCATAAGAATGAAGTCAGGACCGAATGCACTTCTGAAAAGGCCCACACACGGAAGGAGTACAGTGCCACAACAATGTTTACCGGCGAACATACAGTGCACAAACTTTCAGAAGTCGGGGACACCACCTAAAATATTATGCCCCCCCCCCCCCCCCGCACACACACACACACACACACACACACACACACACCATAACACGTAGACCACCGATACAATCATGCTTGACAGTTTGCCTGGTTGCATTACGTGTTCCCACCTTCGCCATATGAGAGTATGTAATGCAACGAGAAACACTGTCGAACATGATCGTTTTGGTTCAAAATGGTTCAAATGGCCCTGAGCACTATGGGACTTAACTTCTGAGGTCAGCAGTCGCCTAGAACTTAGAACTACTTAAACCTAACTAACATAAGAACATCACACACATCCATGCCCGAGGCAGGATTCGAACCTGCGACCGTAGCGGTCGCGCGGTTCCAGACTGTAGCGCCTAGAACCGCTCGGCCACTCCGGCCGGCGATCGTTTTGGTGTTCCAGGTGTTATGGTGAGCGGAAGCATAATGTTCCATGGGCGTTCTGACCTCTAAATCTTTTAATACTGTATACTCACCGGTCAAAGTTTTTGTAACACAGTACTCCTTCCCCGTGCGCGTCGTTACGGGGGTGCATTCGGTCGTGACTTGATTCTTATGGGTGTCAATGCGTGACAGTATGAAACTGCGCAGGTGGAAAAGCTCTTAAAACGTCAGAATATTTTGCGAATGGACTGAGCTGCCCATTGCCCCGAGCATGTGTGAGATGGGTTGAGGAGGTGTATTGCAGTACATAGGCATGCACCAACGACTATCCAGGAGCTGTAAACCACACCGGTAGAGGAATGGAACATCTACCACAAGAACTCCTTACCAACCTTGTGGAGAGCATCGCAGCACGTTGCAGAGCATGCGCCGCCATCCTTGGTGATCACACACCCTATTAACAATCATGTCCTGCCTTTTGTAATGTACAGGGGACTACCATAAATTGCAGTGACTTGAGTGTCATCATAGTCTCTGAATGAAAGTGTCATTTCTGTACGTCTCATTCAGTCACCTTCTGCGCTATCCTGTAGCAGATCTTCCTATGTATGGTCAAAGTTTCATTGAGCTTTGTTTCTTGGTAGTGACACATTATTCGAAAGTTACTTTCATCGTCAAGTTTTGCACACTAGTGCAGTTACAGTCGCCATTCCGGTGAATCCTGCCATTCTCAAGTGACGGCTATAACAACATCATTTGTGTAATGACCTGTTCAATGTCAGTAATACACTGCCAGAAAAAAAATATTACATCTTGTTAGAGATTTCCTATTCACTTAAGATTTATTGTTGCAACAGTGCATATGGAGTACATGGAATGATTACATAAACAGATCAATAGCAGAAGCGGTTATGAGGTACCATGTATCGATCCATGCTGAAACACCTATTTTAGTACGCGGTATAGCCTCCACAGAGGGCAATGCATGCGCTGACTCTGGCACGCCATTGATCGTACAGATGGCGAATACTGTCCTTGTATACGTTATGCCACGCCTGCTCGATTTGTTGCCGTTGTTCCGTAAGAGATGTTGATTGACGAGTCGCACGTGTTAGTTGTCGTCCTATATTTCATACGTGCTGGATTGGAGACAGGTTTGGAGCTTATGCTGGCCGTGGAAGTTACTGCACGTCTCGCTGAGCGTGTTGAGTTTCACGGGCAATGCGTGCGGGGGCATATTCCAGTTGGAACAATACGTCACCTTCCTGTTGCAAGAACGCCAAAAGAACGGGCCTAACGATACTCTGCACGTACCGATCGCTGGTCAGCGTCCCCTCTAGGAACACTAAAGGTGAACGAGAGTAATTGTTTACCACACCGCAGACCATAAGGCCTGGATTGGGGACGAATGTACTCTGACTGCGGGCACAATCTACTTCCATTGCTGAAGACCACGGCGCACCATTCCATCTTCCAAGCGATCTACGTGTTGACACGTCTGGGCTCACCAGCCCTCTTATCTGTGCTGTGTTAGCTATACGATCTGCCCTACTGTACTTACAATACAACGATCCTGGTGGGCGTCTGCGCTGCGTGGACGTCAAGAACCTCGTATACACGTTGGAGAATGTTCACTTGAACACCGATACCAGTATCGTTGCACAACTGATATAACACGTCCAACTTGTGTGACAATTCTGTGAAAGGACCATTCCGTCACATGAGAGGCCACACACTGACCCGTTTCACACTCCCTCAGTTGGCTGTAGGAAGCACCAGCGCGTCTCCGTGCCATGATTGCCTGCTTTCTTCACACGTTTGTACCACACTGGGCCTTCTGTCTGTGAACTTTCCCTATTAAAGAGTAGTCACAGATGGCGCTATGGTAGCTATTCCACTACTCTATCTCTAGGCGGAAGACGCTGAAACCATTATCAGTACATCCACTAACGCCCAGGTGGCATACGCCATCATCGGATCAAAACCGACGTAGACTTTCGAGGCGAAGTAATTTTTTCTCTAAAAGGTTTGTTAAAAATTTCGTACCACATTTTACCTCACCATGAAGAGCGCTAACGCACAGTCGTTCCCTTTAAGGGAACATTGTCCTCTTCTAAACCATTTTTACACATTTCATATGCCTAGTGACACAATGGTCTCGAATGGCTGAGGGTGCTAACGTGATGCTTCCGGGACACGGAGAGTCGTGTCAGCCTTTGACTGAGGGCTGGTGAGGAGGCCAGCCTGGTTGGGTTTTTAGGTGGTTTTCCACATCCAACTTCGTAAATTCCGAGCTAGAACCCATTTTTCGGGTCTGTTACCCTTTACGCAAACACTTCGAAAACGTTGTCACACTTGAGCGTGGGAGCTACACCTGACTCCATATGATGGGGTACACAGATTCCTTTCCCTGGAGTAAGGTGGCGTCAGATGCAGCATCCTGCCACAAAGTGCCACTAATATTTCGAAAACTGATCTAATAATGCCGATTTCATAGTGAATTTGGAAAAGCCAGGGAGGAAGAAGATACGCATAGGGAGATAGTATTCTTCGTCTTTTCTGTAACAAGATATGGCACTTCTCTAAAAGGAGATAACCAGGTCAGATCAGGTGTCTAATCACGAATTCTTTCGACGTATTACAAACACATTACTTACTGTAATAATTTCTGTTTTATTCTTGCTATACTGCATCTTTATTTGCACTATGCTTAGGTCGGCTTGACATTAGACAATTGAAGTTCCACGAAAGCGCTGGGCGCTACTACCAAAGGTAGTGTTTCGGAAATACTGCACTGCTGAGGACGCAGGTAAACAGAATATACACATTAATTTATATCTTCATATGACGTTTAATAGTTATGAACATTCCAACATCAAGAGGGATACAAGTGATGACACCATAGTTCAGGTAATTCACAATACACAGATTATGCAAAACCTGATTGTGATCGTTGATTCCATGAACTCAGTGTGGTGCGAAGCCCCTAGATCCTCTAAAGTTCAGTATCCGAAAGTGATTTGTATCATCCGTCCAACCCGAGTACCGATTTGGAGAAAAGGTCAGGGATACTCGTGCTACATACTGCAGCTGCTGCTTGCTCCCGTGGAGGGATTCACCATCGCTGTGGGCGTGAAACGTGGACCATTCCACTGACGTGACAACGCCTGTAAACAACCGCGACCCTGCACTTACTTGTCCGGCTGCTTTGGCTGTTTTCTGAAGCGTTTGATACGTGCCATTGATAGCAGTGTGATTGACGTTTCTCAGTCTTTACGTTTTCCGATTTGGTTCACCCTATGCGCACGCTAATTTCCCACACACTGGAGTTTGTTTGTGGCTAGCGGTTCACTTTGTGAAATCCGCCGTCCGCGACACAGGAGTTGACTGATTGTTCCGCTGGTCTCCGCGTCACCGCCAGTGCGAGTGATCATAAACCGATTGCTACCTGGGCCGAATAGGGTAGAAAACAAACGTCAAAGGGACCTGCTTATGTAACTGCGGAATCTGTCCCCATACAGTCTGTATGCATATCAACAGTGGTAAGTGGAAAACCGAGACCAACAACACAGACATGCAGGTCAAGGATGCAGTAGGAGTGTACTTCTTATGAAATGTGGCATATGGACTTGCCAGAAAGGAAAGTAACCCTGTCGTAGAAGTTTATGTTCACATTTTCCTTAGTACGTGATATGCAAGCCAGCGTGTTCTATCCAATGGCGACTCCGGCATTCCGATTCTTTTCATTTATTGTTGATATAGTGAATCACTCTCTTCATACGCTATAGTTAGTGAATCGTGGTTACAAAATTTTGACAGTAGCAACTATGAGAAACAGAAATTCCATTTGGACTGACATTAATTTACAGCTAAAGAATAATACATATCTTTACGACGATTGGAACTTTAATCGTTGTAACACTGCCGTAAAGATGCAACGCAGCTGCATCAAATCATGTCGCATATACCACACTTTAGTTAAATACACCTACCTTACCTCAGCGCAACTGGGCTCTCACCACATCCCGCGCATGTGCAGTTACAAGAAGAATAGAATCTCCTGTAGCGTACAGTCTAACCATGTAATGAACCGATGCTATGAGGCTTTCAAAAAAAGAACGACAGAGTTGTACAAAAACAAAATGTGCCAGAGGACGTACAGCACGATTGTCATCATTGTCTTCAAGAGGCTTGCGGGAAACGTACGTTGCCTTTTAGTAGTAACAAGATGGATAAATGTACCCTCCATCATACACAGAAAGGTGGCTTGCGAAATATACATATAGATGTAGAAACAGAATGATGGTGTTGCCAGCGAAGCCCTGTTCCCTACTGACATAGATTTTTCAACCACTTTTAATGCTATGCTAAATAGTTGGATAACGTACCGACTGCGACTGACGCGATGCGTTTTTAACGTTACTCTTATTCATATTATTCGGCCCTCACGACTAGTGTCTCACTCCCGCGCCATCCTCCACCACGCTAGTTATTTCTGTGCTTTTATTTTGTACACATGGTCCCATTTTTCCTTCCACAATCAGTACCGTGCGGCCTGGTATAAAATATTAATTGTATTTGGGTAGATGACCAAACTGATAAGTACTCGGTTTTCTATGGAAGCGCTTTCGGAAAACAGCGTTGGTAAGTAATATTAATAAATATACACATACATCGTTAGCTCTCCTATATCCGTCCACAGATCATGATAGAAGGTACTTAGTAGTTTTAATTCCTTTCCTTCTTTATTGGCTGCACCTGTGCCGTGTAGACGCATGGCAATCACATTCCGTTAAACATAACCCAATAAAGCGTACCCAGGAAAATAATGTAACTGATCAGATTGTAAAAAAAGGATTTCAGAACTGTGCAACAGTGAGATTCTGGACTGTCGTTCCTGTAAGTTTTGATATTGTCGGCTCTCAGCAGTACGTAAACCGGCGGTTGCCGTTCTAGACATCACTTTCAGCATTTAGTTGATACATTCAACAACATCCGCTACGTCGGCAACTTTTCAAATACCAACTGTTTACATAACTTTCTTCTGGTTGGTTGGTTTGTGGGATTGAAGGGACCAGACTGCTATGGCCATCGGTCCCCTTTCTTCTGGCACACAGCTGCTGCATTCAAACAATACTTGTATGTCTTCCTATGATGGGCATGGCTCTGCACGCCTTATCCTACATAAATTCTGACTTCTACATGCCCTTTTACCGGACGAGTCTAGAACTATTTTTGGACGTGTTTGATATATAATCACATATCACAATGTTGTAATCGGGAAGCCAGTACCAATGAGTTATAGACTAGGGTCGAGTCTATATCAACATCATCTTATTTTAACATCATGACATACAGAAGTACTTCTGGAAACTCTTGTGTCTTCATGATGCATTTAGCTTTACGTCACTAACACGTCTTTCTATGTTATACATCGAAATATTTAGAGAGACAAATAGTTAAATGTGTTTGTAAACTAAACAGAAAATGTTACTGCGCATAAACACGTGTTGAACAAGGGATCTGAAGCCTTTTTTTTGGACAAAAACGTTTATTTGTGTTATTCCAAGCTGTTTAGTATGTTAAGAGCGCGTTACAGAATAAAAGCGCTGTTGAAATAATGCACGTACTTGATTTCCTCTTTAGTGGACGTTAAATACCATCTTATTTATAATATCCATAATTTGTTTCGACTGAAAAACTTTGCAATGTATATGTGCGAAAAGTTTCACTGGGATGATGTGTTAAGAATCATACATTGTTGATGAAACAGAACATATTTGTGGACGTATTTTGTGTCAAACATATTATTACTTACAAAGGAAATATTGGCCAGAGAAGATTTTATCTCTGTTGCTGATATATTCATCCCAAGAGATTCCGAAACTGTGTTAACATTTGAAACTTCTCGTTCATTTCGAATATTTTATCACATTTTACTTTGGAGAAAACTAAAAATTTGTCATTCACCGTCATATATTATTTTTGTGCATAAGACCATACGATGTAGTGGGTATTGTATGGACAGTTACAATAAACCGGTTAAGGATTCACGATCAGCAGTGACTTAGAGGCAGGCTGTATGTGCTCACACGTCCACTGCCAAGCTGATATACATGTGCAAGATCACGTACCAATGCTTAGCTATGGTCAGACGAAACTGGAAACACATAACGATCAGTCCTTTAGTTACTAATCATTCCTACAAAGGAAAATTTCTAGCCACTAGGAGACTAAAAATGATAACCACTGCAATAATTCCCATTACCGTGGAAGGTTGCCGCCCCTCCTAGATTTTGGCCCACCCTGGACTCCAGGTGCCATTAGACGTGAGAGAAACGGATGTAAATGTGTCAAGGCAGCATCACAGTTACTCCGTGGGCTTATGCGTTCAGTAGTTCGTTTTACATCTTTCATTCCGAAGTCGTGAGAGCAGGGCGAGCAGCTGAAGGCCTTCATCCTTTTCAGTCAAACATCCCAACAGGATGGAAATGGTTCAGACGGAATTCCTGTTTGGAGTCTTTCGAGATGAGGGATTTCCAGTTCTGTTCTTCGCCTGATATCCAAGGGGACATCTGTCCCCAATTTTGCTCGGACTGGATGAATTGGAATCTTTTTATTCTCTTGATATATTAATGTTTTGTGTGTGTGTGTGTGTGTGTGTGTGTGTGTGTGTGTGTGTGTTGGGGGGGGGGGGGGGGGGGGTGCGTCGTCGTCCACGTACCTCGGCAGCATCGCTGGGGTAGAAAGCGCCCAAAAGCTGTCAGACACCAGGATGACTTCAGTTTGAGACTGTCGACATCCTGTTTATTAACAAAAGCTGTTGTAGCCAGCGTCCCGCTGCCGTAAGCTGGGAGCGATGGCAGCGGCGATGGAGGCGTGGTCGCAGTAGTTCGCCCAGACAGCATGGGCCGGGGTCGAATCGGTGACCGTCGTAGGTCCTCCGTCCAAAGTCGGATTGGGGTATGTCCTCACTGGGTCGCTCGGCGCTAGCTTCGTGGGGCGCCCCGGTTGCTCGGCCAACGTTGGCGTAATGCCTCGTTACCAGACCATGCGCAACACAAAAGGCTCCCGGGCAGCCACTTCAGGAACCATTTTAGTGATGACTGATGCAAGACCGAGAGCCTGCATTGTACTGGGGTTCCTCCTATGTTGTATTTAAAGGGATACCTTCCGTCACATCGGAAATTTGAGGTAATCAGTTTAACTGGTCTTCTCACGGTCGCGAGGGTCAACGCTCACAGGTGGCGGCAGAGACAGACAGACAGACAGACAACTTCTGCTTGTTTGTCACGTATCTACGAAACAACTTAAGCTTTTACTAACAACTCCAGCTGATACTACATGCACCGTTCTGGTACTGATAATGCTTATCCACCAAAGGTAACAACTCGTTAGTGGGATCTGCTTCATATGTAGTTACGCACCACCTATGTTCTTCAAATAACGTAGGGCACACTATATTTAGGATCGTCCACAATAAAGAGATCCTCCGTAACTAGTATATGTTCCCTGTTTCACAAGATTTGAGACAATATAAATAAAAAATAGAATTTTATGTTTAGTGTGAACTTCGATGTAGCAACTCCCTCTAACTTTGTTATTTAGAGGTAACCAACTTCCCAGGTTTTATCGAAAGTTTATTTCCAATTTAAGAATGCAAAATATCAAATATGTATATACACAAGAGAAATATGTACGTCTGTAGTCTAAGTTCGAAATGCAACGCTCACACGTATAATGTTATAGTTAAATATAACTAACAGGTATTTATGTTTTTGTGTGTCTTAAAATACTCGCACCACCGTTTTATTATTTTTGAAGTGCCAGTGCTTCTCGCTTGAAACCGCCGATGCTACTGCAATACGGAAAAATGTAGTGGTACAGTGAGGACTTCAGCGAATGAATTCCGTTGTAGTAGTCAGCTAAAACGTTAAAGTAACATTCGACGCCGAGATTGTGCTACGTGATTGTAGGATTTTGTGACGTGTTTTTTTATAGTGGTTATATTGAGGAAATCATTGACAGTGAAAGTATATATAAAGTTACTGTAGCGTAAATTAGAGTCTGTACTACAGCTTTTATGAGTGGTTTTGAAACGAAGCAGTATTTGCTTTTGATACAGATTTATTAAATTTTAGACCTATTTTTGTTTGTTATTTAGAACTGTAATTTGCTTCAGGCATTATGAGTTCATGGGATTTCCGAGTTGCCCAGAAAAAAATGCGAAATACTTCTCAAATATATCTCATGAAAAAGTGGGTGGTTCCAAAGTGAAACTACGTCCTTAAAACAGTTGATCTTTTTTTTTACTTTTTGTCAATTTTTTCGTGCATTCGTTGCTTAATATAACGTTAAAGATCAATTTTGCGAAAAAATTCAAGCATTATGTTTTTTTGTGTTATTGGGACTCGAAGGGTTAATTGGTATGTCAGTGTTAGCAACAAATAAATTGTAACTTTCCTTTTTCAGTTCAAACTGTGCATACGAAATTATATTTGACAGGAAGTTCTCTTAATGTTTTCCGAGATGAGCGCATAGTTGAACTACATTCACTGAATAACTGCAGGCAGTATTTTCGGGACAGTGAAACCGTTTGCAGTTTGGTTTCCAGAGACTTTTACCTTCAATAACAATTTTACCCGCTGGGCACTTCAGAGCGAGGTATTTTGCTAGTTTTGGTTAAAAGGTAAAAGGTAGGCAACAGGAAATCAAGCTTCGTGATGCAAAATCAGATGAGGAATTTAACATGTCATCAAACAAATGTATTGTTCGTCGCGCAAATACGCGAAAATGCGATTTAACATAACTTTTGTGTAAGAATTCCGTTCTGCCCACGGCAGCAGTGGGAAATGCATTCGCAGAATATCGTGGTATATCTCTCCTCTCGATACATACAAAGCAAACCCACAGCCATTATTTCAGAGCGAGGTATTTTGCTACTTTAATTAAAAGCTAACAGGTAGGTAACAGGATACCAAGCTTCGTAATGCAATATCAGAAGAAGAATTTAACAAGTCATCAAACTGTATAGAAACAAAACCGTATTGTTCGTCACGCAAATGCGCGAAAATGCAATTTAACATAACTTTTGTGTAAGAATTCCGTTCTGCCCACGGTATCATTGGGAAATGCATTCGTAGAAGATCGTGGTATGTCTCTCCTCTTGACACACACAAAGCAAACCCACTGCCATTATTGCGTTTAATGTTTTTCCGACTGAGAAACATTTATTCATGAACATTAGCCATGTCTGATAGCTCTAACTGTTCATAAGCCGTCCACTCCCAAAACTGGATTTACCACGTTATCAGCGGTACTGAATCTGACATCACAGAACTGACTCACTTGTAAAAAACAAAAAAAAGTGTTTTGTTCATGGAGGAAAGTGAGTAACATGTGTAGTAAATTTATTTTATTTCTTCTAGACACAATACACGTTTTTCATCGTGATCGTTGAGCATAGCTTCCGGTTTCCTAGGATGGCCACTGCATGGCGGAAACCGGTAACGATTAAAAGCGTATTGCAATGATTGTCTCACTTGGTCACGTATATTTAACTCTGAGCAACGACGTCACACTTAACGCTGCAGAGACTGCTTGCTATGTAGTATTTCTTTATTTGGTTTCTTCGCCATCCGATCTTTTCTGGAAAGTACAATATTTACAGCCTACACTGGTCTTGAAGTCTACAAAATAATAGTATAATGGAATTTGTTACAGATCACTAAATAATCTTTCTACTAGAAAACTGTTAAATGGATTTGCTCGTTATTTTACATTCAAGTTATTTAAATTTTAAATACTGCTTTTACGAATACTGGCCAGTAATCAAATGATATGTGCTTTGTCCCTCCTCAGCTTGCACATGAGGGCCGATACAGCCTTTTCCAGGACAGCGCTACAGAGAGAAACTCGGTTCGTGACTGCGTTACCCGCTGCGCCAAGGGAAAACCCATCGGTGTAGCCAAAAACTTTCACAAATAATCAAGTAGCGAAGAAATAAGATATTAAAGGAGAAAGTAAGAAAAGAATAAAAAGGAGAAATAACAGTATATTTAGAGTCATTCGTGTACTCTACAACGACAAGGAGTGCGAATTGCAAACACTGGTAACAGATGTCAATTTTTGCCTAAGGAAGCTATTTTATGAGTGCCTACTGCGAAAAGATAAGGGAGGAAGCTCTATTACTACTCCTTTTCCTGTTGTAGTCTACATGCGACAAACAGCTGCTTTCGGTAATCTGTTCTCTATAGAACCCAGTTCAATTTAACTTATTGCCATGACTTTTAGAGCGGTTGTCTTGAAACTCTATATAAGTCGTACGCTTTAAATACACATGGAATCGTACAGTATACATGGTGGTCCATTGATAGTGACCGGGCCAAATATCTCACTAAATAAGCATCAAACGAAAAAACTACAAAGAACGAAACTCGTCTAGCTTGAAGGGGGAAACCAGATGGTGCTATGGTTGTCCCGCTAGATGGTGCTGCCATAGGTCAAACGAATATCAACTGCGTTTTTTAAATAGGAACCTCCATTTTTATTACATATTCATGTATTGTTGTTGTGGTCTTCAGTCCTGAGACTGGTTTGATGCAGCTCTCCATGCTACTCTATCCTGTGCAAGCTTCTTCATCTCCCAGTACCTACTGCAACCTACATCCTTCTGAATCTGCTTAGTGTATTGATCTCTTGGTCTCCCTCTACGATTTTTACCCTCCACACTGCCCTCCAATGCTAAATTTGTGATCCCTTGATGCCTCAAAACATGTCCTACCAACCGATCCCTTCTTCTAGTCAAGTTGTGCCACAAACTTCTCCACAATCCTATTCAATACCTCCTCATTAGTTACGTGATCTACCCACCTTATCTTCAGCATTCTTCTGTAGCACCACATTTCTAAAGCTTCTATTCTCTTCTTGTCCAAACTGGTTATCGTCCATGTTTCACTTCCATACATGGCTACACTCCATACAAATACTTTCAGAAACGACTTCCTGACACTTAAATCTATACTCGATGTTAACAAATTTCTCTTCTTCAGAAACGCTTTCCTTGCCATTGCCAGTCTACATTTTATATCCTCTCTACTTCGACCATCATCAGTTATTTTACTCCCTAAATAGCAAAACTCCTTTACTACTTTAAGTGTCTCATTTCCTAATCTAATCCCCTCAGCATCACCTGATTTATTTTGACTACATTCCATTATCCTCGTTTTGTTTTTGTTGATGTTCATCTTATATCCTCCTTTCAAGACACTGTCCATTCCGTTCAACTGCTCTTCCAAGTCCTTTGCTGTCTCTGACAGAATTACAATGTCATCGGCGAACCTCAAAGTTTTTACTTCTTCTCCATGAATTTTAATACCTACTCCGAATTTTTCTTTTGTTTCCTTTACTGCTTGCTCAATATACAGATTGAATAACATCGGGGAGAGGCTACAACCCTGTCTCACTCCTTTCCCAACCACTGCTTCCCTTTCATGCCCCTCGACTCTTATAACTGCCATCTGGTTTCTGTACAAATTGTAAATAGCCTTTCGCTCCCTGTATTTTACCCCTGCCACCTTCAGAATTTGAAAGAGAGTATTCCAGTTAACGTTGTCAAAAGCTTTCTCTAAGTCTACAAATGCTAGAAACGTAGGTTTGCCTTTTCTTGATCTTTCTTCTAAGATAAGTCGTACGGTTAGTATTGCCTCACGTGGATATTCATGTAGTACATAAAGAAATATGAATGTTTTAGTCGGACCACTTTTTTCGCTTTGTGATAGTCACAAACGTATAAGTACGTGGTATCACATAACATTCCACCGGTGCGGACGGTATTTGCTTCGTGATACATTACTCGTGTCAAAATGGACCGTTTACCAATTGCGGAAAAGGTCGACATCGTGTTGATGTGTGGCTGTTCTGATCCAAATGCCCAACGGGCGTGCGCTATGTATGCTGCTCGGTATCCTGGACGACATCATCCAAGTGTCCGGACCGTACGCCGGATAGTTAAGTTATTTAAGGAAACAGGAAGTGTTCAGCCACACGTGAAACGTCAACCACGACCTGGAACATATGATGATGCCCAAGTAGGTGTTTTAGCTGATGTTGCGGCTAATCCGCACATCAGTAGCACACAAATTGCGCGAGAATCAGGAATCTCAAAAATGTCGGTATTGAGAATGCTACATCAACATCGATTGCACCCGTACCATATTTCTATGCACCAGGTATTGCATGGAGAGGACTTTGAACATCGTGTACAGTTCTGCCACTGGGCACAAGAGAAATTACGGGACGATGACAGATTTTTTTTGCACGCGTTCTATTTAGCGACGAAGCGTCATTCACCAACAGCAGTAACGTAAACCGGCATAATATGCACTATTGGGCAACGGAAAATCCACGATGGCTGCTACAAGTGGAACATCAGTGACCTTGGCGGGTTAATGTATGGTGCGGCATTATGGGAGGAAGGATAATTGGCCCCCATTTTATCGATGGCAATCTAAATGGTGCAATGTATGCTGATTTCCTACGTAATTTACTACCGATATTACTACAAGATGTTTCACTGCATGACAGAATGGCGATGTACTTCCAACATGATGGATGTCCGGCACATAGCTCGCGTGCGGTTGAAGCGGTATTGAATAGCATATTTCATGACAGGTGGACTGGTCGTCGAAGCACCATACCATGGCCCGCACGCTTACCGGATCTGACGTCCCCGGATTTCTTTCTGTGGGGAAAGTTGAAGGATATTTGCTATCGTGATCCACCGACAACTCCTGACAACATGCGTCAGCGCATTGTCAATACAAGTGCGAACATTACGGAAGGCGAACTACTCGCTGTTGAGAGGAATGTCGTTACACGTATTGCCAAATGCATTGAGGTTGACGGACACCATTTTGAGCATTTATTGCATTAATGTGGTATTTACAGGTAATCACGCTGTAACAGTATGCGTTCTCAGAAATGATAAGTTCACAAAGGTACATGTATCACATTGGAACAACCGAAATAAAATGTTCAAACGTACCTGCGTTCTGTATTTTAATTTAAAAAACCTACCTGTTACCAACTGTTCGTCTACAGTTGTGAGCTATAGGTTTGTGACTATTACAGCGCCATCTATCACAAAGCGAAAAAAGTGGTCCAACTAAAACATTCAAATTTCTCTATGTACTACACGAATATGTAATAAAAAAACGCAGTTGATATCCGTTTGACCTATGTCAGCGCCATCTAGCGGGCCAACCATAGTGTCATCTGGTTTCCCCCTTCAAGCTAAACAAGTTTTGTTCTTTGTAGAGATATTTGGCCTGGTCACGATCAATGGACCACCATATATATATATATATATATATATATATATATATATATATATATATATATATATATATATATATAGTAACTACTGTTAATATTTCTGCAGAAATAAAAACATAAAATAAAAGGAATTTAATTAGAGAGAGTTTGACGACTAACTACATCTACACCTATTGTTGCTACGTTATTCTGCATTACGCGCATTGGTATTTGCGTGCCTCGGCAATCCTCGCGTCTACGCGTAGCCTTGTGGATGATCATTAATTTTTTTTTATTTTTAGACTTTCTTTTAACTATATTTTATTCGTGTCTGTTAGTCTGTGTCAGAGAGGAAGCATTTCTTGTTAGTATACTTCTTTGTTCTTCTGATATGTTGACGTTATTTTGATATTCAGACACTTAATCATACGACTGAAAGTTTAGCAGTTATATTTTAGATATTCGATCTGCTATCCCATGAAGTGTAATCCAAACGTTTTGGTCATTTTAATTTTTTTGCAGATGGCGCCGGCCGGTGTGGCCGAGCGGTTCTAAGCGCTTCAGTCTGGAACTGCGCGACCGCTACGGTCGCAGGTTCGAATCCTGCCTCGGGCATGGATGTGTGTGATGTCCTTAGGTTAAATAGGTTTAAGTAGTTCTAAGTTGTAGGGGAGTGATGACCTGAGCAGTTACGTCCCATAGTGCTCAGAGCCATTTGAACCATTTTTTTGCAGATGGCAATGTACTTGCCTGTATTCCCTCGCTGCCTGGAAACGGGACCAACTGAAAACGACATGATTAGCACAAAACTTACTCTTCACAGTCACTGGCTAGTGTGTTTCCACGCCTCGCTCGATGTAGATGTTAGGTCACTGGAAAATGACCTGTCAACAGATGCACCATAGCGCGAATATGGGCAGTGCTGCGCTGATTGAGTATGCTGAATACCCGCCTTACAGTGCCTCTAGTGTCCCAGTCAGACTGCCATTCGCTTAACCTCCAGGCTCGTAAGTGTCCCTGAATAGAAACTAACTGACCTGATATACGCTGTCCTGTCCAAATTGCAATAAATTTGTTTGTGATCGTTTTGTGAGTTAGTGAAAAGCTACTGGAAATGTGTAAACAAAGAATCAACGAGAGAATAAGACTTGTTTTTGAGTGACCGTTATATCTGTTAACGATTGTGGCAATAGATATTCAGTTTGAGGCGGAGTACATTCAGGAGTACCCCAATGGGAAATTTTACATGAGAAATGAATTCTCGCACTTTTCTGCGCCAGATGAAGTCATACAGAAGCAACTGTTGTCTTTCTGCATTTTCGTTAAAAAATGTGTGGAATCTTTCCCTGTTCCAGAAACCAATGAGCGCAATGGCTCTGGTTGCAGGACCAACGGCGCCAGCTTGGTTTTGCTACTTGCGCAACACAATCCAAGGGTTTCATTTCTGTATTTCAGTGCCTTACCAAGTGGGCACTCAACGAACATCAATCCAGTACCAATGGATTGTTCTACAATTTAATCAACTATCACGCTGTAACGGAATGAAGCTCGATGAGCATTCAACGCAGCATTTGTTTGTCTTCTTGCCCGATTACTCAAATTTATTTTCGCGCTATGGGTTTCTACTGACCGGTGATGTCTCATTCGACGCGTGTCATCTTCATTTGAATTTTATTCTTGTGAACGTGCTGAACATGTTTGTGGTAATCGACTGCGTTCAATTTCATTTCGCCCATCGCGTTGCTCTGCAGCTGGAGTAGATCAAAGACTCGATTAGTTTCCAGCATTGCATGCTCTGCGACCTAAACTGCTCCTTCATACTGTCGCCACTGCATTGCGATTAAATTGTGTCACTTCGATTAAACTGTGTCTAGTGCCACAAAATGTGCGATGTGAATAATCACAATTCAGATGAAAATAAACAACTGCATCAATTTTTCGTGGCTTTGTAACCGACTGGCTTGATTTACAGTTTTAGAATCAGCTCTCAAACAAAATTTGCGCATGTAGTATCGAAATAAATTGGAAAAAAAGTAAAACAATTACATATGTAGGACAAATCGAAACAACACAAAAGTAAAAAAAAAAGTAATTTTATTTTAATTCACAGTGGAATACGTTTTTCCAGACTTTCTTCAGATCATCCAGACTTTCTTCATTGTAAAACATTCAATCGAGTTATTTCCATCCAGAGACCACAACGAAAAAAAAAGAAAAAGAATCAACCAAATATGTCGTATCTGTCGTAAGTGGTGATCGAGAGTGCGTTGCATACAAAAATTAAGATTTTTGCAGTTTTTCCGAATTTTCCGACTTCCCTTTGTAACTGTCCCGACATTTCTCTGTAAATTTTTCCAGGACCATAAGGAACAATAAAAAAAGAAACCCGAATTTTCCGAGCAACTTTCCTAATTTTTCTCTCCCTAGAAACCTTATTAGAATTATTACGAACGTTTTTTTCTTTTAAATTAACCAAATCAGTCTATCCGTTCTCAGTTGATGTGCTTACCAACGAACACCATTCCACTTCTTGAAAGAACCTATCTGTAATATGCTGCCCTGTAATATACAGTGATATCGTTCAAACATATCCTAAAAATCATCATTGAATACTAGCACGTGTGTAGTAAGAAAGACACAAGTCAGACTCGGGTTTACACTCCGCTGTAATCATTGCAGTATTGTTATCTAGCGCTCCAGTCGAAGGCGATGCTCCTAGACGCTGGCAGTGAAGCCGACAATTGAGCTGAAGAGATATTCATGATACTACTGCAAAACATGCAGCGGTAATTTACGGTCAGCAGTGCCAGCAAGGCCAGTCTTATGCATAATTTTAGCCAATTTCAGAGTAACGGATTTTACATGTTGTACAAAATTAAATTTTTCGTCTTGAAGAATGCCTACATCAACAATGTGAGCAGAAGTATCCTGACACCTGGCTGAAAATAACTTACAAGCTCGTGGCGCACTTCATCGGTAATGCTGGAATTTAATATGTTGCTGGCCCACCCTTAGCCACTCTCGCAGGCATAACTTCAATCAGGTGCTGGAAGGTTTCTTCGGGAATGGCATCCTATTCTTCATGGAGTGCTGTACTGAGGCGAAGTATCGATGTCGATCGGCGAGGCCTGGCACGAAGTCGGCGTTCTAAAACATTTCAAAGCCAAAGTTGTTCTATAGGATTCAGGTAAGGACCATGTGCAGGACAGTCCATTATATGGATGTTACCGTCGTGTAACCACTCTGCCACAGGCTGTGCATTATGAACAGGTGCTTGATCGTGTTGAAGGATGAAATCGCCATCCCTGAATTGCTCTTCAACAGTGCGAAGCAAGAAGGTGCTTGAAACATCAATGTAGACCTGTGCTGTGATAGTGCCACACAAAACAACAACGGGTGCAAGCCCCCTCCATGAAAAACACGACCACACCATAAAACCATCGCCTCCGAATTTTACTGTTAGCACTACACACATTGGCAGATGACGTTCACCAGCCATTCGCCATACCCACAACCTGCGATCGGATCGCCACATTGTGTACCATGATTCGTCACACAACGCTTTCCGCTGTTCAATCGTCCAATGTTTACACTCCTTACACGAAGCGAGGCATCGTTTGGCATTTACCAGCTTGATGTGTGGCTTATGAGCAGCTGCTCGACCATGAAAGTAGTGGAAAAAGTGCGGCGTCAGTGCATTTCGTTAGTGTGGGTTGCCTATATCAGGGGCAGGTATGCACTCAGGGTCAAACCTTATGTTCTCCTTTGATTGAAAGGAACATAACCGATTGTTTTCCTTTGATTGGCAGGTCCTTAACCAATTGTTGTGCTAAAAGGATCCTTCCTTTTGACTGACAGGCAATTAACCTATTGTCATCTCCCATTCCCCTCCCCCCACAGGTAACCTCACCCCTCGCTGCTACAGGTACACTTTCTGGTCTGAGATATTGGAATAGCCACTCTCACACTTATCAATTTTATTGACTACTTAATTAAATTGATCATTTAATTAACCTCTCCTATTCTGCTAAACCTCCTCTCCCCCCACCCCCACCCCCACCCCCCTCCAGGAAATTGGCGAGCAGAAGACACGGTTGATCGGTCATTTGGAGGGATTTCGATTGTAGTGTATGGAATATTGTTTAAACAATTTAGACAATGTGTGGAATAATGTTTGTTTAAACAATTTAGGGGATTCAAGCCTGTGTATAGAATACACTCCTGGAAATGGAAAAAAGAACACATTGACACCGGTGTGTCAGACCCACCATACTTGCTCCGGACACTGCGAGAGGGCTGTACAAGCAATGATCACACGCACGGCACAGCGGACACACCAGGAACCGCGGTGTTGGCCGTCGAATGGCGCTAGCTGCGCAGCATTTGTGCACCGCCGCCGTCAGTGTCAGCCAGTTTGCCGTGGCATACGGAGCTCCATCGCAGTCTTTAACACTGGTAGCATGCCGCGACAGCGTGGACGTGAACCGTATGTGCAGTTGACGGACTTTGAGCGAGGGCGTATAGTGGGCATGCGGGAGGCCGGGTGGACGTACCACCGAATTGCTCAACACGTGGGGCGTGAGGTCTCCACAGTACATCGATGTTGTCGCCAGTGGTCGGCGGAAGGTGCACGTGCCCGTCGACCTGGGACCGGACCGCAGCGACGCACGGATGCACGCCAAGACCGTAGGATCCTACGCAGTGCCGTAGGGGACCGCACCGCCACTTCCCACCAAATTAGGGACACTGTTGCTCCTGGGGTATCGGCGAGGACCATTCGCAACCGTCTCCAAGAAGCTGGGCTACGGTCCCGCACACCGTTGGGCCGTCTTCCGCTCACGCCCCAACATCGTGCAGCTCGCCTCCAGTGGTGTCGCGACAGGCGTGAATGGAGGGACGAATGGAGACGTGTCGTCTTCAGCGATGAGAGTCGCTTCTGCCTTGGTGCCAATGATGGTCGTATGCGTGTTTGGCGCCGTGCAGGTGAGCGCCACAATCAGGACTGCATACGACCGAGGCACACAGGGCCAACACCCGGCATCATGGTGTGGGGAGCGATCTCCTACACTGGCCGTACACCACTGGTGATCGTCGAGGGGACACTGAATAGTGCACGGTACATCCAAACCGTCATCGAACCCATCGTTCTACCATTCCTAGACCGGCAAGGGAACTTGCTGCTCCAACAGGACAATTCACGTCCGCATGTATCCCGTGCCACCCAACGTGCTCTAGAAGGTGTAAGTCAACTACCCTGGCCAGCAAGATCTCCGGATCTGTCCCCCATTGAGCATGTTTGGGACTGGATGAAGCGTCGTCTCATGCGGTCTGCACGTCCAGCACGAACGCTGGTCCGACTGAGGCGCCAGGTGGAAATGGCATGGCAAGCCGTTCCACAGGACTACATCCAGCATCTCTACGATCGTCTCCATGGGAGAATAGCAGCCTGCATTGCTGCGAAAGGTGGATATACACTGTACTAATGCCGACATTGTGCATGCTCTTGTGCATGTGTCTATGTGCCTGTGGTTCTGTCAGTGTGATCATGCGATGTATCTGACCCCAGGAATGTGTCAATAAAGTTTCCCCTTCCTGGGACAATGAATTCACGGTGTTCTTATTTCAATTTCCAGGAGTGTATATGGAAATTGATGAAGTGGAAGGATCTCATAACAGGAAATTCAAGGGTATATTGTTTATTCATAACAAATTCCATTTGTGGGCTTGGATTTCTCTTGCTCATCATTCTCTGCTCTTTGGAAACATGTAGGTCTTGTAAGAAGTAATTACATGAGGCCAACATGTTGCACAACCTAATGTTCAGCACTGTACTAACCTAATGTTCGACCCTTTGTCAGCATTTAACCTACTGTTCTGTTAAGCGGTTTTCTATATCACCCCCATTTCCTTAAACTACTGTTCCGCCTTCAATACCAAATAAAGTAATTTGTTATGTCCTCCCACAACTTTCTGGTACACTTTTCGAATTTCACATGCTTTTGAATGCCATTTCTGGAGCATTCTTCTATGTCATCCACCCCCTCATACAATTATACTGCGTTTTTCTTCAAAATTATGCAGATTAACGTAGTGTTCTGCATTTACCCTGCTGGTCTGCTCCATGTCTCCCTCTCACGCACACCCTCCCCTTAACTACTGTACCGCTAACACCATGTTGATATACCTGTGGCCTGTGGCGGGAATGATTCACGTTTCCCTCTAACAGCAGGAGCCGTCCGAATGGATAGGCCTGTTGGGATGCAAGAATGTAGCTGACTCAACCATGTCCTTCTCTAGACTGCCGAATAGCGAACTAATACTTAGTATGTGTTGGACAGCTTTTGTGACTAGTGGAAATATGAAAAGATTCAATATGGACATGTGTTTGCATTGGACCATTATTCCCTCCCATGTAAATTGTCCGATTGACTGCTTCTTCGCATTTCCCATCTTTATTTGGTTGAGAGAACATTGATTGTGGTGTGTGTTGGGTGCATCTAGCAGGTAACTGACGGATGGAGGACACGTTTGCTGGTTCTCTAGACATGAGAAACACCTTTGATGACTTTGTAAATTATAAGGATGATTTGAATTCTGTTATACCACTGACATCGCTATTCACGAGTGGATATATCAGTTTCCTCTATTTCTTTCTAATTTTCACGTAAAGGTCTTCGCAGATGAGATACGTTTCTAGTTACTCGGCTAAAGTTTCGGGTTTGTAGCCTACAACAGTTTGCGGATTCTACACCCACCAGCTCCTTCCGTGAAAATTAGCTCCGATTGAATGTACTCTAGTATATTTTGCACTCACAATGATCTCTTAGTCAGGGGAAAATTGTGTGATCTGTGTGGTGGAGTCTGTGCATGGAACGCACAGACACAAACCCCGAGTTGGCGGTCTGAATATATGAATGTCACCACTGTGTGTTGGCAGTATTTACAAGTATCGAAAATAGCAAAAGGTTTCTTGGAAGTGATGAAATCGATAAACCGAAAAGAATCTAGGGCTTTTTTTAAAATTGGAATTCCATCCTTTATTCACTGACAAATATGTGATGGCGTGAGGATTTTTTGCAGTGCGGAAACGACACGCAGCTGGTTCAAGTGTGGACGTATCAAAATTTTTTTATACACCTTTAATTGATATTCAGAAAAGTTGTGCTGCTGCTTGAACGTATAGGAACTGTCGCTTATGTTCCGAAATATCACCAGACGTTTGTGGGATGTAATGAGAGAACTATTCACATAAAAAAGAAAATTACGTATCTCTAGTTGTAAGGGAAGGATTTCAACGCATTAAGGAATATGTCTGAACATGAGGTGATAGATTAACTTCGTAGACGGCTGCACAATATAGCAATGCAAGGGCTCAACTCGACATGCCGTAGTGTACAAACAGGACAGGCAAGATGGCGGAAAAGAAGTCCCCTCATCGGCACCCCCTAAGCGTATTCTCGCTTTTTTCCTTGTCCCATTATCAACAATAATGTTGATTACAGTACACCAACCGGTATTGGTGATATATTTCCAACACTTTAGACCGCAGGGGGCATTGTTGATTATCACATAGTGGTTCAAATGGCTCTGAGCACTATGGGACTCAACTGCTGAGGTTATTAGTCCCCTAGAACTTAGAACTAGTTAAACCTAACTAACCTAAGGACATCACAAACATCCATGCCCGAGGCAGGATTCGAACCTGCGACCGTAGCGATCTTGCGGTTCCAGACTGCAGCGCCTTTAACCGCACGGCCACTTCGGCCGGCTGATTATCACATAGTGCCAGACGCCTGTGCTTTATAACACTTGCTTAAGAGAGTCATAACACGTACGTACGTAAGTACTGAATGAAAAACTTACACGTCAAATAATTTCCTAGAACTGAAGATAATCGAGACACGTAGCTGGTGTGAATGTGGGCATGACATAATTTTTTGGGTACTGTACATATGTAAATGATAACTGCACTGTTTGTCTGAAATGCATATATGTAGCAGTGTAAGTAACTGTGATTTATGCTGTGGCATGACCAGAGAAAATGAGTGTGTGTCCTATCATGAGCAGGTATAGATTCAGCGCATCAATAACCGTGAGAGTATGAGAGAGATTTTTACGTGGAAAATTATGTACTCTATAGATACTGACATTCGTTCCAGAACCACAGCCGTCAAAAGGAGACATTTCCACTACATTGCTTGATGTCAGACTGCAGCAGCAATCCTATTTAATTGTACTTACACTGATAAATATGTTCCTGGTTCCCAATATTCTTATAGTTTTTTGCCGCTGAAAGTCTCATCTGCAGAAAACAATGGTGGGTGGTGCTCCCACACTGGCAGCAGCAGCAGTTTCATCTATAAATTCAGTGACGAATGGACTGTCCTGTTCGGATAGCTAGGAGCAATGTACCCTGTGCTACTCTGGGAATCATTGGGACAGATTACTATAGCACGACCTGTGACGTCAGTATCTGCAGGTGGAGAGATATAAAGCCAGCGATGGTGCCTAGATGAACACGTATTTCCACAGGAATTTCTTAAGTGTCAAGTATGAAAGGGATGCCGCAATCTCACGCTTGCGGGACCCAAACGGACACCTGTGTGTGGCTCGGCAGCTGACAGCCACGTCGTCACTTCATGGGGGGCGACGGTGCACCCCGACTCCTGGCATTGTGTGCTGAGTTGGTGGTGTCAGCGTTGGCATCGGTCATTGGGTGGTGGGATGTGTTTTTATTAGCGACCAATAGCGACCAATAGGATGCCGCGAATTAAAACATCTACCCCATAAATGTGAAGAATATCGATTTAATGAATTTGCATAATTTTTTATATCAGTGTGGCGTTAGCAATACAATAGTTAAGGGAAGGGTGTGCTTGAGTGGGAGACATGGGGCAGAACATAAAAGTTAAGTGCAAAAAACTATGTTAAATTGCATAATTTTTATGTAAACTTCAGTTCAATAATTTAAGGGGGTGGGTGACAAAGAAGAATGCTCCAGAAATGACATTCAGAAGCATGTGAAATTCGAAAAGTATACCAGAAAGTTGTGGGAGGACATAACTAATTACTTTATTTGCTATTAAAGGCGGAACAGTAGTTTAAGGCAATGGGGGTGACATAGAAAACCGCTTAACAGAACAGTAGGTTAAGTGCTGAAAAATGGTTGAACATTAGGTTAAGACACACAGAGTACAGTACTGAACATTAGGTTATGCAACATGTTTGCTCCATCTAATTACTTCTTACAACACCTACAGGTTTCCAAAGAGCAGATAATGATGAGCGCGAGAAATCTCACCCCACAAACTAAATTTCTTGTGAATAAACAATATACCCTTGAATTTCCTGTTATGAGATTCTTCCTCTCCATCAGTTTCCATATATTACATACACAGGCTTGAATCCTCTAAATTGTCTAAATAAACAATATTCCACACATTGTTTAAATTGTTTAAACAATATTCCATACACCACAATCGAATTACCTCCAAAGGACCAATCAACCGAGTCTTTTTCCCATCCAGTTTCCAGGAAGGGGATGGGGGAGAGGGGATTTATGAGAAAAGGAGAGATTAATTAAATGATCAATTTAATTAAGTAGTCAATCAAACTGATAACTGTAAGAATGGTAATTCCAATATCTCAGACCAGAAAGTGTACCTGTGGCAGCTAGGGGTGAGGTTTCGTGTGGGGGGGGAGGGGAGTGGGAGATGACAATAGGTTAATTGCCTGTCAATCAAAAAGAAGGATCCTTTTAGCAGAACAATAGGTTAAAGACCTGTCAATCATAGGAGAACAATCGGTTAAGTACCTGTCAAGTAAAGGAGAACAACAGGTTTGCCACTGAGTGCATATCTGCCCCTGATGTAGGCAATCCCCACTAACAATATGCACTGATGCCTCCCTTGTTCTACGACTACATTCAAGTTTTCCCACCTCCTGCCTAACTGTCATAGTACTTGCAGTGGATCCTGATGCAGTTTGGAATTCCTGTGTGATGGTCTGGATAGTTGGCTGCCTATTACACATTACAAACCTCTTCACCTGTCGGTGGTCTCTGTCAGTTAACAGATGAGGTTGGACGGTACACGATTGTGTTCTATGTGTCCCTTCACGTTTCCCCTTCACTATCACATCGGAAACAGTGGACATAATGATGTTTAGGTGTGAGGAAATCTCGCGTACAGACATATGACACAAGTGACACCCAATCACCTGGCCACGTTCGAAGTCTGTTGAGTTCCGCAGAGCACCCCGTTCTGCTCTCTCACGATGTCTCATCACTACTGAGGCCGCTGATATGGAGTACCTGGCAGTAAATTGCAGCACAATGCACCTAATATGAAAAATGTATGTTCCTGTGGGTGTCTGGATAGTTTTGATCACATAGTGTACCTGCAACAATCCTGCGTTTTAAAGGATTCCTTCAGACCTCTGTGAAAGGGTTCTGGAGAGGGAAAGTGTTCCCTTCAGATGTATGTATGCGGTTTTATGAACGGTTACAGCCAGTTATCACCCCATGCACCATTGTTGCATTTGAATGAGCCATGCAGTCCATACACACAGCTACTAGGACGTCATCCCCGTATGCAGCAGCAGTACTTTCAACAGCATCTGCCTCATGTAAAAAATGTAGTAGCGGTTCAGTACTAAGATTCCTAAACAACATACCACTTACTGAGCCTTCGATGCAGCACTGGTTAATCCTTTTGATTACCTTACTCTACCCTGCAAGGCATTGGATGGTACATCCACTACAATAATCGACAAAACTTTTGTACAGCCATTTTAGAACCCGAAGACGTTGGAGGCATGCTAACGTCGTAGACCACCAACGTTTGTCGCATGAGCCATCAATTTGCACATTTCTATTTTCTGAAGAGCTCTACGAACCGCATCATCTATAGACTTCCCTTTCGTGAATCGGTTACAGAGCAGGCACTCCTGAATATTGTCCAAGACTTTTAATAAACAAATGGGTGTGCAGCTTTTCGGTGATGACAGTCCTTTATCCTATATACTTACATCGATCTGTTCTTTCGGGCATGTCCGACATGTCCGAAAGAACAGACACCATATCCATATAAGTATATAGTTCTGACAATACCAGCCATGACCTTCCTCTTCTGTGCGGATGCACACATATTACTCGAACTGTTACGGAACTTGGTAAGACTGTCTTCCACGAGTAATGAGTGTTCTGGGTAGGGACACTACGAATGTAGTGTGTGGACATATAAGGTGAGAAGGTGGGTCTCACGGGGGGCGTAAGCGAGGTAGTCCCTGCAGTCGCGATATCCTCTCTGCCCTCGGTGACTCAGGCGGATAGAGCGTCTGCCGTGTAAGCAGGAGATCCCGGGTTCGAGTCCCAGTCCGAACACACACTTTCACCTGTCCCCGCTGATATATATCAACGCCCGTCAGCGGCTGAAGGTATTCATATATAATTCTAATTTTATTTATTTATTATACTTTCGCTTTTTAAACAATACTGTCCTAATTGTTTCCCAAATCGCCGGGCTTTCATCTATTCGTAACCCCTCGTTTAGTAATACTGTCAAACGAGGCATTGTCAGTGGACCCATCATCAGCACGAACTCAGGGTGGACGCCATCCGAACGAGGCGCCTTTCCAGTTTAGAGCTTCGAAACTGCGATAGCAAACTTCTTCCTGAGCATAAGATAACACCAACATTTGATTTCGAATTTTTATCCCGTTCGCTTCGAAGTTATGAATGAGTTTCTGAATCTGTGTAAGTGTTTATCATCAGAGTGTTGGCGTTTAGCAGGTATTCAGTTGACTCCCCCCATCCAACGATTATTCAGCCTCCTTTTACGAATTGTGGACATGACAGCAGGCCCCTCAACCTTTCTACTCTAAAGCTTGTATGGTCTCATCATAAGTCAAATTGCTGCTGCCTTCGAAGAAACTTTTCCCAGTGTATTCTTTTAGCTTCCTAATGAAATTCTTTGTAGCGTATCGTAAGTACCGCGTATTCTTGGAGCCACGCAGTGCGCTCTTATCATCCTTGAATGCTTTGATAGACTCTACTTTTCACCTCAACACGGAAATTTCTTCGCACTACGATATTGTAACCTGACTCTTTACCTTTTCCTTAGGTGTATAAATATCTTGTATTCTTTGTGAGAGTCCAATTCGTAGCTGCGCACCCAATACTACATGTACAGCAGTCTCTTTCAAAATGTTTGCAAGGTCATAATAACTATTAAAATCACAGATTTTCCAGTATGTATTTTCGGATGTGGAACCTGAAGTACCCTCGTGCTGATGAGTGATTGAAGACACTTTAAAAAAATAACTTTATAAACAAAACGAAACTCAGTTATAATGTCCTTGGATGAATATGTACACAGCTACATACAACAGATATGTCTCTCCTATGAAGTTGTCTGTGATGTGCCTACACAACGAACCCAAGAGTCCTAAGCTATGACGTGAAGATCTGAGACATTACTGCGACGGTGCTGCCGGCGTATGACGGCTGACGTGCTGCTGAAGACCGGCACGAACTGGACCGGGTCTGTATGGGGCACCGAGACGAATCTGTTGGTACTGCCAAGGACTGAACTGCTGACGCAGTCGGACGGAACTGCTAGCACTGTCTAGGGCGTGACTGGCTTTGCACGCTCCCGCAGTGGCCTACGTAGTCGGAAGCGGATGGATATCCGCGTGGCGCTGCGAGCGCACATGACTTGGCGTAGCAAAATAGTGCCCTGCCGACAACGCTCTCTGCTGCGACAGGCACGCTGCCTGTCGGCGAGGTTGGCGCCCCCAGATCCTGTGGAGGCAACGTATAACTCCGTGGTAAACTGCCCTGGACTAAGAAGGAAAATACGTATCTTTTTTGATGAGATCCGTTTACGCCCGTCACCGCCACGGCCTGCATGGTGTGCGTAGAAATCGAATATCAGGCGTATACAACACAGAGTTCTTGTTTCCATTTTCTGAACGATATTTCCACGACCAACACAGTCATCTTCTTCCGGTGCTGGGAACTCTGTTACTATGTGTATTACTGCCTGGACTCCAACCGGTCTAGGAAGTATTGTATACGTCGCGCCCATATTTATGGTCTAGTTAGACGTTCGGTGGTGGCCGAGCAGTTCTATGCGCTTCGGTCCGGAACCACGCTGCTGCTAGGGTCGCAGGCTCGAATCCTGCCTCGGGCTTGGATGTGTGTGATGTTCTTAGGTTAGTTAGGTGTAAGTAGGTCTAAGTCTAGCGGACTGATGACTTCAGATGTTAAGTCCCATAGTGCTTAGAGCCATTTCAACCATTTTGACGTTCGGCGACCGCTGCACCCTTTGATGCTCATTTGTGTCCCGGAACCCACTGTTATTCCGTGAAACGCACATTCTCTCAGCGTTCTCCAGCTCTGATGTGCGGAATGAGCGGATTCCAAGTCTTGTTTAAACTGAAAGCTCCTTCCTGGTTTTTTAGGTAATTTAAAACCTTTATTTCGGTAGACTACTTAATTGCTCGTGGAAATGGGCCTTCTGTAGCTCTATACCGGTCTCACTGTGTTTCATTTCATCATTACATACAAATGGTTCAAATGGCTGTAAGCAGTATGGGACTTAACATCTGAGGCCATCAGTCCCCTAGACGTAGAACTACGTAAACCTAACTAATCTAAGGACATAACACACATCTATGCCCGAGGCAGGATTCGAACCTGCGAACGTAGCGGTCGCGCGGTTCCAAACTGTAGCGCCTATAACCTCTCGGCCACATTACATTCGAGGTAGAACTTGGCGACAGCTGTTTTCTGGGTTTTTATCGGGTGTGTAGTTATTTTTCCTTGCACATCTTGACTGTTCTGGCGGTCTGCCCACTTATTTAGTGCCATATTCGCCTGGAATAGGTACACATTCGGCATTCGGAGACCGACTTGGTCTTTAAAATCACAAAGATGACTTTATGAGAACGGATTCGTTCGCGACGTAACTGTTGTATAAAACATTCTCGGGCTGCTTGCCGCGTCAACTCAGAGTAGAACCTCAACGTTTCGACGATTATCTCCATTGTCTTCCTCTGGAGCAACTGATTGTCAAAACTGCAGATGGGGTGGTCTTAAATAGCCCAAAGACGGCTTCTGAATTTTTGGTAATTACGTTATGCTGGTGGCATGCATAGCGTAGCGACAGTGAATATTGCAACTGCCAAATCCTCCAAAAATAAACGAAAAATATACCTACTCGAAAGACAGATAAAAATTCGCTTGACGCCTTCCTGAGAGACATTCTTCACCCTTCCAAATTAACAATGTACCAGTAGGTGGAGACCAGATGGGGCTTGAATTCAAAGAAATACTATCTACAGCAATTGAGAGATTTATACCAAATAAATTAACAAATGACTAAGCTGATCCCCCTTGGTACACAAAACGGGTCAGAACACTGCTGCAGAAACAACGAAAAAAGTATGCCGAATTTAAACGAACGGAAAATCTCCAAGATTGGCGACCTTTTAAAGAATCTCGAAATTCAGCGCGGAGTTCAATGAGAGATGCTTATAATAGTTACCACAACGAAACCTTGCCTCGACACCTGGCAGAAAATACAAAGACATTCTGGTTGTATGTAAAGTGTGCTAGCGGCAAGGGTAATACTATCGATGACAGTGCTGCTAATGCAGAGCTACTAAACACAGCCTTCCGAAATTCCTTCACCAAAGAAGACGAAGTAAATGTTTCAGAATTCGAATCAAGAAGAGCTCCCAACATGAGTATCTTAGAAGTAGATATCCTAGGAGTAGTGAAACGACTTAAATCACTTAATGAAAGCAAGTCTTCCGGTCCAGACTGTATACCAATTAGATTCCTTTCGGACTGTGCTGATGCAATAGCTCCATACATAAGAACCACATACAACCACTCCCTCGATGAAGGATCCGTATCAAATGGTTCAAATGGCTCTAAGCACTATGTGACTTAACATCTGAGGTCATCAGTCCCCTAGACGTAGAACTGATTAAACCTAACTAACCTAAGGACATCACACATATCCATGCCCGAGGCAGGATTCGAACCTGCGACCGTAGCAGCCGCGTGGATCTAGACTGAAACGGCTAGAAGCGCTCGACTACAGCGGCCGGCAGATCCGTATCCAAAGACTGGAAAGTTGCACATTTCACTCCAATATTCAAGAAAGGCAGCAGGAGTAATCCACTAAATTACAGGCCTATGTCATTAAAGTCGACATGCAGCTTGATTCTGGAACATATATTGTGTTTGAACATTGTAAATTACCTCGAAGAGAACGGTCTATTACACACGGAGGCCTTTACTCTCACGAGGTGTTCAGTGCTATTAACAAGGGATTTCAAATTGATTTCATATTTCTAGATTTCCAGAAAGCTTTTGACCCTGTACCACACAAGTGGCTTGTAGTCAGATTACGTGCTTATGGCGTATCGTCCCAGTTATGTTACTGGATTCGTAATTTCCTATCAGAGAGGACATAGTTCGTGGTAAATGACGGAAAATCATCAAGTAAAACAGAAGTTATTTCTGGCTTTGCCCAAGGTAGTGTTATGGGCCCTCTGCTGTTCCTCATCTATATAAACGATTTAGGAGACAATCTGAGCAACCGTCTTTGGTTGTTTGCAGATGATGCTGTCTTTTGTCGTCTAGTAGAGTCATCTGAAGATCAAAAAAATTGCAAAGCGATTTAGAAAAGCTGTCTGTTTAGTGCGAAAATTGGCAGTTGACCCTAAAGTTTGAGGTTACCCATATGATTACTAAAAAGAATCCGTTAAACTTCGGTTACACGATAAATCATCCGGATCTAAGGGCCGTAAATTTGACTAAATATCTAGGAATTACAGTTACGAACAACTTAAATTGAAAAAAAAAACACATAGAATCTATTGTGCAGAAGACGAACCTAAGACTGTGTTTTATTGGCAGAACACTTAGAAGATCGGACATATCTTTTGCAGTACTGCTGTGCGATGTGGGGCCCTTACCAGATAGGATTAAAGGGGGATATCGAGAAAGTTCAAAGAATAGCAGCACGTTTTGTATTATCGAGATACTGGGGAGAGAGTGTCACTGACATGATACAGGTTTTGGGAAGGACATCATTAAATCAAAGGCGTTTCTCATTGCGACAGAATCTTCTCACGTAATTTCAATCACCAACTTTCTCCTCCGAATGCGAAGGTATTTTGTTGAGCCGACCTACACAAGGAGAAATGATCATTGTAATAAAGTAAGGGAACTCAAAGCTCGCATTTGGTGTTCCCTTTCTCCGATATTTCTTTCTATATCTACATGGATGCTCTGCAAATCACACCTAAGTGCCTGGCAGAGGATGGGTGGTGATGTCTCGAGGCGTGCTGACAGTGCACGTGAGTTTTTTGTGTACATTGTGACCCTTGGGTCTCTATGAGCTGTCTCCGAAAAACAAAGAAGCATCAAAGTACGTAGCGGGCGCCGAGAGTCGAACTCAGCTGTAAAGTTAAGTTTCTGGCGACGAAACTGATGACGAAAATGAGATACAAGTTACTGAAAGTGAAGATGAAAATTGTGTTTGCAGTACACTGCAAGTCTACAAGACTCCTAAATATTGTCTCTTTTTATATGCATGTTTGGACCATTGTTGATATTTTACAGTTTTCGTATCACGTGCAGGATGTCTGTGCGGCGTGACGTCACCGCTGAACTGTCGCCTCAGAGTGCACCATACACAAGCTTATAGGCACATTACGCACATTTGTTTAACTCCTATAAAACTGTTAATACTACTGGGATTTTTCTTGTAGTTGTGCACTAGTATTATCAAATCATTAACTAGTTAAGTCAATGAAAAACTGTCCGCCCGGCTAGCCGTGCGGTCTAACGCACTGCTTCCAGAGCGGGAAGGCGTACCGGTCCCCGACACGAATCCACCCGGCCGATTAGTGTTGAGGTCCAGTGTGCCGACCAGCCTGTGGACGGTTTTTAAGGCGGTTTTCCATTTGCCTCGGCGAATGCGGGCTGGTTCCCCTTATTCCGCCTCAGTTACAATACGTCAGCGATTGCTGCGCAAACACTGTCTCCCCGTACGTGTACACCATAATTACTCTACCACGCAAACATTGGGGCTGCACTCGTCTGGAATGAGACGTTCCCGGGTGGGTCCACAGGGGGCCGAACCGCACAATAACCCCGGGATCGGCGTGGGCGGCAGTGAGGTGAGTGGACTGCTGTAGCCTGTTGTGGGGTTGTGCACCACTGAGTGCTACGGCGGGGCCGAAGCCTCCCCGTCGTTTCTAGGTCCCCAGTAAAATGCATACGTACATACAAATAAAAAATTGCTTTTTGTACATAAGTTCACCTGTATAAAACTCTAAGAAAAGTCATTACAAAAAAAGGGATTACGCGTTTTTCCAATCTAGTTGGTAACTTTCAATATGTTTTCATGATATTAATTCTTAAATCAATAAAATCTGGTAGAACACTGACTGCCTGAGTCTTCTTTTACCCCTTAACAGGCTTTGCGGAGTCTCTGGGGTTCATGAGATGTGTGAAGTTGTAGTAACTTTCCTATTGTTGATTATGGAGCATGCCCTGTTTAGTACCTTTCTATGGAAGACAGACTCGTCGTGTGCTCAGGCGACTGCAGTCTGTTATCAACACAAGCACTGTAAACAATGAACTTAGAGCCCCGGGACTCCGCGACGCAGTGATTGTAATATTTTCAGTTAAGTGAACATGTACGCGAATTCAGAGAGAGTTAATGCTATAGATTCTAACTTCCAGGAATGTGTTATAGGATGGGTTGAGGAATGTGATCCTGACTTCAGATTAATATGGCGATCCTGGGAGCAACATTCCCAGCGAAAAGCTATTCAAAGTGACGACAAAACAGCAAGTTAAGTTTCTGGCGACGAAACTGATGACGAAAATGAGATACAAGTTACTGAAAGTGAAGATGAAAATTGTGTGTGCAGTACACTGCAAGTCTACAAGACTCCTAAATATTGTCTCTTTTTATCTGCATGATTGGACCATTGTTGATATTTTACAGTTTTCGTATAGAAATAGATGTATGCACTTTTCTTATAGTTTAGACCTTACCAAATGTGTATTCGATAAAAAAGTTATCTTTATCTGATATTTTTCTTGCTCCAACGAGCCCCTCGGTCGCTTATTATGTGTCTTTGGTACAAGCATGGTTTTCGCGAGTACTTTTCTACATCTCAACTGTGAAGTTTCGAGGTAAGCGTGTAGGGAGACCTCTCATTGTTAAGGAGCGTAACGGAGAATTTAAATTAACGCGATCTTGAAATCTGACTCTGTCACTTACAAATAACCCCTGTGGCTAATGATAGAGCACAAATTAAAAGAATAATCTTAACAGTAAAAGAAAGATAAAGAATAAAATATAATGTTACTGGAAGGACAAATTCTAGTGTTCACTATACAATTTATTTGAAATATAAGACCAGAAATATACCGACACAAATAAGAAGCAATACATGTCTGGTGGACTCAAACAGTTGCGAAATAAATGGACTTAACTAGTACTGGGAAACTTCTGTCTGCTTCTGTCCAAAGATGATAACGCAGTCTGAGAAATACTGAATGATATGACTATCTTCGTCTGTCATACCAAAAACTAGAAGAAGCTGTTGGAAATACACTCCTGGAAATAGAAAAAAGAACACATTGACACCGGTGTGTCAGACCCACCATACTTGCTCCGGACACTGCGAGAGGGCTGTACAAGCAATGATCACACGCACGGCACAGCGGACACACCAGGAACCGCGGTGTTGGCCGTCGAATGGCGCTAGCTGCGCAGCATTTGTGCACCGCCGCCGTCAGTGTCAGCCAGTTTGCCGTGGCATACGGAGCTCCATCGCAGTCTTTAACACTGGTAGCATGCCGCGACAGCGTGGACGTGAACCGTATGTGCAGTTGACGGACTTTGAGCGAGGGCGTATAGTGGGCATGCGGGAGGTCGGGTGGACGTACCGCCGAATTGCTCAACACGTGGGGCGTGAGGTCTCCACAGTACATCGATGTTGTCGCCAGTGGTCGGTGGAAGGTGCACGTGCCCGTCGACCTGGGACCGGACCGCAGCGACGCACGGATGCACGCCAAGACCGTAGGATCCTACGCAGTGCCGTAGGGGACCGCACCGCCACTTCCCAGCAAATTAGGGACACTGTTGCTCCTGGGGTATCGGCGAGGACCATTCGCAACCGTCTCCATGAAGCTGGGCTACCGTCCCGCACACCGTTAGGCCGTCTTCCGCTCACGCCCCAACATCGTGCAGCCCGCCTCCAGCGGTGTCGCGACAGGCGTGAATGGAGGGACAAATGGAGACGTGTCGTCTTCAGCGATGAGAGTCGCTTCTGCCTTGGTGCCAATGATGGTCGTATGCGTGTTTGGCGCCGTGCAGGTGAGCGCCACAATCAGGACTGCATACGACCGAGGCACACAGGGCCAACACCCGGCATCATGGTGTGGGGAGCGATCTCCTACACTGGCCGTACACCACTGGTGATCGTCGAGGGGACACTGAATAGTGCACGGTACATCCAAACCGTCATCGAACCCATCGTTCTACCATTCCTAGACCGGCAAGGGAACTTGCTGTTCCAGCAGGACAATTCACGTCCGCATGTATCCCATGCCACCCAACGTGCTCTAGAAGGTGTAAGTCAACTACCCTGGCCAGCAAGATCTCCGGATCTGTCCCCCATTGAGCATGTTTGGGACTGGATGAAGCGTCGTCTCACGCGGTCTGCACGTCCAGCACGAACGCTGGTCCGACTGAGGCGCCAGGTGGAAATGGCATGGCAAGCCGTTCCACAGGACGACATCCAGCATCTCTACGATCGTCTGCATGGGAGAAAAGCAGCCTGCATTGCTGCGGAAGGTGGATATACACTGTACTAGTGCCGACATTGTGCATGCTCCGTTGCCTGTGTCTATGTGCCTGTGGTTCTGTCAGTGTGATCATGTGATGTATCTGACCCCAGGAATGTGTCAATAAAGTTTCCCCTTCCTGGGACTATGAATTCACGGTGTTCTTATTTCAATTTCCAGGAGTGTAACTGTTGTCGTGTAACGTCATTGGAACAACCTTTATACGTGATCCCAACAATTTAATCTCTGTCTGCCCGAAGAAGCCGGTGCCGTTGGTTATATCACCGTAGCAAAAACTGCTGGTTGATGCAATGATGATACTCGATGTAACTGCCGCTGGCGACAAAGTTGCAGACTCGCAAACGTGGAGAGAGCTGAAACCTGTCACCTTAGACAGTAGACTGCCATGTATAATTGCTAAAGCAAAGCTTAATCTTGACACTTTACCACCAGAAACAAAGGTAAGACGTGAACTCCCAGCATAAGGCGGAATTCAGCGACATCTTAAGCGAAACTGAATAATAGCAAAGCACTCACAAGAACTGTATGCCAGACACAAGACGAGCACTCCCAAAACAAGGTTGAGTACAGTAAAGCCTTTAAATGTACAGCAAAATACAGTGCCCTAACTGATCACTAAGACAGAAGTTTTGCGTCACACTGAGGTTGAAACAGAATTATTTTCTGCGATTGGAAGCAAAGACAAGAAAATGTTCCTGCTCTTTCGAGAGCTGAGACAGGGTCTCCTGCTCCTTCCAGAGTTCAAACAAGAATCTAGAAGCTAAAACTGCCGGCTCACCAATTCGCCTCTCTTTACCCTCCCCCTAGGTACGGATGTGCGAATCATAGCTTAGCAACCAATGTTAATACGTCCTCTCGCCTCATACAAAACGGCTCTGGCCAGTCACAGTCAAGTTTCCGTCGAATTTTCCAGAAGGCATCCCTGCCACCATCGCTTTAAGTAAATGTGCCAGTCCGCAACGTCCGACTCAAAATTTCGCGGGAACAAGTCTGGTGTACATGTCCAACAACTAACGGCTCGAGCCTAGCCGCTTCCAATTCGCCACAGTATTGTTTGAAATAATCTGCGCCAGCACGGCGTCGGTCAGCCTGCACCGGTCATTGTGGGACAGGTCTCGCCGTTCATATAACGCCTGCGCCCCTCGTAAAGCCCGCCGCCTAATCCCTCAGTCGGGTCGGTGACCGCATTCATGCACTGATCCACATTTCGTCGACGGCTAAGGCGAACGTCCCTCCAAGAACCAGCTACTGCCACCCTGAGACCCCCCGCTGGGACCCTTGTCTGCCCCCGGACGCAGCGTTCAGCATCGGGCCCACACCACAGCTTACGCAGCCATCCTGTATAAAATCCCACCATTCAACAAATAAGTAACTGCAAGTATTGGTATATAGCTGTGCTTGACGATGTTAGTCAAATTCTTTACCTTTAATAAACTGTTCCAGGCCTATCAGCACATGTCTAATCACTATATAATCGCAAGCATAAATGGGGCGCAAGCATTGCATGGTGCCAAAATATTGCCACGATGCGTTGCAAAGTAGATATAATAGAAAGACTATGTTTATTTTCGTAATATCTTCAGGTCCTCATTTTTCGCTTTACTTTCTTTCTAGATTGATTGTAAATAAAAAGTTGGTTTCTTCATACTTATTGGATGACGTATACGTTCCGAAACAACAACAACAAAAATGATTACCAGACATAATAACTCTATTTTGTTTTGTTTTGGAGTCCCCAGGACTCTGCAACACATTTAGTGTTAAAATTTTCGATCACGTCGGTTAAGGGTTAATAGACTGACCCATAAAGAAGATATTTCAGTACATCCCTGACAAAATCCAACGCTTTGTAAGGTATACGGTGTACTATCGCAGCCCTTGCAGCATCTTCAGATAACCATTTACTACACCGTCCTTTCGTAAGCACACACATGTTGCTAACAGTGAGAAAGAACTCTCAACCACTTTTTTTTGAGCATTTTATTTTACGTGCCCCAGCATTACATCGAGAGAGAAGATACTGTAAATCTGTATTTTTTCGCGTAAGTTCATTTGTCTTTTATTCCTTTAGTTGTAACTGTTGACACAAACTTGCATGTCACATTTACAGCACTGATTCTTTCGAAAGTTAGTATTCCCTCTACAAGTAGTTTCCTCATTGACTGGTAATATATTTACCCAAACAAATTTCTTTCTACTTCTTTACAGTAACTTCTTTTCCGCCTTAAATTTTTTTTCTCTCTTTATAAGGCTCATTACTGTCCCGTAAATCAACTTTGGAGGATGGGAGGTATAGGGCCGGAACAGTATCAGGCCTCGGAGGAAGGTGTACAGTTTTCCATTCAGATTCCTCTCCTTATCTGACTCAGCAAAATTTATCGGATATACACGAGCATTAGCATCTGAAAATGAATCGTCACGTTAACAAGCATTTATCCTTTTCGTTTCCTTTCATTGTTCTTCGGATATTTATGAAACTTAATTTCTAACTTTTTTCGTTGTCTGTAATGGTTAGTACTATTCGCTAGCGTACAGCAAACAATTATTTTTCGAGGAAAACAGTTTAGACCATGCTTTCATAAGCCCTCAATACACCGGTGACTGTCCACTTAACTTTACAACGGTAAATGAGCAGTTAATCTTCAGATATGGCTAAGAACTCACAATCGCGAGAATATCATTGTATTAGCTGAAAAATGCAGTGACGACACAATAGATTATGACAACGACGGGCTACTGAGTGGTGGCAAGGTCGGCTGTGACGTAAGCGTCTCAGCTTGTTACTGCGCCTGCGCACACTCCCCGTGATCCCAAGCGACTATAGATAGCCTCCTATCACTGCTGTGTTAAGGTTTGAAACCAATATCCAAATCACGTAACACAGAGCAAAAAGCGTTTATTCTGTCATTATGCACTGTGCAAAGTGGAGTTTTATAGTTTTTCTTATTTATAAGTGAAATCAAGGATTGATTTTACCAATTGAACGACTTGTACTGGAATTACACACTTAGTAGTACAGTTAACTTAATTTCTGCTAAATTGCCAGTATTAATACGAAGGTTATCATTTTTACGTTTGACCTGGTGATGGTAACAAACAGTTTGAAAGACTATATTGACAATTCTTTCTCTTTACAAGTGATAGAATTACTGTACTTCAGTAAATTCTGGTCTCTGTTGCACTGCGAATCATTCAGCGCATCGCTTCGACATGAGTAGAAAACAAAATATCATTCTCTTACGATTCCCCAAAAATACGTTTAAAATGTTTTATTGTGATTTTGTAAGGAACGTGTAATCGCTTATATTAAAGATTCACAGTACAGATATCGAAGCAAGATTAAAATAAGGAGCATAATATATTATAAAACTTCGACAATAGACAAAACTCTTGCTGTAAGAGAGATTAACGTTCTGTCCTCTCAAAATCTTCGTCATTCATCGAGATTTAGGTTTCAAGACTGTCGTGTTTTTACGAGATATGCAGTGACAGGCGTTTAAAACTGATTTTAAAAATATATGGAAAACTACTAATTGAATTAAAAAATGTTGTAATAAAAACTGTCCGTCTCAAAAGCGGACATCCAATGACAACAATCTCGTCGCCCCTGCCCACCTCCCAGGGTGAACGAGGGGGATCAAGTACGAAACCTTAAACAGAAACCCACATTTTGTTGTTGAAGGTTCAGATTCTCCGGGAAAACTACGTAACTTGTGTGTTTAATATTGTTTTCGTTTTGTGAAAGGTGACGCTGTAATCGTTAAAAATCAAAATTTGTAAGAAATCGTTGAAAAATGATAATTCCTCAAGTAATACACATCGGATGAGAATCACAGGAGGTTAGAAAATCTGTTATTTTAAAATCTTTTATAGCAAAAGCATTTGATTCTCCAGAACATTATAGATTACTTTTGCAACATTGTTGGTGTAATTCGCTTTACAGATGAAGCTCGACTTGCCTTAACCAATGGAGATTCTCCACTGACCAATAAAGCGTGTTGTGCCGATTCAATTGACCACACTTCGTAAGACTTGATTCATCAAAGAAAAGTATCTGTGAAACAATATCATCATGACTGCTAGTTGTTTTTGTATCCAACTGCAAAAATTCAAGTTGTTTTGAAATTCGTCCCCATCTAGTTATTGATGCAAGGGTTGTCGATGGAATGTATGTTCATGCTGTATGCGCAGGACACTTCTTAGCTAAATTACTGAAATCGTGCGCTTTGAAAAGAACTAATGTATTTTTTGCTATATAAACCGGTTACTCTTTAAATATTTTAGAATAACTGATTTTCTATCCTCGTGGGCTCTAATCAGATGTGTATTACTCGATACATTATCATTTTTCAAAGGTTCTTAACCCATTTTGACTTTCGTCTATCATTGGGACACGCATCACACAACGAAAAAAATGTTAAATACAAAAGTTAGGTTTTTATTTTTTTCGCGGAGAATCCAAGCCCACAATAAAAAATGAGGGTTCCTGTTTAAGATTTCAAAGTTTAACCCCTTCTTGTCCCCTGGGTGTCGAATTTGGTGTCATTCGATGTTCCCCTTTGGTACTAACATCTGTTAAAACATTCTTTAATCACGTTTGTAGTTTTTCATGTATTAAACTGGGCTCTATCATTTAGTCCGTACTATTTAGAAACAAATCCTCTGAAACAGAAGAGCATTCAGACCTATTTGACAACGGCATCACTCCTTACCTTCACTCTTCCTTTCACATTTCTTTCTGTGCTTCCAAACCCTCCATGAGATTTCACCATTGTATCAAAGAAACAGTCAGTGAACATGTAACACTTATCTCGATTAGAAGTAGCTTTATATTATGTAACTGTGTATCTGCAATTATGAAGTGGGTATTCTGTGTTATTTAAACTCTTTGATCTGTGGCAAGAAAATTAGAGTTTTGTAATGCATATATGAAAAAACCAAATGGATATCTTAAAATAATAAATTATTATAATATGTGCATGTTCATAAAATGATGATGTTTATTGAAAGCTGGTTCATGCTTAGGGCACTTGTATTTGTAACATGTAAAAGCTGTAGGGAAGTAACATGTAAAAGCTGTAGGGAAGTCCCTCCGCAACGGAAGTGGCATGGCATGATGTAAAAGGTGGTTTTGGCGGTCGAACTGAGCGGCCCCTTTGTGTGAACGGCACGCAGTATGCGGCTAGTCGGAGCACGGTACACTTCGACGTTGCTAAGAGAGGCAAGCTGCTTTGTAAAGGATTTGCCTCGGATGTGGACCTGGCTATTATTTGGTATTCCCAACATAAAGAAATGGCTCTAATATGTTGAAAACCCGACGCCAAGAAGAGATTTTCTAGAGCATTCGAACATCAAGAGTCAAAAATGGTTCAAATGGCTCTGAGCACTATGGGACTTAACAGCTGAGGTCATCAGTCCCCTAGAACTTAGAACTACTTAAACCTATCTAACCTAAGGACACCACACACATCCATGCCAGAGGCACGATTCGAACCTGCGACCGTAGCAGTCGCGCGGTTCCGGACTGCGCGCCTAGAACCGCGAGACCACCGCGGCCGGCATCAAGAGTCGTGAGTACAGTTAGCCGCCACGTCGCTTGCCACCAATATTCACCACTGCTTCACAAACTTCATACATTTAGTAATGTATATGGGCATGGACCAGTTAATTTGTGTGTTGTTTCAATAATAATCACAAAAACATAACCTCGTGTCCGGAATCATATTTTCTATCCTAATCAAGAACCTATGCGGGGTCCTCACTGAGTGCTACTGAAACCGAGTATTCTGATTTAAATGAATAATTCTTGCATTCATGTGTTTAAAAGTGATTTTTTGTATAATGTAAAAGGAGTAGTAAACGTTAAAGCTAAAACCACAGAAGTGAAGTTCGATAAGCTTTTGCTAAAGTATCTTTAGTTTATTACAAAAGATAGTTTTGTAGGATTACAGTGCCAGATTGTGTAAATATTATTATCTAGAATACCTGCTTCACAGGTGATAAAAAGGCAAATAAGTTACGCTCATTTTCAAAAATAGTGTGGTTTCGATTTCTATCCTGAATGGTTTCTTTTTTGAAGTTAACTAAGCCCAGTGTTGTATTTTATTGTCTTGCAAAGTAAATTGTGAACTACTCCAAGTGAAGTGAATGATTAGTTTTTTGAATTAGTCTTTTCTACTATAATAATCAAAGAGCGTTGACTAGTGAAACTATACTAGTTTATGGGTCCCCATCATATTCTCCACCTATTACGAAAAAATTGAACTATTATTGTGGCCAAGGAAAACTGATATATGTAGAAGAGCTTAAATAGTGTATTTATGATATTATTCATCATTATTTGTTTTTTTTCATGCCAGTTAAGATAAAAGCCCCTCATGTCCAAATTTAGTTCTGCACTTCATGCAGTAACATTTCAGTATTTCACTAAGTAACACTCTTGAGTGTAGCTGTCATTAGTATGAGCTTGGTGCAAATTTACTTCCTATAATTTATTGGTGAGTGCGTTATTGGTAACTGCTGCTACACAAAGTTCAGAGTGCACTGTGTCAGTTGTATCCTGTGTGCTATTCAAAGGGAAATCTCAACGAAAATAACTTCAGTAACCATTACTCAATTTTCTTAAACATATATTTCCAAATTAATGTGCCTAATTGGGCTGGCGACCGTTCATTTGTTTTCATTCACTTACGATTTTACCAATTTCATTAACTCCCAAGGTTAAAGTCCGTTCGGTTTCTCTGTTAATTTCACCAAATTCAAAATTATAGTCCGATACCTTTGTCCATAAGACACACACGCTGTCACTCTTCAAATTCCTCTCAGAGGGTAACATTAGCGTGTTTCACGTTGGAGTGATATACGTTAGTGTTATAAACAGATCGCAAAATTCGGCTGCCGTCAACTGATCGAGACGTTGGTTTCATTATAATGACGTCTTGTGCGCTCTGTATTATCTATGATGGTCTAAGTATTCCAGTATCTATGCATAGTCTGGAAGTAGACACATGAGCATGCGCTTCCTTGTAGCGGCGCTCTCGGTGTGATTCAGTGTCAGCTGATGCCCGCATGCCACACCCGGCATTATTCACTGGCCTGTGGTATCGTGGCACTCTGCTCAGATGACACAGACTCTCCCACTGGCGCTCTTCAGATTCTTAATATTCGTGTCTCTCCAAGACACCATCCACACTTATCACTTAAACGTTAGTAGAAGGGCTACATGACACTTTGTAGGCATGTTATCTGTTTGAATTTCCTTGTTATAAATAAGCATTAGATAAAGGGGTTCGATCAACTTCCATAGTTTTTTTATCTATTATTGTAGCTACAACAAACAACAAAGCTCACTATTATCTTTTATTTTCTGCGAGTACTATTACAAAATCGTAAGTCTACAGGTTTTATGATTTTCGACCATCTGATATATTTGTAACTGTTTCCCATTTGTTTTTACAATAACCACATTCATAAATGATTCGCTTTGCCTCTACAACATCGTTAACAACCATATCGCATGGAAGTCACTAATATTTATCTACGGTATATTCACTAATTCTTCATAGGCAACTGGTTTTCAACTTTCACATAAGAAAAAATTCAAAGGCTTCAACCAGAGTACATTTCAAATGGCTAGCACAATTTACGTGGAGTGAGCCATGCTCTAATTGGATCTTGAACAACTGATACTTCTGTGACCTTTAGGCAGTACGCGGCACCATGCAGAGGGCTAGAAGAGTAATGGTGTTGACGGGGGTTGAGGATAAACGAGGTTGGACATAGGCCTTCTACCGATGAACGATGATTTGCCCATCAGTAGTCTTGAACAGTGCACAAGTTTTACACGATTAGTGTATTAGCTGAGGCCGGCTGGAGTGGCCGAGCGGTTCTAGCCGCTTCAGTCTGGAACCGCACGACCGCTACGGTCGCAGATTCCAATCCTGCCTCGGGCATGGATGTGTGTGTTGTCCTTAGGTTAGTTAGGTTTAAGTAGTTCTAAGTTCTAGGGGACTGATGACCTCAGATGTTAAGTCCCATAGTGCTCAGAGCCATTTTTTTGTATTAGCTGACCGAAACACAGATCTGTAGGCTTACCCGCAGTCTCTAGAATTACTTTCTGTTTTATTATTTTTCGTGCTCGCCAACCTGTTCTCCACCCTTTCCACGACTTTCGTATCAATATTTTCCCTCTTTTTCCCATTTATATTACTATCTAGGTCCGCATCCGTCAATGTTGTCATCATATGTAGCAACACAGCTGTCGATATGCTCACATCATAATTGTTGCTCTTCTCGACTAAATAAGAGCTTAGTTGGTTGAGGACAGCTTTAAATACGTTTTGTAGCACAGGTTTAGATTCACCGTTCACTTTTTGCGGGAATATAATCTGCTTTCGGATATTGCACTGAGCATTTTAACATTAATGGTCATTGCATACTTTTGTTGTTGCTGTTTATTAATAACCTGTAAATGCCTTACGCTTAAGCGGACGAAAAGACCCGATACCGTTTTTCTGCTCGATCAGCTCTCAGTAGTTGAAATTAGCAGCAATCATAAATTATCTGTCCAGAAAGATTTAACTTATAATGACCACATAAATCATTCGGAGGGAAAGACAGGTACCAGACTGAGAGTTACTGGAAGAATCCTTCGGAAGTTTAATTGGCTCACCAGGGAGAGCGCTTACAAATGGTCGTTAGAGGAAGTCTTGAGTGCTGTTACTTAGTTTACAACATTTCACAAGCTGCACTGCTGGAAGAGAGAATACCTACTCACAAAAGATATGGGCCATTTGTCACAAGTCTGTTTAGCCAACGTCACAGAAATGCTAAACAAGCTGCAGTGGGAAAACTTAAAGTAAAGGAATTGTCAGTCTTAGGAGATCCCATGTTCAAATATGGGTCAACAAATACATTTGTTGCTACTTACAAGAAACGTCCCACATAATGAATATGATGGTAAAATTAGCGAAATTCGACATTACGCTGAGGTTTGTTCACAGTTTATTTTCTTTTACTTGCCATCCGCAAACTGAACAAGAAATCGAAACTTTTCGTGGTAAATACTGGTTGCAGTGTTCTGTACATTTGTCTGCAATGTACAAAAGCAGGTGTACCTAAAGCAATACCCGAAATAGTTGCAGAAAGTGTAATACCCGAGTAGTTAATTCCTAAGTCATACCCCAAACCTCTCACCTCCACAACATTAAACTCTCAAAGGGAGTCCTAAAGGTTTCAGTGTCGACGGGTCGCTAAAATCAGTTCCAGAAAGAAAACACAGTCATAAATGGAACGATAAAAGTTAAATCCGTTGTTTTTCTCGTTGATGTGTGTTTCCTGGTACAGTGATATGACTCTTAAAAGAATTACTGCGCGAGGGATGCATAGAGTAAGAAATGCTGCTTGGCGTCCGACGCAGTATTAGTGAGGTCGGCTTGCAGCGCGGCGGTTATTATTCTGATATAGCACTGCACCACCCGCCGAATATATCCTTACTTCACGCCGAATTTTTCACGCTGCTCGCCACGGAAGGGAAGATAGGCGTATATCCATGGTACGGAAGTGTTATGTCTGGCTATATACAGTCGCGCCTTACTTGAAACATAAGATATTTCTCTACAATAACCGGAGTACTTCGGTGAAGCCGAAGCCAAAGCTTACGTAGGTACCGCGGTAAGAGATTTGTTGAATATAAGGACACCGGACAAAAAAATCTGAGACAGCACGCTAACACCGTTTAACACGGCCTCTTTATTTGATAACGTCCTCAGTTCGTCGAGGAAGAGAGTCCACGAATTTATTCAGGTACGCTCCATCCAGCTAAAGCCACTCATTAACGATTTATCCCATCGAACTGAAAACCTGTGGGGTGTTGATTGCTTCGTTTCACCCACTATTCCAGATAGCCTCAGACATTTTCTGTGCGTTTTATCAGGTTTGATTCCTTAGGTAAAAGAGTTCTGCCGAGCGACTGTATTCATTTCAAGCAGTAAAGCGTACAACAATGAGTCACAAATGATGTTTATTGCATATCTAAATTTCGGTCATTGTGTAGCCATCTTTAGTGCTAAAAAATAAGTAAAGACCCAGTTACAATAAGGAAACATTTATGCCCTACTAAATGTACAGTTGAAGAAGCTTTAAATGTAAGTCAGTCATAAAACAGTAAATGTAAGTTAAAACATTAAAACCACTTGTGCATATACATAGCCCCAAATGGACTAATCATGTCATAGGTCGACTTCAGACTAAGGCACCTGTTTATAGGTACAACACAGCTGGCTTCATAGCCCTCCTTACATGTATGATGCATCGAGAATATGTATTATCTTTATTTTACAATTCGTATATATTATCATTGTATTTATTATTTCATACGTTATTTCATAAGTTATAAACATAAAACAAATACGGCGGGTGTAACTAAAATCAGTGACATGTTTTACGGTTGTACATGGTGGTAGCTGTGTGAATTAGCCAGTGGCGTCATTGGCTGCAGCACATTTTACAAACTGAACATATTTTAAAAAATCGAATCTTTTTCAAATACCTCAGTTAATAAAAACTTTATTAAAAGCGAGCTACGTTCAAGTTCAGTCAAGGGAATTTGAACAGGAACTGGTAGTCGTCGTACCATCAGCAGTCTGTCGGAAGGCTAGGCATCTTTCTGCTTGAATATGTCGTGTCTTAAAACTTTCGTATATATATGCTTTATAATTTAAATATTTTGGTGTTAAAACTAATAAACTGTCAACTAAATCAAGTAATAATTTAGTAAATACCTACATTTGTCTCCAGAAACTTCGTAATCATATGCGATCTGGGAGTAGTATTGTGATAGCTCCATAGCAGCCGAATCCCAGTGATTTTTAAACAGTTCCCAAAATTGGGAATTTCTCGTGGCCACCTGCTCAGCAGGTAGTGTCACGCTAGACGACGTCTGATGACAGAAGATTTCAGGCTCCTCCAAGAGGTCCATACGTCTTCCCTTCTCGCGTGGATGGAGCGTCTTCGTATGTGAGGACTAAACTGATGTACCGTGTTCACTTTCAGGAAGGTGCGTAGCAAAGTTATGTTTTTCTGTTACTTTTTTATGATCTAATGCGACATGTTGGTCCCACATAGCGAGCATTGCTGTTGGGACATTATACTCTATAGGTAACTGAGCTATGGAAAAGATTTCTTTTTTTAGATAACATTTTTTTAAATTCTACCCAAGTTAACTGTAGTAGAAAACGCAACATTTAGTTTTTGTTTTCTAAAGCCTGAAGCCAACCTGACACTAATTTTTCCATTGTATGATAAACAGATCTACTTATTGTTGCTATCGTCACTTATGTTGAAAATTCTTCCTTTCTGCTTTTTATTCTGTATCATGTGTATAATGGTGGTTCACGGGAAAAAAACTTGTCACGTGACACTTCTTAGAAAGCGCATTCTCGAAATTTTAGCAGAATACCTTTCATACGCAGTGCATTCTGTTTAACATTCCCATGGTTCTCACAATGAGTAAATGGACTTGTAGGGAATTTGCGCAACTATTCTATATATTTATTCTATCTCCCCTCTTATTCATAATCCGATTGTGCTCATAGACAGAGGAGCAATACAAAAGGCCTGGATTTGTCAAGAACTTCCTCAGTGAATAAATTATATATATTTTTCGGATTTTCAGGCGTTCATAACCCCGTAGCTGAGCACCTTTAAACCCCAACGCTAACCCGCTGATAGAACTTACCAAATGTACCTACAGTCCAATTCAGATCGCACCACACACATATCACTATAGATTTTACGTTGATCACAGTTTCTAACGGATGGTCACCGATAGTGTGCACTCATCAAAAACACGCCCTTCCACGTGTATACTCAGTACAAATTAGACACGTTTAAGTTAGGGTCTGCCGCCAGTCGCTGCAACTGGAGCCAACCTGTGGCTCTTCCTGTTTCTCATTAAAAATTACCAACGCTGCCATTAATGCTGTAACACCATGAAGGCTGCTCGCAACAAACGTCAAAGAGGCATGAAATGTAGAACACTCTTGGACATGCAAGTGATAAGATTTTAATGGCAACTGGATAAAATAAGTAGCAATTACGCCATCTACATTCTATAAATAAAAAAAAATATTACGCAACTGGTTTCCCGTTCAGAAATCGCATTAGAATGTTAGTTGGTCGTGGAAACCTCGTATTATATATGTGTCTGTTCTTTCGGACATGTCCGAATTACACTCCTGGAAATTGAAATAAGAACACCGTGAATTCATTGTCCCAGGAAGGGGAAACTTTATTGACACATTCCTGGGGTCAGATACATCACATGATCACATTGACAGAACCACAGGCACATAGACACAGGCAACAGAGCATGCACAATGTCGGCACTAGTACAGTGTATATCCACCTTTCGCAGCAATGCAGGCTGCTATTCTCCCATGGAGACGATCGTAGAGATGCTGGATGTAGTCCTGTGGAACGGCTTGCCATGCCATTTCCACCTGGCGCCTCAGTTGGACCAGCGTTCGTGCTGGACGTGCAGACCGCGTGAGACGACGCTTCATCCAGTCCCAAACATGCTCAATGGGGGACAGATCCGGAGATCTTGCTGGCCAGGGTAGTTGACTTACACCTTCTAGAGCACGTTGGGTGGCACGGGATACATGCGGACGTGCATTGTCCTGTTGGAACAGCAAGTTCCCTTGCCGGTCTAGGAATGGTAGAACGATGGGTTCGATGACGGTTTGGATGTACCGTGAACTATTCAGTGTCCCCTCGACGATCACCAGTGGTGTACGGCCAGTGTAGGAGATCGCTCCCCACACCATGATGCCGGGTGTTGGCCCTGTGTGCCTCGGTCGTATGCAGTCCTGATTGTGGCGCTCACCTGCACGGCGCCAAACACGCATACGACCATCATTGGCACCAAGGCAGAAGCGACTCTCATCGCTGAAGACGACACGTCTCCATTCGTCCCTCCATTCACGCCTGTCGCGACACCACTGGAGGCGGGCTGCACGATGTTGGGGCGTGAACGGAAGACGGCCTAACGATGTGCGGGACCGTAGCCCAGCTTCATGGAGACGGTTGCAAATGGTCCTCGCCGATACCCCAGGAGCAACAGTGTCCCTAATTTGCTGGGAAGTGGCGGTGCGGTCCCCTACGGCACTGCGTAGGATCCTACGGTCTTGGCGTGCATCCGTGCGTCGCTGCGGTCCGGTCCCAGGTCGACGGGCACGTGCACCTTCCGCCGACCACTGGCGACAACATCGATGTACTGTGGAGACCTCACGCCCCACGTGTTGAGCAATTCGGCGGTACGTCCACCCGGCCTCCCGCATGCCCACTATACGCCCTCGCTCAAAGTCCGTCAACTGCACATACGGTTCACGTCCACGCTGTCGCGGCATGCTACCAGTGTTAAAGACTGCGATGGAGCTCCGTATGCCACGGCAAACTGGCTGACACTGACGGCGGCGGTGCACAAATGCTGCGCAGCTAGCGCCATTCGACGGCCAACACCGCGGTTCCTGGTGTGTCCACTGTGCCGTGCGTGTGATCATTGCTTGTACAGCCCTCTCGCAGTGTCCGGAGCAAGTATGGTGGGTCTGACACACCGGTGTCAATGTGTTCTTTTTTCCATTTCCAGGAGTGTATATACAATTAGGGCGAGGACGGCCAATGTTTCCTTCAGTGCGGATGCACGCCACGCTCGAACTCTTACGGGAATCGGCGACATGCTGCGAATAATGACGATAATGGACAAGGGCAATACATCAGTAGTGTGTGATACAAGTTGGGAATTTGGGTCTGACGGAAGCCGCGCTCGGGTAGTCCTCGCAGTGGCGATAACTGCTGGGTCCGAACGACGCAGTGGTCAGCGCTTCTGCCTATTGAACGGACGACCCTTGTTCGAAACCCGGACTGGCACAAATTTTCAACTTCTCCCATTGATTTAAATCTATTCTCACTGGCAGCTAATGTTTTTAATTTCCCTATGTCTTAAGATCATATTCCTTGTGTAGGAAGGAGAAACGTCTTCCAGTCTGTGTCGGCATTCTACAGCGATGGCAACGTGGCAGCCGCCGCTGTGACCGAGCCGTTCTAGGCGTTTCAGTCCGGCACCGCGCTGCTGCTGCTACGGTCGCAGGTTCGAATCCTGACTCGGGCATGGATGTGTGTGATGTCCTTAGGTTAGTTAGGTTTAAGTAGTTCTAAGTCTAGGGGACTGATGACCTCAGATGTTAAGTCCCATAGTGCTTAGAGCCATTTGAACCATTTTGAGCAACGTGGCATATTGAGACTGCAGTTCATTGTTCGGCGATATTGCTACTTGCGTTGGTCGGGAACCCCTGACTGTCATGTGAATATGGAATCAACGTGTTCAGGAGAGCGATGCTTAACACCATCCAGAATCTTAACGTCACCATTGAACTGGTTCCGCGAGGACAGACATACGTGTCTGTCATATGTGTGAGGTGGAACAGCCATATCACGTGCCTTGTCTACAGCAAGACAAGTCTCCACACGGTCATTACCTGGTACACATCTCCCATTTTAATTTTGTGACGTCTACTAGACAGCACTGTGTTAAAAGCTGTTTTAATAGTGTAATAATGGTATGTTTAACCGTATACAGTCAGTAACGACACTACTTCCAGTTCCAACACGCCTTATGATACGTTCGGTCGAAAATAGTACTCCTGCGTAGTTCCCTTATAAAGGGGACGGACTGTCTGTATTGTGAGAGGGACACACCTAGCCACCAATCATCAGGCCTTACAGTATGTTATGCGACGACGTATGGAGCACCTCGGACAAATGGCACGGCGACTAGTTTTAGGGCCACCCTTTACACGGCACTAAAGACAAGGGCGTCGACGTTGGGATGCCGATTGTCAACACTGGACACGGGAGTGACACCTCATCGTCTTTCCAGACGGGTGCAGTTTCAACGTGCAGCATCACGGTAGACGTGCCCATATGTGGAGGCTCCGAAAGGCCCGAACGAACCCAGATTGCATTTACTATCGCCATACGGGATTATATGGGGTGCCATTATACACTGACAAGCCACAACATCAATGCCACTGCCACCGCGACATTGGATGCCGCCTAGTGGCGTTGCGGGTACCTAACGGGGTAACAACAGTATGTAAGCGGCGAAAACACGGGCAGGGGATCACCCTAGCGAAGATATGGGAAGGACTGTGAAACTACCAATACACGCTAAATGGTTGAACGTCCACGACTCTTCACAGAACGTGGAGTTCGAAGGTTTATCTGCTCTGTAGAGTAGGATAGATGATGATATGCGGCATCACTGCCGAAAGAGCACAATGCTGGCTCACGCACAAGTATTTCGGACCACACCGTTCATCGCACATTGTTGAACATGGAGCTCCGCAGCAGACCACCGCAGCGTGTTCACGTGTTGACCCAATGACATCGTCATTTAGGATTGTTGAGGGCACCGGATCATCGGGATTCGACCGTCGACCGATGGAGACGTGTCGTCTCTTCGGGTAAATCACATTTTTACTGCAGTAAGTCGATTGTCGTCTCCACAAACGCCATCATCGAGGTGTACGGCGGCTCGCAAAGTGCAGTGCATCACGGACGCATGCTGATTGGTGCAGTGTTAGGCTATGGGAGACATTCTCCGGCGCTTGCATGAGACCCGTGGTAGTAATCAAAGACACGCTGAGAGGTGCGAACCACCGGCGTCCCTTCATGCTTGATGTCTTCCACGATGGCGAAGTGATCTACCAGCAGTATAATTGTCCGTGTCTCGGTGTCAGAACCGTGCTACAGTGGATTAAGGAACATTATAGTGAACTCACGCTGATGTCTCGACAGGAAAATTCGCCTGATGTAAATCCTATGGAACACATCTGGGTCACTATCGGGCACCATCACCGAGTAAACAAATCAGCGGCCCATTATTTACGCGAATTACATGGCCTGTTCGTAGACATCTAATGCCATATACCTCCACAAACCTACCAACAAACTGTCGGATCGCTGATACGCAGAATTAGTGATGTATTTCGTCCAAAAGACGGACAAACAAACTGTTAAGCAGGTGCTTATAGTGTTTTGGCTTATCAGTGTATAGGGGATGGACCCTCTGTATTGTGGGAGGAGCGTACTTAGCTACCGATCAGCGGGCCTTGCATAATGTCGTGCGACGATGTCTGGAGCACTTCGGACAAACGGCTCCGCAACCATTTTACGATCACCATTGAAACGGCAGCAGCCAGAGGGGCGTCTACATTTGGATGCCCGGTACTGACACCACACACGGTAGTGGGACCCCATCCGCTTTCCACACGAGTCCAGTTACTAAATACAGAATCACGGTAGCCGTACCCATATGTCCAAACCCTGAGAGTTTCGAACGTTCCCAAACTGAATTTATTATCGTCATACGGGATGAAATGCCGTGCCATTATAACTGTGTGATATAAGTGCTGTGTCAGTGCTTGCAGACCACCAACATAACAGGAAAGTTAGGCGTCTAGTCGAAGCGTGGCCCTCTAGGCGCACGGATTTGTAGCAAAAACAAACAGCTCCAGACAGGGTGCTTACGTACGTGTCACCTGTAGACTTATCAGGGTTCCCATATCATTGCAACTACACACGCCCCACACCGTTGTAGAGCCTCCACCAGCTTGAACAGTCTCCTGCTGACATGAAGGGTCCATGGATTCATGAGAATGTCTCCATACCCGTACACATCCATCCGCTCGATAGAATTTGGAACAATACTCGTCTGACCAGGCAGCATGTTTCTAGTCATCAACAGTCGAATGTCGTTGTTGACAGGCCCAAGCGAGGCGTGAAGCCTTGTGTCGTGCAGTCATCACGGGTACACGAGTGAGCCTTCGGCTCCGAAAGCCCATATCGATGAAGTTTCGTTGAATGGTTGGCATGCTGACACTTGTTGATGGCCCAGCATTGAAATCTGCAGCAATTTGCGGAAGGGTAGTACATCTGCCACGTTGAACGATTCTCTTCAGTCGTCGTTGGTCCCTTTCTTGCAGGATCTTTTTCCGACCGCAGCGATGTCGGAGATTTGATGTTTTATCGGATTCCTGATATTCACGATACACTCGTGAAATGCTCGTTTGGGAAAATCCCCACCTCACAGGTACATCAGAGATGCAGTGTCGCATCGCTCGTGCGTCGACTATAGCACCACGTTGAAACTCACTTAAATCTTGGTAAACTGCCATTGTAGCAGCAGTAACCGATCTAACAACTGCACCAGACACTTGTTGTCTTATACGAGGGTTGGAACTTAAATAGTGGCAACTACTTATTCACAATCAATACAAAGAGTTACATGTTTGCACCTGTTGCTGCCTTTCAAAGTAGTCGGCAGCGTTGTGCAGAACCCGTTGCCAGCGATGTGAAAGGCGTAGTATACCGTTAGCAGAGCCTGTTCTGTAGATGGTGCGAATGGAGCGGTCTACAGTCTGTCGATTCTCTGGAAATGTCACAATGGCTTAAGTCCGGGGAGTATGGTGAACGGTACAGTACTTCCCAGTCCCATCGACCGAACAGAGCAGCCACGGCTTGCTCTGTATGCGCCCGCGCATTGTCATGCAAAATCATGGGTGGGTTGCACAGAAAGTGTCGCCGGTTCTTTCACAAAGCTGGTCGCAGGTGATGCTCCAAAAAACCAACAGTAATGCGGATTAAGCCCTTGTGACTTTGGTTTGATTCCGAAGATGAAGGAACCACTTCGTGGCATTAGCTTCAGAACTGTTCCAGAGATTCGACAGGCAGTAGGCCGCTCCATTCGCACCATCAACAGAACAGGCTCTGATAACGGTATACTACGCCTTTCACATCGCTGGCAACGGGTTCTACACAACCCTGGTGACTACTTTAAACGACAGTAACAGACGCAAACATGTAACTCTTTTGTATCGGTTGTGAATAAATAGTTGCCCCGATTTAAGTTCCAAGCATCGTATAGGTGTTTCTGACCACAGCGCCGGATTCTACCTGTTTATATATCTCTGTATTTGAATAAACATGCCTATACCAGATTCTTTGGCGCTTCAGTGTAGGACACTGTACGACCACAGCCGTGCCAGTCGAAGCCTTCGCACTCTCCTGAATCATCCTCAGTGGAACCTTCACGAGCCACTAGGAGCCCAGCACGAGTGACGCTCTGGGACTCTGACCTTACGTACTGTAGTGGCAAACCTGATACTCAGTTTAACAAGTTTGTTTGCGTGGCTACCGTAGCTTTCTTACAAGGAACCCCTTGAGTTTGAGGGTGGAAGTTTAGTCTTTAGTAAGACTCATTTGAAAGTGCTGTGTTAAAAATTGTAGCAGGAATAATATAAGCTGCTAATGACACACGATATGCATGCTTCAGGAGGGAGACAGAAAGAGAGTGTCCGGAAGCTGCAAAGATCAACATTCTATGGGATATATGTATTACACTTCACAAATTTGGACATCGTCGACATTCAAGAGCTGCGCGAAGTGGTCGCGCGGTTAGAGGCGACATGTCACGGATTGCGCGGTCCCTGCCGCCGGAGGTTCAAGTCCTCCCTCGAGCATGGGTGTGTGTGTTGTTCACAGCATAAGTTAGTTTCAGTAGTGTGTAAGTCTACGGACCGATGACCTCAGCAGTTTGATCCCTTAGGAATGCACACACATTTGAACATACTGACATTCAAGAAACGTAAAAAACAAACCATTAACTTGCACCGTCAATATCAAATGAAAAGTGACGCGCCATTGTGATCACAAAGGTTCGCACCATCAAGATCGAAGATGAAAGCCTTGGGAGTTAGCGTGTAGCACGTTGAGCTGAGTATCCACTATTAGAGAATGCATGTAGAATCATGTTGATGTAACAGGGTCATAAGAACTGATTGAACGTAATGGCATGCAACAGTCTGTCGTGGGGCTTATCGTGAAACTGGCACTCCTTTAAGGCGTAGCTACAGATAGTGCGATAATGTTTTATAGGCACATTAAAGGCAAACATTCGAAGGCTGAATTTGTCCATTGGTTCAGTGTGTGGTATGAATTCCAATGTCACACAATTTTCAGGAGGGATAGTTTGCTCTGCAGGAGTAATTTTTATACGCAGGCCAGGAATCAAGAAAAAGCAAGTTATTTTGACCAACTGCTGTCCAAAAGCGGTGCTCATAACATACTTATAGTTCTCTTAGGCCCATTTTCCCACTGTTGCGTGCTGTGACGTAAATATTCCCTACTGTCCTTGTAGGATCACACACAAGAGAAAGAATCGTATTGGTCAGAGCACCTCCAACTTCTCTGAGCACAATAAACAACAGTCAATTTATCATCCACATTAATAGTCAGCAGGATTGTATACTGATGCGTTAAGGCACTGAAGTTAGTTGATCTTGATACAACTCCCTTGGAACCCCTAACTTCCAGTGTTCCTTTCACATGCATTTCCTCTCCAAATCGCGACTGGTCGGAGTTGAAAACAAATTTCTTACTGAACGATGGCCTAAATTCGTTTATCTCATCTTCAAATTTTCGGACCTGTTTCGCAGTTTGCTGTGCTTCGTCAAGTAGACGCTATGTTTGAATTTTTTCATCTTACGTCTTCCAGTTCAGTAGTACTGTTTGAAGTTATGCAACCTTCCATTGCTTCCCCTGACGTCACTATAATCTATGTCACGCGCAATGTGATGTATACAATGTAGTAAGTCACTGTCACGCGTATTCTGTAAATTGTATCGAGTATCCTTGAAACGCACAAATACCACTTTCTGTAACAGATGCTCCTTGTCCTCCTCTGAATATGCGTGGTTTCTGTTATGTACTACATGGTCATATTGCTGCAAATTTATTCGAAATCTGTTCGTAATTGTTTTTATACTGTGCTGTAGATGATCTTCGATGTACGTAATTATGTTTAGTACCCGCTCCTTGTCCTTTACTACGTTTCACTGTAGTCAGGATTTGTAGCTCCCTACCCCACAAGGAAGATGAACTACATGGCTCGATACCTGTTTCAGGATCACTTTCACTTGTTAACCACGTTTCGTCATCATTGTACGCCTCACATACATTGTCCGCAGTCAACAGTATACGAACCACACTTTCCACTGACCTATCTTTCAGAAACTTTAATATATCACGTGACATTTCTTTCTCACTCTGCGAAACTCCTTGGATCTCTTTTTGACGAAATGTTAAATTCGGCAACTGTTGTTGCAGAGATAATGCAATGTTTTCTTTGTTTATCTTTAACGTTGCCCTGCCTTGTATAACACAACTAGCACTTAGCACTTTTGTGAGTTACTCGCCGAGTAAGCAGTTCAACTACGCTCAGTAGCCTTATGCTGTGCTCACCACTGGATACCTCCAGTCGCGTCCCTTGTTGCCATTAGTAGCCAGCATTGTAGTTGCTTGGGAGACCATATGCGGAGGGGGGGGGGGGGTCGAATGCCGTAAACATCATTGGCCTTTTGGGACCTCGACATCAAGGGGTTCCTTATTAGACTTTTTCTGTGATTGTGAATTACGAACAGTGGTCCTTCAGGCCATACAACTTACAGTTAGATTCACCATTATAGTCTTTCTCCATGAACGTCGAATATTTCGATTTAACAGCAATTAAAAGTATAAACCGATGTACTTTATTTAGGTTAATCCGAGTAGTCTTTTTTTGTTCAGTAGCTTAATTAACCACCACTTTAATGATTTTATGAGAAGCGTCTTTTAATTTTAATGTTAATAAAGCGTTTACGGTTATTTCTCCTCCTGGGAGATCGTTCGTGGGTACTGAGCGCTACGATCCCTTCAATAAGTGATTCTAATTCATGTAGTGCTGAGAGACACGTTGTGCTGTTGCCAAACGAACTTGATCCGTAATGCACACTGCAGTGACAATATGTGTAAACATGAATAAGAACCTACACTACTGGCCATTAAAATTGCTACACCAAGAAGAAATGCAGATGATAAACGGGTATTCATTGCACAAATACAGGGTGAGTCACCTAACATTACCGCTGGATATATTTCGTAAACCACATCAAATACTGACGAATCGATTCCACAGACCGAACGTGAGGAGAGGGGCTAGTGTAGTTGGTTAATACAAACCATAAAAAAATGCACGGAAGTATGTTTTTTAACACAAACCTACGTTTTTTAAATGGAACCCCGTTAGTTTTGTTAGCACATATGAAGATATAAACAAATACGTAATCAGTGCCGTTTGTTGCATTGTAAAATGTTAATTACATCCGGAGATATTGTACCCTAAAGTTGACGCTTGAGTACCACTCCTCCGCTGTTCGATCGTGTGTATCGGAGAGCACTGCAACATACATCGCGTTTCTACAGAATGATCTGCCAACGTTGCTCGTAAATGTCCCACTGGAAACGCGTCGACGTATGTGGTATCAGCATGATGGTGCACCTGCACTTTCCGCAATTAACACTAGGCTGACCCTTCACAGGATGTTCGACGGGCGTTTCATAGGACGTGGAGGACGCATAAATTGGCCAGCCCGTTCTCCTGATCTTACACCTCTGGACTTCTTTCTGTGGGGTACGTTAAAGGAGAATGTGTACCGTGATGTGCCTACAACCCCAGAGGATATGAAACAACGTAGTGTGGCAGCCTGCGGCGACATTACACAAGATGTACTGCGGCGTGTACGACATTCATTACGCCAGAGATTGCAGTTGTGTGCAGCAAATGATGGCCACCACATTGAACATCTATTGGCCTGACATGTCGGGACACACTCTATTCCACTCCGTAATTGAAAACGGAAACCACGTGTGTACGTGTACCTCACCCCTCATGGTAATGTACATGTGCGTCAGTGAAAAAGACCAATAAAAAGGTGTTAGCATGTGGACGTAATGTGCTGTTCCAGTCTCTTCTGTACCTAAGGTCCATCACCGTTCCCTTTGGATCCCTACGTAATTCGGTGCTCTCCGATACACACGATCGAACAGCGGAGCAGTGGTACTCAAGCGTCAACTTTAGGTTACAATATCTCCGGATGTAATTAACATTTTACAATGCAAAAAACGGCACTGATTACGTATTTGTTTATATGTTCAGATGTGCTAACAAAACTAACGTGGTTCCATTTAAAAAAACGTAGGTTTGTGTTAAAAAACATACTTCTGTGCATTTTTTTATGGTTTGTATTAAACAATTACACTAGCCCCTCTCCTCACGTTCGGTCTGTGGAGTCGGTTCGTCAGTATTTGATGTGGTTTACGAAATATATCCAGCGGTAACGTTAGGTGACTCACCCTGTATATTATACTTGAACTGACATGTCATTATATTTTCACGAAATTTGGGTGCATAGATCCTGAGAACTCAGTACCCACCACAACCACCTCTGGCCGTAACAACGGCCTTGATACGCCTGGGCATTGAGTCAAACAGAGCTTGGCCGGCCTGCGTGGCCGAGCGGTTCTAGGCGCTACAGTCTGGAACCGCCCAACCGCTACGGTCGCAGGTTCGAATCCTGCCTCGGGCATGGATGTGTGTGACGTCCTTAGGTTAGTTAGATTTAAGTAGTTCTAAGTTGTAGGGGACTGATGGCCTCAGCAGTTAAGCCCCATAGTGCTCAGAGCCATTTGAACTAAACAGAGCTGGGATGGTGTGTACAGGTACAGCTGCCCATGCAGCTTCAACGCGATACCACAGTTCATGATGAGTAGTGACTGGCGTATTGTGACGAGCCAGTTGCCCGGCCACCATTGACCAGACGTTCTCAATTGGTGATAGATCTGGAGAATGTGCTGGCTAGGGCCGCAGTCGAACATTTTCTGTATCCAGAAAGGCCCGTACAGGACCTGCAACATGCGGTCGTGCATTATCCTGCTGAAATGTATGGTTTCGCAGGGATCGAATAAAGGGTAGAGCCACGGGTCGTAACACATCTTAAATGTAACGTCCGCTGTTCCAAGTGCCGTCAATGCGAACAAGAGGTGACCGAGACGTGTAACCAATGGCACCCCATACCATCACACCGGATGATACGCCAGTATGGCGATGACGAATACACGCTTCCAATGCGAGTTCACCGCGATGTCGCCAAACACGGATGCAAAAATCGTGATTCTGTAAACAGAACTTGGATTCATCCGAAAAAAATGACGTTTTGCCATTCGTGCACCCAGATTCGTCGTTGATCGCCAGTCTGTGAAGCAGCGTCAAGGGTAACCGCAGCCTTGGTCTCCGAGCTGATAGTCCATGCTGCCGCAAACGTCGTCGAACTGTTCATGCATATGGTTGTCGTCTTGCAAACGTCCCCATCTGTTTACCCAGGGATCGAGACGTGGCTGCACGATCCGTTACAGCCATGCGAATAAGATGCCTGTCATCTCGACTGCTAGTGGTACGAGGCCGTTGGGATCCAGCACGGCGTTCCGTATTACCCTCCTGAACCAAGCGATTCCATATTCTGGTAACAGTCATTGGATCTCGACCAACGCGAGCAGCAATGTCGCGATACGATAAACCGCAATCGCGATAGGCTACAATCCGACCTTTATCTAAGTCGGAAACTTGATGGTACGCTTTTCTCCTCCTTACACGAGGCATCACAACAACGTTTCACCAGGCAACGATGGTCAACTGCTGTTTGTGTATGAGAAATCGGTTGGAAACTTCCTTCGTGCCAGCACGTTGTATGTGTCACCACCTTCGCCAAACTTGTGTGAATGCTCTGAAAAGCAAATCATTTGCATATCACAGCATCTTCTTCCTGTCGGTTAAATTTCGCGTCTGTAGCGCGTCATCTTCGTGGTGTAGCAATTTTAATGGCCAGTAGTGTAAATGTGTTTCGTTCGAGAAAGACGATAAAAACAAATCTTTCTGTTGATTATTTGACAGAAACTCATCTTTAAACCAACGTCCCTGCGGTTTGATGAAAAAATGTAAGCCAACGTCCCCGCGTTTTGATGAAAAAATGTGAGCCATTTGAAGATGACTGTATACTTCGAGCCCGGTATTGATTCTTTTTTAATAAAGTAAAAAAAAAATCAAATTGTGACTGGTTGCTTCTGTGTACTATCAACATTCGGTTCAACATAAAAAAGGACTTCAGAAAATTTAAATAAGTAAAATTATGTGGTGAAATAATGATCTTCTAGTCACCGTGATTGCCGATGTGGATACACCGGTTCCCGTGAGATCACCGCAGTTAAGCGCTGTCGGGCGTGGTCGGCACTTGGATGGGTGACCATCCTGGCCGCCATGCACTGTTGCCATTTTTCGGGGTGCACTCAGCCTCGTGATGCCAATTGAGGAGCTATTCGACCGAATCGTAGCGGCTTCGGTCAAGAATACCATCATAACGACCGGGAGAGCGGTGTGCTGACCTCACGCTCCGCCTATCCGCATCCTCCGCTGAGGATGACACGGCGGTCGGATGGTCCCGGTAGGCCACTCGTGACCTGAAGACGGAGTGCTTTTTTTTTACCGTACAACACGAGGAGTGTTTAAAATTTTTGTAACCGATTACGAAATTAGACTAAGTTAATGAACGCACTAACATGCAGTGATTTGCTGCCCAAAACAGGAACACCTCTTTAACTTACCGAGCACGATTCAGTACGACCGACCCACCGTGACCTCCGGGAATAAAAGGCCTCGCGGCAACTCTGCGCCTGCCCGAAATACGGTAGTTAGTCCCTTCTTCCACCATTACCAGTTAAAGAGGTAGAAAAGGATGTGTGTACAGCACATTTTTTGTAATTCTTAAACTATTTAGCAAATTCACGATATTGAAATAGCATATTAAGCGCGCTTTCGCGTTGACTTCAACCATGCTTAATGGATGTCTGCATATTCATTAGTTCGTGAGTTACGTGCATTTAATCAATACAACGCGCATGGCGTGAAATTATGTAAATGTTGTATAACTAAAAACTGCCCTTAAACGTATTGCTGTAGCATATATGATACATGAATTTCGTCCCTCTTTGACCATATTTCCGATGACAGACTTGGATTTCTTGGATGAATATTGACCAGCGTGTGAGATACATTTGACATATGCACGCTATTACATGTAATTAGTTAAGTCATTAGTACTGTTTATCTGCTCTCATTCCAGTTTGCGACCATGTACTGTATTTATGCTACTCTCTGTTGATACGCTCATTCGCCTCTTTAGACTGACTCTCTAACCATATTGAAAAAAACAAATACATATTCCACAATTTACAGTACAAACACTGCAGTTGATGCAGTCATGTCTTTATTTACGGATTACGCGATAGTTAAATGTTGTACAACGAAGTGGCAATCTCTCAATGCCTCCTATATTCAACGACGTGGCAATTTTCTTCGTGTTAAGTGTTCCACGCTTATCCGTATCTATTCATGGACGTGACATTTTCCGCTCCCAGCGGTGCTGTCACACAGCGCGAACCCTGCAGAGAATGGTGATTTCAAGCCTTACCGGCTCACGTCACTCGCCGCACAAATACGTTTCATGTTTTATAATTGACTATGTTTTACAAATAAACACACATGCCCCCTGATGTTTTCTCCAAATCTTTAGTTACAACTTTCATTAATTTACAATAACCTTCATCAGCGGAATTAAGTTACTAAACAAACTTGATGATACGACCATAAGAATATCACCGAATAAAATATTGTAGGAAGATGATGCAGACGTATGCTTTGACGTGCTGTGAGGTGCGTGACCGAAAAATTCAAGACTAGTCAGTGAAGGGCCGCCTAACGAATTTTAAATGTTTTCGAATATGAAAGCAAAGTTCGGACTCAAACCACGGTTTTCTAGTGGTGACTAACACGTTGTTCAGTACAGCCTTACAGTCTCTCTCTAATGGTTGTGCGCTGCTCAAGCATCTATCAGCCATTCCACGTGAAGAACACTGCATATCCTGCAGCTAACGTGTGTTCATTGGCAGAAATGGTTCCACTGGTGCGAGAAACGTGTCAATTGGACGTTTGATGAGTCGTCGAAGTTCTGTTGGCTTTAAGTGTACTGATCACTTGGAGATGAATGTACGTGTTTGTGCGTCGCATGGAGTCATCGCAGATGGCGTTCAACGTTGCTATTCTTCCTCAGCTTCTGAATAGAACAAGGTGTATGTACGTGTTAGAGACGAAGATCTTAGAGGAACACCTTGATATTTTCCGCTATTGTGATCTACACTCCTGGAAATTGAAATAAGAACACCGTGAATTCATTGTCCCAGGAAGGGGAAACTTTATTGACACATTCCTGGGGTCAGATACATCACATGATCACACTGACAGAACCACAGGCACATAGACACAGGCAACGGAGCATGCACAATGTCGGCACCAGTACAGTGTATATCCACCTTTCGCAGCAATGCAGGCTGCTATTCTCCCATGGAGACGATCGTAGAGATGCTGGATGTAGTCCTGTGGAACGGCTTGCCATGCCATTTCCACCTGGCGCCTCAGTTGGACCATCGTTCGTGCTGTACATGCAGACCGCGTGAGACGACGCTTCATCCAGTCCCAAACATGCTCAATGGGGGACAGATCCGGAGATCTTGCTGGCCAGTGTAGTTGACTTACACCTTCTAGAGCACGTTGGGTGGCACGGGATACATGCGGACGTACATTGTCCTGTTGGAACAGCAAGTTCCCTTGCCGGTCTAGGAATGGTGGAACGATGGGTTCGATGACGGTTTGGATGTACCGTGCACTATTCAGTGTCCCCTCGACGATCACCAGTGGTGTACGGCCAGTGTAGGAGATCGCTCCCCACACCATAATGCCGGGTGTTGGCCCTGTGTGCCTCGGTCGTATGCAGTCCTGATTGTGGCGCTCACCTGCACGGCGCCAAACACGCATACGACCATCATTGGCACCAAGGCAGAAGCGACTCTCATCGTTGAAGACGACACGTCTCCATTCGTCCCTCCATTCACGCCTGTCGCGACACCACTGGAGGCGGGCTGCACGATGTTGGGGCGTGAGCGGAAGACGGCCTAACGGTGTGCGGGACCGTAGCCCAGCTTCATGGAGACGGTTGCGAATGGTCCTCGCCGATACCCCAGGAGCAACAGTGTCCCTAATTTGCTGGGAAGTGGCGGTGCGGTCCCCTACGGCACTGCGTAGGATCCTACGGTCTTGGCGTGCATCCGTGCGTCGCTGCGGTCCGGTCCCAGGTCGACGGGCACGTCCACCTTCCGCCGACCACTGGCGACAACATCGATGTACTGTGGAGACCTCACGCCCCACGTGTTGAGCAATTCGGCGGTACGTCCACCCGGCCTCCCGCATGCCCACTATACGCCCTCGCTCAAAGTCCGTCAACTGCACATACGGTTCACGTCCACGCTGTCGCGGCATGCTACCAGTGTTAAAGACTGCGATGGAGCTCCGTATGCCACGGCAAACTGGCTGACACTGACGGCGGCGGTGCACAAATGCTGCGCAGCTAGCGCCATTCGACGGCCAACACCGCGGTTCCTGGTGTGTCCGCTGTGCCGTGCGTGTGATCATTGCTTGTACGGCTCTCTCGCAGTGTCCGGAGCAAGTATGGTGGGTCTGACACACCGGTGTCAATGTGTTCTTTTTTCCATTTCCAGGAGTGTATTTGTGGATTAGGTACATTAGAGTTATGAATCTCTTCGCAAACGACAGTGAAATCTTTCACGAACTAACACATGTACCCGTCGCGAATGTTCAGCGCGGTATTGACTTCCGGAAACATATCACTGTCTTGCAACTCCCTTGATTTCAGTGTTATGGAGAAATTCCTCCGTATCGACACTGAAGGATGCGGAAATTTGCTTTATGCGTTAAGTCGCGTCTGACATTTCACTATGACACTTGTGAAGGAGATTTTTTGTTGTGTAGTTAAAACGTATCAAATTTACAGTGTTTTGGTTACCCATATTTGCTTACAGAGCCGGATTACTTTATCTTTATATCACTTATTTTTGTTAATACTAAATGTAAAGAGCACATATTTGAATATTTGAGAATGTATTGCCATATGTAATCCGTTGTTGTGCTTTAATTTAATATTTATGAAAAATGTTGTGTGTTATATAAAGGGCCCGTTAGGACAAAATTTACACTGAAGCGCCAAAGAAACTGGTATAGGCATGCATATTCAAACACAGAGGTATGTAAACAGGCAGGATAAGGCGCTTCTGCCGTAAACTCCTATATAAGACAACAAGTGTCTGGCGCAGTTGTTAGATCGGTTACTGCTGCTATAATGGTAGGTTATCCAGATTTAAGTGAGTTTCTACGTGGTGTTATAGTCGGCGCACGAGCGATGGGACACAGCATCTCCGAGGTAGCGATCAAGTGGGGCTTTCCCCGTACGCCCATTTCACGAGTGTAGCGTGAATGTCAGGAATCCGGTAAAACATCAAATCTCCGACATCGCTGCGGTCGGAAAAAGATCCAGCAGGAACGGGACCAACGACGACTGAAAAGAATCGTTCAACATTATAGAAGCGCTACCCTTCCGCAAATTGCTGCAGATTTCAACGCTGAGCCATCAACAAGTGTCAGCGTGCGAACCATTCAACGAATCATCATCGATATGGGCTTTCGGAGCCAAAGGCTCACTCGTGTACCCGTCATGACTGCACGACACAAGGCCTTAAGCCTCGCTTTGGCCCGTCAACACCGACATTCGACTGTTGATGACTGGAAACATGCTGCCTGGTCAGACGAGTGTTGTTCCAAATTCTATAGAGCGGTGTACGGGTATGGAGACGACCTCATGAATCCATGGACCCTGCATGTCAGCAGGAGACTGTTCAAGCTGGTGGAGGTTCTGTAATGGTGTGTGGCGTGTGCAGTTGGAGTGATATGGGACCCCTGATGTGCCTAGATACAATTCCGACAGGTGACATGTACATAAGCATCCTGTCTGATCACCTGCATCCATTCATGTCCATTGTGCATTCTGACAGACTTGGAAAATTCCAGCAAGACACCCTACACGACCAGAAATGCTACAGAGTGGCTCCAGGAACACTCTTCTGAGTTTAAACACCTCTGCTGGCCACCAAACTCCCCAGGCATGACATTATTGAGCATATCTGGGATGCCTTGCAAAGTGCTGTTCAGAAGAGATCTCCACCATCTCGTACTCTTACGGATTTATGGAGAGCCCTGCAAGATTCATGGTGTCAATTCCCTCCAGCACTACTTCTCACATTAGTCGGGTCCATACTACGCCATGTTGCGGCACTTCTGCGTGCTCGCAGGGGCCCTACACGATATTAGGGAGGTGTACCAGTTTCTTTGGCTCTTCAGTGTATATTATTTGATTAAATGAATGAGTTGACAGTTGAGTGTCGAAATATTGTGAGAGACATGGAAGTGTAGTAATGAAGGACTGGTTTATGTGTTGAGGACAGAAGTAGCATTTTGAGGCAGGACTTGCACTGTGAAGTGTGGAGAAGACGTAGAAAGACGTACTGTTATGAAATGAAATTAGATTTAAGAGGTTTTTGGAGGAACGTAACGAAGAGTGTTGTCAGAGACAAACCAGTGGCCTTTTGGCGACCTTGTAACTGAACATTAATTATACGAAGTATTCAGTGACTGTGAAAGTGGTTCAAGGTAAGAAGAGGCGCATTTATTGGTGGAAAAAGAAGCGAAATTATAGTTTGGTGAAGATTTCAGGGCAACAGTCGAACAAAAGAAGAAGTCAAGACACGGCGTAATCCTAGAAGAGAACAGCTAGCAGAACTCTGACTTTAATCTGATTAGCAGAAGACGAATGAATTGTGCCTTACAGAGCTGGAAGGTACATGAGCTTAATGTTCAGCGAGGTGAAAGGCTTGTGTGGACTGTGAAATGGATACGCGTTGTAGCGCACTTAAGGACTGTGTTTATTAGAATCAGTGAGTGTTACACTGACCTTCGTCTACAGTAAACTGTTTAGAATCGTTTTAGCTAAATGTAAGGGCATATGACGCATATGCGTGAAAATTTCAATAAAGTGCACTTCGCCTGTCAAATCTATTGTGCGCGTGCATTGCTACTATAAACTGTTTGTGTTATACACACATACTACATCTAACTTCTACCCAGCCGTTTTCCCTGGAGAGACTGCATCATCTCTCGTCACTGAGTGGAGTTCTGGCATCACCATTTTAGTGGAAATAATTATTTGTGAATTTGCAAAACATGAAATGGAAGAAGATGCCATTTTGTCACAATGTTTATCCAGCAGTGTCGATACGGTCGGAGACCTAGCTTTCACCGCTAGCAACTGCCAGCCACAAGAGTCGCAGATTTACGTCCTGATTTATGTAAATCAATAACACGGAAACGGTTATACGTTAACACCCTACGATATTAATAGCAATACATCATGAAGTTTATTGACGTAATAAAATATTAGAAACAATTCACAGAAGTAGGAACGAAAAACCGAAAATTAAACTAGACTGGGATATCGAAACTGTAGAAAATAAATTCTGTTCATCGGTATTAAACCGAACTGACACTCTGAAGTGAGCAATAGTAACCTCTTATTCAGTTATTTGACGTACAATGACGATGTAAATACGAATAGTTACGATCGGATTACTTGTAGAAACTTAGCAGTTTGAAAGCTTCACAACGCATTAAGTATTTCAACTCCGTGTTAGGGAATTTCGCTTTGTAACATTGATGTTTCGTGGTTCCGCTTAAACTTTAATACGTACTCTGTCCAGTAATTAAAACATACCACGTTATTTACTTAAGTAATTATCGTTACTGTAATTTATCCTCCTACCTTTATTTTTGTTCTTTTAGGGTATGAGATGATGTCCGTAAATGTGTATGCATGTTGTCAGTGGAGGGATCTGAGACAGAGCAGTAACGGATTAGTTTTGCCCATAAGTGCGTTGGTTATCAACTGAACAGACGTAAGGAGAGTAATAACGAGTTTTGTGTGTGTGTGTCAGAGGAGAAATTTGAAAGCACTCGATATACGATTCATTGAGATATTCGTAAGAGGTATGTAAATTATATGTGAAATATGGAAGCTGGAGAGATCTGGAGAGATTGTCCCTAACCGTTCCTTCCACCGACCTATCGTCGTCTAAAGTTGTGTCCCCAGCGCAGAAGACAGCTCGTCGGTCGTGGGATCCTCTTCGGCGGACGCTGCTATGCTGTTAGCTTGAATCTTTGATTGTACTTTTTATGGGATGCCACTTGCCCAGTTTAGTTTCTGTATCTGTAAAGGGCAAGATCTGTAGTACTGACAATGATGATAGGCGACACTTCTCATTAATGTATCTGTTTTATTATTATTTAAATATTCGTACATTTTACACTGTCTTTTACAACACCCGACATAGCTCTCTTAATTATACGGTAACTCTTCTATCCAACTTTCGATATAGAGTACAACATGTCCGGCTCTGAAGAACGCCTACAACAGTGTTACGTGTCCGTCACTCCAGAACACCCAAACCAGAGTGACTAGCGCAGCCGAAGTACTTCGTCTCCCAGGCGCTCCAAAGCGACCCGAAGGTGTCCGAAGCACTTTGGTTGTAATATCGTTACTCTTATGTTTCTAAAACTAGTGAAATTTAATAAACAAAAATGATAGACTCGTAGGGTAACCATGAGAGACTGTCATACTGAAAACTGGGTTAAATGCAATGAAAAGTATATAAATAATTAATAAGAGAAGTCAGGCGCTTTGGCGCCTAGCACCCGAATGTGCCGACTAATTAGAAGCAAGTTCAGTACAATTGGCGGACTCTCCCACGGGACTGGTACATACTGTACCATCTGTCGCTTGTACCTCACCCCACTTTTGTACAATATGCTACTTCGCATGTATCAAGCTGCATCAAGGCGAGCTTCTAGCAAAATAAAAGACTGGCAGCCACAGCCAGGAATATCACAGGTAGAACGGAGTGGACCGCTGTTTTTTGTTTCTTTGTTTTTCTGTTGAATACGGTAATCTCAAAACTACTAGACGAAGTGGCATGGCGTTTTCACAGGTAACTTGAATATAGACTGGGGCAACATACAGGCTTTATTTCATCAAAATCAGACCACGAAAGAACATATCTTAAATTAAAATTGTAGGTGTCTGCTCAGCTTAGTAGTTCGGATGTTTACCTCAGTAATATGGTCATTAAGGCGTATTACGCCAAAGGTCCAATTGGTGCCGCTGTTGGTTATACCAAACAACCAATAGATGACGCCGTTAGTTTTTTTTTTTTTTTTTTTTTTTTTTTTACCTCGTGACAGAAGTATTTTCGAAAGTTAACGCTAGTGACAGAATTAAGTGCTGCAATCTTATCTTTACTAATACGAACTAGCATTGCATTTATTTGACTAGGGTGAACAGATTTAGTGATTTCACTTAATATATTAAAAACTTAAAGAAATTGCTTTACTTCTTTCTATATGTTTTATTTATGTTTGACTTCTTTGTTAGAAAGAACGATTTTATTGAGTTTTCTTTGTGATTTTGGTGCCTGCTTATTAAATTTTAATTTCGTTTCGCTTACAAATAAAAATGCCTAGAAAACGATCTAGTCCTTCTCACTATATCAGTACAGCCAAAAGACTGAGAACTATGCGATCTGCAGAATCCAGTGAAGGCCATAAGGTGAGACTTGCTGGGCGTGAGAACATCAGGCTTTAACATGCTATTTGGAAACGCCTTCCGTAAGCGAGTTGCGACGTAACTCTGATCGACAGCGTGATGCACCTTCTCACTCCTCACTACATATTTACAAACTAGTCGTCTGGCCGTAGATACTATCTATTATAAACTAATCGTCTGCCCATAGACACTAACTGCTACCTGTGCGTAGTTGGGGTGGGTTGCTAGTCGTGAATATTTTAGGAAATGTTAGTATAACATTCCGCTATAATATGCATTTAGTTTTTATTGGTTTCAGTGATACAGGTGGTCTTTATTTCGCTTGTTGGTGCACCATTTGCTAGGGGTTTATTTGGATTGTCATCTTTGTTTTTAAGATCAAGTTGTGAAGTTCCGCCTTAGTTTTCATAACTGAATTTTTCACCTGTGATTTTGATTTTGATTTGTTGGCTAATCCTACTACGCTGCACGTATTTACAAATTCTCCGTACATCAATATGGTGTATGGATTTTGTAATAGAAACGATGCTACTGATGATGCTCGTAGAGAATACAGTAGATGACTTCCTAATCTCAGAACACTGATGGACCATGAAGGATTACTTCTGCACCTACATAGTTCTCGGTATTAACAGCAATATTGTCTATTGCTTTATAGACTGTGAGGTGGGTACGCCTTCTCCTCCGATAATATCGTGGCATCCTCTGTGCGAGCGGTCTAATGCCGTTGGTTGAGCGGCTGCAGGAAGACTGACGCCTTCTTAACAAAATCATTACTTATACAGACGAAACTTTTGCATCCTTGAGCCCCCGGTTCTCGATGTACGTTTGGCGGTTCTCGGCTTACGCTAGCGATCGGAAATTTTCCAAGTCCACTGTGTGGGTGTTACCCCGTGCGCGTGCTGTAGTCTCTTTAGCAGCACGTGCACTCGCGTGCTTGTTTACATACTGTCCAGACAGTGATAAGCGGTTACGTAATCACTGAGGTCAAGGTCACAGAGTGTATCCCAGAGTGCCCCAGAGAGCTATAACATTAAGAAGAATCGCTTCTCGGCTTTTGACAATATCAATGTGTAATTTTTTTTGGTAAGGATAAAGGAAAGGAAATAATTTATTTAATTTTTATAATAATGGGGTAGGCAGTATGCAGCACACCTGGTTAGTAGACCCTGTTAGTTAAATGAAATCTCTGTAGGGCCGGGGATACCTAGGATTGCCGGGAAGCGTCAGCGAACATTTTGTTTCTAACAAGTTATTCCCCATGATGTGATCTATCATCCTTTGATTTTTGATACAAAGAATTTAAAATCCCCTGTCTATTTCTGTCTATTTTTCAAATACTTAAGTACAAAGAGTGTGATTTTCGCCAATTGGTCATGTCATTCATGTTGTGCAAGAACTGGGTGGGCACAAATACTCTACGAGAACTGAAGTAGAAATCGGAAACGTTATGTGCACACTCAAAACGTGGTGTAATATCAAACATTTCATATGTTGTCATGGTTAACAGAACAGAAAATTCTTTTGATTCGAACTAACAATATAAATTACTTAGATAGGATAATCTTGAGAACGCGTCTGGATTAAACAAATTATGTCCTTTACACACATTCATTTGCATGGTTTTTGCTACACCGAATCACCCTCCCCACTACTCCTTCCCATTCGCACAAGACCCCACCCCCTCCCCGCCAATCCGTCTTCCACTTACACGTACATCTGAATACTGAGCAGGCCTATTTCGTGAGCAATTATTAAACTAATCCCCACAGAGACCATTTTTGAACACTTTAGGGTGTCTTATGTTTAGAGAAATGTACAAGATATTACAGATTGTTCACAGTAGTATGCACAAAAATTCAAAGAGTCAAGCCACAACTCTGTTTCGTACGTGCACCATTTCGACTGCTTTCCTACGTAATCCACAATCATCATCATTTTCTCGCAATAGTTCACAATTTGCTACAAAGGACAGAACATACTAGAGCAATTTGTAGTCCAGTGTAATATGAGACGGCAGGGTGTTCATAAACGAGTACTCTGTCGTAAAAAATGGGGTACATTTTGAGATATAGAGCAAAAGAGGTAATATTTACGACTGTGTTTGCCTGGAAAGTGGCATGCCATATTACAAAAATATAGCTGCTGCGGTTTTATCAATGTTGCGAACGTTAAGTACGCCATGTGGGTAACAGCAAATGTCCATTACCCTGAGCAGTTTCGTTTAGAGTAGCAAGCTCTTCAAATTTAGTCGGTTGTAACGTGGGTGTTGGATGAATAATGAAAGATCTTTGCAAGTTGGAGATAGTAGTTTTATAAGTTCATGACATGTCAAAAAAGTTTGCTCCATTGTCTTGTATTGTTGGGTGTAACTGAGAACAGCACCAAGTTATTTACCACAACTTTAAAATAATAGAAAAGATATTTTACGTATTTTAAGCATATGGGGCTCCCTGAATGTAATTAAATAATTATACAAGTTTACATTTTTAATATATTTTTATTCTTAAGTAGATGTGGCTCGATGACTGTAGTAAAGTGCCAGATTAGAGATCCAGAGGTCTGTTGTAGGAATCGCAGTCAGTAGTGGTATTTTATCTGTCACTTATTATTACTTCCGCCTCTGGTAATGTTTGTTAATGTGGAAAATTTGCAGTTGCAACGAGGTTTGGAGTCCACGTAAGACTGTAGGTTCCCTGTGAATGGCTGGCAAATTCAGTTCAAAGATCAGAGGAGAGAAAGGAAATACCTTCCAACAGTTCTGTACCTGTAGGAGCGCTTTGGTGTTCAAAATAACACTCATATTGATACTAGGTTTACATTGTTTATTTAAAAATAATGAATGCTGCTCTTAAGTTCGACAAGTGCCTGAATCTTACTTTATTTTTATATAATTAAATGTAAACATTTTATAAAATTCAACCTACAAAGCCTGCGGAAAAGTATTGACCTTTCATGGTCAAGCTCACAAAATAAAGGACGGGCCGTCCGGCAGCACACAGTTCTCATGCAACCTTCCGCATAATTATATGCCACCTGGTGACAAAATACGCAACTGGCTGACTGAGAGCAACAGTGCCATTTAAAATGCATTAATGCTCATAGCGCTCGTAAAATTAGTGCTTGAGAGCATCATTGTCAACTGAATGGATAAAAGTAATACTGACTGAAGCAGCATCATCATCTAGATAGGGATGTGAGGTCAGGAAGTTGTGTCATCCACTTTTGTAGCCGGTGGGGAAGGGCAATGACCTTGTGACATCAGTCACAGCCCCACGTTACAACAGGTCAAAGGTCAAAAGAGAAACCTCTTCGCTGTCCTGCTGGCTATGAATAAGTGATTGGTGTTACTCACAGGTAATTGCCGATTCTGATTGCCACACATTTCTCTGGAGGAAAAGTAGTAGTACAGAAACCCGGAAACAGATTAATTGGGTGTTCTGGGAGTATGCGAATATGCAACTTCCTGCGTTAATTAGTGGGAAGAGGAATACCTAATATACAGGGATGATGTACAACAGGCACGTACTAGTATTTTCAGAGGTGCAGTTGGCCCAGATGTAGTCTTCATAAGTGATACAACCTATCCAAATCGGCCTGCTGTCTAAATTTCTGACATACAGCTTGCTGACTCGGGTTTGACCTCTTCAGATTTGAAAACTCTGGCGTAGATCTGAGAAGAACTAGAAAAATGAACTGAAGCCCGTCATCTGTCAGAAAGGACTGTTCTTTCGGTGGAATGGGACACACTCGTAAATTACTCACGGACAGCCTATCACATTGATGCCAGCTAGAAACAACCATATCCTCTAATTGAATTTTTTATAGCTCGGTTGTAAACCATTTGTTTTGTAATTCGAAAGACTACCCAAACAATCGAACAGTAATCTTGATTGTGTTTAACTTGTTTACCCCAGGGTATTACTTTCGAATGACGTCTGACCCACAGATACGGGCCGGTGTTTCTACACCTAATCGCAAATCCCAAAACGCATTATTATGGTTTTATGTTCAAATGTGTGTGAGTTCCTAAAGGACCAAACTGCTGAGGTCATCGGTCCCTAGACTTACATACTACTTAAACTAACTTATGCTAAGAACAACATACGCACCCATGCCCGAGGGAGGACTCGAACCTCCGGCGGGAGGGGCCGCGCAATCCGTGACATGGCGCCTCAAACCGCGCGGCTATTATGGTTTTAGGCGCATATATAATACTGCACTGTACAGTATACATTATTATGGATACAGATATGTATACATATAATACAACACTGTACAGTATTCAGTATTATAGCATAACGTGCACATGTGTCTTATTGATATATGTTCGATGCCATGATGTCAACGTGCATAGAGATTCCTTGTCGTTATTAAGCCGTGATAGACGTGCCATTTTTGTGATGATATGATGCGGTTTTATGGAATCAGTTGCATCTACAGTATTGCATAATGACACCATTAAACCGACCGTATAACGTTAAATATTATGCATCCGTAATGCAATGCTGCGACTCAGTACGTAGAAGGCAGGCAAACTCAAATACATAAAGAACGAGTAAATATATCGAGATGCGTTTTTCGCTAAGTTATAGCGGAAAGTTTAGCGAATTTTCTGACGTACACATGCAATTTTTAACGTTTGTAATTGTCACATTATGACACAGTTGTTTTTTACTTTTAATAGAAATACATTATTTTTGTGAGGCTCTGGAGAAAGCCTTCCAAGAGGACGTCAACGAAATAATACGTGTATAGCTTGGTAACAGATCCACAAACCACGGTCCAACTGCCAGGACAGAAGGTCCCAAAAAATTTTGCTCTGCAATACCAAAAGTAGAAGCTATCGTTTATGTGTTGAGTTGTGCGCTTGAAGCCCATCAGTCTGTGATTTGCTAGCGTATCGATCAGACGGCTTGCTTGTGAAGTTATTCTGACTGTCACATGCATACGACAATTGAAAATTGGATATGTTTTTCGGTTATGGCGAGTGTCACCAAACTGTTAGAGGAGTGGAGCGGTTGTATGCTGAAAGGTATCAACGTCATACCAAACCCTCATGATCTGCCTTTGCAAACATTGTACAAAAAATCTCTGTAAATTAGAAGCGTGAAGAATTAAATACGCCAACGAAAAGAGAGCAACTAGTGCGAGAAATACAAATAACATTTTGGGTGGGGTAATACACAATCGACATTTCATTACCAGGCAGCTTGAACGTGTAAGTGGAATCAACCAAAACAGTTCTGCGAATACTTCATGACAAAGCATTTCGTCCATGGCACATTGCGCTCCATCAACAGCTTCATGGCAATGACTTTTAAAACTGAATATAATCCTGCGAATTGTTTGTACTAAAATTAGAAACTGATATCCGGCATTTCTATGTAGTGTTTTGTTTACGTATAAGGCATCGCTTATAAACCAAGGGAAAATCACTATTCTTTTAGGGGGTCGTCTACGGATACGTCGGCGCCTATCTTACCAACACAAACAGAAACGAGACTCATCGATGGACGCCACAGAATGCCATTTAATGTCTGTTAACTTTGGTTGCACACTAAGCATATCTATGTTTTCTGTGGCATAGTAACAGGTATAAACGACGCATGGGAACTAAAGATTTCAACTCGGCCTCCAGTAATCTGTTCCTGACAGTTAATGGGGACATTTTGCCTGTAACCTCCTTCCAGATGTCAGCTGCTGTTATCCGTCTACTCGTGAAAGACGGTCGAACAATCGCAATATCTTATGGTGTAGTCTATCTGGAAGGAACCGTGTTTACCCTTCTTGCTACACTGTTATTCTCAGTACCTCTTATGACAGTAGTTCTGCAGTCATTGCACTATAGCCATTTCTCTGTACGATCATTCGATGTGATCTCCCATGTCCCTTACGGCAATGATTCAATGTTTCTCAAAGTCCCTAAGATGGCGATAAGGTGTACTTGCGCTCTTTTTCGGCATATTATACTGCGATCTTCATCTGCAACGATAGAGTAACATTGACACAGAGTCATTATAAAATAACAACAGTCTTTATCTGTAGGAATGACTCACTTCTGTCCTATTCCCGTCAAGGTTATACACTTATTACTGCTCTGGAGAAATACAAAAGTTTTAAGTGCTAGGGACACCTACTTCGAGGGGTGTTCAGCAAGTAATGCAACACATTTGTTGTCCTGAAAGCAGGTTAGTTTTATTCAGGATTCCAATACACCGTATTATTCTTCACTCGTTTGGCTATAAAACGCTATTTTTCAACATAATCTCCATCCGTTGCCACAGCCTTACACTACTTTAGTGGCAGAGCCTGTACCCCCATCTGGTACCGCTGTACCGATCTACGTCAGAGCGAACGTCTTGCTGCATCAATAACCTCTCCAACATCCACGTAATGCTTCCCGTGGAGTGGATCCTTCATTGGGCCAAACAGATGGAAGTCGGAAGGTGAGAGAGCCCGGCTGTAGGGTGGATGAGGAGGAACACTCCAATGAAGTTTTGTGAGCTTCTCTCGGGTGCGCAAACGTTTATGAGGTCATGCGTTGTCAAGGAAGAGGACACATTCGTTTAAATTTTTGTGACGACAAAATACTCACGTCGTTGATTGTGATCCGTCGTTCACCTCTAATGTGAGTGTCCACACGCTCCAACATTGTAAGGGTGTGGAATGCCGGCACGTGGGAGATCGGAAAGATTTGCGCGATCTTGTTGCGATGATGACAGACCCCGCACCTGGTGACTCACCGTGCATTTGTTCACTGCCAGGACTCCTATGAATATCTGTGATGCCCGGGTTCACGGGTTCGATTCCCGGCGGGGTCAGGGATTTTCTCTGCCTCGTGATGACTGGGTGTTGTGTGCTGTCCTTAGGTTATTTAGGTTTAAGTAGTTCTAGGTTCTAGGTGACTGATGACCATAGATGTTAAGTCCCATAGTGCTCAGAGCCATTTGAACCAATATCTGTGATGGTCTTGTTTTCCGCTAAAAGAAACTCAATGACGCACCTCCGTTACAGACACTACGTATAGCGCTGCTACCTATCCGAACTTCATGAGACCTTAGGAACTGATGCGGGAATATTCAACGATGTACCACAACAAATTCAGTATTTTTTTCAGTCGAAATGGGCAGAGAAAAAATGTGTTGCATTACTTACTGAACACACCTCGTGTTTATATGGATGGTAAGATTCACTGCATTTAATAGAACACTGAGGACTTTGTCATTCATATTTCAAGAAATCTCCATCTAAAAAGTTCCAAAACTACATTTTCTCCAACACAATACAGTTTTTTGTAAGTCAGTTAAACATACACGTGGCTTGAAGACTCAGTTTGTACGACAGACCTTTTGCTACACTTTATCCTAGGTAAGATGGTAGGTTGATTTCCGAACTGATTGATTTTGTAGCATCTCAAGATATCCCCTCTGCCCTGTGCAGCCGACATAGTAACACATACGCTGATGAACCAGAACGTTTTAACTCATTCAATGCGAGGAGAGCGCCGGCACGTCCCTCCAGTCCCTAGCCGGCGGCGGAGGGCGTACCGGCTCGCTCTCCCTATCCCTCCCCTCTCCGCGCCCTACTCTTCACACTGACTTAAGAGCGCGCCCGAATCCTCGCCATCCTTGAGCGGAATTTTCACCCGCGTTGCGAGCTTGCTTAGTAGGAGTTTGTTTGACTCTTCATCGGAAGTATGTAGTCCATTTCATATGTACAAAATTTCTGAATTCAAAATTAGCGGTGAGGCAGTTTTACGTACATGTTTTTTAGAAGCTGAAATTATTATTTTGATTGAAAAAAGCAGTTCATATTTCAGAAACTATAATTTAATTGAGTCATAATCAAACCTAAATAAATATATATATCCCACATTTTTAAACACTCACATATAAAATATTAAAGTGTCATATCTTTATGATAATACTGAAAACAAGTGGGTATGCATAATGCTGGAATATCTGTGCAGATAGGGTAATAATAAGAAGTTACCTACCATTTATTAATGTATACACATACTCAGCACCTCTTCCTAATTTTTTCTTCAACCTTCCCAAATTCTGTGGGGAATGATCAAAGAGTTCTTTGATCCCAGTTCTTTTTAATGGCCGACCCATTGTCGGCATCTGTGTAACAGATTCCAAGGAAGCACAGCAGGATGTATTCCATAGCATAACGCTGCCACCAGCGGCTTACATATATGATGAGGTGCATATTTCGAGCAGCTATATGTTCAGCAACGTGCGCTTGAAGTGTGTGCTCTGAAACACTTGTGCACCCACGAGCATTGTACTCTGTCATCAGATCTGCCACAGATCACGCCTATAGTACTTTAAGGAACGGATGAGCATCAGATCTCTACGTTTTGCCGTAAGGAGTAGACCGCCAACGCCCTGTCGCCTACTTTTGGTTTCAGCATCCGTCAACCATTTTCAATAGACTTATATGGATATGGTGTCCGTGTGCCCCGACCGGGACTCGAACCCGGGACCTCCTGCTTACATGGCAAACGCTCTATCCATCTGAGCCACCGAGAGCACTATCTCGCGCACGCCTCCCGCAAGAACCACATTCTCATCTTATATGTCCACACACTACATTCGTAGTGTCCCACCCCAACACACTCATTACTCGTGGATAACATTCTTACCAAGTCCATTAAGAGTTCGGGTAATATGTGTGTATCCGCACAGAAAAGGAAGGTCATGCCCGGTATTACCAGAACTATATACTTATATGGATATCGTGTATGTTCTTTCGGACATGTCCGAAAGAACACACACCATAGATAGAGCGTCTGCCATGTAAACAGGAGGTCCCGGTTTCGAGTCCATATCGGGGCACATATTTTCACCTGTCCCCGTTGATATATATCAACGCCCATCAGCAGCTGAAGGTATAAATATATAATTCTAATTACTTTCCATAGACGCTGAGGACAGTAACTCACTGACAGCCGACCACCATCACCGACTCCGACACGCTCGTTCGAAGCCGCCGGGCCATGACAATCTGCCGTTTGTCAAAGTCGCTTATGTCAATGGACTTCCCGACTTGGACCCCGTATTGTCGCTAGAATAATTCCCCATTCGTGTCTGTTCCACTTATACATTCCTTACAGCGACACGTGCCCTCAACGCCCCCAAGCGGCATTCAGTCGCAGTGTGCAGTGATCGTAGGCAATTTCCCAGATTGCGCATACAGTCATTTGAATCTGTATGCTTTAGCTGCAGAATTTTTTGATCTTTTGTGCGGCAGTACGTTCCATTTCCCTTACATTCTAGTGCTCGTAAAGATATAATCACTAAAAGCACTAATAACATTCCACACTGTTTTAGCTCTGTGCACTCTGAAGTTATATAATTTACCCAGTATAGGTCCCACGCTGGTTGTGTACCGGGAAAATACAAGTTGCGAGCAGGTTTTCTAAATCAGTACCTGTGGAGAACAAGATGAATAAATCAAGGCAGGTACAGCAGTAGTACACTAGGCATGTGGTAAATGTCGAAATGTGACCATGGCGTCCTTATTACCAAATGCGTCGAAGCAGGAGCAACGTGTTGTTTTTCTTTTCTTGGCGCCCAAGGTACAAAAACCACTAGGCATCCAACAGAGAATGAAGAATATGTATGGGGCAGCATGTCTGTCGAACTCCACCGTTGTGGAATGGTGTCTCAAGGTCGGCTAAATATGTTAACACTTACGGGGATTACTTTTGAAATAATAAACAGTTTACTAACCTTTTTCCATCTGTCTCGTTTTGATTTGACTGCTCCTTACGTTATTCACTATCTAAGAAATTATGCGTCACCATTAAATTGGATCATTCTTGGAGAGCAGGTCAAGATATACTGACCTTCTAACAACGTATCGAATGTTCAGATAACCACCGTGAAACATCCTCGATATCCGTCGATATTTTTTCAACTGAATATCCCCTGCAGTTGTGGCACATCAGACACCGGTCAGACGATGATAATTATAGAGGAACGTTGTACGGAGCATTAGCATCATACAGACTTAAAACTGTCGGGCTAATCTAGATATTACCTTCGTATTGGTCATGAAATACAGCAGCGTAGAACCACCTTTGCAAGTATTCTGGCTGTCTTCCGTGCCATCGATGCCACCCACACTTTCAGTTACTGGGGATAGCGTTACTGTGGAAGCTGTGGAGATTAAATTAACAAGTAACATCGTGAACAGAAACAGCGATTCTTCTTCCAACTTCTGCTTGGTATGCTGCTGCCTCCATGGATAAACAGAAGGGCGACAAAGTTAATGCTCCGTGCTCATTTATTGTTCAAATGGTTGAAATGGCTCTGAGCACTATGGGACTTAACTGCTGAGGTCATAAGTCCCCTAGAACTTAGAACTACTTAAACCTAACCAACCCTAAGGACATCACATACATCCATGCCCGAGGCAGGATTCGAACGTGCTACCGTAGCGGTCGCGCGGTTCCAGACTGTAGCGCATAGAACCTCACGGCCACACCGGCCGGCCTCATTTATTGTTGGTTAGAGTTTCACTGTCAACAACATCTGCTCTTGGTCGTCTCTGATTAAGTTATAGGGCTAATTTCTTACTGTGTTCATTGTCTTTCTGCATACTCTATCCTTCGTTTTCCGAGCTGGAGCAGCCCTAACCGCTGGCCGATTTCTCGCAGCATTTATGTATTGAAAATGATGGAGTCTTTGCTTTGTGGCGCGCTCCTATTATTGGGCTCTATTCTGGAAGCACAGTAGTGCCACATTTGCAGAAACCATAGGTAGCCAGTGAGCGCACGGTGTCAGCGTGCCAGTTACAACAACAACATCAACACTGTTTACGCAATGCGACATAGACCAGGTATGACACCAATCCTGCAAGTACAGCAGGATGGGTCACCTGGTTTCTTCACTGAAAGGCTGCAGAAAAGCCGTCAGCAACGTGACTGTTACAGGTACTTCGGACAACAAGTGAACCGCTCTCCCACATAAATAACCATAATCTTAAGCAGAGGGATTCACATCTCAGAGTCCTACCACAAGGAAAGGGCTATGCCAGACACCACCGCACCGTGGGTCAGCAAGCAGCCACCTCAGTCCCAGTCACCTGCCACCACCGCTCCATCTTCTAGCATCAGGCCTTCCTTCCTGGACTTGGTGCTTGTACAATGGTGGTCCACTTCCAAGCTCACTCCGACAGCAGCCCGACTCCTGCCTGGGGACAGTGGGTCGTGACCAGAGCGGTTCTGCCGCTCACTCTTCTGTGCTGTAGTGGATGCCCAGGCGACTCAAGCCAACATTTGGAGGGGGAAAGGAGGATTTCCCACCGGGATTCTGGCCTCCTCTGCAAGTGTTCTGGTCCACGCCACTGTCACCATCAGCAACATGCAGCTGCAGCCTGCCTAAATGGATCTCGCACTGCTAGCTGGCCAGAAGGCGTCAGCAGTCACGGGTTACCGGCTTGGCGTTAGCCAACACAACGCAGCGTACACAAACGTCACCACATTCCAAGAGGGGTGTGGCTCCCACACTGTGGCATATGAGTGTAGCCGCGTGTGTTACACTGTCTAGTCACATGAATGTGACCACCGCTCAAAAGCCTGAATAACCTACGTTTGCAGTGTGGACTGCTGCGAGACGTACAGGAAGAGAATCAGTGTGGTTTTGGAAGACACGCAATGATGTGGAGACTTGTCGACTTCAGTGCCATGGCCGACTGCACTAAGTTTCTCAGTTGAGGATCCATGGCACTTACAGTGGCCAGCCTAGTACGATTAACTCATCCAGGTACTCTTTGAAACAAGCGTGTACACTGCAAGTGGTGTGACAGATTGCATTGTCCTCCTGGTAGATGCCATAGTGACAACGGAAAACAAACTGCACACAGGGGCGGGCACGGTCTCCAAGGATAGTTGCATACTTCTGTTGATCCATTGTGCCTTACAGAATGACGTCTACGAGGGACTACCAGGAAAACACTCCCCAGACCGTAATGCTCTCTCCTCCAGCCTGGACCCTTCCTGCAATTTTTGCAGAAAGTCAGCATTCAGATGTTTTACGTCGTACACGCAGACGGCCATCTGTCCGATGGAGCATGAAACCCGTTGCCATTCAGTGGACGTCCAGGTGCGGTATTGGTGTGCAAATACCAGCCTTTGTCGCAGATAAAAGGCTGTCAGCATGGGTGCTTGAGCCAAGGGCCTGCTGCAGAGGTCCTTGAAGAGACACTGTTAGTAGCCCCTTGATTCTCGGGGTGGCTGTTTGCTCAAGAATTGCACGTCTATTCGGCCGTACACTTCTCTGCAGCCGTTATTCACCACTTTCATCGATGTCGCATGGTACACCACCGCTGCCTCGACGCCGGTTTTGGATAGCATCTTTTTGCCGTGCACGGTATACTTCAACCATGGCGACTAGCGAACATTTCGGAAATGCTTCTACCCTTGGCCCGAAATGCAATGACCATGCTGGTTTGGATGTTAGTTAAATCGCTCCGTTTTCTCATTACAATGACTGTGCTGTTGTCCGTGTTCCCTCGACACGGTTTATATGCCTTCTACTGCTTGTGCTACACCTACCGCCAGTGAGTGGTTATCGCACGTTGACACTGAACATACGAAGTGATGACATTAATGTGACTGGACCGTGTATAACACAGTGCTTGACTTGTAAAATTGCTTTACTATGAGGTCGTTGGTCTGCTCCTCGCCACGAACCTCCGCCACAGTCCAGTCCTGCGCAGAAGTGGCTCGCTATCCCAGTGTCTAGTTCATGTTGTAGAAATATCAACTGTTATGGAGTACGTTACCTGGAGGTATTCCCGTAAGTTACGTGAACAGGGTAGGACTTGTTGGTTACATTCATAGAAAGAACGGAAATCTAACATCAGTAACAATAAGACAGTCAAAGAGAGAAATGTTTTGATCCACTATGAACGGCAATTAAGAAGACGATTTGTATCAGGGAACAGTGAATACACTGTAGAAGTTCATGTATCTAATTTTTCTTTTTATTGAGTGAAAGTGAACCTCTTTATTGAGATTACTTTTTGCAATGGCTTCCTTAATTGAAAAGCCGGTATTAAAATAACAAAAAATCAAGGGTGGCGTATTACGAGTTTTACAGAAATTAATAAGAATCAATTCTGTATTCCACGAAGAAAACACGTAGCAGGCATATCAGGTATTGCAAGACCGTTCTTTTTATGACTTTACGCAAAAAATTCATGTGCCGGACAGGACTTCCTGTGAACATCAGTTTTTCATAGTGATACATATATTATGTCTAAAGCAGTTTATTATTAATCCCTTCTACGGAACTCCTAGTCCTGAAAGTTAGAAGTTTTGGAAACAAAGTGTTATAAATTTCAATGCAGTGTGTTAGCTGCGATGAGAGGCAAGGCGGAACAGCGGATCGGAGACGCAAGAAGGCCGCGCCATGCTAATCCCGTGTCCCCTCTGCAAACTTGCGACTGTGACCACGAAACATTTATAGTGGCAGCCCCGGATTCTGTTGCCGAATAAATGTTACTGTTACAAGTGAATATAAATGTCATTATGCCTATAATAAAAACTTGTATCGACACTAATTCAGTGGTCACAAGTTTCAGTGTTTGATCATTCGAGGATTGTATCGCAATATTCTGAACAAGAGCTAACGATGACTGCAGCACCATGAAGGATCCATGTGGCTATATACCGCAGATTAGAAGTGTTTAGCATTATATATGCCTTGGAAATACAATATAGTGGCCGGCCGGAGTGGCCGAGCGGTTCTAGGCGCTACAGTCTGGAACCGCGCGACCGCTACGGTAGCAGATTCGAGTCCCGCCTCGGGCATGCATGTGTGTGATGTCCTTAGGTTAGTTAGGTTTAAGTAGTTCTAAGTTCTAGGTGACTGATGACCTCAGAAGTTGAGTCCCATAGTGCTCAGAGCCATTTTTGCAATATAGTGTCAATTGCAGTTGCCATAAACTACACTTTTGGCAAGCGGTAAGATTTTTTTCCGGAACTTGAAGGTGTTTGCTTGTCAAAAAGTGTCATGAAGTGTACCGGGAGGAACCTAACATAAGGTCAGAGCATGGTAGAGGACATCGAATTGCGCAATATTTTCTAAATAACCATAGGACGGAAATCCACTTATATGGAGCTGTGGTCATAAAGCTACAGCCAATGAGTGACGAGCCCACGGAAGTGTATGAATTTAAACTGACTTGCCACATATAATACCTGTTCTGCTAAAAAATGCTTTTACTAATGAAATAAATTGAAAATAATTATTCAAGCTGAACAATCAGACTGAGCAAACTTTAAATTCCTTGCCATGACTTAGTACGTTCGTCATGACTTTTCTGTGATGTTTACTGAGTAAAGCTTGACTACCTTGCTGTAAATACCTTCAATATCTTTAAACAGTCTATGTCACATTTACAAGTTCTGTAGGTAATACGTTAATTATTGGCAGCGCAAGCCACAACCGTGCTGCGCTCCTACCTATTAGCTACTGGCACGTATTACTGTTGGAGCAGCATGTAAAATCTCCAACACTTTCTCTCGAAGATCGATCATTCCGTCCTGTTGCAACTCACCCATAAACGGTATTAAATCCTTTATCATTGGCGAGACATATTGGTGCCAGTTCTCAAATTTTCGTTTTGACTGAGGTATCATTACTTGCAAGCTTTATGTAGCACTGATGGTTTCGAGCGCTGCTTCTGGAACAACTTTTACGTCAGACACCTTACTGTCGGCACTGTGTTCTTCACATCCATCATATTTCGATTCATTTAGCCCGTTGCTTCTGGGCAACTTCGATAAAAGTACCATCTCTAATGACCACGCTGTCGACACTAGCGTTAGTATAAACGCCGAGTAGCTGACCGCTGTACCTAGTCATTTTATGTGGAAAAATATTTACGCTGCAACTAAATATATATTTAGTCGAAGATTTAAACCTGGTATTTGCATTTCGAGCTTCTAAACCTCACTCAGAGGTCAAAAAGTGAACGAAGTGTTTTAATATGTTCAAAAATGGTTCAAATGGCTCTGAGCACTACGGGACTCAACATCTTAGGTCATAAGTCCCCTAGAACTTAGAACTACTTAAACCTAACTAACCTAAGGACATCACACACACCCATGCCCGAGGCAGGATTCGAACCTGCGACCGTAGCAGTCGCGCGGTTCCGGACTGCGCGCCTAGAACCGCGAGACCATCGCGGCCGGCGCTTTTAATATGTATGCGAGCCATTCACTGTTGCGTCTATTAACGCTAAGCTACAATATTCTCAAATTTGTGAATTCTGTAGCTCGTTTGAGTTTAAAGTTCAATATCAAGCTTCCGGAAAATATTATGCTGAGAATTTTCTAAAAATAACTACAGAAGATATATTGATTCTTACTGTCTCTTGGTCATACATTACTCTGGAAAAGAAAATTTATTACTCAACCTTTTCCTTAAATGAGTGAAAGAGGTCTGAGAAATATTTCACCAAAAGTAAGTTCTACAGTCTGAGTCCTGACGGAGGTTAACTAGTACTTTTTGTTTTGCAGAATAAATAAAAGTCACTATGTAGAACAATATTTTTTCCACTCCCAACTTCCATTTTTTCTTAGACCAGATCACTGCCATGCAGCAGTGCAATTTTCCATACAAACGTGACACGTAAGAAAACAGCAGTTATATTAGAGAGAGCCCGCTCATGGTTGTGCTTGTAAGGAACTGTATAAATTGAGAAGCATACGTTCCCAAGGTTTACTGAACTCGTCCAAACCAGAAACGACGTCGCAGCTTCATTCATTTACAAAGTTTCTCAATGCGTCTCTGAAACTTGAGGCTGACATTATTGAAGGCGACACTCGGTGTAACTCATTAATGAAAGTTAAACAAAGAAGTTAATTATTGGCCTTTTGTCTTCATTGTTACTGCTGCTTATTCACTGGAAATTTCTTGAAGTATATTACAAACTTTCTAGAAGTAAACCAAATAGGGTGGTAATTAGGTCATACTTGCCACTGTTCGTTCCCTTAAAAGAAGTTGTCACCTTCCTTAACTTTACAAGATGATTAACGCAAAGGAAATTATGTTGTCAAGACGTCCATGTTCATACAATTGCAATAATACTAAAAATGTAGCGTTTCAGACATAAGTGTTTTTCGGTTTTTGGTTCTTAGAGTGTGATGCACAGCTAGAAGCGATTCACTCTGCTAGTTATCAGCTAGCTCGATACGTCACGGTAACATGGAACGTATTCTACACGCTATGTACTGTTTCATATGGAGCGTATTTCTCGTTTCATACGGATGTCCCCTTCTGCATAATTCACTTACACCTATACCCCGCAATCCACATTATGATGTGTGTCGGAGAGTAGTTTATATCCCATTTTTTCTACTGCATTCGTGAGTAGTAACCATAAGTTAATTTCTCTGATGTTGCCAACATACTTATGTCGTCACATGTACGTGGAAGAAAACTTGACATGTGAGCTAATGGACCCACTTTGGGAAGCGCAACGTCTCACATGTAGCTCCATTCATTTGAGTTGGTTGCGCACCTCCGTGACGCTTATCACACATATCCTGTTATCATAATCTGTCTTTATTTCTTGTATAAATGTAAACCTGTGTAGCAAATTTTGTAACTACTTGAGCGTAAAGTAAATGCGACGAATGTAAACATTTGTATGAAATACTGTATGTAATATTTATTGTAAAATTCTATAGACAGATAAGTAAACATATTAGTGTAAAATCTGAGGAAGAGAGCGATCATGGGAGTATCACAGTTGCATGGAAGGATGGAAGCCGGCCGCTGTGGCCGAGCGATTCTAGGCGATTCAGTCCGGGACCACGCTGCTGCTACGGTCGCAGGTTCGAATCCCCCTTTGGGCATGGATGTGTGTGATGTCCTTAGGTTAGTTAGGTTTAAGTAGTTCTAAGTTCTAGGGGACTGATGACCTCAGATGTTAAGTCCCATAGTGCTCAGAGCCATTAGAGTCATTTGAAGGAAGGAAGGGAGGGAGAAAGGAAGGAGCAGATGGCGCGAGATCGATTTATATATTCATACTTTGAACATTTTATACATGAAAAGAAGGATTTGTAAAATCTAAGTGGTGACAGTTATTACGAAGGAGGTGTAAACGTGGGCTATAGTCTGTGTTGTGCCTAAAATTTGTAGAATTTAGAAAGTCTTTGATCGTTAATTTTTTGAAGTGCTAGCTCCATGTAGATACAAGTTCCTTATACAACTATATACATCTGAAGTTGGTCAACTTTGATCAAAACATCTCAAGTTACAAAAGGAAATGTACAGCATATTGAGACGGCAAAATGAACGATAGATTTTAAATATCAAGACACTTGTGGAACTTCTCTCAACGAATATGTCAGCAGCCGCGTATTTTTTTCCCTTTATTTAATAACTTGTTACGAGGTATAGAATCATCTTGAGGTATGCCTATTGCTAAAATCTCATACACTACTGGCCATTAAAATTGCTACACCAAGAAGAATTGCAGATTATAAACGGGTATTCATTGGACAAATATATTATACTAGAACTGACACGTGATTACGTTTTCACACAATCTGGGTGCATAGATCCTGAAAAATCAGTACCCAAAACAACGACCTCTGGCCCTAATAACGACCGTGATACGCCTGGGCATTGAGTCAAAGAGAGCTTGTATGGCGTGTACAGGTAAAGCTGCCCACGCAGCTTCAACACGATACAACAGTTTATCAAGAGTAGTGACTGGCGTATTGTGACGAGCCAGTTGCTCGCTTCCAACGTGCGTTCACCGCGATGTCGCCAAACACAGATGCGACCATCATGATGCTGTAAACAGAACCTGGATTCATCCCAAAAAATGACGTTTTGCCAGTCGTGCACCCAGGTTCGTCGTTGAGTACACCATCGCAGGCGCTCCTGTCTGTGATGCAGCGTCAAGGGTAATCGCAGCCATGGTCTCCGAGCTGATAGTCCATGCTGCTGCAAACGTCGTCGAACTGTTCGTGCAGATGGTTGTTGTCTTGCAAACGTCCTCATCTGTTGACTCAGGGATCGAGACGTGGCTGCACGATCCGTTACAGCCATGCGGATAGGATGCCTGTCATCTCGACTGCTAGTGACACTAGGCCGTTGGGATCCAGCACGGCGTTCCGTATTACCCTCCTGAACCCACCGATTCCATATTCTGCTAACAGTCATTGGATCTCGACCAACGCGAGCAGCAATGTCGCGATACGATAAACCGCAATCGCGATAAGCTACAATCCGACCTTTATCAAATTCGGAAACGTGAGGGTACACATTTCTCCTCCTTACACGAGGCATCACAACAACGTTTCACCAGGCAACGCTGTTCAACTGCTGTTTGTGTATGAGAAATCGGTTGGAAACTTTCCCCATGGCAGCACGTTGTAGTTGTCACCACAGGCGCCAACCTTATGTGAATGCTCTGAAAAGCTAATCATTTGCATATCACAGCATCTTCTTCCTGTCGGTTAAATTTCGCGTCTGTAGCACGTCATATTCGTGGTGAAGCAGTTTTAATGGCCAGTAGAGTATAAAACATAAGGAACATATCTAAAATAGGTATCGCCAAAAGATGTTACAGATGTTTACGTTGGCTTCAGGTTTACGTCTGCTGCAATTATATCACATTTCATGTGTAACTGTGTGATGTCTAGTGACGAAGATTCCTCTAACGAGTTCTGAGCATAGAGGCGTTACTCTATGAACTGCAAATGGAGGAGAACAGTTGCTTAGTGCTGCAATCTCTTACTGAATAACTGTGAACAGTGTTCAGTTACTAACTACATTGTGAGCACCTCAATGGACCCATTCAGTTAACGAGTTTCTATGTAACGTATTAAAATCGTCTGATTATGACGTGTTAATAAGTCAAAACCGGTAATGACACCATCTGTGTGAGCTGTGGCTGAAAAATATAAAGAAAAATAATTTGCAGAATGACCGCTGTGGCTCCTGTCTTACTTTTAACTATTTGCACAGTCACATTGAAATGTATAACTGTGTGTTACTGATATCAAATGTTTGTTCTCCATGTAGAATTGTACTCTGTTAAGAAACATTGAGAATTTCATCTGTGTGAGATTGAATTACTTCTTGAAATACAACATCTGATGTTAGCTTCTCGGCAATAAAGCGCTGCGTCTTAATTTTCATCAACATTGTATGTAAAGTGACACCAGTGCTCATTTGATATGTATTGAGTACGGAGTTTTAGCAGCTCAGGAGAACAATTGTTGCACTACGTTTGCACCTAAGAGTGTTTCTTGGAAGTTTTGTTAAGGTAGTTTGAGGTGAGTTGGATGCAGCTGTAGGGACATTAAGTCCGAGGAACACAGAAAAAAATTCTTTCTACCCATTTACCTGCAAGCATCTGTTTTCAGCACGGCACTTGCACAGGGTATATCATAATTAATAACGAAAACTTTTGTGTTAGCAGAAGAGCCAACACCGTGTTACTAGTGGAGGCCGAAATGCACGCGTTTTAGCTCACGCAGGCTGGCGTGAGGAGGGTAGAACTATACTGACGTGAGGTCTGGAACATGACAAGGAATGAGAATTCAGAAAGCGGACGTAATTAGTTTGATACTTAACTTTAATCCATTATTGATGAACGTCGCTTTTGACGTTACATGATTCACAATATCAATCTCAATAGTAACTGAATATGGCGCCTTGCTAGGTCGTAGCAAATGACGTAGCTGAAGGCTATGCTAAACTGTCGTCTCTGCAAGTGAGAGTGTATGTAGACAGTGAACCATCGCTAGCAAAGTCGGCTGTACCACTGGGGCGACTGCAAGGGAGTCTCTCTCGACTAGACCCGCCGTGTGGCGGCGCTCGGTCTGCAATCACTGATAGTGGCGACACGCGGGTCCGACGTATACTAACGGACCGCGGCCGATTTAAAGGCTACCACCTAGCAAGTGTGGTGTCTGGCGGTGGCACCACAAAAACTGTCCTTGGTGAAATTATATCATAACAGAAGAAAAAATGTTCTGATAATCGTGACTCCACAAACTAACCGTCTGCAAAATAACTGCGAATGTGTGATCCCGTGAGAAATATTGTCCTGGTTCGTACGAAGGACAATTACCAAAATGTGATGTGAGGCTGTAACTTTTTGATGTGGGTTCGTTCCTGATGTAATTATGGAGTATGCTGTCTTTTTTTATATGTGCAAAGTTAGATAACGTGATAATCCAACATATTATATCTAATATCAAACACACGCTTGAAAACAATTTATGTTCTAAATTAACTAATCCCAAGATTTATATAAAGACGTATACGTTACAGCCTAATACTGACGATGCTTTCTTTTATATATCACAAATGTGTTTGAAATGAAAACTTTTCGATTACGCCGTTTTCTGATCGGGCTCAAATTTCACCCATGGGTCATGTTTGGAGACTGATAACTACAAGGCCGCCACCGGCTACTGCTCCAACAGGGTCCAAGATTGATAGGTGCGTTGGGATCACCTGACCACACTCCTAGCTTTCTTCTGTCTGGGGTCATCTCAAAAGTGTATAACACTCCCATTGATACGATTCTATATCTAAGTACACACTCCGCAAGCCAACAAACGGTGAATGTCGGAGGGTACCTTCTACCACAGCTTATCATTTCCGTTACTGTTCCACTCGCAAATGGAGCGAGTGAAAAACAAGTATCTATATACTTCCATACCAGCCCTCGTTTCTCTTATACTATCTTCGCAGTCCTAAAGTGAGATGTACATTTATGGCAGTAGACTCGTTCTGTAGCTTGGCGTAAATGCAAGTTCCATAAACTTCCTCGACAGAGTCTCGTTAAAAGAATGTTTCCTTCTCTCTAAGGATTCCCATCTGAGTTTAGGGAGCATTTCCGTAATACTTGCACGTTTATTAAACCTGCCGATAATAAACCTAGCAGCACGCTTTATAATTGCATCGATGTGTTCCTTTAAGACATCTGGTGGAAATCATAAACACTCGAGCAATATTCAAGAACGCACGCTGCTTCGCTCGCGTAGGCTGTGTGGTCTGCACTTATCTTTTTTTTTCTCTCTCTCTTTGATCGAGTTTGGAATTTGTTACCCCCATTGCTCATGTGTAAATCTACACAATTTGCAAACAGTGTATCCAGTCTACGGAAAACAAGCTGAAAACAGAAGTATAAAAGATTAAGAATGCGATTCTTCGTATAAGATTTGCACTTTTTTTCAGAAATTTAATTGAATTTATATATTCTTACGCACATTGCTCAGGTACATATCAGTAACACAGGTAAAGTGAACTAGGTCATCTCAAACGGGTATTCCCGTACACAGAATCGCATTAAACGTGATACATATATTGTCATCAGGAATGATTAGTTTGCGTAGTATAGGTTGGTGCGTAAGTTCGTAGCGTTATTCCATAAGTTTAATAAACACATCATATACACATAACAAAGACTTCAGTCATCAATAATATATTTTCATTCACTGTTTACAACAGTCTGCCAACGATGGGTAACTTTACGATTCCTCGACCTTAGAAATCATGTGGTTTTGAGGCGAAGAGTCAGTCGAGCCACTTTCGGAGCGCGTTTTCATCGGGAAAGGAAGTTCCTTGAAGGCTGTTCGATAGTGAGCGGAGAAAGTGAAAATCAGAGTGCGCAAGATCAGGTGAATAAGGTGGATGCGGAATGACTCGCAGCACAGCACCTGTTTTGTTTGTAACTGTAGCAGAATGTGGGTCGGCGTTATCTTGGAGTAGCATCACTTTACACAATGCCCCTCGTCGTTGTTCTCGGATTGGGTCGGCAAGACGTCTCAGTTGTTGAGAACTGTCAGCACTGATGGTTATAATTCACGGAAGCAATTCGTAGTACACCACACCGTCGCTGTTCCACGATATGAGTAACATTATCTTTCCTGGATGCGCGCAGGTATTTGTACGGGAAACTGCTGCTTTGTTTGGGCTCAACCACTCCCTTCTTCCCTTCATGTTAGCACAAAGACATCATTTCTCATCAGCAGTAACGATACAGGATAGGAATAGTCGGTGTTGTTAGCTAGCCAATTGGTGACTGAGCTAGCAGAGAGGCACATATGGCCACCCGCTGATTTTTGTGGTCTTGGATTAGAGCATGCGGTACCCATACACTCGATTTTTCAACTTTCTCTATTGCATACAAATGTCGCACGATGGTGGAATGATCACAGTTCATCACATTCGCCAGTTCTCAAGTACAGTGACGTGGATAGTTGTGGATTAATGCGTTTCAACGATCTTTATCAAACCCGAAGGTATTCCTGAACGTGGAGAGTCACTAATGTTAAAACGATCCTCCTTAAAACGGGGAACCATTTTCTTGTCGTGCACTGTCCAATGTCATTATCCCCATAAACGGCGCAAATGTTTCTGGTTCCCTCCGCTGCTGTCATAATTCTACTGAACTCCACCTTCTAGCGTCCACAGCTCCACTCACTATCTTCAAATGACATAATAACAATATTTAAGCTCAAATAGCAACTGTGAACTACAAATAAAAAATAACAATCGATCAATACACCCATAGCAACCGGAATATCAACATCAAAACAAAAAAACAACCTAATAATTACTTCAAAAGTACTTTTATAAGCGTATATTAGGCCTTCTGAAACTTTAATGATTAAAGATGCGTCTCTTTTTATATGCAATACTGACAAAGCTGACTAAATAGCTGACTAAATAGCTTTCTTTGATTTAATTGTAACACCTTCTAAACTTTTCATGCTAATTTTCGCCATAAAAGCGTGGTCTTTTTCGAATGTACGTCCAATCAAACAGCGATTCTTGTAGCTGAAGTCGGAGTTTTATGTTAATCCCGACATTGATATCTTTTGGTGGTATTTCCATGAAAATTTACATCCCCTAACACAATGTTTATTTCTAACCTAGAAGTGAAATACCAAGCTTCAGAGACTTATCTCTAAAATGTTTGAATATAACGAAATATTTTCATAAAAAATTTCATTTCCTTTTTCACCCCATTAGGGTTTGAAAAAACGATTTTTTTTATTTCTAGCCGATACTAAAAACAAAATTTCGTAGATTTAGATTCAAAAATTCTCCCATAATGAAATATTTTCATTTAAAATTTCACCCCTATTTCTCGCCCTTAGGGGTTGAATTACAAAAAAAAAGTTGAAAAATGTATTTTTTAATTTCCGACTGAGAAACTAGATTCCTATTTTCGTAGTTCTAGCTTGAAAACTGCATTAATAGAGATGCGTTTTCAAAAACTTTTCATCCCCTTATGAGTGGAATTCCGAAAAATCCCATCTTTTGTACTACCCTTGGAATCTCCCAATAAAATGGAGTCAACCATTCACCTTCCCTACAACTGTTCTTGAATTGTACAGTCCTGTCAAGAATTACTATATTTTGCTTGAGTGTTTCAAAGAATTCGTAACTCATTGCAGCGCCGAGTAAAGTACTGCATCCACGTGTAACAGCACATTTAGCACGGACCAGTGTACAGTAGATTTCGTGTTGGAGCAGTATTTATTTATTTATTTATTGATGAAGTAAGATAAGGGTGTGAGACCAATATTTTAAGGCGACGTTACCAAAAGGTTTACAGTTCAAACACATTTGTTCTAACGAGGACAAAATTTCATGCTGAATTCAATGGCGGCTCGTAACCTCACATATCTAAAAAATGGCTCTGAGCACTATGGGACTTAACATCTATGGTCATCAGTCCCCTAGAACTTAGAACTACTTAAACCTAACTAACCTAAGGACAGCACACAACACCCAGCCATCACGAGGCAGAGATAATCCCTGACCCCGCCGGGAATCGAACCCGGGAACCCGGGCGTGGGAAGCGAGAACGCTACCGCACGACCACGAGATGCGGGCACCTCACATATCTGTCAAACAGCTAATTTGCGTACTAATGTTTATTGGAACTTTTTTGTTTCTATTGGGTTAGTGCATAAGTTCGTAGCGTTTTTCCGTAAATTTAACAAACACAACAGATACACATAACAGAGGCTTCAGTCATCAATAATACTTTCTCCTTCACTATTCAGAAGTCTACCAACGCTAGGGTAACTTTTCGATTCCAAGACTCTAGTAATCATGTGGTTTTGCGCCGAAGAACTCGTCGAGCCATGTTCTGAACACATTTTAATCTGGAAAGGAAGTTCCTTGAAGGCTGTTCGATAGAGAGCGGAATAGGTGGAAACCTGAGGGCACACGTTCAGATGAATAAGATGGGTGCGGAATAACTTCCTACGCCAACTCTTGTATAGTGCTTGTTGTAAATGGCCGGCCATGGCGGCCGTGCGGTTCTAGGCGCTGCAGTCCGGAACCGCGGGACTGCTACGGTCGCAGGTTCGAATCCTACCTCGGGCATGGATGTGTGTGATGTCCTTAGGTTAGTTAGGTTTAAGTAGTTCTAAGTTCTAGGGGACTGATGACCTAAGATGTTAAGTCTCATAGTGCTCAGAGCCATTTGAACCATTTTGTTGTAAATGTAGCAGAATGTTGGTGGACATTACTGTGGAGTAGCATTACTTCACGCAGTCTTCCTGGTCCGTTGTTATTGTACTGCTTCTGGAAGAAGCCTCAGTTGCTGAATTGTTGACAGTAAATGTCAGCAGCCTCGCGGGTTAGGCGCCTTGCAACAATTCGCGCGGCTCCCCCCTTCGGAGGTTCGAGTCCTCCCTCGGGCATGTGTGTATGTGTGTGTGTGTGTGTGTGTGTGTGTGTGTTGTCCTTAGCGTAAGATAGTTTAAGTTAGATTAAGTAGTGTGTAAGCCTAGGGACCGAAGACGTCAGCAGTTTGGTCCCATAGAACTTACCACAAATTTCCAAAATTTCCAGACCCCGGGGATGTAATTAGCGGGACACCACACCATCGCTGTTCCACCAGATGCATAACGATACAGGATACGAGTAGTTGGGGTTGTTAACAAGACAGTTGGTGGAAAACTAGCTTGGGTGCACATATGGTCACCTGCAGATTTTTGTTGTCTTGGCCTAGAGCAAGCAGTACCCATATACTCGATTTTTCAACATTCTCCATTGCATTCAAATGTCGCACGATGGTGGAATGATCATAGTTTATCACATTTGCCAGTTCTCGAATACAGTGACGTGGATAATTGTGGATTAATGCGTTTAGGCGATTTTCATCGAACTCTGAAGGTCTTCCTGAAAGTGGAGAGTCACTAATATTAAAACGATCCTCCGTAAAACGAAAAAGCCATTTACTTGCGGTGCTCTGTCCAGTGGCGTTATCCCCATGCACGGTGCAAATGTTCCTGTCTGTCTCCGTTGCTGTCACCCCTCTATTGAACTCAAACAGAAGAAGACATCGGAAATGTTCCGCTTTCTCCATTTGGCACTCCCTTTTTCTAGCGTCCACGGCTCCACCCACAACCTCCAAACGGTAATATGACAATATGTAAACTCAAGTAGAAGCTGTGAACTGCAGGCTCGGGTCTATGGGAGAGAGGGAAGGGGAGGGGGGGGGGGGGCAAACTTGGGTATCTGCTGCCCCGGACGGCAATTTCAGGGGGCGCCAAATTCATATTCCTGAAGAAAAATACCCTGTTTCACAATGCGCCTAGCGTTCAGCGCACATTGGTCTATCCATTATTCATATAATTTTGAAATACATACCAGTTTTCGACAGAAAATTTTTGCCAGAACGCTATACTACTAAGGACCAGTTGTATAATCCCCCGTCGCTTAAAAGTTCTGTTCCCAGAACGTCGCGGAAAACGCACTACTGTACGGACACGTAATGACGTATAACCGGAGAATAAACGCGGGATAACTGAACCGATGATTCTGGCAGAGTTAGTGAAGTTAACTGGAGAATAATTTTTGACGATGGCAGGAATAGTTACAGAATTATTGATGACAAGATGGTTTGTAAAAACGAAGAAGGAGAAGAAGCGGGGTCATCACAAAAATTATATGGAAGAACATGACGATTCCAAATAAAATTCCTACCTCTACTTTTCGATCTCATGCTTGAGAAACTGGAGTGTGAGAATGTAATGTGAAACTATTTTCTAATATAATTTTTTTTCTTGTAGTAAACCTAATAGTCATTTGATATTGTACTTCGTAAATTATATTCTATCGTGTTTTTTATGTAAATGAGGTACATAAATTGACCAGTCTCGCTTATTTAGCATGTGTTACAATTGCTGCAATATTAGGAAGACCTATTTCCTATTATCTAGCAGACAGTGACAAAATAGACGCAACTGAATCGAGAAACCACACACGTCTTGGGTACTATTCGTATTAACATCTTTTTCAGTGTTAGACAACGACATTTCGATTTTTCATGTAGCAAAACTTTTGACGAACTTTGATGAGGAAATAAATTCTTTCGCAGAAAGGAAAGCACGCCGTGTATTGCTGTAGCAAGATTAGAGATAACAAAATGCTGGGACATAAGGATTGAATAAATGTGTACTGTTTTGCTTTTATCTTGTCTTTACTGGTTTTATGTTTTCTACATTTACTTTTATGTCATACTAAAGAGAAAGTTATTAGCTAACAGGCAATAAAGAGTGAAAATTTTCTGAAGAGTTCTTGTTCTCCCGGCTACAAATAGTCCCACTCAGTATTAACAGTGAGTTTCTTTAAGAGGGTGGGATGTCAAACCGGCCGACTGGGAGTAGGATGGGCACCACAGAACATTTTATTTCCACTGTCCTGAATAAAGGCTTCTACCCAATACAGCTTCTACTACAAAATATACACATCTGAATTACACAGCGAAGTACAATGACGTGCAATAGAAGAATGCAGTGTGAAGAGGTATGGCACTGCACTTTGCCACACGTAAGACCAAATAACATCTCTTACATTTCCTAGAACATATATGGTTTATATACTGAACTCTTCACAAAGACGTGCGCTACAAAATGAACACATTTTTGAAAAATTGACTGTTTTTTTAACTTCTGACGTCCTGTATGGAACACCTGAGGTGTACTGAGAGGGGGTGGGGGGTACTCCACTCACATTTTTGCCCCAGTTCGGAAATATCGTAGATCCGGAGCTGGTGAACTACAAACAGCAAATGACAATCGATGAATACAACCTAAACAACCGGAATACCAACATAAAAAAGAAAAAAACATTACGAACTTTTGCACCAACCTAATATTATCAGGTCGGCCGGAGTGGCCGAGCGGTTCTAGGCGCTACAATCTGGAACCGCGCGACCGCTACGGTCGCAGGTTCGAATCCTGCCTCGGGCATGAATGTGTGTGATGTCCTTAGGTTAGTTAGGGTTAAGTAGTTCTAAGTTCTAGGGGACTAATGACCTCAGAAGTGAAGTCCCATAGTGCTCAGAGCCATTTGTACCATTTTTTGAATATTATCAAACGTGATTCTTGAGTTTCTCCCGGCGTATTTGATAATCAAAATATCCACGGGTGTGCTGCCGGTCTATAGTGTCCAACGGGCACAATATTTCGGCGATCATACATGTCGCCATCATCAGGTGAACTGACGGACTGAGCTCCTGTGAACGTGCCGGCACAGAGATCCGTACGCTAAGGCTGCTCAGAGGGAACTGGGTTCGGTCGCGGCGGCGGCCGATTTAAATACCCTCCGCCCGCGGCGCGCTCCCTCCGCCGTCCACAAAGGCAATGCTACAGTTGTTGTCTCCCATAAGGACTACACTGATAAGATGCAGAGCCTGCTAAACGACGATTCCTACCGGAAGATCAGCGTTGACCCTACAAAGAAGGTGGAGAACAAGACGAGGGCGCTTCTCAAGGACGCAGATTTATCCGAGGGTGACGCTAAGAAATTGTTACCCCAAGGTCCGGTACCGCCTAGACTATATGGAGGTTCACAAAGAGGGGGTACCTTTACGCCCCATTGTCAGCAACATCAGGGCACCTACATATTTGTTGGCCAAATACCTGACGGGAATATTAAGTCCTTATTTGGGTAAATGCCCTCATCACATCCGTAATTCCGTGGATTTTGTTAAACGCCTTGATAGCTTCAGGTTGGATGAGTCAGATATCATGGTGAGTTTTGACGTCGTTTCCTTGTTTACGAGGGTACCCCTGCGAGAGTCACTAGAATTGATTAGTCAGAAGTTTGACGAGAAGACCACTGAACTTTTTAGGCATGTCTTGACTTCCACGTATTTTCTTTTTAAGGGAGAATACTACGAACAAACGGAGGGAGTATCCATGGGTAGCCCACTCTCACCGGTGGTAGCGAGTTTGTACATGGAGAACTTCGAGGAGGAAGCCCTGTCGTCATCCGTATAGAAACCTACTTGCTTTTTCCGTTACGTGGACGACACGTTCGTCATCTGGCCACATAGTAGGGATAAACTCCTTGACTTCCTTACACATCTAAACTCCATACACCCCTATATCAAATTCACTATGGAGACTGAAACGTAGGGTAAATTACCTTTCCTTGACGTCTTGGCCAAGAGAAGGGCTGACGGCACCCTAGGTCATGGGGTGTATCGGAAGACTACGCACACTGATCTGTATTTGCACGCAGACAGCTGCCACCACCCTTCACAGAGGAATGGGGTACTTAAAACTCTAGTACATAGGGCGCGCACTATCTCTGACGCAGAGAGTCTACCCCAGGAATTGGAACATCTGAGAACTGTATTTCGAAAAAATGGGTACTCAGAGTGGCAGATTCAACGTGCTCTCCGCCCAACCACTGCAGCACAAACTGTTGAGATGGATGAAGTGACGAGGGAGGACGTAGGCACTGCATTTATTCCATACACAGGCGCACTCTTGGGGGAAATCGCCCGCATTCTGAAGAAACACCGGGTCGGAACTGTGTTTTGTCCTCCAAATAAAACTCGTGCACTGGTGGGGAGCGCCAAAGATGACCTCGGTTTGAGGAAGGCCGGCGTGTACCAGATTCCGTGTCAATGTGGCAAGTCGTATATTGGTCAGACGATGCGTACCGTCGAGGATCGATGCCGTGAACACCAGAGGCACACTCGACTGATGTATCCGAGCAAGTCGGCGGTCGCTGAACATTGTTTGTCGGAAAATCACGCCATGGAGTATGACCGCACGAGGATTCTGGTACAGTCGTCGAGATACTGGGACAGCTTTGTTAGAGAGGCCATCGAAATTCGCACCAATGACGACCTCATAAACCGTGACTGTGGCTATAATCTTAGCAAGGCTTGGGAACCAGCGATCGGGTTAATCAAGAGTAAATCGAGCGAACGTATAGTTGTGACGACCACGGCGGACAGAGCCATCACACCGACGTCATCTCAGACGCCGTTGCAATCTGTTCCACCGCGCGACCGTGGCGCGGGGCGACGACGGCGGAGGGAGCGCACCGCGGGCGGAGGGTATTTAAATCGGCCGCCGCCGCGACCGAACCCAGTTCCCTCTGAGCAGCCTTAGCGTACGGATCTCCGTGCCGGCACGTTCACAGGAGCTCAGTCCGTCAGTTCACCTGACGATGGCGACATGTATGATCGCCGAAATATTGTGCCCGTTGGACACTATAGACCGGCAGCACACCCGTGGATATTTTGATTATTATCAAACGTGTTCACCCATTTCAGATTTCGCTATAAATTATGATACACTGGTGATTCCAACTGTGGATCATTTACACCCTGATGTATGTGCTCACTGGAAATGTTGCAAGAAATTTAGAGAGTAGTTTCTCAGTGTTCTTTTCGACTACACACTCACTGTCGTACACTTTGATTACAATGTTCTTGCGTATTTCACAGTTTTATGACAACCTAACGAAGTATACTTCACAGCGTCGCTTGTCGAGCACTGCTTCTGCCTATGATGCTTACGCTAATCTTATTTATTTATTGTCTTATATTCCAGGCTACAGGATGAAAAAATGAAGGTACTCGAGCACCGGCAGTTTGCTGGAGGGTGTTCGCTGTACCCTCTACACTTGTAAATAGCGGCCATAGAGCAGTGAGCGCCCACTTTCCGGTACGATCGACGCTGGGAACGCAGCACTGGCCATATTGCTTTTTGCGTGCCTCGCGTTCTCACGTCAACTCCGCTCGTCGCCCCTCCCCGCATCCCACTTCCCCTGGCGAGCTGGCTTGCGAGTGAATGTTGCGCGCATATGAGAAAAAACAGCAACATGGCATCTGTGTCTCGCAGAATGAAAAAGGTACATGGCAAATTAATACACTAACATAATGAAATAATACGATCACAACTTCAACTGCTCATTTTATCTTCGGAGTGCTAGTTTCCAGAAAACACGCCCGGATAGCCACGCATATCAGCACTCGGCTTCCTTAATTCGGGGACGCACGGGGGCCCCGGATCGAATCCGCTGGGCGGCTTATCGACAGGGGAACGGCCAGCCTGAATGTGGTTTTTAGGCGGTTTCGCACAGCCGACTACATAAATACTGGACTGGTTCTCACTTCCAGCCTCAGTTACACGATTCGAAAACACTTAGAAAACGTTCTCACAGTTCCACGTGGGATAACGCTAGACGCAGACAGTTAGGGTACACAAAATCCGCCCCCCCTCCCCCCCCCAAAAAAAAGCGTTCGAGACAAGAAGGGCATCAAGCCATCCTCTGTCACTAACATTGCCAAATCCGAAAAGTAACATGCCAACCCCGTGCAAATTTGGGATAAAGGCCAGCGCGAAAGTGTGTCAAGCAAACAGGCTGTTATTTTGGACAGCTTGTCACATGGACCGAGTGCAGTGGTTGGCAAAGACGTGTATATCATAATGCCTAAAGATAGCGGTTCATAATATTTTAACTACAAAAATTGTTTTACCATCATAAAGCTTGTATAAGGCAATTACAATTTTTGATTTAATATGGTAGATGTCGGAAAGAATGGGATGGAGCAGTACTTCTGGAGGTACTGCTCCATCCCATTCTTTCAGACCGTTGACTGGTCTGCCACAGATACCCGAGGAAACTGCACGTTCATATAGTTCAGTGCATTTGCTAATTTTCGTTTGTTTGAGATGATTCATTCTCAGACGTCAGAGGTTGATAATCACTCACAAATACAGCGAGCAAGCGCAGACTATCCAGCGATCTGTAGCAAAGCAGTGCGCAAGACCGTCAGAAAGTAACCGGCAGCTCACTTAAAACTTGCAGACCCTTGCTCCTTATTGCTACTACACAGGCTTCTAGGAAGTTCCTGGAGGCTTGAATATGATTATTTCAAGCCTTTTCAAGCTCAGACAAGTCTGTAAACCCAGTCGGAAAACTGTAAGTCGATGGGCCCATTGAGAGTGCAGCGATCCGTACACTTTTGCAACAAAAAGGCAACACGAAAAAAGTTAAGAATTCGTACTGTAGTCAGCAAAACAAGACTTAACTGATAAAGATAAATTTCAACAATGAAAAGGAATAAACTCAACCGACGGGAATTTGGCATATTGTGAGAAGTGAGAAAAGGAATTGATCCAGCAGTTGCTTTTAGCTACCGGTAATCAAAGTTAATTTTTCAAAGGCAGTTTCAAAAATCCTTGTATTCTCAGTTACCACAGACCATAGTCCAGTAATAATACCAATAGGTTTTGGCGATAAATCATAACAAAATTCAACGGAAAGTTAAACGGTCGCTTGTGTCATTAATACCAGTTATAACCACCCATACGCGGACATTCATATTGAGAGAGCTTTTCATTTACAGTTCAGTTTAAGAGGACACTACCCCAGATATAATCTGATGTTACGTGTGGATGTGTCAATATATTCTATGTGACCAAAAGTCTCCGGACACCCGTATGCAAAGCGCAATTGACTACTAGACGTCACAAGAGGCGGACCCCCCACTATTAAAGGAAGTACGAGTATTTTGCTGTCATTAGAGAAGTATTAACACCAGAGTGGGTGGGTCAGGAGAGCTCCGTGAATTTGAACGTGGACTATGCCACTGGATATTACGTAAGTAACAGATCCATCACGGACATTTCAGTGCTTCTAAAGCTGTCCATGTCAACTGATGGTGATGTGACTGTGAAGTGAAAAACGATGGAACAGCTTCAGCAAAATCAAGAACAAATGACCTCATGAAAACATATAAATGTCCATGTCCGGATGGAAACCAAATTCTGTACTCTACGGCATTAGCCCCTTACTTAATTTGCATTTATCGCGAATCTCTCGCCCAGCGCCAAGGCCCCGGCTACTGGGAAAGAGCGCAGATAACTCCCGTATGTAAGAAGGGTAAAAGAACGGACCCGCAAAATTACAGGCCAATAGCCCTAACATCGGATTGCTGTAGAATTCTGGAACACATTTTCAGTTCGAATATAATAAATTTCCTTGAGACGGAAAAGCTTCTGTCCAGAAATCTGCACGGTTTTAGAAAACATAACTCGAGCGAAACTCGGCTTACCCTTTTCTCACATGAGATCGTGCGAACTACAGATGAAGGGTAACGGGCAGATTCGATATTCCTACATTTCCAGAAAGTGTTTCACACCGTGCCCCACCGCGGACTGTTAACGGAGGTATGAGCATACGGAATTAGTTCCCTAATATGTGAGACTTCGTAACTAACAGAACCCAGTAAGTTGTCCTCGACGCCGAGGGTTCGTCAGACACAAGGGCTTCGTCAGGAGTGCTCCTGGAAAGTGTGATAGGACCACTGTTATATTCTATGCACATAAATGATCTGGCGCACAGGGTGCGCAGTAGCCTGCGGCTGTTTGCTGATGATGCTGTGGTGTACATGAAGGTGTCTTTGCTGAGTGAATGTGAGAGGATATAAGATGACTCAGACAAAACTTGTGGTTGGTGTGATGAACAGCAGCTAGCTTTAAATGTAGAAAAATATAAGTTAATGCGGGTTAGTAGGAAAAATAAAGCCATAATTTTCGAACACAGTATTAGCAGTTTGCTGCTAGACAGAGTCACGACGATTAAATATCTAAGCATAACGTTGCAAAGCGATATGAAATTGAACGCGCTTGTAAGGATTGTAGTAGGGAAGGCAAATGATCGACTCCGATTTATTTGCAGAATTTTGGGAAAGTTTGGTTCATCTGTAATAGACACCGCATACAGAACACTTGTACGACCCATTCTTGAGCACTGCCCGAGCGTTTGAGATCTGCACCAGATCGGATTAACGTAACACATCGAAGTAATTCATAAGCGGGCTGCTAGATTTGTTACCAGTAGGTTCTAACAACATAAAAATATTACAGAGATGTTTCGGGAACTCAAATGAGAATCCTTGGAGGGAGGGTGACGTTATTTTCAAGGAATATCATTGAGAAAATTTAGAGACGGTGACTACAGAACGATTCTGCTGCTTCAACGCACATTTTGTGTAAGGATAACGAAGATAGAAGAAATTAGGGCTCGTACGGAGGCATACAGACTATCGTTTTTTCTTCGCTGTTTGCGGCTAGAACACGAAAGGAAATTACTAGTATTGGTACAGGGTACCCTCCGCCACGCATCGTACGGTGGCCGCGGAGTATGTATGCAGATGTAGATTTAGATGTACTGACGTACAGGGACCGTCAAGCATTGCGGGGGGGGGGGGGGGGGGGGTTGTACAGAATCGTATGATATCAGCGAAAGGGAACACTCAAGATCCAAAGTGCTACCGTCCGTCGACCAACTAGCACAATGATCATGGGTAGTGGATTAATAAGAATAGGGTACAATGGTAGAGCAGTTCCCCGTAAGCCACACATTTCTGTTGTCAGTTTTAAACGAAGCTTGAAGTTCTGTAAACATCGAGGCCACTAAACAGCTCATGGCTGGAAACGAATGATTTGGAGTGATTAATGACGCTATAGTCTGAAGCAGTCCGATGGAAGGGTTTGGGTTTGCTGAAAGCCTGAAGCACTTTACTTCGTATCATGTGTAGCCGAGCGGTCTAGGGCGCTGCAGTCATGGACTGTGCGTCTGGTCCCAGCGGAAGTTCGAGTCCTCTCTCGGGCATGGGTGTGTGTGTTTGTCCTTAGGATAATTTAGGTTAAGTAGTGTGTAAGCTTAGGGACTGATGGCCTTAGGAGTAAGTCCCATAAGATTTCACACACATTTGAACATTTTTTAGTACGTGGTATAGCCTCCACGGGCGGCAATGCAGGCGCTGTCTCTGGAATTCAGTCAATCGTACAGATGGCGAAAAATGTTCTGGGAAACGTTACCGCCAGCCGCGGTGGCCGAGCGGTTCTAGGCGCTTTTGTCCGGTACCGTGCGACTGCTACGGTTGCAGGTTCGAATCCTGCCTCGGGAATGAATGTGTGTGATGTCCTTAGGTTAGTTAGGTTTAAGTAGTTCTAAGTTCTAGGGGACTGATGACCTCATAAGTTAAGTCCCACAGTGCTCAGAGCCATTTGAACCATTTTTGATACGTTACCCAGGCCTGCTCGATCTGTTCATGTACGTCCGTAAGAGATGTTAGTTGACAAATCGCACGTGTCACTTCTCTTCCCATCATATCCCAGACGTGTTAGATAGGAGTTAAGACCAGAGAAGATGCTGCATGTCCTACAGAGCAAGTTGAGTTTCATTGACAGTGTGTGTTCCTGTTGGAACAGCACATCACTTTTCTGTTGCAAAACTGCAAAAGAATGGGTCTAACAACATTCTGCACGTGCCGAGCGCTTTCCTCTCCAGAAACACCAAGGCGTAGGAGAGTTGAAGCTCATCGCACCCCAGGCCACGAATACATTTTACGAGACAGCTCCCACCAGGTGTACGTCGTACGCGCAAACGACCATCACATGTGTGCAGGCAGCATCTGTTTCCATCGCTGAAGAACGGCGCTCCACTCCATCTTCCAAGTTATCCTCTGAGGCACCAGCAGAACTGTGCAAGTCGATGTTTTGGCGTGAGTGGAAGACGGGCTAGAGGTGGGCGTGCCCGTAGTCCCATTGCTAACAACCGGTTCGCAACAGTTCGTGTTGACACATCCAGGCCCACAAGTCCTCTTATCTATGCTGCAATAGCTGAACGATCTGCCAGTGCTGCCCTTGCAATATGAAGATCCTGGAGCACGTCTGTGCTGCTTGGACGTCCAGAACCTCAACTAAGGGTGTGAGAATGTTCACGTGCCCCTCATACCAGCATCGTTGCACAAGTGAGACAACACGTCCAATTTGTGTGGAATTTCTCGGAAAGGACCATCCCGCCACTCGGGAAGTGACAATTTGACCCATTTCAAACTCGCTCAGTTGGCTGTAAGAAGCTCGAGTGAGTTTCCGTGGCATGGTTGCCGGCTTGCATCACACGTTTGCATCACACTGAGCCTTCTGGTTGTGAGTATTCCCTATTAAAGGGTAGACGTAGAGAGCGCTCTGGTAGCTATGCTACTAAGCTATCTATTGGCAGACGACGCTGAAACCATTATCAGTACATCTACTACATCCCAAGTGGCATCTGCCGTCATCGGATCAAAATCTTTACAGATGTACCCGTTTTGTATGACGTTATCATGCCTCTTATGGTGGTGCACTTTTACTGTACACTTCTACCAATACAGCAAGTATTATAGCAGTGTTGTTCCCCTTCAAATGCAAAAAAGAATAACCCAACGGTATTCCACTTTACACACGGAATTCAACATTTTGTGTTTGCCCCACTGAAAGAGTGCTACGATACTTTGGTGCAGGGACTTCAGTGTGTACCAGAGATACAGAAAAGAACCTGCAAACAAACAAAAAAATTGTTACTTATTTTATTTTTGGAGATGCTAATTAAATATTTAAAACTACCCGTTGCAGGGTATGTATTTTTCCCAACGTTATGGCAATTTCATGGACTTTCCATAAAACAGGAGTTAGTGAGGGAAAGGCTATTTACAACTTGCACAAAAAACGATACGGCAGTTACGACTGTTGAAGGCCATGAGAGGATGCAATGGTTAAGAAGGAAGTGCGACAGGGTTGTAGCCAGTCCTTGATATTATTCAATCTGTAGAAGAATGCTGAAGATTAGATGGGTAGATCACGTAGCTAATGAGGAAGTATTGAATAGGATTGGGGAGAAGAGGAGTTTGTGCCACAACTTGAGAAGAAGAAGGAATCGGTTGGTAGGACATGTTCTGAGGCATCAATGGATCACCAATTTAGTATTGGAGGGCAGAGTGGAGGGTAAAAATCGTAAAGGGAGACCAAGAGATGAATACACTAAACAGATTCAGAAGGATGTAGGCTGCAGTACGTATTGGGAGATGAAGAAGCTTGCACAGGATAGAGTAGCATGGAGAGCTGCATCAAACCAGTCTCAGGACTGTAGACCACAACAAAAACAACATTGATCAATCGTTACAGGAAACCGAAGAAGAATTTGGCAGCAGGATTTGGGTTGAGGGAGAAGAAATACAAAATTTGAGATATGCGCATGACACTGTAATTCTATCACAGACAGCAAAGGACTTGGAAGAGCAGTTGAATGGAATGGACAGTGTCTTGAAAGGAAGATATAAGATAAACATTACCAAAAGAAAAACAAGGGTGAGGCGATATAGTCGAATTAAATCAGGTGATGCTGAGGGAATTAAATTATGAAACAAGACACTAAAAGTAATAGGTAACTTTTTCTATTTTGGCAGTAAAATAATTGATGATGGCCCAAGTAGAAAGGATATAAAATGTAAGCTGCCATTGGCAAAAAAAAAAAACTTTTCTGACGAACGAAAATTATTAACACTGAATGTAGATTAAAGTCTCAGGAGTGTAGCCTTGTATGGAAGTAAAACGTGGACGATGGATGGTTCAGACAAAACACGAATACAGACTTTTGAATTGTGATGTTACAGAATAATGCCGAATATTAGATGGTTAAAACATGTGATTATTGAGGAGGTACTGAATAAAACAAGGGACAAAAGAAATTTGTGGCACAGCTTGAATAAAATAAGCCATTGGTTTAGAGGACACATTCTGAGACATCAAGAGATCACCAGGTCAGTTTTGGAGGGAAGTGTGGGAGATAAAAATTGTAGAGGGAGACCAAGAGATGAAAACAGTAAGCAGGTTCAATAGGATACACATTGCAGTAGTTATTCGGAGATTAAAAGGCTTGCACAGGATACAGTAGCATGGAGAGCTGCATCAAACCAGTCATAGGACTGAAGAGCACAGAAACAGCAGCAACTCCTATATGAAAACTGACCTATGAGTCAGCGCCAGTTTCGTTCTACTATTGTGGAACAAACGGCGCTGCCCGGTAGTAACATCAACTTGCGTTAGCAACAAGTTTCTTCAAACTTCAGTACTTTTTGAGATGACCAATACTGCAATACTGTCTACCAGACATTCAGAACCACGAGGGTTGTTGCAGGCTCACGCGTATAGTTCAGTCGTACATTATACATAACGTTTCCACGTAGATCTTGGAGATTAGTGGCCATTCTACCGCAGTATTTACGAGGGCGTGCTGAAATTAACGCCTCCCTATTTTTTATGTGAATACTATTTATTTTTCGAAAGTATGACGTTGCTTGTTGTGTTTGTGTGTGGGGGACGGCGTGTTGGGGCACAAAATATATTACTGCCATATGGCTTGTTTAATACTATAAACATCCTGGATTAAACCCCAAAAGCCATTTAGGCACCTGACTCACGTACATAGATGTTAAAACGCAGAAAATATTCTAATTAACAAGCTTAATGCGAATATTACAAGAACAGCAAGTCAAACACGAGCAGCGTTCAATAAGTAACGCAGCACTTTTCTTTTCAGCAAATTTCGGTTTAAAAAATGTAGACTTTGTTGAGACACATCGTAGAATAGTCCCGTTTCAGCCCCTATAGTTCAGTGATGTTCCGATGGGTGGCGGTGCTATGAGTAGCCTTCAAAATGGCGTCTGTAACGGAGATGCATTCCAAGCAGAGAGCTGTCATTCAGTTTCTTTCGGCGAAAGACCTGGCAGTGAACAAAATCACTAAATGACGGTGAGTCACTGGGCGATGCTTCTGTCATCGTCACAACAATGTCCCGCACACCAGTCCCGTATCCCGCGTGCCCGCCTGCCGCACACAGCTATGAATCCTGTACTTCTACCCTCAGGAAATTGGAGAAACCACGTCAGGGTGTTCATCGCCGCTTTCTCCATGACAAAGCAAGGCTTAAACATGTCTGTGCACACGAGAGGAGCTCATAAAACTCTTAGACTGTTCTTCCTCATCCACCCTACAGCCCGGATCTCGCACCTTCCGATTTACTTCTGTTTCGCCCAATGAATGGAGCACTTTGCGGAAACCAGTACGTGGGCGATGGTGTGGATCCGGCGTCGACTAGTGGAGTGGTGTCATGCAGGCATACAGGCCGTCACCTTGAACGAAGATTATGTTGAAAAATAGGGTTTTGTAGTCAGAAGAGGGGGAAATAACATATTGTATTGAAATCCTGAATGATACAAACCTGCTTTCAGAAAGAAGTGTTGCATTACCTATTAAACGCCCTTGTACTTAATCACAATTTTTTGTGAACTATACTGTTGTTATAAATGTTGTTTGTACGAATCGGATATCCACGGATGACCGCAGGCGCTGTTGCACGATCCATAATGCTCACAGAGCTAAATCGTAGAATATTTTGATAGTTCTAAGCTCAGTATTTCTTCGTAAAATCACAGCCACGCCTATTTTTTCCAACACAACAGTAATCAGAAAACCACATGTAACGATGGGGACTTTATATTTTCAGTAACAATCATTTTCATAATTCAGTTAGTTACTTCTTTAATGATCTATGACGTACCTGTAATTGCTGTAAATTTCCGCCAGAAAAATAAATCAGATGAAAACCGCAGTCGTGAAAAGGTGCTCCAGCCGTATTCGTGTTTCTTTGTGCGATGTGTCAGACACGCGGTTTGTTTGAGTTTCTATTGTGTGGCAGCCTTTGTTCGGGCGTGTAATGCTTTCATTTCGTTTTCTGTATCAGTATGACTCATCTTTCTTACATGCAACACGTATATTTGCTAGGAAGACTTGTAATTTAATTTTACTGCGAATTATTGTTACCATAACGTAGCCTTGACCGAGAATCATGCAGTCGACATGGACGGCATTCGAGCAAAAATTTCAGATCACGAAAAAGCTATGAGGTATTGCCTTTCTATGACCTGGGAAGTTCCCCATGTGGAACGACCGAATCTGGCTGGCAATGCGTTTTAAATACACCACTGTGCCTACCTGAATAGCTGTCAATACGATTCATTAATTTACAACACATGAGCGGCCGCTAGCGCCATCTGAAGGTCAGTGTACTAGCCTCTGCATTGTAGCTGTGCACACAGACTGAGTGAGATTGTTGCTGTGTTTGGTAGTGAAGTGCAATTAATCTTCTGTTAAGCTGCTGCGCGAAAACGTACATCGAATTTACACAGTGGATAATAAAGACGTAATTGTACTGCAGTATAGGCCATTTACATGAATGTTACATGATTTCATACTGCGTAAATACGATGGGGTCATAACAGAAATACTTACCGATACATTGGAGAGGATTACTGACTATAAGTCTGACGGCAGAGGAGACATTGAAAGTGGCTATGAGCGTTCCATAATTCTGAACTGAAGGAACTACACGTCAGAGTGATTATGCACCTCCGGTGCCAGAATAAGCTTGCTATGGAGTATTAAAGGCCGGTCATTCAGCAACATTTATAACGATTATTATAAAATCAGTTTCATTTCTTTTAAGAAACTAATGAATGTTCATTTGATGCATTCATTTACTCACCAACTGCAAGGTGACTTAGTTTATATGATGCACAGCAAACAAGACCAAGATAGCTTCAAGAGAGGAAACTATCAGAATTAATGACTTTAGAAAGATGTGTAAGAGAACAATTGACAGAGCCAGAGACAATGAATCAGTAGTCTGCTATTAGAACATTCAAGCGTGGCCTCTGTAAACTACTGGAGAAATTGGTCTGGATAATTTTAAGGCTTCTTTACATTTCCTCTGTGCCTTCGAACAAGAACATAACATGTTATGCACGCGAACCATTATGATCATAGCTCGCAAAGAGATTGAAAAGACATCATTATTCAGACGAAAATATAAGTAAGGAAAGCATTTAAAATAGTGGTCAGAGCTGGTTGTAAATTAAATGTCGTCAATTTTAACATCATACACAGGGGAACAATCAAGAGATAGTGTGGTACTATCTGTTTATACGTGTAAAAATAATTACATAATAGGTGCAGCTGTGTCAGTGGATGGTACGAACAAGATTTAAATTTTGTTTCAGGAAGCACATTCGACATTTGGTCTGGAAATTGAAAGGGAACTAGTATAAATGTGTTCACAGAACATCCACGTTCAAACGAGTAAAAGTGGGCAAATGACTAAAGAACATACGAAAAACATTTTTCATTCGGTCCTTGGTGAACATGTTGACAAGAGACGTCTATTACTTTGCGTTTCATGGTCGGGATGTGAAGACTACAGCCTCACCGAAGAGCGTTGCTACATTAAAGATACTGCCACCAGAGACAATCAGATACTATCAACCTCTGGAAGTAAATCTTTTAGACAGTATGAAATCCAAACTAGATGTCTTGTTGATTTTGTACGCTTGTAAACTGACGAACCCCAGGTCCTGCAATCTACAACAAACATTCTGCACAGGGCTATGTTAACCTATGCATGGTAAAGTGCTGGTTACAAAGCTGACGTTCTGTGACAGCATTTGATAATGTGATCACCAATAGCCTTTGATATTTGAGTACTCTAGAAACGCAGAAATTTATGTAGCTTGTCCACATGCTGAGGTTGTCAAGTGTGTATATTGTTTCATTCCGCAGTGTATTGGTCATTACACTGAAACTCCATATTTGCACTTCTGTGAGGAATAAGGGATGGAATTACGATAACTTCTGCTTGCGAAAATATGACTATTTGAGAGGACCCCATGGAAAACGAGTGATCATAGGACAATGAAACAGCGTGGAAACCTCTGTAATGAAGACAAATAACGAATAAACCATTTAAAGAAACATTTTAATTTCCACATGAGAGACTAATTTTTGTTAACTGCTTGCCATGTTTACCTTTCAGGTTACAAACGTTACTCCATGTGACGATCATCTGCAACCACGACAGCCTGGGACCACACGGCTCCTGCACTGCTTGAAGTTCGTACATTGCGTCCACCTTTCTCAGTCACGGCAGCAGTAACTTCTGTAATAATTTTGGCGTAATCTGCCGTCGGCCTCTTCCAGGAGCAATTCCCTAATCACCAGTTATTTCGAACTTTCAAGTCATTTTCTTCAACCCCTAGTATTCCTTTAATGCGTCGATACATGCGTAGAGCAGCAGCACTATTGCTGTTGTTGTGATAAAACAGCTTTACGAATAAAGCCCTGTTTACGTTGCCTAGAGCCATGTTGTCCGTCCGCAACTGTAATTCACACTGATGTTTGTGTTTCACCCCTACGTAGCCGTACCGGCACTGGCGCCTAACGGCAAGTTGTGACACTAACACTACTAACAACGCAATTCCTGCAATGCTCAATCTGAACAATATTACTATAAAGTTGGGTACCCATACGGTAAATAGTTTTTCGTCTACAACTGGATCAAGTAGCGAAAGCTTAATTATAACCAACCTGCACTTTACGAGTCACATACATTGTTTTAAGCAAGCCTTAAGCTTTTCCCGAAATAGTAGCTTGGTTATGAGTGCTCTGAATCTGATTGTCATAGTTACGTTAGACGTTGAGAGTTGTAGCATCGCGTTTTAGTACCAGAATAGTGTAAAATCGCGTAGTCTCCTTCCGCCGCCGAGCAGTGTGTCAGCAGTGCGCAAGTAGCAGCATTACTGCATTTACTAGGCAATCTTGTATTTTAATAACCGTTTAAATTTTGTCGATTTGTTTGCGCTCTCTGTAGATTAGTTCAGAAGTTCTTTGCACAACAGTTTTTAGCATGGATAGGGACTGCAACTGCTGTGTTCGGATGCAGGCTGAGTTGGCATCCCTTTGCTCCCAGCTTCAGGCAGTGTTGGCTTCGGTCACACAGCTTGAGGCTGTTGCCAATGGGCATCACTGTGGGGGTCCGGATGGGGGTTTGTCAGGGACTGCCAGCTCGTCCCACGCATCCCCCGATCGGACTACGACTGTGGTTGCCCGGGATACTGCCCGCATTGAGGCTGATCCCTCACCTGTGGTAGAGTGGGAGGTCGTCTCAAGGTGTGGCAGGGGGCGAAAGACATTCCGAAGGGCTGAACGGAAGGCCTCTCCCATTTGTCTGACGAACCGGTTTCAGGCTCTGTCTCAGGCTGATACTGACCTTCGGCCTGACATGGCTGCTTGTCCTGTTCCAGAGGTTGCCCCTCAGTCTGCAAGATCCGGGCGGTCGCAGAGGGTGGGCTTACTGGTAGTTGGGAGCTCCAACGTCAGGCGCGTAATGGGACCCCGTAAGGAAATGGCAGCAAGAGAGGGGAAGAAAACCAATGTGCACTCCGTGTGCATTCCGGGGGGAGTCAGTCCAGACTTGGAAAGGGTCCTTCCGGATGCCATGAAGGGTACAGGGTGCACCCATCTGCAGGTGGTCGCTCATGTCGGCACCAATGATGTGTATCGCTATGGATCGGAGGAAATCCTCTCTGGCTTCCGGCGGCTATCTGATTTGGTGAAGACTGCCAGTCTCGCTAGCGGGATGAAAGCAGAGCTCACCATCTGCAGCATCGTCGACAGGACTGACTGCGGACCTTTGGTACAGAGCCGAGTGGAGGGTCTGAATCAGAGGCTGCAGATTCCTCGACTTGCGCCATAGGGTGGTGGGGTTTCGGGTTCCGCTGGATAGGTCAGGAGTCCACTACACGCAACAAGCGGCTACACGGGTAGCAGGGGTTGTGTGGCGTGGGCTGGGCGGTTTTTTAGGTTAGATGGCCTTGGGCAAGTACAGAAAGGGCAACAGGCTCAACGGGTGCGGGGCAAAGTCAGGACATGCGGGGACCAAGCAGCAATCGGTATTGTAATTGTCAACTGTCGAAGCTGCGATGGTAAAGTACCGGAACTTCAAGCGCTGATAGAAAGCACCGAAGCTGAAATCGTTATAGGTACAGAAAGCTGGCTGAAGCCAGAGATAAATTCTGCCGAAATTTTTACAAAGGTACAGACGGTGTTTAGAAAGGATAGATTGCATGCAACCGGTGGTGGGGTGTTCGTCGCTGTTAGTAGTAGTTTATCCTGTAGTGAAGTAGAAGTGGATAGTTCCTGTGAATTATTATGGGTGGAGGTTACACTCAACAACCGAGCTAGGTTCATAATTGGCTCCTTTTACCGACCTCCCGACTCAGCAGCATTAGTGGCAGAACAATTGAGAGAAAATTTGGAATACATTTCACATAAATTTTCTCAGCATGCTATAGTCTTAGGTGGAGATTTCAATGTACCAGATATAGACTGGAACACTCAGATGTTTAGGACGGGTTGTAGGGACAGAGCATCGAGTGACATTATACTGAGTGCACTATCCGAAAATTACCTCGAGCAATTAAACAGAGAACCGACTCGTGGAGATAACATCTTGGACCTACTGATAACAAACAGATCCGAACTTTTCGACTCTGTATGTGCAGAACAGGGAATCAGTGATCATAAGGCCGTTTCAGCATCCCTGAATATGGAAGTTAATAGGAATACAAAAAAAGGGAGGAAGGTTTATCTGTTTAGCAAGAGTAATAGAAGGCAGATTTCAGACTACCTAACAGATCAAAACGAAAATTTCTGTTCCGACACTGACAATGTTGAGTGTTTATGGAAAAAGTTCAAGGCAATCGTAAAATGCATTTTAGACAGGTACGTGCCGAGTAAAACTGTGAGGGACGGGAAAAACCCACCGTGGTACAACAAGAAAGTTAGGAAACTACTGCGAAAGCAAAGAGAGCTTCACTCCGAGTTTAAACGCAGCCAAAACCTCTCAGACAAACAGAATCTAAACGATGTCAAAGTTAGCGTAAGGAGGGCTATGCGTGAAGCGTTCAGTGAATTCGAAAGTAAAATTCTATGTACCGACTTGACAGAAAATCCTAGGAAGTTCTGGTCTTACGTTAAATCAGTAAGTGGCTCGAAACAGCATATCCAGACACTCCGGGATGATGATGGCATTGAAACAGAGGATGACACGCGTAAAGCTGAAATACTAAACACCTTTTTCCAAAGCTGTTTCACAGAGAAAGACCGCACTGCAGTTCCTTCTCTAAATCCTCGCACAAACGAAAAAATGGCTGACATCGAAATAAGTGTTCAAGGAATAGAAAAGCAACTGGAATCACTCAACAGAGGAAAGTCCACTGGACCTGACGGGATACCAATTCGACTCTACACAGAGTACGCGAAAGAACTTGCCCCCCTTCTAACAGCCGTGTACCGCAAGTCTCTAGAGGAACGGAGGGTTCCAAATGATTGGAAAAGAGCACAGGTAGTCCCAGTCTTCAAGAAGGGTCGTCGAGCAGATGCGCAAAACTATAGACCTATATCTCTGACGTCGATCTGTTGTAGAATTTTAGAACATGTTTTTTGCTCGATTATCATGTCGTTTTTGGAAACCCAGAATCTACTCTGTAGGAATCAACATGGATTCCGTAAACAGCGATCGTGTGAGACCCAACTCGCTTTATTTGTTCACGAGACCCAGAAAATATTAGATACCGGCTCCCAGGTAGATGCTATTTTTCTTGACTTCCGGAAGGCGTTCGATACAGTTCCGCACTGTCGCCTGATAAACAAAGTAAGAGCCTACGGAATATCAGACCAGCTGTGTGGCTGGATTGAAGAGTTTTTAGCAAACAGAACACAGCATGTTGTTATCAATGGAGAGACGTCTACAGACGTTAAAGTAACCTCTGGCGTGCCACAGGGGAGTGTTATGGGACCATTGCTTTTCACAATATATATAAATGACCTAGTAGATAGTGTCGGAAGTTCCATGCGGCTTTTCGCGGATGATGCTGTAGTATACAGAGAAGTTGCAGCGTTAGAAAATTGTAGCGAAATGCAGGAAGATCTGCAGCGGATAGGCACTCGGTGCAGGGAGTGGCAACTGTCCCTTAACATAGACAAATGTAATGTATTGCGAATACATAGAAAGAAGGATCCTTTATTGCATGATTATATGATAGCGGAACAAACACTGGTAGCAGTTACTTCTGTCAAATATCTGGGAGTATGCGTGCGGAACGATTTGAAGTGGAATGATCATATAAAATTAATTGTTGGTAAGGCGGGTACCAGGTTGAGATTCATTGGGAGAGTCCTTAGAAAATGTAGTCCATCAACAAAGGTGGTGGCTTACAAAACACTCGTTCGACCTATACTTGAGTATTGCTCATCAGTGTGGGATCCGTACCAGATCGGGTTGACGGAGGAGATAGAGAAGATCCAAAGAAGAGCGGCGCGTTTCGTCACAGGGTTATTTGGTAACCGTGATAGCGTTACGGAGATGTTTAATACACTCAAGTGGCAGACTCTGCAAGAGAGGCGCTCTGCATCGCGGTGTAGCTTGCTCGCCAGGTTTCGAGAGGGTGCGTTTCTGGATGAGGTATCGAATATATTGCTTCCCCCTACTTATACCTCCCGAGGAGATCACGAATGTAAAATTAGAGAGATTAGAGCGCGCACGGAGGCTTTCAGACAGTCGTTCTTCCCGCGAACCATACGCGACTGGAACAGGAAAGGGAGGTAATGACAGTGGCACGTAAAGTGCCCTCCGCCACACACCGTTGGGTGGCTTGCGGAGTATAAATGTAGATGTAGATGTAGAATATAGATGTGTGATAGACAGTACTGTTTCTTCAGCAAGGTTTGTTTCTGTGTAGTTTAGACTGGTTAATCTACAAACATCGGTTGTACGTAAGTGCAGAATTTTACAGATAGATGACTTTAATGGATAGTAGAACACATATATCTTCGCACCCTAAAATATTTTTATTTGGTTTTAGATGCTCCAGCTTTGGTATACTACCCGTGTAAGATATTTTAGCAGCTATTTCCGTTAATTTCATCACAGACCTGACACTCTTATAAGTAGCGATCAAAAAGTTTCTGTTTGTGGAAGTTGCTGCAGCGTATATGGAAAGTAGCGCGACTCCGGTGCGGGTGTATATGCACCGGCATGAAGGTGAGGGGTTAGTTTGGCATTTATGTCTTTCCGTCTAGCTTGCGGTACATGCGGAAACGTGGAATATGGTGACATTATTACCAAATGCGTCGAAACAGGATGAACGTGCAGTCACACTTTTCGTGGCTGCCAAAGGACAAACACCGATAGAAATCCACCGGAGAGTGAAGAATGAATATTGGGCAGCATGTCTGTCGAAAAGCACCGTTGTCGAAAACTGAAACAACGGGTGCTTTTGAGTCATGATAAGGCACGTCTCCATATCGACAGTATCCTGTGCTGTTTTCTTGATCTGCCCGCATGCGATTATCACGCTTTCGGCCTTGGAGGGCCGACAATGTGTAGCAGGCAGCTAAGGACTTCTTCACGCTGCGGGACACAGTGTTCTACTGAACGGGTATCTTCAAACTGGTGAATCGGTAGGGTGATTGCCTCAGTGCTCACTGCGATTTTGCCTGACTGGCATACCGATTGTGGACAGTACGGCCTTCGAACGGAAATACTTCGACCACCCTTTATAGAACAGAGGAGGAAGAAACCTCGAACAATACTGCAAGAGTAACCTACCGTTAGGTAACTGTTCAGAGTCACATGACTTAAGACCTCCAATAGGTGAATGATATAGTTTCTTATTACCCATTGGTACTGCAGAGATATCGCGTACAGTGCAATCAGTTATGTAACGTACAAATTCGAGCAAGTTGGTGTTAAACATAGGACATCACTGATTTCTATAATTGAGAAAGAATTATTTTTATGTGCAATTATTTCTATGTGCAAATTCGAGCAAGCCGGTGTTAAACATAAGACAGCACCGATTTATATAACTCGGAACGAATTACTTCTATGTGAAATAAAATCTCATTTATTTATAAAGAGACCTGATATAAATACTTCAAGTAAGACTAAAACCTGTTTGTCCTTAGGATAATTTAGGTTAAGTAGTGTGTAAGCTTAGGGACGGATGACCTCAGCAGTTAAGTCCCATAAGGTTTCACACACAAGACTAAAACCGTGTGCCGGGCCGACGCTCAAACGTGGTACGTTTTCCAATGAAAGATAAAGGTCCGAGTCTGGGTCCGGCACGCAGTTTTAATTTGCCAGGAAGTTCTAAGTCATCGCACACTCCTTTGAACAAAGCAGACTGATTCTGACATAAATTGAATGAACTACTGCTCATACTGATGGAAATTTTTTTCAAAGTCTGAGGCAGTATTAGCTCAACAAAGGTCATTAAAAATAGCTAGCGGACTGTTAAACCCTAAACTTCCTCCGGATACATCCTTACTCTAGAACTGAATCAGCAGTTACTCATTACTCTTTGATTCCATGTCAGCGTATTAGCATTAATCCTATAGAATGTATAAGTTCTTAAATGAATAACGCGAAGTCAGACTAACCCAAAGACGGACCGAGCCTACCAAGTTTACATATGTACTAAACGAAGCAATGTCCATGAATGAATGAAAGCATAGATGGACAGAGGGAATATGCGACCTTTGTGGTCCTCACAACGTATTAGGCATATGCACGTTCCGTTTTCCTTCGGGTTGTCGAACGATACATTCCTTCGGAGACCTACATCTTTCGTTATATTCACACATTGTTTCCCCTTCTCATTGTATTGAGCTGTTTTCTCATTAACAGCACGTAAATTCAACTCATTTCGAACATCTTCATTTTATGTTAGATCTCATCTTGTGCAGATCTTTACTCTCCTCGTCTCTACTGCTTATATCTTGCTGTTATCTATGTTCAGAAGGTAGCGTAAGTTTGGTGTGCGTATTTCCCTACCGTGACAAGCAGAGTAGTTTAATAAGCGGCTGGCGTAAACCAGCACACATTGGTGCCTGTTTTCGGCGGTCAGGGGTCAACATCCTTTCGGAGAAAGCAGCCTCCGCGTGCTCGCGGATGACAATAGCTCGTGCGCTCAAATGTCAGGCTTGGGAATGCAACCTCCGACCGATACCCTGACTGAGCTTAGGTTCGTATTATACTGTCAAAATAGCTTTGCAAAAAGTACTTTGTTTCATAAAAGAACCCCAGTGCACAGTCAAATACTTTAATAAACGTCTTTCGCATTTTATAAAAGTTATAGCAGCGTCTAGCTTTTGTGAGGCATTTGTCAAAGATCTTGGACTGTGCAATACAAGCCTTAGCAAGCTGTCTTCGTCGGCATTGCAACCTGTCGTAAAATAAATTATTTACTAGTTTGAAAATTTTTTATGACGCTTCGTTACCTCACAGGCAAACCGAAATAATGTTCAGGCTACAGTTTCTCTGGGGGAATGTATCAGGAAGAGTTTTGTAAAATCCACAGCGCCCTTCCAGTTATGTGTAAGTTCTAATGACGAATGTTTTGTAAACCCTCGTCGCCAGTTTTGTAAAGGCCTCGTCGCTACTACAGTGGAGGCCGAGTTGCCACTGTTGTTACGGTAGGCCGAGTTTGAGAGTTCGTGAAACGGCTCTTGGTGCAGTACACCTCTAAGACAATTTCTCCTTGCCACTGATGCACAGCGACGCCCCACGGCCAGGTACCTACTTGTCTTTGCGACTAGTTGAATAATGAAGTATGCAACACTGCTTCTAATATAACACGAAAAATGCCCTCGATGGCGAAGTGTAAATAATCGTAAGTAAACTTGACGGTACATAGCAAATTCAATTTGCAACAACTGTCTGTTTACTTCTAAGAGTTCACCTGGACGATGATCTCTAACCAAGTGGGCAAGAGCTGCTCTTCCATCTTCCGAGTAGGCTTCTGTCCGTTGTCCTCCGGTCATTGGCGGATTGTACTCGGCCGGCAATTGGCCTAGGCGAAGTCGATATCTTCATCCTCAGCGCCGCCCGTGACGCTGGTGAAACTCGCCTAAGTGGCGAGTCCCTATGGCACTGGCACCAGCACGCTTGTGTGCACCTGTGGTGTATTTTCCGTAGCTGTGTCTTGTTCGACCGACACAGCAAAATCCAAAATACTTCCTCCTGGTACAGTATACATACTTATATATGCGGGGTGTCTCTCATAAGAGTCATCAGGCATGTTTGCTCTGTAGTGTCGACAGATATTTGAAATTTCGATTTTGCAATGTGTAACTTGATTCATTCCAAACAAATACTGCTCATCACGTCTTTCTTACGACGGCCAGCGTCTTCGGAAAGCGCCCGTTCATTTTCGTTACGAACAGAATTACACTCCTGGAAATGGAAAAAAGAACACATTGACACCGGTGTGTCAGACCCACCATACTTGCTCCGGACACTGCGAGAGGGCTGTACAAGCAATGATCACACGCACGGCACAGCGGACACACCAGGAACCGCGGTGTTGGCCGTCGAATGGTGCTAGCTGCGCAGCATTTGTGCACCGCCGCCGTCAGTGTCAGCCAGTTTGCCGTGGCATACGGAGCTCCATCGCAGTCTTTAACACTGGTAGCATGCCGCGACAGCGTGGACGTGAACCGTATGTGCAGTTGACGGACTTTGAGCGAGGGCGTATAGTGGGCATGCGGGAAGCCGGGTGGACGTACCGCCGAATTGCTCAACACGTGGGGCGTGAGGTCTCCACAGTACATCGATGTTGTCGCCAGTGGTCGGCGGAAGGTGCACGTGCCCGTCGGCCTGGGACCGGACCGCATAGACGCACGGATGCACGCCAAGACCGTAGGATCCTACGCAGTGCCATAGGGGACCGCACCGCCACTTCCCAGCAAATTAGGGACACTGTTGCTCCTGGGGTATCGGCGAGGACCATTCGCAACCGTCTCCATGAAGCTGGGCTACGGTCCCGCACACCGTTAGGCCGTCTTCCGCTCACGCCCCAACATCGTGCAGCCCGCCTCCAGTGGTGTCGTGACAGGCGTGAATGGAGTGACGAATGGAGACGTGTCGTCTTCAGCGATGAGAGTCGCTTCTGCCTTGGTGCCAATGATGGTCGTATGCGTGTTTGGCGCCGTGCAGGTGAGCGCCACAATCAGGACTGCATACGACCGAGGCACACAGGGCCAACACCCGGCATCATGGTGTGGGGAGCGATCTCCTACACTGGCCGTACACCACTGGTGATCGTCGAGGGGACACTGAATAGTGCACGGTACATCCAAACCGTCATCGAACCCATCGTTCTACCATTCCTAGACCGGCAAGGGAACTTGCTGTTCCAACAGGACACTGCACGTCCGCGTGTATCCTGTGCCACCCAACGTGCTCTAGAACGTGTAAGTCAACTACCCTGGCCAGCAAGATCTCCGGATCTGTCCCCCATTGAGCATGTTTGGGACTGGATGAAGCGTCGTCTCACGCGGTCTGCACGTCCAGCACGAACGCTGGTCCAACTGAGGCGCCAGGTGGAAATGGCATGGCAAGCCGTTCCACAGGACTACATCCAGCATCTCTACGATCGTCTCCATGGGAGAATAGCAGCCTGCATTGCTGCGAAAGGTGGATATACACTGTACTAGTGCCGACATTGTGCATGCTCTGTTGCCTGTATCTATGTGCCTATGGTTCTGTCAGTGTGATCATGTGATGTATCTGACCCCAGGAATGTGTCAATAAAGTTTCCCCTTCCTGGGACAATGAATTCACGGTGTTCTTATTTCAATTTCCAGGAGTGTATTTTTAAGGCGGAATTTTACGTGCCCGTCGATAGAGCGGTCCAAAATTACTCTAGTGCGATATTCTTTTTATCGAAATGTGTTAACAGGAACATTAATTAACGCACGGTGAATATTTAGTACACCAAAAGAGACTGAGCAGCGCTGCTGCATGGCGGGTCAGGTCAACATGCGAGTCGCTGCTGGGAACTGGTTTTTCATGGTGTTTTAATATTCCTGTTAATACAAAACGATAAAAAGAATATCGCACAAGGCTAATATGAGATCGCTCTATGGAATGGGCACATAAAATCCCGCTTTAAAAATCATTTTCTTTGTAACGGGAAACAAATCGATGCTTTCCATCGAGGCTGGGTGGCGCATGAAAGACGTGATAAGCAGTATTTGTTTCGGCTGGCTTCAGCACCACATTGTCAAACGGAAATTGATAGTTTCTGCCGAAACATCAGAGAAAATGCGCCTGATGATTGTTAGGGGGCACACCCGGTGTAGTATATCGTGGTGAGTACATCGCATCTGTGTTATCATTTTACTGCCTGTTCCATTTACGTACTGAGCGAGAGAAAAATAACTGTCTTGATGTGTCGGAACGAGCCTGAATTTATGATTTCTTACTCTCACAATCCCTGTTGGAGATATACGACGGTGGCAGCATAATGGTCGCACAGTCTCCTTCAAATACAGATTGTTTACATTCATCCTAAGTTTTATGCGCGAATTTCGTTGTCTCTCTTCCAAGGATTCCCATAAATCCGAGCATTTCAGTTACACTTTCTTTTAGACTACACTTATCAGTGCTTCTCGATAATGATTCCAAACATCGGAACAACAGTCTAGACGCAGCATCTTGTATGCGATTTCTTTCACAGATGCACTGCATTTTCCTAAAACCCTTCGAACAAATCTAAGTCTTCAATTCAGATCCCTAATACAGTTCGTGTCTCCAGCAGTACTGCAGAGAAACAGACCGTCTGTTGGGAATGTAACATATTTTAAACTCATAACATGGTTACTGTACAAACTACTGGATATGCAACGCAGAAAACACCAGTTTCATTCTCATAATGCATATCTCGCATGACGTACTTGCGTAACCAGAAATAATGCGCGATTGTCTTTTTCCTATGCCAGTTTAACTAAGCAGGATACTGGTAGACGTATTGTGTACACAACATATTGTAATTTATATGCAAAACTTGACTCAAACTCAGTTTCGGATTGTCATCAGGACACCTAGTAGTGTCGTACTTCGTGTCAACATCTCTATGCGTTACCAGGATTAGGCGCAGAGAAATAATTTGCCACAACGTATACACTCGACCGTCCTTGCTGATCACTGCCACCATTACTGAGCGGAGAGTCGTATTGTGACATCCCGTTCGGTTAAATTACAATGACTGTGTGATCGTAACAGTAATAGTTCGGAAATAAAGCAATCGGCTTCGAAACGAACCGAAACGAGATGGGGAAATGTACATCTGCTGTCGGAAATGGCACTCTCCACTCTTACTCAGCGTCGTAATTTTGATAAACGTAATGCAAATCACGGCGAGTAGGAAGTTATTTAATTTTGAATCGGACGGGGAATTTTCGCTTTTTACTCACGACGCATTTACGTAATTGTAAACTCGCGTGTATGTCTAAATTACGAGAACCACAGCAGGAATAAATAATTAGTTACACAGTGGAACTGTCGACTTTAATATTTTGTATCAATGATTTTGTTTCACTTCTGTTGTATTCTGAGTAATTCTGCCGTTCCAGAATCATAGTCACTACACCTGGTAAGGAATGTCTCATCACGAAGTAAAATCGAATACATCTACGACATACTCCGCAAACCTGACGGTGTGTGGTGGAGGGTACTCCTGGTGCGTCGGCCGGTGTGGCCGAGCGGTTCTAGGCGCTTCAGTCAGGAACCGCGTGACGCTACGGTCGCAGGTTCGAATCCTGCCTCGGGCATGGATGTGTGTGATGTCCTTAGGTTAGTTAGGTTTAAGTAGTTCTAAGTTCTAGGCGACTGATGACCTCAGCAGTTAATTCCCACAGTGCTCAGAGCCATTTGAACCATTTGAACTCTTGGTGCCACTTACTGATACCCCTCTTGCCTGTTCCATTCGAGTATGGTGCTGGGTAAGAATGATTGTCGGTAAACCTCAGCATTAGCTCTAATTTCTCGAATTTTCTCGTCGTGGTCATTTCGTGATATGTATGTATGTGCGTGGGAGGAATATGTTGTCCGACTCTTCGCGGAATGTACTCACTTGAAATTTCAATAGTAAATCCCTCCGTAATACGCAACGCCTGTCTTGTAACGTCTGTCACTGTAGTTTATTGAGCATCTCTGTAACTCTCTCGCGCCGACTAAGCGAACCCGTAACGAAAAGCGCCGCTCTTCGTTAGATCTTTTATATCTGTGCTAGCAGCCCTACCTGGGAGGGATGCGAGACTGATGAACAATACTCAAGAATCGGTCGAACAAGCGCCTCGTAAGCCACTTACTTCTTGGATTTCCTTAAGATTCTTCCTATGAATCTCACTCTAGTATCTGCTTTCCCTAATGCTTTTCTTATGTGGTCCTTCTACACGAGGTCGCTCTTGTTAGTTAGTCCTAGATATTTTACGGTAGATACTCTTCCCTGCTATTTGTCATCAATAGTGTAGTCGTGCAGTAGTGGATTTCTTTTCCTATGCGTGAGCAATGTATTACAGTTATTTACGTGCAATCGACAACTGCCAGCGACTGCAGCAGTCGTCGTTGTGAAATTCATTAAACAAGGAACACGAGTGGAGCTTCCATAAAATAAGTTTCTGTAACAATGTTGATAGAGTGAATGATTTGTAAAATGCAGTTAATTAAGAGATATAACTGAATTGTTCTTAGTATGAAAGGTATATTTTAGTTTTTCGTGTTAATGTTTTCTTCATGAACTGAATCTCAGTTTTATTGTTTGGAGTTTACTGTGTAAAAAACAATGTGTTAGACCATTTATTTACAATGTTTTTTGTCGATAAAATGTGACTACACATCTTCCATTTTTAGCAAAATAAACAATACAGTTGGTATTACACTACAAGGCACACTACTGACGCTGCGTGTGACTTGTACTTCAACAAACAAATATTACCATTGTTAACAATATCACCATCTAATTAAAAATCTGTGTAGTTGAGCCTTTAAAGACACCGCAACACAACATATTTTTCATTTTTCATTCCATCTCTGGATTGAGGAAGGTGTGTTCATGGACTGCCTAACCTCCTGATAAATCTTATGTTAACTTATCCGTTGCCCTTATGGCGCTGTTCTTTTTTCAGTCGGGAAATGATGAGGTCAGTGAGTATAGATGCACAGTTTTCTCTCGTAGAGAACGTGTCACAGCCCTTGCTCTTGCTTTCTGCCTGAGAGAAACCTTCTAAAAGCCTCCACAAGTACTATACAGTCTAGTGCTAGCTTCTGTCAGTTTTATTTGCAGTAAAATCCTAAGTGATTAGATAGAATACCACTGTGTCTTCACTACAATATCGTTGCTCGTCAGTGGTCTTATGAAAGTAATCGCATCGCCATTCATCGAGTACTGAAACCTAGACGAGATGGTCCAACTCAGTAAATGCAGTTTATTTATTTAACTGTGCAAATACATATTTCTATCAGTCATTTGGAGTAATTAAAAAGTGGGCTACAGCAGCATCAAAAGGGGCTGTGAACTGTAATAAATCAGTACGTTTACAATTAAATATGCTAGCGGTTCTAGGCGCTCAGTCCGGAGCCGCGCGACTGCTACGGTCGCAGGTTCGAATCCTGCCTCGGGCATGGATGTGTGTGATGTCCTTAGGTTGGTTAGGTTCAAGTAGTTCTAAGTTCTAGGGGACTGATGACCATAGATGTTAAGTCCCATAGTGCTCAGAGCCATTTGAAGCCAATTAAATATGTAAATACATAAGCTACAACACAGGCAGTTCAGTGTTTAGTGTAAACGGTAAAATTAGCATATGTAATGGACAGATTTGACCGAACGAATGGCAAGAGCACTAAATTGGCAGACTATAAGCCCTCTATCTTCTTCAGGTTTATGGTACAATTTTTCTTACTACCACATTATCGTCACTGATGTTGTAGCACAACATTTTCAACGGATCAGTGTTGCAGTTGTATAGATATGCATTCATTATGCGTGTGAGGCAGTCGCGGACGTTAGACAGATGCAGAAATGTGTCCTGATCACCATGCCAGCGTCAGCGGGACGCTCGCGTGCCGTTTGTGTTGCCTGGACAATTGAAGGCCGCCTGCCAGCAGCAGGTGGTGCGAAGCCCACAGGGACCGTGCTTCAGCGTCTGCCAACCAAACTCTGTATTGACTGTTCCAATAGGCGCGTAGCAGCAGTTCGTGTTTGAGCTGAAATGTTAGCAAACACATTTCGTGGAGAACTAACTTACTTCCTAATTATCCACACTCTCTGAATGGTATTTCTCGTCATGTTGTAGTGGTACCTAATGCGTTCTTTGGGTGCACGACAGTAAGTTTTAGCGCCCGTTTTTGTTTAACATTCTTACTTCGTTGACGTAACCCTGAATCTTTTAATTATCTTTGTACAACGCGAATCACTTACTGCTGATAGACAGTTGTATATATCGTTGACGTTTGGATCTTCCTAATGCTTGCAATTTCCTCGACGGCTGGTGTATGTCACGAAATATAAGTTATATTTACTGTAGCAACCGCCGTTGTGGCTGTGCAAGAAGAGCCTTTCGAGTTGCACACTAACCACAATACCTTCAGCTGCTGATGCTTTCACTCCAGGGGATCATGGAACTACGGCCAGTTTTCTAACGGTGCACACGAACATTCTGGTGTAATTATGTCGAGATAGCTTTTTGATATGGGAGATAGTAGCAGGAGCAGTATTGTCAATAGCTGTGGCTTAGCTGCCTGCATTTGTTCACAACCTCTTGAACCTGGAGGCCATTAAAAAACTATAATCCGCAATACGTTACTACACAGGACGTACACAAATAGTAAATGCAATCACGTCTTGAAGAATCATTTCGATGTCTGGGAAAGAGTACAACGCAGTCAAATGTTCACATGGTACCAGGAAACCAGCTGTGTCTTTCCCTATGGCCATCAAAACTAGTTCTTGCCCGTAAACATGACACAACCGATGTCACAGACCTGCACTGTCATTGACATGCACAGTGGATCAGTAGGCGAGGTTCACGTCGGTTACTGCTGCTTCTTTCAGACGCTTAGCCGCAGCATGCCATGGCACTTTCTCCTATTTCTTCCGCCGTTCGGGGTGGTCCACAGGTGTGGCACCACCCTTCTAAAACAAAAACAGGTGGCTAAGTGGAAATTTAGAGTCGGGCGAACCTGTGAGGCTATATTATCAACATGTTGACTATTTTGGAAGCCTACATATTGGATGCACCTCGTAATTTTAAAACGAAAAGGAGGTCATGTGAGATGCCGAACAGATAGAGAAATACACGAGATAAACAAGGGCGCCTTTCATTCTTTATGCATTCTCGAGCTATGCTGTATTTTGTACTAAACAAGGCAAATGTTGGTGATAACACATAAAGGCTACAGGATGAACTCAAGGTATTGTCCAAATTGCTGTAGGGTTATTGTTATCCGCTTCACCCATTCCTCATCGACTTCAACCAACGAATGGACCTGAATGCGAACGCAAGCATGAGTGTAAAATAATATCACAAGTCGTCGAACAACACCTCAGCCCTGTATTCCTATTGTTAATTTAACTTTGATCCTGAATGGGTGATTTTCCGGAAAAACGTTGAACTACGTTACTGTGTGTTTCAACCAACAAATGAACCTATATGCGAACACAAGCATGAGTGTAAAATAATATCACAAGTCGACGAACAACATCTCAGCCCTGTGCCCCTATTATTAATTTAACTTTGATCTTGAATGGGCGAATCTTTTTGCAGGTAATGTTGCTGACCGACTGCATCCAGTAGGCCTACTATCTGAAAGCCACATTTCCTAAGAGATAGACTGGGCGTACATTTAAGACTTTCGGCTCCCTGCTCGTCTGATCTGACCCCAGCGCACTATTTTATTTGGGTTTTCATCAAGTCCAAGGTGCATTAAGTGAAGATCAGTAACCTTCAGTAACTGAAAAATGCCATCTACTGGGGTCATATCAGGCTAATGGAGAGCCCAAACTCTTGGCGATGTTAACCCTCGGTAGCCGCGCGGTCAGCAGAGGATTGCTAAGCGAAGGGGTCCGCGTTTAAGTCCTGGTCGCGGTGGAGATTTTTCTCTGTTCGGGGACTGGGGTCGCGCTGTCCTCAGTTTCGTGTAGTCATAATTGATAATACTATTGAGATGACTTAGGGGCGGGGCCCGAAATGCCATAAATTGAGAAAAAGAGCTCTTAGCGATGCACGACCAATCCTCCTCCTCGGAAACGTGGCATTCAGATAGTCCTTTACGCAGCTGGTCAGCAATAACAGCTGTTCCTTCTTCTATTGTGAACACTCTTTCATATTAATTGCAAAAAAGTCAAAAATTTTAACGGTAAGACCAAATGGTAAAGGACTTTACAAACACCCTGTATTTCTTGAGCCGTATTGAAAGACAAGCTCGCTGTGATGCTTATGGCGTCCCCTACTGGAATTTGAAAATTACACAGTTGGTCTGTTCTGGACTGCTCAAAGTTAACTTGCTATAAATACGATCGAAAAACAATTTATACAAGGAGGAAAGAGATACCAATTCTGGCATCTTTTAGACGGCCATTAATACTCAACCATTCACTGAAACTAAAAGGGAAGCTACTTGGTAAGCACTTAGCGCTGCTCCACCACACGTAGACACCATAGTAAGAAATTTTCAGTGGAAACCTACACCACTGAGAATGTACACTGCGCTACATAATTAAAGGATCACATTTTCGAAACCGTGTAATTGTATCCCGCGGCGACGCATAAATTTTAAATTTGGCTCAAACATGCCTAAAAATTTCCTTTGTCGTGGTGCAAAAGTGTGGCTTCGTGAGATGTCACCTACAGATCGGCAACGCTTCAAACAGCAAGGTGTCGATACAGGCGAAAAAAAAGGGCCGGAGCCCAGCATTTCATGTCTGTTGTATGGTGGTTTGATGATAGGACATTGGCACCAAATTTCACCGAAATTCTGCCCAACGCCATCATGGAAGTATGACACGATGAGTCGGTCGTCACACTCCCTCTCACCCACATTTCACCAATTCTTTTGGCGCATCTGCAATAGAGATGAAAACTTCAATGCCCAGTGTTGAAATCAGGCGATCTTGTTATGGATGGCTAAGGAAAACATTTCAGAAACACCACTACTCAGAATCGATACGAAAAGTTCTCAAGAGGTGGCATACAGGGAGTCAGTGAAACCACCCCTACCCTTGGGGCGTTGATTCGCACGCATTTCGCTGATCAAATACGACAGTTCGAGTGTGATGACCAACAAACATTTGTCACTACTGAAGCCCCCGATCCCTAAGGGCATCGTAGGCCTGCAACCAAATTGAACGTGATCGCACACCTTTGAAGTGTAGCGCGGACGCAATTTAATTTCGTTCATCGTATTAGATTATGACTGCAATTTTTATTCTGGTGTACAGGGTGGAACGACTAGGGACCGTTAAAAATCATTCGACGAAATTTGAACGTGATCCGAAGCAGCAAATGGTGTTAAAGCTTTTTCAGCTCTCCCGTGTCTCACCCTCGTGTGGCGTGACCAGGAGGAAGTGCGGCACTGACACATGCGGGAATAAAACGGCACATGGTTCTTCTGAAAACCCCGACTTGGCAACACCCTCTGTGCTACTCGCTCACCTCTGTTGAGCATATTAAAAATGTACGTGTCCAGAGACGGGCCATTCAGTGGTACCTAAGCGCCGGCGATATAGGCAACCCTTTCGACACAGAACACAGTTTATAGGCAGCCAGAAAATCTATTGCAAAGGCGTAGCGCAGCTCAGCTGTTTTGTTTTGATGGACAAGCAACTTACTCTGCTGACAGCTCTCGCACACTGCAGTGGGTTTCACTTATTATCATCACTGTTATCAGTGAGTTGTAAGGAATCTGTGAATAACAACGTGTTCTGTACACTCTGCCTCATCTCAGCGCAGATAACTTGGTGTCTTTATTTTGTTTTACAGAAATATGGGACAGAAAGAGCTGCCTTCCGTTGATGTTATCCATGCCGTTGCTCTGCTGTCTACAACAGCAGAGCATAGCGTCATATTGCGGACGTGCTATGTATGTCACAAAGTGTGGTATCCAGGGTGTTGCAACATCGGGAAACAGGCCTTACAAGGCAATATCTTCCTCAGGGCGATGGCCATTACATTACAACGCGCGAGGATCACGCTATTGCAATCCCCGACCGACAAACAACAGAACAGACTCTAGCCGACCATCGTCCGTCTGCTGCTAGTCGAGCGGTGTTGGAATAAGCAGTTCGTTAATGGCTGCTGGAACAGCACATTCGTCCCCACATCTCAATGAAGGAACCCACCTTCACACGAGCATAACCTGTTACCAGACAGCACTTGCAATGGAGTACGGATTGTTGGCATCGTGTGCCCTTCAAGCATAAATCACGCTTTCCCCACGTAGGATCATGACGGCAGGACCCGTGATTGGTGTGATGATTATGAAGCAAAAAATCATCCACATGTCGTTTTCTCACAGACTGTGTTTAGGGGCATACCTGTCATGGTTTTGGGAGCCATCAGACTCAATAGAAAAACACCCGTCGCCATTGTGCCGCCTCCAGAACCGAATGCGCAATGCTACCGGGATGAGACGGTAGAGCCACACAACCATTTCGGAGGCTGCAACTCTTTGACTGTACTTCACATTGATACAGGACAATACTCAGCCTCACACCGTCTGGGTCACCAAGGATCGTCTGAATGAAGCTGTCATCACGGTGGTGGAATGGCCTGCCAACAACCCAGACTTAAATCCAATTGAACATGTCTTAGATCACAGGGGACGAAGGTCAAGGAGCATGCGTCCCACCAGAAAAAGTTGGCGATTGGCCGATGCCTTACAAAACGTCTATACCAAAATCCTCCACTACTACATCAGTTCCCATCTATCGTCTCCATGCCAGACTGTTGTTAGTGCTGGAAGTGGTATCTGTTGCTGCATATTCGTTATTCAATAAAGAAATCATTGAAATCAGAATGTGTATCTTTCTTTGTCCTGAAAATGATTTACTTGTCCATCAGAACAAAACAACTCAGTTCCACTGTGCCTCTCCACTAGCACATGCTCGCTGTAATGTGTGTATGTGAAATATTATGGGACTTAACTACTAAGGTCATCAGTCCCTAAGCTTACACACTACTTAACCTAAATTGTCCTAAGGACAAACACACACACCCATGCCCGAGGGAGGACTCGTACCTCCGCCGGCACCAGCCGTACAGTCCATGACAGCAGCGCCCTAGACCGCACGGCTAATCCCACGCGGCTCGCTGTTTTGTGTGTCGAAAGGGTTGCCTATGTTGCTTAGGTATCACTGAATGGCCTATATCTGTACAGGTAATTTTTTAATCTGCTCAACAAGTGGGCAGGGGTGGTACTGAGGGTGGTGCCGAACTGAAGGTTCTTAGAGGGGCCATGTGCCGCTTTATTTATGCTGCATCAGTGTCACATCCCTCTGTGATGACGCCACAGCAGGGCACTGGAGGATCATAAACACTCTTTGCTGTTTGGGATCACGTTCAAATTTCGTCGAGTGTTTTTGTACTGTCCCTAGTGCTTTCTCCCTGTATGCCAGGATAAAAACTGCTATTGCGCTGCTGTCTGCACAGGTGCTAAACCATTCAGTGTGGTTATTGTTTCGGGATAGCCTTAGGGAATGGCTGAATAGTCTGGGGGGGGGGGGGGGGCTTCAAGAGTGTCAAATGCTATCAAGACCGTCGCCCTGTTGCTCATCACACTGCTAACTGTCGTATTTGACCGCGAAATGTGTGAGCACCAACGCCCCAAGGGAAGGGGTGGTTTCATTGACTTCCTTTATGCCACCTCCTGAGGCCTTTTCGTGTCGATTCTGAGCAGCAGTACCTCTGAAATATTTTCCTGGGTCATGCATTACAAAACAGCGCGGTTTCAACGCTAGGCGTTGCAGTTATGATCTCCATCGCAGAGGCGTCAAAAGAAAGGGTAAAACGTGGGTAAGGGGGAATGTAGCGAACTTCCCATTCTGTGATACTTCAACGATGGAGTTGGGCAGAATTCCAGTGAAACTTGGTGCAAATGGGACATCATTACACCACCTGACACCTCACATGAACTTCTGAGCTCCGGCCTTTTTTCCTTATGTGTCGGTACCTTGCTGTTCGAAGCGTTGCCGAGTCGGAGGGGGATCTAGCAGGCCGTCACGCTTTGGCACCATGGCAGAGGAAGGTTGTAGGCACATTTGAGCCAAATGAAATATTTATGCATCGCAACGGTAGACAGTTACAGGGATTCGCAAAAGTGGTTCTTTAATTGCAATGTGTAGCGTATTTAGTGCTGTAATGCTTGTGATGACGTATGCAACTAAATACCCGCAAATGTTTCTGCACAGGTCTTCCAAAATATATTACTGGGGAAAAAAAATTGAAACGACATGGAAGAGGCAAGGAACAAACATGAATTTGTCACAAAGTGAACTAAGTACTTGGAGGTGCAAATGATTAGCATTTCAGCAAACCTTGTAGACTGCAGTAAGGCTGTATACATTCTGCGTATGAGAACATGCTACGTTGCGGTTTTCTCATTCAGGAATCGCATTTGAATGTTGGTTGTGTGTAAGAATACCGTGCTATAATTCGTGTAAGAAGCAGTAACGTCATCAAGCACGTGTCGGAATACGTCACTGGCAGCATCATAGCTTCAGGGCTGTTGTTTATCGTTCCACAACACTGCTGCTCGCGTTGATTGGGATCCCACGACTGTCATATGAATATGGAATCAATGGGTTCAGAAGAGCTGTACTTAACTCGTTGCAGGAGCTGAACGATTCCACCCGATAAGCCCCCTAGACGGCAGATGTATTGTACGAGGCCTGTTCAGAAAGTAAGCTCCGATTGATTGCCAAATTGAAACCACAGTGAACATCAGAAATGTTTTACTTACAACAATTAGCTACACCTTTCAGCTACTTCTCTACGTAGTCGCCGTTCTGACTTAGACTTTTGTCATAGCGTTGTACCAACTTTTCAATAGCCTCATCATAGAAGGCAGCCGCCAGTGCTTTCGGCCAATTCTCCACGCTGGCCTACACCTCGTTGTCTGTGTCAAAATGTTGTCTTCAAAGACAGTGGTTCATGTGACCAGAGATGAAACTCAGGGGGAGACAATTGCGGACTGTATTGTGGGTAATCTCACATTTCCATTTGAAAACGATGCAGGAGCATCTTCATTGCCCCTGCAGAATGCGGCTGAGAATTGTCTTGAAGAAGAAACAGCACGATAGTTATGTAATGTTAGCTGCATAGCTTCAGGCGAAATTTCTCACCAGGCCCTCGTACTTGGCGGCAGACACTATTTTCTAGACATCTTTACGCACTCACTGCGAGCTCAGAAATGAGAAGAGCGACGTGATGCTAACTGAGGTTATACTAGAGACACTACCCAACACATCTGTGCAAAGCTTTATCGGATTTTCATAGTCGTTTCCATTTCGCGACCGATCGGAGCTTACTTTCTGAACGCCCCTCGTACTTTAAGCCGGGCAGGACCGTACAACCAAGTGACGCACATTGTATCATGAAATGGCCTTGTTCGCATAAAGAAAAGTATTCACATGGACAGCACCTGGAACATCACTGATTGCCAAAATGGAAACCATCAAAACGACTTGCAAAATGATTTAGATAAGATATCTGTATGGTGCGAAAAGTGGCAATTGACCCTGAAGAAGGAAAAGTGTGAAGTTATTCACATGAGTACTAAAAGAAATCAGCTAAATTTCGATTACGCGATAAGTCACACAAATCGGAAGGCTGTAAATTAAACTAAATAGTTAGGGATTACAATTACAAATAACCTAAATTGGAACGATCACACAGATAATATTGTGGGTAGAGCAAACTGCGATTCATTGGCAGAACACTTAGAAGGTGCAACAGGTCTACTAAAGAGACTGCTTACACCACACGTGTCCGCCCTATTCTTGAGTATTGCTGTGCGGTGTGGGATCCGCATCAGGTGGGACTGACGGATGACATCGAAAAAGAACAAAGAAGGGGAGCTCGTTTTGTATTATCGCGAAATAGGGGAGATAGTGTCACAGACATGATACGTGAATTGGAGTGGCAATCATTAAGACAAAGGCGTTTTTCGTTGCGACGGGATCTTCTCATGAAATTTCAATCACCAGTTTTCTCCTCTGATCGCGAAAACATTCTGTTGGCACCCACCTACTAGGGAGAAATTATCATCACGATAAAATAAGAGAAATCAGGGCTCGCACAGAAAAATTTAAGTGCTCGTTTCTCCCCGCGTGCCGCTCGAGAGTGGAACGGTAGAGAGACAGCTTGAAGGTGGTTCATTGAACCTTCTGTCCGGCACTTTATTGTGAATAGCAGAGTAATCACGTGGATGTAGATGTAGAGGTACACTGTTATGCTTCTCTTCACCAAGGAGAACAGAGACGTTGGCCGACGGTGGTGCACCCAACGACAATATTTGACACGTAATTGGCCCCGCGTTATCTTTCCAGAGGGTACCCGGTTCTGTGTACAGTACTACCATTGACGAATCCGTGTGTGAAGGAGAAAGAGCGTTGCCAGATTGCATTGATCTTCGCAATACAGACAAAGGAACCTGGTAAGATGGTGTGGGCTGCTATTGGGTACACAACATGATTACCTCTGGTTCGCGCAGGGGGTAGTTTAGACAGCGGAAGTTACATTTCTGGCGTTTTAAGACCAGTGTGTATGCCTTGTGTTCGAGGGCAAGATTGTATGTTGCCGATGCTGTCCTTACCTACTTCGATACAGAGGCTGTTCGCCTCTTACTCTGACCAGCATGTTTTCCAAATCTCCCACCCACGGAGAACATCTGGCCGTGAGTTTCTGAGATTCTGGCACACCAGAACACGCCATCCACTACGACTGATGAAATATGTCATAAACTTGTGGCAGCTTGGACTGACGTACCCGTGTCCAACGTCGGTTCTACTCGAAGTCCTGATGGGTTGGACCTATTCCTGCTGGCCGAGGTGGCAGCCCTGTATACTAAATTTCGCATCCTGTGTACGCCTAAATCACGAACAAATTTAGTCATTTGTTCTCTGTACTAATACTGTATACGCACAATGAGTAGAAGTTCGTTATTTGTTATCCTTACTGGTGTTGCAATTTTAATGGCAGCAAAGTAATTTTATTCGCTTCAGGAGTGCTGAAGTGGCATCCCCCTTACCATGGATAATCCTCCCATCGTTAACTCCGAACCTCACAACAGTATTTTTTTACTGCCGTTAACAGACTGTCATCAGCAAATAAAATTCACCGAAGAAAAACTCTTGCTTCTATGTAACATTCAGCAGCCTCCAAGTATTCTCCTTTCCATAAATAGATGGCGAAAATCACGCTTAGCTCTACATACCCTCCCTCTACGTGATATATATATATATATATATATATATATATATATATATATATATATATATATATATATATTGACATTAGAGAAACTTGGGTGAAACACCACGTGCAGATATTTTCAAGCCGATGACGCCACAATGACAAAATGAGTCGTATTCGAGAGAGCCAAATTTTCATGTGACCACTGTTTTGCCGTATCAAACGTCTACAGGGCTCTAAATTTCGTGAGTAGATATCATATTATGGCAAAGATAAACAGCATGCTAACCCTTTTCAGTTTTTGTACCAATGTCAAATAAACAGTAATGAGTACTCGTAGAAAAAGGACTGGCAGTAACATTATTACTGGAGATAATATCATTGCTTTTCATGTAAGGTGTTGTCTATGCTAAAAAAATATTAATTTTAATTAAAGAATCTAAACCGAAATATCGATATATTTCACCGAGTTTCCAACGTTGCCCAGATATGTATTTATTTCAGTCTTCTATCTGTCTAGCTCCCCCCTCCCCTCTATATGTCCATCTCCCCCTCCCCCTCTCACTTCCACCTCCTCCACCTCTACTCTCTGTCCATCTCCTCCTGCCCCTCTCGCTGTCAATCTGCTCCTCCGCCCTCTCTCTTTCCATCTACTCCTACCCCCTCTCTCGATCTCCTCTTCTCTTTTATCTCTTGCTCACCTCCCCTCAAAGTCCATCTTCTCCTCCCCTTCTATTTATACATCTTCCCCTCTTTCCCTTCTCTGTTTATCTTCTTCTACCTTCTCTCTGTGTCTATCTCCTCCCCTTTTCTTTCTCTGCTAATCTCCTCCTCTTCCAATTCTATGTCAATAACCTCCTCCCCCTCGGTCTGTCCATCTCCTCCTCCCACACTCACTGTTCATCTCCTCTTTACCTGTCTCCCTGAACATCCTTTCCTCCCCCATCTCTCTGTCCATCTCCTTCTCTTTCCTTTCGTTCAATTACCCCTTGCCCCTCTTTCTTCTTTCTATCCATTTCCTCCTACCCCCCTTTGTCATATCTGTGACGATATCCTACTTTCACCTCTTGATCTGTCCATCTCCTCCTCCCCCTTGTTTCTCCACGTCATCATCCCCACCACAGTAGGAGAGTTATGGTTCATAACCCTACAGGATTTCTTTTCAGATTGTAAGTAATATGTGTACCATGTTTGGTTGAAATCTATCCAGGGCTTTGGGAAGGGTTTTTCACCCATGGCTTTAACTGCATATGCACGCGTCACATATACTTCATATACCTTTGACATATTTCACACATATTTCTGCAAGTCTTTCACTTATGTCTCTAGCGAATTTTGCCCTGCAGTTTCGTTTTCACGCGATTCAATTTTTATGACTTCACATCCTCTGAAATATGTGTCGTACACTGATATAATTTTCCAGGTACATCCAGTGGTATATTTGGATACTGCCTACGAAATGTGTTGCGTATATAAATATTAGTAATGAATTAATAAATTAACAAGTCATGCATGTTGCCCCAGATTTTCTGCATAAACAGCGAGAACGTAGTACTGGTAAACGACAACGTTTTTTCTTTTCATCATATTGTGGGGGCGTCAGTGGAAAAATGTCTGCTAAGGGTTTTGAAATTGTATATTAAGTTTTGCAAGTAACTAAGCGCTCTCACTTTCAAATACTGGATGAAAATGGTATGGGTATTTGCGCGTCATGAGCTACGTTTCTTTCTCACGCCCAGGCAGTGGCGGCTGTTGTGTAAGAGCACAAGAGCACGTGACCGCACTGACTTTCGAAACCGTGCCGATTTATTCGTTATTTTTCTTTGAATGCTCTTAAACGTAACATAGATACCGCAGTCTAAAAGATACGGTATTTGAATCTTCCGCTCTACCGCTCCTCTAGACTCCGTGAAACTTGCAACAGGGTTGCGAGCACACCTCCAGTCGTGCACGTTTTAAAGAGCTTCGGCGCATGCGCAAATCGAGTGACGTAATTGCCTTACGGACCAATTACATACGGATTTGATAAACAACGTGCATGGCAACTTGCCACTCAACTAGAAGTTTCCATCACTGCCAACAGGTGGTAGCACACTACGACAGACTTTCATCCCCGTTCGCTCAGCATAAATCCTGCTACATGACAGCACACTTCTCAGATATGATAATTCTCTCGCTATGTACTGTAGTAAAATTAGATTGGAGGTAAGTATATGCGAAAGTTGAACTGACAGTAAACCTGTTTTGCGAATTTCTGAATGAGTTATAGTATATTATGTTATAAATTTTATCGTATAGAAATCCATTGGAGACGCTGGGAATCATGAGAGCCTAAAGCACATCACCGTCGATTGAGTCTGCCCCGACAGCTAGCCGGCACGGTAACTCAGCGTGTTCGGTCAGAGGGTTAGCTACCCTCTGTAATAAAAAAAACTGAGTTAATGGACCAACGACGAACTGAAACGGGTGTCTTGCGACGTCCGCCCCGAGCACATACTACGAACAAAAATGATAATTAAAAAAAAACAAAAGGGATGCTGAGTGGTTAGCGTGACGGATTGACGTCCTACGGGCCCGGGTTCGAGTCCCGGCTGGGTCGGGGATTTTTACCGCTCAGGGACTGGGTGTTGTGTTGTCTTCATCATCATTTCATCCCCATTCGGCGCGCAGGTCGCCCAATGTGGCGTCGAATGTAATAAGACCTGCACCAAGGCGGCCGGACCTGCCCCGCAAGGGGCCTCCCGGCCAATGACGCCAAACGCTCATTTCCATTACCGTCGAGTGGCAGACTGTAACACTTATTCATGCTTCTGAAATCTGTCGATCTTATGATGAGTCAGGTTTATCACATTGTACATGTGAAAATTCACGAAAAGCTGTATTACTGGTTTTTTGGTATTCACTTAATGTTGGATCGACGGCGGTGTGCTTTAAGCCCTTATGGATCTCGGGGCCTCATTTGTATTCTAGTCAAGCGACCATGTTGATAGGCATTACTACCTGAGTTTAATCATTTCTACAAACAGCACTTTGTGTTTGGAGTTGGTTGTATACTGTGCAGGTACCGGGTTCCGTGTGCAGTGTAAACAAGAACTGTGTTGAATCTATTTTAAATGCTAACAGGGAAAAGTAAAACTGTGAGGACGGATCGAGCGTCGTGGTTGTGTAGCTCAGTCAATAGAGCACTTGCCCGTGAAAGGTAAAGGTCCAGAGTTCGAGTCTCGGTCCGGAACACAGCGTTAATTTGCCAGGAAGTTTCATATTAGCGCACACTCCGCTGCAGCGTGAAAATCTTGTCCTGGTAATTTACTTTTCTGTTCCCAGAATAAGTTAGCCACAAAGCAACTAGGGCCTCCGAGGACAGATCCTTTGATTGAGAGAGTGACAAAATCAAATAAGCGTGACTTGATGCGAACATTTAACAAGGAAGTGTACAGTTAGCACAAGTTGTGTGGGTGCAGCGTAAGAATGTCGGATTTTCAGTCTGAAAGTAAATTCGTGAACTAAAACTTCTCTTAGCGATCTTGTACATCGATCCGAAAATATGGAAAAGCACGAAAACTGCCACCTACCCAACAATGTGAAATGGAGAGCTGCGAAAGATTACTCATTATTTCGTTATTTCCCTAAACTGTACTAAATTATGTACAAAACAACGTAATTCCACAAAAAAATTCCTTCGTTTGTCGGATAAGTTATGCATATTATTATTATTATTATTGTTTATATTATTATTATTATTCATTTCTTTTCTCAGACGTTATGTCTGGTTCAAAAATGGAAAGTGACGCGGACCTTGATCAAGCGTGACTTTCTTTTAACTGTACGGTATATGTTATATTGCATTTAGTAACTTTCGGGTAATTGAACATGTATCAATAATTACGTATTTCTGTAGTTGTATATATAAGTTTGGATGTAGCTGTATTGCACTGATGGACTGGTGGATATTGTGTGGTATGACTCCTGTAGTTGATAGTATAATTGGTATAATGTCAACTTTATCCTGATGCCACATGTCCTTGACTTCCTCAGCCAGTTGGATGTATTTTTCAATTTTTTCTCCTGTTTCCTTTTGTATATTCGTTGTATTGGGTATGGATATTTCGATCAGTTGTGTTAATTTCTTCTTTTTATTGGTGAGTATGATGTCAGGTTTGTTATGTGGTGTTGTTTTATCTGTTATAATGGTTCTGTTCCAGTATAATTTGTATTCATCATTCTCCAGTACATTTTGTGGTGCATACTTGTATGTGGGAACGTGTTGTTTTATAAGTTTATGTTGTAAGGCAAGCTGTTGATGTATTATTTTTGCTACATTGTCATGTCTTCTGGGGTATTCTGTATTTGCTAGTATTGTACATCCGCTTGTGATGTAATCTACTGTTTCTATTTGTTGTTTGCAAAGTCTGCATTTATCTGTTGTGGTATTGGGATCTTTAATAATATGCTTGCTGTAATATCTGGTGTTTATTGTTTGATCCTGTATTGCAATCATCAATCCTTCCGTCTCACTGCACTGTATATATTGCCTTTTCTTAGCCATGTGTTGGATGCGTCTTGATCGATGTGTGGCTGTGTTAGATGATACGGATGCTTGCCATGTAGTGTTTTCTTTTTCCAATTTACTTTCTTCGTATCTGTTGATGTTATGTGATCTAAAGGGTTGTAGAAGTGGTTATGAAATTGCAGTGGTGTAGCCGATGTATTTATATGAGTGATTGCTTTGTGTATTTTGCTAGTTTCTGCTCGTTCTAGAGAGAATTTTCTTAAATTGTCTACCTGTCCATAATGTAGGTTTTTTATATCGATAAATCCCCTTCCTCCTTCCTTTCTGCTTAATGTGAATCTTTCTGTTGTTGAATATATGTGATTTATTTTATATTTGTGGCATTGTGATCGTGTAAGTGTATTGAGTGCTTCTAGGTCTGTGGTACTCCATTTCACTACTCCAAATGAGTAGGTCAATATTGGTATAGCGTAAGTATTTATAGCTTTTGTCTTGTTTCTTGCTGTCAGTTCTGTTTTCAGTATTTTTGTTAGTCTTTGTCTATATTTTTCTTTTAGTTCTTCTTTAATATTTGTATTATCTATTCCTATTTTTTGTCTGTATCCTAGATATTTATAGGCATCTGTTTTTTCCATCGCTTCTATGCAGTCGCTGTAGTTATCCAATATGTAATCTTCCTGTTTAGTGTGTTTTCCCTTGACTATGCTATTTTTCTTACATTTGTCTGTTCCAAAAGCCATATTTATATCATTGCTGAATACTTCTGTTATCTTTAGGAATTGGTTGAGTTGTTGATTTGTTGCTGCCAGTAGTTTTAGATCATCCATGTATAGCAAATGTGTGATTTTGTGTGGGTATGTTCCAGTAATATTGTATCCATAATTTGTATTATTTAGCATGTTTGATAGTGGGTTCAGAGCAAGGCAGAACCAGAAAGGACTTAATGAGTCTCCTTGGTATATTCCACGCTTAATCTGTATTGGCTGTGATGTGATATTATGTGAATTTGTTTGGATATTAAGTGCGGTTTTCCAACTTTTCATTACTATGTTTAGGAACTGTATCAATTTAGGATCTACTTTGTATATTTCCAATATTTGTAGTAACCATGAGTGGGGTACACTATCAAAAGCTTTTTGGTAATCAATGTATGCGTAGTGTAGTGACCTTTGTTTGGTTTTAGCTTGATATGTCACCTCTGCATCTATTATCAGTTGCTCTTTACATCCTCGTGCTCCTTTGCAACAGCCTTTATGTTCTTCATTTATAATTTTGTTCTGTGTTGTATGTGTCATTAATTTCTGTGTAATGACTGAAGTTAATATTTTGTATATTGTTGGTAGGCATGTTATGGGGCGATATTTAGCTGGGTTTGCTGTGTCTGCTTGATCTTTAGGTTTCAGATACGTTATTCCATGTGTAAGGGTATCAGGGAATGTGTATGGGTCTGCAATGTAACTGTTAAATAATTTAGTTAGATGTGAATGTGTTAAGGTGAACTTCTTTAGCCATAAATTTGCTATTTTATCTTTTCCAGGGGCTTTCCAATTGTGAGTAGAATTAATTGCTTGGTTGACTTCATGTTGCAAAATTATCACTTCAGGCATTTGTGGTATCATCTTGTATGTATCTGTTTCTGCTTGAATCCACCGTGCATGCCTGTTATGTTGTACCGGGTTTGACCATATGTTGCTCCAGAAGTGTTCCATGTCTGTTATGTTTGGTGGATTGTCTATTTTAATGTGTGTGTTATCTATTGTCTGGTAAAATTTATTTTGGTTTGTGTTGAATGTTTGGTTTTCTTTCCTTCTATTTTCACTTTTTTTTGTATCTTCTAAGTCGTTTGGCTAATGCTTGTAATTTCTGCTTCTTTTCATCTAATTGCTCTATCGCTTCGTGTTGTGAGATTTTACCTAACCTTTTTCGTTTTTTTTCTGACATTTCATTTCTTATAAATTGTGTTAGCTGTCCGATGTCTTTTCTCAGTTTTTCTATTCTGATCTGTAGCCTGTGTTGCCATGCTGGTTTTGTGGATTTCTTCTGTGTGTTGGTTCGTTCTGATCTCTGCCTAGTGTGTATATTTAGTGTAGTGAGTGCTCCTATATAAATCAGTAGTCGTAACTCTTCCATAGTTGTGTTTTCATTTATTTTGTTGCGTATGATTGTGTTGATAGTTTTTATTGTTGTTTCGACTTGTGGGTTATTTGGCGGTCTATGCAAGAATGGTCTAATGCTTGTATTTGTGTCTTTGTATTCTATATATGTCAGCTGAAATTTTTCTTCTATATCTAACATGTGTGTTACTTCGAGTTCTATTTGTGCTTGTTCTGGTGGCTGTCTTAAGATTTCGTTTTCCTCTGATTGTTTAATCGATGCGTGTTGTTCTTTATTTGTTTGCTCTGGGATGTTTGAGTCCATTACTGTATTTTCTTCTTCTTCTGATTGCACATTATTTTGTTCCAGTATTTGTTGTACTTGTTGTTTGATGTTTTCTAATTCTGACTGGGGTATCCTGTTATTTTTTATTATTACACGGATCTGATCAGCTAGTCGTTGTTCTGTTAAAAATTTTAATTCTGGGTATCTGGTAATAAATGTTGTGTTTACTTGTGATCTGTATCCAGTTGTGTTGGTTCCTAGGTTTGTTGCTTGGTAATAACAGAACATGAGGTGTCGATTAACTTCATCTGACCATCTCATCCTCTGTCTTTGTTTTCCTTCTAGGGTGGTTGCAGGAAGCATATCCTGCAAAACACCTCTATTTGGATTTAAATCATTTTCCAGTTGGCTAGCAGTGTCGTTACCATTGTGGGCGGGCATAGGGTTCAAACGTCGTCCCCGACCATGACGGCGCTTGTCCGAGGCTTCTTTAGTTCTGTCCTGAACCAACTAATCACACTAAAAGGGGGGTTAGCCCTATTAGTGGTTGGTTCTTTTCGTCGCCTTTTGCGACTGGCAGAACATACCGGAGGCCTATTCTTTTCCCTGGCCTCCACGAGAATTTTCCCGGGCCTATTATTATTATTATTATTATTACTACTGGCAGAGGCTGTAGTTGTATAAATTTGTTGATAAGCATAACTGTTATACAGCAGATCCTATAAATTTCACACTCTCAGACTTATCTGAACCTAAAAAGTTGTGAACACCCAGAATGTATACTCACTAGCCGCCACTGCCCCCACACCAATTCCTATGAGAGGTTGGTGGTTCTTGTCCCCACAGTGGCTCTTTCTAGACAGTGACATGTGTACCAAGTTCTGTTGCGTCGATGCAGTGGTTTAGGAGGAGATGTAAAACATACATACATACACTTTTATAATATGCAGGATTTACAGGAAAGTGTACAACTAATCACTCTTTCAGCTACTACAGTCAGTAACCACATGTCCTTACTGAGGTTCAACATCCGATTAATAGACAGACGGCTAGTGGTTATCAGAGACGGATCGAAAACTGTCAATGGTTTGAGTGAATAATTCAGGTGGTGACCCAGGTAAGGACAGTTGAACCAATGAATGAATAACACTAACTAAAAGTTTTTATAGCAAGCGATTTCAAGTAGATCAGCGTAAACATTACCTCATGTGATTTATTTTTCCTTAATAAATAAAAACCGTCTCTGCGACGTGGCATTCGGAATAATGTAACTGAAGAATAACCAACAAACAAAAGAACTCATTAAATTTGATCCATTAGAAATGGCTTGTGGAAGCCTAAGACTGTAAAAACAGTGTATCCGTTGTTAAATAACTTTGCTGCTACCAGTCTCGATTTTCTTTTATAGCCTATACATGTATTTACACGACGCGTTTCGGGAAATGATTCTGTTTATAATGTGCTTTTTTTCTCTGTGTCCTCTGCAATTATTTCGCAATGATTTTGATGTGTGACGTTCTGTATTGTCCTGTGGCCTTTAAATTTTCTTGTGGTCCATTTGTGTGGAGCGTCACATTTATTAAACAGCACCACAACTTTCTGTGCACAGCGTACATCGAGGATAACAAACTTACATGTAACACATCGCGTAAAATATAAATAAAAGGAAATGGTGATTAGTAACAGAAAAGTTATTTATAAATAAAAAAAATTATTTATTTCTTAATGACCAGCCTTACTTTTAGATGCGGCTCTGTGTGCAAGAACATGTGAAAAAATGATAAATTACTTTTGTTTAGTGTTAAAAGAAATGAAAGTATTAAATTACGTAGTTTTTTGTCGTAAACACAGTGTAATTTCGTGTCAGTCGATTTTTCGTGTTAAACATTTTATTTTATAGTCCTTTAATCAGTTTAACCTAAGGCATGGCTGATCAGTGATACGTTCTAAGCAACCGTTAAACCAGTTTAATGTAAGTTCTTGCACTGTTCAGGACTGTACGAATTATTCATACCGGTAACAATTGTTTCAACTGCTTCTGGTTATTGGAAATTCCCTAGGTTACTTCTAACAAGTCAGCCCTTCACTGAAGCATACACTCGCTCATCATTAAATAGCCCTGACAAGCAAATTTGTGATGAATCTTGAATAATGTTCTGCGTAGTCGAGATAGGTCGTAGTCCCCTTTGGAGCATAGGCTGGGACATACCTACAAGCTGCTAGCTGCCCAGGCAATGCCCAGTAATAAATTGCATGTTTCGCTAAGGCTGACGACGTGTCCTATCAACTGAACTGAAGGAGACATAATTCACAGCAGACATTACCATTACAAAATTATTTAGATATGATATAACTGTTGACTCTAAAAAAACGAAAGGCATGAAGTCAGCCTCATGAGTACTAAAGGGAATCCACTAAATTTCGTTTACATAATGGATCACACAAATCTAAAGGCTGGGAATTCAGCTAAAAACTTAGGGCTTACAATTAGAAATAATGATCATATAGTTAATGTTGTGGGGAAAACTAACCAGGAACTGCGACTTATTTGCAGAACACTTAGAATATGCAGCAGTTCTACTAAAGAGACTACGTACACTACGGTTGTCCGTCCTCTTGTGGAGTATTGTTGGGGGCCAGCGGGCCAGCATCAGAAAGGATTCACGGAGGATAGTGAAAGAGTCCAAAGAAGGACACCTCGTTTTTTACTATCACGAAATAAGGGTGAGAGTGTCACGGATATGATACGTGCGTTTGGGTGGGAATCCTTAAAACAAAGACGTTTTTCGATGCGGCAGGATCTTCTCACGAAATGTCAGTCACCAACTTTCTCGTACGAGTACGAAAATATTTTGTTGGTGACCACCTACACAGGGAGAAATGATCATTGTAATAACAAAAGAGGAATCAGAGCTCGCAAGGAAAGATTTAAGTGTTCGTTTTTCCCGTGCTCTGTTCGAGAGTGGAACGGTGGAAAAATAGCTTGAAGATGGTTCGATGAACCCTCCCTCAGCTACTGTATTGTGAACTGCAGTGTAGTCACGTAGACGTAGACCTCCGGCTCTAATCATCTACCACGTTACACACTATCAAAAAGGCATCTTATAATTTCTCACGGGGGAGATATGGGTGCATTTGTGTACTCAGCTTTAAATGCTGAACTGTTTAATACATTGGACGCAAATGATGCAAAAACTCGAAATACATATGCGGCACCAGAAATGTTTAATTCGAACCATCTAAAACTACGTAAAATGAAGAGCAAAGAGAAAATTATTCGAGCCAACCAGACTGCAGTTCGTGGCTTTCTGCTCTCGACGTTATACTCTTAATGAGCTCTGCCAGATGTAAGTCGCGACTAATAACTCCGAGTAACCTAAACCCCATCAAGCACGATTCCCTGACACAGGATTGTTCAGATATAAGCGTACCGGAGAAGAAAAATTACCGTCCCAAGAGACTGCCTCTAGCTTTGATAATGGCCTATTTTCGACTGGGGAGAAAGTTCACAGGTTCCTATGGGTATTTCAAATAAATCTGAAGACACTCATTGATGATTAAACCCAGTAGCGTTATCATATTATGTGGGTGCTGACTGCTACATATCATCTGCTGTTCCAAACGATGTCAAACATTTTCTGTAGGATTAAGATCGGCTGCTTCAGTAGGCCAGTAGAGGTGTGACAGGGTACTTGAATGTTCTCCAGTCAGGAACTCATGCGTGTAGTCTCGTGAACATGGCTGTTGTCATCTTGGAAGACGGGAGCAGGAGTGTCGAGCATACTCATCATATGGATGTAGAAGGTCAGACATCATTTAGTTCCCGACACTGATGAAGTAAACATCTTGGTTCAAGTTCACGGCAACCTGAATGAATGGGCCCATATCGTGGTACGAAAAAAGCCTCCGAAACATCAGAGAACCATCTCCGGTAGGAACTTCAGTTTCCACACATTTGTTATTGGACCGTCGGGGCACTCGACACCTTGCACCATTTGAAGGAGGCAAAATCTCGGATCACACTACACGCCTCCTGTCTGTGTTGTTTTCGTCTATGGAAAATGCGTAGCTTTATGGGTCAGTGTGAGCAATGGACTTTCGCGAGGTACACGACTCCTAATGTCAACTGAGTGCAGTTCCATTGGCAGTTTTCACCCAGAAACTGGTTCAGACGGACGTACATTCACTGACAGATTGATACCCACCGTCATTGACAACAGGTGTCGCTCGTCTTCGGTCTCTGTCGAGTAGGATCTTATTAAGACCACTGCTATTCCGTCATGTCACATGGCTGCGAGTGGTACCCCATTTCTTGCAGACCCATAGTACAGTGCTCATTGATGTACCAATAAATAGAGCCACGTCATTCACAGTATGGCCACGAGCAGATTCAAACACTTCTTCTACCAGAGTGTCACGTCTCTACGTCGATCTATCTTTCTTACTACCAATTACACCAGCGGTGGAAGATCATACGAACTGTGAAAGTTCATTGCCGGAGAGCTGACACTGACACACAATGCAAACGATAAGAAAACATTTGCACAGGAATTAACTCGCAGGCTTGCTGTGCCATATCACTAAAGCACTCGTCAACATTCAGTCAAAGCAAGTACGACTCTTGCTGAGTTACGCCAGACAACGAATAGGCGAGAAATTGGACGGAAAAGATCCGAGAAAAATACAACATGTTAACTCTATGAAGACTGTGGACTAGACTGAAAGAAAGTGAGCATAACGCTAAAATCGTACAGGTCTGTACTATTGCGTGTAGCTAGTCGAATCCTGTAGCCGCGCGGGAAAAGCTGCACAGCCTCGGTATAGGAAAGATAAAGTGAGGTGCTGTTTATCAGGCCTCCGTAAACGAGTGGAGCGACTTTTTCTTGGCATCAGTGAACTGTCATGTTGTCAGTAATCACTGTCACAAGATAAATCTTCTGCGACAAACTCGTTTTTCTTTAAACTTATTCCTACAAACACGATACGAAAGACATCATGGGAATGTCTTCCGAGGCGATAAGTAATAACGGAGCGAATTTACGCACGATTATAAACGTTACCGACATAACTGTTACGTACCTAACAGATGTCTTCAACTTATCTCTCATTTTTGACGCTTAGTGCAAATGCAGTTCACGCAAATGTTATATGAAAACCACCATGCGACTTGAGGCCTGTCAGTATACCGGTCACAATATCGAAAGCTGCAGATCACATTCTTCATGATAAGCCAATGGACTAACGTGGCGCCGGCCGAAATGGCCGTGCGGTTAAAGGCGCTGCAGTCTGGAACCGCAGGACCGCTGCGGTCGCAGGTTCGAATCCTGCCTCGGGCATGGATGTTTGTGATGTCCTTAGGTTAGTTAGGTTTAACTAGTTCTAAGTTCTAGGGGACTAATAACCTCAGCAGTTGAGTCCCATAGTGCTCAGAGCCACTAACGTGGCGCTTACAACATAAAAAATGAAAATCAATCGGGTTCCCGAAAACTGCCGACCGGGGTCGCAGTGCGGTTCTAGGCGCTACAGTCTGGAGCCGAGCGACTGCTACGGTCGCAGGTTCGAATCCTGCCTCGGGCATGGATGTGTGTGATGTCCTTAGGTTAGTTAGGTTTAATTAGTTCTAAGTTCTAGGCGACTGATGACCTCAGAAGTTAAGTCGCATAGTGCTCAGAGCCATTTGAACCCGAAAACACGACAGCAGTAGTTTGTGTACCACTGTCATTTCTCCCGTTTTCGTTTTCCAATGGTACGTGAGAAGAACGATCGTTTTTTAAGCCTATGTGTGGGCTCGAATCTTTCTTATTTCACTTTCAAAGTCTTCATTTGTAGATATACGTACGCAGCAACACAGTAGTTTACTTTTCTGGAAGTGTTCGATCTTGGAACGTTAACAGTCAACCACATAGGATCGCAGGACGCCTCTCTTACACCGCGTGATGAAAAGCGCTGCTAGTCTTTGTGTCTCCTCTATTTCTTCTGTCATTTCTATCTGGTACGGAACTAAGACAGTCGAGCAGTATTCAAGTATCGATCATTTGTGAAACGAAGGATTAGCCATGAAAAAACTGACTCACTCAGGGTTCACTCCACCGTCCGTATCTGTTTTGGAACTAAAACCACACTATGCCGCTACTATTGATGAGTCCAATTTCTCCAGAGTATCCAAAACATCCCTTAGGGTTGTGTATACTGTATATGATTAAAGCCACATCTGTGTTGCGCAGCGCATATGGTACTGTCGCATACCCAAACTCAGTCATCAGTTAGTATCCCGAGTGAAATATTCACTGAGTGGAAAAGCTGTGATTTTCGTTCATATGTGGCCCAATAAACGTATTCGTGGAGCGAAAAGTGGTGACGATCTCACTTATAAAGGACACTCCGATTGGTCCCAGCACTGAAACTACCGGTATATTTTAACTGATGTGGCGTGTTATCAGACGCGGTGCCGCGTGTCTGTTAGCGGATTGATTCCGGTCCTAATGAGTACCTAGCAGTGGGCGGGAGATGATACCTTCAAGCAACCACTCTCGGGATATTCTTTCGACATATATCCTTCGCGTAGCTTTAACGAGGCTAGAGGGTGTTTCACATCACGCTGAAGTGTCTAAGGGAAAGTACAAATAAATCTGCGTATTTGCGCAACTTTCACGCTATGCTAGCACACCTAACTGTTTGCTTACTGCTGCCTCGTGACATTTGACGGTTTACTGTAAATACAACTCGGAAAGGTAGCGACGGCGCCGCAGTACTCGCTGATATTTTATCGTCTTTGCTGTACTTCCATTTCTGACACTTCATACTAGAGTCTAGAGTAATAGTAGATGAACTTTGTATCGTATTTTTTGGTATCAGACATTGACGTCTTCGCTTACAGTCTGTCTGAAACTGTCAGATTGTATGTGTCTTAAACTTTCAGCTCGTTTGTGAAATACCTGCCTTTTTCTGACGTTAGGTTAGATGACTACTTTCCTTCTATTACCCGATGATATTTCCCGCTCTCGTTTAAGTATAGCCAAAACAGGCATTATAAATCTGACCGCGCATAGCCACACTCATGTCAGTATGCATGCTATGACTATAGCAATGTACCCTCAAAGACGCATTGATGTGTGCAAAATCTGGCATCGCATTCACAAACACTCGTGATTTAAGACTTGGGTCTGACATACAGTGTGGAAACGACTGACGTGAGATAGAACAGAGACTGCCTTGGGTTTCCAATTCCTTGAATGCTTTGGGCACAATGCGTAAGTTTCCATGCCAAGAAGTCCTGGAAGAAAACTGGATGCAACACAGAGGTCGCAGTGTTTTGTATTTTCCTCAGTGTCATTGTTCTTCCTGGGCAATGAGAGGTTCGAAGGAGTGGCGCACAGCCAATAGAAAAATCCTAAGCTTCAGCTTTCTTTCGTCTTCGTAAATACAATTTTTCTGTTCGTACCATCAGTTAGAACATCAGTTGCGAACAATTCCTCGATCCGATTTTCGATGTTTTCTTGTTTGACAATCATCGCATACAGCTAATAAAAATAGCTCTTTAAAAATCTTCGAATAGGATGTTACAGTATGTAACCGAACCAAACTCAAAAAAATGGTTCAAATGGCTCTGAGCACTATGGGACTCAACTGCTGAGGTCATTAGTCCCATAGAACTTAGAACTAGTTAAACCTAACTAACCTAAGGACATCACAAACATCCATGCCCGAGGCAGGATTCGAACCTGCGACCGTAGCGGTCTTGCGGTTCCGGACTGCAGCGCCTTTAACCGCACGGCCACTTCGGCCGGCTCAACCAGACTCAAGTGAATTATATTTGAGTCATAGTTTACGCAATATCAGGATAAATTCAAAACTTGAAGTAATTGTTTTAAGAGATACTTACAACTTCAAGGAATGGAAAAGCAAAACTCACATATCTGAACATATCAGAAATAAAATATAAGAAAACAATAAGAAAATAAATACACTAAAACTAAATTAATCTCTGTCCGAACAGACCCGGGACAGTGCAACGGTAGCGTGATGAGCTGCAGATGTTGAGTGACTACTGAAAGACATGGAGATGTCGTGTACGCATATGGAAATTTTGGAAAATTGTGGTAAGGAATTATGGGACTAAACTGCTGAGGTCATCAGTCCCTAAGCCTACACACTACTTAATTTAACTTAAACTGACTTACGATATGGTCAACACACACACCCATGCCTGAGGGAGGATTCGAACCTCCGACAGGGGGAGCTGCACGGACCGTGACAAGGCGCCTTAATCCGTGCAGCTACCCCGCGCGGCGGACGCGTATGAGACAGAGTTATCGGCACCTGGCGGAGTTTGAAAGAGGCCTTTTAGTATCCTCTCCTGCCCACTTTTCTAACATAGGGTGCCTAGGAAACTGTTTTCTCGGATCGCTAACCAACAATTCAAACAAATCGTATTAATGGTGTTTATTACAGTAAGTTAAACTGACAATACTTAACTTTGCGTATTCACAAAGGTGAGTCGCAAGCTAATATTGACATGCAAATAATGTCCTTTGGTATATACAATTTCAATGCAAACAAAAAAAACAGTTATATGTCACTGCTGGAGCGTTTGTATGATGGCTCGTCTTCCACTGCGGCCATGGCTATTTTTTTCCTTCATTGTAATTTCATTCCCCTGCCCCATGTGGGCAGGGAAGGGCTGGCAGCGGCACCACTGCTCTTCAGTCAATTGGCTTTACAAGAATACAGAAGGGTGATTACATAAAAAGGGGGCATAAAAAGGGGGACATAAAAAAAACAGTAAACGGAGATGATGGGAGTTAAAATATACTCTAAGGTGGGGACATGCACTGGGAGACAGTTAAAAAGTCGACATAAAGTTAAAGGAAAACAGCTGGCAAATAAAGTGCACTTTAGAAAAAAACACTGGGGGCAGACACATATTAAAAGTCGGCCACAGGATAAAAATCACACAGAGCAAGACACTTAAAAAACCACTGGAAACGACGGAGCACTCGTGAAGAATAAAAAAACCGCTGATAGGGACCTGCCAAGAGACTCGAGGCCTGAGAGGAGGGAAAAAGAGGGGAGGAAGGTGCAGTTTGAGAGGCTGGGGGGTGGGAGGAAGAGGAAAAGAAGGGAGCAGGAGGTGCACCAAGAGGCAGAAGACAGGCAGGGTGGGAGATGAAGAGGGAAGACAATGCAGGAGGGAGTGCAGAGACTCTGAAGGGGAGCATACGAGATGGTGGGGGTGTAGGAGGGGGAAAGCCACTCGGGAGAAGGGAGGGGGGGAGAGGGAGCCCTGTGGAGGAGGCAGGAGGAAAGTGGGGTTAGAGTTGGTAGGAGGGGTGGACGTCAGAGCGAAGCTCATCATCCAGGAGGGGTAGGTTCTGGAAGTTGCATTGGGAAAGGAGGTGGAGGGTGGAGATGGAGAGAGGGCGGGACACAATGGTAAAAGCATGGCAACGGGATGGGGGCAGAGAGGAAGGGGGACACCAGGGGGTAAGGGGGATCGAGTCGGCAGACAATATACAGGGTGCAGACATGTTCAAGGAAAATGAGAACATGGGGGAAGGGGATGAGGTTGTACATGATGTGCGTGGGGGACAGAAGGTGGATATGGAAGGTGAGTCAGAGTGGATGGCGTTCTAGGATTTGGAGGGCTTTATAGAATCTGGGAGGGGCGGAAATCCAAGCAATGCTGGCATAACAAAGGATAGGGTAGTTCAAGGATTTGTTGGTGTGAAGGATGGTGGAAGAATGCAGTCCCCATGTCGGCTGGATAGGAGTTTCAGGATGCTGAGTCTGTTGTGTGCTTTGTGTTGTACTGTAAGGAGATGGGGAGTCCAGATGAGGTAGAGGTCGAGGGTGAGGCCAAGGTATTTGAGGGTAGGAGTGAGGTGGATAGGATGGCCATAAATGGTTAGGTATAAATCATGGAGACGGAAGGAACGGGTGGTGCGGCCTATGATGATCGCCTTGGTCTTTGAGGGTTGATACGAAGGAACCACTGGTTGCACCAAGTGGTGAACTGGTCAAGGTGGGTTTGGAGGGTATGTTGGGACCGTTGAAGGGTAGGATAAAGGGCTAGGAAGACGGTGTCATCAGCAAGCCGCGGCTACGTGGCGCGGCGCTCATATTCTCTTCGTGTAGAGGCCGCTCCTGTCTTGGTGTCGTCTTAGTCAGCGTACTATTGGCTGACGTCTCACAGCCTACTCTGCTGTAACGTTCCAGGCCGACGTGCAAACGCTTGATGTTACGCCGGTACAGGCTTCATTGTGGGACTCCATATATAGCCCGACTGGTCGAATCGTGCAGTATCCAGATTTGTAGGGCATTCAGATGTGACCGCCCCGAGTTTGGACTGTATGGTAACGCGTGTCAAATATACTCCTCACATACTCGAACACATCCGACAACCACAAGAGAGGATCGCCGTACTGTGCACTAAGCACATCGTAATCCTTTTTCGTCTGCGGCTTCCATAAGAGAACAAGTTATGGCCTCCCTGTAGCATTCTGTGTCATGCTGCAGCTTTGGGCGGAATCTAGCAGCAGTCACACTAGGGAAATGTTGTCCCATGCGTAGGGTACCGTTAACATCACAACACAACGGCTGTGTTTGGAGTGGTACCAGGAAGCATGGACTGTGAACGAATGGCGTCTCATTGTGTTCAGCTATGAATGGAGGTTTTGCATTTTCCCGGATTATCATCGACGGCTAGTATGTCGGCGACCTGGGCAGAGATCTCGTTGTTCCAGTGTTTTGGAGTGACACAGCGATGTCTCTCCTGGCTTTATTGTATAGGGAGCCATTGGGTATGACTTCAGGTCACAGCTAGTAGCGATTGAGAGAACTCTGACGGCACAACGGTACGCCACAGCCATCCTGTGTTACCTCAAATGCAACACTATCATGGGAAATTTTTCAACAGTAAAATGCACGTGTATCTATGAACTGCGTGGGTGATGTTGAGGTACTTCTGTGGCCAGTAAGATACCCAGAATTTTCCTAGTTCTTTGTAAAGCTGCCTCAGTATCGTAATCACTGAAATAACATCACATGCCCTCTCAACCCGTGCAGTTTCATTTTGTTTCCTCCTCCAATACTCTGTGCTTCACTCTGTTTGTCAGGCAGTGTAGTAGAGCTAAATACAGTAAACGTCTCCATCTGCATTTTAGTTCTGCAAGCCACCGTGCGTTGTGACCCCCCCCCTTTCTATTCACGAATGTTACGCAGGAAGAAAGGCTGTTGGTTCCCTTCCACGTGAAGCCCAATATCTGTGCTTGCAGCATCGTGGTCATTACACGAGATTATGCTGGACGCAGTAGTATATTCCTTGATTCATTTTCGAAAGTAAATTTTCGATGTTTTGTAAGGCTTTCTGCGATGAGTATCATCTTGTCTGTAACAACTCCCATTGAAGTTTGTTGACCATTCCTGTCACACTCTTATGCTGACTTAACAAACAGGTGACGTTTCCTGCAGCTGTTCCTAGAATCTTTTCTCTCTCTTCCGTTATGTCATCTTGTTAAGGCCCCGAGTAAGAAGAGCAGTACATAATAATCGGTCTGACGATGGCCTTATAAACGGCACCTTCCTCAGATTTCTTCCAATAATCCTTTTTGTACCATCTGTCCTCGCTATGTGTCCTTTACATTTTAAATCGCTCCTGACTGACACTCGTAGATAATTGAAGATTCGAGCTAAATCCCGCTATATATAGCCGATCGCGATGCCAAATGATAGAAGATATTTTCTTCTGTTTAAGCGCAATACATCACATTCACTTATATTTAAAGTCACCAACCGATCTTTGCACCAGTGCAGATTATCTGCAAGTCTCTCTGCGTGACGTAACATTTTTGTAATGATGTCACCTGTCCTGTACAGATCAGCGTCGTCTGCGAATAACGCTATAGTGGTATGGACGCTATCCATCCGATCGTTTACATATATAATGAACAGCAGCGGTCCTTGTACGCTGCCATTAGGTACTCCAGTGTTCCTTCTCTGCTTGTGCCGATGCTACTCCATTCGGAAGAACGTGCAAAATTATTTCTGCTACCAAGTTTTGAATCCAGTCGCTTATATGTAGCGATATTTCGTATGCGCGTATTTTGTTTGCTAACCGACGGTGCGCAACTGTATGGGAGGCTTCCTAGAACTCAAAAAACATCGAAAGAACATAAGATCCATTACCTAAGACCTTAAGGATATTGTGAAAAGACGTAAGAATGCCATGTTTGACACGATTGGTGCTCTCAGAAATCATTTTGATTCCTACACAGGAATTCTTCAGTCCCCAGAAAGATCATCACATACGAGCACAATATATCTGAGGAGGTAAAATATGATGATCACCTGTCTAATAGCATGTTAGTCCACGTTTGGAGCACAGTACAGCAGGGACTGTGTGGGCCATGGTTTTGTACAAGTGCTTGGTAGTTTTTCGAAGGTAAATGGTGTGAGACATGTACACACAGGACACGTAATTTTCGTAAATTACCCGTCGTTGATTTGTGGACGCAGGGCTGGAGTCCTTAAGCTTCCCAGATGTGTTCCATCGGATTGCAATCAGACGATTTTTGTGCCAAAGACCACGAGTTCGCTATCATGCTCCTCTGATCACTGTAGAACGAGTCTGCCTTGGCCACGGACAGTTATCCTGTTGGAAGATGCTATCACTTGCCAGGGAAGTCATCATAGATAAATGGATGCTGGTGATCCGCAATAACGTTCACGTAGTCCACACCTGCCATGGTGTCCTCTGTTACTACCTAAGATCACATTGAAGACGAAGTGAATGTTCCCCATTGCACAGTACTGCCCGCACCGGCCTGACCACGTGGCTCAGTGAATGTTTTGAGCAGCCGTTCGCATGTATGACAGCGCATCAGGACACGACCATTGACCTGGTGTAACACGAATCGCGATTTATCCGACCAGATGACACGTTTCCACTGATCCGAAGTAGATTTTCGATGATCCCATGCCCACTGCAGTCTTAACTGACGGTATCCTTGGACTAATACGCGAACACGCTGTGATCATTTGTTTCGCAGTTCTATGTTCAACAATGTGCGCTGAACGATGTGCTCCGCAACATCTTCTCTGCACCAGCATAGTACTCTGTCGTCAGATGTGTCATCGATTGCGCCTATATTGCTTTAAAGAGAGCGTAAATCCCCATTGTCCACGTTCTGCGATGAGGCGTGGACATCCAACCCCTTGTCGCCCATTCGAGGTGTCACAGTCTTTCAATCATTTGTAATACATGCTTACGACGTTAGACCGTGAAGAGCCGCCCGATTTCGCCGGCTGTGACATGCTCGTTAGCAGTCTCCGGGCCATAGCAATCTGTCTTTTACCAAATTCCTTTGTGTCAGCGCATTTCTAGCCTGTATCGTCACTAGAATTGATGTATCCCGTGGAGTGATGCACGCTTTAAGGAATGGATATGCCCAGGTAGCCAAACAGAAACGAACTCTATTAGTGTTCTGAACAAGTTCAATACAATAACAGTTTCTTAGAAGGTACGAGCCGTATCACTTATGCTAACCATGGTCAATGACGTTGTACTGGTGTGTCGTAGTAGAGTTTCACTGGCACAGCCGGGAAATGTTTGTACGTGGACGTAGTCTGTGAATGATGCGCTAACGATTACTCAGCGGTTTTGACGCTGTATGCGAGGCAGAAGGCTCCTACGGGTGGGCCACCAAGCGTGGTCAGCGCAAAGCACGGAATACACTGATCAGCGAGATTGTTATGACCACCGACCTACTATCGATAGAAACCCGTCCAGGCGATAGCAGCGTCACCTGGCGAGGAATGACTGCTAGTCGCAAGCACGCACGCTGCATCTAGTATCAATGAGCGTGTTCTCCATGTGTAGAATGAGGTAGGCGCGCGATGTATCTGAGTTTGACCGAGGGCAGATTGTCATGACCCTGAGGCTTGGCAGGAGCATTTCAGAAACTGCACGACTTGTCGCCTGTTAGAGGAGTGCTGTGGCGAGTGTCTTCAACACGTGGTGAAACCAAGGTGAAACCACGTCCAGACGTCGTGGGGTTGGGCGGCCAGCCCTCATTACACAAGTCGGACGTCGTAGGGTGAGCACACTATTAAAAGAGGGCAGGCGGCGAACTGTGACAGAATTAACATTATACTTTAATGCTGGGCAGAGCACAAGTGTGTCTGAACACGCAGTGCACAGAACACTCCTAAAGAAAGGGCTCCGCAGACGACGACCCATGCATGTGCCACTGTTAACACGACGGCCTCGACAACTACGACTGCAATGGGCACGTCACTATCGAGACGTTGGCGCAGTGGCAGAGTGCTGCATGGTCAGATGAATCCCGATACCTTCTTCATCATGCTGATAAAATGTGACTAGGGCCTCCCTTCGGGTAGACCGTTCGCCGGGTGCAAGTCTTTCGATTTGACACTACTTCGGCGTCTTGCGCGCCGATGGGAAAGAAATGATGATGATTAGGACTACACAACACCCAATCCCTGAACGGAGAAAATCTCCGATCCCGCCGGGAATCTTACACGGGCCCTTAGGATTGACATTCTGTCGCGCTGACCACTCAGCAACCGAGGGCGGACATCATGCTGATGGGAAGGCGTGACTCTGTCGTCTTCCTTAGGAACAGCTCTTTAACACCTGCACTACGGACAGAGACGAGCGGGCGGTGGCTCCATTATGCTCTAGGGAACATTCACGTGGGTATCCATGGATCAAGTAGAGCTCTTGCAGGGCACCATGACGGCCAAGGAGTATCGTAGACTGGTTGCAAACCACGTACACCATGACGATCATGTTTCCCGATGGCAGTGGCATTTCTCAACAAGATAATGCACCATGTTACAAGGCTAGGAGTGTCATGGAGTGGTTCTAGGGATACAGTGGCAAGTTCTAATTGATATTCTGGTAAGCCATCTCACCAGATCTGAACCCACTCAGAGCTCATTGTCTCCCTCTCCAAAATTTACGGGAATTAGATGGCTTCTGAGTGTGTGTGTTTATGTGTGTGTGTGTGTGTGTGTGTGTGTGTGTGTGATGTCAATTGTCTGGAGAGACGATGAAAAAGTTGTTTGAGAAACTTGATCACACGATCTGAAACGGAAATACAAGCCTTGCTACTACATTTTCTGCATTGGTGGTACATGAATAATGTAAGGAACTGTGGCTAATGAGCTGTCTTGTTGGTTTCTACGTGTTTGCTTATAACTTGGCATTTTGGAACTGCCTGGAGACTGGCCGCGCGACGTGCCATAAAGCTGTCCTGCAGAAAGAAGTACCAACGATAGAAGCGCTGCATACTGTGAGCGTAGCGTCACGTGGTACCATGGCGGCTTCTGAAGGTGTGATATCAGGCCGTTGTGCTTGTGGCGTACTGGAACGGCGGGAGCCCGCGGTACACTGTTTGTAGCGTGTGGCTTGGCATTTTGGAACTGCCTGGAGACTGGCCGCGCGACGTGCCATAAAGCTGTCCTGCAGAAAGAAGTACCAACGATAGAAGCGCTGCATACTGTGAGCGTAGCGTCACGTGGTACCATGGCGGCTTCTGAAGGTGTGATATCAGGCCGTTGTGCTTGTGGCGTACTGGAACGGCGGGAGCCCGCGGTACACTGTTTGTAGCGTGTGGCTTGACCGTATGCGACAGCCGACGGAACAACAAGAATTATTCTCCATTCTTTTCTGTTTCGGTTAAATACGCAAACTTCCGCTACCGCCACCAGTTGGTACTCAGTTTTACATTCGCCATTGACTATAATTTTTTGGCTTATTATCCTATGTTCCATAACACTTGTAGATCGGTTTTACCTGTTATTCATTTCCGCAATATTGAAACAACGCTTGAGCACTGACCGTAGGGCGAACATCCCTGCTGCAACAAGTTATGCTATGCAACAGCTTCCATTGTTAAAGAACGTCACTGTCGGGCTGAAGGCATTTTGGAGGAGGGAAGGGTGTTTCCGTGGTGACTGCAGTGTGGAAGCCTACTCTTTTGTTTCACTGGGTAGGGATAACTATTCATAATTTGCAGTTTCATCTCGTGTGCATTTCTAAGGGCAATCCAAACAGCAGCAGACACGACGGTTGAACACCAACCGACACGCCATGGACGTTTTCAAAGTCGATATTCTGGTCGCTTTCAGGCAATGCTACATATCAAATTCTCAGGAAACGTCTGGCCACATGCGGCAAGGGGTCTACAAGCCTTGGCCGGCCGAAGTGGCCGTGCGGTTAAAGGCGCTGCAGTCTGGAACCGCAAGACCGCTACGGTCGCAGGTTCGAATCCTGCCTCGGGCATGAATGTTTGCGATGTCCTTAGGTTAGTTAGGTTTAACTAGTTCTAAGTTCTAGGGGACTAATGACCTCAGCAGTTGAGTCCCATAGTGCTCAGTGCCATTTTTTTTTTTTTTTTTTTTTTTTTTGTCTACAAGCCTTCTTCGGAATAGGAACCTCTCGTTCTTCGCTGTGTTACCACATGTCTGCGATGCGGCTAGGTTTTTCACGGTCTTCTATCGTGCAGTCTAAATACATCGTGTATTCTATATGTCATGGAGAGAAATACTCTATGAACACATCGAGGTGCTGACGTTAAAGAATATCTATTAAGTTGCAGATCGGAAAGTCGGACCACTCGGCTCCTGCGTGGATATTTCAAACAACAACAACCGATCACCTCTTTTTCAGAATGAAGAAACACCCTTAATTTGGCAACGGATACAGTTTGTTACTGATCCACGTCAGCTGAAGTAAGAAGAGTCGCGCTGTAAACTTATCTAAAAAAAAATGGCTCTGAGCACTATGGGACTCAACATCTTAGGTCATAAGTCCCCTAGAACTTAGAACTACTTAAACCTAACTAACCTAAGGACATCACACACACCCATGCCCGAGGCAGGATTCGAACCTGCGACCGTAGCAGCCCCGCGGTTCCGGACTGCAGCGCCAGAACCGCACGGCCACCGCGACCGGCACTTATCTAAAAGTCTGTCGCAAAAGTTATTAGCTGTCAGCCACGAATAATACCTGGAACCACTTCAAACGTCTCTTTGAATGCATATATATCCTTCTAGTAATAGAATACAAGAGTGTCATACGCCCTGTAGTAGAACACACACTTCCTTAAGCGTTGTACAGAACGTTTGTCACTATCTGAGCAGGTTTCATTCTCAACAGGCTTCCAGAAGAACTAAAAAGTGTATAGACAGACCCCAAGACTTAAAATCTGTGTTTAAAGGCATCCTTGTGGCACACTCCGCGTATTTGACAACATTTATTCGCAGCAGTTGAGAACTTATCTCAGTAGTGTATTACTTTATCCTAAAATCTAATTTATTTCCTGTTTTATTTTTCCTTACTTCTGTAAACTATATATTGACTCAGTCGCTCGCATGGTCGCACGGGTCCTGATAAATAAATTAATAAAAATATAAAACGGTCTATCATAGCGTCTTTCGCAAACTAATGGTGATAGAACATCTGTATCTGGCCATTACAATCTAGTTCTCTTAAATCCGCAGCCTTCCGCACTTTCTGCACACGTAGATACCATTTACTGACCTGAGTGGCAGACACTCTGTAGATCTACTTCCGCTCAGAGTGATAGTTTGAATACTCCAGCTGGTCTGAATGACTCCTGCTTCCTCGTGTGCTTATTACGTTCTCGCATTCCGCTTACTGTTAATTGTTTTAGTAACCAGTGAAACACATACCGGTACTCATGTTTTCTGCAACCAGAAAATGGAATGTCAACAATGAGGCTATTTGGAATGCAATGATAGAAAACCACTTAATTTCCAACTTGTGTTTAATTTCAAGGCTTTTTACTGAAATTTCAGCACTATTCGCAAAGGTGGAAACTGAAGAACAAAACGCGAGCCATCATTGTATATGACAGAATCGTTGGACACATTGTAGCAGGTCGAACTCAAATTGCTCTCTCAGCAGGATTGAATGTACTACAAGGTGTCATTCGAAGGCTTTGTTAGCAGTTCTGAGATACAGTGGATCTTCCACGTGGTCACCCTGTCCTCAGCTGCACCAAGACAGCTGCCTCAGCATTTGCCTGTGTATCAGAAGCAGTGACCGATGACGACGTACGGCACTATGTGAAAGTATAAAGACGGACCCCAAAATACTTGTTTAAAGCCTGAAAGTTGGACCATGAGAGGATGGAATAACCTCCTTTTCGCAATGAATGCCGATCCACTTCGTAGAAAGATTCTTATTCTCGTTTATGTTTAGATAAAGTTGTAGCCAATATTATCACAGGAACATTGTGGAAAGAGGTCAGTTTGCTGTTCGAAGGCATCGTGTTGGATGAATGTACGGAGTTTCACGCGAATATTGTTGCAGTCCAGAGGTTCTGCAACCATATGTGCATCTTTTCAGTGCTGCAGCTGATGCATATTTTTCTTGTAGTCAGTGCGTCGCTACAAGCGCTGACAACGAATAAAAAAATGGTTCAAATGGCTCTGAGCACTATGGGACTCAACTGCTGTGGTCATTAGTCCCCTAGAACTTAGAACTAGTTAAACCTAACTAACCTAAGGACATCACAAACATCCATGCCCGAGGCAGGATTTGAACATGCGACCGTAGCGGTCTTGCGGTTCCAGACTGCAGCGCCTTTAACCGCACGGCCACTTCGGCCGGCGACAACGAATACATTCTATATGGAATAAGTAAACTTTAACACGTATGGACAGCAGCGAAATTGATGTAGGCAACAGAACTTTTTCGTGTTTGCTACTTTCTCAGAGAATGACATAAACACTCGCCCGAGTCTTTACCCCTCGACCTCTCAGTTGATTTTGAGTATTTTTGCCACCTTCATAGAAATATTTAGTTCAATTGCTGCTGCGGAAGTGTAGTTTTGATAATGCTCTAATGTTGATGATCATATTTTAATATTTTATTGCTTTATCTTTTAACACCATTTCGTACTATGACGTTGTTTAGCATCGTCATTGATTTAAATTTTACGGTGTTTAGTTATTGTATGTTTCCGATAACATGTGCGTAAACAGCGTGTCTATTGACTGAGGTGAGTGTAGTGCGTTTGACTGCTGAGTTCTTGACACGTTACCACTGAAATGTATTTATGGAATACTGAATACTGCACGCGTAAAAGCTGTTCCACCGATGCACAGGCTACTGACGGGCTTAGCTGATGGGCCTCTCACTTATCAGAATGGATCACTCATTTTTTCACGATCTGCCCAACGCATTTGTAACTAATTAGTTTTCTTCCTCTCACAAAACCATTATTTATTTATTTTTGCCAGTTCCAGGCGGAACTACTGAATACATTAATATACTAAGATATTTTATTAGCCTTTGAACGTTTCGTTACCGTGCTTGGTGACAATTTATATTCGTTTGTACAGTTTCCATGGAACAAGAATTACAAAGGACTGTTTTAACATAGTGGAAAAAAGAGAAAGATATCTATTTTTTATGCTCCTGACTATCATTAGATTATCATGATAAAGTCAGATGAATATGTAGTAACTACTATACTTAATGCTGCCTGGTGATGTTGCATGCACGTGACGCGGTAATCCATGTATAAGGGGTAGTCAAATGAAAACGAGACAGTTGCAAAAAAAATGTAAGTAAGTTGTTTACTATTCCATAAGTAATCGCCGTAACTGTTAACTGTTAATACATTTATCCTACCGTGAGGCAAGATTATCAGTGCCTTCATGGAAAAATGTTGGCGGTTGCCTACGGAACCATCATTGTAATCAGCCGAGCTTCTCTTCGTCCGAAGCTAATCGATTGCCACGAATGACGAATGTCTTTCTTCAAAGTTCCAAAAATGTGTAAATCGCATGGGGAGGAGTCGGCACTGTATGGAAGATGTGTAAGGGTTTCCCTACGAAACTCTGCTGATCTACTTATTGCCAAGGTTGTTTCGAGTATGCTGCAAAAGTTTCGCTGAGAAGCAACAACAATGGATACAATGAATTTATCGCTGTCACAAACGAACAGTGAAGATCTACAGGAACCGGAAATTTAAACTGATGAAATCCAGTGAGCACTTAAAGTTTAGTAAGACGTGCCTCATACAAAAAGTCATTCCAAATTACATTAAAGTAAAGATAAATAACAGGAAAAAGTCGAAACAAAAAGCCAAAGGAAATTGTGGAATCTCCTGGCCATAATTGGCAATCGGAATACATTACAAACTGACAGACATGCAAACTGTTTAGCTTCATAATCTACAGTTAAAAGTACGTAATGTCAATCAAAATATTCAAAATATCCACGGGTGTACTGCCGGTCTACAGTGTCCAACGGGCACAATATTTCGGCGATCATACATGTCGCCATCATCAGGTGAACTGACGGACTGAGCTCCTGTGAACGTGCCGGCACGGAGATCCGTACACTATGGCTGCTCAGGGGGAACTGGGTTCGGTCGCGGCGGCGGCACATTTAAATACCCTCCGCCCGCGGCGCGCTCACTCCGCCGTCCGCGCCCCGCGCCACGGTCGCGAAGTGGAACAGATTGCGACGGCGTCTGAGATGACGTCGGTGTGATGGCTCTGTCCGCCGTGGTCGTCACAACTATACATTTGCTCGATTTACTCTTGATTAACCCAATCGCTGGTTCCCAAGCCTTGCTGAGATTATAGCCACAGTCACGGTTTATGAGGTCGTCATTGGTGCGAATTTCGATGGCCTCTCTAACAACGCTGTCCCAGTATCTCGACGTCTGTACCAGAATCCTCGTGCGTTCATACTCCATAGCGTGATTTTCCGACAAACTGTGTTCAGCGACCGCCGACTTGCTCGGATACATCAGTCGAGTGTGCCTCTGGTGTTCACGGCATCGATCCTCGACGGTACGCATCGTCTGACCAATATACGACTTGCCACATTGACACGGAATCTGGTACACGCCGGCCTTCCTCAAACCGAGGTCATCTTTGGCGCTCCCCACCTGTGCACGAGTTTTATTCGGAGGGCAAAACACAGTTCCGACCCGGTGTTTCTTCAAAATGCGGGCGATTTTCGCCGAGAGTGCGCCTGTATATGGGATAAACGCAGTGTCTACCTCCTCCCTCGTGATTTCATCCATCTCCACAGGTTGTGCTGTAGTGGGTGGGCGGAGAGCCCCGCACGTTGAATCTGCCACTCTGAGTACCCATTTTTTCGAAATACAGAACTGGATGCACCCTGTGGACATCGTGATAAAGCATCTGCTAATACATTCGCTGGTCCTGGTATGTGTGTAACAGTGAAGTCAAATTCTTGTAGTATTAACATGCATCTGGCTAACCTCCCATGAGTTAGTTTGGCGGATAACGGAAATTCTAATGCTTTGTGGTCAGTGTATACTTTTGTTTTTCTTCCGAATAGGAAGTATCGAAAACGTTGGAAGCCCCATACAATGGCCAGTGCTTCCAGCTCCGTGACTGAATAGTTTTTCTCGCTTTTTGTGAGTACCCGACTGGCAAATGCAATTGTTCTATATGATCTTAGCCCTGCCTGTTCGTATTCTTGGAATAAAACAACTCCTAAACCTGTTTTCGTGCTATCAGTGGCCATACAAAAATTTTGTGTTAGATCAGGATGTGCTAAAATCGGTGCTGTTGTTAGTGCGTTTTTCACTTTTAAAAATTCTTCATTGGCTTGTAGATCCCATACCCATGGCGTGTTTTTTCAGTCAATGCACACAGGCGTGGTGTTGCGAGATAGTCGATCCAAATAAATTTTTTGTAGAATCCGGTGAGACCTAGAAATCCTCTGAGAATTTTCTTATTATATGGAGCACAGAATTATTTGATTGCCGTTAGTTTTTCTGGGTCGGGCATTCCCCTTTCTCTGAAATTATGTGTCCTAGAAATTTGACCTCTCGCCTTCCAAATTTGGATTTTGTTATATTTACTGTGACCCCATGTTCTTTCATGATCTGTAACAACTGGTTTAATGTGTCGTTGTGATGTGCCCAAGAGGGTTCTCCTATAATCACATCATCAACATAACAAGTAATTTTTTGTAAAATTTCAGGACTGAGTATAGTATTAAATCCCCTAATAAACGCTGCTGATGATATGTTTAAACCAAATGGCAATCGTTTAAACTGGTAACATCTACCGAATACGATAAATGCTGTAAATTTTCTACATTCTGGGGCCAATTTTATTTGCCAGAAACTACTCCGTAAATCAATTGATGAAAATATCTTAGCACCGTGGAAGTTTTGTATCAATTCCTCTAATTTGTCTGGGCGATCTGTCTCAGTGATTATGATATTGTTGATCTGTCTGGAATCAAGCACTAACCTGATGCTCCCATCTCGTTTTTGTACAATATGGAGCGGGCTGTTATATGTGGAGGTAGCTGGTTCAATAATATCGTCATCTAACATTTTAGATATCTCCTGGAATACTTTATTCCTTTAGCTTAATGGGATTGTATAGGGTGGCACTCTAAATGGTTTGTGCTGTTTTACTTCAAACTTGTACTGAAAGTGTTTAATACTGCCAGTCTTAGGTAAAAATACCTCTGCTTTATCTCGTAAAATACCCTCTAATTCTCTTTTACTGTGTTCCGAAATACCTTGAACTTATTGCAATTTTTCGTCGATTTCTTTATGGACTTATAACATGAGTTGAGGCGATTCCCCCTTTTGTGCATACCATTCTAATTCTTCATCCTCTTGATATCGCATCATTCTTAATTGTTTGTTTATGACTGGTATTTCTTCTAATTTTAGCTTTTGCTCAAAGAGAAGTGTGACATTCCCGAATGTTACGCTACCTTTCCCCATATCTATTATCGCTCGTCTCTCATTTAAAAAATCTGCACCTATAATCAAATCTACAGTTAGTTTAGGTATAATCACGAAGCTGGCTTCGATCTTTTGACCTTGACACGAAAGAGTTAACCTTGTTTGTCTCGTAACTTTCGCAGCATTGTTTCTAATCTTACGTGTTTTCAAAACTGGCAATTCCTCATTGGCATTACACTGCATGAATAAATTTTCTGAGATCGCAGTCAGTTCACTTCCGCTATCAGTTACAATATTGACTGGGATATGCTTTACCATGGCCTTCACAATTGGTTGAATTTTAAAGGGTTGGTCCTGTTCTTCTTCTTCTTGCACCAACGAATCCTCCACTGAATCATACATGAGTCTTTTTAGGAATTTCCCTTGCGAATTCGAACTTTCTGTAGGATAAGCTTCGACTGCTACTTCTCTCTCTTGTATTTCATCTTCTCTATTTCTTCCTTCATTTACGCTTTCTTCAACATCCTCTACTTTTTCCTCATCCTCGTCTATCTTCTCCTTCTTCGTCGCTACTTCCACATAATCGCATCTAAATGCTCTAATTATCGCTTCATAACTTCCTTCATTATATACGTTGGGTTGAGTGCCCACTCGTAACTTACTTTCAACTTCTGTCGACTGCGAATTATCCTCATTGAATTCGCTTTCCATCTCAAATAGCTCTGCAATACTTATTACTTCGTCCTTTCCTCCTACATTCGTTGTGCATGCCTCTGGTCATTCATCTTCCTCGTCAGTATTCTCCCAATTAATTTCGTCCCAACACGATATTGTTATTTTCTTGTGTTCGTTTTCATCTGGTCCCTGTGGATTTGTTTCTTCCTTCTTCTCTTCTCGTGATAAGGTATTTACTTCTCTGTTCAAGGTGCTGCAGTTGTCCTGGGTCGGTGCGTCATTCTCTTTGGCATGGGCGCTTAGCTGTCAATTCGAACGTTTATAGGGGTTTGGTGGTCTTACCTCCACCACTTCTATCTGTATTCTCTTTTCTTGTTCAGCTTGTTGATAGTGGTTTCTTTGTTAATAATTTGTCGGTCTATTGGTTCTCCAGTACCCGTTCCGGTTGTCGTTATTCCCTCTGTAATAGTTGTTGCCGTTCCTGGGTGAATTATAGTTATTGCCATATTCTCTTCTAAATCCATAACCGGTTCTTTGTTGAAATCTGTTGTCGTTTCTTGGCGCGAAGTTATCACATGGTTCGTAATTATTGTTTCTTCGTACTGTGTCTTGTGGATTCCACAGCTTTTTGCTTTCGTTTTCACTTGCGCTTCGTCTTTTTCTTGCGTCATCTTCCGAAAATATGAACTCTAGTTCCCTTAGAATACCTTTAAATGCTTCGACGTCATTGCCTCCGCGACCTACTAATGATTGCTGGTATTTCAATGGTAGCTTCATCGCGCATAATTTAATCAACTATCCGTCACTGTATGGTACATCTAAGCATTGATTTTTCTTTGCCATTAATTCGAAAAATTTCACGGGACTCTTCTCTCCTGAATTTTCAAAATATGGGTTCTGTAATAATTCATACTTCACTCTGTTCTGTGCTTCGCTGGACCAATATCGTGAGAGGAACTTCTCTCTGAAATCTTCGTACGATCGGCATGTCGCTGCAACATTCTGCATGGTTTCTGCGACTGTTCCTGACATGTGTGCACATATAAAGTCTAATTTGTGTGCTAGCGTCCAGTGTTCTGGTAATCCTACTCGGAATTGATCAATAAAAGTTCGTGGATGTAATGAGTTTCCTTCTCGAAAGTGTTGAAATTTTCTGACTGTGAGGAAATGATCGTTGTCGTACTTCGTCATTGTTCCATATGAAATTCGCGATTCTTCGCCACTTTTGTTTCTGATCATTTCTACCGTCGTTCTTTCCGGTTGTGGTAGATCCATTGGATATTGTCCACTGTAACTTTCGCCTACCCTTGCGTAGTATCGTTGGAGTGGTACGCAATAATTTTCTTCCATCGGTTGTGAACGTGTAGCTGAATGCATTGTACTGTACTCTTCTCGACCTGGCTTTCCATTGTCAGGTATTGGTTCGGTATCTTGTCTGGCTAACCTTGCTGCTTCATTGCACGATCCAAACTGTCTTGAAACATACATTTGTGGTTCCGCATGTGTTTGTGATGACGTTTGTTCATCAAGAATTTCGAAACGTGTTTGTTGTTGTGCAGGCTGTCTGATTTCACGTATGTTACTTTCCGCCTGTGATTGGAATCGCAAATGTGTAATATCTTCGTTAATTGCTTGTTTTTCCGGTGCTGTTACAGATACGGATGTGGTTACAAACTCTGTGCTTGTTCGATCCTGTTCACTACGCTCTTCAATGGTTTGCAACAACTCTGTTCGCAATTTCTGAAACTGTCGCTTCGTTTACGCTTCTATTTTGACTATGCGGTTATCATATCTTTTCAGCGCTGCTTTCAAAAAAAATGGCTCTGAGCACTATGGGACTCAACTTCTGAGGTCATTAGTCCCCTAGAACTTAGAACTAGTTAAACCTAACTAACCTAAGGACATCACAAACATCCATGCCCGAGGCAGGATTCGAACCTGCGACCGTAGCGGTCTTGCGGTTCCAGACTGCAGCGCCTTTAACCGCACGGCCACTTCGGCCGGCGCGCTGCTTTCGTGATACGTTTGTGTAACACACTGTTTTCAACAATTTCACGCGCTGTACCTGCTGCTTTTCTAGTAATTTCGTTTATCAGTTTCTCTAGTTTCTTGACTTCTCCCTGGATGTAATGTTTTGATCTCGTCCTGAATGTCATTATGCAATGTTTGTACGTCCGCTTGTACCTTGTCGATGTCTGTTCTCAATTGATTGTGATCTGTTATTAAGTTTCCTATCACTTCTCGAGATTCTTTTGCCTCGTCGTCAATATGACTTAGGTGTAACTGAATTTTTTGTTTTGTTCTTTAATCTCACGCATTTGTCTCGTATTTTCTGCAATTTGTTTCGTCGTTTCTGCATTTTGTTTCGTCATTTCTGCATTCTGAATTTTAATTTGTTTCGCAATTTCTTTATTTTGTCTTCTCATGGTTTCCGTCATTAATTGTTATAATTCTGCCTGATTGGTGAGTCCTCTTGCGTTTTCTTCCGACGTCCTACGCTCTGTGTTTTTGTCCAAGTGTTGGTTCGCAACCGATTGTATTGAACTGTGCTGTGACACGTTTCTGCTCGCATTCCTTGTACTCCGTGGTGAGGGAGCTCTGATTACTTGTACTATGGGTTCTACGTATTCAAGACGCAAGTTAGAATCCTCATCGACTGTCTCTCTACTTTCCTGCTCCTCTGTCGTATGCTGACCTAGGTTTTCTGTGCCTTGACGTACATTATCCTCGTTATGATGCGTTATATGTCCTATTTCTCGCGATACTGCATCGTCAGTTGTACTGTCCTCTATTCTCTGTCCATTTTCATGCTGGGTCTCTACCTCAATTCGGTCAAGGTCTCGATCTGCCATTGCTAATCTTTCCGAATCCTTTATTTTCTGTTTTAAAAGCAATTCACGCGCCCTACTTCACGTCAACATGCGGTCATGCGATCTCACGCGTTTCATAATCTTTTTGTTCACACGACTTGACAAACCATTCACTTACTTGTTGGGTCAGAACCTACTTGTCAACGATGTATCCGCCACCTGTGCGTTTGCATTGAGGAGAAAACTTAATTCTAACAATATTTAAAATTCATAACTTAATTATGCTATTGTCTCTGCTAGAATGTCTATCTATTGAATACTTTATTACTATCTATCGCTGCAGCTACTGTTTTCGACTATTTATAATATTCAAAAAAATTTGTTTTTATTACGAAAATTTTTCAACAGGATATTTTTCTGACCTAGTTAGGCATGTGGTCGACATTCAATCATGGTATTTTACCATCCTGGCAGGGTCGTCATTTTCTAACATTCTGCGTGGTGTCTGTCTGTTCTATATCGTATCTCCCTACCAATTTCGCGCAACGACGCTCTGAGCGTGTTTTTTAGGGAATTGACTAGTTTGAACCTGGGACCTGTTGCTGGTAAGGAGACGCCAGACCACACATGACATGTAGAATTCAGAAGAGTTCAGTGAGACTAGCGATGATATAACCAAATACTTAATGATTTCAGCGTCAGCTCCACTGCACTCCCTGTAAAAGAATCTTAATACTAACTAAATTTAGTGGAAGGGTTTCAAGGATTTCCTATTTTTAGTAAACTGGTAAAATAACGTCGAAAAAGCAGTTGCGTTTACCATTGGAAATTTTATTCTACTCACAAAACATCGTTTATAAATTGCACTATTGATAAAAGGAAATGTTTTAATACAGGATGGTAAAAACCAACTGCGTTCAACAAAAATGTGAACGAATATTCCCTGAATGGGTTTCCAAGTTCTACAATGGATCGAAGGATGACCTATGCCATATCACATCTATAATCTAGGTTTAAATTAAGTTTCACAAAAGAGAAAACTATCAAAATGGTCTACAGTGACCCTCAATTATCTTTAATTACTTATATAACTTGTCGTAAATGACAGTGGCTGATGTGGCTTCTCAATAACTATATAACAGAAAAATCATCGTGTTTCAGATTTTTACTTCAAGTGGCAAATGTGAACACCATGAGCTTTAATTGACGATCGACACTAGTATTACGCAAAAAGGGGATGTAACAGATGAGACTTCTGCAGTTCTGAGTGAAGCCTTACGCGCTCAAAAATGCGGCATCGCGTGCGTTCATTACCTTGTCGGTGTTCGTCAGGGGACGGCGGGCGGCACAGCTCTGCTCACCTCGCCGTCTCGGAAGCAACTCTCTCCTAACTTCTCCTTACTACAATTTACCGAAGTTGGTTTAAAAAAACTATCTGGCTGTGTTTTCATCTGACCAATCAGGCTCTCAATGTTAACCGTAAGCTCCGCCTACAAAAATTCTGTCTATCCAATGAGAAACGTTATACTTTTCGTGGTGGGGCAATGTTTTTAAAGTTTGCAACGTAACAGAGACGCGAAAAAGTTTCACGCTAAAACTTGCAGCTGGTGTGGTCCTTTTAGCGTTATCGTAAGATCTATACTGTTCTTCTGGAGGGCTCTATCTTTTAACATGGGCTGAGGGTGGTCCTGATGTAACAGCGCCGCGAAAAAGTCTCACGCTAAAACTTGCTGGTGGTGTAGCCCTTTTTGTGTTATCGTAAGATCTATACAGTTCTTCTGGAGGGCTCTAGCTTTTAACATTGGCTGGGGGGTGGTCCTGACGTAACAGAGACGCGAAAAAGTCTCACGCTAAAACTTGCGGGTGGTGTGGTCCTAGCGGCTAGCTGGCGACGTGGGTGTCCGTCCGTCCCTTATCGTAGGGACTTCCAGCTTAACACGGTTCTGCTCTCGGCTTCTGTTCTCGTTTCTCCCCTCGGAACTGCATCTGTCCCACGGTGGGAAGGTATGACATGCATTTAGGCATTCTTGTGTTAGTCTGTGGTATTCCATTTGCTCACTCGTTACTCGTATTACTTTGGTTAATTTAATGTCACGATTTATCAGGAGCTATGTGACATACTACTGGATTTGCTTATCATGTCAGGGTTTTCATGGAATGTGTTGGATTTCCTGACACCTTGCAAGGTGTGTGGAAATCTCGCGTTCAGACGTATGACACTAGTGACATACAATCATCTGACCATGTTCGAAGTGCGTGAGTTCCGTGGTGCGCCCCATTCTGCTCTCTCACGATGTCTAATGACTTTTTAGGTCGCTACTATGGAGTACCTGTCAGCACAATGCACCTAATATGAAAAACGTACGTTTTGGTGGTTTCTGGATACTTTTGAGCACAAAGTGTAAAACTTCCCTTATAAACACCCCAGTTAAAAAAAAATCAACAGTAAACTGAAGCAACCACCACTATCCTCATTGCATACTAACAAGAAATTTCAAAATTTGCCAGTCTTCCATTCTTCCCTAAAGCGTCATTGTTGCACCGTGTTCTGGCCGCAGACGTGTCAATCGAGCCCACTCTTCCTTCGTGTCATCATCAGCCAGTGTTGGCATCGAGATGCGGTATGGAATGTCGTGTGGTCTGCACACCGTGGTCCGACTGTTGTCGGCTTAGCGGATCTGGTACCGCTGTTATTCGGTCAAGCAGCTCCTCAGCTGGCATCACGAAGCTGAGTGAATCCTGTTTCAGTCCTTTCACCAAGGAAAAATCTCTGGCAGTACCCATAATCGAATCCGGGTTCGAACATGGTATCCAGCCCTGCTGACTACTCAGCTACGGAGGCAGACGAAGTGTTATACACACCTGAAAATATTTTCTGGCTACATAATCCGGAAATATCCTTCCATGTAGACAACAAACTACAAAGAAAAATTATTCACACTAATAAATCCACTGGTGAATGGCATCAAAAGTCATGCATACATAAGCTCACATGCTCTTGTTCTAGCTTCTATAGAGGACAAACAGGGAGAAATTTTGCAACTTGCTAAGGAGAACATTTTGGTGCCACAAACTCAAAAACTGCCCTCTGTCGAACTCCACGGCATCATGAACACTATGTTGATGACATCAGTGATATTATTTCCGTGTTATACATTGCTGACAAAGAAAGAGTACTAAATGTAGCTCAGGGACTAAAACATGGCTTTGGTCTCTCACCAGTTTTTTTATACATATATATCAACAAAGTTCTAGAACAACGGGATTCTAAAAACCCCAAGAATGGACCTGGGAAGGAACGCATTTATTAACACTAATATATTATCTGAAGAGCAAGTTCTCCTAACAGACAGTTAAAGTACTTTGCAACAAAAGTGTTTAAATTGAAAAATTTATTATAAACTTGTCAAATGGATATATCTGTAAATAGAACAAAAGTAATGGCAATGGAAGGAAAACACACGAGAAGAGCCAAAATAGTGATAAACAGTAAAATAATAGAACAGCTAAATTCGTTTAAAGTTCACGGGACAGAGATATAGAAATTTGTTTTATTTAAATAAAAGAACTGTAAGAGTTTTCACATAAAAAAATTCTGAGGTATTACTTTACAGTGCGCCCTCATACTATATTAATTTTCTTTGTATTTTCGTTCAGTGTTTACTTACTGTGAATGAGAGTGAAACCAAATGCAGCTAAATACTGTGTATGTAAGCATGTATGTATGTATGTATGTATGTATACCGTGCAAAATGTACGTTATCAAAGGCAGCCTGGTGTAAGTAACTCAAAGCATAAAAATTATTTCGTTTCATAAACTTTTCGTTTCAGATAACTGAATTTCCGTTATTTCCGCTAGCTGCGCGACCATAGCGTCTAGCTAGTAAGTTTGCTAGCTATAGAATGGGAAACTAATGTGATTCGTCTGAGATTGTTGTGCTTTTTCCGCATACGAGAAGTACTTCGAACAGTTAATTGGAGAGCCAATTCGAACTGTTAACCTAGAAGAGGTAATCAGTGATCAAAAACATGTTATAGCAACTACAATTATAGTAAAATATTCTTGCTTAACAAGAGTGACAGGAAACAAATTGCAGATTATCTGAGCAACATACATCAAATATTCACCTCAGGGGAAGAAAACATGAAACACAAACGCATAAAATTAGAAAGGTATTGTACAGTACGTTAGAAATCTCCGTGCAGAGGAAAGTAGGGGAGAGACGGGAACGACTCACCGTGGTTCATTAGCCATGCTGAAGCGCCTTCTGAAGTAGAGAGAGAGATTCATCACAGATTTAATCGAAGTAAAAGCCCTGTTGCCGAAAGAAGCCAAGATGATCGTAAGGATTGCAATTCGAGAAGACTTCAATGAATTCTTAAATAAAATTTTGCCATGTGATCAGAACAAGAATCGTAACAAGTTGTGGTCTTACGTGAAATAAGTAAATGGATATAAAGCATCTGTTCAGTTGCTCAGTAACTATCTGGCACCGAAACGGAAGATGACAGAAAAAGCTGAAATACTGCATTCGATCTTCTAAAATTATTTCATTGCGGAAGATCGTAATACAGTCACCCCTTTCAATAACCGCACGAACGCCGAAATGGCAAATATTCATACAAGTGATGGCGGAATAGAAAATCAACTAAAATCGCTTCACAGCAGAAAAGCGTATGCAATGGATGAGATTTTACAGAGAGTATGAATAATAATCTGCTCCCATTTATAGTAGGCAGCTAGAAAAGCGAACGCTACCAAGTTATCTGAAAAAATGTAGCTCTAAGCCGTTTCTCAGTGATAATTGCCCTATCGATCCAAATAATTATAAGCCTATATAAGTGACGTAAATCTGTCGTAGAGTTATAGAACATGTTTGAAGTTCAACTATTATGACCTTTTTAGAGAACAAAAATAGCCTCTACAAACATCAACATTGATTCTACAAACAGAGATTTCTTTGGATATAAAATGCAGAGCGACTTAGACTACGGCTCCCAGATTGATGCTGTATTCCTAGGCATTCGTAAGGCATTGATGAATGAGCAAAATACCAGCTTACCGAGTATGAATACAGATTTCTCATTTAATTCAGGAGTACCCAATGGATGCTCAACAAGTCTTTCTTAATTGGACGAAATAGACAAATTTGGGGAATATATCAAGGAAGTGTTGAAGGGACGTTACTATTTGCAATACATATAAATGACTTAGTGGATAACGTCGGAATCTCCAGGAGACTTCGGGTACGATGCTGTTCGTTGTCAATAAGAAGGTTACTATGTCAAAAGACAGTAGCAATATGCAGGAAGGTATAGGTACAGACAGTTGAGCCTGAACGTGAATAAAAGTCACGTATCGTGCGTAATAGGCAAAGAAATCGATTATTATAGGAGTATTTTACTGTCGATATGTTTCTGGAGACAATTATAACCGTAAGACAACTAAAAGTAACCGCTCAGAAAGAACTTAAGTTAAATGAGCACATAAAAATATTTGTAGAAAAAGCAAATACGAGACTGATGTTCAACGAAGAATTGCAATTGATGCATCAAATAAGTGGCTTGCAAAACATTCGTTCGACCTGTTCTGGAATTCTGTTTGTCAGTCTGGGACTCTTACCAGATTGGATTAATAGAACAGACAGAGAAGATCCAACGAAGATCACGGTATCGTGTAGTAAACACGAGAGCATTACGTAAATTCTTAACAAGCTCCAGAGGCAAATGCAACAAGATAGGTACTGTGCATACTTTCTTACGACGCACCATTCACTAGACCTAATGGAACGGTAAAGGGGACATATTAGCTGTGTTTGAAGTACCCTACACTATACGCTGTGGTTTGTGGAATATACAGGTTGGTCAGAAACAGTCTGAAAAGCTTGTAAGCGTGTTGCATGGTAGATGGTGCTGAGAAATAATTCAAAAATGGCTCTGAGCACTATGGGACTCAACTGCTGTGGTCATTAGTTCCCTAGAACTTAGAACTACTTAAACCTAACTAACCTAAGGACATCACACACATCCATGCCCGAGGCAGGATTCGAACCTGCGACCGTAGCAGTCGCACGGTTCCGGACTGCGCGCCTAGAACCGCGAGACCACCGCGGCCGGCCCGAGAAATAATTGTTAAGAAAAAAAATCGATACGTTTCGCCGTTTCCGAATTACTAAACACTGAAGTTTGCCACTGACACTAATTACATTTGGCAGGCATCTTGAATTTGTAAGCGCAACGGCGTGATTGGCTAACTTTATGCTAATTAACTTGGAAACGGTGCACCGTATCGAATTTTTTTTTCTTAACAGTTATTTCTCAGCACAAGCTACCCTGCAACACCCTTACGGGCTTTTCACACCGTGTCTGATCAGCCTGTAGAAGTAGACGTAGACTCCTACATCAATGACTTATTAGACCCCAACGAATTGTTCATCATTTAAGTAACTGAGATGTCGTATTTGAAAAAAAAATAACAACCACGTTTGGAGAGAATTACGCAAACCCTCTTCAAGAATGAAGAGTGCCACAGCTTCCCTGACCTCCTCTTTTACCTGAGATGTTGTCCATCGAGCGTCTCTTGGATGGTCAATTACTTATTTTGCGGGCATTGTCTGTTCACGCACAAAGCACACGTCTGCTAGCTCCCTAGGCCACAAACATTAGGAGGCATCACTCTAGCCGGCCGAAGTGGCCGTGCGGTTAAAGGCGCTACAGTCTGGAACCGCAAGACCGCTACGGTCGCAGGTTCGAATCCTGCCTCGGGCATGGATGTTTGTGATGTCCTTAGGTTAGTTAGGTTTAACTAGTTCTAAGTTCTAGGGGACTAATGACCTCAGCAGTTGAGTCCCATAGTGCTCAGAGCCATTTGAACCATTTTTTTGCATCACTCTATACTATAAGACCACTGAGATGTACTTCGGCTATGGTCTGGGGTTCACTTCGGTTACACACATCCTTCTTGGGTTTTGGACTTCGTTTACACCAAGACCCATTCAGCGTTTCCACCCATCCATTGTTGCCGTAGCACAGTTGCATATATATCGTCACTAAGTATATAGCTACTGCATTTAAAATTCTGACGGTATTCTGTGAAAAATAAGAGTTTATTTAGCTATTATGCTTTTCCGAGTCCCGTCTTAATCTCATTAACAACTGGGAGCACGCACCCTCTTTCTGTATCCTCTCTAGCTCTTTGTTTAAGTTTCACACATATATCGCACACAGTTGACCCTGGTACACTTTACAAGAAGGTTCAATGAACTCCATCGATGTATCATATTCAAACAACGATATCTGGTGGTTGGGATAAACAAATGAAAGAAGCATTAGGAAAACGAATGTAGCACCCGTACACTCGCTCATACCGCAACAAACCAAAATAAACACCGCATTACTACTCCCAAAACTACCACAAAACACAGTGGCTACTAAGCAGAGAGTATCTTGGGTAGACATGTGAGATACGTGGGCTGATCAATACGTGGTCGCATATGGAGCATTACGTACAAAGAAATGTCCCGGTTATAGCTTCGACAAATTTTACGGAAATATAGTCAAGCGTACAAACGATCCACGCAGAAGGCGTAAGCATCTGTCAGAAAATTAACGAAAGGACGAATTAAATGTGATCAAGTTCCAAAAGCCGCGAAAGTCAACTAAGCTACGCAATTCTCAAACCACAAAGATTATTTGGCTAGTAAAATACTTATCCATACTACAGATTGCGATGAATCTACTGATTCGTTGAAAAATGCAATACATCTACATCTACATGGATACTCTGCAAATCACATTTAAGGTCCTAGCAGAGGATTTATCAAACGACCTTCACAATTCTCAAATGGTTCAAATGGCTCTGAGCACTATGGGACTCAACATCTTAGGTCATAAGTCCCCTAGAACTTAGAACTACTTAAACCTAACTAACCTAAGGACATCACACACACCCATGCCCGAGGCAGGATTCGAACCTGCGACCGTAGCAGTCCCGCGGTTCCGGACTGCAGCGCCAGAACCGCTAGACCACCGCGGCCGGCTTCACAATTCTCTAGTATTCCAATCTCATACAGCGAGCGGAAAGAAAGAGTACCTATATCTTTCCGTAGAAGCTCCGATTTCCCTTATTTTATCAAGGTGATAGTTTCTCCCTATGTAGGTCCGTGTCAACAAAATATTTTCGCACTTGGAGCAGAAAGTTGGTGATTGGAATTTCTTGAGAAGTTTCTGCCGCAACGAAAAACGCCTTTGTTTTAATGATGTCCACCACAAATCCTGTAACATTTCAGTGACACTCTCTCCCCTATTTCGCGACAATACAAAACGTGCTGCCCTTCTTTGAACTTTTCAGATGTACTCCGGCAATCCTATCTGGTAAGGATTCCACACGGCGCAGCAGTATTCTAAAAGAGGGCGGACAAGCGTAGTGTTGCCAGTCTCCTTTGTAGATCTATTACATTTTCTAAGTGTCCTGCCAATAAGACGCAGTCTTTGCTTAGCCTTCCCCACAACATTTTCTATGTATTCCTTCCAATTTAAGTTGTTCGTAATTGTAGGTATTTACGGAATTTATATTTTACTGATTCATCGTGTAACCGAAGTTTAACGGATACCTTTTAGCACTCTAGTGGATCACCTCACACTTTTCGTTATTTAGGGTCAATTACCAATTTTCGCACCATACAGATATCTTATCTAAATCGTTTTGCAATTTGTTTTGATCTTCTTATGACTTTATTAGTCGATAAACGACAGCGGTATCTGCAAACAACCTAAGATGGCTGCTCAGACTGTCTCCTAAATCGTTTATATAGATCAGGAACAGCAGAGGGCCTATAACACTACCTTGGGCAACGCCAGAAATCACTTCTCTTTTATTCGATGACTTTCCGTCGTTTACTACGAACTATGACCTCTGTGACAGGAAATCTCGAATCCAGTCACAGAGACGATATTCCATAAGAACGCAATTTCACAACAAGCCGCTTCTGTGGTACAGTGTCAAAAGCCTTCCGGAAATCCAGAAATACATAATCAGTTTGAGATCCCTTGTCAACAGCACTCAACACTTCATGCGAGTAAAGTGTTAGTTGTGTTCCACAAGAACGACGTGTGTTAATAGACCGTTTTCTTCGAGATGATTCATAATGTTCGAACACAATATATGTTCCAAAATCCTGCTGCATATGGACGTTAATGACATGGGACTGTAATTTAGTGTACCGGCCAAAGTGGCCGTGCGGTTAAAGGCGCTGCAGTCTGGAACCGCAAGACCGCTACGGTCGCAGGTTCGAATCCTGCCTCGGGCATGGATGTTTGTGATGTCCGTAGGTTAGTTAGGTTTAACTAGTTCTAAGTTCTAGGGGACTAATGACCTCAGAAGTTGAGTCCCATAGTGCTCAGAGCTATTTGAACCATTGTAATTTAGTGGATTACTATTACTACTTTTCTTGAATATTTGTGTGAATTGAGCAACATTCCAGTCTTTGGATACGGATATTTCGTCGATGAAACGGTTGTATATGATTGTTAAATACGGAGCTATTGCACCAGCATACTCTGAAAGGAACCTAATTAGTATACAGTCTGGACCAAAAGACTTGCTATTATTAAGTGATTTAAGTGGCTTTACTACTTCGAGGATATTTTCTTCTACGTTACTCATGTTGGCAGCTGTTCTTGATTCGAATTCCGGAATATTTACTTCGTCTTCTTTTGTGAAGGAATTTCGGAAGGCTGTGTTTAGTAACTCCGCTTTGGCAGCACTGTCTTCGATTATATCTCCATTGCTATCGCGCAGAGAAGGCATTGATTGTGTCTTGCCGCTAGCACACTACACATACGATCAGAATCTCTTTGGGTTTACTGCCAGGTTTCAAGACAAAGTTTCGTTGTGCAAACTATTATAAGCATCTGACATTGAAGTCCGGTCTAAATTTCGAGCTTCTGTAAAGGTCGCCAATGTTGGGGATTTTGCGTGTGTTTAAATTTGGCAAGTTTGTTTCGTTGTTTCTGCAACAGTGTTTTGACCGGTTTTTTGTATCATGGAGGATCATCTCCGTCATTTGTTAATTTATTTCGTATAAATGTCTCAATAGCTGCAGATACTATTTCTTTGAAGTCAAGCCACATCTGATCTACAGCTATATTTTTAATTTTTAAACAGTGGAAATTGTCTCTCAGGAAGGCGTCACGTGAATTTTTATGTTTTTGTGAATAGGTATATGTTTAGTTTATTTTGGTGGATTTGAGGGTTACAATATTCAGTCTCACTACGACAACCCCGCGTTCACTTATCCCTGCATCCTTTTTGATGCTCGTTATTAACTCAGGATTATTTGTTGCTAAGAGGTCAAGGGTGTTTCCACAACCGTTTACTATTCACGTAGGTTCACGAACTAACAGTTCGAAATAATTTTCAGAGAATGCGTTTAGCACAATTTCGGACAATGTCTTACGCGTAGCTCCGAAATTAAACAGGTATTTCCGCCAACATATCGAGGGTAAATTAAAGTTATCACCAGCTATAATCGAATGAGTCGGATACGTATTTGAAATCAAACTCAAGGTTTATTTGAACCTTTCAGCAATTGAATCATCTAAATTGGGAGGTTGGCAAAAGGATCCAATTATTATTTTATTCCGGTTAGCAACAATGACCTGTGACCATAATAACTCACAGGAACTATCTACTTCAATTTCGCGACAAGATAAACTACTTCTAGGAGCAAGAAACACGCCACTACCAACCGGGTTTAGCCTATCCTTTCGGAACACCGTTAAGTTCTTCGTAAAAAGTTTGGCTGAGCTTATCTCCGGCTTTAGCCAGCTTTCAGTGCCTATAATGATTTGAGCATCTGCTCACACGTAGTTGGGAAACCCAGATTCCCACAATGAAAAATCATCGATTCACAACGGAAGAATTCAATATAAATTTGGATTATGTTTCTTATAAAACGTACGCACTGAAGGTGCTTACACTTACTGTAGCTTAACAAGAAATAGACTTAGACTCTACGACTAACGACGTGGCAGAGTGGCTGCACAAAACCACCGCCTTTCAAGTTCTGAAAACTCATGAACAACCTAAAATTAAGTCTCGCGCCTCTCATAATGACGCTTAATAAATTTATCCTATACATTAAGAATGAATCCACTACACTACCGGTCTGGGTTGGTTCAAATGGCTCTCAGCGCTATGGGACTTAACGTCTGAGGTCATTAGTCCCCTAGAACTTAGAACCTAACTAACCTAAGGACATCACACACATCCATGCCCGAGACAGGATTCGAACCTGCGACCGTAGCGGTCACGCGGTTCCAGACTGTAGCACCTAGAACCGCTCGGCCACCCCAGCCGGCACCGATCTGGGAAGGCAAAGCCTCTTTCTACCCTACACGTGGGGGCTAGCTCTTTATTACACCTGGCTGCCAAAAGAAACTGAAATAAAGACGATTGAAATTCAAGCACTAAATAATTCAGTTACCTCCGTTGTTGAACTGATCACTGATCAGTCCCTACTCACTACCCGCCAGTAGAACAGTAAGAGCATGGATACAATTATCCATCAGTAAGAGCTCTCCCCTCACCAAAGCCAAAACGCTTCCGCTCCTCTGTAGTGCGGAAGTCACCAAAAATGCGAACGTCTTTACCCGCCAAATTAACTATTTTACCGGCTATTGTGCCAGCTCTGATGACCTTGCTAGACACCTCTGGCTTTCCACTTTCACTACAGCTATCAGCAGAACTGCAACCGCAGCCGAAACTGCAGCAGGACACGAACAGCTCCTAGCTACTCTCACGAAAACTCACATTCAATCGTTTCAGTCGCACACAACAAGTTAAACGATAGAACAAGGATTTGCAGATAATTCAGGTGCCCAATTACTGGTAACATAGTAAATAAAAGAAACGACACGCTTCCTTCCGAGAAACTCGTAGCACAAAAAAGCTACAGATATGAGAAATATAAACAGATAAACCTCTGAAGCGACGTAGATGACGTTGAGACAATTACTCTTAATTTAAGGTAAGACAAAAGGGTCGCAAATGTCGGGAAACACCCCAAAAGTGGATGGCAAATGTTGAACTTTTCACATCACCAGATAACGTACCTTGCCGCATGTGCAGCGGTTGAGCCTATCGGTCCGTCGCAGCTGATCATCCCAATCCAAATCCAGTATTCACGTCGCTGTGGCTCTGGACCCACGTGCGTGGCATTTATCACGTGGAGGTCAGGGTTCGAAGCTTGGGTGTGGCAGGCAATACTTTTCATCGTGGTAGTGGTCACACCGAGGTAAGATTTGATTTTTTTACCGGACTCGCTGTCTCCGCTGATTTATTGCAAAATACAGGACAACAAAAACCTACCGCATTGCGTCGCAAGTAAATATGCGTCGCTTATAAGCTTCCGAAATGCGTCGCTGCCAGTAAATTGCCTACTCTATCAGAACCCATCAGTAACAAATGCAAGCTAAATAGTGAAGAATTCAGCGTGGATAACTATTGTCAACAGCAAATACCGTGAGTGCATGGAACTAATTTGGTTACAAATGAGATACACAGAACATACTGCCGATATTTTCACATTTTCGCAGATATTTTCAGTACAATGCAGACACATAGATAAATGGGGATACGAAAACAAACTAAATGCAATCACCCCGTAATAATACATCAGAAACTACGCGCACCATATGCAAAAATACTCAGAAATATCCATAAACAGCCACCGAAAATTTGTCGAAGGAATTCTGGTTCAGTCTCTAAATGGGACTAATACTCGTATGCGTGTGTATTTCTGTAACAGCCGACATGATAGCAACGCGACCTGAAACACTGCCGGGCTTTTTAGCGGAATACATTTTGATGTTAACAGATATGACTGATATGTGATTGTGATGAAAGCCAAGTTTGTTCACAGAACTCGCTCAGTCCTTTTTAGTTAGAACGGTCGTCGGCGCTGGACGCTGGGTCCGTGGATAATCGATCGGAAGGCCGGCGCCAGAAAAACGGCTGGCGAGATGTACTGAGGTCACCGAAATTGGATTCTGGCCGTCAGGGCTCGGTGGCACAATACTGACGCCTGGGACACACGCCTGCTACCGCAGCCCACCGGTGCACCGGCTAGTCCACTCACTCCTTGCGTCTTATCGCCTCTCTCGCTGGGACGAACCGACATCTCTGGTTTCGGGGCTGCGTTGCTCCATCGTGATGAGGAGTTCGGACGTCGAACCTCACCTCATGCTTTTAAATGTGGCACTGTTACTTGTGTCTAGTATACAGGAGGGAGCGCGCTTGTGCCATTGTGTTATTGGTTTCAAAGGTATTTTCGACCTGGCTTATAATTAAATGAGACATCAATACGCACAATGCAAGTGAAAGGATGGGCAACAATAAGATTTGAAGTTATTTCGAAACTATAGTGACTATTGATTCTAAGTGTCTTTGGATTAATCCCGTTATTTCTAGTGCTGCAAGCGGTTTAATTCACGTTAGCAATAAATCTAGTACTTCTCTTAAAACAACAAATCGTGTTGCCCTGTTGCTACATTTCCGTTACGCCGTTGTGAACTTAAATCCGAAGACTAGTTTGATGCGGCTCTCTGCGCTACTCTATCACCTACAAGCCTCTTCAATGCCGAGTAAATACTACAACCTACATCCATTTGAACCTGCTTATTGTGGTCAAGTCTTCGTCTCCCATTATAACATCTACCCCCTGCCCGCCCCACTTCCTTCCATTACTAAATTGAAAACTTCTTGATACTTAAGGATGTGTCGTATCAACCGATCCAAGTTTGATTCAGTAGCTACTCAAACTACCAACCATACCTTCAAAATATTTCTGTAGAACCACATTTTAAAAGTTTCTATTTTCTTATCGTCTGAACTATTCTTCGGCCACGTTTCACTTCCATATAAGGCGGCACTCCAGACAAATACCTTCAGAAAATGCTATATACCTCGAAAATCTATATCCATTGTTAACTAATTTTTATTTTTCAGAAACGATTCTTGTATTATTGAGAGTCTGCATTATATATCCTCTCTACATCGTCCATCGTCAGTAACTTGATGTCCCAATACGAAATATCATGTACTAATTTCAGTGCCTCATTTCCTAATCTAATTCCTCAACATCAACAGATTTAACTCGACTACATCCTACAGGATGGGGCAAATAAAAATGGCCCGGAGAAAAGAGTTCCAGGACACACAACAGAAGAAAGTAAACACAGTACTAACCTGACTATAGCAGATGTTCAAAGTGACCACAATTCATCTCTTTTCACTTTTGGGCCCTGATCAGGAAGTTTCTGAAGGCGGATCGAAATTGGACTGCTGGAATTGCTGCAGTCTGATCCGAAATGATCTTCTGCAGTTCTTGAAGATTATAAGGGTTGTTGTGATACACCTTAGATTTGAGGGCCCCCCACGCAAAGTAATCGCACACTGACAGATCAGGTGACCTGGTGGCCAGCTGGGGCCACGGCCTCTGATAACAACTCCGTCAGACGTAAGGATTGTGTAAATATGTTCCAAGGTTCATTGGCTGCATGGGCAGTCGCTCCATCCACTTGGAAGTATCCGTAGGTCTTTCCCTCTTTCGGTAATGCTGCTACAAATAGTTTTAAAATGTTGGCAATGTAAGGTGCTGAAGTCAGCGCCTAATGAACGAAGATGGGACCAATAATGCGTCGTGCAGACACTGCACACAAAATGCCAACCTTCTGACAATGCAATGGCGTTTCGTGGAAGTTATGCGGATTCTCTGCTGCCCAGAACCTGTGACTATGTGTGTGTTGACATAACCACTCAGGTGAAACTAGACTTCATCAGGCATAAAGAAGAGATCCATGTCCAAGTCATTCATTGTTATTTCAGTGAACAGCAACTCAGAAAACTGGAGGCGCTGAGTAGCATCTGCTGGTTTTAATGCATGAAGATCAGACATTCGGTAGGGATGCATGTGCAGGTCCAGGTACAGTATTCGTCCGTGTGATCGACGCAATATGCCGGTCTCTTGCGACAGAACTTGAGTTAATTCGGTAGGACTCTGAAGCAATTTATGATGCACTCTTTGCTGGTACTTTGACACCATTGAACCTCTCAGCAGACAGTTGACCACCCAGCTTCGACGACTTTGTTGACACTTTCCACAGCAAACACCACTCTGAGTACCATTGTCGCCTTTGCTCTGCTCCACTCACATTGGCACAGCCCGCACTACGCTATGACGCGGTGTGGATCATGTGGCTGTGGCTGGAGTACACGTGGTGTGCGCGTCACGAGATGTGGTTACATGCATACATTCTCGTCCAATCGTATCCACTCGTCCGGGCCACTTTTATTTGCCCCTCCCTGCATTACCCTTGTTTTATTTTCGTTGTTGTTCATCTTAGAACATCTTTTCAAGACACTATCTGTTCTTTTCCACTGGTCATCGATGTCAAACCTCAAAGTTTTATTTTTTCTGCCTAAACTCTAATTCCCTTCCAAATTTCCCTTTGATTTTATTTACTGCTTGCCAAACGTACAGACTGAATATCATGGAGATAGGCTAACTTCCTTCTCAATTACTGCCTCCCGTCCATAGCCATCGACTTTTTACTGCTGCCCAGTTTTTGTACAAACTGTATACAACCTCTCACTCAGTGTATGTTATCCCTGTTATCTTCAGCATTTCAGTGAACGTTTTCCAGCCAATCTTGTCAAACGCCATGTGTAACTTTACATGCTATAAGCGTAGGTTTGCCTTTTCTTCAGTCTGTCTTCTAAGGCTAATCTTAGGATCAGTATTGCCTTGCACGTCACTAAATTTTTCCCTAACCCATACTGATCTTCCCCGTGATCGGCTTCTACCAGTTTTTCCATTCTACTGTAAGTAATTCGTGTCAGTAATTTGCAGCCATGACTTATTAAACTGATGGTTCGTTAATATTGACATGTGTTAGCACTTCCCTTCTTTACAATAGGAATTTTATTTTCTCCCTGGAATCTGAGAACATTTCACCTGTTTCATTATAGCTCGAATGTCAGGCGGTATTGTTATGCCAAGGTATACCTTTCACGTTCCTCGGTAATTCTAATGAAATGTCGTCTACCCCAGAAGAATTCGTTTGGAGGAAGGTCTGTCAGTGTTAAGTCCAATTCGTATTGCACCATCATCTGTCTCATCTCATCTTCCTTCACTTCCTCTTCCTTTTCTATAAAATTGTCTTAAAATTCGTTTCCTTTTGTAGAGCTTTTGTATATATTCCATCCATCTTTAAGGCTTCCCACCGATAGAGATGGCGCAATGATTCCCAAAATCGCTTGAGGCAAATGCCGAGTTGGTTGAGCTCCGTCTCTAATGACCTCATTGTCGACGGGACGTTAAACACTAATCTCCTCCTCCTTTTAAGGATTACCTTCTTTGTTTAGTACTGGTTTGTCATGTGAGCTCTTGATGTTCATGCTGGTGCTTTTCTTTCCCACTACTGTATCTTTAATTTTGCTGTAGGCGATATCTACCAATTCTGTACCATTCATGCAGTGCTATTTTGTAGTTTCTGTCAATCTCATCTTTTAGATTTCTGTAGCCTCTTTTCCCTGCTTCATTTGCTGCATTTTTGTATTTTCTCCTTTCGTAAATCAAATTCAACATCTCGTGGTTTATCTGACGATTTCTATTGAGCCTCCTCTTTTCTTCCTATTCGACCCTCTACTACTTTCACTACTCTATCGCTCAAAGCTATCCATACGTTTCCTGTTATATTTGTTTCCCCGGTTTTAGTCAGTCGTTACCTCACTCTCCCCTAGATATTTCCATTAACCTGTGTTTCATGCAGTTTATACAGATCCAATGACCTTAATTACCAACGTTCCTCCGATTTCTTAGTTTTTAACCTTCGTATTATAACCAATATAATATGCTCAGAGTCTGTGTCTGTTCCTGGAATAAATTTATAGTTTAAAAACTGGTTTCGAAATTTCTGTGTAACCATTATGTATTCCATTTGTAACATTTCGGTGTCTCCAAGTCGCTTCCGCCTTTACAGACTTCTTCCATGATTTTTGAATAATGTTTTATCAATAATTACACTACGGTCTGTGAAAAATTCTGTAAGGCTACTTCCACTTTTATTCCAGTACCTGGTTCATGTTCTCCAACTATTTTTCCTTCTCTTCCTTTTCCAGTCTCCCATTACAGATACATTTTCCTTTCTCTTAACTACATGAATAATTTATTTTATCTGACGATACATTCTTTCAACATGTTGCTTTTCCTTCCGATTAAAAACCGCAACCAAAATCAATCATTATACGATGAAAATGTTCACACTGTATTTAATAATGAATCTTGCTCGTCAGAATATTACACAGTCCCTTACTTCACAGCGAGCTACTGTTGTAAGCAAAAGCTGTATAAAACGTAACGCAGTGTTACAACTTGTAGGAAAACAGACAATTTTCAATTTAGGTTGCAAAATCTCTTAGTAAAATTATTCATATCCATTATCAACGACTATTTTTTTCACTTTACACCATTATCGGTCACATTGACCATGACATAAAAACGTAATTCAACACTTAACCGAAATTTTCGGAGCAACGAGAGACAATTAATTCTTTGTGAAAGCGAGCTCCTGACTTCTGTAGAATTAGTCCGTGCAGTCAGCGTAACATCTCCAGAACGCGGAAACGCGAACTTTTCAGATTAGCTGAGACAAACTGCGGCCAATGAGCTTTGTTACTCTCCTCGAATGACTAGGTACTTCCGTGATCGACCAGTAATCAGCCTTTAATTAATTTTAGTATTCTGACAAATTATGTCCTCGAAGAAAGCCAAACCACTTTAAATGGCAATGTCGTTCCATGTCTCAAGGACTCACATAAATAAATTATTTTCTTAATATAAATTCTGGCTGTTTCACAAATGAGTTCCCATACAGTGCACGTGATCCAATATCTGTTATTCTTCTTCTTCGCCTTTTCCCGCGTCTCTACGCGGTCAATAAAATTATTTTGGTTTTGGCAATGTTGGTAGAAGTTGGTGCCGGATGCTCTTCCTGATGCCACCACTTCCCCATGCCAACCACTTCCCCCTCCCTCCCTCACCCACTCACCCTCTCCCCCTCCCCCCCCCCCCCTCCTCGGGACGGAATTTGTGTACTCTGTCTGTCTGCGTCTAGAGTAATCTCGTGTTCAAGTGTGAGAACGTTTTCGAAATGTTTACGCAGAGTGTATCTGAGGCGGGACGTGACTACTAGCCCGGTGTTTACGTAGTAGGAAGTGGGAAAGCGCCCACGCTGGCCAACACACCGGCACCCGCCGTTAATCCACCGTGCCTGCCTGTGTCCTGCAAGCGGTCGCTTAAATGCGCTCGGCCAGCCGGGCGTATTACGTGGTGCAATACTTTATTTTGCAATACTGTTTGTATGCTCACATACAGGGTGATTATAATAAAAGTTGAACTTACAAACCACATAAAAAGCATCACTCACATCGGTTTTTAATTGTCATCAGGCCAAATACCGCATAAAAAGCATCAATAAAAATCAAATCCAGTTATTAATTTCAGTGTGACTGGCGCAAAACGTGTTCAATATGCTGTCCACCTTTTTCTACAAGTTTAAATCGAGAAACAGTATGTTCCACAACTGATCGAAGTATTTCCGGGGTCATGTTCAGAATATGCTGCGCAATGCGTGCCTTCAGTGCAGCTAAGTAAGCAATCGGAACACTGAACACAACATCTTTCAGGTAGCCCTACAGCCAGAAGTCACATGGATTAAGATCAGGTGATCGGGACGGCCAGGCTGCAGGGAAATGGCGGCTGATAATTCTAGCATTTCCGAAACGGCGCTTCAGCAGCTGCTTAACTGGATTTTCAATGTGCAGAGGTGAGCCATCTTGCATAAAAATGATCCCATCCACGCTGTTGGAGAGCTGGAGTGACGTGGTTGTGCAAAAGACACTCATAGCGCTTACCAGAGACGGTACAGGTAACAGGACCGGAAACACCTGTCTCTCCAAAAAAATATGGCCCTATGATAAATGATGCCGTAAACCTGCACCGCCGGCCGCGGTGGTCTCGCGGTTCTAGGCGCGCAGTCCGGAAACGTGCGACTGCTACGGTCGCAGGTTCGAATCCTGCCTCGGGCATGGATGTGTGTGATGTCCTTAGGTTAGTTAGGTTTAAGTAGTTCTAAGTTCTAGGGGACTAATGACCACAGCAGTTGAGTCCCATAGTGCTCAGTGCCATTTGAACCATTTGAAACCTGCACCAAACAGTGATCTTTCAGGATGAAGTGGTACTGGTTGATTTGCGTGTGAATTTTCCGTTGGCCATATTCGACAATTCTGTGAATTGACATATCCTGTCAGATGACAGTAGGCTTCGTCTGTCCACAAAATCTTCCAACGCCAATCATTGTCCACTTCCGTGTGAGCAAGAAATTCTAAAGCAAAGGTCTCTCTTGCTGGCAGGTCAGCAAGAAGCAACTCGTGCACACGGGTAATTTTGAACAGATAGCAAATAAGGATGTTTCGTAGGATTTTACGCACCGTGATCATGGGTATGTCCAGTGTTGCTCCTGCATTGCTGTGACCACTGCTTCCACTGAAGTCGAATCAATTCGTTTCCTCCAGATTGCACACCAAATTAACCTGTCTTTTCGAATTTCCGAATCATTTTCTCCAGACCCACGGCAGTCATCGTACCAACGCCTTTTTTCAAACCTTTCAGTGTCCGGAACTTCTGCAGAGCGGCGTGTGCACAGTCATCATTCTTGTACTACAACCTTACAAGCAAAGCCGGATCCTGAATTGAGACAGTCGCAGCGAACGCCGCAGACGCGAAAGGAGGAAAAGCCGTGTACCCGGCCTGTTTATTCCAACTTCAATGGGTCGTGCGCATGACAGGTCTTTTCATTTACGTATTCTGACACATACATCGCCATCTATTGATCAATTTTCGCACTATTTTTATTCTTCTGCCATGCGTTTTCCCCTTCTCCGATAATATTCCGTTGCAATTTGACGTCATTCTAACCAGTGGTGTTATCTCTACAGCGTTTTGAAAGTTTAATTATAATCACCCTGTACTTACGGAACTCTCCGTTGTCCACGATTGCGCTGTCATTAGAACCATATAAAACGACACTGGCATCATTAACACGAATAAATGAATAGCGTTTGGCCATTTTTAACAATGTGCAGATTCTTAAATTTAGCTGCCGTGATGTACAGCGGCTCACTCCACCTACTTGCGCTGCATCTTTGCCGTCGGTAGCGTGGTTATGTATTCCTGGTGTCACCAGCTTCTCGCTTCCTCCTGAATCTTTTTCTTTTTTTCTTTTTTTTTTGATCTCTACAACAATATACGTACAACACATATAACACCACGGTACATTACGCTTTCAGATCTGTACGTTTTTTCCTTACAAGTGGCTGCAATTCTGTCCGTAATGAGCTGAGGCGACACGTGACCCGTAACTTACTGTACAGTAGTGTTTTGCTGCATTGTAGCTTCTTCTGCCCATAGTGAAACCCGCGTATTAGTAGTATGGAGCTTGTGTTCATGCGTCCTCTAATATTACTTACCCCATATATTTAAAATTTTTATCTCAAGGAAGTGTTAACTACGATATATGGTACACCCCTTAAACAAAAAAAGTGTGTCCAGTGATTGCAAGAAAGCAAAGGTCACACCTTAATACAAGAAGGGTAGCAGAAGTGGCCCCAAAAATACAATCCTAGGTCAGTAAAGGTCTTCTGTTTCAGAATATTGGAACATGTTCTGAGCTCAAACATAACGACGTAACTCGAACAGAATGACCTCCTCCAAGTGATCTACCATAGATTCCGAAAGCATAAATCATGTGAAACGCAACCTGCAGTTTTCTCACGTGACATCGTGAAAGTCATAACTCAGACTTATCAGGTGGAAGTGGTATTTATTGACTTCCTAAATGCATTTGACTAGCTGCTGCACCAATGGTTGTTAGCCACTGCATGATTCTGTGGGCTATCAAACAATATTTGTGACTGGACTGAGGATTGTTTGGAAAAAAAGGACGCAGCATGGACGCAAAATCACCGACAGAAGTAGAAGTAACCTCAGTGGTACCCCAAGTAAGGGTATTAGACTCTTGTTGATCATGTCAAAAAAAAAGAGACACATGGAAAAAAGTAAGTAAACTATTTATTATTTCTGAAGTAATCGCGATAAATATTAATACATTTATCCCATTATGAGACAACAGAGCCAGTGCCTTCATGGAGAAATGTTTGCGGTTTCTTACACGTCCTTGAGGTAACTCAGGCGTGCATCTCTTCATCTGAGGCAAATCGACAGTCAAGAATGTCCTTCACGGCTCCAAAAATATGGAAATCACATGGGGAGAGATCGGGAATTTATGGAGGGTGTCTAAGGGCTTCCCTATAAAACTTTTTCAGCATACACGAAGCAACCTTGACATTATGAAAATTTTGGAAATCTGGGATTCTCATTTAGTTTAGTGTCGCCAATTCCGAAAGTAAGAGTCAGTAACCAATTTTAGTTGTTTTTGTAGTTCGCATATTTACAATATTTGCACATTTTAATGATGAGAAACCTTATTGCTGATTTTTTGTAATGAATACTAAGTCTTATTCTACTGCAACAAATTTTATTTTATGCGACTAATGTAATTTTACACATGAAACGTAAGAATAGCATTGGGTGTGGTTCAGCAATGTTAATCTCTAGTTAAGAGTTGGAGCTGATTGCTTGACAGTACACGAAGCAATGATGAGTACAAAGTATTAGTTCTCACGCTGCACCTGCGTGTATCGCGTCGTTAAATTATACGCCGACGTGCTGACTCATTTTATTGCACCTAGTACACCAACTGTAATAAAACTTTACCCAACACTTTCAAATAATAAAAGTAAACCACCATTCATGTCTCAAACTGGTAACTGTAATGATTGCTCAGATATATAAATTTACTTAAAACGAGAAATTTTCAGTCTTGCGTAAATATTAACTTCCTGAGTCACTAATGTGCTGTTGTAAACCTGTCATAGAAATGATCTAGTTATACTCATCAAACAGCCTTGAATAGCGTAAGTAGCCTTTATGCTTTCATAAATAGTTTGGAACATTCATTTCAATTCCATCTATTATAGAGTTGTTACTTTGTCAGAATGTGAAGTGGAACGAGCAAAGAGCGCACGTGAATAATGATTCTTAAAACTGTAATTAATTTGATATACGCACATTAAAAAGGAAAAAGTGTTAGCAGTAGCTGGCTCACAAGCAAAGAATTAGGGACAAGTTTAATCGTTGAAATGTCGACAGTTCAGTTTTGTTTACGGGAGATGTTAAGCTTGGATTAAAAGAAGGGGAACCATTTGTAATTTTCTAAACGTTTTTAAAAAGAAAGGAAATTGTATGAAAATTTTCATATGAATTTTCTTGCTTTGGAATGTAAAATAAAAGCCCGCATCTCGTGGTCGTGCGGTAGCGTTCTCGCTTCCCACGCCCGGGTTCCCGGGTTCGATTCCCGGCGGGGTCAGGTTCAAAATGGCTCTGAGCACTATGGGACTTAACATCTATGGTCATCAGTCCCCTAGAACTTAGAACTACTTAAACCGAACTAACCTAAGGACAGCACACAACACCCAGCCATCACGAGGCAGAGAAAATCCCTGACCCCGCCGGGAATCGAACCCGGGAACCCGGGCGTGGGAAGCGAGAACGCTACCGCACGACCACGAGATGCGGGCTGCGGGGTCAGGGATTTTCTCTGCCTCGTGATGGCTGGGTGTTGTGTGATGTCCTTAGGTTAGTTAGGTTTAAGTAGTTCTTAGTTCTAGGGGACTGATGACCATAGATGTTAAGTCCCATAGTGCTCAGGGCCATTTGAACCATTTGTAAAATAAAAATTTGGACTTTTCATTTATGATCATTAAAGGTTAATTGTTACTATGTAGTGTTACGTGTGTCAGAAAGACTTATGCCAGCGATATAGTATCGTTTTCTATTAGCACGCCTTTAGTGAAAAGTATAGCAATTCTATACGTATTTAACGTTATAGAATATGAGTGTTTTCCTATTCGCACTGCATAACTAATTATATACACTGGAGAGCAGAAGCTGTTCAGTTAAACTAGCAAAGTATACAATAAATTTAAAGTACTACTATAATTTGAGTAGTACTGGTACAATGTTTGAGGTTAAGGCGAAATAGTTGATAGATGTTTCTCCTAGCCTTATTATTTTACACACATCAAAAAAAGTTTTGCATCACACCGGTTCCCAGCAGTCCTGAAGACGTTGACTGTGTATATTGTATCACAGACACAGTCCCTTTGATTGTTCAGAGATGTCACTGAAACCGCCCAAAGATGTAAACAACTATGCATGAGCAGCGCCTATTGGACGAAGGGGAACCGACAGCCGATCAGTTCCCGTCATTCCACCAGGAAGGAGATACACGGCTCGTGCTGTCTGTAGTTCAACCATGCCTAGACGGTCAATATCGCGGTTCGATCGCGTCCGCATTGTTACTTTGTGCCAGGAAGAGCTCTCAACAAGGTAAGTGCCCTGGCGTCTCGGAGTCAAACAAAGCGATGTTGTTCGGACATGGAGGAGATTCAGAGAGACAGGAACTGTCGATGACATGCCTCGTTCAGGCCGCCCAAGGTCTACTATTGCAGCGAATAACCGCTACTTACGGATTAGGGCTCGGAGGAACCCTCGCAGCAACGCCACCATGTTGAATAACGCTTTTCGTGCAACCACAGGACGTTGTGTTACGACTCAAACTGTGCGTAATAGGCTGCATGATGCGGAACTTCACTACCGACGTCCATGACGAGGTCCGTTCTTGCAACCACGACACAATGCAGCGCGGTACAGATGCGCCCAAAAACATGCCGAATGGACCGCTCAGGATTGGCATCACGTGCTCTTCACCGATGAGTGTTGCATATGCCACAACCAGACAATCGTAGGAGACGAGTTTGGAGGCAACCCGGCCAGGCTGAACGCGTTAGTCACACTGCCCAGCGAGTACAGCAGGGTGGAGGATCCCTGCTGTTTTGGGGTGGCATTATGTGGGGCCGACGTACGCCGTTGGTGGTCATGGAAGGCGCCGTAACAGCTGTACGATACGTGAATGCCATCCTGCGACCGATAGTGCAATAATATCGGCAGCATATTGGCGAGGCAGTCGTCTTCATGGACGACAGTTCGCGCCTCATCGTGCACAACTTATGAATGACTTCCTTCAGACCGAGCGAGGTGGCGCAGTGGTTAGCACACTGGACTCGCATTCGGGAGGACGACGGTTCAATCCCGTCTCCGGCCATCCTGATTTAGGTTTTCCGTGATTTTCCTAAATCGTTTCAGGCAAATGCCGGGATGGTTCCTTTGAAAGGGCACGGCCGATTTCCTTCCCAATCCTTCCCTAACCCGAGCTTGCGCTCCGTCTCTAATGACCTCGTTGTCGACGGGACGTTAACCACTAACCACCACCACCACTTCCTTCAGGATTACGACATCACCCAACTAGAGTAGCCAGCATGTTCTCCAGACATGAACCCTATCGAAAATGCCTGGGATACATTGAGAAGGGCTGTTTATGGACGACGTGACCCACCAACCTCTCTGAGGGATCTACGTCGAATCGCCGTTGAGGAGTGGGAAAATCTGTACCAGCAGTGCCTTGATGAACTTGTGTACAGTATGCCACGAAGAATACAGGCATGCATCGATGCAATAGGACGTGCTACTTGGTATTAGAGGTACCGGTGCGTACAGCGATCTGGACCACCAACTCTGAAGGTCTCGCTGTATGGCGGTACAACATGCAATGTGTGGTTTTCATGAGCAATAAAAAGGGCGGAAATGATGTTTATGTTGATCTCTATTCCAATTTTCCGTGCAGGTTCCGTAACGCTCGAAACCAAGGTGATGCAAAACTTTTTTTTCATGCGTGTATAATAAGACAAATACGAGGTGCGGCTAGAAAAGAACCGGACTGATGCTGGAAAAAACATTTATTTACAATTATTTACAATTTCACGTTATCTCCTTCAATGTACTCTCCTCCTCGGTCTCTACACCGCTCCATACGAATTTTCCACTGTTCATAGCAATGCTGCAGATCATTTTCGGTAAGTCCATACATTACTTCCGTCGCTTTTTCTTTTTTGAACACACTTTGTTCATGTTGGAACTTTCATGAAGAATCTACCTAACACTTTCCTTGTCAACTCCTGTTAACTCAGACACTGCTCTGATTGTTAAACGGCGATTTTGTCGAACAAGTTTACCGATTTTTTCAATGTTTGCATCAGTTTTTGCTGACAATGGTCTGCCAGTGCGAGTGTCATCACTGGTGTCTTCGCGGCCATCTTTAAATCGTTTAAACCACTCAAACACTTGTGTTCGCGATAAACAATCATCGCCGTACACTTGTTGTAACATTACAAACGTTTCACTTGCAGATTTTCCTAGTTTGAAACAAAATTTGATGTTAACACGCTGTTTTTTCTGTACACTCAACATTTTCCGACGCACAGACAAAACGTCAACTACTTAAAACAGACGCCACGGGCAGACTGAGTGCAGGAGGCAGATGAAACTCGAGCAGTAGGTGGAGCGAGAGTCACGTGACAGGCCACGCGACTTTCAGCCTTATGGCATTCGTTTTATTGTTTCACCAGTACTAGTCCGGTTTTTTTCTAGCCACACCTCGTAGTTTACTCCGAAAACAACGTAACAGCGAACTTGACTTCAAGAACATTCGAATTTGGAAGGGACGTTTTTTCAGATAGTATTATCCCATTAGCTTGTGGTTACATAAAGTTAATGTACTGTATCGGAGAATAAGGCCAGTTAATTTGCTCAGCCATAGGGTCAAAACTGCAAGGTTCAAATGTTTAAATTTTGTTGGATTACTGAGAGAAGTGTAGATCGCTAATCGCAGTGGTTGGTCATTGACAGTTTAATTCCTTTTCTGACAGTCCACTAGATAGTTTATATCCCGTTAGCATTACAGAGTCATTCTGTATTACAGAGTAATATAGAAAGACAATTTGCGAAATGAATTCATAAGTGATAGTTATAGATATATCCCAAAAAACGAAAAACTCTCAGAATTCAGGTTGAGAAGGTACGGTAACGTAACCCGAAGACCTAATGACCACTTCGTGGAAAAGTATATTTCCATGGCTAAAAAGAGGAGCGGGAGAGGAAGACCACAAACCAACTGGTTGATGAATATGTGAAGCAATATGAAGAAGCTAAGCCCTAGAATAGACGATGCCTACCGGTGGGATACATCGCACCAAATGGTTAGGAAAACCAACCTCGAATAACGGTAAAATGCGAAGGAAAAGATGAAAAGGGTTAACGTGGATTTAATTTTTGGACTCAAAAGGGGAACTCGCCGTAGGCCACTCTCTGATATAGTCGGAACTTGTCAGGGTGAAAGAAAGGTGAAAATAAAGGGTCACTTATTTTGGCTGAGGTGCCAACACTCAATAGTTTCCGAGAAAATAACGGTCAAAGCTTCGATGTCAATTCATCGGTGCTCTAGCACAACGTGTTTGCCCTGGAGTTGGTAGCGCAGTGGCTAAAACCAGAGCTTCGAATTTTTACGTCCTCTGGTCAAAGCCAATCTTTTGTTGCTGTTTTGTTGTCGCGGAAGTATGTGGCATGAAAATTTTTTGAGACATCGTGAAAAGCAATGGAATTCCTGTCAAAAGAATTAAACATTTCAAATATTATTGAAAAACGTCTTTTATCATCAACACTAACACGGATTAATACATTCCAGAAAGCTGCTACCAACACTGTTTGATTTAGTCTAATAAGTCAGTGGCAGACCAACAAGGCTTTAAAACAATTCATGGAACCGCAAGAGAATGTGTACGCAACAGCCATACAATTGAGAGATCTCACAAAAGAAGCCAATCATAAATCTTTGGAAACTGTTTTGCGGCCTTACTTTAAAATGGAGGCGTTTCTCTATGTTGTTGGTCCTTCTCTATGTTAATGATCCGTAGGGTAGACAAAGCGATCACACCTAAAACGCTGGGCTGTTTGTCTGTGTTATCAGAAAGCCAACGTGTCATTAAAAGTAATTCCGCCATCATGAGTACCTTTATGTTCACCCTGCGACGTATACGTCCACTGACAGATGATGAACAGCATTCACCGATTACAGAAGTGCTCTATTTTCACCGCACAGCAAAGGGGAATCACTTGTAGAAGTGATGCAGTTAAAATACTAGTACACGGCTTGATTCATAATCGACTGCAGGCACCAGCCTCCGAGAAAATGCTTCGATATACATAGCCTGCCGGGAAACTATCGCCTGATCGCGAGGTATTTACCTGCATTAACGATGACTTTTTCCTAATTCTGTTCACACTAAAAAATATGACTGTGGCATATGTGACTTAACACGTTGCATGTAATGCTTCGAATTCATAGCTTTGAAAGATTTTTTGTGATAGATATCACCCTGAGGAAAGCACTGGTTTCCTTGAAACATAAAAATAAAATTCAAAGCAAAAACTGGAAATGTAGAATTTATATGTTTCTATTTTTTAATTACCATTAATTATATTAGATGATAAAATCTGTTCTTAATAAGATTTGAAATATTCGTTTCCTTTGTCAGTAATTCCATTTTATTCCACGAGGTCACATACTTCCGCAAAAACAAAACAGAGAAAATAACCGTAAGACTGGACACTAGCGCATAAAACCTGTGCCACTTGTCGTAGAAAAGGGCTTCCAACCTCCCAAAATTTAAGCAATGGTTGGTTTCTACACCAGGATCAGGACGTTGAGCGGAATGATGAAGCAGCGTCGAAACTTTGACCATATTTGCTCTGAAACTGTTGAGTGTCGGCACCTAAGCCAAAATAGGTGTCCCAATATTTTCACCCTTCTTTTATCCTGCCAAGTTTCGACTGTATTAGAAAGCGACCTATGGCGTGTTTCCATTGCCAGTAATGCACCACTGGTACGTTAGCTGGCTCTTGCCTCAGCTTCACCAGGCGTTTACTTTCTTGCGTTATAGCCTCGGTTTCACCCGCGTCGCTCACAGAAGTGTTCCGTCAGTATGTGCAGCAATGCCGTTGAAATAATTTGTGCGCCCGCGCAGCGTTCAATACGTCTGTGGCTGTGCAGCCCCGGAGGCTGCACACAAGAGTTATTTATTTATGCGCACGCCTTTCACTTTGGGCCGTTCCCTGGTTCCCTGGCGGCAGTAATTAGGCATGGCCACGCCGCTCCTCGTTAAAACCGGCCGCGCGCTACGAGCAACGCGATTGCGCATAGATAGGCCTTTGTCGGCTGCGACAAAGAGCTGCCCACCGTAGCCGGCCTGCGACAGTCCGCAGCCACTGGCTTCGAGGGCAGAGATAGCGCCGGTGCTCCCTCCAAACGGCACGGCTGAGAGATGCGATCGCGCGCTCGCTAATCAAACACGTTGCCTCGGTTCGAGAGCAATCCCGCCACGTGCGAGACACCGAGTAGTTAGTTCTGTCCTCCCCAAACATCACTCAACACTTCGTGTGCTATCTTCATGGGACTTCGTGTATTATTCTTACTAAAAATTACCACGAAACGTTGAGGTATAATTACGTTGAACTCACCACTATTTTCATAAATCAAAAATCGGTTCCAACCACTCGATCTATTGCAGATAGATTGCTTCCGATGAGAACTGCTTTGTAAATCATAACCTAAAATTGTAAGTAATGAAAGTTTGTTCTGATTTAGCATAACACACGTTTTTGGTCACTACATAAGATTGATTGAAATTATACATCCCTTTCCATGTCGATCTTTTTACTTATATTTTATTTATCAGTTTTCTTGGTGTACATCAGGTGTTCATATTTGGTTTGTCTTTAGAAATTGTCCCCAGCTTTGCTAACATTGTTGGAAGTCAAAACCACTTGCTTTTCTCAGTGATATAAGAGCTTTTGTGGGCGATGGCTTCCGTAAGCGAATCATAGAAATCCTGGTATGACAACTCTGTTCATATTCATTCTGACATTTTCTAAAAAAGCCTTTTGAAGCAATTAGGGTACTTCAGTCAAAGCGCAGGGTCAAAATTTCTCGATTCTGGTAACCAGTTTTATTTAAGACAATTTTTTAATTATTATTGATTAAGTAATACATCGATAAAAACAAGTAAATGACCTACGTAATACTTTAAATAGATAAATCCAATTCCAGTTTCGTAATCCTCTGATGAAAGGTAACCATTTCATATACTTCACAACAACATTGTTTAATTTTTTTGGGATTTTTCTAGTGATTTTTGTCTTTGTGTGTTTTTAGCCTTTCCGCCTGCTTTCAACCCGGTTCAATCAGTACACTGTAAACTCGATTTTCATACGATCAGTATTAGCAATTTGTAAGTGACACTGAATTAGCTGCATAATTGACCATCAGCATAGCTGAAAATTACATGAAATCTAATTTGATTCGTAGGACACGTCGTAAGTGTACGTTGAGCACTTGGGATGACAGTCTTGACACGATAGCGACAAGTGTTGTTAAGTCGGTAAAAGACGCTTTGGCAGTTTATTAGGTGGTGCTGTACTTTTTGCCTTGGGTGAATTTTGCAGCATTGAGGCATTGAGTTGTCGTACTGCTGGTTTTTTTTTTTTTTGTACTGAATAATCAAAAACAAACACTATTCATAGTTTTTGTTATATACAATCACGTCAACTATACAGGGCATCCCGGAAGAAATGATCAGTATGCTGAGGTATGACAGGGATGATTACGTGAAGCAAAACTGTATCAGGAATGATAATGGGAAATACGATTCGGGATTTTCAGACAAAATACGTGTACTGACATTATTATTAACTACCGTTCAACGCACACAGAACAGAATACGATTGCTCTTTTTATTTACCTATTCGCCGTCTTCTCTCACTTTCTACAGCTGAACAAGAAGAAGAATTAGGCACCATTCAACACATTGCCAGGGCGAACAACAACCACACGCACTCCCTCACTACGTAGATACAGTTCATAAAAATATCGTAAAATGAATACCAAAAGTGTAATAGAACCATTAAGTAACAATAAAATAAAAGACGCAAATTACAAATACTTTGCTTGCCACACTATTGCACCTTTAGCCCAAAAATAGCATAGGTTTTCAAAATACGGTACCTAAAGGTATCCTTATTCAAACAGTCTTCGGCATATCTTGGACAATAGAGTTGATAAAATAAATGTGCACCACGAATAAGGTGTTTAAAGAATATACAGTCCAGATTGTGATGCCTATTACGTGGGACAGACAAGTAGAAGACTTGACATCAGGTTTGGTGGACATGTATCTTTGAATAGCTGGAATATAGCTGAGAGATCCAACTTCGCTGCCTACATGGCTGTGAGTAGACATAACTTTCCCTCTCTGAAGTGAGATGTCAGGCTGTTTCACAAATGTGAAAAGGGCAAATTCATGGATCGCCTAGAGGAGATGGTGATATACTGCTATCTGAGGTCATATGGAGTTCGCCTGCTCAATGGGTACTGACTAGCTGCTTTTGGAAGCTCTTCGACGGTCTCCTGCTTCAGGCCAGGAGACGTCACGACCCAGGAGGGAACTAATGTCGAAATGTGGACCTGCCTTAAATATGACAACGCTAGGCATGGTAGTATGTAAGAATGTAACTTGTTATTATCAATGGATCGGTTTGTCTTCCATTTTGTTGGCACTGTCCAATTCTATACCGGTTTTATCATCAAACAAATAAAAAATCATTCAACTATTACCATTGGGGGCTAACAAGGGGAAGGCCTCACACACGGCCAACCGATTCGACTCAGATTTGGCAGATCATTTGCATACAACCTAAAACGAAGGATTCTAAGATACTTAGGATCGACCCCCCCCCCCCTCCCCCCCGTTTTTGTGAAAATCACCCCTAAAGCTTATGGCGAGCAATCGATTCAAAATTGGCGGTATCGATACCTAACTGTAAATTCAGCATTTTTCGTCATCAAGTATGGGGTCCGCAAACGCATACTTTTCCAGAAATTGAGGAAAGAAACTTTTACAACTGCCGCTTATTTACCCACATGGAAAACGCTTTTCGAAGAGAACGCCGATAGCGCAACGGTCAAGGTAACTGGCTGGGAAGCGGAGTACCCGTGTTAGAATCTAGAGGAAACGGTACGGTTTTCATTTTTCCAAACAGTAGTTTTTCGTATCATAATTCGTAGGGATAGGAGGGTTAATAAGGTATGCAGCTCAACACGGAATAATAATAGTAATAAGGGAGGCAAACTAATTTCCCAAACGACGTGAATTAGTACAGAATTAAACTTGTAAGCCTTGTCACATGAAAACAACTGCGAGTAAGAGTGCTGCGAATGCCTCACGAGTGACCACAGATAGCCAACCGGGCAAAGCTGGTTTACAATGAGGCACGGGACAGAATGCACGCGGGGAGAGTTATGTTGTCCCGGTTGCCTGTTCGTCATATCATAGTTGGGAACCTCGAAGAGTGAGGGTGTCCAGCACGAACCTTATAGAAGTCAATCGGAAAGAGTTGTTTCCCGTCATTAGGCTGCTGCGAACATCGAAGATACATGTAATGATTTTTCATCGTTAATCCGCCGAATAAATAAAATATGTTTTTTGAAAGAATACAGTGATCTTCCGTAAATAACAGATGACTTGTACTGTATGTAGATTGTAGTAATTAGGTTTTCTGTTTATACCGTAGTAACTAGTTATTGCTTGTTGTGTCATATCTTTCAATTGCATAATCTGAATAGTGGAGGATGTACACCCTCCGATCAGCGCTGAAATGTATAGTTGGGAGCCTGTCACAGACGACGGCAAGCGCGAAGTTACCGACGCTGTGTTTCGGTCTGTAAAAGTGTTGCAAGACAGATGTAATATCAATGCACTACCGGAAGCAGGCAGTTGTTTCTCGGCGTTCCAGATTGACAGGAGCGGTTATCGTCGAGCGATTTTTGGAGCTGACGAACGAAATGACTTTTGTTGATCCTGAATAACTATACCATGAAGGCGAAGCGGAAGGTGATCAGTGGAAGATACCACACCACTAGTGAATCGCAAAATGATCATAACACTTTGGAAATGTCCACGTCGCAAGCAGTCTGTGCTTCATCTGTTCCCGATGAGTATTACGAACCGGCGACTAAACGATTGAACTACGGGGCTATACCCCTTGCAGTAAAAGTAAAGGCGGTAGCGCTAGCCAGGAATCATCCAAACTGCAACCTACAAACACTGCAAAAGAATGGAGCAACAACAGCCCTGAAAAGGAAGAAGGACCTAAAACTGTGGGAAAATGATGTCGTTAAAGAAGGGACAAGATACGACAAATACCAAGCGATAAATAAGTGGACATACGACTGATTTGTCGAATCTGGTCGTTGTAACGAGAATGTAACAACGAGAATACTCCAGGAGTGGGCTGCAGGTGCAGCGTTTCAATATACGACCAACAAGGAATTTACGTTTGCTGCATCATTATCTTGGACAAGGAATTTCAAATCGGAATATAAAATTGGTCAACGGCACGTCATTAAATATATCTCCCACAAGGAGGTAAAAAATATATAGCAGATATACAGAAAGTGGAGGCTCTTTTCAGCACGCAAAGGGCGTTACTTGAGACTAGTTGTAATTGTGATTACGTGATCAGTACCGATCAAACAGGATGCGTGTATCGGGTGAGTCGCATAAGGGAGGAAAAAGAACCGTTGTCGCAGCTAACAGTAAAAAAAAAAAAAAAAAAAAAAAAAAACTAGCACATTCGTAGAAGGCGTAGTATGCCATCACAACCTCTGGAAAAGTGTTGCCTAAGGTTTTCCTGTGTTTACAAGAAACGAATGTTACATTTAGTCCACGGGTAATAGAAGAGGTCAATTGCTTAACCGAGCCGGCCGGAGTGGCCGTGAGATTCTAGGCGCTACAGTCTGGAACCGCGTGACCGCTACGGTTGCAGGTTCGAATCCTGCCTCTGGCATGGATGTGTGTGATGTCCCTAGGTTAGTTAGGTTTAAGTAGTTCTAAGTTCTAGGGGACTGATGACCATAGCAATTAAGTCCCATAGTTCACAGAGCCATTTGAACCATTTGCTTAACCGACTCGTTGAAAAATGTTTACGTTACTTGTTCCAAATCCAGGATATTGACAAATGAGATTTACAGAACATTTCTTGAGAATGTTTTAAAACCATACGTTGCTGGTAACACGTTTTGTCTAGCATTGGATTCCTGGGGTGGATAAACTATTACTCTAATGTATGACACCATGTTTATAAATGACGACGGTCAACCGATGGGCACGGTAAAAGTAATACCGCCGAACTGCATACCTGTGTGCCATCCCTGTGATGTTTATTTCTGTCGCCAGGTTAAAAACTTTATTTCGAGGCTTCAGAATTGCAGTGTGCTTATGGAAACCCAGCGAGAATTGCACAACCGCACGGATGCAATAACTATTCACAGCGTAATTCATCACCAACCTTCAGCACAGTTTTTTCAGGCAACGATATCGTATGCGTGGTACGCATCAAAATTAATTCCCGAAAAAGACATATTTTTAAATGCAAGCCAAGTTTGTTTCCCGAAGACTCTTCGGAAGGAACAGTGTAGCAAGCGAAAGATTGCATTCATAAGATGTTCTTCGTGCCGCGAGTATATTTGTTTCGAATGTTTATATGACAAGTACAATCCATCTAGTTGTTCGAAGAAAAGTGAGGACACATAACAGTGACCGGAAGAACCATTGTAAAGTGACCAGGAGTAACATTTTAGTTGTTTACTACCCCAATAAGTTTGAGAAATTTGTTTGGCTACCTTTTTTATCATTCTTTATCTATTTACTTACCTTATTGATCCTCCTATCCCTATCAATTGACATATGGAAAAATTGGAACGAGAAGAATAACATCCGCTAGGTTTCCTCGCGGTTCGAGCACGGGTTCTCCGCTTTCAGCTAGTTACCTTGGCCGAAAAGCGTTTACCATATGGGTAAATAAGCGGCAGTTGCAAAAGATTCTTTCCTCGATTTCTGGAAAAGTATGCGTTTGTGGACCCCATACCTACTGACGAAAAGTGCTCTATTTACAATTATCTATCGATCCCGTCAATTTTGGGTCGATTGCTCGTCATAACCTTTATGGGTGATTTTCTCAAAAATGGGAGGGTGTTGAGCCAACATTTCTTAGAATCCTTCGTTTTTGGTTGTACACAAGTTACCTGCCAAATTTGAGCCGAATCGGTTGGCCGTACCTGAAACCTTCCCCTTGTAAGTATAACGCAATGTGTTATATTGTTCTTTGCAAGTAGAGCACCACAATTGAAAGTACACCAACACCCTACCTAAGAAATTTACGCCAATAGAAGGTCCGCAGGTCGTGGTCGTGCGGAAGCGTTCTCGCTTCCCGCGCCCGGGTTCCCGGGTTCGATTCCCGGCGGGGTCAGGGATTTTCTCTGCCTCGTGATGACTGGGTGTTGTGTGATGTCGTTAGGTTAGTTAGGTTTAAGTAGTTCTAAGTTCTAGGGGACTGATGACCATAGATGTTAAGTCCCATAGTGCTCAGAGCCATTTGAACCATTTTTTTTACGCCAATAGAGAGCGTTAGTACGTTTTTATTAATGGTACCTGCTTAAAATCACCTTGTCATGTTGATCTTCAGTATTCTACTGTGGTGTTAACAGATCTTCAGAAAAGATTTGTACGAACTTTCATATTTTTTTCAGTTAATTATTTCAAAAAAATGGTTCAAATGGCTCTGAGCACTATGGGACTTAACTGCTGAGGTCATCAGTCCCCTAGAACTTAGAACTACTTTAACCTAACTAACCTAAGGACATTACACACATCCATTCCCGAGGCAGGATTCGAACCTGCAATCGTAGCGGTTGCGCGGTTCCAGACTGTAGCGCCTAGAACCGCTCGGCCACTCCAGCCGGCAATTAATTATTTTGTGGATCACTTAACCAGTACGATACTATCGACTAAATTTTATGTTTGGGCGAATTTCAATTGATATGTAACTATATTTAATCAAGACCATATTCAAAAAATTTTAAATTTTTTTGGGATGTGATGTAACAAATAATTAGGGGAAAGTTGAATGAACCAGTTAATGATATTTTGCATAAGATTTGGCGTATCGCTTTACCACTAACATAGGAGTAAACACATTGTAAATCGGCGTTCCTTGAATTACTTTAAAGGTCATTTGCAAATGCACTTGCTAGTTTTATTTAATAAAAATAGGTATTAAACTACTATATCGGAAGGTAACTGATTTAGTTAGTTTTTGAAATATAAAGTGCATTACTTATAATACATGACGCAAAGTGAGGCTGTTGTACTTGTTATAAATAACAACCTCAGTTTCCTCCTGATTATACACCAATAAAGTCGTATCGTGATATGTAGTGCAGGAGGTTTGTTGGATTATAACTCATTCAGATGGTATGTTGCCTAAAATGGACCGTTATAGTTTTACATAAATCAGTTCTGATTCCGTGATTTCCTTGTATTTTAGCGCTGAAGATAGCTAATTATAGCTGAAGTCTGGGTACTGAATAATAAAAAAAGAAACAAATGGGACAGCGATTGACTACTATTTTCCTATTCTTCCTTATAAAAATAGTCTGGTAAAAATGGGCTCTAAAATGCATACCGTCAGAGCTATGAGCATGTCTTCATCTTCGATACTGTGAAACAGGTTGCTTCTACTTCAAGCTCTTTACTTTCCATATCTTGAGAGGTGGTAGTACGGACCAAAATAAGAAAAAAAAGTCGAGTGAACATGGGCTCTTAAAAACTATGGGAACTTGTTCATCTTCGCCAACGTTAAACACCTCTCTTCTTCTGAAAAATGCTCATACCTCTCAAAGTATGCATTTTAGAGCCCATGTACAAAAGACTTTCTTGTTTCGAATATTCCTTCCTGTCATATCACTGAATATTGACCATTTCTCCTGGGACACCCCGTTTAATGGGACCGTGGACATGCATCCTTGAACAACTTACAGCCACAAGATAAGTATATCCACATGTGTTGTAGATTTGGAATTCTAAGTTATTAACGAGGGTTCGTAGTAATGCTACTTAAAATAAACTATACGTAGATCTCAATGTTAACGACTTGTGGAGGTTATACGAATTTCAGTTTAAAGTGATTTATACGTACAAAGGAGCTACACGTGGTCGTCAAATTTTACATTAATTTACTTATGCGGCTAAAGCCACATCTCACAGACTTGAACCATTGAATACTATACGCTTACGCAATGCTGAAAATTTGGCCTAGATTGATTTCTTTTTGTCACCAGCCTTTTATATGGTTCCGCACACCATAAAACTTGGTGTAACATTGCTGTGCATCTCCAGAACATTGAAAGAGAGGCTGTTTACTCAGGTCGCCGCCACATTCTCCGAAGGTGGTACTGCAGAACCGCGATTCATCGCACAACACAAAGTGGCGACATTCACCAGCAGTCCATGTGTCCCGGTCAGGGCACCATACCAAACGCAGCCGTTTGTGTTGAATTAACCGGCCCTGTGGCCAAGCGGTTCTAGGCGATTCAGTCCGGAACCGCACTGCTGCTACGGTCGCAGGTTCAAATCCTGCCTCGGGCATGGATGTGTGTGATGTCCTTAGGTTAGTTAGGTTTAAGTAGTTCTAAGTCTAGGGGACTGAGGACCTCAGATGTTAAGTCTCATAGTGCTTCGAGCCATTTGAACCATTTTGTGTTGTATTAACGGCAGCTGCTGCTAGTCTCCGACCAATGGTGGTGAGTGACAACGAATGTTGTTCTCGAATGGCAGATACACATGCGAATAGTTTACGATAAATACCATAAGAGCATCTATCATTCTGCGTGGTGTCTGTTTGTTCTATGTCGTGTCTCCCTACCACTTTCGCGCAACGACGCTCTGAGCGTGTTTTTTAGGGAATTGACTAGTTTGAACCTGGGACCTGTTGCTGGTAAGGAGACGCCAGACCACACATGACATGTAGAATTCAGAAGAGTTCAGTGAGACTAGCGATGATGTAACCAAATACTTAATGATTTCAGCGTCAGCTCCACTGCACTCCCTGTAAAAGAATCTTAATACTAACTAAATTTAGTGGAAGGGGTTCAAGGCTTTCCTATTTTTAGTTAGCTGGTAAAATAACGTCGAAAAAGCAGTTACGTTTACCATTGGAAATTTTATTCTACTCACAAAACATCGTTTATAAATTGCACTATTGATAAAAGGAAATGTTTTAATACAGGATGGTAAAAACAAACTGCGTTCAACAAAAATGTGAACGAATATTCCCTGAATGGGTTTCCAAGTTCTACAATGGATCGAAGGATGACCTATGCCATATCACATCTATAATCTAGGTTTAAATTAAGTTTCACAAAAGAGAAAACTATCAAAATGGTCTACAGTGACCCTCAATTATCTTTAATTACTTATCGAACTTGTCGTAAATGACAGTGGCTGATATGGCTTCTCAATAACTATATAACAGAAAAATCATCGCGTTTCAGATTTTTTCTTCAAGTGGCAAATGTGAACACCATGAGCTTTAATTGACGATCGACACTAGTATTACGCAAAAAGGGGTGTAACAGATGAGACTTCTGCAGTTCTGAGTGAAGCTTTATGCGCTGTTATGCGGCATCGCGTGCGTTCATTACCTTGTCGGTGTTCGTCAGGGGACGGCGGAAAGCACAGCTCCGCTCACCTCGCCGTCTCGGAAGCAACTCTCTCCTAACTTCTCCTTACTACAATTTACCGAGGTTGGTTTAAAAAAACTATCTGGCTGTGTTTTCATCTGACCAATCAGGGTCACAACGTTAACCTTAAGCTCCGCCTACAAAAATTCTGTCTATCCAATGAGAAACGTTATACTTTTCGTGGTGGGGCAATGTTTTTAAAGTTTGCAACGTAACAGGGACGCGAGAAAGTCTCACGCTAAAATTTGTAGCTGGTGTGGTCCTTTAGTGTTATCGTAAGATCTATATTGTTCTTCTGGAGGGCTCTATCTTTTAACATGGGCTGGGGGTGGTCCTGATGTAACAGCGCCGCGAAAAAGTCTCACGCTAAAACTTGCTGGTGGTGTAGCCCTTTTTGTGTTATCGTAAGATCTATACAGTTCTTCTGGAGGGCTGTAGCTTTTAACATTGGCTGGGGGGTGGTCCTGACGTAACAGAGACGCGAAAAAGTCTCACGCTAAAACTTGCGGGTGGTGTAGCCCTTTTTGTGTTATCGTAAGATCTATACTGTTCTTCTGGAGGGCTCTAGCTTTTAACATTGGCTGGGGGGTGGTCCTGACGTAACAGAGACGCGAAAAAGTCTCACGCTAAAACTTGCGGGTGGTGTGGTCCTAGCGGCTAGCTGGCGACGTGGGTGTCCGTCCGTCCCTTATCATAGGGCCTTCCAGCTTAACACGGTTCTGCTCTCGGCTTCTGTTCTCGTTTCTCCCCTCGGAACTGCATCTGTCTCACGGTGGGAAGGTATGACATGCATTTAGGCATTCTTCTGTTAGTCTGTGGTATTCCATTTTCTCACTCGTTACTCGTATTACTTTGGTTAATTTAATGTCACTATTTATTCGGAGCTATGTGACATACTACTGGATTTGCTTATCATGTCAGGGTTTTCATGGAAGGTGTTGGATTTGCCTGACACCTTACGAGCACAATACGATAATCCTACCATGTGATGGTCAGACGAGGTCCACAGGAACTTTGACGCAGAGTGTGACTGCCATTACGTTCCCACGCTGTCCAGCGACACTAATACGGATATTGTACGCTTCGACCAGCCGGATTAATGGAGACCCACAATGAGATTTTTTCAAACTCCTCCAGATGCTGATAACTCTGTCTCAAACGAATATGTGGCATCTCCGTGTACTTGAAAATGATTGCCCAACGTCTGACTCTGTCCGCGCCATTTGTACGGGCAACCAGGCTTGGTAACAACACTAAATATGAACAACACTAACGGACTGTGGTGTCCATTCCACCTGTCACAGGAACCGCATCTCTAATCATAACATAGCTGCCGATGTCTCTTCCCGTTTTCTGTCAGGCATTGTAATTTACCTTTATTTATTGCGATTGTAATTTGGAAGGTTACTCCTTATCTTCATGGAGACGTTTCAAACACAAATAAACATACAGACATAAACACAATCGCTAGACGAAACATCGAGCCAGTACGAACGGTGTCAAAATAGTAAGCTACACGATTCATCACAAAACCAGATAAAATCACGTCAATAAAATATCTCTTACATTCGTATGGCCCCACTTTCCGATGGCACAATATACGTGTGTAATAAATCTCGACAGTCATTTACAACGGCCCCACTTTAAATTAACCTCGTTACGCTATACTATTTAAGTTTGGTCAATAATTCAGGAAGATAACTATCACTCCTGGACTGAATCTGATGAGAAGCAGAGTACTGCTAGTCACTGGGACCAAGGGTGATTCAGTCACCCAGGTCGGCATACATTTTGTTAAGAAATACTTCACAGTCTTCAGTCTGAGAGGAACGCTATATGCTACTAAAAACCCAGTGATAACCGAAATAACAGCGAAAGTGGTTTACACGACGCTGGACTCCTAAGTTCACCGGACAAAAAATTAGTAACCCCTAGCGAAATCATTGCAAGCATCATTCAGTAGCGTGTAATACCACACCTGGACTTGATAACCGCCTGTATTCGGTTAGCAAGAGAGTCCACAAGGCCGGCCGCGGTGGCCGTGCGGTTAGGGCGCTTCAGTCCGGAACCGCGTGACTGCTACGGTCGCAGGTTCGAATCCTGCCTCGGGCATGGATGTGTGTGATGTCCTTAGGTTAGTTAGGTCTAAGTAGTTCTAAGTTCTAGGGAACTGATGACCTCAGATGTTAAGTCCCATAGTGCTCAGAGCCATTTGAACCATTTGAGCCAGTCCACAAGGTTGTGCAGGTACGTCGCATCCTGGTTGTCATTCGCTGAGGATTCGACCATGCAGTTTCTCCAAATTGCGTAGATTCTGATATCGGCGTTTTGTCCGCTGTTCCAGTATGACAAAGAGATTTTCTATGGGGCCGGCCGAAGTGGCCGTGCGGTTAAAGGCGCTGCAGTCTGGAACCGCAAGACCGCTACGGTCGCAGGTTCGAATCCTGCCTTGGGCATGGATGTTTGTGATGTCCTTAGCTAGGTTTAACTAGTTCTAAGTTCTAGGGGACTAATGACCTCAGCAGTTGAGTCCCATAGTGCTCAGAGCCATTTTTAGATTTTCTATGGGGTTCAAGTAATGTGATTTTTCAGGCCAATCGAGATGTAACAGAGTGGCGAGTGTCCAGAAAACCACCCACATAAACTTCCATTCTGATGAACCTTACTGATTCCGTCTTTATGTGCCAGTGTGAGCAATGGTCTCTTGCGAGGTGACCGACTCCAAGTGATCACTGAATGCAGTTCTCGTCGCAGTGTTTGCTCGCTAACTGGTTGGGATAGACCTTTATTCAATGCCTGCAGCGATTCCTGTCGGATTTGGAAGCAATTTTGAATCGCAAGCCTTGAGATACGTTTACGGTCCCTCACACTCAGAATATTTCGGCGACCACAATTCTGACCTCGTTTTATGTGGGCACGTGTGTTACATCATTACTTGTAAACATGTTGAACAGTCCGCCGCGAAACACCAACAAATCCAGGGACCTCACACACCGTAAGGCCCCGGGAACGTCCAACAAGATTTCTCCAACAAGATTTCTCCAACAAGATTTCTCCTTTATGCCACTCTGCCATGTCCATACCTTTACCCATGTTTACGTATAATGTTCACTTGAAGCATAATTGTCTCAATGATCGCAACTACCTTATGCTCATGTAAAGTCATCGCGCGCGCGGTTGAGCATATGACTCGATCGTTACGCCATCTGTAAAGGCTTGATGATTCATCTGTGCGCGCGCACTGGGATGACTAGTTTTTTGTCCGATGATCTTATTGTCATTTCGTCCGGGTGCGGAAACAAAAAGTTTCAAAACTCGTGGTTTCAGCAATTGCAATTTCCTAAAAAAAGATTGGTGTATGTTTTATTTGTTTGTAAAAATTACATAGTGTAATATATTGCTTACTAATTCAATTCTTTATTCTGCAGGTAAGCACCAAAATCATCCTTCTCTTAGAAGACTGTGCAGTCTGACAGGGGTTGCCAGGTAGGCCTGAACAATTCATTTTCGACTGGGTGCATGAACGACGGTTTCAGTTAGACACTGAAATAGAAACATTGTATTCATTCCACTGCAGCTCATACTGGCGTTTGTTGCAACAAATGTAGTCCTTCTCCTATTTGTCTAGATCTCATCTTAACTAAGTACTGTGATGTAATATAGTATCTTCCTTAATCTGTTTCCAACATATCAACTTAACCAAGAGTACTACTCGAAAAATAAGTATGTTCTCCGCGGGAGAGCGTATGCAATACACCGTTTTACGCCTATTAGGAACACCTTAATGCCCATTTACTGCGGGCTAGCATGCAGGAAGTGGGAAGTACGGTTTTATCTTATTGTATTTAATGATATGTCAGCGAGTTATCAAAGAATTCACTAAAATCCTGCGAGGACACAGGTATTTCATCTTAAAAACAGGCAGCAACGTGTATTGTATGAGAGTAGGAGACTGAAGCATTTCTTAGCTTGTAAGTACCTGAGAGTCACATGGAACCGAGCATTAACAAGTGAGAAACACCGGAGAGAAGGTATAATCTAGACTCGTCTGATGCTAGTGCGGAGGCTAGCTCTTGCCGTTCTGTGTGGTGCGAATCGGCCAAGCCAACACAAATACATAGATGCAATGCTTAATGCAACTGGCCAATTTTGGTACTATATGTGTAAAACTTAGAAAACTATACAGCATGTTCGGTTCGCACGACCAGGAAAAATGTGGAAGATAGCTGAAACGATTGAGAAGATAACAGTAGTATGAGGTCCCAATGCTAATAGTAAGTCTCCGCCTGTTAAATACTCAGTTCCAAAACTCCTGTTTACTTACAAATGTTTAGATCGTTGGTAGCCTACCTGGTCCCTATTGCCACCTAATGGGCGTTCCAGCTTTCATGGTGGGCGGTGGGTGGTAGGTAGTTAAAGATATTTTGATTAGATTGTCATAAAATTTTAACATAAGGTTTTTAGTTTATAATTATCATTTTGTTCTTTAACTTGCTGCAACTCTGCTCCATAAATTTTATAACGTAAAGTTACTTCCCAACTTTATAAACCACCTTTGCTCTTTGACTGGTGGCCGGTTAGAAAATTTTACTAGTGGGAGAGATGCAGAAGTGGGCGGTAAGTAAAGGTTGACTGCCCCTGGTTTAGATGCACCCATGGCCAAGTAGGCTTGAGTATCGTATCGAAAATACGCACACGCGAATACACTGATAAGCCAAAAAGTTACGACCACTGCCCAACCTGACGTTAGATGTAGCCTGGTGGCGTTGCGTGCATGTGACGCGGTAATAAAAGTATGTAAGCGTATCGGACACGGATAGGGGATCACCCTATCGAATATATGGGCTGAAAATGGGGAAATCCATTGAGATAATCGACTCTGACAAAGCGCAGATTATTATTACCCAAGGCCTGTGAACCAGTGACTCGAAAACGGCGAAGCTGGTCGAATGTTCACGTGCTACTGTCGTGTGCATCTACGAAAAAAAGGTAGGACAGTGAAACTATCATCAGGCGCTAAATGATTGGGCGTCCATGATTCTTCACAGAACGTGGCGTTCAGAAGCTTGTCTGCTCTGTAAAGTATGATAAATGGTGATTTGCGGCATCACTGCCGAAAGAGCACAATGCTGGTGCACGCAAGTGTTTCGCAGTATACCGTTCGTCGTGCATTGTTGAACATGGAGCTCCGCAGCAGAGTATCCCTACGTAGTCACACATTGACCCAACATCGTCAATTACGATTGGGTACGGCACCATCGGGAGTCGACTGTCGATCAATGGAAACGTGTTGCCTCTTCGGGTGAAATACATTTTTGCTACACTAGGTCGATAGTCGTCTCCACTAACGCCGTCATCGAGGTGAACGGCGGCTCGAAAAGTGCAGCGCGCCACGGACGCATGCTGGTGGCAGTAGCATTATGCTGTGGGAGACATTCTTCTGCGCTTGCATGGGACCTGTGGTAGTAATCGAAGACATGCTGACAGCTGTCAACCATCTGCATCTCTTCATGCTTGATGTCTTCCCTGATAGCGGTGTCATCTTTCAGCCGGCCGGAGAGGCCGAGCGGTTCTAGGCGCTACAGTCTGGAACCGCGCGACCACTACGGTCGCAGGTTCGAATCCTGCCTCGGGCATGGATGTGTGTGATGTCCTTAGGTTAGTTAGGTTTAAGTAGTTCTAAGTTCTAGGGGACTGATGACCTTAGAAGTTAAGTCCCATAGTGCTCAGAGCCATTTGAACCATTTAGAAGGGAGTGGATTCTTTTATATTTATTGCACTACAGAATGAATTGTGTTCTTGAATTTGGTTCACGTTCCTTGACCTCTGCTCTGGGATTTACCCAAAAAAGAAACAAGTTGAAACTGTTCCGTACTACCCATCCCATCTTCAAAAGGAATGAAAGAGTTGTGATTTTACTAGTAGGCAGCAGGTAAAGCAGGTGTCATATCGTCATTGAAATACTGGATCATGCATTACAGGGAGAATGTGTAGGTATAGTTTATGCTCATGCCTCAGCATGTAGCTGGACTTTATAACTCAGGCAGAAACACTCTAGAATTCTAATTGGTACAGCATGGATACGAAAATGCCGAATATGTGTTGAAATTGTACAGTAAACATTGAAAGAAGTATACATTTAAGTAAACATGTCTTTCCAAACCGGGAAGAATGACAGCACGTGAAGGCAGACATACGCTCTCGCCTGAAAAACATAACTTCCACCGAGAAACAAGACCGGAAAGAATATTATGAGACGCGACCGATTTCGCTGCAGGCGCGCAGCGTCCTCCAGAGAATTACTTTCTGAATCGCTACACGATAAGAACGCAGCAACGTTCATACCAGGTTCGCAGTGGTTTCCCCGGGCAAGCAGATCACAAGTCGGCTTCGCTGAGCTTAAGATATCTTACCTACGATGTCAATGTAAATTGTGTAGGCTTCCGTGGCCAGAGTCAGTTGACATGAAAGTTCTGTGAGTATGATAACACATCAAAATGTGAAAAACTATACTGGAGAGACGTCATTCTGGGTCTGCTGGTATGTTTTAGCTGAGCAGGTCATTTTTTGTTGTTACTACTCACTGAGCATGGTATTACGTTACAATTTTAAAAAATCGTTGTTATAATTGGTCTCTTGAGACGGAAATTGCGGGAACTATATTGTAATAGGTTACTACGGTGTAAGGAATGGGAATCTGCTGTTGTCCGTTGCCTCTTGCACTGTGTGCCATGATTGGTGACCATCGGCGAATGAGGGGTGGGCTCCTGTCGTCCTCCTGCTGGACGCTGAACGCGCACCAGCAGTTCCTCTCCAGCAGCGTTCGCTTGTATTGGTGTTGGTGCGGCCTGTTCGACTCTGATGGCTGGCAGCCAGGATGGGGAAAGCCTGAGTCCATCCTCTCTGTTCCTGTTGTTAGGGTATTTTAGTGTTTCTATGTCTTTTCTGAGGCTGCGTTTTATCAAACCTGGCTTGTTGGCAAGTACGCTAGTTTGGCTACATTTTATTTCCTTGCCGCAGCTTTGCTGGTATTCGGCCACTGCAGACTTTCTGTGTTGCTCTGGACGAATTTAGCCCTCGTGTTTTCGTATGCGTGTTGTTATTAGCCTGCCGGTCTCACCGATGTATGCTTCTCCACATTGTCACTCCACCTTGTATACACCTGCAGTGTGCAAAGCATCTACTTCGTCTTTGGCGGAGCCTAGCACATCCTGGATCTTGCAGCTGCTGTAGAAGATAGGTTGGAAACCAACCCGGCGAAGATGCTTACCAATCAGGTCAGTGACATTTTTCATGAAGGATAAGCAGGCGACTGGCTTAAATGTAAACGTCGTGTGACTAGGGCCTCCCGTCGGGTAGACCGTTCGCCGGGTGCCAGTCTTTCGATTTGACGCCATTTCGGCGACTTGAGCGTCGATGGGGATGAAATGATGATGATTAGGACAACACAACACCCATTCCCTGTGTGGAGAAAATCACCGACGCAGCCGGGAATGGAACCTGGGCCCTAAGGATTGACATTCTGTCGCGCTGACTATTCAGCTAACGGGGCTGGACGCGCTACTGGCTGCAGTTTATTTTTTTGTCTATCTTGCTTTCCTTCGTTTATTGTCATGGTTGTTTGGATCGATTTATGGTTGTAGCCATTGACGAGGAACGTTGTACCTAAAGGACCTGAGTTCTTCTGCGCTGAGTGGAAACTGCATTGAGCGTGCAGATACCTTTCCATATGTGAAAAGAACTCCACTACTGGCTCCGAATAGTACAAGGAACTTCCCACGTCTTCCGAACCAACAGGCTCCCTCGGCCTCCTCAAGGCGACAGTCGGCATGGTAACGAGGACGAAGACCACCAGTGGCAGCTCCACAAGAGCAATTCTCCTTCGACAACACAGAATTCTGAAGACTTTCTCAAGCATTCCTGACTTCCTCTGTAAGTTACAAAAATAGAATACCTTTCCCATAATTACGACTACGTTAAAGAAATTTAACGAAGCACCAACCATATTCTCCTCCTTCGAAGGTGTCATGGCACTGCTTGCACCAAGCTATGGCCCATAGAGCCGCCGTGCTAAGAGATCTTTCACTTTGTATATTTAACGCCACTCGATTTTTAAACAAGAAGATTGAGTTAGAGAATTTATCCTTCGCCATCGTGTGGACATTTTATTTATTACTGAAACACACATATGCCCCACACAAACTTTTTAGTTGCACGGATGGCCTGCTATAGTACAAACGGTGCCAAAGGTCGCGGGACAGGTACGGCAATTTTATCAAGAACTCTGTCACACATGCACTGACGACTCTCACACCGCTGGAAACCCTTGAAGCCACGGCCATAACCATTTCTACTGTCTACGGTTACACCACGCTTATCTCTACGTACCTCAGCCGCAACAGGCAGTTCGTTGAAGAGGATTCCCTGGTGATGTTTGACCGATTTGAAAAAATCTTTGTGTGCAGTTGTCTCGACGAAAAGCACTTCTCATGACACTCTCGACGCAACAACGCCCGGGGTGAGAGGCTCTATGCTTTGGAAGGAAGACTTGATGCTATAACGTTCGCGCCTATGGATTCTACGCACATACCCTCGAACCCACACCATTGACGTGATGCTCTGTACGTCGCAATGCTTTAGAATCTGAGGCTGAATTTGCAATTAAATACGACCAACGACTTGACCTCCAACAAATGATCAGTCATGGGTGCGATCACAGAGGCTTTGCACACGATGTGGCACTCATCGAAAACATCCACGACTTGGAACTAGTTTGAGCGGTGGCTGCAGAACAGTGTCAGACTCACTGCAGACGTTTCGTCCGCACCCCTTGTTGATGAAATCTTTGACAAACTAACTGATTAGATTCGATGAGCACACAAACAGGCATAGGCCATCCAAGATATGAAAGCTCTCAAGAATATGGCTAGGCGTCACTGGCAGCGCTATCGCAGCTCAGAAGATCGGAGGGAGATGAAACGTCCCTTGCGCAAAATTCACCGCCGTGACGTAGAACATTCAACTAGGGTGTGGTAAGATAAAATGTCCATCTTCTTGCTCCAGTCTCGGAATGACTGCAGTCATGTCCTCACCCTACGAAGTCCATGACCACCAAACCGAGCACTGCAGGTTATGACGTACGGCCTGCTCGCCCAAGCAGAACTTCTCGCTTCGACTTACAAACTTCAGAACGATGTTGCTAAGAGGTCAAGTATGTTTTCGCAACCATTTACGCTTCGAGTGCGCTCATGAACTAATTGTTCAAAATAATTTTCTGAGAAAGCATTCAGTATCCTTTCTAAAACACAACCGGTTTCGCAGCCGAAAGCTGAATCATCAGGTGGATCAACCTACATGGTGAAAGCACAGTACAGTGTCACCACATTTTGTGGACATGAAAATAAAGAATCGAATGTCTAAAACATACTCAAAACGTTAAAAGATCATAGGCCTACCCATCGTTCGTAGTCAAAAGTTTACTATTCAGAGAATATCGTCAATACTATGGCTAGCAAAAGGTAACCAAGATATGCTCCATTCTTTAAAATTTGCCAGCATCTAAACAGAAAAGAAAAATACTTTACATTAAGCTGACGCTAAAAGTTTTTAGAAAACGGGCTGATTGGCTATAAAAAATTATCACTGCTAACATGATTAGTTGTGGCACTAGGTAAGTTACTGTGTGTTGTGTATTTGGTGGCAGTATCTTACCGGTGTGACGGCAGGGCAACTCGGTGCAGGGCAAGGCTAAAGCGGCCCCCACGAAGCAGGCAAATTTTAAAGAATGGAGGAGGTCTTCGTTACCTTTCGCCCGCCGTAGTATTGAAGATATTCTCTGCATAGTAAATTTTGACTAGGAGCGATTGGTATGCCTCTGATCTTTAAACGTGAGTATATTTTAGACATTCCTTTATTAATTTTAATATCCACAAAATGGAGAAACACTGCACTTTGCTTCTGCCATGTAAGTTGCACCTGGTGATGCGTCTTTAGACCGAAAAACCCGTTGTGTTATAATAAACAACAATTTTACCAGCCGTCAGCGAAGTTCTTCCTAACATTAAGCCGTTCAACAGCTGCGGTTCCCTGGAGTATAAAAGACACTATGTGATCAAAAGTATCCGGACACCTGACTGAAAATGACTTACAAGTTCGTGGCGTCCTCCATCGGTAATGCTGGAATTCAGTATGGTGTTGGCCCATCCTTAGCCTTACGCAGACATACGTTCAATCAGGTGCTGGAAGGTTTCTTGGGGAATGACAGCCCATTCTTCACAGAGTGCTGCGCTGAGGTGAGGTATCGATGTCGGTCGGTGAGGCCTTGCCCGACGTCGGCGTTCCAAAACATCGCAAGGGAGTTTTATAGGATTCAGGTGAGGACTCTCTGCAGGTTAGTCCATTACAGGGACGTTATTTTCGTGTAACCACTCCGCCACAGGCCGTGCTTTACGAACAGGTGATCGATCGTGTTGAAAGATGCAGTCGCCATCCCCGAGCTGCTCTTCAACAGTGGGAAGCAAGAAGGTGCTGTGATAATGCCACGCAAACCAACAAGGGGTGCAAGCCCCATCCATGAAAAACACGACCACACCATAACACCACCACCTCCGAATTTTACTGTTGGCACTTAACACGCTGGCAGATGACGTTCACCGGGCATTCACCATACCCACACCCTGCCACAGGATTGCCACATTGTGTACCGTGATTCATCACTCCACACAACGGTTTAGGCTCCTTATACCAAGCGAGGAGTCGTTTGGCATTTACCGGTCTGATATGTGACTTATGAGCAGCCGCTCGACCATGAAAGCGAAGTTTTCTCACCTCCCGCATAACTGTCATAGTAGTGGATCCTGATGCAGTTTGGAATTCCTGTGTAATGGTCTGGATAGATGTCTGCCCATTACACATTACGACCATCTTCAACTGTCGGCTGTCTCTGTTAGTCAATAGATGAGGTCGGCCTGTACGCTTTTGTGCTGTACGTGTCTCTTCACGTCTCCACTTTACCATCACATCGGAAATTGTGAACCCAGGGATGGTTAGGAGTGTGGAAATCTCGTGTACAGACGTATGACACAAGTGACACCCAATCACGTGACTACGTTCGAAGTCCGTGAGTTCCAGGGAGCGCCCCATTATGCTCTCTCGCGATTTCTAATGACTACTGAGGTCGCTGATGTGAAGTACCTGGTAGCAGCTGGCAGCACAATGCACCTAATATTGAAAACACTATGTTTTGGGAGGTGTCCGGATACTTTTGATCAGATAGTGTATTTTGTGGCCATTTATTAGTGATTGTGTATACCTCTAAACCTAAGCAGTTGTGATACACTCAGTACAACTAAATAGTTGTGGTTGAAGTCTGAGTCTTAGCTCTGAGTTATTTATTGTATGAAATGCCACTGACGTGGAAAAAAGATATTAAAGTGGTGAGCTTAGTGAAGTTTTGTCTTTAGTTGAGTTCGGTGGGAATGCGATTTTGTAAGTGATTAGATGCCTTGTCAATAAAATCAAAATTCCAACGTAATGAATTTTAATAAAATGAAGAAAGTTCTTATTAGGTTCTGCGTTCGATATATCGGCAGTAGCGGACGGAAATTGATATTCACTGCTCTGCAGCTCAGCTGCAGGAACAAGGGGTCGCCTTAGAAACTGCATAACTATATAAAGCTTTCACAGTAGGCGACTGCACTGCATAGTTAACCAAGGATTTAGTGAATCTCAAATTGATATTGCCTTAATAGTACATGTGGTTACGTTGAACGACTTCTGTGAATTTCCGTTTTTTATGCCAATCAGTAGTAATCACGGAGAGAGAGATTATAAAACGCTGACAGTTATTTGTTTCACTTATGTTGTGGTATAAGTTTTCAGTCTATAATACTAAAAGATTTAAGGACAATTTCATACGTCTATTATCTTCGGTAATTTTCTTTCACATTGTTATAATTATTATTCTTATTTTGGTATGTAGTCGGTAAGAAATCATGCATCCAAACGAACAGGCTGTGCACTATCACTAGGTGAGAAATGGAAGTCAGATTGTTGCTTAATTGCAGTATACCACAGTGCAGAAAGTAACTCCAAATTTTACTACAATTGACGTTTTTGTATGACAGATTGTGAAATAACCATTCAAGTCGAACATTGTGAAATCCCAAAAACGAATAAGAAATAATAGTTTTCTTGCAAGTATCACATTCAAGATGACGTACAGCAGCTGACTGAATGGTATTGTCTTTACCACTTTCATTCTCACTGCCACTGACAATAGAAATGTATTCCGGATCTCATTACTTCAATACGTCCGATGTGCCCATACCTCAAGGACACGCGATAGTGTAAATTTCCTGCTCACATATACGAAGTAGCTTTTAAATCATTTCAAACATTGCCTTATACTCTAAATGTAAATGAATCATCTGTAATTGACAGGAAAACAGTTCTTTTAGCAGGAATCGGTATAATATAGCACTGACACTTATCTTGATGAATACAAGGTGTCCGAAATCGTTGTTCAACCTATAACATCATTTTTGCTGTCTACAGAAGCTCAAGGCTTGTATCTTTTTGGATCGTGCTGGATTCTTACGCAATTTTTATGTTTTTATTCTTTGAAATAAAATTTCAACTCACACCCTCTGTTAATTTTCTTCATCTATCCATATAACTGTGCCCGACTGATAACAAAATGTAACTTCTTACAACCGCCAATCGCAAAAACCATCTTTAACAATTTCTGATGCAATCGAAGCCGAACACCTTCACAGTCTATTAAATTTTAATTATTAATGTTATATGAAGATTTCAATGAAATAGGTTACTACAGATAACTTCTCATTTGACATCAAGATCACCAGAGAACAAAGACATATTTGAAGTAAGTAAAGATGTGAACTGCTGCAGTAGTGGCGATTCTAAAGGTAAAATTTTATCGTTTTGTGAAAATCACGCTGTTCCAGTTCACACTGAAGTAAGACTCTTCATGACAATGTACAGTGACTGGACTAAGTTGAAAATTATAACGTAGCTATACAAATATGTGTACGTACCGAAATTATTGTGTACCATGATGTGTAGCATGATGTATATTAGTTGTGCGTACCGTGTCAACAGACGACTCACTGTCTTTTACTTTGCAATAGATACTCTTTTTCCAGAAAATTCACTAACAGGTGCATGTGCAGTGTTAGTTTTCAGATATATGGGGCTGCAGCATTCACACAACGAACACTATCAGTTCCCACTTGGGTAACACTTCCTTAACAATTGTATAGAAAGATTTGCACAATTATGAATACTTCATTTTTAACTGGCTTACATCAGAATTTACAAAATCTCTTCGTATCAGCGTAGTACTTACACCCAACGTCCCCAATTATTTGTTGAGTACATTTCAGTTTGTGTCCACTCCTACAGTTTTTTTTCCATGTACGTCCACCTCTAGTGCCATGGAAGTAATTCCCATGTTATACTCTTTGCAGGACATTCACAACTGTTGCTAAAATTTTTCATGAGGAATAAACGTGCTCCAGCCTTACTTGACCAATCCTTTATTGGATACAATAGTGCGATTTTATACAAATAAAGGATTAGCCAAGTACAACTGGAGCGGCTTTATTCATCATGAAAAATGTGTCTTAACACATGTTCTATCTACCTGCCCCTTGTTCTAGTTAGAGCTTCCACACTCACTGACGTGAAAAAAGTCATGAGATGCTTGCTAATATCGTGTCGGACCGCCTTCTGCCCGGCGTAGTGCAGCAGCTCGACGTGGCATGGACAAAAGCCGTTGGAAGTCCCCTACAGAATTGTTGAGACACGGTGCCTCTATAGCCACCCATAAGTGCGAAAGTGTTGTCGGTGCAGGATTCTTTGCAGGAACTGACCTCTCGATAATGTCCCATAAATGTTCGATGGGATTTCTGTCGGGCGATCTGGGTGGCACAATCCTTCGCTCGAATTGTCCAGAATGTTCTTCAAACCGATCGCGAATAACTGTTGCCTGGTAACATGGAGCATTGTCATCCATAAAAATTCTACCGTTGTTAGAGAACATAAATTCGATGAATGGCCGTAAGTGGTCTCCAAGCGGCCGAACAAACCATTCCATGTAAACACAGCCAACAACATTATGGAGCCGCCACCAGCTTGCACAGTGCCTTATTGATAACCTGGATTCATGGCTTCGTGATGTTTGCGCCACACTCTAATCCTACCATCAGCTCATACCAACAGATATCGGGACCTAACTGACCAGGCCACGATTTTCCAATCGTCTAGGGTTCGACCGATATGGTCACGAGCCCAGGAGAAGCGCTGTAGAAGAATCCATATTGTTAGCAAAGGCACTCGCTGCGGTCACATGCTGCAGTAAGTAGCCTATTAACGCCAAATTTCGCCGCACTGTCGTAACGGATAAACTCGACGTACGTCCTACATTGATTTCTGCCGTTATTTCACTTAGTGTTGTTTGACTGTAAGCAGTGACAACTATAAGCAAACGCCGCTGCTCTCGGTCGTTAAGTGAAGGCCGTCGGCCACTGCGTTGTCGGAAGTGAGAGGTAATCCCTGAAATTTGGTGTTCTTCGCACATTCTTGACACTGTGGATCTCGGTATATTGAATTCCCTAACGATTTCCGGAATGGATTGTCTCATGCTTCTAGCTCCAATTATTGTTCCTCGTTCCAAGTCTGTGAATTCCCTTCATGCGACCATAATCGCGTCGTAAACCTTTTCACATGAATTACCTAAGTACAACCGACATCTCTGCCAATGCACTGCCCTTTAAACCTTCTGTACGCCATACTGCCACCATATGTATATGTGCGTATCGCTATCTCATTATTTTTGTTACTTCAGTGTATTCCTATCTCTCGCTAGCTGTAGACGCAACCTCATTTCTGATAACTGCAATTCATTTTCAACGTCCCTCTGTAACACTACATACTAGAACCATAGATTCTTATGTTTTCTGTAAGATGGAAAGTATTTGCGCTCCAGTATTTGATCGGTGCCATTTATAAAGTCTGGAATTTGGTTTCTCATTTCCTATCTATCTACACCGACGTGGAGACGAGCGCCGTCAATAGAAGGTTGTTGGTTTGTTGGTACTGAAGAGTCTTACATTTCGAGTTTGCTATCAGGCGTCTTAGAGTAGAGTCTTTACTTCTTTCTTTCCACCACTTTTTTGATTTTTTCGCCTTCTGTCTGTTGGAGAAGAAGACGCATTGGGTGTCGTTGAAGATATTTGAAAGTAGCTTTCCTGAAATTTTGTCTAGTAACTGAATTTAAAAAGTAAATAAACCATATGTAAGTAAAGAGATTAAACATTATGTAAGAGGAAATTGGAAGTTTATATAATGGTCAGAAGAATTCAAGATCGGCTGTTACTTACATTCTACAAAAAGTGCTATAATACTTTAAAGAAAGAAATTAAAATGACCATAAATATGCACATCATGGCAGAAGTTAATAATCCAGATAAAAGATTAAAGCTATATGGGAGACTGGGAATCGAGACACATAACAATCAGTAACTTTACAGAATACTATCACAATTAAACTGAATGACCGTGTTGTGACTGGTAACTTACAAGCTGCTACTGTTTTTGAAAGTCACTTTTCAAATGTAGCAGCAAAAAAAAATATTGAATGTTTCAGTTGAAGAAACAAGATAATACACTAAAAATATCATTTCAAAAAGCCATAAGTAAATAAAAGTAACAACATCCTTCACTTCTTAACTTAAATTAATAGAATTATAAAAGTTCTGAAAAACAAATAGCCATATGTTGATGACCGAATTTCAGACAGAATGCTGAAGAGTGGTCACAACTTAAATAAGTATCAATAATGCAGGAATTTTTTTTTCAAATAGATTAAAATGTACCATTGTTAAACATGCTTAAAGGAAATATGGCAAGAAATACCAATAATATCCAGTTGCTTTACTGTCGCCTTTTTCCAAAATATTCGAAAATCGATGCACTGAAAAGCAATATCACATCTAATCAGGAACAGTTTATTTGGCCCATCACAGTTTCGATTCCAAAAGGACTGTTCGGCTGAGAATGCTAATTATACAGTCACTCATCAGATATTAATGGCCTCAAATAGTATAATATATCGCCAGCTAAAATCTGTACTCTGTCCAAAACGTTTGCTCTTTTTAAAAAATTTACTTTTATAGCATTAAAGACTTTACAACCAAATGGATGGAATCATACTTATCGGAATGCAAGAAGTTGTGCTGAATAATTCAAACAATACTGGAAGGAGAGAAAAATCCAGTGACTGGGGAGAAATCATAGTGTCCTTCTGGGCTCAATTTTGGGCCAACACTTATTCCTTATAAAGGCTGTTTCAAAGTCTATGCATCAAATGTCAAGGGATGATAGATCACGTCATGGGGACCAACTTTCGTTGGAGAGAAATTATTCGCTCACACTTCCCAATGATGCTAGACGTCCTTTTTCTATTGGTTCTGCCCCTGAGAAGTGGCAGGGCGTGGGCACTCTGTGGCGTGCGTATTCCTTATGTGTTGCCTATAATCCAGTCATCTGCTCCGTTACACTTATCGAAATTAAAGTTTCTGATTTGCTTCTAACACATCTGTCCCCGCTTAGAGACCCTTCTTTTTTTAGATTTTCTTGTTGAAAATCACTATCAATGTAGGAGGTAGGTAGAACGCAGCACACCTGGCTGGTAGACATGTGTAGTTCGGTGAAATCTCGTCTATCCAGGCAGGGCGAATGATAAAGGGCTTACTAGTGTCGCCTGTACGTCAGCGAACATTTCATCTATAACAACATTTGTTCCGAGATGTACGAGAAAGACAGGCCGCGGCGCGTAGGTCAAGAAGGTAGGCCTGCACTCGTTCGCTCGCTCAGCTCAGCAGACAAACTACATTTCTGCACCTGTTAACTCGTAACTAGGGCTCAGAAATAGTCTACAACAATGGCTCAATGGTCGATGGTTACGTTGCTTTCCCTTATGCTCACATTGGGCATACTGAACAGCGCTTCTTGCCGGATAACTGCAGTGTTTTCACTGCATAGTTGGAAGCCATCTCTCTGCACAGGTGAGTCCTTCGTCATCTACAGTGACTCCTTAAGTAGCCTACAAGTTCTCTACCAGTGCTTCCCTCGCCATCCTTTGGTAATAACTATCCAGGAGTCTCTTTATGCCCTTGGAAACAGTGGACATTCGGTGAGCTTCATTTGAACCCCAGGATATATGGAGATCCCAGGCATAAACTTGCTAATTGGCTGGCCAGACAGGCTACCGGTAAACCAATACTGGAGATCGGCCCACTGGAGACTGATCTCCGATCTGTCTTATGCCGTAAAGTTTTCAGGATCAGGGATACTGAATGGCGCACCCTCAGTACACCACATTAACTGTGTGTTATCAAGCAGCCAACGAATGTGTGGTGGTCATCCATGCAAGCCACTCGCAGAAACTCTGTTGTTCTTTGCGGGCTGCTCATCAGCAATACTTGTATGACTCATGGTCACCTTCTCCGTCGCGAGGACTCACCTCAGCGTCGCTATGGTTCCCACATCGTCCATATCTTGTTTGACTGCCAAATTTTAGCCTATCAGTGGCGGACTTTTAACTTCTCCGCCACACCGCCGGTGTTGGGAGACAATGCCTGAAGGGCTGATATAGTTTTACATTTTATTGGTGAGGGTATTTTTTATCACACAGTCTAAGGGTGGGCATCTGGCCTTTTCTCCCATTCTTTCTTTGCTGTTTGTTCGCATTGGTGTTCGTATTGTCCCTATGAGCGTTCCTCTAGCCTTGTCTTTTAGGCTGGAGATTTTAGTGTGTTGCAGAGTGACTTCCTTTTTTCTTCTTAAGATCAGCTATCCTCAGCCATCTGCTATACTCTTTTAATACCTTCTACCGCTTGTCTCCTTATTTTTCTCTTTCATTGTGTTTCCCAGTTGTTTTTCCGCATTTTTTACTTCCCAGACTGTTTTGTGGAATGGTTTTCCTCCACGACCTGTTAGAATGTGGCAAAAGCGACTGATGACCCTGTAGTTTGGTCCCTTCTCTCCAAACCAACCAACCATCCAGGACGCTGTGTTCATTCCTCGAGACATGACGCCGGCAGACCTGCGATTCCGCAACCCATAGAAATGGTCTGTATTTCTGGCAGACTTCATGTCCGGATACCACAATACAGAAATATGCACCACCAATTTTTTTTTATCATTTTCCCAGTGACACGATAGTCTTACAGGTTATAAACCAAATTTGAAATCTAACACAAACTCGTTTCATTTGGAGAACTCTTTCCATTTCATAAATGAATTTTATTTTAAAACTAACTGCCTGGAGAAAACTGGTTCTGAATGTAGTTGCACGAGGTGAGCTGACAAACATGTTCATTAATGTTAAATTTAGGCAAGTATGTCATTTAGGATCTTTTATATCATGTTTACATATGCTATAAACTGACCCGTTCCGTATCATTGCTATCAAACAACGTATAAATGATCTATGGAACGTGTAACTAACAACTACTGTTTTGTAGACATTGTGTACTAAGGGACATTTACCTTTGATGGACGGTGGACCTCTGCATTGCCGGCCGGAGTGGCCGAGCGGTTCTAGGCGCTTCAGTCTGGAACCGCGCGACCGCTATGGTCGCAGGTTCGAATCCTTCCTCAGAAGTTAAGTCCCATAGTGCTCAGAGCCATTTTGAACCTCTGCCTTCGTTGCGATAGATCCAGTAGTTAGCCTCTGTTTACAGTCGTAATGAGTAAACTTGGGGCTGAATTGCGGCACTCAACTTGATCATTGAAGTTTTTAGTATCATATCAAAGTATATTGTGGACTGTATTGATCAGAGTTCAGGTATTGTCACATTAATTTCTTTCCTCATTATACGACGGTTTCTTTATGGTCATTTAGACAATCGAGACAAAAAAATGGCTCTAAGCACTATGGGACTTAACATCTGAGGTCATCAGTCCTCTAGATCTAGGACTACTTAAACCTAACTAACCTAAGGACATCACACACATACATGCCCGAGGCAGGATTCGAACCTGCGACCGTAGCAGAAGCGCGGTTCCAGACTGAAGCGCCTAGAACCGCTCGGCCACAGCGGCAGGCACAATCAAGACATTTCTCTACAAACATACAGCGAGCTCCCAGCTCAAGTGCAACCATAGCGCTATCGTCTAAAGCTGTCCGTCCTTTGAATATCAGAGTTGTGAGTTCAAATATTCTATGGTTGCACCTGGAGGTATATAATACATGCTCTAATATAATTAGATACCATCGGATAATGCAGAGACAGGACAAAAGTACCAACATTTAGAGTTCACCCTTTCTCCTTAATACGTTTTCTATTGATATGGTTAGTATCTTTTCCTACTCTTTTTGAAATTATAGAATGTTATTACTCATTATGTCTCTGCAACACCTTTACTATCCATCAGAGTATATTGTTCAGTTCTGTGGTCGCGGAGTATTCTCCGAGAGTTCTACCTTTAAGGAGTTTGCTTTCTTAATTGTACGTAGAAATTTATAAAAGCTAGGTCGTATTACAGAGTCGTTTCATAGATTTAGTATACTTGTCAGTCGGTGTAAACATTCATGTACGCTGGTGTGCAAAACTTATGGACGAGAGTAACTTTCGTATGATGTGTCTCTGCCAAGAAACATAGCTCTACGAAACCTGTACCATATATCCATACATAGAGATAACTGCTATAGTACAGTACAGCATAGAAGGTAATTGAAAGAAATACGTAATGAGACGAAGAGAAATGATACTTCTTTTTTTTTCAAAGATATACCGAAGTCAACTGGATGTATACTGATCCTCTCGATATAACAAAAGGCGGGACATGATTCTTAACAGGGTATGCGGTCAACAAGGACGGCAGTGGATGCTCTGCAACGTGCTTCCGTGTTAGCCACCAGTTTGGTAAGGAGTTCCTGTGGCAGGGCCTTCCCTTCTTCCACAAGCGCAGTTGACAACAGTTGGATGGTCGTTCGTGCTTGTGGACGGGCTGCAGTATGTGGAATACGTTTCTCCAACGGATCCCACACATGCCCAGTGGGTAAATGGGACTAAAGTGAGAAGAACAGGCAGACACCTGTCGATTTCGCACCCTCCCACCCTCCTGTGATCACGCCACCGTAAGACGTAAAACAGGAGGAGCACTCAAATGCCGTGGAATGGTTTCCAACGGTCCGCAGTGGTTCCACTGTGAACGGTCAGCAGTGGTTCACTGAGCATAACCGGAGCAAAAATAGCAGTCGTGCTACACTCCAAATGGGTCAGATCAAGTTCAGCTGGATTGTAACCCCCCGATGTTGTTAGAGAAGGGCTAAATCATCTGAACGTTGTCGGCAGTGCCAAAGGTTGTCGAGAATGTCGTTGTGTTGCACTGTATACCGTTAACCTGTCATCTTCGATTTCTTACTGCGAGGAAATTAAAGCCGCAAGCGAAGGAGTGGTTTCACTGACGACCTTTATGCCACTTCCTGAGGCCATTTCATGTCGAATCTGAGCGACGGTGCGTCTGAAATGTTTTGCTCAGCTACAAAGAAGGAAACCGGGCAATTTCAACGCCAAACTTCACGATTCTGACCCAATCCACAGAGGCGTCAAGAAAACAGATGAGATGTGGTTGAGGTTGGGAGAGGTGTGACGACCCTCCTGCCAAGTAACACGTCCATGGTGGTATTCTGCAGAATTGTGATGTAAGTAGATGCATATGTGTCCTCATTAACCCATCTTACACCTCACATGAACTTCTGAACTGTGGCCTTTTCTCCCCATGTTTCGACATCTTGTTGTTTAATGCGTCGCCGAAAGCGAGGGTTACGTCGCAGGTGCCACGCTTTTTCACCGTCACAGAGAAGGATTTTTCAGCCAAATTTGAAACTTCTGCCTCGCGGTGGGGAAAACTGACAGGGTTTCAAAAAAGCGTCTCTTTAATTCTTTGGCGCAGTGTATAGATGCTGTCCCTGTTGGTCCTTTTATGATGGCTGAGGCTATTTCTTTCTGTTTTATTTCTGGCGTTACGTGAGAGGTAGCTTTACTGACGAGTGAGTAAATTTCTTCATATTCACTCTCTAGTACTGGCATTTTTAATCTCCTGATTGGTTTGATGCGGAACGCCCCAAATTTCTCTCCTGTGCTAACCCTTTCACTTTCACCAAACGGCTTCAATTACTTGTTGATATATTCCAACGACTTTCTTTTCTCCAGCTTTTATCCTCTACTCCTCTCTTCGGTACCATGTAAGTTATTCCCTGATGTCCCAACAAATGTCCTATCACTCTGTCTCTTCTTTGTGTCAGTGCTGACCTCAGATGTTAAGTCCCATAGTGCTCAGAGCCATTTGAACCATTTTTTTGTACAATCTTCGAAATTTTTTCCTCAAACTAAGGCGTATGTTTGATACTAATAGACTTCTTTTAGTTAACAATGCACACTTTTCCAGTGCTAGTCTGTTTCTGCCGTCATGTGTGATTTCGCTTCCAAGGTAGCAGATTTCCTCTAATTTGTCTAGTTCGTGGTCGGAAATTTTGATGTTAATTTTTTCCTCGTCTTCATTACTTGTTTTGTTTACTCTTATTCCTTATTCTGTGCTCATTGTTCGTCCCATTTAACACAACTTGCAACTTATCCTCAGTTTCTCTACGGATAGCAATGTCATCAGCGACTGTTATCATTATATGTGTTAACCATGAATTTTAATCTCACTTCCGAACTTTTCTTTTTTCCGTCATTGATTCTTCTTTGTACAGACTGAACAGTAGGGGAGAAAACTGCATCCCCGTCTTACGCCCATTTTTAATCCAAGCTCTTGGTTCATGGTCTTTAATTTTTATTGTTCCCTCTTTGTTCTTGAACATATTGTACATTACCCGTCTCTCCCTATACTTAATACCGATTTTTCTCAGAGTTTCATACATCTTACAACGTTTTACATTGCCGAACGGTTTTTCTAGATCAACAGATACCCAGAAGATGTCTATATTTTTCTTAAGTGCTACCTCTATTATCAATCGCAGCAACATCACTGCCTCTCTGGTGCCTTTAACTTTCACAGACGCAAACCTGTCGTCAGCGAACAGATCCTAAATTTCTTTTATATTTTTTGTGTCATTCTTATTAGCATCTTAAAGGAATGAGGTGTTAAGCTGATAGTGCGATAGCTCTACCATTTATCTGCCCTCGCTATCGTCGGGGCTGTGTAGACGACAATTTTCTGAAAGTATGCTGCATATACCTCATAGATTTTACATGTCAGCTTGAATAGTCTTTTGATTACTACTTCCTCAAATGATTTCAGAAATTCCGAAGGAATGTTATCAATGCCGTCCGCCTTATTTGAAAGCAAATTTTGCAAAGCTCATTCTACTTCTTTCACCTATCCGCTCTCTCCTCTCCGTTCTAGAGTGAAATTACCTTTGCACTCTTAATGTAAGCCCTTTTGGTTTTACTTTCACCGAAAGGTGTTTCGACTTTTCTAGATTCTGACTCTCTCCTTCTGAAGACCATCTCTCTTTTAATTTCTTCGCGGTTTTCTTACAGACATAATGCTTCAACTTCCATGCACATCCTCTTGATGCCACTTCTGAGTGGCTTGTATCGCTGTATTCGTATTTTTTCCTGAACATTTCTTTACTGGTTTCTTTCGTCGATCAATTGAAGTATTTCTTCTGTTACTCATAGTTTTTTTCACAGTTATCTTCCTTGTACCGGTATTTGTCCGTCCAATTGCTATGTTTTCCACTATGAAAGATGCCCATTCCTCTTCAGTCGATCTACTTACTGTGATATTCACTATGGCAGTATCTACTACCTCAGTACTTCGGTATCCTACTTCTTTACAAGTTGATTTTTCCTTACGATTCGTATAATGTTCATCTTAACCTTTACGTTACTAAATTGTGATCCGAGTCTATACCGTTAGTGGATATGCCTTGTAATCCAGCGTCTGATGTTGGAATACCTCTCTCACCCTGAAGTAATTCAGTTGTTTGATATAGTGGACCACAAATTGGACCATATATTCATTGATCACAACATCATCAATAGGTAAACCGTGGTTCCATTAACACAGGATGCTGCCACTGTACCATCTTTGCCCGTTCCTGTCAGTGCAGATCTAATCCATGGGCCCTTTGCAGAACTGGAGTGTGTTAAGCACGCCGCATGAAGTGGATCGGGGACTTGTGCAAAGCGTAGGTTCATTGCTTTGGCTCCAAAATGGCGAGATAAATAGTCTGTGGGAACTTAGCGTGGTATAATGACAAGAGGAGGTTACTCAGTTGTAAACTTACATCGAATCGAAGTAAAGAGTTGACTTAGAATGTGCTGCTAAGAAATACCGCGTGATCAAAAAGTCAGTATAAATTTGAAAACTTAATAAACCACGGAATAATGTAGATAGAGAGGTAAAAATTGACACACATGCTTGGAATGACATGGGGTTTTATTAGAACAATAAAAAAGTTCACAAAATGTCCGACAGATGGCGCTGGACAGCAAAACGTCAGTGACTGCGCATGACAATCGTGTATAAAAGGAGCTGTAATGAGAGAGAGAATCAGATGCGCCAGCAGTAGCAGCATGTTGACGTTACCTGAAAAGGCTCTTTTAGTGAAGCTGTATAATCAGATTGGGGAATGTGCTAATTCAGCGTTACGATCCTATCGCCATAGGAAAGGGATTCGAACGGTTAAAGATCCGTTGACAAATGCAGCCGTGGCGAGAATGATTTCGAAGTTCGAATCCACGGGTTGTTTGGACGATAGACCCCGTAGTGGCTGGCCGAGCACAAGGCGTAATGCTGCTGAGACGGTTCAGGAAGAAATAGAGACTACTGTACCGGGTTCGTCTACGCACGGGGTAGTCAGCGCTCGTGAAGTCGCACGTCGCACCGCCATTCCATTCTGGTTGGCACTTAGGCGTACCCTCCGATGCTGTCCGTACAAAATCCATCGGCATCATGAACTGTTACCTGGCGATTTAGTGAATCTGAGGGCATTTGCGGTTTGGCCATTTCAAAAGATGGCGGAAGATGACGATTGGTTCAGTAACGTGTTGTGGACCGACGAAGGTCATTTCACTCTCCGAGGGTCTGTCAACGCCCACAACTGCAGAATTTGGGCTACCGAAAATCCTAGAACTGTCGTGGAAACTCCATTGCACGACGAGAAAGTCACGGTATTGGTTGGATTTACCAAATCTACCGTTATCGGGCCTTTTTTCTTCGAGGAAATGCGTGATTCGAGTTTTCTAACTGCTACCGTGACGGGTGAGAGGTACGCCGATATGTTACAGAATCGCATCATCCCCAGCCTGGCTGATAAACGTCTGCTGGAACGTACGATGTTTATGCTCCACCCCACATTGCTAGACGCGTGAAAGATCTCTTGCGTCGTTTGGTGATGATCGTGTGCTCAGCCGCCACTATCGTCGTGCTTGGCCTCCCAGGTCCCCAGACCACAGTCCGTGCGATTATTGGCTTTGGGATTACCTGAAGGCGCAAGTGTATCGTGATCGACCGACATCTCTAGGGATGCTGAAAGACAACATCCCACGCCTATGCCTCACCATAACTCCGGACATGCTTTACAGTGCTGTTCACAACATTATTCCTCGACTACAGCTATTGTTGAGGAATGATGGTGGACATATTGAGCATTTCCTGTAAAGAACATCATCTTTGCTTTGTCTTACTTTGTTATGCTAATTATTGCTATTCTGATCAGATGAAGCGCCATCTGTCGGACATTTTTTGAACTTTTGTATTTTTTTGCTTCTAGTAAAACCCCATGTCATTCGAAGCATGTGTGTCAATTTGTACCTCTCTATTTACATTATTCCGTGATTTATTCAGTTTTCAAATTTATACTGACTTTTTGATCACCCGATATTATATGTGTAAATAAAACTAATACTTACAGTAACAAAATAATGATAATAACTTTTTGTTGAAAAGAATGTATAAAACAACCAAGCGGAACTTTATGCTCAATGAACAAAATAAAATGCAGTTAAGTAATGTCGAGCCTGTTAATCTAGCGGTAAATCGCGTGCATAGAAATTGAGAGGTCCCGGTATCGAATCACAGTCAGTGCACGGAAACTTTCAATCTGCCTTCAGTGTAGCTTTCAACTCTCAACAATGTGAGAGGTCGCCAGCAGCGACAGGTGGTTCAGATTCGACGTTGAACTATATGTTCATTTTCCCCAGTTGGATAACTGGAGCAGATTAGAAAAACCAAGTCACCGTAGTGACGTCCAGTTGAAATACTTATAACCAGTCATTGAGCAACCCGCAGTTATTATTATTGTTATCATTCTAGTCACGTAAAGATAATATTACGAACAAGGTAAACATTTCTTAATGTTAAGTGGGCGCAGACACGCAGAATATATCTGCCAAGTGCAGAGCGGTGCGTGCTGATAGCGGCAGCTAGGTGCATGCTACCAGGGCAGCCGCGGGACGCGCATATCTGATCTAGTGCGGCTGGTGTAAGTCGATAACACTTGACGGCCGCCTTTGTGGGCTCGGCGGCGGCGGCTTTGATGCTGGCACCCGTATTTCGTGGCAAACCCCCTCTGCTCTACTCAGTGGGATCGTCGGCTCGAATGTCCTGCCTCCTGTAATCCGCTTCGCACCCCGCGTCCGACAGAGCTGACTGCAGGACACAAATGCTTACCTTCGCGAGGAAATTAACGTCAGTCGAGATTGGATTTCTTAAGTACAGTTTATCTCTAAATTGAAGAGCGTGATGCTTTCTCGATGGGAGATCAGGGTTCCTCGGAAACAGCTCTAGAACTACGAAACAGGTACATTAAGAATCAGCTTCCCATATAACACTTTTGAATAGCATTCATGATACACATCTAATTTATCCGTAGGTGTGATTTGTGTTTAATTCGTTTCTATGTATTGAGTGAGTTGTATAGGTAGTGAATTTGTTTCTTAAGTGACCAACAAGTATGATACTTAGACAGAAGGCCGGCCGCGGTGGTCTAGCGGTTCTGGCGCTGCAGTCCGGAACCGCGGGACTGCTACGGTCGCAGGTTCGAATCCTGCCTCGGGCATGGGTGTGTGTGATGTCCTTAGGTTAGTTAGGTTTAATTAGTTCTAAGTTCTAGGGGACTTATGACCACAGATGTTGAGTCCCATAGTGCTCAGAGCCATTTGAACTTAGACAGAAGAGATGATGGAATGAGTCTTCGACGTCGCAAGAAAATTTACTCAATATGGAGAGATGGCATATGCGTAGCAAAGAGCGTTGAGTCATTTCTAACGTGAATAGGGCTATTGGCCGATTCCCTTTCGATTTCGCCGGTACCAAGTATCCTATGAAACTTTTTTTTACATTAGTCGTGCCATCTACGAATTATCGTAGACGATATTTCAACGAAAAGCAAACCTACGTTTATAGCATTTGTAGACGCAGCGACCGCTGCTGTTGACAATGTTGAATGAAATACTCTCTTGAAGTTCTGAAGATAGCAGGAGTAAAAAATAGGGAGTGAAAGGCTACTTACAACTTCTACAGAAACCAGAAGGCAGTAATAAGGGTCGAGGGCCATGAAAGGGAAGCAGTGATTGAGGAGGGATTGCGACAGGATCGTAGCCTGTCCCCGATGTTGTTCGTTCTGTACAATGAGCAAGCAGTGAGTGAAACCAAAGAGAAAGTTGGAAGGAAATTAAAGTTCAAGGAGAAGAAATATAGACTTTGAGGTTTGCCGATGACATAATTCTGTCAGAGACAGCAAAAGGCTTCGAAGGGCAGTTGAATGGAATGGAAAGCGTCTTGAAAGTAAGACAAAAGATGAACATCATCAAAAGCAAAACAAAGGTAATGGAATGTAGTAGAGTTAAATCAGATAGAACCAGATTACGAAATGAGACACCAAAAGTAGAAGTATTTTGCTGTTTGGGCAGTAAAATAAATGATGATGGTCGAAGAAGAGAGGCTATAAAATGTAGACTGTCGGTAGCTAAAAAACCTTTCTGTGGAAGAGAAATTTGTTAACACCAACAATAAAATTAATTATTATGGAGTGTTTTCTGAAGGTATTTGTGTGACATGTAGCTTTGTACGCAAGCGAAACGTGGATGATACACAGTTCAGACAGGGGAAGATAGAAGCATTTGAAATGTGGCGCTTCAAAAGTATGAAGAAGATTAGATGGATAGATCCCTTAGCTAATGAGAAGATAGTGAACACAACCAGGGAGAAAAGAAATATGTGGCACAGCTTGACTAAAATAATGGGTCGGTTTATAGAACACATTCTGAGACATCAAGGGATGCCCAATTTAGTATTGGAGAGGAGTGTGGGGTGTAAAAATTGCAGAGGGTGACCAAGAAATGAACACAGTAAGCAGGTTCAAAAAAATGTATGTTGCAGAAGTTATTCGGAGATGAAGATGACTACACAGGGTAGAGAAGCACGGAGAGGTGCATCAAACCAATCTTCGGACTGAAGACTACAAAATCAACAACAACTCTATTAATCCATCAGACCCAGGATTGGAACTGAGGCATTTCCTACTTCTGATAGTAGCAGTTTGCGGGAAAGGCCTCTTCCTGCCATGCCTTCCCAAAGTTTGTTTCCAACAGGAGCCGGAATACACTGCCAAAATGGGAAAATCATTCGTCCATCAGATAGCATAGTAGGTAAGATCACAAACCATTCGAAAGAACTACACAAAGACAGGCCCACCATCCTTGGACTGGGCAAAGCCTTCTTACGCCAGAAACCGAAAAAGGACACTGGTTTCCATAATAGACAGATGACTGCTGGTAGAAACTACAACACCGTCAAGGACGAGGTCATTTTCTTTAAAAGTGAGATGACAGGTAGTTCATAATCGTAGGAGCACATGATAACAAATTCAAACCAGATGAAAAACACATGTCACAGTAAAAGGTGGCCAAAAAGTCGCATCAATACATGTGTATTCCGCTCTCGATGCAACGCAGGCGTGTATTCTCGCGTGCAAACCACCACAAAGATGCGAAATGGCATCCTGCGGTAGATTGTCCCAAGCATCTTTCGCCTTTTGTTGCAGTTCGGCATTGGTTCTTCCAGACCTTGGAGGATGAGTAAATTCTCGCTTCATTAGGTCCCTTACGGGTGCAGTTGATGATAGATTTGGTGATCTTGCTGGTCAAGGCAGTTTTTGTATACACAAAGAGTAAGTTGCGTCGCAGAAGTTGCTGCAGAAGTACATCATTTCCATGTCTAAGACATGTCGGTAGCACGCGGATAATAGCCAGTGAAATGTAGCGGTGACTGTGTACTGCACCCTACAGAAACAACAAATGTAACAGCGAGTGGTAACTGATGCCCCTCCACCCCCCACTCCAGCCCCCCCCCCCCGCCCTCCACACACACACACACACACACACACACACACACACACACACACCACGAAAATTGAGATGTGATCTGAGTGTCGTGGGCCATTGCACTGTGGACTAGGCAGCTCACCAGGTCTACGCCATATGCGTGTGCGTCCATCACTCGCATACAGACAAAACTGACGCTCATCACTGAAGACAACAGAGTGCCCGTCCATTCTCCAGTCAACACTTTCACGTCACCAGAGTAGCAGTGACTGGCGGAGTCGTAGTGTCAGTGGTAGCCTGGCCAGATGTACACGTGATCTTAATCCTGCTGCAAGCGGACAGTTCCCTTTGGTTGCTTACTAAAGGCTGCAGCCTGTTAATCAACCTGCAGATTGAGAACAAATTTATTTACTCACTTAATGCAGTACACAGAAACAAGTAGGATCATAATAAACAGTCCAGTTGATCAGACAATTGCTCCCTGGTTTCAGCGTGTTCCATGCCATCAGTGCCTTCAGCTGCCGACATTTTCCGTATTTCGTTCAGATTCTTATTTAATTTGGCGATATGTCATCCTGTGGTCTTTTCCTCCTTGAAAGCCGTTGATTATTTAGTTACTTAAAATACCAAATTCATACCATGATACTTCATTTGTTTAGAGATTCGCCTCTTTTCATAGGGTAGTGTTGACGGAATGTTTCCCTAGTTTCATGGAACACTAATCTATCTGTCTCTGTTTTAAAATTTCTTAACAATCCCTTTACATACGCAGAACATTTTCCTTTCGTTTGAAAGGTTAGCTTACCTATGTGTGTATTTCTTATCTTTAATCCTGTTTTTGTTTTTTAGTCCTTCCTTATGTAGTACTTAGCGGTAGTGTCTTGTCGATTTTTTCTTTGGATATATATTTTTTTACCTAAGGGCCAGAGAACACCTGATATGTTAGACAGTTATCTGTCAGTTTCTTTACAGTGGATATATACTATTCCAAGTACAAGGTGTAGAGGCTTTATGGACTTCATGCGTAGTGTTGCACCCGGAATCAGAGTCAGAAACAAGCCAAAATCATGATCGTTAGGAAGGTTATAGAGGAAAAATTTTATCCCTAGCTGGTATCGTGTTTGTTATTTTAACTGCAATATTGCGGAGGTCGATGAGAGAGTAGCGACAATGGTAATGAGATACTGAAACATTAATGCACAGGTTTAATGTTTCGAAACAACTTGTTTCCTTTCGCACAACGATTACTCCAGTGTAAATTAGTCACACTGAATATCGATACATCACTTATAGCAATGAAACATGTCATCCCGTTCCTGTTTAAATGATTTGCTACCACTTAAATTATCCTAATATGGCACGAACTGAAAATAGAGTCCCGGAAAAATCTACTCTGCGGCGTATACCGCGTAACTGATGTGGGAACGCTGAAAATTCGTTGTGAATATAACGAGAAAAAATCTTCATACTTAGGAAAAGATTTGGTACCGTTCTGGTGTAGTACGAGGTCACCGAGAACAGCTGTTTTCCCGAAGCTGTGAAAGATGGAGCTTTGGATGAACTGGTTTAATGTTGTTAAATTCTGCTGTTTTTTATTACACACTAATTTTTCCATGGTACAGATGTACCTCCTCCCGGATACCTTATTGCAGTATTTCCAATTTGGTAATTCGTGGACATTTTGACAAGATCTTTGCTTTTCAGAACGTAACCAGATTTTCCCTTTGAGTGAAATACGTAGATAAACCTGAGAGAGAATCCGGAAACGTATGATAGCATTAATGGTTTAAAGACAACTATTTGCTTGTCACGTCACAGCTCTTTTACGAACGTACGTCCGATTTTCTTTTGAAACAGAGGTAATAAAACCGACCGCGAGGAATTTTTTATATCGGGAATCAAAATTAAGCCTCGCTTTGAAAACATAAATTAAAAAAGTGAAACGATGTGAAACAGGAACCGAAGATCAAACAGGATCCTAATTCTGACTATGCCACTGAGGCGTGCAGCGGTCTGTTGACTGGATTTTCGTCAGAGCTGACAACATCAAGCGCTGCCTTTGTCAACTGTTATATGTTCCCGGGCTTTTTAACCAGTGAGCGCTTATATCCTGAAAAATTCGTTCTAATTTAATTTATTTGACCTATTTTTACTGATAACCGAAGCTTGATGACTCTGAACAAAAATGCGCGACATTTGGTGTAAATCATCCCAGTTACTCGCGTATTCAGGCGTCTGTCTGTTTATTTACAGTGGAGGTACACTACTCCAAGTTCAGGCTGATAGAGGGTTATGACGTTTATGGATAGCCTTGCACCCGGTTTCCGGGTCAGCAACGAACTAAAGTCACGATGGTTAGAAAGGCTAGAGAAGAATAGTTTTATCCCTAAATGTTATCGTTCTTGTTATTTTAACTACAATATTGTGTACATTTTTTACCGTAGAACAGCGGAAAACTTAAATAACGTCTTTCATACAGTAACAATAGAAAATCGGTTTGTAACTCGAAATCTAGGTCGCGTAAAATAAAATAAAACAAAATTTCGTGAAACCTGATCAAAAAAGTGTGTTTTCTTGTAGAATAATTCACAATGTTTTACCAAGAAAGTCTATCCAAGCCATTTTAAGTTATTTCTGATTTTTTAACTGTCTCATTCCGATAACTTTGTTTCTGTTTGTAGCAGAGACAGGAAATTTTGTCTCTGTGCACAGTTAGCTCATTCTTCGCGTTACTCCCGTCTAGTACGGGATCCACTGTACTAAAGATTTGCAACTTTATTTTATTTAACTTTGTGGTCGAATGCCCTTCCTGTCGCCGCAGTCGAGTTACCTACGAGAGGGAAATCGTGTGCGACAGCTGTCTCAGAATCGTGTAAACTGCGTAAAACAGAGTGGGAAACCGCCAGAAAACCAGACGCGGATTAGCTAATGCACCAGGCACGGTCGTTACTACGCCGCGCGGATCCGATCTAGGTCAGGTACTTCTTCCTGGCTCGCAAATTCCTGCTCTGCGTGTTACGCTATACGAGCAGGTTTGTGCACATTTAACTGTTGTCTCAAAGTCGCAGTTCCACGGTCATCGAGGACGATGTTTGTAACATCGCTATTTCTCATGATCACAGCGAGCAATGATGTTAAAGTAAAAAGAGTCCTTCATGTTTTTTAAGTAACTGAATAGTACTTGTGCATCACAAACAAACGTTTATTGTGTATTTGCTTTATTTAACGCAATGGGTATGTTTATTTAATTGTTGACCTTCTGAGACGGCAGTTTCATGTGCCGCTGCATACTGAAAGTACGTGGGCTCCGCAAGTCAAAAAAAGTTCCCACACTGTCCACTCACATTAATGGGACCACCTCTCAAAAGCCGTAATAACCAACTTCTGCACAGCAGACAGCTGCCAGACGTGTCGGTAGAAAGTCAGAGAGGTTCTGGAATATACCGACAGGCACGTGGAATCACGCCGGCTCAGTGCAGTGGCCAGTTGCACTGGGTTTCTCGGTTGAGGATCCGTGCCACGAACAGCCCGATCGAGGTAGTCCCACAGATTCTCTATTGGGTTTTAATCTTGGGAATTTGATGACCAGGAGAGTACTTTAAACTCATCCTGGTGCTCTGCCAGCTACGAATGTCCTCTACGATAGGTGTGATACAATGCATTGTCCTGCTGGTAGATGCCTTCCTGCTGAGAAAAAGAAAAATACATGTAGGGGTGGACATGGTCTCCAACGATAGACACATACTTGTGTTGATCCACTGTACCTTCCTAAATAGCAAGATCAGTAAGGGAAGGCCACAAAAACATTCCCCAGACCATAACGTCCACTATGCCGGCATGGACCCTTCCGTTAATCCAACGGCTATCTGTCCGTTGGAGCATAAAGCCTGATTCTTCAGGAAAGGTCACGTATCGCCTCTCAGTGGACGGTCAGTTGCGGTATTGGCATGCAAATTCCAGCCTTCGTCGGTGATGAAGAGCAGTCAGCGTGGGTGGATGAACAAGGAGCCCATTGTGGAGGACCACACGTAGCAAAGGTCATAGAGGAGACACTGTTGCTAGTCCCGTGGTTCACCTGGCGCTTAGTTGCTCAACAGTTGCGCGTCTATTCGCCCGTACAAATCTCCGCAGCCGTCATTCACCAATGTCGTCTGTGGCCCGTGGTGCACTACAGTTCCCTGGGCGTCAGTTTTGGATAGCGCCATTTTGCCTTGCGAGGTATACTTGAAACACGGCGACGCGCAGACAGTTCACATACTTCGCCTTTTCGGAAATGACTGCACCTGTGGTCCGAAAGCCAACGAACATGCCCTTTTGGACGTCAGCCCGCATCTCGTGGTCGTGCGGTAGCGTTCTCGCTTCCCACGCCCGGGTTCCCGGGTTCGATTCCCGGCGGGGTCAGGGATTTTCTCTGCCTCGTGATGGCTGGGTGTTGTGTGCTGTCCTTAGGTTAGTTAGGTTTAAGTAGTTCTAAGTTCTAGGGGACTGATGACCATAGCTGTTAAGTCCCATAGTGCTCAGAGCCATTTGAACCATTTTTGACGTCAGATACATCGCCCCGTTTCCGCATTAAGACAACGACAGCACTGTTTTCCGCGTCATCTTGACACGCTTTATATACCCTCCGCTGCTGCTACCTGCCATCTGTGAATGATTATTTGCACGTTGACGTCGATCATAGGTTAATGTGACTGAAACATGTAGAATGAAGTTTACTTTAACGAACAGAAGTCTTGCTTCGCATAATTTCCTTTGATGTTACTAATTGTCTGAATAAAGGATATAAAGTCCTTTTGAAATTATATCAGTTGCCTCCCAGGTTTATGAAAAACTGACAAATCTAGAAGATTCACTTCTATTGTGGACAAGTATTACTGGTGAATGAAATTAGAACAGATTCGAAGTACAGACAGACCACAAGGGGCTGTTCGTTAATCACGAGCACTACGTTGAGTAAACCATTGGACTCCAAGTCTTTGCCGGCCGCGGTGGTCTCGCGGTTCTAGGCGCGCAGTCCGGAACCGTGCGACTGCTACGGTCGCAGGTTCGAATCCTGCCTCGGGCATGGATGTATGTGATGTCCTTAGGTTAGGTAGGTTTAAGTAGTTCTAAGTTCTAGGGGACTGATAACCACAGCAGTTGAGTCCCATAGTGCTCAGAGCCATTTGAACCATTTGAATCCAAGTCTTTGGGCCTCAATCCACAGAGACCAAGTCGTTGCAGCAGACTCTCGTTAGTGACTCATGGCTGCTCCATGTCTTGGCGAAGGCATGCAGGCCGAGCGGCTCTAGGCGCTTCAGTCCGGAATCACGCGACTTCTACGGTCCCAGGTTCGAATCCTGCCTCGGTCAATACCGCGTTTCTATCGCGTCCGCATTGTTACTTTGTGTTAGGAAGGGCTCTCAACAAGGGAAGTGTCTAGGCGTCTCAAAGTGAACCAAAGTGATGTTGTTCGGACATGGAGGAAATTCAGAGAGACGGGAACTGTCGATGACATGCCTCGCTCATGCCGCCCAAGGGCTACTACTGCAGTGGATGACTGCTACCTACGGATTATGGTTCGGAGGAAACCTGACAGCAACGCCACCATGCTGAATACTGCTTTTCGTGCAGCCACAGGACGTTGTGTTACGACTCAAACTGTGCGTAATAGGCTAGATGCGGAACTTCCCTACCGACGTCCATGTCGAGGTCCGTTCTTGCAACCACCACACCATGCAACGCGGTACAGATGAGCCCAACAACATCCCGAATGGACCGCAATGTTCTCTTCACCGATGAGTGTCACATATGTCTTCAACCAGACATTCGTCGGAGACGTGTTTGGAGGCAACCCGGTCGGGCTGAACGCCTTAGACATACTGTCCAGTGAGTGCAGCAAGGTGGAGGTTCCCTGCTGTTTAGAGGTGGCATTATGTGGGGCCGCGTACTCCGCTGGTGGTCATGGAAGGCGCCGTAATGGCTGTAAGATACGTGAATGTCACCCTCCGACCGATAGTGCACCATGACGGCAGCATATTGACGAGGCATTCGTCTTCATGGTTCAAATTGCTCTAACAAGGGAACCTCCCCATCGCACCCCCCTCAGATTTAGTTATAAATTGACACAGTGGATAGGCCTTGAAAAACTGAACACAGATCAATCGAGAAAACAGGAAGAAGTTGTGTGGAACTATGAAAAAATAAGCAAAATATACAAACTGAGTAGTCCATATGCAAGATAGGCAACATAAAGGAGTATGTTAGCTGATGAGCGCCATGGTCTCGTGGTTAGAGTGAGCAACTGCGGAACGAAAGGTCCTTGGTTCGAGTCCTCCCTCGAGTGAAAATTTTACTTTCTTTATTTTCGCAAAGTTACGATCTGTCCGTTCATTCATTGACGTCTCTGTTCACTGTAATAAGTTTAGTGACTGTCTTTTGCGACCGCACCGCAAAACCGTGCGATTAGTAGACGAAAGGACGTGCCTCTCCAATAGGAACCGAAAACATTTGATCGCAAGGTCATAGGTCAACCGATTCCTCCACAGGAAAACACGTCTGATATATTTTTTACGACACTGATGACGGCAAGTGCGTCACATGACAGGAATATGTTGTTGACCCACCTAACTTGCACACTTGGCGAATGGGTAAAAAGATTCTTCTACCTTGCCCGATTTAGGTTTTCTTGTGGATGTGATAATCACTCCAAAAAAAGTGATGAAAACATAAGAGTTTGTCACATAAACTGCATCAAATGAATGCAACAGTTTCAGAGTCGCACAGTTTTCCCTGTGCTCTGTCAAAACATATGTTTTTTACGTTTTCAAATGTTTCCGTGCGTAGACCGTCAAATTCTTCCAAGCAAATATGAACATGTCCTGGAATTTTGGAGAGCGAAGTTGATTATGTGTGAGTGCCTGAACTTTGATAATTATCTGAAAATAAAAAATTAAAATTTTCACCCGAGAGAAGATTTGAACCAAGGACCTGTCGCTCCACAGCTACTCACGCTAACCACGGGACCACGGCGCTCGTAAGCCAGCAGTTTCCTTGATGTTGCCTACCTTGCGCATGGACTACTCAGTTTGTATATTTTGCTTATTTTTTTCATAGTTCCACACAACTTCTTCCTGTTTTCTCGATTGATCTGTGTTCAGTTTTTCAAGGCCTATTCACTGTGCCAACTTATAACTAAATCTGAGGGGGGTGCGATGGGGAGGTTCCCTTGGAAGCACTATGGGACTTAACATCTGAGGTCATCAGTCCCATAGACTTAGAACTACTTAAACCTAACTAACCTAAGAACATCACACACAGCCAAGCCCGAGGCAGGATACGACCCTGCGACCGTAGCAGCAGCGCGGTTCCGGACTGAAGCGCCTAGACCCGCTCGGTCACGGCAGCCGGCCGTCTTCATGGACGACAATTTGCGCCCCCATCGCGTACATCTTGTGGATGACTTCCTTCAGGATAACGACATCACTCAACTAGAGTGGCCAGCATTTTCTCCAGACATGAACCCTATCGAACATGCCTGGGATAGATTGAGAAGGGCTGTTTATGGGTCACGTGACCGACCAACCACTCTGAGGCTCAAAATGGCTCTGAGCGCTATGGGACTTAACATCTGAGGTCATCAGTCCCCTAGAACTTAGAACTACTTAAACCTAACTAACCTAAGGGCATCATGCATGTTCCTGCCCGGGGCAGGATTCGAACCTGCGACCGTAGCGGTCGCGCGGTTCCAGACTGAAGAGCCTAGAACCGCTCGGCCACACCTGCCGGCCCCACTCTGAGGGATCTACGCCGAATCGCCGTTGAGGATTGGGGCAATCTGGACCAACAGTGCCTTGATGAACTTGTGGATAGTATGCCACGACGAATACAGGCATGTATGAATGCAAGAGGACGTGCTACTGGGTATTAGAGGTACCGGTGTGTACAGCAATCTGGACCACCACCTCTGAAGGTCTCGCTGTATCGTGGTACAAGATGCAATGTGTGGTTTTCATGAAAAGTAAAAAGGGTGGAAATGATGTTTATGTTGATCTGTATTCCAGTTTTCTGTACAGGTTTCGGAACTCTCAGAATCGAGGTGGTGCAAAACTTCTATTGATGTGTTTATATGTATGGCCAGGTGACATTACTAATTGTTATATCGGTAGCTTTGAAAAAAAAGTATCGCTATTCATTGCTTGTAACCACAGCAAGTGATCGTTTAGCATGTACTACACACGCCATCCAGCGGCGACAAAGGTAACTACTTAGAGGGTCTGCCGCCTCTACGTTAGCACTCCGCCGCCAACGTAGTGCTGTGCGGCAAGCTTCCCACAATCATGATCACCACCAATATGCATGGACGATACCAAGATTTCATCATCAGTGTGTATTTTATCGTCTGTGTTGGGTTGTTTTGGGGTAGGAGACCAGACGGCGAGGTCATCGGTCTCATCGGATTAGGGAAGGACAGGGAAGGAAGTCGGCCGTGCCATTTCAAAGGAACAATCCCGGCATTTGCCTTGAGTGATTTAGGGAAATCACGGAAAAACTAAATCAGGACGGCCGGACGCGGGATTGAACCGTCGGCCTCCCGAATGCGAGTCCAGTTTGCTAACCACTGTGCCACTTCGCTCGGTCGTCTGTGTTTATTTTCTTAACTGTATGCATTTTATCAACTGAATTTTTATCAAGGCATGTGTATATGGAGAGTGCCTTTTATGCTACATGTAACGTAAAATGGGAATAGTATAACACATTCATAAGATAAGTGAAATTTTCCATATTTTATATAATCTGTTACATGAATTGTAGTCTCCCATACCCTCTTATTATCTTTCTGTTTTCTTTAATAAAATGATGGCAGCGTAAGATTGTTGAAACTGGTCATCTTGGAACAGTGAAAGTGCCTACACAGCGAACGTGGCGTATGAAGTGTGCTCATTTTCCACCATACCGATTGCCCCACAGTACATCATGTGCTGTCATGATAACTAAATTATGTACTTGTGTTTGCGAACTGTTGTAACCTCGTCGTCGTCTCTTACATCAGTAACGCGTGGTAAGTGTAACATGTAGCCTGGTACGAAGATAAGCAGACGATACAAGCTATTAGTCAAGTCCTTAAAAGAGAACATTGGTCACTTTAGAGCGCTGTAGTTGGTGTAAGGCTCGTACCAGGTGGGCATGTGATCCTCCATCGATGATGTACTCGTAAATCATGGCAGGAAAGTTACGTGTACAACCCAGTCAGTGGTATGGAATAGGGCGCAGCAAGATGGATCTTCGTGGCAGAATGGCAGAGACGCCTATGATCACGCTGTCAATGAAGCGTACCTCCTTGCTGGTGGAATAACTGGAACTGATCGGCTATCGGACCCCCTCTGTCTAATAGGCGCTGCTCATGCATGGTTGTTTACATCTTTGGGTGAATTTAGTGACATCTCTGAACAGTCAAAGGGACTGTGTCTGTGATACAATATCCACAGTCAACGTCTATCTTCAGGAGTTCTGGGAACCAGGGTGATGCAAAACTTTTTTTGATATGTGTAAAATTACCATGGGCTTATGGTCCATATAAAATCTGTAGTAGTTACAGTTACAGACTGTGTGCTTCTTGACACTGAGAAAACAATAGTAATAATCGTTTTTTTTAATCTGTAATCTATATCTTTAATTAACAGAGGAATGTGACGTAAAAAGAAAACCGCACTGGCGCGAGCGCGGATGCTAAACCGGACAGACCTGGAGGGTCCTGCAAAGTACCACTCGTAGAAAGAAAGATGGGTGGGGGCGTGGGCAAAAACCACACGTAGCTGTACTTGCTTCATAATTCATCTAATCAAGGGGCAGATATAACCCTTACTGAGCACAGGATCAATCGAAATTATATATACCATAAAAATGATGTAGATGACTACAATAAAATAAAAGGTATGAATGGGTCGTAATAGTGCATATGTGACGACGCCCTACAGCGAATACAGATTGTATGTAATCCATGTTGTGTGTCAAAAACTCCTGTAAATGGGGGCATTATGGACCTCCGATTCAGACTTGCTATTTGCTTAAATCCCCCCATTTACAGTAGTTTTTGACACACACCATTGATTACATACTTCCTGTACTTTGTGTATGAGGCAGTCACATATGCACTATTACGAATTATTCATACCTTTAATTTTACTGTAGTCATCTACATCCTTTTTAATGGTATGTATCATTTCGACTAATTCTAAAGCAGACACCTCGCATCCAGTAAGGATTGCGTCTCCCCCTTCATTAGATGACTTTTGAAATACTTACAGCTCCGCGTCGTTTTTTCGCACGTCCCCACACCTCTTTCTTTCGACGAGTGGTACTTCACGGGAAATCTCCAGGTCTGTCCGGTTTAGGATTCGCGCTCGCACCACTGCGATTTTCTTTTTACGTTACATTCCTTTGTTAATTAATGATATAGGTTATAGATTTTTTAAAGGTTTTTGATTATCTCTGTTGTTTTGGCACTGTCAATAAGCACAAGCACACAAGCACTTTCAAAAAATCCACCTTTCTTTTTGGTGCATCGCTATGCATAGCTTGTAACAACAGCATGTGATCGTTTAGCGTGTACACACACGCCATCCAGCGGCGAGATAGGTAGCTTCGTAGCGGGTCCGCCGCCTCTATGTTAACATTCCGCCGGTAGTGTAGTGCTGTGCGAAAAGCTTGTGAAAATCATGTTCGTCATCAATATGCAAATAGTAGTATTTTATCTTCTGTGTGCATTTTATCTTCTGTGTGTATTTTATTAACTGTGCACGTTTTTCAACTGGATGTTTATCAAGACTTGTATACGTGGGGAGTGCCTTCTATGCTACAACTTCATCTGATGTAAAATGGTAATTTTATAAATGTTCAGATGTGTGTGAAATCCTATGGGACATAGCTGCTAAAGTCATCAGTCCCTAAGCTTACACAATACTTAACCTAAATTAACAAACACACACATCCATGCTCGAGGGAGGACTCGAACCTCCGCCGGGACCAGCCACACAGTCCGTGACTGCAGCGCTCGGCTAGTCCCGCGCGGCGGTAATTTTATAACAAGTTCCATACTGTACGTGTAATTTTGTATACTTAATGTAATCGGTGATATGAATCGTAGTCTCCCTCCACTCCCGTTATTATCTTTGTTTCCTCCTTAGATCAGGTGATGGCAGCATAAAACTGTTGGAAATTTAGGAAATTTATGGTAAGTTCATATGAAACCAAACTGCTGATGTCACGAGGTCACCGGTCCCTAGACTTACACACTACTTAATCTAACTTGCGCTAAGGACAACACACACACACCCATGCCCGAGGGGGAACTCGACCCTCCAACGGGGGAAGCCGTGCGAACCGTTGCCTGGCGCCCTAGACCACGTGGCTACACGGCGCGGCCTAAGACTGTTGACACCGGTCATCCTGGAACAATAAAAGTGCCTACACTGTGATCTCTACGTATCAAGTGTGTTCATTTTTAACGAATAGACGATATTAGAAACTAAATCATATGATGAAAGAAATAATGTCGACAGTCATCGAATTGTCTCTCATGATGCTAGAGCATTTCTAAATGTAAAGATAAAAAGGGAGAGGACCTTAATAGTCTAGCACGCAACGTCTCTTCCATACTCGAGAGGTAAACAGCTCTCAGTAACAGTAAGAAGTCCTCAACGAGGACTTGACACTTTTCCAGCACTCTGTTAGAATGCCTCACTTGACATTTAATTGGTATATCCGAGTTAAGTGCATCGGAACTGTGAGAGAAGGTAACTCGAGAAATCTCGCCGTCGAATTTTTAATGAGGCTTTGAAAAGAAGTGTTGCAGTGCGGGGGACACGGCGATAAAGACGGAACAAAACGCGGAGAGTAATGGCTTCGGGACAGATAGAGGAGGTGCCAGCTGCAATCAGCGGCCATTGTCGGCCGCCCGGGGCGTGGCGCAGCTGCCAAATGCGGCCGTTTGGCGGCGCTCCCCAGAACAATGCCGGCCGCGTCTCGCCTTCCGCAGCCGGCGCTAATTCTCATCTCTTTTGTATTTCACATGTCATCAGGAGCTAACTGCCGCACAGACGTGTGCTGTGCGCGATCTGTAACTACCTACTGCTTCACTGTGGAAATAACATAAAGACCAGGATCGCGCCAACTTGTGGAGTTACGGAATTTGTTTTAAGCAAGCATACCATTACTTGGTGGCGACAGAAAAATTACTAGTATTAGCCATCAAGTTTTAAGTATAATCTCGAAAATATAAACTTACGGTATTAATTAATATATGCAGACTTCGCATACACTGAAATCACCGCACGATCGAACTTTAGCGCGCCGCTAGAAGAGCGTAGCCCATCGGTCGTGTGATAATACGTTTTCTGCATTTGAAGCAGAGAAACTCTCTATTCTGACCTGTTGGATGCGTACGGTAACATCATCATTATAAGACACAGTCGGTAGGTGGCACGCACATTCCCAGTGTGGTCTGATAAGACCAAAAGAAGAAGAATGAAGTGCAGATCATCTCTCTGTGAAGAATGTTGCCTAGCAAGGGAAGTGGAGGCCATGGTGTTCGAAGAACGGCGTATCAAAATAGAGGCAGTAGTGTAAAAAGTTAAAATCGCTCCTGGATCAGTTTTAAGCATGATGAATGTCGACATCCGCTGGGTTCCGCAACTGCTCACATATATTTAAAAAGCGCACTCATCATTCCAGTCCATATGGTTTCTTTAGTAACAATTAAGTTTTCCATGATTTCCTTAAGCTTCTCCAGGCTAATGTTGAGATGGTTCCTTTGAAAGGGCACGGCCGATGTCTTTCCTCAGGGTAGTTACAATCCGAGCTTGTGCTCAGTCTCTAATGGCCTCGGTGTCGACGAACCGTTACACCCTAATCTTTCTTCCTTCCTTTCTTCAGTCACCTGATTACCCTGTACGAGTGCTGGGTGTATCACCTAGAGAAAGTAACAAAGCAAGTTTAGGTATGGATTCATTACCGCCGAAAACGGCAAAGACCCAATCGTTATGTGGCTGTGTGGTACTGAGTGTTTTTGTGCACTGCTATGATGTGATGCTTACAGATCACGCTCGCAAGAAGCCAACCCGCCACAGGAGCATATTACGAAACGTCTTGACAAAGTTGCTGGGTGCCGTGAAGATGAAGCGTGACGGGAACCTGTTTAAACTGCTGCTTTTGCTTCACGATAACGCCAGAACTCACTCTTAACGGGTTACACTCACACATGCTGCTTCTCTGGGTTATCAATTTCGGTACAGAGGGCCCACCACATTTTAGGCCCTGAATGTTTGTCAGCTGTGTTAACCCATTCACCTTCCATCAGAATGGATACAGTGAAAGACAGATCAGACGTGCATTGTGCTGTCGACTTATTGCATCTGTCGAGTGAAGATAATACCGAATTGGTACCAAGGTCTACGACCTCTCTGCCTTACGCTGGGAGCATTTCCAATAAATTCGTCGTATTTTGCGGAAATATGATGTGAAATGTGTTTTCCGACCTCCGTCTAAGATTAGCGTCATTTTAGGTTCAGTTACGTATGATCTTGGTTTGCGATAAGGCGTGTGTCTATCGTATTCCTTGCAGTAGAGGCATGTCTTATATTGCTCAGACTATTAGGATCGTGGAGGACCAGTGTACTGAGCATAAGCGTCACACACGCTTGCAACAGCCGAGCAAATCGCCTATTGTAGAACAATGTCCCGACACTGCTCATTCTATGGAATATAACAACACTGAGATTCTGTTATGCGCAATTGGGATAGTGTTATTAAGGAAGAAATTAGCAAGTAAAATTGTAAATACAAGTGGAGAATTTTACTTCAGTTCTGCGTGGAATACTGCTTTCTGCCTTGTCAAAAAACAGCGGAACGAAATAAATCATACTTCATCCGCTACTTATTAATTTTCGCTATCGAAAACTTCTAGCATCGGTCGTCTATGGTTGTGTGGTGACGCTAGTGTTAGTAGTGTGTGTGTGTGTGTGTGTGTGTGTGTGTGTGTATCTTTCCGAAATCGCTCTGCAAACCGAGGTTTTAAATTAGCTCGCACAGCGCTTACTTTCTACAGTTTAGCCCTGAAAATGACGGAGTGGTAACCTGTCGAAATATCGCCGGATGTCTACGACGTCATAAAGCTGCATTCACGTAAGTTATTTGACCACCACCAAATTTGATTTTTTTCAGGTGATAGTTAAAACTTTATGAATAACTCATAGGCTGTAGAAACACGCGGATTCCTCAAGCAACAACCCTGTGAAACCCATTTTATTACGTTCTTTCACGAGATACAGAAAGCTGTAGGTGACGAACAAAGGGCTGATGACTTGTTTCTTGACTTCCGGAAAGGTTTCGACACAGTTCCGCGCGGCCGCCTAACTAAAAATATTACTTGCGGTTGTAGTATCGGAATATGTGTGTATTCGAATGGAAGATTTCCTAGCATATAGGACAGAGTATATAGTAATGCAACAGATGCTGCAGTTGTATAATAATTCATATAACGACGGGATTCGATTAATGATTAATCGTGAAGTTCTATACAGTACTGTTGCTTCCATACTTCATGAACTCGCAGCCTTTGCTGCAGATTCGGCGTCAACTATAAAAGGTCTGCGCGTCACTTCTCTTGTAACACCGAACTTGAACGTTTTTATGAACCAAAACACACGATGAAAAAATAAAGAGTACAAAATGACACACTTAAATCTAATTATCTTTAAATTTTGGTCATACAGTTATATTAAATTCTCCAACAGTTTGGCTGTTGCACCACAAAACAGGAATATTATGAGAGAACAAAAAGCATGAATAGAAAAAAAATCTTTACATGATATCTTTTTCTCTGCTAGCTGGAAATACATTAGAAAAAATTAATGTAATTGATCGCTACTTATATATAACAAAACGTGCGATTAGGCGAGTCCCTCTCGTTGCGCAGAAATCCGGAAAAATAGACATGAACGGTTCAACACTAGTCATTGACAATATAACTGTGTGTTTGGATGAATGCTGATAACATGAATCGATGTTCACAGTTATCGCACTTTTCACAATGTAAGAAAAATAAACGCTATGTACTAGTCCCACATTCACGGCATCGTTGTTTGGCAGTTGCATACAGATCTTTTGTGTGCAAGGTATGTTTTCGTCTTCCCAGTTTACAGAGTTTGATATGTGAAAACGGAAAAGCAACAACAGTTTTCATGAATGCTCTGCTAATTGTGCTGGTAACATAAGGCATCAGCAGATTTTCAAAGATGATTGTTGTGGAACATCGCACTCAATTTCTGACTGCAGAGCCGATCGTTTGTTTAATGAACCATACTTTCACTAAGCTAACGCCCTCGTCGGTGTTATCAAAGACGATAAAAGGACAATGTACATCAGTAATGTTGCCTTTTACTTAGAAACACGACACGTTTCAATAACCTGTTCTCATTGTCAGGTGCTGTGACCTCTAAAGTCCGCAGCTCGTGGTCGTGCGGTAGCGTTCTCGCTTCCCACGCCCGGGTTCCCGGGTTCGATTCCCAGCGGGGTCAGGGATTTTCTCTGCCTCGTGATGACTGGGTGTTGTGTGTTGTCCTTAGGTTAGTTAGGTTTAAGTAGTTCTAAGTTCTAGGGAACTGATGACCATAGATGTTAAGTCCCATAGTGCTCAGAGACATTTGAGCTCTAAATTTTCATGGATTTGAGGTCTGCCTATGTAATTTACTTCTTAATATACCAACATTTCAATTAGAAAATAATTGTATCTTTGAAATTAAGTCGTATTTTAGCATATGTTACGGCTTTTGTATATACGTTTGCTGCAGAAGATATCACACATACACAGTTCATCATTTACAAAGTTTTGACATGTTGTTGTTGTTGTGGTCTTCACTCCAGAGACTGGTCTGATGCTGCTCTCCATGCTACTCTATCCTGGGCAGGCTTCTTCATATCCCAGTAGCTACTGCAATCTACATCCTTCCGAATCTGTTTAGTGTATTTATCTCTTGGTCTCCCTCTACGATTTTTACGCTCCGCGCTGCCCTCCAATACTAAACTGGTGATTCCTTGATGCTCCAGAATATGTCCTACCAACCGATCCCTTCTTCTAGTCAAGTTTTGATATCTTGTAAACACAAAATAAGGTTGTAAAATTTGAAATTTTCCCGGCGAATGAACTGTTCAAAAAGATTTCGGACTTGCAGCCGGTCGTCGTAAACTTCATTGCACGGCTGCATGCCCAAAATCTTTTTGAACACAAAATAAGGCTGTCATAAGCGCACACATGTGGGCCATGCTACAGTTGGACTTAAACTTTTTCTCCTGTACTATTATATAAGTAGTTTGTTATATAGCTACATTTATTCACTGAATTAGCTTCCAGTGAAGTTAACTTTGCTGTGGCTGATAGTTGTGAGGTGCAGTGTTACATATTCTGAATCTCCATTAAAGAAATCTCCGCCTGTCTGTTCTACGTAGTACCACAGTTTGGACAAGTTTTGTATAGCATTTTATATACGTCTGAATTCAAGAACTAATCTCAAACGTTGTAGAAACTCTGAGCCAAATTTTATAAAATCTAACTTTATGATAATTGAACAGTTTACGAGTGCAGAAACGGTGGTCGTGAAAATACGAACTACACCGTATAAGCAAAATGTTTTGTTGTTTTTCGAGGCGTTAGAGCATTACTGAGTTCATTATGCTATACTGTAACATTCAGTCTCACATTAAAAAAGTGAATTTCGCGGAAGTTCCCTGCGTATAAATGTCTCTCAACAATTCTCTCTTACTTTTAATCCAGAATGTGCTGGTAATCATGCAGTGTCCTGTTTCTAAGAATGGGTTCTGTTGCGGCAGTCAGTTAATTACAGCCATACACGGCAAGCACAATGGTAGGGCAGCTTATCAGTCAGAGTCAGGGGCGGACACGCAGTACTCACGTGGCTGCTATTCACGTATCCCGCCTGCTCTCTGGCCTGCTCCTGCGCGTTACAGTTTCCTGGAAAACCTCACACCACAATCAATTTATTTCTGTTTTGATTGTTTCTAACAGTGTTCGTAAACTGGAAGCACAGGACAGGAAAACAGACCACTTCAGAGCACTAGTATTTCAGGTTTCGTCCTTCTCGTGCTTTGAGCATTCCCTCTGTCACCTACCCAAATACGTCGGTGAAAAATCTAGAATGAATCCTTGTTTTTACTCTTAAATACAGATGAGCATTTACACTACTATCCATTAAAATTGTAACATCATGAAGACAGAATGCAGAAAACGTCAAATCTGCATGAAGTGTACTGCAGCATTTCAGGGCCACCACATAAAGCAAGTAGGAGCAGAGTTGTAAAACTACCGTAGGCTATCGCGGACTACCATAAGTAAGAATATATTACGGTAGTTTTCGTAGTAGTTTTGGTCAGATTGGGTAGTACCCCCATTACCTGTACGTTGGGTGCGTTGTGTACCTATTGGGCGTTACCTCATAACGAATGTTTTCTTCATGTATGTGATCAGTGTGTTACTACATTCACCTAAAAAATGGAAGCGGTGAACCATCTATAAATTGAGTGAGGATATACGAGTATAAAGGGTCAGTTAACCTACAGAACAATTTTGTTCTACATAGTTACTCTCCTGCCTGTTACTTAAGAATAAACGTATTCATAGTAAAACTGAAATTTTCAGTGTTTAATTCAGGTTTCATTCGAAAATTGTTGATTTTTAACATGAAACAGAAGGATATTGTAGTAAAAATTTAAAAAAAATACAGGTTCATCACACAGAGCTAGAATACGCAATTTTCTCAACATAAAGGTAAAATAAAAAACTCAGTACAAAAATATATCAAACACCACTTCAATATTTGTCGAACCTATATAAAACATGTTTCTGTTATTCATAAACAGCTTTCACATTTGTCAGTAATAACAGGAAACTCTGGCCTCTGATCACGATGAAGAACGTTCTACTGACTACAAAAAACCAGAATTATATATAATGTTTGTGCATGTAAACTTTACTTGCATCAAAGAGCGTAGAACTTAGGCGAACAAATAATTTTTATTACTTATAAAATGCAATTTATATTTTGCAAGAATATAAACTACCCAATGGACTAAAAATGAACATGGTGTGGTTCTAACTATGTACAAAACAAACAACCAAACAAACAAGAACATAGAGATGTCATCGGCTCCCAATTTTCTCTGTTACACATTCATTTGTTTCTTTCCGTATCAATTCTACCGATAATCCTACCATTTACTACATCATTCTCTACAGGACGGTAGTTTTGGTAGAGCACAAATCTATATATGAGTTAAGATTACGCAACAGATCTCTCATTCAGAAATCACGTTTGATTGTTAGTCGTTTGTCAGAATCTCGTGCTATATGCAGCGTACAAAGGAGAAATGTCCGCAGCGGAAGGATCGTGGCACCGTGTCACTAGTGCCCGGGAGGACTAACGCGTTGTTCAGTCAGCCGTGCGGGATCGTACAGACACATCACGAACTTTGGGCCAGGAAATGAACTTGTCTGCAGTAAGACAAGTATCATGAACCATTAGACGCTGTCTGGAGCACCACAGACTGTCAGCATGGAGACCATCCTTGAGGCTTACCTGGGCGTGGTAGCAGAAAGCGGCGCGCAGACAGATGTGCGCTCAACAACAGAACTGGACACAGAAGTGGCAGCACGTAGTCTTTTCAGGCGATTCCTGGTTCTACGTACAGCATCACGATGGACGTATCCGTGTGTAGCTGCTCCGAGGAGAACGAACGTTGCCATATTGCATTCCTCATTGCCATACCTACCAGGCACCAGGTGTGATTGTATGGAGTGACATGGTCTTCATTTGTCTAACAGCGTGTTGAGCAACTTTACACCGCAATACAGCAGCGATTCTGCGTGGCATCCTTGGTAGGTTTCTTCAAGTACGTAGCACCAGCCGTATAACCATGTGCACGCAGTTACCGTACATTACAAGCCGGTGGATTATGGGCGTTCCATATGTGTTTCACCGGGCTCAGATCAGGAGAATTTGGTGGTGAAGACATCAACGAGAGGTCCCTATCGTGAACCTCAACCCACTGTAACAGGATTCTGCTTTGTGACAAAGTTACTTACCCTGCTGCAAGATGCCATTGCCGTGGGGGAAGTCATCAAGCATTAAAGGACCAGCGGAAAAATGCTCCTGTCGAAGCACAAAAAAAGGCAAATATGGTCCTTTTGAAAGACTGACTGAAAAGTGTTGTAACGCCTATCTCGCTGTACCTTTCTCTGCATCTTTAAAAAAGTTCTAGTTTATATGTAACTCACCTCTCACTCCCACAAGCTACCGTAATTGTAACTCACTCACTCCCCCTAGCCCATCGCTGGTTACAAGTCGCTCATACCCATCCACTCACACTTACCCATCCTCACTCACATGCTCAGTCCAACTTATCGTCATTACCTCTTTGTGTCTCTGTCACTGTCTCCTTTCTCGCAGCCATAGCTTGTTTCGTTCTTTCCTGCTACACCTGTTTCCTCTCACTGTCACTGTATCCATCCTGCCCTCCCTTACTGCTAGTATCTCATTCATTCCTTCCCAGTACTGCTGTTTCTTATCACTGTCAGTATCTCTTTGTTCCTCTGTCTCTTATTATCACTGAGTCTCACCCACTTCTACTTTCTCCTTCTCTTTATTCCTCTCATCGTGGCACTGTTCAAATGGTTCAAATGGCTCTAAGCACTATGGGACTTAACATCTGAGGTCATCAGTCCCCTAGACTTAGAACTACTTAAACCTAACTAACCTAAGGACATCACACGCATCCATGCCCGAGGCAGGATTCGAACCTGCGACCGTATCAGCAACGCGGTTCCGGACTGAAGCGCCTAGAACCACTCGGCCACAACGGCCGGCTTCGTGGCTCTGTTTCCTTCACTATTTTCCCAGCACTGTTCTGTTATTGTCAACTATGTTCCACTGCCAATGTGTTGGTCTCTTTCTCTCACATTTCTATTGCCACCTTCACTTCCAGTACTCATTAGCTTTCCGTCTCTTTTCCACTGCTACTGACTTCTACTTTCTCAGCAAAAAAAGCACGAATATTTTCGCATGCCAAAACTTATGGGTAATTTTTAAAGGTGCGGAATAATACAGAGTGAGGAAGCTGGTACTCCACTTTTCAGTCTTTTAATGAACAGGGGCACGAGCATTTTTCGGCTGATTCCCTTTTTTCCCTGCTACAGCACGGCATGTCACTCGTATGAAAAGAAATATATAGGCCAGGAGAATTTTGGTAGTTTACTTATATGAAACTGCAACAACACAAAACAAGTTTTACACCTCTAGTCGGATTTTACGTGCATAAAAATTTTGCATGTACTTCGGTACTACAACATGGGGTTACGAGAATCCTTCTTATGATAACTGAGGCATATTGCAGCATATTTCTCCCTGCTACTTTACTTTATAAACTACATTTTCGTCTCATACCATATTTTATGTGTGTATTTTACGTGTACGAGCAGGGTTACTAGGAACCTCAATATCTCAAAAACGGATAAAGATACAGAGGAGATTTCCAAGCCTGTTTGAGATCGCAGTCTTAGGAATATATCGCAAAAATTTCAACCATTGGCTGTACATAGCCGTCTTGCAATCCACGGCTCCGTTTTAGTAACCAGAAAACCATGATTCGGGCGTTTCCTGATAACGAATGCATATTTTTGAAATCGGGGAGATGCAATTTCTAGATAAATGCCTAGAGAATATACCGCTAAAATTTTAGCAATCTGCTGGTGTTACAAAATCGTTAAGGCTTTCGTGGCCACTTGTTGACAAACTGCCTATTGCCTTCTGTATCGGATTCTTCGGCCGACGTTCATCTAATGATTTTACTGACGCTTCACCAGCCTCTCGTGCTGGCGAAACGTCAGTAAAATCATTAGATGAACGGCCGCACGAAGAACCCGATACAGAAGCCAATAGGCAGTTTGCTGGTGTTAGTTATTTAGATATCCACTGCTGACGGCGAAAAATGGTGAAAAACGCTTTTTTCGACTTTTCTCAGTAACCACCCGTTAATTAAATGGTGCTTCCATAAGTCCCTTAAGGCAGACTGTGCACTACATCTAATGCAAGAAGAACCAAGCGATTTACTCAGTTTGCCTAAACTGGAGGAAGTGTGAATATTCAAACTTTGAATGTATACTCTAGGAGAGTTAAAGTAAGTCGATCGTTTTGTTAGGTACACAAGTGGTTCCTAGCCAAAGGGCTCTCCGAAACACTTGAGCCTACCTTTCTATCACTAACGGAATCCAGAGTATGAGCCTCAGAAGAATGCCGTTTTTATGCGCGGCATATTAGGACATATTTGGTAGCGCATTCTGTCGCATGCGCACCGATGGAGGTAGTCCGCAATAATGTTTGCGTTTTCCACAGCAGTTATGGTGCCTGCGATTACTACCACACATGCCATGGACTCCCAGGTGCATGTCCCCCATTACACAGTACTGTCTTCACGGACCGGCGTCCGCGATGTGATGCAGTCGTTCGCCTGGGCGATAGCGTAACAAGAACGTGTTTCATCCCATTAGTCTTTATGATACAGTGCTCACTTCAATCGTAATTCAAAGTAGGGTTGGGTCAACATGGGATCATGTAGAGTTCGTGTGTTACAGAGTCCCATGTTCATTTATGTGCACTGAATGGTGTACTCTGAAACGCTTTTGCTTGCACTAGCATTGTACGATGTCGCCATATCTGCCACAGAGTGCCAAATATTCATTTGTACAGAGCGGGGAAGCCTCTGATATCCACGTTCTGTGATGAAGCTTGGATATCCAACAACTTTCGCCTGCCTGTGATTTCATCGTGCTTCAATCCCTCTCCATACATACATCAGTGGCACGCTAATATCCGACCAGCTTCGTCGTTTCCGAGATGCTCTTCCCCAGGTGCCGAGCCATAACAGTATGCCCTTCATCAAAATCGCTTATTCCAGTGGATTTCCTCATTTGCGATCCGTATTGTCGCTAGAATGATTCCCCGTTCGTCTTTGCTCCGCTTACATAATTGTATTGCTTGCCACGTGCCCGCAACGCCACCATGCGGCACCCAGTCTCCAGGTGGGCAGTAGGGGACAGTAGTCATAAAGTCTTGGCTCATCGGTGTGTATGAATTGATAAGTCCTCTCAAAATAAACTTCCGTGACTTTGGTAAGCTATTAAAATTCACCCGAGATCTAAGCTTCAAAGTTTCTAAGTTTGTTCAGCAATGAACTTAGCTTAGACCAACAGATGAAAATTTTAATTAAATCCAGCAAAACTGGCCTGTAGGTAATACGCTTTAAGAAAAAAAATAAGAAGAGAAATCCACGTACCACGAATAAATTATCCGAATGAGACGGAAATCGGTGGATGTGATGTACATTTACAGACAAACAAATGATTACAGTTTCAGAAAAATTGGATAATTTATTCAAGAGAAAGAGATTCGCGAAGCGAGCAGGTCAATGCGCTGGTCCACCTCTGGCTCTTATGCAATCAGTTATTAGGTTTTGGCCATTAATTGAGAGAGTTGACGGATATTGTGCCAAATTCTGTCAAATTGGCGCGTTAGATCGTCATAATTTCGAGTTAGTTGGAGAGCCGTGCAAGTAATGCTCCAAACTTTCTCAACTGTGGAGAGATCCAGCGGCCTTCCTGGCCAAAACAAGGCTTGGAAAGAACGAAGAGAAGCAGTAGAAATTGTCACCATCTGCGGGTGGACATCATATTGCTAAAACACAAGCCCAGGATGGTTTGCCATGAAGGGCAAAAAACGGGGCGTGCAGAATCATTAACATGCCGCTCTGCTGTCCTACTATGAAAAGAAATATCACCCCAGACCGTCACTCCTGGTTGTCGTGCTGTACGGCAGGCGACAGACAGGTAGGTATCCCACCACCATCCAGAGCGTCTGCAGGCACGTCTTCGCAGGTCCGCAGGGCTGCATTCGAAGTGAGACTTATCCCTGAAGACAAAAAAATGGTTCAAATGGCTCTGAGCACTATGGGACTCAACATCTTAGGTCATAAGTCCCCTAGAACTTAGAACTACTTAAACCTAACTAACCTAAGGACATCACACACACCCATGCCCGAGGCGGGATTCGAACCCGCGACCGTAGCAGTCCCGCGGCTCCGGACTGCAGCGCCAGAACCGCTAGACCACCGCGGCCGGCCCCTGAAGACAGTGCTACTCCAGTCAATGAGAGTCCAGTCCGAAGGCGTGTCTGGGGACGCCCCAGACAGCGGTGGGATACCAACCTGATTGTCGCCCGCCATACGGCCCGACAGCTAGGAGTCATGGTCACAGGTGACATTTCTTTTCAAGGAAGGGCTCCTTTGGTAGTTATCCGCAGTACCCTTACATCACAGAGGTACGTCGAAGATATTCTACGCCCCTTTTGTTACCCTTCATGGCAAGTCAGCCTGAGCTTACATTTCAGCAAGATAATGCCCGCGAGAATTTTTACTGCTTCTCTCCGCGCTTCCCAAATCCTGCCTTGGCCAGCAAGGTCACCAGATTGGTCCCCAACTGACAATGTTTGGAGAATTTTGAACAGATCCCTCCAATCACCTCAGAATTGTGACGATCTAACGCCCCAATTGGACAGAATTTGGCCCGGTGTTCCTCACGAGGACATCCATCAATTCTATTAATCAATGCCACGCCGAATAACTGCTTGCATAAGTACCACAGGTGGACCAACACAGTGTTGATTTACACTGTATGTACAGCTCTTTCCCGTGAATAAATCATCCAAATTTTTCTGAAATTTTAATCATTTATTGGAATCTTTATGTGCATCACATCTATTTCTATCTCATTCGGATAATTCCTTCGTGGTGCGTCGTCCAATTTTTATCTCTTCCTAGAGTTTAATTTTTTTCGCATGAATTCTCGATGCTCTTGATACTCCAGCCGTTACCGGAAACTTAAAGTTTCACCGAAGGTAATTACTGCGAAAATACTCGTGATCTTATTCCGCGTCTCTCGTACATATCGACCGTAATGCATAAAATCACTTCACAAACTCCCCTCTTCTTATGCGACCACGCGCCCCGCATTCCAAAACAACATTACCCTTGATGCCAGCACGACACAAAGCTTTACGCCTCGCCTGGACCCGTCAAAACCGAAATTTGACTGTTGATGACTGGAAACATGTTACCTGGTCAGACGAGTCTCGTTTCAAATTGTATCGAGCGCATGGACATGTACGGGTATGGAGACAACCCCATGAATCCAGCGCCGGCCGGAGTAGCCGAGCGGTTCTAGGCGCTTCAGTCTGGAACCGCGCAACCGCTACGGTCGCAGGTTCGAATCCTGCCTCGGGCATGGATGTGTGCGATGTCCTTAGGTTAGTTAGGTTTAAGTAGTTCTAAGTTCTAGGGGACTGACGACCTCAGAAGGTAAGTCCCATAGTGCTTGGAGCCATTTTGAACACATGAATCCATGGACACTGCTTGTCAGCAAGGGACTGTTGAAACTGGTGGAGTCTCTGTAATGGTTTGTGGCGTGTGCACTTGAAGTGATATGGAACCCCTGATACGTCTAGATACGACTCTGACAGGTGACAAGTACGTAAGCATCCTGTCTGATCACCTGCATCCATTCATGTCCACTGTGCATTCCGACGAACTTGGGCAATTCCAGCAGGACAATGCGACACTTCACACTTCCAGATTTGCTAGAGAGTAGTTCCAGGAACACTCTTCTGAGCTTGAACACTTCCGCTGGCCACCAGACTCTCCACACATGAACATTATTGAGCATATGTGGGATGCCTCGCAACGTGCTGTTCAGAAGGGATCTCCACCTCCTTGTACTCTCACGGATTTATGGACAGCCCTCCAGCACTACATCAGACTTTAGTTCATACCACGTCGTGTTGCCGCACTTCTGCGTGCTCGCGGGGCTCTACATGATATTAAGGAGGTGTACCAGTTTCTTTGGCTCTTCAGTGTAACGTAGTTGACTCAGTTTTCGACAGTTTAATTAGGAATAATCCAACAATTATTTTTGCAGTCTTCAGATAAATTTTAAATGACGTACGCTTTCTCACTAGGAAATATTGATTACAAGCAGAAAGGCAGGTAATTTACTGTGTTCACACAGTTATTAGTTTTAAATTATAGCTTCAGATCTTAAGGAGAGCTCTTTGTAAGCAAAGTACAAGGTACAAGGTACAGATTGTTCTCTAATACTGGATCCTGGTATTCACTGGTACATGGGTAGTAGTTTTGCAAAATCTGGTCCTGTATATTGAGCAAATGCTAAACTGATCCAGGAGAAAAACGTTTTCATTACGTAGTGTCTAAAGTAAAAACTGCTGAATGTTAACGGAGTTGGAAGAGAGTTGTTCAGGTTTCTTCACCGTCGTCGGGTCGTCGCCTCCCAGCGGTTCTTTATCACTTTGAGTGTTACAGAATGATGCTGAAAACGACGTGACCTAGTAAGATAAGAAATGAGTTGGTTCTTAGCAGAATCGGAGAGGAAATGAATACATAGAAAACAGTGACGAGATGAAGGGACAGGATGGTAGGACATTTGGAAAGATAACACGAAATGAATTACAGGGTACTCATGGATGTCGTAGAGGGCAAAAACTAGGGAGGGTAGTCAGATTGAAATTTACCTCACATATAATTTACATCGCTGGATGCAGGTACTACCTCGACACAGAGGTGTAGGCACATGGGAGTAAATCGTGGCGAGTCACAAAAACAAGCCGTACGACTAACGACCGAAAAAATAACTCGAAAAACCACTGTTGTGTGAGAAAGCTGTAGCGCTCTTGGCCGTGTGGTGCGTGTGTGATGGATGTGACATTGACAGTAATCGAACCCGAACGATGTTAGCGTTCCATAGTTCTTAAGGTCACTAGGGTGATCGATAACAGTTCGCTGCGTTAGAGGTTGGGGAGTGGTGCGAGGGGAGTGACATAAAAAAAATTAGAGATGAATTCTATCCATAGCGTTCCGGGTTGATAGGCTGTATGGTAAAATTCTTGATGAAAATTCACCCATAAAGGTGCGTGGTGTAGTGGGGAGAAGTGGCATGGTTCAAATGGTTCAAATGTGTGTGAAATCTTATGGGACTTAACTGCTAAGGTCATCAGTCCCTACGCTTACACACTACTTAACCTAAATTATCCTAAGGACAAACACACACACACCCATGCCCGAGGGAGGACTCGAACCTCCGCCGGGATCAGCCGCACAGTCCACGACTGCAGCGCCTTAGACTGCTCGGCTAATCATGCGCGGCAGAAGTGGCATGTAATGCTGAATTGTGGAACATGTAAAGCAATTGCTATCAAACGTAGTACACACATCAACTTAGTACACGTATCCCTTACTATCTTGAAAAACTACTGGGGATAATACTGCACATACGAGTGTGTCATGGCATGGTAAACAATCAGTGAGGACCGAATTTTGTGTGATACTACACTTCTCGATTACGTTATCGCTGATAGAAAATTACACTTGTAGCTAGTATAAAATATCTAGGAGTAACCATCCAGAGTGATCTGAATTGGACTGGCCATATAAAACAAATAAAGTAGATCCTAGCATGATATTCACACAGAGAATCTTTAGAAAATGGAATTCTAGTACAAAAGAAGTGGGTTGCAAAACATTTTGAAGATCGATTTTTGAGTATTGCTAATCAGACTGGAACCCTTTCCAGAAGAGGTAGAGAAGATTCAACGAAGAGCCACGCGTTCCGTTGCGGCATCTTTTAGTTTCCGCGTTAACGGAGATCCTGAACCAGTTCCAGCGGCAGACGTTACAAGAGACCCTGTGCATCAAACAGATTTACTGCTGAATTCTGAGAGCGTACGTTCGAACACAAGTCGATCAATATGTTACTTCATCCCACATACGTTCCGTGAAAAAACCACGACGATAAAATCCGTGATATTAGAACTCATAAGCTGTATTACCGATAATCATTCTCTCTGTGTCGTTCACAAGTAGAAAAGAGGTAGTTGCATCAGAAGTACTTCCCGCCACACACCGTTTAGTGGCTTGCGGAATGTAAATGCAAATGTTAGTATCGAAAATCCTTTGGGGCATTGGCCGATTGCTGAAAACCTTTGACATTTCAACCTTGCTGATGCGTGGGAGAGGAAATGGAGTGATATAAAAATTAGTAACCTCTCAGCACCAGGTAAGGAACTGTTTTATAGACTATTGGCCATTAAAATTGCTACACCAAGAAGAAATGCAGACGATAAACGGGTATTCGTTGGACAAATATATTGTACTAGAACTGACATGTGAATACATTTTCACGCAATTTGGGTGCATAGATCCTGAGAAATCAGTACCCAGAACAACCACCTCTGGCCGTAATAACGGCCTTGATACGCATGGGCGTTGATTCAAACAGAGCTTGGATAAAATGTCGTGTGGCTAGGGCCTCCCGTCGGGTAGACCGTTCGCCTGGTGCAGGTCTTTCGATTTGACGCCACTTCGGCGACCTGCGCGTCGATGGGGATGAACTGATGATGATGATTAGGACAACACAACACCCAGTCCCTGAGCGGAGAAAATCTCCGACCCAGCCGGGAACCAAACCCGGGACCTTATGATTGACGATCCGTCACGCTGACCACTCAGCTACCGGGGCCGGACAGAGCTTGGATGGCGTGTACAGGTACAGCTGCCAATGCAGCTTCAACACCACAGTTCATCAAGAGTAGTGACTGGCGTATTGTGACGAGCCAGTTGCTGGGCCACCATTGACCAGACGTTTTCAATTGGTGAGAGATCTGGAGAATGTGCTGGCCAGGGCAGCAGTCGAACATTTTCTGTATCCACAAAGGCCCGTACAGGACCTGCAACATGTGGTCGTGCATTATCCTGCTGAAATGTAGGCTTTCACAGGGATCAAATGAAGGGTAGAGCCACGGGTCGTAACACATCTGAAATGTAACGTCCACTGTTCAAAGTGCCGTCAATGCGAATAAGAGGTGGCCGAGACGTGTAACCAATGGCACCCCATACCATCACGCCGCGTGATACGACAGTATGGCGATGACGAATACACGCGTCTAATCTGCGTTCACTACGATGTCGCCAAACACGGATGCGACCACCATGATGCTGCAAGCAGAACCTGGATTCATCCGAAAAAATTACGTTTTGCCATTCGTGCACCAAGGGTCGTCGTTTAGTACACCATCGCAGGCGCTCCTGTCTGTGAAGCAGCGTCAAGGGTAACCGCAGCCGTGGTCTCCGAGCTGATAGTCCATGCTGCTGCAAACGTCGTCGAACTGTTCATGCAGATGGTTGTTGTCTTGCAAACGTCCCCATCTGTTGACTCATGGATCGAGACGTGGCTGCACGATCCGTTACAGCCATGCGGATACGATGCCTGTGCCGGCCGCGGTGGTCTAGCGGTTCTAGGCGCTCAGTCCGGAACCGCGCGACTGCTACGGTCGCAGGTTCGAATCCTGCCTCGGGCATGGATGTATGTGATGTCCTTAGGTTAGTTAGGTTTAAGTAGTTCTAAGTTCTAGGGGACTGATGACCACAGGTGTTAAGTCCCATAGTGCTCAGAGCCATTTGAACCATTTGATAAGATGCATGTCATCTCGACTGCTAGTGGTACGAGGCCGTTGGGATCCAGCACGGCGTTCCGTATTAACCTCCTGAACCCACCGATTCCATATCCTGCTAACAGTCATTGGATATCGATCAACGCTAACAGCAATGTCGCGATACGATAAACCGCAATCGCGATAGGCTACAATCCGACCTTTATCAAAGTCGGAAACGTGATGGTACGCATTTCTCCTCCTTATACGAGGCATCACAACAACGTTTCACCAGGCAACGCCGGTCAACTGCTGTTTGTGTTTGAGAAATCGGTTGGAAACTTTCCTCATGTCAGCACGTTTTAGATGACGCCACTGGCGCCAACCTTGTGTGAATGCTCTGAAAAGATAATCATTTGCATATGAGAGCATCTTCTTCCTGTCGGTTAATTTTCGCGTCTGTAGCAGGTCATCTCCGTGGTGTAGCAATTTTAATTGCCAGTAGTGTATTAAAGTACGAACGCTCCGCAGTTGTTATTGACGTTTCTAGAGCCTGTCTTTAGTACTGGACGCATGCACTGTTTCATTTATAACGGCTAAGCTAATTTCTGCTTGCTCTCTTCAAAGAACGACACTTTTCGTTTGCTGATAACTGATGTTACGAAGTAATATAACGAGACAGTGACATTAAGTCCACCCGATGAGTCCGTGGAAGAGCAGAGTAGATTGATCACATGCCATATTTTTTTGCTTTCTTATGGCCTGAAACGGTTCTGTGACTTGCAACTCGATATCTGCACGACTTAACCATTGTGACAAAGAATCGACTGGTACAAAACGATTAGGTGGCACGTTGTAAACAATTTGAGATTCCAACTGCTGGTGAACCCTGTTGTTTTTCAGAAGCTACAACACGATTCTTCTGGAATGAGCTACTCTGACAGCGCGTTACACTTCAGGACTCCACAACAAGACTAGAACTGTTTTCAACGCATAGCCAGGACCCCACAAAATCTCTTTAACCCTAGATCACTAAATCCTCGTAAAATTTACAATTGCAACAGCGTTTAAAAGAGGACATTTTGTACTTAATTTCGTATTCATTGGAAACCTAATAATTGCAGTTAACTAATGCGTAACCTATCAGTTATGACTTACTTCGAATAAAATGTGGAGTAGAACACTTTACGATGGTTTAGCAGCAATGTAATGTTTTAGCCCCTTTAGTGTCCTATGGTTAACAGTGAAGGGGATTTTCATAAGTACTGGTACAGTTTGTTTCACAGTACTTTGATTCAGCGTACGGGGTATTCCACTTCAATTAGGGCAGCAGGACACCTTGCATTTTTGGTGGGGGAGGATATTTTCTTTTGTGACGGCCTTCGTAGCGACAACACTTCGCTGTAGAAACGGCCTACGAAGTCACCGCCACACTTTTAATAGCGGGCCGACCGGTCCGCTGGAACAGTGAACAGAAAGATGAAAACCCAAACACTCGGATTAAATGAAAGTCGGTACTTATCTTTATTAACGACGATACAGAACACAGTGGTGAACATGGTCTACAGAAATCTGTCTAGTTCGAGTCGGAGCGGCTTGGTCAGCGTCGGCTGACGACAAACAACATCTCTGCTGCGACGAACACACAACTGACTAGCAGGTACACAATTCGGTGGCGAGTATACAACTGAGCGGCGAATCCAGAACTGTCCTAGCGCTCGCGACTCCAGCGCTTAAGAAGCCAGAAGCCAGCGGTGGCGCGCGCAGACTTGCGGCGATTTCCTGTCTCGCTGGCGCTGCTTATGCGGACGGCGTCCGGACTTTGATGCTGCCAACCTTTTGGCAGCGGGCTCGGGTGGCATTACTGGCTAGGATATAACACTCCTCCCCCCCAAATCGCCGCACCGTCGTTGAATAATGACGTGGCGAGCGTCGACGGCGGGGGAGGGGTCTGGCCGCAGGCGTAGCTGAAGAGACCGGGGCGGAGACTGTTGTCGGTGGCAGTCCCCGGTCCGCACCCCAGCATTGGCTGCGCGGGGCCTCGGGAAACACTGACTGAAAACCGAGGTCAGGGTGCACGCCTGTGACCACGGGCGCAGCTTCTGGTACTGGACGCGACGGGGCGTCGGGACCCACGAAGAGAGGCAGCGTCTCCTGACGCTGCGTCGACGGCTGCTGAGTGGGCGCCGGACAAGGCGCTGCGGTGTCAGACTCCTTGGGGGTGCCCAAGGAAAGCGGCTGCAGGACAGGCTGCACAGCCACCGCTTGGGAAGGCGGCCCGGCTGAGGGGTCGACGTCCATCAGCTCCGAAGGCGGTGGCGACTAAAGAGGGACCGCAGGCGCCGGAGCGACCACCTGGGGCGCTCCCGGATGAAGCTGCGCGGGAGGCATCAACGGGACGGGCTGTCGGCGTGGTAGCGGCGACGGCTGCTGCTGCTGCCCTGGGGGCGGCAGCGAAGTCGGAAGGCGCGGCTGGAACCCGCCGCGGACCAAATCTGTGGACAAAGAACGAGCGGCAGAATCCGGGCGGCCAGCGCGGCGCAACTGGTTCTGATGCCTCCTGTGCACCCCAGTAGCACCTTGAACAGTATAAAAACCGCGACCCTGGACACTTATCACGGTACCACGTTCCCAACGACGGCGACCGTGATAAACTCTGAAAAAAAACGGCGTCGTTGCGCTGAAAACGCGTGCGATGCTCAGAAGCGGCGGGTCGATCCGGGGGGTGCAACAACCGTAGTAGGGTGCGATGACGACGGCCGTGGAGAAGCTCCGCAGGCGAAGGGCCGTCGCGTGGCGTGGTCCGGTACGACGACAGGAACGTGATGAGGGCCTGTGGCGAGAGTGCGTAGCACGAAGGCGGTCCATATGATCCTTGAATGTGCGTACAAAACGTTCCGCTGCACCATTCGATTGAGGGTGGAACGGCGGAGTAAGAACATGGCGAATGCCATTGGCAGAACAAAAACCTTCAAATTCAGCAGAGGTAAATTGTGGACCATTATCAGACACTAAAACTTCTGGAAGACCCTCAATACAAAAAATTGAAGTCAACGCCTGTATAGTTTGTGCAGACGTTGTAGACTGCATGGGCACAACAAACGGAAAATTACTAAATGCATCTATCACGATGAGCCAACGAGAATGTCAATATGGACCAGCGAAATCAATATGTACTCGCTGCCAGGGACCGGCAGGGCGTGCCCACTCAAAATAGCGTTGAGGTGGAGCAGCTTGGTGTTCGGCACACGTCGAACAATCTGTAGACATCTGCGTAATCTGCTTATCAATACCGATCCATGTACAATGACGGCGGGCAAGCTGCTTGGTGCGGACCACTCCCCAATGACCTTGATGCAACAAGTCGAGGACCTTGGATTGGAGCACTTGGGGAACCACTACACGAAGCTGGTCATTCTCGGTGCGTAACAGCAAAACTCCGTGCGAAACAGACAACAGATGACGTTGCGGATAATAGCGACGAACCACAGGATCCGATATGTCCTTTGCCTTGGACGGCCAACCACGTTGAACAAAACGTAATAGTAAACTCAGATGAGGATCCGTAGCTGTCTCACGTGCCACCTGACGATAATCAATCGGAAAATCCCGGAGGGATTGATGCTCATCGGCGTCAATCTGATGGCAAGAGTCGTCAGAGGAATCGAAGACATCATCCGCAGCAATCGGCAATCTAGAAAGCGCGTCAGCGTTTGCATGCTGAGCTGTAGGGCGATACAGTATCTCATACTGGTATTGTGATAACAAAAGAGCCCAACGTTGTAGTCTCTGAGCTGTCCGCTGAGGAACTGGTTTAGACGGATGAAACAGCGACGTCAGGGGCTTGTGATCTGTGACTAAATAGAATGGTCTACCATAGAGGTAGTGATGGAATTTTGTGACACCGAACACAATAGCCAACGCTTCCTTGTCCAAGTGGCTATAATTACACTGAGCTTTGTTTAACAATTTAGATGCGAACGCAATGGGACGTTCGGTGTTACCGACTCGGTGAGACAACACAGCACCGAGGCCGAAAGAAGAAGCATCACAAGCTAACACCAAAGGCTTGTTAGGGTCGTAATGGACCAGACAACGATCATTCAATAAAGCCTCTTTAAGCTGCTGAAGGGCTGATTGGCAATCAGCTGACCACACAAACGCAACATTCTTACGGCGGAGACGATGCAACGGAGCAGCAATCTGTGATGCATTAGGTATAAACCTAATATAATATGTCAATTTGCCAAGAACTGCTTGCAATTCATGGAGATTGCGAGGGGCGGGCAAATCACGAATAGCTGCTAAATGTGACTGGGAGGGATGAATGCCTTGAGCATTAATAACAGGTCCCAGATACTCCAACTCCGTAAGGAAAAATGAACATTTATCGATGTTGCAACGTAGGCCTGCCTGAGACAACACTGTAAACAAACACTCCAAATTACGGAAATGTTCAGCAGGCGTCCGACCGGACACAACAATATCGTCTAAATAGTTGCAACACGATGGCACATTAGCCAGAAGTTGTGACAAAAAACGCTGAAAAACAGCTGGAGCTGACGCACAACCAAAAGGCAAACGCAGAAAACGGAACAACCCCAACGACGTGTTTATGACAAAATACTGTTGTGATTGCTCGTCGAGGGGCAATTGCAAATATGCTTCACGGAGATCAATTTTGGAAAAGAAACGAGCTTCCCCTAACTTATCCATCAGCTCGTCCGGTCTAGGCAAAGGAAAAGAATCAATGACAGTCTGAGGATTAACTGTCGACTTAAAATCAGCACACAAACGTAACTTGCCAGACGGTTTCTTTATAATAACTAAGGGAGAAGCCCACTGGTTCGCTGAAACGGGTTGAATAACACCGTTGTTTTGCCAACGACGAAGTTCATCTTCTACAGGTGCCCGGAGGGCGTGAGGCACTGGACGAGCACGAAAACATCGAGGCTGAGCATTATCTTTTAACGTAATATGAGCGGCAAAGTTCGCAGCACAACCGAGTTCGTCTTTAAATATGTCACTGTATCGTTTACACAAATCGGTTATGCTGTCTTGAGGAACAACAACAGAATTAAGTTGCAACACATTGTCTTGGATAGACAGGCCAAACAAGTCAAAACAGTCTAATCCGAAAATGTTTACACTGTCTGTAGCGCGGAGCACTGTGAATGAAACTGTTTTTGTGTTGCCCCGGAATGTGGCTGGCACGCTACATACACCTAACACAGGAATTTGTTCTCCACTATAAGTAGCCAAAGAATGTTTTGCCGCTGAAAGTTTAGGGCGGCCGATAGCCGCATACGTAGCACTATTTATGAGAGTCACAGACGCACCAGTGTCTAATTGAAAATTGAAGGTCTTATCCTGGATGCGTAGCTTCACAAATAGTTTATTACACTGTCTCTGGATCGGTGCAGCGGAGGCGGAAGACACAAAATCAGCGCGTTTAGCGCGTGTTCGCTGCTTACGACAACTCGTGGGTTGGGCGGGTGGAACAACAACTCCCGCTTCACTTGCAGTCTGTACATTACTTTTTACAGCGTTTGAATTACGCTTGGGTCGCATAGCAGAGGGCTGGGTGGGTGGCTTATTGCGAACAAGTTTATTACCCACACGAACCGTGGACGAGTCTTGAAACGCGACCTTCTGTGCGGGCTGGCTTTGAAGAACATGAATATCCATGGGCTGGGCAGCACTAGAATTGTTCTTGCGTTTACGCAAACAAACAGTCTGGATGTGTCCTTTCCTTTGACAAAAGTGACATACCGCGTTTCGTAACGGGCAACGTTCACGAGGATGAGCAAGAACACACTTAGGGCAAGACTTAAGTCTATCATGTTGCACACGCGGCTGACGAATGTGTTTAACATGACGCGGCCGGCTAGTGTTTACAGTCTGACTCTGCCGGTGGGGCCGCGGGCGTGACATAACTTGCTTAGCACAGGCAATTTGAGAAATACATGGCTGATCTAACTCACACTCAGCATAGTCAAAAGTATCTTGGGCTTCAATAATGTTCATCACAGTCTCTAATGACGGGTCAGGCAACTTTAAGATAGCAGCACGAATACGAGAATCTGCAATTTTTTGAGTAGTAGCGTCGCGTAACATGACATCACTGTAGGAAGCTCCACACACACAATTAAATCGGCACTGACGGGTGAGGCCCCGTAAATCTGTTAACCACTGTTTATTAGATTGATGTGGCAGTTTCTTTAATCTGAAGAACTTGAATCTGGCTGCTGCCACATGAACTCGCGACTCGAAATACTCAGCAAGCTTGTTAACAACAACGTCATAGTCTAAAGCTTCTGGCTTGGATTCCGGGAACAACTTACAAAGTAGTCTATAGACTTCCACGCCTGCAGTGGAAATTAAATAAAGCTGCCGCTCATTACCTGTGATTTTGTAGACTGACATGTGCGCCTGCAACTGCGCGAAATATTCTTGCCATTCTTCTCGTGATGCCTCAAAAGCACGAAAAGGCGGTGCTGCCTGTGCTTGTTCCTTGTGTGGTGGTGGATTAGCCGCTTGTTTGGCGATTGCTTCCACCAGACTTTGTATTTGCTGACTCTGTAACAAGATCAACTGTTGTAATTCGGCAGACATAGTGAACACAAATTAAACCAGCCCCCAAAATTCTATCTCAAGAAACAAGTTGAACCAGCCCTGCACACGAGTTCGGAAGTCCTCGTCGCCAGTTTTGTGACGGCCTTCGTAGCGACAACACTTCGCTGTAGAAACGGCCTACGAAGTCACCGCCACACTTTTAATAGCGGGCCGACTGGTCCGCTGGAACAGTGAACAGAAAGATGAAAACCCAAACACTCGGATTAAATGAAAGTCGGTACTTATCTTTATTAACGACGATACAGAACACAGTGGTGAACTTGGTCTACAGAAATCTGTCTAGTTCGAGTCGGAGCGGCTAGGTCAGCGTCGGCTGACGACAAACAACAACTCTGCTGCGATGAACACACAACTGACTAGCAGGTACACAATTCGGTGGTGAGTATACAACTGAGCGGCGAATCCAGAACTGTCCTAGCGCTCGCGACTCCAGCGCTTAAGAAGCCAGAAGCCAGCGGTGGCGCGCGCAGACTTGCGGCGATTTCCTGTCTCGCTGGCGCTGCTTATGCGGACGGCGTCCGGACTTTGATGCTGCCAACCTTTTGGCAGCGGGCTCGGGTGGCATTACTGGCTAGGATATAACATTTTCTATCATACAAAGCGAAAGTTAGTATCCTTTGCAAACTCGCAACTGTGATAAACGTATGCTTCCAGGTTTTTTTAATAGTCAAAGTTACCGTAATTTAAAAATTTAATCATACGGTTCTGAGACTCGTAGCTCAGAAATCATTCAAAGTAGGCTTCTCTAATAAAATTCCGAATGGTGCCAATGTTGTAAAGTTTGAGGTGGTATGCATGCGGCATTTCCATAAACGTAAGTTTTATGTAATTTTCATCAAATTTCATACTTTCACTGAAAAACGCCATTTTAAATGGAATAAAAATTATACCATATTGCGCAGCGTTTGGTTTAAAAACAGTAAACATTTTTATAGTATTTTCAGTGGGGAGGTGAGCCCTCTGCCAAGCACTTAAATGTGAATTGCAGAGTAATCATGTAGATGTAGATGTAGAGGTGTAGAAAAAATAAAATGTAAATAGAAACAGTGGCAAATCCCGCTGGCTGTGGTACACCATAATACACAGCATTCATGAATCATGGAATTTGGAAATTTGTAGTAATGTCTTATGGGACCAAACTGCTGAGGTCATCGGTCCCTAAGCCTACATACTGCTTAATCTAACTTAAACTAACTTACACTACAGACAATACAAACACCCATGCCCGAGGGAGGACTCGAACCTCCGACGTGGGGAGCCGCACGGACCGTGATACGACGCCCTAGACCGCGCGGCCATGAATCATTTAGAAGTCGTTGTCGATCGACTGCTATTTGTGTGTCACTGAGAGGATGTCGACAAGTGGGAGGCCTAGGTCATGAATAAAAAAATATGCCTCCTTTGTTCCCCTGTCCTAATCATGTTAGTTCTTTGCTAGGTAGGGCTGTGATATGGATGTATACTATATAAAGTTGTTTCAGTGTCTAATAGTTTTTCGTTAACTTCATATGACAGTTTACGGCTGTAAGGTAATATGAGCTCCATGTCACTAGAAAATAAGTTGCTAGAGGTGAAATTTATGTGCTATATTAATCTTCCCCTCCCATTATACAGTTCAATACGTACTTCATAGGTTTGCATAAAATAGAAGAAAAACGTTACATAAACCACCGCTGTTTTAATCCCTCGGAGTGGATGTTAAATGACGGAAAAGAATAACACCCCACATCGATACAAAGGAATGTCAAAACTTGTTCTACCTGTAGAATAAAATTAAAAACAACTGGAAGAAATAGCACTGCTACTTGCACGACAAGAAATAGCTTGCTACTTACTTCTATAATCTGGACTTTAATAAAAATGGCAAGGTAATGTTAATCAGAACACAGGGAGGAGTTGTGATCTAAATAACAATATCTTTATTCATTCTTAAAATCACAAGACAAAAAAATGGCTAAAGAAACGTCACACAATCATTTCCATTTGACAAACGCTTTCACTAAGATGGGTTCTATGATGGAGAAAGTGATCAACTGGTGATCGACACACAACACTAACCAGAACACTAATCACTTTATCTGACTTCACACACATGAATCTGGGGTATGGCACAAAAACTATGCCACCATCAAGCATCTGTACTCTACTATTCCAATAAGAAAAATACAGTTCGAAAGGACAGGGTGCACAGACACATATATTGGAGCCCTGCGCCGTTGCAGCGAATACTTCACCCATCTGCTGGTCAGGCCGGCACACCACGATGCGTTCGGCGACTGAAGTCATGAATAGCAGCAATCTGTTATTAATGGCGCGCGCCCGAAAAATGCAAGTACGCGCTCTTGCGTTCGGCTAATTCGGAACGCAGGTACTTTCCTATGAGCTTCTGAAACCCCGGTGGATTCCATTGTGCAGGTGGACCTGTTTTCTGGTCTGTCAAACCAATTTGAGCCCGTCCCATGGCTATGCGTGACGGAATATTTCAAATGTTTTGACGGCCGACTCAAGACAAGTAAGTACACCCACACATCACTCATTGTGTGATGGTTCAGAAGGTGACTGGCACAGGCTTTAAGTGTGTGCTGTGCGTACTGTAAGACCTTCGGTACACACACCATCAGATTATTTGACTTGTCGCTCTAACGAAGTAGGCGAGTGTCAGCAATATGTCTCATGGTCTTATTGTGGCGTGTTTATCTTCTGCCGGTAGGTCAGACGATAGAAATGCCACTTGCAGGCTTAGAGTAGCAGATTGACGGTGACCAACTTTAAACAGAACTTGATTAATTTTCACACTCATTTATTAAAATAATAAAAATCATAGACATTACGTAACTTGATTCTGGATGCTGTTTACAATTGACATCTGAAGTTCCTTTGGTCTTGGTACGTTAATCTTATTCTCACATTTCTCTGATACTTGGCAAAGTGTCTATACATTTATCTTCATGGCTATGTACAGAAATATGATAATCTTATTAGGCGCAGACTGAAACTTGACTATAGACTAATGCAGACTCGTACAGACTGACTAATCGGAGGTCTGTACACTCGTTATAATACCTCGCGCGTTCAGGTATCACTGCGCGAGTGTGATCCGCGAGGAGAAAAGGTTCTACGTTAGCAGCAATCTCATTGGCTGCGTTAGCTATTAATACGTGGATCGGCGGAAGCAGAATTTGGTCCGTCTCTAAGACAGCGCCATCTCGTAGTGTGGAGACGGACGAGCGCTGCGCCTGCGCTGTTGTGCTTAGCGGGGCGCGCTCTATTGGGAAAGCTGTGTACGCGCTGACTACGCGGAACTATGTACACAACAAAGTGGCACACTAGCAAAGGACACAAGTCTCACCACTTAGGTAGAGACCTGCAGTTCTTTACTAGCGAAGCACCAGTACAAGAGTGACCACTTCTCTTTCTCTCCGATTTCCTCGCCAGCTCGGTAGCAAAGCCCATTTACCCGTTAGACTACTCCCACTTTAGCACAAGCCAATCACGAGCTGGAGGGTGGCATTCGACGCTGGGAGAGCATCCCTTGCTCTGCGTACACAGATTTGACCAATCAGAAACTTTAAAATTAATTGGGAGAAAAGGAAAAAAGATACAGCTTCGCGGCCTCTTTCCCACGTGTTTACGCCATGTCTTTTGCTAACAACATCACTAGGATGGAACCACAGCCCTCCATACAAAGATTGTTATCTCCCCTGTTGCGTCCATTTGGAAGTTTCCAAAGAACAGCCATAAACTCGCTAAAAGCGTCGTGCCTTCACAAATATGTTTTTGTAATAAGAGTCTGGACGTCAGTGACCTGTCCCACGGAAATTCGCAGAACGCTCACAGTCGCCTCATCGACTTCCTACCTAACAAGGGCCCATACTCCGATTTATTGCCGGACTACAATGAACTGCCCATTGCAGCAGCGACTTCTCGGCCATAGTCAACCTACGTGGACGCGGCTGCCGACCGACTGGCGCCAACCAACGTATTTGCACAATGAGACCATGGAAGTCGGCAGTCCGGAAATGTTTTCACCCAGGTTCTGCAGAGAAAACGCGCTCCCCTCGCCCCTCCGTTGCCGTACGCTTTCACTGCAGTCATTTAAATCGGCACTCTATTCCTTTGAACACAGGTAAAGCTTACTGCTATTCCTTCACTAGAGCACACAATCAAGAGCGTTAACTATTGCCCCCCATTTCATCATGATGTATGAAGTCAGATCGTAATAAAGATCACCTTCCCTAAAAACATTAAATGGCATGGCACCGAATCAGAAGTGAGAGTGTTCTGCAATCTCTCAATGCAAGTAAAGGTGCAGCCTAGTTCTAGTATTACTATAAGTGATGAGTGTAGTGACATCGGTAGTGAAAACAGTCTATCAGAAAGTTCGACTGTACTGATAAAGGAAACTATAGTAGCAGAATCAAATGAAATTCTGGTCTTGCTTGGTGAACCCCTAATTAAAACAAAACAGTTTTCACGACAACATATGGAAAAGTCAATGCTAGAAATATAAGACCATCATTAAAAGCTAAAGTTATTCAGTAGTTCAACACAGATGACTCGCAAACTCCTGAACCTAAACAAGAAATTTTACAAAATCTAAATAAAGTCTTTATTTATGCTCAGGATTGAAACTCCAAAATTCAGATTCTCACTCTATACTGGTCTACTGCAATAACTCAAAATCATTTTAATGCGACAGAACACATGATTGCAGTGACGAAAGACTGAGCATAAAAGGGATTATTAATGTGTACACGGGTCATCCCCTTCCAGAGGAAACTATAAATTTTGTTACTGCGTTTTACTAGTTGCAGGAAGTTAGCCAACAAATTCCTGATAGTAAAATAAAATAAAATAAAATAAAGGTTATGTGACCATTGGCAAGCACGAAAAAAGGAACAAGTGCAGAAGAAACTAATTCTGTGTAATCTAGACGAGTTCAGTCGTCATGTCAAGGACAAATATCCTACCAGTAAGATAGATTTCTCAAAATTAGCGCAAGTTCGATCTCAACATTGTGTTTCAGAGGGATCTGGTGGCACCCACGCTGTCTGTGGGTGTATGATTAATCAAAACGTTAAACTTACTATTGATGGCGTAAAGCTGACACATTTAACTCAACACAAATAACTTCCCTTAAAAACGTTCCACCACATTCATTCAAAATGATTCATAGTTCTCTGAAACCCGATAGAAGACTCATGAGTTACACGGCGGACAAATAATTGTCGTGTTCGGAAAATAACGCAAATATTACCGAATTTTAACTCCAAATCTAGTAGAAATTTAAGACATAACGTTATGAAGGGAGTTTTATTTTACAGTAATTGACACATGTAAAAAAAATTAACTATTTCTAAAAGGTACGTGGTAAATTTTCTCATTTTTCGTACGATTTGAGATCGAATAGCCTATTCGTGACCGCTAAGAGATACGGCCCATTAGCAGTAGTGCTGTTTTTTAATATGTATTGAAATCATGTAGGACACATTGTCATTTTGTTTTGCTGGGTTCCCCTGTATTTGTAATTAAGCTTAGTACTCGATGAAGCTGATCTGACGATTCCATTTCGGTTTTATTTTTAACGAGCGCATAAATTGCACTGCCTTTGTAACTAATCTGTATCAAAATGTGCGCTTATCTCTTCTTTCTCTGATATTATAGCGTTTCTGGTAAATGATTAAATATTGTCAGCTCCCGTAAGTAATAAAAGTGACTGAAAGTGTGGTATAATTGCTGTAAAAACTTACCTGCCACATTTTCTCTGTTACGCAATCAGAGCATCGCAATTAGAGCATTGAAGGCAATTTAACAGCTTATTGGATCGAAAATAATCACCAAGACTAGGATTCTCATATTTTTAATAATACTTTTAACGTTCGGATGTTACGTCATCAAATGAAATAGCTTTTTCGTCGCATCTCTTTCCTAATAATATATTGTAAATTGTTTCAAACCCTAATGATATATTGACAATTAATTCAAACCGAAGAAAAATTATAATTTAGAAGTATTCTTTTTTGATTTTTCGTTATTAATTCCCTGGAAAATAAACTGAATGGATATCGAGTCCACAAATCATTAGATCTTTCTCTTTTTACATTTCATTGGGAGACATCCAAAGCCAACACTAAATGGCTCTGAGCACTATGCGACTTAACTTCTGAGGTCAACAGTCGCCTAGAACTTAGAACTAATTAAACCTAACTAACCTAAGTACATCACACACATCCATTCCCGAGGCAGGACTCAAACCTGCGACCGCAGCTGTCGGTCGGTTCCAGACTGGAGCGCCTAGAACCGCAAGGCCACTCCGGCAGGCCCAGAGTCAACACTCTTGATTCAATCGTTCCACATATTCTACTAAAGTTATTCGCTAACTCATTCAAGCTAAACCTTTCTGAATTAAATAAAAGCCCCTAATTGTTGCAGCCACACATCCTAAACAAAAAGATCTAGTTTCAAATTTTGTCGCTATTCCAATTCGGGTGCGTTTGACTATGAAATCCCACATTAAATTTCATTGCTCAAAAGCCACGTGCGAAAGAAAATGAGAAAGAAATCTCCTTCAGTAAAACCACTAGCGACTTTGCTCCGTTATCAGTATTGGTACATTCTCTTGTTCGTGGCAGCTTTATCATTATTCTATCAACTCATCTAGCGCACCCAAAACATGCGTCTCCAAAACCATCTAAATGTAAAGCAATTTCATTCTCGGTCATCGTTATTGGGATGATAACAATATGGCACGTAGTTTTCGAGAACGCCTTGTGTTTATTCCATTTTTATCTTTCTCCAGAAGGCCGCGCGGAACGGCCGTGAGGTTTGAGGCGCCATGTCTAGGATTGCGCGGCCTCTCCCGCCGGAGGTTCGAGTCCTCCCTCGGGCATGAGTGTGTGTGTTGTTATTAGCATAAGTTAACTGTGGCTTATTGTTGACACATTGTATTATTTCTTTTAGTTAATAGAATACAATTTTTTATTCGGCGGTAATATGAATGACACCCTCTTTTTGCAGCTCGAGGAGGGGTTGGACTTTATGTGTCGAATAGTGTCTCTGTACTTTAAGTAGCATACTTTGCAGAATCTGATTTGCTTAGCATTACGACCTCGAGATACGCATACTACTAATTTATGATATGCTGAGAACTGAATATGTTTGCCTTTTATTGAAGTATGGTGACCAATTTTAAGTGGATCCTGTGACCAATTGGTATGAAGCTGTAATTCACGTTGAAGATATTCGGGTTGTGGTTGTGGTACATCCTTTCACCAGACGAGACGCTTTCATTTGGTATTGCAGTAAATTTAAGTAATAAATCGGCTATATCAGTTAATTTCATCTATATCCCTTAGTAAGCAGCTGTATTAGTGCCTGTTTCACTTCATAAAACAAAAGTTTCATTTTTCCGGTCGCATTATTCGCAAAAAGTGAAAATTTCGTAAGAAGGGAAATCACGTACACAGGTTCAAATTTGTTTATGATAAACTTGATCCTGAGGTATTTGTTCATTTTGTTTATGTTTCATATAAAACGCTAAGTATCCGGGTTCTTAGTGATCATCCACAGAAACTGATGAAGGTTTGATTTCCCATAAATTTATGTAAGGTTATTCAGTGTTTTAAGTTGCAACCGATAGACCTAATTTGTTTACACATATCTGTGAGTATAAACAAAACTGCAACTGATCACCAATATGAAAAACTTAATACAGACGTGTAATTATTTATCATAGTACCATCAAATGTATGTGCCGTCGTAGGTTAGTTAATAGTTTCAGACTAGTGTGTGGGAATTGAGAAGTGCAATTTCACTGAAGCAATTGCAGGGGCGCAGGAGAAGTGATTCCCAAGGAGGCTCTCCCATGGATACGTAGGTTAAGTTTATAATACAGGAAAATCGCAGAACAAGTTGCGAAAATGAATGTATTTCATGTAGAGACTGAGGCCGCGGTAATTAAGTTAGAATAGCTGAGGGTGAAAAGAGAAGTAGGATCAGGGAAAAAGATAACAGGAAAGTGACGAAAAAGGATCAGTTTGGATATAGCCCGTTTGTATATAGCCTGTTACTTGCTGAAGGGGAGGAGCCTCATTCACCTACAGAAGAAAGTGGGGAGAAGCATATTATTAATAAGAATATAAGTGACAGGCCAGAAAGTGAGTTGAGTAGTAAAAGAGAAGTCTTGCTTGCTGTAGGAGGAACTAGGATCATGTTCCTAGTTCATGAGTACTGTAAAGCCTAGTGCTAGACTTGGCCACGTAGTAGAGGACTTGGAGTCACTGAATCAGTATTACAGTCAAGAGGATGTGGTATTGATGGTACGGCGAGCTGACAACAGCCTGACCAAGAATATAATATTGGTGACCTGTACATGCTAGTTTTTGTTGAGTTTCTGCTTCAGTATAATCAACCTTGGATGAACAAAGCCATCAGGTGAGTTAACCAGGAACTGATAAGGTTGCTGTTGGCTTCGGACAGAGCTCAAGCCAATGCTGTCCTAGTTGCTGCTATTGGGATTCAGGGCGAGGATACATAAGATACGGCTTATATCTTAACCGGTGGGGTGGGGTGAGAAGGAGGGAGGGGAATAAATTAGCTGAGAAGATAACTGAAAACGATTGGATCTGTGATTACATGTGTGGGAGGTAAGCCTTCTTGGGCTAAATGCGTCGTGTGGATAGACTGATATAGAAGGGATTCACATATGATTAAATAATGGGTCAGACACGAAAGGAACTTTTTTGAGTAAGCTTATCGTGATGCATCAGGATTTTAAAGGACTGAGAAGCAATGTTAATGAAAATCTTGTGTATTCACATGAGCTCGACAGTCAAAAGGAGATTAATGTATTACATCTGTCTGAGCACCAGAAATCCACATGTGAAACATAGAGTACAATAAATTCGCTGCCTATTTCTGCAGGGAAGACATGAAGAAAATAAGAGTGGTCATGTATGTGAAAAATAACAGGAAGTTAAGGTCTACTGAAACTAGCAATTTCTCCTCACATCAGCAATTGGGAAACTGTGCAAGTGAACATCTCGTACTGAAACAGTCATTTATAATTATTACAGTATACAGATCCCACTAGGAACTTTAAATGCCACCTTGCTGACAAAAGAAAATTAAGTTAATAATCCGACATCTCAAAAAGGCCGTCAGTTTCATACAAATCGGTCGTAAGATTTTCTTTAAACCAAACAAAGTGATGGTTGCCGTGCAGACCGCTTAGAATAACACGGTCCGTGGACCTTCCAAAGCTGGGATCCCATTTCCCCAGTCAGCTAGACTTAGATTTTTTTACGTACATGAAATAGATCAAAATATGAAAATCAGTATCACTACAGGAAAAGAGCAGCAAACCAACTGTGGCTAGAAAGATGTACCTTTAGACTCGTTATCTAAAGTCTACCCATTGCGCTTCAAACATACGGGTAATACGTATAAATGAGAGCAGAATATATTTCAGCGACATCCCTTGCAAAACCAAATAAGAAGCTTTTCCTTACTTTGGAGCCGTGAAAGTTAAATTCTAATCATATACATTGATATTTCTCAATATTTTCAGTTACAGATCATAAGAATACTTTCTAGGTGACGTTGTATGAACTCTAAACTACTGCGATGGTACGGGAAAGAATACGCAAGGGGAAAGTACACATGACGTAATGCCTCCAGTGAAGTTTTATTCTTTTCGCAACTATGATCACGTAATCTGAAATAAGAAAATAAGATACCGTAATAGTAGAATCTATCAGAATGTGCTTGTGAAATAATTATACCAATATACATATTTTGAGATACAAATAATTGGAGAAATACGAGTCGGAAGTATTAGCGAAGAAATGAAGTTGAAGTAGCTATACTTTCCAGGTAGTGTTCTTCAGTAGTACTTTCCAGGTTGTGATGAACCGCATGAAAGTGAACGTTAAACGGAAACTATAGCAGAAACCTTTAGAATGAAACAACTATCGGAGAACAGTGCTCTGTGGACACAATGTAAAGAGCCCATAAATCAGCCCCAGCGGTAAATTGCTAAGGTAAAATATGTTTTCACAGAAACAAGAGAAGACGATTTTCATAAATTGTGAGAACATACTCCCACGTCACTACTGCCGCTATAACCCAGAATATATTGTGCCGTGTGTAGATGATGAAGCTTGGCATTACTGCCAGGACTACAAACAGCGCCTGTCTGTGTACTCTTCTAGTATCTTTATTTTGTAAGCTCTCGTTAATAATAACTGCTGCACTATGTTGTCGTGAATATTTTGTCTGCAGTCATCATACATACGTTAGAATCTTCCGAGTATGGAAGACACAGGTTTAATACTGTTATTCAAAGGTCAGAGCTGCCATCTGGACCCCTTACGTTTCTTTTTTGGCACTGACATATTTCATAGGGGTGCCACACATTCTGGCGCTTCTGTAGGTTGACATTGTTTACGGCCTGCACTAGAATATTGGTCAGTTGTGTAGGATTTATGCAGGATACGACTAAAACGGGATACTGAGAAAGTGTAAAAACCCAGACAAGTGCAAATAAGACTCACGCTTTGCGGGTTCCGTATATAGACAGTTCGTCTATAGTTTTTCAAGAGTGAATTTCCGACTATCGAAATATGTAACATAAACAGCCGCTTCTTTTGACTGCATTGACTTCAAGGCTTTTAGATCGCCAAGGGGCCGTAGACCGTAGATGCTGAGACAAATTTCGGTTTTTTACTTCTACGCGTTCCTGAGTAAAAGGTGTCTTAATAAACGGACACACAGAAGGACAACAAAGTGATCCTATAAGTGTTCCGTTTTTACCGAGTGCGGTAAAGAACCCTGAGAAAAGCTGCTGTCATGTTCGCAGGATTCTATCACTTCCAAGAGAGTGTAAGATAAATACTGAAATATTCTTTTCTAGGTCAGCACACCAAAAATGATTTGATATATTAAGCGATAACGTTGTGACATATTCTTAAGCAATCGAGCTTTTTTTCCCCGTTAGTTTAAATTACATTGCGCTGCAGTAAGTCGGCAACAGCATTTTAGTAAAGTTTTACTTAAAAGCTATAGGAATGACGTGTAAATAGCCACGCCATATGTCGTTGATTATATCAGCTACAGCGGGTGTAGTTGTACTGCACTACAGGTGACTGATTCAGCGTGAAAACATACGTTGCAACCGACCCGTGCTAGACGTCACAATACGGTCTCTATAGCTGCTAAACTAAACGTTTTATTATTTTCATTGTAATCGAAACATTTTAAAGAAGCCAACGACTATCCCAGGGAGATTGTCTTTAAAAATTAAAAGTGCCACTATGACTAGTGTCAGGAGGGTAATTGTGGGGACTGGCCGTTTGACCCGCTCATTCGCCTTACGAGTGAATAAGTGACCGCTCCTTCATCAGAACGCGAGCAGGCACACAGAAGTTCACTAGTTAATTAATTAATTATTAATGTGTGTGAAATCTTGTGGGACTTAACTGCTAAGGTCATCAGCCCCTACACTAATTACTGGGAGCTTCAACACGGGTTATGGAGCCCCTCAGGGAAATAACATCCAGATCTGGAAAGAAGTCAAACGAGCGATCGATGTATCTGCCGAGGGGCGGGTGCAGAGTGCAGTCGTCTTCGAATTCTGGCTCATGTTCACACCAATGACACCTGTCACTTGCGTTCTGAGGCCATCCCTGGTTCATACTAGCGGCTGGTGGAAGTGGTGGAGATTGCTTGCCTCACTCGTGGGATGAAAGTACAGCTTTCAATTTGCAGCATTATACCCAGAGTTGGTCGGGTTCTTTTGGTATGGAGCCGAGTAGAAGGTCCCAAAGAGAGGCTTTGTCGGTTCTATAACGGTCTTGAATGCAGATTTCTGGACCGGCGTTATGAGATGGAGATTTTAGGATTCCTCTTGATAGTTAAGGGGTACACTACACACAGAAAGCAGCTACTCAGGTAGCAGAGTACTTGTGGGGTGCACATGGTTTTTTTCAGGCTAGGCGATAGTTTGTGGTTTTCTGATGAACGCATGTCACACGATACGCAGAGCGCGAAACCTGATCCCTTAAAAAGTACAGACACTTCGAATGTCAAAACAATAACAGTAAATTGCCGATCCATCGGTAACAAACTTCCTTAACCCGGTGGAGGTCGCGCTCCTCGTGGTAACGGGAGCGGTCGCACCGGACCTCACAGACCCGAGAGTCTGTTTAATGTTGTATATTTAGTTCTACTAGGTCATGTCATATGTTTACCATCGTTATAGAATACAATAAAACGAAACTCGATATAATGGTATGTATAATACATGTATTTCCAAATGATATTTATAAAGAAATGTTATAGGAAGCCGGCCCGGGTGGCCTAGCTGTCCTCGGCGCTACAGTCTGGGACCGCGCGACCGCTGCGGTCGCAGGTTCGAATCCTGCCTCGGGCATGGATGTGTGTGCTGTCCTTAGGTTATTTAGGTTTAAGTAGTTCTAAGTTATAGCGGACTGATGACCTCAGCAGTTAAGTCCCATAGTGCTCAGAGCCATTTGAACCATTTTTGTTATAGGAAATATATACTAATAAACAATGTTTATAAATGAGAAACAAATTTTAATAGTATGCTTTACGTTTGAACAATATTTACTTCTAAATAGTAATTATAACAATATTTACAAACGAAGATGGAATGGTCCTTTATGCAAATGTACTGTTGGCGTTTCATACATTGGTAGTTCGTTTTCCTATCAATGTTACTCGAACAATCGTCAGATCTTTTCCTTCCTTGGTTCGATGTCTTAGAACTGGTTCCACTCGATGGTTGTGGATACAATATTGCAAATAAGTTGTCAATCGATGGCCTCTGTGCCTGGGAAGATTTTGCTGTATTTCCTCCGTTTCACCTGCTCAGCAACAAGACCAAAAACAAGTTCCTTCAAAAAGGTACGCCTTTTTTTTTGCGGAAGAGTATCTTTCTGCGAACTGTACACTACCGTTGCATTAATTCCACTAACATTCAGCAATGAATAGAAAACGGTCATTGGCCAACGTCGAGTATTTCAAGCTACATTCACAGAACTGCATATTCTATCCACTGTGTCAACCCCAGATTTGGTGGCATTGTAAAAAGAATTTATTTCCGGCCTATTGGCGATTGTTTCACTTTTAATCACAGCGTCATGATGCATACTAGATAAGAAGATAACTATTTTTTTTGGTCTGATACGCAATAAGAGTTTTTGTGTAATCAAACAACAATTGGGTGCAATACAAATATTTTTATTTGCTATTCCCGATGGTAATAGTTTTTTTTATTTTTTCTTACTGTCCCAACCATTGCCAACCTTTTATTCAACAATTCTTCGGCCAGTGAGAAGCTAATGAACCACTTGTCCATAGAAGTATTTCTGCCAGTATTGTGTATAGGCTTCGTCAGACGCATCACCACATCGAATGGAGACATGCCAGTTTTCCAGGATAAATTTCAAAACTGAAGGTATAAAAGGTCCGTGCATCGGTAAGAACAAACATCTTTACACCGTACCTGGCGGGTTTCGAAGGTATATATTGCTTTAAAGTGCGTCTTCCTCTGAAAGCCTCAAGCTTTTCGTCAATTGTAGCATATTCCCCAATAGTAAAGGATTTTTGGAAATTACCAGCTATTTGTTAAAAAAGTTCTGTAATTGGAGTTAGTTTACCATCTTTTTCTCTCTCTTTACGAGATCATTTATCATCGAATCGTAAATTTTGTAATAAAAATCTCCACCTCTGCATGCTCATCACTACTCTGGCAAATTCCTCAGCGGTTGTATCGTTAGCCCGTATTTCCTCGAGGTTTGTGCGATTCAGTTATTTCAAAGCGAGCATATATATTACACCCACAAATGCCCTCAATTCTACAGCGCCTGTATCCTTCGCATCCCTTTCTCGAGAAAAATTATCTTTTTTTGTGCTAATTTGGAAGTTTTTGTACTGACCTATAGTCTTTATTATGCCGGCCTCAAATAAAAGTTCCCAACAGACTAAAGGGGTCGTAGCGTGTTGTGCTTGTCTTTTCACGCCAGGTAAATGTGTAATAAGGTTCCTTTCCACTGTTCTCTTATTTCCAGGCGGAATTTTCTTGGTCCATATACTTTCACCATCACGACCAAGAAGATTGTCGCCAATTGTCATCCTCGTCCGAGGAATTATCTTGTTCCGTTTCAGATGTTTCCTCCCTCGATTCTAAATAGTCGTCGCTCGCCACACCTTCCGAATCCTCATCTTCAAATTCATTCTCACCCTTGAAGTTAGGGTTGTTGCGTAAACCCAGCTCAGGAAGCTCATCGAGGAACATCGTGTGAATTCGTCGTATACCGGCGGTAATATAAATCGTTCTCCCTCCATACCTAAAAAGGAAAAAGAAAAATATGTTGACGTGGTTCAGATGGTTCAAATGGCTCTGAGCACTATGGGACTTAACTGCTGTGGTCATCAGTCCCCTAGAACTTAGAACTACTTAAACCTAACTAACATAAGGACATCACACACATCCATGCCCGAGGCAGGATTCGAACCTGCGACCGTAGCGGTCGCGCGGTTCCAGACTGTAGCGCCTAGAACCGCTCGGGTACTCCGGTTGGCTATGTTGACGTCTCCATTCACAAACAAAAATATTGCGAGAAAAGTAACATGGCTAGTCGCGTGGGTCTGACAGACCCCTGAGCCTCAAGGACCTATTTAGGAATCCCACTATGCAATAAATGCATTACATAATCTCAATAATTGATATGATACAAATATTATACTCAGAAGGAAAAATAAATAAAACTTACTGTGACAAGAAAGGTCAGGGGAACCCGCAGATGAAAACTCAACGGAGATAAGTACACTTACACTGCAGTTTGAGAACTGCAGTCGTGCTGAGGTATCCCCCTTACACAGGACGAGTGGAGGCAGAGGACCACCGGACGTCAGGTCACTACATCCGCACCGGCTATTTCCTGTACAGTATGTCTGGAATTGTCGGGTCTGTCAGACCAATGCGATCGCCGCGGGGTTAATATACAGCCCTCCAGGAATGCTAAATGGTTCAGATGGCTCTAAGCACTATGGGACTTAACATCTGAGGTCATCAGTGACCTAGACGTAGAACTAATTAAAGCTAACTAACCTAAGGACATCACACATATCCATGCCCGAGGCAGGATTGGAACCTGCGACCGTAGGAGCTGCGTGGTTCCGGACTGAAGCGCCTAGAACCACTCGGCCACAGCGGCCGGCCCAGTAGTGCTGTAGTGCTCACTTTATACTTAGAACCGAGAAATGGGTTCAAATAGTTCAAATGGCTCTGAGCACTATGGGACTTAACATCTCAGGTCATCAGTCCCCTCGAACTTAGAACTACTTAAACCTAACCAACCTAAGGACATCACACACATCCATGCCCGAGGCAGGATTCGCACCTGCGACCGTAGCGGTCGCGCGGTTCCTGACTGAAGCGCCTAGAACCGCTTGGCGAGAAATGGGTGAAACCCAAAGTAGGAAACTACGAAATATTTAACGAGGCATGGATTATATATGGAAAAGACACGTTAGACACCATAGAAGGAGGAGAGTTCATTACAAGCGACAAAAATATTCTTTCACATACTGCAACGTGGTCGTGAATGGAACCGAGACCCGAAAACGTAAAATACATTTCTTTTATTTCACGTCTATGGTCACAAACTTGTAGGTCCTCAGAATACCAGTTTCGGCCAACAAAGACCGTCTTCATATCTGCAGCAAACTATGGGAAAAACGCAACTAGTGGATTGCCTAAAGCTTAAAACAATAAAAAAGGCCATGATGAAAAGTATTACTATCATAAATGTGAAAATTATGCGCTTTAAATGTGACGAGGCATACCAATTCCATAAAAAGCATGTCGTAATATACCAGAACCATAGTGGCATCGTCAAATGCTAAACGCAAAATCAGCCCCAGCATAGTCACACATATGTAAATTATGGTACATACTAGAGTCATCTTTTCAACAGCGCTACTGTTCAAAACAACCTACTGAGCGAGGTGGTGCAGTCGTTGGCACTTTGGACTCGCATCTGGAAGGACGACGGTTCAAACTCGCGTCCGGCCATCCTGATTTAAGTTTTCTGTGTTTTCCCTAAATCAATTCAGGCAAATTCCGGGATGTTTCCTTTGAAAGGGGCACAGCCAATTTCCTTCCCATCCTTCCCCAATCTAATGTGACTGATTTCCTCACTGTTCGGTCCACTCCCCCAAAACAACCAAACAAAACAAACTGCTGTACGGTAGCCACAAAATGTTTGTGTCTCAAGCTCGCCAGATGTCACTACTGTAGGCTTACACATATTCTTCAGTGATAATTGTATGATGTAAAATAAAAAGAGGAATACAATCAGTAGTTTTATTCTTTATTGTGATTTCACAATAGAAGGGGTTGGGGGTTGCACCAAGGGGCAGGAGAGGGCAGGGTAGGAGATGGAGAGGGAAGGCAAGTCAGGAGGGAGCGCAGACACACAGATGGGATGCACAGGAGAGGGAGGGGGTGAAGGAGGGAAGAAAACCGCTCAGGGGAAGGGAAAGGAGGGGAGAGGGAGCCCTGAGGATTAGGAGGGGGGAATGTAGGGTTAGAGTTGGTAGGAGGGGTAGAGATCAGGGCAAATCTCATAATCTGTGAGGGGTAGGCGCTATAAGTTGCATTGGGAAAGGAGGTGAAGGGTGTGGAGATGGAGAGAGGGCGGTACACAAAGGTAAAGGCAGGGCAATAGGCTTGGGGTAGAGAGGATAGAAGACACCAAGGGATGGGGAGGATCAAGTCTCCACACAATGTACAGGGTGCGGATGTGTTCGAGGAAAAAGAGAAGATGTGGAAAGGGGATGAGGTCGTAGAGGATCTGCATGGGAAAGGCGGATATGGAAGGCAAGGCAGAGTGCATGGCATTCAAGGATTTCGAGGGCTTTATAGAGTCAGGGACTGGCGGAAATCCACGCACACTGGCATAACAAAGGATGGGGAGATAAAGGATTTGTAGTTGCAAAGGATAGTGGAAGGCTGCAGTACCCATGTCTGGCCGGACAGCAGTTTTAAGGAAGCAAAGTCTATTGTGAGCTTTGTGTTGGGTCATAAGGAGATGAGGAGTCTAGGTGAGGTACCTGTCGAGGGTGAGGTCAATGTATTTAAGGGTAGGAGTGAGGTGAGGTAAAAATTGTGGAGCTGGAAGGAGCGGGTGGTACAACCTACGATGATTACCTGGGCATTGGAAGGATTGATGTGAAGGAGCCACTCGTTGCACTAGGTGGTGACCTGGTCAAGGTGGGTTTGAAGAGTGCATTGGGACCATTGAAGGGTAGGACAGAGGGCCAGGAAGGCGGTGCCATCAGAAAATTGGAGGAGGTGAACAGGCAGGGGAGGTTTGGGCATATATGCAGTATACAGGAGATAGAGGAGAGGAGAAAGGATGGAGCCTTGGGGCACACTGGCGATGGGATAGAAAGTACGGAAGTTGGTATTGTGGATAGTGGCATAGGAGGGACGATGGGAGAGGAAGGAAGAAATGAGACGGATGAAGTTGATGGGAAGAGCGTAGGTCTGGAGTACAGAGAGGTGCCCTGGAATGCAGACACGGTCTTAGGCGTTTTGGAGGTTGAGGGAAACAAAGATAGCAGTCCAAGGGGAGTTAAGTTGGAGGGAAAGAAGACTGGTAAGGTTAAGAAGCTGGTCATCAGCTGAAAAGGAGGACCAGAAGCCACACTGGGTAAGGGGTTGGAGGTGGTGCTGGTTAAGATGGGGATGAATACGGCGGGAGAGGATGGACCTTACTGAACACGGAGGTGAGGCAGATGGGACGATAGGAAGAGGTGTCAGAGGGGGTTTGGTAGGCTTAGGGAACAGCAGGACACGGGAGGTCTTCCACAGGTCAGGGTAAAAGCTAGCGGAGAGGAGGATGTTGTACAGGGTACCAACGGTACTCGGGAAGGAGGAGGGGGGGATTCTTGAGGTGGCGATAGGTGACACCATTGCGACTAGGGCCAGTGTTGCTTTTGGAATGGAGGACAAGTGTGATTTCATGTGCGGTAATGGGAGTGTGATCCAAGTACCAGAAACTGGGGGTGAGTGCCACGACAGAGGTATCAGTGCATTTAAGGACTGTGGAGAAGAGGGAGTAATCAAAATTGGGATAGTTGAGAATGGGGAAGACCTCCGAAAGGTGGGAAGCAAAAAAGCTAGCTTTACTGAGGTTGTCAGAGAAGGGGCAGTTGTCGTGGAGAAGAGGGTAATGTGGGGCTGGATGGTTACCACTAAGGTGGTGGTGGAAAACAGTCCAGTACATGAAGTAGTTGCAGGGAGGGCTGGATGGCTGCCAAATGGCTCTGAGCACTATGGGACTTAACATCTGTGGTCATCAGTCCACTAGAACTTAGAACTACTTAAACCTAACTAACCTAAGGACATCACACACATCCATGCCCGAGGCAGGATTCGAACCTGCGACCGTAGCGGTCACGCGTTTCCAGACTGAAGCGCCTAGAACCGCACGGCCACGCCGGCCGGCCAAGATGGCTGCCAGTAAGGCGGTGGAAGGCATACCAGTACTTGAAGGAGTTGACAGGGAGGGCAGAGTTGAGGCATGTACATGTCTTCTACATCTACATCTACATCCATACTCCGCAAGCCACCTGACGGTGTGTGGCGGAAGGTACCTTGAGTACCTCTATCGGTTCTCCCTTCTATTCCAGTCTCGTATTGTTCGTGGAAAGAAGGATTGTCGGTATGCTTCTGTGTGGGCTCTAATCTCTCTGATTTTATCCTCATGGTCTCTTCGCGAGATATACGTAGGAGGGAGCAATATACTGCTTGACTCTTCGGTGAAGGTATGTTCTCGAAAGTTTAACAAAAGCCCGTACCGAGCTACTGAGCATCTCTCCTGCAGAGTCTTCCACTGGAGTTTATCTATCATCTCCGTAACGCTTTCGCGATTACTAAACGGTCCTATAACGAAGCGCGCTGCTCTCCGTTGGATCTTCTCTATCTCTTCTATTAACCCTATCTGGTACTGATCCCACACTGCTGAGTAGTATTCAAACTGTGGGCGAAAAAGCGTACTGTAAGCTACTTCCTTTGATTTCGGATTGCATTTCCTTAGGATTCTTCCAATGAATCTCAGTCTGGCATCTGCTTTACCAAAGATTAACTTTATATGATCATTCCATTTTAAATCACTCCTAATGCGTACTCCCAGATAATTTATGGAATTAACTGCCTCCAGTTGCTGACATGCTATTTTGTAGCTAAATAATAAGGGATTTATCTTTCTATGTATTCGCAGCACATTACACTTGTCTACATTAAGATTCAATTGCCATTCCCTGCACCATGCGTCAATTCGCTGCAGATAATCCTGCATTTCAGTACAATTTTCCATTGTTACAACCTCTCGATATACCACAGCATCATCCGCAAGGTCATTTATGTATATTGTGAATAGCGACGGTCCTACGACACTCCCCTGTGGCACACCTGAAATCACTCTTACTCCGGAAGACTTCTCTCCATTGAGAATGACATGCTGCGTTCTGTTATCTAGGAACTCTTCAATCCAATCACATAATTGGTCTGATAGTCCATATGCTCTTACTTTTTGCATTAAACGACTGTGGGGAACTGTATCGAACGCCTTGCGGAAGTCAAGAAACACGGCATCTACTTGGGAACCCGTGTCCATGGCCTTCTGAGTCTCGTGGACGAATAGCGCGAGCTGGGTTTCACACGACCGTCTTTTTCGAAACCCATGCTGATTCCTACAGAGTAGATTTCTAGTCTCCAGAAAAGTCATTATACTCGAACATAATACGTGTTACAAAATTCTACAACTGATCGACGTTAGAGGTATAGGTCTATAGTTCTGCACATCTGTTCGACGTCCCTTCTTGAAAACTGGGATGACCTGTGCTCTTTTCCAATCCTTTGGAACGCTACACTCTTCTAGAGACCTACGGTACACCGCTGCAAGAAGGGGGGGCAAGTTCCTTCGCGTACTCTGTGTAAAATCGAACTGGTATCCCATCAGGTCCAGCGGCCTTTCCTCTTTTGAGCGATTTTAGTTGTTTCTCTATCCGTCTGTCGTCTATTTCGATATCTACCATTTTGTCATCTGTGCGACAACCTAGAGAAGGAACTACAGTGCAGTCTTCCTCTGTGAAACAGCTTTGGAAAAAGATATTTAGTATTTCGGCCTTTAGTCTGTCATCCTATGTCTCAGTACCATTTTGGTCACAGAGTGTCTGGACATTTTGTTTTGATCCACCTACCGCTTTGACATAAGACCAAAATTTCTTAGGATTTTCTGCCAAGTCAGTACATAGAACTTTACTTTCGAATTCATTGAACGCCTCTCGCATAGCCCTCCTCACACTACATTTCGCTTCGCGTAATTTTTGTTTGTCTGCATGGCTTTGGCTATGTTTATGTTTGCTGTGAAGTTCCCTTTGCTTCCGCAGCAGTTTTCTAACTCGGTTGTTGTACCACGGTGGCTCTTTTCCATCTCTTACGATCTTGCTTGGCACATACTCATCTAAAGCATATTGTACGATGGTTTTGAACTACACTACCTGTACTTGAGACAAAATTTTTGTGTTGAGCCATCAGGTACTCTGTAATCTCCTTTTGTCACTTTTGCTAAACAGAAAAATTTTCCTACCTTTCTTAATATCTCTATTTACGGATGAAATCATCGATGCAGTAACCGCTTTATGATCGCTGATTCCCTGTTCTGCGTTAAGTGTTTCAAATAGTTCGGGTCTGTTTGTCACCAGGAGGTCTAATATGTTATCGCCACGAGTCGGTTCTCTGTTTAACTGCTCAAGATAGTTTTCAGATAAAGCACTTCAAAAAATTTCGCTGGATTCTTTGTCCCTGCAACCCGTTATGAACGTTTGACTCTCCCATTCTATATCCGGCAAATTAAAATCTCCACCCAGAACTATAACATGGTGGGGAAATCTACTCGAAATATTTTCCAAATTTTCCTTCAGGTGCTCAGCCACAACAGCTGCTGGGCCAGGGGGCCTATAGAGACATCCAATTACCATGTCTGAGCCTGCTTTAACCGTGACCTTCACCCAAATTATTTAACATTTCGGATCTCCGTCAATTTCCTTCGATACTATTGCACTTCTTATCGCTATAAACACGCCCCCCTCCCCCCTTCACTGTCCAGCCTGTTTCTGCGGTATACATTCCAATATGAGTTTAGGATTTCATTACTGTTTACGTCTGGTTTCAGCCAACTTTCTGTCCCTAGTACTATATGGGCATTGTGACCGTTTATTAATGAGAGCAGTTCTGGGACCTTTCTATAGACGCTCCTGCAGCTTATTATTAGCAAATTTTTATTGTTATTCCCTGTTGCATTTTGCCTACTCCTACCTTGCCGCGTCTCAGGAGGCGTCTTGTCGAGCCTAGGGAGGGAATTCTCTAACCTAAAAAACCCACATGTGCACTCCACACGTACTCCGCTACCGTTGTAGTCGCTTCCGGCGTGTAGTGCACGCCTGACCTATTCAGGGGGACCCTACATTTATCCACCCGATAGCGGAGGTCGAGAAATTTGCACCTCAGATCTCCGCAGAATCGTCTGAGCCTCTGGTTTAAGCCTTCTACTCGGCTCCAAACCAGAGGACCGCGATCGGTTCTGGGAACGATACTACAAATAGTTAGCTCGGATTCCTCCCCGCGAGCGAGGCTTTCCGCCTTCACCTATTCCGCCAACCGCCTGTACGAACTGAGGATGACCTCTGAACCCAGACGGCAGGAGTCATTGGTGTCGACATGAGCACCCAGTGCTCTCTATCGCCGCCGGCAGGGCCTCCTCCACATCTCGGATGAGACCCCCCGGCAAGCAGACAGAGTGAACACTGGCCTTCTTCCCCGACCTTTCCGCTATTTCCCTAAGGGGCTCCATCACCCGCCTATCGTTGGAGCTCCCAATAACTAATAAACCCCTCCCCACGTGTGCCTGCTCGGACCTTGCACCAGTCCCAGCGTTTCTTCACTGTAAGGAGTTTTCGGATGTGTCATCATAACTGCCAGTGGCAGAGGAGTGTATTCTGGTCATCGGTGCGGAAGAGCAGAAGAGGTTATTAAATAACACGATTCTTTTAAAGTTACTCTGCAATATTGGACATGTTTCCCTTGTGGTGTGCTAATGATGATACTGCACGCTAATTCTATCAGAAATACGAGCCTTTTAAAGCTAAATGATATGTTAGTTCAAATTATTGGAATTCCTGGTGTGTATACTGATTTGCTTGTTTTTTGTTTTTTGTTTTGTTTTTTCTGTTAATATTTCCGCTATTATGATGTTGTTTAAAAGCTTTTCTTCGAAAACATACCGGGAACACTGAGCGAATTTAGGAATTCTGATGGAAATTTTACGCTTTCGACTTGGTTCATCATTGTATCTGTGGATTTAAATATGTTTTCTTCCGCTGGTATCATATTCTGTATTCGCTTATTTTTTTGTTAAACTACGTCATTTCTTTGTTGCTGAAATTTTTCGCTGACATAACCACTCTTTGCTATCGTAGTTTCTTTCAGTAAAGGTATACACTTTCTGAATGAGTCGTCCGTCTGTCTTTATTAAGCGAAAGTATTTAAGGACACATAATGTTTTTTGGGGAGCACTTCAATCTACTGTCACTTTAGAATAATATGAAAGAATACGCACTGGACAGCACCATAAGTAGTTTCCTTCATTTTATACAGTTTTTGTTGTTGCTAGACATAAGGTTATGTTTCGCGCATCATTTGTAAATATTTAGAGTTCTATAAGTGCTTTATAATATATGAAGGCTATTTGGAATACATTGTTAATTCGTCGGTTAGGGAATATTGTAAGAAGTAAAATTCTACATATATTTTAAAACTAATTATATATCGTGCAGACGGTAAAGCCCTATTTCATCGGTCGCTCACCACCCTGTACCTTGAAACAGAAGACGGTCTTTTAGCATGGAACATGGGATATTCGCAAATTAACTGATTTTCTTTAATGTCTAATTTTATATGTCTTGAAATTGGAAATTTTTGTTACTTTCCTAGAGCTTTAATTTCGAAATATATTTAACTTGTAACTGGTTAATCATAACACTACTGTTTAATTTGATTTCAGTTACTCATTTTTTGTGGGTAGTGGAGTAACATTGTAACAGACTGACGATTAAATACGGCACTGACAAGATTCTGTCAGTCGCAACGCTTTTAAATTTCAGTTGAATGTTTGTTCCTGGGTATGTGACCATTTTATACCTTGGAACATGTTTTACGTTTGGAAAAACTTAATTCATCGGAGTAATTTTTTTTTAATTTCAGAAAAATACTGCAGCGAATAAAATGTTAATGCCATCATTTAAAAACAGAATAAGCAAATGTACTGAACTTCTATTACAAAGCTAGCTACAGGCTAAAATCTGAATGTGTACTAAGGTACAATACACCCTTGTACGTTTTGCATCTCACCGGTTAATATGATCTCGTCGGAGTGCGAATCAGTGCGGTAGCGTCGTTTCCAGGTTGTATTCTGGAACATTGTAGGATATTCTGTGACATTCTAAAACCTTCGTTAACATTAGAGCATAATTGTAAAAGCTTTAGAATATGATGGAAAATCTCGAAGTTTTTACCTTTATGTGATGGCCACCTCAAACACTTTTTCTCCACAAAGGAGCAGCTATCACTGCACAACCTCTATAGAGCACAACCAATGTAACGCAATACACAAAAACCAGTCATTGACGCTGCATGGTTTTAGAGGTATGGTAAGCTTCACCCACAAACGCTTTAATTTATTTATATTGATTTGTGAGGTTACAAATTTACAAAAATTCATAATACATTTTCAGAATTTCATAGAAATTTTCATCAGTTCACGACAAATTTACAACATTTCTCATTCACTTTCAAGGAATCAGCAATAAATTTTCGAGTTCGTCAGCCTTAATGCACGCTCGTCCTATCAGAAGAGCATGTTGCATTGCTTGTTTTAATGTATCGTTGTTTTCCTTTATGCGAGCAATTGAAGTGAGTTTGATACGTGTTGTGTAATGTGAAGGTCTCCCAGCTTGTTGTTATAAATACATTGTGCGTGACTACTCTCTTAAGTATAAGAAGGATTTTGTTTGAAATAACTATTTCTTTCTGTTCCCAGAATATTTACCTTTCCTCGTGGCGCGTAATAGAAAGATAACTATTTGGCATCTTTTGCTGATATCGTTAAATGTGTAGCCCGCTGACACAGTGAACATCGACTGATGTATACAGTGACAGTGATCGCTGATGCGGAAATATAACGCAATTTCAACACATGTTGATAAAAAATTGTTACGATTTGCAGACAAACTTGACTATGATACCTTTCAGCTGAGACTTAACATAAAGTTCGAATACTCTCGGACTACACGATTGACTGTCACATTAAGTGTCTAGCAATATCTGGCCAAACCATGTTCACTTGGGACGACCATATCTATCCAGCTGAGGGGATGGCTGGTGAAAGTCATTGGTAGAAACGTATGGATAGAGTTTGTTAATAAAATCTTCGTTCTACGAGTTCTTAAGCGTTGTTCATCAGTGTGTTAGATTAACAAAAGAGACAGCGAAATTTGGAAATTTGTGGTAAGGTCTTATGGGACCAAACTGCTGAGGTCATCAGTCCCTAAGCTTACACACTACTTAACCTAACTAAAATTACGCTAGGGCCAACACCCATCCGTGTCCGAGGGAGGACTCGAACCTCCGAAAGGGTGAGCCGCGCAGACCGTGACAAGGCGCCTAAGACCGCGAGGCTACCCCTCCCGGCGAGACGGCGAATATTCGACGATGGACGACGTGAGGCATGTGAGCGTGGCCGGACACAACGACGCGATGAAGAGCCATTCCAGTAGCGACAACATCCACATCACTGGTCATTTACGTCTGTACATAGGTACCTAATGGTCGTGCGTCGGGATCGACACTACTGGCCTGTACATACGATAGCCTCGTACCTCTGCCACAGTTCAGGCCTGCGGGGAAGAGGCAAGAGGACATTTCACTGTTTTGTTAGCAGCGTGCACCGTGAGCCAATGTAAACGTTTTCTTTCGTAACAGGACACACGCCTCCCACCAGAAGTGTTTGCACTAGGGTGCAGTGTGATCATATAGGTGGCGATCGAATTATTCTGAACGAGTCACGTGCCACTGGAGACAAGTGTTCGTTGTATCAGAACGCCCGGCAAATAAACGTGATCAACCTCTGGAAGTGAATTTCAGAACGAACCTTTAGAAGTGTCAAGTGTTCCTCGGTACCTGACAAGACAATATTATCAATAAAAACTGCACATAGGTTTTAATTAGCTGGGACTCGAACTTAGATTTAGCGCTTTTTGCGAGCAGTGGTGATGATATCATGTAGCCTATTCCATGGGATAAGCTCTGCCTCTGATGCTTGGAAACACTTGGAGAAATCAATTATGACAATGAAATTTTGAGTCAGGCCTACTCGGGAGGGGAGATTCGTCGCCAGAAACAGTTATTGCAGCGGCATAATTAAAAAGCATAGTCGAATGAGTAAGAAGACTACTCGCCATAAGCAGAAAACTCTGGTCTGAACCCCAGCCCTTCATAGTTTTTCAGTTATTGCAATATATTCATTACATCATTTGTGACCGGAGCTCAGGCGTTTACCGAATCAATGAAGCATCTCGTAATTTTTTTTTCAATATGTGTTCAAGGTTAATTAGCGTGCAACTGTCATTCATTCTCAGAAATATTCTAACGTCATTTGCATATAGATCGTAAAAAAAGTCCAAAATAATACAGTGCTTCCCAGAAATATCCTCTGGTGCGATATGTAGCTTCTAGCAGTTTTTCGCTGACATCGTGATATATACTGCATATGTATACTGCAAAACGTTTACATGCTATTAAATTACTGATGGTGATGCCTATGCCTTGAAACAAATCACTGTAATGAAAATGTAGGCCGGCAAGTCAACAAATTGTGAGTGGTAGCGGCTGTTAAAAAACTTTTTAATCATTTTTATTAGTCACAGCTCATTCTGCATGGCTGTAGATTGTTATTATCCTAAACCATGTTTGGTGCAGAGAAAGTCAAACAATTTTTTCTTTACAGAAGTAAAAAATAATTTGCATGAGCAAGCCGAGTTTTGTGACGTTACAACGTGGAATTTCACGTTAAGAAACTTTCACGTAAGTGAAAATCACAAGTCATGCCGGATGTGGACAACGTGCTACGATCTGTGAACCAATTCGAAGTAATTTCGCTTTCCGCGTCACAGGCTGGCCCAGGCAGCCATATTAAAATACAGCTTACGTATCTAAATAGTTTTACTTAATGGTTTCCGTATTATAACTTACTAACTACGGAAATATACTGTTCAAGGAGTCGGAAAATTAAAGATATATCTGATTTACTGTAAAAATATCGGTGGTTAAAACTTCAAGGTGAGAAAGCATTGGGTGGCATATGGACTACTCCAGTTTTTTACATAACCAGTATCTGTGTGGATCCCTACTGATTATCTAGAAACGGAAGCGTTGTTTCACAGTGAACTGAGCGTTAAAGGGGCAATAAACTGAGGAACATAAACTTGGGGGCCAATTGCAGTGTGTATAAGTATAGTATATTCTGTTGCGCACTTTCTCGAGTTGAGCATCTATGTCCAATATCCCACAGAGATAATAATTTTAGTACATTGCAAATGTTTGAAACTTTGCTTGCTTGTTGGAATATGTCGTCAGTGATATTTTTTCTTGGACGAAATGGATAACGTTAAAGATCTCTCTGTCACGTGTGAAGCGCCTCTGAATCCGCTGAGACCTACACAATTTTCTTGGGAGTTGTTTCCATTGTTCTTTAAATTCAATAAAGGAGTTTATGCACAAGTGTTCAAGAAAGGAAAATCTCTGTTATGTGAGCGCGAGACACTAAAAACTGCCGCTAGAGAACATTGCCGTCGGGGAGTCTGTTCGCGAGCACGCCCCGTCCGATGGTAACTGAGCGCTCACCAGCCACGGCCTCGACCACGTTAGCCTTCAAGTCCCGTGTGTGGACGATTAGATAAACTCTACGGGGAAGCATTTTGCGGCGTCTTTTTTCCGAATAAGCAGCTGATTTTGCTAACTGATTCTCGGCTTTTATACTGTACCACACCTAACTGCTTTAGACAGAAGGCTATGGGATTGGCCGAGCGGTCTCAGGCGCTGCAGTCATGGACTGTGCGGCTGGTCCCGGCGGAGGTTCGAGTCCTCCCTCGGGCATGGGTGTGTGCGTTTGTCCTTAGGATAATTTAGGTTAAGTAGTGTGTAAGCTTAGCGACTGATGACCTTAGCAGTTAAGTCCCATAAGATTTCACACACATTTGAACAGAAGGCTATGGAAAATGTAGTTAAATTGTTGAGAACAGGAACTAGACGAGGTTTTTTCTGGAAACACTTCTGACATGTTCGCACAGCAGCAACATGAGAATGAAAACAATTCAATGGTCACAAAAACAAATGATGTTGGTTAAATATCACATATTCAATCTAAATATTGCCTAGACATAAAATAGCCACTTGTCTAACGCCATAGAAGTATGCAATATTACTTTTTGAGCTGACTTCTTGCCTTCATATTTTAGAGATGTAAGTATTATTTTACATTTGCCTCTTCTGTGAATCTCTGGTCGTAAAAATTACAATTCTCAAGTGTTCCAAAGATGTTTTTCATGAAAGAACGCTGCAGCTCCTTTCCTCGAAAGTAGCTACGGAATACTCTGATATCCTTAACATTTTATGAAATGAATTTGAAACAATTTTGAAAAAATCGCGGTTGCTGCCGGCTGTGAGAGGGTAACCAAATTAGATGGTATTATAACATTTGTTTTGATTAGAGATCGATGTAGGAGCTTAAGGAACTAATAAACATTGAAAGAAATTGGTCTGTCCCGTTTGAGTGATTGTTTCTTGTGGGAAACTACGGTGAAACAGGTTAAAAGAAAACTTCGCCTGTCGGACCAAGTTTAAACAAGCGTTCAGCCCTTGACTGCTAACAGTAGACGGAAGTTTGACGAGATCTCGTCCCTGCTACTTAATCAAGGTACGCGTCAGCTTAAGTTAGGCAGCTGACCGGGAGCTGGAAGCTGTGATAAATCGCTCGTGCACGTCGGTAGAAGGTAGTCGTAGTTCAGATTTCATTTAATCGACATTCCTTCTGGGTCCTTTCCGTAAACCATGAGACGCTAAATATATGACGCAAATGTTCCTGAGAATGCGCACCATTTCGTTCCTAAATGCATGGACCAATCTACCAAACTGCATATCATGCACAAAATCCAAACATTTTTAATTAATTTGATCTTCTTCGTCGTTTTTACGAAGACAGTGAAGTTTGTGTCGCTATATTTAAATGAATGAAGATGTTTACTGTGTCACTACCGCTTAACTTTGCACTTCTTTTGCCCGGAACTACATGTTTGGGAGACGTGCCCTCGTCATTATGTCTGTATAGTAGCTGTTATAGTAGCTATTGAAACAATTCGCCGTGGAAATCGATCTGAAAATGAAACTTTTCGGAGACGTAAACTAAATCGGAACTATCGGGATAAAAGAATCAAGATAACTGGGTTTTGCGTACTCATTAAACATGAAAATGGTTCCTTTCTGGCACAAAAATACACCATTCATTCGCAAGAAGAATTATAAAATGGTAAACAATTATTTTATTTGAACTCATGAATTTCTTAAATGACTCCATGTCGCCTTCAACTGTCAATTAGGAGTTTGTTTTCGTACTATGCCACAATTTAATCTTTAGGCAGTTTTCACATACCATTCGTTGTCTGTTTGGTCATCCTCAAAAATCTGCTATAGTTAATATGCCTTACTGGTCTGATATATGAAGCACGTCCGTAGCCTAGAACGTGTGAGTGCAGATGTCCTATGTGTAATTAAAATGTGCCAGTCAACACGAAAGGTACAGTAGTGACTATATTTTAGCTTCGCTGCCATGCTGATGGTGTTCTTTGAAACGTTTCATTTATACATAGGACATCTGCAGTTAGAAAAACGTGGATAAGGATGTGTGTCATATACAACAGACGTGTATGATAGCTACTTGGTACTTTTACCGTTTCTTCCTCTTCCTCGCCTTCTGTACAGAACGAATAAATGCTTTAGAATTAACCTATACGGAAAGTTGGAATTTTTTTAGTACTTTCGCAAACGAACAAAATACGGTGACGAAAATAGAGAGATGATTCTAGTAATTTATTCAAAATATTTACACCGCTCAATACGAACCTTCTACAAGCGCTTCCATCCTAACTTCATATGATTCGCGCTCTATAACGGAGGAAAGTATCTCTTATCATATTCATTCGTATTCTGTATATAACTTGCGATTCATGACTTTTAAGTTATCCTTGATCCGTTGTGCCTAGTACCGTTAACATCAGTGTTGCTCTTTATGTTTAACTTGTTCACGTTATCATTCGCATCTTAATAATTGTTTATTGTACCTACGTGCCACAGTTAAGATTCGATTTTCAAGATTCAAGTGTATGTACAGCGTATAATGCTAATTCCTTTTGCTTTCCTTATTAAACGGATTTGACAGCATTAGTTCTCAATTTCTCCAAACAGTTTCGTGTTAAGAAGGAATTTTTACTAGCAAAACTGAGTTGCCACTAAAACAGCTACCATGAAAACATAATTTAATCGGGAGGCACCTGAAGATAGGACGTTCCGAACATAAAGGTAAGAATAAAATGGTGACTGTCACAGTAAAATATCCTTTCATCTACTTCCTATAGATAGACGAGAAACAATAAAACTTGGTGAGGTCTCAGATTTGTTACGGTTGGCAGTGGAAATCGCGTCCGTGTACTATGAATGTGTATTTCATGGTTTTCCCAAGCACTGAAACCAGATTTCGAGGGTACGCGAAACAGTGTGTTAGTAATAAGTGATTAAGACTAGCATTCGTGTACCCTTATGCAGAAGGCAGATCAGTTGTCACGTATGAAAATCATGGTATCTATACTTAAATTAGTTGCACGGATTAAAAGAGTGACATTTAATGAACAACAAAGACAAAATGTAAGTCCTGTTTGACAGTCCTGAAATTTACCTTTCCTCTGCCCGATCGAGAAAGCAGCATTCTCTGCCACTGTCCACGTGCTCCAGGCTCGGAGGTCGCACGCAAACATGCCTTGAGACATAATGATTCCATTGTCAGCGAAAGAGGATCTACTTCAACTGTCTGCACACCTATACTTTTAAAACTAATTTTAGAGCTGTTAGTAGCATCGCTTTTACCCAAGATATAAGGTTAAATAGCTACAGCTACTACTCTGCCACTATAAATCAAGTAGCACAGGGGCAGGCAAAGGCGGTATCGCAGGCGCCGGCGCCCGTGAGTGCCCACACTGCTTGCTGCGGGCGGGTCAGCCAGCAGTTCCCCCTCCACCTCTCTGCTGACATTTGGTCTGTTTACTTCGTGTCGTTAGTGTTGTCGGTGTCAGAGTCTCTTTGGCGTTCGTGGTATGACAACATTAATGAGAGGAAAATGACTAAGGAGTAGCTAAGACCCTCAATACAAATCTCTATCCTTCAGCCCACAGTGGGAAGAAAATTACTTCTTTATTGAAACACTAACCGGCCCTCAGTGTCTGCTTCGAAATGCTATATTCTTTACAGACGAATGGAAAAACTGGTAGAAGCTGACCTCGGCGAAGATCAGTTTGGATTCCGCAGAAATGTTGGAACACGTGAAGCAATGCTGACCCTACGACTTATCGTAGAAAATCGATTAAGGAATGGCAAACCTACATTTCTAGCATTTGTGGACTTAGAGAAAGCTTTTGATAATGTTCACTGGAATACCCTCTTTCAAATTCTAAAGGTGGCAGGGGTAAAATACAGGGAGCGAAAGGCTATTTACAATTTGTACAGAAACCAGATGGCAATTATAAGAGTCGAGGGGCATGAAAGGGAAGCAGCGGTTGGGAAGGGAGTGAGACAGGGTTCTAGCCTGTCCCAGATCTTATTCATTCTGTATATTGAGCAAGCAGGAAAGGAAACAAAAGAAAAATTCGGAGTAGGTATTAAAGTCCATGGAGAAGAAATAAAAACATTGAGTTTCGCCGATAACATTGTAATTCTGTCACAGACAGCAAAGGACTTGGAAGAGCAGTTGAACGGAATGGACAGTGTCTTGAAAGGAGGATATAAGATGAACATCAACAAAAGCAAAACGAGGATAATGGAATGTAGTCGAATTAAGTCGGGTGATGCTGAGGGAATTAGATTAGAAATGGGACAAAGTAGTAAAGGAGATTTGCTATTTGGGGAGAAAAATAACTGATGATATAAAATGTAGACTGACAATGGCAAGGAAAGCGTTTCTGAAGAAGAGAAATTTGTTAACATCGAGTATAGATTTAAGTTCAGGAAGTCGTTTCTGAAAGTATTTGTATGGAGTGTAGCCTTGTATGGAAGTGAAACATGGACGATAAATACACTCCTGGAAATGGAAAAAAGAACACATTGACACCGGTGTGTCAGACCCACCATACTTGCTCCGGACACTGCGAGAGGGCTGTACAAGCAATGATCACACGCACGGCACAGCGGACACACCAGGCACCGCGGTGTTGGCCGTCGAATGGCGCTAGCTGCGCAGCATTTGTGCACCGCCGCCGTCAGTGTCAGCCAGTTTGCCGTGGCATACGGAGCTCCATCGCAGTCTTTAACACTGGTAGCATGCCGCGACAGCGTGGACGTGAACCGTATGTGCAGTTGACGGACTTTGAGCGAGGGCGTATAGTGGGCATGCGGGAGGCCGGGTGGACGTACCGCTGAATTGCTCAACACGTGGGGCGTGAGGTCTCCACAGTACATCGACGTTGTCGCCAGTGGTCGGCGGAAGGTGCACGTGCCCGTCGACCTGGGACCGGACCGCAGCGACGCACGGATGCACGCCAAGACCGTAGGATCCTACGCAGTGCCGTACGGGACCGCACCGCCACTTCCCAGCAAATTAGGGACACTGTTGCTCCTGGGGTATCGGCGAGGACCATTCGCAACCGTCTCCATGAAGCTGGGCTACGGTCCCGCACACCGTTAGGCCGTCTTCCGCTCACGCCCCAACATCGTGCAGCCCGCCTCCAGTGGTGTCGCGACAGGCGTGAATGGAGGGACGAATGGAGACGTGTCGTCTTCAGCGATGAGAGTCGCTTCTGCCTTGGTGCCAATGATGGTCGTATGCGTGTTTGGCGCCGTGCAGGTGTGCGCCACAATCAGGACTGCATACGACCGAGGCACACAGGACTAACACCCGGCATCATGGTGTGGGGAGCGATCTCCTACACTGGCCGTACACCACTGGTGATCGTCGAGGGGACACTGAATAGTGCACGGTACATCCAAACCGTCATCGAACCCATCGTTCTACCATTCCTAGACCGGCAAGGGAACTTGCTGTTCCAACAGGACAATGCACGTCCGCATGTATCCCGTGCCACCCAACGTGCTCTAGAAGGTGTAAGTCAACTACCCTGGCCAGCAAGATCTCCGGATCTGTCCCCCATTGAGCATGTTTGGGACTGGATGAAGCGTCGTCTCACGCGGTCTGCACGTCCAGCACGAACGCTGGTCCAACTGAGGCGCCAGGTGGAAATGGCATGGCAAGCCGTTCCACAGGACTACATCCAGCATCTCTACGATCGTCTCCATGGGAGAATAGCAGCCTGCATTGCTGCGAAAGGTGGATATACACTGTACTAGTGCCGACATTGTGCATGCTCTGTTGCCTGTGTCTATGTGCCTGTGGTTCTGTCAGTGTGATCATGTGATGTATCTGACCCCAGGAATGTGTAAAGTTTCCCCTTCCTGGGACAATGAATTCACGGTGTTCTTATTTCAATTTCCAGGAGTGTAGTTTGGACAAGAATAGAATAGAAGCTTTCGAAATTTGGTGCTACAGAAGAATGCTGAAGATTAGATGGGTATATCTCATAACTAATGAGGAGGTTATGGCTCTGAGCACTATGGGACTCAACTGCTGAGGTCATTAGTCCCCTAGAACTTAGAACTAGTTAAACCTAACTAACCTAAGGACATCACAAACATCCATGCCCGAGGCAGGGTTCGAACCTGCGACCGTAGCGGTCTTGCGGTTCCAGACTGCAGCGCCTTTAACCGCACGGCCACTTCGGCCGGCTGAGGAGGTAATGAACAGAATTGGGGAGAAGAGGAGTTTGTGGCGCAACTTGACAAGAAGAAGGGACCGGTTGGTAGGACATGTTCTGAGGCACCAAGGGATCACAAATTTAGCATTGGAGGGCAGCGTGGAGGGTAAAAATCGTAGAGGGAGACCAAGAGATGAATACACTAAGCAGATTCAGAAGGATGTAGGTTGCAGTAAGTACTGGGAGATGAAGAAGCTTGCACAGGATAGAGTAGCATGGAGAGCTGCATCAAACCAGTCTCAGGACTGAAGACAACAACAACAACAACAACATTTTATCGGCGTGGATGAAGCACAATGTGAATCGACATTTTTAACTCCTTCATGAGATATTCGTAATCAGTTTGGATACTAAAGAAAGCAAGGCCAAATCTTTCGGGTATAACAAAAAAGAGACAAAGAGGAAAGTTTATGTAGATATATAAAGCATAACGTGGTTTTGCCCTCGATTTTACGTCTCCATTTTAATGTATTTATGGGAGGAGAACCAAGTCATTCACAGTGGTAGTCCATAGAGAGTGAGCTATCACACATCCCTTTAAATAACCAAAACAGCGCGTCCCTTCAGCATTGAGAATTCGTTATAGGGTGTTTTACTGGTGCCGCAACAATCTTCTGTCAACTGACTCTTCCAGTTTTCGTAACAGTTCCTCTGTCACTGAGAACAGTTTGCAGACGGATCGAAGAAATGGCAAAAGAAGTGGAAACGCAATTGAAAGATAAGACTAAAGATTTTTTTCTCTTTGGTTTTGGATGAAAGCACGGATGTAATGGGTGTTGCTCAGCCTGCGCTATTTGTGACAGATTTTGATGCTGAGTTCAGCTTGGTGGTAGAACTTCTTGAGTTAGTGCCAACGCACGATACAACTACGGACGACGACGTATTTTGTTGTTTAGGTAAAATTATTGACAAATAGACGCTTCTTGGGAAAGCTTTCGTTGATTTCAACAGCTGGAGCTCCAGCAATGATTGGTCAAAAGTCTTTTGTAGTTGCTTTGATAAGGAACACGTGAAAGAAGTTGGTATCCAACAGGAAATACCAGCGATACATTGCTTCCTACATCGTGTTAATCTGCTGGCAATATGTCTCAGCCGGCCGAAGTGGCCGTGTGGTTAAAGGCGCTGCAGTCTGGAACCGCAAGACCGCTACGGTCGCAGGTTCGAATCCTGCCTCGGGCATGGATGTTTGTGATGTCCTTAGGTTAGTTAGGTTTAACTAGTTCTAAGTTCTAGGGGACTAATGTCCTCAGCAGTTGAGTCCCATAGTGCTCAGAGCCATTTGAACCATTTGAATATGTCTCAAAATAATATCGTCAGGGATGTTGTTGTAAAAACACTTAATAAACTGAGGTAGCACGGTTTGGGACAATGGCAGTTTAAAGCGTTCCTGGCTGAGCAGCGATGTGATTATGGCGATGTGGCGTATTTTGTGTGAAGTATGCTGTTTGTGTCGAGGTGTTTCTGTTGAACGTTTTTTCAGCATGCTTAAAGACATGAAATATCTTATGAGACGAGATGGCACATAAAAGCGTAGACACCAACATAAATTCATTTGGTTTTCTTAACGAAATAATTTTGATGAGCTTACTATTATTACTTTTTTTTTCGATGGTTCAAAAATGGCTCTAAGCACTATGGGACTTAACATCTGAGGTCATCATTCCCCTAAACTTAGAACTACTTAAACCTAACTAACCTAAGGACATCATACACATCCATGCCCGAGGCAGGATTCGAACCTGCGACTATAGCAGAAGAACGGTTACAGACTGAAGCGCCTAGAACCGCTCGGCCACAGCGGCCGGCAACTAATTAGTTCAAATGGTTCAAACGGCTCTGAGCACTATGGGACTTAACAGTTATGGTCATCAGTCCCCTAGAACTTAGAACTACTTAAACCTAACTAACATAAGGACATCACACAACTAATTAGTATTCATTGTGTTGTCGTACTGTAGCAATTACGACAGCGTCAGCAGTCAGTCGCATAACATCGGCAGTCTTCAGTTCTGTTCACGAATAAGAGAATGAGAGTGGTACCCGCGTCGTGCCCGCACGGCGATAGAAATGTCCACAGTGCCTGCGGGTAGTCATGCGCCCAGCCCTCCTGTAGCACCGTGAAACCACACAGTTTTTTTCAGTTTAATCCAGCCTCGCAAATTCCGCAACGGGCCAACAAGGACCAACCGACTGCCGTGTCATCCTTTGAGAATGGAGTCATTCGGATGCGGTTTGGAGGGGCATGTGGTCAGCGCAACGTCCTTCCGGTCGTTGTTGGATTTTTTTTTTTTTTTTTTTTTTGCGTTGGAGCTCCTCTTTTGTCATCGCGAGACTGAGTGCACCACGTTCCAGTTTTCCCAGCAGGGAGGTATTCCTGGCAGCACTGGGCATCGAACGCGGTTCCTCAGCAGAACAGCCACACATGCTTACCACTGAGCTACGAGAGCGGAACGATTATTAACTCTCTTCCCTTACACAGTCTCGGGACCTCAATCTAAACACAAACGTCTCCAAACCGGCAAATTTTTATGAATTTCGTTCTTTCCATCAAACAGTTATGTTGCTACAGCTCGATTAGCCTTTGGGTCAATTACAGGCATTCGCATAAGACTGCTCACTAACCCACAAATTGCAAGCCATTGTAGGATGCTACCTCCCGGCAGGATTATTATTATCTACCTTGGCGAATTCTAAAGAAGTTTCTGAGACTTTTTGGAACGACCATTGCCAAACAAGCAAAAATAATAACGATCAGAACTCTCTCGGCCCACTGGAGAATTACACGAAGCAAACTAGAGCCAACCCAGGGAAGCCCCAGCTCATCCCCTTAGATTAGCAAAAGACATAGCATCGCTGTTAGACGTGGTCAGGAATTCAGCAGATGGTCTCTCTCGTCTCACTGTCAATGGAAATGGCTTGGGGAATGCAACGGTTCCAGCTCCAGTGGCTCCTATCGTTGGTCGCCGTCGATCCTCCATAGATCGCTGGAAGCATGGGTGAGGACGGAGATGATACTGACGCCGAAGGTAGGAGTTGCCTTTGCTTGACCTAGTAGACTGCGACCAGGGGGGAGCTGGTTTCGATTAACATTATCTGTTCACGTCCGGGCGCGAATTTACACATCTGTTTTCTCTTACAGCCGATGACGACGCCTTGGCTTCAAAATGGTTCAAATGGCTCTGAGCACTATGGGACTCAACTGCTGTGGTCATTATTCCCCTAGAACTTGGAACTACTTAAACCTAACTAACCTAAGGACATCACACACATCCATGCCCGAGGCAGGATTCGAACCTGCGACCGTAGTAGTCGCACGGTTCCGCCTTGGCTTCACTCTGGTTTCTAGCTGAAAGTGCATTCCATACAGGATCGCACACGCAAAACAGGGACGAGTGCGCGGGTAGTGGGCCCCCTACATATGGCGCAGAATACTGAATAAGATAAAAGGCCTGCACTCGTGCAGTATTCGAGCTGGGCTGCGTCCGTTGGAGGGTGTCGAGCGACAAATGACGAAGGAGTTGGTGAGTGATTGCTAAGAAGTGGTCGTCGCCAAAATTTGAACATCTGCATTTAAATGTTCTGACCAGCAGCTCAACCTCTGAATCTGACGTTGGGGAAACGGTGAGGTGTTCAGCGGTTCCCGGTCACGAGTGACCAACTTGATTCCCACTAACAGAAATACACGGCTGAGCCAAAATATTAGAATTAATGCCCACCACGAGACTGAGTGTCGCCTGGTGGCGTTACGGCACGTGACACTGCATACGGATGATATTTTTAGCGACGACACTTTCGACAAATGACAGAATACACAGGCAAGTGACTTTAACGAAAGACTTATTGTTATGGCCCGGCACCTCGGTTAGCGTGCTATTGTCTTGAGCATCTACTTAATGTGTATGAATGACGGTGAAACCACGAGCTAGAGACGAGGTCTTGGATATTCACGCCTCGTCGCAGAACTTGGAGGTTGTAGGCTTGCCTGCTCTGTAAAACAAGATGAGCGGTGATTTGTGGCAGATCTGACAACAGAGTACTATGCTGGTGCAAGTACAAGTGTTGTGGAGAACACCGTTCAGCGCAAGTCGTTGAAGAAGGCACTCGGCAGCAGATACCCTAAGTGTTCTCATGCTGTCCCAACGACATCGTCAGTTACGACTGCTATAGGAACGATATCATCGAGATTGGACCGTGGATCAGCGGTAACATGTTTGTTGTTACACCAGGGCGAACGGTTACGTGAAACACGAATGCGCATTAGTTGGAGCGGTATTGTGCTATGGGGACATTCACCTGAGCTTCCAAGATACCTGTGGACTGACTGAGAGCACCATGCCAGCTGTGAACTACAGGAACATTACTGTGGTCAGCCTGCAACCCTTCATGACTGGTGTTATCACCGACGGCGATGCTGCCTTCCAGCAAGATTACAGTCAGTGACACTAGGCCAGAGTGGAGATAGAATGGTTTGGGAAGTATAACAGTCAACTCAAGTTAATACCTTGGCGACCAAATTCGCATGATCGGAACCGGATGCAACAGGTATGTGGAGCAATCTGGGACCCACAAACCACCGGCCAATAATTGACAGTAAGTTTGTAACTTCTGCGCAGAGATCTGGTGCTAATGCGTGTATAAACGTACCAACGAATCCATACCACGTAGAATCGCAGCTATATTGCGTCCCATACCTGGAGCAACACGCTATTGAGCAGGCTGTCTTAATATTGTGGCTCAGTAGTGTATACCGACACATTGCGCTTGATTTGATCATATAAAAAATACTCTCAGTATCAGAATTTAACTTACACAGAAATTAATACGAAAAGCAGATGAAGTCGAGTTAAGTAGTGGTGGTGGTTAGTGTTTAACGTCCCGTCGACAACGAGGTCATTAGAGACGGAGCGCAAGCTCGGGTTAGGGAAGGATTGGGAAGGAAATCGGCCGTGCCCTTTCAAAGGAACCATCCCGGCATTTGCCTGAAACGATTTAGGGAAATCACGGAAAACCTAAATTAGGATGGCCGGAGACGGGATTGAACCGTCGTCCTCCCGAATCCGAGTCCAGTGTGCTAACCACTGCGCCACCTCGCTCGGTGGAGTTAAGTAGTGTGTAAGCTTAGGGACTGATGATCTTAGGGACCGACGACCGTAGCAGTCTGGTCCCTTTAATCCCACAAACCAACAAACCAACCAACTGATGACCTTAGCAGTTAAGTCCCATAAGATTTCACATACTTTTTTTTATATCCCAATATCCCATATTGATGTCGTGGTACATGTGCACGAAACAGTTGCGTTTTGCAGCACATGTGTTTCGGGGCGGTTTTCTCAACTTATCATCAATACCGTTGACCTACACATCTGTGTCGTGTGTGTTCCCTATGTGCCTATGCTATTAGCGCCAGTTTTGTGTAGTGCCACGTTGTGTGGCACACCGTCTGCAATTATCCTTAACTTATGAGCATGTGTGTAATTTCATGATGTATACAATTTAATTAACAAAAATGTTCACAAACCTCTTTCATTCATAACATATTTTAATGAATCATTCAAAATTTACACGTGAAATTCTTATTTTCCAAAAAAGGAAATGTTTTGTGGCAGTTGCTGCAATTGCTTAATTTTTCTGATTTGTTGTTGTTGTTGTGGTCTTCAGTCCTGAGACTGGTTTGATGCAGCTCTCCATGCTACTCTATCCTGTGCAAGCTTCTTCATCTCCCAGTACCTACTGCAACCTACATCCTTCTGAATCTGCTTCGTGTATTGATCTCTTGGTCTCCCTCTACGATTTTTACCCTCCACGCTGCCCTCCAATGCTAAATTTGTGATCACTTGATGCCTCAAAACATGTCCTACCAACCGATCCCTTCTTCTAGTCAGGTTGTGCCACAAACTTCTCTTCTCCCCAATCCTATTCAATACCTCCTCATTAGTTACGTGATCTACCCACCTTATCTTCAGCATTCTTCTGTAGCACCACATTTCGAAAGCTTCTATTCTCTTCTTGTCCAAACTAGTTATCGTCCATGTCTCACTTCCATACATGGCCACACTCCATACAAATACTTTCAGAAACGACTTCCTGACACCTAAATCTATACTCGATGTTAACAAATTTCTCTTCTTGAGAAACGCTTTCCTTGCCATTGCCAGTCTACATTTTACATCCTCTCTACTTCGACCATCATCGGTTATTTTACTCCCTAAATAGCAAAACTCCTTTACTACTTTAAGTGTCTCATTTCCTAATCTAATTCCCTCAGCATCACCCGACTTAATTTGACTACATTCCATTATCCTCGTTTTGCTTTTGTTGATGTTCATCTTATATCCTCCTTTCAAGACACTGTCCATTCCGTTCAACTGCTCTTCCAAGTCCTTTGCTGTCTCTGACAGAATTACAATGTCATCGGCGAACCTCAAAGTTTTTACTTCTTCTCCATGAATTTTAATACCTACTCCGAATTTTTCTTTTGTTTCCTTTACTGCTTGCTCAATATACAGATTGAATAACATCGGGGAGAGGCTACAACCCTGTCTCACTCCTTTCCCAACCACTGCTTCCCTTTCATGCCCCTCGACTCTTATAACTGCCATCTGGTTTCTGTACAAATTGTAAATAGCCTTTCGCTCCCTGTATTTTACCCCTGCCACCTTCAGAATTTGAAAGAGAGTATTCCAGTCAACATTGTCAAAAGCTTTCTCTAAGTCTACAAATGCTAGAAACGTAGGTTTGCCTTTTCTTAATCTTTCTTCCAAGATAAGTCGTAAGGTCAGTATTGCCTCACGTGTTCCAACATTCCTACGGAATCCAAACTGATCTTCCCCGAGGTCAGCTTCTACCAGTTTTTCCATTCGTCTGTAAAGAATTCGCGTTAGTATTTTGCAGCTGTGACTTATTAAACTGATAGTTCGGTAATTCTCACATCTGTCAACACCTGCTTTCTTTGGGATTGGAATTATTATATTCTTCTTGAAGTCTGAGGGTATTTCGCCTGTCTCATACATCGTGCTCACCAGATGGTAGAGTTTTGTCATGACTGGCTCTCCCGAGGCCATCAGTAGTTCTAGTGGAATGTTGTCTACTCCCGGGGCCTTGTTTCGACTCAGGTCTTTCAGTGCTCTGTCAAACTCTTCACGCAGTATCTTATCTCCCATTTCGTCTTCATCTACATCCTCTTCCATTTCCATAATATTGTCCTCAAGTACATTTCCTTGTATAAACCCTCTATATACTCCTTCCACCTTTCTACCTTCCCTTCTTTGCTTAGAACTGGGTTTCCATCTGAGCTCTTGATATTCATACAAGTGGTTCTCTTCTCTCCAAAGGTCTCTTTAATTTTCCTGTAGGCAGTATCTATCTTACCCCTAGTGAGACAAGCCTCTACATCCTTACATTTGTCCTCTAGCCATCCCTGCTTAGCCATTTTGCACTTCCTGTCGATCTCATTTTTGAGACGTTTGTATTCCTTTTTGCCTGCTTCATTTACTGCATTTTTATATTTTCTCCTTTCATCAATTAAATTCAATATTTCTTCTGTTACCCAAGGATTTCTATTAGCCCTCGTCTTTTTACCTACTTGATCGTCTGCTGCCTTCACCACTTCATCCCTCAGAGCTACCCATTCTTCTTCTACTGTATTTCTTTCCCCCATTCCTGTCAATTGTTCCCTTATGCTCTTCCTGAAACTCTCTACAACCTCTGGTTCTTTCAGTTTATCCAGGTCCCATCTCCTTAAATTCCCACCTTTTTGCAGTTTCTTCAGTTTCAATCTGCAGTTCATAACCAATAGATTGTGGTCAGAATCCACATCTGCCCCTGGAAATGTCTTACAATTTAAAACCTGGTTCCTAAATCTCTGTCTTACCATTATATAATCTATCTGAAACCTGTCAGTATCTCCTGGCTTCTTCCATGTATACAGCCTCCTTTCATGATTCTTGAACCAAGTGTTAGCTATGATTAAGTTATGCTCTGTGCAAAATTCTACAAGGCGGCTTCCTCTTTCATTCCTTCCCCCCAATCCATATTCACCTACTATGTTTCCTTCTCTCCCTTTTCCTACTGACGAATTCCAGTCACCCATGACTATTAAATTTTCGTCTCCCTTCACTACCTGAATAATTTCTTTTATCTCGTCATACATTTCATCAATTTCTTCATCATCTGCAGAGATAGTTGGCATATAAACTTGTACTACTGTAGTAGGCATGGGCTTTGTGTCTATCTTGGCCACAATAATGCGTTCACTATGCTGTTTGTAGTAGCTAACCCACACTCCTATTTTTTTATTCATTATTAAACCTACTCCTGCATTACCCCTATTTGATTTTGTATTTATAACCCTGTAATCACCTGACCAAAAGTCTTGTTCCTCCTGCCACCGAACTTCACTAATTCCCACTATATCTAACTTTAACCTATCCATTTCCCTTTTTAAATTTTCTAACCTACCTGCCCGATTAAGTGATCTGACATTCCACGCTCCGATCCGTAGAACGCCAGTTTTCTTTCTGCTGATAACGACGTCCTCTTGAGTAGTCCCCGCCCGGAGATCCGAATGGGGGACTATTTTACCTCCGGAATATTTTACCCAAGAGGACGCCATCATCATTTAATCATACAGTAGAGCTGCATGTCCTCGGGAAAAATTACGGCTGTAGTTTCCCCTTGCTTTCAGCCGTTCGCAGTACCAGCACAGCAAGGCCGTTTTGGTTAATGTTACAAGGCCAGATCAATCATCCAGACTGTTGCCCCTGCAACTACTGAAAAGGCTGCTGCCCCTCTTCAGGAACCACATGTTTGTCTGGCCTCTCAACAGATACCCCTCCGTTGTGGTTGCACCTACGGTACGGCCATCTGTATCGCTGAGGCACGCAAGCCTCCCCACCAACGGCAAGGTCCATGGTTCATGGGGGGGTTTTCTGATTTATATCTTACAAAAGTTTAAACAATATATCAACAAAATGGTTCAAATGGCTCTGAGTACGATGGGACTTAACTGCTGAGGTCATCAGTCCCCTAGATCTTACAACTACTTAAACCTAACTAACCTAAGGACATCACACACATCCATGCCCGAGGCAGAATTCGAACCGGCGACCGTAGCGGTTCCAGACTGTAGCGACTAGAACCGCTCGGCCACTCCGGCCGGCTAATATATCAACATAGAGCAAAAAAAAATTATTCTGAAAAAAAGAAGTTAAAATCAGTTTATGTCGTTCAAAAATTATGTTTTTGTGAATATAAAATTTTCCTCTTTATTTCTTGTTGATTTGTTTTGTATTTAATTAAATCCTTGCTTAACGCAAGAATCTGAAAGATTTGTTGATAGTGGTTAAGCTTTGCTTCGATATATGTATTGTGTTGGCGTTATAAATGTTTGAACTAGTGTTTTAGTTACACGTCTCTGTACGTGTATGTGTACACATATTGACTGTCTGCTATTCCTGGTATCGCATTCGGTTTGATGTACATGATTCAGTCGTTCAGTGCACTCGTAGATGTCAGCGAGGCATTATTTGTACCACTAAAGATGAGAACAGTATTTCCATAAGAAATTAAAACTATTTTCTTCATGGCGCCTTCATTGCGCTAATCCTGCCCCGTGGGCGCGACTCAGCCGCATATGACACAGAAGCCATGCGCTGTCACTAAAATACTCGACAAGTGGAAGCAAGAAGCGACTGGTTTTGACGCACCGAATGTATGCTCTGTATCTGACCGTGTCACAAATCTAACGCCATTGCGTTTCAAATTAGAATGGGTGGTGATGGCGAACGTAATATGCTGTTGTTATGGCCGATCGACTACGATGCGTCGTTCCGTGACGGTGACATTAGTTTAGTGGGGCCCCAAACGGCCGACACTTGTTTTGACAGACCAATCAGCAGTAGCATTTTCGAGCAACGATCCTGCATGTCCATGTAGGCCTCATTGTATTATAATTTCACGGAAATGAAGGAGGCTGGATGAGCGCGCAGTGGACAGAGCCCGCTGAAGTAGCCGCACGCTACCAAATTCCTCGCCTCTGGTGCGACCCTGCACGATATCGGTAGAATGGCAGCAACGCAGGGAAGCTGTAAGTGTAGCTGATCTTCTCGCTACAGCAACTGAACGATAATTCATTTTCCTTCCACTCATTTAAGATTTCACCAATATGACACTGTAGTTGGGCAGAGTAATGTGGAATAAAAAATGTAATTTATTGGAGGTGAATGTTAGACAAAGACAGCAAAATTTCCAAGTAGCTGGTCTTGGAAGTGTTCAGCAGATAAGACACACATTCATATCTCTCTCACAAAGGTCTCTTCATATATGAGGAGAGACGTGTTTGGCGGCTTCCTGCTAAAACTGCTCACTGCATTTCTACCATTCTACAGTTATTTCATAGGAGGAGAGAACAGAAGCGTCTGAAATTTGATGTCACATAAGAATTTTGAAGGTTAGATTGGTATGTCGGACAAATGCGATGGTACTGAATTAGACTAGAAAGTAAAATTTTGTCAACGGATCTTACTAAAACCCCAAAGAGGTTTTAGTCTTACCTAAAATCAGTAAGCGGTTCGAAATCGTCTATTCAGTCACTCAGTGACCAAAATAGCACCTAAATGGAAAACGACAGATAGAATGCCGTTTCACCACGGAAGATCGTAACACAGTCCCTCATTTCAATCATAATACGAACTGAATAAATGGCAGATATTGGGATAGTTGACTATAGAACAGGAAAACAACTACAATCACTTTGTAGTGAAGAGGCATCAGGACCAGATGAAATACCTATAAGCTTCTGCAAAGATTATGTGAAAGAACTTCCTCCATTCTAACAACAGTTTATCGCAGGTCGCTGTAGCAACGAAGGATACCTATGGACTGGGAAAAGCGCAGGTCATTCCCGTTTTCATGAAGGATCATAGGAAAGATGAACTTAACTACAGGTCCATATCGTTGACGTCAGTGTGTTGTAGAACTATGCAACATATTTTATGCTCATGTAGAGAATGAAATTCTCCTCTGTAAAAATCGACATAGATTTCGCAAACATATCTTGCGAAACTCGGCTCGCTTTGTTCCTCCATGAAATCCAAAGTGCAATAGACATCCGTGCCCAGGTTGATGCCGTGTTTCTCTACTGTAGGAAGACATTCGACACTGTCCCGAGCTTACAAAGTATAAGACCAGATTTGCGACTGGATTCAAAACTTCCTTGCAGACAGAACTCAACACGTCGTTCTTAAAGGAACAAAATAGACAAATGTGTACCGGAGTACCCCAACGATGCGTGATAGGGGCATTTCTGTTTACCGTGTACACAAATTATCTAGTAGAATGCATCGGAAGTTCTTTAAGGCTGTTCGCAGTTATCTATACAAAGGCAGCAATGCCAGAAAACAGTCTCCAGAAAAACCTACAGAGGATTGAAGAAAGGTGTATAGACTGGCAGTTTGCCCAGAACGTGAATAAATGTAACACACTACGCATACACAGGAAAAGAAATGCACTACTGTATAGCTATAATGTTGATAAGAAATCGCTGGAAACAGTAACTACCGTAAAATACGTAGAAGCATCTATCCGGAGCGACCTTAAGTGGACTGATCTCACAAAACTAACAGTAGACAAAGGAGATACCAGACTGAGATGCCTTGGAAGAATCTTACGGAAATATAATTCATCCATTAAAGAAGTGGCTTACAAGGCACTTCCTCGACCGATTCTTGAGTATTGTTCATCTGTCTGGGACCATTACCAGATAGGACTGACAGAAGAGATAGAGAAGATCCAACGAGGAGCGGCGCGTTTCTTCACGGAATCGTTTAATCGGCGCGAGAGCATTACAGCGACGCTCAACAAACTCCAGTGGGAGACGCTACCAGAGAAACGTCGTGCATCGTGGAGACCTTTATTACTGAAATTTCGAGAGACTACTTTCCGGGAAGAGTCGGACAACATATTATTTCCTCCCACACACATGATGCAAAATGACCACGATGAGAAAATTCTCTCTTATACAGTGGGTTACCCACAATGATTCTTCCCACGCGCCATTCGCGAATGGTAGAGGGGATGGGGGACCAGTTAGTGTTACCAGAAGTATCCTCCACCACACACCGTCAGGTGGCTTGCGGAGTATTGATGTACATATAGAATTAAAACAGGGAGTGAAGAAACTGGTGGCACAGTTTGGACAAAAGAAAGGGTCTGTTGGCAGGATATATCCTCAGGCATCAAGGAATCGTCAGTTTGGTATTGGAGGTAAGTGTGGGAAGGGAAAATTGTTGAGTCCTTTAAGGTCCAAGGGATGTCGACAGACCGCCGTTTCACCGTCTGCATTGCTGCGTCATATGTATGCGGTGTGGAGTGGAATGTGGTCAGCACACCATTCTCCCAGCCGACTTTCCAAACTGTGGAGCTGCTACTTCTCATTCAAGTAGCTGCTCAATTGGCACCACGAGGCTAGATGCACTCTGTGCCAGTCCTCCCACCAAGGAAAAATTCTTGGTGGTACCGAAAATCGAACTCAGATCCTTAGCATGGCAGTATCTACACTGAGCACTCAGTTACGGAGGTGAACAGAGGGTGACAACGCTTGACTGTGCCAAGCAGGTTCACATGGATGCAGGGTGCAGCAGCTATGCAGATGTCAAGACACTTGTATATGATAGATTACGTGGATAGCTGCATCAAGCCAGTCTTGGGACTGTAAACCACCACAGTGACAGCACTCTCAGTAGCAATCAATACAATAACATGTTCTCCTGCCTATCACATCATACTTAATGTCGTCTCCCGTTGGGACAGCGTTGGGCTCTATGGCGTAAATATAGGTTGAAAAGCAAATGGACTGATAAAAGTTTAGTATAATTCTATACTTGGAACAATGACTCCACTGAACGTCGTTGTATAAATACAGATAGTAGCCTGAAGTATGTGCAGAGATTGCTACCAACAACACGTCCTACTTGAACTTTAACCACTGTCTGGTAACAAGGAGAGGCCTGACTCCGTTACACTTGTGCTCGCTAAGTTGACTTTCGACGTAGACCGAAGACTGGAGTCTAGAACACTGTAGGCGTAATGATACAGCCCGAACGCCGAGCCCGAACACTGAAGCCTAGCTTGTCCCTAAGGCAGCCGGCGGTTGAAAAAAGCGTTCTCTCGTGGCTGTCTCTGGCGGCAACCTGCATAACCGCTATTGCCAAATTGTCATGACTGAATGAAGAAGCCCCCTGGGTGTTATCGATTGCTGATGATACTACAATCCTCCTCCTCCCCCCAGCCTCCTCGCCGTCGTCTTATAATGTTCTGAACGATAGCGACGGTGGGAGGTCGAGAGGGAGGGTCTGAATTTTTCCTGCCCGCACTCCGACCTTCTTCTTTTGAGAATGCGCGGAAACGTCGGCCGAGAAACCAGAAGTAGAGAGTACACCCACGGACAGCGACTGAGGCTCTCCCATCACTGTTGAAACATCGGCAACCGGTGGGACCTCGGTGTCGTGTAGAAAAGCAGTTGCGCACAGAAGGCCCGACCCTCACGTCGTGTGCTGCGGGCGCCACGGTGACGTCAGCGGCTCCGAGTCGACCTCCATTGGTTCTTCGTCCAGTGCTGGTGGTGCTTGACATGGGGAGGGTGAGAGCTGATGGGGGTGGCGAGATCCCTTGGGCCACCGCCTCTAGCATTGAGAAACTTGAGCCGGAGATATGCCAGCAACAAGCGCGAATTTGATTTTGATGCCACTCATGCGTACCAGAGGGATCCTGAATCAAACAGAGAGAGTACGCAAAAAATTTAATGATTCCTCGTTCCCAGCGACTGCAACCCCCAAACAGCCGTAAGAGAACAGTCTCATTAACGTTAAATTTAGTGCACTACGGAAACATAACACACCGCTATGGTGGATGCAGAAGATGCTGTCAAAAAATGGCTCTGAGCACTATGAGACTTAACATCTATGGTCATCAGTCCCCTAGAACTTAGAACTACTTAAACCTAACTAACCTAAGGACATCACACACATCCATGCCCAAGGCAGGATTCGAAACTGCGACCGTAGGAAGATGCTGTAATATTCTATAGTATCATCCATGCAGAAGTTCCACAGCCGTTATGTCATTCCACTGATGAGAACGGTAGATTGCCAAAAAGGTCACTAGACTGTAAGAGGTACGTAGTCTGTTCATTTGTTGCTTAAAATGTGCGTACCAAGCATTCTGCTGCTCGGTTCAACTATGGATGAAATGTGAACTAGTAAGATGTTGAACTCCATTAGCATCAGAAAACATTTTAAGTTCAGCAGTGTGCCATGTAAAACACTTTTAGTGTGGTGCAGCGTGATGCTCCGGACATGCCTGGCAACTAGCAGCTACACCTTCGATGTGTGCGTCCATCCCGACTCACGTGCAATGGCGGCGTGCGAGTTGCTTGGTTCGAATCTTCCGCAAATAGAGAACTCATGTCTGTAACGATCGTGGAATTAGCGCACGCGAATGGCTCTGAGCACTATGGGGCTTAACTTCTGAGGTCATCAGTCCCCTAGAACCTAGAACTACTTAAACCTAACTAACCTAAGGACATCACACACATCCATGCCCGAGGCAGGATTCGAACCTGCTACCGTACCGGTCGCACGGTTCCAGACTGTAGCGCCTAGAACCGCTCGGCCACTCCGGCCGGCGAGCAACAAAATTGATCGCTGACAGGACGTTTTCCTGAATTTGCAACCCACACAAGCCAAACGCGTCTACTCTGAAAATGTTTGGACTGTCTTTTGATAACAAGATAGTAGTGTGAGTAATGTTCCGGAACGTGGTGGACGAACCGCAGAGTCTAAGGACTGGACTGTCCTTTCCGGTGTACGCAGAAAGAGCTGCTTGTGACTTAGGGAGTTTACGCTGACCTAGCCGCTCAGATATACGTCTCTCCAGAATCTTAACCGATACTACAAAGTCTAACTGCATAGACAAATCCCGATTGAGAATCTTCAGTGTAACAAACAGCTCATTCGTTTGCCCTTGAATAGGTGAAGAATTCTAAGAGTGTGACACATTTTAGCCGAGGCTGGAATTCCTTGTGAACACTAACCAGCTTGGACGGTACAACATTGACGTTCATTCTATGACACTTTGAGGAAGGAACCACACCCTTATCTTGCCGGCCTGGGTGGCCGTGCGGTTCTAGGCGCTGCAGTCTGGAGCCGAGCGACCGCTAAGGTCGCAGGTTCGAATCCTGCCTCGGGCATGGATGTGTGTGATGTCCTTAGGTTAGTTAGGTTTAATTAGTTCTAAGTTCTAGTCGACTGATGACCTCAGAAGTCGCATAGTGCTCAGAGCCATTTGAACCCTTATCTTGTCTAGCCTTTTGTAAGCAGACAGATTGAACATGATCGTACTTACCACAATGAGCCGGCCGCGGTGGTCTAGCGGCTCAGGCGCTCAGTCCGGAACCGCGCGACTGCTACGGTCGCAGGTTCGAATCCTGCCTCGGGCATGGATGTGTGTGATGTCCTTAGGTTAGTTAGGTTTAAGTAGTTCTAAGTTCTAGGGGACTGATGACAACAGATGTTAAGTCCCATAGTGCTCAGAGCCATTTGAACCATTTTTTTTTACCACAATGGAAACACTGTGCATCACGGCAGGGGCATGCCTATGCGTGAAACACTGGGGACATGACTTTGCACCACTTGCCTGCTAGACTGGCCGCGCTGAGTTGCCGCGCGGTCTGCGGCGTCTTGTCATGGTTCGCACGGTTTCCTCTAGTCGAGGTTCGAGTCCTCCCACGGACATGGGTGTGGGTGTTGTCCTTAGCGTCAGTTCGTTTAAGTTAGATTAAGTAGTGTGTAAGCCTAGGGACCGATGACCTCAGCAGTTTGGTACCATAGGAACTTATCACTAATTTCCAAAAAATTTCCTGCTGGATTGACACGTTACTGCTGTTTACTACTGCGATGCGGCATTGAGTATGCCGTAGCGCGGCTGTTGTTTACTACCGCGATGCGGCATTGACTACGTCGTAGGGCGGCGCGCGTGACCTGAACGCGCAAAATGCCTTCTGTCACTTCTCGTATGCACTACAGAAATATCTGGGGACTCAGAATCAGCCACAGCACTATCAAGAGCGCCTTTAGATTCCACTAAATCTACCACTTGTTTTAATGCTGGATCTGGAAACTTCGAAACTTGCTCTCTAACGAGAGCGTCTGAAACGTTCTGAGTAATTGCATACCGCAGCATAGCGTCACTGTAATATGTTCTTGTTCCACACTCACAATAAAATTTTCACTGTCTATTTAGGCTCTGTAGGTCTGATACCCACTGCTTTCTTTTTTTCTTTTGGGGGGGGGCGGCTATCCTACGTTGTCTAAGAAACATGTGTCGTACAGACACCATGCTCACCTGCTCATCAAAATGTTTGTCTAAAGCAGCAGTTAATTCCTCGTACTGAACACTTTCAGACCGGGTAGTAGGAAACAGTTTACACGCAAGGCGGTACACTTCAAAAAAAATGGCTCTGAGCACTATGGGACTCAACTGCTGAGGTCATTAGTCCCCTAGAACTTAGAACTAGTTAAACCTAACTAACCTAAGGACATCACAAACATCCATGCCCGAGGCAGGATTCGAACCTGCGACCGTAGCGGTCCTGCGGTTCCAGACTGCAGCGCCTTTAACCGCACGGCCACTTCGGCCGGCCGGTACACTTCGATGTCTGCTGTGGATATCCGTCCATACCTCGAATACGACGGGCTGTGTGTCGAGCGGTTTGAACCATGGCGCACAGGCACTCGTTGCTTCATGTTGCGGTGCTGGGGTAGCAGAGAATGGTGCCACCACATTATTTTGGAGCTGCAGTAACTTACTTATGTTTTCCATAAGCTGTTGTACTTGCTCTGGCAGAAGCTGAATGACTCGATTTAGAAACATGCCAATTGATGCAGTAAGCATGATTCATAATACAGCAGTTAAGTGAAAACACGTGATGCGCCTCAAAATGAAAACTAAGTAACAAATGGCAAAAATAAATAGGTGTGTGAAACAATTTGAAAAACGAACACAGTAATGCGCAGTCGGTGGTATGTACGGTCTCTGAAAGAAAGCAGAATTATGCTTCACTGCTACTGTGCAAACTCACTGAGAGCGTATACAAATTCAAAAGCGCAGTTTCTACCATTCTTCACAACGAAGGCACATTCTCGTCACCAGGTAATTCTGTTGTGTCCCGTTGAGAAGGTGTTGCGTTCTATGGCGGAAATATAGATTGCAAAACACATACACTGGTTAAAGTATAATACTGTACAATTGTATACTTAACTTGATATAATGATTCCACTGAATGTCCTGATACAAATCCAGATAGCAGCCCGAAGTATTTACAAGTATTGCTACTAACAACAAGCCCTACTTGCACTTTTATCACTGTCTGGTAACAGGCAGTTACACTTGTACTCGCGACACTGTCTCAGCTAAGCTGACGAAGAGTGAAGATTGACGACGCTAACACTAGCCAGAACGCTGTAGTCCGAACGGTAGAGCCAGAACACCGAGAATGGAGGCTCCTTGCGGCCTCTTATCGGCCAGAAGTGGCTCTGCTGTCGCCGCTTGAACGGGGGCGCCCTTCAGGCAGCCGGCAGTTGGAGCATAAGTGCTATACAAACTTTGTATAGCGGAATGACGCCCCCTGCACGCTATCGATTGCTGATAGTACAGCACTTCGACTTAGCCCTTCTTTTGTCACTATACAGCTGGTATTTGCAGATACTTGGACGATTCAATGACCGCATAACTCCAGCGTGCTGGTTGCAGTGAGACAGCAATTCATTTTTAGACTGTGATGCAAAAAGATACAGCCATAATTGCAACTAAAATGGGTGTTTATTTAGTCGGTGACCGGTTTCGGGCTAGCCCACTCTCTAACCAACCAATGTTTGCCAAGTAAAATGTCCGTCAATATAGCCGTAGACAAAGTGCGTACATATGCGTTTGGTCACAACTAATGTTCTTTAACGGGTTTAGCCCGAAAGCAGTCACCGACTAAATAAACATCCGTTTCAGTTGCAGGTCTGGCTGTCTCTTTTTGCGTCAGAAGACTCAATGAATATAATGTTGCTTTGTTCCAAATTCCAGACGCGGTCACTGTCAGATGGATATGTTGGACAGCGATGAACTAATGAGGCATCAAGCGGATCAATGTACTCTTGACAGAAACGGTTGACTTCTACTGCATTTCCTACGTACTCCACCATCATGTCAGTCCATCCGGACGCAAGACTCATTGTAAAAGACACTTGCCACTGTCTGTACTCACATCATTACGAGCAGAAGTGTCCTCCGTTTGGGATCAGGTGTGCGTGCACGAATTTTGTACAGTAATGTAAGCGGAAATTACAACATGAAAAGGACCATCGGTGATTGAAATAAAATTTACACCACTCGTTAAGTACAAACGATTAATGTGAGAAGACATTGTAATGCTCTGCAGTCAGATCTGTCCTTAGATGGAATTAAAATTCCAACGCTAGTAAGGATTGCAAATAAGACAGATTTACTTACTGTGCGTACACAGTGCAATAAGAAGAATGCATTATTACATTTATAGGTGATTTGAGGATATATAGTATGTGAAATTTAGTACATAGAACTGCAACCTCCGGTAGCAACACTGGCTCTAACCTGGCTGAGCATCAAAATGTTCAAATGTGTGTGAAGTCTTATGGGACTTAACTGCTAAGGTCATCAGTCCCTAAGCTTACACGCTACTTAACCTAAATTATCCTAAGGACAAATACACGCACCCATGCCCGAGGGAGGACTCGAACCTCCACCGGGACCAGCCGCACCGTCTATGACTGCAGCGCCCAAGACCCCTCGGCTAATCCCGCGCGGCGGCTGAGCATCGATTAGAACTGAACTTAAATGATAGGTACGGGTATGTCAGTCAATGCTGCCTCTGCTGTATGCCAGAGTTCACCTGTCGTACTGGCTGGCGAGTTGTGGCAACATTCTCTGTGTCGATACAGGCCAGGACAGAATTGCGTTATAGTGTTGAAAGTTAACGACACAGAAGATAGAGAACAGCTAACTGCCTCAATACATCACAAATGTAATGGCTGCTGTCCAAATTACCAGCTATTCGAAGCAGAGGTGATAGTGTCGTGTACCAAATGGCACTCCGTACTAACACGCCAGAAGCTGTACGACGATGACGAATGCAAGCTGGCTACGTTCGTTCGTTCACCTCGGAGCTTTTACAAGTGGTAATGAACGCAGTACGGGGACTCGTTTGAAGAGACTACGTGCGTGACACCTGTGTCCAGTGGCTCGGCAGGCGCACGAGTGTCATCGTGCCTTTTCTGCGACTGCGTCAAGGAAAGTCACAAGCTTATGCTCTAGCACTGTCCGTGTGGATACATGACTTGCTGCTAACAAAGTAAGTTACGTGACTGGACGATCCTGCGTGGCCTAGTGAACAATAAATCTGTCCGCTTGAGAGGTAGACACGTAGCACTGTTAAGTTCCTGCATAGCATTGAGTAGGGCCTTACTGAAGACATCGATTTCATATTTGCTTGACATTCGTGGGGCCCCGACCAACGCGTGTAGCAGTATCAGGAAATGATAAGGTACTGTCTCGATGGTCCCACGAACCTTCCGCTGTCGAACTCTGACGCATGTTGGCAGACGTTTCTTCTTCTAAGATGAGGCATAAAACCGACATCTCAAAAACAGCCAACATTCAAATGCAATTTATGAGTGAACAGTCCGCTACGTAATACTTTCTTATATTGGGTACTTGGATTAATTCACGCTGTCTGAAACTTCCTGGCAGATTAAAACTGTGTGCCAGACCGAGACCCGAACTAGGGACCCTTGCTTTTCGCAGGGTTTCATATCAGCGCACACTCCGCTGCAGAGTGAAAATCTCATTCTGGTAATTCAAATTTTTAAGTCGTCAAAAGAAGTGAAGTGTTTTTAAGAAAAGCCTAGCTACGTGGACCGAAACAAGTGGTAATCGGAAGCGGACGATGTCTGGTGAACATAGCAGGGCGGAGGGGGAGAGGGGTGTAAGACATTGTATCTCATCGAAGTCCTTTCAAGCTCCTCTCGGGTTGTAACATGTGGTTCGGCATTTTCATGAGGCAGAATGACTGTCATGTCTCTGCACATACTGCGGGCGTTTGTCTTTATGAGGGCGATTCTTACTGAGTAATTGTGCTTCGCAGCGTTCGACACTCACTGTTTGACCAGATGAGGTAGCTCATGGTACAAAACACCACTCAGGACGCATTTTGTCACTCACCTCAAAATCGTTGTCTTCGAATCGCAGAAAACATCTCTACACGTTGTTTCCGACATAGCATGTTCTCCATACACTTCCATTAGCAAACGACTATATTCCGTAGAAGACTTCTTAAAATACAAGCAGACGAGTAACGCTTCCTGCAAATGCTGTTTTGTGGGTACAAAACCCTACATGTTCGAGGCATTTAATGGATACGTTCTTTCGCTCCCATCGAAAGTCACACACAGATCTGAAAGAATAAACTTTCTGCTGTTAAATAGGTCACGTGTCGCTATCCACAATGCTGCACTAGTACAACTGCTACCATCCTTCGTCAACAGCGTGAAATAATTCAAGCTCCCAATATGCAGAACGTATACGGCGTCACTCCTACCGACGGGGGGAGCCGCACGGGCTGTGACAAAGCACTTCATACCGCGCAGCTACCCCGCGCGGCTATGTAAGTGCCAATGTTTTATAGATGACCAGTTGCAATCGCTGTTGACGATTAAAATGCCAGTTACCTGGACTACAATTACCATATAAGAAACATATGCTTCAAACCAGGATCAACCATCAACCACCTGTACGCTAACCCAAAGCTCTACCCACTGCACCAACTGTACAGAACAAGTACTGTGTACTGACATAGGTACTTACCATACATGTGGTTACAGTGTTGCCAGATTACCACTCTTTAACGTCCTTTTTCTGCCGGACACACTCGCTGGACGAAATTTTGTGACAGACATTTTTTTACCGCTGCCATGTGAGGAGTCGCGCTGCGAAGCCCGAGCGCGCGAATTTCGCTTCACCCTGTATTTCATCGATCTGACTGCCAAGCAGTATACTATTAATGCTGTATTCGAACATTACGGGATTTTATTCTTACTCATATGCATTAACTTTCATTTTCCTACATTTAGTGCAAGCTGTCACTCGTCACACCAACTAGAATGCTTATCTAAGTCGTCCTATACACTCGTACAGTCACAAGGAAATTTATTACATTTAGACTGAGAATATGTTCTAGAATTCCGCAGCAAGTCGATGTTAAGGACATTGGTTTGTAAATTTGAGCGCTGGGTGAGAGATTCGCGATAAATGCAAGATAAGTAAGGGGACAGTGCCGTAGAGTTCTCTTTAAAAAACCGAATTGGGATCCCATCTGGACATGGTGACTTACTTGCTTTCAACTCTTTCAGTTGCTTCTGTACTCCAGGGATATCTATTATTATGTCATCCATACGAAAGTGTGTGCGACGCTCAAACTACTTTATGTTTGCACGATTCTCCAGCGTGAATGATTTCTTAAAAGAAAAATTTAATACTTCAGCTTTCCTTTTGCCGTCTTCTATTGCCACACCAGACTGGTCAACGAGTAATTGGATAGAAGCCTTCGACCCGCTTATCGATTTTACGTAGGACCAGAATTCTCTCGGGTTAATTGCAAGATGTTTTGTTAAGGTATTCCTTGGGTACTTGTTGTACGCTTAACTCATCGATGCTTTTACTGGCACACAAAATTCGACTATCTTTTGTGTGTCGTCATTTACGCGTTCTTTTTCGAACCGAGAGTGCAACAGTCTCTGCTGCTTCAGCATTTCCGGAATTTTGTTATTAAACTACGGTGGGTCTTTTCCGTCCTCAAATCACTTACTCGGCACACACTTAACCAGAGCACCATTTACAATCTGTTTAAACTTTGCCCATAATTCCTATATATCCATCATATTGGAACTCCATGATGTCCATTCGTTGTCTGAGTGGGATGCTAACAACTGCTTATCTGTTCTTTCTAGCATAAATACTCTCCTAGCCTTCTTGATGAATTTATAAACTTTAGTAACCATCGGCACTATGGCGTTATCATAGTCATAACCTTGTTTCTACACGACACTGACGATAAGGTCAGGCCTGTTTGAAGCTGCGGGGTCTAAAATATTTCCATTGCGTGTGGGCTGTCGAACTAACAGTTCAAGAAAGTTTTCGGAAAAGTGTTCAAAAATACTTCACAAGACTGCCTATGCGTACGCTGAACCGAAATAAATCCCAGTATATACACGGTAGGTTAAAGTCGCCTGCAACTAACATTGTATGATCTGGGTATTTCAGTGTTACTGAGCGTAGACTTTCCTTGAATGCTTCTAAAACTCTCTCTGCGGAATTGGGTGGTCAATAAAAATATCCGATAGTTCACCTAGCCCTCTTACACGCGTGTAGATAATTTCACAGACTCAATTTCGACCTCGATAGACACAATACTTTTGTTGAAGGCAATGAACGCTCCCCTCCTGTGGTGTTTAATCTACCTTTTCGATATACATTCCATGCTTCGCCAAATGTTTCAGATGTTTCTATCTCGGATGTTGAAAAACCTGGACAGGCAGACGCTTGAAGCTAAACCCAATTTTCCTGCGAAAATCTGTTTAAAAAGCTTCAAGAACAGGCATGGAATGAGGAATCTAGGAATATACTACATTCCCCTGCCGACTAAGAAAGTAAGATTTGACTCAATACAGCACGCACAAAGGCATTGAAGCAATCATTCTTCTTGCGGTTCATTCACGAAAAGAAAAGAGAGCCAAAACAAGTCGTGCAACAGTATCTTCGGCCATGCACTTCACAGTGGCTTGTAGAGTGAGGATATAGAACACGCTAGTAATGTTTAAAGTGTTCAGCGAGCGTGGTCAAGTGTAGATATTGTTCCAGACGTATGGTGGTGTAAGCCCTCGATGAAACTGACGACGTGCGTCTGGGCAGAACCGAACGTCCCACAGGAGAACAGCACTCAGAACGGGCTAATAGCCCACCTCCCGTGGGAGCCCAGAGCACACAGTTCTGCGCTGGAACGCTGCTAGCGGCTTCCAGACCTCAAGGTACTCCAAATTTTAGTCGCCAGAATTACCCAGCGAGTAGGGCAGACGTGGTGGCGCGCTTCTCCTAACCTCCAGGCCGTGTGCCAGTCTCGTGATGAAAACCCAAATTACGCTGTAGCACCTTGCGAAGAGGGGGCATAGGACACTTAGTGAGAATATGTTATGGTTGGTAGTACTTTTCAGGTGGAGCTGGCTGGTTGCTAGCACCGTACCGCACCTAGTTTCTTGTATTGTCTGTCATCGAATGTCCGTGGCTCATTAGAGGAAAGGAGCTCTCCATTTCAAGCCCAAAAAGCTATTATAACGAGTAACAAAACAAGCCTTTCGTGTCGCTGTGTTTGATTACAGACGTTGGCTTCGAAAGGGAGCAGACTGAGAAGTCGTACTCAGACTGTATACAGAGACTGAAGGTAGGACAACGAGTTCTTATGCGGAGTTAAATTGGAATTGAAGGACTCAACATTTTGATAGTTGCGCCGATTCTCATTGCTATTTTCATGCCAACTTGGTGTTGGTTCCGTTATTGTCACTTTCTTGCCAGAGCACTTGGAAGGGGTCATTCATTATTGAAGATTTCACGTCTTCTTATCTAGTACGGCTACCAGTGACTACCTGGATAAATAATTAACAGAAATTATATATTAGTGGGGAATAAGTAATCTTGTCCCAGATCATCTACTATCACTGAAGTTATTCTTACTGTTCGGAATCCTGTTGGGTGGTACGAGCTACTTCAAAAAGTGAGTAACACGTATCATGCCACGCTAAGATTTTCCGCAACATGAGTTACGTATTGTTAGAAGAGAGTACATGTTATGAATTTCCGGCAGACACGGTTCTGCTACGGTATGGTTAACAGGTACATCACAGTGTGGAAGTTAAATGGCGCGGCGACTGGAAACGTACCCCAAAGTTGAAAAACCGCCCACAGATTCATTGTAAAATTGTGGCGGTAGGTGGACTAAATGCAGTGTTGCATCCAGCCATAGTGAAACAATGGCAACAATTTTATCAAGGCCGCACAGACGTAGATGATGCTAATCCGTAATAAAGGTGATCGACATCGACCACAGACGACAGTGGCCTTGCTGCCGGCAAACTGAAAGAACATCTGCGGAGGAAAGAGATTTTCTAACGAGGAGGACGCTCACACAGCGGTTATCGAATGACTCCGCGACCAAGGAGCGGATCTCTGTCGTCGAGGAAATGAGCGACTGGTATGAGTTCGGACCGTTGTTTACAGATACTTGGTAACATTTTAAAAAATAGTGTCATTGAAGCATAGTGCAGCAGTGAATAAAAGTTACTTGGCCTTCCTCAATAATGTGTAGCTTACTTTTTATATGTCTCTCTTACATTTGCTTATACATTTGCGATCTGCAAAGGAAGGTATATAGTGTACCACAATCAATTATCTCCTTGTCTATCCCTTGCGTGTGTGGTATATGAGAAGACGAATTGTCGTTGCCCTTATCCATAAACCCAAATTATTTTTTTTTACTATCGTGATCACTACTTGTTTTTGTGAAGAAATAAACTGTTGGTTTATCTATTTTAGTTGTGATATTAATTTTGTTGTAAGAGTTGAAATGTTTTGTGACCGCCATTGTAGTGTGAGGTGATTTGGTGATCTCGTTTCACGCCGCCATATGCACTAGTGTTAACTGATTCATTTCTATTTTGCAACAGTTCCAAATAGTAAAAATTGGTCTGTATGCTGTTCTACAGCCTTAACAAATTGAATGAAATGCATACTGTTGTAATAATAAAACGTCAGAATCCCTTTTTATGTTTTATTTACAGATAGAAAGTTAGGGCTAGTTTGCAAATGAAAAGGACAAAACAACGTTTCCAAGAGAAGAAAGAAAAATTTGTTAAGCTATCATTTATGGGAAATATTTCTCAAAAAATAAGTAACATTTCGTAATACAAATATTAAAATTAGGTTCCACCCGGAGAATAAACTAGGAGAGAACATAATACACGGAACAGAAAAAGCTAAAAAATTCGACCAATCAGGAATACATAAAATTCAATTCAGTAATTGTGATATGTTCTACTTCGGTCAAACTGACGAAAATTTACTACAGCATACATCTTTTCACATTTAGTATGCATGTACGAGAAAATCAAAACTGTGCAGTAGACATAAGCACCAACGCATCCACTCTTCGAAGAACTGAAAAAGAAACATTTATGGTGTGCGTACTGTAAGACCTTCGGTACACACACCATCATGTTATTTGACTTGTCGCTCTAGCGAAGTAGGCGAGTGTCATTAATATGTCTCGTGGTCTTACCGTGGCGTGTTTATCTTCTGCCGTTAGGTCAGACGATAGAAATGCCACTTGCACGCTTGGAGTAGCAGATTGACGGTGACCAACTTTAAACAGAACTTGATTAATTTTCACACACATTTATTAAAATAATAAAAATCATAAACCTTACTTAACTTGATTCTGGATGCTATTTACAATTGACAATCTGAAGGTCCTTTGGCCTTGGTACGTTAATCTTATTCTCACATATCTCTGATACTTGACAAAGTGTCTATTCATATATCTTCATAGCTATGTACAGGAATATGATAATCTTATTAGGCGCAGACTGAAACTTGACTATAGACTAATGCAGACTCGTACAGACTGACTAATCGGAGGTCTGTACACTCGTTATAACACCTCGAGCGTTCAGGTATCACTGCGCGAGTGTGATTCGCGAGGAGAAAAGGTTCTACGTTAGCAGCAATCTCATTGGCTGCGTTACATATTAATACGCGGATCGGCGGAAGCAGAATTTGGTCCGTCTCTATGACAGCGCCATCTCGTAGTGCGGAGACGGACGAGCGCTGCGCCTGCGCTGTTGTGTTTAGCGGGGCGCGCTCTAGTGGGAAAGTTGTGTACGCGCTGACTACGCGGAACTATGTACACAACAACATTATAGAGGAAACAAAAGTTACATACAGTTGGCAAAAATTCCAAGTAGCATTTTAAATGAGGAAACTAATAATTCAGAAGCCCACCCTAAATTTTTCATAAGATATAAATCGATTTTCTTCAAAGATATATATTTAATAACAATACATATCTCTGACGCAAGAAATTGATATTGTAACAGTCATACACAAATATGACAAAACGTACTTTCACATTTTGTCTCTGACTGCTGTGTTTAGTAGACCTAATTCATCATTTTATATAGGGTTAATTAGTAGAAAACGAAACGGAACTGTAATTGTGTACCGACACAAAGCGAACTAACTGTTGTCCAAAAACAGCTAGATGCTCTTTTCGTCACGGTCGGCAGGACAGGCTTCAGACTGCTGCCCTACGCTGCAAAGTTGTTGCAGCACCTGCGGAAAAAGCCGTGACACCTCCGGGGTAGCTGGAATCCCCTGTAAACCCCACTTCACTGTGTTTTCCGACGCACAACATCGGACTGGTTTGTCGTCACTCGAGGATTACTGGTGGAGTGTGGCAGAATCGCTTATCTCCGGATGGAAGACGAATGTGGGAACTGGCCGCATGGTGGTTGGGACAAGATTCCAGTGGCTGATCGCCTATCATGTTGTCAAACCAGATCGCGTATTTCCGTTCGTTTAGGCAGATTAATCTTTTTTAAGCGACAGTTGTATGCAGGTTCTCGTCATCTGGAACTCTCAGCAACAGTTTTATAACGACTTGACTTCACGATGCACAACTATATCGCCTGCAAATTGCCTCAGAAATAAAAACATTAACTGCTTAGCATTTTTGTACATAGCGGTCCTATCAATCTTTGTACTACACCGAAAGCTAATTTCGTTTCCGATAATGTCTCCACATTAAGATTCAGCAACAATATTGTCTCATAGTGACCACCTCAAGCAAGATCTTTTTATTGCTTTCAGGTTATGATGGCGGTTTGTTTGCTGTAAAGTCTTCATTCCAACTGGATACCTGTTCCACTATTCCGTAATCAAGCATCTTCTTTGCTGCATACATACACAACAGCTCGCTAGGTGAAAGAACCGGAACTAAAGACCGAAAAGTTGCACAAGTCACTGCAATACGCAAGAAAAGGGATAGAAGCAATCCGCTGAATGATAGACCAGTATCATTGAAATCGATGTCTAGTACGATTTCGAAACGTGAGCAGTGAATAAACATTATTAAATACGCCGAATAAAATGACCTGTTGACACATAACCAGCTGGCGGAAAATATCGTCCTTGTGAAACACATTTGGCCCTTTATCCACACGAAGCAATGAGTGCTATCGACAGATGATCTCAGGTTGATTCGATATTTCTAGACTTACAGACGGCAACTAATCAAACTGCATGGCAATGGAGTATCGTCTGAGCTGTGAAACTGAATTCGTAAGAAGTCATCTAGAGAAGTCGAAGTGATATTTGAAGTTCCCCATGGAGGTGTTACGGGTCCTCTACTGATACATGATTTAGGAGACAATCTGAGCAGTCATTTTAGATTTTTTGCAGATGATGCTCTCGTTTATCGTCTAGTTTAATTATCAGAATATCATTGCGAATTTACAAATGATTTATAGAAGAAATCTCAACAGTGGGAAAAGTATAAATTGACCATAAAAATAAAAATTTTAAGGTCCTTCAAATGAGTACTAAAAACGTTCATTAAGTTTCGCTGATACGATAAACCACTCAAATTTAAAAGCTGTCGATTCTACTAAATACCTAGGTATTGCAATTACATACAGTTTAACCTGGAACCACTACACAGAAAATGTTGTCAAGAAGGCGAACCAAGGACATCGTTTTATTGTCAGAACACTTATAAGGTGCAATAAATCTACTGAGGAGACAGCGTACACTACGCTTCTCCGCCATCATCTAGAGTATTACAGAGCATTACAGGACCCTAACTGGACAGAACTGACATCAAAATGAACTCAACGGACAAAAAATTAGTCACTCCAGTGCACACTCATAGATGGTGCAGCAACTGAGCCACGTACTCAGCAGCACGCGCACTACCTCTACGTGAGCTTACGTAGTGGCTTTCAGTGAGACATTTATGTTTTAAGGATACAGGGTACTTTTCCGGCTCAGTATTATGCAAAAATCAACAACCATTTCTTTCAGGAACTGTTTATAATGTATATGTTTTACAGACTTTTTGTTGCTATCAGGTAATGCAGCACACTTTCTAAACAATTTAGATGTATTCTGAATATTTTTGAACCTGCTTAGGGTTATTAAAAAAAATTACAAATAAATTGATGCAATATTTTTTTCCAAAATGCTTCCTCAAATTGAGGTACCATATATATTTGAAGGAGACCAAATTTTTTCCAGATATGCATGACATGAGGGCTGAGGTACTAGACCTATCTAATTCCACCTGTTATGTATATTACAAGGATAAAAAATATCACATCTTACATTTTAATTTTTATAATTTTTTCCTAATAAAAATGTTATTTTTTTTATAATTTAGTTGATTCTGCAATAAAGCTTAGGTCTACTACATAAGTATGGACTATTGCAAGTTACAGAAAAATATTAGAGCAATTCCTTATAAACTTTAGGAAATATTTGTACATAAATTCTGAAAAATACAACTTGCGCGAAATTTCGAATGAAGATATGAGTCCAATTAAACTGTGCCTCAGAACATTCCTGAAGCATAGTCTTTATCCTGCAGCATTTCTTCATCTTCAAACTTCCTCTTGTCATTCCTTTTAGCACTTCCTGCTTCTTTCGTAACTTGAAGAGCGAATCTTTCAGCTTCATGAACCCGTTGTCTATCACACGCATTCAGTCTATCTTCCATATTAGAGCCAGATTTTATGCGTAAATTTCTCAGGACTTCCAACCTTCCTATGACTCATTCACTGAAACGTATCACTGCATCCAGTACACCAACTTTTAATGTATTTAGTCCTACGAAAACGTTCTTGGGTAATCTTTCCCATATGCAAAGGTTGAAACTTTCATATGTATTCTCGGTGCTCCCATGAAGACATTTACTAGGCAAAACAGGGTCGCTCAGGTCTCTAAAAATATCGCTGGATCAGAAAGTTCAGAGTTCTTTTCGGAATGATACTGGTTTCTGTAACAGAAATAAAGAGGGCGTGGCGACATACATGACCGTAACTTTCAAATTTGATATATATAGGTCATTTTCCATTTGAAACCCTATAATGTATATATCAATGTAATCAGGATAGACTATAGAATTTAGTAGTCATAAAAAATTTCGATTTTTACACCATTTATAAGTACTCTGTATCCGTAAGTGGACATAGTACGTAAACAAGTACGTGACTGAGTGGCAGAAATGTCGGTTGCGTTTGGCTGTGCCCATGACCATACAGTGTGTGGAGTTGCAGTATTTGTTGGTGATTCGCGGCGGACTGTTTAAAGCAGTGATGTAACATAGGTGACCTCGAAACACGACGTCAGAATCGTGATCGGGAAAAGATCCTTACTTAGAGGTTCAAATGGCTCAAAGCACTATGGGACTTAACATCTGAGGTCATCAATCCCCTAGACTAAGAACTACTTAAACCTAACTAACCTAAGGACATCACACACACCCATGTCCTAGGCAGGATTCGAACCTGGGACCGTAGTAGCAGCGCGATTCCAGACTGAAGCGCCTAGAACCGCTCGGCCACAGCGGCCGGCCTTACTTAGAGGAATCGGAAACTTGTTTCACGGTTTCTGAATCAAAATGGCTTCCAAACTCGACAGGAATTGCTGCAGGCGGTAAATGAAGGTCTATCCCAACATGTTAGCGAGAGAACACTGCGACGGTGACTGCATGTTATGAACATTTAGAGGCGGTCACCTCGCAAGAGACCATTGACACTCCTATTTTTCAAGATGATAAGAGCAACGTTCATCGGGCTGGAATAATATGTGACTGACTGGTTTTCTAAATATTCCCTCACTCTATTACGTCTCTATTGGCCTGCAAAATCACCTGGCTCGAACCCATTGGTAAATCTGTGGGACATGTTGGAACAGCGGCTAAAACGTCGACATCAACATCTCCGCAGTTCGGTGGAATTGCACGATCAGATCCTTAGCGAGTGGCTTAACTTGGACGCCACATATCTGCTTAACCTCATGGACTCGCTTCCAAATCGAATCCAAGCGGTTATCAAGCAAGGGGCAGAATTACACGGTCATAAATTGTGCTTGTAATGATATCCCTAGGTGTGACTTAATTTTTTTGCCGGTAAACTTAGTTCAATCAGAGACAACTCGTTTTATATCATCACAAAATAGGTTAGAGTACCTGGGGTACCCAATTTCCAAGGAGAGATGGCGACAGGAAGGACATCTGGTCACACACTATCAATAAAATGGCCAGATCCAGGTTAACATGCCGACCCTATTAAGAACGGGATAATGCCAGGAAAAAGAAGACGAAGTAGATTAGAGTGTGTGACGGATATGATGAGAGAATTGCAGTGGCAATCATAAAACAAAGGCGCTTTTCGCTGCAGAAAGATATTTTCATAAAATTACAACGACCAGCTTTCTTCTCCGAATACCAAAACATTTTGTTGCCTCCCTTCTGCGTATGGAGAGATGACCGTCGTGAAAAGTCAAAACTCCCATGGAACATTTTAGGTGTTCAATTTTCTTTCGTTCTGTTTGAGAGTAGAACGGTCGAGAAATAGTTTGAAAGCTGTTTTATGGGCCCTCCGCCAAACTCAAGTGTTAACTGGAGAGTAGTCAAGTAGATATACATATAGATACACGACAGAATCCTGGACTCCCCTATATACCGCTTTCTGTATCTGGTGATCTAATAGAGCAAGCTGGATTTCACACTTTGTGGACAACGTTTTCATTCCCATAACGAAGATGTTAGATCGCTGAGAAACGAACACAGCCCCGCTACTAACAACTGTTCTTACTGTTTCACCTTGTTTGCCTTTTGTAGTTCGCGAACTTGTCGTAAAAGAAAATACTTATCCAGACAGACAGAATATATTTTTAAGATTTGTGAGGTCAGTTTCCCGTGTAAGACACAGGATTCGTCTATGGGAAGGTGTGGTTCAGATCCGCGTCCGACCATCCAAATTTCACGTTTTCCGTGAATTCTTTAAATCGCTGAAGGCAAATTTTGAGACGGCGCATTTATTCAATCCACAACCTACCCTCATCGAGCATGTGTTCTGTCACTAATGACCTCTTCGCCGACAGAACGTTAAATCCTGATGTTCCTCTCTTTCTGAACAAGTGGCTCGGGGTGCGCGTGCACCCTACGAGTCTGTTCCCACACCTGCTGCTCGACGCTCCTCCAACGTTGCAAATTCCTTCTTCACTGCGCTGAGAGGAGACTAACTGCTCCAGGAATGAAGTTCAACTAGCGTTGAGCAGGAAGCTGTTAATCTAATATCACGCCGCATTACACCACAGCTATTTGTAATCTGACTATACGTGGTTTACCATCTAGTAGAGGCCCTCGAATATTTGTGCACTCTGATTCGGTTCAATGTATTGACTAAATGCACTGCAGAATGTCTGTCCGGCACCGATAACTATTTCACAACTGTTTCAGAAATCATTTATACGTACCAAAATAGAGTGCTGGTTTTGTAAGACACTGATGGACGTAAAAAAAAGGCCCAGTTTACAGATTTCTTAAATACATATTCAATGTTATCATCGTCTTGTGGTCATAATGTAACTAACCATATTACATAAAATTACACACTTAAACTGAACAGTATTTTTCTTCTATATGTAATTAACTTCTTATCCAATTTGAAATGCATGGTATGGAGACGAAATGTTAATACAACAATAACTTTCTATAACCTCATAAAGCTCGGAGACCAGATACCAGCATTTGAGAAGTTTTACTTCTCACTTACGGCACTGCCTTTTTACTTAACGTATGCGTCCATCCTTGTTTGTTCACTAAACTTATAATTTAGGTTCGTAAATTCGTAACGAATAACATTAAAATTCCTGCGAGTGTGGCGAGCAGCAGCTCCGCGTTTCGCCGTTTTCATTGTTGTCACGGCAAGCATATTTGTGTATGTACTGGCATAGCCATGTTTGGATAGCGGGCAGGGAGGGCGCCTGCTCACATTGTGTACCTGGCTAATAGTGTTTATTCAACTGTGTAACTTCGCTGATTCTTCATTTCAATTACACCATAACTATACTTATTACTTGACGATGAACGAACAAGCTAACAAAGCTGTCAAACACATTTAAACTGATTATAAACTTATCGCGACGGTGATACAGTTGTGTCATTGAGCCAATCAACTTTCCCCATACCATTGCCTACCATATACATATTGCCGCATAATTGACGTTTTTGGGTTTTGAACAACTTCGAACAAATGCATCAAAACGTTTCCAGATTTTCGGAAATGTAAAGTAAGCTCTGGCCACAACAACTTGGCACACAGGTAAAGCAGCCAGTTAACAGTTCCGTGGAACCTACTGGGAATATGATACAGGTTGGTATTTTATGTAGGAATTAATGCGAACAACAGTCAGTAAACTTGTAACACAGAACAGAAAAACTTGTGAAAGATTTTTCTTTTATCAGCTACAAAGTTTAAATACGGAGTAATTAAACATCTATGGGTATAGGCTGCTCCGTCATAGTTTCTCAGCAATGTATTCTTTTCCGCTAACAGGTGCATTGCCGTTTGTCCATGTTTCAAAAGTTCTGTTGTGAAACTTATACAATGTCTTTTTCACACAAAATTTCGTGAACTCCATTAGAATTCTGCAGTCACTGGAATTTAGACAGCCACTTTGGCTCGATAGAAAGGAGAGTTGTGATTTACTCAGTCAAAGTAGTGATGTCTGTAATTGTTTCTTGGGAGTTGCGTTATCTCTCTTTATGCCCCTATCCAATCAGTCGACCAGAAATATAGGGTCAAGCATGCGATGTATGAAATTGAGAGTAAAATATTTGTGTACGATATTAATTAGAAAAAATAATAAAAGAACGGCAATAATAGTCAATAACATTATTGGCTACATTGTGAGAACTACCACATTATTTAATATGCGGCGAAAATTTATTTCAGCTTTCAATGTCAGCTGGGTGAGAGCCAACCCATGAGCTACTGCTCGGCCAAATTCTTTCTCTGAGGGTACGCAGTATAATCTCTGGCATGCAGTTTTAATATTTACGTGCATTTCAATACGTTACAGGCTGAATTCTGGCACTATCTTCACCGCCGCTCCTACGAAAATTGACAAGCTTTTGTTCATGCATTCAGCTATGTCAGAAGATGCGCCACAAAATTGGCTCTTATGACAAAAGTTAATATCTACCGTAACATATCGGAAGTTATTATCTACCGTTACTCATAACTGTAAATAATGGGCATTCAGCGAGTCATTTTGTTACTTCTTCAATTATGGGTTATGTAGGGCAAAAAGTAAATTCGCACTCTCCATTAACAATCGACGACACGCTACGTGTATTCTTGCAACACACTTATTATTTTATGTTATGGCAGAACTCTGGATACGCACAATTTACTGCTGTTCCAGTTAGCCATTTTCCTGTAGCATACATAAAATTAAACGGTTCAATGCGTCAGTAGAGCACAGGGATCATTAAATATCGAATAGCGGCCAACAAAAAGCAACAAAGGGATTTGGGATGGGAAATGAATGTCAAATAAATTGTACTACTCTGAAATGAATTCAATGTTATTTCTATAGTATTATTCGCTTCTGACATCAGTTTACGAAAGCCATCAACTTTAGCACACTTTCTTTCATCCTGAGTATAATATGAAATGCGTCCTTCAGAATATTTCGAGACGGATCCTGCGGTCTACATCAACAACTTTCACCAATCCCCCTCATGCAATAACAGTACCAAAAGTGAACTCAGCATGTTTTATTTGGACGCAGTCACTGAAGCTGAGGGATATCTTACTTTTTTTTATCTAAACGAAAGTAGGCATATCTGTTTTTTGGAGATAGCTGCGTAATGAAAATGGCTGGTTAATGTTGCAGGCACACGAAAGCAAAGGTAAACACTGCGAGCTAATTTCTCGCGTGACGGACAGACATATAGAGTTGGCCAGGCTTAATTACGAAACCGCAATATTAAGTACCGGGGGACACACAGCCGCGGAACGCATTTTTAAATAGCTCCCGACGTTCGCCAGAACATCGTTGAATAATTAAGGGTTTCGTTTCCCTTTCCCCATTCAAAATTTCCACGTGTAATGCGACGTTGAATTAATTACATGGAATCGCCTTTCAGCAGTTTTGAAACTAAAGTAGAAATCAAAACAGTTCGAAGTCAAGCAAATTCCCTTATTCCACAACAGTTCTTCAAAATTTCCACGTGTAATGCGACGTCGAATTAATTACATGGAATCGCCTTTCAGCAGTCTTGAAACTAAAGTAGAAATCAAAACAGCTCGAAGTCAAGCAAATTCCCTTATTCCACAACAGTTCATTGCTTATTTCATGATCAGCAACTTGAATGCTCTTGTTCCACAAACAGAATTGATGTGTACACTTTACAGCAAAAAAAAAAAAAAAAAAAAAAATTGCCCAGCGGAAATCGCAGCCAGAGTTGAAGTCCGGTACAGCACTGACGTGAATGAATGCAACGAGCCTTATTTTTCCATTTACGTTTCGAGCATGCAGACGAGGAAATATTAACTCAAAATAACAGGGAACTGATTTTTCAGTATTTCAGATCTCTTCCAAGAGAGGGCCAAATATTTTCTGCAAATAGAACGTGCTGGTAGTATCTGCAGGTGTAGTGCATGTTAATTGAATATACGAGGGAGAGCTGAAATGTAAAGCGTCTGAATTGTTTAGGTAAGAACTCTTAAAGTTTCTACATAAAACAAACTCTGTTAACAATTTGTGTCTTTATTCTTCAGGTATCCAAATTCATCTCACAACATAGACAGCCTGGTGCCGAACACTTATCTCCCAACGAGAGACCAATTCGTTGATACCGCCCCTGTAGAGTGTGTGGCTTTGTTGACGGAGCCACAACCTCACCTCTGCTTGCACCGCTTCCTCACTATCAAATGAGGTCTTCTAAGGTGTTCTTTACGTTTTGGAAAGATGAAAATCGGATGGGGCCAAGTCGGGACTGTATGGAGGATGATCGATGACACTGAACATAAGGCGTCGGATTGTTGCAGGTCTCGCAGTGCTCATATGTCGTCTGGCGTTGTCATACTGAAGAAGAGGGTGTTCCATGTGTGGACGGACTCTTCGAATTGATGCTTTCAGCTTTCTGAGGGTCTCCCATTATACCGACATAGTTATTTTACACACCGCCATGTTACACGCTACATTGCAGAGCTCTCTAGCGGCAGAGGGTTGCAACCTGCACCACCGAAGCAGGAAAGTCGACCGCGAAATATGCATGACGTGTAATACCTCAATCAGTCTTGAGAAAAGAATAAAATATTTCGAGACATTACTTATCAGCACACCCTCGTAGATGTAAGCTCGTAAATGGTCAGTGTAGCTGTGTGAATAAACAACGTGCAGGCTTTATAGGTAAAGTATTTCATGCTCGTATCTATGTGAAGTTCTTTTGTTTTTAGCCATGAGAGACGCCTTTTCCTGGTTAAGAATTTTATGTCTATGAAGCCACCCACTGTATAACATGAAACACGTTTCGATGATATGCAGCGAATTTCCCACTAAAGATGCGACCGACTTTTGGCTAAAAATCAGTGAGCGTCACTTCTGCATGATAATGACGTCCCTGGAGTCGAAAATCAAATATACTAACTTCGTTTGAAATACGTGAAAATTATTCACACAGATTTATCGATATTACACGGTAATAGACTGGTAGTCTGTCGAGTTTGGTCACCGAGTCCACCATTCGCTCTAATAATCAATGACGGTACACGAGCTAGGTCAAATACCTGCACCACGATACTTTCAGTCGAGTAATATTATTCAAGCCCCTGTCTAATCGGCAACAGACTATTCGCGCCCGCGTCATTGGTCTTGAGGAGGAAAGGAATTTGACGGCATCAGAGACCGAGGCACGATATGGCGTTCCTTACAGCCCTGCGCGACGATGGATAAACTGTTATCCAGGTACTGGAGAATGCCGTAGGCGTGTGGGAACTGGACTTTGGCGTGTAACAACACCTGTTCAGGGTAACGAACCTGTCAACACGTCACGGCAAAATCCGTTTACAAACGGGATGCAATTGAAACATACTACTGCATTTCCTGGGTCGGTGGACATAGTTCGGCGCCCAGAGGCCAGATTACTTAGCAAACGTGCCGCCATCAAGAAGAGGCACAGCGATCATCATCGACTCTATCAACTAGCTTTTGCCGAGGTCAGTGCCAATCGTAACTGGCCTAATGCGATATTTTCCTATGAATCGGTATTTTCCTCAACGAGTGATGGTCCAGTACGAGGATACAGGCCACAGGGTGCCAGTATCGACTGCGTATATATCCATGAGTCATCTAACATGGCCATGTATCTGTGGTGTTTGAGGCTGAATGTATTTCTGCTGATCTCGAATGATTCACAGGACAGATGGTCGAATTGATTGACCCATTATACGCATATTACGAGTAATACACTATGTGATCAAAAGTATCCGGACACCTGACTGAAAATTACTTACAAGTTCGTGGCGCGCTCCATCGATAATGCTGGAATTCAGTATGATGTTGACCCATCCTTAGCCTTGACAACAGCTTCCATTCTCGCAGGCATAAATTCAGTAAGGTGCTGGACGGTTTCTTTAGGAATGGCAGCCCATTCTTCACGGAGTGCTGCACTAAGGAGAGGTATCGATGTCGGTCGGTGAGGCCTGGCACGGAGGCGGCGTTCCAAAACATCCCAAAGATGTACTATAGGATTCAGTTCAGGACCCCGTCCAGGCCAGTCCATTACAGGGATGTTACTGTCGTGTAACCACTCCGCCACAGGACGTGCATTATGAACAGGTGCTCTATCGTGTTGAAAGATGCAATCGGCATCCCCGCATTGCTCTTCAACAGTGGGCAGCAAGAAGGTGCTTAAAACATCAATGTAGGCCTGTGCTGTGATAGTGCCACGCAAAACAATAACGGGTGCCAGCGCCGTCCATGAAAAACACGACCACACCATAACACCACTGCCTCCGAATTTCACTGTTAGCATTACACACGCTGGCAGATGACGTTCACTGGGCATTCGCCATACTCACACTCTGCCATCAGATCGCATCGTTGTGCACCGTGATTCTTCACTCCACACAACGTTTTTCCACTGTTCAGTCATGCAACGTTTCCGCTCCTTACACCAAGAGAGGCGTCGTTTGGCATTTTCCGGCGTGATGTGTGGCCTATGAGCAGCCGCTCGCCCATGAAATCCAAGTTTTCTCCCCTCCCGCCTAAGTGTCATAGTACTTGCAGTGGATCCCGATGCAGTTTGGAATTCCTGCGTGATGATCTGAATAGATGGCTGCCTATTACACATTACGACCCTCAACTGACGACGGTGGTCTCTGTCAGTCAAAAGACGAGGTCGGCCTGGACGCTTTTGTGCTGTACGTGTCACTTCACGTTTCCACTTCGCTATCACATCGGAGACAGTGGACCTAGAGGTGTTTGGGAGTGTGGAAATCCCGCGTATGACACAAGTGACAGCCAAACACCTGATGCCGTTCGAAGTCCGTGAGTTCCACGGAGCGCCCCATTCTGCTCTCTCACGGGGTCTAATGACTACTGAGGTTGCTGATATGAAGTACCCAGCAGTAAGAGGCAGCACAATGCACCTAACATGAAAAACGTATATTTTTGGGGTTGTCCGGATACTTTTGATCACATAGTGTATTATGGTCCCATCGGTACGAGCAATCTATTTCCAACAGATTTAAGTCATTACAGACTTTTTGAAATTTATATTCGATGTTATGTAACTCAGTAGTTCAACCTTCGCGTGTTTGTTCATGCATTGTGTCTAACTTTTGAAGCCTTTGTCCCATTTGCTGCATTAATTGTAATAACAATTCACTCGTGTCTGAAACATATTCCTCAGTGCTATTCGGTAGTTATTTGAACCGGCAACATTCGCGTTTTGGAAAGCAGAAAATGTATCTAGACTTGATTGAGAAAAGGGTAATGATGCAAAATCTGAGTCTACAGTATTCGCCAGATTTTGTCCTGTCATTTCGGATTCCTGAGGCGAGCTATTGCCGACAGATCGATCGACAGTACTACCCTCTTCACTAGCTGTTTCAGTGTCTACACCATTATTTATCGCCTGGTCCATTTCCCTATGCACAGTTACCAAACAACTACTTTGAATGTCTGTTAATTCATTACACGGTGGTGCTGATAAGCTACGCTCGTCGTCACTATCGTTTCTCAGTTTACTTTGGAGCCTAGAGTTAAGTTTTTCAAACGCCATTATTATCACGTATTTCACACGATAACACAGAAAAGCACAATTTGAAGAGCAAAAATAAGAAAACACATTGACATAGCACTGGAAATAATATCTAATTAATTGCAAGCACGGCTGCGAATTTTTCTTTTTTTTGTGCAAATCTACATGCATGCCACAATTGTTTTACTGTACCAATGAAAAACAACTGCAAAGGAGATTCTCTCTACAGTTCCGCGGTAGCAATAAACAATAACTACAATAATTACTCAAACTAGAAGAAAAAATCAGAAGATTCCAATGAGGTATCCTCGGATAAGTGTCGACGCATGAAACCTCCCCTTTGGATTTAAAGAAAGACTGTGCTAATAAACTTCTGCGTCATTTTATACTGAAACAGCTGAGTAAAACTTAACGTACTCAGACAATTTTCTCTTTACTTATTCTGATCACTTCTAAACTGACACACAATATTTTAGCGCAACGCAGTCTGACTTTTAATAATCCCTACAAAAGAATAGCCGTGACTAACAATAACCTAAACCCTTCATGAATCACTTACCTCACAAAAATCTTCGTTACTCAAACTACCGCAATACTGCGAGCTCCAGTACTGTCAGCTAAATAAAATATTCTAACTACTGAAGGCACTAAGTACTGATAAGCATGTAGTTAGCAAATGAAAGATTTTGATAGAGAACAAACAATTTATTTACCTTAATAGTGTTAAAAAGTTATAATATATATGACATCCAGTTTGACAAATTTCCTTTTCCTGATAGACACACGTCCAGATTGTCCGCTCATGTTAACATCTCAACACTCTGGCATCTCTCTCCCCATATCCACCACTGCTGGCGGCTCACCTCCATCTGCCCAACGCTACGCGCTGTTCACATCCGACTGCCCAACACTACACTAGAAAATGATCCAACAATGAGTCCAACCAGCCACAGACTGCACACAGAGCAGTCAGTGATTTTAATACAGGGCGCTACGTGGCGTCATCAACATAAAAACCGAAACAGCCTACTTACAGGCTTAAGTTCTTCCGTCTGGACACGGAATTAAAGTTCCCTTGGAACAGTCTACCGTCAATGCACTACAGACTAATTTGAGCCAAGTTTTACGACATCCACAACCTCGAAGACAGATCCATCAGGCGACCCAAGACGTTGTCAGAAACAGCGTCGGCGTGGGCTGCATGTTCGCACTGGAGTTCTAGGTCAGAGTCAACCGCCGATCGATGGCCTTGCGCTGGCCTAAATGCTATCCGGCGGCAGGATGCTTTGGGATCTATTTCCGGTCACGTGTGTTGCGGAAGCAAGCAGCTTCCCGGGATCCTCGACCTCTGACCTCGCTGCTAGGTCCGCCTCGTCGAAAATCAGGAAATCTGCTTTTGGGCGAAAAGTTGTTACCTGGCACTCAGACAATCCGGCAACTCTGGGACGTATGATGTGTTGGCGACCCTGCAGGCGTAACATCCCGACAAATCAATTTGCATTTGAAGGAAGTTGCCATGCGGATTTATAATAGCAGATGTAAGAACCACGGCTTCTTTCCTTTTACTGGTAACATTTTTACTTCGAATTCGTATTTTTTATGCAGAACTTTCAATCTCACCCAGATTTTTGATACTACTCATGAAAATGGGGCAAGGTGGACAACACCAACTGATAAACTAATTATTTCTATGGCTGCTATTACAGTTTATGTATTCTATTTTCCTTAGTATTACTTCAATCAGTGCTTCATTAGTAACAATCTTTTTACATCTCAAATTAAGTAATGGATTCATATTGATCTGAAAATGTAAAATTATTATGAACAACATAATGCAAATGAACTTGAAACGGTCTATGAACATTAAACTTTAACCTTCTTTCCGTCCTTCCATACTTTTTGAAACGTTTCTTCGACGAAGCAATGGTACGAGCTAACTGCAGCATCATTCCTTACTAACGGCAATAGCGGCAACATATTTTTACTGCTTTCGGGTGCAATCGGGTGACGTCTTTACGCAGCACGTTATTTCGACAGCGTATACCTGTACGTATTACGTAAACGACTGCATCCTCTAGACATCAGAGAGTAAAACAAAGAGCTAATTCGCCGGGAAAGCTGAACATCACACAACGGTCTGTGACACGCGTCCACCGACGGAATCCTCCCTTTCATATCGCTGTACGGCCGAGAGGAAATTGCAACACTGACTAACAAGGGACCTTTACCGCCGGACCTATTTAAGTTACGCCACATTAACGCTTGTAAAACAGCCTTAGTCAGGGTCTCCCTTCTTGCCTTAAACAGTGGTACTGTATTAAGATGTCACTATTCAAACACTAGCAACAAATACGTCGTATTAATCTGACTGCATTCGAAAAGGTCCCGATGTCCGAGAAATGGACTGGAAAACCTGCCTCACTAACCGTCAGTAAATTTCCTCCAACTGATTCCGGCCAAAAAAATAAAAAAAAGGAAAAAAAATGGCTTTGAGTACTATGGGACTTAACTTCTGAGGTCATCAGTCCCCTAGAACTTACAACTACTTAAACCTAACTAACCTAAGGACATCACACACATCCATGCCCGAGGCAGGATTCGAACCTGCTACCGTAGCGGTCACACGGTTCCAGACTGTAGCGCCTAGAACCGCTCGGCCAAACCGGCGGGTTTCCCTGCAAGTTTTGCCGAAATCGCCCCCAAGGTAAAACAGGTTAACACTTCAAAGGGTCAAGAGTCACACCTGATTTAAAATTCTTGAAGTTTATTTTGAAACAGATCTCTTTTGTTAAGTTTAGTTAACTCTTAGAGCGTTTGTCTATCTATTTAATTAATAAGGGGCGCTAGTCCTGCTATGGCCCTCTAGGCCTAATAGACATGGTAAAATGTAACATCTCAAACACCGATGATAGAGGAAGTATAGTCAGCTGACTGTATTCAGAGACACTCCGAGATCCAACTATTGGACTGGGAAGCGCACACCGTCCACTGATCTCTTGTAAGTTCTGTCACAATCTCCATATAGCAAAACATGTTAACATTTCAAAGCTTTGTAGGTCAAGATCCACACCAAAGTCAAAGCAATTAAGTTTCCATGGCAATAAACACCGTTTACTATTTTACTTAACCTTTACTGCGTCCATATCTTCCATCAAACACAACCTAGTAGCTTAAAAATCGGAAAAACTAATCAGAATTCCATTCCCACGCACACAAACGCCTTTAAAATTCTTGGAAATTATCCATAGTGCGAGAATAAGTTGTCGATCCTTGTGCATGAATGAGTTCCGGCATCAGTATCCATTAACAGCATTAAGCAACAACTCAGCTCCACAGTACCCACGACTTGTCCGCTTCGCCCGCCAGACCTTCCTGCAGTCAGGCTTGTCGGGCAGAATAATCGGATTTTCAGTCAAATGAGGGGAATTTAGTTAGTCAGTCCCTTCTTCTGCTAGTAATGGAAAGTAATCTTTCCAGCTAGGACTCCTTCCAATATTGTTTACACTTCATGACTATGGGAAAATAGCTAACGTCAAAAGTAAGTCAACACAAACCTTTCAACCTCTGACTGAGCCTAGTTGGACGCGAGAACAATATTCAGCATGTTGCGTGTCTCTCGTTCAGCACACGTTGTGTGGATTGGGAAAAACAAACACATCAGCTTCAGGCTGGCAGATAAAGCCAAAACATTTACCCACCATCAGGGTGAGGCGAACGAAGGCAGACATAAAGAACTCATTTCACAAATACGCAAGGTGGTAGCGTCAGAGCCAAGGATACAGTGGCAAGCTGGGGGCTGTCTGCGGCAGTCGGTGCAGATAATGTCCGTACTTGGTGCGGCAAAATAAGGTGGCAAACCCACACTTCTGGCCAGGGTCGTAAGGTGAATACTAGGACTGCCCACCAAATCCCCTTCAAATCAATTCCTAATCAAGAGGATAAATTTCCATCCCCTACTGGCATTACATTCACAAAAATAATAATACACTGAGGTGACAAAAGACATGGGACAGCGATATACACATATACAGATGGCGATACGGTCGCGTACAGAAGGTCTCAAAGGGAAACACATTGGCGGGGCTGTCATTTGTACTCAGGTGATTCACATGAAAAGGTTTTCGACATGGTTACAGCCGCACGACGGGATTTAACAGACTTTGAACGCAGAATGGTAATTGGAGATAGACGTATAGGATATTCAATTTCGGAAATAATTAGGAAAGTAAATATTGCTAGATCCTCAATATCAACAGTATGCCGAAAATACCACATTTCAGGCGTTACCTTTCACTACGGACACCGACAGCTTTCACTTAACGATCGAGAGCAGCGATGTATGCATAGAATTGTCAGTGGTGACAGACAAGCAACACTGCTTGAATATTATCGCAGAAATCACTGTGGGACGTACAACGAACGTAGCCGTTAGGACAGTGCGGCGCAATTGGCGTTAATGGGCTATGGTAGCAGACGACCAACTTGAGTGCTATAGCTGCAGCGCCTCTACTGGGCTCGAGACCATATCGGTTGGACCCTAAACGACTGGAAACCGGTGGCCTGCTCAGATAAGTTCCGATTTCACTTGGTAAGAGCTGATGGTAGGGTTCAACCGTGGCACAGACCACACGAAGCCATACACTTAAGTTGTCAACAAGACACTGTGCAAGCTGGTGATAGCTCCATAATGGTGTAGACTGTGTTTACATGGAAAGGACTGGGTCTTCTGTTATGCTCGGCTACATAGAGACCATTTGCAGCGATTCATGGACTTCATGTTCCCAAACAACTATGGAATTTTTATGGATGACAATGCGTCATGCCACTAGTTCGCAATTGTTCGAGATTGGTTTGAAGAACATTCTGAGCAAGTCGAGCTAATGATTTTGCCACCCAGATCACCTGACATGAATCCCATCGAACGATTACGGGACGTAATCAAGAGGTTAGTTCGTACACAGGATCCTGCACCAGCAATATTATAGAGGCAGTATGGCTCAATATTTCTGCAAGTGACTTCCAACGGATTGTTGAGTCCATGTCACGTCGAGTTGCTGCACTACGCCTGGCGAAAGGAGATCCGACACTATATTACGAGGTATACCATGACTTTTGTCACCTCAGTGTAATGACAGTTCTCAAGATGAGCTGCAAAGTGACGTAACACTAAGACCACTGTACACAATGAGACTGCATGCTGCCTGATGCCGATGTGGGGGCGTGACGAGGTAACGAACGTATACAGGGTGAAGCGAAATTCGTGCACTCGGGCTTCGCAGCGCGACACCTCATATGCCAGCGACAAAAAAATATCTGTCACAAAATTTCGTCCGGCGAGCACATACGGCAGAAAAAGGACATGAAAGAGTGGCAATCTGGCAACACTATAACCACATGTATGGTAACTATCTCTGTCAAGACATACTAGTGGTGCTGTACAGTTGGGACAGTGGATAGTGTTTTAGGTTAGCATGCAGGAGGTCAATGGTCCGATCCTGGGTTGAGGCATGTGTTTTTTATTTGGCAAATGAAGTCCAGGTGGTCTAGTAGCTGACATCTTAATCGTCAACAGCGATTGAGCGGGTCCTACAGAAAACATTTGCATTTACATACTACAATAGTAGAAATGGAAAATTGATCAGCTTTGAAAGGAGCCCTACCCACGTCGTGGGCGTGCATTTATTCGCACCACTTCATCTACTAGTTGCAAAACCTGTTTTCTTTGTACCCTCCTCCAGTCGTCCCACAGATTAGTACCAACTATTATTCTTGCCTCGTTCAGGTCCATTACATTCAGTTAGGGCCTTATGTTCCCAGTTGAACTAGCAAACGTGCTTTGCGAATAATGTCCCGGTCTAAGGCGCTGCAGTCACGGACTGTGCGGCTGGCCCCGGCGGAGGTTCGAGTCATCCCTCGGGCATGAGTGTGTGTGTTTGTCCTTAGGATAATTTAGGTAGTGTGTAAGTTTAGGGACTGATGATCCAAACAATTAAGTCCCATAAGATTTCACACACATTTGAACATTTTTGAATAATGTCCAAACTCGGTTACTATTTTTATGTGTTAGCACCATGGTCCCAATAATTATGCCTTTCAACACTGAATCTGGTAACCGCACGCTGTTTAGTACGTATCTCAATGCATTATGATGATGATGATGATTATTATTATTCTATCGATGGGATTTTGGAAAAATCACGTATATTAAAGTTAGGGTAACAGCGTAATTCGAAACCGAACATTTCACAATTAGCAGTATCGGGATGAATCATGCAGAACAAAATCTGTCAGAGGGGTAATGCGCATTAGGTGGAACAGCGCACAGGAATGACGGCGTGTTTATTCTTTATGTGCTGTCCACAAGACAGGGACTAGTCGCGAGCGGAGTAATGCTCCCGTGATAGACTCCAATGTCCGTGCATACACGTATCGAATTTTCTCATTGTAAACCTCTAAACCAGTGTGGCAGACGTATGACATACACAAACGATGAATATGTGGATGTGCTTTTGGTGCTTGATGCATCTGATAACCGGCCTGTTGTTGCCGCTCGTGAATATGCTGCTATATATACTGGTCGACGCCATCCAGAAAAAAAATGTGTTTCGTCGTCTGGAGCTTCACCTTCGGGAGTCAGGTTCTCTTCTTCCACCATCGCGTGACTGAGGTCGCCCTCGGACTCGCCGTACTCCGGCTACTGAGGGAGCTATTCTGGAGGTCACAGCAAGATCCTCAGCGAAGTACACGTAGCGTAGCAAGACGGCTGCGTGTCTCACAACGCACGGTAATTAATGTGCTGCACGAGCATGGGCCGCACCAGTATCATTATGCTTTCACGCAACACCTGCATCCTGCATATAGCCATCAGTGGATACAATTCTGTGAATAGTTCCAACAACAACAGGAAGCCATCAGTGACTTCGTGAACACCGTAATATGGTCGGATTAAGCAGCATTCACTCGTGAGTGTGTCCTCAATATGCACAATGCCCGCCATTGGTGTGAGGCTAACCTGCACGTCACCCACGAGAATGGATATCAACTTCGCTTTGGTACCAACGTCTGGGCCGGAATACTGGGCCACAGGTGTTTGGGCCCCTACATGTTGCCTGACCGGTTGGCTGCACGAAGCTATCATGCATTCCTCTCAAACTATGTGCCTGATGCGCTCGAAGATGCTTCACTATATGTTCAGTAGAGGATATGGTTCCAACATGATGGTGCACCTCCACACTCTGGAATTAATGTGCGACAATATTTGGACAGAACATTTCCAGGGAAATGGCTCGGACGTGGAGGTCCAGTTGTATGGCCACTGCGTTCACTTGATCTAAATCCTCTGGATTTCTTCCTGTGGGGACACCTGAAGGAGCACGTATGCTCTACTCCACCGACGAATACGGGAGAATTGGTAGCGCATGTTCATGCTGCTCTTGTTACTGTGGACGCAGAGCTGTATGATCCGGCGGGATGCGCAATGTTTGGACGTGCAGGGAGGTCGCCTTGAGCATCTGTTTTTCTGAGGACAAGGCATTCTGTTGTGGAAGTCATGCGGTCATTAATATGGACGTTCTTACTGTCATTGGTTGCTAATGTGCAACATCTGAGCGCTCATTTTACATGTACTGTAAATGACAAGTAGATGCTGTGTTATTGTACTGTGCTATCGTCTTTAGAATTTCGAAATTGATATTGTTTTTGTAGTTATTCTGTTCTATGACATATCATTTCTTTCAGCTGTCTATTTCGTATTTGTCTAACCACGTATTTATTATGTTCAGCGTTACAAAATGTTGAAAATTTAAGATACATGCGACCTGAGAAACGGTGTATATTACAGAATGAAATGTCAGAATGAAATCAGCAAATAAAAAAAATGCGCCCCAACCCAGGATTAAACCCTCGACCTACTGCATGCTAATCCAAACTCTGTCCACTGCACCAACTGACAGTACGAGAAAATCTGCTGACAGAGGTAGTTACCATAAATGTGGTTACAGTGCTGACAGATTGCCACACTTCAATTTCCTTTTTCTGGCGGATGTACTCGCCGGTCGCCGGACGAAGTTTTTTGAGAGACATTTTTCTATGGCTGGCATGTGAGGATTCGCGCTGCGAAGCCCGAGTGTGCGAATTTCGCTTCATCCTGTGTAAACGGAGCAGAGACGAATGGGGAATCATTCTAACAGTGATGCGCACTGCAGATGGGCAATTTGCATGGGAACGAGTGTTTCGGAAACGGCGAAGCTGGTCGGCTGTTCGCGTGCTACTATCATGGCGATGTATGCAAAGGTGTTGAAGGACGGCGAAATCACGAACAGGTGACAATATGTTAAATGTCCAAAACACATTACTGAACTTGCCCAATTAGTGCAGCACGATAGGCGGCAATCTGTTGCAAGTCCAATGACAAAGCACAACACTGATATATGCACAAGCGAATGGGAGCACACTGCTTGGCGGATGTTGTTAAATATGAGGCTCCGTAGCAGACTACCCCTTTCCCCACTTAGAACTGACGACGTAGTCAGTTATGATTGCAGTTGGTACGGGATCATCCATACTGGACCGTGGATCAGTGAAGCCGTAATAACTACACTCCTGGAAATTGAAATAAGAACACCGTGAATTCATTGTCCCAGGAAGGGAAAACTTTATTGACACATTCCTGGGGTCAGATACATCACATGATCACACTGACAGAACCACAGGCACATAGACACAGGCAACAGAGCATGCACAATGTCGGCACTAGTACAGTGTATATCCACCTTTCGCAGCAATGCAGGCTGCTATTCTCCCATGGAGACGATCGTAGAGATGCTGGATGTAGTCCTGTGGAACGGCTTGCCATGCCATTTCCACCTGGCGCCTCAGTTGGACCAGCGTTCGTGCTGGACGTGCAGACCGCGTGAGACGACGCTTCATCCAGTCCCAAACATGCTCAATGGGGGACAGATCCGGAGATCTTGCTGGCCAGGGTAGTTGACTTACACCTTCTAGAGCACGTTGGGTGGCACGGGATACATGCGGACGTGCATTGTCCTGTTGGAACAGCAAGTTCCCTTGCCGGTCTAGGAATGGTAGAACGATGGGTTCGATGACGGTTTGGATGTACCGTGCACTATTCAGTGTCCCCTCGACGATCACCAGTGGTGTACGGCCAGTGTAGGAGATCGCTCCCCACACCATGATGCCGAGTGTTGGCCCTGTGTGCCTCGGTCGTATGCAGTCCTGATTGTGGCGCTCACCTGCACGGCGCCAAACACGCATACGACCATCATTGGCACCAAGGCAGAAGCGACTCTCATCGCTGAAGACGACACGTCTCCATTCGTCCCTCCATTCACGCCTGTCGCGACACCACTGGAGGCGGGCTGCACGATGTTGGGGCGTGAGCGGAAGACGGCCTAACGGTGTGCGGGACCGTAGCCCAGCTTCATGGAGACGGTTGCGAATGGTCCTCGCCGATACCCCAGGAGCAACAGTGTCCCTAATTTGCTGGGAAGTGGCGGTGCGGTCCCCTACGGCACTGCGTAGGATCTTACGGTCTTGGCGTGCATCCGTGCGTCGCTGCGGTCCGGTCCCAGGTCGACGGGCACGTGCACCTTCCGCCGACCACTGGCGACAACATCGATGTACTGTGGAGACCTCACGCCCCACGTGTTGAGCAATTCGGCGGTACGTCCACCCGGCCTCCCGCATGCCCACTATACGCCCTCGCTCAAAGTTCGTCAACTGCACATACGGTTCACGTCCACGCTGTCGCGGCATGCTACCAGTGTTAAAGACTGCGATGGAGCTCCGTATGCCACGGCAAACTGGCTGACACTGACGGCGGCGGTGCACAAATGCTGCGCAGCTAGCGCCATTCGACGGCCAACACCGCGGTTCCTGGTGTGTCCGCTGTGCCGTGCGTGTGATCATTGCTTGTACAGCCCTCTCGCAGTGTCCGGAGCAAGTATGGTGGGTCTAACACACCGGTGTCAATGTGTTCTTTTTTCCATTTCCAGGAGTGTATTACGAACTACCTATATCCCTTCATGCTTGACGTCTTCCCCGAAGAGATGACGTCTTCCTACAAGATAACTGTCCGTGTTACGAAACCAGAATCGTGCTACATTGGTTGGAGAAGCGTAATATTGAACTCAAATTGATGTCTTAGCCACCAAATTTGCCTGGTCTGAACCCGATGTAAGACATCTGGGACGCTATCAGGTACCAGTTCCGCGCCCACAAGCCACCCGCACGTAATTCACGGGAACTGCGTGAACTCTGCGTAAGTATCTGGTGCCACATACCTTCGGAAACCTATCAAGGACTTGTCAAATCCATGCCACACTGAATCGCTGCTGTATTTTATTCTAAAGGTGGACCAATACGCTATGAAGCAAGTGGTCATAGTGTTTCAACTCGTCAGAGTAAATGGCTGTGGAGTATCGAGCATGGACGGAAAATGCGAAGATATGCCAAACGATTTTGTTATTACCCAAGTAATGGCATCGTTGATAGAATATTACTTAACTCCACCTGGTCTCAGGAGCTGCCTCCTTCACCGAATTAAATACTGATTTATTCGTTATACTTCAGTACATATTTGCAAACTTACTTGATCGCTTTGTCTGAGTTACAGCATTAAATATTGATCTGCACATTATGTATCTTGATCAAGACAGGACTAAATGCTCCGTCAATTGCTTTTCAGTGTCATCACGCCGTCGATCAGGGAGCAGATTGACCTGATTGTGAACCTAGCGTCACCTCGGTTGTACCTTCAGTACAAAGGGTAGCCATCCTCATTGGGTCCGCAGCTCGTGGTCGTGCGGTAGCGTTCTCGCTTCCCACGCCCGGGTTCCCGGGTTCGATTCCCGGCGGGGTCAGGGATTTTCTCTGCCTCGTGATGACTGGGTGTTGTGTGCTGTCCTTATGTTAGTTAGGTTTAAGTAGTTTTAAGTTCTAGGGGACTGATGACCATTGCTGTTGAGTCCCATAGTGCTCAGAACCATTTGAACCATCCTCATTGGCTACAGCGTAGCCGGCCGTGGTGGCCGAGCGGTTCTAGGCGTTACAGTCCGGAACCGTGCGACTGCTACGGTCGCAGGTTCGAATCCTGCCTCGGGCATGGATGTGTGTGATGTCCTTAGGTTAGTTAGGTTTAAGTAGTTCTAAGTTCTATGGGACTGATGACCTTAGAAGTTAAGTCCCATAGTGCTCAGAGCCAGGTACAGCGTCCTCAGTCAAATACCTGATATAGATTTTAGTGCAGTTCCCGTCTTCATCCAAGGAGATAGTTCTTTCGAGGCGGGATCCATCACTGAAGACAGTTCTACTGCAGTCAATAAGACTTCAGGCAGAAGACGTGTCTGAAGACGGATGGGACAGCGATGGGATACCAACCTGATTGTCGCCCGCCATACTGTCCGACAACCAAGAGTGGTGGTCTGGGGTGCCACTTCTTTTCATAGTGGGACCCCTGTGGTAGTCATCCGCGGCAACCGCAGCACAGCGGTACGTTGAAAGTATTTTACGCCCCGTTTAGTTGCCCTTCATGGTAAACCATCCTGGGCTTACATTTGAGCAAGGTAATGCCCACCCGTCCACGGCAACAGTTTCTACCGCTTGTCTTCGTGCCTTCCGAACCTTGCCTTGGCTAGCAAGGTCGCCGCATCTCTTCCCAACTGAGAACGCTAGGAGCATTATGGGCAGAGCCCTACAACCAGCTAGGGGTTCTGACTATCTAAGGCGCCAATTGGACAGAATTTGGCACTATATGTGTCAGGAGGACATCCGACAACACAATCAATCAATGCCAAGCCAATTACCTACTTCCATAAGAGCCGGGGGATGGGCCTACGCTTTATTGAGATTCTGAATACGCCTTTCTCTCAAGTAAATCATACAATTTTTCTGAAATAGTAATCATTTATTTGCCTGCACATGTACACCACATCTACCGATTTCTGTCTCATTCGGGTAATTTATTCGCGGTGCGTCCCTTTTTTTGTATTGGAAGTATATTGTAATATACCTGCCAAAACTTTCTTTTTATTTACAGGTTGTTTGTTTACTATGTGAATATCATATCAGTATCTCTCTTGTCTCTTCCAAGATATGATGAATTACTACAATACGTCAAAGTAACAGTAAATTTTCGGACACTCTTACCTGAGTGTCGTCACGTTCCCACTAAACAATGCCTCTGTTTTGGAATCGGTGGTCTGCTGCGACATTCATTTACTCGTCTGCTTGAAGTGCCAATAGCCCTCGCTGGGTGGTCGGCGATATGCGCGGATAACGACGTTGTTGTCACAGGAAGGTCAAGGCAGTCTTCAGATTGGGAACCAGCTGATTTTCTTCGCGAATCAACTGCTGAAAACTTCCAAATAGGCCACTAGTTCATCGTTTATTACGGCCACTGGACAAAATATTAGTCATCCTCCCGAAAAGACGTCATTGGTCGCTTTGAAGAGCTGCAGAGGGTATAAAAATGGTACCAGGTGGTCATGTAACTCCCCACTGTTAACGTAAGTCATGGCAGTGAAGAGATGCAGTAAGATACGTCGACGTGGCGACGTGACAGCATGGCAGAAAAGAGTTGTCTTGTTTGGACGCGTCCGTAACCACCACATTGTGAATGATGATGCCTGAGTTGTTGGTGCATCAACGCGGAATTTACAAAGTGTTAATGAAGAATTGTGTACCATCCGCAAGTATATAAAACGGCGTAAGAACAGTGGTCACAAAATGATCCCAACCGAAAGCGACCGGATCAAGTGTCATGCCCTGTTAATAACAATCATTTTCAAATCCGCTGCTGTCATAAAACGCAGGTCCATGTAAACCAGTTTTCGAGCAAACATTGCCATGGGAATTCCATCCAATGGATTTCTGGAGTCAGGTAACTTGCAAAAGGCCGTTACTCGCTGTGTCACATTTAAGCTGCTGGTTTTCTGTGAGTTAAGCTAGACAAATAACGTACAGTAGTACACTGGAGACGTGTAGTGTGTCCGAAAAGTCGTTACTTTGCCTGTTTCAAATGATGCAAGGCGTAAAGAAAAACTATGGCCCAGTGAGAAGCCTAACCCGTAGTGTGTCGTAGATGTAGTTCAGGTCGGTTCAGTGATGTTTTGGTGCAGATTTTTATACCATGACTTAAACCCTCTCATTCAGTGCACCGTGGGCATGAATCAGACCGGTTATTTCAACATTGTCGTTGAGGAAATTTTTCCTTTTTTCTGCAGCAGCATGACAAGTATGCCGTGTTCGCTGCTGTCTTCAAAAATAACAACAGCTATGTTCACAGAGCTGCAGGCATACGTCCCCCGCTTGACGAACACTCAAGAACTCTGCCGCACCCAGACTGGCCGGCCGATGTGGCCGAGCGGTTCTAGGCGCTTCAGCCAGAAACCGCGACACCGCTACGGTCGCAGGTTCGAATCCTGCCTCTGGCATGGATGTGTGTGATGTCCTTAGGTTACTTAGGTTTAAGTAGTTCTAAATTCTAGGGGACTGACGACCTCAGATGTTAAGTCCCATAGTGCTCAGAGCCATTTTTAAGCACCCAGACTAGCCCGCTGAATCACCCGATATTCATTCCACAAAAAATGTCTAGATCATTTGGAACAGCGGGTTACACGTAGCAGTTAACTCCCTGCGAAGTGGTTGCCCTAAATCTAGCGATTAAGGAGAGACTTGAGCTGAATATCGCAAACTGAAGAAATTCGCGAACTCTCTTCCGCACCAAACTGAGTGCATGAGAGATGCTAAAGGCGGTATTACACAGCATTAGTGTGATGTCTCCTGGAGAACAAATTCTTTATTCGGTGTGATTTCTTTCACCCTAATTTTTGACCAAAAGATAGATTTGCAAAAGCTTTTGATGCCAGTCGACAGGAGGGGAAGCGGCAGGAGGATGCGGGAATCACGGACACAAATCGATAGTAAATGTGCCTCTGAAAAGTAAAAGTGATATGATTACCAAACCAAACAACTTCAATGACGAGAGCACATGCATCACAAGATATGTCTCAGAAGAAATTGTATTCACGAATATGTTTAATGATGACTGTGTTTCCCATTAGCACATGAAAAACTTACAAATTCAGCCTTCCAACTAGGTGCTACAAAGAACATTCAGCATACATGCATATTTTTAATGAAAGAAACCAATGACTGTTATCGACTATGTTAGGATTGTACATAAATACAACGCTGTTAAATACATAAAATTACTTCACTGAAGCCCTCTATTGTAAAGAATGACCTGGAGTGCCACAGTCAAGTACGGACACAGTTCGATGGAAAATGTGCCCCTGAAAATTAAAACTGATATGATAATCGAAACAAACAACTTCAACGACGTGAGAAAATTTAACAAAAATCTATTAGTCGAATGTCTAGCGGAAGCACCTCGTAAACCGACGTAAGCCTTTGCCTTTGTATGGCTTACGGCGAACTTTGGGACGCTATTGTAACTGCATTAACTTGTGATCGCGCCTGACGCTCCTCCAGGTTTCTGAAGCACGTCAGACTGCTGCTCTACTTGCATTAACTTGTAATGGCGTCTGATGCTTCTCCATGGCTTCTGAGGTTCGTTGGAATGGCTTTCCAATCGCTGACACTCTTGCGGTAGTTCTAAAGCGTGCGAGGAAATTTCTCTGACACTTCTGAAGTGTAATATCTGTTATCATTCTAGTTCTGATGCATTTATCCGCAAATAAAACACTATTCTTGTATTTGCTTAGGCGTGATAATAATAATTGTTGTTTTCCTTTAATAAATCAGTTCCAGTTCTGAAGCAGAGCTATCGAAGATATCTATAAAATATAGAAAAGTGCAAGTGATCGTTATTATGGAAAGTTCTATGCACAACATTACTTACAACTAAACGATTTAAGACATCGGTATGAATGTTTTAGGGAAATTGCATATTAAATCTGAGGAAAATAGCAACTTCTTCAAAACGTTGTCTCGAAAAACTGTTTTGTTATCAATTTGCTATTAAACAGCTGAAAATATGGAAGAGATAGAATCAGTTGTTTAGCCACTAAAGAAATTCAGCAATTTCTTGTAAATACATCGTATAAACTGGTACCATGTTGAAATGGTGAAACATTTCGGAATGTCAGTAGGCCTATGTTCATGCAAAATTTCAACTCATTTGGTTAGCTAGCTTACGTATGATTGGCTAATACGAAAACACACACACACACACACACACACACAAACCCAGACAACTCCATTTTCATAAGGTACAGCTGCCATCAATCTGAAGGTCCGTTTGAACACCACGCGCGTTACTGAGGAAGTTCTTATTTTGCTCTTGCCTTCCTTTGACCTTTGGCAATAAAATCTATATAATTATCTAATTATATGAATGTTGGTGAGAAGTGGTTGGGCATGTGTTAAGTAATCAGTATATCAGATGTCGTTGATGGTGGGCATGTGGGCCCCATTACTAGTTCGGCAGTAAATGAATGAATGTAATATGTATATCACCCTACAATTTAAATTCAGCTCCGATGCAAGGCGTCACTTAGAATTTTTCAACTCACCAAGTTAATGCTAGAGTAGAAAGAAGTAATGAGTAAATGACAAACTGTTAGAGCCAGCTAAGGACTGAACGTCGGTACTTAAAATGTGTAGTCTGGCACTTACCCACTATGTAACAACGCCACAGAGTGTAGTAACTATAAATGTGTAAGTGGGTAACTGCTCACACTAACAAAAACATAGCCATTTACGCTGTGTCTTGTTGACGACAAAGGGAGTAACGAGTTTAACTTCGAAGATACCTAGGGAAACCTAAACGAGGACTGCTAGAGAGGAACTTGAAACATGTTCCTGCAGAATACAATTCTTGAGAACCAAGACCCGTAATTTCAAGCGGTCTGTGCCATACCAAATTCGACCCCGAGTTAGGAGACCAGTACCCGAGACAGATACGACCAGTCAACGTGTTGGCAGCTGGATTTGAGGCCAGGACAAGTGCTGCCTCCTGTACAGAAGACGTAATACACGGAAGATGCCACGCCGTGCGCTGGTCCACTCCAAGGCCTATCGACTAGATTCAGTGTACTGTTTCGTGCTTTCCATTCATTAGGAGTTACAGTTTCCAGTGAAATATTGCTCCACAAATTTACGCTCGGTGGGCTTCACTGTCTGGATGGATTTGGATCTGATAATACTTTGATTGTTTTATAATGTTACGCAACGAAGTTTAGCCCATTCTGCGCACTAACAAAATTTTGTGCATTAGCACTTAAGATACTCTGCTGTCAAGTACGTACTCACGTGGAACGGCACTGTAGCAGACAGTCCATATAGCCGGCCGGAGTGGCCGTGCGGTTCTAGGCGCTACAGTCTGGAGCCGAGCTACCGCTACGGTCGCAGGTTCGAATCCTGCCTCGGGCATGGATGTGTGTGATGTCCTTAGGTTAGTTAGGTTTAATTAGTTGCAAGTTTTAGGCGACTGATGACCTCAGAAGTTAAGTCGCATAGTGCTCAGAGCCATTTTTTTTATAGTCCATAGGGTTTGGAACTACCCTACTAAAATAAAAACGGATGGATAAACAAACATTTAAAGCCGAGCAGTTTGAGATGGGTGAAGGGATAGCGTGTGAGGCTGTGTTAGCAACATGGTGACCACTTTGGAAGCCGCCATCTTGGATGCTACTCGTAATTTTGAAATGGAAGGGGTGTAATGTGACATGTCAGACAGATAGAGGTGGACCTTGATTATGTATTAACGCGATAAAAGACTTGACAATACTGTGTTATATCCATTACAAATGTCTCTGGTCCACAATGATCCTTTTTTTCATGAACTGAGCAGAAGTCTAGAACTAACACCGATTTGATCCCACCTAACCAAAGGAGAGAGTGACGCATGAAATCGTATCCCATAAGTCCTGAATTCTACGGGTCTACCAAAATAGTTTTTGTACAGGTCATGGAGATTCGAACACGTAGTCCTAAGTTTCATTCAGATCGCGGCGACAACCATTTGACATATGTTGAAGTGAACAATTCACAGGCACTATGGAATATGTATGAATTAGTGTTGACAAGGCCTGGATTTTTCCCCTTAAGATGGCAGATTTCTTTTAGTACGCTTTTTGTTTTCAAAATTAGATTTACCTGCACTATATACTTTATATTCACGATCGTCACATATCTTATTATTTTCATTTGTAATAAAAGCTTCAATTAAAACGGTATTCTTTCCAGTATTTTCCTTGATTCTAATTTTCATATATTCACGAAATGAATTTTTTCTATTCCTAATCGAGTAATCCAACGGGGAAAAACTGCAAACCTTCATGCTTTTACGTATACTGTTAGCTACAGATAAAGTTCAGTAACTATTTTCACCTGGACTTAGAAGCAAAATTCAGAATGTCGCCGTTAATTCCGATTGACTCCTGCGCTGTCCTGCAGTTCCGTTCCTCTTGGTAAACACTTCACATTTAAAATGGTGAAAACGAAATTTACTTAGAACTATATTTACAGGTGCCATGTCACCTTAGTTGAACCAATAAACCAATGTTTTGGAAAGTTCAATTATTCCACCAATGTGTCTTAATTATTTGAATGTTAGACTTATGAAAATACCATTTCGCACAGCAGAAAATACTTACGTGTATTTTCTGTTGATGGCATCAGCTAGCGTTCGTTGTGTATTTCCTTAATAAGTAGAAATATGTTCACAGGGCTGGTTCCCAACAGCCTACGCTACCAAATTAAGTGATATAGCTAATTTTTTTAAGCTTGGACAGCAGGATTTCAAACATTTACGAGAAAGTAAAAAAAAAAAGAAAACCCTAAAAAACCTACAGTTTGTTTCAGTTTTAATACAGAATTGAAGAGATACTATTTTCCAAATAGTCCAGTCATGGCAGCAAAGTAGTTACACACCAAATAACGACATGAAGGGGGTCTATATCTGTTGCGCGCGCGCGCGCGCGCTTGTGTGTGTGTGTGTGTGTGTGTGTGTGTGTGTGTGTGTGTGTGTTTCAAATGGTTCTGAGCACTATGGGACTTAACATCTGTGGACTTTACTCAATATTAAGATTAATGATCCCGTATTGAGTGACAACACTTTATGATGATGGTTTCCCGGCGTATATGATGCTTACACGGTTCTCGCTCTCGCGTGTACTGCTGGATCCCATCGTCGAATGTCCACATTATTTCGGCGGACAACCGTTCCGCCGTCATTTGGTGGCGCTGATGGAATGAAGTGTCTGCTTTTTTTCCTTTTTTACGATAGTGGAGCCCCTCCACGATCGCACTAGTGTGGTGATCATTATAAGACGTTCTGCTCTCACCTCTGCAATATTGATAGTATTCAAATGTAGGAGTCAGAGGATGCGGGTCTGTGATGTTGTCCGAATGTCGGGGCACGGTCGCCCATTGATACTGTCCTATCTTGGCGATTGTTGAAAGAAAGCGATTGAAGGATAGCGGTTTTAAGGGCGGAGGGGAAACAAGTGTTGCGGCAAGTGCCGTGGGAGAAAACCTATGCGCTAATCTGAACGGGTGGATTTGCCACGCGGGGTAGCCGTGCGGTCTGAGGGCGTCTTGTCACGGTCCGCGCGGCTCCCCCCGGCGGAGGTTCGAGTCCTCCTTCGGGGATGGGTGTGTGTGTTGTCCGTAGCGTAAGTTAGTTTAAGTAGTGTGTAAGCTTAGGGACCTATGACCTAAGCAGCTTGATCCCGTAAGATGTTAAAAATAAAGAAAACAAAGAAAAAAGTAGACTGGTAGATTTGTGCCAGCAGCGACAGTTCATGATTGGGTCTTAGGAAATATTAGTAGAGTGGTATTGCCGTTGTAGCTTGTCTCCGAGGAAATACGAAATCCCCTGGTCCAGCTGGTTCTTCGACGTACCTGTAACATCCTCTCAGTGTCTCTCAGTGTTTAATTTGATTATAAAATTGGCCGCTCGCTGTGTAGAGTTGTCTGTTTTTTTTTGTGTGTGTGTGTGTCGCGTGAGTTCCGCTTCCCTGTTTAAACTGTCTAGTGCGCTCTATGAGTACAGCTGACTGTGTCAGTCAGATTTTCTGTAATACAGGGGTTCGCCGATATAGCGTTGTTTAATTTTCCCTAAGGAAAAGTGCTTTTGGGCGGTTATGCTTCATCTGTGGTTGTGATCGTAGTTCCCCAGATTCAGGATGAAGAGGTTGTTCGAGATTCTTGAATCCTTGTACAGTCGTGTGGTGAGTTGTTTGAATACCTCTGCGAGAGTCTCGAGGCTGTATTTGTTACGTAAATTCGAGGCGCGTGTCTATCTCGGAGGATTGCTTATGGTTCGTAAATCCTTGTTCTCTATGAGCTGCAGGCAGCGCAGACGCATTGGAGCTGTTTATTCCGAGACTGGAGCTGCGTGTGTCATCAAGAGTCTAGTGATGTCATGTATATGGACCTCGACACCCTCCTATTTAGTGTGCTTTGCCTGTTAAGCATAGGGTATAGGTGACTTAGTCTCGCCTGTGCTTTGTTGGCAACGAGCTGCATGTGGTCCTCCCATGTAAGTTTTCAATCCATCCAGACACTGAGGTACCTTTTTCACGGAAACGTATTGGGCGTGTGCGTAGAGTCATTTGTCTACAAACTCAATCTTTGTTTCGCCTCGCACTTGTCGACGTTTACCTTGACACGCCATTTCTCAAGCCAACTCTCAACAGTTCTGATGGTTGCCATCTACGCAGATGACACTGCCATCCTAGCACAAGATTGGAAACCATCAGACCCAGTTTAGGCTTCGCCGCCTCCGCGCCTAGCTCAGTGCTTGGAGTGCATAAGGCTGCGAACGTGGAGGGAAGAGTCTCAGCTGCCTTCCGCCTACCGTCCATGTCGCAATTCGCCATCACATATCACGTTTGGCTTTGATGGAGCTTAGTACTAGCTCCTACGTCTTGCTCAGTTGGAAGCTGTGTTCCTGTTGATTAAATTATCAGTCACACAAATTTCAGTTGCTTCTACATCTACATCTACATAGATACTTCGCAAGCCACTACTTGCCTTTTCCCCTCCTGTTCCACTCACAAATAGAGTGAGGGAAAAACGACTGTCTGTACGCCTCCCATGACCCCTAATTTCTCATATGTTATTTTCCTGGTCCGTACTCACAATGTATGTTGGCGGGAGCAGAATCGTTTGGCAGTCAGCTTCAAATGCCGATTCTCTAAATTTTCTCAATAGTGTTTCCCGAAAAGAACGCCGCCTTCCCTCCAGGGATTCTCATTTGAATTCCCAAATCATCTCCGTAACGCTTAAGTTTTGTTCGAACCAACCGTTAACAAATCTAGCTGCCCTCCTCTGAATTGCTTCGATGTCTTCCTTCAGTTCGACCTGGTACGGATCCAAAACACTCGAGCAGTACTGAAGAATAGGTCGCGCGAGCGTTCTATATGCGGTCTTCTTTACAGGTGAACCACTCTTTCCTAAAATTCTCTGAAAGAGTAGTCCAAAAAAATATCGGTTGTATCCAGGACTTTTGTTTGCAGGTAATCCCTGTTATGTTCATTTATGTATGTAGTCTTGTGCTACTGCAGACTTGTTGGGCTGCAGTAAACGGCAGTGGCGCTCATGCTATATACATCAATCTTTAGTTGTGCTGATCGTTTGTCCACTAGAAGTTTCTCCGCATTTACACAGAATTTGGTACACCTCCGCTTTCTCTAGACCCAGGTCGTCTTTCGCTGCCTCTATGAAAGCTCGTGTTTTGGCTGGTAGCAGAAAATTGGCTATATGTGGCGCTGGAGTGATATGGGACCCGTGACACGTCTAGGTGCGACTCCGAAGGGTGACACGTACGTAAGCATCCTGTCTGATCACCCGCTCCCATTCATGTCCATTGTGTATTCCGACGGACTTGGGCAATTGCAGCAGGACAATGAGACACTCCACACGCCTAGAACTGCTACAGAGAGGCCCAGGAACACTCTTCTGAGTTTAAACACTTCCGCTGGTCACCAAGCTCCTCAGACATGAACATTATTGAGCTTATCTGGAATGCCTTGCAACGTGTTGTTCAGAAGAGAGCTCCATTCTCTCGTACTGTTACGGATTTATGGACAGCCCTGCAGGATTCATTGTGTCAGTTCCCCTAGCACTTTTTCAGACGTTAGTCTTGTCCATGCCACGTCGTGTTGCGGCACTTCTGCGTGTTCGCGGGGGCCCTACACGATATTAGGCAGACGTACCAGTTTCATTGGATCTTCAGTGTATTTCATGTACCTGATCTTCAGTGGTGTCAGCCACATGTCCCTTTCTTGATGTCAAAGAATTTACGACAAGTAGTTTCCTTAAAATTCGCGCTGAAAATACATATATGTGACCTATAGGCATATTTTTCCCGAGATAATACATGGTCCACTTCACTTGACCACCTAATGACCATATCTTTCTGATTGATAATTTGCGGTATTCTGACAGATAATTGGGACCATCTAGTAACGTGTACTGATGCTTTGTTGTAACGATATCACGTTCGTGGAGTCTTATGTAAACTCCAATAAGCGTGTCCAAGGAGTCACATTTTCACATTTGTTTCTTTGTATCCATTTACAGACTCTCTCTCTCTCTCTCTCTCTCTCTCTTTCTCTGTGTCGCACACACTCGCGCGCGCCCACACACACACACACACACACACACACACACTTTCCCTTTCCCAGCCCTCTCCCTCCCTTCCGCAGTAAAAGGCATATCCTGTTCGACTACTTATTGGTTCTCCTGTATTTCATTTTCCTCCAACAGACAAGTAAAATTCTTTCCCTTGAGAGAGCTATAGAGCTCTTTTATTCGACAGTTTGTGTTTGGAGCCGTCCACATTGCCTATCGGACCATTAACAAAAGTGCCGTTTGGGGCTGAGAGCGGGCTGTTTAATTTTGACGGTCCACGACGTTTCAAAGAGCGTTATAATCGGGATGTCGAGCGCAGCCAGAATGCTACCCAAACCCATTGACAAAAGCACAGGACTGCGTTCACGTCCTACTTCACTGCATAGGGTCAAGGATTTGCATTCTTGCCACCGTTTCTCTGACTAGTAGGTTTTTGACGTGTTCCAAAAGTCTGTTATTCATACCGCCCTCGTCAAATGAGTTCGAACAAATCTGTAATATCCAACCGCCAATTCTGTGAACATTCTCGCTGTATTTCCTTCCTTTGTTAAATCACAATAACACCAAAATTATTTTTTTCAGTTCGACTTTGGTAAAAGCAATTCGTTCGCTTCGTTATTGCCTTACAAATTTCGAAGTACCAAAGAGTAGTTATCTTATTCTGAAATGCAACAGCTACTAGATTTTAAAAAAGGGCAATCAAAATTACTTCCGAGGACCTTATTCGAAAATAATTGCTGAATATCATCTATTGCGTTATATAATAATTTCTACTCTATTGACTCTGTAGCTTAAGTAAATGTTAAGCTAGATTCGCAAGAGGCAAGAGTTATAGGTAAGTGCATCTGCGCATTCATAAGATAAATACTCTCTAATTTTTCTATTTTTCGCTCCATCGTTAACACTTTTAATACAAGTAAGTCCCTACTTTAGGAACACATCTTATACATTTAAGGACAACAGACAAAGATAGCTGCTGTTCTACCCTGTAGAGATGCGTTGGTTCTAAAGTTCGAAGGTAGACAATGAGAGTCACAACAACAGTTAAGTAAAAGGCCTGTACTTAATGAGTTGCTGAACACAAATGCAATCAAATCCAAATTGGAGTTCTGAGTGTCGTAGTTTGTAGCAGAATCTATAATACGGTTGTCATTGACATAGACTCGCAGGCGTCATCACCATCCGAAAAAGGGCTGATGATACCGATTTCGATAGCGGCGCTGCCCGCGCCGGCCCAGAGGGTTGTGTCCGAAGGGCGGTCGTCGGTTGCTGGCCGCGTTTGCTGTGGGCTCCCTCTCCCGCAATACTAGGAACGTCTCTTGCCCACCTAAGAATTACGAATAGACACTCCTGGCGTGGTGTCTGTGACGAACGACACCACAGCTGCCATTTTAATAACAGCGCTGACAACATTAGCCCATTTGCTTAAGCAACACGTGACACATTATGCTGACTGTATCTGAACACTATCTGCCCTCTTCTCTTGTGGGCAGTTTATTTCTATAGAGGTTAAGATGCTAGTCAACAGAGTGCCTTTAAAATAACACGTAACAAATTTATGTTAAAAAAACCGTCTTTCGTGTCACCTCCAAGCAACTGTCTGGTACACTTCTCCAGTTTTTGAGGATGCCGGACATTATATTAAGTCTACAAATTCACTTCGCTGTTTTGCAATAGATGGCAGTGGCGGCAAGTCCTGGTGCAGGTGATACGTCGCAAGTGTCATCAAATAAGCTTAAGAATTTGTAAAAATAGTTCCATCAAATTACTGTTTGTGATTGAATTACAAAGTTATTCTCGATGTCAACTTATGAGACCAATTCTAGTCATTTGCGGGGAAGCTTTAGTCTAACTTAACGTGAAGAAATCTGCGGCTGATGTCATAACATGCTGGGTAAGACCTATGGCGAGGCAACTATTAATGAAAGAACATGCAGAGAATTGTTTCAATGGTTTCAGTCTTTCAAGAACGGAGATTTTGACGTCTAAGGCCGGCATGGCGGTCGAAGAGAGGTTTTCGAAGCAACTGAAACTGATGGAAAAAAGCACAGGAGATCGTCATCGAAAGCAGTTGATGCGTTAGAGCCGAGTACTGAAACACAGATGGCCACAGTACAGTGACAGTAATGAAAAGGTGATTTTTCAGCATGACAGTGCTCGATTCCAAGTCGCAAAACCTTTGAAAACATACTTATGAACATTGAAATGGAAAGTCCCACGCCAGCCACCGCATTCTCCAGACATTGCTCCCTCTGACAACCACCTTTTTAGATCAGTAGCACACGGCCTGGTTGACCAGCACTTCCGGTCATATGAACGAATGCAAAACTGGATCGATTCATGGATCTACTCCAAGGATACCCATTTCTTCCGCCGCGGGTTCGTATTGAAATATGCTCACTACTTTTATTTCCTTAAATTTGGCATTTTTCGTGACAGTACCTTTTCCGTGAAATGTTTACAAGTCGATATTTGTCTTGGCTTCAGTCGTCTAGTGGAAGTATGATTCCACAATGCAGTTTCGTCGGCTGCAGAAATGACCTGGTTCAATGCGTTTGCCTCATTTTTGGTGCTTCAAATACCATTTCTTCGAATGTGGTTTCTTCTTAAAATTTATATAAAAAAAGTAGTAACATAATACTTTTTTTCTGTTCACTAGCAAGCCGGCCGCGGTGGTCTCGCGGTTCTAGGCGCTCAGTCCGGAACCGCGCGACTGCTACGGTCGCAGGTTCGAATCCTGCCTCGGGCATGGATGTGTGTGATGTCCTTAGGTTAGTTAGGTTTAAGTAGTTCTAATTTCTAGGGGACTGATGACCTTAGCAGTTAAGTCCCATAGTGCTCAGAGCCATTTTTGTTCACTAGCAAATATTTATAACGGCGATCTGCACATTGTTCTACCGTCAACACACACCAAGAGTTCACTGCCGACTGACTACAGTCAAAGACGACTCCAGCGTCAAAGACATTTTACACAACACACAAGCTTCCACTTGTAATCAGTCTCTTTGATATTCTTCGTCACATCTACTAATAGGAATCAATATGCTGTCACTCTCAAAAATATAAGTAAATTAGCATAAAATAGGGCAAATTACAATTTTAAAAAATTCTGACAAAAATATAAGAAAACATTTACAACTTCCCTCATTAAATTTGGTATCGACAAATCCAGTAGAAAGTAATATATCTCCCAGGTCCATTACAGTATGCTGCCTGAAAGATGGGCCAGCGATGAGTTTTTTAAGTTTTTCACAATAAAGGCTCGAACTTCGAAAAAAATTGCGGAAACAATGTAATTACGAACATGGGCAGTTGCCTCCTAACAAACGCAAAGTCTTAACGAAACCCTATGTTATTTGGTTTACATTGAAATACTCAGGTATACATTAAGGCACAAAACTTATCTGATGAAAAAGTTTTGCACCACCGTAATAACTTCCATCGTTTGTGTTTTTTTGAGCGGAAACGTCTTTCTGACTATTCTTTTGGCAACCAGAAATACCTATATACAGCCACCTACGTAACAGAGGAATAAACCTGAACTCTCAGTGCAGTTTGCTCGAGAGCGCGCTGTCTCCAGTCATTAACGGGGCAATGCAGGTTGCACCCACTGTTCAGTCTATCACCATGACAAGAAGGACAAGTTCAAACACTCCATGTACACCAACGTCGTCAGCACATAAGTTGAGAAGAATACAAGGGAACTGCGCGGCGCTTGTTTGGATATGACTGTCGATCATTTTGATCTCTCGATGTTTTCCTTGTAATATCCGAGCAATTATTTTCGGTGTCGATGACAGAACTCTTTTCTTGTGTGGCAGTCTTCTGCTGACTAAGTCGAGGGTAATAATTATAACGCTGTCATTGCGTACTTGCCAGGAGATATTATCGTATTTTCAGTTTCATCGTCGATCAAAGTACCTGCTATCTCCTAAGCACCACATATTGTAGCAACACGAACTAATGCTTCTCGACTGGCATGTCATGTATCAACAGACGCAAAAATTGCTTTATTGCTTTTAAGGAAATGCTAGGTGAATTATACAGTCAGCAAGGCTCGATATGAAAGGGTTAAACGTTTGCTAGCATTTCTGTTTGGCAGTAATGTCGGAATCTGCCGTTTTGCCAACACTCATTTACAGTATAATGTGTGACTTAATACAGACCACATTCCATTTTGACTCTGATGTCACTTTCCGTACCAAAAGTGCAGTACACAAAATGACTTTTGTTAACTTTTTTCTATCCATAAAATCCAGTTCTATTCGAGAAGAACCGCCATGTGTTCAGGTAATTAAAGGACAAGTCACTCTTATGCATATTCTTAGTATAATACTGTGATTTTGGAAACCAAATCCCTTGGCACCCTTTTCTCTTCTTGTGGTTGCCAAGCCCTTTCCGTGAAGACATTGCCTGCCTCTTCTGTAGTAATTAGAAATCACCAAACCTCACGCACCACTTTCATCTTGAGTCTTCCGACGCGACAAATCTTAGCGTCTGCAACAATCCGAAATAATGTAGGTCTTGTTGGGTTGTACGTATAGTGATCAGTTAGGACGGCAGTTGTTGCCTTTAGTGCTGCATACCGAGATTTCTGGCGAGCTGTGTCGCAGCCGCAGTGCCGTATTCGAGTAATTTAGGTCTAAGCTACAAAATTATAAACTCGTATCTCGACTCGGCGGCATTAACAGTGCAGACCACTGAACGAAAGGGCAGCAGATATCGCGAAAGGTACGCGTTCACATTTAAGTCACGTCTGACCAGTGTGGCGCATTCCGCACGACGAGTTGATGCTCACTTCGAATGCAACGGCCATGCTATCGATTCCTAAAAAAGTCGCCATGTTCTGTGTTTTTGTTGATGTCCGGGACGAACGAACTGTTATTCCAACAGTGAAAGTAGTATTCAAGGAACTGCTTTTGAATTGTTTAACTGATTAATCCCATCCGTAACTGTCACATTTACTTTATTTATTGTACTTTTGTAGAATTTCGCCCTTAGGCAATTTATAAGTATAATGATAAATAGAAACGGTTAGAGCTCTGTGCGTCAAAAATCAAATACAGTGACAAACCACGTCATCAAATCCGCTAATATTAATAAGTACTTACTAGACATTTGTACACAACACTTTTGTCAAAAGTCAGTGATTGCACATTCTGTCATACTAATCTGTTGCATATATTGTACTTCGAGAATTCCACTTGGCCTTACATCTCCCATTTTTTTCTTTGATGTTAATTCAGTTACGGTGCTTAAACGGGTGAAGAGGGGAGCGGCTTTTAGTCTTTAGTCCACTATGAGAACGATAACATCATTATGATGTAATTTTAATGAGCCCCTGAGTCTTGTAGAATCTCCCCTACGCATTTTTATTAGTGTTTTATAGTGTTATCAGGGCCTGCGCATGTACTGTCTCGTTGTGGGCCATGGAATTTGAACACACTTCAAGATCAGTGAGCATGTAATGAGCATCCGAACTAATTAATCGCGATAGCTTTTTGCTTACGGCATGTGACTTGACATCAGCCACTCAAACAACAACCTGCAACTGTACCACCATTGCAAGTCTTGCTGAAGGACCTATTCCCATCCACATGTAACCCACAACCTCATATCCTACCACCTCCAGGCTCAGAATCACTCTTCCATTCTCCATTCCATCGCTCCTAGAGAAAGACGAGAGAAATTCATAAACACCATACAGAAGCTCTCAGTCGATTCATCTAAGAAAAAATATCAAACTTAATAACATGCTATGCACTATCTCCTCCTCTCCCCCCCCCCCCCCCACACCTAATTTCTTGTCACCATCGTTCATGCCCACCCTGCTGACACCCAGAATCCATAAACCCAAAATCCCTAACATTTTATGTGAGGAGATCCCCCCACAAATCTCCACAAAACAGATAACAACCAAAAAAGTCACTACCTTAGCCATACCGCCAACCTTATACTACCATGTTGACCAGCTTCATATAATCCTTTGTCTATCGACTGTCCTCCACCTGAAAGGTCTAACAACCTCAGTGGCGTTGCTGTTCCGGCCCCTCCCGCTGGAAGTTCGAGTCCTCCCTCGGGAATGGGTGTGCGTGTTGCTCTTAGCATAAGTTAGTTTAAGTAGTGTGTCGGTCTAGGGACCGATGACCTAAGCAGTTTGGTCCCTTGTGAATTCACACACATTTGAACATTTGGCGTTGCAGTCCTCCTGCCTCCACGGTTGTGATCAAGAGAGATGAAGTCAGAGGAGACGGAATCCATACTAATCTCCTATCCTTACATCAGAATCCGAAACCTCTCCAACCTGACTACGACACTATTTCCATCCTCATCATCCGGCACATCACTGACTCTTTTACCACAGCAGATCATATTATAGGATAGGGAACCGTAGTCTACCACCACCACCACCACCAAGATGTCGAACCATCAGAATCCCTTTCTCAGTCCTAAAGCTGACGAAATTACCTAGTCTATAACGGCCACTTCTCTACCCACTGTAAAAATCCACCAACCTCTCCTCTGTGTAAAGCCTGTCGCATTCAGAAAGAATGCCGCAACTAACATCCTCTCCGTCTTGGAAGAGCTGCAGTCAATCCGATCCCTCGTATTCCGTCGTACCCCCGTTCGCCAAAGTGTAATCAACTCTGCGTCTCAGACCCAGTGATAATTCCACACACACCTATAATATGTGAAACGTCTCCTTTGAACAATTATACAAGACTGTGCTTAAACTGATACACAATATTTTTAGCGCAACGCAATCTGACTTTCAAAAATCCGTACAAAAGAATGGCCCTGACTAACATTAACCTATACCTTTCACTAATCACTTACCTCACAAAAATCTTCGTTACTCAAGCTACAGCAATACAGCGAGCGCCACTACTGCCAGCTAAATAAAAGATTCAAACTACTGAAGGCACTAACTACTGATAGGCATAGTTAGCAAATGAAAGATTTTGATAGAGAACAAACAATGTATTTACCTTACTAGTGTTCAAAAGTCATAATATATATAGCAGTTCATGACAACCAGTCTTACAAATTTCAAAACTCCGCCATCTCTCTCCCCATATCCACCACTGCTGACGGCTCACCTCCAACTGCGCAACGCTACGCGCTGTTAACATCCAGCTGTCGCTGCCCAACACTACAATGGCAGACAACAATGCAAACTAGCCACAGACTGCACACAGCACAGCCAGTGATTTTCATACAGAGCGCTACGTGGCGTTACCAATAAAAAAAACCTAAACAGCCTACTTACATATGGTCTGCCTGGAAATCATCGCCGGCCGCGGTGGTCTAGCGGTTCTAGGCGCGCAGTCCGGAACCGCGCGACTGCTACGGTCGCAGGTTCGAATCCTGCCTCGGGCATGGATGTGTGTGATGTCCTTAGGTTAGTTAGGTTTAAGTAGTTCTAAGTTCTAGGGGACTGATGACCACAGATGTTAAGTCCCATAGTGCTCAGAACCATTTTTTTTGGAAATGATCCGAGCACTGATGACCAATGTTTACTGCTTCGTCAGAGGAGAGACTGAGTCTTACTGTCTACCATACAATTTGTTTCTAAGTAATTACACAGCTATTTTACGAAAATTTTAACGCAGACCTTAAAAAACGTTGCATTACTGTCCACCTCGTTCCACGTGATTTCTAATTCCATGAAAAAGGTATATAAACCCATTAACAATTAATAGTTGGTTCACTATCTCTGTAAATAAAAAAGATACAAGTGTAGTCAATACAGTAAATTACTTGTCCCTCGATGTACTAAAATTTGCTGGCATCACCGTTTCGATACTTAGAACCGTTTATAAAATATTCGAGATACTCTATTTACGTGATTCATCAGCACGTCAACGGCCATGTGGGTCAACGTTGTTCCATCGTGTTTCGTTCATGCTTCTCATAGGACAGGATAATATTGTGACAGGTCTGGAGTAGCATGTGCTGGGTAAGCGTATCGGAGACAGGTGTGACCACTACGCAGATTGGGTGCTCGGTAGAATACCGCTTTCTTCTTATGATAGAAGAATATTCTGTAACTGTTAACATTTACACAAAATACTCCAGATTAATAAGAACACAATTTCACCAGTGATATTACGACTGTAGAAACTAACCTAACCTTTTTCATTATACACAGTCCAGTCACACTAATGTGACCACCGCCTATGTTCGACTCGAACGTGCAATGAAAACTCACACACGGCAGGTGGCAGCACTGGCAATGGAGGGTATATAAAGCGTGTCGGGGAGGACGCGAAAAACTGTACAGTAGTTGTCATAAAGCGGAAACGGAGCGATTTATCTGACATCAGAATGGCTTTTCGGTCCAAGGGTGGAACTATTTCCGAAGAGGCTAAGTTGGTAAACTGTTGGCGTGCCGCCGTGATTAACGCATACCGAACATGGCTAAATGGCGCTATTCAAAACAGGCGCCGAGCCAACTGTGGTGCACCACGGGCCCCAAATGGCAGGGGTGAACGACGGCTGCGAAGATATGTACCGGCGAATAGACGTGCAACTTTTTGCCAGCTGACTGCCCACATGAAGCAAGGGGCTACCAACAGAGGCTCCTCAACGAACGTTCAGCGAACGTTGCTGCGTATGGACCTATGCAGCAGGCACCTGCTTCGTGCACCCATCCTGATTGCTGTTCATCGGTGGCGAAGGATGGAATTTGCACATCATTATCGCAACTGGACGTCCACTGAGTAGTAAGAGGTGGCGTCTTCAGGTGAATCTCGTTCTGTGCCCTATCGACAGATGGCCGTTGCGCGTACGGCGTGAATAATCTGAAAACAATGGGCCTAGGTCGGAGTAGAGAGCGTTATGGCCTGAGGAATGTTTTCGTAGTACTCCTTGAATGATCTCGTCATTCTGATCAAAAAAAGTATGTATCTAACCTTGGAGATCAAGTCTTCCCCTACATGCAGCTTGTTTTTCCTCTGCACGAGGGCATCTACGAGCAGAACAATGGTCACCAAACTCCCTCGATTAAAACCGAATCGAGAATCTGTGAAACTACCTCAATCGGGCTGTTCGCCCCATGGATTGACGACAAGTCATCGAGTAAAACTGAAGTGATATCAGGTGTTCCACAGGGAAGCGTCCTGGGACCTCTACTGTTCCTGATCTATGTAAATGACCTGGGTGACAATCTGAGCTGTTCTATTAGGTTGTTCGCAGATGATGCTGTAATTTACCGTCTAGTAAGGTCATCCGAAGACCAGTATCAGTTGCAAAGCGATTTAGAAAAGATTGCTGTATGGTGTGGCAGGTGGCAGTTGACGCTAAATAACGGAAAGTGTGAGGTTATCCACATGAGTTCCAAAAGAAATCCGTTGGAATTCGATTACTCGAGAATTAGTACAATTCTCAAGGCTGTCAATTCAACTAAGTACCTGGGTGTTAAAATTACAAACAACTTCAGTTGGAAAGACCACATAGATAATATTGTGGGGAAGGCGAGCCAAAGGTTGCGTTTCATTGGCAGGACACTTGGAAGATGCAACAAGTCCACTAAAGAGACAGCTTACACTACACTCGTTCGTCCTCTGTTAGAATATTGCTGCGCGGTGTGGGATCCTTACCAGGTGGGATTGACGGAGGACATCGAAAGGGTGCAAAAAAGGGCAGCTCGTTTTGTATTATCACGTACTAGGGGAGAGAGTGTGGCAGATATGATACGCGAGTTGGGATGGAAGTCATTAAAGCAAAGACGTTTTTCGTCGCGGCGAGATCTATTTGCGAAATTTCAGTCACCAACTTTCTTTTCCGAATGCTAAAATATTTTGTTGAGCCCATCCTACATAGGTAGGAATGATCATCAAAATAAGATAAGAGAAATCAGAGCTCGAACAGAAAGGTTTAGGTGTTCGTTTTTCCCACGCGCTGTTCGGGAGTGGAATGGTAGAGAGATAGTATGATTGTGGCTCAATGAAACCTCTGCCAAGCACTTAAATGTGAATTGCAAAGTAATCATGTAGATGTAGATCCTCAGCCGACGAACCTAATGCAGCTGGTCACAGCACTGGAGTCGGCAAGATTCCACATCCCTGTCGATACCTTACAGAACCTCATTGGCTCTCTCGTCTTGAACGTCTCGCAGCGACCCACGCTGCAAAAAGTGGTTATTCAGGCTTTTGATAGGTGCTCACATTAATGTGACTGGACAGTGTCAACAATCCAGCCAGCCCCAATCCTCACGCCAAAAATTTTTTCTATTCTTGGTGATTTCTTTTTAATTGGCATTAGGTCTTCGTCCAAGGTATTTTTCTGTACCTAACATTTCATCTTCCAACGATGGAGACATCGCCAGAGTCGATAACAACAGTCACTGTCTCAAACAAGCCCAGCAGGCCGAACTGTTTATACGTATACAGGCAAAGGTCGGTTCGTGGCGTCACACGTCGAGTCGCACCGTGGTGTGTTACGGAGATTTATTTAATACTAAGGACCACAACTTGTCTTATTTCAAACGTTCTCCTTTTCTGTTAAATTTATTTTTGTGTTTTTGAATTTCTGTGGCCTCTCTGTACATCCTAGAATAGCAAAGATTAAGTCTTGACAAAACCATTACACCAGAGAAACGAATTTGTTGGTAACCTGGACGACGGCCTGATGCCAATACAAATTATCACCAATAATGCTGTGATCGGCTACACTGTATAACTTTTATATTAATTCCAACCTGGATTGAGGTCCAAGTCAGCAACTTTTTACCATTTTGGGTACCTAAACGAGTCCCGCTACACTATTAAGTATTTTCCTTTTGGATTACATTTGGCGCCAAACGGCTCACCAAACAGCTTTAGAATTTCCATATTCTTCTGTCATTTCTCAAATGAATATTAGAGGATTGAAAACTTATTCAATGACTACTCGCAATGTAACGTGTGAAGCTTGCTTGTTACATAATTCTGGTATTTTGTTACCATTTTTCATTGATATTTTTTGTATTTATAGAATTTTATTTATTGATAAAAGAAAACAAAGTTACAGTACAAAGATGCATACAAAGATATTCAGATTAAACACAGAAATTACATGCGCGGTTAAAATTTTACAGTAGCATCAAACAGAAGTGTAAGATGATTTCGTGGATTTTCTATGAATTGAACTCCCATTTGAGTGTAACTGTTTACTGTTTCTGTTATACACCCACGTTATCCTTTTCATCTGTTCCTAAATGTAAAACTACCATCTAGAATCTAGAACTATGTAAATAAGTAACTGTAGTTATTTTAGTTACAATAAAATCTGAGAGAACACTTCGAGTCGCATTGAATCATTTACATCCTGCTATTGTAGTTAAGCTTTCTGTTGTTTTTACTTCCAGTATGAAACATTTTTCCTCATTTGGTTAAAATAACTGTCGAAACTAAAGAATGTGTAGAGGAACGGCAGTTAGAAAGGGCCGACGGGTAGTATGGGCCACTTGGTGCTTATCGGGTTTTCCGAAAAACCAGTAGACGTGTGCAGTGATTGGAATAAAGCATGGCAGAACTTGACTAACAGTAACTCTTACCTTTTTTTTCAAAATTTGTGGTATGGACTATGGGACCAAAGTGCTGAGGTCATCGGTTCCTAGACTTACGCACTACTTAATCTAACCTAAACTAACTTACGCTAAGGACAACACAAACACCCATGCCCGAGGGAGGACTCGCGAGGCCGCACGAACCGTGACAAGACGCTTAGACCGCACGGCTACCCCGCGCGGATGTTGAGTTTGTGTCACAAGAAAATTTTATTTTATTCTGCATGTCGAAGATGGTGAACGGTGTAAACATTATTTTACACTTTTAAAGATAAAAAGTAATACCGTCGTATTCTTGCTAATATTTAAATCGTTTGATGTATATTGTTTCGTAATAATGAAATCCCGCAGACTCAATCCTGTTTCTGTTTCTGCCTTGTTTTAATGTGCAGTGTCAGTTGGCTAGTATGCGCCAAGCCGAAACCGAGTAGTATGTTCTTGTTTGGTTTTTGGTCACGATGCCAAGGTTCGAAAAGAAGCCTAGATTTTCGGGTCTAGGGGAGTGGTCCGAGGCCGCAATGAAGCAAGCGATTTCACATGTTTTGCAAGGCGAAATGACCGAAAGAGCTGCACCCTATCGTTATAATTCCCCTTGAACTACGCTAAAAAGGAGACTAAAATCAGCTATGGGAAAACAGCTGACATCTATGACAACTCAGTCGGGAATTCTCAAGCCAACGAGTGCAGGAAATCACGAAGAAATGCTTGTAGCACACATGAGAGATTTTGATACAAGACTAATGCCGCTAAGTAAGATTCAGTTTTAAAAATTAGCTTACGATTTCGCAGAAAATTTAAAACTGCCTCACAGATTTAACAGAGAAAAGACATTGGCAAGTGAAGATTTCTTTCAAAGCTGAATGAAGAACGATTCAAAACTGTCTTACAGGAAACCTCAGTCCTCAAGTTTTAACGTTGTGTCAGATTTATTCGACCAAAAGTTGAAAAGTTTCTTAACCACCTGTTGTTTTACTATCCGGTACTTTTGTTAAATAAACAGATTAACTAGCTTGTGAACCGCAAGAGCACCTATACATTTACAAATCTATATTTTGTCGTATGGCTCATGCTGCCTGACAGTTTTCTTAACATCTCGAATTGTAAATGTTAGAAAATATTTCCTTGTTCTATGTCGTTTCTGTTAGAAATCCTCTTTTGACATTTTACACCAAAATAGATACTCACGTAAAGGTTTTATGCAGTTATATCTTATTTCAAATCAATAACAAACGTTTTATACCAGTTTTAGCTTGAGCGACACAAACTAGCCGCCGTTCACTACACGTGCGAGGGGCTTTGAATAAGTAATTCAACAGATTTTTTTCCTCGGTCTGTTTCGATTGAAAAAATGTGGGATTTTTTATGGGACAGCGTGGAATATTCCCTCTTCAGCCGCTATAGTTTCATGAAGTTCCGATTGGTGGACGCGCTATAGGTAGCCTTCAAAATGGCGCTATAACAGAGATGCGTCATTGAGTTTCTTTTGGCGGAAAACCAGAGCATCGTAGATATTTATAAGCGCTTGCAGAATGTGAACGGAGACCTTGCAGTGAACAAAAGCAGGGCGAGTCGTTGGACGAGGCGTCTGTCATCATCGCAATAAGGTTGCGCAAACTTGTGCGATCTCCCACATGCCGGCCATCACAGTCAAAAGCGCTTGCAGAATGTGAACGGAGACCTTGTAGTGAACAAAAGCAGGGCGAGTCGTTGGACGAGGCGTCTGTCATCATCGCAATAAGGTTGCGCAAACTTGTGCGATCTCCCACATGCCGGCCATCACATTCAAAAGCGCTTGCAGAATGTGAACGGAGACCTTGCAGTGAACAAAAGCACTGCGAGTCATTGGACGAGGCGTCTGTCATCGTCACAATATGTTTGCGCAAACCTGTCCGATCTCCCACATGCCGGCCATCACAGTCAAAAGCGCTTGCAGAATGTGAACGGAGACCTTGCAGTGAACAAAAGCACTGCGAGTCATTGGACGAGGCGTCTGTCATCGTCACAATATGTTTGCGCAAACCTGTCCGATCTCCCACATGCCGGACATCACAGTCAAAAGCCTCTCCGCTAAACTGGACGTCTTTTGTTGGTAGGGCTGCCACACTCGTCCACCAGTTGAGGTACTGAGAGGTGTACGCCCACTGGGTTCCTCACCGCCTAACAGAAGACCATAAAGAGCTATGAAGGACTATCTGTGCGGAACTGCTTGCGCGTTTGCAAGGCTGATAGTGAGAATTTTTTGTCGAACATCTTCACAGGCGATGAAGCATGGGTTCATAACTTCGAACCGGAAAGGAAGCTGCAATTCGTGGATGGAGTGGCGCCAAACTATCTCGCCTCCGAAGAAAAAGTTCAAGCCGCACCGTCAGCCGGTAAATTAATGTCGTCGGTCTTCAGGGACTCTGAAGAGGTTTTTTGTTTGATATCCTGCATTATGGTGTAACGTTCAACTTTAAAGTGTATTATGCTAACCTCATGAAATTGAAGAACCGACTTAAGCGCATTCGTCGCCACAAGAATACAAACGAACTTCTCCTTCTTCTTGACAACGCAAGTTCTCACACAAGTCTGCGTCCGCGAGAGGAGCTCACAAAACTTCATTGGACTGTTCTTCCTCATCCATCCCACACCCCGGATATCGCACCTTGCGACTTCCACCTGTCTGGCCCAATGAAGGATGCACTCTGCGGGAAGCACTACCTGCATGATCGGGAGGTTATTGAAATGAAATAATGAGCGTATGGCATCGTTGGCCGGGAGGCCCCTATTCGGGGAGTTCGGCCGCCAAGTGCAAGTCTTATTTCAGCAGACGCCACATTGGGCGACTTGCACGCCGGGATGAGGATGAAATGATTATGAGGACAACACGACACCCAGTCAACGAGCGGAGAAAATCTCCAATCCGGCCGGGAATCGAACCCGGGCCCGCTTGCGTGGGAGCCGAGCACGTTACCACCCAGCTAAGCAGGTGGACATGGGAGGTTATTGATGCAGGAAGACTTCGGATCCGACGTCGACCAGAAGAGTCATACTATGCGGGCATGCAGGTGGTGTAAGGCCGTCGCATTGAATGGAGACTGTGTTGAAAAGTAGGGTTTTGTAGCCAAAAGAGTGGGGAATGATATGGTGATCCGAATCGTGACTGAAACCAACCTGCTTTCGGAAAAAGTGTGTTGCTTTGCTTACTAAATGTCCCTCACATATTTTCTCATACGGCTACAAATTTTTGCGTTGTCGAGCTCTGACATTCCGTTCCTTCGTCTGAGGTATGCATTTCTTCCAACAGTCATCATATATTTCATGTCGCAGTGCGCAACTTCTACTTACTTATTGATCACGGGAACTCCACAGCACGCGACGAAGCTGTTAAATCAAATTTTAGGATTCCTGCACGTTTGTCCACTGTTGAAGTAGTGACTGGAACACGTGAAAATTTGAAGACTAATTAAATTTTTATTCTGAAGTATTTTTGTTAGTGCCGAAACTACTCTTACCATAAAGCTTTTGGAATAGTGTAACTAATAACTACCGGTACCAGATGTTGGCTTCGTCCCATAACGTAATGATAAAGTGACGTATGATGTCACACGTACGTAAACAGAAAGATAACAGTGCACTGACAATATTTCTTTTGAATTTATATTATTTTCTGGAATGTAGTTTGTGATGACAGACCCATCAGTGGTGTAGCCCGAAGTCTACATTACGATGAAAGGTGACGGTGTGGTTGTGAGTTGGCGAAGCGGTTTCGAACGCTTCATTTAATTCGGATTTGGCTATGAACGCTTCAGTTAATTCGGATATTGCTGTGAGATATGGCAGACTCGTATTCACCAGCGTTTGTTTCGAAGTCAAGCTGGAAGCAATGCTTCCCAGATATTTTAATCGGCCGGCCGAAGTGGCCGTGCGGTTAAAGGCGCTGCAGTCTGGAACCGCAAGACCGCTACGGTCGCAGGTTCGAATCCTGCCTCGGGCATGGATGTTTGTGATGTCCTTAGGTTAGTTAGGTTTAACTAGTTCTAAGTTCTAGGGGACTAATGACCTCAGCAGTTGAGTCCCATAGTGCTCAGAGCCATTTGAACCATATTTTAATCTTTAACTGTCGACTATGAAATTACATTAATTTAATTAAATATACAAATTTTACTACGTTATTTTAATTTGGAATCTGATTGGCTATGAGGAAATTGAGATAGTATCCTTTATACAGAAAATCTCTGACGTCACCTTCAAGTCTATGTATTAGCATATCTCTGTGTACGATGCAGCTTAATCTACGGTTTTCAACACTTGTACGTATAATATATGTCAGGTTCTTTTTCGTGTGTTGTACTGAAGTCGCCATTTCATTGATAATTTATATGTACACCACAAAATGAGGTGAATCGCTCACCTGCTTACTACTTGGACCAGAACTGCATCTTTCTTCCATGAATATCACTCTTAATAGGCATATTTCAAAAGCATAATCGAAATGCAATATATTCCACAGTTTCTCTTTCCCGAAAATTTAAGCTGAAACTGAATGCAAATAAAGATCGTTAGGCTTACGTGTATCGTGTCCCGTTGCCGTTCTGTGGCATTTTAATTCGTTGTTTACAGCGAATCGTCCCGAGTTTTAAATCTTACTCTCTAAATATGATAAATTTATTGTCTGTTTCAGAAGTCGTATCTGGCTGTTTCTCCTCCGTTTTCCCGTAGCATTTTTCGTGGGGAGGCTGAATTTGCTTTAGAAGCGTGAAGGGACATTTCCGTCGCAACCGACAACGACCATGAAAGGTCGCCCCTGATAGCTCCGAAAATCGAAGAAACGTAGAGGGCGAGGCGAGATGATATATGCTGCTTCCCTTTTTGTCAGATGCCTGCATGAAATATGCACGCTACCCTTTTTGAATACTGATACGCGGTTTCTGTGACTCCCAGGGTAGTGTCTAGCTATGGAAGATAAGGTGGGCACGTTGTGCCGGACCTCCAAACCTCCAGAAATACAGAAACAAAATAGCTGTCGTGGAACTGAGCTATCGCAGCGTTTAATGACCTTTGTTTGTGTCTGGAAGTCGTTCTAAGACTTATAGCCTCCATAATTTCATTTTTCTAAATGGAATGTTTCTACAAATGCAAATTGGTAAATAAATTGCCTGACGAAAAAAGTGAAGCACTCGGAGACCATAGTTCGATGTACACGTGACTTCGTACTCGTACCAACCATCTGCGGTTATGAAAATGACTAGACAGACGGACAGAACAACAACCAGAGTGCATTGGGGTACTTCGTTCTTAGTATTGTTGCCAGGCATGGTACGGTATATAAAGGGTGTGAGCAGCATCAAATGTTGAGTGACCACTGTGAAGGATACGGAGGTATCACGTAATCGTGTGAGACAGCGATGTCAGCGTCTGACAGAGTTTGAAAGGGACCTTTTTGGGGATCTCCATTTGTCTGGCTGGTCGAATCGTGCAATATTCAGATGTCTGGGCATTCATATGTGACAATGGCCCGATATTGAACTGCATAGGAACATGAGGGCAAGCATACTAGACGTCAAGATTCGGGTCTACCACTTCTGATCACCACAACGGAGGACATTCTTATTATACACCCTGCACATAGTAACGCTTCACATCTGCGCCTACTATTCTAGAACAAGTAATGGACTCTGTAACATGATGTGTCACCTTGCAACATTGATCGGAAACTAGAAGCAGTCGGACTAGGAAATTACCATCCCGTGTGGTTATCTGCCATTAACACCACAACACAAAGGCTGCGGTTGGAGTGGTGCCGTGGTCTAGAAGCATGGATTGCTGATGAATGGTGGCGCATCGAGTCAGTGATCAATTCCGATTCTGCATTGCCCCACCGTCGGCGAGTATTACTGCGACTGGGGAGAAGTCCCATTCTTCCAATGTTTTGGAGAGCCACAGCGCACCTACTCCTACTGGCGTCATGGTTTGGGGAGCTGCCGGGTATGGCTTCGGCTGGTGGTGACTGCGGGAACATTTAACGACACAACGATATAGCACAGATATCCTATATCGTCATGTGTTATCTCTGATGCAAAAATATCGTGGTGCAAATTTTTAACAGGACATCGCTCGCCCACATTTAACACGTGTCTCTATAAACTGTCTTCGCGATCTTGAGGTACTTTTTTCGCCAGTAAGATTCTAGATCTGTCCCCAACAGAACGTGTGTGACGATAGCAGCCTAGCGTCACTATCCAGGATATCAAGACCAGTTGTGAGCCAGTTTATGTCAGCAGATGATACAACGGCTTTGTCGTACGCTGCCCAACCGAATCAGTGGGGGTGTAACGACATACTGATAAGTTGGCTCATACTGCCAAGTTCGCTGAAACTTTTACGAGATTTTGTAATCACTGATATAGCATTACATACCCTCTCAATCCGTAAGTTTAGTTTTATTTTTTCCTCTCCTTCTGTGGGCTTCACTTTTTTGTCGAACATTGTATAAAAAAATAACAAATACATCTCTTTACATACTCTCGAACTTTTAGTTATTCCTTCTTTGCACAGAGATCTAAGTACAATTACTTACTTCCTCAAATGGTTTCTTCTTTCAAGTCAAGTTTTTGACTGTCTTATTGAAACTGGAAGTTCTATATTTTAAGCGATGTGGTGCTCGAAGGGCTACCTAATTTTGTAGTATATTTTTCAGAGGTGGTGAACTAGAAATCATAAATATTGAAAGAAAGACATATTTACGTAGCACCAACACCTGCTGGTAAAACAACTTTGGCACGCATCTCGTGGTCGTGCGGTAGCGTTCTCGCTTCCCACGCCCGGGTTCCCGGGTTCGATTCCCGGCGGGGTCAGGGATTTTCTCTGCCTCGTGATGGCTGGGTGTTGTGTGATGTCCTTAGGTTAGTTAGGTTTAAGTAGTTCTAAGTTCTAGGGGACTGATGACCGTAGATGTTAAGTCCCATAGTGCTCAGAGCCATTTGAACCATTTTAAAACAACTTTAATTTTCTACTAGCTTCCATCGAGAAGTTCAGCATCAGGCAACATAAAATGGGTATAGTAGCCTATGTGGTTTCACTCTTACCGTGGTGTCGATAAGAAAATTAAAATAATAAAAAGTCATTCTACGTCACTGTCGTCAATGTAAACCGCAGTTATACAATTCACTAATCTTAGTATACTGTAAATTTCTATGTTCCCTGCTGCCATGTGGAGTGCAGTATGCATGGTGACGAGCAGTTCGACTTCATGCAATCTACCGTAGATATGAGGATCCATTTTTTTTAATCGCCGCAGTTCCTCATTATGATAAATTTTAAAGACAAAAATTCAAACAGTTGCAGGTTTCGAACTCACAACCTTTAGCACGGCGTGCTCAAATCTATTTTTTTTTTACAACAGCCCACATTTTTTAATAGGGGTCAGCTTCAGGCTGGTGGAGACAGGATGGACAAGGGTCGAAACACGAGGCCTTACCACAATATCTCCCCCATCTCGCGCCTGAACGCCCACTCCGATTTTATTTACATTTTTTATGTTTTTTATTTTAATTTTATTTATTTATTTATTTTGTTCTTCAACTCAAAAATTTTGGATATGATTGTAATACAAATTATTTCTACTAGTAAGAAAGCGTTGTAAACAGATTAAATAACATAAATCATCTCAACATCAAATATTTGTTTTAAATCACATATACTTCATGCGTCCATCTTATAACACATGAGTGACCTCAAAACATTTAATCACAAGTAAGAGAATGGAAACTCTTACAATTACATTGCTTAAATAACGACCACGAAGTGAATGGAAATAAAAAAAAAGATGAAAAACAGAACCTACACGCCATTCTACGTGCGATTCCCATCTGCGGACGATGTTGATTGTTAGTAAGTCTATATCCATGTCCCCTCGTGACAAGGTCCACTACGGGGGTCGTCTTGTACCCGGTACACGCCAGCTGTGAGGAGGTTTATGAAGACATTGTGCACGTAATTTTCGAAGAGTTGTTGATACCTTGGAGTGTGCTTGATTCTGCGATGAGTATCTTCGAGATATTGCCAACAGTCGAGAACTATCTTCTCACCACCTACAGCCACTGTTTTCCTCCCTTCCTCATTTCGTCTCTGATCCGCTTATATATTTTCCTTACCTCGTCACGTGCCCGCATCGCCACCAGATGGCATTCAACCTTACGGTGGACCATAGTCATGTTTCGTCTCATCCGCGTGTAGGAGATGTTTGCTTTTAAAGTTCACTTATTTCAGCCTATACACATGCCTGTATTCGTTCCATCCACTCCTCAAAAACACTTCTGTATGCCGTTTCCCGTGAAGCTGCTCAGAAGCTCCGGCATTTTGCCTTCAGCGGAGTCTAAGATCTCGTCCACTGGCACTGACCTGAGCGATTCTGCTGAAAATCGTGACAGCGTAAGTGCGTAATACAAGGTCAATGTGTATAAATCCGCAAAGGAAAATAGTTCTTTAGCGATGCGAGCAGTCTTGTTCCTTTTACTTCGACACTGTAATGTTTTAGTTCTCTGATGTTCACACAAACCACCAAGTATACTATTTCTAAAGTGTGAACCAGATCTCAGCCAACAAAATTTCTGAGGTTGTTCACTGATATTTTCTGAATTTGTTTGTACAAGGGACACATACTCTCCCGTGACTTGTTACAGAGTAATTGCATTTCGTTTGTTCTCTTACCCTCATTTATCTGTGTAGCTGTACTAGTGAACCCGGTAATGTTTCACAATTTTTAATTATTTATGGCAACTGTATATACGCCTAAAATGGTTCAAATGGCTCTGAGCACTATGGGACTTAACATCTGTGGTGATCAGTACCCTATAACTTAGAACTACTTAAATCTAACTAACCTAAGGACCTCACACACATTCAGCCCGAGGCAGGATTCGAACCTGCGACCGTAGCGGTCGCGCGGTTCCAGACTGAAGGGCCTAGAACCGCTCGGCTATATACGCCTAATCTCTTTGTGCATTTCCTCTTCCCCATCTCCTTATCCATCACTTCTTCTTGTCCCATCTGTTTGTCCATCTCCTCCTCCTCCTCCTCCTCCTCCTCCTCCTCCCGCTCTCGGTATCCGTATCTTCCTCCCTCCCTCCCTTCCTCCCTCCCTACCCACCCCCCCCCACCCCCAACTCTCTATCCATCTCCTCCTTAACACTCTGTCTGTCCATTCCCTCCTTCCCCTCTGTCTATCCATATTCTCTCCCTTTCTCTCTCCGTCCACCTGCTGTTCCCTTCTCTCTCTGACCTTGATCCTTGTTTATTATTATTGCAAACGAAACCTCATGTGCGCAATGAAGTTGCTTAAAATGCATGGGTAAGTCGGTTGGGATCATTCATATACAGGGTACACGAGAGACCACTCCTGTTGCTGGATCTGTGAGGACAGTAACTTCAGTGACAATATTTCTGATAGTTTTAATCTGCGGACAGGTTGGACTGCAAAGTTTGGGATGCCTCAGGTTCCATAGTAGTATTCTAATGATCAGTCGATAAGCTACAAATACGACACTCCTCTTTCGTTTTAAAACTGAATGCGACGAAGAAACAAAACAGCACTCTGTTGTGGATAGAATTTTTGTTCAATGTAATACATAAGGAGAGAGAATATATGTGTGAAAGAAATAGATTGCCTAATGATTTAAATACCCTGATACCTAAGTGGCAACTGACAGCGAGAAAGAAAACGGAACCACATATTTTCATAGCACAGCATTTTCTTTCTCGCCGTCGGTTTTAACAGAAAATCTGTACATTGTTGTTTAAAAATTTATATAGCCTATGTCCGTGTGAATGTTAGTCAACTATCGTGTAACAGTTTGAAGTAAAATAGTCAAGAACTTTTCCAGATTTTTGCTAATAACATTTCCTCTTTATATATTATATATTATAAATATTTAAAAAATATTCAGTCAGAGTCTGTCTATGAATGTTTATTATAGCATCGAATAAAGATTTAAAATATATTAGTCAAGAACTTTTCGAGATTTTTGCTGACAACGTTTCCCCTTTATGTATTAGATATATATCTATGTACAATATGTATTAAAAAAAATGAGGCCTATGTCCATCTAGACATTTATTAGATATCGTGTAAAAATTTGAATTAATTTCGTCAAGAGCTTTTTGAGATTTTTGTTAACAACCTTTGAGTGTGTGTGTGTGTGTGTGTGTGTGTGTGTGTGTGTGTGTGTCTGTGGTCTATGTCCGTCCAGTCGTTAAACCACGACTTGACTACATTTAAAAGTATAGATTCTATATATATTTATTCATTTATATATTTAAAAAATATGTATCCTATGTCTGTTGGATTCTTTATTAGAATATCGAGTAAAAAGCCGAACTAAATCGATCAAGAACTCGCCTCAGTTTTTGCTAAAAACGTGTATCCTTTATATGGAATATAAATATATGGAATATAAATACAACGTACATTTACGTCCAAACGTTTCTTAGAGTATCACGTAAAAATCTGAAGTAAATCAGTCAACAACTTTTCGAGATTTTAGCTAAGAACTTCAAACTACAACTTATCTTTATATAGTTGCATGGATATATTGCACTGAAAGTATGGGCACGACCGAGCAAATGGCGAAGGTATGCGCTTTGTGTCTGGGTTAGAAATAAAGGTGTTACATTTACAGCAGTAATGCCCACTTTAGTCATCGCCCTCAAGCCTCAGATGTGTCTTTCTGACGGTGTCAGTCGTACATCAACTGTGATACACAGGCGTATGGATAGTTTACCGATGAAGAGTTGACCGATACGCAACTCGTGAATAGGTTCACTGAATGCAGTGGAAGAGCGGCACAACGACGCTATGCATTGCTGTTCCCACAGCAGTATTACCGCATCTCTAGTCTATACATAAACGCTATTATTCTGTGTTTTGTCTTCTACGTTTTGGTAATGGCCAATAGGCTTCCTCGCTGTTGTAAAGATGTTTTCACATAAACAAAGGTAACTATGTTATTACTCTGTAATATTGACTGGAGATCACCGGTCGCGTACAGGAAAATACTCAGATAATAATCTCCTTGAACAACGTCCGACGCTTTATCGTAGGAGTTCGGCTTCGTTATGTGTACGGGCACGGTAGTTCGATCCCTCATCCACGTGCATGTAACAACAGTGTACTTACCGGTGATGTGTCGGCAGGTGCAGGAATCCCATTAATTTATCCCTACAGGATTTCGATTTTAACGCAATCTTCCTTTGCTTAAAAATACAAAATGGAGGAGATTAATCTGATTATTTGTCAAAATTCTCTATATTTAACGGGAAAAGAGAAGTCACGACTGATAGGGACGACGCGAGTGGTTTCTCCACACGGTGTACTGACTCGTCGAACTGCAAGATTAATTCTACAAATTGAATTAACTACGTCCTACAGTCACCATATCCATCTAGCACTTGTGGGCGGCATCTCGTGCGCAGATGGTTTCTGACCCTGCATCTGCTCTCAGAGGCAAGAAACTCTGAACGTCGGCACCAGCTGCTCTTCTATAGCTATTAAGATCGGGCGCAGCAGTTTCCTTTAACAAACGGCCCATTGCAGAGATAAGGCAAGGTTTCCCGAGCAAAGAGCCCGGATGCAGCGAGTAAAATACGTCCCAATTTGCTGACCACGAAAGCAGCTTAACGCTGACTCTTGCAGTCTCGGAACTCATACGGGCTCTAACAAGCCTAAAATAACAAGGGTATTACTCACCCTTCTCACCAAATCTGTGAATGAAGTGCGTGTATGTGTGTGACTTTTTAGTTCTTCCACATGTATATCAGATAATGATGTACTGGTGTCCTTACTAGCTTCACATAACTTCCGGGAGTGTTTCGACTGTTTTGTGTGCAGCGCTTTGGAAACAAGTAAGAGGGCACGATAGGAAATTGACAAAAAAGTGCCGACAGTATATCACGCTCCTTTCATTACTGTGTTGTACCGCGTTGAAATCATTATACAAGACTACGGAACAAAAAAGTTAATTTTTGGCACTTTGCGTAATAAATAATTACTATCTTGCACAGAGTACCTGGTCTGCCATTTATCACCATAATTAATCGCATCTAGGTAAGTCCCATAGCGAAACTCTACTTTTCATACAAACTGCACCGACAGGACTTTCATCCTTGTTCATTTTTTCTTCTTCACCAGTGATTTCTACTCGAAATTAGTAAATTTCAAATGCAAGAAATAATTATAAGAAAGGAAGATATGAGTTTATCCTATTGTCATCTACATGGTCATCATACACAGACCAGTCCTATAAGGCGTAGCACTTGTCGTTAATAATACCCAGTCGTTCGCATGGAACTGCAGCGAACAGTATAGCTGGACAACTGATATAAATTTATTAACATTTCATTTCCCAGTAATTATACACTCCTGGAAATGGAAAAAAGAACACATTGACACTGGTGTGTCAGACCCACCATACTTGCTCCGGACACTGCGAGAGGGCTGTACAAGCAATGATCACACGCGCGGCACAGCGGACACACCAGGAACCGCGGTGTTGGCCGTCGAATGGCTCTAGCTGCGCAGCATTTGTGCACCGCCGCCGTCAGTGTCAGCCAGTTTGCCGTGGCATACGGAGCTCCATCGCAGTCTTTAACACTGGTAGCATGCCGCGACAGCGTGGACGTGAACCGTATGTGCAGTTGACGAACTTTGAGCGAGGGCGTATAGTGGGCATGCGGGAGGCCGGGTGGACGTACCGCCGAATTGCTCAACACGTGGGGCGTGAGGTCTCCACAGTACATCGATGTTGTCGCCAGTGGTCGGCGGAAGGTGCACGTGCCCGTCGACCTGGGACCGGACCGCAGCGACGCACGGATGCACGCCAAGACCGTAGGATCCTACGCAGTGCCGTACGGGACCGCACCGCCACTTCCCAGCAAATTAGGGACACTGTTGCTCCTGGGGTATCGGCGAGGACCATTCGCAACCGTCTCCATGAAGCTGGGCTACGGTCCCGCACACCGTTAGGCCGTCTTCCGCTCACGCCCCAACATCGTGCAGCCCGCCTCCAGTGGTGTCGCGACAGGCGTGAATGGAGGGACGAATGGAGACGTGTCGTCTTCAGCGATGAGAGTCGCTTCTGCCTTGGTGCCAATGATGGTCGTATGCGTGTTTGGCGCCGTGCAGGTGAGCGCCACAATCAGGACTGCATACGACCGAGGCACACAGGGCCAACACCCGGCATCATGGTGTGGGGAGCGATCTCCTACACTGGCCGTACATCACTGGTGATCGTCGAGGGGACACTGAATAGTGCACGGTACATCCAAACCGTCATCGAACCCATCGTTCTACCATTCCTAGACCGGCAAGGGAACTTGCTGTTCCAACAGGACAATGCACGTCCGCATGTATCCCGTGCCACCCAACGTGCTCTAGAAGGTGTAAGTCAACTACCCTGGCCAGCAAGATCTCCGGATCTGTCCCCCATTGAGCATGTTTGGGACTGGATGAAGCGTCGTCTCACGCGGTCTGCACGTCCAGCACGAACGCTGGTCCAACTGAGGCGCCAGGTGGAAATGGCATGGCAAGCCGTTCCACAGGACTACATCCAGCATATCTACGATCGTCTCCATGGGAGAATAGCAGCCTGCATTGCTGCGAAAGGTGGATATACACTGTACTAGTGCCGACATTGTGCATGCTCTGTTGCCTGTGTCTATGTGCCTGTGGTTCTGTCAGTGTGATCATGTGATGTATCTGACCCCAGGAATGTGTCAATAAAGTTTCCCCTTCCTGGGACAATGAATTCACGGTGTTCTTATTTCAATTTCCCGGGGTGTAGATTCCGTTGTCTTTGGGCTTCCTGCGTGACTGAGAAATGTGAGTGATAAATCCCTGCTTTTCAAATGTAAGCTGAAGGTTAAGACACACTTTTTCCGTCTACAGGACTTTATGGTACTATTTTAGAGCCTTTCACCGTTTTGTATTTGTCCATAATATCCCACATTTCTTATTTTCGTCCGTGCCTCCGATAGAAGCAGAGAACAGTAAATAAATCTTCGAGAAGACAAGAAAGGGCTAGGAAATTGGCCGTGACCTTTTCGAAGAAGCTGTTCCGGTATTAACATCGTGTTATTTAGGTAATAACGGAAACGCTAAAACTGGGTGGGCTCTACAAGATTATCACTATATTTAACCGAATATCTGAAAGTTGGAGTTAGGGAATGCAGCTCGCATCGGTTGTCTGCAACAATTGCCACGTCTTTTCCAGAGTCGTTGCTAGTTTATAGTTCCTCATCAAAGATTTCGTGACATCATTATCGTCCATTAGCTGTCTTCTCCCTTCTTTGCATGTTGCCTTGTCGTTACGTCAGGTGGTCCATCCGTTCGACTTGCCTTCCTCAGCTGTCGCTGCGTCATCCGTCCATCAGTCATTCGTTATTCATCTCCTCATCCCCCCCCCCCTCCCTAGCTCGACTGCCTGTCCGTCGCTACCATCTCATCATTCGTCTGTCATTCGCGTCATCGCTGCCCACGTTAAATTTTCCGACAACGTACCATCCTCCCTTCCCCAACCGCCACGCACACACAAACACAACAATCGTTTTTTATACCTGTCTCACCTCAGCAACGCCAGTATAATTCAGGAGTGCATGCACCTACTACCAAGAACACTCCCACAGTTTCCACCTCTCCTGGATCAAGAACCTCGGAGTCTCACCAACAAAACCTGCAGCACCTACATTAAACTCGAGACCTCTTTCACGACATCTGTAGCAGTCACATCATGAACATTCACATGGAATATTTTACGATGGAAGATGTAATGTCTCCCCTGAAAATCAGAAGCAGTGCCAAACACACCTGATACCAGCAATCTCCCAATACCCCTGTTCCCTTATTCTTGTACCTTATTGTTAAAGAATAGAAAGACGTTTATGACAAACTGTTCGTACCGCTGACCCAATAAAAAGCAAAGACAAGCAGATAAAATACTTTGGCTAAATAGTGTCTTGGAAAGAGCTTACAATATGGACATCAACGAAGCAAAACATGAGTCCTAGAACGCAGTGGAACTAAATCAGGTTAGGAAATGAGACACTAAAAGCACTAGGCGAGTTTTGCTATTTGAGCGCCAAAATAACTGACGAAGGCCGAAATAGTAAGGCTGTAAGACGAAGACAGACAATTGGCAATAAAAGTGGTTCTGAAAAACGGAAATTTGCTAACGCTAAAGACAGAAAAACAAATAACTGATATCCATTTAAATGCTAGGAAGCCTTTCTCTGATAGTATTTCTCTCGAGTGTAGCCTTGTACGAAAATGAAACGTGGACGATAAGCAGTTAAGACAAGAAGAGATTGGAAGTTTTTGAAATGTGGTGTTTCAGAAGAATGCGGAAGACTAGATGGTTAGATAGAATGAGAAATCAAAATGTTGAAGGTTAGATGGATAGATCGAATAAGTAACAAAAATCAAAGGGCTAGTACCTCATATTGCAGAAGACGATATACTAACATGACGAGCGTGTTCTTGTGTACCTAGTGCTACCTCGTACTTATTTTTTATTGTTTATGTTCGCCAGTGAGAAAAAGCACTGTAACATGCAATACATAATGTTGTAAAGTTACTGATCACAGCCATCACCGAGTGAGGTGGCACAATGATTACCACACTGGGCTCGCATTGTGGAGGATGACAGTTCAAATCCCCGTCCAGCCATCTAGATTTAGGTTTTCCATGGTTTCCATAAAACGCTCCAGGCAAGTGCCGCTAGATTCCTTTGAAAATGGCACGGCCGATTTACTTCCATGTCCTTTCATAATCCAAGCTTGAGCTCCGTCTTAATGACCGCGCTGTAGACGGGACAGGTCAGCACACGGTGGAGTAGGACAGAGCCAATGTAATGCTTTTTGCAAGTATTGAACATAGAATGGCGGAAAAAAATGATCAGTAACCGATGACAGAATTTCTGCTCAAAAAGTGTGTACTCACTTTCGAAAGAATACTAAAGTGAAACGCAAGCTGAAAATCTTAACCTTAATAAAATTGAGTAATCAAGTGTAATGCTATCTAGCATCACTCTAAGACAGACTATAGCTTTCTGAATGTCCTATTTTAATGAAAACAAAATTCATGGGTCTATATTGTTCCTGTTTTTGATTCAATTCACTGTAATTACTGACATTTATGTGACACATACTCATTAATGTGAAAAACAATAACAATAATTTTCTGGAAAAAAAAATCACACACAAACATTTTGACAGTGGACAGGATTCTATAAAATATTGAATTCTGTAACATACAGGTACTCTGGCTGCATAATTTCGCTACGTGCCTACAAGTTCTCACGGCATGTACTATCACTTTGCAACCCTAACCGTATCTTCCACTACTGATTCAGACTTGAATTAACATCAAAATGATTTAAACTAATCGAATGAATTTTAGTTGTTACAGAATTAAAAGTACCCTTGCGGCAAAATGTAGTAATCCTAATATCAAGGGCCTATGCTTTAACATTCATTTTGTTCTGTTTAGCAAAATAAGGAAGTCTGTTAAAAGCGTTGCATATAAAGTGAGTCACCTTTACAGAATTTATGATATCATTAATGAGGCATAGGTATCACTCACGGATAATCTGAACTTAGTATCAGCAGATCCTTTATCACGTTGCTCAGAACATCAGGACATACTCCCAGCTAATTTGCTGACGTGAATTACGTCTTATTGCTTTGCAAATGTTAATGGAACCCCAACAAAACGTTCCGATTAAGCATCGGGTGATAATGGAAAGTGTTAAACCAGAAAACTCAGTTGTGTACATTACTTACTGCAGCCATCTGCATTATGATAATTCTGACCTTTAGTAAACAGGCTATGCTGAATCGATGAGGCGGCAGCTTTTCATCAAATGACTGGAGACCTGTTGCATTATTTTATTTCTCGTTCCTCAGAGAAAGAGTATTCTGCTACACTAGGCTGACCGGCTTTACCCTAGACTGTTTAGCGTGCTGCATACGTCAAAAGGCGTTTTCGTTATTCGAAGCATGTTTCTGTATTTCGGCTATCGACACACGCTACCACACTGGTTAACTTCTTCCTTACAAAACATCAGACAACCAAATCGAATAGACCCCAAAGAGATTGTGCAGGGTGTTTTATACACAGAGACAATGGATAATACGCACATACGAGGGCGTGATGAAAAGTAATGCACCTGATCTTTATGTAAAGTCCTTAAAGCTTCTTCAATAAAACAAACTTCATAAACATTCTACATCTTCATTCTTCGTGTCTACACACTTATTACTCAACATAGTCATCCTGGCGACGAACACATTTCTCCCAAAGAGAGACCATTTTGTGGATACCGTCACTGTTGAATATTTGACTTCGTCGAAGGAGACACAACCTCACCCCCCATTTCATCGCCTCATCACTATCAAAGAGAAGTCCTCGGAGACGTTCTTTAAGTTTTGGAAATATATGGAAATCGGATGGGGCCAAGTCGGGACGTTATTGAGGATAATCCATGACAGTGAGCCAAAGGTGTCGGACTATTGCAAATGTCGTAGCACTCGTGTGTGGTCTGACATTGTCATGCCGAACGAGAGGGTGCTCCATGTGTGGACGAAATTTTCGAATTCGAAAATTCATTACATTAAGATGCTTCTCACGCACCGGCACAGTTACGCTACACAGCGCCGTATTAGATTCTACAAATTCGGAGCCCTCTAGCATGAAGAATAAAGATGTTTAATGTTAATAACGTTTGTTTTATTCAAAAATCCTTAAGACTTTTCAGGTTAAAAATTCGGAGGCATTCCTTTTCTGCACTCCGTCGTAATCGAAATGTGGACAGCGAAGTCTACAGAGAACAAAAAAATTATGTGTAAAATATCTTTTTGCAATTAAAGCATAAAAGAAAAGACGCTTTAATACACAAAATTAACTTCAGGCCACTAAAACTGCAACATCATGAAAGCGGCATGTACCAGACGTGAAATCAGCATGAGGTGTACTACATGCTTAGATATGCAAATCATTCGCGTTTGAGCACAGCCTGATCAAGCAGGTAGGAGTACCGACATCTGAAGGAAATATTACGCAGCTAGTTTCTGATTCATAAATAGCATTTGTGTGTTGGTAGTCTGTGAGAAGATCGCATCATGCCCCACGTAACAAGGAGGAAATTCAATCAGCGCGTGTCAGAATTCGAGAGCGGCAGGATCGGTACCTATCGTGACGGCAGTTCATCGGTCCGCAATATTGGTGCTCGCATTGGTCTGGCAGTGTGATAGGACCGCTGTTGTTCTCTACATAGATAAATGATTTGGCGGAGAGAGTGGGCAGCAATCTACAGTTATTTGCTGACGATGCTGTGGTCTACGGTAAGGTGTCGAAGTTGAGTGCCTGTAGGAAGATACAAGACGGCTTGGACAAAATTATAATTCTTTTATTTTCACAAGTCCGTCTTGATCACATAGATTTCTTTACACTTTATGACCGTTTTAAGCTTATCACCATCTTCAGATCTGTTGTAAATATAAATATTGTGTAAGCGACCAGGTTCAATTAGTTAAGATTAAATCTGTACAAGTCTTAGTGATGCATGAAATATAAAATATTTATAACCATGTGTGGCAGCCATACATACCTTTAAAATATTCTGATATAAATCATCGTCAAGTTAAACATGTGCGTGCTAATACTCAGATTGCGTCAGTATTTATACCAAACCCTAATGCCAGCAGAGAGCACTTTAGCCAAAGAACATAGTAAACCAATGTCGCCAATGTAAAGATTAAAATGCGGTATGCATTGTCTTTAGTTAAAAATTTTTCCCCCTTGGCTAAACGAGTGTATCTTGAAAAACATATACTGATATACTATACGTGAAATTAGGCTCGTACTTGAAATCCGTAAGAAGTACAAATAATATACAATACAGCCCATAGCCTGGTTAGGTGACACAACTTTTATGAATGCCAGTATAAAAAGTATGAAATAATAAAAAAAAAATCACGCCGGCCACTGTGGCCGAGCGGTTCTAGGCGCTTCAGTCTGGAACCGCGCTGCTGCTACGGTCGCAGGTTCGAATCCTGCCTCGGGCATGGATGTGTGTGATGTCCTTAGGTTAGTTAGGTTTAAGTAGTTCTAAGTCTAGGGGACTGATGACCTCAGATGTTAAGTCCCATAGTGCTCAGAGCCATTTCAACCATTAAAAAAATCACAGAATCTTCTATCCTAAGATCAGTTAACAGTGAACGAAATCATAATACAGTTAATAAATTAGTGACCCTTAATTAAAAATAGAAAATTGATTCAAATGGCTCTGAGCACTATGCGACTTAGCTTCTGAGGTCATCAGTCGCCTAGAACTCAGAACTAATTAAACCTGACTAACCTAAGGACATCACACACATCCATGCCCGAGGCAGGATTCGAACCAGAGACCGTAGCGGTCGCTCAGTTCCAGACTGTAGCGCCTAGAACCGCACGGCCACTCCAGCCGGCAGAAAATTGATAATCGATATTCTATTAGAGTGCAGTATCTATGGCGAAAATGTCGTGGTTTCTCTGAATGACTTCCTTGTTTTCCTGTGGCAGAGCTCACGGAGGACGGCCCAGTCTCCTCGTCGCCGGCGACGAGAGACTGGAGCGTTCTACAACCACGTTATGTACCTCGACACAGGCAAGGGGTTCGTCTGCAGCAAGCCCACTGTCGTGGCTTCCGTAAACGCGACAACATTTCTGCACCCAACGACAACACTGCACACAGGAGTAGCACTACGTCGCTCCTTCAGCATAAACATGTTTTGGTTTCTATCCAGTGCCGAATTCAGGCCAGTAGTAGCAGGAAGAATTTCATCAAATAATCCCATTTCTCCAGAAGAAAACTGCCCTTTTATAAGTGAACACAACGTTGGTTCGTTCAGCTAACCCTAAATACCAGAAGATCCTGAATAAGATCTCAGCAGAGGTTTCGAAACGTCGATGGTGGGGAAGAAATTGAAGTATAACATGACACGGCCTGACAGCCTAGAAGATGTTACCTTAAACGATGGCAGCCATGGAATATTGCATACTTACATACTACGTCGTCTCTTCATACGAGTCCCAGTTTTACTAACAGTGACGCTATGGACTTACCGGTGTGTGCTGGCTCTGAGGAGAACGAACGTTGACAGATTGCATTCTTCAATGTCATACGGTCCAACATCTGGCGTGATGCTAAAGTATGAAATAAAAAATAAAAATAAAACAATCACAAAATCTTCTATTCTAAGATCAGTTAACAATGAACGAAATCATAATACAATTAATAAATTAGTGACCCTTAATTAAAAATAGAAAATTGACGATCACTTCTGGTTCGCTTTTTCGGTAATTTGGACAGCAACCTATACTTCTGAGATGTTAAGGCCGGTGCCTATACCCTATCGACGAGGTCTCTATGACGTTACATTTCGACAAGAAAACGCAAGGCTGAAAGTAGCCCATACTGTCCTGACGTGCCTCTATTCAGAGGGTTTTCGACCTTTACAGTGGCCAGCACCATCTCCAGATCTCTCACTCATTGAAAACATCTGCCGGCCGAAGTGGCCGTGCGGTTCTAGGCGCTGCAGTCTGGAGCCGCGAGACCGCTACGGTCGCAGGTTCGAATCCTGCCTCGGGCATGAATGTGTGTGATGTCCGTAGGCTAGTTAGGTTTGACTAGTTCTAAGTTCTAGGGGACTAATGACCTGAGAAGTTGAGTCCCATAGTGCTGAGAGCCATTTGAACCATTTTTTTGAAAACATCTGGTCATGGGCTCCGAGAGACTGGACTCACCACCGCTCGCCAGTCACCGCGATTTATGAACACTGGCATATAGTTAAAGCAAGACAGAATGATATACCCCTATCTGCCGCACAAGCTCTGTTGGACTCTATGCCAGCCAGGTTAGAGCCAGTTTTTATGCTAACAGAGGTGACAGCTCTTTGACCTAAATGTCGCGTATAACCCAAAATCGTCTACAAATTTAATCATGTATTTTTCATACTATACTGTATATGCACAAAAAGTAAAATTTCGTTATTTTCTAATCTTCTGATGTTGTAGTTTTAATGGCCAGCGTTATTCAGTCTGTAGTTTTGTTTGCTTTACATATTTAAATTATTTACATAAGAATTATGTAAGTTCTTTCTATTTTTACTTTACATTTTTCCAATGACTACATCATTATATAATAAATAAAGTGTGGTTCCCTCACTCTTTCTTCTCCGACAAGAAATCCGTTCCAGTTTTCACCTTCCACCAAACGAATCAACATCAAACACTGAAAAACGCTTTGTTTCTTGCATTCCAGGTACTTGACCGTCGCAAATACCAGCCACCACCATATGTAGTAACAATGGCAAATTCAGTGCGTGGCATTAGTTTTTATTTACTTTTATTGTAAAATACATTAACAAAATGGGATTCCTACCTCCATAACATCTCGAAACGAAGCATCTGTACTTTAGTTTATAAAGCACATGTATTTTAATTTACTATTAATATCTTTTTCAAATTTACCACATGTAAATGGAATGGGGAGAAACCTTTATTTGTGACTCAAAGAAAGAATACAACGCAATGTACTTTACGGTTTTAGAGTATAAGTGTGGACTGAAAATGGTTCAAATGGCTCTGAGCACTATGGGACTTAACATCTATGGTCATCAGTCCCCTAGAACTTAGAACTACTTAAACCTAACTAACCTAAGGACATCACACACATCCATGCCCGAGGCAGGATTCGAACCTGCGACCGTAGCAGTCGCGCGGCTCCGGACTGAGCGCCTAGAACCGCTAGCATATTTAATTGTAAACGTACTGATTTATTACAGTTCACAGCCCCTTTTGATGCTGCTGTAGCCCACTTTTTAACTACTCCAAATGACTGATAGAAATATGTATTTGCACAGTTAAATAAATAAACTGTATTTACTGAGTTGGACCATCTCGTCTAGGTTTCAGTACTCGATGAATGGCGATGCGATTACTTTCATAAGACCACTGACGAGCAACGATATTGTAGTGAAGACACAGTGGTATTCTATCTAATCACTTAGGATTTTACTGCAAATAAAACTGACAGAAGCTAGCACTAGACTGTATAGTACTTGTGGAGGCTTTTAGAAGGTTTCTCTCAGGCAGAAAGCAAGAGCAAGGGTTGTGACACGTTCTCTACGAGAGAAAACTGTGCATCTATACTCACTGACCTCATCATTTCCCGACGGAAGGCACACTTTAAGAGGCTAGGCACACTCATTTTTTCGTCATATGACAGGCCTCTTGAAGAGAACACGCTTTGATCCGAATGTTATGTGACGGCTCTGGGGAGAGCACACATTTATTTGTCCATCATATGACAGCCCTCACCGAGAGGACACACTTTCATTTGTTTGTCATATGACTTCCCTCATAGAGGGACAGTGATATGTCGTTAAAATGAAAGTGTGTCCTCTCCATGACGGCTTTCATGTGAAGGACTAGTTACAGCGTATGCTCTTTACAAGAGCCGTCATATGGTGGACCATCGTAATGTGTGCCATATTGACAAGGTCCATCGCGTGATAGTCCTCTTTCAGAGGGTACGTTTCATTCGTCCGTTAGGTGACAGCCCTCACAGAGAGAGCTCATATTTGCTGGTACATCATATGAAAGCCTTCGCTGAGAATGCACGCTTTCATTTGTCCATCAAATGAGAACCCTACACGAGAACATACACATTCATTCGATCGTCATATGACGGATGAAGTCATTCATCGTGAGGGCAGATTCGTCTGTCATATGTTGGCCCTCATAGAAGGAGCATGCCCTCATTAGTCTTTCATACGACAGCCCTGTTAAAGTGTGCACGCCTTCATTCGTCTGTCGCATGACTGGCTTGCAGCGAGGGTAGGATGTCGATGCCTCGTCATATGACGGGTTTCGGCACTAAAGGGTTACTGACTACATAAAATCAACAGTAACGTGGCCACTGGAATCTCCATGTTTAGGGAAACATCTTTCCCTTTCCTATTATGAAATGTGCCAGATTCAGAAAGACCATAAAGTCTTTGCATAAAGCTCTAGGTCCTAGTAACGGGATATGAAGTAAAACCATGTTAGCGACACGACGGATCTGTAGGCAATTTGGCCCTGAACTGCTTTGTCCTACTTCCGTTTTCGGTGTGTATGGCTGTTCGAAGATTTGACTGCTTCGCTGTTTATAAACACCTGACGTGGAGCCTCGGACACAGGAGTATCGATACAATGATAAATGAGCTCGATTCCATCGTAGTGTAAGAAGTCCGCAACAGCTCTTACTTTGATAGATTTCCGCATTGAGCTGTTCATTGTTATTGTTCATCAAAGTGATTTGCTGCACGGAAAGAAGCGTAGCAATCGCTTTAATTTGCGATAAATGTTAACAGTGAAGAACAAACTTTGTTAATGTTTGTTGTATTTCTTTTTCGTAGTCCTTTTCACAGAATTTTTAAACGTGGATCAGAGTACTGCTTAGTACAATAATGTTAAATCGTGATATACGAGTTTCGCCCAGAAAATAATGCCCCTAAAGCTTTCTTTTCTCAGAATATATTTATTCTTAAGAGTTAGAACAGATAAAAGAAATTTTAATGCTCTCATCGTCTTCAAAGTGTATCCCGCGTACAGAATCCTTCTGTGACCAAATAGCCGGAAGTCCGAGGGCGCCTGGTCTGGTCTACGAGGTTGAGGGAATGATGTCCAACCAAGTCTGGCGGTGTATTCACGGGTTCTGAGACTTGCGTGTGGGCATGCATTTTCGTGTTGGAGCAAGGTTTCTTTTGGATTCTTATCAGACTGATAACGTCGTAAACAGTTCTGTTCAGAGTCTTCATATGTGCCTCTGAATTACATGCCCTTTTGACAACACATCCAACAGAGTGGCACCATCGCTCCTCCAAAACTTGTCATCATGACTTTGTCACCAGAGGGAGCTGCCTTGAATTTCTTCTGTTTTGGTGATTGAAGTTGGTGACACTCCAGTGACTGCCTTTTTGCTTCTGGCTCAAAGTGATGGATCCATATTTTGTTACCTGTAACAATACGTGACAGAAAGGACTTCCCGTTGGGCTCAAACTGCTCGAACAGTTAAGATGAAATGGATTTTCTTTGAACCTTGTAGCCTGTTGTGAGCTGTCGTGGAACTCACCTCCAATGCTTCTCGATAGTTGTAGAGCGAATGTCCATTTGTGATGCGTCGGTGTGCACGAAAAATGGCATCCACACGATTCACAATGTCTGGAGCAGTGGCTGTGACAGGACGTCCTGAACGTGGCCGATCATGGAGCTCAGTTTCTGCAGTCCCTGGCACTTTAACTCTGTCTATTCATCCCCCAAAGGAACCTCTATCAGCTGCATCAGTACCATACACTGCACACAAACGTTAATTATTGTTCATCACAGTTTCTTCTTCAGCAACCAAGAACTCAATTACAGTACGTTGCTTGTATCGATTGTCTTACGTGGACACGGCTATGTCATGTTTCGGAAGTGTTGCAAACTTAGTGCACGTGCGAAAGAAACATAGGATAGGGGCATTAGTTGTTGAACGAACCTCGTACTTCTTAGGCTTTATAGATGATATAACAAGCATCTAGAACGAAACGGAAATTATCAAATTTTTGTGATTCGATGGTTAATTTCTTGAACATTCATGGGAGTAATCTTGAGATATCACTACAGGTCGTGGACACACAAAAACGATAGAAAATATCGCTTTCGTTTTAGGAAACTGTTATTTGAGTGAAAGAAGTTATCCTGGTAAGAGAGTGAACAGGTAATTCATTTCCACCACAAAGAAGGCACAATCTCGAGCAGCTTTCAGTGTCAAGAAAGAATCTGTGAGTCTTGTATGAAATGAAGGACGGGAACGTGTTTAAAGTTAAGCAGTGTACAAAGCAGGTAGCGTTTTGTAAAATGTCAGCTTTAATTGTGCAAGAGTAAGCAATTATTACAGGAAAAAAATATATACATCAAATGAAACTCAGAAAAGTCTAAAAGAAATGCTGCTGAAAACTTTTATTAATGTGTGTGAGAGTCAGTTTACAGTTACTGATGGATATATACGCTGTGCACTTCTTAAACACCAAATTAAATGAACATTGTTGATTTCTGTGATGTATATATTCAAGAAATCACGGAGAACCAGTAGGTAGAGGACTCCGAAATTTATTTCGATAAAATATGTAGAAGAAATGTCATTAATCACTAATTTTACAGACAAATTCGTACCAGACGCAAAGACGAAGTTTTTTATCACTCCATAAATTGCTGGATATTGCAGTCAGTTTACGAGAAATAAGTACACTCAAATCAACCATTGTCGTTTCACGGTAGAAAACCTACTGAGTTGACGATGCAATCAGTGAGTGCTACGATTCGTTCTTCTACAGTAATATCAGTGATAAGTGTTGGTAAAAATATTCGTTCTTCTTCTTTATATAGGACTAGTGACTCGGCCCTACTTCACACAGATTGCATGAAGTATCTACGGGCGATCGACTTGTCTGGCTTAGCAGGAACAAATTAGGCACACGCCACAGCTGACACATCATAGACAGTTGTGTATTGTTTTTCAAGGTCACCAGGAGAATTTTGTCACAAATATTAAATTTCTACGAAATAACAAAGGAATGATATTTTAGGAAACAGAGCACAAGGTCAGACTGAACGACAATAGGACAGGAGCCTGGCCGTTGTCTTTTCCCCGGAATCTTCTGCTATTTTCCCTAGGTAATTTAAGGACATTATAGCGAATTTAGATGTGGATAGCTGGACAGAGATTTGAAGCTCGGTTCTTTGCAATAAGAGTACAATGTACCTACAACGACGTCATCGCGTTTGACGATTTCGCCAATGAGGGAATACCATAGCTAGGTTCAGGCCACAGTTATCGAACCGACGACTTAAGCAGCTGAGTAGAAAAGCAGCAGAAGGTGAGAATTATATGTATAATTGTTATTTCTAATTTTCATTTTACTTTTATGTTTTTTCCAAGCGATTATTGTAGTAACAAATATCTAAGAAAATCGAAATGGAAGGGCCATGCACATAGTTATTCTTATTTCGGGAATTTATTTTCAGAAAAACAGATTTCATAGTATTAAATATTAATGGTAAAACGTTTCTCGTCAGAAGATTCACAAAAGCAAGTTCATCTGGCTTCTCCTCTGCGAAATATAGGTTATACATGTTGAAGTCAATCAAGAAGATTACGTAGTTTTAATTCTTTCTATGTGGTTTAAGCCATGAATTTTTCTTTAGTGTATTAAAAAGTGGTGTGATCTGATAACTTCGCAGTTCGAAGAAACAGAGGTGAAGAGTAAAGAAAGAAGGAAAAAGTATTTGCATTTCATCTAGAGCTCTGAAACTTGATGGAATGTGCATTCGTGGTTCTGAATTACATGAAAGTTCGATAACCCTTTGTGCAGTATTTCAACTTTAGTACCAGAGACGCGTATTTTTAATATAGCCGCAATATTAAAAGGCTGCTTAAGAACACACTGCAATATGAGAGAAGTTCCGCAATATAAAGGTCAGTCACCGGAGCCCAAGGGCAAATAGCGTTTGGCAATGATTCGTTCCTTAATTTAAAAACTAATTACCTGTCCCTTCCAGTTATTGTTTCCGTTCATGTTCCAGCCTGAAGAAAGACGGTATATTTCCAAGTAAAATGATTCCTTTTCATTATTCTTCCCATGCTCCAGTCCGTAAATAAACCGAAAAGTCTGTAGTACTTTCTTTCCGTACTAACTTAGAAAGGACTTCTCTGGATCGAATGCTTCTTCAGTAACACCAAAAACATACAGTTATATTTATACGAGTTAGTTCAAACGTCTTTTAAATGCTTCAGTAGGTTCTTCATCTTATATTGGCCTTGGCGGCACTGTGCAATGAGGAAGTTCATCAACGTAACTTTTTGTGCCATGAGAGATACATTTAAATATTTCTTAAAAATAAAAAAACCGTCTTTCGCAAAACACATCGTGTTTTGCAGAAGGCCAATTTAAAAAACAATATTTCGTTCGCAAAAAGACGGAAAAAAGAACGACTTTAAGTAAGGTAATTACGTCAGCGTGTACATCAGTCCTAATAAAAACAGAGTGAACTGGTCACTGTAATAATTGAATTACAAAGATTTTGGTGGTGTGATACACGAACTGTAAACATACTGTTAGAAATTCCATGTGGCGACCTTTCCGCTGCGAATTGATATACTGGGAAAGTAGTGGCCACAGGTGTCCGGTAAAAAACACTGTCGATTGTAAATTGGCAATACCCAGTAAAACGGCGTGAATGCACCCTAACTCAAAAGATGTGTAGGTAAATATATCATTAATAAGAGGTTAAGACTCCAGAGAGATGGAGTACACCCGGACTCGGTAGCTTTCTTTCGTGAGTGACCCGAAAGGTCGGCGCAACACAAAGAGCGGAATATCAGCATCTGAGTTATTTCTAACAGAGCAGAACAATCAGTCTCCAGAAAATGAGTTTGCTATAACATTACAAATCGGCTCGTTAGGGCATACTGCTACCCCAGTGATATTTGTATCAAACAGCTGGATGTCACGACACCTCGACGAGTGGGTCTTGGGCAATGCGATGTGAAAAAAAGACGAAATGACCAACAATAGACAGTAACGGACGGTAAAACTTGGTTCACAGCCACAGCTCAACACCAGAAGTCTGTAACTGGAGTGCTTCAGCGCCATTTTGACAGCTGATACACGTATCACTACTCACTACGTCGGTTCTCAAAGCAAAAAAAAAAAAAAAAAAAAAAAAAAAAAAAAAAAAAAAAAAATCTGTGAGGGACGTCATTGGATGTTGACTCCTACGTGTTTAGGACAATCTCATTAGCGATCGTTACATTAGATGGTTCAAGAACTCTAATGCTGGTACATCAAAGAACAATACAAAAAATAAAACTTCCACGCAGATTATAACTGTGTACCAAACACAGACCCCAAATCGAAAACTTTGGTCGTGAAAAGAGTCCGGATAGTTCAATCAGTAGAATATTTGCCCGCGAAAGGTGAAGATTTCGAGTTCGATTTCTAGTCTGGTACACAGTTTTAATCTGCCAGTAAATCTGCAGTTGTCGCATATCAGCAACAGAGCTAAAATTCATAAATTCATTCTGGAAAAGCAATAAACGCTTAAGCAAAGCGATTCCCAGTGGAATGTGCAAGTATTCAGCGTAGAACATGGGCGGCACTGAACCCCTGGCTTGTACGTACGCCTCGCCTGCCACCCAGCGAACATCTCAGAGATATTGTTGGTCTCTAAACTCTATCGATATTTTGCGAACATCTTCACACCCTGATTTAGATTTTCCATAGTTTCCCAAAAACGCGTAAACTGAGATGTTACCCTGAAATGGATATTCTCGATTTACCTCCCTATTTTTCCCCAATCAGAATTTGGGATTCTCCTCTCATGATCTTTGCACCGCAATACGTTAAACGCTAATACTTCTTTCTTCCCAAGAACGTTGATTCGATTGCGTGACAGATAGAGGCTCTGCTTGAATCGCGTTGTGGCTCTACGAGTAAAAGATCATGTTCATTTCCAGTATTGGATTGTTAGGTGCCTTATCTTTGATGTTCCTGTCGTGGTCTGCAGTCCCACGACTGGATGTGTTCAGCCCTCCAAGCTTCTACTCTTGGCAAACCGTTCAGCTCTATATAATTCCTGCAACATACATCCCTTTGAACCCTCGTACTGTACTCGAACTTGGACTCCCTCTACAATTTTTGCCCTCGACACTTCCTCCCATTAGCAAATTAACGGTTCTTTTATGATTCAGGATGTGCCCTATCAACCGCTCGCTTCTTTTATTCAAGTTGGGGCATTTATTTCTTTTTCCAGTTGCATTCAGTACCTCTTCAGTAATTTTTCAATCTACTGATCTAATTTTCAACATTCTTGTGTAGCGTCACATACGCTATGTGATCAAACGTACCCGGACACGCCCAAAAACATACATTTCATATTAGTTGTATTGTGCTACCACATACTGCCAGGTACTCCATATTAGCGACGTCAGTAGTTATTAGGCATCGTGAGAGAGCAGAATGGGTCGCTCTGCGGAACTCACGGACTTCGGACGTGGTCAGGTGATTGGGTGTCACGTGAGTCATACGTCAGTATGCGAGATTTCAACACTCCTAAACATCCATAGGTCCACTGTTTCCGATGTGATACTGAAGTGGAAACGTGAAGTGACACGTACAGCACAATAGCGTACAGGCCGCCCTCGTCTGTTGATTGACAGAGAGCGCCGACTGTTGTAGAGGGTCATAATGTGTAACAGGCAGACATCTATCCAGACCATCACACAGGAATTCCAAACTGCATCAGGAGCCACTGCAAGTACTGTGACAGTTAGGCAGGAGGGGAGACAACTTGGATTTCATGGTCGAGCGGCTGCTCATAAGCCACACATCACGCCGGTAAATGCCAAACGACGCCTCACTTGGTGTAAGGAGCGTAAACATTGGACGATTGAACTGTGGAAAAATGTTTTGTGGAGTGACAAATCGCGGTACACAATGTGATGATTCGATGGCAGGGTGTGGATATGGCAAATGGCCGGTGAACGTCGTCTGCCAGCGTGTCTTGGCGCTGAGCACCATTGGACTTAACTTCTGAGGTCATCAGTCCCCTAGAACTTAGAAATACTCAAACCTAACTAACCTAAGGACATCACACACATCCATGCTCGAGGCAGGATTCGAACCTGCGACCGTAGCGGTCGCGCGGTTCCAGACTGTAGCACCTAGAACCGCTCGGCCACACCGACCGGCAGCGTGTGTAGTGCCAACAGTAAAATTCCGAGACGGTGGTGTTATGGTGTGGTCGTGTTTTTCATGAAGGGTTCTCGCGCCCCTTGTTGTTTTGCGTGGAACTATCACAGCACAGGCCTTCATTGATGTCTCAGGCACCTTCTTGCTTCCCACTATTGAAGAGCAATTCGGGTGATGCCGATTGCATCTTTCAACACGATCGAGCACCTGTTCATAATACACGTCCTGTGACGGAGTGGTTACGCGACAATAACGTAACTGTAATGGACTGGATTGGACAGAGTCCTGACCTGAATCCTATAGAACACCTTTGGGACGTTTTGGATCGCCGACTTTGTGGCAGACCTCACCAACCGACAGCGATACCTCTTATCAGTGCAGCATTCCGTGAAGAATGGGCTGCCATTCCCCAAGAAACCTTCCAGCACCGGGTTGAACGTATGTCTGCGAGAGTGGAAGCTGTCATCAAGGCTACGTGTGGGTCAACTCAATACTGAAATCCAGTATTACCAATGGAGGTCGCCACGAACTTGTAAGTCATTTTCAGCCAGGCGTCCGGATACTTTTGTTCACATAGTATATCAAAAGTTTCTGTTCTCTTCCTGTCTGAACCAGTTATCGTCCTCGATTAACTACCGTACAAGGTTACATTCCAGGCAAATACTATCGGAAATGACTTCCTAATATTTTAAATTTTATTCAGTTTTAAGTAACTGTTATTTGCTATTGATAGTCAGCATTTTACATCATATCTACCTCGACCATCATCACTCATTTAGATTCCCTAACATAAAGACTCATCTAAACAACTAAACAACTAAAAGGAGTGTTAATACCCGCCTAACGGAACACAAAAGGAACTGTAGAATGGGACGAATTGACAAATCAGCTGTAGCGGAACACGTTTTCAAAGACGGTGATCACGAAATAAAATTTAGTGAGACAAACGTGATAGCTGGGACCTCACATTATTATACCCGCATGTATTGAGAAGCTATAGAGATCTACAAGCACGAAAATAATTTTAATAAAAAAGAAGAAGGATTAAAACTAGACAAGATATGGCGGTCGACTCTGTACCAACGAAGTGACTATCGATTACCTATAATCGAGAGAGATGGTACTAGTCAGACATAGTTTTAAAGTCGAAAGCAAGTGATGAGTGGTGGCGCCATCTAAGCGCTGTATATAAGCGGGACCTCCAGCGCCTAGCAGCCAGTCGCCGACTCATCTCAGAAGATGTTGCCCGTAGTAGGCAACGAAACGTCAGGAAGGAGAAGCAGTTTTATATATGGACCACGGCAATTCAGCCCGGAACTTTTAATTAATGAAGACGCCTTCCGTGAAAGCTTATATGTTATGATTACACATTCTGTATGTTTTCCTGTATCCTCCAATAGTCACTCAACGGTGACAGGAAACAAGAGCGGACCTATCATTCTTTCACGGGGGCATTCTTCACGATACCCCTTCTCTGATGGACGCTCATCGTCCACTCACATACCCAGAACCTGTTCTGTATGCTATCATTTAACTGTCCGCAGTAGGGCACTGTGTCAGACGCTTTCTGGAAATATAGGAATATGGAATCTGCCGGTTGCACTTCATTCATGGTTTTCAGGGTATTGTGTGAGAAAAGGTGAGCTGAGTTGCAGAAGAGAGAGACTTTCTAAATGCGTGATGATTTATAGAAATAATGTTTTATGTCTGAAGGAAATGTGTTATATTCGAACTTAGAATACGCTCAAGAACTTTGCAGCAAACCGATGTTAAGGATAATGGTCTGAGACTTTGCCGTCCGTCCTTTATTTTCTTATAGGGTAAAGTAAGTTAATTTTGCAGTATTTTCAACAACACGTGTTGTTTTACTAGAGCAAAATAATTAAAATTATTGCAGTTAATTTTATTAAGTAACTAAATACGTGATCCACAATTTTAAAAGTGTCGCTGAGCATAACTGTAGATAATTTGGATTCATATACGGGAAAATAATTCAGCAGTAGGTAAGGTAACTCTGCAGTAACTGTAAAGCAACGCTGCTATATAAAGTTTCATTCACCCTACTGCATCAAACCTCAGCTTAGGCAGTGAAATGTTCACAACAGTCGTCACTCAAGTAGGCATCAATCTCTACAATATGAACTAATCGTCAATTGAAAATCTAATCTGGCTGAAAGCAGTGGATAAAAGCAACGCTCTTGGTCTATCAACGCTTGGTGCTTGTTCTTCAAGACTCACATCATTGGACCCTGTTTTATTGATGGGAATCTAAATATACTCAAGTATCTCGAGTTCCTAAGATATGCTACTGCCACAGTTATTGCAAGACATCCCAGTGGACTTAAGGCAGTCAGTGTGGTACCAACATGACGGATGTCCCTCCCAAAAAAAGTTGGTTCAAATGGCTCTGAGCACTATGGGACTCAACTTCGGCGGTCATTAGTCCCCTAGAACTTAGAACTAGTTACACCTAACTAACCTAAGGACATCACACACATACATGCCCGAGGCAGGATTTGAACCTGCGCCGGAGCGGTCTCGCGGTTCCAGACTGCAGCGCCTAGAACCGCACGACCACTTCGGCCGGCTGTCCCTCCCATTCCGCTCATATAATGATAGACTATCTCAAGAGAACATTTGGAGAGCATTGGAAAGGTCGTTCAGGAAACGCAACATGGTTTGCACATTAACCAAACTAACACTTTTATACTTTTATCTGTGGTGAAAACTAAAACAAGACGTCTATTAGGTAACACCGACATCTCCCAAAGGCATGAAATGCCTTATAATGCGGGCTTGTGCTACCGTTAACTCGACATGAAATTCATCGTGCAGTGCCGTTTCTCCAGAATCACTTTATGGCGTGTATCGATGCTCAAGGTCAACATTTTGAGCACTTGTTATGACAGCCGCGATAGTAAATACACGAACCGTAGCTGAGCTAGGTATTTGCTTACATATGGTATAATAGGGTTGGCGCTTGTGGAACCTCTTCTGACGGCAGGGTAGTGGTTTGCGGCGCTGTTATCTTGATAAGGCTTCATAAAGTCGCATACTTGTTCTGCCGTTGAAGTCCTCTTGGAAGCTTCTTTAAAATTCCACAATAAAGTGCACAAATAAACTACACAGTTCCGTTAAAAAAAAGCGAAGTCATTGCCGTAATTCGGCGACAATAGACGGTAAAAATTATTGGCGAACGTCATGAAATTCATCATATTGTCCACTATAATTTATCGAGAACCGCACCTCCATATACCTATTCATTCTGGACGTATTTGGGGCGTACATTATTAGCTTCCTCACCCTGTATATAGGCATATTTTCGTTCTTTACTCGTCCAGCTGCAGTTAAGTTTCGTAATTTCTGTACACTTTTTCACTTTTCATTCTATTAATTTCCTTAGGTTTTAATTTCACACTCTTTCCGTGATTATCAGTAAGCTTTTTCTTAGACGACATTTTGAACCTAATCCTGACAATTGCAACGTAAAATATGTTAGCAAAAAAGTTTAAAATGCGTTTTAAATGTTTGTTAATTTAATAAATAATTCTCCTATTGCATGGGACAGTAATTTAGCAAAAGTAGATTTTGTAGTTTAGTCATAGGCTGAAATTCAAATTTGTATACAATTATGTGTGTCAAAAATTTACCTCCAGTAATATTTGCAATAGACGTCTTGCAAAAAGGAGTCGAACTGAATGTAAGAACAACGTCAACAATCGTCTATCTGAGTGACCCAAGACGACATCCGACTATCGTAACAGCAAGCGTTGACTTCCAAAGGTCCTTTTCTTCACATATTTTACAAAATATATGAACTAAGTTTCCACACAATACTATAGATCTCATAGTACAGACCATGTATTAATGAACTTATGTCACTTGCTCCTTGCAGCTCTAAAGTAGATTTGCAGCAGCGAAGGAACGAGTCACCCTTCTTCTACACTGAGATGTGTCACACAACAATAACTTGTTTTGTCAGTGCAGTCCACTGACCACGGGTAAGCGCAGATGTAGCGCAATTCAAGAAAAGAGTTTCGTAGGATCTGTTGCCAAAAACTGAAAACACTAGATTGGATAAGATCATCGCCACAAGCTTATAACAAAAGACTGCAAAATTACCTTAAGTTACCACAAGCAGGAGTCAGCTGCGCTCTGTTCCAGTCGCTTGGACTTTACACTGAGCGAGAGATTCGCGATAAATGCAGGCCACGTAAGGTGCCAATGCCGAAGAATACTCTCTGTATTACCGGATTGGGATTCCATCTGGCTCTGGTGAATCATTTGTTTTTAGTTCTTTCAGTTACGGCTCAACACCAGGCATGCCTATTTCTTTGTCGTCCATCCCATCTTTTAGTGTCTCATTTCCTAATCTAGTGTCCTCAGCATAGTTTGATTTAATTCGGTTACTTAGCATGACCCTTTGAGGAGTTAGATACACTATGTGCTCCAAAGTATACGGACACCTCGCTGAAAATGACATACAAGTTCGTGGTACCCTCAATGGGTAATGCTGGAATTCAATATGGTATTGGCCCACCCTTAGCCTTGATGACAGCTTCCACTCTCGCAGGCTTATGTTCAGTCAGGTGCTGGAAGGTTTCTTGGGGAATGTCAGCCCATTCTTCACGAAGTGCTGCACTGAGGAGAGGTATCGATGTCGGTTGGTGAGATCTGGCACTAAGTCGGCGTTCTAAGACATCTTAAAGGTGTTCTATAGGATTCAGATCAGGACTCTATCCAGGCCAATCCATTGCAGGGATGCTACTGTCGTGTAACCACTCCGTCACAGGTCGTGCATTACGAACAGGTGCTCGATCTTGTTGAAAGATGCAGGCACCATCCCCGAATTGCTCTTCAACAGTGCAAAGCAAGAAGGTGCTTAAAACATCAATATAGGTCGGTGCTGTGATAGTGTCACGAAAACAACAAAGGGGTGCAAGCCCCCTCCATGAAAAACACGACCACACCATAACACCACCGCTTCCAAATTTTACTGTTGGCACTACACACGCTGGTAGTTGGCGTTCACCGGCCATTCGCCATATCCACACGCTGCCATCGAATCACCACATTTGGTACCGTGATTCGTCACTCCACACAACGTTTTTCCACAGTTCAATCGTCCAATGTTTACGCTCCTTACACCAAGTGAGGCGTCGTTTGGCATTTACCGGCGTGATGTGTGGCTTATGAGCAGCCGCTCGACCATGAAATCCAAGTTGTCTCCCCTCCTGCCTAACTGTCACAGTACTTGCAGTGGCTCCTGATGCAGTTTGGAATTCCTGTGTGATGGTCTGGATAGATGTCTGCCTATTACGCATTACGACCCTCTTCAACAGTCTGCTGTATGCGTCCCTTCTCGTATCCACTTCAGTATCACATCGGAAACAGAGGAACTAGGGATGTTTATGAGTGTGGAAATCTCGCGTATAGACGTATGACAGAAGTGACACGCAATCACCTGACCACGTTCGAAGTTCGTGAGTTCTGCAGAGCGCCCCATTCTGCTCTAAATGGTTCAAATGGCTCTGAGCACTATGGGACTTAACTTCTGATGTCATCAGTCCCCTATAACTTAGAACTACTTATACCTAACTAACCTAAGGACGACACACACATCCATGCCCGAGACAGGATTCGAACCTGCGACCGTAGCGGTCGCGCGGATCCAGAATGTAGCGCCTCGAACCGCTCGGCAACACCGGCCGGTTCATTCTGCTCTCTCACGATGTCTAATGACTGCTGAGATCGCTGAAATGGAGTGTCTGGCAGTATGTGGCAGCGCAATGCACGTAATATGAAAAACATATAGTTTCGGGACGTCCGGATACTTTTCATCACATAGTGTATGTGTATTTGTATTTCTCACCTGGTATGAACTATTCGCAGTACACAGTTAAATTCACTCCCAGTAACAGACTGTTACGAGAAAATATTACACAGCAAGTAGAATTTCCCGCGCACCGATTTGTGTAGCTCCCCTTTTGTTCGATTAAACGTAGCACACATGTTCACAAGGATGATACCATTTACAATTCCTTTTATTATTTATGATCGTTTTTACACTCTACAAGTATGGTCTGTCTCATTGAAACCACCAATAATATGCTAACTATGTCTGCCACAGTCGTGCAGTTTCGCTAAGTAAGTTCAAAATGAAGGCCATTAGCTGCTATAAGCGCTTCTAGTATGTCCTACAAAGATCGTTGCACATGACACAGCATGTGAAACGCAGCTGTTTTTTGACGTTTTCGTATAGTCAATGTGTACTCATAAGCAATCTTCTTCATTTCATCTTTCTTAGCAATCGTTTTGGACAGAAGCTCCTCTTAGTTTTACGTCATATACGTATTGTGGAACACTGAACACAATAATGTTGACAGAAGTCATGCGGTTCCTGACTGTTTGAATCACAATGTTCTATAATATTGCTGGAAGTCACTGTGTTCAGAAGATGACATATTTGTTGGCATTGAGTGATCCATCTTTGTAAAACGGTGCTATGAAATGCTGGACTACCATCCTACACAACCTATTTGCTCTTCATGTGCTCTGTCGTTCCACGTAACAAAACCAAAGCGGAATACTTGCCGGTTCGACAAGATAGTGTGATAGCGGTGATTTTATATGGGTAGAAACTTATTATATATGCTGTTTTTAATCAATTCCAATGTCATTTTCATTGGAAAATACTCACTGTTGCATGTAGGAAAAGTACACATTGGGATATTAACTATAATTTCCGTCTACTTTAATTTTTAAGACCCTGCGCGTATTTCGATTTTAAGAAAAAGCATGTCGGTTACGCATATCGTGCGTGAAATGGTCGCAATGATAGTATTATTTGGTACACCCCGTACAAATATCAAGAACGATGAAAATAAATTATCGTGTCTATCGAAAGGACGAGATATTTCATCTTCCTCGCGAACGGAATTCATCAAATGCAACAATTACTCTTTCTGTCGATCCCCTTGCCTGTTTTTCCGTTCCTTTTGTTAGAGTACAACGTCCAGTCGACAGTGAGGTCATTAAAGACGGATTCAATTTTGCAGACAGAAATGAAATTGTCCGCAGTGCGCCAGAGGCACAAGGTTGCTCGCTCTTTGCCTGAGACCCGAAGACAGACAGATTTTTGCTCATTTGCCTCTACAGCCTGACAGAGGCTCCAAAGGAAAAGGCATAGAGTGATAGACGATGAGACTGGCAGCTGGTCTGAATGCTAACGACCTGAGTGTGATTTAATCTGTGAGTGGAGAACTTATACCAAGTATCGATCACAAGAAACAATTCCGTTAGCACCGTGCCCTGTATGCGACGTCTAGAATGAACCCGATGTTCTACATCCACGCGTGAATTTCTGATATTCCAGGCATTTGGCTACGAGGTGGAATGCTGGATAGTGTACGTGCACGAATAACAGCAGCTGACGCCCTACGTGTGAGAAGTTTACAAGGCAGCTCATCCTGAGACTATCGACAAACCTTGTCCTTAAAATTCATAATTTTCTTTCCACTTTGAAGACTGCCTCTCGTCACCTCTTCCGAAATCCCCTTTTCTCCTATTGTGTATGTCTAATGGAAAATAGCCCGAAAGTGTATCACACAATAACGAGAGGTTAGATTGACACCAGTAAAGGGTTCATGAATAAACTGTATAAAAAAGTGACTCGTTGCTGATTATTCATTGTAAATTCCATTCTGTTCTTCGTTGGAATACAGCCAGCTTCTAAAACGATGTTCGCTACTGGTTATCACGCAGGCGTCCACAGCTTGGAGACAGATGTAGTTCGTCTGCAGGTAGTGTATAAGGAAGCACTGTATGCAAATGAAACGATTTTATAAAACGTACATCGTGAGTAACTGCTCGGCTAATGACGATCTCACAAACAGCAACTGTGGGTTTTTGGAGTTGAAGCACGTCAACGGTTGCTGAGTTTTACCACAACTGTGAGGGTTGATGGTGGGGATGGAATCATGACTTGGTAACTGTGATGTGCCACCAATTTCAGAGTTGTGATATAGCTGACTGCTAAAATTGTGCCTGATAATCGTGCAGCTTGCCCTTATATGCGTAATTTTTTTCTGATATATATTTATCGATGATTGACACAGGAATTAATAGGGTGAGCTGCGAATGTCAGACAGGAATACCGACGCGTCAATAGAATCTGGTACAGTAAGTGTGAGAGGTAATTCTCTATGCAGAGTGGAAAAAAAACATTACAGAAAATTACGTTATTCAGTGACACGTATGGTCTGTAGCCAATCTTGAGGATCGATACATCAGTTGGTGTTAGCTGCTATACTGTGTAAGATGAAAAATCTGTTCTATGAATAAAGTTCCTTAAGTATTTCATTGCCTTTAAACACATTATACATGTTCATAGGTACATATTTCGATTAAAATAATTTGTTGATTTATGTTTCTACGAGTCGAGCTTTTCTTGGGAGGCATGGGCTCACAGCCTTGCTGTTTTTTAGACACAACCCATCAGAAACTTGACCTCACGACGGCTGTCGCAGTGACCAGGTCCAACTCAATAAGCTGGTAGCACTTTAAGCTGCGACAGGTCGTCGAGGATGTGTCCTCACCTCATAGAAGTATCCTTTGCTTGATATGTTTATGCCGTGAGGTAACTCGCCGTAGCTGCAGCTCATGTGAGCCATCGACAAAGACAGTTTGTAGTGGAGAAGTTGCTGTAGCTGTAAGCACTCTGATTCAACAACACGGAGATAAACATCAAATGACCCCCACATAAAACTTCCTGGCAGATTAAAACTGTGTGCCCGACCGAGACTCGAACTCGGGACCTTTGCCTTTCGCGGGCAAGTGCTCTACCATCTGAGCTACCGAAGCACGACTCACGCCCGGTACTCACAGCTTTACTTCTGCCAGTATCTCGTCTCCTACCTCCTACCTTTCGCAGAAGAGCTTCTGTAAAGTTTGGAAGGTAGGAGACGAGATACTGGCAGAAGTAAAGCTGTGAGTACCGGGCGTGAGTCGTGCTTCGGTAGCTCAGATGGTAGAGCACTTGCCCGCGAAAGGCAAAGGTCCCGAGTTCGAGTCTCGGTCGGGCACACAGTTTTAATCTGCCAGGAAGTTTCATATCAGCGCACACTCCGCTGCAGAGTGAAAATCTCATTCTGGACCCGCACATAGATTAGATTTTCGGTATGAATTTTCTGACCTACCCCAAATTGAAGACGTTGACGCGAGGGTTCTAGATAAGATAGGCTTATGGCGTAACCTCCTATAAGGATTACAGTATTATTTCGTTACTAATGCAGTGTACGTGCAAGTTTTCTTGTAGCTGCATATCCAACCGTATAGTGACAAGCTGAAGAAGTATTAGGGCAGTCAAATGAAAACGAGACAGATGGAAAAAAAGGAAGTAAACTGTTACTTACAGGGTGGCGCACGAAATGTGTTACCATTTTGTTTTTGAATATAAACTTTATTGTCAACACAATCTGAAAGGAACATATAGTACTATGAAGAGCCGTCCTTGGAGATTTGTTCTAACTCAGCACATGCTCAATATGTCCACCATTTCGTTTCCTAACTTCCTTCAAGCGAACACTGAAGTTAGTGATTACCCTACGGCACATGTCTTCCGTAGTTTCACTGCAAGCTTGAAGAATAAGTCTTCTGAGCTCCGTTAAATCACGTGGACGTTTCGGGAAATTTTTTTCCTTTACGTACCCCCAAAGAAAAAAGTCACATGGATTGAGGTCTGGACTATTGGGGGGGGGGGGGGGGCAATTTTGTCCGTCATTGAATCGACCTGAAAACGTGAGTGAAATGATCCGCATGTCGAAATGCTCGTGTAAAAACTCCAAAACAATGTTTGCAGTATGTGGCCTTGCTCCATCTTACATGAACCACTGCGTGTTGAAAGGCAAGGCAGTAGCAAGAAGCTGTGGAATGAAGCTATTGCAAAGCATGCTCAAATAACGCTCGCTGTTCACAGTTTCTTCAAAGAAAAAGGGTCTAATAAGTCCGTGACTGGAAACTGCTGCCCACGCTGTAATCCTCGGAGCATAATGTTGTCGTTCATGAAACACTTGTGGGTTTTCAGTGGCCCAAAACCGTACATTTTGTTTGTTAACCACACCGCCTAAATGAAAATGTGCCTCGTCTGAAAACCAAACGTTGTTGAGAGTTTCTTCCCTATCCTCCGCCCACTGAGCAAACAGTAGTCTTTGCTACTTGTGTTCTTCAGTGAGATTCTGTGCACAGGTCATCTTGTATGGGTACATATGGAGGTCACTTTTTAAGAATGCGTTGAAAGGAGAGTCTGGATATTCCCAGTTGCACTGCTGCCTTTCTACACGATTTCCCGGGACTTCTCTGTACAGCAACTCGTACCTCTTCAATATTCTCCGGCGAACAAGCAGGCTTAGGCCGGGGTCGCTTCGCTTCCAATACTGTTCCTTTCTGTACAAATTTATCGTACAACCTGTGGATGGTCTTCTTGGAAGGGACCCATCGTGTGTTAAACTGTTGCCGAAAACGCCTCTGAGTCACAACAAGGCTTTTCGTTTCATGAAAAAGTAACACAATTGTCGATCGTTGCTGTGTCGTCAGTCTTCCATTGTCAGTCACTGCTGCTTACTAGTCTCCTAGCGGCAGTATCATGAATTACACGTCATTTCGTAACTCATTTGTTTTTCCAAGCTCTGATGGTGCTGCTGTAGAGATCCCAGCGGGATATCTAATGTGCGTCGTAAATTGTGAAAGAAACAGTTGGTAACACATTTCGTGCACCACCCTGTATTTCAAAAGAAATCGTCACAACTGTTGATGCATTTATCCAGTTGTGAGACAAGACGACCCAGTGCCTTCATGGAAAAGTATTTGCGGTTGCCTACGAAACCGTGACTGTATCGAGACGTGCACTTTCCCGTCCGAAGCAAATCGACAAAGACAAATGTCTTTCTTCAGTCCTCCAAAAGTATGGAAATCGCATGGGGAGAGATAGGAACTGTACGGAGGATTTATAAGGCGTGAAACCTCTGCGGCGTTCTCGAAACAACCTTGGCAACTTGTGGGCGGGCATTATCATGCATCAGAATGATGCTGTTCGTCAACATTCGCGGGCGTTCTGATTTAATGGCACGCTTCAATATTCTTAAACTGACCATGTACTGCGTTGTGTTAATTGTGTCGCCACGTTCCAGAAATTCAATGGATAACGGTCCCTTGCATTCAAAGAAGATGGTCATCATGACACATCCACATCTGATGTGCCTGTTGTTTAGACTACACTGCAGAAGTTTCGCTGGGAAGTCCTTACACATCCTTCATACGGTTCCGATCTCTCCACATGCGATTTCCAGATGTTTGGAGCATCGAAGAAAGACGTTCGTGGCCGCCGATTTGCTTCAGACGAAGAGGTACACGTCTGGCTACAATCCCGTTTCCGTAGGCAAGTGCAAACATTTTTCCATGAAGGCGTTGAACGTCTTGTCTCACAATGGGATAAATGTATTAACAATTATGGCGATTAATTTTGAAATAATAAGTAGTTTATTTACTTTCTTCCATCTGTGTCGCCTTTACTTCAATGTGCATTGAAGTTCAAGTCGTAAGGATTGAGAAGTAGCCGTTTGAAAGTTCAGGGTGCTGTGTGATGAGGTTTGGAAAGATTCGGAACTGTGCGTGCGGTAGTTTATTAACAGTGGCATAACATGACCATTACAACGTTGCGAATGGTGGTAGCGTCTTCAAAATAGACCTGACTCAATACATTCCGTCATACATAGGTAGCAACGGATTTCACGTGTTTATTTTTCATGCTGGCAGTCGAGGACGTATGGACGTGCGGGAGAGTCTACACCTACATCGCCTGACAAAAAGAAAAGAAGGTGAAGCACCAAGAAGACATGGTTGGATGTTATTGAGACTTCGTTCACGTGTACCCCATGGGCGGGTATGTAAATGACAGGAGTTGTAACACTTTGTGACCAGTAGAACGGCCATCAGCGTTCATTGGTGTTATTTGTGTTTAGTGTTGCTACTAGGCTTGGTAGGGTATATAAAGGACTTGAACAGTGTCAGATAATGAGTGATCATTGCGAAGGTCATAGTGATGTCGCGTACTCGTATGAGAAAGCGATATCAGCACTTGACAAAATTTGAAAGGGTGATTATTGTTGGTCTTCATTTGGCCGGCTGGTCGAATCATTCAGTATCCAGATTTGTGGGGCATTTTAATGTGACAGTGGCACAGTGTTAAAATGCGTGGGAACGTGAAAGCAGACATACTCGTCGTCAACACTCCTATCGACCTCATCTGACCACCATAACGGAGCATCGCCGCACTGTGCACCAAGAATATCGTTTCCCTGTGCCTGCCATGCGAGAACAAGTAACGGCCTCCCTGTAACATTCTGTGACATGCCGCCCAATTGGTCGGAAGTTAGCAGTAGCTGGTGAAGGGAATTACCGCCACATGCGTAGGCTGCCGGTAACAGAGCAATACAAACGACTGCATCTGGAATGGTTCCGTGATTGGAAATTATGGACTGAGCATTGTGTTTAGTGATGAATTATGGTTGTGCACTGCTTTGTATCACCATCATCGGTGAGTATGGCGGTGACCTGGAGAGAGGTCTCATTCTTCCAATGTTTTGGATTGACATAGCTGTGTTACTTCTGGCCTCGTAGTGCAGCGAGCCGTCAGTACTTCAATTCACGGCTTGAGAGATTAAGGAAACTTTTATAGCAGAATTGTGCGTCACTGACATCTGGCGTCCTTATATGTACCCCTCATCCGACAGTATCGTGGTGCCTTTCTTCTACAGGACGATGCTCGTCCACACATGGCACGTACCTCTCTGTACTGTCTGCGTGATGATGAAGTAGCCTCTGGGCCAACAAGATCCTCAGATGTGTCCCAGATAGATTATGTATGGGACCATTTCGGACTTTCCCTCCATTCCAGTGCCAGTACCCAGGAGAACAACGACCTGTTACCACAGTTGTGACCAGCTTGCATCAGGAGAGGATGCAATCAGTGCATGCATCTAATCCAGAGGGGGCTAACGTAGTATTGATAAGTGGGCTCATATTGCCAGTTTCTTTGTAAATCTGACTCGATATTGAAATCACTGAAATAACATCACGTACCCTCTCATTTAGTTTCCTCATCTCCTTCTGGGCGCTTCACTTTTTTGTCAGCAGTGTAGATCATTATCTGTATTTCTAAAGCCACTTAATTGTGTATGGCGGAGGGGTGGGGTCGCGGTATTGAGAGTACACTGTCACGTACCCCCTTTCCTGATCCAGGAGCTGCAGGGATAACTGGCGAGCCTCTGTGGGTGTTCGAACCTCTCTAATTTTAATTTCGTGGTCTTTTCGAGAGATATAAGTAGCAGGGAGCATTTTCTGAACTCTTCTGGGAACCTATTCTCTGATAATTTTAGCATTCCCTCACAGTTTTAACATGTTAGCATAAAGCTTCACTTGTGGCGTCTTCTACTGGAGTTGGCTGAATATCTTCGTGACGTCTTCGTGCTTACCGCATTAACCTGTAACGAAACACATTGCTTTTCATTGGGTCTTCTCTGTTTCCTCTGTCAGTCTTATCAGCTACGGATCCCAGACTGACGATCAATAATCAAGCATTTGCCGAGCATAGGTTTTGTAAGCTACTTCCTTTATGGGTGGATTACATTTCATGAGGATTCTTCCGGTGAATCTGTCTGGCACCTCCCTTATCTCCGGCTAATTTAATTTGATCGTTCCACTTTAAATCGCCATTTTGTAATTTCCGAGTACAACTTCTCAAAATTGTAAATCAACAATTAATGCAAGCGCCAAAGCACGGAACAGGAAATAATCGGCAGCCGCTTATCCCTATCTTTACAGAAAGAGTAGTGGATTTAGGTCACACCCGACTTTCGCCAAAACCCACGAGTCTCTCACTACGAATACAACCGAAAAGCCTTCGGGCTGCCTTTACTTTCAGTTTCAGCTCATTTCTGGGATATTTTCCGAAAGTAACAACACCATTTTTGCTGTCGTCTCACTGTATAGTACTAGTCTTTTTAAGAGCTTTTTAATGATATTAAAAAGTATATCTTTCCATCTCTAAAACTATTCTCATTTCCATGTTTCAGTTGAGCTTATTTTTCATATAATGTATTCGTGGGATCCAACGTCTATCCATCGGCAGATAGCTTCATCAGCGTTTACAACTTCGTCAACTATTTTAGCTTGATGGACCATCTTTGCTCATCGTGCTTTCTGCGCTTTACGAGCGTACCGGCGGTTTTAATTGCCGCTATCGGTGTAGCCAATGCACGACCTAATTTGCTGGCTTCACACATTATGATATCATAGGGGTCGGTCATACAATGTCTCTTTAACGCCCATACGTTTAATACGGAATTTATCCCGGACCCTGTTGAGTAGGTAGCCAAGTTAGCAAATGATATATAAATGAGTGAAATGACTGGATAAATCCCGTAGGATTAATGATATTGACGATACCAGAGGATTATAATTTAAACTAAATAAATGTTTATTCAATAATATTCACAAATGTATGAGCGGTGACCCCAAATAAATTTAAAACAGGTGCCGGAAGGCCCGACGGTACCGACCGACTGCCGTGTCATCCTGAGCCTATAACCGTCGTTGGATGCGGACATGGAGGAGCATGTGCTCAGCACACCGCTCTCCCGGCCACTGTCAAATAAATCGCAGATTCAAACAAAAAATTAAACAATAATTAAAATATTTAGTGCGAGTAGAGCATAGAGTGTCGACACACATGCGAGCACAGTTCATTTACCTGCACATTAATTCACAAAAATAAACAGAAAACGCTCGTAGTCCGAAAATGCAGTTTCCCACTGTCTACCGCGGCGTAAACTAAAGGTCGTTATGCAGAAGAACCACAGCTAAAACACGCTAAAAGTTCACATTATACACACAAATATACATATCAACTGCAGCAAATAGTAATGGTTCACAGCTGCCTCAAACCTCTTGAACAAAAGCGAAGTTCGTAAAGTTACAGGGAATTAGTGACCGATTACACAGTTACATAATGCAAGTCCAGTGAAAAGATAGAGTGCGTAACTTGTGCTGACAAAGCTGTTACAAGTACAACGAAAGGTGAAAGTTTGTGACTCACACGGCTGCTCGGCCGCACAGTCCTCTCGACGGACTCACCAACTACGACCGACCAAAGCAAGAATACCAGTACTCAGCAAAAGACTTCGCGCGTCTTACAGCTCGCCATTAAAAACTTTGTGACGTCACACACTACTGAACCCATGACCATAATTCAAATTTACATCTTTTTTTGCACATACAATCAATCAGTTTTTAGATTGTCCAGTTAATCACAGCTGAAAGTATCTCCTTCACTCACAATCTACTTTCCCCGTTTTCATCTAGGGTGAAACGTAACCCATTTGTTTTCACACATACATTTTCTCACTTCTGATTCATGGCTTTAGTAAGGACAGATCGTCTCTTCCAGTCCTTATTCCCTCTCTACACACTTTCACTGTGTTAGATCCGAAAGAAAAACTACCAGGTGCCATATACAAGATGTCCCACATCAATATGCAGTTGCCTCGCGAGGAGTTCTCGATTGCCCACCGTCAGCTGCACAGTCTTATCCGTATGACATTACCGGTAGATTTGTGACAACCTTCATAATCTGCACGTCTTCCTCATTCTGCGCCATGCTCGATTTTCGACCCCACGCCTTCACGCAAGAAAGCGTCCACTCTTCAACTGCCTCAGTATCCTAAGACCGAATTACAAAGACGTCTTATCTCGACATCGTACCATCTGCTATACTTTTCCTTGCGAGATATTCTTGGTCTTCATTACACTGAAAACCTTGCACAATATATCGCTTTAATAAGATGTGTTTCGGCTTCAGCGGCCACAGCGCGCTGTGACGGTGGAACGTACCGCATCACATAGAGCGGGGATCTTGATTTAACAACGCGGATCGTAAGGACACTGCATTTCCCTTACATAAAATAAAATAAAATAAGTCTACGTCAACGTGTGTTACGCCTCCATGGGGTGGATAGCTATTGACGTCTACATCTATACCCACGTCCACATCTGTACTATGCAAATCATATGTAACTGCATGGCAGAAGGTATTTTCTGTTGTGCCATGTACTGAAATTTCTTTCCGTATCATTCGCGTATGGAGCGTCGGCTGCTTGAGCGCTTAAATACCTTGGCTCGCACTGTAATTAGTCTGATCTTGTGTTTGTGGTCACTACGAAAGCGGTAGGTAGGGGGTTGTAGTATATTCCTAGATTCTTCACTTAATTTTTTTTCTTGAAACTTTTTAAGTAGGCTTTCGCGGGAGTGGTTTGTGCCCGTCATCAAACTTATGCCAATTCAGTTTTTCCATCTCCGTGAGTCTTTGCCGTCGGTCAAACACACCTATGACCATTCGTGCCGCCCTTCTTTGTGTACACTCTATTCGGTATGGATCCCACTCGCTTGAACAATTTTCTAGGATGGGTGGCACGAGTGTTTTGTAAGCAATCTGCTATGTAGGCTGCATTTTCCCAGTATCCTACCAATACGCCGAAGTCTGTCCCCTGCTTCAGCTACGACTGTGCCTATGTGATCGTAAGGTGAGACAGTCGTTAATGAGCAGACTCTGAAACGCCTGCCACCCTTTGTGGAATACGGCTTGCTCAGTTACGTCGGGCTCTTCCTGAGCTGTTAGCACACTGGAGAACGAAAGTTCAAGTCCGCGTCCGGCCATTCTGGGTTACGTTTTGCACATTTTTTCCAAATCACTGCATACAAATGCCGGGATGGTTCCTTTGGAACAGCACGGCCGATTTCCCTCCCCATCCTTGAAACGTTCCGAGATTGGATTCCGTCCCTAATGACCTCGATGTGGACTGGAGTTAAATCTTAATATCCCTTCCTTCCTTTTTCCCAAGCTGGCATGTACACATTTAGTTGTTCGTGGACACCCGTTGAGATTACAATATCAAACAAAAATAATCTCAGTGGTTCTGATGGTCCGTTTGTCGGTCTTAACAACCAACCTATTAATGCAGGTCGTGCGTTCAGCCATCCAGAAGACGAATAAACTATGGTGAGACCCGACAGTAGTTATAAAACGCAGGTCAACTGCCAAAATGTATTTCAAATAGTAAAGAGAGAAAACGGTATTTTCTGTATGCAAAAATCTTAGAGCGGGCTAGGAGAAACGCCTAAGTCGGTGAAACGCCTCCGTAATGGGGCATTTCTCGTGGAAATCGCTATCCCTCATCAAGTAAGCCTGCTGCAAAATGCGAAACGACTCGGTGAATACCAAACCATGACAGAGTTAAATGAAGAAAGAATGGAATGCAGTTGAAGTGACTGACGTATGTGACATCATGAGAAAAGTCGATGAGGAACTACAAAAGGTATCTGCATTTATTTTGACTTCTAATACGCCTGTTATTCCTGATTATATAACAGCAGGTTTTATCCCTTTAAAAGTCCGTCCCGATAGCTGAGTGGTCAGCGTGACGGATTGCCGTTTTACGGGCCTGGGTTCGATTCCCGGCTAGGTCGGGGATTTTTCCCCGCTCAGGGACTGGGTGTTGTGTGGTCTTCATCATCAGTTCATCCTCATCCGGCGCGCAGGTCGCCCAATGTGGCGTCGAATGTAATAAGACCTGCACCAAGGCGGCCGGACCTGCCCCGTGAGGGGAATCCTGGCCAATGACGTCAAACGCTCATTTCCATTTTTTCCCTTCAAAAGGCCAGTAGTTCGTACAAAACACTTTAAGATGTTTTAAAATGGCAGAATTGTGGACGCACTAGCACTTAACGGTCAGGGACCTTGTGGAAACAATAACAAAACCACCCATGAACTTGGCACCGCTTGTACATCTCCATCGTCATGTGGTAACTGTGGTGGAACTCGTGTTTTCTGGAGTCAAGGTAGCCTCATTTTGTTGGAGAAAAAGATACAAGAAATGAAAGTGACAAAGTGAGTAACTTACATAGAAGCGAAACAGAGGTTCAAGGCCCAAAAGCCGTCTACCTCGGCAACGTTATTTTCTACAACAGTGAAGAAACTAGCGCAAAGAATTAGTATGTTAACAGAGACGCAAACAATTATTGAAAAAGAAAATACATGTACAGCCATATGCGCTTGTGGAAGTACAGTAGCAACAAAAGACATTATCTTTTTGAAGGCTCTAACGAATCCTCTGGTTACGAACAGCGCATAACAAAGTAAGCCTACAGAAAGAAGAACCACAATAAACGTAATAGTGTTTGTACGCAGTTAAATTCCCACCTTTATCACCGAAAGATATTAGCAGAAACTAAAGGCACCGTCATGTTGATGTAGCCATCCTTCTCTGTCTATGGGCATTTTTACCATTAGTTTGTAGTTACTGCAGTTCATTCTCCTGACAACAACCGTTTTGTGTAACAGGTCTGATGACAACTCATCAGACGTTATGGACTAAGTGTTAGAAGGAATCATCGAGCGTCTCATTCAACCAATTCATCCTGTTTAGGTTCCCCAACTCGATGGAAGGATAAGGGGAAAGACAAAGACAAACATCACCGCTAATTGGTCCCATGTTGCAGTGGAACATTAACGGCCTCTGGATACATGTAGAAGAACTGGAACGCCTAACGCAGGGAAGGCCACTATGATTCTGGTCCAACAAACACATATTCAACTTCTCTCCTAAGGAGCTACACTCTCCACCGCAAAGATGACGTGAGTAGGGAAAGGGCAAAGGAAACCGTAGCTGTGTTTCACATTAGTGGGCAAAAAAGGCTCACTGTATGCTCACTTCACTTCAAGAAGATTTTTTTTCGAAGTTCTCAAAGAACCTGTAGAAAATGTTTCCCGACGATTTCTCCCATTGAGAGACATCAACGCCTATAATGTGTTATGGGATGCATCCTCTACTTGCTCCAGAAGTCGAGTTATAGAGGGCCCCATGATGTCTCAGGAGCTTTGTATTCTCATCACGGACAGTTCCACGCATTCCAACACTGCTGCTGCGCCGTTCTCAGCCACAGACCTACCATCCAGCTGTCCAGTTCTCGCAGACTCTTCTCAGAAACCTCTTCATTCCAATGACCGCTTTCCACTATGAATCCATATATCAGGTGGATCAGTTCTGAGGTGAAGCTCAAATTGCTCTGAGCACTATGGGACTTAACATCTTAGGTCATCAGTCCCCTAGAACTTAGAACTACTTAAACCTAGCTAACCTAAGGACATCACACACATCCATGCCCGAGGCAGGATTCGAACCTGCGACCGTAGCAGTCCCACGGTTCCGGACTGCAGCGCCTAGAACCGCAAGACCACCGTGGCCCGCTGAGGTGAAGCCACCAAAAAGTGTGATCAGCAGAGCAAATCGGACGCTGAACAGTCTGATGGCTGTGTTTCAACACTAAGAAAGGTCCTGGAGTGGTTACATCACAAGCGTGTTCCAAACATCTCTGATCATCTTAGAAGATAGCCTTTAGTTCGACTGAATTGTGACTGGCGCTCAGCAATCAGGGTCACGTGTGTGGCTCTGCGACGGTTTAAATACCAAGCAGCAGCAGAAAACGTCACAGGCTTTTTTTGGACAGCAAGCAGCAGTACTTGATGTACACGAAAAGAGTGGAGAAAAGACATGGCTATTGTTTTTCGACTCTATCAAACGTTCCACTTATTCTATAAAAGTACCGGCCGCTATCAGGATGATTTCCAGTAAATGCAACTGGCCATAAAAAACAGCGTTACTAGCGCAAGGGTGTCGCCAACCATCACCAAAAGGCTTTTTCTAGGCAATGGACAATGACAGAGCACTGGGTACTACCAGCTCGGAACAAGCATTCCTTTGCTACCTTGCGTTAGTCAAAAAATGGTTCAAATGGCTCTGAGCACTATGGGACTCAACTGCTGAGGTCATTAGTCCCCTAGAACTTAGAACTTGTTAAACCTAACTAACCTAAGGACATCACACACATCCATGCCCGAGGCAGGATTCGAACCTGCGACCGTAGCGGTCCCACGGTTCCAGACTGCAGCGCCAGAACAGCGCGGCCACTTCGGCCGGCTTGCGTTAATCGAAGGCCTATATGGACTTCAAACGCAACAGTTCTGGGTCACGTCATTGCCGCTTTTCTATGAGGGATCTGGAATCGGCAATATCTGTGGCTTACAATGCTGTGACAGATCACCACGGAATCCAATACAGCAAGCTGCGACGCTTTGATGACCCACTGTCAGCTTATCTCTCCGTTGTTTACATTAGGATCTGCGTTAGCATCTGGTGGTAATCATGCCAATGTCATTATTACCACTTCGTTAAGCATTTCGTCCCTTCCCAAGTAGGCCTTAAGACGATTTTCTGTTTCATATACTTTTATTGAAGAATATACGATCTCTGTCCTCTAAAGCGTGTTCCATAATTGATTTACGAAATTAAAACACGGTGCAAATCCTCCGTTTGTTCAGTACTGATTGATGAAAAGAACTCGCCGGCCGAAGTGGCCGTGCGGTTAAAGGCGCTGCAGTCTGGAACCGCAAGACCGTTACGGTCGCAGGTTCGAATCCTGCCTCGGGCATGGATGTTTGTGATGTCCTTAGGTTAGTTAGGTTTAACTAGTTCTAAGTTCTAGGGGACTAATGACCTCAGCAGTTGAGTCCCATAGTGCTCAGAGCCATTTGATGAAAAGAACTAATGTACCTCTTTGTTTGATCTCCTCTTCGAAATCAATTTAAACAAACTTCATTCGACCTACATTTGTTTCCGTTTTCTCTCTTTCTAGGTAATAGACCGCGCGTTCAGATCCGGACGGATCTAGTAAATTATTTTCTCGTTGGCAACGCTAGTTCTTAGTTTTTATGTACTGTTTTACGTCTTGTGTGCTGTAGCATCCGCATTATTTCCTATCTATGGGTCCTGCAACGGAATTGTTTTAGTGTCGGATATTGCTCGTAAAAATAATGGTCCCCAGTACAAATGAAAAAACTTTTTAATGTTTCCTCCTCGTTTGTCACTTTTCCGAAGATTTCCCAGGATACCATGTCCCCTTATATAAGTGTATTCCCTTGTTCATCCTATCATCACGTTTGCTGTTAGCGTATAGAATTCTTTTATGCATCATCGTCTTAAGTAGTAGTTCTCCTTATTTCCCACTTCAGGCTACCTAATTCATAACAAAACTGTTCATCTTCGATTTCACGAGTTAATATTGTTCTTGGCGAGACCAGTCTTAAAATGCGAAGGATCATTTATTATTATTCGTATTGCTTTCGGAGTTTTTACTTGAGCTTCCTTTACTTCAGCTACAAATGGCGCAACCATTATGCAGGAGTGCAACTACCTGACTTTTGAATGGGACGCTGCGCTTGTTTAGTCTGTGAGGCACCAACATAATTAAATAAGAAACGCATAGATACAGTGCACAAAGTACAGCTTAAAGTACGAAAAAGTGCAAATCGGTGACGATTGTGCGTCAGGCGGTTGGTCATTCAAATTGTTTGACGGAACAGACTCTAAATATAAGTTCCTGTGAGACTTTGCGCCGTGGTGTAGCGCTGTGACGTGGTAAGGCTGAGTGAAGAAGTCACTTTGGCTCCCTTTCGCCGGTGCACACATAGTGTGATAAACAAATCCGCAACAAAATTCACTTACCTAAGTGCTGCGAGTCCGTAGCGGGAGGTCTGCGTCACGTGCATGCTTATTCGTGCTTGCAGATTACACACGCGACGCGCTTGCTCCATTACACAAATGAGTGTGGGATGGTGAGTGCTCTAACCTGAAAAGAAGTTGTTGTGGGAGCTAAATAAGGATAGAACTATCACTTAAAAAGAAGTAGTATTTAATTATTGGGTTCGTGCACAAGTACGTAGAGTTTTCCCATAATTTCAATAAACACAACAGATAAACGTAACAGAGATTTTAGTCACCAGTAATATATTCGCTTTCACTACTTACAACAGTCTACCAGACCTGGGGTAATTTTTCGATTCCGCGAATAGAGAAATCACGTCGTTTTGAAGCGAAGAACTCGTCATGTTCGGAGCGCATTTTCATCTGGAAAGGAAGTTCGTTGAATTTTATTCGATAGAGAGTGGAAGTTGTGAAAATCTGAAAGCGCAAAATCAGATGAATAAGGTGGGTGCGGAATGACTTCCGGACCCAACTCCTGTACAGTGTTTTTTGTCAGTCTGGCAGAATGCAGGATGGCCTTATCGTGGAGTAGCATCACTTCATGCTGTCTTCCTGTTCGTTGTCCTTGGATTGCAAGACGTCTCAGTTGTTGACAATAAATGTCCAGTGATGGTTACACCTCTAGGAAACAATTCGTAGTACACCACACCGTCGCCGTTCCACCGGAGGTATAACGTTATCTTTTGTGGATGCACACAGGTCTGTGTACGGGGAGAATTGCTGCTTTGTTTGGACTCAACGATTCCTTTCTTTTTCTTGTGTTAGCAAACACACTATTTCTTGTCACCGGTAACGATACAGAATAGGAGTGCTCAGCGCTGTTCATGAGCCAGTTGATGACGAGCAAGCAGACATGCACACATGGTCGCCAGCTGGTTTTTGTGATTTTGGTCTAGAGCATTGGGACTCATACACTCGATTTTTGAACTTCCCCATTGCATACAAATGTCACACCATGGTGGAATAATCGTAGTTCATCACATTTGTCAGTTTTAGAGTATACTGACGTGGAACATTGTGGTTTAATATATTTAAACGACCTTCATCTAACCCCGAAGGTCTTCGTGAACGTGGACAGTCACTAACGTCAAAACGATCCTCCTTAAAACGAGAAAACAATTTTCTTGCCATGCTCAGTCCAACAGCATTATCCCCATGCGCAACGCAAATGTTTCTGACTGTCTCCGCTGCTGCCACCCCTCTCTTGAACTCAAACAGAAGAATACGTCTGAAATGTTCCGATTTCTCCACTTGGCACTCAATTTTCTAGCGTCCACAGCTCCATTCACTATCTCTAAATGACAAAATGACAACATGTAAACTCATATAGGAAAAGTGAACTGCAAATGAAAAATGACAATCGATAAAGAAACCCATAGCGACCGGAATACGAACATGCAAAACATTAACGCTACGATTTATACAACAACCTAAAGTGCCGTGTCTTCGTAAAGTAATAGAGAACAGAAAGAACTGCCCCACATACACTTGTATCTGGCAACAACGTTAAGAGATATATACTAAGATGGTATCTGTTCTTTCGGACATGTCCGAAAGAACAGATACCATCGGTGGCCATACAGCTCGTTAGAATGAAATTTCAATGAAATGAACACCCTTAGCTGCTTACATGCGTTGACATACGTCAATGGGGACAGACGAAAAAATGTGTGCCACGACCGGGACTCGAACCCGGGATCTCCTGCTTACATGGCAGACGCTCTATCCATCTTTTTTTTTTTAATCTCATTTTGTTCGCTTTTGTTCGTTGCATCTGCTCGGGGCGGACGTCGTAAGACAACCGTTTAAGTTCGTTGTTGATCGATGAACTCAGTTTTTTTATTACAGAGGGCAGCTAACCCTCTGACCGAACACTCTGAACTACCGTGTCGACTTCTGAGCTACCGAGGACACAGAGGATAGCGCGACTGCAGGGATTTATCTCTGGCACGCCTCCCGCGAGACCCACATTCTCAATGTATTGTCCCACACTACATTCGTAGTGCCCCCGCCAATTATACTCATTACTCGCGGCGCGTTGCCGATTCCCGTAAGAGTTCGGGCACTGTTTGTGCATTCGCACAGAAGAAGAAGATGGTCAAGTGGCCGGTGAGCCTTGGATATATATATATATATATATATATATATATATATATATATATATATATATATATATATATACTAAGATGGTATCTGTTCTGCCATGGAAGCAGGAGATCCCGGGTTCGAGTCCCGGTCGTGGCACACATTTTTTCGTCTGTCGCCGTTGACGTATGTCAACGCCTGTAAGTAGCTAAGGGTGTTCATTTCATTGTAAAGTTAAGAGAGCCCGACCAACCGAAATAATTCCAACCGTGTACGTTCATGCACGTTTCTACTAGTACTATCGAGCTGATTTAAACTTTTTACCTGGGAAAATAAATTGATAAACCTAACGTACTTTTCTTATCAAACTATTATCCACCAAGCGAGTCTGCTTCATTTATTACAAGAAAGCAATATTCCCCCATCCTTGTATACATTACATTACGGCTTACAAACTATGAAACTGAGCACTCTCGGGCAGGCGATACTAACCACGAACACGCGGCCATCAGTGGTTCAAAAGTAGAGTTAAGACGGCACACGCACGAAGCCCTAGCGCAGCTTTGGTGACAGTCGTGACACATTGCTGTAGTGTGCAGTCATCGTTAACGCCAATGGATGGTGCTACATCAGCGACTGAATTTTGGTAACTGTGTGTGATCTGCCTTTATCATACTATGTAATGTCAAAAGATCCACATACTAATGCGTTTTCTCGGTACCTATTAGTAGTTAAGTTTCAAAATATCAGTGAAAGCAATCTCATCTGTAAAATGTTTAGAGGCTTGCTTACAAAGCAATTTAAAATGGATTAACCGCATAAGACTAAGCGCAGGTAAGGCAGATGCCAGACTGAAATACATTAGAAGAATCGTCAGGAAGTGTGATCCATCCACAAAGGAGGCAGTTTACAAAACCATTATTCGATCAGTATTTAATTTTTGCTCGTCAGCCTGGGATCTGTATCAGATCAGATTCTTACAGCAGATAGAGAGGGCTTGTGCATTACGGTGTGGTTTACAGTTAATATTTCAGAGAGCGAGCGTTCCTAAAAGAGTCAACCAATATACAACTTCCTCCTACGTGTATCTCACGAATATCCCATGAAATTAAAATGAGAGAAATTCAAGATAACACAGAAACTTACCAACAATATTTTTTTTCCGCGGACGTTTCGCAACTGGAACAGAATTAAGGAAGACGGGGCGGGGGTGGGGGAAGGGATGGGGAGCGATAGTTGTACACAAAGTACTCTCCTCCACACACCATAAGGTGGCTTACGGAATCCAGATGTAGAGGTAGATATGCACCAGACATGACGGCTACTGTCGAATAAAGCAGAAGGCACCCCTACTTATCACTTGTTTTAATAGTCACCATCCACGATTGTTAATGAATTTTTCCCTAATAAAGTCCTTGGAACTTAATAAATTGCTCCAAGCACACTACACATTCTTCATGTCTTAATCTCGTGCTCAAATTTTATAAAGACTGTACGGAATATTTTGAGTGTTCCCCGTGTCCAGCTGTCTGGACAATTCTATTTTGTAACACATTATATTTTCCAAATTTACTTTTACCAATCAGGTAATTACGTAAAGGCTTGCATAAAGGTGGAACGTGGCAGAATGGAGATTGGATTCCAACACAGTGCCACGCTACAAAACTATGAGAGATGTGAGCGAATTCCATGCATTATCTGAATTGAAGCCCCCATTCCTGTTGATTGGGTCGTCTGATAGTCACAGTTATAAAGCTTCTTTAACCACCCAGTCACAAAGGGATGTGGTTGCGACTGGTATTTGATTGTACTTATAATTCAATACATTGAGAGTTTTGTACAGATTTGTTCGGATAAGGAAGGTGGGTGTACCGCCGGTGTGCGATACATTACTGTTGCATAGTGCATTTGTGTACGAGTGTGTGTGCATAAATTTGTCTGCATGTGCGTGTCTGCATATCTGTGCATATTTTAAAGAGGCGAGATATTTCTGCGCGCGCGCGCGTGTGTGTGTGTGTGTGTGTGTGTGTGTGTGTGTGTGTGTGTGTGTGTGCGGACGCGGTGAGAGACATACAACTTTATAGTGTTGAAAACACGCGCTTATGTCTCCATTCGTGTGTGTAAGAGGCTAAAAAAAATTGATAAGATCTTGTGGGTTCGAACTGCTGAGATCATCGGTCCCTATGCTTATCCGCTACTTAATCTAACTTAAATTAACTTACACTAACAAGGGAACCTCCCCATCGCACTCCCCTCAGATTTAGTTATAAGTTGGCACAGTGAATAGGCCTTGAAAAACTGAACACAGATCAATCGAGAAAACAGGAAGAAGTTGTGTGGAACTATGAAAAAAGAAGTAAAATATACAAACTGAGTAGTCCATGGGTAAGATAGGCAACATCAAGGAGAATGTGAGCTCAGGAGCGCCGTGGTCCCGTGGTTAGCGTGAACAGCTGCGGAACGAGAGGTCCTTGGATCAAGTCTTCCCTCCAGTGAAAAGTTTATTTTTTTTTTTATTTTCAGACAATTATCAAAGTTCAGGCACTCACACATAATCAGCTTTGCTCTCCAAAATTCCAGGACATGTTCAGATTTGCTTGGACATATGCAGGATTTGACGGTCTAAATACGGAAAAATTTGAAAACGTTAAAAACATATGTCTTGACGGAGCACAGGGAAAACTGTGCGACTGTGAAACTGTTGCATTCATTTGTTGCAGTTTATGTGACAAACTGTTGTGTTTTCATCACTGTTTTGGGAGTGATTATCACATCCACAAGAAAACTTAAATCGGTCAAGGTAGAAGAATCTTTTTATCCATTCGCCAAGTGCACAAGTTAGGTGGGTCGACAACATATTCCTGTCATGTGACGCACATGCCGTCACCAGTGTCGTATAGAATATATCAGACGTGTTTTCCTGTGGAGGAATCGGTTGACCTATGACCCTGCGATCAAATGTTTTCGCTTCCCATTGGAGAGGCACGTCCTTTCGTCTACGAATCGCACGGTTTTGCGGTGAGGTCGCAAAACACAGACACTAAACTTATTACAGTGAACAGAGACGTCAATGAACGAACGGACAGATCATAACTTTGCGAAAGTAAAGAAGGTAAATTTTTCACTCGAGGGAAGACTTGAACCGAGGACATCTCGTTCCGCAGCTGCTCACGCTAACCACGAGACCACGGCGCTCCTGAACTCACATTATCCTTGATGTTGCCTGTCTTTCCCATGTACTACTAAGTTTGTATATTTTGCTTATTTTTTTTCATAGTTCCACACAACTTCTTCCTGTTTTCTCGATTGATCTGTGTTCAGTTTTTCAAGACCTATCCACTGTGCCAATTTATAACTAAATCTGAGTGGGGTGCGATGGGGAGGTTCCCTTGTAAGGACAACACACACACACACACACACACACACACACACACACAGAAACACCCATGCCCGAAGGAGGACTCGAAACCTCCAACAGGGGGAGCCGCGCGGCCCGTGACAAGGCGCCCTAGACCGCGCGGCTACCCCACACGGCTGTAAGAGGCTAGTAAAGATGAGTTGCCAGAGAGAGAGAGAGAGAAATGGTGTGGTGTAACTCAAAAATACAGATAACGTGCGTGTCAATACATTTTTAACTTCTTTAAATCACTCTCAGTATTCTTGCCGCGTTAAATTAGAGTAAGAGTTCCAACTTTAGGCGATGAACTCCGTTGTCTTTGTCAAGAACATCTGACTGCTGTTGTGCTGCTAGAGTATTTACGATTTCTGCGATGTTAATGACACACATTGTAATGTAAATATCGCCGCAGATTTTTTTGTAGTTTCTCAAAATTTGGTGTGCGTTTCAGTGCACTACTAAAATTATAGCCACTGTTCTATATCTCTGTGGCTTTGTAGTAGTATATTAAGGTGATAATACTATTGTATGCCTCATATAACTCTTAATGTAGATGCAGATGCACAATTGTTGTCTTCAAATGAAATAAATATGAAATACATAACTGTGATCTTGTGATAATTTTTTGAAATAAAAGTGTAAGCTTACCCTTTTTTTTCTTTTTTTTTTTACTGCGTACCACTGTCGGGGGCGGGAGAAGAAAGAAGGATGTATCGGACAATATACTCAAATACAGGACAACTGGGTTGTAATATCATAATATCATGTTGTTTTTATAGCAACAGACTAGAAAAATGCCATAGCCGCGATGTCTCAAGCTAAAAAATTTGGTCCATGTACAACGCGGCCCAAATGAATAACTTCACGATGTCATCTTATAACACAAAAGTGCACTCAAAATTGTTTTCTGTGTAATTCATAAAACAAACTCACAGCCAGTGAATGGTAGTTCTATTGTTAATATATGTTAGAGAACAAGGGGCTATAAATGGTGGGAAACACTTGCATAATACCGAGAAGGTATAAAATTTGATTTTACATACAAGATGTTTTTCAAATAGCAGACAAAGTTGACCAGGTAAGTTTGTTCCACCCGTAAGTTTTGAAAGTTGTCCGTACTCTGCCATATTTTCGAGTGATAAATATGACGCTATCACGCGGAGTGCTTGTCGAGTATTTGAATGACTCAATGCGTTCTTGACAGAAGGAATGCAGCAATTTTTAACTGCACCAACTTTGTATGAATGTCCATTGGCGACAAAGCGCCCAAGCCTAAGACTTTTTATTACCGCCATAAACTATTGCAGAAACTCACTTATTAAAGATACTTGAAAAATCCTTAAAAAAACTATTCCGCTGACAAACATGCTGCTCTACTGCCATTACTACGCAACACGTTGCGGCATACTCGAGGAAAGAATAAATATCTCGGTTTAAACGTAATGAACTCAAAATCTCTGTACGATATCGAGACATTCTAACATCGGTCTCATAATACTATCAAGTGATATGAACAGGTGAAGTAAATGGTAGGAGAGGAGAATGGAATGTCTAGATATGTCAGGAATATTGCAAGAAGTGCATGGCACCTCTAACGGAAACATACGAGAGACAAGTACGACCTAGTCCAAGTACTGCTCCAGCGTTTGTGGTCGTTACCAACGAGGTTTCCGGCAAATGATAGTAAACAGAAGGTCACACAATTATGTTATATGGGTTATACACTAGTATCAATCGATATATTGCAGCAAGCAATTTTTTTCTTTCTTTTTCAAATGGAATGAAACAGTTTTCAACGCCACTTTCAAGCTCTTGAAAAAACGAGTACAGTGTTATAACGTTCGGTTATGTTGGTGGCGAAATCTATTGCGAAATTATCCGTGAAATGTTTTTAAGTTGAAAGGCGGCAGGAATCAGCTATTACGGTTTAAAGTCCACCAGGTGGGTCCCTCACGCCAGTCTCCATAATTATATTCACTAAAAAGAGAGGCCTACACTACTACGGTAAAACGTATGTCCTCTCGGTCCTACTTTATACAGAATATAAGTAAGGGCAGTTATGATTTCTGTAAATGAAACTATTTGCTAATTTACAACGTGTTAGAAGGGGATTAAGAAAACTTTTTCAAATGTGTGTACATACTCAGGGGTAATTGAACAGCTTCTGTCAAACAAGTAAACAGTGAAAAGATTTGATACAACAATGGAGCCTGACGTGAGAACTCCACTTGACACTTGACAGTGTTCACAGCGCAATGGCAGCTATAGGAGAAGTTTGTCTTTTAGTCGCTCCGTAAAAAAAAAAAAAAAAAAAAAAAAAAAAAAAAAAAAAAAAAAACCCACACACATCATATTACCTTCATGCTTCAGTATCTCGTTTGATAGAAAAGTTAATAATATTACACATATAACAAAATTACGTATACTCTCATTTGCCGATAATCTCGTTTCGAAATCTTGAGCCACCCAAGAAATAAAGGGAATACAACGAGTAGGTGATTCGCAGTTGTGAATGTAGGTGCCGTCCTCGAGATGTTGATCACAACCGTCACCCAATGGTGTAGCGACAGACTAGGCCCAGGACTTGTTTTTTCTTCCGTAGAGTATGCGCTCACGGAAGCTATTGATACTTTTTCGAGAGTAAATCAGGGAATACTGATGGTGATATGTCACGTCGACCAAGAAAGACGTCACACAACTGCTCTTTTCGCAGGTTCGGCTTTCGGCATAGAACGGAACGAACGTCCAGGGGATGACAGGAACAGAAACGGAATCCGCTATAAATCAGCCTGTGGAACAAGTGCGCAGCTCGCGTCGGCGGGGGCAATGGATGGCCTGTCTTTGATCCCAGACGCACGGCTGCGTAATTCGTGCGCCCATTGATTCATGAGGCGCCCGTGAATTGAGCCGTGCTGTGCAAACACTCACCTCTCCTCCACTTAACTGCGCCTGCCTCGAAGGTTGCCATTATTGCCCTATTAGCCGTAGTCACTCTTATCTCCAAGTACACTCAAGTGGAGCATAATCAAAATTGAGAGCACCTTTTACTTTCATTTGCCGCAAGAAAACGTAACAGACCAAGGTAAAGTGCAGTCCCATGATATTTGGCGCAAAACAGTGTCCAGAACCTATTCACAGAATTAGATAAATTCTTAACACGAAAGATATGCACATGCACGAATGGCAATGGAATTCGAAAATGTTTACTGCAGTAACACACATTAAAAGGAAGAAGAGAAGGGTTTAAAGTACTATCGGTGACACGACCATCAGAGACGGCCAAAACCACAAATGAGAAGGAAATCGGCCGTGTCCTTCTAAAGGAATCATTACGGCATTCGCCTTAAGCGAGTTAGGTGAAACACGAAAAACCTAAATGTGAATCGCCAGATGAGGATTTGATCCACCGTACTCTCGAATACGAGTCCACAGTGACTTGCCACCGCGCCACCTCGCTCGATAGGCCTTAGAGGTTTTATTATAGCTGGAATACATGCTAGGCACGGATCTATGGTGGATCCTGACGGGAGAGGGAAATGAGCTCACAGTTCCTTACCCTACCCACCCTCCTAACCCACCACTCCTCACCCCCAAATATATTTTTAGAGTCAGTGGTTTTAATTCAGTTGAGCACTTCAAGGATTATTGCAGTTGGCATTTGTGCAGGGTATTAACAATCAACACAGTAAGTGTCATATAACAGAGTCGATAGTCACACGTCATGTTTGATCGCTGAGGTGCCGTTTTCGAAATTAGCCTCTGGTTTACTAGTAGTTACGCATTGTTGGCAAATTTCACGCTCCTGTTTCGTTCTACATACATATTTTTGGTGTCTTATTATTAGAATTGCCAACGGCCTTGTCGCAGTGGTGACACCGGCTTGGCTAGGACTGGGATGGGTGACCGTCCGGGTCTGCTGAGCACTGCTGGCATGGAAGATGCACTCAGCCCTTGTGAGGCTAATTGAGGAGCTAATTGATCCAGAAGTGGCGGCTCCGGGCACGAAAACTGACAACGGCAGGAAGAGCGGTATGATGACCACATGCTGGCCCCCTCTCCCCAGTCAGATGGAAAAAATAAGTAAACTGTTTATCATTTCAAAAATAATCGCCATAAATGTTAATATAATAACGCTATTACAGTGCCTGTATTGTTCAGAATCACTATACAATGTTCCTTCGAACATGTATGCATGTCCAAAGGAGCAGGCACTACGAATACATTTGATGTAGTTAATATAATTATTTGACTGTAATGCAATACGGTCGATGCCTATGGAAGCATGATTGTACCCAGGCACGCACCTGTCTGTCCGAAGCAAATCGATGGCCACGAATGTCTTTCTTCATGGCTCCAGATGTATGAAAATCGCATGGGGTGAGCTCGGGACTGTATGGAAGCTGTGTTACGGCTTCCCAGAGAAACTACTGCAGTGTAGTTGAAACACTCTTATCAACATGTGGGCGGGCATTATCCCGCAACAAGTGATTCTGTCCGTCAATATTCCTGGGCGTTTGGACATGATGGCGAGCTTCAATTTTTACAATGTGTCCACGTGGATAAATGTGTCACAGTGAGATAAATGTGTTAACAGTTATGGCGTTTACTTTTGAATTAATAAACTGTTTACTTACTTTTTTTTGTATGTCTCGGTTTTATTTGACCGCGCCTTATAACATCACGCAATCGCAAAGAGTCCTGGAGCGCAAAGGAAGGTATTATTGTATTCGATAATCGGCATACGGAGGACTCGGTAACAGGATACGAACTGTCGATCCACCCACCGGATCAGGTACAGAAGCCGCGCTGGGTAGCCGCGCGTTCTGCGGCACCTTGCCACGGTTATCGCGGCTCCCCCCGTCGGATGTTAGTCCTCTCTCGGGCACGGGTGTGTGAATTGTCCTTAGCGTAAGTTAGTTTAATTTAGATTAAGTAGTGTGTAAGCCTAGAGACCGATGACCTCAGCAGTTCAGTCCCATAAAAACTTACCACAAATTTCCAATTTCCAATCAGGTTTACTTCCTGTAGAGGGTAATGACCATTCCCATTAATGTATTTGTGCAACTACGTGCCACACAAATAATATCGCCGCCACTCCCAGAATCTCTCTCCATATCGCTAGAGTGGCGGGCTAGTGAATTCCACAATCTGTTGATCACGTATTTATTATTTCCTGCGCGATGTATGGAGTCCAAGTATTACGAGTGAGACAAAGTAACAGCGTCTCCCGGCTCTGATACGGTGTCTTCTAGGTAACATCATTGTTTTCTTCTAGCATTGTGCATGTGGTCTGTATACTACTGGATGTAGAACTCTCTTCTAAGATCTTGTCCTCCCACGAAACCAGCATGGCTACAAAACAGACGCCTGTGTGTGTTTCTCCTTTGCATTAAGAACTTATCTTTGTAAACGACACCGTTGTCCAGTTTCCAATTATAAGTTGCTGTGGATTTCATTCTCCTCTGGAAAGGGCCCAGATTGAATCCTGGGTCGTAATTTTATGTTTTTTTTTTAAATTTATATAACGAACTTATCTTTGTACTTCACACACTTATCATAGCTCTGTTATGACAACTGCACTAATGTTTAGTTGAAAATGTTGTAATTACCGCTGGCGTATGATTTTCGTTTTTTAGGGTTCTTATTTTACATCTAGAATTTATGTTTGTACCTCGAACTCTTTTTATTGTTCCACTGTGGATGTTGAAATTATGTTAACACAGCACTTTTTTAACTACTGTTAGCTGTATGGCTGTTGGCTGCCCAAAGCCAAAAATAAATAAATTTCTGAAAAATCTCTCTTCTTTGAGAACAGAGCTGGCGTTTCCTGTCGTCTGTATCGTTCGCCGTACTGTAGTTAGGTAAAACATTTCCATCGATCTGTACTTGATTAATGATTATTTGCCCATTTCAGATTATACCGTTATCTGTAACGTTATCAGTAACAGTGACTGAAGAAGGGAATATTCAGATCAGCTTGAAATTTCAATACTGCATTAGAAGACGCCTACATAACCAAAATAATTGCTGCCTTCACCTAAAGTAGAGAGCGGCACTCTCTCTCGTGGATTTGTTCCTTTAATTATTAACAGACTATTTAGTGCTACTGAAACACTTTGTCTCCTACGTATACTTTCTGTACGTATTATACAGCAGACGGGCAATCTTTTGCAGCGCTATTTCCGAAGCTCATTATCTGTCACCTTGTCGCCTTCAGTAGTGAAAACAGACCACATGTAGCTTCCGTAAATGCAGATAACTTTTCTGAAAACTTGAGATTTAATGTCTTGTTTACGGAAATATACTGTCGCTATTGGACTTGTCATCAGTCCCCTAGAACTTATAACTACTTAAACGTAACTAACCTAAGGACATCACACACATCCATGCCCGAGGCAGGATTCGAACCTGCGACCGTAGCGGTCGCGCGGTTCCAGACTGAAGCGCCTAGAACCGCTCGGCCACCCCGGCCGGCTCACTAATTGAAATCAGGTTAAAGGTTCAAAATGGTTCAAATGGCTCTGAGCACTATGGGACTCAACTGCTGAGGTCATTAGTCCCCTAGAACTTAGAACTAGTTAAACCTAACTAACCTAAGGACATCACAAACATCCATGCCCGAGGCAGGATTCGAACCTGCGACCGTAGCGGTCGCGCGGTTCCAGACCGAAGCGCCTAGAACCGCTCGGCCACCCCGGCCGGCTCACTAATTGAAATCAGGTTAAAGAAAAGCATTATCAGCAACCAGTTAAAAGTTAAAAAATATTGAAATATGAGCTCCTGGCAACTAACATATATTTTCGAGCTATGGAAAATTGTTAACACATTAAAGAAACTCAGCTCATTTGCAAATATCGCGTGCTCCATGGTGAAAAAGACCTTCCGTTCTATGGTTAAAGATGGTGCACAACTGAATAAATATGGCTTCACCACCCACATATTATATAACTAGTTTTAAAAATATATAGAACATCACTTATCATAAAATTCTGTAACGGAAGAATGGACAGTATCCTCTAAATAACTCTAATGTATTATACAGCACATAAGTATGTAGAATTGGTAATGTTTCAAAACACTGCACGAAACAGAACTTCATGTCTCACAACAACAAAAACAGAAAATGCCAAAAATTGATTATGGCGGTCTCTAGTGTGCAGTTCTCCACGTGATACTAAAACCGGTCATTAGACTTAAACACCGACCAGGAAACATCATGTATTCCTAGATACACTGTCGTCCAGGTATAACACTCTGCCCTAAGTGTACCTATAAGTCAGCCGCTGGTGGCCGAGCAGGTTCGAATCCTGCCTCGGGCATGGAAGTGTCTGATGCCCTTAGGTTAGTTAGGTATAAGTAGTTCTAAATTCTAGGGGACGGATGACCTCAGATGTTAAGTCCCATAGTGCTCAGAGCCATTTGAACCATTTTTGTACCTATAACACTGACTGGAAACATAACTTTTAGCAGTCAAGGTGACTTTAGGTACAAATTATGTAAAAATTCGTTTCATTTTACATTGAGATGTAGGTACCGATGCTCATTTTAATATCATTTTGTGCTTAATAAGTACTTGCTTTGTTCATACGTAATATTTATCAGTAGCGGCATGTCTGAGCAAACAATGTCATCTACGTTCAAGAGGCGTGTGAATTGTTTACAACTCCGTATTTGACGAATTACACGAATTTTAGAGGTTTGGCTATTACAATACTTAGTTTATTGATTTATGATGCATCTCAAAGCGTTCTTTTCTACAACAAGAGAATGTATGAGTGCAACATAAGTCAAGCAAAATCAGTTTTCTGATAAGTTTCGCAACATCCGACTCAAACGAGATTTTTTAACTAATACGGTAGAGTTACCGCAACGTTTTGTTCAATAGCCTTGAAACAGTTCATCTTGTTCTTCTTGAGGAATCAGAAACCTACGCTGTACACTACTGTTTGGAAAAGGTGAAACACAAAGCCCGAGAGATGTAACCACAATGAAATTTATACCAGCGATTAAGAACATAACACAACGAAAATGATTAGTACAACAGACCTGTTCACGCACTATGACTGTGGAAACACACTGTGGAATAGCGCCACCATCTGCTGCAGTCAGAGCCGCTAGACGTCGGGGCAGGGAATCGAAGAGTGCTTGAATATTCTGATGATGAATACTCTGCCACGCTGTTTGAGGCGCGTCCACAAAGCATCAGTTGTGGCTGCAAGAGGACCTGAATGAACAAGCTGCTGACCGACCATATCCCAGACAGGTTCGATGGGAGACATGACAGGCGGAAGTGCTGGCCAGGAAAGTAGCATTACCCGTCATTCTTCGAAAAACGCTTCCACATTCCTCGCCACATGCGGACGAGCGTTGTCCTGCTGAAATATGGCATGTGAAACTGGGTGCAGATGGGGCAGTGCCTCGTGCTGTAAAACCTCCATGACGTAGCGGTAGCTGTTAAGATTGCTCTCAGAGACACAGGAGGTGTTTACGTGTGTTGTAGGCAATGGTGTCTCAAACCATCACACTTGACGTTTGTCCACTATGCCGCGCAAACAATGCAGTCCGCCCGATTGCGAACGCCACGGTGGTGTCGAACGCGTGTACGGCCATAACTCTAGGACGAGCCGAAGTGGAAATCGTCCGAAACCACTACATTTTGTCATTCAGCACGCCAGTGTCGGCGTTTACGTGGCCATTGCTGTCTGCGACGTTGATGGCTCCTGGTCAATGGAAGCCGAAGTAATGGCACGCGTACCACCTGTCCTGCCTACAGAAAGTGGTGTAGAACCGTCGACGCTGACATGACTACACTCGTTTGTGCACGAAGCTGTTCTGTCTGTTAGGGCCCAGTGGACAAGACGGCGGTCACCTCGCGCTGTGGTCACATTGTGTCGTCCAGTACGCTGTCGGCGCTGCGTACGGTCCTCCTCTCTCCACTGGTTCCTCATACACCGCAGTATTGAAGCAGGGTGCTCTGTACGAGCTGCAACGACACGGAGCGATAGAGGCGCCTCCCAAAGGCCAATCGTACTGCGCCGTTCGAATGCACACACGTGCCAATATTCCACCGTGTGATGTTAGCGAGGCACTTTGTTACACGTTTCCGCTTCGCATCACAGCTCTGCAATGACTGACCGTTGCGTAACGCTGACGCGTCTGGACACAAAAAAGAGAGCGCTGCTGTGCCTACGGCACGCCGTCTTTCCGCCTTTTAAATCACTTATTATGGTTCCGCTGTTCTACACGCCCTGCAGACCATCGCTTCTGTGTGTTTCGCTTTATACAAACAGTAGTATAATAGGTTCATGCGGACGCAGAATCTGATAGTATTTTCTTTTGCACTCTATTGACATTTCGTCAATGGGCAAGATAGGAAGCATGACAATCTTTGGCGGGCGCGCTTTCACAGCTTTAGTACGGCAACCAGTTTAGACAGAGATCGCTGCACTGTGCGGGGTTCTTTTTTTTGTGTGTGGCAGACGGAAGGCGACCCGCTCTCATATGACGGGCACTCTCCGATTCTTCCGCTCCATCGGCCGCTAAAACAGTTTCGGCGCAAGCTCTTATATGGCACATTGCAAAAGAAAACATACTTTCTTTATATATAAAACAGAAACTCCATTTCAAAAGCACGTACACGAATTTTATATACTGAATTTATCTGGTTTACAGAATTATGTAGTGTGCACACCGCAGTACAGTGTAGAACAGGTGTCGTCAAACTTTTCTGCTCAGGAGCCAATATTTACATTGAGGGGCAGCTCCACGGGCCGCGTATGTACCGACCTTATTGTTAATTGGTAACCAACATAAATTACTATGTTATTTTCCCCAAGTTGTTCCTCACTGCATCCTCCTTCTTAACAACACAGACAGTGCAATATCAAATTTAACCGCCGATACCAGGCAAGCGACTGTGACGTAAAATGTCTCACCTGTACGGGAATATTCATAATGAATGTATGAATGCAGCTTCTAGACACGTGGGTGACGATATAATATGCAGGTTTGGGGCTGCCGTGAGTCGTGCTCGGATAGCCTATTGGTAAAGCGACCACTAGCGATAAGCGGGAAATCCGGGTTCCATTATGTAGCTGATGGCTGTCCATATTCGCAGCGGCGAATAGATTTCAGTAGCTGTCGCAAGGTTGCAATAAATTGGCGGTCCGCACAAAACTGAACACGTCGTGCCGACTGTTTTCTGTTTCACATAGCTGCCACCCTCAGCGACCCGACAGTTCTAGCACTGTATTGCCTAACGAAGTATTGTTGTGTTGTCTGTGCGAGCGGATGATTAACTGATTAATAACAGTAGCTGTACACATACTTACATTTAAATGCATAAATGCAGTACGAGGCACTGACACAAATGTTTTGAATGTCGTCTTTCCTCAACTCATTGTATTATATTGCACTGTATTGTAACACCCCTAATTAATTTAATGTTCCTTGCTACAAATAAGTATCACATTTGAAGAAGACCGTCTAAGTAATGAGCATTCAAAAATCCGTTTTACATCTGTGTCAAAATTTATACCATTGCACCTGATCGATACGAGCAGCTCACGCCTCTGAGTTGTCGCTATTGGAAGAAAAACAACAAAACATTCCCCTAACAGATCCTCTAATCCCCGCAGTGACAAAGTTGCTTACCCCTCTACCACTAAGGTAGGCAGCAAACCTTACTAATCCAGGGCCGAATCCAACAACGTCAATTAAAATTAAGCACATCTTAAAATATTGCTTTTCCTGTAAGTATTTTTATTTGTTACCGAGCAGGGAAACTGCAGTTTTAAGAAGTTTTTAACTTTAACTGACGCTCTTGAATTCGACATGCCAGATGTATATTATTATAAAATAAGTCTAAGAATCGGGGGCCGCATAATACTGCAAGATTCGCAGTATGACGACCACTGATCTAGAATCATCACCAAAGAAACATTCGAAATACGCATTCGCAACCTCCTTGTATAGCTATATACAGAGGCACTGCATTGCTGTTTCGTACTTCAAATGTTCTTCTCGATGAGAAAGTTATTCTGAATTCTGTCGTAATCAGAGCCTGTAAACGTTGCTGCATGACATTGATTTTCCTTTTCATTCGAATGTGAAAGGTCAGATTATAAAGAAGATGGAAAAATCCTTGTCGACTTTTTGTTCTATAAATCAATTCATATTCAAAACGTTGTTTGTGTATTCGAAACACTTTTGGTGTTGGGCTGCTGAGAATATATTACGAGTTCCTTTGATGAGTACCCAACGTCAATACAAACCTGTTCACTGGAGGCCCATGCGGGAAGCGCCAAGGTCCACCGCGAAATGAATTACGTTTAAACCGAAATTAATTTCTGAATCCAGTGTAATTTATCAACATATGCACTCTGTTAAATTTGCAGAGTGTAAACTATATCAGTGGTGTAATTTAACAATGATCAAATAAAGTTTTAAGTAATGTGCCTCTCTCTATTTATTCAGTGAATAACTACAGTGGCATAAATTACATAAGGCATATGATGAATTGTAGGTTCATTGAATGCATCGGGCTGTTACATTCAAATTAATTCCCATTCCATGTTTACAAATCGAATAGTGGCGTATTTTCCACCTATGCTAAGTGCGTACAGTTTATCTACGAGAATCAACCAAGGAAGCGTCACAATTATTTTCTCTCGTACTTTTTACATACTTTCTGTGTTGCTACTATATAGTAAACTTCCGTTCACAGTTCATTTTCCTATCTCGCCACTTGGTAAATGCACGCAAACTGTGAAGCGTGTGATGCACCTCGCATCCTGTTGCTGCTTTCCAGTAACCAACCACCTCCGGGCTGCACATGCTCAGAAGCGTTGTGGATAACGTGATGACTGCCAGTGGTCAATCCGCCGCTTCTGGTAAAATCGGTTAACCAGGAGCGAGAATAAGTGCACAGCTTCCCTTAACACTTGATCATTGTATAGTATTTATAGGAATGCAGAGATTTCAACAGAAGATTTTTAAAAAAATGTAGATGTGCTATATGATCTTCTGCTGTTCAGAATCTTAAATATTTTACCCTGTGTTACAACATTACGAAACACTTCGAAGATAATGAACTAACCAGCATCGCTTCAGAAAATAAGTTCTTCTGAAACACAGATGGCTCTTTATTGATACGAAGTGCTGAGTGCTGTCGGTAGAGGATATCAAGTTGATTCCATATTTCCATATTACCAGAAGACATCTGAGACATGCCCGCATCTCGTGGTCGTGCGGTAGCGTTCTCGCTTCCCACGCCCGGGTTCCCGGGTTCGATTCCCGGCGGGGTCAAGGATTTTCTCTGCCTCGTGATGGCTGGGTGTTGTGTGCTGTCCTTAGGTTAGTTAGGTTTAAGTAGTTCTAAGTTCTAGGGGACTTATGACCACAGCAGTTGAGTCCCATAGTGCTCAGAGCCATTTGAACCACATCTGAGACAGAATGAGATTTTCACTCTGCAGCGGAGTGTGCGCTGATATGAAACTTCCTGGCAGATTAAAAGTGTGTGGCGAACCGAGACCCGAACTCGAGACCTTTGCCTTTCGCTGGAAAGTGCTCTACCAACTGAGCTACCCAAGCACGACTCACGTCCCGTCCTCGCAGCTTTACTTCTTCCAGTACCTCGTCTCCTACTTTCCAAACTTCACAGAAGCTCTCCTGCGAACCTTGCAGAACTAGCACTCCTGGAAGAAAGGATATTGCGGAGACATGGCTTAGCTACAGCCTGGGAGGGTTCCGAGTTCGAGTCTCGGTCCGGCACACAGTTTTAATCTGCCAGGAAGTTTCACATCTGAGACAGTTGCTCAAAAGTGGCTTCTAATAAACTGTGTGTCTATGGAGTATAGTCTCAGCTCTGCGACTGGGTTCTTGATTTCCTGGCAGAATCGTTATAGTTCGTACTAGTTGGTAGGAAGTCACCTCGTTAAACCGAAGCTGTATCTGGAGTTTCAAAATAAGATATTATCGACCCCCGGATGTTATTAGTCTATACTAACCATTTAGGAGACAATCTGAGCAGCCCTCGTAGATAGTTTGCAGATAATGCTATCGTTTACGTTTGATAAAATCATCAGAGCTCATAATCAATTACAAAATGATTTAAAAAAGATACCTTCAAGTTGCGAAAAGTGGTAATTGTCCATGAATAATAAAAATATGCTAACGAAACTGCCTACACTACGCTTGTCCTGTCCTCCTCTGGAATATAATTACCGTACATCCATCTTCGAATACTATTGACGGAAGATATTAAAAACGTCTAAAGAAGGGTAGCTCGTTTTGCATCGTCACAAAGTGGGGAAGAGAATGTCATGGGTATAATAAGAGAGTAGCGGTGGCAATTGATGAAACAAGGCCGTTGTTCGATGCAGCGAGATGTTTCCGCGAAATTAAAGTTACCGATTTTCTCCTTCGAAAGCAAAAACATTTTGTAGACTTCCATTTACATAGGCAGAAATGACCATCATGATAACATTAGACAAATTAGAGACGCAAGGAAGTATTTAGGTTTCCTTCTTTGCTACATGCTGTTCGAGAGTGAAATGGTAGAGAAACAGTCTGAAAATGGTTGTACTCATGTGTAAATGCAGATAGCAAATATTAAAATTGAGGGAACAGTATGACATAACTTGGATATCGACTCAGACATCTCACGAATTTGAAGACAATCCTTCTAACGATTGAAACTGTGAAGGACGTCAGCCTGCTGTTCAAAAAGAGAACTCTCTACAACAAAACATCCGACAACATAATTATTCAAATCGTGAAAGTATTTGGCTCCTTAGGCTTCGCTCATAAATCCCTATAAGTACAAGGTAGGAGCTAAATTTCCAGTCCTTACGTTTCAGAACATGACAGACATTCATTAAGGATTTATTGACTAATTACCTTCTGAATAAATGTTTTCACAAAAGTGCAGAAATTAGAGCCCAACTTTGCCTAAAGTTTATGAATTGGTGCTACTGACTGTAGCTGTACTATGGGAAATATTCTACATTGGAATGTATGTTACTTGGCCTTGAAAATACAGAAATATGTCATATGTATGACAATAATCAAGAGTGTGTTTCAGGATTGCCACCCTTGTATTCATACGAAAGGCTGTTCGCCATTAGTTAAATAATGTCACAAGATCCTTCGAAGATATCGTCACTAGATTCACTCGAGAGTAAAGATGAACAGATTTTAAACACAAGTAACCTGCTGAAGTAAAATGGATGGACTGAGTGCAGCATTAGAGTGTTTTATAAAAAGTTCCCTTTACACTTGCACAACTATTCGCTGTGTCGTACTTATAAATGCTTAGTCCAAGACACAATATAATATTCTGGCAATGTTGCTCGCTGCTACAAGAAATGGTGAGTTCTCTTCAGTAAGAACAGTTAAGCAAAGAGAGGCAGTCCGTGCGACGATACAGTCCTAGAAACGTGACGTGGATAAACCAAAAATAGATGTGACTTGCACGCATATTGTAATATTTTATTCACATTAGCATTCACAGTCCATAATGGATAAAACTGTTATCAGATCTAAAATGTAAGATTTCTCTTATTACTGAGGACACCTTTTTCCTTTTTTGCGTAAATTTCTTCCTATGTCTTGCATTTTCAGGTGCTAAAGGATTTATGTACATTGTTTTATGATGACTCAATGCGACTGCACCTAAAGGATTCATGTGCTAAAGAATTTATGTACAATGTTTTATGATGACTTAATGTGACTGCACCTTTCCTAGCTTCCATTATTATCACAGCGCATTGGATGTTTCATCTCACAGTGTATCGCATGTCACTGAAATTAAAAATGTTGAAAAACCCCGAGCATCCAGTTCATAACAGTTTCCAACGTCAAAGAAACAAACTTCATACAGCATAATACGTTAATTAACATACCTTCAATGAACAGAAATTTACTCTCGTTCTGGTATCATATTCATTTTCGAATTGATTTCTTCCCTTCCAAGCTGTCGCTTTTTATTTATATGTACCCTTTATGTTCAGTCTTTTCCTCGCTTCTGGGGAAACATCAAAGAATGAGAAAGCTCTTTTCTCTATTCAGTTGAGTTACTCAGTAATAAACCAGGAAAAATTTCTGCCATAATCATATTTCCAAATAATAAATTTTGTTTAATAAAAGCTGAAAACTTTTATCGGCTGCTTTTAAGTCCTAAGAGAGAAGCTGTTTTGCTATCCAAAATGAGAGTGGTAAATGGCTTTATCGAGGGGATTCAAGTGAGAAGACCGATAATATGACATAGCATCCGAACGAGAAACTGGAGATATCGATTTTCCATAATAACAAAATCTCTTCAGACTAAGGTCGGTGGATTTTTTGCTGGCTATTACCCAATTATCGGGTTACATATCGTTTGCCAGCGTTGCTTCTACCGAGTTCCCGTGGGATGAAGCTATTATACTAATGGAGGCTTTGACAGCAGATGTTTGAGGACTTTTCATGTCTGAAGCTCGTCTCTATCAGGGTTAACAAATTAGAAAATCCGATTTTGTTCGTTTGATTCAAGTAATGCAGCTAATAATTTGCCAGTCGTCAGGTGCACCCTTTTTGCTATCGGCCAGCCTTCACTTTCTGACAACATACAAAACTCAATATAGAGAACTGCAGAAATCATTCACACTGAGAGCGTGGTTCACGAATTTTATATTTTCGAATTTCTGTTATGAACTCAATATGGAGAACAGCAGAAATCATTCACACTGTGCGCATGATTCACGAATTTTATATTTTCGAATTTCTGTTATGAACATTTTGCGTGTATCGAGATACAGCCGCCGGCCGCGGTGGTCTAGCGGTTCTGGCGCTGCAGTCCGGAACCGCGGGACTGCTACGGTCGCAGGTTCGAATCCTGCCTCGGGCATGGGTGTGTGTGATGTCCTTAGGTTAGTTAGGTTTAAGTAGTTCTAAGTTCTAGGGGACTTATGACCTAAGATGTTGAGTCCCATAGTGCTCAGAGCCATTTGAACCATTTTTTCGAGATACAGCCAAGATATCTAGCTCTACGCATCGCGGACGCAACTTTTGTGAAGCTCTTAATAGAAAGGAAATTTAATTGCTAAGTGATGTACATCAGCAAAATTGAAGAAGAAACGTGCCTCTTTAGTCAGAGCTTGGAATTTGGTAAACTGTTTTAACTATGCTCTTTTTCACTGCCACAGCGCTTGGCGCCTAGTACCTGGTAACGTACATTTCTCTCTTAGAGTTCCGTGAAACAGCAGACGTCTAATGTGAGAGAAACGAAGAGCTATTTCTCTTTGAAGCCACCGAAAATAAAGGCTCTAATTTAAAATACGAAAAATAGTACTTCCGAACAAAACCCGTAACACGATACTGCAGTGCCTGCATTATTCCGAAGTATGATGCAATGTAATGTTTTATCGTAATTCGGAATATCACAGGCACTGCAGTATCGTATTTATCCGCTGACACAGGGCAAGGGACTTTCAAGTAAAATACCTCGACTGTACGGGAATGTACATAATGGATATACGAGTACAGGTTTGCTTGACGACATATGGAAAGTTGGATCTGGTCGTGAGTAATGCACGGATAGCCAGATAACACTGGCCACGCCGGCAAGGTAGCTCAGCGTATTCGGTAAGAGAGCTGCTGCCCTCTGTAATAAAAAAAACTGAGTGAAATATTCGACGATCAACTATAACAGGTGTCATATGGTGTCCGCCTCGACCAACTGCGCGATAAGCGGGAAATCCGGTTTCGAGTCCCTGTCTGACACAAATTTTCACTGTCGTCATTCCATTCTACAGCTGATGGTTGTCCATATTCGCAATTGCGAATACATTTAAACCCGCAACAATCAGACCACAGCTATTCGCCCATACAGCATAATCACTTTGATTCTGTATCATTTTAAGATCACTATTTATGGTATGCTTGGTTGTGCATACTTACATGTCTCCATCCTCGTCGTCAAATATGCGGTGTCTAGGAAGACTGCTTACCTGGTTCGCTAGCAAAACATACAAACAAATCGTATTAATGAGTTTTATTACAAAGAGTAATTGACAATACTTAACTTTGGCAATTACACAAAATTGTGGCAGGCAAAGGGCTACATACGAAATAAACAAGCTTCTTCAGTGTATACAATTCCAAGTCGGTGATACATAGACACTACACGCAAAGTAACTTGAGTTGACGCTTCTATCCAAGTGGCTAGTCTTGAAGCTACTAGTCAACTGGAGAGTCGCCAGTCGGTTGCGGCACTTGTGTCCCCTTCACATAGTGGCCGCTGCTGTCCGTTGTCGTTCTGGATAGGGGTCGGTCAGTGTGCGATTGGCTGACGTCTTCTCACAGCCACCTCTTCCATCTCGTTTGCGACTGGCGTGCCGGGGCTTGACTTTACGCCATAACACATACTGCGTCAAATCTGTTGCTAACTATTGTATCATTCTTGTGTTATTCAGTACAACCTGCTCCATGTTTACCACTTGGGTGGTATGCCTTTCTACCGTGGTCTTAGTAGTATCTGTTACCGCTTGCACCTGCCGCACTGTGTTGTTCAAATTTTTGATATCCTGGTCGACCGCTACCCGAGCCACGTTTTCAACAGTTTTCCGAACCAGTGCTTTCGGCACCAGATCAGTCACCAGCTTCAACTACTCGCTCAGTTTCCTGTAAGAGAGTTGTAATTAACGGTATGCTTCCTGAATTTCCGCCAGGATTCACTTTTCTGCACATCTTCCTGCAATTCCATAAAGATGTATTCCAACCTGCACGCCTCGTTTTTCATTTTCCTCTCACTGAAAGACAATCTAAGCACGCATCAATGATTTGTTGTAAAGATGTCCACATTTCTTGAGAACATCACTCCAGATTGAAGAGGCTGGTTCTGCAGTCCAGTCCCTACTACCCTCTGGATGAGGTGTACGATCAGCAAGATTATCAAATTTTTCCCAGCTACCCGTACTGGCACATGATCTGAGAGAAAGAAATTTCTCATCACTTCCCCTCCCTCATTCGAAAAACGCGAATGCATGTGGAAAACACTCCCGAACTATATAATAATAACGAACTCCTAACCGATCTAGTATAAAACAAGAAGGAAACTCCCAAAACACAGTACAATATGAGTACCAATGGTTCCGACACAACAAGACAAATATTCATCACTCGAACTGTCAATATCGTCTTCCTCTGTGACACTCAAACTTACAACCATTAGGCCCTTTAGTGGACTAATCTTGTCCTTGCCAAAATTGCCCGTATTCTCAGGAACAATAAACTCTCCATCCGTAACACATAGGCCTACTATGCTTCTGCTCACCATACAATGCAACTTATCTAATTCCTCGTTGTAGTCCAATGGTTCCACCATGCACAGCAATTCCCTTGGTAAATCCGTGCCAACACTAACGGAGATCAATTTTCCTGTATCTGCTGGCATGTTAATAAGCTCCACCAAGCTCGATCATACACCACGAAAGATCAATTACAGCGCTATGTTTGTCTAGAAAATCTAGTCCGAGACTTGCACAGTACCCCTCACAAATGTGTGGCAACACTTCCGAATGCTCCTTAAATCTCTTAGCCCCAATGCTAAATGTGAGCAGTGTTATTCCCAACGATTCCACCTCGTTGTTGCCCATATCAAGCAACCTATATTGTGGAGACCGAAGTATCTTCCTACCCAAGAGTTCCAGACTAACAACTAGCATATGTGCACCCGTGTTCACCAAGAATTTATGTTTCTCTATATTTACTGTGCCACGGAAGCAACAATCCATCTATGTGCATGCCCTTGCATTGTACCATTATATTGGTAATGAGCTCGACTGTAGAGGGGCTCCCGTCTACATTTGACGAACACTTCCTTTCATTACATTTATTCTGCTTCCTACTCTCGCAGTCACATGCCGTATGACCAACCTTACCACAGTCAAAACACGCGGCGACGACTTTGCTTTCTTACGTGGCTCGCCTGTCCACATGTGTAACACTTATCAGAGAAGAAGAAACCAGGGTCACTTCGTTTCTGAGTTGCAATATCGACCTCTTCCAGCTGCGTGGAAATCCTGATAGCCGTGAACAGATCACTAGATTTTCCATCCCCGCCCAACGGGACACACACGCCGGAAAACCCATTACGAATACGTCCGAGGCACTACTCTCTGCTTCACACAAGAGGACTCTATTTGCCTCTGTATTGTGCCTCAATTCGTAAGTCTGCGAGTTCACTTTACGAATTCTGTGAGAAAATGCCTCTGCAAACCACTGTGCTTCTGCGTTAATCCTATGTGTTTTTCCCTCAAAAACCTTGCACTGATCTGCTTATGATGTCGTTGGACGAACCCTTCATCCAGCTGGCCAAATGTCTCACTGAGTTGACAGCATGTCAAAGGCAGCATTAAAAGTATATATTTCTGACATAGGTGCTGCACTCAGCCATGTATTCAGTGCATCATACCCACACGGTATCCTTTTAGGCAGACTAAAGTATGGAATTTCTTTAACAAAGGTAGTAGGACACATATTAATAACCCGTTTTACTACTAATTTTCTTCTCAGATTTGTTGAATAGTCAATAATCGTATAATTCAGAGTGGTTGAACATACCTGCAAATTCTGAATTAGTCACAATTTTGATTCCACAGTTTTCATACCACATCATTTCACCGACCGTGCCTTAAAATATTTGCATGACAATATTTCATGTGCCTAAGGCTCTGCAACTCACAAAGGAGGAACTTGAAGTTTACGGCTTTCGAGGTAGAATGAGTAAGTGGTTCACTTGATATTTAACTGATAGGAAGCAAATGGTCATGTTAAATAGCTCATTCAGCCTTGATGATAGTTTTTCTACTGAGCAGGTATAAATTACTACTAGCTCTCCACAGTGTTCAACTCTGGTGCCAGTCTTATTCCTGCTCTATATGTAAATGGCCTGTTATACAGTGATAAATCAGAAACAGTGCTCTTTGCTTTTGTCTAAGCATCATAATGAAACCCAAGAACTGAAATGATTATAAATGAAATGTTCAAGAGTGTTATTGATTGGTTCTCAGTAAAAAGTCTACCACTTAACGTGGAAAAAACACAGAGTATTCGATTCTGCACAAGGAAAGACCTACATTCATCAACAACAACACAGAGTGGAGGAATGAACTATGTAAAACTGATTGTTCATGATTATTTGGTGTGTATTTTGGTCAGAAGTTGAATTATAAATCGCATGTTATGATCTCCTAAAATGCTTGAATGCAGCAACATTTGTTCTGCGTATAGTTGCAGATTTTCGTGTTAAAAGCGTTAGAAAATTAGCCTACTTTGCATTCTTCAACTCACTGATGTAATACGGAATAATTTAGAAACGTAGTGTAAAGATAATATTTGACACCAATCCCCGTACGGCATGTAGACAATTGTTCACAAAGAATTGGACATTGTAACAACAGCCTTACAATACATTTACTCTCTCACGAGATCTGTTTTGAATAGTCAGGCACAATCTGAAAATAACAGTAGCATTCACAAATATAGCATTAGGCTCAAAAACAGCCTTCTCTATCCACAACTTCACTTTATTCATGCTCAGAAAGAAGCAAAGAAACTTATTAAATAAATTGATATCACTTTGGCTTGACAGCTCCTAATCCACTTCAGAACTTCTGAATAGATGGTACGTATGTGGCTGGGTTACTTTTATCAATCTTTGTTATTAATATTTTCAAAAAAAAAACAGTTGTGTAAGTGGCCAATACGTATCCGTGTTTTCACAGAGAAAATGTATATTATTTGTAAACCTACTGCCCCGTCCCTCATCGTAGAGAGTTTCCGTGAATGTGATCCCTAGAACAGGCAAAAAAATTAAGAAAAAACCTCTGGAACCTATTCTGTGGGGGCAATTGTACGCATAATAGACACAAAGTACTCATTACACAGAAACGTGGTGTGTGGATAATATTTTATATCAATCCTCGTACGGCATATAGACAACTGAGATAGATTTTGATTCATTTCTGTCTTGGTTTTTAGATATTCATTATACACAATGTTGAATCGTCTGCTATACGGACAGTTGCATTTGAAGTTTAGAATTCCGTCCTATTCATTTCTTACTTTGACAGGCAAGCACCTTTGAGTTTAAAGGATCTACACCGTTTCTAGACGTGTTCCCAGTTGCACGCCTCATATTCCATCTGGTTACTGATTCATCATCTGTGTTACCTTCTTTGTCTTGAGGGACGTTTGCAATATGCTGCTAAATATCGGATTAAATTTAGTTGAACTTACAGCTGATAATGAACGCTACCTGAGGACCGCATTAAACAGTACTTCCGATCCTACTACGAGTCCTGCTCTTCATTTTCTAAATTGCAGAGTGTTCAATTTTATTTTCGATTTCAACGAACCTCTCCTTTCCCTTATACAGCCTTCGCTGTAATTCTTTAAAGATGGTCTCCATTTGAACCAAATTTTGCTGCACAGGTTTTACCCCAATAACCAGTTAGGAATGTAGATACGTAGCTGTAGCTTTGATTTCAAGATATAATGGCAAGAGCAGTGTCGTACTTAAGGAAAATCTAGGTGTATTGTGCTAAGCAAACTTAACATCGTTATGGGCATCACTGTAGGAATGGCTATTCTAGATATTTAAAAGATGTTTCTCGTAGACTTCGCTTATGGGTGTATATTGGAGAAACTTGAGGAAAAAGGCTAAAATGTGTTATATAAATACAGATAACTTTGTACATCATATAACTATCTCAAATACTTATGATGTTACTATAAGTGATGTGCGTAAATGGGTGAAAGATGAATTATTAGATGACTATTATAAAACTCACTGGAGAAAAAAGTGTACGTGATTGAAACCGAATTATAAGACGTAATGCGCAGAGATAAAGTTGTGAAACAGCCTTCAACTAAAGAACCAAGCATTGATGATTACCAAGAATTTATGTCAAATATTGAAACATCGACTGTTCATTATGTACTTAGATTCAAGCTCCATACATTTTCCACTACAAAGCAACGTAAATTAGAATTGTCATCAAAAGACGATAATTATTTAATACTCGAGGGTAAAGTGATTACTTATGAGTTTCTAAGAAAAGAAGATAGAGCAATTCAGCATCTATATGTGCTTTCTGAACTATGAGAGCAGAGGTGAAAATGTGTTAGGAAAATGTAACATTTTGTTTATAAGTCTAGTAGAACTGTAATTTTTGCGTTATGAAAAATTAAAAACTCTTCCATGTAGTTGCAATTATTATGGAAACGCAACATACTGTTTATAATTGTATTAGGGATCAAATATGATAAAATAAAATATTTCGTAAATTTTGACATGCTCTTTTCACATACATAAAGGAAGTGACAGGGAGACACAGACGGGAAATCGTGTCACACACACACACACACACACACACACACACAAAAGCGAGCGTGCGACCAGGAGTGAAATGTTTCGCCTGTTCCAACCAGTACGCACAATAATTCCTGGGAAGTAATCAACTGACTTGTGCACACGCTGGCAAATGGAACATTCCATCTCTTTTATGGACGTGTACAGAATTAACTCAGCTGCTTACATTATATCAAGTGAACATTTACCATACCACTGGTGAAAAATATAGTATTTTACCCACTTGTGTGTTAAGAATATTAATTAATGAAATAAATATGGCACCTGTTACCAAAAATACGACTACAAAAAAAATGGTTCAAATGGCTCTGAGCACTATGGGACTTAACATCTGAGGTCATCAGTCCCATAGAACTTAGAACTACTTAAACTTAACTAACCTAAGGACATCACACATATCCATGCCCCAGGCAGGTTTCGAACCTGCGACCGTAGCGGTCACGCGGTTCCAGACTGAAGCGCCTAGAACCGCACGGCCACACCGGCCAGCTAATACGACTACATATAGTGTCGTCACACACTGTGTGCAACACTAGGACTTCTTAAATAAATGTTCGTTCAATCGGTATGCTTATGACTAATTTGCAAGAAGGGAAGGGAAGGAAGGATGTAATGATGCACTGTGGCTAAGGAGCAAAGCCGAGGGCGAGCTCAAGGTTCAGTCACAAAAGGTCAGTGTCATATTTGACCCAAACGATGCATTGTACCGCTACTGATGTGTTTAGACAATATCTAGCGACCTGCACAGTACATGTACCTAAACTCTGTACCTACCTTCTGTGTGTTCCATGAACCATGTGTATTCAAAATATTTTCGCTGTAAGGGATCTGGTCCAGAACGAGCGGTTGCAGTCTGTGCGGTCATCAGCGCGAGTAGGTGATCAGTACTCACAGCCATAGTTCAGTTACTTTTACAAAAAAAGGTTCAGATCGCTCTGACCACTGTGGAACTTAACATCTGAGGTCATCAGTCCCCTAGAACTTAGAACTACTTAAACCTAACTAACCTAAGGACAGCACACGCATCCATGCCCGAGGCAGGATCTTACTGATCGGCCGAATTCACCCTGTAGCCCATTCAAAAACGTATCTAATACCCTTTGTTCTACTTCAAACAATTTTGCCTCTTTGTGTGAAACGTTCTCACTAAGCCCTTATATGTTAGCATTATGTTTTCTAATACGATCAGCAAAAAGCTCGATGAATTCTCTGTCCAAAACACACAAGCTGTTGAGTTGGGCCCCGTAAAATCTTGCTGAGTTTTTTCTCTTGTACCGTTGCACAGGTGTCTGTTAAAATTCGCCGTAGATACCTACTTGACTGCACGTCGAATCACACGTGACGAAATCGAGTGCAGTCTTGGATTCGCAGTTTTTCCACAGTTACTTTGTCCAAGTTACTCCACGATCCTCAACTTGCTACATTTTCCAGCCTTCTGAGAAAACACGGGAACATACTCATCTGATCTCCCGCGGAAGACTGGAACTGTAGGCATAAAATAAAAGTTATTAACTACCGCTGAGTCCATTGTACAGTCATCGATTATACTCCGAAGGTTGCTATGTACTCTACCCACGTCCCACCTATCTTCTGCATCTGCTTTTAATTGCTGAATTCCTGAGCGTAATTACTCTATAACAGTCTGCAAATCCACACCTTGCTGTGTGTCCGCCATGATTGATTACCCAGTAACTGCAGTTATAAAAACTTGCTGTTATTGCCGTTCGCATGCCCGCTAAACAAAGCCAGTATCTGTTAGTCCTATTTTCAGTGATGGATCCCGCCACGCTGCATCGCCAAGAAGAAAAACAGTATCTACTTGAACCTTGCGCAGGCTCCCCGTACAGTGCCCATAAACTAAAGTCCGCTAATAATACCGATCATTGCTCCACCCCATGGAAGACTGTAGGTTTTTTCTTCTCTCCTCGACAACAGTGATGGGTAAAAGAACACTGAGGACCCCACTTCTGGAACCACTTTGTAAGTGATCTGGTAAGGCATGTTGCGGTGGAGGGGCGTAGGGTCATGAGGGTAAAGGAGTGATCGGTACTCGTAGCCATAGTCCAGTTACTTTCCCATAACTTCATTCATAACGCGATTCATACATACACTCTACGGTCAACGCCCCGACGGCCTACTGACTCGAACGCGGCGCTGACGAACTGCGACTGGTGACAACACAACTGCAACCGACAGAAAAGTTCCATTTTTGTTCGGCGTGGCCAGCTGTATTTGCTGCCGACGACCTGCGAATGCGTGATCACCGGATGTGGGAATGCATGTACACCGCTGGAGGTAGGGGGGGGGGGGGAGTTTGTGCACTTCTGCGCGCTTAAATCTCTGCATTTACGAAGGGCGATCATATACGACTTGTCTCGTAAAATGTGTACTGTAAGACTGTTCAAATGGTTCAAATGGCTCTGAGCACTATGGGACTTAACATCTGTGGTCATCAGTCCCCTAGAACTTAGAACTGCTTAAACCTAACTAACCTAAGGACATCACACATATGTATGCCCGAGGCAGGATTCGAACCTGCGACCGTAGCGGTCACGCGGTTCCAGGCCGAAGCGCCTAGAACCGCACGGTCACATAGGCCGGCCTGTAAGACTGTCCCGCCAGTGAAAGACAATTGGAGATGGCAGAGATTCCATTTCATTATTTCATTCCATGCAGACATTAGCCGGCCGGTGTGGCCGTGCGGTTAAAGGCGCTTCAGTCTGGAACCGCGTGACCGCTACGGTCGCAGGTTCGAATCCTGCCTCGGGCATGGGTGTGTGTGATGTCCTTAGGTTAGTTAGGTTTAATTAGTTCTAAGTTCTAGGCGACTGATGACCTCAGAAGTTAAGTCGCATAGTGCTCAGAGCCATTTGAACCATTTTTTTTTTGCAGACATTCTCTGCCATAAAAGGCGACTGGTTGCAGTAATTTCTGAAAACCTTTTCACACCACAGTCGCAGTGCTCCACATCCACAATGGATAAAAGTCTTAATTGTATCACCTGTTTGAGGAGTACCAACTGCCGTACTGCATCTATTCATATGGATTTTTAACGTAGCCATGTCCTGTCGTCAGCACGTGCACGATGGGATTTAAGTCGGTGGAATGGGAGGGACAGTCCATTCGCCGAATATCCTCTCGTTGCAAGAGCTTCTCCGGCTGCTTTACTCGATGTGGTAGCGCATCGTTATCCATATTAATGTAGTCATGGCTAAATGCACGTAGGGAAGAAGTACAGTGGTACAATAATGTTGACCGGTGACTGTGCCGCGTTCAAAGATTGGGCGGTCAGCATACTCATGCAGCATTTTTCCTCTCCACGCCATAACATCTGGAGCGCCATAACAATCATGTTCGACAATGTTCCTGGGTCCATTACGTGTTTCCACCCCTCTCCACATGAGCTCATCGAGTACTTGTGGGATGCGTTGGGGAGATATATTGCAGTACGTCCATATACACCTACTACCCTCCAACACTTTTCAGCCGTGCCGTTGGAGGAATTGGACACCCTGCCACAAGAACCCCTTACCTGTCTTGTGCCAGAGTGGGAGTACATTGCAGAGCATATAATGTTGCCCGTGGAGATCACATACGCTATTCAGTACAACGTCCCGCACGTTTGTAATGTACAAGAAACCATGATGGACTGCGGCGAATTAAGTATAATTATTGTCTTTCAACAAAAGTGTCATTTCTGCTCATCTCACTACGTATTTCTGTTACTCTTCTGTACTACACTGTAGCAGTTCTTCCTGCGTATGGTCTAAGTTTCAGTGACCTATATTAGATGTCAGTCACACATGATCAGAAAGTTACTTTCGTCCTTAAGCTTTCCACACCGGTGTATTTTAATTTTATTCACGAAGGCGGTCAGTCATCTTTCGTGCTTTACACTCACAAAAAGAAAAAATTCAAGTATCAACAAAACTGGCGAGTAATTTATTACACTCCTGGAAATGGAAAAAAGAACACATTGACACCGGTGTGTCAGACCCACCATACTTGCTCCAGACACTGCGAGAGGGCTGTACAAGCAATGATCACACGCACGGCACAGCGGACACACCAGGAACCGCGGTGTTGGCCGTCGAATGGCGCTAGCTGCGCAACATTTGTGCACCGCCGCCGTCAGTGTCAGCCAGTTTGCCGTGGCATACGGAGCTCCATCGCAGTCTTTAACACTGGTAGCATGCCGCGACAGCGTGGACGTGAACCGTATGTGCAGTTGACGGACTTTGAGCGAGGGCGTATAGTGGGCATGCGGGAGGCCGGGTGGACGTACCGCCGAATTGCTCAACACGTGGGGCGTGAGGTCTCCACAGTACATCGATGTTGTCGCCAGTGGTCGGCGGAAGGTGCACGTGCCCGTCGACCTGGGACCGGACCGCAGCGACGCACGGATGCCCGCCAAGACCGTAGGATCCTACGCAGTGCCGTAGGGGACCGCACCACCACTTCCCACCAAATTAGGGACACTGTTGCTCCTGGGGTATCGGCGAGGACCATTCGCAACCGTCTCCATGAAGCTGGGCTACGGTCCCGCACACCGTTAGGCCGTCTTCCGCTCACGCCCCAACATCGTGCAGCCCGCCTCCAGTGGTGTCGCGACAGGCGTGAATGGAGGGACGAATGGAGACGTGTCGTCTTCAGCGATGAGAGTCGCTTCTGCCTTGGTGCCAATGATGGTCGTATGCGTGTTTGGCGCCGTGCAGGTGAGCGCCACAATCAGGACTGCATACGACCGAGGCACACAGGGCCAACACCCGGCATCATGGTGTGGGGAGCGATCTCCTACACTGGCCGTACACCACTGGTGATCGTCGAGGGGACACTGAATAGTGCACGGTACATCCAAACCGTCATCGAACCCATCGTTCTACCATTCCTAGACCGGCAAGGGAACTTGCTGTGCCAACAGGACAATGCACGTCCGCATGTATCCCGTGCCACCCAACGTGCTCTAGAAGGTGTAAGTCAACTACCCTGGCCAGCAAGATCTCCGGATCTGTCCCCCATGGAGCATGTTTGGGACTGGATGAAGCGTCGTCTCACGCGGTCTGCACGTCCAGCACGAACGCTGGTCCAACTGAGGCGCCAGGTGGAAATGGCATGGCAAGCCGTTCCACAGGACTACATCCAGCATCTCTACGATCGTCTCCATGGGAGAATAGCAGCCTGCATTGCTGCGAAAGGTGGATATACACTGTACTAGTGCCGACATTGTGCATGCTCTGTTGCCTGTGTCTATGTGCCTGTGGTTCTGTCAGTGTGATCATGTGATGTATCTGACCCCAGGAATGTGTCAATAAAGTTTCCTCTTCCTGGGACAATGAATTCACGGTGTTCTTATTTCAATTTCCAGGAGTGTATAACGTGCATTTCGCCTTTCTTGTAACGAGCCTCCGCTGTTAACGGAGAATCACGGTGAACCACTCCGTGTAAAAACTTTGTAACTAATGTCTAAAAGACATGTGTTTATGTCAGTTGTTCTGTGTTTGATCACTTTGTCTACTAGCAATCGCCGTCATAAATCCTTTATCTTTATGCTTCAGTTAGCTTGTTAAACTTCGGATATTGTGATGGACATATGGATTTTCTTTTTTTTTATTCATGGCGCATTTTATATTAGTGTTTAAAATACTAGTGTTGATAATTAAAATTTGGGATCTGGTAGCAATCTGAACTAGCTCATCAATAACTTTCTGTCATACTGTAAGCACAAGCTACTGCATTTAACTTGCATGTGCCTCTGCTACGATTTATTCTTTTCAAGTTGAATTGATTTTTTGGTTAATATATGAATCGTTATTTAACTGTGATGATCGTACAGGGTTTTCTATTATGTTTAGCATGTGATTGTAATTAATCATCTTGCTTCGCTAATTTTTATGCCTTTTATGAGTATACGATAATTTCTTCTCCCGTGTGTCACCATGTGTTTTACTGGTTCTGTTTACTCAGTCCTTTAAGTAAATGTATCACAATGACATTTACAGCTACGTAAGACAGAGCGAAAGAACACACCCCCTGATTCCAACTCGGGTAAGACTACCCACACTTTCAAAAACTGTTGCACACTACTAGCTGTGTTACATTTCATTGGCTTAAGAATGTTTTCCACCTCGACTCATCCGTGTTTCTCACTCAACACGGGCGCCGCAAAACGAAATCACATTCACGTAGTATGTTGACTATTCTGTAAAGTTATGTTTTGTGGGGTGTTTCTCGTGCAGGAAACCGTTAATGGAATTCCCAAGGGGAAACCCTCACCTTTTTATTGTAATAACTTTAGACGTACACCATACGGACCTACTCTGCACGTGTAAATACTCTCGTCATCACTGCACACCACACAAACAAAACTATTAAATCACCGCTACATTTTTAAACGCGACAAGGCAGAACAGTAAAACCGATCCTTCGTGAAAGTGTAAAGCGTATCTCTGTACGGATGAATTGCGTTTTCAAATTCCAACGTGGTAAACATCATGGCACTAATATTTCCTTATCCCGAAATAATACAGCAAATGATTAAGTGTTTTGGTTCTCCACAATGGCAGAATGGTTCCGTCTATCACCAATTAGAGTACTCCCTTTTCCTCCCAAACACGTTGTATAGATGGACTTAATCTGTAATAGCCAGCAATCCAATCCAGAGGAAATGAAATACGCAAAAAGAGTTCAAGAAGAAACAGTCATTATTTTATCAAATCAACCCTCAGCATTTATGCTGTCAAAAGGCTACGATATCAGTGAAACTAAAAATTATATTGGGTATCACTTTATAGAAATAGTTAGAGAGCTTTCCCGCCTAAATATGACTATCATTATGTTGTGGGTGAAGGCTCGCAGCGGCATAAAGGGAAATGAAGAAGTAGACATTATGGGCGTGGAAGGTGTGTACAATGGTTTAGTGAAATATGGTAAAGTGTCACCTAACGATCTCCTTCATACCGTAGGGATAAGAATAAGAGCACGATGAATGCAAATTTACACCGGTCTTGTGAAATACATCGTAGTAGTATCTAATCTCCCCGACCCTGGCACCAAAGATGCAGGTACAGCAGAAACTTTATATTGACAGTGGTACGTCTTCGATTTAAACTCGAGAGATTCCGGCAGCATCTGTACCACCTCAACATGATCTTATCTTCTATACGTGAATGCGGCGGTGAAAAAGACGTTAACCATGATTTCTTCGGCTGCTATAGAATATTTCAAAAAATCACGATACTGTTCAAGCGTGTGATGTCCTCCAACAATGCATTGCCAACGAACATTCAAACTCTTTTCACAACGGAAGACGTGCAAGTGTAGAGACTCCTATAGGATTTTATAGCAGATAAGAATAAAGGGAAAGTGTTTCTTATATTGCACCGTAGTAAATGAACAAGTAAGCTTCGTGTTATCAGCACGCCTTTCATATTAATGAATTTATTTTAATTTGAAACGTCCCCTTAGAAAAATTTATGAATGACTGCGCTTAAACTGACACACAATATTTTTAGGGCAACGCAATCTGACTTTCAATAATCCCTAAAAAAGAATGGCCCTGACTAACATTAACCTATACCTTTCACAAATCACTTACCTCACAAACATCTTCGTTACTCGAACTACTGCAATACAGCGAGCGCCACTACTGCCAGCTAAATAAAGGATTCAAACTACTGAAGGCACTAACTACTGATAGGCATAGTTAGCAAATGAAAGATTTTGATAGAGAACAAACAATGTATTTACCTTAATAGTGTTCAAAAGTCACAATATATATAGCAGTTCATGACATCCATTCTTACAAATGTACTATCTCTGATGGACACACCTCCAGATCACCCGCTCTCAAAATTCCGCCATTTCTCTCCCCACATCCACCACTGCTGGCGGCTCACCTCCAACTGCGCAACGCTACGCGCTGTTAACAGCCAACTGCCCAAAACTACAATATTTAACAACAATGCAAACCAGCCACAGACTGCACACAGCACAGCCAGTGATTTTCATACAGAGCGCTACGTGGCGTTACCAATAAAAAAACCTAAACAGCCTACTTACAAATTGTCTTAGATCATTTACTTGATTTTAGATAAAATTAATGTAACTGTTAATTGTTGTTACAATAGTGCGAGTTCTAGCATCACATGTTTCATTTCACCGTTTTCAGGCTGTTACACATTTAACGTTAAGAAACCCATTCGTAGTCTGGCTGTATGGGCGATGTCCAAAAACTGTTACTAAATAAATAAATAAAACGCTTTTTAATCTACACTCGTAAATGAAAGCAGTTCCGTTTAGCTGCACCGCGCGTTCTAAGCTGCAGACATTCTTGAAGTTGAATTTATAAGCCGTGCAAGATGCCCCACAACGCAGCGTTAGCACTGAGGACAAAATAGGAAGGAACGGCGCCAGGATTTGCTGTGAGCTGGCCAGCCGGACCTTGGCCGCACTCCCGGTTTCATCCGGTGGTCGACGCGGCGCGGAGTTATGCGTGCTTGTTGCGGCTTGCGCAGTATTTCTCCATCCTGTGACGAATACTTTAAGGCTCTCGCTGCTTCTGGCACTCTCGTGGCCACTTCGGCACACCGCGGCTCTAAATTGTCTGCTGACCAGTGAGCTCCTCGTGAAATACGGCTCGTGGGGGTAACGCGCACAGCTACAGGCCGGCGTTGCTTCCGCTCGATATCTGCACGCCGCCCACGTCTGATGTTAACTGCGCGTACCTGTTGTAACAGAAGGACTTTGTGGACTCAGTTAACGAATACACTAACTTTTGTGACAACCGCGATACCAAGGAGGATACAAATACCTAAAATTTTCTTCGTGCTGCACAATTCGCATGGTACAATACACAAATCAATCACCCAGTTGCAAAATCTGTAACATCTTTCTTTTCGAGAAATGGAATCACTCTCTCATCTTGTCAAACTCGCCAAGGCGCACATCCCGAGAGTGTTGGAATTGTGCCGACTCAATTTTATCCGCAAAAGAAACGACATTGAAATATTGGAGCTGCTACGAAACACGTCATGTCAAGTGGTTGTAATGCAGCAAAACACGTTATGTCCACAAAAGCAAATGAGATGCACAGCTCGTTATGTTCTGTAGTAATACATCAGTTTAATGGCCTGACTGTTGTAAAACTCGTTTCGTCTTGGTTTCATGAACATTTTGTTTAAATTCTCTTTTTTCAGCGTATATACAAAACTTCCATTGAAAGTGGTAACGTGTTCGTATCTTAATATTTGGAATTTTGTTCCAAGGTGCTTCATTTACACGTGGAGTATCTATGCACAATTTCAGGCATTACGTGTCGAGCATAGCAGACGTTGTAATGTGTCCTCAGGTGTAGTCAAGCTATTTAATGAATCTATTCAGGTGTTTAAAAGGAATTTCTACTATAACTCCTTAGTATCTCTAAAACGAACTAAGCGTTGAAACTGTTTGGTTACAGTATTAAGAGCGTCAAGATGAAAATCTACACGTTACGTACAATTACTTTTGAAACATTTTGACGAGGATTATAACATTGGATTTTGCTTTCCAGCCACAGATTGTCGCCCCCGCATTTAGATTGCAGCAGACCAGTAAAGATGCGGGTATGAGGCAAAAATTACAGAGTGATCTAAATACTCATAAAAGAAAAGCTGAAGCATAGCGCAAGCATATGAGAATGATTGATAAATAACTATTATTATGTGAAAGCCGTTGCTGATGACGGCGGTCAGAAGAAACAAAAATCACTGAGATGCTCTGGCTGAAGACTACACAAAATATAAAATTAAACTTTTATTTCCTATGATAGGGTACTCACTCATCCCGCCTGATAAAGTTTACGAACAATTTGAGGCTGAAGATGAAAAGGCTGTAACTCTACTTAATGATAAACATATTTATTGCCACACGACAGTGATTACGTTGGGAATGAACTTGTCTTTGCCGGCTGGGGTGGCCAAGCGGTTCTAGGCGCTACAGTCTGGAGCCGCGCGACCGTTACGGTCGCAGGTTCGAATCCTGCCTCGGGCATGTATGTGTGTGATGTCCTTAGGTTAGTTAGGTTTAAGTAGTTCTAAGTTCTAGGGGACTGATGACCTCAGAAGTTAAGTCCCATAGTGCTCAGAGCCATTTGAACCATTTTTTGAACTTCGCTTTAAAAATAAAACGGTGGAGTTTCGGACATTCCTAAAACGATAGAAAGTGGTCATTTTGACCCGCATAAAATATTTTCAAAACTGGTTCAAATGGCTCTGAGCACTATGGGACTTAACATCTGTGGTCATCAGTCCCCTAGAACTTAGAACTACTGAAACCTAACTAACGTAAAGACATCATACACATCCATGCCCGAGGCAGGATTCAAACCTGCGACCGTAGCGGTCTCGCGGTTCCAGACTGAAGCTCCTAGAACCGCACGGCCACACCGGCTGGCAAGTATTTTCATATTTGACGTAAACAAGTATTTCATTTTAGTGAATACCTTTTTGCAAGTTATAACAGTAATTATTTAAAGTGATAAAAATGGCTCTGAGCACTATGGGACTTAACTTCTGAGGTCATCAGTCCCCTAGAACTTAGAACTACTTAAACCTAACTAACTTAAGGACATCACACACATCCATGCCGGCGGCAGGATTCGAACCTGCGACCGTAGCCGTTGAGCGGTTCCAGATTGCAGCGCCTAGAACCGCTCGGCCAACCCGGCCGGCTTTAAAGTGATAATTAATACATTATATTCACATGTGTTCTACACACAGATTTGTTGTACTTTTTGCTCAAATTATTCCAATCTGCTATACGCACTTAGCACAAGTGATTTCTGTTTTACGCCCACATTTTCTGCACACGGCACTGTGGTACTTCACACAGTTCTTGCTGCTCCTCTTGTCTCTGCAGAGGGTGATTTGACACTTCTTCCGCTTTCTAGCTGATTTTGGTCCCGTATCCTCTTCTTTTCTCTGTTCTCCTTCCTGCTCTCTCGTTTGATTCGTTCATTCGCCAGCTTAAATATAAACTTCTTCCCTTCCGTTGTCTTGTTCGTTACTATTTTGCAGATGACTCATGCATTTACTGCCGTCATGTTCAAGATGTTGTAGAAGGCTTGCATCCGCCTTCTCCTATATGCAACTTTGTGCTATATTTACAGGTCATTTGATCAACCACGTCCACCACATACTTTTTTGCATTGTAGAATGTTATAATTTCATCTTTCTGTTTTCCTTATGTGCTTATTGCTACCTCAGCATGCATTATACTCAAAAGAACGACATTTTTATTCTTTTTCCTTTGAACACAGTCGTAGTACAGTTTGTGCAGCCGGTCTGGTGGATGATGGAGTGTACTTCAGCATTTGGCTGCTTCTTCATGATGAACTTCAGGACGGACCTTGTTCATTGTATCACTAATGTAGTTTTCGTTCCTTTGGTCTTCTTAACAAGTTGAAGAGGTGTCAATAAGTTGTCTGTGATCATGTTTCTTCCTGGATTTAGAAATGGTTCCATGAGACACAGAACGACGTACTCTCCAGGTGGTTGCTTCTCTCCAATCGTGTCCTCTTTTCCGAGGCATGGGAAAGCACTACTTACACACTTTGTCACTACATCTGCAGCGATCCGGAATTATAGGCCATATTTGTTGGGTTTGTTGAACGTTAAACTGAGTGGAGTGGTAGTGGTTGCTCGTCTATGGGTACGTTGTCTCCAGGTCGGTAGGCACCAATATTGACTTCCTTGAAGTTTCGCCAAATTTCAGATAAAAGAGCGAATTTCTTGGTTGGCAGGGGTTCGGCTCAGGGTGATTTTTTATCTAAACTGAGATATCTGAGAAGCTCGTGATATCTGTCCCTTGGGATAACGTCGTTCATGAAAGTGGTCTACAATAACGAGACTAAAGATCATCCGCAGACATTATCGATGAGTCATGCTATGTTCCAAGATACCCCACCTTTTCACTCCTCCCCCACTCCTATGACGTCACAGCGGACATCGACCAATTTCCGTGTGTATATAATGGCGAGAAATTCAAAAACTGGGGTTAAATTAAAAAATCCCACCGGTGGACCTACCCCACTAGCTCTAAGTATAAAATTCAAGAAGACGGGCATATTCTACTCGTCCTATTGGATTTTTTCCGGCCCTGTGTTATCAGAATCCAAGATGGCGATCCTAGGTAGCACAGCTGGAGATAGAAGTGCGGCCTGCATGATTGCCAGGTAACTTGTGATAAGTATGCAGGGTGAGCAATAATAAAACCGACAAACTGCAGGGACGGACTCCTGAGTGGAAATCAAGATTAAAAGGTCCTATGAACATGTGTCCGGAAATGCATCGTTGCCACGGTAGATGGCGCTGACACATGACAGTTCCTCTGACCACCTACCGTCAGTTCCTTGTGTGCTGCAGACTGTGTGATTGACGCAGCGTGCTGCAAGCAGCAGAATGGTCTGACATTCACCTCGGGAAAGAGCCGAGATGGTGTTTGTGTACGGCCAAGCAGATGGAAACGGTCGAGAAGCAGCACGGCTATACCAAAAGAAGTACTCTCACAGACACCAACCACATCAGACAACATTTCGAGCCTGTTTGGGTGTTTGTGTTATCACGGATCCTTCCAGACAAATGAACGTTTAGGGAGGCAGCGGACTGTGCGTACACTAGATTTGGAGGACCTGGTTCCACACCTGTGACGCAATTCGGAGAGAGGCCAGAACGTGCGAAAGAGTGCAGCAGTTCATAATGCGAAGTGTAAAGGCGTGCATTGCATCCCATGGACGCCACTTTGAACATCTGTTGTGCCTTGGATGCGATGCAGCTCCGTACTGTGTACTGGGACGATTTGTTGTTGCCCGCACACTGCCCATTTCCGGACACATGCTCGTTTGACCTTTTTTCCTCCATTTCCAATTGGGAATCCGTCCCTGCAGTTTGTCGGTTTTGTTAATGTTCACCATGCATAATCCAAGATGGCGGACCCTACGCCGTTTAAACAATTACCGACAAGTGTAATAGGATAGAAATAACTGCGTCTTTAAACAGATACAGGACACACCAGGGGGCTTATTCCGCGGTAGCAAATCTCACAAGGGGTCGGGGCGCCTCGCCCCCGAGCCCGTCGTGCCGGCGGGCTAAGAGCGCCGGGCCTAGGCCTCTCATCTGCGTTCCGACAGCTGCCTGCCGCGTAGGCTAAACGCATCAACCGCACCACTAACCGCCGCCACTACAAGGACCCCCAGTGTGTGCCGAGACACAGCAACTGGCACTCCAGCGAGCTGCCCCCACCAACATTCCCAGGCCGTGACACGACAGGGGTTTAGGCTACGCAGCATGCTGCTTTCACAATGTGCGATACTTGTCGGGACTCTCAGAATACCTGTGACACCATACAGTATGTTGCACCGCTAATTAGAGGAATGTCATCTCACTGAGTTCGGAATGCGGACAGATACAAGTAGGCTGTTGTCTGATACAGCCATTGTGCCTTATCAAAGATGTGATGCTCTAAGGGTGCACGATGATAAACTTAAATCCACTCTAATTTCAGAATTGGACGCTTTCTGACCACTTTCTCACCTTGGGCACTTCAAGGAAAGTGACCTTATTAACTTTCCAGCATCGTGACCAACTTTCACCCTTACTGTTCCCAGCAACGTTTTTCTGCGTATATCACCACACGCAATGGCCGCAAGCTCTAAGACGATGAAACTCAAATTCAGTAAACACAAAGGGACCGCAACGACCATTAACTACTTTGATATATGACAATATTATTCTTTAACGATCATTGAGTTTTTTGTGTGTATGCTTTTGGTGCGATAGAAATTTGCCAGGAGTCGCATCGAAGCAGGGTTCTGGTTAAAGAGTATGCAAGTGAAGACCTGCTTAACAGCGTAGTGCTATGCTTTTTACAGCCAACAAAGTGGCGATTCTGAGTGGTACAAGCCCTAGGAAAGTTTCTGTAAGTATATGCCACCAAATGTTCATGAAATTCTCATCACATTTCGGTTTATCAACTGCTATTTTCCATCGTTCATTCACACTGCAAAGTAAACTGGAAAAGTTGGAGAATGGGTATCAGTGAGCCGACCAGTTTGGCGAGCGGTTCTAAGCGCTTCAGTCCGGAACCGCGCTGATGCAACGGTTGCAGGTTCGAATCCTGCCTCAGGCATGGATGTGTGTGATGTCCTTAGGTTAGTTAGGTTTCGGTAGTTCTCAGTCTAGGGGACTGATGTTAAGTCCCATAGTGCTTAGAGCCATTTGAACCATTTTGACATCAGTGAATTGTGTTTCGAACAGAGAGCATAATAGGAAGAAGTTAGTAGATGTAGTTCTCGCAGGTGGCAGTAATATCCATACTATCACTTTCAGGGTATCCCGGTTAATTACATGCTTGAAGAAGTCGTGAAGGGACTTCCAGGATTGATCACACCTCTCAGGATCACTGTCATCAGCGGATATAACATCAATGAACATGCGAGCTGAAAGGCGGTATGCCGGCCGGAGTGCTCAGAGCCATTTGAACCAAGGAGAGATAAATAAAACCCATGAGAACCTACGTACATAGATAATGAAACATGAACATTCAGAGAGGGGAATGGCTTGATACTTGCAATCGACTGTGGGCAACAGTTCTTTCTGTCTTGAGGTGTCAGAACAGTGATGACTGTAAATGATTAACGTTTCACTATGGCATACAGAACACGTGTGCTGAGTGCACCGCATGGTTAGTATACCTCGGCACTGCATACGAACGTTGAGGATATTCGACTGTAGCGTCTCGGAAATTGAACAGATATTTTGAACTGGTCACGTTGCATGGAGACAATATGTCATGGAACCATGCAGGCTGTTTGTGACTACAGCTGTTTCACTGCATGATGTCAGGGACAACCCAGTTTTAAACTTAGGACACGGAATTATGTCAGATAAAAACGGCCATGGGAAAACCAGCAGGACATCTGAAATCTGACAGCTATGGAATGTTTGTGGGCTATAAACGGTTCCCACAACCGTTACAGAGACATCATCACATTCCTGAAAGAGGGCATTTCCGTGTTACTGCATTCTTTACGACAGAATTAACCATGGTAGTCGGTCAGCCTGCGAAACTGGAGGGCGTTTCAACTGGTCGGCAGCGACTGTGAACACTCAGACTACGGGATAAATATATAGGCCTATAACAGCATTCCAACCAGTTTCATTTACATGTCTACATTACCATAACGCTGCTTTACTGGATGGGCATGTGTTCCTATTCTGATCTGAGCTGAATGGGTTCCAGAAATAAAACCCACTACATCCTGATGAGGCTACATTTACGTGCCTTTGCTATCAGCACATCACATTCCCAGACGTCCTGAACATCGCAAATTGCTCCCGTATATCGCCATGTTATAGCAGAATTATAAAAGTGACCCTTAAAAAATCGTAACAAACTTTCACAAAATTAGCTACACTTCCTGAACTTTCATTTAGTACATGAAGTTTGCCAGCGGTTACAATGTATGGACAAAAGTGTCGAAGCACCGCGAGATATGCATGCTTGAAAATAAATGCAATTGCTGGCCAAGCCTACAGGTTGCACTGTTGTATTTGACCAACAACAACACCTCAATACGTTGCAAGTATCAGTCGTTCTCAGAACAGCGTTCTGTGTAGTTGTGAGTGTGTTATATCGGAGCTCATTGCATTCGAGTGTGGGCAAATTGTTGGTGCTAATATGGTGGGTGCTTCCATAACTAAGGTAACAGAAGCGTTTGCTGTTTCAAGAAGCACCGTTTCAAAGATTTACACCAGATACAGGGAAAGCAAAAACACGTCATCCCCCAAGACACAGCGCGGATGACAGAGTGTGTTGAGTGATGGTGACAGAAAGTCATTGAAGACAACTGTGACGAAAAATGAGACAGCTGCGAACATCACTGCAGATCTGAATGCCACCCTCGCGACTTATTTCTGCAACAAAACAATATGAAAGGACGTCCATAAGCAGGAAACTACGAGGCGGGCTGAAATTCTAAAACCACTAATCAGCGAAGAAAATGCTCATAACAGGAAACATTGAGCCAGAGCCATGAAACGTGGACTGTAAAGCATTGGAAGAACGTCATTTGGTCGGATGAGTCTTGTTTCACGCTGTTTCCTATACCGTACTGGGCAGGGTAATGTGTGTTTGGTGTATCCATGTTTTATCTTTCCCCTGTATGTATGTAGCCATAACACTAGACGCAGTATCTACCGGGTGATCAAAAATTCAGTATAAACTTGAAAACTGAATAAATCACGGAATAATGTAGATAGAGAGGTACAAATTGACACACATGCTTCGAATGACATGGGGTTTTATTAGAACCAAACAAATACAAAAGTTCAGAAAATGCCAGAGATATGGCGCTTCATCTGATCAGAATAGCAATAATTAGCATAACAAAGTTAGACAAAGAAAAGATGATGTTCTTTACAGGAAATGCTCAATATGTCCACCATCATTCCTCAACAATAGCTGTAGTCTAGGAATAATGTTGTGAACAGCACTGTAAAGCATGTCCGGAGTTATGGTGAGGCATTGGCGTCGGATATTGTCTTTCAGCATCCCTAGAGATGCCGGTCGATCACGATACACTTACGCCTTCAGGCAACCCCAAAGCCAATAATCGCACGGACTGAGGTCTGGGAACCTGGGAGGCCAAGCATGACGAAAGTGGCGGCTGAGCACACGATCATCACCAAACGATGCGCGCAAGAGATCTTTCACGCATCTAACAATATGGGGTGGAGCGCCATCCTGCATAAACATCGTACGTTCCAGCAGGTGTTTATCAGCCAGGCTGGGGATGATGCGATCCTGTAACACATCGGCGTACCTCTCACCTGTCACGGTAGCAGTTACAAAATCAGAATCACGCATTTCCTCGAAGAAAAAAGGCCCATAACGGTAGATGTGGTAAATCCAACACATACCGTGACTTTCTCGTCGTGCAATGGAGTTTGCACTACAGTTCTAGGATTTTCGGCAGCCCAAATTCTGCTGTTGTGGGCGTTGACAGACCCTCGGAGCGTGAAATGAGCTTCGTCAGTCCACAACAAGTTACTCAACAATTGTCATCTTCCGCCATCTTTTGAAACGCCCACACCGCAAATGCCCTCGGCTTCACTAAATCGCCAGGTAACAGTTCACGATGCCGATGGATTTTGTACGGATGGCATCGGAGGGTACGCCTCAGTGCCAACCAAACAGTAGTGTATGGAATGCTGGTGCGACGTGCGACTGCACGAGCGCTGACTCCCCGTGCATAGACGAACCCGCTAGTGTCTCCATTTCTTCCTGAACCGTCTCGGCAGCATTGCACCTTGCGCTCGGTCGGCCACTACGGGGTCTATCGTCTAAACAACCTGTGGCTTTGAACTTCGAAATCATTCTCGCCACAGCTGCATTTGTCAACGGACCTTTACCCGTTCGAATCCCCTTCCTATGGCGATAGGATCGTAACACTGAACTAGCACATTCCCCATTCTGATAATATAGCTTCACTAAAAGCGCCTTTTCAGGGAACGTCAACATGCTGCGACTGCTGGCACATCTGATTCTCTCTCTCATTACAGCTCCTTTTATACACGATTGTCATGCGCAGTCACTGACGTCTTGCTGTACAGCGCCATCTGTCGGACATTTTGTAAACTTTGTTTTTTTCGGTTCTAATAAAACCCCATGTCATTCCAAGCATATGTGTCAATTTGTACCTCTCTATCTACATTATTCCGTGATTTATTCAGTTTTCAAATTTATACTGACTTTTTGATCACCCGGTACATTGCCTCCAGTAGATTTGCGGCGATTGTCTCCTCTTTGCCGTGATTCAAAGACTTTTAGGTCAAAAATTACAGATTTTTAAAACTATCATTATGTTAGCAGACGCACTGATATATTATTGATATCGCTTCTTACTTTACCCAACCTATATGTGCTACTTTCAACTTCTTCGTTGCGATTTTGAGCCTGTGACAGAAATCTTGAGATTCTGTCAGTGCTAAGAGCACATTTCTCTAGCCACTTGCTTGGCAGTAGTTGCGAGGCGCCAGTGTGAACAAGTGTTCCATTCATTGTAGCAACGTTACTATAATATCTGCAGCATCCTGTTAACTTCAAGCTTCAAATGCCGTTGAGTGTATGCGTCGGTTTCTGCCAATTAGATCGCTTTCATCGCGTCAACCATTGACTGGGTATTGATAATAACCTGTTTTAAGAGTTTTCTACTTAAAGCTGTACAATACCACTGTCTTTACATGTGAAATACAACGAAATTTGCTTTATATAAGCACTATACAAGTGTACGACTGTTTCATTTTGAGCAATTGTAGTCACTCTTACAAGCAATGTCTTTCCTCCAGTCTGAAGTTCACAAGCTGTCATGCATGTTTTCCTCAAGGATCTCTCTGTGTTTCAAGGCCGGAATGATGTTACATTGGTTTAGAGGGTATACGTAACACACTGCAGTGACATTCGTGGTACTCTTGCTATCCACTACATTAAGAGCATTTTGTTGGAAGTAGGGTACAGAAATTATGTATAGGTGAAAATACTTGCAGAGAATACAGTACTGTGAAAAACTATCATGTCTGAAAGAACCGATTTTGACATAAAATTCTCTGATATGGACAAAACAGTCACTGAGGTCGACAAACAATTCGCCGATTCCGACAAATAGTTCGTCGATTTCGACGGAAAACTCTATGATTTGGACGTAAAATTCAATGCTTTTGATACAAAATTCGTTGATGAGTCAATCATTATAATTTGTTGCTACAGTCGCTTAAAAATCACGTAAAAATGTATTGCTACCCCTAAACAATAGATTGCTTTCTGCTTATATAAATGGTGATTCTAGTTTAACATACCGTCTACATCGAGATCATTAGCGGCAAAACGTTAACTAACAATGAGTAGCGTATAAATCGATATTGACCGTATAGAAGAAATCATACTGGCGTTAGTCAGAAATGATTAATAAATCCTGTGAATACGTCTGATATCTGTATCTGACAACTAACGCACTGCACATCTTCTGCGAGGCTTCCGAATGACCGTACGGCACCATAAATCATCTTCGAATGCAATCCTGCGCCACTTCTCGTCGTTCATCTCGTGTGCAGCAAGGCAAAATTTCCACCAGTCAAAAGCGCTACTCCGTCATGTCTAGAGTTATCTGCGGCACTTATAGATACAAAAAATTCACGCAACTTCTAACAAGCTACAAACTGCGATCTTAGGAAAGGGACTGTCTGGACTTATTCAGTGATTGCTGTAGGTTGGCTACAAAGTGATCTAAGCCTTTGTCCGTAGTCGGGTGGCCGAAATCAAGAACAGCACATCTCCATCTCAATGCTTTCACTGTCTTAAGCAAGGTAATCCCGCCGATATATTCTCGCTAGGCCTATCTGTAAAGTACCTATGTCCATCTTCATTATGGTGAAACTGAACATCATAGCTCTCAGGTCCTCCTGGTACTCAACCTCAGAAGTCCGTACCACTCTTGACATTTTCAGAGATTCATAAGGTACACCACCAAGCGCTAGTTGTAAGCACAAAGGAACCGGTCACTGACTTAAAAAAGTACAGCTCTTATTGGAAAATACTTCGCATTACAGTATGGATTCTGTGTTCGGTGAAAAATTCGGGACGTATCACTGTCTTCGGCATTCTCATCGGTCAGATTCAACAGGAAACATTTTCATCAGCATATACTTCACCCAAGGAAGGCGAAGAACGGCCTAGCAATACAAGAATCGCACTTTCAGTATCTTTCAACCTACCAAAAACTTGGACAGTCCTTCTAACACAGAGTCTACGATTTATTGTGTGCAAAAGGTGGAACAATACACTTCATACTTCAGTGGAGTCACATTAACTGTTCTTTGTCAAGTGGCTCCGTTTATATTGTGAAGAAAACCTCTTCTCTGTACACATCACTTATATGTGCGTCTCCAGCGGACCAGTGCAGTACTGTCTGGCTAATTTTACTTTAGAAATGTAGGGCTAAGAACTCTAGGAAGGCATTAATTATCGTCACCTCCATGTTGTGCAATCCGACACGTACTCAATTATGCTATCATACAACCTCTCAAGTCGCATCCCGCTTAATTCGGAACCGTTCTTCACTAATGATATTTCACTGGTGACAGTGAACCTGGGAGATGTGATCAGAACAGCACAAACGAACTACATACTTTCAAACTCAGGGTAACTTGGGTGGGGGAAATTGTTTAAACATGTAAACTGTGTCAGTGAGCTTTGAAGTCACACAGTTTGAAACTTATGGAAAGTGGATTTTTGAATTTTCCGCCATTTTATGCTTAGGACTGGGTTCTAAACTTAAACCATATGAAATACAGCAACCGTATAGAGTGCACCCATATCACCACATCCGCCATCTTGTTTTCTGAGGCATATGTCCACCATATTGGAAATTATTTTTAAGGAAATTGGACAAGGTTTTCCATCTAGGATTTTTTAAATTTCCCTCCAAGTTCTTGATTTTTACACATAAGGTAATTGGACGATGTCCACTACGACGTAGTAGGTGTAGGAGCAGGGAATCTGGCAACATTGCACAAATCATTAGTGACAACACTAATGACATCATTGGAAATCCGACAGCAGTGCAGACTGGACCACCATACGCTGTTAGACCCGGAAGTATTTAAAATAATCCAGGTTGATATTGTATTTGTTTATTCAATTCCAGAAAGCTTTTCATACATTTGTGCGCCGTCACCTAATTTTAAAAAATAAAAAATTTAAAAAAATAAAAAAACTTAAGGGATATCGAATCATGTCCGCGGTCAGACTAATGTAACAGGACTAACCGTGTAGCTCTCTGTGGGAAGACATCGTCAAAGTGAATATACCGCCAGGAATATCTCAACGACTACTATTGTAAACGGTGTGTATTAACGACCCGGCAGGTGGTGTCTGTGCTCTCTGAAGCTCTTCGCGGGCGACATTCGGAAGTAAAGGGAGGGTACGTCATGTTACTGCGTACAGGAAGACTTACAAAGAGCTGCGCCTCCTGCAAAGGCTGAAAAACGCATGAAGATTCGATATTGTTGATCGCCGAATCAATCACTACAGTCAGGGTGTCCTTGTTATAAACTCTCACTGCTCGATAAAGATCTCCTCCAGACTTTCCCGTGGAATATAGTATTGAGCCATAAACGTCCACGTTGCCTGGCATGTTTTCTAGTACGTTCCACAGACCCAGTCCTTTACAATGTCTTAGAATTCAGCAAACAGTTTATTGACCCATTTCACCTGGCTGCATGTCCTGACCATCTCCATTTTATCTCCATGTTGTCATCGTCGTCGTCGTCGTCGTTGTTGTTGTTCTCACCTGTTTGGAGACTGTTTCCATCTCTCCATGCAAGTCTGTCTTGTGCAAGTCTTTTCATATCTGTGTAACTATTGGATCCTTCATTGATTTACACTGGACTCGCATTCGGGAGGACGACGGTTCAATCCCGCGTGTGGCCATCCGTGATTTCCCTAAATCGCTCCAGGCAAATGCCGGGATGGTTCCTTTGAAAGGGCACGGCCGACTTCCTTCCCCATCCTTCCCTAATCCGATGCGACCGATGACCTCGCTGTCTGGTCTCCTTCCCCAAACAACCCCCTTCCCCCCCCCCCCCTTCATTGATTTGACCCTATGTACTTTATTAAAGGTTTGGTCTTCCTTGATATTTCTTGTTTTACTTCCCTGCAATACCAAGCTAACAATTACTTGAATTTTCAGGAGTATATCTGTCAATCAATCTTCTATTTTAGTCAAGTTGTGACAGAACGTTCTTTCCTCAAATGGTTCAAATGGCTCTGAGCACTATGGGACTTAACATCTATGGTCATCAGTCCCCTAGAACTTAGAACTACTTAAACCTAACTAACCTATGGACATCACACAACACCCAGTCATCACGAGGCAGAGAAAATCCCCGACCCCGCCGGGAATCGAACCCGGGAACCCGGGCGTGGAAAGCGAGAACGCTTACGCACGACCACGAGCTGCGGACTTCTTTCCTCATTAGTCCGACTAAACACGTCTTATTAGGTATCGGATGTAGCCACCTAGTCTTCAGCATTATTCTCTAGCACCACAGTTCGAAAACTTTTATTTTCTTCTTGTCGAAATGTTTATCTTCCACATTTCACCTCCGTACGAAGCCACACTTCAGACAAATAGGTTCACAAAAGACTTACTGAAACTTAAATAAGTACCATTTATTCGGTTTTTTTTTTCTCTCTTAAGCCTACTGCAATTTGAGAGAGTGTTACACTAGCCACGTTTCGTTTTTATTTAAAAGCTGTGTACATGTTGCTGTGTAAATAAAATGAAATGCACTGTGCTTAAGACGAAAAAAAATCGTATTTAATAATTACTGCAATCGATGGCCATTCAAACAAACCAAAATTTATATTTGTTTATTTATTTTGTTATTAACAAATTTCTCTCTTTCAGAAACGTCTTTCTTGTTTTTGCATGTCTCTATTATACTTTCTTTCTACCTCTACTGTCATCAGTTATTTTGCTGCCAAATTAGCAAAATTCATCTACTACTTTTATCGTCTCATTATGTTGTATAATTTCCCTAGCATCGCTTGATTTAATTCGACTACATTCTGTTGGCCTTGTCCGTCTTATACGCTCTTACCCGGTTAAATGCTCTTCAGAGCGGTTTGCCGTCTCTGACATAATGATGATGTCACTGGCGAACATCAGTCTTTGCGTCTTAGTCCTGAATTTTAATTCGTTTTCAAAATTTTTCCCTGGTTTCTTTTACTACTGTCAATTTACAGACTGACTAACACTATGGATAGGCGACCACCCTGTCTCACTCTTTTCCCATTAACTGCATCTATTTCTTGTCCTTCGACTGTTGCAACTGCAATCTCGTTTCTGTACAAAGTACGTTTTATTCTCCGTATTTTATTCGTGCCACCTTGAGAACGTCAAAGAATATTTCTCTAAATTTGCAAATGCTATAAATGTAAGATTTCCTTCATTTATCCTATATTCTAAGATAAGTCGTAGGGTCAGTATTATCGCGTGTGTTCTTATATTTCTACTGAATCAAAACTGATCTTCCCCGGAGTCTTATTCTACCAGTTTTTCCCATTCTTCTGCAAGCAATTCGCGTCAATATTTATAACCTTGACTTACTAAACTGATTGTTCGGTAATATCCGCGTCTGTTAACATTTGCGTTCGAATATCTAAATGTATGAATTAGTAGAGGGAGTCTGTCACGTGGCGACTGCACTCACCTCTTGATTATTTACGAGTACAACGCCACTCCCGTAACATCAGAGGAACGCCTTTTCACATTTATGGGCGCATCGACAGAAGTACTGTAATGCCGTAATTTGACATTAATTAATTAATTAAAATGTCCACTCTAGTGTAGTAACCGGAATTAAAATAAAAATATGATTAGGTGCGGCTGCTAAACGGAACGGAAAAACATACAAGTAGGCCTATATATCAAAATCAGGTGTATTGACAAAGCAGTAATATCCGTTCGGCTTGTGGCTAAATAAATTTTATATTTTTATTAGAGATGCCATATTCCTGCAGCACATTGGAGTAGTTAGTACACTACACTGAATGCTTGCATGTACAGGGCTATTACAAATGATTGAAGCGATTTCATAAATTCACTGTAGCTCCATTCATTGACATATGGTCACGACACACTACAGATACGTAGAAAAACTCATAAAGTTTTGTTCGGCTGAAGCCGCACTTCAGGTTTCTGCCGCCAGAGCTCTCGAGAGCGCAGTGAGACAAAATGGCGACAGGAGCCGAGAAAGCGTATGTCGTGCTTGAAATGCACTCACACCAGTCAGTCATAACAGTGCAACGACACTTCAGGACGAAGTTCAACAAAGATCCACCAACTGCTAACTCCATTCGGCGATGGTATGCGCAGTTTAAAGTTTCTGGATGACTCTGTAAGGGGAAATCAACGGGTCGGCCTGCAGTGAGCGAAGAAACGGTTGAACGCGTGCAAGCAAGTTTCACGCGTAGCCCGCGGAAGTCGACGAATAAAGCAAGCAGGGAGCTAAACGTACCACAGCCGACGGTTTCGAAAATCTTACGGAAAAGGCTAAAGCAGAAGCCTTAACGTTTACAATTGCCACAAGCCCTGACACCCGATGACAAAGTCAAACGCTTTGAACTTTCGGCGCGATTGCAACAGCTCATGGAAGAGGATGCGTTCAGTGCGAAACTTGTTTTCAGTGATGAAGCAACATTTTTTCTTAATGGTGAAGTGAACAGACACAATGTGCGAATCTGGGCGGTAGAGAATCCTCACGTATTCGTGCAGCAAATTCGCAATTCACCAAAAGTTAAAGTGTTTTGTGCAATCTCACGGTTTAAAGTTTACGGCCCTTTTTTCTTCTGCGAAAAAAACCTTACAGGACACGTGTATCTGGACATGCTGGAAAATTGGCTCATGCCACAACTGGAGACCGACAGCGCCGATTTCATCTTTCAACAGGATGGTGCTTCACCGCACTTCCATCATGATGTTCGGCATTTCTTAAACAGGAGATTGGAAATCCGATGGATCGGTCATGGTGGAGATCATGATCAGCAATTCATGTCATGGCCTCCACGCTCTCCCGACTTAACCCCATGCGATTTCTTTCTGTGGGGTTATGTGAAAGATTCAGTGTTTAAACCTCCGCTACCAAGAAACGTGCCAGAACTGCGAGCTCGCATCAACGATGCTTTCGAACTCATTGATGGGGACATGCTGCGCCGAGTGTGGGAGGAACTTGATTATCGGCTTGATGTCTGCCGAATCACTAAAAGGGCACATATCAAACATTTGTGAATGCCTAAAAAACTTTTTGAGTTTTTGTATGTGTGTACAAAGCATTGTGAAAATATCTCAAATAATAAAGTTATTGTACAGCTGTGAAATCGCTTCAATCATTTTTAATAACCCTGTATTATTTCTGCTACATATTCCCAGTAGGTTGGTTGCGGTAATCTAAGTTACGTGACCATCATAAGCTATGTATTGTTCATCGGCATCTCTGTGCACACGCAGCACAGTACCTCACATAAGAGATTAAGTATCTCTCATCTAATCATAATTGGAACACAAGTTCGATGTCGACGGGGTGTTAAACCGTAATCTTCATTCCTGTAATAGTACCCTAGTATGAATGTTTCACCCATCTATAAAACATTCGCAAAGTACATTGTTCCTGCCGCCCGCCTCTAGAGCAAGCTAGCTAGTAGTCTGCGCACAATTCCACGTCCTGTTGTTTTTAAAGAGAAGCTTCCTTCTGACGCCCTCATAATGTTTCCCCAAATACACTTATATTCAGAAAAACAGAACAATTTAAATAACTACAGATAGGACGTTCATATTCATAGGACATGTACATTAGTATGTTCTGCAGAAATGGTCACCATTTCAGCGACCTTGGCTCAGCAAGTGTCCTGTTGCTAAGAGGCAACAAGGCCGGCATGGGCACTGACAACTTCTTCCATGCGTGATGGCATCGACGCGTACAAGGCGCGAATAGGGTCTTTTGGAATACCTGTCCATCCTGTATTCATCTGGTTCCAAAGTTAATATGTGGTGGTTGTCATCGAGTCACAGTACAGCGTCTGTCGTTTCACCATATCCCACAAACTTTCGACTGGCCACAAGTCTGGTGATGTGGAGGTCCAGGGCAAAAGGCTGACATCCTGTGACAGCAAGAAGGTACGTATTCGTGCAGCATATGGTCGTGGATTGTCTTGGTGAAAAATTGCGTCTGAAGTGTTGTTCAGAAAGGGTATGGCTACGGGTCGCAGGATGTCATTCACTTACCGACCTGGACAGGCACCAGCTGTGATTTGTAGTTGTACTGAATAGCACACCGTAGGGTCTTGAGTTGTTGCTGTATGTCTCGTGCAAATACAGTCACTGTGATGGTGTTCTTACTTCCTGCGGCTCACCAAAATGTGGCCATCATGCCGAAACAAACAGAACCTGGATTCGTTCGTAAACGCTATCTGATGCTATTCCTGTCCCCGGAGACGTACACCATTGCCGTCTAGCATGTTTCAGCACATTAGTCAAAGGTAGGCGGAGAAGTGGGCGACGCCCACGTAACCACTGCTGTAGTAAACGGCGACTGACTGCCACGCCTCATAGTGCACGATGTGTTATACTGTTTCACTGTTGCGCCAGAGCCTAGGAGGACGCAGATCTGTCCTGGAATGCCATTCGGATGAGGTATCGATCTCTCGGGGGGTGGTTTGGGTGGTGCGACCTGATCCATCTCGACGTGTTCTACGGCCTTCCATGAACCATTCTGCACAAACCCATTGCACTGCCCTAACACTTCGTCCAACAAGAGCAGCAGTTCCCTGAATGGATGCGTCACATTCTCTCATGCCAATAAAATGCCGTCTTTCAAACTCACTGATTTGACGGTGCGGTTCACGCATACGTCTTCGAGCATCCTGCACGTCTGCTCAAGTCACACATATCCATTACTTTTGGTTTATAGCAACAACGAGAGTCCCAGGCACATTTTACCGGCAGGTGGTGTTGCGCCGCGATATCGATGTTGATCTAGAATCCGCGGGCCGACATGGAGCGACTTCTAATCATTTCTACAGAACATACTAATTTACATGTCCTGTGAATATGAACGTCCTATCTCTAGTCGTTGAAGATGTTCTGTTTTTTTTTCTGAACATGAGTGTGCCGGTCGCTGTGGCCGAGCGGTTCTAGGACCTTCAGTCTAGAACCGCGCTGCTGCTACGGTCGCAGGTTCGAATCCTACGACGGGCATGGATGTGTTTGATGTCTTTAGGTTAAGTTAGGTTTAAGTAGTTCTAAGTCTAGGGGACTGATGAGCTCAGATGTTAAGTCCCGTAGTGCTTGGAGCCATTTGAACCATTTTTTTAACATGAGTGTATTAACGTATATGGCGAGCATGCCCTCTGTCAAACAGTAAAATAAATTTGTGTTTCAGTCTTCTTATTAAGACAATGGCCTTGGTGCAGTGGTAACACCGGTTCCCATGAGATCACTGAAGTTCAGCGCTGTTGGGCTTGGCTAGTACGTGGATGGGTAATTGTCCGGTCTGCCGAGTGTTGTTGGCATATGGGATGCACTCAGCCCTTGTGAGGCATATTTAGGAACTATTTGGTTGATTGAGAAGTAGCGGCTCAGGTTACAAAAACTGACAACGGCCGGGAAAGCCGTGTGCTGACCACACGCCCCTCCATATCCGTATCCAGTGACGCCTACAGGCTGGGGATGGCACTACAGTCGGTCAGTACCGTCGGGTCTTCCGAGACCTGTTCGGAAGGAGTTTAGTTTAGCTTAGTCTTCTTATGAAAGCTTTTATTTGCGACATGAGTGAATATGTTTCTGTCTCATGGGCTACATGCAAATGGCTTTCTGACATCCATAGCTCGAGTGATTATGAGTGAGCTCTTAACCCAATTCCTTGAATTAGGAAATCTAAGAGTACTTTTTCCATAATGATCAATTCTCTACAGGCTTTGGTTATATTCTCTGACATTTGGGGTACTTGCTGTGTGCCTCCGTAGCTTAGTGGTCTATGGGCTGACTGCTATGCTGGGAACCCAGGTTAGATTCCTGTCACTTCAAAGGATTTTTCCGTGGTCGGAGGACTCAGCCTTGTGATGACAACTAAGGAGTTATTCGACCGATTAGTGGCGGGACCGACGTCAAAAAACCAGACAACGACCGGCAGAGCGGTGTGCTAACCATATAGCACTCCATTCCACATCCAGTGACACCATTGGCAGAGGATGAGACGACGATCTGTCGTGCCCGATTGGTCCGTCTAGGCCCAGAACTCGGAACTTTATACTTACGTACTCCCTTCTGATTTTATCAGGCACCAAATGGAAGCAGTAGTTTTTGGTGGCAGTAGTGGCAGACAGGGTCAGCAGGTGTCTCCAGGGAGTGTGTGGCATCGCATCATGGAGAAATGACTACCTTGCGTGCGTAGCAACAGTGTTAACGACTCAACTCTTATGCCAAGTCTTCGAATAAGTGTGACTCTAACCACCCTGTACCCTTTCCACCAAGGTCCAGCAAACTCTGCTCCGGGTTTATCACCAGTCCATATACACTGAAACGCCAAAGAAATTGGTATAGGCATTCGTATTCAAATACAGAGATATGCAAAAAGGCAGAATACGGCGCTGCTGTCGGAAACGCCTATATAAGACAACAAGTACCTGGCACAGTTGTTAGATCCGTTACTGCTGCTACAATGGCAGGTTATCAAGATTTAAGTGAGTTTGAACGTTGTGCTATAGTCGGCACACTAGCGATGTGACAACCTCATGAATCCATGGACCCTTCATGTTGAAGTTGGTGGAGGCTCTGTAAGGGTGTGGGCCGTGTGCAGTTGGAGTGATATGGGACCCCTGATACGTCTATATGCGTCTCTGATACGTGACGCGTATGTAAGCATCCTGTCTGATCACCTGCATCCATTCATGTCCATTGTGCATTCCGAAGGACTTGGGAAATTCAAGCGGGACATTGCGACACCCCACACGTCCATAATTACTACAGAGTGGCTCCAGCAACACTCTTCTGCATTTAAACACTTCCGCTGGCGCCAGACTCCCCAGACATGAACATTATTGAGCATATCTGGGATGCCTTCCAACGTGCTCGTCAGAATAGATCTCCACCCTCTCGTACTCTTACGGATTTATGGAGAGCCCTGCAGGATTCATGGCTTCAGTCCCCCCCCCCCCCCCCCTACTTCAGACATTAGTCGAGTCCACGCCATGTCGTTTTGTTGCACTTCTGCGTCCTCGCGGGGGCCATACACGATATTAGGGGGTGTACCAGTTTCTTTGGCTCTCCAGTGTATATCATTTCTCAAGCAGCACTCGCTATCGACACATTCCTTTTCCAGTGACATTCTATAATAAGATTTTATTTTACTGAATCATAAATTTCTCGCCCATCCGTGACGCGGGTCATGAGACCATAAATATTCAGAAACCATTTCGTAGAAAACTTCCACTTATCTAAATAGACCCCACCTCAGTTTACTACAGGCAGTGGTCTTCCAAATTGCTCATCTTACACCGAGGCCCTCCTATCCTCTCATTGTTGCAGGTAACTGAAGTCCTGAAGGGTGCGTCTAGTACGTTATTTTAGCGAAACTGACTACCTGTTCCTCTCCAAGACTCTCCGTCAGCGTAGATTCACTACACTATTGATCACGTAGCCTTATGTATTCGTCCGTATGTATGCATCTGTGCTACACTGCAAGCACCTCAGCAGAAATCCAAAATTTTAATTCCTCTCATGTCGTATTTTCGAGAAGGGGGAAACTCATCGGCTTGCAGTACTTTTTAACACAGCAATCATGGTCACTGCTATTTTGATACTGCCCGTGTGTTCAAGAAAGTTATGTACACTTTAAATAACTTCCCAAAAGAAACACCAGAAGCGTCTGTTCAGGAGAGAAGGTACATGGCAGCCGAGCACGGAGCTCCATGCACGAAGACCGTTTATTTAGTGATAAAAGATATTAAACCGTCATCACTTAAACTCAATTCGGCTAATCAAGATTACTTTCCACTGACCTTGTCGCAGTGAGGTGGCTTGCGTGCCTCAACGGTACACAACGTATTTCAGATCTGGTAGTTTTCTTTGTGCCTTACAAAACGATAAGAAATAACGAAAGAAACGTTGCGCCTCCCGTACAGTCACGAATAGAGGTTATTTTGTTATTTTCCAGAGAGTTACAGCAACAAGTTATAATTTTTTAAATAGAAGAATATTATTTTAATATCATATAACTGATTAACTTAAGCAAACTGTGTATAAATCAGTTTAAATGAGTTTTCTGTAAATTTTATTTAAGGAGTTATAAACGTTTACAGTTTAAGGGGTGGATGCAACGTGCTGTACATAACTTACCGTGTTTAGATGGATGTTCTGGTGGCGGAATGTGCGCTTAGGTGAGTTATTCATACGAGTGCCTGTTTTCTTGAATGCACAATTCAAAAATGGCTCTGAGCACTATGGGACTTAACTTCTGAGGTCATCAGTCCACTAGAACTTAGAACTACCTAAACCTAACTAACCTAAGGACATCACACACATCTATGCCCGAGGCAGGATTTGAACCTGCGACCGTAGCGGTCGCGCGGTTCCAAATGCACAATTCAGTGCGTGTTTTGATCTCTCAGCAGATAGCCACGCAGAAGGTGAAGCCACATCGAAGGGGTATCTATGAAAAGATCAGACTAAAATGTCGCTCCTGAAAAGGTTCAAATGGTTCAAATGGCTCTGAGCACTATGGGACTTAACAGCTGTGGTCATCAGTCCCCTAGAACTTAGAACTACTTAAACCTAACTAACCTAAGGACATCACACACATCCATGCCCGAGGCAGGATTCGAACCTGCGACCGTAGCAGTCGCGCGGTTCCGGACTGCGCGCCTAGAACCGCGAGACCACCGCGGCCGGCTCCTGAAAAGGGGCGGCTAACTTTTCACCAGTCGTAGGTCCGACATTCTGCATCATTGAAGGATCTGGCCTTGTAACTTCAGCCAACCTGGCCTTGCTAAGTTGGTATTACGAGCATCTAAAAGCAAGGGCTATGAGTACTGTTAGGTTAGTATGGTGCACAAATTTGTTGCGTTTCTCCATAAGTTTTATAAACACAAGAAATACACATAACAGAGGCTTTAGTCATCAATAATATATTCTCCTTCGCTGCCGAAGTTGGTGTAACTTTCCGATCCCGTGGCTGTAGAAATAACATGGTTTTAAGGCGAAAAACTCGTCGAGCCATGTTCGGAGCGCATTTTCGTCCGGAGAGGAAGTTCCTTGAAAGCTGTTCGATAGAGAGCGTAAAATGTAAAAAACTGAAGGCGCAAGATCAGGTGAATAAGGTGGGTGCGGAATGATTTCCCATCCCAACTCTAGTACAGCGTTCTTTTGTCAGTGTAGCAGAATGCGGGCGTCGTTTTCGTGAAGTAGCAGGGATTCATGCATGCTTCTTAGTTTTTGTTCTTGGATTGCGTCTGCAAGACGTCTCAGTTGTTAACAATAAATGTCAGCAGTGATGGTTACACCTCTAGGAAGCAATTCGTAGTACACCACACCGTCGCTGTTCCACCGGAGGTATAACATCATCAAATGGTTCAAATGGCTCTGAGCACTATGCGACTTAACTTCTGAGGTCATCAGTCGCCTAGAACTCAGAACTACTTAAACCTAACTAACCTAAGGACATCACACACATCCATGCCCGAGGCAGCATTCGAACCTGCGATCGTAGCGGTCACGCGGTTCCAGACTGTAGCGCCTAGAACCGCTCGGCCACTCAGGCCGGCCATAACATCATCTTTTGTGGATGTGCGGACGTCTTTGTACGGGAAGTTGCTGCTTTGTTTAGTCTCACCCAACGATAGAGCTTAGGAATGGTCGGCGTTATTCATAAGCCATTTGATCACGAACAAGTAGAGATGCACAAATGGACAATCGCTGATTTTTGTGATGTTGGCTTAGAGTATGCGGTACCCATACACCCGATTTGTGAACCTCCACACTGAATGCAAATGTCGCACGATTATGTAATGATCACAGTTCATCACATTTACCAGTTCTCAAGTACTCTGACGTGAATCAGTGTGGATTAATGTGTTTAAACGATCTTCATCAAACCCCCGAAGATCTTCTTGAATGTAGAGAGTCTCTAATGTCAAAACAATTATTCTTAAAACGAGAAAACCAATTCACTGCTGTGGTCTATCCAAATGAAATTATCCCCATACACAGAGAAAATGTTTCTGGCTGCGTCTGCTGCTTTCACCCTTCTAACACACTTAAACAGAAGAATGTGTCAGAAATGTTTAGATTTCTCCACTTGGCTCACTGTTTTCTATCGTCCACAGCTCCACTCACCACACAAAGATAATAGAGTAACAATATATAAACTCAGACAGCAACAGTGAACTACAAATAAGAAACGACAATCGATAAATAAACTCATAGCAAGCTGACTACCAACATGCAAAACAAAAACGCTACGAACTTATGACGCTACCTAATATTTCACAAGCTCATGTCGTTCTACTGCATGGTTTAATGATTTTGGCATTCTCTTGGGTAAACTATTCCGAAACGTGAAACAGTCTTCCATTTGGATCTCCTGTAATGGTTTAAGTGTATAAAACGCATACATACAGGCAGTAACAAGAAATGTGTGTGTGAAAACGAGGAATACCTTATCCTGCAACATAAATTTATGTGTAAGCAAATTTTTCTAGAGGTATTTTTGTGGAGTGTAGCCGTGTACGGACGTGTTAGGTGTACTATGAATATTTGAGGTGAGAAGAGGATAAAAGATGTTGAAATATGATGCCACAGAAGAATGTTTACGATTAAATGGGCAGGTCAAACAAATAATGATGTATTACTGAATCGAACTGGGGAAAAAAGAAATTTATGGCATAACCTGACTAAGAAAAGAAATCGGTTGATAGGATACATCCTGAGGCGTCAATTTGGTAATGCAGGGAAGTGTGAAGGATAAAAATTGTTGAGCGAGGTCAAGGCCTGACTACACCGAGCAGGTTCAAGTGGATGTAAGTTGCGGCAGCTATGCAGATATGAGGAGACATGCACGGGATGGATTATCATGGAAAGCTGCATCAAGCCAGACTTTGGATTGAAGACCACATCAACAACAACAAAACTTCTATAAGGGTGTTTTCTACTTTTGTTATTCATATGGATACCCGACGTTAACTGAGGATTTTGTTGAAAACTTGGCACATGTCTTATACGACAAATCGACTTTACTCGCCCGAAATCGAAGTGAGAAAAACTCGGTAACACCACGAAGTTCACTTATAGGATGGAGACAAGCAACAGTGGGCCAATCCGGTGTTTTGTAGTGGAAAACAAGCATATTATATTTATTATATTCTTCTTAATCAGCCGAGAGAAACATCGTCCAGGCGCAGTAATACGTGTAGAGACGTTCGCCATGTGACCATCGTGGCCGGCCGCGGTGGTCTCGCGGTTCTAGGCGCACAGTCCGGAACCGTGCGACTGCTACGGTCGCAGGTTCGAATCCTGCCTGGGGCATGGATGTGTGTGATGTCCTTAGGTTAGTTAGGTTTAAGTAGTTCTAAGTTCTAGGGGACTAATGACCACAGCAGTTGAGTCCCATAGTGCTCAGAGCCATTTGAACCATTTTGACCATCGTGGTTGAACATTTTTCACATTGTTGAAAATACTACACTCATATAAAATACTTGACAAATAGAAGCTATGTTATTTTCTTTTTTATAGGGATCAGAAGCAAATTAGTTACTTCTCGGTTCACTCGTTAGTAAAGTATTCAGTATTCGTGGTGCAGTAGCTAACGTTCAGGCTGCCGGCCACATCGTGTTTTTCGGAGGTGGGACGTTCTCAAACGAGGTTCGGTCATTTTCGTTGTATGGAAGGAAGAATCGCTTGGAATTAAGAAATAAATACTGATGCGCGAACCATCAATGTAGCTTCAAATCGAAACGCTTGCAGCAGGCTGGAAGCCACGGTAATTTTATTTTCATTTAGAATACACACGAAGTCGGCAAAGCTAGCGATATAACTTCCCGATATAATACTCTACAATTTGCTCGATTACTTTGCACAAATGCAGTACTGTCACCCAATGATGTCCAGCTTACGACGAGTTGTAATAAAGTTCAGTTTCCGCTAGGTAATTAATGTTTTGTTTATTTGCAGGTAGATGTCCGCATTCCCCCAACACATCACGCCGCTGGAGGAGGCAAAACAAAATAGCGCCGACTATTGATAAATAGGATATGGGCTGCCTCATTTCGCTCAGCCGTCTCCAGCGGCGAGCTGCGGAGCTATGATGCGAAGGTTGCAATGTGTACTAGGACTGCAGACGTATACTTGCAACCAAAAAATTAATTACGTAACTTTATTTTTAATTAAAACCCCTCGTAATTGCTGTGAACGAGTTTTATGAGAATGTGATCATTCAAAGAGCGAGGTGAGACACTGTTCTCGCTTGCGGGAGGTGTGGAATTCAAATTCTCCAGCTTTACATAATCCGTAGTTACTTTAAAATCGCTTCGAGTGAATTCCTTTGAAAATCCCATGTCCGATTTCCTGCTTCATCCTCTGAAACCCTAGCTTATAACCTATCCCTGAATACCCAGTCTCGACAAGGTTTTATGCGTTAATCTTCCTTGGGGGTAGTACGCGATAGCCACGTCTCCTGACAACGTACTGCAGCCGCTAGTCCTCGCCGTGCAGGACGTCCGAACCAATTGTGTGACTGGAAGACAGCAGTCGCTTTATGTGCAGCGTATATCTCTTCTGCATTCCTTTTCCAGAGAGGAGAACACAGAACGTTCCATCTTCTTCTCTCTGAAGTGAAGCACAACAAAAGAGGAGCGCCAGACACTGCGCGTCGCAGGGCCGTACGCTGCAGGTGTGGGGACCGGATGCTATGAATCTTGTTTTCTGGGAGACTTCCTTCTCGTCATAGCATACTGTTCCTCGGATCCACTCCAACAGGCTAGCAAACGACAGAACGCCACCTGTTCGCATCTGAGACATATCGGCTTCCTTCCAGTTCACTACACTTCGTTATTGACAGATGCCAGTTCTCTGCACGAACAGATAATTTCTTATCACGAAACTCCCTTAATTTCAACATTCACATAGAACGTTTCCCATTTTCATTATCAAACTTTTTCTTTTTTTTTTATAGCAAATTCTAGTGAAATGTGTGTTATGAGCTACGGCTAATCGAGGGTATATTTTATCAACGTGTGATGTGTTCAAAATGCAGTTACGTTATGGAATTCCTATCATCGTGTACAACCTCTATAAGATGAAATTAATTAATAAACAGAAGATTTGTTCCGTTTTCTTTACAAGTCTGTGCACACGCAATAATGGCACGCAATACGTTGTGTCTACTGATCTGTGGGACTATGAGACATTATCTCAAGTTAAATTTTTCAAACTTTGTTTTTAATCGAGAAGGGAGATCAAACGCCACTTCGACAGAATTATCATTAGAGACAGTGCAAAAAGTCGGTCTGGAAAGGGCGGAGAAGATAATCGGACATGTCTTTTTAAACAAAATATCACGTCATTTGCCTTAATCCGTGTCACAGGATGAAGATCTCGTTAAACAGTGCTCCATCTACTTTGCTCTTTTTTGTCGGTGTATAGAAAATACAGCGTGATCCAGCTAAGCTGATCATCAACCCTTTAAGATAGCCCAGTTCGACTCTCACTCACATGAATTGTGAAAATGTAGGCACTAAGCGGCATGTAGTCTCTTAATAGCTATATTTTTTGCAGATATTTCGATATGAAAGTCGCTTTTTCAAACTGAACTGTAGTAATTTCTGCTGCTGGTATCGTAGCTCTACAGGAGACGAATCCAGCGGAGTTTCACTCTTCAAAATATGATTTTCAGTTTCGGAGAACTTATCATATTTAGAATTTAGCCTTTATCTGGTTTTAACATGAATCTGATTGCTGTCAACGGAATACTGGATTTAAGTTTGATTAAAAACTGATGCTAATCAAACTTGGTTATATACTGTTGGGCTGCCACACCAACAGGAAGTCAAAAGTCGTGACATCTAAGAATGGTCACCAGCTGACTACTGTAACAGCCCTACTCTCGTTTCTGCCAGAGCCTTGAAAGAAAGGTGCAAAGTCTAAAAATGAATAGATTCGTAAAACACAGAATTCAGGTGTAAAGATTGGTAAGTTATAGCTTGACGTCATGATACACACTAACGTTGCAAAATTACGCCAGCAATAGTGACAAAAAGGAAATCACAAAAGAATGTTGCCATAAACAATTCCTTAAATTTTCATTTTCATAATTAAGTGTACGGAATTCCCACAGTCTACTTCAATACACTTTTCAATCGCTGATGTAAGGACTTCCGGACAGATTGAAGAGATTTCTTCGTTATCATTGCGCGTGTTTTAAATTCTCCTGATTCGTCGGAAATGTGTATAGACCTCATCGTTGAGTTTACAACAGAGAAAAAGTCCAGTGGCGCTTATAGTGATACTTCCTTTAGGAGAGCACTTCGGTAAATAATGGTGCGTATTTTTCACCCGTTAAGGTTTCTTCAGTGAACTACGGACTAATCATGTAGTCTCTACCAACCCCCACCAAATGTTCACGTTCTACTGCCTCTGATGTTCAACCTTCAACAGCGAACGCAGATTCTAAATGATCCAAGAAAACATATTTCCTACATTCAGGTCTCTCTGATTAGTAAAGGTAAATTCATCGGTAAAAAAATCCTTAGAATAAAGAATCTATTGCCCTGACGTCGCATCTGAATCGAGCTATATGCGACTTCTCCAATCCCGCTGGTAAGTGGCTGCTGAAATGAAGCATGACACGAATGGAAGCTATTTGTGCGCAAAATGGTAACTACGCTGGGCGACTTGTTTCAGAGACACTATAATTTATATGAAGTCAACATGTGCGTTATGAGCAACAGCTGCCACATCACCCATTTCGTTCGCTCAGCTTGTTGCTGGCTTGATCCTTACCCTCTGTGCATTATTCCAGTGATCTTCCGAAAACAATTTTTTGCCCTTTCGCTAAAATGTCGGTGTTAAACACATCATCTGTGTGTAACCCTTTGTGCGTATAACTGTTCTCCTCGCGTTCCTTCTGAATGCTCCGTAAAGAATTAGCATGTCTAGTTTCTCTTGGTTTTTGAATGACGTTTATTTTTCATACTAACTTGCACACGACGCACGTGACCGACACAGACACAACGAGAAGCACATTTCCTCTTTGCTCCTTCTATACCTGTATCGCAGCGGTGCAACTTTCTGGCCGGTCGATGTGGCCGAGAGGTTCTAGGCGCTTCAGTCTGGAACCGCGCGACCGCTACGGTCGCAGGCTCGAATCCTGCCTCCGGCATGGATGTGTGAGATGCCCTTAGGTCAGTTAGGTTTAAGTAGTTCTAAGTTCTAGGGGACTGATGACTCCAGATGTTAAGTCCCATAGTGCTCAAAGCCATTTGAACCAGTTTTGCAACTTTCTGTTTCCTCGTTATCCGTTTCACGTATTTCCTAATTTGAGTATGAAATCATGAACTTACGCATAACACAGTAACCGGTTTCATGCTCATAACAGATAAATCCTAAGTTATAAATACTGTAATTACTCTGAAACTAATAATCGGATAATGAAGAGTGAAACTGAGTTGGATTCGCCTCTTTTAGAACTACGACACTATAGCAGGAGAAGTTTCTATAGTTCCATTTGAAAACGAGAAGCTGGAACCGATATCTCTGTATTTAATATATGTAAATATGAAAAGAGGCTATATGTTGTTTGGTGAGTACTTCCTCACAAATGATCTGGGCGAAAACCGAATCACGGTATCCTAAATGGTTCCGGAAATATCTGTCGTGAACTTCTTCGCTGACTCTACCTGTATATTATCAAGATAAAGTAGTGATAAACATAACTATTCACATCGTAGATTCAGATTACTTATTAAAATAATTTAGTGAATGGGATCTTGTGTTGAAATTTGTGGAAAAGAGACATTACAGATAGAGACCACAACTGCGTCTTGGAGGGTCAGACGAACCATATTTCTAAACCTAAAGAAGAACGTGTAACTGGAAGAAATTGCTAAATATTGGTGGACAGGGATTTTAACTGGAAGCAGACTGAATATATTAAACACGTTGGTGAAGTTTCGAGTCCAATTGCAAATGTAGGTAAGGAATGCTTAGTGCACGTTTTGGCTAAATTGGTGAGATACAAGAACACTTTAACTAGTACAAACATTTATGAGATGTACTTTGTTCCCGGCACTTTCAGGGATTTCTTCTTGGTTTGAGGACTAGTTCTGACAACACGGAGCGTCCTGAGGCCATCTGCGGGGCTACTTGGATGGTTGTTGTTGTTGTGGTCTTCAGTCCTGAGACTGGTTTGATGCAGCTCTCCATGCTACTCTATCCTGTGCAAGCTTCTTCATCTCCCAGTACTTACTGCAACCTACATCCTTCTGAATCTTCTTGGTGTATTCATCTCTTGGTCTCCCTCTACGATTTTTACCCTCCTAGCTGCGCTCCAATGCTAAATTTGTGATCCCTTGATGCCTCAGAACATGTCCTACCAACCGGTCCCTTCTTCTTGTCAAGTTGTGCCACAAACTCCTCTTCTCCCCAATTCTGGTTGGTTCAAATGGCTCTGAGCACTATGGGACTCAACTGCTGAGGTCATTAGTCCCCTAGAACTTAGAACTAGTTAAACCTAACTAACCTAAGGACATCACAAACATCCATGCCCGAGGCAGGATTCGAACCTGCGACCGTAGCGGTCTCGCGGTTCCAGACTGCAGCGCCTTTAACCGCACGGCCACTTCGGCCGGCCTCTCCCAAATTCTATTCAATACCTCCTCATTAGTTATGTGATCTACCCATCTAATCTTCAGCATTCTTCTGTAGCACCACATTTCGAAAGCTTCTATTCTCTTCTTGTCCAAACTATTTGTCGTCCATGTTTCACTTCCATACATGGCTACACTCCATACAAATACTTTCAGAAACGACTTCCTGACACTTAAATCTGTATTCGATGTTAACAAATTTCTCTTCTTCAGAAACGCTTTCCTTGCCATCGCCAGTCTACATTTTATATCCTCTCTAATTCGACCATCATCAGTTATTTTGCTCCCCTAATAGCAAAACTACTTTACTACTTTAAGTGGATGTTAGCAGCGGTTAAAAAGGTAAGGAAAGCAGTCTACTGCCGGGATTATGTTGTGGTAACCCCACACCCCTCAATATCGAATTAAAATGACACCATACGGCAAAGGATACACGGTGGCAGGTTAACAACATGTGTTCAAAAATGGCTCTGAGAACTATGGGACTTAACATCTGAGGTCATCGGTCCCCTAGAACTTAGAACTACTTAAACCTAACTAACCTAAGGACATCACACACATCCATTCCCGAGGCAGGATTCGAACCTGCGACCGTAGAGGTCGCGCGGTTCCAGACTGAAGCGCCTAGAACAGCTCGACCACATTGGCCGGCACATGTGTTCATTTGAGCTTAATCGCTCAGGTACTTTTTTATGCTTTTTAAGTGGGAGATATAATGTTATCGGTACTTGGACTTTATTAAATATCTGTGAAATAAATTTTTAAATAGCCATGTCATATTGTGACTTAATGTGTCCAATCAATGCCAGAAACATCTGAAGGTGAAAAATGACTTCCTCCTGCTAAGATCTGCCAATAAACACCAGTTCCATGTGCTCATTCCTTCCGACACCACATCGAGAGATTTCTTTGACTCTTACCTGTGAAATGAATCAACAGCTATATATAATTTATTTATTTGGCATTAAAACGGCGCAAATTAGCGCTCACAAAGTATGTTTAGCCATTGTTGTCCTAGGTGATATTGTTTACACGGCCACTTTAAAACAACTAAAATATTCACAGCGCCCCACTTACTCGCCGGCTATCTGGGCTAGGCCTATGGTCCCCACCCCACAGGCCCCCCACCACAGAAACTTAAAATTTAACAATGCCTTCGTTTTAATGTGGTCATGCTGGACCAGGAGGCAGAGCACTATAGTCCGGCCCTGGAGGTTCCGGGTTCAGTCCTGGATAGTGGAGGGAATTTTCCTCGTTCCAAACCCTCCAGAACGGCTCCAGGTCCACTCAGCCTGCTGTCAGAACGAGTAGTGGGGATCTTCTGCGTGGGTAAAAGATGTCAAGGAGGAGGGGGCCGTCACCCCTGCATCCTCTTGTGCCGCGGTGTACAGTAAGGTTGCACCCAAACAGCAGTCAGGCCGAGAGTCCCGACACAGGCTTGCGTCATAGGCTTTATCATTTTACTGTGTTCTAATGTTGTGGTGCTGGACCTCTTATAATCCTAAAAGCACAGAAGTAATTGCTTTTATGGGCTTATTCGGCTTATTTTTCAGTGGACAGCTGATTGGAATACGTAGTGTCTGTTCTTTCGGATATGTTCGAAAGAACAGACACCACGCATTCATATAATTGATTTTCCTAGATGGGTAATGAATCCACCACCTTCAGTGCGGATGCACAATTACGTTCGACCTCCTGCTCGAATCTCAAAGTAGCGAGCATGAACATAGAGGAGGCCTGAGGATAGGGGGCGCTTGTTGGGAGCGTGGGTCGACCGGGAGACGTGCCGAATAGTTCGCGCAGTTGCTATAACGCACTGTGTCCGGATGCCGCAGTGGTTAACACCACTGCCAAGTAAGCAGCAGGTCTTGGGTTAGTGAGCCAGTGTGGCACCAATTTTCACTCGTCACCGCTGATTCCGTATAAATTCTCGATGCAGCTGGCATCAATAAGTTATTCCCGTTCCTTCCCTTTCTCCTCCACCCACCTTCAGTTTACATAATAACGCATTAATTAAGTCAGCATTCACCTCGTGCTCCCTCCCATCAAATTTTCCAGATCTCACTTTATCAAACAAGTGCCATACCACTTTCTGCCGAAAGACACGGGTTCTTGACCTGTTGAACGCGGGGAAATATAATTTCCAGATATTCGTTAACGAAATGTTGCGGGAAACGTACGCAGTGCATTAAGATCCGTAGCGTGTATGTGTTTTCATGGAGGTTCACACGACCACATTGAGAATTTAACGGGAAGTGCAAAAAGTAAAATAAATTTGTTTTTTTAATGCCAATTTATTTTACAGATGTTTTTTCGTTGTTATAACTTTACTATTACCAATTGGAAAAAATTCCGAAAAATTGGCAACATCCCTACTACAGCATTCTGCCGGATGCGCCTAGAAGGAAGGAAGAAAGGCAGGAAGATCGGGTTTAACGTCCCGTAGACATGGAGGTCATTAGAGACGGGGCTGCGCCTGGCATCTTAGCGCAATACACAGAGCTTCCTTGATAGCTGTAATAGTTGTTGTAGGGGAATAATAAACTGTAAAAGCAAATGTGAAGCTAATGCTATAATATGATATTTATATTTTTCCATGTAATTTGTTATTATGGCCCACCATAAACTACAAACTATCTCCGTTAAAAAGAAAAAAAATTCAAAAATAGAAGTGCCAAAAGATGTTTCTTTTATTTTTTTTTAATTTCATTAGTTCATTAAACCTTAACTTGCATAACAAAATTTTATATAATTAAAAAATCTTAAATGTTGAATTATAGTCCTTTGATTCGAAAACTGCTCTAAAATTCTGTTTTTCAATAGTGTCATTGGCCTTCACATGAGATGAACAGAAATTTGTACAACTTTAGACAGTTTGTGTCTGAATATTGGAACGTACTAAATAATTTGGTGCAAATGGCTCTGAGCACTATGGGACTTAATATCTGAGGTCATCAGTCCCCTAGAACTTAGAACTACTTAAACCTAACTAACCTAAGGACACCACACACATCCATTCCCGAGGCAGGATTCGAACCTGCGATCGTATCATTGGCGCGGTTCCGGACTGAAGCGTCTAGAACCGATCGACCACAGCGGCCGGCACTAAATGATTGTCAGGTATTATATGGCGTAATTTGAAGTCTTTTTTTTTTCACTTATGCTATGTGCTGTAACTTAATGTACAACAAACTGCCCACCAACATAAGGCATGCAGCAACTGTAGTAATGTGTATGGGGTATCAGCGAATAAGAGACGGTCATACAATGTGGAGAACAGGTATTTGACCATGCATTGTGACTGCAACGTGAGTTGACTGCCTCCTCTTTCATATGGCCTTAATGAACAAACGCTGTTCACCGATGACGCAAAGCATTATGATCACTTGCTTAACAGCGTGTAGGTCCAGCAGTGGAACACAAATCAGCAGCGATTCTGCACTGCATGAGCTCCACAAGTTCTTAGTAGATTTACGGAGGTATGAGGCACTAGGCGTCTACGCAAGGTTCAAGCAGTTCTCGTATATTACGGGCCAGTGGTTTGAAAGCGCAGAACTGACGACTGATAGCGTGCCAGATGTGTTCCATTGGATTCACGTCTGATGAATCTGGTAGCCAAGATATCAACAACAGATCACTGTTGTGCTCTTCAAATAACTCAAGCACGATTCTGGCCTTGTGACATCGACATTTATCCCTCTGGGAGTGCTGGAAGATGCCTTCGCTGTCGGGAAGATATCAGACGTGAAGAGATCCGATTACTACCACTGGTCCCATGCATGCCCGGAAGAATGCCCACCATCGCATATTACCGCCCCAACGACATGCGTTTGCGGCGCAGTACATGTTTCGAGCAGCCATTCGTCTGCATGACGGTGTATCCCGACACGACCATTGACCTGGCCTAAAAAAAGAAAAGAAAAAGTGATCCGTAGGACCAAGTGATACGTTTTCATTTATCCGAGGTTCAATCTCGTTGATTCTGTTTCTACTGTAACCGTAATTGATGATGTCGTTGGTATCACTGGATCAACATGGAACACGTACTGGCCATCTGCTGCCGAGTCCCGTGTTTAACAATGTGCGCTCAATATTACGATCTGAAACACTCGTGGCTGCATCAGCGTTGTGCTCTACCTATAGGTGTGTTTTAGCGAGCGCCCTATGATGAGCTTTGGACCTCCAACACCTTGTTGCCGACTCGTGGTTTCATCGTCCTTCAGTCACGTTCCAAGATGATCACGACCGTGGCACGCGAACAGCCAACAAGCTTTGACGCTTCTGATATGTTCGTTCCCAAGCGCCATGCCATAACAGTCTGTCCTTTGACGAGGTCAACAACGTCTCTTGGTTTCCCCATGGGCGACCCATATCGTCGTTAGAATGATTACCCTTTCATCTCTGCTCCGCTTATAGGCTTTTCTCACAGCTCTGAGTCTCGCGGTGGACAGCGGTCATAATGTCTAGGCTTATCAGTGCAGATTTCCCAGTCCCTCCTTTATCGACAGTTTGACAACGTCTGCTGCGAAGCAGATATTAACATGCATGCCATTGTTTCGGATTCCACTGTCCTGAAATCGCCAACACATTGAGACAACAACAGGCTCGTTGTAGAATCTCTGCTCTTACATACTGAGGACATTCTCAGCAATCGATACATTAGACAGATTATAGCCTCCGTCAGGCGACTTCAGCTGCCAAGAAAATGTCCAGTCATATGAGTACCACAGCTCCACTGCTCTGCAGGGTCGACTGACATTACCCTCCGAACATGTCTGCGATACAGTTGGTCGGCAGCTTGTCGTCCTGGTTCTCGTGCTACGATTTTTGATGATTTATGGAGTTTTAACCGAATCACATGGAGGTAAACTCACCATGAACACACAGGATGTATCATACCTAATAGCGAAAACTGAAATGAGTAAAAGTATACGATAACTGAGGGTGGGCAAAATAAAACGGGCTTGGAAAATATTTATAAGACTGGCGTGGAATTGATCCTTGTTAATGAACAAGAGAACAACCGATCACAGAAAACGCTGGAAACTGTGCTTTGGATGCACCAATCGGTTGCTGTCACATGTATGTTTGTCCATATCTTCTCTGTGTGTCCATATCTTCACTGTGTAATTATGTTTGAGTGGGTGAGAGGAGCAGAGGCGTTTAATTACCAGTTGAATGCAAGACAAAATGGTTCTCACGATAATACAGCGCATGTTCATTGTCGATTGTTCTGCGAAGCACAATTTGTGGAAAACATGTACGGAACTGCTTGGGCAGGAGTTAAAGGCTTGAGATGAATAGACAAATACTCCGGAAAAATATGTAATGCAAATCTTGGTGGCAAAGTGGCGCGAAACGGGCTCTGTAGTGAATAAAAATCCTAACTATCCTAAAAGTGTTCGAATACCAGGAAACATTGCTCAGGCGGAGGGAGGTCTGGAATAAAGTCTGACGACATCTCAGCGCCGTTTGTCTATACAAGTGGGATTTAAGAGACATTATCGAGAAGGATCTGCATGTGTTTCCCTATAAGTTTACTGTTGTGCATTACTTAAGGCATCCAGACGAAATTTCGCGTGGTAACTTCTGCTAATGTGAAGTGGAATCAGGGCTTTTGGATCCTCAGGTTTTCATTTCTTCAGATGAGACCTGGTTCAGCCTCTTAGGATACGTGAACTCCAAGGACATGCACCATTATGCATCAGAAAATCCGCATCAGTACTTTGGAGAGCTGTTGCATGATCTCAGTATTGGTCTCTGGCGTGCAGTATCTGGCCTCCGCACCGTAACAGCATTCTTTCTTCAAATAGGTAATGCTAACCATTATATGCAAAATTCGTTTGACCCACATGTGCATCAACTTACAGAAGATGTACGACTGCGTGTTTTCAGTACGACGGAGCAACAGCACACACCACCTTGAGAACCTTGTTACGAGTGCGTGAAGTGTTCGGTGAGGAGAGGACAATCAGCAAAGGCAGTGCAGTGTCCTGGCCACCTCGGTCATCTCATTTCTCTATCTGTGATTGTCATTTGTGGGGCAAACCGAAGCGTCAGGTGCACTTTAATTATCTTCATTCACTGTAAGAGCTACAGCTTGTATACTATTCGCGGATGCAACAGGAAATGGAGAAATTGGTGGTGGTATGCCAAGTACCCTCCTCGATTCGCGTATGTACCAAAAAAAGGAGGAATTGATAGTAGTACGCTAGGTACCCTCCGCAACACGCCCTTGAGTGGCTAGTATGATACATACAGTGCGCAACGCAATTAAATTATCACTTTTTTGAAACACTCATAATTGACTCCCATTGCAAAGTAGAAGGCCTGCATCCTTCCCCTGTAATGATGGAAAAGAGTGGCACCCTACGACGCCATACTCGAGCTCGGCGACGCTTCAGACAGCAAGGTGTCGACACACCTGAAAAAGAGATCACAGCTCAGAAGTCAAGAGAGGTGTAAGCTGGATTGGTGATATCACATTGGCACCAAATTTCACCAAAATTCTATCCAACACCACCGTAAGGGTGTTACACGATGGGAAGGTCATTACACCCCCTATTATCCACATTTCACCCCTTCTTTTGACGCCTCTGCCATAGAGGTCAGGGCCGGCCGGTGTGGCGGAGCGGTTCTAGGCACTTGAGCCTGGAACCGCGCGACCGCTACGGTCGCAGGTTCGAATCCTGCCTCGGGCATGGATGTGTGTGATGTCCTTAGGTTAGTTAGATTTAAGTAGTTCTAAGTTCTAGGGGACTGATGACCTCAGATGTTGAGTCCCACAGTGCTCAGAGCCATTTGAACCACAGAGGTCAGAACCGCGATGCCCAGCGTTGAAATCACGCGGTTTCCTTATGATTGGCAGAGGAAAACATTTCAGACACACCGCCGTTCTGAGTCCACGCGAAAAGATCTTATAGGATACCACAGTGGGCATAAATAGAATCACCCCTTCCTTTGAGCGTACGTGCTACACAGGGATAGCTCTTTCCTGAACGGGCAGAAAATTTAGCCTTCCTCCTGACATCGTTTGCTGCCGAATCATCCTAAGCTTACGTCTTTGCAATTGTATATTTCAGTATTTCTGTTTTCTATTGTGAAGGTTTCTATCTAATATGGCGTTTTTCAACGAAAACAGAAATATTTGTAGCGTCTCTTCCCTGTTCGTTTCTCCTCATTTTCGACGTTCCCCGGACTCAACTCGATGGAACCAACGTCCGGTCTTCTCTTCCGGTTCACTTCCACAGATGATGCGTAGCGTATCCGTATAATGAATTAGCTGATTATTTTCGGATTTACTACGTAATTTAAGGTAGAAAGTTTAGGGTTTCACGTCCGGTGACGATAAGATCTTTACAGGCGTAGCACAAACTTGGATAGTGGAAGGCCGCGGAACGCAATGAGCAGTGTCCTTTCGAAAGAAACAACGCTGAGCTTTGCCTCAGTGCATTCGAGGCAACCACGGGAACATAAACTTGGATGGCCGAACGGAGATTGGATTCGTTCACAGTCCACATAAGCCCATCACGTTACAAAATTGTGTGTTCTAACACCTTTTCAGAATATTGGAGACATTCAGAAGAGATAAACACAAAGATATCTGTAGCAAACTAGGCGATAACGCCTAACAGATCACTGTATGAGATATCATATCCAAGCAGTATTGCCTGGTTTTCAACAACGACTGTTAACGTTAATAATTGTGGTTCACAGCAACTGATACCAATCGCAATTTTTTACAGTCCTTTTGAAATTTTATTCATGTGTCATATTTCGAGGCCGTTAGATAACTAAAACCATACAAAAATATTTAGGTTAGCTATACAACGATTTTTAGTATTATTGTGCCGTAGAATGCTGTTTTCTTCGGTATAGCGTTTCTCCTTGCAACGTACTCCAACGAGCAACGTATGTTGACAGCGTCGCAAGCATTATTTCCACGTATATTGTCCACCTCGTCCCTTAATCATTATTACGTGCACCCAGGGATAGCTTTTTCCATTTACGTTCTAGCTTTCGCGTAAGGTAAAGTCTCGTTTATTTCAATTAAAATGGCATTCTTGCAGGTTCGGTTTACGCGTATAGCTTCGCGTTGAGACAATTATTTTTAACTAAGGCTTGCCGGAGAAGAAAATTTAGCGTATACCCGATACATACAAGGTGCATATGGCCATTAGTCTTAATAGAAACATCGCCCGGAGTATTGTCGCTAATCCCAGTTGCTGCTGTAACGGCTACAGTATAATTAGAAACGTACTGTTACCTATACGAGCAGCAGACTTCAAACTCCATACACTGCCTTTTTTGCAAGTTGAAAATGCAAGAATAAATGTATGGCATCCCTGCGGGTTAAACAATTTCTGCTTTTATATAAAATTATGTTGTTCCTTACTCTGCAGTTTTAGTTTAGATTAAAATCATGATTCGAAATGTTAACTACCGAAAGGTTAATTAATTATTTATTTTGTTGTTTACTGTTTCATGCTTAAGGTATCCTTTGATCAACATTATTTGTAATAAGGTTCATATAGCTTATTCTCCACTTAGGAAAGAAACGAGTAATCTGCGTTAGAAATATTTTACATAGTCCAAAAGTGGAACACAATCATCAACAGGATCATATTTGCTGAATATTGTACCAGAAGTGAATCAGAACACGGTAACACATTTATCACACTTCAGTATCAAATCACGTAATTACAAAAATTCTTAAATTGAAATTACTTTTTTTAAGTAATAAAGGCGGCAAAAGACGCACGAGTCTCATGGAATGACAGACTTGATTCGTGAAATACAGGTCTCACGTTTGACTGGTTTGTCTATTCCGTAGCTAGAGTTACGCTATTGAGGACACGCTGTTCTATGCATCATCCGAGTTTGGACTCATTCGGGCCAATCTTTCAAGGTGTTGTAACTTTCCCTGATATCACAATATTTATACAGTCATGAAGGCATCATTCTACATCGGCAATTTTTGTCATAAGAAATTTAGATTTGAACGGGAATTTTAATCCCATTGCGAGATACGGCTTAGAAGTTCCATGAGTCCGCTATTTTCAGTCTGATTTTTACTTTTGGCCGAAAATGCTGTTCCTGTTGACACACGGTGCTACCTACTGTGCTTCTCTTCTCAGTGCCGTGGGACACACATAACGCTGGTGGCTTTCAAGCCCTCGCATGGCAACGAACATTAAAATGTGCAGCTGATACAAACATTACGTTCTAAACGAAATTAACTGGACGCACACACTGTGCGTATAATACCTTTTCGATTTCATTTAATTAACCGTAGATATCTGGACGAGCTTAAACACGTCCATGAGCGGCAATCAGATAATTTGCTAAATTAGCGCGCGCCCCAAAGTTTAAATGCGATACGTCGCTCTGTAGCCCGTTACTTCCACCGTATAGCTGTAATGTATTTCCATTCTAAAGGTAAGCTTTTCACGTTTATCTCTGAAAATTTACTGAAAATTGTTTTGGGTAGGTTAGTCTGAAATAGCTTGAAAATCCATAACGGCAGTGATCACGGTGGAAAGTAATTTTCGCCGGCCGGTGTGGCCACTTCAGTCTGGAACCGCGTGACCGCTACGGTCGCAGGTTCGAATCCTGCCTCGGGCATGGATGTGTGTGATGTCCTTAGGTTAGTTAGGTTTAAGTAGTTCTAAGTTCTAGGGGACTGATGACCACAGATGTTAAGTCCCATAGTGCTCAGAGCCATTTTAACCATTTTTTGAAAGTAATTTTCGAGTGTCCCATCCTGAAGTGATATTACTGTCTAGAAGTATAACCTCAGCTTCGTGGCTACACGGAGCTCTATTTCAGAATGAAGACTGATTCGACACGATAAACACTTTACAATCAAAAAAGGTTGAGACGAGAAAACACAGATTAATATCCTTGTACACGCGATCCACCCAAAGCGGACATCCTAAGCTAACGCAGCTGGTGCAAATATTCCAGTGGAGCTTTCGGTAAATGACAGTATGTCAGGAGCGATCAAGTACGTTGCCATAAGGCGCCTCTCAAAAACACATATATGTACGAAGGAACTGGATCAGGCACTCCGTTGTAACTGAAATTTAATTTTTTTAGAGATATCTGAAGGTACGTGTGAAGAGAAATGGAATGAAACGTGAGACACAAAAGTCACGATATAGTTAATGGAGATGACATACTAGAGGAAAACTCTGTACAAACCCCTCCCCCCCCCACCCCACACACACACAGACCAGGAGACACCATGGTAATACCGTGTAACAACTAGAAAATAACCCCAAATCGGAGAGGAAGAGTGTCCTTAACTTTAAAATATCCATTGGAAGCCGATGATCGATGAGTAAATTCCGTAGAGCTACCAGATGACGAGGATGTTGAGTGCTACGTTTCACTCGCTGCTCCAAATCGTTCCAAATATTTTCTATGGGATTAATATCGGGTGATTTACTGACAGTCGATGTGTAGCAGGATTCTTGACTGTCCATCAAACCCAGAACGTAGTTGTTGTCATCTTGGAACACTGGAGTATCCACAGCAAACTCATCAGGAAGATGTAGGAGGAAGGGCGACATTTGATCACCGAGAATGTTGAAATAAACATCCTAGGTCATGTAACTAGTAACGTGAGTGAATTGACCTAGTTTACAGTACGAAATTCACCCCCAAAACGTCAAGGAACCACCTACGGGCTGAAATACAACCTCCTTCTGGCTTAAACGCCTCATTGGGCCGTCACCACTCGACAACCTGCTTCATTGGGAAAGAGACCAAATCGCGACTCTTCGAACAACACTACATGCGTCCTGTCAACTACTGTCCAATTTCTGCGTTGTTTGACGCACTGAAGACATGGAGCTTTTTGTGCCATTGATCAACTGCCTTTTGTGAAGTACACGGTTCGAACTGTACCTTCCACTCCATTTCATTCGCAATGTCATTTCGTAAACTGATTAAGACAGACCTACAATCACTGACAATCTGTATGGTATGAAACTGATAGTCGTTGAGAAAGGCATGGCACTTGTCTCTGGTCACTGTCAGTCGGGCTCCTTTGAGGAGGACTATTCTTACGCCGTGTTACAGTATTCTTTTCCAACACGTTGGAAAGTCAGCACTGATAAAACAACAAATCGGTGTGATTAAGGGCACGTCAAAACAGAATCACTCTTTTCCCCCATTCTGTCACTTCTCCGCATCAACCCAACGCTTACTGTGCTCAATCCACGCAACCGATCACCACGAACACACCACTTCACTGCCATAATACTTTCTAAGAAACAAAAAAAAAAAAAAAGAAAAATCTATACACCACCGAGGAATCATCCGAATGAGGCGGAATTCGGAAGATGTGATGTACATGTACAGACAAGCAAATGATTACAACTTCAGAAAAATTGGATGATTAATTCAAGAGAAAGAGATTCACAAGTTGTACACTTCAATGACGTATTAGTCCACCACTTGTCCGTGTGTAAGCAGTTATTCGGCTTGGCATCGATTGACAGAGTTGTTGGATGTCCTCCTGACAGCTATCGTGCCGAGTTCTGTCCACTTGGCGCCTTAGATCGCCAAAATCCCGAGCTTGTTGGAGGGACCTGCCCATAATTCACGAAAAGTTCTCAGCTGGGCAGAGAACCAAGATAGGGTTTGGCACGCACGAAGATAAGTAGTAGAAACTCTCACTGTGTCCGGGCGAGCGTTATCTTGCTGAAATGTAAGCGCAGGATGGCTTGGCGTGAAGGGCAACAAAAAAGGCGCGTAGAATATTGTCGACGTGTCGCTGTAGTGTAAGGGTGCCACGGATGACAACCAGAGGGGTTTGCTATGAAATGAAATGGTGCCCCATACCATCACTCCTGGTTGCCAGGCCGTAGGGTTAGCGGTAGTCAGGTTAGTATCCCACCACTGTCCAGGTCATAGGGGCTCAGTTAGAAATGTGACCCACCACTGAAACACTTCTGCTCCACTCAATGAGATTCCACGCCGATGCCGTGTCTGGAGACGCCTCTGACAGTCGTGGGATACCAACCTGACTGTCGCCTACCATATGGGCAGACAACGAGCACTGGTAGTCTGGGATGCCATTTAATTTCATAGCAGGACCCCTTCGGTTATCATACATGACACCCTTATAGCATAGCGGTACCTCGACGGTATTCTGTGACCTGTTTTGTTACCCTTCATCATGAGCTTGCATTTCAGCAAGGAAATTCCCACCCGCACACGGCGAGAGTTTCTACTGATTGTCTGTGTGTTTGCCAAATCCTGCCTTGGCCAGGAAGGTCGTTGGATCTCTCCCCAGTTGAGAACATCTGGAGCGTTATGGGCAGGACTCTTCAACCAGCTAAGAATTATGACGATCAAACGCACCAACTGGACAGAATTTGGCATGATATCCCTTAGGAGAACATCCAGCAAGTCTGTCAATCAACGCTAAGCAGCATAACTGCTTGAATAAGGGCCAGAGGTGAACCATTGCGTTATTGACGTGCTCAATTTGTGAAGCTTCTTCTATTGAGTAAATGATCCAATTTTTCTGAAACTGTAATAATTTATTTTTCTGTAGATGTGTATCACATCTACCCATTTCCGTCCCATTCGGATAATTCCTTCGTGGTGCGTCGTTTGTTCTCCTAAAACTGTATACTTTAGCGGTGAAGGACATCATGATCGCCTGGTACCAATTCGACACCATCTAAAACGCTACAAAGCGACAATTGTGCTCTCTTAAAGGGATGATTAATATTTCGTCAGGTGAAATAATAACAATTTTGGTGGCTATCATATGGAGCAATTGACGGATAGCCCCATGGATAGGAAACAACAGACAACATTCCTCTTCTGGTGAGGCTGCTAGGTAGTAGTCCCCCCAATCTGTTGTTATGTGTTGTGTCTGGGTTTCCCATTTTCAAATTTACGAATCAGTATAAACTGGACGCTGTACATATCAACGGCGAATTTTGCAGAAATTACTAAGCATCTATCGAAATTTATGGTTCAGGGTACGCTAACGTATGAAGGAAAACAATACAACTTCACAAACGCTCCTGTTGCAAGGTGGCTGGAATCCTCAAAGTGGTATAGACGGAGATTTAGAAGCCAATGTTTGGAAGAAACCCCTACGTAGGTACGCGAGAATGTTGCAGTAGCGTATTCCAGAACTGTACCAATTAACACATGTGCAACAGCAAAGATATCACTTGACTACGAAACAGCAATTACGTGAAGGTGATTTTCAACAGCGTGTTCACTTTTGTGGAGTTACTTTAAGGTCTTCAAGGAGTGACAACGAATTTCTACAGAACGTACTACTTACTGATGAAGTGACCTTCACAATCCACTAAACTAACAATAACAAAATCTTAACTCCACAAGCAGGCCCTGAAGACAGCGCTACCCCATTATATGGTCAGCAAACAGTTCTCCTGACCGTTGTCAGCATTATTAACCTTGGAGTCACAACCTGTCATGCAAGTCACTCAAGTAGCACCTCATTAGGTCTCACGAATCTGAATGAACCTCATTTCACTCCTCTAACAAGGTAAAAATCCTCGGTAGTACCTGTAATCGAACCAAGGTAAGTTTTAAGAAAGAACTTCGACACGTTGCCCCGTTTCCGAGTTATGTAGCATTAGAGTTAGCCAGTCATGTAGCTGTGCGTGTAAATTCGATTCGAGCTGCCTGCCAGATGGAATTAGTGTCAGTTGGTCTCATAGCATAGATTTTTTTTGTGTGACTAGGGCCTCGCGTCGGGTAGACCGTTTGCCAGGTGCAAGTCTTTCGATTTGACGCCACTTCGGCGGCTTGCGCGTCGATGGGGATGAAATGATGATGATTAGGACTATACAAAACCCAGTCCCTGAGCAGAGAAAATCTCCGACCCAGCCGGGAATCGAACCAGGCCCTTAGGATTGACATTCTGTCGCGCTGGCCACACAACTACCGGGGGCGGACATAGCGCAAATGATAGCGCATGAGATTGCTCAGTCTTTGGCTTGGGTTCGATCCTTACTACCATTCCATGTCCAATTTTTGCATCACTCTCTTATTCGGTTGTAGGAAACCAAATGAAGCACACGTTTGGCGATACCGTCTCTGGTACGCCACTTGAATATGCAAGCACAACGGCCTTATTAGCTAACTTCAATGATAAATAACTCCGATTGGGCGCAAAGTATTGAATTTGTTTTCTTAACAATTATTTATCAGCACAGCACTCCCTGTAACAAGTGTGCTTTGTTTAATTCCTGTAATAAATAGTTGTTACTCAAAAAGTGCATTTCAGTATGTCCAGCCACAACAAAAAGCAAAGAATAGAACAACTTTTTCTAACAATAACCGTATTGTTGTAACAAAATCAAATAGTTACCAATTGTCTTCTTCTTCTCTGCTCATCACTGCTGCTGCTGATGATGATGATGATGAAGCTGGCGCTTCATACTGGACAGAGTACAGACAGCAATTGATGTCGACAAGTGGGTCACTGGGCCGCTGGAGTGAGGAGGGGCGCTGGGGGCGCAGCAAGAGGAGGGGCGAAGGGGGGGGGGGAGGGGTTAAGGAAACGGCCTTCACAGGGCAGTTATGCGATCATGTCAGAATTCTGGGAACGGTGATATCATGGCTTTAATACACGTGACCGGATGCGATCGTATCAGAATTCCAAGAACACTGACGCCAAAAGTGCTGATGTCAGCGTTTTTGCCCAGAGTACCCACTGATCCTCTACTCACGTCAGATACTTGGCCTGTATGACGATGACTAATGCAATCTGGAAACGTTCGTTCTACTCGGACCCTCCACATTCGAGTATATCCCACGAGATGCTGTCCACAGACCAGGACTCGTCTAACAAGAACCTGTGGTACAACTCGAGTGTAACGTGTTGTCGTTGGGCGCACTCCTGTCGGCACTTCTTCCCACTTTTGGCGCGTCAAGGATAGCCACGATGCTTCACACGTCTATGTGGATACTTGTCACGTTACAAAGAGAAGCCCCTTTTTCTCACCCATCGTACATAACGTAGCTATGCGATCTTGCACGGCTGAACGAACGGAATTTCTGTCTCTCATGAGATAGTCGCGAGGCGTCATAGGTGTCCTGCATGGCGTTCTGTATACCTTCATGAACTCATCGATACGATATTTGCAATAACAGACGTGTATCCACACCAACGCGAACAGCAACGATAAACCACAGTTTCCGCAGGTCTTGACCCTGCCGCTGTCGAAACGTTTCTCCCTTTCACACGAGGCACAACACAACTTTCTCACAAACAGGCACCATTCTAACGCGATTTCTGAATGAGATATCCCTGTTCGTAATCTTTACTTATAACCCTTACATAGACGGTATTACTGTTACCTACTTCATGATATCGCACTGAAATACTAATAATTTGCTTACCCAAGCACCTTGTACACTTCAAGTGAATTTGTTTCTTGCGGAGCACCTCCTTGCGATTTGTAGTTTTAATGGCCAGCAACATACATGTCTGTCTAACAGTAACATTTTAACAAAATACAGAAAGCATAAAATTATCCAGAAATTCATTAATGCATTGATATTGCGATTCGAATGGTCTTCATAAGCATGTGCCTTGTGCACACACTCGGAGGAGAGGAGATTAGTGTTAATGCCCCGTCGACAACGAGGTCATTAGAGACGGATCACAAGCACGGATTAGGTAAAAATGGGGAAGGAAACCGGCCGTGCCCTTTCAAGGGAACCATACCGGCATTTTCCCGAAACGATATAGGAAAATCACGGAAAACCTATATCAGGATGGCCGGAGATAGGTTTGACCCGTCGTCCTCCCGAATGCGAGTCCAGTGTGCTAACCACTGCGCCACTCGCTCGGTCACGCATTCGGATTACTGTACGAAACCTGAAATGTTTCTGATCCGTGGATCTGCAACGACGACCACGTTTGGTGTACCCACAGCACAGACGGTGCACACTCCACTCTCATTCAGGCTGCGGCCCGCATCCTGTCTGAACATCTAGATTTACGTTTTCCGTGATGTCCCTAAATTACTTGAGGCAAATGTCGGGACTAATCTTTGAAATGTTTGTGTATCGGCAGCAACGTTAGTTTAATAAGTCTAGTCGTTATACTTTCGCGATTTTTGCGCGTGGACTGGAGTAATCGATTACGGACGAAACCAGGTGTAATTTATGTCCGTGTGCCACATTAAGCAGTCAAAGGCTAATTAAAAAATACCGTATCGACAACATATTGCCCTAATTAGCTCTCGGTATCACATGTTTATACACGGCAGGGGATATATGTTGTGGTTCAGCTGTCAGATGACTATTGTTTGCTCTTGTGTAGAAAATCCAGTTATGAACGAAGTGGAGCCGCCGAATTAATGTTTATTAGTGCCCTTGCTTAATAGCCTCTGGTGTAGAATCTACATACAAACTGCGCAAGCTACTATTTAGTTGGTGGTGGACGGTACATTCTACCAACACTATCAATTTTTTTCCTATTCCTTTTGCATCCTGAACGACGGAAAATTAACTGTTAATATTTCGTTGTACATGCCCTAATCACTCTCGACTTATTCTCACGATCCCTACGCGAGATATTCGATGACGGCAGCATAATGATCGCTTCGTCTTCTTCGAATACATGTTCTCTAAATTCGCCGAATAGGAATTCGTGAGCACTACGTAGCTGTTCTTCCATGTAAGTTCCCTATGATTCCTGTTACACTTTCGTATGAGCTAAGCCGAGCTGTTTTGATCCCAGCATCGTGTTTCTGAATCCGTTCCGTGTTTCTTGTCATGCTTAAATTATAAGGACTCGAAACACTTGAACAATACTCTAGAATTGGTTGCACTAGCAGCCTGTATTCTGTTACCCTTACAGAAGCACTGCACTTTCCCAGAACCTGTTCAGCAAATCTAAGTCTTCCATTCGCCTTCCCTAATACTGATTTCACACGACTGTCCCATTTCATATCGCCTTTTAGCATTACCCCTAAATAATTATACGGTGTTACGAGCTCAAGATGTTCATCACTAACGTTGTAATCGGGTACTGTGGATCTCTTTCTCATTGTCGTTATTCTTTTACCATACATGTTAGGTATCACTTCTGTATGAGACAAAACTAATAAGTAAATTACGTGTCCACGAGGAGCTCGATCAGTTTGCTAGACTCCGACAGATATTAGCCACACATTGTACACTGATGCAACATTTTAAAAACGCAGTAACAAAATAATGGCGAGTCAATTGTACACTTTCTCACGGGGCAAGTTTCGAATATTCCTTTTTTCTGCGGTTTAGTTGCCCAGGTGCCATGGAGATCTCGTCTAGATAACAGTGGTAGGTGGTGGCAGCAGTTTTCCTACCATTAAATAGATCTCAGTGCAACAAGTCCGTTTCTTCTGGACCTTAGAAAAATTGTATAGCTACTTCAATATAATAATATTTGCAAAGCAAATTTATAGTTGAATGATTGAATGTAAAAATTCATTTTCTGTGTGCACTAGTCTTTTCGCTATAGACATCGCTTCTTGCGAATTAATTCTCCGGAAATTGGGATTCCTATCCGCTAACTGAATCAACACCATCTTTTCCCCCAGTTTTTACAAGGAGACTACGTTATTATTCTGAGTGTGAATCATCATCACTTAAAAAAAAAGGATTTTTCTTTATTGCAGTTTAATTGCTCTCCAGGCAAACAGTCATGATCATCAGTATGTTTATAAAACAAAAAAAGACTCTTTCCTTGCTGGATTGCTTATACATTTTAAATGACTGATTTTTTCACTTATTACTACATACTAGTATATCCTCATTTTTTATTATGTGAAACTATTACATGAAAATAAAAAACAAAGCGACTTCTGTAAACATTACTAGTAGATATTTGTTGACTGTTTGTTAACTCACTTTGTGTCTAACGTTTTAAAAGGATGTTAACCTCACTTATGATACAAGAAGCAGCATTCTAAGCATATACTTGCTAAGCCTTAAGTGCTTCACGGAGAGCTTGCGCTGTTTACTGATACCCATCCAAACTTCTGAAATGCCTACCATCTATAATCCTAATTGGAACAAATATAAATTTTTCTCTCGCAGCAAAGAGTGTAGTAGTAATAATAGGCGAGAAACTAAACTAGGTTGAGCACATAGGTACAATACGTAAAATGGCATCAGTATTACTCCATGCTATTCAAAAATATTAAACACACTACCCTCTCGACCCGAAAAAGAAATATGTACAACCCCTTGTACTCCCAATTGATTACAACGATGTTATCCCATAAAGTCCTTCGCTGGAGACCCCACGGTGGTTGGAGATGATGAGCGCCTGCGTATGATATATCTGTGACGTTCAGCTTTTGGATCATATTATGCCATCATATGCAGAACTATCCTTGCTACCTGTAGACAAACGAAAAAAGATCCATTCATTATGTCTCCTTTACTATCTTATCAACTTATTCAGTTCCTCATATTACTCATCGACCTTAACGCTGAATAAAAGACCTAAAACACTCATTCCTATTAGAATAAACTCCTCTTCGTCCTTCATGATCACTCATCCGCCTTCCCTAAGTCCTTTCCAATGGAAGGAACGCGACTGTGGAGTTATCTCCCTCACTGTATCAGATAACTACGTAACATCACTAGCTTCAACACACAGCTATCGATACACAGTATGTATCAAAAAGAATCATCCAATTTTAAAGAAATCATAACTATTTTGCTATTTGAGATAAGCGCGTGAACAACGTACTGTTGGAAAGAGTATACTCTCGAGTTTTACATGGTTCCCTCTAGCTAGCAGCAATGTGCGGCCACGTCAGTTTTATTAAAAATGGTGTCGGGACAACAGAAAGTGTTTTGTGTTCTACGTTTTCCGCAGTGCAGGTCAGTAATAACTGTTCAGCGTGACTTTCGTACTAGTTTTGATATGGATCCTCCTAAAGCACAGAGAATTAGACGATAGTATGAACAATTTCGAGAAATAGGCTGTTTGTGTAAAGGCAAATCGCCGGGTCCTCCCCTAGAGTCTGACACAGACGTCGAACGCATACGCCATAGTTTCACAAGGTGCCTGTAGGAAACCGTTCGCCTTGCAAAATTGTTCAAATGGCTCTGAGCACTAGGGGACTTAACATCTGAGGTCATCAGTCCCCTAGAACTTAGGACTACTTAAACCTAACTAACCTAAGGGCATCACACACGTCCATACCCGAGGCAGGATTCGAACCTGCGACCGTAGCGATCGCGCGGTTCCAGACTGAAGCGCCTAGAGCCGCTCGGCCACACCGACCGGCGTTCGCCTTGCAGCTCGACAGGTCAACATGTCCCTGATTTCCGTCTGGCTTGTGTTGCGTCGACGTTTACACATGAAACCATAGGAAATTCAGATACTGCAAGCTCTTCTTGAAGGTGACAAACAACAACATGTGGAGTTCTGTAATTTCGTTCTTGGTAAGATGGAAGATGACAGTTTTTTTTCCACGCTTAGTGTTTAGTGACGAGGCAACATTCCATTTAAATGGAAAGATGAACCTTCATAATGTGAGAACATGGTGTACGGAACAACCACATGAAATTGTACAACATGAGAGGGAGCCTCCAAAATTTAATGTGGTTTGTGCTGTTTCACGGGAAAAGGTGTATGATCCATTTTTATTTGCAGAAAACACTGCTACAGGAAGCACATAACTCGACATACTTGACAACTTTCTTTTCCCACAGTTGGAACCTGATTCGAACGACTTCATTTACCAACAGAATGGGTCACCGCCACACTGGCATATGGAAGTGCGGGAAGTTTTAAAGTAGAGTATTACTGAACGATGGATCGGTCGCACTGGATCAAATGATTTAGCCTTACATTACTGGCCTACAGGTCACCGGACCTGACTGTATGTGATTATATCTTGCGGGAGTTCGTAAAAGACTCTGTTTATGTGCCTCCGTTACCAACAACAATGAATGGACTGAGACATCGCATAACAGCAGCTGTGGAAGCTGTAACTGAAGATATGCTCGCTGCAGTGTAGGAACAATTTGAATACCGCATTGACATATGCCGTGCATCTCAAGGGGGACGTCTTCAACGCTTATGGATAGGTATGTAAAAAAAAAAACTTTTTGAGCTTCCCGTTCATCAAAAAACAAAATTCATTGTATATGTTCACTAGTTTCTGAAATATAGACGTGCCAAATGGAATGATTCTTTTTGATACACTCTGTACATACTAAAACAACAATTACAACTGAATTCTCTTCTTTCCCACCTGCCTTCCACGTTTCCCAAAGCCACTAAACGGTGCAGTTTAACTGAATTTCTCTCCCTCAGAACTTACTGTATCATAAAATCTCAGTTTGTGGAGCCATACCTACATTTTGTATCTTGTACTGTTACTATCTGCTGTATCAGCTATTCGGGTATCGATACACGCGATCGCGTTTGCGTGGTGCTACCACCAGCGGTAAGCAAGTCACCGTGTTCACACTGCGATCGGCGCTACAAACTAGGAAATCGCCTCGTAGCGACACGTAGGATCAAGTGGGGCCAAATCGTTTCTTTCCGACTTGGAATAAAGGTGCCAACACGCCTAGCGGAGGACCAGTTGCGTATCGTTCTCGATCATTCCTTAGGCGCCGTGATCTATATCTACATATACATGATTACTCTGCAGTTAATTGTTAAGTGCCTCGCAGAGAGTTCATCGAACCACCTTTAAACTACTTCTCTAACATTTCACTCTCAAACAGCGCGCGGAAAAGACGAACGCTTAAATATTTCCGTGCGAGATCCGATTTCTCTTATTTTATTTTGATGATAATTTCTCCACGTGTTGGTAGGCGCCACCAAAATATTTTCACACTCTGAGGAGAAATTTGGTGACTGAAATTTCATGAGAAGGTTCTGCCGCAGCGACAAACGCCTTTTTTTTTTTTTTTAACGACTGCCACCCCAATTTCTGATTCATATCCGAAGCACCCTCTCCCTTATTTCGTGATAACACGAAACAAGCTGCCCTTCTTGGGAATATTTCGATGTCCTCTGTCGGTCCTATCTGAATGCGGATTCCACGCCGCACCCCAGTACCGTAGGAGAGGGCGGATAAGCGTAGTGTAAGCTATCTCTTTAGTACACCTGCTACATTTTCTAACAAGGGAACCTCCCCATCGCACCCCCCTCAGATTTAGTTCTAACTTGGCACAGTGGATAGGCCTTGTAAAACTGAACACAGATCAATCGAGAAAATAGGAGGAAGTTGTGTGGAACTATGAAAAAATAATCAAAATATGCAAACTGAGTAGTCCATGTGCAAGATATGCAGCATCAAGGACATTGTGTGAGCTCAGGAGCGCCATGGTCACGTGGTTAGCGTGAGCAGCTGCGGAACGAGAGGTACTTGGTTCAAGTCTTCCCTCGAGTGACCGAGCGAGGTGGCGCAGTGGTTAGCACACTGGACTCGCATTCGGGAGGACGACGGTTCAATCCCGCGTCCGGCCATCCTGATTTAGGTTTTCCGTGATTTCCCTAAATCGCTCCAGGCAAATGCCGGGATGGTTCCTCTGAAAGGGCACGGCCGACTTCCTTCCCTAATCCGATGAGACCGATGACCTCGCTGTTTGGTCTCTTCCCCCAAAAACCAACCAACCAACCAACCCTCGAGTGAAAAGTTTACTTTCATTATTTTCGCAAAGTTATGATCTGTCCGTTCGTTCATTGACGTCTCTGTTCACTGTAATAAGTTTAGTGTCTCTGTTTTGCGACCGCACCGCAAAACCGTGCGATTAATAGACGAAAGGACGTGCCTCTCCAATGGGAAGCGAAAAAATTTGATCGCGAGTTCATAGGTCAACCGATTCCTCTACAGGAAAACACGTCTGATATATTCTATACGACACTGGTGACGGCATGTGCGTCACATGACAGGAATATGTTGTCGGCCCACCTAACTTGTACACTTGGCGAATGGGTAAAAAGATTCTTCTACCTTGCCCGATTTAGGTTTTCTTGTGGATGCGATAATCATAAATTAAATAAAATAAACTAAACTTTTCGCTCGATGGAAGACTTGAACCAAGGACCTCGTGTTCCGCAGCTGCTGACGCTAACCACGGGACCACAGCGCTCCTGAGTTTACGCTGTCCTTGATGTTACCTATGTTGCACATGAACTACTCAGTTTGTATATTTTGCTTATTTTTTTCATAGTTCCACACAACTTCTTCCTGTTTTCTCGATTGATCTGTGTTCAGTTTTTCAAGGCCTATCCACTGTGCCAACTTATAACTAAATCTAAGGGGGGTGCGATGGGGAGGTTCCCTTGTAAGTGTTCTGCGAATAAACTGCAGTCTATGGTTTGCTTTCCCAGCAACATTATCTATGTGGTCGCTCCAATTTAAGTTGTTCGTAATTGTAATTCCTAAGTATTTAGTTGAGTTTGCAGTCTTTATATATGTGTGATTTATCGCATAACTGAAATTTTGCGGATTCCTTTTGGAACTCATACGGATGACTTCACAGTTTTCATTCATTAAAGTCAACTACCGCTTTTCGCTCCATACATATATCTTGCGTAAATCATTTTCCAATTTCTTTTGATCACTTGATGACTTTAAAAGACGGTAAACGACAGCATCATCTGCAAATAATCTAAGAGGGTTGCTCAGATTTTCTCGTAAATCATCCATATAGATCAGGAACAACATAGGGCCCATAATACTTCCTCGGGGAACGCCAGATGTTAATTCTGTTTTACTCTATGACTTTCCGTCAATGATTACGAACCGTGACCTTTCTGACAGGAGGTCACGAATCTAGTCACACAACTGAGATGATACTCCACAGGCAAGTAATTTAATTAGAAGTCGCTTGTCAGGAACGGTGTCAAAAGCCTTCTGGAAATCTAAAAATATGGAATCAATTTGACGTCTCATGTCGATAGCACTCATTACTTCGTGAGAACAAAGATCTAGTTGTGTTTCATAAGAACGATATTTTCTGAATCCGTGTTGGCTATTTGTCAATAAATCGTTTTCTTAGAGGTTTTTCATAATTTTCGAGCACAATATGTGTTCCAAGTTTCTGCTGAAAATCGACCTTAGTGATATGAGTCTGTCATTTAGCGGATTACTCCTATTTCCTTCCCTGGATATTGGTGTGACTTGTGCTACTTTCCAGTCTTTGAGTACGGATCGTTCTACGAGCAAGCGGTTGTATATGATTGCTAAGTATGGAGCTACTGTATCAGCATACTCTGAAAGGAATCTGACTGGTTTACAGTCTGAACAGGAGAGCTTGCCTTTCTCATAAACCTTTTAAGCTGCTTTACTACACCATGGATATCTACTTGTAAGTTACTCACGTTGGCAGTTGTACTTGATCCTAATTCTGGGATATTTACTTCGTCTTCTCTTATGAAGGAATTTCGGAAAACAGTGTTCAGTAATTGTTCTTTAGTGGCACTGTCATCAGTAACATCACCATTTTTTCTGCGGTGAAGGTATTAATTGCGACTTGCCAGTGGTGTACTTTACGTTCGACCAGAATCTTTATGAGTTTTCTGCCAGATTTACAGACAGACTTTCCTTGTGGAAACTCTCAAAAAGCATCTCGGATTAAAGTTGGAGCTAAATTTCTAGCTTCTGTAAAACATTGCCGAACTTGGGGATTCTACGTTCTTTTAAATTTGGCATGATTTTTCTGGTTGCTTCTGCAACAGTGTTCTGACCTTTTTTGTGTACCATGAAGGATTAGTACCATCTGTTATTAATTTATTTGGTATATATCTCTCAATTGGCGTCGATACTATTTCTTTGAACTTAAACCACATATGCTCTCCGCTTTCATAGTCAAATTGGAAGGAGTGGAGATAGTCTCCTAGGAAGGTATCAAGCGAATTTTTATCTGCTTTTTTTAAATAGAAAGTTGCAGTTATTCTTAATAGGTTTGGATGTTATGGTATACTTTTCTAGCTATAACATTTAATCTGGCTGTTATTTATCTGATGACCACGGCTATGCATTTGAACTTGGCTCGATATACTGTGCCGGCCGGATTCTCCGCTACAGCCCACAGTCGACTGAGCCTGGACTCGGTTTCGTGTATTGCACAAATGTTCTGTGTAACCAGTGTATTTTCCTTAGTAAACGATCCGTGTGCCCGACTCAACATTGTTGTTCTCAGTGTAATCAGCAAAAGTAGTAGTAGTAGTAGTAGTAGTAGCAGTAGTAGTAGTATTGTCCGTATTAGCAAAAAAATGGTTCAAATGGCTCTGAGCACTATGAGACTTAACTTCTGAGGTCATCAGTCCCCTAGAACTTAGGACTACTTAAACCTAACTAACCTAAGAACATCACACACATCCATGTCCGAGGCAGGATTCGAACCTGCGACCGTAGCGGCCCGTATTAGCACTATTAATCCTTAGTGAGCACAACCGAATTGCTTTCGGTAAATTCAAATATTGTTTCAAATTATTTTTAATCGGTTAATTATTATGTATCATGTTAAAAATATGTCTTTTAGCCTACAGTCGTAATTTTGTTTTACTTTAGGCAAGAAATTGCGATTATAGATTAAAATACATGTTTTTCTGATTGTGTTGGGTGCTATTCCAACCGACAGCATGTCAAGAATACATTGAAATTAATATGATTATTTAATTAGCAGTGATGGGAGAAGAACTGTGTGTATAAAACTACAGAGTGATGTAAGAGAGGATCTGAACGCCCTAATCCGAATAGGTTAATAAATACGAAATAAATAATGTTTGGATACTTGAGCACAGCTGTTGCTCAGACTTCTTCTTTTCTATGGTACTGTAAGTTACTCTGAGTTCTGCAATCCAAAGCAGTGCAGTGTTAAGGAACCCTACAAAAGATCTGTCGTTTCTAAAAATTTAAATAGCAAGAAAGAAATTAGATAGGGTTATTTGTATGTAGCTTTCAAACGTGAAAGAAATTGATAATCCGTGTTCCAAAACGACGAAGCTGCAAAAGAAAGCTAGTTACTCTACTGCAAATCGAGGAGGGATGGGGGATAAAAACCATAAACGTGTGGCAGGGACACAACTGGGAGCGAGAAGTGGTTTTGGGTACGAGGGCAGCCCAGTGCGCACACTTACTTAACGGAAACGTGTGCTTTCTGCTTTGCCACTCCAGGCTTTTCGTATACGGATCAACTGAAATACCACGCTCGCACAGCAGTGTGTGCTCGAATAAATGATCTTTATTTAAGCGTGAGAAGTGCGCCAGCGGTGTCTGTGAGATCTGCCCTCATTTACATGGTGTCTGCCCTCACCAGGTTTTGCGCGCACGTGACTGCTTTAGAGAAATAGTTACGTGCTTTGTATAAGCCCCGCCCCCACACACGCTGCTATTTAAATTTTTACTCGCCGCACAACTTGGCATTTGAATAATTTCCTCATTACCCTGGCGCTGTGTAAATGGAACGGACTTGTCCCTCTAAAGAACAGGAGTACCGCGCGTAACTTACAGTACCATAAAAAAAAGAAAAGGTCGAGTAACAGCTGTGCTCAAGTGCCCAAACTGACCTGTGCGACTTCTCCCAAAAATTATGCAGACCACGACTGCAATTAACGAAATATAATATTTAAGTTCATAAAGGAGTCACTTACACCTTGTTTCGAGTGTGAACATTATATTTACTTTTGAGATATATTAGCCGGTTAAGCTTCAACAGATCATTGTCTTGTGTTTATCGTTGCTGACTATCGACCGCGGGGCTCCGGGTTCGATTGCCGGTTCGGTCGGGGATTCGCTCCGCTCGGGGCACGATGTGCGTGTGTGTGTGTGTGTGTGTGTGTGTGGTCGTCATTATCATCATCATCCGCGCAAGTTAGCCGAAGTGGCGTAAAATAGAAAGAGTCTCACATTTTTCACGCGACAAAGCCAACGGAAAACCCGGTTGGGGTCGCAGAACCATCGTGTGTATGCCATAGAAACAAAGCGGCTACGAGTTATTAATAGCGCACTCTCCACTATTCTTAAAAGCGGAGCTCTGTAACACACTACTCGTCATAACTCTGCAGGAAACACACTTAAATATTTTCGGCAGTTTCGTTTGACAATACTCCTCGTACCCTTCGATTCACTCCTCACAAACTCTGACAATATTTATTCACAACATAACAAGAAAAAAGGTAAATCTGTCATGAGCCTGCAGGTCGGCTGGAACGACATGGAACTTTATTAAGCATGGTCCTGTTGGAGGTCGTATGTCATTGCCGCTCTCCGACCTTTGAGACTGCTTTTTTATGAGGCTTTTGCCAACACCCTCTGATTCCAAACCGAATATCAGACTTTCCAATATCTTACAAATGGCAGATAATTAATGCTGGACGGAAGTTTTTAGGATCTGTTGGCTCTTTCTCAGGCTTTATAAGTGCCATTATCTTTACTTTGCACCAAACCTTTGGCGTCTGCAATTTTAAAATACAGGTGTTCCTAAATTTTAATGTCCACTGCTCTGTATGAGATCCAAACATGTTGATTTCTTATGTTCATAGTTGGTATAGGCATGCACCTTTATTGTTCTTCATAGATTTGAAACCTTGCAGTTCTTCTAAGTTGAAAAGAGTGCTCAGATGGTTTTTCTCATCTACATGTCGCAAGAGTTTTTTCAGCTCTTCCTTTAATCTCACCATTCAAAAGTAACTGATGGGCAATTTGGCTATTTTTTATCTTCGTGAGATCAGGAGGAGCAGTAGCTGAGTCATTGTTGAGGGTTTTAAATAATTTCCATCTCTTCCGGCTGTTCTGTTTCATATTCATATTTCATACTAAGTCACCTCACTTTTTATTCTGGAAACTGATACAGCAAGTCGGAGGTCTTCACCTGTTTAAGTTGGTTGCTCAGAGAATGACTCATTGTCAAATAGTTACTCGTATCTCCCCACGAGAGACTTAGACCCTTTGTCAAGACTTGCGATATAGTTATTTCTGCATCAACTTCGAGTATACTTACGTTAGATGACTTGTTCTAATTTAATTCTTAATAAGTCTCTAGTGACTGGTCGAGTTTTAGGATCTCCATATCACGTTCTCGTGTAAAATTCTCCCATCACGCTTTATTGAAGTAAAATTGCGTTTTGAACTGAACAGTCTCTAGTTTCGTAACTGCTTCAACAAAGCAAGTAGGAGGTCGATATTAGATGAGTGGGTGTGGCTCTGCAAGTCTTCTTTACTTGCTGAGAAAGATGTTCATTGACAGAAATGTTAAATGTATTGTATCCACCACATGATTTGTCACTGTTAAAGAATGGTGGCATCTTTGGGCCACGGATTATCGCTAGTCGCACCTTTTCAGTTCAGTCTTCCAGATCTTCTCCGTTTTTTTCAATTTCCTTACAGGTTCATGAACTACAGTGGCAGTTATCTCCGAAAGATCAGGAGGAGCAGTAGCTGGATCATATTACTAGCATTATTGAAAGAGGTTAGAAACAAGATGGTTAGAAACAAGTTAGTGTTAGGTGGTTCATATATGAATGACACTGTACATGACTGAATCTCCACTGTCAGGTTCTCTATGTAGCTATCTGATGTAGAACCTACTGAAATTAGTTTAGACGAGGCCTTGCAAACACTGCACTAACATACGTCGTATCTGATCTTTTAATGATGAGATTCGTTCCATTTTTCCCCTTAGTCTGTTTGGACCACTATGGGTCGCTCGAATTAACATGAAATCTCAGGTTGTTTGTTCCAGATGTTAGACAGTAAAACTTCTTTAATAGATGAAATACTTCCAATATTTACTGACATTATTCTGAGGATTGGTCTTGAAAGAAAAACAGATGTCCGGTTTGGTCCTGGTAGTGGCAGGATCTGCCGCTAGGATTACTCTTAACGTTGCCCAGTCTACGTCCGATCGTCTGAACTCTCATTTTGCTCACTGAGAATAATAGTTTTCATGTACGATCTTCGAGGAGGCTCCTACCTTGAACCTGAATTTCTCGCTAAAATGCTTCGACGTTGCTGACAGTGCAAATCAGAGAGATGCTAGACGATTTGGATCTTAAGACATTTTGTGTGTTACCCGTAATATCTCCGTAACGAATAGGGTTATCTGAATATGCCGAGCTTCAAAGGCTCAATAATTCGTATCTAGCGACAGGAAGGCAAAAATTGGGCCCTAATTTGGGTTGAATGACATATGGCAGAAGTAGGCCTTCCGCGAAATCTAACTCGATTCAAATTGCCGATATTCGATTAACCATTCTTTTAAATATCTCACCAATTTCGCCAAATGAAGTACCACCCATTTGACCGTGAGAAGCTGGAGATTTGAAGCAGCGGAGTACGAGGTTGAAAGGTGAATGCTGATTTAATTGAAATCAGTTATCCACTGAAAAATTCAGCCGAATGTGGCTATACAAAATAATTACGTCCGCGGGTTCTCCATTTATGAGAGGGCCCACACCACAGTATTAAACCCAAATCATTTAAAATTTAAATTCTTGTGTTGCGAGCTTCTAGGCTGTGCGTAAATGCGGGCCTGCTCCGATATGCAACCAGCGTCGGCTATGAAAAGGGGCCATCAATCACCTTCCTCACAACCAAGGCAGCAGACAGACTAATCTAGAAAGCGAGTAATCTGCCTCCAGATATCAAAGAATTAGATGTCCTGGCAGGTCTGGTCTATCCGCTAAATTTCGATTACGCGATAAGTCACAAATCGGAAGGCTGTAAATTCAACTGAATACTTAGGGACTACAATTACAAATACCCTAAACTGGAACCATCACACAGATACTGTTGTGGGTAGAGCCAACCAAAGACTGCGATTCATTTGCAGAACACTTAGAAGCTGCAATAGGTCTACTAAAGAGACTACTTACACCACGATTGTCCACCCTATTCTGGAGTATTACTGTGCGGTGTGGGATCCGCATCAGATGGGACTGACGGATGACATCGAAAAAGTACAAAGAAGGCCAGCTCGTTTTGTATTATCGCGAAGTAGGGGAGATAGTGCCACAGATATGATACGTGAATTGGAGTGGCAAACATTAAAACAAAGGAGTTTTTCGTTGGGACTGGATCTTCTCATGGAATTTCAATCACCAGTTTTCTCCTCCGATTGCGAAAACATTCTGTTGGCACCCACCTACATAGGGAGAAATGATCATCACGATTAAATAAGAGAAATCAGGGCTCGCACAGAAAAATTTAAGTGCTCGTTTTTCCCGCGCACCGTTCGAGAGTGGAACGGTAGAGAGACAGCTTGTAGGTGGTTCATAGAACCCTCTGCCAGGCACTTTATTGTGAATAGCAGAGTAATCACGTAGATGTAGATGTAGATCTACGCAACGTGTACAGAACACTGCACAAGGCCACGGACGAACCGAATACGGGCGCCCCACTCTCATCCTCGCAGTGCTACTTTCGAACACAGTGCTTACAGCGACGTTGAAAATGCCACAGAGAGTTCATTTGTAATGGCCTAACTTTGAAGAGGGTGGGATAAATTGCAGTAAACTTGCTGTGCCTCCAGCAACTATACCTGAAAAATGTTAAACTCACCCACTCTCCCTCACACTTCAGGTATATCCTACGAGCAGCAAATTCGAAGTAATTTTTGTTTATAAACAGAGGTATAACGATTAATGGTGTCTTGGAAATGTCTAGCGAACATTCGCCTCTATTTCTTTTCGATACCAAAAGAGCAAGTGGATCCTCACAAAAATATAGCCACAATATTCGGACTTAGGTATACGCTTTGTGATTGGCCCAGATTGCAGCACGCTTCAGCACACCGCTTAGATTCTTAGAACCGCGCCGTTCCCGGTTCGAATCCTCCCGGCGGATTAATTATCTGGACCGCTGCGCCGGCTAGTGAGGATGTGGTTTTCAGGTGGTTTCCCGCATCCGACTAGGTGAATACTGGGCTGGTACCCACGTACCACAGCATTTACAGCAATCGCAAACACTTCGAAAACCTCCTCACTTTTTCACCTGGATTAACACTAGACGAAGACGAACGGGGTATACAAGTGGCTTTTAAGTTGTCATGTGAGAAAAGCTGGAGTTGGATTTCGCGTGATCCATACTTCCGGAATCCATGTTGGTTGGCATCGAGGAGGTCATTCTGTTCGAGACACCTCTCATTACGTTTGAGCTCAGAATATGTTCTAAGACTATGCAAGATATGAACGTAAATTATATAGGAGGGTGGTTTTGTAGATCACTTTGCTACCATTCTTGTAGATGGATGTGACTTGTGCTTTTTTCCCAATCGGTGAGCACAGTTTTTTCCACGAGGAAACAACAGTGACAAATTTTTCTACAAGGAACCTACGGTATGTTGTGGTTAAGAGAGGGACAAGTTCAGCCGCCAATTCTGTATTGAATCTGATAGGAATTTCAGTGGTTTATGGGCCCATGTTAGGTTTTATTGATTTCAGCGTTTCCGCTTCTCGTACCCTAAATTTCAGTTCCTGTCATCCATAAGTGAATATCTAGACAATAAATTTATTGGCATTGACAGCCTTTACGTATTATCCGAACTTCTCTAGATTTAGTGAGAGATCTTCCTATAACTTTCTGTTAAAATAATCATTGAATGCTTCTCGCCTTAACCTTTTGACAGCAAAACACATTTCATTTAGCTTTCTATCGATAGATCCAAGCTTTATTTTACAAGTATGATGCCGTAGTCGTTGTTTATTTAGAAGTTTCCTTATAGACAGTGTATGTCACGCAGGTCTTTTCCATCATGAACTGTTGTAATAGGTGCCTGTCAGTCCAGTGCATGGTCAACTATTCTTTTAAACTGGAGCCTCAGTTCTTCTGTGTTTCTCAGCCCAGAAGTAAATGTTTGACGTTCATCATTGGGACACGGCAGAACTTCATCTTTACCTAGTTTACTAAATTTATAACTCTTTTTATATGCTTTAGTTGGCCTTTTTAGTTTTGTATAATTGTTGCTACAACTGCCTTGGGGTCACAGATATCAGTTTCAATGCAGACATCCTCCAAGAGTTCAGGTCTATTTATTGTCGACATATTTAACACATTTCTGAACTTTCTGTTCTCAGTAGTGTTCATATAATGCATTTGGTATTGCTTCGTAGAAGGTCTAGTCACACACACTGCTAAAAAATCTGTAATTATCCTAATCGATTAGGTGATGATCGAAGTCTACCCTTGGAAAACAGTATGACTGATGAACATGTGTACTAACAAGTTGTGTTTTTTTCCTAAGTTATCGATTACGTCTCGTGGTGAGTCTGGTGGTAGGTAGAAGGATCCAATAACGTATTTATGCCTAACGATAATACTGAATCTTGAGCAAAAAATGTCGCATGCAACTTCTATTTCAACTTCTTAGGCTATGCATTTCTTGCCTACTGCGATGAATACACCACCTTCACGTGTCTTTGGCCTGTCTTTTGGACATATTTCGATTTATAAGCACCCCAAAAATCTCACTACTTTCAATTTCGGGTTTTAGTCAGTTTTCTGTGTCTACCATGATGGACGCTCCACTGCTTCTTAAGAATGCTGGCATTTTCTTACGAATACACTGGTAGAATTTCAATAGTCTCGTCCATGGGAGGTATTTCTAGAGTTCTGACACGAATACTTCGGGGTCCCTTACAGCTATCGTTGTCTGTACTGAATGGAAAGTCACATCAACCATAAATCCTTGTGTTTAGCGCTGATAAACCTGTTACAGTGTCACAGTACTCAACTGCATGATGCAAATCTAGAAAGTAGCATACTAGCTTCTATAGAACCATCAAAGTCTCTCGTACATCCTTCCAGTCAACTCAGAACTAGCAAGCCACACTCACTTATGGGGACAATTCACAAGTTGTGAGCTTGGTTAAAATTCCGTGAGACAATTGGTCTTATCAAAATTTTCTTTCATTCCCTAAATGATTTAAGTATGACCTCGTAGACCAGTCGTCAGGCATCATTCTTGTCAAATTTGCGGCATAGATGGTCGCACCCTGTTTCCTCAGTGGGTGCCGCAACAGCTTCATCAACATGTTGAATGAGACGTGCAGGCATGCATACTGAATGCACAAGGTGATTCTTCGTTTCTCTTGCTGCCATTTCCATAAGAGGTAGCATTATTTGCCGTTCGTTCGAACTACAGACCGCTTACTGTTTCAAGATTTCCACCCCATTATAAGGGGAGCAGCAGGCTTCCCAACGAGTGAAGTGTGTCGCTTTGCCTCAGTTTCAGTGTCAGTGAGAGACACCATCCCAAACTTGTTGGTTAGTGGGATGGCTGAAGTACACAGAATTCTCCTTGGGCTCAGCCTTTCCTTTACAGAGTCGCTAGACCTACCACTCTTATAACAACCCCAGGCAAGTCAACGAGGGGTAATAAGTTCTACATTTTCTAAAGAGGACAGATAGCACCAATGAGAGAGGATAATACTTGAAGGTACATTTGGTATCTCTGGTAGATGTATCTCAGTAGCATTCCCATAACACCCATTCCAAGCAGTTTCCAATCGCCTGACAACAGTTAGGATGATTGCCAGCGGTGAACGAACAGCATCTCATTGAAGCAATGTTGTTCTACATCTACATTTACGTCATACCACGAAAATCACCTCGTGATGTGTGGCGGAGGGTACTACTGGTACCATTAACTTATCCCCCCTACCCTGTTCCGTTCGCGAATGGCACTCAGGATGAATGATTGTCTAATTTCTCGAATTTTTTCGTCTTGGTCACTACGCGAGATGTTTGTGGGAGGAAGTAACACGTTGTCCGACTCTTCACGGAATGTGCACTCTCAAAATCTCAACAGTACATTTTTCTGTGAGGCGCAACGCCACTCTTGAAACGTCCAAAAATGGTTCAAATGGCTCTGAGCACTATGGGACTTAACATCTGTGGTCATCAGTCCCCTAGAACTTAGAACTACTTAAACCTAACTAACCTAAGGACATCACACACATCCATGCCCGAGGCAGGATTCGAACCTGCGACCGTAGCAGTCGCGCGGTTCCGGACTGAGCGCCTTAACCGCGAGACCGCCGCGGCCGGCTGAAACGTCCACCAACGGAGTTTGTTGTCATGGTAGAACTCTCGCGCCGACTAAACGATCCTATGACGAAACGCGCCGCTCTTCGTTGGATCTTCTCTATCTCTTCTATCAGTCCTACCTGGTAAGGATCCCATATTGACGAACAATACACAAGAATTGTTCAAACAAGCGCCTTGTAAGACACTTCCCTCATGGACGAGTCATATTTCCTTAAGATTCTTTCTATGTATCTCATTCTGGCATCTGCTTTTCTGCTTTTCCTATTGTTTGGTTTATACGGTCATTCTACGTAAGATCGATCTGGATAGATACTCCTAGTTATTTTACGGTAGATACTGTTTCTAGCAGTTTCTCGTCAATAGTGTATTAGCACAGCAGTGGTTTTCTCTTCAGATCTATGAGCAATATGTTACATTTATTTACGTTCAGGGTCCCCTGCCAGAGCCTGCACCATTCTTATTGACAACCGCATCATCTGCGACCACTCTAAAAGAGCACCCGACGCTTTCTACAGGGTCATTTACACAGGATGATCCGAAATTCCTGTTACAAACTCCTAGAGCTTGTAGAGGGGAGTGGGTACATAGTATTTTGAATGGGAAACCATGTCCGGAAACGTACCGTCTCCGTGCTACAACCATTTGAAAACATGTTGGTGACGCGACCACTTTAACACGTAATTTATTTGGCGTGACCCAGTACATCACTAATAACCAAAGTAATTGCTTGTGTACTCGTTGACGGGTTCTCTTCAAGTGATGCAGAACGACCTCTTCCACTTCGTATGTTCGGCGTCTCCTTGAACACCACAGTCACGCCTGCTGACGGTGAAGGCACCCCTTTCGACATATTTCGATTTATAAGCACCTCAAAAATCGCGCTACTTTCAATTTCGGGTTTTAGTCAGTTTTCTGTGTCTACCATGATATACGCTCCACTGCTTGTTAAGAATTCTGGCACTTTCTTACGAATACATTGGTAGGATTTCAATAGTCTCGTCCATGGAAAGTATTTCTAGAGTTGCGTAATTGTGGATAAAAGGGCATGCTATGTACTCATACGTTGTCGATAACGACCTTGATAAAGACACCGAACATCTCTTCCATTAACGTGAACTTCGCCATACAGAGGGACCACGTCGGTGTATTCTGCAAATGTGTACTCAACCATGTTGCTGTAACACTCACAGACACGCGAAAGAGGCTTGAACCAGGTCAGAGAGGTAGGATAGACGTGAAATGACGTCAGCCAGTCCGACGTAAGCACCCTACGCTGCGACTACCCTGTTGCATAACTACCTAGCAAATATGCTTCCAAACGGCTGTAGCAAGGAAAAGGTACGTTTTCATACATAGGTCCAAATTCAAAATATTGTCTACTCAGTCGATACGTTTCCAGACATGGGTTCCAGTTCGAAATATTGTCTACTCAGTCCCCTCTACAAGTCCCAAAAGTTTGGAACAGGAATTTCCGAACAGCCTGTATACATTGTAAATAATAACGGTCCTATCATATTTCCTTCGGGTACTGCGCAGAGTACCTTTACATCTGCCGATTTTGTTCTGTTAAGAACGACATGTTGAAATCTGTCTCCAAGTAAGTATTGAATAGTATACAAATAACTTCAAATTGAGCTTGTTGATTCTTTTTTTTAGTTTCTGCGGCTATTGCGCTAGGAGTATTACAAGTACCGTTTCATGTCCACATTCAGCGACTGAGATCCAAGAAAGTGATTTTTCCTTATAACAATAAAAAGACTTGGATAAAATTTGCCCTGGATATCCTGGAACTGCTTAGAAGTCCAACTCTGCGGAAAAACTCAATATACTGTATATTGTATCAGAGTCGGTGCAGGTACTAACAAAGACATGTCACTAACTAATAGGAAGGCGAAAAATAATCTCACGTTAAATAGTCGATTCCGGGTTGACCAACAGTTATCACAGTATTACATTCACAATAAACGACAAAACGATACTGATCAGAACACACTTCTTGTAAATAAAAATATTTTGAACACAACAAACTGGAACAATCCACGCGAAATACTGTCTATTATAAACAGAACGTACGGTAGTATAGATCTGAGGACACAGGCCTGCAAGAAATAATTCAACACGCGCAATTCAAATGTACACCCAAAGCTGCCATCATACCATTAAAGAGTAGACTGTGGCCACCTGATCTGACAGACGGCGCACAAAGAGAGCTAGAAGAGACCATCAGAGGTCCCTCACTGTAGTCATCCAACCCGACTTGCGCAATACAGAAACGTTAACGTCCAATACCGATAACTGCTTGGTGAGCACAAACAGATGCTGTGGAAAAGCTATGTTAAAATCAAGTTTAAGTGCCATTTGTGGGGTAAGCCGTGCGAAATAATGACGGAAAAATCGAAACACCAGTCGTTTTGCCCACAATGGAAACTAAAATTCTATCGATGACCTGAAGATGAAAACTTTCAGCAGAGTACCTGCTCGGCAAACGCCTCCCGGACGAAGATCCAGATGAAAACATTGAATGCTTTCATACTTCGATAACTACGCCATTTCGTGAAGAAATGTTCAAAAGTGTGTGAAATCTTATGGAACTTAACTGCTAAGGTCATCAGTCCCTAAGCTTACACACTACTTAACCTAAATTATCCTAAGGACAAACGCACACACCCATGCCCGAAGGAGGACTCGAACCTCCGCCGGGACCAGCCGCACAGTCCACGGCTGCAGCGCCTTAGACCGCTCGGCTAATCCTTCGCGGCTTCGTGAAGAAGACGACGACTTAGCCACAACTAAATTGACAAGCGTGAAGGTTCACCGCTGGGTTCTGAAATAAATAATAGTGCAAGTTATTCAGTTCCTAATCTGAAAGATTCCTATGCGACGTTGAAGACATAGTCAAACAGGTGATCGAGACAATAGACGTATACGACGAAAAATACACAGTTGCAATTTTAATTAAAATCTACATTGTTTGAGCCGGTGAGAGATCTACCTGTCCCCCACGAACCACAGATACCCCAGTTTCTATAATACAACGTTTTCGATCACTGTAGAGATATAGTCGTGAAATTAACAGCTGACACAAGAAAATTAATCAAAAGAACTACCAACGAGTGACCATAGGAGCACATTCTGTGGTTCTTATTATCATCGTAAAAGGTGTTTGGCACCTAGAAACCACAAAGCTCTGTGTATCATCGACACTCTCCAAGTGTTTCATTCAATTTTCGCGGAATTTCATTGGTGATTACAGATAGTACTCAGTTATTGCCCAATAGTTAACGTCATTTCGTCGATTTCAAAACATGAGGTGCCATTATCTCACAGCCCTGTCAGTCGCAACATTATTTACACAAAGTACACAATTTTGACTGTGAAAAGCATTATATTTTTCCGCTCACAGAAAACGAATTACTGCTAGTACTTTAGAGTGAGGGGGAATTGCTGTTTCGGTAGGCTCTCCAACCTTTGTGATATACGTGACAGACGTTTACGGGTTTCATCCCTTATCTCGACCCCCGGTCCGTACGGTAGAAAGGCCAGCCAGGCCAAATCGGCCCGTCTCTTGCGCAGCCAGTCGCGTTGCGCGGTGAGGTTACTCACCGGGCCAGCCTGCCGCCTCAGCTGCGTTACGTTCTGCGCCTGTCTGCAGGTCCCCCTTCTCTATTGCTGCGAGGGTTGGTTCAAATGGCTCTGAGCACTATGGGACTTAACTTCTGAGGTCATTAGTCACCAAGAACTTAGAACTACTTAAACCTAACCAACCTAAGGACATCACACACATCCATGCCCGAGGCAGGATTCGAACCTGCGACCGTAGCGGTCGCGAGGGTCCAGACTGTAGCCCTGCGAGGGTTGCCCAGGAAGTAATGCACCGCATTTTTTTTCTCAGCTGAAAACAATGTTACGAATGCGGAACTTTACGTATGTGTTATTTGAAGTCTCCTGTGTGAGCACGCCAAGTTTCCGTCAATTCTGACAGATAGCGTAACTGCAGGACAGTTTCAAAATGGCTTCTGTAGGTACTGTACGTCACAAGCAACGTGCCGTCATTGAATTTCTCAGTGCAGAGGAAGAAGCTGTGGGGAATATTCACAAACGCTTGTGCAAAATCTATGGAGCATCTGCTGTCGACAGAAGTACAGTTAGTCGCTGGGCACGGAGGGTGAGATCATTAGGAGGTGGTTCGACGGAGCTCCGCGGTTAGCAGCGGTCGGGAAAACCATCCACGGCTGTCGCACCTGGAATATTGCAGCCAGTTGATGCTACCATCCAAGAGGACAGGCGCATTACGGCTCGGCAGTTGGCGCTGCATCTGTCACTCAGCAAAGGAAGTTCACACAGTGAAGCACTGGCTCCGCTACCAGGACAAGGGCTGGTACCGACAGGGCATATACGCCCTTGTTTCGCGCTGAAGGAAGGCTATAGAACGACATGGAAATTACATGGAGAAATAGGGTGTGTAGATAAAGCACCATTCTTTCGTGTTTGTAATTCTCACTATGTTCAATAACGAATTGTTGGAAGAAAATGCCGTGCATTACTATCTGGGTAACCCTCGTTTCCTGCACACAAACTCGCGTTCACATACGCATCTAAAGTGATACCACAGTTCGTGACGTACTCCAGGGATACCGCAACTGCAAGTAAGAACATCTAGGTTTCAGAGGCACACATGCAGTGGGGCCACATTCTGCCACGCCACTGAAAGTCGGTTGTACTTACAAGGGGAGGACACGACGTTGGGACCACGGATTTACTTTGTACGCCTTTAGTAGGACATTAAAACAACTTAATGCGCAAGTAGTAAGGTGCATTACCCTGGCATTTCCGAGAAAATCGCAGGAGAAGTTTTACGAGTCTGTTACGTAATTGATGTATTTGTTCGTCGGTGCCGGATGTTAGAGTTCATGATGGTCAAGTGGTGACCGGCACGATAGCTCAGCGTGTTTGGTCAGAGCGACAGCTGCCCTCTGTAATAAAAAAACTGAGTGACTGGATCAACGATGAACTTGAACGGGTGTTATGGGACATCCGCCCCAAACAAATTTAACGAACAAAATGAGATAAAACAAAAAGTGGTTAGCGTTCGAGCTACGTTAGACAAAAACGTAGGAGGCAGCGGTTCGACTCCCGCTCTAACCTTCATTTTTGTAGTGCAAGTGTAAATTCTGTGGTATTAAAAAAAATTGCACCTACACTATTCGTTCTTGGTACACTAGCAACGTCTCACAGCTACGCAGGTTACCTCCCAAATGTTGCCCGCCTCTGTGTCTGCACCTCGAAGCGTCGAGGTGCAAAGTAGTTCCAGGTACCTTACCACACTGCATGTTTAAGGGATTTCGCAAATCACGGCAGTCACACATTTTTAGGAAAACTCTGTACGTTTCCTTATTTACTTGCCGATAGTTATAAATATGTTTGTTTGGGTAGGGGGGTTGATTTGGGGGAAGAGGGAAGAGACCATACTGCGAGGTCATCGGTCTCGTCGGAGTAGGGGAAAGCTGGGGAAGGAAGTCGGCCGTGCACTTTCAGAGAAACTATCCCGGCATTTGTCTGAAGCAAGTTAAGGAAATCATGGAAAGCCTAAATCAGGATGGCCACACGCGGGATTGAACCGTCGTCCTCCCGAATGCGTGTCCAGAGTGCTAACCACTGCGCCACCTAGCCCGGTAACATATGTTTATTCTAACAATTAATTAAAATTAGTAATTAGTCAAATAACATGAAATTCACTAAAGCTGCATGCAAATGCACATTGTTTTTTTAATTACATTAATTTCATTTTAAATTAAATAATATGCCCAGTATGAGAAAACTCTAATGCGATAACCTGCACAACACTATTAATAACCCCCTATATTACGTAAGTTGATGAAATATTGAAACCTGTGCCACTGCGGGATTTGTACTAACAGCAGTTACACATTGACAATTTCTTGTGCAATGTGCACAAGATTAATCCTCTCAGAATGTGACACTTGCTAAAATGTTAGTTTATAATGCACGAGATGTGGAAAGGAGCAGGCGTCTGGAGTGAGTGGGCGCAGTACTCTCTGTTGCAGACGGTGGTGGAGGCGTGCCAGAAGAAGCGACAGTGCAAGTTCCAGCCAACCGGACGGCCCTACGGCACAGATCCCTGCCCCGGGACGCCGAAGTACGTCCACGTCGATTACAAGTGCCGGCCCTGTAAGTACACCTCAAATGTGACTTCAATAAAGCTCACTGCACCATGCACAATTTTCTTAAAATGAAAAATTCGCTGTAAGATGTTCACACCTCATCACTGCTATTTATTGTTTAACAGGTAACAAACCTATAGAAGCATATGACAAGCATAAACCACAAAAATAAGACCTAACAAAAATATTCGAAAATATTAACAGATTTATAATGTAATCAAAAGATTTATTGATTTACTTCGGTAAATGGTTTTTCATTTCGTTCAATTACATACAATGCAAGATATAAGGCGGGTATCTGCCGTATACCGTGCGGTTGTGACATACTTTGGTCAGGCTATCAGGATCATGAATCACTGGTGATTAGAGTTTAAGCGTCACACATTACCTTGGTATCGGTCATCCCATGGAATATAACAACACAGAACTTCTGAAATGCCCGTTTAGGCATTGGGATAATATTATTACGGAAGCAGCAGAGATTAAATTAGCAAGTGACCTGGCAAATAATGAGTTCTTTTGCTTAAAATCTGCTTCGAATCTTTCTCCTTCCCTGATCAAACAACAGAGCGACAGAGTTAATGTTACTCACCTGTTGGTGATTAATATTAACTATCCATAAGAGATTGGTTGTCTTTGATTATGTTGGCGCTAGTTGTTTATATTGTTGAAATTTCATCGCACAGCACTCCTCCCGTCGCACTTGTGCCTTGAAAATGACGGGGTGCTCTACAAGTAACTGCTCAGTTTGCTGATGTAAGTGTCAGATAATTAGCTTACTTTGCATACTTCCATTCTTTGATGCCATAAATGGAATGATTTTTCTAGATCGATTCCGCACGAAGCCACAAAGTACTCATTGTACGGAAGTGTGATGTAAGGACAGTATTTTGCGTCCATCCTCGAATTTAATTTTTTATACAGATAACAACATGAGTCTTACAAACAATAGTTTCCCAATATATTTAATCTCTTTTGAAGTTTTTTACACAAAATTAGGCATTTTTAAAAGTATTAGGAGCATTCAGAAATATAACACTAGGAACGGTAGTTACCACTATGCACATCTTAACCTTACCCTTACACGGAAAGGAGCAAAGTATTCAGCCATAAAAATATGTGATTACCTTCCTTTGGGTAAAGGTGTTGGCAGATAAAGTTTGTAATACATATTAAAATCATTTCTACTTCACAACTTCTTCCGCTCCATACATGAGTATCTAAATGTACTGTAAGGGGTGTGGGTGGATTACATTTATCAAATTTTGATGTAGATTAAAATTAAAACAAAAATCTAGTTATGTAAATGATCAGCACGTAAGCTTCTTATCACAGAGAAAATGTAACATATTTGTGAACCTGCTGACATGTTCCACGTCATTCCGAATTGTCACAAATATGATCAAAAGAACATGTAACGAAACTGGCCTAAACTAGTGCAGTTTAAAATTATGGCAAGTGAACATTTAGAGTGGTAATTATCATCCCAGTTCCATCGGAACTCTAAGCCCACTACGCGGACGATATGATGTTTTCGAACACACAAGCTATTTTCGTCCTAATTTACCACTGTGCTTCAAAACAAAATAATTTACCTGTAGTCTCCATGATCCAGCGTCATAGAGTCGTTCCAGTCCCCTGGAAATCCCGCTACTGGTCATTCACTAGTAATACATTCTACTAATTCCACCATATCGCTACAATACCTTCTGGGCTGAATACAGAGCCCAATTTATTAAGAGATGCTTTGCATCTTGCAAACCTGGTTCTGATGTGATTGAGCCGGCTCCGGATTTATCTTGACAGTTGTGCACGTGTAGGTGTTATGGTTAGGTCAATCGGATATTCCAGTCCTTATATAATAAACAGTTTTCAGTTATCACCGTAGGCACCGTAGGCTGCAAGAAGTAGGTTGGTGGCTATTATTTAGGTTCTGCACAGACTTTTTAAATTCAAGTCTGATATGTGGAAGGTGAGAAAGACTTTTGTGAACTGGAACTGTTCTGCTCTCATCTGAGAATTTATGGTGCATGTTGGATGTGACACAAGCAATGAAACCGGTATTTCTAACTTATTTCTAAATTAGTCGAACCAACTACCACTCCCCATCCAGGTCACCCGTCAATGTTACCTCCCCCCCTCTCCCCATCGAGGTCACCTCTCAATGTCACCACTCACCTTCCCCCCTCAAAGTTACCACTAAAGACCATCCCTAAAGGTAAACTCCTTTTCCTCTCCTCCTGACTCCTCTCTCCTCCCCCTCCCCTTCTCCTTCCCCATACAGTTTTCCATATTTCGCGCAAATCTAGCCCAGTTGTCCTACATAAAAAAATTCACAATGATGGAAAAAAAGGTCACCTTCTATGTTTGAGATAGCCCACTTGTGTTACTTAAAAAATTCAAGATGAGGGAAATAGGCCAGTTAAAATCGTGGTGTAAACAAATCCAAAATGTCAAAAATGGTGGGGCATTTGATATCTACTACTATGTTGGAGGTAGCCCACTTGTACTACTTAAAAAATACATTTCCCCACCTTCCCCTCTCCCACCATGTCGCAACAATTGCCTTGTTCCTGTCTCTGTGTACCAAATACTATTACAGAGTGCTGTAGTTGGGCACCTTATTATTATTATTATTATTATTATTATTATTATTATTATTATTTATAAACAATTTCTGAATGAGAGCTGAAGCAGCGCTTAAGTGCTGGAGCAGGCAGCATCTGTCCACACACTATATGGTATAAGGGATGACTGTCAGCTGAGGGTACAAGCACTTTTCTGCGCTGCTCGCAGCAGCCAGTGGGTGGATGGAAGGGAGTAGTCCGTCTGGCTGTGCTGTTGTGGGAGTAGCGGAACCAATGGCTGGGCTCTGGGACAGTTTTATTTTAATACCTACGACTGTATCATGAGTGAAGCACATCAGCCTGAGCTGAAAAGAAGAAGCACACTTTCGTTTTTCCCACACAATTACCTGAGCTGGAGAGAAGAATCACATACTTTCTTTTCTTACCACACACACACCTGCGCTGAAAAGAAGAACGATTCATCGGATGATGGCTCTTTGTATTACATGTGTCAGTGTAAGGGTGCGTAATGATTAGTTAGGTGTGACTTTGATGTATCCAGTTGATCCACATCATGTTGTGAGTGACGTCTGTGTGTGTGTGTGTGTGTGTGTGTGTGTGTGAATTCCTAAGGGACCAAACTGCTGAGGTCGTCAGTCCCTAGACTTACACACTTCTTAAACAACCTGAAACTGACTTATGCTAAGAACAAAACACACACACACACACGCCCTAGGGAGGACTCGAAGCTCCGGTGGGGGGGGGGGGGCACTCCGTGACATTGCGCTTCTAACCACACGGCCAATCCGCGCGGCTGAGTGACGTGCCGCATGCTTACTGTTGGGGTACATAATAGTGAAATATCTAATATCTTTGGATTCCAGCCCCGTGCACCCCACCTGGGTATCTGCCCTTGTATTGATGGAAATTGCTTGGACTTCCTGGCCCTGGATGAAGCTCAGTGCTTCATGTCCTGTCCTTTGTACCCCCCCCCCCTCCCCACTCATACCACCACAGTTACTCCATATTTCTGTAGAGTAGCATCTAAGTAAGCACATTCAGACAATGAATTTTCTAGTTGCAAGGCATACTGCTATTGGCCACGCCATACCAGTTGAATTCTGATGATACAAAACACGTTCTCAATGGCAGGTTTGCAGTATGCCAGTACAAGCCAGTTGTAATAATTGAGAATCCCTTATATAACAGTTAATGCTGTCAGCTATGTAGCGATTTATTAATCAGATAACTGATAAGTCCCAGACACATAGTCAGTCTCAACTGCATCTATGATAATGAATACAAGCCAAAACAATGAAATAAAATTTTTACCAATGTCAAGAGTCGAACGCAGATCTCCTGCTCACTTTTTTTAAATCTAATTTTGTTCGATATTGTTCGTTGCATTTGGTCGGGGCGGATGTCCCATGACACTTGTTCAGGTTCATCGATGATCCATTTACTCAGTTTTTTTTTTTTTTTTATTACGGAGGACAGCTAACCCTCCGACCGAACATGCCTTTTTTTTTTTTGATCGATTAACTCAATTTTTTTATTACAGAGGGCAGCTAACCCTCTGACCGAACACGCTGAGCTACGGTGTTGGCTGCTGAGCTACCGTGCCAGCTCACTACGCCACCCTTGCACTGCGGTTAACACCAGTGCACGGATTACCCTAGTATGTCTTCCCCCCTAATACAAACTCCAGTTCACGCCCCTGTCCTTCTTGATGTTCCCCTTCTTAACTAGTATCAGTATTGCAGAGACTCTCTAACACTGGAGTAGCACCTTAGCGCTGAACGAAATGGGCATTATCTTGCCTCTACCGCAGGTGTAGGTGATATATTGATAAGGTGAATTATATATTCCAGAGACGTATTAAGTCTCAGCTTTATCTATGATAATGAATACAGGCCGAAGTGATGAAATGAAACTTTTACCAAGGCCAGGATTCCTACCCAGGTCTACTGTTCACTAGACAGATGTGCTAGCCACTGCGCCGCCCTGGCACTGCAGTTAACGCTGCTGCACGGATTACCCTAGTACGTCTTGCTCCCTAATACAAACTCGAATACATGTCTCAGCTCGTCTGATACAACTGTGTTAGCTGTGGTGCCGGTGTGTCGCCGTGGTTAGAACGTGCGCCTACTGAGCAGGAGACCGAGCTTCAAATCCTGGCCTTGCTACAAATTGTAATTCATTGCTTTGGCCTGTATTCATCATCATAGATAGAGATGACACGTAACATGTCTCTGTAACGTATAAATATGCTGGTTAATATATAACTTACACCTGAGTTACAGGCAGGATTATCCTCACTTTGTTAAGAGCTAATGTGCTATTCCAGTGTTAGAGAGCCTTTGCAGTACTGAAACGAATTAAGAAGGGGAACATCAAGATGGGCTGATGTGTGAGTTTGTATTAGGGAGGGGGCATGCTAAGGTAACCTGTGCAACTGCATGAGCTGCAGTGCCTCTGTGGTGCAGTTTTTAGTGCACTTGCCTAGTGAACAGGAGACGTGTGTTCGAATCCCTGCCTTGGCACAAGATTTGATACATTGCTTCTGACTGTATTCATTATCATAGATATGTAGTGACTCTGTATGTATGGCGTCAATGTTCCAGCAGAGAAGTTTCAGATGTGTTATTGGAAAATTATAGAATATGCACTGTTAAGTCCCATAGAGAGAACTACTGACAGTGCAAGTAGCTAGCAATTTGAACAGTATGCAGTACACTCGTTTCCAGGAAGAGACATTTAGGAGTCTATGTTTACCAGTGATGCAATTCAGTGTGGACTAGATGGACGAAAGGACTATAAGTTGTATGTAAACAGTTATTTTGAAAATCTTGTTCGTAATGTTGTTGAGAAAGTTCGCCGGACAGGTAGTTCGCATTCCGTGGATGGTATTGTGGTGAATCATTTCGACGTTTGCTGTACCCTGGAAAAGACATTTATATTCCAAGCAATATTTCGGTCAGATATTCCCTCACAACTGCAGTCATATATGAAGTTATTTGCGTGTCGTGCTGTTAAGCTTGAACTTTATAACAAATGTATTCTTCTTATTCATAAAAAATTGTATAAAAATGGTTAAGTTTTATTCTCATCTTGCTGTTGTATGATTACATTTCATTTCTATAAGTACGAAGTGGACGAAATTTAGTCATCATGAAGTTATTGTGAAGGATTGGTCATGTCCAAAAGATGCTGCGAATGATATGCATAATAAAGAATTACTACCAATTCTATTAGAAACGTGGAAAGACTCATACTGTATTGATACTGATCACTCATCGAGAAGGCATACGTTATGAAAAAAGTTAATGTATTGTCAAGAACACTCTTCAAAGAACAATACAGACTGCCTCAAACAAGAAACTATTTCTATTTCTAGAGACATATCAAAACAGATGCATTCTATAGCAAATGTACACACGTCTTCCAAAACAGTTAATTCCAGATAATGCGAATTTCCTTGCTGCTTTTAAACAAATCTCGTTTAATGTAAAAGCAATCTTCAACAGCCCTGTCCGTAGTGAGATGTCTTTCTGTTAATTTCATTCTATCTGTAACTACTTTTGGCAAGGAAACACGTACGGTTTTATTGTCATTGACGAAACGAAAGCAGGATTTAATGGACGATATCGACAAAGGCTTTATGAATAACCCATAGGCACCTCGAAGCATATATAAAATAATGTTTCATGAGTGAGATGGTGTTGACCTATTCCATTTCGCTTAATAATTTTCAAATCGAGCGGTTAAAGAAAATACGAGGCAATGGAGCACGTACCAAACGAGGGCTGATCTTAGTCCCGTTTTGCAGCAGAATACTAGATCACATTCTGAACGAAATAACCTTCCTGATAAACGCAGACATCTCATCTACTGAGCTGAAAAATAGTTTTTTCTGTAACTCCAAGAGGAATAGGACTACAAATCCCCCTGAACTCCTTAATGGATTTATAACTCTTCATTGTTTCTAAATTTTCAACGTTCACCTAACAACACTTTACAACTCCTTGAATAGTAAGAATCTAACAGGTTTTAACAGAGCACAACTAATAAAGCGCAACAGAGTTACTCACCATAAAGTGAATAGTTTCTTCACCTGCCAAAAACAGCGTAATAGGAAAACACAAAAGAATTCATAATATCTGGGAGACAGTCACTAAACCAGTTTCATACCATCTGTAAACAAGCCCTTTAATGATATGAAAAAACAGTTCTCCATGCGTATAGCTACGTTATACCACTTAATAAATTTCGATGAAACCATCAGTCATCATAATTAGCATGTAAGCTCTAGAACTGCATCGCAGAATGTAACTGATGCGAGTAGCTATGATAACAACCTTCATCAGCGGACATATTCCAAATATGTATGGGTATCCATTCGCCGCTGTTGACGTAGCAGGAGCACATAGAAAAAAATTATACAGAGAAAATAACTGGATTACTCAGGAATTTTACAATAGAAACAGAAGAATTCCTAAGGTGTGTCGCTTTACTGTGCAGTGGATTGATGCAATCTAGGACAAAAAAAAAGACGAGACACTAAGGAATTATCAGAATGAGACGTAAATTCGTAGATGTGGTGTACATGTACAGAAAAACAAAAGATTGCAGTTTTAGAAAAGTGGATGATTTGTTCAAGAGAAAGAGCTTCTCAATTTGAGCAAGTCAATAATGCGTTGGTCCTCCTCTGGCCTTTATGCAAGCAGTTATTCGGCTTGGCATTCATTTAAAGAATTGTCGGATGTCCTCCTGTAGGATATCGTATCAAATTCTATCAAACTGTCACGTTAGATCGCGAAACTGCCAAGTTGGTTAGAGCGCCGTGCCCATAATGTTCCAAATGTTCTCATTTGGGGACAGGTCCGGCGACCTTGCTGGCCACGGTAGAGTTCGGCAAGCACGAAGACAAACAGTAGAAACTCTCGCCGTGTGCGGACGGGCATTATCTTGCTAAAATGTAAGTCCAGGATGGCTGGCCATAAAGGGCAACAAAAAGGTGCGTAGAATATCTTCGACCTTCTGCTATGCTGTAAGGGTGCCACGGAATTACAACCCAAGGGCTCCTGCTATGAAAACAAATGGCACTCCAGTTTCACTCTTGGTTGTCTGGTGGTATGGCGGGCGACGGTCATATTGGTATCCCAGCGCAGCCTGGGGCGTCTCCAGACATGTCTTGCCTGGTCACTGGGCTCAGTCCGAAGCGGAAGTAATCACTGGTGACAATTCTACTCGAGTTAATGAGATTCCAGACCGAAGACGTGTCTTAGTGCGCCCCTGACAGCGGTGGGATGCCAACCTGACTGTCGCCCACCATATTGCCCAACAACCAGGAGTGATGGTTTGGGGTGCCATTTCATTCCGTAGCAGGAGCCCATTGGTTGTCATCCGCGGCACTCTTGCAGCAGAACGAGACGTCGACGATATTCTACGCTCCGTTTTGTTGCCTTTCATGGGAAGCCATCCTTCGCTTACATTTCAGCAAGATAATGTCCACACGAACTCGGCGAGATTTTCTGCTGCTTGCCTTCGTACTTGGAAAACCATGCCTTGACCACCGAGATTGGCGGATCTCTCTCCAATTGAGAGCATTTTGAGCATTGTAGGCAAGCCCTCCAACCGGATCTGGATTTTGAGATCTAGTGCACAAACTGCACGGAATTTGGCACTATGTCCCTCAGGAGGACATCCAATAAATCCATCAGTCAATTCCAACCCGAGTACTTGCTTGCACAAGGACCAGAGGAGGGCCAACGCTTTATTGACTCGCTCAATTTGTCAAGCTCCTGCTCTTGAATAAATCATCGATTTTACTTGAAATTGTAATCATTTGTTTGTCTGCACAAGTACATCACAGCTACTGATTTCCGTCCCATTCGGATTCCGATAATTCCTTCCTGATGCGTTTTTTTTTATATTTTATTTTTTATTTGTTTATTTTTCTATTATTTTATTTTATTTTTTGCCCTAGAGTGTATGATACAACAACAGCAATGAATAAGAGTTCTGCACACGATAACACCATCCACAAACAGTAGGAGATTTTGCAAGCGTAAGACAATTTTCATCCGAAAGCGCATTAAAAAAGTGCAGAATCCACAATCTTTGGTAATTAAGTAAGGAGTTACGTAAATTCATAAGTAATTACCACTTGCTCAAGAGAAGCTTGTCAAAACACAGTGTTGGGATGCCAGTGGCAATATCACTTACATGAAATTATCGTTAACACTAGTTAAGGAATAATACTACCTACACACAGAAGGTGGACAGTAGCTTCCGTAAGGTGACCATTAGAATTTGTTACAGCTGACAGGCTGCGGTAGGTGGTAGAGTGCTATGTTTAACAGATAATGGACACCTCACTCAGAAAGTCAGTGTGTACTGTAACATACAGAATTGACCTACATACCTGGACAACCCACGACACTCTACTGAAGTGTGTCATAGAAAAACTATCAGCTTCGTCTGACCTTTACAACAGATGAAAGGCGAACCACTCTGTTCAAAGCAAGTTGTGCACCAAATTATGAAGGAGTTGAATCGTATACACTACGTAAACACTAGCTGTAAAACAAGATAACGGTAAAATATAAAAACGTGAAGCCAAAACGTGGGAGATGCCGAAATGGCGTCACATAGCTGTAATCGTCTTCACTATAATAAACATACGACACTCAGTTTAATATACAAGAACGAGGGAACTTCAAAATCTATGTTAATTTTATTTAATGCTGCAGTACACTTAAAAGTGACATAGATACATGATAGTTCTTCAGAATAGTTACTAAGCCTCTGTAAATAACTGCCGGAACATTATACCAATCGTTCAATTCCTCAACGACAGAAATTCTCTCTACGGTCACGGAGTCATTCGAGAACTGCTGTGTGAACGTTTTTATCACTGTAAAATCTGCAATAGCTGTGTATCAGTTCCTCAGTTGTCTGGAAATTCTCACCTGTGGTCGATGTCAATGTTCTTCCTTCCCGATCAGCGTTACCCACGTCTCTGTGGCTTTGATCCAACTGCAGGCATCATTTCACTGAGGCTGGACTCTACAGTGCAATTGATCTATACACTGCCAGAAACTCCCAGTGAATCTGTGTGCATTTAGACGTTTTGCACACAAGAATCATACTGTACCGCATACTTCAACTTTATAGTACATTTCCAGTTACCGCACAATTTCAGCTGTTACCTGTACGACACCAGAAACATGTGTGCAGGAAACTCAGAACCTCTACTCTCTTATGACAACATGTCATTCTTGCTGCACAATAATCTTAGTGTGACACTACATGTGTAATTTACTTTCTGAAGTCCCAGCATAGATGTTTGGATATTCGGAAGGAGAGAGTAACGGTATACATCAGAAACTCACAGAACTTAGTAGCGGTAAACTGTTAGGACACGCCAAGACATATCCTACACCAGAATCATTCCTTAAAAATCTGTATCATTTAGTGAGGCTCCAGTGGATAAAAATGGATCTCATACAAACTGGAAACAGGATGTAGCTGTCGTTGAACAATTCACTCAGTCGTCATTATTTGCCTTGACGAATCTGAAAAAATCCAGTATTCTAATAACATCAACACGTCGACATTGGTTAAAGCTGCATATGCTTTTGAGCGCTGCGTCCCGTGATAACAGTACCATGACTATGTTGCTCGAATACGTCTGCGAGGAGTTGTAAATCTATGTGATTTCCGTTAAATTCATACATCACCCACCGCACATGCTCCTATTCCACGTTCCACTTTATGTTTACTGGATACGTGCAGTGCAGAATAAAGAGGGGATAGGGACATGGGAGACTGCGATCAGTGAGTACTCTCACCTAATGTAAGTTATAGTTCTCCGGTGCTAGTGGACACTGAAGACATTATATTTGGTACTTTTCAGGAAGGTGTTTTACAGGAGTATGCGATTAGGGATGTATGATGTTTCAGTAAAACTTTGAACTAATCAGACACTACACAAAGTGTTTGCTTTAACCCGAGACAGCTGAATGTCTCGAAAACGACGCATAGTACGAAAAAAATGTTCTAGCTGCAGAGTTAATATTAGTAAAGTGGACGTCTGTCTATACTACAATTGGCCACCTCCTAACCACCCCTCTGCGTGGGCGGGGTCAGCTTCGTATTTCCAAATGTTATAACTTATTTTTATTGCATATTGTGATTCTACGCCATAAAATACTTACGGTTTACTCAAATCATCGTTTCCCATCCGTGGTAGATGGCGCTGTAACCGACAAATTTCAATTGTCTGTTTTCACAATTAATTGCTTCTACATTTCATTTACGGTGTAAATATAAACGTTTGTGTTCTAAAGGTTTTCGAGACATTAGGTTGTCTCCGTTTAAAACAAATACCCTGTATGTCCTCTAAAGACTATTTCAATAACGATAGTGGAAGGACTAGTTGACAAGCTGGTGTTGTTATATGTACCTACGACATAAGCAAAATCTCTTAATGTAAACTGACATAATCAGAATTCGTAATTAGTTAGTGCTGTGAACCAGGTTTCTAGGTACACAACAAATATAAGAGGCTGCCACCACACAGACACAATCACTTGTCCGATGCCTTTCAGTTCCGAGCTGCAGCAGCCACCAGATAGTACTCACAAACTCTGACCACTCTCTGCTTCCATCCCACGTCCCTTTGCGCATCGCACTCCTCCGCTGACAGTATTGCCTGTCGCCAAATAAAACGCTGTCAACCGTGGACTACATTGCTTCCGCCTTGTACTGGCGGAGATGGAAATCCTTCCGCCGACAGGCACAAAACACGTTGCGCCACCGACACTCCCGCAGTTCTGGTCCAGCAGTCAGACAGTTCAGTTCAGTGCCTGAAGTTACGCTACACAGAACAGTTCTATGGGTTTCGTTGAGCAGACAAAATTCCGACTTATCAGTCGCTATTTATGGAGTAACAGGACAATCACTAGTGTCTGCAAAATTACGTCTGTCAAAGATACTGTCACAAGGACAATATCCTAGACTGCCAAGAGACAGCAAAGTTGTTTAAAGTTCATTGTATTGGGTATAGGACATCCAGTGCCACGCACCCAACTGCACTAAAGTTAAGTATCGTATTGTAACACACTCTTAATAAATGTTAATTGCTATTTCTTACTGTGCTGCTACATTCCTGTTCTAGCGCCACACTGTCAAGCAAGTTGATACTAAATAGCGTGCAGTCTGCCATCTTTAAAGAATACCGCAGTAATCCACTTTCCTGTTACCATCGATGTTTAGGCTGGATGAATTGTAAAATTCAGTTCCAACATTCGCTACACTTAATAATTAAACCTTATGACATATCAGAAACTGGTTTTGATTTACGCTCAGTAGGAGTACACTGATCAGCCAGAACATTAAGACCACCTTCCAAATAGCTGGTATGTCCACCTTTAGCACCGATAACAGCGGCGAAGAGTCGTGGCGTGGTAGCAATGCTGCCTTGGTAGGTCGTTAGAGAGAGTTGGCACCACTTCTGCAAACACAAGTCACCTAATTCCCGTATATTCCGCGGATGAGGGCGATGAGTTCTGACGTCACGTTCAATCACATCCCAGATCCGTTAGATCGAGTTCAGATCTGGCCATCAGGGGGTCCAGCACGTCAATTGGAACTCGCCACTGTGTTCCTCGAACAACTCCATAACATTACTGGTCTTGTTACATGGCGAATTATCTTGCTGAAAAATGCCACTGCCTTCGAGAAAAATGATCGTCATGAAGGGGTGTACGTGGTCTGCAACCAGTGTGCGATACTGCTTGGCCGTCATTGTGCCTCGTACGAGCTCCACTGAACCCATGGATGCCAACGTAAAAGTTCCCCACAGCATAATGGAGCCGCCGCCAGCTAGCCTCCATCCCTCAGTACAGGCGTCAATGAGTGTTCCCCTGAAAGACGACGGATTCGCGCCCTCCCATCGGCATGATGAAGAAGGTATCGGAATTCATCAGACCATGCAACCCTCTGCCACTGTGCCAACGTCCAGTGCTGATGGTCACGTGCCCATTTCAGTCATTGCTGGATGGGTCGCTGGCTGCGGAGACACATCGTTAGGCGTATTCAGTGTACTGTGTGTTCAGACACACTTCTACTCTGCCCATAATTAAAGTCTCATGTTAGTTCCGCCACAGTTTTTCGCCTGTCCTGTTTTAACAGTCTGGCCTGCCTACGACGTCCGACATCTGTATGAGGGGTGGCCACCCAGCCCCACGACGTCTGGACGTCGCCACGTGTTGAAGACACCCACCACAGCACTCCTCGAACGCCTGACAAGTCGTGCAGTTTCCTAAATGCTCGTGCCGAGTGCCCGGGCCATCACAGTCTGCCCTTGATCAAATTCAAGTAGATAGCGTGCCTTCCCCGTCCTGCACACGGGCAGCATGCTCGCTAATACACTCCTGGAAATGGAAAAAAGAACACATTGACACCGGTGTGTCAGACCCACCATACTTGCTCCGGACACTGCGAGAGGGCTGTACAAGCAATGATCACACGCACGGCACAGCGGACACACCAGGAACCGCGGTGTTGGCCGTCGAATGGCGCTAGCTGCGCAGCATTTGTGCACCGCCGCCGTCAGTGTCAGCCAGTTTGCCGTGGCATACGGAGCTCCTTCGCAGTCTTTAACACTGGTAGCATGCCGCGACAGCGTGGACGTGAACCGTATGTGCAGTTGACGGACTTTGAGCGAGGGCGTATAGTAGGCATGCGGGAGGCTGGGTGGACGTACCGCCGAATTGCTCAACACGTGGGGCGTGAGGTCTCCACAGTACATCGATGTTGTCGCCAGTGGTCGGCGGAAGGTGCACGTGCCCGTCGACCTGGGACCGGACCGCAGCGACGCACGGATGCACGCCAAGACCGTAGGATCCTACGCAGTGCCGTAGGGGACCGCACCGCCACTTCCCAGCAAATTAGGGACACTGTTGCTCCTGGGGTATCGGCGAGGACCATTCGCAACCGTCTCCATGAAGCTGGGCTACGGTCCCGCACACCGTTAGGCCGTCTTCCGCTCACGCCCCAACATCGTGCAGCCCGCCTCCAGTGGTGTCGCGACAGGCGTGAATGGAGGGACGAATGGAGACGTGTCGTCTTCAGCGATGAGAGTCGCTTCTGCCTTGGTGCCAATGATGGTCGTATGCGTGTTTGGCGCCGTGCAGGTGAGCGCCACAATCAGGACTGCATACGACCGAGGCACACAGGGCCAACACCCGGCATCATGGTGTGGGGAGCGATCTCCTACATTGGCCGTACACCACTGGTGATCGTCGAGGGGACACTGAATAGTGCACGGTACATCCAAACCGTCATCGAACCCATCGTTCTACCATTCCTAGACCGGCAAGGGAACTTGCTGTTCCAACAGGACAATGCACGTCCGCATGTATCCCGTGCCACCCAACGTGCTCTAGAAGGTGTAAGTCAACTACCCTGGCCAGCAAGATCTCCAGATCTGTCCCCCATTGAGCATGTTTGGGACTGGATGAAGCGTCGTCTCACGCGGTCTACACGTCCAGCACGAACGCTGGTCCAACTGAGGCGCCAGGTGGAAATGGCATGGCAAGCCGTTCCACAGGACTACATCCAGCATCTCTACGATCGTCTCCATGGGAGAATAGCAGCCTGCATTGCTGCGAAAGGTGGATATACACTGTACTAGTGCCGACATTGTGCATGCTCTGTTGCCTGTGTCTATGTGCCTGTGGTTCTGTCAGTGTGATCATGTGATGTATCTGACCCCAGGAATGTGTCAATAAAGTTTCCCCTTCCTGGGACAATGAATTCACGGTGTTCTTATTTCAATTTCCAGGAGTGTACTAAAAGCACCGATCGTGTGTCATTCCTCGCCAGGTGACTCTACTATCGCCTGGACAGGTTTATATCGATAGTATGTCGGTGGTCATAATGATCTGACTGATAAGTGTATATAAAATAGCGTAAAAATGGTAATTTGTTCGACATCGCTGTTCTTCTTCTATCACAAATCATTAAATGCTGTTAAAGAAGAATAACTGTTGCATAGTGTATATGCAAACAAATTGTAAGGAAAACTGTGGTGCAAGGAATAATTCGCTGCCCGACGTTTCGTCTTTCAATGCTGGAGGCATCGTCAGAGGTTTTAACGGCTCAGAAACCAAGTGAGTGTCAAAGTAGCTCAACAAAACGAACTATTTATATGTATGACGCAATGGTTGGTTCTATACATCATCAAAACGCTGCCTAAGATCGCAGAGTCGCGCCGATGTAAGTTAGGAAGCTTGTATTGGGGAAGAGTAGGCCTTGTTAGTTTTATTTAGCACTAACGCTCACAATTTGTCTGATTTCAGTTCTTCGTCTTTTCTGTTAAATTGTTTTTGTGCTTTTTAATCCCTGCGGCCTCTCTGAAACAACATAGCGTAGTAATGTTTAGATATTGCTAAAACCATACTGTCAGAGATATATAATACAAATGACCCCATTACATAGCGATACAAAACATAAAGTCCATAATTTTGTAACATTTCGTTATTTTTTGAAGATATTTTTCCCACATATGACTTCTATGATACACATTCAGTACAGGATACACAATTTTGCACATGTCTTCAATATATCTATGAAAATGGCTATGATCATGTGACATTTGTTCCCAAGGACAAGTGCATCCAGCTTGACAGGCAAAATCTCATGCTGTTATTTTATGAACTGTGTTATATTTTTATGAAAACCACATTTTTTATTAGACAAAACAATATGTGCAGTCATTACAGCGTACTCTGTTGAGAGATAATAACAGGTGTAACCTATTATGCATAAAAGCCCGTCAATACCTTTGCTTAAGAATCCTTTACTGACGGAACTACACTAAGGTGACAATAGTCATGAGATACTTCCTACTATCGTGTCGGACCTCTTTTCGCCCAGCGAAATGCAGCAACTCGTCATGCCATGGACTCAGCAAGTCTTTGGAAGTCCACTGTAGAAATATTGGGCAATGCTACCTCTACAGCCGTCCACAATTGCGTAAATGTGGACAGTGCAGGATTTTGTGCACGAACTGACCCCTCGATATGTCCCATAAATTTTCGATGACATTCGTGTCTGGCTATCCGCGTGTCCTAACCATTCGCTCGAACTGTTCAGAACGTTTTTCAAACCAATCGCGAATAACGGTGGCCGCGTAACATGGCGCATTATCAGCCATAATAATTGTATCGTTGTTTGGGAACGTGACGTCCTTCAATTGCTGAAAATTGTCTCCAAGCAGCCGTACATCCAGAGGAACCAGTCCATTCCATGTAAACAGAGCCCACACCATTATGGAGCCATCATCAGCTTGCAGAGTGCCTTATTGACAACTTGGGTCAATTCGTGGGGCCTGCGCTACGCTCGAACTCTACCATCAGTTCTTACCAATTGAAATCGGGACTATCCGACCGGGTCATGGTTTTCCAGTCGTCTAGGGTACAACCGATGTGGTCACGACTCCTAGAGAGACGCTGGGGGCAATGTTGTGCTGTTAGCAAAGGCACTCGCCTCGGTCGTCTGCTGCCATAGCCGTTTAACGCAAAATTTCGCCGCACTGTCATAAAGGATATGTTCATCGGACGTCCCACATTGATTTCTACGCTTACTTAACGCAGTGGTGCTTGTCTGGTAGCACCGACAACTCTACTCAAACGCCGCTGCTCTCGGTCGTTAAGTGAAGGCCGTCGGCCACTGCATTGTCTGTGGTGAGAGGTAATGACTAAAATGTGGTGTTCTCTGCACACTCTTGACGCGAGGGGTGTGGAATATTAAATTCCCTAACGATTTCCGACATGGAATGTCCCATGTGTCTAGCTCCAACTACCATTCCGCGTTCAAAGACTGTTAATTCCCATCGTGCGGCCATAATCACGTTGGAAACTTTTCCACATAAATCGCCTGAGTACAAATGACAGGTCCGCCAATGCACTGCCCATTTATACGCAATGTTACCACCATCCGTGTGGTTGCATCTCGCTCGCTATCCCATGACTTGCGTCACCTTAATGTATCTTGTTGAAAGAGAACGCTACGGAGACCTCGAAGATAGTGTACAATCAACGGCCTTAACACGTCAGAAATATCACTACTGATTTCTAAATTAATGGGTATACAAATGAGAGGTGATTGTATTGTTTACCCGTAGTACTCCATACCATCAGCCCAGATACTGGACGCATACGACCATGATGAATCAACCAGGGAATAGTCTCGATAGGGACGGAGTATATGATGTAGGTGGTGATCTGGTAAAGATAGCTACTCAAACTGGTGGCAATAATGTGCACTTAGAGCAACTGTTTCAGCATCATGATCGGCCTCATCTTAATGCTGCTGCTAGGCGTGTTGACATGGGGTTGGGTTGGATTGGATTGATTTGGGGAAGAGACCAAACAGCGAGGTCATCGGTCTCTTTGGATGAGGGAAGGATGGGGAAAGAAGTCGGCCGTCGCCTGTCAAAGGAACCATCCCGGCATTTGCCTGAAGCGATTTAGGGAAATCACGGAAAACCTAAATCAGGATGGCCGGACGCAGGATAGAACCGTCGTCCTCCCGAATGCGAGTCCAGTGTGCTAACCACTGCGCCACTTCGCTCGGTTGGAGTTGGAGAAGGCACTGATGGCGGAGAGTATGGCTCACATTGCAGTAGTGCCAGTTGAGTCAATCAGTAGAACAGGTTTCACTAGACATGGCCTGCACCTCAATAGGTGAGGGAAGGGGAGGCTGCAAAAGCTAATAGTTGACAGTGTAGTGGGTGGTGGTGCAAAATTTTTATGGAAAAATCACAGAAGTAGTTGGTGTTAGAGCTGCATTTCTTTTAGATTGAAGTCAGCTGATAGGTATGCCTTCTTAAAGGAAGTCCCTCTAACAAAGGAATCACCTATAAAGGAAGACAGGTATCTAAGTAGAGAAGGAATTAGCATATTTCAACAAAATATAAGAGGTATTACAGGTAAATTTGGCGAACTGTCTATAATGCTGACTCTGACGTTATTGGTATATCGCAGCACCACTTAAATAATTTCAAAGTTCAGAGGCCTCCTTTACCAGGATACAGATTAGCTGACTGTTTTTCAAGGAATTCTTCCTGGCAGATTAAAACTGTGTGCCCGACCGAGACTCGAACTCGGGACCTTTGCCTTTCGCGGGCAAGTGCTCTACCATCTGAGCTACCGAAGCACGACTCACGCCCGGTACTCACAGCTTCACTTCTGCCAGTATCTCGTCTCCTACCTCCTACCTTTCGCAGAAGAGCTTCTGTAAAGTTTTAATCTGCCAGGAAGTTTCATATCAGCGCACACTCCGCTGCAGAGTGAAAATCTCATTCTGGAAACATCCCCCAGGCTGTGGCTAAGCCATGTCTCCGCAGTATCCTCTCTTTCAGGAGTGCTAGTTCTGCAAGGTTCGCAGGAGAGCTTCTGTAAAGTTTGGAAGGTAGGAGACGGATACTGGCAGAAGTAAAGCTGTGAGTACCGGGCGTGAGTCGTGCTTCGGTAGCTCAGATGGTAGAGCACTTGCCCGCGAAAGGCAAAGGTCCCGAGTTCGACTCTCGGTCGGGCGCACAGTTTTAATCTGCCAGGAAGTTTCTAATTGTTGTTGTTTATAAGCCCCCTAACTCTGACTTCAGGGCATTTCTGCCCAAGCTAGAAGGGATCTTGGTTCACTTTATATGAAGTACCAAAAATAAGTTGTATGTAGTGACTTCAATATTAATTTTGTATGTGATTGTGCAAGAAAAAGCATGTTGGTAGATCTCCTAAACTCATATGATCTGGTGCAAACTGTGTTTCTTTCCAACCAGGGCGCATGGGAACTGTAGCACAGCCATAGACAATATTTTTAATCATTCTTCATTACTACATGGGTATTCTGTTAGTAAAAGGGTGGTTGGCCTTTCAGACCATGTTGCACAAATTTTAACACTAAAAGTCTTTTTTACTCAAATAAATGTCATACATAATTACAAATTATGTAGGAAAGCTAATCCAACGGCAATAGAGAGTTTTTTAAACCTTGTTAAGAAACAAGAGTGACAGGATGTTTATAATGCCGATAGCATAGATGACAAATATAATGTTTTCCTTAACACATTTATCATGCCCTTTGAGAGTTGCTATCCATTAGAATGTTCTAAACAGGGTACTAACAGTAAAAATCATCCTGGGTGGCTGCCTAGTGGGATAAGGATTTCATTTAGAACAAAGTGGGAATTATATCAAAATGTTAAAAGAAGTCACAAACAAGCTGCATTATCCCATTACAAACAGTATTGTAAGGTGCTTAAAAATGTTATTAGAAGGTAAAGAGTACGTGGTGCGCAAATCGAATAGCTAATTCACAGGATAAAATTAAAACCATATGTTCAGTTGTGGAGGAAGTGTCTCGTAAACACCACAAGGTCGATGATATAAAGCCAGTTCATAGTAAAAATATTTCTGTTACTGATGAGTCAGATATATGTACACTATTTAACAATCATTTTCTGAGCATTGCTGCTGAATTAAATAAAAATTTAGTTTCTATTGGGAGTTACGTAATTCTCTTGGAAAATGTCTTTTCGAGATTGATATCTGAAATACGCCTCTGTGATACTGATAAGGTGGAGATTGAGCCAATAACTATAATACTGAAGACTAAGACTCTCATGGATATGATGGACTACCTAGCAGAATATTAAAGTACTGTGCTGCACACGTTAGCCCTGTATTGTAATTTTTCCTTTAAGAATGGTAGGTTTCCTGAACGCTTAAAGTACTCAGTAGTAAAGCCACTTTATAAAAAGGGAGAAAGGAATAGTGTAGGCAATTTTAGACCGGTTTCTATGGCATCAGTGTTTGCTAAAGTTATTGAAAAGGCTGTGTATGTAAGAGTAATTGATCATTTTATATCATATAATTTGCTATCAAATGTACAGTTCGGTTTTAGAAGTGGTTTAACAACTGAAAATGCTATATTCTCTTTTCTCTGTGAGGCACTGGATGGATTAAACAAAAGGTTTCGAACACTTGGCGTATTTTTTTTTTTTTTTTTTTTTTTTTTTTTTTTTTTTTTTTTTACTAAGGCGTTTGATACTTTTGATCACAAAATATTGCTCCAGAAGTTGGACCATTATGGAATACAAGGAGTAGCTCACAGTTGGTTCACCTCTTATTTAAACCACAGACAGTAAAAGGTCATTATTCACAGTGTTAAGAATGGCTGCGATGTGGTGTCTGAGTGGGGCACAGTCAAATGGGGGTGTCCCAGGAATCAGTGCTGGGGCCCACTCCTCTTCCTTATTTATATAAATGATATGCCCTGTAGTATTACAGGTAATTCTAAAATATGTGTGTTTGCTGATGATACTAGCTTGGTAGTAAAGGATGTTGTGTGCAACATTGGCTCTCTTTCAAATAATACAGTTCATGACATATGTTCATGGCTTGTAGGAAAATAAACTAACGCTAAATCACAATAAGACTCAGTTTTTACTATTTCTAGCACACAATTCAACAAAACCTGACGTTTTAATTTCACAGAATGAGCGTATGATTAGTGAAACTCAATAGTTCAAATTTCTTGGTGTTCAGATAGATGGTAAACTGTCGTGGAAATCCCACGTTCAGAATCTTGTTCCAAGACTTGATGCAGCCATTTTTACTATTCGAACGGTATCTGAAGTAAGTGATTGTCCAACACGAAAATTGGTCTACTTCGCTTATTTTCATTCGCTTATACCCTATGGTATTATTTTTGGGGTAACTCTTCCCATTGTCAAAAGATATTTTTGGCTCGAAACGGGCAGTTCGGGCAATAAGTGGTATAAGTTCGCGAACCTCTTGTCGACAGCTGTTCACTTGTCTTGTTAATAATATCAGCTTATTCCCCGAGAATTAGCAGTTTTCACTCACCTAATACTAGGCAGAAATGCAATCTGCATTTGCATCGCGCTTCCTTGACTCTTGTGCAGAAAGGTGTACAGTATACTGCTGGATCCATTTTCAATAAGCTACCACAATAATTCAAAAATCTTAGCAGTAGAGCCGGCCGAAGTGGCCGTGCGGTTAAAGGCGCTGCAGTCTGGAACCGCAAGACCGCTACGGTCGCAGGTTCGAATCCTGCCTCGGGCATGGATGTTTGTGATGTCCTTAGGTTAGTTAGGTTTAACTAGTTCTAAGTTCTAGGGGACTAATGACCTCAGCAGTTGAGTCCCATAGTGCTCAGAGCCATTTTTTCTTAGCAGTAATCCACGCGTTTCAAATCGAAATTGAAGAGTTTCCTCATGGGTCACTCCTTCTACGTTACATTGTTGATTGAGTTTACTTAAACTTATGGCTTGTCTTTTTTTGGGCTCATAAACATTTTATTTGATCTATTATTACTTTTATTTTGTAATTTCTTGTACTGACACGTTCCATGATCTTGCAGATTTGCTCCTCAATTTGGTCCTACTGAATTAGACATGTAATATAAAAAAATAAAGGATTCTCTCTACTGCCATGGCAAGGTAAGGCACCACAGTTATCGTCATTCTGACTGTGCATGGTGCCGAGACGTCGTCGCACTGTCTGTGTGAATATTTGTCAAGTAGTAAACAGTCCCCTTCCTGACTCAAGGTATGTGATCTGACTGTTTGGTCCTGGGCGGCTCGTTGGACATTTGTGCATAACCATAGGCTGTGGTATTACGAAACAGGGTTTAGCCTCGCGAATTATATTTTCTTAGACTCAAAAGTCTCATTTGTAGAAAACAGCATGCATTCCCCAGACCGCTCTACAATGAAACTCAGTTCATTCATGATATCGAGAAGACTGTTATTAGCATGTTCCTTGATTTTCGTGAGGCGTTCAATGTGAATCGGTACTTTCGCCTACTGAATAAAACACGAGCCTGCTGCTAACCAGACAAGCTTCGTGACTGGATTGAAGACTTCGTACAACATACGTCTCGGTGTTCTTTCTTAACGGCGACGTATCATGAAATATGAAAGCAGGGTGTACGCGAAGAGCGATGTTGTTGCTGCTGTTGTCGTCTTCAGTCTGAAGACTGGTCTGATGCAACTCTCACGTTACTCTATCCTATACAGGCCTCTTCATCTCAGAGTAACTACTGAAACCTACATCTTTCTGAATCTGCTTCCTGTATTCAACTCTTGGCCTCCCTCTTCGATTTTTCCCCTCGACTCTTCCTTGCAGTACTAAATTGGTGATCCCTTGATATGTCATAATGTGTCCTATCAACTGATCCCTTCTTTTAGTCAAGTTGTGCCACAAATTTCTTGTCTCCTGAGCTCTGTTCATTACCTCCTCTTTAGTTATATGACCTACCCGTCTTTTCCTCGGACCGATACTTGTCACCATATATACATATGTTATGTGGATAGCGTCGTGCTCTTTACGACGTTGTTGCGAATGGTGCTGTTGTGAATAGAGAAGTCGTAAACAAATAAAACTGTAAGGCAATGGAGGAAGACCTATAGATTATTGACGCTTGATTTAGGGACTCGAAGTTACCCTTAAATGTAAACAAAAGTAACGTACTGCACGTAAATAGATAGTAACACCCGTTATTCTTCGATTACACTATAGCTAATTAAAAATGTTTAAATGTGTTTGAATTTCTAAGGGGCCAAACTGCTGAGGTCATCGATCCCTAGACTTACAAACTACTTAAACTAACTTACGCTAAGGACAACACACACACCCATGCCCGAGGGAGGACTCGAACCTCCTGCGAGAGTGGCCGCGCGATTCGTGACATGGCGCCTCTAACCACGCATTCACTCCTCGCGGTATAGCTAATTAATTGTTGGAAGGAGTCACGAGTGTTAAACATCTAGGGGTATACGTCTGGAGTGATTTATAGTGTAACGAACGCATAAAACTAGTTGTAGGAATGACCTGTCTCAGACAGAAGTTCATTCCGAAAATCCAGAGGTCACGTAACTCACCCACCAAAAAGGTAGCCTCCGAAATCTTCAGTTGACTGTTTCTTGAAAATTTTTCTTCAGTCTAAGAGCCAAACAATAAAACATCAACAGAGGAGATAGAGAAAATCCAAAGAATAGCAACGCGTTTCGTCATGGGTTCATTTAGTAATCACGAGAACATGACGGAGATGTTTAGTCAACTACAGTGGTAGGCGGTGGAAGAGAGACCTCATGTATTGAGGAATGTGTACGTTCCAAGAAGAGTCAAGTAATATATTACTTTCTCTCACGTACATCATAATGGTAAAATTAGAAAAATTCGAAATCATGCGGAGACTTGTCGTTATTCAGGAGATGGAGGCAATGACAGTGGTACAAGATATATCCTCCACTGCGCTCCTTAAAGTGGTTTATGGAGGCTACATAGTGGTAAATCATCCAGAAAGAGGCACATCGTGCAACAACAAAACTACCTGAAAAATTAAAAAATGGTAATTTGTGGAAGGTCTTATGGGACCAAACTGCTGAGGTCATCGGTCCCTAAGCCTACAAACTGCTTAATCTAACTTAAACTAACTTACGCTATGGACATCACACACACCCATGCCCGAGGGAGGAATCGAACCTCCGACGGGGGAAGTCGCACGGATCGTGACAAGGCGCCTTAGACCACGCAGATACCCTCGTGGCCGGAAAATTTACAATTAGCCAAAACAAATTGTATTGAAGGTCATGAATACCAAAATTTGAAAATTTGAAATCGTAAAAAAATTTGACAGTTACTCAGACGCAATGCCTACACTTTACGTTGCCCTCTGACTTTGCTGAACCCACTTCGCTTTCCATCCGATCAAAATACCATGCCCCTGCAGAAACACTAGGAAACATCTGGCGACAAATTTTCTGTTTCTTTCTTCCAGCAGTACGCACACCACCACACAACGGTGTCGCAACCGTGATCAGAGGAAATCTTCTGCTGGGAAGTCCGTAAATGATGGCTCTTGCGAAGGACATAGAGAGCAGCCAGTTGCGGGCGTCCTGCGCCCACGTTACCACTTAGGTTCTGCTGAATCTCTCACCAGGTCTGGCTCAAGAGCAAATCGCGTGACCTCTGGCTGACTCGCGTGCTTCTCGTTAAGTGCATCCCACAACTTTTATTTTGATGAAGCCTGCTGTTTCTAATTCTCTCTTTTTCCAGCTCCTTGGAGTTTCGGTACCAAGGTGATGCATTAACGTGCCTTTCTTCTGTGCCCTCTTGGCCCTCTTGGCACCCCTGTATCTGATAAACTTTACACGTCACTTGACGTCACTTTTTTATTTTTGTTTTGTTCTATTCAGTGGCAACAGTTAACTTGCCTATCCTCAGATACCCCTTCGTTCTTTTCACCAGTATACTAAAACTCTAATTTATATCCTTTGATAGCTTTCTTTGAAAGCCCTCTTCTTGCATCAGTCAATCTCCTTCTAATACAAACAGAATAGACAATTCATCACAAGTTGAAAGATCTATTTTATGGACATATTCTCCAATCACTAAGTTACAGTCGACTGGCAGGGGCTTTCTGTCCACCTGTTTGCCTAGGTCATCAAAATGAGTCACTGTAATTGGGAGAATTCTATCTTATTTTCACTTAGTGTTTGGTTCAGCGATCGCTACAACAGTGTAGACACAATAGAACCGCTCTCTAAGAGCTAATCATCGTTCTTTCACTGCATTACACTAACATTTAATTAACAATACATCAGTTATATCTGTTTGATACCCACAATCTTCTTGAAACATTATGAGAATGTGCAGCTGAATTTTGTTTTGTCCTTGTTCATTCTTCTTTGCAAATATTCTCCTTTTGAGGTTATTAGCAGTTTCTTTATAGAATCTGTTTGCAAGAGCCAGCAGTCAGTCATGTCAACCATGCTCACTTCTTCCGCATTTTCATCCCTACAGTGAACATTCCTATCATAGGGATGGTAGTACACAGTCCACATTTCATCTAAAAACTACAATGGCTTTTCAGTTGGACAGGTAAGTAAGTGGCAGGCAAATGAAAACGAGTGAGACTATACAACGAGAATGGCTTGGTCTCTGGTAAAGCATGTAATTGGGTGTGTACAAGTGTCCACGCTATTTGAGATCAGCCAGGAACAGCTCGAAGTTCACCACTGTGCCTTTGCCTGTTAAATGTACTCGATGTGAAGTCAACGAGCCTTGTGTGCGTCAGGCTTCACTACGGAGCCAGGGAAAGTGGAACAGCGAGGTGTAGTGCTGTTTTTGACCGCAGAAGCAGGGTTAGGACAGGACTGCATGCCTGAGTGGCTGTTGTGTGCGGCGAATACAGTACATCACGCACGCATGTATTGGCGTGGAATAAGCAATTTCGAGAAGGCCGGGTGTCATTGAAAGATGGCAGTCGCCCAGCACAGGCTCATACATATCTAATGAACACAGTTACATTCAACATTGTTTTTCCGTAAAATAGATCAAGAAGAGGGGAGGGTACACTCCACACTCTCTTTACTTCCCCTGATCCCGACTGTAGTTGCCGTACTACAACTTGTAAAGTTTCAGCCTACAAATGTATGTCTGTATTTTCCTGCTTATACGTTTGTACCCACTCCGTTAAAGCGGTAACAGTTTCACCTGTAGTAGCAGCACGTATTTCCATCATTTTTGGTATTCTACCACTGCCGTTACTGTAACAGAGATAAAGGAAAAAATTACTCTCATATTACACACAACAATGAAATACATCAGTGTCTACGCTGGATTATGGCCAAAGTGATTCAGAACTGTCTTGTGCCAGCTAACCAAACTGCCTAGAAGTATCACATGCATCTAGTACTGATTTAGTGCATGCCAGCTCATTCCGTGGTAAATTAAAAAAATTGTACCTCACTGGCGTTAGATAAAATTTCCTGGTAATTACTTTCAAAAATGATAAACCTGCAGATTCTTGCAGTTTAACAATCGACACTTCGAGAGTGGGATTAATCTCTCTACGACTGGACATAGCGACACACAACAAACAAACTAGAAACGCCAACAGAAACATTCTCACTCGCAGTGCTGCATTACACTGGGTTGGGAGTCTGGACGGCGACGATGATGATGCTGCAAACGTGGTTCCACTACAGCGGGCCAGCCAACCTAAGCATTTCTGACCCAATTTGTAAGGGCCTGGTCTGAGATCCTTACGGTTGCAGGATGGCAAAGCGCTGAGTACTGTGGTGAAGGTCAGTTGGTGCTCTGTGTACTAATGAAATAGCATTAGCAAGACATGCATTTATTTATCTGAGTTAAGTGTTTAAATTGGATCATTTTCTCAGCGTCCATGGTGAGGAAACCTGCGAACAAAACACATATAGTAGAACGCCCTGACTCGTACACCTCAGTAGATTATAGAAGCCATTTTCTCCATTGTGGTAGCTCATACAACACCGCGCTGCCATGCAGTCGGCGTGCGGCAGGCGCAGCTCGTACAGTGACGTCGACCACCAGATCATAGACTGCGTGTTACTGCTGCACTCTTCGGGGCATCGAAGGGGTGTGCCCGAATAAACTAAGGAAGTTCTGCACGGAATGCAGATGGTAGTGTAGTGTTGCGAAGCGCCTCTCCACTGGAGGCAGGACGTGGGCGCCAAAATCAACTCAAAGAGGTCTGGCCGCATTTGTCCTCGTTTTCTTGGCTCATCACCGTTCTACGCTGCACCTCTGTGTCACAAGGGTGGTTTTTAGGGCTTCAGTTTGGTGATCTTCCGCCATGTCAGTGGTCAGATAAGCAGTCTTATGGAACATCTTCCCTTTCTTGTTGCATCATGTTGTGCTGTCAAAATGACGTTATAATCCCTCCTGAACAGGTCTTGTTGCTGAATTAACGATTCGTACTTCTCGCTCGAGCGAGATGAAACAACAGCTTCCGGGGTGTGCCACATTCATGTAGTATTGCTTCTCTGCTTGTTTGTCATTCTGACTGCTACATGGCGCGCTGGCTTGGTTTAACTGGGTATTGGCTGGAGACAACTTTAGGGAAATTTTGCGCTTGGCCATGATATCTTTCTGTGATGAAACACTGTAATGTGATACTTGTGAATTGTGCCCACAGCAATATTAAATATAAAAATAATATCTAAAGATGAATTGTTACTCGTAATACGTGGCCTCAAACCACCAAAATACCCATGTAAGGTAAATTCATAAGTAAAATAACAGCCATCCGTACTAAGTTATTCTGGTTGATGATTTTCTCGTACTTTAAGTTATCCACCACATGCACTGACCAACTAGGTCTCTCATTTGTCTCTCTCTTTCCTAGCGTTTATTCCGCTGTAAGGGTTTCATTATTTTCATGATATGGCATATTTATGTAAGCAGTCCTAATAATCAGTGGATTACATGTAATAGCAGGTACAGAAAACTGCCTAAAACCAGAAATTGACAGTAGTGAGATTTTTGGGTAAATCTGTGTAGAAATTGTAGATTAATGGGAAATGGAGGTGGTGTATTTGTCACCGTAGACGAGAAACTCACATCCACCGGCATATAAATTAAAGCTCCATACGAGATTATTTGGAAGAGACTAAACATGAGGCGTGGGCATAAACTTATATTTTGATCCGAGACGTAGCTGGACACTTCACAGAAAACCTCAGTTGGCTAGTACTTCAATTTCCCAATGATACTGTAACCACTGAAAGAGACTTATCATCCAGCAATCGACTGGCAATATTACAGTTTTGTAAGTGATGGGTGTAACAAGATATCCTACGAAACAATATTAGATGCATTCTCTGAAAACTACCTAGAAGATACTTCAGAAGACCACTCACGATGGAAATACTCTAGACCTAATGGCAACAAACAGGCCTGATTCCTTTGAGAATGTCCATACCGAAGCTGGTATTAGTGCTATAGGCAGTTGTAGCAAAAATGATTACTAAAGTACAAAGAGCAACTAGAACGACAGGAAGATTTAAGTGTTAAGAAAACTACGGTCGAATCAAATATCGAAGAGGAACTCAATAATTTATTTCTAGGCAGGAACACGTAGAAGAACTGCAGCTCATGTTTAAAAGAACAGCGCACCATGCACTGATAGATAAGTACGTGTCAGAGAATTTCATGATGGGAGAAATCTTCCACGATATGCTGTCACTGTAAATAAAATTGTAATACGCTGACAGAAAACTATCACAACATAAAAAAATAATTAATGTAGCGTAATGAAATTTTTGGAATACATTTGTCTAAGTAACATATTTAAGTGATTAACGTTGCCAGATCACAGGTAACGTAAGCGCGAGATAAACCATTGATAATTTGAAATTATGGTTCATTAATTACCGGAAAACCACCAGAATGTTGAATTCAAGCAGACAAACGTGCATGTATTGTGTTTTACAGCTGCAGAACGTCAGTTTGTAAAATGGACTTTCATGCCTGTTGCACTTGGTCGGTCAATCCAGGGACGTTAAATGCTGGTTGCGGATGATCCTGGAGTTTTCGTCCAATGATGTCTCATATGTGCTCTATTAGAGCCAGAGCTGGTGATCGAGCAGGCCAACGCAACATGTCGACATTATGTAGTGTATGTTGGGTTACAGCAACGGTACATGGGCGAGCGTTATCCTGTTGGCAAACGCCCTCTGGAAAGCTGTTCACGAATGGCAACACAACAGATCGAATCACCAGATTGACGTACAAATTTGCAGTCAGGGTTCGTTGGATAACCACGAGAGTGCTCCTGCTGTCAAAAAAGAATCTCACCTGAGACCGTAACGCCATGTGTAGGTCCAGTATGTCTAGCAAGCAGACGAGTTGGCTGCATGCCCTCAAGTGGTCTCCTTCTAACCAACGTACGGCTATCACTGGCACCAAGCTAGATCCAGTTTTCATCAGAAAACACAATAGGCCTCCACCCTCTCCTCCAATAAGCTCTGGCTTGACACCACTGAACATGCAAAAGCGGTGGTTTGGGGTCAGTGGAACGCACGCTACAGGGAGTCTGGCTCCGAGCTATCCGTGAAGTAACCGATTTGTAACAGTTCGCTGTGTCACTGTGATGCCAACTGCTGCTCAAAGTGCTGCTGCATATGCAGTACTATACGCCAGATCCATACGCTCAACACGATGAGCTACCCTCTCGGTAGTGCCACTTGGCCGTCCGGAGCTTGGTCTTCCTGCGGCCACATATTCTCGTGACCACCACTGCAAGCAATCGTGTAGAGTGGCTACATTCCTGGCACATCTTTCTGCAGTACCGCAGAAGGAACGTCCAATTTCTCATAGCCCTGTTACACGACTTCGTTCAAACTCAGTGAGGCGTTGATAGTGCCGTCTTTGTCGCCCTAAAGACATTTTTGCCTAACATCAACTCACCATAATCAATCTCAAAGGAAACTAACGCTCATGACAGTTACATCGTGTATTTAAAGCAAATCTGATTTGTATCCCCATAGCGGCGCTACTAGCGCCACTCTTATGAGACTGGCGCGAAATCTGAATAGACATCATCTTTTAGATTTAGAAACACGCCTACTAATTTTCGTTTATAGTGCACAGCTCCTTCTTGGTGTTGTGGTTTTTTCCGTCACTGTATATGTAAAACAAAGCATAGCGCCATACATACAGAGTTGCTAAACGAAACGCTTTGGGCTATGAAGAGGGCAGTATGTTAAGCATTCAATGAGTGCCGTCCCAGAATTTTATTGAAAGATCTCTGACAAAACCCAAAGAAATACTGGTGCTCATGGATGACACAGCAACTGCAAAGCACAAGTAGAAATTCTAAACTCAGTTTCAAACGATCTTTCTAAGGAATATGCAGAAGTACCTCTTCAATTTACTTCTCGCACCACTGCAAAGATGAGTAAAATAGGTATTAGCACAAGCAATATAGGGTACATACACTGATCAGTCAGAACACTAAGATTACCTTCCTAATAGCTTTACCTCATTTGGTATGGATAACAGCGGCGACGCATCGTGGCATGAAAGCAGTGAGGCTTTGGTAGGTCGTTGGAGGGAGTTAGCACCACACCTGCATACAAAAGTCACCTAATTCCCCTAAATTCCAGGAAGAGAGGCGATGAGCTATGATGCCACATCACAGATGTGTTTGATCGTGTCCAAGTCTGGCGAGTTGGGCGCCAGTGCATCAATTGGATATCGCCACTGTGTTCCGCGAATTACTCCACTACACTCCTGACCTTGTGACATGGTGCATTATCTTGTTGAGAAATGCCACTTCCGTCGCGAAATATGATCGTCATGAAGAGGTGTACGTGGTCTGCAACCAGTTTACGATACTTCTTGGCCCTCATTGTGCCTTTCACGAGCTCCACTTGACCGATGGATTCCCTGTCCCACAGTACAGGTGTCAAGGAACTGTTCCCCTGGAAAACGACAGATTGGCGCCCTCACATCGGCATGATGAAGAAGGTATTGGGATTCGTCAGACCATGCAACCCTCTACCACTGCGCCAACGTCCAGTACCGATGGTCGCCTGCCTATTTCAGTCGTAGCTGCCGATGTCGTGATGTTAACATTGGCACATACGTGGGTCGTCGACTGCGGAAGCCCATTGTTTGGAGTGTTCGGTGCACTGTGTGTTCAGACACACTTTTACTCTGCCCAGCATTAAAGTCTGATGTCAGTTCCGCCATATTAGGTCGCCTGTCCTGTTTCACCAGTCCGCCCAGCCTATGACGTTCGACATCCGCAATGAGGGGTGGCCTCCCAACCCCACGGCGTCTGGACGTGGTTTCACCACGTGTTGAAGATACTCACCACAACACTCATCGAATACCCGTTATGTCATCGTAATTGGAAGGAAACACAGGTCACACTCATCCACAAGCAGGGTGGCAGGATCCACAAAACTACCGTCCAGTCTCATTGATGTCCACCTGTTGTAGAATCCTAGAATATATTCTGAACTCAAACGTAATGGTGTATCTCGAAAATCCTGAAATCCATGGGTCAAGACTATCAGCGCAGTATTTCATTACTTCCAGAAAGGTTTTAACTCGGAAACACAACAACGGTTATTTACAAAAGCAAGATTATTTGGAGTTCCAAACAAAATCTGTGCCTGGACTGAGGATATCTTCGTAGGGAGAACATAGGGAAGTTTGTTGGTATTCTTCCTGTTGATGTTGTGTGTTAATGAATTGCCAGGCACAACTAATAATCACTTCATCTTTTTACAGATGATGCAGTTATCTGTAATGAAGTACTGTCTGAAAAAAGGAGCACACGCACACACACACACACACACATATATATATATACATATATATATATATATATATATGTATATATGTGTGTGTGTGTGTGTGTGTGTGTGTGTGTGTGTGTGTGTGTGTGTGTGTGTGTGTGTGTGTGCTCCTTTTTTCGGACAGTACTTCATTACAGATAGCTATATATATGAAAAAACAGAAAACATGACTACATCAGAAATGAATCACAATTAGAATCAGTCAACTCATACAAATACCTGGTAGTGATAAATTGTGGAAATATGAAATTGAATGATCACATAGGCTTAGTCCTGGGTAATACAAGTGGCAGACTTCGGTTCATTGGCAGGTTACAGGGAAACGGAGTCAGCCTACAAAGGGAACTGCTTACAAATGAGTTTTGCGTCCCATCTTCGAATATTGTTGAAGTGTGTGGGACGCGTATAAAAGAAATTAAAAAGATTATCAGTGAACGCTCACACATACTGTTTAGTACGAGGCCCACGAGAAAGACAGGCCGCGGCGCGTACGTCACGAAGGTAGTCCTGCGCTCGCTCAAATCAGCAGACAAACTACGTTTCTACACCTGTTAACTCGTAACTAGGCGTGTCCGTACAAACGAAAACTGAATCTTCTATTGGAATCCGCTATCATGGAATCTTATTCTTATTAGTCCTATAATGATGGGAGGTCCATGGGCCTACTTATAATTTGTTATGGCTGTACCGGCGTACAATAAAATCAAATCATGCTAAAATGATTATCAGTTGCATAAGGCACCACTTCCAGCATGTAATGAGATGAGTACTGTTAAGCAGAAGAGACTGAATGCTATAAACAAGCCGTTATACCATTTAGATCGAGTAATGATCTTAAATTAAATTTTGCTGTAATAATGTTAATCAGTAAGACATCATAATAGCAGATTCCAGTGGAAGATGCAATTATCATTAGTACTTACACGCCCAGCTGCGAGTTAACAGGTTTAGAAACGAATTTTGTCTGCTGAGCTGAGCGAGCGAGCGAGTTTAGGACTACCTTCGTGACGTACGCGCCGCGGCCTGTCTTTCTCGTGGGCTTCGTGTTTAGTAGCAATAACGGTTTCGACACTTAAGTCATTTTCAACCGTTGGAACTTGGATCTCCTGAAGGAGCCTTGAGCAGAAGCTCTCTCCCGTCACGTACTGACGCAGCCATCGGCTAACAAAGCTATCGAAAATAACGTAAGTGTCTAAACCGGTTTATCCAATAAACAGTATGTGTGAGAGTTGACTGATAGCCTCTGTAGTCAAATTCAGTTTGTTCTGTGACACTTCAGGCCAACAACGTGACAGATACGAACATATCAAATGAGACTAGTGGGGGATATTGAACGTGTTCGGAAGGCAGCACGAATGGTTGTAGGTTTCTTTGACTCACGGGACACCGTCAAAGAAATATCGAAAAACCTAAATTGGCAGCCGCTTGAAAACAAACGCCAATTATTGTACGAAAATCTTTTTACAAAGTTTGAAGAACTTGTATTAAGTGAAAAATCCAGAGATATATTTCAGTCCACTACTGATCGCTTCGTAAAGACAAGATTAGATTAATTACAGCATGCACAGAAGCGTTTAAGCAGTCGTTCTGCCAGCGCTCCTTACGCGTTTGGAACCATGATAAGTACACTCCGCCGGCCGAAGTGGCCGTGCGGTTAAAGGCGCTGCAGTCTGGAACCGCAGGACCGCTACGGTCGCAGGTTCGAATCCTGCCTCGGGCATGGATGTTTGTGCTGTCCTTAGGTTAGTTAGGTTCAACTAGTTCTAAGTTCTAGGGGACTAATAACCTCAGCAGTTGAGTCCCACAGTGCTCAGAGCCATTTGAACCATTTGATTTGATAAGTACACTCCACCACACACTTCACACTGATTTGTAGAGCATGTGCGTGGATGTGGCCAGATGGGTTCCTGCTGCCACAATCGTCGATTAACCTAACGGAGGTCCCCCCCCCCCCCCCCCCCGTCGGTGGTTAGAGTCCTCTCTCCGGCATGTGTGTGTGTGTGTTTCCTTAGCGTAAGATAGTTTAAGTTAGATTAAGTAGTACATAAGCTTAGGGACCGATGACCTCAGCAGTTTGGTCCCATAAGACCTCATCATAAATTTCCAATTTTTCCTAAGGGAGGGAAGTAGCGACCGTCATCTGTCTGTCATTCGCGTAAACTTTCTTCTGTGTGTTATCGCACTTCAGCTGTTTTTATATCGTTTCTATGGAGCGGAAATTTGGGACCATCCCGGGATTTTTCAAAACGCGTGTGAAAAAATTGCCTAAAATCCACACTCACGCTGGCTGCTGTACCTGATCGATGGTCTTTCATCCTTCATGAAGATTCGATCTTGTCTGTTTTACACAAGCGACGCCGTGATCAAAACCGACTATTCGTTGATGACGAGAGTCACGTGCTTGTGTGTAAATCAACCACCAACAACGTCTCGAGCGGGTCAGTGACATCAATGATCAGTTGACTGTCCCGTAAGTGGAGTTCTAAAACCTTGCATATGCTGCAGACTGCTCATACGCAGAAACAGGAGACTTTCGCCTCGTCTACTAACATCGCAAGTTAACCTATCCTCGCCGAGCACTCTCCTATTACAGGAAATGATGTGTATTAAGCTATACGAGTAGATCAGATTACTCGTTATCATTGTACTAACAGGCTGCACTGACTAGGCGCAATTTCCAGACAACAGCGAATGTTGAAGTGCCTATGAGTCTTACATTAGAACAGGAATTATATTTATTGGTTAGACACATGTTTAGCGTTGGTAGAACCAAAATTTGTGTTTGTTCTGGTGATACACGTTGCCAATAACATAAACCGAAGGTAACTTGCTTGTAGAATTCTCGTGTGTCCACTTGGGTCACGTCGTAAGTTCTCCACGATACTTCGGCAGATTCGTTTCCATCTTCAGGTTGTTCCTGATGACTGCTGCTCCGTTATTTTCTGCGTCCTTAATACGTTGGCTGTGACCCCCTCCATCACACAGCTCCTGCCGCTGTCTGTGCAGCTGCTGCGGTGGTATGGGTAGCGACGCCTGGCTGCGAACTCATTTACATCATACTCCGAAAGGCACGTAAGGGTGTGTGACGGAGGGTACTTCTGCTACCACTAACTGAGCCCCCCCCCCCCCCCCTTCTCTTTTTGTCTCGTGAACGGCCCTTGGGAAGAATGATAGCCGGTAAGCCTCTGTATTAACTCTAATTTCTCGAATTTTCTTGTCGTGGTCATTTCGCGAGGAAGCAAGTACTATGTTGTCCGACTCTTCCTGGAAAGCGCTCTCTGTAAATTTCAATAGTGAACCTCTCTCTGATGCACAACGCCTCTGCCACTGGAGTTTGTTGAGCATCTCTGTAACGCTCGCCCGCCGACTAAATGATCCCATGACGAAACGCGCCTTTCTTCATAAACTCTCATCTCTTGTGTCAGTCCCATCTGGTAAGGATACCAGACTGATGAACAGTACTCAAGAATCGGTCGAGCAATCACTATGAAAGCCAATTCCATCGTGTATGAGTTACATTTCCTGACTGTGATCTCCAGTGTGAGCGCCGTCGCTGTCGGCTGCGGACCTCACTGTACGGGAAGACTTTTCTTATTCGTATAGGCCCAGTGCAGGATTCCACACCTGTCTCAGTTCAAATGGTTCAAATGGCTCTGAGCACTATGGGACTTAACATCTGAGGTCATCAGTTCCCTAGAACTTAGAACTACTTAAACCTAACTAACCTAAGGACATCACGCACATCCATGCCCGAGGCAGGATTCGAACCTGCGACCGTAGCGGTCGCGCGGTTCCAGACTGAAGTGCCTAGAACCGCTCGGCCACACTGGCCGGCTCCTGCCTCAGTTGTAAGCCGTTTTCTTTGTTAATTAGACTATATTGGACCCTAATTTCAATGGTCTCTTTCATAAGGCAATCCAAGAAGATGGTAGATTGGCTAAGTATCTGGATTTTGTTGTAATCCATAGTACGATCAGTTACGGTACTATGGTTGGCCACGGCTGATTTGTCGAAATGGGGTGATTCAGTGTGGCGTTTATGTTCATACCACATCTGTTCTACAGTGCGTATAGTTTCCCTGCTGTATACTTTGCCGCATTTGCAGAGCAACCGGTAGAACCCTGGTTTTCGAAGGTTTAGATCATTCTTTACTCAACCTAGTAGTGTCAAAGTCGTAGGTGGTGGACTAGATACACATTTAACATTGTGTCGCTCTACGTTCTGCCGCCTTTTCTGGAGGAATTGCCGACATATGGGATGCACGCTAGTAATTTGTGATCCTCTTTTCTCCTGCTGTTTTCTAGGTACAAGCTTTCTAAACGCCCGCCTTATTTGCTTGGTGCTGCACCCACTTCTTCGGAATGTGGTCTCCAGGTGCTTTAGCTGAGCTGTAAAGCTGTCTCGGTCACAGATGGATCGCATCCTGCGAGCAAGTGTGTAAAACGCATTAACGTTTGGAGTTATGCGTACTGGAGGCATGCAGCTTTAGGTTAGTTAGTGTAGTTTTTCTGTACACAACATGTCCCAGCTTGCAAACTACACTCCTGGAAATGGAAAAAAGAACACATTGACACCGGTGTGTCAGACCCACCATACTTGCTCCGGACACTGCGAGAGGGCTGTACAAGCAATGATCACACGCACGGCACAGCGGACACACCAGGAACCGCGGTGTTGGCCGTCGAATGGCGCTAGCTGCGCAGCATTTGTGCACCGCCGCCGTCAGTGTCAGCCAGTTTGCCGTGGCATACGGAGCTCCATCGCAGTCTTTAACACTGGTAGCATGCCGCGACAGCGTGGACGTGAACCGTATGTGCAGTTGACGGACTTTGAGCGAGGGCGTATAGTGGGCATGCGGGAGGCCGGGTGGACGTACCGCCGAATTGCTCAACACGTGGGGCGTGAGGTCTCCACAGTACATCGATGTTGTCGCCAGTGGTCGACGGAAGGTGCACGTGCCCGTCGACCTGGGACCGGACCGCAGCGACGCACGGATGCACGCCAAGACCGTAGGATCCTACGCAGTGCCGTAGGGGACCGCACCGCCACTTCCCAGCAAATTAGGGACACTGTTGCTCCTGGGGTATCGGCGAGGACCATTCGCAACCGTCTCCATGAAGCTGGGCTACGGTCCCGCACACCGTTAGGCCGTCTTCCGCTCACGCCCCAACATCGTGCAGCCCGCCTCCAGTGGTGTCGCGACAGGCGTGAATGGAGGGACGAATGGAGACGTGTCGTCTTCAGCGATGAGAGTCGCTTCTGCCTTGGTGCCAATGATGGTCGTATGCGTGTTTGGCGCCGTGCAGGTGAGCGCCACAATCAGGACTGCATACGACCGAGGCACACAGGGCCAACATCCGGCATCATGGTGTGGGGAGCGATCTCCTACACTGGCCGTACACCACTGGTGATCGTCGAGGGGACACTGAATAGTGCACGGTACATCCAAACCGTCATCGAACCCATCGTTCTACCATTCCTAGACCGGCAAGGGAACTTGCTGTTCCAACAGGACAATGCACGTTCGCATGTATCCCGTGCCACCCAACGTGCTCTAGAAGGTGTAAGTCAACTACCCTGGCCAGCAAGATCTCCGGATCTGTCCCCCATTGAGCATGTTTGGGACTGGATGAAGCGTCGTCTCACGCGGTCTGCACGTCCAGCACGAACGCTGGTCCAACTGAGGCGCCAGGTGGAAATGGCATGACAAGCCGTTCCACTGGACTACATCCAGCATCTCTACGATCGTCTCCATGGGAGAATAGCAGCCTGCATTGCTGCGAAAGGTGGATGTACACTGTACTAGTGCCGACATTGTGCATGCTCTGTTGCCTGTGTCTATGTGCCTGTGGTTCTGTCAGTGTGATCATGTGATGTATCTGACCCCAGGAATGTGTCAATAAAGTTTCCCCTTCCTGGGACAATGAATTCACGGTGTTCTTATTTCAATTTCCAGGAGTGTAGTTACCGTTTCACTAGCACGTGAAGAAAGTTATGGCACCATCCTGCTCCATGCTGTATGTTGGAGTGGAGCGAGTTGGGGAGATAAAGAAATTCACGTAAGCTTTCCCGTCCATGTGGCCAAACGACGAATGTGTCATCCATGAAATGGTAGAAACACGTTGGTTTTAATTGGGATTACTCCAGGATATTCTCCTTGAAATATTCGATGAACAAATTTTCCACGACCGGCATTCCACCCCGTCTCGTAGTCAGCAATACAGGAGCAGAAACATACATGTGCAGTGGCAATTTCCGGGAATCTGCGGTGTCTTTGATCTTCAGCGCCGTACAGTTTGCTCGTGACACTTGCCTTGTCAAACTCAGAGAACCCAACGTACAGTATCAAAGTGCCTAGCATCATTAATTAATTTTTAACAGCAGCAAGGGGAGGCTGTATCGCTGAAGTGTGCTCTGAGAAAACTGAGTAGAAGTGGTAAGAACAACGATCCTATTCATCAGAATTGGCAAGCCTCTGATTTCCACCTACTGCTGTATATAAATAAATTTGTAAAGCAATAGACGAGTATTTTGCAGACATTCCAGAATGACACTTCAGGGGTGAAGGCAACTCGCTGAACAAAGTTGAATGACTTGAAAGAGCGGGAAAAACACTATCTGTTATTGCCAGGCATACCCTCATAGGACCAAAAAGTGACAAAACTGGAACAAATAGTATGGCACAGCACGATGGATACTTATTGTCTGTAAGGATTGACTACGAAAACTATAAACGAACTTTGTGTCTCCTATTTAGTGATCATGAGGGAATGTAAAAGGTAATGTTTCGTCGTCTTACTGGAGAATTTTTTATGGAAGTTTGAAGGAATAAATACTGCGGCTGTGAAGTGTGCAACAAGACAAAGAATATTAACGAGCACTGGAGCACAATAAGAAAAACGAGGGATAGGGTACGGCTTAGCGCTGATTCGTTGATTCTTTGTCTGGAGCACCGAGGTGTGTTTTGACACTCGAATTAACTTAGCCGCTGCGCGCTCTCTGCAAAGCGCGCCTCGTTGTGCCACAGGCAGTTGCTGCAGTAGAATTTCAAGCTCCTTCGTTCCACGTCTCAGTGCTGGCCTTTTGAAAATAACTTCAGCTCTGGCAGAGTCTGCTCGGCGTCACTGTAATGCTTCTTGTCTGAAGTCCATACACCGCATCTCACCCTTTGCGTGCTTCCGTCCTGACAATACAACGCTCGAGACAAACCAGCCGCTTCATCCGGCTTCCTGCAGATGTATGTAGTACTGTGTTCTCTATACCGGAATAAATACCATATGAAGGAAATCGCGTTTTATTCACTCTTTTATAACATACACCGAACGAGATGGCGCAGCAGTTACTTTGGATTCCTATTCGGGATATGTGGGGAAGAATTCCGCTCATCTACCATGATTTTAAGCCTTCCAAGATGCCTTAATTCATCTCTGATGATTTTCTGGGCGATTCCTTAAGCAAGCCACATCTTTTACCTGAACTAGCACTATGTAATAACTTTGATACAAATGAAAAGTTTGAATGTTTTTCTTAGCTTGCGCTTAAACCTAATCCTAGCTTGTGAACTTTTTTTAAAAAAAGGTTTTCCGACGTTGTTGATTTCAAAAGAAGAGAGATTGGGGTTTACCGTACCATTGACTATAAGGTCATTAGAGATAGAGGGCGCAATCGGACAGGAGAAGGAAATTGGTCTTGTCCTTTTCAAACGAACTATGCTGATATTTTCCTTCAGAGATATTAGGGTAACCGGACGAAAATTGAAATGGACGATCCCACGGGGATTTGAATCACCGTAATCCCAAACGCTATTCCATTGTCTCACCACTGCACCACCTCACTCTGAAATTATTTTCAAATATGACGACGGTCTTGCTGAAACATTAGCGCAACAAATTTCATTTCCATTATTTCTAATGTGAGAATACAAGAAAACTCACACATTTCTAAGAGTTTCGTTCGCAACTTGCTGCTCGTGTAAGTAACACTGTGCCTAGAATTTCAGGGTTTTCACAACTCTCGAAACTGCACTGACTTCATCAATACGCGACACTTGATATGCAGCACGAAGTGTGTAGTAACATTTACCATACAAAGAAATCAGTAGTTGAAAATTTTCTTCAGACAAAACCTATCTGGCGGATTTAAACCGGAGTATAAGGGGCGATCAGAAAGTTTCGGTTCGAAGCCCCTGCAGTCCAGGATCAGGCAAAATCGCCTTCAACTCTGAGGCAATCATACCACCGTCGCACCATTTTGAAGGTACGCGTTTAGTAAAACACCGTGTTCTACTGTGTGTAGATGGAGATTAGAGATTAACGTCCCGTCGGCAACTCGGTCATTAGAGACGGAGCACAAGCTCGGATTAGGGAAGGATGGAGAAGGAAATCGGCCGTGCCCTTTTCGAAGGAACCATCCCGGCATTTGTCTTACGCAATTTAGGGAAATCAGGGCAAACCTAAACCAGGATGGCCGGATGCGAGTTTGAACCGTCGTCCTCCCGAAGGCGAGTCCACTATGCTAACCACTACCCTACCCTACCCCGATAGGGCCTACTGCGAGAAGACGGCCGTAACCGATTGTAGCACATCCTCGTCCGACAGGAATCGTCGACCCTTCAGCGCTTTTCTTAAAAAGCGTGATAATCGCATGGGCAGTGATCAGGACTATGGGGGGGGGGGGGGGGTAATGTCTGTAATGGACGGGGACAACCTCCCAGATCGACCAGTGACTTTTGTCTAATCGCGACCAGAATGGAACTTGACGCATCATTGTGCAATGCTAGTTTTCGACAGACATACTGCCTCATGTACATTTTTCATTCTCCGATGGATGTCTATCGCTGTCTGTCCTACGGCAGCCAAGAAAAGAATAATAGCATGTTTGTCCTGTTTGGATGCATTTGGTAATAACGTCGCCATAGCTCACGTTTCCACGTTTACTACACACACGTCGGCAAGACACGAATGCCACACTGATCACTTGCCTACATGTCAGTGTTTATAAACCAATATCTGAATCGCGCTGCGTGGCATACACGTAAACGGAAACTTTTTGATCTCCCCTTATATGATTGAAACATAGTCTCTGGTAGCAGTTCCTTTCTTTTAAAAAAAAAAAAAAAAAAAAAAAAAAAAACAGAAATTTAAACTCAAGCAGTATTCCAGAGAGAGAGATGTTGCACCACGATTCTGTCTGGTGCGATGAACTGCTCCTGCGACGCTCAGTAAAACGACCTCATACAGAGGGAAGCGAGCGTCAGCTTGATGCCCTTCAGGAAGCTGACAAGGCGGAAGAAGAGAGCCAGCGCCTCTGAAGGGTGAATTTGGACAATATTACAGCTCCATATAGGCTCCTACAGGAGCTGACTAAAGAAGAAAATCAGAACAAATTGAATCATCGCCATCGCGTGGTGACACCCAGCCATTATAGCTTGTTGTTCCTTTTGGAACAGTGCAGGGGCGAGGCTCCTTTCTGGGTTTTTACCTGCACCTACCAGTGAACTCGTCGCAGCAGGAAAGCCGAGCAGAAACTTACCGTACTGCGACTCGCACCAGGCTGCATACAACGTAACTATTCTAAAAATCGGGAAAAGGTCTTAATTTTGAATGAACGGTGGAAATACTGCCAAAACTTCGGTATATTCTGAAGTTTAGAATTACAAGTTCACTGCCAAGCCCGTGCTAATCCTAACACAGTCATGCACAAAACCTTTCATTCACGTTAGCAAGTTTATGGTAGCGTATTTCCCGAAATCTGAACAGCTACTAAACACGGATTGTTCTTAATTGAAAATGCTCGCCACACTATTAAGTTTATCGGTGTCTAATGCACTCAAGTTTTTGGTCACCGATCTGCTCAATATGCCATTCGGAATTACTGTCCTTTCTCATACATAAAATTACTTAAAAAATCCGTACTTTCTCAAAACCACACAGTAGTAAATATGCCTTCACTTTAAAGCACTTTTGAGGCATGTAGCACAACTAAAACCGGCAAACTGTAACTTCCTTCGGAGCTCATACTGCACACAACCGTACCAATGAAAGGGTGGGCTCCGACTACTTTAGACTGCTGTAAGCACTCTCTGTCTCCAAGAGAAAAGACGCGCGAAGAATACTCCGTTCTGATAAGTAAGTTTTCTTCAAAGCCAATGGAAAAATATTGTTCTCCCGCATTAGTCCGCGCTTTTCATGACTAACCAATCAACAAATAACACACTTTCGAAATGAACTTTTTTCCAAACTAAATACACTCCTGGAAATTGAAATAAGAACACCGTGAATTCATTGTCCCAGGAAGGGGAAACTTTATTGACACATTCCTGGGGTCAGATACATCACATGATCACACTGACAGAACCACAGGCACATAGACACAGGCAACAGAGCATGCACAATGTCGGCACTAGTACAGTGTATATCCACCTTTCGCAGCAATGCAGGCTGCTATTCTCCCATGGAGACGATCGTAGAGATGCTGGATGTAGTCCTGTGGAACGGCTTGCCATACCATTTCCACCTGGCGCCTCAGTTGGACCAGCGTTCGTGCTGGACGTGCAGACCGCATGAGACGACGCTTCATCCAGTCCCAAACATGCTCAATGGGGGACAGATCCGGAGATCCTGCTGGCCAGGGTAGTTGACTTACACCTTCTAGAGCACGTTGGGTGCCACAGGATACATGCGGACGTGCATTGTCCTGTTGGAACAGCAAGTTCCCTTGCCGGTCTAGGAATGGTAGAACGATGGGTTCGATGACGGTTTGGATGTACCGTGCACTATTCAGTGTCCCCTCGACGATCACCAGTGGTGTACGGCCAGTGTAGGAGATCGCTCCCCACACCATGATGTGTGCCTCGGTCGTATGCAGTCCTGATTGTGGCGCTCACCTGCACGGCGCCAAACACGCATACGACCATCATTGGCACCAAGGCAGAAGCGACTCTCATCGCTGAAGACGACACGTCTCCATTCGTCCCTCCATTCACGCCTGTCGCGACACCACTGGAGGCGGGCTGCACGATGTTGGGGCGTGAGCGGAAGACGGCCTAACGGTGTGCGGGACCGTAGCCCAGCTTCATGGAGACGGTTGCGAATGGTCCTCGCCGATACCCCAGGAGCAACAGTGTCCCTAATTTGCTGGGAAGTGGCGGTGCGGTCCCCTACGGCACTGCGTAGGATCCTACGGTCTTGGCGTGCATCCGTGCGTCGCTGCGGTCCGGTCCCAGGTCGACGGGCACGTGCACCTTCCGCCGACCACTGGCGACAACATCGATGTACTGTGGAGACCTCACGCCCCACGTGTTGAGCAATTCGGCGGTACGTCCACCCGGCCTCCCGCATGCCCACTATACGCCCTCGCTCAAAGTCCGTCAACTGCACATACGGTTCACGTCCACGCTGTCGCGGCATGCTACCAGTGTTAAAGACTGCGATGGAGCTCCGTATGCCACGGCAAACTGGCTGACACTGACGGCGGCGGTGCACAAATGCTGCGCAGCTAGCGCCATTCGGCGGCCAACACCGCGGTTCCTGGCGTGTCCGCTGTGCCGTGCGTGTGATCATTGCTTATACAGCCCTCTCGCAGTGTCCGGAGCAAGTATGGTGGGTCTGACACACCGGTGTCAATGTGTTCTTTTTTCCATTTCCAGGAGTGTATTTAACATTTATACTTTACGTTATTAACTATTTTCATTTACACTCGAATTAGTTTCCCTTTTACCGTAAACTTACGTAACATATAATGCTACAAAATTTTGATTACAAAAAAAGTGGTTGAAATGGCTCTGAGCACTACGCGACTCAACTTCTGAGGTCATCAGTCGCCTAGAACTTACAACTAATTAAACCTAACTAACCTAAGGACATCACACACATCCATGCCCGAGGCAGGATTCGAACCTGCGACCGTAGCGGTCGCTCGGCTCCAGACTGCAGCGCCTAGAACCACACGGCCACTCCGGCCGGCACGCGATTACAAATAGAGCTGTTAACTTCGAGGTGAAAACAACTGCAGTGCCAGATGAAGCATCCATTCACCTTCCGAGGGTCTCGATTCCAGTAGCTAAAGGTATCTGCCTGAGCTAGGGGCTGATGCAGACAACTTTGCGCTGTCACACTGCTGCGTCAGCTGTTGGGTGACTCCTGCTGGCGACCAGCTCCCTGGTGGGTCGCATGGATTAGCCCGGGGTAGGAGTTGCCCGGTCTCTGTGTTGCTGTTTCCTCGTTACCTGTCGACCGTCATCATTGCTAATCACCACCTAGTGCTGCAGACACGTTCGATTTCGGCCAAGGTGGGTGCCACGAAAGAGTAGTGGTGCCTGCCTTATTCGTCGTGTGTATGGGCTGAGCACTCGTACCCGCATTCGTCGCATGATAAGGCGATATGGACCTTGACTAGGAAAGACAAGCAAAGGACGACGGCTACGTCGTCGTGCGAGGCTTCCCATGGGCCAGATACCTGCGACCGTGAAGCCGATCAGTTAATATGTTAAAGAATTTCATCATAATTGTTTGGCACTATTTAAGTATGGTGATGGTATTACTTAATAAGATACCAACGATAAATCCGCAACAGATAAACGACATATTGCGATATGCTTATTACAGTTATTTAAGTGTAATTATATCCAAGGCAGTTCTAACATTTTATACACTATTGGCCATTAAAATTGCTACACCACGAAGATGACGTGCTACAGACGCGAAATTTAACCGACAGGAAGAAGATACTCTGATATGCAAACGATTAGCTTTTCAGAGCATTCACAATAGGTTGGCGTCGGTGGCGACACCTACATCGTGCTGACATGAGGAAAGTTTCCAACCGATTTCTCATACACAAGCAGCAGTTGACCGGCGTTGCCTGGTGAAACGTTGTTGTGATGCCTCGTGTAAGGAGGAGAAATGCGTAGCATCAAGTTTCCGACTTTGATAAATGTCGGATTGTAGCCTGTCGCGATTGCTGTTTGTCGAATGGCGACATTGTTGCTCGCGTTGGTCTGAGATCCAATGACTTTTAGCACAATATGGAATCGGTGGGTTCAGGAGGGTAATACGGAATGCCGTGCTGGATCCCAACAGCCTCGTATCACTAGCAGTCGAGATGACAGGCATCTTATCCGCATGGCTGTAACGGATCGTGCAGCCAGTCTCGATCCCTGACAGGAGCGCCTGCGATGGTGTACTCAAAGACGAACCTGGGTGCACGAATGGCAAAACGTCATTTTTTCGGATGAATCCAGGTTCTGTTTACAGCATTATGATGGTCACATCCGTGTTTCGCGACATCGCGGTGAACGCACGTTGGAAGCGTGTATTCGACATCGCCATACTGGCGTATCACCCGGCGTGATGGTTTGGGATGCCATTGGTTACACGTCTCGGTCACCTCCTGTTCGCATTGACGGCACTTTGAACAGTGGACGTTACATTTCAGATGTGTTACGACCCGTCGCTCTACCCTTCATTCGATCCCTGCGAAACCCTACATTTCAGCAGGATAATACACGACCGCATGTTGCAGGTCCTGTACGGGCCTTTCTGGATACTGAAAATGTTCAATTGCTGCCCTGGCCAGCACATTCTCCAAATCTCTCACCAATTGAAAACGTCTGGTCAGTGGTGGTCCAGCAACTGGCTCGTCACAATACGCCAGTCACTACTCTTGATGAACTGTGGTGTTGAAGCTACATTGGCAGCTGTACCTGTACACGCCATCCAAGCTCTGTTTGACTCAATGCCCAGGCGTAGCAAGGCCGTTATTACGGCCAGAGGTGGTTGTTCTGGGTACTGATTTCTCAGGATCTATGCACCCAAATTGCGTGAAAATGTAATCACATGTCAGTTCTAGTATAATATATTTGTCCAATGAATAAATACCCTTGGTGTAGCAATTTTATTGGCCAGTAGTGTAGATTTACTGGTAATTATTCTGGAAGAAGGATCGCATTATGCAGCCGATGGAAATGAACCGAATGCAGATGCGAAAACAAATAAATTACGTAAAGCTGTTGAACACCATCGTTAACAGGGTGGTATGTTGCAACCACGAGGCAGGCAGGCTGCCAGGACTTCGTTTTACAATTTATTTGTTTTCTGGCCCTGCCCATGCAGCCATGTCACTAATGTACTTTCATTTATGACAATATGAATTTAAGACAACACAACAACCAGTTCCCGAGGGGAGAAAATCTCCCATCCGGTTGGGAATCGAACCCGGGTCCATTTACTTAGGGATCCGCGGTGCTGACGGTGCAGCTACCGGGGCGGAGTAGCATCAACCTTCGACACCTTCGCTGACGCCGGTGCACGTCACTGCTACCGCGTGCTGTCTTCGGGGCCGACAATTGCTGCCATTGCCACGCAGTGCTTCTGCAGCTGGCACGTCATCGAGAGGCAACAGCCTCCCGCCTGCCTTCTCTGTATCATAGTGAGAACCGACGTTTCACTAACAGGGATATTTCATTAACGGTTCGCAGTGCGATTACAGTCGTCACAACCTCCCCTTGGATTCCGCTTCCTCACACCAACAGTGGGAAATCGCGTGAGGATATATTATCGACATGGCGGCCATTTTGCAAACCATAGTCTTGGACTAAAACTCGTAGTTTTCAGGTGCAAGAGAGAGGAGTCATGTCAAACAGGTAGAGAATTACAGGAGAAAAACAATGTGCCTTTCATTTGAGTAAAGCTTTATTGTAATTAGTTCCACACAAGACTGTAATTTAGGATTTAAAGTTCCGTCGACGACGAAGTAAGTTGAGAGATAACACAATGTTGGGAATGGAAGAGAACAGGGTAAGAAAATCAGCTGTATCCATCCTGTCATTTGCCTGAACCCATTGGCTACCCTGAGACAGCTGGTGGAAACAGCAGAGGTTCAAGCCTGGTGCCGTGTGCCCCTGTCTATGGGATTTTTTCGCATCGGCGCAGGGTCGGCGACATTATTTACAGATTTGGCATTGTTAATTTAAGGATTGGCTGGATGACATTCCTGTCGCCATCCTCATACGGAATACGTGTAACCCAACAGTCTGCATATAATATTATGCATGTGAAAGGGAGCAGAAATTTTCTAAATGTTTGCGAATCGTGTAGCTGAGGCGGGACTAGGGACCAGCCCGGTATTCACCTATTGGGATGTGAGAAAGCGCCTAGAAACCACATGCAGGCTCTCTGGCACATTGATCCTCATCGTTAATCCACTGGGCGGATTTGATCCATGACAGGCACACGTTCTGGTGCTTTTAACAACAACTGCTATCTACGCGCGTTACAAGTTCCACCCTGCTTAGTACAGTATACGTTTGGACGGCGCGCTCGTAATACATTGTGGCTTGATGGTGAAACATATACTGTGAATGAATGTAGCTCGGTTGGAGACGTTTTATCGGTTTAGCGTTGGTCGTAGTTGTGGTTTCTTACAGTTCTGCTTGCTGTAGATTTTTTGCAGCACTGTGTATTAATTCCTATTTCTTGCTTGAGTTGATGCCGGTGTACAGGAAATAAAGGTACAGTATATTCTTCGAAGTTCTCGAGGGCCCAACAAATATGACCACAATCTCATGGTCCAATATTAGGAAATAAGAAAGGCCACACTGCCTGACAATTACTCTAGGAAAGGTAACAGAAATAAAAAGTGCAGAAGAGTTGCCAGGGGCGTTGTTTTAAGATTTTTAAACCTCATGGATCTTAAGCTTTGAAACTAATGAAGAAGGTAGTCACAATCTGTTACATCTATGCTCACCTTGTTATTCACAAATATACGATATCGCAGTGTCTTTGTTATTCCGAATTACGATGCACACATGTCCGAAGAAACATGCATTGCGCCGACTACAGCCGTTATGAAATAACATTGAATGTACTGCCAGTTGCGAATGTCGACAATCATCTGCTATCTAATGGCATGATGACAATGAAAATTTGTGCTGGACCGGGACTCGAACACGTATATCGCGCTTACCGCGAGCGGTCGCCTTACCTTTTGACTATCCAAGCACGACTCACGGCCAGACCAGAACTTCCATATGTCGTCAACCATGTGTGTATAACTTGTACTCGTACATCCATTATGTATATTCCCGTACAGGGGAGATATTTTACTTGAAAGCCGCTTGTCTGATGTTAGCGGATAGATACGATATTGCAGCACCTGTGTTAATCCGAATTGCGGTACAATGCAGTTCGGAGTAACTCAGGCACTGCAATATCGTATTTATCTGCCGACAGTGGGCAAGCGACTTTCTAGTAAAATGTCTCCGCTGTGTGGGAATATACATAATGGATGTACGAGTAAAGGTGGTAGACATATGGCTGATTACATATGGAAGTTTGGATCTGGTCGTGAGTCGCGCTCGGACAGCCATATCGTAAAGCGACCGCTCACGGTAAGCGGGAAATGCAGGCTTGAGACCCGGTCCGGCACAAATTTTCGGTGTCGTCATTCCATTATACAGCTGATGGTTGTCCATATTCGCAACTGCCAATACGTTTCATGTATATTGTGTACGTCAGCGTTTTTTTTTTTTTTTTCTTTTAGCTTATAGAATAACTATTGTTTGCAGCTAGCTTTTTTCTGATTCTCGTTGTGAGATAACGTTCCTGCAGCAGTCGGCATCCTCATGGCGCGTTGTGGTAACATGTTTCACTGAGACGTGACGTATCTGCAGGCATCCTAGATTTTTTCAGAATTGTGTCGTATGAGGAAAACATAACAAGGATGAAGTAACGCCATGTGACTTCCAAATTTTTGATGACGTGAATAAGAATGGTCTGTATTGGCCTATAGCCAACTTGCTTCAGGTGCAAGGCTCTGCTGTGTCACTGGCGCCATCGTGGCAGTCAACGTGTTACGTGGTTTAAGGAAACCCAGGAGAACCCAAATCCGGATGACCAGACGGGGATCTGAACCGCCATCCTTCTCCTCTTGGGCAAGCGGATATGTGGAGTAAGCTATCTTAATACGAGTAGTGCAACTCTCCCTCATGTATGTTTGTTTGGATGTCCCTACTGCAGAAGTCATTACATATCTTTTTTTTTTTTTGTCTTAAGCGTAGGGGACAGTGGCGTATCTTGGAACACTTTTCAGACTTTCGTCTTTAGCTGGCCCTGCAATAGTAGTGAAATACATTTTCTTATTCTATTCTGAAATGATATCAGCCTTCAATTAGTGTGTTCTGCAGTTTTTTTCTGAAATTATAAAAATTACACTGGAAAAGTAAGCTTTTTCCAAGAGTACCAAATTATTCTGAGGTACAACATGATCATGTACAGAGTGATAATGATTAAACTACACAAAAAAAACAAATTATTTACAAACTACGGCGTGCACACACTTTATTCAATATGTAAACGTCACCACAGATATTCAGATTTAGGTTATGACAAGATCGATATGCTTGCCATCACTGGCAAAGATGTGGCACAGACGAATAGCGAAATTCTGCATGACCCGATGAAGTATCGAAACATCGATGCCATCGATGACCTCGTAAATGGCTGTTTTCAGCTTAGCAGTGGTTCTGGGGTTATTGATGTACGCTTTGTCTTTAATATAGCCTCACAAAAAGGAGTTTCATGTGTTCAGATCCAAAGAATATGTCGGCCAATAGAGGCTCATGCCAGTGGCCTCTGGGTACCCAGAGCCAGAATGCCGTCCCCAAAGTGCTACTCCAGGACATCACACACCCTCCTGCTTCGATGAGATCGAGCTCTGTCTTGCGTGAACAACATCTTATTGAAATCAGGGTCACTTTGGATAATGGGGATGAAACCATCTTCTAAATCCTTCACGTACCGTTCAGTAGTCACCATGCCATCAAGGAATATCGCACCGATTATTCCGTGACTGGGCATTGGACAGCACACAGTCACCCATTGACGGTGAAGTGAAGAGACTTCTCGATCGCGAAATGCGGATTCTCAGTCCCCCACATGCGCCAATTTTGATTATTGACAAACCCATCCAAATGAAAGTGGACTTCGTCGCTAAACCAAACCACATTCACATCAAAGTCCTGTTCTTCAGTCCTGTGGACAATAGTGTTGGCAAAACACAACCGCTGTTATATGGCCGTGGGGATTAACGGCTGATGGGTTTCAGTTTTGAGTGGGAAGAGATGCAGGTCTTCAACAACAATTTGTCGCAATATCTCCCAGTTGATTCCCACCTGCTTCGCAGCTCGTTTGATCGATTTCCTGGGGCCGGTTTGAAACACAGTGTGTGTCTTCTCAATGTTTTCAGGTGTTTTCACCATTTTTTGGACGAGCGACATTGCCGAGACTGTCATCATGAACACTATCCATTCTCTCCAACTTGCGAACCAAATTGTTGTTTGTTAGCACACTTGGACTGGTTGTCTTCAGCTTGAACTTGGTCTCAGACTTCCTTCGAACCGCAGTTGAGCTGTTCTTGCTCGCATAATAGGCCTTCACAAGCACTATACGCTCAGGCACTCTGTACCGTGATATTTTCAAGTGCAAATGGCCGACTACAATAAAGCGCGTGCGCATGCGCATACTAATTGCCATCATGCCCCGCGGCCAAGCGTGCAGTTTGAATGTCCTAACGCAAACTGTTAAGAAGTTATGGCTATTTTATTTCATACAGTCAATAATTGTCACTCCGTACGGACAACCAAATAGTCTGTGCAAATTTAAAAGCCCTGCAATCGAGAAAATCTTGTCAGTACTATATTTAATAGCCCATGTGTTACATTATTATTCTACCACACACCAATACTCAATAATTGAAATGAAATTAAGAAAAGGTGTTATCAAAAACTAATTGCAAGCTAACGTTCTGAAATAGAAGTTTTCATCAGATAACACAAATTTTCATGTTAGAGACAGGGGAAAATATTAAGACAATAAAGAAACGCAGTTCATTTTTAAATTCCACGTGTTCTATGGTAAAAATATCCTCTGTTTCAAGGTACAGGATGCTGCACGTCTCACTAAGTATGGTTTAAACGTCCATAAGTTATGTAACTAGTTTTAAAAATATACAGAAGTATACTCACTACAAATCTCTGTAATTGAAGAATTAACAGTATCCTCAAAATAGAATTAATGTATTATACAGCACTTAAATATGCATAGCGCTAATATTTACAAACAACTGCTGATGGCAGTCTCTATTGCTCGTTCCTTCGCGTGATCGTAAAATCGGTCACTGGATTGAAACATCGACAAGAAAACATCATGTGTTCCTCGGTGCACTGTCCTCCAGGTGCAACAGTCTCCCCCACTCCAGTTTAAGAGACTGGTACTCCAGACACTTTCCACTTTTGTAGAGAAAACGTCATAAGTGGTAGTTCTGTAAACACTGCACACGTAATGCGTTTCTACATTTTGATTATTATAGTTTCAAGCAGTTTTTACTAATGAATGTGGAGCACAATTTACTGGCAGTGTTTGTTAGAAATTTTTTACATATTTTGAAGTCAACAGGTATTTATCAAATTGTTATCAGCTTTAGTACAAGAAGTGATTGATGCAGAAGAGCATAAATTCCTTTAAAACAACATTTACGGCTTCTTATTTGCTAAATGTTCGTCATTCACGCCAACCCAGATTTGAGTAAGACAAGGAAGTCGTAAGTGGCGATAAAGTACTCCTCAATACAGGAGGTCGACAGGTACCACGGCATCTTTTTCGTCAGGGTAGTCTCCCACTGAATATGTTGGTCAACCTGTAGTTCTATATTACTGCATTTATCAGTGGTTTATTCCTGCGTCATAACTGATATTTGTTACCAATTTAGGTCGGCCGCGGTGGCCGTGCGGTTCTAGGCGCTGCAGTCTGGAACCGTAGGACTGCTACGGTCGCAGGTTCGAATCCTGCCTCGGGCATGGATGTGTGTGATGTCCTTAGGTTAGTTAGGTTTAAGTAGTTCTAAGTTCTAGGGGCCTGATGACCTAAGATGTTAAGTCCCATAGTGCGCAGAGCCATTTGAACCATTTTCTTGTTACCAATTTACGCTAAATTTAATATCGATACTATAGGGCTTCAGTCTTCGACGGATGTCACTGTTTTTACCGATCCTCACTGCGCATATACACTGCCTGACAAAAAGTGAAGCACCCAGAAGACATGGTCGGATATAAATACAATTTCGCACTCGTGCTAACCATAGGCGTATAGTTAACTGAACAGAGCTCCAATTCTCTGTGGCGGGTAGAACGGCCACAAGAGTCCATTAGTGTTGTCGGTGTTTAATTTAGTTAACAGGCCTGGTAGGGTATATAAGCAGCATGAACAGCGTCAGATGTTGAGAGATCGCAGTGGAAGACACGTAGATGCTGCGTACTCATTTGAGACAGCGCTTTCAGCATCTGATAGAATTTGAAAGCGGCCGCATTGTGGGTCTCAGTTTGATCGGTTTGTCGAATCGGACAATATCCAGATTTGTTGGGAATTCGGATGTAACAGTGGCACAATGCTGGACTGCATGGGAACATGAGGGCAGGCATACACTTCAAGATTCCAGTCGACCACATTTTACCACCACAAGAAAGAATCGCCGTTGTGTGCACCGAGCACATCGTAACCCCTTCAGGTATTCGCCTGCCATCCGAGAAGAAGTAATGAACTCCCTGGAGCATTCTGTGTCATCCAAGTGAGTAGCAGCAGCTGAACTTGGAAGTTACTCCCGCCACCATGTGTAGGCTGCAGTTGACACAACAAACCGTTGCGTTTGGACAGGTCCCATTTCCAGGAAGCTTGGACTGCTGATGAATGGCACCGTATTGTGTTCAATGACGGACTGCGGTCCTGCAATATCCCTGATAACCATCGTCGGCGAATATGGTGGCCACCTGGGAAGACATCCCATTGTTGCAGTGTTCTGCAGAGGCACAGTGGTGTTACTCCTGGCGTCATGGTATGGGTAGCCATCCAGTATGACTTCAGGACGCAGCTGGTATTGATTGATGGAACTCTGACGGCGCAACGGTACATCACGGACATCCTGCATCCTCATATGTTACCTGCGGCACTATCGTAGTGCCAGTTTTCAGCAGGGCAATGATCCGCCACCCATGGCTCGTGTCTCTGTGAAGTATCTGCATGATGCTGAGGTACTTCCGTGGCCAGCAAACTCGCCAGATCCGTCCCGACAGAACATGTGTGGACCCAGCTCAGGAGTCGACTCTGTCTCAGCGCCAGTATCAAGGGTGTCGAGGTTGATTTACAAAATTTTAGGGCCCAACTTGCCTAAGGAGATGATACAACGCCTTTTTGACACTTTTCCCGATTGAATCAGTGCATGCACCCAGGCAAGAGGAGACGTAACGTCATAGCGATAAGCCAAGTTCTTTATAAATCTGACTCGATTTTGTAATAACGGAAATAACACCACATATCCTCTCAACCCATGAAATTTCGTTTCCTCCTCCTCTTCTGGGTGCTTCACATTTTTTGTCAGACAGCGTATCATGTTTTACATTGCCCTCATTTCGTGAATGAGCGCATAGGCTTGAACTACGATGGTTTTGATTTTCCGAAAAGAGTGGTTCTGTCGTCTTTCCATATTTTTGTTCTTAATTATATCTACTGCACCTGCATAATACAATGATGACATTGATCTACATCCACATCTAGATCTATTCTCTGCGAATCACTGAGATATGCCACAGAAGGTACATTCATTGCCCGGTATACTAAGGTTTCTTCCCGATCCATCCATGGATGGAGCGCGAGAGGAATGATCGCTTGAACATCTCTGTGAGAGTTATTATCTGCCTGACTTTTTCTGCTCAGTTTGTACGGGACAGCTATGGTGGAATGGGACTACACCATGAATTTCAGTTCTTAAAGTATTCTAGGCAAGTTCTGGTGAAATATACGGCGTCTTCTTTCCACTGTTTGCGTGCTAAGACTTTTCAACATTTCTGTTGCCTTCTCTCGTCAGTCAGTCAAGTTTATGACCAGTCGCATAACCCTTCTTTTTATACGCACCATTTTCCTTGTAAGTCCAAACTGTTACTGGTCCCACATACTAAGCGTTGTTAAACATGGGTCATACACGTGTTTTGTACGCAATATTTTTGTCTACAAACTGCAGTTTTCCAGTTTTCTACTAGTGTGTCGTAGGCTGCCACTTGCTTTACCTACAACGGAGCCTATATTGTCGTTCCTCTTCATGTTTGTTTATTGTAGAACCTGTAGCCGTCCACACACACACACACACACACACACACACACACACACACACACATTGCATAGATACACCATGAGAACAACTGTGTATCGAAGTGATACCTTCTGTGGGAGAAATTCGAGGGACATTATGCCAGGGACACAGAGAGAAAGTTTAGCCTCGATTCAGGAATTGCTGTGCAAAGCAGGTTTCCCGGCGCAAATCCCATCTGATACGCTTTCGTTTGAATGACGAGCACTTGGCAGATGCGCACTTACACGGAGTAGGTCGGCTTGCAGGAACCACTTTAAGTCAAACGAACTGTCTAGCAGCTGAGATATTGGCTCACTCTATCTTCTTTCAGTTCAGCAGAGAATTGGCACCGTGGTTCTTCGTGAGAGTTCACGGCATTTGACATTCAGATTTACAAGTTTCATTACCTGTCAAAGCATGCAAAAAAATAAAACTGTCCTAAACTCAAAGCTTCATTAGGCACGGCTCTATTCGAGATGGATCCCTCGCCCTTCTCCGACCTTTCATCTGACTTGCGCGGCCAGTTACAGCGGGACCTACATTTTAACGTAGACTCCGAACCACACTAACAATTAGCTCTTTTCACACATGTGTAAATTATTTCCAGAACTGAGAGAAGCGATATGTGACAGAAAAAAATCATTGTAACAAATGAAAAAGGCACCTTGAATTTTGTGTTTATTGAATTTTGCAGTCTAGCACCTACTTAGCTACCGAGATGTAACATATCGGCCACATAGGGCCACGACGTCCAGATGGGAGGCGCTCAGCCGAACATAAACATGTGGGCTAGTTGTCAGGAGCTGTCTGCAACTTATTTAATGAATGGCGAACGAGACACCTACCCGACATTAGACTCAGGGCTCCTTAACAACCAGGAAACATCGAGAGTCTCGAACCGGACTTTTAATGTCATCCTACGACGATCACCGAGTGCCATCGCTTTACGAAGAACCTGGATGGCCAGGCAGATGTATGGTCACAGCCACTGAAAACTTTTCAGAATACTGCGGGTATGGACACAGCCATTGAAAACTTCGCAGAACACTACAGGAGAAATCCTCTTAGTTGAGACACTTCAATTCTAATCTTCATGAAAAATGTAATGTTTTATTTAAACTACATAAATTTTAGAAATGTTAACGGAGTTTAACCGCTAATATAAAAAGTTAGACTTTGACGGTAGCCTTTGAGACACAGTTCACTACACTTCGGACGTCGTTCAAGACAAGCCCACTGAGAGTAACTGCCGCTAATGTTGAAGGACCACTCCAGTCAGGGACGCAAACATGTAACCCCTGCCTACTGTAGATGCTACCTAACAATTCCCGAACGCACTCAGCACGCGCCGTTGAAAGATCGATCGCCGCCAGGCAAATGAAATGCACTACAGAACTCCCATCAATGTTCGCCTGCTAGTGCTACTTTTCTTTATGAGTAACGATAACTGGAACCCTGGGAAGCGACACAGGAGCTTTCATAGTGTAATTGGTATTTAGTGTTTTATTGTTTCGATAGTAGTGAGGGAAATATATTATCTGTTTTGTCAAAATTGACGAAAATATTTTTCTATATTCCAAAGCAGAACACATTAACCAAATAAAACATTCCAATGAACTCTAATTACACTGCTACTCTTTAAAATTACAACACTAAGAATAATGAAATTTTAGTTATTGCGCTTATACAATACAGTGGAAAAACACATTATTAAATTTGTAGGTATTCAGGTTGCGGCATTTAGTACACGGGGCTGCCGTTTCTGGCACTGACAACGGCGCTAACCCAGCTGGATATCGAATATTTCGAAGCTCATATAACAGATGCAGCCACGTCATTCCATGCTGCTTCAGCTCTGTGCCACAGTTCTTCAATCGCAGTGGCTGGAAAATGGGGGTGTGTCAGATACTCGGCAACGCATGACCAGGTGTTTTCAATGGATGAGAGGTCTGGAGAACGTGCTGGCTAGAGAAACCGTGGTACACCTTCTGTATCGATGTATGTCAGGACAAAACGGCAACATGCGCTCTTGCGTTATCTTGTTGAAAAAAATCGTCACAGACACTGAAAATAGTGCACAGCCACCGTCCTTCACGCGTCAGAAAAATAACAGCTGCTGCCCAAATTGCGATGACAAGGGTGCCACTCTTGTGTCTGGTGTTGTCATTTGGCACGCAACTGACGGCGGTCTTCTCTCTGCTGCTGTTTCAACGTAATCCGTAACAGTGGTCGTCGTGCTGACAGTCCGTGGCGCTTCAGACGTCGTCATGGTTTTGCAATGGTGCGGACCTAAGCGCTTTATTTATTGGATTCATCGCAAATGCCTCATCCGTATTAAATAATAAACATTAGCCCATTAAATTTCGAAGTAAATACCGACACCATCCGCAATCGGGTATCGAAATAATTCAGTGGTGAAAGTTGAAAACTGGTTACGGATTGGGACCCGAACCCGGATCTCCCGCTTACCTCGAGCAGTTGCCTTAACCGCCACAGCGAACCCGCCACGCTTCCGTCCCACCCAAATTCTCATCTTCGTCACACGCTAGCAGCGTCCACAGTCCACTCAAATACTTGCTCGTAGCGAGTCCTGTATTCCCGCAAGAGTCTCGGACCCCGTTGCAAGCAGTTACGCCTACGGATATACTAATACGTTTTGTGTCTGCTCTGTCGGACATGATCGAAAGAACTGACACCACACTGTTGTTGATACAGTGGCCGTACTGGAAGAGTTTCCGGATGTCAGAGGCGGATCCTACAGAGCAGACCCTCCCCCCCCCCCCACCACATATATACAGAGTCTCAGATTTAAATGTTAGTCTATTAACCTTAAAGAACCACCAACGTGAGGTTTTAACTTAACAAAAATTCATCACTGCATAAACGAAGTCCAACCTGGAATATAATATTCTTTTTCGTCGAAACGCACATTAGCGGTCGCCAAGTACTGGCATGCTGAGGTTATAAAAGTCTCTCCCGCACCACATACAGTACATTTTTACGTCGTCTGCGGCTGTGTCCGCTAGGTGCGCTCAGGCTGCCCGAGCAATATCAGTTTTAGAGACGTAATATCACGGGACGTCACTTGAGTGCCTTTCCATGGCAGTTTATTGCGATGTTCTGTAGACAACAAACATCAAATACATAGTGACGGACAAGGCTCTACAGCTAGATGCGTTTTCGGTGACCAGCGCGAGAGAACACACGCGGGTTTAGAAAATATCAAAACGGGTAGCGAAGAGGGGGGGGGGGGGGGAAGGGGTTGAGTGCGCCGGACAACCTTCCATTAGAAGCAGACAGGATCATCACCCGGCCGCCGATATCTTGTCTGAAATGAAATCGAAATTTACGCGCGCTGTCGTACACGTTTTACGACTGCGTAATCCCGGCGCCAGCGGCGTGCCTACCGGCGCTGCGCAGCCTTCATCCCAAACTTCCGTTCCTCAGCGTCACAGATCTGCGCAAATAGTTTCACGATCTTTTGCTCTCCATCATCATCTATGCTTTATAACTATTTTTGATTAATGGCTGCATAATCTTACTCTTACCTTGACTGTTCCCTTTCTACAGAGTGTGATATGGAAGCTGCGTATTCGCCCTGTAGAAAAACACTTTGTTTCCCCCCAAAACAGTTTGGAGCACGGTTCATATTATGCAGCGACTTCGTGTAACACATCATGCTACAGTGTGATGATGCGCAAGAAAAAAAGATGAAGCACTTCAGTACACCATTAGTAACAAATCACTCGAAAATGGATTTAATCTCGCAGAGTGCCTTTGTACTTTCTTTGTTTCTCAGCATTACAAAAAAAAAAAAAAAAAAAAAAAAAAACAATAAAAAAACACTGACAATGACAAATACTCGCTAACTCGCTGAAACTAGTCTGACTGAAGCAAATAAAGTGATTTACATGTAGAAAGACACAAATCTTAGATTACTAGCTTACATTACTAGAGACAGCAAAGGACCTGGAAGAGCAGCTGAACGGAATGGACAGTGTCTTGATAGGATGATATAAGATGAACATCAATAAATGCAAAACGAGGATAATGGAATGTAGTCGAATTAAATCGGGTGATGCTGCGGAAATTAGGAAATGAGACGCTTAAAGAAGTAAGTGAGTTTTGCTATTTGGGGAGCAAAATAACTGATGATGGTCGAAGTAGAGAGGATATAAAATGTAGACTGGCAATGGCAAGGAAAGCATTTCTGAAGAAGAGAAATTTGTTAACATCGAGTATAGATTTAAGTGTCAGGAAGTTGTTTCTGAAAGTATTTGTATGGAGTGTCGCCATGTATGGATGTGAGACGTGGACGATAAATAGTTTGGACAAGAACAGAATAGAAGCTTTCGAAATGTGGTGCTACAGAAGAATGCTGAAGATTAGATGGGTAGATCACATAACTAACAAGGAGGTATTGAATAGAACTGGAGAGAAGAGAAATTTGTGGCACAGCTTGACTAGAAGAAGGGATATGTTGGAAGGACATATTCTGAGGCATCAAGGGATCACCAATTTAGTATTGGAGGGCTGCGTGGACGGTAAAAAGCGTAGAGGGAGACCAAGAGATTCAGAAGGATGTAAGCTGCAGTAGGTACTGGGAGATGAAGAAGCTTGCACAGGATAGAATAGCATGGAGAGCTGCATCAAACCAGTCTCTTGACTGAAGACCACAACAACAACAACATATTTTAAAATGTTATGTCTGCTTGATACGTTTCACAAAGATCTTGTCTACCCAAAACATTATGACCACCTACTTAATAGCGTGTTAGGCCATCATTGTAACGCAATAACTCATCGATTCTGCAGTTCGTTGGTAGATTTATGGAGCTATGAGGCACCAGCTGGCTACGCACAAGTCACGTAATTCCTGTAAATAACTGGTCGCTGATTTGTGTACGCGGTGATTACGCTCGATAACGACCCAGATGGAAACCATCGGATTCACATCAGGCGAATTAGGTGGCCAAGACATTAACGTGATTACACTATCATGCTCCTCGAACCACTATAGTACGATTCTGGCTTCAAGACACGGACAGTTATTCTGCTGAAAGAAGACATCGTCGTCGGGGAAGACATGAAGCGTGAGGGGATGCAGGTGGTCCGCAGCTGACCTTGTGTCTTCTGTTACTACCACAGGTTCCATGCAAGCGCAGGAGAATGTTTCCCATAGCGTAATACTGCTCCCACCAGGCTGAGTCCGTGGAGCGGTAGCCGTTCGCCTGGATGTCGGAGTTTGTAGCAAAACGTGATTCGTCCGACGAGCCGACACGATTCCAGTGATACACGGCCCTACCTCCATGATGTCGAATCCATTACAATTGTAACTGACAATGTCGTCGGGCCAACATTTGTACACACAGGGGTCGTCTACTTGTTCAACTTGTTCGACAATGTGCACAGAATGGTGAGCTACGAAACACACGTGCTTCCACCGGCATTGTGCTCTTTCGCCAGAGATGCCGCAGATCGCCATCTGTCCTACGTTACGGAGTAGAAAAGCCTCCAAATCCCACCTCCTGCGAAGAACCGTGGATGTCCAATCACTTAACGCCTAGTGGTAGTTTCACTTCCGTTCTACCACTTTCCGCAGATATTTACTACAGTAGCACGTGAACATTCGAGCAGCTTCGCGCTTTTCTTTTCGTGATACTCGTTCACAGACTCTGTGTACTAATAGTCTGCCCTGTGGCAAAGTCGCTTATGTCAATGCGTTTGTCCATTTGCATCGTTTATCTTCGCTAGGGTAATCCCCCATCCGTCTCTGCTCGATGCGCAACTTTTCTTACTGCGGCACGTGTCCGCAACGCCACGAGAAGGCATCCAACCTTGCAATGGGCAATGGTCATAATGTTCTGGCTTATCAGTATAAACTAATAACGTCATCGATCATATTAAACTCTTATCGTTTTCATTCTGGAACGAACAAACTAGAAGTTTCTCGATACTTTAGGAGTACATTTCCCCACTATAAATCTGATCAATGTTTTGTTTAATATTTACAAAAATTTCAAGGTGCCAACAACAAACTTCTTTGATGTTACTTATTTGCTAGTTCACTAGAAATTCTGTGCTGGAACGCATAGACCTTCGCAAAACCTAGTCGACCAACACTGTGTCATTTGTTCTCTTCTCCACATGCACCATACTTGTTGATTCATTCCTTATTTCCAAATTACTGTATCTTTACCACTAATTGAGTTACTTCTGACAATAGCTTGCTCGTGTAGTTTCAACGAAGCTCACAATCTGCAACTTTGTCCTCAGAATTAATCGTGGCGTCCTGTTTTTGAGCCGAGTGGAAACCTTGAACCAGACACTTCGAAGGTTCTGCAACAAGCTACACAGTGACGTCATAGGCATGCGCCATTGGTTTAGAACTGTAGGGCCCCCTTACACGGCTCAGGAATGCATTACACATCAAAGACTACTACCCAGGTAGCTAACTGTGTGGAGTGCACAAAAGGACTTTTTTTAGGTTACTGAGCTCTCCATCCAGTCTAGATAATGATAGCTGCAAGAAACCCCAGAGTATTAGTGTAAGATCAAAAGAAATACCCACCCCACACCGCCAACGGGTGAGAGTATTGAAATTCTACTGATCAACCACCAAAGCATTCCCAACAAAGTGCCAGAATCTGAAGCACACGCAAAAAGGAGTGGATTTCACATAAGAAGTTTCACTCATAATACTGCATACAGAGAAATAACTAAAACCAGATATAGACAATTGTGGGAATTTTGGAATATTATTGAAATCATAGGCTAAAGGGGGGAGGGGGTGATACACTAGCGGTCAAACGTTTACAATCACCTATCAAAACTATGGATTTGTGGTTAAAACAGGTATTTCGTTTTGAATATTCTATCATATCCCAATTCTGATAATAAAACAAATATGAACATGTAAAGACTAAGCTTCTCTGTTGTGTATTTGACTGTTTGTTCGCCTAGAAGGATACCGATGAATTTTCACAACAGAACTGACGTGCTTTTACCTAAGACAATTCCGTTCGAATAGGCGTCATTACTTCTGTCTAGCAATCAGTTCGCATTAATTTACAGAATATTTTTATGCATCTAGCAGTATCTTTGTATACCTGATCAAGTTCATACCGTATTACCTCCTAATGTGACGGAAGCTGGAGATTAGAATTGAAAAACTTGCTGTAATACCGAGCGAGGTGGCGCAGTGGTTCGACACTGGACTCGCATTCGGGAGGACGATGGTTCAATCCCGCGTCCGGCCATCCTGATTTAGGTTTTCCGTGATTTCCCTAAATCGCTTCAGGCAAATGCCGGGATGGTTCCTTTGAAAGGGCACGGCCGACTTCCTTCCCCATCCTTCCCTAATCTGATGAGACCGATGACCTCGCTGTCTGGTCTCCTTCCCCAAACAACCCAACCCCCCTTGCTGTAATTGTAGCTCTGCATCGGGAGGGCTATTTTAATAAAACAAAAGCAATAAAACTCGGCGTAGTTCAATCAAATGTGTTGCGTACGTTGCAGTAGCTCAAGCAAACTGGTGCCAATGCAAGTGTGTCGTGATCTGGAAGAGCCCGAGTAACATCACCGGGAAGATCAGCTCATGTGTGTACAGGATCAACGTTAGAGGACTCGTACTGCACCTGAAATTCGCGAGGAAGAAAATAGAATGTGAGCAGCTCCGATTTCTGTCTCAACAGTGCAATGTCGTTTCCGTGACCAAGGTTCAAAGGGGGGTATAGCGGCAAAAAAAAATTCATTACGCAAACAAAATAAGGTGAAACGAAAGCAGTGGGGACAGCAACAAAAACTGGAGAGTGCAGAAATGGTTCAAGGTGTTATTCACAAATGAGTTTAAGTTTTAAGTATTTGGAAACCATCGTAGAATGTTTGTTGCTCAACTTCAGTAGCGGGACAAAGACAGCGTCACCCCATTCTGCATTGTTAGCAAATTTATTCAAGATAGTGGATCCAATTTGGTGGCCATAGGTGTGGCAATGTCATACAGACATCGTGGCGAAAGTTCAAATTTTGGGGCAAAAATAGGTCGGTTGGGCTACCTCCACTAGCCTAACTACACCCTCTCCCGTATCTCCCCTCCCCTATCCTCCGCTCCTGCCCCCTTTCCTACCCTTCTGCTTCCCTTCCCCTCACCTATCCCAAATGGAAATTGGCAGGAAAATGACTCAGCCATTGTTGGGCTGCTGGATAGGATGGACGTAGTAAGTATTTCTTTTGTATGCATTATTACTTAAACAATTTGAGTTGTCATAGACAGTAGCTCCAAAATGGTTCAAATGGCTCTGAGCACTATGGGACTTAACTGCTGTGGTCATCAGTCCCATAGAACTTAGAACTACTTAAACCTAACTAACCTAAGTACATCACACACATCCATGCCCGAGGCAGGATTCGAACCTGCGACTGTAGCGGTCACCAGTAGCTCCAAACAGTGTGTTCACCTTGAGGTATGCAGTCCAACTGACATAGTTCATAACACTACCATCAGAGGGCTCTGTTGGCCCTTCCCCTCTTCTCCCATCCTTTGATGTAATCGAAGATGGCGGTCCAGGGAAAAATGGCGAAAAATTCGCTCAGTCTGTGAAGAGCTTCCCAAGAAGATAGACATAATTGTTTCCTGTGTGCTGTGCCATCAATGGATGAGATATCTGTGCTGTAGAAGGAGAAGTTTAATGGGCATATTAGCTGTAATCATGCAGCTGAGGGCAGTGTCCATAGCCGCGTCCACGATGCTTAGAAAGCAATGATATTTGGTATCTGTCTGAAGAAGATGAATAAGCTTCATCAAATAATGAAGACCCAGGAGGATGGGACTAAGTTGCACTTCTCAACTCATTCTGATAGACGTGTGTACTGTAACTGTAGATCATTTAGGAAAAGTCCAGTCAGTCTTTCAAACCGCAAGAGGCAAGACGTTCACTCACTCCAGTGCACACAATCCCTAACCCAGAATCTCTGCGCCTGCTGGACGAAGCCATGCACTGGGCTCGCAGCGCTAGCCACCAACAGCCGCAGCCGGCTGAGTGCTAAGCACTTCCTATCCTGTCGGAAATACCTTTATACCTTTGCCTTCTTTGTGGTGCACGGATGCCCCTTGTTGTTGAACACGAATTGCTTCAGGAGCTATCAAATCTGGTTTTAAAGCAATGTGTAGAATATTGAGACTTACATATCTTGAACATGTCATGGCAACTAAATGTTCCACGGCACAATGTTCCACGGCATAAAGAGAGATAGAGAGAGAGAGAGATAGAGAGAGAGAGAGAGAGAGAGAGAGAGAGAGAGAGAGAGCTTTAAAGATGATGCAAGAATATTTAAACAATTTGCGATGTAATTACACATTTTATTCCGAGGAATACCACCACCACACTTGAACATGGCCTCTAAAAAGATGGCGGCACACTTGTGAAACCTCCCAGTCATCATCCCTGAGACACTTCACACGCTTTGTGGGAAATAGATCCCGAAACCGATATCAGCTGCAATATCTGATTTTACACGCCAAAACGACGATATTTGGAAACCGAAAGAACTATCTCTGTAACTCTAAACAGGACGCTCATCACTTTATGAGTTTTAACTGCTTGTTTGGAGACACTGCCAGAGAGAGAGAGAGAAATTTCTGAGCCCTACAGCTGCTGTGGTGTTCATCACATTTCTGGAACGCTGAGAGGGCTTAGTTTATATTTGCTGCTGGATTCAGGGACGTTAAAGCCCTTATTTTTTATATTTTCCTCACTTTTACAAGATCGCTCTGGTGTCTCAGCACAGACAGAAAAATCAGAACAATTACATAATATCTAAAATTTCATGATATATTTCGAATCCCGCAACAGATCCTGAGAAAAAAAAAAACACACCAACAGAATTCGAAGCGCTGTTCTACAGAAGAGAAAAATGGCCCGCATTTTCGGTGGATTTTCGATGTCCAACAGGTGCTGGTCTGGAGATGATCTAAAGCTGCAATGGTGGGGTGGGGAACAGCATCTCGCCTGTCCGAACCAGAGGAGGATGGTCTGCATGGACTTGTCTCTGACCCTCAGACGCCACAGAACTTTCCATTGATACCTTGCCCGCCTGTCTTGTTCGAACCAGTCTGTAGAGGTTCCTATGCCCCGCACAAAGATGTCTTGTGACTCTGTGATGTCATGCAACTTCCTGTGAATGGAGCATTCTGACTGGTTCTTACTGCATTTACCCGCCTAATTGCTTTTGCTAGTTTGAGAGCACTATCCACCACTTTCTTCATATGCACAGATTATGAGACTCTTAGCGGCAAAGCTATTTCTTACAGATCGAAAAAACATATAGCAGTCATATTGCACTGACAGTTAAACCGTGCAAAAATGGTCTGCAGGTAATGAAATACGGAAATTATTGCAAAGACACTTCTTCAATTATGTTGCTCTGCTACCATCGAGGGAAGCTTGAATTTTTCGGCGTGAAACCGATCTCCAACCAGGTTATATCACCACAAACGATTGTATCACCATACGATATCGATGTAGTAAACATAATTCGTATTCTGCGCCATACAGAATCATTGCTTCTGGATCCTGCATACAGCTGTTGACTACGAGACACTCGTACATATCCAGTGAAGACAGACAGATCCTAAAAAACATAAGCACGTGCATCGTATATCGTTTCAGCACTAGATATTTCCCTCGAGGTTGGTCGGTCATCCACCATGGCCAACAGTCACTAGGCAACTGCCCCTACACACGCCGGCCTGATGGGCAATTAGAGCGCCCTCTACATCTAGCAGTCACTCTCTGAACCGATGTGCAAAGCCTGAGCTGGTTACTCGAACACAAAGGCGTTACTGTTTCCGGCCCCAACCTGCTTGCTTGCTGCCAGGCTTTCTACAGGCATCTCCAGACTCTGGGATTACAAGAACATATCTATTTTCAAATGGTTTGCCAGGATATCATACCATTTACGCGATAGTTCTTGATATCAGCCACATAGCAGTATGGTACTGATCGCTTGCACAGTGTAATTCCGAAGATAAAGAGTCGAAATTATATCTCTAGAAACACGGAACTTTAGCGAGGTGCAGTGAGATGGAATATGCTGCAAACCACTAATTAACTAGAAGCTTATCTTGTCTGCGAAGATCATTAGATGAAAACTCGAAAATAGAGGAATCTGGCTGTTCCACTCTTTATTTTTTTTTCAACGAATACCGATTTCAATGATATAACAGATTACAGATTAACCTTGCACTTTACAGATTCAACTGAGGTGTTTCTCAAGTCTAGAGAAACAGCAAACGTCTCTTCCACCTGTTTTTCACCATGTAGATGCACTCAACATACATCACAATCGATCGTCTCTCAACCAAACAAAGACAGAAAATGTGTAGAATGGCAGTACAAGCAGTCAACCAGAGAGTCTAAGTGGGAGGGAATACTTGTTCAGCGCAAACAGTCGCCCATATTGAATCTTGTCAAATTTCCACAGACAATACTCACACCACATACAATCACGAAGGCTGCCCTACATATACTGAGGATTAGCTTGCTATTCACCCACGTAGAGGGCGACACGGTTACGTCAGCTGCATTCCTGTACCCCAGCCTCTCCAGTTCGAGTGGCTCCAGCCGAAAGCCAGAAATGTCAATCATTCCGGCCATACGCAGCAAACTTGTGAAGCATCTCTGAGACACTTCGTGTACTTTGGTGAGGAATACCACATCCTTTACTTGTCCTTGAGCACGACTGCTTCAGGAGTTACTAAATCCAATTGTATATGTCTCCAAATGCACTTTCAAAAAAAGAACATCGCACAGTAGTTTGCTTCAGTTTTGCGATGTATACCGCCACTCTTGAACACAGACTACAAAATATCGCGGCACACTTGTGAAACCTCCCAGTCTTCATCCCAGAGACACTTCACACACTTTGTGGGAAATAGATCCCGAAACCGACATCAGCTGCAATATTCGATATTGCACTCCAAAACGACGATATTTGAAAGTCGAAATAAATATCTCTGTAACTCTAAACAGGACGCTCACCACTTTTCCAACTTAAGCTGCTTGTTTGGAGGCACTGCCAGAGAGAGAGAGAGAGAGAGAGAGAGAGAGAGAGGGAGGGGGGGGGGGAATTTCTGAGTCCTACAGCTGCTGCAGTGTTCATGACTTTTCTGAAAGGCTCAGTGGGCTTAGTTTATATTTTCTGCTGGAGCCAGGGATGTTAAAGCTTTTATTTTTTATTTTGTTCACCTTTCCAAGCTCGCACTGGTGTCTCAGTACAGACGGAGAAATCAGAACAATTACATACCTAGAAGTTCATGATATATTTCGAATCCCACAACAGATCGTGAAAAAAAAAAGAAAAACAAAACAGAATTTGAAGCACTCTCCTACAGAAGATAAAATGGTTCGAATTTTCGGTGAATTTTCTGTGGCCTACAGCTGCTGGTCTGGAGATGGTCTAAAGCCACAATTGGGGGTGGGGGACAGAATCCTGCCTGTCCGAATCAGAGGAGGATGTTCCGTGTTCATGTGTGGTGGTGGTATTCCTCATAATAAAATGTGTAATTACATCGCAAATTGTTTAAATGCTCTTGCGTTATCTTCAAATCTCTCTCTCTCTCTCTCTCTCTCTCTCTCTCTCTGTGTGTGTGTGTGTGTGTGTGTGTGTAGTGATATATTTAGTTTCTATGACATATTACATATGTGACAATATTCTACATATTCCTTAACAACCATATTTAATAACTCATGAACCAGTCCATTTTCAATGATTAGGGGGTCTGTGCACCAGAAAGAAGGCAGAGCTATTTCCAGCAGGACAGGAAGGACTTAGCACGTGGCCGCCCTGTGATTGTCGGTGGCTGGTGCTGCGAGTCCGGCGCATGGCTTCTTCCAGCGGGCGCGGAGAGTCTGGGGCAGGGAGCGTCTGCACCGGAGAGGGTGAACGTCTTGCCTCTTGCGGTTCGGGAGACTGATTGGACTTTTATCTAATGATCCACTGTTACAGTACACATATTTATCAGCATTAGTTGCGAAGAGTGATTTAGCCCCATCTTGCTGCATCTTCAGTATTTGCTAAAGCGTATTTGTCTTCTTCGTACATTCACCAAATATCATTCCTTTCCAAGCATCGTGCAGATTTCTATGGACACAGCCCTCAGCTGCATGATTACAGCTAATATATCCATTAAACACCTCCTTCTCCGGTACAGACATCTCATCCATTGAACACACAGTACATAGGAAACAATTACGTCCATTTTCTTGGGAAGCTCAGACAGACGGAGCGAATTTTCCGCCATTTTTCCCTGGACCGCTATCGTCGATTATATCATGGGATTGGAGAAGAGGGGGAACGGCAACGGAGCCCTCTGGTGGTGGTGTTATGAACTAGGTCAGTTGGCCTCCATACCTCAAGATGAACACGTTGGATAGAGCTACTGTCTATGACAACTCAAATAGTTTAAATAAACAGTATACCACAATGCATACAAAATAAAGCCTTACGTCCGTCCTATCCAGCAGCCCAGCACTAACTGAGTCCTTTCCCGCCAGTTTACAATTGGGGGAGGTGAGGATGAGGGGATGGGAGTTTGGGAGAGGGTGGGGAGAGGGGAGGATAAGAGGGGGAATGGAGTTCAGTTAGTGAAGGTAGCCCAATTGACGTATTTTCCCATCAAAATTTGAACCTACTGCCATATACATCAATAAGGTTGCCTTATCTATTGCCAACATCTTGGAGCCACCATCTTGAATAAATTTGGTAACAATGCAGAGTCTTTGTCCCACTACTGACCTCTTGACAACGTACGAAGAATAGTGTGTGACACCAACGGTGAATTATGGTGGAGGGTCGGTTATGGTGTGGGAATGTCTTTCGGGTGTAAAATCGATGGTACAGTGGGAATTAATGGAACATTAACGAAGGAAGGATATCACAGGATCCTGATAAAAACGCAGTTCCATCTGACAATAGACTTATTAGTCATGGGTTTCTTCTGCAGCAAGACAACGATCCCAGTCATGCTTCTAAATTGTACAGAGAGCGTGTCAATAGACAAGAGAAATGTGGGGAACTGAAGAATACAATTTGGCCAAGTCAATCACCTGACATAAAGCCCATTGAACTCTTATGGCATAAACTTAAGAGAGAAGTCTGAAAACGGAGGTCTTCTAATGTTGACGGCCTGTGGAATAACTTACAGACCTGTTGGACTGCAATATCTGTAAAAACACTACAAAATCTTATATGCAGAATGCCAAGATTTTATGCAGCTGTTCTGAATTGAAATGTTGGGTGCTCTGAAATGGCTAAAATCTAAATCACATATTGTATTTGAACTCAATTACAGAGAGAGAAAATTTAATTTTGTTAGTCTAGTTTGTTCAATGGATTTGCACATTCAAATGAAGTATATAGCGCCGGCCGGGGTGGCCGAGCGGTTCTAGGCGCTACTGTGTGGAACCGCGCGACCGCTACGGTCGCAGGTTCGAATCCTGCCTTGGGCATGGATGTGTGTGATGTCTTTAGGTTAGTTAGGTTTAAGTAGTTCTAAGTTCTAGGGGACTGATGACCTCAGAAGTTAAGTCCCATAGTTCTCAGAGCCATTTGAACCATGTTGAAGTATATAGCTTTTTTTATGTGCCACTGAAAACTTTTGACAAATAGACAAGAAACTCAGATCCACCGAGACCGAAATTGAAGGTGCATGCAGGATTGTTTAACCAAGATTCAGTATTTTGGGTGGGTCCTTCTGCCGATAACCTGACTCACCTCGAGACATAACTGAATCATTATAGAAAATCTCAGCTTGCTAACACTTATATTCCCCAATCGTACTATCATAATTGGAGGAGACTAATCATCCAACAGTGGACCGGCTAAATTAAATCTTTTTGTAAGTAGTGGATTTGACAAGACATCCGGTGGAACGACATTACTTGTTTTCTCTCAAGACTGTTAATAACAGTGAGTTTTGAGCGCCACTCATGATAGAAATATTTTAGATAAAGTGGCAACAAACAGACCTGACCTCTCTGAGCACATCCACACTGAAACTGGTATCGGTGACAATGAGACGGCTGTAGGAACAATGATTTCTAAAGTACAAAAGGCTACTGAAACAAGTAGGATGATTTACATACTCAGTAAGCCAGATAAAGTGGCCGCCGTGCCAACATTTACTGCTAGTCAGGAACACGTAGAAGAACCGTAGCTCAAGTTTAAAAGATTAGGTGGCCACCCACTAGATGGATTAGTACCTAGGAGAACAGGTCGCATATGGATTGGATCTCTCGTGATATACGGTCTCTGTAAGGAAGTTTCTAAGAGAGTGCAAAACAAGGCGTACTGCTACGGCTACAAATGTACTAAATGAAACGTATCGGGCTGTAAAAAGGCAATTCGTATAGGCTACAACGATTTCCTCAACAAAATCTTATTGGAAGGCATCTTTTAAAAACTGAAAGAAATTCTGGGCATTAGTAAATAGATAGACGAGACCTATAAATATCAGTATCAGTGATGACGAGAAACAGATGATGTCGCTAAAACTGAACGACGCTCCAGTGTTAGACGGGATCTATATCAGATTCTGTTCTAGCACCTGAATTTGTCCCACTTCTGTTCACAGTATACCGAAGATTTGTAGAACAAAAAACTGTGCCCAGTAGAAGAAAGCACAGATCACAGCTGTTTCAAAGACGGCTATCAGAAGTGACACACAAAATTACCCTCCAATACATTAACTTCAACATAAATGTCAACTACTCCACGAATTCGAATTCCTATTAACGAAGTTTCAGTAACCACTAATAAATGAATGTGGGAATACACTACAGCCCCCTATGTATCACTCTCGGAAGATAGTCTACGTACAGCGCGCCCAGAGCCATTTAATCCTCTGCCATCCACTTCACAGTGCTTTTCAGTATATTAATGTAGATATAGAACGTACATTTTTGCGCAAATATTTATTGTGAAGATTTTCGGTGGATGCTACCTGGTGCACGAGTGACTTTTTATTATGCAAATCATGAGTCAAACTTCCGGAGTTTTACATATTTAATCACAATATCGTCCACAGAATCCACAGAAATGCTTTGTGTAGGGTGTTTGTAGTTTCAGTGTCTAGTGAGACTGTTCAAAAGCTTGTGCTAACATTATAGTTGAATTCCAAACTGAAAAGAGTATCGACAACTGGTCTGTGTGATTGTGCGCGGCAATACCTGGACTCACGGAACGGATCTATGCACGTTACGGTGGAGTCTAGAGAGCGACTGTTATTACTATAATATAATCTACATCTACATCTAAGTCATTACTCTGCTATTCACAATAAAGTGCCTGGCAGAGGGTTCAGTGAACCACCTTCAAGCTGTCTCTCTACCGTTCCATTCTCGAACGGCACGCGGGAAAAACGAGCGCTTAAATTTTTCTCTGCGAGGCCTGATTTCTCTTATTTTGTCGTGATGATCATTTCTCGCTATGTAGGTGGGTGCCAACAGAATGTTTTCGCAATCGGAGAAGAAAACTGGTGATTGAAATTTCATGAGAAGATCCCGTCGCAACGAAAAACGCCCTTGTTTTAATGATTGCCCCTCCAATTCACGTATCATGTCTGTGACACTATCTCCCCTATTTCACGAAAATACAAAACGAGCTGCCCTTCTTTGTACTTTTTCGATGTCATCCGTCAGCTCCACCTGATGCGGATCCCACACCGCACAGCAATACTCCAGAATAGGGTGGACAAGCGTGGTGTAAGCAGTCTCTTTAGTCGGCCTATTGCACCTTCTAAGTATTCTGCCAGTGAATCGCAGTCTTTGGTTTGCTCTACCCACTATATTATCTATGTGATCGTTCCAGTTTAGGTTATTTGTAATTGTAATCCCTAAGTATTTAGTTGAATTTATAGCCTTCAGATTTGTGTGACTTATAGCGAAACCGAAATTTAGCTGATTTCCTTTAGTACTCTTGTGAATAACTTCACACTTTTCCTTATTCAGGGTCAATTTCCACTTTTCGCACCATACAGATATCTTATCTAAATCATTTTGCAAGTCATTTTGATCATCTGATGACTTTACAAGACGGTAAATGACAGCATCATCTGCAAACGATCTAAGACGGCTACTCAGATCGTCTCCTATGTCGTTAATATAGATCAGGAACAATAGAGGGCCTATAACACTTCCTTGTGGAACGCCGGATATTACTTCTGTTTTACTCTATGGCTTTCCGTCTATTACTACGAACTGTGACCTTTCTGACGGGAAATCACGAATCCAGTCGCTCAACTGAGGCGGTACTCCGTAGGTACGCAGTTTGGTTAGAAGACGCTTATGAGGAACGGTGTCAAAAGCCTTCTGTAAATGCCCGCATCTCGTGGTCGTGCGGTAGCGTTCTCGCTTCCCACGCCCGGGTTCCCGGGTTCGATTCCCGGCGGGGTCAGGGATTTTCTCTGCCTCGTGATGGCTGGGTGTTGTGTGCTGTCCTTAGGTTAGTTAGGTTTAAGTAGTTCTAAGTTCTAGGGGACTGATGACCATAGATGTTAAGTCCCATAGTGCTCAGAGCCATTTGAACCATTTGAACCTTCTGTAAATCTAAAACTATGGAATCACATACGATGGCGTCCTGAAAAGTAATGTCTCCGGAATTTTTGTATGAAAACTCTTACAGATTTTAAAATAAAACAAGCTTTACTGGCATTCTACATCTCTATTCTTCACGTCTGCATATTTATTTCTCAGCCACCCTGGCGACGAACACATTTCTCCCAACGAGAGACCAGTTTGTTGATACTGTCACTGTAGAATGTTTGACTTTGTTGACGGAGCCACAACCTCACCTCTGCTTGTACCGCTTCATCACCATCCAAGTGAAGCCGTTGAAAGTCTTCTTTAAGTTCTGGAAATCCATGAAACCGTATGTGGCCAAGTCGGGACTGTATGAAGGATGGTCGATGACACTGGACTAAAGGCGTCGGATTGTTGCAGATGTCGTAGCGATCGTGTGTGGTTTGGCATTGTCATGCTGAAGGAGAGGGTCCTCCACGCGTGGTCGAACACTTAGAATTCGTGCTTTCAGTTTTCTGAGGGTTTACAGCACACTGTTTCTCACGCACCAACATAGTTATATTACACACCGCCGTTTTACACGCTATAACTCGAAGCTTTCTAGCAGCAGAGGGTTGCAGCTTGCGTCAGCGAAGCGGGAAAGTTTACCGAGTAAGATGCATCACATCTCAACCGATATTAATAACGGAATAAAATATTCGGAGACGTGACTTGTCACCTTGACGCCGTATAATAACCGATACGAGGACTTTGTTGGTGACTTTATAAGTTCAAGCCATCGGCTCCATTTAGCGTAGCTGAAAGCGAAAATATAATTACTCGTCTCCGAAGTACAAAAAGGGAGTGTTTCAAAAGGATTCGTCCGGTTTCACAAGATTATATCTTCTGAATGACTGAAGATAGTGACTTGGGATAAATTTTAACTTACACATCGAAAGTAAAAGTCAGTTTCAGTCGCTGGTTCATGTGGCTGTTGGTGGGATCTCCCTGGTACGATCAGTTGGCTCGTTCTGTCACTCGTTGCCTTACCTTTTCCCCAAATGTGAGAATAGGCCCAAAATTTTATTTTTCAACACGACGGAGCACTCCACCACCGCCACATGTATGTAAGGACATCTTTTAATAATGAGCTGTGTCAAAAACAGGTCTACCATAACGGGCGTACAGATCTCGCATTGCACAGCAGGCCTCAGACGTCGTTTGATTTCAGGGTATATGATTTTTTGTGGAGGTTTATAAGAGACTCCATCTATGTGCCTCCACTTGTGGACTGTAGTGCATCATCGCAGCAGCAGTGAAAGCGGTGACTCGCAAAACTGTGGGACGAGTTCGACTACAGTCTGAATGTGTGTCGTGTGTTCGATGGAGGGTAAAAGAACATTTTTGAAAGGTATATATAATCTTTGATCTTATTTGTAATTGAAAGTGGTATCTCAAGATTGTATGTGCATTCATGTAAAGTATATACTCTTGTAAAATAGATGTTTCTTTCGAAAATGAAATAAAACATTTCTAAGCATGTGCGTAAGTAAAAATAATTTACACCAAATGTCAGTCGTGATTCATCTACAAGATACGGTCTTGTGAAATCCGATGAATGTTTTTGAAGCATTCTGTCAACAGTGGTTTATCCAAATAGTACTTGTAGCTCGTGCTGCGGATTGCTCGCTTTCAGGGGCACTGCAGCTGCAGCCATACTTCCTGAGTTTTGGGAACGTGGCTAACCCCAAGTACCAGCTTTCAAGTGGATTATAAGCGCATAATGATACAGAATCTTTAAAGCACCGAAAACATTAAGGTGTTGACATAAAATTGAGTATTTTCAAAAGTATTAAGGAAATATTCGTCATAATTCCACTTTATTTAACTCAATTTTCTGTACAATTAGTTGATACAGGAATTTTATGTACATATTTTTTTTTTTGCTATAGTACCACAGTATTGCCGACAGGTATTTTTTGCTTCATGTTCTTAACAAGGCTCGCATAAAATTCTTTGTTTCTTGTAGGGCAGTATGTCCTTTGGTGCAAGGGTACAACCAAATAGGCAGACAACCAGAATATCCCAATATCGCACAGCTAAATAAATAAGGTTTGTGATAGCTCTATTAAATTTCGTGTGTGCAGCAGCATAAATTCAGCTTCTTCTTCTAATATTTCGGCTGTATATTGTTCAGCCATCTTCAGAGACAGCCGAAAGACTGACGCTCCAGCAATCGCTCCGTCTTTTTAAACTCGCGGACCGCGCCACTGTGCATACAATCTCAGATGCGCAGGCGCCAGAGACGTTGATTGGAGGCAAAGAATTACAGTGTGCTTGAATTATATCTGCGGCTACGCTGTCGATCCACGCTGGGATGTCGATGTATCACTCTGAGCTGCACTATCGCGTCATCTCTGTATCTTTATTACAGAAAGCGCCGGATTCCGTGGCTTTCAAACCTGAAGTCAATATCTCGATTCATTAAACTCGTCGCCAAGTGAATTTAAATTGCCTCTTCCACCATCGAATCCTAGAAGGATGACGTAGGCAAAAAAATTTCGACGTTTTCGTACAACGTAGTGTGATCAGTATGAGTACAGTGTTCTTCCACAACCGATTTATTTGGCTGTAAGAGGCGAGTGTGTGAGCGATATTCCGCACATCATTCATGGACTGTATGAATCACATGTCCGATGTACGAGAGGCCACTTTCGCAGGGTATCTTGTAAACCCCAGCCTTCCGAAGCATCAAATCATCTTTAACGGAACGCAACAGTGCTGCTGCCTTCGGTGAAGGACGAAAAATCCCTTTTCCTTTGTGCCTACTGAGGATCCGTCCTAGTTTTGGCGACAGTCTTCCCACATATGGCAGGAAAGCCATGGATTTAAATCTTTGTGTGTCTTCTTTGCATTGCTTATGGCCGCCTTTGGTTTCATTCGTAGCGCCTGATGTATCGCCTGTGGAAAACACCCATTGTCTTCAAAAACTCTCTTTAAATGTAAATCCATGGTTTTCCTGCCATTTCTAGGAAGACTATCGTCAAAAATATGACGGACGCTCAGTAAACACAAAGTAAAAGTGATTTTTCGTCCTCCCCGAAGACAGCAGCACTGTTGGGTTCCGTTAAAGATGATTTGATGCCTCAGAAGACTGGTGTTTACAAGATCCACTGCGAATGTGGCCTCTCATAAATCGGACAGACGATTCGTACAGTCCATGAAAGAATTCGTGTGGCAATAAATTTAATTAATAGAGATAGTGACTTCATCTTGGATAAGTCATGGAATTCTGTGACAATCTTACAAAAACGTCGCGAGAGTGCAGCTCAGAGTGATAAATCGACATACCAGCGTGGATCGACTGCGCAGCCACAGATATAATTCATGCACATTGTGCCTCTTTGCTGCCGATCAACATCTCTGACGCCTGTGTATCTGTAATAGCATGCGCAGTGGCGGTGTCTGAGAGCTTAAAAAGGACGGAGAGGGGGCAGGATCGCCATAGTCTTTCGGCTCACTCTAAAGACGGCTGAAAGATATACAGCTGAAATATTAGAAGAAGGAGCTGAATTTATGTGGCTGCACACCCGAGATTTAATGGAACAGTCATTGCGCAGCGAAAATTTGAAGATGCAGAAGGTTTGGGATAATTTATGTAAGTGTTGTTTTGTGATGCTGTTCAGCTACAGTGCGCCTCTACAGTATGTATCTCTACCACGTTTCAACACATTACTATAAAGATTGCAAGGGTGTTCGAATGTTGAACAGTATGCCATCTGAGGCGCCGTTAAAATTTTCCACTCGTAAGAATGACGTACAGGTTTGTTGAACATACGGTTGTCAAACTTTAAACGTCAATATCGGCAATGGGTTTGGGAGAGAAGCGGTATAATATGGTGTTGCACAAACGGAAGGGTGAGTACATTATGGGAATTTTATAATTATGTTCAGTCACTAATCACATATCACTTTATTATAACCGGTTTTGGCGTTAGCCATCTTCAACCTCGTTACAGCAGATATAAAAGAAGAACTGCATTTAACAATTGTGTTATAACAAACATAAGAAAAACTAAAATGTGCATTTGTATAGCCTCCATGACATATGTAGGCACGCTGTGCAAGCATACCAATTCTTCCCCTGCTCGATATAAAATTTGTCCTATCGTAAGTTTTGCTGTACTGAACGTGCACGTTACAGTTTGTAAGTGTTGCAGATGGATGATATCATCATCTTTATATGATCATACATAGACAAATGGGTGCCGTGCTTCATAATGTCATTCGATAATACTTTTTAAATAACCAATTGTTTAAAACCAAACTAATGTACATTAAAAATTCAACTGAATATTCATTTACGTTTTACAACTATAAACATAATGAAAATAAACTTAAAACAGTGACAAGGATGCATCCTAACTTTTTCTTATTAAAGTAAAGACAACACTAGCTGAAACAAGCATCATGGTCAGAAACTAATTAAAGCTCACACAGTTACAAATATTTTTAGTTATATTATTGACTATTTAGTTTTACTTTCTTCGTTCATGCTATAGCGCGAGCGCAGTCTTAGTGCTTGAGAAGCTTGGATATTGAAACATCGGACCTGTTGTCCTCTTCATTTCCAGCCACTGTGCATTCTACTCCCCAGCCCCACAGCCCGCCAGGAAGTCACCAGCGTCTGCTTGCAATATGTATACGCGTCGCCTTTCGTCCCTATACGAGCAAGTCTCGAAAAATATCAAAGTAAGAATTACGATAGTCCTCCTCTGTAGCCGAGTGGTGAGTGTGTCTAACTGCCATGCGAAGACCCGGCTGAATTTTCGGCGCTGATAGCGATTTTCCCTTCATCTTCCGACTGGGAGTAAGTCTCGTGATGCGAATCGAGGAGCTACTCGAAAGAACCGAGGTGGGGAGACTGTTTGGTTACGAGAAAGAGAAGAGCGAAATTTTCGAAGACTCTTCTCTGAACTAGCGTCAAGTGCAGAATGGACCGCAAAACACTCTGTACGATGCAGAGGAGAAATTTGTGTGAACACTGCGTTTACTTTGGCTGACATTCAGCTAGATATTAGCTGTAGCGTCGTTGAGTTCCAACTGTAGGGAAACGAACCAGCCAGTTAGTTAATTGTCCTTGCGAGGACAGAGAGGGCATTTTAATATGCACGCTGCTCCAGACATGCGCGTGCATATCGCCACATTCCAAGACTAGGAATGAGTACATGTTTTCTCACATAACGAGAAACATAGGGAGAGTTTCTGCTGGAAAAATGAGCAAAGATTTAATTAGTTCTTATGGGAATTTCAGAGGACGAGAGCAGCCTTGCAGACGACAGCTCATCGCAGCTTAGGTAAATACCGCGAGCAGAGGCATAAACTTGTTGGTTCACCAGCTTGCGTCCACTGTACACTCGAGCGACCTTGGGTAACCTTTTGCTCAACTTGTCACAAAATTAACCATCGTCCACAGACCTTGATTGTCATCCTAAATATTACCGAACTTTGAACCAGAATCTGATGGTTTGTCACAATATTGGCCAACATCATGACACAGTTGTAAGAATATCTTTGTAAAGAAACTTCTAGTTAAAATTTAACATTGTTGTGTTTAGGATTTTTTCTCTTCCTTAGAACGAATGCGTTCGTTTGACAACTGCCGTAACATTGTCACATTGTAAACTGTGTAAATGCGTGTATTTCTGTGATAAGATTGCAACATTAAACCAAAAATATTTACAGCTTACACAGTTGTTGTTCTGACAGCAAAAAAATTGGTTCAAATGGCTCTGATCACTATGGGACTTAACATCAGAGGTCATAATTCCCCTAGAACTTAGAACTGCTTAAACCTAACTAACCTAATGACATCTCACACATCCATGCCCGAGGCAGGATTCGAACCTGCGACCGTAGCGGTTACGCGGTTCCAGACTGAAGCGCCTACAACTGCTCGGCCACAACGGCCGGCTGTTCTGACCTCAAAACCTTACAACCTTAACCACTTTAGCTGACCATGCACGACTCACAGCCAGACCCAAACTTCCGTATGTCGTCGTTCCTCTGTTACAACCTGTACTCGTACACACATTATGCAATTCCCGTACAGGAGAAGACATGTTAATCGAAAAGTCGCTGCCTGGTATAAATGCGATATTGCAGTGCCTTTGTTGTTAAGAAGAAGAATGCAGTATTCCTTCGAATATGCATGGATGTCCGAAGGAACATAGCATCTCTCTTCTTAACAACACAGGCACTGCAATATCGTATCATATCTAATAAGGGCATCTGTACCATTCAAAATTGCAGGAGTCACAACCGTGTGCGGCCGACCGACACACAGGAGATTATTTTTGAGCAATCTTGTTGTGATGATGACAAACGCCTCGCCCAACGATCACTACTTTTGTTCACTGCAAGAGCTCTCTATCTCAGTTACCGGCGCAATTAAGGCTAGGTATAGCGCCACCACCTATTGGAACTTCGTGGAACTATAGGAGCTGAAGGGGGAATATTCGATGATCTTCTACAACAAATTCCGCATTTTTTCAATCGAAACTGTCCAAGAAGAGAAATGCGTTGCATTATTTATTGAACGCCCCTCAGCTCAGCAAGTTAACGGTTTTCTTATTAGGAAATGATACAAAAAACTAGGCAACATTTGACTATTGACTTGTCCAAGCACTGATATTCCTCACTATTCAAACGGAGCCAGTAAAAAAATGATAGTTTTAATGTTTTGACTGATTTTTATTGTGTTAGTCAGAAAATGGTTCAAGAATCAAACATCACAGCACCTGTTAGTGAAAAACACATAGTCACCTTGTGTAGAAGTACAACAATACATTTAAAAAAATGGTGAATAGGGTTCCCTTCGACCTGAAGCCAGCTCTGCACCCTGTAGTTTTATGTTTGTTGACTGTCCTTGGAATCATGAAATCAACACCCACCAACGCCTTGGTAGTGAAAGCACCCGTCACGCCGTTCTCCATAAGACGGGAGATGTCTGATATTTTTCTCCTCAGTCGATCTTCAATATCTGATTGTGCCTCTTTTAAGGCGTTGGTTGGAGTCTGGAGACACACTCCAGGCACCTCATAGACGACGAATGAATAGAACTCCTTTATTAGTTCGCAGCTACGAGAAATGACGCCATCTATTTCCACTGGTCCTCCTCTGTTTTCGTTTTTCGTTTAGTTCAAATAGCTCTGAGCACTATGGGACTTAACATCTGAGGTCATCAGTCCCATTTCGTTTAGTCTGTTGTGCCCTCCAGCCCCAACGGCATACCTGCCGTCCGATTTCCGAACGGAGAACATCACTCGCGCCCTGGAGCGTTTTCTCAGCATACAATGGCCGCAATGCACTCAAATATATGCGGACGGTTCTAAATCTGAGGCGGGTGTGGAATACACGTCCTTCTACTGGCGCCTACCAAATGTCTGCGCTTCCAACTGAATCTTCCATCTACACGGCGAAGCTACTGGCCATCAGGGGAGCTATTCATCATGCACCCGGACATTCAAGTTCGTCCTGATATTTAGGGACTCTCAAAGTGTGCTGCAGAAATTGCAACATCCCACGCTTGATAAACAGACCAACAGATATGATCTGGATGTCTTGGCGGTCATTAGAGACGCGCAGACTTTGGGCATTGCCGTCCAGTTACTCTGTATTGAAGGACATCATGGCCTTCTTCATAATGAAACTGTTGTCCGCCTTGCCAAGAGGAGTATTACAGAAGGCCAGTTACGCCCAATGTCAGTCCCTTATACGGATCTCACATCGACGATACGAAAGGCTGCCTATCACCCTTGGAACTGTAAATGACATGTCTCTCAGCACTCTAAAGGCGGCCACCTGGCGGTCATACCGGTATGTCTTCGTAGACGTCAAGTGACTTCTACCATCTGCATTATGCCAGGACACGAGGGTTGCCCCGCGCGCCCAAGCCAGTTGAAGATTATCACGTTCGTACACTACGATAAGGACACGACGGCAGCAGTGTACCTTAACCACATTATGTTGGCATGTTCTAAGTACACGATTGCACAATCAGACTTGTATAAGAAATTGGTTGCGAGAGATTACCCCCTCCCCACCAGTATTCATGTTTTACTCCAATGTTTGATAAATACAAGAATAACTTGCCCACAGAATATTTTAAAGCCACCTGCATCCAAATTTAATTCCCGAGGTATTTATTTTCACATGGCATCAGCCTGGTTCGAAATCGGGTGCGTAATTTCGTGTCTTAATTTTCGTACAGACCTCCAGTTGTACATTAAGTTTTCATTATTGCTCTCGTGTGCATTTTAGGTCACTGTCCTATTGCGCGCACTGTTGGTTCTATTGTGTTTGTCATTTTGGATTTTTCTTTTACTTTAAGGACGGCTTTCTGTATGCTACATTTCTGATATTCTTATATGATGTTAGTTGCAGTTTTGTTCTTCAGTTATTGTTGTACTTATTATATGTCGTACAGTGTTCGCCCATTCATGGTTTGTCTTTTACTATAAGAGTATATGCGTGTTTGTCATAATGTTGCTGTATAGTGCTGTTTGTAATTCTGCTCCAATGTCATTGTCATCACTGGCGCCGGCTGTCTGGTGTTTGTTTAATTGAGCTTTTCTTTTACTCTAAGAATGTGTTTGTATGCTAACTTCGTAACTTTGTGCTATTTCGCTTTTTTGCGATTGTGTTTCTTTGGCATCAGCGTTGTTGGCTGTATGGTCCCTGCAACCCAAAGTCAAAATAAATAAACTAAAAAATAATTAATATATTTGTTGAAAAGGAAACACAGGTACAAACTGTTCGGACAGCGCTCGGTCATTAACAGAACTTATGCAGAGCATTTCTAATTCTATGGTAAGCACACTGCAGTAGAATAGCAACGAAAAATTGACGTAAAAAAAATTTGGGGAAGGAGAGTACGCATCTAGTGTGTGACCTAATGAAGGAAATGCAGCCGCACCACTTACATGTAAGCGGCTGACAACGGTGGCGGTAGTAGCAGCCGCACGGAAACAAAATTGTGATCGCCATCTGGTGTGCTGCTCGTTGCCCGCAAGGTTACTACATAAAGTTGCCTGCGCTCTGGCGGAGCGTTTGGCAACGCAGCTCTATCGTCAGCTGATGCAAGGTGCTGCCGACAGAGACCGAACGCTAGCAGGAAGAGCCGAACAGATAGGAAGCGACGCCGCGACGTCCTGTGGCCACGCGCAGATCCAAGCGAAGGTGGGGGAGGGGGCGTCACGTCCCACGTTGACCACTCGAGGGCTTGTCGACATGAATAGTGCTTCTGAACTGACTGGCTGCAGAGAATATTGAGACATGTATTTCTATTTGATCACGGGCTAGCCACACCTGTTGTCAACATCTATCCGACACAGTATTTGAGTCTACAACCGGCAAACCACAGGAAGCTGAGCGAGACGAGACTAACAGGGAAAGGCCCTCCACTAAAGAAAAAATAATACGAACCCTGATATTCCAGACCGCAAGCAGAACCATCTGAAAGAAACTGTATTCCTCTAAATTGCATTCTCGCATAGCCACAGTGTAGAGATCTGTGCTCACACTTCGATTTTATACTGTGTACATTCTTTATCTTGTATGTTGTGCTAAAACGTTGTGCTAAGCGTTAATGTTAACAAATAATTATTATTGTTACATTAAAATATGCTACACATTTTATTGTTATTAAATCCTAGGCAACTTTGATACGTTAAAAGAGGGCATGACAGCATATTCTCTTTGAGGAGGGGGGTTGGGGGAAGAAATTAAGAAACTGTGACCCCTTGACCCACAGAACGCAAACCGTGATGCGCGGCTGTGTGCCGCTAGATGATCCCATGCCGCAAATGAAATCAGTTTTTGTGCTGCACTCGAAGTAAGGTGATACTCGATTCTTGACGCCGAGCTAGAACGAATCTGCTTGCTAAATGGGCAAGCATGACGTTACACTGAAAGTTGTCACAACACAAGGAATCTTACTCAGAGCTGAGACGGACCGATATGGTTTTGATATTGATTAAAACGCAAAGGTAAAGGCTGAAGTGCGGGAACAATGACTGCGTTTGTATTGATCGAGCACATGACATCGATAACTATAATTTTAAGCTTACGACATTAACTAGTGTTGCATGATGGTGGTGGTAAGTTCCTATAGGACAAAACTGCTGAGGTCATCGGTCCCTAGGCTTACACACTACTTAATCTAACTTAAACGAACTTATGCTAAGGACAACTTACACACCCATGCCCGAGGGAAGACTCGAACCTCCGACAGGGGGAGCCGCGCGGACCGTGGCAAGGCGCCGCAGACCGCGCTGCTACCACCGCGCGGCTGTAGGATGATGTCAGGAATGAATTTCCAAATACTTTTAAAAAATCAAGTGCTATTATTATTTTTCTAATTTGTAGAAACCGAGGTTGGGAAACGGCAAGTGAAAATTTTCACTTCAGAGTTGTTGGAAACTCCTTTTAAAGGTCGTTTCACACTGGAGGCCACAGAACGAAACGTCAAAACATTCCATAATGCATTTCAAATGGACAGCATTCACACAGAGTGCCAACAGAACGGGACTTCTACGTCAACGAATCTTGGGAAGAAAGTTTCGACGTAGACGTTGGCAGAGGGAGACTGGCGGTAGTCTACTAACATCGGAAGTTAATCTGTTCTTAATCGTGTTATAGTAGTGGGTTTTGTGTCTTCTTAGTCTTTATTTTTATTGTTCGCTTAGTTTTAGTGACAGTTTCTTGTTTTTTTTCTTATCAGTGTTTTTTCACAAAAGAGAACTAATGTCTGAAAGTGAAAAATTATTCAGGTCGTACAATACACGGACAAAGAAAAACCTATATCTTGAAAAATTAGGAACATAAATAGGTAAAACAGTATCATTAAAGAAAACCTTTTTTGACAGTGAAAAAGTCAGCTCTATTTAAGAAGAAAAATACATTTGTGTTTGACCGTATTTCATACATTAAAAGAAAAAGAAACAGAATGGATAAGCTAATGAGGCTCTATGTATTGCCCCCTGGATTATGTTTGATGTGTTTGTTTGCACATAGTTCTTCTAAAAAATAAATGCCGATGTTTTAACCTGTTTGAATGTCAGTTTTCCTATTATTTCACTTTGTAGCTGTGTGAAAATTTCCTATAAAACCTTTTTCAAGGACACTTTGCTGCTTCCTTACTTCTGGTAGTATATTCCTTTTTTTCCACACGTGATATCTCATAACCTCACTTCCATACTTCCATACTGGGCTAAGCAAAGTGATTTGATGATGTTCTATTTAATGTGTATACACCTTCACTTGATATTTTCCGTTGCGTTCTGCACCTTTGATATCGAATGTGTATGAAGCTTAAAGTGTGAAAAGTTACCACAAAAGCACCCAAAATGAGTCTCTGCTGAGCATGACTTAAAGGCAGAGCCTGGTAGAAAAAATAAATATTAAAATAAGAGGGCATGGTAAACAAGCCAAGCTCTACAAGATCGCTAGTACGTTGTTACAGGTAAAAACGTTAACGCAAATGAAATTGTTACTCCTGTAGTTGAAAACCTAAAATCTTATTCTGATGCATCAGAGTATCTGATCCACTGAGCGCATGGTAACAGAATGCATGGTACACTGAACAGAAACATGTCCACCAGGAGAATGGCTCACACTTATGCCTCTTCCAAAAGACAAATTACTTTACTGGCTTTAGTGCTTCTGAAAGCAAAACTCAGAAAAAAGACTTTTTTCCCTGGAATAAATAGAGTGTAATAATAAACAAGGACCATTACCTAGAAGGGTTGTAGCTGGAATTCACCATCTGCCTCAAACGCCACGAAAGTACATTCCATAAAGGGCAATCAAATTGAATGCAGCTGCATACTGATGTGTCCCAGGTGGCAACATTTGCGTGAGCAGGTATTTGTGCTCATGCGTCGACTCCACTGCAAGTTGAACATGGGCAAGAACATACACAGAGTGTGCTAAATCTATGCCCGTCGTCTTCATCCCGCAGTGACTGCCGAAATGGCGATAAATTAATCATAGTCTGCAAGAATCTATGGACAACGAATAAAAGAGAGGAAATACTCTCATGGGTCAGTGGCCCACAAATCAAATCAACATCCTGTGAACTTGACAGAAAAAGTGGCACAATTGCTTCCGAAGCGTTTGGGCTTATTAGCGATATCTATACACCTAAGAAGTTCTCGAATAGCACACAGTGTCGTTTATAGTGATCTCAGCTGTATTTCACAGCCAGAACGTGAAGTCACTCGTGCAGGAGCAAATATACGAGAAAACAACACAGGGTGTTGCCAACGAAAGAGAAGAAAACTACTCAGCTCATTCCACTTACAATGCTTGACCAGTGGGAGGCTACAAATATTGGTGTTTTTATTGTAAGACTGAGATGAAGTTGTTGACGCTATGTCACATCACAAAATAAATGTCATACTTGACTTTGTGAGAAAATGAACGCTGGGCAAAATAATGCTGTGGCAAAACAAACTGGAACAGACGGAATGCTATAAATATTACTACCAATTACGTAATCAAGTGTTTTCCATTGTAGCATAGCAAGTAGTAAGCACAAAAGACAAAAAATTAGTCATCCTAGGAGACGGCACACTAATACGATTTAACACTGCCGCCGGCCGGTGTGGCCAGGTGGTTCTAGGCGCTTCAGTTTGGAACCGCGACCGCTAGGTCGCAGGTTCGAATCCTGCCTCGGGCATGGATGTGTGTGATGTCCTTAGGTTAGTTAGGTTTAAGTAGTTCTAAGTTCTAGAGGACTGATGACCTCAGAAGTTAAGTCCCATAGTGCTCAGAGCCATTTGAACCATTTGTTGGAAAAAGGGTAACACTTCGCCAAACAGAAAGTTGTAACAAAAATTGTGTTTCATGTTAATGGCAACCTGGATGCGTGGACCGTTGAAATGGTACGAAAATGTCCAAAAAAATCACAGAAAAAAATCCGACCTGGAAAACACTCTCCACACGGCGGGTTAAACGAGTCATAGAGCTGTCAGTGCACCCAACGGTTTGCATCATTTGAGAGGAGCAAAATCATGGAACTTCTTTATTAAATTTGTAGTTGGACTGAAATATTTGGGACGGTGAAACTTCTTAATTTAATTCTGAAACTGCTGACTGAAATTGAATGCAAGTGTCACTTTGCTAGAATTTATGATTTCATCACTGATCCACATTATTCTAGCGCAAAGCAATCTGACTGCTCAAAAAAATTATAATCTGACCTCAAATAATTAATACAAAAGAATGGCCCTGAATAAGAAGAAATCCTAACAATAACCTATATATTTCATGAGTCACTTACCTCACAGAAAATCTTCATCACACCAACTACAGCAACGCAGCAAACCCCAATAAAGCCAGCTAAATAAAAGATTATAACTATCGAAGGCTCTAACTACTAATAGGCATGTGGTTAGCAAAGGAAAAATTTTGTTGCAGAGCAAACAATGTATTTAGCAGATTTTACCTTAATCAAGTGACAACGAGTAAAAAAAAATTATATAATCGTCAGTAATAAATCTCCATGCTGGATACACATTCAGACCGTCCGCTAGCGCTAATACTGCAAACCTCCAACACTGCTAATTATTACCTTCTAATCTCCATCACTGCCGGCCGGTGTGGCCGAGCGGTTCTAGGCGCTACAGTCTGGAACCACGCGACCGCTACGGTCGCAGGTTCAAATCCTGCCTCGGGCATGGATGTGTGTGATGTCCTTAGGTTAGTTAGGTTTAAGTAGTTCTAAGTTCCAGGGGACTGATGACCTCAGATGTTAAGTCCCATAGTGCTCAGAGCCATTTGAACCATTTGAACCTCCATCACTGCTGACTGCTCATACCCAACTTCCAACACTGCTGGCTGTTCACCTCCAACTGCGAGTCCGACCAGTCATATAGTGTGTCTTACTGAGTGCACACAGCGCTGTCAGAGTCATTAATGCAGAGCGCTACATAGTGCTGCCAACATACAAACACATAAACAGCCTATTTACAATCACGATTCGTCACACTACACTACATGCCTCCACTTAGCTACTGTCTAGTTACTGAGTTCTTTGGTCGACCGAAGATGTGTATCTTTATGTGCTGCTGTGAACAAAATCACTTTTGTGAGGTAGCCATCGCCGAATGTCCATTTTATCCAATTCCCTTCACAGTGCTGACGTGGAAACAGAATGAAATGCCAAACATAATGGGACAGCGATATGTACACATACAGATGGCGGTAGTATCGCATACACAAAGTGTAAAAGGACATTGCATCAGCAGAGCTGTTTTTGTACTCAGGTGATTCGTATGAAAAGGATTCAGACGTGATGATGGTCGCACGACTGGGATTAATAGAGTTTGAAGGCAGAATGGTAGTTGGAGTTGGACACATGGGACATTCCATTTCGGAAATCATTAGAGAATTCAATCCACAGTTCAGGCATTACCTCTCACCACGGACAATGCAGTGGCCTACTGCCTTTACTTAACGACCTAGAGCTCTAAAATGGTTCAAATGGCTCTGAGCACTATGGGACTTAACATCGGAGGTCATCAGTCCTCGAGAACTTAGAACTACTTAAACCTAACAAACCTAAGGACATCACACACATCCATGCCCGAGGCAGGATTCGAACCTGCGACCGTAGCGGTCGCGCGGTTCCAGACTGTAGCGCCTAGAACCGCTCGGCCATTCCGGCCGGCAAACGACCTAGAGCAGCGACATTTGCGTAGAGTTCCAGGCCTGGGTCCTCTAGTACATCTGAAGCGATCATTGATTGGAAATGGTTATGTTCGACTAGTGGGGACCATTTGCAGGAATTCATGGACTACGTGTTCCCCAACAACGAAGGAATTTTTATGGATGCTAATGCGCCATGTCTCTGGGCCATAATTGTTCGCGATTGGTTTGAAGAACATTCTAGACGTTTCGAGTGAATGATTTGGCCACCCACATCGCCCGACATGGTACAAAGACGAGAGAACATTTCGTTCTCAAAATCCTACATCGGCAACACTTTCGCAGTTATGGACGACTGTAGCGGCAGCATGGCTCAGTATTTCTGATGGGGCTTCCAACGACTTGTGGAGTCCATGCCGTTTCGAGTTGCTGCACTACGCCAGGCAAAGGGAGGTCTGACACGATGTTATGAGGTATCTCATGAGTTTTGTTTCCTCACTGTACGTTGAGATGGATCTGCATTCACTGACAGCAGCATCTCCCGTCGGGTTTGAAATCAGATATCATTCATACGGCGTGACACTCTTATCTGCTACATGTCGGTTACAATTTTTTTACGATCACTGTTCTTACATGGTGTTACTTGGTCCCGTGTAGTACACCATTCCGTGTAGACACGTTGGAGAATCTGCGATGATACACCAACAAATCGTGAAATATCATTTACTGCATGGTCATGGCCAAAACCAAAGACTCATTTCTAGCACTCTGTCAGGCCTGTACGTCGACGCTTATTATTGCGCTGATTCCATGCAACCAGCTGTCACGTACACATCACTTCCCTGTCATATATTCAAGTCAGCGGTGAAGGTCACACGACCGTCTGGTAGCAGTTCTACACCATTTACAGCGCTTCAAACGACCTGTGTACTCTTGTAAGGGAGTGACTATTACACTCCTGGAAATGGAAAAAAGAACACATTGACACCGGTGTGTCAGACCCACCATACTTGCTCCGGACACTGCGAGAGGGCTGTACAAGCAATGATCACACGCACAGCACAGCGGACACACCAGGAACCGCGGTGTTGGCCGTCGAATGGCGCTAGCTGCGCAGCATTTGTGCACCGCCGCCGTCAGTGTCAGCCAGTTTGCCGTGGCATACGGAGCTCCATCGCAGTCTTTAACACTGGTAGCATGCCGCGACAGCGTGGACGTGAACCGTATGTGCAGTTGACGGACTTTGAGCGAGGGCGTATAGTGGGCATGCGGGAGGCCGGGTGGACGTACCGCCGAATTGCTCAACACGTGGGGCGTGAGATCTCCACAGTACATCGATGTTGTCGCCAGTGGTCGGCGGAAGGTGCACGTGCCCGTCGACCTGGGACCGGACCGCAGCGACGCACGGATGCACGCCAAGACCGTAGGATCCTACGCAGTGCCGTAGGGGACCGCACTGCCACTTCCCAGCAAATTAGGGACACTGTTGCTCCTGGGGTATCGGCGAGGACCATTCGCAACCGTCTCCATGAAGCTGGGCTACGGTCCCGCACACCGTTAGGCCGTCTTCCGCTCACGCCCCAACATCGTGCAGCCCGCCTCCAGTGGTGTCGCGACAGGCGTGAATGGAGGGACGAATGGAGACGTGTCGTCTTCAGCGATGAGAGTCGCTTCTGCCTTGGTGCCAATGATGGTCGTATGCGTGTTTGGCGCCGTGCAGGTGAGCGCCACAATCAGGACTGCATACGACCGAGGCACACAGGGCCAACACCCGGCATCATGGTGTGGGGAGCGATCTTCTACACTGGCCGTACACCACTGGTGATCGTCGAGGGGACACTGAATAGTGCACGGTACATCCAAACCGTCATCGAACCCATCGTTCTACCATTCCTAGACCGGCAAGGGAACTTGCTGTTTCAACAGGACAATGCACGTCCGCATGTATCCCGTGCCACCCAACGTGCTCTAGAAGGTGTAAGTCAACTACCCTGGCCAGCAAGATCTCCGGATCTGTCCCCCATTGAGCATGTTTGGGACTGGATGAAGTGTCGTCTCACGCGGTCTGCACGTCCAGCACGAACGCTGGTCCAACTGAGGCGCCAGGTGGAAATGGCATGGCAAGCCGTTCCACAGGACTACATCCAGCATCTCTACGATCGTCTCCATGGGAGAATAGCAGCCTGCATTGCTGCGAAAGGTGGATATACACTGTACTAGTGCCGACATTGTGCATGCTCTGTTGCCTGTGTCTATGTGCCTGTGGTTCTGTCAGTGTGATCATGTGATGTATCTGACCCGAGGAATGTGTCAATGAAGTTTCCCCTTCCTGGGACAATGAATTCACGGTGTTCTTATTTCAATTTCCAGGAGTGTATTTTCCCCTGAGAATGTAGTTACATCATATTTAGAACAAACACATCTTCCCGCCTGAATTCAGTCTGCTGAGGTGCCGCCAGTGACCTCTGCGGAACGCGTAACTCTTCGTGTCTCTCCGTCGTCGCTCGGGACTGCGGCCCCTGGGCGTGAGGGTAAGTGCTGTTTCTATAAACGCGCGCTGTCGACAGCTTTGCGCGAACCAGCGTGAGAGGCACGGGCGTCAGGTAGGTGGAAGGGAGCGGTACAGTTAGGACAATATTGCCTTTACCACGAACATCAAGCACGAGGAGACTCTAAGGAAGGAGCAGAAGTGCCGTGGGCGCTAGTGAAGTGTACAGAGGTCGAAACAACGCAAAGGCATTTCGTTAAAGATTTCGTAGCCGTCATTGCAAAAGGCGTGTAACAACAGGGATGTTTCTCTTGTTTCCGCCGACTAAATTACGGGTAAAAACTGGCCTGTACCTTTCTACTAGTCTCTTCAGAACATATAACAATTCTCTACAGAAATAATTAATTTTTTTCTGTTTCTAGATGAACATCCTGGCAGTATCTAGGATGCTCAGGTTTTTTGTGACTTATTTTTGGAGGCAATCTCAATTTAGATTTTGCTTTATATTGCTGATATAGTTCAGGAAGTCTGGAATTCGTCTACATACAAACACCGCAAGCCACCTTACGCCTTACGATGATGGTGGAGGATACTTTCTGCCACAACTTTTCATCCGCTTGCCTCTTCCAATCGCAGAGGGAGCGAGGAAACAACAACTCTCTATATGCTTCCGTACAAGCTTACTTTTTCTTCACAGTTCTTAGACGAGATATACGTTGGTGGCAGTAGACTCGTTCTGCGGTCTGTCCCAAATGCTGGTTCTCTAAATCTTCTCAACTGTGTTTTGTAGAAAGAACGTTTCCTTCTCTCCAGAGATTCCTATTTGAGGTCACGGAGCATTTCCGTAATACTCGCGTGTTCGTTGTACCTGCCGGTAAAAGATCTAACTGCATGCCTGCGAATGGCTTCCATGTCTTCCTTTAATCCTACGCAAGGCTTATCAAAAACACTCGAACAGTACCCGAGAATGGACACACAAATCTTCTGTAGACTGTCTCCTTTATAGATGAGCTGCTCTTTCCATAAACCTTCCCATAAACCGAAGTCGACCGTTCACCTTCCCTGTAACCGACGTCCGGTGCTCTTTCCTATTTCATACCACTTTGCAACGTTACGCCTAGATATTTAATTGACTGTGAAAAGGATCACGACAGTAAAATTGTGTTCTAATATGACAGGATACCTTTTCGTAGTCACCTCCATTAACTTACTTCTTTCCAAATTTAGAAATGACGCCAAATAGAATTCAGGAAAAGTATTAGATTTTTATTATGTTTGTTGGTTTGCCATTTTAAAGTTGAACGTACCTACCTGGGCTAAAATTAGTGCAGTCAGCTTTCCAAGACACCGGTGTAACACTGTAGGTTCACTGTATCGGCTGCAGCTAACTACCAGGTGGTTATAATTAAAGTGCAGTTACTCACAGAGGTCGAATGTGGGCTGTAATTATCGTATGGCAGCGAAACTAGGCACATATTCTAGTGTGTTAACGCAGAACCGATTTACACTGGATAAAAAATAGTTCCAGTTTTGACCACCAGGTGCAAATCTGGATCTGTACAGCATCTCGTCGACGTCCCTTGTGCACATATTGAACAAATTGTGTAAGCAGCGGTTAATAATATTTACATTATACCTTTCTCATTTGTTTGACCTTTTCCGCCCGTATCCTGTTCCTCAGCCGTTACATAATACGGAACATTTCTATACGACCTTCTTGCATTTACAGCGCCAGGTTTGCACCTGGTGACCAAAATTTGAACTGATTCTTTCCCACTGAAAATCGTTTCCCCAGTAACGCATCAGAATATCTACTGAGCTTCGTTGCCATACGATAATTACAGCCCACATTGGACCTCTGTGAGCAGGTGCACTTTTAGTTATAACCATTCAGTATCTGTCAAGGCTGATCACACAACGCTGCAGTATATTCCTCATACTTTACATATGCAAATGCCAAAGTTATACTGGAACTGTGGAAATGTAATATGTGGATTACGCATGACGAATTATTCTTGAGTGAGATGGTAAGAGAGTTAGTCATAAAGTTTTAATTTTCACGAAGTTACATAATTAATGTTTTATTGATTTCAGGTTCTGGAACACAATGAAATCCCTGCTCCACGGTTCTGTTGCACGCCGCTAGGGGAGTTAAAATAAGCAGCCCATTTGTAGAGTGGAGGACTGTGTCGTAATTTCGTTTCCGGCAGCAGCGAAAACGTTGTCGCTGCGTCACACCAATCCAAATGACTGCTTTAGCTGTCTAGTTGGGCCTGACGCAGCTGTGACATTTTCGCTGTTGCCGAAAACACACTACCGCACGACATTCCATCAATTAGCAACGCTATTTTGGGTTGGCTCCTCGAGTGGCGTGTTACGGTACTGTGGAGCAGTGATTTCAATACACACCAGGAGTGCAGACATTTACTTGCAAACAAAGTAATTAATTACGTAATTTTACATTCTCGAGGTGAATTTTAAAACTATATAACTAACTATAACTATATAACTAACAAACTAACCATATAACAAACTAACTATATAACAAACTAACTACACTCCTGGAAATTGAAATAAGAACACCGTGAATTCATTGTCCCAGGAAGGGGAAACTTCATTGACACATTCCTCGGGTCAGATACATCACATGATCACACTGACAGAACCACAGGCACATAGACACAGGCAACAGAGCATGCACAATGTCGGCACTAGTACAGTGTATATCCACCTTTCGCAGCAATGCAGGCTGCTATTCTCCCATGGAGACGATCGTAGAGATGCTGGATGTAGTCCTGTGGAACGGCTTGCCATGCCATTTCCACCTGGCGCCTCAGTTGGACCAGCGTTCGTGCTGGACGTGCAGACCGCGTGAGACGACGCTTCATCCAGTCCCAAACATGCTCAACGGGGGACAGATCCGGAGATCTTGCTGGCCAGGGTAGTTGACTTACACCTTCTAGAGCACGTTGGGTGGCACGGGATACATGCGGACGTGCATTGTCCTGTTGGAACAGCAAGTTCCCTTGCCGGTCTAGTAATGGTAGAACGATGGGTTCGATGACGGTTTGGATGTACCGTGCACTATTCAGTGTCCCCTCAACGATCACCAGTGGTGTACGGCCAGTGTAGGAGATCGCTCCCCACACCATGATGCCGGGTGTTGGCCCTGTGTGCCTCGGTCGTATGCAGTCCTGATTGTGGCGCTCACCTGCACGGCGCCAAACACGCATACGACCATCATTGGTACCAAGGCAGAAGCGACTCTCATCGCTGAAGACGACACGTCTCCATTCGTCCCTCCATTCACGCCTGTCGCGACACCACTGGAGGCGGGCTGCACGATGTTGGGGCGTGAGCGGAAGACGGCCTAACGGTGTGCGGGACCGTAGCCCAGCTTCATGGAGACGGTTGCGAATGGTCCTCGCCGATACCCCAGGAGCAACAGTGTCCCTAATTTGCTGGGAAGTGGCGGTGCGGTCCCCTACGGCACTGCGTAGGATCCTACGGTCTTGGCGTGCATCCGTGCGTCGCTGCGGTCCGGTCCCAGGTCGACGGGCACGTGCACCTTCCGCCGACCACTGGCGACAACATCGATGTACTGTGGAGACCTCACGCCCCACGTGTTGAGCAATTCGGCGGTACGTCCACCCGGCCTCCCGCATGCCCACTATACGCCCTCGCTCAAAGTCCGTCAACTGCACATACGGTTCACGTCCACGCTGTCGCGGCATGCTACCAGTGTTAAAGACTGCGATGGAGCTCCGTATGCCACGGCAAACTGGCTGACACTGACGGCGGCGGTGCACAAATGCTGCGCAGCTAGCGCCATTCGACGGCCAACACCGCGGTTCCTGGTGTGTCTGCTGTGCCGTGCGTGTGATCATTGCTTGTACAGCCCTCTCGCAGTGTCCGGAGCAAGTATGGTGGGTCTGACACACCGGTGTCAATGTGTTCTTTTTTCCATTTCCAGGAGTGTATATAACTAACAAACAGCATAGTGAACGCATTATTGTGGCCAAGATAGACACAAAGCCCATGCCTACTACAGTAGTACAAGTTTATATGCCAACTAGCTCTGCAGATGATGAAGAAATTGATGAAATGTATGACGAGATAAAATAAATTATTCAGGTAGTGAAGGGAGACGAAAATTTAATAGTCATGGGTGACTGGAATTCGTCAGTAGGAAAAGGGAGAGAAGGAAACATAGTAGGTGAATATGGATTGGGGGGAAGAAATGAAAGAGGAAGCCGCCTTGTAGAATTTTGCACAGAGCATAACTTAATCATAGCTAACACTTGGTTCAAGAATCATAAAAGAAGGTTGTATACCTGGAAGAATCCTGGAGATAATAAAAGGTATCAGATAGATTATATAATGGTAAGACAGAGATTTAGGAACCAGGTGTTAAATTGTAAGACATTTCCAGGGGCAGATATGGATTCTGACCACAATCTATTGGTTATGAACTGCAGATTGAAACTGAAGAAACTGCAAAAAGGTAGGAATTTAAGGAGATGGGACCTGGATAAACTGAAAGAACCAGAGGTTGTAGAGAGTTTCAGGGAGAGCATAAGGGAACAATTGACATGAATGGGGGAAAGAAATACAGTAGAAGAAGAATGGGTAGCTCTGAGGGATGAAGTAGTGAAGGCAGCAGAGGATCAAGTAGGTAAAAAGACGAGGGTTAATAGAAATCCTTGGGTAACAGAAGAAATATTGAATTTAATTGATGAAAGGAGAAAATATAAAAATGCAGTAAATGAAGCAGGCAAAAAGGAATACAAACGTCTCAAAAATGATATCGACAGGAAGTGCAAAATGGCTAAGCAGCAATGGCTAGAGGACAAATGTAAGGATGTAGAGGCTTGTCTCACTAGGGGTAAGATAGATACTGCCTACAGGAAAATTAAAGAGACCTTTGGAGAGAAGAGAACCACTTGTATGAATATCAAGAGCTCAGATGGTAACCCAGTTCTAAGCAAAGAAGGGAAGGCAGAAAGGTGGAAGGAGTATATAGAGGGTTTATACAAAGGCGATGTACTTGAGGACAATATTATGGAAATGGAAGAGGATGTAGATGAAGATGAAATGGGAGATAAGATACTGCGTGAAGAGTTTGACAGAGCACTGAAAGACCTGAGTCGAAACAAGGCCCCGGGACTAGACAACATTCCATTAGAACTACTGATGGCCTTGGGAGAGCCAGTCATGACAAAACTCTACCATGTGGTGAGCAAGATGTATGAGACAGGCGAAATACCCACAGACTCCAAGAAGAATATAATAATTCCAATCCCAAAGAAAGCAGGTGTTGACAGATGTGAAAATTACCGAACTATCAGTTTAATACGTCACAGCTGCAAAATACTAACGCGAATTCTTTACAGACGAATGGAAAAACTGGTAGAAGCGGACCTCGGGGAAGATCAGTTTGGATTCCGTAGAAATGTTGGAACACGTGAGGCAATACTAACCTTACGACTTATCTTAGAAGAAAGATTAACAAAAGGCAAACCTACGTTTCTAGCATATGTAGACTTAGAGAAAGCTTTTGACAACGTTAACTGGAATACTCTCTTTCAAATTCTGAAGGTGGCAGGGGTAAAATACAAGGAGCGAAAGGCTATTTACAATTTGTACAGAAACCAGATGGCAGTTATAAGAGTCGAGGGGCATGAAAGGGAAGCAGTGGTTGGGAAAGGAGTGAGACGGATTGTAGCCTCTCCCCGATGATATTCAATCTGTATATTGAGCAAGCAGTAAAGGAAACAAAAGAAAAATTCGGAGTAGGTATTAAAATCCATGGAGAAGAAATAAAAGCTTTAAGGTTCGCCGGTGACATTGTAATTCTGTCAGAGACAGCAAAGGACTTGGAAGAGCAGTTGAACGGAATGGACAGTGTCTTGAAAGGAGGATATAAGATGAACATCAACAAAAGCAAAACGAGGATAATGGAATGTAGTCAAATTAAATCGGGTGATGCTGAGGGGATTAGATTAGGAAATGAGACACTTAAAGTAGTAAAGGAGTTTTGCTATTTAGGGAGTAAAATAACATGATGGTCGAAGTAGAGAGGATATAAAATGTAGACTGGCAATGGCAAGGAAATCGTTTCTGAAGAAGAGAAATTTGTTAACATCGAGTATAGATTTAAGTATCAGGAAGTCGTTTCTGAAAGTATTTGTATGGGCTGCAGCCATGTATGGAAGTGAAACATGGACGATAACCAGTTTGGACAAGAAGAGAATAGAAGCTTTCGAAATGTGGTGCTACAGAAGAATGCTGAAGATAAGGTGGGTAGATCACGTAACTAATGAGGAGGTATTGAATAGGATTGGGGAGAAGAGAAGTTTGTGGCACAACTTGACTAGAAGAAGGGATCGGTTGGTAGGACATGTTTTGAGGCATCAAGGGATCACAAATTTAGCATTGGAGGGCAGCGTGGAGGGTAAAAATCGTAGAGGGAGACCAAGAGATCAATATACTAAGCAGATTCAGAAGGATGTAGGTTGCAGTAGGTACTGGGAGATGAGGAAGCTTGCACAGGATAGAGTAGCATGGAGAGCTGCATCAAACCAGTCTCAGGACTGAAGACCACAACAACAACAATGACTAACTCTCGTTTTTTCCACAAAATGACACTGTGAATTGTTGCTGGTAAGTGCTAAATACTGGGCTCAAGTCTGGTATACATAAGTTAGATGGCGTGGAAGAGCATCGGTAATGTTCCCAAACTGAGGTTAGTAATTCACGAGTTCAAGCTAGAATTGGACACATGCCCGGAAAAACGTACTCATACTCAAGTGTAATAGCTTATCGATGAGTGTTGATATCTGTTGCTGGGTACGGAAATTATAAAAATTCTATTGGTCTCACCCCTAAATATCACATGATATCACACTGGGATATTTAGGGCTAAGACCAACGTCAGTTTTGTTAGTTCCCGTGCCCAGAAACAGATGGCAACACTTACCTCTAAGTTTTTACATTTGAGGATTAGCCCGTTTTTCTGCGCATGTCTTCAATTCAAACTTACGAACTGTTCAACTTAGTTCCGCGTTAGCAAAGCCGAAAATTATTCTCTGAAATATTTCTAAGTAAGCGTCACTTCATCCAAATTCTTAGAACCCCTTAGAAACATGTTAAAGTTTGAGCGTAAGCGCTGAGAAATAGTTTGAATTCTATACGTGATAGGCCACACTACAGCAAACTCTTAAGTTTACAAATGATAGCTCACACATTTACAAATCCTAAGTCCAACAAATGTAATTCACGCTGACCTACTCAAAAAATTGAAGTATGACTTTTTAGGAACCCCGTAATTGTCTTCCTTTGCGAAGCGTAAATTTGAAATTGACTCAAATATGCTTGCGATCTTCCCCTGAATTGGTCCAAAATCGTGGCGCACAGCGACTTCACCTTCGAAATCGGCGACACTTCAAACAGCAGGGGCTGACACGTGTGAAAGAACACCACCGCTCAGAAGTTCATATGAGGTGTAAGATGGGTTAATGGTGTCACGTTGGCACCATACTTCACGACAAATCTATACAACGCCTCTGGGGACGCGTCTTATGATGGGAAGGTCATCACAGGCCCTCCTACCCACATTTCATCCGTTCTTTTGACGCTTCTGCGATGAAGGTCAGAATCGCAACGTCCAGCGTTGAAATCACACGGTTTTCGTAGGGTGACCGCGGAAAATATTTCATCCACACAGCCGTTTCGAATCGACACGAAAAAGCCACAAAGGGCACCAACGTAACCACCCCTTCTCATGGGACGTTGATTCCCACACATTTCGCGGTCTAAAATGACATTTCACAGCGCCATGAGCAACAGGGCGACGTTCTTGACAACGTTCGACACTGTTGACACCCCCCCCCCCCCCAAGCGATTCAACCCTACTCTAAAGTCATACTGGGGCTGCAACCCCACTGAACGTGATCTTCTCCCTTGGAAGTGAGTGCGATCACAGGTTTTGCTCAGGTATAAAGGGTGGAACCACTAAGGACTTTGCAAAACCATTCGACGAAATTGGAACGTGATCCGAAGAAGCAAAGGATGTTTATGCTTTTTCAGCCCCCCTATTTCGCATCCTCTTGTGGCGTGATCACGGGGTGGAGGAAGGGAGGTGCAACAGACCTCCCATTTCGGCAAAATCTTCAGTACCACCTACGCACCATTGTTGAGCACTTTAAAAATGTATCTGTACAGAGACTTCGACAACCATTCGGCTGAGTGGTGCTCCACTTCTGCACTACCGCCTGAGGGCAGGCAACCCCACCCAAAACTAGGTGCACATGTGACAGTTGCTCACTCTCAGGAGCTTTTGCGAGTAATACGTGTCGTGTTAAGAGCGACAAGAGTCAGCTCGCCGTCAGTGGGACAACATATCAGAGAGTTGCGTTCTGCAAGTCCGGATGGTTATCTCCAACTTTCGAGACCTTCACGCCATTGTTGTCAGACATGACTAAATATACTGGTATTGTTGGGAGAGCTGACGGAACTCGGAAAGTTCTGAGTGGTCACATTGCGACACAGATTAGCGTCGTATTTCACAGTTTGTACCCTATCACATCTTGGTAGAACATTTTTCCATACTCAGGTGCGCATTAAATAAAAGTGTCCAGGAAACTACGTGTTTTGAGCCATTATATGTAGCCATGGCATGTTTCTGAGCGAAGAAATTGACCGTCTTACCTCCTAAACGAACAGCATCGGCGTTAATACATGTCGAAAGCGCTGGACTCAACAATCCAACACAGAAAGTAGCATAAAAATCATCATAGACATATTACATAGAATTAACAAACGAAAATTTAAAAAATATCACTGAAGAGACTCGACCCCACGTTAATTTGAAACATGAATGAATGATTAGCACGCTACCAACTGCGCCATAGCAAACTGTAACGAGACGCTCTATAAACGTGTACTGTTAAGTAGTAGGACAAAGTTCGTTTCAGAGTAGATTGTTAGTGTGGGTTGAATACATCAAGGAACAAATCTATTGTTCTCCTTTGATTGACAGGTCCTTAACCTATTGTTCTGCTAAGAGGATTAAGACCACCTGGGAACAATCCATCTTTTGGATTGACACGTTATGACACCGTGTGGATAATCCTTGCTTTTGACTGACAGGTTCTTAACCTGTTGTTCCCCCACCTCTCCCCTTCCTCCTCCTCCCCCTCCCCACTCCACCTCCACCTTCCCCTCCCTCATCCCTCAGGGAACTCCCCTCGCTAATACAAACACACTTTTGATATCAATTTTATTGACTAATTAATTAAATCGATCAATTAATTAAATCCACCCTCTGGGAAAACCCCTTCCTGGAAACCGGCCCAAAAAAGATTCAGTTGATTTGCCATTTGGCAGGAAATCGATTGTAGTCTGTGGAATATCGTTTAAACAATTTAGACAATGTATGGAAAATCGTTTAATTAAACAATTTATGGGATTCAAGACTGTGTATGGAATATAGTTCATTCATTTAGTTATATAACTTCTCAGGACTTCGATTGCAGTGTGTGGGATATTGTTTAACATTTTAGAAACTGTGTGGCATATTATTTATTTCAAAAATTTAAGTGGTACATGGTGGTATTTGAAATATAGTTTATTTATTTAGTTAAAGAATTTGTCGGTAAATTGACTGCAGTGTATGGAAGACAGTTTATTCAAAACAGTTTACAGGTTACAAGATAGTATATGGAATATCATTAATTTAAAGAATTTGTCGGGAAATCGATCACAGTAGGGAATATTTAAACAACAACGGCGCCTTTTTATTCTGATCGCGCTTGGAAACGCTGAGTAGGCTTTCGTTATAATTGCTTCAGGAGTCAGGGATGTTAAGGCTCCTATTGTTTTCCTCACTTTCGAAGCACACTGGTGTCTAATCACAGATGGGAAAATCAGAATAATTACATATCTAAAAGTTCAGGACATATATCGATACCCACCGTCACTTTCTGCAGACTGACAAATTACTATAATCTCAGTGGCTAACTATTTTGTATAGATCGAGAAACATACAACAGTCATACTGCACTGACAGTTAAGCCCTGTAAAAGTGGTCTACAGATCATGAACAGAATGAAGTGTTGTATAGCAGCTGCCGTTTGGGGTCTGCTGTGTGTGTGTCTATCGTCAGGGCAACGCAACGAAGGTCAAAACCATCCAATGTCCGAATTACAGATCACGTTATTATATATCACCGACAACCACCACACATCGGCCTCCTTTGATCTCATAACCCTCAAACAAAGCATCAGGAGGAGGCATTCTGTTGATCGGGAAATTCTAGATGCGCTTCCTGACTCTGTCTCTCACAAGAGACCACTCGTTGATTGTCTGTGTGAACCAACATCCCGAAACATGCAGACAGAGGTTGTATCTCTGCTCAGAATACAGTGTTCCTATTGGCTAATGCTGGAGACAAAGGGAGAGCTGATACAATTTCGATATCAAAAATAGAGTGAAATAAGCCCTTTGCACTACCCTTTCAAATTAATTGTTTAACAGTTTACAGCAGTCAAATAGATTACTTAGAACACACATCTTCACCTTACGATAACCCTGCTGGGTAATAAAACATATTTTCAATGTTTGAGTATCACACACAAACATCATTCAAATCAAATAATGAAATTTCCACCACAAATAGACCATAGCGCTAAATATACACTACGTGATCAAAGGTATCCGAACACCTGGCTGAAAGTGACTTTTTTTTCTGTTCATCAGTCTACTGACTGGTTTGATGCGGCCCGCCACGAATTCCTTTCCTGTGCTAACCTCTTCATCTCAGAGTAGCACTTGCAACCTACGTCCTCAATTATTTGCTTGACGTATTCCAATCTCTGTCTTCCTCTACAGTTTTTGCCCTCGACAGCTCCCTCTAGTACCATGGAAGTCATTCCCTCATGTCTTAGCAGATGTCCTATCATCCTGTCCCTTCTCCTTATCAGTGTTTTCCACATATTCCTTTCCTCTCCGATTCTGCGTAGAACCTCCTCATTCCTTACCTTATCAGTCCACCTAATTTTCAACAATCGTCTGTAGCACCACATCTCAAATGCTTCGATTCTCTTCTGTTCCGGTTTTCCCACAGTCCATGTTTCACTACCATATAATGCTGTACTCCAGACGTACATCCTCAGAAATTTCTTCCTCAAATTAAGGCCGGTATTTGATATTAGTAGACTTCTCTTGGCCAGAAATGCCTTTTTTGCCATAGCGAGTCTGCTTTTGATGTCCTCCTTGCTCCGTCCGTCATTGGTTATTTTACTGCCTAGGTAGCAGAATTCCTTAACTTCATTGACTTCGTGACCATCAATCGTGATGTTAAGTTTCTCGCTGTTCTCATTTATACTACTTCTCATTACCTTCGTCCTTCTCCGATTTACTCTCAAACCATACTGTGTACTCATTAGACTGTTCATTTCGTTCAGCAGATCATTTAATTCTTCTTCACTTTCACTCAGGATAGCAATGTCATCAGCGAATCGTATCATTGATATCCTTTCACCTTGTATTTTAATTCCACTCCTGAACCTTTCTTTTATTTCCATCATTGCTTCCTCGATGTACAGATTGAAGAGTAGGGGCGAAAGGCTACAGCCTTGTCCTTCACCCTTCTTAATACAAGAACTCGTTCTTGATCGTCCACTCTTATTATTCCCTCTTGGTTGTTGTACATATTGTATATGACCCGTCTCTCCCTATAGCTTACCCCTACTTTTTTCAGAATCTCGAACAGCTTGCACCATTTTATATTGTCTAACGCTTTTTCCAGGTTGACAAATCCTATGAAAGTGTCTTGATTTTTCTTTAGCCTTGCTTTCATTATTAGCCGTAACGTCAGAATTGCCTCTCTCGTCCCTTTACTTTTCCTAAAGCCAAACTGATCGTCACCCAGCGCATTCTCAATTTTCTTTTCCATTCTTCTGTATATTATTCTTGTAAGCAGCTTCGATGCATGAGCTGTTAAGCTGATTGTGCGATAATTCTCGCACTTGTCAGCTCTTGCCGTCTTCGGAATTGTGTGGATGATGCTTTTCCGAAAGTCAGATGGTATGTCGCCAGACTCATATATTCTACACACCAACGTGAATAGTCGTTTTGTAGCCACTTCCCCCAATGCTTTTAGAAATTCTGATGGAATGTTATCTATCCCTTCTGCCTTATTTGACCGTGGGTCCTCCAAAGCTCTTTTAAATTCCGATTCTAATACTGGATCGCCTATCTCTTCTAAATCGACTCCTGTTTCTTCTTCTATCACATCAGACAAATCTTCAGCCTCACAGAGGCTTTCAATGTATTCTTTCCACCCATCTGCTCTCTCCTCTGCATTTAACAGTGGAATTCCCGTTCCACTCTTAATGTTACCACCGTTGCTTTTAATGTCACCAAAGGTTGTTTTGACTTTCCTGTATGCTGAGTCTGTCCTTCCGACGCTCATATCTCTTTCGATGTCTTCACATTTTTCCTACAGCCATTTCGTCTTAGCTTCCCTGCACTTCCAATTTATTTCATTCCTCAGCGACTTGTATTTCTGTATTCCTGATTTTCCCGGAACATGTCTGTACTTCCTCCTTTCATCAATCAACTGAAGTATTTCTTCTGTTACCCATGGTTTCTTCGCAGCTACCTTCTTTGTACCTATGTTTTCCTTCCCAACTTCTGTGATGGCCCTTTTTAGAGATGTCCATTCCTCTTCAACTGTACTGCCTACTGCGCTATTCCTTATTGCTGTATCTATAGCGTTAGAGAACTTCAAACGTATCTCGTCATTCCTTAGTACTTCCGTATCCCACTTCTTTGCGTATTGATTCTTCCTGACTAATGTCTTGAACTTCAGCCTACTCTTCATCACTACTATATTGTGATCTGAGTCTATATCTGCTCCTGGGTACGCCTTACCATCCAGTATCTGATTTCGGAATCTCTGTCTGACCATGATGTAATCTAATTGAAATCTTCCCGTATCTCCCGGCCTTTTCCAAGTATACCTCCTCCTCTTGTGATTCTTGAACAGGGTATTCGCTATTACTAGCTGAAACTTGTTACAGAACTCAATTAGTCTTTCTCCTCTTTCATTCCTCGTCCCAAGCCTATATTCTGCTGTAACCTTTCCTTCTACTCCTTCCCCTACAACTACATTCCAGTCGCCCATGACTATTAGATTTTCGTCCCCATTTACATACTGCATTATCCTTTCAATATCTTCATACACTTTCTCTATCTGTTCATCTTCAGCTTGCGACGTCGGCATGTATACCTGAACTATCGTTGTCGGTGTTGGTCTGCTGTCGATTCTGATTAGAACAACCCGGTCACTGAACTGTTCACAGTAACACACCCTCTGCCCTACCTTCCTATTCATAACGAATCCTACACCTGTTATACCATTTTCTGCTGCTGTTGATATTATCCGATACTCATCTGACCAGAAATCCTTGTCTTCCTTCCACTTCGCTTCACTGACCCCTACTATATCTAAATTGAGCCTTTGCATTTCCCTTTTCAGATTTTCTAGTTTCCCTACCACGTTCAAGCTTCCGACATTCCACGCCCCGACTCGTAGAACTTTATCCTTTCGTTGATTATACAATCTTTTTCTCATGGTAACCTCCCCCTTGGCAGTCCCCTCCCGGAGATTCGAATGGGGGACTATTCCGGAATCTTTTGCCAATTGAGAGACACTTCTTCAATTACAGGCCACATGTCCTGTGGATACACGTTACGTGTCTTTAATGCAGTGGTTTCCATTGCCTTCTGCATCCTCATGTCGTTGATCATTGCTGATTCTTCCGCCTTTAGGGGCAATTTCCCACCCCTAGGACAAGAGAGTGCCCTGAACCTCTATCCGCTCCTCCGCCCTCTTTGACAAGGCCGTTGGCAGAATGAGGCTGACTTCTTATGCCGGAAGTCTTCGGCCGCCAATGCTGATTATTTACCAAAATGTAGGCAGTGGCGGGGATCGAACCCGGGACCGAAGACGTTTTTGATTATGAATCAAAAGTGACTTACAAATTCGTGGCGCCCTCCATCGGTAATGCTGGGTTTCAGTATGGTGTTAGCCCACTCTTAGCCTTGATGACAGCTTCCACTCTCGCAGGCATACGTTCAGTCAGGTGCTGGGAGGTTTCTTGGGGAATGGCAGTCCAGTCTTAACAGAGTGCTGCAATGAGGAGAGGTATCGATGCCGGTCGGTGAGGCCTGGCACGAAATCGGCGTTCCAAAAAATCCCAAAGATGTTCTATAGGATTCAGGTCATAACTCTGTGAAGGCCAGTCCATTACAGGGATGTTATTATCGTGTAACCAGTCCGCCACTGGCCGTGCATTATGAATAGGTGCACGATCGTGTTGAAAGATGCAATCGGCATCCCCGAATTTCTCTTCAACAGTGGGAAGCAAGAAGGTGTTTAAAAATCAATGTAGGCCTGTGCTGTGATAGTACCACGCAAAACAATAAGGGGTGCAAGCCCCCTTCATGAAAAACACGACCACACCGTAACACCACCGAATCCGAATTCTAAAAAAATGGTTCAAATGGCTCTGAGCACTATGGGACTTAACATAGGAGGTCATCAGTCTCCTAAAACGTAGAACTACTTAAACCTAAGTAACCTAAGAACATCACAAATATCCATGCCCGAGGCTGGATTCGAACCTGCGACCGTAGCGGTCGCGCGGTTCCAGACTGAAGCGCCTAGAACCGCTTGGCCACAACGCCCAGCGCCTCCGAATTCTACTGTTGACACTACACACGCTGGCAGATGACGTTCACCGGCCATTAGCCTATCCACACTCTGCCATCGAATCACCTTACTGTGTACCGTGATTCGTCACTCCACACAACGTTTTTCCAATGTTAAATCGCCCAATGTTTACGCTCCTTACACCAAGCGAGGGGTCGTTTGGCATTTCCCGGCGTGATGCTGGCTTATGAGGAGCCGCTCGACCATGGAATCCAAGTTTTCTCACCGCCCAGCTAATTTTCATAGTACTTGCAGTGAATCCTGATGTAGTCTGAAATTCCTGTGCGATGGTCTGCATACATGTCTGCCTGTTACACATTACGACCCTCTTCAACTGTCGGCGGTCTCTGTCAGTCAACAGACGAGGTCGGCCTATAGGCTTTTGTGTTGTACGTGTCCCTTCACGTTTCCACTTCACTATCACATCAGAAACAGTGGATCTAGCGATGTTTAGGAGTGTGGAATTCTCGCGTACAGACGTATGACGCAAATGACACCCAGTCACCTGACCACATTCGAAGTCTGTGAGTTATGCGGAGCGCCCAATTCTGCTCAGTCACGATGTCTAATGACTACTGAGGTCGCTGACAGGGAGTACCTGGCAGTAGGTGGCAGCACACTGCACCTAATACAAGAAACGTATGTTTTGTGGTGTCCGGATACTTTTGATCACATTGAGTATCCGAGGTGTTGTATGCACCTACGTTTGAGAGCACCAACATCCTCTTCCACCACAATGTTTCACTAAGCACGTCTGATGAAAAAAAAAAAAATCATACCAATCACACAAACTCGCGATCGCAATGCACGCGCTGTTCGCCGTCTACAGCGTTAGCCTCCGTCCACAATGGTGTGGAGAGGGACCCACACCCGAATGCATGCGTGCACACAATACAACTACCAGAAACAATAAACTGATCAGTCAGGAATTTGGTGTCGCGATTAGGTTGTTAAAAGTACTGTGGAATACCTAAACTGGTTCTATCCACTACATTTGGAAGAAGGAGGATGATGAACGTTCTAGTGTACGATAGGATAGACACAACAGCAAATACCATTGAAAGACAGAGTGCACTGCAATGTATTGAGAAGCACTAAACACAACATACTTAAACCACTATCCAGTCCGTGGCAGTAGATACCATGACTAGATGTCACAGATACCTGAAAACACTCGCACACCCCGTGAGCTCCTGGCCCGAGGTCGACACGCAGCTCGCCCTCCTTCATGTACACCGCCAGCGCCGTGTAGAGAGCTCGGTGAAAATTACCACCGCGGCTGCAGCCGCAGTCGTTGACGTGCATGTATGCCAGAGTGTACCTCACCTGGCAATGGAGCGCGTCCGGGAATGATTGGAGTGATAGGAATTCCGATGTTATCAATACCTCCAGCGCCAACGCCCATTATTTTGAATCTTCTCTCACGTAACACACACATGTCCGCTTCTGTCTCGCTCACCCAGCACACTGGTCACTTCGCCAGCCCTCGCTGCTGTGTGCTTATCACACAGGTAGGTGCATTCTTTGTACATGTCAAAGAATCAGTTACTTACTGTTGCTGACCCCTCGTGTCCGCCCTTGCAGGCAGCCGCGGTGCACTGCGAAACAAGCAGCTACAGCTTGGACGTGTACAGTAGCTCTAAACAATTCCACTCTCTCATAGACCTACCAGTTTAAAAAATCTACCTTACCCAATCCGAGGCAACGATGTTTTTGGCTAATACACGGCGAATTTCTCACGCGAAATGTAGATTCCACTCGTTTATACGAGCTATTTTCAAAGATAGAAGAAATCGGACAATACACGCGTTTTCACGGCGCTAAGGTATGGATGCATGTTGTGAAAATCGTGTACAGTACTATGGTATGGACTACATTCCCTCTAAGTATTCTTTCATCAAGTAGAAAAATATCTTCCCCTATGTATCGCGTCCTGCATCACAGGACTAGAATATTAAACTCATTTTTTGCTCATGACGGAATGCTAAGCTCTACCACCGTCATTGGACGCCTGCTCACTTTCGAACTCTCTCTTAAGGTAACCAAATGTCTCGCCACATACGATGTCTCTTAAGATAACAGCACAGAGAAGTTATAAATACAAGTTTTATGCTACATATCACTTTATAAATTTGGTAATACATCTGATTTTATTACGATGGTTGTCTCTCCCTGCACAGGTTGACGACGGAAATATCGTTAAAAGATATCGCCGCAACGAAACAAACACCAAGTGAACAATCATATCCGTGGTGCCCTCGTCATCGCCTACAACCGCCAGGCAGCATGTCACTGATAACAAACTGATAGGCTAATTAATTAAATTGATCATGAACGTCACTTCGCATGGCGAGTAATTTTTCTTTATCAGTAGTCGGATTACACTCACCCGATGGTTCAAATGGGAGTCCCTGGAGGGAAGACGATGTTCTTTTCGATGTACGCTGCTGAGAACCGACATTTCAAGCTGACCAGAGAAGGACTCTACATTACGCGTAAGGACCGCACTATTAAAAAAACGATCACAACGATTATGTTACAGTCATTCTGCATAAAAAGCAGTCTTGGTTCTACAGGCACACATAAGAGTAGCTGATACTGTGACGCTTTCTGGAAGAAATGCTGTCAGCGATTTGGAATCAAGTCTCTCCATTCAACCATATACTTGCGTTGGATCTTATGGAGACGTCTTTTAATGATTAGAGCCACTGGGGAATAATATTCGTGGCACTGTCATATCTCGAAACGAGTCACCTTTTTCGAATCTATCGGCTATAGCAAAACTCCAACGTGGTTTTAGACAATTCCCCTATATCTTGTAACTGTTCCTCAGTCTCTGCCCCGGTCTCCCAGCAGCTTCGTCCATGTGATCGCCCCAATTTAAGTCGGAACTGAACAGAAGTCGGAGAGCGCTATATCCACCACCTTTTGCAAAACCGTGTAGAAACAGGTTGAGCTGAATTTTGACCACTCAGTGGAAATAGGAACCTGTTCTCGTAGCTCCGACAATGGTGTACGATGTGTAAGGTCAGCACCAAAACGAAGCTTTCTCCTGCAATACAAGGTAGTATAAAAGACAGTACGAACAATTACGATGGTGTTTCTTATCAGGAAAATTAGGAAGACTCCGTATCATACAGGAACTGGTAGAAGGGCGAGGATTTTGGTACAGCATTGCGATACGTTTCCAAACTACATACAGGTACTGCAGTCTGAATGAGATCTGTGTGAAAGACATGATGAACGAATTTTTAGAGTAAATAAAGCCCATACCATAGTCCTGTGCACGATTTTCACAGCAAGTAACGATACTTTACCGACGTGAAATCACGTTTATTGTCCGGTTTCTTCTATCTTTGGAAATAGCTCGTATAAACGGGAGGAATCTACATTAATCGTGAGAAATTCGTGGTGTATGGCAAACAATATCGTTGGCTCGGATTGGGTAAAGTAGATTTTTTAATCTGGTGGGTCTATGTCGGGGTGGAATTGTTTAGAAGTATTCTCTACTTCCAAGCTGTAGCTGCTTGTTTCGCAGTGCACCGCGGCTGTCTGCAAGGGCAACCACGAGGAGTTGGCAACCGATTAGCCCTGCCCTTGACGAGTACAAATAATGCACCTACCTGTGTGATCTTTCCCGTGGCAGCGAGGGCTGCCGAAGTGACCAGTGTGCTGTGTGAGCACGACAGAAGCGGACATGTGTGTGTTATGTGAGAGAAGAATCAAAACGATGGACGTTTGCGCTAGAGTTATTGAAGACATCCGACTTCCTACAACTCCAATCATCCCCGGATTCCCTCCATGGCCGGGGATGGAGTATTCTGGCTTACACGCCCGTCCACGACTGCGGCTGCAGCCGCGGCGGTAATTTTCACCGACCTCTTTACGCAGCGCTAGTGGTGTACATGGGGGTGGGCGCGCTGCGTGTGGACCTCCAGACAGGAGCGCACAGGGTGTGCGAGTGGTTTCAGCTATCGACGACATCTAGCCATGACAATTTATTGTAACGGACTGCATCGTGATTTAAGTGTGCTGTGTTTAGTGCTTCTCAATACGTCACAGTGAGTTCTGTCTTGCAGTGGTATTTGCTGTTGTGTCTATTGTATCACACACCTTAGTCCCTCCCTCTGAATGTAGCAGAGAGAACCAATTTGGGTATTCCACAGTACTTTAAAAGACCCAATTGCGACATCAAATTTCTGACTGATCAGTTTACTGTTTCAGATAGTTGTATTGCGTTCACGCATGCGTTCGGGTGTGTGTCTCTCTCCCCGCCAGAGTGGACTGGGGCTACGCTGTAGACGGCGAACATCACGTGCCTTGCCAGCGCCAGTTTGTGTGAGCTATAGGATATTTTTTTTTTACGTCTGACATGTTTAGTGTAACATTTTGGTAAAGGAGGGTGTTTGTGCTCTCAAACGTTGGTGCGTACAAGACCTCGGATTTATTTAGCGCTACGATCTATTTGTGGTGGAAATTTCATAACTTGATTTGCATGATGTTTGTGTGTGATACTCAAACGTTGAAAATATGTTTTATTACGAGGAAGAGGCATCATAAGGTGGAGGTGAGTGTTTCAAGTGATCTATTTGACTGCTGTAAATTGTTAAACAATTAATTTGAAAGGTTAGTGCAAATGGCTTATTTTACTCTATTTTTGATATCGAAATTGTATCAATTCTCCCTTTGTCTCCAGAATTGGCCAGTAGGAATACTGTATTCTGAGCAGAGATGCAACCTCTGTTTGCAAGTTTCGGGACGTTGGTTCACACAGACAATCAGAGTGTTGCCTCTTGAGGGAGACAGAGACTGGAAGGCGTCTGAAATTTCCCAATCTACAGAATGCCCCCACTTGATGCTTTTGTGGTGTCACCGCCAGACACCACACTTGCTAGGTGGTAGCTTAAATCGGCCGCGGTCCATTAGTACATGTCGGACCCGCGTGTCGCCACTGTCAGGATCGCAGACCGAGCGCCACCACAAGGCAGGTCTCGAGAGACTTACTAGCACTCGCCCCAGTTGTACGACGACGTTGCTAGCGACTACACTGACGAAGCCTTTCTCTCATTTGCCGAGAGACAGTTAGAATAGCCTTCAGCTAAGTCCATGTCTACGACCTAGCAAGGCGCCATTAGCCTTAGATAGCTTGTATCTAAAGAGTCTCACTTGTATCGCCACAATCTCCAGATGTCTCATCAAGAACGATGTATACAAGGATGGATTAAAAGTTAAGTATTCAAGAAGCTACGTACTTTTCTTTATAACATTCATTACGAATCCTGTTTCAGACCTCACTCCATCCTTCGTGAGTTAGCGCGTGCATCTTGGCCGCCTCTTTCAGTTAGTGTGCGTAGTGTTGGCAAGTCTGCCGACACTACAGCTTTGTTTGGGGGCCGTGAGATCAAAGGAGGCCGATATGTGGTCCGTGGTCTGTGGTATTTACGAGTAGTAATGTGATCTGTAACTGGGACATTGGGCGGTTTTAACCTTCGTTGCGGTGCCCTGACAATAGAGACACGCACAGGAAACCCCAAACGGCAGCTACTATACCGCACTTTATTCCATTCGTGATCTATAGACCTTTTTTTCAGAATTTACTGCCAGGGGAATATGACTGCTCTATGTTTTTCAATCTATAGAATATGGTTGGCCGCTGAGATTCTAGTAATTTGTCAGTCTGCAGAAAGTGACGGTGGGTTTCGATATATGTCATGAACTTTTAGACATGTAATCAGTCTGATTTTCCCATCTGTGCTTATACACAAGTGTGCTTCGAAAAGTGAGAAACATAAAGAATAAGAGCTGTAACATCCCTTAATCATGCAGCAAGTATAAAATAAGCCTACTGAGCGTTTGCAAGCGCGATCAGAATAAAAAAGCGCCGCTATTGTTTAAATATTTCCTACTGCGATCGATTTCCCGACAAATTCTTTAAGTAACTTATATCCTGTACACCAACTTTTATCCCATAAATTGTTTAAATAAACTGTATTCCATACACTGCAGTCAATTTACCGACAAATTCTTTAACTAAATAAATAAACTATATTCCAAACACCACCTCGTATCGTGTAAATTTTTTAAATAAACAATATTTCACACATTGTCTAAATTGTTTAAATGGATGAACTATATTCCATACACTGCCTTGAATCCCTTAAATTGTTTAAATAAACGATATTTTGTTCATTGTCTAAATTGTTTAAACAATATTCCATACACTGTGATTGATTACGCGCGAAGTGGCCAATCAATTGAGTGTTTTTCCCGTCAATTTCCGAGAGGAAGAGGGCGGGAGGGGGGAGGTTCCTAGAGGGTGCATTTAATTAATGACCGATTAACGAATTAGTCAACCAAATTGATATCAAAAGTGTGGTTGTATTGGCGAGGGGAGTTCTCTGAGTGATGAGGGAGGAGGAGATGGAGGGGGAGGAGGAGGAGGAGAAGAGGGAGGCGTGGCGAAATCAAAAGGAAAGATTATCCCCATGGTGTCATAACCTGTCAATCAAAAGAATCGATTATCTTCAAGAGGTCTTAATCCTCTAAACAGACAATAGTTTAAGGGACTGTCAATCAGAGGAGAGCAATAGGTTTGCCCCTGACTGTAGGTAGCTTTAACCAACAAATTGTCATGAAACGCCGGCCGGGGTGACCGAGCGGTTCTAGGCGCTACAGTCTGGAACCGCGCGACCGCTACGGTCGCAGGTTCGAATCCTGCCTCGGGCATGGATGCGTGTGATGTCCTTAGGTTAGTTAGGTTTAAGTAGTTCTAAGTTGTAGGGGACTCAGAAGTTAAGTCCCATAGTGCTCAGAGCCATTTGAACCATTTGATTTGTCCTGAAACGAACTTTGTCCCGTTAAGCTGGTATTGATGGGACAGTTGAGACTACTGTCGCGATGGATACGCACTATGAATGAAAGTCGGCGATGAGTCTGCAGTAAAAGTGATGAAGAAAGCTGCCAGGAAGTGGACTCAGGGCGAAGTTTTACATTTAGTTAGTTTGTAAAAAGAAAGACTACCGTTATGGGATGCACAGTTACTGGACTACAGGTACTGAGATAAAAAGTAAATTTTGTTGGCTGATATGGCTACGGTTTTTAACATCTCCATGGAAGAAATCTATCAGAATATCCACAATTCAAAGGTTCAGGTAAAGTGGTTTTATAACCGATTCATTAACATAGAGAAACAAGTGAAGTTATGTTTGACAGTAATCGTTTTGGAACTCAGAATATTGACATTTCACTTAAGTATTACAACTGTATCTATAATTTTATATGATATACACTCCTGGAAATGGAAAAAAGAACACATTGACACCGGTGTGTCAGACCCACCATACTTGCTCCGGACACTGCGAGAGGGCTGTACAAGCAATGATCACACGCACGGCACAGCGGACACACCAGGAACCGCGGTGTTGGCCGTCGAATGGCGCTAGCTGCGCAGCATTTGTGCATCGCCGCCGTCAGTGTCAGCCAGTTTGCCGTGGCATACGGAGCTCCATCGCAGTCTTTAACACTGGTAGCATGCCGCGACAGCGTGGACGTGAACCGTATGTGCAGTTGACGGACTTTGAGCGAGGGCGTATAGTGGGCATGCGGGAGGCCGGGTGGACGTACCGCCGAATTGCTCAACACGTGGGGCGTGAGGTCTCCACAGTACATCGATGTTGTCGCCAGTGGACGGCAGAAGGTGCACGTGCCCATCGACCTGGGACCGGACCGCAGCGACGCACGGATGTACGCCAAGACCGTAGGATCCTACGCAGTGCCGTAGGGGACCGCACCGCCACTTCCCAGCAAATTAGGGACACTGTTGCTCCTGGGGTATCGGCGAGGACCATTCGCAGCCGTCTCCATGAAGCTGGGCTACGGTCCCGCACACCGTTAGGCCGTCTTCCGCTCACGCCCTAACATCGTGCAGCCCGCCTCCAGTGGTGTCGCGACAGGCGTGAATGGAGGGACGAATGGAGACGTGTCGTCTTCAGCGATGAGAGTCGCTTCTGCCTTGGTGCCAATGATGGTCGTATGCGTGTTTGGCGCCGTGCAGGTGAGCGCCACAATCAGGACTGCATACGACCGAGGCACACAGGGCCAACACCCGGCATCATGGTGTGGGGAGCGATCTCCTACACTGGCCGTACACCACTGGTGATCGTCGACGGGACACTGAATAGTGCACGGTACATCCAAACCGTCATCGAACCCATCGTTCTACCATTCCTAGACCGGCAAGGGAACTTGCTGTTCCAACAGGACAATGCACGTCCGCATGTATCCCGTGCCACCCAAAGTGCTCTAGAAGGTGTAAGTCAACTACCCTGGCCAGCAAGATCTCCGGATCTGTCCCCCATTGAGCATGTTTGGGACTGGATGAAGCGTCGTCTCACGCGGTCTGCACGTCCAGCACGAACGCTGGTCCAACTGAGGCGCCAGGTGGAAATGGCATGGCAAGCCGTTCCACAGGACAACATCCAGCATCTCTACGATTGTCTCCATGGGAGAATAGCAGCCTGCATTGCTGCGAAAGGTGGATATACACTATACTAGTGCCAACATTGTGCATGCTCTGTTGCCTGTGTCTATGTGCCTGTGGTTCTGTCAGTGTGATCATGTGATGTATCTGACCCCAGGAATGTGACAATAAAGTTTCCCCTTCCTGGGACAATGAATTCACGGTGTTCTTATTTCAATTTCCAGGAGTGTAGTATTTATGGATTGTATTATATTGGGTGTTGAAAACAGACCTTGAGAAATCTACGAGTGGTTCCAAAAGTTAATACAAGTACAAACGTTCAAATAACTACAGGTCCCTATGTCCGGAAAAGCTTCATTTATCCTTATTTGGCTTTTGAACGTGTATGCATATCAATATCAAATTGGTCTAATGTTATTTCATCGTATTTCTTACTATACCAAATCTTAGAGATATTAAACGTAGCTGATGATAGATATATTAGTGTCACAAGTGTATTTAACACTACTGAACTTACGCATAATAGTATCTAGATTGGCAACTTCGAGACCAATTGTGATAAGTATTTCTTCCTTCTCCGTCGCTGTCGTCATCCCGCCGCCTAATCCGCTCTCACATCCAACACGAACACCGTCGCTTACTTTTTTTTCTTTTCGCCTTCACGCGCAGAATTACGACAGAAAAATCTCGCTGAGAGTGATCTCTCTGTTCTTACAGACTCTCTCACCCTTCCGACGCTTCCAGCGTCTGCTCTCGCAAGACATTTAGAGAAAGAACTCGCAAGGAACTATCAGATAGTAATCATCAGCGAAAATTCGCCTCTAGTGTAAACAGTGCTGCGAGTACTGTCTGAGAACACCAAACTGTCTGCGGGCAAAAAACTCTCACGCGTATCCCAGCCCTAAGGGGTGTCAAAGGGGTTGCCTGACCTCGTGCGCTAGAGCAGCTGCGAGACACCACTCAGCTGAATGGGTGTTTGTAGTCTCCTTCACGTACAATTTTAAGGTGATCAACAAACGTGTATGGGTGGAATCGAAGGTATTGCTGAACTGATGGGTCCTTTATTCACGCACATGCCAATGTTGCGTCTCAGTGTGATCACGCCGCAGGAGGGCGCGAAATAGGAGGGCTGGAAAGGCGTAAACATCCTTTGCTGCTTCGGACCACATTTCAGTTTCATTGGATGTCGTGGTTCCGACCTTCATCACAGTGGCATCAAAATATGGAATGAAATGTAAGAGGGCGTGTGAACGACCTTCTCATCGTGTGACACGTCCACAATGGCATTGGTCAGAATTATGGTGAAATTTGGTGCCAATGTGGTATCATTAACCCACCTAACACCTCACATGAACTTCTGAGCTGTGGCTTTTCTTCGCATATATCGACAGATTGCTGCTTGAACCGTTGACGATTACGACATTGACGTCGCAGGACGCTACACTTTTGCCACAGTTACAGAGGAATGTTATGGGCACCTCTGAGCCAATTTCAAACTGACGCGTCGCAGTGAGAGACAATTACGGGGTTTCAATAAAATGCTACTTTAATTTTTTTGTGCAGTGTATACTCTGTCAGTCCTGTCACAGTAACCCAGAAAATTTCCCAGTATGAGAGTCACATTTGGCAAACAAGATGTACGTTTTACACTCCACAACCAGGAATATCGATAAGTCCAACTACCACTGTCGGCCTTATTGTCACCCAGATTGAAGCAGGTTCCACTCAAGATTCTTCGATGTGTTGCTTCTCTGAAGGTGTCCCTTATGTACGTGCCACCTAACCATTTTCTTGGCCCTCCGCTCCCTCACTACACCAGTAAGTAATTGTTTAACCATTTCTTAATCAATAAAGCTACAATTAAAGTTAAATACACCAAAATTTGCATCCAGTTGCACTGATGAAAGTATTACTAACAGAGTAATTCTTATCATATGAGGCATTCCAGTAAATGGTTAATTACGTGTTGAGATTACACTTAGTGTTGTTTCGTACAATCAAGCAATTTGTTAATAATTAACTGTAAATAGGCATACAGTATGATATTCTAAAAAACATCTATTATCTCTTTAACTGGTGTCCTCAGAATTTATCTATATCATAATTAAGATAATTTTCATCATGAAGTTTCTCGAGTTGATAATTACACAACATGTATACACCGATAAGCCAAAACGTTATGGCCACTGTCCACTGCGACGTTGGATGCCGCCTGGTGGCGAAGCGGGCATATCACGCCTTTATAGAAGTATGTAAGCCGAGTAGACAGGAATGGGGGATAACCCTAGCGAAGATATGAGCTTCGTATGGGGAAATCCATTGAGATAAGCGACTTTAACAAAGGACCAATTTTTATTACGGAGAGTCTGTGAACGAGTATCTCGAAAACCGCAAATCTGGTAGAATGTTCACGTGCTACTGTCGTGAGCATCTACGTTAGAAGGACAGTGAAACTATCGCTAGGTGCTAAATGGTTGGACGTTCACGAATATTCACAGAACAGGGGGTTCGGAGGCTTGTCTGCTCTGTGAAGTAGGATAGATGGTGATCTGTGGCACCTCTGCCAGAAGAGCACAATGCTGGTGCACTCACTAGCGTTTCAGTACACACCGTTCATCGTACATTGTTGAACATGGAGTTCCGCAGCAGACCACCCCAACGTGTTCCGACATCGTCAGTTACGATGACAGTGGTCATGGGATGATTTGGATTCGACCGTCTACGGTCGCAGGTTCGAATCCCGCCTCGGGCATGGATGTGTGTGATGTCCTTAGGTTAGTTAGGCTTAAGTAGTTCTAAGTTCTAGGGGACTGATGACCTCAGATGTTAAGTCCCATAGCGCTCAGAGCCATTTGAACCATTTGATTCGACCGTCGGTCAGTGGAAACATGTTTGCTCTTCGCGTGAATCACATGTTTGCTACTAGGACGCTGGTCGTCTCCACAAACACCATCATCCAGGTGTACGAAACGTGCAGTGCGTCACGGACGCTCGCTGGTGGGAGCAGTATTATGCTATTGGAGACATTCTCCACCGCTTGCATGGGTACTCTGTTTGTAATCGAAGACAGACTGACATCTGCGAAGCACCTGCATCCCTTCATGGTTCAAATGGCTCTGAGCACTATGGGACTCAACTGCTGTGGTCATAAGTCCCCTAGAACTTAGAACTACTTAAACCTAACCTAAGGACATTACACACATCCATGCCCGAGGCAGGATTCGAACCTGCGACCGTAGCAGTCGCACGGCTCCGGACTGCGCGCCTAGAACCGCGAGACCACCGCGGCCGGCCATCCCTTCATGCTTGGTGTCTTCCCCGACGGCGATATCATCCTTCAGCGGTATAATTGTCCAGCCTCGGAGCCAGAACCGTGCTATAGTGGTTTGAGGAGAATAATAGTGAATTCTCGCTGATGTCTCGGCAACCAAATTCGCCTGGTGTAAATCATATGGAACCTATCTGGGTCTTTATGGGCACCATCACTCGTACGCAAGTCAGCGGCCCGTTATTTACGCGAATTACATGACCTGTGCGTTGACATCTAATGCCACATGCACTAGGTGATCAAAAGTATCCAGACACCCTCAAAAAGATACGTTTTCCATATTAAGTGCATGTGCTGCCACCTACTGCCAGGTACTCCATATCAGCGGCCTCAGAAGTCACTAGACATCGTGAGAGAGCCGAATGGGGCGCTCCGCTGAACTCAAGGACTTTGAACGTGGTCAGCTGATTGGGTGTCACTTGTTTCATACGTCTGTACACAAGAATTCCACACTCCTAAATATCCCTAGGTCAACTGTTTTCGACATGTACAGCACAAAAGTGTACAGGCCGAACTCGTCTGTTGACTGACAGAGACCACCGACAGTTGAAGAGGGTCGTAATGTGTAATAGGCAAACATCTGTCCAAACCATCACGCAGGAATTCCAAACTGCATCAGGATCCACTGCAAGTACTATGACAGTTAGGCGAGAGTTGAGAACACTTGTATTTCATGGTCGAGCGGCTGCTCATAAGCCACATATCACGCCGGTAAATGCCAAACGACGCCTCGCTTGGTGTGAGGAGAGTAAACATTGGACGATTTAACACTGGAAAAACGTTGTGTTGAGTGACGAATCACGGTACACAATGTGGCCATCCGATAGCAGGGTTTGGGTATGACGAATGGCCGGTGAACGTCATCTGCCAGCGTGTGTAGTGCCAACAGTAAAATTCGGAGGCGATGGTGTTATGGTGTGGTCGTTTTTTCATTGAGGGTGCTTGCACCACTTGTTGTTTTGCGTGGCACTATCACAGCACAGGCCTACATTCATGTTTTATGCACCTTCTTGCTTTCCACTGTTGAAGAGCAATTAGGGGATGGCGATTGCATCTTCCAACACGATCATAATGCAAGGCCAGTGGCGGAGTGGTTACACGACAATAACATCCCTCTAATGGACTGGCCTGCACAAGGTCCTGACCTGAATCCTATAAAACATCTTTGGGATGTTTCGGGAAGGCGTCACCGACCGACATCGATACCTCCCGTCAGTGCAGCACACTGTGAAGAATGGGCGGCCATTCCCCATGAAACCTTCCAGTACCTGACTGAACGTATGCCTGCGAGAGTGGAAGCTGTCATCAAGGCTAAGGATGGGCCAATACCATATTGAATTCCAGCATTACCGATGGAGGGCGCCATGAAATTGTGAGTCATATTCAGCCTGGTGTCCGGATACTTTTGATCACGTAGTGTATATTTACAAACCTACCAACAGGCTGTCGGATCCCTGACACATAGAATCAGTGACGTATTACGTTCCGAAGACGGACAAACAAGCTGTTAACTAGATGGTCGCAAGGTTTTGGCTCTTCAGTGTACATCTATCAGCGTAAATCTTTATTATTATTTTATTATTATTATTATTACGGAATCATCGTACCACCCGTACCACATCTGGCGGCTAATTGACCTAGTGTATCACAGACATCTCTACGCCCTTTGATAGCACCTGTGAAGCACAAACCATTCAGCCTTTCTTCAGTAGAAATAATGTACACTCCTGGAAATGGAAAAAAGAACACATTGACACCGGTGTGTCAGACCCACCATACTTGCTCCGGACACTGCGAGAGGGCTGTATAAGCAATGATCACACGCACGGCACAGCGGACACACCAGGAACCGCGGTGTTGGCCGTCGAATGGCGCTAGCTGCGCAGCATTTGTGCACCGCCGCCGTCAGTGTCAGCCAGTTTGCCGTGGCATACGGAGCTCCATCGCAGTCTTCAACACTGGTAGCATGCCGCGACAGCGTGGACGTGAACCGTATGTGCAGTTGACGGACTTTGAGCGAGGGCGTATAGTGGGCATGCGGGAGGCGGGGTGGACGTACCGCCGAATTGCTCAACACGTGGGGCGTGAGGTCTCCGCAGTACATCGATGTTGTCGCCAGTGGTCGGCGGAAGGTGCACGTGCCCGTCGACTTGGGACCGGACCGCAGCGACGCACGGATGCACGCCAAGACCGTAGGATCCTACGCAGTGCCGTAGAGGACCGCACCGCCACTTCCCAGCAAATTAGGGACACTGTTGCTCCTGGGGTATCGGCGAGGACCATTCGCAACCGTCTCCATGAAGCTGGGCTACGGTCCCGCACACCGTTAGGCCGTCTTCCGCTCACGCCCCAACATCGTGCAGCCCGCCTCCAGTGGTGTCGCGACAGGCGTGAATGGAGGGACGAATGGAGACGTGTCGTCTTCAGCGATGAGAGTCGCTTCTGCCTTGGTGCCAATGATGGTCGTATGCGTGTTTGGCGCCGTGCAGGTGAGCGCCACAATCAGGACTGCATACGACCGAGGCACACAGGGCCAACACCCGGCATCATGGTGTGGGGAGCGATCTCCTACACTGGCCGTACACCACTGGTGGTCGTCGAGGGGACACTGAATAGTGCACGGTACATCCAAACCGTCATCGAACCCATCGTTCTACCATTCCTAGACCGGCAAGGGAACTTGCTGTTCCAACAGGACAATGCACGTCCGCATGTATCCCGTGCCACCCAAAGTGCTCTAGAAGGTGTAAGTCAACTACCCTGGCCAGCAAGATCTCCGGATCTGTCCCCCATTGAGCATGTTTGGGACTGGATGAAGCGTCGTCTCACGCGGTCTGCACGTCCAGCACGAACGCTGGTCCAACTGAGGCGCCAGGTGGAAATGGCATGGCAAGCCGTTCCACAGGACTACATCCAGCATCTCTACGATTGTCTCCATGGGAGAATAGCAGCCTGCATTGCTGCGAAAGGTAGATATACACTGTACTAGTGCCGACATTGTGCATGCTCTGTTGCCTGTGTCTATGTGCCTGTGGTTCTGTCAGTGTGATCATGTGATGTATCTGACCCCAGGAATGTGTCAATAAAGTTTCCCCTTCCTGGGACAATGAATTCTCGGTGTTCTTATTTCAATTTCCAGGAGTGTATTTATGGAACCTCTCACAATGTTCATCCCATACGATTTTGTTCAAAACGTGACGGGAATTTTGCAGCTTCGTTCCTTGTATTAGACTGATCCGCGATTTTTTCGTTTTGTTCAAAAACATGTATGAAAAGTATCAGTATAGTTTTAGCTGTCTTAGATATTTAGTCTGTTGTCAACAGTCAGAAAGGTTACACGTGTTTTGGCAGTATCAGTGATTATTTATTTTGTATGTAAACTGATCAGCGAATCTACATTAAATTTTGCTGTTAGCACATAATTTAATGCATCAAAGTTTTAAAAATGTTAATAATTGCTTTTGGTGAGTCTTATGAATAAAACAAGCGTTTATGATTGGTATAAACGTTCAGAAGATGGCCGTAGAGACACTGAAGGTGACGAGCGTCCAGGATCCCTCAGTACCTCAGTCGGCTAAATCGTGGAAAAATGAAACAAATGATATGGACGATCATTGAATCACAAAGAAGGAAGTCGCTGTTGATGTTTGCCTATCAACTGACTCAATCCATGAAATATTTTCGAATGTTTTGGGAATGAAACGTGAGACAGCAAAATTTGTTCCAAAATAGCAGAACTTCGAATAAAAACAGTGACGATTGCAAGTTGCTCAAGAGTCGCTAGATGAAGTTAAAAACGATGCAAAACTACTGAAACGTGTGATAACACGTAACGAAACGTGGATTTATGGAAGCGGAGGAGGAATAGATTAGTGTTTAACGTCCCATCGACGACGACGTCATTAGATACGGAGCACAAGCTCGGATTAGGGAAAGATGGAGAGGGTAATCGTCCGTGCTCTTTTCTGAGGAACCGTCCCGGCATTTTCCTTAAGCGATTTAGAGGAAATCGGGAAATCTGAATCTGGATGGCTGAACGCTGATTTGAACCATCTTCCTCCCGAATTTTGGACTTACGGATATGACGTCCAACTTAGATCTCGATCGTCCCAGTGGAAGCCTTCTAAATAGAAAAACCCGAAATAACTCGACAAGTGCGGTCAAATGGGAAAGATATGGTCGATTTGTAATTTTATTTTAATAGCACAATGCACCATGAGTTGTTGCCACAGGTACGAACATTCAAGAAGGAGTACCACTTACAAGTTCAATGCCGTATGCAGCATTGCAAACAATTAATGGCTTCTGCACCACGATGATGCACCTGCTCACACATCGTTGCTTGATCGTGAATTTTTGGCGAAAGACAAATGTAATGACGTTTGAGCCTAGATATTCGCCACATATGACCAAATGTGACAATTTTATGCACCCAGCCTCAAAGTGCAGTCGGTTTACAGGCATAGATGAGGTTAAAAACGCATCGCTGATCTAGCTAAAAGCTATTCCAAAGATAGAGTTTCGGAAATGTTTCAGGGACTAGAAAAAGTAGGAGCATAAGTATATAATAACCAACGGAAAATATTTTTAGGGGGACGACATTCATGGAGAGGAATAAATACAATTCTTTCCAAAAAATAAATAGTCTCGCTATTTTTCCAACGCGCCTCATATGTCTTCAGAATTCTCTGTAAAGTAATCTAAATGAGAGTCTAGCATATGTAGCTTCAGACGCACATTGCACACTAGATCTGATATGCACCATTTTTGCCATTAACCATCGGTTGTGGTTTGTAGCTCCTTTTCTTCCGAGTAAATTTTCTGTTACCCACTTTTATTTTGCAGTTATGACTGTTTAGTGGCGTTTATCTTTTTGAAACTTATGACGATGGACGTAAGTTAGGCTGCACCCTTTGAAGCCAATTATGTAGTACCGGATTTTAGTGGGCTTTAAGTCCCGCGTTGCCGAGTTAGTTAAAGTTCGTATTCATCTACATCTGTATCGCTGCTCTGTAATTCACACTTCAGTGCTTGGCAAAGGGATAATAGAACTATTTTCAGATTTATTTGCATGTCTGGAAGAACAGTCATTCTTGATGATCCACACGTGAGATTTCAGACTATTTCTCCACCATTCCACGGGGAAAAATGAACATTAAATCTTTCTGTGTGAGCGTTTAATTCTCTTCTTTTATTACGACAGTGTTTTCTCCTTAGATAGAAGTCATCAGAATATTTTCGCATTCGGAGGAAAAAGTCTGCGATTGAAATCTTGTGAGGAAATCTCATCGCAACTGAAAACGCCTTTGTTTTATTGATTGCCATCACAGTTCGCATATGATATTAGTGACACTCTCTCCCCAATTTCGGGACTATACAAAACAATCTGCCCTTCTCTGAACGTTTTGGATATTCACTGTCACTCCCCTGTAGTAAGGACCTCATACCGCACACCAGTAATCCATTAGAGGACGGACAAGGGTAACATAATGTAGGCAGCCTCTTTATAAATTTTTTTACATCTTCTAAGCGTTCTGCCAATAACACGCTGATTGATTACATTTATTGATCATAATATAATTACGCTTGAGTGCAGTAACTGAAATTAATCTACACATATAAATAGAAGTGTACATATTGTAAGTAACCTGTTTGTATGTTGGCAGCGCTATAGACTGTGTTAATATCACTGACAGCGCTCGGCACCCTCGGCAAGAGATTCTGTGGTTGGACGGACTAGCAGTTAGCGAGTGGATAGGGAAGTGTATGGAGATGATATTCTTAGTGGAGATTCTGTGTTGGTAGGACATGCATTGTAAAGTGAGATGAAATGATGTGTTTGTACGTAAATACGCAAGGAAATGTATGAGGATTGATATATGGTTGATAATGTTTGGGCCGTGGAGTTATTAACAACTTTTGGAACTGGACGTCACATGAATAAGGTAAAATTTTCTATATACGTTGTTTGCTCTTCAACCAAATATTTCTTTTAGCTAACCATATGCCTCCTAGCAGTTAGAGTCTGTAGTAGTTAGAATCTTTTTACTTAGCTGGCCGTTGTTGCTACTTGCTGTAATTGCTGTAGTTCGTATTATGAAGATTTTCTGTGAGGTAAGTGACTCATGAAAAAGAATGGGGTTTTCACTATCGGGATTCGTGACTGAAATGAGTTTAGGCAGTTAACAGAGTTGGAGGTACTTTCATATTTCTTTGATTCCATATTTTTTGGATTTCTATTATCGCTAAGATTTTTTGCAATTCAGGGCCATTCTTTTGTGTAAATTATTGGAAGACATGTTGTCTATGTATAGCAGTCAGACTGCGTTTGGTTTGTATATTGTGGGCAATAAATGAATAGGTTATGTTTGAGTTGTCTTTGTTAGACAAAATTCTGTAGGTCAGCGTTTAATTTTAAAAAAATTAAAGAGGTAGTTTCAGTATGTATCTATGTTCCACATCTCCTAAACCGCTGAATCAGTATCAACGAAAATTGGTACACAAATCAGTTACTGTCTGGGAAGAACCCCTTTGGTGATAATAACTACCTCCCTCTCAAAGGAGTGGAGGTGAAAAAATGTCTTAGCTAACTACAGGTAAATAGGCAGATTGTATTCGTCCAGTATTTGAGAATGAGAGCACTTAATGACTTGCAACAAACTTTACACATAATTTCAAACCTGTACAGTGATTTCCCTAAATCGCTCCAGGCAAATGCCTGGATGGTTCCTTTGAAAGAGCACGGCCGACTTCTTTCCCCGTCCTTCCCTAATCCGATGAGACTGATGACCTCGCTGTCCGGTCTTCTTTCCCAAACAACCCACCAACCAACCAACCAATCAAACCTTTACGACACTTTTTCTTCTTGACACCTCCCATAAAATGAAGTGAGGTAAAAGTATTTCGATGACTACATTTTCGATGTTCATACAGCAAAACTGCCGCGTCATGCATGACTTTTTAATTTATTAATTCTTTACTGTTAACTCTATTCGCAATATATTGCGCAGATAGTATCCACATAGTTATACTACTGGGTGTACCTGCAAAATTATATCGTAGTACGACAGATAGTTCCGTAGATATGACGTCCTGAAAACTGAGCTGCGTGAAAACGAAATTGCAATCGAAATTCGCCAGAGATACCAGTAAAATACGTGTACAAATATGTATGTAACATCTTAAATTTACATATGTGGGCAAATCTGCGGCAAAATGCGCCTCCTAAGCCCCTGAATCGATTTCAGCCCCAAACTTGCTATTGGGGTGGGTGTGATAATGTGAAGAGAGAAAAGGCGGGGGGAGGAGGAGAGGAAGAGATGGACAGACAGAGATGGGGAAGGAGGAGATGGGCAGAGAAAGGGAAGAGGAGATAGACAGGGTGAGAGTGGTGGACGAGGAGACGAACACGAAAGTTAAGGAGGAGGATATGGGCAGAGAGAGGGGAGGAGGAGATGGGCAGAAGGAGGAGAAAGGAGGAAATGTACGGGGAAAGGAGAGGAGAAGATGGACAGGGGAAAAGGGAAGTGGAGATGAACAGGGAAGTGGGGGGAGGAGGAGATGGGCAGGTAGAGGGGGAGGAGGATACGGACAGTGTGATGGGGGAAGAGGGATGGAATTAAGAGGGGAGGATGAGATGGACAGAGAGAGAGGGGGTTGGAAGGAGATACACAGAAAGAGGGGGACAAGGAGGACGAGATGGATTAATAGAAGAATGGAATAAATGCATACCCAGACAGTGCCAGTTACACAGCTAGTATAATAAATGAAGAGGATAAGTGTGGCAGCTGCATGAAAATAAATTCCATGCATTATAGTTATTTTATTTGCATAAATTTTATGTTTGGATCACAGCTAGTAAATTTCAGCTACCATTCACGAAATGAAATTGTAAAACAATTAAAATCTCTCCATCATTACAATTAAACTGATAGATTAATAACGTCAATGAAAATGTTTCAGGGTCCCTTTTCCACAGTTTTAGTTATTGCTGCTCAGAGACATTGTCGAGCAGTATGTGCATTGTACATGTCATAACCAGACTTCCATTGGTCTGTCGCCGGTTTTGGTCGACAGTCAGTAGGCGCTGGATGTTGTATGAAAAAGTATGACTCCCACTGCTGACATTGCTCTCTGAAACAAAGTCGTGGGCGCCTTCCAAGATGCAGCTAAAGCATCCCACACTGGAATGAGTTCTCCCCTAATGTTCTCCAAAGCTTTGTAGGGTCGTGTCTACGTAATGATCGATCTGTTCAAGTTCTTCTTCTCACCAACAAAACTTTTTAACTACACCTTTCGTAGTTTTTCTGTAACTCCGTTTTGCCCATGTACATATGGTCACGAACCTAGGAGGCGTTTGCCTGAAAGCATTACACCGCTATCGCTTTCGTTTCTTTGATACCTGCGAGTCCCATGTGGAGTGGATGGTCCCATATATCTCTTGTGTATTCGAGAAACACCTGTGTTGTGGAAATGTATACGACCTTCTAAACCGTCAGAGACATGCGCACCCATCCCGCCCAGTCAGACAATGACGCTTGGCGGTCTCTTATAGCGATTTCCTCTGCCATGGCTCAAGGCTCCGGATCCAGGCCCCTTTGTCTGGAGTCGTCTTGGCGTCTCCCCTGTCGCCCTGGACTCGCGTTCTGGCAGATATAGTACACAGAATCCACCTCAAATTATGCAAATTTTTACGGCGCCAAACTGTTTGGCATTTATGTCTCAATGGTCCGTAAATATAATCCTATATCGTCTTGCTATGTCTATATACATTATCATCATTTCCCTACTTACACCTCTTCGTCTCAAAGTGACTAAGTATTGCACATTACATAGACACAGAACCGTATTACCCTAACTTTGAACAATTTTCGCCATGCTTGAATAAGTATTAAACAAAGTCGTATTTATTAATAGGCAATAATACAACGTGCGAGGTGGCTCGGTGGTTAGCACATTGGACTCGCATTCTGGAAGACGACTGTTGAAACCCACGTCATACCAACCTGATTTACCTTTTCCGTTAGTTCCCTAAATCGCTCCAGGCAAATGCCGGGATGGTTCCCGTGAAAGGGAACGGCCGATTTCCTTCCCCATCCTTGACAAGATCCGAGATTGTGCTCCGTTTGTAATGACCTCGATGTCAATGGGACGTTAAACCCAATCTTCCTTCCTTCCTCTTTTCCTTCCTTAGACAATAATACAAAGACTGATGAACCAGGTAACTTACACACACAAATGTATATAAACTACAGTCACATGTAATAGTGTAACTCTGCGTGACATTACAAGTACTCTATCGGCTATTAAAATGAAATATCAGGAAGGATAACAAAATCACTAAATTTTCCTTTTTGTGCATATACATTATCGTAGAAAGAACACATGAGTCAAACTGAGCTTGGATGCCCTATATGGGTATGTCACTCATGTTGCTTGAATTCTGTGTCAGAGCTCATCAAGGACAGTGATTGGCGAGCGGTGGTGTGCACATTCTCGGCAATCCATGAGCAGATGCATGATGTCTTCAATGGGTAGCGATTGGAGGAACCTGATAGCCAGGTCAACAATCGAGGTAGGTCAGATTACCACGGAAAACATGTTGTCTTGTGTCGTCTTTTTAAAAGATAACTTCACGGACACCTCAAAGGTACGCTGCAGCCCCGAGAGACCTATCGTGTCAGAAATTTAACGACTGCTTTCAAAATTACCAGCTGTGCGCACCAGAGTTGACGGTGCTGTATGCCCAAGGGCAAGCAATTCGGCAATGCTCGTTTTCCTCAGAGCCTCCACAAAAGAATATTTCCAACATGATTCTCTATCCAAATACGGGATTCATCTGAAAGGACGACGCGTTGCGACTCCAGTGTTCAGTGTTACAGTTGAACGAATCTCAGTTGGCATGTCTCTCTCTATTGCCGCGTCAGGGAAACCTCAACAATGATCGACCTGCTTACTGTCAGTGGTGCTCTAGATGTGACTTGCTGCCAACAAGCCCATTTCGTGACTCAGGGAAAGTAACGTGGCTGTACGATCCTGCAGGGCCAAGCGAACAGTATGGTTGTTCTCTCAAGCTCTATTCACGCGTGGCAGCCGAGGTCCTACATGGCTTTGACTTTGTCTCTCAGGAACCTATCTATACCATATTCACATGATAATCATTGGATCCCGCCCACGCGAGTAGCAGTATCGTGAATCGATAAACCGCAATCTCGACAGGCCAAGATCCTCTCCTGTCGACTTCCGACAACTGCTGGTACACATTTCTCCTTCTTACACGAAGCATGACATAACCCTTCTCCAAACAAACAACATCGAAATCCGTTTTCTGAATCAGAAATCCACTGAGCAATCTTTCTTTATGTACAGACTGTTGATGGCATTACACCTACATACTTCGTGCGGTTGCGTTGAAATGCTAATCATTTGTATATCACATCGTGTAGTATAATTCACGCCAATTTAACCTTTGTCGCATGTCGTCTTCATGTTGTTGCACTCTTAATATTCAACAATGTATCAGGCGGTTATAATTAAAGTGCAGCTCCTGATAGATGTCCAATGTGGCTGATATTATCTTATGGCAGCGACACTTGGTAGGCATGCTAATACGTTAATCTGGAACCGATTTACGCTGGAAAAAATTAGTTCCAATTTTGCAACCAGGTGCAAATCTGGCTCTGTGAATGCAAGAAAGACGTATAGAAATGTTTTCCTATACGTTTCCCACAGCATCACACTTCCATCTCCATGCTTAACTGTTGGTATCAAGCAATCTCGTGTGGTAGCGTTCTCGCTTCCCGCACTCGGGTTCCCGGGTTCGATTCCCGGCGGGGTCAGGGATTTTCTCTGCCTCGTGATGACTGGGTGTTGTGTGATGTCCTTAGGTTAGTTAGGTTTAAGTAGTTCTAAGTTCTAGGGGACTGATGACCATAGATGTTAAGTCCCATTGTGCTCAGAGCCATTTGAACCATCAAGCAATCAGGATTGTAGGCTTCTTTTTGCATACTCCATATGTAAACCCGGCCCCATGTTGGAAGTAACAAAAATGTTGACTCGTCGGACCATATGATGTGTTTCCACTAATCAGTCGTCCAGGATTTGTGCTCCTGACACCATATTTTACGCTTCCTTGTGTTAGTTGTTGTCACTAACGGTTGCGGGATAGTAGCTAGTCTATGAATATTTACTTTATGGAGTTCTCAGCGGACAGCGTCGATAGATACGGGGTCTTAAAGATGGCTATTGAGCTCTGCAATCACTTTAGCCGCCGTAGTTTTGTGTTGTTTTGACACAATTCGTGTTAGCGTACGACGATCTCTGTCATTTAGTTTTGATTTGCGCCCACTATCACGTTTACACGATGATCTCTTTCCATGTTTTGTGTAGTCTGTCACGACTGTTGAAACAGTCGCTCTTGAAACATTCAATAAGTTGGCTGTCTTGATTACTGATCCTCCAACTAATCGGGCGACCACAATTTGCCCTCTTTGGAACTATGTTAGGTCTTTCATTACACGTCGACCTCGGCCTGTGAATGCAAATACGAAGTGTACACTACTCGTAAACAACCTGCATTGATGCCTAGCCCGTACTGAACACGCACAGTCCAGCACGACACGTGCTTTACCTGCTTTGTTAACCGTCAAACACAACCATCCAATTACTACCACTGTTCACATTATTTTTCCCATCCCCTGTATATACATACTTGCATACATTCATACATATGTACATACATACACACACACGTACACTTTTATAATATGTATGGATCATCAGGGCATTTGTTTCTCATGCATTACTTGCACCGTGAGTCCTACTACCGTAAATATAGCTACATTAGTGGGCGAGGGTGCAATGACCGCTAATGCTACTGGATGGCGGGAGCTGTATTCTTGTTTGTTAGGAGGCGTTCGACATCCACCTGGGCTGTCCTGGGGTCGTGTGATGGCGTGAGAGACTGAAGGACGATGTGGATGGCTGCAGAAAACGTCGGTGAACATAGTTTTTTTATTCTTTTAGACCTACGACAGCGTGCGACAGTTTAAGGACGACAAAACACAATAGCAGGTATAGTTACGGAAGTGTCCTAGGTGAGCGACGTCCGTGGCGCCGCTTGTTCCTGCGACAACTGAATTCAAACGTGTCTGAATTTCGTCGCTGCAGCACGCGTGACAGTGAGAACGACAGCTACACGTCTTCTCGGCAAAGCACTCGAGCGGACGTGCCGGCTGCTGTGAAATACTTATCATCCGATTTTTGATAAACTATTCGGAGAAAAGTTGATTCTTCCGCATCTTACAGGTTGACATCTTCGCTCGATGAAAGACTGAATTTATTTTCGTTGTTCGTCATAATTACTGTACTGCACAAAACTAAGTAAATAACTGCACGAATCTTTTAAAGAGTTTGAATAGCTGAAATTGCATTCCATAGACTTTCCGTATAGTTCGCTTTAGGCCATACGTTATTGCGTAAGAAATGTAGCCAACATATCAAAATTGTAGTGGAAGTTGAGAGCTGAATGATATTTCTTTTTATTCTTGAGATCTTGGTTATAACATCTGCGGACGGGTCGCTCGCCGCACACCGGAATCGTTTCCTGTGCATGGGGAATCAATAGGTCGTAAGAATCTTCGTATGTCTTAAACGGTTCTAGATATCGAAAGGAAGTTTTTTTGGAAATGACAGCACGCAAAAAGGACGTGTTTTGTCATGGTGTTTCATTGTGTTGAATGTCTCTCCGCTCATCCACGTACCGGTATTCGAAAATTTTTCTGGTGATCTTCCTAGCTGATGATCTAAATCATGAAATTCTCCATGAAGATTCCCCCCTTCGCCAGTTTCATTCACAGCACTCCTTTAACACATTATTTTCGTAAGTAAAGCTAATTTTGTTCAGTTACTGTCGAGCTACAATATTATACAATTTACGGGCGGCGTTTTATGTAAATAGCCGGTCGACTCTAGCAGCCATCTTGTGACAGGAGATCGCCGCTCACACGTGGAACACCCGAGCTTATCGCCCGCTTGTTGCTGAAGTGTAGCGTATGCAGACGTCGCTCACTGTCGATCGATCCTGATGCTTACGTAGGACGCGAACTGATGTTTCCGCGTCGGAGCAGCAGATGCGGCAGGCGGTCCAGCGGTGTACTCAAGCAGCCTGGAGGCGCCATGCCTATTTGGGGATGCTGCCATGCCGGGCAGTAAGTCGGCGGCTTCCGTCACAGCCCTCGGCTCAGAACTAGCGGCCAGCGAAGACATCTTACGCTGTAGCTCGGTGTCCCGGTGATGAGACAGTAGGAAGATGGGCCCTGGAAGATGAACCCTGAACCGTTGGGTGCTGCGTTGCGTCAGGCAGTGGCAGACGCTAGCGGCACAGAGTTGGGCGATCTTCCATTCGTGTCTTTGACCACGCTGCGGGCCGGCCGGTGTGGCCGAGTGGTTCCAAGCGCTTCAGTCTGGAGCCGCGGGACCGCTACGGTCGCAGGTCTGAATCCTGCCTCGGTCATGGATGTGTGTGATGTCCTTAGGTTAGTTAAGTTTAAGAAGTTCAAAGTTCTAGGGGACTGGTGATTTCAGCTGTTAATTCCCATAGTGCTCAGAGCCATTTGAATTTGAACCACGCTGCGGCAGCAAACACATCGGCTAACGGTCTCGTAGAGGCGGCGGCAGAATGTCGGCTGTCAAGTGCCTGGGCAGTCAGGAAGCAGTCAGAATTTGGAACCCAGTGACGTAGTGGCTGCCGGCCGCTACTACTTCTGCTGGGTTTCCTAAATCGGCAGGTCGTTGCTGACGTTCCAGATAAAGCACTGGTCCTGTCTGAGGTCTGTGCCGTTATATATGTATCTGGAAACCTCCAATTCGAGCAGTGCATGTCCTACACTTACGTTCATTTCAAATTTTATCGTTAAATTCACACTCACTTTCAAATTTTCACCCCAGTGCTGCATTTTCTCTATTTCTCTGTCATTTTCCTCATTTCTCACTGCTTTCTGTTTATGCAAAACAGAATGCAAAACTTCCAGTATCACATCTATTACGACTTGGAACGTCGTCTAATCATTGCCTTATTCTTACTGTGTATGTCTGACTTTATACCGGGCATCAAATAGCTCGTTCTTCTGTCCGTGCAATTCTTGTCTCCTGACAAGCGAAATTTTAAATTTATCTCTATGATTTATTGGGTAGATGTGTCCACTCTTTTTATGTCCCTCTGCGTTTTGTATAATTGCGCGACTTCCGGTATCTCGCCACCTCCATATCTTAAAACGCGTTTTTCGGTTTTATACCATTTGATACACTCTGTAATTTTGAGGCAACATGCGATCACATGGCCATCCCGCCATTTCGAATCAGGCATCTTTCTACTTCCAGTTACTGCCAAGCCAGTACTTTTGTATACGGCGCCGGCCAGGGTGGCCGAGCGGTTCTAGGCGCTACAGTCTGGAACCGCGCGACCGCTACGGTCGCAGGTTCGAATCCTGTCTCGCGCATGGATGTGTGTGATGTCCCTAGGTTAGTTAGCTTTAAGTAGTTCTAAGTTCTAGGGGACTGATGACCTCAGAAATTAAGTCCCATAGTGCTCAGAGCCATTTGAACCACTTTTTGTATACGGCACTAGGTAGGCTGTTAAATATTACCGCCCTTGCTTTACACCAGACATTTCCTATGTAAAATTATAATTTGTACCAACTATCGCTTCTTCAGTTTCCGTATTCTGTCGTACAAACGTTTAGTCTGGTTTTCTTTCTCAGATCGCAAAAATTTTAGAATTAGTCTGTCCTATTTGTGTATCCGCGTGATCTAACTGAGAAATGACGGTACCTGTCTGAATTAATAGACACTGTATCTTGTGATTTAACGTTTCCGTGAACATAGATACAAACTGTGCTATCGTTATATTTCGTCTTGATAATCTCCATTGGTTTATGTTCCTTTGATTGACATTTCTGTCTTAAATCTCTAGAAAACCATTATTCCACGGAGATAATGCACCAAATAATACCATAGATATCTTCTTTCTAACGTAACTATTCAATGATTCTTTAACACCGCTTATGGTTCCGAAATGCTGCAAAACCGTAAAATAAGATTTTATCAAGAAGTCCAAAGATAGGAACTTAGCAGATTATAAGTTCTACAGGATTATTAGCATCATTAATACGCTGGCTAGGGCTCAAGAGTACCTTCTTAGTGACTAGTTTCAGAAATGCATGGAACTTCCCGGCTAGTGTCAGTTTGGTTTTATGATCGGGTGTTCCATAAACAACGCCATTAATTTTGGTCTCCGATCAGACAATAATTGAGTTCTCAAATATACAGTTACAATAATGGTCGACATTGAAGGAAAGTAGTACATTGGAATGTGGGAAATCCCATGGAAAACGAACATGTTACTAAATTATATCCGTATGAATAGATCTGTTGCCAGACACTTTGGGATATATAGATAGAATCCCTTTTAGCGGATATGAACGATAATGAATTCTTTGATGGAGCAATGGTAAATGTAAACAGATACCGTCAGGTATGTTGACGTTACGTGCTGACGCGAAAGAACAAGCTGAAAAACTTGCAGCTGTTATCTACTGACGAAATGGACGGTAAAGCTAAGACATTGTCGGCTGCATACCTAACGAAGCAGCTGAGATTTGTTTGTTAAGGTTCGACGTGTTTACGAAATCTTATCAAAGATCCTAGAAAGCCTACAACTACATGATGTATCGTTCAACTGAGGTGTGATTCACCTGCTGACTGGGCACGGTCTTTACGCTGAGAACCTCTTCAAAATCTGACGTCGACAGAGAGAAGAATATGAACTCAGAATGGCTGATTCCCAGATCTACTTGTTTCCACTGTCCACTATACAACCAGTAAAGAGTACAGATTGTACGAGAACATCAGTTTCATGTAATACTTGGGGATCAACGGTTGTGGCAAGTAGTATGACAGTCAGTTGTATGGTGAATACTCCTTTAGCCGTCATAGCGATCTGAAAAATAAGCTCCGAGCACATAAACACGCCCTGTTTAATTGTTTGTGAAAGAGTGGGCTATGGAATTGATGACGTAATTTGTGGAGTAGTATCTGCAGCGAGACAGGAGTACGCAGCTGGTCGTGTTTTGCCTCCAACAATTCATTATGTACTTGTGGTGGGGCCACGGTGATGTCAACAGCCGCACGCAACGCAGCGGATCGCACCTTAACATTTGCCTTTATGATAGGCAGTGGAGGGTAGGTATGGTAGATTGCTAGTTGCTACTAGAAGTGGAAATAGGCCCCTAAGCAGATTATACGTATTATTGTACATTAGATTAAATTAGATGTATATTTGTTCAATAGATGTACTGTGAGGAGATCTCCAAGGATTTAGAACATGTCAAACAACAAAAAGAAGAAAACGACAGATATACTGGGTGTTACAAAAAGGTACGGCCAAACTTTCAGGAAACATTCCTCACGCACAAAGAAAGAAAATATGTTAGGTGGACATGTGTCCGGAAACGCTTACTTTCCATGTTAGAGCTAATTTTATTACTTCTCTTCAAATTACATTAATCATGGAATGGGAACACACAGCAACATAACGTACCAGCGTGACTTCAAACACTTTGTTACAGGAAATGTTCAAAATGTCCTCCGTTAGCGAGGATACATGCATCCACCCTCCGTCGCATGGAATCCCTGATGCGCTGATGCAGCCCTGGAGAATGGCGTATTGTATCACAGCCGTCCACAATACGAGCACGAAGAGTCTCTACATTTGGTACCGGGGTTTCGTAGACAAGAGCTTTCAAATGCCCCCATAAATGAAAGTCAAGAGGGTTGAGGTCAGGAGAGCGTGGATGCCATGGAATTGGTCCGCCTCTGCCAATCCATCGGTCACCGAATCTGTTGTTGAGAAGCGTACGACCACTTCGACTGAAATGTGCAGGAGCTCCATCGTGCATGGACCACATGTTGTGTCGTACTTGTAAAGGCACATGTTCTATCAGCACAAGTAGAGTATCCTGTATGAAATCAAGATAACGTGCTCCATTGAGCGTACTTACTGACGAAACTAAAATGAGCTCTAACATGGAAATTAAGCGTTTCCGGACACATGTCCACATAACATATTTTCTTTCTTTGTGTGTGAGGAACGTTTCCTGAAAGTTGGCCGTACCTTTTTGTAACACCCTGTATTAACGTGCATCTCACAGTCCCCAGTTGAAATGGTCCTTATGCATGTGGATGACGCCTAGAAAGTCTTAAACATATTTTTATTTCAGGGGTAATAACAAACTTGCCACAAATTAAGTAAATTTACCATATATTGAGGTGTATAAGAATATTTAGGCTATTGTAGCCTGGCGTATCAAAAATTAAATCAGTTTGCAACACTTATTTACAGTGATCACATTACTGCGTTGAAAATGTTTAGAAGTGGGATTTTACATGAACTCACATTATTTTGTATTATTAAACATATACACATCAATCAGTTCTACTAAAAAATTCGTGAATGGAGTTTAAGCAGTTGACCTACAATAAATCCTTTAGTCTCCATTTAAACCGAAATTCAGTAGTAGTTCATCTTTCTATGGCTACTGGTAAGTTAAAGAAACGTGTACTCCCGAATAATGGAGGTCTTTCTGGACCAAAGTAAGTGACTCTAAATCTTTGCGAAAACTGTTCTTGTTTCTAGCATTGATTGCATGGGCTGAGCTGTTGATTTCAATACAATAAATATGTTATTTACGACAAATTTAATTTAGAAATAAATATATTGGAAATCGGCAGTTAGTATTCTCATTTCCTTGAACAGGGCTCAGTAGGACATTGGTTGGTTGGTTGGTTGGTTGGTTGGTTTGGGGGAGGGAACCAACAGTGAGGTCATCGGTCCCATCGAATTAGATAAGGATGGGGAAGGATGTCGGCTGTGCCCTTTCAAAGGAATCATCCTGGCATTTGCCTGAAGCGATTTAGGGAAATGACGGATAACTAAATCAGGATGGCGGACGCGAATTTGAACCGCCGTCCTCCCAAATGGGAGTCCAGTGTGGTAACTACTGCACCATCCCGCTCGGTAGTAGGACATTCTTGAGTTCACACCACAAATAATTAGTATTACACGTTTCTGGACTCTGAAAACTTTAGCTTGGGCTGATGAGTAACCCCAGAAAAGGATACCGAACGATAATATGGTAGAACTCAAATCTCCACATGACCGTCGGGAATTTCCACATCAAGCTCTGTTTCATCTATTTTTCCGTAGAGTATAAGTCAAATTTTATATGCAAATGAAGTTTCTCGCGGCTTGTCAGTATGTTCTGGCCTGCCATCTTCTGGTGAAGTATCGGCGTTTCGCAGTAGCGTCTCACAGAGTCATCGGCGGCGGAAGACATTTAAATCCCCGAAACTGCACGGAGACACTGCGTACTGAAGCGGCAATGAACAGAGAAGTTTTTGTGTTCTGAATAAAATCTTAGTTAATGCTTCACTCCCACGTTTTCGTTTGATCTGTTTTTTTTATATAATAATCTCTGCTATTTTAATTGTCTGAAGTATTTAACGCACTGAAACAATTGTGGGCGCATTGTTTCTGAAATTATATGTGTTAAACACAAGCCGTTTTGTAATCCGAGCTAGCCAGTTGAAAAATACAGTAGTCAATAAATAAGTAGCATATCTTTAGTCACGTGTTCTTACCATCTCAGGGAAGAAATATACGAAGTATAAACCTATCACAAACTTGCTATGACAATAACTGCAGGGTTGCAGCCGAAGTATCGAAAAGAAGAAATAATGATGTTTCAGTTGCATCACTGAAAACTATTGGATCATTTTATTCACCGGTGAAGCTTGAAGAACCGTCCACATTGGCTCCTAGTAATCTGCACTAATAGAAGTAAAGAAGAAAAATGATATTGGTGAAACATGCTAGCGATATTTGAGAAAATGAAGTATTGTTTCCTAGATAAATATTGTTTCCCAGAACAATTTTGTGCATGAAACTACCATTTTTACTGACACGTCTATAATGAACTCGATGTCGACGGGACGTTAACACCAATTTTCCTTCCTTTTTTATACTGAGATGCGAAATAATAGGGCAGTATGAACGAAACAATACAAAATTAGAGCATCTGCCACCATTCATCAGTTCTGAAAATTCATTTTAAGTGGCTAAGCCAAGTTTTTCATTTGTCCGCTTAGCTTGATAACCAATAATTCCATAAATATCGTGTAACGGTTCTTGAAGTACATACGAATGGAATAAATTCTTTGGGAGCCTATAGGCGCGGAACACAAAACGCCGCTGCATAATGCATTGACGGAAGTTAGAGAGGCCTGGAAAGGTAAGTAGTTGCTCTCGCGAACAGGAAGCGAGCTCAATGTTTCACGGACGAACGTGTGAATAAAAATTTCAGTGGCGTTTATTAAGCTCGTACTTCAAGCAGGCACTTTTCAATAATGTTCAAAGTTCAGAGCACAACTGCGTGCGGGGCAGCTCCACGCCAAAGTTTGAGCGAGTGATGGTAGGACAAAGCAGAGAGCGCAGCAACGTTCGCCTCTCGTGATCGCGTTCACACAGATCCGTAAATGAGGCTTTCGCGAAGTTGCGAGCTTGTCTGAAGGTAGGACAATTACTCTTCGAGACAACGTCGACTGAGCAAGTGTGGGTAAGGTGTCCTCGACCTTGCTGAAGAAACTGCCCCTCTGAAACCCTCCTCCGTCCGTACCACACTCTGCGACTCTCGTATAACCGCTGGGGCACTGCAAAAAATCGGTCTAACAATAATATCGCCACAGTGGATTTAAAAAGACTTAAGCACTATCGAGACATGAGAGTGTGTCTCAACTTATCCCTGAGTTGGGGTTTACACTCATTAAAACAATGGCGATTTTCGTTGCGGCAGAATCTTTTCACGAAACTTCAGTTATCAACTTTCTCAAATGGTTCAAATGGCTCTGAGCACTATGGGACTTAACATCTGTGGTCATCAGTCCCCTAGAACTTAGAACTACTTAAACCTAACTAACCTAAGGACATCACACACATCCATACCCGAGGCAGGATTCGAAACTGCGACCGTAGCAGTCGCGCGGTTCCGGACTGAGCGCCTAGAACCGGGAGACCACCGCGGCCGGCTATATCAGCTTTCTCCTCCGGAAGCGTAAATATTTTGTTGGCGCTTACCTACATGTGGAGAAATGATCGTAGTAATAAAAATCAGAGAAATAAGAGCTCTTACGGAAAAATTTAAGTGTTGGTTTTCCTCGATAGCTGAGTGGCCAGCGTGGCTGAATGCCGTGCGGGGGGCCCATGTCGATTCCCGAACGGGTCGGAGATTTTCTCTGCTCGGGGACGGGGAGTTGCGTTGCACTCTTCATAATTTTATAATCTTCGAGACGAAAGTCGCCGAAGAGGCGCCAAATGAAAATACTTACACTAGACTGGCTAACTCCACAGAACGGGACTCCCTGCCATAATATGCCATGTCATGTGCGTCATTCGAGAGTGGAATGGTAGAGAAATGGCTTGAAGATGGTTCGATGAACCCTCTCCCAGGCACTTAATTGTGAATCGCAGAGTAGTCAGATAAATATAGATGGAGTTGAAGATACAGAAGTCGGGAGGGTACTGAACGAGCGAAAAGAGGTTCTTCATTTGACCCTTGGGTGATCATCGCGGAGCTATTGGAAAAACTGAACTGGCGACGCTTAAGGATAGACGTATACTATACTGTAGAAATCTACTTAGAAAATTTCAAGAACCAGATTTAAGTGAGGAATCAGAGAATGCACTACGAAGTGACATTTAAGCAATCATTCTTCCCACGTTCCATACGTGGTGGAACGGGAAGACGCCCTAATACCTGACACAATGGGGAGTACCTTCTGCCACTGCACTTCATACTAATTTGCAGAGTATAGTTGTAGATGCAGAATATAACCACAAGCCATTTGGTATAAAAGACTCACCACAAATACTAGTTACAACAGGTCCGAAGACACGAAAGATATACCTAAGAAAAGCAACAGAACTTGAAAATGATAAAAACAGAACTGTTAACAGAGAGTATGAATATCCCAGAAAGTACTCCTACGAGGTGATGCACGAGCTCTACTGTCATTCGAGCACATTCCTCATAACCAGGAAATCGTGATGGCCTGCAGTTTGTCTCCCCTGCTCAGTGCAAACAGGACCCAGATCAGTTGCCTTCACGGGTGGTGTCTTCACCCGAGAGAAATCGTTCTCGGATGGGCATTATTGCACTGGAAGATGAATTTTGTAATAATTGTATCTCTGGAAAGCAGCATATGTGGTTTTAGGGTCCCACCTGTATTCGGCATTCCTGAGCATTAATAGTATTTCTCTGCATCCAGACAAGGTAGAAACATCCAACACGATGTCGCCTCACGGTGGACTCCGCCGTCACCAAACTTTTTCTCAATCGTCGTCTGGTTACTGCAGAAGCCAGTTTCCCTAATAGAGACGACAATCATTCATCAAACTGAGACATTATTCATCTGCGGAGAAACGTTCTTTCAGTCAGCCGTCTTCCGCTGCTCACTCCCCAACAAACGAACCGTCTCCTCACCGCTACCTCAGAATAGCATTTTGGTTCCAGTACTGTTCCTGCTATACATTAATGGCTTTCCACTAGTTTAGTTCGGTTGGGTTGTTTTGGGGGAAGAGACCAAACAGCGAGGTCAGCGGTCTCATCGGATTAGGGAAGGAAGTCGGCCGTGCCCTTTGAAAGGAACCATCCCAGCATTTGCTTGGAGCGATTTAGGGAAATCACGGAAAACCTAAATCAGGATGGCCGGACGCGGGATTGAACCATCGTCCTCCCGAATGCGAGTCCAGTGTGCTACCACTGAGCCACCTCGCTCGGTGCTGGTTTAGTCATGGAGAAAAATTGTCTTTGTTGATGACAGCATTATTATAGTCACTCAGAAAGCAGGAGAACTCCTTGCAGAAAAAGCAAATGAAACTCCCAAGGAAGTTTACAGTTGGTCAATAAGCAGTAAAGTGACACTGAACATACGGAAAACAAATGCCAAGACTATCAGTTTGAAGAAATAAAATGACACTATTAAATTAAATGTATATGGCACCACTGCAGACTGTATAACAAACGAAAAATTTTAAGGAATTAATATTGAATCTCAGTTGAAGAAACTTGCAAACAGAAAGTCATCAGCATGTTATGCCCTTAGAGCTCAATGATCAGTGTGTAACAGAAAGTGTCTTCTAGTTACATGCTAGTACTCAGTTCTTAGCTATGGCACTCTTTTCTGGAGAACCGATGCACTAGATATGAACACAGTTTGCAAACTGCAGAAAAGGGCAATAAGAATAATGATCAATAATAGCTGTCGAGCTAATTGTAAAGATCTCTTCAAAACATTGGTGATTTTAACTGCGCCGTATGAATACATTTACCAAACAGTTGAACACAAAAAAGTAACATCGGTAATAACTGCACAGACAGCACTATCCATTACCATGGAACAAAATGTAGACGGCCGGTCGGAGTGGTCGTGCGGTTCTAGGCGCTACAGTCTGGAGCCGAGCGACCGCTACGGTCGCAGGTTCGAATCCTGCCTCAGGCATGGATGTGTGTGATGTCCTTAGGTTGGTTAGGTTTAATTAGTTCTAAGTTCTAGGCGACTGATGACCTCAGAAGTTAAGTCGCATAGTGCTCAGAGCCATTAGAACCATTTGAACCAAAATGTAGGCTGAACTTGCATTTACGAAGGAAGAATAAATGTAAAACTGAAAACAGCATTTTCTACCAAGGAACAAATCTGTACAAAAATTACCAAACAAGATTAAAGAAATTGCTAAAACAAACTTATTTACATGGCAGTTAAAAAGTACCTGTTACTCCAAACATTCTATACTATGAAAGACAACTTACATAACATAGGGTAGGGGTTTGGTGAAAATTGTGACACAAATAATAATAACAACGGTAATTAACCATCTAACATTCCATATAACACTTCCACGCTACATTTGTCCTTCTCTTTTTCCTTTTATACAAGAACTTACTGTAAAGCTCTGCAGTATATAATACTTAGACCTTTTTTCTGAGCTTAAACTCTCACTCGTTATACTCCGAAGCTCTGCAGTGTATAATATTAACACCTTATCCTCTTTCTGAGATAAATCTCACTCGTTGTAGAAGGATACCGACTAAGTTTTTCAGGCTATCAAATGGGAAGTTGCGGAGCACAAAATAATCCTGACGTCAGCTGATAGTGTGTGTACTGTTACGAAACAATGTGTGTATGGGTCAAATGGCTCTGAGCACTATGGGACTCAACTTCTGAGGTCATTAGTCCCCTAGAACTTAGAACTAGTTAAACCTAACTAACCTAAGGACATCACAAACATCCATGCCCGAGGCAGGATTCGAACCTGCGACCGTAGCGGTCTTGCGGTTCCAGACTGCAGCGCCTTTAACCGCACGGCCACTTCGGCCGGCTAACAATGTGTGTATAGAGTGTGCAATGAGTGCAGTGGTGGGAGAGAGAAATGAATGAACAGTGTAGCATTATCCTTTTATCGTTATTAAATAACTTATTTGTAAAACCGTATTGTACAGTAGGGGAAACCGAATGAGGTAACACTGTTTTAAACAGTGGCCTTGTATTCGGGAGTATGGAGCCTCCAATCATAATCTAGCCACCTTGATTTATGTTTTTCGTGGTTTCCCTAAATTATTTCTGGCAAAGGCTGGAGGTATGGTTCCTACTACAAGGCTACGGTCGATTACCTGTCCCATCTTTGCCATTCTAGACCTGTATGTCTGCAAATGTCTGTATATGTGAATTACTTTATTTTTGTTGTTCTTAAATTGTATTACCAAGACATGTCCAATATCGTTGTAAAAGAGATCTACGGGTAAATAAAACTACTGTTACTACTAAATTCTAAGACGACTGGCTCACAGGTCAGAGTCTGAGTCTCCAATTAATATTTTATCGAGAAATCACGATTTCCGAGATAACTAAAAACTGTGCAGAAGCAAAAGTCTTCATATAGACATACGCCTCATTCCGATTGGTTTCCGAGCCAGAACATATTTAACGTACATTAGTTTTTGGGCTAGTGACCAACACGTATGTGTCTTACCCACCCAGGCTACCTTGTTGCTATCATCTTCTTCGCTCGGGATGTCTCTCTGCCATCAAGCTAATCTGCTGAACCCATGGTATGTTGTGAGTGTAGCAGTGTGAGAGATTAATTGTGTATCAGAGAGGCGTCGGTTAAGTGACTTTGTTCACGCGCTGACTAAAATGCCACACCTCAACACTAATGAAGAATATACAGGTATCGTGTACGTTCACGGGTTCTGCGATAGTAGTGCTATTGCACTGCACTGCAATTTCAAACACGTTGAATTCCTGACGGTAGAGTGTTTACCAGAGTTTTCAGCACATCAAGTTAAACAGGCGCAATACATTGTTGAAATGGTACAGCGTAGTCCTACTACTATACAGCAGTATATAGCTTTTTATGCGTATCAATGTCCCATGAACACGTTTCTAGCGAACATTACATGCGGAAAACTTGTACCCGTTTTACATACAGAATGTCCATAATCTTCACGTTGGCGACAGGGGCACACGACTTCAGTTTTGTCAAACGACAATAGTCAGTTCCTTCCATTAACACTATTCAGTGATGAAGCCACGTTTACATGGAATGGAATCAACAACACACGTAATAATCGTCGATGGTCGCAGGAATATCTACACGCTAAGGTGGAAAACAATTTCCGACTTCATTTTTCGGTCAGTGTCCGGTGCGGCTTGATGGGTAACAAATTGATAGGTCCAGTCAGTTTAGAACAATAAATGATGGGACAGAGTTACTTACATTTTTTGGAAAATCCGTTTACTGAACATCTTGTGGACGTTCCTTTGGCCGCGCAGACTGTAGTGTCCTCCTAGCATGGTGGAGCCCTTCCACATAGTACCAGACGTGTGAGTGAACATCGCAACCGCACTTAATCCTAATCGCTTGATTGGTCATTGTAGTACAGTTAACTAGCCGACAAGACGGCCAAACATTGTGCTATTAGAAGTTTGTTTATGGGGTTGGGTGAAGTCTGAAGTGTGCAAACAAAAGATGAATATCCGACCTAAAGTTAATTACGCGAGATGAACTGCTCGGTCGCATCGTGGACCCTGCTGCTCTAATCAAAGAGTCTGCAGAGGCCTCAGACTAGCAACACAGCATGTTCTCCCAAGAGTGCACAAATGCACTGAAGCTGACAGTGGGATATCCGAACATTTGTTGTCAACTCTTCAACAGCAATAATGTGACATGTAAAATAATGCTTAGAGGTGAATGTGTTAAAAATAAGTATTTTTGGCTCTGAGCACTATGGAACTTAACTGCTGAGGTCATCGGTTCCCTAGAACTTACAACTACTTAAACCTAACTAACCTAAGAACATCACACACATCCATGCCCGAGGCAAGGTATTTTTCAACTGACGCATTGTAAAACACATTTTGTATTGTTCAGTAACCATTGTACATGTGTAATCCTTATAATGTATTGAATAATACAGAAAGTACGTAATAATGTATATTAAATGTGTATTAGCACGGAGTCCGCAGCTCGTGGTCGTGCGGTAGCGTTCTCGCTTCCCACGCCCGGGTTCCCGGGTTTGATTCCCGGCGTGGTCAGGGATTTTCTCTGTCTCGTGATGACTGGGTGTTGTGTGATGTCCGTAGGTTAGTTAGGTTTAAGTAGTTCTAAGTTCTAGGGGACTGACGACCATAGATGTTTAGTCCCATAGTGCTCAGAGCCATTTGAACCATTTATTAGCAAGGAAATAATACGGAATAGGGCGTATATCAATATGAAGTTTTTTGCTTCTTGTCATATCCCTGAATACTGACTATTCCTCCTGGGACGCCCTGTATTTCAAACCACACGAGAATTAAAAGCTTTTATTTTCTTGCAGGCTAAAACCTGCTGGGCAGTAGCGCTTGCTCGAATGGTGCAGTTAAATATGAGCAGAATTCCAGAATTCCTGCCATATTTTCGCGCTGATCGAACCCCCCCCCCCCCCCCTGCCAGTATCACTGACTTGACTGTGTATATCGATTGGTAATTGCTGCGGGCTGGAGACGAAAGGAGCACGAAGTGGAAATGTTTCGGATGACCCTCTCCACGGCAGGATAAGTTTGTGATACATATTGCATACCAGCGCCGCCAGTGCGAGCACTGCATAGCTGTTGGGTGGTGTAGCGGAACAGCACATTCTCTCATGCATGCCGACGCAGGTTCCATCAAAATGCTTAAAAACACTTTGAAATTACCGTCGCAGAACCGAGTAACTGTGATTTATACATGTGATTTAGTTGAGTGGGTTCAGCTTCAGCAGCGGCGAGACACTCATGTGATATTTGGAGAGTATGAATTGAGCAGGAGACAAACTATAATTAATGAGCATCAGACCTATAAGGTGCGACGGCATTGCGATATGCATATTTTAAAAGAGCGCTGGGATTTAATAATTAATTTGGAAATTTGTGTTAAGTTCCTATTGGACCAAACTGCTGAGGTCATCGGTCCCTAGGCTGACACACTACTTAATGTAACTTAAACTAACTTACGCTCAGGACAACACACACACCCATGCCCGAGGGAGGACTCGAACCTCCGACGGGGGGAGCCGCGCGGACCGTGGCAACGTGCCCAAGACCGCGCGGCTACCCCGCGCAGCTAATAATTAGTAAACTGCCAAAAAAAGTTTTGCACCATCCTCATGACTCTTTTGATCGGAAACCTCTTTGTCCTTTGACCACAGGAGATTACTGGGGGCCCGAGGTGAAAGCATTCTCCCTGCAGTTCTGTATAGCGAAAACGGAAGTTCCGCATTGTGGCCCACGCGGGCCAATCGGGACCGATTAACCACCTTGTCATCCACTGACTATGGCGTCTTTCGGATGCGGCATGGAGAGGCGTAGAATCAACACACCGCTCTCTCGGCCGTTGTCGGCTTTCCTGACTTTAGCGCCGCTGCTTGTCACTCACGTAGCTCCTTAACTGACATCACGAAGCTGAATGTACCCCTGTTCACTCTTCCCAACAAGGAAAAATCCCTGGTATTACCGGGAATCGAACACTGGTCCTCCGTATGGCGACCTCATTCGTTGACCACATTTTTTCTTTTTATCGACCTGTTTCTTCGTCGTTCATACGGTTCCGTGCCAGAATCTGTAAAAATGGAACCCTTATAGGATCACTTCGCCGTCCGTCCGTCTGTCTGTCTGTCCGTCTATTAAAACCGGTCCATTGGCGGTGTAAAAAATTTAAGCTTCTAAGTCAGTGCGATCAAAAGATAAGGCCGTTTGTTAATACTTATTTTTCTCAGGAACAGGAAGACGTATCAAGTTCAAGATTTTAAACGTGGCTGAAACAGCAACTGTTGAAATTCTTCACGATAAAGGATGCCAGCCAAAACAGTTGCAGCATAAAGATTTATTAAAATTCTTGACCAAGGTTTCGGTATATATAAATATACCTTCATCAGAAGTAAAAAAATCTAAAATTACATCATGCAGTGGAGATTAATAAAACAATTGTGCCAAAGGCTTCGTCAATAATTAAGACATCTTCTCCATTTATACAACATGATTGTGGGCACAGGGTCAATGCGAACAGTTTAGCACCAGTACTTCGCCTATGAACTATCGAGACGAGAGTGTGAAACCATCTGCCCTAGTGCTTTCATACTCTCGTCTCGATAGTTCATAGGCGAAGTACTGATGCATTGACCCTGTGTCCATCATCATGTTGTACAAATGGAGAAGATGTCTTAAGTATTGACGACGCCTTTGGCACAATTGTTTTATTAATCTCCATTGCATGATGTAATTTTAGATTTTTTACTTCTGATGAAGGTATATTTATATATACCGAAACCTTGGTCAAGAATTTTAATAAATCTTTATCCTGCAACTGTTTTGGCTGTCATCCTTTATCGTGACGTATCAAATACTAACGTCTACGTTGTCTTGGCGGTGTAAAAAAAATTAAGCTTTTATGTCAATGCAAACAGAAGATATGGCCGTTTATGTCACCATTTCTGATACACGCAGTATCACTTATCAAAACCTATAGATGAACTACCTATATACATAATTAAGTCTGTACGGAACTCTCAGAGCGCGGGTCTTACTCGCACTTTTCCAAGTTTTATCGCCATTGGTTCTGGGCGGATGTCGCAACACATCTTCAAAATCCATCGTTCAGAATTTTTATTATGTTTTACTATAGAAGGTGGCGAGTTCCCTGACCGAACACGCTGCCGGCACCACTGACAAGGGGTAGCCATCATAGGTCGCTCACTGACACAGTAGAAACTTCACTTAATAAAAGATTGTGAAAAGGAAGGGTATTTATTTTGTCCTGGGGGCCAACATTCGATAATTTCTGAGAAAATACAGTCAAAGTTCTGACGCTAATTCATCACTTAGTTAGTGCGCATAGCATTAAACCAAGCGAGTCACTAGCGTAGTGGTTAAGAGCACAATTTCGAATTTTCGTGCTCCTTGTTCAAATACAATCGTATGTTTTTTGTTGTCACGGAAGTATGTGACATCAGTGACATGATCAATATTTTTTTAACATCGAGAAATACAATGGAGCTATTGAGAAAAGGAATAAGCTTATCAAATCTTGTTAAAAATACATTTTATCATCCCAAATCTTATATAACCACATATGAAAACATATAAATTCCCGTATATAAATTTTCTCTTTGTTCCTTTTTGTATTTTTATGCTTAAAGAGAACCAGTGTCTTCCCCAGGATGATATAATATCATAAAAATGTTCGAACATAGAAGTCAGAGCACCATGATTAACGTGGAAAGGCACATGTGCCACAGTCACATAATTATTTTCGTTTAGATAAAAAATGGTTCAAATGGCTCTGAGCACCATGGGACTCAACTGCTGAGGTCATTAGTCCCCTAGAACTTAGAACTAGTTAAACCTAACTAACCTAAGGACATCACAAACATCCATGCCCGAGGCAGGATTCGAACCTGCGACCGTAGTGGTCTTGCGGCTCCAGACTGCAGCGCCTTTAACCGCACGGCCACTTCGGCCGGCTCGTTTAGATACTATTAGAAAAAGCGACGTGGCTAAGGTTGCTAAATACCTTGCGATTTGGCGATAATTTCACGGCAGACCAAGCACTTCAAAACATTTTCTCCAAGGCTGAAGCTTGCGATTGATTACGGATACAGGCGTGTATTTTATTAACTGCATTGCTTCTAATTATGATTTTTCCTTGCTGTGCAATGAGAATGGGGCACTTCTGTAATGGGCGAATGTACTTCATCACTTATCAGTAACAGTGTATGTCATACGATTGACAGAACGGTATGAACTTTGGCGAAATTTCTTTTAATGAACACGTCGACACTGCTATTTCATCGGCGACCAGTCCATCATATAAGGAGGGATAGCTTTGCCCATCTCACGAGACAGTAATGTACAGAAGCGGTTCCATTTTTATGTAAGGTCACAAAACTTTGGCCGGCCGAAGTGGCCGAGCGGTTCTAGGTGCTACAGTCTGGAACCGCGCAACCGCTACGGTCGCAGGTTCGAATCCTGCCTCGGGCATTGATGTGTGTGACGTCCTTATGTTAGTTAGGTTTAAGTAGTTTTAAGTTCTAGGGGACTGATGACCTCAGATGTTAAGTCCCATAGTGCTCAGAGCCATTTGAACCAACAAAACTTTGTCCAAAAACTGATGATCGGTGTCTTATGTGAACTTGTGTGACTGTTGTGTAGACATTACGATGCCTTTCCACTGACTCGTTTACATTTAGTTGTTCTTTGAGACAAACAAAAGTTGTTAGTAATAGTTTTTCTGGGGAGTGTACGCGTGTGCAAGCTCACAAGAACAAAACAGCTATCGCGATGGAGGACCTAAGTGACAAGCGGAGGATCAACTCGACATAAATATGAAATGATCGTTTCGGGGGTGTTCGATCGTTTTACGTAGGTTAGAAAAAAATGCACACGTGGTTCCCACACAAGCAATCTGGCAACAGATAATGGCTGCAGCAACCTCAATGCTGCCGGAAAGTTTTCAATTCAAACCCTCGAACACCTGGTGCGATTAATTCAAGGGGAAATACAGAATAAGGTATTTGACTATTTTCTGTAAATTATCTTAAATGATTTACTGTGTCATTTTATGCTCCTAACATGCTTTTTTCCTCTTGAATTTCAGCAGTCTTTTATAAAAACGGAAACGAAATTCAAATAATTTGAACGCCCGCTAAAACGTTCCATTCGAGTCATGTGATGCCTGTGACGCCTAGCTCGCTACTCCTACTGTCACAATGGCTGTTCACAGTCATGTTTCGTTTTGGAATTTACGTTTCGGAAAATGGATTACAAATGGTGTGTAGTGCCATACTGTACAAATACATCGACAAAAAAACTCCTGAAAAGTTTTTGAGTGTTCCAGAGAATGAGAAGATGGGTAAAATATGGTTGCACTGTACTAGAAAATTACCTCCATGTCGACGCACAAATTCACAAACTTAATTAAAAATGTGTTGCACTGTGAAGTTAACTTTAACTTATCTCCGAGATATGCTCTTCCACTGTTACAGCGTAGAATAGCGTCATTCAACGAAATTAAACTCCTAATGAAAATTGTCGTTTTATCTAATTACACCACAATTATTCGGTAGCTCAGTTGTTAGGGAGGTAAACCGTCGAATTTTATAAGACGATGTCCATAGATGTTTCGACTCTAACCCGAAAGAATATTTTTACTTGTTTGTAAAACGACTCGACAGTCCTCTCATATGAAAACCAAATCATAATTACAAAACGTCACCACATCGATCAGAAAAAGAATATTATTGTGTTTTCCTTGCTGTTTACATGCGCTTACATTTGCATTCGTTGTTCACACATGTCACGTTCAAAAATATATTTTCTAGCTAATGTGACCACACACTTTTTACTTTATTAGAAACAATGTTTTTTTATTTTCATACTGTCTTGGTATTATCCTTATTGTTTAAACTTTATCAGTTTCATCATCTTCAGACGGTAGTTTACACTCACAAACATCACAGCCCTTACGTTTATGTCACGTGCATGTTGTACACACTCTATATATATCCGTACATCATCATCGTCCTGCGCCTAGTTGTACTGTGGACGTATGGCGATATCTTCACTATTAGCGATGCTTTCCAAAACAGCGAATTGTTTGTTGGCAAAGTAAATGCATTTATCCTCTGCTGCCCGTTTGTCAGAGTAAGACTAATGTGAGGCTATATACACTCCTGGAAATTGAAATAAGAACACCGTGAATTCATTGTCCCAGGAAGGGGAAACTTTATTGACACATTCCTGGGGTCAGATACATCACATGATCACACTGACAGAACCACAGGCACATAGACACAGGCAACAGAGCATGCACAATGTCGGCACTAGTACAGTGTATATCCACCTTTCGCAGCAATGCAGGCTGCTATTCTCCCATGGAGACGATCGTAGAGATGCTGGATGTAGTCCTGTGGAACGGCTTGCCATGCCATTTCCACGTGGCGCCTCAGTTGGACCAGCGTTCGTGCTGGACGTGCAGACCGCGTGAGACGACGCTTCATCCAGTCCCAAACATGCTCAATGGGGGACAGATCCGGAGATCTTGCTGGCCAGGGTAGTTGACTTACACCTTCTAGAGCACGTTGGGTGGCACGGGATACATGCGGACGTGCATTGTCCTGTTGGAACAGCAAGTTCCCTTGCCGGTCTAGGAATGGTAGAACGATGGGTTCGATGACGGTTTGGATGTACCGTGCACTATTCAGTGTCCCCTCGACGATCACCAGTGGTGTACGGCCAGTGTAGGAGATCGCTCCCCACACCATGATGCCGGGTGTTGGCCCTGTGTGCCTCGGTCGTATGCAGTCCTGATTGTGGCGCTCACCTGCACGGCGCCAAACACGCATACGACCATCATTGGCACCAAGGCAGAAGCGACTCTCATCGCTGAAGACGACACGTCTCCATTCGTCCCTCCATTCACGCCTGTCGCGACACCACTGGAGGCGGGCTGCACGATGTTGGGGCGTGAGCGGAAGACGGCCTAACGGTGTGCGGGACCGTAGCCCAGCTTCATGGAGACGGTTGCGAATGGTCCTCGCCGATACCCCAGGAGCAACAGTGTCCCTAATTTGCTGGGAAGTGGCGGTGCGGTCCCCTACGGCACTGCGTAGGATCCTACGGTCTTGGCGTGCATCCGTGCGTCGCTGCGGTCCGGTCCCAGGTCGACTGGCACGTGCACCTTCCGCCGACCACTGGCGACAACATCGATGTACTGTGGAGACCTCACGCCCCACGTGTTGAGCAATTCGGCGGTACGTCCACCCAGCCTCCCGCATGCCCACTATACGCCCTCGCTCAAAGTCCGTCAACTGCACATACGGTTCACGTCCACGCCGTTGCGGCATGCTACCAGTGTTAAAGACTGCGATGGAGCTCCGTATGCCACGGCAAACTGGCTGACACTGACGGCGGCGGTGCACAAATGCTGCGCAGCTAGCGCCATTCGACGGCCAACACCGCGGTTCCTGGTGTGTCCGCTGTGCCGTGCGTGTGATCATTGCTTGTACAGCCCTCTCGCAGTGTCCGGAGCAAGTATGGTGGGTCTGACACACCGGTGTCAATGTGTTCTTTTTTCCATTTCCAGGAGTGTATAATACATCCCACAGTCGAACCAACTTCTACAATCAGTTCTTGTTAACGCTATTTTCGTATTTCTTATAAAACCTTTAAAATTATAAGATCATTTCAGGATTCGAACATAGGACTTCTTTCAGTGCCGTCGAAAGTGATATCCGTTACGCTACAGAATGCCTGACCGCTGAAGTATCTCGACTGAGTGCTTTCTACAGAAGAAGTGAGTACTAAGTTCTGCAAAGAATAATTTTGTTGTGCTTTGGGTCTTAGCCAATGACTGACAGTCGACAATCTAGTTACAGTATACGGACCCATTTCCAAAAGTTCTACAATTCCACAGTTTTGAGAGACTTTAATGATGTTACAGGGACCAGGGAAAATAATGTCTGTCGTTGCATATATCGCCGCTCTAAATGGGTGGAGCATAATCGCATCAACTTTCGCAAGGCTTCCATTATCAGCGTACACAAAATTCCTTTCTATTCTTACTTAAAAGCTGTAATTGCGTTTTGCATCACTAAAAAGGTAAACTGTTTACAGTAAAAGTACATAAAAACTTCGTAACTTCAGCTAATGCTCTTATAACGTAAGTATAGCTTCGTCTTCCTTCTAGCCTGTGATGCTACCAAAGCATCAGCCAGTGTCGATCACGTGACCAGAGCTTGATATTTAATGATTTTTAAGCTTTAATTACATAGAGGTAACAGATATTTTGTGAGAATACTGGCCGTAAATGCTATTTAAATGTTATGCTCAATGAGAATAGCAGCAATCTGAAAATCATATTTTTAACATAGCAAAATAGCCTGTTCTGCAGAGTCGTGTCACGAAATACAGTACATCAGCACCAATGACAAGCTTACGACTGATGAATTATTCGAAACAGAAAATTCTTTCAACTTCAAACTTCCACTATAATTCCTGCATTCAACCCGGATTTCAGGATAAGTACTGATCAAACACAACGTATCACATCTCTAGCAAGAGAATGTTATCGTCTTGAGGCGAGAATGTTACAGAAATAGCTGCGAGCCAGCTGAAATAAAGAAATCTATCGTCAGATTTTGGAAAGAGTTTTTGTCCTTTCGTAAAAATGGGTCCGTTTCTGTACGTTATTGAGTCATGGGATGTGGGAAGGTATTCCGCCTTATAAATTGGTCTGGTTGTCTATTGAATTGGAATCGGCGTGTCCATTAAAAGAAATTTCTCCAAAGTGGATGCCGTTCTGTCAAACCTTCCACGTATACTTTTACTGACCGGTGAAGAATTACATTCGCCTGTTACAGAAGTGTACTATCCTCATCTCAGAGCAAACGGAAATCACAATATTTGAAGCGAAGAAAATTATAAGATATACGTCTGTATCCGTAATCTATTACAGGCTCCAGCTATTGAGGAAGTGCTTTGATATGCTTGGTTTGTCGCGAAATTATTGCAAGATAGCGAGGTATTTAGCAACGTTAAAGATGTTGCTTTTCCTAAAGATATTCGCATTATAGAATGTGAATGTGCCGTATGCGCCTTTGCACGTTGCTGGCGGTGCTTCGACTTTTTATGATTTGAATGTGTTGATGATAGATATCATCCTGCGGATTACACTTGTTCCCTTGGAGTATAAAAGTAAACATCAAAGCAAAAACTGATATACTAGAATTTATGTTTCTCATTTTCCATTACTATTAGTTACGTAAGTTTATATTACATTTGTGATGATAAAATCTAATTTTAATAAGATCTGAATTACTTATTCTTTTCTCATAATCCCATTGTATTTCTCGATCTCACAAAATTTTGATATCATTGTGTCACATACTTCTACGACAGCAAAAGAAGAAAAAAATAACAATGTAAGATTGGTTTGAACACGGAACGCAAAAATTCGAAACTATTCTTTTAGCCACAACGCTACCACCTCGCTTGGTATAACACCATGCGTGTGATCTGATGCAGTAGCATCAAAACTTCTACAGTCGTTTTCTCAGAAACTACTGAGTATTGCCACCTAAGACAAAATAAGTGTTCCTTTATTTTCGGCCTTCTTTCACCAACGAATTTTCGAATGCGTCAGACAGAGACCTGTTGTGGATTCCCCTTGTCAACCACAGAGCCGGACTTCAGTAGAGTGAGCTGTGCCTGAAAACATGAATGGAATAATGCAGCTTTTGTATACTTATCAGGCTCTCAAAATGTCTCGAAGGGTTATTTCAAGCTAGAACCACGGATGTATTATCACTTTACAGCAGAAAGGGTTGTCAACACGGAAACTTGCCCGGCGAAATGTTGCACCAAACAGCGTTGTCATTCGAAGATTCAGCCGCTATCGTGAGACAAAACACATTTAAGAGATGAGTCGTAGAGGTTGCCCTCACTCAGTAGCACTAACTGGTGATGCTGCCTACAAATGACGACTCGGAGGTAGGTCGAGGAGAACACAGAAGAAATGCGCGCTGTTTTTTCAGAGGCAACTGGGAGGACTATGTCAGCCCAGGCCTCTCGGCGTGTATTTAGAACAGTAGAACGAATACCCAAGTTTTGTGGAGCGGGAAGAAGGGAAGCGGGAGAACAGCCGAAATGGAATCTGGATCATTGACGTCGAGTTCTGTTCAGCGACAAGCGCGGAATATTTGTGACGCCTGATGGTCGTCGTAAAAGAGAGTAGAGGCGGCCAGGAACCAATGCACATCTCAGGCATGCTGACCAAACTACTCAACAGGAAAGTGGGTCAGTCATATTTTGGACCTCATGCATAAGTGCCGGACATTTCTCTTCACTATCAGGGGAAACTTGAGGACTGACTGATTCTCCAACTCATTGTCGAGTCCTTAAAGTCAATATTTCAGCGATGAGTTCATTTTTTAAGACAATGTAGCACACGGGTACCGTGCCCACCTCGTGTACTCTTATTTCAGGTGCCTGTAATCAACCGAATGGAATATCGTGCGTTATCTGCTGACATGGAACCAATTGCAAATGGTTCAAATGACTCTGAGCACTTCACTTCTGAGGTCATCAGTCCCCTAGAACTTAGAACTACTTAAACCTCACTAACCTAAGGACATCACACACATCCATGCCCGAGGCAGGATTCGAACCTGCGACCGTAGCGGTCTCGCGGTTCCAGACTGTAGCGCCTAGAACCACTCGGCCACTCCGGCCGGCGAACCAATTGCAACTTTCGTCATCGAGACTCAGACCTGCAGTCTCACATGAGATTTCGAAGTATAAATTGGAGGGGAAGATAGGTGTAGGATACATGGGCTTTCGTCCTGCCATTCTAACTTAGAAAAAAATGGACTGTTTCCATTTTAGTAGTAGATCTACAAGCGTTCTGATCCAGAGTTGAGGTTTGCGTCGCTTTTCGGCGCTGCATTCTCCATAAAATCCAAGATGGTGGTGGTGGAAAATTCAAAAGCGCAAGATGGCAGTGGCTGGAAATTTAAAAACTGCAAGATGATGGTGGCAGAAAATTTAAAAACGCAAGAGCGAGGTAGAGGGAAATTCGAAAACTACAAGATGGCACTGGTGTCGAGAAATTTACAAATACAATATGGCGGAACTAGTCGAGCTGTGCTTTGTACCCCATCCTGTACCCTTACCCGCCCCATTTCCCCATGCGTTTCTCCCTTCACTCTCTCCAGTCAAACTCAATTTAGTATTAATATGAGGCAGCCAATCACTTGCAGTGTGTAAAAGTGGCGCCAAGTTCGAAGATATGTAGTATTTCCGTAAAACTTACATCAGCTTTACTTAAACTGGTGACATGTTGAAAGATACGTGCATACAATGGTGTTGCATTCAATGATATTTGCCTCTGAACTGCATACACACACACACACACACACACACACACACACACACACAAACACACACACACACCTCTATGATTTATACTCCGCAGTAAATCTCCTCCCCTCCCCTCTCTCCCTCTCCCTCTCTCTCTCCCTCTCCCTCTCCCTATTCCTCTCTCTCTCTCTCTCTCTCTCTCTCTCTCTCTCTCTCTCTCTCTCTCTCTCCACCTCTGCCTCCTCATTAAATTTCATGGCACATGTGGCCACATAACATTATTTCCACATCTGCATCATCATCATCATCATTATAATATTGGACAGAGGTAATAAAAGGAAAAACCTCAAAAAATACTATAAAAATAAATTTTATTATAAAAAGTTTTCATAAAGTAAATTACAGTGAACTTTCACTTGTAACACAAATCGTAGCACAATTTATGCTATTATACACAGTACAAACATAGGAATTTAATAATGATCTTCACACTCTTTAGGATATCATCTATTGCAAAAAGTAGTTTGCTGCAGTTTGAGTAAATATTTGAGATATCTCCACTAGATCGCCAAGTTTTGGCTGCTGTATCTGCCTTAATAAAATCGAAATGGCAATGAATTCCTTTTTGTGGGGAAACTGTAGACTGTGGGACGGCGGATTAGAATATTTCTACTGTTGTATAAATGTTTGAATGTAAACTCAGTTCCTATTATTTAGAATGTTATTTATGCTGTCTTTCGCCGTTCTCAACACTGGCTCTCTAACTACTCTTTAGCTACCATAAAGTGATTTAACAAAACGTGAAGCCTGTAATTAGAATTCCTAGTGCACACTTCAGCTGAGAATACAATTATAGCTGCAGCTTATAGCTCTGAGGAATTAGGAGATTGTCCGGGATTTATAATCAAAAACGATATTCCAAAATAGTTGAGTATATTCTGAAAGTCACAGATGAAAAACGCCAGTATCCATACAACCTAACTAACAGAGCAGTTCAGAGTATAATGCGCTGATGCAACTATAAATGTCCGAATTAAATGTTAAAATGAATGCTCGCCATAATTTGATGATAATAGTTCATCAAACGCCACGCTAAATAATTGGTAGAATGTCTGTCCCGCGACGGCACGTGAAAATACGACAATACGCAAACTGAAGCTAGATAATGAAAATCATCCCAGAATTAACACTTCACTTGAAAATGATTTCCTGGTTACGTGCATCTCGAGTAACTTAATACGGCATCCGAGGCTGTTTGTAGCAGTGATACCGACGCGACACGACTCCCGACACAGATGGCGTGTTATTCAGCGTCTGGAGAAAACTGGGGCCTTGCTTCCTCGTGCAGCGTTCTTATATATAAAGCCGCGGTGCGGACGGCTAAGGGAACGCCTGATCAAATCGGCTCTCCCGACTAGCCGCTGTGCTAGTAATGCAGCACTTTAAGTCACCTAATAAATCATAGCTTCTCTTGCTGATGGCTGATGAAGCTCTCAGTTTAAATGAGCATTCAGCACGCAGGTAAGTATTGATAATAAAATTTTGACGTGGCTAAGTTAAATATTTTGGGCGAGAGAATTAATTTAATTAAATTGCACGCAGTAGACGAGCTCTGAACTGGCCCTTTGGAGATACGCTATCGCTATAATTTTATAGGTATTCAAATGAAACTTTTCACATCTTCATAGTTATAGCGGATCTCCAACCTATTTAAATCTAAACATCCTAGCCTTATTTATTAGCCTACTTAATCTATCTTGCTTCCTTAAGTTTTGAGACGAAAACCAGAAAATCATGAATTTCCACTAAAATTTTAATTTGTGAAATTCAAAGTACTGTTTTTATTAAATTATTATGAGAGAAGAATTTAAATATAAATTTTGAAGTCTCTAGCTCTTTTCTGTTGCGCCAATGATTTTTACAGAAAAACGTCCAAATTTCGAAAATGGCTTAAGTTATCGAACTGATATTCAACACACATTAATTTAGTATTACTCCTGACATGCTAGAAAAGTTTTAGGTTATTTGCTTGATTTTTAAAGTATTGCGCAACATTTATGACGTCAGAGCTAGTTACAGCAGACTGGCTGGCACACAATGGAAAGACTGATGTGAATTTACTACAGCGTGAGTAGGCTGCTTCCCTACGTCACCCTCTACTTAAATTTTTTTGTTTATGAATGTTAATGAATAAAAAAATTAAATTACAAAAAGGGAAGCAAGAGTACAGCTTAACTTCCTATGAAAATTTAAAATTGAAATGTAAACATGTAGAAACATTAAAAGAAAACTGATTACCTACATTAATTATTTAAATTGCGGGCATGTTCACTGCCTCTTAAGCAACATTATTACTCAAAATTTAAGCAAAATCAATGAAACACTTTGGCATACATATTGCCTTAGACAATAAACACATACAATATGAAAAATTATGAAAATCTTAAATCCATTGAATACATTTTTACATACACAAATCCAAAGAAAATAACATGATACATAAACAGATGATTATTTCTTAGCAGTCTTTTCTAAACCTGAAAGAAAATTTTCACAAATAATTTTTACACACGTGGTTGTAGCCGCTCTGGCTGGCGTCCTACACTTCCATTCACAAGGGTAGAGGAGGGGAAGTTGCTATGGTGTGCGTCCTTCACGTTCACTCCAAATAACATGGGGAAAGGGGAGGGGTCACTGTGAGTTGTGTCCAAATCACTCCACGCTTTCACGCAGCTACCAGGCTGCCATTATCTGGTTTGTCCTGTAGAACAAACAAAAAGAGTGCCTCAGACTCTGTTCACTTAATATCTAAGGGTGGGTCACAATGAAATGGGGATATATACATTTTATCTTTCAATATTTTGCTGGAACAAAGTTAACACTACTTTTTCAATTTTACTCTCGTGGTTACTTAATTGTCATAAAATCGGTAAACAAATGGCTCAAAACGCCTTTAGTCACGTACTAGAGAAAATTTATGCTCAAGGCATACAATCATGAATCTTATTTAACATCAATTTATTATTTCTGGACCGGAACACTGAACCAATGCTCGGTACATTCTTGACAAATCTGTATTTCATTCACTGAGCTGACTCATCTTTGATTACCTTATTCTTAGAGATAGTATGAGTATATTTGATTAGTAGTTGTTTTCTCAGCTTCTTTGTACATGTGAGTAACTTTTGGTAATAGTACAGTTCTGAGTGTTCAAAACACACTACGTTTAGTTGACTACAAAATCCACTTATTGGTCCTCTGCTGCTGTGTCAGCTCCACATCTGCAATTAGTTACTTACTTACTTTGAAGTGTATTTATGCTGAGCTAAAAATAATGTTTCACGTCTGTCATTATGTTATTCAATTATGTTGCTAGTGTATGTACTTATTTAACACTCACTCTATTAACATTTAAAGCATAGGATAGCACATTTATTTCATATCTCTAGTGTATTGCAGCTGATCAGTTTGCTCACGTGGCAATCCATTTCCACTCGATCGGACGCTGAAACCACAGGTAGTCTCTCTCGACCTACCACTAAACTGCATCAAGTAATTATGGACGAGCGTAATGCTAAATTCCTTAAACCTATAGGACACCATGAGCTGCTCTGTCTCATCTAACATAAGGGTACCTATGGTCGCATTTACGCCTCCAACTCATAACCTCAATACGTGTAGGTGTATCCTGTCACACACTACACCAAAATAATGGCCAGCTCCAACCTTATAAATACTTCAGAGACATGTCCTTCACGTCTCAACCATAAACACTGCTCAATTCTATACATTGCCATCCCCTGCTACACCAGGTGAGTTTATTCTTACAACTTATCTGCATATTTTTCATAACACTAAGCACTCTCTCTTACTCTTTCTTATTTAGCTCTAATGCATACACTAGGTTTCACTGCCACTTCAGATCCTGCTTGAACACGAATTTGTACATCTTTTTAAATTACTGTTGGTGGACCATTTCCAATAAAACAACACTTTGTACTTACTATATTACCAGGGTTCTATACATAATTGTTACTCAAATACATTTATCTTAATTACGTCATACTTCTCTATTGTTTAAGTCACTGTTAGGTTTGTCACAGGTATTTTTCTTCACTAATCGGTGGATAGAATGGTTCCATAACTCATGGCTTGATAGCCATGACGGAAATTTTTTTTTATTTGAAAGAAGGGGTCGAAATTTTTGTAGATAGGGAAGATGAAGATTGAGTGAGACCTGAAGAGGAAAGAAGATCTCACACAGCTGGGACTGCACAGCTGCCACACTGTGTAGAGGTTACAGAACAACCTCCTCCCTACAGCATTCATTAGCTTAATGCTGGCTTGATAACCATACCGGAAAATTTAATGTGGTGGAAAGAAGAGGTCAAAACTTTTTGGGGACAGGAAAGATGAAGAGTGAGTGAGACCTGAAATGGGAAAGAAGATCTCACACAGCTGGGACTGCACAGCTGCCACACTGTGTAGAGGTTACAGAACAACCTCCTCCCTACAGCATTTATTAGCTTACTATTGGTTTGATAACCATAACAGAAAATTTAGTGTTGGAAAGAAGAGGTCGAAATTTTTAGGTGGATAGGAAAGATGAAGAATGAGTGAGACCTGAAGTGGGAAAGAAGATCTCACACAGCTGGGACTGCACAGCTGCCACACTGTGTAGAGGTTACAGAACAACCTCCTCCCTACAGCATTCATTAGTTTATTATTGGTTTCATAACCATAACGAATAATTTTAGTATTTGGAAAGAAAAGGTCGAAATTTTTGTGGACAGGAAAGATGAAGATTGAGTGAGACCTGAAATGGAAAGAAGATCTCACCCAGCTGGGACTGCACAGCTGCCACACTGTGTAGAGGTTACAGAACAACCTCCTCCCTACAGCATTCATTGGTTTCAGAAAATTTTCGTAATGGAAAGAAGGGGTCGAAATTTTAGGTGGATAGAAAAGATGAAGAGTGAGTGAGACCTGAAATGGGAAAGAAGATCTCACACAGCTGGGACTGCACAGCTACCACACTGTGTAGGGGTTACAGAACAACCTCCTCCCTACAGCATTTATTCATAACCTTTGACCACGCCACGTCGATCCGAAAATATTTTATGATGCCTTTTTAGAACCTGTCTCAGTTCTTCCTTCTGATTAGCGGATATTCCATCGATTTCCAGCAATTTATCTTCTATTTTGTCCAAAATAATTGCTTCTTCTTCTTCTGTGTTCAGCTTATTTTTACTAAGATTAACACTTTCGTCCCAATACCTCCTATTTTTCAGAACTCGTATAGGCAGCTCCCAAGTTTCGTCATCAGTTACTACAAGTTTATCACTAAAAGGTACTGTAATTACTCCGGTTATTGGCAAGACCATTTTAACTGGCTTCTTTCAAAGTCAACAACACTCTGATATTTTGACAAGAAATCTATGCCAATTAAAACCTCAATACTGAGATTGTTTACAATTAAACATGGATGATCAATTAAATTACCATTAATGTTAAAGGGCAGTAAAGCTTCTTGCTTTACCGTTTTTGACACCTTGCCAGTAGCACCAATTATTCTTAGTCCTGATACCCTCATTACTGTAAGCTTGTCTTTACCAGGTAATGCATCAAAGAAGGACTGAGATATTGCACTCACCTCACTTCCACTGTCTAAGAGACAACGTACATTGATACCCAACACATTCACTATTATTATAGGGTGGCTTATTCTAGGTTGTACAGGTGGTTCCTCAAATTCATCTAATAGTTCCTTTTGGATTTGTCTCCAACTAAAGTGATCGACATCTGTCTTCATTACATTTAGGTCACAGTGTGTAGGGGTTTCTTGAATTACATTTTCAGCTGCCTTTTCCAGTCGGTCTATTAATTTTAAATCGAAACACCGCACGATTTCATTACATTTAGTTTGCTGAACATTACCCAAATTACTGTAGTCTGAGCGATTCTGCGCCTCCAGACCGGGCATAACACTAGTTACAGCTAAACCACTTTCACCATTATCGTCGGTTTCCTTCTCAAGTGACAACTGGTCACAGCTACTGGGTTCATCGACCCCCAACAGCCTACCCTCTACATTCTCACTTACCTCATGTCCTAAATCTATTAGTACATTATCAACATCCTCCACAGGCACTTTAGATAGGAGCACATCATCCTCATCGTAAATATAAGCATGAATTTCTTCTGCATCTTCACCTGACAATTCAGTATTTTGTAGCTCTTCCCTACCATTACACTGCTGCGCCTTCTCTTTCTCTTCCCACTTAGAAAGCGTCTCTAACACGTTATCTATCAAATACTGTGAGTGATCTAATATTTCTGTTGTATCCTTAGATGCTACCGACTCTTCACCCACATGTTCAGTCTGAGTATTCTGATCTGTCTTACCAATTATCGTAACTACTGGCTTAGGAAAAGTAACCGCCTGGTGAGCGCCAGTGTCCTCATAGACGGGAACTAGTTTTCCTGCCTCGGCCTACTACTGTTTCCTTTATTTTCATTATAATTAACTGGCACAGCATTGCCTTCCGCACTGTTGTTTACCTGCATAATTTTGTTTGGAACAACATTACTGTCATTTGGATGCCATTGTTGGTTCTGATAATCATTTCTCCAATTCCTACCTCTCTTAGGATGGCGAACACCTACTGTTCTGATGTTTACATTGCCATTTTGCTCGTTCCTAAAACTACTACTATTGTTATTAGCATTTCTGTTATTACGTGCTTGCTCCTCATTGGCAGCAACCTGTTCTACACGTTCCAGATACTCAATGAAACGATCCAGATTGTCTCTAGGGGCAGATATAATTCTAGTTTGCCAATACCATGGCAGTTTGGCTTCAAGACCTAGTATTATCATTTCAGGTTTCAGCTTTTCGTCCAAATGTGACAAACGTGAAGTCCATGACCTAGCAAACTCTTTAATTGATTCCTTGCCTGCATTGAAGCGTTTTCCACTCCAAAATTCTCTCAACACTTCATTTTGCTTATTACTAGACCAATACTCATTAATGAAAGCTGTTTTAAACTCCGCTAATGTTTTACACTTCAACATAACATCAGCTGACCAACGCATGGCGTCACCTGCTAAATGGCTTCTAATAAATGAGATTTTCTCTCGTTCAGACCAAGTTGGTGGAATCACATCTTCAAAATCGTTCCAGAAATCTAGCGGGTGGATATTTTTATCTGGATCGAACCGCAAGAACTGCCGACACCCGATAAAAGCGGCGTTCGCAGCTACAACTTGTTGTATACTACCATTACCAGAAGTTACTGAAGCTACTTTACTCTCATTGTTAGCAATGTTAGTACTGATATTTTCTACTTTCATTTCAACATTATCTACTCTTTGTACAATATGAGTAGTATAAGTTTTGATTGCATCTATGTCTGCCTGACATATATTTACTTTTATATTAACATCTTTAAACCTATCTGAGCACAGTTCAGATTCCGCCTCGATCTTTTCTGTTAACTTGTGCTCCAGCTTCGCATCTTCCATTTGGAAGTCTTTGCGAACCTCAGCAACTTCGGATTTTACTGTTTTATACATTTCAGAAAACTGTTGAGCAACCTTTTTCTTAATATCCTCATGATTGTAATCAATTTTACAATTCAAACTGTCTAGATCCTCTTTCAACTTATTGCAACCAGCCTTGAAGGTATCGTCCATTACCTCCAATCGTTTATTAAAATTAGTTTGGCTGGCCACAATCTCATACTTTAATTCAGCATTATTGGATTCTAATTTATTGTCCATTGCCTCAAACCGTCTATTAAAATTGGTTTGGCTGGCCACAATTCTGTTATTTACCTCAATTATATCAGATTTTAATTCAGCTGTCATTTTTGCATTACTGGCAGCTATTGCTTATAATATAACATTTAAATCAACAGCCCCAGTATCTTTGGGTTGCTCACTAGCTGGTTTCTTTTCACACTCAGGTGACGAAAAACTAGCTCCAACACCAGGATCATCAAAACTAAATGAAACTTCTGATTGATTAGTCATATCTAACTTCTCCTGTTTAAACTCTACCACTTCTGTTGACTGATTCATTTTTAATTCAACAGAGAAACTATCATCCAATAAATTAACAATTTCTGCTTTCTGCTTTACTACAGGGGTCTCTATTATTGAATCATTGCCCCTTCCCACACTACTCTCAGGAGACGATACTTCATATTTCATTTTAACATTACTACTTTCATGCATATTTACACTTGAACCATTGTCTGGATTTACAGTTCCCTCAACAGACATAGGTTCTGATTTAAGTTTAACTTCAGTTTCTTTTGGCGGTTCCATCGCCGACAGTCTTTTAGTGCAGGTTAGTAAAATTTTCAACAGCTTTTCACTTAACTTAGTTCCTTCTGCACGACGTATGGCGTTGCCGGCGCGGCGTACCAGGATTACTGATGCGATGTGGCACGTTGAACTGCAGACGGCACTCCGACGGCTGTTGTGTGTTTGCGTGGCCCACAATTGCAGGCGCGGTTCCGGCTGCTCCGGCGGACGACTGCGATGCGGCGAAACTGGCTTCTCGCGATGCCGGCAGCACCGCTAGACTCAGTGCCAGCTCCGTTAATCCAGATGCGTTGTTAATCCAATTGCGTCATCCACATGCACACGTAACACTTTCACTGTTCTATTACTCAGCTGCGTGTCGCATTTCACTCGCGAGTCCGAATAATTAAAAATCACTTTCACTTTTACTCACAGTGTATTTCCCGGCCGATGCACCATATGTGGGGCGGCGTGTATAGAAATATTTTTACTGTTGTATAAATGTTTGAATGTAAACTCAGTTCCTATTATTTAGAATGTTATTTATGCTGTCTTTCGCCGTTCTCAACACTGGCTCTCTAACTACTCTTTAGCTACCATAAAGTGATTTAACAAAACGTGAAGCCTGTAATTAGAATTCCTAGTGCACACTTCAGCTGAGAATACAATTATAGCTGCAGCTTATAGCTCTGAGGAATTAGGAGATTGTCCGGGATTTATAATCAAAAACGATATTCCAAAATAGTTAAGTATATTCTGAAAGTCACAGATGAAAAACGCCAGTATCCATACAACCTAACTAACAGAGCAGTTCAGAGTATAATGCGCTGATGCAACTATAAATGTCCGAATTAAATGTTAAAATGAATGCTCGCCATAATTTGATGATAATAGTTCATCAAACGTCACACTAAATAATTGGTAGAATGTCTGTCCCGCGACGGCACGTGAAAATACGACAATACGCAAACTGAAGCTAGATAATGAAAATCATCCCAGAATTAACACTTCACTTGAAAATGATTTCCTGGTTACGTGCATCTCGAGTAACTTAATACGGCATCCGAGGCTGTTTGTAGCAGTGATACCGACGCGACGCGACTCCCGACACAGATGGCGTGTTATTCAGCGTCTGGAGAAAACTGGGGCATTGCTTCCTCGTGCAGCATTCTTATATATAAAGCCGCGGTGCGGACGGCTAAGGGAACGCCTGATCAAATCGGCTCTCCCGACTAGCCGCTGTGCTAGTAATGCAGCACTTTAAGTCACCTAATAAATCATAGCTTCTCTTGCTGATGGCTGATGAAGCTCTCAGTTTAAATGAGCATTCAGCACGCAGGTAAGTATTGATAATAAAATTTTGACGTGGCTAAGTTAAATATTTTGGGCGAGAGAATTAATTTAATTAAATTGCACGCAGTAGACGAGCTCTGAACTGGCCCTTTGGAGATACGCTAACGCTATAATTTTATAGGTATTCAAATGAAACTTTTCACATCTTCATAGTTATAGCGGATCTCTAACCTATTTAAATCTAAACATCCTAGCCTTATTTATTAGCCTACTTAATCTATCTTGCTTCCTTAAGTTTTGAGACGAAAACCAGAAAATCATGAATTTCCACTAAAATTTTAATTTGTGAAATTCAAAGTACTGTTTTTATTAAATTATTATGAGAGAAGAATTTAAATATAAATTTTGAAGTCTCTAGCTCTTTTCTGTTGCGCCAATGATTTTTACAGAAAAACGTCCAAATTTCGAAAATGGCTTAAGTTATCGAACTGATATTCAACACACATTAATTTAGTATTACTCCTGACATGCTAGAAAAGTTTTAGGTTATTTGCTTGATTTTTAAAGTATTGCGCAACATTTATGACGTCAGAGCTAGTTACAGCAGACTGGCTGGCACACAATGGAAAGACTGATGTGAATTTACTACAGCGTGAGTAGGCTGCTTCCCTACAAGACGATATGAATAATATACCCTTAAAGTAACAACATGCAAATTCATACTTATCATATGCTTCAGAAGCAACAAAGTATACAGAATCTTTAAAGCACCTCCTCTTAAGCAAGAGTATTATCTTCACATTCACTTCAGAAATAGAATTTGGATCAGAACTGAAACCAATGACCTTGCGAATGACAATTAACCACTCTTGCATTTAAACAAGGAGCCACAACAATCTCTTTTTTTAGGTACCTAATAGTAATATCTCTGTTAGTTCCGCTGTGTGATATTTTATGGACAGAAACTGTCATTTTTGTACACACTTCTTTTTTGCGATGGAATGTTCTCATACACTGTTCTTTCAACAGCCTTAGTGAACTTCACCAAGCAGTAATCGATTATTCACCAACCTCCTGTTCAATAACTATTATTTCATTATCATGTGAATTATTGCCCACTGTTTCCGAACCTAGCTAGAATATTAATCTGTCTACCAACTGATTCTGATTATTCCAGTGAACGAAAGCTACACGTGCAGACAACTGGGTGAAAACTATCTTCCAACTTAAGCACATTTTCGTTCTCTCCCATTCCAATATTATCTATCATTCTCTATTAATGGTGATCCACGACCACTTTCTCCTTAAACAGACTTAATGATATTGATATATTTATGAACTATGAGGGAGAAATAGTTTTGTCTACGAGTATTATTATTAGTAGTGCTAATGACGTGATGATGATGTTTTGGTTCGTGGTGCGCTCAATTGCGCGGTCATCAGCTCCCGCACGAAGTCCCTATTTTTACCCTTTCCAATTTTTGTACACAGTCCAATCTAGCCACTGTCACGAATGATGATGATGAAATGATGAGGACAACGCAAATACCCAGTCTCTGGGCAGAGAAAATCCCCAAACCGGCCGAGAATCGAACACGGAACCCAGTGATCCAGAGGCAGCAACCACGAGCTACGGACTAGTAGAGCTGAGAGTTTTACCATAATGTTGAATATCTCGTACTGTGTAACTGCTTTTATGGTGTAATTTTGAACAGTAGACTATATAATCCCCTCATTCCCCTTTACATTACATTGTGAATATTATTAAATCATTTCCATCAATATCTATCGCCGAATCTCCAGCTATCTACATTTCTGCTAATGGATGAAATCAGAAGCTGTATAGAGTGTCATATGTTTTGTCTATTCGTTTAGTGAAAGTTGTTGTTAGCCAGTTTACACTATGCCTCTGGCATAATTTTGTTTCGACATTCTTCCTCATTTTCATGGCCATCTTCCTGTTCGTCTTTAGTCTCCTTCTCTTCTTCTTCTGCTTTCATAAACACCTTCTTTTCATTCACCTCGTTTCTTTCGTGTAGGTCTGTTTAATTCTCCTTTTGGAATAGCTGTTCCAATCCCTCTAGCAGCTGAGAAATGAGTCTAAATGCTCAATACTCTTTCCAGTAGAGACTGTGCTTCAGCTTACTCTTTCTCCTTTTTCAGCTATGTCAATTTCCTGAGAATATTTCATAGGGATTTCCACACCTGACTTTTAAGACTAATCTTTTCTTCAATTGAATTGAGACATGCTGACAGCTGTAATGCTCAGTCAGCATCTGAACTGATTACAAGTAATTTATACCACAGCTCACGTGTAGCAGATAGTCTCAAATACAAATATATTTATTGAATTAATACGATATTTTTGAGTGGTGGCTAGTCCTTTGGGTTCGTCTTTCTTTCACTTAACTGATCACAATTATGGAATGACCAGATTAGGGCACTTGTGTCATGTTGAGGAGGCACAGTGACCAACTTAATTAATAGTATAGAGGACTGACAGCGATTAGGCATGATGTTGGTTCTAATTTAATATTGCATGCAGTACTTTGAGGTGAAGGAATTGCGCTTATATTGGAAGCACGCCTTCCCCAGTGACAGCTAAGGCTGCTGTTGGGCGCAGCTGTGGCTGCTAACGTACATAGCACAACAGCCACTTTATTGTTTGCAGTTTAGAGAATGCAAAGTACTGAGCTCAGGTATATGGAGCGACGGGCAAGGAGTCTTGGTCACTGATATCCCACTTTCAGAGGGACCAGTGGGGGATACGCCTTAAGCATCAGGGTTTTGCCTATGTCCCAGTAGGGATGCTCGTTTAATGGGGCACGGGGAATTTCTGTGCACGGACCAGCAGCTGAGCTGTGGCTGGATCGCATCTGAACAGTGCGCTAGTAATTAATCCATGCGGAGAAGAGATCGTGCCTTAGCTTCGGAAGATAGTCCTGACAATGTTTTCCATGGGCGTTCCTGAAAACGCCTTAGCGGCCTGTGAAAGAAAACATTTTGCTTTGGTCGCCGTGACGGGTATCCACTGCACAGGCAATTCTAAGAACAGATGCATTTTTTGAAGGACACGTAAGCACTCTCACCAGCGTTCCTACGCGAATGGCGAATATACGCCTTGATTGGTGAGGTGACTGTGATGTCAACGTGCATACCGGAGGGGGGGCGGGGGGGTTGCCTGTTCGATTTCGATGCCACAGTAGGGAGAGGACTGGTAGAAAAAGTTTTGTCCATCTGTCGGAGAGAGGCAGTGCCTGATATTAAAATAACATGCTATTGACGAAAAACACTGCTCACACTCCACCATTGGTTGATTTGGCAGATTGTGCTTTTCGAAGGAACTCCACGATATGATTATAGCCAGATAGTGTTATCCACACTCTTAAGTGGGAACCGAGGTGTAGGGACTTCACTCATTCCTGACTTTGTGAATTGCACCACAGCACTTTTTGTATTCTTTGATGTTTGCTCATCGAATTTCACCCTTGTGCTTTTCGTCAATATATCGGTGTAGTCACTATGGACATTTATCATTTGAATAGACATCAGTACCTACAATGTGTTTAAATTTGTTTGTGTGGTATTTGAACATCTATTACACTGTATCCACTTCAGTTTCACCATTAGGGCCAAAACTTTTAATTCAATAGTCAAATTTCCATTGTGCATAGTTTTATAGTTGTGTAACTGAAGGATGGTTCTGTCACATAGAGTATTACGTGACGGAGAGAAGTAAAGAGTGTTATCCCACATACCCAAGAAAAATACACGCCACAGACATTTTGTAGTGTCCATTATTTAAACCATTGTCTTTGCTTATAACCATAAAATTATACGCATTATTACTCCACGCTCATTTACACACTTGGAGGACTGCATCAAATGTCATTTCTGGATTACCATTATCGCTGAATACAGGCCTCAGATTACGTTCATCTTGTCTGAAATGAATAATTACATTAGTATTGTTTCGGAATTTTGCTATATATTTGGCCTACTCTAGATAAAAGCTGTCTATCCATAAAGGCGACCCACGGAAATGTATGCCTTCATATGATCTTGCTTACCACAAGAAATATATATATATATATATATATATATATATATATATATATATATATATATATATGTTGTTGTGGTCTTTAGTCCAGAGACCTGTTTTATGCAGCTCTCCGTGATACTCTATCCTGTGAAAGCTTCTTCATCTCCGAATAACAATCACAGCCTACATTCTTCTGAATCTGTTTAAGCCGGCCGAAGTGGCCGTGCGGTTAAAGGCGCTGCAGTCTGGAACCGCAAGACCGCTACGGTCGCAGGTTCGAATCCTGCCTCCGGCATGGGTGTTTGTGATGTCCTTAGGTTAGTTAGGTTTAACTAGTTCTAAGTTCTAGGGGACTAATGACCTCAGCAGTTGAGTCCCATAGCTCTCAGAGCCATTTGAACCAATCTGTTTAATGTATTCATCTCTTGGTCTCATTCGACGATTTTTACCCTCCGCGCTTCCCTCCAATACTAAATTGATGATCCTTGATGCCTCAGAACGTGTCCTACCAACCGATCCCTTCTTCTAGTCAAGTTGTGCCACAAATTGCTCTTCTCTCCAATTCTATTCCGTACCTCCTCGTTAGTTACGTGATCTATCCATCTAATCTTCAGCATTCTTCTGTAGCACCTCATTTCGAAGGCCTCTATTCTCTTCTTGTCTAAACTATTAATCGTCCATGTTTCACTTCCATACATGGTTACTCTCCACACAAATACTTTCAGAAACGTCTTCCTGGCACTTAAATCTAAAGTCGATGTTAACAAATTTCTCTTCTTCAGAAACGCTTTCCTTGCCATTGTCAGTCTACATTTTATATCCTCTCTACTTCGACCATCATCACTTATTTTGCTCCCCAAATAGGAAAACTCTTCTACTACTTTAAGTGGCTCCTTTCTTAATCTAATCCCCCTCAGCATTACCTGATTTAATTCAACTACATTCCATTATCCTCATTTTGCTTTTGTTGATGTTCATCTTATGTCCTCCTTTCAAGACACTGTCCATTCCGTTCAACCGCTCCTTCAGCAAACCTCAAAGTTTTTATTTCTTCTCCATATATTTTAATTCCTACTCCAAATTTTCCTTTTGTTTCCTTTACTGCTTGCTCAATATACAGATTGAATAACATCGGAGACAGACTACGACCTTGTCTCACTTCCTTCTCAATCACTGCTTCCTTTTCGTGCCCCTCGACTCTTATAACTGCCATCTGGTTTCTGTACAAATTGTAAATAGCCTTTCGCTCCCTGTATTTGACCCCTGCCGCCTTCAGAATTTGAAAGAGAGTATTCCGCTCAACATTGTCAAAAGGTTTCTCTAAGTCTACAAATGCTAGAAACGTAGGTTGGCCTTTCCTTAATCTATCTTCTAAGAAAAGTAGTAGTGTCAGTATTGCCTTACGTGTTCCAACATTTCTACAGAATTCAAACTGATCTTCCCCGAGGTCAGCTTCTACCAGTTTTTCCATTCGTATGTAAAGAATTCGAGTTAGTATTTTGCCGTTGTGACTTATTAAACTGATAGTTCGTTAACCTCCACACCTGTCAACACTTGCTTACTTTGGGACTGGACTTATTGTATTCTTCTTGAAATCTGAGGGTATGTCGCGTGTCTCATACATCTGGCTCAGCAGATGGTGTAGTTTTGTCAGAGTTGGCTCTCCCAAGGGTATCAGTAGCTTTAATTGACTGTTGATTACTCCCAGGGCCTTGTTTCGTCTTAGGTCTTTCAGTGCTCTGTCAAACTCTTCACGCAGTATCATATCTCCCATTTCATCTTCATCTAAGTCGTCTTCTATTTCTGTAATATTGCCCTCAAGTACATCGCACTTGTATAGACCCTCTGCATACGCCTTCCACCTTTCTGCCTTCCCTTCTTTGCTTAGAACTAGTTTTCCATTTAAGCTCTTGATATTCATACCAGTGGTTCTCTTTTCTCCAAAGATCTCTTTAATTTTTCTGTAGGCAGTATCTATCTTATCCCTAGTGATATATGCCTCTACATCCTTACATGTGTCCTATAGCCATCGCTTCTTAGCGATTTTGCACTTCCCGTCTATCTCATTTTTGAGACGTTTGTATTCCTTTTTGACTGCTTCACTTACTGCATTTTTATATTTTCTCCTCTCACCAATTAAATTCAACATCTCTTCTGCTACCCAAGATTTCTACTAGACCTCGTCTTTTTACCTACTTGATCTTCTGCTGCCTTCACTATTCCGTCTTTCAAAGCTACCCATTCTTCTTTTACTGTACTACTTTCCCCCGTTCTTTTCAATTGTTCCCTAATGCTGTCTCTGAAACTTTCTACAACCTCTGGTTCTTTCAATTTATCCAGGTCCCATCTCCTTAAATTCCCACCTTTTTGCAGTTTCTTCAGTTTTAGTCTACAGTTCATAACCAATAGATTGTGGTCAGAGTCCACATCCGCCCCTGGAAATGTCTTACAATTTAAAACCTCGTTCCTAAATCTCTGTCTTGCCATTATATTATCTATCCGGAACCTTCCAGTGTCTAAAGGCCTCTGCCGGCCGCGGTGGTCTCGCGGTTCTAGGCGCGCAGTCCGGAACCGTGAGGCTGCTACGGTCGCAGGTTCGAATCCTGCCTCGGGCATGGATGTGTGTGATGTTCTTAGGTTAGTTAGGTTTAAGTAGTTCTAAGTTCTAGGGAACTAATGACCTGAGAAGTTGAGTCCCATAGTGCTCAGAGCCATTTTTTTTTTTTTTTTCTAAAGGTCTCTTCCACGTACACAACCTTCTTTCATGATTCTTTAACCAAGTGTTAGCTATGATTAAGTTATGCTCTGTGCAAAATTCTACCAGGTGGCTTCCTCTTTCATTCCTTGCCCCTATTTCATATTAACCTACCACTTTCCCATCCCCTCCTTTTCCTACTATCGAATTCCAGTCCCCCATAACTACTAAATTTTCGTCTCCCTTCACTATTTGAATAGTTTCTTTGATCTCATAATACATTTCCCCATGTCTCTTCGTCACCTGCGGCGGTAGTTGGCGTATGAAGTTGTACTACTGTAGTAGGCGTGGGCTTCGTATCCATCGTTGCCACGATAATGCGTTCACTATGGTGTTCATAGTAGCTTAACTGAGCTCCTGTTTTTTTATTCATTATTAAACCTGCTCCTGCATTGCCCCTAATTCATTTTGTGTTTATAGCTCTGTAGTCATCTGACCAGAAGTCTTGTTCCTCCTGCCACCGAACTTCACTAATTCCCACTGTATCTAGCTTTAACGTATCCATTACCCTTTTTAAATTTTCTAACTTACCTGCCCGATTAAGAGATCTGAGATTCCACGCTCTGATCAGTAGAACGCCAATCTTAAATTTGAGACCACTGTGGTTATGACCCACTTTCATCCGTAATAGGAATGACGGGAAGTTAGAGTGCTTGCTTCTTAAATCACGTATTCCAACACATTAAGGGTCTTCTGCCTTGCAGCAACTAATACATAAGTGCAGTGTCTAGATTCTATTAAATGATTCATGAGGTGGAATTCAAGCAAGTAAGAAGAAGAAGAAGCAAGGTGGATCTCTCCTTAATTGTATTAATAATAACTTACCCATAGAACTTCGTATACCTGACTACTCATACTGTGGGCCAGGAACGTAGTTAGTGGAACAGCCAAACAGAGGTAATGTTGAAGTCAGTCCATTACATGCTGCGTGCAAGGAACATGACTTCACTTATGCAATACATCCAGACAATTTATCATACAAACATAGAACAGACTGGATTCTGGATGAAAAAGCATGGTGTAGAGTGAAAGCAAAACACGTTAAACACAGTGGAATATTTACTGCTTTAGCAGTCACTGTTGCAGTGAAAGCTAAACTTCAAATGGCCATAGATATGAAGAAGAATGCAGATAATGTAATAAACAGAATAATTAAAACAGTTATAGGTAGTAAATTACATGAAGCCGTGCAGTGAACTCATAACTACTGTGAAAATAGCTTGTAAAATTGCTCCACAAGTTCCTAAAAAAAAAAAAATCGTATGATAGCCATCTCCAAAATGGGTGGAACCAATAGCATCTCGTACTTCATATTTCATACTTAGGATCAGTGCTTCATTTGTAGCAGTGTGTATTAGTACCCCGTACCAATAGCTCTGATCAAAAGAAATCAGAACTGTAGGTTCTGAAATCTGATATGGAAGAACTTTATTTTTAATCAATACAACTGTTGTATTCACGCTTTTAAAATGTTCAGAAAAGCCTTAAAATAACGTTTTAAGAAGTCTAAAAAACAGAAGGTAACAGTACCGTAACCTCTTTTTTTTTACAGGACAAGTACTGCTTAGGATCATACATGAAAAATACGCTTGGTCTCTATTTGACAAAACAATCCTTAAACAGTCTTTCAACAAGAGTGCTTACTAATATTGACATACAAGGGGCTGTGCCTGCTCCTGGCCACCGATTTCGCCTAAATTCATGGTATACAGGTACGTAGGCATTGGGCAGAAAAGAAAGTGGCAGAAGTGGGAGTTCCAGATAGCCAAGCATTTAGAAAATTAGCATTTCTGGTGCGGGTCGGATGAGCATGAGTCATTTATGTTAGCGTAGTACCCACACACAGAGCACAGAACGGTAATACGAGGGTCGTGAGGTGGGGTCCAGTCACCATGCGGAAACCATTTTTGCTTTTTTTTTTCAATTTGTATGTTACTTACACTGTAACTAAACCAAAATAATGCACAATAATTGTATCTATTAATACCTTCATAAAAAGCATGAAAAGGAAATTATTATTGCAAATAATTTCCAAGAACGATTGTACTTACAGCCTCCACGAGGATTCTGCGAATTGATTTCCAAGGAGGGATTCTAATTGAGGCATGCAGAGCTTCGTACTCTGTTAGTTTTATTTTTAACCTTCGAGTTGCCCTCGGCAGCTGCACGTTAACAGTAGGTTCCCCTGTTTTTACGATGAATATCACCACAGCACCTGTAACTTATCAACTGTAAAACAATAAAAGAATCTAATGTTATATACGAAGCTCTCACGTACGCCCTACAATCCATTCCAGAATATTTATTTGCGACCTCAAGTTTTCCTTTGTCTCTACTTTTAGAGCCTATAATGAAAATATCAAAAAATACAATATAGCGCGCATTATTGCACCTTATTTACAATAAAAGTAACGTTACAATAGAACATAAAAAAGACGAATGTTTCTGCATAGAGGCTGGAGCCCACGTCTCTTGTATTGCTGGTCTGAAGTCTTTCCGCTGCACAAACTGCTGTGTGGAAACTATGCTAACATAACTGGCTCATGCCTCTCCCGGTCTACAACAAAAATGCTTTTTTTTCTATACGCTTGCTCATTTGGAGCTCTCACTTCTGTCACTTTCGTTTGTGCCCAAGCCCTACGTTTCCATAAATTTGGACGAAAGCGGTGATGACGAATAGGCGCTGTCTCTTTGTTAAAATATCATGCTAAAAAAATGGGAAATACTACATTTTTGAGAGGCACTTTACCCAAAATGCCTAAAAGATGTTACAGTGCGATTGTTAAACATCAGATGGAAAGTGAACCTGGTTCACAATGGCTATCTTACAAGAAGAAGGATAATGTATATTACTTCGAGAGGGTTGGCAGTTTACCGCCTCCTCTGGAAATAGAGAGTTATTTCAAAAATTTTATAATAAAGTATAGCTACAATACGTTTCAATCATCTAAAAGTCAGTAATGTGGTCCGAATTGTTCAAAGCTTCTGAATTCTAGGTAAATTTGCAAATCTCTTAGCTGTCTCTTAATCTCAGACAGAAGCAAGTGTACACAGGGCACAACAAACTTTCAGTATAAAACTGAATAAGAGTGTGGGGAAGTCAACAAAGAGAAAGAAAGTTTTGTTGTTAGATATTTCTCACGCCAAAAGTGTAGGCCAATTTTTGCAGGCTGAATTAGAATACCAGGACACCAACTTTTTTAAACTTATTGGTATTGTGGGTCAGGTGATAGAAAATCTAATGTTCACTGTGTAAAGAATTTAACAAGGTTATTGTTGTGATTATTGTGGGTGGACTGTGCAATGGTATTGTCAGAGAGCCTGGGTACAACATAGAGTGTGACCTGGTAAACATTGCATCAGCATCGAGACATACCACTGTGGAGTATGTGTCTGTCCTGAGAAGCCATGACCAACCTCGTTTAAACTCTTCTATCAGGAGAGTTAATAGGATTTGGAACGGCTGCTGGAGTCTGCTGGGGGGGGGGGGGGGGGGTACATATTGGTTGGGTTCCTGTTGATTCTGTCAGTAGGTGGGATTGTACTAGACATGGCCTACACCTCAACAGAAAAGGGAAGGGTACACTGAATAGGCTAATGACAGGAAATTTAAGGGAATGGGGCTGGGGGGGGGGGGGGGGCAGGCACTGCCACGAGTAGTAAAATACAAGTGGTTACAGGTGTTGGAGCAGCACCATTTTTAGGATAGGCAAGACAGAAAAAAGTCAAGTTCTAACAGAGGTCAGGATTGAAACGAACCTTCAGTCTGAGAAAGAAACTAAACAGCATAATTATAGCACACTGGATCAGCAAACACAGCTGTTGGTTAAAAATTTTCAGCAGTTAGTAGAAATTTTATTTCCACCCATTTTTATTTCAGTCAGTATGAAGTGCAACTATCTTTAGTGCATCACAATATTCGACGACTAAGAAGTAAAATTAATGAACTATTTTCTGAATTGATGAATTAGAGTCATCCAACCCAGTTAACACAATCTCCTCTCTGAACATAATGTACCGCTGCTACAGACGCATTACGTGTTACAGGATTTTGTTACATTCTTGGTTTTGTAGGACAGAAATGGGGGATGGAGGAGTTCTCACATTCATCAGAAATTGCCATAAATTTAGTAATGTAGACATTCGTAAATTTTGCCTAGAGCAGCATATGGAAGCATGTGCACCGGAAGGAGAATTTCATAACAAATTATTCGCAATACTAAGGGTATACTGATTATAAGCAGGTAATTTTAACCTGTTCATAAATCACTTTGAATCTCTATTGACATATTTAACAACAAAGAAGAAAGAATTAGTGGTTACAGGTGGTTTTAATGTAGATTTCCCTGAAAACTCTTCAAATAAGAACTTACTGCAGTCAATAGCATTGTCATTCAACTAAATCCATACTGTCAACTTTCCAACTAGAATAGCTAAGGGTTCAAAGATGGCCAATTATAATACATTTATAGAAATGTCTAATGAATTAAATTATATTATAAAACTAATAATAAATAACCTCTCAGACCATGTCTTGCAGTTCCTTTTGCTAAATGTTAATACTGATCAGAGTATAAAATTTACTGAATCTGAGTTGATGAGGGTACTCAGAAAGCCAAGAACTGATTGTTTTAGGAAGCATCTCAAAGACATAAATTGGAGTGATGTGTACACTGCTCATGGCATGAATGAGAAATACTAAACATTTATTTATAATGTCCTTTTATTTATAATGTCCTTAACTTTTTTGGGAACTTTTTTCCCACAAAATTAACACAGATTAGACCAAAGTCTATAAAAAAAGCCATGAAGTATTCGAGGAATAAGTGTGTCCTGTATGAGAACATCAAAGAAAGTTCATTATGAGAATAGGATAGGCAGATCAGGTAACAAAATAAAGACAGTATGGGATACAGTGAAGGAAGAGATTGGTAGAACCAGAGATGAAGAGGAGCACATAGCATTAAAAATAAATGATACATGGGTAACAGATGTGTGTAGTGTTGCTGAACTTCTCAGTAAGCACTTCATTATTGTTACTGAAAAGATGGGGTTGTCAGGTTCAGTATATCCTGTCATGAAATATCTCAGACCAGTCACTACAAATTACAACAATAATATTAATATGACCTTCACGACACCAGTGGAAGTAATGTGCACTATAAAATACTTAAAATCAAAAAGAAATATAGTGGGTATGATAATTATCAACAAAGTTGATTAAACAGTGTGCCTCTGAGTTTAGTGGCATTTTAAATTATTTGTGTAATCTGTCTTTGATTATTACGACATTTCCTGCTTGGTTGAAGGGTATAGCTTGTGATCTGAAGCTATCAGGCATCGTCCAACTGAGAGCCAATAACATGTGGTGACCCCTGCAAGGTTCCATCTTAGAGCTCTTACTTTTTCTTGTGTATGAACTTTCATCAGTAACATTACCCGATGCCAAGTTTGTTTTGCTTGTAGATGATACCAATATTTCAATAAATAGTGAAGCAATTATAACCTTAGAAATGTCCGCTAATGAGATTTTCATGGACATAAATAAATGGTTCCTTGCCAGTTCTCTGTAACTAAATGTTGAAAAAACATGCTATATGCAGTTCAGAACTTGTTCAAATGGCTCTAAGCACTATGGGACTTAACATCTGAGGTTATCAGTCCCGTAGACTTAGAACTACTTAAACCTAACTTACCTAAGGACATCACACACATCCATGCCCGAGGCAGGATTCGAACCTGCGACCGTAGCAGCAGCGCGGTTGCGAACTAAAGAGTATATATATATATATATATATATATATATATATATATATATATATATATATATATATATATATATGTCTGACAACATTTGCTTAACAAATAGAGATTTATTTTGGTGCTTCAGCATTTCTGTGGTATGCTCCTCCTAGTTAAATTTATTATCAAGCTCTAATCCGAAGAAATTAACAGTCAACGTCTTCTATCTGCATTATAGAGTGGAAGGAGCATACCACAGAAATGCTGAAGCGCCAAAATAAATCTCTATTTGTTATGCAAATGTTGTCAGACATACATGGCATAAAAATGAAAGCTAGCATACTATGCTTACTTTCATTCCATAATGTCCAACGGAATTATTTTCTGGGGTAACTCATAAAGCTAAGCTAAAGTTTTCCAAGCACAAAAACGTAAAATACGAATTAGTTGTGGTGTGAATTCAAGAACGTCCTGCAGAGGGTTGTTTAAGGAACTGGGGATACCAGCTACTGCTTCCCCAAAATATATTAATTCCTTAATGAAATTTGGCACTTAATATATATCTTTTTTGAAAGCAAACATCTCATTTTATAGAATCAATACTAGAAATAAGAATAACTTTCACAAAGTTTTAAATTCACTTTCTTTGGTTCAGAAAGGTGTCCACTGTTCAGCAATACACATTTTCAATAAAATGCCTGAAGCCATAAAAATTTAACTAATAATAAAGTTCAGTTTTAGAAGAGTCTAATGAATTTGTTGGTGGCCAATTCTTTATGCTCCATTGATGAATTTCTTAGCAGAACCAATTGTTGCACGTACGTCATGGCGTAAACATACCATGAAGTGGGAGATTGAAAGTGATACGATACTCAAATTAATTTTACAAAATCTATTAAGTCACCTCTCCAGTCCCTAGAAGCCTATAACAGGAATTTTCAATCACCCGGTATGTATCAGTGCTTACTGCTTTTATTAGACTTCAACAGTATAATGAGAATTAAAGAATTGAAAGAGCAGTGAGGCAAGGAGCTTCCATATCACAAAAACTATTCTCAGCAGCCCTGAAGAAGATTTCATATTCTTAAACGTAGGAAACAAAGGAGGAGTGCATGCTGATGGAATACGTTTGGGTCGGTCACCTCCTGATGACATTGTACTGTCTGTTACTATAGCAGATAAACTTCAGTAACGTGTGGAAGAACTTAATAGAGCAGTTTTAGAGATACCCCGAAAAATCAGTTACAATAAGACTAAAATACTGTGCAATGAATATCTCAAAAAGGAAGTAGTACATCTTACCAATAAAGTCATAGAGTCAGTTTATGGGTTTTTTTATATTCAGGACAGTTGAAGACAACTAATTGCGACTGTACCTAATGGTTACTGCTTTGTAGTTGCTCTGCCTAGCCACGTCGCATACGAACAAACCAGTTGCGACTTTACCTGATATTGATCGTACCTTAGATACTTTGGCTATACATGGCTCTGTTTAAAACGAATAGCTTGATGTAGTCATACGGTCGAGCTGCGCACATCTGCTTTCATACCCCGCAGCTAATTCGCTGCAAATAATAAACTATAACTGTAATCTGCAGTTAAATAGTTTATACGTTGGCTAGAATTGCGAATGAATAAAATACGCAGAAATACAAAATAAAAGTTAACTGATTAATTTAATAACAAAGATTGTGTTCTGACTTCCGTAATTGATGTAGACGACAGAGAGTTATGTTGAATTATGTTTATCCAGGAAAGGACATCTCGAATAAATGGGAAGTGGTCCGGCGATATTCATTTAAAATGCAGACGGAAAATCCCGATATTAAATGCAGGAAAGTTACGTTGAGACTTATACAAGGATGGTAGAAAAATATCGAAACTAAATAGTCACAGAAGACTCGCGAAAATTAACCCCATTTCGTAATCACAACACATGGAGGATGTACCAGCTTTAAGTAGTTCAGAGTCCAACATGATGATTCACAAGTTATCACATATGATACGAAAGTAGTAGCTCACAGTCTGTCTATTCTCAGTTCCGCAAATCAAGTGACAAAAGGTAGAGTCCTCTTCTGTGACACATTGGGACCTCTCGAAATATAAAGTCCCCTCAGAAGTTAAAGTATTGCAGAGACCATCCACTGCCCAGAAACAGTCACTTATACAGCTGAATCATACACGTCACTCCAAACAGGTCTGAGTTCTTCCGGAACTCACCACAAAGTGCCCAGAATCGCTCCCTTGAGCTCTTCACACGAAAAGTCCCAGTCTCCACTTGACTCTAGTAGTGTTCCACTACTGTCTGCTTTTCCATTGGCTGAAAGTAATCCACACCAAAAATATATCGTTTTTAAATGCTACAGACATTATCTGTCGGATCTTGACCACTTCCCAGACTAAACTAATATATTACAATCATATTTAAAAAAAGAAATGTTATAAACATTCAGTCACACTCAGAACATTCACAATAATTACAGATAAAAGACTGTTAATAAATAAATAAGCTAGTGTTCTTGTGCAATTGCAATCACATTAAAGGACAATAAATTGTCGTTAAATATTATTTAAACAATTATTTATGCCTTCTTGACAGAAGCGTCTCTTGGTTCTCTTTTCTATTCTGGTGTTCAATGACACATGCATCTGACCACTTTTAAATTAGCATAGTTTTTAATGGCACTTGCAATCAACATTTAAATGCGTTACGGGCAAAATAATAAACTGTTCAATAAATAAATACACAAATATGACAAAATATGAGGTATTGATGCGGTATTCATTAGCTGTGTAAATGTGGAGAATGTGATGTTCTGACAAATATTTCCGATATAAAATATGTAAAAATCAAGAAATAAAATACAAACAGATACATAGAATTCAGCGATTATAGCTATAGTGCCGTGCTATAATCTGAGATATCGTATGCTGAAATCGCGTGAAGATTTAACATTGTTAATTCAGAGGCTTATTGTGAAAACATTTCACACTGTAAATTATTGCCTTTGTTGTTTTAAAAATATTTAAATTACTCTTGTGTCAGGGGATGTGCCTCATTTATCTTATATTGCCGGTATAGTCACATTTGCTTTAATACTTGATATGAAGTATTATAGACTCCTGAAGAGCTGTAAGAAGCCATCTTTCAGTTTGTTTCAAAGCCCGCCATTGCTGGGAGCACTGTTAAGCGATCGACACGTCGTCCAAATTTCCCTTACCGAGATTTTCCCCACATCTCGTCCTTTACTGACGCACTTGCACAAGGCTCGCGTGGAGCGGCTACGTGACATCCTCTTCCCACCGACTCGCAACCAGCCCAGCAAGCAAATTCCACTCTCATTGTATCAATTCCAGGCGGCCAATTAGCTCACCTACATATGCGTAACGTTACGTAATGGATAGGCAGTAAAAGTAATAAACATAAAGATAAAAAATAGCCCAGAGTGTTTTTCGTAAACCAAGAACTCAACTTATGGTTACCTGACATTGGTAGCAGGAGAGCAATCTCTGAATTTGAATAACGTATTCTATTTACTACATAAGTCTACTTTTCCAGATCGTAATAAATGTATGTATTGACAACTAGTTTTGGGAAGTTAAATTTCCATCTTCAGAGCTGAAAAGAATGTAAAAGAACTTTGCAGTTTAATAATTGTCATTCGTTATAAAGAAGAAATTCTAATACACGCATTACGTACCAACTACATACATAGGTCATGGTCATTTAGTCATGGACATATTTGGGAACAACTCTAGTATAATTAAAAGTAGTTATCCAACATCAAAAATTTAAAATATAACATCGCAGAGGTGAAAGTACTTCGTTGAAGATGCTCCAGTGTAACATTACACAATTGCTGATAGTTGTTACAGATATATACAGACCATACCTAGACTACTTATAACAGTCAGTGACTAGTTGCTGCAATCAGCAAAACGATGTGCAAGTTATTTATGACAAAAAATGGTCCATGCACCCTGCAAAAGGTTCAAACTATGTTCACCATTAAAATACATGGAGAAAAGTGGGGAAGGCTACATAGGTGGATTCGAGGACAGTGCTGTGAAGCAACTCGTCTCGAGCATTGGCAAAATGAAATTTACTGTCAGACTGAAACTGTGAGCCAGACCTACATTCAAAGTCAGAACATTTACAGTTCGCAAGCAAGTGATCTACCGACTGAGCTACCTAAGCACGGGTCACAACCCATCATCACCTCCTACCTTCCAAAGCGCGGAGTTGGAGTCTCGGTCCGGCACACAGTTGTAATCTGCCAATAAGTTTCATATTAGTGCACACTCCACTCCAGAGTGAAAATTTCAGTCTGGATTGGCAAAACGTTTTGGAGACTTACATAAGAATTTATTGCAATATTACATAAGGACGATCGTTGTAAATATATACCGTATGATGGCAAATTATTAGTCATAACACACTATTACTAAAATATGTAGCAGCCTTATAACAATTGCCGTAACGGAGACATGAAAACCGCCTATTAATATCAAAGCAGGTTTTAATTCCATATTACCCAAAGCTTAGTGAATAACAAACTGGAAAAATATAAATTTATATGTACATGTATTACCGGTATCTCTTACAACATGGCAAGTATTAACTGTTGGGCCTTGTGTGAAGTGTTACTCTAGGTCTAAGTTAAAGTACTCGGTTAAATGTCCGCTCCTAGGCGAAAGCGTAGCTCAAGATTAGAGGTATATGACCATACACTATATACAGATCCATACGCCAATTGATGGTTACGAAATCGAAGGTAAAGGGGCTGTTTGGGTCGAATCGCAAGCGAGTCATAAAGCGGTTCATGTCCAACCGTTTATAACTTATGCTGATGGCTAACTTGAAGAACTTTTAAGCATTATACAAACACAACGATTGCAAAAACTATGTACAGTAGAGTAATAGTCATGCAATACTGTTAATGTCATACGTTACAACGTTACAGCCACTGATACGATATGTCAGATCAAATCTTTGTAACGTCGAAAAACCAACTTCATAGTTTACGTTGATTGCTAATCGGTTAGAAATACTGTAAAATCATGTATAGTCTTTATGTTAGTTATCCCGTGTCCTACCAACCTCCACACAATTTTCGCGTTCTACTGCTTACATCAAAAGGGAATGAACAGAGTTTATGGAACTTTGCTATCAAGCTCCTTTATCTGTATATCTCTATTATTCTTTGGTGCGTCATTAATCGATATTTAATATCACTATTCTGATAGTGTTTTAGAAAGCTTTTTGTTTCTGCCATTGGTTATCCTATCCACTGTTGGAACAAGTTTGCAAATTCTCGCCAGAGTGCATTAGAATACGATACCACAAGTATCACCACCTAGCGAGGAATTCATGAATGATTAGTGGTAAAAGCGCGCGAAAAACGTTCCGTTAATTTAGTTTCCTTGTCTGTTGACTGCGTTTGCGGGTAACGTGCGTCATTAGCAATTTTGTGAGTGTATTCTGCTTGAGTTTAATGAATTTTACTTTCTTACGAAATACTATAGCATACTGCGAGTTCGAAAGCAACACTAGGTCAGTGCAGTGTGCAATTTATCATGTTAAAATTTGGAATGTGCGGTTTACATGAAAGTGAAGAAACTTTGTGCGCCCATATCCGAACAAAAATCAATCAAGAACAAAATCAGTGTAAATCCAGGCAAGGGTATTACGTGCGCAAAGTCGACGCTTGGCGCAATGGCTGATGGGAGCGACCGTAAAGGCATTTTCGATTTACAGTCGCTCCCATCAGCCACCGCGCCGAGTGTCAACTTCCTTCGCGCGAGTAAATATACACTAGTGATGGGCTAAACTGCGATTTTCCGATATCAGTGATTTCTGTGAATGCTACTTTTCAGTATCTGTTATTCTTAACTGTGATTTGTCGCAGTTAAGAATCGCAGTTAAGGAATCCAGCTCTTGTATCCCTCCGCACTCTACCACTGCGATATCTGCTACTTCTGCGATTTCTGCGACTTCTGCGATTTCTGCGACTTCTGCTACTTCTACGACTTCTGCGATTTCTGTGACTCCTGCGATTTCTGCGACTCACCACCGTATGAAAAAGTTACATCTGTCCACACAGAAAATTGCATCTCAACAAACCTGTCATTGGTAAGTATGTTTTACGTTTGTTCTTCCGTTGGCTTTAATTTTGTATTAAAGGAACAACTGTGAAAATATTAATAATGTAATTAATATGTAAGTAGCCATACAGTAGCGTAATAGTTCATGTTTATAAAATGAATTCTAACATATTGTTATGTTCACAGGTACGCAAACTACATTTCAGTCACTCGGTAATGTGATAGCTCAAAATATCATTGTCAACAGATCTGGAGAAATTGCCACTGCGTCTTTAGACCGTTTTCGTCAGATGAGAGGTTAGTTTCTAAGTGTTTCGATGGACTTAATTACTTCAGTGAGATCGTTCTTGCAAATGTGAATCAAGTCCCACAGTGCTCAGAGCCAGCCAGCAAATGTGAAATATACCCCATTGAGTGGCTTTCGTTAGAGCAAATTTTAGCAATCTACTCTGTCAATTATATTGCTTGTAATTAGTGACAGCAAAAATTGTTTAATAATCCTTGTGGTTTTGCAGACACAGTTCTGACTCTGATTACTGGTTGCTGTACGTATCTATCCACATCAAGGCTGTTGAGAGAGACTCGTGAAGATTCAAGACAGCTCTTAGAAGATTTTGCAGTTTAAAAGTGACATAATTGTTAAATAAGTGTGCAGATGAGTAATTAAACTGTGTTTTATTGAAGTTGTGCGATTTTAAAGGAATAATAAACGTTAAATACAGTGAGTGAATAATGAAAATCTCATTTTCCAGATGTTTAAGCCGTCCTATACCCGTAATTTTCCGCCACTTATTTACTGGTAAACACTAGTTGGAGAGTGACATGCCCCCCCCCCTTTCTCCACAATCTTGGTGTGACACTGACCTGTAACATATCCCAAAGTCTACAATATGCATTTTGAGGCTCTGGATATGAAAGTGGGAAGTACAGATCTTCCATTTAAATCAGGAATAGCTTAAGTGCATTACTTGAAAGTAACACAGGAAAAGCTTACTTATGTAAGTGGTAGTAGTGTCGGCAAAAAGTTCTTGTGTGTGAAGTTGCCATGTAGAACACCAGGTGTAAAGCTTTTATCCCGAGTCTTGAACTGTGTCGGAACAAAAGTGAGGCATTCATATGACCCAATAATACTGTTTTCATTTCACTACACTTATACAGATATCTGAGTTCCTCTGTGTTAACATCGCAAAGTCCTGTAGGCATGTGGAGTATTAAGCAAAACTGTCATTTTGGAAGCAGAATCAAACACATTTGTTACGTTACTTGATATTTTCAGTAGAAAAAGGCAATGTTGCTTCTTATTAATATAATACTTTCAGAGTCACAGCTGTGTTTGACCAACCATAACTGATGCTGAATGTGCATGTCGTCATATAATGTGAAGGGGTTATTTCAATAGTGGTACTAGTCCATTACCTCCACTTTTCTGTCTATAATGCTTCTGAAATTAATGATCCAAACAAACATAAATAAAGGTTCATCTCTAGCAAGAAGCCATATGCGTGAATATTTCTGGTATCTCAATTGCAGATTTTTCAGCGCTCATTTTACTTTACGGCTCTGTATCTCAAAATGAACAAAAATGGACTTGTACCACTAATGAAATAAGTCCTTCATATGCACACACAGCACACCGATCTCGTGAGGCACAAGGCTCTCATAACGAAGTACGTACGTCGGTCAACAGATGGCACTAGGAAAAGAATGTTAACTGCGCTTTTTAGTTGCTACTTGCGACTCTTAGTTGCGATTTGTCACAGAAATCGCAGTTGGACTCAATAGTGTATCGCAGAGATGGACGTAGTACGAACTTTGGCCAACAGATGGAACTGTTAACCGCGCTTTCTAGTTGCTACTTGCGACTCAGTTGCGACTTGTCACGGAAATCGCAGTTGGACTCCATAGCGTACCGCAGAGATGGACGTAGTACGAACTTTGGCCAAAAGATGCCACTGTTAACCGCGCTTTTTCGTTGCTACTTGCGACTCTTAGTTGCGACTTGTCACTGAAATAGCAGAAAGCAGTGCTAAATTCGACCAATAGATGGCTCACGTCTTTGAATGTGAAATACTACTTGCGACTGCTAACTGTGACTGAAATCGCAGTTAGATTATGTAAAGTTTCTACTGTGATATCTGTGACTTCTCAGTCACTGTGATTTCTAACAGATACGCGATTTCCTGCCCACCACTAATATACGCACATCTGTAACGGAGCAACGTACAGTGCAGCTGAGTGGTCGTGTGGTTATGAATTGAAAAATCCATTTTCCTGTTTCACCTGCCTTGAGACAAATGGTGATAGGGCATAGGCTGAGAATGGTATCACAGACTTTAAAAATTCTCACAAATTGGTGGAAAAGCACAGTTCCAGTGAAAAACATATAAATGGTTTTACAGAGTTTTCGGTGTTAGGGAAAGTGGATATTACGTGCCAACAGGATAGTGCCTCCCGCGTTAATATAAAGACATATATGAAAATTATAAAAAAAAAACCTGTCTATGTTGGGTAAACTGATAGACTGCATTGAATTTTGCAGCAAATTCGAGCTTGCATTAAGGGGCTTGACGAAACAGAAAATTCCAGGAACTCAAGAATTTTTCGAGGTCTAGTTGATCTGATGTCAGAACTGGACGGCGTCTTGAAGCAGCACATTGAAAAACAGGAAAACCGAGTTTTATTAGACGTGTCCGAAACATTTAGAAATCAACCGCTGGAATTAATTTATGAGGTATGCTTCAATCTCATCAGGAGTGAACTGTCGAAGACAAATTTCCTTGCAATTGAAGTTGACGAAACCACTGACTGTACACATTTGTCACAACTGCTCGCTATAGTTCGGTATGAGCTACAGGGGAAAACTGACGAAAGCTTTATTTCCTTTGTGCGACCAAAAATTCATACTGTAGACGAGGTAACTGCAGTTGTTTGCAATGAGCAAGGTCAAATGAACGTAAATGAAAGTCCTGAACAACTTATAGCTCAGTGTTGCGACGGTGCATGAGCGGAGTTAAAATCAGAATGAAAAATGTGTATGAAATTGCTCACTTCATTCTCTGTTACACACAACAGTTAAATTTAATTGTTGAACGTTGTGTGACAGGCAATAAGCAAGTTCATAACTTCTCCGGCAACTTGGAAGGAATATCAACCGTTTTTACCAGTCTCCTAAATGCGCAGCCGTTCTTGACGAGATAATTAAGTTACGTCTTCAGTCCATCAGATGGAATTTCAAGTTACGGAGTGTAACAATTGTATAAAAATACCAAAAGGGACTGCTGAGTGCATGGAAGAAATTGATGATGGTGATGCTAATGATTACAGGATAATAAACAAGATTTCCTCTTCTGGTTACATTTTCTTTTAAATAAAGTCATGCCTCATTGTGACATTTTATTCAATCAACAAAAGCAAAGGAATACTGATGCAGGTAAAAGTGTTGAATATTTATCGCACTGTGCGGCTGCTGTCCAGTATGCTAACGCTTCACTTGACACTGACGATCACTGGGAACAGAAAGTACAAACTGCAAAACGAAGTCGTTCATTGAATCAAGAATGGTGTGTGTACGAGTCATCTGCGACCGCATCACGACTCAGATCAGTGATCGATTCAGTTTTAATTATCACTTGTGAATTGCACAACTGTTTGAAGACGAAAACAACAATGGTTCAGACTTCCTTTATGAACGGAATGTTATACAGCCGAAAGGATTTTGAGAAAGCGTCAGGTGCTTTGACCTAGTTGAACTTATTTTATGAAAACAATTTGGCAAAATCGTTTCCTAAAAGTGTTAATCTTCTGCAGATAATAGTAAACTTCCCAGTGAAACAGAGGCAGAACGCAGTTTCTCTACGTCAAAGCGAGTCGAATCATAACATGCGTAATACAGTGAATAAGAACAGACGTTTTGCACTTGCAATGTGTTCTCTCCAAAAAGGACTACTGAATCAGCAAAATTTCAATGAAATGGTCGTACACCATTTTGCAGTGCAGAAGGGGAGACGAGCTTATTTCATCTATCAGCGAATGAATTGAGGTATGTAAGCAAAAGTTAGAAGCAATTTCTGTCTTGTAACTATCAGTTTGGCTTAAGATTTTAAGTGCATGAAAAGGATATTGACATTTTTAGACACCTACGTCACATTACAAAATGCGTCATTCTTTTATAGTACAGGTTGTGGTGCTGAAGTGTCACATTTTCCGAACCTTTAACACGAGAAACCATACAAAAAACGACACGATTTGGAGAGATCTTAAATGCGCCATACCAGTTAATATGCATATTTTCTTAATACACAAGTATGGTACGACAAATCCTTTCTTGTTGCTAGGGTTCTACAGCTGACGCCGCATCCCGCATCTCTGTCTACAAATGCCTCGATTGCGCCGTTCTTCCTCATCCTCTTCCATTCCTCGGCTTTCCATCGCTTCTTTATTATCACTTAGCCATACTTCCCGTGGTCTTCTTCTTCTTCTTCTTCTCCTTCCAGGTGGTTGCCGTGAAAGTACTCTACTGAGCCACCTGTCTTCATCCACTCTTTTGACATACACAAACCATCCTAGCTGTCTTGCTTATTTTTTATGCGCAATACTGCAATGAGTCTGTGCCCTTTCTCGTATTTCCAAAATTCTTATTTCTAAAGCTCTAAGTCTCTTTTGATTTCTTCTGTGAGTTCCGAGCACTCATCCCCATAGTTATTGGCTCAATGATGCGTTTGTATAAATGAATTTTAGCCTTTAAACTCATTTTTGAGAACTAACTACATGGTTTAATTTTCGGATAGCCGCCCTTCCCTGCCTGGTCTGTTGGATATCTCTGTCACATCTTCCATCACGTGATAGGAGACTACCCAGGTACTTAAACCCAGGTAGCACAGTAAGCCGTTTTCAAACTTGTTTCCAGAAGTAAAGTTCAAGTATATAAGCTTGATCAAAGCTGGAATATTCAGGCCTGTTAGTTGGATTCAAGCTTGAAACAAACATCAAAGTTGGCAGAGTTCAAGCTATATTTCAAGCTTGACTTATCAAGTTTGGCTCCAGCTGTATCTACACACGTGGAATACAGCCTGGTATTTACAGCTTCTTTTAAGCTATATAATTATTAATCTGAATTTATTGAACCTAATTAATTAAATAAATATCAGAATGGAAATGGTGTGAAAAAAATTATCAATGCATCCATGTTTAAAATTTTTTATTTTCAAAGTGTTTAAAATTGTTTTATTTCAAAATTTAATTATTCTGAAGCCCCTCCGGCCCCAGCACACAGACCGGAGCAGGATCAAATTTTGCTGACTTCTGCCGGTATAATGATCCTGTAACAGGTAAGAGAAAATGTTAGCCACACCTAAACATAACAAATGTAAAAAGTTGAAACTGGTCAACTTAAATATGAAAAGTAATGTTACGCTTATTATGAATATGCTTAACTTTTGCCAAGCAAGAGTCACAAGAAATTTTGTGTCCATCACCACAGAAAGAATTAACAGCTTTAACAAAATCTCTCAAGACTGATGGCGTAATAACAGACTGCAACTCTGATTTTACTGTTGCCCCAACTTTAAGACTTCTTTGACTTGAATTTTTTGAGTATGTTTACTTTGTACAAGAGTGTCATACTAACGGGAAGAAATTTCATATTACCGCAATTAAAGAGCAGTCAAAGCTACGTAAATAAAACAGACTGACACCTATGTAGTGACTGGTTCTTGATGTACTTTTTCCCGTTCACCATGTCATTACTATTTGTATTCACAAAGAAACATTTCGCACTTCACGATTATTCATTCATGGTGTGACACACGCGAGTACTTACAAGTAATCAAATGTAATAGGGCGATATATATATATATAAAAAGGCGAGATTTTAAAAAGGTAAAATAACATTAAGTTTTAATATAATGGTGCCACGTACTAGAACGCTAGTTTAAAATGACCTCTTTTTGCTGAACAACTCGTAATATGTATTCTTAGCTGGTAATCCATTTCACTTTCATCCAGGCTCAATTTTTCTACATAAAAGAATATGATATTTCTTTACGTTACGTAATAGTATTTAACATTTGTAATATTAACATACTACTAGAGAAAAATGCACCAACATACCTGTAATACACTATATATCCTCTTCAGACCCGGTGTAGCAGTACAAAACAAACTTCACAACAGTCAACAAACATTAACGTGCGTCACAAAGGTAAAATGGCCGTAAACCTAGTAGAGTCAGTGCAAGGCTTATAAACGCTTGTGGCGTTTCCCGTGGACGTCTATGGAAGCTATGCTGCGTGCGCATCTGCTGTGCAGCCTTCCAGGGAAATTACAGTTTATTTCAAGCTTGGGAAAATTATTTTAATTCAAGCTAAATTTTTACAGCTTGATGTAAACTGTGTAACAGGTTGATTTTTAAATCTTGAATTTTCAACTGAACCTAAACTCAATATCCACCTTGAAATAAGCTTGAGTGCTAGCTGGGAACTCTTTAGACACCTTAATAAGATGTCTGTAGATGTCCAGATTACTTCATCTTCACCTATACATAGATATTACGTCTTCTCAAAATTAGTTTTGAAACCACACTTTTCATACTCCTCCAACAAGTTCCCGAGTCTGTAAGATATATCTTCATCATCATTTGGTGCCACAACCTGATCATCAGCATAGAAAAGTGTGTACAGACACTACTACTTCCTAGCTTCAGTCCCCATGGCTACAGATCCAGTGCCTTCTGCACATACATCTTAAAAAGTGTGGGAGACAGACACCATGCTTCAGTACTTTATTTATTCTGAAGGCATCTCTAGAAATTTCTTTCCATACTTTAATGACACATTCTGCTGACTTGTGGAAGTTTATGATAATTCTTACGTAAAGTTTTGGCAGTCCCTTGACCACAGCACCTTGAACAATAGCTTTAATGGTACTGTCATATGCTTTCTCAAGAGCTATGAAAACCAAATGACTGCTTAGATTCCTTTCCAGTCTCTTCTCCACAATCTGTGTTAGGGTAAAGATATCATCTACACATGAGCTGCCTCTTTTGGAATTTCCTCCCTATCCCATATACATTTATTAAATAACAATGAAATGAACACCCTTAGCTGCTTACAGGCGTTGACATACGTCAACGATCACAGTTAAAAATTGTGTGCCCCTACCGGGACTCGAACCTGGGATCTGCTTACATGGCGGAGGCTCTATCCATCTGAGCCACCGAGGACACATAGGATAGCGTGACTGCAGGGATTTATCTCTGGCACGCCTCCCGCAAAACCCACATTCTCAATGTATTGTCCCACACTACAGTCGTAGTGCCCCCGCCCATTATACTCATTACTCGCGGCGCATTGCCGATTCCCATAGAGTTCAGGCACTGTTTGTGCATTCACACAGAGGAAGAAGATGGTCAAGTGGCCGGTGAGCCTTAACTAGCCTATATATATACTAAGATGGTATCTGTTCTTTCTGACATGTGCGAAAGAACAGATACCATCTTAGTATATTTATTAAATAACTTGCTTAGATATTCATACAAAATACTTAAGGGCCATACCTCACTAATTCTATTGGTATATTTCCAGACCCTGGTGATTTCCCTATTTCCATTCGTGTAGCCACCTTCTTTACATCTTTTGTAGTTTATTTTCTCTATCTGTTCACCTTCCTGGTTCCCCCATATCTCTCACTTTATATCTTTGTACTCTGTCCTTTCTGTTGTTAACAGGCCTTTAAAAGTCTTCTCCCACTCTACCAGGCTGATAATCAGCAGGTTTGCTCTTTCTTTTACTTCTTTCCTCAACCCTGCAATCATTTTCCATGCTGCCACCGCTTTCGTACACCCCCCCCCCTTCCCCCCTCTCCCCAATGCATCGATCAACTTCTTCATGTTTATGTATCAAGGTTTCATTTTTCCTTTTGCAGATGTCCTTTATTACTTCTCTAATCATTCTAACATACAAGTTTGTGTCATGTTCGTCCCATGTTCTCAAACAATTATTACAGATCATCTTTATTAGGTTCACTTTTTCTTCACTGCTTTGTGTCCACTATTGATGGTGCCACTTTCTTTCTTCCTCTTTCTGCCCCACTGCTTCAAATGATGCTTCATGTATGGATTTTTAATTTCTCAGCACATATGCTCTGTTATTTCTTCCTCTAAGTGCCTCAGCTTGTTTGACAATCATAAATTATAAGAAAACTGACAGGCTATCGTTTCAATCTATCTAGAAATTATGTTTCATAGTATCCACTATACTTGTGGGGAATATTTGCCTTTTTAATTTTTCTTTGGCCCTTGGATGTTACAGTCACCTTTACACCTGACAGGAAGTGGTCTGAGCAACATTCTGCACCCCCATCTAAACTCTAACATCATTTGTTCTTATGTAGGAATTTTTATTTTGAATAATATAGTCTATTACTGTTCTGATATTTCTGGAATGATTCTTCCATATATACCTGTGGGTCTGCTTGTGAGAAAAGAGACCATGTAAAATTTTCAATGACAATGTTTCACACATATATCCACTAACCTTTCTCCATTGTCATTTACTGTGCCATCTCCATATCTTCCCACTGCCCCATTATCAGTGGCCACTTCTACCTTTCCATTAAAATCTGCCATTAAAATTATTTCTTTGTGGACACTTATGTTCTCTAGCACACTTGTTAAATCTTCGTTAAACTTATCTTTGACTGTCAGCATCATTTGTAGGTGCATAAGCCCCAACAATGATCAGTTTTTGGCCATATTTTGAGATTTCTACAATTATTATCCTCACATCAATTGTCTCCCAGTATTTAATCTCTCTTCTGTGCTTCTTAAAAAAGGTTGGCTATTGAAATCCTTCTCTTGGCCCCTTCCTCCTTTTTAATGCCACTGTAAAGATGGACTCAATCTGCTATATCTTCATTTCCATTCCCCTTGACCTTTATTTCACTGAGGACACACATATTTACCTTCAACCTCCTGAACTCGTGGCATACTCTTCTTTATACCGATTCCGTGTTGCTATAAACAGAGTCCTTTCCCATAGCCTTTTTTCACCTCTGTGATGTTCCAATCCTTTTATTTTTCTGAGACATTTGACTGAGGTGTTGAGCAAGAAGTAATTTTTTTGTAAATGCTGGGGAGCTGGCCAACAATTCAACAACCAGGCTGGAGGACTGGGAAATATTTTGCATTGCCATTCCCTAGACAGACTGTCTTCCCAGGGCTTTTATCTCTGTCCCCAACCCCACCCCATCCCACCCTGACTAATCAAGGAAATGAAACATCAGGGCTGGTTATAGGAAGGACGGGAAATTGTGAGGCACTCTGATTGGTTCCTCCACAGAGGTTTGGCTGGCTTCAGAGACCATGCCAACAGTTACACTGCCATTGGGACATGCTAACCCTTTCATCCACACAGACAAGGCTACAGTAAGGTGGTGTCTCCTGTTTGCAAATTAATATGGCAGTTGCTCAGATTGCTCATTTTCAACCAGTCACAGCACAAGACACGTGGCATCATGGGAATTTCATTATTTCATCATGAAAACTCATAAACACTTTGGTTTGAGCACAGAATACATTAAAAATCCAAAGTTCAGGAATGCAAACACCATAGACATTAAGCATATGGCAAACCTAATAAACACCACATTAAAGAACTCTCCAACACATGTCTTTCAGTGTGATTTGTTATGATAAACTGTTGGAAAATGTGATGTTGTACAAATAAGCTATTTACAGATTTTACCTTCAAGTTAGTTTTTGTTGGCTAAAGTGTAATATTGCCCCCCACCCACCCCGATATCTTGGTTTTGCTGACAGACTTATCTGTAGCAGAGCATGAGATCAAGGTTAGTTTCATTTGATAAATGTCACAGCCTTCCCCAGTATGGAAACCACAAAGAGCACCTGGTCTAGGTGATATTACAAACCATCATGTGGAATATAAAGGACCAACTCTAAGTCATAATATCAACATGTAAAGAACTATGTAATAATAATAAGGTACATTAGTACTAAGCTGGGCACAATACCATCTGATACATGATTTAGGTTTAATAGGTCAGAACTGAGGGGTATGCATTACATACTACTTAGTACTAGGATTGGAATTTTAATAGTGGCAGCTATTTATTTACAGCTCATACAAAATAGATACGTGTTTCAAAGTTTTACTGACCCTCAAAGTAGTCACCAACATTGTGTATAACCCATTGCCAGTGACGTGGAAGTTGTAGGATACTCTTAGCAGTGCCAGTTGTGTTGACAGTTCGAGTGGCGTGGTCTATTGCCTGACAAATTTGTAGCAGTTCTGAAGCAAATGCCGTGAAGTGTTTCCTTCAGTTTAGAAATCGAGTTGAACTTACAAGGGCTTAAGTCAGGGGAATGCAGTAGGTAGCATAGCACTTAGCAGCCCCATCAGTCAAACAACAAACAATCACTGGCAACAATAGTAGATTATTGCCATCCCTTGATGTATTATACAATACAGTGAAAATATATATTTATTATGTTTCTAAGTTATCATGTAAAAGACTACTGTCACCTGGTGGTAGCCCTAAACACTATTTAGCCCATTTAATTGCTGCCTGCCAGTGTGCTGTCAACTCTCAACACAATCACAGCAGGCAGTATCCTAGGAGCCACATGTATTTGGTCATAAACTGTGTGTGTTTGGCACAATAATGGTTTTATTGTATAATGTTATACTGGAGCATCTTCAAAAAAATATGTTCACCTCCGGCATGTTATATTTTAAATGTTTCGTGTTGGATTTTTCCATAATCATTTTTACTTATATTACTGTTTTTCCCAAATAGGCCATGACTAAATGACCATGCAATACATAGAACGACACAGTGTTCTATGTCTGTGCATGGTATGTAATATGTGTATCAGAATTTCTTATTCATAGACTTTGAGATTGTGATGACCTTACACAATCTGACATCAGTAATAAACTTCCCAACAAGAATTACATCCGAGTGCCAAACTATGATAGACAACATTTTTTTAGATGTAAATAGACATCAGAATTATATTGTCAGGCAGGTTATAAGTGGGCTTTCAGATCATGATGGACAAATTCTCACTATTTATGACGTTAATCTGTTCAAAAAAGAATTTCCTCAATCGAAATTCATAAGAGTAATTAATGAAGAAGCGAAAGGAACTTTCAACCACAGGTTGCAGCAAATGGATTGGTCTTTAATATATAGCCATGATGATGTTGATACTAAATTTAACTGTTTTATAAATGAATTCTGTGCACTTTTTGAAGAAATATTTCCCAAGAAATGGGTCAGAAACAGTGCTTCCAATTCTGTAAGCAAGCCTTGGATTACAAAAGGTATAAAAAGGTGTAAAACCAAAAGGGAAACTTATGCTGCAATAAGAGTCTGTAAAGATGTAGAAATATGGGAACACTATAGAATATACTGTAAAATTTTGAAGAAACTAATACAGAAATCAAAAGCCCTTTATTATGAGAAGAAAATAGATAATTCTAATAATAAAATAAAAGCAATTTGGAGCATTGTAAAAAAAGAAACAGGAAGAGATACAACAAGTAAAGAAGATATAAATAATATCAGATATGAAGGTATCCTAGTAGAAAACCCCAAAACGGTGGCTGAGATTTTTAATAAACACTTCCTATCAGTAACTCAACAGATTGGTTGCAAGCCCGATGTTGATGAAGCTGTAACTCTTTGTCAAGCCGTATAATCAAACACAATTTCAGAAATGCACCTTAATCCTCTCACTGTAGAAGAAATTAAAAAAATCATCATGTCTCTAAAAAGTACGAATTCTGCAGGGGTTGATAATACACTCCTGGAAATGGAAAAAAGAACACATTGACACCGGTGTGTCAGACCCACCATACTTGCTCCGGACACTGCGAGAGGGCTGTACAAGCAATGATCACACGCACGGCACAGCGGACACACCAGGAACCGCGGTGTTGGCCGTCGAATGGCGCTAGCTGCGCAGCATTTGTGCACCGCCGCCGTCAGTGTCAGCCAGTTTGCCGTGGCATACGGAGCTCCATCGCAGTCTTTAACACTGGTAGCATGCCGCGACAGCGTGGACGTGAACCTTATGTGCAGTTGACGGACTTTGAGCGAGGGCGTATAGTGGGCATGCGGGAGGCCGGGTGGACGTACCGCCGAATTGCTCAACACGTGGGGCATGAGGTCTCCACAGTACATCGATGTTGTCGCCAGTGGTCGGCGGAAGGTGCACGTGCCCGTCGACCTGGGACCGGACCGCAGTGACGCACGGATACACGCCAAGACCGTAGGATCCTACGCAGTGCCGTAGGGGACCGCACCGCCACTTCCCAGCAAATTAGGGACACTGTTGCTCCTGGGGTATCGGCGAGGACCATTCGAAACCGTCTCCATGAAGCTGGGCTACGGTCCCGCACACCGTTAGGCCGTCTTCCGCTCACGCCCCAACATCGTGCAGCCCGCCTCCAGTGGTGTCGCGACAGGCGTGAATGGAGGGACGAATGGAGACGTGTCGTCTTCAGCGATGAGAGTCGCTTCTGCCTTGGTGCCAATGATGGTCGTATGCGTGTTTGGCACCGTGCAGGTGAGCGCCACAATCAGGACTGCATACGACCGAGGCACACAGGGCCAACACCCGGCATCATGGTGTGGGGAGCGATCTACACTGGCCGTACACCACTGGTGATCGTCGAGGGGACACTGAATAGTGCACGGTACATCCAAACCGTCATCGAACCCATCGTTCTACCATTCCTAGACCGGCAAGGGAACTTGCTGTTCCAACAGGACAATGCACGTCCGCATGTATCCCGTGCCACCCAACGTGCTCTAGAAGGTGTAAGTCAACTACCCTGGCCAGCAAGATCTCCAGATCTGTCCCCCATTGAGCATGTTTGGGACTGGATGAAGCGTCGTCTCACGCGGTCTGCACGTCCAGCACGAACGCTGGTCCAACTGAGGCGCCAAGTGGAAATGGCATGGCAAGCTGTTCCACAGGACTACATCCAGCATCTCTACGATCGTCTCCATGGGAGAATAGCAGCCTGCATTGCTGCGAAAGGTGGATATACACTGTACTAGTGCCGACATTGTGCATGCTCTGTTGCCTGTGTCTATGTGCCTGTGGTTCTGTCAGTGTGATCATGTGATGTATCTGACCCCAGGAATGTGTCAATAAAGTTTCCCCTTCCTGGGACAATGAATTCACGGTGTTCTTATTTCAATTTCCAGGAGTGTATATAATTTATTGAAATATTCTTGTGTGTGGATAAGGGATATTCTCTGTCATATTTTCAATGCTTCCCTTCAGAAAGGTGTTGTTCCCAGTAGACTTAAGTATGCCATTGTGAAGCCCCTGTACAAAAAGGGTGATAAAGCTGAACTAACTAACTATCGACCTACCTCTTTGCTGACAGCTTTCTCCAAAATTCTAGAAAAGCTAATACATGTAAGAATTACTGATCATCTCATGAAGAGCGGAGTTCTCAGCAAGAGCCAGTTTGGCTTTCAAAAGGGCCGTTCAACAGAAGACGCTGTCTACGCACTTGCAAATGAAGTCCTAGAAACTCTTAATGAAAAAATGCTAGCACTTGGTGTCTTCTGTGATTTATCCAAAGTGTTTGACTGTGTTGATCACCAGATTCTCTTGCAAAAAGCAAAATTAGTAGGAATAAGTGGTGTTGCAGGCAATTGGCTACAGTCATACCTCCAAGACAGAAAACAAAAAGTTGTGTTGAATAGCTCGGGTGGAGTATGTGACACTTCCTCAGATTCTGAATGGAGTTCCATTACATGTGGAGTGCCCCAGGGCTCAATTCTTGGACCACTATTATTCCTGATTTTTATAAATGATCTACCATCATGTACAAGCCTGCCGTGTAAATTTACATTATTTGCTGATGATACCACAATTTTTATGAGCAGTAGAACAGACAACCATCTTGAGGAACTCATTATTCACATACTCTCAGATATGGTTAATTGGTTCAAGGTGAATGGTCTCTCATTAAATTCCAGTAAGACCAGCTTTATTCAATTCTGTACAAAAACAGAAAAAGAGAGAGAGATAAGTGTGACATGTGGTAATCAACCAATAGTTAGAATGGAAACAACAACATTTCTTGGAGTGCACATTGACAAGAAAATGAACTGGTCTTCACATATTATTGATCTCTGTAAGAGGCTTAGCTCTGCTACCTATGCTTTACGGGTTGTCACTACATGTGTTGAACCTAACACTGCAAAAGTGGCATATTATGGCTACTTTCATTGTCTCATTGAGTACGGAATTATTTTTTGGGGCAACCAGCCATTAGCAAGGAAAGTGTTCATTGCACAGAAGCGAGCTTTAAGAATTATATGTGGATTGCGCCCAAGAGACTCTTGTAGAAATAGTTTTCGTAATCTTAAAATATACACAACTACATGCCAATATATTTTTTTCTCGTGTTTTGTTTGTAAAAATATAGATATATTTCAACCAAACAGTAATTATCATGAGCATAACACACGGAGGAAGAATGACATACACAGTCAACTCAGAAATTTGAGCTTGGCACAAAAGGGTGTCCACTACACTGGAGCAAAACTCTTCAATGCTCTTCCTCCCAAAATAAAGACAAAGATTCATAACAATAGTGAGTTTAAGAAAGCTCTAAAAATATTTCTGCTAGAAAAAGCTTTTTACAGTCTAGATGAATTTTTAACTAAATAAATTGTAAAGTTTTAATATTATATAATACAAGTTGACATAATGCCACTATGAATTTTATTTAACCTGAGCTCTCTATCTGTGTGTGCTCTGTATCTGTTTTCTGTAGTGTTTTAATGATTCTAAGAAAATATGTATTTTCTTTTTCTGTATTGCTGCACAAAGAATTTACTGTATAAATTTTTATATAATTATGTACTCAAATTTCTGTATATGCTATAAGAATATCAGATTGTATTTGTAAAAAACTGACTTGTTCCACGTCCTTGTGTATCCAACACAGTTGGACCTATGGAACACGAAATAAATCAAATCAAATCAATAATGAATAATGATTATTGGACTGTAAAATTTGCTTGCAATACTTTTTCAGATCTGAAGTTGGTAATTTAACTCACTGAAACTAGTATTCTGTATACACATTTTGTGTGATCTGGGCAAATAAACTTCTCTAGTGAGGAGTTTACATTATTTAAAAACTCAGAGATATGTTTCCAATGTTTATAAAAAGAAAAACTGACAATCAGTGTGTACTAATAATTATGGAATATGCTGGTGAGACCTGCACTTTCAAAATCTGGGGGTTTCTCAGTGAGCAGTGGAGAGATGTGTGTTGGGATTTATTTGGATAGACATGAAAACTGAAATTAGCAAAGAAACAGAATGGAGAGGAAGATGTGATTATCACTGCAATGGAAATGATATGTGTGCAGTAGATGGATAAAGAAAGTTCTTTGCTGACTTCTGAGAGATAAGACCTAAATGGCAATCTAATACAATCTGGGTAGTAAACAACACTATAAAACACAGGAGCAACATGAGTTCATATATGTGCAGACTGTATCACACTGAAAGATCTGGAGAAGGACTTTATCCAGCAGTGAATATCAAATGGTTGTAGTAGTTGTTGTTGTTGTTGTTAATCATAGGGACAGCGTGCAATATGTTGAACAACATTTGTTTGACTATATTGATTGAAATTTATTTCTAGGATATACTGAAAAGTTTTAGTTTAGTTTAAATTTTTGTGTGTTCTGTGCATCATATTCCTAACAGCTTGCAGTGATGTGGTATATGTTGGTAGATTCACAAGTAAGACATATTTTCTCTGTGAAAACATATGTACATGCAAAGAATTGAAGTATGCAAAGTAGGTTAACTTTTTAATGCTTTCATCACCAAAATCAACAGGTACACTTAGAGCAAATGCTGAACTCAAGCATTTGAGAAGCCTTAAATACAGGGTTTACAGAAATTCCCATACCAAACTTTTAGGACTTTTAGAGAGTAGTAAGCACATAACGCTTTGAATAGGAGCACATGTCCAGAAATGTACCATTTCAGTGCAACATCTGTTTGAAAACATGTTTGCTAGGTAGTTATGCAATAGGGTAGTCATGGTGGGGGCTGATGTGTTGGATCGGCTGATGACATTTGATGTCTTTCCTGCCTCTCTAGCCATTCGGTGTGGCCGTGCGGCTCTAAGCGCGTCAGTCTGGAACCGCGTGATTGCTACGGTCGCAGGTTCGAATCCCGCCTCGGGCATGGATGTGTGTGATGTCCTTAGGTTAGTTAGGTTTAAGTAGTTCTAAGTTCTAGGGGACTGATGACCACAGATGTTAAGTCCCATAGTGCTCAGAGCCATTTGAACCATTTTTTGAACCTACCTCTCTGACCCACTTCAAGTCACATTCACATGTGTGTGAGTGTTAGAAAAACATGGTTGAGTACACGTTTGCAGAATACACTGACATGATTCTTCTGAATTGCAAAGCTCATGGTAATGGAAAAGCTGCTCGTTGCCTTTATCAAGACCAATCTCCACAAAGTCTGATTCTATCACATACTCTTTTTGCCACAGTTATGCAACAACTTCAAGAAAGGGTACTTTCACCATCAGCAGGTGAGGATTACGGGGTCCTGGGTTCGATTCCCAGCTGGGTTGGGGATTTTCTCTGCCCAGGGACTGGGTGTTTATTTTGTCCTCATCATTTCATTATCATCATCACCATCATCATCATCATCATCATCATCATCTTCTTCATTTGTGAGAGTGACTAGATTGGATTGTGAAAAGAAAATGGACTGTGTAAAAATGAGGACTTCGTATGGGTGCTGACAACCACTCCACAAACCAAATATCATCATCATCAGTAGGTGTGACTGTGGTGCTCCAAGGAGATGCTGCACACCCATATTGCAAGGGGACACACTGCATTCCATCAAAGAGAAACTATCAATGAGTACATGTGCAATTTCTTTGGCTTCTAAGTCCAAAATATTATCTACTCACTCGCCAGTAAAAGTCTTACAAGTTTGGAATGGGAATTTCCAAACACCCTGTACATGATTTCCAGTAGAAGTTTTAATCAGTACGGATGTGCAGGAATTTCACAAAGTCAGTTTTATATATTTCATTTCCCATGTGCTGCATCTTTGGTGATGATGATACATCTTGTTTTGTACAGAACTGAATGAATGTGTTTTTTCTACATTAAGTGATAGACCATTTACTGCAAACCATATTTTTAAATGTTTTGTTTATTGCTTATTGTGTTGTTGCAGCTCTGGTATACTTATATGGGTCACTTTTTTCATTGTTATCATAGGGCACTGGACTTGTAATGACCTTCATTTAAATGAAAAGACAAATGTTGATAAGGCGTAACATAATTTACAGTGGAGGAAATTAGTTGAAATCCTTGAGGTGAAAATATTTTCATCACCAGGATTAGCTGACAAGGGGAGATGATATGGGGGCATAATATGCCTGAATATAAGAGTTTGTGCCAATGTTCTTGGTTAAATTTCAAACATATCTGCTGTGTATACTGGAGTGGGGGCATAATCTGTCCATCAGATGTCAATATTTGTGTTTTTAAGAAGACTAAACTATTTAATAGCATTTTTTTCAACCCCTCTCCTCATATCATTATCAACTATATCAAGACTAACAACAATAATACAAACTTGACATTACAGTTACATGAGCATTCATTGCACGGAATAGTTACAATTAAAATACAGATATGATAACCAGCTAATAGGTGTCAAATATAAAGGCTTGCATTCTGCTATGAGCCACATGAGAAAATTTAAAAAATGTCCAGTTTATACGTTCTTGTGTAGTTTTGTAACTTTTTTGGCAGCATTTTCATATCTGTGACTTTGAAACTGATTTATTGTTTCAGATGAGTTTCGCAGCAAAGTCGCCTGTCAAAGTGAAACAGTGCACCTGCAGTGCAATCCAAATGCTCGAATTGCTGTCTACTCAGCAAGCTTTGGACGCACTGAATATGAAAGTATACAGTGTCCACAGCCACAGGGTGTCCCTGAGGAAAGTGAGTATTCAAGTTTCTTTAAACAAATTACACAAAATTTTGTAACATCTGTTTGTCCTGTATTTCCAGTGACCTTTTTTGTTATACTCACTAAAATTCTTGTCCTTCTTGTGGTTCACTTTTCTTCTCATTATTTTTATGTAAATTAATTGAAGTTAGCTCCATTCATGGAAAAATAATATCTTTTCAGTAATTTTTTCCCAGTACCAAAATGCAGAATACAAGATATTTTGTAAATGTAGGTGTACATTTGAACCAAGACTCATCTCAATGATTTTCCTCTCCAGAGCTTTGTATGTGTGACTAATTTGCTGACCCACTGAAATTTTGTCTTCCACTTCATATTTTGATGCTAATCTAATGCAGTACAATTTTTCTTCTGTACATCTCACTGACATTAGGCATACAATATTTCTGTATATTTTATATTTCATAGTTTTTGTATCAATTCTATAACATTAAAAGTTCTTTAGCAATGTGAAAGCATCTTAAATTTCCTGTTATGTGTACCAAAAGCTCTTCAAGTGTATATGTACACACATATCCAGTGGTCACAGACCCTGTAGACCACACACTGAGTCCACAAGTTGCCTCCATTCCTTTTGGTTTTGCGCTCGATTACTCCAGGTGTCTTCAGTCCCCAGGGCTGCCAGATCCTTCACCATGTCATCCATCCAGCACTGCCTTTGTCGTCCTGTGGGGTATCTGGTACTTGGTTTCCCCTCAATTGCCTTCTTCATGGGCCCTTCTTCTTGCTTACGGGCTACATGACACACCCATTGGATTGTTCTGCTGTTCAGTATCTGTAGGATTGTTGTTCATTGCATCAAGAAGTAGAATTCATTGTTCTCCCTCTTCTTCCATTCTCCTTTATTTAAGATTTGTCCCCATATCTTCCTTATTACTCATCTTTAAATATTGATAGTTTTTCCTTTCCTTGTTTAGTCATGCTCAAGTTTTCATCATCTCATCCCCATTGATGTGCAAGTCGCCAAAGTGGCATCAAATCAAAAGACTTCCACCCGGTGAATGGTCTATCTGACAGGAGGTCCTAGTCACATTACATTTACATTTTTAGTCATTATAAATATTTATAAGTGCCTGTTTGCTACTCATCACTTGGCTATAAAAGTGAATGGTGATTTCTGCTCATTCATTTATTTACCCATCCATCCATGCATCCAACTCATTCTGTAGACCTCATCCTAAGAGTAAGCTCCCATGAATCACTAGAAAGTCTACATGAAAAATATGATGCCTGACAAAAAAGTGAAGAATCCAGAAGGGGAGGAGGAAACAAAATGAAGTTTCTTGTGTTGAAAGAGTATTTGGTGTTATTTCACTGGTTACAAAATTTATTCATATTATTTGAGAGTATGATACCACTTACCAGCATGATGTCCCCCCCACTCTCTCTCCTGGATTTGGTGGGGAATGGTGTCATAAAGCAGTTGTATTCTCTCCTGAGGTAAGGTGGCCCACAACTTTTGTAAATAGTCCTTGATACCATGTATACTGGCACTGGAATGGAGCTGACATCCCAGCTGATCCGAAAAACATTCTGTTGGTGACAGATCTGGGGATCTTGCTGGCTGTAGAAGTACTTGAACATCATGCAGGCAGTTCATAGAGACATGTGCCATGTGTGGAGTAGCATTGTTCTGTTGAGAAATAACACCACAATACAGTCATGTAAGAGGTAACAAATGAGGATGAAGGATGTTGTTGTGCCATCAGAGTTTCCTCGGTCACCATCAGCTGTAACTGAAGTCATACTCAGTGGCTCCCCACACCATGACATGAGGAGTAACAGCCCTGTACTCTCCAAAACGTTGGAAGAATGTGATCTCTCACCAAGCCATTGCCATACTCACCAATGATGGTCATCTGGGATGGTGCAGAGCTGTGATTCATCACAAAACACAATGTGATGCCATTCATCAGCAGTTCATGCCTCTCTGGCACAGTATCACTCCAAATGCGATCATCTGTGTTGTGGTGTTAATGGCAGCCTATGCATGGGATGGTAATTCCCTAGTGCAGTTCCTTCTAGTTTCTGACCAATGGTGCGACATGACAAATAATGTTGCAGGAGGTCTATTACTTGTTCTCAGATGGTGGACATAGATGTAAAGGGTTTACAATTTACTTGTTGAACAATACTGTGATACTCCCTTGTAGTGATCAGATAGGATTAACTGGAACCATAACAATGAGTGTGCCTCCCCTCAAGTTTCCATGCAGTCTAACATCAGGCCACTGTCACTTTCAAATGTGAATATTGCATGACTCAACCGGCAGGCCATATGGAGTGTGACAATGGCACCTCTTTCAAATTTTATCTATTACTGGTAATGCCATCTCACACAAATATGTAGCATCTCCATGCCCTATGCAGTGATCGCTCAACATCTGATGCTGATCGTGCCCACCATATGCCCTACTAGGCCTGGTAACAACAATAAAGATGAACAACACCAATGCACTTTGGTGGTTGTCCTACTGGTCACACAGAATTGCAACTCTAATTATTTACATACAACCCAATGGTACGTACATGTATGAAGTTACATTGACATCCATCCATGTCTTCTGGGTGTTTCAATTTTTTTGTCAGGCAGTGCAATTTTGTGTCTTGTGTTGTGGCTATGCAAATTACACATCATGTAATTTTTGTCTTCTTTGTCTGCTGGCAGTATCTTATTTAATGACATTAATTGTTATTTTCTTTCTGTATAGGCAGAGCCTCTGCAACTTATAACTGCTTTTTAAGGATCTACCATATTCATTTTATTTATATATGTCTGAAGTGTCCTTAGTGGTGACTTTTGGCAATAATTTCTTTCTGTATTTAGTGCATGGAAACAGTTTCCACTTGAATTATATATTCCAGCTGGACTTTTTGTCTACAGAAACTAACCACACACAAAATAAGTTAAATTTATTGTTATCTACCATTCACATTAAAAGTTAGGTGTACTGAAAAGTGATAGTGTTAATTTCGAGATCACTGAAGAGGCCTCTACAAGATTTGTGATTACCTATTTTTCACAGTATTTGTACTACTCACTTTTTCGTATTGCCCTGCAAAACAGCATCTATTGAAAGCATGTTTGTCTACAGAAATTTAATAAAGAGGGAGTAACATTCTAAAATTGTCATTATAACAATGAAATCAATCAGTTTTTGACAAAACAATATAACTGGATAGATAAAAAATCTATTCACCAAGCGGCAGCAGACCACACACATAAAAGAAGGTTTTAATTACTCAAGCTTTTGGAGCCAGTGGCTCCTTCTTCAGGCAGAATGATTGAAGGGGAAGGAAGAGGTACGAAGGAAAAAAACTGGAGAGATCTGGGAAAAAGGGGTAGATTTGAGGAAAGTCACCCAGAATGGCAGATCAGGGCAGACTTACCAGATGGGATGAGAAGGAATTACTGATTGTTGGGGACTGCACTATACAAGATGTGAAAAGCTGAGAGCTTAAAGGTGGAAGACAAGGTAATATGCAAGTCAGAGATTACTGCTTAGTCTGCCATTCTTTTTTCGACAGTTGCCATCCTTTCCATGTCAGATGTTCCCTCCCATACAGCCTTGGCATTCAAGGCAAACATATTTGTTCAGATGCAGACCCTTTACAGCAATACACCATCATTCTCACCTCAGCCTTCACTGGAAGTAATTACCACACTAGCCTAGTTCAAAAGCAGATCTCCCAAGCCGTCACATCCAATCCTGGAATTGCTGATCCCTCCAAGAAACATCTTCAGAGCACACCACTGATTACTCAGTATTATCCTGGTCTGGAATGTATTAACCAGCTACTTTGACAAGGCCTTGACTTCCTAAAATCACACCCTAAAATGAGATCCATTCTGTCTGAGATTTTGCCCACTACACCTAGAATAGCTTTTCACCGCCCTCCTAATGTCCACAATACTCTTGTTATACCCTATGCTCCTTCTGCACCAATCCCCATACCATATGGTTCCTACCCCTGTGAGCATCTGCACTGTAAGACTTGCCCTGTGCACCCTCCTACCACCACCTATACCAGCCCCGTAAGTGGCAAACCATTTATTATCAAAGGGAGACCCACCTGTGAACCGACATATGTCATATACCAGCTAGTGTGTAAACACTGTTCAGCCTTTTCCATCTGCGTGACTACCACCAAATTATCACTTAGGATGAATGGGCTTAGGCAGAGGGTGTATACTGGCAACACGCAGTATCCTGTTGCAGAACACACTCTACAACTTGACAATCACGACCTCGGTACCTGTTTCACTACAGACGCCATCTGGGTTTTCAGGACTCTGCAGGTTGGAAGTAGCACTACAACATATACTTGGTTCTTGCCACCCACCTGGCCTTAATTTACTTCACAGTAACTACTCCTTTCTTCACTCCATTTTAGTTTTCTACACATTTCATTTTCTTACCTGTCTATTTTTTGCCACTGCCCCCCCCCCTCGCCCCCCATCCTACCTCTGTTACATGCAATGCACTTAGCTTTTCACTCTTATTAACTTGTGTATGATGTTTAAGCAGTCACCTCTGGTCTTGGATGTTGCCCTATCTTCCACGTTTAAGCTCTCAGGTTTTCAGATCTTTTCCATGCAGTCCCCAACAATCAGCCTTTCTTTCTCATCCCATCTGGTAAATCTCCCCTGACCCACAGTTCGGGGTGACTTTCCTGAAATCTGCCCCTATTCGTAAATCTCTCTAGTCCTTTTTCTTCACTCATCTGCCTTCCCCTTCAACCCTTCTGCCTGAAGAAGGAGCTCTGTAAGCTTGTCTAATTATAACCTTTTTTTATGTATCTGTTCTGCAACCGATTGGTGAGCAGATATTTTATCTATCCAATTATAAAATTGTCATTATTTACATGAGTAATGTTATAAGTGTAGAAATTTGCTGTACTGCAACAACTAAATTTGATAGGAAGTACAAGGAAGTTATTATATCTCAAATGTTTAATAGTTATTAAACAATTTTCATAAGATAGATTACCGTGGTACCTATAAATGCAAGCATATTTCACAAGCATATCCAAAGTACATCATTTTCATTTTATTAATCTAAATATGGATGCCACCATTATGACTTAACAATCCAAAATTATTTTCAAGTATGATTAAAGCTATCATATCTAATGAGTTAATTAACAGAAAATGTTGACAACAGCTATTTTTATTGAGATGGTACCAATAATGTTGGGCTGATATTAAAAATGGAAAATGGAAAAAAAGTCTGATGAAATACCATTAGATATCAAAAAAGATAACTCACAAAAAAGTCATTAATTTTCATTCTTATCAGAGTGGAGAAACAGAAAACAGTAAAAAACTTTGATACCATCTTTAGTGCCTTTTTCTTCCTTCAAATTTTAATATTTAATAATGCTAATGGACTGATGCATTATTTTCATTTCTTCTATTTCTTAATGCTAACTGGCATAATAAAAGCTGAACCAAATGTGTTCTGAAAGCTATACTTTCATGCATGTTTGGGAAAAGGTTAACCCAGAACCAACATTCAATGAGATGAATGTGAAAAACTGTTGAAAACGACCCTCAAATTGGCCAGTAGAACCAACTTAGCAGCCTAGGCCTGGACCAAGATGGTTGTCATCTCCACAGTCGGACATATTATTGTGAAGCCTTTCCACATTGACTGCAGGACTCTATGTCTAAACTAGTAGCATTTTTTTGCACCTTATAGAGTTTGCAAGTGTTCCAACATCTACAAATATCATCTATTTGACCTTGAAGTTCCACACTTTCTTCCTCTCTTCTAATGCAAAATATGGTACTGTGCATATTCTTTTTGACTGATTCATTTGAGTGCCTGCATGAATATACATCAATACTCCCACAGTAAAGCATGGTGGTGCCCTTCAGAGTCTACTATAATCACTTTTCTGTTAGTGTAGTCTCAGCATGCCTAGATGGGTCTCTTTTGTCCATAGACAAATGGTATACTATGAATGTAATTAAACTGTGTATAAAGGGAAAGGCAGTTGGGGACATGGTTATTTTGTAATGGGTGTTGAATTGTCCCTTGATAAAGGATGTACAAGCAATTGACAGAGATAACACTGGGGACCCCATGCCAGAGATAATGCTAGGGATCCCATTTTGCAAAATTTCTATAAAGATTCACATCCATCATGATAGAAAAATAGAGCCAAAACTGCCACCATGACTTCAAAATGGTACTATTTGATGTGAACAGCATGACAACCAAACAAACTTAAAGTATGTAGTACTTGCCAAAGCCACAAGGTTTCCCAATGCATTTAGTGATGCTCAAGTTTCTAGTTGAGTCACAGATGATTGTTTCTACATATGCATGCAAATTTTGGGATAAATAAAAATTCTAAAATTGACATTCCAGGAGGGTGCATGCCCAACAGATCAGGCGCCAAACACATGCACCTTGATGGTAATGATAACTCCAGTGCAGATGCATACGGTGTCCAAACCCTTGCAGGAATCAGAAAAGCTTCCAGCAATGAAGATAATAGACAGTATGGCTACATCTGCCATGTGCAACAACTTGAGAGTTTGTATTGGAAGGGAAATGTGTCCAGATAGCTGAGGTGGTGAAGACTTGCATAAAGTGGGAAATCGGGGCTCAAGCCCCAGTCCAGCACAAATTTTCTCTGAACGTTTCAGTGGTTGCATTTGGGGGTGCTTGCTGGAAACTGTATTTGTTAACATGTCAGCTTTTCAGGTTGGTGTGATGAATGACATAAAATGTTTTAATGATGGAGTAACAAACAGTTTAAAAACCATGAGCAGACTAGGCATCAAAACTAGGGACGACATGAAAAATGGACAGGCCATATGTCACTGAAGCTGAAAAAGCTACTGGAAGCATGACAAATGTATCAGAATAACAGAAAAAGAGAAAAACCCAAAGAAGGTGGAAAGGACACTCAGAATCAACAAGATTATGGAGCTGGAATGTTTTGACATGTTATCATTGAGAACAAAATGACATGCAAATCTTTAATTTCAGTTTTCCATAATCAGCATTTTCGCATACTTAGGTATCATTATCTCATCCGGAAAGTTACAAAAACAAAATTTTGTGTGAATAATAATATAGTGTATGCCTACACAGTGAACCAGATCATTCAACAATGTATTAAATATTTTAAGCTTGAGCATGCCATATGTTCTTAAATTATTAGGAGAAAGAATTTACTTCTAATTTTTTTTTAAATACACAAAACAAGAACTTGGTAAGTAGTCTGGCTTTCTTCTTTTAACAAGTTAATAACTAAAAGAATAAAATTTGTCTTGGCCTATCACTTTGAATGGTGTAGAAGTGCAGTCTACTTAAAATAAAAATTATACATAATTTAGTATGCAAAATAAAAATCAATTTTCACTCCACTATGAATTCCACAGTATTTAAATTTTTTTCACACAGAGTTCAAAATAAACTAACTATTTGGTTAAAGTGTTAAAGTTTCATTTCAATATCAATTAAAGTTTTGTGTTATTATGTTTCAAAACACTAGTAAAAAATACAGACCATGATGTCCAGTTTCCCTTAAATTCACTGAAAGGTCATTTATGTAGATTAAAAACAGGAGACTCCTTACAGGACTCTTATATTAATCCATTCTGAGTTTAGGATTCCTAAGGAGAAGTTTTCCAATATTGCCCTCTCCTTTCTGTCATAAAGGTAAAACTCCATTCTTGCAACAGAGATGCCAATAATGGCATAAGACATTAAGTATGCTAATTAGAATTCTAAGGTCCATACAGCAAATGGTCTTTCATAGGGTATATAATCAGGATAACTTACCTTCTTTAGTTCTGTCAGTATTTTCTTTCTGGGGTGATATGTAACTTCCCTTTTAGAGCGTTCTTTACAGAAGACAATCTAAGACGGAATTAAAATATGAGAAGCAGCACAGTGGTCAGCACATTGGATTCACATTCAGGAGGACAACAGCTCAAATCCACATCTGACCATCCAGATTTAGGTTTTCCATTATTTCCCAAAATCACCTAAAACAAAGTCCAGGACAGTTCCTTTGAAAGAGCAGAGCCAGTTTCCTTTCCTGTCCTTAATCAATCTGAGCTTGTGCTCCATCTCTAATGTCCTCATTGTCAAAGGGACATTAAACACCAATCTCCCTGCCTTTTTTAATACTCAGTTAAGATGTTCTACCCAGAAAAAGACTCAGTCATTATTTACATTCATCACCATTATCATCAATCATCAATTGTCAACATCAACACCAACAATAACATCACTGGTTGTTTAACATCCACTACTGGAAAAAGACATTCTGGTTTCAAAAATCTGTTTATTTTTAGCAGAACATCAACAGGCAGTGTTAGGTCTGTTGTTTACATCTTTTCCCACCCATCCTCAAGTTTCCTCCAAGTGCTCTAAATATATGGGCATGTTGAAAAAGGCGACTGATGACCTCAGAAGTTAAGTCGCATAGTGCTCAGAGCCATTTTTGAACCATGTTGAAAAGTAATTCCTTAGAAGTTTTTATGTGAAAAATTTAAAACTTTTTAAATAAAGCAAATGTTATTAATAGTCTACATAGTTATTCATCATGTCTACATATTTATTTCTGAACATTATCACCTGGCAACAAACACATTTCTCCCAATGAGAGATCAGTTTGTAGATATTGTCACTGTAGGATGTTTGATTTCATTTATGGAGCCACAGCCTCACTTCTGCTTGCACCACTTAATCACTATCAAAGTGAGGTCCTCAGAAGTTTTCTTTAAGTTTAGGAAACAGATGAAAATTGGATGGGGCCAAGTTGGGACTGTATGGAGGATCATCAGTGACAATGTACCCAAGGTGTTGAATTGCTGCAGACATTGCAGAGCTCATGTGTGGTCTGGTTTTAAAGGAGAGGGTTCTCTATGTGTGGTTGAGCTCTTTGAATGTGAAACTTGATTACAGAATGCTTTTTCTCATCAACCAATGTAGTTATATCATTTAGCAGGAGAGGGTTGCAGCTTGCATCAGCAAAATGGGAAAGTTGACTGAGTAATATGTGTGACATATAATACTTCAACTAATATTGAAAACAGAATAAAAATTAAGAGGCATCACTTTTGAGCATGTCCTCATACAAAAACTTATCAACTGGTTGTAAGACTTCATTCTACTATTTTCATGTGTTTCATATGTTATTCAGTCTTATTGTAATTGATTTATAGGTCTTCTTTCAAACTGGCTCTACCAAGTTTTTACATTCACTAAGGCAAACAGACTAGTGTCATGAGCAAAATAGAAGCAGTTCATATATGCTCGATTACCACATGTTCCTTCTTCATTTTCCCAGATTAAGGATCTGAAAATTTCCACTATGGATATGAAAAGTTTTGTATATGTGGAGTTTTTCTTGCCTGACATCTCTCTCAACTATGAATTTATCACTATTATGATGTAAGACTAATGAATGCTGTAACTCAGATGTGTATCTACTTCTGTATAATAATACTACTGAAACTGACAATGCTTCAGAATTATTAACTATGTGTTAGAATTGGATATACATCCAAGTCTATTTTGCCCCCCTTCTCCTCCCCCTCTCTGTCCATCTGCTCTTCCCCCCTCTCACCATCCTTAAGCATTTTTCAGTATTAGTGCAAACAAAACCATGACTGGGAACTGAAGTTACTTGAAGAGAATTGGGATCATTGGCATAGGCACTATGTGAGAGACCTCTCCAGCTGCTGGATATATGAGGATAGTAGATTAAATGACAGTATTTTGCATAGTTTCAATCTGCAATTGGGTAGGATTACAAGGTTTTGGATGATTCAGATTCCCTAGTAATAATCTAATCATAAGCTGACAAGCCATCAATACAGCTGTCCTGTTTTGTGTTAAGTGACTGTGAGGAAGAAAACAAGACAGTACATTGTTGTGTTCACAATGTGACTTTAAGATTATATATAGTGAGAATGAATATACTCTATATTGAAGAAACAATCTGTCTAGCTGTTTATGTGCCCTGTTATCCTGGTTAAAACTGACTGCAAGACAGAAAACTACACTGCACATTTCAGCAGCATAGCATGGCACATCACTTTCTTTCTTGCAGTTGGCTTTAACAGAAAATCTGTACAGTTTTGTTCAAAATAATATGTAGCCTTTGTCTTTCTGAATGTTTATTAGATTACTGTGTAAAAATTTGAAGTAAACCCTCAAGGAACTTTTTAGATTTTTGATAACAAAGTTAAATGCCTTGTCCTTATATAGTGGTACTGATAAGTTGAATCAGTGCCTTATTTCTCAAAACTGTTTTTAGAGATTTTGTTATCATTGAGTCAAAAGCTTTCTCAAAGACAATGAAACCCAGATAAAATGATAATTCATACTCATTGCTTCATTCTGTTAGGGCCAAGAGCCGGCCCTGACAGTGGCAGAGGAACTGGTTATTCGCAGGTCAGGAAAAGGTGCTACTTCCTCACTTGTACATGGGTTGTGGAGATGGCGGTGACTGAAATTGCACAGCAAAGTGTTAGTGAAACATCCCTGATCACAATAGTTGATACAGAGACAGTACTGCTGCAGGCAGAAGGCTGTTGTCCCTAATGCTATAGCTGGCTGCCCATGTGCCATGTGCTGACAGCAGCAACCACCAGTCTGGAAGACAGCACACGCCAGCAGTGATGGGCACTTGCATCAACATAGCCACCAGAGGCCTACATTGCCACATGCTGTTGTTGATGTATGATGGGCGTAGCTCCTGGCAGCCTGACTGACTCATAATTGCTGTGTAATACACCGGGAATAATTGTGTACTCAACACGGCTGAAGTTAAAAGCATATGCCCACACTGGATGGTGATCAGCAACAATGAGGGCCTGGAGGTACTGGTGAACAATAATAGTGAGGCCAGGCAATCCATAGCCCCCCAGTAGGTGAACCATTGATGTGAAGGAGCCATGTTGTCTGCCTACCATCTCCAGCTCAAGTGGACATGTAGAGCTACTGGCACAGCAGTTGTCTCCCAATCAAAGATAACAGTTGGAGACTGGCATTCAGCATCATGTACACATCCTGAAATGGTTATGTACAGAGGATGTCAGTGAGTATCATCTGAGAGTGAGGGTCTGATGTGAGGATTATTTATAACAGTGTGCTGGCCAATAATTTTCCAACAGCAGCACCCCCTCCACAGAAGGGACAACAGGCTTAGCTTCTGGGTGTCACCATTGGGTGCTGAGACTTCATTTGTTCTGGTTTTCTTGTTTCTTCAGCTCCTGCAGGACCCTAGCTGGAGCTGTAACATTGTCCAGTTTCACCCTTCAGAGGAGTTGGCAAGTTTCTTCTGCTTCATCAGCATTTTGAATAAATGCTCTTTGACTTTTAATACACCTTCTTGTGAAATGGTGTTTGGACTTCAAGCTGATGGTCACTTTCCCCTGTAGAATGTCATTTTGCTGAGCATGGCAGGAAAGTACAGTGCACATGATGGAGGAGTCATGGTGCAACATCCCCCCCCCCCCCTTTTTAAGAAATCCGGTCTCTGATTTGTGAACTGTTTTCATATCTGGACAACAAATGTTTAACACATGTTTTATTAACTGACATAAAAATAAAAGATTTTCCTCCTCTTATTGTATTTCTTAGCGTAAACTACATGGTTCATTGGCTGTTCCTTAACTGAAACAGTATTTTCTATGGTTAGTCCAATGACCTTATGTAATTTCCACACATAGACATCAATCTTATGAATAGCCACTTAACAAACTGGCAAAATAAATTTACCAAAATTCTTCTCAGAAAATTCCTTAGCAAATTATGTAACATAAGCTTGGTCCACTCATTTAATTTCTCATGCTTGGTGCTTCTCCTTGTTCATCAGATGCTTTATCAATTCACGTTTATTGTACATCACCCGGAACTTGTCTTTGAAATGAAAATTACCCTTACATATCCTCAGAAAACAGATCATTAAAATTATGCCCATACAAAACCTGCCTACAGCTCTACCACACACAACATATTGCTCAGTAATTCCACTTGTTCCCATAACTTTAATATGCATATTAAAACTGACAGCTTCTTGGAATGTCATGCTTTCTTGTACATTTGCTCACCAAAACCCACTGCCCTGTGCCATTTGGTATCATGTGAAATGAATCTTAATGATTTTGTCCACAGTTTACTTGACCCTACTCTTATGACAATAGAACCTTGTGACAGTGTTTCATTTGCAGCAGTGTCCTTTGGCCAAAAAAGTGTCTTCCTGAATGTGACAGTGAACTGCCCTAGCCATCTCTCATGCAAAATTCAGCTTTCCCTTTGCTCACATGATATACTTTGAACTTTGGATGGAGGGCAATAGGCAGTTCCCATATTTCTAGATTTATGAAAAGGGCTTAACACAGTGCCCTACTGTAGACTGTTAATGAAGGTACGAGCATATGGGATATGTTCCCAGATATGTGAGTGGTGATTTTTCTTATCCTCAGTACCTATAACATTGCTGGAATTGTGAACTTTATGAATCTCATGATCCTCAGGGACACATTCCTGAAAGGATCCAGTTGTGCCATCTACATCTACATACATTCTCCACAAATGACTGCACTATGTGTAGTAGAGGGTTCAGTGACCCACTGCTAGTCGTTTCCAATACTGTTCCACTCACAAACAGAGCGAAGGAAAAACACGTGTCTTTATGCCTCCCCCCCCCCCCCCCCCCTATGAGCCCTAATTTCTCATATCATATCTTCATTGCCCTTTGCAAAATGTATGTTAGTGGCAGTAGAGTCTCTCTGCAGTCAGCTTTAAATGCTGGTTCTCTACATTTTCTTAACAAGAGTTCCACAGAAAGAATGCCGCCTTCCTTCTGGGATTCACATTTAAGTTCCCAAAGTATTTGCGTGATACTTGCGTGTTGCTTCAACTTACCAGTAACAAATCTAGCAGCCCGCCTCTGAATTGCTTTGGTGTCTACCTTTAATCCAACCAAGTGCGAATCCCAGACACTTGAGCAGTACACAACAATAGGTCACACTAATGCCCTATTTGTGGTCTTGTTTACAAATGAACCACACTTCCCCAAAATTCTCCAAATAAATCAAAGTCAACCATTTGCCCTCCTACTGTAAGCCACACCTGCCCATTCCATTTCATATTGCTTTGCAATGCTACACCCAGATATGTAAATGATTTGAGTTTGTCAAGTAGGACACTAATAATGCTACCTCCAAACATTACCAGTTTTTTCTTACTTATCCACATTAACTTACATTTTTCTACATTTAGAGGTAGCTGCCTTTCATCACACCAACTACAAATTTTGGCTAAGTCATCTTGTATCTTCCTAAAGTCACTAAACCTTGACTCCTTCCCGTAAACCACAGCATCATCAGCAAACAACAGCAGACTGCTGCCCACCCTGTCTTCAAGATCCTTTATGTATATGAAAACATCAGCAGTCCTATCATTCTTCCCTGGGGCACTCCTGACAGACAGTACCCTTTTTGGCGGTGAATACTTGCCATCAAGGACAACTTGTTAGGTTCTATTACTTAAGAAATCTTTGAACCACTCACATATCTGGGAACCTATTCCACATGCTTATAGCTTCATTAACAGTCAGCAGTGGGGCACCATGGCAAATGCTTTCCAGAAATCTGGAAATATAGAATCAGCCTGTTGCCCTTCCATAGTTCCTAGTATATCATGCGAGAAAATGGCAAACTGAGTACCACACAAGCGATGCTGATTCATGGATGCATACTTCTCAGTCTCAAGAAAATGTGTTATATTCAAAATGAGAATATGTTCAAGATTGCAGAAAACCAATGTTAGGGATATTGGTGTGTATTTTTTTGGGCCCATTCTTTTGCCTTCCGTACATACAGGAGTAACCTGCACTTTTTCACAGTTGCTTGGAACTTTGTGCTTATGAGAGTTTTTTGATAAATGCAAGCTAGGTAAGAAATCAGTGCCATACAGTACACTTTGTAAAACTGAATTAAGATTCCATCTGGACCCCTGGCAAATACACTACTGGCCATTAAAATTGCTACACCATGAAGATGACGTGCTACAGATGTGAAATTTAACCGACAGGAAGAAGATGTGACATGCAAATGATTAGCTTTTCAGAGCATTAACACAAGGTTGTCGCCAGTGGCGACACCTACAACGTGCTGACATTAGGACAGTTTCCAACCGATTTCACATACACAAACAGCAGTTGACCAGCGTTGCCTGGTGAAATGTTGTTGTGATGCTTTGTGTAAGGAGGAGAAATGCGTACCATCATGTTTCCGACTTTGATAAAGGTCAACTGTAGCCTATCGCGATTGCGGTTTATCATATTGCGAAATTGCTGCTCCAATGACTGTCAGCACAATATGGAATTGTTGGGTTCAGGAGGGTCATATGGAACACCATGCTAGATCCCAACAGCCTCATATTACTAGCAGTCAAGATGACAGGCATCTTATCCACATGGCTGTAACGGATCGTGCAGCCATGTCTCGATCCCTAAGTCCACAGATGAGGACGTTTGCAAGACAAAAACCATGTGCACAAACAGTTCGAAGACATTTGCAGCAGCATGGACTATCAGCTCGGAGACCACGGCTGCGGATACCCTCGACACTGCATCACAGACAGGAGCGCCTGCGATGGTGTACTCAACGACGAACCTGGTTGCACAAAAGGCAAAACGTCATTTTTTCGGATGAATACAGGTTCTGTGTACAGCATCATGAGGGTCGCATCCGTATTTGGCAACACTGCGGTGAACGCACACTGGAAGCATGTATTCTTCATCGCCATACTGGCGTATCACCTGGCGTGATGGTATGGGGTGCCATTGGTTACACATCTTGGTCACCTCTTGTTTGCATTGACGGCACTTTGAACAGTGGTCATTATATTTCAGATGTGTTATGACCCGTGGCTCTACCCTTCATTCGATCCCTGTGAAACCCTACATTTCAGCAGGATAATGCACGACCGCATGTTGCTGGTCCTGTACGGGCCTTTCTGGATACGGAAAATGTTCAACTGCTGCCCTGGCCAGCACATTCTCCAGATCTCTCACCAATTGAAAACGTCTGGTCAATGGTGCCCGAGCAACTGGCTCATCACAATACGCCAGTCACTATCGGTACTCTTGATGACCTGTGGTATTGTGTTGAAGCTGCATGGGCAGCTGTACCTGTACACAGCATCCAAGCTCTGTTTGACTCAATGCCCAGGCGTATCAAGGCCGTTATTACACCCAGAGGTGGTTGTTCTGGGTACTGATTTCTCACCCAAATTTCGTGAAAATGTAATCACATGTCAGTTCTAGTATAATATATTTGTCCAATGAATATCCGTTTATCATCTGCATTTCTTCTTGATGTAGCAATTTTAATGGCCAGTCGTGTATTATCATACTCATCTCTACAAAGCTGTCGTAACTTTCTCACTAAGTTTTACACAACTCATTTCCCATGGACTAGTTTTAAAATGTCCTTTTGACTTATGTTTCTGTTATAGTAGTAACTATTGTCTGAAATGCTTAAAGAATCATTATTTACACATCTTAAGAGTTACAAAATAACTATAAATTATTGGTCAATCACCACTGTAAGAAAGCCAAATTTAGTACACAGTTTACATTTTCAAATTATTCCTGAAATGGTGTCACTCAATATTCATTTTACATACAGGAAACTTGTACTACAGAGAATGGATAGTATTTACATTAAGAGATAACTTCATTACACGTTTATTGTTGAGTAGAAAATACAGCATCTGAAAACAAAAGGAAGAACATACAATACTACATAGCTCGGAGACCTAGTGCTTGCCACACACTTGACACACAGATGTGGTGTCCTCCTGAGGGCTTTTGCATCTTCTTATTTTTTCTTGGTGTTTGACACTTGCTTATAGGGTTTCAGTTACGTGAACCAAATAACCTTCCAGGTTTTGGATGCACTAACCTGTATGCATTTGGGTGTAGAATAGACTGAATTTTGAATCGACCAATATAGATCCCAATTTTTTTTTTTTTTTTTTTTTTTTTTTTTTTTTTTTTTTTAATTCATTGCTTATAGCATTGGATTTTTCATGTTTCTTCACCAGGACTAGATTGTCGATTTCAAAATTTGTAGGTTTAACCTTCTTATCATGTCTGTTTTTCCTCTATTTCCCTTGTTGTCCCATTACTTTCTTGACTATTTCTTCTCTCTCCTGTGGACTCATAGCCTTACATGCTGGGAATTCAATTAATTCATTGATCAGATTCGGTGGTTTCTTGTGATACATTATTTCATATGGGCAAAACCCAGTAGACGAATACTGTAAGCTGTTCAGTATATCTTAAAAGCTGTCTATGTACTCTATCCAACTTACATGATTTTTGTTGCAATAAGTTCTAAATAATCTCCCTATTTTTCTCATGTAACATTCAGCCGGATTGCTTGACGGGTGGTAAGCAGATATCAGAATATGGTTTATGTTCTCATCCTCAACAAATGCTTTCCAAAGTTTAGAAGTAAATTGTGCTCCATTGTCAGAAAGTATGCTCTTCGGTTTTCCTACCTTTGTGAAATAGTCTCCTCTAATTTTCAAAATGTTCTTACTTGTTGCTTTCTTAAATGGATATAGTTTAATGAATTTTGATAAAAGATCCACCATGACAAATATATAATGAAATCCTCCTTTAGTCTTAGGCAATGATGCATAAAAATCAACTGCTACAGGTTGCAGTTTTTCTTTTGACAAGATGTTTTGCATATATCTTTTGCAGGTTTGATTACTAACTTTTACCCTCTGGCACCTGTCACATGTAGATAGTTGCTTACTCACTCTCCTGCAATGTTGTAAAAGTATACATTTTCTTGGATCTTTTGGATACATTTCTGTGTTCCACAATGTCCGAAACTCTCATGTACATACTTTATTAATACTTCAATATACTGCTCTGGCTGACACGATCTCCAAGCATGACTGTCTGCACTGTATCTTCTGAAAAGTATACCCTTGTGCACTTTATACTACTGCTCTACTTTCTTGTATCCTCTCTTACCCAGATAACTTTTAACTAACTTACAGTTGGGATCATGGTTCTGATATATACGGATGTCATTACAAATTTTTCTGATTTCATTCTCATCTTTCACCCCTTTCAGATACATAATCCAAAATTCCCTTTCACACTCATCACTGTTATTTTCACCCTCTCCTCCCATTGGCAATCTCGATAGAGCATCAGCAATTAGATTTTCTTCACCTTTTATATACTTTACTGTATAACTGAACTGCTGGAGGAATAGTGTCCACCTGGTTATTCTGTTGTGATGCAAAGTACACTCTTCTATATATATTAAAGCCTTATGGTCTGTGTATATTACTACTTGATGTCCTAATAAGTAATTCTTGAATTTGGTGAAAGCCCAATAGACTGCTAACAATTCTTTGTTGGTGACAGTATATGACTTCTCATGCTTTTGTAAAGTTCTGCTGGCGAAAGCTATTGATCTATGCTCTATCACATTACCATCTTTTCTTGGAACAAATGAGCTCCCAGTCCGTAGTCACTACTGTTGATCATAAAGCAAAATGGCTCTGTAAGATCAGGTCTTATATAACATTTTACTATTGCACATCTGTTTCTTGATGTTGTCGAATGCCTCCTGACAACCTATGTCCCATACCCAAATGGTGTTCTTCTTCAACAAGTTGTTCAAACATGATGCATTTAAAGCTTGAGTGCTGACAAACTTACGATAGTAGCCACAAATTCCATAGTACAATTTGTTTCTTAGTCTTGGGAGCAGGAAATTTTGCAATGGCTTCAAGTTTTTCTTCATCAGGCAAGAGTCCTTCTTCTGAGATGGTATGGCCTAAAAATTTGATGTTTAACCCCAAATTTGCACTTCTATAGTTTTAATGACAAAACTGATACATCAAGACCAAATGGTATAACACAATAACAATAGCATCTTCCTCCATACAAATCTATAACACACTTCACCCAACAAACGTTTATATTCTTCCCAACTCTTTCCTGTTTCAGGTATGTCATCACCATAAAGGACTAGTTTGCTTAACAGTTCTTTTCCTAGAACAAAATCTAATGCTTGGATAAATTATGCAACTGATACATCAAGACCAAATGGTATAACACAATAACAATAGCATCTTCCTCCATACAAAAATGCGGTATATTTCCTAGACTGAGTCTCCAATGTTACCTGATAGAAACCTGCTGTTAAGTCTAAACTAGACATGCACTTCATATGTTCAAATTTATGCAGTAACTCATCTATGTTCTGAGGGTGATCAGTGTCCCTCTCACGGTATTTGTTTAAATGTCTCGAATTGAGCACAAGTCTTACTCCACCATCATGTTTGGAAACTACCACCAATGGGTTATTTTATGAATTACTGCACCTGTCAATTACTTCCCACTCTTCCATCTTTTGTAGTTCTTTCTCCACAGCTTTTCTTTTTGAGATGGATACTCCATATGGTCTGATAAAACATTGTTCGTGAGATTTTAGATTAAGTCTACATTCATAGCTTTTAACTTTCCCAGGTTTCTCACTAAACACACCTTTGTACTCCCACAACAAACTACCTAATTGATCTGTCTGTTCTTTACTTGGACTCACAGCTTCCTTTAGTTTGGTGGCTACTAATTCAGCATACTTGTCTTCACTGCATTCTCCTTCATTGTCTTCCTTATTGAAGTAAATCTTTTAATTTACACAAATTACTCTTATAATCTGAAAATTGTTCTCTAGGCAATTTTAGATGATTAGTTCAGTCACAAGTGTTACGTCTGTCTTTGGGTTGGTAAGCTTTAACTTTTTGTTATTCCAGTCAAAATCTGCATTTACTTTTTGTATCCAATTCATTCTGAACAAAATATTTTCATTGAGGTCAGGGACTACAAAACATCTTTGGTTATACTGTACATCATTAAAAGTGAAAGATATTAAGGCTTGCCTGTTTACAACTTTGCTGTGCCTACCAGTTACTCCCTTAAATTTTGATTCCAATAACAGGATATTCTTCAAAGTCAGCACTATGTCTTATCTGGTCTCTAAATTTTTTGGAAATGGCACAAACAGGACTACCCATGTCTAAGAGTCAAACTCCCTCATAATTAGCAACTTTTATATGTATATAAAGGCAACTTAAAACTTTTTCCTTCCTGCTTTCCTCATCTTCATGCAACAAATCATCCTCAATCTCTCTAAAGTCCCATTACTTATACCCTTTGTGCCCACACAATTTCTCTTTCTTGTCTGTATTTTACTTAGGGCCACATCAGAGGATTGCTTGATGTTGTGTCCCTCTTTTACACACTGTCTACTGTTCCCAGAACTGATCTCACTGTAAGCCTGCTGACTGGTTCTACATTCCCAGTTGGAATGTAGTTCTTCACAAATAATCTTGATGGCCCTTTTTACTCTGTCACTGTCACTATAACCCATGTAAGTATCTCATAAAGTTTTCTAGCATCACATCTAACTCATGATGGCTGTCCTCATGTCCCTTATCTGATGATAAGGGCTCCTGCCAAATCCTATGCACTTTGCTAATAGATTCAGTGTGCTATCTGATGCTGGGGGAGAGGCTGAGCTGGATCAGACTGCACATTCTCCCAGGATAGTGGCTGCTCCTTCAGCAAGGTCTGGACAGGCATGTGGGGGTAGGAGTTTGTTAGTTATTTGGAGCTCCAGTGTTAGGCGGGTCATGGAGTCCCTCAGGAACATAGTGGCTAGGGCGGGGAAGAAGTCCAACATTCACTCAGTATGCTTGCTGGGGGGGCGTTGTCCAGGATGTGGAAGAGGCTCTTCTGGCAGCTATCGAGCTTGCAGTGTACAGCCAGCTGCAGATTGTTGCACATGTAGGCACCAACGATGGTGGTGTGTTCATTGCAGTTGTATGATTATATGATAGCGGAACAAACACTGGTAGCAGTTATTTCTGTAAAATATCTGGGAGTATGCGTGCGGAACGATTTGAAGTGGAATGATCATATAAAATTAATTGTTGGTAAGGCGGGTACCAGGTTGAGATTCATTGGGAGAGTGCTTAGAAAATGTAGTCCATCAACAAAGGAGGTGGCTTACAAAACACTCGTTCGACCTATACTTGAGTATTGCTCATCAGTGTGGGATCCGTACCAGATCGGGTTGACGGAGGAGATAGAGAAGATCCAAAGAAGAGCGGCGCATTTCATCACAGGGTTATTTGGTAACCGTGATAGCGTTACGGAGATGTTTAATAAACTCAAGTGGCAGACTCTGCAAGAGAGGCGCTCTGTATTGCGGTGTAGCTTGCTCACCAGGTTTCGAGAGGGTGCGTTTCTGGATGAGGTATCGAATATATTGCTTCCCCCTACTTATACCTCCCGAGGAGATCACGAATATAAAATTAGAGAGATTAGAGCGCGCACGGAGGCTTTCAGACAGTCGTTCTTCCCGCGAACCATACGCGACTGGAACAGGAAAGGGAGGTAATGACAGTGGCACGTAAAGTGCCCTCCGCCACACACCGTTGGGTGGCTTGCGGAGTATAAATGTAGATGTAGATGTAGATGTAGAAATGCAGTTGAGATCGATACTGCGTCGGACTGTGAAACAGTCTGGATACGGCTGTCAATCAGACAAGGATTGACCATTGTATTAGGATGTTTTTATAGACCACCAGCATCTGCAACAAACATTACAGAACGTTTCAGGGAAAGTCTTGAGTACATAGGAAGTAAATACCCTAATTATCCATTAGTTATAGGTGGAGACTTTAATCTAGCATCCATTGACTGGGAAAATTACACGTTTATCACAGGGGGCAGAAGCAAAGATTTGTGTGAAGTTATTCTAGGAGTGCTTTCAACATACAACCTTGAGCAATTGGTTAGAAAACCAACTCGAGATGGGAACATATTACATATCTTAGTGACAAACAGACCTGATCTTTTTGAGGAAGTTAATCTAGAGGAAGGTATTAGTGACCATAAAGTTGTTGTGGCTTCTATGTCATTGGAAGTTGCAATTAAAAAATAAATAAAAAAAACAGCGTAGAGTTTTCTTGTTTGGGAAAGCAAATAAAAGTGTCATTATTGAATATCTTCATAGTCAGCTCCAAGTATTCACCATGGGACTCAAAGATATTGAGCATCTTTGGTTGGAATTTAAAGGTATTGTCCATCATGTGCTAGAGAAGTATGTTCCTAGCAAAAGTATAGGGGAGGGAAAGGATCCACCTTGGTACAACAAACATATTAGGAAGTTGCTGAGAAAGCAGAGAATTTTGCACAGTCGTTTTAAACGTAGTCACTGCCCCGCTGACAAACAGAAATTATGCGAAATGAAAGCAGCTGTCAGAAGGACAATGAGAGACTCTTTTAACGAATTTGAAAGCAATATTTTATCTACAGATTCTAAAAATAACCCCAAAAAATTTTGGTCGTACGTAAAATCTATGAACGCTACAAATAATTCAATATGTTCTCTTGCTGACAGTATGGGTAATGTAACTGATGATGATAAACAGAAGGCCGAAATTCTAAACCTAGCTTTCAAAAACTCATTTACGATAGAGGACTGCAGCACCATTCCGCCTTTCAATTATCGAACAAACGAAAGGATGACTGACATAGTGTTTAGTGTATCTGGGATTGTAAAACAGTTAAGATCCTTAGATGCCAGAAAGGCATCTGGCCCAGACGGTAACCCCGTAAGATTTTATGTTGACTATGCTACAAATATAGCACCATTCTTATCCATCATCTATCAGAGATCATTGAATGGCAAAAGTTCCACCGAGCAGGAAGAAGGCCCAGGTCATATAGCAATCTATTAAAAAGGTAGAAAATCAGATGTTCATAATTACCGGCCAATTTCACAGACATCGATTGGTTGTATAATCATGGAACATATTTTGTGTTCAGACATAATGACCTTCCTAGACTCTGAGAAGCTCATCTGCAGAAACCAGCACGGTTTTAGGAAACAGCAGTCATGCAAGACACAGCTGGCCCTCTTTGTGCATGATATACAACAGGCTCTAGATACCAGCTCCCAGATTGATACCATATTTCTCAACTTTCGAAAGGTGTTTGACTCAGTTCCGCACTGTCGCTTCCTACAAAAAGTGCACTCTTACGGTCTATCCAATGACATATGCGGTTGGATAGAAAGTTTTCTAACAGACAAGGAGCAGTATGTCGTCCTGAATGGGGTAACTTCAACAGAAACAAGAGTCACTTCAGGTGTAGCCCAGGGCAGCGTAATAGGTCCTCTGCTTTTTACGATTTACATAAACAATCTGGTTGATGGTATTGACAGCAGCCTTATTAGACTGTTTGCCGATGATGCTGTAGTCTACAGGAAAGTAGTATCACACGAAAGCTGTGAACAAATCAATGAGTATTTGCAGAAAATAAATGCGTGGTGTAATGAGTGACAGTTATCTCTCAATATTAGTAAGTGTAACCTACTGCGTACAACAAGGTGAAAACCCACATTAATGTATGAGTACAAAATAAATGATCATGTCTTTGGAAGCAGTAACATCAGTGAAGTATCTGGGTGTGACAATTCGAGATGATCTCAAATGGAATGATCAGATTACACAAGTAACGGGTAAGGCAAACTCTAGATTGCGGTTTATTGGTAGAATCCTGAAGCGATGAACTCCATCAACAAAGGAAATAGCTTACAATACGTTAGTTCGTCCAGTCTTAGAGTATTGGTCATCTGTATGGGACCCTTACCAGTTGGGTCTGATTCAAGACATTGAGAAGATCCAAAGAAGAGTGTCAAGATTCGTGACTGGTACATTTAGCCATTGCGACAGCATTACAAATCTCATAGAAAGTTTGAAGTGGGACACACTTGCAGATAGATGACGCTCTAAACAGAAGGGACTGCTCGCTAAATTCTGAAATCCAATCTTCACCGAGGATGTAGAGCATATATTATTACCACCAACTTTCAAATCACGTCATGATCATCATTCAAAGATAAGGGAAATAAGAGCTTGTACTGAGGCGTTCAGACAGTCGTTTTTCCCTTGCGCGATCTGCGAGTGGAACAGAGGGGAGGGAAATATGACTTTGGCGTGAATTGTGCCCTCTGCCACACACCGCTTGGTGGCTAGTGGAATATATATGTAGATGTAGATCTAGATGTAGATGATACCTTTCCAGTTTCCATTGGCACAATCTGGTTCTCGTATTCATCACAAATACTACTGACATCTTTTTCACCATCAATTAAATCTTCTTTAACCTCCATACACACCGTGCCATCTAATTCTTCCTCCCATTCATCATTACCACTGACACTTTCACTATCAACATTGCTACCCATGCTATCATGTCAAATACTAGACACTTCTACAACATCTTTACAATGATCATCAGAATTGTTGATAAGTAGACCAGTACAAGTATCATCACTTAAGTGCTTAGCAGGGATAGATTCTTCCTCCATTAATTTACTTAATACCAACTCATCAAGATTACTATCAGAACCAACCTTTTCTTCTTCTTCTCTTTTTTTTCCACCCACACTGCTTATATAGAACTGAGATAGTTTCCTCCTCTAACGGAACCTCTTCAACATTTTTACAGATGCTAATACTTTTTATCTTCAACACTTTCATTCATACTTTTCCAGAAGTTACTGTCAAACTGTAATTTGCTAATGTGATGTGCTTTTCTTACATTACTTCTGTCATTTCCACTCCAATATCTTCGATTACTCTGTCTGATGGATCTGTTTTCAATATCTCTAGGCTGATGGTGTTTAGCCTGATTTTGGTACTTAATTCTTGCCCCAAACTGACAGGCTACCAATGAGGCATCCATTAGTTTAAATTGCCTCGTCTTGAATTATGTTTGTCTAATTGTCTGTTACTATTCTCCCAAGGTCTCTCACTGTTGTCATGTCCTCTATTTCCATTCCCATTACTATGGTTGATCCATCTATTATCACTTCTATTGTAACCACTATTATTATTCTGATTTTCATTATCACTCCTGTCTTGATTCCTGCTTTGATTCCACCCCCAGATGGTTCATTGCCAAATCTGCCATTATTTAACCTCTCATTTCTCTCAAATGGTCTATCCAACTTATCTATGTATCTCAAGAACTGATCTACATAGTCACCTGGTCCATAAATCAACTCCCATTGTACTCTTTTTGGTAATCTCCTTTTTAAGGAATCTATTCGTGTTAGTTCATCAAAAGGTTTGTCTAAGTGTGCTAATTTCCTCAATTGGTTTTCACAAAAACACTTCAAGCTACCATCACTTTCTCTATACATTTAACCATTCAAAAACTCACTTTTAATCCTAGCTTGCTCAAGTTTTGATCAAAACTTACTTAAGAACTTTGTTTCAAATTCACTATGTGACATGGTAGAATTAACATTCTGATTGGCCCATGAGATTGCTTCTCCACCCAAATATCGCTTAACAGATTTAAATTTAACATTGTCTGTCATGTCATTGCTGAAATTATCATGACAATGCTGTAGAAAATCAACAGGATGCAATTTCCCATCTCCTGGAAAGCATTTTAAAGTTATGCCACGACATACACAATTAATATTGCTAACAAAATTTCTTTGAGCTACACCCTCTTGTAATTCTACAACTTTCTTACTTAAATCTACAACATTATTTTTACACAGATCTATTTTTTCATCACACTTCAGTTGTACATTAATTATTTGATTGGTAATGTCTGTAAGTTTTAACTCAGAGTTCCTTTTGTAAGCTTCTACTTTTTCTTCTAAAATTCTCCTAGTCTGAACAACCTCCACTTTAAGTTTAGAATTTTCTGCTTCTACATGTTAATCTAGCTTTTCGAATCTCTCCTCGTTTTTGGACAACTCTTGTGTGAAATTAGTTTGTAATACATCTACCGGTTCTTCTATTGCTCCTACATGAGTACTGAGGTCACTCTGTTCTGTCTCAACAATAATTTTCAGTGCTGCTGAACCCTCCTGCATTTCTCTTATCTGCTTAGTATTTTCAGTAACAGTAGTCATTAATTCCGCCATTTGTTCACTTAAATGGTGACTTTGCTGACCGATATCCTGCCTAATCTGTCCCGTATGTTCCTTTGCTTCTTTCATATGCTGCATTAATAACATTAACAAATTATCTCCCCCTACTCTTCCCTGTGTAGTAGGAGTACTTGTGGCAACATTTTCACTGGAACCCTTTCCACCAAAATTTGGATCTACACTTGGATAACTGCTGGATGATAGTTCACTGATACTTTATCCTAGGTCCAAAGTGTATTCTACAGATTCACGGCCTACAGGCTTCTGTTCATTCATTTTCAGGTTCTTGTCACACAACACTATTTAAAATTAGGAAATTAAAAGAACAGTTACTCACCTGAATTCCAGTGGCACAGTCTGAGAATTTGGGCCATTATCTTCAGGTAATGATATCCAAAACAGATGATTTGCGATCCTCCCACAGCAGGTAATGATTTTTTTTTTCTTTCAATCTTTCCATAAACTGTCATCACAAATAATTCTCTGGGCAAAAGTTGTCTTGCATTCACGTTTTTACATAGCCTGAAACAATCACTCATTTAACACAGCTCAACTCCACCAATGTAATGATCTTATATTTTCAAACATTGCTTAATTTAATTTAACTTAACCTGGCCTGAGGTTCATTGATGATTGATGAGAGCATCACAAAAGTTGACATTAGTTGACAACTGAACTGCACAGACTCCTGAGGTAAACAAATACACTGACTGATTGACCTCTTTGACTTCACTGACTGATCACCTTGCAGCCTCGCTGCATCGCTTTATATACAAATTTAACAATGGTCATCATTGCTAAATTATTACAAAATGTAACTTACAATTAGAAACAGTTTCATCTAAACTAACTGCTGTTACATTTGTTACATATAATGTGAACTAGGGTCAATGCAGGTGTCTGATCACGCCCGTTGGCTTTGACCCGTGACGTAAGGGTGTTGTGGTGTGTGACGTAATGAAGACGTGGAGTTTAATTTATGAGTGTGTTGTGTTTGTAGATGTCGTGGTGTCCTCTGGTGGTGTGTGTATGGTCCGCGTGTTATGTGGTGTATTAGGTTCAGTTGGGTGTCGTTGCTTAAAGTGTGCATTTATCGGTTGTGACTGTTATAGAAGCATGGAAATGTCTCCAATATGGTGCCTGTGACTTCATTACATAAACACGACAACAAACACGAAAATACATATAAAACCAACAAACATACCTCCCTCCAAAAATGTAATCAAACTAACGGGACCAACTTGGGAAATTGGGGTTTTTTTTGTTGGGGACAAACTAAATATAATCACATACAGACATACACCACGATTCTGAACCACACAAAACGACGACATGTAAACACCAGAAAATCCCCAAATTTCACTACACTTTAATATCGACAGGGGTTGGTTAGCTCAACCACAATTGTCGATACCACAAAATAAAAACCAAATACCCCAAAAATTATAATCACATCGCAACTATTGATACCACAAAACCAACACCAGATAGCACCAAAAATTGGAATCGGACACATCCCTTGACCTATATAGCTCAAATACAACTGACAATACCAAAAAATTGAAATCGAGTACTTCCTCTAACATCCATAAATCAACCACAAGTGCTGATACCAAAACGTCAACCACCAACACATGCAGTAAATAACACAGACCCAAGAACACAAAAACCCCACCGAACATCATAACACGCGAACAGTAGACCCAAAAAACAACTACTTACCACAAAAAAGTTCTGACTATCTCCACCACAAGCATAAAAAGTGGCAGAAACTTAATGACAGACAACATGTCTTTCCCCATTTCAGCCCACAGACGCGCAGTATTAAACTTAGAAGCCATATCCATACCTAACAAAAGAAGCAACAAATTGAATTAAACGACTAACTGCACAACAGACAGCAAACTAACAACATCAAATGACACATCAATAACATAGACACAATGGAAATTTAATTCTTAACTCCCTGAAACTAATTTCCGTCCTTCTATAACAGTCACGACTGATAAATGCACACTTTAAGCACTGACACCCAAATGAACCCAATGCACCACATAACACGTGGACCATACACACAGCACCAGAGGACACCACTAACCACAACAAGATGACATCTACAAACACAACACACTCATAAACTAAACTCCATGCTGTCATGACGTCATACACCCCAACACCCTTACGTCACGGGTCAAAGCTGACGGGTGGGACTGGACACCTCCGTTGTCTCTGTAGTGGAGATAGTGAAATGCGGTGTATGCAAGCAGAATATGCAAGTTGGGGGTTTGTTTTGGTTGTGTTTTTTTTTTGTGTGTGTGTGATTGGGGTGGCTGACCTATAGTGTAGAACTAGAACTTTTTCGTGGTAAGTAGTTGTTTTTTTGGGTCTATTGTTCATGTGTTATGATGTTCGGTGGGGTTTTTGTGTTGATGGTGTTATTTACTGCATGTGTTGGTGGTTGATGTTTTGGTATCAGCACTTGTGGTTGATTTATGTATCTGAGGGAAAGTATTCGATTTCAATTATTTTGGTATCATCTGTTGTATGGGAAGGGACCGATTCCAATGTGTCATTGTAGCTATGTGAATTTTGGTATTGTGAGGTGCTGTTGGCCTAGATAGGTAAAGGGAACACCTGAGAGTTAGGATCTGATTTGACAGGGGGCGGGAGGGGGGGGCAGATGTAGTCATCATCCACGTCATCAGGATGTAACGGAAACACAGTGTCCATCGTCGTCATCGTCGTTGCTTCACGCCCATGCACCAGGAAAAAGAGCGTAAATTCTGTAGTGTCTTGTTTGGTGGTGTTGTAGGCAAATGTTGCGAAATGTAGCACCTCATCGCAGTTGCTCTGCTCAACATTGACAGCATGTTGGCCAAGGTCTTATTAAGGCGTTCAGTAAGCCTGTTAGTTTGCGGATGGTAAGCAGTTGTCATGTGATGAGTAATGTTGCACCAACGGTTTATCTCTGTCACAAGATTCGATTGAAAAACATTCCCTCGATCCATAATTAATGAGGTTGGGGCACCGTGTTTTAATACAGTATCTTCCACCATGAATTTCGCTACCTCGAATCCTTTGGCTGTTTTCACGGCTTTTGTAATGGCACAGCATGTCAGATAATCAATGCAAACAATAATCCATCTATTGCCACTAGCTGACATTGGAAATTGTCTGAGGGGGTCAATCCCAATGCCGTGGAAGGCGTTTTGGCTGGTGGAATTGGTATGAGTCGGCCAGGTGGTTTCTGAGGAACTGCCTTTCTCCTCCGGCACTCTCGACACTGCGACACATAGTGACGGACATGCCTAAATAAACCTGGCCAGAAAAATCTGTTGCAGAACCTATTGTATGTCTTAATAAATCGTAAATGTCTGGCCTCAGGCATGTCATGGAATTTCTGTAAAACATCTAAGCACATGTGTTTAGGAATCACTGGTAACCACATATTCCCAAATGGATCAATATTTTTCTTGCAAAGTAATCCATTAACTACCTTAAATTGTCCTTTCACATCCTCTGACCGATTTACGGCAAGCATAATTTGAGATATCTTGGTGTCCTTCTTCTGCTCAGCAGAGAGATCTTGGAGTGCAGTGAGACAGTCACTATCTTCATCAAAGTCTTGATGGTCTTGCACAGGGTTTCTTGAGAGACAGTCAGCATCTTGGAGTTTTTTCCACTTTTGTACACTGTAGCAATGTCATACTCTTGAAGACGTAGGGCCCACCTGGTGAGTCGTCCTGTTGGATCCTTAAGACTTGTCAACCAAAAAAGTGAATGATGATCTATAACAACTGTGAATGGCCTTCTATAAAGATACTGTTGAAATCTGCACATGGCTCAGATCACAGCAAGACAGTCTCTTTCTGTAGTTGAGTAGTTTCTCTTGGCTTTTGTAAGTGTCCTAGAAGCATAGGCTATAACCTTCTCTTTTCCATCTGAAATTTGCACCAGAACAGTACCGATTGCATACCCACTGGCATCTGTGTGTAGTTCTGTATATGCTCTCTCATCATAGAGACCAAGTACAGGGTCAGTCATCAGAGCTTTTCGTATCACATCAAAAGAATCTTGTTGTGCACCACCCCAGATAAATTAAGCATTGGCTTTTAACAACTCTTGGAGTGGCCTGGCTTTGATACAAAAGTCTTTGATAAAATGACAGTAATAAGAACATAATCTGAGGAAGCTTCTCACATCTCTAATATTTTTAGGAACAGGAAATTCTGTTATAGATCTCACATTTTCTGGGTCTGTCCGCACACCTTAATTTGACACAAGGTGTCTCATGTGGTGGCACACACTTGCTGTCTAATGTCCTCTTCTTCTTCTGTCTCTGATAGATTGCGATATGTTGAATATGGCCCCAACTTGGGTTTCTCACCACGTAAACTGCGGCTCTGTTGTGGCCTGATGGGAACCACTGTGTCATCTATAATGTGCACTATCACAAGTTCCAATACCCAGCATCTCCACCAGAATAATGTCATGTAGAAGAAGGTGTAATTAGATGAATGGTGAACACTAATTTCACTTAACAAAGGTTTATTCAGCACTTGCACATACAAGAGCAAGGAGCAAACTGCTTCTGGCCAGAACACATATGGTATAAATACAGTTACAGAACATTCCAGTACAATTTTGGATACTTCTAGAATGTACTAAAACGGAATATAGAAATTAAAATTTTACAGTTCAGGTGCAACAGTCTAGTATCATAACCACTACACCACAGTGACTGTGCTACTCAGCTTCTTCTTTGACAATATCTTTAGTTTATTTATGCCTGGGATGGCTGCATACACCTTGTGTGACATTAGGTTAGGAATGCCATTTTTTATGTTAATAGCTATCTGCATTACTGATAAAACCCTTGAACTATACATTAAAAAAAAATCTTTAAACTCTTGAGAAGTTTTGTGTCTGTTGTTAGTTGCTCTACAATCTTAAAGAGTGAGTTGTGATGTATGCTAAATATAAGTTTCTGTTTTGTATTTTTATACTTTTATTGTTTCTCTTACAAAATTTCAATTGTATCCTCTCACACCTCTTTAAGACATTTCTGAATAGTTTTGTGTAAATCATTGTATTCAGTCCTGCTCCTATTACCATTAACTTGAAAATCTTGCCTCCTCTTCAATAGCTCCCTCAAGGCAGCTGAGATTTCCTTTGTACCAGCAATATATTTTATTGCTTGCATTTCTTAAATAATTGACCCTAATGTCTGTGTTTGTATATTCTTCAGCTTCTGAGAAGCCATATCCATTATTTAATTTAACGTGATGTAGCTTGTTGTTTTAAATACATCCCTATAACATACACCTGTGACGTACTGCCTGATGAGTCAGTTTCTTTCTAGCTTTGTACCTACTTTCACTCTGCATCTTACAGACACATGACCATTTGCAATTCAGAAGTAGTTTTCGTTGTCATATCCTGTGTATTTCTTTATAAATATATCTGATTTCAATTTTAGTTTCCTTATCTTCTTGCCAAGCTCATTTTCTAATTATTTACTTCTGGAAGATTGTCTTAAGGACAAAGCATATCATTCTTTTCGGCACAATTGACTGATGTATGATGTGTGTTATTTCTGCTATCATATGCAAAATTTCCCACTGAAGAATAGTTCTTTGTTTTTTCCCTTCATTTGCAATTAAGTCCCCAATTATACACTTGTCTCAGTAATTTGCTGTATCAGTTTCTGTAATTTTTCATAAAGAAAAGAGTCTTCTACCTTCTCATCAGAATGTGAGAATGATAGTGTATAGACCCAAATAACTGAATGAAAATAAGTAAGTAAATAAATTTTCAGGAAATATCTCATCTTTATCTTGAAAACAAATCTTGCTATTCTCTTTTAGTTTCCTTTACTATCTCAGATAGTGTTTAAAAGTTCTTGTTTACAATAATCTATATCTTTACTCTGTAAATCACTCTAAAGTGCATAGCAGAGGGTACTTCCCATTGTAACTGTTGTTAGGTCTTCTTTCCTTTTCATTGACATATGGACTGCATGAAATATTATTGCTTAAATAGCTCTGTGTGCACTATATGAGTCTAATCTAGTCATTACAATCCCTATAGGAGCAATACATACGGTATTGCAACATATTTTTACATTCATCACTTAAAGTTGGTTTTAGAAACTTTTTAAGTAGGCTTTCTTGAAATTGTTTGCATCTATCTTGAAGGAAAGGTCAGTTCAGTGTCTTCAGGATCACCTTGACACTCTCCGATGGATCAGACAAACCTGTCACCATTTGTGTTGTCCTTCTTTGTATATGTTCAATACCACCTGTTAGTCCTATTTGATATGGGTTCCATACATAAGAGCAATATTGTAGGATGGATCACAAGAATATTTCGTAACCAATTTCCTTTCTAGACTGATAGCATTTGCCTATCATTTTACCAATGAACTGAAGTCTGCCACCTGCTTTGACTGAGCATATGTGATAGTTTCATTGCATATCTGCACAAACTGATACATAAAGGTATTTGTATGAGTTGACTAATTCTAGCTGCCACTCTTTGATATTATATTCATAGGATGCTATGTTCCTTAATTTTGTAAAGTGCAAAACTGTAGGCCCACACTTCTAAACATTTAATGAACGTTATCAAGTTGTAGCACTCTGAAATCATATCAAGATCTGACTGATTATCTGCACAGATTTTTCCAGACAATACTTAATTACTGATAACTGCATTGTCTACAAAAAGCCTGAGGTTACTATTAATATTGTCACAACATAACCACATTGAACTCCAAATCTTAAAAGCAGGTTCATTAATGAAACACAGCGTGTAGCACCAAAAGCACATTCGTCATGAACATCAGCGTATAGCCAGAACAGTACTGAACTCCTCGACAGAGAGTGCTGGAATATATACAAACACCACATATTTCAGAATGCTGTTATTTATACAGAGATAAAATATTACATACCATACAAACATTATAAACACAAGATATTTCCAGAATGTTCCATAAATGATATATACTAAATAACAAACAATTGCTGGTGGTTGAGTTTGAACTGGTTAGCTGGAGCACTAACCACTACCCACCCCACACTGCCTGCACCACAGCTTGTGGCACTGTGCCCTTCCCTCAAGAAACAGCAGAAGTTCTCATTGGAGTTGCCTACAGCACTGTGGATCTGGATCTCACCAACGGTCCTCTGTAAGACAGCATTGATGGAATGTCATGTTCTGCTCATGTCATCACTTCCTCTTTACTATGATGAGCAATGAAAATAACTCCTCCTATTGAAGCTTTGCAGTTATCAAGTGATTCTTCTGTTCATTGAATTTCTCATCACTGTCCTGCACTTCAGGTCTGTAGTAGAGTTTCATGTGGAGGATATGGATGCTATCACCATTTGCCAGTAAGTAGCCTTCTGCACATCCTTAGTTGAGAAATACTTTGCTCCTTCCAAACAGTTTCATTGTCATTAGTGAGTGGCAGTGGATAGACATCTTTCTTCATAATTTTGTTCAGTCTTCAGTTGAAATGCCGTGTGCCATCCTTCATCTTCACAGGGACCAAGGACTTCCTGAACGTTCAGTGATGTCATCTTACAGCATCTTCTCCACTTCCATATTATTCATCATTTGGTCAGCAACAAATTATATGAATGCTGGCTGATTGGTGGATGATGCCCAGTGTTGAAATGATGTTTTGCCATGGGCAGTTTGGTCTGTCTTTTCTCCACTTTGGATTTGAAAGCATCCAAAAACTGATGCAGAATGGCTGTTGCTCACCGATGGTTCCAGAGTCAGGCTAGATTCTGTTTGCATTTCGATAGTAGCCTTCTGTCCTGCATTATCTGTAGTGGTAGCAGAACATGGTTCACCATCAGTGACACTAAGCTGCCCTTGCTGGAGTGGTTTGACTGTCTCTGCGATGTGGTATGGCTGCTCAAGACAGGTAGTGATCCAAAAATTTTCTCTGCCTACCAACAGTCTTCACTGGCATATAGATTTCTATTGTGTGCCTCAGTAAGATTTTGCAATCAATAAAAGCTTCACAGTTTAACTGAGTGTCTTGACTGATGACAGGAATTCATCTCATTGATGACAGCTGGGTAATGACATCGTCAATGGCAAACAGTTCCCCAGAGCAGTCTTTGTTATGTGTTCTTCTTGGAATAGGTTTATGAGTCTAGGGCTCTGATCTACCATAGTATTTGATTGTTTGTAAGTCCTGCAAGAATTCCCATCTAAGAATAATGTTATGACTAAATTCTGTTAAAATGACAAGTTCAAAGGGCTGTGTACTTTCATACAATACATGCTCCTGTTGGCTGGATGTTTTTCCGATTTTTGACTTTCAACACAATCATTTTTGTATCATGGAACACAGTTTTCATTAGCTGACAATGATAATCATCCAATATTACAGAAAAGGAAGCCAAAGTTGACTGGTACCTGGACAGGACGGATGTTGATGTTTACATCAATGAGATTTTCTAGCATCTTGATGACTGTCAGCTGCGGAGGACTTTGATCTCTGATGCCTCACCTCCATAGATGATCCCCTTGCTTAGTTTTGTTGAAGTTAGTGGTTAGGCGAGTGGCTTGTACCTCTTTACAGTGATGGGGAATGGCTATGGCGATTTGTGGAGCATCCTTGTCCAGGGTACAATGATGGGCTTCATCCCACAGGTCAACTTTAATTGTCTGCATTAGAATGGCGTAACAGAACTGTTGTGATGGTTGACATCTGGCAGCGTAATAATCATCGAGAACTCACCTTCTTTCTCTGCAGTAGTGTACAACATGCCTGGGACATCAACAGTGGAAACACATAAGCATTTCATCTTCTGTCTTCCAAATGTTTGTTCTTCTGCAGAGCATTATACTTGGCAGAGGAGGTGGTGATACCAGTGCTGGTCAGGTGCTGGTTTGTCATGTGGTAACTGTGCATCAGCCCGAGTTGCCCAAGTAAATTTTTTCTGGCGTTTTCGCTAGTGATGGAGGTTAGGGCTAAAGGTCGATACACATCTTCTGAAACGTTTTTATTACCTCCTGACATTTCAAGCTGACATTCATGACTGTCAGCTCCTGCTTACTCAGTTTGAATGTTCTGCTTTCTGTAAAATGTCATAACTCTTCTCTCACTACCTGGCATGTAACGGGTTGAGATCATTGACATCACTTGACGAATTCCTCAGTTGGTGTGAGATCCATTACCAAAAGTGTTTAACACACATCGTCTATGTCTCCTGTCATGAAGATCTGAGGTTTTGTCAGCTTCTGTCATTTTCACATTCACATTGTGAAATAGTCAAAACATTCTGTATGTAGAACCGTGACATTTCCCTATTATATTGGGCCCTATTCTTCAATTTTTTTGTTGCTGATTGATGCCAAATGTTTTCTCCACGTCAGCCTGGACTTATCCCACCTATTTAGCTTCTCGTCATTGTCCTCAAAGTGCTGTACAAGAAAAAGTACACATTTGCCAAACACATCATGTTATTCAACCTATTGTATTTGGTGACTCTGTTGAATCCTTTCAGCCATTTTGTCAGATCCTTACCAGCATTTCTGGAAAATACTGGTGGATGCCTGATGCACAACTACTGAGTGAGTGAGCTGGTGCATAAGTTACAACACTGACTTGTATTTGGGAGGATAATGTTTCAAATCCCTGTCTGACCATTGAGATTTGGGTTTTCCATATTTTCCCAAAATTGCTCCAGGCAACTGCCAGGAGAGTGAATATTGATTTTTAATTTATGTACTGAATTATGTGTTATTTTTAATTTAGGTACACTGTACTGCCATACTATTCAAAATAAAAGGTCAAAGCAAATTTTATTCTTTTAATTATTAACTTGTTGAAACAATAAACCAGAAATGTTTACGAATTTGTTGTTTTGTGTATTTTTAAAGAAATGTTCCTTAGGATTCAATTTTTTCTCCTAATAATTTAAGGACATATGATATGCTCCAGCTTAAAATATTTAATACATTGCTGAATGATATGGTTCATTGTATAGGCAAGCACAATTTATTATTCCTTCAAAATTTTGTTTTTGTAACTTTAACTTTGGATGGGATAATGAACCTAAGTACACAAAAACATTGGTCACGGGAAATTGAAACTAAATATTTGCACGTCATTTTCTTCTCAGTGATAACATATCAAAACATTCCAGCTGGGTAATCTTGCTGATTCTGAGTGCCCTTTTCATTTTCCTTAGTTTTCTTCCTGTTCTTTGTTTTCTGGTCTCCTTTGTCATGCTTTCAGCAGCTTCTTCATCTTTAGTGACACATTACCTGTCCACTCGCAGCACCCCACTTTTCATGTTGTCCCCAGTTTTGATGCCTAATTTGCTCATGCTTTTTAATCTGCTTGTTACTCCATCATTAAAACATATTATGGCATCCATTACACCAATCTGAAAAACCTACATGCCAACAAAAACAGGTTCCAGCAAATATTCCCAAATACAACTATTAAAGTTTCCAATTGGATTCTGTGTTTTTCCATGTAAACATTTTTACAGAAGATAAGAACCTGAAGCATCTCTGTATATTGGTTTTAGTTCTACCAGAACAGTTTCTGTAAATGGGGTACGCATGTGTATGTTTTCACCTATTTGTTCAAACCTGTCATACTTGCAGCATGAAGTCTTTCATTTGGGCAGAGGCCATGGTGTGGATACTCATCAGTGAATATTCTGGGAGACATAACTGCTCAAATTACTTTTCTCATCTCATAGCCCAGCATATTTTTGATGTTTTTTTCAAAGGCTAGACCATTCTGAGAGATTTTCTATTTCTGATTTGATGAGTCTGCCTTTCCCACCAATTGCTTTGCTATCAGTGAGCTTTTCCCTGTCGTGTCCTTGCAGAGCTTCATAATTCTTGCCCCCATTCTCTTCTGCACATGTCCTGTACAGTCATTTTTTTTTAAATTTCAGTTCCACCATATGGTTTATTAGCCACAACACTGCTGAAGCCTTTAGAGTCACCATGAACAAACTATTAAGTGTATCACACAGCACATGTAGCAGTCTATCTACTAAAACTAGAGACTGCCCCTTGCTTTCCAGACCATCACTGAAACATGAAAGTTTTTGTCACATTTGTGTTCATTTACCCTACTGGAACAACCCTGATAGTGCTTTGTCAGACATTCATAGCCCACCACATGGCCTTTATCAACAGCAGTGGCGGCTGGTGGACTGAATTTCTTGAATGTGGAAAATACAGCATTTAGTGTATCAGCAAGTGATGTAATTTAAATCTTCATTTAACACAATTTTTTACTTTGGTACCAAAGTATAAAAATTTACAAAGAAATTTGGTTTTTGAACTTTCCTGCAGGCAAGACAGTAATTTACTGAGTACAATTAAAATGACATTCTTACCTTAATTAATAGGTCTCTCTTCTCCTTCCCTTCTGCAAAGTGGACAATTTCAAGCTCATTAAAATTCTGCATATTCAAAAGTGTTTTTTCTATAGAGCATATAGGTAATGCACTCACTCCCTCTTCTTTTATAGTGTCTCTAGTGACAGTCTTTATTCTTTTCAGCATGGAGGAACACCTCTCATTTTCTGCTGTTGTCATTGGTACTTTAAAAATCATCCATAAAAGTTTCACTGATTGTGGTGGATCACTTTCTAAATTATTGTTGTTGATACAATTCATAACTGTTAAAGCTCCATTTTCTGTTTGGAAATCATTTCTAATGTTTATGGCTATAAGTTCCTGCCACAGTTCATTTTCGTTTAAGTCAAATAATTTAACTTTAGTCTGAAATTCTGTGTCAGGGAACAACAGCTTGTGTTTTTGAAACAAACTGGATTGGAATAATATAGCTACTGACAAAGGTGCTAAATGGGAAATGTTCATCAGTGTTAGTCATAACAAGGTCATAGACTTCCTCTGCAAGTTTTACAGGAGTGTACTAAATGGAAACATTTTGGGTGGTGATCTCTTCGTTTTCATTCCCCTAATCCCAGTGCTGATCAAGATCAAGAGAATTTCTCATGAGTTTTATCACTGACTTGAAATCAGAAAGCTTTGCCATTATCTACGTTTCTATGTTGCAGCTGCTTGAACAAAATTTCATGGGATTTTATTGAAAAACTGAAGCCAAAAGAGAAACTCTTGGTCATTGTTAAGAAGTTACCAAAACCCAACTGCTTTAGCAGTTGTTGAATAATCATTGCAATCATCTTCCTCAATTGAGAAGAAAGTAGAGAATCCCTGTAAATTTCTAAAAATATTCAAAGTTCTTTTTGTTGTGTTGCACAGCACTCTACAATGAGGTTGATTTTTCAGGCATAACAGTGTACAAATTTTGTTCTTTTGTGCACTACTTTCACTTTTGCCTGCACCTCATTGTGCTTACCACTCAAAACTGAAGCTCCATCATAACTCTGAGCTATCAGTTTTTCTGGAGAGTCATCAATCTTTAATATGTCAGGTTCATTGAACACTTCACTACTTATTCTTGCAGCTGTATGATTTTTGCGTGTTGTTAAATTTATAAGCTCTTCATATATTTCCCTTTTAATTAATATTGAACAATAGTTCATAGATACAAGGTGAGACAAAGTTGCACAATCTGTCATATCATCAACTTCAATTGTGACGTAATCTGTTTGCAAAATTTCTTTAGAAATCAACCGGTGGCAAACACCTTATATAGAGACCAGCACCTCAGTCTGAATTGTTTTGGAAAGCCCCAAAAATACAAAATTATTGGTTTTTTCAATATATTCCTTCAACGTGGATCGTCCAAAGCCTGAAAAAAGCAGAATTCTCTGAGGTATCTGTTTCATCATGTCCTCTTAGTGCAAGTTCAAATTTCCCACAGGATTTGATACAGTTGATCAACTTGCTAAGGATGTAAAGATTCTTAGAAACATCTTCATTAAACTTCTTAATCCTCATTCTGTAAGCTGTATCCAGCTGACGTCTTATATTGACTTTGCCAAGCACAGCAAACTTGATGCTACTGTTCATGGTAGTTCACTCATTTTTTTGTTTTTTAACTTTTTCAGCTAAATGTTTAATGTCTGATACCCCATCTGTGGTCTAAGGACGTTTTGCAACATGCATTACCAGACACATGTAACAGAAGAAACCCTTCCTTATTCCACATCCACACTGTCAGTTTGCTTGTTTGCGTAAAGTAGTAGCAAATTTTCTGGTGAAACTACTTTTGCTTTTGCATATATTTTGAATCTGTATATGTTTAAATCAGGGCTTTGTGGTCCTAACCTTTCCAGTCCCAACTTTTTATCAAAAGTAAGATTTTTTTACCACCAGAAGCTAAAATATTATTTATGTTGTTTACTCCGTCATTCTAAACGGGAAACTAGCACATCATTTAGTCACTAGTCTGCACTTTAAATAGTCTAATTCACATCAAAACAACAATACTAGTGCCACACACACAATGCTACTCACACTTTGCTCACTTTGCTTGGGCATTGCTCTAAGCAGCCCTAACGTAACGCACTAACTCCACCCAACTCCCAGTATGCCCATCTTTTCACACATGTGCATTGCCTGCCTTTAAACTGCCAGGGTGGTTTGCTGAGGATCTGACAGTTGAACCATTCTAAAAACATTGATAATTCACTTACGCGGGCTGGTAGTCAACCCATTCTAAAAACACTGATCATTCCTATACATGCACTGGTGGTATGTGCAAAATTGAGTTAATTTTTCTTACATGATTTGTACATGCTGCAACTTTTGTCCTTATTGATATTATTGGGAGGGTTCTGTCCTGGAGTCCTCAAGGAATAGCTGCCGCTGATCTACAGAGGTAACTGTGACAACTCCATTTGGTGATGTATGACCTCTTTTCTGTCAGAAACTGTGCAGTGCACCAACAATATCAGTAGATTGACAAATATCTACCATTTATTTGCTACTCTGTGCATAGATGCTTCACTGACTTCTGTTAGGGCATAATGCAAATACTTATACTACCTTCCAAATTTGATAGGTAGCAGGAGGAAAGCCACAGAATATCTGCGTTGCTTTTTTCCCTTCACGATACACTGCATGTAATAATCAAGGTGAATGTTCACTTCACTTTATTTCAGGCATATTACAGGAGATGTCATTTGTTACTTTACATACTTGACAGTCCACTACAGTTTTTCTGGATAGGCTTCTTCTTTTAGTTATGTCCTCACTAAAAGTAAAGGATTTTTCACTATTACGGTATTGACGTGTAGCAACAGTCAAAAGAAATTCTGAAAAGCTTGCACTTACTAATTGAAATAAAACCATTATTTACACTATTTACAACACCGGAATCATCTTCATTTTTGGTTTGATGTTTCAACTTGTGTTTTGAAGAATTGCCTGGTGAACTTTTAGGTGTAACTTCACTTTGCTGCTGCATAGCAATTTCTTAATTTTTATGATTTCCTACAACGCGCTTGTTTTGATTACCATAAAATTTATGACTGCAATTAAACTTCTTCATTTTTGGCACTTTATGATGTAAAATGATTGAAATACTTAGTGACAGCAACAAGTTTATGACACAAACACATGGAAAAAACATAACTAAACGTAAGTAATCTACATATATCAATAGAAAAATCAATCACAATAAATCCCTGCTCGTAGTACAGTCAATATGTTCTTCAAGGATATTATGTAAATGAGTTGCTATGGAAATAATGGCGCCAAAATTAAATAATGAGACATTGCAGGCAAAGTTTTTTGTTTGAAGCATTGCAGGCAAAGTTTTGTGTTTGGCAGTAATGTGACAGCTAGGCATTCACATGTTGCATCTGCTTTAAAAAGGATTTAAACATGAAAATGAGGTAATATATGTAAAGTACATATTTTTAGAATCAGGAAGAAACAGAATTTTATTGAAAAATCCATTTTTTGTTCCCTCGTGACATTCAGGTCCACTTAAGATGGATGTCTCATATGACAAGCTGTTTGGTGTTATTCAAAGTACTTAATGAGCATGTCATGTAGCAAGGTCCATTACACCTTCTGAAGAAAGCAATTTTAAAATTGTGGAAACCTAGGTTGAAGGTTCCAATGAACCTATATTTGCAATTGGTTGGCTGATTTTTTTCAACATCTCCAAGTTTAATGTCATACAGTTGCTGAAGTTACAGCCATGTTTACGATTTTTTTTAGAAAATACTTTTAAATAAGATGTGATCAAAATAAAGAAGTTGTGTGGCCTTCAGTGTAACTGTATATTTCTTCTTGAGTAGCATATTTAAAATGAAATTCTTTCTTGTCTGTGAAAGTAAAGAATGCTTAAAATCTACTGGTTTTTGTTTCTGACATTATTTAAATGTTTCATAACTGAAAATGATACTCATCAGTAATTTATGACTTGTACTACAAACATAGAGGAAAGAAAATGTATGGATTTTGTGATATTTTCCTTTGAACAGTCTATGAAATACCCAGCTGCATAATGTGTGTTCTGCTTGCCATGAAGGTAGTTTCTACATATAGGATAAATGTAACTTGATGTCACAAACCTTAATCAAAATATCAGTACATAATTTCTATCCTTAATGCTTCACCAAATAGCCTAAAAATTCTAATTTTGAATTTTATCTGCTTTACTGCAGCATGCCTGGTGAGCTATGCCACAGAAATTGTCATGAGAATGTGTCATGGAAAACGTCGTTGCACACTTCCTGCTGATTCTGAAACATTTGGTAAACCCTGCAGAAGTGACTCACGGATGTATCTCAAAGTTGTTTATACATGTGGTAAGTATGATCACATATTGTAATGCTTCTTTTGTCTTTTATAACTGGCTCTGTTGAATTTAGTATGAAAAAAATAAGAATGAAAAATATAACACATTAAAAGTATGTAATATTAAGTAGTGATGAACTGTGATTTTTTGGCTTCAAATGAAATATGAATAAATTCCTGCCCCCCACATTGATTTGTGAAGTACTGAGAAGGTAATGTAAGCATATGCTCATTTAGTTATTTGTTCATCCAAAAAGTCTTTCCAGCTTGTGGAATACAGTATAAATATTGTGTATGAATGTGTGCAAATGTTCATGTGTCCAAAAACAGACAAAAACACACACACACACACACACACACACACACACACTTGCTCTTACTCTTACTTAAATTACAGAAACAGTAGTATTTAACAACATAATTGATTTTTTCCATTAAATAGTTTGTAGTCCTTGCAGTACCTGCACTGCCTTGTTTCAAGTCTCTTGTACTTCATGGGTTCTAAAAATGTTAGGGTTTTTCATATAAAGTGAAAATGATGAAATAATTTTTTCCCTTATGTGATGGACTATCATGCATTTGTATCACACTGTTTCTCATGGAAGTTTACAAGCTAATGTCCTTACTGACTTTATATGAAAATCTTTCCTTTGCTTTGTGGTCACAATCAGGGATATTAAAATTTTCATTTTTATTTAATTCACTGTAGCAAATTTACAAATTTCTGGTATATACATACAGGGAAGGGGAAGGAATGAAGACTTTTGAAAGAGGGAGTTGCAAAAATCTGTTTATCAATCATATTGCATTGTTCTTACAGTTCTTTTTGAGTGAAGATGATGACTGAATTAGCTGTCATATTACCCTAGAATATAATTCTGTACTGTAGGATGCTGTGGAACTGGGCAAAGTAAAGTGTTTTTGCACAGTAACTCTTCTGAGCATTACAGGCAATATGAGTATTCACATGTTTCAATTTTCTGGAATAAATCTTGCATGAATGACATATATAAATTAGCAGAGGAAACAGCTAACAGAGTGTTTCAAAAAAGTTCACAAAATTTTGTTATGTAGTTATTGTATCCTCTCAAAAAATTTAATCAACTGTTTATGTTATAAGACTTTTGTACTTGGTACCAATACAAATTACAGAATGTGGCTACGAAGTCTTTTGCTATAGATCCCTTGCAAAAATGTTCTTGGTCTATTTGCCACATCAAATTCAGATAAAACCCCAGTATTATGGAACCCACATTTCCTGAATAACAAACATTTATGATTTATGAAAACATTCAGACAGGTGCCTTAAAATCAAGGAAAGTTACCAAAAAATATCAACATCTCAAAATGTTTTGTTTCAAATGTGATCTGATGCAATAAGCTATAGAGTGCAGGACACAGTATAAACAAAAAAAAAAATATGAAAAAACACAATGGTTGAGAAACATTTGTATTCAAACATAGTGAATGTTTATAATAAACAAAATGTAGTTTTTGATTTGTTCAGGTGGAAGTGTGACTGAAGTACAATTGTTCAGGTTATACAGGGTGTTACAAAAAGGTACGGCCAAACTTTCAGAAAACATGCCTCACACACACAAAGAAAGAAAATACACTCCTGGAAATTGAAATAAGAACACCGTGAATTCATTGTCCCAGGAAGGGGAAACTTTATTGACACATTCCTGGGGTCAGATACATCACATGATCACACTGACAGAACCACAGGCACATAGACACAGGCAACAGAGCATGCACAATGTCGGCACTAGTACAGTGTATATCCACCTTTCGCAGCAATGCAGGCTGCTATTCTCCCATGGAGACGATCGTAGAGATGCTGGATGTAGTCCTGTGGAACGGCTTGCCATGCCATTTCCACCTGGCGCCTCAGTTGGACCAGCGTTCGTGCTGGACGTGCAGACCGCGTGAGACGACGCTTCATCCAGTCCCAAACATGCTCAATGGGGGACAGATCCGGAGATCTTGCTGGCCAGGGTAGTTGACTTACACCTTCTAGAGCACGTTGGGTGGCACGGGATACATGCAGACGTGCATTGTCCTGTTGGAACAGCAAGTTCCCTTGCCGGGCTAGGAATGGTAGAACGATGGGTTCGATGACGGTTTGGATGTACCGTGCACTATTCAGTGTCCCCTCGATGATCACCAGTGGTGTACGGCCAGTGTAGGAGATCGCTCCCCACACCATGATGCCGGGTGTTGGCCCTGTGTGCCTCGGTCGTATGCAGTCCTGATTGTGGCGCTCACCTGCACGGCGCCAAACACGCATACGACCATCATTGGCACCAAGGCAGAAGCGACTCTCATCGCTGAAGACGACACGTCTCCATTCGTCCCTCCATTCACGCCTGTCGCGACACCACTGGAGGCGGGCTGCACGATGTTGGGGCGTGAGCGGAAGACGGCCTAACGGTGTGCGGGACCGTAGCCCAGCTTCATGGAGACGGTTGCGAATGGTCCTCGCCGATACCCCAGGAGCAACAGTGTCCCTAATTTGCTGGGAAGTGGCGGTGCGGTCCCCTACGGCACTGCGTAGGATCCTACGGTCTTGGCGTGCATCCGTGCGTCACTGCGGTCCGGTCCCAGGTCGACGGGCACGTGCACCTTCCGCCGACCACTGGCGACAACATCGATGTACTGTGGAGACCTCACGCCCCACGTGTTGAGCAATTCGGCGGTACGTCCACCCGGCCTCCCGTATGCCCACTATACGCCCTCACTCAAAGTCCGTCAACTGCACATACGGTTCACGTCCACGCTGTCGCGGCATGCTACCAGTGTTAAAGACTGCGATGGAGCTCCGTATGCCACGGCAAACTGGCTGACACTGACGGCGGAGGTGCACAAATGCTGCGCAGCTAGCGCCATTCTACGGCTAACACCGCGGTTCCTGGTGTGTCCGCTGTGCCGTGCATGTGATCATTGCTTGTACAGCCCTCTCGCAGTGTCCGGAGCAAGTATGGTGGGTCTGACACACCGGTGTCAATGTGTTCTTTTTTCCATTTCCAGGAGTGTATGTTATGTGGACATGTGTCCGGAAATGCTTACTTTCCATGTTAGAGCTCATTTTATTACTTCTCTTCAAATCACATTAATCATGGAATGGAAACACACAGCAACAGAACGTACCAGCATGACTTCAAACACTTTGTTACAGGAAATGTTCAAAATGTCCTCCGTTAGCAAGGATACATGCATCCACCCTCCATCGCATGGAATCCCTGATGCACTGATGCAGCCCTGGAGAATGGCGTATTGTATCACAGCCATCCACAATACGAGCACGAAGAGTCTCTACATTTGGTACCGGGGTTGTGTAGACAAGAGCTTTCAAATGCCCCCATAAATGAAAGTCAAGAGGGTTGAAGTCAGGAGAGCGTGGAGGCCATGGAATTGGTCCACCTCTACCAATCCATCGGTCACCGAATCTGTTGTTGAGAAGCGTACGAACACTTCGACTGAAATGTGCAGGAGCTCCATCGTGCATGAACCACATGTTGTGTCGTACTTGTAAAGGCACATGTTCTAGCAGCACAGGTAGAGTATCCTGTATGAAATCATAATAGTGTGCTCCATTGAGCGTAGGTGGAAGAACAAACTAAAATGAGTTCTAACATGGAAATTAAGTGTTTCTGGACACATGTCCACATAACATATTTTCTTTCTTTGTGTGTGAGGAATGTTTCCTGAAAGTTTGGCCGTACCTGTACCTGTACCCTGTATGCTAATCATTTGATGAAGAAGTGTTATCTGATAAAAATCTTCTAATATTTCATCAGATTGTGACAAGAAACCAGCATGGTGCAATGATTGATAACTAACTTCAAAAAGGAGATAAATTTAAGTTTGGATCTTCATGAAATGTGAGAAGTAGTACTCTTTCATTTGACATTTTATGTTGAGTCTCATATGTTGCAAAATACTTAAAGAAGGCTACAGGTCCTGAAGGAAAATTTTTGTATAGGTTCATTTCTACATCTACATCTACATAAATACTCCATAAGACACTGTAAGGTGCATGGCAGAGGGTATCCTGTACCACTACTTGTCATTTCCCCTCCTGTTCCAATTGCAAATAGAAGAAAAAATGATTGTCTTTACACCTACATACAGCCTTAATTTCTTGTATCTTATCTTTGTGGTCCTTACGTACAATGTATGTTGGTGGCAGCAGAATCGCCCAGCAGTCAGCTTCAAATGCCAGTTCTCTAAATTTTCTCAATAGGGTTTTCCAAAAGGAATCCCTCCAGGGATTCCCATTTGAGTTCCTGAAGCATTTCCATAACATTTGCGTTTTGTCCGAATGTACCAGTAAAAAATCTAGCAGCCTTCCTCTGAATTGTTTCAGTGTCTTCCTATAATCCAACCTGTTACAGATCCTAAACACTCAAGCAGTACTCAAGAATAGGTTCACCATCATCCTATATACAGTTCTTTTACAGGTGAACTACTCTTTCCTAAAAGTCAACCATTTGCCTTCCCTACCACAGTTTTCACTTGCTCATCCCACCTCTTATTGGTTTGCAACATTACGCCCAAATATTTAAATGACTTTAATGTGTCAACCTGGTCACTAGTAATACTGTATTCCTACTCATCTGGATTAACTTACAATTTCCACATATAGGGCCAGCTGCCATTCATCACACCAATTGAAAATTTTGTCTAAGTCGTCTTGTATCTTCTTACAGTCACTCAACTTTGACACCATGGCATCATCAGCAAACAACAACAGACGGCTGTCCACCCTGTCTGCCAAATCATTTATGTACATGGAGAAGAACAGCAGTCTTGTCACACATCCCTGGGGCACTCCTGATGTTACCCTTGTCTCTGATAAACACATGCCATCAAAGGACAACATACTGGGTTCTATTATTTAATAAGTCTTCAAGCCTCTCACATATATGTGAATTTATTCCGTATTCTCCTACCTTCATTAACAGCCTGTAATGGGGCACCATGCGAATTGCTTTCCGGAAATCTATAAATACAGAATTTGCCTGTTGCCCATCATCCATAGTTCTCAGCATATCATGTGAGAAAAGGCCAAGCTGAGTTTTGCATGAGTGATGCTTCCTAAAACCATGCTAATTTGTGAACATAAGTTTCTTAGCCTCAAGAATGATTATTATTTTCAAACTGAGAACGTGTTCAAGGATTCTGCAGCAAACAGAAGCTAGGGATATTGGTCTGTAATTTTATGGGTCAATTCTTTTACCTTTCTTGTACACTGGAGTCACTTGCACTTTTTTCCAGTTGCTTGGGACTTTGTGCTGGGTGAGAAATTCACAATAAATGCAAGCTAGGTAAGGGGCCACTGCCATAGAGTACTCTTTGTAGAATCGAACTGGAACTCCATCCAGACCTGGTGATTTATTTGTTTTCAAATCTTTAACTTGCTTCTCTATGCCAGGTATGCTTATTTCTATGTCATCCATACAGGAGTCTGTCCAATGGTCAAATGATGGTATGTTTGTATGGTTCTCTTGTGTGAACAATTTCTTGAATGTGAAATTTAAAACTTTGACTTTTGTTTTTCTATCTTCAATAGCCACACCAGACTGGTCAACAAGGGACTGAATGGAAGCCTTTAGAGCCCCTCAGCAATTTTACATATGACCAGAATTTTCTCAGATTCTCTGTCAGATCTTCTGCTAGTTGTCATGAATGCTGCTCAGGTACATGGATACATCTAGTATTGGGCTAAAGGGTGACACTTAGTAATTATGAAGAAGGATAATGTTATTAAAAATGGGTTTTCTTTACTCACTGAAATGAAATAGAAATATTGAAAACTCTGACAGTCACTCCTCTCATGCTGCATCCATGAATGTTAAGTGTAGTAACAAATATATCAATGTTTTACAAGTGCCCACTGCCATGAACTTAGAGTTTTGGCCAAGTACAGATTGTATATAGATAAAGTGTTCATCCTCAATTGGAGGCTGACATGAATATCAAGCATAGGTTCCAAATATCAAAAGCTTCTAACATCTAAGAGAAAAGGGAACAGAAAGTCTTACATCATTACATATTCTTATCTCATGACTAACAGAAGACAATTGTAAATAGGGTAATGGAAAATCCTTGGTGGAATATAAATAACAGAAGGAATAAAGGTAACAACTCACTGAACAGCTGAGGTGCTGAGACAGTGATAGACTCATAAACGAAGCTGAGAAAGTTGCTACCTTTCGGACAGATCCTTCTTCAGAGATATACGAAGTGCACATACATATGCATGCACAGATGGAATGAGAGAAGGGAGAAATAAAACAGGAAGTGGGAGGGAGAGTTAGGGAAAGGTGGTCGATGACTAGGAGGGAGTAGCAGCAGTTGAAGGGGATAGGAATATGACACTGGTGAGTATGTTCTAGCCACAGAGAGGAATGGGCGACTACATAGTGCCAGCACAACTTCACAGGGATGAGGGGTTGTGGCAGGTGGGGGTGAGAGAGGGGAGAAATGAAATGTGAAATGGGAGGGAGAGTTAGGGAAAGGTGGCTGATGGCTAGGAGGGAGTGGCAGCAGTTGGAGAAGATAGGAATATGACACTGGTGAGCACATTCTGGCCACAGACAGGAAGAGCTGTACACAGTGCATAATGGTGTGGGGAGGAGGGCGATTGACAGTAGAAGAGTGATGGGGGTGCGAGTGTAAGATGAGCGAAGCTAAGATCATGGTGCAGGAGTGGGTGCGGGTGTTGGGTAGGGAGTAGCTGAGAGTTAGGGCAGGAGGATTATGGGTTTGAAGGATGTGTTGTCAGGACAGTTCCCATTTATGTAATTCAGAGAAGCTGGTATTGGGAGGGAGGGGTCAAAGGATCTAGATGGAACAGGTTGTATAGTAGCTATCAAATTCAAGCATGTTGCACTCACCAGAGTGTTTGACCACTTGATGGTTAGAATATGAACTCTGGAATATTTACATATATAACTACATTCTACTTTGTGGATGTACAGGAAAAGCTTTTCAGATTGCAATTACTACTCTCAGAATTCTTTATGTGGTTCATAACTGCACACCTTGAAAAACTTGGATAAAACTGCACAAAATTTTTGTAACCAAATTTTCTGTAGCTGCCACCCACATCAAGTGATGAATGATGAAGGAGCACTTGTCTGGTAGCTCATGGATATTGAACAACATGACATTGCTAGAAGGTCACGAAAATTTTGTTAGCTGAAATTGCTGAGAGACCATGCATTCATACAATACAATTTGTGCTTGAATTTGCTAGTATATTCCCTGTTTGAATGTGTTAAAAACAAGTGCTTTTATATACGCTCCATCATAAAATGAATGGCAGATTTTATACTCTTGGATATTAGAAATTAAACTTTTCCTTTCTTTGGTATTGAAAGCATTGTTAAATTTTTTAAAAAATTTGATCATTGTCATCTGAATAATTGTCATATGAGCTATATTATCATCACATTCCTGAAAGTGAAACAATGGTAGCTCGTGAAGCTATTCATGCCTTTCAGTGTGTGTAGTATTTCAGATAGTGGTAGGCTCACTGCGTGAAGCAATTCCTAGTTAATAAGGAGGATTTGCACTTTTTATAGTTCCTTGAATGAGAATTTTCAACCTGAAGCAACAACTCAACATAAATTGTGTTTCATTCACATACTATACAGTTTTTACACTGTATACATACGCAAGTGAGCAGATCTACATCTACAGCCATACTCTGCAAACCACTGTGAAATAGAGATCAAAAATGTGCTCTATATACTTGCTTAAAACTTGCCAGTCAGTTTTATGATGTCATCTAAAAACTTGCAGCCTCTGTAAGCTCAGAGACTCAATTTGCAAGTCTCCACTGCTGCCTATTTAAGTGAAAACTCGTCACTTGAGTCAGTTGTCAGGAGCAAGTGGACTACACCAGCATAAAAAGGAGAGGAAGTACATGAGTTTGGAGGTATAGCTGAGGACTGGCTGCATTGCCACAACATATGTAACCTTTGGGCATGTTTATTAATGGTGTGCTTCCAGGTTTTCTGCCAAATTGTTGTTTTCATTTTATGCACAATATTTTGACAACCAACCTAGCCATCTTCTGGTGCTGCGAGTGTTGCTATTATTTATATTTGACACCTGGCCTCCAAGCAAATGGATGGATCAGTCATTAAAATATTGTGCATAAAACAGAAACAACAGCTCAGCAGAACACACAGAAGCATGGCATTAATCAGTCACACCAAGAAAACCTGAGAGATCACATGACAGTTGTTATATATCAATACAATGACTGATCAGTTAGCAGTGAATATTATTCTCTACCTCTCTCTCTCTCTCTCTCTCTCTCTCTCTCTCTCTCTCTCTCTCTCTCTCTGTCTGTGTCTCTGTCTCTATCTCTGTCTCTGTCTCTTCCTCCTGCTCTGTGATGTGTGTGTGTAAAACCTTTTTGAAGCCTGCTGTAAATTTATTTTAATATTGCATCTCTATTCATAGAATGTCTAACAATTATGTTGACTTACACACACCTTTGACATGTTATCAAGTCTGTGTCAACAGTACAAGAAGCCAGACTTGAGGATGAATAATGATTAATTATTAAAATAAATTTACAAAAAAATGAGTGATAAGCTACATGACTCGCTATTAGCCCATGAACACAAGTTGCCCTGATCAAAAGAATACACAAATAGCACACCTTTTGGCCACAGGACAGTGATATTCCTCAGTGCCTTGTTTTTGTTTGACTGCGTACATATATTTTGTCATGATGAATGTGGAATAAACAAGAATACAAACACTTGTTTGCATTGGATGAAATGTGTATGTTTTTTGTCTGAATTGTCAACTATAGCACTGAATGTGTTTCAGACATCATTCTTCCTCTATTGGAGCACATTCTCTGTTGTATACACTACATCACTTAATTTTAATCTTATATCCTTGACAGTGTCACAAAACACAGCTTCAGTAGAGGTCATCTGATCCTGACAATTGGCCATTTCGCCCCATCACTGCTACTTTAGCTACTATAGTGGGGAGGAAGTAAACCAGTATAGTGCTGACCTAACAGTGGTGTTTTGATTTCTAATTTACTCAGCCCTCAACATTAGACTCATACTCATTCTCTTTCTGATCTCTACTGTGAAGTGCATGGCAGAGGATAATTTCCATTGTAATGCATGTTACGGTTCCTTTCCATTCCATTCACACTGGGAGAATGATTGCTTAAATTTCCTTGTGTGCACTGTATTTCGTGTAGTTTTGTTTTCAGAGTCCTTACAGGGTTGATACATATGGGGTTGCAGTATATTCCTAGATTTTTATACAATGCTCATTTTTGAGACTTTATGATTGTATTAGACACTCTCAGTATCTTGTATTGCCTCATCTAGCTACAGTGCAACCATGAAATCATATGTAAGGATGGTCATGGTCTACAATGCTCATTTTTGAGACTTTATGATTGTATTAGACACTCTCAGTATCTTGAATTCCCTCATCTACACTCCTGGAAATGGAAAAAAGAACACATTGACACCGGTGTGTCAGACCCACCATACTTGCTCCGGACACTGCGAGAGGGCTGTACAAGCAATGATCACACGCACGGCACAGCGGACACACCAGGAACCGTGGTGTTGGCCATCAAATGGCGCTAGCTGCGCAGCATTTGTGCACCGCCGCCGTCAGTGTCAGCCAGTTTGCCGTGGCATACGGAGCTCCATCGCAGTCTTTAACACTGGTAGCATGCCGCGACAGCGTGGACGTGAACCGTATGTGCAGTTGACGGACTTTGAGCGAGGGCGTATAGTGGGCATACGGGAGGCCGGGTGGACGTACCGCCGAATTGCTCAACACGTGGGGCGTGAGGTCTCCACAGTACATCGATGTTGTCGCCAGTGGTCGGCGGAAGGTGCACATGCCCGTCGACCTGGGACCGGACCGCAGCGACGCACGGATGCACGCCAAGACCGTAGGATCCTACGCAGTGCCGTAGGGGACCGCACCGCCACTTCCCAGCAAATTAGGGACACTGTTGCTCCTGGGGTATCGGCGAGGACCATTCGCAACCGTCTCCATGAAGCTGGGCTACGGTCCTGCACACCGTTAGGCCGTCTTCCGCTCGCGCCCCAACATCGTGCAGCCCGCCTCCAGTGGTGTCGTGACAGGCGTGAATGGAGGGAAGAATGGAGACGTGTCGTCTTCAGCGATGAGAGTCGCTTCTGCCTTGGTGCCAATGATGGTCGTATGCGTGTTTGGCGCCATGCAGGTGAGCGCCACAATCAGGACTGCATACGACCGAGGCACACAGGGCCAACACCCGGCATCATGGTGTGGGGAGCGATCTCCTACACTGGCCGTACACCACTGGTGATCGTCGACGGGACACTGAATAGTGCACGGTACATCCAAACCGTCATCGAACCCATCGTTCTACCATTCCTAGACCGGCAAGGGAACTTGCTGTTCCAACAGGACAATGCACGTCCGCATGTATCCCGTGCCACCCAACGTGCTCTAGAAGGTGTAAGTCAACTACCCTGGCCAGCAAGATCTCCGGATCTGTCCCCCATTGAGCATGTTTGGGACTGGATGAAGCGTCGTCTCACGCGGTCTGCACGTCCAGCACGAACGCTGGTCCAACTGAGGCGCCAGGTGGAAATGGCATGGCAAGCCGTTCCACAGGACTACATCCAGCATCTCTACGATCGTCTCCATGGGAGAATAGCAGCCTGCATTGCTGCGAAAGGTGGATATACACTGTACTAGTGCCGACATTGTGCATGCTCTGTTGCCTGTGTCTATGTGCCTGTGGTTCTGTCAGTGTGATCATGTGATGTATCTGACCCCAGGAATGTGTCAATAAAGTTTCCCCTTCGTGGGACAATGAATTCACGGTGTTCTTATTTCAATTTCCAGGAGTGTAGCTACAGTGCAACCCTGAAATCATATGTAAGGATGGTCGTGGTACTAATGGATGTCATCTTATGCCATACTGTTCCTTGCTACTTGTCATCTTAGGAGATAGTGTTCCTTGTTGTTGCAATTGGTCAAGGAATCACAATATTGCACACTAACACGGCTCTATTCCATCATGTACCCAATATTCTCAGAGGGGGAAGGTCTGGAGGCCTTTCTGGCCAGAGTAGTCTTGGAGAGTGGAGAAGAAGTAATCACATGGATATTGTCCTACTGGAAGACTATGTGTCCCTGACATCGTTGAAATGGCAACATAATGGCCTGAATTAAGTTTTGGATTTACAGTGCAGTGCTCCCTCAACAAACACCAGAGATAAACTATCATTATTGGCTTCACACCATGATGACTATATGTGGCCCTATATGTCATCATATCTGCCCTCATCTCTTACCGCACAACTACTTCAGTCACCTTTCAGTTTCTGTTTTTATTGTATCTTGTGAGACAGGTTGAATGCTGATGAAGTATGAGAAGATTCTTAGCAGGTGCCACCTTTGCTCATAGTCCAGCTTCCAGGAAACAATTGCTGATGCTCCTAGACAATCTGAGTGCAGCATTGATCCTAATTTGTGCTGTAGTTGCCTTTAACATCAAAATGATCATGTGATGCAGTGGTCCAAATGTGACCATATACTGCTGCCATTTGTAACCAGGACAATGAATATGAGCATCTTCTGTTGCCCAATAGCACCAACATTCATACATTGCTGACACAGCACATCCAGTGTGCCCAGAAATTCTTTATAAGCTCACTAAGAGTGAGTTAAACGCCCAAGTTCTTCACATTGGTAGATGTGTGTTTCTTACTCTGTTCACAGTCTGTCACTTTGAATCATTGCCTTTATTGTCATATATCAGTGCAAATATGTCATACCTGTTACCTGCAGATGTATTTATTTTTAAATTTCCACAAATATATGTCTTCATTGAGTGAGGCAGGGGGAGGATATGTTAAAACAGAATGATGTGTAACAGTTATCAGCACCAGTGCATGATGGGAGTGGTGACTGGGTGGGGGTAAGGAGGAGGCTGGGGCGGGAGGGGGAGGGAGAGTATGGTTGGAGTGGCAGACAGTGAAGTTTTGCAGTTTAGATGGAGGGCTGGAGAGAAGGTGCGGAGGGGGGAGGGGGTAAGTAGCAGAAAGGAGAGAAATAAAAATAAAAAGAAATTAAAAGACTGGGTGTGGCGGTGAAATGATGGCTGTGTAGTGCTGGAATGGGAACAGGGAGGCGGCTGGATGGGTGAGGACAGTGACTAACGAAGGTTGAGGCCAGGAGGGTTATGGGAATCTAGGATGTATTGCAGCAAAAGTTCCCACCTGTGCAATTCAGAAAAGCTGGTGTCGGTGGGAAGGATCCATATGGCACTGGCTGTGAAGCAGTCATTGAGATGAGGGGTATCATGTTTGGCAGCGTGTTCATCTACAGGGTGGTCCACTTGTTTTTTGGCCACAGTTTGTCGGTGGCCATTCATGCGGACAGACAGCTTGTTAGTTCTCATGCCTACATAGAATGCAGCACAGTGGTTGCAGTTTAGCTTGTAAATCACATGACTGGTTTCAAAGGTAGCCCTGCCTTTGATGGGATAGGTGACGTTAGTGACCGGACTGGATTAGATGGTGATAGGGGGATGTATGGGACAGGTCTTGCATCTAGGTCTATTACAGGGGTATGAGCCATGAGGTAAGGGATTGGGAGGATGGACGAGTATATTGTGTAGGTTCGGTGGACGGCGGAATACCACAGTAGGAGGGGTCGGAAGGATAGTGGGTAGGACATTTCTCATTTCATGGCATGGCGAGATGTAAGCAAAACCCTGGCGGAGAATATAATTTAGTTGCTCCAGTCCTGGATGGTACTGAGTTACGAGGGGAATGCTCCTCTGTGGCCAGACTGTGGGACTTTGGGAGGTGGTGGGAGACTGGAAAGATAAGGCACGGGAGATATGTTTTTGTACAAAGATAGGAGGATAATTAGTGAGACCCTCAGTATATTTAGAGAGGGACTGCTCACCACTGCAGATGCGATGACCATGGGTGGCTAGGCTGTACAGAAGGGACTTCTTGGTATGAAACAGGTGGCAGCTGTCGAAGTGGAGGTATTGCTGGTGGTTAGTAGGTTTGATATGGATGGAGGTACTGATGTAGCCATCTCTCAGATGGAGGTCAGCATCTAGGAAGGTGGCTAGTTGGGTTGAGTAGGACCAGGTGAAGCAAATGGGGGAGAAGTTGATGAGGTTCTGGAGGAATGTGAATAAGGTGTCCTCACCTTCAATCCAGGTGGCAAAGATGTCATCAATGAATCTGAACCAGGTGAGGGGTTTAGGATTCTGGGTTTTCAGAAAGGATTCCTCTAGATGGCCCATGAATAGGTTAGCATAGGATGGTGCCATGTGGGTACCCATAGCCATACCGCGGAATTGTTTGTGGGTAATGCCTTCAAAGGAGAAGTAATTGTGGGTGAGGATATAGTTGGTCTTGGAGACTATGAAGGAGGTTGTTGGTTTGGAATCCATAGGGCATCTGGAGAGGTAATGTTTGATGTCAGTAAGGCCATGGGCATTAGGAATGTTAGTGTACAGGGAGGTGGCATCAATAGTGACGAGCAGGGCACCGTGTGGTAAAGGGAAAGGAACTGTGGAGAGACGGTCAACGAAATGGTTGGTATCTTTTATATAGGAGGATAGGTTCTGGGTAATAGGTTGCAGGAGTTGGTCTACGAGAGCAGAGATTCTCTCAGTGGGGGCACAGTAATCAGCCACAATGGGGCATCCTGGGTGGTTGGGTTTATGGACTTTAGAAAACATGTAGAAGGTGGGAGTGCAGGGATTGGTAGGGGTAAGTAGAGATATGGACTCTGGGGAGAGGTTCTGGGATGAGCCTAAGGATTTGAATAGTGATTGGAGATCCTGCTGGATTGCTGGAATGGGATCACTTGGCATGGTTTGTAGGTGGAAGTATCTGACAGCTGAAGGAGTCCTTCTGCCACATAATCCTTGCGGTTCAAAACTATGGTGGTGGAGCCTTTGTCTGCAGGTAGGATTATAAGATCAGGATCAGTTTTTAGATGGTGGACTGCGGTTCTTTCTGCAGATGTAAGGTTAGTATGCATGTTGAGGGATTTGGGGAATTATGGTGAGGCAAGGTTTGAGGATAAGAAATTCTGCAATGTTAACAGGGGGTGGTTTGGAGGCAGTGGGGGTGGATCACGGTTGGATGGGGGAGTGAACTGAGTTAGGCAAGGTTCAATATTGGTCTTTGGTTGAGTCTGATTGGTCGGGTTGGTGGTGAAAACGTGTTTCCACTGTAGGGACTGGGAGAAGGAGAGAAGGTCTTTAACTAGTTCTGCATGGTTGAATTTGGGAGTGGGGCAAAAGGTGAGGCCTTTGGAAAGGACTGATATTTCTGTGGGACTATGATTTCTGGAGGAAAGGTTCATGACTGTGTTGTGGGTTTGCTTAGGTTTTGAGTTCTGTGTGTTGGTGGGAGGGAGTTTCGGAGGGTGGGGTAAGTGCAGTAGGTCTGCAGGACAGGATTGCTCAGCTATGAGGGAACGTGGGGGAGGTTTGGAGGTTGTTGTAGAAGTGGCGGACAGTGGTACTCTGAGGCAGGAGTAGGAAGTGAGCAGCATGGAGGTGGTGTTGTGCATGTTACTCAAGTTCCTGCAGGGCAAGAATTTCAATGTGCGTTATGGGTTCCAGGAATTTGGGATTACATAGCAGGAGAATTTTAATTTTAAGAGTTATAATGAAATATTTTTCACTTTCATATTTTCTAGGTGGCAAATGCAGTTTAAATGAGAAGAAAGATAAGTATTTATTTTTCTGCTACAGTTCTACTCAAGTTTAAAATGTATGATTTAGAATTGCATTGTGCTTACTGCATTAGATATTTGTAAAATTTATTTTATGTAGGTGACATAAAATATACCATGTAGTATACTTTCTCTCATGAATGTTGTAAAAACATTTTGTATGTTACAGTTTCATTGTAAAACAACTCAACATCAGTAATAATGTGGCTCATTTTAGCTACTGTGTATCCAAAAGAGGAGCTCATACTTAAAACATCTAATTGACTAATTTTTCACTTAATTGACCATTTTTATGTGAACTTTGCAGTACATCAGTCATGTGGAATTCTAGAAAGAGCCACTGGTACTATATCTTCACAATTATCTTTATGAACTAAACATTGACCCCCTTCTTAAAGCATGGTTTGTTTTAGTTCCCCGGAAAGTGCTGATGGAAGCCATTGAGGAAGCAGCTCAGGCAGATGAAGTAGCAGATGATCACGAAGATGACCTAGATGCCTATGACACTGCAGATGAAACAGGTGCCTTTTCTCCATCTCCGAATGTCCAAGGAGCAGGTCCTGGGCTCAACGACAGGGGAACAGGAGGTGCAGCACCTGCTAGAGACCCTACAACTCTCTCACCTCATGCTCCAGTACATGATGGAAACATCAATCATTCTGGTTAGTGTGAAATCTACACAGAAAAGTCATACATTATCCTTCCCAACAGATGCTGTGTTGCCATACTCAGAATAAGATATATGGTCAACAGTAACTGAACAGCATGTGTTGAAGGATAATAACTTTCTTTGAACCAAGGTTCTAAACTATCTTCAAGAATTGTGAATTTTGTTACATCACTACTGGCCAGTTTATACCTTAGAAACAATTTTCAGTTGACAGATTTGTACTGATGTACATGTGCGTCAAAATATGTTCCAGTCCAAAAGTTTTCTTTAACTTGAAGGGAAATACTGATGACTTGATGTACCAAGCAGCTGTCTAGCACTTTACAACAACAAAATTACACACTTCATACAGGGAAGAAATTGAGACATAAATCAAAACATGTAAATGGTAAAATAAATTAATAAAGGACTGAAGAAAATAGATAGAAAAGAAGTGACAAACAGTAAATTGCAGACAGGGAGATAATGAAACGGACAGAGGCTAAGAGCAGGAAAACCATAATGTGGGAGGCCTTAAGGATTGAGAAAAGTTGCAGAAAAGAAAATTAGCAAAGAAAATGAGCAGATGGAGACTAACTTATGTTAATTCTAAGTGTATAATAAAAGCACATTATGCACAGCAGGATTTTGCACTCACTAGTGATACAAGAGAAGATGCAAATGAGTGACATGATAAGTTTAACATCCTATCTTCTCTACATGTAATGTCTTATTTAGTGATTGTTCTAAAATAACTAACTGCTGTAGTGTCTTTTTCACTGTTGCAACCTTTTTCCACATGAGTTTTTTCTCTAATTCCAGTCATAGAGACTCTTCTACTTATCTTCATGATTCTCCATCAGTTTAGCTTTAATACTTATCCAATTTACATATATTTTGCCCTTATACTTCAACACATTCCTTTCACCAGATCTGACTAACAATCTTTGAAAGCATTATACATAGGTGTGAACAATGGGGCTATAAAGTATTAGCAGAAATTGTCTAACCATGTCACACAATACCTTTAAGATCACACGCTACCCAACTAAAAATGTGAAGCACCCAGAACACATGGTCAGATTTCAATGTAACTTCATATGCATAAACACCATCAGTAGGTTTATAAATTTATAAATTGCAATTCTCTGTGACAGATATAATGATCACTGGAGTGCATTAGTATTGTCCATGTTTAGTGTTCTTACGAGGTCAGGTAAGGTGTATACAGATCACGAACACTGTCAGGTGTTGAGTCATTGCTGTAAAGGATATGAAGATGCCATGTACCCATGAGAGACAGCATTATCATCACCTGACAGAGATGGAAAGGGGCCTCATTAGGGATCTTCATCTGGTCAAATCATCCAGTATCTAGATTCTTGGGGCACTAAAAGTGTGACCACTGTTGTATGCTTGACTGAATGGGGAACATGAAGGCAGGTATACTCATTATCATGAAGATCAGATTGACCATGACTGACTGCCAAAAGGGAGGATTACCATATCGTGCATGAAGCACACTGTGCCTGCCATCTGAGAACAAGTAAAGGACTCCAGATGTGTGTGAATTCCTAAGGGACCAAACTGCTGAGGTCATCAGTCCCTAGGCTGACACACTACTTAAACTAATTGATGCTAAGAACAACACACACACCAATGCCCGAAGGAGGACTTGAACCTCCAGTGGGAGGGGCCACGCAATCCGTGACATGGCGCCTGGGAGGGGCCGCGCAATCCGTGACATGGTGCCTCAAACTCTGAGGCCACTCCTCATGGCTAAGGACTCCAGAATGAAATTTTCACCCTTCAGTGGAGGGTGCACTGAAATGAAACTTCCTGGTAGAGTAAAACTGTCTGCCGGACCAAGACTCGAAATCAGGACCATTGTGTTTCATGGGCAAGTGCTCTACCAACTGAGTTACCCAAGCACAACTCACAAACCATTCTCATAGCTTTACTTCTGCCAGTCCTTTATCTCTACCTTCCAAACACCACAGAAGTTCTCCTGTGAAACTTGTGGGACTAGCTCAGTTGGTAGAGCACTTGCCCTTGAAAGGCAAAGGACCCGAGTTCAAGTCTTTGTCTGGCACACAGTTTTAATCTACCAGGAAGTTTCATATCAGCACACACTCTGCTGCAGAGTGAAAATTTCATTCTGGAAACAACCCCCAGGCTGCAGCTAAGCCATTTCACCACAATATTCTTTCTTCCAGAAGTTCCAGACCTCCAAATTTTGCAGGAGAACTTCTTTGAAGTTTGTAAGGTAGTAGACGAGGTACTGGCAGAAGTTAAGCTGTGAGGGCGAGTCATGAGTCATGCTTGGGTAGCTCAGTCAGTAGAGCACTTGCCCACAAAAGGCAATGGTGCTGAGTTTGAGTCTCAGTCTGGCACACAGCTCTAATCTCCAAGGAAGTTACAAGTAATGGAACTCCGGCAACATACTGTAATATCTCGCACCATTATTCAGAGACTAACAGCAGCTAGACTAGGGAGTTACGATCCCACATGTGGGCTGTAGCTAATGTCAAAACACAGACAACTGCAATTGAAGGGGTGCTTTGACTGGAAAACAAAGACTTCTGATGAGTGGCATTGCCTTGTGTTCAGTGATGAATTGCAGTTTTGTGCTACACTGGATGACCATCGTAATGAGCAGGGTGGTGACCTGGAGAGAAGTCTCATTCTTCCAATGTTTTGGAGAGACATAGCTTTGTTACTCGTACCATTGTGGTGTGGTGAGTCATCATATACGACTTAATATAATGGGTTGTAGTGAATGAGGGAACTCTGATGCCACATCTCAGACATCCTGCATACTGAAAGAATCGTTTTGCCATTTTTCAATAGATTAATATTCATCCTTCCATGGCATATGCCTCTATGAACTGTCTGCATGATGTTGAAGCACTCCTGTAGCCAGCAAGAGCACAATATCTTTTCACGATACAACATATGTGGGACCAGTTCAAATGTCAATTCCGTCCCAGTGCCCGTATGCAGGATGTCAAAGACTAGTGACAACAGTTGGCCAATTTGCCTCAGGAGAGGTTACAACAGCTTTATGATGCCCTTCCCAACTGAATCAGTGCATGCATCCAGGCAAGAGATGGTTCAACATCATACTGTTAAGTGGGCTTATACTGACATGTTCTTTATAGACTTGATTTGGCTTTGCAATCAATGCAATAATATCACGTACCCTGTCAACCAATGAAGTTTCATTTTTTTCTCCTGCCCTTTTTGGTGCTTCTCTTTTCATGTCAGGCAGTGTGTTTCTTCTCCAATTCCATACAGTCCACTCCAATCTGTCATAAACACTACCACCAGCATCACCATCACCATCTTGACTTGTATAACTTGACATAAGAACACCCAGCATTAAATCTGTGTCCTTTATCAAAATCTCCACATATATGTACCTAACTTATCTCCCTTGAATCTTTTACTCAGTATGTTTAATATTCTCCCATTGTTATCAATGGCTGTGGTAAGTATGAGTCAGAAGCTCTGCACCACCTCCTTGTCAACACCATTTACAAAATATATGTATCTAACACAGTGTCTCCACTGCTAAGGCATCTCATAATATTGCATGCATAACCTTACATTTAAATATACATCCTCTCATATCTCCACCCGAGACTTCACAGTCCTTACATCTATGTGTACATTAACTAAGACATCATGACAGAAGTAATGTCATTGGTTATTGCCTCAATTGCAGATGATTCAATATTTATGTATTGAAGACTGCAATTCATTATCTGCAAACTTCAACTTAGAACACAAACAATATTTTTGAATAAACAGGAAAAAATATATTTCCACAGCTATACAGTACCTATGAAGATTTTTATTCAGCCATTATCAGTTTCAAGGTGGGTAACTCTTTCAAATCTCTTGATACCATCATTACAACCACATACTGTATATCTATAAATATTGCACATGCTTATTATTTGGATGTCTTGTTGGGCATATTTATTCATATGAATGTAATTTTCCACTGTCAAATGTGGTGACTGCTTTTTGTATATGTGACTGTAATGACTATGTTAAGAGCATTTGGTAATGAGATATGTATTTTGAAACTATTAATATCTGACCAAGTGGTTTAACAAGTGTAATTATGGATAATATTTTTTCCTGTTAATCATTAGTGACTACAGAGCCAAGTATTATTCACCAAGATGGAGAGAATTGTGAACATTCTCAAGTGCCTAATATTTGTACCAGTGATGTTCCCATCTTATGCCCTTGATCACATTATAGACAATGTATTTTATGCCATCTTCTATGTTTCACTTTTGCTGTTAAGCATTTTTTGTTTCTAAATTCATCTTAATGCAAACTAAAGACTTACCCCCTACTCACTGTAAACAGTTCCATTTTAAATAATAATTACTTCATCTTTGAGGGCCAGTATTACAAACAAGTAAGATGGATAAGAGCTTCTTATCTTAAATCCTGTGGGTTAGCAACTACTTACTGGTTTGAAATGACTGGTGATACACTCACTGTAAGAAGTCATATCAAAATTGAGCTTCTTAATCTTTACCATGCTTTCTAAATATCCTATGCCATTTTTTTTAATTTTTCTGCTCACAAATCTGAGGATGACTCAAAGCACATTTTTTAATACTAAATCACTAAACTTGCCATCATTGTCTCATTTATCTTCCCACTGTTTTCTCCCAATCATTTCACATGCATGAACAAAGAATTCAATAGATATGGCAGCAACTTTCCATGTAGTTCAGGTACTACATAAAGACCCAGCTTGGAAGACAAATAAATACAGCTGTACTCCCCTAGATGGTTCTGCTAAAAGTGCATACCTTTGTCAGTGAAATCATCATAAGCCCTATATTCTCTCCTACATTTTGTAGATCATCAGAGGGATAATCTATCAAGACTGATGGTACTGGGTAATAATGTAAAAATATATATTTAGAGATACATGTAATGAGATGCAAACCCATTAGGTTCCAACTGCAGAGTCATTTATCTATGACAGAAATGTAAGTGTACAGAAGTCATTCAAAGCAGGTAGTGTCATTATTATGTGCTTCTTACTGTGGTAAAATCTTTGTTTCTTTGTTGCAGTTTGTTTACAGCAAATGCTTCATTATGTGTAAAAGTTAATCTTTTAACTGCATTAATTATGTACCTGATATCCTCTTTGAACAAACATCATGTGCAAAAAATTGATAATGTACAAAATTCCTTGTACATGTAGAGAGTAGATGGCTGTAGAATGCTAAACATTTTTGAGTGACATTTAGTATGGTTGGCATTTAATATGGCAGAGGCACCACCTTGTTTCTTTATGTAATACATGTGGCAATTTAATAAACTTAGATTTCAGGTCTGAAACCTTGTAGTAGCAGGTGGTTTGTCAGAGTGTTAGCTCTAGTCGATAACCTGCCAAAAGTTTGTATGTTCTGGCCTTCATTAGAAGATAAAAATCAAATAAGCGAAACCATCATTAAATAAAAATGACACTCAGCTTCTGGAAAATAAAAATGGTGATATTTATGCAGGCAGATCAAAAGCAGTATATTTTTGTGGTTTACAATGCTAAACAATCATTTGGTGTCATGTAACCTTTGATTTCTGTCATGTAGCTGCCAACTTGATTGTGGTACTAACCTTGTCACATCATTTTGAAAATACCTCCAGAAAATACCTGCCAGAAAATGTCATGATAGTATCAAAAAGGAAATACATTGAGAAAACTATAAAATTGCAAGACCAAATGGATAGTCAGTATTTACCTGCAATAGATGAAAGTCTTAATACTGCTAATAGACACATACAAAAGTACAGAATATTCTCCTAGCTTTTGGAACTATTAGTTCCTTCCTCAAGGAGGAAAGTGGGTTTAGTTGTGGAAGGTTAGAAAGAAACAGCAGATAAAGAGATAGAAGAGGTAGCTGGATGTGAGGATCCAAATAGGCCATGTGGTGTTGCAACAACCGGGACTTTTGCAACTGGGTACGGGATGTTGCTGTTGCAGAAAGTTCTTCATGTCCATTGATGCATTCAGTCAGTTTGTTGGTGGTCATTCCCATACAAAATGCCATCCATGGCTGGGTTGAACTAAGTAGTAGTGGAAGGCTTTACAGCAGGAATAATTCAGAGGTAGTGATAATAGAGTGAGAATGTCAAGTAGTTAGATGAGGATTTTATGCTGATTAGGAGGATGACAGAAGAGGAAAGTGGGTGATTTGGGGAGAGCAGGAAGATGTAATTTCATTTTAGTGTGCACTTGAGAAAGTTATAGCCTTAATGTAGAAATATATTGATGCATTTGAGGCTTGAATGTTACTGGAAGATGAGGGAGAAGCTCCTGTGTTTCTTGGAGTCTGCAGCTATATTTGTCAGAGAGTGAGAGGATGAAACAGCCAAAGATATTTACAAGTGGACAAGCTCTGTGGGGTACTTGCAGAGTCAGAAAGCCTGGGAGAAGTAGGTGCTGGTAATGAGGAATTCAGTGGAGCATACATTTGGCGCTATAGGGAATGGAGTGTTTGATGTGGAAATAGTGGTAACTGTCAAAGTGGAGGTATTGTTCCTTTTCAGTTGGTTTTATATAAACTGAAGTTTTGGTAATGGCTTCAGTGAAGTGTAGATCAACAACAGGGATGATGGCTTTGGATTTGGAAAATTATCCTGGGTTTTGGAGTTGGTAAAAGGAGTTAAGCTACTACAGAAAGTGGAGTATTTCTTCACCCTAAGTCTGGAGAACAAAATTATCGTCAATTAATCTGTGCCAATGCAGGGAATGCAGTTGCTGGGTCTTGAAATGTGCGTCTTCCATGTGGGAGGATGGTGTATGACACGGCCATCCCACTTCCGTTATGTTTTTGGGTCTGGCCATCAAAGGTGGAGTGTTTAATGGTAAGAATGAAGTTGGCTAAGGAGGTAATAAACAAGGTTTTAGCGAGAAGTTCAGGTAGCTGTTGGGGCAAGTAATGCTCTACAGCTGAGAGTCCATGGAATGTTAGTGTAGATCAAGATCATACTGTTAGTGACAAGGAGTGTTTCAGGTGGAAGTTGGGTGTGAATGGATTTAAAACATTCAAAGAGTGTTTTGTGCCATTTCTTTAGTATCAGAGGCTCTGTGTGATGAATTGGAGATGCTGGTCTTGAATTGAAAATGTGCTATTGTGTATTTTTGAACAATAGGTTTAATGAGACAGAGTTCAAACAGCAGACTGTACCCTTTAGCCCATAGTTGTTGATTTTCAGTGTCATCTGTAATGTTATAGAGACACTTTTCTGAGAAATGACTGTGATTATGATTTTTCCTTTTTTATTGGTGCTATTACAAACATTTTACTTGCTAATTAAAAATGTATTTCTGTGTACATAATTTGTCATTCCTTTTTGTCATTCATCCTTGTATTAAAATGCACCAAGTAAATATAATCAGAAGCATGTTTTACATATTTTCACAGGTAAGAGGTAGATTTTGCACGTTGCAGCCTTTTCAAAAAGAAAGAAATAGGAAACACAATTACTGATACTTACAAAGTTGCTTATTCATAAAGTTTTCTATAGCTGAAAGTGATTTAATAACTTTAAATGTACAGCCCTTCATCTTTTACATTAACATAGTTCACAAGAAAGATATGCAGATGCTAAGGTTAACACATGATTGTTCACAGAAAAAAATTGAATGTTAAAGGTAATGCAATAGCCACATGTAACATGAAGTACTTTAGCATGAGAATCCACATATTTCATTTGTCATCAACAGTGTTTCGTAACTAGATTTGGAATTTCTGCAGATATTGTTTAGCATCAGTTGTGTGTGGTGGTAGTAACCTATAGTGGAAAGAAGCTTGGGGCTTTCTATTTTCCTCACAATGTAGTTTTTTGTAATGCTTCAACTAATACTAATTTATTGTACTTTCAATTTTCTGATCTGAAACTTACCTATACAAATATAAATTTTTAAGAATATTGCGAAAGAACTTTCTCTTCCGAGGTATATCTGTAATCCCTCTTACTTTTTGTATATCACCATGCAAGGCCACTGCAGTGTTCTTGAACTGCTGTAACATTCACTGTAACCAAGATCCCAGTATTTTACTACAAAAACTTAGTGTCAGTGGCAGAAAGGAGAACACTGCCCGTAATCTAATAATATAATTCTTTTGTATGTATGTGTAACATCTTTAGGTGAAAATTAGCAGATGATAGAGGCTACTACATGAGTGCCTTCTGACAGGGAATGAGTAGTCAAAGGTGAATATTACTTATTTTTATTGATGTAGACAACTTATATCTTCTAGCAACAACTAAAGCTCACAGAATTTGTTCAAAGTGAGGACCACCAATCCCAACACATACAATATAATGGCAGATAAAATTTTCCTTCATTTTCTCAAATATGCCTGTTGCACGATGAGACAGGCTGCTAGAATCCTACCATCCAGTTCTTTAATTTCTGCTGGTGCTCCGTGCACTGATAACTACATGTAATCTCATAAGAGAAGAAATCCAAGTGAGTGAAACTAGAAGTTAACATTTTTATTTGGTCACATTTGTGCCCACTTAGCTCACAGCAAACAGATTATACTGAGAGTTTGTTAGGGACAAAAGGTTTGTAGCTGTAGTCACGTGTGACTCATTTAATCTGGCCGGCTGCGGTGGTCTAGCAGTTCTAGGTGCTCAGTCCGGAACCACGCGACTGCTACAGTTGCAGGTTCGAATCCTGCCTCGGGCATGGATGTGTGTGATGTCCTTAGGTTAGTTAGGTTTAACTAGTTCTAAGTTATAGGGGACTAATGACCTCAGAAGTTGAGTCCCATAGTGCTCAGAGCCATTTGAACCATTTGAACCATTTAATCTGACAGTAGAAAGTCCAGGACGGAACTACAACAACATGAAAAGGATAGACTGCTACTCATCATAGAGGAGGTGTTGAGTTACAGACATACACAATGTAAAAACTGCTAAACTTTTAGCTTTTGGACGAAAAAGTCAGACAAGCATGACTTGCACGCATATGGCCATTGTCTAGGGTCACTCAGGCAAAGAAATATGTTCAGCATGTATGAAAAATTTCTTGTTTTGTGCTATTCCTGTTCACACGTTGTAGTTTTCCAGAACACTGAGGTGTCTGCCATTACCGGCTTTGATTACTATTGCTGTTTATGTAGTGTAGTTTTCCAAAAGAGTGAGGTGTCTGCTGTTACCACCTATGATTACACCTGTATATGTTTCTAACTTGTGACTGATGTACTTAAATTAAAAGTTCTACTAGTGTCAAATGGCCAGTTTTGTACTCAAATGGCCAGTTTTGTACTTTACACTCTGATTTGTTCTTTGTCTATTGTGTCAAATGTTCTGCTGGCCATTTCCAGATAAATCTCCTCAGATTGTTTCTAACAGTAGTGATAGCTTAATTGGAAGATACTTTGTCTGAATTTTGGTGCATGCATCTATGAAATTGTTACTTTTTAGGTTATGTTAATACCTCATCTTTCAACTCTGAGGTGTGTAAAAAAAAAGTAATGAAGCTGGCAACACTGCTAGCGATCTGGCAATGCTGTGTTATTCTACTTATGTAGAACAGTGTGTCCATTGCTTCCAGATGCTCACTCCAAGTTTCAGTTCCGTACAACCATCAGATGATTTTTGAGAGCACCATCAGGGAAGTTGTGTATTTGATGTGTGTTACAAAAATGGAACAGCAGAATTTAGAGTAAAGTTTTTTGTTAAACTTGGGGAATCCAAGAGTATGACCTTTGAAAAGTTGAAACAGCCATATGGGGAACATACCTTATCAAGACCACATTTTTTTCACTGGCACAAATAATTTTTTGCAGGCCAGGAACACGCTGAAGATGAATCTTGCTCAGAGAGACCATCAATTTCAAAAACCAATGAAAACATTGAATGTGTGCATGCTCTTGTGAGACTGCTCCTCCAGGACAAGCTGTCAATCAAGTATTTTACAAAGATGTTCTTGAAAGGCTCAGGAAAAGGGTGAATCAAGTGAGATCATACATTGCAGACAGGTGGATGCTACATGACAAAGCTCCATGTTATACAGTCACTTACATTTTTAACCTCAAAAGACATTCCTGTTGTTCCACAGCCCCTCTATTCAACTGATCTGAGTCCTTGTGACTTTTTTCTTTTCTAAAATTGAAAAATGGCTTGGAAGGACATCATTTTGTGACTCTGGAGAACACCCAAAAGAATGACACCACCATGTTAAAGGCCCTACCAGTTGAAGCCGTCCAGTGTTGCTACCAAGACTGGGAACAATGACTCTGCCAGTGTATAGGTGCAAAAGGGAATTATTTTGAAGGGCACAGTATTGCTTGAAAAAAAAAACTTTTGTAGCTACAAAATCTGTGTCATTACTTTTCTTACACACCTCGTACATATCCTACTTTGTTTGAGTTTTGTTCTTGTATGTAGTTAGGCATCTTATGTGTAGTTTCTTTTTTCCTCTTTTAGCTTATTTCTGTAATGTGCTGTTTGCATGTGCACATAGTTGTTTTGGTTGTCAACTTTTGGAGATAACTGATGTGTTGATATACCTATTTCCCCTTTTTTTCTTCAGTACTGGGGAATATGTAGAAAGGTCACTGCCTCCTATACAGTATTTGTATAGAATTCAAAACAATTGTTTCTTTATTATTTTCAATATTGGCAATAACTGCTGTTAGTCTAAACTTGGTAGTTGGCTGTGTGATGTGAAGTGATCTTTCAAGAATTGTATATTCTTATTTACAGATATTCAGTATTTGCTCTCAGCGGCATACATTAGTAATATTTGTGCATGTGGGATTACTGATATTCATGTGTTTAAGTTGAATAGCAGTCTTTGCTATTTTGTCTTGATGCAGTGTTGGGTGAGAAGTGTTAGACAATAGTTGGCCAGGTGGTACAAGATTGTCTGTTGTATAGTTTTTTTCAACATTCATGGTGTAAGATTCTCTTGTATCATTCTTCTCTTTGTACTTGCTTTCCTGTTCAATATGCTTTTCAATTATAAGTTGATTTGAATTCATTTAAATGTTGTTTCTGACAGTGAAAACTTTGCAATGAACCTAACCAGGGTAAAACATAAATGCAAACTGTGCTGAGAATTACTCATTCTACCCATGTGTCAGATAATGAGAGTTTAGAACAGTCAGTATGTATGTGAAGAGGGAAATTATTTGAAATGAAGTGGCTGAATTTGAGATTTTTACATTGTTACGGAGTTTGGTTCTTCTATGTGTTTCCAAATTATAATACCAAAAGAGTGCTCCAGCTGTTTCCTTCATTAAAGGCAAGATGTTCATGGACTACACAGATGTTTGTAGATAATTTAGTTGTTCTCAGAGTTTTAATAACTGTGATGTGTTGGTAATTGGTTCTGTTTTAAGTTTCAACAGCATGTATTTCACTTCAGATTGTCTTGTGAACTTTGATGGTATTGTATTTAATATTTTGTATATTGTCATCAAATCACTAGGAGCAAAGAAGGGGAAAAGTCTTGTGGTGTGTTAGCAGGGAGCAGCATGCAATGAGAGTTAGAGTATGTGAAATGGGAGGGGGAGGAGGTGATAGGACCAAGGGGATGGGAACTGTTTGATGGAGGGTATGAGCACAGTAGGTTACTGTTGCTTGAGGCTGGTGTGATTTTGGGAGCATTGAATGTGTTGCAAGGATAATTTCCACTTGTGCAGTTTAGAAAAGCTGATGGTGAAAGAGAGGATGTAGATGGCTTGGATTGTGAAGCAGCCATTGAAATCAAGCATGTTTTTTTTTTTTTTTTCAGCTGCATGTTGCACCACAGGATGGTCTACTTTGCTCTTGGCCACAGTTTTCTAATGATCATTAATCATGGGGGACAGCCATACCAAAATAAAAAAAAAGTCCGCACAATAATTGCAGCAGTGCTGGTATATGACATGGCTGCTTTCACAGGTGGCACAGCCTCTGATGTGGTATGATAAACCTGTGACAGGACTGAAATAGGAAATTCTGGGTTGTTGGATTCAGCAGGTTTTGCATCTGGGATATGATCCCTGTGGAAAGGGGTTGGGATTCGGAGTGGCATAAGGATGGACTAGAATGTTGTGGAGGTTATAGCATTACAGAACACCACTTTAGGAGGGACGAGAGAGAAGGGGTTGAGGTTATGAAGGAATGAGAATCGAGTGTCTTGGCCCTAATGCCAGATCATGAAGATGTCATCAGTGATGGTGGTTCATTGATGATATTGCCACGATTTGGTCTCAGAGTGAAGACACTAACACACAACCTCAACACTTTCTATCCCATCTGCTTCACTTGGTCCTCTTCATCCCAGTGTGCCACCTTCCTGGATGTTGACTTCCTCCTTCCTGATGGATCTATTCACACCTCTGTCCACGTTAACTCCACCAGCCAGCAACAGTAACAGCATTTCTACAGCTGCCATCAGTTTCATACCAAAAAAATCCCATACAGCCTGGTCACCAGGAATGGTGTATCCATAGTGACAAGAACTCTCTTGACCAGCATGCAGGGTTTTAATTATCTATCATCAACCCCAAAATTAGGGACATCCTACCCAAGATCCTTTCCACTCCTCCTAAAGTAGTGTTCCATCACCCTTACAGCCTCTACAACATGCTGGATGATCCCTGTGGAAGACCTAGATGCAAGACCTGCCCAGTCCAACAACCCAGCACTTCCTTTCTCAGTCTTGTCACAGGCTTATCCTACCCCATCAGAGGCTGGGCCACTCGTTAAAGCAGCCATGACATATACCAGCTCTGCTGCAACTATTGTGCAGATTTTTTTATATTGCTATGTCTAGGAAACAGCTGTCCCCCAGGATCAATGACCACAGAAAACTGTGGCCAAGAGCAAAGTAGACTATCCCGTGGTGCAAAATGCAGCTGAAAATAACATGCTTGATTCAATGGCTGCTTCACAACCTAAACCATCTACATCCTCTCTTACACCACCAGCTTTTCTATACTGCACAAGTGGGAATTATCCTTTCAACACATTCAATGCTCCCAAAATCATACCAGCCTCAAGCAACAGTGACCTACTGTGCCTACACCCTCCATCAAAGAGTTTCCATCCACTCTGTCCTATCACCTCTGCCCATTTCCCATATCACATCCCCTAACTCTCATTGCTTGCCACTCTCTGCTAACACACCCAGAAGACTTTTCCCTTTCTGTGCTCCTCTTCTTTTCTGCTCCCCCCCCCCCCCCCCTCCCTCTCCGTCTCTCCCCACCAGCCTTCCAAAATTGCACTGGCATCCTTGTCCTGCCACCTTGTCCCTGCATCCTCTGTGCCAGGTAGAGCAGATTCCTCCCCCCCCCCCCCCCAAAGCCAGCTGTCTGTCTCCCTTTCCCACTCCACTCCAGATTGCTGCTTTCGCTCGATGCAATACAGCTGCATTCTGGCCACAGTGGCCAGAGGTAGCAGTCATGTGTGAGTGAGGTGGGCCTACATGTGTGCATGTTTTTCTTTTCATTGTGCGTGTCTGCAACTCAATGTGTCTTCTTTATGGTGGGTAGCAATCTACCCTTTTCATAATAGTGATTTGATAAAAATATAGAAAATATTAAATATAATACCACTGAAGTTCACAAGACAATCTGAAGTGAAAAACATGCTGCTGAATCTTAAAACAGAACCAAATACCAACAAACCACAGCTATTAAAACTTTGAGAACAAGTATAATTAGTGACAAACATCCGTGTATTCCATGAACATCTTGCCTTTAATAAAGAAAACAGCTGGAGCACTCATTTGGTGTTATGTTTTTGAAAACAAGTAGAAGAACCAAACTCCATTAACAATGTAAAAGTCCCAAATCCAGCCACTTTATTTCAAATAATTTCTCTTTTCACATACATACTGGCTGTTTGTAAACTCTCAATATAAGACACATGGGGAGAATGTGTAATTCTCAGCATAGTTTGAACTTACGTTTTACTATGGTTAGGAACATTACATAATATATAGAGGATACGTGTTTTTCCTTGTCAGAAACAACATTTAGATGAGTTCAGACCAACTTAAAATTCAAAAGTATACTGAAGAGGAAAACAAGTGAAAATGGAATAATAATACAAGAGAATCTTACACCATGAGTGTTGAAAAAACTATATAGCAGACAATCTTGTAAGTCAAATAGTTATCTTGTACCACTTGCCCAACCATTTGCAAACATGTCCTACCCAGCACCACATAAAGACAAAACAGCAAAGACAGCTATTCAACTCACATGTCACATGAATTTCAGTCATCCCACAAGCAGCAACACTACTAACATAAGCTGCTGAAAGAAAATATTGAATAGCTGCATATAAGATAGTACAGTTCTTGAAAGACAACTTCATATCATACAGCCAACTGACAAGGTAACACTAACAGCAGTTAGTGCCAGTATTGTAAGATGATAAAGAAACAATTGTTTTGAATTCTATACAAATACTGTATAGGAGGCAGTGACCTTTCTACATGTTTCCCAGCATTGAAGGGAAAAAAAGTAGAAGTACGAGTATGAATACATCAGTCATTTCCAAAAGTTAACAACCAAAACAACTATGCACACACACTAACAGCACATTACAGAAATAAGCTAAAAGAGAATAAAAGAAACTACAAATAAGATACACCACTACATACATGAACAACACAAAAACAAAGTAGAATATGTAGTGAGAAGAATGAAGTACTGACGTAACTTAAAAACTATCAGTTTGGTACAGAAAGATGCACTAAAATTCAGACATCAGTTATCTTCCAATTAAGCTGACAGAACTGTTAAAAACAATTTGAGGAGATTCATCTGGAAAAGATCATCATCATATTTTGGACAATATACACCAAACACATCAGAATGTGGAAGTACAAAACTGGCCATTTGACACTAGTGGAGCTTCCGATGTAAATACATCAGTCACCAATAAGAAATATGTATTAGAGTAGTTGTTGCTGGTAATGGCAGACACCTCACTCTTCTGAAAAAATACAATACATAAACAGCAATAGCACAAAACAAAACATTTTTCAAACACATGGAATATACTTCTCATGCCTGAGATGTTGTAGACAGTAGCCATGTGTGTGAGAGTTGGGCTTGTGTGACTGGGGTGTATGTACTGTCTTCTGAAGATGGACTTTTTTGTCCAAAAGCTAAAAGTTAGCAGTCTTTAATTGTGACTGTATATGACTCAATGCTTCCTCTGTTTGGTGAGTAGCAGTCTATCATTTGCACATTCTTGTGATTACATTGTGGATTTTCCATTGTGAGATTAAGTAAGTTACACATGAGTACAGATAGAATTGTTTCACCCCTGAAAAACTCTCAGTATCTTCTATTTGCTGTGAGCTAAATGGGCACAGATGTAACCAAATAATAGTGCTTACTTCCTTTAGTACTCCCTTCGATTTCTTTTCTTATGGGCTTACATGTAGTTGCTGATATGCTGGTATCCCTTCCCCTTCCCCACCTCACTCCACATTGCTGCTTCTACTCCAAGCAATACAGTTACGTTCTGGGTGGAATGGCTGGAAATAACAGTCATGTGCGTGAGGTGTGATTGCTTGTGTGAATGTGTGTGCATGTTTTTCATTCCCTTTCTCAAGAAGGCTTTGGCCAAAAGCTCAGTGTGTAACAAGCTTTTTGTTATGCCTGTCTGTAACTCAATATGTCATCTGTATGGTAAGTAGCAATTTATACTTTTCGTAATATTGTTGATATCCCGACCTGGACTTTCCATTGTTTTTTTTCCCTAGATCACTGTTTTTTAGTATCAACATTGCTGACATTGGTTTAATTAGACAATTAAAATTCATATTAGTGCAGCTTTGTACTTGCTCAAAAATATTGATTGAAGTTTGATAATTATTCACAAGTATAAGGTATAAATTTTTAATTTTGGTTATGACAATAAAAAAATCAGTAAAACTACAACTCTCATGCAGTGATGTTTGTTGTTTTATGTCTCACTCAATATACAGGGTGCTTCAAAAAGAATACCACAACTTTAAAAATGTGTATTTAATGAAAGAAACATAATATAACCTTCTGTTATACATCATTACAAAGAGTATTTAAAAAGGTTTTTTTTCACTCAAAAACAAGTTCAGAGATGTTCAATATGGCCGCCTCCAGACACACGAGCAATATCAACCCGATACTCCAACTCGTTCCACACTCTCTGTAGCATATCAGGCGTAACAGTTTGGATAGCTGCTGTTATTTCTCGTTTCAAATCATCAAAGGTGGCTGGGAGAGGTGGCCGAAACACCATATCCTTAACATACCCCCATAAGAAAAAATCGCAGGGGGTAAGATCAGGGCTTCTTGGAGGCCAGTGATGAAGTGCTCTGTCACGGGCTGCCTGGCGGCCGATCCATCGCCTCGGGTAGTTGACGTTCAGGTTTCATAACTAACCTTTTTCGTAGGACTCTCCATACAGTTGATTGTGGAATTTGCAGCTCTCTGCTAGCTCTGCGAGTCGATTTTCCTGGGCTGCGAACAAATGCTTGCTGGATGCGTGCTACATTTTCGTCACTCGTTCTCGGCCGTCCAGAACTTTTCCCTTTGCACAAACACCCATTCTCTGTAAACTGTTTATACCAACGTTTAATACACCACCTATCAGGAGGTTTAACACCATACTTCGTTCGAAATGCACGCTGAACAACTGTCGTCGATTCACTTCTGCCGTACTCAATAACACAAAAAGCTTTCTGTTGAGCGGTCGCCATCTTAGCATCAACTGACGCTGACGCCTAGTCAACAGCGCCTCAAGCGAACAAATTTACAACTAAATGAAACTTTGTAGCTCCCTTAATTCGCTGACAGATAGTGCTTAGCTCTGCCTTTTGTCGTTGCAGAGTTTTAAATTCCTAAAGTTGTGGTATTCTTTTTGAATCACCCTGTATTTGAAAAAAAATCAACTTGCAGTTTAGTTTAGTGGCAAGAATTATAGTTATGTGTAGCCCCATCTGTATCAGGCAGATCAGTGTAGCAAAACTAATGCCCAGTACTTATCATTCACCAAAGCACTGGTAGTGTGTTGTTTATGCAGGAGACTGAGTTGCCACTAATGATGCCCAAAGCAAGTGATGTCATAAATGAGCTGTAAGGCTTTGTGTTCTGCAGGTGGCTTTGGCCAATGTGGCACATTGTATGTGGGGCACACTAATGTAAATGTTGAGGGGAGGTATGGGGAACACCAATGATACCCAAGACTGGATCTGTAAAGAAAATCAGCCATCAAAGAATTCTCTGGAGTATAACTACAAGGTGGCATATGCCAAAATTTGTATTCTAGTACAGGCTCAAAATTGGTGGGGCGGCACAATTCAGGGATCTATATAGATGAAAAGGCCACAATTTAAGAAAAGCTTTGGAATCATAATTAAATTTGGTAACATTTTATTGGCCATGCACCATGTCAATGATGAAAAATGTCAATGAGCAAACTTATCATGGAATGCTACCATCAGTGCCAGATAACGATGCATATAGAAAGAGAGTAACTGTTATCATAAATTGTTCTTTGGTGTAAACACTAGCTTGTTTTCAAAATATCTCCCCAACTGATTGGAGTCCAGACAATGAGCTTGTCTCAGATCATTGCAGTATGCAATGAAGACATTTTATACATAGTCCAGAAAGAAGAAGCGCTTAACCTAACTGGGGATCAAGGAGTATCTCTTTTGTTTATAATGTTCTTATAGTTAAGTTCTTTGTAGTATAGTGAGATGATGGTTTGATAATGATGAAAAATACCAGCAATTGTTCTCATGCCATATGCCATAATGCATTGGTTTCAGAGTGCATTTCAGTATTGTACATGTTATTGGCACATTTGTTGTAATATGTAACTAGATTATGACTAACTAGCTACCCTTTCCTAGAAGGGCATTTATTGATTTGTTACCATATTTCTTTTTAAGGCCATAGTATTTTATCTATTTTGTATGGTTTTCGTGTTTTTCCTTTTGCATTAATCACTGTCACTTAGAAGTGGCTTTATTCCAATTCTTGATTCTCATTTCCTGATTTTAAGTTTTACCACTAAACTGAGGGATCATGCAGTCTTCAAAATTTATGAAACTATTTTCTCTGACCACGCAGTAGTGTTCTTGACATATAGTTTCAGAGAACTTTTTGTCAGCCTGAAGTCAGCTTCTCTTCTTGGAAAAATAATAGTATCATGTTAGCCTACTTTCAATATGTTCTTGCTGCATTCAGTGTTTGGACTTTTCCTTATATGTCAGTAATTTTCCATCTCTTCTCTTGTAGCTTTCCTATCATTGACCATCAGTACTTTATTACTTCCTCCTTCAAGATACATCTTACACTAATACACAGAATGCAAACTCAGGAGAACCTTAAAGCTGATTCTAATATTTGCATCTTTTTTATGCATGTTGTAGGTTACATTCTTCATCTTCGATAGGGGAGACATAGGGGCAGATTGAAGGTTCTCTCAGTCAATTGACAAATGGGCTTGGGTACATTATTCAATGTATCACTTCTCTTTGAATAACAGAGATGTGGCTTTTCATCGCAGGATGATACACAGTTTTAACCTGACACAAAAGCTTATACACTATGCTTCAAAACTTAACAAAGAGGTAGATAAGGTAACATAACATATTAACAACTCAGCAGAAATGAAGAAAAGTATGGGAGTCTGTTGCCAGAGGTTTTTCAGTCCTGCACAGAAGGCTGGACATCAAATGGTGTGAGGTCAGCATGACTGTAATGCCAAATGGGTTGGCCCTACAACACAAGGCTGTTGAATGGACAGGAAAAGACACGTGTCAGTGTGTGAGCACTTACAATGCACCATGGTGGTGTTCTTAATAACAACATGACCCACAGGCAACTTCTGGATGACTTCTCACAGTGAAGAATAATTGGGAAACTGGAAGAAGGCTGAAGTGTGATGAGTGTAGCCCAAGAGTTTGCTATTGCTCACAGCATTGTTCCACATAGGGTGCATTTCAAACCATAGGTACTGCTGCCTCAAAGAGAAAAGATGGTCGACCATGATCAACTACAGAAGAAGGTGATCACTACATTGTGCAACAGGCAAGAAGGGACCCACATCAAACAGCAGATGCAATTTCAACCACATTTAACAGGACTGCAAGGAGCAAAATCTCATGCTCCACAGTGGCATGGTGACTACATGGTGATGGTCTGTTAGCCAGACAACCAATACAGTGTGTTCTGTTGACACCCGTACATCAGTGGCACTGTTTTCGCTGGTGCCAAGAGCAAAGGGACTGGACCAATGAGGACTGGGGTCACGTGCTCTTCTCTGAGAGCAGATTGAGTCTGAGCAGTAATTCTGGGTGTACCATTATATAGCCATGGGTGAAACAAGTAATGCATCCAGGACTATTTTGGAACATGATTGTTTTGGTGGTCCAAGTATTCTGGTGTGGTGAGGCATAATGTTGCATTGGCATACTGACCTAATCTTTGAACATGGTACACCACCAGTCAACATTATTGTGACATTGTACTTCTTCCCTATATGCATCATTTCAGGGGTGCATTCAACTGTGGCTTCATTTTTATGGATGACAATGCACAACAACAAACACACCATCACCGATTGTATTTAATCTATCCTTTCCAAACACCATCAGGTCCTCTGTAAAATAATCTGCTTAATAGCATCTTGGTCTACCTTTGGGGTGCAATACAGCAGTGATTCTGTGTGACATGGATTTGGTAAGTTTTTGACAGATTTCCAGAGGTGTCTGGCACCAGGTGTCTATGCATGGGTCACAGAGTTCCTACAAGATGTGCAGTAGGCACCTGATAGCAACCCCAGGGGCATCCACATTTCCTTATTACATCCATGAGACCCACAGAATGGCTATGGCTCTTGTTTCAGATCAGTCAAATTTGATGGCCAAGGAATCAAAATGAGTTTACTATCATTCTCCTTCAGCTGCTGTTGCATGATTTGGGTCTTGTGACACAGACAGTTATCCTGCTGGAAGATGCTATAGCTGTTGGGGAAGACATCAAGCATGAAGGGATGCAAATGGTCCCCAGTAATGTCCACATAGTCCACAGCTATCCTGGTGTCCACAGAAGCCCAGACAAATGTCTCCCGTGGCATAATATTGACCCCCATCTGCTTAAGTCACTGACACTGCACGTTTTGAGCATTTGGATGAAGGTGTATCCAGACATGACTGTCAATCAGATGCAACAAGAAACATGATTGATCATTGTGTGCTCCCTGAATTGAGTCAACATGGAAACACACAAGGATCATCTGGAGCAGAGACCCATGTTTAGCAACATGTGCTGAAGAATGTGCTCCAAAACATTTGTGCCAGCACTCTGTCATCAGATCTGCCACATATTGTCGCCTAACCAGATTTACAGAGTGGGCAAGCCTCAGACCTCCACCATTCTGTGATTAGACATGGCCATCCAACACCTTTTCACATACTCAAAATTTCCCCGAACTTCAGTGAATTTCTGTTGATGCATATGACAGTAGCACTTGAACAGCTGAATAGCTTTGCCATTTCTGAGGTGCTCATACTCAGGTGCCAGGCCATAATAGTGTGCCCTTTGTCAGTGTCACTTATGTCAGTGGATTTCACAATTTTCACCCCATATCATCACTAGAATCACAAAATGACTGTTGTCACACTGTATTTCATATGATGAGAAGCTTTAAAATGCTTTGGTGTCATGATTGAGGCCACTGCCATAGAAGTTCTCTAAAGAGGACACAGAGAAGCTCATTCACTGTTCTGATGAACTCCATAATGTTTCCTGAAATTATGTTGAGAAGTAGTTTAAAGTATGGTTGTAGCTTTAATATGCATACAGTAAAAAATAATTACATATGACAGTATCTTCTCAATAACTGACAGACCTCCTGAATTTATGGAAACATAGGGTTCTTAGTTTTCAGAACTACATTTCTTCCGTGTGGCAAAACAGGAAAAAGTTGTGTACTTTAGGGAAAGGGGAGGGGTTTGAGGATCACTATTACTAATGAAGTATGAAGAGGAATGGAGATAAGGGTGAAGGAAAGCTGTCAGAGAGATATGAAGGACACAGGCAGTAGATAAGTAACCACTGTGCCAGTGTCAACTCAGAGATGATAGAAAGGAGGAATATTTATTTATTGTTCAGCTACTTCAACCATTACAAGGTGTAGCCTCTTTAATTTTAAGCTAACAAACACAATTTAAATTATTGTCTCCATGCCTCTCTGTCACCTGTTATCCTCTACCAAACAAAGCTAATGACTTTCTTCAGTTCTTCATCCCAACAGCTAGTTGGTCTGCCTTGTGAACTTCATATTTCTCTATGACTCCACTGTCTTTGTCCGTATCCCATTATTTTTTCATGCAATATGTCCTACCCATTTCCATTTTAGAACATTTACATTTCCCATGACATCCTGAATTTCTGTTATTGCTCTTATACAGGGTGACACAGAATAACGAGAATGTTTTAAATGAATAGTAGCAGCCACGAGCAGGTGGCTGCACTGCGAGTTCATGACAGTCAGCTAGTAAACAGTCCACAATTTCAGTAATCATGGATCAGTGGAATGGACAACAGCATGCTTTAGCCATAAAGATGTTTTATAAAAGCAATGATAGTTTGGTAGCAGCACAGAGGGAGTTTTGATGTTTTTATAATTTAGGACATCATGATGCCATTCCATCAAAACACTTGATAAAATGTTGGATTAATAACTTTGAAGAGACTGGATTTGCCCTAAAGAAGAAACCAGCAGGATGACCAAGCAGTGTGCATTCACCAGCTAACATTGATGTTGTACGTGAGTCTGTCTTACGGAGCCCATGGTGTTCAATTCATAAACAAGCAGCAGTGGTTGGCATGTCCCGGGAGAGAGTTCACAGAATTCTGGATGCAATTCACAGTATCCCATCTGAAATGTCACAGTGTTCAATGAGGAATCTCAACAGCAGATTTTGCAAATGTATTCATACAGGTGGATGCCATCTAAGGGACATAATTAAAAAAAAATGATAAATGTCATCAATGTTTCGTAGAAGACAAAGTTGTAAGGTTTCAATTGCTATGAATGCAATTTCTTTCCTTCATCACTTCTAGTTTTATTGGATTGTGGAAATGTTCCCGTTTTTCTGTACCACCCTGTACTTTCACTAATTTTTTATTTTTCTTAGTGAGACATAGGAATGATCTTGCTATAGCTCTCTGAGCTGTATGAAGTTATCTTTTGAAAACTCATTTAAAATCTAAATTTCACAGCCATATGTTAGTACATGAAGAACACCCTGTCTGAAAACAAACTTTTTTAAGTTTTTTGGTTTATTAAGTTTAAAAACAGTTGTTTGTTCCATAAGCTTTCTGACCTAGTTGATACGGCAGACAATTTCAGGTTTTAAGTCCCGTCGGATATCAATCTATTGTTTCAGATAAATGTGTCTGTTAGCATTTTTTAGACAGTTGTTGTTCACTATTGCCTTGCAGTTACTCACTTTTTGTGCATGTTTTGGACAGATTTATCTTAAGGACAGTTTTTCACAATTATCTGATAAATCCTTATAGAGGGTAGCAATTCTATCATTTGTTTTGCAGGACTGCTGTATCAACTGCTAATCTCAAGTTAGTGAGTCTTTTCCTATTTATTCTAATTTCCCTTCCTTTCTGAATAATTTTGGACACAACGATTCCACAGACTGGTGTAAATAGTTTTGTGGGTGTAGGGTCACCCTCCTTTGCTCCCCTTCCGGTGGAAAATTCCCTCGTGTTTTCAGTGCTGACAGAAAGCCATTGAGATATGGTATCATAGATGTAACATAATTTATTTGTGTACTTTGTTTCCACAGACTGTTTAGGCAATTGCTGTATAACAGCAGTGTGACTGACAGAATTAAAAGCTTTTTTATAAATCTATAAAAGCTGTGCATAGGGGCATTTCATATTCATTGGCTTTGCTAATTACTTCATGATGGGTGTTTGTATGCTCAACTGTGCTACACTGTGAAATCCATCTTGTTCTAAGGATTGTGCATTTTCCACAATAGCATTTGTAGTCTGTCAAGATTTTAGTGAAAACTTTATAGATAACAGGGAGTAAACTTATGGGACATCAGTTCTTCAGATCACGAATACTTGCTATTTCATGTAGAAGGATTATCTTTGCTATGTTCTGTAACGTAGTGATGCTGCCTTTTTCTATATGGAAAATAAAAATTCTAGCCAGATGTTTTTTTTTATGTTTCTTCACCAATAACCTTAAGTATTTCAGTTGTCAGACCATCACATTCTCTTGCTTTGGCATCCTTTTCTTATTCCTTTTGGGAGGCTTTCTAAGACTTCATCATTCTCATTTGCATAAGGTGTTATTAGTGGTCATGAGTTCATATTCTTTTGCATAAAACGTTCTTAGTAGTTCATGAGTTCTTTCATATAGTTTTCTGCAGTTCCTTGTATGACAAACTGCCTATTGGCTTCTGTCTCGGGTTCTTCGGCCGACGTTCATCTAATGATTTTTCTGACGTTTCGCCAGCACGAGTGGCTGGCATTGTCAAAGCTTCACCCTCCATTGCCGGTGGTGAACTGGAGCTGAGCTCGCGGGCGCAGACTATATGTACCTGGCGTGCCAACGTCCGAGGGCTTCTCCGCGTTCTTCAGCTTCTCAATGAAATGTCCTGAGTCCTATAAACTGGCAAAACACTTGGCCTCTCTGCTCCAGCTACACATGGGGAAGACCGACACATACATTAAGGACTCAGGACATTTCATTGAGAAGCTGAAGCTGAAGAAACTGAAACTTGCACCATACGACATTTTGGTCAGCTTTGATGTTGTTTCGTTATTTACGAAAGTGCCACTCAGTGACGCTCTGGAGCACATCAGTTCCATTTTCCCGCAGGACATCAGAAAGCTCTTCCATACATGTCTCACCACAAGCTATTTCACGTGGAATGGTGATTTCTACGAACAGCTGGAAGGTGTGGCCATGGGTAGTCCTCTCAGCCCAGTGGTGGCCAACTTCTTCATGGAACAATTCGAAGCACAGGCACTGGACTCGGCGACTTGCAAACCTAAGGTGTGGTACAGGTACGTCGATGATACTTTCGTGGTGTGGAGCCATGGTGAAGAACAGCTTGGTGACTTCCTAAGACACTTGAGCAGCCTCCATGCCAACATAACATTTACCATGGAAGTAGAAAAGGACAAGAAACTGCCATTTCTAGATGTGCTGGTCACAAGGGACGGCGAAAACCTGGGACACAGCGTGTATCGAAAACCGACACACATGGACCGATACTTGCACAATCTGTCAAACCACCACCCGAGCCAGAAAAGAGGCATGATTAGTACACTCATAATGAGAGCAGGATGAATATGTGAGCCGCAACACCTCAAACGAGAAATGCAACATCTGGAAACTGTCCTGAGGAGCAATGGGTACTCCAAAAATTATATTAGAAGTGTAACAGAGCCAAACACTCAGCGAAGTAAGGAACCAGAAAAAGAAATGTCGGGTACGGCCTTTCTGCCATACATTCCCAGAGTGACGGACAGAATCGGCCATATATTGCGCAAACATGGCGTAAAGACGATTTTCAAACCAACAAGGAAGATCAAAGAGTGTCTTAGATCAGCAAAGGAGAAAAGAGACCCACTTGCAATGTCGGGAATATACCGTATACCATGCACATGCGGAAAAGTTTATGTCGGAATGACTGGACAATCCATCAACACCAGGATCAACGAGCATAAGCGACATTGTAGGTTGGGGCAGGTGGAGAAATTGGCCGTGGCAGAGCACGCACTCAATGAGACCAATCACGTAATAAAATTCGCCGACACGGAAGTTCTGGCTGTAGAGAAGCACTATCACACGCGCTTGTTCAGAGAAGCTGTAGAAATACAAAAACATGCAAACAGTTTGAACAAGAAAGAGGAAAGCATTAAGGTCAACGGATCCTGGCTTCCCGTACTGCAGCGAACGACCGTCACAGGTAGCAAGAGGAGAACCGCACCAGAAATGACCACGGAGCAGCCCTCGGACGTTGGCGCGCCAGGTACATATAGTCTGCGCCCGCGAGCTCGGCTCCAGTTCACCACCGGCAATGGAGGGTGAAGCTTTGACAATGCCAGCCACTCGTGCTGGCGAAACGTCAGAAAAATCATTAGATGAACGTCGGCCGAAGAACCCGAGACAGAAGCCAATAGGCAGTTTGTGAACAAGTGGCCACGAAAGCCTGAACAATTTTGTAGTTCCTTGTATGCTCTAGAATTCCACCCTTACATGCTATGTGCCCTTTATCACCGCCAGTTGCTAATATTTCATTTTTTTTGCCAATCATAAGCTTTTTTTAACTTTCTTGTAGTTTTTTTTATTCTCTAGTGCTAATGTTATGGCATTTTCATTGTATCTTTTTATATCAGCATTTGTTTCCTTCTTTATTATACACTTAGATAATTGTGAGTGCTCTGTCTTGTCAACTGTTGTTTTTAATTTTCATCTCTCATTTCTTTAACAGTAAGGCCTTCGTTTCAACCATTTAACTACCTGGTTGTTAAGTAACTGTCACTAACCCCCTATTTCTTTTGCAGTTTTCATGATCATTTGTGTTAGTTCTTATTCTGTTGACTGTTCTTATCCCATTGAAAGAATCTTCTGGAAATCTCCTTTTTTCACTTAATTTATTCATTTTGATAGTTTCATTTTTCACTAGTATTAGTTGCCTTCTTTCTTGTTGGATCCCCATGTCTACTTTCACTCATACAAGCCTGTGCTTGTTACTAGTATGAAACTGGTTTAAAATCAGAACATCTTTGCTTACTTTGTTTTTGTTTGCAAAATAAAATCTATTCCATTCAGGGTTTTGTGATTTGGGCTTTTTCATGACCATTTTCTATTGTGACGTTTCTTAAAAAAGATGTTGAAGGTGACAAAATTATTCACCTCAGCAAACTGAACAGGCATTCTGCCTCTCTCATTTCTCTCATCGATTCCATGGCAACCTACAGACACATGTCCTTGTGTGTGTGGTTTTTTTTATTATTATACCAACTTTAACATTTAAACATTTAAATCCCCTATTATCAGTTTAAAGTAACACTCCCATTAATTATCATGTACATGCTTTACCTCCTCATAAAATGCTTCTATTTTCTCATGAGAACCGCTTGAAGTAGGAGCATACAGTTGCAGTATTAGTAACTTGTATCTTTTTGATATTTTTATAACAATCCATGCTATCCTACTTGATATTCATTCTATTACTTACCTATTGTTAGGAATCCCACACCATTTATTCTTCCACTTGGTTCTCCTGAATGGTACAGAATGTTTCCTGAGTTTAGAGTTTAATGTTTCATGCTGTTCCCCTTTATGATGTACTTCACAGGGCCCAAATAACAGACCATTTGACTTTCTGTAATTCCTCCTCAATTTACTCACTCCATGTCCATCTTTACGGGAATGGCAGTTACATGAGCAGGTGTACAGAGATTTGGCATTGGCAACATTTGTAGGTTTCTGTACAAACAGTGCTAAAGCAGTCCTCTCCTGGTGATGCAATAATTGGGAGACTAATCCACAGTTTTTATGTTAGCATTACTCATCATGTAAGACATAAAGCTTTGAATCATAATCACCACAGTTGATTGAGAACAGATTTTCAATCTGATTTTCCAGAGAGCACTACTTATCAGTGAAACAAATTATTTTGAAAATACCATTCAGTTATTTGATACTAACATGAAACAAGTACAAAATTGAAGTACACCTCATGCAGTTTGTGATGCTTATGAATGTGACACACGTGTGGTCCATATCGTGCACAGTTACATGAATATGGTATGTATCTACAACACAAACTCAGAATCTTTTGGGCAAGCTGGAAAATTACATTTTGTCATTTGCATCAAATGGGATATTCACAGTTTTCTACAGTTAAAATTATGAGGAGACAGAATGGAAGGTTAGTACTTACTTCAGAAAGCATCATTTCTGATTAGAGCTAAAATAACCCCTAAAAAATAGAAAATTGCAATTCTAACTTTTGGAACTCCTACATGTTCTCTCCCAGGGAAGAATGAGGAATTGGTTGGGGAAGGTTGGCAAAAGGGGACCCTAGGTGAAGATGGCCCCCATCTGTAGGAAAGATAAGAAGAGGCTTTCCCACATCCCCTCACCCAACCGATGAGTCCTTCTCAATCTTGTGTCCAAATGACCTGACCATTTTCAGCCTTTCCCAATCAACCCCTCTATGAAGGAGCAGCATTTAGTAGTTTGCTAGGATTACTATTTTCTAATATAAGTATAAAATTTTATCAGATTTATATCAGAATTTAGTTGACTTCTTCTGACATTAAATCATTCAGTGTCATACAGGACAGTGCACAGCTGTTGTGAACTTACGTTGTCAAATAAACGCCAAGTAAATAATAGCACATTTGAAGAAAGAGGCTCTTGTAGGCCAAACAATATCCCCCTTGTGCGTTAGATGATACAGGAAACGTGCTTTAAGATGGTAATGAAAATCAATAAAGTGTGATATATAACCCCATCTTGCTGAAATAAGATGTTTACAGGACATGAATGAAATGTAACATGGCACAGGTGAAGATACACTGCGTATTCTCAGTAAAAACATTGTTAACCCTGTCTTCATGGAGATAAGACCTGATAATTGTATGTGATGAAGTGCCACACCACACAATCACAGTCTGAATCTTAAGACTTTTATATAAACTTACAGATGTACTGTTGTATTTCTATACAATATTATCTTTGTATTGTGGTACAATGTGCCAATCCCTAATGTAGGGCTTGTAACATCACTGACATTTATTCCTCAGATATTTTATTTGGAATTCATTGGATGAACACATGCGCTGGTAAAAATTTGATGTTGATCAGTGAACAGGTCATATTTTTCATTAATCTTTAAAAACATAGGCCAGTAACTTACATATACTCCTTGGAGTCTAATATATTTACATGAGTAGCACTCTACAATGGTGGTTTTAACTGTATTCTGATAAAAGTACATAATTAATGACAGTTTGGCAATATTTGACTTAACACAACTACAACATGGTGGTAAATTACTGGAAATATTCAATACTGAATGACTGTCGCTTGTAGGGGAGGGATTTCAGTCGTGGCCTAGCAGTGACTCAATCACATGAGTGACTCTGCCATGTCTCTGTGGGAGCTGACAATGGATGTGTATTACTGAATGCTTAGTAATGAGTAGAGACAACTAACAGAACATCACTCAGTGAATGTTTAACAGTATTTCACATGCATCCTCATAACCAGTGGTTTAGCTTAGAATCTAGCTTCTTCCCACCTCTCCCCACAATCCATCTTCCCAACTCATTCCATTTTTCCTCCTTCAAGAAGGAATCTATTATTCAGAAAGCTAGGAAGGCTCTTTTCTATTTTAAGTGTTTCTCTCAGCAATGTCAGAAGTAGGGCCTTGCAATTTCCCCATGCTTTCTGTCTCTTTGTAATTTCAATAGGTTTATTAACAGAGTTTTTCATTTTATACAAATAACTATAAATATGGCTGTTTAGTGCTGATAAACCCCCATGTGACTATAAATCATATTCTTTCATGGCTGCAAGGCTTGGAATTTCATTTTTTTATTTGTCTACACAATTTCCTTTAGTTAACCCTTTTTGTGGTTCACACAACATTCTACTGGAGGTCAAAAGGATTGTACTTACACACTCATAGTACCCAGAACAGTTCTTCATATCTATATAAACTGAACATGGTGAATAATAGGCACATAGCAGTATGTATTATGATACCTTTCAAACATTCTTCAAAAGTGACTTTAATTTTTCGCTTTGTATTTCTGTGCAATTTTACGAACTTAAATGAATTCAATCAGTATGACTAAGAATTTGCATTTGATGTAACTTTACAATACTATTTCCTTCCACCACCATCTCCCACCTCCTACAGACAATTTTTTTTTTTTTTAATACTGGTTTTGTCTGGAAGCAAAACTACATTGACTGTAGGTAACTGAACTTATACAACTGTGTATCTGCATTAAATGAAAGGAGGGCTGGAGAGGAGTTTACAAAATTCTGCCAGAATTTCATAAATTTGTGGTGGTGTTGGATTGTGGGAAATGAGAGGACTTGTGACATGCTTTTGTGACAATCACTTATCTGAAAGAAAATTTGGGTGTTATGGGTAAAACAAATCTGCAGTTGAGAGTGGTTAAATCTGTGTCACAGCACTAATTATGTGGAGCTGTCATTACAACTTTTATTTCAAAATAAAATATATGTGCAGAGCAGTGACAACATCAACAGAATCATAACACTTAAAATGCCTAGAATTTCTAATTTTTGACTATCATACTGGTTGCTGGTACTATCAACCAAATAAGTCACAGGCACTATTACTTACTGGATCAATATTTATGACTTTAATCCACCATCAAAATAACACAAAAACATTTATGTTAATTCAAAGAAAACTTTCATAAGGGAGCATGCATCACATACATAATTTAAGTATCAAAGCCATACATCCAAGCAGTGCTGTTGAAATCAATTTGATTCAAATCACCAGTTCTATGAAATATAACTTACCTACTCACACATTAGTGTCAGCATGGTTATTCATCATTCATACTCACAATTATAAAACATCACAATTTTAATCAATCAACTTAAACAATGGTGGTTAACAGTGCCTATGTAACACTTTTGTTTCATTTTCTACCTAAATGGCTGCTCAGTGTAGTACAGTACAAAATACTTTCAGTGAGTTCATAAATTTTACAGTGACTATAATTGTCTCTTACACAAAAGTTGAATCTACATTGTTTGGTTTTCTAGCAGTTGTTTATTTTAATATAACTCCTGGGTATGGAGGAACTATCTTTGCCCGAATGTTGTCTTGGCTCAGCACACTCTCAATTTAATTTTTGAATCATTCTCTGCAGCATATCCAGTATAATATTAGTAGGAAAATTGCTTTGCCATTATACAGTTGTTCAATGGCATGTAATAAGAAACTATGTGAGGAGAAAATATTAATAAAAGTCACAAGTCTAGTTGTCTTTTTGTGCATCTGTTCTGAATCAACTGATTACTCCTCAAAATTCAAGTGGCAGATATTGCAAATCATCTTTCTGTGGCATCCTCTGAACATGGCCTACATATTTGGAAGGAGAAAGGAGTGTTACAACATTCTACTTTTCAAATCGATAGTTCAGTATATTGTTTGAAGCTTTTATAAATGAAATGAATGGCCAGCTTTACAATTCAGATCTCGTCCATATCCATGAAAGCAGATAGCTTTGCAGCATTCTTTTACCATGAAGACACAGCAACTGTGCTGGCTGTGGACAATGGCCAGAATCCATTGTGTGTGGGTCCACAACTTCAGCGCCCAGACTGGTACGCCATGTGCAAACATTGTTACCGGAACATTACATTCATGAAATGGCTGTCCATAGAGTCAGCAATGTTATTGTCAGTGTACCTCTACTTGTGCACATCTCCACCATTGCATTGGGACACCATGTAAAATGATTTACAGAAATCTAGGAATATGGAATCTGCCAGTTCCTCTTAATCCAAATCCATGGTTTATAGGATATCATTTGGGAAAAGAGCAATCTGAGTTTCACACAGCATACCATCCTCAGACTAATGGGCAGTTTCAATGTGCCTATTGCAGCGTTCTGTCTATGTAAAGTTATAGGATGGCTAACAGTTAGTGTAACCACAATGCCTCTTTCATCACATGCATACCATACTGTTCAGTATCTTGTGCCAACTGCAATGTTTGCACCCGATACAAACTAATATCCTGCAGATGATATTCATTGACACATTTTTAAGTCTGTTTCTTAAAGTTTTATTGGCGTAATGACTATTCTGTAAGATGTTGTGGTTGCAATCTGATGATATTAATATCTTGCCACATTATTTGAGTTGACAACCATTTAACCATCTTCATGTGAGTTTTACACTGGAGGATTGTTGGTACACCTCACTATTTACGCTAAAAATTGGTGTGATGGTGAATGCAACTAGTTTACTGCTGTATCTATATCTACATCTACACACACACTCCACAAGCCACTGTATGATACATGACAGATGTTACTTTGTATCACTACTAGTCACTTCCTTTCTTCCTCCATTCGCAAATAGTGCAAGGGATATGACTGCCTATACACCTCCCTAATTGTTTTTACCTGATCTTCATGGTTCTTACATGAAATGTATACTGGGGCGATAGAATCAAGTCTGCTGTCAGCTTCAAATGCCAGTTCTCTAAATTTTCTCAGCAGTGTTCTGTAAAAAGCATGCCATCTTACTTCCAGGGATTCCCACTTGAGCTCATGATGCATTTCCATAATACTTGTGTTACCTACCAGTAACAAATTTAGCAGCCCACCTCTAGATTGCTTCAATGTCTTCCTTTAATCTGACGTGGTGGAGATCTCAAACCCTCAAGCAGTCCTCACGAATGAGTCCCACTAATGTCATGTATGTGGTCTCTTTTACAGGAGAACCCCACTTTCATAAAATTCTCCTAATAAACTGAAGTCGACTATTTGTCTTCACTACTGCTGCCATGAAGTGCTCATTCCATTTCATTTTGCTTTGCAGTCTTACACCCAGATATCTAATCATTGTGACAATATCAAGCAGTAGATTACTAATGCTGTATTTGAACATTATGGACTTGTTTTTCCTATTCATCTGTATTAACTTACGTATTTAAACATTTAGAGCACTCTGCTATTCCAGACACCAACTAAAATTTTGTCCAATTCATCTTGTATCCTCCTACAGTCACTCAGCAATAACATCTTCTCATACATCACTGCATTCTCAGCAAACAGTTGCAGACTGCTTCTCACATTGTCTGTCAAATCATTTGTTTATGTAGAGAATAAGAGCAGTCCTACCACTCTTCTGTGGGGCACTCCTGCAGATACACTTGTCTCTGACAAACACTCATCATCGATGACAATGTACTGGGTTCTGTTTACTTATGAAGTCCTCAAACCAATCACATATCTGGAAACCTATTCTGGTTGCTCACACCTTCATTAGCAGTCTGTGTTGGGACACCATGTAAAATGATTTACAGAAATCTAGGAATATGGAATCTGCCAGTTCCTCTTAATCCAAATCCATGGTTTATAGGATATCATTTGGGAAAAGAGCAATCTGAGTTTCACACAGGTGATGCTTTCTAAATCTGTGCTGATTTGTGGACAGAATCTTTTCTGTCTCAAGGAAATTTATTGCATTAGAGTTGAGAATATGTTCAAGAATTCTGTATCAAATGGATGTTAAGGATATTGGGTTGTAATTTTTTAGGGTCTGTTCTTTTACCGTTCTTATATACAGGAGTCACCTGAGCTATTTTCCAGTCACTTGGAACTTTGCATTTGGTGAGAGGTTCATGATAAATGCAACCCTCTATGATGTTTAGTGTCCTCTGCCAAATATTGCTTCACCTCAGGCATGCAGGCCCATTTGCACTGGTGGTACATACATGCCCTATATCAAATTGCAAGCAACATTTGTGAGGTTGTGCTGAAAAATAATGCCTCCAAATTTTGTATTCTGTTTTTTATGTTTGTTCAGGTATTGCATGTTATTCACATTACTCGATCAACTTCCCTATTTGCTGACACAAGTTGAAACTCTTTGCCACTAGACGGCTCCAAAATGTAGCATGTAATGTGCTGGTATGTAAAATAACCATGTTGGTGCATGAAAGACACTCAGAAAACTGAAAGCTCAAATTGGAAGAGTTCATCCACACACCCTCTCCTTCAGCATGATAATGCCAGGCAAAACACAAGTGGACTTAACTTTGATAGTGATGCAGTCATGGAAGTGGAGATGAGGTTGAGGCTCTATCAACCAACCGGTGTCTGTATCAAAAAATTGTTTTCTTGTTGGGTGGAGTGGTGAAGTGAGGCTCTGGTGATGAGGACACAGCTTCCATCCCCAGGGTGACTATGTTGAGAAGTAAATATGTAAACATGAAGAATAAAAAGGTTGAGTGTTAATAATATTTATGTTCTACCTAGTAACACAATGAAACACTGGATCATAAATCAGTTATGATTTATCAAATCATGGAGTTACAAAAACAAGATTATATTGGATATAGTTACAAATAATGAATACACTGGACAACTGAGAGCCTGGAGGCCTATGTATGGCCTTATAAAGACAGCCTCCATCTGGTGTCACTGGAGTTGTGCTGCACATGCACAGTGGAACAGGTGACCACAGTTAGTGACTGGACTGCCCCTCATGGCTGCCTTGGTTGGCTGTGGCCATGCTGTTTGATTGTTGGCACACACTACACTTGCCATAGTGACCCAACTCACTTCATATGTGGATGGTAGGTGCAACAGCTAGTGGGTTACTACACTCCTCCTCCATTGCAGGGGGAAGGTCCATGATGCAGTGTCTGCAGAGAGATCCGTGTTGTCTGTGACAGTGACACAGGTGGCAGCCAAAGGTGTGAAAGTTCCTGATCTGCTTAGAGCAACATGTATGGGTGAAAGTGAATGAGACAAGGGGACCCCTGCTGCCTGCAGCTACTGGGGCAGCCGGTGGACAGGACTGGCTACAGGGGGCAAGAACCACCTTGTCATCAAGTGCATAATGAGAGGTATGAGTACAGGAAGTGACAATGGCAGACTGGAGAGGAGAGGCTCTAGTGAACAAGACATGACTTCCTTCACCAATGATGGAAACAACACCTCAGTGCAGTGTGAGAGACTAGCACTGACCACTGGAAGCAAACTGATCATCAGTGTGGATTAAGCCTCGACCACCAGGACAAGCAGGCACAATCAGGCCTGCCTGTCCCAGGAGTGGCCAGGGCTGATGAACAACATTGTAGTTGAAGAGGGGCAGACATTCATTCTGGTATGCAACTGGTTCTTGTGGAATGCCATGAGCCGATCTCCTATGTGAACTGTGAAGACACAGCAACTGTGCTGGCTGTGGACAATGGCCAGAATCCATTGAGAGCGCAGTCCACAATCTCGGGCCCAGACTGGTGCACCGTGTGCAAACATTGACAAACCCAGGGCCGCTGAGGGATGCCTGCCTGGCAGCCAGAGGGTGAGCAGCATGTGTGAATGTTGGTCATGCAAGAGCTCAGTGAGACTCTTGACCCTAATTGGCAACATTCTCTAAAATCTTAAAAAAAAAAAAAAAATAAAAAATCTCAGAGCCCCCTCCAATGGGAATTCCTCAATGTACTTGCCCATCTGCATCTTAAAACACTTGAACAAGGTATTTGGCCTTGCTGTTTGACTGTGGATGGAAGTGAGGTACCATAACATGGCGAATGCTGTTTGTGTACAAAAATCCCTGAAATATTGCGCAATGAACTGAGGGCGAATGCCCAAAATCAGGGTATAAGGCAAGCTTTCTGTGGAGAATATCTGTGAGAGGGCCGAGACAGTTGCTACTGCTGTCGCAGTTTACATTTGAGGCCCACATTCTGTAGTGATCCTCCATGATGGCATATTTCACAATGATATCATCAAGATAGTTGAGGCACTGATGACAACTAACATAACCTGTTCTAAAAACTTTGAAAGATGACAGGCACACAGAGACTCCAAACATTAGCCATTTATGCTGACAGAGGCCGAAAGGCACAGTAACTACAAGCAACTGTTTTGTTGCCTCTCCCAATGGAATCTGAAGGTAGGCCAAGTTGATCTTCAAAAAGAATTGACTGCAGCCAACTTTGTGAGCAGTTCCTATAGGAGAGGTAGGGGGTATGTATCTATGCCATACTGTACATTAATAGTGACCCTGAAGTCACAACAGAGCCAAAGTTGACCAGATGACTTCTTTACAATCACTAAGGGATTAGCCCATTCAGTCGAGGAGATCAGTCTGATCTTTGCCAGTGAAATTAAGTGATTGAGCTCTGTCTTGATTTGGTCATGTAAAGCTGCTGGCACCAGCTGCACCCAGAAAAGGCAAGGTTGGCGGAGTGTTTGAGGGTGCTGTGTGTTGCGAAATTGTTTGCAGAACCTACCACTTGGGCAAACAGATCTAAAAACTCAGAACACAAGGAATCCAGTTCATGGTAAAACACTCGATCTGACACCAGATGCACCAGACTCATAATAGAAAAACCAAAAGTAGCAAAAGTGTCTGACCCAAAAAAGTTCTCAGTACTTGCATCATTAAACACCAAGTATGTAATGGGAAGGACAACTGACATGTAAACTATATCGGCTGTGAATTGTCCAAGAATAGGAATCTGCTGTTTGTTACAGCTTACTAACCGATGCTTGATGTGCACCAGTGCCAGAAACCTGACCCTAACATATTTGTGGATACTGGGTAGGGACACAGTGGCTCTCATGTCAACTTGTAAGCATAATGGCTCATCTATCAGTCACAGTTCAATAAAAAGTTTATTCTGGCCTGCAGACAACAGCAAACACAATGACAAAATAATACAAATACCGATGTTCATCGATTCCTGCAATGACTCTTGAGGATTGAAACACCACTGCTATGTGACACTTATTTTTTACATTTATGACAAGAGGCCCAGTTGCCCACTCGTGCTCTATGAAACAAAAGGGGCAGGAAGTAAATGGCATTCACTGTCCCTGCTGCCAAGATGTGTTTGCCAGTGTCAGCCCGGTTGGCTCATGTGTACTGCAGCTACCTCCTCTTCCCCCAGTGCACTAGGCTTGGGCTGCACACTGTCAAAATTTGTGGCATCACTCCAAGCCTCTAATTGGCGATCCACAGTGGAGACTTCAAACGACTGTGCGGTATTCGAAACTTGCTCTAACACTGGGCCAAGTTGAAGGGCATGTTGATACTACTCCTCATCAGGAGCCAAATGAATTATTGAATTTTGGACCATGGTGTCCACATATGACTCATGAGAGTTAGATGTGGCCAACTGACACTTACAACTGAGGCTAATCAAGAAGCACTCATTTTTCAAATCAGTTATCTATAAATTTTTGGAGCTTAGCTTGCTACAATGGTCAGATCTAGAAACTTGTTGCATGAGATAATGCTAAAGCTATTAAACCTAACGTTTTGGACTGGGAGATATGGTGCCATTTATGTACCTAAAGAAAGATTTGTTGACAATCTTCAAATTCTGGTGGACATAATTCTACAGATTCCTGATATACTGCCAGTTGGAACAGTGACCAATACACACTGAAAAAGTAATTGTTTCAGTTTATAGAGTCAATTTGTTACCTTGGCTACTAGCTATCAGTTTTGGTACATAATACCATCCTCAGGCCATCCTATGATCAAAAAATCACAATACATAGTTAAAATGATATTATAAGAAACATCCACTATTTCTGTAGGAAGAACATATTTTATAAATGTTTCTTACATTATTATTTTAACTATGTGTCTGTAATTTGTTGATCATAGGATGTGCTGTATACTGAAAACAGTAGCCAGCAGGTGAAATTAAAAAATTGCAACTATAGACTGAAACAAATACTATTTTGTTAACATAATTCTCCTGAGTAAGATATGTAATTAAGAAAGTGTAGCAATAAAATTTAAAAAAGGAAACTGAATCCTACTTGTTTCTTATCCTAAAAGTAATTCACTGCAAAGTTACACTGAGAGGCAATGTGTGGGTGATGTTTTGATGCATTGGACAGAAGACTGGCCCCACTTTAGATACTTTTCTCAGGGTCCCCATCACAGTTGTTATGCCCGTGATTTCAGATTAGGTATTCTGTCCAAACATTCCTCTTTAACTTATTTCATTCATTCCTCTTCCATTCTGTACTGTAAATTGTCACTAAAGAATGCATTCAGCCATACATAACATCACTAATCTCACATCATGGAAAACATGAAGTAATTATTAAGTAATTGTTGCTCAAATTACTCATTAGGCATATGGAAATTGAAATTCGCCATCATCTAAGCAGATTACTATTAAGCTATAAATTTTCAAACAAAAATTGCATTTCCTTTTGTTATTTTCTGTTTACATTTTCACATTAGAAAATACAAAAAATTACTTTTATGATCCTCAAATTTAAATGACAAAAAAATCCGCAAATGCTAGACAACTTTGAACAAGAGGGAAATACAATTAATTATGTTCACCTTTTTCATTCTTCCTGGTTTTCATCATCACCACCAAACGTTTTTCAGTCCTTTCAGAATTCATAGCAGCAGCTCAGCCACTGTTTAGTGTTCATTGTGTGTAGATCAGAGGAAGAGATGTGTGGTAATGAAGATATAGATCATGAGACCTATGCTAGAAGAAGAACCTCAAGTTAAATGGAATTTTATGATGTTTTAACACAGAAAGGGAATGACAGACAGAAAAGTAAATAATTGCAAGTTTTAGTTGCACAAGTGTATTTGTGACTGTGCTACAATTACTCAAAAATTAGTTTCAGTCCTCAAGAATTTAAGCAAATTGTAGCAGATTTAGTAACAATATACACTGCTAACATTAATAACCAGTGTAACTGCCAGAATGTTGAATGCAAGCTTGCAAACATACATGCATTGTGTTGTATAGGTACTGGACATCAATTTGTGGGATGGAATTCCACGTCTGTTGCACTTGGTCAGTTAATACAGGTAGAGTTATTGCTGTTTGTGGATGATGCTGGTGTCTCATATGTGGATGACGCTGGTGTCTCATATGTGCTTGCTTGGAGACGGATTTGATTATCGAGCAAGCCAAGACAATATGTCAGCACTCTGTAGAGCAAATTGGGTTATAACAGCAGTATGTGGGTCAGCATTATCCCACTGAAAACATCCCTTGGAACACAGTTCATGAATGACAACACAACAGGTCAAATCACCAAACTGATGTACAAATTTGCATGGGATAATCACATGAGTGTTCCTGCTGTCATATGAAATTGCGCCCCAGACTATAACTCCAGGTTTCAGGCGTGCAGCTGGTCTCCTTGTAACCAACACATGGCCATCACTGCAACCGAGGCAGAACCAGCTCTCATCAGAAAACACAACTGACCTCCAACCTGCTCTCCAATGAGCTCTTGCTGGACACCACTGAAGTCACAAATGACTGTGGTTTGGGGTCACTGGAATACACAATACAGGGTATCTGGCTTGGAGCTATCCTTGAAGCAACCAATTTGTAACAGTTCATTGTGTCACTGTGGTGCCAATTGCTGCTCAAATTGCTGATGCAGCTGCAGTATGATGTGTCAGAGCCATAGGCCGAACAAAGTGGTATTCCCTCTGGGTAGTGCCACATGGTCTTCTGGAGCTCATTCTTCTTGCAACTGTACGTTCTCTTGACCACTGCTGCCAGAAGACATGTGTAGTGACTGCATTCATGCCAAGTCTTCCTGCAATATCACAGTAGGAACATCCAGCTTCGTGTAGCCCTGTTACACTAGCTCATTCGGACTCAATGAGGTGTTAATAATGGCATCTTTGGCACTTTAAGGCATTCTTGACCCACATCAACTCACCACATTCAATCTCAAAGTTAATTTATGCTCATGACCATTACAGCTTGTATTTATAGCAAACCTGATTTGCAGCCTCATAGTGGTGCTACTATTGCCACTCTTACGTGACTCATACAAAATCTGAATTGACATCATCTTTCAGATGTAGAAACACACCTACCAACTTTCCTTTATGTCGCACAACTCCTTGATGTTGCAAGTTTATCGGTCTGTGTATGTCATTGTAACTCAGGAAGAAAATGTCTTCTATTAGAATATATCGAGAATTGGCACTCCTACTTTAGTGAAATGTTGGCATAAATTAAATTAAATATCATGTGGCATTGTTGGCTGGGATATCCCACAGGGTGGTTCAGTCACTGAATGGAAAGGGTGTTCATCATCCATGCACTGTTGGCTCTTTCCTTGTGGCTATGTGAGAGTTGTGTCGTACATATCTTTGTGGAGTCTATGTGAATGTAATGGATGTGTGTGTATACTGTAGTAGTTTCACATGCTGCCCCCTTAAACCCTCCCCCCCCCCTCCCCAACCACTGTGGGTTTGGAAGTTAGAATAGAACTGAGGTGTTCCTGCCTGTTGTAAGAGGCAACTACAAGGAGTCTCTTCCTTTTCGATTTAATAAATTATGATCCTTTTTTATTGTCTGACCTCCATCTTTCCAAATTCTACAGAAATGCAGGCCATTTGGGGAAGGATGCCTTATGTGGTGCATCATGTATTCATCATGCACTGAGAACTTCTGCACCTATTATTGTAATAGAAATATAATTGCACCCATAATCCATGCTTCTGGGCAAGGATGTCTTACTGGGTGCATAAGTTACATATGCCAAGGAGTAGATGCCTGTCTACCTGGGGACTCCCAACAATGGCCGTCCTGCCAGGTGGCCTCTGCTGCAGCTGGGAGGTGCCCATGGGGAGAGCCCCTGATCAGAGTGGGTGGCTTCAGGGCAGATCGCCTGCAATGAAGCTGATGAATTTGTTTGATGCTGGTGATCAAACGGCCCCAGCAGTCTCTAAGCAAGGGGAAGGCCAGTATAATGCTGACAGATATGACCCCAAATTGTTCCCTTCCCTGGCTACACCATGGGAGAAACACAGGGCTTAGGATCAATGACAGACACACTCTTCCCAATTCTTATTTGCGCAAGGTCTGATCGTGAATCCTTTTTAACAACAAAGCCTCTGTTTTTCATAGAGCACTTAGAGGACAAGTTCAGGGAAGTAGTGGGAATGTTCATAAATACAGAATTGCAGAATGGGGCAATCCTGATAAAAACAGCATTTCGTGCCCTGTCACGGGCATTGCTCACCTGTGACAAGGTGGGTAATGTCCTGCTTTCCATTATACCTCATAAGACCTTAAACATGGTCCAGGGGCTATATACGATAGAGATCTCCTCTTGCAGTCTGATGACAATTCGCATACCAACCTACAGCAAAGAGGTTTACACTTTGTCCGGCATGTCTATAGGGGGGCCTAAGGACAACAGGGTTGCTACCGGTCCCTTCCTCTTGGCATATGAGGGTGATTCTTTGCCTAAAAATGTCGAGGTGATGATATACCAGTACGATGTTGAGCCCTATGTTCCTCCCCATATGTGGTGCTTCAAATATTTGAAATTTGAGCACATGTCTTCTTGTTGTAATGATAGCCCCGCATGTCGGGGATGCGGACATCTGTCACGCACTAATGTTCCTTGTGCCCCTCCTCCCATTTGTGTCAACTGTAGAGAGCACCATTCCCCCTGTTCATTGGACTGCTCCATTTTTTCAGAAAGAGAGGAAAATCATGGATTATAAGACACTCGACAGACGGACCTACACAGAGGCAAAAAAGAAATATGACTGCCGAAACCCTGTGCACACGATATCATCCTATGCTGTAACTATGATGATGTCGCCCTCTCTGGTGACAGCAAACCTGCCTGCTGTGCATTATATAGTGGGCCCTCAGGGCTGCTTGATTTCACCAGCCAGCTTGATGGTTGGAGGCACTCCTCCCCCCGTTGCTCCCCTAATGTCTAGTTCAGGAGCAATGCCCCCCCCCTCCCCCCTGCTGCCATCAGGGACATTGGTCTCCACCCCTTAGCTGGAGTAGCAACTGCCTCCTCCAGCTCCTCTTGCAAGGAAGGGGTCCCATGGGACACTGCCTTCCTAAGTTTCTGCTGCTGCGAAGCTGGACACCAGCCAGTGGCTGAAGGGTCCACAAGTTGCTGGTCATAAGGCTTCGCAATCATCATCAGTTCCTGAGACAAACTCAGAGAAGCCTTCCCAGCCAGAGAAAGCAAAATAGAGCGATAGGGCAAGAAAAAGAAAATCATAAAGAAAAAGAGATCCCAGTGGCTCCTACACAAACACTTCCTGTAAGCTCCAGTTCTGAGGATGAGGTGGAGGTCCTAGTGTCCTCAGAGGTCCTTGAGCTCACTGGAGCCTCAAAACCGGTGGACACAGAGACCACAAGCCCTCGACAGGTGGCAGCAGGTGACCTTGGGGCATAAAATACCTCCTCAATGTATTCATGCCCTCCCAGTACACTGAAAGCTTAATCCTCCAGTGGAATTGCAGCAGTTTTTTCCACCACCTGTATGAGCTACGGAAACTCATAAGTACCACCAAATGACTTTATAGGCTGTGGCTGTCAGGGTAAGGGCAACACAGGTATTATTGTCTGCAATGTCTGTCTTCCCCACATGGCAAAGTACCTCAACATGTATTGGTTGCACTGGTTTCCAACTCGCCCCTCCTTTCCTAATTCTAGGTCATTTCAGTGCCCATAACCCTCTGTGGTGTGGGACCATGAGCACTGGCCATGGCAAAGATGTCAAAAATCTACTGACACAGCTCGATCTTTGTCTTTTAAATACTGGTGCTCCCACACATTTCAGTGTGGCGCATGGCATCTACTCAGCCATTGAGCTTTCAGTCTGTAGCCCTGGCTTTCTACCATCTATTCACTGGAGAGTTCTTGATGATCTGTGTGGTAGTGATCATTTCCTGTACCAACCCCAGCATCACTTTCCTGGCCGCCTGCCCAGATGGGCTCTTAACAAGGCTGACTGGGATGCTTTCCTATCTGATACCACTATTCGGTCTCCACCATATGGCAATATTGATGTGGTAGTCCCAAACACGACTGCGACCATTGTTTCTGCACCCGTCTTGACAATCCTCTCCTCCTCAGTAACCCCCAGTCGAAGACAGTGCCTTGATGGTTGCCAGAAATTACTGAGGCTTTTAGAGATTGTAGGCAGGCTCTCCAACATCATAAGCAGCACCCATCAATGAAGCACCTCATTGCCTTTAAATAGCTCTGTGCCGGGGCCTGCCAACTAATAAAAAGACAGAAGCAGAAGTGCTTGGAACAGTTTGTTTCAACCAGTGGATCACATACCTCTCCTTCTCAGGTTTGGACATAGATCAGATGCCTTTAGAGATTCCAGGCCCCTGCAGGTGTACCTGGGATTTCCATGAATGGAACTATCTGTACCAACCCAGACACAATCGCTGAACATTTGGCTGCACATTATGCTGGAACTTCTGCATCCGAGAATTATCAAACTGCCTTTTGTATCCTAAAATAGCAAGTGGAAGAAAAGTGATTATCTTTTACTACATGCCATATGGAAGCATACAATGCTGCATTCAGTGAGTGGGAATCCCTTAGTGCCCTTACCCATTGTCCTGATACAGCATCAGGGCCAGACAATATTCACTATCAAATGCTTAAACATCTCTCAGTGGATTACCAGCATCAATCCTTACAGTCTTCAACTGCATCTAGAGCAAGGGTGAGTTCCTATCACAACAGCGCAAAAGCATTATCGTTCCAATGCTGAAACCTAGTAAGAACCCCTTAGAGATGGACAGCTAGTGCCCCATTAGTCTCAGCAATGTTCTGTGTAAGTTGCTCAAACACATGGTGAGCTAGTAGCTGGTTGGCTCCTTGAGTCTCTGGTGGTTTCAGCATTGGTCACTTCACCACAGATAGGGCAAGAAAAAGAAAATCATAAAGAAAAAGAGATCCCAGTGGCTCTGTGCCGGGGCCTGCCAACTAATAAAAAGACAGAAGCAGAAGTGCTTGGAACAGTTTGTTTCAACCAGTGGATCACATACCTCTCCTTCTCAGGTTTGGACATAGATCAGATGCCTTTAGAGATTCCAGGCCCCTGCAGGTGTACCTGGGATTTCCATGAATGGAACTATCTGTACCAACCCAGACACAATCGCTGAACATTTGGCTGCACATTATGCTGGAACTTCTGCATCCGAGAATTATCAAACTGCCTGCAATGTCTGTCTTCCCCACATGGCAAAGTACCTCAACATGTATTGGTTGCACTGGTTTCCACTCGCCCCTCCTTTCCTAATTCTAGGTCATTTCAGTGCCCATAACCCTCTGTGGTGTGGGACCATGAGCACTGGCCATGGCAAAGATACTCACTACATTACACAAGTGGTGTCTCCAGATCCAATTCATGATCTTCATACAGAATTTTTTGTCACTCAGTACTTTCCAAGTTTAATTCAGTGCTTGCCACGGTTGAGCCCATATCCAAGAGAATGGGGTTCTGCAGGGCTTTGTATTGAGTGTTCCTCTCTTTTTGGTGGCCATTAATGGTCTAGCAGCAGCTGTCACCTTCCCTATATGCTGATGATGTTTGCATTCAGTTTTACTCCTCTAGTATCAGTGTTGTTGAATGCCACCTGCAGGGAGCCATACAAAAGGTGCATTCATGTGCCCTCACCCATGGCTTTGAACTTTCAGCTGCGAAGACTTGCATAATACCCTTCTGCCCCCCTCGTACTCTCCACCCACATCCAGAACTTGACCTTGATGGCTTATTACTTAGCATAGTGAAGACTTATCGCTTTTTGTAACTAGTATTCAATGCCTTGCTAACTTGGCTTCCCCATCTTCGTCAGCTTAAGCAAAAGTGCTAACAGCATCTTAACACTCTTTGCTGCAGGAGTAACACAGTCTGCCTTGATTATGGAAGCCTGGATAATGGTTTGGCATTTCCCTCAGCATTGTGGATACTGGACCCAATACACCACTGCAGGGTTCAACTTGCGACAGGAGCTTTCTGAACTAGCCCTAAGTGAACAGCCTACTCATGAAGGTTGGGGTGCCTTCATTGCAGAACCAGCACCAACAACTGCTTGTTAATTATGTCACTCATGTCTGTAGTTCACCCGAGCATCCAACAAATTACTGCCTCCTCTTCCCAAACAGGGTAATCCATCTCTCACAATGGCGGCCCAGATTATGGATTATGACAGCAGTCCATATTCGGTTCCTTCTTTGCGAACTTGAGTTTTTCCCTCTACCACCTTTCCTCTGGATCCACTCACATACACCCCCAGGGTCCTTACATCGGCCACAGCTTTGTCTGAACCTATCACAAGACCGAAAATACTCAGCTCATCCTGAGGCTCTCCACCGCCAATTTTTCCTTATTCTCAGCAATTTATGGGGCTCACAGATAGTGTACAGTGATGGCTCAATGGTAGATGGTCACATTGGCTTCACTTACACTTATCCTGGACATACTGAACAAAGTACCTTGCCTGATGGCTGCAGTGTTTTCACTGCAGAATTGGTAGACATCTCTCGTGCTCTTGAGCATATCTGCTCCTGCACCAGTGAGTCCTTCCTCATCTGTAGTGACTCCTTAAGCAGCCTACAAGCTCTCAACCAGTGCTACCCTCACCATCATTCAGTAATGTCTATCCAGGGATCTGTTTATGCCCTCAAACACTGTGGATGTATGATGTCCTTCATCAGGACCCCAGGACATGTCGAAATCCTGGGAAATTAATTTGATACAGGCTGGCCAAACAGGCTACCGGTAAACCAACTTTGGAGATTTACACTCCAGAAACTGATTTCCAAATGGCCTTACTCTGTAAAGTTTTTGGGATCTGGAATGCCAAATGGCGCTCTCTAACTACACCAAATAAATTACGTACTATAAAGAAGACAACAAATGTGTGGAGGTCATCCATGTGAGCCACTCGCTAGGACTCCAGTGTCCTTTGCTGGCTCTGCAGTGGTCATACTTGGCTGACTCACTGTCATCTCCTCTTATCACAAAGAACCACCCCAGTGTCACTGTGGTTCCCAATTGACAGTAGCCCATATCCTGTGGGACTATCCCAATCTCTTCATGGACTGCCTACTGTGTTAGGTGATAATGCCTCAACAGCTACTCTAGTTTTAAGTTTTATTCAAGAGGGGATTTTTATCCCTCAAACTGAGGGTGGGTGCCTGGCCTTATCTCCCAGGCCCTCACCATACCTGCATTTTTTACTGTTTCTCCTCCTCTTGTATTGTCTGTTCAACTTTGTCTTGTGATGTGTCTGGCCTTCAGCCTAAGCTTTTAGGCTGGAGGTTTTAGTGCACTGTAGTGTGGCTGGAAAATGGAGATGGACATTTTAATGGAACACAGGACTGATGACCTCAGTAGTTTAGTCTGTTCACCCAACCAACCAACATGCCCTCACTTCATGAGACACAGCTGAGAGGTTCAGAATTAAATCCAGTATAATGGGTTATAGATTGGTGATCAGAAGCTTCAAACCACCACCTCTCTTCTGATGGAATAGTTTCTCACTCTTGATGTTGAAGTTTCCCTTACAACATACACTGCTTGACATAAAAGTGGACCACCCACAACGGCAGGAAAAAACAAAATGAAACTTCACAGGTTTAGAAGCCATGTAATGCATTGTGGTGATTACAATCTCAAATCATATTTCTAAAGAACTTGGCAATATGAGCACCCTTATCAGTATGAGATGGTTCCACACATTTTATTGGGTACAGAACTGGATATCGTAATGGCTAAGGAAGCACCTCAACACCATGCAGACAATTCACAGAAACACATGCTATGTGTGAACCATCCTTGTCCTGTTGAAAAATGTCATCATGATGCTGTTGCATGTGGGTTAACACTTGACAATGCAGGCCGTCTGTGACATACTGATAAGTGATTACAGTTCCCTCAACTCTACCAGTCATGACCTGAAGTCATAAAGGAGTAACACCACAGTGCCTTTCAAAAACACTGGAGCACTGGAACTTCTCCCCAGGTCAGTGACATACTCACTTTTGATGGTTATCTGAGGTAGAGCAGAAACACGGTTCATCACTGAACACAATGTGATGGCATTCATCAATAGCCTATACATCCCAGTCACAGCACCACTCCAAAAGCAGCCATTTGTGTTGTGGTGTGGCAGCAATGCATGGGATGGTAATTCCCTAGTCCAGCTACTGCTAGGCTCTGACCAGTGGTGCAGGATGACACAGAATGTTGCACGGACTCCATTACTTGCTCTCAGGCACTGATGTGAAGGGGTAGAATGTGTTTGGTGAACAATACATGCCCTACCTATCTGGATATTCTATGATTCCACGATACAGCCAAATGGAGACCCACAGTGAGGCCCCTTTCAAACTCTGTTAGCTGCTGATATCACTGATTCACAGGAGTATGTGCTGCCTCCGTGTCCTTCACAGTGATCACTCAACATCTGATGCTGTTTACAATGTATATATACCCTAAACAGGCCTCGTAACAACACTAAATATGAACATCAATGCACTCTGGTGTCCATTCCCTCTGTCACTGAGAACTGCAACTCTAAGCATTTACATACCTGCCGATGATCTGTAGTTCTATGAAGTTACATGGACACCATATCTTCTTGTTGCTTCACTCTTTTTATAAGGCACTGTGTTTTCACTACTGCAAGATCAATTACAGTGATAACTCAATGTTTTTGAGTGATATGCTCTGCACCACAGAAGAATCAGCATTTACTAAACTTAATGCAATGTGGATGAAACAGTGTTCGTCAATATGAAGTTCTGGTCAGTCACTGTCTCACAGTAAAGGGAAACAGAGAGGTGATGTGTGCCTTCTAGGACCTTGGCAGGCAGTTCAAGAGTTAGTCAATAGCTGAATAAGTTTTCTTTCCAAATCAGTGGCACTTCTTTTGAGATATCAATTTCAGTTAGACTGATGGGTGAAATGAACACACTTTGAGAGTTGGATTCACTTTAAAGTGGAAAACTGAAAAAAAAGTGGCAATTTTAGTTAGAAATAATTATTGGAACTCAAAAGTTAGTAGACTTAATTTTAAAACTGTGCACTGTAGTTAGAAAGAAAATTTTGCACACTCTGTTGCTAGTTTCTTCTGCTTTTACCAAGAACTTCTTAAGAGAAAAGAGACAGAGAAAACTACCGTAGATCCTCTTCTATGAACCAGAGAGAAGATTTTGTAGGCTGTGGAAAAATTACTAAAAATGTAATTAAAACAAACAAGATTGTCCAGACAGGCCTTGAAGGCCCAACAGTACCAACCGGCCACTGTGTCAGTCTCAGACCTTAGCTGTCACTGGATGCGGATACAGAGGGGCATCTGGTCAGCACGCTGCTCTCCTCGACATTGCCAGTTTTCGTGACTGGTGCTGCTACTTCTGAGTCAAGTAGCTCCTCAGTTGGTCTCACAAAGGTTGAGTACAGCCCACTTGCCAACAGCACTCAGCAGACCCAGACAGTGATCCATCTAAGTGCTATCCAAGCTCAACAGCCCTTAAATTCGATGAACTGATGGGAACCAGTGTTACTACTACAGCAATACTGCTGGCTTCAAACATGTAATCAGTATCATATTAGTTAAATAACAGATTCTTGAAGGATGGTTAGAAGCACAAAACACAGATTAATTACAATGTTAACAGTCAGAAAACGAACTGTTATGCTTCATCAAAAGTTTTCTGCCCCCCCCCCCCAACCCCCCTCATTCCAACTACCACCAGCAACACCACCTTTTTCTGTCATTGCGCACTGCACCATTTGAAATAGAATTACCTGTGAACATGTGATGCAGAATGCAAGTCAATAGCTGAGCTACAATAATGACATATTCTGTGTACAGTCATTCATTTGCTGATTAGTCATACAGTGCAGAATAACTATGCTGAAAAATTAGGGGAAAGTTTCTCTTTTATGAAGGAATTACTCAGTTGACTTATTTCAAAATAAAGAGTTCAGTAATTGTCAGCTGTATAAACTGCAACATTTATTAAATACTAACAAGGCTTCACTAACCTTTCTTTGCTAATAGCATGAAATTTTGTGTTCTCTGTTGTGTAACAACGGCAGTTAGATTAGGAAAGATATCAACAGTTGGGAGCACTGTTAATTACTGTGTAGATAAGGTAGTGTATTGGTGTGGTATTCACTGAAATGTATCCAGCACCATGAATGCCACAAACAGCATTCAAATACAAATTTGCACCTGTGTTCTGTTTGCTGTAAATAAGGCTTTGTTTCTTCTTTCTGTCATTGCTTGATGGCCATTTGGTGAAAGCAAATTTTGGCCAGAACTATTGCACTTCACAAACGCTTCCTTCAAACACAATATGGATGGTATCATCTATGCATATATTGCACTTTCCCTGAGAGTTGTAAATAACAAAGCAACTTTTTGTAGTATCATTTACCTGTTACTATGAAAAGTATTTAACAAAATAAAAAAAATATTTATTAAACTGTAACTCATAAATAATGTTAAAATAGTTTACATGATTTAACTGCATATATAGCTGGGATTAGATGAGGAAGAACAAGCCAGTTTTATAAAGGCAGCATTATTTGTTTTCATTACAGACATACAAAAGTATGGTCCATATGTAAAACCCCACATTACAAGCAAAAAGTTCTCCCATTCTCCCTCTGCCCCTGTGGACCCTATCACCACCAAAGATATGCAAGGTGATGATGTCTCGGATGAGAAAGTCCTTGAAAATACCAACTGCAACATCACAGTAAATCTTGAGGACAAAACAAATGTGATTGGCTTCATTTCTGAATGGATTAACGCATACAATTTCATCTCACGTGAGTAAAATAAAAGAATTAGAAAAGATGAGAGGTGCAAGTCTCTTGGGTACTGTAATTGATAAAATAATCACTTGTAACTTATTTTAAGTGTTTGTCTATTGTTGGTAGATGCAAATGTTATACTAAGTCATTCATACTTCTCTTCAATATAGCTTTCTTAGAAATAAAAGTAAGTAGACAAAGTATCCATTTATGATATTTCATATGTGTTAAATAATGTTTACTTAGTAGTGGTGTTTGATTTTACTTACAAAATAAAACCAATCCATTAAAATATATCACTTAATCATATATTGTAATAGATAAAGTAATATTCACAGATATTCTCCATGTTTTAGTTTTGTTTAAACTGAGCAGCATACAGTAAAAAAAGTGAAATATTATACTGCAGTAATAATTGTTATTCATATATTGCATTACAGTATAGTTAAAAAAATACATTGTTTTACAGGAAACCAGGAGAAGTTCTACCTGTATCTTATCCTAAGTGTAACGGCGGGGCTCGTCCTCTTCCTGGGACTGGTAATAGGACGGCTTCTGCTACAACGCCGTAGAAGCCAGCGCAATCCAAAGCCTTCGGCACCACCAACAGAACAGACATTACCAAATGGTTTTACAGATGACCTGAGTGAAGCAGAAATGGAGACAGCAGTTTCTGGATCAGACACAGTCCTCGGACTTGTTCCTACCAAAGCTCCAAATGTGCCAGGTCGAACACCACCTACAAGTGTATCAGAAGTTGTGCGGTTCGGAGGCAGCAGTGGAATTCCACGAAGCCTGAACCGTGCCACAAACAGCCAGTATTACTATGGCTGACGTGGGCTGGGTGTCCGGGCCCCTGATGGTCCGGATGCTCAAGCACAAGGAAGGATTTGTCCTGGAACTCGCACCTACTGTTTTTAGAACAGTTTGTGCATGTGTATTCCAGCAACATCTGGCACCATTTGTGTGCATTTAAGCAGAGAAAAGGTCAAAAGAAAATTACTCTTGCTATGTTCCAAGTCCGCCTATCCTTACAATGACAAGTGATTAATCCCTGAGACAATATATGTATATGTATAAATCCAGTGACTTTATCAATTTGTCCAAATTTATAATGTCATCTCTGGGATTTAAATAAATGAAACGATTGAGACAAAACTTTGTTATGTGCCTGTTGCAGCTGTGAAATAGTCTTTAGAAGAATGGAAGATTCATTATGACTGTTACAGTGTGTGAACACAAGATATTCACCTAGTACCTGCTTTTCAAGCAAAGCAGTTCAAGAAGGTTTCATTAGATTACTGTATCCAGAAGATGCGGTTCATATACAATCAATGGACACTCCACACTGACTGTGAATAACTACTGTAAAGTCTATTTTCTTAAGATATAATAATCTGCATGGAGAAATTAAAGTACTTATACATTTGACTGAATTGACCATCAGTGGTTATGTCTAAGGAAGTCAAGCATCAGTGTGTCTCTAAGTACAATGCAGAAACAGAGAGATTTTTCAAAAGTTTTGTATAATACAAGGAGCATTCCATAACAAAAAACGTGTGTTACATAAATTTCTTAAAGACTTATTCACTTTTGTGTTGAACTACCCATATTGGAGCATTAATTTGTGGAATGTGTCTAATTTATCAATTTTAAACATTATTGTGATTTCTATCAACTTAATTTTTGTTGCAAGTGTAATTAGCAGATTTGTTGGTGAGAAAGTTACTGTTAACATATTTTTAATTCCGTAGTTATTGAATTGTCTGAATCTATCTAAGAAACACTTTTACTGCATATCATAAGAGTCTAGTGTTTGCTAAATTCTTAATATCTGACTACATGAAATCAACATACATGATCACAGATTATGTCAATACCCAGTGAGTTTAAAGTCCACTGAAATATGTTCCCTGAGAGTACAACATATTAAGCCCAATCAACTATTCAAGCTGTCATATGAGCCCCTTTTTGGTTTATAAAATCTAAATCATGGACATAATGCAGTGAAAACACATTCCAGGAAGGTTTGCTCAGTATATGCAGTGAGCTTTTGAGATGGAGCTTGATTTATTTGTTAAGGTATCACTCTCATGTTTGCATATTTCAATAAATGGGGAAATGTCTACTTCAGACTAGTCAGTGCCTTGGCCCTATATCCTTTCATACAACGGGCCATAATGTAAGCAGTTTTGCATCAATTGTTTGCCACACACCTATGCAGTCAACACATAATACAGTGTTAGATTTCTGCTGCATTATGCATTGTAATACAAAGATGCAAATAACATGGAGTCAGAGTTAACAATTTTATCAATAACTACTTAAATTAAAGGAAGCTACACCCCTTTAGTTTTCCAAAGGCATAACCCAAGAACACAAAGCATGTTGTTGATGTTAATAAATTCCTACAATGAATTGGTCTGGTATATGTGCATGGCAAGAGTCACATTATTAAAAGCAATACATTCTGTGTACATTTTACTAGGGTAGTTATTCTTTTTAGTACTAAATCAAAAAGATCCCCATAGATAGCAGAATTTGTTTTAATAGTCAAGTTTCCTTCATTATCAGAACATTTCAACACATTATTATTACTGTTATTGTAACAACATGGATTAATAAATTCAGGTATTTATATTATTTTGACCTAGTCTCTGCCCTTCAACTCTGTACACCATTTATTTTGTAATATTTTCTCAGTTACTATTCCTTGTGTGTGTGTGTGTGTGTGTGAGAGAGAGAGAGAGAGAGAGAGAGAGAGAGAGAGAAACAATAAAAAATAGTTATCTTATAAATATTACCCAGTACAAAGTAACATAATTTGTATGTTTGAATACTCTCTCACAATTGTAACAATATCGACACAGAGCAAGTCACTTATACTTTAGGAAACATGAGTAATTATGAGGAACTACTTTGATTTTTGTGTCAGCAGATGAATGCAGAGAAAAGAACCTAACTCAGTATACATTATATATTACTTTGACATACAATTTTTTCATGGATAAATAGATATACCAATTCATTTTAGGCAAGATATCAGCTTTTTATTTCCCTTTATATCCTATTGGTGCAACATATTATTAGTTTCTGTGATCTGACTTGATAATATGATTTGGTATGAACTGCATTTGGTTTTTGTTTCATTTTTCTTATCTAAGATGAAGATTGTCTGGGAACATAGTTTTAGTGCAACTTTTATCCTTGCCCCAATTCAGGTTGGGTGCACATCCCCTATGGCAGGAGCCATTTAAACCATTTCTGTTTATTACAAAGAACCTATAACATGTGCTTAGTATCAGTGGAAGGAGTTTTCTGGTAATATATCATGAATGTGTTTCATCAGTAAACCTCTGTTTTATTATTACACCAAACACTGGTAATATTGACATCTTATGAATTATTTTTTGCACATGATGTGCATGTCAAGTGTTGGTGAATGGAAATTCTTTTTATTTACCATGAAACTATGAAAGACTAGTTAACAAACACCAAATATAAATTCACTACCTATTAATTTTTGTGATTGCAACAGTACTGACATCAGAAAAACACACACACACACACACACACACCTGAAAGATCTGCAGATCTGCACAAGTCATTTCGCACAAAATTTCTAACTGTCTGTCAAAGCCCATTGCCTCTCGATGACTTTGCATTTTCTGTGGCTCAAAAAAATTAAATATGTTTTATCATTCAGTTCTTCTTTTACAGTGTGTAGTACATCTTTCTTAGTAACAATGTAGATCACTCTGCTACTACAATAATAATAAAAAAAATGATAAAAAGAATGTCCCTTGGTGGAAAAGTGGCACATTGCTGCTTTAAAGTCAACTTATACTGAATTCTCACTCTTCTCACACCTCTCTGTTGACTAGTCACTTTTATAGTCAAGTACCACTAATACATTTAGTAGTAGTATAACACTTTAATCCTTCAACCCCCATCACCACCACCCTACACACACTGTTCAACAAAACACTTTGTGGTTATAAGAAATGTTATGGTGCGTTATGTTTTCTACATTATTTTTCTTTTTGTGTCTTCAGAAACACTTGTGTCTCCAGAAATGCTCTGTTGTCTAAGCCAGTGCACCTAGCACTCCTTGCAGAAAGAAAAACAGGATAAGAGATTACTACCAATATACTTGTCTCACACAAACATAAATGGGTTACAACTATTTTGGTGTATTGGAACATCTAGCATCTAAGAGAATTATTTCAATATTGATAGTAAAAGATGTTAAAGAATTGAATGTAAACTATGGCTCATTACTGATCTAGATGACCTGCTGCTGCAGGAATAAAAATAATAAGAATTTCGGCCAAAAATACTGATTTCTAATTGTAAATCTCTCTGGTGTCCAGCCAGGTGGCAGTGACAAAATTGTGTAATGTTTCAATAAGTGTTATGCTCATCACCTTGTGGCGAAATCACTAGGTAATAGCTAAACAACATGTTGCAGACTTTCAACCCCACCATACGGCCAGCAACTACAGACATTTTCAATCAGAAGTTGATATTTTAGCCAGAATTCTTAGAGAGTTTCAGTTTTGCCACTTAGATGGAAACTTGAGAGCTGTTCAGCAGTATAACCTAAGAAAGTCTACATTTAAATACTTGACCCCTCTCAGAAAAATAAATAATCCAGCAACCAGAAAACAAATCTTGATATTTCAGAACATATTTCCACACATTAAAATACAACAAATGAGGTACAGAAATTGATTTATTATCTGACGGCAGCAGCAGATTCATTACAGGCATGAAATCCTATGGTGTAGTCCACATTTTCTTCTCCAGCATCATCATAAATTAGAAAAAGAAGCAGATTTTTTGTTTATGTTCTGTTTAAACATCTTTCTTTCATTCCCTTTCTGCCTACACTACATCAGAGAAGTTTTTAAAAACATGTCCCTTGGTGGAAAAGTGGCACATTGCTGCTTTAAAGTCAACTTAACAAATCAGTGCAATGTATTACAGCCAGTACTGTTAGATAGTGTAATGGCATTTATTTCATGTATGTGAATGTGAAATAAGGGAAGAATGTGGAACACTGCTTCATACTACTCAGGCTTGTTTTGTACATATTTCACAAGGAAGCAAATCATAATTTTTACCTTATATATTGGGTATTCTCATAAAACATACTTTTGAATAGTGATGAACCAAAGTGTGAATGAATTACAACATAAATTTTGTAAACCACTTCTGCATAAATATATGTTGTGTGTATGTAAGGTTCACATCATTCGTATATTATTTTATTGTCTGCAGACACCCTTGATTTGCATTTCATCTTGATGTGTAATATAACATGATAAATCTTTTTTTGTAAATTGAAAAAAAATATATTATGGAGGTACAGTTGTATTAAGAGTATGTACATTTTCATAATCATAAAGAGAAATAAGAAATCTGTGTGTGTGTGTGTGTGTTTGTGTGTGTGTGTGTGTGTGTTTGGCTGATGAAGAATACTTGCTATCATCCTGTAATTACCATGGAGAGATGGACAGTAACTTATATGGAATCTGAGATTCTTTTATACACCTTGTGTAAATCAATTTTCAATAACACTGCAATCGAGATTACATCATGATGTCCATCAAAATTAATATCATATTTAGTGTTATTTTTTTAAAGATTTCTTTGTACCTATTATATTTGTCAGTATTCTGTATTGTGTTTAAAACTTTGGTAATGTGAAGAATTCAGAACTGTCCTCACAAACCACAAAAGTATCTTGTCTGCTGCTCATCGTGAACTGTAATATCTGATACACAATGTGCAGGAGCGAAAATTGCTTAATGCGACTAGTATCCTATGAACATATGTGCACAAAATAGTATGATAACCTTTTATAATGAAGACATGAAATATTGATACATGACTTTGTTTAGATGTGGAATATGGACATCTCAGGTTGGCATTTTTTACTGTACACCTGAATATCTGAAAGTGCAATATCATTTATACTAACAAAGACAAAATTATTTAATATTTGTCTGTAAGACACGTGATATGTAATTATATAAATACAGTTTAAATACTATTAATTTTTTTTATTATTCCTGCATCCTGTTTGTTTCCCCTGTTGTTGTGAGACATATCAAGGACCATTAAAGCATTTATTAAAATTTGTTGTCTACATCTTGTGGATACCAATCGCAATCCATATAGTAATTCTGTCAGTACAATCATAGACCATTATCCTATTCATAATATTTATCACCAAGGGATTTGGTAAGAATGTGTCTGTGTCTCTTGCACAGTTTTTCAGTGGCTAAACAAACACTAAACTTCATATTCAACTCTTTTTTTCTTCTTGCAGTTATTTTGTAAACATGATAATAATGAAAGAAGTTGGCTTTAGAACACTCAACACCTTGGTTAACTGTGCCCTTCCTGAATATGAAACATATGCATTTAGTGGTCTTGATAAAGTGTGCTTTGCTTACAAACTGTATTACCCTAACAAAGTCCCACATCAGCAACTCCTTTGTTGATGATAGACTATATCATTGTTTGTAATGTTGACAACAAAGAAACTGGAACTTATTCCTAGGCTGCTTGTGAACATTAGCTGTACCATCATTTTCCTGTCATATTATACTGGACAAGTGTACATAGTGTAAGACTTACAAAGACACTAGTAGACAGGCCCAAATTAAAGCTTAATAGCTGGAAAAGTTCTTGCATTTATATTATTTATTTACATGTCAAGGTCTGTAGGACCAAATTGAGGAACAAATCTCCAATGTCATGGAACATGTCACTACATGAAATTACAACATAAAATTAATAACAGATAAAAATAAAATGTTTATGAACCCAAAAAAAGTCAAGCCATAAGTTTCAGTAAATGAAGTCAACAATATAACACAACAATCAGCTTAATTTTTCAAGTAACTCCTCAACAGAATAGAAGGAGTGAGCCATCTTCAGTTTTGATTTGAAAGCACGTGGATTACTGCTAAGATCTTTGAATTCTTGAGGTAGCTTATTGAAAATGGATGCAGCAGTATACTGCACACTTTTCTGCACAGGAGTTAAGAAAGCCCGATCCAAATACAGGTTGGATTTCTGCCAAGTATTAACTGAGTGAAAGCTGCTAATTCTTGGGAATTTTTACAAGAATATATATATTGAGAGGTCAATGTCAAAATACCCAGACTAGTGAACAGGGGTAGACAAGAGCTTCGTGAACTTACACCACTTATTGCCTGAACCACCTGTTTCTGAGCCAAAAATATGCTTTTAGTATGGGAAGAGTTACCCCAAAATATAATAGCATGCAACATAAGGAAATGAAAATAAGCAAAGTAGACTAATTTTCATGTTGAACGATCACTTACTTCAGATACCATTCGAATAGTAAAAATGGCAGCATTAAGTCTTTGAACAAGATCCTGAGCATGGGCTTTCCACAACAGTTGGCTATCTATATGAACGCCTAGAATTCTGAATGGTTCAGTTTCGCCAATCATATCCCCATTTTGTGAAATTAAGATGTCGGGTTTTGTTGAATTATGTGTTAAAAACTGTAAAAACTGATTCTCATTGTGATTTAGCATTAGTTTATTTTCTACAAACCATTTACTACACTGTCCAAAACCAAGCCACTGTTGCACACAACATCCTTTACTACCAAGCTAGTGTTATCAGCAAACAGAAATATGTTAGAGTTACCCGTAATACTAGTTAGCATATCATTTATATAAATAAGGAACAGGAGTGGCCACAATGCTGATCCCTGGGGCACCCCCCCCCCCCCACACACACACACCATTTGACGATACACTACTCAGACCCCACTTCACAGCCATTCTCAACACTGTGAATAATGACATTTTGCTGTCTGTTGTTAAAGTAAGAGGTGAACCAATTGTGAGCTACTCCCCGTATTCCATAATGGTCCAACTTCTGGAGCAATATATTATGATCAACACAATCAAACGCCTTAGTTAAAACAAAGAAATATGCCTAGCATTTGAAACTTTTTGTTTAACCCATCCAGTATCTCACAGAGAAAAGAGAATATAGCATTTTCAGTTGTTAAATGACTTCTAAAGCCAAACTGTACATTTGATAGCAAATGATGTGATATAAAATGATCAATTATCCTTACATACACAGTCTTTTCAACAGCTTTACCAAACACTGATGGCATAGAAATAGGTCTAAAATTGTCTACATTGCCCCTTTTTCCCTTTTTATAAAGCGGCTTTACTACTGAGTACTTAAATCATTCAGGAAACTGAACATTCGTAAAGGAAAAATTACAAATATGGCTAAGTACAGGATTAACATGTGCAGCACGGTACTTAAATATTATGCTAGGCACTCCATCATATCCATGAGAGTCCTTAATCTTCAGTGATTTAATTACTGACTCAATCTCCCCCTTGTCAGTATCACAGAGGAGTATTTCAGACATCAGTCTCAGAAAGGCATTTTCCAAGGGAGGTATATGATTCCCTTTAGAAACTAAATTTTTATTTAACTCACCAGCAATGCTCAGATAATGATTGTTAAATACTGCACATATATCTGATTTATGAATAACAGAAATATTTTTACAATGAACTGACTTTATATCATCGACCTTGTGCTGCTGACCAGACACCTTCTTCACAACTGACTATATCGCTTTAATTTTATCCTGTGAATTAGCTATATTGTAATGTGGGATGCAGCCATGAAAACTGTAGAATATTTCAATGAGGCAGATGCCTTTCATGTTCAGCAGATGTGCCTATTGGGAGCCAGTTTATATGCTACGTCACTAGAGAAGTTCTACTGCAAGGAGAAAGAGAGAAGCAGAGTGTGGTGTGAGAAGCTTGGCTTCAAGGCACAGATGCCAGAATGTGCATGCACACAGGTTCTGTATGCTTGGCCTAGCTCTCTTGACTTTGAGACCCCTTTGGTGTTGTCTCATTGGATTTTTTTCTCTGAGACTGACAGTGGCTCAGTGCTACTAACACTGATTCCCCTACTTTGCTGATCTGAAATCCTGTGTCTCTGTTAATTAAGTGATTTGCTCCATGTTTATTGCCAGCTTCTTTACAGACAAAAACCCTGTAGGTCATGACGAATGAAATGATCTTCTTCTCTCCATAGTCCTTGCTGTGTCTTAGCGCTGGAAATTGGTCAGCAACACCAAATTTTTCTGGCCAACCTTATGTATCAACAGCAGTGGGCTCTGGAAGTCAATCCTTGCCTTTTCTTCCTCTCCCCCTTCCTACCCCTCCTAGCATCTGCACTCATCTATTGAGAGATTTACCACAAATATGTCACTCTATTCATTAAACGTCAGTTAATCATGCATAAATGATATGAGCCTTTGAGAGACACTATGATAACTGAGACCATAGGCGAAAACGTCGCTATGTGGGCATAGCATAATGACTTGGCTTTGTTCAACAACATAAAAACAATGTTGAACAATGACAATTTAAGTGCAGTGTAACTTATTAAAGATGAAGAGTTTCACCAGATGAATGAGCATATTGATATGAGATGATGATGAGGTCCCATACTCTGAGGAACACAGGGGACAATGCCGAAGACCCCCACCACTGTACTAGGCAAGGTCCTAGTGGAGGTGGTTTGCCATTGCGTTCCTCCGACCATAATGGGGATGAATAATGATGATCAAGACGACACAACAACACCCAGTCATTTCAAGGCAGGAAAATCCCTGACCCCGCCGGGAATCGAACTCAGGACCCCGTGCCTGGGAAGCGAGAATGCTACCGCAAGACCATGAGCTGTGGACCATATTGATATATGTTATCATTTTGTGCATAATAAGTACAAGAGAATGAATTTCTACTGGAACACATTCCATCGAAGGACCAGAAGATAGATTTACTAACCGTGCCATTTAAAAAAAAAAAAAAGTGCAAAAGAAAGACAAATTTATTTTTGTTGCATATGTTACAGACTCAGTAATTTATCTTCTTTGATTGTCATGAATCTTTGCTGTGTGCATTTTCTTTACAACCCAATAGCTTTGTTTTTCCTGTGGTACATAACTGATCTTTCTGAGGTTTATGTGTATAACTGTGCGCCAAATAAACTCCAAGTTCATCACATTTGATACATTATTTGCTAACACAAAAATAATCAGTTCCAACATACTTCTATGTTACTAGATGGTGTTGTACACTGCTTTAGAGAACATTTTACAAAAGTTGATTTGGATGGTTTCTGTGCATTACACAATTTTGTTTGAAAAACTGTCCATGAGTGTAGTTAAAGGAACAATTAGCATAGATATGTACTATGGTACGTGATCTATTTTTGCCTTTGCACTGGGGTTGCTCATATGCAGGGGCAGTGGTAGTGACATCAGCATTCCTATCAGTGATGTCATCATGCTCATCAATGGAAAGCCATACCCCTTTCCATCTCCCTTCCCCTCTCCTTATCTCAAGCCAACCATAACACAGTATTAAGAAATCCAAGATGGCAGAAATAGCCCAATTGTGATGGTGGGAAATTAAAAAACATGTCCTCTCCTCCCCTATCTCCAACCAGACACAGCGCAGTAGTACTTAGAAAGAAAACTAATATGAACAAAACAGCACAATTGTGAACTGTGTCAGCTGAAAATTTAGAAAAAAAAATGTGCTCTACAGTGATCTCCAGTCAGTCAAACACAGTATTAAAAATGCAAGATGATGTAAACAGAGCAAGTTATATGCTTTATATGCTCTCCTCTCTCCAACCATTCAGAATATTGTATTAGAAAGCAGTCCAACTGTTTAGTGCAAAATTAAAACCTGTCTCCCCATTTTCCCCCCTCGCTGTCTCCCCATCCTTAGCCCCAGCCAATAAAAACAACTATTAAAAATGCAAGATGATGGAAAAAGACCAATTGTGTGCTTCACACCTTCTATCTCTTCTCTTTCCTATGAATCAGAGTGTAGTGTTAGGAAATAGCATAATTGTTCTAGTGGTGAATTAAGAAAGCCTACCCCTATCCCCTCTTTACTTCCAGCCAATCATTCTGCAGTATTAAAAATTTAAGATGGTTGAAATAAACCAATTGTGTATGTAAATCCACCACTCTAAGGCCATAGACAGAAACTGTGATATGTTTTTAGTATAAAAAACAGTTTGTGTTGCAAAGACAGCTTAAGCTTTATTGACATATTTTGCCTTTTTGAGGCATCTTCAGAATTGTTATAGGAAATCGGGTAACACATTAGTCTCAAGTAGCTGAAATTTTGGTGTGCACCATTGGCAAAGTATAGCTCCATGCCTTCGCCAAAGGTTACACCAAAATTTCGATGTCTTAAGACTAATGCATTACCTGTAGTTCCTATACGAATTCTAAAGATGCCTCAAAAAGGCAAAATGTCAGTAGAACTCGTGCTGTTTTTGCAACTTAGACTTGTGCTTTATACCCGCTTACCCCAACCTCTCTTCCTCATCCACAACTAATCTGAGTGTAGTATTTAAATTATATGTAAAACTGGTGTCAAATTACGTTTAACTAATGCATACTTCCTCTCTTCTCTAGTCTCCAACCAATATGAGAGTATTATTAAAATGATGTGTCAGATCTGGAGTAAGAAATTATGTAACACTCACTTTAAAGTCACTGATATTCTCTATTTCTATAAAAGTCACATACATCTGACCTAATATTAAAGTGAAACCAAACTCAAGCTGGCCGGAGTGGCTGTGCGCTTCTAAGCGCTACAGTCTGGAGCCGAGCGACCGCTATGGTCGCAGGTTCGAATCCTGCCTCAGGCACAAATGTGTGATGTCCTTAGGTTAGTTAGGTTTAATTAGTTCTAAATTCTAGGCGACTGATGGCCTCAGAAGTTAAGTCGCATAGTGCTCAGAGCCAGTCTTGAACCAAACTCAAAGTTATGCATTATTTACCTAAACACTATGGTATAATATCGAAATGAGTCCAAAGTATATATATATATCGAAGGCTGTGATCTCTGATGATAATTTACCTCCCTCCCTCTCTTTGTCCCTCCCTCCCCCCTACCCCTCTCTCTCTCTCTCTCTCTCTCTCTCTCTCTCTCTCTCTCACCCCCCCCCCCCCCCCCCCACATACCACTGTGTTTCATACATCAAGTATGCTACTTGGTTTAAACACCCATGTTGTCAGAAATCAATTCTTGTGATTTTTTCAAAAACTGCCTGGTCATTTAAATGGAAATATTTCCACGTTAAATCTCATCACACGTATGAATGTGTTTGTGCACATCTTTCCACCTCTGTCTCATCATTGAATGTCATCTCATAACTTCTCTTTTATGAAAAGTATGAATACTACATGTATCAAACTTTTTTTTTCCCTTCAGTAGCTCACAATACACATATTACTAAGTGTCATTTCAGCTCCTTGCTTGTCGCTGTCAGTATGTGTCATCTATCCTGATAAGACACAGCACAGCTGAGACAGTAGACACTCGCTGGTGTGTGAAGATGGACTGTAGAGGTATATGGAAGGAATACTCAGAAACAATGACAGTGGCACGTAAAGTGCCCTCCGCCACACACCGTTGGGTGGCTTGCGGAGTATAAATGTAGAATGTAGATGTAGAACAAAAGTACATTACATATCGAATTTATTATCAGACAAATTTGTTTTTCATACAAATATTTACATTATTTACGTTTTTATAATATTCACACTACACTTTTTAAGTAATTGCATTTTGACAATAAAAATCAAACAGCTATTTATTTATACACAATCATCACTTTTCAAGTATTTATATCATTTATACTTTTTACAAATATTTACATTAAATATATATTTTATAAGTATTTACATTATTTATATATTTTTCAAGTATTTACATTTTACAATAAAAGTATTTACATTATTTACATTTTTACAATAAAAACCAATCAATAATTTATATGATTTACGATCATCATCATCGTTTTTTGTATGTAGTAACATCTCCAGGCCAATGTCATTTACCTTATCACCCTGAGCAGTTAAACAGAGTTTAAGTTGTTTAACACTCAAAAAACATGATGCTTCAAGTGAATCACAACCTACACAGCTGTTTTCACTTCTGACTCCAGGATGCACTGCTTGCAATTGTCAATGGTGGGCTTATTTGTGGACGGCTGTTTTGCATCTTTTTCTCTGCACATTATGAGCCCAGGCTTGGTCTGAAGCACATACATTTTTGCAAGCAGGTCCACTAATTCTGTGACAGGCTCACCATTCAGTTCTCTTTCAACAAAACAACCACTTTTTTATTCACCAGTGTAATATGGTTTTTGTTATTCGCTGGGAATCCTGAAGTGTAGAAACCATGTATTCACAACACACCTGATATCCTCGTAACTACTGGTAATCTTGATGTGGTATACATGGCTATCAGTGTTATGTAGCAGAGTTTTACACAATTTGGCGGAAATTTGTTTAGTATACATCCATAATGTAAATCAAAATGGATCGTTTTTGAAATGTCCAAAATGCCCATTACAACTGCAATTGGTTTGTTGAAGACTACATATAGCCTGCAAAATTCAGTGGTGACAAAATTTTCATTAAAAATTACAATCCTTTGGAAATTATGTTTTGCAATTAATGCAGCCACCCCAAACCTGCTGTCCCATGATGTTGCAAGTCTGATGTCCTACATATTTCTCATATTTTGCATGGCCTTGCTGAATATGGTATCTTTCATGAGTTTGGAGAAAATTTACTCAAACTCATTTCGTGCATACACGTGGTTTAGTGTGTTAATCACTATGTATGGCTTAATCCATGGAACTTGCCTAAATGATAAGATACAACGTTTTGTTTTAAAACCAATAGACCTATATTTTTCAACTGTTGTTTCAAATTTCTGTAATGAATGACACAATTTTTCTTGTCATTCAAAGTCGAAAAAAATTCTTTTATTTTTCACTCTCTGATTGTGATGACATTTTTTTCTGGCAATAATGATATAGCGGAATGTAAACCGTGAATACTTTCGAAGTATTCAAGATCTACTTCCAGTATGTATCCTGTGTTCAAACCATCTGCTGCCTTTCCCACATCAAAATTTTTTATGCTTTTCAAAAGAAGCCATTTAAAATTAGGTACAGGAAGGTAGTGCAATATCACCCATCTGTATAAGCTGTTCATATAAAGGTAGATGTAAAATTCACCAATGTTTTCATCATGATGGTTCTACAAACTGGAGTTGTTTGATAGTGGTTATTATCTACAAGTCCTCTTCAATAATTTTCAGCTGATGTTCCTTTGCCAAACCAGGTGAGGTAATGTAACATGCAGGTTTCAGTCAATTTGTCTTAAGACAAAGACCATGAAAGATTTCGCGAATGTCGGCAAAAAACAGCACATAAATTTTTAAACATAAATCAGAGTATTCTCCAACCGTTTTGCACTTGAATGTGTTCCATACACTACAGGCTCTCTGGTATTCAGCCTCAGTTATTGTTTCGCATTTTAGAAAATTCTGAATGAATGAAGGTAGGCAATCTTTCAGAAGAATCGATTCAGTGCTTACATGTCCATAAAGAGAAACGTCCTTTTGGTTAACTAAATTGATCTCTCGATAATTGGGATAATATTTTATTATTCTCTTGAGTTCTCCTGGTTTGAGGTAAGATGCACACCCTTCAATGGAATACAACAGAAAGTTTAGTGGATCAATATATCGAAAATTTATGTTGCATCTCTTCTCCTGATGCAGTACTGAAACACTTTTTGTGAAAGACTTATATTTTCCATAGTTGATGGTAGAATAGAAACACGATCTGGATTTAAGCTAATTTCTTTATCACCTCTGATATCTTTTATCCACATAGTTCCATGACCAAGAAATGACCATCATAATTGTGAAACGTGATTGGCACAGTATAGTGATGCCTGTACTTCACATTGCTGCTGGGATGTGCTGCACATCGGTGTGCACCAGGGAAATGACAATAATGGTGCTTCACATTGCCTTCCTCAAAAGGTTTCTCACAAAAGTGACTGACTTTTGCACAGAAAAATGCTAATTCTTCCTTGGGGCTTAGTATCATTGGTTATATTGTAACAAAACACCATTCACAGGTTCAGGGATTGCAAGAGCTGTGACTAAACCACTGCATGCAATCACTGCCTCTGTGTAATTTAAACTGGGAAAATTCCTGGTTATAACTGCAGTGTCTGTAGTAACATGCGCTGAATGGTTTGTGTAAAGATATCTGATCAAAATACAAATCAGTCTATACTTTGACCGCAACCAGTGACTGGTTCCAATATGCATTCTGTATCAGCACAAATAATGAAAAGCAGTTCCAGTTTATAATTAAATTTTACAAACTCATTCTGCCTAGTAAGTATTATATGGGTCACTGGTTTAATTTGGCACAGTCAACCAAATTTGTATCCAAAACATAGGGCCCATGACTGTGGTCTGAAGCTATGACTTCCAATAGTTGGTTTAAGGACTGACATACCAGGTCTCACATAGGTAATTTTCTTTGTTGTGATTTCATTCCCCTGCCCCATATGGGCATGAGAGGGCTGGCAGCAGTGCAATCTGCTGCTCTTCAACCGAGTGACATTACAGTAAATAAAAAGATTAAACAATACATATAAAAGGCGATAAAAAGGGGGAGATAAGAAGATAATAAGGGGAGACAATACACTTGCAGAGAGACATTCACTGTGGGACAGTTAAAAAAGTCTACATAAAGATAAAAAACACAGTTGACAATGTGCGTAGCACGTAAAATATACTGAAGTCACACACACAAGTTAGAAGTTGCCCACAGTATTAAAACATACCACAATGACGATGCTTTAAAACCACAGCATGAGACAGAGCACACACACCGAAGAGCGAAAAATGCTGGGAGGGACCTGCGAAGGGAGGGGTGGCATGAGAGGAGAGAAAAGAGGGGAGAGGAGAGGGCAACAGTGGAGAGAGGCTGGAGAGTGTGGGATGAAAAGAAAGGGAGTCAGTGGGTACACCAAGGGTCAAGAGACGGGCGGGATGGGAAAGGGAGAGGGATTGAAAGTCAGGAGGGAATGTAGAGATGCAGAAGGGCTGCACAGGAAAGGAGGGGGTGTAGCAGGGAAGAAAAAAACGCTCAGTGGAAGGGAAAAGGAGGGGAGAGGGAGGCCTGAGGAGAGGGTATGGTGGGATTAGAGTTGGTACGAGGGGTATATATCAGTGTGAAGCTCATCATCTAGGAGGGGTAGGTGCTGGAAGGTATCTTGGTAAAAGAGGTGGAGGGTGTGGAGATGGAGAGAGGGCGGGACACAATGATAAAGGCATTGGAATAGGTTGGGTTTGAAGGGTACTTTGGTACAGTTGAAGGCTAGGATACAGGGGCAGGAAGGCGGTTTCATCCGCAAATTGGAGGAGGTGAACAGGCAGAGGTGGTTAGGGCATATCTGCAGTATACATGAGATAGAAGAGAGAGGAAAGATGGAGCCTTGGGGCATGCCTGCAGTGGGATAGAGTATACGGGAGTTGGTATTGTGGATAGTGAAGTAGGAGGGATGACAGGAGAGGAAGGAAGCAATGAGATGAATGAGATTGATGGGAAGGGCGTAGGTCAGGAGGTTAAAGACGAGCCAGGGATGCCAGACACTCTCATAGGCATGGCGGTCGAGAAAACAAAGATAGTGGAACGGCAGGAGTTAAGTTGGAGGGAAAAAAGTTTGGTAAGATTAAGGAGCTGGTCATCGGTTGAGCCACACTGGGTAAGAGAAAAGATGTGCTGCTGGTTAAGGTGGTGATGAATATGTTGGGAGGGGATGGATTTAAAGACTTCACTGAACATGGAGGTGAGGCTGATGGGATGATAGGAAGAGGTGTCAGATGGGGATTTGATGGGTTTAGGAAACAGCAGGGCACATGAAGTCCTCCACAGATCACAGTAAAGGCTGGAGGAGAGGATGATGTTACACAAGGTAACGAGGATAGCCAGGAAGATGGGGGGGGGGGGGTATTCTTTGAGATGGTGGTAGGTGACACCATCCTGACCAGGGGCAGTGTTGTGTTTGGAGCAGAATACGAGTTTGATGTTGTGTCCTGTAATGGGGGTGTTTAAATCTGAGTGGGGCAACTGATTCCAGTATTGGAAACTGGGGGTGAGTGGTGGGATGGAGGTATCAGAACGTTGAAGGACTGTAGGGAAGAGGGAGTAATTAAAGTGTGGATTTTCGGGAATGGTGAAGACTTGGAGAGGAGGGAAGCAAAATGGCTTGCCTTACTGAGCTTGTCAGGGAAGGGGCGCTTGACTTGTAGAAGGGGTAATGTGGAGCATGATGGCAACCAGTAAGGTGGTGGAAGGCAGATCAATACTTGGAGGAGGTGATAGGGAGGACAGAGTTGAGTCATGTACATGTCTGGCGTCAGTCCCAGTGTCTCTTTGCTGTTAAGAGGTTGCAGATGCGTCGATGTAATTGCTGGTGGTAGAGGGAGAAAGGGGGAAGGGAGCGGAGGGTGGAGGAGAGAGGCCTGAAGAGGGTGTCTATGAAGGTGAAGGTGAAATGGGCCTGGTTGTTGGAGCATGTGGCGTAGGTATTCAAATGGAAGATGGAATGAGCAGCAAGAGAGATTTGCTGGAGAGTGTGGGGATGTTGGAAGGGGTGGATATTCTGGAGGATGATAGTCAGGAAATGGATGATGTCTTCGACCATAGAGAGAGGGTGAAGGGAATTTGGGTGGATGGGCTGTTTGATTGGGTGAATGGGAATGGTTATATCAAGGCAGGTGGGATGGGGTTTGGCCTTGAATTTGGAGGAGTAGGTGGGATGGCGTTCATTGCAGGTGTTGCACAAAGGAAGATAGTCAAGGTTATGACACTGTGAGAGGCTTTATAGTGGCGGCAGGTGGGGGGATTTTTGCAGTTTTGGGTGAGGTGGTCATTGTAGAGGAGACAGCATTGGCAGCAGTGGGATTGTGGAAGGGAATGGGAGGGGTCAATGGGGTGATGACAGTTAAAAATCAGGGCCTCCTGAGCGAGGAGGTGATCGATGGAGGAGGCAGACTCTGTGAACACACACATCAGGAAGGTAGGACCGGAGCTGTTATAGCTGCATTGGGCTGAGCAGATTTCCAGGGCAGGATGGGCATTCAGTTCTGGCAACACCTTTGCCTCCATGACCACAGGGCTGATCTTTGTGATCACGACATTGAGGTTTGGCAGACGACGAGAGTGTTGGGGCAGAGGGGGAGAGGAGGAGGTAAGGAAAGATGTGAGAGACACATTTGGGCCAAGTTGATATGGGGAAGTTTCTGGAGGTGGTCAGTGTGGAAAGAGGGTGAACCGTGAATTTACTTTCAAAACTTTATCTTAAGAATTTACTTTATTTACTAGCGATTCATCAAGAACATTAACACAGTTAATCACACTATGTGAGCGTGGAAGTAGTTTCCAGTGGGTAACTGATGAAAACAAATCAAATTTCTTTCAACAAATGGAAATTTTATTGCTAAAAGCCTTTAAAAAAACAGATTTAAAATTATAATCAGAAAGCACCCTCTAAATATCAAGTTACAATTTATTCAGAGGCAGAAAGAACAATTTTTTGACTGTATGAGCTTTCGGGCTGAGAACCTTGCCACTCCCTTTTAACACGGCCGAAGTCAAAATGGCTCTGAGCACTACGGGACTTAACATCTGTGGTCATCAGTCCCCTAGAACTTAGAACTACTTAAACGTAACTAACCTAAGGACATCACACACATCAATGCCCTAGGCAGGGTTCGAACCTGCGACCGTAGCAGTCGCGCGGTTCCTGACTGAGCGCCTAGAACCGCTAGACCACCGCGGCCGGCTGGCCGAAGTCACGACCGCTCACAACAACCTCTGAAATACTACACTGGTGCAAATCTGCAACACACCAGATTACTTTAAACTAAAAATTTTAACAACTCACATAAGCACATAAACTATGCACACCATAGGAGGGATGGAAAAGGTACAAAACACTAACATTAAAAGATTAACTTGCCACCGAAGGTGCAACTTGATTTAAAATAAAACTCTTATGGTGGAAGGGTGTCAACTTTATATACTAAAATAACCATTTAAATAGTAACAGATGAAATTCAGTCTTACATAAAATATACAAGGTTGGCCAAACATGCTCTACATGACACATACACCGCCTCTCAAGATGATAGGCAAGATAAAAACATATTTCAGGAATTCGGCCGTTACACTTCAAGCAATAAATTCGTTAACACCGAATCCGACAAACATGACAGAGGCAGCTATTAACGTACGGCAGACCGACAAACAGACAGACAGACACTAACTGCCTAACAAATGAGGATTGGAGACAGACGAGCAAGCTGGGAACGAGAGACTGACCAAGAAAACAAGTAGAATTTAACAAGTAAACGAAACAACATATCACGAATCACTTAACTTCTAATAAACTGCGATGTCTGGCGAAGACCTGGCGCAGCATCCCCAAAACACTCTCCCAAACCGTCCGCTGCCAGCTGCTTCGACGGACGCAGGAAGGCGCACCGGTCTCCCGTCGCACGCCGTCGCAGCTCGCACCGGCCAAGCCAATGTTGTGGGTTGGCTCCTGTCGCTCTGTCAGCCGCGAATCCACTACCCCTCGCTATACAGCGCAGCCCACTGGACTGACGTGGCGACCTCACATGCGCCGACGCTCAAGACGGACAAGTCATCTTGTGTCTCAGTGTGTGACCGACCAACCGATCGATCCAACCGCCAATGACCATTGCCTGAACAAACTCGAGCAGACTGGCGGCCTAACATATACTAGCACTCTGGAGGACAGATAGACACTGACTGCCCCACACTGACCTGGCTGAGCAACTGACCAGACTAGCCACTAGTGAGCTCATCGCGCGCCTTAAATGTACGTGAACAGGCTACTTTTCCCCTTTCCCACCAGAGGGAGACACCAAAGCTGCGATTGCCAGAGTGGCGCCACTGCCAGAAACAGAGGGCAACTGCTTCACACTATGACCTGTGGCGCGCTCTTCAAAACAGCAATTTTTTTTACCATGGCTCAGAGAGAGAGAGGGATTTGATAAGGGCAGAGTCTGCGAGGGATAAGCTGAGCATGGGGGCACTGGTGATATACTTGCAGATTTCTAGTGTGAGGGTGCGTACTTTGAGGAATCTGGAATCAGGGTTGGAAAGGAAGAATGTATGCAGGGTGGGGACTGCGGATGAAGGAGGAGGGGTGGTGTCCATGGAGGATCAAAAGGAAGAGGGGTGGGCAATGTTTTCTTGGAGAAGGGCATGGAGGAGAGGATGGCACTTCGGTTTTTGGTGGTTTTTTGATGGAGGTTGTAACGGAACATATTAAAGGCTTTACTTTAATGAAGTATGCGATCCCTTCCAAATTCAACCAGTTTAACGAGTATTTATGATTATAGAAAAGTTATTGTGTACGTTAACAATGATTGCATAACATGTCTCCATAAACAGTCAACCCATTAAATTATACTGAATAACTGACCCACACAAAAGTTAATATCACTTGATCACTGATACAGCAAATGTCATCATGTAAAAACACTAAGTTCATCTTAAATAATTAATATGAAGTACGAAAAATAGTGGCCAACTTAGGTATTTTGGATCTCCTTAAATAAAAATCACCCAGTGAAACCTATTTGTTCACTAGGAGCGTTTTCACTCAGTACTCACGTAATCAATCCTATTTTAGACGAAAACCAATGTAATTCTTCATAATTCACGTTACTTACTTATTTATGCAAATTAGAGAAGTCAATTGACAAACTTCTAAAAAACAGCCTTTTTTAACAAAGAATTATTCTGTCAAGTCAACAAATCTGTCTGTCATTTTAATAACATGTTAAATTATGTCACTCGATGCAAATTAATAACTTTTCTGCACAAATTATGATAACAGATGTACATGTGACTTATAAACTATGTCTCTTTTTAGTAGTTCTTTGACAATGTTATAAATACAAGCAGCGAGAAGGGTCAGAAGCAGTCGGAGGCAGTGGGGCAGTCGGAATGTCACTTTGGTGAAGTGTGTTTCTGTGTTATTGTTTGGGATGGAAAAACAATGCAAAGAACATGTAAAGGAAGTACTACTTTGTGTTGTGTTATGGTCTTTGGTGGACAGTGGAATTAAGATGGCCACCAAAGTAATAAATATTTGATGTTTACATATGTGTTGGTTTCGTTTGTTCTTTATCATCAAAAGCACATGAAAAACACGGGACCTCATGTTTTTAACCCTAGACAACCAGATTTAGAGCCAGCATCAGCATCGAGACACAGCAGCGATCCAGCAAGCAGCAGCGATTACTACAATGCATTGTAATGGCGCCAACCTAACATCAAGTGCTAACAAGCTCCGTAAATTGGAGTGAAATAGTGCGATTACAGCAATTAGCAATATCAACGACTTAGGCGGACCATTACAAGGTGGCCTGGGCGGAAGGGTGAGGAAGTGGGAGGCAGGCCTCTTATGTGACGCAGAGGCGCTTTGAAGGGAGGTCAGGTGCTCCATAGTGGCAACTGTGGGGCAGCAGGTGGTGACACAGGTGGGGGAAGCAGGGGCAGTCATAGCAGGATGAGTGGGGAGTGGGGGAATGTCATCCCAATAGATGGTAGTGGCAGGAGAGGTTATAAGAGCATGAGCATGAGCATGAGCATGAGCAGGAGCAGAAGCAGGAGCAGGGCAGGGGCAGGGGCAAGGGAAGGGGCAGAGGCAGTATACTGGTGAGGACATAGGGGAGGGGAGGAGATGGACTGGTAGGAGACCGTCCAGAGGGGAGGTGGAGCAGACATGGGAAGCCTGGAGGAGGCACTCGAGGAGGTAATGGTGTGGGGAGGAGAAGGGGAGGTGTATATGATTGTAGTGATGGGGAAGTGCATGGTCACCTGTACGGTCTACTGGCGACAGGTGTTGCTGAAGTATGGAAAGAGAATGAAGACGGGGTCAATGAGGGGATGGGGAAAGGAGGACAGAGTGGTGGCAGCGGTTGTGGCGGCGGCGGCGAGTGGCGGCGAGGACGATGGATGGACGGACAGAAGCAGACAATCGTGGATGGCACCAGCAGATGTCTACAGACGGTGGCAGCCAATGGCTATGAACAGCGGCAGCTGATGTCAGCAGACAGCGACACACAGTGACAGGGAGGAGCTTCCAAAGCGTCGATTTCGCCCTTCAGAGTAGCCCAGGCAGCGAAAGTTGGACTCTAACCCATAGGATGCGCACATTGTTAAAAAAAAAAAAAAAAAAAAAAAAAAAACTGAATTAGGAGATATCATAACAATAAAAGCAAGTGATAAAATGCTGATGGCTAAAAACTGAAAAATGGCGAAATAGTTGCGAAGAAAGTATAAAAAAAAGGGTCGGTGATGATGATTAAAATACACAGTAAATAGATAAGCACAACTGAAAAACACGGTGCCATTCTGATTTCTGTTCGCAACAGTTAAAAGCACAGTATGGTGGCTATTTGCAACACTGAAAAAGGGGATTCACAAAACTAAACACTCATGAAATCACTGCACTATAGAGTACGAAGGCACATGCGGCAGGGGGGGGGGGGAGGACCCAGACAGATGAGGGGGGAAGAAAGGGGGAGGAGAGGAAAAGCAAAATAGTGGGGGCCAATGGAGGGAGAGGACACAGAAAAATGGGGGCGGGGCAGACGCGAGGAGTGGGAAAGACACTGGAGAGGAAAGAAAAGGACTCAGGGGAAGAGAAAGGAATCAAAGAGAAAGGTAGGCATGGAAAAAACATGATGAAAGGGGGGGAGAGGGAGCCTGGGAAAAGGACTGAGTGAGGGAGGGGGAGGGGAGGATCAGAGTTGATAGGAGGGATAAATGGAGGGTGTGAGGGCTCATCCGGGAGGGGGAGTTGACAGAAGCCACCTTGGGAAAGGAGATGAAGGGAGTGGAGGTGGATTTTCTGTGCCTCGTGATGACTGGGTGTTGTGTGACGTCCTTAGGTTAGTTAGGTTTAAGTAGTTCTAAGTTCTAGGGGACTGATGACCATAGATGTTAAGTCCCATAGTGCTCAGAGCCATTTTTTTAGTGGAGGTGGAGGGGAGGGGGGACAGCAGGCGAGGGTTGGAGAGGAGAGGAGCAACCAGGGGATGGGGTGATCAAATCGGCAGGAGGTGTAGAGGACTTGGATATGTTCGAGGAAAAGGAGCAGATGGGGGAAAGGAATCAGGTCATAGAGGATCTGCGTGTGGGATGGGAGGCATAGACGGAAGGCAAGGGGGAGTCCATGGTGCTCGAGGATCTGGAGAGACTTATAGAATTTGGGGGAGGGGGGCGGATATCCAGATGGGGCTGGCATAACAGAGGATGGGACGGATTAAGAATTTGTAAGTGTGGAGGACGGTAACCCCCATGTCTTTCCAGAGAGGAGTTTAAGGAGGCGGAGGCAGTTGTGGGCTTTGGATTGGATAGAGCGGAGATGAGGGATCCAGGTGAGGTGACAGTCAGTGGTGAGTCCAAGGTAAATGGTTCAAATGGCTCTGAGCACTACGGGACTTAATATCTATGGTCATCAGTCCCCTAGAACTTAGAACCACTTAAACCTAACTAACCTAAGGACATCACACAACACCCAGTCATCACGAGGCAGAGAAAATCCCTGACCCCGCCGGGAATCGAACCCGGGCGCGGGAAGCGAGAACGCTACCACACGACCACGAGCTGCGGACTGTCCAAGGTAGGTGAGGGTGGGGGAGAGGCCGAGAGGACGGGCGCAGATGGTAAGGGAAAAATCAAGGAGCCAGAAGGGACCAGTGATACGACCTACAATGATTTCCTGGGTCTTGGAAGGATTGATTGTGAGGAGCCACTGGTTACACAATGTGGCAAAAAGGTCAAGGTGATTCCGCAGAAGGCGTTGGGACCGGTGGTGTCATCAGCAAACTGCAGGAGGTGGATCAGAGGGTGGTAATTATGAGTTGAAGTTATATATCATTTGTCATGGAATATTGGAACGAGAAGATAGTATATTTCTTTATAAACAGTTAAAAACCAATATTTGTTTTGTAACATATAAATAGCGAAATAGGAATATTTATTCACTGGAAACGAGTTTTTTTTATCGTAAATACTATCCCACAAGCCATGAAAACGTAAGTATCTACTTTCACATGCTACTTGCTCCTGTCAATAGCAGATAGTTGCACTGAAAAACCGATGTTTCCCTATAAATAATTAAAAACTAACATTTGCTCATAAAATATAAGTAATGAATCAGGAATCAGAATCTGGTGATATGGTTTTACCTTAAATACCATTCGACAAACACAGAAAACGCGAAATAATAGCAAATCCGGTTTAGCATCAAAATTCCCCATGCCACCAGCAGATGGCTGCACTGTAAATTCTATCAAAGTTCGACTGTCATACCACACGAATAGACGGTTCCATTGTTAAAAATCGTCCTTTCAACAGATGTCTCTACTGTGAAAAATACAGCTGCATCGTAAATTAATTATTTTTCATAGTTCAAATGTTGCAATATTCTGAAATACGACGTATATGCAAAATACGTTGGCAGTGCCAAAAGTGCAATGTTTATACTGAGTATCCAGGGCTTACTTGAGGTGAATACCTGTTAGAACATTGCAATATTCAAATCAGTTAGTGAGATATCACAATAATGAATGAAAAACGCAACAAAATTGTAAGTTAATTATTTTATCTATCTAAGATGTTTCAAAAATTCTAAAATGTCTGCAGCGCGAAAAATGCGATGTTTACATCGCTTGTTAAAGGCAAGTTCTGTTTTTAGACCAAAATTCCTTACTACCGCCAATATATTTCAGCACAGTTAATGCCACAGAAATGAAAATTAACTACTTTTCCATAACTAAGACGAAAAAATTCGAAAATATGTGCAAAATACGACAGTAGCGGGAAAATGGTACATTTGCTTGTTGCTCGCCGAGGTCGCCACATCAAAAACGCTGCCTGACGGCATAACATTACAAACAAGCGTGCAATGAAAAAGAAAGCATGAGTTAATTTTCATATATACACATATTCGCTGAACTGATGACCTAAATTCTAAAGTATGTCCCCCAATGGTAGATTTCAACACCTAATAACAGTCAACATTTTACAAGCTAGGCCTCAAAATTAGGTGCCATAAAACTACCTTCACCAGGTTTATAACAGCAGAAATATAAGTGTTGGCTAAGCAAGCAAATCGACAGACTGAATGGAACTAAATAGGCACACTCGCCTCGCAAATAAAATATTTCCAAAGCAGCACAAAAAGGACGATGTTTTCATTGCTTGCTTTTGTTAATACATGGAGAAAAACGCTGTAAACCCGAGTTGAAACACGCATGTAAAGTGGCGTCACAGCTTCTGGCTTGCTGTAGTTGCATCGTGAGCTACTGTTCACACAGGACGCCACAAATTCTACGTTGTTGCACAGCTTTCAATATGGCGTCAAATGAAATCATATGGGCGATTATGAAGGTCATAGTTCAGATTATGGCCTTAGGACTATGATAAGAGTTCAATACAAGGAAGACGAAACCCAAAATATTGGATCTGAAAATAGATTTCACAGAGGGATAAATCAGGGGAAACAAACACGTTTATAAAAGAAACAACACTCAGAGATGAAAATGCTGTCAGCAGTGGCAAACTACGCAACAGCTGGCATGTAAATAACATTGGCAGACACTCCGTTCTTTCAAGATTTCATAATCCTATTATATTCGTTGATACGCGCATTTCGAATAACTAATCTTTAGTTCAACAGCGCCCGCATCACACTCTGGAACTATTTCCTGTGTATAATCCACAATTTATACAATGCTTGGTCTCAAATATTACAAAATTAATGTGACTCGCTTTTATGGTTCAACATATTAAGTTTCTTCAAACATTAAAAAATCTTTTAAGAGTGTGGGATACATCATTGGTTTACAAATATTGTATACACACACACACACACACACACACATACACATACACACACTGCTGCAGAAAATCAAACATGGGTTGCTGTTCTTATAGTTATGGAAGTGTACCTGCCGAGCATCGAATGGCGTGCAGCAGCAATTACACAACGATAGCTGCCAAAGAATGCTCCTGTTTCGAAACACTACCACCAGGAAGCAGTGGTGGTAGGAAAGTTGCGCAACAAAGTACAACCGAGGTGAACCTTTTCTGGAGTGACAAAAGTAGCGTCTCTTAAGTTGCGCCACTAAAGACTGGGAGTTCATACATGCAACTGCAGTATGCCACTAGCTGTGGCGACACTTTCGTTGCGTGTGCAAACCCAGCTTAAGACTCAGATCAATGCGAGGCCCAGGAGAAAGATAGGTCCCAGAGCATTATCGTGACGTTAGCCTCTTGTGCCACAGGGTGGATTGTGTGTGTGCCTTATATTAACAGTTATACAAATTTGTTGGTTGATTCATTTGTACCTGCAGTTGTTATTATTTTATCCTATTTTATTAAATTCAATTTACCTATCAACATGTTTAACTTTGATTCATTAATTGATCTCATTTTTCTACAGTATGTGGAAGTTTCAGTTGCTTTACTGTTAAGAGTTCGTCTGAGCCATAGTCCCTCATGATCTGAAATGCCTAGCTTGATTGTGTCGAACTCTGTTTTGTTTACATGAAAATTACGTATTATGTTATCTAGACATGCTTCCTGTCTTGTGGGTTTGTCATTTACGCAACTGAAGTTAAGGGACCCTAATGTATCTTGTAAGTGATCAACATTTCTGTTCTTAAATCTAATGGTTATATTGACATCACCAAATATTAGTATTCGGTAATCTTTGTACCTGAGTAGCAAGAGTATTAGTTTCTCCACAAATAGGTCTACATTGTGTTTTGGGGGCTGCATACTGAAGCTATTATAATTTCCTGTTTTGGCAACATTATGGCTGCAGCCTCAAATTTCGCTTCTATACACAGCCCACTTACATTTATAACTTCATAGATTAGGTTCACACTATTTTTAACACGTACAGATACACCATCATGTTGCAAATTCATATCCATATGGTACATTTAATTTTAGTTCGTCATTGCTAAGGCAGTGTTCATTTATTGAAATCAAAATGCAGTTTAAGTTTTCCAGCCAATACTTAAGTTCATGAAGTTTGTTCTTAAGAGACTGCACATTAATATGTAAGAATATTGCACTTGTACTCATCTTACTGTGGTTTTCGTAGTCCTTCACCAAAAAAATCATTCAGATGGGATGAAACTACTGCTTTCCTCTTCCTCAGTATACGACCATTTGATGAGTTATCCAATGCTGACTGCTTCTTCAGATGGCATGATAGTTAAATTCTTATCCTGTTAAAGGAATGTGTGGCTCCTATTACATCTGCCAGTGTTGATGTTACATTTTCCGTTATTGGCGTTAGCTGGTGAGCGTGTTTGTTTGTGAGTCTTATATGAGCGAATTTTTAAAGTGTAAGTTATCTTCACTCACGTTTGTTCTACTGAAATCATTCAACATATCTATAATTTTTTAATAATGAAATAGGTGTATGTGAAAGTATAATAACCAGGAGTGTGCATAACCTCAACCATGTGGATTTTACTTAACTGTCTAATGTGTTTGAGTGTGAGTTTTAAAATAAGTACATCGTATTGTGCAAACTACTAATACAGTGACTGTTCAAATGTGCACAAGGCTAAACAGCTTTTCGTGATTTTATACCGAAGTGTTTGGAAGTAAATACTTACACCAAGAAGGTATGCAAAATCAATGTTTAGTGTAGTGTGCGGCAGTTACAATACACTTTATTATTAGTAAACTGTAGCACTACAAATTAAAAGTGACAGGTACTTCAAAATCGTACATTAATTTCATTTCATTTTGTTTACAGATTGTGTGAAATACCGAAATGCCACGCAAGTGCACTGTATTTGGATGCAGATCGAATTACAAATCAGAAATGGAGAAGACATCAATATTTTCACTGCCATCCAATGAAAATCGCCGTAGGCTAATGTGTGGCTTTGTCACATCCCTACAGATTTCTCTAAACTAAAACAACCGCTTGTATGTGTGAAACATTTCGACGAATTGTACAGAATTTGAGTAGATAGAATTATGGACAAAGGTGAATTAAAAGTGTTTCCATGAACAATACTGAAACTAACAGAAGATGCCATACCAACCATATTTCCAAAAACGCCATCCTACTTTTGTAAAACCGATGATGTAGAAGAAGGCAACCTGCAAAAAGCCATTCAGGATATAGAATCCAATAAGAACTACCACACACAGGACGCACTAAAAAGCTTAAATGATACAGGTTCAGTTTTAGAGACCAGAAAAATTAGTACTAATAAGTGGTCAGTGGTTAATGACTATAACAAACTGCATCTTTGTCTGTTGAGAGTTGATAGGGGAGTGCCATGTGTCACATCCTTTGTCACAACAAAATATGATTTGAGTTACAGTTTAATCGTTAATAGTGCCAGTAATCTCTTTGTTGATGCTTCTTCAAGTAGCTCAAAGTGACTCAATTCTCTAAAAGCTTTAGACAGCATTATGTTGCAAATAGAAGAAAAGAAGATAGTGCCAGATGTCAGAAGTAAGTTAGACTGTGCCATCCATTGTCCGCAAACCATACCCAACTATGATGAAAATGAATATACACTCATCAAAAAAAGTTTTGCATCACCTCGGTTCCGAGAGTTCCAGAACATGTACAGAAAATTGGGCTAGAGATCAACATAAACATTATTTCCGCCCTTTTTATTGCTCATGAAAACCACACATTGTGCGTTGTACCACCATACAGCGAGACGTTCAGAGATGGTGATCCAGATTGCTGTACATGTCGGTACCTATAATACCTAGTAGCACATCCTCTTGCATTGATGCATGCCTGTATTCGTCGTAGCATACTAACAAGCACTGTTGGTCCAGATTGTCCAGCTACTAAACAACATTTTGGCGTAGATCCCTCAGAGTGGTTGGTGGGTCACTTCGTCCATAAACAGCCCTTTTCAATCTATCCCAGCCATGTTAGACAGGATTCATGTCTGGAGAACATGCTGGCAACTCTAGTCGAACGATGTCGTTATCCTGAAGGAAGTCAATCTCAAGATGTGCACAATGGGGACACGAATTGTCGTCCATGAAGACGAATGCCTCGCCAATACGCTGCCAGTGTGGTTGCATCATCGGTTGGAGGATGCCATTCATGTACCGTACAGCCGTTATGGCGCCTTTCATGACCACCAGCAGCGTTCGTCAGTAATGGGACAACCTTCGCGTCACCCCACTCTCCATTGTTGCCAAATTTATTCAAGATGGCGGCGATGACGTCATCCACGATGGCGGCATGTAGACTTGGCAACAGTGCATGACATCATCCAAGATGGAGGATTTTGGCGGGAAAATAGGCTAATTGTGCTACATCCACTAACCTAACCTCAAGAAAAAATAGCGGGAATTTTGAATTATGGCGGGAAAATAGACCAATTGTGCGATGTCCACTAACCTAAGCCTCCAGAAGAAAAAATGGCGGGAAGTTTGAATTCCAACAGGATAATGCATGCAAAAACCGTACTTATCTTTATTATTGTTGATTATCATTTATTAATATTCATTATCATTTATTAATATTTATTATCATTTATTATTATTTATTATTATTGACCTGCCTCCACTAGAAAATTTCCTCCAAATTCCAACACGATAATGGCTGCAAAACCTTACTTTTGTTTATTATTATTCATTATTATTCATTATCATTTATTAACATTCATTATCATTCATTATCATTTATTATCATTCATTATCATTTATTATCATTCATTATCATTTATTATTATTATTATTATTTATTTATTATTATAGGCCTACCTCCACTAGAAAATTGCGTCAAATTCAAATTCCAACATGATAATGTCTCGAAAACTATACTTCTGTTTATTATTATCATTTATTATTTATTCAAGAAGTCCGATTTTCTCGGCGAGAAAGCCATTTTCCTTACATGCATATCAAAAATCTATCACAAGTTCAAATCCCAACACCATAATTGATCACACATACGAACTTTCTCCATCACTTATCTATTTTCGCTGGTAGTCTATCATAATCGAGTCAAATAATAAACTGCACTTATAGTAACGTAAGTCACGTCCTTTGATTTTGCAGGGGGGAAGGGACTGAAGACTTTATTTCAAGCAGTACGGTCATCACTTATTCTCCAACACAGTCAGCACACACATCTTTCAAATCGCAGTGCAGACACCACGACGTCCGCTCTCCAACTGAATTAGTTCAAATCCTCGCCACCCCGTGGCCAGCACGTGGAGTCACTGCTGACACTTGTCACGTGAGGTGGCCAGCCACTCACGGTGGACTGCCGGTACCCTGGGGGCGAGCCCAGCAATCGCTCGCACGTCGTAAACATATTTTCGCTGGACAAGCTGGAACTTGCCGAGTTTGACGTCACAGCCGTCCCTTGTCCGCTCACCACGTCTATTCGTCACCTCCGCACATTTCCCGCCAAAATTGTTTGCCTTGGAGCTGAATCACACAACAGTCAGCTGTTCCCTGCCACACTTTTGGCGCCAAAGTTGTTTTCCTGGGCATGTTCAAACCTGTTGATGCCGACCTCTCACCATCCACCACGTGTCCTTGTGCATGCGAGAACGCAGTGCTACACTTTTGGCAGCAAAGTTTGGTCGACAGTGGAATCCGCCATGACTATATAACAGCACGTTTGGTCCGCACTGGAATGCTCGCTAATTGACTCTCTCTCGCACGCACGTAATAACTGTACAATCGCTGCGCCGTCGCCCCCTTACATCACATACCCTCCATACATGCGACGGACATACCTAAGTACTTAATTCCATTTCGTTTTTAATCATATTAAATAATTCAATTTACAATTTCATATACGCATGCTAGGGTGTTCAACTACCTAATTTCAACTACTTTTCGAGGACCAGACAGCCACCTCTCCCTAGGAACCAGCGCCGAGTTTGAATTCTGGCAGTAAAGAAATGTCACTTCTGCTTTCTCTACCAACCTAACAAAATTGTTTGAAAGAAAGGGCACTTGTACGAACCTCAGTCGCTCGACCGCCACTTCCTCCTAGGAACCAGCGCCAAGTTTGAAATCTGCCAGTAAACAAAGCTCACTTGCGCTCCCGCTACCAACCTAAGAAAATTGTTTCAAACGAAGCTCATCACCACTAAACTAAGCCACCCGCACTCAACCTCTTCCTACACGTTTTGGGTAAAAGGACTCATCCTGCACTAGGCCCATGGGTGGAGGAACCAATTTACTTTATTTAGGAATGGAGTATATGTATCACACCGACATGTTCCACACCATACAGACCTGCAAAACACTCCTACATAACTCATTTATAATGCTCTAGACACACGCTTGCTAATTGTAAATAGTTAAAAATATCTCATAGCACAGCCTACAGACATGCGAACCGCTCGTAGATAATGCAAAACATTTACGTCCAAATAGCCAAACAACTGCTAATTTTCAGAAATAATTTCAGTCCATAGGCTGATGGAAGGAGGAACGAGTGTACTTTATTTATTTGGGGCATATCTTTTTGAAACTTTTGCTTCTCATAGGTTTCGATATGTAAGGCTGATCTAAGGCATGACCTGAAATCCAGTAGTGCACTACACTTGGCAACACAACCACATCCACCAAGGTATTCATTCCAATCCAGACCTGTAACTCCTAGTTGTCCAGTTATTTGTGGACTCACTCACTGTCTGAGCAGATTGCCGTTATTGCGCAAAAACCGCTCAGACTGCGCTGTGCTGCTCGGGGAAGTAAGGAAGGACTGCACTCTATTTATTTCAAGCCCTTTTATTTAGTCGTGGAGTATATTTGTCACAAAACACCCGCACAGTTCCGACTGTGGTCACCTGACACAGGCCAAAAATACGTACACAACTCCTAATTTTACCACACAATAGCAAACAGCTCTTAAGTAATGCAGTACACAATATCCACAGACGAGCTCTGTGCTATTAAACTATCCAAATAAAGCACAGACATGCTCGCAAAATAGTGCAACTGACGCGCCCAAACACCCCCAGCTGCCAAACCGACCAAAAGTCTCTGCTCGGCCCCCCCCCCCTCCCCCCCAAACATGACCACAACACAGTCGCATTCGCGCCTAACACCGGGGAAATTGATATCGCCTATGCACCTAAGATTACGCTCCAAGGCAGGCAGGGGAGAGGGTTCCAGAGCCTCCACCCAAGTTGCTCGCTCGTGACAACCGACCAGAAAGAGCAATTCACGCACCATAATCTCTGGAAAACCGTACTTCTATTTATTATTATTATTATCATTTACTATTATTTATTAGCATTTATTATGATTTATTATTATTTATTCAAGATTGTCGATTTTTGCGGCAAGGAAGTCAATTCCCTTACATCCACAACAAAAAATCTCTCACAAATTCAAATTCAAACACGATAATCTGCCACACGTACAAAAAAAAGAGATCAATTGGGGCCATGTGCACTACCCTAAGTCCACCTCATCATACGAAGTTTGAATTTTTCGCCCTCACTTATTTTTTTACTCCTAAGCTATGAAAATCGCGTCAAATAGTAATAAAGTGCACTTTTACTAACGTAAGTCACCTCCTTTGAAATCGCGGGAAAAGGACTGAAGTCTTTATTTCAAACAGTACCGTCATCACTTGTTCTCCAATAGCGTTAGTACACATCTTAGATCGTAGTCCAGCCGCCACGAGGCCCTCAGTCCAACTGAATTAGTTCATATGGTCGCCACCGACCCGCGCGCCACCGGCAAGCCAGCGGTCGCCTCGCGTGACGGTCGTCAGCTGCGTCCGCGCCCCCTGCCCGTCCAGCGGCCCGCCCACGTCACAGCCTACTGCCGCCGACTTGCGTCACAGGACTGCGCTGGTCCTGCGATGTAAACATGTTTTCGTGGACAGTGGAGTTCACCCTCACCGACCAGTTGGCGCCAAAGCTGTTCGCTGGACAGGTTGGAACATGCCGATTTCATAACGGTCGGTCGGTTGATCCAGCACCTGGTTGACAAAGAACGCCCTGCCGCACGATTGACGCCAAAGTTTGCTCGAGAGTGGAATCCGCCATGACGTCACACAGGTGCTCCAGCACATGTGCTCGCCACGATGTCACTCGCTAAGTTAATTGATCAACCGACTCTCATTATTCAACCCACATTTTGCACTTACCTAATCGAAGATCGTCACGAAAACACGCGCCCGTACACGTGAGCCTTCGCGCGCGCCGAGCTTAGTACCTCCGCAAGTGAATGTAACAAAGTTCCCATGACTACTTAATTAAATTGATCAATTAAGTAACCTCTCTGATGCGGAAAACTGCCACTTCCACCTACACCGGGAACCAATTTTCCACCAGTACCACGCCCACCTGGACTCGGAATGAAATAGTTAAAGTCCCTACCGACCACCACGGCCCCTTACCGACCCATGTTCGTCGGCTAACATGTACTTATGTGTACTGCCGTTTACTAACGTGCACCAACCTACATTAACGTATATCACATTTTTTTCTATACAAATAAGCCAAGTTTGAATTCTGATGGTCAGTTCGTGTTTCGCTACCAACACATGAGAATTGTGGCAAACGAAGCCACTAACCTAAGCTATCTGTGATGATTCAAAATCGTCTGCTTTGCCTCTCTCACACACCACGAGCGCGAGACCGCCCACGTCACAGTCTGGACCTTTATACTCGCGTCGGACATACTCCTCTGTAAATATTGTAGCTAAACTATGACCCGAATACTGTTGTTCAATCCACACGGTCTAGGACATGGCCAGAGCACACCCCCAGTACCTAAGCCGAGAACATCGCTCGCCCCACCTGTAGTTAACCGCTGAGAGACGGAGATACGCTGCAATCACATTCCTCGCGCTCTCGTAGCTACTTGCCTCAGCAATTCGATCTAACAAAACCTCGAAGTAGAAAAAATAATAACCAACTCTCTCATATTTTATATCGCCCCACAAATACTTAACCTACATTTTATTTAGGCATCGAGTATATCTATCACTCTCAAACAAAAAACACTCGCCTTGACGGACCTGGTATCATGTTGCACTGTCGGCAGACACGCAAACAACACCTAATTTCAGTGCACAATATCAAACTGCTCCTAAATAATGCAGTACACATAACTGTAAACATCATCAGTACTCGTAATCTGCCCAAATAACGCATAACAAAATAACTCAACAGACGCGCGAATTGAACCTTTCCCACACTAAGTCACTCGTCCGACAGCTCTCAATTCACTCAAAGGTCTCTGTTCGAACCCTCAAACATGACTTGATGACAGCCACATTCACACAGAACACCTGAGAAATTCGTATCACCTAGACGGCGAACATGACTATCCAAGCCAGACCGCGCGCGTCGTCTGTCACCGTCCTAACTCAGTGTGGCCCAACACACATGTTAAGGCCGCATTCCATTGCATGCCGGCCTATTTGCCACACATCTCCATCTTCACGTCTGTTGTCAGACTGGCCGAGAGCGAGTTCACACACCCACGCACGCACACACACCCACCCACACACACACACACATCCCAGAGCTGCCCTCCCCTCACAATCTAAAACGATCATCATCCTACGTAAAAAAAAAAAAAAAAGAGCACAGTCAACCTCTGCGAAATTGTATATTACCCCCCAGAAATAGTTAACGCTCGCTTTCGTGTTTTCTCAGCTTATTTGTAAATTCAAATTCTTACCCTAACAGAACTTGTTCACGAAAATAATACTGAATGCGCTCCTAACCTCCTACCCTTCCAGCTCTCAACATACGCAAATGTTCACAACCCTCCTATGTCCCAGAACAACCGATTAATCATTCTTATTCCTTCTTATCGAATTTACAGGTCTAATTTCCTAAGAACCCGTTATCGAAGTACCATAGTGCTTTTCTTTCTGAGGCTTTCTGTGCTTACTTTTACAGTGATCGCTAAATTACCTCCACAACCCCCTCAATCTATACATACACCCACACACATACACACACACACACACACACACACACACACAAACACACACACACACACACACACACACACATACACGGTCATCCTCTCTACTCATCCCATAACATAAGCAATACTAACTTTAGAAGCCATTATATACAAACCCTACACAATGTAAGCCACAGTAATTTTACAATACTGACTATATGCCCCAATGCTCTCCATTCCTAAGGAAGTGCTGTGAACCTGCTCTTTCTTTCTACGCACGTGACACTCAGCGGTAATCAGCCCTTCTACATTAACGGACAGAAGTCCCTCTCAGAATTGTTCACAACTTCGGTGATCGCTTCGCTCGTCTGCGGATATTGTGTACTGCATTATTTAAGAGCTGTTTGCTATTGTGTGGTAAAATTAGGAGTTGTTTACGTATTTTTGGCCTTTGTCAGATGATCACAGTCGGATCTGTGCGGGTGTTTTGTGACAAATATTCTCCACGACTAAATAAAAGGGCTTGAAATAAATAGAGTGCAGTCCTTCCTTACTTCCCCGAGCAGCACAGCGCAGTCTGAGCGGTTTTTGCGCAATAACGGCAATCTGCTCAGACTGTGAGTGAGTCGACAAATAACTGGACTAAGAGGAGTAACAGGTCTGGATTGGAATAAATATCTTGGTGGGTGTGGTTGTGTTGCCAAGTGTAGTGCACTACTGGATTTCAGGTCATGCCTTAGATCAGCCTTACATATCGAAACCTATGAGAAGCAAAAGTTTCAAAAAGATATGCCCCAAATAAATAAAGTACACTCGTTCCTCCTTCCATCAGCCTATGGACTGAAATTATTTCTGAAAATTAGCAGTTGTTTGGCTATTTGGACGTAAATGTTGTGTATTATTTACGAGCGGTTCGCATGTCTGTAGGCTGTGCTATGAGTTATTTTTAACTGTTTACAATTAGCAAGCGTGTGTCTAGAGCATTATAAGTGAGTTATGTAGGAGTGTTTTGCAGGTCTGTATGGTGTGGAACATGTCGGTGTGATACATATACTCCATTCCTAAATAAAGTAAATTGGTTCCTCCACCCGTGGGCCTAGTGCAGGATGAGTCCTTTTACCCAAAACGTATAGGAAGAGTTTGGGTGCGGGTGGCTTAGTTTAGTGGTGATGAGCTTCGTTTGAAACAATTTTCTTAGGTTGGTAGCGGGAGCGCAAGTGAGCTTTGTTTACTGGCAGATTTCAAACTTGGCACTGTTTCCTAGGAGGAAGTGGCGGTCGAGCGACTGAGGTTTGTACAAGTGCCCTTTCTTTCAAATAATTTTGTTAGGTTGGTAGAGAAAGCAGAAGTGACCTTTCTTTACTGCCAGAATTCAAACTCGGCGCTGGTTCCTAGGGAGAGGTGGCTGTCTGGTCCACGAAAAGTAGTTGAAATTAGGTAGTTGAACACCTTAGCATGCGTATATGAAATTGTAAATTGAATTATTTAATATGATTAAAAACGAAATGGAATTAAGTACTTAGGTATGTCCGTCGCATGTATGGAGGGTATGTGATGTAAGGGGGCGACGGCGCAGCGATTGTACAGTTATTACGTGCGTGCGAGAGAGAGTCAATTAGCGAGCATTCCAGTGCGGACCAAACGTGCTGTTATATAGTCATGGCGGATTCCACTGTCGACCAAACTTTGCTGCCAAAAGTGTAGCACTGCGTTCTCGCTTGCACAAGGACACGTGGTGGATGGTGAGAGGTCGGCATCAACAGGTTTGAACATGCCCAGGAAAACAACTTTGGCGCCAAAAGTGTGGCAGGGAACAGCTGACTGTTGTGTGATTCAGCTCCAAGGCAAACAATTTTGGCGGGAAATGTGCGGAGGTGACGAATAGACGTGGTGAGCGGACAAGGGACGGCTGTGACGTCAAACTCGGCAAGTTCCAGCTTGTCCAGCGAAAATATGTTTACGACGTGCGAGCGATTGCTGGGCTCGCCCCCAGGGTACCGGCAGTCCACCGTGAGTGGCTGGCCACCTCACGTGACAAGTGTCAGCAGTGACTCCACGTGCTGGCCACAGGGTGGCGAGGATTTGAACTAATTCAGTTGGAGAGCGGACGTCGTGGTGTCTGCACTGCGATTTGAAAGATGTGTGTGCTGACTGTGTTGGAGAATAAGTGATGACCGTACTGCTTGAAATAAAGTCTTCAGTCCCTTCCCCCCTGCAAAATCAAAGGACGTGACTTACGTTACTATAAGTGCAGTTTATTATTTGACTCGATTATGATAGACTACCAGCGAAAATAGATAAGTGATGGAGAAAGTTCGTATGTGTGATCAATTATGGTGTTGGGATTTGAACTTGTGATAGATTTTTGATATGCATGTAAGGAAAATGGCTTTCTCGCCGAGAAAATCGGACTTCTTGAATAAATAATAAATGATAATAATAAACAGAAGTATAGTTTTCGAGACATTATCATGTTGGAATTTGAATTTGACGCAATTTTCTAGTGGAGGTAGGCCTATAATAATAAATAATAATAATAATAATAATAATAAATGATAATGAATGATAATAAATGATAATGAATGATAATAAATGATAATGAATGATAATGAATGTTAATAAATGATAATGAATAATAATGAATAATAATAAACAAAAGTAAGGTTTTGCAGCCATTATCGTGTTGGAATTTGGAGGAAATTTTCTAGTGGAGGCAGGTCAATAATAATAAATAATAATAAATGATAATAAATATTAATAAATGATAATGAATATTAATAAATGATAATCAACAATAATAAAGATAAGTACGGTTTTTGCATGCATTATCCTGTTGGAATTCAAACTTCCCGCCATTTTTTCTTCTGGAGGCTTAGGTTAGTGGACATCGCACAATTGGTCTATTTTCCCGCCATAATTCAAAATTCCCGCCATTTTTTCTTGAGGTTAGGTTAGTGGATGTAGCACAATTGGCCTATTTTCCCGCCAAAATCCTCCATCTTGGATGATGTCATGCGCTGTTGCCAAGTCCACATGCCGCCATCGTGGATGACGTCATCGCCGCCATCTTGAATAAATTTGGCAACAATGGAGAGTGGGTTGACGCAAAGGTTATCCCACTACTTACATCAGACCCACATAATGCCACCAGAAGACACAGGGAACCTCCACCTTGATGCACTCGCTGGACAGTGCGTCTAAGGCGTTCAGCCTGACTGGGTTGCCTCCAAACACGTCTCCGACGATTGTCTGGCTGAAGGCATATGCGGACACTCATCAGTGAAGAGAACGTGATACTAATCCTGAGCAGTCCATTCGGCATGTTGTTGGGCCCATCTGTACTGCATTGCATGGCGTCGTGGTTCCAAAGATGGACCTCACCATAGACGTCGAGAGTGAATTTGTGCATCATGTAGCCTATTGCACACAGTCTGAGTCATAACACGACGTCCTGTGGCTGCACGAAAAGCATTATTCAACATGGTGGCGTTGCTGTCAGGGTTCCTCTGGTAGCCCTGGGGCGGCCTGAGCAAGGAATGTCATCGACAGGTCCTCACTCTCTGTGTCTCCTCCATGTCTGAACAACATCGCTTTGGTTCACTCTGAGACACTTGTTCACTTCCCTTGTTGAGAGCCCTTCCTGGCACAAAGTAACAGTGAGGACGTGATTGAACAGTGGTATTGACTGTCTGACATGATTGAACTACAGATAACACGAGCCACGTACCTCCTTCCTGGTGGAATGACTGGATCAGGCTGATCGGCTGTCGGACCCCTTCACCCCCCCCCCCCGCCCCCCAAATCTAATAGGTACTACTCATGCATGATTGTTTAGATCTTTGGGCAGGTTTAGTGACATCTCTGAACATTCAAAGACACCGTGTCTGTGATACAATATCCACAGTCAACATCTATCTTCAGGAGTTCTGGGAACCGGGATGATGCAAAACTTTTTTGATGTGTCTATAAAATTTTTTGTTGAACCACTTGAACTGTCACAGATGTTAAAAAACAATAGGCAATATGGCAACAAAACCATGATATTAGCATGTTGTTTATATGTGCACTGTTACTGTACGAGGTGATATAGGGTATCTTAAATTAAGTAGGTAGAATGTTAATATTAGAAGTTCATGGATTTTGATGTGTAGCCTTTGCTATCCCATGACTTCATCTATAATTTCAGTATTTTATCAGTATAATAAAAGTTTACTACTTTGTATTTTAGCATGGGTTAATGTGGTTAAAGGGGTTTTATGTACTTTATGGTATGCCTTATCTTGGACTAAGTAACTGAATCATGTGTTTCACTGAAATGTGTTAATATTTTGCTTTGTGCACTACTACCCACAAAAACAGTTAGGTGATATAGCAAGATTTTACTTATCTTATTACTCTTTCTCAAATGTACTTAATCCAATTCTAACCTAGGCCAGGAGTTAATGTTCTGCAGTAAGCTGATATATTACGTTTTTACACAAGTACTTTGATTATCATAGAATTAAGTATTCTGTCATGTGGTTGATGCATTTTATATTTTGGTATTAGTTCCACTATGAAGCAACGAGACGAATATTTTCCAGACAACACTACATATTTATTCTGGCGCCTGTAAACCATTAAAAGATCAGTGCTGATTAAGTTTGGCCAGCCTCTATATGATCCTGATTTTAGTACTGAAACAGTAAACTAATAATGGATTTTTTTCGTCAACCTAACAAAAACCATAATAGTTCTTTCTTCTTTTGTGAAGCTTTCTGGCATTATTTTTATTTACTTTATTTTAAGATTTGATTATATGGACAGTGATGATTTCAATTATTACAGGATCTATTGTAATCCTGCATAAAATTCAAACTGTTAATATTTTACTATTTTCGTAACTCGTGAGATCTGATTAAGTTGACTACATGTAAGTCCACTCCCGCCTACACTAAATGAAAACAATTGTAACAGATCCCACCCATTGCATTAAGGCCCCTACTAGGGGAAACCATCTTTCCAAGGAGTGAATGACGTCCCTCTGTAAATAATGTGAGCCACCACTCCTCTGGAAGGAGTAAGGAATGTACATGGTGGCAGCAAGGAATATTTTAGGGAATTGGTTTAAAAATTTATTTCGAAGACCCAGTGAAATCTTCACAAGTTTTCTCCCAGAGTAACTTCAGCTGTGTCTGCGTGACACAAGTTGCCTGTCTTCAGAACTGAGGCAGCTTGTCCAGTTAAAGCTGCTGACAAGAGATGCCTTGAGCCCTCTACTGAAACTGCTAGCAAATTCAAGCCATCAGTTTTAGTCAACAGCGTGCTTGGGATACAGGTCATGTGTGTGGACTCTGGACGTTTCTGCTGTGCAGAACACAGTTGCTTCTCTCTCTTGTGATCCAGACCTCGAGCAGAACAGACGTCTTTCTTTGGAGTCAGAGCCTCTGGCTCTGCACTCCATGTCCTGGCACCAACGTAAATTAACATGAACCGCCTCTCCTTCCGTTGCTCACTTAATTAGTTGTTGGACCTCATAGACTGGCCTAAACCTGGTAACTTCCGATCCTAGGCGAGCCCTTTGTATACCATACATTGAAATATGTTCTCTTTATCTTACCTAATTTCCTGTTCTGTCATTTAACGGCAGCCCTGAATGCCCACTTACAAGTCCTGACCGCTCGACCTCCTGTACATGTCGCAAAAACCGTATGTACCAACCTTCTTCCCCCTTTCCTGCGCATGTAAAAGAGAAAGAGCGCAAAAACAGCATCAGTACTAAAATAGGTAACCACTACACAGAAAATCTGATTGTAGAAAGAGAAAACATCCTGACAGAGGAAGAGAAACAAGGAAATAGCACTAAAAGAATTGGGCTACCGCGAGAACTAGCGAAGAAATAAATAAATAACATAATCATCATGTCAAAGAAACAGCAAAACAGGAAACTTCAAACAGAAAACAACAACACTAAGAAATTAAAAGAAAAACTAGAATCTAACAACATCATAGTCACAAGATCTGATGAAGGGAACAACACAGTACTGATCAATAAAGAACAATATATAAAAAACAATAAAGTTATCATCTCCTCGAACAATATCACAAAACTGAAATCTGATCCAACAGCACGTTTCCAGACATACATAAAAAAACTACTTCAAAGACATCAGACAAGTACTCACAGGCAAACAAAAATAACATGTAAGACAGAAGAACCCAAAAGCACCAACACTCAGATGCCAACCCAAGGTCCACAAAGCCCTTATTCCGTTGAGGCCTGTTATTGATTTCATGAACACACCATCTTACCATGTGTAAAAACACATGAACGTGAACAAAATCACAATGCAACATTATGAAATGAAAAACAGCAGAACAGTGAAAAACAGAAATGAACTCAAAACTCAAAAAAAGACTTACACATTCCCCAAACATAATCACTCATCTCTTTCAACATAGAGAACACATACTCCTCAATATCCACCGTCAGCACAATAAAATTAATTGAAGAATACTTATTGACATACACCAACTACTTGCAGACAATATTAATGAAATAACTAAAATCCTCAAAGCAATCACACCCACAATATTACTTTCAATTTGAAAAGGAATTATACTTAAAAGAAGATAGGCTTCCAATGGTATCCTAAATATCAGGAATACTGGCAAACATATTCATCAACGACACAGGACACACAATTTTTGATACAGTCATCACAAAGAAACGATACAAAATTGTCTACTGGTACAGATATGTGGATGATAATCTGTATGGTACATGAACTAATGGAGAAAACTGATAAACTACATACAGACATACACAAGATACATAAAAATATTCAGTTCACCATGGAAAAAGGAACACAAAGGCAAATACACTTCTTGCATCTAACAATAAAGAGAGACAACAATAAATACACATTTGACATCTTCATGAAGCCAACAGCCAGAGACACAATTATACATGCACCATTAAAGCATTCACAAAATCAAAAATTAGCAGCCCTATGACACATGTCACAAAGATTAAATAACATCCCACTCAGCAAAAAAAAAAAAACTATGAAAAGAATTAGAAACAATACTACTCATAGCAACAAACAATGATTACAGCAACCATATAGTACAAAATCTCAAGCAAAAAATTAAAACACAGCTAAAGAAAAATGAAAATAAGCACAGAACACAAACACCAAAGAACCCAACAGACACTATAGCACACTCGGAAAGACAAACCAGTAACACTCATGAGATGACTAACAGAAGAAAATGGTACACTTACACACAAACTCAAAGCAACACTCAAGATAGCAAATATATTAAAGAAACAGGGATAACACATAGATTATAGAACATGAAACACACTCGAATCACATTTACAAACAACAGACAAACTAAATAAATACCAAGGAGCAGGTACATACCAACCAGAGTGCCAAGAATGTAAATAATATTTCTGGGGATGATTGGTAGGAACTTCGATACTAGATATAAAGAACATTTACGAAGTTGGAAATATGAAAATTGCTACACATACACACACACAAAAGACAACCGATAAACACACAACTACAGTTGGCAGCACTACATACCGAAAACACACACATGTCGAACACAAAATGGAAGGTGCAAGAGATGTATGCGATGTGCTGAATCAAACGTGGATGAAAGAATGCCGAAAATCGGCCAACTGGAGCATGAAAACTAATGAAAGCATCTCCAAGACCACACGCATGACCTAACAGCGCTGGAAATCGTAAGTAACATCGAACGATAATTTCAAATCACGAAATTTGTGTTACAAAAGTTCACTCTCAACTACAAAATAAGAGAAAAATACGACAAAATGTAACATAGCAACATATTGTAATTACCACATAATACATGTATTATATGTATAAAAAGAAACATGTATTACAGGCCACTGAAGACGCTTCACGAATAAAAGAAGTGAAACGCATATGGCAATAAACAAACTGCTTTCACTTAGTTGCATAGACGGAACATACCTCCACGAATTTAAAGGAACGAAGGAAAGACGGAAAATGGAAAAAATGACGAATAAACCATATTTTTGATAACCTATGTTACTTAAGAGAAGCTTCTTGAAAAGAGGTATCAGAATATTGTTTGTTAACTCCGTGCATTTGGTTCTATGTCATTTCATTGCATTTGTCAATTTCTAATCCTTAAAGCATTTCTTGCAAACATCAGTCAAGTGATCGTTGTTAGAAATTGAGCTCTGTTGAGCAATGTGCAATACAGAGCTAACATATACTCAGTTCTTGCGCAAGAATTACATGGTTTCACTGGTACTGCAAAAACTGAGTTGCTTATTTGGAGAAATTAGTTCATATTTTGCTGTATGTTTTTCGTTTCCAAATGTTCCCTCAAATTGTTAATTATTTTTGCATACATTTCGGACGGGCAATAGCTACAACAGGCATTAGCCAAGTAATCTGGCAGAGGCTTCAACCAATGCTTGAACTCGGCGTATTTTTCCTACTCTTTTCGGTAACTCTAGATGTAGACCTTCCTTTTAGGCTGCACTTCCATGATCTTCTTATAACTGCGTTAATTCCGCACAACTCTCGATACACAATCATAAGTGATTATTCATAAACAACTGTAACGACTAAAGACACCGCAACACATCGATGCAATTAAAATGAGTATGACATTCCAAATAGTCCTAATGCAATACATTATTCTCGTTCTCACTCATTGTTGAGTCACGAAGCTACCGCAGTTTTTCTGCATGTTTGCTACTGCATTGCCATCAAGCGGCTAGCCTGTATAGACACTGTGAAACTATTGTGCTTTTGTGCGCTATGTAAATGAAATGCAGAAGCGCATTCCAAATAAAAGTGCCGTCGTATTTTGGACTTGTCATGACACTACAAATTGCAGCAGCTATCAGATATATTTCATTTTCTATTACCAAAAAATGCTGAGAAGAATATGAATAATTATTATAGGATTTAAAAATTCCTCATTTCAGCACACTTACACTTTTAGGCTTGTGATAAAATGTTTAACATTTCTATTCACTCTTACTCGTTACAGAAATTTGACTTTCAACGAGAATGGCAAAATATTTACCGCCTGTCATGATGTTACTACTGTGTAAATGGCTACCGTTTCTCGAGCGCAAAGAAGCATGTCAGGCTACAACTTTCTCGATCTGTATCTACTAAAATACTAGTACTTGGTCTTGTACTTCAGTTTCATTGAAAAAGAAAAGTAAACACACCTGTGTATTTTCCCACATACATACCAGACTGAGTAATGTGCATAATTGCGATAGCCGTGTATAAATTGTCATGAAAGTATTAAAATTAGCAGGTTGTAAGGAAGTTCATGAAAGCAAGGAAGCGTTTTTGGTCTCATTAGACTGCATTATGGGTGTATGAACTAAAAGTTAAATGAAGTCTCTAGAGGATAGTGGTGGTGTAAATGTATTTTGCGGCACAATGTGCATGCGTTGAGTTTTTCTCCATAGAGTAATCTTTTATTTTCCTTCCCCACAGAGGGAGTTACGGAAGTAATGGATTGTTGATATTTATTAGGAACACCATTCCATTAGCACAACGCTGAGAATGTAGTGTTGGTACGTAGCCGAAAGTGAATAGGAATTGCATTTTTAAAATTTTTGTTTTTAATAAGCTAACTTGTGCTAGGTATAGTTTAAAAAATGGACATAGATTAAATAAGAAGAAAGCGTCACATTTGGACTTGGAGGAGAACTAAATGTCACAAGTGGGAATAGAATTTTCAAGAGATACGCGTTTTGATACTTGAGAAGCAGAATAGATAAAGATGATAGGTTCACATAAGGCATAGAAGCGAAAACAAGGGCAGAAGGGCGTTTAGAAGGAAAAATAGCAGCTCTTCTCCGTGAATGTAAAAGTTGTGTGTAGTTGTGACTGTAAAAATGAGCCTAAAATCAGCAAAGAAACTATCGAAACACACTACAATCGGTTAAATGCATGCCCCAACTACAGGGTGTACATGCAGTGGTTTGTTTTTTATTTGTGGTATGTTCTTAAGGGACCAAACTTCTGTGGTCATCGGTCCCTAGCCTTACACACTACTTAATCTAACTTAACCTTACTTACTCTAGGGACAACACATAGACCCATGCCAGAGGGAGGACTCGAACCTCTGACAGGGGGAGCCACGCGAACCATGGCCAGTCGCAACAGACCGCGCGGCTACCCCGCGTGGCTGTACATTAAGTCCGGGAACAAATTCAATTATTTACTGCATAAGAACCAAACATTATACATTCATAATACATATGTTATCTTGAAGAGAAACCCTGTAAGTTTTTATTCATGTATAACGCCCCAGCATAGTTTGGTAATTTGCTGATAGTCAGCACTAGTCGCAAACATGTCGAGTTCAGGTGCTATCTGTGTATTGGAGTTTGACAAAAACAAGTGTGCTATTGCTGTTCAACGGATGTTTAGAACCAAGTAAGGTAAGAAGCCACCAACAAGGAAGGCTGTTTACCACTGGCACAACAAATTCGTCACGACGGGTTCTTCTGCCCGGCAAAGAAAAGCAACGTTTCAGTGTGATTAAAGTGTATAAAATTCTTCTCGGGTATGCAGCCGGATCATGACGTCTTCAAGACACAATATTTCTGCGGTCCAACTGGCCGCCATCATCAGGTGAGAGCGCTGGTGCACAATCTCGCCGGAACTGACTTCCCAGCGCAAGCGGCAGCCCATATATAGGCCGCAGAAGGCCCACAACGCGTGCGCGAAAAGGTGCCGTAGCTGCCCTCTAGTGCAGTAAACATGCCGCGCCGCCGGTGGTGGAAAGAGGCGAAATCGAGATATCGCTGTCAAAAATAAAAGAAAATTAAAAAATTCTATTCCGACGATTGAGACGCAGACCGTTGTTTTTTAATGTCGGATAACACCGGGTCCCAAGTCTTACTTAAAAGATAGCCCTTGTCTCTATTAATAAGATTGTCAGATAAACGAATCTCTATTGATTCTTTTAAAATACAGTCCCAATATCGAGATGCAGGGGCAACCATTTGTGTCGCATCATATTGCATTCTGTGTCCCTGGGTGAGACAGTGCTCCGCCACTGCGGATTTCTCGGGTTGAAGCAGCCGTGTATGCCGCTGATGCTCAACACATCGGTCCTGAATGGTCCGGATCGTCTGACCAATGTAAGCCTTCCCACAGTGGCAAGGGATCTTGTATACACCGGGCTTCCTCAAACCCAAGTCATCCTTAACAGAGCCAAGAAACGCTCTAAGCTTGGCCGGCGGACGAAAAATACTTTTGATGTGATATCTTTTTAGAATTCTTCCTATCTTCGAGGAAATGCTCCCAGCAAAAGGCAGAAAAGCCACCGATTTGCAGGTATCTTCTGGTGGTTCAGGCGATGGTCCAAACTGGAAAGCACGACGGATCTGTTTATCTGTATAGCCATTCTGCTTGAACACAACCTTAAGGTGGTCCAATTCTTGTGTCAAGCTTTCTCCATCTGAAATGGCATAAGCTCTTCTCGCCAACGTTCGCAGGACCCCTGTACGCTGGAACGATGGATGACAGCTAGAAGCATGCAGGTAACGGTCCGTGTGCGTAGGCTTACGATAAACACTGTGTCCCAGTGTCCCATCATCCTTTCTGTACACCAGAACATCCAGAAACGGAAGCTTTCCATCACTTTCCACCTCCATGGTAAACTTGATGCTAGGATGCAGGGAATTAAAATGATCTAGGAGGCGGTCAAGAGCCTCTCTCCCATGAGGCCACACCATAAACGTGTCGTCAACGTACCTCCAAAAACAGGTTGGTTTTAAGGACGCCGTCTTCAGCGCCATGTCCTCCAAATCTTCCATAAAAAGGTTGGCGACTATTGGGGACAGTGGGCTCCCCATAGCCACTCCGTCAGTCTGTTCAAAATATTTGTCATTGAATAAAAAGTACGTTGACGTCAGCACGTGGCGACAAAGCCTGGTTGTGTCCTCATCCAGTTTCTCACCAATTAATTGCAAGGATTCTTCCAGAGGAACCCGGGTAAAAAGCGACACGACATCAAAGCTCACAAGCAAATCGCAGGGACTAAGAGACAAGGACTTCAATCTCTGAATAAACACCATAGAATTGGGAATGTGATGTTCGCATTTACCGACGTGAGGGCCAAGAACAGATGCTAGTCACGTGATTAAAGTGAATGTGGAGCGCGTACGAGAGACATTCATAAGAGTCCAAAGAAATCTGTGCATCATGCATCCCGTGAACTCGAAATGGCTCCAATGACAGTGTGGAAAGTCCTGTGACAGAAGCTGTCTATGAAACCATTCAAATTGGAGCTAGTGCGAAAGCTCAATGACGACAACAAAGACAAGCATTCTGAATTTTGTTCGCTGTTGTAACAATTGAATGAGGATGGGGATAGTATTGTCGATAGCTTGATCTTTAGCGATGAAGACACTTTTCACACTAATGGGAAAGTGAACAGGCATAATTGTCGAATCTGGGGTACAAAGCATCTACACAAATGCATTGAATTTGAGCGTGATTCCCCAAAGGTAAATCTTTTTTATGCCTTACGTCGAAAACCGTACGGGCCATTCTTCTTCCCCGCATCTCGTGGTCGTGCGGTAGCGTTCTCGCTTCCCACGCCCGGGTTCCCGGGTTCGATTCCCGGCGGGGTCAGGGATTTTCTCTGCCTCGTGATGGCTGGGTGTTGTGTGCTGTCCTTAGGTTAGTTAGGTTTAAGTAGTTATAAGTTCTAGGGGACTTATGACCACAGCAGTTGAGTCCCATAGTGCTCAGAGCCATTTGAGCCATTCTTCTTCGCCGAGAGCACCGTCACTGGATATTCCTACTTTGCCGTGTTGCAGCAATGGCTGATTCCTCAAATACAATTGGACTCTCTGTTCATCTTTCAGCAGGATGGATTGGCCATGCTACAGAAGGGGACAGCTGTTTCATGAAATGTCCTTCCTGTTCACCAGATCTGAAACTGTGTGACTTTTGAATACGGGAAGCAACTGCCACTGTCTATGATGCCATGCTGGGACAGGTATTGCAAGAATTCGATTACCGTATTGACATCTGCAAGTCACTCATGGATCGCATAGCGAATGTTTGTAAAAAAAAAAAAAAAAAAAAAAAAAAAAAAAAAAAAAAAAACTTTCAGAGTTTCTCTTCAAAATGCAATATGTATGACATATGTACACTGCTTAGTTCTTGTGAAATAAACAATTGAAAGTGTTCCTGGACTTTATGTGCACCCTGTATAAAGACAGACATACTTTTAATGACCTCCAAAGAGCCGGTGCGTTGTCTGTAAGCATGTCCACCACTCATTGTTAACATCCTCACACAGTACTTACCACCGACTACTAATGATACCATGCAAGAAAATGCTGAATGCTCATATGATCTCATTCTGTAAGTGATACACCGACAGCCACACTGTTTGCCATCGCTGTGGCTTTCAGCAGCATTATGCCATGTGATATGTGTGCTCTGAATCAACATGCATAGTGATGCATCGTTATTCCCCGTATGGGTTAAAGTACGTGTTTCTTACATGCCTTTTATGTCATGTTTCTCACCATTTTCACACATCATTCCGGTATTCCGAAACCTAATTATCGCTTTCAAACAGGAAAATATTAATTTCGCGTTGTGGTTGCTTTCTGACATTCATAGCTGATTCAGTGCTGTCTGACATATGAGATGTGGCTGCACAGTTGGAGGTCATCAGATTGTCATCTAGCAAGGAATGTTCATGTAGTGGTTAGAGCACTGATAGCTGCGGTGATCGAAGCTGTAGTTTGGAAACAATTTATTGTGTTAGATTGTATTTTATGGGACCTTTTGACACAGTCTGGAATCATTTTAAGACAATACAGTTTGCTACTTTGAACATGCATGTTGATGTTGAAGCACGGGTCTGGTCTGTCCACACTAGTGATCTAAAAATAATCTATGTGAATGCTGTAAGGAGAAATGGAGTATCAGTAGGTAAAGTGGTTCCCATTCCACAGCATAGGCGGGTATATAGTCTAAGAAATGACTTAATTCAGCAGTGGAGTCTGGTACAAACAATAATATTTTAGTTAAGACTGTATATATAGAGGTGGTAATGCTTTGTCAGCAAATCAGTTTATGCCTAATACAGATGGACACCATCTCTCTAAAGTCTAATATAACGATATTGGTAAACTGCCAATGTCGAGCCCATGTTACTGACAGACAGCAGATACAACAACATGTGGCCAGTTTACTGAATGTGTAACATTTGACATTGTCCAAGATGTTGAGCCAAATACTGCTGCATGTATGCACTTATCTCATGCAGTGATACAGACATGCAGATATACTCGCAATCAGTTTCTTTTACATTTAAATAAGACAGGTTACAATACATTTCAAGGAAAGACCACGACGTTGGGATAAAATGTTGTACACCTTTAGTAGGTAATTAAAACAACAAAATGTGCAGGTAGTAAGATGCACTAGTCTGGCAATTCCGAGGAAATCGCAAGAGAAGTTTTCGCATCTATTATGTAACTGATGTGTCTGTGAGTGGTTGCTGGACATTAGAGTTAATAGTGGTCAAGTGATTAGCATTAGAGCTTGGTGAGATGAATGCCTATGAGGCGGTGGTTCGACTACTGATCATATCTTCATTTTTGTAGTGCAAGTGTAAATTCGATGATATTCGAAAAATTTGCACCTACACTATTCATTCTTGCTACATTAGCAACGTCTCACCACTATTCAGGTTAACTGCCAAATGGGGCCTACGTCTGTGTCTGCAGCTCGAAGTGTCTGGGTGCAAAGTAGTACTGGATACTTGCTGAGAAGAATGTGAATAATTATTATAGGAATTTAAGGAATGTTCATTTTAGCATACTTACACTTTTAGTATTGTGAGAAAATGTTTAACATTTCTATTCCCTGTTACTGTCAACAGTAATTTGACTTTAACGAGAATGGCAATAATATGTTTCCCAAATATATCAACCAGTCAACCCTAAACCAAAAACATGTGTTGGGGTACAGTACACAGTGTGTAATATGTCAGTCGCTGTCTTCATGAGTAGGTGGTTAAATGATAATATGGATGTCAAGTAATATACCAGAACACTAAGTCGAGTATTATCAAGGCATGAGAGATGCAGGTGTGTAATCTGAACAACATAACCACGTTAACTAATGAAAGTGTAGACATGTGAAAACAAACACCTATCATGTACCATCAAAACAATGTGAGTAGGGAAGCACTCACAACATTAGTATCATAATGACAAAAAATGAAGTGAAGCAACCATCGAAGAATGAACACAAGCATGTGACTAGGTCAAGGCAACATTAACTTGTGACATGCAGTACTTGAAAAAAAATGGAAAGGTACTAAAAACATAAAAAATCAATCCTATATCATGAATAGTAACTGTATAGTTGTATCAGTATAGAAGAATGACATTAATAACCAACTAAGAAATATGTGTGAAGAAATATCCCCATATATATTGAAGACCAGTAAAACAATGCCATGTGTAATGAGATGCCTGGTGTGCAAAATTACTAGCAATAAGTACAACAATCACACTCTACAATTACGTATCATTTCTTCAGTGGTATCCCATATATACAGTACACATGAAAGCATTGCAAACGTAAGTACTGAGTCATAACCAGGAAACTATGTTAATGTATTCCAAGAAACAGGCAAACACAAATTTGCTCTATTGCAATTATCAATTAATGAAATGATCAGCAGTGTAAAACTTCCAATATGTTGTACATTAGTCTACAACCATACACTGGAACCCAAGCTCCTGTACTTTCTGTAGACCAATCTTAAAAGAAAAAAGCAGGGTACACAAGCTGACAACAGTGGTCATGGTATAGAAACACCATATGTGAATGAATGCTCAGAACACTGACATAAACCTAAAAAGGAAGGACGAGAAAAAGTGCATTCATATCAGATTGAGAGCAACATGTATAAACAGTAGACCCATGTTAGACTCTACTAATAATAAATAAACCATTGTAATATGTATAGGTTAAACCAGAGTCATGAGATTCATGTCACTGACATGCAAAATGATAAAGACATCGCAATGCTGTCTAGGAAAAAATGCTAATTCAGCTAACTCTTTGGGTACCCAACGTGACGAGGCATTAAACTCTGTTAAAAAAGATGGGGAGTACACGACATGAAACATGACGTTATATTTGAGGTTATGGTGCAAAACTGAAGGAGTGAAAAGATGCAATCAACTATCGGAGATTATAGAGTCAATAAGAATAGTAACACACGACGTCAAACGACGTACTGAAACTGACATAAACGCATGAAACCATACAAATTTAAAATCTACAAGACCACTAAAACCAAAACCACGTCAATATATATCACCATTTTATTTTCATAAGAAGGGACATAGCTGGAAATATCAAAGGTGGGCATTGTACAAGCGTGACTGCTCAAAACAAGAAAAAAGTAGACCATTGAAAGCCGAGAAGCAAAGGCGTACTGTCACTCAGAAACCAAAACCGTTGGGGAATCATCACAAACAGTTGTGGAGAAAAATAAGGAAACAAGCATGTCAGTAAAATGTAGATAGTTTCAGTGCGCGTTTCCAGACCAGAATATAAAACTGTGTGAGCAATCCATAGGTGAGCTATGGCCTAAAGTTGTGGAATCTAACGAAAGGGTGCTAGAGCCAACAAGTCCCATGGGACGTAGGTATGGTCAAAAGGAATGAAGCAGCAAACCATAACTGCATTAAGAAACCATTAACTGTTGAGGACATGTCATTAGTAATCACAATTGGTGCGTAATAGAAGGAGGGAAATGTTATTAATAACTCATGACAGCAATAGGCTCAATACAGGGCAAATATGGAAAGTTAACGAAAATAGCACATGCATTGACGTAAATTACTTTAGGTAAAGTTCAAATGAATGAGTGTTATGACTTGTATCAGTAAGAACCCATGTATAAGTGAGTAACTAAAGAATATAAATTTTTATGGGAAAGAAGTAAATGCCATGAAGTACAAAAACCACGAAAAAAGCAAAAAGAAAAATAAGAAGAAAAAACACACAGTAAAAGGAGGCTTCAGATGCATATATATGTACATATGTCTATTACAAGGGGGAGATGTACTCTGATATTTTATGTATAATCTTTATTGCATCCTTAATTAAAGTATTAGGGAACTGAAATGCAGTTGAGCAAACATCTAAAACACTTAATCGTACTCATCATACTTCTAACAAAGAAAGAAGAAGAAAACTTCAAAACCTCTTTTTATTGATTACATATTTTCGTTTAATTCTCTAATATCTCACTCATCTGCCATTCCAAACACTGATTTCAAAATGTTACCCCCAGCATCCAAGCATCTTCTCCTCCTCTGTGTGTGTGGTACAGCTTCCACTCTCTGTTCCATTTGTTGTCGTAGTTGCTTGTAGAATCAATGCATTTTATCACACTTTCTGAGGATTTCTTGAGTAACTACGTGCCCAAGGCTCTTTGCCGAAGTCTGTCCAATGCTTCTTCCCATCTCCCCACCTCATTCCGCATTTCCCATGCTTTAAATACCACCTTAGGTGTCCACTAATGGCTGGCAACTATTAAATCCTCTTGCCTTCCAGATCTTCGTTCTGCAATGGCTTCAACCACATCCAAGCGACGGAAGGTAATGCTGGTATGACTCACATTCCTTCCAATTTCGCACTCGACGTATCGCAACCTGAGGTCAAGGGCAAATATCACCTTTCCTCCCTCCTCAGAAGATGACTGCTGCCACTAGAAAACCCGTTAAAAACAACAAAAATAATTGATAAAATCTTTACATTAAAATAACTAATTCACTACAGTCTTATATATATGAAAACATACAAACAAAAGAAATCCTTGACAAACACCTCTCATTTTTATGAACTTAACAAATGTGGTACTTTGTGCACAGGGTCAACTCCATCTTCTTGTCTCTTCCTCTGATTCCTGCTCCTCACGTACATCCCCACCTCAATCCTTGCAATTCCTGGAATCAACTCTAGTCTATTCTCAGAAGTCATAGAAGTCCAGTATATACTATCGCCTTTCTTGTTGACAACTGAAATGTCATGTTAACTGACGAAGTACTCTCCACCACCTGATAGGGTCCTTGATAGCATGTTATGCACTTCTTCGTCGCACCTTTCGGAGTGTAAGGACCAGATAACACCACCCTTTGTCCTAGTTTCTACTGCAGTAAACTTGTACATTTCACTGACTCCTCCTGCTTCTCTTACGTCTCTTTATTCGATTTTCGTACTCGTTCCCATTCTTCGCATACTGTTTTCGCAAAATGAAGAACTGACTCCCAAGATTTACCTTTCTTTGCCTTATCTAATCGAATAGTGATGGCATTTTGCAACCATACCTCACCTCATATGGGGATAACCCAGTACCGAGTGTACTCTTGAATTGTGTGCTGACACCTCATACCTTAGATATGTATCCCAGCCTCTATTATGTGTGTAAACATAGTAACTAAACATTTTCCCAATTGTTTTTGTGGTGTCACCGCCAGACACCACACTTGCTAGGTGGTAGCTTAAATCGGCCGCGGTCCATTAGTACATGTCGGACCCGCGTGTCGCCACTGTCAGGATCGCAGACCGAGCGCCACCACACGGCAGGTCTAGAGAGACGTACGAGCACTCGCCCCAGTTGTACGACGACGTTGCTAGCGACTACACGAACGAAGCCTTTCTCTCTTTTGCCGAGAGACAGAATAGCCTTCAGCTAAGTCCATGGCTACGACCTAGCAAGGCGCCATTTGTACCATTGCATGTATCTCAAGATAGTCTCATTTGTATCATCAAGAATGCTGTATACCAAAGGACGATATAAAAGTTAAGTGTTCTAGTAGCTACGTTCTTTTCTTTATCACATTCATTACGAATCCTGTTCCAGACTTCGCGCCAGTCGGCGTGTGTGTACGCGTGCCCTTTCGGCTACTTCACTGTGGACTGGCTGCCTTAACAGTCCACTACAGTTTTATGTATTCATTCTGTTCTACCATTAGCCTGAGGATGAAGAGGACTAGATCTTAATTTCTTCACATATAGTAACTGGCACAGCTCTTTCAATAAGTTTGACGTGAAATTCGTAGTCTCATCTATAATTATTGTACCGTGCATGTCAATCTCCAGCATCCAGTGCCCAACCATTGCTTGTGCGACTGTCATTATGTGCTGGTTTAGCATAGCAACCATATCCACGTTCTGCAAAGAGTGATCCTCAAATCCATGGTCGAAATTACCATCATTGTCCCAAGTTATCGATGGACTCAGTAACGTTGAGGAAGCGGTATGCAGCTGTTATGGTCTTGCTGTTCAGATGACGGTAATCGCAGCAGAACCTAAATTGTCTAGAATTATCCATAGACATTCTTGATTTGAGCATGGATCCACCACACCATGGACTATTATTGTTTTCAGTTATCTGATCAGCTAACTGCTGATTAATAAAATTTTCGATCATCAGCTGCAAATACCTAGGCACGTGATATGTTTTTGATGCACGATTACTTCGTTCCCTGTTAGTATTCAGTACTGAGCCATGGGCGTTGCTGGCATCAGACCCCATGAAAAAAATAAATCCTCAAATTCAATCAGCAATTCTTCCATGCATTCCCTCTCTACTCCCTTTAGACGCTCCACTTTCCTACATAATGCAGTCTTAATAGCAGCTTGCGGATGTTTTGATTCACATTCCTTGTGCAACACTGATGCTCGTCCGGAATGTCCAAACTCGTTATCAGCACCCTCTTCCTTAACTTTCCTTCCTTGACACCAAAATTATCTACATTTATGGATACCACTCTCCCACTTTACCTTTCTTGTACGGGGACAACACTTCTATTAATAAAACAACTTTCTGCATACAGTACGTGCACAACACTTCTCTTAATAAAACAACTTGCTGGATCCTGTATAGCCGGCCGGAGTGGCCGTGCGGTTCTAGGCGCTGCAGTCTGGAGCCGAGCGCCCGATACGGTCGCAGGTTCGAATCCTGCCTCGGGCATGGATGTGTGTGATGTCCTTAGGTTAGTTAGGTTTAATTAGTTCTAAGTTCTAGGCGACTGATGACCTCAGAAGTTAAGTCGCGTAGTGCTCAGAGCCATTTGATCCTGTATATCATTCTCTTCCAAAGGCCGTACAACAAATAATACACCCACCCGTAGTTCTGGTTACACATTCACCCAGAGCTACTTCCTGGAACCACCCAGCACACAGTCGCATATCAAGCCTCAGTGCAGTTGTATGTAGCTCCACTGGTTTGTCCAATACTCTAGATGCCCCTTATGACAGTTCTACAATAGGAACAGCTTCCCCTACCTGGAAGGTCATTCCACTAAGTTTACTGTACATTGCCAAAGGCAAAAATATTAGCAAAATGCTGGTACAAAAGGTCTAACCCCAGGATCATGCTGCAGCCCTCCTTAACCTGTGGTAATACCTCTACACAGTGCTTAAATCGAACTGCCTCTATATGAAAGCCTACATCTGCCGACACCAACGTCCTTACACGATTATTACTGATCCCATGTAACGTATAGCATGGTGGGTTCCATTGCCTCTGGCTCACAAGTCTCTATTGGCAACTGAGACATGGACCCCTGTGCCCAACTAAAGCTACAACGCTTTATATTTTACAAAACCCATTATTGCACACACAACCTTTCATTTATTTGTAACAGGAATACCATTAGGTGGACATCTGGTTCCCCTTTTCATTTAACAACTGCTTACCACCTTCTCAAGCACCCCTATGTCCGTTATCATAATTCTGCTGTTGATACCTTCCGTTTCCTCTATTTGCCTGTGGCTAGCGACACTGCCTCTGTAAGTGCCCCATTTGACCACAACTGCAGCACTAAATATTTGCAACAAATACCCCACGTCTGTCTCATACCCTAACATAACATCAGAACACAGAACTTTTGGAGCACCTGTACGCACCATTTTTTACATGTCTGATGGCAGGTGCACTCTGCTCAGATTCTTGGAAAAACACTGTGTTTACTGTGTCACTGAGCCCCAGCTCGTATGTGTATTCATTATATTTCCTAATCATGTCTGTGTAATCTTCCACTGTTAAGCCAGCTGCTATCAACAAAAAATAAACGCCATCTGAACATGTCTCGGAAGGCCCAATTATACTGACCAACTGCCTTGTCAAAAAAAAAAAAAAAAAAAAAAAAAAAAAAAAAAAAAAAAAAGCTCTAAGCACTATGGGACTTAACATCTATGGTCATCAGTCCCCTAGAACTTAGAACTACTTAAACCTAACTAACCTAAGGACATCACGCACATCCATGCCCGAGGCAGGATTCGAACCTGCGACCGTAGCGGTCACGCGGTTCCAGACTGAAGCGCCTAGAACCGCACGGCCACACCGGCCGGCCCTGCCTTGTCATCCTCAGCCTATTGAGTCATTTGATGTGGATATGGAGGGACATGGGGTCAGCACACCACTCTTCTAACCACTGTCAGTTTTTGTGACTGGATGCCAACTGCTTAACTGCTCCTGAAAATATATCGCAATTCCCTGTTTTCCATACCTTTGCAGAAGCCTCTTCTCGAAGTGCTCAAAGCTTGCTGCATTCTTTAATGCTTTCGTACACTTCACGTGCGTTTTCACTTCTCCAAATAGTCACAATTTTTCTGCACGCAACAACTATCAGTCCAACCATCCATCTCTGCCGATGTTTTACGGTCCTCTAAGAACGACCGCAGGTCTCAGAGGATTTTTCAGAAAAGGGAACAATTAATCCTGTGGCAGCTGGATCCAACCTATGCTGTGATACCTGTAGCAATGCTAACTCTTCGTCCTTAGTTGCCAACTGCTCATGTAGCTGTGTATTATCTGCTGTTAGCCGTGCAAATTTTTCTAAAAATATCTGTATTGCTGCTAGGTCTAGCACAGCTTTCATCTCTGAATTTGCCACTCCAATACTCTTACTCCCTAATACACACAATAATACAACAAGAAGTCACAATTCTAAAAAAATCATCCGAATTAGTATTTACATCATATCATGAGCCACCAAGACTATATACTGCCATGCAATATGACCATATTGACGGCATATGTGAAAGGTTAGAGGCACGGGCTCCATGCATCATGCAGTATGCCCAAGTAAGTTACATTGCATACATCTTACAGACCCCAAACACTGTTCTCTAGAATTACCCCGAAACTCAGACAAGTCAGTTGGCTCCCTGACCTTAGCAAGGTATCCTTTAAATTACAATTACAGTTGTGCCTCACATGTTAATTACAGCCATCAAAACATAACTAAATTGTTCATAAGTGCCCACACCTCGTTGACACTCTAGGTCATGGTACAGAAACAGTGCTGAGTGAGACGACATCGAAAATTCTGATACCATACTACAACTCTTCTGGTGAAGAGAGGGGCAGCTATGTGTCAGGATGGCGTGAGCCGGTGATGAAGGTGAGGTGGGACCCTAGGAGTCTCCAGAGAATGCCAGCTGCAAATGTAACAAGTACTTTGTTGGCGCTTCTGTGCTGTCCGATACACCAGGTCAGTGAGTGGCTGGCTGCTGAATTCTGCTGGTCTGGCTGCCTTCATGCCCACAATGCTGACACAATCCCCAGCAAGCACCATTGGCCTTGTTACATGAGCCGGTCACGCAGTTACCGTGCCAGTAGCATGTGCCCTTGACACTGCTGTATCTCCTATGGCCCCAGGTGGCATCCACCTGTGTCATGATATTGGATGCCTGCCATGATAAGATGCCCATCCTCCAATGGTGGTAGATGGCTGGTGTTTATCAGCAGTGGCCCACTGCCTCCTGGACAGGAGTAGGCTGTGCTGCTGGCTTTGACTTTGGATGACCAGTTGTGCCATGGCACTAAGCACAGAGAGGGACCTAGTGCATAGAGCTGTTGCTCCGATGTGGCCTTGAACCGCTGACTTACACTGACAGGTCCATATGGCGACCTCATCTGGCACGGCCCCATCATCCTTGTAGGGATGCAAGACTAAGAACAATTTTGTTACAAAAATGTCCAATACTTATAGTCAGTTGTGTTATGCTTGTTATGCACATGCGACACTGCCATTCGTGTATCCTAAAACACCACTGCCACTGCTGGTGTGGAAATCTGCCTTGCCCCTTGTTGCACTAATCTGTGCAGTAATGCTGCGTTTGCTGTTTCAACGAGGTATCGTGCCTCATAATATTGCATCGGCTTCGCTGAATTATTACAGTGACCTCCCATACATGCGTGCCATCAGCGCTATTCCAATACATAACTCAGTCTCACACTATTATGCACATGGGTAACCCATGGCTTGGTAGGAGATGGTCTACTCTGTTCCCAAGAGCACTAATAAAACATCAGTGACATATAGGCAGTTATTGTTCCAAAATACACTGTGCCACCCATCATGGCTGCCAACAGTGGCTGTGAACCAAAGGACGCTAGCTACACTAGAATGTACTCACTGGCAAATATGCATTATTTCATTGTCAAGACTAAAAGCAGTACTGGAGGGTCACATGACAACCTGGTACCAATTCTACAGAATCCATATGGCTCCAAAGCGACAAGTGTGCTCTTTTAAGGGAGTGACTATTATTTCCTCTGGTAAACTTATTTAGTGAGTGACGGTTGAGAATTTTTATAATTTATTCCAAGTGTATGATTATATAAACTTGACCATCATATTACAAAATAATACGTTTAACTACAATGTATAAAAAGGGTAGAGTATTACTCACCATACAGAGGAGAAGTTGAGTCACAGACAGGCACAACAAAAGTACTGCTATACATTTAAGCTTGTGACCAAAAGGCCTGCTTCCAAAGTAGAAAACACACACACACACACACATAAACCATTCACACACACATGACCAATGTCTTTTGCCACTGAGGCTGGACTGTGCACAGCAACTGCGCCTGATGGGAAGAGCAATGCGTATGTGGTGGGTATAAGGTAGAGGATGGGAAGGGAAAGGACAGGGATAGCAAGGTAGGGATGGAGGAAAGCGTAGTGCTGCTTATAGATCATGCAGAGACTTGGTGGGGACAGGGCACAGGTGAAAGGGGAAGCTAGGAGTTTTAAGGGGGCAGGGAAGGGAGTGGGAAAGAAGAGAAGTAGAGGAGGGGAGAAAGATTAGTGGGTGCATTGGTGGGATAGAAGGCTGTGTAAGGCTGGAGTGAGGACAAGGAAGGGGATAGGTGGGTGAAGGATAGGAACTAGGAAAGGCTGAGGCCATGTGGATGAAGGTAATTTAGGATATATTACAGGGAGAGATCCATCTGAGCAATTCAAAGAAGATGGTGTTGGTAGGAAGGATCCAGATGGCGCAGGTTGTGAAGCAGTCCTTGAAATGAAGGATGTTGTGTTGGACAGCATGTACGGCAACTGGGTGCTCCAGCAGTCTCTTGGCCACAGGTTTTTGGTGCCCATTCAGGTGGACAGAGAGCTTGTTGGTTGTCATGCCCACACAGAAAGCAGCACAGTAGATGTAGCTTAGTTTGTAGATCACATGACTGCTTTCACACATAGCCCTGCCTTTGATAGGGTAGGTGATTCCTGTGAGTAGACTGGAGTACATGTTGGTGGGAGGATGTAATGGACAGGTCTTGCATCTAGATTAATTGCAGGGATATGAGCCGTGAGGCAAGGGGCTGGGAACAGGGGTGGAGTAAGAATGGACAAGGATATTGTGTAGGTTCGGTGGGTGGTGGAATATCGCTGTGGGAAGGGTGAGAAGGATAGTGGGTAGGATATTCTTCGTTTCAGGGTACAATAAGAGGTATTCGAAACCATAGCAGATAATGTTATTCAGTTGGTCCAGCCCTGGGTGGTACTGAATCACGAGGGGATTACTGTTTTATGGCGAGATGGTGGGAATGTGAGAAATAGGTTGGTTGGTTGGTTTTGGGGAAGGAGACCAGACAGCGAGGTCATCGGTCTCATCGGATTAGGGAAGGATGGGGAAGGAAGTCGGCCGTGCCCTTTGAAAGGAACCATCCCGGCATTTGCCTGGAGCGATTTAGGGAAATCACGGAAAACCTAAATCAGGATGGCCGGACGCGGGATTGAACCGTCGTCCTCCCGAATGCGAGTCCAGTGTCTAACCACTGCGCCACCTCGCTCGGTTGAGAAATAGGTAAGGGACTGTAGAGACAAGGTACAGGAGATTTGTATATGTGTGAAGTTGGGACGATTAATTTCGGTCTGTGAAGGTAGGGAACAGGTGGGAGCTGTCGAAGTGGAGGTATTGTTGCTTGATGATATGTCTGAGATGGACGGAGATCCCGATCGAGCCCTCTTTGAACTGAGGTCAATATGAAGGAAGGTGGCTTATTTTCTTGAGGATGGCCATGTTTACTGTAAAAATTTTCAAAACTGGAATCTTTTACTTCTTAGTGCAAAAAAGTAATGCAGTTCATGTAATTAGAGACAGAAGGTCACTATTAAATATAAAGCTTAGAGATGAGGATGTTAAGTTTTTCAACATTTCATTGGTTTCAAGCTTATTAGAGGCAGAGCACCTACTTGGAGAGAATTGTTGGCAAAGGTAGCAATCACAGCATGTTTATCCATAAATGAGTGATTAACAACATTATTTGCAGCAGGTGACAAAATTATTTCTCTTTGTATTCGATACAACAACTACAGCTGAGATAAAAAAAATGTGCTAACAGAGTACATTTTAAATCACATTTTGCGAAATGCTTATCTGGTCTTCCAAGAATCTGCGTTCTCTGAATTTTTCAAAAGAAGCATATCCTTAAATTGGATATTATTAAAAACTTGCATTAGTAGTAACACAGCACCTTTAAAGGAATCAGTAAACGTAGCAGTACACTCTATGTTTGCATGGTTAGGCCTTACATTCAGCATGAACTTTTACTTACTGTGACATTTTTAAAACAGAAGCCTTAGTTACTTTTGTAACAGGAATAACGCGGAGACATAAATCAGTACATAAACACTACGTTCATTCATAAGTGTCTTATGGTGTAACATTTTGGGAAATTTCGATACTGATACTGGGATCATTAATTCCTGAGAAGAGTATAATTAGAACAACATATGGGATTTAAACACATAAATCTTATAAATACAACAGTAATAGAAACAGTCAACCATTTTTTGTTCTACAAACATATCAACATCAAGTTTGGAGAGACAATGCTCTCATCACTAGCTAAAAAGCCTATCAACATAATTGCGACATTGATAAAATAAAATGGAATAAAAACACATTGGATTGTGGTCCTCATCTTACATTAAAACAGACGACTTCTGTCAGTGGCTGTCCATTTTACACTGCGCTCTGTGCGAGACTGCGTTATGCTGATCTGCTGCGGGCGTCCTGAGTGTTAAGTGAGTGCTACCTATTTTATTTCATAAACGCAACAACCGCTACCTAACATCCATAGTGGATAATACTGAATCTTATAAATATTTTCTTAAACAGGTATAACTACCTAAAATACCACTGTAGTATATTTATACTATAATAAAATTTTGTGTCAACTGTCACAGTATGAGAAGAACTTTGAAATACACAAAAATCTACACAAAAAAGCACTGCTCCATCCCATAACTCGCAAAAATTTTACTTTTGTGATCTGAAACTCCTCTTTGAACACCTTTTTTAACCATAAGAAATCTCTATATACAGCTTCCTCCTTAACAGTGGCTTCATTCATTGTTCATTCACTCAGCCACACGTCATGTTTGTAAAACCGATGTGAAGGAAATCCTTCCTGAATATGGAATGAGTCAAGTTATGTTTTAGCCAGCAGGAACAGTCAATGGATGTCGGTTTTGAGAAGTAATCATGCAACAGTTCGTGAGCAGTGTTAATTGACTTACACAGTTTATTATAGGAATTACTTCTGTATTATTTTATATATACCTACATAGTAAGAGACAAGAAACAGCAACTTTGAAAAAAGCCACTGTTTCTCTCCTTAAATTACTCAACTGCTGTTTTCATCTGCAGCTTCCTACCCAGTGTTGTGTAATTTTATTGATTTCAAACACCACTATAGTTGTCTACATACTGGATAAGCTAAAACCCTGTTTAATATGGACACTAGTGTTAATCTGAATTAACATCCTGTAGTCCAAATATTGTGATAATCTGTAGGACGAGTGATTAATAATTCCCTTCCCCTTCATTACTTTGTTTTTGAATGCCTGGGTATTTTCAATGTCCTTGCTGGCGTCCACTGGCAAAACGTTATAGTGTGCAGTTTACAGCAGAATATAAAACATTTATACTGAAGTGTAGATAGAGACCCATATACTACATGGAAGGTATTTTTACTTTTTGTATTGTGGCTGTGATTTGGACCGTTCGTGCTGTATTCGCTGTTGTTGTTAACATCAGATACCGTTAGGAGTAAATACGTTGACACATAAGTGTGAGAACTCCTAACACCCGCAAGAGGCTTCTGCAACGTGGCGCTTTAATCTTAGAATCTACATCTACGTGGTTACTCTGCTATTCATAATAAAGTGCCTGGCAGAGGGTTCAATGAATCACCTTCAAGTTGTCTCTCTACTGTTCCACTCTCGAACGGCACGCGGGAAAAAAGAGCACTTAAATTTTTCTGAGTGAGCCCTGATTTCTCTTATTTTATCGTGGTGATCATTTCTCCGTATGTAGGTGGGTGCAAGCAGAATGTTTTCGCAATCGGAGGAGAAAACTGGTGATTGAAATTTCACGAGAAGTTCCCGTCGCAACGAAAAACGCCTTTGTTTTAATGATTGCTACTCCAATTCACGTATCATGTCTGTTACACTATCTCCCCTATTTCGCGATAATACAAAACGAGCTGCCCTTCTTTGTACTTTTTCGATGTCATCCGTCAGTTCCACCCGATGCGGATCCCACACCGCACAGAAATACTCCAGAATAGGGCGGACAAGCGTGGTGTAAGCAGTCTCTTTAGTAGACCTGTTGCACCTTCTAAATATTCTGCCAAGGAATCGCAGTCTTTGGTTTGCTCTACCCAAATATTTTCTATGTGATAATTCCAAATTTAGGTTATTTGTAATTGTAATTCCTAAGTATTTAGTTTAATTTACAGCCTTCCGATTTGTGTGACTTATCGCGTAATCGAAATTTGGCTGATCTCTTTTAGCACTCATGTGAATAACTTCACACTTCTCCTTATTCAGGGTCAACTGCCACTTTACGCACCATACAGATATCTTATCTAAATCATTTTGCAAGTGGTTTTGATCATATGATGACATTACAAGACGATAAATGACAGCATCATCTGCAAACAATCTAAGACGGCTACTCAGGTTGTCTCCTAAGTCGTTAATACAGATCAGGAACAATAGAGGGCCTATAACACTTCCTTGGGTTTTACTCGATGACTTTCCGTCTATTACTACGAACTGTGACTCTTCTAACAGGAAATCACGAATCCAGTCGCACAACTGAGGCGATAATCCGTAGGCACTGATTTGGATGAAAAATACCGTAGAAATAACAACAGAAGAAGCAGGTAATTTGTTTGATGATAATTGTTTATTAGTGAATGAGAAAAAAATTATGAATGGATTTAAGCTACATACTGAATAATGTAATAACCAATTTAATTGTGAAGTTAGGCAAACAGTAGATAGTATCAACTCCAAATACAAAATTTTTGGAAATATGGTTAGATGAGCACCTAAAGCGGAATAAACATATAAAAGTGCTCAAAAAGAGGTTAAGTAAACGCTACTGCGTATTAATACGTAAAATATAGCAAAGGCAACAACCCAACTACAGCAAATCGATGTGTGGAGTACAGTAGCACGTAAGACAAAACAGTCTTCACCCTAGCTTTCGAGCACTAGCTCTTTTTCCAGCAATAGTACACATGTTCAACCACACATACTCCAAACGCATACTCCCATGGTATCTTTATGGTAGTGGGTGTGATTATCTATAGACCTACTATTACTGGGAAAAGAACTAGTGCTTGAAATCTAGTGTGACTGCAACTTTCTGTTATGTGTTACTGTGCTTCACGCAATGATCAATTGTATGCGTGTGGTTGCATTCCCCATATTTTATGTATTGCTCCATCCAGGAATTTCCATTGCTGTTACACACTGCTATGCATTTAGTATGCTTAAAAACTGCTGCACTGAACAAAGAGTAATGTGTGCGTATTATCAACGAATTTTCTATAACGCGCCTTACAAAGGGGGTCGGGGTACTTTATGCTAATCTTAAAATTTTTTTAAAAAATTTCGTTGATTGCTGTTGAGTTAAATTAAAAATGTTCTTTTTAAAGTGGTACTGAGGTGTAAGTAAGGTCCAGAACCTGAAAATATTTTTTTCGCACGCTCTTAAAAATACCAGTTCGATTACAATGTTTACAACCGAGGAGGGTTCTTAATGACCACTGCCAGAAAAATTAAAAAAGTACAAATTTGGTTAGCTGTTATTGACCTTTACCCACAATATACATTTTAAAAGAGATTTTAATGTGTAAGTAGGGTTTTGAACCGGAAAATATTGAATACGATATTCGTTGTGAGAAGTGACATGCAGTACAATGACTGAAAATTTGGGGTTAAAGTTAACTGAGAAATTTAAAACATCAATGAAATTTACTAGAAGACTTAATGAAAAACAATACATATTTCTTCACAAGTTTTGAAATATAAAGTAACTGACTAAATTACCATCTTTTCAGAAGGTGGGCAGGAAATACTCCCCCTCCCTTCCCCCTTGATTTATGTGCCAGACTGAGACTCGTCCTCGGGACTTCTGCCTGTCGCAGGCAACCGACCTCTTTCCGTGCCTCTATCCTCCCCTTCTAGCCCGTCATTGAGCCAGCCAAAATTGCCCTCATTGGCCTGGCTTCTCCGCCATTCAAAAGTTTCTATTTTGAAGTATGTGGTTTTCATTTTTGCAAGGAACTAATTTTGATTTTGATTTATTTTTATAGTGTTTTGTGCAGGCTATGCTTTCTTCTTGTTAAGATAAAGATAATAAATTCTTCTTCTTGATTATTCTCAAAGAAAATTAATCTTCCTCTTAATAATGGATAAATTAATGATATTAAAAGAAACTGAGTGTGAAGTCTTTTGTCTTCATTAAGGAGAACGTAAAATCTTACCTCTGATTATAAGTTAAAATTTAAAATAGCACGTAAAATTTCTGTTATTATGAAAAAAATGAAGCAAGTCAAATGAAAAATAATGTATTTATGTTTTTTAATTCTTCATGTGGAATTCGTCCTGTCCTTATTTCTAGCAATTCCATTTAATCTCTTTTTTGTCTCTTGAATGGATCTAAGTAATTCTCTTGCCTGTTATATGTAACCGTTGTAGAATGAAATCTATGAAATCCATATCAATCTTCTTCTATTACAATGTTCTGAAGCATTTTGCGTCGTGACTCTACGTAAGAAATATGCATAACTTTTTGTTTAGTTTTTGGTGCGTGTGAGGTGATGGTGCTGAGTTGTTTTGTTCCTACAATATGTAGGGTTAGCTAGTTAACAGTATTTTGTTTCGTTGCAGGATAGTGCACGGAATCTGGAATCAGAAGATCAGAGGCGGTTGGGAGTGCTTCTGAAGACGATCGATAATTTCTATTTGACTATATGCCGAATGCCTTTGACTCTTTCACACACAGATCTGTGTTCTTCTTGGTCAAGAAGGTTGCATGACGTGCACGTAAGCGAATTTGCGGGATGTGTAGCATGCAGTTTTGAATTAATTGGTATTTTCCTGTTGACTACAATGTATCATTTTGCTTTCACCTTGGAGGGTAAGTTCTGGTCGTGGATCTTTCTCGAAACTGCAGGCCAGTGATTGTTACTGTGGTGTCATCATAAGACACCACTCGTGTGCTGGCGTCAAAGACCGTCCAGCATGAACGTCAGTATCTTCGGACCGTAATGGTGACACAAGCGTGGCAGTATACGCAAATCAAGCGCCGCACCTCACCTCTCAGGGAAGACTACACGACACCAAGGCCCACTCTGGCTTTGGATTAAAGGACGCCGACGGCAGCGTTTGGGGACCAACGCAGATCGTGTCCTCAGTTCAACAGATCAGTTCCAAGGGACAGCGGCTGCCGACGTCACAGTTAGTTAGATCTGCGAGAACCAGCGTAGCTAGAAAGATAGTTTACTGCTGAGTTGACAAAAGACTTTACTCAGGGATTCGAAATGCTTGTTATGTTCTACATGACTGCTTCTCAAAATAAAAGTAAATGTTAAAGCGCTGTCTATTGATATTCTGTAAGGCGCCCAGCTATCTCGGTCCGTCTCCTGCTTCCTAGTCTGCGAATTACTGTTGTGTCCACCCGAGATACAACAGGTACGATATTTCTTTCAGTGATACTGTATTTCTTTTCTTGGTTTCCATCAGATATGTCACCTGTTGTTTTGAGACCCTCGATGACATGTAGCTGTATTGAACCACAAGTGTTTGGATGACAAAGACCATTCGGTACTGCTACACATCTGTTGGTGGCTGCAGACTGAGAGGAACAATTTCGTTCAGCAAGTGGGCCGTTAAGCCACTGTTTTCGCTGCTTGTGCATTCGACACACGTTCAACGCCCGCAACTTGTAACTGACGTAGGTGAGGTTCAATCCACCTTTGGTTGTGGGAAGTGTTAGTATGTCGAACTTCATTTTGAAAATGTTTCCGGCCGGACCGAGCGGTTCTAGGCGCTACAGTCTGGAACCGCGCGACCTCTACGGTCGCAGGTTCGAATCCTGCCTCGGGCATGGATGTGTGTGATGTCCTTAAGTTAGTTAGGTTTAAGTAGCTCTAAGTTCTAGGGGACTGATGACCTCAGAAGTTAAGTCCCATAGTGCTCAGAACCATTTGAACCATTTTTGAAAATGTTGCCTTGGCTCACAAAGTTTTCTGTCAACGACATAATTCTTTTGGTAAAGCTTGTGCAACGTAAGAAGTTAGAATGTTATATATACATTTACCAAGGTAGTTTTCTGACTTTTGTGGAATTGCCTCAGACTGTTTCCTCGTACAGATGCTTGTATACTTGTAAGTAGCTTTTCATAAATAACGACAGTGGTGTGCCTGATGTTGCTCCTAAATTTAGAACTCAGACATTTCAGTTTGTGTCCGACAGGTATCCCTGATTTTACGTGCGTATTCCTCTGCCTATGTTTATGATGCCTGACATTCTTCTGTTTAGCTTGGAAAGTTCGTATGCGTGCACAGTATGAAGAGCATGCGCCATTTCGTCTTCATTCGTGACTAAGAAATCCACAACTCCACATCGTCAGCATAATTGTTCAAATGGCTCTGAGCAATATGGGACTCAACTGCTGTGGTCATAAGTCCCCTAGAACTTAGAACTACTTAAACCTAACTAACCTAACGACAGCACACAACACCAAGGCATCACGAGGCAGAGAAAATCCCTGACCCCGCCGGGAATCGAACTCGGGAACCCGGGCGTGGGAAGCGAGAACGCTACCGCACGACCACGAGATGCGGGCAACATAATTGTTGCATATTATTTTCTTGTCATTCATATGCACTCATTGTAGTTGCGTGAGTATCGAGAGAAGAGATTCTATTGCTATTGCAAATAGCGTCATTGAAGTGGGGCAGCCTTGTCGTTCGGTGTGGTCATCTCAGTCTCTATACTTAGCTGTCTAGTAATTATTATTCGTGCTGGCTTCTTTTTTTATATATTTTTTGAGTAACCCGTACGATTCGTGGTGGGAATCCAATTACTTCCATGAATTTGAAAATGTACTTATGATCCACTCTATCAAACGCCTTCTTGAAGTCTGATGACACTAATGCAAATTTTATTCGATAGATGTCTGTGGTTGATTTAGATCTCTGTGTTCACATAGACTTTGATGGATATTTTTGTCGTTGCCTATACGTGTTTGGTGCGGACCGGTTATGTAGTTCATTACCATTTTCCTCGTCCTCTCTAAAACGTGGGCCATGGTCTTATAATCGCTGTTGAGTAATTTGGGCGCAAGTTTTGCAATTCCTCTGATGCGTGAATTCTTAGATATTAGAAGCATTATCCCTTCAGGAAATTCTTTGGGAATGTCGACATTTCCGCTCATGAGTGCGTTGAACATGCTTAGCGACTTTCTTTCCACCTGTGGCCAGAACACTTGATAAAATTACACGGGAGTGCCATCAGGTCCTGGAGATTTATTTTTAGAACTGTGTGCTATAGCATCTTTCAGTTCGTCCTCCTCCATCTCAGCAGTGAGATTGGCTTCATCCTCTGCACTAATTCTGCCTGGTAATTTTCCAATAAGATCTTGTCGCCTGTTGTCGTTGGTAGGTTTGTTGTACATCATTTCTGAGATATATTAGTGAACCGCGTCCTTGATTTCATTCTGTTTTGTAAGAGTTGTTCTATCTGTTAATTTAACTTCTCTCAATATTTTGCTGTTTCCTCTCATATTCTCACGCATCACATGGTACGTATCTGTTTCTCCACCCTCTGTGATGTTTTATGTCCTCTCTCTTATTTTAATCCCTTCTGATTGCCGCCTCTTCAACGCTAAGAGTTGATTTTTTGAATCGGTTCTCCATTACTCATGTGTCCAGGATATATAGATCTCTAAGGGCCGGCCGATGTGGCCGAGCGGTTCTAGGCGCTTCAGTCCGGAGCCGCGCTGCTGCTACGGTCGCAGGTTCGAATCCTGCCTCGGGCATGGATGTGTGTGATGTCCTCAGGTTAGTTAGGTTTCAGTAGTTCTAAGTCTAGGGGGACTGATAAGCTCAGATGTTAAGTCCCATAGTGCATAGAGCCATTTGAACCATTTGATATCTAAGGTAACTAAAACAAAACTCAGTCTTTCCTTTGATGCAGAAGCTTTTCCGTCGTGAGTGTCCGATCAACATTCTTCTTATTTTAGACTTAGCACACCGCACCCATCAGGCCGTGGCAAAGTTATGTAGCGGGAATCTGCTTTCGCATTCTTTCCATTTTAGTAAACTCCATGTGACTTCCTTATATGTAGGAGTGTGATTTTGAGTTTCCCTATGCCCCTCGCTCGGTAAGTCTCTTGGTTGTTCAAGTTTACTGTGGTGATGAACGCAGCATGATCAGAGAAGATAGTGGGCCACACATCAGACTGAAGTACATAGTTCTTTACGTTGGACGACGTAGATACTGTCTAGGCCCTTCCTGAGTGGCTGGAAAAATGTGTAAAATCGGGGTTTGCGCGGTGGGTATCTTCCCACGTGTCGGTTAACTGCAATTGATGGACTGTTCACTCCAGTTCCAGAGAGTTGATGAAATTCGATGTGTGATCTTTTTGGCTGAGGATGGAGTTAATGTCTCCGGCTTAAATAAAATCATCTTGATGATTACTGAATTGAGAAAGGATTTCAATTTTAAAAAGTTGCGTTCTAGCATGCCCGTCTTTGTTGATAGACGGTGCGTAAACGTTGATTATACGAGCGTTATTAATAGTTGCTACAATTCCTGTAGTGCTTGCCAGTTTTTTCTGTTTGTAAGATATGGATGCCTTCTTTCCTGAGAACTGCTGTTCCCAACTCTGTACCGATATCACGGTTGGATGTGTCATTGGACCCACGTACCTTCTCTAATTAAATATCTCTTACTTCCTGTAACAGAAGTATATCAACGTTATCTGCGTACAAGAGGCCTTGCATGTGTTTGGAGAGGAACGTATCTTATTAATGTTCGACGGAGCGATTTTGTAGGTTTTGCTGTGTTCATATTGTCTTATTTATTGCCGCTGTCAATATTCGTCATAAGAAGTGTTGTCGAAACATACTCTTTTGCTCACGTCTGTTCTGGTAAAGTTGTTTCCATCTTTTTTGAATGATATTCTTGTTTGGCAAGGATCTGCCTCCTTCCTGCTGTTTCACCCATTTCTTCACCTCCGTCCAGCTCATCTGCCGAGTTTTTGTGTTGCCTAATTTTCGATGTGTCGTCATCTGCATGTCTAGTCTCAGGAATAACTTTCTCTGTGTTGTAATTGGCTCTCAGCTGCAATCATTTGTGTGACAAGTGATCCAATGATACGGGGCGTGGTGTACTTGCTTAGGCTTACATTGATTCAGATACGTGCATACTCAAAACAGGGTTTCCGACTGGATCCTCACGTAAGTTGTTGCAGATTTCCTTTGGTTTTTAATCGCAAGGGCGGTACTAATTGTTTAGCGCCTTTGTGAGCCAGTCTTTTCTTTTTATGCTTTCTTGAAAAACTGCATCCTGCGAAAATTTCAGTGTTTTTGGTTGACACATTTGTTTCTTGGCCACAGTGATTTTCATTGGGAAGTGGAGACTCGGTTTTCCTGTTAATTTCTGGACTCTGCTCCGTCTGATGCACTGTAGTGCGTTCTGCTGTTTTTATTTTGTCTGAACTATTATAGTATGTTCTTGTTCTTGGGGCTTCAGTTGTGTTGCCAATGTCGAGCGGCTGACGTCCATTATCACAACCACCCTCATACTGGGGAACTTCAGGAACATGAGACAAATGCCGGTGGTCTCACAGCTTCACCGACAGGTATCCGGGCCACTCGGAGTTTTATACTTTGCGAGTGGACATGGAATGTGGCGCCACACGACGCGCAGGTTCTTGGCTCCTCATCATATATTAGGAGAGCGCGATAACCGCAAACATTGACATACGACGGAATGTACTTCTGTAAATCTAGCAGTTGTCTGAATCCATTCAGAACAGGGAACTTGTGAGCAGGAGGACACTTTCCAGCAAAATTACTCATTACTTTCCATAAATAGCTATCACAGAACTGATCTGCTCAGCGGTGACTTCAAAAGATAGCTCAAAGATACAAACAGCCCTACTCTCTCGTTCTACATGCATGACAGGAGCTTCACTAATATTACCATCGTGGTGTTTGTACTTGAGTGTTCCTCCACTGGAGTCTAGATTTTCTCGCACAATTACATGCTTTTAAGCTTCACATAAACACAGTTGGAAGGTGGTTAGCTATAATATCTTCAAAAGAAATTTTCACAACTTCCTCTAGCCATGTGTCACTTTCAAAAGCATTCGGTCTCTGAACGCTCTGGTCAAATACAAATTTCAATGTACGTCTCCTTTAAGCCAGGCTCATCTCTGCTTCTAATATAAATGCATTAAAATTCTCAAAATAGCGCTGCTGACTACTGCAGCAGGCGCTTTGACTTACCGATGGGAACAGCAGCAGCAGACCGCAGCGCACAGCACACGCTGGAGGTCCGCTCACCACGGCCACCAAAGGCTGACGGAGACCGACTGAGCTACCAAAGCACGACTCACGATTCGTCCTAAGTTCCGCCTGCACCTCGTCGCCTACCTGCCAAATTTCACAGACGTTCTCTTGTGAAACTTGCATGCCTAACACTCCTGGACGAAAGGATATTGCGGAGAAACGGCTTAGCCACAGCCTGGGGGAAGGTAGGACATGAGATACCGGCTGAAGTACAGTTGTAGGGACGCGTCGTGAGTCGTAGTTCGCTAGCTTAATCGTTAAAGCACTTCCCCATGAAAGGTAAAGGTCCAGAGATCGAGTCTCGGTTCGACACACAGTTTTAATCATATCAGCGCACACTCCGCTGCAGAGTGAAAACTCATTCTGGAAACATCCACCAGGTTGTGGCTAAGCCATGTCTCCGTAACGTCCTTTCTTCCAGGAGTAGATCTCGAGTTCGGGTCTCGTTCCGGCTCTCAGTTTTAATCCAGGAGGAAGTTTCGAACGAATTATTACAAGATAGTCGTGGGTAGTTTGCTCTGACACTATGGGACTTAACATCTGAGCTCATCAGTCCCCTAGACTTAGAACTACTTAAACCTAACTAACCTAAGGACAGCACACACATCCATGCCCGAGGAAGGATTCGAACCTGCGACCGTAGAGGCAGCGCGGTTCCGGACTGAAGCGCCTAGAACCGCTGGGCCACAACGGCCGGCTCCAATTTCGTCCTTCTCTGCCAGCCCGCCCCCATTGTGGGGAACTGAAACAACAATAGAGAAGAAAATTGCGTTATCAGGAAACATGCAGCAGAAGGAGAATGGGGGGGGGGGGGGGGGGACGTTCAGGAAAGCTGTGACTTCAAACGTGTTTGACTTCAAACGTGGATTAGTCATTGGATGTCACCTGAATAACAAATCCATAAAGGACATTGCTACCCTTGTAAAGTGGCCCATGTGGACTGGTAGGTAACGTACATGTGAAGTGCACACGGGAATGAACGATCACGGCTCCGTCGCGCAATGCTAAGGGGAGGGGGGGGGGGGGTTGTAAAAAATAACATGAAATCAGCAGAAGGAACTACTAATGAGTCCAAAAGCTCTACCAGCATTAGGATTAGCACAATGACTGTCGGTAGGGAATTAAAACGAATAAGGGACAATGGTCGAGTAGCTCCTCGTAAGCCACACATTTACATTTCTGTAGTCAATGCTAAACGAGGCTTGAGATGTTGTAAAGTAAGACACTACTGGAGAGTTGAGGACTGGAAACGAGTGATTTGTAGTGATGAATGATGATTCATGCTATACATACCCTGTGACATTCCGATGGAACTATTTCCGTTTGGCGAATACCTGACATAATGTATAGTACCAATAGCAAAGTACAGAGACGGTGTTGTTATTGTAGGGAGGTGTTTTTCGTGGGTAAGGTGTGGTCCCTTATTGCCAGGAAGGAAATGAACACATTTACAGCACTTTTTACTGTGTACAGTAGAGGAACAATTTGAAGACGATCTCTATATCAGCATAAGAATGAGCCTTGTCATAAAGCAGCATCTTTGAGGCAATTATTCGTGAACAGTAACATTCCTCCCCCCCCCCCCCCCACCCACCCTTGACATTCAGAGACGCCTTATTGGAAGTGTCCCCAACCAAAGCCTTCGGGAAAAGGGTGGTCACATCCTATATTGATGTCCTCTAATAGATGTCCACAACCTACATCACAGTTGAAAATATGTATAATTAGGAATTCTAGTTCGGTCGCCTAGTGTGTAGACTGTTTGCCGTTCCGTCGTCACGGACTGTTGCCCGGGGTACACCGTCTAGGAGGTCGTCTACACTTCTTACCCTACTCTGTAGATGCCATACGCTAAATAAAATAAATAAATGATTAGGAATTACAGAACATACTCTGGAAGTGGATAAATGTTTCGAGAAGTGGCTCTGCCTCTTGGAGAATACGGTCCAAATTGACATAGGCTAGAAAAATTTGGTAGGTGCATAGCACTTTACAGAAACGGGGCATGTTGCTTCTTACCGCCCTACTCATAAGACCAGCTGTGCTAAGAAGAGTGGTAACATACCCCAGTAGAACTGATAGACAGTCATAGACAATAGCAGACAGTTGTATAAGGACCGCTTGAGTAATCATACACTTCCCGTTTGTGCTTTTAAAAATGCTCCAGTTTCGAATATACATTATTCTTTTGTAAAAGATCTTGTTCTAAACTTTTCCTAAGTTTAATTGCGTTTGACTCATAGTTTTCAGAGTTATCGTATGTTTGTGATCGCCATTTGTGTCAGCTAGCGTATTACGTAAATCTCACAAAATAAAATCGTTGAAGTACAACTATGTGTGCATGGCGTTCACTTTAAGTTTATTCAGCTAAATCTCATTTTTCAAACAGAGCTGCAATCACGTCAGTTAGACTAGAATTTCTGTAATGGAAATTTGTCCCTGGACTCTTCTTTTTCTTCACTTCTACTTGCGAACGATTGTCCCGGGCTATGGTGTTCTCTTATAGTGGGTTCAGCTAATACGTGATGCACCAAATAATGATACTATTTGGACACTGTACGGACGCCTTTCTTTTCATCACAGTCGAGAGGGGTCGTGTACGCCATCTGTCTATGACTCCTGAAGACATGGTTCAAAATGGCTCTGACAAGGGAACCTCCTCATCGCACCCCCCTCAGATTTAGTTATAAGTTGGCACAGTGGATAGACCTTGAAAAACTGAACATAGATCAATCGAGAAAACAGGAAGAAGTTGTGTGGAACTATGAAAAAATAAGCAAAATATACAAACTGAGTAGTCCATGTGCAAGATATGCAATATCAAGTAGAATATGAGCGCAGGAGCGCCGTGGTCCCGTGGTTAGCGTGAGCAGCTGTGGAACGAGAGGTCCTCGGTTCCAGTCTTCCCTCGAGTGAGAAGTTTAATTTTTTATTTTCAGTTTATGTGACAAACTCTTATGTTTTCATCACTATTTTGGGAGTGATTATAACATCTACAAGAAAACCTAAATCGGGCAAGGTAGAAGAATATTTTTACCCATTCGCTAAGTGTACAAGTTAGGTGGGTCGACAACATATTCCTGTCATGTGACGCACATGCCGTCACCAGTGTTGTGTAGAATATATCAGACGTGTTTTCCCGTGGAGGAATCAATTGACCTATGACCTTGCGATCAAATGTTTTCGGTTCCCATTGGAGAGGCACGTCCTTTCGTCTACTAATCGCACGGTTTTGCGGTGCGGTCGCAAAACACAGACACTAAACTTATTGCAGTTAACAGAAACGTCAATGAACGAACGGACAGATCATAACTTTGCGAAAATAAAGAAAGTAAAATTTTCACTCGAGGGAAGACTTGAACCAAGGACCCCTCGTTCTACAGCTACTCACGCTAACCACAGGACCACGGCGCTGCTGTGCTCGCATCTTCCTTGATGTTGCTTATCTTGCATATGGACTACTCAGTTTGTATATTTCACTAATTTTTTTCACGGTTCCACACAACTTCTTCCTCTTTTCTCGATTGATCTGTGTTCAGTTTTTCAAGGCCTATCCACTGTGCCAACTTATAACTAAATCTGAGGGGGGTGCGATGGGGAGGTTCCCTTGTGAGCACTATGGGACTTAACTTCTGAGGTCATCAGGCCCCTAGAACTTAGAACTACTTAAACCTAACTAAGCTAAGGACATCACACACATCCATGCCCGAGGCAGGATTCGAACCTGCGACCGTAGCGGTCGCGCGGTTCCAGACTGAAGCGCCTAGAACCGCTCGGCCACACCAGCCGGCCCTGAAGACATGATTTTGTGTCTTATGGCAATGTAATTGTTTGTTTTTCACGTTTTTGAGATGGTGATTGGGAACTAGCCTTTCAGTTGGCATTTGCCTAGACGATCGTGGAAAACCGCCTAAAAGCTACGCTCAGACTGGCGGGGCCATGAGATCAACGGACGTCAGCACAGTGCGTGGATTCGTTCGGACTTGCTCAGCTCCCTGTCTTCTAAGTTATCGCCCAGCGCTTTAAATTGTAACAGCAACGTCCGCTTTGAAGATGCTTAACATAGGTATGTTTTTAACATATTCCAATTTCTAATTTAATACGTTCGTCGCGAACGGTGTTTTCATGTTTTATTTATTCTGGGTCATGTCCTATACACTCTGGCTAAATATGGTTGTATTCAGCATATATTTTTCGCACGTATCATATATCTGTCATTCTTTCCTTCATTATGGCAACTATTTTATCAGGATAACCTTCTCAAAATGAAAAATTATTGAAGAACAAAAATTCGAATTTGCTCATTTCGAGTTGCTCGATTAAATACCATTTTCAAACAATGCTGTAATCCACTGACTTAAACTAGAATTCCTGCAATAGATATTTGTCTGTGGACTCTTCATTTGCACAATTTCTTTATTGTTCGAGCGATTGCCTCGGGATATTGTGTTCTGTTGTAGTGGGATCAGATGTTTCATGACTTGACGATTTATTTTATTCTTCACATTTGAGGCCGGAGGCCCTTGCTGCCACCATAAACGTCAGCCACCTTAAACGGAAGATTTGCATGCAACATTTGTTTTTGAATCACGCAGACTTCCTTCTGCGGCTTATTGTATTGTCAATTGTTTGCGTTTCGTGTTTTCTTTAGCTGGAGATTTGGTACCAGACTGGCATTTACCTAGACGAGAGAGGAAAACAACCTAGAAACCAACATCAGACTGGGCAGTATAGACTATGAGATCAACGTTCGATAGCGCAAAGCGCTGTGTGATCCGGGCTGCCTCACTGCTCTGTCTTGTACGCTAATGTGCAGTGCATCAGGCACTAAATTATAAGAGCAGCGCTTTTTTATGTCACATTCGGAATTCTGTTTTCATGTTTTTTTTTTTTTTTTTTTTTTTTTTTGTACCATGTGTTGCAAAATTTAGTTGTATTCAGTGTATATATTCCGAGTCCTCATATTTTTGTCGTTTTACTCCTTCAGTTATGGCAAGTAGTGCATAACAATAGCGTACCAACCATTTAAATTGTTTAAGTACAATACTCATACTATGTAGTTTGTGTAAAATTGTTGTTTGTGTAAAATTGTAGTTTTCAAACATTCCTACAGTCACTCAAGTAGACAAGAATTACCGCAAAAGTAATTTGTCTATGAACGTGTTGATGAATTTCTGTATTATCTCTTTATATGAATAGAAAACGTATGATCATAAAATTTTGGAGTGAAAGGTCTGAACGTGGGTTCTTCTGCAAACGACGATGTCTGATAACGCAAATGAGTTGGTTGGTGGTGTTCTATCCCGCGCTCGGTTCGAGTTTCTGAGAACTGCCGGAAGTCTCCCACTCCCACCTATGACGGAGGCCGCTCTACCAATCGCGGCTGCCTCACGCAACTCTGCAGCCAATAGGAGACCATTCCTCAGATGACGTTGTACCTCTGGACTTGGAGGAGCTCACCGTGAGACTTTTCATTCAAGAGTCCTGCATCATTTTCTTGGGGGTGAACTACGGCAATCACAATAAGAGGAACTTAAACAAGTGCTTCACTATCGCAATAGAAGCCAGAGAATTTATTTTATCTGCGTGTTAAGCATATAGCCAGTAGCATTGTCAGTGATTACTCGTCAGACAAATCGCTAAGAGTAAAGGTGCACGCAACAGGTCTTGAAGACAACGCTGTCACTGCGGGTGAGTATGTTGAATTTCTCCGTTTCCTTTCCTCCTGTTATATTATGAAAATTTTATTACACAGTATGTCAATTGTTGGTATTCTATACATTTTACTGAAAACTATATAATGATACTAAGTATTCTGATCTCTTGATTAACTGATTACATATTGTCAACCTATACTTCACAACTTTAAATAACGATGTGGATCTAGCCAATTTGTATGCTAAACATGATATGCACTATCATTTTAGGCGGGTATACGCAACAATGAATATTCTTTACTTAAATTACAGTGAATATGTGTGCCATACTGTAACATTAATGATGCTATAAGTTTCTTATTAAGTATTCGTCTATAGAATATAAATATTTGTCCACAATAATCATACTCCGTATTACCGGTACATTTTTATTGTTAATTTAACAGCTTTTCAAAGACGTTTAATGCCGCGTTATAATTAGATTCACTTTGAACCAAAGTCATCTTTAAACAAAGATAGTGAAATGCTACACGCTTTATATTGTGTGCAACCACAGCTGTAAGAACGCATTCTTGTTAATCACAACAGCAGCAGCTGTTAAATAAAATGTAAATGCCGTGTGGCTAGAGCCTCCCGTCAGGTAGACCGTTCGCCTGGTGCAAGTCTTTGGAGTTGACGCCACTTCGGCGACTTGCGTGTCGATAGGGATGAAATGATGATGACAGGGACAACAGCCCCTGAGTGGAGCAAATCTTCAACGCAGCCGGGAATCGAACGAGGGCCGTTAGGTATGACATTCCGTCGTGCCGACCACTCAGCTACCAGGGGCGGACAGCTGTTGAATAATCCTTTATTAGTACAACTGCATCTGTAAACGAAATATTCTGTACACTATATCGATGAATAGAACTGCTCAGTATATTTGTCAGCTAATCAGTCCCAAGTGTAGCAAGTGATATTTCTTCGCGTAGACCCCAGACTTTGATTGAATATATCGGCATGTTGAATTCATGTCAATACCTTAACGCCGATATTCGATTTATTTGCTTTATTTATTTATTTAATCTGATCTGATTAGGGCCATCGGGTCCTCTCTTACGTTGGACCAATGTTTCACACGTACACTACCAGTTTTACATCATAGTTACCTAAGATTTTAATTTGACAAACAGTTTTAAAATTACTCGAATGTCTGAAGCGGCAGAGTGAGTATACTAAAATTGACTACAAACTAATAAACTTAATACTGCCAGTCAGCCCCGGATCTGCGATATTTCCGAACCGGGGCAATGGCAAAAACTTGGTAGTGGCGCCTCCCGCCGAACGTTTGAGATAAGACATCAAAAATTTATTGCAAAAATGTGTTCATTTTGTAGCGCACATCTTTCTGAAGAGTTTGATGTATAAAACATATATGTTCTCGAGGAAATGTAAGACATGTTATTTGGTCTTAAGTGTGCCGAAGTGCTGAGCCACGCCTCTTCACACAGTATTCTTTTATCGTACCTCACTGTACTTCGCTCCGTAGAATTCAAACGTGTATATTTTGTAATGGAAGCCATCAAACCTGCATTCAGGACAGTGGAAAATAAAGTGTTCTATGGTGTCCCTCCTGCTCCCAGTTGGCCGGTTTGACATCCTACCCCCCTTGAAAAAACTCACAATTAATACTGGGTGGGATTATTTCTGACCAGAAGAATAAGAACTCTTCAGAAAATTTGCACTCTTTATTGCCTGTTAGCTAATAACTTTTTCTTTTGTGTGTTATAAAATTAGATATGAGAAGCATAAAACCAGTAAAGACAAGAGAGAAGCAAGACAGTACACATTTCTTCAATCCCCAGGTCTCCGGTTGCTTACTGCAAACTACAATACATTAAAAACTTACCGTATTGCGTCACGAGTAAATGACTTTCAGCTTCCGAATTACGTCGTTACCAGTGAGTCACCTACGTTTTAAATAATGTGTATAAACAAACAAAAAGCGACAAAATAAAAGAAACACAAAATAAGGACAGCTTTTACTTGTTTACTGTAAGGACAATACTTTTGTAACATCTACGTATACAACAGATCACATTTATAAAAGTGTTCGAAATTTGCACAGTTTGCTCGAATGCAATTATTGTATCGCTCAATCATCCCTTCATGCCCAAGCCCAACCGCCGCACGTGCAGCGAGGTATGTCATCCGGTGACGTCATATGTTCATCATTTCTCATCCATTTTTGAGGCATTTCCCGATATTTACGAATCCTTGTGTCTTGTATTACAATACTTGTCTCAGCGTCTTCTACGTCACTTCGGGGATTTTTAAACGTTAGTGAGAACTCCTCTGTATTTGAAACCAATGGTGCTTTGCACTCGTAGGAATGTGAAAGTAAATTGAAATGGGACTACTGATACTTTCATCAATGACACTGGCTGATGAATAATGCATCAGAGAATATGGCATTGTTTGTACTTATTAACTCACAGCCATTTTCGGGATAGCTTTATTAAGATTTAATTCCATGTGCGCCGTGTGGTTCTTCTTATTGCTTAGTGATGTGATGGTTTTCGGTTCACGATGGCTACTTTTTGGTCCGTATGAGAAATATGCATGTTTGGTCGTCGATGTATTGGGCGTGTCCACGTCTAAACGCCACAAGCCACTTACAGGTGTGTGGTGGAGGGTACTTCTTATACTATTGTGATTATCCGCTTCTGGTCTTCTAATTTCGAAGGGCGTGTGGGATGATCGACTGCAGCTTAACCCCCGAATGAGCTTTCATTTACCTGTTTTTCCTGTCGTGGCTGTTTCGCGAGATTTGCGTGTTAGGAAGTGACAGTACCACTTCTTGGAGCGTACGTTGCCAGAATTTTAATAGTAAACCTGTCCGTAACGCACAACGCGTTTCTTCTGGTGTCGGCCGATGAATTTGATGATCCCCTTAACAGAACACAACGCTTACTTCGAATATCCTCCATTTCTTCTATTGATGCTACCTGGTAAGAGTCCCACACTGACGGGAAATACTCAAAGACTTGTCATACAATGGTACTGTAACATACCTTTTTCGTCGGTGTGTAACAGTTCCTTAGGAATGTTCCACTGATTTTCAGCCTGGCGTTTGCTTTTCCAGCAACAAATTTTTGGGGGTCGTTCCATTTTAGGTAGCTCCGAATTGGTGCTCCCACATATTTTGTGATAGTACGATTTCCGTTTATTTATTGTCAATACTATAATTTCTGTTAATAATTGATCTTTCCGCCTATGTGTACGAAATAAGTTTCATTTATTTATGTTGTGGGTTGACCGCCAATCCCTGCACCAACTGTTGATTTTGCTGCAATTCGTGCTGCGTTTCGCTACAATTTTGTGGTATTGCAAAATTTTGTATACAACCAGCGTCATCCAGGACCGGCATCACTGGATATCCGATCTTATACATTAGATTATTTACACACATAGTGAACAATAAAGCCTCTATAAGATCTGAAGATTTTGCACGCGTATTGAGTTCTGTGTGATTGGGATTCGTGATTCGAGTCACAAATATGGTCCGATATTTCGTAAGTTGGTGATTTATTCACCAAGTAACAATGCTATACGATTCAGAATGCCATCTGGAAATCAAGGAACACAATATCAACTTGGACACCATTACCTACTGCCCACTGGAGTGGACACATGGACAGAGAGTGTTGAGTTTCGGAAGACTTCTATTTTCGGCATCCCCATTGATTTCTAATGAGGATTTTTCTCCAAAAATGTCACAGTGCATCAGCATAAAACATGTTACATTGTTATACATCTGGTTTACAAACTGGGAACTCTTCGTTGAATAGCTGGATCAGAATTGTGAAGGACATTCTGTCTAACCCAATAACGTAAGTAGCTATCGTTCTTTGTTGGCGGTTCAACAGAGCATTAGAATAATACGTGAGATACTACATTACAGATGTATATATGAAAAATGATATTTCAGATAATACACTATTGTTAGATGGACTGATGTATGTACATTCCTATGTTCGATAATTTTGAGGGAAGTATATTGAAGATTCGAACACGGATTTTTGCACTATTTCCTAGTCCCACACTCGTTTTAAGGAAATTCATCTTGACCTTGACCATGGCGTATTCATTTACTTGTTAATGGTTTCTATTCTCTCGTGTTCTTCTTTTTATTATTATGCATTGTCTCCGTGGCTTATGAGAGTGATGAAGAATGGACGGGGAAGGGGGGGGGGTGTTGGGGAGGGGGGCACGACTGAAGTTAATTCCGTCGTAAGACCTCCCATGAGCCACGACAGTTTTGGTTTCGATTACAACACTGTGACGAAGACGCATTTTAACCTTATCTAAGGCCGTCGGATTGCAGCGCTTCGGCACGCACGGGGGCAGCAATCATACTGCTTCCCGGTTTGATTCATAGATAGTCAGACGGGCGATCGTGACTCAGCCGCTACGCCCTTGTAACTGCCACAAAGGCTTCGTGCTTGCCACCTCAGCACAACAAATCCAGGACATTTTAGTCACGTGACAGATAGATTTATTCGACTTCTGATCCTTTTAATCGCTTGAAGTTCTCCGCCGTAGATTCAAGGGAGTATTCCATAGTCCATCTGAATGTTCTGGATCTTAAATAAGTAACATAGCTGCTAATCATTCTTATCATTATCATGACCTCATAACTAAAGCGACTTCCTGTACTACGCTGTGTTGCGCAGTATGGAATCGTTACCACATAGGAACCACGAAGGACAATGAAAAATTTCAGTTAAGAGCAGCTCCTTTTATGTTATCATGAAATGGGAGAAATTGTCACGGATATGATAAACGAGTTGGGATGGCAATAATTAAAGCGAAAGAGAATTTCGTTGCGTCGAGATGTTTTCCCGAAATTTCAATCAAAACCTAATCTCCTCCGAATTTTAAAATATTTTGTTGACACACATCTACATATGAAGAAACGGCCATCATAATAAAATCGGAGAAATCAGTGTTGCCAAGGAAAGATTCAAGCGTACTATTTCCCGTGTGATGTTAGAAGGTCGAACGACCGATAAATAGTGTGAAAGTGGTTTTCTGAACCCTCTGCCAAGTACTTAAATGGGCGTTTCAGAGCAGTGATTATGATGTAGATGTAGAGCCATGAAGCATATTGATTTACCCTGGAGTTCATTAATATCGGAACACGTGAAAATAACAGTAACTCAAAAAGACTGTGAACTTAGTCGAAGTGTGAAATAAAGGCATAGTACGTATGAAAGTTGAAATAGGAGTTTTAGCCAAGCAATTTATGTCTGAATTTAGAACATGTTTGAAATCTGCAAAATCTAGGTGTCAGTTCGGCACAAGGCGAGTGTCATCAACTGTAAGTGTGGTTATTACTGTGACCAGCTGAAACTACTTTCGTCTGGCCGCAACTAAGGGTCCCTCCATTGTTCTGGGGGAAGGTTCATCTTACTAGAACACATGAAAAATTAGTTCACTTTCTTACATTGAATAAATGTCTTAATTAACTTTGAAATAGATCTTTGACACCGTATTTCGTGATTTGTTACAACTGTAGTGACTACTGAAACTTACTTGATGTAGAGATTAACAAACTGTTCTCTTGCAGCACTAGAGTGTTCCAAATTTAAACGCACAAGTCCCTCAGAAACTTTAACTATTGCGTTGATCCTTAATGTTGACTGCTACAAAAAATGTTCAAACGTGTGTGAATTCCTAAGGGGCCAAACTGCTGAGGTCATCGGTTCCTAGACTTACACACTACTTAAACTAACTCTAACTGATGCTAAGAACAACACACACACCCACGCTCGAGGGAGGACTCAAACCTCCGGCGGGAGGGGCAGCGCAATCCGTGACATAGCGCCTCAAACCACGCAGCCACTCCAAGCGGCTGACTGCTGCAGATGAGGTCACAAACCGAGCAGAGTGCTTGCTACAGTAGCTCGACACTATATTGACCTTAGTGTGAGGGCACTGCTGTGCTGAGACGGAAGACGTGGTTTTCAGGATCGCCTCTGATACATCGTTGCTGATTGCAGCGAGCCCACGTTTAAGTCTGTGGCATCGATTCCTGTTGCAAACTATGATGTGGCAACGTGATCTCTGTACGATACCACAGTTTTACCGAAAAGTACTGCAGCACACACAGCAATATTTCTTCAGTGTCAATAACCATGCCTCTGGTCTTGATAAGTAATGTTGGCACAATAGACAGTTGCTGGGGCTTGATACAACCCTGAAATATTTTGACACTAGTACGCAGATGGAAAAACAAAACAAGGAAAAAAGTATATTCATGAAGAAATATTCTAAGAAGCAAATGAAAGATATACCACGAGTCATGGGTAAACTACTTTGGGTTATGATCAAATTGTGATTTAATTCGAATTTCTTAAAGTTGCAGAGAGCTGAAAAAAGATGTACACACAACGAAATCAATTAAAACAGGTGTCTGGTTTGTTTATGGTGTTCAATTTTGCCAGGATGCTTCGATTTCAGTTCAAAGTTCCCTGGTACTAACTTTTTGAGGGCGAGTAGTAGCCAACTGGCCAATAATCGTGAGCAATTTGCACGACGTGTCTGCCAAACGAGCAAGCTAGCATGAAAACTTGTCTGCTGTGTGATTTGAGTACTGGTAACTCAAAGCTCCCTACAGTGTAGTGTCAGCTTCTCGTCTAATCTAAACCTGAAGACGCATGTCTTAAATCAATTTGTCTGCTGCAACGTACTGTTTTCAAGTATCATTGTGGACCATACCCACTCTTGTTTTCATCTACTATCTACCGTCCCAAGTCAGGTCCATTTCCAATTTTAGTGAAAGCGCTCGATGCTCCGTTTTTACTGTTCAGTGTATCTTCTGTCGTGTTCAGTGTTTTTCAAGTTTTTAGCATTTTTCAAGTGTTTCTAAGATGTTTTTAATTGTGATGCCTGTCCACATTTTTATCACTGTTTTTAAACAGTTCATGAAGACAACATTATATTATTTATATTTCTTCCATTCATGTCACTTTTTCAAGTAATATTAAGTACATGTGTCTTCTTTTTTTTGTGTTAGCATCTAAGTTAGCCTTAAGTTCTACTGGCTGAAGAGTGAGTTGTTTGTACCGCTGCAGCCAACAAGGCGCCCACAATCGGCGAGGGGGGATGAAATAACAATAAAGGGAAAAAAAAAGATTGCAGCAGAGCTTTGTCAACCAAAACAGAGTGGGTATTGGTTATAAAATCTCTCTGCCCATTGAGCACGTTTTCTGGCTCCTGTTTTTTCCTGTTTTTTAGCTTTACGAATTTCAAGCTCTTCTAATAAGTGGAAAGCACTGCCTCTTTGTACCCTGTGGAGAATTCGCATATTGTTCTCAGTGCTCCCTATAGTATGACCAGTTTACGATAAATTTAATTCTAAACCTGTTTTATTACTTGAGTCAAACAAACTGAAAAGGGCGAATAACAAATTTGATGGCTCTGGAGTAAACAGTATTGATTTTAACAACTGTGATAAATATTATATTGGTCAAACCGGCCGCCCTTTTAATGTAAGATTTAACGGAGCATTCACAGCTACGAAAGAAAACATCTTTCGGATTGCATTTATGAGAATCTGGTCACACTGTAGGCAGCAATGACAGCAATATAAATATTCACTACATGGTACGAAAAGGCAGTGCGCTCCACTTTTTAGAACTTGAAATTCGTTAAGCGATTGACAATGCTGAACGCCTTTCTCGCATATACCTTGCCATTGTCTTTACACTATGTGATCAAAAGTATCAGGACACCCCCCAAAAACATACGTTTTTCATATTATATGCAATGTGCTACCATCTACTGCCAAGTACTCCATATCAGCGACATCAGTAGTCATTAGACATCGTGAGAGAGCAGAATGGGGCTCACCGCGGACTTAGAACGTGGTCAGGTGATTAGGTGTAACTTGTGTTATACGTCTGTACGCGAGATTTCCACACTCCTATACATCCCTAGGTCCACTGTTTCCGATGTGATAGTGAAGTGGAAACGTGAAGGGACACGTACAGCACAAAAGCGTACAGGCAGACCTCGTCTCTTGACTGTCAGAGACCGCCGACGGTTGAAGAGTGTCGTAATGTGTAATTTTGAATAAGCTGAAGAAACCTTCAGCAGACGGACGTTTGCGTTATTGGTCTATAATTATGTGAATCTGGTATATTTCCTTTTTGTAAACAAAAGTTCTATTTATTTTCCAGTTACACCGGCGTGTGTAAGCGATTGTCGATATATATGAGCTAGGATGGAGCAGTCTACGTGGCTCTGGCTGTGAGAACGAAACGCGTGAACGTTGGCATTGCGCTGTTCTTCTTCTGGCTCGCTCCAGTGCGTGCCGTAGATAGCAAGGTTCGACGATTTTCCTAGAGCTTGGGCCGCTACGCTATCGCTGCTGACACAGCGTATGTGCGTTCCAGCGTTGTTCCTGCAGGAGCGGAGCGTGCTGCTTCCGAGAAACGGCAACAGCTGCGACGCAACCAACGCCCGTTGTGAATCGCTGGCTTCGCCTTAGGAGCCTTGACGAGATATTTTTAACTTGCTGTCACCTTTGGTGGGTCAGAACTTGTGACTTATTGGTCAGGAAACGGGATTCGTATTTCATGGTTCGGAATTTATGTTTTCCTCGTTTTACGTGAATACAAAATGGTTCCATTAACAATGCAGTGGGGGAAGCAATTTCTGCCGGCCAGAGTGGCCGAGCGGTTCTAGGCGCTACAGACTGGAACCGCGCGACCGCTACGGTCGCAGGTTCAAATCCTGCCTCGGGCATTGATGTGTGTGATGTCCTTCGGTTAGTTAGGTTTAAGTAGTTCTAGGGGAGTGATGACCTCAGAAGTTAAGTCCCATAGTGCTCAGAGCCATTTGAACCATTTGAAGCAATTTCTTCCATTATACGTTGCCAATCGTGTCTTCTGCTGCACGACTAACTACATCAAACCAATGAAACGGTAAAACTACCATCTTGCAGAACTTCCTCCTCTCTGGATTGAAGGTGTAAAATCAACGAACATGTCTGGGGATTTTGCTAATCGCAGAATTACCTACTTCAAAAACAGAAAAAAGTAACGTCTTTCGACATTACTGCCGAGAACGTGACTGGGTGTAGTAGGGAGTAAAAGCTTGGCAGTTCACGTGGGACGTCAGGCGCACGTTGCTGTAGTTCAAATCAACTTGCTTTCATTCTTGTGAGGATGGGCTATCATGCAGTAGGTGCCACATGGTCGCAGGTGCGTTCAAGCCTCACCTCTAATGCAAGCTGGATTGCTCCCGGAAAACTATAAGGGCACTTAGCAATGACTCCAAAGAACAACTTTAGGTAAAATGTTTTTATTGGGCATGTGAGTAGTCCCATGAAAGAACATATGGACAAAATTTTTAAGTTAATGCTCAAGAAAACCGCCAAGGGTGGTGTTTTATCTGCTTAATTACCAGTTTCCCTCTACAAACGAGGGCATATTAAGGTATTCATGGCCGCGATAGTGTTATTATCGGCAGTGGTATGACGTACTCTCTCGTACCGTTTACGCATTGCTGTTTCTCTGGAATATTCGTAGCTGAGCGCACCTTTTCCAGTAGTGTAGTGCGCTGTCAGGGTAGCCGTTCCTTCTTCTGAATAGGAAACATCTGCTCTAACGGAAATATAACTAAGACACTACACTGACGAAAAAACGTCTGCTCTGACAAACAGATTAATAGTGCACTACACTCTAAAAGATCTGGAGATTCTAATGAAAAAGAGCCATTTAAATGGATAACTTTCGCCCCATTCGGAAAATCGGGAACGGGCTACGTCAGAAGAGTACTCACAAGACACGGCATTGGCACCGTGTTTAAACCAATTAGGAAAGTGCGCGAATATTTGAACACTGCCCAGGACCTACGAACGCCGCTTACCACATCCGGAGTATATAAAATTCCTTGTACATGCGGTCAAATGTGCATAAGCACTACAAATGAGAGAAAGAATTAACATCCGCGTTAAGCAATAGAAGAGCAATTGTCGCCGTGGCAACATTGATGAATCAACAGCAGCAGAACATGCACTGGGGCCACGGAACCATAAAATTCGTTTTCCTGATACAATGGTTTTATCAAGAACTAATAATTACTGTGTTAGGATGTATAGAGAGGCCATAGAATTTAAAAAAATCTTTAACTGGACTACAATCAGACGAGGTGTAGACCTTAATACGAATTGAAGCTTCATAACAAACGTCGGCGAAACTCTGCGATCTTGGAAGTGGTCTGTAGCGGGCACAAAACGACATTGCCTGCATACGAGTAAAGAGTTCGGGTTGTCTCCAGCATTGTCTGACGAAACCTAGGGCAGAGAGATATGCCTAGGCGCATAGTGCTATGCCCATAAAACACATATTAACAAAAACGAAAATATCAGTCATGCAAGCCTACATAATATGATTCCACTAATTTATTTAACAAGCATTTTTTACGTACTCACTACTTCAAGCAACAGCGTATTTCAGTCAATGTATAAGCGTCTCCCAGCCTACAGCTAAGAAATTAATATCTCTCCCTTTTATTACAGAATAGTTGGGGAATCATAAAATGTTATTTTTCAAGTTTTCTTCTGAGCATTCCTACTCTTGAAGAGCTTATGTGGTTTGCCGGTAGACATACTCGAGTACTATTCTTGGCCTAACTTTATCGCTCAGATTATCTCATATTCTATCCGTTTATATGCACCACCCTTGGTTTATGGGTGCTGGCACGGTAGCTCAAAGTGTGCGGTCAGACATCTGGCTGCTCTCTGTAATAAAAGAAAGTGAGTGAAGGAACCAACAATGAACTTCAACGGGTGTCATGTGATGTCCGCCACGACCAAATACAAAAGAAAAGTGTAGCATCATTGTTAGGTAATCAAAACGCCCTGCGTCCAGGGTTCAAGCCCCGACACCGCTTAAGTTTTGAATAAAAGTCATCAGCAATCGTGGCCGAAGACGTCTCGCATAAGGAGTCACCCTCATTCAGTTAACGGCCTTGCCAAAGAGGGCGGAGAAGCGGACAGTGGTTCAGGGCACATTCTTGCCCTGGGGAAGGGAAGCTGCACCTAAAGCGGAAGAATCAGCAATGATCAACGGCATGAGGATGCAAAATGCAATGGAAATTACTTATTAAAGGCCCATAATATGCATCCACAGGACATGTGGCCTGTAATTGTAAATCATAATGATCTCTCCGTTGGTGAAAGATTCCGGACTAGTCACCCATTCGCATCTTCAGGAGGGGACTGCCAAGTTGGAGGTGACCATGAAGGAAAGATTGACTAATCTAGGAAAAGGTAACGTTCTACGAGTTAGAGCGTGGAATGTCAGAAGTTTCAACGTGGTAGGAAAGCCAGAAAATTAGAAAAGGGAAATGCTAAGGCTTAGTCTAGATATAGTGATGGTCAGCGAATTGAAATGAAAAGATGACAAGGATTTCTGGGCAGTGGCTTTACGGTAATAACAACAGAAGCAGAAAATGGTATAACCGGAGTAGGATTTGTTATGAATAGGAAGTTAGGGCAGAGAGTGAGTTACAATGAATCGTTCAACGATAAAGTTGTGCTCATCAGAATCGACAGCAAACCAACACCGACAACGATAGTTCAGATATACATGCCGACGCTGCAAGCCGAAGATGAAGAGATAGAAGAAGTATATGAGGATACTGAACGGGTAATTCAGTACATAAGAGGAGATCAGAATCTAATATCCATAGGAGATTGTAATGGAGTTGTAGGGGAAGGAGTAGAAGAAAGGGCTGCGGGAGAACATGGGCTTGGTAGTAGGAATGAAAGAGGGTAAGATTAGTTGAGAACTGTAATAAATTTTAGCTAGTAATAGCCAATACTCTGATCAAGAATCACAAGAGAAAGAGGTATACCTGGAAAAGGCCAGGAGATTACGGGAAGATTTCAGTTAGATTACATCCTGGTTAGTCAGAGATTCCAAAATCAGGTAAGGGGGCTTGGGTTGGGTTGTTTGGGGAAGGAGACCAGACAGCGAGGTCATCGGTCTCATCGGATTAGGGAAGGACAGGGAAGGAAGTCGGCCGTGCCCTTTCAAAGGAACCATCCCGACATTTGCCTGAAGCGATTTAGGGAAATCACTGAAAACCTAAATCAGGATGGCCAGACGCGGGATTGAACCGTCGTCCTCCCGAATGCGAGTCCAGTGTGCTAGACACTGCGCCACCTCGCTCGGTCAAATAAGGGATTGTAAGGCGTAGCCAGGAGCAGATATAGACTAAGATCACAATTTAATAGTGATCGAGAGTAGGCTACAGTTTAAGAGACTATTCAGGAAGACTGAATGCACAAAGAGGTGGGAAGTACTAACAAGGGAACCTCCCCATCGCACTCCCCTCAGATTTGGTTATAAGTTGGCACAGTGGATAGGCCTTGAAAAACTGAACACAGATCAATCGAAAAAACAGGAAGAAGTTGTGTGGAACTATGAAAAAATAAGCAAAATATACAAACTTAGTAGTCCATGGGAAAGATAGGCAACATCAAGGATAATGTGAGTTCAGGAGCGCCGTGGTCCCGTGGTTAGCGTGAGCAGCTGCGGAACGAGATGTCCTCGGTTCAAGTCTTCCCTCGAGTGAAAAATTTACTTTCTTTACTTTCGCAAAGTTATGATCTGGCCGTTCGTTCATTGACGTCTCTGTTCACTGTAATAAGTTTAGTGTCTGTGTTTTGCGACCGCACCGCAAAACCGTGCGATTAGTAGACGAAAGGACGTGTCTCTCCAATGGGAAGCGAAAACATTTGATCGCAAGGTCATAGGTCAACCGATTCCTCCACAGGAAAACACGTCTGATATATTCTATACGACACTGGTCACGGCATGTGCGTCACATGACAGGAATATGTTGTCGACCCACCTAACTTGTACACTTAGCGAATGGGTAAAAAGATTCTTCTACCTTGCCCGATTTAGGTTTTCTTGTGGATGTGATAATCACTCGCAAAAAAGTGATGAAAACATAAGAGTTTGTCACATAAACTGAAAATAAAAAATTAAACTTCTCACTCGAGGGAAGACTGGAACCGAGGACCTCTCGTTCCACAGCTGCTCACGCTAACCACGGGACCACGGCGCTCCTGCGCTCATATTCTACTTGATATTGCATATCTTGCACATGGACTACTCAGTTTGTATATTTTGCTTATTTTTTCATAGTTCCACACAACTTCTTCCTGTTTTCTCGATTGATCTGTGTTCAGTTTTTCAAGGCCTATCCACTGTGCCAACTTATAACTAAATCTGAGGGGGGTGCGATGGGGAGGTTCCCTTGTAAGGAATGAAGGTATTCGCTTGAAGTTCTCTGAGGCTACAGATACTGCGATAAGGAATGGCTCAGTAGGCAGTTCAGTTGAAGAGAAATGGACATCTCTTAAAAGGGCAGTCACAGAATTTGGGAAGAAAAACATTGATACAAAGAAGGTAACTACGAGGAAACCATGTGTAACAGAAGAAATACTTCAGTTGACCGATGGAAGAAGGAAATACATAAATTTTCAGGGAAATTCACGAATACAGAAATACACGTCACTTAGGAATGAAATAAATAGGAAGTGCAGGGAATCTAAGGCAAAATGGCTGCATGTAAAATGCGAAGAAATCGAAAAAAAAAAGATTGTCGGAAGGACTGACTCAGCATATAGAAAAGTTGAAACAACCTTTGGTGAAATTAAAAGCAAGGCTGGTAACATGAAGAGTGCAGTTGGGATTCCACTGTTAAATGCAAAGGAGTGAGCGGATAGGTGGAAAGAGTACATGGAAGGCCTCTATAGCCGGCTGCTGTGGCCGAGCGGTTCTAGGCGCTTCAGTCTGGAACCGCGAGACTGCTACGGCCGCAGGTTCGAATCCTGCCTCGGGTATGGATGTGTGTGATGTCCTTAGGTTAGTTAGGTTTAAGTAGTTCAAGTGGAGTGATGACCTCAGATGTTAAGTCCCATAGTACTCAGAGCCATTTTGAAAGCCTGTATGAGAGGGGAGACTCGTCTGATGATTTGACAGAAGAAGGAACAGGAATAAATATAAAAGAGACAGGGGATTCAGTATTGGAATCAGAATTTATAAGAGCTTCGGAACAGTTAAGATCGAATAAGGCAGAAAGAATAGATAACATTTCATCAGAATTTCTAAAAGCCTTGGGGGAAGTGGCAAAAATAAAAAAATAATAAAAAAGAAATGATTATTCCCGTTGGTGTGTAGAATGTATGAATCTGGTGATACACTATGTGGCTATCGGAAAAACATCATCCACACAATTCCGAAGATTGCAAGAGCCGGCAAGTGCGGTAATTACAGCACAATCTGCGTAACAGCTCATGAATCCAAGTTACTGACAAGAATAATGTACAGAAGAATGAAAAAGAAAATTAGGGATGTATTATATGACGATCAGTTTGACTTTAGAAAAGGTAAAGGCACCAGGGAGGCAGAATATGAATTACGAGTAAATCAAAGAAAGACAAAAGTAATGAAAAGTAGTACAAGTGAGAACAGCGAGAAACTTAACATCACGATTTGTGATCACGAAATGGATGAAGTTATGGAACTCTGCTGCCTAGGCAGCAAACTAACCCATGAGGGAGGGAGGAAGGAGGACATAAAAAGCATACTAACACAGGCCAAGATGGCATTCACGGCCAAGAGAAGTCTGCTAGTGTCAAACATGGGTTTTAATGTGAGGAAAAAATGTTTGAGAATGTATTTTTGGAACGCAGCATTGTATGGAAGTGAGACATGGACTGTGTGGAAACCGGAACAGAGGACAATCGAAGCATTTGAAATGCGGTGCTACAGAAGAATGTTCAAAATTAGGTGAACTGATAAGGTAAGAAATGAACAGGTTCTTCGCAGAATCGGCCAGGAAAGCAATATATGGAAAAAACTGACAAGATGAAGGGACAGGATGACAGTAATGTTATAAGACATCAGGGAATAACTTCCTTGGGGAACTATAGTGGAATTCGTTGTGGCCCACGTCAAATCAGTCAGAAGACTGATGACTGAAAAAAGCTCTCCACTTCTATTCAAAAGGATCGACACTCACTCTGACAATGTGTCAAAAAAAATAAAAGTATACTATGAAGTATACTTTATGAAGTATACTATGAAGTATACTATGAAGTATACTATGAAGTATACTTTATGAAGTATACTTTATGAAGTATACTTTATGAATTACATAAAGTAATCAGTGATGGCATATGAATTTGTTACCTCATAAGACTTATAAGTGGTAAATGCAGATGCAAACATTTTGGAGTTTTGCTAATTATTTTATTGTTTCTCAAATAAGTTTTAGAGATGACTGATCCCATGAACTAGCTTCTGGCAGCTTGCGAAACGTTCGAAGCAGTACAAGATCTCCTAGTAAATAGAAAAAATTATACCTCGCCAGCAAAATTAAGAGTATTTTGAATTTTTATATAAAGTAATCACTACTCTAAGACTCCTCTTGCATGAGGTTTACCACAATTCTCGCCCAAAATATGTGAATTTCACTCTTCATGAAGAATCATACCGTAGAAGGGGCCTACATGTAACAGATAACCTTTGATGTCATATTTAAACGCTTCACTGGGGGAAAAGGCTGGTATTTGGAGGCTTGCCTTTCAGATGCGATGCATTTTTTCATAGGACAGGACTGGTAGTGCAGCAAGATCACATGCCCCTCCATTTCCGCATCCAGTGACGTTTATAGGCCGTGGATGGCACGGCGGTCGGTCAGTACCGTTAGGGTCTCCCGAGACCTGTTCGGTCCATGCAAAATATCGTATCCAGGGGGCACGTGGGGAGAGTGGTAGTGGTGGGGGCTGCGGGCAGGCGCTGTAGGGGAAATGCCTAGCAATGGAGGGCAACTGCTATTCTAAACCGAAGCCTACACACACACATTTTTTGTAAATATATGGTGAGGGCCCTCCATGCCCACACTTGGATAGTGACCATTCAAAAAGATCTCTCACCTCTGCTTTGGTCAATGTGTAAAAAGAATTCCGCCGAAAATGCAGAGATTTTTTTCGCCTGCCTTGTTAACCATTTGTAACTTTCACAGAAGTGTCAAAGTGGCGAATTTCGAGTGAAACCTACACATTCATCTTATTTCCATGTTAAAATTTGCTTCTTTTTCCAAAACGAAGCGAAGTTTACACAGTCTCACCTCGCTAACATGTTGCGCAGACGCAATTGCGACAGAATTCTGAAAGAGAACGTTATGAAGTGAGGAACCTGAAGAAAAGTAAGGTCAGTAGCTTATGGAAAAGTACATCCTCAGTACAAAATAAACGTGTAATGTCTTCACTAATGTTGTTCCAAAACGCATAGCATTTATCATTTCATCAGCTGTCAATGACCCTCAAAAATTAGATTCTTTCATCGAAAAAGTCAGTAGTTAGTGGAATAACACAGTAGATAAGGAAGTTTTGCATAATGACCGAATAGCAAAATCTCATTTCGATATCTCAAGTTGTTTACGAATATTTCACCCAGGCCTAATCACTGGCGCGGCGCGATCGCAAATGAGTGTGCTACGTCAGATCAATTTCCTCAAGATTGGTGACAGAGACCTCCACGCAAGTCTAAAGAAAAATTCAATATGTTAGCTAAATTTCATATGCAGCAACATATTATGTAATATACACCAGACACAAAACCATAGCGACGCCTATTTTGCATTGCCTTTTTCGAATATCGCATAGTGTCTTATTACAGAGCAAATACCACAATAGGTACAACCATTAACGACATGATGGGCACGCCATCATGAAGTTGACATATAAAGCTATAACTGACGCAAAAATTATTTTTTTTTACCGAATGGTTTCTGTAAAATCGTTTGAGAAAGATTGCAGGGAGTGCGCCTCGATTCTGTCATCGCTGCATGTCGCCGACCGGCGGAAAGCGGATATTGGCCTCCACTTCCGAACTAACGAATGAACTCATCCAGAGCTTTGGACGAAAATTGGTCACCGCCCATCGGCCACCGTACCGTGCGTGGACTTATACACGGGGGAGTTTCCTTGGAAACTGGAAAATGAAAGTGAGGAACCGGCAGATCGAATCTGTGATGCAGGCGTTAAGTGAGCCTGAGCCTGTATAACTCGAGTAAGAACACTGTCTGCGATACGTAAGATTCTGCTTCGGATTCCGTGTGCGGAACACATATTTGGCTTCTCAGGAAGTTTACTGCAGCCCTATTAACGGATGAAGTACATGGAATCCGCCAGATTGTAGATATATACCTCACATGTCACCTTATCATTGCCGCAGAAAGAACATTCGCTGGTGCTGTTAACACAAGTACCTTCTCATTTTCTGTTGAACTAAATGCTTACCTAATAGCTATACTTAACAAGGAAGAAAACTTGTGAAAACATGGAGCAGAAGCGTCAGAAATGGGTTGTAACAATGGAAAGTTGTACTGAAATGCAGGAGGATCTGCAACGAATTGACGCATGGTGCAGGGAATGGCAATTGACTCTCAATGTAGACAAGTATAATGTGCTGCGAATACATAGAAAGAAAGATCCTTTATCATTTAGTTACAATATAGCAAGTCAGCAACTGGAAGCAGTTAATTTCATAAATTATCTGGGAGTAGGCATTAGGAGTGATTTAAAATGGAATGACCATATAGAATTTATCGTCGGTAAAGCAGATGCCAGACTGAGATTCATTGGAAGAATCCTAAGGAAATGCAGTCCGAAAACAAAGGAAGTAGGTTGCAGTACACTTGTTCGCCCACTGCTTGAATACTGCTCACCGGTGTGGGATCCGTACCAGATAGGGTTGATAGAAGAGACAGAGAGGACCCAAGGGAGAGCCGCGCGCTTCGTTACAGGATCATTTAGTAATCGTGAAAGCGTTACGGAGATGATAGATAAACTCCAGTGGAATACTCTGCAGGAGAGACGCTCAGTAGCTCGGTACGGGCTTCTATTGAAGTTTCGAGAACATACCTTCACCGACGAGTCAAGCAGTATACTGCTCCCTCCTAGATATATCTCGTAAATCAGAGAGATTATAGCCCACACAGAGGCATACCGACAATCTTTCTTTCCACGAACAACAAGAGACTGGAATAGAAGGAAGAACCGATACAGGCACTCAGAGTACCCTCCGCCACACACCGTCAGGTGGCTTGCGGAGTATGGATGTAAATGTACATGTAGAACTGTGACACAGAAGATTAATAATACAATGAAGATGGCAATTTGTCGACCATTAGGAGATCTTATGGAAATGAATGCTTAGAACTATAGAAGGTGCCTTCAAGTATTGGTATTTATTGATCGATATGCTTCTCAGTGTATTAGTCGACTAATTAATGGAGAAGCATAACTCATTTTTGTTATGTTTCTACCTCGTGTCATGGTTTGGTGTCCACATTGAGATTAATTAGTGTATTTGACAAAATGGCGATAAATCAATTAGAGGTAAGACTTAATTATTTGATTCAGTGGAATAACTACTGGAACCATCTCTAACAACTCTGAAATCATAAATACACAACAAATTTCTGACTCTCACTGTTTGTTCCACACACTGCAAGATCGTTCTTCGTTATTTATGTTTTCAATCAATAGCACCGAAAAAGGCATCTCCGTCAGATTAAGAATAGTGTAGTCCCGACGTTAAGAGAGGTATTAGCGATAGCTCATCACGTTCATTTTACTTTAGCTGTCTAAAATGTCACAATGAAGAAACATATTGGAAAAGTAAGAAGTATAAGAAATGCGTTGAATGTAGACCCAGTTAGTAACGAAACACGTAAAAAATAGCTAATAGTTACCCAAAAGATGGTGTCCTTAGCTAATTATTCATAACATAACTTATAAGATGAGAGAGAAGGACCTATTTTCATTTATAAATGAGGTGATGTATATTCTCAAGTACGAATTCTTAAACTCATAATGTTATTATCCAGAATATGTACATGGGCAGAGAAAATAAATATGTTTTGCAAATGGATTGAGCAAACACATTTCGCTTTTTTTTTTCAAAAAAAATAAAAAAAGAAAGAAAGAAAGAAAGCATGCACCACGAACGAGTTATGCAAATTGGCCACACATTGATATTCACACAGATATAAACGGAAAATTCAAAATTGTAAACTTTGGCGACCGGAAGATGAATGTGTGACGCTGCAGCTCAGTTTCACCACACAACTGGCAAGCACAGTAAACAGGGGATATGCCGATACCAGGGCATAAAAAGTCGTGAATTTCATTCCATGTGCTCAGTTGGACAGTAACTATGTCTTGCAGACAGGCGTGTGAATAATATACGCGGATGTCAGCATTTGAGAGAGGACGTGTACTTGGGCTCAAAGAAGCTGGTTGGAGTAATCGGCGAATCACTCGACATTTGATTAAGAGCGATCTCACTGTTCAGCTATGTTGTCGTGTCCGAACACAGCTTCAAGAAGGAAGAGGTCGACCTAGAGATGCGACAGAACGTGAGGACCGAGCAGTTGTCAGATAGGCATTCAGAGCTCCGGATTCATCATTACCACCGATCCTACGTGCAACTCGTGCCTCAGTGACCAGCAGTACCATGAATAAGCGGCTGACAGAAAGGGGGATGAGGTCACGGTGTCCCTTGCGCCGACTATGATTGATCTCTATATGCCAACAAGCCCGTCTGCTCTAGTGTCGGGCACATTCGGCCTGGAATCTCACTGACTGGAGTAAAATGCTCTTTAGCGATGAATTCTGCTTCGAACTGAGCCCCAATGACCCGCGACGACATGTCTGGAGACGCTCCAGACAGCACTGGGATATCAACATGACTGTCGAACGCCGTAAGACCAAACAAACAGCTAGGAGTGATTGTCTGGGGTACCATTCCATTCCATAACAGGACCCATTTTGTTGTTATCCGCGGCACCCTTACAGCACACCGCTACGTCGACGATATTTTATGACCTATTTTGTTTTCTTCATAGCAAGCCATCCCAGGCTTAGATTTCAGCAAGATAGTGCCCAACTGCACTCGGTGAGATTTTCTACTGTCCATCTTAGTTCTTGCCAAACCATACCTTGGCCAGTAAGGTCGCCGTATCGCTCCACAATTGAGAACATTTCGAGCATTATAGGCTGGGCCCTACAACCAGCTCAGGATTTTGATGAGGCTAACTCACCAATTGGACAGAATCTGGCACGATCACCCACAAGACGACATCCAATAACTCTGTCAATCGACGCTAAGCCGAATAACTGCTTGCATAAGGGCCAGAGGTGAACCATTGTGTTATTGACTTGCTAAATTTGTGAGGATCTTTGTCTTGAATAAATCATCCAATTGTTTCTAAAATTGTATTTGTTTTTCCGCACATGTACGTCCCATCAACCGACTTCCATTCGGATTATTCCTTCGTGGTGTGTCGCTTTTTCTTTGTCTTACAGTATATAAGGCCAGAGCTCAGAAGTGTATATGAGGTGTAAGGTGGGTAAATGATATCACATTGACACTGGATTTCACCAAAATTCTGTAGAAAGCCATTATGGACATGTCGTATGACCGGAAGGTCATTACATCCCCTCTTGCCCACATTTCACCCATTCGTTTTAGGCCTTTGGGATGGAGGTCAGAACCGCGACGACACGTTGAATCCACGCTGGTTTCTAGTGGGTGGCAAAGGAAACATTTCGAACACACCACCGTTCAGAATCGACACGAAAAGGCCTCAGGAAACGGCATAAAGTGAGTCAATGAAACAACACTTTCCCTACGCGTCTTGGTTTCCATACATTTCGCTCTCGAGAACGATAGTTGCGGTACAATGTACGATAGGAAGACGTTCTTCACAAATTTTGCCACCGCTGCCTCCCAGACGATTCGACCCTTTTCTAAGGACATCGAGGAGCTGCAGCCACATTTTTCATGATCTCACCCCTTTGTTCTTTTACAGAGATACTCGTTCATCCATCCACACCCACAGGCGGGACAAGACACCTGCTCCACATTAGCACCTGCAGGCTGCAAAAAAAATTCAAAGGGGTGTCGAAATGGTTGCCTATTTGGCTGTCAGAGTGATTGATGTCTCTGTACGAGGGAATTCGTAAAGTACCCGACAAAAATGCGCAGGTGGCACAAATGGGGTTGCCAACTGGGACGTCTTAGTTGCCGTATTACCCACAGGCGTTTCAATTTGCCAGCACTCTGTATACACGCCACAGGAGGGTGCGAAAAAGGAGGGATGTAAGAGCATAAAAACTGTTTTAAGCTGCGGATAACATTCAAATTTCGTCGAATGGGTTTCTATAGTCCCTACTGGTTGCACCCTGCATACCAAAGCCAAACATTAGGGTCACACTACGCTCCAATTGGGTGAGACAACGCTCAGTGGGTATGCAGCCCCACAGTGTCCTTAGAAAAGGGTTGAATCTTCCAGAGTGTGTCAGCAGTGGCAAATTTTGTCTATAACGTCTGCCCATTGTACATTGCACTGAAAACTATCATTTTCGAGAGCGAAATCTGTGAAAATGAGAGCCTCTATGGATGGGGTTGTTTCGTTGACACCCTTTATGCCACTTCCTGAGGCCTTTTCGTGTAGATTGTGAGCAGCGCTGTGTTTTAAATGTTTTCATCGGTAACCTATAAGAAACCTGCGTGATTTCAATTCTTGACATCACAGTTCAAACCTTCATCGCATATGCGTCGAACGAAGGTGTGAAATGTGGGTAAGAGAGAATGTGACGACCTTCCCGTCCTGTGACGTGTCCACGGTGGCCTTTGGCATAATTATGGTGGAATTTGGTGCCAATGTGACATCATTAACCCACCTCATAGCTCACATGAACTTCTGAGCTCTGGTTATTTTCGCATGTGTTGCACCTTGCTGTTTGAAGCACCGCAGAGATTGAGGATGACGTTGCAAGGAGCTACGCTATCGCAACATTACAGAGGAATGTTGGAGGCACCTGTGAGTCAATTTTCAAACCGAAGAACAAGAAAACAGCTCGAAGATTATCACACGAAGGCTCGATAACTCATCGCCAAATGTTGTGTACGACTTCATACAGAGTGATAAGTAGAGGAGGGGTACAGGGTGGAGCAGCCAATGTCGTCATAGGAAAGTTGGATAGCAGCAGAAATGATTGACGGACAAGTAGCACAGCAAACAGAAGATTTACTTAAGTTGTATTTCTCAAAACGTACAAAGACGCATTAAAATGATGCAACAAGAAATAACAAAGACTCATTACAAATGGTGCAACAAGAAATAGAATCCAGCTGTCGATGTCACAAGAATGAAGTACGAATGAAGGCGTTATAGTGTAGCGGCTCCAAGTGCAAATGGCCAGAGCTATAGCTCTACCATGGCGGCTGAGGGTGCTCATAGTGCAGAGCTGTGGAGGTGTGGCTTCATGACACACACCACTGGGTCCACTCTGTCCCACATGACCGCTGTTAGTGTCGAACAGAAACTTGCAACTCTGGTACCAACGTAACGACGTCTATAGGATGGTATCTATACATGATACCATACCTTCTATTTATTTTCTTTCGATGAATATGCAAAAAATTGCATGAAAATATACACTTAAGTAATAACTGATTCCAAGCGAAATGAAATTAAAACAGAGAAATGAAGTAACGATAGTAATAACAAGTTTGTTTGCGTGGCCATCCTCCGCAGCAAGCATAGAAATACTTGTTTTGCAAATAAAACCACCTTTTCCTGTTGCCGCTTAATTTATTTATCCCAGACGCGTTTCGCATTTTTCTTGTTCTAAGGCATCATCAGTGGGATCTATAACGATACAGTTCTGTTATTTTTAGATTATTAAACAGTTCACGCCGCAATTTATTATGTGAAAAAGAAATTACTTACGATTTGCTGATCTGCGTTTCCTCTAATCTGGTCTGGAGGTCGCACTACCACTTTATTACTGACATCTAAGCACAACTTTGCGTTCTGACCTTTTCACACTGTTCACAATGTTTCTCCTTCTTTTTGTGGTGTACTATTGTTATTTTACCGCTCAATATAACTATTTCGTTGGACACCGCTTTCAACAACGTAAATATTGCAACTCCATTGCTTGTTTCTTCCTCTTTGGCGTGTTTACCTACTTGTTGACAATCTAATGAAGTATATGTTCAAAACTAACTTCTGTTTATGGTATTTATACAGTGTGTGTGTATGAGAGAGAGAGAGAGAGAGAGAGAGAGAGAGAGAGAGAGAAATAGAGAGCAAAAGAGTCTTTTTTTGTTGGGGGAGGTTGGTGGTTTGAATTGTATGGTGTTGAATATGAATGTACTAACAGTTAGCGAGTGGTTGAAACCTTTGGTGACAGCTGATTTGACTTTTCGTTTCAATATTCTGTGGAGGTGTTCATGGATAAGAGATTGTAAAGATGCTGGATGGTATTATTGTTATATTAGACAGTATTATTATATTAACCCTCTTTGGGAGCGTTATTCTATTATTTTATCTATTAGTGTAATTAATGAATTGCTTGGCATGTGTACTTGATCACTCAACAGGGTTTTCCTTTCTGCTTTGGTTTTCTGTATGTGGTAATTTTTTGCATGTTTAGGAGGTGTTTTTTATTGTTGATTCTAATTCTTTTCATGTCATCTTCTCTAGTGGTTGGTTTGTGGTCATGTTCTCTTAGGTGTTTTGCAAATGTGGAGTGATTTGTTCGATATTTCCAGGCTCTCAAGTGTTCTTTGTATCTGATATCAAACATTCTACTTGTTTGTCCTATGTATCTGCCTTCAGAAGTGTTACACTGTAACTTATATATATCTGCTTTCTGGCATATGTCTCTGTTTTTTGTCAGTTTTGGAGTGTATTTTTGTATAGAATTGTCTGTTGTGTATGCTATGTTTATTCCTTGTCTTTTGAAAATGTTGGTGATTTACCGGGTGAGTTTGTGTTTGTATGTCATTGTGTACCATTTTGTGTTTTCTTTCATCTTTTTCTGATTATCCTGTGTAGTTGTTATGAGACTCCATGTTTGTGTTTGGTTCTGTTGTGTTTTTGTCTGTGGTTTGGTGCTTTCTGTTTTATCTTAGTTTTAATTTTGTTGTTTAGTGCCACACAAAAGAAAGCTACCAAAAAGAACTTTACATAATAATGCAGATGGCACAAAATAATAGTTACAATATTAACATAGTCACAAAGCTAAACAACAAAACTAAAAGTAAGTAATTACTTTCTTACATAAAAAATCGCGACATGAACTGTTTAATAATCTAAAAATAATAAAACTGTATCTATATAGATCCCTCTGATGAGGCCTTAGAACAAGAAAAAGGTGAATCGCGTCTGGGATAAATAAATTAAGTGGCAGCAGGTAAAGGCGGTTTTATTTACAAAATAAATATAACCATAGTAATGTTTATTCATTAATACAGTGACGTAAAAGTCATAATTACAAAGTCCTCAGTGTCGATTCGACTATGTGCAGACACATCTCAGTGATTAGGCCTATATGGAAAGTCAGATTAATCATTTGCTCTCACCAGATTAATGGACTCGACCACAGCAGGACATGACATGTTGAAGTTGAGGTGGGCTGACTATGGTCTCTCAGCTGATGATTGACAGCCAGTCACTTTTGTCGTCGCATCTCGATGTTCCTGTGACTTATAACGTCACTCAGAGTAGCTTAAGTGCACTTTGCATTCTGTTTCCTCTTTCACACGCTGATATGCAGTCCACTCTGCTTCAGCGATCAGCACGGCTATATTGTTTCAGGTGCGCTGACCATTTGATGTCCCTCGATGTTCATATGTCATGTTCTGCTAACAGTAATTAGACTGTAGATACAGAGTCCAAGCTATGTTTATAGATCAAGATCAAATAGCGGAAACCCAGTCTAGCGCCCATGGAATTCAGTACTGAACTGAAAAGAAAAACATCTAAATTTTAATGGAAACTGGCAATATCACAAAACCATGATAAGTAAAATCAGTGTATACCGTTTGCATTGGAGAACACACCAGCTAATTTCAGTAGATGGAGTTTTGTGGGGGTTGAAACTTAGGCAACGTTTGGTGTATTTAGATGACAGAGTTGTCTGGCCAAAGGACATGAAAGAGCATGTGTTACGTCTAAGGGAAGTGTTATGCACAGTGCCGTAACACTCAGTATAGGGAAATGCCACTTCACGCTACAACAAGTACAATATTAAGGGCCTGTCAGTGGCATGAGGGAGTCTGGACAGAACCTAGGTTAACAGAAGCTGTACAGGATTGTCCAACACTATGTACAGAGAAGGAGTTGAAATATCTTTAACAGCTAGCAAATTATTCCCGAAAGTTGCTATGTCCTAGAGACATTCTTAATTGTTCACACTTAACCAATCGCTGTTTTACAGGACACAGTCCTTAAATATAATATCCATATATGATCATATAAAGGAGGCAAACCAGCTACGATTGTGGATAGCAGCTACAGATAAGCACATGCTGCTGGAACCTCCGATTTAAGAAACTTTGTTGGTAGACGGTAGTCAGTAGGTACAGGACGATCCTGTCCACGAGGCGTTGCATGATTAAAGGCTTTAAATGCAAACAGATGTAAAATTTTGAGAGTTAGCCAAAAGAGAGTGATCTGAGCAGCTAAGGCGTAGTCAGGGGAAAAGGGGAGGACGTTCTGAGAATGAAGGAAATGGCTCGACGCCAGGATAGGAGTTAATTAACCGAATGCAGAAAAACAGGTTCAATACATAGTCAGTTGTCTTTGGATAAGAAAATGAATCTGAAAGAGAAACTAGATCTCGAATACCTAACGTATCACACAGGTGGTGAGAAGGAAATACTCCATTACGGCGTTGAACACCTCATCTTTATCCTCTTATAATGGTAATTATTCCCCCTGCCACCATATTTATTAGACGCCATCACTTCACCCTCTATGACTTCTTCACCCACGTACACCGAACCTTCTCTACCCATGTCTTTGGAACTCTTCTTGGGCATTCGTAACACATCCCCTGCAAAACTCCAGCGGTGGTGTCAGCTTACTGGCCTCGTCCAAGGAAACGTTGTCCCCATTCCACATAACACACGCCCTGTAGGTAAGAAACTCCAGATACCCTCTTTAAAAAAAATTAAAATTAAAATTAAAAAATTAAAAAAAAATAAAAATTAAAAATTTAAATTAATTGTTGGTAAGGCGTGTGCCAGGTTGAGATTCATTGGGAGAGTCCTTAGAAAATGTAGTCCATCAACAAAGGAGGTGGCTTACAAAACACTCATTCGACCTATACTTGAGTATTGCTCATCAGTGTGGGATCCGTACCAGGTCAGGTTGACGGAGGAGATAGAGAAGATCCAAAGAAGAGCGGCGCGTTTCGTCCCAGGGTTATTTGGTAAGCGTGATAGCGTTACGGAGATGTTTAGCAAACTCAAGTGGCAGACTCTGCAAGAGAGGCGCTCTGCAACGCGGTGTAGCTTGCTGTCCAAATTTCGAGAGGGTGCGTTTCTGGATGAGGTATCGAATATATTGCTTCCCCCTACTTATACCTCCCGAGGAGATCACGAATGTAAAATCAGAGAGATTCTGGCGCGCACGGAGACTTTCCGGCAGTCGTTCTTCCCGCGAACCATACGCGACTGGAACAGGAAAGGGAGGTAATGACAGTGGCACGTAAAGTGCCCTCCGCCACACACCGTTGAGTGGCTTCCGGAATATAAATGTAGATGTAGATGTAGCATCTCTCAATCATTTGAGACCTTCACTATACAAATCCTTGGTCTAAATAGAAGTGATCTCACATTTGTTCCACTCACAATCCTCTTCATACTACCTCATCATTATGCATTCTATTCCAATATCCATCCAAAAATTACCCAAGACCACTCCCACAACTACTGAAATGCCTACTGAGGGTTCATAGATACCAATTTCTGAAGCCACCCGCTAACGTCCCACCCACTAATTTACCTCTTTCCATCTTCTTTCTGCAGAAGACCTTGTCAGACGCCATATTTAATCATATCTCTACCAAGACCATCTACCATAATTTTCCCACCCTTATTCCACAAGCTTTTTTCCTCCTCCCTAAATCTGGTCGAATATACCATTTCCTCCAGCAGACTCGTCGTTACCGGGATATACTTTCACGTGATCGGTAAATACAGGCACCCATCAGAAAGTGAATGATAAAAATCGCGCTATAAATACACCAGGCTTAATGCTACAATTCTCTAAGTGTTGCAGAGCATCTCATCGACTCGCCTGTAGTATTCGCTCCTCCATAACCATACCCTACCTGACAAATTGAGTAAAGCTGGATCCCACCTCTACGACATCTTCTAAGTTCACGGTGATCTCCATTTCGATTACTCCCTGTTCGCTACAATTAGTGAAAGTACAGATATCACTATCGTACACCTGACTCCGACTCCTGGGTCAAAATAGCACAAACAGAATTAAATATGGTAACCACAGCACACGGCATAAGAGAAGTCCTATACAAAAAACATATCACTGCCCCTAGCAGCAACTGCATTTACCTATAGACAGCTTATGTTATACCTCCTTCCCGGTAACCCAAGCAACGCCTCTACAACATGATCTTGATCTGTAAAAATCTCCTAAATCATATCTTTCTTCAGACTAAGCAGCCACCCATATCAGCTTCAGTTCGACGTTCAGCAATATATTTGAATCAATCTCCTCCTAAACCTTCCATAAACACGTGAAACAGCACCTTGTGCCGTAGCGTGCTTCTTCCGGTAAGAGTAGCCGAGTAAGTATGACACCTATCCCCACTTTTTTTCTGATATCCAGACTGCACGTAAGTGAATCTCCTGTTAAACACACTGATGTTGGTATTGCATATTGCTCCACTGATTGGAGGGCCGGAGTTCTGCAGTAGAAGCAGAAAGCTGTCACTGAGTTTCCTTTGGCGGAAAACCAAAGCATCGCCGTTATTCATATTCCCTTGCAGAATGTCTACGGAGATCTGGCAGTGAACAAACCCACAGTGACTCGTTGATCGTGGTGTTTGTCAGTATCGCATCAAGGTAATGCAGACACGTCATTTTCCAGTGTGGCGGCTGGCCGCACGCAACTGCGACTCCTGCAATGTTCGACCGACGGATTACAATCAAATACATCGCTCCTCAGCAGGACGTCTCTGCTGGTAGTGCTGACATGTCTACTAGTTGGGGTACTCAAAGGCGTTTGCCCGCTGGGTTCCTAATAGAAGACCATAAAGGGCAACGAATGATCATCTGTGTGGAATTCCTTGCGCTTTACGAGGCTGATCATTACAATTTTTTCAAACATTGTCAGAGGCGATGAAAGATGAATTCATCATATGGAACCGGAAACAAAATGGCAATCCATGGAGTGGCGCTCCAACACCTATTCTCCGAAGACGAAGTTGAAAGCTGCACCCCAGCTGGTAAAGTCAGGGTGACTGCCTTCTGGGACTCTTGAACGGATTTGATGTCCTCCCTCATGGTGCAACGATAACCTCTGAAGTGTATTGTGCTACCCTTAGAAAATCGTGCAGACGGACTTCTCCTTTCCATTCCAACGTAAGGCCTCACGCAAGTTTGTGCACACGAGAGGAGCTCACAAAACTTCATTGGATGTTCTATCTCATCCACCCTGCAGTCCAGACTTCCGTCTGTTTGGCCCAATGAAGGATGAACTCCGTGGGAAGCTGTACGTGAATCAATGGGAGGCTACTGATGCAGCAAGACGTTGGCTCCGACGTCGATCGGTAGAATGGTTCCATGCAGGCAGATAGGCCCTCTCAGTAGGGTATTGTAAGGCACTGAACAGATATTATGTTGCAAAATAAGATTTTGTAGCCAAAAGAGTGGGGAATAATATGGTGTATTGGAATCGCGAATAAAACCAAACTGCTTTCAGAAAAAAATATGTTGCATTACCTATCGAACTTCTCTTGTATTTTCTATTAACGTACACGTATATAGTATTCCATGTATTTTTTCATTACAAAATGTCCCAAACCGTCTATTTGCGTCATAAAGATGACATCAGAAAGATGCACTCCCTTTTGGCGTCCACATTCTAGTAATCTGTTACGGAGAGTCCGGAATGGTCGGTGTAATATGTCTCGGGGAACGACAGTGATTTCGTCTTCAATCTTCAGTTATAGGTCATGGATAGTTGCTGGACGAGCGTGGAACACATTTAAGATGTCCCCACCCGAAAGAATCGTATACAATGAGATCAGGGAATCTCACAGGCAATGAAATGTCACTGTTACGTGAAATGACGTGCCTTCCAAACAGTTGACGAAAGGCTCCCATCGATTCTCGAGCAGAATGTGGTATGCTTCGGTCCTACTGGAACCACATGTTTTTAATGTTACGATTGCGCAGTGTCGGTATAAAGAATGCTTTAAGAACATTAAAAGACTCCCACTGTTTATTGACTACCCAAAACGTCAAAATTTTGGTATTCGATTCTTTGGTGGGACGATCTTTTGCCCTATAACAGGGACTTCTCAAGGCCGCGAGCTTCCTATTGAACAAAACCGTGCTTGACATTCTCAACATACCCCTACGTGCCAAGTCGTGTAAAGTCTGAGAAATATTAATTGAATTTAGCCCTAGTTTCTATCACAACGAAAACGCTTACCGAAAATCTGACTACCGGAGTTGAGATCAACCGATCAGAAATTGAACTTTACCAAATGTTTCCTAGACATATCACGTCAGTGCTCACAGGAGGAAGGATGGCGTGCTTGTATCCACGCCACGAAAAATTTTAACTAACTAAATTGAAACTGAGAGGAGATTTATTTACAAAGTGGAACGTACTCCAGAACAGCTTTCAACAAGGAACCCTCATAAAATCTTAACATTATGGTTCTGTAAGAGCAAACTCTATTTATCATTATTATCAAGCGAGGATTAGGCTTGGCCACTGGCACAACATGGTCGCATATACACTCACACGCAAAGTCTCAGACGGTTACAGAATTACCGAAGAAAATATTCACCATTTTCTAGTCAAAGTTGAGTCGTTAAAACTGGCTTGGGCCTTGCAGTGGAAAGAAAACACCAAACGTAATCATAATCACGATGTATGAAGTGAATCGTGACTGGGTAAAGAACAAGTCCTGGCCCACCTGAATTTGGTTTAATTATAGCAAAATTATCACTCACAAGAGCTCCATAACTAAAGTTACAGGAAGTTCCCAACTCGAAAAATTTGAGCTAACTCCCGTCCAAACTCGCCGACTAAATGGGCACAGGAGCGATACATTATACTCACCACACAGCAGCACAGCGAGTCATCTGTGACTCGACTCTTCCGCGACACGCTAACTTCCGATCTAAAACCAATCTACCTCGCCTCCGAGCACAGAGACCGAAAAACCTGGACGGGGTGAACTAACCAGTCAACAAAACATACTCCTTAGCAGTACCAGGCACATCCTACAGCCTAATGCAGGAGAGGCAACGCCTCTTCACTCGTTCTCAAAACGTTCCATCGGTTCAACGTCTAAGTTATGAACGAACGCGTCTCTCACGCATGGTTCTGGAGGAGCCAATCGCGAGCGCACCCTTTACAAAAACCAGCACCGATGACGCTAAGCCTGAGTCACGCCTCAAGTCACCTTTGAAAGTTGAACTTAAGTGCCGTTCCCAGGCCTCTCCCGCAAAGCTAAACCGAGAAAGTCCACCTGAATGCAACATTCATTAAATCCAGCTATCATCCATGTTTAGGAGAGGTGGTCGCAGGTACTTGGTGTGCTGAATATAAAACGTAATAAAGATGAAAATAAAACAAACACAATTTCGGGTCCCAACGAGATATTCCTTCTTGGCATGGAAATAACTGTGAGAAAACACTGGCAGAGAAAAGACAATCTGTGGAACTTGATAAAACCACCAAACTATATGAAAGAAGATTCGACTGCCGCCTTGCATTGCTTCACACCCAGGTTACAAATATCATTACGGACGTGTTATTACAATGTTATGACAGGGCCAAGTAATTCTTTCCACATTACTGTCTTCCTAGCCCCAGCTAATTCTTAGTGCTGAGACCACAGGAGGGAACCCTAAACTCTTGTGTTCAGCACGAAAATTTTCTTAATTACCCTCTACATTACGCAAATGCTATGTACAGTGTAAATTTCCTCACGTAATAATATGATTTTTCAACATTATTTAGAACAACATGGGAATATCTCAAAAAATCATGACCTGCCCTCCCCCGGACCACACACACAATTCATAATATTCCAAAATATAGGAATTTTCAGTGTTATCAGAAACATAGGTTCACAAAGTGATGTCACTCATCAACGATAAAAAGACACATAAACACTAATAACTAGGAACATCAAATATCCACAAAAATAATTAATGCCTCATAGTGTAGGAATGTATTTGTGTTGCAAGAATGGCAGGGGTCAAAAAATTGTGTCACACCATTAATACAAGTTTACTAATAACTAGGCACATAAAAATTTAGTCCTCATTCTGATGAAATGTGATATAAATAAACGTCGTTTTTTTCTGAAAACAAGAATCATAATACAAGATATGGTCCTTATTGGACGAATTTAAGAAAATTATGTAGAAATGTAATCGCCAGGTCGTGCAAAAAAAAGGGAAAACTACACGAAGAAAAAATTTATATGTTTCGCTTCATTGTTTCTACAAACGCAAACACAGTTTGTCGTTGGGGTGGGGCGGTAGGAAGTTTTGGTCAAGTCTGAGTATTTCATCTCATGGCGCAGTACTTCGGACAACGACAGCATGTAGGGAGAAACGAGGAGAGTGCATCTACACAGTCCATCTCTTCACTGCCACCAAAAATGTCGTGCCAAGTCCACCCGAATTTATAGACGTGCGCTGTCAATTTACAAAGCAATTGTTCTAGTGTTTAATTTAATTTTAATTTATCAATTGTTGATCACAATTCCTTTGAATTTTCAATCTGTAGAGGGCCATTCCCTACCTATTCCTGCCACGTGGGATAGCCGCCCGGTCTTAGGCGTCATGCGCGGTTCGCGCGGCTCCCCCTGTCGGAGGTTCGAGTCCTCCCTCTGGCATGGACGGGTGTGTTGTCCTTAGCGTAAGTTAGTCTAAGTTGGGTTAAGTAGTGTATAAGCCTAGCGACCGAATACCGCATCATTTTGTTCCCATAGGAACTTACCACACATTTCCAAAATTTCCTACCTATTCCCCTATTCCAAAAACTGCATTTGGGCGGCGGAGGGGGGAGGGGGTGAAGACTTCACTCAGCACTCAGCTCTGCTACCCTTTACAAACATCTCCATGAATTTTGCTGGTAAGTTCATGTGTTAATTAGACTGCCAATCATTAGCATTGCCCATACTCTGAAAGCCATTAATGTCCAAGCTCTGCTTTATCGTTTCTCTTGTTCTATTCTGAATGGAAAATACAGTGCAAAAATGTCGACAGTAAATTAGTTCCAGCGTCGCATTTCACTCTTTCATTTACTCAGCAGACACAACTGCATCTCATTACAAACAGCCTCTAGTCTCTGGCCGACTTACCGTAAGTCAGTGCCAGCGCACAGGATGATGAGAAAGGAGAGGTTATCGCGGCCTGCAATTCTCGATCGTTCAGTCTTCATTCTGGACATGGATGGCTGTTATTGAGTGGCGCAGTGGTTAGCACACTGGACTCGCATTCGGGACGACGACGGTTCAGTCCCGTCTCCGGCCATCCTGATTTAGGTTTTCCGTGATTTCCCTAAATCGTTTCAGGCAAATGCCGGGATGGTTCCTTTGAAAGGGCACGGCCGATTTCCTTCCCCATCCTTCCATAACCCGAGCTTGCGCTCCGTCTCTAATGACCTCGTTGTCGACGGGACGTTAAACACCACTAACCTAACCTAACCTAACCTGTTATTGAGCTCGCCGCGCCTGAGACAAATGCCCAGGGTTAGGCGACCCTTGGTGAGCAGCAGATGCGGATGTCCAAATAAGTATCGATTAGCAAAGCCAGAACTGTCTTGAGCAACAACACAGACAATCAGATTTCCAAAACAAAGTCCCACTCCAGATAGCGAGGTAACAGTTGCACTTGCGAAGTGGGGGCTTCAGTATCAACACGCGAACTGCCACTCCAATTTTTTTTCCTTTGTTGATTTTCGATTCTCCCCCACCTGGGGAGGGGTGGGCTGACAGCAGCTCAATACGCTGCTCTACAGCCGAGAGAAAAATTAAACAAACAATGGTGAGAGAACAAACAATATAAAAAGGTGAGAAAACGGTGACGTTGTTACTAATGGCGGAAGGTTGCGGAACTTAAAATACAAAAACTCGGCGTTGACGATGCGGATGAAGACACACAGGAAGGAGACATGCACAATTAAAAAACACGGCGACAGTCTGGTTTCTGTTCACACGAGATAAAAACACAACTAGCGACAGTATGGTGGCAGTTCGCAAAACTGACAGGGGACGCACAACACGGAACACTCACTTAAAACAGCTCAATAGAGGCGACACAGCGGCAGGTGGGGGAGCCACTCCAACTGCCAGCCCGAGTATTTATTTCCTTTAGTAGCCCAATGGCCATCACCACGTGACCTGCTTGCTCTGACCCTTGGAGACAAAGCTGCGCACAACGAAACTGTCTGCTACACAAATAATATCACCACCACTCTGCGAGTATATCTTCGTATCGATGGAGTGGCGGGATATTAGACCAGTCTTAAAATCTACTATGTGCATTAACCACCTGAAGTTGAACTAGACGTAATTAAGTCTGTATACAGGAACAGACTGATCCAACAGAACTCGGTTGACGTAATAGTTCATACTGCGGAGAACTCCAGCTCATTTACGATCCTGATTTACACTAATAAGACAAATCATTATCACGACCTGCTTAATAGCTTGTTGTTACGCCTTTGGGACACAGTTCTGTTGCGATTTCTTCAAGCATGGTTTCGAGAAGACCTTGATAAGTTTTCGGAGGTATATGGCACCAGGTGTCTACGAACCGATTCGCGTAAAATACGTGCCGGTGGTTTTTGGGCTTTGAGTTGGCACCCAATGGCGTTCGAGTTACGTTCCATCAGACTCAGATTAGGTGAATTTGGCGGCCGAGGCATCAGCGTGAGTTCGCCATCATGTTGTTCAAAGCCCTTCAGCAGTATTCTAGCCTTGTAAGGACATTTATCCTGCTGAAAGATAGCAGCGCCGCCGGGAAAGACATCAGCATGGATGGAAGCAGGTGGTTCTCAATACTGTTCACGAAGCCCACAGCTCTCGTAACCTCTGATTACTACTACAGATCACATGAGCGTCCAACTGAATATCCATCATAGCATTATGCTACCCTTACCAATCTGCGTCCATAGTGTGGGCCACGTTTCCAGCGACCGTTTGTCTGGATGATGGCGTTTCCGTACACGACCATTGACCTAGTGCAACAAGAAACTAGGTCGCATGTTTCTGTTGACCCACGCTCCAATCTCTATAATCCCGTTCCCACTGCAAAAGTAACTGTTGGAGATGTTGAGTCAACAGATTTACGTATAGGAGTGCTTGCAACAACTTCACTCAAGATTACTTCTAAAATTGTGATGGGGTGGACTGATTGTAACAGCCAGACATTTCACAAGGTCGCTGCAGGTGGTTGAGGCACATGCTGCGAACGTTTATTCCACTCAGCTTCAATCTTCTATGGCTGAAGATATCACTAGGTCTTACGTCCGTTGGAAGCACACAGATCGTTACACATGGCTAGTAGACTGCTTTTCTGTTGGTAACGAGTAATGAAACATTATTAAGGGCTGTCAAGGTAGTTTTTATTAATCACTTGAGCTACCCTTATGGAATATATAGTACTCGTATTCACAATTACTTTGAAAAACAGTCACACGCAATTGAAATAAAACAAAATTACAATCTGCGGACGCACACTAGCTCTGTTTGTGCCTCTCTCTCAGACTCTCACCACCTCTTCAGGTCAAGCAGTCTCTGTTGTTGAATGCTAGCCAATAAGAGGCCAGAAAAAGCAACGTTTTTTGTAACGGAGTGCACTGTATAGTCAACTGAATGTGGGAAACGTATTTCTCAGTCGCTTCACGTGTTCAGCTATGCACCCAATGCATAGCCTGAACGCATTGGCTATCACTCAGTTGAGTTTATTTCAAAATGCCCAACATTACAGTTTTTGTATATCGCTTTATTTGGCTGGACTGGCTGAAAAGTCATATGCTGATAATTATTAGTAAAAAGAGACTAAAAACTCAACATGATTTCATAGATTGTCATCAAGTTACATTATTTCAGACTGTCGTCTAAATACAATTTAATTTCTCGATATGTTTGAAAAAAGCTTTGTAGCTTTTTTTATCCATTGTTTGCAACATTTTTAGATTCAGACAGATCGCTTCCGATGCAGTTTTGCATTCCACTCGACCAATACTGGTTCATGAAAGTGCCTCTAAAGTGGTCACAAGTACTACACCGTGCTCCTGTTCTCAACCCTCAAAAAATCTTTTCCGCTTATAATCTGCTGATTAGACACCCACTCCCCTCCTTATAGTCTCACTGAGAAGACAACAGTCCCTCAAACTGTTTCATAAACGCAACAGGATGTATGTTTCCTTTTGTAGAAACACTATGAAATTAACTTAAACATTGACAACCAGAGATCTCATAGATAATAATAGTTTGTTTTTCTTGCTTTTACCACTCGTCTAATCGCTTCTTAACTTCAGTTTCAACTTGATTGGCATAATTAGTAATTCATTCTAAATCTGCACACTATGTGTGTTTATTTCAGCAGCAAATTTACTTCAGTTCAAGATTAATTTCGTCAGAATTTTAATAACACGTACGTTTAACCTGCTATACGTCGTTACTGAAGTCAATTTGAGCTCTGGAAAACTTATCTAATTTTGATTCGTGGTGCTCAAGATCTAAATTACAGTTATTGCTAACTACCTTTTGCTCCTTAATTACCTGAGTGGTTGATTTAGAGGAGGGGACGAAACTGCGAGGCCATTGGCCCCATTGGATTGGGGAAGGATGGGGAAGGAAGTCGGCCGTTCCCTTTCAAAGGAATCATCCCGGCATTTCCCTGAAGCGTTTTAGGGAAATCATGGAAAACCTAAATGAGGATGGTCGGACGCGAGTTTGAACAGTCGTCCTCCCGAAAGTGAGTCCACTGTGCTATCCACTGCGCCTCCTCACTCGGTAACTAACTGACAAACAACAGATTCCAACCAGGTAATTTTAAGCTCATGAACTTCTCTTGTTAGGTTATTACTGGACAATGTTTCTGAAAAAGAATTATTCAGTAATCTCTGCTGTTCCTCATACTCCCCAAGGTAAACCAATGATTCTTAACAGTCACCTATTATAGATTATCGTTGTTTTGATTCGTTTCGTCAATAACTTCACCAAGATTTTGATGACATTTGACACGAAATTCCATGAGAAACATCATCAACATACCTTCACCATCACTGATATTTACCACAGTACTTCCACTTGGCTTTCACTTCCACTGTCAACAGCTATGGTGTCTGCTGACACAGTGCTATGACTAATTTTAGTTACGATTTGGGATTTCATTTGGTTCATCATTTCAGGGGAGTGTTCTGCCGTTTTATTTTCTGCATTTACCGCAACAGAGGCTAATCATCCACGAAAAATTTCTGCGAATGAGCATCTTCCCTCCCCTGGGAATAGCGTAACGCTCTATTTCTGAGAAATACAATCTTTTCTTGCTCAGCACTCATTTTAGTGAATGTTACTGACAATTGAACAAATAATGAAATATGATACAGAAAGACTTATTAGCCTACGGTTACAAATGTGTTCCATTACGCTAAGATTGCTACACACTTATGTTGCAAAAAAGGTAAATGACCAGCTTACGGTGAAATTTGTTGTGTTCTTGTTTAGAGAGCGACTAGTGAGGGAAGGTCGTCTGGGCATGGTACCCAGCTGGTGGTCGCGCAAGCGGCAATTTCGCTGGATTGTTCGTTAAGCAGATAACTGACGACAATATGCCATGTCGCTGACAGCTTCTCTATTACCGTCAGCACGTCCGAAGTTGCACGTTGCGCAAATAGCCGCCCAAGAGAATGTCAAATCGATGAAGTCTTTTCTCTTTCCTACTCTGTATTATACTGCACAATGTTACTAACTCATCAACACTCTAATGTGGAAATTACAGCTATAACTTTACCTTCACTAAACTGTCTATCAGCGGATTCGTTGTTCTAGCGATAAATGTTCTGTTAGTCACTGTAGCGATCACTCTTGCATCGACCTCTACTATTGATCATAGCTACTGTTCGTTTTATCATCCTGACAGACCAAATTGTACATCCGTCACACAGTTTTGTTAGTCAGTGTTTGTTCAAACTGCTCAATTGACAACTCTTACTAACAATCCACATCACAGCCACAGAGACTCAAAATCATTCCCACAAGGGATGACACATGTAACAACTTCATAGACATCACTGCGGAACACGCGATGGCGCTGGCTGATTGTAACAGCAAGACATCTCACCCAGGCTCTCACCTCAGGCACATGACGCAAATGTTTTTCACGTTCAGTCTTATGTACCTGTGTCTTTTACACAAAAGTTATCATACGGTTGTAGGTCCGCTGATAGCAATAACGTTCACTACAGAGAGGGTCGCTACGTCTGATTAACAGGTTGCTTGTCTATTGGCACTAGCTTTCAAAAATTTTTTAGTAATGCCAAAATACTTTTTTATTTCTCACGAACATTATCATTGTGGAGTGAGTATCAATCGTATTCACTATCACTTCCTCACAGAGTCGTGCTCTGGACAGCCAATGAAAGATGGGAAACGTAGTTTTCAGTCTTTTCAAGTGTTTCACCACGTGTCCAGTGCGTCATCATAACACAATAGGCGTCATCCAGTTGAGTTTATCTCATAGGCAGGATTCCACATCTACATCTACATTTATACTCCGCAAGCCACCCAACGATGCGTGGCGGAGGGCACTTTACGTGTCACTGTCATTACCTCCCTTTCCTGTTAGAGTCGCGTATGGTTCGCGGGAAGAACGACTGCCGGAAAGCCTCCGTGCGCGCTCGAATCTCTCTAATTTTACATTCGTGATCTCCTCGGGAGGTATAAGTAGGGGGAAGCAATATATTCGATACCTCATCCAGAAACGCACCCTCTCGAAACCCGGACAGCAAGACACCTCGATGCATAGCGCCTCTCTTGCAGAGTCTGCCACTTGAGTTTGCTAAACATCTCCGTAACGCTATCACGCTTACCAAATAACCCTGGGACGAAACGCGCCGCTCTTCTTTGGATCTTCTCTATCTCCTCCGTCAACCCGACCTGGTACGGATCCCACACTGATGAGCAATACTCAAGTATAGGTCGAACGATTGTTTTGTAAGCCACCTCCTTTGTTGATGGACTACATTTTCTAAGGACTCTCCCAATGAATCTCAGCTTGGCGCCCGCCTTACCAACAATTAATTTTATATGATCATTCCACTTCAAATCGTTCCGTACGCATACTCCCAGATATTTTACAGAAGTAACTGCTACCAGTGTTTGTTCTGCTATCATATAATCATACCATAAAGGATTCTTCTTTCTATGTATTCACAATACATTACATTTGTCTATGTTAAGGGTCAGTTGCCACTCCCTGCGCCAAGTGCCTATCCGCTGCAGATCTTCCTGCATTTCGCTGCAATTTTCTAATGCTGCAACTTCTCTGTATACTACAGCATCATCCACGAAAAGCCGCATGGAACTTCCGACACTATCTACTTGGTCATTTATATATATTGTGAAATGCAATGGTCCCATAACACTCCCCTGTGGCACGCCAGAGGTTAAAAAAAAATGGCTCTGAGCACTATGGGACTCAACTGCTGAGGTCATTAGTCCCCTAGAACTTAGAACTAGTTAAACCTAACTAACCTAAGGACATCACAAACATCCATGCCCGAGGCAGGATTCGAACCTGCGACCGTAGCGGCCTTGCGGTTCCAGACTGCAGCGCCTTTAACCGCACGGCCACTTCGGCCGGCGCCAGAGGTTACTTTAACGTCTGTAGACGTCTCTCCGTTGAGAACAACATGCTGTGTTCTGTTTGCTAAAAACTCTTCAATCCAGCCACACAGCTGATCTGATATTCCGTAGGTTCTAACTCTGTTTATCAGGCGACAGTGCGGAACTGTATCGAACGCCTTCCGGAAGTCAAGGAAAATGGCATCTACCTGGGAGCCTGAATCTAATATTTTCTGGGTCTCATGAACAAATAAAGCGAGTTCGGTCTCACACGATCGCTGTTTCCGGAATCCATGTTGATTCCTACAGAGTAGATTCCGGGTTTCCAGAAATGACATGATACGCGAGCAAAAAACATGTTCTAGAATTCTACAACAGATCGATGTCAGAGATATAGGTCTATAGTTTTTCGCATCTGCTCTACGACCCTTCTTGAAAACTGGAACTACCTGTGCTCTTTTCCAATCATTTGGAACCTTCCGTTCCTCTAGAGACTTGCGGTACACGGCTGTTAGAAGGGGGGGGGGGGGGGGCAAGTTCTTTCGCGTACTCTGTGTAGAATCGAATTGGTATCCCGTCAGGTCCAGTGGACTTTCCTCTGTTGAGTGATTCCAGTTGCTTTCCTATCCCTTGGACACTTATTTCAATGTCAGTCGTTTTTTCGTTCGAGCGAGGATTTAGAGAAGGAACTGCAGTGCAGTCTTCCTCTGTGAAACAGCTTTGGTAAAAGGTGGTTCAAATGGCTCTGAGCACTATGGGACTCAACTGCTGAGGTCATTAGTCCCCTAGAACTTAGAACTAGTTAAACCTAACTAACCTAAGGACATCACAAACATCCATGCCCGAGGCAGGATTCGAACCTGCGACCGTAGCGGTCTTGCGGTTCCAGACTGCAGCGCCTTTAACCGCACGGCCACTTCGGCCGGCGGTAAAAGGTGTTTAGTATTTCAGCTTGACGCGTGTCATCCTCTGTTTCAATGCCATTATCATCCCAGAGTGTCTGGATATGCTGTTTCGATCCACTTACTGATTTAACGTAAGACCAGAACTTCCTAGGATTTTCAGTCAAGTCGGTACATAGAATTTTACTTTCGAATTCTCTGAGCGCTTTACGCATAACCCTCCTTACGCTAACTTTGACATCGTTTAGCTTCTGTTTGTCTGTTAGGTTTTGGCTGCGTTTAAATTTGCAGCGAAGCTCTCTTCGCTTTCGCAGTAGTTTCCTAACTATGTTGTTGAACCACGGTGGGTTTTTCCCGTCCCTCACAGTTTTCCTCGGCACGTACCTGTCTAAAACGCATTCTACGATTGCCTTGAAGTTTTTCCATAAACACTTAACATTGTCAGTGTCGAAACAGAAATTGTCGTTTTGACCTGTTACGTAGTCTGAAATCTGCCTCCTATTACTCTTGCTGAACAGATAAACCTTCCTCCCTTTTTTATATTCCTATTTACTTCCATATTCAGGGATGCTGCAACGGCCTTATGATCACTGATTCCCTGTTCTGCGCTTACAGAGTCGAAATTTCGGGTCTGTTCGTTATCAGTAGGTCCAAGATATTATCTCCACGTGTCGGTTGTCTGTTTAATTGCTCGAGGTAATTTTCGAATAGTGCACTCAGTATAATGTCACTCGATGCTCTGTCCCTACCACGCGTCCCAAACATCTGAGTGTCCCAGTCTATATCTGGTAAATTGAAATCTCCACCTAAGACTATAACATGCGGGGGAAATTTATGTGAAATGTATTCCAGATTTTCTCTCAGTTGTTCTGCCACTAATGCTGCTGAGTCGGGTGGTCGGTAAAAGGAGCCAATTATTAACCTAGCTCGGTTGCTGAGTATAACCTCCACCCATAATAATTCACAGGAACTATCCACTTCTATTTCACTACAGGATTAGCTACTACTAACAGCGACAAACACGCCACCACCGGTTGCATGCATTCTATCCTTTCTAAACACTGTCTGTGCCTTTGTAAACATTTCGGCAGAATTTATCTCTGGCTTCAGCCAGCTTTCCGCACCTATAACGATTTCAACTTCGGTGCTTTCTATCAGCGCTTGAAGTTCCGGTACTTTACCAACGCAGCCTCGACAGTTTACAATTATAATACCGATTGCTGCTTGGTTCCCGCATGTCCTGACTTTGCTGCGCACCTTTTGAGGCTGTTGCTCTTTCTGTACTCGCCCGAGGCCATCTAACCAAAAAAAAAAAACCGCCCAGTCCACGCCACACAACCCCTGCTACCCGTGTAGCCGCCTGCTGTGTGTAGTGCACTCCTCACCTATCCAGCGGTACCCGAAACCCCACCACCCTATGGTGCAAGTCGAGGAATCTGCAGCCCACACGGTCGCAGAACCGTCTCAGCCTCTGATTCAGACCCTCCACTCGGCTCTGTACCAAAGGTCCGCAGTCAGTCCTGTCGACGATGCTGCCGATGGTGAGCTCTACTTTCATCCCGCTAGCGAGACTGGCAGTCTTCACCAAATCAGATAGCCGCCGGAAACCATAGAGGATAGCCTCCGATCCATAGCGACACACATCATTGTGCCGACATGAGCGACCACCTGCAGATGGGTGCATCCTGTACCCTTCATGTCATCCGGAAGGACCCTTTCCACATCTGGGATGAACCCCCCCCCCCCCCCCCCCCCGGTATGCACACTGAGTGCAGATTGGCATTTAGCATAGGGCGAATTAGCCACAGATATTACATCGTCCGATGCGGAGCTCTGTGTTCAGAAATTTGCGCTATTTGCAGAAGCATTATGGACTGTTGTCAGATCTGTCACGGATCGCCAACTGTCCTGCTTTAGAGAGGGTGCAATCAACCGGCCTCCACATTCCATGACGAGGCGGGTGCTAATCAGAACTTGTCGCTTATGCGTGGTCCTCTCGTCCATCAGCCACTTTATACACACGCTCGTGACAACTGCATGCAGCCGACCAGCTTCGTCGGTTCTGAGATACCAGTTCTCAGTAGCTGGGCCATAGCAGTGTACTCTTGGTCAAAGTCGTTTTTATCTGCGAATTTCCATATCTGCGGCCCATATTGTCCCTAGAACGTTAACCCGTTCGTCTCTGCCCCACTTATACGGGGTGCCCCGGGAGGAATGATCAGTATTCAGGGATATCACAGGAACGATCACTCTAAGCAAAAATGTTAAACTAAACATGGGCTCTAAAACGCATCCCTTAAGAGCTATGAGCTCTTGTTTATCTTCGCTACAGCAAACACCTTTCTTCCAATGAACAACTGCTGATGCCTCTTAAGGAATGCATTTTAAAGCCCGTGTTTACCACACAATTTTTTCTTGTTTTGGTCCCTACTACCTCCTCCCAAAATATGGAAAATAAAGAGCTTGCAGTAGAAGAGATTCGTTTCCCCGTATCTTGGATGAAGAAGTGCTCATAGCTCTTAAGATATGCATTGTACAGAACATGTGTACTGCACTTTTCTGCTTCGAATGATCGTTTCTGTCAGATCTCTGTTTATAGTCCATTCCTCCTTGGACACTCTTTATACTTGCCTTACCACGTCACGCCAACAGGCGGCGGCAAATTTCACGTTGGGCAGTACTCATAGTGGTTTAGCTCGGCAGTGTATATATTTTATCTTTTTATATCTGCGACCATCGCTGTTGAACAAAATATAATCATTTCCTCTCTGTTTGTATTAAGAAGACAGTATTGGCTGAACACATTTCATAAACACGTAGGTCGTCATTTGTAAAACATCTAAATACGGGACACAAAGTCACAATTCCAGATATTTACTCCGACTGTCAGTTATTTTATCAAGGGAAGGACTTGCACAATGCAGAAACCAGAATTTTTTTTTTTATTCAGTATGGTGTGAGATACCGTTTTAACAGAAAGTGATTGTCTTAATTACTTTTTCATGTTATTGGATGTTTCATAGTTTTAAACTTCAGTTTCAACTGCGTTAATAACTACGAACGTAAATACTATCGAGCTTATTTAAACACTTACAAAACATTCAAAACATTGATAATTAAACTGTGTCATTCCATCATTAGGCTAATCTCTGATATAAATCGTATTTACGTTTCCTTTTGCTTCAATGTCAGCAGCTCTTGGTATTTTGGTTAACGTTGGTGGCTCTCGATTTCGGGGCACCGGATCCGATTACCGGTTGTGTCGGTGATTGTTTCTGCTCGGAACTCTGTGTGTGTGTGTGTGTGTGTGTGTGTGTGTGTGTGTTGTCCTCATCATTATATCATCATCAACATCGACGCGCAAGTCACCGAAATGGCGTCAAATGAAACAGATTTGCACCAGATATCCGAATTCCCGACCAAAACAGCCTTAAACACAGTTTTTATGCGCACAGTTTCTAGCCATTCTCAAAAATCTGAAAAAGTTCCTAACAACTGTAACTACACTCCTGGAAATTGAAATAAGAACACCGTGAATTCATTGTCCCAGGAAGGGGAAACTTTATTGACACATTCCTGGGGTCAGATACATCACATGATCACACTGACAGAACCACAGGCACATAGATACAGGCAACAGAGCATGCACAATGTCGGCACTAGTACCGTGTATATCCACCTTTCGCAGCAATGCAGGCTGCTATTCTCCCATGGAGACGATCGTAGAGATGCTGGATGTAGTCCTGTGGAACGGCTTGCCATGCCATTTCCACCTGGCGCCTCAGTTGGACCAGCGTTCGTGCTGGACGTGCAGACCGCGTGAGACGACGCTTCATCCAGTCCCAAACATGCTCAATGGGGGACAGATACGGAGATCTTGCTGGCCAGGGTAGTTGACTTACACCTTCTAGAGCACGTTGGGTGGCACGGGATACATGCGGACGTGCATTGTCCTGTTGGAACAGCAAGTTCCCTTGCCGGTCTAGGAATGGTAGAACGATGGGTTCGATGACGGTTTGGATGTACCGTGCACTATTCAGTGTCCCCTCGACGATCACCAGTGGTGTACGGCCAGTGTAGGAGATCGCTCCCCACACCATGATGCCGGGTGTTGGCCCTGTGTGCCTCGGTCGTATGCAGTCCTGATTGTGGCGCTCACCTGCACGGCGCCAAACACGCATACGACCATCATTGGCACCAAGGCAGAAGCGACTCTCATCGCTGAAGACGACACGTCTCCATTCGTCCCTCCATTCACGCCTGTCGCGACACCACTGGAGGCGGGCTGCACGATGTTGGGGCGTGAGCGGAAGACGGCCTAACGGTGTGCGGGACCGTAGCCCAGCTTCATGGAGACGGTTGCGAATGGTCCTCGCCGATACCCCAGGAGCAACAGTGTCCCTAATTTGCTGGGAAGTGGCGGTGCGGTCCCCTACGGCACTGCGCAGGATCCTACGGTCTTGGCGTGCATCCGTGCGTCGCTGCGGTCCGGTCCCAGGTCGACGGGCACGTGCACCTTCCGTCGACCACTGGCGACAACATCGATGTACTGTGGAGACCTCACGCCCCACGTGTTGAGCAATTCGGCGGTACGTCCACCCGGCCTCCCGCATGCCCACTATACGCCCTCGCTCAAAGTCCGTCAACTGCACATACGGTTCACGTCCACGCTGTCGCGGCATGCTACCAGTGTTAAAGACTGCGATGGAGCTCCGTATGCCACGGCAAACTGGCTGACACTGACGGCGGCGGTGCACAAATGCTGCGCAGCTAGCGCCATTCGACGGCCAACACCGCGGTTCCTGGTGTGTCCGCTGTGCCGCGCGTGTGATCATTGCTTGTACAGCCCTCTCGTAGTGTCCGGAGCAAGTATGGTGGGTCTGACACACCGGTGTCAATGTGTTCTTTTTTCCATTTCCAGGAGTGTATAAGTTGTAATTCGCCCATTTCGCCTTGAACGAACTGTTATCAACACATACTAGCAATGGATATATCGTTTCTCATCTTTATAAACTAGCACACAGCCGTTGAATCGGCATAGGGGGTGAATAGACATTGTTACTTCGATGCTAATCATATTCCTACAACAAACAAACACTGTCGAGTGGCCACAGTTGGCGACTCACGTCTATTGTCTACGCCTAATGGCAGTTAATATTGGATCGTTTAAATAAAACATGATTCATTGTCATAAATTTTCAGACTTCAAAGTATTTTTCAGTAAACAAAGACTGTATTACTTTAGTTACTTTGACATATGACTTAGACTACAGTTTCATTAAGGCAAATTCGAACTTAAATACACTGTCTTATAACGAACGAGTAATGTGATTTACTGTACCTTAATACCAACGAACGTGTTAGAAGATGAATTCAGACGTTAATAAATTTATCAGTTACATGTAAAGCTAACATTGACGTAATTTCGACAAATGAGCTACACGAGTCGAATAAATTAGCTTAAAAGTAATAAATACGGGATTTTTGCGTCCCGTACGAGGTCTGTAAGGTATTATATTTTCACCCTTCAAATACAGTACGGGACGGTGGTCAACGCTGTCAACACCGCAGAAAGTAAACGATTGGGCCTATCTTGATATAAGAATCATTAATTTATTTGTTTCGTTTGATTATGAACGTATTTTACCTGGCTGGAGTACGGCCTTCTAAACCTCTCTTATCAGATGAGCGATGCTTAGACAGTATCTGAATGTATGACACTACACAACATAAGTATTACACATGAACATAATAATAACAATAATAATAAATCAAACCAGAACTGAAACTAGCAGGAATTACACCAGACGATATCCAAAACAGGGAAATCTTCAAATCCAAAATTCACAACTGGCAAATTGACCAAGAGGAGAAACCATAGAAGAAGACTGGAACAACGTGGTCTCAAGAAAGAAAAGAAGCCCACAGCAAACGAATGACAGAAGTATGAGCACAAAGAAAGGCAAATGCACGCCACTAAGTACTTTGCGTATTTCTAATGGGCTCATTCCCATTCAATTGTGCTGACATTGTTTGTCATCGTTTACTATTTATGATAAAACATCGGACTGCTTACAAAGAGTGTAGTACAAATTCGTTGAAGTAAACTTTCACTGTTGAACTTTTCTCTGTGATATGAGATGATATGAGAATCACACGTGCTTTTTATGTTCTTTTTTATCATTGTTTAGCGCACATCTTCATAATGAGAAAAGACATTACATAACCTTTCAACGTAATTGATTTTTAATATGCTCGAGTTTTATTTAATTTTACTTCTAATATCGCCGTCTATCCTACTTGACCCTTCATATCTTCTATACTTACATTTTTAACGTAACATCCATTCGAAGTATTAGACAACGTTTAATTTATGTCTGGGAATAAAAACTATCGTTGCCGAAAATTATCTAAAAGAAGCTGAAATCCTGATAACTTAATAAATAGCGCAATATAGATTTCTTAGCCAACGTCGCAATTTATAAGACCTGTTAACGGAAGATAAGTTGCATTTTATGTCGTTTGGGAATCAACAGATAAGTTCAGAGAAACTATCCGTATTTCTTCCCAGATATATACACTTGCTAATAACGTTCTGTAAGCATTCTTTTTCAAAGCTGTAAAATTGATGAGTGCATTCTTTGCTGTACAGATTTACGACGACTTTGTTTCTTTTCAGGTGTGATGGCAGCCAACTGTTTACAAACTCAGTGAGATTCGTCATATGGACAGTCTTAATAATACTTGGTAAAAAAAAATGTTCACGAAAAGAAAAAGTGAACTACATAAATTAAAATTAAGCAGCCGACACTACTTCCGAAATTTCTTTCAGAGCAAGCTACGAAGTTATTACTAAGAAATCAGTATTTGTGAAAGGTCAGAGGAATGATGGCAGACGAGTTACCTGTCCTGTTTTCTGCTAATGAAAATTCTCGTCAAGATTTTAGTAAGCCCTTAGCTAGAAATGAGTGTAGGGTAAAGCAACATGATTCCTTCATTCTCAATCAAGAGCTAATTTCAACCTCCATACTCGAGATTGACATGAAACAACAACACCCTAACAAGTCTGCGAATGTCAACTTGCCTGAACGTACAACAATAAGAACACTAAGTGAAAGTGAGAAAATTGAATTTCTGAGACAAAGACGTGGCAAAAAACCCATTCTGGCACCAGGAACGATTGAAAAGATAGCTGTACCTGTCAAACGTATTAAAATTCAGCATGTATCGCAAGACACGACCAAGACTCGACCAACGGCGACTATCATTTCAACATGTGAAAACAAGACATTGGCAAAACTGTCGCCGGGTTATATTGAAAAACTGGCGACACCAGTACTACAAATAGATGTATCAAAAGCAAGTGCTCCAGCTAAACCTCCGACAACAAGTTCCTCTCAGTCACGACTAATTGCCTCTCTACAATCACAGGCAGTTGCAAATAGTCTTCCTGAAACTATTCATGAAGTAACAAGAGGCAAAGGTGGGCTTCGAATGATTTTGCCAAAGGTAGACCCACAGTCTAGTGGTGTTTCAACACCTGGACAAGATGGTCGGGAAGCTCGGGAAGGAAAACGTTTTCGAAAGATTTTGCCGAAAATGGTAGCAACTTCTAGTGATGCAGATAGTCTCCCTGAAACTATCCATGAAGTAACAAGAGGCAAAGGTGGGCTTCGAAAGATTTTGCCAAAAGTAGACCAACAGTATAGTGGTGTTTCAACACCTGGACAAGACGGTCGGGAAGCTAAGGAAGTAAAACGTATTGCGCTACCAACTTCTAGTGATGCAAATAGTCCTCCGGAAACTATTCATGAAGTAACAAGAGGCAAAGGTGGACTTCGAATGATTTTGCCAAAGGTAGACCAACAGTCTAGTGGTGTTTCAACACCTGGACAAGACGGTCGGGAGGTTCAGGAAGTAAAACGTATTGTGCTACCAACTTCTAGTGATGCAAATAGTCCTCCTGAAACTATTCATGAAGTAACAAGAGGCAAAGGTGGGCTTCGAATGATTTTGCCAAAGGTAGACCCACAGTCTAGTGGTGTTTCAACACCTGGACAAGATGGTCGGGAAGCTCGGGAAGGAAAACGTTTTCGAAAGATTTTGCCGAAAATGGTAGCAACTTCTAGTGATGCAAATAGTCTCCCTGAAACTATCCATGAAGTAACAAAAGGCAAAGGTGAGCTTCGAGAGATTTTGCCAAAAGTAGACCCACAGTATAGTGGTGTTTCAACACCTGGGCAAGACGGTCTGGAAGTTCAGGAAGTAAAACGCATCATGCTACCAACTTCTAGTGATGCAAATAGTCCTCCTGAAACTATTCATGAAGTAACAAGAGGCAAAGGTGGGCTTCGAATGATTTTGCCAAAGGTAGACCCACAGTCTAGTGGTGTTTCAACACCTGGACAAGATGGTCGGGAAGCTCGGGAAGGAAAACGTTTTCGAAAGATTTTGCCGAAAATAGTAGGAACTTCTAGTGATGCAAATAGTCCTGCTGAAACTATTCATGAAGTAACAAGAGGTAAAGGTGGGCTTCGAATGATTTTGCCAAAGGTAGACCCACAGTCTAGTGGTGTTTCAACACATGGACAAGATGGTCGGGAAGCTCGGGAAGGAAAACGTTTTCGAAAGATTTTGCCGAAAATGGTAGCAACTTCTAGTGATGCAAATAGTCTCCCTGAAACTATCCATGAAGTAACAAAAGGCAAAGGTGGGCTTCGAAAGATTTTGCCAAAAGCAACCCCACAGTATAGTGGTGTTTCAACACCTGGACAAGATGGTCGGGAAAGTCGGGAAGTAAAACGTTTCCGAAAGATTTTACCGAAAATAGTACCAGCTTCTAGTGATTTGAGGCCTAGTAACGTATTAGGAGTTCCACGAAAAGGAAAAGAGACTTCTGAAGGAAAACAAACTGGACGTATTCAAAAGCCATTGCGGAAGACTGGATCAATGACTGGTGACGTGATCCCTACACACGCAACTGGAGTTCCATCATCAGGGGAAGAGAATCCTGGGATAACATTAGAGCGACATCTTCCAATAATTTTGTCAAAGTCAAGAAAAAGGTCTAATAACGTAATGCCTACGAGCATAAGAGGAGTTCCAACACATGGAAGAGATAATTCTGGAGTAAAATCGGAAAGACCGATTCAGACTCTTCTGCCCAAGGTGGGACGAGCTTCCAGTGATGTAATTACTGCGGACGCGAGTAAATTGTCATCAACAGACTAAGAAACTTTTGAGATGAAAGAAACTGATCGTACACCAAAGATTTTGCCGAGAATGGGACTAACATCTAGTAATGCGACGACTCTGAATGTAGCTGGAGTTCCACAACCGGGAATAGATAGTCAAGGAGTAACAGAAGAATGACTTTGTCCCAAAATTTTGCCAAAGATGGGTAAAATAACTAATGATGTACGGCATGTGATTACAGCTACAAAGACTCGAACACATGTTTCCGGATTAAGAAAAGAAACACGTTTAGCAAAATTTTGAAAAAATGGAACAAAATGCCAGTGATGTGATGTCTGTGTTCGCAGCTAAAGTTCCACCAACAGGAATACAAAATTCATATTTAAAAGAAATTGGAAATATGCAAAATATGTTGTTGAGAAAGGGATCGATGGCTTACATTGTGAGACTAACAAGACAAACTGGACCTACGTCACCAAGAACAAATGTTTCTGTGCTAGAAATAATAGATGATGTGGAAAACTTTTGCCAAAAATGTGACCAAAATCACTCCGTCAACAGCAAAATATAATCAAGGAGTAACTGAAGAATGAGGTATAAGGAAGATGGAACCAACTTCGAGTCAGGGAATACGGAATACCTGTGAACAAAATTAACGACGTTTTCGTAAACTTTTCCGGAAAACTGTCCTGCCGATTCCTACGGGAAATAATGTTAGTAAATACGCATCATTCCGAAGGCTCTATGGCCTGTAACTTATTTTTGAGATATTTTACGGATTCTAACGAAATTTGTACAAATGAAACAATGGATCTAATGTGTGTAATATCTAGATGTGTACTTAAAACTGAAGCATTATGTTGCAAATGGCTGAATCTAGCTAATTTTTTCATTCAAGTCTTCCTCAGAAAATCTTTTTTTTTTTTTTTTTTTTTTGCAGTGTATAGAGGTGGGGTCAGATACAAATTTTGTGAGCAATTAGAAAAACAAAAAGCGTATTTGCTAGAATCCTGGGACTTAAAGAAAACTGAGTATGTTTTATTATTAACGCGTCCATTTCATCAAAGTTTGCATTGTGAAATTGGAAAATGTACGTTTAATTGTTTTAATTAAAACTATTGCTATAATTAATTTCTAGTCTGTGAAAGTTTTTGTCCAGTGCAAGTACAAGACAAAAAAATAAATTTTGGTTATATTTCTCATGTTACTAATTTTTTTAATTTTCCGGAATTCTTACTGAAGAGGGTACGAAAGCTTGTTAGTTATTATACTGCCAAATAATTCCTGGTATTTCGTTTATAATATCGGCATCGTGTATCAGTCGAAGAGTGTCATCGAGTCAACAAACAACTATTTCGCACGCAGAAAAATCATCTCTGATTTGTACGATGTGCTTCTTCATCAGTTACAGCGAATTGATGTAGTGCGGTTTAGCAAATACATACCACAACTGAATCCTAAGGGAAATATTTCTTTTTTTTCTTTTTTGTCTGATTGAGGCTGGTAGTATAAGTGAAACGTTTACAGAGAACCATTATCAAACAGAATTGTAAAACTACAAGTATATTATGTGTGGTTTTACTGTAGTACGTCACCACACGTTGTGAACAAGACACTCACCACTACGGCAGATCGCTGTCCGTTGGCACTAACAGTAAATTAATAAATTAAGAGCACTTTATGAAACCCCTGAGATGCTGAACATCGGATGTCAGAAAAAACTGTTATTACACGCAAGCTTCTATTTTCACAGCAGTATGTGGACTGCAAGATAAAAAAACTGCAAGAATGGAACAACTGAGAGAAATACGTATCATTTATATCCCATGTGACCCACTGATACAAATAAAGTACTATGGTTTCATATAAATCCGATTAAATTTCTATGAATATTGAGTACACCCGGCGGGGTCTGGGATTTTCTCTGCCTCGTGATGACTGGGTGTTGTGTGATGTCCTTAGGTTAGTTAGGTTTAAGTAGTTCTAAGTTCTAGGGGACTGATGACCATAGATGTTAAGTCCCATAGTGCTCAGAGCCATTTGAAGCCATTTGAGTACTACATGACGGAACATAGAAGTGAAGTAAGATCTCATGTAAGATTGGGCATCACATGAAAGAAGCTTCTGATGGTTTAGTAATAATTACGTTCCATGATTTTCTGATTCAGGTCTATGGCTCTTTCATACTGACATCTGGAAGCATTCTTCGTTCAGTTTCCGAGTTATTTCATATAAATATGCAAAGTGAATGTCACGTTAATATACTCTCCAAGCAAGGAAGGAAACGTTACCTGCTATGTAGAGAAGCATGCTTGCTCGTTCTGGACGGAGAAGGTCTCGACGTTATCGTATCAAAGTATAGGCCAAGATTATACTTCAGAAAGAGTACACGGGATGGCTTTCTGTAGCTGTTCAGGTGTTATTGCAATTTTTGCATGTAGGCTGGGTACTTCTGTTTAATGTTCACTGTACATTACGCTTTCCGTCGAATAATTTGACTCTTCAAACCACAAGCAGAAACGTCGCATATCCAATACAGATATCAGCGAATGTTATTGATGTAAAGTGAATCCCTGTCGGACAGTAATGTTTCCGTTGTGGTAATGCCCCGTTTTTAATGTAAGCCATAGGCCGTACACAGTCGTATTCCAGCTTGTGTTAAACTGGAAAATAAAAGGCCTCGCCATTAAGAAGGAAACATTTCCTAGCTGACCTCATATTTCAAGGAGAAAAAAAGCACACATACAAGAAACCGGCCACGGTAACCGACCCCACTTGAAAATTTGGGATGTAATTCTGATAGTTCGTAGTTATGACTTTCCGAAAGTACAGCTTTTGAACTGTCACACGCAGCATTTATTTGTCACTTGCTCCGTCTCATTGAAGCCGCTTAACCCACGAGCGCGAAGTACTGTACAGTGGAATAAGTGGTTTTTGTGATAATATTTTGAAACTGGTAACATGTTTTATTCATTGTGTCGAAGTTCACGGTTTTTATCCTGTAACTGGTGCCAGAGATTTCTTTCCTTAGAACATTTTTATGTTTTGATTCATAAATGCAGCGTAAAATGAGGGAAACGAATGAGTGTGTCAGTAAAGAAGCAGCGTAGCGCTATTTAATTATTAACATCACATTTGTGTGTTACCTTCTGCGGATTTTAAAGCTGGAACTAGTAATGTGAAATACATTTGCAGGCGATGCACTTTTCTTCAACGTGATTGGCGTGATTAAATTGTAAATCGAATATTGTTAACTTCAGTTCATAATAATTCTTCAGTTGCTTAGGTTTATTCATTTTGCTTTTGAGCCATATATACACAGCTTTAACATGTCAGTAAGAGAATATAGTTTAAAAAATGTTGCCCGAATATATGCGTGAGGTTGACGTATTACGTACGGATGTTACTATTTTCCGAGTAAAATGATATGTACTCGAACGAAATTTGAAAACACGTTGGGCAGACGTGCCCACCTTTCCTCTCCTCTTCTCTTGCCTTCAACATACCGTGATTAGGAGTGCTCTGGTTATTACTCGGTTGTGCAATACTTGGCGCTCGGGTATCACGTGACTTAAGTGGGGCGAAACGAGTGACAACCAAACTGTTGGCGTGAAAGTTTGAATGCTGTACTTTCAGAGGGTCATAACTACGCAATCTCACAATTATGTGCAAATTTTCGCGCGGGCTCGATGGCTGGGGCTGATATCTTACAAGTGCTCTTTTTACTCCCTAAAACATGAGGTTAAGTCAGTAATGTTTCCTTGTAAGTGGCGCCAGTGGTTTCAATCAACGCCCTCAGTTGCTGCATCTGGTAGAAGCCCTCATGAACAGCCACTACTTGAGGTAAGCCAGAATCATATTCACACCGATAACACAAAAGACAACGATGAATAAATCCAGCTACTCTGTACCATTAGCACTATGTATTCGTTGGAGTGCATGCTTATCAGACTAATAGGTAGACATTCGTTACTCTGCAGCTGACTCGTTGGTCTTCACAAACTTCTATGGTTGGAGTGGAGCAGCCAATCAGGTTGTTGCTGCTAAACACGTCAGATGCCATTTGTTTCGTTGTCACGGACTCCAGAAGATCTAACAACTCCTTACGTTATGTTCATAACACAAACATAATTATGGCTGTGAGTCACTCGTATTATTAAAAACTTTAACCACTTAAACGCTCCACCGTAAATAATTATTTCTGGAGGTTATAACACACGGCTTTGGTTCTTGTCGTGATCTGAAATGGGGTTACATTAACGATAACATATGTGATTGGACAATATTACATCTAAGGGTGTTAAGAGGTAAACTAAGCGTCATCGATATTCTTCTGTGCGTATGATTGATAGTAAAACACAGTCCAATTACTGCATTTAGTAACTCTGTTGCTCAAGTACCAATTAAGCTAATGCACTGAAATGACACAATTCATAATAATAGTGCACTAAGGTGACTAAAGTCATGGGATACCTTCCAGTATCATGTCGGACCTCCCATTGCCCGGCATAGTGCAGCACCACGACTTGGCATGAACTAAACAAGTCGTTGGAAGTACCCTACAGACATATTGACCCATGCTGCCTCTACAGTTGACCACAATTGAGGAAGTGTTGTGAGCGACGTGTGGGTGCTATTCTGTCATTCTGCGCAATGGATTCATCTGAGGTGTACCCTTTACCCTGTGGCTCCTGCAAGATGCAGTTTCCACCCCCACACCACTACAGAAGTCAGACAGACGCTCCTAACGTTCTAAAGAGAAATGCCTGAAAAACTTTCAGCAATAAATATCTTCTGGAGTCCTCTGCTGTAAGGAAACGACACAAAAGTTCACAAAATTTCTTACGTAACTAGTGGGATACTTGGGTACTGGAGTAGTGCTAGTTAGTGTAAGAAAAACCTGAAACTAACGAATTTTTTTTCTTTTTTTTTTTTTTTTTTTTTTTTTTTGCAAAAAGTCTGAGAAATCACAATGGCACTTTTAGTTATGAACTGAACAAGTTATTTCCGGATTCTTTTCAGAATGTGAAGTTACCTCTTAAGGATAGGATACGCTAATGAAATTTCTATACAAAGTTTAAGATTGTTATTGACTTGGCAGAATGGCTGAGAGCTGCGCCTACTCAATTTGAATAATTATCCGTTAGAATGTTGCTAGATATGGTCGAGGCTGCCGCGTGTGAAATGCAGTGAAGCGTACTGTTGTGGAGGAAATATGGGGCTTGCAAGAGCTGTAGCTGCGATGACTGCCATCTGCGCCGCTCGCTGCTGACAAATAAGATAACTCTCGTTCTATATGGATTGACGTTCGCTAATCAAACTCTCCCTCTCCCTTGATGAAGTCAGGGACTCCTATTCGCCCCTAGTCTAACTATTGGCATGGGACACCGGTCAGATAACCAGTCCACTGCGATGCCATTCAAAAATTCGCTCACAGGCGTTTAACTATAACTCTGTCCATTCACACCGCACAATAAGTGTGGTGGCCAACACAGTGAACAATGCTTAATCGCAAGGACTCAATATAGAGTCGCACTCCGATTCGCTCTCGACAGAGGTGCTCTCCCAGTGAAGTACTGAGGAGAGACTTGTTCCTCGCTCTTTGAGTACATGTATGAGCGCACACGCTCTCGTTACGTGTTCTTGCTCCAAGAGCGACAACAGAACGGCCCCTGTCCACGCCAGATGTGAGGGGGTATATCTTTCGGTCTCTTCCATTATTCCTTCTGTAGTGGACTGACAAGGCAGCCAGTCCACAGAGACGGGTAGCCGAAAGGGCACACATACACACACGCCGACTGGCGCGAAGTCTGGAACAGGATTTGTAATGAACGTGATAAAGAAAAGAACGTAGCTACTAGAACACTTAACTTTTATATCGTCCTTTGGTATACAGCATTCTTGATGATACAAGTGAGACTATCTTGAGATACATGCAATGGTACAAATGGCACCTTGCTAGGTCATAGCCATTAACTTAGCTGAAGGCTATTCTAACTGTCTCTCGGCAAATGAGAGAAAGGCTTCGTACGTTTAGTCGCTAGCAACGTCGTCGTACAACTGGGGCGAGTGCTAGTACGTCTCTTGAGACCTGTCTTGTGGTGGCGCTCGGTCTGCGATCCTGACAGTGGCGACACGCGGGTCCGACATGTACTAATGGACCGCGGCCGATTTAAGCTACCACCTAGCAAGTGTGGTGTCTGGCGGTGACACCACATTCCTCCCCCGCAAATCGGCGAACGGTCGTGTGATAAGGCTTCCGCCCGGCGTGGGGAGGGCCCCAGGTTGACGTATGCGATGGGGTGGGGAGCCTAACAACAGGCGAGGCTGTGCCACCCGCACCCTGCCATTCGGTCCGAGGGGAGCTAGGAAACGCCTGAAAACCTAGTCCAGGGTGCACGTCAACATGCGGTGTATGCGCCCGTAATGAGACAGGAGGGGCCGAAGGGTCGACCTCCATTGCGTCGGGGGATCCGACGCGCGATGACGACATCTGGGCCGGAGCGGGCAAGAGTTCCATGGCGGAGGACATCTGGTCACGGGAAGCGATTGGCGGCGCGGGACCCAGGGAGGCGCTGGGCGGCTGCAGCGAAGCGTCCACTGCGAGCGGCGCCGGCGGGGGCTGCGGCGGCGGCGGCGGCGCGACGCCATGTGGCAGAATGGAAGGCATCGTCGGTAACACCTGGGGATGAGGCGAGCCAGTAGATGGGTCCCCAGGGCGCTGACCGGACGGCACCGTCGCTGAAAGCAGACGGGGAGCGGCAGAACCCGCGCGACGACAGAGGCGCAGCTGATTGAGATGCTGACGCACCTCACCAGAGGCCCCCAAAACCAAATACATCGCGCGGCCGAGGCAGCGAAGAATGCGCCCTGCGAGCCAACGCCGTGAACCTCGATAGCTGTGATAGAAGACAACGTCGCCAGGAGCAAAAGCAGGAGGCTGCTGCTGCACAGGAACCTGATGCGGCGAATGCAGCAAAGACATCAAGGTTCGATGAGGACGACCGTGGAGCAACTCAGCCGGCGAGCGACCATCGCGGGGCTGAGAGCGATACAAAGACAAAAAGAGCAATAACGCGTCCTCCCGAGAATGCGACTCTTTCAATTTCAACATCTGTGACTTGAAAGTCCGGACCAATCGTTCAGCGGCACCGTTTGACTGTGGCGAAAACGGCGCGGATGTCAGATGTTGAATACCATTGGCCTTGCAGAATGACTGAAATTCGGCAGACATGAATTGTGGGCCATTGTCGGAAACAATAGTCTGTGGAAGACCTTCAATGAAAAAAATAGCAGACAACGCTTGGATTGTGGCAGAAGACGTCGTGGAAGACATCCGGACAACAAATGGAAAATTACTGAAGGAATCGACAACAACCAACCATCGAGCATTCCAGAAGGGACCAGCAAAATCTATGTGCAAGCGTTGCCAAGGGAAAGTGGCTTTCGGCCATGCAAAGAATTTTTGCGGCAGTGCGGATTGTTGTTCGGCACACGCCATGCAAGAAGAGCACATATTCGTAATTGCAGCATCGATTCCGAACCAAGTACAGTGCTGATGAGCAAGTTGTTTCGTGCGCAATATACCCAAATGTCCTTGGTGAAGAAGCCTTAAGACAGAGGACTGTAATGAACGTGGGACCACAACCCTAGACTGATCATTATCAGAACGCAACAACAAAACACCACGTCGTACAAAAAGTCTCTCCTTGTGAGCAAACAATCGGCGAACCAATGGATCCTCGATCCGGGACTTTGACAAGGGCCATTGCGTAGCAACAAAACGCAAAACAGTAGCAACGACAGGGTCAGCAGCTGTGGCTGTAGCTACACGACGAAAATTAATCGGAAACGATTCGACCACGTCATCGGTTTCCGAATCAAGGAACATGCAAGCAAGTTCGGAAGAATCGAATGCTCTTGCGACCTCATCACGCAATGTGTGGGGAACATTACGCGCTCTGAAAAATTTCGGTTGCGCGTTCACTTTCAGTTCCAAATGCGCTTCATAGTTCTTAGCGCAACCAAGGCCCGGTGCAAAAATGTCTGAAAATTCGTCACATAGACTAGAAACACTGGCGGAAGGCACAGTCTGATTCACTGATAGGACCTGATTGACGATAGACAAGTTAAACAACTGAAATAAATCTAAACCAAACAAGTTCACTGACGAAGAAGAACGAAGAACGTAAAAAGACACAAGTTTTGTTTGTCCCTTGTATGTTGCAAGAAGGCTGTACTGTCCCAACACAGGGAGATTCTGTCCTGAATAACTCGTGAGCTGAACATTTGCGGCACGCAACGGAGGTGCGCCCAGGTGTTTGTACGTGGCGTGATTGAGCAATGAAACTGCAGCTCTGGTATCGAGCTGGAACGGTATCACTTGTCCGGCAAAGTCCAAATCTACAAAAAGTTTACCGTCCTGCTGACGACAAGAGCGACTGTTTTGTGCAACTTGAACAGACACTGGAACAGATTCACACGCGACGTGACGGGACTTCCGTCGACGTCGACGCACACTTTTTGTGGGACGAACACAGTCACTGTTAGCGAGAGGAACACTGGGCGGAGTGGCAGTAACTACATGAATGTCCATGGGCGAAGGTTCCTGAGCCCGAGTGTCCTTGGTTCGATTCCGGCGCGAAGCAAAGGGCCTGGAATGGTTGTGATTGTCTGATCTGAGCTTTTTCTGGCAAACACTTTGAACATGCCCTTTCTTATTACAGAAAAAGCAAATAGCTTGGCGTGACGGGCAATTGTCACGCAAATGTCTAGTTGCACACCGCGGGCATGATTTCAGAACTGCATTGGCATGCTTACACGGCACACGTGTTTGCGAGCTAGGCTGCAGCTGCGCGGACGTGCGCGAGGGCCGGTTAGCGTCCCGTGCTGCGCGCCCGGCGGGCCGGTTAATGTGACACACAGCTGGCGAAGTTGCAAATGAGTCCTGAGCAAAGTCAAGCGTGTCTTGCCTATCTAAAATGTCTATCACTTGTTGAAGGGAGGGATTGACGAGTTTCAAAATCTGTTCCCGTATGCGAACATCAGAAACGTTCTGTGCTATTGCAACACGCACCATAGCATCTGAATAAGGGACTCCACAGTCACATTCAAATGCACAATCCCTAGTAAGTCCTTGCAAAGTTGCAACCCACTCCCTATTAGTCTGACCGGCCGTACGTTTTGTACGAAAGAACGTATAACGTTTTGCAACAACATTTACTGTTTCCTTGAAATAGGCATCTAAAGCAGACAAAATTTCTTCGTATGACAGAGTTGCTATGTCGCGCCGGGGAAACAATTTCACTATCACACGGTAGGTGGACACACCTACACACGAAAGCAAAAACGGCTGCCGCTCATTACCTTGAATTCTGTAGGCGGCGAGATGAAATCCAAATTGTCGTGACCATTCCGTCCAAGATTCAATGGCTGCATCAAAGCCACGAAACGGGGGTGCAACTGCATGTTGTGGCAGCGGTAGCGGTGAAGCGGCGGCGGCCGCATCGGTTTGCAGTGCACGCTGACCCTGGACGAGCTGTCCAAGGGCATCCAACAAGGCCTGCGTCTGCTGATTCTGCAAGCGATAAAATTTGGACAGTACATCTGGAGAATGTGGCGAAGCCATGACACAAGCAAATTAGTGCAATACGAACGCTAAAGTCCCTTTTTAGACTCGTCGCCAATGTAGTGGACTGACAAGGCAGCCAGTCCACAGAGACGGGTAGCCGAAAGGGCACACGTACACACACGCTGACTGGCGCGAAGTCTGGAACAGGATTCGTAATGAATGTGATAAAGAAAAGAACGTAGCTACTAGAACACTTAACTTTTATATCGTCCTTTGGTATACAGCATTCTTGATGATACAAGTGAGACTATCTTGAGATACATGCAATGGTACAAATGGCGCCTTGCTAGGTCGTAGCCATTAACTTAGCTGAAGGCTATTCTAACTGTCTCTCCGCAAATGAGAGAAAGGCTTCGTACGTTTAGTCGCTAGCAACGTCGTCGTACAACTGGGGCGAGTGCTAGTACGTCTCTTGAGACCTGCCTTGTGGTGGCGCTCGGTCTGCGATCCTGACAGTGGTGACACGCGGGTCCGACATGTACTAATGGACCGCGGCCGATTTAAGCTACCACCTAGCAAGTGTGGTGTCTGGCGGTGACACCACACCTTCAGCTCAAGGCGTCAGGAATATCGTCTGCCAATCAGCATTGCTCTTCTAAAACTGGAGAATGACGCTTCGTTTAAGGTGACCAATCCGGAAATATGTAGCATCTGAGTTTGGCGTTTGCTGTCTCCCTGTGAAAACCTCTGAAACTGCGTGCTCTGTTTGTAAGGAATGCGTAGGCTGGGCACTCCCACACAATGTAGCGGAATTTACTTTTAAGCCGAACACGGGGTCGTTCTGCCTTTCACTCGGGCAAACGCTGTCTGCTCCACAGGCGGTCGCCGGCCAACGTAGATAGGTTGACTCGTCCTCTGAAGGGACCGGCCTCCTGGTGTGTGGTTTGCCTCTCCCGAACTAAAAACATTTGTGACCATCGTGCTTGAATGTGTACACCAGCCTCAAGCATTTCACCCTCGGTGCGCACTTGCGATTTACTTGTTATTTGCATATCGTTTACATGAATTCATACAACATTGACTTTATCTTATCGAGTTTGGGTTCGAATGAAGCGTCTTGATGTGCGGAATATGATTGTGGGGGCGGAATATGTAAGCAATGAAGGTCAGGAGACCACGACGTCTTACAGTGTTTCCAATGCAAGATTTTCAGCACAAACTGACCTTCCAATAATATCCCATAAATATTCGATGGTATTTATGTCTGGCGATCAGGATGGCCAAATCATTGGCTCGAATTCTCCAGAATGTTCTTCAAACCAATCGTGAACAGATGTGGCACAGTAAAATGGCGCATTGTCATCTTTCCATGAGAACACAGCCCATACCATTATCGAGCAACCAGCAGCTTGCACAGTACCTTATTGACAACATAGGCGCACAGCTTATGTGGGATCTGTGCCACGCTCGAATCCTACCATCAGCTCTTACCAACAGAAATAAGGACTCATCTGACCAGGCCACAGTTTTCCAGTCGTCTCGGGACCAACCGTTATGCTCACGAACCCAGGACAGGTGCTGCAGGCGATACTGTGCAGCTAGCAAAGGCACTTGCGTCAGTCGTATACTGATATAGGCCATTAAGGCCATATTTCGCCACACTGCTGCAAAGGATACGTTCATCATATATCTCAAATTGATTTCTGTAATTATTCACGCATTGTGGCTTGTCTGTTAGCACTGATAACTCTACGTAAACGTTGTTAACTGTATAAGACATTGCCGTGCCTGTGTTATTCTCATTACGATGCATAGTTCCTTCGGAGATGCATGAATGTCCAAAGGAACAGGCACTGAGGCAACAATAGCCGTTACAAAACATGAAATGAATTCGCAATTGCGATTAAGGACTACCATCAGTTGTGGAATGGAATGGAACATCTGACCTGTACGGGAATATACGTAATGGATGTACAAGTACAGGTCATAGGTACACTCGACAGCAAAAAAAGTGGGTCACCCCTGAATTCCAACGTGTAGGCTGCACCTGAATGTATGCAACCAAAATAGCATATCTGTGTTGGACATAGTCGCAACCCTCCACAGTACAGTCATTGTAAGATACACAATGGGTACCGCTAGAGACTACTAAGAGAACACCAGTCTTTATGACAGTCCGTCCAGATGAAAATTAACACCATGATAGTACAGAAGACTAAATTAAATTACAATAAGTGACATTTCAAATGTTATGGGACAACTAGTTTTGTCACATAAATCGTTCAGTAATTCTTAGGCACAAGTAAATATTTGAGACAGTATATGGATTTACAAAGTTGTATGGCAATGTGAAACAAGTTCTTTGCTGTCTAAAAGGTTTACCGAACACATGCTGAACGTCGTTCAACGTTCAACGGGGAGTGGTTTCGCATCAACTTTATGTAATACTAAGCAGTTAAAAGACAACGTGATTAACGGCGGCAACCACTCTACGGAAATCCCAACATTAACGGCGAATCACAAGTAATATCATTGTTCACATTACTCATCAACAGTTACTTGTACACGAAGTTGTACTTTAAATGACATGACCAACGTCTTCGTTCCGGATCCGGATGCAAACCCAGAACGTAAAGCCATTGTTAACCAAGCAAAGCTTTGTGCCTTATCGAGACACGATCACTAAGCAGAAAGAGACGTCAAATATTGATGTTTGCACCAGTATCAGTTATCAATTCTCAACTTGAACGTAAATGACGATAATGTTTGTACGAAAGCAGGAACCCTAACATGACAATTACCTTCATGGTAATTAACCTCGAAAGACGTTGTATAGTGTTGCATTGTCAAGGAATAAAGGATGCACATGTTTAAAATTGAAATGCCATCATGTAATGCTGGGAACAAGGATGCGAACCCAGCACCTAATCGGATTGTTGAATAAGTACGTAAAATCAGAATGTAGATATCACAGTTTGTCACCAGTATTGGGGTTGGAACCTTAAATGACGACTGAAGTTGTATTGCCTGACCGGGATTCGAACCCGGCGCCTACCGCCGTCGTTGTCTAACTAGGAACAGACGAGTAATGTCCAATGGTGATCCACCATCAGCGAGATGTGCACATGTTTAACTAGAAATAAGGTGACGAAAACGTCTATGCTGACTGACAGTCGAACGCCGCACACATGGTTATGAAGACACGTTAATAATCAACTTCATATTCAGTAGTAGCTAGGAGTAGCATGTTTACTTGCAAACCTTAAGGCCTTACTCATACCTAGTAAGGTGTTGCCTAATATCTGCGATATCATGATGTTAATTTACAAGTGGATTGACTGCTGTAAAGGGCAATGTTCTCTAGTAGTCGTGTATCATGAGATGTAAATTAAGTGCCTCAGCAGAAAGTAATTTCCGTCGTGCAGCACGTATTGTTTTAGAGACACTGAGTACATGTTATAAGTGCACAAAACGTGTATTATATACTAACAAGGGAACCTCCCCATTGCACCCCCCTCAGATTTAGTTATAAGTTGGCACAGTGGATAGGCATTGAAAAACTGAACACAGATCACTCGAGAAAAAATGAAGACGTTGTGTGGAACTATGAAAAAAATAAGCAAAATATAGAAACTGAGTAGTCCATGAGCAAGATAGGCAACATCAAGGATGGTGTGCGTTCAGGAGGGCCGTGGTCTCGTGGTTAGCGTGAGCAGCTGTGAAACGAGAGTTCCTTGGTTTAAGCCTTCCCTCGAGTGAGAAGTTTAATTTTTTATTTTCAGCCCGCATCTCGTGGTCGTGCGGTAGCGTTCTCGCTTCCCACGCCCGGGTTCCCGGGTTCGATTCCCGGCGGGGTCAGGGATTTTCTCTGCCTCGTGATGGCTGGGTGTTGTGTGCTGTCCTTAGGTTAGTTAGGTTTAAGTAGTTCTAAGTTCTAGGGGACTTATGACCACAGCAGTTGAGTCCCATAGTGCTCAGAGCCATTTGAACCATTTTTTATTTTCAGACAATTATTTTGCGAAGCTGCACAGGTACACAGAGCAGTATTGTTTACGTGATCATGTGTCAATTATCAAAGTTCAGGCACTCACACATAATCAACTTCGCTCTCCAAAATTCCAGGACATGTTCAGATTTGCTTGGACATATGCAGGATTTGACGATCTACACACGGAAAAATTTGAACACGTTAAAAACATATGTTTTGACAGAGCACAGGGAAAACTGTGCGACTGTGAAAATGTTGCATTCATTTTGTTGCAGTTTATGTGACAAACTCTTATGTTTTCATCATTTTCTTGGGAGTGATTATCACATCCACAAGGAAACCTAGATCGGGCAAGGTAGAAGATTCTTTTTACCCATTCGCCAAGTGTACAGGTTAGGTGGGTCGACAACATATTCCTGTCATGTGACACACTAGCCGTTACCAGTGTCGTATAGAATATATCAGACGTTTTTCCTGTGGAGGAATCGGTTGACCTATGACCTTGCGATCAAATGTTTTCGGTTCCCATTGGAGAGGCACGTCCTTTCGTCAACTAATCGCACGTTTTTGCGGTGCCGTCGCAAAACACAGACACTAAACTTATTACAGTGAACAGAGATCTCAATGAACGAACGGACAGATCATAACTTTCCGAAAATAAGGAAAGTAAACTTTTAACTCGAGGGAAGACTTGAACCAATGACCTCTCGTTCCGCAGCCGCACACGCTAACCACGGGACCACGCCGCAGCTGAGCTCAGACTATCCTTGATGTTGCATATCTTGCTCATGGACTACTCAGTTTGTATATTTTGCTTATTTTTTTCATAGTTCCACACAACTTCTTCCTGTTTTCTCGATTGACGTGTGTTCAGTTTTTCAAGGCCTATCCACTGTGCCAACTTATAACTAAATCTGAGGGGGGTGAGATGGGGAGGTTCCCTTGTAAGTATATACTATTATTTGGAAAAGCTGACGCCAAACCTGTTTACTTTTACATTCCGCTTACTTGTCGTGGTTGAATACAGGTTTTCTTAAGGCTACATCTCATGCACAGCGCTTACAAGAAAGTATAGTTTCCTGCGTCATGCTATTGCTAGCTAGGTGAAATATTTTGTGGTAGCTATGTTTAAAATGAATGTATTTTTCAAAGTATTGTTCGTCAAATATTTGACTAAATCGTCAACTGTAGGTGTGCCTGCACATGTTATAGCATAATAGCTGTAGCTGCGTTAGTTTGTGCTACAGACTTGGGTAGGTTAGGTGTAACTTTTGATCTTTCAAGGGGTGATCGTGGCCATGTGGCCCGGGTCTGTACTAGCCGCGGCTCGCGAGCTACGGGCCAGCCAGGCTGGCCGAGGCGAGACGCAAGTGAGCGAGCTGGCGGTGGCGTTGGTGGGCCAACAGTCCGGGACGAGCCAGCACGGCTGCGCCGCATGCCTCTGCCTCTGCCGCTCCGTTTGACGTAAATATGTTTACCTCCTCTCCTGGAATCAGTATAAGAGCGGCAAGCAAGAATACACATCAGGCTGTCTGCCGTAATGGCTCATTGGGAGAGGTCTTTTCGAGGTAGAGTCAAAAAATGGTTCAAATGGCTCTGAGCACTATGGGACTTAACATCTGAGGTCATCAGTCCCCTCGAACTTAGAATTACTTAAACCTAACTAACCTAAGGACATCACACACATCCATGCGCGAGGCAGGATTTGAACCTGCGATCGTAGCGGTTGCGCGGTTCCAGACTGAAGCGCCTAGAACTGCTCGGCCACTCCGACCGGCCGAGGTAGAGTCGTCGCTCTCATTGAGGAAGGAGGATGTTCCATCAGAGAAGCTGGCAGACGGTATGGCGTACCACATACCACTGCAGCAACATGGTGGAGGATCTGCCTTGAAAGAGGCACCACCAACAGGGCTCCTGGCTCAGGCAGGAAGAAAGTGATCTCACACCAGGAAGACAGGGATCTAGTGTCTAGCAGCAGAGAAAATCCATTTCTGAACGCGAAGCAGTTGCGGTGGGAGACCAACTTCCCCGGCTCCAGTGATACGATCCGCCGAAGGCTGAGGGACGCTGGACTGCATGCACGACGATCCGCCGTGAAACAAGAGCTCAGCGAAGGCAACGTTTTACACCGGCTATCATTTGCGGAGCTCCATCGGACGGCGTCTTGGGACAGCGTCATTTTCACTGATGAGAAGGTGTTTTCCACCAATAACGACGGTCCACAAATCGTTTACAGGCGGCAAGGGACTCGCCATCGAGGCGAATATGTAACCACGACGAGAAGAATTGGCCGGCTATCTGTTACCTGCTGGGGTTGGAATTCTGCGAGAGGGGCGGGAATTCTTCACAGGATATTGGAAAATGTGATGCTTCCGTAAGTGCGAATGCTGTACGCAGAAGGGGACGTCACATTGGAAGAGGACCATTCTCCCATTCACAAGTCTGCATTTGTTCAGCAGCGGCTCTCCACGAATGGCGTCAACGTCATGGACTGGCCGCCACGGGCGGCTGATATGAACTCCATGGAAAACATGTGGGCTGCGGTCGCCAGAACATTAACAGAGAACTGGCCACGAAACCAACCAACTTCTGCGGACGCTCTTTGGGACTGCGTCCTGGAAGCCTGGGAGGAAGTTGTTTCTTCAGGCTGTTACGTCCGACGGCTTATACATTCTATGCCAAGACGCGTGATAGAAGTACAAAATAATGAAGGATTCTGGATAAAATATTAGAGTTCTTAAAATGTTTTGTTATGTCTTCTTTTTCGTCATTTGTCCTCATTGGGAGCTGGTGGAAGATCGCGTGGGCGCTCAGTCCGGAGCCGCGCGACTGCTACGGTCGCAGGTTCGAATCCTGCCTCGGGCGTGGATGTGTGTGATGTCCTTAGGTTAGTTAGGTTTAAGTAGTTCTAAGTTCTAGGGGACTGATGACCAAAGATGTTAAGTCCCATAGTGCTCAGAGCCATTTTTGAAGATCGCGTGGCAACACAGAAGATACAATATGGGTTAGCTTTCCTTTGAGTTGCCCTTTTAATTCAAGTGGGTTTCTTTTGAATATACAGTTTTTTAAGTACTCTATTTTGATTTCATTTACACCCTGTCTACATACTTACAACCTAATCAGCGTAGATGGACTCTGTCACAGTAGTTTTTGTTATTTCAAATACGTCTCTCTCTTCCCCTCCATCCATGAATACACCCTCCGTCCTCCACACAATACGCCAACGATTTCATATCATGTTTACTCACCGCGCGGGATTAACCGAGCGGTCTGGAGCGCTGTAGTCATGGACTGTGAGGCTGGTCCCGGGGGAGGTTCGAGACCTCCCTCGGGCGTGGGTGTGTGTTTGTCCTTAGGATAATTTAGGTTAAGTAGTGTGTAAGATTAGGGACTGATGACCTTAGCAGCTAAGTCCCGTAAGATTTCACACACATTTGAACATTTATGTTTACTCGTTGTTAATATCTCTTCTATTCTCTCTCTTTGACACTATCGCCGCAAGTGCCCTTCTATTACACTCCCCCAAAACTTTGTAAACAAATCTAGCGGTTTCCAATGACGCTACATTTTCTCTTTTAATTGCTGCTGTCTTTACTCTCTGTCATTCCTCTCACCACCTATGAAACCGTATTCTTTGATCTCCCCTTCCCTATAACCCATTCTTCGTTCTGAGAACAGTCCTTCCTTATCTCTCGGTCCTAAGATAAAACGAACTGTGGTACACATCTAAGTAAGCAATACTTTGCAAGCATTTCACGCTTATATTTTGCACTTCTGCACTTCTATCCATTCCCAGATCCCGCCCTCCTTCCTGTTACGCGTCCCTTCACATCTGCATCTACATCTAAATGAATACTCTGCAATTCATAATTATGTGCTTGGCAGGGGGTTCTGTAGTCTGGTGGATTAATCTTCTATTGATGTGTAAAACGTGTAGGTTCACATCTCACGTCAGGCGTAGATTTTTAACACACACAAGTAGCTCTCCTTCAACCCTAGTAACGCCAAGTCCAGAACGCCAGTAAGCTCCGTAGTTCAATATCCGCAGTAAAGATAACATCCCTTCGCTGCCGACTGGGCATTCGTTTGAGCTGTGACAGGTGGAGAAACCCCGTAAGGCAGAGACTCTGTCACCAGCAAGCCGTCGTAAACTAGAAAACGTATTTCATTTAATGAACCAATGGCCATGTAAGTTCACAAGGCTCTTACTTTATTTGAAACTGAGACGTTGAAAATTGTGGTGCTGGACTGGGATTAGAATTCGATTTCACTGTGTTCCCGTAGATTGCAAACTCTTCTAGGTGTCCTCGAAAGGCATCTATCTGGTTTCGAATACTGATGAGCACAAAATATTCATTATTTCATTTCAAGCACTAGCATGTGCACTCCGAACTACTGGTGAAAAATAGTTGCATTTTCAACGTCTCTTCGTGCGTTCTCAGCTGTTACGTATTCGTTTCAACTCACAGCCACATGATGAGCTTTTTATCACAACATTACAAGATCAAACGTTTCCTTACATCTTTTCAAGTTCAAACATTCCTCTCCATCCTACTGGTGAAAACGGATTTGGGTTTGACGTTGTGTTCGTTGTGATCACCAACGACGACATGTTGTGGATTCAACTTCTAGCCAGCAGAGTATTTTCCATCACATCATTGAAAGTGCAAACATGCCATTCCTAGCTATTATTGGAAAACAATTACCGTTAAAGTTTCTTCATGACCACGTGTGAGGGGTTTGAATTCCATTCAGCACAGAACTTTTCGTCGCCTGATGTCTAGCTAAACATGCGCCCATCTCGCTACTGGTGAACTAACAATAGCTATTTATCGTCTGTTCCTGGCTAGAAAACGACGGTGCTAGATGCTGGGTTCGAATCCCAGTCAGGCAAAAACAATTCTATCGTCAATTAAGGTTCCAGCATTTCGCTATTGGTGAAAACATTTGATATTTAACTTCTGATTTTATGTACAGTCGTGCTCAAAAGTATACGAACGACCTGAATTACATTTCACCTGATTCCCATGCGACCTACATAACGCAGATGTCTAGCAGGTCATCTAATCGCTCCTTGGTACAGTCGTTTGACTGTTGAAAATGGTTCCAACAAATCACCACTAGAAAACACTGCTCTGTATCGTAATAACTCAAGCTGTAAAGTAATACCACGATACTACAAATATCAGGGAACACCTCATCACAGATAAGACTGTCCTTAAGGCTTGTAAGCTCACATTTATTGCAATAACTGACATACCTCAAATGTTAGCACTCTCATTATTACGTCAGATAGGTAATGCACGTAGTAAGTTCGTGGTATTCATGATTTCCTCTTCAAAGTAACATACCATACTTGTTATTTAACACAAAATGTCATTAAAAATGTACGTTATTCACGAGCAGCTAGTTGAGAATATGTATGAACTTCAAATGACACGACGAACTGCCTCGATCTGCATATGGATTGAAACCCAGGTCATGCCGGCTAGGCCGCGGTGGCCGTGCAGCTCGAGACACTTCAGTCCGGAACCGCGTGACTGCTACGGTCGCAGGTTCGAATCCTGCCTCGGGCATGGATGTGTGTGATGTCCTTAGGTTAGTTAGGTTTAAGTAGTTCTAGCTTCTAGGGGACTGATAACCTCAGATGTTGAGTCCCATAGTGGTCAGAGCCATTTGAACCAATCATGCAGGCTAAGATTTCGTGGCTGACGGAAATTAACAGTCATTCCTGACTAGACATAAAGAGAGTGATATACCTCATTTTTGGACAGTATCAGTTAGCAAATATCAACTTTAAATTACATAACGTAGCATTTTTAACGGACGCGAATTCCTACCCTGCATCTATTGTCCCTGTTAACGAACTACGAGAGACATTAAATATTGCTACTTCACAAGTAACTTACTTGAAATGCAGTGAGGTAAAGCTTTGTGTTGGACAGTGATTCGAACCCACAACCTAATCGGATTGTTATCGAAGCACAATCAACTTTGACATATCGGATTTTCTCGGCAGTAGCTAGATGTATTAAATGAAATGACGAGACGAAACATTAATTTTTCCTTCCCAGGACTGCAACCCGGCACGTATCACTGTTATATTCTAGAGAAAAGGAACGTTAAGTGTGGGTTTGTTACACCAGCAGCGCCATGTGAGCATGTTTGAACTAGAAATAATATGACGAAGTGTTCAGTGCTGACTGAGAATCGAACCCCACACATATCGTTGTTGACTACACACAAAGAGACGACACTTACCGAATTTTTCTCCACCAGCAGCTCTTAATAACATCGTTGAACTTATAGTGATCTCGCAAATAGTTCTGTGTCTCACTGGGAGTCAAAAACGTCAGATATCGTTAGTGTTGACAACGAATGAAAATGCATTAAAAATAAAAATTATTATCCACCAGCAGATAGGTGTTCTCATGCTAGTGCTTGGTAATACATAGTGAAAAGTTTAGTGCTGGGCCAGGATTTCAACCCTTTCATGCGCAATATGTGGAGATGTTGAGGAATCTGCGGTTTTGAACAAACAACAAGTTGTATTCGAGCTGTATTGTCACGAAGGGATCAAATTCCGCGTTAAGGGCGGTCTGAGTTGCATTCCCAGTTCAGAACCAATTTTATCGACATACAGAAGCTCAAATAAAAGACGGAATAAGTGTCCTGTGACCATACACGGGGTCTGTTTCGTCACTAGAAATAAATAACTAGTATAAGAAAGGTTACTGGTGATAGAGTTTCTAAATGTCGCCACTCCTTACTTTATTGTGGTTCCACCTTACGTCTACTTGGTAGAGAAGGAACATCATGTTTAATGTGATTTTCAGACCACAATGCCAATATACCTTCTTCACTTGTCGTAGCCAGAAGATAATAGAATCTGCCTCTCCCTATCAAAAAATATTGGCAGAAGTTGGAATCGAACCGAGACCATCATCAGCTGAAACTATCATCAGTCCAACAGACCACCAGACCCTCTTTTCTACGACTCATTTCTCTATCACAACACCGTTGCGGCACACAAGATGAGAATTCTGACACACAGGCTCCCTGTAGTGGTTTTCAGGATGTTCAGTACATTCATTTACTTGGTTGACCGAATCGCCATGAACTAGCTGCCTTGGCTACCCAGTGCATACATTCCACTCTATTTTGTAATCACCGAAATAAAATAACGTAACTGCCACCTACACAGAACTGCCAGCAGTGTAGGATGCAGAAATTCAAATAGGAAGTGTTCCTTTCCATTTGAGCTACTCTATTGCGCTATCTGTTTGTTGAAACCATCGTGCAGTGCAAAAGAAATGCTGTAACTGTCTGTCTCTCAGAAGTCTATATCCGGCCATATGCATTATCTCACAGCACTGTGGAATGCCGAAGTTCTGGAGGAACTGTTGTTCACTTCCAGAGGTGTTGTAGCTACGTCACAGCTAGTAGCGTAACGGTAAGCGTCGCGCATTGTTGATAAAACGTCGCGTGTTCTATTACATTCGCTACTACATTTTTTTTAAAACGCAATTCTGCTGTCTGCTGAAGTTAACAATTTAATGGAACTTTGAACATAATTCTCTTCACTTCTCAACCCAAAATAGTCGCACGTGGAAAAAAGGCTAACTTCTGCGTCATTTTGTTCTTTTCAGGTTTAATAGACGGCCAGGCAGCAGATGCGTCTCGAAGCTTTTGTATTATGTATGGGGAGAGTGCATCGTGCCAAAATAGTCAGAAAAGTATTTTCTACATTAGCTGTCGTCTAGTAGTAGCATTTTATTCTTCTTCAAACCTTGTTTGATAGCTTTAGCCCAGAACAAATTTTCTACATGCATGTAATCAATAAACTGCATGTGCATTCTCAGACTGTTATAGATCATGTGCATTCTCAGACTGTTATAGATAACATCAGAGAATTCGCATATATCGTTGATGATTAATTTCTCTCTCATGTTTAGTATTGTTTTAACAACACTAAAAGAAACCTTACGAAAACTGTGCACTGTATTGTAAGAAATGAAATAAAACTACCTTACGACGAAAGTAAGTCTGTTTTAACAAAACTGAGTATCTGTACAGAAGCGTGCCTCTATCTGCACGAATTAGTAAAATACTACTCACTTAGATTTCGATTGGGTCTGTGTTTAAATGGTATGCTGTCATACTCAACAGGTATGCAAACGTGGCATTTCATAAAAAACGTTACGTATTCCTAGAAACCCAAAATTTGCTTGTCAGCAACGGAATGAGGTGTTACCTGTTGTGCAGCATTGTAAGTTTTTCACCATTGCACTTTGAGGTGAAAGTATTTTCTTGCGATTTGCTAATCAATTTATTTCCTTCATACTTATCACCCTGGTATGGGAGTCTTAAGTGAAGAACATTATTGAATTTCGTATCGTTGACGGTCGATTCGAATTTCTTCAGAGACGCTTGTATTGTATAGCAGCTTGGTAGTCAGAAAGCCGAGATCTACGACCATTAACACAACTTACTGAGTCGAGCTGCCAAGAGGATTTGATGTGTAAAGGTTTTCTCCTGATTTTGTTACAGAATTTTTTCTGGGAATTCGCTGCTCCATGAAATAATACACAAAAAAAAAAAGCTCGCACGCACTGCCCCTACCACGATAAGAACTGACGATTTTCTTAATCGTTGCAACACGAGACACTGGCGGTACCACGGGGCTACGGACACACTGCTGTCAGCACGCCACTCTCGTCATGGTATTGGTCACTCAGCCTCATAATGCATCGTGAAAGATATTAAAAGCTCCCACGAGGTATTAAAATGAGGTCGCAAAAAGGCTAACGAATTATAATCAAAATACAGTGAGACGCCAATTTGTCTGTCGTCATGGTGTTAAGTGGACAGAAATAGTTGAGTGTTATTGTCGTCTTTCCTTATTGAGATTTTCATATTACCCTGACACAAGACGCCGAGATAGATGTGTATATTCTCCGTGACGAAACATCCCACATTCCATTCATCCTGGTCCATTCGTTACGTGCATCGGCGGCAATGAGTGATAGGAAATCTGTTGTGGGGTGACGAATAACAATAAAAATGGTAGTAATTACAAATCAACTCCCTCAGCAGTTAAGTCCCATAGTGCTCAGAGCCATTTGAACAAATCAATAATCAAGGATGTTTACTGCATTACAGACGATTAACAAAATAACCAAGAATGGCTGAGTGTTTAATTGGCGCACTGAGTAGGTGTTCTTGCCACTTTGTTACTGAATTCTATTCTAGTTGCTTGCAGAGAGAAAACAAAGAACCCCGTAGCCATACATATCACTAGTACAACGAGATATTACCTATCAACTGTCCTCGCTTTACATCACGATACGAACATGGCGTCACTGAGCTTATATTTGAAATACATTTCTGTTTTCTCTCTCTGTCTCTCTTTTTGTTTTTATTTTAAGTTTTTGAGGAAAGCATCGAGAAGCGCGATAATAAGCAAGTAGGCATATAACCTGTTTACAGTTATTTTCATCGGGATACATAATGCAAAAATACAACTTTTAAGTGTGTTATTGCGTAATTCCAATTATTGACAGTCAATTCGTGAGCTTGCTCGCATTCAGTGGGGTGAAACCTATCACAGTAGCAAGCAAAACACAAATATTTCTTGCACCATGCGCAACACATGAACGAAATCTCGCTGTACTGACGTGTTGTCCGATATATTGCACGGAAAACATATCTGATTCATGTTGCTAAATACAGCTCTATCAGATATCAATTTGGAAGCGTACCAAGTGTATAAAAGTATATCTTGAAATACGCAGAAAGGCCCATAGAGGTATTCGACTGAAACATAGCCATGACCAAAATTGTAACTGGGGTCGACAGCATCGTCGTCTACCACCTTGACAACTCGAACGGTGACAGTGCTCGGCCGGTTGCTTACGTTTACTGGTATCAAAGCTACAGCATGAAAAAACAAAAATGTTAATAACCCGAAGATCATTAGTTTTGGAACCCATAGAAAGGAAAGCAGTCATCAGTCGCAAGAGTGGTTTGAACACCACAGTGCTTTAATAAGCACGGTCTTGTTGGAGGTGGTATGCTGTTGCTTTCATCCGACCTTTGAGTTGACTTACCTAGCCAGTTAATAGGGGAACCTACAGTTTTACGTGGCTTTCGGACCACAGTGCAACTCGGCATTTTTCACATCAACAAACTCTGCCCCAGGGGAAATATGTGTAAAACGGCACATAAAAATCGTGGGATTGGTGAGGGATCGAACCTGAGACCTTCATATCCATAGTCTTGCTCTTTCTCACCTTGCCACCATGCAGCCAACACTGTGGTTTCTGCTTGTCATTAAAATTAAGGATCTCTCGTTTGTGCCTGCGTTGGCATTTGCGTGTCCCTTAGGAGATCTTACCTTTGGGATTACCCTCGTATACGTGTGTGTAAACGCCTTCCAATGCCCACTCAAGGAAGACAAGGATACCTAGTCTAGCTTCAATATTACAAATACGCCTCTGTTTGTGGATGAACGCAGACTTAGGTTGATAATCATTTTGAATATTTATCAGTACTGTACCCATTGGTGTGAAACTCGTTTTCTACCAATGATTCCCACAGCTACAGGAACACTACTTTAATACCTCTTACACAAAATACTTACGCAGTGCTATCAGACGAAAACCTTCGTACCTGGATAAAGAGATTTTCCTATTTGAGATATCTGTGAACGTTGCTGCATAAGACGATTTAAGAAGAAACTAAATTCCTTCAGCTACGCCAGTGTTTAAAGAAATCGTGTTAACGGCACTAAATCGTGGTTTATAAATCGTTTACCAGCCGTACTCTGCCGCATTTCTCTGGTTCGAAGGCAAAAAGCTTACTGACAAATTTCACAGAAGGAAAAGGGGGACGAAATGTCGCCCACTCGAAGGTCATGTTGTTTTACCTAAATGATTACAAAATCGGGTAAAACGACCAATGAGGTTGTCAGTATAAGCACATTACTGTTGTCAATATGATGTTGCACCGCCCAGGACCTGTAATGATAAAGGGCCCGTTTAGGTCGGGCATATCGTACACAGAAGTGGAAGAGAGAACACCACTAAATTCTACAATCCGTATGCATTTCATACACACAGAAATTACTGTTACAGTGTACTTATGGAGCCCAATGAGTGAATTGCATATTTCCCGGTGAGAAAGATCACTGGCAAACAGTCTTCGCTACATTAGGTTACTTAAACTGTCGTCACTTTGAGCTAGAATTTATGGCCAGCGACTAAGTGTAAGGACACTGAGTCGGATGCGGGTTTTGCAACTGTGAAATACTTTCCTTACATTATGGAAGCGAATATTAAATTTGAACTAATTTTGCGAAAATTTTGGACTTTGATAGCTTAGAATGAAAATCTTTCTGTTTATAGCAAAGGAAAACAATTGATTTTCTAAAACATTCTGTGTCATACACAACTTGAAACAGGTCACGTCGACCAAATCATATGGAAGAACCGACAGCGACGTATATTGGAAGGCAGTAAGATCCCTTGGCTTTTGGTTTGGCAGTAGTCGACAGCCATTTCTAGGCGCAAGTAAATGAAGAAAAGCAGGGCGTTTTCGTTATCAAGTAACGCCTTCATCAATTACTTTAGTTTTAATATAATCTTCGAGTAATTGCAGATGTTTGATATTAACATGAAAAGGATTCCGTAGACAGGGAAAGAACTTGTTCTTGGGCAACTTCTTCTATAATGACCAAAAGGACTTAAATGATCTTCAAGCACATGTGTTCCAGCAGCGGTATGAAGAAAATGATAGTAATAATGACGGCGATAATCGAATTGTCCGGTAACTTCACACTTCACAGTAAATTTTCTCGAACTAAGAAATTTCCTGAATTAGTGAAAATTTCAAAATGGCTTCAAATCGAGGCTATGACGCCTAGAAGAGTCTTTACATCCTGCTGACATGAGAATAGCATAATCTCCACGTCAGAAGCTTCCTTCTACTTAACCATTTAATAGACTCGCGTTTTTTTCCCACCGTGACTAGTTTAGTAAGCTAAGCACATCATCCATTACAGCACACTCCTGGGGCTGGGAAATGTGGCCACAATGGTCTGGTAGAACGAACTATCACAAGTTCAATGCGTGGATTCAGGCATTTACTTTTAAAAGGCACAAACAGGTTTACTTTACCTCTAGTAACCTCAAGAGAAAGCTGTTATAAACCAGAATCCGCATTAAACATCACGTTCCTTCATTCCAAACTGGGCAGAGTCGGTTTACGTTGGAAAATGACATAGGTGGAGGTCAGGGTAAACAGAAATACTGTCACCAGTAAACTTACTTACATTAGAAAATTTTATTTTATTTTATGAACTGTTAGCCGTCTAAAGGAACAGGGCTCCTATTTTACTTGTACTTGATTGAACTAGACACGTTGAAAAATTTGGTGCTGGACTGTGATTCGAATTCGTATCTCCTCTTTCGAGGATCTGAATCTCTCGGAACAGTATAGTTCAATCATTTCATTCCTTTTCCCAAGACTGCAGTCTTCTCTAGGTCTCCTCCAAAGGTAAATATGTGGGTCCGAATACTGATCCAGTACAAAAATATTCATAATTTCATTTCAAGCCCTATCACGTGCACACCGGCCTGCTAGTGAAAATTAACGTGCATTTTTAATGTCTGTTCATGTTGCCAACAATTTCTGGACAACACGCACACGTCTTACTGTTGGTGCGTAAGCAATTGATACTTAAGCAATATTCGTGGACAATGAAGAAGAACGATAGGAGTGCGGTTCGATTGGCGCTCAGGCACAAAAATTTGTGTCCTTATTTTAAATTCAAACACCTAGCAGCTGGCAAGAAAAACCGATACGTAACATTTGATTTTAATTAGTTAACAATCCGATTACGTCTTGGGTTCGTATCTCCGTCGCAGAACTTCACATCATGCGCTTCATCTTTAAATTCATACGCACTTCGTTACTTCTGAATTGAGGTATATCAGACATCTTTCATGGTTAGTTAACAGGGATGAAAGGGTCTTTATAGGAGTCCCGGTTTATTACAAAAACTGTCGTCTTTTATTTTCAAGATTAGATTTGGTTACTGATATAGGCGAAAATTTCGGTACTTCATGACTCTTCATGGATAGTCAGCAATATGATATGATTAGATTAGATTAGATTAATACTTGTTCCATAGATCATGAATACGACATTTCGTAATGATGTGGAACGAGTCATTTTAATGAAAGATTTCTTTACATACCAGCATTCAATTTCTTTACAACAATTTTTTACTCTCTCTCTCTCACTCTCTCTCTCTCTCACACACACATTTTCTTTTTCTTTTTATTTGTTTGTTGTGCTCGACTATCGGCGAGGCACGAAAACGTCCGTGAATGAGTTTCTTAGTTTTGAGTACAGTTACGAAAGAAATATAAAAACAACTATGAGAGTTACTGATTTATGATGCTTAGTAGCAGTCAGTTCTGAGAATTACCAGTAACTAAGCTCCAGTCCCTAAACCTAGTTACAGAAATGCGAATCAGACGCAATACGTATTCCAGGCCGTAGCAGCCGCGTCTTTGAGGCGCCAACTACGAGGTGCGGCTAGAAAAAAACCGGACTGATGCTGGAAAAAACATTTATTTACAATTATTTACAATTTCATGTTATCTCCTTCAATGTACTCTCCTCCTCGGTCTCTACACCGCTCCATACGATTTTTCCACTGTTCATAGCAATGCTGCAGATCATTTTCGGTAAGTCCATACATTACTTCCGTCGCTTTTTCTTTTACTGCTTCAACAGTCTCAAATCTGGTTCCTTTCAAAGCTGACTTGACTTTAGAGAAAAGAAAAAAGTCACAGGGGGCCAAATCAGGTGAGTAGGGTGGATGATCTAAGATGGGAATGTTGTGTTTTGCTAAAAACGTCTTCACTGACAACGCACTGTGAGCTGGGGCATTGTCTTGGTGAAGGATCCATGACTTTTTTCTCCACAAATCGTTCCGTTTACTATGTACTCGCTCACGTAGGGTAGCCAGGACGCTAATGTAGTAATGCTGATTCACTGTTTGTCCCTCTGGTACCCAATCAATGTGCACAATCCCTTTGATGTCAAAAAAAAAAAACAATCATCATTGCCTTGAATTTCGATTTTGACATTCGTGCTTTTTTTTTGTCGTGGAGAAGCAGGAGTTTTCCAATGCATCGATTGGCGTTTAGTTTCAGGATCGTAAGTAAAAAACCACGATTCATCGCAAGTAATAACATTTTGTAAGAAGGTGGGATCACTTTCAATGTTTTCCAGGATGTCAGAACAAATCATTCTTCGGCGTTCCTTCTGTTCAATTGTGAGACACTTTGGAACCATTTTTGAACACACTTTGTTCATGTTGAAACTTTCATGAAGAATCTGCCTAACACTTTCCTTGTCAACTCCTGTTAACTCAGACACTGCTCTGATTGTTAAACGGCGATCTTGTCGAACAAGTTTACCGATTTTTTCAATGTTTCCATCAGTTTCTGCTGACAATGGTCTGCCAGTGCGAGTGTCATCACTGGTGTCTTCGCGGCCATCTTTAAATCGTTTAAATCACTCAAACACTTGTGTTCGCGATAAACAATCATCGCCGTACACTTGTTGTAACATTACAAACGTTTCACTTGCAGATTTTCCTAGTTTGAAACAAAATTTGATGTTAACACGCTGTTCCTTCTGTACACTCAACATTTTCCGACGCACAGACAAAACGTCAACTACTTAAAACAGACGCCACGGGCAGACTGAGTGCAGGAGGCAGATGAAACTCGAGCAGTAGGCGGAGCGAGAGACACGTGACAGGCCACGCGACTTTCAGCCTTATTGCATTCGTTTTATTGTTTCACCAGTACTAGTCCGGTTTTTTTCTAGCCACACCTCGTATGGTCACTTCCCAGCCCACTGTAGGATCACATCGGTTCTTCTTCCTGCTGGTAATGTAACTGAGATTTGGCAACAACGCAAGGTATGTTTGGCAACTCTGTGATCGACGAGTTACTTCCTGGAGTGCACGGAATTAAGCCTCAAAGTTCACTTAATTTCTCGTGTCATTTCCATTGAATAACCTGAGTTGTTATCGCTTGAGGTGTAACAGCAGATTGTAAATTTACGGTTTTCAGCCCAGCAAAGTCATTGAACGTGGCAATCGCAACTAATCTCGTCCTGTAAATAGCGGTTTACGAGTTCTAGCCACTATTGGCCTCGTAAGAGGAAGCGCAAACCATATCTATCCGCGAGCTCTGTGTTGACGTGCTGACCTGTGAAAAGGGGACTGTTATGGTTCGCGGTTCCAGCCTCGTTTTTATCCCTTCTGTGTAAGAGCTGCAAGCAGTCAGATCAAACATCGATAAGCAAATTGTAAGAAAAAACTTTCAGCTCATAGTGCAATGGTGAAAAACTTACAATGATGCACAAGAGGTAACGCCGCTTTCCGCTGCTGACAAGCAAATTTTGGGTTTCTAGGAATGCGTAACTTTATTTATGAAATGCCACGTTTGCATACCTGTTGAGTATGACACAGCATACCATTTAAACACAGACCCAATCGAAATCTAAGTGAGTAGTGTTTTACTAATTCGTGCAGTTAGAGGCACGCTTGTGTACAGATAATCAGTTTTGTTAAAACAGACTTACTTTCGTCGTTAGGTTATCGTGGGTAGTTTTATTTCATTTCTTACAATACAGTGCACAGTTTTCGTAAGGTTTCTTTTAGTGTTGTTAAAACAATACTAAACATGAGAGAGAAATTAATCATCAACGATATATGCGAATTCTCTGATGTTATCTATAACAGTCTGAGAATGTACATGCAGTTTATTGATCACACGCATGTAGAAAACTTGTTCTGAGTTAAAGCTGTCAAACAAGGTTTGAAGAAGAATAAAATGCCACTACCAGACGGCAGCTAATGTAGAAAATACTTTTCTGACTATTTTGGCACGATGCACTCTCCCCATACATAATACAAAAGCTTCGAGACGCATCTGCTGCCTGGCCGTCTATTAAACCTGAAAAGAACAAAATGACGCAGAAGTTAGCCTTTTTTCCACATGCGACTATTTTGGGTTGAGAAGTGAAGAGAATTATGTTCAAAGTTCCATTAAATTGTTAACCTCAGCAGACAGCAGAATTGCGTTTTAAAAAAATGTAGTAGCGAATGTTGTCAACACTAACAATATCTGACGTTTTTGACTCCCAGTGAGACACAGATCTATTTGCGAGATCACTGTAAGTTAAAGGATGTTATTCCGAGCTGCTGGTGGAGAAAAATTTGGTAAGTGTCGTTTCTTTGTGTGTAGTGAACAACGATATGTGTGGGGTTCGATTCCTAGTCAGCAGTCAACTCTTTGTCATATTATTTCTAGGTCAAACATGCTCACATGTCGTTGCTGGTGTAACAAACCCATACTTAACATTCCTTTTCTCTAGAATATAACAGCGATATGTGCCAGGTTGGAGTCCTGGGAAGGAAAAAATTAATGTTTCGTCTCGTCATTTAAGTTAATACATCTAGCTACTGCCGAGAAAATCCGGTATGTCAAAGTTGATTGTGCTTCGATAACAATCCGATTAGGTTGTGGGTTCGAATCCCTGTCCAACACAAAGATTTACCTCACTGCATTTCAAGTAAGTTACTTGTGAAGAAGCAGTAGTTCGTTAACAGTGACAATAGATGCTGGGTAGGAATTCACGACCGTAAAAAATGTTACGTTATGTAATTTAAAGTTGATATTTGTTAACTGATACTGTTTAAAATCGAGGTATATCACTCTCTTTATGCCTAGTGAGGAATGACTGTTAATTTCCGTCAGTCACGAAATCTTAGTTTGCATGACATGAGTTTGAATCCATATGCAGATCGAGTCGGTTCGTCGTGTCATTTGAAGTTCATACATATTCTCAACTAGCTGCTCGTGAATAACGTACATTTTTAATGACATTTTGTGTTAAATAACAAGTATGGTATGTTACTTTGAAGCGGAAATCATGAATACCACGAACTTACTACGTGCATTACCTATCTGACGTAATAATGAGAGTGCTAACATTTCAGGTATGTCAGTTATTGCAATAAATGTGAGCTCACAAGCCCTAAGGACAGTCTTATCTGTGGTGAGGTGTTCCCTGATATTTGTAGTATCGTGGTATTACTTTACAGCTTGAGTTATTGCGATACAGAGCATTGTTTTCTAGTGGTGACTTGTTGGAACCATTTCCAATAGTCAAACGACTGTACCAAGGAGTTATTAGAGGACCTTCTAGACAGCTGCGTTATGTGGGTTGCATGGGAATCAGGCGAAATGCAATCCAGGTGGTTCGGATACTTTTGACCATGACTGTACTTCGTTAACAATCCGATTAGGTGCTGGGTTCGCATCCCTGTCACAAGCTTTATATGATGGCATTTCAGTTTTAAACATGAGCATGCCTTGTTCCCTGTGAATGACACCATATTAAACGTCTTTGGGGGTAGTTCCCAGGATGGTAACTGTTATGACAGGATTCCAAGTTCAGTACAAACATTTTCGTCATTTATTTTCAGGATCTGAATTGATAACTGATACTGGTGCAAACGTCTATACTTCACGTCTCTTTATGCCTAGTGATCCGGTCTCAATAATGCACAAACAAAGCTTAGCTTAGTTAGCAATGGCTATAGGTGATGGATTTGAATCCAGGTCCAGAACGACGACGTTGGTCATGTCATTTAAAGTTCAAATTTGTGTACACGTAGCTGTTTATGTGTTACGAGAACAATGATATTACTGGTGATTCGCTTTTAATGTTGATATTTCCTTAGAGTGCTTGTTGCCGTTAATCGCGTTTTTCTACTGGTTCGTCCAATATCCAGTTTCCAGAGCCATTCGCCGTTGAGCGACCTTCAGCACGTGGATGGAAAACCTTTTAGAGAGAGAAAAACTTATTTCCAATTGCCGTACAGCTTTATAACTCCATATATTGTCTCAAGTACTTAATTTTGACTAAGGATTACTGTACGATATATGTAAAATAATCCGTTTCCTCAGAACTTTTGGAATGTCACTTGTTGTAATTAAGGTTAGTTTATGAGTGTTATGGGGTGTCTCATTGCTAACAACGTGTTTTCTAATTGTTTTGTATGACGATATTATTTGACGCTTAGACTGACTGCCATAAAGACCTTTGGTCTCTTAGTAGTCTCTTGCGGTACCCATTGTGTGCAGTCAAACGACTGTACCCCACGGGGTTTTGGTGTTTAGAGGATCTGCAACACAGCTACGTTATGTTGTTTGTATTCAGCAATGACCCACTTTTTTTGCTGTCAAGTGTACATGGTTTACGACATACGGAAGTTTGAGTCCAGCCGTGAGTCGTGCACAGATAGCCAAATGGTAAGGCAACTGCTCGTGACAAGTGGGAAATCCGGGTTCGAGTCTCGGTCTGGCACAAATTTTAATTCCATTCTACAGCTGATGGTAGTCGTTATCCGTATTTGTTAATAAAAGGCCGTTAAGTCATTGCGTTGTCCGTGGAGAGAGCTAACGCCTGAAATTCGTTATTCTTGGCACACTCTTGACACTGTGGATCTCGGAGTATTGAAATCACTGACGATATCCTAAATGGAATGTCCCATGCTTCTAGCTCGAACTACCATTCTGCGTTCCAAGTCTTTTGATCCCCATCGTGAGGCCATAATGACGTCGGACACCTTTTCACATGAATTACTTGAGTACGATTGAGAGCTCCGCGAATTCACTGCCTTTCTATGCCTTGGGTACGTGATACTACCGCCATCCACAGATGTGCATACTGCTGTTTCATTACTTTTGTCACCTCAGTGTACAGACAGTGTACAGTGTTCATAAAGAAACACAAATGAATTCATTGCAGATTATTTCACTTACACACATAACAATTTACAATTAGCCATTGCTTTAATATCTGCTAAATTTAATTTGCATAATTAAAAAATACCATGAGAAAATCGTTGTTGACCATTGTCGCCTGTTTTATAGAGCTTCAGTTTCTTCACATTTTTTTAGATCTCCATAATTCCGACATGCCTTAGCCCTCTCGCTGCGAAGACCAGATTCTAATTACTGTACCAAAAAAAAGAAAAAAAAACAAAAATCGAAAACTCCTACAGAAGGGCCCAGATGCGTAAACAAATACTGTTTCTAGAACACCTTGGAGTGATCGATATGTAACCCCCCGGCAACCGATAGGTACGTTGCGGGACGATAGTGGGTAGTCGAGGTCAGGTTCAGGCCGGACCGACGCCCTTCAGACATGGGTGAGCCGTGAATCGGTGGGAGATGGTCTGCTCTACGCCCGAAGGCGCCTATGAGAAACATGATGCACAAATAAGCATTTATAGTTCCGAATACACTGTGTTTCATTCACGGTAGCCAGCAGTGGCGGCAGGCAGCAAGGCGCTAGCGTCGCCAGAATGCAGCGAGTCACGTGGCGCTTCACCGTCTCGGCCGCGGCGGCGGTGGAGGCCGGTACTCACTACGAAGAAACGTCAGGGCTTCACAAAGTCCTTTGTAAGAGCATGCGTAGTAGAGAGGTATTTCCGCGCATGCGCAGCATTCAGCGTTTCCAGCGGGCTTTCTGCTTGTCGCTGTTTTCGCCAGCAGAAGAAACACGTGGGCGGTTGAGAACTGTTTCGACGATTGCACACAATATTCTGCGTATTTTTTCAGTGAGTAATATTCTATAAATACATTAATGAAATAAATAAAAGATTATCGGTTTTATATTGCAGTTGAAACAAAACTCTATATCTAATGATTGCTTCTAATTGCAGGAATGGAGTGGAAGTGCTGATAGAAGAACATAGCAAAGAAAGAAGTCGGTGTGACCCTACAGATATTTTGTACCATAATAAGGTAGCCTACAAATATTTCATTCCGAGTTTATATGGTTTACGTTAATGTGCTTATAATTTTACTTGCTATAGGTATATTTATCATATTAATTGGTGAAAGTAGCGTACGTGCTTGACTCAATAGCATCTTCTGTATTTTTTTCAGCATGCCAGGAAGGAAAGCGTTGCTAGAATTGGTAGAAAAGTGAGAGCAGTTGTGCCGACTGCAACAAATTAGTACTGCAAGACGTGATTAGCGTCTCTACCTTCTCATTATTCTGCAGAACTAAAAAAAAAAAAAAAAAAAATGCCGGAAACATGGCGGAGTGGCTCAGGCGTAACCACCACAACCCAAGCGTGTGGTGGTTCGAGCATTTGGCGTTTTTAAAGGATCACATCATGCCAAGAAAAACGCTTAAAAATATCCTACTCTCTGCAGTGAGTATTAATTTTTGTCGCCCTGTCATTACGCATCTTCTGCGTCATGTAAGATAGCTTATCCTGTTGCAGGAATGTACACTGATATCCACAATTAATTCCTGTTACCATAATATACTTCACAGAGTTCTGACATGGGCACTTAGTGTACAAGCTGGTGATCTGTGCGAACGATTTGCTATTGCTTTCAAATTCTATCCTTCCACTTTGTGAGTTCTCCTCACGTTATTTGTGTATCCGAAAACATTCACATGTCAAGTGGAAATCTTGATGCAAGGGCTCTGGTAGTAATAAGTGAAATTCACTTACAACAGCCAAAATAAATGTAAGGCAGAACAGTGTACTTTTTTTAAGGTCTGTCGTACAGAAGGATCTGCTAGACTTTTTGAGAAATAAAATACATCACTGTTTTCACTAGTTTGTGGAGATGCTTCTTTGTCAGTTTCCGAGAAGATAATGTGAATGTGTTTCAATAGAAACTTTTGAGCAATTGATTTGTATATAATGTGCAGCTCCTCCATTGACGTCTTATGATCCAGACTGCATCTGATCACACTACTGCAACTCAAGTAATATAGTTGTTATTAGTCACACCTTCACTTTCCGTTTTTACAGACATTTTATTAAATAACCATCAGTTACTGAATCACATATAACATTTCAGATTTCAGCAACAGTATTATCATCGCAAAACACGACTGAGAATGTCGAGGAGAAAATTATTGTGGAACTGAGTAACATAGCGGACAGCGCTGATTTAAGTACATAAACAGTATTCCACATTATGCAAATTTCTGTCATTTCATTAAACATGAATCTGTGTATTTTATTTATTTATGGCCATGGATCATTCTGTACAATGGTATTGGACAAGTCTATATGAAGTTTGAAGGATTAACAGTTTCAAAATGACTGATTTCTTCAAAAAATACAAGCATCTAAAAAAGGAGATATACATATATAATTACCAGAGATTTATATCACTTTATGGTTTGTGAAAGGTTTTTACATATTTGGAGTTACATGTGAAACATTAAATTAATTTTTTGCTTCAAGGTTACTTTAACACTCTATGGAAAGGTGTGAATCAAGTGACATTTTGGTTTATTTTCGGAAGCAGGCGTGTTCTCTATTATCCTTATATAGTTTGGCAGACAGTTGCATAGAATGTGTCCTGCTTTTACAGGCTCTTTGTCAGTTAACTTGAGCCACTTTATTTCAATATGATAATCATATTTTATTGACTTTGTTATAGTCATGGATATCTCTGTTCAACAATGCAGCATACACAACACAGTCAAATGCTTTCGGAAAGTCATGAAACTTTCCACAAACTTTCTTTTGTCCATCTTGTGCATAGTTGCAGCTATTGCTGTACTGGCGGATCTGCCCCTGCTAAACCCTTGCTAGGCATCATTCAAAGTATTGCATTTTTCTATAAAATTTACTGTTTTGTCTTTAATTATACATTCTACTAATTTAGATAATACGGGTGTAATAGTTATTGATTGGTCACTTCCTGGACCTTCCTTGTTGCCTCCTTTGAAAATAGGGATGACTTTACTCTTTCTTAAACATGTCTCTTCCTTCTGCTATGACTTAGTTTATGAAAGAAGTCACAGGCTTTACTACCCACTGCAGACAGTAATCAGTTAGTCAAGTAGATATACCATCTAGTTCCTCAGTATTTTTTTGTTTATAATCGGTGTATTATTTCCACTAATTCAAGTTCATTTGTTGAGAGAAGAAACAAACTTTTTGTCTCATGTGGACTACTTTGTATTGTTGTGTGAGGAGAGATTTGCTTTATTAATTTCTCCAGTCCCTAAACATAATGTTGTTTTAAAATATGACAGACTTCTTTAAGGTCAGAGATTTCGTTCCCATTTTTCTTCATTGGAAATAGGAATGAGATTCAACACAGACATTTTCATATTGTTGTATAAATTTATTGCACCAAGATAGTGATTCCAACATTCAGGTTTCATACATGTTATTTACACAATCAATATTTTGCCTACGTAATATTATACAATCTGCTATAGCTGGCACAATCGTTTTAATGTTATAGTGTGTTTACAGTGCGATACTTCATAAATTTCTTTCTTTTTTCTAGTACTCATAAGACATGTTTACAGTGGGGTGTGTAGATGACAACAGTTCCCTGTCTACCCCTCAATGTTCGCAGAAATGTCAGTTCAGAGAAGCAGAAGAGAGAGAATAAAGATGCCCTGGCAAATAGTACATTGTCAGTGTGCAAGACATGCAAGCAGCAATGAATGGCAGCATTGCAGGTGACAGTTTATGCCAGTATGTGGCAGCTGAGTTGAAGAAAATTAAAAATAGAAAGATAAAAGCAGAATCCAAGTGCTTTATCATGAATGCTATCATGATTGCGATTCAAAAAGATACTAAGTATTAATTTTGAAATAAAACATTGAAAATTAAAAATTATACCTCTTTATAGCCTTCCACTTTCAAGGAATGTGCCCTGCAGAGTTAAAATATTCACAGAACTTCTCATGTACTTCCCTGCACACAGTGATATTCTGTTTCCGCCCTGTTGCTGCCTGGTTGGGAGAGATTCGTCACCCCGCCAAGAACAATTCCATATGGTTCAAAAATCTGTGTCTTCACATCAGTACTTGGCAGATAAGTGCTATCTGCTTCATAAATTAAATAATTTTGAGCTATGCACAAAGCGTGAATGATCAATTCCACTTTTTCCACACGAAGAAAAATGTTACTCAGGGGAATCCTGAAACGATTGGCCAAAATACGAAACGTTTTTTCAACTACATGCCTTTCTCTTGAATGCCTGTAGTTGAATTTTTTTTTATTTCTGGTTCTCACAGTCTCTGAATGGCTTCATGAGGTATGGTTCCAAATGAAATGCATCATCTGCCTGTATTACTTGTGGCACTTTTATATTACAACCTGGAAGTGTTTTTTCCTGGGTTATCTTCAGCCAGTTTTAACAGAATGCAGTACTGATCTGCCTATTGGCATAGACACCCACGTCACTTTCCCGTGCCAGTGAAACCAATGTCGACTAATACGATATTGCAGTGCCGGTGTTATTCTCATGACGATGCACTGCGGCGACCACAGCCGTTGCTGAACATATCAGATGAATTCGCAATTGCGAATAATGACTACCATCAGCTGTAGAATGGAATGACGACAATGAAAATAAGTTTGGGTTTAGCAGTGAGTCGTGCACGGATAGACAAATGGTAAGGCGACCGCTCGCGATAAAGCGGGAAATCCGCGTTCGAGTCCCGGTCTGACACAAATTTTCATTGTCGTCATTCCATTCCTCAGCTGATCGTAGTCATTATTCGCAATTGCTAATTCGTCTGAATGCCGACTAAGGTGAATCTGTACCTAGAATCTAGAACAGCCAGCAACACAAGGCTGTGAAATTTTTTGTGGTTGTAATACGACGAGCCGGCGGATTGCAGAGGAACAAACTCAATTTTTTCCTTTCCATTGCACCTGAAAAGGGAATTTGCACATACATGTAATAAGAGGAACACTTATATTGGCATCTGGAGTAAATTGCTGAAAATTTGCTATCTGTGTAGAATGTGCCACAGATACTATTTCATTTTTTACACATTTATGTTCACTTAATGTCAGATTTTCAATGATACATAGCTCAATTTTGTAGCTTACCAATACAGTTTGCAAACTGACACGGCTAAACAAATTCTTTCGAGTTCAATTCCATCCTGCTTCTGTTGTTGGGACCTGCTAACAATTTATCCAAAATTAATGTCTCAATCCCACCAAAAGATAATCCACACTCGAAAAATAACAGAAGTTTACCTCCAAGTATTTGTGTTTCAGTTTGTTGCCAAGTTCAGCACACACTTGAAATGCTTGGCTGTGAAATTCTATGGCTGAAAGCTAGCCACTTAAATGCTTCCCCAGTTGCCAGGAATCGAAGTGTGACAAACATACACTACTGCCCATTAAAATTTCTACACCAAGAAGAAATGCAGATGATAAACGGGTATTCATTGGACAAATATATTATACTAGAACTGACATGTGATTACATTTTCACGCAATTTGGGTGCATAGATCCTGAGAAATCAGTACCCAGAACAACCACCTCTGGCCGTAATAACGGACTTCATACGCCTGGGCATTGAGTCAAATAGAGCTTGGATGGCGTGTACAGGTACAGCTGCCCATGCAGCTTCAACACGATACCACAGTTCATCAAGAGTAGTGACTGGCGTATAGTGACGAGCCAGTTGCTCGGCTACATTGACCAGACCTTTTCAATTGGTAAGAGATCTGGAGAATGTGCTGGCCAGGGCAGCAGTCGAACATTTTCTGTATCCAGAAAGGCCCGTTCAGGACCTTCAACATGCGGTCGTGCATTATCCTGCTGAAATGTGGGGTTTCGCAGGGATCGAATGAAGGGTAGAGCCAGGGGTCGTAACACATCTGAAATGTAACGTCCACTGTTCAAAGTGCTGTCAATGCGAACAAGAGGTGACCGAGACGCGTAACCAATGGCACCCCATACCATCACGCCGGGTGATACGCCAGTCTGGCGATGACGAATACACGCTTCCAATGTGCGTTCACCGCGATGTCGCCAAACACGGATGCGACCATCATGATGCTGTAAACAGAACCTGAATTCATCCGAAAAAAATGACGTTTTGCCATTCGTGCACCCAGGTGAGTCGTTGAGTATACCATCGCACGCGCTCCTGTCTGTGATGCAGCGTAAAGGGTAACCGCAGCCATGGTCTCCGAGCTGATAGTCCTTGCTGCTGCAAATGTCGTCGAACTGTTCGTGCAGATGGTTGTTGTCTCGCAAACGTCCGCATCTGTTGACTCAGGGATCGAGACGTGGCTGCACGATCCGTTACAGCCATGCGGATAAGATGCTTGTCATCTCGACTGCTAGTGATACGAGGGCATTGGGATCCAGCACGGCGTTCCGTATTACCCTCCTCAACCCATCGATTACATATTCTGCTAACAGTCATTGGATCTCGACCAACGCGAGCAACAGTGTCGCGATACGATAAACTGCAATCGCGATAGGCTACAATCCGGCCTTTATCAAAGTCGGAAACATGATGGTACGCATTTCTCCTCCTTACACGAGGCATCACAACAACGTTTCACCAGGCAACGCTGGTCACCGGCTGTTTGTGTATGAGAAATCGGTTGGAAACTTTCCTCGTGCCAGCACGTTGTAGGTGTCGCCACCGGCGCCAACCTTGTATGAATGCTCTGAAAAGCTAATCATTTGAATATCATAGCATCTTCTTCCTATCGGTTAAATTTCGCGTCTGTAGCACATTATCTTCGATGTGTAGCAATTTTAATGGCCAGTAGTGTACTAAAACAAAATAGGGCATAATGCAGGCTGTCAGTGATAGGTGATGGTCCAATCATAAAACACATAAATTAAATGATCTGGTTCTTACCTCCGGCTAGGTGACATAGTTTCTCTCATCACAGTGTCATGTGCGCGAATCCCGTCATGTACCCTGTACGGTAGCTCGTCAAAACATGACACATCCATACTGACGAAATTCCAGAGTTCAAGAGGAACTTCAGGCCTCAGCTCCTTCATTAATAGAGGGTAGATGTCCCCCCCTTCACCCCCTCTTCGCAGCCAAAGCCGAACCCAATTCTTGCCACTGGCATTACGTCGCCATTCTCTCCTTCTAATTACTATAGCGGCTATTTTCACTGCAAATGCAGCACACAGAATAGCATCCTCGATGCCTAAAACGATGTGAAATGAAAGTAAACATTGACAATAATTTTCTTGCCCCTGCATGATATAAAAAAAAAGAACACTTCAGTCCATAATTCTGTACAACCATAATGTAATTTCATTCAGATGCACAAGAGAACAATTGCTACTTAATAAATACGAACCTAGATCTCTCAGAAGATTTAATATGAGTAAGAGCAGTGCTACGAAACTCTCAGTTTTCACACTCGACGACGTAAACAAGATTGTAGTTCCACCATTTTGGGCGTAACCTATTACGCTACTGAAGCAGATTGTTTTTGTACTGGATATAGAGTTTGTCGCTAGAAAGGGTATGTATTTATAAATGGGTTGCTGTGCTGCACCGAATTGTAGCAGCGATTCGTCTAAAGGAATCAGATTATTCAGATTTCCTACAGACAAAGATCGGAGAGCTAAATGCTTGCAGATCCGTAGGAGAGACAAATGGAAGTCAACAACATATTCCAAGTTGTGTGAGGCAAGTAAATTACCGGTTAAAAAAGTTACAGCTGAAATATCGTACTTTTCTATATAATTTATATGTTTACGACTTTTTTTAAGCTTCACTTTGGGGATTCACAGTTCGAGTTAAGGAAAACTGATGGAAGAAGACTGCTAAAATGAAATGCCATTTCAACGAAGTTTGACTTCCAAAATCCACCCAAACTAGGTTCTTCTAACGGAAACATCCAAAAGCAAAGAGAGTAACTAAATCAGATGTCAATTAAGGTGAGATATTCATCAACGTTTTTCAGTTTTCATATGTAACCATGTTTTCAACAGATCGCAGTTGTTTAGTTTATTCTAGAGTTCTGAACGTAACCTTCCAATCTATGATCAGTTACCATCAACTGTGTAACCTGAAATGATGCTAGTTTGTGAGGGGACCAAATTAGTGGCGACCAAATTGTGCCTGGAATTAAAATTGTAGTCGCACATAAATTTATATGAATCATTTCTGTTTAAAACTCTGCTTTGGTCCTACTGCAGTTTCTGTTGATTCTCAGTTTTGTACGGGCATGCATTCTGTCGACAACATGGGTTTGTACAGTTTGTTACTATCTAATGTGGTCAGTGAAATCTTTCATAATAATAATAAATCGTAAATCGGAAGATAGCAATTGTTGCACCTGGCACACGAATTGCGTTATGCCAGTACTGTAGATGCAAATGCAGTGTTGGGATTAGGGAACTTGGTTTCATAGCTGAGTGCATGTCAGTGTTCGTTATGAGCAATGCTGGTAAGATGCCTACTGAAATAGCTATTTCAGCTTTAGTCTTTGTTTGAACATTTGTAGCCGTGAAATAATGGAGTTTCATAATTATATTTCCAGCCACTGAAGCGTTTGAGGAAGAAATACATGAACAGAAACAGGAAGCATGCAGTACAGATGAAGATACTGTTGCAGACTTGCAGCTGCAAAACAAGAGACTGAAAGCAGATGTGAGTTTTTATAGTAACGTCACTTTTATCATTAATAAAATCCACCAGTGTGAAATGTGTTATAATAATTATCATTCACATATATGTTTGATGCTAGGTCCATATAAAATATTCTTCTCTCTTCACAGATGAAGACAATGAAAGAGAAGATGGCTGCAATGAAGAGCAAGCTTAGCACATTTATCACCCAGACCAGATAAAGTACTTGGAAAGAGTTTCTGAGTCAAACCTTTACAAATGGTCAAACAAAACTATAAGTTCTAAAAGTGAAGTGTGTTGTTATTACAAAGGGTTATGAATATCTGAGGAGCACCAACTTTCCACTGGCATGAGCAAGGACCCTGAGGAGGAGGATTGAAGCCTGCAAATTTGCACCTGGCATCAGCATGATATTATTCAGTGGTTAGGTGTGAAGCTGCAGTCTGAAGATATGCAAGGAAAACTGTGTGTACTTTCATTGGAATAAATGTCCATGAGGCCATTTGTTGAATATGACAAAGGTTTAAAAGGATATATAGAATTTGTTAGTGAAGAGTTACGCAATTCATCAGAGCTGCGGCTTGCCAGCCATGCCTTGTGGTGCGAGGTTTAACAGTTCACTGGAAGCAAGTTGTGGCATATTTTTTAACTTGGAACTCTACAAACGCAAACAAACTTTGGAACACCCTCAGTAAGGCAATTAAATGTTTGTATACTCAAAGTGTAATAGTGAAGTGTGTTTCAAGCGTCATGGGTGCTAGCAATGTTGGCATGTAGGGAATTCTATAGATTCATTCAATTCGTAGCCAGAACAACTGTAAACTTAAGCACTCGTGTTTGCCTGGTGAGAACTTATATTTTGCTGCAGATGTGCCACACCATTTAAAGAACATTAGAAATTGTTTGTTGTCTCATAACTTAATATTGTCTGTGGCCACAGTAAAAGAAAATACTGTGAGTCACAACACAGTTTCACTGAAGCCTGTAGAATCGATAGTCAAACTTCAACGGGACGGTGGACCTGTACTTGTTCCAAATTTGTTAGCTACAAAGATTAATCCGAGTACATTTGAAAAGATGAGAGTTCCAGTGGCTAGAAACTTGTTCAATCGCAATGTGGCTTCAGCTTTACAGTTTGCCGCATTATCAGGGCTTCTTTCAAAAGAGGCTAACAATAAACTGATTAATCAATAATTTTAATTAGTGGTGTGAAATAATGTTAATCAGAATCTCTCTGTAAGAACAATGCAGATAGGATGACGCATTTGAGACAGATGCTGAAGTGGTTTACAACATTGAGTTTCAGCAGCAAGAAGCAGTGGAAACCACTATAAGCTGGACTTCAGCTGTCTACTACAACTGCTCTGGAACTGTTTAAGGGACTATCTTCCAAGCAGTTAATTGACTATCTACTAAATAGTAGGCTGCCCACAGACTCTGTAGAAAATTTCTTTTCCAAAGCCCATGACACTGGTGATGTTCATCCTACACCAGTAAAACTAAAACATGTAATCAGGAAGATAAGCATAGCACAGTATTTACATGTACCACGGTCATCATCATATGAAGTGGATGTTGATGAGAACTACCTCGACTTTTTTCTCCAAATAAAAACAGCCAGAGGCTGAGACTGAGTTAGAGCGTCAAGCCTCAGACCCTGTAAGTACTAACACTGTTCAGCCAACAGGACTGTATTACTTGTCTGGGTGGTTGGTGCATAAACTTATCAGAATTTCAAAGTCAGTTACTTTTGACACATGTATTAAATCAGTATATTCTCCACAACCTTCAGAGAACCTTCCCTATGAGTGGACGTCAACTGTGAATCAAGGGGTACTGCATCCAACAGAGGCTGCATTTGATGTTATACGCCATGGTGAAGGGGTCTTCCAAAAATGCAGTTACGAACTGTTGAAGTATGAGAGTGTGCCTCACCACTTGCTTACAATGTGTCTCAGCTGTATCTAATATGTCTGTGATTCCTTTTGTCCTGGCGATGATGCAGTGGAATTGCTTTTAAAGACTCTTTTCTCTGAGAGACTACACATTTTTTCCAAAGACTTAAATATGTGTTTCACCAGTAAATCAAACGTCTGTGCCAGTAAAAGTTCGTTTATGCGAACGAGTGCTGACTGTAAGAAACGATGTTTTGCTACTCTAAGTAGAACATTGCGATTTACCTGATCATTTCCTTTTTTGTGGTTAAGCAGACCATCAGCAGATCACATATTTTCATTTTTATTTTACAACTGCACATATTTTGTTTGTAGCAGTTGCCTTCAGAAAAGTGATTTGTTTTATCTGTTTCGTCTTCTTGTGGTCGACACTTTTGGCCATAAATATAATGTTTCTGTAATTGATATGGCAGTAATGTCACAGTACAGTATAGTATAGTAAATTGAGGCTCAGTATTTCCAGATTTGAAACATAGGTGTTTAGTACATAAAGGTAAAGGATACAGCTATCAAGTCAGCATGTTTCTAGTACGCTTGCTCTGGCTGAAACATAGCCATAAAAGTTACTGCTTTTGAGTGACCTAACGATTTTTGCTATGTCTGTAACAGTTATGTTAGCAGAACTGACGTCTGCTCGTAGATTAGGTAATGCCTGTCAAAGAAAATCCACTGGATCTGCTTTTGATGGTCCATTTTTGTCACTGCTTTTTCTGAAATGTCCTGGGACAAGATACTTTGATCTTAGATGTTAGCTAGCTTTACTCTGTCCTTCCACTGAAATTGTCTCTGACTTGTTGTAAAAGGGAACTGTGTTCATAGCGATGTAAAAATTATTTTCAAGAGATGACTATATTTCTTATATATTGTGTGAACTGGTAAACTATTCACTGTTCAAAATACTGCTCATGTAACTAGTAATGTAAAGTCTTGTGTTTCTGTGAACTGTGAATGATGTACACTGTTAGACACTTTAGCAGTTTTCCATAAGTAATGGATTTTTATCTGATCAACTGTTAAAACCAAAAGTGTCACATAGCAGCAGTTACACTACTGATTTCCAGGAATTGTAAATCTGATACCACAGTGTTACTTGGGATTGTGTGTAAATGAACCTTCTGTGAAAATCTGAGTTAAAAAAAAAAATCTTCCAGTCTTAGCAAGTACATCATACTCATTACCCTCATTTATCAAAGTAAATATTTGTAAATTATTGGAATTTTCTTCATTGATAACCTTTTCTTAATCGTGATCCCTCGGTCAGTTGCAGTAATGGCTTGGTTGGAAGCAGTAAACCAAAATTTTTATGAGGCATGCTGATTGTACAGTTGTGATCATATTCATTCTCACTGCAATACTGGTATTTATGACTTTTGGCTAAAGATACACTTAGTAAATTGTATTACATTGGAAAGGAAGAGGCCTTTTCATTAACAAAATTCTGCTTTCCCCAAAGGTATATGGGGAACGTAAAGCTGTGCGCCATGCTTTAAATGGTCTGTAATTGTTCCCTGCCTTCCAATCACTGAAGCACAATAGTATTAACAAAAAAAATCTCAGGGGTGTTGTCGGTGGAATGCAATGCCTAGTGAGCTTTTCTGGCCAGATTTGTTTCGCCTACTAGCATTGTTTTTAATCAGTTTCTTGTTTTTAGGCACATGAAACGGGTCAACTTTGCAGGTAATGAGTTACTAGTGAATTTCCCATGATACATTATACAGTTTCGCTGACTCGTTTGTTCACTCAGAATGCAGTACAGATATACATGTCATAAATGCTAAATTAAACTACATATTTTTAATATCCTCAAAACTAATCGTTTGCAAATGGTGCTGTGTTCATATTGGCTTGCCTACACAACTTTCTCTGCATAAAGATAGCAGCAGTAATAATGCACAACGTATGTAACTATTCATCCAGCTACTTCTGTAGCAGAAGTGACAGTCACGGTTTGATTGCGATAATGCTGCATCAGATTTCCTTGCCTTGTCAAGTGTTTACATTGAGAAGCTGCAAACATTTATGAAGAAATACCGTTTTACTCAAACTAAATGAGTAATATGGGTCTTACACATAATCAGCATTTTATTTTTAAACTTCAATATATAATTTCCGACACAAAAAACAGGCAAACTGTTTTCGGAACGATAATAAATTCCGAAAGGAACCGCTCTCTTCCCTAGCGACATAACACTGTGTCGTCTGCTCTAGCCCCAATATGGCTACTCCAGAAGGAACATTGGTGTCCAGACCTTCCCTATACAGACCTTGTACACGGTAGGTATATCGTTTAATCGGTCGACGTGAACCAGTCGGTAGTACCACACTTCAACACTTGAGGTACTGGTACTGACATGTATATCTTATGTGTGCATTGTAATAGAGGCTTCAGCCGCGGCTCGGCCACTGTTGTATGGCCCCCTCTGGTGTTAGCACTATGAGGAAGATAGTTACCGGAGCGCTTTCGTTCACATCGTAAACTGCGCCACGGGAGCATCCACTGGCCACGACGTTGGACTGGATCACACTGCGGCCTCCGACAGGAGTTAAGACCTGCAGCATCGGAGTACGTGTAAAGGGACAGAAGCCGGTCATCCGCTGAAGCACGCCCCTCCGTGATGGCGAATGTTGACTGCTGCCCGACCCACTGGTTAGGCCTGCGGAAGGTCTGGTGGTGAATGTTGCCCACTGTTTCCCATCAGTCTCAACTCTAACGGCAGTACTGCGGTTTGCAGCGCCAAATTTTCCTTAGCAGCACATGCTGTTCCCTCAGAGTTCAAAGACGGTCTCTGTGAACAGAGAATACACAATCACCGGTCCTGCCTCCATACTGTTCGGCTGCGAACGGAGGACAAGTTGATCAAACCACTGGATAAAAGAAATATTTATACAAAAAATGTCTCGCGTGCGTTGCTATTGAGAGACGACGATGACTTCACATGGCCTACTTTTCTTGACAGGTCAACTTTCTAGCCGCTTCGGCTGTGGCTGGAACGTGTCTAATTTCGGCTTTCAGAAGAGGTGGTAAATGTATTCTGCAGTGTCAGTACTCTGAATAATCATTGTTATGCCCTATGTATGGCTTGTTGCTTCATTCAGCCTGATCAACACAATGACGGCATCGTCCTGCCTCTGATGTAATTCTGTTGTGGCGTTTCGGACACGCAGCTCTTTCAGTGCGTAGCAGTTAGCTCCGTCTTCTGGCCGCATGACATGTAGCATCAGCAGATCCTGTTTGTTGACGTTGCGTATTCACATGTTTTGCTCTCCTCTTGCGTTACCAAGGGAAAACATCTAAAATGATACTCCATTCCCAAACCTATTACTCCGTGGCGCTTCACTCCCGCATCCTTCAACAAACCCACCTCGGATTTGGCTCGAGAAACTGTCTTGGGAAACATTACTGTAAAGTTTATTTTGTACGTTTTAGTTAGCCTTCTTTGCTTCATTTGAGCCCCAACCAAATGTTCTTCCGCTTAATCTGTACTTTACAACGTCAACCCTCAGAGTTTAGCTCACTAAGTCACTTATCTTACTATTATTTATGTTTTATGAGTCATTACTTAAACAATAGCATAAACTTATCTCATACTAGCACCCACACACTTAGGTTTACAATCTCGTTTACTTTTCACTTAATTAGTAACATTGCTCTTACGCTCCGTTAATTATTCCTTACTCACTGCAAGTAATCTAATCAACTTCACACGTTTCTACACACAGACATTACTCCATTACATCATCATGTAAGAAACTAGTAAAATAGAATTCCATAAACTCTTACTCCTCAGCAATTCATCCACTGAAAATGGTTCCATTTAATTATTTCTTACGTTCGGCATCTTTCATTGTCTATTAGCTAGATTTTTTGCCCACTGTTTTCCGAAACTTTTGTCTTTGAAACAGAACATACGTACTTAAATCTACACTGATACAGAAACTACTTACAGTACTACCACATACAATATATTGGTCGGCAGTTCCAATTACGTCTCTTACCTTACTACTGACAAATTTATTACACCTTGCAATGTCATGCTCTTTTATGTTCCAAAACCAACTTCTTTGTGGTCCTCTGCACTGTCCCGTGTGCACTGACTCTTAGTGACGTCGTACACAGTTTACGTTGTTCTGATTTCCTGTTAATAGACCATTGCGGCCATTTAGCGCTTGCAGTTGTCTCCTTCGGCTGAAACAATATCTCCCAGTGTTTGTGCGTTTAAGAATAATTACACGACGTTTCTTCCTACCCTCATCACATACATCATAGCAAGTATCGTCAAATTCACCCTGATCCTCAGACACATATTCCTAAAAGGAATATTTTGCCTTCAAGCATTTCTCCCCCATCTTCTCTTCTTGCCTTCCAGCGCCACCACAAGTGGGACGTATCTGCATCCTTCGGAAATAAAGGCGACTGTACTGCAACATTATCCACAACATACGCAACACAACGAACATCATCAATAGCTTCCTGTGCATTCTGCATAGGATACATGTCCATGAAAATGTGTTTGAGTATTCCAGTATTTGAGAATGAGGGCACTCATTGATTTTCAACAAACTTTGTACACAATTTCAAAGCTTTACGAACCTTTGTGTCGCTGATAACACCCAGAAAATGATGAAAGGAAGAAAGTTCATCCTGTACTACATGTAATGAAACGGTCACACTTCTTTACTACAAACTGTATTCGCGGCACATTTTTCAGACAGTATTCATGTATACCACTAACTGTGCCACCAAAATTACATCATTGTGCGACTTATAATTAAGGAGATATGACGTCAAATACTGAAAGGCATGAAAGACTGTTGCATCATGCATGACGACGTTTTAATTTATTGTTTCTTTATTACTAACTCTATTCTCAACACATTTCGAAGACACTATCCACGTATGTCGCTGAATATACCTGCAAAAATATGTCACCGTACGATCCATAGTTCAGGATATATGACGTCATTAACACTGAGACTCGTGGAAACCTATCACATTTTGCATGACGTTTTTCTTTATTACTTCTTCACTACTAACTCTGTTCACAGTACATGTTGCAGAGAGTACCAGATACACATCTGGATGTTCCTGCAAAATTATATCATTGTACGACACATAGGTAAGAACGTATGTCATCGTAAATATTATGCTGCGTGAAAATAAAACTGCAGGACGAAATTCTTCTGATTCACTTCGACTTCACTTGTTTCTGTTATTGAACCCAACATTTGTACTATCGCTTCCCACATTCTTGTTGCTGTCTGCGGTTCTTTGAAGTTCACGCAACTAATCCCTATATTCTCTATTTATTTCCGTCTGCGTAGCGGCAAATGGACTTTTGCGTTGTCGCCTAGTGTGATGAGACAAGTTCGATCACAGTCCTCTCTGTAAGGAGAGAAAGTGGTTCAACCGCAGTTTGCTCTCAGGTAAGCTTTGAACTTCGCAGTTTTGTATTTTACCTACTGGCGCAGCACCATCCTACAAAGCCATCTGCCCTTCCAGAGTTACCATACTATCCCTTCAGCTGACTTTGCCGTATTTCCTGCCCCTAAGCTAATTTATTGCTCACTTCTTCATGCCATTGATTCACTATTTCTGTCTCTGTCATACTTCATTCATTTCCTTCTCAATTTTGTGTGTGGCCTCTTTGCTTTCGGCAGTATACGAATCTAGTTTATCGTTCTGCGCCTTAGATTTTTCCGCTAAATCAGTATACTGGAATTTAATATTCTTTTTTTATGTCTTCTAATCCTATACCCTGCGGTTCAAATATCTTGACAAGATTTTCACTCTGCGCAGGGAATTGCTGCATAATTAGATTCTTGAAAGCACTAAAGACAAATACAGTGGTAGTACGTAGGCCTGCTCTATATAATGTTGGTGACCTTGCAGGTTTAAGGAACTCGCCCCGTGGCTCCCGTGCCGCTCCAACTGGAGCCTCGATTAAGTGCAGGCCATCTCTCTCTGCAGAGATCCCCGAGGTTATCGACCCTTGCGTACTGTTTGCCCCGTGTCTGAAGCTTAGTTACCCTTTCCGCGGAACTCTATTCAATCCTCCGATAAATATGTATATTTTTGGAAACAGGACTCGACGTCCCTCTTGCTGTCGTTCCTAACCATGTTTTCAGCTTGCTCACGAGTCATCTCGGTACAGCCCTTCGTCTGCGACCCTGCGCATCTATGCATATCCAAACATAAAATAAGACAATGACTAAACTCATATTGAATACCTAAATGAAATTATTTGCCCTAAATTAACCAAAGTGACATTCATGAAAAATTCGCTTAGTCTTTTTTCCCACTGTTACTCACTGAAATTCTAACAACATAAAAATTGACAAACATATAAAACAAACCCCTAAATTGCATAAGAAAATAGCAACAACAAACGCTGTAGTACGACATTGTATGTCAGCGGAGTTTTACCCAAGACATAATTTGTGTGATGCCCTGCAAGAGAATTTTTATAGGTTATGCATTTCAATAAATGTAACGACTAGTCAAAAGTTCAACGATATCAAGAAAATCCTTGCAGGCGTCGCCAGACAGATTATTACTTTTTCTCTGTTGGTATATGTTATCCGTTTTGATGCTGCCTATCGTCTGATTACTGATTCTTAAACTGATTTTTTAAAATTGTACCGTATGTCCACCTTGTTCCCATATGCCATGAACCTCTTTTCTTGAGCAGGCACTACCTTTCTAGTTGCAAATTCCACTTTGTGCAATGTCGTCTGAATTCTTTATGAGAATTGAAATGAATTTGGCCCGATGATTAATCTGCAATTACATTGTAACCTCACTATAAGGACTTGAGAACGACTGATCATGTAATTAATTTCATTAACCATGTAAAAGAAAATTTTGAAGCGGTACAGCTGACCAGTCACAAGACATACTTTTTGAAAAGTGCAGAACAACTATTGTCTCCAGCCCACACACGCCAAAAGCCAACTTTGAAAATTAAAAATTCACTCGATGTTTCCACGCTTCTACAACAAAACTCAAGACAGCTATACTGACCCTACGATCCCATGATCGCACGTGCACTCCAAATTGATTACATATTCATACATCACAGCGCTAAACGTGACTATGGGCAACATACGATGCTGATATGCTGTAAAACGGAATATAATCTACATAGTTGGTTCCCTACGTCGATCTTTTCTCAGGTATGGCCAAATTACACGCGAAAGGCAGAAAAGCAATCTGCTGAAGTTGCGGTAAACCTTACAGTAATAATCTCATGAAAGGTAGCTCAGAAAAAATCCTTTCAGTAATATCTCTGTGCATTTGTTTACGGTGTAGTCAATGAAGTGCATTAAGTGCGGTCTGATGGCAGTGGATGGGCGTCTGTGACTCGGTAGACACATAGAGTTCAATGATCTCCCTACAGCGCCTGTAAAGATCTCCAAACCTTTTTGGCCCCAATAAGGAGGATATACAGGATGATTATGGTGAATGTAGACGAACTACAGAATACAATTCTTCATAGGTTAAGGAGCAGAAAAAGGCATATTGACATATGGCTCAAAATGCGTTGCAAGGAAGGTACACTCACTTGTAGGGGGAGATATAAGGTCTTTGTTACTGTAGGTTTTACTAACTGAAGGCACACATGAGAATACACTAGGAAAGTGGGAATATTCTGTCAGTAATAGTGATTTGACTCCATATTCAACAGGGCAATGAGCTCGAGCACCATCACGTAGTTGGTATATTACCTTAGTACCACCAAAGGTAGGTCTTCTAGCGGGGGAGGCAGGGTCATCACAGGAAGAGCAGATACGTCTCACCTGTGAGGGTTCGTGTGATGATGACTAGTCACATTAGGCGATCGCGAATAATCACAGCCATGCTGAGGTTGAACTGGTGCCGATGGGTCGTTGCCATCATACGATGGGGGTTCTCCACAACAAACAGTTTGGTGTTGTGAAGATACTGCTCCTTATAAAGGTAGCCACATCTGTGAACAGATGGCAGAAATTCCGACACCATGCCGACCCGTGCAATGAACCAGCTACAATACTGTCACAATCAATGCAAGTGCTAAGGTAAAAAGGCCTGCACATATTCTAAGTGATACTGATAGCGCCATTTTTTATGGAGAACGTCCCATACAGGCTTACCCCACGCTAGCGCGCCACCTGCATAGTGCAGATACCGGGGTAAGTGTCAAAGATAATTCGTGTCCACCTACAAGTAGGTGTATCTCCTGTGCAACGTATCACCAGTCATATGCCCAAGTGCGAATTTTTGCTTTTTATCCTGCTGTTTGTCATCATTTAACATGTGCACATCTGGAGGGAGTTTGCATAAAAGGAGAAGTAATTGAACTCTAGTTATCTGCATTAATTAATACATAGGACGCTGTGAGGCCATCAGCCAATCACGGTGCTCAGTCAGATTCGTTACTTTCAGTGATGGAACAAAGTCCGAAAATTAAGGAAAGATAGGATATGCTTCAATTCATAAGTAGCTGAAAGCCTGTGCCAGAGAGAATGTCCAGTCTGGATCCAACGCCCCAGCAATTCAAAATGACTCTGAGCACTATGGGACTTAACATCTGAGGTCATCTTTCCCCTAGACTTAGGACTACTTAAACCTAACTAACCTAAGGACATCACACACATCCATGCCCAAGGCAGGATTCGAACCTGCGAACGTAGCAGCAGCGCGGTTCTGGACTGAAGCGCCTAGAACCGCTCGGTCACAGCGGCCGGCTCTCAACAGTTCCCAGCAGCCTACGCGTGTGTTCTCTCCCATGTTCTCTATTAACTACTAACAAAAAAGATGCTGGTGGCTTGTTTGTCAGAATGTTCCACTGGAACAAACAACCTTTAGTGAAATGACGGTCCTTCTCGCTATATAGGTCACAACGCACTGTACTCGAACATTACAGACGAAAATATAACTGATACTAAAATGTAGACTTTCACGGCCGGAAATATCATGTCCATTATAATTATCCTGGCTGTTATGCCGTGGTCATTCATCAACCGACCACGGCATAACAGCCCGGATAATTATAATGGACATGAAAATATAATTGAAAATTATTAGAAATAAGAACAGCAATTTTTAGCACCCACTGCACCGGGCAACTGATCTGCACATACCTGTCTCTTCCGATGGTCCTGGTATAACGGGGTCACCTGTTCCTGAATTTATAGCCTGATCATATAAATTTGGCAGTCAGGCTTACAAAGATTGCTTACAATTTTTTTTACTGGTCTTACCAGTAGCCGGATGGTGGTTTGGTGGTGGTCAAGAGCGTGAGGTGGTAGTATCAGTCTTCCACAGCTGTTGAGTAGCACGAGCAACAGGTATTGTCAGGTACCTGCAATACTAGCACGACCAGCATTAGAGAAAGCATTATGGAAAATGTTACAAATAAGTATGGCCATGGCTACTGAGGCTAAGCTTAGCAACTAATATTTTGTTTCAATTCTGTCAGTTAATTTTAATCAAAAAATTTAAGCATTAAATATGAAAGATGTATAAGCGCATCTGTATTCAACATGCACAGATGCAAAACTTATATCATTTAATTGTAAGGTTAGTTAGCAGTAGTAGTTGTTGTTGCTGTTATAGTCTTTAGTCAGAATGCTGCTCTACATGTTACTCTATCCTGTGCAAACTTCATAATCTCTGAATAATTACTGCAACCCACATCCATTAGAATCTTCTTACTGAATTCATCTCTTAGTCTTCCTCTACAATTTTTACACCCAACATTTCCTCCAGTATTATACTAATGATTCATCGATATCTCAGAATGTATCCTATCAACCGACCCGGTTCTGTTAGTCAAGTTGTACCACAAATCCCTTTTTTCACCAGTTCCTTTCTGAACCACATCATTAGGTATGCGATATGCTCTGGACGGTGGACATGTATGTTTCACTAGTGCAGGAAGTTCGACTGGAGACCTTACCAAATTTCCAAGGGTTTACCACTTACGTTACCCCTGCTACTGCAGGAGGCCGTGGAATGAGTGCACTTTTGCGAGATGGAATAGGAGTAACGAATGCACTGTAATTGCCGTCGGCATGAGGATTGGCGTTCGATACTCAAGAGACTCTAGTTATTAAAATCTATGCCTATTATGGGACAGATAAAGGGCGGGACTGGTTGACGGTTTTATGCGGAAGAAGTTATGCCTCTTTTCTTGGGCCCCTATATCCACATCATTATTGGCAGAGACTTCAATGTGTATATTCCCAGAAAGACCAACAACCAAACTAAACTCCATGCCGCGAACTGTGCCGTCTGTCAATACAGCACCTGTGTCTTGCTGATACTTGGGAGGTGTTACATGGTGATCGTCCAGGCTATGAACAACAATTCTAGAGGCAGACTCGGTCGCATGCATATCTCCTCTGACCTAACGATGACGATTTTGGATGGGTAGCATTGTCCCATTGCTTTTTAAGACCATAGTGCATACAAGCGCATAGTCAATCTTCACAGAAGAAGGTGTGGTGAAGTTGTGTATAATGGAAACTGAATGTGACACTCCTAGAGGATCAGGAATGTAGGCAACTAATAGCGAGCACGTGGGCCTTATGTGAACGTCGATTGCTGAGTCGACCACCGACGATTTGATGGTGGCTCGAATGTGTCAAACAAGCTTTATGATGTGCGCTAGTTGGTTGCAGTAGGGAAAGATAACTCTGGTACTGACAAACCACAAATTTTTATTATGTCCTTCTTCGAGAACTTATAGTTCTCCCACCATCTCCAGATCTATCACGCCAAAGTGAAGTTCTCACCCGCACCCATCATAGGTTGGCAAGTGTCATGCCAACCTATGATGGGTGCGGATATCCTCCCTCTGTGTACCACATTACCTCCAAACGACGACAAAGACGCCGGCCGGGGTGGCCGAGCGGTTCTAGGCGCTACAGTCTGGAACCGCGCGACCGCTACGGTCGCAGGTTCAAATCCTGCCTCGGGCATGGATGTGTGTGATGTCCTTAGGTTAGTTAGGTTTAAGTAGTTCTAAGTTCTAGGGGACTGATGACCTTAGAAGTTAAGTCCTATAGTGCTCAGAACCATTTGAACCATTTTTGACGACAAAGAGGACGAACATTGATGCTTGCTTTGGATCTTCCGGAAGTTTGCAGGTTAACGACCTACGAGGGAGGACATTGCTTACGCGTTCGTCGACTGCAATCACCGATTTTATCAGGAGGTGCGACACAATGATGTGGTCTTGGCAGCAGTCCCCCATACCCTCACTGGCACGCTTGGTGAAATAACGTTGGCACCCCTTTTCGAGGAGATCACGAGCGATGATTTTGTGGGTGCCCTTGCCAAGGTAGAAATTCATAAATCACTACTACCAGTTGTTTTTCCGTTGAAATTGTATCATACCATTAAGGACCTGATGGCCATGTGTTGGAAGGAGATGTACTAAGGGTTGTTGTCATTAGTAGTCTTCATATCGTCTGAGTTCATGGAAGGTGTCATTATTCCGGTCCATAAGGTAGCTGGAGCACACGGATTGAACACTACTGCCTGATCACCGTCCTCAACTATGACTTCAAGATTTTCGCCAGAACCCTGACTATTTGTCTTAAGCCAGTTATGCCATATGAACAAGGGGAGGGAGAGGGAGCAATAACAGCCAGGAATGACAACCCAGCTCTCGGAGCCCTCTGTGACCAATGTGACAATACGCTGGGGGCAAAGGATCTGACTTTTCCAATCGCCAACGTCGACCATATTCTTCGAGACGCTTAAAAAGGGATTCAAGATTCTTGTAAAGTTCTGCATGTATCACCGCCCTAACTTTAGCGTAAAATACAAAACGACCACTTCTGTTTTTGATGATAGCCGTAGGCGTTGCCCATTAACTGGTGGGAACCAGGGAGACATTGCCTTGGCCCTGAAGCTGTGCGAATTCTGCCTGAACAGCCTCACGAATAGCAAACTGATGCGAGCAAGCTCGCCAAAATTTAGGCATCACCGAATGTTTCAAAGAACGTGAGCCATTAAGTTAAATGCAAACTCCAGCATCAGTTTAAAGTACGACGTGCAAACGGCGTCAAAAGCAGAGAAAGGCACGGTGGATGACACCAAATTAACTTGGTGCTCTGTTGTAAACCTAAAACTCGTAAAGGCATCTAAGTCGAAATTGTTAGTGGCAATAGAGGTGCACAAGACTAAGAAGGCTAGTACGTGTTCAGTGTTTTTGTGCTTAGCTGCCAGCAATAGTTCTCTGAAGAGAGAAATGGACTTGTAGCAGTAAGATACAACACGGTGCCGGACTCATCGCAACACTGGCGAACCGAGCCAGCGATATGTGTCGTCGTTGAGGCAATACACGGTTGCGCCAGGATCTAGCTGGAACTCCACGGACTCGCCGAGCAATGTCAATGCAAGAGTGAGCGTCCTCGACGTCAAGGCAACCGCCGGTTCTGCAGCTGTAACTACACTGAAGCACAAAAGAAACTCATACAGCATGCATATTCAAATGCAGGGATATGGAAACAGGCAGAATACGGCGCTGCGGTAGGCAACGCCCACATAAGACGTGTCTGGTGCAGTTGTTAGCCGGCCGCGGTGATCTAGCGGTTCTAGGCGCTCAGTCCGGAACCGTGCGACTGCTACGGTCGCAGGTTCGAATCCTGCCTCGGGCATGGATGTGTGTGATGTCCTTAGGTTAGTTAGGTTTAAGTAGTTCTAAGTTCTAGGGGACTGATGACCACAGATGTTTAGTCCCATAGTGCTCAGAGCCATTTTGCAGTTGTTAGATCGGTTACTGCTGCTGCAATGGCAAACTATCAAGATTTAAGTGAGTTCGAACGTATTGTTATAGTCGGCGGCTGAGCGATGGGACACAGCATCTCCGAGGTAGCAATGAAGCGGGGATTTTCCCGCACTAGCATTTCAAGAGTGTACCGTGAATATCAGGAATCCGATAAAACATCAAATCTCCCACATCGCTGCGGCCGGAAAAAGATCCTGCAAGAACGGGACCAACGACGACTGAAGATAATCCTTCAGCGTGACAGAAGTGCAACCCTTTCGCAAATTTCTGCAGATTTAAATTTTGGGCCATCAACAAGTGTCAGCGTGCGAACCATTCAAAGAAACATCATCGATATGGGCTTTCGAAGCCGAAGGTCCACTCGTGTACCCTTGATGACTGCATGACACAAAGCTTTACACCTCGCGTAGGCCCGTCAACACCGACATTGGACTGTTGATGACTGGAAGCATGTTGCCTGGTCGGACGAGTCTCATTTCAAATTGTATTGAGCGGATGGACATGAACGGGTATGGAGACCACCTCATGAATATATGGACCCTGCATGGCAGCAGGGGACTGTTCGAGCTGGTGGAGGCTCTGTAATTGTGTGGTTTGTGTGCAATTGGAGTGATATGGGGCCACTGGTACGTCCTGATACGACTCTGACAGGTGACACGTACGTAAGTACCCTGTCTGATCACCTGCATCCATTCATGTCCATTGTGCATTCCGACGGATTTGAGCAATTCCAGCAGGACTATGCGACACCCCACAAATCCAGAATTACTACAGAGTGGCTCCAGGAACACTCTTCTGTGTTTAAACACTTCCGCAGACCACCAAACTCCTAGACATGAACGTTATTGAACATATGTGAGATGCCTTGCAGCTTGCTGTTCAGAAGAGATCTCCACTCCCTCGTACTCTTGCGGATTTTTAGACAGCCCTGCAGGATTCTTGGTGTCAATTCCCTCCATCACTACTTCAGACATCAGTCGAGTCCATGCCACGTAGTGTTGCGGCACTTCTGCGTGCTCGCGGGGGCCCTACAATACATTAGGCAGGTATACCAGTTTCTTTGGCTCTTCAGCGTATATGTTCCACAAAATTGTCCTAACGCTGCCGCTGAGTATGTGGCATGCAGGTTGCATGGTGACAGACGATGGCCAGGTGACCACGTTTTGCCGCAGGACCCACAGTCTGCTGCAAGATCTGGGCATTGGCTTCTGTTGTGCTAGCTGCCACATGCTGGAAACGACACAAGGGTCTTCGACGTGTGTGACATATATCGCAACGCCCAGGAGGGAGGACATTTTTGACTCACCATAGCATTACAAAAGAGATTGTGCAATGCTGAGGAGGACCAGAGTTACGTACGTAGTGAAGAATCTGAGGAGACGCCAGCGCTCCGGACGCCAATGAACTTAGGGTAAGACTTAGGAGCAAAAGCAGAAGGTGATGGAGCAGAATCATCAGTTGAGCGGTGTTCGCAACAGTGAGTAACAACCTCGGAAACACGAATATCGTTTGTAAAATCCTCCTGATCTTTCTAAGCAACCTCGAAAGATCTACCAATTTTAAGTAATTCACAAAGACTGGGATCAGATTTTGCAAAAGCTTTTGCTGCGACTTTCCTGTCAGGGGTAATGTTCTCAATCACATCTCAGATCAATGACTCCATATAGGAGACTTCTCAGTTCTGACACGTGAAACTACACTTGCGTCCGACACCCTGCAAGTCAGCACTCCGAGCTTCGTACGACTCTCCATGTTTTAAATTGGATCTTTCAAGATAGCTGGTTATAGCTTTAATCTATTTAGTACAATACGCCTATTTCGGTGGTATTGCCATTGTCAAGTACACCTGAGAATATTACAGTATGTAAATTTCATTGCCTTTTGCGATATTTGTATATGGAATTAATTCTAAATGTATACGTACGTGTAGCTGAGTGAGACGTACATATTGCATCACTGATGGACCTTTGTGTCAATTGTCGCTGTTTTGTTCCCGATAAAATAAAGTCACACAGTAATTTGACAGAAAGTTGATGATTTTCAGTGATGTTGTATGTTTACAAAGTGGTTATTGCTAATAACCGCTATTGTTTGAGTTACAGATAAGTCTGCCTGTTCGTTTAATATCTGCACTCCATATTAAACGAAAAGACTGACTTCAAACATAAATATTACCTATAAACTATTATTGACATTCTGTAACATGACAACGGATAAAAAATAAACAATGGAAGATTACACCAACAATTAAATTATCTGTAACTCAAATAATATCGCTTACTGGCTATAACCACTTAGTACACATACAGCATCACTGAGAACTGTCAACGACTGTCAAATTTCAACGTGACTATTTTACCGAGATAAAAACAGCAACAAATGACAAAAGTATTCATCGATGATGCAATACGTAAGTCTCGCCCAGCTAGACGAAAATATACAATTAACTCCATATACAAATGTCGCAAAAGTAAATGAAATTTACAAACTATAATATTTGCAGGTGTGCTTGACTATGCCAGTACCGTCGAAATAGGCGTATTGTACGAAGTACTACAGAACCGTTAGGAGCTAACTTGGTAGATTCAATTTAAAATGACGTATTAAGACCTGTATCATGTTGCAGGTATAGCTATACAAAAAATACTGTCCGTTTTGTTTATGAAACTGATTAAACTGGAACCTAACCGCCACAAGGTGTGTCTGCTGACCATAGTGTTCGATTATCAGAGCATAGGTATCACTGAAAGACAACTGACTAGGCTCTGTGAGTGGTTTCAGCTTTTGCATCATTTCTAATACACTGAGGTGACAGAATTCTGGGACAGCAATACGCATATATACAGATAGCGGTAGTAACGCGTACCCAAGGTATAAAATGGCAGTGCATTGACGGAGCTGTCAGTTGTATTCAGGTGATTCATGCGAAAGATTTCCGACTTGATTATGGCCGTACGACGTGCAATAACGGACTCTGGATGCGGAATGGTAGCTGGAACTAGACGCATGGGAAATTCCATTTCGAAAATCTTTAGGGAATTCAATATTCCGAGATTCACAGTGTCAAGAGTGTACCGGGAACACCACATTATAGGCATTACCTCTCATCGCGGACAACGCAGTGGCCAGCGGCATTCACTTATCGACCGAGAGCAGCGACGTTTGCTTAGAATTGTCAGTGCTGACAGACAAGCAACACTGCGTTAGTAACCGCGGAAATCAATGTGGCACGTAGACAAACGTATCTGTTAGGATAGTGAGGTGAAATTTGGTGTTAATGGGCTACAGAAGCAGACAACAATTTTTCACGATTTGTTTGAGAAATACTCTGGACAATTCGAACGAAAGATTTGGCCATCCAGATCGTCCGACATGAATCGAAACGAACATTTATGGGATATAAACGAGAGGTCAGTTCGTGCACAAAATCCTGCGCCGTAATTATGGACGGCTATAGAGGTATTTCTGCCGGTTCTTCCAACGACTTGTCGAGTCCATAACAAGTAGAGTTGCTGCACTGTGCAGGGAAACAACACCTAAAACCGAAAGAAGATATTTAGTTACTGACACCAATATAAAGCTGGAACATAACTAATCTCCTGGACAGAGAATGCAGCAATTTATACAAACATCGACTGTTTCAAAATATTGGTATTAATACAAACATCGAATATTTCGGAATATACATACATTATGAACATAATATATTTCAAACAACTTTCAGAAGTGATAAATATTACATAATTTATAGTGGTCGGGTTTGAAGTGGTGACTCACAGCATACCAGTCAGTGACACTAATTACTACACTGCGCCGGCCGGAGTGGCCGAGCGTTTCTAGGCGCTCCAGTCTGGAACCGCGCCACCGCTACGGTCGTAGGTTCGAATCCTGCCTCGGGCATGGATGTGTGTGATGTCCTAAGGATAGTTAGGTTTAAGTAGTTCTAAGTTCTAGGGGACTGATGACCTCAGAAGTTAAGTCCCATAGTGCTCAGAGCCAATTACTACACTGCACTGCATGCGATACAGCCTTCTGATCCACGACCATCTACCCTCCCCTCCTCCTCCTCCTCCCTTTCCCCTTCCCTGCTTCCCTCCCTCTTCCCCTCCTCACTCCTCCAGTCAGGGCTTATTAGTTTAAAAGGGTCTACTAGTTTAAATTATTTATCCAGAAACTACGTGAAGTATGTGCTTGCAGTATATCGACATCTAATGTACGCCAGCAAAACACACACACTCACATATTCACTCACACATGCAGAACCACACGCAATTCCCCCTTACATACACACACAACGATTTCCAAAACTGCAAAATGGACTTTTTGTGGGTGTCTTTCAACTGATGGAATAGTCTTCCCATTCTGCAGTTGAGTCTTTCACTTGATTATTTCCAACAACAATCACAGGATTAAGCTTCAAGCAATAACTGATGCTTCCTGAAGCTCCTCTTCAATAAATATTATTTCATTAGCTTGTCAACTATTACCTGCAGCTTTCGAAGCTAGCAAGAAACCTTATCGCTCCACCTACTGATTCGGATTTTTCCAGTGAAGTAAATCGATATGTGCTGGTGACAGTCTTCCAATCACGAACGTAAATTTCAGTTTCGGTTCATCTCATACAGATATGTAAGTCGCTATCCTTCAGTAAAGATTCACCATCACTGTTATATAACTCAGTCTTAACGATATTGGTATTCTTATAGCCTCTGTTGGAATTCACTTGTCTGTCAAAGAGATATTTCTGTTAATGAGCGTTGTCAGTATTGAGGATTTTAGCACACTTCTGAAGATCTTATGTTGTGTAACTCGTTTTAGGAGGTTTGAGTGTAAACAATAGATTATATAATCCCCTCATTCCCAGGTATCTTACGTTGTGAAGTATCGTTTCCACCAAAATTTACCTGTGAATCACAAATCATCTACAACTTTGCTGTTTGTCCGAATTTGATGCCGTATACAGTATCACACATTTTTCTATTGATTTACTAAAAAATTATACTGCCAGTTTACCTCCAGACTCTGGTATAATTTTCTTTCGTAACAGTTCATTATCATCATCAACAACATCACCATCTCACCATCTTTCGCGTGACACGCATCTTCTTCTTCATCTTCGTTCTCCGATGTCTCTGCCCTTTGCCTTCATAAAATAGTGGTTGTCTTTGGGTTCGTCACCTTCGTCTTGGTCTGTCTCCTTTCGCAGTAGCTGTCCCAAACTTTACAGCGGTAGAGAAACTGGACTAAACGCTCTTTGTGGTACAATCTCAGTTTCAGCTTGCCTTTTCCGCGTCAGCAGCAGTTTCTGCAGATATTCCACCGAGATTCCAACACCTGACTTTTAAGACTAATCTTTCGTCTAATGGAAGAGGTGCGTGAACAACCACAAAGCTCAGTCGGCCTCTAGGCCAGTTCCCAGTTTATACCACAATGCGGAGTTTCTCATACGTAGTGGATGATGACAAATACAAATATACCGGCCGAAGTGGCCGAGGGGTTCTAGGCGCTTCAGTCTGGAACCGCGCGACCGCTGCTGTCGCAGGTTCGAATCCTGCCCCGGGCATGGATGTGTGTGTTGTCCTTAGGCTAGTTAGGTTTAAGTAGTTCTAAGTTCTAGGGGACTGATGACCTCAGCTGTTAAGTCTCATAGTGCTCAGAGCCATTTGAACCATTTGACAAATACAAATATAGTTAGCGAAATTCAGATGGTGTCATTCATGCAGAGCGTTTAAAAAATGGAATGTATACGAATATGAATCACGAAAACAGAACAGGTTGGACTATTTAAAAAACCGAACGGTTCGGAATTTTATTCATACAGACCATATCAAAAAAGGAATGGGTTCCAATTTCATTCTCACAGACCTTTAAAAATCGGAACCGGTTAGAATTTCATTTACGTAAAATTTGTTAATTTGTGGTAAGATCTTATGGTACCAAACTGCTTAGGTCATCGGTCCCTAAGCTTACACACTACTCAATGTAACTTAAACTAACTTACGCTATGGATAACACACACACCCATGCCGGAGGGAGGACACGAACCTCCGACGGGGGGAGCCACGCGGACCGTGACAAGACGCCTAAAACCGCGCTGCTACCCCGCGCGGCTTTCATTTACGCAGACCGTTTAGAAAACAGAACGGGTCTGAATTTCATTCTCACAGTTCGCTTAACAAATGGAATGAATCAGAATTTCATTCACACAGACCGTTAAAAAAACGGGCCTGGGTGTAATATTTCATTCATAAAGAGAATTTTAAAACCAGGACTGGTCGGAATTTAATTCACACAGACCATAATGTGTTCGAATATCATTCTCACAGACCGTTTAAAAATCGGAACAGATTTGAATTTCATTCACACACTGTTTAAAAGCTGAGTTGGTCGGAATGTCATCCACACAGACCGCAGACCGTTTAAAGGAGTGAACGGGTTGTAATATTCCATCCACACTGGCAGTAAGGAAACCGGGACGGGTCGGCATTTCGTTCTCCGAAACAGTTTAATAGATGGAATGAGTCGGAATTTTATTCACACTGACAGTTCAAAAAACGGAACGCACTGGAATTTGATTCACACGTACCACTTAAGCAGCTGAACGGGACGGACCGCCTTCCCGTTTCAGATTAACCGCAGAAAACAATGGTTCAAATTGCTCTGATCACTATGGACTTAACATCTGAGGCCATCAGTCCCCTAGAACTTAGAACTACTTAAACCTAACTAACCTAAGGACATCACGCACATCCATGCCCGAGGCAGGATTCGAACCTGCGACCGTAGCGGTCGCGCGGTTCCAGACTGAAGCGCCTAGAACTTTCTTCTAGTCAGGTTGTGACACAAATTTCTTTTCTCCCCAATTCTGTTCAGTACCTCCTAATGAGTTGCGTGATATACCCATCTAACCTTCAGCATTCTTCTGTAGTACCACATTTCAAAAGCTTCTGTTCTCTTCTTGTCTAAAATAAAGACGAAAATTTTGTGGTTTTCGATGGTGAAGAAATAACTGTTCGATTACACTTAAGAGAACGGTATGTTCATAGTATACAGGCAACACGTTGTGTCTGAAAAGAAAAAAATGGATACGAACAACAAGATGAAGAAGAAGACGAAGAAGATAAAGAAAGTGAAAAATGCGTTAACTCTTTACAGTCGACAGTAGCACAGACGGTGCTACAAATACTAACATCATTGACTGTAACCTCTTATTCGACGTTCTGGTGACTGAAGAGGGCGAAGAATGTGCGAGAAAAAAAGGCACTCGTTTCGTATTTATAACTATAAGGCATTTGGTCAACAGAATTTCGGTCACAGCGATGCCATATCGATCATAAAAAAAAAACAAAAAAAACACTTACCTACTGCCATGCGAGAGTGGTCTGGACGTTGACCCGAGAAAGAGCAAATGTCATTATGGAACATCTTGAAAAATGATGTAAACCTGACTTTAGCGTTCCATCATTGAGATTTGTATAGCACCAGAAATTAGAACACGTACGTGGCAAGTTAAATTCATTCCAGTGATCCAAACAACAAGATACATGGCTTCAGCGTTTCTGACAATAGGAATCCGATTACTGATGATTGGAGCATATTCGATGCAACAGATTCAACAGAGGTGATTTTGTATCTGAATTTATCTAAATTCTCTGAAGAGATTTAATCAGTCGTTTTTTGCCAGAACTAATACTGCACAAGCTTATGAAATGTACTGCAGTTTTCATCCGCTGTATAATGGAGAGAGGACTAAAGAGATATCCACTCATGAGACATACAGAGTTCCAGAAGCACCAAACACATTTCGTCAGATGCTCACGTCAACATGAAGAAACACTGAAATCGTCTGTCATTGATATGAGGCCTGAAACGAAAACAAGGACACCGTACTGCATAAGGCACACCCAAATATCAGAGTTTTAATGCTGTTCATATGAAATGAGTCTCACAGTTGTTCAACTGGAAGTGATGTGATAGGAAAAGCGGCATTCTTGCATCTTTAGGGTATATAACAGACCTGGATAGCCACAACCATCAGTAATCCGTGGCTGTGGAAAGTATCGTCAGACGTCTGGCACACTGTTTGCGGAAAAAACGTCTCTCAAGCTTAGGAAGGGAGTTGATTTTCCGTGAGACTGCTCAATGCTATACTTTCTTTTCTTTCCAGAATCACGTTTGGCGTCTTCTTTGATTGGCCTGTTTCTGCACCACATATACTGGATTTATTACGAACGATGTTACATTTTGAATGTGGGGTGGTACTCGAAGTAGTGTCGTTGGATCTGGTGATTTTATTCTAGTGTGGATAGTACCTTACTATGAGTTGGATAAAACTTGAGCAAACTACTTACTGGAAAATCACGCATCACACTGTTGGTTCACTTAGTGTGTCAGTGCACACAACATTGAATGTTATACTCTCAATTATTCTACCTCAGTTATTCATCTTCTCGGAGGGTGTGGAGAAAATGACGTAAATTAAGGATTTGTGCACAGAATATGGCTTTCATAATACTGATGACAAGAACTGCCTCTCACTTCCTGTGCTGATAAATACGAAAAGATAAATGTGAAGTTGTTGGACCAATGGTGCGCTTAGTCTCTCTTGCAATATTTCTCGTTTGGCACCATCAATACGGTGGACCTTGTTACTGTAAAATGAAAAATATGTAATGTTTTTATGCCGATGTGTGAAATTACCTTGTTGTTGTACAATGAAATAAATGTAACGTTTTTGACGCCAGTGAGTGGAATGGACCTTTTTCTTGAACAATGAAATCAATGTTACGCTTTTGTATGATGGAATTTGCGTCTAGAATATTTATTTTTCTTTTCTTTCCTCTCCCCATGTAACATATTATATATGGAGATATTTTGTTGTTGATGCATCATTCCAAGGGGATTTTGCTCTTGTTGCGGACTATACTGTTATCAACATGCATGCTGAAACAGCTGAAGAACTGCATTGCTCAGTACGCAGAGTTTACCTGAGGAGAGTAGTTGCGTTGAAAGGAACTGACGACCTTCAACAAACCTGTTTGGTTGACGTGAGTGCATATTCCAAATACAGTTCATGCCATCACTATTTAATAACGATAATTGACATGTGTTCCAAATATGCATTGGTCTCTGCTCTAAATACTGAAACTAGTACTGACGTTCCAGATGCGTTTAGAAATACATACAGAAGAAGCAATAGGAATCCAGATCATTAAAAAACATACTTAGGTAAGGACTTTCACAATACTGATTTCTGAAAGCTATTGCAAAAACATAAGATTAATCACTACTCATTATTTTCCACTTTGAAATCTTCAGTGGTGAAGTGATTCAATAGAATTTTTATAGGAAAGATATTTCAGCGTTGAGTTCTTTCCAAAGGACTGACACAGTGCAAAACAATCGATAAACATAATCACACAAAATATGGAACAATTAATCTGGAGCCTGTCGATGTGCAACAGCCTTTTGTTTACTGAGGGTGATAAGATCAACATGATAGATCCACAAATCTAACTCCGAAGTTGGCGATTTTATTAGGGTTAGTAAACGTAAGGCAAGTCCGAGGAAGGCTTCACTCCCAAAACGAATCAAAGATTTCGTAACAAGTGGTTGGGTATTGCTAAGAAATCATGTACTTTCTGGATTATTTTGTAAGAGAGAAATAAAATGTGGACGGAGTATAGAATTTTACATAAATATTTTCTTAAGTGAAGTATGAAATACAGAGGTGAGGATGTGTGTGTGTGTGTGTGTGTGTGTGTGTGTGTGTGTGTGTGTGTGGGTGGGTGGGTGGGTGGATGGGTGTGTGTGTTTGTGCTGAATGATGCCAATTTTCAAAATTTTGGTGAAGATGCTTGGCAATATATTTTTATAAATATGAACCCAATTCAAGCGAAGGTTACGTATGTTTCGACGTGAAAGTAGTGTAGTGTTGGTAATACCTGACACCATTTTTACGCAGTTCAAATGAAGGTTACGTAATTTTTTTGAAAGTAATATAGTACTGTAAAATATTTATTTTCAATAGGGCACTTGAACTGATGAATACTTTGTTTATGACACGGAAATACTGTATTATAGGCAATTTTTTAACATGGCGCCGTTTTTACGCAGTTCAGGTTATGGTTACGTAATTTCTGATGCTATGCGCCCACATGTCAGATGAAATATACAGCAACTGGAATAACAATTTTTGTTAAATAATGCAGAGGTGGATATGATACTTTGCCTTATATTTTTTAACATGGCACAAAAATGATGAAACTTTTTAAAATTCCAGTTAGATTGTGATTGGCTGTTTCATTTTAATAGCTGGGAGGATACTGGGCAGTGATTATCTGTTTCATTTTAATTGAAAAAACGTGCAAGACTCTGGTTGAAGGAGAGGAAAAGGGTGAGAGGAGAGCTGCGGTGAGGAAGAGGGGAATGGCATGACGAAGTCGTAGAATATTTTCTTGCAACATTATTTATTAAATCCGCACTTAAGTTGCTGTGCTTGGACTGTTCTTCTTCTTTTTCCCGTTTCGAGCATCTTTTAATTCGGATGAGCAACGTTTCTTCTGACGGATATACTTTTCTATTAACAAAGTTTATTTCATTCTCATATTTTGCAACCTACTTTGCTTTTCTGTCCATTATGTTTTTGGTCTAATTCCATCCTTTACATCTGTGATATCCCGAATGTTTTATTTGAAAGTCACCCTGTCGTAAATATTTGTTTTCTCTATTCTCACTTCTTCTAGATCCCTTTGTATTCTTAGGTTCAGCGTACTTTGGTGCTCTTGTTAACCGGAAACTCCGTTATCTCATATGTTCATTTTTCCTAGTCCACTGTAAGGATGCGTTCCACTTCCCTTGAAGATGTGTGACATTCTTGACTCCACAAGGTCTAGTCTCTTACGTAATCCTTTTCTTACGAGCTTCAGACTCCCTGCTATGTACGAGCTTCAGAGCAGATCACTGACGTCAATCAGAGTGGCTTCTGGCCAGGATAGGCAGGGAGGTGGGCATCTGACGGGAATTGCTTGATTAAACGATTTGATCAGAAACCAATAAATTACATTATTCTAGACCAAATACAAATATGAGCGCCCAAGTTGACGTGTGGGGCCATCACCCAGTCAAAGTGGCTATGCATGCAAAGATGTTGTTTTGATGACAGAACAATGTCCGTAAAATAAGGAGAGAGATGAAGTGGTTCGCTTCATAACTACCTGAAAGCCGGTGCCAGAAAGCGCATCCATTCTTAACCCGACACCCTAACAACGGCCGGCTGCTAGCACGTGATTTCTCTCCCACGCTTCCCGTCAACTGTTCACAGCGGTACAGACCGGCTTGTTGTTGAGCACATTCCAAGGGAACAATGAGCGTCTGTTGAAATGACGATCCTACTATGCATTTAGGCCACTGTGAATAGCACTTGAGCACTGCACATGAAAATTTAAGTGGAAAAATTTGGAAATAACACAAAATATTCCTACTACTCCCTAGACTGGCTAAGTGACCTGCCCATTTTATTTCAGATGTTCATAGTCACCTTTGTGTGCTATATTCATTGTGTTTGTTGGAGCTCCCAAGGCTTCTTGGTCTGTGATAGCAGTTTCTATCCATCCTGCTAAGAAGGCAAGCCTGTATACCTTTTAAATCTTCCCTTTTGGTTCCCTTCATCTAGGAGCTGTCTTGATGACAGTGATGTATTGTGCCTTCTCGGTAAGGTACCCAGGTTTAACTCCTTACCTCTGGAGTTGGATGGTTTGATAAGTCGCTTCTTCTACTGTTTCCGACAGCATCACATGTGAATGCCAGGCAACCTGTATCACTTTCTGAGCTTGTTTCCGTTCAGTCTGATATCGTATCATTCGAAAGATTTGAGATATGTTTTGTTGTCAAGAGTCTCCGAAAGTCACTCTGAGTCAGCTGTATAAGACATTAACCTACACATTTGTGTACTGGCATAATGCGTCAGCAGCACACCAGTGCTTCCTGTCAGACTGTATCATCGCAGTGAACTGAGCGAGTTACAGTGATGCACGATTGCAGAGGCACATAATGAGTCATTGCTCTAGATGTATGTGGTTCTTATTGAGAAATGCCCATTCCTCGATTATCAAAACTTACGTGACGCATAACGCCATTTCTGCAGTTGCTCCCATGGGGGATTCTTGGCTAAACAAACACATGAAGAGTAAAACAGCTCTTATTGTATTTTCTCAATTCGTTTTGTAAATCTATGGAAGTAAAAGGTTTCGGGTTCACAAGTAATACTCAGTTTTCGATCGAAAGAGGGTATTAGAAGCCACCTCTTCCCTGTGCGAATTACATTTCCTTTCGATTAATATAATGGATTTCAGTGTGGAATTTGCCTGTTAAATAATTAATTTTTTGTGGTCGCTCCTTTTTAAAGCAACCTATAAATTTTCAATGGCTCGGACGATTCACAGTGATTGATAATCCATCAGTGATCAAGTGCTGAAACGTATGTCCCAGCTCCTACACCAGCTGTTTTGCCATTTAATTAAAATTTCCTAGCGTTGTGATATCTCTATGCATCATCTGCGAACGGGCGTAGTTTCCAAGTCATGCACTGCATCACGCACTGTCATCAACAGTAAGAATATTCTAAATGTCGCTTGCGGTATCTCGATATCTTAGAGTCAAAATCTACATCTACATCTGCAAACCACTAGGAAGTGCATGGTAGAGGATACGTCCCACCGTACCAGTTATTAGGTATTTTCCTCATTCCATGCGCGTATGGCGCGTAGGAAGAATAATTGTTTGAATGCCTGTAAGCGCTCTGTAATTAATCTGATATTACCCTCACGATCCCCACGAGAGCGCCAAACAGAGGCTTCTAGTATATTCCTACAGTCATCATTTAAAGCCGGAACTTGAAATTTTGTAGGTAGGCTTTCGCGGAATAGTTTACATCTATCTTCTAGAGTCTTCAAACAACCCTTCAACATTCGCGCTGCTCTACTTTTTATCCTTCTGTCTGCCCCTTTAGTCTTATTAATTATGCATCGCAAACACACGAGCAATGTTCTAGGATGGGTCGCACAAATGATTTGTAAGCAATCTCCTCGGTAAACTGAATGCATTTCCCTAGTATTATACGAATAAACCGAAGTTTGCATCCTGCTTTATCCACGACTGAGCCTATGTTATTGTTTCATTTCATACCCTTACGACGTATTAGTTCCTGGTATTTGCGTGAATGGACCAAGTTCAGCCGTGACTCATTAATATTAGAATAAGAGGACACTGCATTTGTTCGTTTCGCGAAGTGCGCTTTTTTACATTTCTAAAATATTAAGCAAGTTGTCAGTCTTTGCACCACTTTGAAATCTTATCAAAATTTGACTGAATATTTTTCAGTTTCTTCCAGGGAGTACTTCATTACAGATGACTGCATCCTCAGCCGAAAGTCTGAGGTTATTATCAGGAGTGTCCGCAAGGTTATTAGTATACAACATGAACAGCAAGGGTGCCAAAACACTTTCCTGGAGTACTTCCGAAGTTACTTACACATCTGTTGATGACTGTTTATCCCAGATAAAATGCTGTGGAGTCCTCACTGAGAAATCAAAAATCCAGTCACAGATTTCGCTCGATAATTTTAGTCGGTTTCGGTAATCAAGGAATACTGAATCTACCTGAGTGCCTTGACCCATGGCATACGGTATGTCATGTGAGAAAAGTGCGAGTTGGGATTCACGTGATCGATGTTTTCGGAATCCACGCTGGCTGGCACGGGGGTGGTCATTCGGCTCGAGATACCTCATTACACTTGAGCTCAGAATATGTTGTAAGATCCTACAACGAATCAGTGACAATGATATAGGACAGTATTTTGGTGGATCACTTCTCCTACCCTTCTTTTAGACAGGTTAGATCTGCGTTTTCTTCCAACTACTGGGTATGATTTTGTGTTCGAGGGATCTATGACAGATTCTAGTTAGAAAAGTGGCTAACTCGACCGCATGTTTAGTATTAAATCTGATTGGAATTTTATCAGGGTCTGAGGCTTCGTTTAATTTTTACGATTTCAGCTATTGCCAAACACCATTGACAATAAGATCTATTTAACTCATCTTTTCGCTGGTACGAGAATTAAACTGGGGCAATACTCCTGGGTTTTCTTCTGTAAAATTACATCGGTCGCAGAGGATCCGGAAAAGAGAACTTTGCAGTAAGGAAATAGAAGTTGGAATCGAATATTTAGCTGGTAATTGGCGTATATAATATAATAATTAAAGCAAAACAAAATGATTTCTTTCGAAGGGAGAACCGCCAGTCTCAGTGCACACATTACCATTAATCCATTGCGAGAACTGAACTGTTGGTTCAAACCTATTTGGCTTTAGTGTTCCTAAGTGTTATTTTACTGGTGCAGACCTAATCTCTGTGTCTTTCAAAGCGTATATTTTAGGTTAAGGTCATTGAAAATGCTGCTAAGAGAACAATATATCTCGATAATCTCGGAGAGCTCTCTTTGCTTTGAAAGACCCAGTTCCTCATAAGGTTTCATACATGAAGACGTTTTTCTCGCAATCCCTCTGACACTTCTGTGAAGCACTGCTCTGTTCTTTCGCTCCACTTTTCGGCATTACGTTCATATCCACTATACATTAAATAAATGCTTAATGTCTTTCATATACTTATTGAGTAGTGGAAGGATGAAAGCATTTTCGTGAAACAATCTCCCATAGCTATTCGTTCATTCTAAAAATCGTCTCATTTCTGTAGCGCCGCCACCCAGTCTTTTAGTAAGTGTTATAAGTCTTTGGAAAAAGTAATAAGCAGTATTGAGAAAGCCTTCGTTTTAGCAGTCGCGAGCATGTAACCACCAACGTCGCGACATGCGGATGACAATAACAGACACGAAAGTGAATTGTGAGGCGCACCGGGGCTTCAGCCACTCAGGAAAGTAGCGCACTACTGATGTCAACGGTTGTGGCCCTTAAAGCATGCCGACCTACCAGGGCCTGCCATCAACATTGCACGATGGCAGCTCAGCATCCACATCAGAAGCTGCAGCCTATAGATCATGGCTGACCATGGATAACACAAGGAGGCGGGTTTGCTTCCCTAAGCTGCGGTATGTCATATACACTCCTGGAAATTGAAATAAGAACACCGTGAATTCATTGTCCCAGGAAGGGGAAACTTTATTGACACATTCCTGGGGTCAGATACATCACATGATCACACTGACAGAACCACAGGCACATAGACACAGGCAACAGAGCATGCACAATGTCGGCACTAGTACAGTGTATATCCACCTTTCGCAGCAATGCAGGCTGCTATTCTCCCATGGAGACGATCGTAGAGATGCTGGATGTAGTCCTGTGGAACGGCTTGCCATGCCATTTCCACCTGGCGCCTCAGTTGGACCAGCGTTCGTGCTGGACGTGCAGACCGCGTGAGACGACGCTTCATCCAGTCCCAAACATGCTCAATGGGGGACAGATCCGGAGATCTTGCTGGCCAGGGTAGTTGACTTACACCTTCTAGAGCACGTTGGGCGGCACAGGATACATGCGGACGTGCATTGTCCTGTTGGAACAGCAAGTTCCCTTGCCGGTCTAGGAATGGTAGAACGATGGGTTCGATGACGGTTTGGATGTACCGTGCACTATTCAGTGTCCCCTCGACGATCACCAGTGGTGTACGGCCAGTGTAGGAGATCGCTCCCCACACCATGATGCCGGGTGTTGGCCCTGTGTGCCTCGGTCGTATGCAGTCCTGATTGTGGCGCTCACCTGCACGGCGCCAAACACGCATACGACCATCATTGGCACCAAGGCAGAAGCGACTCTCATCGCTGAAGACGACACGTCTCCATTCGTCCCTCCATTCACGCCTGTCGCGACACCACTGGAGGCGGGCTGCACGATGTTGGGGCGTGAGCGGAAGACGGCCTAACGGTGTGCGGGACCGTAGCCCAGCTTCATGGAGACGGTTGCGAATGTTCCTCGCCGATACCCCAGGAGCAACAGTGTCCCTAATTTGCTGGGAAGTGGCGGTGCGGTCCCCTACGGCACTGCGTAGGATACTACGGTCTTGGCGTGCATCCGTGCGTCGCTGCGGTCCGGTCCCAAGTCGACGGGCACGTGCACCTTCCGCCGACCACTGGCGACAACATCGATGTACTGTGGAGACTTCACGCCCCACGTGTTGAGCAATTCGGCGGTACGTCCACCCGGCCTCCCGCATGCCCACTATACGCCCTCGCTCAAAGTCCGTCAACTGCACATACGGTTCACGTCCACGCTGTCGCGGCATGCTACCAGTGTTAAAGACTGCGATGGAGCTCCGTATGCCACGGCAAACTGGCTGACACTGACGGCGACGGTGCACAAATGCTGCGCAGCTAGCGCCATTCGACGGCCAACACCGCGGTTCCTGGTGTGTCCGCTGTGCCGTGCGTGTGATCATTGCTTGTACAGCCCTCTCGCAGTGTCCGGAGCAAGTATGGTGGGTCTGACACACCGGTGTCAATGTGTTCTTTTTTCCATTTCCAGGAGTGTATTATAGTAAGCATTTATTGTCAATAGTGCTTCCACCGAACCCTGCAGCCTACCGCTCACCCTACGGTTCCTTCAATTCACGTTCAGTTGCAGATTTCGCAAATCTGGAAATCATTTTTAGTAGATTCATGTTTTACGGATGTCGAATGCGTGTTAGTTGATCAGTTACCCGATAAACTGCCCTTCCTTTTCTCCAGTGACAAAATTAGAGAGACAGACCACCAGATTATTTTCTCGGAGTCAAGTGAAACATCTTTGGAGATTGTTGAAGTGCTCTTATTCATTCAGTGTCATGATGAAATCTTCATTCATGTAGACATAGCAGAAATCCAAGATCACTGATTGTTTAGTCCATGAATAGCTGAAATGTCTGAATAACACATATCCGCTAAGGTCGCAGGTTCGAATCCTGCCTCGGGCATGGGTGTGTGTGATGACCTTAGGTTAGTTAGGTTTAAGTAGTTCTAAGTTCTAGGGGACTGATGACCTCAGCCGTTAAGCCCCATAGTGCTCAGAGCCATTTTTGTGTGTGTGTCTGTGCCTGTGTGTGTGAGCACAATGCATGTTGTAAGTGTATCATCGGTAGCTGAAGCCTACTACGGTTATGACAAAGTAATCCAAGTGTGTGATCATTGTTGAATTCAAAACTTTTTACCGTAAAATTTTCTTTTCACTCATGTACTATTTTCACAGTAAGATGGGTTGACGGAAATTTTGTTTTCTGTAGTTGTCCTCCATAGAAAGCTCCTGCTATAGGGTGATAATTGCAATCTATGAGCAACATATTCGGAGGCAGTAACGTCCAAGTTGTTAATCTGATAACGTTCTGAGATTAGCAACTTGGGCATTAATTACTCTGAATATTTCAGTAGACCGATTTGCAGTATAACCTTTCTCAAAACTGCCTTTTTTTGCTAGCGTTAAAGAAATCCCTCACTTGAACCTATGTGGATGCCGATCAGTCACTTTTATTTTGTATTATAGAGTAGATTTTGTACAATATTATTTCGCGCTGTGCTACATGCAGTGGGGCGTAGTGGTTACAGTCGTTGGCTGGCATGCTGCGGGTCGCCAGTTCAAATGTGACAACCGAAATAGTTCGTCATTTAGTATTTACCATTTCTGGAAGGTTATCGAAAGTTCTTATCTTCGCAATACTTGTATAGTCTAGAATATTCGATATTAGTATAAATAGCGTCAGTCACCATCCAGGAATTCAGTTCTATTCTGACTGTACCTTAGTGTTCGTAATAAACGTGCTTTCAGGGCGAAACGCTGTACTTCATGGAAGAGCTTGCTTTCGGATTTGGACTTCAGCTTAGTTATGTTTTTTTGCCGAAGATGTCGGGTACTTCAAAACATCTACATGACCCTGGGTCCAATCAGGCAACGTAAAAGCCTTCATGGACAGCGATCGGAATACAAGCAATACATCATCCCCAAAGTTATTTTACATTTTACAGTCGTAGCGATCGGTCGCACTGTCATATGACACATATTAACTTGCTGACATTTTTCAGTTGCTAAGTGTACTCGTTTCGTGATTGCTTTCCGTTCGTGATCATTTCTGTTAAATATTGTTTACGTGTATTATCACTATTTCAACAGAATGATGGAAAAGTATAACTGAAATGGCAACATTCCAAGCAAGAACACTGTCAATCTGGAATTTACAAAGGACAACAAACGGTCAACAGCTTTAGAAATCCATAACTGAGTAACTGCCAGTCTCAAACTTACTATACCACGTAGATAGATTACAATTCAATACTACTGCGTCTACGGTTTACTTCAAAATTTATTCTAATATAGTTTACGAACGTGTTGTTCGGGAGTGTGTGAAATGAAATGTGTGTGAAATCTTATGGGACTTAACTGCTAAGGTCATCAGTTCCTAAGCTCAAACACTACTTAACCTAAATTATCCTAAGGACAAACACACACACCCATGCCCGAGGGAGGACTCGAACCTCCGCCGGAACCAGCCGCACAGTCCATAACTGCAGCGCCTCAGACCGCTCGGCTAATCCCGCGCGGCTGTTCGGGAGTGTTCAGGAAACTTTGAAATGGTGCTGACTACCATATCTCTAACCACTTCTGTGTCAGTACAGTAGACGAAAACTGACCAATAAGAGCGTATTTAATATACGAAAGGAAGTTCCGAACGAGGTTACAAAACAGAAGTTACCACCCGATGGTAATATTCATTGTTCTTGAAACGAGATTTGGGATAACTATTATCTGTTTCCCGTTACAGATGTTATACGATCAGCAAAAATGGAAGTCAAAAAGACAATTCCATCAGCGATAAACATAGGGGGATATCAGGGTTATGTAAAATAAGGGGGCAACTCCCAGTGTGTTTCATGCGCAAGCAAATCGACCGTATTAAGCAGGACTGCCCGAAACGAAAATTTCGAATGAAGATTAATACTACAAAACGTCAGCCTCTACTTTCCGATTTGGCTGCAGTACAAGCAGAGATTCAGTATGTCCAGTATGTTCGAAGTTGGGAACAATGGGGGAACTGTGATTCCGCTGGTATAATCAGCAATTTAGAACAGCACAAAGAAGGAAGTAATGTTTTAAAGGGATACCCGCAGTTATCAAGGTCGTGCTTTTAGAGAAACGATACGACATTGATAAAAGGGAAGCAGCTCCGGCAGCTAATTCTCAAAATCAGTGTACCACCATTCTTGAGGTTAACAGTGCAGTTAATGAGCGACACGACATCCTATACGTAGGTACTAAAGAGGGTTCAAAATTCCAAAAGCTAATCCAGCCACTTTCCAGACGGATGTAGATAAAACACGTAGCATTGTACACATAATCGGTAAAAAATTTTGAAATGCAAAGGAATATCCGTTCCGTATAAACACTTGCAGAACAACAAGTAGTATTAGTAGCACAGCTAAAACTGGAAATATCTGAAATTAACGATGTAGGGCCACATACTGACATACAGAACGAAAAATCTAAAAGAAAGGTATCCGTGAGTAGCACCGAAGAAGCGCTGGAACATATAGTACATGAACTCGCAGCGGGGTCAAGCACTGATCACGACGAGAGTGATGTGAAGTGGAAGACAGAACTATGTCAGAATTATTAATTTTATTTATTTACTTTATAAGTTAGTGGAATCACATGGTCCTAACAACAGTGTACATAATAAGATCACAATAAAAACTGAAACTTGTGTAACAGGGTTGTATTTTTTTTAGTAAATAATATAAAACAGAATACAACTAAACTGAGGATGCCCTTCCGGTAGTACAACATAAGAACAACGATCATTTGAAAACTGTAAGTAGGTTGTTTATGTTTTCTTATTGGCAACGTTACGTAGCGCTCTGTAGGAAAATCACTGGCTGTGCTGTGTGCAGTCTGTGGCTAGTTTGCATTGTTGTCTGCCATTGTAGTGTTGGGCAGCTGGATGTGAACAGCGCATAGCGTTGCGCAGTTGGAGGTGAGCCGCCAGCAGTGGTGGATGTGGGGAGAGAAATGGCGGAGTTTTGATATTTGTAAGAATGGATGTCATGAACTGCTATATATATTATGACTATTAGGTAAATACATTGTTTGTTCTCTATTAAAATCTTTCATTTGCTAATTATGCCTATCAGTAGTTAGTGCCTTCAGTAGTTTGAATCTTTTATTTAGCTGGCAGTAGTGGCGCTCGCTGTATTGCAGTAGCTTGAGTAACGAAGATTTTTGTGAGGTAAGTGATTTGTGAAAGGTATAGGTTAATGTTAGTCAGGGCCATTCTTGTGTAGGGATTTTTGAAAGTCAGATTGCGTTGCGCTAAAAATATTGTGTGTCAGTTTAAACACAGTCATGTATAATTGTTCAAAGGGGACGTTTCATATGTCGACCCTTAGCCGAGGATACCTCACTGGAATCTTATGATTTTTTCTTGTAGTTTGTGTAATTAGTGTAGCTTTTGTTTATTGCTAGCGCGTAATTGTAGAGAGAATTTCCTTTGTAGTTGTAGTTTTTCATTGTGGTACAGTAAAACAGTTGTGGCATGCATGCAGTTTTACACCAAGTATTTCTCAGCTGCGCGTGCAATTAACTAGATATTATTTTCAGTGCTATGTTAATGTGTTCTCTTATTTTTGCTCTTCAAATTGTGCTTTTCTGTGTTATCGTGTGAAATATTGTGACAATAATAGCGTGTGAAAAACGTAACACTAGGCTCCAAAGTAAACTGGGAAATGACAGCGAAGACGAAAGCAGTGTGTTAGCGCCACCGTGTAATGAATTAACTAATGTTCAAAGAAGTAATTTGGTAATTGTGCATAGGGAAATGGAGCGGGCTGCAAATAATGGCGTAGACAGTGAAACAATTAGTGAACAGGGAAGCATTATCGATCGATCGGTCGGCAACAGCCCGCCTCAGGAATCGGGAATGACAGGACACAATTTTGCAAATACTGCAGATTCAGGTTTTGGGTCCTTACCGTTTTCTCAAATAAGTCAGACACATTTTCTGCTTGTCAAAATGTGAATGTTGCCGGTGCAACTTCACTGCCTAAAAGCACTGAAGAACATGTTTCAGACACCAGTGCATTGTTATTACAGTTAATGCAACAAATGGGACAAAGGCTACAAAAGTTAGACACAATGGAACAAAATCTTCAAAAGTTAGACACAACGCTTGAACAAAATCAGAAATAAATGGGACAAAATCTTCAAAAGTTAGACACAATGGAACAAAATCTTCAAAAGTTAGACACAATGGAACAAAATCTTCAAAAGTTAGACACAATGGAACAACACCAGAGACAAACATAGCAACATTTAGACGCAATGGAACAAAATCTTAAAAAGTTAGACACCACACTAGAACAAACACGTGAAGATTTAACTACTGAGTTACATAAAATCGAATCGAAATGTCAAAAAGTCTGTAATGACGTAAAAACACAAATTTGTGAGCATTTCCAACCTATTTTTTCGCGTCATGAAAATGCATTACAGAATCACGAAGCAGCCATAAAAGAACTGCGAACTATTGTTCATGAAAATCACGACACCTTGCAAGCTAAAATTGACTCAATTGCATCTACCGATTCGGTAACGCAACTTGCAAAAACTCAGGAAAATTTAAAGGACACAGTAGATACGATTTCAACACAAATGGACACTCTGAAACTTGGTTCAGAAAAACACACAGAGGAAATAATTTCACTATCGGATAAAGTAGCCGAACTTTCAGATCAGTTCACTAACTTATCTACAAAGGTAGATGATGATCTGAATGACACAAGACCTGTAGCCTTCACAGACATTGAAGAGTATGAACAAATTAGAAAATTCAAACAAAATCAAAATCAAATCAATACACTGTACAAAAGAGAAATCCGGGAAGTACAAAATCAGTTGGCACAAGTAATACAAGAATTACATATTTCAGAGGACACTCGCGCTCCAATACGGGAAGAGGGACTGAGAAATACGGAAAAGCCGCAAAATAATAACACAGGGTATTTCGGAAGTTATGAAAGAAATTGGCAATGTGCACCGAATTTTGAGATGGAACCGCCAACACGACGTAACAATGACCGACATGCGACTCGCCGACACGATGATTTTGACTATAAGCTGTTCATTACTACACGTAAATTCAAAACATTTAAGAATTCTGACAACGACATTCATCCACAAGCATGGCTTCATCAATTCTCTCATTGTTTTCCTCCCAACTGGTCATTGGAGCACAGGTTAGAATTTATGTGTGGCTACTTGGAGAATGAATCAGATGTAAGAATGCGATCGGTCATTCACGATTGTCACAGTGAAGGAGAATTTTATCATGCCTTCCCCTCAGCATATTGGTCTCAAGCTACACAAGACCGAGTAAAGCATAGCATCATAATGATGAAATATTTCAAACAATCTGAATTTTCCAGTCTTATGAAATATTTTGAAGACATGATGCACAAGAATCAGTACCTGTCAAACCCATACAGCCCCTCAGAACTCATCCGCATTTGCTTAATCAAATTACCTGAACATTTACGACATATTATTTTGGCATGACGTTGCAAAGACGACATTGAAACTTTCCAGGGACTCTTACAAGAATTAGAAACTGACACTGACAATCGCGGAACGCGAAAACAAGAACACAACAATTACAGGTCACATCCGTCGCAATTCCGTGCTGAAAGAAATAATAACTGGACACGACAAGGCTATTCTCACAACACAAATCGTGACCAAAACAGACATCACCTGTATGACAACCGTTGTCAGAGTAGTAATAATTACAGGGAAAGATCACTTCTCCGCGGTAGTGACTATAACAGATACAATCATAGAAACAGACAATATGGCAACTAGAACTATTATTATCATGGGAGACAGAATAACTTCAGACGCAACGGTCCACCGTGCAGTGATAATTCAGGGAGAAATTCTCCACCACTTAACCGACAAGAAAGAAACTACAGGAACTACCGACATGACGATACACGATATAATCGTAACGAGAGACTTGAGTTGCATCAGAACTGGCGAGATTCAAACAGAGCAGGGCACTCTCGACAAGGTGAATTTGTAGAAGCTAGGCCTTCTAATCCCAATAACGACGCGCACCAACAAAGAGACAGACAATGACTCGCACCGCAGGCAGCCACGTGCACCAGCTGGCTGGGAGAAAAATAACATAGTTAACCTTGAGAAAAATTCCAGTATTCTTTACCGACGTATACCGCATGATAATTATGTTCAAGTTGAAACTCTGAGTACTGTGAAGAGTAAAGGAATGCACCACATTTCACATGTAAAACCGTTTATTGAAAGATAATCTGCTTTATAACTTAGTCTTTGCCATAAAATTTTTCACTTCACGTTACTAGTACTCTTTGTCACACTTAGAAACTGTTAACATGTAACTATGTTTTAAAATAAACTATCCAGTCTATAACCTAGGGAATATATTTAGGCAGTAATTACGAATGCATTGTTATAGTGAACAGACGACACAGTGTTATTGTGTGTGTACATTCATGCTTGTTAGTGGCACGATTACATAACGACTATAAGACTTACATACTTTGAACATATACTTGTACTGCTAATGAGATTTTAATGCAACACTTTGGTTTACTTGAAAATACATTCTGGACTTAAAGTACTTTCTGCGAGATACCAGATGACACAGTGGTTAGTTTATGTGACAGCTACACCATTTTATCACGACGCTACTAATGAGTGACAATTTACAATGTTGCTTTTGCGGTGATTCTGTTTTATATTTGCACAGTTTTTCTGAATTATTCTGGAAAGTAAAACATGTTTTAGTAGTAACTTTTGTGGTATAGTTACAATGAGACAGCCTTTTCCGTAGCACAACAATACGTTACAGACAGTACTTTCTTCATCACGGCAATAAGCGTAATAACTAAGATATCTATACGCAAAGCATTTCACTTTGGTTTATCATGAGGTAAGTACATTGACTTCTGCAGAACTTAACTTTCGGAGGACGATAACTACGACACTTCCACAGAATTATCTTACAGCAAGACGCACATTTAGCGCTACGGGACACGCATTTGAGTGATTAATTTTGTACTTAAAACATTTATTTTTAAAAATATTTGAAGTACAATGATACAAAGGTTTTCCGTGATACATTTCATTCCATTGCTGTAATCTGTAACACGTGAGGGTATAATTACATTAATCCTCAGGGGGTACACGCCTACTTTGTTTACCATGTGTTTGGCAAGCACAAGGAGCCCTAGCTAATGTGGTATTTGCTTATACAACTTTACACATCGGCACCATATTTCTCTAACACATGAATTACACTGCTATCTGATCATTTAACTGAGAGAGACAAACATTTATTTTACTACATCAGTGACAGATGTTTACGTAATTACACCGTTGGATAACTTCACACTTATGAAATTGTATTTTGTCTGTACTTTGTGAACTGTTCATATTTTTTTGGAACCATTGTGATACTATGAGAGCTTTGAATGTCGTATTTGGTATGGGATCATGATTTTAAAGTACGTTTGAGGTAGATGACACTATTGAAATGAGCAGAGAATTTTTTTTAGGTTTTGACATTATTGCAGAAAGCTATGACGTTTTTGAGATTTGACTGAGGCGTTATGATGTTATTTTTACGACGACGATGTGTATTATTCTGTTGAAGTATGTTTATGATCAATAAGATGATGCTACCATATATGAGGAATTTGATTATGCTGCGTATTTATTATGATGAAATATTGAAGAAGTGTTGACGAATACGTATATGAATAATGAGTAGTGATTAGGGACTCTGATTTGTGGAAAAGGATGTTGGAAACCAAGAATCATACTGTAAGAGTTATGAAATGTGTGTAAATGCGTGATTGTATCACAATGCCTACGAAAACATTTTGAACACTGTTATATTTATAGGATTTTGTTTCTACAGATTTGCAATGCAAACCCTCGAGCTGTGAAATTTTTATATGAGACTGTTACTGCTGTCGTAAATATTTCGGTAAGAAAGTTAAGTGACCACCTTCACGTAATGCGTCGTGAGCACCCAGCTGCGCGACAATCACCTGGAAAAAAGCCATTAGTGTGTGCCTTTCAGAGGCACAGGTGGAGAAAAAAAAAAGGGAGGCCATTATCCTCGCTATTGACATTTCTTTGCAGAAAGCATCGCAAATACGACACGCTCGAACTTGAAAACATGATTACACTGTAGAGTTCTTAATTTATGATATTTACTGAAATGAAATGATGAGAAACATTTCACATCTATTGTCTTGCTAGTTGAAAGATTGTTTACTGCATTATGAAATGCCATATGGCTAGTGAATGACGTTTCATGCCTTGCTTTGCATATTTTGTTTAATATCTAGTTTCTAGCTGCACTGCAGCATTGGTTAAAATAAAATTTTATAGATGTACTAATATAAATATTTTCTGTCTACAGGAACTGCATACATAAATTTCTTTTCAAGTACTTGGTAATTTATTTCATAGAATAAGTTTTTGTGGTGCACCACTTTAATTACATAGACATTAAGATGTGAATAGACATTTCCCTTATCTGCATTGTTGTCTTTAGTGTACTACTTTTTCTGCTTGAGCTATGTCATGTTTAGATATAAGTTATTGCATTTGCTGCTGCTGTTTGCCATGCATAGTGCTACTGAATTTCACTTTGTATTACTCTGTTAAGCCAGTCTTACTACTGATTTATTTTTCTTGTTGTTGCACATTGGCTCATATTAGTTGTAATGTTGCATTCGCTTGGTAATTTAGATTTACTGTAGCTTGCTTTGCCAATTTCCATTTTTTTGTCATTGCTGTTTGTGTTAATTGTTTTGTGTTGCTGCATTGCCTCGTCCCTTAGTTTAGCATCTGAGCTCAGTAGATTTAAGTTAGCTTAAGATGGGGTAGGCTATATGTGAGAACGAGTTGTGATAAATTGGAAGAAATGCATTGAGAAGTTATATGAAAACGATTTGGGCCAAAATGAGTATTGCACAATGAGCCATAATTATTTTGAAAGAAATATGGTTAGAATACAGAAAAGAGGTATAGATAGGACTTTTTGGGAATAATGATGAACGACGGGAGATCTCCAAGAACAAAAAAGGTTTTGTTCGCAAAATACTGCACTACCAAATGTTACACTGAAAACGAACCCTGTCCTTTCCATTGTGTTATCCCCCTATGTGTTTGTGTACCCTTGTGTATTTGTTTTCTTCCTGTCTCTGTGTACTGTTTCATAGAATTTTTTTCTCTTCTAATACTAAGCTACTTTCACTATGATGAGGAATACTGTTAACCTCAAATATAATTGGCATTAATAATATGTTATTTATTTTGTAAAGATGTTTAGACATTATTTATTCTGTTTTGTTTTAATGCTCATGTGTGAAGGCGATGTTTCAAAAGTTATTCTGATCTTTTATATATGTACTTATGTCATAATTCGTGTAATACTGATGTATATGTTTATTTCTATTCTTTTGTAAAGCCTGTGTTACTACAAATGTTATCTGTACTGTTATGTTCTTTAATGATGTATTTTGTACCTTTGTAATTGTATTCTCATGTTGTAAATTTATAATTGTATAGACACCAGTTCTTCAAATTAAGTATCATTTCACTGCACACGTTTCTGGTGGGTGTAGTATATGCACAATATGTGAACAAAAAGAGGACTGTTAGTGCTTGGAAGTGTGTTAATAATTGAGTAAGGGACTGGTTAACAGCATTGCTGGTTCGAAGGACATTTCAAAAAAAATTTTTGTAAGTGCACAAGTGGTGGTTTATGGACTTGCTATATTGTCCGCAAGACTCTTCGATGGTGATTGTGCACCTGCACAGTCGCAACAGATGGTTGCTGGCCGTCTCTACAAGGACTACAGTGGGTCTGCACCTCTGCTGGCCCACCAATACCACAATCTCTACCAGGACTACAGTGGGTCTGCTCTGTGATGACCTACCTACCAGTATTTTCCAAAGTTCGACTGTCTCTCCTGTGGGTTTGCTCTGTTGTGGGCCATTACCTGTCTGCATGTCGAGAGTCAGCACTGTCTTTCCGTTGGAAGGACAACACTACTTCTTCAAGACTGCATGGAAATCCACTACTTCCGTGTGCATTTTCTTTTACTGCTCAGACTTTGAGAAAGACACTGCTATTTTACTGTGATGAACGATCAGGACTGTCTTTATGGACTGTGAGAAAATTTTAGCTTTTGACCAACATTGTATCAATAAGTGTGTGCATTTGATATCTTTGTTATTGTAATTATGAAAAATTTTATCAAATAATTATTGGCCACTGCCCAAAACAATTTGTAAAATTTTTTGTGGGGAGCATAGGGGCTATGTAAGTAGGTTGTTTATGTTTTCTTATTGGCCACGTTACGTAGCGCTCTGTAAGAAAATCACTGGCTGTGCTGTGTGCAGTCTGTGGCTAGTTCGCATTGTTGTCTGCCATTGTAGTGTTGGGCAGCTGGATGTGAACAGCGCATAGCGTTGCGCAGTTGGAGGTGAGCCGCCAGCAGTGGTGGATGTGTGGAGAGAAATGGCGGAGTTTTGATATTTGTAAGAATGGATGTCATGAACTGCTATATATATTATGACTATTAGGTGAATACATTGTTTGTTCTCTATTAAAATCTTTCATTTGCTAATTATGCCTATCAGTATTTAGTGCCTTCAGTAGTTTGAATCTTTTATTTAGCTGGCAGTAGTGGCGCTCGCTGTATTGCAGTAGCTTGAGTAACGAAGATTTTTGTGAGGTAAGTGATTTGTGAAAGGTATAGGTTAATGTTAGTCAGGGCCATTCTTGTGTAGGGATTTTTGAAAGTCAGATTGCGTTGCGCTAAAAATATTGTGTGTCAGTTTAAACACAGTCATGTATAATTGTTCAAAGGGGACGTTTCAAAACATAAGATAACAAACGCTGTCCAGTCCCAAATCTGCACAGAAGCGACCCAAGTATGTCTCCTCGGTATACAGTCTTGTTCAGTTGTCCGTTTCGAGATTCAAATTAGTATGCATCAAAATCAACTTCTTTTACCAGGTACTACAGAGCTCCTTGGGGGATTCCTTGAATACACTGTTTAAGTTATTAGCACAAGTCTGACGATATCTGGAATTGTACTGCAATTGATGGTGCCGTTCCTGAAAGAAATTCTAAAAGTCAAGCACATCTTTGAGACCATTCGCAAAAGGTAGTACATCGAAAGTCCTTTGATCCAGACCTCGCATGTATCTCTGATTGGGGAAAGTAGGTCTTAACTGGGCAAATGAGCATAACAGGCTCGATCGTGCGAGGTGGCACTAAGAGATAGAAGGCAAGTAACTTCTCAATTAGAAGCCACACATTCGCAGAAGGACCACATTCTAGGCGATGTTCATCTGTGGGTATCGCACGACACCGCATGCACAATGGGGAGTCAGCTAGAACAAAGTCAAGCAGTCTACGTCTTCTCGGAAACTTTTCATTGGCCACAAGGTACCTGGTGGCGCGGCTCTCCGTCGTAAAATGTTTTTGGCGAATCGCTCGTCACACCGGAGGTCACGCCACTCCTGGGCGGCGTCTTTGAACCACATTTCGAGGGTGTCTGTTTAACAACAGGCCGTACTCATCGCGTGCTGTAGGTGCCCTGGTACACGAGAGATTAGTGTGCAAAAAAATGTCTCTGAGCACTATGGGACTTAAGAGCTATGGTCATCAGTCCCCTAGAACTTAGAACTACTTAAACCTAACTAACCTAAGGACATCACACAACACCCAGCCATCACGAGGCAGAGAAAATCCCTGACCCCGCCGGGAATCGAACCCGGGAACCCGTGCGTGGGAAGCGAGAACGCTACCGCACGACCACGAGATGCGGGCATTAGTGTGCACATAGCTATAATCAAGAAAGTATGTCTTGATGTAAGAGAGCCCAAGCGCGATGTGAGCTAGTACAGCAGGGGACAAACAGAGCGGCGGTACCAGTCAATCAGTGAGGAGACAGATACAAACTGTGTCAACGATGGGTCCTCATCTTGAGCATGGCTACCACACGCGCTCGAACGTTGGTAAGTCCCAGTCTACCGCTGGTAGTGGGTAGGGAGAGTGCATCGCACCTTTTATGGGGATGTGTCCTCCCACCCCACAACTGATCACCACCCTTGATGAGGTAACATGGAGAATGCTCATGATCACGCGGGTAAAAGCGGCAAGGAAGTCCATACAATCCATGGCCGGGAAAGAATGGAGACAAGGGCACAGCGCAACCGCAACGTACTGGCCGACGCAAGGGCGATCATAGGTCGTCGTCAGGACAGTGTCGTCTGGACATTACTGCCCCATCCCACTCCCGCCACTTCATCTACGCGAGTACGTCTCCCGTGCGACCCAATTCTCCGTATGTCGCACATTAGAGAGTAGTGTCTCTCTCTGGCCATTATTTTTTTTCCTTCGCAGCCCTTCTGTATTCCCGCGAGAGGCCGGACGTTATCACTGTACATCTGCAACAGACACCATACCTATATAAGTGAAACTTTGTTTCTGCAAGATATCCGTGCTAGAGCCCTCACTGGTGCATTCATGGGAGACGAATGTGAAGCGTTGTCGAGAAGCCCCAGAGGAAAATCACCAGGTTTAAAAGGATCACCAGCGGAATTTTACTGTACTTATTGGTCCATCCTCTCTTGGAACTACAGACAAAACTCTGCACGTTTCCAGGAGGGGCTAATACTTCTGACACGAAAGAAATAGACACCAATAAACATAGAACCTTTAAAGACTACAACTTTATTTAAAGCGGACTACAAAATCCTGATCCGAGGTGCTAATTCAGGCTAAAGCAAGTAAGGCAAATCAAGATAGGAGAGCACCAGACGTGCTCAGAACCCAGAGAGTGTCACTGTAATTGGAAAGAATGTTGTTGGCCTCAGAGATGCAGGTGGCAACGCTACCAGTGTCACTGTTTCTCCTGCCCACCAGGCGATGGTTACGGGAAACTACAGCTGCTGACGTCCGCGTGGCCAGTGTCGTTCCCTCGACGAGTGACTACCGTAGAAACTCCTGGGGCGTCGACTGCTCCGTGGTCACAGACACACCACACGTCATTAACGTGTGGTGTGGCTGTGACCACGGAGCAGTCGCCGACCGGGGTGGCCGAGCGGTTCTAGGCGCTACAGTCTGGAACCGCGCGACCGCTACGGTCGCAGGTTCGAATCTTGCCTCGGGCATGGATGCGTGTGTTGTCCTTAGGTTAGTTAGGTTTAAGTAGTTCTAAGTTCTAGGGGACTGATGACCTCAGATGTTAAGTCCCATAGTGCTCAGAGCCATTTGAACCATTTTTGAACGGAGCAGTCGACGCCCCAGGAGTTTCTACGGTAGTCACTGTAGTTAAACTGAGGTACACAGCAGGAGTGAATATGATGGCGTGCATCCGCACTAGGTGATGGTCAGCGACCATGTAGGTCTGCACGAGCCTGATGACAGTGACAGTGCAGTTGGGCAGCAAGCCAGGCTAGGTCTGAAGTCACGGCATACCAGGAAGGTGACCACAAACGTAAGGAATTTCGAGAACTTCCTGAAAGGATTAGTACTAAACAACAAATAATTGGTTGTCATCTGGTTGGAACTCGGGAAATGCAGCAAGCTAGCCAGCAGCGCTAACCACTACACCAAACAGACTGCTGGATATCTGGAGGCATTGCTGCCTCTGTTGAAGAAACATCAATCCGCTGTGTCAAAGGTTCTCATTGGAGCTGACTACAGTACTCTGTCAGTGGTTCTCTGTGTGGCAGCACTGGCAGATTCACAGTTACGAGGTAGCCCCTCCAGCCAAAGTGTCGCTATCGTCTGGTGTGTCTTCAGTTTCCTTGAACGACAAGCTCTCATCTCTGATCGGCGACTCTGGACTGTAGTTGGCCTTGATGCGGACAACGTGGACGACGTCTCTGCTCTTCTGTCTTCTAGATGAAGTGTCATAATCATTAACTTCGTATGTGATGTCCCACAAGCGCCTAAGGATAAAATAAGCATCAGTATAGTGTTTCAGTAACTTTTCCAGTAATCTCACTTCACACAGATTCGTAAAGACCCATAACAAGTGTCCTCAGCTGTATCTCACTGGCCGGTGTTTGGAGTTATAGTACTCATGCTCCTTCTAAGTGTCCGGGGTCTGTATGCGAGCTAACTGTCTTGCTTCTCTTATGCTGGTAATGATGTGTTTTAGCTAGTCATCACGCGTATTGTCTGGTTGAAACGGTAACAACGTACCCGTTGTCGCTCGACGGCTGCAGCGTAAGTCCGTGTGGACCGAGTTCATTCTTCACGGTGCGTTTTACTGGCGGTGGAGACTGGTGCCAGTGATCTAGACACCACTTCTTCAACAGTCTCTATTACCTCGTGATGAATGGAATCGATATTCATGGTTGTAATCTCTTGCTTAATAAGTCCGACAGTTCTGGCTGCCATAAAGTGTTGTATCCCTTCTCTCACTACCTAATCTAAGAAAGAGGCGAGATAGTGCTCTTCTTCCGCAACTACCATGGGGCCCACATTCGGGAGTCGGTCACACTCTCCTTTTCTTCTATTTCCTCGACACGCTGCCACCATTCAATGAAGTCCTCGGTAGTTATAACATATTTTACTAGAAGGGCTTGGTACATGCCTTCTGCAATCCCTTTCATGAGGTGTAAGATTTTGTCGACCTTTTTCATATTCGGACTCACTATGTGACATAGGGCCGAAACATTCTGTGTCGTTTTCACATGACTGTGGACCCTGCTCTTCTATTGTTCTTCTGCCAAGCGAGCAGGCTGCTGATCATGGCCAAATGTTGTCTTCAGTTCAGCCTGGAAATCTGTCCGAGCTGTTCTCGAATCACTGCTAGGATGTGCCGTCCAAGTAAAAGTACACATTTGACAAACGCATGATGTCCTCCCAGCTGTTTTATTTCGCGAATTGGTCGAATTATTTCATTCCTCGGATCCTGACCAGCGTCTCCGAAAAACACTGATGGAGGCCTGATGTGCAGCTAACTTATTACAATTTTGGAATCCATTACTATCCTACATAAACGGATACTATTTTATCTGGCTTCTCGAACGTTACTATTGTGAAAAGTGATTTGAAAAGAAAGATTATACAGACTTTTTGTGTCGTGCGCATCTTAAAGGTCCTCCTCATTAAATAACTGTGAAAATAATTTTTTGTAGCAGTTACATGCCATGATTGGTTTGATCGTTATTGTTGCAAAGCAGTTGATGTATTGTTGTTAGTAAAACCTATTCTCTGCTTTCCTTTCTTGTATGTGAACTTGTTAAGGAATTCAAACACCTTATCGTTCAAATTTGAAAGTAAATATTGTTCATCTAACCGTACACCACTGCCAAGGTTCATTACATAGAGATTCGTTATGGGCTATAATGGGTCCAGCATCTCCGTAATAGCTGTAAAGAACACTTTTGACGGACGCTATCTGATCTTGTGCCGAAACAAATACGCCCAGGTCTTCGCCGAACGCCCGACACACAGAACTTTTCCTCAATAACGTCAATCCTGGGACTGCATCATTCATTTTCCCCAACAACGGCTCCATCACAGTGGCCTAAAGCGCTGCTGGTAATGGACAACGTTGCCGCACTGATCGTTTAATGCCAACAGGTTCTATTATTTGTCAGTTATTCATTACTCTTGAATTTTCTCCGTTTACTAAGGGTTTAATGACCTGACTGAATGTATTACCGATACCAAATGTTCCCGGAAACTATGGGAGACCCTGTCAAGTGCCTTATAAACGTCAATGGAACTCACAAAGGCTTTTAATTTGCAGATGTCTGTTGCCGATTTCAAACGTATGCTATAGATATGCCTGGAGATATCCTGCAGGCTGTTTGGTGCAGTGGTTAGCGTTGCTGGCTGGCCTGCTGAATGTCCCGAGTTCAAACCAGATGACAACCAATTATTTGGTATTTAGTACTTATCCTTTCAGGAAGTTCTCGAAATTTCTTACGTTTGTGTTGCTTGTGTTTCTCCAGGAATTCAAAAAGGTGATGAAATGTTCCTGCATCGATCAGCAGAAGGACGCCATAGAGAGGGAAGTACCATTACGAAAGAAGGCATATTTAGAGGGCAACAGCACTCATTCAGGACGCTGAAAAAGCGGAAGACTTGAAGCTTCCGGTGTCTTACAGCTCTGGCAGAGTTTCTGGTTGACCTAAAAAAACAAGGAAGCTCATGAAGTCATCGCCACTCAGTGGCAAATTGCTGCTGAATGAGTGCTGTTGCCCTCTAAAAATGCCTTCTTGCGTAATGGTACTTCCCTCTCTATGGCGCCCTTCTGCTGATCGATGCAGGAACATTTCCTGGGGTGGGAGTTCTGCCATAGGAGAAATACTAATCAACGAGCCCACATACATACCCTCCATATCCTCATTCTCAGATTTTCGTTATATCAAGTAGGATCTCTGCCTCATTCGGTCACCTGCTGGATGACTATCTTCTGTTGTTGGCCACCTTCCTGGTGTGTCGTGAGTTCAAATCTAGCCTGGCTTGGTGCTCAACTACACTGTCACTTATAACACTCCTGTCTGCTACTATTGTATCATAACCTTAAAGCTGGAAACAGGCTTTGAAATAAAACTATTTTGTTATAGCAATTATGGTATAAAGTAACAGGGCAGTGTTACCCTCTGGGAGGATTTTTGTTAAGTTGACCGTGTTGTACCTAACGGAAATGGCTTACCGGAAATGAAAGTCGGAATTACGTAAATATTTGAACAGTACCAAACAAAATTTTGCCTATCTGCACTGTTCAACGGATAAAGAAAACGGCCGCCAGCCTAACTAGGCAAGAGAATGATTAACATTCTCGTTTAGGAAAGTAGGTATAAGTAACTATAACGGACAAACACAACCTAGACTTGGCCACACGCGAGTGCAATGAACTCTGACACACATATGTTTTAAGATTGAAGCTAACAACTGGAGCAGCACAAAAACTATTTGCAAAATTATAACACGTACAGAAAAACACTATCACTTTCAGGACTTACACAAACTGAGTGGTCTTTATACCGTTAATATGCACACAAGAGAGACAAACACTTAGTAATCATGAGTATATAATTTCCTACTATGCAATTTTCCACTTTTACTACCATGAGACATAAAATTAACATTAATGTAAGATACTGACTCACTTTCTACGATTAACAACAGGTAGTAATGTGATCATTTACTAAGCAAAACGTTATAAGCCTCAGTCTTGAGAAATTTTAATTTGAATTTGGCAACAACACATTAATAATCAGTTTTACTAGGAAAATTATTTCGGTAAGTATCATTAACTTTAACTCACTCTCTTGCCACATTAACTTTAACTTTACTCTGTCCAATAGGCATTAATTAGCAAACTGAGTTTTAACGTACTTTCAGTAAGGACACTCGGTAATCACTTTAGTTCAAACGGAGAGGACCCTGAGAGGTGTTATGATGAGGAGAAAAGTCAAGGTAGGTACATAAATTCAGATATAAATTACCTTATATTTCAGCACAATAACACATCCATTAAGCTGATCCTTCACTGTACATCATTATAGTATTAAGTTACAGTGATTGCGCAATGTGGTGGCAACTGCATGTTGGTAGGTGGAATTGCAGGCAGAATTGCTGGACTCTGTCATTTCTTGGTGGCGATGATAGATACAAATTCCAGAATAGCCCAGCTATTTATCCATCCATCCGAGGCATTGGAAAATAACAGAAAAGTCTCTCTCGAAACCAGCACTATGCAACTTTTACACAGCAGTGCACGGACTCGTAGCTCATCTCTGACTGCTGGCTCGTTCCCGACTGACTGTCCGTTCCACCTTTTCTACACAGGCCAGCCACACTTTGCGCGCTCTACACAGTTCCGTTCCCAAGGGGAACCACTACACCTTTTACATACAGAATAACTAAGAGCCCTAAGTGAGGATCAGCAGTTTACATAACAGCAAACAAACACATTAAATAAAACAGAACATTTTCACATATTGACACTTCTACAAAAAATTATTCACACAAAATTACAATTATATACAGTAAGTTTTGTTCCCTCCAAATGGGACAAAGAATTTTTAAATTACAGATACACTACTTTGCATAGAATCAAATCACGACATCAAAGGCTTGACAAAGAAAAGAGTACACAATTTTATGTTATCGATTCAAACACATTTACCGGTTCTTAACGATGTAATATTAAATGAAAAAAAAAGCAAAATAGATGGGTAGAGCATTTGAGCCATGGTGTTACACACTGTCATCCGGCTTGTGCAGGCCTACATCATCGCTGACTAACACCTAGGGTGGAAGCACGCCATCCCCTCTTCACTCATGTTGGGTGCCCTAGTTCCAGCACAGTCTATTAAGGTGTGGTGTGGCTGTGACCACGGAGCCACAAAGCAGTCGACGCCGAAAGGAGTTGCTACGGTCGCCATTCGCCGAGGGAACGACACTTGCGTAATGCTTCTCTGGCCACGCAAACGTCAGCAGCTATAGTTTCCCGTAATCATCACCTGGTGGGCAGGAGAAACAGTGACATTGGTATACTGTGTACCTGTGGCTACTTGCATCTCCGTGGCCAACAACACTCTCTCCACTTATAGTTTGGTCCTTATAATTGACTTGAATAAAGAGCTATTACAACTACGGATGTTTTACTGATGGTTTGCCATAGGGTCCTATCACCACGATACACGCAAACGATGTTCATGTGGTTGAGAATTAAGAGCTATTCATGTTGTTATGATTGAGTGCCGGTAATGGTTATTCTTAATATCTTTTATGTGCTTCGCCGTGTTTTTTCTGTTGAGTTTTCAGAAAAGCCAGGTATCTAATTGTTTTGTATTGCAGTGTGAGGAAAGTAAAGTCATACAGTGTTCTGAAATATACTTTAGTTTCTACCGTTCGAAATGAACAATGAATTTTGTTCTAATCAGCGAATATGACTCATTGCAAGGGTCACTTCGTCATTCTGTCTTGTTCTCTTGTCGTTTGATTTTCGTTTTCGACACCACAGGAGGATAAGCTTGAAGGAAACGTGGCAAATATAGGCAGCGCAAGTGTGCAGTTACGAGCAAACAGTCCAACAGTCCAAACATGTCAAAAAATATGAAAAAGGCTATGGGAGCGGACAAAGCAGATATAGCAGAGAAAAAGAGGGAAAAGAACATACCTTTTCGTGGTAGAGTTTCTCCTGAGTATGTGTATAAGAGGCAACAAGAATTTGACAATCGGTGAATTGAAAACAGGGACTGAATGCTCTCCCTTCTATGTGTTATGCTAGGCTTGTAAAATGTATTGCAAGGTTAAAAAAGAGCTGGGCCGATGCTGAAAATAAGTAGAAAGAAGTTAATAGTAGCGTACATGAAGCGCGTAGTAGTAACGTTGTGGAAGTCTGGGAGAGTAATGTAAAGGCATCAACTCCAATATCTTATGAAAATGCTGAGTCTGAATCACTTCTACTGCGAGATGAAGTGAAGTAAATGTGTACTAAAATGAAGCTAATGAGTGTGATGATAGCGAAATAAGCGATATTGACGTAGGTTCAATAGTATCTACTCCGTTGGGTGATTGTGAGTGTTGTGTAGAGGCTCTAGACCTTGGGATATATGAACGGGGAGGTATACACTGAGGTGACTAAATTCGTTGGATAGCGATATGCTATACAGATGGTGGTAGGATCGGATACACAAGGTATAAAAGGACAGTGCATTGGTAGAGCTGACATTTGTACGCAAGTGATTCATGTGAAAAGGTTTCCGACGTTATTAAGGCTGCATGACGGGAATTAACAGACTTTGAACGCGGAATGGTAGTTGGCGCTAGAAGCATAAGACATTCCATTGCGAAACCGTAAGGGAATTCAATATTCCGAGATCCACAGTGTCAAGAATGTACCGAGAATACCACATTTCAGGCATTACCTCTCACCACGGGCAATGCAGTGGCAGGCGGCCTTCACTTAATGACCGAGAGCAGGGGCGTTTGCATACAGTTGTCAGTGTTAACAGACAAGCAACACTGCCTGAAATAACCGCGGAAATTAATGTGGGACGTACGACAAACGTATTCGTTAGGATGGTGCGGCGAAATTTACCATTAAAGGGCGTGGCAGTAGACGACAAACGCGAGTGCCTTTGCTAATAGCACAACTTCGCCTACAACGCTTCTCCTGGGTTCGTTATCATATTGGTTGGACCCTAGATGAACGGAAAACCGTGACCTAGTCACAAGAGTCTTGATTTCAGTTGTTATGAGCTGATGGTACGAGTTCGAGTATGGCACAGACACCACGAAACCATGGACCCACTTTGTGAACAAGGCACTATGCAAGCTGGTGGTGGCTTCATGACGGTTTGGGATGTGTTTACATGGACAGGGCGAGTTCTCTAGATGTTCCGCTAGCTGGAGACCGTTTAGAGCCATTTGTGTTCCGAAACAAAGATGGAAATTTTATGGATGACAACGCGCCACTGTTCGGTTCGCTACTGGTTTGAAGAACACCCTGGACAACTCGAGCGAATGGTTTGGCCACCCATGTCACCCGACATGATCCCATCGAACATTTATGAGTCATAATCGATAGGTTAGTTCGTGCACAAAATCTTACACCGGCAACACTTTCGCAATTATGAACGGCTATAGAAGCAGCGTGGCTCAGTATTTCCGTAGGAGACTTCCAATGACTTGTTGAGTCCATGCCACATTGAGTTGCTGCACTACGATATGAGGAGGTATCCCATGACTGTTGTCACCTCAGTGTATGTGCCAATGATTTAGGTGCCATGCAGAATGGAAATGCTGACGGTAATTTAGTTGTAGATACTGCAAGGGATGCTCGGGAAGCTACTGATGACGCGAATGTTGTAGATAATGAAGTAGTAAAGACGCATTAATTTCTTAAGGACGCAAATCCGTCTCCACTTGTGATGGCACTATGAATCCTTTAAGGAGTGTGAACCTGACGGTCAGAAGGAGCATAAAGCACATAATACTTGCACTACTATAGGTACTGAGGGTAAGATAAAACGTCATGTAACTGCACTTGGGCAGCAATCCGTCGAACGTGAGGAGACGTTCTTCAAGCCGACAAAGTCTGCTGCGAATTATACGTCATTGCAGTATTCTCCTGTCATGAGAGTAAGATCGACTAAACAGCGTTCTAAATCATTAAGATTCATTTCTCGAGATGAAGTGCCGCAAGGCACAGGGAGGTTGTTTTGGGTGAGCGAAAGCACAAGAAAGCATGGCATTGCGAGACCTAGTCAATCTGGGATATGCTTCAAAATAAAGGGATTGAGTGGAACTATAGACCAATGTCTTGTGTGAGGTAATCTCTTATGCGGGTTTTGTATGAGTGTAGTTTTAGGGGAGTGTTTTCTGAGGAAATGTAAAAGAAACTTTTGTTGCAAAGACAAAGTAAGGGATGATGTATCAAAGCATCGAGTTAAGAAACCACCTAATAAACAAGGAGGAATGCCGAGCATGAGAAATTAACTGCGGGGAACTGATTGCTGTTAACTGGTCGTTAAGGAACTTGTTTAGAAGATAGAATCTCGTAATTTAGTAGTAATAGTTAGTTACCTGTTGCTTCAAAATAACATTTAGATTAACAGACGGCCAAGGAACCATGCGGTTCACGCTAAATTTGAGGAAGGCAAAGTGGAAAGCACTGAATTTTTATGTCAACCTGTGAAACAATTGTCAAGATCCTTTGCTCCATCAATGTAAACAGGTCGCAATCTAGGCATCAGCATTCTCACAGGAGCGAGGAATGTTGCATTAAGAATTTTCTGGAGGGATGAAAATTCTTCTGGGTAGAATGACGTCGTAGGGATGGAAGTGGTCGTCAGCCTGAAGTCGAGGATTGGTTAATCAATAAGGCGTACTCAGACTGCAAGAGCACTTATTCTGAGCGTTGAAAAAGCGAAAGACACATGCCAGACTCTCTGAAAGCCAAAGTTGTGAAATATTACAGCGCCGGTAGGGCTGCTGGAGGAGCTGACTACACAACAATATCAAGAAAATAAAGTCGTCGCTGCCTAATAGCGACGCCTTGTAGCTACAGCCTGCTATGAGTACTGGGGTGGGAATGTTGCCCTTGGGGAAATAATAACGAGCCAGCTAACATATACCCCCCAGATCAGACCCTCATTCTCAGATGTTTGTTATCTCCTGTGGTACCCATGTGCATACAGCATGTTGTGCGACGCTGTGTATGCCAGCTGATGAACACGAGAGGGGAACCATTTACAGCACAAGATAACAAAGCCATCCACCGTCCACGGACTTTGCCACCAGTATCCGCAGCTTGCATCTGAAAAAATAAATTAAGTGGAATAAATTTTTCTCTTTTTCAAAGTGACGTGAATGTTATATTATCCATTGTTGAAGAACGTTGAGAAAAATTTCAGCAATGTTCCCGCACTGCCGTTTAGTGAAAAAAGTACAAGTTCACCCAACATCAGACCAGATTTGGGACTGGATTCAAGACTGCAGCTACAACTCGACACGTCGCTCTTAAAAATAGTTCAAATGGCTCTGAACACTAAGGGACTTACCATCTGAGGTCATCAGTCCCCTAGAACTTAGAACTACTTAAACCTAACTAACCTAAGGACATCACACACATCCATGCCCGAGGCAAGATTCGAACCTGCGACCGTAGCGGTCGCGCGGTTCGATACTGAAGCGCCTAGAACTGCACGGCCATTACGGCAGGCACGTCGCTTTTAACGGATCCATAGATGTAAATGTAATTTCCGGAGTTCTTCGAGATAGTGCGATAGGACCGTCAATGTTTACAAAGTATAGAAATGATTTGGCAGAAAGCGTCGGAAGCTCTTCAAGACTGTTTGCAGATGATGCTGTTGTCTATAAAATGGATTGTTCAGTAAATTTCAATACGTATTATTTTGGTGTCGATCATCTTTGATTAGTGTGGTGGAGCTAATAAGGTCTTACTTATATGTACCTGACATTAAAATTTCTTGCAGTCTTCGCAATATGTTTACAGTTGTAGCTATTTTGCTTAATTCATATATATCTGAACTACTGTCTTGTATTTATCGTTCTATTTCTTCACATCTATTTCTTCACAGTATTTAACATCTTTTTTGTCGTTTGATTTAGCTTCTATGTTTTTGGAAGTTGTTACTAATTTTGTGTGTGAACTCGTTGCGATACGTTATGATGTACTGTAACGTGCGCGTGGGGCACACAATACTCATTAAAGCCTGTACATTGGTAAGTGAGTGGAGTTCACCTTACGAGACAGGCTTTTTGTATAGATATTGACCGCGTGTACCTGAATGGTGGCAAATCAGACTTACACTCACTCTGTAATAACAATGATACGTCAAGCAAGTCCGAAATGCAACTACACGTCAGGACGGACAAAAAGCAACACAGAAGATACTATCAATTGGTTAATAATACGGTCGCCAGCCTAATTAGGCATTAACTGAGTTCCTTCCCTGTACAAGTTGGTGTACATTCATGCAAACCAACACGTAGTAACATTGCATAATATAGTAAGTATTAGAACTAGAAAATCTATTGAACTGATAGTTTCACGTTCTGTACTGATATGGAAAACCATAAATACATAACACTACACTATAATGTATACTACAAAACTTCGTACTGTCTATTGATCTGATTAAAATCGGGCATAGGTTACCCTAGAAACAGCACTTTCGAGTCATACACACAATGTCAATTTTGTTAAAGATAAAAACACTGATAAATTTTGGATTTTATATTGACTTTAACTTTTGCTGATCAAATCAATTTAGAGCACTTCAGAATTCAAATAAATAAAAAGGGTGGGGGGTCCCTGAAACTGTTATGAACACTCTATAAAAAAAAACTGGATTATTGAAATCATTATGCGCTCAAGATTTCCAATATATGAGTTACTACTCTTTTTATCTTATTTCCTACTCATTTACATACCATTATATCTGTCTCGAAATAATTAAACTTCATTACTAAGTCAATATTAAAGTTATCTTCCAACTTTGTCAGACCTTCGTTATTCATTTACTGGTTCATTAACAAAACAGTTCTTTAAACACCATTCTAACATAGCTAGGTCTGCAGGTAATTATTATTAACACAAACTTTAATTTTTCATCTCGGGACACTTGGATTGCACAACATTTGGAAAGGACCCTGTCTAGGTTAGTTGTGAGGATAATTAAATGATAGGAAAGTTCTGGTAAAATTTAAGTTGTCATTAAGTTGTTATTGAACAGTATGGAACAAAAGTAACACTGGTCCATACGAATACAGTACTAAAAGTTTCAACCTGTTTGTATCGATGCGGCGGTTGGCGGGCGTCGAGATGGCGAGGCACAGAGCACACATACAGTACAACCATAGCTATGGCTCTTGACGTATCGGCACTTTATTTCTTCATAGCGTCGCAATACTTTTCCCTTTAGTGCCCATGTAATTTTGCCATGCTGTATGGGCGTTGGAACGGCATACTCGAGGCTCAATGAAGCTACGTCTTCCAGGAGAGCCTACTCGCTCCAGAACGTGTTGCTCAGACCAATGCCAAACTCCAACTACTACTGCTGAGCCCGTTGTGCCGTGCAGTGCCCATGCGCATTTTCCCACGCTCGCCTGCCATCCACCTTTTACCGCTCCCTTACTGACAGGGTATTCACCCGAGGTTTTACACTCTACATATTCTAACACATTGCCTACGTATGGACCAGACGCACAGTTACAATCTTAAACATCTTACAACAGTCTCAACATTTGTTACATTTCAATTCTATTACAATATTGCTTGACATTTGACATAAACATTAATATTCACATTTAAAATTGTTTACAGTTCCCTTAACATAATGGCATGAAGCAAAAAAGAAATGAAATCAGAACTTCAATTACACTAATTTATCGAAAAATCAGAAGAAAAAAATTACTTATTTGTACAATAGTACAACGTCGTTGTTGTTACACATGCCCCTGTTTCCAGTAAATTTCACTAAGTGCAAATTTGATGGGAACACTGAACTTTGTATTTATACAGGGGTTCTGAATCTTTGTGTGAATGTGCCATCATAAAATTTTATATCACAAAACTTCCTTTCACTCACATCATACAGGTCTATACTTTTTAATATATCGAGAACATTTACCTATCATTTACTTAAGTGCCTTTGGCATAGTCCAACATCCTATCAGAACATGATTTAAATAGCAAATTACTTATTATTAAATTTCTCAGAAAAATAAATTCAAAAGCTGAAACACAAACACATAACTGCAAAGCATATACAAATACCTATATACACTATAAGACAATTTGTTGCTGCTTGCATTGAATGGCAGTCCATTTCCTTATTTACTAATAAACACACAATAATATTTAGAAAAATCACTACATATATTTGCTGCCTATTATTCAGATTTGGGCAGTCCATTTCGCATCTTTTTATCACTTCACCTGCACCACACTTACAATTCTCATTTGACTATTTATCTGCCCTCTTTGGTGTTTGGAAGTCCTTTATATTATGACTCATACACTGCCCACTTTGATTTTTGGCAGTCCCATCTTTTATCTGGCTTGCAGCATTTGCTTTTTCTTTTCAGCCCTTTTTTTCCATACATCTTTACATTTATAGTAGATTTGGTAATCTGAAACTTACATAAGTACATTAGCACACTGACATTAGTATACATACATTTACAAAGATTTGTGACATTTAGAATAAAATAGTTTCAGGATTAGATCCAGCACATTTACTGCAGATTGCTTTATGATTGTACTTAGGTTACTCACTCCTAGGAACATACAGTTTCAGGTCCACAACGTTTCTTACACCTAAAGGTCTTTTGGATTTTGGGTAGATCAGGTAGTAAGCATTATCGTGTGGAATGTTCTGTATTATATATGGTCCATTATAAATGTATTTAAGTTTGGAAATTTCATGGTTCATTTCACTAGATTTTTCGTGGGTTTATAAAAGAACAAAATCCCCAATTTTGAATTTTGAAACTTTCAGATTTTTATCATGTCTTTTAGATCTAGATTCAGCTTTTTGCTTTGCCCTTTTTCTGACTAATTCTTTCTTTTGACTCTACCCCAAGCTTGTACAAGGTGGAAACTCTAGTTTTTCCTCAATTAAACTTTTATTTCTGCTGCCTAATAAAATTTCTTCCGGTGGGAACCCAGTAGTTTCATGATGTAATGTGTTCATGACATTCTCAAAGTCTGATATAAACCTGCCCCAAACTCTAAATCATGCCACTTCCTGTTTTTTCCCCAACGCACCTTGGTCGATTGTGATATCGTCCCAAGATACGTTCCTGACCTGTGAACCATTTATATCTAGTGGCTTTCTAGGTTTCTGGAGTTCAAAGTCTTTGCTTACTTGAACTCTTCGCAAAATTGACACTGAGTCGTCCGGTGGCTCCTTTTTTCTGTGTTCAGCCTCAACATCTGGGTTTTGTTTTGAAACTTCGTCATCAGTAGGTACAATATCGCAATTATCTGTATTCCCATTACTTTCACTAGTACCGAAATACTCGTCATCTGAACTATCGTCAGAATCCGACCGTTCTGGATCACTTTCAGGTTCTAACATAAAAGCTTTTCTGAGACAGGCACTAAGTTCTTCCTCTGCATTTTCGTCAGATTTTGATTTTAACTCAATATCCTCTTTTGGCAAAACAGCCTCATTCAAAATGGTTCAAATGGCTCTGAGCACTATGGGACTCAACTGCTGAGGTCATTAGTCCCCTAGAACTTACAACTAGTTAAACCTAACTAACCTAAGGACATCACAAACATCCATGCCCGAGGCAGGATTCGAACCTGCGACCGTAGCGGTCCTGCGGTTCCAGACTGCAGCGCCTTTAACCGCACGGCCACTTCGGCCGGCAGCCTCATTATCAGCTTTACTCACATCCACTGTTACTTCATATTTAGTGTAATCCTCGTGGACTTCAATTACTCTCGCCCCTTTCCCACGTTGCCTTTCGGTAACAGCTTGTACTATTGGCTGATCGTTAACAGAAGTTGCTTCCTCGTCAATGCTTAGGATTTCATTCTCCAATTCCTTTCTATCTTTAACCTTCGTCCTATCGGCAGCACGCGTACTTTGCGCGGCGCTATTTACTCTCTCCTCTTTAAATTCGTGCCACGTCACCTCATCGACGTCCCTACTATCTCCTTTTTCACTAATTAACCTCCTTGCCTCATACTCCTTCTTAAAATCCTCCCACTCACACTGCTTGAGGCCCTTGTACAGATCGTCGATCTGCACACGCCAATCAGTTACTTCTGCTAATTCATTCTCGCCATTTACTTCATTGCTAACACTGCTAACCGCACCTCTCTGTGTATCCACTGTTCCATCTACTATTTCCTTCGCCACAGAATTACCATTCGTAATGTATTCACCAGCTCTTACGGCAATGTTTGTACCTAATTCTGCCGCCTTGCTAGCGGCTTCTCTCTGAACAGCTGTTCTGCTAGGCTGGGCCGTTGCCCTCTGATGCTCCACTCACCTGTTAACATGTAGCGCTCTGCGCGGCGAAGATGAGTCATCTGCGCTCGTACCTGACGCTTGTTTCGCAACAACACGTTGCGTCGTTCCACGCCTGTCTCTAAGCTGTCTCATAACTTTACTGTCAGTCCGGTAACATTTCTTAAATCGGGGCCGGTATGTTCTGTGCGCTTTCGTTTGGCCCGCAACGTTCGCGGAAATCAGTTTCCCGCGTCGTTATTATTTTGCGCGGTGTACCCTCTACCGCGACCTGGATAACCCCCTCTTCCTCCTCCTCTGCCTCTACCTCTCTGTATCATGTTGACGCGAAACCCATCGCCGTCATTTCTCTCGTCATTATTGCGGTTGTTCCTGTTACTAAAATTCTGATAATTGGCACGACTTTCACGCCAATGGTCTTCGTCTTCGACCCTTTCGAGAAACGCTTGGAAGCTGCGATGATTGCTTCCCACATATCTCTTCGAATCTTCTGGAAGCTTTTTATATAGCTCCCATATGATTTCAGAATCGGATCTTCTCCCTCTTAAATGTGTCAACTTTCGGTACCAATATTCGCAGAAATCTTTCAAAGAATTCCTGCCCCTGTTATCATGAAGTTTGGCCATGATAAACTCGCGCCACAAATGATCCTGTTTTTGTTCGGACCAGTATTCTTCCGTAAACTTTTGTTTAAACTCTTCGAACGTCATTAGTTTGGTATTCAAGTTAATTCCCCAGCGCTTAGCATCACCTGCTAAGGCGCTAATTACTACGTTTATCTTTACCTGACCAGACAAGTGTTTAGGAAACAGCCTCTCGCAATTTTTGATGAAATCCAACGGATGCCATCCGTTATGTTTCTTGGCGGGATCGAAGCGCTCCTCACCTTCCAACAGCTTCGTAAGTGGCGTGCCATTACAGACAACACCAGGCCTATCTTTGATTTTACTCTCAAGATCGAAAATTTTGCCTTGAATTTTCGATGTATTTTGTTCACACTTTTGTACACATCCGGTAACTTTTTCGCCTAAATTTCTTTCAGTATCTGAAACCGCCTTTTTCAAGTGTGAGATTCCATGTTGGCATTCGTTTACGATCTCAGTTTTAAGACCTACTGTTAATGTTGTCCATTTCCCCCTGCATAATATTCATATTTTTATTAATTGTGTCAATTTCAGACTTCATAGTATTTACTACAGAGCTTAAATTACCCACTTTTTGTTCTACCTGTTCTATTTGTTTACTAATTTTAATTCCTTGTTCTTCGACCTGTGCTTGAAGCTGACCAACTTGTGTTTTAAGCTGATCATTCTGTGTTTTGAGCTGCTCACTCTGTCCTGCAATTTGTTTGGTTAATCGTTCAAATAAGTCGTTCATGCTTAAAATTTTCACTCTGTTTTGTCCTACGGAATCGGTGTGTTCCGATCCTACATCAAAATTTTCTTTCGGTTCTTTCTTTATCTGTGGTGAATCAAACATGGCAGTGGATTCGTTCACGTACCCACTATCATCTACAAAGTCGTCCTCTACTTCCTGTTTTATTCCTTGCTTTGTTCGAGGCGATCTCGACATTTCAATCTGTTCTTTAACATGTTCGTGGTATTGTATGTACGCCAATTGTCTACCGCTAACGCCATCTGTTATCTGACCGCGTACACTCCTGTCATTCCCAGTCGCATCTTTCATTACGCTCGGCACATCTACCGTGTCTACGTTCTTGTCCATACTGAACGCAAACTGCACCTCACTACCGTGCTTGACGTTCACTGCGATTTACTTTACTGAATATTATTGCAATTCGTGCCACTGAACATCCACTGTTCGGTATTCACGTTAATTTGTGACCGACAACAACTGGATGTCCTGTCACCGGGAGCCACTTGTAACGTGCGCGTGGGGCACACAATACTCATTAAAGCCTGTACTATGGTAAGTGAGTGGAGTTCACCTTACGAGACAGGATTTTTGTATAGATATTGACCGCGTGTTGCTCAGACCAATGCCAAACTCCAACTACTACTGCTGAGCCCGTTGTGCCGTGCAGTGCCCATGCGCATTTTCCCGCGCTCGCCTGCCATCCACCTTTTACCGCTCCCTTACAGACAGGGTATTCACCCGAGGTTTTACACTCTACATATTCTAACACATTGCCTACGTATGGACCAGACGCACAGTTACAATCTTAAACATCTTACAACAGTCTCAACATTTGTTGCATTTCAATTCTATTACAATATTGCTTGACATTTGACATAAACATTAATATTCACATTTAAAATTGTTTACAGTTCCCTTAACATAATGGCATGAAACAAAAAAGAAATGAAATCAGAACTTCAATTACACTAATTTATCGAAAAATCAGAAGAAAAAAATTACTTATTTGTACAATAGTACAGCGTCGTTGTTGTTACAGTACCATTTTGTGTTTGCTTTGTGGAATGAGTTTTACGTTGTCAGCGTTCATTGTAAGTCACTATCATGCATTAGTATATGTGTATTGTTGTTACTGATGCTGTCTTCTGTTTGTATCTTATTTTCATGGTGTTTCATAGCTTCTATGCTACCTTGCAGTTCTATTCATTCTTTTGTTCTATGGTGAATATCATGTTTGGCTCTTGTTGATAATTATTTTTGCTGAGAGGCGTTCTGCATTGTCCGTTTGCTATATGTCTGGCGGTTTTTTCATTTCGTGTGTTTTGATGTCTGTAACTGATTAGTTTCTTCCGTCACTGGAACGTAAAAGTAAGTAGGTCTAAAATTGAAAGTAATTAAAGATATATTACCCAATGAAATATGTCAATTATACAACGACACCCATAACATAACAACTGCTCACGTCAACGTTAGATGCCGCCTGGTTTCATTGCGGGCATTTGACACGGTAAGGAAAGTATATAAGCGCAGCCGGGACGGATGGGGGATCACCACAGCGAATGTGTGGGTTGCAAATGGGGAAACCGTTTGAGATAAGCGACTCTGACAATGGGCAGATTATTATTACGCAGACCTGGTGAAAGAGTATCTCAGAAAGGGCGAAGCTGGTTGAATATTGACGTACTACTCTCGTGAGCATCTACAGAAGAACAGTGAAACTACCACTGAGCGCTAAGTGGTTAGACGTTCAGGACTCTTCACAGAACGTGGGGTTCGCAGAATTGTCTACTCTGTAAAGTAGGATAGACAGTGATCTGTGGTAACTCTGCCGAAAGAGAACAATGCTGGGGCACCCACAAGTCTTTTGGAGCACACTGTCCATGGTACATTGTTGAACATGGAACTCCCCAGCAGACGACCCCTACGTGTTCCCACGTTGAACCAACGACATCGACAACTCCGATTGCAGTGGGCAAATGAACACCGAGATACGACCGTGGATCATTGGAGTCCTGTCGGCTCTTCGGATGAATCATGGCTCTTGCTACACCAGGTCGATGGTCGTTTCAACAAACGCCATCATCGAGGCGAACGGCGGCTCCAAACAAGCACCACGCCATTGTCGCAAGCTGGTGGGAGTAGTATTATGCTATGGAAAACATTCTCCTGCGCGTTTGATAGTAATCGAAGACCATCTGCATCCATTCATGGTTGATGTCTTCCCTGACGGCGATATCATCTTTCAGCAGTATATTTGTCCGTGTCTCGAAGCCAGAATAGTGCTACAGTGCTTGAAGAACATGATAGTGAAATCACGTTAATGTCCTGGCCACCAAATTCACCTGATATGCACCCGATGGAACCCTTCTGGGCCGCTATAGAGCGCTATCAATCTCTCAGTCTCTCTCCTTAACTTATCTAGATCTCGTTTGGACGAGGCAAACTCCTCATTTTCTGAAAATTGAACCAGTTCTGTAGCCTCAGATGTATTTCAATCATCCAGAACCTGCTTTCTTTTGGATACTGAGCTGTTGGTTTCCTATACAGTCTGCAGTCTTTCCTCAACTTTCTTGAAATTCGACTCAGCTTGTACCAGCCTGGTCATGATGCTTTCTACCGTTTTTCTAATCTCGCCCATCTTTTCATCAACTGATTGCAATTAGATCTCGAATTTTCTGTATAGCCCTGGCATCTCTTTCCTAAATTGTTTCCTGTCTTCTTCAGCCTTGCTCTCTCTCTCTCTCCTGCACTTCTTTCTTGTCTGCTTCGGCTCTCCTTATCTTCCATGCTTCCGCTTGCTCTAACATTAGTTGCCCAAGAATGGAATTCCCCTATGATTCAAATATCAGAGTTGCTCTGCATCACATTTGACTGAGTTTCACAAGCCACACCAGTTCCACTATTTTCGATTGTCGGTGCAGTTTCCTGGATTTCAGGCAATGCAACTGCTACTGACACATCCCACTCAGAAAATTTTGACCCATCTTCTTTCGTTTCCATTTACTCCTCCTCGATAAAAAAATCCTTGCCTCTCTATATCGTACCCAATTAGTCTTACAAATGTTTTAAAAATGATATCAATAGGTCTACCACATGGCAAACTATTGCTGTCACAAATTTAACATGGTGTAAAACACTTTAAGCACAAAAACTCTTCACACCAAGGAAAATATCTCCATACGCAGTACAAATTTATTCCCGTTGAATTCTGCAAAATATAGACTCACGCCAAAAGAAACAATATACAAACAATACACGCTTCGCATACCCCATGACTGCATATGCTGCTGCTGCAGATTAATGCACAAAGAAATACAAAACGAACAAAAAATAGTTGTTACAACTTTTTGTACCCCAAGATGTATCTTATTGTGTCATCATAATTGCAGCATATCAGAAGAAACCAAAGGTCACATCCTCGATAAGGGTTGACATGAAGCTCGTTGGGGGTCTCTCTTTAACTTAACAGCAGTTGATTGTGTCTGGCTTCTGTGCACAACGAAAACATCGTCACAGTGCGAACAAAAACTTAGCTATAACGCACTTTTTTCAGATAGGAAAGCACACATCTTTCCTCCCAAGCAAATGTTCTCGGGATTGTCAATAAAATAACCACAAAATAATGCAGAAACGTGCCTATATCTCACAGCGATATGTGACAGTTATGTCACATCACCTTTTCATCCTGTGGGGAAGCAAATGCTCTGGCTACATAACAATGGTGGCGAGCCACTGACATTGCGACTTGCCCTTCACTCAGCACAAAGCCAAGCTGCCCACACCTCACATATGCACAGGCACTCAGACGAAGACCTGCGTAATATTCCAAATCAGAATTAAATATTTAAATAATGTTATAATACTACTCAGAATGCTTATCTGTTTATTTCCCCCAAAAATCCACTTTTTCGAAATTTCAGAAGCGGATAATATTATTGGTACAATGTTGTAATGTTATATTTAGGCTGCGTGATACGTAAAAACATATTGTGGAAGATTCTGTGGTGTTACATTTTATGATTTCCGAGTTATTCAGTAAAAACTGATTTTTGTTCTAAAATTGGTAAAAAGATTATAGATGAACTAATCTTTAGAAATAAATTACAATGATAAACTACAGAAGTACGTTTGTATGAAACAATGATGGTGCTATACATAATTACAAACCAATCATATAACTTTACAAAGGTGCAGACGATAGAAAAGAGACGGTTCAGCCGGCAATCTACGTTCAGTTCCATTCTATCAATTCTGGGAGTCATTGTTTCAGAATTACTTGACTACAAGTTTTGTAGTACATACACAGAGTACAATATTCCTCAAGAAAAGTTGGGATACTTGTTAGTCTTCAGATAATGACGATGTATTAGATTTAATTGTTAAAAAGGATTCCACGTGAGGGTGCTGAAGTTGTTCTAATTACAGGTGTTCTATTTGCTGTCCACTCCAAAGCAGCACTGAGGGTATAAAAGAATCCCTGTCGTGGTATATGGGAGCCATTTATTCATCGTCAGTTGCCCGTGATGAACTTCGCTTCAGAATGTACTGTAATTCTGTCCGCATCCATGTATGCTAAGCCTTGGATGGCACTGAGGACGACTGACTGGAGACTTTTCGATCGAATTAGTTGTTGCACATTTTTTGCGCAGAGGTATAAAAGTCAACTTTCGTGGATTAATAGTTAACTGGAAATCTTATATTCGAGTATTGAAGTTTATATTTCATGTGTGTAATGTAGAGCCTCGAGTGGCAAGTTGCAGGCACTTTTTAGCTGAGCAATTACTTAATTAATAGATGGAGCGATAATTAATAATTCTTCGAACTCCAAGTAGTAGTTGTCTCCGACCTGTCTCCAGTGCTGATTGTCCGCAGCTCGTGATCTCGTAGTCGCGTTCTCGCTTCCCGAGCACTGGGTCCCGGATTCGATACCCGGCGGGGTCAGGGGTTTTCACCTGCCTCGAGATGACTGGGTGTTTCATCATCATTCATGAAAGTGGCGGGATTGGACTGAGCAAAGGTTGGGACTCTGTACGGGCGCTGATAACCGCGCAGTTGAGCGCCCCACAAACCAAACATCATCATCATCCAGTGCTGATTACGATAGGAAATCACAGTGAATTCCAAAAATTTTAATTGTGCATGTGAAATTTCTGGAATATACCGATTTGTTAAATGACAGTTGACTCAGTGAACAATAGTTCCTGACTTTTCTTGATTATACACAGGCAGTTAGAACATTTCACTACAGTTTCGTTGAGCTTCGTTGTGGACTTCTAGACTGGAGATTATCGACAGCACGTTCTCCATCACCCTCCGCCTGTCTGCACAAATGATTTTCAAGCTTTTGTACATGACAGAGGTATCGACATCGCACAAACTAAATTTAGCAACGTAAAGAAATCTTAATTCTAACTCGCCACACCAAAATACCTCCTTCAAAAAAGAATAAAAACTCATAAAACTGCAATATTCGTTCATCAGCTGGTTTAGGGATCCCCGAAACTAACTAACTCAAACAACCACCGGAACCAGAAAAGGAATCCTAACAGTCTTCATCAGAATATATGAAATGGCAATGCATTGATTTATAATAAAATCATGAGTCTTGTAGATACATAAAACGAGTTAGCAATGTCAGAACAAAATGCCAGGTATCTCCGTTTCACATACCCTGACGGAAAAAAGTCACAACACCATGAAGGAGATTTGCGACGTGGACAGAAGAAAAATGGCTCTGAGCACTATGGGACTTAACTTCTAAGGTCATCAGTCCCTAGAACTTGTAACTACTTAAACCTAACTAACCTAAGGACATAACACACATCCATGCCCGAGGCAGGATTCGAACCTGCGACCGTAGCGGTCGCGCGGTTCCAGACGGTAGCGCCTAGAAGAAGTTGGTAGGCGTGTTTCTACATCTGAAAGATGATATCTATTGAGATTTCGAACCAGTCGCATAAGACTGGCGCTAGTAGCGCCACTATGAGGACGTAAATCAGGTTTGCTTTAAATACACGCTGTAACGGACGTGATCGTTACTTACGTTAGAGGTTGGGCGTGGTGAGTTGATGTTAGACAAGAATGCCTTTAAGGCGACAAAGACACCACTATCAGCATCTCACTGACTTTGAATGAGATCGTGTAATAGGGCTACGAGAAGCTTGATGTTCCTTCTCTCATACTGCAGTAATACTTGTCAAGAATACAGCCACTGTATATGATTGGTGGCATCATTGGTCACGAGAATGTATAGTCGCAAGGAGACTGGTCTTCTGACGGCCACGTGGCACGACCGGGAGGGAATATCATCGTGTTCGTCGTATGACTCTGGCGCATCTTACTGTATCTGCAGCAATTTGAGGAGCAGTTGGCTGCACAGTGGCACAATGAACTGATACAAACCACTTACTTCAAGGACGGCTCCGAGCCAGACGCCCTGTAGTGTGCATTCCACTGACGCCGAACCACCGCTATTTTCGACTTCAGTGGTGTGAAGCTAGAGCTTAGTTGAGGACAGGGTGGAGAAATGTTGTGTTTTCTAATGAAACCTGGTTCTGCATCGGTGCCAATGGTGGCCGTGTGTTGGCTAGAAAGAGGCCAGTTGAGAGCCTGTAAGCAATCTGTCTGCATGGTAGACATAGTGGGGCACAGTTGGAGTTATTGTCTGGGGTGTGAATTCGTATGACATCAGGAGCCAGGAGCGCTATCTGGTTGTTCTACGCACCCTGACTAAATATGTACATCAGTCTGGTGAATCGACCTGTTGTGCTGCCATTCATGTACAGCAGTCCAGGGGGTGTTTTTCAACAGGATAACGCTCACCCACATACCGCTGTTGTAAGCCACCACGCACTACTGTGTGTCGACATGTTGCCGTAGCCTGCTCGATCACCAGATCTGTCTCCAATCCAGCACATATGGGACATCATTGGACAACAACTCTAGCATCATCCATAAGCGACATTAATCGTCCCTTTGTTGAGCGACCAAGTGCAACAGGCATGGAAGTCCGTCCCACAGACCGACATCCGGCACCTGTAAAATGCAATGCATGCACGTTTTCTTACTTTCAGTCAACAGTCTGGCGGTTACACCCGTTATTAATGTACCAGCCTTTCACATTTGCAATGATTTATCTTGTCCTCACATTAGCCTGCGATCTTGCAATGTTAATCTCTTAAATATATTACCTAGAGCAATGTATTCCAGGAAGTTCATAATTGTACATTAATAATTTTTTTGTGTTGCAATTGTTTTCAGTCAGTTAATATAAATCAAGTAATAATTATAAAATTATTTTTTATCTGAGTTCACAGTGCTAATACCTGTATTGTCTTCATCGACTACGCGCGGTGGTCACTGACCTACGACGTCCCAAGGGGGAGAAGATTATCGCTCTACCTGCTGGCTGTGGGTCCTATCGGGCCTGCTTGATGGCGCATTTGCTTCTATAACAGTCCTAAATTTTAATGAGAAAGTTGTGCAACTGTGCACAAAATAACAAGAGCACATGATAATCCTGAAATGAAATCTTTCCCATGAGTCAACATTAGAATGAATTTGAATGCGTAAATTTGAAAAATTTGACAAAGGGAACTTTATCTTGATGTCTATCATAAACTTGCTTTAAGATAAATCAAAGCAAAGTAGGACTTAGATTACACAGTAAAAGATAAGTGCATATCCTGACCCACAGAATCTCGTTATTCAGATGTAATCGAATCACATTACCCCAAGAATCTTATGTTCAACAATTTTCTGATGCTCTGCCACAGGTCTAATCATGTGACGAAGTAAGCTAGATATTGGATACGCCTAGCAAGTCGATAAAGAGTGGCATAAAGCAAATAAGACAACGCATTATAGCACTACAGGCTGGTGAACATACAAAAGTGACACAGAGGAAATCAACATTCCTAATAGAGTCAAGATTGATCAACGCTCTCTTGGCAAAAACCGGCGTCTGAAAAATCTCCAAAACGTCTCGATCATAAACAGAGGTTGTTACTCTCATTCAGCAGTGCCCCACCAATTTGTCAACCGTACACGACAAGCATAGTAGTGGGGCGACTCATTCGGTTGGGTGCACAAAAAATTTGAAGTGAGAGCAAATGAATTTCTCACATTGCTGGAGCGGGGCTACAGTCTCCTGTTCTTCGATATCAGTGCAGAAAATGCAAAAACGTCATGTTCGACGATTCTATGAGGACGACAGTGACAGCACAGCAATATCGGTCCTCACCGAGGACAGGTGTAGGATCTAGCCAACAAGAGCATGGTGTGGGCTGCGGCCTCACTCCTATGAAACTGCTCAACTACGCAGGAAAGCTTACCCCTCCTAATGAGACTCACTGACGCCTTAAGCCGACAGACAATAACTAGATATCACAAAGTGAACGTACATTTCCAGGGGGGAAACGCAAATCTTTCTTCCAAACCAAACATGCCCCGCACTCTAAATAGAATAACCACAAAATAGTAGCAGTAAATGAAACAGTATCACGCATGTGGCAGTTATGTCACACTTCAACAACAAATATTCATGGAACGGAGAATAAACGAAATTAAAAACAGCATCATAGGAATAAACAAAATAAAACACCAAGCTTTGTCTACCTTTGCCTCTGGTGCCTATCGTGGTCGAAATGGAGCTGACTGTGAAGTTATCTCGATACGTGTGCCTGGTCTTGGTGAACTCAAGTTTATCTTTAGTTGTTTTTATCTGCCACCCGATTCCGCTGTGTGTTGGATCTATTCAAAGAAAGGCAACAGTCAGTAATGTGCAAACATTTCAGATCTTGCAATATTTGTTGGAAGCGAGTTTAATCCACTGAGTGTTGATTGGAACATCTATGGATTCATTGCAGGTGTAACGGACAGTCCGTCTTGCGAAGTACTTTCAAACACATTTTCCCAAAACTGCCTCGAGCAGCTAGTTTGGCAGCCCACGTGCAATGAAAATATTTTAGACCCTGCAGTTTCATTAATGGAATAAAAAATCCGCTTCAGCCGCCAGTAATTTTTTATTTATTTCACGACCGGTTTCGAAGCCTAAAGCTTCATTTTCAAGTGCCGCCAACTGCAGACAAGAAGAGGAGCTGCTGGCGTACAGGAACAATGGACAGACATGCCAGAATGAAAGCTAAAACCGTGTAAAGTGATGCACTCTTATAATTATGGAAATATAAATGAGTGGCAGTAGGGCCAGTCAGTAATTTGGTGGGGCGAGGGGGGTCACGCCCACGTCAAACAAAAGCATGAGGCTGTAATAATGACACTAACATAGAGGGAGAACAGATAAAATAAGCGAAATTAAGGCTTGTAAGGAGGCATATAGACAGTCGTTGCACCTCGCTTTATTCGAGAGTGGAACTGGAAAGGAAATCTCTAGTACTGGTACCAGAAACCCTCCGCCACGCATAGTACGGAGCTTGCAGAGTATGGATGTGGATGTAGGTGTAGTGCAGTCTTTCCATGGTAAAAGTTTGACGTGACAGACTTCGTAATGGTGCAACAAATAGGATGAGCAAGTGACCAATTTAATTAAGTTATATGGAACGAATGAATTGGTACATTTCATTAAATGACATTAGGATGGAAAAGGGGCCAGGAATATCTTTCATATAGGAATGTACTCAAAAAAAAATTTTATGGTCAACAAGAAGTGGGTTCTGTACTTAACTAACTTATGTCCAGAAACATAAAGACAAAATACCAATTCGAAAAAAATACACATAATGATAACTTCAAATGAACCCTCTAAATAGTGTTTGTCATAGAAACCAAAACAGCAAGAGGAAATACACATTATGCAAACTTCACATGAACACAAAAAAATAATATTTGACGTAAAGACAAAACAGCAACACGAAAATACGTCTAATGCTAACTGCATACGATTCCAAAAGACTAACATTTGGCATAATGGACAAATCAACCTCATAAAGAGTACAGAATTAAATGGGCACCACATTTTCTCAAAAATAAATGTCATATATGTAAACAGTAGATGAACTGACAGCTAACAACAACAAAATATGCAGGGATGTGTTTTTTGATTATGACACTTGTGATCGTAGAACAATAATGTGACTGAGAAAGAGGTAACGCACTTTGTGTGTATGTCATGCTGAAAGTATTTGTGAAAGTTACCAAGCGCAATATCCGCAAAAGCGACAATCACTATGATTCACAAAACAATATTTATACAAAAGGATACAAAAAAGTATGCAGAGTATTAATTTTAAACGAATACCTCATCTATTCAAAAGTAAAGTACTATTTCGATAATGTGAAGACATCCACTTAAGAAATATTTTTACCTAAGTTCTATTAATTTCAAGTTGGACGCAAAATGACTTCAAGGCAACACACACAAAAATATCAAAGTACAATTCTCAAATAATAAGTTTTATACAATACGATAATAAAAACACACATTAATTTTGGTTCAGAACGATTTCAGATGCAGAGTATGTAGAAATTATGGACGACAAATCGTTCTATGAGACTAAAATTCTGAGATAAAATCATTTTCAAAATTACATAAAATTTATTTAAATAGCCATATCATTCACTGTTATAAACGTACATGTATGTCTGCTCTCATTATACAAGAGCAACAACAAAAAGGGTTACAGTATTTTGGTGCACACATCACTGCGGTCTTCATATACAGTATGTGATCAAAAGTACCCGGACACCCCCAAAAACATACGCTTTTCATATTAGGTGCATTGTGCTGCCACCTACTGCCAGGTACTCCATATCAGCGACCTCAGTAGTCATTAGACATCGCGAGAGAGCAGAATGGGGCGCTCCGTGGAACTCACGGACTTCGAACGTGGTCAGGTGATTGGGTGTCACTTGTGTCATACGTCCGTACGCGAGATTTCCACACTCTTAAACATACGTCGGTCCATTATTTCCGATGTGATAGTGAATTGGGAACGTGAAAGGACACGTACAGCACAAAAGCGTACAGGCCGATATTGTCTGTTAACTGACAGTGACCGCCGACAGTCGAAGGGGGTCGTAATGTGTAATAGGCAGACGTATACCCAGACCATCACACAGGAATTCCAAACTGCATCATGATCCACTTCAAGTACTATGATAGTTAGGCGGGAGGTGAGAAAACGTGGATTTCGTGGTCGAGCGGCTGCCCATAAGTCACACATTACGCCGGTAAAAGCCAAACGACACCTCGCTTGGTGTAAGAAGCGTAAACATTGTACGATTGAACAGTGGAAAAACGTTGTGTGAAGTGACGAATCACGGTACACAATGTGGCGATCCGATGGCAGGATGTTGGTATGGCGAATGCCCGGTGCGCATCATCTGCCAACGTGTGTAGTGCCAACAGTAAAATTCTGAGGCGGTTGTGTTATGGTGTGGTCGTGTTTTTCATGGAGGGGGTTTGCACCCCTTGTTGTTTTGCGTGGCACTATCACAGCACAGGGCTACATTGATGTTTTAAGCACCTTCTTGCTTCCCACTGTTGAAGAGAAATTAGGGGATGGCGATTGCATCTTTCAATACGACCGAACCCCTGTTCATATTGCACGGCCTGTGGCGGAGTGATTACACGACATTAACATCCCTGTAATGGACTGACCTGCACAGATTCCTGACCTGAATCCTATAGAATATCTTTGGGATGTTTTGGAACGCTAACTTCGTGCCAGGCCTCATCGACCGACATCGATACCTCTCCTTAGTGCAGCATTCCATGATGCCATTCCCCAAGAAACCTTCCAGTACCTGATTGAACGTATGGTTGCGAGAGTGGATGCTGTCATCAAGGCTAAGGGTGGGCCAACACCATATTGAATTCCAGCATTACCGATGGAGGGCGCCACGAACTTGTAAGTCATTTTCAGCCAGGTGTCCTGATCCTTTTGATCACGTAGTGTACTCCCACATCACACTCAGCACTGGTGCACATGAAATAGGGGTGTTCTCAGGATCGAGGGTAAGAGCATTTTTGTGAAAGGTACTTGATGGTCATTCTGAAAAGAACACTGCACTACAAGATCTCTATGATAGGCCAGTGAATGACAGCACAGTCTGACTTATGAAGTTTTTTCGATGTCTCCTTGATAACATTCTTTGCAACAACCATCCAATACACGAACAGTAAACCTCGTTTATAGATATGGTAGCCGCTCATAGCTGCTGTCGGTTACCGCAACGTTATATAAAGACAGCCATGTGAATGGAATATGAAACGAAATTGTTGGGCGTATTGTCACTCATGACGTCCTGAGTATGTGATCGATGAGACAGATGGCGTAAAAATCAGTTTTCTCAGGCAACAGACTGCAGGCGTTCTCTTCTTGCAGTGACTGCCAATCATTCGTGAGCCCATTCTTGAATTAAGGTGCTTCTTTATTAGCATAAAGCAAACATGACTTGGCATCTTACTTCTTCCTATTATTTGAAAGGTTGGCTTCGTATTACCAGCGCCCGTCAAAAACATCATCTTCACTACACATATTAGTGTGTGCGGACACGGTATTGTTTGGTGTCACTGAGTAAGTTTGGTAGGTGTCACCTTTGTTACAGTACCCTTGGGGCTGCTGCAGCTCCCAAGGATTTGGTTGCGAGGCCACCAGGGTCGCTATCTGCACAGGCCAGGCAGCAAAGCTATGGCAATCCGAATAGCTGGTGGGATGGCTGGCACAGGTATCACCGACTAATCATCTGGTCTCTGCAATAGAACGCCGAGCTTGGTGTGGAGGGTGGGGGCTGGGGCATCTCATCGGCTCACTCGGTCAGTAACTGCACTAGGGTGTGCCTCTTGAGAACACCATATTGCTGGAGCTGAACAACTGGATACTTGTGAAGGGTTACTCCCAGATACTTAGCGTTCACGACGTAGGTGACACATGGTGACGCACTGAATTTGTCGACATCCGTCTTTCCCCTCCTGTATCCTAACGTTATAAGTGTTCTAATAGGTTAACAGACGACATTAAATGTTATAAGTGCTCTTACAATATCATTAAAATGCCCTTGTTTTACCATCCCCCACTTGTTTTTACTAAATCTGTGCATTGTTACATAGTTTCATGTTATAATCTACATTTCAAGAAGCCCAGTAACTATTATAGTACCATATCTACAGATATTATCTAGACTGGTTAGGCTGGGGGGGGGGGAGGGGAAAATGTATTCTAATGAACCTCATCATTATTGTCTACCAACATTCTCATGCTTCCAAAACAGACTGTACAGGTGCGCCTACAGACTGTATGGAAGACAGATTTTGTAAACCAAAAGTTTTATTTATTGTTTAAAATCACTAAATCTTCTTGTGGGCTGTGGTTCGATCTGGGCTTACTCGCACCAGATACCATTGGATGTTAACACTAACCAATGACCTGTTCATGCACCGATGGGCAATCTCCACAGTTACGGTCTAAATGATGACGAGGTGATGCTTTGGCTCAGCAGTGCTGACGAGGTAACACTTTTAGAACAGCGTCAGTGGGAACAGCCCGCCAGTCAAGGGGGCAGATATGGGAATTTGAAGTCTGGGTGCGTTTTGGGGAGTGCAGTGGAGCCAAGAGCTCCACCTCTCTTGCCAGCCATCTCTCGACCAGAACAGGTGCACCTATTCTATCCTCTTGGACATCATGTCCATTCTGTCTCTCAAGGCACAGATGTATCCATTATTTTTAGTAATAAAGTTGGGAAACGTGCCAGTTTTACTGCATGAATACTTTGTTATTGAAGCATCCATCCTTTTAGCTGGATACCCACTGAATCCTGACCACCTTCCAACGGTCACGCTTCACAAGTGGTGTTACAACATGGCATAGTTCGCTCCGTGTGATCCGGTGTCCGGACTATTTATGCTTTTCAGACGGTTGCCACGTGGAAAATTATCGGAAGAGAGCTGTGGTTGCTATGTCCACTGGCTATGGACGGAAAGTTCCAAGTCACGTAAAAGGATTTTATTACAAGTTTAACTGCCAACCAAAAAGATTCATCAGTCACACGAAGTAACCATTCCACTGACCACTTCTTAGGTCCACAATAAAGAAATTAAATCAGAAAATTGTTCCAGTTCAAACACACCGTAACACCACTACGCAAGACGAAAGTTCGACGTTGCCATAAAAGTTAATCAACAAAACCGTTACTCGAGTAACCCAGGATAAGCATCATCTGGGATGCCGACGACGTGAAGACTTTCAGGGATCGATGTGTCGGCGATCGGCGGACTGTGGATGGCGCCTCGGCTCACTCGATGTGAACACCTCCTGTGCCTTGGCGCTGGCCTATATAGTACGCCCGCTCCATGACACGTTGCTGACTACAGTCCGTCACGTAGTGTGCGGAATAGAGTAAAACGCTAGATACCGCGATTTTTAGTGGCGCAAGTGAAGCCGTTCAGTGGCCGTCGATGAGAGTTAGCGTACACCGGGCGACCAGTAAAGCTAACCCCCACTCTGTCCGGGGCCCGCTTTACATTTCCATTTCGCGGGTTGCCGATATTGTAGGCGCTCAACGTAGACACATTAGTGGTCTGCACGTCGCTTTTAGCCTGTACCTACTTCTGGCAGTTGTAGTTACTGTGGCGAATTAGGGCCTGACTTCGTCGTGAACATTTCCCCTTCTTTCATTGGCGTTAGGTGCACCTACGTGCTCCACACTGCACGAATAAATATCTGCGTCGCACCTGCTGCCGACACGCCACCGTGCTGCTGCTGCTGCAGCCTTGTCACAGCATCACCGCATCCGCCGTCACTGATTCCATGTGTTGAAATTAATGTAACAACTAGAACTGCAAACTTCTTTCCTGACTTGACTTCACCACGAGCTTAATCTGAACAGGAGAAATTTTATTTTCTGTTTTAATATTCTTTCAGTTGAAACTTACCGGCTGAGAGGCCGTGGTCGATGTATATAATTTCCACCTAACGTTTCATCTCCATCTGCGGGAGACATCTGAGGTCGTCCGGCTACTGCCACTGAGGCTCCAGGTACTCTCGCATTTATAGAGCGCATAGAGGGCACCACCATTCGTCACATGATGCCGACGGTATGCCTATATTTGGAAGACGACATCATTCTCGATTAAGAGTAATCGATTGTCATTCTGCTGGCGCAACGTCGACATCCATATTTGGTCTTTAAAACTTCCTCTTTTCTATTAAAATTGTTATGGTGTTTGTGAATCTCTATTGCTTTTCTATACATGCGTGCATGGTAATGGGATGTTCGTACCAGAACGCTTATCTCATTAAATTTAATTTCGAGGTTCCCATCTCGAAAAGATATAAGATGAAATCATAAAAGCAAAACGAGGATAATGGTATGTAATCGAATTAAGTCGGGTGATGCTGAGGGAATTAGATTAGGAAATGAGACACTTAAAGTAGTAAAGGGGTTTTGCTATTTGGGGAGCAAAATAACTGATGATGGTCGAAGTAGAGAGGATATAAAATGTAGACTGTCAATGGCAAGGAAAGCGTTTCTGAAGAAGAAAAATTTGTTAACATCGAGTATAAATTTAAATGTCAGGAAGTCGTTTCTGAAAGTATTTGTATGGAGTGCAGCCATGTATGGAAGTGAAACGTGGACGATAAATAGTTTAGACAAGAAGAGAATACAAGCTTTCGAAATATGGTGCTACAGAAGAATGCTGAAGATTAGATGGGTAGATCACATAACTAATGAGGAGGTATTGAATAGAATTGGGGAGAAGAGGAGCTTGTGGCACAACTTGACTAGAAGAAGGGATCGATTGGTAGGACATGTTCTGAGACATCGATGGATCACCAATTTAGTATTGGAGGGCAGCGTGGAGGGTGAAAATCGTAGAGGGAGACCAAGAGATGAATACACTAAGCAGATTCAGAAGGATGAAGGCTGCAGTAGGTACTGGGAGATGAAGAAGCTTGCACAGGATACAGTAGCATGGAGAGCTGCATCAAACCAGTCTCAGGACTGAAGACCACAACAACAACAACAACAACAACAACAACAACATCTCGAAAAACATCCTCAGTTACGACCGATTTTTCAATGTGTCCTAAGCGACAGTTTCTTTTATGTTCGGCTTAGCGGGTGTTTACGCTTCTTTTCGTTGTTCCTATACATACTTGTCCACAACTGCAATATCCTTTCTTTCAGGAGTGCTAGTTCTGCAAGGTACGCAGGAGAGCTTCTGTAAAGTTTGGAATGTAGGAGACGAGGTACTGGCAGAAGTAAAGCTGTGAGTACCGGACGTGAGTCGTGCTTCGGTAGCTCAGATGGTAGAGCACTTGCCCGCGAAAGGCAAAGGTCCCGAGTTCGAGTCTCGGTCGGGCACACAGTTTTAATCTGCCAGGAAGTTTCATTTTCCAGTTGGTGGTCGTTGTTGCTCTGGACTTCTAGCTTCTTCTCTTCTTTGATGGAGAGCTCGATCAGTTTCCTTGCTGGTATATCTGTTTTTCATGAAGGCTGACCGTAAGTGATTTAGTTCATCTTGTAAGTAAGCCGGCTCGCAGATTTTATTGTCTCTGTCCACCAAGGTTTCCATGACACCGCTTTTTTGCCTAGGATGATGGTTAGATTCCTTGTGGAGGTATCCATCCGTGTGAGTTTTCTTTCTATATACCTTGTGGCCCAGCGTCCCATCCGCCCGTTTAATTACCGATACAACCAGGAAACTGAGTTGACCGTTGCTCTCTTTCTCCATAGTAAACTGTATATTCGGGTTAATACTGTTCACATGCACCAAGAAGACATACAACTCTTCTTCACCATGAGTCCACACTACAAATGTGTCATCAACATAGCGGTACCATTTAGCTGGCTTTTTACTGGCAGTCTGCGGCGCTCACTGTTCGAAGATCTCCATAAATAAATTGGTAACAGCTGGGCTGAGAGGGCTTCCCATCGCCACCCCGTCGATCTGTTCGTAAAACTCCTTGTTATACTGGAAATAAGTTGTCGTCAGGCACTGTTTAAATAAAGCCACTATGCCAGTCGTAAAAATATCTGCTATATGTGAAATAGCTTCGTTTACAGGCACCATGGTAAACAATGATACTACATTGAAGCTCACAAGAATATCACTTAGGCTGACGTTAATCTCCCTCAGTTTTTCAATAAAATGTGCCGAGGTTTTAATGTTACTGTCCGTTCTGCCAATGTATGGTTGCAGCAATTGGGCGAGATATCTGGTCACCTCTTGTGTTGGAGATCCTATGGCACTCACAATCGATCTCAACGGCACCTGTGGTTTATGTACCTTTGGGAGTCTATAGGTCTGGGTGGATAAGCTTCCGTTTTGCAGAGCTGTTTTCTATCTTCCGAAGAAAGAGAAGATTGTTTTACCAGTTGATTGGTATTTCTCAAAATTTTGGTTGTAGGATCCTTCTGCAGCTTTTTATACGTAGTGGGATCCAAAAGGTCACTAATCTTCTTGCGATAATCTTCGGTGTTCAGCAAAACCGTAGCATTTCCTTTATCAGCTGCAAGTACAATAATGCTCTTATCCGCACTGATTACCCTCAGTGCCCTCCTTTCCGCTTGAGACAAATTGCTGGTAAGTGGTTTCGCTTGGCGTAACATTATGGCTGTTTCAGTCCTGATTTCATCCGCGGAATGCGATGATAACAAACGGATTCCTGCCTCCACATTCGCTATAATGTCCTCCGCAGGAACCTTTAGTGGCGTGATTGCAAAGTTGCCTCCTTTCGATAGAACTGAATGTTCCTCTTTTGTTAATTCTCTCCCGGACATGTTAATCACAGTTCGAGAGTTGCCAGTGACTGATGTTTCACTTCTGCCTCTCTGTAGGCCATCGAATTTCCTCTTCTGCCTATTAGTTGCCATTTTTGCACTGAGCTCCATGGTCCTGAACGTTAGATAGTCCACCTTATTCCAGTCATAACACTGCATTATGTTACTGATATATACACTCCTGGAAATAGAAATAAGAACACCGTGAATTCATTGTCCCAGGAAGGGGAAACTTTATTGACACATTCCTGGGGTCAGATACATCACATGATCACACTGACAGAACCACAGGCACATAGACACAGGCAACAGAGCGTGCACAATGTCGGCACTAGTACTGTGTATATCCACCTTTCGCAGCAATGCAGGCTGCTATTCTCCCATGGAGACGATCGTAGAGATGCTGGATGTAGTCCTGTGGAACGGCTTGCCATGCCATTTCGACCTGGCGCCTCAGTTGGACCAGCGTTCGTGCTGGACGTGCAGACCGCGTGAGACGACGCTTCATCCAGTCCCAAACATGCTCAATGGGGGACAGATCCGGAGCTCTTGCTGGCCAGGGTAGTTGACTTACACCTTCTAGAGCACGTTGGGTGGCACGGGATACATGCGGACGTGCATTGTCCTGTTGGAACAGCAAGTTCCCTTGCCGGTCTAGGAATGGTAGAACGATGGGTTCGATGACGGTTTGGATGTACCGTGCACTATTCAGTGTCCCCTCGACGATCACCAGTGGTGTACGGCCAGTGTAGGAGATCGCTCCCCACACCATGATGCCGGGTGTTGGCCCTGTGTGCCTCGGTCGTATGCAGTCCTGATTGTGGCGCTCACCTGCACGGCGCCAAACACGCATACGACCATCATTGGCACCAAGGCAGAAGCGACTCTCATCGCTGAAGACGACACGTCTCCATTCGTCCCTCCATTCACGCCTGTCGCGACACCACTGGAGGCGGGCTGCACGATGTTGGGGCGTGAGCGGAAGACGGCCTAACGGTGTGCGGGACCGTAGCCCAGCTTCATGGAGACGGTTGCGAATGATCCTCGCCGATACCCCAGGAGCAACAGTGTCCCTAATTTGCTGGGAAGTGGCGGTGCGGTCCCCTACGGCACTGCGTAGTATCCTACGGTCTTGGCGTGCATCCGTGCGTCGCTGCGGTCCGGTCCCAGGTCGACGGGCACGTGCACCTTCCGCCGACCACTGGCGACAACATCGATGTACTGTGGAGACCTCACGCCCCACGTGTTGAGCAATTCGGCGGTACGTCCACCCGGCCTCCCGCATGCCCACTATACGCCCTCGCTCAAAGTCCGTCAACTGCACATACGGTTCACGTCCTCGCTGTCGCGGCATGCTACCAGTGTTAAAGACTGCGATGGAGCTCCGTATGCCACGGCAAACTGGCTGACACTGACGGCGGCGGTGCACAAATGCTGCGCAGCTAGCGCCATTCGACGGCCAACACCGCGGTTCCTGGTGTGTCCGCTGTGCCGTGCGTATGATCATTGCTTGTACAGCCCTCTCGCAGTGTCCGGAGCAAGTATGGTGGGTCTGACACACCGGTGTCAATGTGTTCTTTTTTCCATTTCCAGGAGTGTACATGGAGATATAACAGCTTACTGCTAGTTTCCGCTAGTTCTCGCCGCGTCTGGTGAATTCGTTCCCGTAGCATCCCTAGTTCCATGCGGCTGTGAATACGGTTCGCTTGCGCCGAGTGAAACATTCTCCTCGCCTTCAGAAACTTCGGCACTGTCGCCGTGTCCCGGCAGCGTAGCAGGAAAGTAAGCGTACACAGTTGTTGTGCTTTCTTCTTCCGCAGTCCTTCCAGTCGCCGAGCCAGAACTGACATTTTCTCCCCGTACAGGTATTTAATCATACGATGTAGGCTTTCACGGCCAGTGTTGTCTTCAGTTGAAACTTCCGGGCTGGGAGGCCCTGGTCGATTTATAAAATTTCCACCTAACGTTTCGTCTCCATCTGCGGAAGACATCTTCTGAGGTCGTCCGGCTACTGTCACTAAGGCTCCAGGTACTCTCGCATTTATAGAGTGCACCACCATTCGTCACGTGATGCCGACGGTATGCCTATCTTTGGTAGGCGTCATCATTCTCGATTAAGAGTAACACCGGCCGTGAAAGCCTACATTGTATGTTTGAATATTGTTTTCCACTGTAAAGTCATTTCCAGTTATTCATTAAGTAATTACCTTTCTCTGAATTGTAACCATGCCTGATTTACGTCTCTATAACGACCTTGTCGAGCACTCGCTGCTGAAAGTGGGAGCACAGACCCTGTTACTGATTTAAATGAAGAGATTAGTAAGCTCACTGTACAAAATTTTGATTAGGAACCGCGTGACCGCTACGGTCGCAGGTTCGAATCCTGCCTCGGGCATAGATGTGTGTGATGTCCTTAGGTTAGTTAGGTTTAAGTAGTTCTAAGTTCTAGGGGACTGAAGACCTGAGATGTTAAGTACATAGCGCTCAGAGCCATTTGAACGATTTTTTTGTTAAATCTGTTGACACCTTGAGACATGAGGAAAGTTCAGAAGTTCAGGCGCGAGGATTAGCTGTGTGCTACTCGGATAACAGAGGACTTAGCTATTAAAGGGATCGGTTTTCCACACTATGGCAAAAGTTGGGTGAGAACTTTGAAGCTTTTGCCAACTGGATACAGACAGTGTAGTGTCACAAATATGTGGTGTGCTCAAATGGAACATGAAATGACGTGCTGATAGAAGAAGCTGAGGTGTGCATAACTGATGTTTTTACCACATGTATAAACTAACAAATAGTTGGTGAAGTTAAAGTGACTTCAGCAACCTCCTTAGAATAAGTTGTGTAGCTATCGCTACTACACAATGAGGCAGGAAGATTTGCTTCTGCTCCACCGTGTAGCACTGAAACACACTACGTTTTGACAGATGACACATGCTGTAGGCGCTGTAAAAAGCCCATACATACTGCTGATGGGTGTCAGGCACCATATTTTCCCAACTTCCATGAAGTATGGCACATCGTTAATAAATATCCCCAGCAGAGGAATCCTCCATGACATTATGGGCAGTATGAAGATACACACTGGGGAAACGACAGAGGAATAGGGCCTGCCATCCAAATCCACCACTAGTGGAAATGAGCAATGCGAGATGGAAGATGTAAGGTGGCTGCACGTAAGCTATCCAGAAAAAGGAGGAGTGGCAGAACAAGCGTTAGAAAATCGACATCGAATTCTATTCGACGAAACGTCTGTCATTATGAAGAAAAGGGGTTTTGGGATAGCATTATAAATGTAGCCATAAAAAACATGAAAACACCATGAATAAGGAAGGTGGATTACAGTTCGGTACAGCCTGGGACCTGGGCATCGTGAGGTTGAAGCCAGCGTCGTGGATTACCATATTTGGCAAGAAAGGGAGCACAAGTTATATCACAGACAACAGCACGACTATATAACGGCGAGGCCACGGCAACACGGCAGTCATTTACACTAGACAGTGGCGGAGGAGAGTTCAGTCGGAAGCTCATGGGATTTATATCTGCTGATGCAGCTGGAAGCCCAAGAAGATTTTACAGTGTCAGAGATTTAGTTCATGCAGATGTAAAATTAGAGTTTTGTTTGTTTCTCATGGCGAGTGGTCACTGAAGCTGCCACGTTGCAACGTTAGTGGTCTGGATGAGGAAGTGATGATGCCAGCAGGAATGCGTTTCGTGATGTTGCAGATAGATTGTAGGAGTTGTGGTTTTGAAATGGACGTAGTCAGGAAATTACGTAGAATGGATTTTTATGTCATCCTAAGGAACGACTTCTTAAACGTGTACTAAGGCATAACAGATAATAAGACGCAAATTGTCAAATTTGGTGGGGCAACTCACTGCTTCGGCGGGGTCCACGCCTTACAGTCATGAGAAATTGCAAAAACAATTTCGCACGTTTCCACAGAACCACAAACTTAGGCACCAAAAACTACTACTTCTGTTACAGTGAGTGGTGGCAATGGAAAATTTAGAGTGGAAACAATAGTAAAGAAATTTTGTATTCCAGTGTGCTTTGATAATTTTGAGCAGAGAGCAAGAGGCATACCATGTGGAACGATAGATGCAAGTGGACTGGAAGTAGAGGAAAAAGAATTACAGTGTGGGAATCAGTTCAGGTGTGCGAAGAAGAAGCAGCTGCCAATGAGGAAGCCGGCCGGAGTGGCCGAGCGGTTCTAGGCGCTACAGTCTGGAACAGCGCGACCGCTACGGTCGCAGGTTCGAATCCTGCCTCGGTCATGGATGTGTGTGAAGTCCTTAGGTTAGTTAGGTTTAAGTAGTTCTAAGTTCTAGGGGACTGATGACCTCAGAAGTTAAGTCCCATAGTGCTCAGAGCCATTTGAACCATTTTTGAGCCAATGAGGAAACCGTGTGCAACTGCGTCTCGCCATAGGATTCAGTTGTATAAGAAACGCCCATTTAACTGAGTCAGAGTGAAATTTATTATATCCCTTTTAGAAGAGTTTGCTTAGCTGTTTGAGGAATGGCAGTATTTGACAACAACCGACATTATGCACCAATAAATTCCTACTGGAGATGCTAGGCCAATAGCTCAGATATTATGCCAAATTCCTTTTCATTTACAATCTGTTGTGGAGGTTACCATCCAATAACAGCTGACTGCAGGAATAATACAACCGTCATCTACTCCATGGACCTCACAAGTCGTAGTCATGTGAAAGAAGTCAGTCAATGAGAAAAATACTCATCGTGTACGGACCTATACGAGAGCTGTAAATAAGGTGGTCGCATATGACAATTACCCCTCTGCCACATATCGACGAAATACTGGACAAATCAGGGAACTGTAGGTATTTGTCAACCTTGATATGCATTCTGGCTACCACCACATCCCAACTACTCCCCAAGTCAGGCGAAGTACTACCAGGATTGTATGTGTTTCTGTGTATGGTTTTTCGTCTACAAAATGTGGCTGCCACCTTCCTAATATTCGCTGAATTGCTGCTACAAGGACTGAAGCCAACTATGTGTTTAGTTTATTTAGGGGACATATCATGTGTTCCAGCATAAATGAGGAACATGTAGAGAGGTTGATAAATTATTGCTAAAATTAAAAGGTGCATATTTGCGTTTGAAGATATAGAAGTGTTCTTTTGCAGAGTCACAGGTCCAAAACCTGGGGCATATCATTGTTTCTGCTGGGGTGCAGCCAGGCTACCAATTAACAGAGGCAGCTGAGTGCTTCCCAGTACCTACTAATGCTAAGGAATTGAAAGTTTTCCCGGACTCACAAATTATTACCACAGATCTGTGAAAGAGTATGCCATGATAACTAAGCCACTGACTAAATTATTGAGAAAGGGTACAGTTTTTTAGTGGACAGAAGAATAGGAGTTAGCTACAAGGCAGGTCAAATATATTTTTACAAGTTCTCCTCTATTAATACTCCCATATTTTAGTTTTATGCTTCAATTGACACCTCAGATTTTGCTGCCATCGCTGTTATCAGTTATGAATTTAACGGTGATGAAAGCTCTATTGGCTACGCTTCCCACTAACATAATCAGATAGATATAAATTACAGTACAAAAGAGAAAGAGTTATTGGTTCTTGTGTTCAGAGTGAAGTGTTTCAATTGTTATTTGTATGGGAATAAATTCACCGTGGTTACTGACCACGCCGCCATATGTGGATGTTAAATTTGAATGACTCCATTAGTCACTTAACACATAACATGTAACAATTTATCTGAATGAAGTGTGTCACAAACCTGGTAAATTACACCAAAACACAGACATATTAAGTCAGAAAGTCAGAGTAATGGACACGTATGATATGTTAATGGAAGAGCTGTGAGAAGCACATGAGAGAGATGTAGAATAACACCAGCATCTTCCTCGTCCCGAATTTGTTTTCTTCTTTTTCTTTTTACAGAGGATGGCATTTTTTACCGCAAAACTCCCTTTTGGAAGAGAATAGTAGTTCCTAAAGAACTATAATCACGTATAATGGGTCAGTGACATAACATCTTACAAGCATGCCATAGTGGACAATTAGCTACAAATACTGTAATAGATTCGCAAATTTGGTGGAAAACCAGACGAAGTGATGTTGAGAAGTAGGTATAAAACTACTACTCTAGTGCACAGAGCGCACAACCACCAATGACGGGAATTCACTTGCAAACTCTTTCACAGGCTGCAAAACCATTTCAAATTACTGCAGTGCATATCACAATACTGTTTGTGAAGAGTAGTCTTACAACGTGAAGAGTATACATAGTGTACATAGTGACTGAGACAAATATATTCCTCATGTGGTGTCTTCACACAACAGCCAGGCCCATGAATCAACTTGGCAACCCCCCCTCCCTCCCGCCCTCATAAAATGTGGTATATGGGTGACATATGAACTCTCCATTCGTATGTAATTTTTTAATGACATGACTGTGTCAAGCACGAATACACCTAAGCTGCATCCTACACATCCCAAATATGCTCTGAGTTCCAGGCACCCATATCTATTAAAGTCAAGGAGTTGAAGGTATCCCTTATTTTCATTTTGAGTTTTTCTGCCTGTTGTTCTGTGTGTATTATAGTTCTATTTATCATTAGTACTGTTCTGAGAGCATTGCAAGGTGATTTTATTTAGGTTGTGATCTGTTTCATTTCTTCTATTGTGAATGATTTTTCTTCGGTTTTGTCGATTTCTTTGTGTTCTTGTACCATAAAGAAGTGGCTGTAGTAGCAGATTTACAGTGAGAATACTACTTGGTAGGTAGAATCTGTTCGCTGTTTCCCTCTGTATAACGCGAAAATTCATTCCTGTTCTGGTAGTACATGTGGTAGGAGGCGTAGGCAGCGCCTAGCAACACGCGGTCGTATCTACCACTTAGCGACTGCTTGAGATAGGCGGGAGCCATGCCTCGCCAGTGAGGTCGATGGGTTGGCTACTTGTAGAAGATTGTCACAATTTCCAAACACTATTGTTTTATGAATTATTGCTATCCACTAATAAGTTAATGCAAACTCGAATTTAATTGAGCAATAGTATTCATCAATTTTCGTATGTCTTAAATGGGTAGTAACGGATGTATGAAGTTTCCAAAATGGTATGACAGGAGAAAAATTGTCTTTGAGATTCTAATCACCAATAGAGACACTACATTTATAAATCATACTATTTCCTTTAGTTGTCTTCTTGTAAGCAATCCTTACAGTGGGTAGAATTTACTCTTTGGATGAATAACAATGTTAAATTACTGTCATGGGTTTGTAGTTAAAACAGCAGCTTGTGTAATGGGGATTACGGGCAACGAGGTCAAAGTTAAACATAAAAGTTCGGGACGTTTTCCACAGCGTTTCGAGAACCAGGCACGGACTATGGGATGCATGGGGGCACAACAGACGACCCTTCTCAATACTGTTGTGGTGGTATGTCTTGCTCACTCGTGGGGACCACATGTGCGAGCTATTACGTCTGGCTCATTGGTGTCCTAAGCAAACATTTCGATCCTTCAGATGGGGAGCTGTTAAGAGAGCGTCTGCCAGCATAGTGGAAAAATATGAAACGGGATAGGAAATGACACTTTGCCGAGGGATATTCTGATGATATATCTTCTTACTACCGCTAAATAACAAAGAGAATACGAGATTCAACCTGTAGAAAGAGAGGGAAGGAAATAATGTACATATGGTAAACAATACAGCAGTATCAAAGTAGTAGGGCAACATATTTATTTATGGATATGTGTGAGTTGTATTAAACTGCAAATTTTATAATTTCGGTACATAGTTTTCCAACGGTGGTATTACTTGCATTAAAATGTATGGCAGCGCTGTGTGGCGAGGCGTAAGGTTAGCGTTATTAGAAAAGAAATGCGCGACGTGAACAATGGGCCTGGCTGCTCCCATCTGTGGTATGCGAGCAGACTAGCCTCACTGGCGAACTGCAGTTCATTTTCGAAGGATGAGAATTTTGTAATTAATTAGGAATACTATGTTGAAACACAATAAAATGACTGATAGAGATCACGCTGCTGCTTAATTAAGGAATATAAATGAACCACAACATTTTTCAAAAGTCGAATTGTGCATTAAAGAATTATTGAACCAAAGAAGGCAATGGCTTAGTCATTAAATGTGTCCGACAGTGACTTGAGAGAGTTTAGGTGCAATGAGAAACTACGATTCTGAAGATTTATTAGTGAACTGATATCGACATTTTTGATTAGGATCCAGGAGTTAGCTCTTCCCCACATGTAAACAGGCTGTGCTCAATGTACAAGCCAAAGTGGCCGATTTCGTTAAGGACATGTTCATCTGCCAAACATGCCCGCTATAAGTGTGACGCGACCGACCTCTATCCAATATAAAATGTCGGCTACTTACTGAGTAATCGAAAATTATCTTCCACTTGATATGTTTGTCATATTAGGAGGAGTGTGCTTGGCAACCACTGACTAATGCTTTCTCCATACATTTATAAGGTTAGTACAGAGTGAACTATCAACAACATTGGTTTAACTATGTTCTATTACAAAGGACCCATTAGAGAGCTCGATAGAGGTACCAAACCAAGAAGGAAACACTGACTCTTACGACTGATACAACGAACAGTTCGCCAAAACTGAGAATTACACAGTGCGAGTCAAAAGTGCAAGTGATTGTCGTGTGGGTTCCATACGAGAAAATCGGACGGGAAGAAGTATGACAGTTCAGATAACAAGATATGCTGCTGGTGCGGAGTACATCTACGGTTCCAGAAAACTAATCACTTAAGCTGATTCATTAGAGGTAGGATATTCTGTCAATGGAAAGACGAAAATGTGGCAAAGGGTAATTATTTATTCCCGAAGTCGTGTACTACGACTGCGCAAACGAGTCAATTACAGAGAAAGTTCAGCAGTTCTGCTTCCCTCGGATATTTCTACATTGCTATTACGAGTCTCGTCCATTTGTTCACTTAATGCAACACCTCTTGAAAATAAATCGAACGCTGATGTCACACGTACACAGCTATTCAAAAAGAAGCAATAGATTTTTAACATTTATTGCTTCCAAACTACAAAAGAGAGAAACACAATTGCCACGTTATTTAAGTCTCAGCGAAGACTCATCACCAGAGTCAGCCTGCTGCAATATGCGGGCCCGTGACTGTACTATGAATTCTCATCCGAATTACTCATTTACCTGCCCGCATCTCGTGGTCGTGCGGTAGCGTTCTCGCTTCCCACGCCCGGGTTCCCGGGTTCGATTCCCGGCGGGGTCAGGGATTTTCTCTGCCTCGTGATGGCTGGGTGTTGTGTGCTGTCCTTAGGTTAGTTAGGTTTAAGTAGTTCTAAGTTCTAGGGGACTTATGACCACAGCAGTTGAGTCCCATAGTGCTCAGAGCCATTTGAACCATTTGAACTCATTTACCACATGTATGCCTGGTTCAAAAACATATTGTGACTGCACCTCTTGCTCATTTGCCACATAAATGTCAACCTTTATACTATTACAGAAACACATCAAGTACTCAACGATCACCATACCTAGCTGACTGCTCAAATATGGTAATCGTTCCTAAAAGTATATCTCGAATACTAGGGATCAAGAACAGGGACGTGGAATAAATACACCTAAAACAATCTACGACGTCAGAATGAGATTTTAACTCTGCAGGGGAGTGTGCGCTGATATGAAACTTCCTGGCAGATTAAAACTGTGTGCCGGACCGAGACTCTAACTCGGGACCTTTGCCTTTCGCGGGCAAGTGGTAGAGCACTTGCCCGCGAAAGGCAAAGGTTCCGAGTTCGAGTCTCGGTCCGGCACACAGTTTTAATCTGCCAGGAAGTTTCAATCTACGACGTCGTTTGATTTTGCATCCATTTCATACAGAGATATTTCGTATTGAATCATTATCAGGAAACGTGGTCGTGCGGTAGCGTTCTCGCTTCCCGCGCCCGGTTTTCCGGGTTCGATTCCCGGCGGGGTCAGGGATTTTCTCTGCCTCGTGATGACTGGGTGTTGTGTGATGTCCTTAGGTTAGTTAGGTTTAAGTAGTTCTAAGTTCTAGGGGACTGATGACCATAGATGTTAAGTCCCATAGTGCTCAGAGCCATTTAACCATTCATTATCAGGAAAGTCAGTCATCAACGATCACAGGCACACGGCGAGGTCTTCGATTCAACCCCACGAGAACAAGTGTTTCATTACAGGTGAGTTAAAGGGAACAATTCTGATGAACACGCCGCTGGACTATATAGCAATATCGTCTCGCTTCTATTTCACACAGCGACCAAATGACATGTATTTTGCAAAGGACAAAAGCAACACACTTGAAGAAAGCTCACATCAAGTCAACGCTATTTCAGGTGTTACTGATGTATCTGTAGACCGCTCACTTTAAGGAAGGAGTAAAGAATAATTATGTCAGATTAAAATAAAAGTGTATGAAGCGTAAATGAAGTGATTACTAAGATTACACAACGTAAAGACTACTGCTCAAGTCACTTTGGAATGCAAGTTTTATTTTGTGCCTAAGCTCCATTTGCTTAGTACTTTTATGCTATTTTATGCTGCATTTGCCATGGTATTCATTTATTACCTTGCTGTTATTCTGCTGATTAGTTGTAACATGTGTACTAGTGTGTAAGATCATGACTGTCCTTTCTCGAAGTTAGCTGAAGTTAAGTCACGTAACTTGTGTGATATATAGGCAGATGTGCATCATTTTCTTGTATGTTTTATCTGCAACATTGTGGGGTCATGTTTAGAAGTTTTGTTGCACCTGGAAAAGTCGATGTCAATGAACGAACTACCGGCGGTTATTCGACCAAGTGTTGCCATTTCGATAGACCTGGACACAGTAGCTGAAAACATTCCAGAGCACTGCAAGTACTCTAGCAAATTACGTAGTGTTATTTCCTGAATATGGATACTCTTTTGCTGTATTAACCGCCATTCAGATGGCACAGTTGTGTGGACAAGCGTACAAGAAAGTGGCTACATGTTTAAAGTCGCTTATTGAATTTCATGGAGATGTATCGTAACAACCTATTGTTTTAATGTCAGGTGATATTTTGTGATGATTTCAGGGAATATAAACTACACTAGCCATCCTAACTTAAGAGCCTTCTAACTGGTCTAAGTAGAGAAGTTTGTTCTTACCTATAATAAGCAAGGACGCGTACGAACGGCTCTTTATTAACACGGGTTCTTACGCTCCCGACAAGACACTTTCGCAGTTGTCCGTTCTGCTGGTGCGAACCCCGTAGGCGGCTGTCATTGCATGCTACTGCAGTTTGTTGTGCATTCTCTCCTGTCACTCTTTAAACTATTGCCGTCTCTTTGAACCTATTCTGTTTTCCTTCTTCTGTCGAGAAGAGAGTATGCTAGCTACGTTACTACGATAGTACTGGTTCTCTCTCACTCTCCAGCCATTATTACCAAGGTCTCAATCCTCTGTTGTTGCAATGTCCATTTTATATATTCCCTGGGGATTTATCATTGGGCATGAACTACATCTTAGATGACTAGATAAGTAAGTATTCGGTGCTACCTTCTACTGAGAAGATCCAGAACATCGATGGTCAATCATTAAACTTTTGGACAACATCTGTTACCATAATTCCAAAAGACATATTATTTGAACCACCTGGGTATAGGTGCTAACTGCTGCAACACTTTTACATACCACAAATTGCTCATCAAAATATGCGCATCTCCCTTTGACATATTTTTAACCTGACATGTGTTAAACAGTACACAGTAGATCGAGTGAATGAAGAGCTATCTAAGCAAGCTGTCAGTGTTACTTTACAAAAAATTGTGACTTGTTGACACATTGAGAAAGTTTCAAACTGTTTACTGCACGGTTCGTATTCAGTGTACCGATGAACAACAGTATCGTGTAGGTAGGGACTGTAAGCTAAATTAACGTGAGTCATACTGTTTGGACTACATTAATGGTACTGTACTGAGCAGTCAGTTTTCGTTATACTATAGGAGCGTGCTGCTAGCACGATGTTATGGCGCTCCCAGAGTCCCCAAGCTTGTCATAGTACTCTCTTCGGTTGAGCTTTCATAGAATGATCTACTCTGTTTATTTTATCCTGTTAAGATACAATTTCATACACATTTCTCGTTTTACTGGCCAGTTCGAATCACGATGGCTCCACCAACATACACAACACGAACACCTATTACTAACAGAAAGGTTGCTCATGAATCCCGGTGATTTTTGAAGTTGTTCCTCTTCAAAGTCTGATTCTGCTATCTCTTGCAGTCTTTCAGTCCAGTTAACAAGCCTTGGTGTTTGGGATGTTCCGATCCCCTTGCTAGCGTGTCACACTGACGTTAATCACTTGCGATAGCCTACTTGTCTCAGCTTGCTGCACTGGGCTCCTTCACAGACGCACACACATTGTCTCGCGTCGGTTCCACTGTGCAAAGTATGATGATGTGCAATAAGAAATGTATTCGTAGATGCTAATACCGACAACCATCAGTCGTGTAATGGAATGACAATGAAAATTTGTGCCGGACCGCGACTCCAACCCGAATTTCCCTTTTTATGCGAGCAGTCGCCTTAACTGCTATATCTATCCGTGCACAACTCACGGCAGTACCCAGACTTCCATAAGTCGTCGCTGATGTGTCACAACCTGCATTATTACACATTTTGTAATTCCCGTTCAGTAAGAGGACATTTTCATTGAAAGTCGCTGCCCGGTATCGGCGGATAAATACGATATTGCAGTGTTTGTGTTGTTAATAAGTATGATGCAAAGTTTCTTCGGGTTTGCAGTTCAAACACACGGCTTTCCACTAAATTGTAAGTGCATAAAATCTCATTTTACCACACTTATACATACTTCTGCATGGTAACTAACTGGCATATCGTGATGAAATATTACACGTTAATACTGACACAATTTTATATAACCTGCCCAAGTTTGTGACAATGTTTACATACTTCCATTCAGGACTAATACAGCTTTCTCAGTTAACGAGAGAACCGTAAAGGATCAAACTTATGCCGTTTTCATTCGTCCCACCTTATGGTTGAAGATGTTTATAATACCTAATACTCTCTGAACTAAAAAAACTTACGCAAGCGAGCTCACCTGATAACTTCAAGTTCACGACCCATGAAAGTTCATGTTTCTACCTCAACTATCAAAATTTCTCACAGTAAATTCAGTACATGTTGCTATCACTTCTATTCTCGTATTCTGTCTTTTCTGGATTAATACTACTATTCATTGCAAGATGGTCTTTTTCGTCTGATTTAATTAGACTCGTGGTTAGCTGCAAGACCAGATTCCTTCTGCGAATGAACAGTGGATACCTCACCTCAATTACCCTACACGTCGCTCCTCTGCTGTGGACACCTTTTCCCAATTTCTCCAAGCTTGAGCAGCTGATCCTAATTGTTTCCCCAGTGTAACCTTAAATATCCTTATTCTATCCTTCCTATGTGCATAATGTTTTTCAGTCTCCTCTTCACGTTTGAGAACCCCTGCATTAATTTTCCTAAGCTGTCATGCTTCCACAAAGAATAGTTTAAGCTACATACTCTTTGTAAACTTCACAAGCGGATAAATACAATCTCCATAAGCTTAGATGGACGTCTGGCTTAAGTGCGGACTTCCTAAATTCCTCTGATATATCACAAATTCTGCTGATCTGTTATTCGGGGCCTGCCGAAGTGGCCGAGCGGTTCTAGGCGAGCCGGCCGAAGTGGCCGTGCGGTTCTAGGTGCTGCAGTCTGGAACCGCGCGACCGCTACGGTCGCAGGTTGGATTCCTGCCTCGGGCATAGATGTGTGTGATGTCCTTAGGTTAGTTAGGTTTAACTAGTTCTAAGCTCTAGGGGACTGATGACCTCAGCAGTTAAGTCCCATAGTGCTCAGAGCCATTTTGTTATTCGGGCCCGAGAAGCGTTCGGAACACATGTACCCTGTTACAACTGCTACCCCTCTTGAAGTTTTACAGAGTTGTAAGCATATATAGTATAAAAATGTCATATATATATATATATATATATATATATATATATATATATATATATATATATATATATATATATATATTATAAAAATTACTTGTTTCCTTTCGTTATGTTTCGGACGATGTTCGATCCTTGATTATTCAGTTGTGCATTCGAGTGTGAGGCCACACAAGCTTATCGGAGTTGAACCACTTTTACTCCCTCGACACCACACACTACAGATAACCACTATCATCCTTATTTACTGCCGGATGTCTTGCGTGGACCCCACAACATTGTTGTTTTAATATAAGCCAGTCGCTGGAGTTAGTTTTCAAGCCTTAGCACTGTATGTTTGTGCATGTTTAGGTGGTTAGGTCAGAGGTACTGACCCTAGCGACGTACCTCAAAATGATGATAGCTTCATTCATCGATTCCACTACCTGAGCGGTCGTGTTAACACACTGTATCACCAGGCAACTGAAATGAGGTGCTATATTCTGTTTACTTTGTTTGTCAGTGCTGTTGGCACTCTGCCATTCTTATTCCATCCTTCAACTCCTATACAATGTTCTAATAGCTGAACAATCTTCTGCATACTCCTCATGGGGTAGCGTTAACCTTACGTTACTGAAAGATGAAGAAGTAGCGTTGCAGCAAGTTACAAAACGCCTGTTAGCTTGTGAAACCTTGCAGGAACAAACTGGGCAGAGAGGAGCCATTCGTACATTATGGGACTTAAATAATTACTGACGCTCAAAAGCAATTGAAAAGCATTTCTGACGCTGGTCCATCCCATCACGTTAAATGAGCATTGTTCCATGCAGGTGCAACAGAGCTGAAGACAATATTTGATACTCCTGCTCAGTCGGACACTGATCACTGGAATAAGGCCATCAATCTTGCTACGTCCTTTGCCATTAAAAATCATGACATTCTAGTTCGTCAATTGTACGGCTTACGCATATCGAGGACAACTTTCTAATTGCCACTAGACAGATACGCATAGTAGCCACTGAGCTAGCTCAGCATTACGAAGAGGTTAGGAATACGATCCAGCATGATTGATTGACCATCCACGAGGCTGCTTTAGAGGCAACAGACACATTGAAAGTTCTTTTGTATAACATCCATGCAACACACTTACACATCAGCACCATGCACTCGATTGTACAAATAGGACTGCAAAAAGAATTAAGTCCTAATCTACTGCCCGACGAGTCTTTCTACAGGCCTTAATAAATATTTCGTCTCACTTGTTGGCCCCTATGCAAATGATCTATCCCATCCCTTACTACTACAAGAGTACACTTGTCTCAGCTTTCTGGAACCTCAGTTGCACAGATCTTTTAGCTGCCACCTGCACAAGTTGTGATTGTCTATGTTACCACCTATCAGTATTACGTTAGACAAGGTGTGATAATATAAATTTTGATACGGATTAATGCTAATACTGTGGTTGTTTGTACTGCTTTCATCTCCATTTCAGAATACTGAAATTTGAACTTGTACTGATTATTTCAGTTCTTTTCTGGATGAGCTTTAGCACCGAGGTATACAGAAGGTACAGGACATGAGAGTCACAAATGTGGTACGCCGAAACCAAAGCCCTGACGGACGGTGGAGCTCGCCCTTTGCAGAACTGCCAGTAGGAGGATTGACAGGTAGAAGCTAACCTCATGTTGTCTTGGAGAGACTCGCTACGGCTAGCGTCGCACTAGCGCCCAGCCTGTTGTGCTATTTATTGAGCCGGCCGGTGTGACAGAGCGGTTCTAGGCGCTTCAGTCTGGAACCGCGCGACCACTACGGTCGCAGGTTCGAATCCTGCCTCGGTCATGGATGAGTGTGATGTCCTGATGTTAGTTAGGTTTAAGTAGTTCTAAGTTCTAGGAGACTGATGACCTCAGATGTTAAGTCCCATAGTGCTTAGAGCCATTTGAACCATTTGAGCAGTTTACTGAACTGCACCTTGGACTCCCGAACTGAAAGCATTTGTTCCGGACGATGGTGCTCTGCCTGGCAGGAGGTGAGCGCGCGAGATGTGCTAAGAAAAGTCCGTTCAGCTGATAAACATCTCCTAGCTGTCCAGCTCTGACATAATTCAGGTCGAGAAGATACCGCAAAAGTGATGGAAATCCTTGGACACAGTTTTTTAGCCTTTTACATGGCATATGATGCGAGGCTAGCTGCTTCTTGAGAGGGCACCGACTGGTGAAGTTGATGCGACGTCAGGAGGACGTAATATGCTGTAGGGAGATTTTAGCAAAAGTGGGGAGTAAATCCAGATAATTGGCTTTTAACGTTTCCCTTCTTCCGGCGGGAGGTACTGTAACAAGAAAATGTTATGCCATTGGCGGACTGATATACCTTGCCGAAATTCTTGGCTGGAGTACGTGAGTAGTCCGACCTTTACCGACTATAAATTGAGAAATTTTTCTCTGAACATGGCGCTGAATGCATCGATACTCTACAGGCTTTGCTGTCACCTCGAACGGCAGGCTCAATTAGCAGAATGGGGTCCAATGTTTCAGTCCTCGTCAGAGCGGTTCTACCGATGTATTTAATGGCAGCCAGACATTGTGTCATTGATCTGCGCATATGCACCGACGATAATGGTGAGCAGAACTTGCGGCTTCCGCATGTTAGGACCACAGAAGCTCAGAATCGTGTTCAGATTCAGTTTCCCGCGATCATCAGTGCATTCTCAGTTGCGTGGGGTTCTTGGTTTCTCCAGTAAAACAATCAATGTAACTGATAAGGAAGCAGGTCCAGTTAAATTTCAGAAGAAACTCAGCCATTTGATCATGGGCTAATTCCGACCCCCACCAAGTAACTTTGCCAACCGATAGTTCACTTATATACTTCTCATAGCTAATATTCTACGTTTGTAGTTTTCGTAATCTCATGATTTATTTAGGTGGTTATTCATTCTTATGCTCTATTTATAACAAACTAAAGAGCTCACTTACACCATGTCTCTGATTCCAGTACATATTCTCTCCCTGGTCACGTTTAATATTTTTCAGTGATGGAAAGCGTATTCACCATCTTAAGATTCACTATTAAGTGTGCGACATTATTCATTCCGTTGCATACATTTATTCCAGTACTGTGTGTTAAAGGTGTGTATGCATCATGATTAGTTTTGATAAATCTTCACTCACACACACGTGGGGTTTAGCAAAGTTTGCTGTTCCATGAATTGCGGAAGTGCACGTGCAGCGGAACATAACTCATATTTCCATAAGACACGGTTTATTCCACTTTATTATGCCTGTTAGGTCACGTTAGAACGTCTTGAAAGAAGTTGGAGCCGGTCTGAGCTGTTTGGCTCTGCAGGAACGTGTCTTCTTAGAAGTGAAGCACTCATTGTCAATGAGAGAATCATGTTATCGTTGCGAGACCATCATAGACGTTGATGTAGTCATCATAGGCATCGTCACTATCTAACACCTTTCTTCTTCTTTTTGGACACTACTTATAATAATGAAATTTATGCCGGCCGCGGTGGTCTAACGGTTCTGGCGCTGCAGTCCGGAACCGCGGGACTGCTACGGTCGCAGGTTCGAATCCTGCCTCGGGCATGGGTGTGTGTGATGTCCTTAGGTTAGTTAGGTTTAAGTAGTTCTAAGTTCTAGGGGGCTTATGACCTAAGATGTTGAGTCCCATAGTGCTCAGAGCCATGAAATTTATGAGTTTCTGATCAATTACTTGTTGTAATTCACAAAACGTGAATTCCTCTGCTTCCATGTCACAGAACTTGTAGTATTTGGGTAAGGGCGGAAGCATAATACGTACCAAAAGACTATCGGCAATGAAGAAAGGAGAGCGGCACTCAGTCTTGAACGCATGAGATGTCAACACCAAATTTGGAGCGGCAATGCTCGTTCATCCGAAGGAATGCAAAATACATCTACCATCAATGACGCGTAACTTGCTTGTCTCAACAGTGACACTGTGTGCCATGATTTATCACGGTAGAATGAACAACACGGGTACATTTGATTTTGAAAATAGTCATACAAACAGATTTAATTCTAGTAGAAAACTGGCAGGATTAGTTCCTGTTCATCACGTATCGTACAGTGGAGCTTGTAGTGGTCGGAATTTTTGCAATATACAGGATGACTCCGTGACGATGTTCAATAATTCCAGTGATTATGTATCAGTTTGAGGTAGGGGACCATGGTCCGGAAATGATCGAGTCGAATGCCATAAGCGAAAATATTTCTGATACCTTTGACAGTGGAATACATGTACCAGTATTGTTGTTGCTAAGATTGTAGAGTACGTCACTTTCAGATATGGCAGTATGGACCAAAACAAGAAAAGATTTCTGGTAAACATGGGCTCTAAAATGCATACCTTAAGAACTTGTGAGCACTAGTTTATCTTCGACACTGTGAAACACATTGCTTCAACTGAACAAGTGCTCGTAGCTCTTAAGGTATGCGTTTTGGAGACCATGTTTACCAGACTTTTTTCCTTGGTTTGTGTTGTGTCTATTTCATACAGCATAGACACAATGAGGTAGCTAGGTGCACGCTAAACTAACGCAGACGGGCTTGAAGTACTGGAACAGGAGACTTATTAATGCACTAAAGAAAAGTACGTAGTTTTATAATACTTAACTTTATTCTCTTGTTGGAATACATCTCTCTTGAATATTAGTAAGCTATAAGCACTGATACAAATGGCGCCTTGCTAGGTAGTAGCTATGGACTAAGCTGAAGGCTATTCAATCTGTCTCTCGGCAAATGAGAGGAAGACTTGGTAGGTCTAGTCGCAAGCAATGTCGTCCGTACAACTGGGGGCGAGGTCATGTCCGTGTCTTGTGACCTGCCATGTGGTGGCGCTAGGTTTGCGATTACACAGTGGCGACACGCGGATCCGACATGTACTACAGGACCGCGGCCGATTTAAGTTACCACCTAGCAAGTGTGGTGTCTAGCGGTGACACCACATTCCTCCCCCGCAAATCGGCGAACGGTCGTGAGATAAGGCTTCCGCCCGCCGTGGGGAGGACCCCATGTCGACGTATGCGATGAGGTGGGGAGCCGAACAACAGGCGAGGCTGTGCCACCCGCACCCGGCCATTCGGTCCGAGGGGAGCTAGGAAACGCCTGCAAACCTAGTCCAGGGTGCACGTCAACATGAGGTGTAGGCGCACGTAATGAGACAAGAGGGGCCGAAGAGTCGACCTCCATTGCGTCGGGGAAGCCGACGCGCGACGACGACATCTGGTCCGGAGCGGGCAAGAGGTCCATGGCGGAGGACGGCTGGGCACGGGAAGCGAGCGGCGGCGCGTGACCCAGGGAGGCGCCAGGCGGCTGCAGCGAAGCGTCCGCTGCGGGCGGCGCCGGCGGCGGTGGCTGCGGCGGCGGCGCGACGCCATGAGGCAAAGTGGAAGGCAGCGTCGGTAACACCTGGGGATGAGGCGAGCCAGTAGATGGGTCCCCAGGGCGCTGACCTGACGGCTCCGTCGCTGAAAGCAGACGGGGAGCGGCAGAACCCAGGCGACGACAGAGGCGCAGCTGATTGAGATGCCGACGCACCTCACCAGAGGCCCCCAATACCAAATACATCGCGCGGCCGAGGCAGCGAAGAATGCGCCCTGCGAGCCAACGCTGTGAACCGCGATAGTTGCGATAATAGACAACGTCGCCAGGAGCAAAAGCAGGAGTCTGCCGCTGCACAGGAACCTGATGCGGCGGATGCAGCAAAGACATCAGGGTGCGATGAGGACGACCATGGAGCAATTCAGCCGGCGAGCGACCATCGCGGGGCTGAGAGCGATACGAAGACAAAAAGAGCAACAATGCGTCCTCCCGAGAATGCGACTCTTTCAATTTCAACATCTGTGACTTGAAAGTCCGGACCAATCGTTCAGCGGCACCGTTGGACTGAGGCAAAAACGGCGCGGATGTCAGATGGTGAATACCATTGGCGTTGCAGAATGACTGAAATTCTGCGGACATGAATTGTGGGCCATTGTCGGAAACAATAGTCTGCGGAAGACCCTCAATGCAAAAGATAGCAGACAAGGCTTGGATTGTGGCAGAAGACGTCGTGGAAGACATCCGGACAACAAAAGGAAAATTACTGAAAGCATCGACCACAACCAACCATCGAGCATTCCAGAATGGACCAGCAAAATCGATGTGCAAGCGTTGCCAAGGGGAAGTGGCTTTCGGCCATGCAAAGAATTTCCGCGGCGGTGCGGATTGTTGTTCGGCACACGCCACGCAAGAGGAGCACATATTCGTAATCGCAGCATCGATTCCGAACCAAGTACAGTGCTGACGAGCAAGTTGTTTCGTGCGCACTATACCCCAATGTCCTTGGTGAAGAAGCCGTAAGACAGAGGACTGTAACGAACGTGGGACCACGACACGGGACTGATCATTATCGGAACGCAACAACAAAACACCACGTTGTACAAAAAGTCTCTCCCTGTGAGCAAAAAAACGGCGAACCAAAGGATCCTCCATCCGTGACTTTGACAAGGGCCATTGCGTAGCAACAAAACGCAAAACAGTAGCAAGGACAGGGTCAGCAGCTGTGGCTGTAGCGACACGACGAAAATCAATCGGAAACGATTCGACCACGTCATCGGTTTCCGAATCAATAAACATGCAAGCAAGTTCGGAAGAATCGAATGCTTTATCCTCAGCAACAGGCAAACGGGACAACGCATCAGCGTTTCCGTGTTGAGCAGTGGACCGATACAAGATATCGTAGCGGTACTGCGAGAGAAAAAGTGACCAGCGAATGAATTTCTGCGCTGTACGTGGAGGTACAGGCTTGTTCGGATGAAAAAGCGATGTCAATGGTTTGTGGTCTGTGATGATGGTAAAGTGACGACCATACAAGAAGTCATGGAACTTGGTAACACCAAACACGAGAGCTAAAGCTTCTTTCTCTATTTGTGAATAATTTCTTTGCGCAGATGAGAGCAATTTTGACGCAAAGGCAATAGGGCGATCATGCGAGCCATCCTTGTGCGCAAGCACAGCACCGATCCCGAATTCCGAAGCATCTACCATCAACAAAAGGGGTTTTCGGGGATCGATTGGCGTAAGGCAAGTATTTGAAAGTAACGCCGATTTCAACTGGCGAAAGGCGCGTTCGCATTCCGTCGTCCAGACGAACGGAACACCTTTACGGCGTAAGCGATGTAGCGGAGCTGAAATGGAAGAAGCATTGCGCACAAACTTTGCATAATAATTAATTTTACCCAGCACACTCTGTAGCTGTTTCAAATCTTGCGGAGCAGGTAAGTCCTGTATGGCACTGAGGTGCTCTGGACTCGGATGTATACCTTGGGCATTTATGACATGCCCCAGGTAGGGTAAGTCCCGAGCAAAAAACACACATTTGTCCTTCCTCAAGCGAAGACCATTTTGACGCAAGACCTGAAATAATGTTCGGAGATTTTGCAAATGTTCGGCTTCTGTCTTTCCTGAGATCACGATATCGTCCAGATAGTTCGCAGCAGTAGGGACCGACGCACACACAGTTTGTAAATATTGCTGAAACAAAGCAGGGGCGGATGCACACCCGAATGGCAGTCTTTTGAAGCGATACAAGCCAAGATGCGTGTTTACCACCAAGACGCGCTGGGATTCTTCGTCCACAGGTATCTGCAAGTACGCATCTGCTAGGTCCAATTTGGAAAAATATTTTCCCGGGCACAGTTTGTCAAAAAGATCTTCCGGGCGGGGCAAAGGAAAAGTAGCAGTTACAAGTTGTGGATTCACAGTGGCCTTGAAGTCCACACAAAGTCTCAATTTACCGGAAGGTTTTGGCAAAATGACTAAGGGTGAGGCCCAGAGAGAAGCCTGCACACGTTCAATTACACCTTGAGATTCTAAATCGTGCAATGTTCTTGCGACCTCATCACGCAATGCGTGGGGAACATTGCGCGCTCTGAAAAATTTCGGTTGCGCGTTGTCTTTCAGTTCCAAATGTGCAGCATAGTTCTTAGCGCAACCAAGGCCCGGTGCAAAAATGTCTGCAAATTCTTCACAAAGACTAGAAACACTGGCGGAAGGCACAGTCGGATTCACTGATAGGACCTGATTTACTATAGACAAATTAAACAATTGAAACAAATCTAAACCAAACAAGTTCACTGCACCAGAAGAACGAAGAACGTAAAATGACACAAGTTGCGTTTGTCCCTTGTATGTTGCAATAAGGCTGCACTGTCCTAAGACAGGGATCTGCTGTCCGGAGTAACTAGTTAACTTAACATTTGCGGCACGCAATGGCGGTGCGCCCAGCTGTTTGTACGTGTCGTGATTGAGCAATGAAACTGCAGCTCCGGTATCGAGCTGGAATGGTATCACTTTTCCTTCAAAGTCTAAGTCCACAAAAAGTTTATTGTCCTGTTGACGACAAGAGCGACTGTCACGTGCAATGTGAACTGATACAGGTACAGAAGCACTTGCGACTTTACGGGAATTCCGGCGACGTCGACGCACACTTTTGGTGGGACGAACACAGTCACTGATAGCTAAAGTGTCACTGGACGGGTGGGAATGAACTACATGAATGTCCATGGGTGAAGGTCCACGAGCCTGATTGTCCTGGGGTTTATTCCGGCGCGAAGCAAAAGGCCTGGAATTATTGTGATTGTCTGATCTAAGCTTTTCCTGGCAAACACTTTGTACATGTCCTTTCTTTTGACAGTAAAAACAAATAGCTTGGCGTGACGGGCAATTTTCACGCGAATGTCTAGTTGCACACCGCGGGCATGATTTCACTGCAGTTGCTTGCTTACGCGGCGCACGTGTTTGCAAGGTAGGCTGCCGCTGCTGCGATGGGCGCGAGGGCCGCTTAGCGTCCCGTGCAGCGGGCCCGGCGGGCCGGTTAATGTGACACACTGCTGGCGAAGTTTCAAATGAGTCCTGAGCAAAGTCAAGTGTGTCTTGCCTATCCAATATGTCTATCACTTGTTGAAGGGAGGGATTTACGAGTTTCAAAATCTGTTCCCGTATGCGAACATCAGAAACGTTCTGTGCTATTGCATCACGCACCATTGTATCTGAATAAGGAAGTCCACAGTCACATTCAAAGGCACACTCCCTAGTAAGTCCTTGCAAAGTTGCAACCCACTCCCTATTAGTCTGACCGGCCGTACGTTTCGTTCGAAAGAACGTATACCGTTTTGCAACTACATTTACTGTTTCTTTGAAATAGGCATCTAAAGCAGACAAAATTTCTTCGTAGGACAGAGTTGCTACGTCGCGTCGGGGAAACAATTTCACTATCACACGGTAGGTAGACACACCGACACAAGAAAGCAAAAACGGCTGCCGCTCATTACCTTGAATTCTGTAGGCTGCTAGATGGAAGGCAAATTGTCGGGACCACTCAGTCCACGACTCTTGAGCTGCGTCAAAACTACGAAATGGAGGTGCAACAGCGTTTGAAGGCAGCGGTAGCGAAGAAGCGGCGGCTGCCGCATCGTTTTGCAGCGCACGTTGACCCTGGACGAGCTGTCCAAGGGCTTCCAATAACGCCTGCGTCTGCTGATTCTGCAAGCGAAAAAATTCGGACAGTACATCTGGAGATTGTGGCGAAGCCATGATACAAACGAATCAATACAAACTCTTTTACTCGTCGCCAAATAATGTTGTGTCTATTTCATACAGCATAGACACAATGAGGTAGCTAGGTGCACGCTAAACTAACGCAGACGGGCTTGAAGTACTGGAACAGGAGACTTATTAATGCACTAAAGAAAAGTACGTAGTTTTATAATACTTAACTTTATTCTCTTGTTGGAATACATCTCTCTTGAATATTAGTAAGCTATAAGCACTGATACAAATGGCGCCTTGCTAGGTAGTAGCTATGGACTAAGCTGAAGGCTATTCAATCTGTCTCTCGGCAAATGAGAGGAAGACTTGGTAGGTCTAGTCGCAAGCAATGTCGTCCGTACAACTGGGGGCGAGGTCATGTCCGTGTCTTGTGACCTGCCATGTGGTGGCGCTAGGTTTGCGATTACACAGTGGCGACACGCGGGTCCGACATGTACTACAGGACCGCGGCCGATTTAAGTTACCACCTAGCAAGTGTGGTGTCTAGCGGTGACACCACAGTTTGTTCGATACTATCACCTCTGAAAGCTGCCTGCTCTACAACCTTAGTAACAAAGGTATGGTTACATATATTCCACTGTCAGAAGAACCAGAACGATATCCGCTCGTAACTCCCGACGCGGTCGCTTCCGGAATAATTTCCGTTACCTCCAAATTATACATTTATCTTTCTCCATCATCTTTGAAAGCTTGTAACATCAACACGGAAGCACGCTGTTTATTGTAATATTAACTGCACTTGGGTTCGGCAGTCGCAAATTACACATATAAAAGAATTAGGAACGCCAGTTACAAGAATGTAGAGAAATTAGTCATAAATATTTATTTTAAAAACAAGGACCACGGTTGTTACATGGAGTTAAAAGTTACTTTTACGCAGGAAGAATGAAATTATTATTTGCCCATTATCGATTACAAGAATTGTCTCAGGACGTTGACGAAACTGTTGGCTGAGTTCTGTTAACTTCCCTTTAATGTTGTGAAAGCGAGGAAGTGTAGTAGGACATTTAGCAGACGTGATGTTGGAACGTAGAAAAGAAGTTTTGTAGACAGTGAATGAAGGTGAAAACACTTCCAAATACGATTATAGAACTCTTTATTTTTCTCAGTAACGCAGATTTACTCGGTGAAGTGTCTTGCAATGGGTCTTCATCCATTAATTTTTAGTCCGCAGCTCGTGGTCGTGCGGTAGCGTTCTCGCTTCCCGCGCCCGGGTTCCCGGGTTCGATTCCCGGCGGGGTCAGGGATTTTCTCTGTCTTGTGATGACTGGGTGTTGTGTGATGTCCCTAGGTTAGATAGGTTTAAGTAGTTCTAAGTTCTAGGGGACTTATGACCATAGATGTTAAGTCCCATAGTGCTCAGAGCCATTTTGAGCCATTAATTATTACACTCTACAATTCCAGCTTGTACAGCGTAAAGTCAGCGCAGGCACGCCAGTCGGGATCGACAGAGAAGAGAAGGCTGTGAGAAGAGGTCACCCAATCGCACGCTGACCGACCTCCCTCCAGGACGAGAACGAGACAGCAGAGCCCTAGGCGAAGACGACATAAGCGCCGCGCCCGACTGCTGGCAGCCCACTTCGATAACAGCTTCAGCGTTAACCGCTTCGTTAGCCAACGCATCGTACCCTTATCATTAGCAATCTCTACGTAGCACACTTAGAGATTATCAATCACTGCAATTCAGTTGACAGACTCTTGTTAGTAGCGGTCGCTAGGAGCAGAAGTGTTGCTTGTGTTTGTCTATTCTGAAGAAGACTGATTATTTTATATGTTGTCCTTTGCTTGCGACACATCAGTGTAATTGCACTTGTGGATGACCATGTATAAAGGACTACAAGAATTTTCACATCAAAGTTAAGTATTTGTATTTGTCTTGTTGTAATAAAACTTATTAATACTAGTTGTTTGATTGTTTGTCTAGCAAACCGAGTATGCAGGATTCCTAGACAACACTAGCAATACCAGTTCCTGGTTATAACCGTTTACTGTCAGTGCCGAGTGCTTTCTTAGTGATTTGTCCTGATGGTATCATCAAATACTCGAATCAAGATTGAGACGAATGTGAGACAGCGCTCATTCATTCCCAGGACGTTCGATGGAGGCCACAGTTCTTACGCTTAGTTTTCTATCGGTTAGTAACGAACAAGCTCCATAAAGTTTATCTCTAGAAGTAACAAAGAGCAATAATATTTCTGTATGTCAGAATACACAGAGGAGTAAGTGTCGCCATGCACCTGTCTCCTACTGTTGCATGAGTCACAAAGAGGTATAATTCGTATTTTTCGGTGTCTGGGAATGAACGAGCGCTGTCTCACATTAGTCTCATATATGGATTCGAGTATTTGATGGTACGATCAGGGCAAGTCGCAAGCGAAGCAGTCATCTCTGACAGTAAACGGTAATAATCAGACGGGGGTCGCTAGAATGATAGAGTGTAACAACTGATGGATGAAGACCCACTATACGACACCTCTCCGAGTAAGGCTGCGTTACTGAGAAAAATAAAGAGTTCTCTAATTGTGTTTGGAAGTGTTTGCACCCTTCTTCACTTCAAATGGTTCAAATGGCTCTGAGTACTATGGGACTCAACTGCTGAGGTCATTAGTCCCCTAGAACTTAGAACTAGTTAAACCTAACTAACCTAAGGACATCACAAACATCCATGCCCGAGGCAGGACTCGAACCTGCGACCGTAGCGGTCTTGCGGTTCCAGACTGCAGCGCCTTTAACCGCACGGCCACTTCGGCCGGCTTCTTCACTTCCTACAAAACTTCTCTCCGTTCCAACATCACGTCTGCTAAATGTCCTACGAGACTTCCTCCCTTTCACAACATTAAAGGGAAGTTAACACAACTCAGCGTACAGAGTCGTCAGCTTCCTGAGGGAAATGCGACAGTTTTTCTAATCGATAATGGGCAAATAATAATTTCAGTCTTCCTGAGTAAAAGTAATTTGTAAATTGTATTTGAATCGCCAGTTGCCAAATGTGATTTAATAAACAAGCCTTTGGCAAAGCTTTAACTGCGTGCAGCATGACCAAGAACAGGTAACATGAACTCCGCACAGTTCTGGAGCTGTAACATTAGCTCAGTGAGACAAAGCAATGCCGTGGGAAAAGGTATGCAGACTCGCCAAGTTCGAAGCGCGTCTTTCTATTACTGTTACCTCTATTTAAACATTAAGACATAACATGAACTTCTTACAGACGAAAACGGTACTTTGTTTCGTCCATGATACGAATAAAACCAATAGAAAATAGTAGTGGATACAGCAACATCGCCTGTATCCAATGAAGTACAAGAAACAGAATATGAAGGCTACACGTTATGCTACGCACAATAATACCATTATATAAGTCTGGCTCAAATGGTTCAAATGGCTCTGAGCACTATGGGACTCAACTGCTGTGGTCATCAGTCCCCTAGAACTTAGAACTGCTTACACCTAACTAACCTAAGGACATCACACACATCCATGCCCGAGGCAGGATTCGAACCTGCGACCGTAGCAGTCGCACGGTTCCGGACTGCGCGCCTAGAACCGCGAGACCACCGCGGCCGGCTAAGTCTGGCGTAAAGAGTTATCTTCACAGAGCCGGTATGTACACTCGAAAGCACAAAAAGTGGACCACTCCTGAATTCCAATGCGTAAGCCGCATCGGAATGTGTGCAGGCAACCAGAAGCACGCATCGCACCTCACATACACACCCGCATGCGGCCGACCGCTTCGTTCTGCTGCCCGCACTGCGGACAGTCGAGCTCAGCTGTACCGGGAACAGTGCGCAAGCAGCGATGCGCCGTCGAGGCTCGCTGCTCGTTCGGGTGGCATCAGGTGGCATCACGGCCGCGCTGTTTGAGGCGCCATGCTACGGATTGCACGGTCCCTCCCGCTGGAGGTTCGAGTCCTCCCTTTGGCAAGGATTTCTTTGTTGTTCTTAGCCTAAGTTAGTTTAAGTAGCGGTAAGTCTACGGACCGATGACCTCAGTTGTTTGGTCCCTTAGGAATTCACACACATTGACAGTTGGTGTCAACAGAGGTGGGTGCAAAAAGGAAACGGACAGAACTGACCAAGCGGGGATGACGGACCACACGCAAGCGTATAGCTTTTTGAATCGTCTGCACTCCTCTGAGAATCGTGAAGGTTTGATATTCTAGGAAGAGGCTGTTCTTGAGCTTTAGTAAAGAACTCATAATGTAAAATAAGGAATGTAACACAGTAATACGTAATACAATAACCATTATAGTACAAGCAACTTTTTATTGGTTTATAAAATTCATACTTTCTTTTTTATGCTTCTTTCTAAAACCTCTAGCTTTCTGAGCTCGTTTATGAAACTTGGTCTCAAATTTTGTCGTTAGGTTTTTGTTACGCTTTGATCCACAATTTTATATCGTCCGGTATTGTTTCAATAACCTCTTCGTACACCATACTTTTTATATTCTTCTTCATGTAACGTTCCTGGTTGATTTTCCACAAACAAGGTCTTTTGCGGTACAATTTTAGTAGTTTTCGATGTGTTTAGTGGTCTACTCCTTCACCATACTGAAAGCAAGTAGAACTTGCTGTCACGTTCAGGAAAACTCGTGGATCCTGTTGCGACACTTAAACAACCACATAGCTTCTCCTAATAGTCAGATCAATAGCAGTGGATGTAGATGTAGATGTAGAGCCGGCCGCGGTGGTCTCGCGGTTAAGGCGCTCGGTCCGGAACCGCGTGACTGCTACGGTCGCAGGTTCGAATCCTGCCTCGGGCATGGATGTGTGTGATGTCCTTAGGTTAGTTAGGTTTAAGTAGTTCTAAGTTCTAGGGGACTGATGACCACAGAAGTTAAGTCCCATAGTGCTCAGAGCCATTTGAACCATTTTTTTGTAGATGTAGATGTAGACAGACGCATACACTAAAAGGCATTATTTTACGCATATTACGCATTCAGTGTCCTTCTTGTTGCAGAGTTCCTGTTTTCTGGAGAAAAGTGGTACAAATGTACGGGACGAAACTGTAACTAAAATAAGCAAGTTTGGGATATTTACTAGCCATCTCTTGAACGTTAGCCGGCCGCGGTGGCCATGCGGTTCTAGGCGCTGCAGTCCGGAACCGCGGGACTGCTACGGTCGCAGGTTCGAATCCTGCCTCAGGCATGGTTGTGTGTGATGTCCTTAGGTTAGTTAGGTTTAAGTAGTTCTAAGTTCTAGGGGACTGATGACCTAAGATGTTAAGTCCCATAGTGCTCAGAGCCATTTGAACCGTTTGAACATTCTTGAACGTTACGTTCGTTACCGATCAGGAGGCTATTGCGAAAAACTCCCTAGAGAACTGTTGTCGCCTTCCATACAACAACCACTCCTGCAGCACTGTTCTATGCTACATCCATGAGGAAAAATGGTTGCAGAAATGTTGTCGTAATGTTCATCCATCGTTGGAATCAACGAAACATGCCGTAACTTATTTAAAAAGGAGTGGCCATGTCAAAGATTCACAGTTGTAGTTTACCGTGAAGCAAAACGTTGAGACTCGCTGGAACGTTTAGTGTGTTAGTTTTAAAACAGAAGTTTATGCAGCATGAACAAATTAATGAAGTTTTACGTGAATTCGAAAAACGACACTTGCTTTGGAACTGGGATTACTAGGTAGCTCACAAATTAATTTATTTTCTCGAAGTATTTGAATAGGACAATGTAACACCTATCCTCGACCTATGTTTTATCTGTATCGACATTTCTATGTCAATCTGTAGTATTGCTTATATAGAAGGCTGTATCTGTCATAAAAATTCTTTGACTATGGATACATATTTCAGTCATGTGAACTTTTGAACGATGTTGTTTAAATTATACTTGTGGATTTAAACAACTAATGGAATGATTGTTATGTAATCTACTGTAACTGAGTTGGTCCATAGTTAGGGAACGTAGGGTTCAATGTAAAAGATGTGGAGAAGTCCCACAGCTACGGAAGTAGCCTGGTGGAGTGGAAAAAGTGTGGTTGGCGTGCAAGTGGCAACTCGTCTTTTGTGACGGGTAAGGAGTCTGGGCTGAGCAATGATGTGGTTAACATCTCGCTAGCAATAGCGGATCATTGTCGCTCATATTCTTGGAATTTTGAGGCCAGAAGACCTTAAGGGCAGTATTTATGGGCCTCGGATGCTGCATTTGGTGATACCATTATCATGGCATTGCTTTTTGGCCCTACAAAAATATAATTACGGCGCCAAGAAGATCTTTAACAGGACAAAGCCAATAGTACTGCCATGACTGCATCGCCCGCCATATTAACAGCCTCTGCAAATTACGCCACTAATACCACCAGCTTTCCACTAAGTTGTTTATGTTTGTCACTCAGCAAATGGACCAGATATTTGGGAAATTTGGCTGATTTTAATAATAATCTTCGTGTTTATAAAAACACTATCTTGCACCCGTGATTATCCCAAAATCAAAAACCTGGACAGGTATACTATCCTGGTGAATTTAATTCCGAGTGTCCTATATTATTATAACAGGACTTATTTGGCAACTGTACAAATAGTTTTGACTGCTTTCTAATGTGTGGAGTTACATTGCTTAAAGTTCAGTTTTATAGTTTGAGAAATACTCTATTTCCAGTGCATTTTAAATCAATCTGCAGCCATTTCCTTAAATGATATTAATTGTTGCATTTATACACTTTGATCAGAATTCGAAGTCTCACCAGTGTTCATTTCATGAGAAAGTGCTGGCACAGCCAATTATATTTTGAGTAGGTTAAAGGACTGCTTATGAAACCACATTTGTTATTTAAAGAGTTATAGTTTTCTGTGCTTTACATAATTAGTAATGAAGCAAAGCAAGGGCTCCTTCAGAGGCACTGTAGTTAGATTTGCATCTCTTTAATTGCTTCAAACCGAATTTAAGAAACAAATGTTTATTGTGTTAGCTATTGTAATGCAAATTATCTAATGGGCAGACATATAGACCCATGCTGAGCCATTAAATTATAGAGTATGATCATTAACAGACCCCCTGATTTAAATCAAAATCATTTCATGCGCTTCCCTGTTGAGTATTGCTACTAGTTTCATGTTATGTTTAGTGTTGACTGGTTCCATAAACTATTGCATCTAGTTCAGTTAAGGTACGTGTTGCTGAGAGGCATTTGTTACTGTTTACTATCTCATTGGCCATCTGTTTGTCCGACTTACTAGTATCACATTTATCTGCGGGTTAGGCGACTGTGCCGTCGTGTGAACAGATATAAAGAAAAAGTTTAGTGTGTGTCTGTCAAGGAAGGTGAGGTTAGCATTAGCACTGCCTTCTGCTTTATTATATTGCTTGACACAAGAATGCCTAATTAGGCTGGCGACGGATATTAGTATGTAATGTTACAACTTGCTTATGTGCTGGGAGAACGTCTGTTCCCTGACCCATTTATTTACTGTTAGTTATATTCTGCTGGAGTGTTTCGGAAAGAAATCTCAGTTTGATGGTTCTGTTTCCATTAAGTTATCTGACAGTTACAATTTCTCAAAACTTCCTCGCAGGGGTATAACATTAGCATCGACTGCCATTTAAGGTGGCCAGTGTTGTGATTTACAATGCCAAGGTTGTGGACGCTGACAGTGATTCGACGCTGCAGTTGGTGGTGCCACGGGTGTACCAGCTACAGAAACACTGGGCTGAGAGCCGGCCTGTCTGGCCGAGCGGTTCTAGGCGCTTCAGTCTGGAACCGCGCGACCGCTACTGTCGCAGGTTCGAATCCTGCCTCGGACATGGATGTGTGTGATGTCCTTAGGTTAGTTAGGTTTAAGTAGTTCTAAGTTCTAGGGGACTAATGACCTCAGATGTTAAGTCCCATAGTGCTCAAAACCACACTGGGCTGAGAATGCGACGCACAGTAAGGTAAGCACTCCCATATATGTAAAACGACGCATTTATAAATGAAATTCATATTTTGATTAAATGTTATAAACTCTCATAACTGGATAAGAGATCGTGGTTAAAGAAGACTGTGTGCCTCAATATTGTCAAACATTTGCGAGAAGCAGCACTACTGAAAAAAAGCGCTCGAAACCTCTTAAGCGAAAAAATGGAAATAATCAGCGCATTTGCTTGCATTATTTCTAGTACCACAGGTGCGTCATCTAAAGCGACTCTTGATAACTGAGAGATGGTTCAGATGGTTCTGAGCAGTATGGGACTTCACATCGGAGGTCATCAGTCCCCTAGACTTAGAACTACTTAAACCTAACTAACCTAAGGACATCACACACATCCACGACCGAGGCAGGATTCGAACCTGCGACCGTAGCGGTCGCGCGGTTCCAGACTGAAGCGCCTAGAACCGCTCGGCCACACCGGCCGGCGATAACTGAGGGAGAGGAAGAATTTGCGTCAGCACGTGCCAGATGTGCTGCACCACGCGGTAAATTCGATGTTAATTAGCTATGACTAAGTAAACATTTTATCAGTACTGACGTCCTCAATGTTTCATCATATAATAGTGAAATGACGTAAATTTATGTGAAAAATGCACCAAACTTATTGACAGCTACGCGATATAAAATATGTGTCCTCCATTATGTTGTATTATTTGCAAAATAATTTGACTTCCTCTTGAGGTGTTGTTGTGCGCCGGCCGTTGTGGCCGAGCGGTTCTAGGCGCATCAGTCCGGAACCGCGCTGCTGCTACGGTCGCAGGTTCGAATCCTGCCTCGGGCGTGGATGTGTGTGATGTCTTTGGGCTAGTTACGTTTAAGTAGTTCTAGGTCTAGGGGACTGATGACCTCTGATGTCAAGTCCCATAGTGCTCAGAGCCATCTGAACCATTTTTTTGTTGCTGTGCATAACCTGTTCGTGGTCAAGTATTCAATGACATGCAGTGCAAATGCAAAGCCGTGATATCAAACCCAGCCTCTCCCTTTTTTTTTTTTTAACTGTGTTCAGTATGTCTGCTAAGAGCATCAGCCTGACAGGTCAGAAACAGGTTCCGTTCATTTTCTAGCCAGTAACAATAAAATGTGTCAGGTTCTCCATATGATTGGTAAGAAGGTCCCTCAAGCTTCGAAAAATCGATAAGTAAAACAAATTTGAGAGTTACAGATCCAACGAAAGTCCTAGGTGCTACAAATGTAAACAATGTAATTGAGAAACATCACATGTTATGGTGAAGGTGAAACATATGTTGGGTTATTGGTTCAAATGATTCCAATGGCTCTGAGCACCATGGGACTTAACATCTGAGGTTATCAGTCACCTAGACTTAGACTGAAGCGCCTAGAACCGCTCGGCTACAACGGCCGGCGTTGGGTTATTGACATAACCTTAGAAGATCCAAGAAGTCTACAAAGGAGACTGTCAGCACTATGGTTGTGTGACCTCTTCTGAAATATTGCTTAGCACTGTGCAATCTTTACCTGACGGAGTTGACAGAGGAAATAGGCAGGGACAAGAGTTGAGGAGGTAATATTAAAACTAACGCTTTTTCGCTGCACCACGTTATTTCCACGACTTTTCAGCCACCATCTTTCTCCTCCGAATGCAAACAGTTTTTGTTGCCACCGCCTAAAAAGAAAGATATTACAACTGTAATAACATAAGAGAAATTAGAACTCGCACACAAAGACTTTAGTGTTCGTTTTCCTCAAGCGTTGTACGCGATTGGAATGGTCGGGGAACTAAAGCGTTTCTGTAAATCCTTTGCCCGCATCTCGTGGTCGTGCGGTAGCGTTCTCGCTTCCCACGCCCGGGTTCCCGGGTTCGATTCCCGGCGGGGTCAGGGATTTTCTCTGCCTCGTGATGGCTGGGTGTTGTGTGCTGTCCTTAGGTTAGTTAGGTTTAAGTAGTTCTAAGTTCTAGAGGACTTATGACCACAGCAGTTGAATCCCATAGTGCTCAGAGCCATTTGAACCATTTTTTTGTAAATCCTTTACGAAACACTTACATTACCGTGAGTTACAGAGTAATTGTGTATCATTTCGATGTAAATGAAGTGCCCCATCAGAACGTAATTTCCGGGGTGCAGCACGTGTTGTTTCAGAGACACTGAGTGTTGTGTACATAGTTCCGCGTAGTCAGCGCGTACACAACTTTCCCACTAGAGCGCGCCCCGCTAAGCACAACAGCGCAGGCGCAGCGCTCGTCCGTCTCCACACTATGATATGGCGCTATCTTAGAGACGGACCAAATTCTGCTTCCGCCGATCCGCGTATTAATATGTAACGCAGCCAATGAGATTGCTGCTAACGTAGAACCTTTTCTCCTTGTGGATCACACTCGCGCAGTGATACCTGAACGCTCGAGGTATTATAACGAGTGTACAGATCTCCGATTAGTCAGTCTGCATTAGTCTGCATTTGCTGTACCAGTCTATACTCAAGTTTCAGTCTGCACCTAATAAGATTGTCATATTCCTGTACATAGCCATGAAGATAAATGAACAGACACTTTGTCAAGTATCAGAGATATGTGAGAGTAAGATTAACGTACCAAGACCAAAGGAACTTCAGATTATCAATTGTAAATAGCATCCAGAATCAAGTTGAGTAATTTTATGCTTTTTATTATTTTAATAAATGTGTGTGAAAATTAATCAAGTTCTGTTTAAAGTTAGTCACCGTCAATCTGCTACTCTAAGCGTGCAAGTGGCATTTCTATCGTCTGACCTAACGGCAGAAGATAAACACGCCACGATAAGACCACGAGACATATTGCTGACACTTGCCTACTTCGTTAGAGCGACAAGTAAAATAATCTGATGGTGTGTGTACCGAAGGTCTTACAGTACGCACACCACACTGAGTACACTTTATATATGCTCAAAATGTTGATGATTTACTACATATACACAAGTATATGGCCAGGTTACCACCAAACCCGTTTATTTTTAACATCCAGTTGGTTATCCTACACGAGTCTGTAGTATAATCTAACGCAGCTAGAATTATTTTGCTATAACACGAGAAGGCACATCTACTTTTGAGGTTTCATTCAAATATTTAACAAAAAATAAAGAATACACGCGCACTCTGTGACATGACGCCTCAAACCACGCGGCCACTCCGCGCGACACTCTGCATTAGACCTCGCCATAACAAAATATGTATTCTACGAAGATAACTTGTGTAGGATAGATGAAATGTTTGGGTCTTCAAGGCGTCAGAGTGGCTTTGCCGTCTGGGCCTGTACTAGCCGTGGCTCGCGTCGTATGGGCCAGCTAAGCTAGTCAGTCAGCTGATGGGCTGGCCGGCGAGATACAGCCTGGTGCCGAGGCACGACCGAAGCAAGCAGGTCGGCAGTGGCGGGTCTACAGGCCCCCTGCCTGGGACGGGCCAGCGGAATCTGCCTCTGCCGTTTCTTTTGATGTAAATATGTTTACTTCCTTTTCTGGCATCAGCATAAGAGCAGCAAGCAGTAATACACATCAGGCTGTCTGTTGCAATGGCTCACTGGGAGAGATCAGCTCGAGATAGAATCATCGCTCTTACTGATGAAGGTGGATGTTCCATCGGAGAAGCTGGCAGAAGTTATGGCGCGCCACATACTACTGCAACGCGATGGTGGAGGAACTAGCTTGAAAGAGGCGCTACCAACAGAGCTCCCGGCTCAGGCAGGATGAGAATGAGTTCACAGAAGGAGGACAGGGAGTTACTGTCTAAGACGAGAGAAAAATCCCTTTCTGGGAGTGAAACAGGTACGGCGGGAGATTATCTACACCGTCCCCATGATTTGAACAGCCGAAGGCTGAGGTGCGCTAGACTGCATGCACGACGATCCGCCGTGAAGCAAGAGCTCAGCAAGTATAATGTTTTCACTGGCTGGCATTTGTGGAACTCTATCTGTGTCCTGGGAAATCGTCATTTTAGATGGCAAAAAAGGTGTCTTTCACCAGTACCACCGGTCCAAGAGCCGTTTACAGGCCGCAGGGGATTCGCCATTGGCGAGAATATGTAACCACAACTAGAAGAAGTGGGCGGCTATCTGTCTCCTACAGGGATGGATTTCTGCGAGAGGAGCAGGAATTCTTCACAGGATACAAAGAGCTCTCGTTAGCTAGCAGTACACCCGCATAATGCAAAATGTGATGCTTCCGTCAGTACGAACGTACAGAGAAAGGGACTTCACATTGCAAGAAGACCATTCTCTCGTTCACAAGTCTGCATTCGTTCAGCAGCAGCTCTCCACGATTGGCGTCAACGCCGTGCAGTGTCCACCTCGGGCTGCTGATATGAACTCTATGGAAAACATGTGGGTTGAGGTCGGCTGACCGTTAGCAGACAACTGACCACGAAACCTACAAATTGCAGCTGACGCTCTTTGAGACTGTGTTCTTGAAGCCTAGGATGAAGTTGCTCTTTGAGGCTGTCACGTCCGATGGCTTATAGATTCTATGCCAAGACGCATGACAGATGTACAAAATAATGTGGGCTTCTGGATAAAATTATAGAGTCGTTAAAACGTTTTGTTATGTCGTCTTTTTCTTCATTATTCCTCTTTGAGAGCCACTGGAGGTTCACTTGGCAACAGATAGAATAAAATTTGCGTTAGTTTTCCTTTAAGTTTCCTTTTTAATTTAAGTGAGTTTCTTTTGAATATACAGTTTGTTAAATGTTCTATTTTTATTCATTATACACTGCCTAGGTACTTACAAAGGATGGTACTTGGATGGACGCTTTAAAAGTATTTTGTGCTATCTCAAATGCATCTCCCTCTTCCCTCCATGCATTAATACACCTTTCATCCTCCACAAATTATTCAAACGATCTCGTCTCACATTTATTCAACGTTAATTTCTCTTCCATTCTCTCTCTTTCTCTCTCTCGCCTCTCTTACCCCAACACCTCAGTTGCACTTCTACTCCATTTTCCTAAAATGTTATAAACAAATCCAGTGGTTTCTACTGTAACTATAGTTCTCGTTTAATTTCTGCTTTCTTTATTGTCCTCTATGGTTCCTCTCAGAACCTGTGAAAGCGTATGCTTTTGTATTCCCTTACCTAAACCCACCCTTCGTTCTAAAGGCATCCATCTGGCCTACATTTAAGTAACGAATACTTTGCAAGCTTTTCACCCTTTTATTTTGCACTACACTCCTATCCATTCCTAGATTGCCTCCCTCCTTCCTGCTACCCCTCACTTGACATCTGCATCCACATCTACATGAATACTCTACAGTTCAGAATTAAGTGCTTAGCAGATGTTCTTTGAATCACTGTCACATTATTTCTCTACCGTTCCACTCTAAAAAAGGCGTGGAAATAATGAACAACTAAACATTACCGTGCAAGCGCTGACGTTTCTAATCACGATGGTCATGTCTCCTGTGTATATCAGGGTAAACAAAATATCGTGGCGTTCAGCGAAGGAGGTTGGCAATTAGAATTTGGTGGAAACACCTCACCGCAGTGTAAAACGCTTACGTTTCAGTGATTTCCATCCTAACTCGATTACCTTATCCGTGACACAATCTTCCCTATTTCATGATAATACAAAACGAACTGCTCTTCTTTGAACTTTTTCGATGTCTTCCGTTAGTCCTACCTTATAGGAACCCCACCCCGCGCAGCAATACTACGAAGAGGACGGACAAGTGTGTTGTAGGCGGTCACTTTAATTGATTCGTTGCCTCCTCTACATAGTTTACCAATAAAATGCGGTCTTTGGGTTTCCCTGCGCACAATATTTTCCATATGATGGTTCCAGTTTAAGTTGTTTGTGACTGAAGCTCCTACATATTTAGTTGAATTGGCAACCTTTAAATGTGACTAATTTATCGTGTAAGCGAACTTTAAAGGAATTGTTCCAGTATTCATGTGGAGAACCTAACACACTTTATTGTTTAGGGTCATTTGTCACATTTTGCACCATGAAGATATATTTTTAACATCATTTTCCAATTTGCTTTGTTTTTCTGAGGGGTTTACTAGACAGTAGCATTACTTCCCACAAATCTAAGAGAAATGTTCTGATTGTTAAGTTTTCTATGTATATTAGAAACACCAGAATGTTTACATCACTTTGCTTGCGGAATCACACTCATCACTTCTGTTTTACTAGCTGAGATCATTTCAGTTACTGTGAACTGTGACCTTTTGAGACAGGAAATCACGAATCAAGTCACACAACTAAGAAGATAGTCCATAGGAAAGCAATGTGATTGGAAGCCGCTTATGAAGAATGATATCAAAAACCATTTTGGAACTCTATAAATACGGAATCAATTTGAGAGCCCCAATGTGCAGTACGTCGTGTAATAAAGTGCCAGCTGTGTCTCACTACAGTGATGCTTTCCAAATCCATGCTGGTTTAATGTCAATAGGCAATATATTCTCGTGTATTTCATGACGTTGGAACAAAGTATTTGTTCACTCGTCCTGATACATGTCGTTGTCAATCTGTATGCAATCTGTAACTTAGTAGATTACATTTATTTTCTTTCATAGGTATTGCGTTAGTCTGTGCAACTTTCCACTTTTCTCCCTCACCATAAATAATAGAATACTCCTCAAGACATCGTACGGAAAGTAATTACGTCGCTGCATCATTGATGCACAAGATGCATTCCTAAACTGTTAGCCCACTCAAGAAAGACATTGTCCATAAAAACTTAATTGTCTTGCTGACACTATGATAAAGTCATGATAAAATAGTGGAACGTGTCTGGTGATGCTGTGATAGAGAATTACCTTGTAAGATTCACTTGATATAATGTTGAAAGGTCTCTGTAGGATTCCTTTCATGTTAATTTCTGAAATCTGTTGTCATTTACGGCATAAATTCCTTTTCTAAATTTACTGTGGTGTTTCTGACTATCTGCGAAGAGACTGAGCAGTGAAAGTGTTACTTTTACACATAAACAAGAACGCTCTGTCACACTACTACACTTTAAAACACAGTTTATATGTAATTCATGTCACACAGTCTCATACGGAACCTACATGGTTGGTTGGTTGGTTGGTTGGTTTGGCGAAGGAGACCAGACAGCGTGGTCATCGGTCTCATCGGATTAGGGAAGGATGGGGAGGGAAGTCGGCCGTGCCCTTTCAGAGGAACCATCCCGGCATTTGCCTGGAGTGATTTAGGGAAATCACGGAAAACCTAAATCAGGATGGCTGGACGCGGGATTGAACCATCGACCTTCCGAATGCGTGTCCAGTGTCTAACCACTGCGCCACCTCGCTCGGTACGGAACCTACATCCGCTTTCTTTTATATACTGTATATGATAAGATACTGTCATCCCCCTTCCCTTCTGTGTGAGAGGATGAATGAGCAAATGCATTTCTAGTTGCATGCTGGATGGTAGCAGACAAGCCTGTCTGCTAGAGAACACTAGGACCAACGGCGGAACAGGTAGCTACGCTTTCTAAAAGCAAAGAGGTTTCTATTCTTAGTATGGTCCTGTCCGTCCCTTGTCATGTTGGTATAGGGAGCTGCCTCTCTGGTCACTTCCGTTGGTATTTGTGAGGCACCCTCAGGAAGGGACCACGTCAGTCTGTCCGCGGCGAGCGTCTGAAGTGGTAAGATCTCCGGCTAAGTCCATAGGACAATGGATTTCTGAAGTTCAGCCTAACTGAAAATTTAATCACCTTTATTTCAGGCTTAGCTCTAAAATATCTAATGTTATCTTAAATTGCAATGCAGTGTGATTCGAGTGTACAGTTCAGAATATCTTCCAGTAGTTGCTTTGTCACTACTTTGTGAGTAAAGTGGAACCACGTGTTGATCAGTAACTCTAACTAAGATCATCAATCTTAAATGCGAATGTGCGTAATATTATAACGTCTCGTCTTGACAATATTTTTCAATATAGCAACTTTTCTTTATGTTCAACCCACGTGGGGTGTACTTTGTGAGACCAGTACCACGTGCTTATACAATTGTTTGACTCATAAGGTTAATAGTAAGACGATAGTAACCAGTTCGAGGTTTTTCTTTTGTAAATTGCTTTTCGATCTAATTTATTTTAATTATCAAAATTATTGTGGAGTTACACTCTTTGTGTAAACCAAGTTGACCACGTGAAGCATGTGAGTAGCCCTCAGCTATTCTTTTCGGGAAAATTTCACAAAAAGTTAGTATGAATTTAGTATACCAGTGTGTGGTAATTACATTACGGACAGGATTGCGCTACGAACGTAACTTCTTTGGGTGAAAATTGAATCGGTTGGTTGTGGTTAATTTCCTCTTGCATATGTTTCAACGTTCTTCATGTGTTATTTTATGAATGCAGTGTTGTATGCAGTCTCCCAATCTTGACTCCATATTTGATGTGTTCCGTAAGATTACAATCTCACATTTTCACCATCCTAAATAAGGCACCAGTTTAGTTATGAATCAAGTTTAATATGCTGAAATTTCAATGATCAATGTTAAAATAAATTTCCAAATATAAACTGATTTATTTCTTTTTATTTAAATTCTCTTTTGTATATATATATATATATATATATATATATATATATATATATATATATATATATATATATATCACCGGTTGTCGTATGACTATTAAAAGATTATAATTAATGTTAGTCTGGTTGGGAATTTGGAAAGCTAGACTGGATACCCGGTTAAACAGTTGCGGAGTAACGCAAGGTTAACTTCCCCAGACAGCTCACAGCTTTTAACCTGCTTTTATTGTCTATCAGCACCGCTTTCATAGCAAATTAATGCAACAACGTTACAATGTGATATATCAATCAAAGATTCTGAATGAATTCCGCTCTGGTGTGTCATCGAGTCATTAAATATGTATTTACAGACAGGGGGACTACTTTAACACAACAACTGCGACTAATCACTTTGTCTACATTTCGAATCAGCTGGCAATGAGGCAATGAGGAGCCAATGAACGCTGCTGCAGGTGGTCGCTTGCTCCATGGAAATGCCGACGCACTGAAAATAGTAACAGGCAGCTATTCTCAGTTCCAAGCTGGCGAGAGAGTAGCATTTTACCTCCTCTGAGACAGTGCTACAAACAGCTATATCGAACTCAGAAAGACGACTTTAGAAATTTTGCCATCATAAGACATCTCATTACGTTCAGTAACCGGTAGATATAGTGGTAAGAAACATTAAATATTGGGGAACTGCTGCTGAAAATACACAAATCTGTCAATACTCTGTTAACTGTCTTTCATTTGGCAACTACTCTCACAGCCACAACTTCATATTTAAATTGTAATTTGGTAAAGCTACTTGATTCTGACAAAAGTCTTCACATTTAATTAACATAGCCATTCGTTGTATGGTATTATGTTGAAACAGCAGTTGTATCACTGTAGGGCCTATTAACAGAACTTCCCGTTAGGTTATTGAACAACACAAATATCAGGGAAATTGTCAGCAGTGTGTACTACCTTGTTATCGAAAACCGTCTGATGATGTACAGGTAGTTTTTCGATCTCACACATGTAGCGACTTGTTGAGTCTCAGTTAAGGTACGTTTACAGCGCAATTGCCAAAACAAAAACAATCAGAAGGAAACAAAAACTATCTCGGTGGCTGATCGATAAGGGGGCGAGAAAGGTAAATACATGCGGGTGCCAGATTAGAAGATGTGCGGTAGAGGTGTTTGCCGACCAAGCGCCTTGGTGCCATCTTTCAAGTCACGTTTGTTACTCTGCGACAGCAAGGCTACTCATTTGTTGGCCACAAACATCAGCTGCGAAGGACACTCGTAACACAAAACACCTCCTTTGTGCCACCAGATGTATATCAATGACAATATATTTTGTGGACATATAAGTGCTGCATGAAGGTTAGCTGGTCTTCACACTTGCCAATTATCATATACACTGTCATTGAACACATTAGTAAATTGCAGAAACGTCCTTCATCAACGCCCGTATGTATTCTTGAATATGTTGATTAATTTATCTCAAAACGATCGTACTTGAAACGATACGACTTGACTCTATCGCTAGCACTTACTCCATACAGGGGACAGGGGTTTCGAATCGCCTCCACTGCTTTCACCCTTTTATTAAACAGAAACTAAACACAATGGAACAAATGTTGGACTTTACTCCGTTTTCTAATGCATAAACAATGCTCCTCATAACGCCAAAATGAGAAACATTCAAGTTCTTATGGCACGAGCTATACTACAAACGTGAACGAAATAAGCCCATAGCTAAATACGCTTATAGCAACATGCCATACAAAAGGGCCAAGAAGCATAGTGAAACATAGTATTATAACATATGCAATGTTTTGATCCTTGGTAATTCGAGAACAGCAAAGTCCACTGGAGGTCGTAGGCTCTATGCTTGATGCACATGATCACTTGTGTGCACTCCGGTTTGTATCAAGCGACTGTAGACTGATGGCACTGAAAGTGGTCTTACCATGACAGACACCTGTGAGCCATTTCACAATCATGTGCCCATAAGGTTTCTCTATTTCTGGCTAGTTAGAAAATTAAGGAAGCTGTCTCTCACCTATCGGAATTATGCTCTTAGCAGACAGACTGAATATGGCTTACAAAAATAAAGGAAAAGCATAGGTTTGATATCACGGATTTACATTCGCAAAGCATGCCATTGACTACTAGACCGCGAAAAGGTTATGCGCAACAACAGCTCAAGTGGAGGTCAACACTTCTCACACCATGTGCCGCGTACTCTGTTATAATAAAACCATGATGCTAACACATGTGGAATTTGGTGGTTGGCTTCGACTGAGATTTTGAAAATATTGGCAGTGGACAGGGATTCGACTTCCTATCCCAATTTTTCTTTGGATTTGAACCCCTTGTGATGATACTGTACCATCATTTCGTTGTTTCCTCATGAAGCTAAATATCTCCAGGTCTCTACGAGCGACACGATCCTAACTACTAGTGACAGAGAAACTGATAGTCGACACCTCTCCATGTAGAGTCAACAACGACGATATGAGCGCAGTTGGAGTCCTAGGCAGCACAGAACTGTTCGTTGCGTTACCTGTTAGAACACATGCACATCTAGCTACCAGTGAAGAAACAATAAATATTTCATGTCTATTCGTAGCTATGAGACAATAACGAAAGGTGCTGGATTCGAATCCTTGCTAGAAAAAACTCATTCGTATCGTCATTTGAGATTTCAGTGTCATGCTGCTGGTGAGCATATTTAATATCTGACATCTGATTGTGCTTAGTTAATAATTCATGTCGGTACTGGCTACTACTCCCTGTCCATCACCACAACTTTACTGCAGGGCGTTTCACACTTGTGAGTTGCACTGTATTAGATACGTTATGTGATTACTTCCCAGGGAAATATAAGCTTCAGGGGGTTCCTGGTGCAGTGCTAAACATATCGTCATTTATTTCCAGGTTCAGACATTTGCCTTGTAAACTGATACTGGTGCAAACTTCGATATTTTACGTCTCTTTATGCCTAGGCGAGTCTCGAATAAACGCACAAGCTTTATTTGAATAACAGAGGGTTCAAATTCTGATCGTGAACAACTCGTCATGTCATCTAATTGGTGTGACAAGACTACTGTAGTGTCACTTATTGTAATGAAGTTTGATTTACAAGCGTTAGCGATTGTCTCACCTGTAATAACGTCATTTCTAATACTTGTTGTATGAAAGTATTGGTTTACATCTGCACTAACTGCCATAAAGAGCTGTGTTCTCTAGTAGTCTCTTGTGGTAACCAGAGTGTATAGTTAAATGGCACTGTACGCCACAAGGTTTCGTCTTTAAGAGGACTTGTAACTCAGCTATGTTATGTCAATTGCATTCAGCTTTGGACCACTTTTTCTGCTGTCAAAAGTACATTGGCGGCTGTACCGTCGTTCTGTAGTCAGCTAATTTTTCTCTATAGCATTTTTGCGGAAAGAACATCTTCTTCTCTTCAAGGATTTTCATTTAAGTTCACAAAGCATCTCCAAAGTATTTGCGTGTTGATCAAATCCCCCAGTGACATCTCTATTTGCCGAATGGCATTAGCCGAGCGGTCTTACGCGCTGCAGTCATTGACTGTGCGGCTGGTCCCGGCGGAGGTTCGAGTCCTCCCTCGGGCATTGGTGTGTGTCTTTGTCCTTAGGATAATTTAGGTTAAGTAGTGTGTAAGCTTAGGGACTGATGACCTTAGCAGTTAAGTCCCATAAGATTTCATACACATTTTAACATTTTTGACATCTCTATTTGACATAGCATTATGTGATTTATTTAGAGTAAGCCCTCTACAAAGTTAGCCACCAGTACCTAAGGAGTGTGTTGTAGAATTTTCAAATTTCTGTAAGTAATAGAAGATTTACTGCTACCAAATAATTTTCAAAGTGCAGGTTACCGATGGATGCCAGAAACTTTACAAACCACAAAGTAACATAATGAAATAAAGTTTAAATCAGCGCCAGTATTATCAATGACTGTTAATGAAATAAACATCGAAGAAATATAATATATTAACATGGAAGTGATCCAGCTCCCTAGATGAGAACATTTATATGATTCTTCTGGAATTTGAGATATATACAATAAAGAATATTAGAGTGTAATTAATACAGCTCACATATTACTCTACTGCAGAACACTTCGACTGGTAAGGTATTGTCTTTCTTGCAGAGCCCTTGCTTCCAGGGATCACAGATGCTGGTGGCACAAGGGCGTTCTTGGCATTCCCCAGTTTCTTTATCGTTAAATGGTCATGCTGCTGTCTCTCTCTGTTATCTGGGGCCTACCTGTTGCTACTGGAGATTCTCCTAGGCCGGATAGTAGTAAATTTATGACCGTTCTGGTGCAAATAGCATATTTTTTAAAAATCCCAGATTTGAAACCAAGATTTTAGTTTCAATGTTTCCCCCATTTAAAAATTTATCTATATTTGGGAATATTAATTTAAATGAAAAAATAAGAATCTAATATATTATTTCCTGTATAACTAAGTTCTTCAAAACTGTGTTTATATCTACAAACAAAATTTCGTTTAATTTAAAAAATAAAAATCTAATAAACTTTTTTCTTTATACATAACTTCTCCAAGACAGTATATATGTATATCCATGAAGCAAATTGACACTTATTTAAAAAGTAAAACCCAGAAAAAATTTTCTCTTTATAAATAACCTCTGTAAAACCTCATTTATCTGTATCATCGGTTGAAATTAAAATTAAAATTTTTAGATGCATTTGAACTGTAAACATTTTAATTTTTAAAAATCTAAATCTTTTCTATATAAATAAAAGCAAAAGAAAATGCACTCCAAAGCTGATTTCAAATTGTAGAAATTTATTTTAAAGGAAAATGTGGACTAAGTTATACTGATTTAGAAAACTATTGTAAAGAAAAACGTTATTCAAATGTAACTACACAGGATGTAAAAAAATTATTGATTATTTTATTATGAAAGAAATGAGGAAGAGAGAACTAAGATACAAAAACATAAAAGAAGTATGATCAGTATCTAAAACAACAAATTTAAAAAGTTATACTATACTTCAGAAAGAAAAATTCATCTACCTTATTCTAAATGATTTCGACAATAATAATAATAACAATAATTTTTTGGATAAAAAATCTTTAAGAGAACTTCATCAAATCTGTAAGACAAAAAATTGAAATAATTGTTCTGAACTTAGTAAAAAATAGTTAATCACTCTTATCAGAAACATCTGAGAACAATATAAATAATAATGATATTGAATTGAAAAAACTTTAAAATAAATACATCAAATCTGTAAATCCAAAAAATTTAAGCTGTTGTTCTAAGCTGAATAAACAATTAATCAATATTATCAACACATCTGAAGATTATATTACTGATATCGATAATGAGAATTATTTTCAAAAGCTTGCAGTAGATAAATATTAAGAAATTAAATAAAAAACTGTCTGAAAAAATTTTAGGCTATAATTTTCTATCTGATGACGGTTATTTTAAGTCACTAAACGAATTAATAGAAAAGCTGCTACTTTTAAATCGAGAATAATATCATACAACATTAATAATATTCAAAATATTGATGAACTACAGGAATTTATTAATCAAGTTAAAGAAGAAGTAATCACTAAATTTAAGAATAGCGATTAAAGCTAATATGAAATTAGAGATAAACTATGAACTGAAGTCCAAGTAATACATAGGAAGAATGTGGTTGATATTCATTTTATGTATGTTAATAGACAGATCCAAATTTTTGATTTTTCTTAATTCGATGTACCAAAAAAATTAAAGATAATAAATCTGTAATTAATATTACAAAATCAGAGTCAAATATGTTTCCTTTATCCAAGAAATCAGGTTTATATCAAGTAGATTGTGAAGGAGAAATAGTAAGCAAATATAAAAATGTTGGAAAAGAATTACGAGAAATTACTGAAAAAGAGAAAATTAATTTTCCTGCTTAGTTAGCGGATATTCTATAATATTGAAAGAAGTCAAATATTTCAGTTAATGTTTACACTTCGGTTGAAAAATTTGCTGTATATCATCTTTACTACACAAAAAACAAGAAAACTGGGTTAATCTTCTTTTAATTCAAGATAAAAATAATTCACATTATTTGTTGGGTAAAAAATTTATCCACATTAATTAGTTCACAAACAATTGAACAAAATGGAAAAATTTAGCATTGTGATGCTTAAGATGTCTTTATTATCAAGAAGAAATTGGCAGTCATGAAATGATGAAAAAGAATATACAGAAGTAAAAATCGAATGCCTGTAGAAATTGAAAAAATTGATTTTGGAAAATACAATAATTCATTACAAGTACCTGTTGTAATTTATGCAGATTTCGAGTGTCTTTCAAAAGACATTAACATTTCTCAACGGAATCGGAAAAAATTAAATTAATAAAGATCAGAAACATATTCCGTTTTCATTTAGTTATTATGTTAAATATTTTAACAATGATTATAAAATCCTGTAAAACATACTGATAAGAATTCGGCTAAAAATTTCAGTAAATGCTAAAACCAGGATCTAGGGAAATTGCTGAACTGTCTGATTGAAATGATAATAACAGATGAATATAAAATAGTTTTATAAATTCAAAAACTTGTTTTATTTGGAAAGAACCTTACTAAACAAGGAAAAAAGTATGAGATCATTGTCATTTCACAGGAAAATATCGATGAACTCCCAATATAGTTTATAATCTGAAATTCCTAAATTTTTTCAAGTTTATTTCATATTTTAACAAATTTTGATATGCACTTGTTTAGCAAAGAAATAGTAATACATAATCGAGTTAGTAATGCTATTCCAAATAACGAAAAAAATATGTTTCCTTCTGTACAAATGTTGAAACTGGAGTAACATTAAGAGGTTTCATACATTTAAATTTATGGCCTAAAGGTTTGATAAATTATCTAAAAATCTTTCGAAACTACAATTTAGTGCAAAATACAAAATTTTAAAGGTGTACGATTAGATTTAATTACTAAAAAAGAAGTTTATCAATATGAATATACGACTTGTGAAGAAAATTAAAAGATACAAATTTTCCTAATAAAGAATATTTTCATTTTATGCTTGATAAATCAAACATTTCTAATGAAGATTATAATCATGCAAAAGTGCGTCGAAAAAATTCAGTATCAAGAATTTAGATAAAGGTACAAAATTATGTACTAAATAGGTTTTAATTTTGAAAATTTTATGCATACTTTTATTATATCTGATAAATTCGATCCACCTTCGTATTTTACAACGCCTGTTTTATTTTGAGATATGTTTTTATTTCTTCAAAAAAGGAAACATTTATTTGGAATTTGTCAAAGGATTAAAAAGATTTGCTAAATAAAATAATAAATATAAGAAAATTAATAGCCTGAAATACCATAAAATTATATTGCACGTTTAGATTCCTAATAAAGATTTACCATTTGCACCAGAAGGAGAAAATAAATTATTAACTGCATTAAATAATAAAGAAAGATATGATTTAATAATAGAAATCTTGAGCTTGTTTAAATCTTGATTTAAAATTATCAAAAATCCTTAGAATCTTATGATAAAACCAATCTGATTGGTTGAAAAAAGTATTGATTTTTTTATAAAAATGAGACAAAGGAATATATTATAAATAGAGAAAATATTCAAATAATCACATATTCATAAAAATATATGAAGTAATTGTCAAAACCAAGTTTTGGACAAACTACAGCATTTTCAGGATATCTAGTTGCACTTCATATGAAGAAACCCTTAGTAAAATCAGTAGACTAATTTATCCTAGAATGAGTATTGTACGTATTACAAAAATTAAATGTATGCATTTCATTAAAAAATTGTGAAACCAATATAAGGTGAAAGAATAGTTTTATGTTGTATAGATAAAAATACTTTTGCTTGAAACATAAGAAAAAAAGATTTTTATAAAGATATGAAATCTATACTAAACAAATTTGACACATGTGGTTATTAAAATATAATATTTATTAAATCGCACAAGTAAACAAGAAAGTTGCAGAAAATATGATAGATAAAACTATGGAAAAAATGTGTTACAACACATTAGTTTAAAATCGAAAATGTATGCTTATAAAGTTAGTGATAAAAAGGAGAAACTATCTAAAGGCTTTAAAAAATCTGTTACAAAAACGGAATTAAGTTTTGATGATTATAAAAATTGTTTAGAAAACAAAATAAAAAAAATAAAAAAATGATTTTAATTATATGATTTAAATATGAAATGTATACAGTAGAATTTAATAAAATTTTTTTGAGTTAGGATGATGATAAACATATTATATTACAAGATAGAATTTATATATTCCCATACAGTTATTGCAGATTACACACAAATAAAATAATAAATGATAACAATGATTTATAACATGAATAAAACAGTTGCCTAGAGAATTACCAAACAAATAATGAAATAATGTACTATTTACTCTTTCAAAATTTTTTCATGACATTTCCCACACAACATTCAACTTTTTGATAATACCTTTCTTTATATGTCTGATTATATTTACAGCAATGAAAACATTTAGAAAAATTTTTATTTTCTTTTTTACAGTTTTCAAATAAATGTTTTTTAGTCCAGTTAATAGCAAGTTCGTTTATATGTTCACATTTATTTTCTCTAGATTCTTTTCGTTTCTCTTTTATACAATCAAAAAAGCCCATTTTTGAAGGTTCTTATTTGTAACTTTTAATTTGTGATAATTTTTTTTCTTGTTTTGTACAGTAAACCAATTTTTTCAGTTACCATACATAATGAAGTTCTTTATTAAAATTTAAAAAAAATAAAACTCTACTAACTTTTATTGTATATAAGTGGAGTCAGATATAGAAATATTCTTAGGCATCAAAAATTTGGTGACAGAAATAGTATTATATTAGAAAACTTACACCCCTCCAATTTGGAGACATTGCAAGAACTAGAAAAATCAACTTTTATTAACAAATCAGGACTAATCCACTTATATTAAAATTTAATAGACAAGAAGCAAAATATATTTAAAAATTAATAATTTATAATTTTTAATATATTTGAATCATTTTAGAAACTGAAAATTATAAACATATATATATATATATATATATATATATATATATATATATATATATATATATATATATATTGATAAAGAAGTGTTAATAATCATGTTAATGTAAAAAATTATTCTTGGTTTGAAGCAAAAAATATTTATTACATTTTGGAATATGTTAATTTTAGAGTCATTTTGAAAGACATTATTAAAAACTAACACATAAAAAATATGAAGAATTAAGAGTTAGTTTGCAGCTACACTTACATTCACATACACATTTTATAAATCAACCAGGTTTGTATTCTTTAGTTATGAATCCAAAAATGACTATATGGAAATTTTCAAGGTTGGAATTATGAAGAATTTGGGCCATCAATGGGAAAACCTGATGGATATGAAATGAACTACAATGCTAAATAATTCTAGAAAAGTTGTATAAATCATTTAAAAATGTAATTAAAATGAATTATGAATATGTAAAGAAATTGGATGAAATATATTATACAACTACACAAATTTTACATGAAAGAAATGAATAAATAGATATTAGAACATTATTATTCAATTAACTGATGAAAATACAAGATGTACTTTTGTTATTTTAAGATTAGACAATAATAATTTTAATTATTATAATTATGTTATTCAAACATTGTTAAAAATACTGAGAAAAATAATTAAATTTTGAATAACATTCATAACAATTACTTATATACAGCTGATAAAAAAAATTCGGTAAATGATGTTGATTGCATCAATTTAAATTTAAAATTTCCATGTGATTCCGACATTAAAACATTTTGTTAACCATTATTTGTATATCAAAATATTCTCTATTATCTATCGTAAAACATTAAAAATAATAATATATTTTACACCAAATATGTCTAAATTTTCCATAACTAACACCAATTATGTAAAATATTATTAACAATTTAAAAAATTGCGTTTCTAGATGACTTTTATTTACCCAACTACTGTGTGTATTATCAAAACCTAACCAATTACCATATACCTTATTACCTTTCTTACGTAAAACTTTTTCTACAAGATAAACATTTTGAAAATTTCTTTACAATAGTTCTTTTTCACAAAACATCATTTCTTCCTTCGCCATTTAAGTATTTCTATTTATGTATAATTGGATTAGAATGACTGATGTCTTCTATTTCAAAAACTCCTATTGTCCTATTGTTGTACATTTTTTTTCAAAATCCGTTTAAATTTAGCTATTCGTACCTCATTATCAATTTTATATTTAGCATTAGTATCTAACAAATTTGTTACATAAATTTTTTTCAGTAAAAATTTTTCGTTTCGTTTGTTTACATCTATTTTTTCGTTTTGTGATTGTTTTGTGATATTATATTCATCAACTGATTTCTAAACTACTTCAACACATTTATAATTTCCTTGAAAGTAAAATTTTCTCCACTTTTTTTCAATGATCTATTAAATCTTTGATCAACAGATGCTTTTAATATAGTAAAAGTTGAATAGTGATTCAAATTAAATTATTTCCCTAGTTCTTGGAATTCCTTATTATCAAATTTTTAACACATTCTGTTGGTAAATTTTTTGCTTTACTTAACACAAATATTTTATTAAAAGAATCAAAAACATTTTTACTTATGTTATTCTTAACTGGATTAACCCATGCAAATTTTGGAATAATCTATAAAAATTAATAATTATTTCTATAATTTATTTGTTTTTTGATTCCTTTTAACTTTCCAGAATACAGTTTGACTATATCATGGTGCTATAAATCATCTATTCCAAAAGTTATTAAATTTCCTATGTGAAAATATTTTATCATTTATTTATATAATTCATTAATAATCTCTTCACGAATGTTAAAACCATTATACAAAAATTTATTCCATAAATTTCCTATTTTTGTTTTATAAATTGAAGGGAGACCTTCAATTCTTTATTTCCCATTATTAGTTAATATTCTATTACGATTATGTGTTGCATTAGCCTTTCACATTACAAATAGATTATGATCCTCCATGTATATAGAATAAATATAATTAATTTACTTTACCAAACATAAGTAACTTTGTCAACTGGAGCAATTTTAGTAGAATCTTTTAATCTTATTGTTAGAAAATTTGTTTTCACTCTATTTTTATTTGTTTGATGTGAGAGTTATTTTGTAATGTTTGTCAAAAACAGGCATCGAGAGACCATAATCGTAAATTTTTAAATCTCTGTTTATATTATACCTCTCTTTACATTCAATCAACAACTTTTTTAAGAATAAAATAATGTTAATTGACACTGTACATTTTCTATTCATCTTCAGTGCCAAAAGTAAGTTCTGTTAATTGTTTGTCATATACTTTATTTATAAGATTATTGAAATCCTTAAAGTATGGAGTGAAATCAGTTTTTGAGAAATAATCTGAAAAAGTTTTCTGTATTTTTTGTTGCAATGTAATTCAGTAGAATTGTTTTATTGTTAGAATTATTCAACTCTGTTCAAATACTTGTATATTCAGTTTTAGTAACAAGACTAGCTGTTTCTTTTTATAAATATTGTTTCTTTACTTAATGCTTATTATCTGTTTTGATTGGCAATCTTGGAACTCTGTAGTTAAATTGTAATTAATTTTCTAATAATGGAAAATCTTCTATTTTTTACATCGTTATTGTCGTTATATGTAATGTGGTTCCTAAAATCTCCATTTACTAAATTAAAAAACTTATTAAATTTAAAAGTCATACTAAAGTATTTTAAAACAAGTACACAGGAATGACCACAAAAAAATTGTTAACATTTTATATGCTTTCAATTTTATAATATAAATCTTATTTCCTAAAAAATTTGCAATATGTTTTGGTATATTTCCTCCACATGATTAAAAAACTAATTTTTATCTTTATTCTTATAATAACAAATTCAGGGAGTACCAACAACATCAGATGTGTCTACATTTACTATTCCTCATTCTGAATTTTTTGGTTTATTAGATAGTTCGCCAATCATAAGAGTGCAATGACAATATTTAATTTTTAATGCTTTAACTAATTCTTCTATTTCCAAATTAGAAAAAAATCGATTATGGCTATATTTTATTATTGCTTTTAAACTTTTTCTACATCCATTTCGATTATTTTCCTTTACTGAATTAGGTCCTCTTTCTTCTTGTAATTCCTTATCGACTTATTTCTGGTTTATAACTGCATCTGTTGTTTCTACAGATCCACCAGCAGGTCAACCAATAGTTCCTAGATATGGTAATATGTTTAATAATAATAGTAAAAATCTTCTTTCCTGTTCATTAAATAATCCATTACTTTTCTTACAACAGAAATACCTAATGTAATAAGAAATTTCCACCAATTTCATATCTTTTTGCTTTTTGTTCATGAGTTAAAATGGATCAATACTATTTAATTGTTCATTATATAAGTTAACTTTAATTAATTTTGGTCTTATGTCACCATTTCCGAGATTAGTTTGAACAATGCTAAAGTTATTCATTTATATAGATTAAAAATTAATAAAGAATGTTTCTATAATCCCAATGCATTTTCGGCAACACATTCGTAATTTTCGTTTTCCCTACATTTATTCCTCTAACTAATTTTTATAAAGCTAATTTTTCACCAAATGAAGTATCTGATGCATGTATTCTTTCTTTTGCAGATAACAGAACGTTTTTAACAGCATCATGTCATTTTCCAGATTCTGTATTATCTGTATTAAAATGTCATGTTAATTACATACCACATAGGAAGACGAAGGTTGGGCTACACAACGTATTATCTGCAGCACTAAAACTCATGGTCATGTGCTATCTCATGTTCCACCCCCAGACGTTCGAGTCTACTTTGCGTTAGGTTAAGTAGAGTATAAGTTTAAGGACCAATGACCTAAGCAGTTTGGTCCCATAAGACCTTACCACAAATTTACAAACGATATTGGTGGAGGACTAGCAGACTGAACATTGACCAGTATATGATGTATTGTGTGCCATGTGCAAAAGTTGCCAGTTTGAGCGAAAAACAAGTACGACTTCAGGGATTACCAGAGGCATCCAAGTCATTTTTATATTTAGTGAGTGGGCATCCCAGGTTCATTTAACCAAATAAAAAAAAAACTTTGTCCGAACAGGTCTTGGAAGGTCCAACGGCACCGACCGGCCGCCAGGTCATCCTCACCCCACAGGCGTCACTGGACGCGGATATGGACGGGCATGTAGTCAGCACACCACTCTCCTGGCCGTACGTCAGTTTACGAGACAGGAGCCGCTGCTTCTCAATCAAGTAGCTCCTCAGTTTGCCTCACAAGGACTGAGTGCATCTCCCATCCAAGTCCTATTCCAGCCCGACAGCGCTTAACTTCGGTGAACTGACGGGAACCGGTGTTACCACGGCAGCAAGGCCGTTGGCATTTAACCAACACTAGCAGGTAACAACTACGTGTTAGCGACCATAGACAGCATTTTGTGCTATGTTGTGTTATTGATGTTTGACTCCCCCCCACCCAAACACACACACACACACACACACAGAAACTTATGGATTAAGGCATCAATTTCATGTTCAAATGACTTACGTCAGTGTAGCCGGGTGATGTGCAATTCTCTTAGTATTTTAACAAAATTTTCGAAAGAACATTATGAATGCATTTATGATGATGATGATCATATATCTCTACGTATAGTTGCGTTAGTGAAGAGACATCAATCTATAAATACTATACCAAATGTCACAGTAATATTTGATTATGTGGAGAAAAAAGAGGTAATGAATACCCATTTTGAGGAAACGAGGCATTCGAAGAACTAGTGATAAAACAACACACCCTATGCCAATTTGAAAGAAAATATGTCCATTTCTGGCACCTGAAATTTTGGGCAATGCGAAAAGCAAGAGGAATCGGGCACACAAAGTTCATATGTTCTGCAGCTTTCGTATCACGTCTCAAAAAAGAATACAGAACGTGCCATAGACACATCACTGCTTTCATGACAGCCAGAGATGTTGAGGAACGTATATAAATTCGCCAGTCTGGGTCGTATTATGGGAAAAGTAAACCAGGAAACATACATTTGGCGGCAAGGGAAAATGGGAAAATGTCAAAGGACCTGATAAAATCATATTTCGTGAATATTAGTAATGACAATGTCGCAAACAACCAAAAGTGTATACTACTTTTTGATTCTTGGAGTGCTCACAAGGACGCAACATCAATAAACGATTCATTCCCGGGTAAAGACACTGAATGCATGATCATTCCACTTTTTGATGTATATTCCTTCCGGCAATATGATATGTCTGCAAGGAGCATAACAGACTCTGTAAGGACTCCCTGCAGTGACTTCGACACTGAATTAGGAAATAGGTTTTTCATAATGAAAATGCATTCTGTTATTTATAATCAGCTATCTGCTCCAGTGTATCAGCCTATGCTTCAATATACGTGGTAAGCGGCTGAGTACAATACTCCTACACAGGTCGCTAAATTCGAGAATGTGCTTGAATGAGATTTGTTTTAGCAGCTCCAACTGTGATTCTGAGGCTTGTCCAGACAATACTTTCGCCAAATGTGCCTATTGTGAATCTACATACTGTTCATGCATTTTTTTACGAGCCTCATGTACATTTCTAAAGTCCGATAGTGAGCAAACTAAGAGTAACATGTTCTAAAGTTTTCACTATCCTAATCACAGTGATACGTAAAACTTCTAATTACAGCTGTAATACCGAATTTCTGTTCGAGCCGAGAGACTTCCTTTGTCATCAAGTTCCTCGCTGGGCACTGACGTGCCACCTCGCACTTTCAAGCAGCGCAGTCTCTGCACGATCGGTGCTAGAAATCGTCGGGAAGAAGACGGAGTGACTGTTAAACTCTAGCCAATAAAAAATTGTTATCTGAATGGTGTTTCATTAACGACGTGGCGCTCTATAAGATCACTCACTCCCACTCTGCGCTCGACCTCCTGATAACGCCGTGACACAGGCTTGGGTCGTAACATTATGTATGAAACAGTTGTTCCCGTTGGCAGTCGGATATTAATTTAGAATTGCCCTGCACATATTAACGGTACAAGCTACGATTCTTTCATATGCAGCTGTTCTTCACATGGAGTTTCCAAAAATTAGATTCGTTTTCACCTAACACACGCCACCAGGAGATTTTGCATCCTACGAAAGCGTCCACCGGAAGCGAGAATACGGCACATGTAAGTACTAACATCCTTTATCTTTATATTCCCTGGATTCCCATTGTTCCCAGAATTGAATTTAATACTTTCAGCACAGATGACTTGGAAAACAGCTGACTATAAAAAGTTATATCTACTGTGACATTCCGGAAAACATTATGAGCTATACACGATAGAATTATGAGAGATTAAAGTGTATACAGAAGTGTATACAGACTCGGTGCTAAGAGTGTGTTCTCTAGTAATGTCAAGAACAAAAACAAATTCCTACTCATGTTTTTCTGTTTCATAACAGATTTTCTGATTTTTCTATCAGAGTGAACATATTTGTAGAGAAACTTCAGCAGCATTTACTAATTCTAAAGTCTGTTACCTTGTCAATGCAAAATACATTTGTAAAATTTATTGTTTTTATTTTAGCAGTCTCACTTCCAGACAGCTACGGAATCTCTCGCGACGAAAAAGTCTGAAATAGTGGAAATATGTTTTTGTTCGACCTCAAATAAATGTAGTGTCCATATAATTTGCAACTTTCGCCCTTTTTATCACTAAGTTGACGCTCTGTCGGTATCAACTGGTTGTATTATAAATTACCCACATGAATCTGCTTCACGCACTCCTTGCAAATTTAAATGAGGCTCCATCGTGGACGACGATTCCTCTGTTGATGAGGTATTTTTCTGTAGCCTTGTTACTTTGTTAAAATTTACTACAAACCTTCTTTAGAGCACGTAAGGAATAACAAGATTAGCTCTAAGTATTATCGCTATCTATAAAAATTGAGTTGCCTTTCTGAATAAATAACTAAAAAAACAGAGAATAATTAATTATAACTTTAAAAAATTAGTTATTATTTGTTCAACTGTTTTCGTGCCGTTCTCCATATTTATTTGTCTTGAGTGAAACTTTTCGTGTTTGCATACGTAACAACAGACTGATTTCTCACCGCGCGGTGTGGCGCAGTTGTCAGGCACGTCCTCGTCCATTAGATTTTACATGATTTCCCAAGTTCGTTATGGAGAATGCCTGGTTGGTTCCCTTTAGAGGGGCACGACTGATTTGCGTCCTCATCCTTACCCAGTCCAAGTTTAAGCTCGTTCTCTGATGTGTTGGTTGGTGGCAGGTCGTTAAACAGCGAGCTCCCGTCCTCAGTATCCCCCTCATTTTTCGATAAGCTGTTTGCGTATTCAGTGCTTCGTTTCCCTTCCAGTCCTCTGTCTTCCACTACAAGCAATACCAAATCAACTAGAACCATTCATGCACACTACCTGATAAAAAACGTTAAGCACTCAAATTGAGAGGAAGAAATAAATGAAACTTCATGGGTTGAGAGGATATATAATATTATTCCAGTAATTACAGCATCGAGTATAGCTTATAAAGAACTGGACGGTATGAGCCCACTTTTTAATATGGCTTCTCTCCCCACCTGGCCTGGATACATGCACTGATTCGGTAGAGAAGGGTGTCAGAAACCCCTTGTACCCTGTTTTGAGGCATGTTGGACCACAGCTGTTGTAACTGTACTTGGTATCCCAGATACTAACATTGGGACGCAAATGTTCCATCCGGGACAGATCTGGGAAACTTGCTGACAATGAGAGTACCTCAACATCTTCAGACAGTTCATAGAGACACGTGCCACCTGCGGATGAACATTGTACTGTTGGCTCCACGATAATGATGCATAAGAAGTTGAAAAGAGGATGCAGGATGCCCTTTACGTACCATTGTGCCTTTAGAGTATTTGAGGACAAACACTACTAAACATGACGTGAAGTCGTACTCGACTGCTCTCCACACCATGACGAAATGAGCAGAACCGCCGTGCTTCTCCCAAGCATTTGAAGACTGAGACCTCTCCACGTGTCCATGTCATACTCGCCGACGGTAGTCATCTGCAGTAGTGCAGAACCAGGATTCATTGCTGAACACAACGGGAAGCCATTCATCAGAAGCCCATGCTTCCCGCTCATTACGCCACTAGAAACTCAACCGTTTATGTTGTATTGTAAATGGCAGCCTTCGCATGGGACGGTAACTCCCTTGTCCGACTGATGCTAGTCTCCGAGCAACGATGCGGAATGACACAGAATGTTCCAACTAGCCCATTACTTTTTCTCGGATGGCAGGCGCAGATGTCAAGGGGTACAACGTGCTTGGCATACTACATGATGATCCTCTCTTGTGGTGATAAGACATGATCGACAGGAACATTGACGACGAGTATACCTGCCCTCACTTTCACATCCGAATGTCACACAAATCTGGATAATGCTCAATTTGACCACCCAACACTGTCTCACTTTAGTATGTGCGATGTCCTTGCCCTTCAAAGTGATCTCTCAACATCTGACGCTGTTCATGCCCCTTATATACCGTATCAGGTCTGGTAGCAACACTAAACGCCAACAACAATAACGCATTCCCCCGACCGTTTCACCTGTCAAAGACAATTCCTGCTCTAATCAGTTATATACTCACCGATGGTGTGTATGTATACGAAGTTAAATTGACATATGACTACGTCTTCTGGTGGTTTCGCATTTCTTGTCAGTAGTGTATTAACCTAATGATCACGACTCTAAAGTTACAGAAAACCACGACTGTGCAGACCAGTATCGAGAGCCGTTGACACATGTGAGAAGGTGGGGAAATGATTATCGTAAGCTATGTACCACCCTGCCTCATACCTACGGAATCTCTCATTTAAGACTTTATAAGAGTCTATCTATAAATGATACCATTGTCAAGCAGTGTTTATCTCCTCCTGTTGAGCAGAGCTATTTCTTTCAGTCAGGTAAAACACTATGCATCTTCATATCTTTTTGTTGTAATGTTCAGCAGAGGCAAATTTACACAATATTTTTTTTATGCAAGTATTTGTCCCTTGCGTTGTTTAGCAAAGGTAATCCTCTCATACCTTTTCACGTAATCTTGCGTATAAAGTTCAAAAGTGCAATCGTCTTCTGATATCGTTAAGTATGTCTTAGAGTATTTGTTCTGCTAATCTGAGTGAGTACACAGTGATGAGCCCAAACAATATGACTACTGCACACCGTGAGTTTGAATGCCAACTGGCAGTGTTACGAGCTCGTGACGCGATAAGGAAAGTATTTAAGGCAAATAGAGATGTGTGGGGGGAAGATTCGGGCTGCGATATGGGGCAATTCACTCACAATGCAAAGAAAAAAAAATGCAGCTTCGGCTTTGGACAGATTGATAGGTCTGGCACCTGTGACTGAGCATCTCAGAGACGGTGAAAGCACGAACAGTAGATGAAGTTTTGGACGCCAAAGTTGCATCACATAACGTGGAGGATGGGGGCTTCTCTGCTCTGTGAAACATTATAGATGACGATCTGTGGTATATCTGACGACTGAGTACAATGCTAATTCAGGTATACTGGTTTTGGAGTACACCGTTCAGGGCAAGGCGTTAAACAAGTACATTCGCCGCAGACGACTACTCTATACTCTCATGGTGATCAAATGACATCGTAAATTACAACTGCAGTGAACAAGGGATCATCGAAAAAGGAACGTAGATCAATGAAAACGTTTCTTTTTAGACCAAGTCGATGATCGTGTGCAGATACGATGTCATCCAGGTGAACAGCTACTCGAAACATGCACCGCATCGCGAATGCAGGCCAGTTCGGGAAGCATTATGCTATGAGGGACATTCACCTCAACTTCCATGAGATCTGTGGTAGTTTTCGAAAACACCAGGACAGCTGTGGACTACGTTATCATTATAGCGGACCAACCACATAGTGAAGAGCCAGCAGCGTTCGTTTCAGTCTGTTCAGTCAGTCAGGGTCCACCAGTTGCCTGTTACACACTGTGGAGCAGCAAGTTGCATATTTAGCTTTTTCTGTCTTTTCTTAGTACTATGTTTCATTAACTGAGTACCTGGCGTTGTCCGGGTCTCGTATTTACTCCAATTCCAATTCCATTAGGCCAACTCCTCCTTTCCCCTTTCTTTGTCCATCTCCTCCGCCCTCTTCTCTGTCCATCTCCTTCTCTCCCCATTCTGTCCACCTCCTCCCTCCATTGTCAATCTCCACCTCTCTTTGTCTCTGTCCATCTGCTACTCCCCCTCTCTATGGCCATCTCCTCCTTCCTATGTCTCTATTAATCCCCTCCTCCTCTCTCTCTGTCCATCTCTTCTTCCATCTCTCTGTTTATTTCCTGCTCCCCATCTTTCTGTCCACCTCGTCCTCTTTCCTTCACTTTTCTATCTGTTCCTCGCCTCTGTCTGTGTCAATCTCTTCCTCTTCCTTTCTCTGTCCATTTCCCCCTCCCTCTCACTGTGCCCCTCGTATCTGTGTCCATGTCCTCCTTTCCACTCTCTGTCTGCCACTCTCTTCCCTTCTACGTCCACGTTATCGCCTCTACCTCAGTAGGAGGTTGTTACCCCCACTGCATTTTTTTTCCAGACAGTAACACTCCTATGTGTACCATGTTTGGTAAAAATTGAACAAGGGGCTTAGGAGGAGCTTTTTAGCTGCGGTTTTGTCAGAGTACACGTATGTCTCATTTATTTCTCATATATGTAGCATATTTAACACATATTTGTACACATGTTTCACCTGCATCTGTAGCGAACTTCGCCCTGCATCTTCGATTTCACGCAACTCAGTCTCTATGACGTCATATCTCCTGAACAATGTGTCGTACAATTATTTAATTTTGCAGGTACATTCAGTGGTATATATTTATACTATCCCCTAAATTTGTTAAGAATAGATATAGTAGTCAAGAAGTAATAAATTAAAACGTAATGTGTGAGGCGGCAGCTTTTTACACATCTCAGAGTTGATGACGTCATGTCTCCTGTGCTATGTGTCGTAAAAATATATAATTTTGTACGTATATTCAGCGGCATATGTGGATACTGTTCGCGAAACGTTTTGCGAATAGAATAAGTAGCAGAGATGTAATAAATTTGAACGTCATGCTTGATGCGACAGTTCTTCACGCACCTCAGTCTCTACGTCTTATCTCCTGAACTACGTGTCGTACAATGATATAATCCGCAGGTGTATTCAGTGATATATGTGAATACTGTCCGTAATATTTGGCTTCAATGCAGCTGCTAGTAGAGAAGTAGTGTATTAAAACCCCACACCTGATGCGGCAGTTTTACTGCATGAACAGCGAAAATGCCACTAAGTGCTCTCATTTTCAAATACTGGATGCATAATGCCTACGAATTCCTGCGGCGTGAGCTACACTACTTTTTCAGCAGCCCATGACCCCTTTCATTAGTAAATGGTTCTTACCCCCACAGCAGTTCTATCTAGACAATAAGTGATATGTTTACCAAAGTTCGTTGAGATCGGTCAAGTGCTTTAGAAGGAGATGTGGAACATGCATACATACATAATAATACATATATAAGTTCAATCATTTTATAACAAGCATGATTTCTGTGCATATATTTCTGTAAGTGTAAATTGAGGAAGACCGTAGTGCAGTTTTCATTCATTTGTTTGTTCTAAAGATCCTACAGCCGTTCGTTCCAGCCTAGTCAGTCAGTGTCCAACTGTCGCCTGTTACACACCTGCAGAGCAGCATGTTATATTTTTTTATGTTTTGGTAGTAGTATATTTCTTAAATTCCATGCGTGTTTTTCTATTTGACAGTTGTAATCTCACGTATTTGTAACTTTAACGTGTAGAGTCAGGCGATTTGTGGCGCAGTTGTCATTTCTTCTTAACAGCCAGCTACACAGTTTGGTCAGCCGTCTTCAGGCTGCTGCCTCGGGGTGTAGGGATGGCGAAGAATCTGATGCGTTGCATGGAACACCTCGAGTGTCCCTTGTTTAGCCGTCCGACTCTGCTACCGATGCACCTTCCAGTGTACGTGATGCGGTGGATGTGACCTCGATTAAGGAGTAGTGGCAGGTTGTTACGCGTCTCCCACGATCGAGGCGAAGGGCCAATGTGTAAGCTGCCCCTCCAGCCTCGCAGATTCACCCAGTGAGTCGAAGGTGGCCCCTCCAACACCAGGGTCTGAGCAGGCTCACGGGGAGAGGGGTACTAGTATTGGAGCACAGTGCAAATACTACACATAGATTTACAATTAACAAAATAATAGAATGTATTTGCTCAATAATACTACATATGCACGTATAGATACATAAGAAATACATTCGTCTCAGTAGAACCTTAATTTTTGGGACCGTCAGGGCACTTTCGAACATAGTTGCTAAAAAGCAAACAACACTTATGATTCCAAAACCTGCAATACCATCAAGTAATCACCACGTCATCAGAAAATCTCTGCCACTTGCAACTTACGTGTATGCAAACAACTAAAGTTCTAGGCTAATACAGTTATTTCTCTCACAAAATACCGTCAGAGTTGTTAGACAACGCCCAGCTGCAGGAATACATCGACAAATCAGATAGAGGCTGGACATGGTTATGCCTTTTAATATCATTTGCTTTGAGGGGAAACGGGAACAATTTGATCAATTATAAAGTGACACCACCAAACACATACTACTGTAGACGACTACCTGGTAATCTAATGAATAGGAAAGCCAGAAACGGTTTCTTCTGTTGAGTGACGGAGACCTCAATTACGACACAAATGATCATATGTTGTAGGGCTCAAATAAAGGTATTTCAAATGCGTGGTAATTGTGTTTGCCCACAGTGTCAATAGCTGGCTGTATCGTTACGCTTTCAGTTTATCTGTTACGATGTCCCTAAGATTAAAGAGTCGAACAAACCTTATACGTTTCTTCCCATTGCTGAAATTCTACTACATCTGCGCGAGAATAGGGCGTGCTGTGTCCTTTTACTTAGCTGTCACTTTACTGATTAAGCTGTAGTCTGCTTAGGTTGAGCGTTGGTTTTGAAATACCATGCTGCAATAAGCTGAACAAGCAGCAGGAAATAGTGAAAATGGTGAAGGTTGAAGTGATACTTTTCCTTAAGTAGAACATTTCTGCTGTATTATACAAAGAGAACATCAATGGCTTGATTCTTATGGTACCTATATATTCTCCGATAAACAGCACGAAAAACTTTTGCATCTTTCTACTCGTTTGCTAGATATGCCAGCACCTGGACATTTATTCAACAATGAAAATACAGAGATACTGTTGAGGAAAAAAATACCGCTTAAAAAAAAGAATTAATAACGTGTTTCTTCGTGATGTACCAATGTACAGGCGATTATCTTACCAGGATGTACTACACAATCGGTTAAGGTGAAAGACGTTTTTTTAGGTAAGATGGGCCATATTTTTCGACTTAGTCACCTCTAATATCAGTGTACTTAGTCCAATGTTTCTCAATGAGTTTATTCCATCTCTGATATCTGATTTTGGAAGGACTGCAAAATACACACAGAGTATGCCATAACGGCTTCAAGAGTTTCAAAACATCTGCGAGCCATTAATTTCTTTAGTTGTAAGATCAGGTGAAATCAAGGGGTGCCATTTCTGGTCAGTTTGAAAGACGTACCCACATTTCGTAAGTTTTTCCACCCTGTTGGACAGGTAAAATGTCGTAATGAACGATTTTTTAACATATTTTTATTTTATTTTTTCTACTCTGCTGGAATCTTTACTCATATATTTGCATCCTGTTGGTCCAAAAGACTTATACAACGTATTCAAAATCCTCTTTGTCCTTTATAATGTCATCAATTAGAAGAATACTATTTCATTCCGAGAAAATAACGGCCATCATCTCCAGTAGATAAAAACAATTGTTGATTTTTTAGCCCAGCGATTCCACCATGTCTACATCTAATCCACATCTATGGTCTGCAAACAACAGTGAAGCACATGGAAGGGGGTGCGCCCCACTGTACCAGTTATTAGAGTTTTTTTCTATTCCATTTACGTATGAAACGCGGGAAAAATGATTGCTTGAGTGCCTCCGTGCGTGGTGGTGTTAATTAAATCTTGATCTTACGATCCCTACAGGAGCGATGCATAGGGGGTTGTATCATATTCCTTGAGTCACTAATTAAAGCTGGTTCTTAAAACTTTACAAGTAGGCTTTGTCGGGATAATTTACGTCTGTCTTCAAGAGTCCATCCGTTTAGTTTCTTCAGCATCTCTGAGGCACTCTACCAAGGATCAAACAAGCGTGTGACCATTCGTGCTGCCCGTCTCTGTGTAAGTTCAATTTCCCTCGTTACTCCTATTTGATATGGGTCCCTCACACTTAAGCAGTGTTCTAGGTTGGTTTCTCACGAGTGATTTGTAAGCAGTCTCCCTTGCAGATTGGTTGTATTTCCCTAGTGCAGGGTGTTTATAAATGAGTATCGAAGTTTTAACGCTTTATAATATTTATTACATTAAATTTACAGTTATAAATGAAATGTCAAATGAAAGAGCAACTCAAACAGTTGTGTTTGGCATAGCAAAGTACGCGATTGGTTGAACTTCACTGTATCCGAGCGCTGGATAGACCGCAAGGGGCTCAATGAGAGGGCTTGCTTTGCATGGCCTCCACGTTCACCCGACCTAACGCCAAGCGATTTTTTCCTTTGGGGCTTCATCAAGGATCGTGTGCACGTGCCTCCGCTACCAGCAGACCTCCCTGAATTAAGAAACCTGATTGAAGCAGCTTTTGCTACAATCACTGAAGACACACTTATCAACGTTTGGGAAGAACTCGGCTATAGACTTGATGTGTGCCGTGTGACAAATGGTGCTCACATTGAACATTTATAATGTTCTTGGTAAAACTGTTTGAGTTGCTCCTTCATTTGACATATCATTTATAACTGTAAGTTTAATATAATAAATATTATAAAACGTTAAAACCCCGATATTCATTTATAAACACCCTGTACTCTGCCAATATACCGTAATTTGCCACCTGCCTAACCCACAACTGATCCTATGTGATAATTATGTTTCGTATCCCTACAGAGTGTTACACCCTAGTTTTTGTATGACTTGACTGATTCCATCTGTGACTCACTGAAATTATAGTCACAGGATACTACGTATTTTCGTGTTGTAAAGTGCACAATTTTTCATTTCTGAACTTTTAAAGAAAGCTGCCAACCTTTGCACCACTTTGAAATCTTATCATTGTCTGACTGAATATTTATGCAGCTTCTTTCAGAGAGTACCTCATTATAGATAAATGCATCATGTGTGAAAAGTCTAAGGTTACTGTTAATATCTTCCGCAAGGTCATTAATATACCTCACGAACAGAAGGGTCCCAATGGACTTCCCTGGAGCACACCCGAAGTTCCTTCTACGTCTGTCGATGACTCTCCATCCAAGGTAACTTGCTGCGTCCTCCGTACCAAAATATTCCCAATGCATACACAGCTTTCTCTTCATGCCCCATATAATCGTACTTTTGATAATACGAATAGATGTAATAATAAGTGAAATGCTGTTTGGAAATCGAGAAATACTGCATCTACCTGACTGCCTCGATAAAAAGTATTCAGTATGTCATGTGAGAAAAATGCGAGTTGGGTTTCAAATGATCGATGTTTTCGGAACTCATGCTGGTTGCAGTGGAAGGTCCTGCTCGAGATACCTCAATATGTTGAAGCTCAATATATGTTCTAAAATCTTACAGGAAATCTATGTGAAGAGTATTAGATGGTAGTTTTGCGGATCGCTTGTACCCCCCTTCATGTAAATGGGTATGAGCTGAGCTTTCTTCCAACTACTGGATAGAGTTTTTTGTTCGAGGGATCTGCGTTAGGTTATAATTAAAAGAGGGGCTAACTAAGCCGCAAATTCAATACTGGATCTGGTTGGGCTTCCATCGCGCCCTGGTGCTTTGTCCAATTTCAATGATTTCAGTTGTTTCTCAACGCCAGTGGGACTAACACTAATTTCACTCATCTTCTCAGTGGTACAAGTTGTGAATGGAGTAGTTCTCCTGAGTCTCTTAGGTATTCTTTTTTAAAGGGACGTTTGAAAATTCAGTTAAGAATTTCTGCTTTTGGTTTGCTATCTCCGGCTTCAGTTCCTTTGTCATATGCAGGTGACTGGACGCTAACTTTTGTGCCACAACCATCTTTTACTTACCATAATTTCTTTATGTTTTGCAAAAGATCATTCGACACTATCGTGCTACGACAGTCAGTTATAGACGTATGCATCGTTTTACACCTATTAAGCAGTGGCCTCTCTTTCTTTAGAAGTTTCTTCACAGTGACTGTATACAATGGAGAGTCCCTCTCATCATGAATTCTTCTACTGCGTACATATGAATGGTCTAGTAATCTTTTGAACTTTACCCATAGTTCCTCTACATACTCCTGCCTGTAAGAAAAGTTTGAAGAACCTCCTTGAAATATGATACTACAGCTGTTTTATATATTTACTGAACACACAAACGTTTCCCGTTGTTATGGTTGCCTTTTGTACGTGGGTAATCATTGTTGCTACAACTTCTTCACTGATACCTGTTGCAGCGTAGACATCTTCAAAGCGGTCAGGTCTATATGTTTCCATTACATCTAACATATTTACATTATACAGTAAGGTTTCGAACAATCTGTTCTAAGTAGCTTTGAGAGAAGGTAATTAGTAATGCTTCAAAAAAATGGTTCAAATGGCTCTGAGCACTATGGGACTCAACTGCTGTGGTTATCAGTCCCCTAGAACTTAGAACTACTTAAACCTAACTAACCTAAGGACATCACACACATCCATGCCCGAGGCAGGATTCGAACCTGCGACCGTAGCAGTCGCACGGTTCCGGACTGCGCGCCTAGAACCGCGAGACCACCGCGGCCGGCAGTAATGCTTCGCACAATGTTTTATATCTCACACCAATAATGAAACTGTGATTTTCCGAATTGTTTGCTGGGTGACCAATGTGTGAACTGATGATTACTGTATGTTAGGGGAACTTAGGTACAAGCGAACTGAGGTTCCCTCAAACGTTTTTGATTAAGTCAGGAGGTGAGATTGGTGATCGACAGCAGCTTTTGAAAGTTAACCTGTGGGGCTGACTATATAAAAAATGATTGAGAATGTATGCAAAATCTAGTTTACTGACAACATTTATTTTCCCAAAACAAAGACAGACATAAATTATACTAAACAAGTTATGACTGAATACTGTAAACAACTAACTGTTGGTTTAAAACCGCAGTAGATAAGCATCCTGGGTGGCAGAAGTGAGTCAAATACTCTGGCCCTAAAAATGTGGATAACGCAATCTGATTTGATCTGACGCTGAGCAGACTTTGATTGATGAATCTACAGAATTTTCTGTATATAGGTGCAGCTGAGAGCAAGTGGCGATTCAGATCTGTGCGCTCTGACAAGGCCGGAGCGGCAGTACGTTATCCTATTTGCTTCATGCAGCGATGTAACTTGGAGCTGGCGAGATGTGTGCGGAGGAGGCGAGACGTGAGGCGGCAGTTGTGAATCGATCGCGGTCACGAAAAAATGCAAAAATCTCATCGTCTAGCGATCAGGCAGATGGATGGCAATTTACTCTCTACTGGAGCCTTAAATCACGGTAGATTTCAGTGTGTGACTCACCCGTTCACTGGTCGTCCAAGGACCAATTTGGCTCACTTATACGACACAGCAGACAAGGATACCAGACGTCAAGACTGGTAAAGCAAAAACGAATAAGTGTGCCTTCGGCAAACGAGTAGTCCGAGAAGTATGAAGTCACACTGTCGGTACAGTAAGAACTTCACCACAGGCTCCCCAGTCTAAACTACTCACAAGTGAAGTCAGTCTCAGGACAGGTCCCAAGCACCAACCACACATGCCAGAGCATAGACCAGAAGTCCTCTTACCAGACCAAAGTCCAGCACACGAGTGTTTCGCACCTCTTCAGAAAAAAAATCCCTTTTGCCACAAAGTACGCTAGTGACATCACCTTCACGCCGTCTTCAGCCAATCATAGGGCTCAAGAGGCGCTAAATCTCCCCTCCCACACGACAGCACAAACTCATGTCGAACCACGGCAAGAGCTACGAAACCTGCGTCTCTGGAAAAAAAAGGAAACCTCCAATTACTGGCTTTCTTAAGTTTTTGCAGAGGGGGAAGATTTTTTCTTCGAAGTCGGGTGGCTTCTCACAGCAAGAAGCGAACAGATACAATCTTATAGATCTTTATCTAAATCGCCTGTGCCTTGGAGCTTGCTAGTCCTAGCTATGAGGTGTAATAAAGATTTTATCTCTAAGCGTTTCTCAGACGCTGGAGTCTCTTATACAACCGAGGTGGTCGATGGAAGTGCTTCACGGGCTTATTGGCAGTATCGGCAAAGACGAAAACTTCTGAATTTTCATTACACTTGGCTCTGCACACAATGCTCGGTTTATGACTACACTGCGTAGATGCGTCCCTTCAGTCTGTAGCCCCCAGCCTAGCCTTCGGCTGGCGCCAATGCAGGTATAGCAGCTTTGTTCTGCTGGAGACCTGTCTCGAAAAGGGAGTGCTCTGTCTGCCCTGTATTGCTATGGGCCTGTCTGCCAAGATTAATTGAGTGATGGGCTCGCCGTCAATTGCTTCCAACTCCCAACGTGGCGTTTCTATGAGCTAAGAAACATAAAAATACCTCATGCTCTTAGCGCCCTACCAGGCGCCATCAACACCTGCTCAGGCTGTTAACTACCTAGAGTCCCACTCAAGGTGCGTCAGGTTGTAACAAAATCTTTAAAATTTTTCTTTATATGAAAACCAGGTGAGAGAGTAACTTGTCCTCTCTCAGTTTCAATTACAATTTTATGCCCAGTTCTGATGCTGAGTCTTGTCCAAAAAATTTCACATGCATCTTCATGGTATATTTGACATTCTTGTCTATTCAGACAAATGCACTACCTCCATTTCCCACCTATCCTCTTGACATACACTTTTTCTTAAAATCTCACTTCTATCAATTTCAAGTTTTAACGAGCTATCCATGCCTAACATAATGTGAGCTTCACTGATTTTCAGAAGCGCTTCAAACTCCGCCACTTTGCTGTCAATGCTCGGGCAGTTTATTACAAAGCTTTTAATACTCTTGCCTGTGGGAATCCTGTAGATGGTGCTGTTGTATTCCACCACAAACTCCACCTGTGCAATCCCCTCAATACATGGGATGTGGCTCTGTAACCAAGATAGCCGAAGTGTTGATTGTTTCAGGTGGCACCATGTCGAAGATTTATAACACATGCAAGGAAAACCGAAAAACATCATTCGCTAAGTAACAAACCTGACGAAAGTGTGTGCTGAGTGATCGAGACAGAGAGTCATCGAAGAGAATTGACGAAAAGTCAGACAACGGCAGCTGCAACAGCCACAGCAGAATTTAATGTCACACTTGCAAAGCCTGTCACCACCAAAATAAACTGAGATTTACTGGGTGCCCCGAAATTACAAAACAACTCATCAGTTATGTAAATGCTCCTAACAGGAAAACGTTATGCTGAAGTCATAACACCTGGGCAGTTGATGGCTGGAAGAACATTATTTGGTCTAAAGAGTTTTCTTTAACACAGTTTCCAGCTTTTTATCGAGTTTACGTTCCAATAGTAAAACATAGCGAGGCTTCGGTGACGTACTTTCATTGGAATTGGGTTAATTACATTCTGCCTGAAATCTGAAGGTATTTCGCCTGTCTCATACATCTTGTACCCCAGGCGGAATAGTTTTGTAATGGCAAGCGGTCCCAAAGATATCACTAGTTTTTAGGGAATGTCGTCTACTCTGGGAGCCTGGCTTGCGCATAGGTCTATCAGTCCTCTGTAAAATTCTTCTTTCAGTGTCATACCTTCCATCTCACCTTTGTCCACTTCCTCTACCCTTTCTGTAGTATTGTCTTCAAATTATTTTTCGTTTTCTGGTCTCTCTCCTAATTTATCAAACCTCTCAGCTTTCCCATCTTTCCCTAGTACAGTACTGATTTATCACTTGATCTCTTAATATTCGTACAGCTGCTCCTGCCTTCTCCAAAGGCCTCTTTCATTTTCCTATACAATTTATCCATATTTCCGTATTTCCGCTAGTTGCATATGCATCGATGGACTTGCATTTGTCCTCCAGCCATTCCTGCATAGCCATTCGGCACTTCATAAACGAATTTCATTTTTTCCATGTCTTTAATCCCTGTTTCCTCCTCTATTTCTGCAATTTAAAAGTCATTTAACTTCAATAGCTCCTCTGATATCCAAGGATTTCCTGTAAACTTTTTCTTTGTATCTATTTGTTCCACTGCTGTCTTCACTGTTTCATCTCTCAATAATAACAATTCGTTATACATTATTTCTTTCCCCTGTTTCAATCAATCGCTGGCTAATGCTCCCTCTGAAATTTTAAACTACGTCTGGCCCTGTAAACTTGCTCTGGTCGCATCTCCTTAATTTGCTACATTATGCGCATTTCTTCAGTGTTAACCTACAATTCATAGTCACTGAATTGTGGTCAGCGTTCACATCCGCCGCTAGAGATGTCTTACAATTCAAAATCTGATAGATTATGATAGGATGAATGGCTGCCATTTAATAACCAGCACCTTTTCATTCCTCCTGAATCTGTAAAAAACATTGTGTTTGTCATTTGTCTTGGACGGCCTCTCGATGACCGTGTCGACGGGTAAACACAGATGCAATGCATTTTCGCCAGTATGAGAATGCAGTGATAGCTTTCCAGACTCACAGATATTGGAACCCACGTCAGCCATTCGGAACGCTAGGGAGGAATTCCACTTCTTCAGCCCATGCGGCTCACGGTACTCAAGTCTTCTACTTCTCGGTTGATTTTCTTGTAGTGGGGCTGGAGTGCTGAGTCTCCACTCGTCGCCTTTTGCAGAACGTCATATCAAGCACTGATTTAGACCTTTATCTGGTGTACGAGGAGAAAGTCTTTGAGCAGTACACTTCGATATAAAATGGTGAGATGCATGTCTCCGCGAGTATTTTGTTTAGTTTCGTTTTAAATGAGCTTTACAGGATTATTCAGTTTTGTTAAAATCGTCACTTTCTTAGGCTGCTTAGAATAAATTTGTGTGCTAAATGTGGATGTCTGTTCATCTTGTCAGTTGTTGTATAGGACGTGTGATCGGATATCCTTCTCAATGATAGGCATACAATAACTCGACTGACTTACACACCGCTTTTATCTCTTTAAATGATGTGTTTATTCCATGTGGAATATTATTTTTGTAACGTGGTTTTTAGATATTTTACAGAAACCATTTAAAGTCAGTCTGTTTCAATGTATCAGCAGAGCCACCGTGGATGAACTATGTACTTTATTCTGTTTTCAGTTACAGCCTCAATCAATTTAATTTGGCTGAAAAAATTCATTCATTTATTTCTGCTTTACCTGAGTCACGAACTTTCCATATAATCGACATCCACATGAAACTTTCGAGCGATATCACTCCACGATTTTCTATAATTCATAGAATCTCATATCTGAGAGGGATTTCCAAATCGTGAGGTAAGTGTGATGCTGATGTAGTTTTCTCCTACAGAGAAACATCATCAGCTTGACCTCATGTTTTAAGGAGAAAAAAACAGACATGCAAGATCCCAGCCAGAACACACCGAGCGAGGTGGCGCAGTGGTTAGACAATGGACTCGCATTCGGGAGGGTGACGGTTCAATCCCGCGTCCGGCCATCCTGATTTAGGTTTTCCGTGATTTCCCTAAATCACTCCAGGCAAATGCCGGGATGGTTCCTCTGAAAGGGCACGGCCGAATTCCTTTCCCATCCTTCCCTAATCCGATGAGACCGATGACCTCGCTGTCTGGTCTCCTTCCCCGAAACCAACAACAACAACAACCAACCAGCCAGAACAGTCGACACCGCCCCATAATTTGTGCCATAATTTCGATAGTATGCTGTTATGAACTTCTGAAAATGCAGCTTTTAAACTTTCGCACGCAACGTTTGTTGTTACTCGGCGCGGCACACTTCAGCAGCCTACTACCCGAGTGCGAAGTACTGTATATTGCAGTGACAGCCAGAGCTCTCCTATTCACGAGATGTTGAAGGCTAGGGAAGAGGAGAGGGAAGGTGGGAACGTCTGTTTTGAATTCTTGTTCGAGAGCACTTACAATTTTAAGCTAAAAACAGTAACCAATATGAGTACGTAATATGTACACCTCAAGCACATAACTATACAGTATTATTTTAACAATATTCTCGAACTGACATTCTACAGCTATCTGTATGCCTCAGCCGGCCAGAGTGGCCGAGCGGTTCTAGGCGCTACAGTCTAGAACCGCGCGGCCGCTACGGTCACAGGTTCGAATCCTGCCTCGGGCATGGATGTATGTGATGTCCTTAGGTTAGTTAGGTTTAAGTAGTTCTAAGTTCTAGGGGACTGATGACCTCAGAAGTTAAGTCCCATAGTGCTCAGAGCCATTTGAACCATTTTGTATGCCTCAAAGTCAAAACGAATCAATGTAAACAACTGTAAGATTGTTATGAAACCAAGTTAATGACTTTCGATTTGCCATTTCATCGTGTCAATCAAGTTGAGGGACAGTGTATCTCCCAGAAATGTACTTGACTTTAACAGTGCCAGCTTTAATATCCGAAGAAAATAACGCAAGGCAACGATGTTAATAATTATATAGCGCTGCGCAACTTCTTTAATGACATAATGGCAAAATAGTATTTCAAAAACCTATTACAACACTGTACAGTACTTCGTGAACGGACATTAAGCGGCTGCAGAGGGCGGAGTAAGTGACAAAAAAACGGTTTTCCCAAAATTTTAATATCTGTCCTTTCAGAAGGTCATAACTTCGTACTGTCAGAGCTATGGCCCAGATTTTCGCGTGGGGTCGATTACTGAGGCTGTTTTTTCTCCTTAGAATATGAGGTCAATTCGGTGATGTTTTGTGAGGTGTTCAAGCGGCGTAAATGAGCCACTTGCACTAATTAATATTGGTTCAATAGAGGTTTGCATATTGTTAGGCACAAATCGCACAGGAATGACGTGGCCCGGACACTTTGAGCGGCGAGGAAGAGACTCTGCATGGGCGAGAGCAAGGTACACTGAAGTGGCACTGTCAGAGACTTGAGACGGTATTGCTACGAAAAGATCAATGTATTTCGTCTCCATCAGACGAAGATAGTGATGCACTGGATCTTTTGCAACCTCAAATTATTTAGCAATAAGAAAGGTGTTGCGTGCGTGCGTTATAGTTGAACAAAGGGAATAAATATGGCGTGTTGGACGCAATGAAACTACTGCACATATTTCCCAGCCGCTTTCAGAATTTTACAGAATGTCTCAAAAGTATTTCTCTATTGTGTTAGACGAAGTAAAGGACAGCATTAGGAGAAAACAGTTTTGAGTTGTGCACAGTGCAGGTGGCAGTCCATCCACCTTGGACCTGGCGAACTGTGTACTCACAGACAAGGAACCAGCAGGCATGCCTACCAGTCTGACCACTACGATGATCGCGGTATTCATCGCTTCAGCCTGTTGCCTGTGCTGTGGCAAGCCTTGCACTGTCAGTCACGGCTGTAAACCAAGCAGTAGAGAATGACTAACTGTCATTATCTGCTACACCATTCTTACTGTGCGCTAATGTATTCGTACGTTGTGATTATCAATAGCTCTAGCCCCGTCAACGTTTGTCTGAGTTGTGCTGTTTCGCAATTAAGAATCATGATTGCGAGGATCTACCCAAAGCAAATACATTCTGTTATTATACCTGTTGTCACATACACTCTTATAATCATAAGAGACTTTTGTAATTTGCTGAATGGAATTAGACATTGACATCGCAGGAAGCATGAAATTTTCTTGGTTGCCACATAATTTCCTTTCGTTGTAAGTAGGCTGTGTGTAAAAACCCTTTTTGTTGCAGCTTCCCGTCATTACAAAATGATTACACAACATGCTGTACTCTACTACATTAGCCAATTAAATTGCCTAGTAAAGAAAAGTATGATAATGAGACACGGTTTTATAGCAAAAGAAAATGAAATTGAGTATTTAGAGCTCTGTTTGGAAGTTCTGAAGGTCGAAATCTTACCCTGCAGATTTTTTGACAAACGTAATTATTACGTTTTCAGATGAGATTTATTAAACTTAGATGGTTTAGATATAAAGTTCTTACAAAAAACTTGTGAACAGCAGTTTCTTACACTATAAAATAAACATCAGTGTTTACCGAGTAGAACTATGTGTCTATTAGAATCAGTTTCCTGTTCCTACAAACAAGGAAAAAGAATAAAGCATTAGGTACAACGAGTTTTTATGGGGAATTGAGAACAGCAGTGGTTAAATAAAGCTTGCCTGGATATAGCACTGTTTCTGCGGAATAAAGTTTACCAAATTGTAATTATGCAGGATCAATCGGTCATTAACGTTTTCTGAATTCTTCAGCCACTGTTTCTCGTTGAGAAGCAGTTCACCTCGATTAAAATGGTTCAAATGGCTCTGAGCACTATGGGACTCAACTGCTGAGGTCATTAGTCCCCTAGAACTTAGAACTAGTTAAACCTAACTAACCTAAGGACATCACAAACATCCATGCCCGAGGCAGGATTCGAACCTGCGACCGTAGCGGTCTTGCGGTTCCAGGCTGCAGCGCCTTTAACCGCACGGCCACTTCGGCCGGCTCACCTCGATTAAAATTTCTTTTTCGCAATGTACTTATTGCCAAGATTTCTAACATGGATGGTGCTCTTCTGAAGAGACTTTTAAACATTTCGTCACGGAATGTTCGCCATGTTATCAACTCGTCTAGTTCCTTAATTTCTGAGTCCCCTTTTGCAAAGTAATCTAAAAATTCCACCTTCTATACTGCTACCTCTCTTTCGGGGTCCTCTGTCGCGTTCTCGATTACCAAATCTGATTTTCTTGGGTACCATGGGAGAAAAAACTTTCTTTGACTGAAAATAATATTGATATATGAAGTAATAAACTTAATCTCTGTTGCATTTGTGATTGTTTGCAATAAACTGTTCATGAAAGAAGCAAAATGAAAAAATGTAGAGAGCGTGAAAGAGGGTTTGGGAGGGAGGGAAAAATGAAAAAGAAACTCTCAGCCAGAAGTAAGTACGGAAAAAGTAAGGGGAAAGGACACAGAAAATCACATATTTCCTTGCACTAGCACTAACACTGACAGTGCACTTCTAAATCCGTGACAGAAATTTCGTAACTTCCTAATTCGGACGAAATTTCACTCTGAATAGCGAGGCCATATTTAACAGCTTCAGAAAGACGCTCCGTTATATTCGAAACTTGCGATTGCATCTGCATAGCGACCAACAAAGGTAATATATTGATTTTTATTATATTCATCGGACCATAGACACAGTTCCAAAGCTAAGCGAGCTTTGATTACTTCTTAGACATCTGCTTTTATTTATTTCAGCTGCCATGAAAACATTTCGTAAAATCATTGACGGATGAGGAATGGTAACTATGGGCCAGATTACTTTTACTGTGCACTTACGGAAGGTAGTGAAGGAGCGGGGGGGGGGGGGAAGTTTCACAGGAATATGAGGAGGGGAGGAAACACGAATAACACAACACAACAATTTACCATGTCTAATAAGGTGCAAGAAAACCGTTGGAATTCAAAACAGTTTCCAATCGTTTCGAAACGAATGAATGCAACCCTTTTTGGTTTTCAAGACAATCATATACCATTCTTCCTGCTAAATCGTTCTAAGTTCTGGTTGATGGAGGTGGAAAGCAATTACGCACCCTTCTCTCGAGAGTAGACAGCAAAGGGTCAATAATACTGAGATCAGGTGACTATGGTGGCCTGGCGAGATGCGACCATTCATCCTCGTGCTCACTAAACCAGTTATGGACGATAAGAGTTGTATAAACAGATGCCCTGTCGTGTTGGAAGATACCAACACTACTGGGGGACATACATTAGTAGGATGGACCTGAAGAGTCTAAAGCCTTGCAGTAATGCGACTTTGCAGACAACCATGAAGCACATGGAACAACACGAAATGGCTGCTCAAAGAATCACACACCTCCCGCCATGTTTCTCTCTTGTGGAGTAAACTCGGTCAGAAATTGGGAACAGTGCGAAAAATGACTCATACAAACAAATGACATTCATCCATTCATCACAAGTCCAGGTTTTACGGCGCTGGCATCACGTTCTCCTGTTAGAGGCATTTGCACACTGATGAATGGCTTTAGAATTCCAATTCGCCCTGCAGTTCCCATTTTATGGAGCTCCCTTAGTGTTGTTTTGGTGCTGACAGAGTTCTCTAATGCAATATTAAGTTGTGCAGTGATTTTTGTAACTGTCGTCTTCTTATTTTTCGTATAATCCTCTCCAATGACTGTCCGTCAAAACCTCTTAAAACACAATTTCGTCCGCGTTGTGACTTAGCAGGGGATGTTTTTCCGCTTCATCTGTATGCGATATAAATCTTCGACTCAGTGCCTCTTCAAAAATCAGACACTCCTACTACCTTGGTTGCAGAAGCATCGTCAATTTGCTCACGGCCGAATTCAATTAGTTCCGACATTATGCTCTCACAACTGTTCTGACCGCGACTGGCAATTTCAACGTAATGAGGTCATTGCCAAGTGGCGTTCGTGGTGAAATACAACAATGAAACCTGCAGGGTTGTCTAGCATCTTCGTATCGTCAATCCAGCTGATAGGGCTGTCTTGTAGGTGGCCACCAGTGAGGGATTCTAAGAAATCATGCAGAATTTGAACACCTGACAATGTTTAAACATTGTCTCCAGGTCATGCAGAATTTTGGTCATAAGGCCAATGTGGTGGCAGCATGGTCACAGTTTAACCAGCTTCTCAAGCCCTCCGGGAAGTCGAATACGGCGTAGATCGCTGTCCTGCAGGGTCTCACATACAAGTGTCGGTTTGAGTGTTCCCAGTGTGTTTCATCATATGCATACTCGCAAATTAGCGACGTGATCATCCGGTTGACATTCGACCCCCAGGTCCAAATTAGGGTACTGGCTTTGTCCGACAACGCTTTAGCCGAAGTTGATGAAGCTGCAGAATTACAGGAACTTACGGCAGCGGCGAAGGATGTACTGTCGGAGAGTTGGTATGTTGTGAAGATGGATGTGCGTGGTAAACAGCCCCTGTGCCCCGTGCGGTGAGACAGGCGGACCGACTTTCCACTGAGCCGCCCTGTGTTGACGCCATTCATGATTCGTGTGCAAAAACGTGACAGCGCTGCCTGCCTTTCCCGCGTCAGGCTGGGCGGGAACGAGTCATCCAAAGCGTCGTATTTCCACTCGCATTGTTTTTCGGGTTTTCGGTTTCGCTCCCCTTCCACGTCTTTTTCCGTTCAATCAACAAGCACGCAGTCTCGTCTCTATTGTCATTTGATACATATTTGTCAGTATTGCCCCCACGCAGAAGTCTTATCGAACGACGTAGCTCAGTTGTTAGCACACTGGACTCGCATTTGGAATGACGTCGGTTCAAACCCGCGTCTGGCCATCCTGATTTAGGTTTTCCGTGAGTTCCCTAAATCACTTAAGGCAAAGGCCGGCTGGCTCCTTCGAAAGGGCACGCCCGCTTATCTTCTCAATCCCTCCCTAAACCAAGCTTGTTCAAATGGCTCTGAGCACTATGCGACTTAACTTCTGAGGTCATCAGTCGCCTAGAACTTAGAACTAATTAAACCTAACTAACCTAAGGACATCACACACATACATGCCCGAGGCAGGATTCGAACCTGCGGCCGTAGCGGTCGCTCGGCTCCAGACTGTAGAGCCTAGAAGCGCACGGCCACTCCGGCCGGCAAACCAAGCTTGTACTCCGTCTCTAATGACCTCGTTGCCGAAAGGGACGTTAAGCACTAATCTCCTACTACTCTTCCAAGTAAACATCTAGTATGGAGTATGCCGTAAAGTAGGTCATTTGGCAACAGTTTGTGACAGTCGGTTAGCCGCAGGATGGTCGTCAGAGGCCCCAGAGTATTCCCTGGACACTGAGACGATCTCTCACGCACCATAAGTGCCGCTCCAGAGTATTCTGCTTTCAATGGTTGTGGATGAGCTACGGATTGAAATCCAGGAAGACACGGTAGCAACGGTCAGCTTGATTAACTTAGACGTGGGCTTTAGGACTGTGATGCACTGCAATGGCCACTATGCCAAGTTGCTTCTTAAAGTAAACAGTGTGTTCTGCTGAGGCGACAGTTGTCCAGCTCTGCGCATTATATGAATGCTGAAGGGGACTCACGATGTTAGTGGTTAATTCATCTTTGGCGCAAGATATATTTGGACTAGACGCCTTTTATGTTTTTGTTGCTTTTTTAATTACAAGTAGTTGACAAAGTACATTACTCTCAGACGGCTCCTTTTCGAGAGTTGGACTCCATACTGAGTCGTACAGCCAGCTGTTTGAGAAGACTTTGGGTCGGTGAGAAAAACTTTTGTCCCCCATGCCTTATTCTGTTCGCCATGCTCGGCAAGGTCGAGAAAGAGTTGCAGCGTTGGCAGGACCTCAGTGTCATTTCTCCTATTTCGTTGAGTCGTTAGTGGTGATTCAGAAGCCAGTAGCCACCGTGAATTTTCGCGGTAACTTTAAACAATGTGTCAATAGACAGTGTGTCATGGACTCGTACGCAATCTTATGATCACAGTAATCGTTGGCGAAGCTGTGAGAGCCAATATTTTTCATGTGTCAACATGCACGACCCACACTGAACGTGCCGTCTCGGAATTTCTTAGTGCTCAACATCCTCCTTGGACTTAACCAGTTTAATGGCTTGCCCTGTGGAATTTCGTCGGCACCAGGAATTTATTATTGATATTTGGAGCAACTGATTCACGACATTAGTGGGGTGGAATTGTTCTTCCTGGCCTGGCTGAGTCACATGCTAATAATTCTGGCCTACTTACACTTTTAAAGAAATGCCCTCTACTGTCAAAACAAGTCTTGTGCAGTTTAATAGTTTAATTTCCCAAGGTCATATGATGTCACAAGCAATTTTCTACAACACTTATGCTCTGGAGCCTTAATGTTCGGGGTTTGACCCCCAGCATATGTAAATATTTTAAGTTTCATATAATTAAATGGAAATTTGGCAACAACAGTTAATGGAGGTTATAACATGAAGGTTAGTAGTCACCAGATCTCTATACCTGAGACCCTAGGTTGAAACGCACATACCGACAGTCCCACTGCAATCCATTTTCTATGTTCGACCCCTGCATATGTAAATGTCATAAGAAAGCAGCGCAATTATCTCGATTCTATGCAATTATGCTCTTCACAATGTGTTAATATCTTAATTTTCATCTAATTTCTTGACAATGTTTAAGCTCAGTAAACATTAGAACAAAAGTGTGCAACTGTCTCATGTTCATGCGGTTGTGCTCTGCACCCTATGTTAATTTGCATGTAATTTCACAGCTACACATAAGCTCTCATACAATACACTGGGTCAGAAATCGTACCATATCTAAATGATTTCCAAATAAAATAAAGTGATCAGTCATGTTTATTTGCCTCTGTTCAGAGGGTATAAATAACAGACACATCATACTAAGCAAAGCAAATGTGAAGTATGGAGCATGAGTGGTAATACTACACATACATCTATTAGTGCAAGGTTCCAATACATCACAACATGACAGTATCACTTTTCCATACAGAAAAGCTGACTTCTATCAAAAAAATTAATCACTGAGAAACATACAATCATTTCCATTACAGAGATAGAGAGAGAGAGAGAAAGAGAGAATACTATTCATATGTAGGCTGTTGGTGATAAACCATACTAGTTTTGTCTCCTCAGCGCTTTCTCAACATGAGAGATGAGGATGTGAACTATTTACACGGTATGGAAACACTAAAAATGTGAATATTTATTTTCTTGAGAAAAAATTTGATTTGCTCATTTTTAAAATAAGTACTTGAGAATTTACTATTACCAACTAATCATGATTGAACCAATGAATCATTATTTCTTTTTATTGGAAGAACATCAATAATAAAACAAAGCATAATAAATTTATCTACCTAGAAATTATTTTTATTAATCAATCTGTCAGTTTCTATAGTAGGTAAATCAAGTAAAGATATTAGTCTGGTTATAATTCAATTTCTTATTCTGCTTTGTATTTAAAAAAAGGAGTTCTAATTTACATATTTATTTTAAAATTTTTCCTTCTTTTGCTAATGTGTCTTCTATTTCAACCTCAGCATCATTTTTATCTTACCATCTAGGAATTGCATCTTCAGCAAGAGTACTTAAAGTAAAAATAAATGTTCAATCTGCTTCCCATGTAATTTCGTTATAAGCTTACAAAATTGCCAAACAATTTTAGTGAATAAGTACTTCATTTCCATTACATTTTATTTCCCTTTATTAACTATATGTCCTTACATATTAATTTTGTCAGAAAGAGATAAAGCTAAATTTATTAAAGCACATGGGGAAGTCGAAGAACATTCTATTCCTGATAAAATATTATTTCAATTCTTTTGTAATTACAAATTGAATTTGTTGTACAACATAATTAAAATTAATATTTTATTAGATGTAGGACAATCACAACAACCACCTTGAATAATTTTAAAAGATATATATATAATTGAGAATGATTTTAATGAAACCAGCCACCTCTAATATTTATGTCAATTTCTGAATTTCTATCACGAATATGTAAAATAGTTTTACTTTCTTCATTAACAGAAAAATAATAAAATTGGTAGCAATCAGTTTTAACCAGTGATAAAAAATAAAATTTATTAAAAAAAATACTTTAACATTATTGTTTATAGCCATCTATTATGTCAATCATGAAAAACAAACTACTGACAAAAACTTTTTTATAAGTTTTCTGCAAGATTGACACCTAAATAAATAGATTTTGTAGTTCTTGTTCCTAAAAATTTCCTCTAACGTCTTCTATATCAAAAACACTTAATTAGAATATTTCAATTAGAACAATTCAAAATCCCTTAAATAGAGTAAATAACTCTCAATTTCGAAATTTTCTGTCAACCAGTTAGCTATATACCATTTCTCAAAAATATTTTTATATTTATTCTTACTTTATCACTTACTTTATATAGGGGCTTACTATATTCAAAATTTGTTGTACCAACAGATTGTATTACTTTTTTTCATTTTCTTCATTTACATCTTTTAGCTACACTTTCTCATTGGCTGCTTAGTATTATTATTTTACAAAATTAATTTACAGAATAAATCAAACTACTTATAATTTCCTTGTGAATTAAATTTTATCCACATTTTTTCGTTTAATGGCCTACTCAATCTCAAAACAACAGATGCTTTAAATTCAATAAAAATTTAATAATGATCCACACTTTATTTTTTCATAAGTTATTGGACAACTACATTATAAAATTCTCTACCATTACCTGTTTGTAGATTTCTTGAACTTCTTTAATTAATTTTTTTAAAGATTCTAAAATATTTTACTGGTTTTGCCTTTAATTGGAATAGCCCAAGAAGATTGACAAAACATCGATTCTAATTAATAAACATTTATATCTTTTATTTATTTTCCAAATACCTTTTAAATTACCAGAATCCATTTTTATTTGCCAAAAATCATCTATACCAAAAGAAATAACATTTTTTCTTTAAAATTTATTTCTAACTGGTTGTGTAACTCATTAATTATATTTTGTCAAATATTATTATGTTGTAAATCATTAACTACAAATTTTTAACAGTTTTACATTTTGTGTTTCACAAATTCAACAAATACATGCCATTCTTTGTTTTCCTTTTTTGTTGTTATTCTGTTTGGATAATATGTTTCAAAACATTTCAGTCACCAAATATGATAGTCTGAAAGGTGTCTAACGTTATTCAATTATACAAGAATGAATTTCATTAAATAAAATTATTTTAAATCTACTGGCACTGTTTTAACGTTAACTTTGAGTCTGTTAGATAAAAAACTTTATATTTATTGACTCGTTAGGAGTAGTTATTTTGTAAAAATTATCAAAAACACTTGGCGAAATATCAATGTGATTAGAAGTTCAATCATTAAAAGTAAAACTGTCATTTATATTTTACCAACAACAACAAATTTTTTAAGTGTAAATTTATAGTTGTCACATTTATAAATTTTTTCTGCATTACCAGTCATATATGTAAATTCAGTTACTTGTTTTTCATTTGGTATACTTTTTAATCCATTACATTCATTTAAAGCATTATTAAGTGTTGAATTCATGTGCATTCCTTATCATTAATTGTAATTATTTAAATAAAATTTTCTGTTTTTGAAAGTGACATGAGTCTCAGTAAGATGGCAAATTGTACTCAGATAACACTGAAAGTGTATAATTAAATTTTCTATTTTGTGATGTTTTCCAATTTCTTATTTTTTCTAATTTATGATAATATATGTTTCTATTAATTTTTGTATAAAGGTTCCAAAACTTAATGTTTTATAAATTTTTGATCCTAACATTTTTTTATAAAGTAATTTTTATTTAATTTTATTTCAAAATGTCCATTTATTAAATTCAATATAACTTAAAATTTGTAATTATCTGTTAATAGTTTTAACACAAATCAACATAAATGGCCACAATGAAAGAATCAAAATTATGCTTTGTTTCAATATTATAATATAAAACACATTTTCCCAACAACTAACATTTTTTGGTACATTTCCACCAAATGCAGAAAATAATTCTATAGTTTTCGATTTACAATAACAAAGCCAGTGAGTACCAACATTATCAAATACATCTAAATTAACTATACCAGAATCAAAATTTTTTATTTAGGAGGTAATCTTCAATCAGAAACAAGCCACGAATTTGTTTAACTTTGTTTAATCATTCTTTGAATTTTCTCACATCACTCCCTCTCTTTCTCCTTTGCCAAATTACATCATCTTGTTGTTTCCATTTTTTATCTTTGTACCAAGAGTAACTAGATACAGTAATGTAACCCATAATAATAGTCAAAATCCACATTCATTAATCCAGCACCACTTTTCACATTTTTATACGATGTTCAATAATTACTTTCAGAATTGGAATATCAAACGTTATAAGGGAATTTCCAACAATTTAATACCTCATTTTACATTTGTGCATCACATAAAAAATTTAAAGTATTAATTATTGTTAATTAATTAGTTTAATGGTAATTACTTTATGCTCAGTTTTACCATTTGGCAGCAAATGTATTCAATTGTATAATTACTCATTTACCTAGATAAAAATTTTATGTAGATTTAATAAAATTAATATTTAAAAACTAAAAAATAATCACAATGGAAGTTAAAACATTATCTTAATTAAAAAATTAAAAATTATATTGTTTACAACATTATTAAAATATCTTTCAAAAATCTTATTAAATTATTATATTTAAACAGTTCAAAAGAAAACATTTATTATAGATTTATATTTCCCAACCACAATTAACAAAGCTCGTTTCTTGTATTGGTTTTTCATACATTACTCCTATAACTGCTGTTGCTTCTAATGAAGCATTTTCAACATATCTTCCTTCTTTTGCACTTAACTGAACTCCCTAATCTGTTTCACCTATTTTGTGAAAATTTTATTGACTCTATAGAAAAAGGAATGAATTGTACAAACATCATCTAATGGAGTTAATCTTTTTTCCAGCTCTAGCTAATCTTTCCCCTAATTTTGTTACTGATAACAATAATTGTAGCTTGGAATGGCATTTCAAAATATAAATTATACATTAAAGTATTAACTAATCATTTTCCATATCTATCCAATACCAAAAGCATGTGACGTAAATAATTAAAATTGCAATTCAACATGGTATTGCTTTAACTTTTTTAACAATCGCCAAGTCATATTTTGCGAATGTTAACTAAAGATAAGAAACGTTAATAATTAACATTGAGCTTTAATACTTAGGTTTAAATTTATTTTTATTTTTTTAAATATCTTTCATTTTATTTCTGTATTTACTTATGTTAGGTTTTCTAGTCATAGCTTTTACAATAAATACAAATGAATAATTATTCCCTCATTTAACATTTCTTTAAAAATCAGCAAGTTTTATATAACCACAAACGAATTCAGTATGATTTAAATTTGTATGACCCTATCTATAATTATTTAAAAAAATTAATTTATCTCTTACTAATTTCCTTGGTATATGTTTTGTAACAATTCAGCATTCTAACCCTACATGCCTTCCTCAAATAAAATATTTGTTAAATATATCTTGATTATCAAGAATAAAAGCGACAAATAAAACATTTCAATTATCGTTACATTCATCTAGTGGTAGAACATCGTCGCTCTTACAAAAGTAATAACCGTTATATTACTTTCATTTATAATTTTTGTGCACATCTTTATTAATTCTCAAAACAACCATCCTGGAGCTCAAAAATTGTCAATCATTAATGTAATTATTCCTCGTTTTAATCTATTGCTCATCGAACTAAATTAACATGTTTAACATGTTTATTAATATTTTTTCATCACCATTTAATAATTTCGTTTCCACGTCTATTTTTTGTGACTTATTATATCAGTGATTTATGTAAAGATATACAGATAACTACCAAAAATTAAATTATCCAAGACTGAAAGATAAAAACTACTTTGGTTAATCAATATTATTATTTTGTTCTTTATAGAAATCTTAAATTATATTTATCATTAGTAATGGAAATAACTAAATTTCAGCATGTTTCCGGATTTAAAAATTCTATTGGTTGAAAAAAATTTAAATATGGAAATTAAGACTGAAACAGGAAATGGTATAGGAAAAGTTTCTAACTCATTAATTAACAATTAAATTTTAGGAAAATGATGGAAAATATAAGGAGCTGAGTAGATAGTCACAGAAAGCAAAAAATGAGATAAATAAATAGTTTAAAGAAGTTAATTTTTTAAAAAATTTGTTTCTGTTCATAGGATTAAGACAGATAATTATATTTAATATACTCATTCATACTGAAATGGCTGTATTTGACTCATCAATATAATTTATGTATGGTTTTATCTCGATTATTATGAAATCAAAATAGGCAGACAATATTTAAATTTGTTATCAATGCACAATAGTTACACCTAAAATATAACAGCTACAGGTTTCTATAAAGACATAAAATAGATAGTTAATTATTTGGAAGCTACTGATTATCCAAAAAATTATATTTTTAATATTCTTCTTCTTCATAAAATAAAATTCCAGGAAAAATGAGATATTAATATAACGGAGACATAATGGATGAATTTTTTCGTTTAGGAGCAAAAGAGTATCTTTAGAAAGTAGGTAATAAAATGGAAAAACTTTACAAGATTATGAAGACTATCATTGTACCAATAGAGAGGAATATAGAAATCTTACTTCAATACAAAGTTTTAAACATGAAATTTGCACAGCTGACGTCAATAAAGGTACATTGAAACCATGAACAGAATAATTAAAGATTTGTTTCAGAAAATAAAATTGATACACTACTGTAGGTACATTATTAAAATACATATTTAGCATTTTATATTTTCTATTAACAAATAAATCAATTAGGTTTTATACATTTTTAATTATCATAATATTCACACTTAATATATTTATGGATTCCTAATAATTCCATTTCATGTTGTTTTATTATAAATTAATATTCCTTACTATCATGATAATCTTTTAACTTCATAACTAAAGTAAAATTAATAAATTCATCTATAATAATTCTTAGTGTAAAAAGTACATGTAATAATTATCAGATAATATTTCTGAAGTTTGTTTTACAATATAGTTTTTGTTAAAAGTATTTAACTCATCCAAAACTTTTAATATACTCATCTATACTGAATTAATTTCTTTACTTTTTGTTATTTTCTAGAATAAATTTATTACATTTACTGGAATAGTTGTCTGTAGATAATTTAAATCTAATAGTTTGAAATTTTTTTAAAATTACAAGTTCCTCATCATTCTTTATTTTTTCATAATTATTTAATTGATATTTTCTTTGAGTGTCCCTACCTTTGATACTATTTCAAGCGATTCTTTAATAATATTTAGGAACATATTTCCCACATACACAACGAATTTGATTTTATATTATATATATTTCTAAGACATCTATTTACAAATGGACTATATATTGCTCTATCACCATCTTTTTTATAATTCAGTGATGTAATATAATAAATCGTTTTCTCAACCTCATAATCTTAGATTTAGTAAAACCCATTAGCATAGAAATAAAATCTGCAAAAAAATAAAAATTAAATATAATAAAATTCTAATAAAATTTTTTCAATTAAGTGGAACCATTCTTAGGTATTAAAAGCAACAACGTTAAATATAATACTAAACAAGTTTTAATAATTATTGTTGACCAAAATAGCCTTTGAGGATGTGCCTGAAATATTTCAATATGAATATAGTAGACAAGGTTTCATTAACGTTGTTATTGAAAATAAAATTAATTATAAAGGTTTTAAAAGGTCTATACAACAGATCCTCAATTTTATAAACATACTAAACCTGTAATTGTCAATTAATTAAGTCTATATTCATTAATTTTTAAATCACAAAAATATGAAGCCAAATGATTTAAAATAATGGGTTTCTGTGAAGTTACCCCATCAATAGAAAATTTGGGGGATATAAAATATTGGATGTTGTAAAACTACTCTAAGATGGTTTACTAATTTTTTTAGAAGATCTGAATAAAATTATCATTATAATAAAGATCAGGTGCATCATAGATAGAGCCATAGAAATTTTACATGAAACCTGAAGAAATAAAGGTAATACTACCACATGTTGTAGAAAAAACTGGAGATCCTAATTTCTGCCCAGCTTATAGTATTTTAAAGTTACGTGACGGTAACATTAAATAAAACTATTATGTCATCAGAACACAAAGAGGACATCTAGAAAAACAAATAAATGAAGTTAGAAAGCTTGCATCCTATCTTTGAATAAATGTTACGATTGGTTTACTATCTCAATTAAATAAATTTATGTCAAAGGTTTGAAGTATATTAACAATTAATTGAGATACAAAATATTTTTGTATGTTAGATACACCAGATCAGTTCGTTAATAACATAACAAATCAAATCTTTTCATATATTTCTAAAATAACTGTTACAGATGCTCCATTCAAACCAGTCAAATTAATATTTCCATCTGTTACAGTTATTTCTACATCTTGAAATTTATTATTATTAATAACAAGTGAAGGAAAATACGTTTTATACATGATTGGAACTCCAAATATTAGTTCTGATTCAAAATTAGCATCAATAATTGTTTCTTCATTAGAATAATCGTTATATTTTGCAAACGTTATATCAGCTAAATTAAAATATAATGAATATTACCTAAATTGAGTGGAATTAATATTGGCAAATTATTAGCAATAACTTATTCTTTAGCCATAATAAAGTCTCCAGTTCTGTCCTTTATATCCATATATAATTTAACATCTATCATAATAACTTCACTTAATATTTAAGTTCTTTAATATGTATATTAGGTTCCTCATTATGTTTAAATTTTTCTAAATTTTTAATATTATACTCGCCAACAGGAATTCTCATTGTTTCACCATCACTATGTAAATTATTATTTGTTGATATTATATTTGGAGTTCAAAAGTTGTATAAAAGCACAGAAAGAAACATATTTATAATTGTCTCCTATATGTATGCTTAAACTATTACTCAGAACTGATGAATTATCATGTAAATGAATTAGAGGACTCACTAATTATTAATAAAACTCTGTTAGCATAAATCACAAAAAAATAGATGTGGAAACGAAATTATTAATTACTGATGAAAAAAATAAAAATAAACATATTAAACATTCACCAAATTCAGTTCGATGTGCACTAGATTAAGACGAGGAATAATTACATTAATGAATGACAATTTTTGTGCTCCAGGATGGTTGTTTTGAGAATTTATAAAGATGTGTACAAAAATTATAGATGAAAGTAATATAACGGGTATAACTTTTATAAGAGCAATGAAGATGTTCTAGCATTAGATGAATGTAATGTTAATTAAGTTCTTATATTTGTCACTTTTATTCTTGATAATTGAGATATATTTAACGAATACTTGATTTATACCAAGAAAATTAGTAAGACAGAAATTAAATTTTTTAAATAATTATAGACAGGATCATGCAAATTTAAATCATACTGAATTCCTTGGTGGTGATGCACAAATGTAAAGTGACGTATTAAATTGTTGGAAATTCACTTATAATGTTTGATATTCCAATTCCGAAGGTAATTATTGAACATCCTATAAAAAGGTGAAAAGTGGTTCTGGATTAATGAATGTGGATTTTGACTATTATTATGGGTTACATTACTGTATCTTGTTACTCTTGGTACATAGATAAAAAATGGAAACAACAAGATGATGTAATTTGGCAAAGGAGAAAGAGAGGGAGTGACATGCGAAAATTCAAAGAATGATTAAACAAAGTTAAACATTTTCGTGGCTAGTTTCTGATTGAAGATTACCTCCTAAATAAAAAATTTTGATTCTGTTATAGTTAATTTAGATGTATTTGATAATGTTGGTACTCACTGGCTTTGTTATTGTAAATCGAAAACTATAGAATTTTTTTCTGTATTTGGTGGAAATGTACCAAAAAATGTTAGTTGTTGGGAAAATGTGTTTTATATTATAATATTGAAACAAAGCATAATTTTGATTCTTTCATTGTGGCCATTTATGTTTATTTGTGTTAAAGCTATTAACAGATAATTACAAATTTTAAGTTATATTGAATTTAATAAATGGACATTTTGAAATAAAATTAAATAAAAATTACTTTATATAAAAATCTTATGATCAAAAATTTATAAAAAATTAAGTTTTGGAACCTTTATACAAACATTAATAGAAACATATATTATCATAAATTAGAAAAAATAAGAAATTGGAAAACATCACAAAATAGAAAATTTAATTATACACTTTCAGTGTTATCTGAGTACAATTTGCCATCATACTGAGACTCATGTCACTTTCAAAAACAGAAAATTTTATTTAAATAATTACAATTAATGATAAGGAATGCATAACATGAATTCAACACTTAATAATGCTTTAAATGAATGTAATGGATTAAAAATTATACCAAATGAAAAACAAGTAACTGAATTTACATATATGACTGGTAATGCAGAAAAAATTTATAAATGTGACAACTATAAATTTACACTTAAAAAATTTGTTGTTGTTGGTAAAATATAAATGACAGTTTTACTTTTAATGATTGAACTTCTAATCACATTGATATTTCGCCAAGTGTTTTTGATAATTTTTACAAAATAACTACTCCTAACGAGTCAATAAATATAAAGTTTTTTATCTAACAGACTCAAAGATAACGTTAAAACAGTGCCAGTAGATTTAAAATAATTTTATTTAATGAAATTCACTCTTGTATAATTGAATAACGTTAGACACCTTTCAGACTATTGTATTTGGTGACTGAAATGTTTTGAAACATATTATCCAAACAGAATAACAACAAAAAAGGAAAACAAAGAATGGCATGTATTTGTTGAATTTGTGAAACACAAAATGTAAAACTGTTAAAAATTTGTAGTTAATGATTTACAACATAATAATATTTGACAAAATATAATTAATGAGTTACACAACCAGTTAGAAACAAATTTAAAAGAAAAATGTTATTTCTTTTGGTATAGATGATATTTTGTAAATTAATTTTGAGTATAATAATACTAAGCATCCAACAAGAAAGTAAAGCTACAAGATGTATATGAAGAAAATGAAAAAATAATACAAACTGTTTGTACAACAAATTTTGAATGTCTGTTTTCCTTTTCTTTAAGTTTTTGTCTATACCTCTTTCTGTAGTAATCCTACAATTTTGTGTTTAATGGTCATACTACTTAGCTTCTGTAATTCTCTACATTTTTATTCACAAAATAAATTAAGAAATTATTTTCAAAACATTGAATAATTTTAAATTTTCTTTGACCCTTTCATAATTTTTTGATTTCCACTAATTCAGAAATTTTTAGGGTGAATTGAGTTTACATTATTTTCGAAATTTATTGTTTGTAATCTTTTTGTAAATGCTCTATAAACTAAATATCGTTTGTCTGTTTTTCTGTTTCTGTTTTATGTAAGAAAGCAGAAATTTTCATTGTTTTGTCTCGTTTGTTGCGGGATTGTATCACTTTGAAAACTTCATCACAGTTTTCAATTTAAAACTAAGTTAATCATGTCCAGTTTTTCTTATGAATCCTCTCCAGTTAGTAATGTCTTTAATTACAAAATGTTACTTTTCATAAAATATAATACCCTCTTAAATTATTTATTTTACTATATCTACAAAGTTTAATTGTTCTTTGTTAAACTCACTGAATTCTCTTCCATTTATTGGAATAATTTATTAAATTTTCTTTCAAAATCAGAAAAATGACCAAGTTATTAGATTTAAAGAAGATTTAAATAATAGATAAGAGGGAGCTAATTTATATGGAAAAAATTTATTAAATTTTTTAAAAGGAAAAATTAATTTGAAAAGGAAAAATGAATTTAATACTAGATATTTTGTTATAGTTTATAAGGAAAATGTTTATTAGATCTAAAATAGTGACCAATAAAAAATGTATTGGATTTTTAAAATAGTAAAACAAGTTCAAAACAAGAATGGTTTTCTTATAATTTATAATATAAAATTTTTATCAGATTTTTAAAAATGAGGGAAATGAAAAATAAAAATGTACTACATTTTGAAGAATGAAAAACTAAAAAAAAGTTGGATTTTATAGCATGATTTTGTATATTACATTAATATTTCCATTTATGAGATTGTATGAAATATTTATTCCTTTAAAAATTTATAATTATTTGATTTTTGGTATTCAGTTCTGTTCATTGAATTCAGTGAAACTTACTTTTGGGTTGAAGGTGATTGGGAGAAAAGTTTCTGGCAGTAGTAGATGGAAATTGCTCTGATCGCCCCCTATTGGATTGTAGCCTCACTTTTCTTCTACTTTTAGATAAGGTCCCTTAACCATCCTTGGCTGAACAAGTCTCAGTATCAGAATGTTCTATGTAGGTTGTTATTGTGTAGGTATTGTGTTATGTACCACTATCACAAATACATATCTCAGAATCTGAAGACATTTTAAATCTAGGATTGATAACTTTACCTCCCCATTTGATCTTATCTCATAGGGAAACCCAGCAAAATCCAACCAACTTGTTAAATTCTTAGTGATGTAACTGTATTCTCTGTTAATTTATATTACATAATAGAGATTTTGTCATAAATAAACTATGCGGATTGTACTTAAAATATTATTATTGTCTGTATCTATTGACAGCTATTGGTTTATAGATATAGTTCATGAATGGACATACAAGTTGTTCATAAAGCCTTCACTTTGTGTAGATTGGCAGATGACGGCGATTGCAGATGTTGGTATTGAGTTAGAGATATGAATAAACAGCAAGGCAGAAGGAATCATGTAAGCAGCCAGTGGTGTGATGGATGACGTGCGTGGTTAGCAACACTCCTTCAGGAAGGTATGGATTCCAATCAGCCACAGTCATCAAGGTTGGTAAAGACATACAACAATCAAACAATGGGATTAGAAACAAAATTTTTATTGTTTACAAGGCTGGAAGACACTGATGGGAAAAACTTTCATTCACATTCGGTTCAACTGTAGTCTGAAGAAATTCGAAAAACGTAATATGATGATCATCATTCACTCTTTAGTGAACGACAGTATAGCATCATGAAACTACTTGACTCAAAACACAGTCACTGATCATTCACTAAAAAGCATGTTAAAGGCTATTCTTGCATTTAGGAAGACTCATCATGACACTCATGCAGCGTTCATGTTTCCAGTTTTTACATGCTCGAGCACGTGAGACTAGCTGCTTACGTGTCCATCGTGCAGGGAGCCGACTTAACTGTAGCACCCATGCACTTTGAGCAGGATGTAGGCTGTGGTGACAGGAATTAATAAGGTATTACTCACACAAACAAAGTTCACACTCGGCGCGATGGCCAATGGAGCGACTGTAAATGGGAAATACCTTTACAGTCACTCCCATCAGCCATCACGCAGAGTGTCAACTTTCTTTCTGCGTGTAAAACATGTTTTCCATGAATAAATTTATTATGCACAAAATAGTAAATGAACACCTGACAAAAAGAAATCTGATTGCAGTGTCTATCAGCTAGCAATCGTGGTGATACTATTGCACTGCAGCTCCACTAACACTGTGGTGGTGGTGGTGGTTAGTGTTTAACGTCCCGTCGACAACGAGGTCATTAGAGACGGACCGCAAGCTCGGGTTAGGGAAGGATTGGGATAGAAATCGGCCGTGCCCTTTCAAAGGAACCATCCCGGCATTTGCCTGAAACGATTTAGGGAAATCACGGAAAACCTAAATCAGGATGGCCGGAGACGGGATTGAACCGTCGTCCTCCCGAATGCGAGTCCAGTGTGCTAACCACTGTGCCACCTCGCTCGGTACTAACACTGTCCTGGGGGCTATACAGTCCTCAGTGATGAGCAAGTCGACTGATCGCGTGAGCATGGGAGAACATATCTGGGACTCTGTATTTCGAGAACACAATGCAGTGAAATCGGAAACAAGTGTAGAGCACCATACAAGCTTCAGTATGCATCTGTGGAGAATTGCATTAAAGTTCACACATGTGGTCCACAGATTGCATCAACACACTGCAAAAAAGCGCCTGTATTCTACGGTGACTCAGTTCACACAGCTGTTACTTTACACTGACGCTTGCCTCTGCATGCCATGTGTTATCATAATTTTGCCTATTGTAAGTATGCACGTCAACTGATATTTGACTCGACTCTTCGGCACAGCTCAACTACGTGGAGCGTTTATACTCGCGCGAGGAAGGTGCCATCGCAACTGGAAGGCCAGTACTGGAATTGCGGCGGGCAAGCCCGGCTGCGTAGAGGACGATTTCCAGGGCTTGACGGGAAAGAACACGAAAAACCGGGGCTGAAGTTAATCCGATCTCAACTTCCGACGCGGGGGAGGCACAGGGACGCAAACGCGAGTCCTTCGTAATTCATCGTTGTATTTGTTCAGGGCGGACGTCCTAAGATACTTGCTGAAGTTCATCGTTGACAAATTAACTCAGTTTTTTTTTGTTACCGCTGAGCTACCGTGTCGGCGCCAAAGTTTTTATTTAAAATAAAATGTCGGAGAAGCAAAATCTCGTGTCTCTCCTGTTTAAAAGTCGTCGGAAAGAAGTGTAGCCTATGACGTAATTACCCTAAGTTTATTCAGCCAGTATCTGAGAATAAGAGCACCTGGTAACTTGCAACAGACTTTACACATAATTTTAAACCTTTACGAAGGTTTTTCTCGCTGACAACCCCCACAAAATGACGAAAGGGAAAACGTTTATCACGTAAAACTGCCGCATCAGATTTGCTACTAATTCTGTTCGCAGCACATTTCACAGACAGTATCCACATATACGCTGGATGTACCTGCAAGATTATTTCATTGTAAGACACATATTTCTAGAGATATGACATCATAATCATGGAGCTGCATGAAATTGCAGGACGGAATTCACTACAGTGGTGAAATATGTGTACAAATGCGTTTTCTGTTTGAATGATAGGACTCTAGATGCTTCTTCGCTGCGCCAATTATCTCTAGATGTGTAGGTTTCTGTAAAAGTATTTGGTGACAGACAGAATGAACCGCTTGTGTTAAGTCACAAAACATTCCAACCATCTTTATCTTTTTCCTGCAGGACGTCAAAACGTTGGCAGCAACAATTTTGGCATGCTTAGCTTTTCTAAAAACTTGTCAGTAGCGAGATTGGTCTATGAAGTACGGTACCAATATCCGCTTTAAGTCCCTTATTATACAGAGGTTTTACAACTTCATTCTCAAACCAATCAGGATCTGTTTCATGCTTAAGTAATGCATTGAAAATCTGGCAAAGAACTTTATTTATGTGGCTGCAGCAGTATTATAGAAATTTTCTAGATATGTTTCTAGCTCTAATAGAGTTATTACTTTTCTGGTATTTAATAAGTCCTTCAATTTCCAGGGTACCGACTGCTGTTACTCGAATCTGTTGTACTGTGTTAGGTACCCTGGCTGGTAGAAAATTTATGACCGGATTTATGGAGCCTTGCGATCATTTTTGTTCTGTCAGTGTTAAATAAAGTTTGTTTAACATATCAGCAACTGTTTTTGGATCACTAACAATTTGAGTCTCATTTTTCATTAGGATATTTTCACTCCAAAGTGCGCTTTTCCATGTTTCCTTCCTTACAAAATTCCAGATAGATTTTACTTTATTTCCTGAGTTATCAATTTCTACCTTCAAGAACATGTTCTTTGATGCCTCTATGGTCTTATTAAGAATTTTATTTTACAGTTTGTAATGTCTAATCCTATAGGGATAATTTGATCTCTTGGTTTCCGAGTAGAGCTCCCGTTACTTCCTACAAGAAATCTTGATACTCTTAGTAATCCAAGGCCTTTGATTTGATTTAAACAAATTTTATCTCACTTAGTTTTTAAGAAATGTTTCTTCAGACAGGCTTGTAACCTCATTGATATATTAAATCTGGAGTTAACATCAACAGCAGCATATACAGGAGATCCGTCCATAAAATGTAGTTGATTAATGTTTTCCATTGTGTGTCTGTTGATAATTCTTATGTTTTCCCCAATTAAATTTACTTTTCTTTGTATGTTTGTTTGTTTTTGGTGAGAAACTGCCTGTCAATATCCGAGAGGCCATTTATAATATTTTTCAGTCTTAAATTATTATATGCATTCTTATCTATAAATACATGCATTGCCTATTAATGTACCAGAACGGGCTGTTTCTCTAGGCAGAGTGTGTAGGGCTAATATTAAGTTTTAAGAACACATCTGGTGTTCAAAGTCTGCTCTGTTACTATTTTCTGTGAAATATTTAACATTAAAGTCACCTACTACAGTGAAGCTTCTAGTTTTACTAAGCAAGCGGGACAAGAGTGATTCAATGTGTCAGAAAAACATTCATATGTCCAGCAAGTGCCCTGTAAATTGACACCGCCCATAACTGTTGCATCATCTACTGTTATCTCAATGCCACACACCTCAAAGTGCTGGTAAGCACATTATTTGTTTAAATTTATATATTTATATGATACATTATTTCTAACAAATTTTGCAACTCCGCTCTTTACCATACTAGATCTACAATAATTAGTAGGAAATCAGAAGTTTTCAATCTATAACATGGATTCTGCTTGTGATACAGTGAGTTCAGAGAAACGAAATATCAGGTTCACTTCTATATTATTCATATTTTATATTTATTAACAACTGGTTTAATTTATTCCACAGAACTCTTATATTTTCTTGAATTCGCCTTATTCATCATTGCATTTGTATAAAATCTGTTTGGAGCAATTTTTGTAAGTACACTACTTCTGTTTGGGGTACTGGAAGCTCATTTTGGTTACATGTTAGAGTTGTTTCACTTGGCTTCGACTGTTTTTCTTCATGTGAGTCACTGTTTACACCAAAGGCTGAGTTACTTTTCATCAAATGTTCAAATGTGTGTGAAATCTTATGGGACTTAACTGCTAAGGTCATCGGTCCCTAAGCTTACACACTACTTAACCTAAATTATCCTAAGGACAATCACACACACCCATGCCTGAGGGAGGACTCAAACCTCCATGCCTGAGGGAGGACTCAAACCTCCGCTGGGACCAGCCGCACAGTCCACGACTGCAGCGCCTTAGACCGTATGGCTAATCCCGTTACTTTTCTGTTGCATGTGAGCCGAGCTACTCCTTCTGCTGCATGTATGCTATTTTTAGCGATACTGGGAATGCTGTTGTTTCTGCTGCTGACGACATCGATCCCACACTCGAGATGGACGGCGGGGGGTGGGGGAGGGGGGGTGAAGGACGGGACAGAGGAAATGGTCAGAGAGTCAGAGAAAGAGGGAAGGAGGAGTTGGTCTATGGTCTAATAGAAGACTGGTATAAATATACATGCCTGTGCAAAGACTGGTACTTATCTAGTTTAGTAATAAATATGGAAGGGTATCACAAGCATGGCATCTTTATTGAGATACACTTCCAATCCCCTATCACAATTTGAGTGATGCAATGGCAGATTTACGAATAAAGTGACAATGTTTGTACGTATGTGAAACGTTCACACTAAGGCAGTATAACAAACTGCCAACAGGTAGCAATTTTGAAGTTCGACAAAAAAAGAAGACTAATATGGACAGTTTACATTAGAACTGTATTGACTGGTGGACAAGAGACATATTTAACATTATCAGAGTTTGAATGTAGTGTCTTTTGGTACTGTATGAATATTTCTTATTGCCATGTGTTAGTTTTAAATGGAAATTTCTAATGTGCAATTGAGGGGTTCATAGCGAAAGTGGACCATGTGCCCCCTCAAAACAAAAAAAAAAGCAGAACTCAAGGAGTGAAGTGCAGTGAGTATCATATTAGCTTTATTAATGTGATATAGATAAAGTATTCCAACACACACCAAGTGTTCCTAGAATATGCCTTATTCATTGGAAAAATAGGTAGTTCTGAGCCATTGTCACACAAATAAAACAACAACTTGTAATGTCTAACATGATGGTAAATTAGCCCATTCTGATTCTAAATTACAAAGTCACTAGGTCATCTCAGATCTATGCTACAGCTTTGTTTCACTGCTGTTGTACATTTCTTTCCTTATTTAGCAAACAGTTTTCGTGAATGGAAGAAATGAAAAAGGACAGACATTAGATCACCGTATTTGGAAATTTATTCCACCAAGGAAATCCATTGTGCGCTTGCATAAATATTTTAGATAATAGCATCAATGAAACCTTGACTAGATGCCTCTCCCTGTATAATGGAACACAGTTTGTATTTTCTATTTCATTCAGGCTACAGCAAAAGTAGCTTGAACACAATTTTAATCTGAATCACTACATCGTTTCACTACATTTGCAATGCTTATGCATAAGCAAGCTATTTGTTAGGTCTTTAATATTAATGAAATGAGATCTCTATAGTTTCGCCACAAAAAGTTTAATCTTTTCTGTAGTCTGTAATGTAATGTAGTCATCCAATCACCCCTAAGGAAGAGAGTGTGCCTTCCTTTTCGCCAACTCAATAATGTTTAGGTCGCTTTCATTGGCCTAAAACAGAATGCAGTAATTGAAGAAATTTTTGACCTGCTGTTTGGACTTCTGAACAATGTGCTTAAGTTATCCACAATGCTGCAATAAACTGACTCTAGTGATGACTGCCACACGTATCTGAAGAGGTGAGCAAATGATTAGCCTTAGTTGTTAGATTTAAAAGTACTGAAGAAGCAGACACAAACATCATTAAATCAACAAGATGTGACTGATAGCTTTTAGCCACTAACCTTTAGTTCATTGTGGAAAAAAAATCATTGCATTATCTCATTTGGAACAGAACTGGAGCATGTCTCCATACAGTTATCTTCCCAATTTGGTCATGTACATAGGAAAGAGTAATTAAGTGGACTACCAAGTACTAAAGAAAATCCATTTCATGCTGTAAGGGAACACTGACAAAGCATCCGCATGTCCACTATATGCAATGCAAAAAACAAGTAAACTGATGATCACTATGTTAAACAAAATACAATTGTAGAGCCTAGGAGTAGAGTCCTACATATATGAAACAGTGCTAATGTTACATGCAAGGTGACAAGTTTTAAAAATACAATTTTCTTCTGTATATTTGAATTTGTTTATGAAACTACTTTTTGTAGAATATTTGTATTTATATATATTGATATACACATAAAAATTATTAATATGTCATTACTGCTTGATTCTTTTCTTTTATTTCACTGATACTTTTTTTAAAATTTAGAGTAACAGATTAGTTCTTTACGCTGGAAAGACGTATAACAGTAAAATAAAAAATATAGACACAAAAAAAGATTGGTGAGTAGTGATGAACGCCGATAGCATGTGCAAATAGCATTTTAATTTTTTGTTTTGTCAATGAATGAATCGACTTATGGTATTCTTACTTGTACCTATGATCGCTACCAACTGTCTACACATTTCAGCAAAATAACAACGTTGAGACTAAATTCGAGAACGAAATTTACACTTTGCAACGGCGTGTCCACTGATATGAAACTGTCTGGCAGATTAAAACTGTGTGCCGCATCGAGACTCGAACTCCAGACCGTTGCCTTTTGGGGGGGAAATTGCTCTACCACTAAGCTACCCGAGCACGACTCAGAACCCGTCCTCACAGCTTTTTTCCGCCAGTACCTCGTCTCCTACCTTCCAAATCTGCCATGAAGTTTCATATTAGCGCACACTCCGCTGCAGAATGAAAATTTCATTCTGGAAACATCCCCCAGGCTGCGGAAAAGCCATGTCTCCATAATATCCTTTCTTTATGGAGTGCTAATTCTGGATAGTTCGCAGGAGAGCTTCTGCGAAATTCGAAAGGTAGGATACGAGGTACTGGCGGAAATAAAGCTGTGAGGGTGGGTCTTGAGTCTTGCTTGGTAGCTCAGTGATAGAGTACTTACCTGCGAAAGGCGAAGGTCCCTAGTTCGGGTCTCGATCCTGCAAACAGTTTTAATCTGCCAGGAAGTTTCATATCAACGCACACTCCGCTGCAGAGTGAAAATGTCATTCTGGAAATATCCCCCAGGCTGTGGCAAACCATGTCTCCACAACACCCTTTCTTCCGGGACTGCTAGTTCAGCAAGGTTCGCAAGAGAGCTTCTATGAAGTTTGAATGGTAGGAGATGAGGTACTGGGGGAAGTAAAGCTGTGACGACGGATCGTGGGTCGTGCTTGTGTAGTTCAGTAAGGAGCACTTGCCCGCGAAAGGCGAGGGTCACAGGTTAGAGTCTCGGTCCGGCAAACAGTTTTAATCTGCCAGGAAGTTTTCAGACTAAATTGTCTACATACCTCCCAGGAGTGTGAAGTTCGTAGAATTTGACGTTATTTTTCGATGGAGACATCTTTAACTGATAGTAAGAACTATTAATGGCAACGCAAAATGTATTTCATGTTTCTTCTTAATACTAAGAGGCCTGTACTGTTTTCTTGTACAAAGTTATGTTTACAAAAATCATGAATTTGAAGCGCAGTATGGAAAAAGTGTGTTTCAACATTTAACACAAAAAATCTAATAAATGAATTCTAGTTTTTATACATTATATCAACCTAGCAGCTTATTTACATGACGCATAAAAACTGAGGTCTGTAGTTCCACCCATTACTGAGTTGCAGCTCTCTGAAAATACGGAAATTGATGCCTGACTAATGACCAAGTAAATACCCTTCAGACTTCAAGCCTGAATTTATCAAGAATGGTTAGTTGGGACAGTGTTGTTTGGCAGATTTACTATTAAAACATGTAGGTATTCATGTAGCAAATATTACAAAATTCTGAAAAGAACGCCTTAGGATCAATTAAAATACCTGAGTTTAGATGTATTGACGCTACTGCATTAATAAGAAGAATATTACAGTGCATTGTTGTATCAATGTAACAGCTATTATATGATGTATCAGCATTGTAAAAACAAATTGAGAAAACAACAGTGTACAAATGTCAGTTACTGGCCTTTAAAAAGAGCAAGTTTTGTATATGTGGCCCGAATATTATTCCCATGTAATGCATCAGCTATTCCCATAGCTGTATGTTTTTGTCTCGTCATCAGTAGGTTGTTTTAATCAGAAATACCAAATCGTTGTCCAAAGGATGCTGATTCTTCATGTGTTCTGTTAAGTCCTCGAAGACCAGTTTGAATACAAATTCAGCTGGTAACTGAGACACACACGTAGAAAAGAGATTTGCCAAAGACACTTTTGAATTGCCTCAAGTGTGCCTTTTGAACACTTTTTCTGCGCACACGCAGATGTCAACAACATCATTTTATGGTAAAATCTTCCATCCTCTACTCTTTCTGTGTACAAGAGAATATGCAACATGACTTCCATCTCCTTACAACGAAGATAAGCTTGGTTCACAGTGTAAGGTTTTCTCCAAATGATGCACCACAAATCCTGCTATGTACACCACAATATGAATTGCCACTTCAGATAGAAAAATTCCGGCAGTAGAATAATCATGGTCAAATATCAGTGCATGATCTCCCTTCCTTACTAATTGCCACCGTTCAGAAGTAAGATTGATCTGATCTTCAACATGAGAACTGCTGTATGTAAGGGCTGGAAATTCCTCTAAAGGTGCCTTTAATGATTCACGAATCTTACTACGAAGTAGTAGCCTCTTGTAAGCTCCAACAAACTAGCGTGCAATCGGATTATTGTTCCAACCACCACGACTACGTATTGCACCAAGAACACTCTAAATTATTCTTAGAAAACTTATACAACAGGGAGGAATTTTACTAAAGTAGTACACTACTGGCCATTAAAATTACTACACCAAGAAGAAATGCACATGATAAACGGGTATTTATTGGACAAACATATATCTACTAGAACTGGCATGTGATTACATTTTCACGCAATTTGGGTGCATAGATCCTGAGAAATCAGTACCCAGAACAACCACCTCTGGCCGTAATAACGGCCTTGATACGCCTGGGCATTGAGTCAAACAGAGCTTGGATGGCGTGTACAGGTACAGCTGCCCATGCAGCTTCAACACGATATCACAGTTATCAAGAGTAGTGACTGGCGTATTGTGACGAGCCAGTTACTCGGCCACCATCGACCAGACGTTTTCAATTGGTGACAGATCTGGAGAATGTGCTGGCCAGGGCAGCAGTCGAATATTTTCTGTATCCAGAAAGGCCCGTGCCGGACCTGCAGCATGCGGTCGTTCATTATCCTGCTGAAATGTAGGGTTTTGCAGGGATCGAATGAAGGGTAGAGCCCCGGGTAGTAACACATCTGAAATAAAACGTCCACTGGTCAAAGAGCCGTCAATGCGAACAAGAGGTGACCGAGACGCGTAACCAATGGCACCCCATACCATCACGCCGGGTGATAACGCCTGTATGGCGATGACGAATACACACTTCCAATGTGCGTTCACCGCGATGTCGCCAAACACGGATGCGACCATCATGATGCTGAAAACAGAACCCAGATTCATCCGAAAAAATGACGTTTTGCCATTCGTGCATCCAGGTTCGTTGTTGAGTACACCATCGCAGGCGCTCCTGTCTGTGATGCAGCGTCAAGGGTAACCGCAGCCATGGTCTCCGAGCTGATAGCCCATACTGCTGCAAACGTCTTCGAACTGTTCGTGAAGATGGTTGTTGTGTTGCAAACGTCCCCATCTGTTGACTCAGGGATCGAGACGTGGCTGCACGATCCGTTACAGCCATGCGGATAAGATCCCTGTCGACTGCTAGTGATACGAGGCCGTTGGGATCCAGTACGGCGTTCCGTATTACCCTCCTGAACCCACCGATTCCATATTCTGCTGAAAGTCATTGGATCTCGACCAATGCGAGCAGCAATGTCGCGATACGATAAACCGCAATCGCGATAGGCTACAATCCGACCTTTATCAAAGTCGGAAACGTGAGGGTACGCATTTCTCTTCCTTACACGAGGCATCACAACAACGTTTCACCAGGCAACGCCGGTTAACTGCTGTTTGTGTTTGAGAAATCGGTTGGAAACTTTCCTCATGTCAGCACGTTGTAGGTGTCGCAACCGGCGCCAATCTTGTGTGAATGCTCTGAAAAGCTAATCATTTGCATATCACAGCATCTTCTTCCTGTCGGTTAAATTTCGCGTCTGTAGCATGTCATCTTCATGGTGTAGCAATTTTAATGGCCAGTAGTGTAGTTTGTGTCCCCACTAGTTTGCTATACACGTGTGGAACACCAGAAATATAGACAATAAATCCAGTATTTCGATTAGGCTCGACAACTTTCATTCCTCCACGTTTTGATGTAGCTCTGTACATCTAGCAGAAGTCCCTCTACAGCAGTGAAGTTTGCCTTACTTAATGCCTGCTTATAATATTTTGCCAAAGTGTTCTCGAATTTAGGACATCAAAAAGACAGTTGAAAATACATATAAATTTTACTGTTGCAGATGTCTGTTCGAAACCTGGGATTTCCATATCACAGCAGTACTGTACTCCATCTGCCTGTGTTGCCAGTTTCACCTCCATTTTATTTTTCAAAAAATTATGGTGAATGGTGGTAAATTTGTTGCCCAGGTGGAGTCCTTCGTTGACCGGTAATTTATGTAACAGTTCCAAGACATTACAAAACATGAGACCACGTGATTCATTCCAAACAATTTTTTTTGCCTACTAAAGGGTTTCAAACCAGTTTCAGCATATGTGATGGATCTAGTGGAAATGAAACTTCATGATTATTGCCTTCAATTGAAAAAGTGGTTTTCAAAGTTTCATAATTAAGATCACACCCTCGGCATCTAGCCACTGATAAATTTGTGGTTGAACCATCAGCTAAAACAGCACTTAAAGTAGCAAGACTGATGCAGTACTCAACTAATTAGGCTTTTTGTTCGCCATTTATACTGCCAGTCAAGAAATATCCTACTGGGAGCTTCCACGAAGCATTATGGCAACAAGCATGAGTACAAATGCCTCTTTGGCAACTTGCAACTTATTATTATCCACAAAAGACCTCATGTCAGTGTAACCATAATAGCACACACCATCAGATTCTGCATCTGCCTTATGGGTATTTCATCCCGTAACAAGCTACACAGAATTTGATACTTTGTTTCAGGATGGCAAGCTTTTGCTTTAATTATATTAAATGCCTCAGATGTGAATCTCAGTGCTCCCCACTCACACTGGTACCACTTGCTAACGTTCTGAGGTGTGGCGGACATGTATCAAAGCAGCGTCTAATGTAACTGTATGCCCTAGGAAAATAAAAATGCAGTGTCAGAACAAAGTAGCACAATTGTGGGCTGTATAACCTGGTTACAGCCAGCCCACAAATATTTGCAGGTTGTCGCTGCCGCAAGTCGCTCTGCATCCCAGGTGTACTTTCAAGAGTACTTAGTCCACTGTCATCGACAAGATGCTTCTCCTTCTGTTTCTTAAGGTTGGCCCTCAAAGACGTCGCTTTGTTCTTCAGTTGTCGCTTACACTTGAAGGGCTTTAATTCATTTTCTGTACTGTTCATTTTTAGCTGTGAGCTGATTCACGTTACTCTTGAGTTCTGTACTTTCTGAGGATGTCTCATGTAGGTTTGATCCTCCTGTAATGTTGCGAGGAGCAAGAGCAGAAACGTCACCCTGAACTCTGCTGATGGAAGCCAAAATTGAACATGAATAGGTACGCCTCTACATTTGCCTTGGTAATTTTCTCTTCTCTTTCTAAAGAAGAGAAACAATAGACGAGAAAATCAAAAACTGCTTTATAACATGTTAAAGTCTAATAAGTACTCGTATTCTTAGACCTTTCCAGAAATTTAAATCTTACTTTCAAATAACTGTATATTTTGTTTATAAAACAATCATTTCTCGAATAAAACATTGCTGTTCATTCATCGTACAATTTTGAATCCTTCCTATTGTGGAGCTATGACTAGTAAACTTTGGTGGAAAGACTTTAACACTTATGCCCTCAGTGTCTAAAATATTTGTCGGCTTGTGTAACTAGCACAGTGCATCACCATGGGTGCTGTCAATTGACATTATGTTAATGCTAAATAGCCCAACAGTTAATTTACAACATAGTGTGTTACGTTATATCTAATTTTGCAGTAGTTCTTAATGATATATTCAGTATTACACCATAGTGCATAACTTTAACTAGAAAGATGTCAAATATGTTTTTTCAGTTATCTTATTTATAAATAGATAGCATTAATTAACAGAGCATAAAGCAAGAAATGTGCATTTGCCATGATTCACGTCAGATACACAGTTCTATTTTAGGCAGTTTTGATGTTAATTTCCTTATTTCACTAAATAATTGTACCAGACATGCTTCTGCTCAGTATAAGTAGAAATATAATCTAAACAATGAATCTGAATTTCTTCTAAGAAGTTCATTTGTGATCAAAGTCGATTGTTCATTAAAAATGAGTGTTTTAAATGAAAGCGCTTTTCAATGTTCCAGCAGCTCCTTTCTTAAAATCTGTACAGAGCATGAAACCATCTCTACGAAAAAACTAAACGGGTGGAGACAAATTCATTTATTCAAAACGCCTGGAAAAATTTCTGAATATTTCCAAAGTCAGTGCAGTTAAGTAATAGTCATGCTGTTATCAATTACTACTGGATCACAAGAAAAGACAGTGCAATAAAAGTACAATGCTATACAACGAATAAATCGATCAATATTCACGTTACTGAGAACATTCAAATATGCATTCAATTATTTTTTTGCGTTATGGATGAAGAATATCAACTGAAAATTAAGTCAGCTATCACTCCCCCCTCCATGACCACAAAAATACAACTTTCTTGTGATACCTAAAACCACATTTCAGTAAAATCACATTACTGTGAAACATTCTTCTGCATATACCAGTATTTAAGTAAATAATGAGAATCGCAAGACTACACAGCGTACTACTTGTACTTCATGGATATGAAATTACTATTACCATCTAAAATGTGTGCGTTAACTTTATGATCTCAGTACATTAATATTGAGAAAGTAAATCATTCAACACTTCTCGATTATCTGTAGTATATGATTTTAGACAAAAACATGAAGATGGATTCAATGAATTAAGGTACGTTTAGCGAATGTTTTGGGTGTGCAGGAAAATTCTATGGCACAGCATTTTCCCTGAGGCGAACTGATGAAAGCGACGTTTGGGTGATATGCTCTTCTCGAAAATATTCAGAACGTATTGTACTCCATTTAGATGTTCACCAATTCTTTCTCCTCACAGCATTCTCCCACAGCGCTTTCCGAGCTTCATCTTCAGGAAGTCTGGAATCATAAGGGAGAAAAATTCGCTACACTACAAGTAAAGAACTGGCATGTATTTGTTCCAATGAAAGTGGCAAAACAACACATGAAACGTTATGCCTTTTGATTTCACATCACTTTCGGAATGATTCGTACATGCATATATTATGCACGTTTCAAAAACCTTCCAAAAATTAGACACAGTCTTATGCACACAAGACAGCAGTATTCTGGTCAGAGCAAGATGGCTACTCTCTGAATTTTTTGGTTACACAGCTGTGTCGTCAGGAACTCTCTGTTTATTTTATACCTCTACGGCTAGAGCGTAGTTATGAGGCAGCGAGGACGTTTGAAACGGACGCAGCGGCTGGTGTTCATGACGTAATCGGATGGTGACAGTGGTGGGGCTGCCCCAGGCTATCACTCCCCCGTGTCATTGGCAGCTGGGCAAGGTGGGGGAACTGTGATGCACTTGGCAACGCGATAAAAACTGGTGGCATGCGTGCATCATTGACAGCCTCAGGTACAGACCCTGTCTAACAGGTGGCGGAGCAGTGAATGCCAGCAGGAGCAGTAAAGATGTAAGCCAGCTGGACTTGGTTGATTGACACGTTTGTAGGTTTGCAATTGCACTCGATGTTGATCGTTCTCTCGCCGCTAGAGATCACACGGTGTGGCCCTGAGTAGGGCAGCTGAAGTGGTGGCTGTACCATGTCAGTGTGCAACATGACAGGTGTACAGTGCTGTGGATCAGGCTGTATGAATACATTACTAGTGCTACGCCACATCAGTGTACGCAGTCGAAGGTGGGCAATGTGGGCATTGGATGAGCCGATGCTTCACTGGGTGCTGGTACCTCCTATACAAAATCACGAGGAATGGCGACGGATTGTCCTTAAACAATGTCAGTAGGTGAAGCGCTGATATCTTCTTTGGTTTTTACCCATAGGTTGAACAGTACCAGCAGAAGTGTTTCCATCCAGGAGGCATCACGGCATGTTATGGAGGCTTTCATATTTGAATGGAGATGTTCGATGATGTTGTTAGATACCAGGTGGTAGCTGGTAATTATGTGTGACTGCACACCGCACAGTTGGGCGATCTGGCTGAATAGCGCACAGTCAAATTGGCAGCCACACTCCATTGTGACATGACAGGGGCAGCCAAAGCATACCATCCAGTTGTTGACAAGATGATGGCGACCGTCTTGGCAGTGATGCCTACAATGGACAATGCCTCTGGCCAGCACGTGAAGCCGTCCACTATCTTCAGCAGATAATTTTTGCCTTTGGACAGAGAGAGGATGTCCACATGGACGTGTTCAAAATGGCATGTCAGGAAAGGCGCCAACAGGTGCATTGGTCTGCCTCCCGACTTTGGCATGCTGGCATCCATTGCAAGTGTGAGTCCATTGACAGCAGTCTTTCTGCAGTCCTGGCCAAACGAAATGCACAGCCACGAGCCACACAGTGGTGTTGACACTGGAGTGTGACTCCATGGATGCGGTCGAAAGCAGAGCATTGGAATTTCTCCGAAAGAAATGGCAGGTATGTGCCTTTTGAAATGTCGCAACAAATCTTTCTAGCAGAGCCAGGAATGGGCACTAGCTCGAGTGCTCGAGATATAGTCACTGGAGGTGTCATAATAGAGGCTGTCAAGTTGTCACCGCCCCCCTCCCCCACACACATACAAAAGACTCAGTCTGTGCGGGAGAGGAAGACTCTCATGACAGGAAATTAAACTACATGACAAAGGATATACTATTTATTTATAACATTCAATTTTCAGGGGTTGGATCTCTCTTTTATTTGCTGGGAAAAGCTCAGCAGTTTTGGAAGATGAAGGTCTTGTAAAATACAATGAGGAGAAGTAATAAAATCTGCAACCACTCAGTCTGTGCTGAGCTGTTGGACTGGAAGGTGCAAATACTATTTTGTCCAGCAACTACATGTCCTAATTATACCGCTGAAGATTGGAGGTGTTGTCTTGTTAGAAGATTTTCATGTGTGTGCTCGTCTTGATGCACAGGAATCAACTGAGTGCACAATACCATACCCAGAGAACATCCCACCTACTCCCAACAGCTCGCCCGCTCCATCAAAACTCTTCCCAGTAAAAATTTCTGGGAGAAAGACGCAGCCTGTGTTGCAAAGGAAGGATCTCACAACATGAAATTCAAATCAACTGCCGGCCGGAGTGGCCGAGCGGTTCTAGGCACTACAGTCTGGAACCACGCGACCGCTACGGTCGCAGGTTCGAATCCTGCCTCGGGCATGGATGTGTGTGATGTCCTTAGGTTAGTTAGGTTTAAGTAATTCTAAGTTCTATGGTACTGATTACCTCAGAAGTTAAGTCCCATAGCGCTCAGAGCCATTTGAACCATTTCAAATCAACGTAAATAATATATTGATGCGTTTTCTTTATTTAATCACTTTGCAGGACCAAGGGCTCCCTAACTCTGGCAGATATCACATCTGTGCCCCCCACCCCCACTGCCCATGATGTAATAACCGCAAGCACTGAGAGATGGAATAAAGTGTGGTATAGTAGTCGCCGTTTGGGATTTCTCGCACGTGTATCTGTCATCTGGGCGCAGCCACAGACGTCAAAAACAGCCCAGTGTCCTAATAAACGATGATGATACTAAATACCACCGGCCACAGAACAAATGTCAGCCTCCTTCGATCTCATGGCCCTAAATAAAGCATCAAGTTGCAGCATTCTGTTGATTGGGAAATTGCAGACTCATTTCCTCTCTCTGTCTCTTTCAAGAGACTAATTCCTATTTGTGTGTGTGAACTAATGTCTCCAAACGTGCAGACGGAGATTTTCATCTCTCCTCAGAAGACTGTGTTCCTGTTGGCTAATGCTGGAGACTGCTGCAATACTGATATCAGAAATAGAGGGAAATAGTCCGTTTGCACTACCCTATCATATTAATTGTTTAACAATTTATAGAAGTCAAATAGATTACTTAAGACACTCACCAGCACCTTACACTAATACTTCTGCATAAAAAATAAACATTTTCATCGTTTGAGAAGTACATGTGAACACTTAGCAAAACAAGTAATTAAATTACCGCCAATAGATCGTAGTGCTAAATATATCCGAGGTCTGGTATACACCGACGTTTGACAACAATAGCATCCTGGTCCACTACAACGTTTCCACTAAACGTAGCTGGTGAAAAATTCCTACAGATCACGCACACTCGCGATCGTAAAGAGCGCTCTGTCCGCCGGCTGCTGTGAGCCCCAGCCGTGTCCCTGGCCAGGACATCACATCGTCATGCCGGCGACGGTTAGGAGAGACCTGCACACGAATTGCCAGCTGCACGCTCATCCCCTGATATCGACAAGCTGGCCCCATCAAACGCTCAGTGGTCAGAGAGACAGTCACCAGGTAGTCAACCGATCAGTTTACATGGGGGAATAATCATCCCCAAACACCTATCATATTTGACCTTTTCATGAAACACACAACACACACGTCCACCCCTGTCACAACTCACCCAGCATAGTCAGACATCCAGAGAGTATCTTGCCGGGACTTGGCCCCATGTCCGCGGGCCAGAGGCAACAGAACGGACCATGTTTGCAACTAACACGCATCAGGGGCTAAACTAACATGTGACTTACGGTTGAGTGGCACCAGTCGCAGTACACTACGAGATAAGAAGGCGCAAATAATCCACTTCACCCAATCCAAGACAGGGATGTTGTTGACCATACGCATCGAATTTCTCTCACAAAATGTACATTTATCCTTTTTGCAAGAGTTATTTTCGAAGACAGAAGAAACAGGGGCATACATGCGTTTCACATGACTAAAGTATCGTTATATCTTCTGGTAAACCTTCCGGGTTGTAAGGTCGTGGTCCATGAAACTCTTCAGCTCCTAACGTTTCGTCCAGAGCTGCGCTGGACATCTTCAGAGGGGTGTTTCTCCTCCGGTGAGTCTTGCCGGCAAGACTCACCGGAGGAGAAACACCCCTCTGAAGATGTCCAGCGCAGCTCTGGACGAAACGTTAGGAGCTGAAGAGTTTCATGGACCACGACCTTACATCCCGGAAGGTTTACCAGAAGATATGTCATCCGGTCGTGAAAGCCTTCATACTATGATAAAGTATCGTTACTTATTGTGAAAATCTTGTAACATTATGCGATAGGCTATATTTCGTATAAGTATTCTCTCATCAGGTAAAAATGTCTGTTCTAATCAGTTTAATATCGCTTACATCCTGCATCACAGGACTAGAATATTAAACTCATTTTCGGCTCATGGCAGAGTGCTAAGGTATACTTTGTCCCAGAATGCGTCCTCACTTTCTGACTCTGTTAAAGTAACCAAATGCTTTGTCACATACGAAGTCTTTTAAGGTAACAGCACACAGAAGTTGTAAATATCAGTTTTATACTATATATCACTTTATAAATTCAGTAATATAGCTGATTTTACTATGAAGGTCATCTCTGCCTGTGTGGGCAGGAGACTGAAGTTTTATTAAAGCTATTGCCGCAACAAAAAAACGCCTGATTACCTCTCTATCTCGTGATTCGTATCTGTGGTACTTGAGCCCACGATTAAACCCGGCCAACAGCACATCACTGAAATCAAGGCAAATTAATTAAATTAATATGGAGATTCACTCTGAATGGTGAGCAATTTCTCTGCAGCAGTCAATTTACACTTGCCAGATAGCTCAAATAGGAATACCTGGAGGAAAGATGATGTTCTTTTTGAGCAACACTATTGAGAACTGGCACTTAAAGCTGACTGCAGAAGGATTCTACTGTTGCCAACATACATATCGCATGAGGACCACAAAGACAAGATATGAGAAATTAGCGCCCATAAGGAGGCATATAGGCAATCGTTCTCCCTCGCTCTGTTTCCAAGTAGAATAGGAAAGGGAACTATTAATAGTTGTACAAGGTACCCTCTGCTGCACACCCTGAGCATATAGATGTAGACGTAAATTTAGTCTACCTAATAAGATGTCACTCCATCCATTTAAAGGAAACACAAAACTCATGGAAGTATGTTGTCTCTTATTTATACAGAAATTGAAAGACAGAACTTCTCCTGCTGACCTTATTTTGGTAAAAACCTTGATATTAGCACCTATTTTTCCCATTGCAATCACTCTGTGAGACGAATGTGAGAGGTGTGATACTTTTGCACCGAACAATTAGATGAAGCGTTAAGAGGTCACCTCTCAATTCCCCTTTCGCCAGAGTATCGCTTACCTGTCGTATTCTCACGAATCTTCCAGTCTTTGATATACAGCAATTGAATCCACATCATTTCCACGAGTAAGAGATTTCCCCCACAAAGCCACACACACCTGCAAATTCTCTTGGAATCCCGTCACCTGCTGACAGCACCGTCACAATAGTTAGAAGAGTGTCTAGTGCTCCACCTGTAACTAACTAGGTAGCGGGATATCACAATGAAAAGAAAAGCACACTGAAGTAAGGAGGAAATTCACAACCATGCAAAGTGTACACGGACAACAGAAAGAAATCCTGAAGCGTAACACCCATAATCCGTTGATATCGAATGATGACCTATAAATACCACCCTCTACATGTCCTGATTTTTATGCCATACAACAGAGTAAAACAGAAAATATGTACTGTAAAAACTATGCTATCGTCCACCTGGTAAAGACCTGAATAGGATATTACCACATCTCTCACTTCCAATGTATCAAAAACAAATACCATCTGCATGTTGACATCGAGCATATTAAATATATGTGTAATGGTCCATTGGAGCAGGTGGCCAGTGATCGAAGTTGCTTGCACAGATCTGTGTAAATTTTTGATGATTGTACTGTGGGAGGACCATAACCCACAGACTATCAACCACAAGAGAGGGTCCCTAAGTTGTTATTTCATAAGCAGTTTGATAGACTGCTTTTCTGCTGTAACACATCCAAGCACTGTATGACTACAGATTTGTGCACCACCATATATATTTTATTTTACTACCGTGACTCTGATGTCTGTGTCAAGTGTTGAACTGGCATTAACACATTTTGATCCACTGGCTATCGCTCAAAGCTGGACATCACAAAATGTAATTTAAGCTGCTCTCACAACACATTGGATAGCTAAAATAAAAGACAGATGTAGTAATCGATATTGACAAAACTATAGGAGACATCTAAATATGTGGCTACTGGAAGAATTTATGGCATTGTGAAGCGCTTCCAAACAGGTATCTGAAGGTGATGAGCTCTGCATTTCATCTTATCTTCCACAATGATGGGGTAGCAAATGTCTCAGTGTTCTGTTTTCGAAGAGACCCAGGGTATTGATTCCTCTTATTGGTGGTGCATACTAGACCCAGGTATGTCACTGCTGTTTCAGTGTCCTAGGTGCTAGTCATCCTAATGCCCAAATCTTTAAACATTTTTATGTCTTACAGTGCATAACCGCATGTGAAACAAGAGATATTCTGCAGGCCTTAATTCTGTAGAGCACTGAAGTAGTGGGACAAAGACAGCATCAGGGCATTTTGTTATTGCAAGTTGCATACATTCAGGGGCATCTACCTCCTGATGATGTCATTGGTTTTCCCAGCCAACAGTTGAGTCCGTTCTCCCCATCACCCCACCACTCCCTTCCCCTTCCCTACCCCATCCCCTGGAAATGGCAGGAAATTGAAATTTTGGTGGGAAATTCGAAATGGTAGAATATTCAGATTTATTAGTGGGAATATCTAGTTCTCTGTGTCGCTGTGAGGTTCAGAGAACAATGGACCTCGTTCACAAGACTGCCACCTGGGGATGGTGCTGGCCCTCCCAACCCCCACCACCACCTATCCCCCACTACCCCACATCACCTCCCCCATCTGGAAATTGGCAGGAAAAGGGCTCATAGTGTGGAATTTGTTTATTTAAACAAATTCAGTTGCCATTAATTGAGCAATAGCCCCCTCCCATTAGCAATCAGCTTCATTGACTAATTAATTAAATTGAGAAACGAATTAACTCTTCCACCTCTGTGTATTCCTCCAGCCCTCCCCTCCCACCAACTACCTGGAAACTGGCGAACCTGTGCTGGAGAGGAGGGATATCACGACAAGACACTCAATTATACAGCAAAGGGTATATTGTTTATTTCTAAAATTCAATTTCCAGGGTTGGATCTCTCTTGCTCATCATCCTCTGCTGTTTGAGAAGATGTAGGTCTTGTAAAATACACGAAAAAGAATTAATTAACTGCAATGTAAGTTAATTGTTCAATTCATTCATTATACCTTTGTGTGCCGTAATTTTATTATCCCTCCCAGCAACTGTTAGGGTGTAGTCAGTAGAGCCATACCTCTGTGCTACTGAACTTTTGAATGGTTTGCTGATGTAATTTTAGTGTGTGACGAATTTTTATTCTGTAACGATATTACAGTCCTTCTTTTTGTTTTTTGTTGTTACAGTATTCATCCCATACATTCTGGCTAAGTTAGACCGCCAACTGGATGCGGATAGAGCACTGCAAAAGGAGGGTGGAAAATGTGTATACATATAATTTTTCGCAACATATTACATTCAGCTGTCTGGAGACATATTCGTTACTATTCTAGGTGTTTCTATGGATGAAGAAGAAAAAGAAGAAGAAGAAGAAGGGTTATGTGTCGAGATCGAAAGTCAGGAGCCATCAGTTCAGTCTAAGTACCAGAATACGATTTTCAAATTCAGTGTGAGTGTGTTGCATATATAAGTAATTTCAGTGAACCACAGAACATGATTTTCTGTTTGTATTTCAGTGACCTAAAGAATACGATTTTCTGTTTGTATTTCAGTGAGCTAAGGAATACGACTTTCTGTTTGTATTTCATTAAGATATTCTGTGTATGTTTCTAATATTTTCAAGAAAGAATTATGTTCTGTATCTTATTGATGTAGACAGCATCAGCGAGCTAGATAGATGGCTCCCAGGATAGGGCGAAATACCAAAGTGGGTACATAAGATGGTGGGTGCTGAGGATGCTGAAAGGAATCGCCCTTTCAGATGAGAAGGAAAGACTGGACTTAGTGGGAGAACTACCAGAAGGTCTGACTGAACTGTTCAATCCTCAGAACCAGAGTCTAAAAGATGCTTATAATCCAACTGTTGTCACTGCAGCATATAATTATTATTCTAGAATGTTGGTGCACTTAATTGTCATTGTTAGTTGTTTACAGCTTTTATCAGAAAAATCTTGAGCATTGAACTTAATTTTTTAGGATCACCAACACCGCCACCACAATGGCTAGCTGTGGTATGAGTACCTAGAGCGGTGCTTGTGGGGTTAGGAATCAAACATGTGCCTACGTCGCATACCCTGCCGTACAAGGCACCACTCTTGGCTGCAAGAAAAGCGACCACAGTCGCCACAGCCTCCCTCCCAACAACAACCTGCCGCCACCGCCGCAGCATCACATACACTCTGGCGTCCATGGGAGGGCCACTCAGGGGAAGAAGAGCAACGAACCCAGGACCCCGTGCACGGGAAGCGAGAACGCTATCACAAGACCACGAGCTGAGGACATATAGCTGATAAGGGGGCATGTACTAATGTCGAAAATAAAAAGGTTCGGCCTGGCCTGAGAGAGAAATTACATAAAAAATCCGCAGTACACATATCAATATGATATATACCTTGACATTCATAAGTGTTATAACTTTGATGGTACCGAGGTCTTGATCAAGACCCAGGATATACCTAAATTTGATGTGTACTATACCGGAATATTGGTTCATATTTATGTCCTGGAGAACAAAAGCAAGACAGATGAGCAGGACAAGCATGTAGTTGTCAGCCCCCTCCATTTCTCAAAATTTGCTGCCGAGCATAAGATGCATGTAAACACGCTCTTATTCTGCTATGAGAAAAATAAGGAGAAAAACAATTATCCCTGTGTTTGGATCAAATATATGTCCTGACTCCTTTCTGGCCATCTGAGCAAGCATAATGATTAACAGCATATTTACTTAAGATAGCTCAGTGCCTTTTCCTCAGACAAGTTATTGGCAATACATCTAGTAGATTGCACTTGCAAGCACGTGGTACGTGTTATTATGGCTACTGAGGAACAGAAATTCACAAAGTTTGAAAATGCTCACCACCAGGAGCAATGCCCGTGTGTTGTGTATGCCGACTTCGAATGCCTCTTTGCTCCTGTGACCCACTGTGAAGGTGACCGCACGGCCTCACATACCACCTTTACAGAAAAACACATACAAGGATTGTCTGTAAAGTAAAGTCTCCAACCAGCTCCCGTCAGGACGGAGCGAGCTAGCTTAAATCTGAAAACAGCGTCGTGTTCTTCGCTTCCCACACCACTATTCTTGACTGTCCCCCACCTCTCTGCGACCCTCATTGTTGGCGTAGCCGCCGTTAACGATGGAAGGGAAAATCGACGCTCCCACTAAGTGTGAATTGCAGTCTTTGATCAGATTTCTGTGGTTTAAGGGGTCAAAACCTATTAAAGTCCATCGCCAGTTGACCGAGGTGTATGGAGAAAAGTGTATGGACGCAGAAAATGTGCGTAGGTGGTGTGCGGAATTCGCAGATGGCCATACAAACACGCACGACGAGGCCGGCTGTTTTCACACGAGACAGTGACAAAAGTCGAAGAAGTTTTGCTTGCGGATCGGCGTCTGACTGTAAAGGGGACGTGTCTAAGACTACTGTGGACAAGATTTTGACGGACATTTTGAAGTATGACAAGGCGTGCGCCAGGTGGGTGTCGCAAATACTCACTGATGAACACAAAAATAAGAGTATCAAAAGTGCCAGCAAGTTTCTGCGCCGTTACTGGGAAGAGGGTGAGGAATTTTTTGATTCAGTTGTAAAGGGGGGCGAGACCTGGGTCCACTACTTCACGCCAGAGACTAAGGAACAATCAAAACAATGGCGACATTCCGGTTCTCCAAATGGCAAGAAGTTCAAGCAAACGCTGGCTTCGGTGTTCCGGGATAGGAAACCGTTCTGCTGGTCTATTACCTAGAATGAGGTACAACAATCAATGCAGCAAGGTACTGCGAGAAACTAACAAAGCTACGCCGTGCTATACAGAACAAAAGGAAGGGCCGTATGACAAAGGGAGCTCGTTTGCACCATGACAACGTCTGCCCTCAAGTCGCCAACAACAACACAGATCTCATCGCCAAATTCGGGTGGAAAGTCATTGACCATCCTCCATTCAGCCCCCTATTTGTTCCCCAATTTGAAACAACACTGGGGGGGGGGGGAGGAAGGGGGGGATGAAATTCTCAAACGACGAAGAGCTGAAGGCAGCTGTCCATTCCTTCCTGCACGAATCGGCAGGAGAGTGGTACCACTTGGGTACGAAACAGCTTCCGGAGCGTCTCCAGAAACGCATAGATCGTGACGGGGATTACGTTGAAAAGTAACTAAAAATCCAAGCTTTCAGAATTTGTTCTTGGTTTTGCAATAAAATGATGTTAACTATGTGAAAAGGCGTTGAAGACCTTAATTAACGCACAACTCTCGCACCATTTGTGGCAGCGTACCCAATTGTATCGTCCTATGATTTAAGTCTTAACTCTTACAAATCTTATGTCGGGGATAATGCTGCGGTTTGGCTGTTCACGGAGCTCGAAATACTTTCATTGGAGCTTGATTAACTTTACACTGACAACGTTCCCACAACCAGACCGAAGAAGAATGAAGATTTGTACAATAACGCGGTTGACGTGTCATATTTGTGGGCTGCCATTAGACAGAAAAACGGAAACTCCTCCTGGGAACCACTGTCATCTTACGAGGAAGTTCAGTTCAAAATGGCTCTGAGCACTATGGGACTTAACATCTGTGGTCATCAGTCCCCTAGAACTTAGAACTACTTAAACCTAACTAAACTAAGGACATCACACACATCCATGCCCGAGGCAGGATTCGAACCTGCGACCGTAGCAGTCGCGCGGCTCCGGACTGAGCGCCTAGAACCGCTAGACCACCGTGGCCGGCGGAAGTTCAGTGATGCAGCTCACAATACGTGCGGTTTGAAGTACCAGCTAGCAAGGCACATACCCATTTTCTTCCATAATTTAAGCGTGTATGACTCTCACTTTCTTGCTGAGTACTTGGCTGATTTCGGCGTGGAGAAAGATCAGGTCACTGCCCCACCCGAGAGCGTTGAGAAATATATATCATTCTCCAAACGAATGACGCCAAGAATTCTGCTCCGCTACGTTTTACGCATACACCATACCAGAAACTCGTTGAAACTCTACCTGGAGAGGATATGCATATCACTGTAGCTGCATTTCCCAACGAGGAAAAAGTGCAACTTGTGGCTAGAAAGGGGCTTTTCCCTTATGTGTGTCTGGGTAGTATGGCAAAACTCAGCGAAACCAGGCTACTCGACATGCCTTCATTCTCTAGCAACCTTACAGGCGATGCCATAACAGACGCAGAGTATGACCATGCCCTGAATGTCTGGCGGGAATTCAATATCACCACTTTAGGAGAGTCCGTTTGCTTGCGGACGTTTTCGAGAAATTCCAGAGTCTATGCATGGCCACATATTCTCTGGATATCGCCTTTTATTACACAGCACCTGGTTTGTCTTAGGACACAATGTTCAAGGAAATGAAGTGCAGCATTGAATTATTGACCGACGTTGACATGCTTCTTTTCTTCGAGCAAGGGGTCCGTGGGAGACTTTGCCAGTGTGTCTATAGACACTCCAACGCATATAACCCACGGATGGGTGACAGGTTCAATGCATTCCTTGATTCAGGTTACATCATATGCTTCGACGTAAATTACATTTATGGGCACGCCATGCAAGAATCACTGCTGATAGGCGAATTTCGATGGGTGCCCAAAGATTAATGCAAGAGGCGTGTGACAGCTGATTCTGATGTAGGATATACGGTGGAAGCAGAACTCACATATCCTATAGTTCGCATGACGAGCAAGTCGATTTGCCGCTGTGTCCAGAGCAACTAGTTCCGTGAGGAGGCCCCACCCCAAAACTGATGACGACACTGGGGAATAAACGGAGATCCATTATTCATTGTCGTAATCTACAGCAGTGTCACAGCGTGGGGATGGAGCTCGTTACTATCACTTGGGCTGTCTCCTTCTAGCAGTCCCCCTGGTTGTAGCGGTATATTGATTTGAATACCAGACAGAGAGCTTCTACGACGTGTGACTTTGAGAAAGAGTTTTATAAATCAATGAATAATTCAGTTTTCGGCAAAACAATGGAGAATATGAGGGAACGACGTGAAATTTTGATTAGAACCGAATGGGATGGGTGTTATGGCGAGAAAATCAGTTGTCAGACCAAATTCTAAGCGGGTCATTATATTCAACAGGAACATTGTTGCTGTGGAGATGGCGAAGACTGCAATAGAGTTTGCAAAGCCTATTTATGTGGGGATGTGCATACCAGACCTATCCAAATTCCACATGTACCGCTTTCATTGTGAGTTTGCAAACACTCATTTCACAGATCTTAAATTGCTTTATATGGATACAGATAGACTCATCTTTTCAGTGAAGAACTGTGATCCATATAAAGTAATGAGGTACCATGGTAATGAATTCGACACGTCCTCAAACACAGCCGATAGTCCTTACAGTATTGTTCCACAGAACAAGAAGGTCATCGGCATTATGAAAGACGAGGGCAAACGAAATTTCTGGTTGTCGAGCTTGCAGATCTGTGAATAAAAATGTATGCATATTGCACATTGGAAGGTGCCATCCAGATGTGGGCTAATGGTGTGCATCATATGGCATCGAGAGATCTCTCTATCGAATACAGTTTGCTGTGCCTGTACAGTGGTGTTCGTGGTGCTGTACTGCAGCCGCTGTCTGTGGTACAGCAAACTATTATTTGATTGAGAGGACATGAGTTTGTACATTGTGCCATAGTCTAAAATCGGCCTGTCGCTTCATTATGATATAAGAGACATTTGTGATGATGGGATTGAAATTCTCCCATACTCACACTACTCACTTGTAGAGAGAGGAGGTATGGGGGACTCTGACCGAATGAGAGGGACAGAGTGACAGAGAGAGTGTGTGTGTCTGCGGAGTAGTACGACCCTTTTATCATAGTGTATGTAATTGTGTGTGTGTGTGTGTGTGTGTGTGTGTGTGTGTGTGGTGTTAATATTTATTTATTTATTTATGTGTACTATGTACACATGTATACAAACACACACACACACACACACACACACACACCTCATGTGAAAAAAAATGTATCTCTGAATTGAAGTATCAGAGTCAAACTGTGTCTCAAGAATTGAACTGTACCTCAAGAACTGAACCTTATCTCAAGAACTGAGCTGTATCTCAAAAATCAAATTGTATATGTGTGGATCGAATAAGTGAAAAAAATCGTTACCATACGTCGTTATGTTGTTATTTACAAAAGAAATTTATCCCCTATTGCATTGTGCATATAAAGCGTGTGCATGACACAAATGACATTAGTTTTTGTGAAGATGAGTGCTGTTAAGGAGGTAAAGTTTAAGATGGAAAATAACAAAATATATAGAATGGTTGCAGGGGATTGCACCTATCATACAGTATGAATTTCCTTATCAGAGCAGAAGGCACATGACATGTCTACTTCCAAAGACGAATAGCAAACATATCTATAATTCCAGAATGAGATTTTCACTCTGCAGCGGAGTGTGCGCTGATATGAAACTTCCTGGCAGATTAAAACTGTGTGCCCGACCGAGACTCGAACTCGGGACCTTTGCCTTTCGCGGGCAAGTGCTCTACCATCTGAGGTACCGAAGCACGACTCACGCCCGGTACTCACAGCTTTACTTCTGCCAGTATCTCGTCTCCTACCTTCCAAACTTTACAGAAGCTCTCCTGCGAACCTGCAGAACTAGCACTCCTGAAAGAAAGGATACTGCGGAGACATGGCTTAGCCACAGCCTGTGGGCTGCCAGGAAGTTTCATGTCTATAATTATATCTCCTGTGTTTCAAGAAAACCACAGGTGTAGTATCTGGGTAACACTATATACTATCAAAGGGGCAACAGGGTGAAATCAGTAAAAAAGTACACGCATATTATGAGGTAAATATTCATTTATTTCTCATTCAACTTATAAGCAATTTTGATTTTCATAAGCAGACATAGGAACACTATTTCCACACATCTTCTTCTTGAGTCGATGGAGAACAGAGCACCAGTTGAATTCCAGGTCTTGAATAGCAGCATCGATGCGATCTTCTCCTTCCACTTCATATAGATGATGGTACTCGTATGGTGGAATAATCGAAGCGACGTCACCATATCCTTATAGGGTATCCCAGGATCATCCCAGAAATGTGATAACCACTTTGCACTTTTCCGTGTTTCAGTGCACTTCACATCCTTGAAAAGCCTTGGTGACGCGATGTTTGCTGAGAATGTCTCTATTAGTCCGGCATCTTCTATGATCGCTATGAATGCAACATCTTGAAGTATGAACTGTCTACGCTCATCACTATAGAAACCCTGAGAGTCTGCAGCGATTTTCATACCTTGCGAAACCATTGCGGAATGCCCTAGGTAAGGTGCAGCACCTTTTATTCTGTAGAGCTAGTTGGACAACACTGGTGAGCGGACAGTAGTTAATCACACGGTCATATAGAACTACAGCATACAGTCTAGTGTGTTCTGGGAAATTTGATGAAGATTCAAATTCAAGTCGTATACCTATGTCCAGATTTAATTGTCTCGTTCTGTATTGAGCAGATTATTACGATGATTGGCGCCAGCTCTTTGAATTTCCATGGACTGAGTTGACATCCATACCCTTCATCGTATGAAGTATGGAACCTCACATACAAGTCGTGTACTAGACTGTACACATTGCCATCCTACTACAGAGTAAATTATCAAACGATAGAATTCAGAGTTCAGGTAGACTCTCTCATTAGTTAACTTGCAATTATCAATTTGGTGGAATCATTTGCTACATTCCATCTTCTATTGGTCTGAAAAGCAACTACACTGAACCTTGGCGTCTCGAGCCGAGCGGCGGTTTTAGTAGACCACGTTTGGCTGCTTGCAGTTGGTGTGACTTGGTACTCGAAAACATCCCATGAACAGAAAGATAGCGGTAGAAATACACCAGCATTCAAAACTTTTAAAAGCTTCCAGCGCTGCTCATCCAATACTGTGATGTGCGGCATTTACCATGTTATTTTATTGATGGTTATCTCTTTCTCTTCTTGAACTCCTTCAGTGTATTAGTTGATATCTGTTGCACTCCATACCAGAATAACTTCCTGTTTAGCATTCAGAACAGTTCGCCGCATGCCCTCAAAGTATAACATACCTAATTTTAAAGGTATACATGCAGTAAATTAGAGACATACATTTTAAGAGTTGATGTATTGAGTACATTCCGTGTACGGTCAGTTTTGACCCCGTTATGTTGATATCGTATCTCATGGAACAGGAACGATAAAACATTACGTGTTAAGGTTCGATCCCATTGTAGCTGCACCATCTCTTTTCGTAAATGATCCATTAAGATATGTGAAACTCTCACATGGAAGGGTTAAAGAGTCTTGGTGTTGGATGACAATCCTAATTTCATCGTTCTTGTCAAATCTGGTTGATGCACAAGGTTTATGCGAGAAGTGTTCCTGGCGTAAAATACTCTCACCATATTCCACCGGACTAGTTACATCGACGACGCTAGTGCGCGGCTTCAGATCCATTGATTTAAGAAACTCGTAGGTTTCACATGTTATCACCTTGCTGTTCTGTTGTGAAGTGCTGCGCTGCACGATGTACACTTTGGTTTTATACCTTACGCCTATCCTATCTTCGTTGACAGCACAGGGCTGCTGTAAACCCTCTTATGGGTCTCTGCATGTTCAACGTCACTGCTGGTTCTGCTTTAGATGTAGCCGTACAGTGGTTTCCTCCCAGGAAAAATCGACAAGTTGATTATGCTGGTCCACAATATACAGCTCCAGATAGTCCAATGTCTGAACTGTTACTGGGCTGTAAATGGCGTTGGTAGGGGCCTCAGCGATTTTATGCCATGTTCCCACTGATGGGAGGAATCCGTAAATCGTTTGAATCACTCTGTTGTTGAGAGGTTGCGATGTTACACTTGACACAGATTGTACTGACAAGAAGTATATCCACTGACTGGTCGGATCTGTAAAATTTATTAGGATCCTTTTTCAAAACCTGGCCTATTGTGGGATCCAGCAGCCATCCTGTTGAACCTTTCTGGTTAAAGTGAATCCTTGTAATCGTCTTTATTTCAGATATCACTGTATTGATGTTTGCACGCAGCGCAATCCCTTTTCCAGACTGTTTTAAAACTTCATTTAAATCGTCAATATCGTATGCAGCAGGTTCTATTTCCACAATTTCTTTTCCACCATTAGTTTCTAGATGAAGTTTGTTGTTAGCCTCTGTGATATTCGGAATGCTATAGCAAGTCTCCAGTCCTATCAGCGCAATACTCCAATCCCCGTTGCTTAAATCAATCCGTGGGAAGTAATTCGCTCGTAATAGTGACGATCGTCCTTTTACAGTCAGAATGCACAGCATTACATCTGAACCTTGACTGACGGGTAGTGCTTAATGCCTGACCATATATATATGCTTCTTCGTAAATGTTGGGAGGAACATGATGCACAGGTGCCTGCATACGTAGGTATTAAAGTCTTGGTAGCGATAAAATTGTCTTCTGTCGCTGAAGTGTCTTTGCAACTCTTCTGCAAGTCTGCAAATGAGTAAATAGTAGACGTTATATGCATTTTTCTTAACATACGAAAACCAGTGGATTCCTGGTCCCTCAGCAATATCTAATTCACAATTCCACACTCTCCGGATTTCCTCATAATCTTCGGTAATGTACCCCGCATAAACACAGCACAGAACCTTGGACTGATCAATGTTTCCCTTACAAACTTGAGCAGATCTGTATTTGTAAGAGGTATGTCTGGTACAATAGCTAACGGACGTTTTGGTTTATGAAAAGACCTATTCCTTTCTTGTATATTATCAGGTACAGTCCTTTTCTGGTGGCTACTGCTTCCATCATGCGGTTATGTCTTCTTGCTTCCTCTAGCTGCTCCTGAGAGTTCTGTAGGTTCTTCACTGTTCTGGAAACAGCCGCAGCACCACCAGTCAATGAACGTATCCTCAGAACCCTGGGTGCTGGGTGCTTTAACCAGTCCTTTATGCTTCAGGGCACTTTCAGCTGCATACATAGCTGTCATGATACGGTTTTTTGAACATCCCTTCTTCTTCTTCTTCTTCAACGTTGTCTTGTGCTTCTTATTCAGTATACGAGATGCCGCATTCATAACTTGCTTGACATTCATCCCCCCTATGCTCAACTTAATTTTATCAAATTCAAATGCTGCAATGCGCTGTCCTATACCAATATCCTTCCTTGAACGTATTGCCTTCACTTTATCAACTAAAATTCGATCTGCTGCGTGACGTCCTGGGAGAGCTTTATGTTTTGCATATGCAATGTTGTGTTCCAAACGCACCTTGTCGAGCAGGTTAATACCCTTATCACCAGGAGCCAGACGTTTTTGAAGCTTTGTACCAGGTCCACGGTAACTGTACCTCAGAATATGCAATTCAACAGGAAGTTTGTCTAGAATACCACGATCTCTGGTAATGCGTCTCCTATCACGCATGTTATGCTACTGTGCTGGTTGTGCTCTGCGCACCCTATTATATAGCAAATCATCAGCGTCAATCCAGCTGCTTTGTGTCGCAGGAAAAATAAGTCATTTAACTGGTGCTCTATCCTCTCGATGTCTTACGACATGCTGTATGAGAAACACATGTGGTTCTGAGGTCTTCTGCACTTCCTCAGTGTAAAAGCATTCCGAAGTTTCAGTGCCATTGCTATCCTTTAAGATGTAAGTTCTGCTACTTGTTCTCTGTACTCTGGAAACTGTGAATATCTCACTCGACCAGTTTGGGAAGTACGACTTCTCAAATGCTGTCTTGTGTTTTGAGATACGTACCAAATCACCTACATTAAATTTCTGTCTACATGGCTGCATTTTAATACGATAGTAGACTGTATCCATGAGTCCATTATCACGAACATCGATTGGTCTCATTGTTATTGTGCTAATTTTGGTTCGATTATAGTGGACAATTATTTCTGGGAGGACATCTGTCCATCATTTCTACGAGCTGTGAAGGTTAAAACATATCTACAATTGAACCTTTACTGTTCTGTTCACACGTTCCACGATACTCACCTTCAGGTGGATGAATGTTAAGTAGTGATGTATTCCGTGCCACCGCATAATGGTCTTGAAGTATCTATTGTAAAACTCTCCACCGTGATCGGTTTGGAGGTTGTGCAGGCACTGATTCGTCCCTGTCTGTGACAAACGCTCAAACACATCTGCAAGATTTCTCCTCATTTTTGTTTTCACAGAAAATTCCTAGGCAGATTTGGAGGATGTATCAAAAACCATTGAAATATATTTGGATCCATTATTCTAATGCGAGTGTTCCCTCATATCCACAAAATCAGCTTGCCATAAGTCATCCAAACCTTTAATCATAAAATGCCTATAAGGATATGTTTTGCATGCTGGTTTGTGCAGCTCTGAAACTACTGTCTCCATACTCATACGACTACACCTCTCTCTCTATACTCTGAAATTATTGAGACAACTTCACTGGAATGAGCAGCAGCTGATGCCATTAGCAGTCATAGTTGATCTATTAGCTCATTGCGGTCGTCGTAGTATGTCTACTGAGGATACTGATTAATGACTCTTTTATGCTGAATGTCAATATCATCACCACTGTTATACTGACCGTCAAATAATAATGGCTTTATAATGTCTCTGTATTTTGCACGCATTGGTTTAATGCTTTCCTATGTACACTGGTCAATTGTAGTGAGAGTATTTCACCATACACCTCCAGATCTTTGGACAAAAATTTTACTGCTTTTGAGGGTTTTAGGAAAAGGAGGTTCAGTAGAACTATTGTTCTTTGAAATTCCCTAACCCCTATCTGTATTGTTTTCTCATTTAAAGTTATAGGCTACATGCCCAACACGTATGGTTTTTCACCACTGACATCAAATGTTTTGTCTATCCTAGCGTATCTGTGATGGTTAATGAAATTGGCAATAGTATCATTGTCGTTGTTGGGTAATTTCGCTGAGAATTCATCAAGAAATTCAGTAGTGGTTTAAAGGTTTCTTGCAGTGTCTGCTCTCACTCCAAATTTCGTAACCTCTGCAACGGCCTTCCATGCTGCAGTGATCTTATGCTTGCTACGTACTAAGCGGGCTGCTTCAAAGGTTGCACCTTATATACATTTCACTTAAGTTTTGCAGTTAAGTCGTGTACTTTCTTTCGAATTCCATCAACTTTTACAACTGAGCCCTCTTTTTTCTCTCTCAGAATGATGCGGATGTATGTCTCTAGTTCCTTAACCCTAGGATCTAATTCGTTGATCAGTCTCAGAAGGGTCTCGAAATACATCCCTAGCTTCATAACATTACATTCAAGGGATTGAAATTTTCCATTTATGTACAGACGCATTCTCTGTCTATGTGCACACGTGTCCTCCCTGGCTGAGTGCCTGACATCTCTGCAGACTTGTCCGTGGTGTTATGTATACTAATATACTCATTACTTTTTCGTACCTATATATATAGAAACTTCTGGAAGTTCCTTCTATACCTATTGTCATTCCGTTTTCTTGATTTATCAATAAAAAGACCTACATACCTGTGGAAAGCTATATAGTTCATGGATCACAGAGAATCTATGTTTTTCTATTCTTTGGTGTAGAAGTTAGTAGTTTTATCATCGTAAAGTTTCTCACGATAGTGAGTGGGATAGAAACCTTGCAGAGTCAAGTCATGTAATGTGTTGCAAATATATTTCCTGCATTGGATTATTAACAGCATTTCATTCCATGCAACTAATATTTCGGGATCCACACTACTTTAAAATTATATCATGCTGATGTGTAGAGCTTTGTAGTCTTAGTAGTGTGTCTACATGTTCTACGATTTTTTCTCTCTTCCCAGTACCTTCTCGGTGTGGAACGCAGATACTACAACAATTCCACAGAGTTGAGATCACAAGAGATTTATGTTAAATGTTAGAAACTCCTTTCGTCTGGAGCTCAATTATGCATAAATCATACATTTATTCCTCTTCTTAATTGTTTGTTATATCACCACAAAACTCTGAAATGTATCAGGTTCATATCTACTATACAATAAGGAATGCTATATTCCTCATCATGCAAGCATCTAGAGAGATCGTGTGTAAGTAGATAAGTGACATGAGTGAGACTCATACAGAACAGTCTTCACGGAAATGCAGTTACATTACTAGAATAAGAGTACTGGTCTGTACCACACGTGTTGATCAATACAAGTCTGGAATGCATGTTATACTCTTTGCGAAAGCAAACTATCATAGTGTATTGAAACTTCCTGGCAGATTTAAACTGTGTGCCGGACCGAGACTCGCAGGAGACGAGGTACTGGGGGAAGTAAAGCTGTGAAGAGTGGGCGTGAGTCGTGCTTGGGGAGCTCAGTTGGCAGATCACTTGCCCGCAAAAGGCAAAGGTCCCGAGTTCGAGTCTCGGTCCGGTACACAGTTTTAATCTGCGAGGAAGTTTCATATCAGCGCACACTCCGCTGCAGAGTGAAAATCTCATCACAGTGTATTATTTACTTGGAACTCAGCTCAGCTCGTCCGTTCCTTCATGAGACGTCGAATTCCCCCCCCCCCGCCCCCACCGCCATTTTGGTCAGTTCCAAATTAAATTGGAGACAATGTTGCAGAGAGGTTTCATTAAAGACAGAGGAAGAGCTACGAGGTGCCTAGAGATAGGCCATCTAGGCCATCTAGAGTGTTTCTCATCATCCTTAGCTGATAGGTTTAACAAAGGAATAGCTCGTTTGGAAATAGAGGAGAGAGTACTAGATCTTTGAATCTTCGACTTTTTCCTGTGAATGTGAGAATACTTGGTGACTCCCATGAGCATCAACGGTGAGGGGAGGGGGCAAATCATAATAAAATCTTACCAAATTTAAACAAGTGTTTTGGCCAAGGAATGTAGGTTTTGCACCTTCTCTCTGCTGAAGGCTGTATCCTATGCTAAGATAGAGTATTTGTGTCATGTGATGTAGGCAATGTAACAATGTTCACAATATGTCCACATGTATAGGACCCTCGCAAAGTAATGCACAGGTCAGTTTAGCAATGATACAGAAATTGAGAACTGTGCTGCACTGTCACTGGCTGTTAGAATCATGAGATCGACACGATGAGACATTTTGTTGACGTGACAACCCGTCGAGAGTGCTGGTTTGTTCCTCGAGTAATTGACTAAATGCGTTGAAATTATGGAAAAACCTTGTAAAATTACGAAAATTGATGGAAAATCCCTAAAACTGATGAAAATATGACAAAAAATGCAAAGGGATGAGGGTACATACATGCTCACCTGGGTGTGTGAAAAACTTTCCATTCCTCCACTGGTTAGATTGACATCTGGTGGTGCTACTATCCGTGTTCTATGGGTTTAATTCTTGCAGAACACCCCCCTCCCCCCTGTTCCGAATGCAGATATACAAGTCATAAAAATGAAAGCTGCAGTGCCCAAGGATTTGGGGGTCAGGATGACTACCACATAGGACACCAAAACGGCGATTATACACCTGGGTGCAACATGCAAAACCAATATGAAGAATCAATGATCTTGACCTCTTAGAACACCAAGACATCTGCTACCCCATCACTGTGGAAGATGAGATGAAATGTAGAGGTACTCACCTTCAGATACCTGTTTGGATGTGCTCCACAGTGCCGCAAATTCTTCCACTTGACATATATTGAGATGTCTCCTACAGTTTTGTCAATATCGGTCACCACCTCTGTCTATTATTCCAGTCATCCAGTGTATTGAAGGAGCAGCTTAAATTACACCATGCAATGTCCAGCTTTCTGTGAAAGACGATGGATCGAAATGTGTTAATGCTGGTTCAGCACTTGACATAGACATCAAAGTCATGGTAGAAAAACAAAATATATATGGTTGTGCACAAAGCTGTAGTCATACACTGCTTGGATGTGTTACAGCAGAAAACCAATGTATCTAACTGCTTATGAAAGAACAGCATAGGGACCCTATTTTGTGGTTGATAGTCTATGGGTTATCGCGCTCCTACAGTACAAGCGTCAAAACTTTACACAAATCTGTGCAAGCGACTTCGATCGCTGGCCGCCTGCTTCAGTGTAGCAATATGCATATATTTAATATGCTCGATGTCAACATGCAGACTGTATTTGCTTTCGATATATTGGAAGAGACAGACGCGGTAATATCCTATTCATGTCTCTACCAGGTGACATTAGTGAAGTTCTTACAGTTTGTAGTTTTACTCCGTTGAACGTCATAAAAATCCTGAGGAGAGAGAGAGAGAGAGAGAGAGAGAGAGAGACTGTGCTGTCAGCATGAAGTCTGACACCATTACCCTGTCGTATTTCTAATGAAGTAATCATAGTAATACAATAAATGATATCAGGAGATGTAGAGGTTGGTATTTATAGACTGTCATTCGATATGAACGAATTATAGGTGCAATGCTTCTGAATTTCTTTCTGTTGTCCGCATACAGTTTGCATGGTTGTGTATTCCCTCCTGTACTTTAGTGTGCTTTTCTTCTCATTGTGATCGCCCACTACCGAGTTAGCTGCGGGTGGAGCACCGGACAGCCTTATAACTAATGTAACGGTGCTGTCAGAACACGATGGAATTCCAAGAGAATTAGCAGGGTCCGTGACTTTGTGGGGGACATCTCTTACTCCTGGAAATCATGTGGATTCAAATGATATACACCAAAAACTGGAAGATTCGTGATAATACGACAGGTAAGCAATAGTCTCGCGAAAGGGGTGTTGGGAGGTGAGCTGTATATCTTTTTTTCTAAGTGTTGTGGGCAAACATGCTATAACCTCTGACATTCGTCTCACAATATGACTGCAATGAGAAAATTAGGAGCTAATATGAAGATCTTTACCGAGTTACGATCAGCAGCAGAAGTTTTATCTTTCTCGATAAATAAGAGACAACGTACTTCCATGAGTTTTGTGTGCCTATAAATGGCTGGAGTTACATCTACACTCCTGGAAATTGAAATAAGAACACCGTGAATTCATTGTCCCAGGAAGGGGAAACTTTATTGACACATTCCTGGGGTCAGATACACCACATGATCACACTGACAGAACCACAGGCACATAGACACAGGCAACAGAGCATGCACAATGTCGGCACTAGTACAGTGTATATCCACCTTTCGCAGCAATGCAGGCTGCTATTCTCCCATGGAGACGATCGTAGAGATGCTGGATGTAGTCCTGTGGAACGGCTTGCCATGCCATTTCCACCTGGCGCCTCAGTTGGACCAGCGTTCGTGCTGGACGTGCAGACCGCGTGAGACGACGCTTCATCCAGTCCCAAACATGCTCAATGGGGGACAGATCCGGAGATCTTGCTGGCCAGGGTAGTTGACTTACACCTTCTAGAGCACGTTGGGTGGCACGGGATACATGCGGACGTGCATTGTCCTGTTGGAACAGCAAGTTCCCTTGCCGGTCTAGGAATGGTAGAACGATGGGTTCGGTGACGGTTTGGATGTACCGTGCACTATTCAGTGTCCCCTCGACGATCACCAGTGGTGTACGGCCAGTGTAGGAGATCGCTCCCCACACCATGATGCCGGGTGTTAGCCCTGTGTGCCTCGGTCGTATGCAGTCCTGATTGTGGCGCTCACCTGCACGGCGCCAAACACGCATACGACCATCATTGGCACCAAGGCAGAAGCGACTCTCATCGCTGAAGACGACACGTCTCAATTCGTCCCTCCATTCACGCCTGTCGCGACACCACTGGAGGCGGGCTGCACGATGTTGGGGCGTGAGCGGAAGACGGCCTAACGGTGTGCGGGACCGTAGCCCAGCTTCATGGAGACGGTTGCGAATGGTCCTCGCCGATACCCCAGGAGCAACAGTGTCCCTAATTTGCTGGGAAGTGGCGGTGCGGTCCCCTACGGCACTGCGTAGGATCCTACGGTCTTGGCGTGCATCCGTGCGTCGCTGCGGTCCGGTCCCAGGTCGACGGGCACGTGCACCTTCCGCCGACCACTGGCGACAACATCGATGTACTGTGGAGACCTCACGCCCCACGTGTTGAGCAATTCGGCGGTACGTCCACCCGGCCTCCCGCATGCCCACTATACGCCCTCGCTCAAAGTCCGTCAACTGTACATACGGTTCACGTCCACGCTGTCGCGGCATGCTACCAGTGTTAAAGACTGCGATGGAGCTCCGTATGCCACGGCAAACTGGCTGACACTGACGGCGGCGGTGCACAAATTCTGCGCAGCTAGCGCCATTCGACGCCCAACACCGCGGTTCCTGGTGTGTCCGCTGTGCCGTGCGTGTGATCATTGCTTGTACAGCCCTCTCGCAGTGTCCGGAGCAAGTATGGTGGGTCTGACACACCGGTGTCAATGTGTTCTTTTTTCCATTTCCAGGAGTGTATATGCTTACGGTGTGCACCACTATTAATCATTCCCTTTACCATTCTGCTTGGAAATAGAGAAAGACTGCCTATATGTGTCCTTATGGGCGCTAATTTATCATATCTTGTCTTCGTGGTCCTAATGCGTAATGTATGTTGCCGGTAATAGAATATTTCAGCGGTCAGCTTCAGGTGTCTTCAGAAAGAACATCTTTCCTCCAGGGATTCCCATTTGAGCTATCTGGCAAGTGTAATCTGACTGCTGCAAAGAAATTGTTCACCATGCAGAGTGAATCTCATGAACAATTTAATTAATTTGCCTTTCAATTTGATTTCAATGATATGTTGTTAGTCGGGTTTAAGTTGGGGTTGTTGTGGGTTGTTTTTGGGGGAAGAGACCAGACAGCGAGGTCATCGGTCTCATCGGAGTAGGACAGGACGGGGAAGGAAGTCGGCCATGCCCTTTCAAAGGAACCATCACGGAATTTGCCTGGAGCGATTTAGGGAAATCACGGGAAACCTAAATCAGGATGGCCGGACGCGGGATTGAACCGTCGTCCTCCCGAATGCGAGTCGGGTTTAAGTGTGGGCTCGAGTACCACAGATATGATTCTGGAGATGGAGAGGTAATCACACGTTTTTAGTTGCGGTGGTAGTTTTAACAAAATTTCAGTCCCCTTCCTACAGAGGCAGAGATGACCATCGTAATAAAATCAGGTGTATCACTGAATTTATAAAGAGATACATAGTATAAAACTGATATTTACAACCACTGTGTGCTGTTACTTTAAAAGACTTCGTATGTGACATAGCATTTGGTTACTTTAAGAGAGTTCGAAAGTGAGGACGCATCCTGGGATAGAGGTATACCTTAGTACTCTGCCATGAGCGGAAAACGAGTATAATATTCTAGTCCTGTGATGCAGGACGTAAGAGATATTAAGCTGATGAGAACAGACATTTTTAAAATGATGAGAGAATACTTATACGAAATCTAGTCTATGCCATACTGTTAACAGAATTTTCACAATAAGTAACGATACATAAGCGATGTGAAACGCATGTATGCCCTAGTTTCTTCTGTCTTCGAAAATAACTCGTATAAAAAGGATAAATGTACACTTTGTGAGAGGAATTCGATGTGTATGGTCAACAATATTCCTGTCTCGGATTGGGTAAAGTGGATTAGTTGCGCTTGCTTATCTCTCAGTGCTCAGTGACTGGCGCCACGAGTGGGTACGAGCCTTCACTCAACCATAAGTCGCAAATTAGCTTAGTCACTGAGGCAGTTAGTTGCAAAAACATGCTCCGTCCTGTCAGCTCTTGCCCATGGCAGGGGGACAAGTCCCGGATACGGTACTCTCTGGACGACTGACTATGCTGGGTGAGTGGCGACAGAAGCGGACAAATGTATTGTGTGTTGTATAAGAAGATATAAATTGATCGGTTGACTATTTGGTGACAGTCTCTTAGAACACTGAGCATTTGGTAGGGCTGGCTTGTGGATGCCATGAGATAGGCATGCAGCTGGCAATTCGTGTACAGGTCTCTCCTGATGGGCAACCACATGACGACATAATGTCCAGGCCGGCGGAGCGGCTGTGGCTCTCAGCACTTGGTGGATGGTACGTTCTTTGGGATTGTGAGTATATGTGAGTGGTAGGACTTTTTTGGAGGAGATATGTATAGCGGAAATGTTGTAGTGGAGAAAGGTGCTTGTATCATCAAACGTCAGTGCATATAAAGCTTCGGTTATATTTGGCATGCTAATCTGTTTGTAGCAAAATATAATTACTTTATTTGCAAAATGTTTGTGTTTAATTGACTAACGTTAAAAATGTGTTTTTACTGTGGTTCAAATGGCTCTGAGCACTATGGGACTTAACAGCTGATCTAGGCGCTGCAGTCCGGAACTGTGGGACTGCTACGGTCGCAGGTTCGAATCCTGCCTCGGGCATGGATGTGTGTGATGTCCTTAGGTTAGTTAGGTTTAAGTAGTTCTAAGTTCTAGGGGACTGATGACCTAAGATGTTAAGTCCCATAGTGCTCAGAGCCATTTTGAACTTAACAGCTGAGGTCATCAGTCCCCTAGACCTGAGAACTACTTAAACCTAACTAACCTAAGGACATCACACACATCCATGCCCGAGGCAGGATTCGAACCTGCGACCGTAGCGGTCTCGCGGTTCCAGACTGACGCGCCTAGAACCGCACGGCCACACAGACCAGCTGTTTTTACTATGCAGGAGTATAATCGTAAAGCGTGTAAGGAGTGTGTCAGAACTCTCCATTACACTGAAAACAATATAGGTAAATTTATGGACAAAGTATTTTACAAATCAATGTAGAATGATTGACAAATGACAAATGTGACTACTTGTGCAAACTGGCCACAGACCATGGCACTGATATCACAGCCCTCCAGGAAACCATCTAAATGCAAACAATATAGCAAAGGGAAAGGTTACAGGTTACAAAATGATAGGATACTTGCCATCATGTATAGATAGCATTCAAATGTACGCCAATATTTTTTTCTTGCTAGAGTTGTTAACAACTAATGGGGTGTGACGTGTAGACCACCTACATTGCCCAGGCAACGGACTGGTAAAGCAGGACGGCGAAATGCCTACGATAACGAGGATAATGGAATGTAGTCGAATGGAGACGGGTGATGCTGAGGGAATTAGATTCGGAAATGAGACACTTAAAGTAGTAAAGGAGTTTTGCTATTTGGGGAGTAAAATAACTGATGATGGTCGAAGTAGAGAGGATATAAAATGTAGACTGGCAATGGCAAGAAAAGCGTTTCTGAAGAAGAGAAATTTGTTAACATCGAGAGTAGATATAAGTGTCAGGAAGTCGTTTCTGAAAGTATTTGTCTGGAGTGTAGCCATGTATGGAAGTGAAACATGGACAATGAATAGTTTGGACAAGAAGAGAATAGAAGCTTTCGAAATGTGGTGCTACAGAAGAATGTTGAAGATTAGGTGAGTAGATCACGTAACTAATGAGGAGGTACTGAATAGGATACGGGGAGAAGAGAAGTTTGTGGCACAACTTGACTAGAAGAAGGGATCGGTTGGTAGGACATGTCCTGAGGCATCAAGGGATCACAAATTTAGCATTCGAGGGCAGTGTGGAGGGTAAAAATCATAGAGGGATACCAAGAGATGAATACACTAAGCAGATTCAGAAGGACGTAGGTTGCAGTAAGTACTAGGAGATGAAGAAGCTTGCACAGGGTAGAGTAGCATGGAGAGCTGCATCAAACCAGTCTCAGGACTGAAGACCACAACAACAACAACAACAACGGCTGCCACTCTAGATCAGTCTCTCAATGCTCCTCAAGACAAAACAACAAGAAAACAAACTAAAAGAAAGGCTCTTCTCTGGAAAGACAAGGAATAATAAGAATTTGGACTAAGTAATAGTATTATACAAATCAATGTATAAGAACTGACAAAACACAAATGTGACTACTTCAGAAAACTGGCAACAGACCATGGCACTGGTATCATCGCCTTCCAGGAATCCCATGTAAACGAAGACAAAATAGCAAAGGGAAAGCTTACAGGTTACAAAATGATAATATACCTGCCATCATCTACACGTGGCTCTATCATCTATGCAATTATTTTTTTTTAGTTGAGACGGTTGTTAACAAATTATGCGGAGCGACGTGTAGACTACCGCCTAGATGGTGTACCCCAGGCAAGGGACTACTAAGGCAGGACAGCGAAATGTCTACACTACCGGCAGCCATACTAGATCAGCCTTTCATGGCTTCTCAAGACAACACCACATGAAAACAAACTACAATAAAGGCTCTTCTCAGAAGTAGACAAAGAAGATGAAGCATTTTGGACAAGGTATTAGTATTTTACAAATCACTGTAGAAGGATTCAGAAAAGACAAATGGACTACTTGAGCAAACTGGCCACAGACCGTGGCACTGATATCATAGCCCTCCAGGAATCCCATCTTAACAAAGAAGTTATAGCAAAGGGAGGGCTTACAGGTTACAAAATGATAGGATACCTGCCATCATCTACACGTGACTGTATCATGTACGCTAATTATTTTTAATTGCTAGGGTTGTTAACAACTTATAGGGAGCGACGTATAGACAACCTCCCAGATGGTGTACCCCAGGCAAGGGATTGCTAAGGTAGGACAGCAGAAAGTCTACACAACTGGCTGCCATACTAGATCAGTCTCAAATGGCTACTCAAGACAACTCAACAAGAAAACTTGAAAAAATGCTCTTCTCAGAGCAAGACAAAGATTATGAAGAATTTTGGACAAAGGAATCCTATCTAAGCAAAGACAATATAGCAAAGGAAAAGGTTCTATGTTAAAAAATGATAGGATACTTCCCATCATCTGCACTGGCTCTATCATGCAAGCCAATTTTTTTTATTTGCTAGCTTCGTTAACAACTTATGGGGAGGGGGCGGGGGGGGGGGGCGACGTGTAGAATACCTCCAAGATTATGTACCCCGGATATGGACTGCTAAGGCAGGACGGCGAAAACTCTACTTTACTGGCAGCCATATTAGATCAGTCTCTCATGGCTACTCAAGACAACAGCGCAAGATAACAAACAACAAAGACTCTTCTCAGATCGTCAGAAGGAATATGAAAACTTTTTGACAAAGTATTAGTATTATACAAATCAATGTAGAAGGATCGACAAAAACAAATGTGACTACTTCAGCATACTCACAAATGACGATGGCACTGAGATCAAAGCCCTCCAGGAATCCCATCCAAATGAAGACAAAATAGCAAAGAAAAAGTTTTTATGTTACAAAATGATAGGATACCTGCAATCATCAACACTTGGGTCTGTGATGTACACCAATTTTTTGTACTGGCTAGGGTTGTTAACAACTTGTAGAGTGCGACATGTAGACCACTTCCAAAGTTATGTACCTCGGCCAACGGACTGCTAAGGCAGGACAGCGAAAAGTCTACATTACCGGCAGCCACACTAGTTCAGCCTCTCATGGTTCCTCAAGACAACAGCACAAGGAAACAAACTACAACAAAGGCTCTCCTCAGAGCCAGACAAAGAATATTAAGAATTTTGGACAAAGTGTGAGTATTTTACAAATCAATGTAGAAGGATTGCAAAAAGACAAATGTGACTACTTCAGCAAACTGGCTACAGACAATGGCCTGATATTATAGCATACCAGGAATCCCATCTAAACCAAGACAATATAGTAATGAGAAAGGTTACATGTTACAAAATGATTCGGCACTTGCCATCATCTATACATGGCTCTAACATGTACGCCAGTTTTTTTTACTTGCTACGGTTAGTAATAACTTATGGGGTGTGACGTGTAGACCAATTCCAAAATTATGTATCCCAGGAAACAGACTGCTAAGGCAGGATGGCCTAAGTCTAAACTACCGGAAGGCATACTAGATTAGGTGTCTCATGGTTACTCAAGACAACACACAAGAAAGAAACTACATCAAAGGTTCCTCCCAGAGCCCTACAAACATTGTACAGAATTATGGACAAACTATTATTATTTTACAAATCAATGTAGAAGAATTGACAAAATACAAATTGGACTACTTGAGAAAACTGGGCACACATCATGGCACTGTTACCATAGGCCTCCAGGAATCCCATCTAAACGAAGACAACATAGCAGATGGAAATCTTACAGGTTACATAATGATAGGATACCTGCCATCATCTACGTGTGGCACTATCATGTATGATTTTTATTTTACTTAATAGGGTTGTTAACTTATTGGAATCGACGTGTAGACAACCTCCTAGATGGTGTACACCAGGCATGGGACTGCTAAGCCAGGATGACTTAAAGCTTACACTACTGGCTGCCAAACTAGATCAGTCTCTAATGGCTACTCAAGAAAACACAACAAGAAAACAAACTACAATATAGCCTCTTTTCAGAGCAAGACAAAGGGTATGAAGGATTTTGGCCAAAGTTTAGTATTTTACATATCAATGTAAAAGAGTTGGCAAAAGACAAATGTCACTACTTGAGCAAACTGGCCACTGGCCATGGCACTGACACTGATATCATAGCATTCCATGAACCCCATCTGAACAAAGACAATATAGCAAAGGAAAAGATTACAGGTTACAAAATGATAGGATACTGACCATCATCAAAACGTGGCTCTGTCATGTACATCATTTTTTTTTTACTCGTTAGGGTTGTTGTTAGCAACTGATTGGGTCAGATGTGTAGTGCACCTCCAAGATTACGTACCCCTGGCAATGGTCTGCTAAGGCAGGACGGCTAAAGGTGTACACTAACGGCAGCCATCTCTCTTGGCTCCTTAGGACAACAGTACAAGAAAACAAACTACAACAAAGACTCGTGTCAGAGCCACACAAAGAAAATGAAAAATTTTGGACAAGGTATTAGTATTATACAAATCAATGTAGAAGGATTGACAAAAGACAAATGTGACTACTTGAGAAAACTGGCCACAGACCATGGCAATGATATCATAGCACTCCAGGAATCCCATCTAAACAAGGACAATATAGCAAACGGAAAGTTAACAGATTACTAAATGATAGGATATTTGTTACCATCTATACATGGCTCTACCATGTACCCCAAGTTTTTTTTTTTTTTTTACTTGCTAGAGTCGATAATAACTTACGTTCTCCGATGTGTAGACCATATCTAAGATTATGTACCACAGGCAACGGACTGCTAAGGAAGGACGGCGAAAAGTCTACACTACCGACAGCCATAGTAGCTCAGTCCCTCATAGCTACTCAAGACAACAGCACAAGAAAACAAAATATAACAAAGGTTCTTCTCAGAGCCAGACAAGGAGTATGAAGAATTTCGGACAAAGTATTGGTATATTACAAATCAATGTAAAAAGATTAACAAAAGACAAATGTGACTTCTTGAGCAAATTGGCCACAAACCATGGCACTGATATCATAGCCCTCCAGGAATGCCATCTTAACGATGACAATATAGAAAAACGAAAGGTTACTAAATGATAGGATACTTGCCATCATCTACACATGGCTCTACCATTTACTCCAATTTTTCTTACTTGCTAGGGTTGTTAACAACTTACTGGGTACGATGTGTCGAACGATTCCAAGATTATGTACCCTGGCCAAAGGACCGCTAAGGCAGGAGAGCGAAAAATCTGCACTACCAGCAGTCATACTAGATCAGTATCTCACTTCTACTCAAGACAACAGGACAAAGAAACAAACTACAACAAAGGCTCAACTCAGAGCCAGACAAGGGCTATTAAGAATTTTGGGCAAACTATTTTACAAATGAATGTAGAAGGATTGGCAAAAGACAAATGTGACAACTTGATCAATCTTGCCACAGACCAAGGCACTGATATCGTAGCACTCCTGGAATCCCATCAAAACGAAGACAATATAGCAAAGGGAAAGATTACAGATTACAAAATCATAGAATGCTTGCCATCATCTAGACGTGGCTCTGACATACACGCCAGTTTTATGTTTTTACTTGCTGGGGTTGTTAAAAACGTATTGGGCTCGAAGTCTACACTACCGGCAGCGATACTAGATCAGTCTCTCATGGCTACTCAAGACAACAGCACACGAAAACAAACTACAACAAAGGCTCTTCTCAGAGCCAGACAAAGAATAAGAGGAATTTTGGACAAAGTGGTTTCCAAATCAATGTAGAAGGATTGACAAAAGACAAATATGGCTACTTGAGCAAAGTGGCAACAGATGATGGCACTGATATCATAGCCCTCCAGGAATCCCATCTAAATTATGACAATATAGCAAAGGAAAAGTTGTTAGATTACAAAGTGATACGTTACCTGCAATTATCAACACATGGGTCTATCATGTACACCAATATTTTTTTTACTTACTAGGGTTCTTAACAAGTTATTGGTTGCGACATGTAGACCACATCCAAGATTATGTACTCCGGGCAACGGACTGCTAAGGCAGGATAGCGAGAAGTCTACACTACCGCCAGCCATACTAGTTCAGTCTCTCATGGCTACTCGACAAAACAACAGAAGAAAACAAAGTACAGCGAGAGCTCTTCTCAGAGTCAGACAAAGAGTATGAAGAATTTTGGACAAAGTATTAGTATTTTACAAATCAATGTAGAAGGATTGACAAAAGACAAATGTGACTACTTGAGCAAACTGGTCACAGACCATGGCACCGATATCACAGCTTTCCTGGAAGCCCATTTAAACGAAGACAATATAGCAAAAGGAAAGGTTACAGGTTACAAAATGACAGGATACTTGCCTTCCTCTACACATGGTTCTATCATGTACGCCAGTTTTTTTTTCTTTTTTTTTTCTTTACTTACGAGGTTTGTTAAAAACGTATGGCGCGCGACGTGTAGACCACCTCCAAGATTATGTACCCTGGGCAAAGGACCGCTAAGGCTGGACGGCGAAAAGTTTACACTACCGGCAGCCATACTAGATCAGACTGTCATGGCTACTCAAGACAACAACTCAAGAAAACGGAACAATTATAAGCATTTTGAAATCAATGTAAAAGGATTGACAAAAGACAAATGTGACTACTTGAGCAAAGTTTTCACAGACCATGGTACTGATATCATAGCCCTCCAGGAGTCCCATCTTAACGAAGACAATATAGGAAAGGGAAAACTTACAGGTTACAAAATGATGGGATACTTGTCATCCTCTACAGGTTGTTCTATCATGTACGCCAAAAACAGCGTTTCTGATATTAAAGGTGTGTGCTGCCAGGTGATCAGTGAAATAGAAGTGATAACCCTGTAGCTGAGTGGCTTGATTGTTGTCTCAGTCTACAAAGCACCGGTCGTCCCGTGGCCCACCCCATTCTTGCCATCTGTACCCCAGCCATGCATATATCTTGGTGATTTTAACAGCCACCACACAACCTGGGGTTACATAATCAGTGACATAAATGGAGAAAAATTAGTGGAGTGGGCAGAAGGAGAGAAACTCTATCTCAGCTGTGATGCCAAAGAACCGGAAACCTTCCGCTCCTGTAGGTGGCACACTGACACAAATTCTGACCTGTGATTCCTCTCCACCGATGAAAACACACTCCCCTTGAGTCATACAAGAAAAGTTCTCCAACGGCTTCCCAAGAAGCCAACACCACCCAACAATAACCAAAACTGTGATAGAGATACCCATAATAAATGTCATAAACAAGCCAAGATGGAATTTCAAGAAAGCTAACTGGGACCAATATACACGAGAAGTTGACAGCAACCTACGCTGGGTAGCCGCAAAAGCAGAAAACTACAAAAGATTCGTGGGAGTCATAATTGGTGCTGCCAAACGTAATATACCTCGAGGGCTCAGGAAACAATACATCCCTTGCTATGACGACATAATAGAAAACTTGCGTGCAGAATACCAACAAATTGAAAACCCTGATACTAGTAAAATAATACTAGAACAGCTAAATGAAGCAAGAAAGCAGAAATGGATGGACCTGACGTCTAGTTTAAATTTCACCCATTCAGGCGGAAAGGCATGGAGATTATTAAGAAAACTTGGCACTGCAAGCAACGTCTGTAATCAGCAACCGAAGATAACACCATCAGAACTGGCACTACACATAAAATCAAGAGCTGAGAAGTTTCCTCTAGACCCAACCATGAAAGAAACAGTAAAGAACGAACTGAATGAAGTCAATAGACACCTCGAAGATAACACCACACTATCAGACCCCATTTCTGAAATAGATATAAATGAGGCTTTCGAAACATTGAAAATGAGAAAAGCCGCAGGACTGGATATCATATTCCCTGAATTTATGAAACCCATAGGGGAACATGGAAGAACTTGGCTGAAGAAGTTTTACAACGATATACTCAAGACCGGAAGGGTGCCTCAACAGGACAAGATGGCACACACATTAACAATCCTCAAATCTGGAAAGCCAGTACATGACCCCGCAAGGTACCGGCCAATTTCACTGCTGAGCGTGTGTTTCAAACTACTGGAACGACTCATCCATAACAGAATACAAAGAATAATAAACAACATAACCCCAACATATCAGACTGTGTTCAGAAGCAAGCTGAGCTGATGTGAACAGGTCCTAGCCTTGACATCCTACATTGAGGCTGGATTGCAAAAGAAACTAGAGACATCAGTGGAATTTGTTGATATGTCGGCAGCATATGACACTGAGTGGCTAGATGGACTCCTGCTGAAGTTAAAAAAGCATGTAAGAAGCAAGCAACTGACGACACTTGTGGGAAATACGTTAACCAACTGCTACTTCAAAGTTAGCGTTGGACAAAAACAGAGCAAGTCATTTACTTTGGAAAATGGGCTCCCCCAAGGGCTCGTCCTAGCACCCCTACTCATCAATCTGCACACCAGTGACATGCCAAACACTGCTAGAGCAAAGTTTTGCTATGCCAACGACCTTGTCATAGCCGTACAAACCAGCACACTTGAGGATGGAGAAGCTATGTTATCTAGAGACTTAGAAACTCTCAACACATACTACAAAGCATGGAGACTCCATCCAAATGCAGCAAAGACAGAAGTCTGCGCATTCCATCTAAACAACAGAATTGCAAACCAGCAGTTGAGTGTGAGCTTCTGCCAACAAAAGGTTAGATATCATTTACAGCCTAAATACCTTGGTGTCACACTAGATCGGTCTCTGACGTATAAAAAACACTTGGAAAAAAGAAGCCCAAAACTAAAGACCCGGAACAGCATCGTAAAGAAACTAGCTGGTACAACATGGGGTACCGACGCATCGACTCTACGTACCACAGTACTAACGCTGGTGTACCCAGTTGCCGAATGCTGTGCTCCAGTGTGACAACATAGTACCCACACGAGGAAGCTGGACCTCCACCTGAACTAGACAATGAGGATTATTACAGGCACATTAAAATCCACCCCGACCCCCTGGCTGCACACCATCAGCAACATCCCACCACTTGAATTACGACGCCAAGAAGCAATCGATGGAGAATGGAGGAAACTACACGACCCCGACTACCCACAAGACCTCCCAATTCATACAGACGTTAAACAACCCTCTCCCAGACCGCTTAAAATCTCGCAAACCACTGTGGCGTAATGGAAGGAATGATTAGAAGTTCTACATTAAAGATGAGTGGCGCAAGAGGTGGAATGCTGCAACAATAGCACATCAAGGTATTCAAGACCCAACTGCCAGCCTATCAGGATTTCATCTAAAGAGAAGTGAGTGAACCAGGCTGAACAGAATAAGAACTAGCCACGCCAGGTGCAACACTATGATGCACAAGTGGGGACTCCGAGATTCTCCAGCCTGTGATTGTGGGGCCCAAGAACAAACTGTTCAACATACTGTTAGATACTCTCCTCAGAGAAAGTATCCTGGACCACATAGTGACTTTATTACTCCCTTGCTGTTAGTTGGCTTCAATCATTAGATACTGAACTATGATTAAATGTATCTGCCTTTTTTAACTTGCAATTATATCAGTCGAGGATAGTCAGTAATATTAAGTTAGTAATCTTCACAATTTAAAAATGTGTATAAAATTAGTGTCAAAAAAGTGAAACTAAAGTGTATGTAAATACTTAATTAGACATACATTGAAAATTAAACTTTGTGTACTTGTCAATGTTTGCTGTTGTTGACGTACGATACATAAATAATAAATAAAGTAACAACTTATAACTATTGGCGGTCAATTGACGTAAATCTATGAGTAACTTTAATACTCCACCTACAAGAGGTATGTTTTCGTTTCCTTGTTTGTTCGGAAATGGTTTAACTTGGTCTACACTATGTGCACTATGTGATCAAAAGTATCTGGACACCCCTAGAAAAATATTTTTTCATATTCAGTGCATTGTGCTGCCACCTACTGCCAGGTACTCCATATCAGCGACCTCAGTAGTCACAAGACATCGTGAGAGAGCAGAATGGGGTGCTCCGCGGAACTCACGGACTTCGAACGTGGTCAGGTGATAGGGTGACACTTGTGTCATACGTCTGTACGCGAGATTTCCACACTCCATAAACATCCCTCGGTCCACTGTTTCCAATGTGATAGTGAAGTGGAAACGTGGAGGGACACGTGCAGCACAAAAGCGGACAGGCCGACCTCGTCTGTTAACTGACAGAGACCGCAGACAGTTGAAGAGGGTCGAATGTGCAATAGGGAGACGTCCGTCCAGACCACCACACAGGAATTCCACTGCAAGTACTAAGACAGTTACGCGGGAGGTGAGAAAACTTGGATTTCATGGTCGAGTGACTGCTCATAAGTCACACATTACACTGGTAAATGCCAAATGACGCCTCGCTTGGTGTAAGGAGCGTAAACACTGGGCGATTGAACAGTGTAAAAACGTTGTGTGGCGTGACGAATCACGGTAAGCAATGTGGCAATCAGATGGCATGGTATGGGTATGGCGAATGCCCGGTGAACGTCATCTGCCAGCGTGTGTAGTGCCAACAGTAACATTCGGAGGCAGTGGTGTTGTGGTGTGGTCGTGTTTTTCATGGAGGGGAATTGTACCCCTTGTTGTTTTGCGTGGCACTATCAGAGCACAGCCTACATTGATGTTTTAAGCACCTTCTTGCTTCCCACTGTTGAAGAGCAATTCGAGGATGGCGATTGCATCTTTCAACACGATCATGCACCTGTTCACAATGCATGGCCTGTGGCGGAGTGCTTACACGACAATAACATGTCTGTAATGGACTGGCCTGCACAGAGTCTTCACCTGAATCCTATAGAACACCTTTGGGGTGTTGTGGAACGCCGACTTGGTGTCAGGCTTTACCGATCAACATCGATACCTCTGCTCAGCGCAGCACTCTGTGAACAATGGGCTGCCATTCCCCAAGAAACCTTCCAGTACCTGATTGAACGTATGTCTGCGAGAGTGGAAGCTGTCATTAAGGCTAAGGGCAGGCCAACACCATATTGAATTGCAGCATTACCAATGGAAGGCGCCACGAACTTGTAAGTCATTTTCAGCCAGGTGTCCGGATACTTATGATCATATAGTGTAAGCACGCAGCCAGTGGTATGAAGAAAGGAAGATTAGGGTTTAACATCTCGTTGATGACGATTTCATTACGGATGGAGCACAAGCTCGATTGCTGCAGAATGGAACTTTATGACAGTACCACACATATATTGCTTCTGCGTTAGGAAGTAGAGTTGGCAGCTTAATATTCTTAGCCATGCTGGAGGGAAACACATAATTAATGGCTTTTGGTTTAAGATCCGTAAATTTGCTTTTGCTGAGGCAGACCTGAGAGAATTCGGTGACGAACCTGGTTGACTGAAACGCTATGAAAATGGGACGGCTGAAGGGCCCCTCACCCATCCCCCGCCTCTTCTGGGCTGCTGGTTTGCAGAAGTGTTATAGCCGCACGCTGGCCGGTTATCGTTGACCTGCGAGGTGGCACGGTCTTGGAAGTTATAGCAAGGCGACTGCTGCGACTGAGCATTTCTAGTGCGACGAATCTGCATTTACTGTTGGCGGTTGCAAATACGCGACACCATTATGCCATGTTCAGTGTGGGGAAGTTCCGGAATCTAGCCATCCAGATGAGGTCAGTAAATCAGAAGGGTCATCAGCACAGTCGCTATAGCGTTAATGTCTGAACCGATGGGTGGCGGCACAGCATATACAGTGTACCAACCTCTGACCAGTTAACGCACATACAGTAAGCAAGAGTGGAGATTTTTTGGCAGGTTTCCCCTGCCTTTTAGCTTGTTGAGAGGAATTCTTGGTCGTCACTGTGGTGAAACTTATGAATCGTCGCCTCCGAGCTGTTTACTTCTGGGAACAGAAAAGAACGCGAGAGAGTCGAAGTCTGTAAGGTGATGCCTGGCCGAGAGGACAATGGGAGACAGAAGCCTCTAGTTGCGGCCTGACGCAGTTGTCGCTGAATCGATCGAGTGTTACTTTTTTTAGCGGTAGTGCTGCTTTCGATCTGAGCAGCTCACAACTGGCGAGAGCAATTCCACGACTTGTGCTGCTTTTCAGTGTCTTTACTTATTTGAATCTATGATCCGGTTCCAGATTGCGTTTGCGAGCTCCGCAGATTTTGGAAAGTTAGTCGTGGCACCGTAGCATTCTTCTGTTCACCACATATTGAGAGAACAGTCTGTCCCAAGTAAGCTTCGTTCAAGCAATCATTTATTGTACTTTTTAGCAATCAATGTGCATTCCACTGTGGAATATAATTTGTTAGATTTTTCAGAGGTAATTGCTCTTTCATTGAGCTTCAAGTAAGCAAGTAAGCAATCATTTATGCCTCAATTACGAATAAATATTCATTTTTTATTGTGAAGCAATTGAGAGAAAATAAATCCGGTATTTAAAACACTTTATTTGTTTTCCCCCTTTTTTATTGTCTTACAACAGTTCAGGTCACGCCACCCTCATTAAATAACAAATATAACCGATATCTTCTGTATAACCGAATTATGCTCTTACTTTGACGGTATTTCGTTGTAAAGCAGGTGCCCCTACAAGGAACAATGTCTATATGATACGAAATTCAATTAATTTGTATGACAAATGACTAATGATAACTGCTCTCATCTACATTCAATACACTCTTGAGATGACAGAGCTTTTTCAATTACTGTAATTAGTAAGGCAATATAGTGGGTTAAGGCAATATAAAGCATACAACAAATTGGATATTGTTTGTGTATTGAGCACGTCAGTGTAGCAGCAAATAGCACTCTCCACTGCCGAGCCCCAGCACATCGTACTCAGGCCAGCGATCTTCAACACAGCGGTGCACATTTCAGCTTCTACAAACACGTACATACAGAGGTGGGCCAGAAGTCATGAAAGGTTTATGCCTGTGAATAACGCTTTTATTTATTCTTTTCTCCATTATGTCTTCAGATTGTGACAGAGGAACGACTGGAGATTGACCCATCCTTGGTCTTTATGTCTGTGAAATATCAATTAATCTAATGATAAACAGAAACGTTATTCGCGGTTATAGCCCCTTCATGTTTTGGACCCATCCTGTACATTGTCAGAAAGACGCATATTACATACAGTTATTTGCCATTACTGTTACTAATCAGTCCGGAGCTCGTGGTCGTGCGGAAGCGTTCTCGCTTCCCATGCCCCGGTTCCCGTGGTCGATTCCCGGCGGGGTCAGGGATTTTCTCTGCCTCGTGATGAGTGGTTGTTGTGTGCTGCCCTTAGGTTAGTTAGGTTTAAGTAGTTCTAAGTTCTAGGGGACTGATGACCATAGATGTTAAGTCCCATAGTGCTCAGAACCATTTGAACGTACCACACACTTTACACACACACACACACACACACACACACACACACACACATGTATATTGTAGATACCGCAAGACTGGTACTTTCTATCATATTCAGGGAAAATTGTTATTTGTTCTATTGAATGGAACTAAAGTTTTCTAAGCCGTTTTCATGCTGTATGTGACACACCACTTGCCTGATTTGGCAAGAAGGTAAGTAATTGTAACCCCATGCCTGAGTAATTGTCTTGAATTTTTCTAAGTGTGACAGCTGTGATGTCAGTCTGCTGTTTTTGCCGTATGTTATATTGATAAATAGGCTGTAGTAATATATGGTTCTGTTACTTTTCCTTTTTGCATATCAGAATGGAAATAGATGTGACTACAGGTATCGTATTTCTTTAATACTGAAAAATTATTTTGAAACAATAATAAATTATATAAACAATATCGAGGTATCATCAGTACAATTATTTTTCAGTTTGCAGGCCACTTAACAGAGATATTTTTAAGCATGTTGAACACTGTAGGCCTATTGCACGGCACTATGTGTCCAACAAATCTCATTTTCGGATACAACGTGCTGTAAGTACATTTCATTTCGAAAATGCAGTTTTCTTCGTACGTCTTCCGAATATTTTTGGGTTGGATTCGAATAATCCATTTGAGTTCTCAGAAGATAATTTCGAATGAGTCGTATTTCATATCACAGGGTAAGGTCGGGTAAGAGTACAGGCCTGATAAAGGGTTTGCAATGGCATTTTCTCTACATTGGCAATACCGACCGACAACGAAAAACTACATTCAGTTGTTGGTTCTACAGCGACCCCATCACATGTTATCTTGAAGAGCTCCGCCAGATTTATTGTTTGTAGCATGTAAATGGAAGTTTTTGTATCAAATAATGTAATCGTTAAGTTGTATATCGTAAGCAATAAGCACTAGCTAGATATGCACTAGAAAATAAAAGTATTTCTCAAGAGAATCACCTTTCTGCGAGGAACAAACCATGGCACGACAAAGAGGGAAACGAAGAATGACTGCCATTTGTGATATTTTTTTTTTTTAAACTGTGTAGCGCATCGGTTAAGAGTACGCTGTAACATGGGGGGAAAGACCAAGCGTGTACTCCTAACGCCCCCTCCCCCCCCCCCTCCCACTTCCCTATTCGTTTCCAACGGTTACTATTGCAGGAAGACCCATTAGGCAGACAGATGTGTTTTGTTTCGAGATGCACATTCTAGAGTAACCGCAACTCAATGAGCTGAAAAATACTTCGAGGCAGCCGGAGTATTACCGTTCAGTACGGATTTCTTCACAGCAGAAGAATTTTCTCAATCAGAAATCACTGAGAGAGCCGAATTTCCAACAACTGAAGAAAGGAAAAGGAGTTCAACAGAAGCCCACGCACATATACTGCTCCTCAGTCACAGATGATTTGTCTGTGCAGTCACCGGGAAAAAACCAAGAACGTGACACAAATGAAGTTCAGAGAGCTAATGTACGAACAGCTGTAGGCCTATCCAGTATTTATCCACTGCCAAAATTTAATCGACCCACAACATAGATGTAAATTGCAAAGAAATTCGAGATTTTGTCTGGGTCTCAGTACAAAAATGCACTGTTAGACAAACAAGCTAAACCAGACAAAACCAAGAAGAGACAAAATACCAGTACCAACAACGCAGAATCTCTTGCGATGATCTGGACTTAACAGCTCCATCAGCTTCATGGTCAACCAGGCCCCAGCCAAGGAGGGATCTGATGTTTTGAATTGCCCAGGGTGAAGGATACAAGGAGCCTATCACCGAAGACTGGATTAAGTGTGACAATTGCTTCCAATGGTGGCATGAAGAATGCACAGGTTATGAAGGATAAGATGAATTTTCTACTCACTTATGTTAGTACATACTCTTTGGCTACATGTCAGCCGGCCGCGGTGGTCTAGCGGTTCTGGCGCTGCAGTCCGGAACCGCGGGACTGCTACGGTCGCAGGTTCGAATCCTGCCTCGGGCATGGGTGTGTGTGATGTCCTTAGGTTAGTTAGGTTTAAGTAGTTCTAAGTTCTAGGGGACTTATGACCTAAGATGTTGAGTCCCATAGTGCTCAGAGCTACATGTCACGTACTCTTACCAAATCATGCGGCTAAGAGTACGAACGAGCAGTGTCTCACATGTGTTGACATATAACGATTGTGTTAAAAGTTAAGCACCTGTAACTGATATATGTTGTTCCTGAATACAGTAGAAATACTTTTTATATGAAAAGTCTGTTTTAACCTTCTCATGTATTACAACAAGGCGTTAAATACTAAGTGCTTACTCATTCCCAACTTTCGCCTATCCTTGTGTATTCCTCAGCTATCACCCATAAGTGAACAATTCATAAGTAGGTCACCTGCCTGGCAGTATGGAGTTCTGTGATGCATTTAAACTAAGGTACAGCCTGGGCAATGATTGTTCTTCACCAGTGTGTTGAGTTCCTGGTAACCCGTAGTACATTCAAGTTGCTTTCAACTTGCAGTCCAAGATTGGTATACAGACTTTGACACGCCCAAAGGAGCTGTTTTTCCGTTTAACTCACAGTTACTACATTTCCTAAACTACTTTCGTGGGTGAGTATTTTGGGCTAGTTCTTGGTGAACATTCACGAATGTTCAAGGTCATAAACATTCAGGTTGGCTTGTAGCGATATTATAGGCTACCATCTAGAGACAGTAGGTGGGTCTACATTGTAAGGTACAGAAACACCAGTTCTTCCAATCAAAGGTCGAATAACTGTGACTTATTTTCTTACCGCTTAATCAAAATACTGTCATAGTCTGGGAAACTATGTATCACCTACATTTCACACTAGATGCCACCACAATTACAGCAGCACACCTTGATGTATCCAAGGTCGTTTCAAGGGCCAAGCGACCAAACCGCCACTTGGGGCGCCAAGCTGAGGGGGTGCCTAAGGTGCCACAACTGCTAAGATTTCAGTATATAAGATGTGTCATTATTAGTAGCGGCCTCTTGGGGCGCCAAGATGAGACTGGTGCTAGAGGCTCCGAAATGCAAGATTTGTAATACAATGTGTATCACAATTAGTAACGAAAATTGACACAGGTGAAAATGTATGAGGTAAAAAGGGGAAAGAGGGTTGGGGGGGGGGTGCAAATGAATGATCATCACTTGTTCTCGAACTGGCCCTCTTTGTGTCATAACATCAGGTTGTGTATGCTTAAAAGAACAAATGATCAGTTTAAACAGACTTAATTTTAAAAGATGCATCGGCAACTGTTTTTGGTGTTCGTGACATCTAATATCATCACAAAGGAGTCCTCATCAAAACGGTTACGAACCATTAGCACTTTATTGTCAATTATTGTGCCGGTTACCACATGCATATGTGTCCATGGTACGGTTAATGTTGTCGAGTGGCATTATGTAAACGTAAATTATTGCATTTTTTGGACCTGTAACCAACCAAATGAACGCCTGTGCCTTATCCCACCTGCTGCTGAGCCAGTATTACAATTTCTCACCCAGCAACAAGTCGTTGTCCGATAGAGAAATAGCCCCATACGTCTCTCTCCGATCTTCCATTAAGTGGGGAAAGCGCTTCTAATGCCATAGCAGTGCACTGCAACTTACAATACATTTACAACTGTTTTATGGTTGGCTGAAACCAAAACTAATACCAGTAGCATCAGTCTTCAGGAAATGATATTGTCTTTACCCTCTCCTAAAAAACTGTCAATACATTTTCTTCTCTGTACGCGAAAAAGGATGAGATTCTCGTCCTTGGAACGCTTCTTTCTTATACCTTACCCTTTACCCACAAGAGACAGTAGAAAATCCCAAGTAACTTTGCGGTACTTGTCTCACATTTTTATAACTTCTGTTGAACCCGAAGGTGATCGTTCACCATATTGTACATGTTGTCTATTTGTTGTCAATTTGGCTGCTAATGTTAGGTAACGATGTTCAATGTTTACAACATACTACATACCCATTAAGATCTGAAAATGCTGTATAGCGAAGCATATCATGAGTAAAAAATAAAATAATTTTGGTGAGCCAAACGTGGTCACAGTCACACTGAAGGATTTCATGTCGAAAGTAATGACGCTGTCAATTTTTCGGCCACTACATTTAATCCAAGTTTCGGGAGCAAACAAAAGACCAAGGTTGCGCAGTGGTTACGAAACTAAATGTTGATTTGGGAGGATCTGGTTTCTACTCCCTGTCTTGCCAACCAGATGCAGGTTTCTGTGATTTTTCTGACATACTGAGGTGATAAAAGTCGTGGGATAGATATATGTGCATATACAGATGGCGTGAGCATTGCGTACACAAGGTATAAAAGGACAGTGAATTGGCGAAGCTGTCATTTGTACTGAGGTGATTCATATGAAAAGCTTCCCTACATGACTATGGCCACACGAAAGGAGTTAACAGACTGTGAACGTGAAATGGTAGTTGTAGATAGCCGCATGGGACGTTCTATTTCGGAAATCGTTAGGGAATTCAATATTCACAGGTTCAGAGTGTCACGAATGTGCTGACAATACCAAATTTCTGGCATTACCTCTCTTCATAAACAGCGTAATGGCCGACGGCCTTCACATAACGACTAAAAGCAGCGGCGTTTGCGTAGAGTTGTCAGTGCTAACAGACAAGCAACACTACCATGAAGTGATCGCAGAAATCAATGACAGTGCGACGAAATTTGGCGTTAATGGACAATGGCAGCACACGACTGAGACAAGTGCCTTTTCTAACAGCACGATATCACCTGCAAAGCCTTACCTGGGCTCGTGACCATATCGCTTGGACCCTAAACGGCTGCAAAACCAACGCCTGGTCACATTAGTTAAAATTTCATTTTGTAAGAGCCGATAATAGGTTTCGAGTGTGGTGCAGACCCCACAAAGTCATGGACTGGTTGGTTGATTTGGTAGAAGAGACCAAACAGCGAGGTCATCGGTGTCAACGGATTAGGGAAGGAAGTTGGCCATGTCCTTTCAAAGGAACCATCCCGGCATTTGCCTGAACCGATTCAGGGAAATCACGGAAAACCTAAATCAGGATGGCCGGACGCAGGATTGAACCGTCGTCCTCCAGAATGCGAATTCAGTGTGCTGACCACTGTGCCACCTCGCTCAGTGAAGCCATGTAGTGCCAGTAGTGCTAGTGTCGTCGTAACTGCCGTCTGCTTCAAATCTCCTGTGCAGCAAGCTACGTGAATTTAAGTATTAACTGTATTTTTCTTACTTGTCACTTCTTTTTCCACGTGTTTTTGCTTTTAGGAAGCTTTAATTTTCGAGTACTAGTAATAGTGTTCCATAGATTTCGTATTTGTTTTGAATACAGTCCAGAGACAGTTAGTGCGTATTTTCATTGTTGCCAAGAAGAAGTGACTAGTAAGCACAGTTAAGTCAGCTATCAGTCGCCTTTAGTGAATTAGCAGTCTAGTTAAAAGTTGATTACTTAACTCTCTACAGTAAATTGTTGATTTCTTAGGACGGATAGGATCTTTGACTGCTGTGTACGGACGCAGGAGGAGCTGGCCACTGTTCGCGAACAGCTGAACGTGCTGATGGCCGGGGCAGCCGTCTTCAGGCTGCTGCCTCGGAGTGTAGCGGCAGTGGGGAGTCTGGTGCGTCGCATGGTACACCCCAGGTGTTACATGCTTCACCCACGGTCCCTGCTGTCGAGACATCTTCGCGGGTACCGGGTGCAGTTGGGCCAACCTCTCCCCAAGGGGACTGGTGGGTTCAACGGCGTTCGCGTCGCACGAGGCGGAGGGTCAATGTGGAGGCTGGCCGTGTGGCATCGCCCACTCTGCCTGTGAGTAGACATGTGGCCGCTCCTTCAGCAAGGTCCGAACAGGAACACGGAGGGAGGGGTTTATTAGTGATTGGGAGCTCCAATGTTAGGCGGGTGATGGAGCCCCTTAGGGAAATAGCGGAAAGGTCGGGGAAGAAGGCCAGTGTTCACTCTGTCTGCTTGCCAGTGGGTCTTATCCGAGATGTGGAGGAGGCCCCGCCGGCGGTTATAGAGAGCACTGGGTGCACCCGACTGCAAATTATTGCTCATGTCGGCACCAATGACTGCTGCCATCTGGGTTCAGAGGTCATCCTCAGGTCATACAGATGGTTGGCGGAGTTGGTGAAGGCGGAAAGCCTCGCTCGTGGGGTGCAATTTGAGCTAACTATTTGTAGTATCGTTCCCAGAACCCTATCGCGGTCCTCTGGTTTGGAGCCAAGTGGAAGGCTCAGACGATTCTGCGGAGATTTCTCGACCTCTGCTATTGAGTGGAGAACTGTAGGGTCCCCCTGAATAGGTCAGGCGTGCACTACACGCAGGAAGCGGACAAGGGTAGCGGAGTACGTGTGGAGTGCACATGTGGGTTTAGTAGGTTAGAGAATTCACTCGCTAGGCCCGACAAGATGCCTCCTGAGACGCGACAAGGTAGCAGTAGGCAAAACACAACAGGGAACGCCAAAATTAAAGTGGTAATAGTAAACTGCAGAAGTGTCTATAGAATGGTCCCAAAACTGCTCTCATTAACAAACGACCACAATGCCCACATAGTACTAGGGACGGAAAGTTGGCTGAAACCAAATGTAAACAGTAATGAAATTCTAAACTCAGATTGGAATGTATACCGCAGAGACAGGCTGGACAGTGAAGGGGAAGGCGTGTTTATAGCGATAAAAAGTGCAATAGTATCGAAGGAAATTGATGGAGCCGGCCGCGGTGGCCGTGCGGTTCTAGGCACTTCAGTCCGGAACCGCGTGACTGCTACGGTCGCAGGTTCGAATCCTGCCTCAGGTGTGGATGTATGTGATGTCCTTAGGTTAGTTAGGTTTAAATAGTTCTAAGTTCTAGGGGACTGATGACTTCAGATGTTGAGTCCCATGTTGAAATTGACGGAGATCCCAAATGTGAAATAATTTAGCTGAAGGTAACGGTGAAAGCAGGCTCAAACATGGTAATTGGATGTCTCTATAGACCCCCTGGCTCAGCAGCTGCTGTGGCAGAACACCTGAAGAATAATTTGGAAAATATTTCGAGTAGATGTCGCGATCATGTTATAGTTCTGGGGGGAGATTTTAATGTACCAGATATAGACTGGGATACTCAAACGTTTATAACGGGTCGCAGGGACAAAGAATCCAGTGAAATTTTTTTAAGTGCATTATCTGAAAACTACCTTGAGCAGTTGAACAGAGAACCGACTCGTGGCGACAACATATTAGACCTTCTGGTGACAAATAGACCCGAACTATTTGAAACATTTAACGTAGAACAGGGAATCAGCGATCATAAAGCGATTACAGCATCGATGATTTCAGCCATAAATAGAAATATTAAAAAAGGTGGGAAGATTTTTTTTGTTTAGCAAAAGTGACAAAAAGCAGATTTCAGAGTACTTGACAGCTCAACACAAAAGTTTTATCTCAAGTACAGATACTGTTGAGGATCAGTGGACAAAGTTAAAAACCATCGTACAATATGCATTAGATGAGTATGTGGCAAGCAAGATCGTAAGAGATGGAAATTAGCCACCGTGGTACAACAACCGAGTTAGAAAACTGCTACGGAAGCAAAGGGAACTTCACAGCAAACATAAACATAACCAAAACCTGGCAGACAAAAAAAATTACACGAAGCGAAATGTAGTGTTAGGAGGGCTATGCGAGAGGCGTTCAATGAATTCGAAAGTAAAGTTCTATGTACTGACTTGGCAGAAAATCCTAAGAAATTTTGGTCTTATGTCAAAGTGGTAGGTGGATCAAAACAAAATGTCCAGACACTCTGTGGCCAAAATGGTACTGAAACAGAGGATGACAGACCAAAGGCCGAAATACTAAATGTCTTTTTCCAAAGCTGTTTCACAGAGGAAGACTGCACTGTAGTTCGTACTCTAGATTGTCGCACAGATGACAAAATAGTAGATATCGAAGTAGATGACAGAGGGCTAGAAAAACAATTAAAATCGGTCAAAAGAGGAAAGGCCGCTGGACCTGATGGTATACCAGTTCGATTTTACACAGAGTACACGAAGGAACTTGCCCTCCTTCTTGCAGCGGTGTACCGTAGGTCTCTAGAAGAGCGTAGCGTTCCAGAAGATTGCAAAAGGACACAGGTCATCCCCGTTTTCAAGAAGAGACGTCGAACAGATGTGCAGAACTATAGACCTATATCTCTAACGTCGATCAGTTTTAGAATTTTGGAACACGTATTGTGTTCGAGCATAATGACTCTTCTGGAGACTAGAAATCTACTCTGTAGGAATCAGCATGGTTTTCGAAAAAGACGATCGTGTGAAACCCAGCTCGCGTTATTCCTCCACCACACTCAGATGGCCATAGACACGGGTTCCCAGGTATATGCCATGTTTCTTGACTTCCCCAAGGTGTTTGATACAGTTCCCCACACTCGTTTAATGAACAAAGTAAGAGCATATGGACTATCAGACCAATTGTGTGATTGGATTGAAGAGCTCCTAGATAACAGAACGCAGCATGTCATTCTCAATGGAGAGAAGTCTTCCGAAGTGAGAGTGATTTCAGGTGTGCAGCAGAGGAGTGTCGTAGGGCCGTTGCTGTTCACATTGTATATAAATGACCTTGTGGATAACATCGGAAGTTCACTGAGGGTTTTTGCGGATGATGGATGCTGTAGTATATCGAGAGGTTGTAACAATGGAAAACTGTTCTGAAGTGCAGGAGGATCTGCAACGAATTGACACATTGTGCAGGGAATGGCAATTGAACCTCAATGTAGACAAGTGTCATGTGCTGCGAATACATAGAAAGAAAGATGCTTTATCATTTAGCTACAATATAGCAGGTCAGGAACTGGAAGCAGTTAATTCCATAAATTATCTGGGAGTAATGGAATGACCATATAAAATTAATCGTCGGTAAAGCAGATGCCAGACTGAAATTCATTGGAAGAATCCTAAGGAAATGCAGTCCGAAAACAAAGGAAGTAGGTTACGGTACACTTGTTCGCCCACTGCTTGAATACTGCTCACTGGCGTGGGATCCATACCAGATAGGGTTGATAGAAGAGATAGAGAAAATCCAACAGAGAGCAGCGCGCTTCGTTACAGGATCATTTAGTAATAGCGAAAGCGTTACGGAGATGATAGATGAACTCCAGTCGAAGAATCTGCGAGATAGACGCTCAGTAGCTCGGTACAGGCTTTTGTTGAAGTTTCGAGAACATACCTTCACCGAGGAGTCAAGCAGTATATTGCTCCCTCCTACGTATATCTCGCGAAGAAACCAAGGGGATAAAATCAGAGAGATTAGTGCCCACACAGAGGCATACTGACAATATTTCTCTTTCCGCGAACGATACGAGACTGGAATAGAAGGGTGAACTGATAGAGGTACTCAAGGTACCCTCCGCCACACACCGTCAGCTGGCTTGCCGAGTATGGATGTAGATGTAGATGTAGACTCTGGTTGTCAACAAGACACTGTGCAAGCTGATAGTGGCTCCATAATGGTCTGGGACGTGTTTATGTGGAATGGACTGGGTCCTCTCGTGCAGCTGAACCGATCATTGACTGTAAAGGGCCATATTCTGCTACTTGGAGACCATTTCCAGCCATTTATGGGCTTCATGTTCCCAAGCGATTTTTATGGACAACAATGCACCGTGTCACCAGGCCATAACTTTGTGGACAATTCGAGCACATGATTTGGCCACCCAGATCACCCGACGTTAATCCCATAGAGCATTTATGCGACATAATAGAGAGGTCAGTTCATGCACAAATTCCTTCACCGGCAGCACTTTCGCAGTTATGGCGACTGTAAGGGCAGCAGGGCTCAATATATCTTCAGGGTCCATGCTCTGTCATGGGGAAAGGTAGGTCCGACTTGATATTAGGAGATATACCATGACTTTTGTCGCCTGAGTGTAATTACCAGGATAGTTATTTTGAAACGGACAGCACCATTTCTTACCTCATCCTTGTATTATTCAAGCTAGTATTCCTTCAAAGATATGCTCGATGATGGGACGTTAAACACTACATTTTGTTTCTTCCTTTGGATCTAATCCTGTGTTATGGGTAGGTCCGTATTTTGCCAAGGCCTGTTCGACTTCGTTTACTTTATTATACTTTACAAGGCTAAGATTCTTTCCTCCTTTCTTGTCAAATGTTCAAATGTGTGTGAAATCTTATGGGACTTAACTGCGAAGGTCATCAGTCCCTAAGCTTACACACTACTTAACCTAAATTATCCTAAGGACAAACACACACACCCATGCCCGAGGGAGGACTCGAACCTCCGCCGGGACCAGCCACAAAGTCCATGACTGCAGCGCCTAAGACCGCTCGGCTAATCCCCCTTCTTGTCTGTCCTAGTTTTTGTTCCTTCTTTTTTAGTCTTAGAATAGATAATTTTACTGTAATCTTTTTGCAGTGAAAAAAGCTACCTCACTGCACAAGTCACATGAATCAGATGACTGGGGGTAGGTGTTTTTATTTCTTGATACCGGTTTGTAAAAGTCTGCAACAGAGGCGTAAGGATGCTTGGTACTGCCGGATGTTTTATTGTGTTATAGAAAGAATTTCACAGTTTCTAAAAGATTACTTCATATCGGATTACTATGGCGACTATCTGGTCTTCGTAAACATGACTGTAGTTCCAATATAGTGAATGTAGAAATAAATAGAAAACAAACATCTCTAACGGCGTAATGGCTATAATTACATGGGGCTCTGTTAGGTGGCAGTAGGCCTAAATCCAACATTGTCAAATACTGCGCTGAAGCACGAAACAGGTGTTGTTAGCTTGCTGACACAGTATTTTATGGTCTGGAACTTCTTACGTGTTGACGAATATTATACATGTCCAAACATGGCATTGTTGAACGTTTTTTGTGCAGTAGACTGGATTTCGGTGCCTGGAGGAGGCTGAATGGTTCGTTTCAGGAACTGTTTAATACACTGGAGACTACGACGATGGGTGGCGCTCGCGAGCACGTCGGTTTCTATGTTGTAGCGACGGCTTGGGTGAGGATTGTGCCATAGCCTACTGTGTTACTGAAGTAGTGGCTGGAGATTGGACTACAGTGTAGGTATGACATTTCTGGTCTCATTTATTTCAAACCGGTGTTTACGATTATTAATTTGACTTCTTTATCTTTGTTTGGGTTCACTGTTCGAAATAAGTTAAATACGGTCACAGCAAGACCAACATCTCTGGCGAAAACCGGTGAGATACAAGAACTGAAACAACGTAATATATTTCTCGAAATAACTTACAACGTAAAAAAAGTGTTATGTAAATGTTTTCAAATATTACTCTTTTTAACTTATTTGTTTCCGTTTACTTCGGTTGTTAAGTGACCCACGTAGTGTTCACTACAACGAGCGCCAAATTTTGTTTTGTATCTGCAACCTAACGTCTTAACAATTGAAAAACAAACGACTGACGCACAATTGTAGCATCATTTTTCTACGTAGAGGGAAATTTGGTAGGCTGATGCTTTCGTAGCAGATCAACAGCCATAATACAAACCGTAGGTTAATGTACAGTGCGCTAAACTGTAAGAATAATGGAGATGGAGATTCGCTCTGACAAATACGTTCGACACAACATGCCGAGGTAAGTTAGTTTTCTCAAATTATACTTATATTTAACTACTTACTTCATAAATGTAATCGTAACTGGAAAAACTAGCAAGTAAATAGTGTTCAGTCATAATTTTGCTTACGGGAAAATAGTAGTTTCTCCAAACAACATAGAAATTTTCATTTCATTTTTTACATTTATTTACTCATCATTCTTTTAGCAAAATTTTCCTACTATGTAACATAACGAAGGTATCTGAATCGTTTGGTGTCTTTAGAACAGAAATGATTCTGCAAATATACCGTGTAATATTACCGTATTTCATACATGGAGTGCTTTCGTACATCCCTACTTCGGTACTTGAAGGAAGCTCCATCTGAGAAAAATTGCTTAGAATATTAAGGTTTCTTTAAAAGTTAACTTTAATAGGCTGCACTTCTTCACTACTTACGGGTACTGTGACGGAAAGAGTCTCAATGAGAATTGTTGATTGCTCCAATTAGAAAGGTGTAGTGGTAGTCAAGTCAATTACTAATTACGTCTCGTGAACATTATTTAATTTTTATAAAATTAACCGTTTCACTTACAAACGGGTGTGCTCTGGTTACTTACGAGGCGCTCTGGGCTACTTTTGCTCAGTGTTACCACTGCTTCTTTCAAAATTTATAATTTAGCCAGAGAAAGAATAGCTCATTTCTTCACAGTGGCAGCATTTCTTATAAAATCAAACAATGTTCATGTAGATTGTCAGAAGATCTCATAGTACTGTAATTAGAACACATTGCAGCATCGGGTTCAGTTACAAGGGTTGCACTAGGTATCAAAATCTTCTGTTAGCTTTAGCGTTAAATCTAACTTTTTCACTCTCAGTTTATATTACATTACTGACCTTTTTTTAATAACTTCACACTGCTTAATGTTGTACATGTCATAACGTTAATTATAGTACTGAATAAATGGTTCATAATATTGTGCCATTACAACACTGTAAGATTAGATTAGATTAGAAACCATAAGATACCTCCAATATTTTCCTACCCAGTCCAGCTTTATTATTTCCCTCACCATGTGACAGTAAACACCTGACACCGCTATACAGTAGCCAAATAGCTATGTAACTAGAAAAATGAACGATTAAAAATGTCCCACGTATTTCCCAAACATTAAAGTACCACATTGACCACTTATAACCCTTGATTCGACTAACCCTTTGATTTACAGAATCTCATTCATGAACCAATGATGTGCTTCCCATCTTGTTCACATGTTTTGAATTTTCATAGTTCTTACCACATTTACTTTCCATTTTGAACTATTATAGCTCTATTGTATGACAAATATAAAGCAAGACATAATGTTGGTGCTGTTATTACATGTAACTGAAATGAACCTGTAGTAATTGGAAACTGAAAATCGTTCTCCTTTAGTGACAACATTTTAAATTTCTGAAGTTATGTTATATAAACACACACAATTGATGTTCACATGTACAAATGTGGTGCAGTGTAATAATTGTTGTAAATGTGATGAGAATGAAACAGCCTCTGCCCTACATTGAAACACAGGCTATACTAAATGCTAAATATGGTTTTAAAAAAAGGACTTCTGTAGAATATACTTACATTGTCCAAGATTACACATTGTAAAAGGCTTCCTTCTTTTCCTTGTCCGTTTTTGTGGACTATTGTACCACCCTTGTCCACTCCACTGTCTGATAACACAAACAACTTGTAATACAGATAATATCTCTGTCATACTGTGGGTCCATTTATTGAAAGTGTAGTAAATATTCTTTATACCTGAGCTTTTTTTATGATTAAATGTGTGAATGGAAAAATGAATTAATAAGTCTGCTTTTGAAATCACTTACAAGGGAATAGAATTCCAACTTAATATATGGTATAATAAAAAGTGCCTGTTCCCACATATCTTACTGTGTATTTATATTTAACTGAAGATGTAGCAACTATTGCAATAAATAATCTTAGTTGCTATTTCAGATCACTTGTATCATTCCTCTTAGTTTGTGAGATTCAAAAGTTTGTATACAACTGAATGTGTAGCAAGTCTTGAGAATAAATAATTCTTTCATTTTTTTTCTGACCACTTGTGTCATTTCCTTTTGTTCCTGTGAGTAGGAGATAACTTAGGTAGTTCGACAGAAAATGATAATTGTTTGCAATTTGTTTATATGAAGAGCATAGGACAATCAGTTCGTACAGTGCCAACTAACAAAACGAACATGTCATGTATTGGACATTAAAATAAATTTTTGAGGTGTTATCATATACTGCTTTCATGAACTAAAAACTAATGTTCTGTGTTGATGTTCTTTGAATTTCTATGTACGGTTTTATTATTTGCAGTGGCTTTGTGCAGAGCTTTGGGGAATCAGTCCGGCGCAGTCTTAAGGGAATTGAAATTATGGATAAGTTTCCTGGAGATGTCGGTACTTTACTTACAACAAACTTCCGAGTGTTCTGGTATTCTGAGACCAACGCTGGTCGTAATGTATGTGAGTATCTTGCTTTATAAAGTGGGTGTCAGAGAATCACATTTCCCTGTCCATTCATATGCTACATTAAGCAGAGCCTAGTATAATACCAAATATTATCTCATATTAATATGGAAGTCTCCATTATGTTTGAGGAAAGTGAAGAACTGCTGCTGACTTTAGCTGCTGTCTGAATGTTTCTTTGTACTTCATTTTTATGTATGTATCTGCAATCATGTCAAATGATAACAAATATGTGCTGCTTGTAAGAATCGTACTATGTGATCACAGCAATTTGACTAAATATCAAATTTTGCACTTCTTATTTTCCATGAAGCAAGTATCTGACATGTTAGCACAGTAATTATATGTTAGCTATGCTCTCTTAATATGAGAAAATGTACTTTGTGCAATACACAGTACAACTTTATGTGTAATGTCAGTGGATGTGTTTGCGCATGAATTTAGATATGTATTAGAATGGACTGAAATGTGGTGAGCTTGGTCATCTTTAAAAGAATGCTGTGGTGTATGTGCTTGATGTCTAGTTGAGTTTTCATCTATAAGGGAACCAGTAAGATTAGATTGAAAATTGCACCATTACTAAAGACAGGCAGGATCTAAATAAATATTGAGATGTTGAAAATGATTTATGAATCCTCACCCAGGCCAAAAGTTTCTAAGTTCATGAGATATATACATGCCTCACACCTAATAATAGTGCAATGTAACTTGGCACAGCTGTCAATGAAACCACGTATATCACCCCAGGAGTGCATAACCACTCAATATTCAAAACATGAAACCAAAAAAGGTTACAAAAAGGTTTTTGGTTCAGTTGTGACAGATTTTGATAATAAATCGTGAATCTAGGAAGTTATTATTATAGGAATTTAAATGTACTAGCACTTTTACTTTGTCACTTACCAGTTGAGGGAAAGGAGAAGTCACCTTGTTTCATGAGAATTTTGAGTTAAAATGTAATGTAAATAATTTTTAGTCATACTAAAAGAAGACAGTTTAGTGTAATTTTCATAAAGGAATTTGTCAGAAAAGTGATTTAAAGATGCTGTGAGCCACTTACAGTCCAGTATCAGTGATAAACTTCTCTACTCGGCTGTCTCGGATTATAGCACCTCCATAGGGCCTATATTATTTTTCATACAACATACATAAGCCTGTTCACTTGTAAGTTATGTTGTACTTTCTGCTCACTGTGAAGAGTGTGCCAACACTGATGCCATTAATTGCAGGTTCACATTGTTTTGCAAATTTGTTCAAAACCATACTCATGAATATTTCTTACAATTCCAATTTTTATTTCATTAGCACACCTCTACTCTGACAGGCATTTATAAAATTATTGAATGAGTAATAAAATTTTTACGTGCTTTTGTATTACCTGTATGGATAACTGATGCTATCAAAGTGATCTGAATATGTCACTCATAATATTCTGGAAAATCCATGATGAAATAGCAACAGTACTACAAGAAAGATAGATTGTTACTCACCACATAGAGGAGATGTTGATTCGTAGACTGGCACAACAAAAAGACAGGTATACACATGAGCTTTTGGCCAAAAGTCCTTCTAAGGAATACAGTACACACACAAGTGAACACAACTCACACACATATGACAACTGTCTTTCATCACTGAGAACTCAGTGGCCAGAGGCAGTGGTCATGTGTGTGTTAGCTGTGCTTGTGTGTATGTGTGTTGTCTACTTTAGAAGGAGGTCTTTTGGCTGAAAGTTAACATTTTTAGCACTCATAACATTCTACTAGATGAATTATATTGTTACGCAGCAGATGGTACATTTTGTTCTTATTTAAAAAAAAAAAAACAATATGAAGAAAGATACTGTAGGCCTTTCAAGTAATTCTCAAATTGACACCACATCATTTGTTTGGGGAGGAAGTACAGCCAGAATTCCAATGGTTTTCATCATTATTTGCTCTTAATTTCTGTTATTTCTTCTCATGGCAAAATGATTACATTTTACAGAAAAGTATTGTTGTCAAGGTCAATGGGGAAACATCAAGAGAGAAAATGACATTTTTTCATTTGTGGAAGTTTGTAACTAATGTTGTGCAAACAGACTGGCGGTGAACCTTTGGGACTGGAAGGCTAATCCTCTTTCAAAATGTCATTATCATCCAGTTTCCAAATAATAGATTGTAAGAATATAAAATAATAAACAAGGAAGCATTTTTCAAATTCTTTGATGTCCATATTGATGAAATTGCAACTGGGAAATCCCTATAGTAGGCCTGAAAGGTCATTTAGCCCCTGTTCATTTCCCACATGAATAACTGCCAATTTTTGGCATGTAGGTATTCGCTTCTTTTTTCAGGAATAAATTTCATTTGCAATGATTCTTCATGGTAATTATTTACTTAGGCAAAACACAGCTGATTGTACCACAGATCATATATCAATTTAAGTGTGGATTTGACATATGTACATCTTGTAGGCATTGATTTAAGCAGTTGTGAGTAAGAACCACAGCTGCAGAGTACATTTGTTCACTGAAGAAGTTTGTCATCAGCTGTATATATTAGAGTGTCAGAAGTAAAAATATTGGCAAAATCTATTTTAGAATTAAATATTATGTACTCTACCTACTAGCAAAACAACCTATCACCCACAATTAGCGATATGCTTGTACCCAAATCTCTTCGATCAATCATCCATAGAATAAAATGCCCGTCTAACAGCAACATTGATTTCAAATGTAGTATGAAGCTATTTCTCCTTACAAACTTCTAATGAACAATTAACCAACTTCATTAATAACAGAAATATATAGCCAGCCAGCAGGTCCAGATTTTATAATTGTCAGCTTATGAACATCTACCTGCAGCAGTTTATGAGATCTAGACATAAACACACTGTTTGCACTAATAACTCATTTTGTTACCTTCATGACATTTGTATGCTCACTGCTTACATAATGGCTAACACTGCTAGTATGTGCTGCAGGACTGTGTATGCTAATAGCTTTTGCAAACCATCCACATACTGATATTTACTTTCACATACTGATATTGTATTTCTTGAAATATGTATGTTATGACACCTAATTTACAGCTACATTTGTCAAACAATTCCACTTATAGCACTACATTCATTAATATGATTGATTGATTCCTTTAACACAGTACATGAGCCCAGAACATCCCTTCCTAAAATAGGTTTGATTTACCTAGGTCTGTATAATGCTCTTGTGCTTTTCTACCTTTTCCAGCCATTCCTCTCCCCATGACTTTTTCTCTTTCTCTATGAATTAATGTTCATCTTCATGATCTTCCTTCCCTTCTTTTCTCTGCTGCCTCCCATATATTACATGACACTCAAAATTAATATTTTCATTTTCTCATAAGTGATGTGGTTGACTACTACAAATTCAAATCAGGGACACTCAGGAAATGACGAATTGTTGAAGTTCTATGTTAGTTTACATGTGTACTTGCATGTACAAGACTGTAGATGATGTATCACTGTACACTCTCTTATGTTCAAGATGGACACTGTATTGAACAGTTCCTATACAGAACAAACTCTGCTTTGTAAAACATCAAAATGATCTATGGAACATTTAACTAAGTAACTAAAATAGAATTTATTTTACTATACAGAAACAATATTATTACACTACTATACATCCTGTTTTGTAAAAAAACTGTAAACATGTATCTGATATATTATTATATGCAATAGTAAATAAATAAATATAATGACATGCTCTTGTCTATATATCTTGAATATTTTGCCTGTTCCAAGTTTAACATTCATTGCCTTATTAACTTTAAGACACTTAATACAGTTTTGATATAAATTTCTGAAATCATTTTGCCTTTCAGCTATTGGCTTTGAGAAAGTGATTGCAGTTGGAAGACGGAAAATATATAGTGTAAGTTAAGTTCTTTTCTGCAAAATACACATTCATGTTAATAATTCTGTCTCTCTCTCTCTTTCTCCACATATTTCTAGATGATGTGACAGCTGTCAAAATGATTTAGGGGCCATTACTCTTTATATTTCTTAATTTGAATGTCAGTATTCTGCACTCTCAGGTAGACTAGCTACAATGAACTAGAAAGCTGAAAACAGATGTCTTGTCTTTACATTATTACAGAGATTCTTATAGTAAATGCATTGTGCACCTACTCACTGTAGTAAACATTGCCCTCATTAAGGACATGTTTGAAATCACTTTTGAATAAGCATTGTCTGTTTGTTTCTCCTGTGTAAAGCATGTCTTAACAATTTTTTCCAGAAATATTTAGTCTTTTGTCTCATGCAACAATACATTCTGATGCATTTTCATCTTAGACTGTCCTAGTAGCATTTATATCCATAACTTTTACTTTGCTTCCTATTAGTGAGAGAGATTGCCACATAAATATTTGTTGTTACTGCCACTGCTCAGAATAATACTTTCCTCAGTTTCTACATGCTCTAGAAACAACTCATAAACATTCAGCTGTACATCATGAATTTGAATTATGTTACACTTACAGTTTTCCTTGAGTTTGCGACATTTGAGGAATTCTGTGATGTGAGATTGGCTGCCAGTGCTATGTAGTTTTTACTGAAAATTTTACTGACTTTGTTTGGCTCCAAAATTTCTTGCCTTTCTTTCTCAGAATTGTACTTCCATGAGTGTGACAGAGCTTCCATTTAGTTTTACGTTTTTGTAATTCAAATCCTTGCCACACTATCACATATTTCAATAGCATTTTTGAAGTACTGTAATTTAGCTACTCTTATTGATCTGTTTTACAGTTTCTCAAATTTCTTTTGCTAATTCTCTTTAGTGGCTTGGTTTTAGTCAGTTCTTAATTAACCTTACTTTTCTCATACATCATTTCTAGATACTGATTATTGATTAAATCATGTATGTGTCTGTCAATTGAACTATCTTTCAATGTATTAATATTAATGTCCTTCAGGACTATTAAGTATGAGAATTTCTTCAGAGCCTTTTGAAGCATCATGCCCAGTTGCTTTAGAAACAACCCACTCCTGTGCTTGGAGATCTATATGGTTCTGTAAGCAAATACATCCTTTCTTGTATCATCATCTCTACAGCTGACGCTTCATAATACATTTCTGCACGCTTCCACATATCAGTGGTATCCTATCCTCTACTTTGCTAATAATATATGTTGCTACTCCACCCCATCTGTGTTACAATATGCTGTGAGAAGCAGGAGTTTCATAACCATAAATGCTGTAGTTAATTTTTTTTGTCTCTCACTCTCAGTCCATGCTCAGTCGTGATTTATATATTTGTCACAAATGAAAGGTATAAAAAAAACGTATTTGAATACTTAAATAGAAAAGCAAAACACTCTTCTACCAACTTTGATCACACTCATAGCTAATCAAAATATGCGGTCTGTTTATTGGCACAAGGAATGCTAGCCACTCAGCCCTCATCTCATCTAATTATTATTATTTGGTTCATGGCCACACCATATTTTGGTTCAGTGAAATGTTCAGGCTGTCCTTAAATCACAAGAATCTGTTTCTAAATCTGAAGTAGCATAATAATTCATTATTTTGACAACTGTGTATGCAATTTTGATTATACATAAGGTAATGCATTTTTTATGATAAGGCAATGGTAGTTACGTAGATACTGACTAACCGCAGGTCTTTGAACCCATCTGCGTCATGCCAACAGGATGAGCTATTCATATTTGTTTGTTCCCTTAACACTTTGAGGTCCAACCAATTAGAAAGCTTTTTGGTTTAGAAAACCACCCATTATGCCATTATTTAAAATGTTACTGGTGCCTTTGTGTTTGCCTATCTTAAAGGATAATACATGTAAAAAATATCAAACTTGAAGATTTATTTTTCATATTGATTTCAGTTCTTTGATACAATAAATGTATTACAATAAAGATAGCAGAAATTATAGTTATCCTTACAAAAAAAGGAAAAATTTCAAGCCTAACTGTTTTTTTATGGAAATGTCTGAAGTATTCTGTCATGCAAAGAGGTGTGTATCAATCAGTATAACACTATCTTGTTTCTTTCCTGCTTGCTTTGGAATCCAGTCATATGTTGAATGTTGATTCATCATACGTGTTATCTGTAAAAAAGAAGAGCTTTAGGCAGGTAAAACAAAATGAAACTGTAAATACAATAGCAATGTCTGTAGCAACAATATCAGTGATGAAGAATTGTAACAAACTGCACCTAACCTTAATATGAATCTTCTTTAGACTGCTCCCACTTAGATATTTCTCCCTCCAATACAGAATCATGAAATTCTTCCTCCTGAGGTTCCAAATAATCTGGATAAACAGGACTTTTTATTTTGAAAGATTACAACATAAAACAAAACCCAATGAGTACACAGACAAAACTCACAACAACACAAGCACACACTGGCTCAGTCAGTCACAACAACTTCTATGTTTTCTACTGTTTCTTCTGAATGTATTCCAGAAATTGACAATAGAGGACATCACCTGAGAATGGGTGGGTACCAAGAAGGCTGTACATTGTTCTCATACAAAACATGTGTGATATGAATCTCCCTATCTCAGTGAGTGAGTAACTTAATACAAAACTGACAGTCCAGCATTCAGTTCATGTGCAGTAATGGAACTTCTCCTGACTTTTATTCCTCCAACAAGTCTTTCAATTCTTTGTGTAGGCAACATGAATTGACAGTAGATTGGTCAGAATCCATTTTAAACTTCATGTGTATATAATATTAGCTGGTCAACTTAATTAAAGTGTAAGATAGAGTCTGCAGTTTGATGCAGAATTTTGTTTATTTCTGAAAAGTGGAAGATGAACATCACTAATATATAGACAAAAGGAAATAAATTGGTTTAACACTATTGCATTTGTAATTTTTGCGTCAATGATGTTAAGTTGTTTTTCACATATTATATTCAGAAAAAATTAAATATTTAAACCAGTATGCAGATGAGATAAATTTGCTAAAGTAATGATTGATATAAACGCAGTATTTTTTTACTTTCATCCATCTTGGTTCAACAATATAAAGAAACTCATCAACTAGTAGAAATTTCTGTGTGTAATATGTACAGGATAGGGTCTCCCATCATTCCTGATGACACTACCATTATGTCAGGGTTTTATATCTGTGGCACGCTATGTACAAATTTTTGTCTATCATTTTACTGCAGTTCATTATTCAAGCTGTTGCCTTATCTCACACTACATCAGTTTTTCCCTATAGCCTCTAGCGTACCTCCATTTTCTCAACTATATTGGTCTCTACTACATTTGTTGAGTACTAGCAAAATAGTGTAATATTTATCATCTAATGTACAGTACTTTTGACGTCTCAAGTTTGAAATATAATATTATTCAGTGATGAATAATAATAATAAGTAACATTGCACATGATTATTTTCTTACTTTTATGGCTTTTAGGCATGTCTTGTAACTGTAAATATCATTTAACAGGGTGAACCAGATGAAACACAAGTGTTGCGTTTACTCACATATGATAGCCAATTCCACAGAGAATATGTGTTCAAAAATGCTAATGATGTGTATAATCTAGATCATATTAAAGTACTTCTGGAAATTTTTAGGTAAGTAATATCGTGTATTGTATGCAAGGCTTCTATTACATACTGAAGGTATATCATCATCCTTGTATAACCTTTTTTCTGATATTTAGCATTTAGTCCACTTGGAAAATATTCATATTAAGGACTCTATGAACATCTAAAACCTTTTTATTATTATTATTTAAACTTGTTGTGTTACATATGTTGAATCAGAAGCATTTAATTAGGATATAACTTACAAAATTCTTTATTAACCAGTGTTTATGAGTCTCCATTTACTTGTCTGAAGAGGAACACCGAACATCAAAAGCATAATCTGTACTGTCATCATGTCTTAATAATATCACAAATTAATACTTCATATTTTTCCTGTCTACTATAAGTGCACCATGTTCTAGACTATCAACAACAGTAAGTTATGTCACCAACTGATTGATACTTGTGAAAATTTGTGATACTGAATGATGACTTAGGATATACATATTATATAATTTCCCAAATTGCACAAAAATTCAAAAATATGATGAAGCTGCATACTTTAGTTCCTTATGAACTTCCAAACCATTACTGCAGCATCATTTATTTATTTATTCATTATTTATTTATTTCTTACACCATGGATCCAACTGTGATAATTTCACATGGCTGTAGTGTGTGTCAGTTTTTACATCGTCAATGACAAGTACTTATACACTATGTTTACATGTAAAGATTAGAAAGTTACGTAACTACTATAATGATATATAACACAATATGATGAAATGAGAAACCTTTGGCCTACAGATTACAAAGTATGAAACATAGTAAATTAAATATCAAAAGGTCATATAACCCAGAGAGTTAAATATAAGCAATTAACACTAAAAGAGTTACATACGTGACAAGAATGTACAGTTTAATGTTCAATTTATATGCTAATACATCTTATTTTGTGTTAAGGCAGTTCCTCGCTGTGTTTCATAAACTCTTCCAAACTGTAAAAAGGCATGGCTAAAAGAAATTGCCTCAGAAGCTCTTTGAATGTAGATTTGTTGGCTATTTCAAATTTGATTTCTGGAGGAAGAGCATTAAATAACTTTATACCAGAGTACTGTACACCCTTCTGCACAACCTTCAAATTTTTACCTTCAGTGTGGAAATCATGTTTCCTCCTTGTGTTGTACTGATGGTATTCACTGTTACAATTGTATAAATCAGTGTTTTTACTTATGAAACACATAAGTGAATATATGTAATGAGAAGAAGTTGTACGAAATACCAGACTCTGGAATCGGCTTCTGCAACTGCATCTAGGGTCTACACCACACATCTCTATTATGACACGCTTCTGAGCAATGAATATTTTCTTTGCAAGAGGTTGATTTTCCCAGAAAATACACTCCTGGAAATGGAAAAAAGAACACATTGACACCGGTGTGTCAGACCCACCATACTTGCTCCGGACACTGCGAGAGGGCTGTACAAGCAATGATCACACGCACGGCACAGCGGACACACCAGGAACCGCGGTGTTGGCCGTCGAATGGCGCTAGCTGCGCAGCATTTGTGCACCGCCGCCGTCAGTGTCAGCCAGTTTGCCGTGGCATACGGAGCTCCATCGCAGTCTTTAACACTGGTAGCATGCCGCGACAGTGTGGACGTGACCCGTATGTGCAGTTGACGGACTTTGAGCGAGGGCGTATAGTGGGCATGCGGGAGGCCGGGTGGACGTACCGCCGAATTGCTCAACACGTGGGGCGTGAGGTCTCCACAGTACATCGATGTTGTCGCCAGTGGTCGGCGGAAGGTGCACGTGCCCGTCGACCTGGGACCGGACCGCAGCGACGCACGGATGCACACCAAGACCGTAGGATCCTACGCAGTGCCGTAGGGGACCGCACCGCCACTTCCCAGCAAATTAGGGACACTGTTGCTCCTGGGGTATCGGTGAGGACCATTCGCAACTGTCTCCATGAAGCTGGGCTACAGTCCCGCACACCGTTAGGCCGTCTTCCGCTCACGCCCCAACATCGTGCAGCCCGCCTCCAGTGGTGTCGCGACAGGCGTGAATGGAGGGACGAATGGAGACGTGTCGTCTTCAGCGATGAGAGTCGCTTCTGCCTTGGTGCCAATGATGGTCGTATGCGTGTTTGGCGCCGTGCAGGTGAGCGCCACAATCAGGCCTGCATACGACCGAGGCACACAGGGCCAACACCCGGCATCATGGTGTGGGGAGCGATCTCCTACACTGGCCGTACACCACTGGTGATCGTCGAGGGGACACTGAATAGTGCACGGTACATCCAAACCGTCACCGAACCCATTGTTCTACCATTCCTAGACCGGCAAGGGAACTTGCTGTTCCAACAGGACAATGCACGTCCGCATGTATCCCATGCCACCCAACGTGCTCTAGAAGGTGTAAGTCAACTACCCTGGCCAGCAAGATCTCCGGATCTGTCCCCCATTGAGCATGTTTGGGACTGGATGAAGCATCGTCTCACGCGGTCTGCACGTCCAGCACGAACGCTGGTCCAACTGAGGCGCCAGGTGGAAATGGCATGGCAAGCCGTTCCACAGGACTACATCCAGCATCTCTACGATCGTCTCCATGGGAGAATAGCAGCCTGCATTGCTGCGAAAGGTGGATATACACTGTACTAGTGCCGACATTGTGCATGCTCTGTTGCCTGTGTCTATGTGCCTGTGGTTCTGTCAGTGTGATCATGTGATGTATCTGACCCCAGGAATGTGTTAATAAAGTTTCCCCTTCCTGGGACAATGAATTCACGGTGTTCTTATTTCAATTTCCAGGAGTGTAATTCCATACAACATCAAAGAATGGAAGTAGCCATAGTATGCTGCTTTTTTAATGCTTAAGTTTGCACTGTCAGAGATGATTTGCATTGCAAAAATTGAAGAGCTGAGTCTGTTGTAAAGATCTAAAATGTGATGGGACCAGTTTACTCTACAGTCAATCTTCACGCCTAGAAACTTTGTTACTTCCACTCCTTCTATGACCTGTGTGGCATATTTAACATTCATTTCTTCCTCAGTTTTGGCAGATGGGATGAAATGAATATAATTATTCTTACTAAGGTTTGACCATTTGCAGTAAACCATTTCATTAAATCTGTAATATTAACAGACTCTTGGATGTTTTCCCATTTATGACCATTAACCATTGTGTTAGTGTCATCTGTGAAGATGCTAAAATTGCACTGTATCATGGTAGAATAAGGTAAATCATTTATAAATAACAGGAACAAACAGTAAAGGGCCAGGAATAGAGCCATGTGGCACTCCACAATTTATGTCTCTCCATTCTGATGAAATCATTCCACCACACAAATTGTGTGACTTATCTAAGGCTACTTTCTGTTTCCTATCTGTCAGGTATGGCTGAAGCCAGTTGTTTGCAACACCGATTATTCCTAGATGGTCTGCCTTCAGTAATAGTATTTGGTGATTCACAGTGTCAAAGCCTTCAGATAAATCACAAAATAACCCTGTTGTCACCATTTTCTCATTTAGAGATTCCAAAACCTTATCTATAAAGCCATATATAGCTTGTGCAGCTGACAGACCTTTCCAGAAACCAAACTGATGTTTGTTAAGAATATTGAATTTGTGTAGGTGTTCTAAAATTCTGGAATACATAAATTTTTCTAGTACCTTTGAAAACACAGTCAGGAGAGATATTGGTCTGGAATTTGTATCATCAGTTTTCTCCCCTTTCTTAAAGAGAGGCTTCATGATAGCATACTTTAGTCTATCAGGAACAATTCCTTGTTGCAAAGAGGCATTGAAAATATGACACAGTATACCGCTTACAGAAGTACAATACTGTTTTAACAATTTGCTAGAAATATTGACTACTCCACAGGAGTTCTTGGTTTCCATGGAGGCAATTTTTCTTTCAGTTTCTGATACTGTAATAGGTCTAATATGCATTTGAATGATTATCTTAGGGACAGCATTTTGCACAAATTCTATGATCTCAGGATTTTGCACAAGATTCACTTTGTGTTTAATTTTGAAGTTTTCTACAAGTCATTTTTTATTGTTCCCTGTCTCCTTGCTAACTATTTGCCAGACAGTCTTCATTTATTATTGTAGTTATCAATTTCTTTTACATAATACAGTGCTTTTGATGTCTGAATAACTTTATTTAGGATTTTACAATACATTTTATCATGGATGATTAATTCTCTGTGCCTGGACCCTCTGGTTGCAATATAAAGTTCCCTCTTACATTTACATGATACTCTAATACCCTTTGTGATCCATGGCTTCTTTAAGGATGAGTAAATATTGTTCCTAACAAACTTTTTATGAAAAGCTTCTTCAAAGCAGGATAGGAATTCCTTTATGAATATGTTAAACTTTGTACCAACATAATTTACTCTGTGCACTGAATTCCAGTCTTCATGCTGCAGCTCATGGTTAAAAATTTCCAGGGACTCTTTGTTCATAAGTCTGATTGCCTTGCAGGATGGGACTGTTTTCTTGAGAGGTATGTAGTCATGTAGAGGGAGGAGTTGTCCATCATGGTCTGGTATGCCATTTAAGATTGGGACGACAATGAAGTTCTGGTATAAACTTACATTTAAAAAATTATGGTCTATCAGAGATTGACAGTGAGGCGTGATCCTCGTAGGAAAGTCAACCACTGATGTAAGATTGTAGGAACTCTGCAAATTCTGGAGCTCTACTTTGTTGTTGCATTTGATTGCAAAGTTGACATTAAAGTCCACAAGTAAGATAATGTCATTATTTTTTAAAAAACACAGTTGATGGTAACAATTCTAACTGCACCATAAAGACTGTGAAATTGGTTCCTGGTGCCCTGTAGACTGTAACCACTATTAATTTTCAACCATCTAATGTCACTTCTACTGCACATACTTTAAACTGTTGGTCAGTGCAATATTTCCTTACATCTACAGATATAAAAGTTAAGTTACTTTTAATGAAGATAGCTACTCCACCTTTTCCCATGCTGTCTCTACAGTAGTAGGTGGCAAGGCTATAACTGTCTACAGGGTGGTCCATTGATAGTGACCAGGCCAAATATCTCACGAAATAAGCATCAAACGAAAAAACTACAAAGAACGAAATCTGTCTAGCTTGAAGGGGGAAACCAGATCGCGCTATAGTTGGCCCGCTAGAAGGCGTTGCCATAGGTCAAACGAATATTAACTGCATTTTTTAAAATAGGAACCCCCATTTTGTATTACCTATTCGTGTAGTACATAAAGAGATATGAATGTTTTAGTTGGACCACTTTTTTCGCTTTGTGAGAGATGGCGCTGTAATAGTCGCAAACGTATAAGTACGTGGTATCATGTAACATTTTGCCAGTGTGGACGGTATTTGCTTCGTGATACATTACCCGTGTTAAAATGGACCGTTTACCAACCGCAGAAAAGGTCGATATCAGGTTGATGTATGGCTATAGTGATCAAAATGCCCAACGGGCATGTGCTATGTATGCTACTCGGTATTGTAGACAACATCATCCAAGTGTCTGGACCGTTCGCCAGATAGTTACGTTATTTAAGGAAACAGGAAGCGTTCAGCCACATGTGAAATGTCAACCATGACCTGCAACAAATGATGATGCCCAAGTAGGTGTTTTAGCTGCTGTCGCGGCTAATCTCCACATCAGTAGCAGACAAACTGCACAAGAATCTCAAAAACGTCGGTGTCGAGTATGCTACATCAACATTGATTACACCTGTACCATATTTCTATGCACCAGGAATTGCCTGATGATGACTTTGAACATTGTGTACAGTTCTGACACTGGACACAAGAGAACTTACAGGATGGTGACAGATTTTTTGCATGCATTCTATTTAGCGACGAAGTGTCATTCACCAACAGCGGTAACGTAAACTGGCATAATATGCACTATTGGGCAACAGGAAATCCACGATGGCTGCGACAAGTGGAACATCAGCAATCTTGGCGTGTTAATGTATGGTGCAGCATTATGGGCGGAAGGGTAATTGGACCCCATTTTATGGATGGCAATCTAAATGGTGCAATGTATGCTGATTTCCCACATAATGTTCTACCAATGTTACTACAAGATGTTTCACTGCATGACAGAATGGCAATGTACTTCCAGCATGATGGATGTCCGGCACAGAGCTTGCGTGTGGTGGAAGCGGTAGTGAATAGCATATTTCATGACAGGCGGATTGGTCGTCGAAGCACCATACCATGGCCCGCATGTTCAACGGATATGACGTCCCCGGATTTCTTTCTGTGGGTAAAGTTGAAGAATATTTGCTATCGTGATCCACCGACAATGCCTGACAACATGCGTCAGCGCTTTGTCAATGCATGTGCGAACATTACGGAAGGTGACCTACTCGCTGTTGAGAGGAATGTTGTTACCCGTATTGCCAAATGCATTGAGGTTGTTGGACATCTTTTTGAGCATTTATTGCATTAATGTGGCATTTACAGGTAATCACGCTGTAACAGCAAGCATTCTCAGAAATGATAAGTTCACAAAGGTACATGTATCACATTGGAACAACCGAAATAAAATGTTCAAACATACCTATGTTCTGTATTTTAAAAAACCTACTTGTTACCTACTGTTCATCTAAAATTGTAAGCCATATGTTTGTGACTATTACAGCACCATCTATCACAAAGCAAAAAAAGTGGTACAACTAAAACATTCATATTTCCCTACGTACTACACGAATATGTAATAAAAAGTGGGGGTTCCTATTTTAAAAAATGCAGTTGATATCCGTTTGACCTTTGGCAATGTCATCTAGCGGGCCAACCATAGCGCCATCTGGTTTCCTTCTTCAAGCTAGACAAGTTTTGTTCGTTGTAGTTTTTTCGTTTGACGCTTATTGCGTGAGATATTCGGCCCAGTCATGATCAATGGACCACCCTGTATATGTAACATTTCAATTCTTTCTGTAATACTGTGTTCTGAGAAACATAAGATCTGATGTTCATAAAGTTTTTGTCATTTATGTTAACTTCTAATTGATCTAGTGTGCTTCTTATTCCCCTTACGTTTTGATGAAAAATGGGGAAGTTGTTTGGGTTATTACCTATTTTGGTGGTTTCTTCTTTCTCAAGCCTGTGGTTAAAAATCCTTCAAATTAGAAGGACACACAACTTTACATTTGGTTAAAGAATCCTTCAAATGAGGAGGACGCACAACTTTACGTTTACCTGCTGTTGTCTGAGAGGATGTTGATTTTTCTCAGTACATGCTGCCTTCATTACTGAAGATGATGTAGGTGTTGACTTGCTTGTTGATTTACCTTGAGCTGATGCTGTCATTTCCCTTGAAGATGATGAAGCTATTGACTTGGTTGTAGGTGGGGATAAGATTACTGTTACTGTAGGTTCCAGGGGTCTTACTGCTGTTGCAGCTGGCCTTTCTGCTTATGACGATATTTTTGCTGAACTGCATGTAGGTTGGTGCACAAGTAGTGTTTCTGTAGGTTCAAAGGGTGGAACTGCTGCCTTTTCTTCTTTAATTGCAATTCCTTCTGAAGTACATGTAACCATTGACTTAACTCTGTTTGATGATGAAACTGGATCATCTGAGCATCTAGCTACTGAAACTTCTGATGCATTCATTTCCTTCATTTTTATTATGAACCTTATCATAAAGAAATGGGAATTATTCTATTCTCCTTTGAGGGAAAGAATTCACTTTTTTACAGATACGCCCTGCTTGATTAAAATTGATGTTAACTGTTGGACAGTTTACACCCTAAATGGACCATAACACTTGCTGCTCTTCAGTTGAAAATAACAGTGGCATTTTGGTGGCTTTACTGCTGGTAATGTATGTGGGTTGTTGTTGAAACTGGTAATGTAATTAGTGAAATAAAACTTGGCATTGTATTTAATGAAATGCATGAAACACTAGCAACAAAGTTGTCCAAATGCTTGACAGAACTGAAATTTTATAGTTCTGACAACAATAAAAAGATCCATGGTGACAGAAATCTGTTCTGACTACATCGTTGTATGAAATTCTGGTACACATGCTTTTCTCACCATACCTAACAAAAGCACTTTCTTTACACCAAACCATTAATTCAATCAGTTGTTCATTCATTTTCCTGTAGAATTTAGATTCCTTCATTCTGGATAACCCTGTGGGATAAGAAATAAAACATGGTATATCTCAGCAATAATAAAAGTATTTATAATTTTTTATTTATTTCAAATTCCATGAATCCATATAGTGATGAACCACAAGGATGTGGAACGAAATCTACCCACTCCATCAAGGATCAGTCAACATTTCTGTGTTATGTAGTCTTTGGTAGATATATGAACTAAATATAAGATACTAATAATACCATGGCTATCTACTGCTGAAAGAATAGTTTATTTTGTCTAACTTCACTGCTGCAAAAGCAAATCGCACAGTACGACAGGGAGTTAAATCACACAATAAAAATTGCAATGTTTCAGTTCAAATACAAAACACACTAATCTAAAATTCTTGATTAATTTTTACATTTTGCTCCCAACATCAGTAATGGAAGGGAAAATAGCATCCCCTCTCCATATCATTGATAAGCTAAAACGCACACAGTTCACTCAATGGAAACTCAGGCGGATCACTAGGACTGATATGAGATGTGTTGGATGGCCACACTGCTACTTTTCCTCAATCCATTCTGACACTATTTGGAAGCACTCTGGTAGTGCATTGTCTTCTGAAATGTATAGGTCACATTCTGAGTCATGCAGACAAACAATGTTTGCACATAACAGCATATTGTAATAGTATAATATTCACCAGCAGGTGATGATGGCAGATATATGACAGATACCATTTAGTCTCAAACATCTCCCACATGAAAGTACCGCACATCTGCCTGAGTGGTTCACCAATTGCCAAAAAGCACATCACCTAATGTGGTTGTCAATGTATTCACATGCTGCCACCATCATTGAAATTGCAAGTGATTTTCTGCACAGTGATTTGATAATCTATCATTACATTCATGTTCTGATGGAAAGCTCTGTATCCAAAATGTTTATCATGGCACTTGACTTTGTCAGTGACTGTATTCTTCTCTAAATTGAGGAACTGAGCAAACATCCTTAGAACAAGCTCATATTAAAAGGCTAGAACCTGTGTGACCATAGAAATGGAATATCCCACTTATCAGCAACCTTAAGTTTATGTAAAATGACATGTCTGAAAGAACAGACTCCACCTGGAATCCACAGCTCTGATACATCATACAGGGTGAGTCACTAACTATTGCCACATAGAATAACTCCGAAAGTATGATAGTAGCTGAAACGTTTGTGGGACAAATGTTGCATGTTTTTTTTTAATGGGATGCTATAGTTTGGTACTTATTTTCTGATAGCAGCTATTGAGATGAATCCAATGATGCGTAACAGTAAGGTCTTTGAAGGCCAGTGAAGGTCAAAAAGGTGGCATGAACTTCCATTTACAGAAGGTGTTTGAAGTGATGACCATTAGTATCAATGCAGTACTCCAATCTTCTTATCATGGATTGAGTGGTATTCCTTATCACACTGACACCTATCAAAGCACATGCTCTGACAATTCTCCCTCGTATATCGGGCAAATAGTAAATATTCACCAAATATGGCGTATCTATCTAACGTGCCATTGACATGTAAACACCAATCGATGGTTTTGCAATACAACACTAATAGGAATGGTAAGACTAGTATCATTGAATCAAGCAAATGTGAATGATGTATTCCTTCGAAGAACAATTCAATAGGCTTCTCATTTACTGAGAATGCCAACGAAATCTATTGTGAGCTAGAGACCTAAACACTGAAAGATATCCTCAATGTGCTCACCCTACACATCATACATTTAAATATATGTATGATAAATTGAGAACAACTGCATCTTTAACGTATCAGAAACATGTCTGGCAAAGGAAAGTTACTAATGAGGAAACGGAAATTGGTACTCTTGCTACTGTGGTTCGATATCCTTGTGTTATTTCGCATCACATCACATGGGAATCTGGCATGAGCTAGAGTAGTATTGTTTGTGTTCTGCATCGCCATAAATATCATGCTTATCATATCAGTCTCCACCAAGAATTAACAGATTGTATGTGTCGCATTGAATTCTGCCGATGGGCTCAACTTCAGATTCAGAGGGATGACACATTTATTAATTTGATTTTATTTACTGACAAGGCTACAATTATGAACCATGAAAATGTTAATCTGCATAGTGCATTATTGGGCAACTGAAAGTCCATGTCGGCTGAGGCAAGTTGCACACCAAAAACTGTGGTCAGTGAAAGTATGGTGTGGGATTCTGGAGGACAGAATTATAGGGCCCCATTTATCAAATTAATGGTACTAAGTACACCACATTCCTGCAAGAAACATTAGGTCTGTTATTGGAAGAAATACCTTTACAAAGAAGGAACAGTATGTTGTATCAACATGATGTGTGTCCAGCACATTTTTCGCTGATGGCTAGGAATAAGTTACAGAGACTATTCCCAAATTGTTGGATTGGATGCGGAGGAGATGTGTCATGGCAGGCTCATTCACCAGACTTGATGCCTCTGGATTTTTTCTTGTGGACATTTGTAAAAGACATTGTTTATAAAGACATTCCAACTACACCTGAAGATATGTGAGAGAAAATTGTCAGAGCATGTGCTTCGATAAGTGCCAATGTGATAATGAACACCACTCAATCCATGATAAGAAGATTGTAGCACTGCACTGATACCAATGGTCATCACTTCAAACACCTTCTGTAAATGGATGTTCATGCCACCTTTGTGACCTTCGTTGACCTTCAGAGACCTTACTGTTACACATCATTGGATTCATCTCAATAGCCGTTATCAGAAAATAAGTACCAAACTATAGCATCCCATTTAAAAAACAACGTTGACATTCATATCTCTGACGTGACACCAACTAGCAACAAAAAACCAACATCATATTAAGGCCCCCATTTTCCCCTGCAACTTTTGTCCCACAAACTTTTCAGCTCTCATACTTTCAGAGATATTCTTGGTGGCAATAGTTAGTGACTCACCCTGTACATAAATTGAAGGTGGAGGTGGTGAGAAAGGAAAGAGATTACTCCTGTCAACTGCAATGAGATATTACTTACTTGGCATGCCTCACAGCCGATCCACATTCCCATCAAGTGCCACCTATCTGCAGTGTCCTAAAGAACAGACACCATGCATTCATATAATTAATTCTCCTAGATGGACAACAGATCCACCTCCTTCAATGCAGATGCACAGGTACATCCAGCCTCCTGAGGGAATCTCAAAGTAGCAAACATGGAGGAAATGAACAGAGACTGTGGATAGTTGGCACTCATGGGAATGTGGATCAGCCATGAGGTGTGCTGACATAGCCCACACAGTTGCAATAACACTGTTACCAGATGACACAATGGTTAACACATCTGCCTAGTAATGAGCAGATCCTGGGTTCAAATCCGGGTCCAGTACACATTTTCACTCTTCACGGCTGATTCTGCCTAATGTCCCGATGCAGCAGACATCAGTAATCACTTCCCTTCCCTTTCCTTTCTCCCCAACTCTACCTTCAATTTACATAAACGATTTCTATGATCATGCAGGTTCTATCCTTTTCATATGAGTATGTCCCAATGGTGTTTGCTGGGTTCCTCAATTTAGAGAAGAATACAGTCACTGAAAAAATAAAGAGCCGTGCTCAATATTTTGATTACAGAGCTTTCCATCAGCAAATGATGAATGTAAGGATTGATTATCAGATCACTGTGCAGCAAATCACTTGCAGTGTCATTGATGGAGTAGTCAAACAAAAGAAAATCAATTCCTCACATTCATATAACTGACAAAAAAAACCTTCAGGTTGTCTGCACACAAATATGCTCATGACAAGCCCTGCCACTGTTTCACTTGACTCACATGTTAACAGCTTGTTTCATGTCCCAATTGTAATATAGCAGCTTTCTCCTATTTCTAATAAATATACAGAAGACCACAATGAATGCTAGGCGGTAAAGCTACATTCCCAGAAATGTATCTTTACTTTGCATTCTGCTTTCAAATAGTACACAGTTCTGTTCTTAGGTAATTAATCTTCTGCTGCCATTTTAGCTTATAATGTATATACAGAATAAGAAATTTGATCCTCAGTGTTTCACTTACATTGTGACAAATTGTGCCTCAGTGACAATGGCATACAGTAGAATACCATTTCATACTTAAATTATATGTTGCCTCATTGTGGCACACTCTTATAATGTTATATTCTTCTGTTTCTTATTAAAGTGAAACTATATCCACAGTGAAATGAAGGTGATGGCTACTTGATTAATAGCACAAAGTTTCAGTTTATTAATCAGAATCCATCCCTGTTTCACAGCCAAGATTACAGAAAATGATATCTGAATAATTATCCTTCTTTAACATTACCATTGATTTTGTCTAACAAGGGGACCTCATTGTGATCAAAGTTTTGTAACTTTTTATATTCATTATAAGGGAAGTTCAGAACTCTAATATATCTCTCCAAAAACAATTCGATGCAGCTCTCAAAAATTCTCAAGAAAAATGACTTTGAAGTTTTCCAACCAGGTGTAATATGTAACTTTTTTCTATTTATATAGTTCACATGAAAATCCAGTTTTCGTTGCAAACAAAAATTCATAATTACCAATTTTTGTAAAAGAATGTTAATCGATATTTAATAATTTAAAAAAAAAATTAAATGCTTATTTTTGTCTTTTTGTGTTTTATGCTTCAGACGAATTCTCCTACAATGACTCCTTTGTTTAAAAGTTTGATTCTGAAAGGATTTGAACAGAGGCCACCTGCATGTCATATGAGCACTCTACTACATAACCACACTGTTTGTCAAAAGAACAGCAGCTTTGTGTAGCATATCGTGATTAAAAATGTTAGGAAAACTGTAAAGTTCAAATGGCTCTGAGCACTATGCGACTTAACTTCTGAGGTCATCAGTCACCTAGAACTTAGAACTAATTAAACCTAACTAACCTAAGGACATCACACACATCCATGCCCGAGGCAGGATTCGAACCTGCGACCGTAGCGGTCGCTCGGCTCCAGACTGTAGCGCCCAGAGCCGCACGGCCACTCTGGCCGGCAAAACTGTAAAGTCATTTCCTCAAGTATTTTTTAGTATTGCATCAAACTGCTTTGGAAGAAGTATATTTATCTTTTGAACTTAACATACTGTAAATACAAAAAACTTACAGAAATCTGATCGCTGTGTGGGCTCCATCTAAGTCATTTCTTGTGATATTGTTTTTCCCAGGAGTGTTACTTGTGACAGGTGGACAGGCAAGTCTTTTTGGCATTTGGAAAGTAGAATGTACAAGAATGGCTTGGTTAGTAGATTTTCCAAATTTAATGACTTTTCAGGATTATATAACTTTTCACGTTAGATATTTTGTCAAATTATGTTTCATTTTGTGCTCTGTAATGGTTTTGATTGTTTTTTGGTTCCTTATGTAAGATTTGGTTATGATCTAAATAAATCAAGTGTTGTCCTATCTTTAGATATTTGCATGTCAAAAACATGGGTGTGATTACATTTCATCAGAAAACTTTCTTTTGTTTATTAACTTTCAAGAATATGGGCTAAAATTAAATGAGTATAAATGTCAGAGATAATATCCTGATGTTTATTTCTTCATATAAGGATATAATATGCCAATGATTGAGCATGCTGATTTCTAGTGAATACCTCATACACAGGCAAAAGTTTGTTAGTATTCAATACACAACCTTATCCTGTATTTAAGTATCTGATATATGGTAAAAAAATTTACAATATTTGTGCAAATGTTAAGCCCTATACATCTTTGTAGATGTTTCTTTGGCCCTTTTATTGTTCTCACACTTTATGTGAGACAACTACAGAACTGACACATAGCCTGGGACAGATTTAGGGTGTGGTTGGGGTGGGGAGGGAGGTGTGGAGGTTTTTATACTGACTCCCATCCCCTAAATGTAAGATATTCTTATAATTACTTGTTACACACCACAGACACCTAGAATTTTAGTAACAATAAGAATAAAATGTTTAATAATAAGCTTACATTACTACTCAGCACATTAAGGTAATATAACCTCCTAAGAATTACAGTTCAGAAAATACACAGTTTGTAATGCATTCATCTGAAAATTTTAGGTATACAGTTCATTAAAAAGCTATAATAGCAAGATATCCAAACAACGTTGTGATGATGATGTTCGGTTTGTGGGGCACTAAACTGTGTGGTCATCAGCGCCCATACAAAGACCCAATTTTTACACAGTCAAATTTTTTGTGCACAGTCCAATCCAGATGTGACAAACAAGCTGGGATATTTTTACTTCCCCCCTTGTTTTGACATGTGCCTCCTTAAAAATCATTTTTTCATGTCTGACTAATTACCATTAACGTATGTGAGTATAATCTGCATTTTCGTAATAAAAGAAAATGGTTGGCCCTCAGTTTTAAAGAATATAACACCAGATATAATTTTGGGCTTAGTTTTATATATGTAATTACTTTTCTAATTTATTTTGACTATTCCTAGTTAGTATCTTTTGTTATAGAGTGAAAACAGTGTTTTGTAACTCAAATTTTATTGTTGACTTACAAACAAATATAAATTCTGTGACAAATATTTGGAAAAAGAATCACTAGGACTCTTACAGTATTTATTTGGTTCTATTTGAAAATATGTTAGCAAACCCATTCCTTAATTAATTCCAATGTAATTACCAGTTCTGTCAAAAGTATTGTTTGTGTAACTATATCTGATAATTTTATAAGTTAAACAAATAATTTTGCTTTACCCTTGTAGTAGAAGAAACTGTTAAAAAGAAAGAATTTTTCCATGTTTTCAGTTAATTGATTGAGGTATGTTTTAATTGTAATTTCTGCAAATTAAACATCAAACAATGTATAGTTTCAGTGCCTATTATTGTGATGCTATATGAAGGCCTGCTTTTTGGTCTAAGACAGTCAGTCCACAGCCGAGTTTCAGATGAGGAACCCATATTGGTTAGATCAACAACAATGCATCGACTTAACTGTGAAACAAGTGTAACACAATTAGGCCATGTGTTAAAACAATCACAGTGTCTATTCAACATGTACCGTTTTATTCTGCAAGAACTGTGAACTGTGTGGTTAGATAGATAATCAACAGTGAACTGCGGTAGCAGTATGTTGACATATGCCTGCAAACTATTAATGAGGCTCCTCGAAAATTAAACAATAGTGCACTGGCCTTATAACTGTGTATTATTGGGGGGCAGGGGGGGGGGGTTGTGAACAGTGAAAGTAAATAACTGTGAAACACAAATGTGCAGCTGTCGACTACATCATTTAAAGTAGTCAGTGTTGAACTACCACCTCCCATTTTTCAGCCAGTATAGCAATGCAGCACATTGACACGGAGTACAATAAACGAAGAAATAAAGCAGGAGAACGTCACATATGGTGCCCCGGTTGAGGAATATTGTAACTGGGCACAATAAACTAGGACTCGCGAACTTTGAACAGTGAACTCAAGAGCAGTTTACAGTACAGTTTTAACAAAGGAGATGCAACAGCCAATCAGCACATGGGTTTCATGGCCACAGTAGGAAAGCAGCCAATGAGTGAGCGGGTTCTATGGAAGCAGCCATTGAGTACAGGAGCAGCCAATCAGCACAGCCGACTGGGATAAACAAGACTCCTTGCCGAGAGAATTACAACTTGCAGCCGCCATGCAGACAATGAATTGAGATGACAACTACAGCAGCAGCAGCAGAAGTAGAAGAAGAAGAGTGAATAAAGATAAGGTAATTTCATAGCAAAAGCTGTTTTATATTAAGTGATACCTAATGAGTGCCCTTAATGAACAGGAAAGTAATGTGAAAATTGATAACAAAGCTGTGGAGGTTAAGCTTTTAAATGAACAGAAGGACTTAATGGGAACTGGTTCTGTAGATGATAGTGCCTATAAATCAGACATGAATGTAACTTTGAATGATAGGGATGGAAGTCCTGCTGTAAATGGAATGATAAAAGTGTCATATACATAGTATGGTGATGTGAGCAAAATGGTCGAAAACAGTACTGAAGTGGATGAGATCGTTATGGTTAAGGAGGATGAATCTATCAGCAAAAGTCAGCAAGGGCAAAGTTTATGGCAGACAGAAAAGTGGTAGTAATGTTAAGGCAAATTATGAGTAGTTCTAGTAATAGGAGTTCGAAAAAAGACATTAGTAGTATGAAAAAAGAGACTAGTAGGGTGGAAAATAGTATGAAAGGAAACATGAGTAGTATGAAAGTAGACATCAGTTGTATTAAAACTGACATGACTAGCTTAGAAGATGAACTAAAGAAAGAAATTAAAAAGGAAATTAAGGTAGGTGGCTTTAGCCTTTCAGAATTAAATAAGAAGGTTGAGGCAGTATGGAAAGATTTTGATGAAAAGAAAAAGAAAGTAGTACAGGATAGTAACGAAAAATTAACATTAACGAGTAGTAAATGTGTATAAGAGAGAAAGAAACTTTGTGATGACTACAGTAGGAGGGTGGGGGCTTCTGGAAAACAGTGTAAAGATGAAGTCAAAGCAGCCAGGAAACTTTGTGCTGAAAACAGAGTTAACCTTGAGTACCAAATTGACCAGAGGAAATATCTTCAAGTATAACTGTGATTTCCACCCTCCTGATACAAGGCAGAAGCATTATTTGCATGTCAATAGAGTAAGTACAAACATTTGTAAGAGAGGAGTGTATCATACTGGCATAATGCTGTACAATCACATGCCATACTATTTGAAACAGATGCAAAATTTACAAAAGTTTAAAGTGAAACTGAAAGAGTACTTGCTTGACCACTGCTTCTATTCTGTTTCTGAGTTTTTAGAGCACCAGAAAAGTATAGTGTAACTGCTCAAATATTCTAAACCAATCTATCATTTTATTTCAATTATATTAATATTGTCATCAGTATTCAACATGTACTGAATAATTTTTAATTATTTATCTTTTCAAAATGACAATGAAAAAAATGAAATGTCGTGTCACTAGGGCCTCCCGTCGGGTAGACCGTTCGCCTGGTGCAGGCCTTTCGATTTGACTCCACTTCGGTGACCTGCGCATCTATGGGGATGAAATGATGATGATTAGGATAACACAACACCCAGTCCCTGAGCGGAGAAAATCTCTGACCCAGCCGGGAATCGAACCCGGGCCCTTAGGATTGACAGTCTGTGATGCTGACCACTCAGCTACCGGGGGCGGACAAAATAACAATGTGTATGATGTATATACTGTACCAGCCTGACTTTTCCTACATCATTTGCGCAAAATATGTACCTAAACACGATTTACAGGACCAATAAAGAAATATAAATACAAATACCAAAAGTGATTTAGAAACGGAGGTAGAAGCCTTGTGTACATTAGTGGTAGAGGAAAAACTGGTAAAAGTAAATAAAAATGTAGACTCAATATTGGCTGAAATGGAGAAAAAGGTGTAAGAGGTAAAAAATCTAAAGCATAGAGTATGCAGTGTCCCAAGCAGTCCTTCATTTGTTAACTGTAAGAAATTTAATACTTTTGAACCATATGAAGAAGTGCATCCACTGGATTTCATTAGAGAATTTAATGATTTGCCTGAAACATGGAATGACAAAGAGAAAATGTCATTTGTGAGAGGTTTTTTGAAAGTAGGTGCTTATGGACAGGCAGCTCAGGTAGCTTATAGTTGTACTTCATGGCGCAGCTTTGAGGAAGCATTTTTAGATGAATATTGGTCCAAAGAGAAGCAGCAGAGAATTTTGAATAGATTTTGGGGAGGAGAGAAATTTGACTCTAGGAAGGATACTGTGAAAGGTTTCTGTCAAACAAACTGACATATTTGGACAAAGAGCTAGGTAGTGAATCAATAATTATGGATTTAGAAACTTAGTTGCCTCAGAAAGTTAGAGGATTACCTGTACCTGCCCCTAGAGGTAATATTAGTGACTTCTTGAATTATGTTGATAAAGTGGAGAGGGTGAAGGCCTCAGTGGAAGATCGTAGGAGGAATTTTGATGACAATAATCAATCAGGGAGAGAATTTCAGGTAAATAGGATGAATAGGACTAATTCTAAGAGAAATTCAAGGAATGATTGGGTGGAGGATAGCCAGAATGGGTACGGAAATGGTAGGAGAAATTCAAGTAACAGAAGTGGGGGAGATGATTTTAATTCTGGATGAAACCATTTAAACTAAGTAATGCTCCAGTTTTGGCTTGCACTAGAGCAGGTAGTAATGAAGAACCACTTGTACATACATTTTCTATAATCACAGGTAACAGTAATGTAAATAATAGTAGTAAGACAAGCGTAAATTCTAATTCTAGTGAGATGTTGAATGATGATGTGTTGGTAGCAAAGTTTATTCCATAAAAGGAGAGGAGGAACTTACTGTAATGTGCATTGAACCAGAAGTAAGACTTACAATCAATTAGGGGGTTCAACTTTCTGCATTGGATACGTTATGTGGCGATAATGCTTACCCCAGCTGTCTCTGTCATTTTTCATGTTTCCTGAGGCAATCAAACTCTTATCCTAACCTATCTGTAGTTTATAAGTGAATCAGAAACATTCTAACTTTGACTTTCATGTGATTTTGTACAGCAGGACACTTTAGCATAGGAATATTTTAGAAAAGGTTTCTCCAGTGATATACACTCCTGGAAATGGAAAAAAGAACACATTGACACCGGTGTGTCAGACCCACCATACTTGCTCCGGACACTGCGAGAGGGCTGTACAAGCAATGATCACACGCACAGCACAGCGGACACACCAGGAACCGCGGTGTTGGCCGTCGAATGGCGCTAGCTGCGCAGCATTTGTGCACCGCCGCCGTCAGTGTCAGCCAGTTTGCCGTGGCATACGGAGCTCCATCGCAGTCTTTAACACTGGTAGCATGCCGCGACAGCGTGGACGTGAACCGTATGTGCAGTTGACGGACTTTGAGCGAGGGCGTATAGTGGGCATGCGGGAGGCCGGGTGGACGTACCGCCGAATTGCTCAACACGTGGGGCGTGAGGTCTCCACAGTACATCGATGTTGTCGCCAGTGGTCGGCGGAAGGTGCACGTGCCCGTCGACCTGGGACCGGACCGCAGCGACGCACGGATGCACGCCAAGACCGTAGAATCCTACGCAGTGCCGTAGGGGACCGCACCGCCACTTCCCAGCAAATTAGGGACACTGTTGCTCCTGGGGTATCGGCGAGGACCATTCGCAACCGTCTCCATGAAGCTGGGCTACGGTCCCGCACACCGTTAGGCCGTCTTCCGCTCACGCCCCAACATCGTGCAGCCCGCCTCCAGTGGTGTCGCGACAGGCGTGAATGGAGGGACGAATGGAGACGTGTCGTCTTCAGCGATGAGAGTCGCTTCTGCCTTGGTGCCAATGATGGTCGTATGCGTGTTTGGCGCCGTGCAGGTGAGCGCCACAATCAGGCCTGCATACGACCGAGGCACACAGGGCCAACACCCGGCATCATGGTGTGGGGAGCGATCTCCTACACTGGCCGTACACCACTGGTGATCGTCGAGGGGACACTGAATAGTGCACGGTACATCCAAACCGTCATCGAACCCATTGTTCTACCATTCCTAGACCGGCAAGGGAACTTGCTGTTCCAACAGGACAATGCACGTCCGCATGTATCCCGTGCCACCCAACGTGCTCTAGAAGGTGTAAGTCAACTACCCTGGCCAGCAAGATCTCCGGATCTGTCCCCCATTGAGCATGTTTGGGACTAGATGAAGTGTTGTCTCACGCGGTCTGCACGTCCAGCACGAACGCTGGTCCAGCTGAGGCGCCAGGTGAAAATGGCATGGCAAGCCGTTCCACAGGACTACATCCAGCATCTCTACGATCGTCTCCATGGGAGAATAGCAGCCTGCATTGCTGCGAAAGGTGGATATACACTGTACTAGTGCCGACATTGTGCATGCTCTGTTGCCTGTGTCTATGTGCCTGTGGTTCTGTCAGTGTGATCATGTGATGTATCTGACCCCAGGAATGTGTCAATAAAGTTTCCCCTTCCTGGGACAATGAATTCACGGTGTTCTTATTTCAATTTCCAGGAGTGTATATTTATATCATGTTTATTAGTGATAAGTAATGGAATCACAAGATGACAGAACAAAGTAAATGGGTACCATGGTTAAATAATTTCTGTCGAACAAAGAGATAAGGTAAAAAGAAAAATGAAAGGAGTCAGCATATGTGGATGATAATAAACATCTGAAGTAAACAGCTCGTGAGTGCAGCAGCAGAGGCAATATGCAGTAAAAACCACCTTGAATACTAGGTCTTAATATTAATTGTGATTTAATAAAAGTGTTTTGTGTTCAGTGCCATCAGTATGTAGAGATAACTATCTATCCATGTCATGGTACAGCATTTTCCAGCATTAAGGAAATAGAAATTTAAACATAGTTGCCTGGAGTAATGCGTGGAAATAATAAGCAAGATTTGTATGTATATCCTCCATTTAAGCCAGAATATCAAGCAATTTGATGGAATACAGTGAAATAACAGTTTTTCTAGGTGATAATTTTGTCTGATCAGTAATGAGAGTTAAGTTTGTCATAGCATAAGGATCTGTTACTGTGGAGTGTTTTTCAGTAGAATCAAATTTGCATTGGATAAGCAGAACAGATGTTAATTTATTAGATAATGAAGCAATAATGAAACAATGACTAATGTTAGGGATCTTAATGGTTGGGATCCTGTCTCTGCAGCAGGGATATTTTTTGAGAATGCACTCCCCTGGCTAACGAGGTAAGAAGTGTAAGTAAAATAATGGAGCTGACAGATATGACTGATTAATGAAAAAGATCACTGTATACAAACAAATGTGGTGTAACTATACTGATGATCTATTTTTGAACTAGGCAACCTTGGGTACTGTGTATGTTGTGCAATTCATGACACTGCAGCTGAGAATGAGAGTTTAACAGAAAGGGCAAAAATTTAGTGAGGTACAAGTTATATAATGCTGCATTGTTGGATCTATAGGTTATCTGAAAACTTCTATTGGTATTCTGAGGAATACTGGAACAAAGAAAAATAATTTTGTTGATTAACTGATGACTGTGCTGCTAGACTGATGTGAATATTCTGACAGGTCAACTATTTGGTAACATTTTGTGATTTTGTGAGGATTTAATTTTCTGGTTGAATGAGAGTAGTGCTCAGAGTTGAGTAGAGAAGTGGGGCTATGATTTGGTACAACTTCCATCCACCTTAATTTTGAATTGAGTAGTAACTCAGTTATGAGATGGTGACTCTATTCTTTTTTCATAATGTAATGATTAGTAAATCTATGCTACTGCACATCAAGTTTTTGCTATTTTGCAAATGGGAAAGAGACCCAGATCTTTCCAGTTTAACCAGTTTCTGACAGTTACGACTTACAGTAATGTTGTGTAGTGTAATGTGCACTTCCTTTTAAATTTTTACTTGTCCACACTTTTTGGACTATAGTCAATTTCAGAGCTAATTATTATGATGTTATGAGAACTATGTAACATATCTATTTATGAAGTTATGACTATCATTTTCAGTGTGAACCATTTTTTTCTTAGACTTAAGTTAGAAGAAAAAGAAGGTGTACTAAAGTAGGATATTTTGTCTAATTTTTTCATGTACTGTGGCAGAGAACAACCAGCTCCAAGGGAACTGATAGCAGTGCATTTCTTACTTACCGCCACTTGTTTCTGTTGAAGGCATGGACAACTTGGTGAGGGAATGTGTAAAAGCTCATTAAAAGCGTGAAAGTGCTTGTGAAAAATACTAAAGATTGAGCAAGTGAAATTTTCTGTCTAAAAAGTGAATTGCAATGCACAGTGTAATTTAACTTTTTGCAACCCATTAGGATTTATTTTTTTAAGCAAGACATGACTTGTATAATGTGATATGTATCTTAGAATGCAATCCTTGTTTACCCAAAAAGGACATCACTTATGATGAAGATGCCTAATTTTTATTAAAACTATAACATGTAGACATTTGGTGTCATTGTACAATACACTCTATGTAAATATTTAGTATGGGGATTTTAATATGGCTAGTTCATATACGTTGGAATTTAAAACATATGTAGTGTAGTTTTTGATAAGATTTCTTATGTAATTTTTTTGTGTGTAGATTTTTAAACCACTGTCTCTGGTCACTTGTAGTCATTGAATTGCCTAGTTAGCTATTTGCAGTATCTATCTGTTCAATCCAATGAGAGGGTGATGTGACGAAGCAAGCTGGGATATTTTTACTTCCCCTTGTGGCACCGATGAGATCGACACCAGTATCGATCTGAGCATCATCTTTGAACTAAGCAAAACCTTATCTTTGTGTAGTTCCACCATCCAGTTCTCTGTAAGCCTTACTTGTGTGAAGAGGTAAATAAATGAATTCCTGATTATAAGGTGTTGTTTGGTGTATCTCACCTGAGCATCCACCTCACTGGTGACCCTGAGTTGTAACATATTACATTTTCGCCATTTTACTGTGTCCGTGGCCTCCGCGTCGGTTATTTTTGTGTGTATTACATCAACACAACATTTGAACAATGGCTTCAGCCCAATGCCTAATGCCGGATTTTGTGATCGACATGCATCGTGTTGCGGGCAATGTGCACCCGACAGGACTGCAACACGATGCCTCTCATTCGTCGATTACGCCGATTTCGCCGGACGTTTTCGCGCCTGCAACAATAAGTGAGGTTAGGAGTGTGCATGACTCCAGCTATCAGATGCCTTTGTTCCCGCCACATGTGCCCTCCCTCATCAACGGTGCAGTTACCTCTTACGGATCTCCTTGCAGTGCGGGATCAATGCCGATTTCTGCAAATTCTCCGTTGGATAACCTACCACCGCCAGGACAACGGTTTGCCACGCCGCAATCCGTGCAGTACCATGCGGATTCCTGCCATGTGGCCGGAACAGCTTTGTTCACAGGTCATCCTCCTCAGCATCCGACCACGTCCGCGCCTGCCTCGGTTCAGCATCAGCACATCCCTTCCTGCTTCAATACCTCGGCCTGCAACAGGAACAATGACTTGTTATCTGTGCCTGACCTCCATCTCCGTCCTACTGCTATGCCCCAGTGTATTGTGCCACGACATTCACCTTTTCCGCACACCGTTTTGAGTGAAGTGACTATGAACAGTGAACATTCACACATTCCGCCCAATGTTCGACATCATTTTCCTCACTGTGTTTTTGGGCAGCCCGCACCTCAGCAGCCTCCCTGCAATGCAAGTGACTCCGACTCTGATCGCACGTCAAGTTTTCCGTGGACTGGCACGCGTTTTCAAACTTTGAACTTGTTCTCACCTGTCACCCCCGCGCCGGCTCCAGTCGAACTTCCGCAACCACAATGGACACATTACAGTGTCTCACCCGCGTCGGCCTTCCACGTCACGGCGAATCACGCTCAACCACAACACGTCACCTTCACGCTGCCACCCGACCAGGCGTTGTCGCCACATACCCTGGAGACACACTCTCCTGGAATACTGCAGCAACAACAGCTTGTTTCAGGCAGTGCTCCGACAAATTCAACTCACCCTGTTCTTCCGAACGTTCTAAAATGCTTACCGACGCTGCTGCCGTTCAATCCCGACAGGGCAAAAACCTGGTTCAGAATTGTGGAGGAAGTGTTCGACCATTTCAAACTCGACGAATCAACCCGATTTCTGTGCCTTATCACCCACCTGCACGACCAGGAGGACTTGATTGTTGACCTGGTCAATGCCCTGGACTCAGCTACCAGGTACACTCTAGCCAAAAAGACAGTTCTACGTCGGATTGCGCGCTCAACTGAGACAGCAATATGGCAAGTGCTCCATGTCGAGCAACTAGGCAACAACAACCCTTCAGAACTTTGGAGACAGCTACGGGCCCTGGTCAGCGATGATCTACTCTCTGACACAGCTCTCCTCGCCATCTGGACAGATGAACTACCTCCCCACATACACTTTACTCTGGCTCAGAGGTCTCCCGAACCTGTCAAGCAACGAATGACAATTGCAGACAAACTATATGAGGCATCACTGCTCTATTTCGCCAACCACTGCCTACCTGGCAAGTCTCAGGTTCAGGCTCCTCATCCTGTGGCCGGACTCAGCTGGGGCTGCACTGTACCGACCGTTCCGCTCTCTACAGGACGCAGTATACAAACAGCTGGGATGTCACCGGCTCCACTCTCGGTCACGCCCCCTCCTGCAACCGAACTGGCTGCAGCCTCCAAACCTCGGCCACCACCTCTGGCAACGAACTTTCCGCAGGAAACGGTTTGGTGAGTCAGCACGGAACTGCAGACCACCCTGCTGCTTCCCAAACACAAATCGCAGGTAGGTCTGGGTGCCACCTCCTGCGCACAACATGACAGGCACCTCCCAGTGCTCCATTCTGTCTGGGAACAATTGAATAATTATGGACGACTTTACATTAAAGACATTTCGTCGGGATACTTTTTCCTAATGGACACAGGCGCTGATGTTTCGCTGTGCCTATGTCCTTAGTGTCGTCAAACATCTGCCCTCATCAAACTTCACTGCAAGCTGTGAATTTTACTGAACTACAATGCTCGGGTTCAACCTTCCACATCATCTCACTGTCCGCAAACTGCAAACTCGAGTGGACTTTTTTAGTGTGCAATATTCAGGAACCTATACTAGGCACTGACTTCTTGCGACACCACAAACTTTCACCAGACCTAATATGAAACACCGTGTTTCATCACCCATCCAAAACTCACTTCCCCTGTACTCCGTCGAGCAAACCCCTCACGTGACACGTCGGTCTGGGCTCATCTCATCCGTACATGCTTGGCTCTATCGACGATGTTACAAGAAACAATGCACAAGTGCCTTGTCGGGCTTGAAAACGTCGCTCGCCTAAGCAAGGAAAATTTCAAGCTTTCCCTCCGGCTCCACAAAACTCAGCTCCAGCTATCCGACGCAGCAAAGGAATTACAGACACTGCAGGAAGGACAAAGCAAGGTCAGTAAGTGTGCCGAATCTGCTTGTAGTCCCAGCAATCGAGCCTCCGTGTGCTTACCTCCCGCTACCCCTCACAACTGTGCTATCAAGTCTACCATAATGTGTACTGATAGTTCCACAGGACCACACACCCCTAACACGGCAGCATTTGACACTTGGCTGGACACAAGTGCGCATGCGTGACGAGCGTCACGTGTTCCTGTACTGACAGCTCCTACCCCTCCCCTCGCTGACAGCACCTCAAACTATGCAACTTCGGCTCCTGCGCACTGCCGTACGACCGCCACTGACATCACAAGCAGTGCACTCGCGCCTAGCGCTTCGCTCGTGACCATGCTGCCACAGGCCGCGCCCTCAGACAATGGACTCACTAACGCTTGACGAGCTCCACCGAGCTCACCCGACCATGGTGCCACTGCTTTGGGCTGGCGGCCATCTTGTCACGTTGACTCCTGGGACACTTCGCCACCTCAGCTCCTGTCGGATCCACTGAGTGGCTCCGAATACCACGACCTCGCCTCACCTGTCCTGCCTGCCTCACATTGTAAACAAACCGCCTCCCATGCCGCAACATTTCTGTCGTCACCAACGGCACGGTTCACAAGCTTCACCTCTTGCCAGGCCCTCCGATCTCCAATAAACCATGTCGACTTTGTCCCGAGCGCCTCTCTGACCTTAAAAATCAGATTTCTGAACTTCTAAGCTCTGGCATCATCGAACCCTCTGCCAGCAGCTGGTCTATGCCCATTCATATGACACCCAAGAAAGACAGGTCCTGGCGCATGTGCGGAGACTACCGTCGACTAAACGCATGAACAATTATGCACACCTACCCTATTCCCAACATTGCCGACTTTACCAGTTCCCTCGCACGTGCGACCACGTTCTCTCTCATTGATTGCAAATGGACCTACCACCAGATCCCCATGGCTCATGAAGACATCGAGAAGACAGCAATCACCACCCCAATCGGGTTATTTCAGTTTCAATTCATGCCCTTTGGGCTAAAAAATGCAACCCAGACCTGGCAATGCTTCATCAACGAAGTGCTATTCGGCCTAAAATTCTGCTTTGCATATCTTGATGACATTCTTGTGTTCAGCTCCTCTGTTGAGGACAACATTTGACATGTGCAAACTGTTACAGACACTCTCGCGGCAGCTAGCATCGAGACCAACCAGCACAAATTGCAGCTACATCAACCCGCTGTCACTTTTCTTGGTTTTCAGGTCTCTGCCAACGGCATTTCACCACCCCCTTACAAAGTAAAAACAATACTAAACCTACCCAGACCTTCATCATTCAAAGAGCTCCGGCACTTTCTAGGGACAGTTAATTATTATCGCCGTCATCTACCTCGGGCTGCGGAGATTCAGGCTCCACTGATGGATGCTTGGCAGGCACCAAGATTTCTGGATCTCGGCCCGTTCCGTGGACCCCTTCTGTGACTGACTCTTTCTCTGCCCTCAAAAATCTTCTTGCTGAGGCCTGCACCATCGCGCATCCTCATCCCAATGCGCAACTTTCCATCACCATAGACGCAAGCGATACTGCCATAGGCCCTGTCCTTAGCCAGACAGTCGATGGCCAAACTTCACCTCTGCAGTTCTTCTTGCGCAAGCTCACCAATGCACAATGGAAATATTCCCCATTTGAGAGGGAGTTGCTCGTGGTCTACGAAGCTGTCAAGCATTTTAAGATCGACATCGAGGGATGCCCTTTCTATGTATTAACAGACCACAAACCCCTGGCTGCAGCCATTTCAAACCCGCCAGCTGACCCGCCTCCTCGCCGTTTCAGATACATGGGCTTCATATTTCAGTTCACCACCGATGTCAGACACATAAAGGGTGCTGACAATATAGTTGCTGATTTCCTTTCACGAGTCGATGCCATTCATTCGCGGTTAGACCTCTCTGACCTGCCTAGCCGCCAACCCGCTGATGAGGACACACAAAACCTGATTTCAGATTCTACCTCTTCACTACACTTCATCCGCACCACCTTCCCTGGCATTTCTGGTGAGATCTGGTGCGACGACAGTACGGGCACGTTATGCCCCCTCATCCCAACCACGCTCCGTCGAGCTGTCTTCAACGCACTGCATAATTTAGCCCACCCTGGTGTTCGTGCATCCGCCATCCACTTCTCTGTATGCCTTACTTGTGTGAAGAGGTAAATAAATGAACTCCTGATTATAAAGTGTCGTTTGGTGTATCTCACCCGAGCATCCACCTCACCCTCTTTATTTGCATCTGCCTCCTTAAAATTCATTTTTTTATGTCTGGCTAATTACCATTAACATACATGAGTATAACCAGCATTTTCATAAAAGAGAAAGGTTGGCCCTCAGTTTTAAAGAATATAACACCAGATATAATTTTGTGCTTAGTTTTACATATGTAATAGATTTTCTCATTTATTTTGACTATTCCTAATTAGTATCTTTTGTTATGGGGTGAAATCAGTAATTGTTTCATAACTTAAATTTTATTGTTGGCTTACAAACATATATAAATTCAGTAATAATGATAAACATTTGGAAAAACAATCACTAGGATTCTTAAAGTATTTATTTGGTTCTATTCGAAAACATGTTAACAAAGCCATTCCTTAATTAATTCCAAAGTAATTACCAGTTCTGTCAAAAGTATTGTTTGACAACTATATCTGTTAGTTTCATGAGTTAAACAAATAATTTGGCTTAACCCTTGTAGTAGAAGAAACTGTTAAAAAAAAGAACTTTTCCATGTTTTCAGTTAATTAAATGAGATATGTTTTAATTGTAATTTCTGTACATTAAACATCAAACAATGTATAGTTTCATGCCTATTATTGTGATGATATATGAAGGCCTGATTTTTGGTCTCAAGACAGTCAGTCCACAGTCAAGTTTCAGATGAGGAACCCATATTGGTTAGATCAACAACAATGCTTCAACTTAACTGTGAAATAAGTGTAACACAATTAGGCCATGTGCTAAAACAGTCACAGTGTCTATTCAATAAATACCGTTTCATTCTGCAAGAACTGTGAACTGTGTGGTTAGGCTTTTACTGCTAATAGATAATCAACAGTGAACTATGGTAGCAGTATGTTGACATATGCCTGCAAACTATTAATGAAGCTTATCGAAAGTTAAACAATACTGCACTGGCCATATAACTGTGTATTATTGGGGGGCAGGGGTTGTGAACAGTGAAAGTAAATAACTGTGAAACACAAATATGCACCTGCTGACTACATCATTTAAAGTAGTCAGTGTTGAACTTCCAACCACCATTTTTCAGCCAGTAGAGCAACCCAGTATGTCAACACTGAGAACAATCAATGAAGAAATAAAGCAGGAGAACATCACACAGCCACTGTCATGAATTATGATGATGATGATGCATTGATGAGGACAACACAAACACCCAGTCCCAAGGAAGATAAGATCCCCAACCTGGCCAGGAATAAATAAGGTCGTGATATATCTATAACTGTTCGTTTGCATTAAACTTTAATGTACTGAAGTTTTTTTTCTTATATAATTGTAAACCAGAGATCATCAATGTAATACTTTCATACATGCAGTATTGGCATCTGATTTATATATCCATCAGTTTGATTCTCCCTTTTTACTCAGGAACAATAAAACAAATTTCACAGTCTGTAACAGCAGTTTATGAGATTACTCCACAGATTTTATAATGACCACTTGCTATTACAATTTCTTTATAATTCTAACAAAGTCAGAGCATATTTAGTTAGACAGTAAGAAACACTGACTGTATTTAACCCACAAATGGGAAAGTCTGAGATGCCATAGGTGCCCTATAGAATGAGCAACATGCTTCTAAAAACACACTCTATAGTAGAATATAAAGTTGAAGATACCATAAAAATTTGAAAGTAAGCATTAAAAGAAGTGATAGAAAACTCCAAATGCATCTACTGCAAGCCAACCATCATATATATGTGTCAAGAAAAAGATTCAAGCATTCATTTCTGCCCTGCTGTGCATAAGTCTCTTGTAGATTTCACTCAATGTCTGCAACCTAAAGTTTTAGTTATTATAGGAACTTGAAAATATATTTTTGCCAGTAACTGTACCATGTTATATATGATGTAGTATGACTGATACTGTATGCAACATATTTTATTCCAACCATGGCAGATAGTACCGTTGTGGGTTAAATATCAATAAGGTGATATAACAATAGTGGATTGTAGTGAACTTCAACTGCAGTTAAACATCTGTTTATTAGAGAATATAGGAGACATAGTTTCTTTACCACCACATCAGTTTATCAGTTTTACTTTGATGTTATATGAAGGAGATTAATGCATGGGTAATCCATAAATAAAAGTAAACTAATCCATATCCTGTGACTACTTACAGGCCTGTTGAAAGCCTTTAGTTTTAGTAGCCATTTCAATTGAGTTATAATTTCCCATGTTTTCAACATCACTATGCAGTTGTTTAAGACAGCTTTCTTGTGAACAGTATGATCAGAATTGTTTGTTTCATCATCTTCTCCATAAGAAAAATGTTATAAACACAATAACACATAGGTCTAACATGACTTCTGATAATGATCTTCTCCAGGCTGCACTGACATATTTCACACATTTGTTCAAGACAGGTGGACAGTTGAGTCACTTGCTCCGTCAGAGTGGTTATACTATCACTAACATCAGCTGACGTTGTGTCTAGCATTTTTGTGCACTTTACCACTATCTTACATTTATACAGAAAACATTTGCATAAAACAGAGCAACATATTCCAAACAAGAAAAACACAATGTACAGTGTGTGAAACTAGACTCAACTACTTCATTTGCCTGGTCATCACACAGCAACACTCAGTAGACTCGTGAGCTGCATTACCATACCATCTACAAGTAGAACAAATTACAAGTACAAATTTAGTGCATGATTCATCAAGACCTGCTTAATTACAAATAGTACATCTCACTCATACCAAATGTTTTTATTTTACAATTTCCTCTGAATTATAATAAATTAACAGATTCCATAGGTTTCAAAAAAGTTACTTTGGACATACACACATGGAAAAAAAGTTTTCCATCACCTCGGTTCTGAGAGTTCAGGAACCTGTGTAGAAAATTGGAATAGAGATCAACATAAAATCATTTCCACCCTTTTTATTGCTCATGAAAACCACACATTGCATGTTGTACCATCATACAGCGAGACCTTCAGAGGTGGTGGTCCAGGTTGCTGTACACACCGGTACCTCTAATACCCAGTAGTGTATCCTCTTTCATTAATGCATGCCTGTATTTGTCGTGGCATACTATCCACAACTTCATGAAGGCACTGTTAGTCCAGATTGTCCCACTCCTCAATGATGATTAGGCACAGATCCCTCAGAGTGGTTGGTGGGTCACGTCATCCATAAACAGCCCTTTTCAATCTATCCCAGGCATGTTCAATGGGGTTCATGTCTGGAGAATGTGCTGGCCACTCTAGTCGATCGGTGTCGTTATCCTGAAGGAAGTCATTCACAAGATGTGCACGATGGGGACACGAATTGTTGTCCATCAAGATGAATGCCTCACCAATATGCTGCCAATATGGTTGCACTAGAGGTCAGAGTAAGGCATTCACGTATCATACAGTCATTCTCAAAACATCAGGGAACCTCCACTTTGCTGCACTCACTGGACAGTGTGTCTAAGGCGTTCAGCCTGATCGGGTTGCTTCCAATCACGTCTCCAACGATTGTCTGGTTGAAGGCATATGTGGCACTCATCAGCGCGCTGCATGGTGTCGTGGTTGCAAAGATGGACCTCGTCATGGACATCGGAAGTGAAGTTGCGCATGATGCAGTCTATTGCACACAGTTTGAGTCGTAACACAACGTCCTGTCACTGCACTAAAAGCATTATTCAACATGGTGGCATTGATTTCATGGTTCCTCCAAGCCATAATCCATAGGTAGCGGTCATCCCCTGCAATAGTAGCCCTTGGGTGGCCTGAGCAAGGCATGTCATCAAGCGTTCCTGTTTCTCTGTATCTCCTCCATGTCTGAACAACATCGCTTTGATTCACTCTGACATGTCTGGACGCTTCCCTTGTTGAGAGCCCTTCCTGGCACAAAGTAACAAACACAGTATTGACTGTCTAGGCATGGTTGAACTACAGACAAAATTAGTCACATACCTCCTTCCTGATGGAATAACTGGAAGTGATCAGCTGTCGGACCCCCTGCATCTAATAGGCACTGCTCATGTATAATTGTTTACATCTTTGGGTGGGTTTGGTGACATCTCTGAACAGTCAAAGGGACTGTGTCTGTGATAAAATATCCACAGTCAATGTCTATCTTCAGGAGTTCTGGGAACTGTGGTGATGTAAAATGTTTTTTGATGTGTGTAGAATGCCAATCAGTATGCCTAGACTCTGCCATATCAAACCAAAGAAAGAAAAAATGTCTTTGGTACATACTGCATTGTGGTTATTTCTTCAATGTGCTGTTCACTGCCTTCAAATTCCAGATATTGGAATCTAACACTTCCAATGACAAATCCTCTGTTGCCAGCATCAAAGCGCACACTTCTGCACAAATTTACATAGGAACTGAGTGGAGACACCTCTGCATGAAGTCGGGATAGCTGTTGGCAACCTGTGAAGTGTCTTCAACACTAACAAAACATTATTAGAGGTCAATCATTTATTCACTGTGTTTACAATTTGGTGGTCTCCTGCACCAGCCTCATCTGTTGCTCATTCAGCAGTGTGTTGGATTCTACCACACATCCATCCAGTTAGTTACGCATCTACAAACCCAGGAGATGGTGTAAGTGACCATAGTGCTGCAGCAGGTGGCGAGTGAGCAAATGCAGTTGTTGCCTTGTACAAAGTGACCTTACACTGGTTTCTGGAGTGTTCTCAGTAACACTCCAAATTCTACAACAAACCTTGATGATCCATCAGTGATATCCTGGTGTTGGTAGTTGTGTGGTCAGTTGACCTTCTCCCTACTGACCTGGTAGATTTCAGCACCCATAGATGCCAGAGTGTTGAGCAGGAACATGGATCCCATGTTAGGTGCTGGCAGCACTCTGTGATGTGGTGTTGTTGAAAGACGACTGTGAGCAGCATACAGTTCATGAGGCAAAGACCATTGTCTTGAATACATCTTCAACTAGTTCATAAATTGTGCTGGAGCATGTAGGACATAGATTCATGGCAATATCGAAATGTCATTTAAAGGGTGCTATTATGAGGCTATGACACAACGCTTAGTTCAGTATGATCACATGTGTCCTCCTTATTATGCCATATTCTCTTAACAGGTTTGCTAACTGCTGTATCAGGTCCTTGCTACATGTACATTTGTAAGAAATAGAGTTTCTTGTAGCACATCTTAGGAGCTAATGAATATGCTCGGCTCACTTCCCTTGGTTTTATGTCACAGTCTTCTTTCTGCTGAATGTGTATTCTTACTTGGTGGAGAGTGTCATAATGTGTCAAAGATCTGATCCACTTGTGACATACTGGCATGCTGCCTGCATCAGCCTCTGTCTCTGGCTTAACTGGATATTGCTCCGGGTAATGTAATCGAGTTTGAATAAAAATTTATCATTTCCTACACCTTATACTCTTCTGTGCTGTAACACTGTGCACACCTGTGCTTAACACATGTGACATATAAAACATTTATGCCAGATAATTTAGCAATGGTAATACATTGGCTATATAATAGCTAACAAATATTGTTTTGAAAAGTAAGAATTATGTACCATGTAATAACTTTTTGGGATTTAGTTTTAAAAGATGCAGCCAAAAGTGGATCATAACACAATAACTGTAAGTAAGATCAGGAGTGCACACTTAACAGGCAGGTGGGCAAGATTTGGGACCTGGAACAAAACCAAAGATTGCTGCTGCAAAATATTTTGAGAATGTTGACAAGGATTTATGGTACATCTACATCTATATTTATACTCCGCAAGCCACCCAATGGTGTGTGGCGGTGGGCACTTTACATGCCACTGTCACTACCTCCCTTTCCTGTTCCAGTCGCGTATGGTTTGCGGGAAGAACAACTGCTGGAAAGCCTCCGTGCGGGCTCGAATCTCTCTAATTTTACATTTGTGACCTCCTCGGTAGGTATAAGTAGGGGGAAGCAATATATTCGATACCTCAACCAGAAACGCACCCTCTCGAAACTTAGACAGCAAGCTACACCGCGATGCAGAACGCCTCTCTTGCAGAGTCTGACACTTGAGCTTGCTGAACATCTCCGTAACGCTATCACACTTACCAAATAACCCTATGATGAAATGCGCCACTCTTCTTTGGATCTTCTCTATCTCCTCCGTCAACCCGACCTGATACGGAACCCACACTGATGAGCAATACTCAAGTACAGGTCGAATGAGTGTTTTGTAAGCCACCTCCTTTGTTGATGGACTACATTTTCTAAGGACTCTCCCAATGAATCTCAACCTGGTACCCGCCTCACCAACCATTAATTTTATATGATCATTCCACTTCAAATCATTCAGTGTGTATACTCCCAGATATTTTACAGAAGTAACTGCTACCAGTGTTTGTTCCGCTATCATATAATCATACAATAAAGGATCCTTCTTTCTATGTATTCGCAATACATTACATTTGTCTATGTTAAGGGTCAGTTGCCACTCCCTGAACCAAGTGCCTATCTGCTGCAGATCTTCCTGCATTTTGCTGCAATTCTCTAATGCTGCAACTTCTCTGTATACTACAGCATCATCCGCGAAAAGCCGCATGGAACTTCCGACACTATCTACTAGGTCATTTATTGATATTGTGAAAAGCAATGGTCCCATAACACTCCCCTGTGGCACGCCAGAGGATACTTTAACGTCTGTAGATGTCTCTCCATTGAGAACAACGTGCTGTGTTCTGTTTGCTAAAAACTCTTCAATCCAGCCACACAGCTGGTCTGATATTCTGTAGGCTCTTACTTCGTTTATCAGGCGACGGTGCGGAACTGTATCGAGTGTCTTCCCGAATTCAAGGAAAATGGCATCTACCTGGGAGCCTGCATCTAATATTTTCTGGGTCTCGTGAACAAATAAAGCGAGTTGGGTCTCACATGATCGCTGTTTCCAGAATCCATGTTGATTCCTACAGAGTAGATTCTGGGTTTCCAGAAACGACATGATACGCGAGCAAAAAACATGTTCTAAAATTCTACAACAGATCAACATCAGAGATATAGGTCTATAGTTTTGCGCATCTGCTCGACGACCCTTCTTGAAGACTGGGACTACCTGTGTTCTTTTCCAATCATTTGGAACCTCCCATTCCTCTAGAGATTTAAGGTACACAGCTGTTAGAAGGGGGACAAGTTCTTTCGCGTACTCTGTGTAGAATCAAATTGGTATCCCATCACGTCCAGTGAACTTTCCTCTGTTGAGTGATTTCAGTTGCTCTTCTATTCCTTGGACACTTATTTTTATGTCAGCCATTTTTTCGTTTGTGTGAGGATTTAGAGAAGGAACTGCAGTGCGGTCTTCCTCTGTGAAAGAGCTTTGGAAAAAGGTGTTTAGTATTTAGCTTTACATGTGTCATCCTCTGTTTCAATGCCATCATCATCCCGGAGTGTCTGGATATGCTGTTTCGAGCCACTTACTGATTTAACGTAAGACCAGAACTTCCTACGATTTTCTGTCAAGTCGGTACATAGAATTTTACTTTTGAATTCACTGAACGCTTCACGCATAGCCCTCCTTACACTAACTTTGACATCGTTTAGCTTCTGTTTGTCTGAGAGGTTTTGGCTGCATTTAAACTTGCAGTGAAGCTCTCTTTGCTTTCGCGGTACTTTCCTAACTTTGTTGTTGAACCACGGTGGGTTTTTCCCATTCCTCACAGTTTTACTCGGCACGTACCTGTCTAAAACGCATTTTACGATTGCCTTGAACTTTTTCCATAAACACTCAACATTGTCAGTATCAGAACAGAAATTTTTGTTTTGATCTGTTAGGTAGTCTGAAATCTGCCTTCTATTACTTTTGCTAAACAGGTAAACCTTCCTCCCTTTTTTTATATTCCTATTTACTTCCATATTCAGGGATGCTGCAACGGCCTTATGATCACTGATTCCCTGTTCTGCGCTTACAGAGTCGAAAAGTTCAGGTCTGTTTGTTATCAGTAGGTCCAAGATGTTATTTCCACGAGTCGGTTCTCTGTTTAATTGCTCGAGGTAATTTTCGAATAGTGCACTCAGTATAATGTCACTCGATGCTCTGTCCCTACCACCTGTCCTAAACGTCTGAGTGTCCCAGTCTATACCTGGTAAATTGAAATCTCCACCTAATACTATAACATGCTGAGGAAATTTATGTGAAATGTATTCCAAATTTTCTCTCAGTTGTTCTGCCACTAATGCTGCTGAGTCGGGGGGTCGGTAAAAGGTGTCAATTATTAACCTAGCTCGGTTGTTGAGTGGCACTGTGCTCTTTTTATATTTCCAAGGAATTTAACTGATTGTAGAGAAAGTAATGTTATGTTATACATTCATACATATTTCATTAACAATCATTGCACATGTTATTCTTCCTTTCTATTTACATGAGGAACACTAAGATACTGCTGACTTTCACTATACCCTCCCTGCTTTTCCATTCGTCTATCCAAATGACTGACTATGTCCTCCCCTCCCCCATGCCCCCACCCCTGTTCTCAAATTAAGAATGATGGAACACTGGGGGAAGTATTGACTATGACAGATATTGGGTGTAATATTTCTTATTATGCTTTATAAATGTTAGCAAGGGATCAAGCAGGTTACTACTGACAAAAAGTAAAACTAGTGTTTGTGATATTCCTGTTGTGGCAATTTGGAGACTTTTTAGCTTATTCATTTTTCAGTCTGTAAGCATTATCTAGCAATCAGTGTTATAGTTTTATATACATGAACATATTTGGAATGCAAATGGCTGCTCAGCACAATTCCCCTGACTCCATCTTCAGGTTTCAGCTTCCCCACACATTTATTGTCTTGACCACTGAGCTTGATGGCTCTGGAGAAGTTAGGTGTAAATGAAATTGTTTATTTGTCCAAAATGGAAGTAGAAGTATGTTTGTTGGGAACTATGTTCACAGAAAATTGGGGAAATAAACAAAGCATACCCTTAGAATTAGAAAGAGATGCAACTTTCAGTTTCCTTTCAGTCTCTCACCATTGTGTTGAGGAGAAGAGTCAATTATCTGTACCATAGGTGAGGGTACCTGACACTATGTTGTATGGAGAAACTGAACTGATGCTATTGGATAGGATCGTATCATATGTTGGTATTTGTTTCCCTCTCATACTTCCCTCTCATCATCACCAACAACATAAATATTGCACTAAAATCCTCCATGCAGCACTCATCTCATGATGTGGTCACTGAGTCCACAATGCCACATAAAGTTTTTATCTCTAAGATTCAGAGTGGATCTCAGTATCTAGTATACATCACATACCACATATCGATACCACAACATGAAATGTACATTGCTTATGAAATGCTGTGTACTACATGTTAACATGTTTTCTTTAGTCTGATATGAGGGCAGAACTCACCTGAAACAGTTTGATTTAGTTGATGATGAGTAAAGTGTTGTGTGACTTTGTATTTTGTGTGGATTCCTGTCCAAGCTTTTATGATTATGGTTGTAGTGTGTTTCCAGAGTCACTAGGTCATTTCATGTTTAGTTCAGTAATCAGCCATTTTTCTATGCTGTATTGGCAGATATTTCTCAATCCAAATAACTCATGTTTGGAAAGTCTGTGTCTATAATGGTAGAAGAATATTCACTTGTTTTTCCTCTTACTTATGTGGATACTTTGTGTACTTGTTTTTCCTGTTCATTACATGTACACTGTGTGGGGACAGTAACCCATCATTATCAAGTGTGTGTATTTATGATTATGTACTATTTTAAAGCTCTAGTTATTGTAATTATGAACATAAGATACTACAATTACAGTTGTAAATGTATGGTAAATTTTTGTATTAATGGTCCAGAATAACTCAAACTTACAGGGCATACACCTCTACAAGATCCTACCGCGATGTTCTGTATAACTCTGACATCATTGAAAACAGGCAACTAAGAGTTCTACCATACGAGCAAATTTTTGGTAGTGTGGATGGAGTGTGGAACTTGAATTATGTTGAGGTATCATGTGTGCACAATCAAATGACTATTAGCCATTTCAAGTACATTATAACAATAATTTAACCACCTTTAATCACTTTTTCAGAAACCATGTGGTACATTTATCTTATCAAATATTCGATCTATTTGGTTTGCTGATGAAAATGAAACAAACAATTTATCTGTGCCATTTCTGTGTGTTGAAAAAGTAAGTACATCAAGCACACTTATTAAAACAGCATAATAAAAAAGTTACTTTTAACTATAAGTCTTTCCAATACATGATTTGTTAATAATGAGGCAGTTTTATTGGGTTAAGGGTACTTAACATTTATATACTAATTTTGTAGTTGTATAAACCTTACACAAAATACTGATTTGGAATTTTAACCTTCTTAATATTAAATGTTTCTCTGTGGAATGAAGACATAGTATCAGGGAGCATATTTTGTTGCTTCCCTTAAGGTTTGGCACTTGAACCACTAATGACATCGGAATACACAAGTGACTCATCAAAGATATTAAAAGAGTTAATGTAAACTGTAATTCTTGCTCCTAACATGAGCTTGGAGATGAAGAGCCTTAAGTCATCATTCCAGATATAGTGAAAGAGGTATATAAATTAGAGGAAGGAAGACTACATTTGGATTTTCTGTTGCTGGCAGTTTGGTTAAGTTGCCTTAAGCAGTGTGGGGAAACTGTGAGAAACCCACATCTGAATGGCCAGATGATGAATTAAACAGCTGTTTCCCCCCCCCCCCCCTCCGCCCAAAAAATAAATAAATACAAGTGCACATCTTACCACTGTATCTTACCACTCACTTGATACTGAAAAATTTGTACCAGACTGGGAGTTGAACACGGATTTCTTGCTTATCATGAATAGTCACTTTAACCATTTTGACTATCTGTGCATGCCTCTGAGACCTATCCAGATTAACATATGTCAGAGTGTGCACCTCCCAAAGTGCTCGCACACCATTTGTGTGATTCCTCCAGAAATTAAGTGATCATGAGGGATACTGAGTTAAGTCAATAAGTAAACATTGTTTGTGATTGGCCATTAGGACAGTGTGCTGTATTAAATATATAATAGCTTTTGGACTAAGAGGAAGAGAGAGTGCCAAATTAATTCTAATATACACATTCACACTATAACTTATAAAGATATTTTCCATATAATGAGCATGCAGCTGTACTGTATGGTTAAATGATGATGGTATTCTCATGGGTAAAATATTCCACCTGTAAAATAGTCCCCCATTTGGATCTCTGGGAGGGAACTACTCAGAAGGACATCATCATCAGTTGAAACAAAATTGCTGTTCTACGGATCTGAGTGTGGAATTTTAGACCCTTTACTCAGGCAGGTAGGTTAGAAAATTTAAAAATGGAAATGGATAGGTTGAAGTTAGATATAGTGAGAATGAGTGAAGTTAAGGGGCAGGAGGAACAGGACTTCTGGTCAGGTGAATAAAGAGTTATAAATGCAAAGTCAAATGGGGATAATGCAGGAATGGGTTTAATAATGAATAAGAAAACAGGAATGTGAATAAGCTCCTATGAACAGCATAGTAAATGCATTATTGTAGCCAGTGTAGACACAAAGCCAATGCCTACCTCACTAATACAAGTTTATGTGCCAACAAGCTCCTCAGATGATGAAGAGATTGAAAAAATGTATGATTTGATAAAAGAAATTATTCAGCTAGTTAAAGTAGACAAAAATGTAATTTGATGGGGAACTGGAATTTGGTAGTAGGAAAAGTAAGAAAAGGAAAAATAGTAGGTGAATATGGACTGGAGGAAATGAATGAAAGAGGGAGATGCCCGGTAGAATTTTGCACAGAGCATAATTTAATCACAGCTAACACTTGGTGTAAGAATGATAAAACGAAGGTTGTTTACATGAAAGAGACCTGGAGACATTGGAAGGTTTCAGATTGATCATATAATGATTAGGCAGAGATTTAGGAACAAAATTTTAAATTACAAGACATTTACAGGGACAGATGTGGACTTTGATTGCAATTTATTGGTTATGAACCATAGATTAAAACTGAAGAAATTACAAAAAGGAGATGGGACCTAGATAAATAGAAATAACCAGAGGTTGTTGAGAGTTTCAGAGGGAGCATTAGTCAACAGATGACTAGAACAGAGGAAAAAATACATTAGAAGACACATGTGAGTAGTTTTAAGAGATGAAATAGTGAAAGCAGCAGAGGATCAAATATGTAAAAAAACAAGACCTAATAGAAATCCTTGGATAACACAAGAGATATTTAATTTAGCTGATTAAAGGAGAAAATTTTAAAAATGCAGCTAATGAAGCAGATGAAAGGGAATACAAATGTTTAGAAAATGAGATTGACAGGAAGTGCAAAATGGCTAAGCAGGAATGGCTAGAGGACGAATGTAAGGATTTAGAAACATATTTTACTTTGGGAAAGATACATACCAACCACATGAAGATAAAGAGGCCTTTGGGGAAAAGAGGAGTAGCTGTACAAATATCAAGAGCTCAGACTTTCCCAGTCTCAAGCAAAGAAGGGAAAGTTGAAAGGTGGAAGGAGGATACAAGGGACATGAACTTGAAGGCAATATTGCAGAAAGGAAGTGGATGTAGATGAAGATGAGATGGGGGATATGATACTGCAAGTAGAATTTGACAGAGCTCTTAAAGATCTAGGTCAAAACAAGGCCCTGGGGGTAGATCATATTCTGTCAGAATTACTGACAGCCTTGAGAGAGTCAGTTATGACAAAACTCCTCCATCTAGTGTGCAAGATGTATGAGACAGTTGAAAGACCTTCATACTTCAAGAAAAATTTTGTAATTCCAATTCCAAAGAAATCAGTTGCTGACAGGTGTAAAAATTACTTAACTATCAGTTTAATAACTCATGGTTGCAAAATAGTAACACGAATTCTTTACATAAGAACAGAAAAACTGGTAGAAGAAGACCTCAGTGAAGATCAGTTTGTATTCTGGAGAAATATAGGTGCACACAATGCAATATTGACCCTATGACTTATCTTAGGACATAGGGTAAGGAAAGACAAACCTGCATTTATAGCATTTGTTGACTTACAGAAAGCTATTGACAATGTTGACGGTAATGCTCTCTTTGAATTTATGAAGGTAGCAGGGGTAAAATACATGGAGTGAAGGACTATTTACAGCTTGTACATAAGTCACTCAAGGGGCATGAAAGTTAAGCAGTGGTTGGGAAGGAAGTGAAACGGTTGTAGTCTGTCCCTGATATTATTCAATCTGTACATTGAACAAGCAGTAAAGGAAACCAAAGAAAAATTTGGAGATGGAATTAAAGTTCAGGAGAAGAAATAAAAGCTTTGAGGTAAGACAATGACATTGTAATTCTGTCAGAAATAGCAAAGAACTTGTTGGAGCGGTTCCATGGAATGGACAGTGTCTTTCTAAAAAGATGAACATTGATAAAAACAAAGCAAGCGTAATGGTATGTTGTTGAATTAAATCAGATGATGCTAAAGGAATTAGATTAGGAAATAAGACACTTAAAGTAGTAGATGAGCTTGGCTGCTATTTGGGCAGCAGAATAACTGATGATGGCCAAAGTAGAGATGATATAAAATGTAAACTCGCAATGACAAGAAATGCATTTCTGAAGAAGACATTTGTTAACATCAAATATAGATTTAAATGTTAGGAAGTCTTTTCTGAAGATATTTGTCTAGGATATAGCCATGTATGGAAGTTAAATGTGGATGATAAACAGTTTAGACAATAACAGAATAGAAGCTTTTGAAATATGGTGCTACAGAAGAATGTTTAAGATTAGATGGGTCAGTCATGTAACTAATGTGGCGGTACTGAATATAACTGGAGAGACAAGAAATTTGTGTCACAAATGGACCAAAAGAAGGGCTCCGTTGACAGGACACATTCCAAGATACCAAGGAATCACCAATTTAGTATTGAAGGGAAGTGTGTGTGTGTGTGTGTGTGTGTGTGTGTGTGTGTGTGTGTGTGTGTGTGTGGAGAGGAAGGGGGGGGGGAGGTTAAAAATCAGAGAGAGATTAGATTAGATTAGATTAGATTTCTTTCATTCCAATTGATCCATAGTGAGGAGATCCTCCAGGATGTAGAACATGTCAGAAAAACAATAATACATGACAAATATTTACAACTGAAACATATAAGCTAATGTACCATGCACAGGTGGAATAATTGTCATTTTTTTAATGAACACTATATGAAAGAATCATTTTACAAACACTCATTTACTAAGATCACATTAATGTACTGAATTTAATATTTTAAAAAATGTTGTTTTTTTTATTTATAAGGTAATAAATGTATAATAGAACTACTACAATACTTGTGTTGCTTGAGGCTTTCCCGACAGACATGTTGTATATATGGTTCTCGGGCGAGACGTCGGATGTCATAGTGAAAACTCCACAATATTTCGTCAGCGCAACTGGCTGACATCTTCAGGTGAGACGAACACACTGCTAAGGCAGGACCAGAGCCCCCTATTTATGCCAGTCTTAGGCAGGAAGTGTGCATGCGTGGAGGCACCAAATTCGATGGCCAATAGTGACGATATCAACCGATAGCTGGAATGACAGCAACGCCACCTACAGGATGAGGAACCAAAGACTTCGGCGCATGCGCAGAGGCTGCCGCCACTGCTCTGCGCTGCCATCGGCCACCCCAGCGACCTCTGTCAGAAAGCGCAAGCATGGAGGCTGCCGCTGTTACTCTGCGCTGTCATCGGCCACCCCAGCGACCTCTGTTGGAAGCCGCAAGCAAAAATGTGCATCCACGTAGGCACCCTGATTATCCTCCCATTGTCAACAGAATATTTATGTTGCTGGCGAATCGTCATCTGTCTTATGACCAATAGTACTCCTCTCTGCTCTAAGCGACTTCAATATGGCCAGTGCCGGATCGCAAGCTGTACTAAGCTGAAAGCCCGTGTCTCTGTTTACAAGATTCGTCAAGCTACGTATTTCCACTACTTCCTTAATAACACTGTCCCAGTACGAACTCGTTGATGCGAGAATTTTTGTATGTTGATAATTCATAGAATGGCCTGTACTGAGACAGCTTAGTACAGCTTGGGATCCGGCACTGGCCGTATTGAAGTCGCTTAGAGCAGAGAGGAGTACTATTGGTCATAAGACGGATGACGATTCGCCAGCAACATAAATATTCTGTTGACAACGGGAGGATAATCAAGGAGCCTACGTGGACACGCATTTTTTCTTGCGGCTTCCGACAGACGTCACTGGGGCGGCCGATGACAGCGCAGAGCAGTGGCAGCAGCCTCCACACGTTCACGGAAGTCTTTGGTTCTTCATCCTGTAGGTGGCGTTGCTGTCCTTCCAGCTATCGGTTGATATCATCGCTATTGGCCATCGAATTTGGCACCTCCACGCATGCACACTTCCTGTCTAAGACTGGCATAAATAGGGGGCTCTGGTCCTGCCTTAGCAGTGTGTTCGTCTCACCTGAAGATGTCGGCCAGTTGTGCTGACGAAATATTGTGGAGTTTTCACTATGACATCCGACGTCTCACCCGAGAACCATATATACTACTACAATACTTATTTACAATGAACACATTACTGCACTGAAATGCAACATAAATATTCTGTAGAAGGAGTTGGTCACCAATAAATCCATTAGGCTTCAAACTGAATTTCATTGGTTGCTGAGCTTTTTATGGCTGCTGTCAAGTTATTGAAAATGTATGTTGCTGAATAATGCACACCTTTTTGAACAAGAGTAAGTGACTTTAAATTATTCTTATTTCTAGTATTGATTCCATTAATTGAGCTTTTGGTCTGAAAAAGTGATATATTTTTAATGACAAATTTCATTAAGGAAGAAATATATTGCAATGCCATAGTTAGTATCCCTAGTTCCCTAAACAGGCTTCTGCAGGATGTTCTTGAGTTCACACCACATATAACTCTTATTGCACATTTTTGTGCCCAGAAAACGTTAGCTTGGCTTGATGAATTACCCCCAAAAATAATCTCATTATGGAATGAATGTAAGCATAGTATGCCAGCTTTTTCATTTTTATATCCCATATGTCTGACACAATTCACATTGCAAATAGAGATTTCTTAAGACGCTTCAGCAGTTCTGTGGTGTGCTCCTCCCAGTTGAATTTATTATCAAGCTGCAATCCCAAGAATTTAACATTGTCCACTTTTTCTATCTGCTTGTCGTAGGACACCCCTTACAAGTTCTGAACTGCATGTAGTGTGTTTTTTCAACGTTTAGTGACAAAGATTGGCTAGGAACCAGTGATTAATGTCCACAAATATTTTATTAGCTGATCTTTCTAAGACTATACTTGATTTGCTATTTATTGCAATGTTTGTGTCATCGGCAAACAAAACGAACTTGGCACCTGGTAATGTTACTGATGAAAGGTCATTGATATCCACAAGAAAAAGGGCCCTAAGATGGAACCTTGTGGGACCCCACATGTAATTAGTTCCCAGTTGGATGATGCCTGATAGCCTAATACATGTCTCTTTTCTAATAATGCCCTTTGTTTCCTGCCAGAGATACAAGATTTGAACCATTTTGCAGCATTTCCTGTTGCACCATAATATTCTAATTTACTTAAAAGGATATTGTGATTTATGCAGTCAAATGCGTTTGACAGATCACAAAATATACCAATTGCCTGCAATTTTTTGTCTAATGAATTAAGTACATTTTCACTGTAAGGGTAGATAGCCTTCTCAATATCAGAACCCTTTAGCAATCCAAACTGTGACTTTGACAGTATGTTAGTTGTGATAAGATGGTTATAAAGCCCACTGTACATTACCTTTTCTAAAAATTTTGTGAACGCTGGCAAAAGTGTAATTGGATGGAAATTTGATGCTATTTCTTTATCTCCCTTCTTAAACAATGGCTTAACTTCAGCATATTTCAACCATTCAGGAACTATTCCACTGATAAATGACTGGTTACACAGATAGCTTAATATGTTACTTAACTCAGAATCACATTCTTTAATTAACTTTGTTGATATTTCATCATACCCACTAGATGTTTTTGATTTTAAAGATTTTATGATGGACATTACTTCTGCTGGGGTAGTGAGGTCAAATTCATATAATGGTAGTTACTTGAAATGTTTGGTCTGAGGTATTGCATAGCAGCATCTATAGAACCTCACAACCCCATCATTTCAGTAACAGTTACAAAATGTTTGTTAAAAAGTTCTGCAACACTATACATTTCTGTCACCAATGTATCATTTACTCTTAATGCTGTTTGTCCCTCTTCATGTCTGGTTCTTTCGGTCTCCTCCTTCACTATATCCCATATTGTCTTTATTTTTTTATTTGATATGACTATCTTTTCCTTGTAATATATTTGCTTTGATGCCCATATTACATTGTTTAATGTTTTGCAGTATTTAATATAATGTGCTATAGCATCAACATCAGAATTGTTTCGGATTGTTAGATACAGTTTTCTTTTTATTTTACAACATATCTCTATTCCTTAAGTAATCCATGGCTTCTTTGTACACTTTGCTCTTATCTTGGGGGGAAACAGTGTTCAAATAAGGTAAGCACTTTATACAGTAAGCGGATTGAGAAGGATGTAGGTTTCAGTAGTTATTCAGAGATGAAGAGGCTCGCATAGGATAGAGTAGCATGGAGAGCTGTATCAAACCAGTCTTAGGACTGAAGACCAGAACAACACCAGTCACCTTAGCCTTACCTAAAGTTCAGTGCAGAGTCCTGTACTCAAGTGAAAAATTGCTCACAAAGATAATACAACAAATCTGAAATCTCCATAAATGCAGATGAAAATTAAAATGTCAAGCCACACAATACTACTGAAGTGATCAACATGTTTTGATGGTATAACTGCAGGTTTTCATTACTAAGGAAAAGAAAAAATTATATATATCACCTTCAGTCTACATTCTTGGAGGCCATACAGACCTTTCATCAAGATAAATCAATCATTTAATGGAAAATGAATCCCATAGTACTTACCATGTAATGTAGCAAACAATATATGGGTGAAACTTACTGGCAGATTAAAACTGTGTGTCCGACCGAGACTCAAACTCGGGACCTTTGCCTTTCACGGGCAAGTGCTCTACCAACTGAGCTACCGAAGCACGACTCACGCCCGGTACTCACAGCTTTACTTCTGCCAGTATCTCGTCTCCCACCTTCCAAACTTTACAGAAGCTCTCCTGCGAACCTTGCTTCGGTAGCTCAGTTGGTAGAGCACTTGCCCGCGAAAGGCAAAGGTCCCGAGTTCGAGTCTCGGTCGGGCACACAGTTTTAATCTGCCAGGAAGTTTCATATCAGCACACACTCCGCTGCAGAGTGAAAGTCTCATTCTGGAAACATCCCCCACGCTGTGGCTAAGCCATGTCTCCGCAATATCCTTTCTTTCAGGAGTGCTAGTTCTGCAAGGTTCGCAGGAGAGCTTCTGTAAAGTTTGGAAGGTGGGAGACGAGATACTGGCAGAAGTAAAGCTGTGAGTACCGGGCGTGAGTCGTGCTTTGGTAGCTCAGTTGGTAGAGCACTTGCCCGCGAAAGGCAAAGGTCCCGAGTTCGAGTCTCGGTCAGGCACACAGTTTTAATCTGCCAGGAAGTTTCATATCAGCGCACACTCCGCTGCAGAGTGAAAGTCTCATTCTGGAATATATGGGTGGTTTGCTCGTTCCAAGATCCAGTTGAGTCATTAACTAGCAACATTAAGATTGCTCTGCTTGACATTAATCTTGGTGACATTCTTTTAGAGTGTGAATTACAGTACCCATCTGGAACATGTACACAGGAGAGTAGTCCTTTGTGGAGTAAGTCAATATTCATTTTTCACAGAGATGTCTTCTTCAAACTAGAGGGAGACACAAATATTCTCATATTATACATGCATACAAGCCAAAATATACTACTTTCAGAGAAGTTTTTTTTAAAAAAAAAAATAGAAAGGCAAGTACAAACAAACCACTCTCACTCCTTACATTTCTATTGAAGGTACTGGAAAATCATATATACAAGGAAAAAAGCACACCTATCACAGAGTGAGATACTGTGCTCCAGTTTCGATTTTAATAGAGTCCTCTACAAAATTTTTCATTTTTTCAGTCTGTAAGTTAAATAATATTGGTCATTTGTGTGACATGTTGAAGGTGTTTGCTTCATACTCTTCTCAGTTTCTAAGTCAAGTTACATTGTCCATTTGTGTGGTGCATCAAAGGCATTTGCTTCATACTTTTCTTGCAGGGAAACTGAAATATTATGGGATCAGATACATTACTGGATATTGGTTCTCATTAGATCTGGCTAAAAGTAGATATGGTGTCTAATTGATAATCCCAGCGACTGTTCACAATGAAACATCTTTTCCTACATGAGGAATAAACACTACAGATATACAACATGGATAAATTTCAAGACCTACAACATTCATTTGGGATAATAGCAGAATTTGAAGATGAAAATGTCACAGTGTTGACTTGTATTTCCTATTTGCTTGTCACCAATAGTTTATGGCATCATAGTTTGGTAGTATCACTTTTCATTAGGAGGTAGGCATTCATTGCACAGATTCATGTCTTAAGGTTGATACATGGAGTCAGCTTGAGAATGCTTTGTAGAAGGCTCTTCAAATTTTAATGTATAAAAAGGAAAATTCACTGAATAAAACTGTTAAATTTTGGGAGGCAGGACTGCTGGGCAGTATGTAATTTGAAGGGGTGAAATACTGACTACAGTTGATGGACCTATAGAAAAGCAGAAGAACACAACACCACCCAACATTAGTTCCTTCCATGGGGAGGAGAGGGTTCGATTGTTGATAGTGAAAGTAAAGCAGAACATTCAGACCTACCTACAATGAGGTTGACGTTGGGCATCCACTTTGTGAAACTGACAACAGCTTTCCAATACATTTATTAACCTATGAAGGCTTTTATTATCTACAAGCACTCAGTATTTGATAACAACACCTACATACTAGACATATTGTGCTACAAGAACAAATGAATTACAGTATCCATCATTCAGCCGTGAAAATCATCTACTGTATAGAAAAATTTTATAATGAATAATACCACATTGTGTTCTTGAGTGTGAGAGAGAGTGTGTGTATAATTAGCTTAAGGAAATAATACTAAAAGTAGATTAACATCAATAGACAAGACAATCATATAAACAGTCAGCATGCCACTACACTGCCTGCAAAATTAATGAAGCACCCAGAAGACACACCTTCAGCAGGTATGTAACTGATGAGAGTTGAAACTCTGTGTGACAGGTAGAATGGCCACCACAGTGCATTAGGGTTGTTTGTGTTTAGTATTGTTACCAGCCCATGGTAGGGTATATAAGGGGTGTGAATAGTGCCAGATGTAGGGTGGTCACTGTGAAGGACATAGAGATGCCATGTACTCACACAAGACAGAACTGCCAGCACCTGACAGAGTTTGAAAGTGATCTCATTGTAGGTCTCCTTTTGACTGGCTGGTTGAATTGTGCAGTATACAGATTTATGGGGCATTTAGATGTGACAGTGGCCTGATGAAGGACTGCATGGAAATGCAAGGGCAGATGTACTTGTTGTCGAGGTTCCAGTCAACCATGTCCAATCACCACAAGGGAGGATCACTGTATTGTGCACTAAGAATATCACAAACCCTTCACAACTCCACGTGCGTGCACAAACAACATTCTGTGACATCCTGCACCATTGATTGGAGACTATCAGTACCCAGACCAGGGAATTACCATCCCTCACAAACACTGCTGGTCGTACCACAATGAAAATGGCTGCATTACAAGTGGTCTCATCACTGGGAAGCATGGACTGCTGATGAGCACTCTCTCATTGTGTTCAGGATTAATTGCATTTCTGCACTACTGTGATTGATCGTCATCAGCGAGTATTGTGACAACATGGGGAGACGTCCAATTTCTCCAGTGTTTTTTGGGGGCAGAATTGTGTTACTCCTCATATTATAGAGTGGGTAGCTATTGGGTATGGCTTCAAGTTATTGGGTATGGCTACAGGTCATGGATGGTAATGATGGAGAGAACTCTTGATGGCACAGTGCTGCATAACGGACATCTTGCATCCTCACATGTTATTTCTCATGCGACATTATTGTGCCATTTTCCAGAAAGACAATGCCCATCCACACATGGCACATGTCTCCATGAACCATGGCCAGGAAGATACCAATCTATCCACAATCAAACATGTGTTTAACTTCGTTCCAGTGTCAGTTTCCAGGATACCAAAGACCACTCACAACGGCTGTGGGTCAGCTTGCCTTGGGAGAGGATACAACAGTGTTATGACACCCTTCTGAACTGAATTAGTGTATACATCCAGGCCAGAGGAGGTGCAATGCTGCTAAGTTCTTTGTAACTTTCATGCAATGTCATTGTCAGTGAAATAACATCATATAACCTCCAACCCATGAAGTTTCATTTTCGGTATACCACTCTTTTCTCAGACTGTTTATATTTTTCACTGAGAAAGTGTATTACATGTGTAAAGTAACTGACACATCCCAAATCATAGCAAGAAACCACAACTTAATTGATAGATCATGAGATTAACTAATTCAAAGATTATTGGTAAAAAAATGACCCCATTAAGGTGTTGAAATGTTTGCTATTAAAATGTTTTCAGAAGAGAAAGACTTCTTGGCAACAGGAGACTCTCAGGCACTCAGTCTATCTAACTGATGACTATGTAAAAACATAGCTAGTTTTTTTATGTTAGTGGGAAACACAAATATCCCTCCTGTATACTAGATTCTTATTTTTAGCATTTACTTGACTTTTAAATGCTGTGCTGCAATGGCCAAGTAATGTCACCTGAAGTAGCTCACTAGCCTTTAAACATAGGAATGCAGTTTTAGATAGACTGAACCAACAGTTACATGTTCTGTCAACACTAGTCTATTGCAGCTTAATATAACTGAAGTTGTATCTCTGGTAGGCCATTTACCGTTTTCATTACAGTTCCCATTTTGGTGTTCCCCTCTTCCTCCAAATCTTTCTTAAGTTCCTTTATATTAACACAGATTATTCCCAATATGGAACAATGTGTTTTTATATTTTGCTATTATTGAGGATTTTCCCATAGTTTTCAAAGGATATATTCGCTCCTTTGTTTCTGTTTGTATCCTTTTGTAGAGTAGCTCTTAATGGACTAAACAATGATCATTTTGTAGAAAATATGTTATTACTATACAATGGGCGATTCAAAGTGCTGGGAGTGACCATGTGTGAATTTTACAGGAAATCCTATGAGACAGAAGTGTACCCATCCAAGCAAGAATAGTACTATTGTGGTATAGATGATATCCTATATGTTGATTACAAAAAGTGTATTTGAGTCTGTTATCTTGAGGTTTGGATATTTTTGATAGACCCCTGTCATTTCCAACAATGGAGTTCTTGCTGTAACTTCACTGTGATTTTGTAAAATAGTAAAAGTTGGCTATTGGTGCTCAGGTAAATATGCTACTTACCTGAAGTCTTCTGAGTTTTCCTGCCTTTTGCTTCTGCTGAACACTGCAGTGAGACTGTCAAGCTTGAGTGCTTCAGTGAATTTGATAGAGCAATTGGAAAACAGATCTCACATACATTGCACCATTCCATCTGACTGTAATTTTGCATCAGGTGACACATTAAATGAAGACTCTGTATTATATACATTGAAAAATGGGAAGCTGATTTTGGTGCTAAATATGGCATAGATAGATACTGATACTGCAAAACTAGTTAATGAAATAGCTGCTTTCAGGATCCAGGTGAAGGAGTTGACGAAGTGAATTTGGATATTTGAATTCTTTTTGGAGAACTTGTTATGAGATGCTTAGTCAAACATGAAATAGGTTTAGTATAATTATGACAGTTCAGTGACTGTAGCGTGTTGTGAACTCAGTTTAAACAAATTAAAGATTTTAAAAAAAACTTAAGGCTGAGTATGTGTGAAATCAGACCATCAGATTTAGATCTCTTGCTCATAGAATTATACACATCTGCTAAACTTGACTTCAGTATCATAATGAGAGAGTTTGCTTTGATCAAAGTAAGGAAATGTAAAGTAAAATTATAATAAAAAAAATTTCTGTTGAGCAATAGATACTCAGTTTTTAATTATAGCCCTTTTTGTTTCAAATGAATAATTTATGCATTATAAATAATGTGTGAGGTGCAAACAATATCTGTTCTTTATTATACATCATACAAAAATCAATGTACAGTGGCCACCATAAACAGTAGGATATAGATTTAGTTTTACCTTCAGTTTTTTTAGAAAATTTTTGTAATTTGTAATTTATTAATACAGTATAAAGACACTTCAGCTATCAAGATATTAGCAGTAAATTTTCAGAGTGTTCGGAATAAAGTTCCTGAATCTACTGCCCTCCAGGAAGCATGTGGCGCACAAATTATTCTCGGGACTGAGACCTGGCTGAACCCTGAGATAGGAAGTTCTGAAATATTTAGTGAGGGTTGAAACGTGAATCGGAAAGACAGATTAGACACCATAGGAGGTGGTGTCTTTATTGCAGTTGACAAAAATATTGTGTCTACTGAGGTTGAAGTAGAGTGTGATTGTGAAGTTATCTGGACACGTTTAACAGGGCAAGGAAAAATAAAGTTAATTGTTGGGTGTTATTACCGGCTACCAGGTTCCACCATGACAGTTCTAGAATCATTCATTGGGAGTCTACATTCTGTATTGCAGAAGTACCTGGATCATGCTATATTAGTCGGAGGCGACTTCAACCTACCTAGTATAGACTGGGATGTCTATGGATTCATTACAGGTGGTACAGACAAGCCATCATATGAATTACTTTTGAACACATTATCCGAAAACTGTCTTGAGCAGCTAAATCGACAGCCAACGCGTAATGGAAATATTTTAGATCTGGTAGCCACGAACAGACCAGACCTCATCGACGGTGTCAGTGTTGAGACAGGGATTAGTGATTGTGATGTTGTCATTACGACTATGGTTACGAAAGTTAAAAAGTTGGTCGGTCAAGAAGGCTAGGAGAGTATTCTTACTAGAAAGAGCAGATACGCAGTTGTTAGCATCCCACTTAGTAAATGAATCGACTTCATGTACTTCCGGTACAATGGACGTGGAAGAATTATGGGCAAATTTTAATCACATTGTAAATCACGCATTGGACAAGTATGTGCCGAAAAAGTGGGTTATGAACGGAAAAACCCACCGTAGTTTAACAGCGCAATTCGGAGACTGCTCAGGAAGCAAAGGCAGTTGCACTCGCAGTACAAGCAAGATTGGGAGAATGAGGACAGGCAAAAGTTAGTAGAGATTCGTGCTGCTGTAAAAAGAGCGATGCACGAAGCATACAGCCACTACCACCGTCATTTGTTGTTGTTGTTGTGGTCTTCAGTCCTGAGACTGGTTTGATGCAGCTCTCCATGCTACTCTATCCTGTGCAAGCTTCTTCATCTCCCAGTACCTACTGCAACCTACATCCTTCTGAATCTGCTTAGTGTATTCATCTCTTGGTCTCCCTCTACGATTTTTACCCTTCACGCTGCCCTCCAATGCTAAATTTGTGATCCCTTGATGCCTCAAAACATGTCCTACCAACCGGTCCCTTCTTTTTGTCAAGTTGTGCCACAAACTCCTCTTCTCCCCAATTCTATTCAATACCTCCTCATTAGTTATGCAATCTACCCATCTAATCTTCAGAATTCTTCTGTAGCACCACATTTCAAAAGCTTCTATTCTCTTCTTGTCCAAACTATTTATCGTCCACGTTTCACTTCCATACATGGTTACACTCCATACAAATACTTTCAGAAACGACTTCCTGACACTTAAATCTATACTCGATGTTAACAAATTTCTCTTCTTCAGAAACGATTTCCTTGCCATTGCCAGTCTACATTTTATATCCTCTCTACTTCGACCATCTTCAGTTATTTTACTCCCTAAATAGCAAAACTCCTTTACTACTTTAAGTGTCTCATTTCCTAATCTAATTCCCTCAGCATCACCCGATTTAATTTGACTACATTCCATTATCCTCGTTTTGCTTTTGTTGATGTTCATCTTATATCCTCCTTCCAAGACACTATACATTCCGTTCAACTGCTCTTCCAAGTCCTTTGCTGTCTCTGACAGAGTCACAATGTCATCGGCGAACCTCAAAGTTTTTATTTCCTCTCCATGAATTTTAATACCAACTCCGAATTTTTCTTTTCTTTCCTTTACTGCTTGCTCAATATACAGATTGAATAACATCGGGGAGAGGCTACAACCCTGTCTCACTCCCTTCCCAACCACTGCTTCCCTTCCATGCCCCTCGACTCTTATAACTGCCATCTGGTTTCTGTACAAATTGTAAACAGCTTTACGCTCCCCGTATTTTACCCCTGCCACCTTCAGAATTTGAAAGAGAGTATTCCAGTTAACATTGTCAAAAGCTTTCTCTATGTCTACAAATGCTAGAAATGTAGGTTTGCCTTTTCTTAATCTTTCTTCTAAGATCAGTCGTAAGGTTAGTATTGCCTCACGTGTTCCAACATTTCTACCAAATCCAAATTGATCTTCCCCGACGTCCGCTTCTACCAGTTTTTCCATTCGTCTGTAAAGAATTCATGTTAGTATTTTGCAGCTGTGACTTATTAAACTGATAGTTCGGTAATTTTCACATCTGTCAACACCTGCTTTCTTTGGGATTGGAATTATTATATTCTTCTTGAAGTCTGAGGGTATTTCGCCTGTCTCATACATCTTGCTCACCGGATAGTAGAGTTTTGTCATGACTGGCTCTCCCAAGGCCGTCAGTAGTTCTAATGGAACGTTGTCTACTCCTGGGGTCTTGTTTCGACTCAGGTCTTTCAGTGCTCTGTCAAACTCTTCACGTAGTATCGTATCTCCCATTTCGACTTCATCTACATCCTCTTCCATTTCCATAATATTGTCGTCAAGTACATCGCCCTTGTATAAACCCTCTATATACTCCTTCCACCTTTCCGCCTTCCCTTCTTTGCTTAGAACTGGGTTTCCATCTGAGCTCTTGATATTCATACAAGAGGTTCTCTTCTCTCCAAAGGTCTCTTTAATTTTTCTGTAGGCAGTATCTATCTTACCCCTAGTGAGATAAGCCTCTACATCCTTACATTTGTCTTCTAGCCATTCCTGCTTAGCCATTTTGCACTTCCTGTCGATCTCATTTTTGAGACGTTTGTATTCCTTTTTGCCTGCTTCATTTACTGCAGTTTTATATTTTCTCCTTTCATCAATTAAATTCAATATTTCTTCTGTTACCCAAGGATTTCTATTAGTCCTCATCTTTTTACCTACTTGATCGTCTGCTGCCTTCACTACTTCATCCCTCAGAGCTACCCATTCTTCTTCTACTGTATTTCTTTCCCCCATTCCTGTCAATTGTTCCCTTATGCTCTCCCTGCATCTCTCTACAACCTCTGGTTTAGTCAGTTTATCCTGGTCCCATCTCCTTAAATTAGCACCTTTTTGTAGTTTCTTCAGTTTTAATCTACAGTTCATAACCAATAGATTGTGGTCAGAGTCCACACCTGCCCCTGGAAATGTCTTACAATTTAAAACCTGGTTCCTAAATCTCTGTCTTACCATTATATAATCTATCTGATACCTTTTAGTGTCTCCAGGATTCTTCCATGTATACAACCTTCTTTTATGATTCTTGAACCAAGTGTTAGCTATGATTAAGTTATGCTCTGTGCAAAATTCTACCAGACGGCTTCCTCTTTCATTTTTCCCCCCAATCCATATTCACCTACTATGTTTTCTTCTCTCCCTTTTCCTACTGACGAATTCCAGTCACCCATGACTATTAAATTTTCGTCTCCCTTCACTACCTGAATAATTTCTTTTAACTCATCATACATTTCATCAATTTCTTCATCATCTGCAGAGCTAGTTGGCATATAAACTTGTACTACTGTAGTAGGTGTGGGCTTTGTGTCTATCTTGACCACAATAATGCGTTCACTATGCTGTTTGTAGTAGCTTACCTGCACTCCTATTTTCTTATTCATTATTAAACCTACTCCTGCATTACCCCTATTTGATTTTGTATTTATAACCCTGTATTCACCTGACCACCGTCATACCTTAGCAAAAGATCTTGCTGAAAACCAAAGGAAATTCTGGTCTTACATAAAATCGGTAAGTGGCTTGAAGGCTTCCATCCAGTCACTCACTGATCAGTCTGGCCTGGCAACAGAAGACAGCAAAACAAAAGCTGAAATTTTAAATTTAGCATTTGAGAAATCTTTCACGCAGGAGGATCATACAAACATACCGCCGTTTGAGTCTCGTACAGTTTCCCGTATGGAGGACATAGTGATAGACATCCCTGGGGTTGTGAAGCAGCTGAATGGGTTGAAAATAAATAAATCACCGGGTGCTGATGGGATTCGAATTCGGTTTTACAGAGAGTACTTTACTGCATTGGCTCCTTACTTAGCTTGCATTTATCGCGAATCTCTTGCCCAATGTAAAGTCCCGAGCGACTGGAAAAAAGCGCAGGTGACGCCTGTATATAAGAAGGGTAGAAGGACGGATCCTCAAAATTACAGACCAATATCCTTAACATCGGTTTGTTGCAGGGTTCTCGAACATATTCTCAGTTCGAATATAATGAATTTCCTTGAGACAGAGAAGTTGCTGTCCATGCATCAACACGCCTTTAGAAAGCATCGCTCCTGCAAAACGCAACTCGCCCTTTTTCACATGATATCTTCCAAACCATGGATGAAGGGTAACAGACGGATGCCATATTCCTTGACTTCCAGAAAACGTTTGACTCAGTGCCCTACTGCAGACTCCTAACTAAGGTACGAGCATATAGGATTGGTTCCCAAATATGTGAGTGGCTCGAAGACTTCTTAAGTAATAGAACCCAGTACATTGTCCTCGATGGTGAGTGTTCATCGGAGGTGAGGGTATCATCTGGAATGCCCCAGGGAAGTGTGGTAGGTCCGCTGTTGTTTTCTGTCTACATAAATTATCTTTTGGATAGGGTGGATAGCAATGTGCGGCTGTTTGCTGATGATGCTGTGGGGTACGGGAAGGTGTCATCGTTGAGTGACTGTAGTAGGATACAAGATGACTTGGACAGGATTTGTGATTGGTGTAAAGAATGGCAGCTAACTCTAAATATAGATAAATGTAAATTAATGCAGATGAATAGGAAAAAGAATGTTTGAATACCCCATTAGTAGTGTAGCGCTTGACACAGCCACGTCGATTAAATATTTGGGCGTAACATTGCAAAGGGATATGAAGTGGGACAAGCATGTAATGGCAGTTGTGGGGAAGGCGGATAGTCGTCTTCGGTTCATTGGTAGAATTTTGGAAAGATGTGGTTCATCTGTAAAGGAGACTGCTTATAAAACACTAATACGACCTATTCTTGAGTACTGTTTGAGCATTTGGGATCCCTATCAGGTCAGATTGAGGTAGGACATAGAAGCAATTCAGAGGCGGGCTGCTAGATTTGTTACTGGTGGGTTTGATCATCATGCGAGTGTTACAGAAATGCTTCAGGAACTCGGGTGGGAGTCTCTGGAGGAGACTTCTTTTCGTGAATCGCTACTGAGGAAATTTAGAGAAGCAGCATTTGAGGCTGAATGCAGTACAATTTTATTGCTGCTAACTTATATTTCACGGAAAGGCCACAAAGATAAGATAAGAGAGATTAGGGCTCGTACAGAGGCATATAGGCAGTCATTTTTCCCTCATTCTGTTTGGGAGTGGAACAGGGAGAGAAGATGCTAGTTGTGGTACAAGGTACCCTCTGCCACACACCGTATGGTGGATTGCAGAGTATGTATGTAGATGTAGATGATGCAGTAATAGTTTGTTTAAGTAATGATTTATAATAATACTTCATTTTTATTAAACCTACATAGAAAATTGTGAAATTCACTGACTTACCCTGGAAAATACTGCAGAAAGATAGTTTTCTTGAGAGATGGTGATTAGGGTGGGGGAGGGGGGGGGGCTTTGTTTTAGCACATAAGTTTGGCATTAACCAATATCATCACTGTGTGGACACTACATTCTAATACCTGATGAATCCCATACAAAGTGTTTGTGAAGAGGCCTTGATGGCGTCCACATGTAGCATGACGTGAGAGAACATTTTGAGATCTTTGTAAATGAAAATTGGGAAATGTGGGTTGTTTCTGTGGAGGGATACTGTGTATGAAGAGAAATGCAGTTCTTGATCTCCTATATAAGAAGGGAGGATCTCGGTGTTGGTAGCTGATGGTATGATGATGTATAAAATCAGATATATCTACCACATTACAAAGAAGGAGCTCTGAAACTGATGGCCCTGGTCCATCACTATATTTCTCAGGCAGCCAAACTGTGAGGTTCATGTCATGAGAAAGGTTTGTGTGACCATATCTGCCAAAATGTCCATGATGGATACTGCTTCCACTCAGTAGGTGGGCCTATTAGTAGCCAAAAATATATTCTAAGAGCCTTGCACAGCGATGAGAGGTCTAACCAGGTTGATCTGAATATGAGAAAAATGTTGTGTAGGCTCCTTGAAGGAACCACTAGTTTTGTGTTTTGTGGATACAGTATCTCATCTTAGCAGATAGGCAAACCAAACAAGTCTTTAATGACAACCTGCCATCACACCTCACACATGGCCACACAAATCTGTCAGTACCAATTCATATGGTCCTGCTGGCTCCAGGATGTGCAAGTCCATGGATTGCATTAAAGACTTGTTTCCTAAAACACATCAGAACTAAAGGGCTTAAAAGTTTTTGAGAAATGTCACAGTACACAAGGAAACTGGCCATTGTTAACTTCTGTAGGTGTAACCCCATATTATGTTTCTTGATAAGTTCTGCATCTACAGATCAGTGTCTCGCACTGTAGTCAGTTGCATAAAGTCAAGGCCTGTAGAAATCACATTTATTCTAGAGAAATAATCAGCTATAACATTATCAGCACCTCATACGTCACAGATATCAGCAGTAAACTGACCAATAAATTCCAGATGGTGGAACTGTCTAAGTGAGAAAGAGTGACGAGAGGTGCCGTAAGGCAATGAAACCAATGTGCGAATGGTAAAAACTGTGAATTTAAGCACTTCTGTGTTCGGTCTGAAATGCTTAACGACTTCATAGACTACCAAAAATTCCATTCCACAGGAACTTCATTTTGTTTGTGACTCTTACAGTTTTCTGGCAAATAACACTGGTGGCTGCCATGTATCACTTACTTGCTGTTCTAGGTCCACTGTTATCATGATCTGGCCAGCATTAACTACAGAGGGAGTAGGATATGCTATAAGCACTACATCCAATACGAAGGCCTTGACCTTGTTGAATGCTGATTGCATCTCTGGAGTCCATGTGATAGGGTGTTAACCTCTTGAAGTTGGGCTTGAGAGGTTGTGGTGTGGGGGAGATGGTAGCTCTAGAAGTTTGCCATACCCAAAAAATAGTACAAGAGGCTCAGACTGAGTCAAGTCAACCTTATTTTGTAAAGGCAAAATGCCAGAAGAGGTAACCGGGTGATCTTTCTGCCTGAGCAGACATTTGTCTCTATTGATTCGCATCCTGTAATGTGACAATCTATGAAAAATAAACTGATATGTTTGTCAGGTTCCATAGCAAAATTTGAAAAAATCAACACATTTTTGAGACACATGAAACAGAAGGGCAAGCCATGAAGCACTTCACTGATGAAACACTGCCATGTGTGTGCTGCGTTCTTAAGACACAACTGTGTTCTGATGTTTTAGAAGAGTCCCAAAGGTGTTGCAAATGCTGTCTTTGGTAGATCTGTCAGTTCAACTGGAATCTGGTGATATGCTATTTGGAAATCAATAATGCTGAACAGCTGAGCATGTGGTAATACAGCTGTAAAGTTATGGAGCTGTGGAATGGGGTAACAGTCAGGAGTCATCTGCACACTCGAAGAAAATAGTCCCTGTAGGGACAACAGGATTCGTCTTCCTTCTTTTACTAAATGGATGGGTGATACTCTGTCTGTTTGAATACCGAGTAATCCCTGCAGTTGCTAAATCTTCAAAATCTTTCTCCATTATGGTGCACTTTTGAGGTGCCAACCTGTGGGTTTTGGAAGCAACTGGTGGTCCTGGCATAGTACAAATGTGGTTTCTGGTGCTGTGCAGTGTCCTAGGGAGGGGCACAGTAGCTGTTTCATGTTGTGCAGGTCACCCATGTAGCAATATCATCTTGTAACATTGAAAATTGAGCCTTAGACATCCTGCATCTGTTAATTTGAGTATGTAACACATCATTGTCCACAATAATGCATATTTTTCTTCCTTCAAGGTTGCTACTCTCCCAAGTAATTCACTAAAAATTTTCACTATGATAAGACTTTTTTAAGAAAGACACTTCTGTATTGATGGGTAAACATTCAGACATCACTCAGTGGGTGCTATATCCAGAAATGCTGTATTTTTCAGTTTGGGAGAAATATTTGAATAGCTGGTATGTCTATAAACTGTCTCACTGTTCATACAGAGTTCGCCCTTCTTTAAAGACATGTCCGTGAGAAAATGGTGATGAAAAGAACAGGTTCAGTGACATCAGCAATCAGAAATGTTCACTGCAAGATCTTTGTGAATCCCAAACTCATAACCTCACTACATTGTCTGAAAGTAAGTATCTTTGAGTTATTCACAGCAGTGAGCCAGAAGAGCACTCTTCACATTTTGCTGGTAGTACACTGAATGCAGTCCAGAGTTGATTGAAAATTACACTGCAGTTTTCCTGGACATACAAGCAGTGTGGTGTAGTAAAACTGTTAACAGTGGAATGTCAGCCAGACATGCCTGGTAGAGTCAGAAATCCACCTTCTTGTGACTGAGTTCCACAGCTTACATTAGCCCATATGAAACACAAATTCTTGTAGTGCTGTGCTGTAGGCTCTTTACATGAGACTGGTCAGTCATGCCGATACTCAGTCATTGTCTTCATTTGAGTAGTTGCATAGAGAGGTGCATCTTTTAGTCAGCCATCCAAAGTGAAAATGATACCAACACTGTCTAAAGTGCTGACATCATGGTGAGTGCTGCATAGTCTGGTAGGCTGGGGGCTACTGGGATCAGTGGAACTAGCAGGAATAGCTGTTGGAGAGTGCTGTAGTGAGCTAACTAGTTCTGCCAGTGGAAGCTGCTCCCTTCTACCAGCCTCCAGTGTAGCTGCAATTGTGATGCCATTTTCAGTTAGTGGGGTTCCACTTGCATTATCATGTAACAGTGTACTATATATTTCATCAGCAATGAGTAACTGAAGTCCAAATTTGAAGTGTTGACCACAGGAAGTCACTGATTAAACCACACTTGTTTTAGCACTGCAGGGCACACTTCAAATTTGGACGCTAGAGACCAGAAATTATGCCAGAATATAGTAGGCAATTTGTCAATGATAACTTCACTTGTCAAGACTTCTTGTATTTAAAGGTCTGTTGGTTTACACACTCACCAAAATGTGTTGTCTTTAAGGTGTGTGTATTTTCACAGCTGTGGAGTGTCAAGCATAATATCAGACAATAACAGCAATGTTTGAGAATCTACAATGATCAGAAAAAATTGAAGGCTCTTGATACCATAGAGGGAAATGAAAGTTCTAGGAGCTGGAAGCATCTGGTTGTTGCAGCACGTGTGACGGGACGCCGAATTTTCCTCACAGCATGGAAGATGCAATGCTGTAAGTTGTCCATGAGCTGGAAGTCATGCAAAGTACCTGGTCCTTCTCCAAAATTTATTGCCATTGGCGGAAATTAGTTACTCCCTCTGAGATACAAAACAATTGACCTGATGAAGTGGTGTTCACAGTAGCTGGCCGAGTATCCTCACCTTTGAAATGTTTGTCATCTGCCATGGCACTTGTTGGGGTCACCGTTTGTGGGAATAATGATCAACAATTAAGTGTGAACAAGATTAGTGACACACACTTTATTAATTTACCAAAAAAATACATGCAACACATAATGGAGATCAAAGCAAGCAGACAATGGCAGGAAAAGACAAACCAAACAGTTTACAACAAAGAACTCATCAGTAAGAAAACAAAGATGTTCCACACTTTTGTCTTGGTCTTAATGTTCAACTAATTGTGTCACCACAAATTCATTGGAAAATATAATTAATGCTGATGCATAAGAACTTGAATCTCACCAAGAGGTCTATGTGGAAAAGAATTAAAATGAAGCAACAACTATTTGCATTTAACTACCATTGCAATACTAAGCTCTTCATTTTTTACTACAAGAAACTGAGCACCCTGCTCCAAATTAATTTTGAAAGTACTAATACTTTGCACATGAATGTCCCATCAAGACACCAAAATCTTTGTAGATATTGCAATGATTTCTTTTCCAAATGGCAGATAAGCATGACTAACTACACAAAGTACCACATAATAAGTCTGTGGAATTGTGCATAATTAGTCACAATTTGTTTCTAACTGTGGAGACCATGTGCTGCCGCAGATGTACATAAATCATTTCTAGTACAAGTCTTAAAGACTGTTAATGTGACATAACAATACTTATGGTGTATTGCTGAAGATGAGTATGTGGCCCCGTATTAGCTCAGCATAATAAAAGTAAAACTAAGCCTATGGATCTTATGTCAACATTTTTGTCGTGAAATTGAAGTTCCTGAGTTTAGTTCAAGCTGCTGAGTTACAAGTGTATAAAAAAATTTATGAAAACTCTAATTTCGTCTAATTTTGATTCACATAATTGTACATTTTAGTTAAACCCAGTAAATTTTATAAGATGACAGATGAGCTTCCTCTCCTTTACAGCCTCCTTCAGGTCTTGTTTTTAGTAATGACATTACATACATCAGAAAAGAGAACACAGGTTATACTCTACTTGTCTACTTCCATATAAAGATATCCTTCTGGCTCAGTTGTCATCCACATATATGCCACCTGGAATAATAGTTTAAAATATAGTTACTGTGAGTATGATACCAGGAGTTCATTAATCACACCAATCTAGTTACTGTAAGATATGGTTTATATGTTTGTGTCAGTGTTAACATTTTCAGTTAACAATGCTGTTGATAACACTATGCCATCAACACACTTTCTTATTCACTTCACTTTTCATTTGAAACAAAGCTCTTACTCTTTGGGTCAAATACGAGGGTGGGAACGTAAATAATGGCAACCTTTTATTCACAACCGATACTAAAGAGTTACAGGTTTGCACCTGTTACTGTCCTTCAAAGTAGTCACCAGCATTGTGTAGAACTCATTGCCAGCAATGTGGAAGGCGTAGTATACCGTTAGCAGAGCATGTTCTGTTGATGATGCGAATGGAGTGGTCTACTGCCTGTCGAGTCTCTGGAACAGTTCTGAAGAGAATGCCACGAATGGTTCCTTCATCTTTGGAATCAAATCTAAGCCACAAGGACTTTAGTCCTTGGAGTATGGTGGATTGTACAATACTTCCCAGTCCCATCGACAGAACAGAGCAGCCACAGCTTGCGCTGTATGCGCCCGTGCATTGTTGTGCAACATGATGGGTGGTTTGCGGAGAAAGTGTCGCCAATTCTTTTGCAAAACTGGTTGCAGGTGATGCTCCAAAAATGAACAGTAATACTGTGCATTGACAGTCTGCTGTGGAGGAATGTAATGCATTACAATAACACCATCACAGTCGTACATGAGAATCACCATAACTTTAGACTGCTCCGTTCGCACCATCAACAGAACAGGCTCTGCTAACAGTATACTATGATTTCCACATCGCTAGCAAAGGGTTCTACACAATGCTGGTGACTACTTTGAAGGACAGTGACAGGTGCAAACATGTAACTCTTTTGTATGAGTTGTGAATAAATAGTTGCCACTATTTATGTTAAACCCCTCATAAATCTTATAGTGAGAATATCTCAACAACACAAAATACGTAAACACCTCATGGATTAGGCCTTAAGCTGACTGCTGCCTACAAGGCAGTACTAGGAGCAATCTATGAGCATTGGACATGTAATTGGCATGTTGCCAATCCCTCCAGCCATTATTGCTAGTGGATGGATCCTGGTGAAGCCACTGCTTCTTTATTCAAGCAGCTCCTTACTTGGCCTCATGAGTCTGAGTGGACCCTGTTACAGACCTCCCAGCCCCAGAGAAAAATCTGAGGAAGGACCAAAAATCAAACTTGAGTCCTTCTGCACCAAAGGCAGTGACACTAACTGTCTGTCTAGAGATCAAGTAATCAGAATTTTTTTTTCATCGTACAATTATCTCTATCATCATCCACACAGAAACACAAAATATCATTTACTGCTTGTTTTCCTTCCACTAAAGGATGTAGAATTATATTTCAGGGTAAGTCCTTGTATTCTCAGATGATGTTATTCACATGGCAATGAGGCATCCAGGAGAGCAGGGCATGTCATTTTGTGATGTATGTCTGAAATATTATTCAAGTGCACGAGAAATGTAACTCTTGCACCCCTTTATGTAAATTCCATCATTAGATTCCTGGTTCATCACATAGATGCAATTCATGAGAACTGCAAGAATCAGTCAGTAGGAACTAATTTAATAACTGATTGCCTCTTGAATAATTGGTCATTAATGCATATTATAATTTTCACATTACAATTCATATTTGATTTAGAGTGGACTTGCTACAGAAATAAAAGATCTATGTTAGATAAATCTCAGTTTTTCAAATTTATAACGAAAATCTTTCTGGTGACACATTCTTTTATTTTGTTCAACAGTTTTCTCAGTACCTTAAATAAAACCTTTCGTTGTATTCTGTTACTGAAACATACTATAGAAAATCATTGCATCTAGTACCAGTATGTCTCCAAATATACAGGGTACATTAATGTATAATTTAATATCATTCTCAAACTATTTTCAAGAACTGAGGTTCTTCACAGAAAGGTGTATCTGACTGAAATAATGAGGTTTGTGGCAGATGAAGGATACAACTTATCCTTCCAAACTAATGTCTTTGGTGGTTTAGGCATAAGTTGACTTTGACAGGATTATTTGTGTGTGTGTGTGTGTGTGTGTGTGTGTGTGTGTGTGTGTGTGTGTGTGTGTGTGTGTTTTAATGGCTGGCATATTATCTCAATAACAGTGAGGAAATTGTCACTTGTAGAGAGTATATCCCATTAACATAACTAAGCTGACACTCAAAACAGTATAGTTCAATGGATTAAACATACATAGCCTATGATGGAGGAGTTAAGCCATCTACTATCACTCAGTAAGAGAGAGTTGAAGTAAGAGTCTATTAATTTATTTTACTGACAGCATGAAGTGCCTGGCATTTATGTGATGTATTTTAATATGTGAATCTAATCATCTGAATGGTGATATTGTAATGCATTCATTGTTATATAAACTAATGTATGTCTACTTCATATGTCATTTATTTGTCTTAATATATTTGTGAAAATCCGTGATATAACTGTCAGATATTTCATACCTCCTTTTCAACAACTGAAGTAACTAATACATGTTTACTTCTCTAGGTTGCTGTTGTACCAACAGACTATGGACATGCATTTGATATAGAAGTTTTAGATGAGGATAAAGTATATGGATGGAGATTTAAGACAGAGCCTGAAGAGAAGCAACAGTTTCTTTTAGGAAATTTGTGTGGCCAGCTTGTTCAGTTCAAGGAACATCCATTTGCAGGATTTTAAAAAAATGCATTTTGTGTGCAGGTTATGTTGTTTCCTGTTATATCACACACCAAAATTATATATGACCATTGTGTGTAGTTTTGAGCAACAAATACATTCTGGTATCTTCCGTTTTTTGCATTCACTTAAGTTACAAAGTATTATTTAAAGTGCATCTGTCTATGAGTGTTATTTGAAAATTCATCTAATTTTTTAGCTCTGTGCCGCCAGTGTTAGATATAATAACACTTGCGTGCTCCAACAGTAGCTTTCAATAGATTAATTGTATGTTTATTGTTTTTTTTTCTTTTTTTTCAAAGTTATCTTTAAGGTTTCTTACGATATTGTAATTGCTGACACATTTTCATGAATATGTGATTAAATTTTTATGAGCAAATAAATGGGAATAGGTTATTGACAGTTTGATGATAGTACTAATGTTTAATATGCAGTGAGCTATGATATTTATGGATTTAAAATGGCATATAGCATTGTGGTCATTATTGATGCACATGATTTTGTTGTAGCTCACAATGTAGCAGCAGGTTAATTGGGGACACCCTTTTTTCGGTACACTACACAAATTTACTTACTTTTAAAGAATTATCATGTAAATTCATGCTTCAAATATGTAAGCAACTAAAATTCTTATAAAAAGCAATAAAAAGGACTGTAACTGATATTTGGACTGTTGTCTCTTAAGGAGGTTTTAATTTATGAGTTGATTTATCCAGCTTCTGATTCACTTGATTTATCCAGCTTCTGATTCACTCGAATGAAAGATTTAGTTTGACTATATCTCTCCTAATCTTGATTGATTTTTCTAATTCCACTTTTCCAATAATATACATGAATAATATCAGATCCTTAACTAATTATCAGAAAGCTCATCCATTTAATTATTAATGCCACTGGCTGATGAAGTAGTTTTCTGTTGCAATGAAATTACTTGAAGGAAAACGTTTCTGAAAGTAAGAGCAGTAAATTTTCTGACATAGTAATTTAAATGTTCCTTTATCATTGTCAAAGTCCTTAAGTTTTGTGTGTAAGGGACAATACCTTATTAAAGCCACCTTTTGTGGCATATTATAAGGTTCATGTGCTCCAGTGAGACTTTTTCCCATGCAAGTAATAGCAATGTACAGCTTCCAGCAATACCAATCAGGCTGAATACATTTGAAAAGAGAGGGTGACCAATTGTGTGCCACATCACAATATTGCCTACCTGCATTGTCCATCCTGCTCATGAGTCTCGATGATCAAAGTGTTGTAGGACAGCTGTAAATTGATTTCCAGGAATTATACTAACAATGTACACTACACAAACATTCAAGTAATGTGCCTTTTCCCACACTTATTATGACCACAAACATTATGATGACCAGATCCAGTTTCATATCAGATGCAGTATGCAAGTAGGTACCATCACTTTACTGTGTTACTGTACATAAAAGTAGCATTAACAAAGTAGGCACACTATAAAGTCACAGTTCTTTCTTAACCCAATCATAAAAGAATGCAGTGGCTGTGTAATAATAAAACAATGCACACATTGAAAACAAGTTTGTACAAAATCATACACTTTATCAAAGTTAACGTATTGACTGACGTTTATATCTTGAGTGAAAAATACTGGTGGCTGACTTTCATATAATGTTACAAACTGAAACATTCATGTATATTTTATTTATGTTTTACTTCATTGCTTGGCAGCCATGACTTTCACAGAGATTTTTAACACAGTGAATGACACCAACAGCCTGACTGTTGCGGGGTGGTGCGTGCTATATAAAGACAGGTGAATGAATGTATTGTGACTCTGGAAATTAGATTTTGGTTTGAGAAAAGGCTAGGTTAGATTTAGTTAATTCAGATGGACTATATGTAATGACAGTAATCTTATTTAAAATATGTGGTGGTTTAGAAAAATACAAAGGATCATGGAACAGTATTATAGCAGCCATTTTGGGAATAACACTATCAGAAGCACAGGGAACATATTTAGGTTTACAATCATTTCTGCCAAGTTCTACTAAACCTTAAATAATGGCTTAATTACCTAGTGATGGATATCATTTGGTCCAGGAAATTTAAATTGACAAAAGTATGGTGGTAAAAGTTGGACTCCAACAAGCACAATGGCTAAACTTGAAATGGAAAATCTAGGTATGTTTTAATTTTAACATTAAGTATGTGTTAAGTTAGCTAAGATGCAAAGGAACTAATGATATTAGCTGCCAGTGGGCATTGATGTAAAACAGTGGGGATGTTGAAAATTTGTATGAGACTGGGATTCAAAGCTGGGTCTCCTGCTCACTAGGCAGAAGTGCTGACCACTGCACCATCAGGAAACAGTTGTCATAACTATTGCACAGGCTACTCTAGCATCTATCCTGTCAGATCCTAATTCTAAACTTCTCCACACACTACTGATGTAGTGACACTTGCCCATTATCCTCATTACTCACAGTATTTCATTGATTCCTGTAACAGTTCAAGCATTATGTGCATATGCACTGAAGTGACTGAAGTGATCATTGGGTGTCCCCACCTCAGCTATGTATGTGATGTCTGTTCATTCTGACATCTCCAAAAGAACCAACCCCATTGTGACCCTGCAGCCACTATGAAACAAGATGCAAAGGAATGAGATTAGTTGTCAGTGGGAATCGATGTAAATCAATGGGGTAAATTGAAAATTTTTGCTGGACCAGGATTCATATCCAGGTCTCCTGCTTACTAGGCCAATACACTGACCACTGCGCCATCCAGACACAGTGGTCATTGCGGCTGCATGGACCAACCTAGAATGCCTCCCATCAGAAACAAATTCTCAACCTATCCACACACCACTGACATAACACCCCTTGACCATTATCCTCATTACTTGTGGCATTTCATCAATTCCCATAAGAGCTTGAGTGAGTGGGCATCCACACTAAAATGATCATTCTTTGCGCTCACCTTAATTATGTATGTGGTGTCTGTTCTTTCAGGTATGTCTGAAAGAACAAACACCATTTTGATATTATAGCCACTATGAATCAAGATGCAAAGGCATTAATGACTTTAGCTGCCAGTGGGAACTCATATAAATCAAAAGAACAGTTGAAAAATTGTGGCAGGCTACATTTTGAACCTGGGTCTTCTGCTCAATAGGCAGAACTGCTGACCAGTGCACAATCAGGACACAGTAGTGGTCATTGCAATTGCACGGACTACCCTAGCATTCCTTCCATCAGACTTGTCCAAACACTACCGATGTAGTGATCGTTGCACATTATTCCCATTACTTGTGGCATTTCATCAATTCCCATAAGGTTTCAAGCATGGTGTGCATCCCCACTGAAGTTGTAATTGGCTGCCCACCTTAATTGTATACAGGGTGTTACAAAAAGGTACGGCCAAACTTTCAGGAAACATTCCTCACACACAAAGAAAGAAAATATGTTATGTGGACATGTGTCCGGAAACGCTTACTTTCCATGTTAGAGCTCATTTTATTACTTCTCTTCAAATCACATTAATCATGGAATGGAAATACACAGCAACAGAACGTACCAGCGTGACGTCAAACACTTTGTTACAGGAAATGTTCAAAATGTCCTCCATTAGCGAGGATACATACGTCCACCCTCCATCGCATGGAATCCCTGATGCGCTGATGCAGACCTGAAGAATGGCGTATTGTATCACAGCCGTCCACAATACGAGCACGAAGAGTCTCTACATTTGGTACCGGGGTTGCATAGACAAGAGCTTTCAAATGCCCCCATAAATGAAAGTCAAGAGGGTTGAGGTCAGGAGAGCGTGGAGGCCATGGAATTGGTCTGCCTCTACCAATCCATCTGTCACCGAATCTGTTGTTGAGAAGCGTATGAACACTTCGACTGAAATGTGCAGGAGCTCCATCGTGCATGAACCACATGTTGTGTCATACTTGTAAAGCCACATGTTCTAGCAGCACAGGTAGAATATCCCATATGAAATCATGATAACATGCTCCATTGAGCGTAGGTGGAAGAACATGGGGCCCAATCAAGACATCACCAACAATGCCTGCCCAAACGTTCATAGAAAATCTGTGTTGATGATGTGATTGCACAATTGCGTGCAGATTCTCGTCAGTCCACACATGTTGATTGTGAAAATTTACAATTTGATCACTTTGGAATGAAGCCTCATCTGTAAAGAGAACATTTGCACTGAAATGAGGATTGACACATTGTTGATTAACCATTCGCAGAAGTGTACCCGTGGAGGCCAATCAGCTGCTGATAGTGCCTACACACGCTGTACATGGTACGTAAACAACTAGTTCTCCCGTAGCACTCTCCATACAGTGACATGGTCAACGTTACCTTGTACAGCAGCAACTTCTCTGACGCTGACATTAGGGTTATCGTCAACTGCACGAAGAATTGCCTCATCCATTGCAGGTGTCCTCGTCGTTCTAGGTCTTTCCCAGTCGCGAGTCATATGCTGGAATGTTCCGTGCTCCCTAAGATGCCGATCAATTGCTTTGAACGTCTTCATGTTGGGACACCTTCGTTCTGGAAATCTGTCTCGATACAAACATACCACGCCACGGCTATTGCCCCATGCTAATCCATACATCAAATGGGCATCTGCCAACTCCGCACTTGTAAACATTGCACTGACTGCAAAACCACGTTCGTGATGAACACTAACCTGTTGATGCTACGTACTGATGTGCTTGATGCTAGTACTGTAGAGCAATGAGTCACATGTCAACACAAGCACCAAAGTCAACATTACCTTCCTTCAATTGGGCCAACTGGCGGTGAATCGAGGAAGTACAGTACATACTGATGAAATTAACATGAGCTCTAACATGGAAATTAAGCATTTCCGGACACATGTCCACATAACATCTTTCCTATATTTGTGTGTGAGGAATGTTTCCTGAAAGTTTGGCCGTACATTTTTGTAACACCCTGTATAAGTGGTGTCTGTTCTTTCAGATGTGTCTGAAAGAATAGACGTCACATATATAATTAAGGTGAGGCCAGGCTCTGATCACTTCAGTGCAGATGCACACCAAGCTCAAAATCTTACCAGAATCATCAAAATGCCATGAGTAATGAGGATAACTGACAATGGGCACTGCATCAGTAGTGTGTGGATAGGTTGAGAATTTGGGCCTGACAGGAGGCATGCTATGGTAGTCCACGCAGTTTGCGATGAATATTGTGCCCGGATGGCACAGTGGTCAATGCATCATCCTAGTAAGCAGGAGACTGGTGCTCAAATCCTGGTCCAGCACAAACTTTCAACTTTCCCCATTGATTTATATCAGTGTCCACTAGCAGCTAGTGTTATTAACTCCTTTGCATCTTGGTTCATAGTGGCTGCTGGATCAAAGTGGTGTCTGTCCTCTTGGACATTTCCAAAAGAACAGAACCACATATTTAAGCTAACTAGTTTCAGTAAAATCAAAATATGTTACTATAAAGTCTGGATGTCAGTCTCCGTCGATAGAGAAATCTATTAACTCAAAATGTTTCCCCCCTTGTGTACTCTAGAGATGGATTTTCAAGTAGTGTTTAATAAACATGTCTTTAAACAAAAGTAATTACAGATTTGCAGTCAGCTCATCTTAAGAGTAAAACTATGTTAATGAAACTGAAAGGAATTTGTATGAAATAATAAATGGATAGATTTGTTTTGAGACTACTTGTACATGTTACAGAGAATCAGAATCAAACAGCAATAATAATTAGTTAGCAGATGGGAGATTCCAGTATGCTCTATGTCATCACTCCCAGCAGGGTTGGGGATTTTCTCTGCCCAGGGACTGGGTGTTTGTGTTGTCCTCATCACCATCATCATTCATGATAGTGGCTAGATTGGACTGCGTAAAACACTGGAGTGTGAAAAAATTGGGACTTTGTATGGGCGCCGATGACCACACAGTTGAACACCCCACAAACCAAACATCATCACCATCATCATCTGTTTCATCACACCCCCTCACCTCACTCACCTTTATTGATGTATACAGATTGATATTCACAAAACCTGACTGGAAATTTGATAGGAGATGGCTGGTTTTTAAATACTCTTCTAAAATCATAATAAACAAGGACAATTCTATTAATCGGATCATAAGAATATCACAAATATGTCATAAAATAGTCAGTATACAAATGTTGGACAGTTTTATAGACATTACATATATGTGCATATTGAAAATTTCTTTAAAAAATACAACTCCTTTTGCAACAATTTTTACTTTATTGTGAGGTATAGCCTCTCATTTCAAAGGTCAAAGATATGGCTCCATTTCCCAATCACTTATCTCAGTGCCTATGTTTTCACTCATTCTCAGCATTCAGATACATGTAAAAGTTTAGGGAACATACTATGTCTGTAACGCAATATGTATTACTCCTAAACTTGAAAAAATTTATTCATACAATGTTATGGATCTAACACAGGTCATAATTACATACTATACAACAACTGTTACATAATTAAGCATGAACTCGTTTATAAAGGATGGAAAAAAAAGCACTCCGTCATCAGGCCACATGTGGCCCACCGGGACCATCTGACCGCCGTGTCATCCTCAGCTGAGGATGCGGATAGGTGGGGCGATTGGTCAGCACACTCCTCTCCCAGTCATTATGATGGTTTTCTTTGACCGGAGCTGCTACTATTCGGTCGAGTAGCTTCTCAATTGGCAGCACGAGGCTGAGTGCACCCCGATAACCACTTTCTCCAGTTATGAATACTTAACCATGAGTTCATGCCACATGATTTCATGAACGTAACTTTCTACCATACGTGATACTAAATCCCTAAGCAATTGCTTCCTCAACCAACATTACATTTCTCCACTATACACAGTGAATTACCTACAACTTGCACTGCAGATATTGCTGAAATGGAAAGTGCTATTGATGTCTGGTTCTCACAGAATGGATTGGTAGTTAGAGGCTCACATTGTTACCCAAGAAACAGAGTGTAGCAATACTTAGGAAGTGTATTTTTTGTGCAAACATATACTTTTTTTAAATGTAACAATGCCTATTGGCATTATCAAAATAAAAGAAAGGTAAATGAGAATGTCAGTGGTGTTTACTGCAGGTTTCTAGTGTGAGTCATTTACGAGATACATATTTTGAAAAGTTTCCACACTGACATTTGTTTGTGCCATTCAACCTGCATAGTTGCTATGTACAATGTTACGTTTACTAATAGTGTGCTTGTGTGTTCCTTAAGTGCATTGTGAGATGCTAGTCAGCTATTGAGTGACAGTCCAAGCAGTAGGCCATGAGCGGGCAATGTTCATGGTGTATGGAGAGTGTAGGAATAATGCAGTTTGTTCTTCTAGGGTGTATGTGGCAAGATATCCCAATAGACACCAAACATATTGGCAGTTATTTATCAAACTCTTCAGCCAGTTATGTGAAAGCAGTAGTGTAACACCTACACAATGTAACAGAAGGAAAGAAGCAACAATAGAAGACAAGGAAATTAATGTTTTGCTGTGGTTGCTGTTGAACCGCATGTTAGCTCCCTCAGCTCATAGACACATTTTTCACAGACGGAACACTAAATGTGCACAAGTATCACAGCCTCCTAATGTACCACCTACCACGGATGCTAGAACCTATTCCTCAGCTGAATAGGAGGAACCTGTGGTAATAACATGATGGCTGTCCAGCACGTAGTGCAATAAGTACTATAGCGTGTCTTCACAAATTGTTATCAAATCATTGGGCTGGACACAGAGCACCTGTGAACCATGCACGGCTTGCTTTTATCCCATTTATTTGTTGTCATCTTCTATTATGGTACTACCACCTCTTTTTCCTTTTCCATTTACTGGCGTCACTACTTCCTACCTTACTTGCCCGTTAGTGGCAGCAGCAGCACATATCAATAAGTGCACTGTCGTACCAGCTCTGGAGCTACTGATAATATTTCTGGCACATTGTGTATCTGGCAGTCAGTTCGGGATGGACCAGCAGTGCAGTCAGGACGCAGCAGCAGTGAAGTTGGGGATGGAGCGCTGGTGAGGTGCCGACAGCCAGTGCTCGTCAACCATTGGCGACACACATGCACTGTCCAACGGAGGGAGATTGGAGCGGGACAACCGTTTGTTGGTCATTCAGTTGGTTGTCTCATCGGCCAATGTATATTTGGTCAATCACCACTTCCGAGCCTGGCCAGTTGGTCGTTTGGTGTGGAGCAGAGAGGAAATCTCCAAAGCGTGTAGTTTGGCCGGGGCCGGTGCCAGTGTCCACACGCGGTCGGAGTATGAGGGGCAGTTCCAATTCCTAGAAGGCCCGTGGCTCATCGAAACCGTTCATGAAAATTAAGTTATCCTGTCGTTTGATCCATTGCCTGTCTGTCAGTTGGTTTGCCATCGGATTGTGAATGCTTGGCCTGACTGCCTGTCTCACCTAAGTGAGCGATAGTGTTTGAATTCCAGGCCCTCAAACATCTGAGCGGCCTTGGGTGTGCCAGTGAAACCCCAGCTTTACCCACAGGCAGGACAGGTAGTTTTAATTGTGGAAAGGGACCAAAATAATGGACTGTCAGTTACACTCGAACATACAACTTTATTATTTGATCAAACATTACAAGAGCCTGGCATGCTATAATAACCAAGTTAATAAACAAAATAATACAAATGTCATTAGAGATAATACTGGAAGCAGAGATCTGAAGTTTTTATCATGAGTAACAGTATTTTCAGACATTCCTTGTATATTTGTAATGTGAAGTTTTTATCAGTCACTGCAGAACAACAACTATATGAGAAATCAATATGCTCCCATCCTGATCTGTATGAACTAGGTGACGAATACGAATGATGTTGCTAGAATTGTTATCTGTAATATGGTGATGAGGAAGTGAATGTGTGATCACGTTTCTGTAAGGTAATTTTATTTTTGCTGATGAAATTTCATAGTGACTTGTAAAAGAACAAGATATATGATAGTAAAAAGACCAAAATCCAAATGTGTTATGGCTTTGGATGATGATGATGTTGATTATTATCATGAAAATTATTATACTGATATACACAGTGAATCACCACAAGTGTTGCAGATATTGAAAGTGATATTGATGTAGAGTTTTCATACAATGCATTGGTAGGCAGTGGCTCCTATTGTTAGCCAATCAATAGATTGTGATAATACATAGAAAGCATATTTTTTCTGCAAACATATCCGTATTTAAATGGAACAATGTCTATTGACATTAACAGCCAAAAATTAGGGTAAATTAGAATAACAGTGGTGTTCGTTACAGGATTCTAGTACAAGTCATTTATGAGATATCTCATTTTCAAAAGTTCCCACACCAACAGTTGTTCAATACCTGTAATAGCATGCACTAAAGAACAATGCCAATGCACTCACTAGTTATGTGGAGTCTGCCCACTAAAGAGACAGTTGAATATCACTGGTTGTATTCAAAATGAGCACTGACAGAGACAATACATGCTTCCTGTCTGTATATAATGACTAGACCGCGGATTTTAGGTAAAAACCTATTTTGTTCCTGAGTTCCTATTTGCATAAAAATTTGTACTTATGTGTTTCATGACTATTTACACTTAATAGCGTTAATTCTATAGGACCTAAAAAAGCCTATTTCGACGTTAGTGCCTATTTTTGCCTATTTCGGCTTTAATATCCTAAAAAGTGCCTATTTCATCATATAAGACAGTGGCTCCTAGTTTTCACACTATACGACAGATGGGAAAAAATATTTTCTGCCCAACGTGCAGCAAGGTGGCTAGTTGATATGCGCCCATGCTTCGTATTTGCCTAACACTCCGGTCTTTTTTTATTTTTTTATATCGCTATCCCTGTTAATACCAAATACTCTTTATAGGTGTTTTATTATTCATATGTAAAAAATAGATCACGGATCTTTAGGTTAAAACCTATTTTTTTTCCTAAGCTCCAATTTGCATATAAGTTGGTACTTATGCGTTTCATGACTAACTAAACTGAATACCGTTAGTTCCATAGGACCTAAAATTGCGTATTTCGACGTTGACACCTAATTTTGCCTATTTCGGCATCAAAATCCTAAAAAGTACCTATTTCGTTAATCTGACGTAGTTCTTGTTTTTTCAAAGATTAGAAAAAGGAAGTAAACTTAGGGCTTTACGTCTCGTCGAAGGCGAAGGTCGTTAGAGACTGTTTACAATTCCTTTGCTTACCTTACTACCAACAGCACTCGGCATGGTTGAATGTTCATCCATCCTAGTACGCGCGGAGTGCGACAGTGCTTAACTTCGGTGAGCGAATGGGAACCGGTCACACATTAGAATCGAACGTGGGAGTACTAAATGTTATATTTGAAAATATTTCGTTCGTAGGATTCTGGCCAGCTGTGTATTTTCGCAAAGAAACGGTTTCATAGGCCTTGAGCTGAGCACGGATTAAAAAATCACAATGTTAATCGTAACGCCCTCTATAGCTAAATTACTGCCCTTCGCGCATTTCCTCGCTGCTGTCTACAGGCAGTCCTATCAAACTACTCTGTTTCGTGAAAGGTATCATACATGAATTTTCCGGTTCGAAAAATAATTTGTGCCAGTAGTGAGATGTTTTCATCTGAAGCACCGGTAGATTCCGTTCGCTTGTTCAGAAGGGGCGGCCATCTGTCACGTGCCATATGTCCAGCAACAAGTACGGTACTTCCAAAAAAAACATGTCATCGTTCACTTTTTCCCAGCGAAAACAAATTAGTACATTGTGTAGCGACCGACATGTTAAGTGTTACTGACGTTCTAATTGCAAAATAAATTCTAGTTGCTGTGTGAGAATACTACGCCATGCCGAAAACAGCTAGTTCAAAGTCTACTCATATAAGGCAGTGGCTGCAAGATTTTCTGCATTATACAACAGATGGGAAAATTATTTTCTGCCAAACATGCAACAAGGAGGTTAGTTGATGTTTTTCTTGGACTTCGTATTTTCCTGTCACGTAGGATTCTTTTTTATCGCTATCCTTTAGTAATACGAAATACTCTTTATATGCTATTCCAAACTGCATTTCCCTTTTCTCTCGTATTAGGTTTCGAATGTTAAGAGATCTCACTTAACTCAGCATGCAGATGGAATCGCACATAAAGCTAAAGAAATCTCACTTAACTCAGCATGCAGATGGAATGGCACATAAAGATAATGTTGAACAAAAGTCAAAATTGAAGCAAACCCTTTTAACCAATAAATCTGGTGAATCCTCCGAAAAAAACAAGTTCTGCAGTGATTTGTGTCATGCACTTGTGGAAGCAAACATCCCCTTTTGGAAACTAGAAAACCCTATTTTCAGAGGTTTTCTTGAGAAGCACCGCCATCAGTCTATTCCTGCAGAGTCAACTTTATGTAAGAATTATGTGGATTCAGCTTACAATGCTGCATTGCACAGAATCTGAGAAGATGTTGGAGAATCTTGTATATGGATTTCTGTGGATGAAACTACTAACAGTCTTGGCCGTTACATTGCAAGCTAGATCCAGATGCTCCATCCAGGGCTCATTTGATTTACTCAAAACAGATTGCAAAAACTAACCAACAAACAATAGCACAGTTTGTGGACAATGGGCTTAAGGTGCTATACACAAATGGAGTGGATGAGAATAAGGGGCTTCTGGCCGTCACTGATGCTGCTGCATATATGATAGCAGCGTTTCAACTATTAAAAGTATTCTACCCATTGATGCTGCACGTAACTTGTGTAGTGCATGGGATCAACCGCATAGCAGAGCAAGTAAGGCTAGAATTTCCTAATGTAAATAAAGTAATATCAATGGTGAAGAAAATTTTTGTTAAGGCACCATCAAGAATACAGGCATTCAAAGAACAGCTTCCAGATGTCCCATTGCCGCCAGAGCCTGTTGTCACCCGCTGGGGCACGTGGCTGATAGCAGCAGAATACTATAGTACGCATCTCTCAGCTGTCCAGAAGGTGGTTGAAAATATACCGGAGGATGCTGCATCCGTAACTGCAGCAATGGAGTTACTCAAAGATTCTTCTTTAAAACGGGACTTATCTTACATTAGGGCCCACTACTCATTTATGGCAAGAATAATTTCACAATTAGAAGGCTCAGGGAGACCTATCTACGACAATATTTCTTTGCTTGAAGAAGTCAAAATGAAAATTAATGAAGCGCCAGGTGAAGTAGGGGAAAAATACGGGCAAAACGCAAACGGTTTTGCAGAAGAACACTGGCCTGAAGGAGTTGTGTGCAGCTACCGACATACTTAGTGGCAAACCCAGCACTCCTGACTGCAGCATTCCTGTCCAGCATGTGCCGAAAATGAAGTACGCCCCTGTCACATCTGTTGTAGAACGTTCTTTTTCAGCATATTAATTGATTCTGACTAACAAGTGCTACAGTTTTTCAGTAGAAAACCTAGAAAAGATTTTGGTTATTTATTGTGAAGCCAACTATGGTCAGAATATGTGAAACTATGAATGTATTAATTAAACCATTGCCACATACTTTTTTACGGGGATCTTTATCTTGCAGGAACTCAAAAATATTTGGAGTTATGTTCAACATTAATGCTGTAGATTGCTGTGCTCTGTAACTGTGTAAATATTCATTCTCCTTTTTTGATGCCTATAAGATGTTCGTACTGTCGACACTGTGTATTTTTATTTATCTTTATTTTCTCTGCATCATTTTTATTAGAGCCTATTTTAGGTTTTATATAGCCTAAATGAACTACTGAAGGAGCCTATTTTAGGTGCCTAAAACACTTTTTTTACGACCTAAAAATCCGTGGTCTAATAATGACTACTGCACATGTGCTAGAATTTCAAAAGAGATAGCTGAGAAGGCTGCTGTAATACATTGTCGCGTATCATTGAGTGTAGTTGGTATATCCTTGCTATGAGCTTTCGCTACAGAAAAAAGTCTATTGGTGTCAGATCCAATGAAAAGGCCAGCCAAGGTACGGGTTGAGCCATGCACGGCTTGCGTTTATCCCTTTTTATTTGTTGTCTTCTTGTGTTATGGTACTGCTGCCTCGTTTTCTTATTCCATTTACTGGGGTCACTACTTCCTGCCTTACTTGCCTGTGAGCAGCAGCAGCAGCGCATATCGATAAGTGCACTGTTGTATCACCTCTGGAGCAAACAATAGTATTTTTTTTAACACACAGCTTTAATCTTTGGACTTAATTATCGGCTGAAAGCCACTCTGATTTAAAAACGGCTGAAGGCCAATAACTCAAAATGCAAGCACAATCAGAAATTTAAAAGACAAGCCTTATCTTGCAACAGTGCTTTATTTAGGGTGAAGGCCCAGAGAATCTGAGATTTTCAGAGCAAACAATTTGAATTCAAAATAGGCTGAAAGCCCAACACTTAAGGAAAAAAAAAAAAAGGCAAAGGCCTTACATAAAACAGTTCTTCATTAGGCAAAAGTCAACCAAAACAGAAATTTAAAAGCAAAAGCCTTATCTTAAAACAGTTCTTTAGTTAGACTGAAGGCCCAAAGAATCAGACAAAAAAAAAAAGGTTCAAATGGCTCTGAGCACTATGGGACTTAACTTCTGAGGTCATCAGTCCCCTAGAACTTAGAACTACTTAAACCTAACTAATCTAAGGACATCACACACACCCATGCCTGAGGCAGGATTCGAACCTGCAACCGTAGCAGTCACTCAGTTCCAGACTGTAGCGCCTAGAACCACTCGGCCACACAGGCCGGCAGAATCAGACACTTCAAGAGCAAACAAGTTAAATTCAAATTGGCTGAACACCTAAGACTTAAAACTCCATAACATCAATCATTTTTTAAATACCAAAGGCCTTACGTGAACAGTTCTTTAATTTAGGCAGAAGGCCTTAAGAGCAAAACAAGTCAAATTCAAAATCGACTGAAGGTACAACACTTAAAATTCAACAACATTAAAATTTTTAAAATGCCAAAGGTCTTACATGAAAATGTTCTTTAAATTAGGCTGAAGGCCTAAGGAATCGTACGTCTTAATGGCAAAACAACCTTAATTAAAAAAAAAATTGGCTAGAGGCCATACAAGTACAAACAACAAGAACAAATAAAAAAAATGCAGTACACCCAGGGGCGCTCAGATGTTCGAGGGTTGGCCTGGAATTCAAACACTAATGCTCGCCTAGGTGAGACAGGCAGTCGGGCCAACCATTCACAATCCGACGGCAACCCAACTGACAGACAGTCAACGGACCAAGCGACAAGGTAACTTAACTTTTGTGTCCAATATCGGTAAGCCACATGCCTCACATTCCGACTGCACTGCTGGTCCATCCCAAACTGACTGCCAGACACACAACGACCCGGAAATACTATCAGTTTCTCCAGAGGTGGTATGACAGTGCACTTATCGATACACACTGCTGCTGCCACTTGCGGGCAATTAAGGCAGGAAGTAGTTACCCCAGTAAATGGTATAAGGAACGAGGCAGCAGTACCATAACACAAGAAAACAACAAATAAATGGGATAAACGTGAGCTGTGCATGGCACAACCTGTACCTTGGCTGGCCTGTTCACTGGATCTGACACTTATAGACTTTTTTCTGTAGGGAAAGCTCTTAGCAAGGACATACCAACTACACCCCAATGATACGTGACAATGTATTACTGCAGCCTGCTCAGGCATCTCTGTTGAAATACTAGCACATGTGCAGTAGTCATTATATACCAGACAGGAAGCATGTATTGTCTCTGTCAGTGCTCATTTTGAATGCAACCTGTGATATTCAACTGTCTCTTTAGCGGGCAGAATCCACATAACTAGTGAGTGCATTGGCATTGTTCTTTAGTGCATGCTATCACAGGTATTGAACAACTGTTGGTGTGGGAACTTTTGAAAATGAGATATCTCATACATGACTTGTACTAGAATCCTGTAACGAACACCACTGTTATTCTAATTTACCCTAATTTTTGTCTGTTAATGTCAATAGACATTGTTCCATTTAAATAAGGATATGTTTGCAGAAAAAAATATGCTTTCTATGTATTATCACAATCTATTGATTGGCCAACAATAAGAGCCACTGCCTACCAATGCATTGTATGAAAACCATACATCAATATCACTTTCAATTTCTGCAACACTTGTGGTGATTCACTGTGTATATCAGTATAATCATTTTCATGATAATAATCAGCATCATCATCATCCAAAGCCATAACACATTTGGATTTCTCTCTTTTTACTATCATATATCTTGTTCTTTTACAAGTCACTATGAAATTTCATCAGCAAAAATAAAATTACCTTACAGAAACGTGATCACACTTTCACTTCCTCATCAACATATTACAGATAACAATTCTAGCAACATCATTCGTATTCGTCACCTAGTTCATACAGATCAGTATGGGAGCATATTGATTTCTCATATAGTTGTTGTTCTGCAGTGACTGATAAAAACTTCATATTACAAGTATACAAGGAATGTCTGAAAATACTGTTACTCATGATAAAAACTTCAGATCTCTGCTTCCAGTATTATCTCTAATGACATTTGTATTATTTTGTTTATTAACTTGGTTATTATAGCATGCCAGTGGAAACCAAACTAAGTAAGTTCCAATAATATATAAAAACTACAAAGTCTTAATTAGGTCCAATAGAACATGGTAGTAAATCATTAGATACCATTTAACAAAATCATTCAGTGAATATGCAATTTATATCCTAAAATTACTTACATCACAGCCAAAAATTCAAAGTCCACATTACAAACAAGATAAGAGAACAAAATAATTTTGTCACATGTAAATATAAATCTGTATGAAATAATAATATTCCTTCAAAAACAATTACTTTAAAATTTTTCAGATATAACTAATAATCAAGAAAACTCTTTCAATATTGTTGCAGTACTAACCTGCCAGTAGGTCTCCATGGCCTCTCATTTAATTAATCTGTGGAATTCTTTCCCTTGGAAAGTCAAATACAAAAATAATTTTGTTGACACACTTTCCATGAATATACACAATGTAACTGTTACTGTACATTTTAAGTTCACATTTTCTTTTAAGTTTATTGACAAACCAAAACTGTCTACTTTTTTACCACAAACAGACATGACTATGGGAAGTCTCTCAAAGATTTTTAGACTTCATGACCTTTCTATATCTTTATTCTTCATCTTTACATATTTATTTCTCAACATGGTCAGTCTGTAAGAACCATGTTTCTGCCAACAAGAGACCAGTTTGTTGATACCGTTACTGTAGAAAGGTTGACTTCATTGTCAGAGGCACAACCTACCTCCAATTACACTGCTTTATCACTGCCAAAATGAAGTCTTCAAAGGTGTTCTTTAAGTTTTGAAAACAAATGAAAGTCAGATGGGGTGAAGTCAGGACTGTATGGAGAATGATTGAAGATAGTGAATCCAATGTGTGGCACTGTTGCGGATGTCACACCACTTGTGTATGATCTAGTATTATCATGCTAAAGGAGAGGGTACTCCATGCATGTATGAACTCTTGAAATTCATGCTTTCATTCCTCTGAGGGTTTCTGATGTACTGACATAGTTACATTACACACTGCCACGTTACATTCAGCAACTCAGAGCCTTCTAGGGGCAGAGGGTTGCATATTGTGTCAGCATAATGAGGAAGTCGATCCAGTAATGTACATAGGTCCAGCCATCCCAATTTAGGTTTTCTGTAATTTCCCTAAATTGCTTTAGACAAAAGCTGGGATGGTCTTTCGAAAGGTCACAGTTGACTTCCTTCCCCATTATTCCTTAATCCGAAGGGAACAATGACTTCTCTGTTTTGTATGTTCCCCCAGATCAACCAACCAACCATGAGTTTGTGTGACTTGTATAGATTCAGGTGCAAGGATACATTTAGGGTCAAATTATCCCTCTAACCCTTCCCTTAACGTATTGTTATGCTAATTGATTTAGAACCCCCTGGGGATAATCCTTCCTTCTGGGAAACCCTCACCTCTCTGGCAAATGCCCACTCCTCACCCCTCCCCTTCTCTGATACAAGCACACTTAACGTTACACACAGCCACAGTACATGCAACAATTCAGACACTTCTAGGGCAGAGGGTTGCTGCTCGTGTCAGCATAATGGGGAGATCGATCCAGTAATATGCATAACATGAATAGTGGGGTAGTAGTAGCATGAGCACACTTTTGTTGGTGTGGCTTGCATACATACAGGGGCAAATTATCCCTCTTCCCCCTACATGTAACATATTATTATACTAATTTATGATCCCCTGGGGATAATCCATCCTTCTGAGAAACTCCAACCCCTCCTCTCAGTCTCCAACACCCCACTGGAAAACCCCAATCCCCCCCTCCCACTCACCAATACATGCACACATTATGCTAATTGATTTATGACCCCTTGAAGTAATCTGTCCTGAAAAACCTCCCATCATCCCCCCCTCATTCTCTTCATCCACTCCCCCTCACTTATGCAAAAACACATTTGATATAAAATTAATTGACTAATTAATATGATTAACTATGATGAACTGATCATTTACTGTAATTAACTCCTCTGCCTCTAGAGAACCCCTAGCTGTCCCCTACCCTCCCCCACATCCCCCTCTGGAAATTAGCAGGAAAAAGACTCAGTCTGTGCTGAGCTGCTGGAGAGGAAGGACGTAAGTAGTTTATTTTATATATTTTAGGTGCTACCCTGTTGGAAATTAGCGGGAAAAGCTCAACTCCTCCCCTCCTCTCCTCTCCTCACCACCTACCTCTAGAAATGACAGGCTCAGTCTGTGTCTTATTGGACAATGCAAAAACACATTTGATATAAAATTAATTGACTAATTAATATGATTAACTATGATGAACTGATCAATTACTGTAATTAACTCCTCTGCCTCTAGAGACCCCATAGCTGTCCCCTACCCTCCCCCACATCCCCCTCTGGAAATTAGCAGGAAAAAGACTCAGTCTGTGCTGAGCTGCTGGAGAGGAAGGACGTAAGTAGTTTATTTTATATATTTTAGGTGCTACCCTGTTGGAAATAAGCGGGAAAAGCTCAACTCCTCCCCTCCTCTCCTCTCCTCACCACCTACCTCTAGAAATGACAGGCTCAGTCTGTGTCTTATTGGACAATTTTCGTGTATGCTCACTTTAAAATGTGGGGATCGACCGAGTTAGTCCACTGTGCCACCACCAGATGACATCCCACTCCTGCCTCTCGCTCCCACTCTCCCCACCCCTTCTAGAAAAAGTTGATGGGAAAAATCGCTCAATATGTGCTGAGCTGGCGCATTGGAAGGAGTCCACTAAAGGAAATTCAACAACATTGCAAAGGGCAGCTGTCAGCTTTATTTAGCTTGCAAGGCATGCAGTTTGTTTCCGAAAATGGATGGATGTAAACTTTTTATGCTCTATTAAAACACACATTTCCTCCCATGTCCATATGCTAATCATGTTGTTCTGTCTGTGGCACACCTAAATATAAATTTCTATATCCATGAACATGTAACAAGACAAAACGGAAGAGACATGTCCAGTTAGTAAGGATATTAGCTTGTAAATGTTCAAACAATCAAGGTAATTCACTCCTACAGAGAGCACTCGTATATTTACATAACATGAAATATTACATAAACTATATCTGTTAATGTAATAAGAAAGTCGCTTAGCCTATTAGATAACGTGAAAGTTAAAACAAAAATCTGGGCCCAATAGTCACCAACCCACTACCAGCTGTTTTGTAATGTGGCACTTCTACCAAATACTCTGTTCTGAAGCTCTGTAATGAACGACCTATTTTATGTTACAGTCTTCTCAAGAATTTAAACACTGATTTGTTATTAACCGAAATTTAATTATAACAAATCGTAGCAAGAACAACATGTTTTTCTTGAATCTCCAATGTTCTGTAGCGTTAAAACGTTGTACTTGAATAACATGCGAGTTATAACTAGAAAATAACTAGATACGAAAGTAGTTTAACCATTTTCACATCATTTTATTGCAACAAATCGTACCAATAATGATGTGTTCTAGAGAGATTCAGTGTACTGGTGTTTAGAAATAGTATACAGGATGATTTTTTCCACCGTGTACAAACTCTAGGTATTGATCGACGAAAGGATACGGAACAAAAAAAAGGTCTAATGAACTTATGACCAGAAATGCATGGTTTCCATGCAAGAGACCATTTATTCAATCATATTTTGTTACAGTAACTGCAGTCTAATACGTGCTGTACCATGCAGCCACAGTTACAGTATGCATGGTTTCACCTATAGGGTGGTACTGTTCCTCATATGTCAAGCCCTAGTGCCCTCTCCTGCCAAAGTAATTGGTAATGTTGTGTCCGATTCACTTCCCTTGTTGACTCATCTTGTAGTGGATGCAATACAGCGTTGCACATAACGGTTCTATATTTGAATCTAGAGCTTGCTGACACGGTGTCTACTTATGGAAAGGCAAATGGCAATGGGCGGCGGGCAGCCAGGATGCGTCAAAAGACCTATCCCCACAGTTAACAAGCACAGCATTCAATGTTTTCAACAGCATTTTGCGATTTGTCTGAGACAGGGTCATTTCAGGATGCAGGAAATCATGAAGGAACCATCCGAAATGTTCAGACACCATACTTGGAGGAAAATGTGATTAACACTGTGGAAGGCGACCGCCATGTCAGTACCAGGGAGTTGGCCTTACTTGCGACCGACTTTCCACATCAGAAGCAGTTTTGTCGCTGGTTGCTTCACCAGGCAACCGGAATTTCTGTCATCCACCATTTTCATAGATGATGCTACCTTTATGCGGACTGAGATCTTCAAATTTCATAATGTTCATCTGTGGGATAGTATGCAGGACCCCATAGTATGGTGACAGCGAATCGTCAGCATCGGTGGAGTCAGAATGTTGGATCGGGATAATTGGTGACTGTATTTTGGAATGAGCCTTCCTTCCACATCGCCACTTTGCAGTCATCTAAACGACCAAAAAGTAAACTAATACTTAGTATGTGTTGGGCGGCTTTTGTGATCAAGTGGAAATTTTAGGAAATGCGTTTGCGCTGGACCGTTATTCCCTCCCATGTAAATTGTTCGGCTGACTGCTTCTGCACATTTCACGCCTTTATTTAGTTGTGGTGTGTGGAAGACATGTTTGCCCGTTCTCTAGACATGGGAAAGACCTTAGTTGGCTTGTAAATTATAGGGCTGATTTGGGATCTGTTACATCACCGACATCGGTATTCGAGAGTGAAATAACAGTTTCCTCTATTTGTTTCTAGTTACTAAGTGACTTAAAGCACGCTGCACCTCGCTAAAGTTTGGAGTTTGTAGAGAAATAATTTCGAGTTTATATCTTGGGAATTATGTTGCGCTAGCGATCGGTAGGATGCCACCTATTGCTTGAAATCGAGAAGTACGACGAAAATGGTATAATATTATGCGGAAAATATGTGTGTTCTTGTAATTCCAGAGTCTGGAGATGTGCATAGAAAAGCGATCAAGCAAGGAGCAGAAACAGTAACGCGCTTGTGCCGAGGGGAAAAGATCTCCAATTTGCAGAAGAGTTCTTACACCGACTTCAGTCCTACATCCTTTATTCATCGACAAATTTGTAATGGGGGGAGGCTTTTTTGCTGTGCAAAAGCGACACCTGGCTGGTGCAAGTGTGGACGTAGAATAATTTTTTTATACACCAATAATTCATAGTCAGAAATGTTATGCTGCTGCTTGAACGTGAAGGTACTGTGACTTATGTTCCGACATACGTTTGTGGGAAGTAATCAAACTACTGTTCACGTAAAAACAAGGAAAGATTGCGTATGTCTAGTAGTATTGGAAGGATAGATAGGACATGGTGAATTGTGATTTCAACGCACTGAGAAGTATATCCGAACGTAAGTGGTGACAGATTCATTTGGTAAACAGCTGCACAATATAGCAATGCAAGTTTTCAACTGGACATGCTATACTGTAGAAACCGGACAGGGAATACGGCTGTAACAATACGTCCCCTCATCGGCAGTCCTAAGCGGACCCTAGAATTTTCCTTCCTGTTCTATCGATAGTGATGTTGATTACAGTACACCAACCCGCGTTGGTGATGCCTTTCCAACCATTACGGCCGCGGGTGCGGTATTCATTATTTGAACACAGTTCCAGACACCTGTCCTTCATAACACGTGTTTGAGAGAATCTTAGCAACACCTTCCAGAAGCACTGATGCAACGACTTTGTCAGATAATTTCCTAGGACTGAGGAGAATCGAGACATGTAGCAAGTGGGACTGTAGGTAAATCATAATTCTTTCTGGCGCTGTACAGATATAAAAGATAACTGCACTGTTTGCGTAAAATGTTTATATATTGCAGTGTAATGTTACTGTGGCTTATGTTGTGGCATGACCAGAGAAAATGAGTGTGTGTCCTATCGTGCGGGATGTAAAGATCAAGGACATTGATAACCACGAGAGATTTTTTATGTGGAAAATTATGTGCGCTGAGATTCGTTGGAGAGGAAACATTACCTGTACATCGATCGGTGTCAGACTGCAGCAACAATCGTAATATTTAATTGTAGTTAGATTGTTAAATATTCTTGTGAGTCTTGTATGTATTTTATGATCGGTAGACAACTTTTGCAGGGTTTAACTGTCAGTGCAATGTAACAATCTGTACAAAATAATTTTGCCTCTGAAAGTTTTGTCTGCATATAACAATGGCCGATGGTGCTCCCAGACCGGCAATTTGACGGGTAAATTCACTGATGGACAGGTTGTCCTGTTAAGAATGTCCCCTGGGAAGCATTGCAACATCTCTAGGCGGTGGACCGAATCACAGCTATGTGTCATCAAACCAGCAACGGTACCTTGATGAACACGTATGTTGATAGGAATTTCTCAAATGTAAAGTATGAAATAGATGTCAGCGCCTCATCCTTGCATAGCCTGAACTGTCGTGGAGTAGCTTTGCTGGAAGCGCCAGTGCACCCGGACTCCGGTGTCAGAGTCAGGAGTCGGTCGGCAGGAGGTGATTTTTATTATCAGCGATCTTTTGTTTAAACTATATTCCATCTAAATATATAATCTGCTAGCCACCAAGCGGTGTGTGGTGGAGGGCGCTATTCGCACCAAAGGTATATTTCCCTCTTTCTGTTCCATTTGCTGTTCGCGCAAGGGAAAAACGACTGTCTGAACGCCTCAGTACGAGCTCCAATTGCGCCATATGAAAGTTGGCTGTAATAATATATGTTCTACATCCTCGGCGAAGATAGGATTTGGAATTTAGTGAGCAGCCCCTTGCGTTTAGCACGTCGTCTTTCTGCAAGTGTGTCCCACTTCAAACTTTCAATGACAGTTGTAACACTCTCGAGATGGTTAAATGTACCAATCATGGATCTTGCAGTTCTTCTCTGAACCTTCTCAATCTCTTTAATCAGACCCAACTGGTAAGGGCCCCCATACAGACGAACAATACTCTATGACCAATAGGATGCCGTTAATTAAAAAAAAAACTAAGCCATACATATGAAGAATATCGATTCAACTAATTTGCATAAATTTTTTATATCAACATGGTATTAGTGGTACAATAGTTAGGGGTAGGCTGCGTGTGACTGGGTGACATGGAGCAGAACAGCAGGTTAAGTGCAGAACACTAAGTTAATTTGAATAATTTTTATGTGAAACGCAGTACAATAGTTTAAGGGGGTGGGGGTGACATGGAAAACCACTTAAAAGAACAATAGGTTAAGTGCTGACAAAGGGCCAAACATTAGGTTAAGCACCCAGAGTACAGTGCCGAACATTAGTTTATGCAACATGTTTGCCCCATGTAATTGCTTCTTGCAAGACCTAGATGATTCCAAACGGCAGAGAATGATGAGTAAGAGAAATCCAACCCCCACAAACTGAATTTTTTATAAATAAACAATATACCATTTCGATATATTCCATACATTGTCTAAATTGTTTAAACAATATTCCATACAGAGCAATCAAATACCCTCCAAATGATCGATCAACTGAGTCTTTTTCCTGCCAATTCCTAGGAGAAGGTGGCGGTCAGATGACTTAGGTTAGTGGAGGTGCTCTTTTTTTCCGTAGACCTCATGGAGCAGGATGCTCCTACATCTGTGTCCAGTAGCAGAGTGTCTTCGCAGGATGGCACTCTGTAGTCACCAAGGTGACACCTGTTCATTTTTTCCTCATCATGACGCCCCTCGAATGGAAAATTTGTGGCCTTCAATCTGACAAAGATGATTTACGGCTGCTTTTAGAATCTCAGTGTCCACTCACACTCTGTCTTCTGCCTTATGAGCGCTTTGAGCTTTCACATTTTTTCCTGGTCGATTTTGACCATCCGCCAGAGGTCAGCATTCTATCTCATGGGGGAGTCATGCTGTTCATATTGGATGACGTTCGTAGTCGACCCATCTCCGTGACTACCCATCTTCAAGCTGTTGCAGTTCGTCTTTTCCCTCCTCATTTGACTTTTTCCCTTTGTACCAATTGCTTCCCTCCATCATTCGATGTCACCAGGGCCAACTTCCTCCAGCTTGTTGGACAGATACCTCACCCATTACTGCTTCTCGGTGACTTTAATGCACACCATCCCATTTAGGGTTCACCAAGAACCTGTCTGAGAGGTACTCTCTTCGCTGACCCTTTAATCAATTTAACATTTTAACACAGGAGCACCCATGTTTCTTTCAGACTGCTCACACACCTATTCCCATTTGGACCTATCCTCCTGCACTGCCCATCTTGCTCAACATCTCGAGTGGTCTGATCTTACTGACACCTACTCAAGTGACCATTTCAAATGTGCTATCCGTTTGCTGACTCCTACCCCACCTACGTGCACACTCAAATGGCAGCTTACTAGGTCCGACTGGAGGCTTTACTCCTCTCTGACGACCTTCAACGACCACAATTTCCCCAGTTGTGATGACGAGGTGCAATAACTTACAAACGTTATCCTTAACGCTGCAGAATGTTCCATTCCTCGCACTTCCTCTTTACCACGCCATGTCCCAGTCCCTTGGAGGACTGAGGCATGCCACGATGCAATTCGAGTGCAGAGACATGCTCTCTGCTTTTTTAACTGTCATCCCACGATGGCAAACTACATTCATTATAAATAGATACTTGCACAGTGTCGTCGCGTTCTTCGGGATAACAAAAAAGGTAGCTGGATTTTATTCACAGTTGCACCCCGTCTTCCGACATGTGGGACAACCTCCGACGGGTTTCTGGGACCAAGATCCATTCCCCAATTTCCAGCCTGACAGTAGCAGATGATGTTATCGTGGACCCTGTTACTATCTCCAACACCCTGGGTTGTCATTTTGCGGAAATTTCGAGCTACTCCCAGTATCACCCTGCCTTCCTCCACTGGAAATGAGTGGAGGGGGTTCAGGTGATACCCTCCCCTTCTCAGAATCTTGAGCGTTACAATGCCGCCTTTACTATGAAGGAGCTAGATCCTGCTCTCACTTGATCCCGGTCCTCTGTCCCAGGGCTAGACGATGTTCACATTCAGATGTTGCAGCACCTTTCCCTTGTGCACGTTTCCCAGATGCTGGCGTCAGCCACTGTCATACCCATACCTAAGCCTGCTAAGCACAAACACCTTCCTTCTAGCTACCGCCCCATTTTTCTCACCAGCTGTGTTTGCAAGCTGATGGAAGATATAATTCATGCCCAGCTGGTATGGTGGCTCGAGTCTCGCAATTTACTAACCACTGCACAGTGTGCATTTCGACCGCGCCGTTCTGCAATTCACCATCTTGTCACTTTGCCCACCATTCTCAGGAATGGTTTTCTGTGGAACTCCCACACTGCGACCTTATTTTTTGGATTTGGAGAAAGCCTATGACACCTGCTGGTGGACTGGTGTTCTCCGTAATCTCTACACGTGAAGCTTCCTGGGTGCCTCATCCGTTTCCTTGAGGAATTTTAAAAAGTCCGAGTTTTCAAGGTATGTAGCCTGATGGGGCCAATGACTGTGCTGTTTCGTCCCCACCCCCTGAATCAACCAACCAATCTTAATTAATTTTACCTTAGAGAATCTCCTTTTGCCACTATCTACAGTTAGTGGTTTCTTTAGCAGTATTCTTGAATCAAGAGTAAGATTTGATTCAAAATTTACCTTTGCAATTCATTTCAATAGATTGCGTATGCTTTCATATTCGCCCAAAAGCACAGATACCACTGAAATTTCCTCTGCTACTTCTACCCCTTTCATGTCAACAGAATTACCATCAGTTATAATATATTTTAAATTTATAATGTTTTAGTAGCACTTCTTTGGGCCATGGTATTTGAGTTAATTATATATATATATATATATATATATATATATATATATATATATATATATAACTCCAAGAAATAAGGTATACTGATGAACATTCATTTGATTCAGAGGGATTCAGAATCTTCAAAGGGAAGACAGGAAAAAGAGTTATGAAGAATGTACCCCAATTTGGAACAGGATTCATTGTAAACCAAAATATATTAAACTCGATAGTAGAATTTAAATCTGCCAATGAAAGGCTTTCAACATTAACCTTCAAATCAGTAAACAAACTGTATACCATTTTAAACTCACATGCACCAACAAATGAGAAAAACAGAACACAAAAAGAACAAACAGAAATTTTTTGGCAGGAACTGTCAAACACCTTAGACCAGATTTCATCCAAAAACACAATAATATTGTTGGGAGACTTTAATGCTCAAATCGGCAAAGAACGTCATCACCAACCCATAGTAGGCAAATTCCCTGCACATAAAAGAACCAATGCAAATGGAGAACGACTTATTAGTTTATGCAGAGAACATGACATAGTTCTAAAGTCTACATATTTCAAAAAACTCCCTAGAAAACAAACTACATGGGTATCCCCGAATCCAGTCTGTGGGGAGAAACAACTTGACCATGTTGCTACAAGCAGACTGTCTGCATCAGAGATACTCAATGTAAAAGTTGCTAAGAGTGCAAGTTTAGATTCAGATCACTATCTAGAAAGAGCGAATATCAACCTAAAAAGTTTGACACTCAGAAATTAACCAAGGAACACAATTTCAGGACACTTTTGGAAAAGAAAACACCTAAAACATGGGAAAAACTTCAAAAAGATATAGTACAGACAGCAGAAGAAACCATTCTCCTTACCAAAAAAATGGAAACATGCCTGGTGGAATGATGAGTGTGACGAACTAATCCTAACAAGACAACGAGCTTGGAACATTTGGAATGCCAACAAAAATGATAAAAATAGGAACTCCCTAAAAGAAGCCCAGAAGCAAGCTTCAAAAGGCCTTAAAAAGATCCAAGTTCAATACATAAAAGACCAACTAGCATCAATAGACTCCAACTTCAAACAGAACAATGCTAGGGACTTTTACAAAACCTTCAAAAGTAACTTAAAGAAATACTCTCCTCCTAGTCTATTTTTCACGGACCCAAAAACGCAGAAAACTGCATACAATAGCATAGAGAACTGTAGAATACTTGATGAATATTTTAAAGAACTACATAACTGTTATCCACCGAAAGAAAAATTTAATTTCAATATTGTAAACCCAACACCACCAGATTCCAAGCCACCAACCACAGAAGAAATAAAAGAAATCATAAAAGAGCTTAAAAATAATAAAGCCCCTGGAGAGGATAATATAGTTGCTGAACTATGGAAGTACTCTAGTGACAACATGATACAGTGTCTATCAGAAATACTAAAAGAAATCTGGACAACACACAGATTACCACCAGACTGGACATCTGCATTAATACATCCACTACATAAAAAAAGGGAAGCAAACAGATCCTAGCAATTATAGGGGAATCTCCCTCTTACCAGTGACCTATAAGATCTTGTCTAAGGCGCTTTTAAAAAGAGCAGAAGAGATACTTGACAAACAGCTAGGAGAGTATCAGGCTGGATTTAGGAAGGCATGGTCATGTGCAGAACAAATACTAAATTTAAAGAACATAATAGAAATGAGGAAAATCAGGACCTTAAAATATGTAATTACTTTTGTGGATTTTAAAAAAGCCTGTGATTCAATTGACAGAAATACACTGCTTGATATCTTAAAAGAATTGGGACTCGATGCTAAAACAAATGCAATAATTAAAGGTACTTTGACAAATACAAAATCGAAAGTAAAATTTAGGGGAGAGTTCTCAAAATCGTTTGAAATAAAGTCAGGTGTTCGACAGGGAGATGGTCTGTCACCTCTGCTTTTCAATTGTGTCTTGGAGAAGGTAGTTCGAGAATGGAGGAAGGCCATCAATACTAAAGGGATTCAACTAGGGAGAAATCCAAACAAGATCACTGTCGACCGTTTAGCCTTCGCAGATGACATGGCATTGATTACAGATTCACTAGACAATGCCCAAGAACAAATAAGAGAACTACAAAAACAAGCAGCCAAAGTAGGACTACAAATATCCTATGAAAAAACAAAGTTTATGACAAACATCTGTGATGCTCCTCAAAATATTGCAGTTGACAACAACACAATACACAAAACAGATTCCTTTAAATACCTAGGAGAATGGATTACATACAATGCTAAAGAAAAGACAGCTACAGAAATTAGAGTGCACAAAATGGAAAGAGTGTTTCATATGACCAAAAACGTTTATAATAAAAAATCCTTCTCCTGGAACACGAAATTAGGACACTACCAAACAGTGGCCAGACCTGAAGCTCTCTATGCGGCAGAAACACTTAAACTAACAAGAAATGGAGATCTTGAGAAACTAGAGAAGGTCGAAAGAAGAATTTTAAGGAAAATACTGGGAGCTAAAAGAAACGATAATGCTGAATACAGGTTAAGACCAAACAGAGAGCTATATCCGAAAACGGAGAAAGTAACTGATGTAATGAGGAAGAGGAGACTACAGTTTTTTGGACATATATTCAGAATGGATAGCAACAGACTAACCAAGCGGATATTCACATTACTCAATAGCTACAAATCCAAGCCAGCATGGTTCATAGAGACTGAAAAGGACATTGAAAATGCTGGAGTTACAATAGACACAATAGAAAACAGAACACATTTCAGGAAGGCAGTTCAAAAGGCAGAATTTCAGGAGAGAAAGAAAATAACTAGACTAAAGTGGACTCAAGAAGAAAGGGGACAACACTCTAAAAGGATGAAGGAAATTTGGAAACTGAAGAAATCTAATACAATGAAGAGTAGCCAAAGTTGATTCATCGTACCCTCCAAATGGGTTATTCTATATATATAAACAAGACCTGAAAATAGGTTCTACGATTAGTAGGTTGTTCCAATTTTGCAGCTAGTGCCTTTGCTGCTTGATTGATTGTGAAATTCTAAAAAAAGTTATTTCATATTGTTTTTGTAGATCTTTGATGAATTCATCTGATGCTTCATATGAGAAATTCCTATTTATTCCTCTAACACAATGTTGTGTTATTGTTGATCAAAAATTTGCCTCCACATCATTTTCAGTAGCAAGATTTTTCACATCAGTAGTAGTTTCATCGAAGGATGAATCTGATCGAAGGTTTATTAAAACGTATCTTGCAATTTTTGAAAAAAAATATGGGCAAAAGGTAGTTCATACTCCTCTGTTTGCATCAACTTGCTTATTACATAATCGAATTTAGTATTTTATGCCAAATAACTCAAGAACACAGAAACTTAAATTGTTTAATACAATTTAATAAACCAAATGTCTCATCTCTTATTAAATTATTAATTTTTCGCTTTTCATAAATGCTTAGCAAAGCTTCATATACATCTCTCAGTTGGAAGCCAAAATCCTCTTCCATCTACAGTCACTCAATGGTTTCAAAGTTAAATCTTGAATATATTTTAAAAGTATTGCCCTTCAAAAAGTAGATGTTGAAGAAAAACTGTTAATGCCAGAAGTCCAGAACTTACCTTACAAGCTATACACTATAATGCATGGTGACATACTGCAATTTTGTTGGAACACAACAACTTATGGAGCAATCAATAACACAGACTCCACTACAAGTATTGTACAGAAGTGTTACAACGCTTAACTCTGCAAAACAGGTTCAAATGTTTCATTGTCCTACCCCTTTTTTGAAGACTGAAGAGCTGTTTTAAAGATTTTAGAACACATACTGTGTTTGAACAGTAGGAAATACCTCAAAGAAGAAAACAATGTTATCAGTAGGAAGCAAAGGCTCCAAACAGTTGTGTGTTTTAAATCATCACGTCAAGTACTAGCGCTGAGTGCACACAGAGCTCTCTCGTAAAAACGTGCCTTAATTAGTGAGCTGATAATTTTGTAATGAGGACTTAATGATTGTATGTGATATTATTTGCAGAATATGTATATAAATATGAGCATGTAACTATGGAGCAGCATTCAGGACTGCTTTTTTTCCCTAGACAAGCTCCATGATGGATTGTGGTGGAGCACAAAGAATCGCTTTCCAGACTTTGAGTCTGAGCTGTGTCCAACGTCCTTGTCATAGGTATCCAGCTGCATCTGTGTGATACATTGCATCGAACAGGGGTTTTGTAACATTATCAACAGAGAAAAATGTATACCAAGTAGTCTCCATCCTATTACAAGACTACTAAATTGTGTTGTAGTTAGATTGATGCATATAAATTAAAGACATCATGGCATATTATTCAAAAATGATGGCAAAAATTTGAAATGATTTATCCTATAAGGTAGAAGACTTCAGCACTCCCATTACAAAGCATGACCCTGTTTCTAAACTTGGTTGTTGCGAGTTACTTTGACATTTCAGTGTGTGTGTGTATAGATTAATGATGTCAGGACATACTCTATAAATGTTGTCAAATATTAATGTAAGGTACTTTAGCATTGAGGTGTGTGTATAAATTACTTACTGTCAGTTTTCTACTGCTTTAAGTGCAGTTAATGTGTTCTGTGTGTGAAAAAGAAAAAGTAGAATGAAAAATTCAAGTATATGGCGAAGATAATTGCCACAAAGAAAAAATATAAGCTAATATTGGAGAAAGAAGAAGCCATTGCAGATGTGCAGGCAAGGCTTACAAAAAAATTAAACACAGAGTATGAGGAAATCTGGATACAAATCGATAAAGTAATAAATAAAAGCAATAAATATTATTAGCAATGGTAAGTGGCCACATGCTGGAGTCCCAACCGAAAATGATGGGTTGGAGCACATGTACCACATTGAAAGACACTCGAAAAAATTGTTTTTCAAGCTCCATTACCACCTGGGTCTGCTTAAAAAAGTATGGTTACTTGTATCTGAGTGGTGGACTGGTAAACTTGCTAGCCACTTACAATGCATTGCAAATCCCGTACATATGTCTTTCGCGATTTTGTTTCATTTTATTGGTTTGCCGGTAGAACAGCAGTGCAGTTGACAGTATAGACCCAAATTAATGTCTGGATAGTTTTGAGCACAGTGCAGGGTATGCCAAAGTAAATTATGTATTTTGCAAGGAAGCAGGTTGTAGAATGATTTTTTTCCACTCTGATGCATAGAACTGCAGCAGTCAGAAGAGAATTGCCAAGTCATCTGCATGTATTGAATATCACTGGCGCCATGAAAAATGCGTATACATCTGCGAGATCCAGCTTGACATAGCCGATCACGACACAAGATGACCTCCAAGATGGTCGACTATGACATCAGAATGCTGGTGGCAGTGCTGGTGCATACACATGTGCCTAAATGCTGCTGATGAGTGCTGGAGGTAGGAATAACTATTTTTGACTGCACTTGTGCCCCGAGGTCAACCACTTTGGATCACCACCTTGGATTTTGACATCATTGATGGTGCTATCGATGATGCCATAGATAACCATCTTTATTTCTAAACTTAGATTCATGCTGGTTAGTACCTGTAGAGTAATGTCACAGACATACTGTTATCCTGCTAAGCGTTCTACAGTGTTACACTCCAGCCAATTGCAAAATAGGTTTCTAGACTTGGAATAGTATTGGGGAAAATAGGTCACTTACAAATAACCGATGGAATGTGCTTCTGATTTAGACATGTCCATGTTGGTTATTACCTGCAGGATGGTGGGGATGTGGATCAGAAATAGCATCCTTTGTCTAAGTGGCTTACTGTGTTGGAAAGTCACTTGTGAATATCATGCAATAAATTCGTAGCAGAGAGTTATCCTGAAGTGTTCTGATAGGTGAGCTTTATAAACATTCACCAGACAATTCGATAAAATCTGTACAAGGAAGATATAGCGCGCTGGATGGTTTTGTTAAAATTCATTCGACTTTTGAAAGGGAGTTCACTGTGTAGTTGTTGATATATATTTTCACTGTCCTTGGGTAGTTCTTACACATATTGTATTATAATTCAGTACTACTGTCAGTGTTTGAGAGGTGAACATTGCAGTTATTAGTGCTGAATTCCGATAAAATGAGTCAAAATCTTGCAGCATTACTTTCATGTCAGCATTAATGGAGTTTCGAAAATGAACGCTACATTGAACTCTCAGTCTGATGACAAACCTATAGCAAAACATTTTATGTTTGAGAGAATAACACTACATTAATTGGTGCACTATGCATTGCTAATGGCGTAGAAACGGAAACTGAAAGTCTGGAAGCAACTGTGTGTGTCTTGCTCTAGTGTATCAGGGAGCTAGTCTGGAAACGATTCTTGGTGCTGCTCCAGTATATGTTTGATAGCTAATAAGTTTGGACCCTAGCGGTGTCACATCTTGGATAAAATTTGAGTCGTTCAGTTTCATAGCTCTAGCGATTCTAACGTGAGTGACTGACAGAAAGTGGTGACGTTCAGTCAACTTTATACATATGTTTCTCTAGTCATTTGTCTGACAATTATTTTGAGAGAGAGGGTGTAGTGTGTTACTGAATCATTTATTTCTACTTTGGAACTATAGTTAATACATGTAACTGCTGTACTATGTATGCAACAGAATTTCTGGAGAAGTCCTGTCACAGTAAAGCTACAAGTAATCAAATACACATGCCTATAAATTTCACGTAACTGACACCTGAAGGGTTAGTATTTTTCAGTTAATGAATGCATACCCCTATTTTTCCATTCATAGTACTGTCTCTATCTCTAGCTACGAAAAGACAGTAGCTGGCAAGCCTGTGCACTTATTGCCACATTAGTTGATGGGTTTGTATTAAGAAGGGAAACTCCCCATCTCATCCCCCTCAGAATTATTGGTAAGATGGTCCAGTGGATAGCCTGTCAAAAACTGAACACAGATCAAGGATGCAAACATGGAGAAGGAATGATGAACTGTGAAAAAAAGCAAAATAGAAACAGTGAATGGTTCAAGCTTTACAAGTGCATCATTGATGTAAGTGGACGAATAAGAAGCATCATGGTTGAGTGGCACAATCTGCTTTCGGCAGGTGAGCGGCGAGGTCGTCTTGTTTGCGTGCTGTCCGCAGAGCCACGAAAGCACATAGTTTGTTTACATCCTCACAGCTGCTAGCACTCGCGTCCGTTGACAATGAGTTGCTATGGCTCATTCTTGCAGAAAAGATACCATCAAGATTAGCTTCCAGCCAACCACGAAGTTCAAACACCACCACAGCACGTCGTAGGTATCCACCTGTCCATCACAAGTCGCGTCGTCTATGTCAAGATGGTCGACGACGAGTTATGCCACGCTATTGTGAGCACATGTGCGAATACTTTCAAGTTCAAACGCTCTGATGGTCACATCGGGGCAGTTACTGTTGGCCACGCTGGACTAGGTTTACGGACACTACGACTACTCGAACTCCCTTTAGCAGTGCTGCCGGATGTAGTCATCGCGGCTTTCCGACGGTATGGGACGGTAATTAGCCACGTGGCCAAAAAATGGAATACCTTCGAGACATACCCAGACCTCAACGCCGTCCGAAAAATCAAAATTGAATGAACAAAACACGTGCTGTCCCACCTACTCATAGGTGGATGTCGAGCAGTCGTGATGTACGATGGACAGTTTCATGCTTGTTCTGTCTGCGGCCAGGAGGGCCATGTATGCTTGGGGTGTATTCAATGTCGGGTTACACAAATCGCATTAGGTGATACGGCGCCACCCCTTACTGTAACGGCCCTCAACCTCAATTATGCAGATAATGCAGATAATAATGGTTTAATACAAAATTTGAGTAATGTACATTCAAAGATATTTTCTAAATATTATTATAGACCAAAAAGATGATATCATGAACAACAAACTGCATGGAAAAGACATATTAACTGTAAGAATATTAAATATTTAGATTATTATAATTAAATCCTTTGTGTAAAGGTAACATTCAGGTAAATGTAAACAATGTAGACCTACTCAAGTATATGTCAAAAATAAGAAATCTGGTGACAAAAAATTCAGCTGGAATCCAATTATCAAAAATTGAACTGTGAATCTATCTTTATCTTGAACTCAAATTAATTAACTTTCATCTTTAACATAATTTAATTTATTTATATTCCATTAATTTCTAATACTTTTATAGACTTTTTCATTATCTATTTTTTAAATTTTGCTAATTTTGCTCTAATTTATACATTAATTATTCTGTATTCTCATATTTTTACAAAAAATTGTTCCTATAAATGGTGACAAAATTGTGATGGTTTATGAACACTGTGTTCGCGTTTATTCTAACAGAAAAAAATTTGTTGGATGTAGTACATTAAGAAAATATGAGTTAATTGATTTTATAAGTAACCATAATATCAATATAAATATTCTAAAACAAATATCTTATTCTCAAAGTGAAAATGATGATGGTAATTTTTTAAAATGATGGGAATGAACACCTGAAAAATTATTTCCATTTTCTACTAATATATTTGGGAACAAAAAACAGAAAAAAGTTAATCATTGTGTGGTTAACAAAACATTTGAAAAAAATTACATTTAGAGAACAATCTAAAATTCCTCAATACAAATATTTTAATGCATCAAAATAAAAAATTATGGAAATAGTTGAAGAAAATTTAAAATTAACTAATGAACCAAAAGTAAATTTTATACACTGCTGTGATTATAATATGAAATCATCACATCCTGAAGAAATGGAATGTGTATTTCAAAATTGTTATTATAAAATCACAAATGAAAGAGAGAAGATTAAAGATGAAGAAGAAAAAAGATTAAATATTATAAAAGTGGAAAAAAAGAAAGTATTGCATGAATGTCAGAATTTCAAGCTCAAGGAACTGCTTGGAGTCTAGATAGAGTTCCTCGATTACATTTAACAATTAATAAATATATTTGATTATTACATTGAATTAACAGAAATGAAAAAGATATCTAAACTTGTGTTATTCTTAATAATATAGACCAAAGAGGTTTTTGTGGTCAATAAAACCAGTATTAGATCCTGTAAATAAAGAACCACCAGAATTATTTAATACAATGTTGTTGTTGATACTGATCAAACCCTTGAAATTTGGGTTTTTCCAATTGAGATTAGTAATAGTACAAAAATCAAGATTAACTTGATTTATCTATTACTGTTTAGTCATTTGATGGAAAAAACAAAATACCGAGATGTTAATGAGACAAACACATCTGTCTCCGTTATTTCTAGAATGGAAATAACTCAATATATTTCCTGATAAGAGATTTATTCTACTTGTTTTACCTCAATTAACATGACATATGGACACCAAATGTATTTGTGATATGTTTTTGATGCATTGTAACTGTAAACAAAAATGATATACTGATATTCTAAATTGTTCAGCAAATAAGCCTCTAAATATTGAATTAGCACATAAAAAACCGCATATAAGTTAAAAAATTATCAACATAATACGAAATTTCCTTTTGTTATTTAAGCTAATTTATAAAGTTTGTTATGAAAAATTGATATTTTTCAGCCAGTTCCAGAAAACACATGTAGAATGAAACACGGAAAACGTGAACCAAGCAATTCTTGATATTATATTAAACATATAGACGGCCAAATTATCATAATAAATTCAGCAAATGTACGAAAAAAGAAACTCATTTAATTCGAAATTGATATTCTGAAACTGAAGAAATGAAACCAACATTTGAACGACAATTAAGCTATAATAACTCAAAACATGTTCATTATGTACATATCACTATTCACAAAAAACAGCAAAGTTCGTCATCATGATAATTTAACTAGAAAGTATTTAATCCATTATGTAATAATTGTAATTCACAATTAAAACATTCAAGGTTTGTACCAGGATATGACGCTTCTTTGTTTGTAAATGAACTTTGTTATAATGAAGAATAAATACATTTAATATGAAATAATGAAGGTAGATATACTAGTTTTGGCAAAAAGACAGCAAATCTGAATATGAGCCTTATTAGTACATTTAAAGTGAAGGCTTCAAATGTTGAAAAACTTTCTTCAAATTTAAGAAAAGCTCAAATAACAACTATTAGAAATTTTTGCCAGATAATTCTGTAAATTTAGTAATTAAAGAAGATGTTTATCCCTCTTAGTATGGGGATGGTTTGAAAAAGTTGGAAGAAACAAATCTACCATCAATACAAGAGTTTTATAATAAATTTAATGAATGCTGTATTAGTGATGAAAATTACAATCATGTGAACAAAGTTTGAGAAAAATTTAATATAAAAAATCTTGGTCAATATCATGCTTTACGTCTCAAAACTGATGTTTATTTGTTATTTGATTTATTTGAAATTTTTAGAAAAACGTATTCAAAAGCTTACGATTTAGATACATCTCGCTGCTACGTTTAAGTTGGCATTCGATGTTAAAAATTACTTCAGCTAAGTTACAATTATTATTTGATTCAGATATGATATTAATGGTTGAAAAGATATTAGAGGTAGTATATCTGAATGTTGTAGGAGATATATCCCAGGTAATATTAAATATTTGAAAGGCTGTGGTTTATCTACATCTACATGGATACTCCGCAAATCACAATTAAGTGCCTGGCAAAGGTTTCATCATACTATCTTAACAATAATTATCTCTTATTCCAATCTCGAACAGTGTGTGGAAAAAAGAACACCTATATCTTTCTGTGAGCTCTAATTTCCCTTATTTCATTCTGATGATCGTTTCTCCCTATGTAGACCAGCATCAACAAAATATTTTCGTATTCAGAGGACGAAGTTGGCGATAGAAATTTCGTGACAAGATTCTGCTACACCGAAAAACACCTTCATTTTAATGATGTCCTCCATAAATACTGTATCTTGCCTGTGAGACTCCTTCCCCTATTGCTCGATAATAGAAAATGTGCTGTTTTTCTTTGAACATTTTTTATGTAATCCATCACTCTTATCTGTTAAGTTTCCCAAACCCCACAGCAGTAATCCAAAGTGGATAGACAAGTGTAGTGTAGACAATGTCTTTCGTAGATCTGTAGCATCTTCTAAGTATTCTGCCTATAAAAAAAAGCCTTTCGTTCACCTTCCCCACAATATGTTTCTGTGTTCTTTTCAATTTAAGTTTTTTGTAATGGTGATTCCTAGGTATTATTTGAATTTGTTGCCATTATATTTGACTGATTTATCATGTAATTGGAGTTCAAATGAATCCTTCTAGCACCCAACTGGATGAATTCACACTTATCATTTCTCAAGGCCAATTGCCCATTTTCGCACCACACAGTTATGTTTCCGAAATCGGTTTGCTATTTGTTTTGATCTTCTGATGACTCAACTATACGATAAATGAGAGCATCCTCTGAAAACAGCCTAAGGTGGCTGCTCAGATATTTTCCTAATTCGTTTATATAGATAGGAAACAGCAGAAAGCTCTAACACTATGCTGACGGACGCTCGAAATCACTTCTGTGTAGCTCAACGGCTTTTCCATCAGTTACTATGAACTTTGACCTCTCTGATAGGAAATCACCAATCCATTTGCATAACTGAGACCATATTCCATAAGCAAGCAGTTTGACTACAAGCTACTTATAAGGTACAGTGCCAAAACCATACTGGAACTGTACAAATACAGAATCAATTTTAAATCCCTTGTCAACAGCACTCAATAAATTCAAATAAAAGATCAAATTATTTGATATATTCAGATGCAAATAATTTATATGACTGGACTATGTGTTAATATTTGCTGTATGATGGATTTGAATGTTATAATTAAAGTTTGACAAAAATAAGTGAAATTTTGGGTACTTCTCAGTTTGTATATATCTTTCAAGTATATCTAGAATATCCAAGAAAACTACATGATTTACCAGTAGTTCCTGAAAATGAAATTTTGTCTATGGCGAGGTGAAAAACGTTATTAAGAATACTGAATGGCAAACATCTTTATGTACTTCACTAAACAAATCTTAAACACTGTATCTCTATGAATGAAGGTAAGAAAATTACATATCACATTAAAATTTAAACAATGTAATTGCCTGCTGGAATAAATTGATCTGAATATCGATATGAGAACTAAAGCAATATGTAATTCTGAAAAAGGGTTTTTGCAGTTCGTGAATAACTCATTATTGGGAAAATCGATGGAAAATATTAGAAACAAGGTACACATAAAATTAGATGCAAATAGGTGTGCAAAATTTGTAGGAAAACCAAATTTCAAAGTAAGAGCAATATTCAATGAATGTATTGTTGCGATTCATGTGAATAAAATGAAACTCAGATTTAATAAACTGATTTACGCGGAATGAATGTACTTCACTTGTTGAAGGCTTTATGTATAATTTTTACTATACAATTATGAAACCAAAATACAGACAGAAAATTGAACTATGTTATCAAGATATGACACTTACTTTTTTAATATGCAAAGAGAAGACTTTTAAGAAGAAATAAAGAAAATGCTTAATTAATTTGATACAAGTAATTATCCAAAAGTTAATATTTACAACTGCTCTCAAGTAAATAAAAAAATATTTCGTAAAATGAAAGATGAATGTAATGGAAAAGTAATGGAGGCTAACAATAAAAAAAATCTATTTTTAAAATTGTTGATGTTGTAGAGAATAATACATAATGGAGTTAAGAAACATGTTGCAAGGAATAAAATAAATTTACAAGATTATAAAGATTTTTGGTTTTATATCTTTGAACAATATACAACTGAGAATTTTATATGTAATTTGCTTTGTTGATGTTGCTAAAAAACACCAAGTCCTCTTGATGATAAAAGATATGCTTTGGACAATGAAATGGATACCTTACCAAATGGAGATTATAAAATTACATAAGTATACCTTCAGCATTATAAAATAATTTTTTGATAAAACTTACATTTAACATTTTTATAAAATTTATGTAATGGCCTTCATATTTACCATTGAAATTAAGATCAATTGTATTTGTTTTGATTCCTAAGCTATATTCTGTATCATCTCCATCATTTAAACAAATGACATCACTAAAATCTGAAAAAGTTATCTTATCATTACTCTCAATGTAGAATGTGTATGTGATTATATTTTTATAGACTTATCAAATAAAAACTTGCTAATTCTTCCAAAATATTAAAATAGAATTTTTAAGGAATTAAATGAATGGGGAAGTTAGAAGTTATCGCCTGTTTAACTAAGTGTTTCTCTTTTCATATCCATATTTTTGAGGAAAAAGACGTGAAAATCAGGAGATAATTTCAAACTTTTAAGTGTATATTTAATGCTTGTGACATGTTTGCTGCTTTTTGATTTAAATAATTATTTTGAGAAGGTGGACGTTATGTGTTATGGCTCAGTTTCCAGTAAAATGAAGAACCACGAAATCTCAAGTAAATATCGAAAAAATTCGTTGTAAAATTTATGTAATGATAGACAAATAATTTTTCATTTAAAAACATTTTTGAAAAAAGTGTGAAAAATTGATGAAAATTTTACGAAAATATTTTAAAAGGGCGAATTGTATTTGATGATCTTTGTTAATCATTTTCGGTTATGCTTTTCTGATATTTTTTGGAAATGTGTTTTTTGGCATTATTTCAACAAACTGGCATGATATTTGGTTGAAATTTTGTGATTTTTTAATTTTCTTCTACTTTTCACCAGAACATACAAACTATAAGTAAAAGATGTATTGTTGAATGTATCATAATTATAAACTTTAATGGTTCATCTTAATGTTTCAGAAGAGTCAAAAAATTATAGCATAAACTATATTTAAAAAGAACCATAAAAAGTGTTATTTGATAAATCTATTAAAATGTTAATTACCACAAACGGATTTTACGTTAAGAATTATGTTAGAAACATTTTTTCATGCTTTTACTGATGATATTAGTTTAAACGACCACTGTGATGGTTGGGTAATAGAGCTTTGGAATCAAGGACATATAACTGATATATTTTTTAATGGATAGTATAAATATATTAGAAATTAATTTTATATGAATTAAAGTGTATTTAATATAATTATTTTCAAATTGCACAATTATCATATAGTAATGTATGTGTTAATTATCACGAGGACTTACTTGTTTTTTATTAATCTCAATACCTTAATTTTCATGTTTAAAGCTTTGTATTGAATTCATAGTTATATTGTTCCTTATTGTTATATAAATGATTTTTATGATCATGTAATGATTTCATTACCTCTTTTAATTTTTCCCTTCCTTATCATACCTTTATAAGCATAAGTTATATTTTTTCTCATACAAAACAAAATTCTTCCAATTTGTAATTAATTTTTTTGAATACATCTTTATTAATTTAAGGTAACTAATAAATATTATTTTCTGGATAATAATCAATCATTGATTTCACATCTTCATATGTACGTTCATTTCTTAAATTATAGTTATAACTGTCAGTATGTTGACGACAAAGTTTTGTGTTTTATTTATATTTTGATTTCATAAGGTTACAGTAAAAACCATACATAAAATACAGATTACGCTGATACAATAGCTCCCTACCTAGCAATCATATACAACCGCTCGCTCACCGATAGATCTGTACCTACAGATTGGAAAATTGCACAGGTCGCACCAGTGTTTAAGAAGGGTATTAGCAGTAATCCATCGAACTACAGACCTATATCATTGACGTCGGTTTGCAGTAGGGTTTCGGAGCATATACTGTATTCAGACATTATGAATCACCTCGAAGGGAACGATCTATTGATATGTAATCAGCATGGTTTCAGAAAACATCGTCTTGTGCAATGCAGCTAGCTCTTTATTCGCACAAAGTAATGGCTGCTATCGACAGGGCATCTGAAGTTGATTCCGTATTTCTAGATTTCCGGAAAACTTTTGACACTGTTCCTCACAAGTGACTTCTAATCAAGCTGCGTTACTATGGGGTATCGTCTCAGTTGTGTGACTGGATTCATGATTGGAAAATCGCAGTTCGTAGTAATAGATGGCAAAACATCGAGTAAAACTGAAGTGATATCAGGTGTTCTCCAGGTAAGCGTCCTGGGACCTCTGCTGTTCCTGATCTATATAAATGACCTGGGTGACAATCTAAGCAGTTCTCTTAGGTTGTTCGCAGATGATGCTGTAATTTACCGTGTAGTAAGGTCATCCGAAGACCAGTATCAGTTGCAAAGCGATTTAGAAAATATTGCTGTATGGTGTGGCAGGTGGCAGTTGACGCTAAATAACGAAAAGTGTGAGGTGATCCACATGAGTTCCAAAAGAAATCCGTTGGAATTCGATTACTTGATAAATAGTACAATTCTCAAGGCTGTCAATTCAACTAAGTACCTGGGTGTTAAAATTACGAACAACTTCAGTTGGAAAGACCACATAGATAATATTGTGGGGAAGGCGAGCCAAAGGTTGCGTTTCATTGGCAGGACACTTAGAAGATGCAACAAGTCCACTAAAGAGACAGCTTACACTACACTCGTTCGTCCTCTGTTAGAATATTGCTGTGCAGTGTGGGATCCTTACCAGGTGGGATTGACGGAGGACATCGAAAGGGTGCAAAAAAGGGAAGCTCGTTTTGTATTATCAAGTAATAGGGGATAAAGTATGGCAGATATGATACGCGAGTTGGGATGGAAGTCATTAAAGCAAAGACGTTTTTCGTCACGGCGAGATCTATTTCCGAAATTTCAGTCGCCAACTTTCTCTTCCGAATGCGAAAATATTTTGTTGAGCCCAACCTACATAGGTAGGAATGATCATCAAAATAAAATAAGAGAAATCAGAGCTCGAACAGAAAGGTTTAGGTGTTCGTTTTTCCCCCGCACTGTTCGGGAGTGGAACGATAGAGAGATAGTATGATTGTGGTTCGATGAACCCTCTGCCAAGCACTTAAATGTGAATTGCAGAGTAGTCATGTAGATGTAGATGTAGATGTAGATTACAATAAATAAAGTAAAACCATTCCAATAAAAAAGTTTGTTAAGGAAAATTTTAGTTTTATTCATGTGGACAGTAACTAAATTTTTATTAAATATTATTTTACTTTTAAAATTTTGTTAAGCTGTTAATTTATTTTATTTTCACCATCTAGGTCTAATTGGATGTCTACTATGTTTCTTATATGCTCCATCGTTTTTCCAAATACAGCTTTATCCATCAGTTTGCAGAGATCTATTTCAAATTTAATTTTTGCTTTCCTTCTCATTTCTGTAATTAGAGATATATACTTTTTAACCAATGAGGTTGTTTAAATTTTAATATTTTACAATTTTTTGTTTTCATTCCTAGAGATAGGTACTTTTTAAGATTTCTATAATGAATTTCATAATTATATCTAATATATTTATTTCTTTGGAATGTAGAAGAACTAAGAAGCGCCATAGATTTGACAGAAGGCGAGCTCCCGGTAAGCCGTGACATACTCATCATGACAGAGACATTCGCAACAGACAATATAGAAATCCCTGGTTTTTACTCAAAACATATTCCTGTAAAAACAGTACCGAGAGGAAGACCTACAAATCGAGTATCCTGCTTCTACAAACCAACAATACTTATAGCATCTTGTGTCTATGAACAAGAAGAAACCATGATAATGGAGAGTGACAGTGTGAGTTTCATAGACCTAACCATCGAACCCCTGACCCCGATTGAGGATGTCATAGCAATCGTGATGACAGATCTAGGAAAGACCGCCCTGGGAAAAAGTATTGTAATAGAAGGAGATCTGAACTGCAGACTAGATAAGCACGACTGTAAAATTAAGGAACTACTATAGATGAACGCTGAAGAGGGATTCACAGTGCTTAACAAGAGAGCAAAGAACACGTACTTCGCACACAATGGTAGCAGCACCATAGACATAATAATTCACAAAGGCAATGATGTTGAAACAATGCACCACAAGGTAATATATTCCACTGCAGAGACACCAATAAAGAAACACTGTCCTGTGACAATTACTTTCAAAAAGAAAAAATGTAAATGCACACAACAGAAAGCAACGCACCTGAGAAGAACCTCCAGAAAGATAGACGATAATAAAATATGTGTAAATGAAGACAAACTTACTGTCTTTGAATACAAAATACAGGAAAAGGACATGGATGCTGCAGCAACAGTGCTAGAAGACATAATTAAAGCTGCAACCACCACAACCAATGAGAGAAAAGCAAAGAAACGGTTCGATCAACAATGAAACACAGAGAGAAAGAGAGTCATATTAGCCCTCCACGTGACCAAACGCTCAGAAAAACAGGACCACCTGATCATATATAGCAGCCTCAGAAAAGAATACAATAACCTCCTAAAGAAGAAACGAAGCGATTTCACAGAACTCGAGGCTGAGAGAATGGCGTAAGAAGCAAAGGAGAACACCCACTTAGCTCTAAAGCCACGATAGTCACAGACAATGGGGAAAACAGAGATTCCAGTCTGGGAGGACCATTTCACCAACATCCTAAATCAACAAAAAGTCAACGAAGCTCATGAAACAACAAGACAATATGAAGACATCAGAAGATTCATGGCAGAGAACATTAGAAACACCATAGCGTCACTGAAGAACACCAAGGCATCAGGGGTGGATGGGATATACGATGAACACATAAAGGCAGCCGCAGAAGTTTTAATTCCAGCAATCACGGACATGATGAACTTATATCTGCACACAGGACGAACGCTAGAGAGATGGAGAACCTCGAAATTCAGAATGCTGTACAAGGGGAAAGGAGAACCATGTGACCAATTTGTATGGGGTAGTCGCACTAGAGAACAAACTCCTCAAAATACTGATGAGCCTAGTGAAGAAAAGACTAACAGAAGAAGTCGACAACCAGGTCCCAGAGGAAGTATTTAGATTCAGGAAAGGCCAAAGCACCCTACACACAGTCAAAAACCTCATAGATGACATAGAGGAGGGAATAAGACTCCTGAAAAGAAAATTCCACACAGTATTCGTCGATTTTACTAAGTCGTTTGACAATCTCAACAGAACCATAACACACGCCAAACTAGAACAGATGGTGAAACAAAACAAGGAGCTAAGCGTCTTTACACACAAGATCCTGAGCAAAAACACCATCATAATATCAGACAATGTAACAACCACCCCAGAATGTACACAGACAAATGGAGTGTTACAAGGAGACCACCTCAGTCCTCTTCTGTTCAACGTAGCCACACACGACGTGGTCCTAACAGTAAGAACTTTGGCTCCATCCCTCAAGATCTCTATATACGCAGACGACATGGTGGTGAGATGACACAATACAAATGAACTATGGGAAGGAATAAATGCTCTTGGAACATGGGCTGAACGTCATGGACAACAGATAAATGCAGATGATACTGTACACATGGTCTTCAGGAAAGGACGACGCCTATACATGAAGGACAAAATATATCTCAAACAAGAACCTCAACAAACAACAAAAAGCTTGAAATATCTGGGTCTAATGGTTCAGACAATAGCACACTCATAGAGAATCCACACAACATAACGAGCAGCAGCCACAACCAAAGCAAACTATACCTGGATACAGCCATGGCCCTCTTTGAAGTGAACATCGTTCCTATTCTAGCATATGGAATAGAGATAACATGGGAAAAGCAAAGCTATGGAGACCTGCTGCGAATGGCAAAAGTGAAAGGCAGATTCCTGAAGGCAGCCATCGGAATTTCCAAGTACACCAAGTCAAGACTAGCATACGAATTTGCGAGAGAAACATTTGTAGTAGAGGACCTGTCCGCAGCTCGTGGTCTTGCGGTACCGTTCTCGCTTCCCGCGCACTGGGTCCCGGGTTCGATTCCCGGCGGGGTCAGGGATTTTTCTCTGCCTCGTGATGACTGGGTGTTGTGTGTTGATCATCATTTCATCATCATTGACTCGCAAGTCGTCGAAGTGGCGTCAACTAAAAAGGACTTGCAATACGGCGGCCGAACTTTCCCGCATGGGGCCTCCCGGCCAACAATGCCATACGATCATTTCATTTTTTCTTCAGTAGAGGACCTGAGTGGAAATTCAACTTGCCCTACACAGACAACTGGAAGAAACTTCGGCAAGAGAGGGAGAAGAAAAAGAAGGAGATATGAACAGAGATCTACTCTTCAGAGGCCATGATGAACAGAGCATGGACTGACACAAACCAGGAGCTGAGACACTTCATAAATTCCATGGCAGTCCACAGCTACCATCACATAATCTGCAGGATGAAGATATACCATGACCCAGACTTGATATGCATATGTGAACTCTGTGAAAAACATTGTGACCAATACTACGTAGTAAAGTGTAAAAATCGTGTGAAACCAATCGTAGACCTCTTTGCTGAATAATGTATCTAAGTATGCATAACTTGCGCACAATAAAGTTTGGTATATTTATTTACTTCTTTAATTCTTTACTTCTTTACGGCAAATCCTTATGAAAAACAAATAAATCTTTCGATATTCCACATCTACTTCAAATATATAAACAATTTTAGTTGTATTCGACATTTCACATACTTCTTTAGCTCGGAAACTTTTGATTCAGATAGGGAGAAAGAATTACCATAACAAAATAAGGGAAACAGAGATCGCACAGAAACAAAAAGGTGTTTGTATATTCCGTACGTTATATGAGATTGGAATAGTAGAAAATTGTGAAGGTGGTACGACGAACCCTTTGCCAGGCACTTCAATGTGATTTGCGGAGTATCCATCTTGATGGAGATATAGATGTAGATTCAGATCCAGCGTATGATGAAGACTGACTCTTATCATTAACGAACAGATTGTTTGCATCTAAATACGGTAAATAGTTTTATACTTATCTTATATCATAATTTATCATATATTTATTACTTCGTTTGACAAACTATTTACAATATTGGGATGTACCCCTTCGTTTTAAATTTTCGATCACTAAAATCGTGTAATAATAGAATAATTTGTTTCATTATTTTTAATATTACATCACAAGAAAAACCTGGTATTAGATAAAACAAAGATCGATCTAAATGATTAGTTATTATATCGATTTTCAAAACATTTCAGAAACATTAAACTTGGTGTTTAATACATAAATTACGCTATTAACCAAGATTGTTGAGTTTAAATTTTTCCCTAAGTAACTGTGCAAGTTTACAATCTTCTTAACAATATCAGGTTCATTAATTTATTGTAATTTTCTTCTGTTGGTGGAAGATTCCTTTCTTAAATTCTTCCCAACTATCTATGTTATAGTAAGGATAAAGTTACTGAACTAGTTCGTTTCGAATATTTTTCGTTTAATTCTTTTTGAAATTTCAAGAAGGATTGCAAAGGCTAAAAGGCACAACACTAAATGTGTCTGTAAATCCCATTTATAAATTTTTTGTTTGTTTTACCATAATTATTACAACTATTTGCATTACTTGGTATGAAATTCTTTTATCTTTTCATCATAATCAAGTTCTTTTACAAATAAATGAGAATAAAATCCTAGTGAATCATGTAAAAAGGGGCTATAAAACTAGGATTTTTTAGTTCCCAATTACAATTATTATATAGTTCATTTATAATTTTTCTAGTCAAGTGATCATAATGACGAAAATATCTTTATAATATTTTCTTCACATAAAGAAAGAATTTAGTTGTTTTATATATACGTTCTTATTCACATATTAGTGGTTTAATTAATTCGAGTTTAGGATAAATTCCACAAATGCCTTGAATTTCTTTTTTGAGACATTCAATGAGTTTTTTACTTCACTATATATCTGCTTTGTTGAAGTGACCATTTATGTAGTAATACAATAAATAAACCACTTGGTTCATGTTTTTTATATTTCATAGTAAAGGAATCATCGTTTGCAAAATTGCTAAGGCTTTCATGGCCGCTTGTTGACAAACTGCCTATTGGCTTCTGTCTCGGGTTCTTTGGCCGAAGTTCATCTAATGATTTTTCTGACGTTTCACCAGCACGAGTGGCTGACATTGTCAAAGCTTACCACCGGCAATGGAGGGTGAAGCTTTGACAATGCCAGCCACTCGTGCTGGCGAAACGTCAGAAAAATCATTAGATGAACGTCGGCCGAAGAACCCGAGACAGAAGCCAATAGGCAGTTTGTCAATCACTGTTTCATTTTAATTCTGTTATATTTTTCTTTTTGTTGTAAAGTTAATATCTGTCTTTTAATATTTCTTTGTAATATCATAGTGGAAATCAGTCTCTATTAACGCTTGATATTTTGAATCAGTTTTAGCACTTTTGTAATTTTTCGATTTGTTTGACAATTATCCATCTTTAATAACAAACATCCAAAATCAGTATGAACGACCTCTTTGAGTAAACTTACAATTTTCAAATTCTATGTATTCAACATTTTCTTGTAGTTCTACCTTTACTTCCTTATTAATTAAGCAATCCTTTATGTGGATGTCTATTTTTTCTTGATTATTATAACATAATGAAAACATACCACAAATTTTAATTATTTATAATCCGAGATTTGCGATGAAGTAATTATGGGTAAAACATTTATCCAATAGTAATGTGAATTAATTCATTCTTTAAAAGACTGCAGACTAATATAATGACTACCTTTTTTAATTCTGTTGTATGTAATTGACAAACTTGATGTTTTTCATCAACAGAAAAAGCATTAATAGATACATTAATATTAGTCTCAATTTTTGAAATATCATGTTTTAAGTGGAAATCCAAAATCTGTACGTTTTTGATCAATAACGAGTCGAACATATCTATAGTCAATAACTCGTCGTAGATTTTCATTTCCAGGCTACAATTCAGATTTTATAGTTCATTCCAAACATATTTGATTAATAATATTAATATTAAAACAGTTTGTTTCTTTTTATTTCTTAAAGTAATTCGATGAAAAATGAAGCTCTTAATGAAAGATGGTTATTACTTGCTAACTGTCTTTAATTAATTCTGTTTAATGTCCAATGAGAACTACAAAATAGGAAATTAGTATTTTTTGTCAAAATATCTAATTCCACGATCTTAATTTATTTAATTAGATCTTTTACTGTAGCAATCCTGCAATTTCAAGTTTGATGTCTGCATTCTTTAACATCATTATATATTATATGTTTTATTCACAGGATACATTAAAATTCATTTTTAAACCTTTAAATAGTTTTAAATTTTCATTACTATTTTTGATATTTTTTGGTTTTGCTGAATTTAAGAAAAGCTAGGCTCAGTGGGTTTCTATTATTTTCCAATATATACATGGCAATCTTTTCTTTTTCAGCTAAATAGTAATTAACTAGTGTTTTATGAGGTTAAGTTTCAGAAATTTCATTATATTCTTAATAGTAGGAAAAGTTAATGTATTGTGCATGTTTCTGTTTCTTATTAAGTGTTTAAATATAAACACAAGTAAATTATGAATACTTAATTTATAATATTTACTTACTTTACAATATTCCACAAAATTTTCTAATTTACAATGTTCAAGAAATTTACAAAATTGTTAAGGCTTTGGTCAGCTTTGATGTTGTTTCGTTATTTACGAAAGTGCCACTCAGTGACGCTCTGGAGCACATCGGTTCCATGTTCCTGCAAGACATCAAAAAGCTCTTCCATGCATGTCTCACCACGAGCTATTTCACGTGGAATGGTGATTTTTACGAACAGCTGGAAGACGTGGCCATGGGTAGTCCTCTCAGTCCAGTGGTGGCCAACTTCCTCATGGAACAATTCGAAGCACAGGCACTGGACTCAGCGACTTGCAAACCTAAGGTGTGGTACAGGTACGTCGATGATACTTTCGTGGTGTGGAGCCATGATGAAGAACAGCTCGGTGACTTCCTGAGGCACTTGAACAGCCTCCATGCCAACATAACATTTACCATGGAAGTAGAAAAGGACAAGAAACTGCCATTTCTAGATGTGCTGGTCACAAGGGACGGCGAAAACCTGGGACACAGCGTGTATCGAAAACCGACACACACGGACTGATACCTGCACGAACTGTCAAACCACCACCCGAGCCAGAAAAGAGGCATGATTAGTACGCTCGTAACGTGAGCAGGACGAATATGTGAGCCACAACACCTCAAACGAGAAATGCAACACCTGGAAACTGTTCTGAGGACCAATGGGTACTCCACAAATTACATTAGTAGTGTAACAGAGCCAAACACTCAGCGAAGTAAGGAACCAGAAATAGAAACGTAGGGTACGGCCTTTCTGCCATACATTCCCAGAGTGACGGACAGAATCGGCCGTATATTGCGCAAACATGGCGTAAAGACGATTTTCAAACCGACAAGGAAGATCAAAGAGTGTCTTAGATCGGCGAAGGAGAAAAGAGACCTACTTGCAATGTCGGGAATATACCGTATACCATGCACATGTGGAAAAGTTTATGTCGGAATGACTGGACGATCCATTAACACCAGGATCAAAGAGCATAAGCGACATTGCAGCTTGGGGCAGGTGGAGAAATCGGCCGTGGAAGAGCACGCACTGAATGTGAGACCGACCACGTAATAAAATTCGCCGACATGGAAGTTCTGGCTGCAGAGAAGCACTATCACACGTGCTTGTTTAGAGAAGCTGTAGAAATACAAAAACACGCGAACAGTTTCAACAAGAAAGAGGAAAGCCTTAAGGTAAACGGATCCTGGCTTCCCATACTGCAGCGAACGACCGTCGCAGGTAGCAAGAGGAGAACCGCACCGGAAATGACCGCAGAGAAGCCCTCGGACGTTGGCGCGCCAGGTACATATAGTCTGCGGCCGCGAGCTCGGCTCCAGTTCACCACCGGCAATGGAGGGTGAAGCTTTGACAATGCCAGCCACCCATGCGGGCGAAACGTCAGAAAAATCATTAGATGAACGTCGGCCGAAGAACCCGAGACAGAAGCCAATAGGCAGTTTGTTCAAGAAATTTGTTATGCAACGAAAAATGAGTCACGAGTTTCAAATGCATTGATTATATTATTGAATTCTAGATCGAAAAACCAACTTTTTGACTTACTTTATATTTTAGCAGAGCAATCCCTTTTTGAAGAACTTAAAACAAATATTTATTAATTATATTGTTGTAACTCTTTACAAAATAAATTTTAACTCGCTATAATAATCTGAAAGAAATCTTTTTCTGTAATTAGTATTCATATACACACTTAGTAGTATTATATAAAAAATTTAATTAAAGCTCAATAATGTTTAAATAAACCTAATATGATTATTCCTGTCTACTCATTTATAAGAAAAAATATTATTTTTTTGAAAAAATTAATTTAAAAATGGAAAAATCTGATTCTGTAAACTGATTAAGGCGATAGAAAATTTATGACTTTTTTAAAAACAAGTATTTAGTAGATTTGTAAAAACTTGTTTTCTTACTTTGTGAATCCCACATTCTGAATCTCTTTAACGTTATATTATTTCATTCCTTTATGTTTTGTTTTAATATTTCGATCTACATAATAATTAAAATCTTACCCATCAACTACTTTAATATACGTATCTCATAAACAATTTTTAATTTATTATTGATTACTAAACAAACTTTTCACCATATATAGGACACAAATATTCACATAGTATTTTTAAAAAATTAATTTCAGCTCATAATTTTATTAAAGAAAGTAGAATTCTTTACATTGTTGCGCTCCATCATTTCATTTATGTATAACAAATTAAACAAAAATTTAATGATTGAATATCCTTGGAAATAATTCAATATAGATGATTTATTTCTAAAATAATTGTTGCAGTAGCACCATTAAAATCTTTCAAATTATTGTATTTATAAGTACTATTTGTTTCTAACTCTTAAATTTTTAAATCATGAATTGGAATGAATAAAGGATGTTTTGCTTCATAAATTATATGATTAAATTCTAAATTAAGTGTAAGAGAAGCAATAACATTTGTTACTTCATGAAAATATATATCTTTTCCCACAAACATTCTATCAGATAAGATAAAATTTAAATTTATTAGTTGAAAAGTTGTAAGTTTTGGTAAATTAATAGCAACACTTTAACGATTAACTTTAATAATTTGATCATTCAAGGCTAAAATGTTTACAATAGTGTTTTTTACATCCATACATAATTTAACATTACTCAAGAAGATACCTTTCTTCAGAATATTATCTTCTTCAGTGTAAGTACTTCGTTTTTCTGTATGAATATATTTTTCTATACTTTTTGAACCTTATTTACCAACACAAATTATAGTTTATCCATCACATGGCAATTTGTTACTTTTTGAAGTAATGTTTGGTGTTAGAAATGGGTTATCAAACTTAATTATTACAACATTTTTATAACTACCTTTTATAGGAACTCTAATATTTTTTCTGAACTGATAATTACTTTTTAATTGAAATATATGACTAATTTGATTTACATAAAAATAATTTATTTACATGAAAGCTGACTGGCAAAAATACGAAATTCAGAGAAGAAAGTAAACAATAAAAATCCAATGATTTTACCAAATTATGTATGGTATGTACAAATAGAAAATATTGGTTATGGCAAAATGATTGTTAACAGTATTCTAGCTCCAGAATGATTAAATTGAAATAATATAAATCAAATATATTCTTTTCCTCAAAGTTTAGAACTGGCAAAACACTCAGACTTTTAAAAAGATCTGAAAAAACTTGAAATAAGAATAATGAAAAGATCGCTATTGTTATTAAAAATAGGATTTAATTTTACCATTAGATGAATGTGAAAGGATTCAATTGTTTTGTTTGATGATTTTATTCTTGAAAATCAAGTTATAGATAAAGAATATTTTAGAAAAGAAAGTCATTAACAAATAGATTGTTTCTATTTAGAAATACCAAAAATCTTACTTAGAGATAATTATAATTTTTTTACAATTTTAGATAAGTTGGCACAAATTTTAAACATATAATTCATGCATTTGTTGATGGAAATTTAAAATTTATTGATTTTAAAGATGTGCCTATTGAATCTTAGAATATTAATGAATTTTAATTTATTACAATAGTTACGACTACAAAACCTAATGAAGGGTTACATAGGAATTGAATAAAGGATTTTTAATAACATAAATATTAAATATAAACGTTGAACAACGTCTTTTAACAGAATAAGCAAAAGACAAAACGTAGATGTTAACATAATCAATGAATATAAAATTAAAAACTTTAATTGTTTCATAACATTATTGTATGTTGCTGAAGTAGCCAGCCATAATAGATAGACGAAAGAAGAATTAATGCAGGAACTTGGACAATGGAAGTTACAACCTCAAACAGTATAAAAAAATATAAAAAAGAAAACGTACTTGGTATAATTGAAATAGTTTGTGATAATTTATTAAAAGCAGTTCTGGAACACAGAGAACTTGAGAAACAAATTGTTCGTAATCATCAACAACAACAGTACTTTGGAGGATTTAATGACAGTACAACCATCAAACCATATGAGAGAAGTTATACTTTATGCAAATCAGATATGCAATACATATTAAATAAACAATTAGGAGACATTAAAGGTAGAAAAAGTAAAAAGATAAAGAACAAGATTCAAATATTAAAAAAAATAAGTGTAAGTGAAATAAACTTACAATATCAACTACTGCCAGAACACAGTTATTGGATTACGGCCTGTCTGTAAATTTAAATTTCTTATAAATTAACAGTAATATTTGTTTGTTTTAATTCAACAGTCAGTGATAAAACATGTGAAGGAAGAAATAGGTTAATGTGTCCACAATGAGATATTCACTCATAATGCTATAAATATTTCTAATAATATAGGTACTCATTGGAGTTGTTATTATAAAATAAATATTACAAAATGTTTTTGATTTATTCGATGGCAATATACCAAAAGAATTAACTTATTGTTTCGAAAAATTATTTAAACTACAATTTTGAAATTATAAATATTTGCATCAATTAATTTTTGGTCATTTGTATTCATTTGCGTTAGTAATAATATCAGAAAATGTAAAATTAAATGATATTAAAATTTAATAAGTAAATATCTTTGGAAATAAAATAAAAGAATCATATGAAGAATTAGAACAATTTATAAACCGGAAATTTATAAAAATAAATTTAGTAAAATTGGATTCATGAATTAATACGAGAATTAATAAACATGAATTAGAAAAAAAGGGATAGATCAAGGAAAGAGAAATTGATTAGACAATTTCAGAAATAATTTGATAAAGTTTCTTTCAAATAACTATGAGATAATTGTTTTTTTAAAAAAAGAGGTGTTATAGAAGTTTGTAATGCAGTTAGTCACTATGATGCTGTTACCATACATTATGTAGAAAAAGAATTTAAGAAACTTATTGTTGTTGTTGTTGTGGTCTTCAGTCCTGAGACTGGTTTGATGCAGCTCTCCATGCTACTCTATGCTGTGCAAGCTGCTTCATCTCCCAGTACCTCCTGCAACCTACATCCCTCTGAATCTGCTTAGTGTATTCATCTCTTGGCCTCCCTCTACGATTTTTACCCTCCACGCTGCCCTCCAATACTAAACTGGTGATCCCTTGATGCCTCAGAACATGTCCTACCAACCGATCCCGTCTTCTGGTCAAGTTGTGCCACAAACTTCTCTTCTCCCCAATCCTATTCAATACTTCCTCATTAGTTATATGATCTACCCATCTAATCTTCAGCATTCTTCGACCATCTTCAGTTATTTTACTCCCTAAATAGCAAAACTCCTTTACTACTTTAAGTGTCTCATTTCCTAATCTAATTGCCTCAGCATCACCTGATTTAATTTGAATACATTCCATTATCCTCGTTTTGCTTTTGTTGATGTTCATCTTACATCCTCCTTTCAAGACACTGTCCATTCCGTTCAACTGCTCTTCCAAGTCCTTTGCTGTCTCTGACAGAATTACAATGTCATCGGCGAACCTCAAAGTTTTTACTTCTTCTCCATGAATTTTAATACCTACTACAAATTTTTCTTTTCTTTCCTTTACTGCTTGCTCAATATAAAGCTGCATGTCCTCGGGAAAAATTATGGCTGTAGTTTCCCCTTGCTTTCAGCCGTTCGCAGTACCAGCACAGCAAGCCGTTTTGGTTAATGTTACAAGGCCAGATCAGTCAATCATGTGTTAAAGATGCATTCTACGTTTGGTGTGACAAATTCAGAACATATTAATGCCATCAGCAATATTCTCGTTTTGTGTACTACAGATTCGATGCTATAATGTTTATTGGTATTCTGTTTAGTAGTCATCCTTATTTTTCAACAACTGACTATAAATCTCACATGTTTTCTGACTTCTGTAAAAAAGATACAGCTTTGGTCGTGATATTTCGATATCTGACTCAGAAATCCAGTGGAAACATCTTATGTCATTATACTTCATGTAAAACATATAAAACTGCCGAATAATGATACTTCACTGATGTCCTATCATGAGATGTGAAGAGTTCTTTTGTCTGTCGCACCTGTAGGTTGTGTAAAATATATCATTAACGTTTGCTGAAATAAGCATCCTCATGCATTTGAATTGGTCTGATGCCTTCCATTCGTCCAACTGTGTCATTAGAAAATCTGTCTCATTACATTTACAGTGTAGTAGATGAGGAAATCGTTGGCTGCATCATCACACTTTTGTCATTACTCGAGAACTGTCATTGTAAAAACAGTAATTAAACCTTATATCACTGAACTGCTTTAAAATTTTTACCAGGGTCATAACTACTATACACTCCTAGGTAAATACAAGATTGTCAGAGACAGTCTGAGTAGCTATTAAGGGTGTTGCAGTGTAGGCTATGGCGATAAATAACTATTAAGAAAACATTCGACACATCGCACTATTTATGACTTAATTAGCGCTGAAGTTATCCAATCAGGCCATAGCACAAGTAAATTCAACTGACTCACCAGAGATGTTGCCAAATGTGCTCTTAATTTGGTTTCCAAAAGGCGAACAAGACAGTTATAACAAAATTGGTGATGGGACGGTGGTAAAGATCTAACCATAGCCAATAAGCTGAGCATTCTTACATGTTATCATCTACACTCAGAGAACAACTGACAATGACTGTATTTGGCATGCCAGTTGAATTTGTGCACAAAATGGTCTGATTGGCTAACATCAATGTGAATTAACTCAGAAATGGCGCAATGATGGAATTATTTTCTTAACAATTATATCTCAGTACAACCAATGCTACAACACTCTTACAAGCTTTTCAGGCTGTTTTTGAGCACCCTATATAGAGAACAATAATATATCAGAGGGTCTCAAGGACTGTATACATTTATGTAGGGACACCACTTGCATACTAAAAGATCACGAGTACTGTGGTCGCCACTCTATAAGTCGACAGGAGGAGTGGACTGAGCCAGCACACCACTGTGTGGTGCCTATTATTTGACCACAATATTATTGCACTTGACAGTGAGGGCACTTTGGTTGGCTTATCTGTTTTTTCTTTATTGTTATTTCATCCCTGACACGCCATATGGGTGGGGGTGGTGGGCTGTATGTGGTACAGTCAACCTGCTCTTCAACCAACTGACAAAAAAATGAAATGAGACGAAAAAATAAGAAACCTAAAGGCGAGATATTACAATGACCTTAAAACTCTTAGGGATGAAACTAAAGTGGAAGTTTTTATATGTATGAGCGATAGAACTTCTTGCACTTAAAGTTAAAAGCAATAATAGTAAATGGTATAATAATACACAATAACTGCACATGTAAAAGCATCTAAACATGATACTAAAAACACTGATATTTAAAGGAAGTACTTTCCAGGCACTAAAAACTGGAAGGACATGCCCTGGGCCTGGAAGTCTGCTGTTGAAAGGGAAAAGGTTGACCAGTGAGGAGGATAGGAGTCTGGTGATGTAACGAAGGATGACTGGTGCATGGTTTCGATACAGCAAGAGTTGCTGTTGGAACAGAAGAGCAGGTGGAGCAGAGAGGGGTTTTGGTGAGGTCAAGAGTTGTTGTGAAAAGGGGAGTGGGGAAAGACAGTTAGATAGGGAAATAGGGCAGTAAGAAACTGTGAGAAGGGGAAGGAGGGGTAGCCCTCATGAGGTGGAGTGGGTGAGGTGGGCCTATAGCTGATAGGATGTATAAATGTCAGGATGAAGTTCATTATCTGTGAGGGGGATATTTCTTTCAAAGAGTGTGTGGAGTGTGCATAGGCGTAGGATTACTGCAATGCATTGGTAAAAGTGCAGCACCATACAAGGATTGAAAAGCAGAGTTGAAGCTATAGGATTATTCCAGTCGAGTATATAGATGGTGTTGATTGTTTGGAGGTGTTCAGTGTGGGTGAGGAGAGGCGGGAATTTGATGAGTAGGTAAAGAATCTTTGTGGAAGAAAGTAAACATATGGGGAAGGCGAGTTGGGCTGTATGGTATTCCAGGACCTATGAGGACTTACTGAACTTAGGAGCATCTGAAATCCATGCAACATTCACACAGGAAAGGACGGGTGAGGTCAAGGTAGTATGGGTATGGAGCACAGTGAAGGGATGGAATCCCGAAGTTCGGCCAGTTGATAGTGTTGGCAGTTCTAATGTATTGTGGGCTTCTGTTAGATAGTTTTTAGGTGATGTTTCCATGTTAGTTGCCAGTCGATTGTGAGTGCAAGATATTTTAGTGCATTATTTAGCTGTCTGGGATAGTCGTAAGTGGTAACAAAGAAATCATGGAGATGGAAGCCACAGATGGTGTGTCCTGTAGTTATTGCCTGGGTTTTGGAAGAGTTGATCTTGAGGAGCCATTGGTTACTGAAGGAGGTGGACGGCCGGGGGTGGTTTGGGTGTATAGGTTGTGTAGAGGAGAAAGACAACAGGAGATAGGGAGGAACCATAGGGCAGTCCTGCAGTGGGATAGACGCTATGGGAGTTGGTGTTGTTAATGGTGACAAAGGATGGGTGAATAGAGACGAAAGTATGCAATAAACAGTCATAATTAATTGGAAGTTCGTAAGTCAGGAGTTTGGAAAGGAGACCTGAATGCCATGTAAAACTAGGCTTGATGGAGACAAAAAGAGCGGATTTATAGGTGTTGAACTGGTGGGGTTGGAGATAGGGCACATGCTGGAGCTAGTTACCAGAAGACAATGTGGGACAGAAGCCACACAGGTTAATGGGAAGGAGGTGGTTTTGGTTCAGGTGCTAATGGATATGATGGGAGAGAATGGATTCTAAGACATTGGCTGAACAATGAGGCGAGCCAGATGGGTTTGGCAGGGGGAGATATCAGTAGGAGATTTCTGTGGTTTAGGATTGTGGAGTTTTTCCATAGCTTGGGTTAGTAACCTGTGGAGAGGATAGTGGTATAAAGGGTTGACAGGGTAACAAAGAAGGAGAGGGGGCATTCTTTAAGGTGTTGATCGGTGGTGCAGTTGTGACCAGGGGACGTTGCATTTTTGGTGAAGTTATTATTTTATGTCATGCACTGTGATTGATGTATTTAATTCCATTTGTGGTACGTTGTCCAAGTACTGGAAGCTGGGAACCAGGGGTGGGGCAGCAATATGTTTGTGGATGTTATGGAAGGGAGAGTAATCAAAATAATAGCCATCAAGGATGGAGAAGATGCCAGAGAGGTGGGATGCGAAGTGCTCAGATTTGCTCTGATTGTCAGATAAGGGATGATTGTTGCGAGGGAGCGGACATTGAGGTATAGTATTATTGTCAGTGAGTCGATGCAATGCTTTCCAGAAGAGGTAAGAGTGTAAGAGGTAATAGGGAGTGTAGCGTTGAGGCTGGTGCATGTCTGGCGCCAGTCTTGTCTTTTTTAGCATTTAGTAAATTCCTGGTGTGTCTCTGTAGCTGCTGGGCGAATGATTCCTTAGGAAGGATCGGTATAAGCGACAGGATTCTCGCAAAAGTAGGACTTTTGGGGGTGGTGGGTACAGTGGGGGATGGGGATATATGCCCTTGGAAGGGATGTGGGCTGATATTGCATCCGACAAGGTTTGCTGCAGGAAGGTCGTGTCGTGATAGACATCTGCGGTGTCGTCGAGAATCGAGGGCGGCACAAGAAGTATCTACCACAGCAGAGATACTGCACAGCAAAGCGGTATCTAGAGGCACCAATGAAATGCTAGGAAGAAGCCGTTCTATCCCGTAGTTCCGGGGTGCTACCACCGCACCTCTTCCCTAAAATAGCGTCGCCAGAGTCCAGGAGGGCAGTTCTGCTCGAGGTCGGATCCTGCCCGCTTCCAGGAAGTTCCTGTCGAAGTAACATCGTTGTGCTGGGTATTCGCCATGACGCAACCGGTGTCGACCATTGTTGAGTGAAGAGACGTCCGTATTCTGTGAACTGTGCCTACATATCTACGCTATCGAAACTGTGTCAAGTGTCTGTGAACTTGTGTTTTCTGGTGACTGTAGTGAACCCACAGTACTGCCATTATGAACTTTCACCAATTCACCACTCAGTAATCGTGGATCATTTACTGTGTTCTAAACCCCAAGTCCATGTGTGAAGCTTCGTAGCTCTAGCCCAGCTTGTCGAGTAAAGGTAAGTTTTGTTGTAATTAATAAAGTCTTACTTATTCAGAGTATACTAATTAACTGTATTATTACCAGCCACTTCTGTGTCCAAGAAGTCGAACACAACAAGTAAAGTGACGCTGAGGACCAGTTCATATTTAGCTCGCATTGCCATATTGTGTAACTAACACTCTCTTGCAACAGTGCTATTTTTCTGTTCGTGTGTGTCGTTCTATTGAATGTTCACCATGTCTCTTTCGGATGTGTCTTTAATGGAAGCTAAATAGTTGCATTAACAAAGCACTGAACAACTGCGTAAGACTCCCACTGCAAGGATTTGTGGCAGCACCACGACCGCCACCCCAGCCTGTTCAATCGGAAACAACTCAATAAACGGTTCAGGAGCATAGGTTCAGAGAGTTTCTTGGGCAATGTAAAGGCTGGGCTCATAATATTGTGCAGTTGACAGCGCACTTCAACTTCTATGGCATAACAAGTAACCAGCGTATTTGGCATTTTCTTTCCGCCATGGGCTAAGGTGTATTCTTTTTACTAGTATAACTGTTTCCAGATAGCCAACCTCATGAGGTCCCCTACGACGAGTTAGTTGACAAATTGTCAAAACAATTTTAAATCACAAGTGCATATAGCAGCTGCTCATTATAAGTTATTCAGATTAAACCAGCAGCCAGGACAGTCCTACAAACAGTGGATAACAGAACTTCGTGGTCTTACTAGACAATGTCACTTTCAGTGTTCATGTGGGTTAAGTGACAGTGACATTATGATGAGAGATACGATTACCTGGCTCGTTTCTGATTCTCATATTCGTGCTGCCATACTAAAGCAGCCAAACACTGACCTCAGTTCAGTATTCTCAATTACTGAGTCACAGAACAATGTCGATGTAACTAAGCATGATTTTCAAGCACCTGCATTATCTATTGTCAAGAGTAAGACACTTCAGGAACCTACCACGACCCTCCCTCCTCCCCCACTCAGGTCAAGCGTCGTCCGACGTCTAGGTCAAGTGCGAACCAGTCGCACTGGCAGTCCATGGCACAGCCCACACGATCTAGAAAGTCCTAAAGCCCTGTCCGCACTGGTTTCAAACACATGATAGGGCACAGTGCCCATGCTGCAAAGCTAAGAACTTCACAGGTGGCAAACAAGACCACATACATCAGATATGTTTAAGTATAGATGGTGTTAGGCAGCTTTCACATTCCATTGTCAAACAGTGATTCTAATGAGGTTTCTGTTGTGTCTGTTGCGCAGTAGTCCGCCAATTCTGTTGTTGTTTCGGCAGATAGCCAGGACACAAACTCTGAACTTATGTCAGCAATCCAATAAGTTGTATAGGCAGTTGCATGTGTTCAACAAGGATGTTAATTTCTAATTAGGGACTGATGTTACTGTTACGCTGCTCACTCGTGCTACATATAAATGGTTAAGTAGCTCACAGCTTCAGCAACCACATAACTCGTTGATGGTACACAGTGGACAACCTATTCCAGTGCTAGGAATGTGCAATTTACCAGCCACGTTCTGTGGTGCTACTAAAACGCTGTAATTTCATGTCCTTTGCTGGTTGGTTGGTTGGTTCATTTATTTGGGGGAGAGGACCAAACAGTGAATTCAACTGTCCCATCTAATTGGGGAAGGATCGGGAAGGAAGTCGGCTGTGCCCTTTGAAATGAACCATTCCAGCATTTGCCTGAAGCGATTTAGGGAAATCATGGAAAACGTAAATCAGGGTGGCCGGACGCGGGTTTGAACCTTTGTCCTCCGGAATGCGATGCAGTGTGCTAACCACTGCGCTACCTTGCTCGGTACGTGTTCTGCTCACATGAGTGTTCTAGCAGTTTTGGCATGGATAGCTTTGACCTTTTCAGATTGTCAGTTCACATGAAGGTATTAGAAATTAATTCATCTGTGTTTCTGGCCAATATTAATGCATCGTGTGACAAGTGCAGTTCTCTGTTCCATGGTAGTTTACACAAGGCCCAAAGGATCGAGGTCCATGTGACACTGAAAGACAATACGCAGCCCATGATTTTTCGTGCTCGTCCTGCCCCTTATGAATTATGGGACCAGGTTGCACCATAGATGCAGAGGTTGCAGGACAGGGATGTCATTAAACAAGTTTTGGCCAGCCAACAGGTGTCACTCCTGGAGGTCTTACTAAACTGTCAGGCGTGTTAAGACTCTGCGCAGACTTTATACCAGCCTTCAACCGACAAATGGTTGTTGATTATTTTCCATTGCCCTGCCCTGAGGAGTTGATGGACAAATTAGGTCAGGGTCATTTGTTTCCAAAAATTCATCTCCAGTGGCCTACCTGCAACTGCCTTTAGATAAAGAATCAAAGAAGAGTTTTGTGATCAAAACAAGCATGGGATTATTCCAGTTTCAGAGGCTACTATTCGGTAGCGCTTCCGCCTCAGTTATCTTCCAAAGGTATCTTGAGTAACTGACGTCGCAAGTACGTTCTCGTTCTAACTATTTAGATGATTTACTTGCCTCTGGTCACACACCAGCAGCACACTTACAAAATTTGGAGGCATTGTGTCAAATGTTGTCCAAAGCGGAAATGACAAGCAACCGTTATAGGTGTTCCTACTTTTCCACAGAAATTGTGTATCCTGGCCACGTGATTTTTGTGCACAGCATCCATCCGTCACAGCGCACTTAGTGGCCATTTGCGATTTGCCTGCACTAACTAATGTATCAGAATTGCAAGCTGTAATGGGTAAGGTAATCTATTACATCCATTTTATCCAGAATGCCGCTCAGATTGTGGCGCCTATCGATCGGTTGCACTGCATGGGTATTCTGTGTGTCCTGTCGGCTGAATGTCAGACCGCTTTCCAGTGGCTGAAAGATGCACTACTAAGTGATCAGTGTTTTGTTCACTTCAGCCCCTGCAAGTCTGTCATTCTTTCAGTAGATGCTTCATCTTATGGCACTTGTGTTGTGTTGTCACATCTATCGGGCTCCAATGAGAGTCCGCTTACGTTTGCGTCAAAGAAATTCACCAGGGCCCAACACAACTACAGCCAACTTAAAAAAGAGCCATTAGCTATCATTTATGGGGTCACGCACTTCCGCCAGTATCTGTACTACCGTTGCTTCTCTCTATTTACAGACCACAGACCATTGATGGCTTTGTTCAGGTTCTCCCATCCTGTCCCATAACCTAAAACGCAGAAGTTACTATAATGGATCCTTCTCGCACCCAATTACCAGTACAAATTGCCATATTGGCCAACCACCAAACACTCCAACGCTGACCTCCTATCGAGATTCCCTTTGGCTCCGATGCTGCGTTTGATTTCTCAAAGAACTGCAGTCATCACATATATTCAGAAGAAATTCGGCTTTTCGAAGATTTTCCAGTCACCTTCCGCCATGTGCACAGGAAACCGAGCATTACAGATGGTCCTCGAGTTTGTTCGTTGGGGGTGATCATGGAGTCTAAAGAAGATGCGCCACCTGGTGGTTTGTTGCTACTTTGATTTTCAGTGTGTCATCTCTGCATGGAAGGGCATCCTCCTGATGCACACTGAAAGTGGAGATGCAAGAATCCATGATTCCTTAGTCCCTCCAGCGAGAAGTTCTTCGGTTTTTTCACTAAGGACATTGAGGCATTGTCTGCATCAAGCAGTTGCCAAAGCGCCATTGTACATGGCCGAGGATGGGTGCATAAATATGACCATGACTTCACAGTGTGAAATGTGTGCAGAATATCAGTCTGCTCCTCGACAATGATACTTTGAGTGGCCACGTCCTGACAGAACTTGGCAACGCCTGAACATAGATTTTGCTGGGCCATACTGGAATATACGCTGGCTAGTAGTTGTCGATGTTTACAGCAAGTTTCGCTTCTTCTTTCCAATGAAGTCTACCACATCAGTCGGCGACAGTTTAAGCTCTTACGTCGATCTTCTGCATTGAAGGCTTATCTGAGATGATAGTGGTAGATAATTGGCTGCAGCTCATGTCTCGGGAGTTTGAACGATTTTGTGTAGACAATGGTATTCAGCACGTTCTTACAACGCCCTTTCATCCACAGTCGAAAGACGAAGCCGACCGTTTCGTAAGGACCTTCAAATCACAGATGGACAAGTTGCGAGCCAGCCATACACGAGAATGGGCTTTTAACTTTCTCCCTGCTCATAGATGGAATCTCCAGCAGAGCTCCTGCATGGCTGATGTCATAACACTGCTACATTTGCTACGTTTGACGCAGAGACCCTATGTCCTTCTTCTGGGTCACAGTTTCGCCCCAGCAACCAGTGTTCTTTCATGTGTTTGGCACGGGTTGCAGATGGGAATGGGCTATGGAGTCTGAGGTGTTCTCCCATTTCACCTACATTATCTACAGCTGACAGGGTTGCATAGGCTGCATCAGAACCAGCTTTGGGCAGTCCACCTTTACGTGCAACCCCCTTTATTTTCACAGAACCAGCATGCAACCAAGACACGCAGCAGCCACTGTCACATGGGTTGCATGGGGATGAGGTAGTGAGAACACATAGGTGGTCACTTCCAATGCGATTCAGGACTTCTACTATGAGGCATCCAAGAAGGGTGGATAGATACTAGGACTACATCTGGGGTGGTGTTGCATTCAGGATGAGTGTACTGTGGGAAGAGGATAATGTAACCTTGGAGGTAATCTGTAAACTGATGCCACTGCTGGAGTTCTGCAGGGGATTTACAGTAGATGTTGAAGTCAGCAGCAACAATATAGGTTGGGAAGGTATGATCGATATGGGTGAGGAAATCACAGGGGATAGAATTATTAGGTAGGTTGAAAACAATAGCAAGGGTAACAGTTAGGATTTAGAAGACGAGGCTAAGAATAAGATGTTCAGTGGGTTTATGGAGTAAGGGTTATGGACGAGCAGGGGTGTTTTTGTGGTGGCCAATTGCAATTCCACCTCTGTCCAGGCGAAGGGGATTACCTGTATGGTGGAGGATATAGGGAGGAATTCAGATGGTGTGATATGGTTGGAGCAATGTTTAATTAAGTATTATGGTATCGACATTGTGTCATGACAGCGTATGCATGACAAGGCGTTTATTCATGCGTAGGGGTGGATATTGTGGTATACAGTGCTGTATTGCTGTCACACCATGATGGGAGTTAGGGTGTGGGTTCTGTGGGTGAGAGGGTGGAGAGGTTTAAACGAGGGTGTTGAAACAGGTGAAAATGAAGTGAACTTGGTTTCAGAAGTAGGAGGCCTGAGTACTGAGATGGTAAACAGAGTGGGTGGCAAGAGAAATTTGTTGTAGGGTACCTGGTGTAGGCTTAATGTAAGTCTTTATCATCTTATTTCACCAGGACACGAAGAACCACTTGAGAGTATATGCACAACTGTCTTGAAATCATTTACAATGCAATGTATTATCCATAGTCACCACTGTAGTTTTTTACTTAACATCACCATATGTTCTCGAGAACAGCCACAGCAGGCCAAGTGCAATATCGTGGTCAGGGAGTAACTGGCTGCAAGAATCACATCAGACTATGTTTACGTATGGGCACACTATTATACCTAGAGACAGCATTCTGATCCACTGGGCTCAACTTTCAGTAGCTAGATGGGGCCGCACACTTTTGCTGGTGATAGCAGCATTCTTCCATGTTGAAGAACTATGTATAAGAATGATATGGACCAAAACTACTTAATATTTCATTCCTTTACACATCTGTATTTGTAATGATTTTTGGTGGTCACAATTCGCCTTCAAATAAGTACAAACATGTGTTATCTTCAGATGTTGCTGAGACATAGTATACGAGTATGTATGTAACTGCGGACCATGTTGGAGGAACTGGCTTAATAGCTGTTGCCTTTCTCTTACATTAATTTTTATAAGTTAGCACCTTTTTTGGTCTCTGAGGTACTGCTCATGTTTTTCTCAGGAATATAAGTGCGCACTCCCCAATTTTTGGATTTTCCTGCTGAATGCATGTGAGATTTATTCTTAATTTGAATTTCCTGCATTTTCAATATGGTTTAAATTCCAAACGTGAGTATTGTATTTTTCATGTTTCCTGCTACTATGATGTGGGTCACATGGCTGTGATTTCCGCTTTCTCTTAGGTGTTGACAGTTCCCATTCACCAACGACATGTTGGCTAATGCTACAAACTAACATCAGTCACTGATCCAGATTGTAGCCCCTATAATTACAATAAGGCTACTGCCCCTCTTCAGGAACCATATGTGAACATAGCCTATTGACAAATAGCCCTTAGATATGGTCACAACTTGGCTATTTACATGATTAGACACGTACGCCACTCCACCATGCATTGAATACGGTGTAGTGTAGACCAAAATAAGAAATACATATTTTTTGGACCTGCCCATACAGCCTTTGATGGGTAAAACAGCCCTAAAAAAATTCTCCTTAATATTTCTGAATGAGTACCCTCTAAACAGATACATATTAAAAAAAATTTCAAATAGTGGTTCGAACATTTATGGTGTGCACTAGAAGAGTGCACCCAGATTTTTCGAAAACGTCATCTTTTTCGAAATCCTCTCCCCCATTATACTATTTTTCACTTGACTAATTGCAAAACTCATAGCATCGTTAATACTAAATTCAGTCATACGTGATGAAATGGTATTCCAAAGACGCATTTGTCAGAAATAAGCTAGAAATATCTCTATATTGCTGTATGTGCACCTTATATGTGTCCATTTCAATGCCTGTTATCATGCTGGGTTGATTAATATGTCTTTCCCAGACACATATATTCTAAATGTTTATTCTATATACAGTGTTCCATATAAGTATTTTTTTTCAATTTAATAAAATATAAAGTATCTGGTGGTGTAGTAGTGTTTAATTTTACATTTAATGTACTTTTTTAAATTTTCAGGTCACGACCTTTCCCAATTTAATTATCTTGTATTTGAAGTTCTTTGTACATTATTCTTCTAACATTATTGTTAGTATGTACAATCATGGGAAAGGCACCGAAATGTTCGAGTCAAAAAAAATACTGAATTCACATTGAAAATAAAATATTTCTAGCTTATTTCTGACTAATGCGTCTTTGCAATACCACTTCATCATATATCACTCAATTTGATATTAGTGATGCTATGCATTTTGCTATTAGCCAAATGTCGAAATGAAAAACGAAATAGTGGGGAGAAGGGATTTCGCAAAAAATTGTTCCTTTAACAAATTTGGATGCATTATTGTAATGTACTTTAAAAACCATGGAACTTTTATTTAAGTCTTTTTTGTATTTCCTACCATTTCAGTGATATTCATTCAGAAATATTAAACTCAGTTTTTTTTCAAGTGGGTGTTTCACCCACTTAATGGCTCTACATTACAACATATCAAGGCCAATGAAAATCGTAGTGTATCCCATGGATAGGTTTTCTTGCGAATGTGAACGAGGTATTGTAACAAGGTTACGAGAAGCTGGATGTTCCTTCTGCGATATTGCAGAAATATGTGGCAGGAAAGTTACCACAGCGGTTGTTACGAGAAGGCAGCTGTAGTGCCAGTAGTGCTAGTGTCGTCGTAATTGCTGTCTGCTTCACATCTGCTGTGCAGCAAGCTACATAAATTTAAGTATTAACTATGTTTTTCTTACTTGTCACTTTTTTTTCCATGTGTATTTGCTTTTAGGAAGCTTTAATTTTCGAGTACTAGTAATAGTGTTTCATAGATTTCGTGTTTATTTTGAATACAGTCCAGAGACAGTTAGTGCTTATTTTCATTGCTTCCAACAAGAAGTGTCTAGTAACCACAGTTTAGTCAGCTATCAGTCGCCTTTAGTGAATTAGCAGTCTAGTAAAAAGTTGATTACTTAACTCTCTACAGTAAACTGTTGATTTCTTAGGATGGATAGGATTTGCGACTGCTGTGTACGGATGCAGGAGGAACTGGCCACTGTTCGCGAGCAGCTGAAAGTGTTGATGGCCGCGGTCAGCCGTATTCAGGCTGCTGCCTCGGAGTGTAGCGGCAGTAGGGAGTCTGGTGCGTCGCATGGTACATCCCAGGTGTTACATGCTTCACCCACAGTCCCTGCTGTCGAGATATCTTCGCGGGATACCGGGTGCGGTTGAGCCACCCTCTCCCCAAGGGGAGTGGCGGATTCAGCGGCGTTCGCGCCCCACTAGGCGGAGGGTCAGTGTGGAGGTTGGTCGTGTGGCATCGCCCGCTCTGCCTGTGAGTGGACATGTGGCCGCTCCTTCAGCAAGGTCCGAGCAGGCACACGGGGGAAGAGGTTCTATCAGTGATTGGGAGCTCGAATGTTTGGCGGGTGATGGATCCCCTGAGGAAAATAGCGGAAAGGTCGGGGAAGAAGGCCAGTGTTCACACTGTATGCTTGACAGGGGGTCTCATCCGACATGTGGAGGAGGCCCTGCCAGCGGCGATAGAGAGAACTGGGTGAACCCGACTGCAAATTGTTGCTCATGTCGGCACCAATGACTCCTGCCATCTGGGTTCAGAGGTCATCCTCAATTCATACAGGCGGCTGGCGGAGATGGTGAGGGCGGAAAGCCTCGCTCGCAGGATGGAATCTGAGCTAACTATTTGTAGTGTTGTTCCCAGAACCGATCGCGGTCCCCTGGTTTGGAGCCGAGTGGAAGGCTTGAACCGGAGTCTCGGACGATTCTGCAGAGATCTGGGGTGCAAATTTCTCGACCTCCGCTATTGGGTGGAGAAATGTAGGATCCCCATGAATAGGTCAGGCGTGCACTGCATGCAGGAAGCAGCTACAAGGGTAGCGGAGTACGTGTGGAGTGCACATGTTGGTATTTTAGGTTACAGAATTCCCTCCCTAGGCCCAACAACATGCCTCCTGAGGCGAGACAAGGTAGCAGTAGGCAAAAAGCAACAGGGAAGACAATATTAATGTGGCAATAGTAAATTGCAGGTGCGTCTACAGAAACGTCCCATAACTGCTCTCATTAATAAACGGTCACAGTGCCCACATAGTACCAGGGACAGATAGTTGGCTGAAACCAAATGTAAATAGTAATGAAATTCTAAACTCAGATTGGAATGTATTCCGCAGAGACAGGCTGGACAGTGAAGGGGAGGCGTTTTTATAGCGATAAAAAGTGCAATAGTATCGAAGGAAATTGACGGAGATCCAAAATGTGAAATAATTTGGGTGAAGGTCGCGGTTAAAACAGGCTCAAACATGGTAACTGGATGTCTCTATAGGCCCCGTGGCTCAGCAGCTGTTGTGGCAGAACACCTGAAGGAAAATTTGGAAAATATTTCGAGTAGATTTCCCCAACATGTTATAGTTCTGGATGGAGATTTTAATTTACCAGATGTAGACTGGGAGACTCAACCGTTTATAATGGGTGGTTGGGACAACGAATCCAGTGAATTTTTTTAAAGTGCATTATCTGAAAACTATCTTGAGCAGTTAAGCAGAGAACCGACTCGAGGCGATAACATATTAGGCCTTCTGGTGACAAACAGACCAGAACTATTTGAAACAGTTAACGCAGAACAGGGAATCAGTGATCATAAAGCGGTTACAGCATCTATGATTTCAGCCATAAACAGAAATATAAAAAAGGTAGGAAGATTTTTCTGTTTAGCAAAAGTGACAAAAAGCAGATTCAGAGTACTTGACAGCTCAACACAAAAGTTTTATCTCAAGTACAGATAGTGTTGAGGGTCAGTGGACAAAGTTCAAAACCATCGTACAATGTGCATTAGATGAGTATGTGCCCTGCAAGATCGTAAGAGATGGAAATGAGCCACCGAGGTACAACAACCGAGTTAGAAAACTGCTATGGAAGCAAAGGGAACTTCACAACAAGCATAAACATAGCCAAAGCCTTGCAGACAAACAAAAATTACACGAACCGAAATGTAGTGTGAGGAGGGCTATGCGAGAGGCGTTCAATGAATTCGAAAGGAAAGTTCTATGTACTGACTTTGCAGAAAATCCTAAGAAATTTTGGTTTTATGTCAAAGCGGTAGGTGGGTGAAAACAAAATGTCCAGACACTCTGTGACCAAGATGGTACTGAAACAGAGGATGACAGACTAAAGGTCGAAATACTAAATGTCTTTTTCCAAAGCTGTTTCACAGAGGAGGACTGCACTGTAGTTCCTTCTTTAGATTGTCGCACAGATGACAAAATGGTAGATATCGAAATAGATGACAGAGGGATAGAAAAACAATTAAAATCGCCCAAAAGAGGAAAGGCCGCTGGACCTGATAGGATACCGGTTCGATTATACACAGAGTACGCGAAGGAACTTGCCCCCCATCTTGCAGCGGTGTACTGTAGGTCTCTAGAAGAGCGTAGCGTTCCAAAAGATTGGAAAAGGGAACAGGTCATCCCCGTTTTCAAGAAGGGACTTCGAACAGATGTGTAGAACTATAGACCTACATCTCTAACGTCAATTAGTTGTAGAATTTTGAGACACGTATTATGTTCGAGTATAATGACCTTTGAGGAGACTAGTAATCTACTCTGTAGGAATCAGCATGGGTTTCGAAAAAGACGATCGTGTGAAACCCAGCTTGCGCTATTCGTCCACGAGACTCAGAGGGCCATAGACACAGGTTTCTTGACTTCCGCAAGGCGTTTAATGCAGTTCCCCACAGTCGTTTAATGAACAAAGTAAGAGTACATGGACTATCAGACCAACTGTGTGATTGGATTGAAGAGTTCCTCGATAACAGAATGTCATTCTCAGTGGAGAGAAGTCTTCAAAAGTAAGAGTGATTTCAGGTTGCTGCAGGGGAGTGTCGTAGGATCGTTGCTATTCACTATATAAATAAATGACCTTGTGGAAGACATCGGAAGTTCACTGAGGCTTTTTGCGGATGATGCTGTGGTATATCGAGAGGTTGTAACAATGGAAAATTGTACTGAAATGCAGGTGGACCTGCAACGAATTGACGCATGGTGCAGGGAATAGCAATTGAATCTCAATGTAGACAAGTGCAATGTGCTGCGAATACACAGAAAGAAAAATCCTTTATCATTTAGCTACAATATAGCAGATCAGCAACTGGAAGCAGCTAATTCCATTAATTCCATAAATTATCTAGGAGTAGGCATTAGAAGTGCTTTAAAATGGAATGACCATATAAAATTAATCGTCGGTAAAGCAGATGCCAGACTGAGATTCATTGGAAGAATCCTAAGGAAATGCAGTCCGAAAACAAAGGAAGTAGGTTACAATACACTTGTTCGCCCACTGCTTCAATATTGCTCACTGGTGTGGAATCCATACCAGATAGCGTTGACAGAAGAGATAGAGAAGATCCAACAGAGAGCAGGGCGCTTCGTTTCAGGATCATTTAGTAATCGCGAAAGCGTTACGGAGATGATAGATAGACTCAAGTGGAAGACTCTGCAGGAGGGGCGCTCAGTAGCTCAGTACGGGCTTTTGTTCAAGTTTCGAGAACATACCTCCACCGAGGATTCAAGCAGTATATTGCTCCCTCCTACGTATATCTCGCGAAGAGACCATGAGGACAAAATCAGAGAGATTAGAGCCCACACAGAGGCATTCCGACAATCTTTCTTCCCACGAACAATTCGAGACTGGAATAGAAGGGAGAACCGATAGAGGTACTCAAGGTACCCTCTGGCACACACCGTCAGGTGGCTTGCGGAGTATAGATGTAGATGTACGATAGCAAGAAGACCATGCTTCAGACCCCCATTTGACACTGCCGGAGGGAAGACCATCGTGTTCGGCGCATGGCTCTGGCACATTGTACTGCATCAGCAATCTGAACAGTTATTGGCACCACAGTGACACAAAGAACTGTTACAAATCGGTTACTTCAAGGATAGCTCCGAGCCAGATGCCCTGTAGCGTACATTCCACTGACCCCAAATCACCACCATTGCGACTTCAATGGTGTCAAGCGAGAGCTCATAGGAGAGCAGGGTAATGGTCTGTTGTGTTTTTTTATGAAACCGGGTTGTGCCTCGGTGCCAGTGATGACCGTATGTTGATTAGAAGGAGGCCAGTTGAGGGCCTGCAATCAACCTATCTGCATGCCAGACACACAGGACCTACACCTGGTGTTACGGTTGGGGTACGATTTCGTGTGACAGCAGGAGCACTCTCATGGTTATCTCAGTTACCTTGATTACAAGTTTGTACGTCAGTCTGGTGATTCGACCTGTTATGCTCCCATTCACGAACGGTATTCCCGAGGGAGTTTTCAAACAGTACAATCCTTGCCTGCATACCGCTGTTGTAACCCAACATGCTTTACAGTGTGTCGCCATGTCGCCTCAATCTGCCCAATCAGTAGGTCTGTCTTCGGTCGAGCACATATGCAACATGATCTGACGACAGCTCCTGCGTCATCCACAAACAGCATTAACCGTCCCTGTATTGATCGACCAAGTGCAACAGGCACAGAACTCTACCCCACAAACTTACATCTGGCACCCATACAACACAGTGCGTGCACAGTTGCATGCTTGTATTCTGCGTTCTGGCAGTTAAACCGGTTATTAACGTACCAGAATTTCATATTTGCAATGGCTTACTTCGCGCTTACATTAACATGTGATCTTGGAATGTCAATCACTTAAATATGTTATCTAGGCAAATGTATTCCTGAAATTTCATTACTCCACATTAATTATGTTTTGGTGCTGCTCTTTTTTCAACAGTGTGTATTCTGGTACTGATACAAAAATGTTCCTGCCAGTTTAACTTCTCGATGTTTCAATTACTCTGAGGTGCAAACGAAGAAGTTTACTTTCTGCCAGTGAACTGTAATTTCTCGCGCAAAGTAGAACATACTTCATACAACCGACACGTTTATTTACCGGTGGGGAAGTTTCTTGCTGAGCAATTTTCGTAATACGTACTGTTATGTACATAACAAGTATGAAGTTGGCAAGTTCTCACTTTCGAAGAAAGAAAAGGCAGCACTAGTTTCCAAAATGTCAGAGAATGCATCAGCTGAAGGTGTAATGGTCTGCAGTTTTAATTCGTCTGCTAGAATAGCTACCGCTGTCACAGCGATACCTTGACAACAGATACATGAATCAGTGCTATTAGTTTTGCGTGGAGTCACAGTCATATAAAACTTTTTGAAACATATAACCGCCAATTAAGTGTGCAATATAGATTTCAGTCTTAAACCATTATCAAATGTTACAAGTATTAAAAATCATTAGATTTGGGGAGAAAACAAGTCATCGCCAAAACATGTACCTTTGGTTTTTTGGTTTATAGAACCGAAGATACGTGTTTTGATGATGACTTGTGTTCTATTCAAGTCTAATGATTTTTAATAGTTGTAACACTTGATAATGGCCTAGGCCGAAATCTAGATAGTGTAATAAAACCTGTTGCACAGTCAAATGGCGGTTATATATTTCAAAGATCAATCAGTGCCTTCGAGAGAGCCAAAGTATATCTTTGAAAGGAGTGGGCCAGCAACGACTTGGGAACTGGTAACGTACACTTAAATAAAGGCACGTCTCTTTAACGAGAGTGGCTCGGACGCAGAGTAAGTGGCTTCCTCAACTCACAATGGAGCATCTCGATAAATCCGTAACTATTCCGAGTTACGGTGACAAACGCAGTGATGATGAGTCGGCATAACCCGCACGTTACTATAAACTGTTTTTTTTGGGAATAAACTGGTGAAGGTTACTTAGTCAGTGTTCGTGTATTTCGGTTTTTCGTAGGCCCAATACCCACATTTCCTGGCAACTAGCGCGAATAATCCTCAGCTACTTTCATCATTGGCGTTTTCAGTTGCTTGAGTGAGGGCCTGCTCACATGAATGGGATTGTGGACTGATCGGTAGCATTTCAGTAACGTAAAAGTGCACATTCGTGGGCTGAGCGTATCTGCTGTCAACAACAAATCAGACACGATTCGTTGAGTCCACAGGCGGAGCCAGAAAATTACTGGAAGGTGAGTAAGGTAACAAAGATGGAAAGACCCCCAACCAAGAAAACAAAAGACTGACTTGCCAAAAGTATGTCCTATGTAAAACTGCTAAGCGGGTCTAAGGCTTCCGTTCAATCCCTCGTTGATCAATCTGGTGTGGCAGTTGGAGATAGCAAAACAAAAGCCGAAGATTTAAATTTCACACACGAGAATCGTACAAACATTCCGCTATTTGACCATCGGATAGGCTCCCATACGGACGATATTGTAATAAGCATACCAGGCGCAGAGAAACAACTGAAAGGTTTGAAAGCAAATAAATCACCAGGTCCGGATTGACTCCCAATTCGGTTTTACAAAGAGCACTCTACAGCACTGGTCCCTTACTTCGCTTGCATTTATCGCGAATCTCTCGCCCAGTACAAACTACCAAACGACTCAAAAGAAAGTGCAGTTGGCTCCAATATATAAGAAGGGTAAAAGAACGGACCCGCAGAATTACAGACCAATATACCTAAATTCGATTTTCTCCAGACTCCTTGAACATACTCTTAGTTCGAATATAATAAAGTTTCTTGAGACTGAAAAGCTTGTGTGCATGGTTTTAGAAATCACCCCTAGTGCGAAACTCAGCCTGCCCTTTTCTCATATGATACACTGTGAACTATGGATGAAGGGCAACAGGCAGATGCCACATTTCTATATTTCCAGAAGGCGTTTCACACAGTGCCTCACTGCAGGCTGTTAACGAATTTACGAGCAAATGACATAAGTTCACAGATATGTGGATGGCTCGAAGACTTCTTAAGTAATAGAACACAGTATGTTCTCTTCGATGGTAACTGGTCTTCAGAGACAAAGGTATCATCAAGAGTGCTCAGGCAAGTGTTACAGGACCACCGTTGTTCTTTGTATACGTAAATGTTTTGTAGGATAAGTTTGGGTAGCAACCTGCAGTTATCTCCTGATGCTGTGGTGTACGGTAAGGTGCTGAAGTTAAGCTATTGTTAGAAGATACAAGACGACTTAGACAAAATTTATAGTTGGTGAGATGAATGGCAGCAAGCTCCAAATGTGGAAAAATGTAAGTTAATGCTGGTGAGTTGGAAGAACAAACCTGTAATGTTCGGATTCTCTATTACTATTGTCCTGTTTGACACAGACAAGTCGTTTAAATATTTGGGCGTAACGTTGCTTAGTGATTTGGAATGGAACGTACATGTGAGAACTGTGGTGGCGAAGGCGAATGGTCGCCATTGGTTTATTGGGAGAATTTTAGGAAAGAATGGTGCACCTTTAATGGAGACCGAATATAGGACGCTGGTGCGAGATGTTCTTGAATACAGCTCAAGTGTCTGGGATCAATACCAGGTCGACATCGAAGCAATTCACAAGTGGGCTGCTAGATAAATTACCAGTAAGTTAGAACAACATGTAAGTGTTGCAGAGGTGTTTTTGGATATCGAATGGGTGTCCCTGGAAGTAAGGCGACGTTCTTTTCGAGTAACACTAGCTAGAAAATTTAGGGAACCGGTATTTGAAACTGACTGCCGAACGATTCTACTGCCGCCCACATACATTGTGCATAAGGACAATGAAGGCATAGAGATAGTCGCTTTTTCCCTCGCTGTACCTGTGAGTGGAACAAGAAAGGAAATGACTAGTAGTGGTATATGATACCCTCCGTCACGCACTGTGCCATGGCTTGCGGAGTGTCTATGTAGATGTAGATGTAGATATAGAATGTAGAAGGGAAAGACTGAAAGAAACAGCAGTCCCTTCATTTAAACTCTTGGATACTATGATCCATGATGGCTCTGTGAAAAACCATTATTTTTCTAGTATAAAGTGTATCTTGTACAATGAAAGGCTGTAGATGGTATTCATCTGTGTTCAGTGGCTCAAAACCCGATACATGCTAAGTGCATAGCACATTCTGATACATTAAATACGAAATGTAGCTAGTGTAATCACCTCTGGTTTGCAATATCTGGCTTTAGCTATACAGGATGCTGTATGGGAAGAAAATGCAGTGTATACTTGAATAGTTTGGAAGCAACAGTAAGAAAAGCTTAAGAAACACTTTCTGCTTAGGCCTAAAAAAAGCTGATGTGCGAAACAAAACGAGGAAACGTTCCTGCTCGAAAAAACAAATATATCTGTGCTGCTGGCAACAGATAAAGATGCACCTAAACAAGTGACAAAGAAAAATGAACTTTCATCTCCAAGAAGTATTTTGATGATTCAAGAAACAACTAAGCACTTGCAAAATGAAACTTTAAGTATGAAAAATAAGGAGGGAGAAATTTATGTACTTTCATACAGCCATGGAAGTGGCTTAGCAGGTTTTATGACGATGACAGAAACGAAATTCAAAGTAAGTGGCATTACCAAGCCTGGCACCTCTCTACATGGAATCAGCAGCAGTGTCATGGAGAGACTCTTGCAAAAAGCCAGCACCAGTGCCATGGAGGGACACTTCCAGAAATCCAGCAACCATGTCACTTCCATGGAGACCATACGGTCCTGCGTAAGGAAAGGTAGCAAAGGTGTAGACATGAAAAACAGTGGGAACATAACTGTAATATCATGGACTCAAACTACAAAGTTGTAAAGGTGTTACTATTGGCTGAGGAAATGACATCTACAGCAATGAAAGTAGAAATGCGACCAAGGTTCTAGGAGAACTTAAGAAAGAATCCCACATTCAGGTGGTTTTGTTGTAAATACTTCACAGAGGCAGAAACTAATTGAAGCCTCAGTCTTAATAAATAAATGGTCAGTTCAAACAGAAAATCCAAAAAGATATTTAGCTGTTTTGAAACTAAGAATTTTATTGAAGCTATAACCTCAGTGACATAACATTTCACGAAATATGACTGCACAGAAATAATTTTGATGAAATAGTTCTGTGCAAAGAAACACTGAAAAACACTAACTGCACCAGATAAGAAATATACAACCCAATTCCATTGTCAACAATGTAAGAAAAAGAAATGATGTTACTATTTGCAGGAAAAGAAGGACCTTCATAGCCTCAAGATGAAAAAAAAAGAAACATCGATGTGCCCCAGAAACGAAGAACACACAGCACTGATCGCACCAGAGGAAGAAGCAGAAATTCCACCAGCAGATTTGAGGATAGGGAAAGAATCAAGAATTGCAAACTGCTGAAGGACCAGGATTTTTTGTACAAAAATTTGGGTAAGAAGGTAACATGAAAAATGTAGATACAAAGACAAATGTTTCTACTTCAAGAATTGTACACCAAGATTTACTGCATGTCTCAAGTAAATAAGATGAGATAGAAGTACTAGAAGCAGAAAAATTACGACATATTTTTGTTATTGCAGAGCATGGGCTACAAAAGAACTAAATTATTGTTTGTAACACATAGGACTATAAAAAAATTGGTTTACTGCTTCTGATATAAAGGAACTAAAAGCTAAACTGAATGAACTAGGGATTAAATAATATTCTAAACCAGGAAAGGAAAAGCTTATTGCATTAATTAAATATAATTTTGATAGTGTTTGTTTCGAGAAATTCTATAAATTATATTGACCAACAACTGAAACATATACAAATAAAATTGTTGAGTATATTAAAAAGAATAACATGTATAATAATACAAAATGGAAATATATAGTATATTAATACTATGCCATGATTAATATGAAGATTCTATTAGAGAGATTCAAGATAAAATTAACATGTATACTTTCCCATAGACACGAAATTAAACTGAGGATTTTATGAAAGAATTTCAGATCACATTACAATGGAATGCAATATCATATCGAAAGTTAACTGAAAATTTCATAAGAGAATTTCAAGCTAAATTAGATTGGAGTGTTCTATCAAATAAAGAAAATTTTCTGTAGATATTACCAGTGAATTTCAATTAAAATTTAATGTCATCCTATTTCAAACAAAGGTAAATTATCTGTAGATCTAATTTGAGGATTTCAAGGTAGAATAAACTGGAATAAAATATCACAACGTCAATTCGCAAAATATTTCATAAGCGAATTCCAAGATAAATTAGAATGGTCTTATATTCCAAGGAATATCTGAAAATTTATATAATTAAATCTGATGAAGACTAATTATATCATTAATAAATTGTTCATGTGTGTAGTCATCCAAAATATAGAAATTATTGTGCCAACAAACAATGCTTAATTTTCTCTCATTCACTAGTATAAATTTATTGAATTAGGGTTATAATGAAGTCTTAACATTTCTTCGAAATTTGGAAGCTTTTTTTTCGGTTCTATACAAATGCCTTTGTAAATTTTTTCGTTGTGCCCTACTGCCACAGTAATGATATTCATATTTATATATTATATTTTAGTAAATAAACTAAAAGGAAAAAAGTTGATCTTAAATGCTAATTTATCTATTTCTCCAGTTCTTTCTTGTACTGTTTGTAAAGCATTATCAATTCTTGCAATTAAATTTTCTATAAGTTCATCATTAATTTTGTTTATATTTTCGAAATGAATTATTTGACCTAAATGCAGCTATGCAATTTTATATCCTCCACATTTACAAATTGATAGTGAAACTTATTTGTAAACCCAATTTTGGAAATTATCTACAAAAGGTGTTTTGGATGTCATAGCTGAAGAATGTAGACAGGACTCATTCATATATTTTACTGATTTTGTATGTATTTAGGTAGTCTCATTTTAGGAAGGTCAGAATTTTCATACATGGTCTTTAAATGTTTTGCTAGGATTTCCGTATACTAAAAGATCAGAAAGGTGATTTGCAACAAAGCATATTTTATTCTTTTCCTCAATAATCATATACACTTGCTTACTATTATACATAAACTAGTCATTGATAAGTTCAATGACTGACTTCATTTAATAAAAATAAGTTTAATAGAATTTTTCATAATTCAAATAATAATTACTGGGTTAACTGCTGAAACTAGAAGCTTTTAATTTTTCTTCAAGAAAATTTTTTCTGTGTAAATGGAATTCATCCAATATAAACTGTGTAAATATTCCAAAACACGGAAGTAAACTGATAATTTTACTTTACAGTAATATACCAATGATAGTTATAGAACTGTGTGCAGACAATGCAAAAATGAATAATGTATAGAGTATACAGTAGTAAACGAATTTCTTCTGTATGAAGAAAAACATTTCTCTGTATATAATTATAAAAATCAAGAATTCTTTGTGAAGAACATTTAAAGATACTGTTGTCTATGGAAAAAGTTGAAGAACAGACTAAGACAGATAACACACAAAAGTATGTGTTGATTGACAATAGGTTAAAGAAACATGATGTTTTTACTCGAATGTATCGTGTAAAGGCAAACATACAAGTAGATGTAAGAAATATACTCGTGAATATATAAAAAAAATGTGTCTGGTCTTTTTTTTTAAATTCCTAATATATTTTATATTAAATTAGTGACAAAACTGGAAGTATTCATGGTTACCCAACTACATGATTATTGTACAAGAAATAATTTAACTGGGTATAGTGAATTAAATAAAGCAGATCTAATAGTGTTCATTAATAGACTTTGGCTTTGAAATGTTGTGAAACAATTACCTTATCCTAAAGTTGGAAATGATGATGGAATATTTCAAAGTAATGAAGTTAAACCACTTCTAAAGACATACTTGAGAAATTAATAAACAAAAGAACAGTAAGAGATTATCTCACATATAAAGCATTTAAATACAGACTATAAACTATACATTTTGAGAGCAATCTCAACTTGCTTGACCAGAACTTCTTCTTGAATGTCTCTAAACCAAAAATTATGAAAATTATTAAGTATTATCTGAAAGTACATCATGGGTTAAATTATTTTCACATTTTTTTGCGAGTGCAGAATACAGACAAATGAAAATATTACAGAATTTATATTTCAAGCAGAAAATTACAGAATCACTAGAGAAAGAGAGAGTTAATAAAAAATGTAAGAATGGAAAACTAAATGTTTTATCACATGTGTCTAATTTTCCAGTTTGTGGTTCTGGTTGGTCACTAAATAGAAATTTGGCTTGCAGTTAGCAGTTATATACGAAATATATAAATATAATAATAATAAATAATATATATGTTAAATATTTATATGGACACAGTACAGTTTTAGTTGTGCCATTATGAGGTTAATCTTATATTGACTTCAGAGAAACGAAGAAAAGAATGCTTGTATTACAGTAAATATAATTATCAAAAAATTTTCTATGATCTATAAAATCTGCATTACATCCTATAAATAAAAATGTGAATGGTCATAATATATAGAAATGTTGGTGTTGATCTTGATCAGAAACTCGAAAATTTTGAATTTCCTGTAGTGGTTGATAATGTTCCAAAAATTGAAAATAAAGTTTCAAGTGTACCCATTAAAAATAAAATATAAAAGAGAGAATCATGTAAATCTCCTTTATTTTGAAAATGAATGTAATTCACATTTTTGTTGGGCAAAAAAATTATTTATTCTTGTTTCAAGTAAAATTAGAAAACATGAAGAAGTAAAATTTATTTTGTCAATACTTAGCATATGGAGGATTTGAATGGGACGATCCAAATTCATTTAGTTCTACAAAAATAACTGAAATTTCTAGCACATCATCATTTGGATAGATATTTGAATTAGATTTAGAACATCCAAAAAATTTACGTGATTTAAATAAAGATTTACCACTTGCTCCTGAAAATAAAATTGGGCCTGGAACTAAAGAAAGCAAGTTATTTACTACTCTGGAAGACAGGCATCATTATGTAGTTCACTATAAAAATCTTAAACAGTATCCACCTCTAGGAATAACTATTTAAAAACATATACAAAGTTTTAAAATTTAAACAACCTTTTTGGATAAAGAAATTTATAGACTTTAATACAGAAGTGATAACTATAGCCAATCAGCATCATCTCCCCAACCTCCCAAATTATCCAATTTTCATCAAGTGATACCCTACACAAGTGCTGGCTAATTGGAGTATGATCCACAGTGTTGACAGAGTGTTTTATCATGACCCACTTCGTTTATCTATCTTCCACACTGGATTTGAAAGCACACAAAAATTGGCACAGAATGGCAAACATCTACTGACATTGTTCCTCGATCAGTCCTTCTATTGTTAGTTCAAGAGAAGCTTCCTACTGTACGTTGTCTGTAATGGTATCGGTTGTCAGCATTAAGTTGCTCTTCTTGTGCTGTTTCAGCTGTCCATCCACACATATCTTTGGTATGAGTTGTGGTTACTCATGAAAATTAGTGATTCAAAGTTTTCCTTGTCCAGAAAATGCTTATGATCGTCATCGGCATGTAGATTCTTTTGTGAACCTGAGTAGCTTTTACCCACTGACAAAAGCTTCATAGTTTAAGTGAGCATCTGGACTAATGACCGGCACTCATGTTGTCGATGAGAGGGACATATCAAAGCCTTCACCAGCAAACAACTGCCAATTACAATCTATGTTATGTGTACTTGCTGAAATGGTTCCAGCGTGGAACTCAGATCTTCCATAATCTATGATTGCAATAAGTCCCATCTGAGAATAACATTATGACTATATCCTGAAAAAACAACCAATTCGAAGGGCTGTGCTCTGTTATTGATAGTTATTCTTAAAGTACATGTTCCTCTCAGCTGTCCCAACTTTCAACAAAATCGTTTACATATCACAGAACATAGTCTTCTCTCATTGGTGATAACACCCAAAGTTGTAACTAACAAAATTCAAATTTTGCCGAAGAACAAAAAACTGTTTTTTCTGTGCCTATTTGGGCTTTCTTAACAAAGACTGTGTACGTGAGGTAAACAGGTATTCTGCATATTTTTGTAACTGTTATTACACAGTTGATTATGTTACCTTTGAAAAAATAACGTTATTTTTTATTTTCATGGACAAACAACATTGTATCTGCGCAATTACAACTCTGTGTTTCTGAAACAAACTGCTTTTTCTGATTGTAGAAATGTAAACCATATTTTGAGAAAGTGCACAGACGGGTCAAAATACACAATGTTTATTGCAATACAAATCTGCACATGTAACAGGGATATCTATGGAAAAATTTAACACTGTTCTTGTTACATTTATGCTAAACACGAATGGACAGTCAAGCAAATGCACTATTCACTTGGTAGTTGCTCAGAGAAATTTCGTTTTTCAGCTGGGATATACTGCCACATGCCACATAAGCTTTCGTCTTGGCAGAGGTTTATCATAGCAAACAGGGAAACCTGAAATGTTATCCAGTGGCAGATTTATTTTCCCAGTACCTCTCAACTTCTTTGTAATGCTTAAAACCCGTGGTTGCAGGATGTTATGACGCTTACTTCCCCTTAGTGTCATAGCGTCATCAGATGAAACTTGTAGCTTGACATGCTCAGTTATTTTGAATGAGTTGTTGTGAGACCATGCGTCTAGTGCACTAAAAGCCCAGAAATTCCTTGCTATCATCTTGCAGAAAAGGAATCGGTTGTACCTGGGGTTAGGACTAACTGGAATCGTCGGATGGGTGACATACTTGAAAGCATCTTCCGTTCCTCCCAATAAAGGCAAAATCTATATCACACAGTAAGAAACTGTGCCCTGTGATGAGGAATTTCTGGTTTATAGCAGTGAAATACACTATGTGATCAAAAGTATCCGGACACTCCCAAACACATACGTTTTTCATATTAGGTGCATTGTACTGCCACCTACTGCCAGGTACTCTGTATCACCAACCCCAGTAGTCATTAGACATTGTGAGAGAGCAGAATGGGGCGCTCCGCAGAACTCAACGGTTTTCGAATGTGGTCAGGTGATTGGGTGTCACTTATGTCAAGCGTCTGTACGCCAGATTTCCACACTCCTAAGCATTCCTAGGTCCACTGTTTCCGATATGATAGTGAAGTAGAAACTTGAAGGGACGTGGACAGCATACAGGCAGACCTCGTCTGTTGACTTCCAGAGACTTCTGGCAGTTGAAGAGGGTCGTAATGTGTAATAGGGAGACATCTATCCATACCACCACACAGAAACTCCTGTCTGTATCAGGATCCACTGCAAGTGCTATGACAGTTAGGTGGGAGGTGAGAAAACTTGGTTTGATAGTCGACCAGCTGCTCATAAGCCACACATCACTTCAGTAAATGCCAAACGACTCCTCGCTTGGTGTAAGGAGCATAAACATTGGACGATTGAACAGTGGAAAAACGTTGTATGCAGTGACGAATCACGGTACACAATGTGGCTATCCGATGGCAAGGTGTGGGTATGGCGAATGCCCGGTGAACGTCATCTGCCAGCGTGTGTAGTGCCAACAATACAATTTGGAGGCGATGGTGTTATGGTGTGGTCGTGTTTTTCTTGGAGAGGGCTTGCACTCCTTGTTGTTTCGCGTGTCACTATCACAGCACAGGCCTACACTGATGTTTTAAGCATCTTTTTGCTTCCCAATATTGAACAGCAATTCGGGAATGGTGACTGCATCTTTCAACACGATCGAGCAACTGTTCATAATGCACGACGTGTGGCGGAGTGGTTACACGACAATAACATCTCTTTAATGGAATGGTTTGCACAGTCCTGACCAGAATCCTATAAAACACCTCTGGAATGTTTAGGAACGCCTGCTTTGTGCCAGGCCTCACCGACTGACATCGATACCTCTCTCATGGCAGCACTCAGTTAAGAATAGGCTGCCATTCCCCAAGAAACCTTCCAGCACCTGACTGAACGTATGTCTGCTAGAGTTGAAGCTGTCATCAACGCTAACGGTGGGTCAACACCATATTGAATTCCAGCATTATCGACAGAGGGCTCCATGAACTTGTAAGTTACTTTCAGCCAGTGGTCTGAATACTTTTGGTCACATGGTGTATTTATGGACGATCAGATTTTAGAAAAGTGTCCTCATATTTTGAACATCTGTCACTAATTTGCGATATTTATTCTTACGTTGACATGAAAATCATGTGAATAATAGGTATTATGATGAAAACATTTTAGTTTCGACTAGATGTTACACCGCTGGATTAGAACTCTCAAATATTTAACGTATAGCTACAACGTTTTTGGTACATGACTCACGAGAAACGTTTTTTTCATTAAGAATAGCGGTAACACTATTGTTCCACTCACACCAGCAGGTGCCAGTTTTTCAGGAACAGGACAGTTCCTGCTTTAAATAATGAAAACCGCTCCAGTTGTATAAATAAGTTCAGTTTTCATGATTTAAATCATGAATGACACAGTTGCAGGTTTCCCACATCATCTAATATGATGAACGAAATTAAGGACAATTCCTCCTTCATATATCAGGGCATCCACTATGACTCACTGCCTCATGTTTACTGTCCTTCCACTCACTTTATTCAAAATCAAAGTTTGTAGTTCGACAATGCTAGTACACCCATCCTGTGTCTCTCTAACAGCGCCACTTCAGTGTGCACTACTGATGCCATGCCCACACAACATTCCTACCTCGCCACCACCAGGCATTCATGCCATGACATTTATGTGCCAATTGGTCCTGCATGCTTCAGCACAGAGGACGTAGGAAAGAGGAAGCGAGCACATCGCCATCGCTCTCAGACTAGTCACACTCATGGAACTGCAGCAGGAAGTAAAGAAGCTTAAGTAGGTGTAGCTCTGATGTTACAGTGATGCCTTGATTTCTAAGATATGCAGCCCTCAACGTTAGACTCATACTCGCTCTGTTTTTGGTAGCTAGTACTTGGTTATCGTTTGATGGCTACACCATGAGTCCTAACTGGCTAAGTTCACTTTTTGTGTTGTGTTTGACTAGTGGCAGAGATTGGGGTTAATGACTGATGAACATATTGTTTAACATTTTATGTTACCTTCTATAATAGGGGATTGATATTCATTTCTCCTCGTGTGTTACAGATTAGATAAATCTAAAAACGGGTGAGAACAGGATTTTAAAGGTTGTTTCTAAAAGTTTTTGAGTCTTCTTATAGAAATCAAACTTAAGTGGCACAACCATATTAAATATCTGTGAAAAAGGTGAAGCACAGCGATGTTTGTCTTAAGAGTCGTATCTGAGAGTATAGAGAGGAGCACAATAAAAACAGCACACTTTGGCTACTTTCATCCACTTATGGTCTATGGAATAATATTCTGAGGAAATCAACTACTAGCATCCTAGGTACCCATGCAGAAATCTGTTTTGGGAGTTACAGATCTTTGCAACAACTGTTCAATATATTTTTACCTGATGTGCTTTGTTATTAAAAATTGGAATGACTTTCGCAACCAACGGTTGCTTCGTCAGGAAAGAGGGAAGGAGAGGGAAAGATGAAAGTTTGTGGGTTTTAAGGGAGAGGGTAAGGAGTCATTCCAATAGGGAAAAAAGGATAGGTATACACTCGCACACATACATGTGCGGATGGATAGCTAGAATTTTGTGTGTATGTTTGTGTTTGTTTGTGTGTCTGTCGACCTGCCAGCACTTTCATTTGATAAGTCACATCATCTTTGTTTTTAGATATATAAAATTGTTTAATAGATATACTGTGTTTGGTCAACATTCTCAGTCACAGGACATATCTATCTTCTACCTAGGAACAAATTGGAAACGAAGTCTACTTGACACTGGATATGTAGTACATACTCCATTTGTTTGTTCACAACTAACATTTCATCGTTACATGGTAAAAACCATGTCATCAGTAAACAGGCTATGGAAATCTCTCTACAATGTTATACAAAGAGATATTTTTTTACAAAACAATGTGTAACAGATCTTTTCAATGGTCGAAAACACAGTGGGAGAGTCCGCTGAATGGCGCTAGGTTAGATGAGGCAAACTGTATGTTAACAAACAATTCTTTTGACAACTTACAGTGTATAAATTACTAGCATCAGTAAAAGCTCACAGATACCGTTTCATAATAATTTACAAAGTAAAGAAGTACCAGTTGAGGATGTAGCACTCACCTATGAAGATCTTTTACCGATGCTGTTACTTTATACACTCTAAGTTGTAAAAAAAAAATATTTGTTAACAGACAGTTTACCTCATGTACCCCAGTATCACTCAGTGACCTCTTTCACTGTATTATTTGTGAACATTTAAAAGATCTGTTATGCATTGCTTTGTAAATATACTTTTTTATAAAACATTGTAAAGTGATTTTCAAGACTTATTTACTAATGATTTTTTTTACGATGTAATGATGAAACTGTGGTTGTGAACAAACGAATGTAGCAAGTACCACATATCCAGAGCTGACTTTACTGAGAATGTTGACAAGATACAATGTATCTGCTGAACAATTTTATATGATTGACATAACATTGTCAATTTTATATGATTGACATAACATAGTCAAGCTAGAAAATCACATTCTACTCGTTTCACCGTGTCTCTATCTAACTGTGAAATGTAATGTATTTTCCTATTGTTGATAGCAGATTTGTGTTGTGTTTAATAGCCTACGAAAATGCCAGAATGTCGAAACGTGTTGAGCGACTTTGGAAATAACTAAAAGTGTGGTCAAGACATCTGAAAGTTACTAAAGTGCATACAAACGACGACTTCATCCCATAGCATTTTCGTGTAAATTGCAGTTTATTCCAACTACTGAGTTTCTCTTTGTTGTTCTAAAACCACTGCTAAGATGTGACATCCAAGTGAAAATACATATTTGTTAAACATGTTATATCATCCCACAAGTTATGTTTGGCGACTTGGTCAAATCCTTTGAGCCATTTTGTTGCGGCCTCACCAGAGTCTCTGGCAAATACTGATGGCTGTCTGATGTGTACCAGGCTTACTGCTATATTTCAGTCCTTTGTCCTCCTGAATATATGGGTCATGGAAACGATTCTCTGCCCATATTCCAGTCCCTATCCATGTAGATGACGGCTTTTACATTGCCTAATTGAGACCATGTGATGCAGATGTTTGGAAGTACCTGGCATCTGCACTAAACAATGTTACATTGTAACTATAACTAAGTCTGAATCTGAAAGCTGGGACATCAGTGACGTACACTGAAAACAGGTTTAGTACTAACGCCAACGACAGCCGAAAAAGAACAGGATTGATCACATTGGTGGAGAATGCTGCTATTTGTACAAACACAGAACATTCCAGAAATTACAAACATAAGAAATTTCAAAAGCCTTCAGACACGCAGATACTAAGTAACTAGTAACTGCTGAGGATTGAATGTGAACTGACGACCTGCAGTATGTCAGCTAACGACACTAAATGCTACATTCCACACTGCATTGCTCATGGCAATATTTTAAACCAACATTATGTTGAAACAGTGGAAAAAGTTAGATATAGTGAGAATTAGTGAAGTTCGATGGCACGAGGAGCAAGACTTTTGGTCAGGTGAATACAGGGATATAAATACAAAGTCAAATAGGGGTAATGCAGGAGTAGGTTTAATAATGAATAAAAAGATAGGAGTTTGGGTAAGCTACCACAAACAGCATAGTGAATGCATTATTGTGGCCAAGATAGACACCAAGCCCACGCCTACTACAGTAGTACAAGTTTATATGCCAACTAGCTCTGCAGATGACGAATAAATTGATGAACTGTATGATGAGATAAAAGAAATTATTCAGATAGTGAAGGGAGAGGAAGATTTAATAGTCTTGGGTAACTGAAATTCGAGAGTAGCAAAAGGGAGAGAAGGAAACATAGTAGGTGAATATGGATTGGGGCTAAGAAATGAAAGAGGAAGCCACCTGGTAGAATTTTGCGCAGAGCATAACTTAATCATAGCTAACACTTGGTTCAAGAATCATGAAAGAAGGTTGTATACATGAAAAAACCCTGGAGATACTAGAAGATATCAGACAGATTATATAATGGTAAGACCGAGATTTAGGAACCAAGTTTTAAATTGTAAGACACTTCCAGGGGCAGATGTGGACTCTGGCCACAGTCTATTGGTTATGAACTGTAGATTAAAACTGAAGAAACTGCGAAAAGGTGGGAATTTAAGGAGATGGGACCTGGATAAACTGAATAAACCAGAGGTTGTAGAGAGTTTCAGTGAGAGCGTAAGGGAACAATTGACAGGAATGGGGGAAAGAAATACAGTAGAAGAAGAATGGGTTTGAGCGATGAAATGGTGAAGGCAGCAGAGGATCAAATAGGTAAAAAGACGAGGGCTAGTAGAAACCATTGGATAACAGAAGAAATATTGAATTTAATTGATGAAAGGAGAAAATATAAAAATGTAGTAAATGAAGCAGGCAAAAAGGAATACAAATGTCTCAAAAATGAGATCGACAGGAAGTGCCAAATGGCTAAGCAGGGATGGCTAGAGGACAAATATAAGGATGTAGAGGCTTATCTCATGAGGGGTAAGATAGATACTGCTTACAGGAAAATTAAAGAGACTTTTGGAGAAAGGAGAACCACTTGCATGAATATCAAGAGCTCAGATGGAAACCCAGTTCTAAGCAAAGAACGGAAAGCAGAAAGGTGGAAGGAGTATGTAGAGGGTCTATATAAGGGCGATGTTCTTGAGGACAATATTATGGAAATGGAAGAGGATGTAGATGAAGATGAAATGGGAGATATGATACTGCGTGAAGAGTTTTACAGAGCACTGAAAGATCTAAGTCGAAACAAGGCCCCCAGAGTAGACAACATTCCATTAGAACTACTGACAGCCTTTGGAGAGCCAGTCCTGACAAAACTCTACCATCTGTCGAGCAAGATGTATGAGACAGCCGAAATACCCTCAGACATCAAGAAAAATATAATAATTCCAATCCCAAAGGAAGCAGGTGTTTACAGATGTGAAAATTACCGAACTATCAGTTTAATAAGTCACAGCTGCAAAATACTTTACTGACGAATGGAAAAACTGATAGAAGCCGACCTCGGGGAACATTAGTTTGGATTCCGTAGAAATGTTGGAACACGTGAGACAATACTGACCTTACGACTTATCTTAGAAGAAAGATTAAGGAAAGGCAAACCTACGTTTCTAGCATTTGTAGACTTAGAGAAAGCTTTTGACAATGTTGATTGCCATACTCTCTTTCAAATTCTGAAGGTGGCAGGGGTAAAATACCGGGAGCGAGAGGCTATTTACAATTTGTACAGAAATCAGATGGCAGTTATAAGAGTCGAGGGATATGAAAGGGAAGCAGTGGTTGGGAAGGGAGTGAGACAGGGTTGTAGCCTATCCCAGATGTTATTCAATCTGTATATTGAGCAAGCAGTAAAGGAAACAAAAGAAAAGTTCGGAGTAGGTATTAAAATCCATGGAGAAGAAATAAAAACTTTGAGGTTCGCCGATGACATTGTAATTCTGTCAGAGACAGCTAAGGACTTGGAAGAGCAGTTGAACGGAATGGACAGTGTCTTCAAGGGAGGATATAAGATGAACATCAACAAAAGCAAAACGAGGATAATGGAAAGTAGTCGAATTAAGTCGGATGATGCTGAGGGACTTAGATTAGGAAATGAGACACTTAAAGTAGTAAAGGAGTTTTGCTATTTGGGGAGCAAAATAACTGATGATGGTCGAAGTAGAGAGGATATAAAATGTAGACTGGCAATGGCAAGGAAAGCGTTTCTGAAGAAGAGGAATTTGTTAACATTGAGTATAGATTTAAGTGTCAGGAAGTCATTTCTGAAAGTATTTGTATGGAGTGTAGCCATGTATGAAGTGAAACATGGACGATAAATAGTTTGGATATGAAGAGAATAGAAGCTTTTGAAATGTGGTGCTACAGAAGAATGCTGAAGATTAGATGGGTAGATCACATAACTAATGAGCAGGTATTGAATAGAACTGGGGAGGAGTTTGTGGCACAGCTTGACAAGAAGAAGGGATCGGTTGGTAGGACATCTTCTGTGACATCGAGGGATCACCAATTTAGTATTTGAGGGAAGCGTGGAGGGTAAAAATAGTAGAGGGAGGCCAAGACATGAATACACTAAGCAGATTCAGAAGGATGTAGGCTGCAGTAGGTACTGGTAGATGAAGAAGCTTGCACTGGATAGAGTAGCATGGAGAGCTGCATCAAGCCAGTCTCAGAACTGAAGACCACATCAACAACAACAGTAGACAAATTAATAAATCAATACTCTTCTGTCAAAAAATGCATATGTAGTATTCCTCATAAGACAAAATCTTTATTCCTTTCCCCAACAAGTAAATTTCAGTAAGTGCAAATAATGCTCAGTTTATAAACAAAAAATACTGAGGGCCTACATGGTACATCGACTAAAATAACTGAATGCTGCCTGCAGTGGGCACTAAGGCTTCTAACTCTTCTTATAAACTAGGTTTGGAAGAAGGAATGTTTACAAGGTGTTTAAAAAACGGTAAAGTGATCCCTATATACAGATGAGGCAGCAAGGAGTACCTAGGAAATTACAGACCAATAACTGTTTCATTAGTCTTATGTAAAATGGTAGGGAGTGTAATTAAAGACAATATTACATTTTAGTGGAAAATGCATAATTTCGAACAACGCAAAACATTGATTTAAAAATGAGCAATCTACCAAAACAGCAATAGTTTAGCTTTAGCGTTTGTAAGTAAGACACTAGATGAAAAGAAGTAAGTCTGTGGTACATTCCTTGACATTTTAATAGCCTTAGATTGTGTATGTCATAACATAACATTAGAAAAATTTCAGTGTTACAGTATAAGAGCAGAAGAACCTGATACCATGTAAACATTAATGGATAATTGACAACAGCGTGTAGAAATAAAACATAAAGCTAACAATATTATTACAAATGTCCATTTAAATTTTGAATTTGTTAAAATGGTGTACCTGGAGAAGCAGCATTTCATCCACTACTTTCCATTTATATACTTAAATGGTGTGCCCAAAATAGCAGGTCGAAATGCTGTCACATATGCAGATGGCATTACATTTGTAATCAGTAGTTCTTCAACAAGAGAGCCAAAAGAAAGCTTCTCAAAATGTAAAAAGATGGGAGGATTACTTTAGCGAAAATAATCGTTTTATGAACATCAACAAAAGCGCATATATGCAAATTATGCAAGAAAAAATGTAAATGTAACTTTGAACAAGATTACTGTCAAGCTTGAAGACTGATATAAAAGATGCAGAAAGTCTTAACTTCCTGCATGTGATGGTGGATAGATACTTGACATGTGAAACTCTTGTAAATAAAATTTGTCATAAAATAATACAAAAAAATCGAGAACAATAAATGCACAAAACCTACTTGACAATGTACTATGGGCTAATGCATTCACAAATATCATATAGTACCATGCTCTGGAGAAATGCTGCAAATGTACAGATACAGCAGAATTATCGCCTACAGATTTATGTAGAAACGAATTCAGAGAACTAAATATGTTAACAAAATCGTCACTATACGTATATGAAACACAAGGTTGGATGCTGGGGGTGGGGGAGGGGACGATTGAACTACTCCCCTGAGAGGTGAAACTAAATTAAAATTTTCTAATCTGTGTGAAAGTTAAATACACAAATTTAGGGCCCTGGTCAGTATACTTCCTGTATTCTATTGTATTTTACTGATCCAAGAAATCACAGTATTGTACAGTTTACACATATGATACTAAACAAGTCAACTGTACGTTTTACAAGCAATTTTTACAATTAATTTGTTACAGGTTTAATTTGTTACATGAAAGTCTGTGCAATATTACAAGTTGATAACAGACATCACATTGTATTATCACTTGTTAGGTGGGTTGCAACTTCTTTTTACAATCTTATTAAAAACAATGTTACATGGGGGGTGCAAAACAGGAATAAATACAGACCAATTCATTACATACTTTAAAGAAGTATGCACTATATATAAGTATTAGGCTAAGTGATCTTTTGTTACATTAGTTAGCATTTATAACCTTTTACCAAATTATGATTCACAATGTTAGAGTCTTTCTTCAAAAGATTTTTTTAAAATTTGTATGTGAACCACTTGGCATTTCTGTTCTTTTAATTTCATCTGGTAAATTATTTAACATCCATATCCCAACAAGTAGTACAGTCTCTTGTAACCAGTTGTTCTGGACTAAATCATGTATTGGTCAGATTGCTGTTGTTTCATAGCTATGAATGTGTTCATTTAATGTTATTATCTATTTTTGTTTAGTACATAGATCCTAACTAATGATATGATGCTATAAGTGGAAACAGATGGCAGTGTCATAATGGCAAATCACTTTACATGTTTTCTGCATGCTTCATTATGTGTTCGGATTGCAGTATTATATGCATTGTCTTTTTTTGCATTTTCAAGATATCTCTGCTGCAGGGTGATTTCAGCAAAAACATGATTCCATACAGTAATATGGAGTGAAACAATGAATAATATACCAGTAGAAGAATTAATTTTGTGACTGATTTGCTGAGTACCCTCAGAATATATCATACAGTTGACAGCTTATTTGAGATGTAACTGACATAAGTGTTCCATTTAAGACTTTTCTAGCCATATACCAGTAAACTTAACAGAGTTCACATTGGATGGATTTCAGCTGTTTGGTGCATGTCAGCGATTTCTAGCTTTTGAGATGAGAGGCTGAAAGTAATATAAGTTGTTTTTTGTACATTCATAATGAGATTGTTACCACTGAAGCATTTGCTCAGTGATGATGTAAGTGGTTCAATCTTTTGGTGATAGTAATCTTTGTCTATACTTGTTATCAGAATACTTGTGAAATCAGCAAATAGTGTTGTATGACCTGTAGTACGCTTCATGTGTATGTGATCAAGACATACCTAGTGAAAACAGCATGGGCCCCAGAATGGAGCCCTGTGGTTCACCACACCTAAGAGGCATCACCTCAGAGGAGTGCACAGTACACAGACGAGCATTATAATTTTTTTTCAAACTTCTTTTCAAGTTTTTGCTCTCTGACTAATGTGATTGTAACCACTGGTTTGCATTCCTTCTTGCATCTTGGATGGGGCCTACTGGCCAACAATGTCATACAATCGTTTCACTTCACTTCTGAATCCATGCTGATGCTTCGACATTAAAGATAATCTGTTAGGAAAACTTTCCAGTCTAGGGAAAAAGACTATGTCAAATATTTTTGAAAATGTGCTGTGTTGTACTACTGGCCTGTATTTAGCTACATCATTTTCAGGTCCCTTTCTATGGAGTGGAGTAACTTTAGCCATCTTAGGGGGGCAGGGAACTCTTCATTACTAAAGGATGCATTTATTGTATGAGTTAGTGGTTCTGCAATGTATTCTCCACACTTCTTTACAATTAGCACTGGAATGGAATGTTGTCATTGCCACTAAGGCATCTATTTTTCAGTCATGTCATAGCTGTGAGCACTTCAGTGTTTGAGGATTTGTGGAAAAACATTGATGCTTTTTGTGGTTTCTGCATGTGCTGGGTGTTAGTACCGGCTCTATGGCAGTTCTCCTTTAACAAATTTCCAGGTATTTTACTGACTTAGTCATTAAAGGCATTTACTATTTGATCTGGTTCTTCTGACAACTCATCATTTAGATTTAGTTTTAAAGTTTTGTTTATATCATGTTGTTTGTTGTTAGTTTCATTTTTCACAAGTTTCCAAATGTTTTTCATTTTATTATTAGATTCAATTTTTAATTCATTATTAAATAATTGTTTGCGTCTTGAATTACTTTTTATAGCTAGCACAGTAATACTACTAGTATGTTCTAAACTTAGATGTAATTCTTCAGGTAACCTTTTTTTTTGTTAGAGATTTTTATCCCTGTTATCACCAACGAATCTATGGATTTGTTTCCAATTCTCCTTGAATTCAGTGGAAATTCAGCATCGAAATAGTGGAGAACTGTTATATGAAAGTAATTAAACATGTTGTCAGTGTCATTGTCTTCTTGTAGCTCTGTCCACTTCTCAGTTAATTAATAATATTTAGCAACTCATCTTTGTTTTTTACAGGTTTATGGAAGCCAATATTAAACTCTCCACATATTAGCAAAGTTTTATTGAGTGCATAAAGTTTATTTAGTGGTGCATCAAGGGAATGAATGACAGTCTGGAGATTTCCAGTAGGAAATGTATACATGCAGTATCAGTATGTTAGAGTCCGTCAAGGCAGTTATAGCAAACTTTAAATCTTTTTCCATTAGCGTATCATTGTGTATTGTGACGGATTTGTAGTTCAGATTTTTTTACATAAATAGCTATAACATTTCCCTTACTTTGATTTCGACAACAATAACTTGCTAGATTATATTCTCCAACTGTTGTTTTTCAATTTTTCCTTTTGTTAGCCAGTGCTCAGTGATACAGGGAACAAGTAATTGCAAATTAGTTTTAAGGACTAGCTCTGTTTCTAATCATTTATTAAACATCACCTGTACATTACAGTGTTAATATTTTAAGAGGTACTAGTTTCTGTTTTCCATTAGTTCATATGGCTTTGTTATGTGCTTTAGACTGTAGATAAGTTTTGGGATGCTACTCACCAAGTTCTCCTCTCATTTTGGTTTAAGGAGTTTATTTTCTGCACCTGTTGTATTTTGGTGGGCTGCTATTTTGGAGCTGTTGTCGTTCCTGCCCACAGAAAATCCTGGTGATAGGCTGTAGGCCTGCATTTTCATGTGGAAGATCTTGTCACAGCGTCCAGTGATGCTGATCCAGATTTCAATTGCACATTTTTTATTGTTTTGTCTTGAGCATATCTTGACATAGAACCTGACTGAGTTTCTTTTGTTCGACTAGGTACTGGTATCTCTTCCTAGTTTAACTCTTGAGACTTTTGTTGTGCTTTGTCTTCTTTAAGTGCCGATGGTGTTCTATGGTTATTTCTCGTGGCTCCTCGTTTTTCTTTCATTACTGCCGACTTGGATAACTCTGTTTTCACGGTGAATTTTTCTTGTGTTTTCACTTTCATGTTTTCTGAATTGTATATTTGTAATGCTGGTATTTGCAAACTGGTCTCTACTGCTGTAAATGGCTACACAATTTCTTTTTGCCTTCCATTCGTATGTGAAATCCATACTTTGTATAACCGATTCTGCTGGGAAATGCATTGACGTCCATCACCGTTAGATGTTCGTAATTTTCGACAGTGCTGATTGAGAATTCGTTTGCAGCATGGATTTTATTGTTCAGTTTTTGTAATTCGTATCTGTGTGGAATTGTGCACAAGATTTCTTTTGTGTGGATGTCTTTTGAAGAGAATCTGTTAGGGAGCATTTGACATCCTTAAGTTTCTTGGTGATGTCGTTCGCCCGACCTAGAATGATGACACTGTCATTTTGCATATATTCTTGCGTCTTCCCGTCTATGTTACAGAAAACATCCTTTACCTCAGTGGTAGGTCTTATAGCATAAAGATGTAGTATTCTGAGTTATTAAAATTGTTCAGAATTTTAGCGTACTGACGTCTATGACTGTCAGAAAGAATTAATACATTCTGACTCTAGTTATGGCTGTGTATCTTTTTCGAGATTCTGGACATCCATTTTTTTTTTATAATTTCCACCTGTAGTAATACCGTTGTTTCTACCAGGGCACTTCATGACACAAACACTTGAGTCCATTGCTGTAGTATTTTTGCTTCTGACACCTATTATTCTCCGTTTCTTCCTCACTATTTAGGGTTTTTGTAGGTTTACATAACCGAACAGTTCAGCATTTTCATTTCGAAGTTTCATTGCATCACTCTTTGGAATACGAATCGCTGATTGTATAAGATACATTCTTTTGAATGTTCAGTATTAATTACACATTTAGTACCACATGTATTTTTACCTTCAATCGCTGTATTTTCATGCGGTAGAACATCGTGCACATCATACACATGAGTAATATCACCTCAGTTCATATACAGGGTTATTACAAATGAATGAAGCGATTTCACAGCTCTACAATAACTTTATTATTTGAGATATTTTCACAATGCTTTGCACACACATACAAAAACTCAAAAAGTTTTTTTAGGCATTCGCAAATGTTCGAATGTGCCCCTTTAGTGATTCGGCAGACATCAAGCCGATAATCAAGTTCCTCCCACACTCAGCGCAGCATGTCCCCATCAATGAGTTCGAAAGCATCGTTGATGCGAGCTCGCAGTTCTGGCATATTTCTTGGTAGAGGAGGTTTAAACACTGAATCTTTCACATAACCCCACAGAAAGAAATCGCATGGGGTTAAGTCGGGAGAGCGTGGAGGCCATGACATGAATTGCTGATCATGATCTCCACCACGACCAATCCATCGGTTTTCCAATCTCCTGTTTAAGAAATGCCGAACATCATGATGGAAGTGCGGTGGAGCACCATCCTGTTGAAAGATGAAGTCGGCGCTGTCGGTCTCCAGTTGCGGCATGAGCCAATTTTCCAGCATGTCCAGATACACGTGTCCTGTAACGTTTTTTTCGCAGAAGAAAAAGGGGCCATAAACTTTAAACTGTGAGATTGCACAAAACACATTAACTTTTGGTGAATTGCGAATTTGCTGCACGAATGCCTGAGGATTCTCTACCGCCCAGATTCGCAAATTGTATCTGTTCACTTCACCATTAAGAAAAAATGTTGCTTCATCACTGAAAACAAGTTTCGCACTGAACGCATCCTATTCCATGAGCTGTTGCAAGCGCGCCGAAAATTCAAAGCATTTGACTTTGTCATCGGGTGTCAGGGCTTGTAGCAATTGTAAACGGTAAGGCTTCTGCTTTAGCCTTTTCCGTAAGATGTTCCAAACCGTCGGCTGTGGTACGTTTAGCTCCCTGTTTGCTTCATTCGTCGACTTCCGCGGGCTACGCGTGAAACTTGCCCGCACGCGTTCAACCGTTTCTTCGCTCACTGCAGGCCGACCCGTTGATTTCCCCTTACAGAGGCATCCAGACGCTTTAAACTGCGCATACCATCGCCGAATGGAGTTAGCAGTTGGTGGATCTTTGTTGAACTTCGTCCTGTAGTGTCGTTGCACTGTTATGACTGACTGATGTGAGTGCATTTCAAGCACGACATACGCTTTCTCGGCTCCTGTCGCCATTTTGTCTCACTGCGCTCTCGAGCACTCTGGCGGCAGAAACCTGAAGTGCGGCTTCAGCCGAACAAAACTTTATGAGTTTTTCTACGTATCTGTAGTGTATCGTGACCATATGTCAATGAATGGAGCTACAGTGAATTTATGAAATCGCTTCAATCATTTGTAATAGCCCTGTACATACCAGTACTTCACTATTTCTGGACCTTTTTTTCCGACACTTGGGTTATAATGTTATACTCCCTGTGCCTAAAATCTCAATAAAAACTGATTTTTGCACATACACCACTGGCCATTAAAATTGCTACACCAAGAAGAAATGCAGATGATAAACGGGTATTCATTGGACAAATATATCATACTAGAACTGACATGTGATTACATTTTCACGCAATTTGGGTGCATAGATCCTGAGAAATCAGTACCCAGAACAACCACCTCTGGCCGTAATAACAGCCTTGATATGCCTGGGCATTGAGTCAAACAGAGCTTGGATGGCGTGTACAGGTACAGCTGCCCATGCACCTTCAACACGATACCACAGTTCATCAAGAGTAGTGACTGGCGAATTGTGACGAGCCAGTTGCTCGGCCACCACTGACCAGACGTTTTCAGTTGGTGAGAAATCTGGAGAATGTGCTGGCACGGGCAGCAGTCGTACATTATCTGTATCCAGAAAGGCCCCATACAGGACATGCTACATGCTGTTGTGCATTATCCTGCTGAAATGTAGGGTTTCGCAGGGATCAAATGAAGGGTAGAGCCACGGGTCGTAACACATCTGAAATGTAACGTCCACTGTTCAAAGTGCCATTAATGCGAACAAGAGGTGACCAAGATGTGTAACCAATGGCACCCCATACTATCATGCCGGGTGATACGCCAGTATGGCGATGACGAATACACGCTTCCAATGTGTGTTCACTACGATGTCGCCAAACACGGATGCGACCTTCATGATGCTGTAAACAGAAGCTGGATTCATCCGAAAAAATGACGTTTTGCCATTCGTGCACCCAGGTTCGTCGTTGAGTACACCATCACAGGAGCTCCTGTCTATGATGCAGCGTCAAGGGTAACCGCAACCATGGTCTCCGAGCTGATAGTCCATGCTGCTGCAAACGTCGTCGTACTGTTCGTGAAGATGGTTGTTGTCTTGCAAACGTCCCCATCTGTTGACTCAGGGATCGAAACGTGGCTGCGCGATCCGTTATAGCCATGTGGTTAAGATGCCTGTCATCTCGACTGCTAGTGATACGAGGCCGTTGGGATCCAGCACGGCGTTCCGAATTTCCCGAATGAACCCACCGATTCCATATTCTGCTAACAGTCATTGGATCTCGACCAACACGAGCAGCAATGTCGCGATACGATAAACTGCAATTGCGATAGGCTACAATCCGACCTTTATCAAAATCGCAAACGTGATAGTACGCATTTCTCCTCCTTACACGAGGCATCACAACGTTTCATCAGGCAACGCCTGTCAACTGCTCTTTGTGTATGAGAAATCGGTTGGAAACTTTTCTCATGTCAGCACGTTGTAGGTGTCGCCACCGGCGCCAACCTTGTGTGAGTGCTCTGAAAAGCTAATCATTTGCATATCACAGCATCTTCTTCCTGTCGGTTGAATTTCGCGTCTGTAGCACGTCATCTTCGTGGTGTAGCAATTTTTATGGCCAGTAATGTATAATAGATATTTTGCACAGTTTACGTCTATATTTGCTGAGCTAACACCCTCGAAATTTATACTGACGATTTAGTTATTTATTTCGGTATTCCCCAAGCCACCACACTTTGTGTGCCTGGGAGAATGTACTAACTGTACTGGTGTCATCTACTTCAATCAATTGTGTGTGCCAAAGTTCAGCAGCATTTCTCCATCTGTCATAGCAGTGCACTCTTAATGTCATCCTCACAGCTTTAACTGCTTTGCCCCACTATTGTCAGTGTTACTGTTGTTACAGAGCTCAACCAGAATTCAGTTCACTATCCAAACAGTTCGTCTTGATGGTATCGTGCTTTTCAGTTTTGTGCAACATGAAAAAGTTTCAAAAATAACAGTTTTCTTCTCTAAAAAACAGAAGACAACATCTAATTTTGTTACAACATAAGACTATTGTTCCTTACGTACTATGTGGACCAGTGTTTTTTGTTCCTGTTGTTGTTGTGGTCTTCAGTCCTGAGACTGGTTTGATGCAGCCCTCCATGCTACTCTATCCTGTGCAAGCTCCTTCATCTCCCAGTACCTACTGCAACCTACATCCTTCTGAATCTGCTTAGTGTATGCATCTATTGGTCTCCCCCTACGATTTTTACCCTCCACGCTGCCCTCCAATACTAAATTGGTGATCCCTTGATGCCTCAGAACATGTCCTACCAACCGATCCCTTCTTCTGGTAAAGTTCTGCCACAAACTCCTCTTCTCCCCAATCCTGTTCAGTACCTCCTCATTAGTTATGTGATCTACCCATCTAATCTTCTGCATTCTTCTGTAGCACCACATTTCGAAATCTTCTATTCTCTTCTTGTCCAAACTATTTATCGTCCATGTTTCACTTCCATACATGGCTACACTCCATACAAATACTTTCAGAAAAGACTTCCTGACACTTAAATCTATACTCGATGTTAACAAATTTCTCTTCTTCAGAAACGCTTTCCTTGCCATTGCCAGTCTACATTTTATATCCTCTCTACTTCGACCATCATCAGTTATTTTGCTCCCCAAATAGCAAAACTCCTTTACTACTTTAAGTGTCTCATTTCCTAATCTAATACCCTCTACATCACCCGACTTAATTCGACTACATTCCATTATCCTCGTTTTGCTTTTGTTGATGTTCATCTTATATCCTCCCTTCAAGACACCATCCATTCCATTCAACTGCTCTTCCAAGTCCTTTGCTGTCTCTGACAGAATTACAATGTCATCGGCGAACCTCAAAGTTTTTATTTCTTCTCCATGGATTTTAATACCTACTCCGAATTTTTCTTTTGTTTCCTTTACTGCTTGCTCAATATACAGATTGAATAACATCGGGGAGAGGCTACAACCCTGTCTTACTCCCTTCCCAACCACTGCTTCCCTTTCATGTCCCTCGACTCTTATAACTGCCATCTGGTTTCTGTACAAATTGTAAATAGCCTTTCGCTCCCTGTATTTTACCCCTGCCACCTTTAGAATTTGAAAGAGAGTACTCCAGTCAACATTGTCAAAAGCTTTCTCTAAGTCTACAAATGCTAGAAACGTAGGTTTGCCTTTCCTTAATCTTTCTTCTAAGATAAGTCGTAAGGTCAGTATTGCCTCACGTGTCCCAGTATTTCTACGGAATCCAAACTGATCTTCCCCGAGGTCTGCTTCTACTAGTTTTTCCATTCGTCTGTAAAGAATTCGTGTTAGTATTTTGCAGCTGTGGCTTATTAAACTGATTGTTCGGTAATTCTCACATCTGTCAACACCTGCTTTCTTTGGGATTGGAATTATTATATTCTTCTTGAAGTCTGAGGGTATTTCGCCTGTTTCATACATCTTGCTCACCAGATGGTAGAGTTTTGTCAGGACTGGCTCTCCCAAGGCCGTCAGTTGTTCCAATGGAATGTTGTCTACTCCGGGGGCCTTGTTTCGACTCAGGTCTTTCAGTGCCCTGTCAAACTCTTCACGCAGTATCGTATCCCCCATTTCATCTTCATCTACATCCTCTTTTTGTTCCTATATTGCTTAATTTCGGAAATTAGGTTGTTAAAGTAACATTATTTGAGATTACAAACCATTCTTAGATATTCTCATCCATAGTAGACTGTTTTTGACATGGCACCTGTAAAGCTAAATTAGAAACTAGAGAACATGTCTGCTTCAAGCACTTCACTTATAAAGCATAAAGTATTTTGATGGTCGTCATCTTTAGACAGTAAGTCGATCAGACTAACTGATGAAACTGAATTAATTTTATTTGCCTAGACAGCAAAATGTGAGCTTTCATTAGCAGACATACTTGTTCATGTAATGAGTCTTCTTGATCCAGTCACAGCATATCCTTCCTTCCATATTTCTGAACAAAGATTTGGCTGAGCATTGTTTAGTGTGCTGTGGGTATATGATTTTATTTAAGTAATCATCATAAATACAGCTGCATATAATTACTTAAAACAGGGGTATTTTTTAGATTTTTCTCTTTTTCTGATAATTTCCTTTTTTCCATATGTGTACAGAAGTTTTCTGGCACACTTGTATCAGATTCTCCTTACATCTAGGTATGTTCTGTCCATGTCACTCTATAACAGAGCAAGTCTCCCTTTACAATCATATTACTATTTTCTCTCTTTGTTTAATTCTGAGGTTTCATATACATAAGCACCATTTAAACAGTTAGCCTTGAGTAATCAGTCAAACCACAACTTTCATTCGAATTCAAAATGAAATTCTGTCCTCAAGCATTGGTATCTTAAACAGCAAAATTAAGTAGTCAACGACTTTTTTTGTACAGAAAGCATAATATTCTCAAAAGGTGGAAGGTGTAGAGTATAGTTTTTTAACCTTCTCCACATATTTGGTGTAGGATTGGTCATTCGTAGTAAACTGTGGGCATTCCTACAGGCCTGTGGGGCCTGAGGCTAACTGTTTATTTATGCCAATAGCTGTTTGGACATGCCAACTGCAATGTATACACTTCATAATCACTGGGACCCTCCTGCTGAATACAAATTACCGCATTCTACACACAACAAGGGAGGAATGCCTAAAAAACGATTTTTGTAAAAAGAGCATTTAGATAAAGACAAACCATAGTTAGCATTATCACCATTTAAACAAGGCCTATTTTACAACAGATATCCTTTTTTGTGCCTGCTCTTATGGGTGTTCATCACAGAGGAATGAAACTAAACCCATTAGTGATTGTACGACTAACAAAGTTCTGTAAGTTGCTAGGAAAAGATTTGACTTGGAATGCCACAAAAAACGATTTATTATCAGCAAGATTTAGAACATGCTAACTACTTTCTGATTTCTTACAAAAACCATGAGAAATACACTGGGAGTCAAGTGGATACATACAGAATGAAAACATCAAAAAGAAACTGAAAACATTTCTGCTTTTCTTTGCAAAACGTTAAATTTCCCGAGATGTGGAACATATATTTTGGAGGGCATTGTGATGATGGCTCTGTTCTCTCAAAAAGGTCCAAAGCATCAGTAAAAGTAACTTCAAAGAACTGATGAAATTTTGTGCTGCCAAAAGTGGGCAAACTGAATAAGTTGCAGAGTACAGCTCTAATAATAAAAGAGGTACATTACTTACTAAAACTGTGCAAAAGATTTGATTGAATGCTGTGCGAATGAAATAATTTCGCAAATATTACACAGAATCCAAGACAGTAGATTCTACGTTACTGGGTTTGATGAGGCTGCTAATACTGGTCAGAAAATTAATATGGCCAGTTATTTCAGATATATGTGCCAATAGATGGTCAGAGAAGATTTCATAGGTTTTATCAGTCCGTGGAATCCACAGAAAAATCTGTGGAAATAATCTCTCAAAATTCACTACAGATGTGAAATAAATGAATGTTTCTGATTCAGCTTCTGAAGGTGACAGTGATCAACAAGATTCTTTTGAAGATGACAGAGATACCAATATTGGCAACAGAAATAATGCAGATGAAGAGAATAAAAATCCATGAATCAATGGAAAAAATAGGTAAAATTGTGTTAAAGCTTGTGAGAAGTCTTATTCTCGATCTTAGTAAATACAATGGTATCGCAACAGATGCATGCTCTGTTACGAGTTCTAAGGCTGTGGGAGCTGGCACTAAAATAAGGAAAGAATGAACTAATTTTGAATGATCCCCTTGCTTTTATGATTTCTAAGTGCTCTTACATGCATTCAGTGTGTAATTCAGTTGGTATCATTCAAGAGGTTTTCTCTTTGTTACAGCTTCATGGAATAGAAAGCTGTACTTGTAAACATGTAGGGAATCAGCTAGTCTCCATATGTGGAACAAGTTGGGTAGAAAGACATCTGTCTCTGCCATCTTTTCTAAAAATAAAAATAAAAAGAAACACATTGAAAAAAGCTGTATCATTCCTTGAGGAAATTTCGCAATGGTCACATTTTTCAAAAGAACATACAGTGTAACAGCTTTTAGATGCACTCAGTAATGGAGAATTAATCATGACTCTTGTGGGCTTTGCTAGTGTATGCAGGCAAGCTAGACCTCTAAGTATGTTTTTCCAAAAAGGGACTATTAATATTATTAAATCAACTGAGATCTTGACTGATACTTTCTCAGTATTAAAAATAAAACGAGAAAATGTGGTTGCAGAATTCAGCCTGCTTTATAATCAAGCCAAAAAACACTGACATTTATTATAGAAAGCGCCATTCAAACATCCAGAATCACATCTCAACAAGTTAACATGACTATTGTGGTCAAAACTGCTTAACTGCACTTGCCTTGTTGTACGTCCATAGAGACATCATTATTAATGAAGAAAAAATTGTAGATAGCTATTTTGACAAGGAGAGAAAGAAAATGAAATATGTTATCTCGAGTACAAATAATATGAAGCTAGTTGTTCCTCTATGATGTGGAAAGAACCATTAATTAGGAGTCACACACTTAAATTACTCTTTACAATTTTATATAAAAACTGCAAAAAGTGCAAATCAGCTGCTAATATGCAGGATGCATGCAAAATATATACTGCATGAGTAGAGAACTAATATGAAAAATATAAACATGATAATTTTTTGTACAATGTCTTCTACACCTGATTTTAAGCTCTCTGCGCATTAAAAAATACAATATTATATTCAAAACTCAGTTTTTATGCATGATAAGTAAGTATATAAGTTGTTGTAATACTGTAATATCATTTTAATTGTTTACTTTACTAATATGAAAAATATAAACATGATAATTTTTTGTAAAATGTTTTCTACATCTGATTTTAAGCCCTCTGCGCATTAAAAAATACAATATTTTATTCAAAACTCAGTTTTTATGCATGTTAAGTAAGTATATAAGTTGTTGTAATACTGTAATATCATTTTAATTGTTTACTTTGTACTTCTTTGCAGATGTTTGTCTCAAATGCATTGTTTTTCCTAATAATATTTTCCTACTATATTTGTTTCAAAATTAGTATCATTGTAATTTCTAATGAAAGCAACTTAAAAAAAATATTTAAGAATCTTTTCAAGACTTAACAAATAGTATTTTACAAATATGTATGAACAAAACTGACAAAAATGTAACTTTCAACAAATTACAAATTGTTATTTTAAAAATATTATGTTCGAATCTCAGTTTAGTATCTTTTAATTTCCTTATCAGGACTGTTTTGACAAAAGTCTTTTAGAATTGGTGGTTTTCGTGTTAACGATTATATATATACGAAGATACTTGTGAATGGTATGTATTTCAATGTATTTGATTCATCTGTGTCAAAAATAAGGCACATTTTTGCACTTCTTTGTTATTGTAAAGTATCAGAACAGCTTAGAATAGCACTTTCTAGAGTTTTTTCTTTACCTTTTAAGGGAATGGCTTATAGTTTTTCTTCCTTTTCCATTAAAATGCACCCTCCCACAAAGTTTCATTAACCTGACACTTTAAACAAATATTTATATGAAAACAAACCATGCTGCATTGTTTAACAGACCTATACGATTATAGCACAAGGAGTAGAAATGCTTATCAAACTGAAGGAAATCACCTCAAATAAACTGACAAAGAGTTTGTAAATGTAGGATACTTTCTATTGAACAGTTTTTCTCATGATATGAAGATGATATGGAGTATGGTTGTTTTCAAAGCAAATTTAAATCTCACTTGGTTAAAATTTGGCCATGTAGTGTTCAAGAATATCTTCAAACGAAAATTAAAATAGTAGATTTAGATGTTACAGTAGATACATATGGAATTTTTTCACATTAAATGTGAGCTGTATGTATTGATTTTTAAGGTTGTTATTTTAAGATATATAAGCATTTCTTCTATTGATACGTAGTTGTGTAGCTCCATGCAACATACTAACAAAAATCTGTGCGTATATCAGTAATTTTAGATACTTACATTAAGATAATCAATCATTTTACTGAAATATTCAGGTAATTGTGTCATTTTTAAACTCCACATAAAGATGACACATCCAGTACTGTTGTACAGAATAGTTCACAAACATATTATATAGTCTACAGACGTGTTCACAATAGTAGCACTTAGTGAATCACTGAGTCTACACTTCGATTTTACATAGTGTAAATTATGACATTGCCAAAGTCGGTATATATAAGTTTTTTGCTATTAAGGTTCTCGAAATTCCAGAAGAATGCTTTTCAAATTTTATAATTTTTTGAATTACAGTTTCTTGATCTTATGCTAAAGTTAAGTACTAAGCATCGCTCTAAACAAAATATTATTATTATTATTATTATTATTATTATTTCTTTACTTTCTCAGACGTTAAGTCTGGTTGAGAATGGAAAGTGACGCGGACCTTGATCAAGCGTCACTTCCTATTAACTGTACGGTATGTGTTATATTGCATTTAGGAACTTTCGGGTAATTGAACATGTATCAATAATTACGGATTTCTGTAGGTGTATATATATGTTTGGATGTAGCTGTATTGCATTGATGTACTGGTGGATATTGTGTGGTATGACTCCTGTAGTTGATAGTATAATTGGTATGATGTCAACTTTATCCTGATGCCACATGTCTTTGACTTCCTCAGCCAGTTGGATGTATTTTTCAATTTTTTCTCCTGTTTTCTTTTGTATATTTGTTGTATTGGGTATGGATATTTCGATTAGTTGTGTTAATTTCTTCTTTTTATTGGTGAGTATGATGTCAGGTTTGTTATGTGGCGTTGTTTTATCTGTTATAATGGTTCTGTTCCAGTATAATTTGTATTCATCATTCTCCAGTACATTTTGTGGTGCATACTTGTATGTAGGAACTTGTTGTTTTAAAAGTTTATGTTGTAAGGCAAGCTGTTGATGTATTATTTTTGCGACATTGTCATGTCTTCTGGGGTATTCTGTATTTGCTAGTATTGTACATCCGCTTGTGATGTGATCTACTGTTTCTATTTGTTGTTTACAAAGTCTGCATTTATCTGTTGTGGTATTGGGATCTTTAATAATATACTTGCTGTAATACCTGGTGTTTATTGTTTGATCCTGTATTGCAATCATGAATCCTTCTGTCTCACTGTATATATTGCCTTTTCTTAGCCATGTGTTGGATGCGTCTTGATCGATGTGTGGCTGTGTTAGATGATACGGGTGCTTGCCATGAAGTGTTTTCTTTTTCCAATTTACTTTCTTCGTATCTGTTGATGTTATGTGGTCTAAAGGGTTGTAGAGGTGGTTATGAAATTGTAGTGGTGTAGCCGATGTATTTATATGAGTGATTGCTTTGTGTATTTTGCTAGTTTCTGCTCGTTCTATAAAGAATTTTCTTAAATTGTCTACCTGTCCATAATGTAGGTTTTTTATATCGATAAATCCCCTTCCTTTCTGCTTAATGTGAATCTTTCTGTTGCTGAATGTATGTGATGTATTCTATATTTGTGGCATTGTGAGCGTGTAAGTGTATTGAGTGCTTCTAGGTCTGTGTTACTCCATTTCACTACTCCAAATGAGTAGGTCAATATTGGTATGGCATAAGTATTTAGAGCTTTTGTCTTGTTTCTTGCTGTCAATTCTGTTTTCAGTATTTTTGTTAGTCTTTGTCTATATTTTTCTTTTAGTTCTTCTTTAATATTTGTATTATCTATTCCTATTTTTTGTCTGTATCCTAGATATTTATAGGCATCCGTTTTTTCCATCGCTTCTATGCAGTCGCTGTGGTTATCCAATATGTAATCTTCTTGTTTAGTGTGTTTTCCCTTGACTATGCTATTTTTCTTACATTTGTCTGTTCCAAAAGCCATACTTATATCATTGCTGAATACTTCTGTTATCTTTAGTAATTGGTTGAGTTGTTGATTTGTTGCTGCCAGTAGTTTTAGATCATCCATGTATAGCAAATGTGTGATTTTGTGTGGGTATGTTCCAGTAATATTGTATCCATAATTTGTATTATTTAGCATGTTGGATAGTGGGTTCAGAGCAAGGCAGAACCAGAAAGGACTTAATGAGTCTCCTTGGTATATTCCACGCTTAATCTGTATTGGCTGTGATGTGATATTATTTGAATTTATTTGGATATTAAGTGAGGTTTTCCAATTTTTCATTACTATGTTTAGGAACTGTCTCAATTTAGGATCTATTTTGTATATTTCCAATATTTGTAGTAACCATGAGTGGGGTACACTATCAAAAGCTTTTTGGTAATCAATGTATGCGTAGTGTAGCGACCTTTGTTTAGTTTTAGCTTGATATGTCACCTCTGCATCTATTATCAGTTGCTCTTTACATCCTCGTGCTCCTTTGCAACAGCCTTTTTGTTCTTCATTTATAATTTTGTTCTGTGTTGTATGTGTCATTAATTTCTGTTTAATGATTCAAGTTAATATTTTGTATATTGTTGGTAGGCATGTTATGGGGCGATATTTAGCTGGGTTCGCTGTGTCTGCTTGATCTTTAGGTTTCAGATAAGTTATTCCATGTGTAAGTGTATCAGGGAATGTGTATGGGTCTGCAATGTAACTGTTAAATAATTTAGTTAGATGTGAATGTGTTGAGGTGAACTTCTTTAACCAGAAATTTGCTATTTTATCATTTCCAGGGGCTTTCCAATTGTGAGTAGAATTAATTGCTTGGGTGACTTCATGTTGCAAAATTTTCACTTCAGGCATTTGTGGTATCATGTTGTATGTGTCTGTTTCTGCTTGTATCCACCGTGCATGCCTGTTATGTTGTACCGGGTTTGACCATATGTTGCTCCAGAAGTGTTCCATGTCTGTTATGTTTGGTGGATTGTTTATTTTAATGTGTGTGTTATCTATTGTCTGGTAAAATTTCTTTTGGTTTGTGTTGAATGTTTGGTTTTGTTTCCTTCTATTTTCACTTTTTTTGTATCTTCTGAGTCGTTTGGCTAATGCTCGTAATTTCTGCTTCTTTTCGTCTAATTGCTCTGTCGCTTCTTGTTGTGAGATTTTACCTAACCTTTTTCGTTTTTTTTCCGAGATTTCATTTCTTATAAATTGTGTTAGCTGTCCGATGTCTTTTCTCAGTTTTTCTATTCTGATCTGTAGCCTGTGTTGCCATGCTGGTTTTGTGGGTTTCTTCTGTGTCTTGGTTGGTTCTGATCTCTGTCTAGTGTGTATATTTAGTGTAGTGAGTGCTCCTATATAAACCAGTAGTTGTAACTCTTCCATAGTTGTGTTTTCATTTATTTTGTTGTGTATAATTGTGTTGATAGTTTTTATTTGATTATTATTATTATTATTATTATTATTATGTTAAAGTATTTAATATATTTCATTATTATTAAAATCGTAGGCTTATGGTGTATTCTAAAAGTGAGCATTGCAGCAAGTTATATTCTGTGAGGTCAGAGAGAAGAGAGAGAGAGAGAGAGGGAAAATGACATCCCATTCCTCCTACAGACCGCAGAACCAAACCCTGGATCCATATTTGCTGATGACTATTTAAATGGCGTCAGAAATCTCTGTTGTCCCCAGACATGGCACTGTCTCTCACTCTGCTTCTTGATTAAGTAGATTTTAGCAACTGCCTTGGAAGGGCAGTTAATATGAAGCATTCTGATAGCTCATCCACCCATCCTTTAGGAAATGTGGCTGTTACACTCCATTAATCATATAACGAAGTACATTAGTCATAAATTCTATTTGAAATATTGACAATTTTTTCATGACTAACTTAATCTGAGACCTGTACTTAGCAGTTTGACACATGGATTAATAGACTCATTCCATGAATAGCGTTAGTATTCATCCTATGGACAATGTTAGAACACCTGTGTTCTCAGCCAAGGTACACTGTTTCAACATCAGTAAGTCTGTAACATTTCAGCTTTGAGTTAGACATGACAATGGCGCTGATTTCGTCAGATTGAATCACAAATACTTCAGAAACAACAAGAACGGTGAACTAATTGGATAGTTTCATGTTTCATGGATCATTTTGCATGATACATCATAATAATGTAGAATGAGTCATTTTACTTTCACATGGCAAATTAATTTGTAAATATGCCTACATTCTGTACATTCATAAAGATTTTTTTCTTTTTTTCTTTTTTTAAACATATATGTGTGAGTTAGCAAGTCCTACCCACCACATTTTACACATTACAATAATAGAATTTCTTCTATGGAGTAGAAGGTGTTGCCATGAAGAAACTTTCACTGTTTTTTTTCAAATTTTATTTTGGTCTTTGTAAGAGATTTTATATCCTTGGATAAGTGATCAAAAATTTTAGTTGCAGCATTGCGCACCCATTTTTGTGCTTAATCCAATCTTAATGAAGATTAATGAATGTCATTTTTCCTTCTGATATTGTAATTATGGATATCATCGTTCCTTTTGAAGTACAGTACAGTGGATTATTTACAATAGACTTCATGAGTGAATAAATATAGTATGAAGCAGTAGTCCGAATGCCCAACTCCTCAAACAGATGTCTGCAAGATAATTGTGGGTGGGCACCACATATTATTCTTACAGCACGTTTTTGAACTATGGAGACATTCTTTCTTAAAGATGTGTTAGACCAAAACCTTATTCCACCATGACATTACTGAATGAAAATATGCAAAATATGTCACCTTACTGATTTGTCTATCCCCTAGATTTGCAATGATTCTAAAGCCAGGTTCACACACACAACTAATGTGGTGGCACAGCTTGTGACTTTCTATAGTGACATAGTGTGTTACCATTCACACAGGATGCCACAAATTCTATGTAGTTGCAGAGCTTTCAACACAGTGTCGGTTGAAATCATATGGATGAGTATGAATGTTATTGTGCAGGTTATGGCATTAAAGCTGTGACAAGAGTTAGATATAAGGAAGACAAAAACCAAATGTTTCATCTGAAAATAGATTTTGCATAGGGATAAATCAGGGGCCACAAAAACATTTATAAAAGAAATAACAGTTGGAGACGAAAATGCTGTCTGCAGTAGCAAGCCAACCAAGAGCTGGCATGTAAATATCATCTGAAGATATGTAACTCCTCCAAGATTTTAGAATCTTATTGTATTCGCCGATATAAGCATTTTGAATAACTAATTTTTAGTTTAACAGCTACCTCATCACACTTGAGGCGCTTCATGCATATAAGTAAATAATCCACAATTTATACAATGCTTGGACTTGCAAATCACGAAGTTTATGCAACTCGCTTTTTTGGTTACATATATTAAGTTTATTTGTTTATTCATCCAAAAATCTTTTGAGATTGTGGGATACGTCATTAGTTCGCAAACATTGCCGTCACACACACACACACATGCACACACTGCTTCAGGAAATCAAACATAAGATGCTGTTCTTGTGGTTCCAGATTCTGTGAAAGTGTAACTGCCAACCACTGTTTTCATTTTTTCGGTAATAAAATGAAAACGCATTGAAATCGAATGGAGTACAGCAGCAATTAATTCACAACTGTGACAGGATGCTCGTGTTTCGAAATATTGCCACCAGGGAGCAGTGGCGGAAGGGAAGTGCCGCAAGAAATTACAACCAAGCTGAACTTTTTGTGGCGTTGCGTCTATGAGGTTGCATCACTATAACCTGGGAGTTCACACAGGTAACTGCATCGCATGTTGTATGGCACTAGTTGTGGCGACACTTTTGTTGCGTGTGTGAACACGGCTTACGCGCAAATGCGGCAGGATTAAATTCTTTTAATCATTACTTCAGCATTCATGCTGACTGGGCCGCAATGGTAAATGTCAAACATCACGCAAAGAATGACTGTATTGCTCATATGGCGCATTTCGGACTTTATCGATCATGAGATTTCCAGGACAATTGTTGCACTTAGGTATAGCATTTCCAGTTGTGTGCGAAACAATCCTTCACAGACTCGTTTTTTAAAATTCAGAACCATGCACAGAAAACCAATCAATGATACGTTTAATAACATTGTTTACCATTTCCTCCGTTTCTGTGTGTGTGCTTCTGTGAATAGTTTGCAAATGTTTGTTTCACATACAACAGGAAACACTGTTTCTACATGAAGCAATCGCTCCTGGATATCTGATGATCGATAAATTCTCAAACTTGTCATATGAGGAATAAAGTTATTCCTTGCCTGATGTTTGACTTTTACCATTGTGACCCAGTCAACCTGAATGCAGAACCACTGATTAATATAATACTGGTTGTCTGCCGCGTGCATGGCACATTTACAATAAATTGTTTTAGAAGCTCCAAAGTGTGCATTTCCCAGTTTAAATTCTCATCTATGTGGACTCCTAAAAATTTGAAGTATCCGCCATATTTATTACTTCTACCATGTGTTACACTTAGCATCTGTATTACCCCAGACGGGCAGAACTGAATATATTGTATCTTTTCAAATTAAGAGGAAGACCATTCACAGGAAACCATTCAGTGATACTTATAAGAACATTGTTTAGCATTTCTTCTGCTTCTATGTGTGTGCTTGACTGCTTACTGCTAGTACCATCTGCAAAAAGAACTAGTTCTGTTTGTTGTATGTTAGAAAGAAGATCGTTTACATCCATGAGGAACAATAGTGGACATAAGATTGAGCCTTGGGGAACCGCATACATGATTTCTCTCCGGTCAGAGTAACGTCACCGGACTATATTGATTGAATTACTAAGTACAATTTCTATTACGTAGGTGGCTCTAAGAATGAAAATGATGTAGAAAGTGCATATTGGAACAGCTACAGAGAAATCAGCAAAAAATTAAATCTATCAAGGACAAAACGATTATGAGAGCTGAGTTCATCACATTACTAGATTGATATTCAAATATCGGATATAAATTGATCATCTGTCTACGCATTCTCTTTGCTACAGTATAACAGCCCTGATAAAATGAACCCGGAAACAGGATTAATGTGACTGTTCTATTCCGGCCTCCAACGGCATCAAATTTTTGATCGTCGAGCCTATGGAGGAGTTATTCCAATGTAATCTAAAAAGAAATCAATGTTGACCATACTGCGAAGGACAATTTTGGCAAGGCAGTCCGATCGCATAATATTGATCGCAAGTTTCATTGCGTGTAGTATCTTTCTTGCTTTGTTCGCTATGTGTTTTGTGTTTAGTCTTCCGGCGTAGAGTGGGATGTCATGGCCGGCGAATTTATTTGGTGTTTGAAGTATCGCGTTATATTTGTAATCGGTTTTTTCGGGTGCCCGTATGTGCCAACTTGAGATGCTTATGCATACTATGCAGGTCAGAAATATTGTGGACAGAAGAATTGGGCGACTTGTTTAGCGAGTGCACTTTTTCGCTACCACAGATCGTCAAGTGAATTTCGGATAAAGTGCTAAAAGCAGCTAAGCTCTTCAGTCAGTTGAAGTTTCATTAGTCCCTGGGGCCAAAATTTGAGGTAATTTCCATATATCCTTCTCGTAGGAACAGAATTACTATAAAAGTTTTCTAATTACCGGTTCAGCGGTGACATTTGTCATTAGACGAGAACTTTATTATTTGATTACGATCCATCACTCCCACCTTCGCTCTGACGATTTTGTTAATACTTTAAGAATGTTAATTTTTCGTTAGTGATTACCAGAACTTGTAAACGCATGTTTTGCCCCTCGATGACGTTTTAACATTTTCGTTCTGTGATGGCAGACATATGAACGCCTTGCAATTTTCCTTCCTTCCTTCGCTTACTTGGTCAACAAAATTTTACTCTCGGCTCATATGTCGTTGATAATGGTTATGTTTTCTTATGTGACGAAAGTAATAAGGAAGAAACGTAACTGTTCGTAGCTGTTACCGTTGTTAAATTACGTGTTTGCACTCAACCTTGTTTACATATAATTGGTGTGTTCCTCCGAATAGAGGAATGCACAGGCCTAGGAAACTAAATTAAACTGTCGATGGTAGAGATTGTGTCAATTATTCCAAATAGAAACAATAAATGAACAGACGTCATGTTTCCAGTTAATGTTGTTACGTATAATAGACAGTCGTCCGTGGAAGTTAAAGTAAATTGGACACTGCAACAAAGGTATTATTGAACAGGCCTGGTACATGCTTTGTGAGCAGTGGTTTGTAGTTGCACTCTTATGGCATGGTCACTGTACTTTTAGTTCCTCTCCTAACCCAACCATATTGTAGAAATTCGTTATATTAAAGTGAAGTTATACAAACAACTAGATCATCCCTGCAAAACAAGTCATATTAAATGGAGTCAGAAGTAAATCAGTGTTTTGAAAACTTGTGTATATGTTACTATCTGTGACAGTATTATATTGGAGAGAGTATGGAGAAACTGTTTTCCAAATAGTATGTTGGAAGTGACACGTGAGAGTAGACATCATAAACATTATCAGCCTCTTTAGTTCGGCAGAGAATGTATTCCTTACTGGAAAACTGGTTTAGTGAAACATTTTGTAATAGTTGAATTTATATGCAGTATTAAAATTCCACAAAAGCTCTAGTGTTATCACAATTTCTTAAAGACCCGTGTGATAGACTGATATGTAACATAGTTTTGAGTTCTAAGTTCGGTTGATAGGTGACAACTTGGTTGAGATTTAACAAATGCAGTGAATGCAAAATGAAGGTTGTAACAAAATAATCAGTGTCTCAATATTTAATGCAGTTTTTGTCAGAAAAACTAAAACTGCTTTTACCTTTGAATTATTTTGTAAATTAACATATTTGTAATATTCATTTTATTTAATGGTGGAGCATTAATTGGTACTTTCTCTAATTGTGGTCGATCACAAGCAGTTCTAAAAGAGAGATTCGGTTCCTATTCATGCTTTCTACTGTAAGACACATTCATGTGCTCTTTTCCATCCCTCTTCTTCTCACTACCTTGCAAATGGATAGGTGGATTGATTGACTAAGTTAAACAGATGGTGTCTAGGAAAAAGTTGTTGCAGGAGGGCACCAGATTGAAGATTAGTTTTTTTATGAAGACCTGCTAGAGAGATGTGAGCTGAAAATAGGGACTGGCTCTGCAGCAAACACCCAGGAGGGTCGGGGGCACATGCTGCCACACCCCCCCCCCCTCCCGAAATGTTTGGACTTATGCTAGATGCAGTGCAAATTTTCTAGTAACAAAATGCTTTCTTAATATTATTGATTCATGATTATGGCTGAAAGTAAAGTGAAAGAAGTTTCAGGTGTAAAGAGGTTGGTGAAAAACAGAGGAAGATTCACGAAACTATGAGAGGCTTCAACTGTTATAAAGCGGAGAAGGTGGTGAACATTTTCATAATGTCACAGTGTCTGTATTGTGTAAAAATTTCCATCTAGTTGAAAATAGATCATCCCAAGGACAAGATTGAGTTAATTAGCTTCCTTTGTCTCCTCAGCCATACAAGGAAAAAATTAAGTTCAACATGGCTGTGTCTGGGCTGTTTCTGGGCTGTTTCAGAACTAAACAGAATAGACTCAAGGTTAATATTTTTGTTCGAAACCTTGGGTAAAGCAAGTGGGTGCCTTTCATGGGGGGGGGGGGGGGGGGGAGATAGCGATTGATTTTGAAGTTATTTTTGTAACCTTCTGTTAGTTCATTTAAATTTTGCGAGGTATTTGCTTTTCTATATGAGATTGATACCTCAGTAACACTGCTGTAAATTAAATATTTATCTAGTGGTTTTGAGAAATTTGAGCTTTAACAAGTTTAAGGATCATTTAAGGTGAATGAAAACAGCAAATCAATTTTTGTCCACGTGTTTGGTGTATTAAAAGGTTTAATCAGAACTTTATTTAAAATTAGCTTTCCGATATCCCCCGCCCCCCCTCTGTCCAATAAATAGCCCTGTGTGTGGGCCTGTCAAGCACCAGCCCATTTATTTTGTAGCAGAGCATGTGTTTGACTCCAGAAAAATCATTGGTGTGTTGAATATTTATCAGGTTATTTCAGTTTTATGTCATGGTACCTATTGCTTTTGCCAAAACATTGTCAGATATGTAGATGAAAAGGTGGGAGTCTCAGTTTGACAGAAGCTCTGTAAGCGGTTGTGGGACTAAAATAGATACGTGAGATTAGTTTCACTCCACTGCCATTGTTAAAGATGGGTGCCATGAGAGAGCATAGACTGGTGGGTTAATGTGAGTTGACAGGGATGTTAGAGATTTGTATCTGGCTATCATCAGTATAATAATTGACACAAATTGATGTCTCTAATGTGTCATGACATTCTTACTGTTATTTCTAAAAATATAACTTGTTGTGTTAAACGTCTTTATCGTCAGAACAGTAGATTATATGTCAGAAAAAATTGCATACATAAGTTGAAGACTATGCATAAAATAAAAATTGTGACTACCCTCAAGCATTCGTCAACTATAAATTACACTTTGATTAATAATTATGTTTGTTGTCACATCTTTAGTGATGGTTCATTTACACTGTTGAAGGAATACTGAGGCTCAATCTGCCTTCCCTACAATGAGATTTATATTCGTTTTTATGCCCCCCTGAGACTGTGTCTTAGTGGTAAGTGCCAAACTATGAAGTCATCCGGTTTTATTTCTAGTCAATCCTAGGATTTTTCTGTCACTTATCACTTATTTCACTGCTGGCTTTATTTGTCAATGTGATAAATGCAGAGTTGCACCATGCTTATGAATTCACACTAAACTATAGGTTCCCTTATAGTGGCTGGGTAACTCAGTTTGGAGGCCAGGGGAAGGCAATGACATATGATATCTAACAGCATTGTGCATAGTAGAGCACTGTGTTGTTCAAACCAGCCTTTGGGTTGATGACAGCTTTACCTCCTTGTCACACCAAATGGATACTCCTAGGTAGTTGATACTATTGCTGATTGTACTTTAAAGTAGACTACAAACAACATTGCAGCTTAGTGTTTTTCACATCAACAAACACTGCCAAAGGTGAAAGAAGTAATAATTGATGGACAAAAGTCCTAGGACTGACCGGGAATTGAATCTGAGACTTTTGTATTTTAGCTTTAATGTTTAGATTGTTGTGTTGTAAATTACATGTTGTTGAGAAATGAATTAAGCAATAGTTTTAGTCTTGATATGTGGGCCATACAGTTTCTGTTCCTTAAAATAAATTAGCACCTAGAATGTGTATGGTTAATATTCTATCTGTTGACAATAATTAAAATTTGGATTTCCTAATACCTACAGTTTGACATGAATAGTTGTCATTTGATTAAGTTTAATCAAGGTACTTGAGAAACTATTATGTCTAGTGAAAAACATATTTGGTTTATTGTGAAGTATTAACAAAAAAGACTATTAAAATATCAGAATCTACTTCCAAGAGCCATTCCTCTGCTTCTTTCCCTGTGTACTGGTATTTTATGGTGCTGTTCACATTGCTTAAGAATGCATGCTCATTATTTGACATCAAAATTTGCTGGGTAAAGAGGTTTATTCGATACTAGTCGTCAGCTTTTGACCAGTGATGTATGGAACATGTGACAAATGTCTTAAACAACATAGTGATTGTAATGTAATATCAGCGGAGATTTTTTGATATGGCCGAAGTTATAGACCAGTGTCACCACAGCAAGGATTTTCGCTTTTACATTCATTGCCTTTGTCAACTAACAATCAGACAGTGAAAATATGCAACAAAATGCAATGTGACAGCTGCCATTAACGTTACATTACTTATCAAACCTGATGATGAGTATTGAATACTAATCCTTATCCTATTTGCTTAATGCTGACATATGTTCCTGCAGTGCATACTTATCATGTATGTGAAAGTTTAGGAGTGCTGATAGTTTTTACATTTGCTTATAAACTTTTCAGGAAATGGAAATTGTGGCAGCTCAAATACCGGATTTTGAATTAATCAGTCATATATAATGTATCACTTTTATAACATAAACAGGAATGACTGCAGACTGTTGTTTGGTAGCTGTTAGTGGGCAGTACTTGTTCAGCGAAAGGGCCATTATAGCACACTGCAAGGGAAGGAGTATGTGCTTAAAGATAACAACCATAATATAAGAGCTGAAAGTTGTTTCATAAATAGTATACTTTAGCCCACATATGCCTTTCCCGTGTTGCTAAAGGCCAAGAGTGGATGATGTATTAAATAAAGCAGACTGTATTCACATAGACATGACTGAGAAATTGCTTCCACACATAAGTACAAAGGCAGTTTTGCATCGAGTTTTATCTTATACAGAATACATAATTGTGAATGGTTCATCTGGAATTACAGACATTCAATTGTTTTGGCATTATCCAGGTGTGTTTTTCTCTGATTGGATGGTTTGTGTAATACCATATCTGTTCATAGTACCAAACTGGGCTCTCACACTGTTTTGAAAACTCAGTTGATCAGCTTGCCCTTTAGATGCAAAAGTTTGAGATCAGATCTCAACAGGAACTTTTCAAGAGTATATTGAATATTTCTACATGCCAAGTGTGTGTTTTTTTTGTCACCAGTTCCTGACTGGTTTGATGTACCCCACCACAATTTCCTTTTAGTTCACATTGTTTGTAAATTATGATTTTGATTGTTGATTCCTCAATTTTTGTTTCATCTTGTTGTGTAATATAACACAAGAAATCTTGTTTGCAAGTTGAAGAAGAAAAAGTATCGGGGTAAGAGTGTGTATATTTTCATGAAGAAAAATAAGACGTGTGTGTGTGTGTGTGTGTGTGTGTGTGTGTGTGTGTGTCAGTTGCCCTTCTCAGCTATCAGAAATTATTCATAAGATTAGTTCCATTTGCAAATGTGCGAGGAGGATACTATTGCAAGCTTTTGTCAGTAGATAAAAATATGTCTTGTTCAGGCTATAATTAAAACTAAATACTCTCCGTGTGACCTTCCAAAGAAAGGAGGACATTGCATCGGGTGGTGATAGGAAAAAAGAGTAGTCTGATCAAATCATCAAACCCTTTTGAAATCTGAGCACTGGTGATAGGGTGGATGTATGTGCCATAAAAATAGACATTTGGGTGAAGAAACTTGTACAATCCTCTTTTCTTCCCACACTTGCCTGGTTATTATGTAATCATGCGGAAAAATGTAGAATAAAGATTTCACTAACAAACTTTTTGTCTTCAGTGTAATCCAAGTGGGCCCAAGCAGCCATGTAGAACAATAGTTCAAAAGATAATATTAGTTTGCTACAGACTCTGCTGTTACTATGACCGCTGCACGTGCTTGCATATCCGTGGTATTGGATAAACCAAATGTGCCCACCTGAGTTGTGATGGGGTGAGCTCCTAAAGGAACTCAACTGTGTGTGTGTTTGGCAAATGTAGTGCTCTCAAGCTGCTTAGTGCTGTTATTTCTCTAAAACCATCACTGAACATGCTTCAGTGACCACCACTAGGTGGTGGACTGTTGAGTGTGATGGAGGAGGAATCTTGGCTTCACTGTCCTGATCAAGGGGACGCTACAAACCTCTGTTAAGGAAATTTCAATGTCAAGGTCTGCACGAGTTGAGTTGACGGGATTGATGATTGTTAAGCTGGATGGTATTTAGCTGTGCTTTTCCTGAAACTGTACTAATCTTAGAGAGAAGCTTACAGTTATTTCATAATATTTAAACATGCTCTAGGGCCCTGCAGCAAGTGAATGTTAGGGATATTGGTCTATAATTCTGCATTTTTTACCTTTTTATAAAGAGGAATAGCATTTGCTGTTTTCCCGTCCCCACAGGACTATTCTCTGCGCGATTAATAGTTCAACTTTGTCTTCATTGTTTAATTTCACAGTTTCCTCATCATGGCAGGAAGAGATGGATAAATACCAAATAAAACCTCATTTGTAAGGTGATTCCTATTTTAGAGTAGAGTGTAAATGGGTTCAGGTGGCATTTGGAGGAAGAGAGACATGTTTGTAACTGTGTGCTACAGGAGTGTTCCTTCATCAGGTGGGATTATCTTAGTGTGGTAACGGCTAAAGAATGGTTACGTCATTTTTTAATAGGTGTACAAACATCTTCCTCTCTCTTCCACCACTACCACATGCCACCAATCTGTGAACGGTTGTTGTAAAAATAAAGGTGCATTAGAAGATAGCAGTATATTCCCCTATCTAGCAATGCATGAAACAATTGACCAAGAAGTTCTCACTAAATACAACCTTTTTTATTCAGCCATGCACATTGTTGGCAAGTGTCAGCTTCAGATAAACAGTTCTATTAGTTTTATTAGCTGGCTTCAGCGGAAAAGCCCTGATGTAATGGTCTCACTTTTTACAAAAGTACCTTTGGTGGATTCTTCATCTCATCATGTACAGGTCTGAGGCTGACAAGCATTGTCTGAGCACACACTCTAGTATATGAGTTGTGTTTCTTCAAACGAGTGAGGTTTTTTTTATCTCCCCCCCCCCCCGCCTCTCTCTCTCTCTCTCTCTCTCTCTCTCTCTCTCTCTCTCTCTCTCTCTCTCTCTGTCTCTCTCTCTCTATCTATCTATCTCTATCTCCAACTTTTTGCGGGAGGATATTGAGGACTGGGCACTAGACTCAGCCATTTAAAACCTACAACAATCTGGCAGTACATTGAAGGTGCCTTTATACTTTGGTCTCATAATTTGGACAGCTCCTGCGAGTTTCTTTAACATCTTAACTCCACAAATCCTAACATTAGCTTACCATGGGATAGTGTAAAATGGGTGTTTGCCAGTTTTAGACATACGTAAATGAGGCGGTATTCCTGGACATTGAGTATATTGAAATCCCACCCATAATGATCTGTATTTGTAGCCAAGCATTTGCCACCACCTATTATGGACAGTGAGCATTATTAAGACCTGCAGATGGAATTGGAACATCTGCAAATTAGGTTTGTAGAAAATGGATGATCATCCTGTCAGATACACACAGTGCTACAGTTGTACAAATGCCAGCACAAAGCTCAGGATGAGGCGGTCAAGACATCTTACCTGCCATATGTCTGGAATGTTTGTGCAAAAATATGTAGTTTGCTGAGGAAACATCAGGTTAAATGGTATTTTGTCCACCAGCAAATATCTTACTACTTCTGTGATCAGTCAAAGGTGACTTAGTGCTAGGAAAAGTAGGGTTATACAGGATTCTTTGCTAGAGATGTAGAGCTTATATTGGGTCAACAACATAAACTATTCAGGATCAAACTGTAGAGCACTTCAAGCATACTCCTTTCGTACATGCCAGCCTGAAAATTACTTATTGCCAGATACTGTATTTCTGATTGTCATTTTAATGTACTATAATAGAATGAAAGTTTTCGCCTGTAAGTCAAATATGTGGGGTTCCATTAATAAAGAGTCAGTGAAAATATGACTGACTATGTGATCAGTTAGGATGGTTTGATTCTTGAGTTTCTCCCGGCGTATTTGATAATCAAAATATCCACGGGTGTACTGCCGGTCTACAGTGTCCAACGGGCACAATATTTCGGCGATAATACATGTCGCCATCATCAGGTGAACTGACGTCAGTTCACCTGATGATGGCGACATGTATGATCGCCGAAATATTGTGCCCGTTGGACACTGTAGACCGGCAGTACACCCGTGGATATTTTGAGTTAGGATGGTTGTTTTGAGCTTGACACTGCAAGGAATACTGCCACTGTGGAACTTTCTGCACTGTGTAACATAGTGATATACACAGCAGATAATTCTTTATTATAATTGAAAATATTTTAAAATGTCACGTGGCACCATGGGTTGAAATATTTGTGTAGATTGTGTACTGTTTTGTGTACACCACCACTTACTTCTGTTTGTTAGTTCGCAGGTGCGTCATCCTTGAGATAGAACAGGGTTCAGAATAATTGATTAAAGTTGTTGTCATATAGATTTTGTTTAATGTGACTTCTCCCTAAATATACTGCTTATCTGAATTTTGCACTCACATTCCAAGATAAGGTTCAACATGTTCCACTTTAACATACTTTGCAATTATTTTCAATTAAATGGACTAACTAGTTTTTATTCACATTCTTAGTAGTAGATTACTCAGTTCTGTAAAACAATTAATACTCAGTTTAAATATATTTCATCAGTCTGTTTCAAAACCAAAGATATCATTGTTTAGAACATTTTTCTCACTGCTTGGATGTCAAATTTGGTTTTGATGTCATTAGTTATTTGTAATCATAACTTACAATATATTACTTCAAAAAATATTGACAACTCTGAGAATTTGTTTTTTATTTTAGCAAACACTAAGCTGGTTTATTTATTACCACAGAGTACAAGTAATGGCGCACATTAAAAACCTTTTGGTACTTCTAAACATACAAGTGAACTGTACTGTGGCCACAACACACCAACATTAAAAATTTTTTAAGTACATTTTTGTTTCATTGCCAGTAATAATAGCTGCAAAAGATTTGACATGGCTTGAGGATTTTTGCGGTAGACAGCTGTCGACCCAGTGAAGATCCACTCCAGTGTCATGAAATTCCCGTGCTGCATTAAGAATAGCCCTCAGCACTTGTTGAATCTCTGTATCACTCATGCGACAAACAATGAAAAACAAAAACTTGGTCTCTACTATAAAAATCATTAACATTCATATGTAACACATTATATACCATACTTTACGCTTTATATCTAAAAACAAAGATGATGTGACTTACCAAACAAAAGTGCTGGCAGGTCGATAGACACACAAACATACACACAAAATTCAAGCTTTCGCAACCAACAGTTGCTTCATCAGGAAAGAGGGAAGGAGAGGCGAAGATGAAAGGATGTGGGTTTTAAGGGGGAGGGTAAGGAGTCATTCCAATCCCGGGAGCGGAAAGACTTACCTTAGGGGGGGAAAAAAGGACAGGTATGCGCGCGCGCGCGCACACACACACACACACACACACACACACACACACACACACACACATTTGTAAAGGCAAAGAGTTTGGGCAGAGATGTCAGTCGAGGCGGAAGTACAGAGGCAAAGATGTTGTTGAAAGACAGGTGAGGTATGAGCGGCGGCAAATTGAAATTAGCGGAGATTGAGGCCTGGCGGATAACGAGAAGAGAGGATATACTGAAGGGCAAGTTCCCATCTCCGGAGTTCTGACAGGTTGGTGTTAGTGGGAAGTATCCAGATAACCCGGACGGTGTAACACTGTGCCAAGATGTGCTGGCCGTGCACCAAGGCATGTTTAGCCACAGGGTGATCCTCATTACCAACAAACACTGTCTGCCTGTGTCCATTCATGCAAATGGACAGTTTGTTGCTGGTCATTCCCACATAGAAAGCTTCACAGTGTAGGCAGGTCAGTTGGTAAATCACGTTGGTGCTTTCACACGTGGCTCTGCCTTTGATCGTGTACACCTTCCGGGTTGCAGGACTGGAGTAGGTGGTGGTGGGAGGGTTGACGTTGACCTCCACCTGTCCAATGGCCAACTTCACACGTCCGTCCACATCAAACCCACCAACAAGCAACAGTACCTCCATTATGACAGCTGCCACCCATTCCACATCAAACGGTCCCTTCCCTACAGCCTAGGTCTTCGTGGCAAACGAACGTGCTCCAGTCCGGAATCCCTGAACCATTACACCAACAATCGGAAAACAGCTTTCACATCCCGCAACTACCCTCCCGACCTGGTACAGAAGCAAATAACCAGAGCCACTTCCTCATCTCCTCAAACATAGAACCTCCCACAGAAGAACCCCAAAAGTGCCCCACTTGTGACAGGATACTTTCCGGGACTGGATCAGACTCTGAATGTGGCTCTCCAGCAGGGATACGACTTCTGCATGAATGGACACAGGCAGACAGTGTTTGTTGGTAATGAGGATCACCCTGTGGCTAAACATGCCTTGGTGCATGGTCAGCACATCTTGGCACAGTGTTACACCGCCCGAGTTATCTGGATACTTCCCACTAACACCAACCTGTCAGAACTCCGGAGATGGGAACTTGCCCTTCAGTATATCCTCTCTTCTCGTTATCCGCCAGGCCTCAATCTCCGCTAATTTCAATTTGCCGCCGCTCATACCTCACCTGTCTTTCAACATCATCTTTGCCTCTGTACTTCCGCCTCGACTGACATCTCTGCCCAAACTCTTTGCCTTTACAAATGTCTGCTTGTGTCTGTGTATGTGCGGATGGATATTTGTGTGTGTGTGTGCGAGTGTATACCTGTCCTTTTTCCCCCCTAAGGTAAGTCTTTCCGCTCCCGGGATTGGAATGACTCCTTACCCTCTCCCTTAAAACCCACATCCTTTCATCTTCCCCTCTCCTTCCCTCTTTCCTGACGAAGCAATTGTTGGTTGCGAAAGCTTGAATTTTGTGTGTATGTTTGTGTTTGTGTGTCTATCGACCTGCCAGCACTTTCGTTTGGTAAGTCACATCATCTTTGTTTTTAGATATATTTTTCCTACGTGGAATGTTTCCCTCTATTATATTCATACTTTACTCTTTGTTGTAGAGGCGGAGTTCAGTCATACAATCCAAATTCCATATCACTACAGCAACCAACTTCCTTCTGTGATTTTACCAAATGAAGACAATATCATATCTATGGGCCAAGCATTTGCTGTTGAGTGTACTCAGATCCATGCACAGACTTGCAACAGAAGCACGTGCACTCAAGTATTGAATGCAAACTGACTGAAGAGTACACCATGCTTGTAATGGCTGGGTCTTAAATAGAGCAGCTTAATGTGTCTTTACAAATACATACCTAAACCTGACCAGAAAATGCTCCAAAATATCATGGCAGCGAGATATTGATGTCCGGCATTTCTCCCAGAATTACATAGAACAAAACAAAAATTCCTAGTCAAGATTGTAGCTGCAAGATATTATTGTACTTGCCTCCCATTTAAAAACGGAATTGAAGGGGGAATTAGGAAGAACTATGTTGTTGGACATATTCATTAGTGATAAGGAAACTAAAAAGTAAATTCCTCCCAAAGAGGCCATGAAGGCTCAATGGTACCGAACAGCCGCTGTGTCATCCTCAGCCCATAGGTGTCACTGGATGTGGATACGAAGGCGCATGTTGCAACACACCACTCTCCCAGCCATATATCAGTTTCTGAGACTGAAGTGCTAGCACAGCCTGACAGCGCTTAACTTTGGTGATCTGAAAGGAACCAGTGTTACCACTGTGGCAAGGCAATTGGCTTAGTAGTAAGAAGCTAACAGCTGAAACAAACTAGGAAGGCTAAATACAAAAAGTTCTGTAGCCGCCTGCATTGTACCACTGTGCAGTGTGACCTTTCGTGATGTTGAAGAGCGTGCCAGTGGAGGATGGGCTCTTGAATTTGAGAGACAGTGAATGCAAACTTGTGAAGTTGTTAATGTGACAAAGTGTATAATCACATGTCACTCAAAGTTGTTTTTGTCACAATGGTGTGCACTGGATGCGGATACAGAGGGGCATGTGGTCAGCACACTGCTCTCCCGTCCATATGTCAGTTACTGAGACTGGAGCTGCTACATCTTAATCCAGCACAGCTTTGACTGCTCCAGGAAAAGGCAGTACAGTCCTCATACCATTTTCAGTGTACCACCACCACCACCACCACCACCACCACCACCACCACATTTTATTAGTTTATTTTATGTAATGAACTTCACCACTCATTTTTGCCAATTCACATTCAACAGTTAGCATTTTAGCTGGCTTTGTACTGTCTTATTACTTCATCTCGGAATTTGATAAACACAGTATTTGGCTGAATTCTTCATACATCTGTTTAAGGACTGAGGAAGGTAAGAGACGATGAAAGTGCACAGATAGTGTAGAGGGATTTAACATGTGACAATGTGCTGTAAGAGGAAATGACACTGGATTCTGCATCTTGTGGGGCTTTTGCTACATATTCTGAAACTAGACAGAAGGTACTTTAGAAAGACATTGGAGTAAATGCACAGTTTCTGCTGATGAAATGAAGCTGCTAAAGAGAAGAAAAAAATTACAGGATGTGTGTGTGTGTGTGTGTGTGTGTGTGTGTGTGTGTGTGTGTGTGTGTGTGTGTGTGTGTGTGTGTGTGTGTGTGTACTTAGATTCAAGGGGAGCAGGGACTGAAAAAATACACACTATTAGACTAAAAAGGAACTTTACTGTGAAAAACAAAACTTAAACCAAAATAAAAGCAGTCTGCTCTTAAGCACAGACCTGTGAAATCAGAAGCTGCTGCTCAGTAACATCTAAGACTGAGCTGTTACTACACTGTGTGCATTGTAACACACTTGAATCCTTCTTAGAATGTTGTCTGAAAGGTAGAGATGTTGCTGCTCTAGCCTGTCCCACTCCACGACAACTGAGACCATTCTGTGTATGGGGTGGGTTTCTGTGAAGACACCTTTCTAATTTCAAGTGCTCCCAAACATACCAGTCATGTTGCTGTCAGTAGATACCACATGTTATTGTGCTCCTGCTTTCAGGAGGAAGATGTTAATGAGTCTCTTCATACTGCACAGCCTTCAGATTACCCTCGGTAGTGGTGAGAGGCGTCTGTCTCTGTGTGTGATACTGGCCCAAAACATTATAGACCCACATCCATGAAGAACCCATGGGTCTGCGTGCCTGAGATATCCATAGTTAGTTGGCAACGACGACACTCTTCTGTGCCAGTCATCAGCTGTCAGACAAATCCCACTCTTGTCAGTGAAGAGAACCCAACACCATTAATCCAGATTCCTTTTAAGACCATAACTTAGAGCACAATGTGGTAGTATGGTTTGTCCTGTGATAGATGTCTAGATCATGTGGAGATCATTGCAAGCATTCTGTCAGCAAAGACCTAATTGCCCCCAAATAGGCAGCAAGCACTCTGTCGACAAAGACCTGCTAGTTGCCCCCAAATAGGCAGCGAGCATACCCCTCGAGCTACCTGTAAGCCATAATTTGTAGGTAACGGTGGTGTGGTGTTGTTGACTGCAGGCCACCAACAATAGGCATGTCTTCATTGTTTAGTCCTTCATGATAGTAGTTGAATGTTCAAATGGTTAAACTGTGATGTATGCCATTTTGATGGGCAACATCTGGTGCTGACAACCCTTCTTGCTGTAAAGTGACATTATATGTATGTATGTAAATGAAGTGAGAATGTGCATTTAAACAGGGGCTGGCTCTGCTTAGCAATATGCTGTGGTCAAAAGCATATTTCGAAAGATGTTTCCAATATGGGGGGGGGAAAACTGCAAACTATGCAGGGGGTGGTGCAGAACTTTTATTAAGCAGTTTGTCTATAGTTATGTTACTTTGATTTTCATATTGAAGTCCATACCTTTAAGTTCCCATGAGTTTAGGAACTGTAACTGATTGTGGAACTATCTGAAGGTGTCTCTTTGTATCCTGGATGATTGTGGAACTAGCTGAAGGTGTCGTTTTTGTATCCTGGAGTTTTTAGCCTACAAAAATGTTTATTTTGGACAAATTATCTCTGTTTATTCCTTTGTACCCCCAGCAATGTTTCCAGTATTATGTGACTGCATTAAAAGAAAATCGTTTAAGTACTCATCACGTGGATTATGTTGACGGTACAGTACTGCTAATAATAATAATAATAATAATAATAATAATAATAATAATAATAATAATAATACCAGTATAATTGTAGTAGTAGTAGATCTGCATGAAGTGTTAGTACCTGAAGCACTGTGATACCATCCATCATGAGGGATGTAGGCTGACCAATGCTGCCTACAGGGCCAATCTCACTCACACCTAGCATCTGTGCTGAGGTCGGGGCACCACCTTTTGCAGTTTGACAGCAGCTCTTGTGTTTCATGAGATGTCCAGGTTCTTGACTGCTTACAAATCACGAGCATTCCAAACCTTGTGCATCGTACCGTGCAGTCGATTTTCATACATTGACTGAGATCCAGAAGGGCTTTTACTCTTGAATATGTTTTTGTCTTAATGTTTTGTGACATTTTAAATGAGCACCACCATTATATGATAGTCTTTGCACATGCTTCTCAGAAGGGGAAAACTCGTGGCCACTTGAGTTTTGCCTCTGACTCTGAGAGCCATTCCTAGTATAAAGTGCATGTACTCTAGATATGAACACATCCAAGACTTCCCTCTGTAACTACAAGGGCTGGACAGGTGTCATCTACTGGGTGCCAGAGTGCATATGGGAAATTGGGTAAACAAGCTGGCTGATGTGGGAACCAGTGAATCATGTATGGCAAATCAAGTAGGGTAAAAGACAAGACCTAGTAGAAAGCCTTAGGTAATACATGAGATATTGAATATAATAGAGAAAAAGAGAAAATATATAGATGCAGCAAATGAAGCAGAGAAAAGGGAACACAGATGTCTAAAAAATGTGATTGACAGGAAGAGCAAAATGGCAAAGGAGGAATGGCTAGATGTGAAATGCAAGGATGTAGAAGTATGCATAACAAGGGCAAAGATAAATACTGCCTACAGGAAAATTAGACACATCTTTGTGGAAAAGAGAAACACCTGTTTGAATATCAGGAATTTTATAGAATGAGAAGTATTTGAACGTGAGAGGGGAGATATGATGCTGTGAGAATTATTTTACAGAGCACTAAAAACCTAACTAGAAATTAGGACCCTGTAGTAGGTGACATTCTCTCAGAATTATGTACATCTGTACCTGTATGAGGATTACTGAACTATCAGTTTAATAAGTCATGTATGCAAAATACTTGCATGAATTACTTGCATAAAAATGGGAAAACTGGTAGAAACCAACCTCAGGAAGATCTGTTTGGGTTTCGGAGAAATGTAGAAACATGCAAGGCAATACTAACCCTATGAGAGAGGTTAATGTGTGTTTATTACATTTGCAGATTTAGAGAAAATTCTGAAGGGAGCAGGAAGAATGAAAGATTATTTACACCATGTACAGAAATCAGACTGCAGTTATGAGTTGAAGCACATGAAATGAAAAGGAAGCAATGGTTGTGAAAGGGGGGAGAGAGAGAGAGAGAGAGAGAGAGAGAGAGAGAGGGGTGGGGAGGGATTCGTAGCCTGTTCCTGATGATATTCTATCTGTACATTGAGTAAGGAATATATGAGAAATTTGGAGAGGGAATTAAAGTTCAGGGTGGAAAATAAAAACTCTGAGGTTTGCTAACAACATTGTAATTCTGTCAGAGACGGCAAAGGACTTTAAACAACAGTTGAACAGAGTGGATAATGTCTTGATAAGATGTAAATCAACAGAAATAAAACGAGTACTGAAATACAGTCAAATTAAAGCAGATGATACTAAGGGAATTTGATTAGGAAATGAGACACTGAAATTAGTAGAAGAGTATTGAAATAATCTGGCATTCCTCAAGGAAGTGTTATAGGCCCTCTGCTGGTCCTGATCTACATAAATGACTTGAGAGGCAAATCTGAGTAGCCCTCTTAGATTGTTTGCAGATGATGCTGTCATTTGCCCATCTTGTAAAGTCATCAGATGATCAAAACCAACTGCAAAATGATTTGGGCAAGATATCTGTGTGGTGTGGAAAGTGGCAGTTGTTCAAAACAGTGTAAAGTGTGAAGTTGTCCACATGAGTACTAAAAGGAATCCATTAAATTTTGGCAACACACTAAATCACACACATCTAAAGGCTGTAAATTCAACTAAATCCTTAGAGCCTATCATTACAAATAATTTAAATTGGAGTGACTACACAGATAATGTTGTGGAGAAGGCAAACCGAAGACTGTGATTTATTGTAAAACACTTAGAAAATGCAACAAGGCTACTAAAGAGACTGCCTACACTACGCTCATCTGCCGTCTTCTGGACTATGGTTGTGCAATGTGGAATCCGGATCAGATAGGATTGACAGATGCCATTGAAAAAGATCAGAGAAGGGCTGTTCATTTTCTATTATCACGAAATGGAGGAGATATGATACAAGAATCGGTGCAGCAATGATTAAGGCATTTTTTGGTGTGGCAGGAGCTTATGAAATTTCAGTCACCAACTTTTCCTCAGAGTGTGAAAGTATTTTGTTGGCGTCCACCTACATAGACAGAAATAAGAGAAATCAGAGCTCACATGGAAAGATTAAAGTGTTCATTTTACCTACACACCGGTAGTGTGTGGAACGGTAGAGAAAATAGCTTCAAGGTGTTTCGATGAACCCTGTGCCGTGCATTTAATTGTGAATTCCAGAATAATGTAGATGTAAATCATGACCAAAGTAGAGAGGGTATAAAATCAAGGCTGAGAATAGCAAGAAAATTGTTTATGAAAAATTCAAAATTTGTTAATATCCAGTATAAATTTTTTAATGTCTCTGTGTGGAGTGTATCCTTATATGACAGTAAAATGTGGCCGATAAGGAGTTCAAACAATAGGAGGATAGAAGCTCTTGAAAAATGGTGCTACAGGATAATTGTGAAGATTAGATTGGTAGATTGAATTACTGGTGAGGAGGTACTGAATCAATTTGGGGAAAAAAGATATGTATGGCAAAACTTGACTGAAAGAAGGGATCAGTTGATAGGACGCATCCTAAGGCATGGAGGAATCATCAGTTTTGTAGTAGAGGGAAGTGTGGAGTGTAAAAATTGTAGTGGGAGACCAAGGGATGAGTACAGTAACTAGGGTAAAATGGATGTAGGTTGCAGTAGTTTTTGAAGATGAGGCTTGCACAAGATAGAGTAGCATGAAGAGCTGCACCAAAATGTCTTCAGACTGAAGAAAACATCATCATATTTCCTTTGGGCTTAGTTACATTGCTTGTAAAGAAAGACATCTTTGTTCCGTTTGGAAAAATCATATTTACCAAGAGTGCTGATAATCTTGCCCTTGACTGTGCTGTAACCACCACCACCAACAACAACAACAACAACAACAACAACAACAACAAATGTAATTTTGACGTAGTTTGTATTTTTTGTGTAGTTTGTTTTGTGTGTTTCAACCACATTACAGATAAATTTTAACTTGGATACTAATACTTATCTCCCCCTCCCCCTCCTCTCTATCCCTCTCCCCCCTTCCCTCTCCCTCTTGTAATTCATGATAATAGACAGTGAATTTGGAAAGTTGAGCCTCACTGTATATTAAGCGTCATCCCACCACATGCAGACGACTGTGGAATAAGCAAATATAGACAGCTGGACCAAGTAATAGTCGTGAAGTTTCATTAAAAAGTTCTGAATTCCATTCCTTTTATGATGAATAAGATGCGAAATGAATGAGAATGTAAGGACAGTAGAAGAGAAGGTGAGTAGTTAACTTTGGCTTATTGGGATAATTTTAGGAAAGTGTTGCTCACCTGTAAATGAGACAGGGTACAGAACACTAGTATGATCCATTCTGGATTACCGCTGAAGTGTTTCGGAACCCAATCAGGACACATTAAAGGAAGACATTGAAGCATTTCAGAGTTGTGCTGCTAAATTTGGTAGATAGCTTCAGTCAGCTTCATGCACTTGAATGGGAATCCCTGGAGGGAAGACGATGTTCTTTTCATGAAACACTATTTGCAAAAATTTAGAGAACCTGCATTTACAGCTGCACACAGAAAAATTCTACTGCTGCCAACATACATTTCCTGTAAGGATCATGAAGATAAGAGAATTCAGGGACCATGCAGAGGTGTATAGGCAGTCATTTTTCCTTCACTCCTTTTGCGAGAGGAACAGGAAAGAAAATAACTTGTAGGGGTACAAGGTACTGTCCGCCATGCACCATATGGTGGCTTGTGAAGTATGAATGTAGATGTAAAAATCAACCTTGGATACACGCTCAAAGAGGAGGTTACCAAGAGAAAAGCGTTCAGTTTGTGCTCGAAAATGCATGGTTTGTCACTGACTGCCATCAATTCTCACAGAAGTCTGTTCAGGATGTATTCTGCAGACTAACACTACCCATTTTCTGAATGATAGATGAGGGAATGTTCCTTGTACACACGTCATCGCACTCTTATGTTCAGTGATTGGATACAGCTCTTCCTTTCAAGCAAACATATTTTATGAATAACAAATCAGATATACTTTGATGCCAGTGTGAAATTCCCAAGATTATTAAATAGTGTCCTACATAATATGCTTGTGAATTGACTTCACATTGTTTGATACTACACTTTGAAGCAAAAAGTTATTATATCTACACATATTTGCCTCTTAAACTTACCTCCAATACTGTCAAGTAATGAAAGTGTGCAAAGTGAACTTGAGTATACCACTGCTGTTCACTGTTGTGGACAATATGATGTCTTTAATTTCACGTGTCAAGTCAGTTTTATACAGGGCATAATATATCTTCCTAACAGAACTGCTTGAGAGAAAGTAAATGTATTAAGTTTTGTTAAGATTGATTCATTGTATCAGTTATGAACTGATTTCCTCCAATAAACTCTTTTATTATTTGGTTCCTGACATTAGCATTTCAACAGTTATACTTATATCAGTATGAAATAACAATGTTCAGTACTTCTACTGCAGTGTGTAGTAAATTATCAATAAAATAAGAAAAGACTGGTCCCAGAAAAGAATCTTTAGAAGCACCCCAAGTTACAATGCCACAGTCCAATGTTTCATTTCCTGTTTCGTGACATTGTAAAGAGACTTTGTGATTCCTTTTATACAAATAATTGAAAATAAAATGGTTTCAATAAAAAGCAGCTGTGCTGTCTACCCTGAACTATTTATGAAGTCAAACCATGGTTTTTCGTTAGTTCACTTTTTCAGCAAATTTTGAAAACGTTATTAACAATATTGGCATTTAGTTGCTACCATCAAATGTTTTCTTGTGGAAAGGCCTCACCACTGAATCTCTGGGAAACTGTTGTGCCTGCTGGGATGGTATGACACAAGTAAGAAGTGTTGCTCTTGCACAATGCATAAACCTTTATAGTCTACTTGATATCATGTCGTAACCATTACTGGCTGTATTTGATATTTCATCATTACGCAAGTCACTTAAATAGTTGACGTTCAAATTAATTAATTGGTGTTTTGCTTCTCATTGTGAACAGTTTTTTATGCTTCACTGCACTCCCCCCTTTTTCTCAATATGCTTCGGAAAGAAACATGAATTTCCACATCATTCTTCTCCTTATCATATAACTCTTTGTAGTTACTACCTTAATTTTTCCTGCTTAGACATCTGAGGTACCACCCTGTAGGGCATCACTTCTCTGTACATTCCAGCTTTTATATCCAAACATTTGACGTTTATGCATTCTGTGTTGATTAACTTGTCTTCATCTCTGCCATGATTATCACCTCATTGGTCTTGCACATAGTTGCAGATTGTATAATTGTGAATTAGCAGCACAGTCACAATTAGTATCCCACCGGAATTCAAAAGGGAATTCATGAATTTATAAAATAAAATTTCTTTCATATTCCCATGTATATTACCAGCTGGTCCAGCTTTTATGAATAATATGTATCTTAAATGTAATTTCTGTAGCTAGTGGGTTGTTGTTGATGAATTGATACTGCATTTTGTCACCAATGGGACTGGGCACCAGTATGAAATTGCTATGTGCACTGTGTGGTTTTATTATAATTACTTCCATGTTCTGTTTCTAAAACTTCTGTCCTTTGTGGTGCAGTATTTATTTAGTTGTATTAGATATAGGCATATAGTAATTTCATTTGTCTTGCAACGTGGTGAACAATTCTGTTGTCATTTTTAGGGTAGGTCTTGAATGGCTGTCAAAAGAATGTAATTCACCCAGAAAGGTCTCTTTTGATGAATGCTGTAGGTCAGCATTTCAGTTTAACACATCCCATCAAGCTTCCTCCTTAGGATCCAGGCCTTGGTTTATGGGTGGAAGTGTTGGTGTTTTGACAAAGATATGAGCAGCAGTTTTAAATTTTTTCATAGAATTATTAACTATTGCTTGATAGGCTTTCTAGTCATGGTGTGATGGTTGGATTAATGTCCTTGGGCAATTTTGAGACCATTGGAGATGGAGTTGTAGCTGGAATAAGAATTTAGAGGAAATGGTCTGTGGGCTTGTCTTAGATACAGTACTCAACTCATATGATTAAAGGAAACTGTAGAAACCTAAATCAGGATGGTTGGCTGGGGATTTGGGCATTACTTCTGAATAATAGTTTAATGTCTCAGTAGCCATGCCATTACACTCAGTTTTATGGCTTTTGAGACTAAAATAAGTATACTAAGACTAAACCTTGAAAAACTTGGTACCACCGTTTCTCATCTGCCACGTGTGATTGTGGGGACAGTGCATTCCACAATGTATGTGATTCAGCATTCCACATTACACTCTCCCAACTCTTCTAGAGTTCACTTGCAACTTGATTTGCGCCATTCTAATTGATAATGAGTTTCATTTCAGGATATACATATCATTTGTTGCAATGAACCCACTATAACAAATGCAAACTCCATGTAATCAGTGTTAAAAGTACACTAGTATCACATTCAGATGTCAGGGGTGTGCCTGCAGTTTGTAGCAACGCATCAGTATTTGATATGGCATTAATTATTATGGTCTGTCAATGGCCTTGGCTTTTCTAATTGGGGGCGTAATTTTGTAACACTCTGACATTTCTATTTCAGCACATTACTCAGTGTTGGATGTTCTGCCTAAATGTTTCCAGTGAAACCTAATAATAGAGTGAAAAAGTGTGTGGGCTGTCATTCACCTAAACTTAGATTTTATTGTGAATTGATCTTTAGGACTGTGGCTGACATGCATTATTCCAAACATATACATCATTATTGCTTGTGGTCACTGTATGCTTAGGAAATATATTGTAATTTTCGCATTCTTAACATATGTCACTAGTAATTTTTGAGAGCATATGTAAAACAGAGGCTCGAGCCTCAGTTTGCATTCTTCTCTGGTACACAATCTTAAGTGGCGACTAATATGAGTATCATATTAATGGATCTACAGCAACAAACCTCCTCTCCCCCCACCTTTTTTCCCACCATTACACATTTTGGAGGCTTAATTCACAAGGGAATATTCCCAGGAGTAAATAAAAGATCTTGATGAATTTTGGTGGATATTTGGAGGGTTCAGAATAATGCAATATGTATTCTTTTTTGCCCAGTTTCAATTTTAAGGAGTAAAATACACCCCTAAAGAGAATTTGAAATACTAGGTTTAGAGGGAATAACTTCAAAACCGTGATATATACAAAATGTGTTTCGTATGAAAGTTGAAATATACATGTAATTAATGTTCTTGAAATAACTTTTGTAATAATTTGAAATTTTTCAAAATAGCCCATCACAATTAATTATGAAAAATGAAAACTTTAGTTATAGTATTAATTGAAGCTGCTTTCATGGCTACATACATCCATGTGTAATGAAGTTGGTTTTTGGAGTAGTAGTAGAGGGGTTTTGGGTGGTTTTTGGAATACCATTTTTAGGAAATAAGCTGTAGGCCTACACAATGTGCTGTCAGAGTATTTTCAACATACCTAATTAAACTATCTGAATGTTAATGATGAGAAAAATTATTTATTTTACTATTTTTGTTTTGTGTTTTAACACTGTTACTGCTACAGACATGCTCTCTGCATTCCATGCTGAGAGTTGCTATACTGCTACCTTTGCTGAGAGATGGTGTTCAGATTGCTGTGAAATACATATCTTCTGGTTTTAGGAAAATTATTTGGTGAAAAAATTTGATTTTTGCTCATCACACAGTCTGATATCTTCACTCGATAAACTACTGAATTCCTTCTTCTCATTTGTCATAGTTAATGTGCTTCATCAAATTAAGTAAAGCATTGCACAAAATTGAGAGTTTACAGAGGTAAAAATACATTGCATAAACTTTGCATATGATTGATTTTAGCTCATATATTGCTGCATATGAAATGTAGCTAAGATATTTAAATTTTATTTAAAATTGAGAGCGGAACGATATCTCATTCTATTGTTGAGTTACGGGTTTTACCATCCCTGCGCATCGGGAATCATATTGTCATAGCAAATGTCATATTTCATAAACAGTTAAAGATACTGAAATGAGATTTTTTTGTGAATAACAGCAAGCAAAGAGGAATGTATGTTTTATGATAAATAGTTGCTAATTTTTTATTCACCAAGATATAGAAGTTACTCTTTCACAACAAGTGAGTTGGTTGCTGGAATGGGACACACAAACATGTCAATAGCACTTAAGGAAAACCCATTGGTTGCATTTAAACATGTCTTCGGTGCCTGGGGAACAGCAGAGTGTGAAGTGTTAACTCATCTACAGAAGCCAAAGTGTTATATTGCTATTTTACATTCATGTTTTTAGTTCACTGTTTCATATATGTATATTTTGTTAACTGGAAATAATAAGTAACTCATTATGATAATGATAATGACAATCTGTAAAGGAATACTTGAAACATAACTTTTTTTTACACCATGCACATAAAATGGACAAAACATCTTCACATAATACACATGACAGACAACACAATATAAAACAAAATTTAGCAGGATTCTCAAATTATGGTGGGTGATGCTCTAAATATCCTGGTTTGTTCCAGGCATATTTCAGTACATTGGAAGGCAAATAACATTTATTACATACTGGTGCCTGCAGCTTGATTATGTTGTTTTTCAAGTGAAGATTGACATCACAATGTTTCAGAAGAACTAGATTTAAAAGTCTGTTCAGAAAGTTCTTCCAATATCAAATGCCGTATAATGCCAATGGATGTACCTGTGCCATTGAGCCATTTGAAATCACTGGATGGACAAATGCCTTGTCCTTGGTTGCAATGCTCAAGATGGTTCTTTTACATTAAGCACCCCAGGAACCGAACAATAATACAGATTTTTCTCCCACACTGGAAAAAAAACTTCTTTCAGATGTCTTTTGTCCTGATCATATGTTAGTTTACCAGATTTTGATCCTGTCACAAGCATATAAAACAAAAATAAGTAAAATAAGTAATTAGAATAATAATGAACATTTAAATTTGAAAATACTCAGACAGTACATTGTGTAGGCCTGCAACTTATTTTCCAAAACTGGTGTTTCAGAAACTAACTTTTATCACATATGGATGTATGTGGTGTGAAAGTTTCATTATGTTGTAAGAAAGATTTAATTTTCAAAATTAATTGTGGTGGGGTATTATGCCAAATTGCCTTTCAGGGTAAAATCGAAGTTGGGCAAAAATGGGGGAAAAAATGTATTGTATTAATGTGACCCCTCTGCATACAGACCAAGTTTCATAAAGATACTTTATTTACAGTTGGAAATGTTCCCTTGTCAGTTGTGTTGCAGTTACTTTTTTTTTTACTTCACATTCAGGTTTTTGCTGTCTTTAGTCTTAAATCTGATGTTTGCTTTTCAAATTACAAGCACATTCTGTGCCTAATGACCTCATATTGTCCCCCCAGAAATGGGACTTTGCTGAGACCTCTTCCTCATACTAAGCAACATTACTTTGTAATGCCAAGTGTGTTGTGGAATGTGTAGGTGTGACCAAGCTGCACAGTATACTCATAATTAAAACAAAGGGACTGTGCCATGGAAGGATATTGTGGATATAGAATTATGTTAACAGGAGGAGGAATGTTGGAGAAATTGCAGACCTCAGGAACATTGTGAAGAGGGTTAATGGTGTGCTGCCGAAGACTCCAGCTTGTCCCTTCACTTTTAACATACTTGAGCTCCCAGAGTATATACGAGGGCAGTTCAATAAGTAATGCAACACATTTTTTTTCTGAAACAGGGGTTGTTTTATTCAGCATTGAAATACACCAGGTTATTCCCCAATCTTTTAGCTACACAACACTATTTTTCAACGTAATCTCCATTCAATGCTTCGGCCTTACGCCACCTTGAAATGAGGGCCTGTATGCCTGCACGGTACCATTCCACTGGTCGATGTCGGAGCCAACGTCGTACTGCATCAATAACTTCTTCTTCATCCGCGTAGTGCGTCCCACGGATTGCGTCCTTCATTGGGCCAAACATATGGAAATCCGACAGTGCGAGATCGGGGCTGTAGGGTGCATGAGGAAGAACAGTCCACTGAAGTTTTGTGAGCTCCTCTCGGGTGCGAAGACTTGTGTGAGGTCTTGCGTTGTCATGAAGAAGGAGAAGTTCGTTCTGATTTTTGTGCCTACGAACACGCTGAAGTCGTTTCTTCAATTTCTGAAGAGTAGCACAATACACTTCAGAGTTGATCGTTTGACCATGGGGAAGGACATTGAACAGAATAACCCCTTCAGCGTCCCAGAAGACTGTAACCATGACTTTACTGGCTGAGGGTATGGCTTTAAACTTTTTCTTGGTAGGGGAGTGGGTGTGGCGCCACTCCATTGATTGCCGTTTTGTTTCAGGTTCGAAGTGATGAACCCATGTTTCATCGCCTGTAACAATCTTTGACAAGAAATTGTCACCCTCAGCCACATGACGAGCAAGCAATTCCGCACAGATGGTTCTCCTTTGCTCTTTATGGTGTTCGGTTAGACAACGAGGGACCCAGCGGGAACAAACCTTTGAATATCCCAACTGGTGAACAATTGTGACAGCAGTACCAACAGAGATGTCAAGTTGAGCACTGAGTTGTTTGATGGTGGTCCGTCGATCATCTCGAACGAGTGTGTTCGCACGCTCCGCCATTGCAGGAGTCACAGCTGTGCATGGCCGGCCCGCACGCGTGAGATCAGACAGTCTTGCTTGACCTTGCGGCGATGATGACACACGCTTTGCCCAACGACTCACTGTGCTTTTGTCCACTGCCAGATCACCGTAGACATTCTGCAAGCGCCTATGAATATCTGAGATGCCCTGGTTTTCTGCCAAAAGAAACTCGATCACTGCCCGTTGTTTGCAACGCACATCCGTTACAGACGCCATTTTAACAGCTCTGTACAGCGCTGCCACCTGCCGGAAGTCAATGTAACTATACGAGACGAAGCGGGAATGTTTGAAAATATTCCACAAGAAATTTCCGGTTTTTTCAACCAAAATTGGCCGAGAAAAAAAATGTGTTGCATTACTTATTGAACTGCCCTTGTAGAAGCAGGTTTCGGATGTCTAAACACCCAATCCATTAATGTGCTTTAAGTGCCAGGAATTTGGACACCTCGTTCTGGCATGGAAGGCTCAGGTGAAGTGAAGTGTGGAAGTCGCGGTAAAGTAGTCCATGACAAAGGAGCCCATATATATTCATGCCATCCCGACTTAACCCTTGACATACCAACTATCTCCCAATTGTTCAGGCCATAGTAAGCAAGGAGGTCAGATGTGTATCGAGCTGTTGAGCTGTTTAGCCATGTGCTTGAACCTGCGCATAATGCATGCATTGTACAACATTTGTATTTTGGCACAAAATGAGGAATTGTGAAATAATAAACAATGTTTAAGCACAACGAATAATTATAAGATGTCCAGTGGCGTGCAGTCCGTATGTTAAGGATTGTTGGCTTATCTATGGTCGATAAAGGTCCTTTGTCTTTCATAAAGTAGTTATGGCACTGTTGTAATAATGCTTCTACTGTTTTAATTTTATGGTCAGTGTAATTCTGTTTCTTTTTCTTGTTTTTGTTGTAAAGAATGCATGAATATAAAGTGCCATATCAAATGTTTAAAAACAATTTTTTGGTACCCTTTCAATTATTTCCTCAGGGAAACCCACTAATATTTGATCTTGGTAGTCAATACCAATCATTCCCCTGTTGTAATCAATAAATTTTGGTCTGGAAGTAGAATTTCATTGACTTCCATTTTCTTCAGCCATTTTTACCATTTGTGCTTTGTAGAAATAATGTGGGTGTCCTGTTTATCCTTCCATTTCAATGCTATTATGCATTGCAACTTCTCATTATATACTCCCCCCCCCCCCCACATTTAAAAAAATGCCTTAACAAAATTTCCCAGCATGTTTTTTCTATTAAAATGTACTGTCCCTACATCATTTGTTCCATTTTCAACTCAAGTTACAAACAGTTTCGGCAAAGAATATCAGTTGCCCATATACAAAGTGTTTTCTTTATTTAGTATTAACTTGGTCACAATAGTTTTGGATGCATTCTAATCAAAATCTGTGTTGTTATTTCCTGAATATATTTTAAAATTGTAGCAATAGCCTGATGCTGACTCACACAGTTTATAAAATTTTATCCTATGCCATCCTCTTCAAGGTATTAAATTGTTTATAAGACATGCATCCCTTGAATTTCATTAATGATTTGTTGCAATACTATCTTAAATTACATATACTTCTTTTATTTTTTTATTAAAATAGTTCATCACAGTTGTGACTGTATGTATTGGTGTTTCTGTGATGGCTCTTTTAGATTGGTACATCTGCATTTTTTTTACTTGATCCATTATTATGCTCAGTGCAAAGTATATTTTTATTTAATTACAATGGGCAGAGATCCATGTTTCATTAGTTATTAGTTTTCTTTCGTGTATTTTGATAGATCATTGTTTTGCATACTGATTCATTTCCATGACAATATTGTCCCAAGACACATTGTCAAACATTGTATAAAAAATGTCTATATCTCTCTTGTTCTTCTACCTAACTGCTCCAAAATTGGTACTCTTATGCCAGGAGTCTGCATATATTCCCAGATTTTTTGCGTGTAATTTCCTTCTTTCCAAATCCATGGCTTCAGTGATTGATACTGTCTTCATCATATATGTCATCTTCAGATATTAATCTTCTTGGGCATTTTGTACAGGAAACACAGTATTGCTAGCATCACTATCATTATCAGCAGGATCTGCTAAATTGGTGTATGCAGTAATCACACACTTATCACTACTAGCGTCAATATTAGATATTCTTTTTATTGATACAATAGGTATATGGGTTGTTTCGTTCTTTTAGATAATTATAACCAACACGAGTGGACACAACAAAGGAGTTATCACAACTGAAGTAAGAGACTACAAGAACTGTTGAGCCATGAATTTGACTCTTGTCATTGTTCGTCCTGCATGATGTACCTCAAGCTAGGTTTGTGTTGTTTACATGTGGTCCACATAAAGTACTGCGAGACAGACTTGGGCTTATTGTTTATGGACCAACTTCCTTACCTCGAGTCTACTTTGGGGCTGTAGGCCAAGGGCTTAAATGTGGTGAAAATCATGCTGTCTGGAGTCAACACTGCCCTGGGTATTAGGAGGAAATAAAAATTCCAGTGATAAAGGGTAGCAAGTAGGTATTTTGTGCAAAAGCTTAGATGATGATCAAAGCAGAGCTTATACATGCACTTGCTACTTAGTTTGCATAAATAGTGAAGGAAGAAACAACCAATAAACATAACTGGAGTGACATAAATGCAGGCAACAGTTACTAACTTATTTACATGTTCATGTAAATGCAAATGTAGTTTCCAAAGCACTAGATAACTAAACAAAGAGATATCAGTGATGGACAGTCTTCCACCTCCTCTGAAAAGAAAGGCAGACAAAATAAAACTCCCAGTATACCCCAATCTATGAGGTAATCACAAATATGAATATTTGGAGTCCAGAAACTACAATAAAAGAGAGAAGGCACAAAACCTTAAAGCTTTTGTGAACTAGTCATGCTTGATGAATCAGATAAGGACATACAGTCTGAAGGTACAGAGGTTGAAGTTTGCCTGAAAGAACTCATGAGACCCTCTCCACCTCCACTTACTATCAAAAATTCCTCAGCCTTGCAAAGAGGGAAGAGGAAACACCAAGAAAAACCTCCTTGCTAACATGTTTTTCGTATGTGAATGGAACATCAGTATTTTCAGGACAACGGTGGAGGAGCTGACCCCTTGTTTGGGGAACACCTCATTCCCTGTGTCTAGAAGACTCACAATTTAAACATACTGATGATTCTGTATTTGTGGCTCTACCGTCCACAGAAAAGATGGGATTGCTGGTGACTGAACATAGGATGGAGTGGCAGTGTTTATCCAGAGCACACACCACTTTTCACTCTACACACTACAGCTATAATTCATCAGGCCACTGATGTGGTCCATCCTAAATTCAGCAGGAAAAGGCAGCTATACATAGTTTGATACATTGCCCTGTGGCCAAGAACCTGCTAACTTTTCAGATGACGAACTGAACTCTTATTTATAAATTGCTGGTGAACCTGGCAGTGCTTCAAGATTGCTAAATATGTATTGGAATTTTGGAGTTGGATATACACTCCTGGAAATTGAAATAAGAACACCGTGAATTCATTGTCCCAGGAAGGGGAAACTTTATTGACACATTCCTGGGGTCAGATACATCACATGATCACACTGACAGAACCACAGGCACATAGACACAGGCAACAGAGCATGCACAATGTCGGCACTAGTACAGTGTATATCCACCTTTCGCAGCAATGCAGGCTGCTATTCTCCCATGGAGACGATCGTAGAGATGCTGGATGTAGTCCTGTGGAACGGCTTGCCATGCCATTTCCACCTGGCGCCTCAGTTGGACCAGCGTTCGTGCTGGACGTGCAGACCGCGTGAGACGACACTTCTTCCAGTCCCAAACATGCTCAATGGGGGACAGATCCGGAGATCTTGCTGGCCAGGGTAGTTGACTTACACCTTCTAGAGCACATTGGGTGGCACGGGATACATGCGGACGTGCATTGTCCTGTTGGAACAGCAAGTTCCCTTGCCGGTCTAGGAATGGTAGAACGATGGGTTCGATGACGGTTTGGATGTACCGTGCACTATTCAGTGTCCCCTCGACGATCACCAGTGGTGTACGGCTAGTGTAGGAGATCGCTCCCCACACCATGATGCCGGGTGTTGGCCCTGTGTGCCTCGGTCGTATGCAGTCCTGATTGTGGCGCTCACCTGCACGGCGCCAAACAAGCATACGACCATCATTGGCACCAAGGCAGAAGCGACTCTCATCGCTGAAGACGACACGTCTCCATTCATCCCTCCATTCACGCCTGTCGCGACACCACTGGAGGCGGGCTGCACGATGTTGGGGCGTGAGCGGAAGACGGCCTAACGGTGTGCGGGACCGTAGTCCAGCTCCATGGAGACGGTTGCGAATGGTCCTCGCCGATACCCCAGGAGCAACAGTGTCCCTAATTTGCTGGGAAGTGGCGGTGCGGTCCCCTACGGCACTGCGTAGGATCCTACGGTCTTGGCGTGCATCCGTGCGTCGCTGCGGTCCGGTCCCAGGTCGACGGGCACGTGCACCTTCCGCCGACCACTGGCGACATCATCAATGTACTGTGGAGACCTCACGCCCCACGTGTTGAGCAATTCGGCGGTACGTCCACCCGGCCTCCCGCATGCCCACTATACGCCCTCGCTCAAAGTCCGTCAACTGCACATACGGGTCACGTCCACACTGTCGCGGCATGCTACCAGTGTTAAAGACTGCGATGGAGCTCCGTATGCCACGGCAAACTGGCTGACACTGACGGCGGCGGTGCACAAATGCTGCGCAGCTAGCGCCATTCGACGGCCAACACCGCGGTTCCTGGTGTGTCCGCTGTGCCGTGCGTGTGATCATTGCTTGTACAGCCCTCTCGCAGTGTCCGGAGCAAGTATGGTGGGTCTGACACACCAGTGTCAATGTGTTCTTTTTTCCATTTCCGGGAGTGTATATTCTAATCTCCTTTCACTCTCCCTCCTGTCCATCTCCTCCCCCCCCCCTCCCCTTTGTGTCTTGTCCTTCCCCTTCTATGTCCATTTCTTCTCCACCATCTCTGTCCATCCCCTCTTCCCACCTCTCTCAGGTTATGAGGCTTGTTTGTAATCATTTCAAACAAAATTTATTAAAAGAAGTGGGTATATTGCTTGGGATCATTGGTATAAATGGTATGAGGGAGATCTCTCAGCATGCTGGATCTGTGGTGATAGTTGCTTCTGTGGCACTATTTCACATAGTTTTAATCTGCAAATGGGTGGAATTACAAAGTTTTTGATGATTCAGATTCTGCAGTGGTATACTAATCATACACCGATAAGCCATAAGTGTGTGTGTGTGTTTTTACTGACGAAGGCTGTGACTGAAAGCTACAAGTGAGTGTCTTTTAATCTTGCTTGTCTGCAACTTGACGTGTGTTCTTTATGGTAAGTAGCAATCTGTCTTTCCCTATATTGTCGATATTCTTTAAAAAAAAGTGTCCACAGTATCAGTGGGTGATCAAAACACAAAATGATTAGTTTCTTCTCCATTTTAAGCCCTGTTAATAAATTAAATAGCTGATTTTTCAGTGTTTGTCTTCAGTTAATGTACCAAGTCATGTCTTCATTTAAAATTTTCCTTTTCTGATAAAAATACATGGTTCTTGACCCTTTGAAATAGTCCTACAGTAAGAGTCTGTCCTTTCATACAACAGTAATACAAGTTGGATTTTTGTGTGTCTGCACCCGTGCTCAGCAATACAAAATACTGTGCAGTTCAAAGATAGGAGCTCAATTTCAAATTGCTGTATTTTACATTATTTTGGTTGTGAAGACTGAAATGTCCCAGGTACTTTTTCCATTGATTTCTTTCTCTTTGACATGCAATGTGTGTGCCATTTGATGTATTAGAATCTACCTTGTGAGTAATTATTGCAAAACTCTTTAAACTGCTGGAGATACTCATTAGACAGGACGACTTGTTATCCGGGTTTACCTTAGAAAAGACTTACTTCTCCTATCAGTGACAAAGTGTTTGATCATTGTTGCCCGAGATCCAACCTCTATACTTTCGTGACTCAGCAGTACCAATCATCTCCTCCCAGTCATGTATAGGTGTAGTCCATGTCTAGTGAAATCCCACATATTGATGGTCATGCACAAAGTCAGCTGCCATCAGTGTCATTTCTAACCCAACATTAATCTGCCTCACAGTTCCATTAAGGCATGTTGAAATAATGTATGTTGATGTCACTCCTATACAGCATGGGAACAAACAGACAGAAATCTCTCCTACCTTCCAAGGAGAAGAGATAATGGAGGAAGTATAGCTATGAGGGCAGTTGTTAGATATGCTTGGATTACTTCGTTGGTAGAGTACTCGGTCATGTAAGGCAAATGTTCCAGTTTCAAGTTTCGGTCCATCTCACAATTTTAATCTGCCAGGAAGTTTGAAATTGGCACATACTGTGCTACAGAATGAAAATTCATTCTGGAAATAGTTTACTGGACTGTGGGCAAGCCATTTCTCAGCAATATCCTTTCTTCCATTAGTTCTAATCTGTCAGGTAGTTTCAAACCAGCACACATCCCACTGCAGAGTGAAAATTAATTAGCCGGCAGCTGTGGACGAGCGGTTCAAGGCGCTTCAGTCTGGAACCGCGCTGCTGCTATAGTCACAGGTTCGAATCCTGCCTTGGGCATGGATGTGTGTGATGTCCTTAGGTTAGTTAGGTAGTTCTAAGTCTAGGGGACTGATGACCTCAGATGTTAAGTCCCATAGGCCATTTGAACCATTTTTTTTGAAAATTAATTCTGGAATTGTTTGCTAGCATGAGGGCGCTTGAATAGTTGAGACAAGATCATAGCAAGAAATTCCTCATCTGCTCTTGATTCTTGAAGTACCCCTCTTGGTTTTGGAGAGAAATACCCAGCAGACGACAGGGTTCTGGATATCCAGGATGCTGTCCTACTCTTTGCAAATGCAGAAGGGTAGATAATTTGTTGCTAGGCACCAGCACACATGGAAATCCAGAATGAGAATGAACACACTGATGCAGCCACCAAGAAGTTTTGTTCTCTCTGATCTTCAATTTGCTCAGTCCTCCTTTGAGATGTCACCACATATGGGGCGAGGAGGGCTGTATGTTGGTAGGAGACTCAGTGGCTGGAAGTGAAGGGTAGTAAGTTATGGTCTGAAATCTATGGGGCAAGTGTGACTTACCTCCCTCTGGCCAAGAAAAGCTGAAGTAGTAGCCCTTACGTGATTAAGAGTGAGACATTGTTCCTTGACACATTGTTTCCTGCTACAATGAGAGAACCCATGAGTACGAGTATGCGAAATGTGTGGAACCCTCCTGTTAATACACCATATTTTAATGTGTGTGTGTGTGTGTGTGTGTGTGGTGTGTGTGTGTGTGTGTGTGTGTGTGTGTGTGTGTTATTTTCTGACCCGAGAGCTAATCTGTGTCTTCCACAGGACCTTCCCCCCCACCCTTATTTTAAATGACAGTGTGACTAGTGTAGTACAAGTTTTAATATTTTATTTGTTGTCTGTATGCTTTCCCAAAATATTGGAAGGGAAATAAAATCACATGACAAGAGTGGCCAGGTCACCCATTGCTTTTAATTGATCACCCAGTCACAATAATCTAGTCCTTTTCTAAATATATTTGTCCAGGATGTTCTACAGAGGCTTTTATCAAAAGTTTTTCTGTTATGTTTTTGTATGTATTTCATGTCATTGTGTTTGGTCAGCACCAGTAGACCAGTATTGTATTGTAAATCCTGCTTGATGTATTTGTGTTTTGTTTCTGTGTAGCTTTAGAGGTTTTTTAGCATCTTAGTACCTAAAAATCATAATCACCATTTTTATGTCCTTGCACGGCGGCAAGGATACAGCAAGTACACAGCATTCCCCAGTAACATGCGTGCAAGAGTTTATTGCACAGTAGTTAACAATATGTAACATCTAGTATGAAAATACCAGACGGCCTGGACCGAGTGTAGTGCTGTGTTGGGGGCACAGCTGGCACAGAGTGATGTGTGGCAGGCACTCAATGATTGACACTGTGGTGAGAGGGATACAGTGATGCCTGGTGAGACTGGCAGCATTAGTAGCCTTATGAGGGCAATGTTCCGATGGCAGTTGACAGACGTCGGGTGAATGATGCTGCGGCGGCAGAGGCGCAACTGGCACCCAGTGAGACTGGCAACATTTGTAGCCCAGTCGCCAGTGGCGGCAGGCATCTCCAGGCATCAGTGGTCTCAGAAAAGGAGCACTTAATTGGCAGCAATCAATTGGAATGCGGCGAGGCCAACACCCGCCAAGGGCATCTGTGGCAGCTGGGAGGAGATGCTCGACCAATGGGATCACCTGAATGCAAGGATGCCTATGGAATGAGAGAGCATGGAGCTGGTGAGCCAACGACAGTATCAGGAGGCATTGGGGACAGATGGGAGCGACTGCTCAAACAACACCAGCCCCCCCCCCCCCTCCCGAGTACCTGGGGACCTGGCAATATGGACGGGTTAGTGAGATGAGCGATGAGGCTCTGATCGGTTTGCCGCAAGCAGCCAGTGTACTGGACAATCGTCTCCCTACCAGTGGCCTCATCGTGGCAGGCGGATTTATGAGCATGTGATCAAATATCCCCTTCAATATTGACATATTACATATCTGACTAAATATTTGCATGTATGTGATGACTAGGATATTAGTAATTTACTTGAGATATTATCATTGTCTATTGAATTCTTCACATTACTTGATTGGGGGGCGCATAAATAAAGCTGAATACCTCCTCCTGTGCCACACTAATGCTAAGTGAAGGATAGTGTGACTCATATATCTCTTTAGTGTTGTATATATGAATGTTATTGTTGTTTTTGAGCTGAGGTTGATGGTTTACTGACAACTTAATAAGGGAGAAAATGTACTGTGAGGCTGTTGTCCGTATGCCCAGTTTTTAAAAAGAAAGAGCTATCTACAAGTGGATCTACGGTGGACTCGACATTTTATCTTCACTACATACTTCTCTGCAGCAACAAACACTTCATTACTCATTGCATAATACATTAGTGAATTAACATTGGAAATATAAGTGAACTTCATATATCATTTCACTCTCCAAACTACGATGGTATCTGTAACGTGACTTTCAGTTCAGCTTCTCATCAATATAAACAAATAAGAAATTTGAATATGGAGCACAGAGTCGTGTGTGTTATAATTATTATTATTATTATTATTATTTAAATACAGTAACAAATTCTTAACAGAAAATGTTTTTAATTTTCAAGAATAATTTTGTTGACATTTTCAAGAAAAATTTTGCTGACATTTTCAAGTGTGGAAGTTTTTCCATTAGGCTTGATTCTAATACTTACATGCCTTGTTGTGCGCACTCCCTTGTTTGTTGATGTCACACCTAACAGCCTTTTATTTAGACATGATGAAAACTAGTTACCAGCAAAAGGTCTGATATCAAAATCTTTTAGGTTCCTTAGGAGAATACTGTAAAGTAAGAAATCAGATGCTTTTGCAAGTCACAAAAAATACCAGTTGGCAATATTTTGTCATTTAAATTCAGTATACTCGTAATTTGTGAATTGAAAAATGTGATGTTTTATGAAGAGTCACTTCTGAAATCCTTATTTTGGGATAGATGTGTTATTGTTCTTGTGTTCATAATCCTTTTCCCAATAACTTCTGAAGGAGATAAGTAATAATATTAGATGGTAATAAATAATATCTATCTTACTACTTTTCTTGTAAGTGGCATATTTCAGGCTGTTGTAAAATATCCCCTGCAGTATTGATACACTATGCGATCAAAAGTATCCAGACACCACCAAAACATATGTTTTTTTTTATATTAGGTGGATTGTGCTGTCACCTACTGCTACGTACACCATATTTGCAACCTCAGTAGTCATTACACATTGTAAGAGAGCAGAAGGCGTGCTCCACAGAACTCACGGACTTCGAACGTGGTCAGGTGATTGGGTGTCACTTGTTTCATACCTCTGTACATGAGGTTTCCACACTCCTAAAAATCCCTAGGTTCACTGTTTCCGATGTGATAGTGAAGTAGAAACTTGAAGGGACACGTACAGCACAAAAGTGTACAGGCCTACCTCATGTGTTGACTGACAGAGACTGCCAACAGTTGAAGAGGGTCGTAATGTGTAATAGGCAGACATCTATCTAGACCATCACACAGGAATTCCAAACTGCATCAGGATCCACTGCAAGTACTATGACAGGCAGGCAGGAGGTGAGAAAGCTTGGATTTCATGGTCAAGCGGCTGCTCATAAGCCACACATTATGCCAGTAAATGCCAAACGACACCTCGCTTGGTGTAAGGAGCATAAACATTGGAGGATTGAACAGTGGAAAAACATTGTGTGGAGTGACGAATCACGGTACACAATGTGGTGATCCGATGGTAGGGTGTGGGTATGGCGAATGCCCGGTGAAAATCACGTTCCAGCATGTGTAGTGCCAACAGTGAAATTCGGAGGCGGTGGTGTTATGGTGTGGTTGTGTTTTTCATGGAAGGACTTGCACCCCTTGTTATTTTGCATGGCACTATCACAGCACAGGCCTAAATTGATGTTTTAAGCACCTTCTTGCTTCCCACTGTTAAAGAGCAATTTGGGTGTTTGCACTTGCATCTTTCAACACGATCAAGCACCTGCTCATAATGCACAGCCTGTGGCGGGGGGGGGGGGGGGGGGGGGGGGGTTACACGACAGTAACATCCCTGTAACGGACTGGCCTGTACGGAGTCCTGACTTGAATCCTATAGAACACCTTTGGGATGTTTTTGAATGCCGACTTCGTGCAAGGCCTCACCGACCGACATCGATACCTCTCCTCAATGCAGCACTCCATGAAGAATGGGATACCATTCCCCAAGAAACCTTCCAGTACCTAATTGAACATATGCCTGTGAGAGTGGAAGCTGTCATCAAGGCTAAGTATGTGGTGGGCCAACACCACATTGAATTCCAGCATTACTGATGGAGGGCACCACGAACTTGTAAGTCATTTTCAGCCAGGTGTCCAGATACTTTTGATCACATAGTGTATGCTGCATATCTGACTAAATATATTGCCTATAAGTGATGGACAGGATATTAGTAATTTACTTGAGATATTATCATTTTTGCGTCTGAGGCAGTTCATAATGTACTGAATAATCTCCTTGGAAGTCCATGAAGTAATTCTGATTCGCATATATGTACATTGTGTTTCTTCTTGCTTATATTCTATTGCTTTATCCGTTTAACTGTTCATGCTAATCTGCTGAGCTACTTCCAGGAAATAATTATTAAACGTATTGACTAATTTACTGCTATCGTTTGTTGTTAGGATTTTTTCCTTCACTATTTGTTGTAACCATTTCACACATTTTTCTTTCCATTTCTCTTGCACATAATATTTAGACTCGTCTTACAATCGAAGGAATTTTTTACATCGTATTAGTACAATACTTTGTTGTTTTCTTTGAAAGAACCTGTTAAGGATTCATGAAATCCATCTATAAATACATTAAATTAGGAATCTACATCTGTCACATTATACACATCCCCTCCACTCAGCTTCCTATGAGGCTGAGGCTGCCTTGAAAGTTACTATTGTGTGTTCATTAATTATGACAACTATGTGGGGAACTATACCATTTCCTTATTATCAAATAAGTTTGTAGATGTGGATAGGTACGATATTAACAGACCTTTTAAAAAAATTGCTAGACGACTTGAAGATGATCAGCATTGAGTATTAATCTTTTAACACCACTGATAGCTGCACAGTATGACCACATTTAGTCCAGAATCAACAATATGAGTGAGCTCTACTGTAGGCTACATGGTAATAATGTGTCAGTGAGCAGATGCATGATGTAAGAATACACAGTGGAATAATATATTATGTATTTCCCATAATTATTTTAGAGCTTTCCTTCAGTCTGGCTGTGATAATAGCAGTGGATGTTACAAATATGTATTTCTGTTGATTGTTTTTATTTATTTATTTGTAAATTATGTTTCTTCAATCCCCTTCTTGCCAGCTTCAGCTACAGTAATTCAGTTTTAAAGTAAAAAGGCAGTCTCACTTGCAGGTATTTATTACTTTCTGTATGAAATATAGAACTAATTTTATCTAACAAAAGCCGATGACATTTCTACGTGTGTGTTCTGAAAAGGAAAGTTCAGCTGCAAACAAAAAATGTTTTTCATATTATGTGATGGGTGGCTGAGTAACTACTTTTCCTGAGTTACCATTGACACTCAGTTTATTTTGTTACATTTCCTATTGACTGTGTAGAAATTGAGGAAAAATTAACAGAAGTATACCTAGAATTAATCATTCAATAAAAGTTTGGTTATTTATTACTTTGCTAAAAATGTATTTTTAGAAAATGAAGAAGAAAAGGAATAAAGATAGTAAGAGTATGGCTGTGTTACGTAACTTTGCATTGATAATACTGAATAGAATAAAAATTTGTGTGGTATTATTTCAAAGCAGGGCACAGTGCACAATCCTACGTTTTATATTTGCACATGATGCTAGCTAGTATCTTTATGTTCCTTCTGTTTCATATACACATTGCAGGATTAGGCATTGAACTGAGAAAGTGGTGCTGTGTTAACCAAAGAGGTGCTGCATGGTAGAAGGTTTATTGGATAGTTTTTGCAATATTTCTCTTAAGACTAAGGTGGAATTTAGCCATTGAATCATTTGCCCTGTTTCAAGTTTGTATATTCTATGTGTGTTTAAGATGGACATCTCCAAGCATGAAGAAATAGTTTCTTATACACTTAATGGTTTTCTGATAGATTTTGAACTTAGGAACATATCCAGGACATCCACTGCCCCCATTGACTCATTGTAGGCAAGCACACTTCAGTTTGTGGACCTTCTTGCCATTTTGTGGTCAGTTGTTTTTTTTTTTACCCACTCACTTTGTTATGCCAAAAGTTGACAGGATTCAAACTTCCCTCTCATCAAACATTTGACTGCTAGTAAAATTGTCAGGCGATCAGAACTGAACTACTCCTTTTTTCAGATATTCTTCCATATTTTGTCTACTGGGCCTGTTTTTGTGTACAATAGCGTGAGCACTTGTAATTATTTCATGCCACCACATAAATAATGCTGGACTTGAGTACTAATTGTCTACATAAATTGTATGCCCTTTTTCGGAGAGATATTTGTAGAAGTATTGACCACTATATCTTCTATTTTCTTCCGGCGATATTCTTGATGCCACTAGACTCTCCCATATGTACAGTGAAATGGACGAGGGCTGGCTGAAAAGTAATGCCTCCACCTTCGTAAACTCTTCAGCAGTTGGCAACATTGGTATGCGGCAGGTATTGACTTGTTCCATAGCCTCTTCTCTACAGCTCCAGTTGGCAGGAAACCGTAGTGTTGAATGGTTGTGTTGTTACAGTGCAAAGTATGGAACCCTGTGCAGAAGGTTGGTCAGTGCGATTTAAGGAACGTGCAGTGTTGAAAGTATACCAAATCATCTCTCTTAAGTTCCTTTTCAAATAAGATTGCATCCTGTCATCAAACAATTCATATGTAATGCCTATGTAAGTGAATTCTCTTTTACGATATGTTTTTTGTACTTCTTTCATTAGATTTTGTAATGAATATTTTGAGAGTTTTGCAATTTTAAGCGACTGTAACATATGGTTTTCAGTCACAAAGAAGTTTACAAGAGAAAATGTGATAAGTGTCCTAGAAATGTCAGAATGTGTGTGTGTGTGTGTGTGTGTGTGTGTGTGTGTGTGTGTGTGTGTGTGGTTCTCAGGTGTTATCCAACTTCTCTGTAAATATGGTGTCCCTTTTTAAAGACTTTACATTACATATACGAGGGCATGCTGAAAAGTTATGCCTCCGAATTTTTTATGTAAAAAGTTGGACAACTTGTTAAATAAAACAAATATTAACATTCTACATCTTTATTCTTCATGTCTACATACTAATTCCTTAAATTTTGGAAACAGAGTAAAATCGGATGGGACCAACTTGGTACTGTATTGAGGTTGATCAGTGACAGTGAGCCCAATTCGTCAGATTGTTGCAGATCTAGCAGCACTCGTATGTGTTCTGGAATTGTCATGCTAAAGGAGAGAGTGCTCCATGTTTGAATGAACTCTTTGAATTTGAAATTTGATTACAGCACACTGTTTCTCAAACATAGACATAGTTAAGTAAAAATTTGCGGGTATTACTTTTCTGCACAGCCTCGTACATTTGTGCTAAGTGGAAGTAAGTTGAATGAACTAACACAGCATTAATTCTGTACTTTGTGTTACTGCCAGTCACGGCTTCAGGCATGCTTTTGTCATAAGCAACTGGAAGCTCTTGGAAGTATTTAAATTGTGGAGTAGGTTGATTGTTCAAAGTTACGTAAAAAGTATAGATTTTAATGTGTGTGTGTTTTTTGAACTCACAGCTAAAATTTCGATTGTGTATTGTAGAAATTTTGTTTCAGGAGTTCATCAAATGGTTTTAACTACAAGATAATTGCTTTTCAACTGAATTGAGGAAATGTAAATTGTTGTCAATGTGGCTGGAGCACTGGCAATTACTGTTTCTCGAGGTAGATCTGTTCAAGAAAAAGTTACTCAAGTTAATTTTGTAATGGAAGTAACTGAGTGAATAATGTCGGTAAGTAATTTGATTAAATGTTTATTAGAAATTTGTTTTATTTTTAGTTGACAATCCATTCTGTGATTAGTTACTAGTAATCTTTTGACAGTGCACAATGGCTAACTGCAGTTTCTTAATAAATGGTAACATGAACATTGCTTAATTCGAATGTGTGACAAGATATTATTTGGGTACATGCCTGAAGAAGAATGTAATCTGATGACTGCCATTACCTGCATTGATGAAGCTCTTGCACCTGTCGTCTGCAGTGAGTATCAGTATTCACGATTCATCATGAGACATTAGTTTAATCAATGATAATTGTTAAAGTTATTAGATGTATTTGACAACTGGAAGTTTTTAAGGAGAAAGTTTTTTATTTTATAACCTCTGTAGTTGCATGGGTACAATCATGTGGACTTCGAGGTTTCATTTCATAAAATTAGAAAATGATTTTTACCAACTCAAGACCTTTAGTACACATTCATGTAGGTTGTGTAGATTCAATTTTAGCCACTAGATCACACTGTGAAATGGGTTCAAATGGTTCAAATGGCTCTGAGCACTATGGGACTCAACTGCTGAGGTCATTAGTCCCCTAGAACTTAGAACTAGTTAAACCTAACTAACCTAAGGACATCACAAACATCCATGCCCGAGGCAGGATTCGAACCTGCGACCGTAGCGGTCTTGCGGTTCCAGACTGCAGCGCCTTTAACCGCACGGCCACTTCGGCCGGCTGTGAAATGGGAAAGGATATTTATTAATGTTATGAAATGGAACCTTGAAGTCCACGTACATGTATCCATGGACTGAATAGGACAGATTATATGATTTTTTTAATGCCAGTCAAGAGTTTTGATTTGCTAAGAACATTAATGCAAAGGAGAATACTATTCCACTGAGATATTACAGAGCAGAGTCCATAAAATTTAACTGGAGATGAGGCACAGAGAGAATTCCTTTGCAGTCCAGCACATAGATGTAATTGATAATGAATATTTTGTTAATGCTAGTTTTTGTAGCTGCTGTGTGTTGTACAAATGACAAAATCATAAATACACTACAGAAAAATTGCAATGTATTTTGAGATAGTGCAGTCATAGTGTAACCCTGTGTTTGTGACAAGTACATATTGAGAAGTGACATTCATCAAGTGTCAAATTTCTTTGTGGAATAGTTTTCTGTATACAGCTTTCCAGAGTATTGGTTTTCTGTGTATTTTGTTCAAATAGTTATACTGGAATACCATATTACTACTACTACTCAGCTCTACAGCCCTTGAAGGGCCTTGACCTGCATCACAATATCCTGCCATTGTATCTGATCCATGGCTTTCCGTCTCCATCCTCTGACACCCAACTTTTTTGTGTCTTCTTCAACTGCATCCACCCATCTCTTTCTGGGGTGTCCCCTCTGCCGTCTGCCTCCAGCCTTGCCATCAAAAATCCTCTTACATGCTCTGTCTTCTTCCATTCTGACCATGTGCCCTGCCCACCGCAGTCTTATTATTTTAATGGTAGTGACAATATCAGGCTCTTCAAAAAGGTGTAGTAGTTATGCATGTGTGCAAATGTGCCAACCTTCTTGATCATATATTGGGCCATAAATTTTACGTAGCACCTTTCTCTCCCAAATGCTAAGGATCATTTCCTCATTTACAGTCATGGTCCACGTTTCAGCACCATACATAACAACTGGTTTTATAATTGTTTTGTAAATGAGGATTTTGGATTTTCTTGATAGAAGCAAACTCCTAAGCATGGGTAATGTGGCAAAGTAGCATACGTTACCTGCTGCTGTTCTGGCTTTCACCTCACTGCCAATGTCATTTGTCTCAGTGATAGTCGACCCACGGTACTTGAAGTCTCTCGCCCTTTCACACTCCCTGTAGGCTATTCTGAGATTTGGTAGGGTTTGTTGGTTGGTCATTGCCATATACTTGGTCTTTTCGACATTGACTGTCAGGCCAAGTTCCCTTGCACCTTTCTCCAGTTGTTGATAGGCTTCACCTAGCACAGCAGTGTTTCGTGTGAGTAAGCCACATTGTCGGCATAGGCTAGGTACTGCAGTGAACAATTTAAGAAGGTTCCTCCTTTATTTAACTGTATCTGACTTCTGACTTTTTCGAGGCAAAGGTTGAATAGCAATGAGGAGATATTGTCACCCTGTCTAAGTCCCTTCTTCACTTCCACTTCTCTGGAGATTTCGCCCTGTATTTTTACTTTACAGTTGGTTTCACTGAGGGTCATCTTAGAAAGTTTAATGAGCTGCTTAGGTATTCCAGCCTCTTCCATTACATTCCGTAATGCCACTCTTGAGATGCTATCATAGGCTTGTTTAAAGTCGAAATAAAGCTGGTGTATGTTAATTTGATGTTCATAACATTTTTCAAGTAGTATACGCAGTGTGAATATCTGGTCAGTTGTTGACCTATTTCTTCTAAAGCCACTCTGATAGTCTCCCACTCTCTCTTCCACATATGGAGTAAGCCTTTGGTTAGAATCTTGTAGAAAGCTTTATATGTAGTATTTAGTAGGGAGATTCCTCGATAGTTCTGTCAGTTTAATGTATCTCCATTTTTATGTATGGGGCACATTATAGCTGTTTTCCAATCCCTTGACATGCTCTCTTCTTGCCAGATATTCAATATTATTTTATGAATTGTTTTCCACAGCGTTTCCCACCCTATTTGAGAAGTTAGACCTGGATCTGATCTTCTCCAGGTGACTTATTGTTTTTTTAAGGTCTTAATGGCTTGCATCACTTCCCCCAGTGTAAGTTCCTGTGTTGAAACCTCTGGTCCATAGTTAGTTAGTTCCACCAGTTCCTCCCATTCTAATCCTTCTACTTTTGGGTTTAGTAACTGTTGGAAGTATTCTGCCCACCTGTGAAGTATTTTATTACTCTCCCCTATCAAATCCCCTTCTTTGTTCCTACACACATTTGTTCTGGCTTGGAACCTGGTCTTTCCTTCTTTAATCTTTTCGTACATTTCACGAATTCGCTTCTCTTCTGCTAGCTGTTCAATTTCTTCCAGTTTTTTCTTATCTAGTGCTCTTTTCTCCTGTCTGCAGACCCTCTTCGCTACACGGCACTTTTCATTATATTCATTCAGATTTTCTAGATTTCTTCTCTGCAATAACTTCATTCGTGCTATATTACGTTCCTCAATTCTTCTCATACATTCTTTGTCAAACCAATCTTCCTTCCTTTGAGCCCATTCATGACCCAAAACCTCTCCAGCTGCCTCAAGGATTGCAGTCTTACATTGTTTACACATTACTTCTATATGTTCATTTGACGCGTCGGTATCACTCTTAATCCCCTCTTCTAATTTCATCTGATATGCTCTCCATATTTCTTCTAACTTCAGTTTCTAAATGTCAAACCTCTTTTGTTTGTGGCCTTTTTGTTTACTCAATAGTTAGATGCTTTGTCTAAATTTAATTCCACATTGGCTCCTAACATCCATTATGTCCGATCCGTGTCTCCGATCAATCAATATATGGTCTATCTGATTTCTAGTTTGTCCATCTGGTGAAATCCGTGTTTCTTTGTGTATTTTTTGTGTGTGTGTGTGTGTGTGTGTGTGTGTGTGTGTGTGTGTGTGTGTGTGTGTGTTGGAAACGTGTACTGCCGACAGTCATGTTTTTGCTTATAGCAAAATCTACAGCCTCCTCTGTGGGTGCATGTACATTTATCATTGTAATGTTGAAAAATTTTCCCCTTAATCTTAATATAGACATCCATTCATTGATTGGTTGCAAGCACATCACCACATGTTTCAGTTCTTTAGCGACCATAAAACCTGTTCCAAAGGTATTCATCCTCCTGCCACTATAGAAGATAGTCTATTATGTCATTCCCCTTCCACCTAATTTCCTGGAGAGCCAATATTTTTATACTGTAGTTGTTAATTGCGTTAGCAGGTGACATAAGGCTCCAGCTTGGTATAGGCTCCGCACATTCCATGTTCCTATGTACATGTCTCTTATCCTTTTTTTGTTTGCTGGCGTCATCATCAAAATATCTGTCCGGCTTATTCCTTTGCTAGCATTCACAACAATTGATATTTTACAGGGGATGATTGTTAATCTTCCACCCAACCATTTGGGGGGGGGGGGGGCTGCCCCTTACAGCTCGCAGGGTAGCTGGCTCCATGTTCAGGGGAGCATCCTTAGCCTTTGTAGATACCTCTACTAACTGCAAGGCAGCAGGTGATTTGTATCGGGTTTACTCCCTTAGGGAGTCCAGTATGTGTGGCCCTGCTCGTAGCTACGCTACCGCCGGCATAGCCCTCTGGATCCAGAGCATGCAAACCTCCTCGCCCGCACGGACAGTGCTACGTTGAGGCGGTGTCTCCTGAGGAGGATACTGGAATACCATGCTGTCATTAAATTCTTCATTTTGACTGTTTTATTGACATTAGAAATGTATCCGAAGTTAGTGAAGGATTTTGACTGTTTTATTGACATTAGAAATGTATCCGAAGTTAGTGAAACAGTTTGTTCGTAATTTTCAACACTTAATATTTCTTCTTTTCTTGTATCATTTATTTGAGTTCACCACTAAATGCAACACAATATTCTATATTTGACATGTTTTTGAAATATTTCCATGGTTAGTACTTCTCGCTCACAACTTTTTTTTTTACCCTGGAGTTGTTATATTGTGGGTGTGTTGCCTTTATCGCTGTTAGATTAATTAATGCTTTGAAGCTTCCTGGCAGGTTAAAACTGCGCCGGACTGAGACTTGAACTCGGGACCTTTGCCTTTCGCAGGCAAGTGCTGTACTTACTGAGCTACCCAAGCACGACTCACAACCCGTCCTCACAATTTTACTTCCGCCAGTACCTCGTCTCCTACCTTCCAAACTTCACAGAAGTTCTCCTACAGAACTTGCATGACTAGCACTACTGGAAGAAAGGATATTGTGGAGTCATGGCTTAGCCACAGCCTGAGGGATGTTTCCAGAATGAAATTTTCACTCTACAGCAAAGTGTGCACTGATTTTGAAACTTCTTGGCAGATTAAAACTGTGTGCCAGACCGAGACTCAAACTTGGGACCTTTGCCTTTCGCGGGTAAGTGCACGTGCTCGTGAAAGGCTAAGGTCCCGAGTTCGAGTCTTGGTCCGGCACACAGTTTTAATCTGCAGGAAGTTTCAAAATTAGCACACACTCCTCTGCAGAGTGAAAATTTCATTCTAATTAATGCTTTGTTTTCCACAGCCCACTTGAAAACAGAAGATGTTCACTCTTTTCGAGTTCCATGGAACAATTCACTGCGTAAGAGATAAAAGATAAATACAATCTAGAAAAAGGGTTAATTCCACTATGTGAGATGTTATATTGGCATTCCATCAGAGCCAGATGCCTTGTTCACTGATTTTCAGTATTGCGGGAGCTAATATCAATACTTCTCATTGAATGGGCGTATGTCGCTGACTTCTGTTCCTTAAAAACAAAAAATCTGTTTGTAGTGCTGTGGACATCTGTTTCAGTCTTCTTCTTATTTCCTAACCTCTGATATGTGGATTTGGTTTAATTGCTGTGTAGTTCACAGTTAGTTCATATCAGAGAATAAAATCGGTGATGGTGTTTACCCAGACACATCACATAAAGGAAATGGTTGACAACCACCATTATGTAAAGTAAAAAAAGTAAAATCATCCTGACTTTCTACTCTTTCACAGGCACATGTTGATTTAAGAAAATACAACAATTATTCCCTGTGATAAGTCATAGTTTTTTTCTTGTGACCCTGGTTTTGGAATTGTCACCAAACATCTGAAACAAATTATGTAATCATTTCAGTCTATGAGATTACTCATCATATATTGAAAACAAATGATCGAATCTCTTCAGTCCATGAGGTTACTCATCATGTTATAAGAATGTTGTGTACCAGGAAAGATTCTACTGACAAAAGTGGCAAGGTAGTCTGGGATTTCAAAAGCTGGTGGAAACTGCACTACAAAGTAAGCTATCTCAGAAGAGACAAAAAGCAAATACAAAACCATAAATCTCCCCAAGAGGGCTTGCTGCTCTTTGACAGGTTCGTGCTTAGCTACAATGGAGCCCCAGCCTTTGCAGCGTCTTTTCCCTTCCATGCTGCAGGTCTGTCCTCTTGCTATTTTTTCCCCCTCCCTTGAGGAACATGTCCGTGATGTTTTCGAAAATGTATTCTGCATAATCAGTAGCTTATATCAGAACAGTCGCTCCACTGTTTTTCGTTCCTTTTTTGTTTCTTCATTCCCCTTCTCCTATCCTTCCTTCGCTTCGGCTTTTGAGGTTCCCCTTTTTCTTCTTCCTCTGTGTGCTCCTGAAGGCCAGCCCATGCATCTGACACGTAACAAGTGACTGAGGAATGCGTAATTCCCAGCCCAGTGTTGACAGGTAGGGTTCAGGGTTCATACGTACCCTCTGGTACAGGCTAACCCAGGAAGGGGTGATTTTCTGAGCTGTTACCTTCCCAAATTGCCGATTGGTTCCTCTGTCGGGTGTGACCTGAGGTGTGAACAATCACCTAAGGCAGGTGAGGCTTCTTCTGAGGGGGGGTTCCCCCGGTGAATGAACATGCCATCGGAGACACTGGCAATAATGGGGGATTTCTCGCAAGAGCCAATCGTCATCGTCACAGTCGACATCTACCAAATGTAAACGGAATGAGGCCAACAATTCAAAGACCATCCCAGTTGCATCACAGTTCCTCATTGTTCCATGTACTGAAGACGGTTAGGTCTTTACTACAGTAAATCTGTTTTTTATTCAGAAAAGTGTTGATGCAAGAGCTGGATCTGTGAAATCCTGCTCTTATTTACAAAATGGCACTTGGCTTTCGGTGACTACTTGCAACTTTGCTCCACCATGGCTATCCTGTTCATGCCGAGGCCCATCAAATGCTGAATTCTTTCCGTGTTGTTCTTTACACTAGGCTGCTTGATGGTCTGACTGAGGCAGAAATTCAAATGTGCGTCTCTGATCAGAATGTCATTGCAGTCCATTGGGTGACAAAAAAGGTAGATACATCCATAGTGCTTACATGCAGTATCTTTCTCACTTTTGATAGAGTGGTGCTTCCATCAAAGATCAGAGCAGGCTATGAAGTTATCACAGTCTGACCATACATTCCAAACCCAATGGGCTGCTAACAGTGTCATTGTTACAACCACACTAAAGAGTCCTGTTGACACCCAGCCAAATGTGTAACCTGTGATAGGGATGCTCATGAGGGGGATTGTCTGCCTTCTTCTCCCCACTGTATTGACTGCAATGGTGACCATGCTACCTCCTCCCAAGATTTTCCCATGTGTGTTGGTGAGTAGGCTGTCCAGGAGATCTGGGTGAAGGAAAAAGTGCCTTACCAGGTCCCTTGCAAGCTGTTGGCTAGTCAGAAACCCTGCGTTATACCATCCGGCACTTGCAGCACGGTCCTTGCTACATCTTGCTCCCCAAGGGACATGGCACGCAGACATGTGACCTCAAATTCAGTGCTGTGGTTGTGGAATTGCCCAGTGTCATGGTAGCATCCCCGTCTCCTCCTCCAGCTGTGCAACAAGCCACTAAACTTTTTACCTCACAGGGCAAAGTCACCTGCTACACAACTGGCAGGCCAGGAAGTACAGATGAAATACTCGCGTGAAGAGTTCCTACATCCCTCCTGCCAACAAATATCTTAGTCTTTCTCTGCCAACCGGAAAGGCTCCAAGAAGTCAAACAAAGTCAAACAGTCTTCTCCTTTGCCAACTCGGAGATCCTCTTTGACGTTGTCACCACATGATACCCTTACCTGGCCGACATCTGTGTCGCCGGTGTGCACCGCCAACTGTTTCTCCATACTGGACTTCGCAGATCGACAGAGGGAGAATGCCGATGCCTCTGTAGATCTTGTGGAGCAGGATTCTCCAGCCTCTGTGCTCTGTAGCAGAAGGTTGGCACTCGGCAGCTGCTTTGGTAACAGCCCTTCATTTTTTTCCTCTCCTCCCCTTTCCTCATCATGACTCTCGATCAGTGGAACATTCGAGGTCTTCAATCAAACAGAGAATTTATGGCTGCTCTTAGAATTGTAGCATCTGCTTGTTCTCTGCTTCCAGGAAACAAGATTGCGTCCTCACGACCACTTTGAGCTCTTGCATTTCTTCCCGGTCCGCTTCGACCTGACCTCTGAGGATGGCACTTCATCTCATGGGAGAGTCATGCTGCTCCTCTGGGATCACTTTCATTGTCAACACATGTCCCTGACTACCTGGCTTCAAGCTCTTGCAGTCTGCATTTTCCTTCCTCACTTGACCTTTTCCCTTTGTACTGTACACATCCCTCCGTCATTCGGTGTCACCAGGGCAGACTTCCTCCACCTCATTGGGCAACTCCCTCACCCCTTTTCTGCTACTCGGTGACTAATGCATACTATCCTCATTGGGGCTTGCTGAGAACCTGTAAGAGAGGTGCCCTCTTGGCTGACCTTTTCAATCACCTTAACCTCATCTGCCTAAACACAGGAGCACCCACATTCCTTTCAGACTCCACTCACATGTATTCCAATTTGTACGTCTTTTTCTGCAGTGCCCAGTTTTCCCATCATCTCGATTGGTCATTCTCTCTGACACCTACTCAAGCAACCATTTCCCATGTGCTATCCGTTTACTGACTCCTACCCCACCTACATGCACTCCCAAATGGCAGCTTTCTAAGGCCAACTGGAGACTTTACTCCTTCCTGGCAACCTTTGATGAACACCATTTTCCCAGTTGCGATGAACAGGTAGAATGTCTTTCAAACACTATCCTTAACACTGCAGAATGCTCCATTCCTTGCACTTCCTCTTTGCCGCACTGTATCCCGAACCCTTGGTGGACTGAGGCATCCCACGATGCAATTTGTGCACAGAAATGTCCTCTCTGCATTTTTAACCACCATCCTACGATGGCCAGCTGAATTTGTTACAAACAATTGCGTGCACAGTGTTGTCACATTCTTCAGGATAGCAGAAAAGCTAGCTGGATTTCCTTTACTAGTTCCTTTAACAGTTCCACACCATCTTCCTTTGTGTGGGCCAACCTCCGACGGCTGCCTGGGACCAAGGTCCATTCCCCAATTTCTGGCCTGATAGTAGCAGATTATGTCCTAATGAACCCTGCTGCTATCTCCAACACCTTGGGCTGCTAGTTTGCGGACATCTTGAGCTCCAGCCACAATCACCCTGCCTTCCTCCACTGGAAACGAGTGGAGGCGGCTCAGGTGATAACCTCCCCTTCTCAGAGTCGTGAGTGCTACAATGCCGCCTTTAGTATGAGGGAGCTAGATCATGCTCTAACTTCATCCTGATGCTCTGCCCCAGGACAGGATGATATTCACATTCAGTTGCTGCAGAACATTTCTCTTGCAGGCAAGCACTTTCTCCCTGGGAAGATGGCATGCTTCCTCGACACTGGTGTGAAGCGACTGTCATACCTGTACCTAAGCCCGACAAGGAAAAACACCTTCCATCTAGTTGCTATCGCCATTAATCCTATTATGGCCTGTCTCTTGCTGGGAATCTTCTCCTTGTTGCCATCTATTGCAGTTCTTCACAGACTTTTGTCTCTTTAACCAGTGTCATCAGCGATGTCTCAATCATCTTTACTCATGGAGCATCAACAATGGCTTTCGCTTTCCAACTGACGAAACCATTTGTATGAATTTCTGGCAGCATAATTGGTTTCTTCTGCTGTCTTTACATTGGGTCTGTTGCTCTTCCATTCATTGGAACTTTGAAATTCCTGGGGCTCATGCTAGATAGGAAACTTTCTTGGTCCTTCCACCTGGCTTACCTGGCTGCCTACTGTATGTGGTCCTCCAATGTCATATACCGAGCGAGGTGGCGCAGTGGTTAGACACTGGACTCGCATTCGTGAGGATGACGATTCAATCCCGCGTCCTGCCATCCTGATTTAGGTTTTCCGTGATTTCCGTAAATTACTCCAGGCAAATGCCGGGATGGTTCCTCTGAAAGGGCACGGCCGACTTCCTTCCCCATCCTTCCCTTATTCGATGAGACCGATGACCTCGCTGTCTGGTCTCCTTACCCCAAAGAACCCAACCCAACCCCCTCCAATGTCATACTTGTCCTCAGCAGTACTTCCTCGGGAGCATGTGGGACTACCCTTCTCTGTTTGTATCAGTCCCTTGTCTGTTCGAAACTAGACTGTGGGTGTTTAGTGCATTCCTCTTGCGCCATCTCAGTACTGTCTACCATCATGGCATCCATTTGGCCATTTGCACCTTTTACACTAGCACGGTTTAGAGAGTCTGTTTGCCAAAGCAGTGAAACTATCGCGGTCATACCACTGTGACTTTTTCCTGGTTAGATACGCATGCCGTTCGTCTGCCATGCTGGGCCACCCATCCTATGCCTCCTTCTTTGATGACTCCTTTGATCGTCTGTTACGTCCTGTAGTTTGCTTTAGGCTCTTGCTCCAGCAGCTTAACTTCATGCTATCTGCCACTTTCCTGATAGGTGTAAACCCTTCACAACTTTGGCTTTGTGTTCACCTTAGCCTTCATTCACTTCCTAAAGACACTACTCCAGCCTCGCTCTATTGCCTTAAGTTTCACAACCTTTGCACAGAAGTTCGCAGTAGTACCTTGTGTACACTGATGGCTCTCAGACTGACCGTGGTGTCAGGTGTGCCATCGTCATTGACATGAATGATTTTCAGTGTCAGCATCTGGAACAGTGCTCAGTATTTACAGCAGAGCTCTTCACCCTGTATCAGGCCACATGGTACATCTGGCAACATGGGCTTTTCAATTGCGTCATCTGCTCCGACTTTCTCATTGCCTTTCAGAGTTTGTGTGGTGTACACCATCCATCCCATAGTGAAATGGGTACAGGAAATCTGTCACTTGCTCACTCTTGATGCCGCTGCCTCTGCTGCCAAGGCTGCAGTCCTTGCACCTTGGCCAGCTAGTCCTTCCACTCCCTCCGATGATCTCTGTGTTGCCATCTGTCAGCAGGTGGTATCACTTTGGCATCACTATTGGTCCTCCCTTCAGGGGAACAAGCTCCGGGTAATTAATCCTCTCTCATCGGCTTGGATGACCTCCTCTCTGCACTCTAGTGCAAGGAGATCATTTTAGCTAGGTTGTATATTGGGCACTGTCTTTTTAGCATGTCTCCAATCACTATGTGCTCATTGTCCTCAACCTCTGACGGTTTGCCATTTCCTGACGGAATGCCCTTTTTTTTAACCACTTACATTCTGATTTATATTTGCCGTCTGAGTTATTGGCCATTTTAGCGAATGATGCACAGGCTGTTTATGGCATTTTACTTTTTATCCGTCGTAGCAATATGGTGAAGTACATTTAATTTTTAGTTCAGGAACTCATTTTCACTGTGGCATATTTTATGGACCATTCTCCGTATCCAGTTTTTTAGCTGTCTTTCCTTCTGTGGATTGGGCTTAACGTGTAGTCGTTTTTAACTATCTTTCTTTCTTTTTTAAGTATTCCACGATTCTGACATGGGCATGTATGACCCTCGTTGTTTTTGTGCCCTTAAAAAAACCAAACGACCATAATTGTAGACATGACTGAAAGTCATAGTGGAGGCGTGCGACCATTAAAATAACAATTATAAAAATGGCTTTAAAATAGCTTGTTGGTCACAAAGTATCAGTTGCATGATGTTTCAGGGCCCATTTATTATTATTTACATGTTTCAGGCCCTGCCCACCTTTATATGACATGCTGAAAAAATGGTAACAGATATAATTTTTTTTCTACAATCTTGCAAATTTACACAAGTGTCTTAAAAGAGGAACTCTGCTAAATCATGACTGAACAACAAAGACTATTAAAACTAAATATATACATTTTAGTACAGAATGAATACACAAATTTGACAAGCAAGTCAACAGAAACAAAGTTTACTTAGTCTACTTGGCAAATAACTTTATGACCAACATGTATGATGCTTACAGGCGAGTGATGCGGTTTACAGATAGTTCTCATATGTGAGCATGTTGATGGTAGGTGGAATAACTGCTGTGGCACTGCTATAAATGGCCAATAGATAATTGCAAGAGATAACAACATTATCTGCTACAAAATTTATACTTTTTGCGGCACAGTGTAACTACTTGCAGGTGGAAAAGGAGACACCATTTACTGTTGTTGCTTCGCCTCCCCCCCCCCCTTCCCCCCCAATATGGAGTGAAGTTCGTCCTCATTACTGACCACAGGCCCCAGGCTTCCTACTTTGGCCCTTGCTCTAAGCTACCAGATCAGACTGCCTGCTGTTTGCAGAGGTGGGCCCTCTTTCTCAGCAATTATTGCTATGCCATTTGTTAGCAGTTGGTGCTTCCCCCAGTATCCCCGCATATCCAAGAGAATGGGGTCCTGCAGGACTCTGTACACTCTCTCTCTCTCTCTCTCTCTCTCTCTCTCTGTCTCTCATAGCCATCAATGGTCTAGCAGCAGCTGTGGGGTCCTCAGTATCACCCTCCTTTTATAGTGAAGACTTTTGCTTCTACTATTGTGCCTCCAGTGTGTTTGTCTCTGAATGTCGATAGCAAGGCACCATACGAAAGGCGCAGGTATGGGCTGTTGTCCATGGCTTCTGTTTTCTGCCGCCAAGACTTGCATCATGCACTTTTGTTGATGACATACTGTTCACCCACAACCAGAAATTTACCTTGATGACCAACTACTCAGTGTAGTTTTAGGTTTTGGGACTGGTCTGTGATTCTCAGTTGACGTGGACTCCCCTTCTTCACCAACATAAATGAAAGTGCTGTCTGCACCGTAATACACTTCGCGGCCTGAGTGACATAAACTGGGGTGCAGATCGCTCTACCCTCCTGCAACTTTACAAAGCCCTGATGCAATCCCGTCTTGATTATGGGAGTCTGAGTTATGGTTCGGCATCGCCTTCAGCATGCAGATACTGGATCCAGTACATCACTGTGGGATTAAACTTGTGACAGGAGCCTTTCGAACTGGTTCTGTGAACAGCTTACTTGTGGAGGCTGGGGTTCCTCCATTGTGGATCAGGCACCAACAACAGCTAGTCAATTATGCTACCCATGTTCGCAGCTCACCTTAGCATCCAAACTACCATCTTCTCAATTATTTTATTTTTTTTTTTTCCTCCACCCCGTCAGTCTACTGACTGGTTTGATGTGGCCCGCCACGAATTCCTTTCCTGTGCTAACCTCTTCATCTCAGAGTAGTACTTTGCAACCTACGTCCTCAATTATTTGCTTGACGTATTCCAATCTCTGTCTTCCTCTACAGTTTTTGCCCTCTACAGCTCCCTCTAGTACCATGGAAGTCATTCCCTCATGTCTTAGCACATGTCCTATCATCCTGTCCCTTCTCCTTATCAGTGTTTTCCACATATTCCTTTCCTCTCCGATTCTGCGTAGAACCTCCTCATTCCTTACCTTATCAGTCCACCTAATTTTCAACATTCGTCTGTAGCACCACATCTCAAATGCTTCGATTCTCTTCTGTTCCGGTTTTCTCACAGTCCATGTTTCACTACCATACAATGCTGTACTCCAGACGTACATCCTCAGAAATTTCTTCCTCAAATTAAGGCCGGTATTTGATATTAGTAGACTTCTCTTGGCCAGAAATGCCTTTTTTGCCATAGCGAGTCTGCTTTTGATGTCCTCCTTGCTCCGTCCGTCATTGGTTATTTTACTGCCTAGGTAGCAGAATTCCTTAACGTCATTGACTTCGTGACCATCAATCCTGATGTTAAGTTTCTCGCTGTTCTCATTTCTACTACTTCTCATTACCTTCGTCTTTCTCCGATTTACTCTCAAACCATACTGTGTACTCATTAGACTGTTCATTCCGTTCAGCAGATCATTTAATTCTTCTTCACTTTCACTCAGGATAGCAATGTCATCAGCGAATCGTATTATTGATATCCTTTCACCTTGTATTTTAATTCCACTCCTGAACCTTTCTTTTATTTCCATCATTGCTTCCTCGATGAACAGATTGAAGAGTAGGGGGAAAGGCTACAGCCTTGTCTTACACCCTTCTTAATACGAGCACTTCGTTCTTGATCGTCCACTCTTATTATTCCCTCTTGGTTGTTGTACATATTGTATATGACCCGTCTCTCCCTATAGCTTACCCCTACTTTTTTCAGAATCTCGAACAGCTTGCACCATTTTATATTGTCGAACGCTTTTTCCAGGTCGACAAGTCCTATGAAAGTGTCTTGATTTTTCTTTAGCCTTGCTTCCATTATTAGCCGTAACGTCAGAATTGCCTCTCTCGTCCCTTTACTTTTCCTAAAGCCAAACTAACCGTCACCTAGCGCATTCTCAATTTTCTTTTCCATTCTTCTGTATATTATTCTTGTAAGCAGCTTCGATGCATGAGCTGTTAAGCTGATTGTGCGATAATTCTCGCACTTGTCAGCTCTTGCCGTCTTCGGAATTGTGTGGATGATGCTTTTCCGAAAGTCAGATGGTATGTCGCCAGACTCATATATTCTACACACCAACGTGAATAGTCGTTTTGTTGCCACTTCCCCCAATGATTTTAGAAATTCTGATGGAATGTTATCTATCCCTTCTGCCTTATTTGACCGTAAGTCCTCCAAAGCTCTTTTAAATTCCGATTCTAATACTGGATCCCCTATCTCTTCTAAATCGACTCCTGTTTCTTCTTCTATCACATCAGACAAATCTTCAGCCTCATAGAGGCTTTCAATGTATTCTTTCCACCTATCTGCTCTCTCCTCTGCATTTAACAGTGGAATTCCAGTTGCACTCTTAATGTTACCACCGTTGCTTTTAATGTCACCAAAGGTTGTTTTGACTTTCCTGTATGCTGAGTCTGTCCTTCCGACAATCATATCTTTTTCGATGTCTTCACATTTTTCCTGCAGCCATTTTGTCTTAGCTTCCCTGCACTTCCTATTTATTTCATTCCTCAGTGACTTGTATTTCTGTATTCCTGATTTTCCCGGAACATGTTTGTACTTCCTCCTTTCATCAATCAACTGAAGTATTTCTCCTGTTACCCATAGTTTCTTCGCAGCTACCTTCTTTGTACCTATGTTTGCCTTCCCAACTTCTGTGATGGCCCTTTTTAGAGATGTCCATTCCTCTTCAAGTGTACTCCCTACTGCGCTATTCCTTATTGCTGTATCTATAGCGTTAGAGAACTTCAAACGTATCTCGTCATTCCTTAGTACTTCTGTATCCCACTTCTTTGTGTATTGATTCTTCCTGACTAATGTCTTGAACTTCAGCCTACTCTTCATCACTACTATATTGTGATCTGAGTCTATATCTGCTCCTGGGTACGCCTTACAATCCAGTATCTGATTTCGGAATCTCTGTCTGACCATGATGTAATCTAATTGAAATCTTCCCGTATCTCCCGGCCTTTTCCAAGTGTACCTCCTCCTCTTGTGATTCTTGAACAGGGTATTCGCTATTACTAGCTGAAACTTGTTACAGAACTCAATTAATCTTTCTCCTCTTTCATTCCTTGTCCCAAGCCCATATTCTCCTGTAACCTTTTCTTCTTCTCTGTACAAACACAGAAATTCATCTCCCACACCGGTGGCCCAGGTCAGAGATTATGATCGCACTTTGTGTCTGGTCCCTCCTCTCTGAACTCCAGTTTTTTCCTCTTCCACCTCTCCTGTGGGCTAACTCACATACACCTCCGTGGTGTATCCCTGAGCTCCAGCTTAGTCGTGATCTGTCACAAGGTTTGAAAAACTTGGTCCCTCCCGAGGCCCTCTGCCACCAGTTTTTCTCCATCCTTGGCACATTCATGGGTTCAGAAGTAGTCTTTACTAATGGCTCCACGGTTGCCAGTGATGTGTGTTTTGCTTATACTCAGACGGGACGTACTGAACTGCATTCATTGCTGGATGGCTGTAGTGTTTACACTGCAGAGTTTGTAGCCCTCTCTCGTGGTCTTGAGCGTATCCGTTCCTGCACCAGTGGATCTTTCCTCATCTAAAGCAACTGCTTGAGCAGTTTGCAAGCTCTTGACCAGAGTTACCTTCACCATTCCTTGGTCATTGCTATCCAGCATTCCCTATATGCCCTCAATGCATGTGGACGCTCTGTGACCTTTGTCTGGACCCTGGGCCATGTCGGGATCCAGGGGAATGGACTTGCTGATAGGCTGGCCAAACTGGCTCTTAAGATCGGTATTCCGAAAGCAGACCTCCAATGGGTATTATGCTGTAAAGTTTTAGGAATCTGGAGTATGGAATGGGTCACTCTGACTTCATCAGAAACTATGAGTGATAAAGAAGACTACAAATCTGTGGAGGTTCTCCATGCAGGTCTCTCAAGGGGGACTGAATCATGGCCATCTCTTCTGTTGCGAGGACCTGCCCCACTGTCGTGCTTCCAGTTTGATGGTGGTCCACATTTTGCTGAACTGTCCCAACCTAGTCACCCTTTGGCGGACTCCTAATCTTCCTGACTTGCTGCCCCTAGTGTTAGGTGACAGTGCCTCAGTGGCTGACGTAGTTTTACATTTTGTTCATGAATGGGGCTTTTACAGCTCTCTTTAAGGGAGGGCCACTTCAACTTATCAGCCCATTGAGGTGTTGGCAGCCCACTCTGTTGCCTCCTCTGCCCAGAGACAGGGTTGCGGGCATCTGTTCTTGATGGTCCAGCCCGGTCCACACCCTATCTGCTCTTTTACTCTCCTCCCCCCTCTGGCATGATCTGTTAGACTTGTTCATCTTTTGTCTCTCTGTGCTTCTCTTGTCCTATCTGTGTTGCTAGTCTTTCCTTGGAAATCTCTGGATGATGTACCTCTGGTAAGTGGCAGGGGATGGGGGTTGTATGTCCCCTCATTGCACTCTGCTTTCAGGGGCTTATGGCCACCCCGTAGACATAGCACCTTACCTGCCTTTCTTCCTCTGTCTGCTTTTCTTCTTTTTATACCTTGTCTCTCATTTATTGACCTTTTGTAGACGGGGTTTTCTTCCACTGGGTTTTGCATAGTAGGCTACCTCTGTTGTACAGTCATGTAGACCTGATCACCTAGTAGTTTTGTCCCTTTTAACCCATAGTGTTTGGGAAGGTGAATGGAAGATTTAAATTTGGTAGAAGACTTCTGACAAAGTGCAGTACATCTTTAAAGGAAATCACATACAGAACACTAGAGCAACCAATTCTGTTATATTTCTCCAGTAATTGTGGTTCTCATCAAGTAGGCGTGACAGCATATATCAAACAAACCCAGAGATGTGCTTATCAGTATAACACATACTAAAATGTAAGGTAGAAGCTCAGGAAATTTAAATAGAAATGTGTGGAAGGAGGATAGTGTTGTTCTTGCAGTATCTTAGCAGTCAGGCTGCAGTGCTGGACAGTGTAACCACCCCACGCATGTCCTGTCAGCACTCCTACACATGCATCCCAATACACCTATATCCACTTATTTATCTACAATTACAGTGTCCCAGCACTACAGCCTGATTGGTCAGGGTTTTGAAAAAATAACATAGTTTTCTTCCAGATATTCCTGTTTAAGTTTCCTGAGCATATCCACTACATTTTAGTAGTACAGATTTACACAAGTAGCAGCACATCTCTGAATTTCTTTGATATCTATAGTCTTGCTTACTATACAAGAGTCCCAATCGCTGTAACAGTACTCTGGAAATTGTTACATCGCGCGCGCGCGCGTGTGTGTGTGTGTGTGTGTGTGTGTGTGTGTGTGTGTGTGTGTGTGTGTGTGTGTGTGTGTGTGTGTGAAATATGAGCACAAGCATGGCAAGCATAGGGCCCTCGGACATTATATCATATCTTATTATTTACCATTATACCATATCTTACCACCTCCATGCCACAGTCATTCCCCCCTCTGTCAGCCCTCCTCGTCTGACCCATAAACCATGATGAGTTCTTTGATGTAGACTTACCGTGCCCAGGGACTTTGACTTTGGTCATTCTTCCACTCCCTCATCCTGTATCTTAGTACTGTCTCTAGCTAACGAAGTACAACCACCGTTGTTGCAAGTTTGATCTTCCGGTTTTCAAATTTTTTTATTTGTAGTATTGGCTGTGTGGAGAGGTTGCACAACATGGCAGATGTCCTACCAGATAAGCAGTTATGCTGTATTTACATACTGTGTGTGATACATGCAACCTTTTGGGGGTGGGTGGGATGTCATAAAGTACCTGCATGGCTGTAGCCCCTTATCCATGCAGGGGTCGCACTGTTAATGCTTGTTCGTCAACTCCTTGTGAATCCCAAGGAGTGAGTGTTTCTCCTATCAGGGAAATCTGTGCAATATACCTGTTCTAGGTAGCTGTTGCTGCATAGGGTAACATCTATGTGAGGGACCCAGTTGGAGTGGATGACATAACATACACGCAAACAATACGCAATGAAGGAACGTACCTTAATTGTCAGAAAATTGTTGTCATAGAGCTCCATCACTCTCATGTGATATAGCAGCTCGATACAATATAGTGTGTTGCAATCCAAAGGCATTTTCTCCCTTAATTATGCCATGGCAGGAGAACTGATTTCAGAAACAGTTCCTAAACACAGGAAGACTGAGCGTATATTTCTGGACACCCAGCCTCATTGGAATTCCAGGAAAAAGACATGTAGCCAATATGGCCAAGGAGTTCCCAAAAGGATGCCTGAGAATTAAAGATACCAGGACCTGACTGACAGACAACCCTATACCAACAATTCCTAGTGTCCCAGAATAGTGATGTGTCAAGCTTGTTAGTGGCAGCTACATTTCACAACTCCACATTGGCCACAGTAGAATAATCCATGAATACAGTTTTAAACACTCCACTCTACCATATTGCAATTGCAGAGCTCCATTATTAGAGATATTCTACTTTTTCCATGATAAACTGAATTTGGAAGTTAGATGACTCATTATTCTTACATTTATCTGATTGCATATAAGCGGCAAACCTAGTTTTACATGTTATCTGGCAGTGCAGTTAATGTACGTTTAGGTCTGATAATGTTGCCTTGCATATCTTCTAGTGGTATCGATGGAGACAACTGGTTGCCTTCCAATGTAGGGTTAGCCCCGGAGGGTCTGTGGCCATTCGTAGCTGACCGGTAGGCCTGTCATCCTAACCTGTTAATTCATTTGTGTGTTTACATATCTTTATTATAATTAGTACAACTTCATTGACCTGACTATCTTCTGGTCTCTTACAGTGACTGGAGAGTTTGCCAGTCTGATCCCAAATGTGTGCCTCCTGCCGCATGGCAACGTCCAAAGGGTTTTCGACTGGCCTATCCCCCCCCCCCTTACCCTCCCCTCCCCTCTCACCGCGTATTATGGTACATAACTGTATTTTTTTTTTTTTTAAGCTAGGTTGAGTCCTTAAACCCATTAAACAATTAAGTTGATCAAATTTCTGTCTGTCAGCACCTCAAGGTGAGTGTTGGTGTTTTTTGAAGTGGTTTGCATTTCAGATTGTGCCGTATTTATGTTAGTTTCCTGCTATCGGAGAAGCCTGTGACCATTCATATATCTTTTTTTTCTGTAAAGTGTGTGTCTCCTGTCAATTGAACTGATAAGAATCGCACATACTAGAGGAGTATTCTAATATTTGGTGTAGAATGTTGGCATGTAGGATTTATAGTAATGCAAAAAGGATATAATGTACAGGAGTAATGTGTATTAGAATGCAGTAGTGTCCCTCTTAACTTTCAGAATACACATGCCTAATATAGAGATCATAAAAGTATGTATGTTTGTTTATTTTTCCCCAGGAATGGTGGAATTTTTTTCACAAAAATAACTGGTGGTGGAATATTGATGTACCATGATCCAAAGGAACTTCTAAGTAATTCCTAATATTGATACGGAGCAATGAAGGCAGTCATATCAAGTGAGTCCTTGTTCAAATTTTACTCCATCATGTCATAACTTGATTCTCTTCCTGTAACATCAGGTTAATACTAACTTTTCCTCTAAATTTAATGTGATGTTTATTTTTAAAATGTTATTTTTGAGAAAGTTTAAGTGGTTATTCATTTATTTCATTTTGTTAATAACATGCAAATTAATTAATTAATCGATCTTATTCGGTTGTTAGCTTATTGTTTCTCACAGGCACAAACTTGAGAGCCACGTTATGAAAACTTAGTCTGAAACATGCATCTGTTCATAGTAACAATTGCTTCTGGAAAAGGACTGGTAATTATTTAATATCAAGATGTTCTTGAAAGTAACCAGCTTCTTTTAACAATGTGTATGGGTATTGCTCTTATCACACATCCTTTGATCTTGCAGTCCTTACCTACTAGGTGCTGTTCCATACTTCACTCCTACACACACACACACACACACACACACACACACAATCCACCTCCTAATCCACTCCTCCATGTCTTTGAGTGCCACTTGCAGCTCTTTCTGCCTGCACCAAAGTTAGCTTACTTTTCTAACCATGCAGTTGGTGCCTCTTCCTCCCAGTCATCAGCAACGCTTCCCTCCCAACCTTCATCCCAATCCCCATCCCGTTGCTCCCCTCACCCACTCCACTTCGGTACAACTCTTCACCACAGTTGAGCTACAGTACTAGTGCAATGTACTCAGTTGGGACAATGTAGCTGTGCATGTGTGTGCGATTGTGTTTTGTCACTTGCAGCTTGACAGTTTGCACAAGGACATAAATTTTGCAATGTTGCTCTGTTTAGTGACATTGTATCAAGTGTTTGCTTTGACTTTTTTGGGTATATGGTTTGTATATCCATTAGTTTGTTATGTCTCTTTTATATAATTTCTACATCCTCCTTGATGGTTGAGTTACAGTAATTTGAAGTGTGTGAGTGAGTCCCTATCTACTCAAATGTGAAGACAACACTCCATAGAATGGAAGGTAAATAATGTTGTGTTAGTCATATGTTGGTTTTTCTGATAAGTCTTCATATAGCTTACTTTTGAGGTGTCATAGTCCTTTGCAAATATAGTTTTAGGACAGTTCAGCACAGCTGTCCTTATATTGGCATACACTGTATCTGTGATACACTGGCTGTGCCCAGGATCACAGTGCAAAAAAAGCACATCACATCTGATGTAGTGAATGATGTTTTATAATGATGAGCTTTGCAGTAGTGAAGAAGAGATGCAACACACAAGGTACAAATAAAATGTTAATGGCTACAGACCACATAATCCTAGGTTTTTGTAAAGGAAGTAGATCTTTCCTTACTACTCCCGTATTAGCTGTTCCTGCTGCTTCCAAAAGCAGGAAATTGTGCCCTACATTCTCTAGCAATTTCACCATTACATTCCTCATTAGGAAATAAAGTGTCAGATACACTGCATAGCGATCCACTATTTGTGAACTTATGGCAGCTCCCATAATTCTGACTTACTGAAGAATTAACAAAAATGAGAAACAAAAGAAATGTGAGGTGATTATGCCTATTTGATTTTACACAAAGATTGTACAATGAATTTGGAACTTGCATACAATGTGATCTACAAATATTTTTCAGGTTCATAAGTCGGATGCTACTGCACTTGGTACTAAATTATAATGGGAACTGGTTTACTGTCAACTCACCATTGTAAACACCACTGACAGATTACATTCAGTGCTTGAACCTTGGAACAAATGCTTGCACTAATAAACTTCTGACACACTGAACAGTTAACTAACTACAGAAAGTTTGTTCCTTCACATAGGAAACTGGATCTGGCAAACAAGTACAGTACTTATGACAAATTGTTGACAACTAAGAAGCTAGGATTGAATCTGAGTTTTAATGCAGTGCAGTGCGTAGGGGAGTTACGTAGGAATTTTATGGGGTAGGGTCAGATAGTGATAGTGGGTGGAGCAGGGAATAGTTTTGATAAGGATGGGGAATATGACATAGGTGGTGACCTGGTAAAGATAGCTACTCAAACTGGTGGCACTAATGTGCATTTCATGCAACTGTTTCAGCATCATGATCAGCCTCATCTTAATGTGGCTGTAAGGCGTGTTAACATGGGGCTGGAGAAGGCACTGATGGCAGAGGGCATGGGTCACATTGCTGTGGTGCCAGTTGAGTCCATCAGTAGATCGGGTTTGACTAGGTATGGATTGCACCTCAATAGGTATGGGAAGGGGAGACTGGTGAAGGTTATAGGTGACAGTGTAGTGGGTGGTGGTGGGATCACTCATGGAAAAATTCCTTTAGTAGTTGGTGTTTCAGCTGCACCTTTTTTAGATTGAAATCAGCTGATAGGTATACCTGCTTGAAGGAAGTCCCTCTAACTAATGAATCACCTTCATAGGATGTCATGTTCCCAAGTAGAGAAGGAATTAGCATATTTCATCAAAATATAAGAGGTATTAGAGATAAAGATAGTGAACTGCTAATACGTGCTGACTCAGAAATTATTGGTCTATTGGAGCACCACTTAAATAATTTGACAATTCAGAGACTTCTTTACAAGGATACAGATTAGCTGGCTGTTTTTCAAGGAGTTTCTTGCAGGGTGGGGCAGTGGCCATGTACGTAAAAAACAGTATTCCACTTGAGTCCATAGATGGCACTGCACTGAACAAATATTTGAATGTTCTGAAGGGACAGTTGAATTTAGTGAAGCTAAACTTCTAATGGTTGTTGTTTATTGGTCCCCTAACTCTGACTTCAGAGCATTTCTGCTCAAGCTAGAGAGGGTTCTTGATTCACTTTATAGGAAGTACCAAAAATTAGTTATATGTGGTGACTTCAATATTAATTTTGTATATGATCATGCAAGAAAGAGGATGTTGGTAGATAGCCTAGATTCATGTGATCTGATGCAGGCCATTTTTCTTCCAAATTGGGTGCAGGGGAACAGTAGCACAGCCACAGACAGTATTTTTATTCATTCTTCATTACTAGATGGGCATTCTGTTAGTAAAAGGGTGAAAGGCCTTTCAGATTATGATGCACAAATTATAATTACAAACTATGTAGGAAAGGTAATCCAATGGAAATAGAGTTTTTTAAACCTTGTAAAGGAACAAGAATAGCAGGATGTTTATAGTGCCGATAGCTTAGTGACAAATATAATGCTCTCCTTAACACATTTCTCATGCTCTTCGGGAGTTGCTTTCCATTAGAACATTCTAAATGGGGTACTAGCAGTAAACTCAGCTGTGCAGTCATCAGTGCCTGCCAGCAGTAAAAGGCAGCCTGGGTGGTTGACTAGTAGGATAAGGATATCATATAGAACAAAGCAGGAATAATATCCAAATGTTAGAAGTAGTCACAATCAAGCTACAGTAGCCCATTGCAAACAGTATTGTAAGGTGCTTAACAATGTTGTCAGGAAGGCAAAGACTATGTGGTACAGGAATAAAATAGCTAATTCACAGGATAAAACTAAAACCATGTGGTCAGTGTGAAGGAAGTGTCTGGTCAGCAACACGAGGTCGACGATATAGAGTCAGTTCGTAATAAAAATATTTCTGTTACTGATAAATCAGATATATGTGCAGTATTTAACAACCATTTTCTGAGCATTGCTGGTGAGTGAAATAGAAATTTAGTTTCAACAGGGAATTGCATAACTCTCTTGGAAAATGACTTTCCAAGATTGATGTCTGAAATACTCTGTCTGAAATACTCCTCTGTGATACAGACAAGGGGGAGATTGAATCAATAATTAAATCACTGAAGACTAAGGACTCTCATGGATATGATGGAGTGCCTAGCAGAATACTAAAGTACTGTGCTGCACATGTTAGCCCTGTAATTAGCCATATTTGTAATTTTTCCTTCAGTAATGGTCAGTTTCTTGAACGATTAAAGTACTCAGTAGTAAAGCCGCTTTATAAAAATGGAGAAAGGGATAATGTAGACAATTTTAGACCTATTTCTATGCCATCAGTGTTTGCTGAAGTCATCGAAAAGGCTGTGTATCTAAGGATAATTGGTCATTTTATATCACATTTGCTATCAAATGTACTGTTCGGCTTTAGAAGTCATTTAACAACTGAAAATGTTATATTCTCTTTTATGTGTTAGGTACTGGATGGGTCAAACAAAAGGTTTCGAATGCTAGGCATATTTTTTTGATTTAACTAAGGCGTTTGATTGTGTTGATCACAAAATATTGCTCCAGAATTTGGACCTTTACAGAACATGAGGAGTAGCTCACAATTGGTTCACCTCTTACTTTAACAACAGACAGCAAAAGTTCATTATTCACAGTGTTGAGAATGGCTGTGATGTGGGGTCTGAGTGGGGTACGATCAAATGGGGGTGCCCCAGGGATCAGTGTTGGGGCTACTCTAGTATTACGGTTAATTCTAAAATACTTCTGTTTGTTGATGACACTAGATTTGTGGTAAAGGATGTTGTGTGCAACATTGGCTCGGTTTCAAATAGTGCAGTTCATGACATAACTTCGTGACCTGTAGAAACTAAACTAACACTAAATCATAGTAAGACTCAGTTTTTGGGGATACGATTAGTGAAACTGAACAGTTCAGATTTCTAACTAATCAGATAGATATTAAACTGTTGTGGAAAGCCCACATTCAGGATCTTGTTCAAAGACTTATTGCTGTCATTTTGACTATTCGAGCAGTATCTGAAGTAAGGGATCATTAAAGAAACAGGCGGTTCAGGCAATAAGTGGTGGAAGTTAGCAAAACTCTTGTTGACTACTGTTCACTAGTCTGGGTATTTTGACATTAGCCTCTCAATATATATATTCTTTACTATCATCTTTTTATCAGTATCAGCTTATTCCCAAGAATTAGCAGCTTTCACTCAGTTAATAAGTGTCAGAAATCCAACCATTATTTGGATTGAACTTTGTGCAGAATGGAGTGCAGTATACTGCTGCATCCATTTTCAATAAGCTACCACAAGAATTCAAAAATCTGAGCAGTAATCCATGCACTTTCAAATCGTAACTGAAGAGTTTTCTCATGGGTCACTCCTTCTATTCTGTTGAGGAGGTGCTTGAAAAATTAAGCTGATTCTTATGTTATGTTGTTGATTGTGTTTACTTTAACTTATGCCTTGACTTTTTTTGGGTTCATAAACATTTTATTTTTATCTGTTCTTACTTTTATGTTGTAATTTCATGTACTGACACATTCCATGACCTTGGAAATTCGCTCCTCAATTTGGTCCTACAGAACATGACGTGTAAATAAAAAATAAAAAAGCACAGTAAGCCATGTATTGTACCACTTTGAAACCTAAAACTAATTACTATCAGTCAAAGATTTGGCATACAAAACTGATTATTAAATTATAAGACAATTACGAATAAAAATTCTCAATACAATGGAAAAACAGCCAAAGTTGCAAATTTCAATTTATTTTGTTGATGACAAGATTTGAATCAGGACCCATTTTCAAATCCTTCAGTTAGTCAAAATGGTATTTTCCAAACTGCAAGAACCATGTCAATATAACAGACATATACGTATAACAAAGTGCGAATGAGTAGTTAGAGCATACAGATAATTATACCAAAAAATGTATCTTAGGTAAGTGTGATAGTATGCAGAATCTCACTGAGTTCTTTTGAGCTGTTTGTTAGAAATTTAGCTATTTCTGATGTCAGCTCTAAAGAAACAGGTAATTGTTTTCAATGATAGGGATGTCAATTTCTTTAAGTGATTGGAATCAAAATGATTCAGAAGCATTATTGTGTTTCTACATTTTGATTGTGAAATTTTCCTGTTGTTTAGAGTAGGATTCTAATATCTTGACTGAAAACGCATCTACAGGGAATGCTAAAAGGTTTCTTATTCTTTCTCAGACATATACACTATGTGATCAAAAGTATCCGGACACCTGGCTGAAAATGACTTAAAAGTTTGGGTTGCCCTCCATCAGTAATGCTATAATTCAGTATGGTATTGGCTTGCCTTTAGCCTTGATGACAGCATCCACTCTTTTAGGCATATGTTTAATCAGGTGCTGGAAGGTGTTTTGGGGAATGGCAGCCTATTTGTCACGGAGTGCTGCACTGAGAAGAGGTATAGATGTAAGTCGGTGAGGCCTGACACAAAGTTGGTGTTTCAAAACATCCCAAAGGTGTTCTATAGGATTCAGGTCAGGACTCTGTGCAGGCCAGTCCATTACAGGGATGTTATTGTCGTGTAACCACTCCGCCACAGGCTGTGCATTATGAGCAGGTGCTTGATCATGTTGAAAGATGCAAGTGCAAACCCCCAAATTGCTCTTTAACAGTGGGAAGCAAGAAGGTGCTTAAAACATCAATTTAGGCCTGTGCTGTGATAGTGCCATGCAAAATAACAAGGGGTGCAAGTCCTTCCATGAAAAACATGACCACACCATAACACCACCGCCTCCGAATTTCACTGTTGGCACTACACATGCTGGCACGTGATGTTCACCGGGCATTCACCATACCCACACCCTACCATCGGATCACCACATTGTGTACCGTGATTCGTCACTCCACACAATGTTTTTCCACTGTTCAATCCTCCAATGTTTATGCTCCTTACACCAAGCGAGGTGTCGTTTGGCATTTACTGGCATAATGTGTGGCTTATGAGCAGCCGCTTGACCATGAAATCCAAGCTTTCTCACCTCCTGCCTGTCATAGTACTTGCAGTGGATCCTGATGCAGTTTGGAATTCCTGTGTGATGGTCTAGATAGATGTCTGCCTATTACACATTACGACCCTCTTCAACTGTCAGCTGTCTCTCTGTCAACAGATGAGGTCAGCCTGTACACTTTTGTGCTGTAAGTGTCCCTTGACGTTTCCACTTCACTATCACATTGGAAACAGTGGACCTAGTCATGTTTAGCAATCTGGAAATATTGCATACAGACATTATGACACAAGTGATGCCCAATCACCTTACCACGTTCGAAGTACGTGAGTTCCGCGGAGTGCCCCATTCTGCTCTCTCGTGATGTCTAATGACTACTGAGGTCGCTGATATGGAGTACCTGGCAGTAGGTGGCAGCACAATGCACCTAATATGAAAAATGTATGTTTCTAAGGGTGTCCAGATACTTCTGATCGCATAGCGTATGTCTAACTGGAACAGTGTGTATAATGAACCAAGTTTGTATCCATATTCATATCTGTATAAAATGAATAAGGAGTGCTATGTGAAATCAACACTATGTCACCTAAGGTACCACATTAAAACTTCTAGTAGCTAAACCTTATTAACTACAGATAACCCCTTTTGGACCAACATGTTTTGTCCTTTAGAAATTAATCTTCTTTTAGGTTCCTCGTCTTTGTGAACCAAAGACATTGTAGATAGTGCCATTTTCACCTACACCTTGATTCCCCAAGAAATCAAACCTGACTTTCTTTTCAGTTTTGGATATTTATACCTATAGTGTACAGTAAAAATACACACATGGCATTTAAGTTACTTTTTTGTCATTCGTACATGAAAGATTGACTAATAATTTATTAAAATGTCATAAGTAAAACTTTGTAGAAAGTAAAATTATTATTATTATTATTTTTATTTATTTTTTTTTCTCTTCTCCTCCCCCCCCCCCCTCCCCCCATCGATGTCAACATTATCCTTAAGACATTTCAAAGTTGATTTCTTTTTGTGTTGTCCACATCATGTCTGCCCCTCTGCTTTCGTCAAATAGTGTCTATGATTATGATGTGATATGGTATGATATCTTGCTTCTTATGGCATTTCCTTCTCTGAGGATCGGAGAGAGTTTGCAAGAGACCTTCTCATAAAATGTTTTTGCCAATACTTAGTAAGTTCGGCATAGTTACCCATTGTGTGAGTGCATCAGGATGTTGGCATTCTTTCATGGTTTTTGTATTTCACATAAAGAGTTGCCAAGCATTTACTGCTGATACATTTAAAGGGAATATTATGAGTTACCAGTACAATGTTTAACTTTTAATTTGTTTTCTATATTTGACAGCATTTTCTTCATATAAGTCTATTCCTTCCATAGGTTAGGTTATTTTTTATTCTGGGTAACATAGTACAATTGATTTTGATTTTTTTCTTAGCTGCTTGATCTATTGTTTGGTTTTCCCAACAGGCCTGTGTGAGTCAACAGTGAAATTGTCATTAACATTTTGCATAGACTAAAGTAATTATTGGATTCTGATCAGCTGAATGGCAAAAATAATCTCTCCCACTCTTAGGTATTTTCTTGTTGTCTCCCAAAGGAGTGGTCCCAACTCTTCGATCTTACAATCTTATTGTTATTATACCATGATCTCTTCATAGATCTGCCAGCACCTAGTATTGGGATAGTGTTACCTATTCTCTCTCGTTGATATGTAGCAGATTGCACCAAATTGTGAGGATGAGAGAAAAGGCATGAGGCCTTATAAACTGTATCTAATTGGATTACCATATGTATATTGTTTTGCTCCCTGTCTCCCATAAAATGGTATCATTGTCTTGATCAGCAACAAATTTGCATCCTCATGATAAAATTACATCAGTTTTTAATCAGTATTTCCACAGAGGCCATTCCGTAGAAAAATTTTGTTTTCTGAATTATGTTTGTCATGATTTTCATAAGTATGTTCCATGCCATAACAGAAATAGCCTTCTTCTGAAAGTAGTTAATTATTTCCCAGTATAACATTGACCTAACCTACAAAGCTGACAATAACCAGATACAAGTGAAATTGGGGGAAAAATACTTTCAGCCCATTAGCAAGTAACATCTAGCTGCATATTTGTAGCTATTTTTGGCATACTAGCTTGTGTTAGCAGCAGTCATGGAAAAGAAGGTCCTCACCAAAGAAAAGTTTAAACAATTTAACAGAATCGATACTTTTTCTGAAATTAAGAGAATTAGTTGGGAGTCCACTCCTTCCCTGTTAGATAATATCAATAAACCCCCGATTCTTTAAGAAACAAATTCCCATGTATAAAACATCTTCAAACAAATGGGTACTTTGCAAATGAATTAATTTTTTAAATATATACCTTTAAGCATGTAAGTGAGGAAAGGTCAAGGAAAAATTTGAAATTATGCTAATAGTTCATTGGAAATCACTGAGCGTGCTCATTATGAAATGCTGGGTGAATATAAATGGAGTAATTGGCTCAGCATTTTGGGCAAAATGTAGTTTTTCATGCATCTCAATGTTTATAACATTGTATCTCCTGAACTAGTATGTCATACAATGATAAGATTTTTCGGGTACATTAAGTGATACTTTGAGGATATTGTATGCAAAACGTGTTGTGAATAGGATTAGTAGTAAAGAAGTAATAAATTAAATTTTTGTGCCTAATGGATTCAAACTGTAATATTTGCCTCATTGTGTTAAACTGCTCACATAATATTGTAAGTCTTAATGAGTAGATTATGACAGCATTTTAAATTCAGCAATAATTACATGAAATATTGAAAATCAATTTTTCCCCCCTCACACTGCAACTGATACTGCATTCTGAGCTAGCTTTTTAGTAATATAGATAATTAAATGGTCCGTAGATCATTTGCACAATTTCTATCAAAACAGTGTGGAAAAAGTCACTTTACAGGCTATGTATACTTAATTGGTTTGCGAGTGTCATCACATCATCCTTTTTCTTTGGCCTTTGTCCCACGTCTATGTTGGGTAATTTAAAGGGTGGCAGGGTGCCCTTCCTGTCACCTGTCTCCTCACTGCTGTCAACTTCGGGTTTTAATCAGCTTTCTGTGGCTAGTATTATGTGAGCTGCACTGTTTGTAGGAGTTGTTCAAACTGTGGCACTTTCTTGCAAATGCTTAAACAGTTAATCACTAGGATTTTAATACTCTTACTTGCAGTGGTTATTTCTTTGTATCTTGTACTGACACTTCTGGGCCTCTTACAGCTATCGTTACCTGAACTGGCTGAAGACACACTTAATGTAAAAAGACTCACACAGTCAGCCACCTTGGTAGCAGCCTCTGGTGTGTAGTGCACATCTGACTCATTTAGTGGAACTCTACAGTTCTCTACCTTATGGCACAATTCTAAAAAGTTGCTACCATGCTTGTCCTAGAATCATCAGTCTCTGGTTAAAGTCTTCACTTGTCTCAGAATAAGGGGCCACAATCAGTTCTGGGGACAATGCCACAAATTGTCAGCTTCATTGCAACTCTGTGGTCAGAGCTGGTCTTCTTAATCTTCTTCTGCTAATCACTGGAATGATCAAAGTATTACTTCAGAACTCAGATGACAGGGATCATTTGTTCCAGTGTGCACCACAATTTGCAGTTAGTTCCACCCTGTTTCACTGGAATAACCTCTTCAACATGTTGAATGAGATCTTTAGGCATATGCACTGAGTGTATATGATGATCTTTCCCATCCCTTGCTGCCATTTTGTTAGGGGTACCATTATTTGTCATATGTTTGAATTGCCAATGATTAATAGGCTCTGACCCTTTTGCATTTGCTGCTTCTTGATACAGGACACAGCAGGTGAACTGAGTCTCACTAGTTCAATTTTGGTGTCATTAGAAGACAGGACCTTGAACTTGTTAGGAGGATGGGTATAACATCCTGAGTTTTCTTTGGTCCCTGTCTCCCCTGTACAAGGCACCTAGCCCTACCACTGCCACACTACTCACAGTCAAGTGGACAAATAGTGATAGATCCCGTATTTCTTGCAGAGGACAGTGCTGAGGTACCTTTGGTATCTGCTACACTGCTCTCAAGAGTCTTCCCAACACATTCATTTGCAGCAGCTTCCAGTCACTTGTCAGTAGTTTGAGCAATTTCCAGCTATGTACAAAAGTTAAAAAACTTGCTCTGTGTTTAAGAAGAGCATTTGCAGTGGGGCTGCATTGTGTCTGGTACTATGTTTTACAGAACACTGAACAAATAACCTTAAAATAAGCTTGCTGATTCTCTTTTAATTTCTGGATCCGTCAAGCTAAAAGTATTACTAATTCCCTTTAAATTAATGCACAAATGAAATTTCTGTTACAGCAATAGAAAAACGTAGGACAAAAGTTTACTTATTTCCCGAAACTTTTTTGGATTATACTCACTATTCAACCCGAAAATAGTGTTAATTTTTGATAAAAGCAGCCAGTATATACTCGTATTGAAAGAAAAAACTAAATGTGACATGATATGTCAATTATATGATGTGCTGCGCTAACTAAATCACAAATACTGATTTAGTATCAGATAATATGCATGATACAAGTGAGTGTTGTTATGAACAACCCAGATGTGTTTAAAAAACTATAAAAACAGAATATAGAACAAATATTACTGCAAATTTTGTGGAATAAAGTAATGATACTTGAGTGAAGGTAGTGAAGCCTAACGTGGGAGCCCAGTATGAAATTGCACAAAAGGTGGGACAAGTGAAATAACGTGGCTTGTTTCCAACTGTGGTGGGCTTTTTATCTATTTTTATTGGTTACAAGGCTGTGACATGGGTCAGCTTAAGTTGGGGCCAGTCTGGTGTCTTTACAGAAGTGACTGCACACTGCGGTATACTTACTCTCTAGATCAGGGTCGTCACAGTGTGCAAAACTGCACAAATACACAATGTGCAGACTGTGTGCGGTTGAAGGCTCAGTCTCTCAGCACTACTGTTTATGAAGGCTCAGTCTCTCAGCACTACTCTGTATGTCTCGGCTTTACTCGGTCCTTCTCGGTATACTATGACATTTCATTTAGCAGTGTGATGCAACACTTTTTTCCAGAATTTGGTGAAGCTTATTTTGGTCAACGTGACTTTGCTCAATTAGGCAGTCTAGTGATCTGTTGAATTCCTTTCAAAATGAATGGGAATCACAGAGGGGAAGGATGAGAATTCTCTATATCTATTTTGTAGTCCCATAATCGGTGGGTACTGCAAATTTGCTATGATACAGAAATTCAACAGCACAGAAAGAATTTAAATAATTGGTCGATGATGAAAGAGCTAAAAATTGTAACGATTGACAGATATGGGATTCATTGTTCCGTATATCAAGAAGCATTTTGTGTTAAATATGCAGGCATGGAACACATGATGGAATTGGTAATGAGAAAAGTAAATTTTGAGCAGTCGTATGCCTTAGTAAATCGTCAGTTGCAACAGTTTTTGATGGAATTGAACAGACAGTATGGAGACATGATATATTACTGCAAAGTATTTTGGTTAAGTCTAAGGACATGCCGGGAATGAGTTTGTAATTTAAGCCCTGCTGTTGTTGAATTGCTGAAGTAAAAAAGGAAAGCAAGAATGAAAGTTGGAGGTTACAGGATGGATTGCAGGCCTCAAATTTTAATCGGAGTAGACTGCAGACTGCTCTCAGTATGACACTGTTGGGAGAGAAGCAACTTATTTTTGATTAAGTTCAGTGGCTTAAAGAAAACATGAAATTTGAGCAAGCCATTGTGGCATTGAAAGAATTACAGCAATAGCTTTCTAAACATTTGAGGGCAGTGCCAATCTTATGTTTGTTTTTGAGCGGCTTTCAAGACAGTTTTCAATTTCAGTTGAAAGCACCCCTGTTTATCTACAGATGAAACTGGTCAATATGCATTGTAATTCCAGTTAAAAAGACAAATTATTTTACATTAAAGCTTTTGAGAAGTTCTACATTGTTTTCCTTAGGAAGAGTTTTCATGTCTCCATAACGAGGTCGCAAACACAATATTAGTGTTTTGGTCATCATAAGTCTGTGCATGTGCTGATCAAGTTTTGTGCCACATATAAATTTTGGTTATGTCTTCAGCACACTAAAAACATTTTGTTCGGAAAGCAGTGGAGAGTAATTGCATTTCTTTTGATCACATGACATTTAAAATTGTGATGGAGTGAATTTTTTACTTTTTACTAGCAGCAGCCTTTGGTGTAACATGGAAAATTTTTGACTGGCTTCATCTTTGTCTCAGTCGAATACCGTGGTCATGTGTTTCATACATAATGCACTACTTGTCTTGTGGCCTCAGCTAAGTGTTTGAATTTTCTTTTGTAGATTTGGATACACAACTAGAATAATCTTTTTATAAGAGAACACATTTCCTGCATAGGCTATATACTTTCATTGTATGTCTTGCACTTAGCTTATTTAAATGTCATTGGTAATTGTGCATCTCTCACCACCCAAACCTAATTATACAGCCTTTACTTGTAAAGCAATATCCAAGATCGTTTTACAGTGTGTGCTTCATAATACCAATGAGGTTGAAAGTAGTTAATTTCAGACTGTAATTACAGTTAAAGAATAAAGCCTAAAGCCTATGGAGAAAGAATGTTCTCTTTCAAATGTATGTTGATGATTACTAATTCACAGCTGCATTTTTTTTTCTTGGCTGCTTTAAATTATTTGTTTGCTCTCATGTTCATTCAAAGGGGACACTCTTTCATTGCAGAATTATTTAAAGTGTGTGTGATGTCTGCTGTTTGTAAATACAAACAATGTGAAGGATTCATATTTTCATGTGGTGATAACTTTGTGCATTTTGCCAGGGTACAGAACTTAATACTGTCAACTCCTATGACTGTTTAAACTGTTTATCTGCTGCTGGCAATATTTCAAATTCCTGAATAATAGCCAGGACTTCCCCCTCATGAGTGGACTAGGTGATGATATCATGTAGTAGGTAGAAAGTCAACATATGACTAACAGTGTAAAATGCCTGTGTATTTATAAGTTGGCACAAATGCCCAGGATAAATACCTGAGCAAATGCCCAGAATTCATAAATGACGGGTATTTATGCATTGTAAAGATTGATTAATAGGTGGCACTTACAAAAAAAATTTTAAGCTGATATTTTGTATTGGAAAAGGCAGTTTTTCAAAACTGCTTCTTTAGTGGTTGGGTAACAAAGTTAAAAAAGCTGCTTGAGAGTTGAGGAGAGTTGTCAGGGGAAATAGACTGGACTGTAAACATAACTTTTTACATCTCCAGTGAGGTCAACATGTTGTTGAGTTATGTGGAGGGCAGACATTACAGTTGAATGCTACCAAATATTACTGTTTACTGAGCAGTTTCATTTACTATTTCTTAACCACCTGTGATATTTGCAGTTTTAACTGGTGTTTCCGAATAAATTGCAGTACTTCGGACGCCATGCTGATTTACTGCTCAAACTAAAATGTAGTAACCACTTTGCCGACTTACTTTCTTTGTGTTTATCTAAATTAGACATGTTTCGTAGTAAGAATAAAAGTGAAAATTGTCTTGAGCAAGCCAAGCACAATTGAAAAATCACAGAATTTGGGAATATTAAACAAATATTAGTTCTTAATAAATGCAGCTATGTAATGAGAGAAATGCCACAAGTCCTGTAGAATTAAATGACGATATATACTTGCAGAGCATTTTAAAGTTCATAATTGTGGAACTTAAAAATGGAGTCTGATATGAGAGCATAGTTTCATGATGACAGTCAGTTCTCGGAGTAGTTCCCGAGACAAGACATGCAAAGTAACACAGCTGGTTTTAGCTACAATTGGCCTTTAATTAGCATTCCTCCATCATAAAGCTGTGATGTGGAATGGCAGAAGATGAAGGGTGGAGTTGGAGATTGTAGAGCAGATATGGCACACTCTGGTAGGCCCTCGGTGAGGTGAAGCTGGCTGGAACTTCCGTCATTATGTTGTTGTATTACTTGTGCTCCCAGATTTTAACTTGTTCCAGTTAGGTGTACTTTATGTTTGGATACTGATTTTACTTTATAGAAATAAAATAGGTGCAATATGTACTTTTTACATTGTAACAGAGTAATTGTGAAATTCTATATAAAGAAATGCATGAGAAAGAACCATGTATTAATGAAGTCCCCCTCACTGTGTAAAAGAGAAGGAAATGTTTGCAGGTGAATATTTGATGCAGCTATATCTGGCAATGTAGTAAAAAACTTAACACTTTGCTTGCTTGCAGGTATGAAGCAGAGACAACATAGTATGATGAAATAAGTGGTTTTTATTCAGAAAGCTGTATAATTTGAAGACTATCTGTATTTGCTAATTGCATTAATTACCGAAAGCACAAACTGCTCTGTAGCCCTGCATTCATGATGATGGCGGTATGTACCAGTGTTTTACAATTCAAGGAAACGTTATTTTTGTTGTTGTTTACTTTTTCTGTCATAAATGTTAACAAAAAACAGCTGATAAGGAAGGTCATAGCACTGTAGATAACTGTGGATGTGTGTCATGTTTGTGATAATGCTAGTAGTTTCAGATAGTAAAATAATAGTTGAAACTTTATCACTGGGAATAATAATAATAATAATAATAAGCATCTCATTTGTAGCAGTTTTCAGCTTCAAATTGAGGTTGTTGGTGTTTTTTTTTTTTTTTTTTTTTTTTTAAATCACAGATAACTGGAATTTTCAAAGACGGCTAAAAGTTGTTGTTACATATTTACTACTCTTGGGTGTGTAGAGTTGCTGAAATATGGACTTTTGTTACAGGGACATTACATAAGTTCTCAGATGAAATTTCTTGTTAGCACAACACAGAAACGTGAGAATAATTGATGAGCATGTGTGCCTGCAATGAAGTTATCGTATTTGTTTCTACATAATTTTGAGATTTTTTTTCATTTTCCAATCTATTACTCATATTTTTTTGTTTTGAATATCTGGCCTCTTGTTGTGTCCCATGTGTACTCTTTTTACTGTATGCTATCTGCCTGCAGTGATATATATATATATATATATATATATAGGGTCATTCTGTAGAAAAAGAATCTCTTCTGAGACTGTATCTTTCCAGAGTATAGTCTTCACAACATTCTCCTTCCTTCTTGACTGATCCTGGTTATAGACAGATAATTCGTAATGATGTATTTCAAGTTGATTTGTTCAGTGATTTCAAAGGACAGTCAGAAACTGATGTCATAAGTGCAGTTCTGTCTTGTTTATTCCCTGAGATATTAGTCAGTGCACATTTCAAGTATAACCTATTGTTAGTTTATCCTATAGATGAAACAGTGTGATTGAGAGTTGGATAGTTTGTTGCTCAAAGTAGGGGCAGTGTGCAGTTATCAAATGACTGCACACAAAAACTCCTCTAGTAGCAAAGATAAAAAATAAATGGCTTTTGTCCATTACTTGAATGAAAACCATCATCTCAATTGATTAAGTTGCCTAATCAATTTTTTTCCATAAGGTGGTCAGTGTAGTGCAGATGTTTGATGCACCATTTCTATACTGTGCATGTAGTTAGCCTTGTGGTACACTTATCACGTTACTGTGGAATTTTGTAATAGTGTGAAAGCAGATAATTCTTCACTGTGCTTAGAAGAGCTACAATTTTGATTGGTGGTTGGAAGATCACTCTTTGTTCATGATTCTGTCTATTTTGGAAGATAAAAACATTGATTTGATCACATTTTCATCTTCTTCCTGGGATTGATATTGGGTTCTCTTCTTTAGAGCCTCATTGATTTTATAAGGAAAATACCTATTCATTCTGAATAAAGGCTGTAAGTTACCATTTAATCATGGAGGCAACCATATTGTGGTACATGATCGTGGTAAAATAAGTTTCCAAGGGATCCTACACATGTACAGTATTTGAAAAATTGTGGCATCTCTGAAAACCTAAAGTTAAAATCTGTATGGGTGAGCATGTGGTAAATAAAATCCCATAGATTCCCCACATTTCTCCTGTCAATCTAGAACATCAATAAATGGTAGACATCTGTGTCTCTTCTTTTATGGTGATATTAATTACATGAATAGAATTGAAACACACACACACACACACACACACACACACACACACACACACACACAAACAGAACACTGAATTCTACTGTTTTGAAACAGTGAACAGTGTCTGCTGATGGGGACACAGTGACAACACTTTAATAGGATGGCCTCATAATGAAAGGTCCAACTACACTTGTCAAAATGTACTGGATATCTGCCACATGAAAACTATAATTTTATGCAGTATGACTTACAGCAAAAACCCGTGTCAATGAACCTACTTGTAAGGAACACCTGTTTTTAATAATTATTTTTGTTGGTCCTGGTGAAATTGTTATAAGAATGATGTGTTTGAAATTTGGTTTTTAACTTACCCCACTTAGAGAAAAGGTCCACTTTTAAAAAATAAATATTAAGCAATTTCCAAACTGAAACCTAGCTGTGATGAAATTCCTAAATATTTTTATCCCTACCATCGCTAGGTGGCTTACCACCATTTCTTGGATTCCTACCAAAATGAATTAGGTAGGTAGGTAGGTACGTAGGTAGGTAGTTCAAAAACGGTTCAAATGGCTCTAAGCACTATGGGACTTAACATCTGAGGTCATCAGTCCCCTAGACTTACAACTACTTAAACCTAACTAACCTAAGGACATCACATGCCCAAGGCAGGATTTGAACCTGCGACCGTAGCAACAGCGCGGTTCTAGACTGAAGCGCCTAGAACTGCTCGGCCACAGCGGCCGGCCAGTTAGTTAGTTAATTAGGTTCATATTCCATAGAGCATTTGAACAATTCTTTTATTGAAATGATGTGGAATGAGTCTGTTTACAGGCTATGGATACATGATTAGAGTTAACATTAATTAACGCTTTTCTTTGTCCTTCTCATGCAGCTACACTTAAAAACTAGATATTAAAACAGGAGTTGGTCTGTGGAATAGGAGGACTTGCCCAGGAGAAATGATTTTAGGTTAGATTTAAAACTTGCTTTGCTACCTGTCAAACATTCGATGTTATTGGGTAAATGGTCAAAAATTTTTGTTGCTGCATGTTGAACTCATTTCTCAGCCACTGACATCTTTATTAATGGGCAATAAATATATTTTTTTCCCTCTGGTGTTGTAGGTATAGACATCACTATTCTTCTCAAATTGTGATGGATTATTTATTGAAGAGGTACCTACTGCTGGTGAGCTCCACATATTATTCCCACACTGCTTACCTTTGTGCAATCAATACTTTCTTTCTGTGTGATGAGTTAGCACAGAAAATTGTTTCATAAGGCATTATTGAGTGGAAATATGGAAAAAAGTCAGGAGGTTGGTTATTTATTTCGCAAATTAGCAATTACACGAAGAGCGAAAGTGGCTGACCTTAACTGTTTGAGAAGCTCAGCAATATGCTTCTTCCAGTTCAAGTTTTCATCAGTATTGTACCCAAAAATTTGGAGAGCTATAAACTCCAGTCTGGTCACAAGCATCACCTATTCTATTAAAAGCAGGACTACCTGTGAAAGACACTGGACTCGCATTCGGGAGGACGACGGTTCAATCCCGCGTCCGGCCATCCTGATTTAGGTTTTCCGTGATTTCCCTAAATCACTCCAGGTAAATGCCGGGATGGTTCCTCTGAAAGGGCACGGCCGACTTCCTTCCCAATCCTTCCCTAATCCGATGAGACCGATGACCACGCTGTCTGGTCTCCTTCCCCAAACCAACCAACCAACCAACCTGTGAAAGCAGTTAAGTGATCTACAAACTAAGCTGCAACTGCTGTGCTGCATTCTATGTGGGCATGACAGCCAACAAGCTGTCTGTCCACGTGAATGGCCACTGACAAACTGTGGAAAAGAGGCAGCTCAGCCACTCAGTTGCTAGACAAGCTGCCCAATACAATGTGCTTCACTTCAATACTGCTTCACAGCCCATGCCATCTGGATCCTTCCTGCCAACACCAACATTTCTAAATTGTGCAGGTGGGAACTTCCCTGCAGTATATCCTATGTTCCCATAACTCTGTGGCCTCAGCTTTTACTAGACCCTTCCCTTCCCCCCACATATTCTCTTCTGTGCTCCCACTTCAGCAACACACCAACAACTAGCCCCCCCCTCACTTTCTCTCTCCCCCTCCCCCTCCAATTCTCTCCTTTTCACTCCCCTTCCTCTCTCCTCCTCAAACCTCTCGACTGCATCTACCAGCCCTACCCTGTTCCCAGTCCCCACTACATCCCTACATGCTTCCACATGCGACACTACACCCTCCCACACCCCAACCTGCTGTCTTTTTCCCCTCTCTGCCCCAGCTACCACCTTGCCCCTACCACTCAGGTTGTTACTCGCATCAGGCACACTTGCTCGTGTTCCAGCCCCTGTGGCCAGAGACTGTGTGTGTGTGTGTGTGTGTGTGTGTGTGTGTGTGTGTGTGTTTTTCTACATTAAAAGAAGGCCTTTCGACCTAAAGCGTACATGTATAGTAGTCTTTTTGATGTGCCTGTCTGCAACTCAACATCTACTCTATAGTGAGTAGCAATACTGTTGTGATTAAACTGATACAGATATGGCATTAAAAAAATTCCAAGTTCTGGTAATGTATCACTTTGTTAGCGTACTGGAGCTAAATTCTTGGTTAAGGAAAATTACCTTTTAAAGGAAACTTATTTTGATTCCCAGAGATTCTTTAAAAAGGTGTTTTACTGTATTCCTTATGAGCCACCATGAACAGTAATCCATAGGTGGTTTTTTTTCTTTTTCTGCAAGGCTACAATTTTTTTTCACCAATGTTCTGAAATAGTGTTCTTCCTATGTGATGTTATCCCAGTAATATTTGCTGTACATTTGTTTATAAAAGTTTTTATTTCTGTCACTTTGTATCCCCTGCAGGCTCCCTTCTGCTGTGTAGTCCCCCCCCCCCCCCTCATCCTATTCAAACTAGTTTCCTCTGAAACAGCCCTGTAGTAGATATAATATTCATGTTTTTTGCACTCAGTTTCTGTTATGAATCTGTCACATATATTGTAACTTCAAACGTTTTTTATAAACTTCATAAGTATGTTACCAGGCAGAATTGCTCAGTTTTGTCCAATAGCGGTAAGAAGTGTGTCCTTTTCAAGATTTTCCTGACATATACACCATTTGAATAATGTTTGGAAACACATCTGCAGAATTGTCCATATCATCTTATATTTTTGTGGGAACCTCCCCATCACTACAAGTGATAAAGATCGGAAGATAACTTGTCAAAATATTGGTGGATTGGACAATACTGCTTGACCACATTTTCGTAAGCTAGTTCAGTATATACGCTCAGGAAAGCTCAATTGAAATATTGATGTGCAAAAATAATTGGAAATGAATTGTGCTACTGTCACTGCAGTTTTCAGGGTTGTGAGGCTGATGACCAGTCACAACATTTTTCCTTAGTGTGAGGGTAGAGGTAAGGAGGAGTGACATGTGAAATGTGACACTGGAATGCTGGGATCAGTTTCAGCTAAATTTGGTACACAAAATACTGTGAGACTAGGACACCTGTGGGGGGGGGGGGGGGGCGAAAAGGTGTCACATGTAAGGATAACTCTGGAGTGCAGAGAAATTTCAACCAAACACCAAGAGTTGCTGATGGTGTTCATAGCATCGTTAGAAGGCCTTAACAGCCAAAAGCTAAAATTGTAAGAGTCTTTTTGTTGTGCCTATCTGCGACTCAGCATCTCCGCTATATGAGTAGCAACTTTCCTTCTCATAATACTGTTACTCTTCAAATGAGGTGGTTGTGGCCAGTCCTTGGTTGTAGGTATTTTGATGGAAAAATGATTTTTCCCCCTTTATATCGTCATCCAGGATTGACTGAAGAAGAAGATAAATCACTGGAAGAAACAGTTTGCATCAAGTAAAGAAAAAATAAAAAAAGTGTTGTGAATAATTTCTAGTGGCAAGTATAAGGAGCAAGTCAGAGTGTTTTGTTTCTGAATGGTGTCCTCATCAGTTTTTAATGGAAGATGGAAATTTTACTGAGGAATTAATTTCTCAAACTCTAAATAAGATTAATAATTATTGCAAACACATCTTCCAGTGTGTTCTTGTTATAAAGAATAGCAAATTATTTTTGAAGTACATATGGGCAGAAACTTATTACCCTGTTCCACATGATTCTCATTTTAAGGAGGTATCACCATATAAGAAAAAAAAGCAAAAATATTGTTAATACTGTGAGAAATGCAGTTTCCTTGTACTGTTCATTCATCTTGAAAGTGAAACCTTTTTGTTGGGATAAAAGGTTTTTTCCAGTAAGAAAAGGGGAGGGGGGGAACAACATTAAAAAAAAAAATAGACTGTGCCACTATGATTAGTGAATTTGGGAGACATACTGTACAGAATGGCAGATCAGTCAACCATAGCTACTGTGCACACAATGTACAAAAATGTTTCGCATTTCAGAAGTACAAATGTATTGTGGTAATAATATCACACATAGAATTGTTGACTTGCTTATAATATGGTAATGTCCACTCTAGTAGATTAGAAGTGTAACAAGAAATACTTAATCTTTGGATGCCTTAAATACCAATGTTCTTGACTTTCTTTTCTTGTTTGATATATTATGTATTAGCATCATATTCTTGGCTTTACATGGGATGACACTCTTACTTTCTTGCGTGCTTCTGAATAAAGGGAAATTGCATACCCAATAGTTATGAAGGTACATGTATGTGTAAGACTGTGTTTTCTAACCTATGTGGCATGGGTAGAAACTGTTTGTCACTTGCTCCGGTGGATACACCAAACCACAAGGAAATGAATATGCATTCCTATAAGTCTGCAATAGACAGTACACATATTGAGCAAAGCACTTAAAAGTCCGGGACATAATGAAGTCAGTATACTAATGCAACAGTTCCAAATCAGTAACCATTTGAAACTGGAAACAAACTTAGTCAACTTCACTGTGCAGTGGCACGATTTGAACACCTACAAAGTACAGCAAGGAATGAGCTGCGCCACGAGCCCTGGCCACAGGCTACGGCTGAGAAGCAAACAGTTGCCACGGTGTGGTGCCACGTGACATGCATATCTTTGCAGTGGCTCCCTTTATGACGACAGCACGCAGCAGCCGCTTGCAGTCTTAGTACCATTGACATATCCAGATCTGTGCTTGCCATGCAATCTAAATCACTGGTTGGATACAAATTGGCATGTAGGGACAGAAATGGCCTCACCTGCACAGACTGCATTGAGGACAAGGAGAAGGAAAATCGGGAATCCCCACCACTGGCTCGAGTAGCATACCCTCCATGGTCAGAGTGGGAGGTGGGACCATCTGCATGGATTGAAGCAAAGTAACGACCTCTGGGAAACAACTAGGGTCAGCCCACATGATCTGACAATCGTACAGAGTGGGCGGCACTGGTGTTAGGAACAGGAGTCGTGCACAGTGTGGTGTGAGGGAGAGGGTCAACCTCATTGGCTCCCATTGCTTGTCATTATGTAATTCCCATCAGTAGCGCCTTGCTCTGGAGTAGGGGCTGGAGAGGGAAGGAACAGACTCGGAGGCTGTTACAGATTTGCAAATAGTCCAGCAGTGCTTCCTTATCAGTGCCTGAGGAGGAGTCAGGGGTGTCACACCATGCTGTGGGCAGAGTTGATTGCAGTGACGGACCAGCCGCTCCTGGAGGACCGCCACCTCTAGCATCTATCACCCCCTATTATTAACCATGCCGCCATGGATCCACCTGAAATTTCTGCCAAACATGTGAGCCCACACATGAGAGCAGGTGCAGTAGTACAGCAAGGTATGGGAGTGTGGAGCTCATGCCGCCGAATACAGGTCAAAGAGGGTATGTGGTCAGCACCTGTGCAAAATCTCAGCTAGGCTACCCCTATTGACAGGCTTCGACTGGCATATGGCCAGAAGCTGGTGAGTGGATCGCTTGACTTTGCCAACATAAAGATTTTCTTCATCTGTGATGTGAATGTCCTGACCAAGTGCTCAGCTTCCGAATTGAATGCCGGGTGAAATGGGGTGATGGTCAGGTGCTCGACACCATTACGTCTACAAAAATCCTGAAATGCCGAAGCCGTAAATTGTGGGCTGTTATTGGAAACAAATCTAGCTTGGGCCCTTTCTGTAGCAAAGATAGTAGGTAAGGCCAGACCTTGGCCTCAGATGATGATGTAGAATTTTGCACTACATGCGGGAAATATGAAAGGGTGCCAGAGACCAAGATCCACACCACTCCCTGGAAAGGGCCAGCAAAATCTCAGTGTACTCTTTGCCATGGGTGGTCGGGGCGGGACCACAAATTAAAACATTGTGCTGGAGCCGATTGGTTATGCACACAGGCATAGCATTTGCAGACAGTATGTTCATCAGTGGCATTTATTGCCCAGCCAATACTCATGGCACTGTGTCATTACGTTTGTTCAGCACATTCCCCAATGTGCAATATGTAGGTGATGCAAAATGTGGAAGCGGGGTGCAGGAGGGACAACCACCTGTCATTCTGCATCATCCTTGGCTAACAAAATGACTCCTTCCATAACATTGTCTGTGCCTGATGGGTAAATAAATATGCCACTCTGAGTCCATGTCTTTAGGCAAATGTTCAGGTCAGGCCTGTCACACTGTGGACAACACCCTGAAAAGGAGTGGGTCCTGGCTCCTCTCTGCCCATATGTCACCCACCGTAATGGGAAACTCAAGAGTGTGCTGCTGGTTTGCGTCCATTGCAAAACACACCAATCAGTGTCTATCAGTACTGGCAAAAGGGCCACACGGCAAAGAAGACAGGGTATAAGTGTGGTCACTAAGAAGCAACGCCTACCTTTACAGTCATTGCGCTGTTTTGTCTGGAAGTTTTGCATAGGGTCCAAACAACAGCAGGGTCTTGTGGTTCATAATCAGACGAAACTCTGTACCAGAGACGTGGAACTCCCCAACACTTTAATGATGGCCAACATCTCTTTTTCAATCTGCAGATAATTTTACTGTGCTGAATTCAGTGTCTTAGATGCAGATGCAATAGGTTTTTCAGTGCTGTTGGCAAATTCATGTGACAGAAAGGCACTCATATGAGTTGCACGCCTCTGTGGCCATTGTTAACCATTAGCCCAGCTACAATGTCACCAAACAAGGGGCTGTCTAAGACACTTCTTAAGTTGCACAAACACCCCCTACATGCCTCTGACCCCACAAATGGAGCACCCCTTTTATGTAACTCGCTAAACAGAAGGAAATACGAGCAGCATTTGGAATGAATTTGGCATAGTAATTGATTTTGCCCAGAAAAGATTGCAATTCTTTCAGATTCTTAGGCACTGGTAAATTAATAATGGCAGTCACATGGTCTTGTGTTGGTGCAAGCCCATCTTTACTTAATACTTGACTCTCGGCTGGAAGAAACTGCACTTCATGAAACAACAATGCAGGACATTGGCTTACAACCACTCAAATAACAGTCATTGCACAAGTGCTACTCCCACGTGCCCCCCCCCCCCCTAACTAAGAAATAATCCAAGTAATTGACACAATTAGGAATTTCTTGGATGAGGTGTTCTAGATGCTGTTGAAAAACTGCAGAACCACTAGCAACCCCAAATATCAATCTGTTATGTGTGTACACATGGAATGGCATATAAATCACTAAAAACTGTTTTGTAGGCTCATTAACAGGTTACTGAAAATATTCATCAGCAAGATCAACTTTTGAAAAATACTGACCTGCAGCCAATTTAGCAAATAATTCCTCTTGCCTAGGGGTTGGGTACAAACATTTGCCTGGGCATTAACGGTAATCAGAAAATCACCACAGATCTGAAGTGACCCATCAGGCTTTTGTGCAATAACAGTAGATGTCGCCCACTGACTAGACAAGACTGAGATCCAGAGTCTGCAAACCGTCTAGTTCTGCCTTAACTTGTCCATGCATGGTGAACGGTATTGGACGAGTTCTAGAGATCTTTTGGCACTGCTGAGTGTCTCAAAGAGATGTGTGCCTGAAAATTTGTAGCACAACATAAAGTAGGTTCAAAAAACTGTTTGAAATTTTCACACTACACATCCAGTTCCGTGAATGAAATTGCAGTAGAAATTAAATTCACCTGATCTTGGATTTGGAACCCAAAAAGCGCAACAGTGTTGAGACCAAAAATGTTATTAGTCATTCAAGAATTAACTACAAGTGAGGTTAGTTGCCAAGCTATGTTTTTGTACTTAGCTTGCATCGTGATTTGATCCTGCAGCAGGATCTACTGGCCATTGTACAGCACTACTTTGCACTACAATGCATCCAGCAATGGGGAACCATTGTGCAAGTAACTATACCCATTAATAAGGGGCATGGCCATGTCTGTGTCCAACTGGAATTCCACCATCACCCCATCAATGTCCAGTTGCAGTATCACGTCTGCTGCTGTCCCTGGCAAATGCAGGATAACATGCAGCATGCTAGCAGCCGAAGTTGATGCCCACCAGCTGAGCCAGACATTCACAAGGTGTCCTGGCTTGCAGCAAGCAAAACAGACAATGCTGCGGCACATCAAGTGATGCATGTGATGATGAGGGCCGCATTCTGGACCTGATTTGATTGCACGACTTGTGCTGGGGTTCTCATATGACGACAGGGAGGAGAACTCTTCAGGAGCCACAGCTCCCTTTGGGACAAGTTGACGGCAAACTAACCACTTTCGTCAGTGCATATCTACTAATGTGGAGGATGAGGAAGCACTAACTGCTGAATCCCATAGCACTGGGCTACTGGAAGCATGAGTTGGTGAACCAGATTATGACCTTAACTGAGAGTCATCAGTTGATTTAAGAGTACAGAAATGACTAATACCACTATCAATGTTGAAACCGGAAGAATCATCGAACAGAGCTTGTAGTGAGGCAATCACTTCATAAGTCTTAGCAGTTTTTAATACGTCACCCAAAGTAGGATCTGAAATTTCTAAAGCCTTTGCACTAACCTCATGATGTGGAGCCAGGTGATTTATATTGTCTTGAGTTAAAAAATCTGGGTAAGTTGTGCCACACTTTTGACAGGCAAAATCACACTTTTGAGCTAAGCCTTGTAAATCAGCAGCTCCTGCTGCATATGATCATTTACTTTGTTTAACTTGCTGATTGAACTTGAGCCTAACTGCAATGACGTGTGTTTGGTGACCATAATGTTCTGTCATCAAACTGCAAACTTCAGAAAACTTCAAACTATTGGGGTACGGGAGTAGGCATAATTTTTGCACCACTTCGTTCAATTTACTACTAGGATGACATTAACAGTGTTCAACTGCATCCAGGATCGTCACTTTGACTTGCCATTCAGTGCAGATCGATATGTCATAAATAGACCTCCCAAATCTCTCTTGCCTTGTTGAAGGAAGCAACATAGAGGGGAGGATGGAAACGGCAACTGCCACCTGCTGTTGGTTTTGAAGAAACTTGCACAGCAATGTGTGCTGCTGCTGCTACTACTGCTGCTGCTGCAACTGCTGCTGCTGCAACTGCTGCTGCCACAAGTTGACAGACTCAGGATCCATGCTTCATTAAACTAAACGGCACAGTGAGAAAGTTCCTCATCACCAGTTTTCTATCTTGTGTGACATTAGTAAACTGTTTATCTTCATTAGCTCTGGTGGGCGCACTGAACCACAAGGAAATGAACACACATTTCTACAAGTCCACAAAAGACTTACTTCACATATTGAATGATGCACTAACAAGTCCAGGATGTAGTGAAGTCAGCATAGTAATAGAATAATTCCAAAACAGTAACCACTCAAGACTGGAAACAAACTAAATCAACTTGACTGTGCAATGGAGCAATACAAACACCTATGGAGTACAGCAAGGAATTAGCCATGCTGTGCAAGCCCAGGCCACAGGTTCAGTGGCAAACAATAACCACAGGGTGGCCTACGTGCTGCGCATATCTTGGTGTTGGCTCTCCTTACAATGATGGCCCGCAGCTGTCACTCACAGCCTTAGTACCTCTGACATGTCCATGTCTGTGCTAGGTGGGGAATCAGAATCACTGTCAGATACAAATTTTTGGGTATAGGCCAGTGTGATAAAAAGTGCTCTGCTCTCTCTGTGGTGTATGCAATGTCAGTCATAATTTGTTAGACCTGAGAAATAAATGTTACGTAACTGTCTCATGATGAACTATTACTGTAGACTGAAGACACAGAATTTTTTTAATTATGAAGAGAGACCACAGGCTGTTTTGGTGGAAAGAGATCATCAAAAGATATTTCAATTGAAAAGGCAGCTTATGTTGTATACAGTTGCATAGCCTCAAACAGTGGAAAGGCTGGGTTGAAATATCAACAATAGTGTGAAAAGGATAGATCTACTCACTGTATAAAGATCACACTCATTTGCAGAGAGGCCCAATGAAAAGACTTTCCACAAGCAGGCACACTTCATTTATACATGACCACTATTGCTAGTTGCTGCGGCCACAAGTTCAGCATTCTGGTTGCAGTGGCCTGAGATAGTGGTCATGTGTCCATGGGGTGTGCCCAGGGTTGTGTGTGTGTGTGTGTGTGTGTGTGTGTGTTTTCTTGTCTGAAGAATGCTTTGGTTGAAAGCTCAATATGTAACAGTCTTTTCGTTGTTGTGCCTGTCTGCAACCCAATGTGTGATCTTTACAGTGTGTAACAATTTATCCTTTTCATTACATAGCCTCACTTTGACACTGGATATTTTCTTAAATTGTTCCTATACCATGTGAACTAGCTGCTGGTTGTTGCTGAAGTTGTTCTTAATTTCCACTCATGTCATACAGTCTGGTGTATTTAGTAAATCAATCAAATCCCCTTGTTTACCGTATTTACTCGAATCTAAGCCGCACTTTTTTCCCGGTTTTTGTAATCCAAAAAACCGCCTGCGGCTTAGAATCGAGTGCAACGCAAGAAGAAGTTCTGAAAAATGTTTGTAGGTGCCGCCACAACTAACTTCTGCTGTAGAATATATGTAGCGCTACACAGGCATGCTTTGTAGTCACAAAGATAAATACTGGCGCCAAAACCTCTGCGTCAGTAAATAAATTAAAAAAAAAAAGATGGAAGACGAGCTTTTTTTCTCCGCCCCGAGTTTCGACCACTGCATTTTCATACATTATTCAACGAATTAAATACAAATTCCGTATTTTTCATCTTCGAATGTGGCAGAATTTCAATGTACTACGAAAATCTGACTGGCAAGACTGGGATGTTTGTCAATATGGCCAACTCTACATTCTGAATTTTTTCCTACCTGTGGGAAGAGATGGTTGCTAATAGGAACCTGATGAAATGTGAATCACATGCAGTATTCTCTTCACCATAAGAATAATACGAATGTAAACATTATGTCATGTATTCTTTCATGTTTGCTGCTATCTCATTTAAGTCCTGTCTGCCTAATAAACTACGAAACCAGAGTGAGACAACAGCAAACGCGGAAGAATATACGTATCGTGTCATGTTTATGTTCGTATTATTCTTATACCTAATAGTGATACAGTCAGAAATGAAGCACGGCAACTGACTAGATTTTTAAATCTAAGATGACTAATTTCTGTGCAGAATTTGATGTACTAAAGAAGCGGCCGCAAGGATTTTCAAACGGAGAAAAATTTTCGCCTAATTCTCATTCAGAACATGTTCTATCATACGCAGTCTATTATATGGTTCTTGTTGATCATTATCAAAGAAAGCAGCAGTGTAAGTAACAACAAATAGCAGTCTCTTGCCATTGTTTCGCTAATGAGACGATTCCCCCCCCCCCTCTCTCTCTCTGTTTTTTTTTAAAAAAAGTGGCGGTAGCGCGCACAAAAGCAAGGCGTGCCGTGATCGGCGACAGGCCGTAAACACGCACTATCAGAATGCGACAAACAATGCATGACACAGTACAGTAATGCATTTTCAGCTTAGAGTGACGTAAACACATATAACAAAGAAAATGGCACTTATCAGATCAAAGCAAAATAAGCAATCGATTCAAACTAGACGAAGCACGTGAAAAAGGAAGGGTACCCATATAAATACGGACGGAGCGCCTGATGCATAGCAATGGCTACCTGGTAAAGCTTAACTGCTAAGCTTACAACTCGAACCAAACTACTGTAGCTGTATCGTCATTCATTCGACCTAAATTGTGTCTCATATTACGATGGACCAACTTTGTTTAGATTTGGAGGTGCGGCCTAAACCTTTTCTCTCCCCTTGAATTTTGAGTCTCAAATTTCAGGTGCGGTTTAGATTTGGGAAATTTTTTTTTCCTTTATTTCGAGTCTCATTTTTCAGGTGTGGCTTACATTCGAGTGCGGCTTAGATTCGGGTAAATATGGTAGTTAAATACTGGCCAACTTATCTCAAAGAACAGTGATGGTTGTTTTACGTGCATCTGGGTTACCAATATTTTTGCATCCATATGTCTCTTTCGTAGGCATTTTGAGGAGCAATGTACAAATCGTGTTAGGGTTTCTGGTTGTGTAGGTGCTTGTTATTCCGTACTGTAACTGTAACCATTGTAGTATCAATTTTCTGTGGTATACAATGTGTACACCAAAATGTGGCAACTAGTTACTTGAATCTTGTAGCAAATGCTAGAGCAGGGATGTCATTGAAATTCAGCGTACAGTGTAAGAACACGTTAACTGTTGAATTTCACTAGATGGCACATTGATTGTGGCAATATTTTTGTATTACACATAATGTCTATTTTGTTCTGGCTGAAACTTATGAGTCAGTGTTTAGGGAGTTCACATTTGGCTAGACCTAGATTATTTAGAATTGTTTTCTGGGAGATTCTTATACATCATAACTGAGACAGTAAGTATTTTATGGAAACATTATTTGAGTTAGAGTTGCATGAACATATTTTTACATTGTAACTATTGTAGGCTGCAGTACTTGTGTTTAGAATGTCTTTAATTATGAACTTTGCAGTTTCTAGGTCACCTATGTTATCTACAGCAACAACCGCTACCACTACCACAATTTGACCTTCACTGCTGATTCCCTTTTGGAATCGAGCAAAGTAATTTCTTGAACCATCTACCACCACTCGATTGGCGATAAGTACTGCCCACCTCCATTTCACTGCAGTCATAATTAAGTGATATACTTAATTCTTCCTGTCTGTCTAGTGAATCCCAACTCATGTCTCTTGTTTTCTTGCTGGGAAACCCTCAGTTTTTGAATGGATTTTGCCTTTTAAGTCCATATGCCACTACTGTACATCAAAATAGCTAATACACATTCATTGTAAACTTTCCTGTTGAGACACGTTGAAAAGTTGGCTTTGAAAACTTATTTTCTTTTACCAGGCCATTTTAAATTTTCTATTTTCCTGTCTATCCATCCAGGTGTTATCTTTAGTTGCCCTAAATATGAAAATCTTGTCCAGTGGTTCTATGATTTCATTGTTGAGTTGCACAGTTTCCTTTTTGATGAGGTAATAATGTAAATTACTAACTGAATAATTATAAATAAATGTTTAAAAATTAAATGTAATAAGATTAATGCTTAAAAAACTGGTGATATAAGAGGGAGAATCTACTGAAGAGTTTGTGAAATTGGGAAAAGTGGAGTAGTGCTGGCAGAAAAACACATTCAGAAATGCAGTTTAATCTTGAGCTTCAGAGTTAATTTGAGAAACAAGGAATGGGCTGCTATTCCATAGTTAGTTACTTCCAATTTATTTCCTGTACCCTATGTCTTTGTTGATCTATGTTCAGAAGTGCCCCACTTCACATCAGTATCTGTGTTTACTTTTATACCATTAATTTTTTTATGCTCTGTTTCATAATTCTGCCACAGGAATTTTATATAGACTGTAGTTTCAAGTTTTGTTCCTATCTGCACTGCACCAGTCATTCTAAATTGACGCTTCTCTTCCACCACAAATATTTTAAAGCAATGTTTATAAAAGTTTGACATTTTATCCAGTGGGGAAACTTGTGACAACTGATTTTCTGTAATGCATTTTATTGCAGTTTAATGTTGCACAGTGAATCACTGAGAAAGAGAGAGGTGAACTTCAACATTTTGTGGTGCACATTTTCATAGCCAAATTTTCATGACATCAAAAAGGTTAGAGTTCTGTAACTCAATGATGAATGATAATTCTAATTATTTTGTTTTATCACCCCTGTATTTCTTTTCAGACACTAGGTACTATTATTATTATTGTTGTTATTATTATTATTATTATTATTATTATTATTATTAATTTTTTTTAAAGTGTTATCCAGCCAATTTCTAAAAGTGGTTGGTTGTGAGTCACTTTGCAGAAAAAGAGTACTCGCAACTGCTGTTTGTATTATCAGGGAGTGTTATGATTATAAATGCATAAAAACAGTTGTGTTGTGATTATTTAATTTTTTATCCAATTGCTGAATTGTTATCTTAGGTAGGAATGCCTCTAAATGTGGCTGTGTGTACACTTGCAGCCTTTGTATGAGATATATTATACAGATTTTCTAAAATTTGTATATTACCTCACTTGAATGCACAATTTTCAGCTGTGTGTGATTTTATTAAGAATACATTTACTTTTCACTGTCAAACTGTTGAGGTTGAATAGTTGTCTGATAAGTGCAGTGGGATTTTATTGATTCCATCAAATTGTCTAGTTCAATTTTTCTACTGGTTAGAGGTGTAATAATCTGCATAAATCATTGGGTACTATTACTAGTATTGTTAAAGAGATAAGAATGTCTTAATGTCAGTTTAAATAATGCAAGAAAACGAAGAAAAAAGTATTTCTCAGTGGTTGGATAGTTGTTTGGTCTGATTGTTCGCCAGATTAGGACCCGAAAGTGTCATTCATTGATAGGATGCAGTGCAACATCAGCAAATGAAGGCTAAGAAATCAGGCTCGTAAAGCAAGAGTTGCACCAAACCATCATCAAATGTACTGTGGTAATGTGTAATCATGTTACAGTGAAAATAATAAATTACTTAAACTATATTGATCAGTTAGTCATGTCAGAGACTGATCTGTCAAGAAGCTGTGTGAAGTCCTGTATACAGAGCTTTTTAAATTTTATCTTCAGATAAGTGTTCTGTATTTTTATGGTTGATAGTATTGACCAAAACTAAATAAACCTGTGTCTACAAACAAAATTCGTTGGTACATTGATCACTATGTTCAGTATTAGCCAACTGTATGTGAACACTACTAGAAGTTTTCTACCAATTCTGAACATTCCCTTTAGCCATTAAAAAGTAGTTGAGTCTCTCAAACAGGCTTAAATGCCCTCCAATTTATTCACATATTTGATTAATACACTTCTGTAGTGTATTGTGTAAATCTTGTGTGGATATGGCATAAACATTTTTAATATCCAGCGAGTTTAGATATCCAAAACCTGAAGATAAGGTGAACAGGAAGATGATGTTTCTGATGTCCCTATCAACTCATCACTAATTAAATGCTTGGATTGGGTGATGTAATAGAAGGTGTATAAAATGTGAAAGAGGCTCATTGAGCAAAAGTTACTTCCATTGTCTTTCAACACTCCTTTGTCTGCAGCGATACTTTCTCATGTTAATTTTTTGATTAATAAGTGCTATTAATGTGTCCAGTATAAAGAGCTCAGCCCTCCAAGTCTACATGTCATAGTTGCTGTGTGCACCTTTTTCAGCGCGGTAATTGAGTGCTTTACACCTGTTGGCATGTTGTAGCAATTTATTATTCCAATCTGAGTCAGTTCCACACCATCAGCAAGCAACTAGACTCGACAGGACTGTAAACTGGTGTATTGTTTCCCAATAGCTTGCACACACTGCAAGTGATACGGATAAAATGTTGCAACTGCTCATGCAGAGTTGACCACTTACATGGTTTATGTCTGGAGCACATGCTGTCCTTTGTACACTTTTGTTTGTTGCGATGTTCCATCTTCCACAGCCCCTGTGCAAAGTAGTAGGGCTTAATTTTGAGGTGATGTTTCTGTATGAAAGCTCTCTATTTCCATCTGTGTTTGATTTAACAATGAATATGTTTTTGAACTATTGCCTTGAATAAAACACAGTTTGCTGTTTTCTTCCTTACCCGTGCATACTTCATTAATATTTCAAACAATAAGTAAATATTAAATGAGGATACATAAAATTTGAATTCTGTTCATCATATTTGAAAGGCTTCAACAAACTATGTTCCTTAATACCACATGATGTTCATTTTGTTGCTGTCTGTTCTCCAGTACAGTCGATAATCAACACAACTTGGCATCAATAACTAATAAGGATTCCCCCAAATTACTATACCAGAAAGAAAATTGAAGCTTAGAATGAAACTACTGTTGTGTGGATTATTTTGCATGATGTTAATGTTATTTATCTTATTACTATTATTTATTTGTTGCCCCCCTGTTGTGATTAATTTCAGAATATCTGTCATTTTTTCCACGTGTGGTTCAGGAATGTCAATCTGTTCCCTTATGTGCTGTTTGTTGATGTTGACAGTTTGTGTTGTGGGGATATTGGTATCCATGTATGTTACATTTTCGATGCCATAGTGGCATTTGCGATATTTTAATGTGTGTAATCTTTTGTATCAGCTATTCAGTATTCTCTAAACTTCTGTTGCCTGTGAATATGTAATGTTTGTCTAATTATGTGTTTGTGTCTAGTTAGGAGTTGTGTATGTGCACTTTTAAAATTTATCACTGACTTGATGTTTATGTCATGTTTATGCGCAGAGAACTAAAGACAAAGAAAAGGGGGGAGGCAGTTAATGCTAACAAAGACAAGCATGCCTATTTATGTTGTCCAGAAATGAAGAAATTTTGCTGTTAGATACACCGAGCACATAAGGCCACTAAAAATTGCGGTTGACACTCCACTTTCACCAAATGTTCTACAGTTCTGGATCACAGATCAAGAGATATCAACACCGACTTAAAAATTCTCACTGCATTTACATCCCTCCACAGAAACTGGTAACTGTAGAAAGTTGTCATATTTCTAAAAAGTTGTATATCTAAAAAGAAATCTCTCTCTCTCTCTCTCTCTCTCTCTCTCTCTCTCTCTCTCTCTCTCTGACACGCACACGCAGCCCCAGGGGGCTAGCTGCAATTTGATGGGTTCGTGCTTGGCTGCCATAGAGCCCTAGCCTTTGCAGCATCTTTTACCTTCTATGTTGCATGTCTATCCTCTTGCTGTTCTACTTCCCTTCCCTTGGGGAACATGTCTGGGCTGTTTTCGGGAATGTGTTCTGAATTTTCGGTAACCACTACCAAAATACTCTCCACTATTTTTCGTTCCTTTTTTCTTTCTTCATTCACCGTCTCCTATCCTTCCACCACTTTGGCATTTGACGTTCCTCTTTTTCTTCTTCTTCCTCTCTGTGTACTCCTGAAGGCTGACCCATACGTCTGACATGTAACAGGTGACTGGGTAACATGTAATTCCCAGCTCCGTGTCGACAGGTAGGGTTTGCAAGTACCCCTGGTACAGCCTAGGTGCGGGGAGGGGTGATGGCCTGAGCTGCTAACTTCACAAATTTCCGATTGGTCCCTCTGTCAGGTGTTAGGGAGGTGTGGCCTATCACCTAAGGTGGGTGTGCCCCCTTCTGAAAAGGACCACAGTCGGAAGGAACACACCGTCGGAGACACTGGCAATTGAGGGGGATTTTCTCCCAATGAGACAATCATCTTCACAGTCAGCAGCTATGAAACATAAACGGAATGAGGCTAACAGTTCAATGACCCTACCAGCTGCACCACGGTTCCTTGTGGTTTCACATACTGAAGATGGTCAGTCCTTCGCTATGGTAAATCTATTTATTATTCAGAATGGTGTTGATGCAGTGGCTGTCCCTGTGAAATTCTGCTCTCATTTACGCAATGGCACATGGCTTTTGGAGACTACTTCCAATTCTCAAGCACAACTACTGCTTGCAGCTTTGCTCCTCCATTGCTATCCTGTTCGTGTCGAGGCTCGTTGAACACTGAATTCTTCCTGTGGTGTTATTTACACTAGGCTGCTCAGTGGTCTGACCGAAGCAGAAATCAAAATGTATGTCTCTGATCAGGCTGTCATTAGAGTCCATCGGGTGCTGAAAAAAGTAGATACCTCCTTACTGCTCACTCTTGCTCACTTTTGATAGAGTGGTTCTTCCATCAAAGATCAAAGCAGGTGTGAAGTTCTCACAGTCAGACCATATATTCTGAACCTAATGCACTGCTACCAGTGTCATTGTTACAAGCACACTCGAGTCCTGTTGACACCCAGCTAAATGTGTAACCTGTGTTAGGGGTGTTCACAAGGGCAATTGTTCACCATCTTCTCCCCGCTGCATCAACTGCAATGGTGACCATGCTGCCTCCTCCCATTATTTTCACACGTATCTTGATGAGCGAGCTGTCTAAGAGATCTGGGTGAAGAAGAAAGGCCGGCCGAAGTGGCCGTGCGGTTAAAGGCGCTGCAGTCTGGAACCGCAAGACCGCTACGGTCGCAGGTTCGAATCCTGCCTCGGGCTTGGATGTTTGTGATGTCCTTAGGTTAGTTAGGTTTAACTAGTTCTAAGTTCTAGGGGACTAATAACCTCAGCAGTTGAGTCCCATAGTGCTCAGAGCCATTTGAACCATTTGAAGAAGAAAGTGTCTTACCCGGTCACTCGCAACTTGTTGGCTACTCAGCAACCCTGTGTTCTACCACCTACAGTACTGTTATTGCTACATCTTGCTCCACGAAGGACATAGCCATGCAGACATGTGACCTGAAATTTAGCACCACAGTTGTGAAGTCTCACAGCATCATGGTAGCATCTCCATTTCCCCCTCCAGCTGTGCAACACACCACCAAACTTTTGCCTCATGGGACGAAGTCACCAGCTACACGAACGGCAGGCCAAATGGACAGAAGGAATACTCCCATGAAGACTTCCTATGTCCTTCCAGTCAGCCAACATCTGAGCCTTCCTCTGCAACCCGGAAAGGCTCCAAAAAGGCAAATGGTCTTCTCCTATGCCAACTCAAAGATCCTCTTCGACGGTGTTGCCACGTGACACCCTCACCTGGCTGATCTCCATGTCGCCGGTGCGGTGCACACCATCAACCATTTTTCCACCCTGGACTTCACAGGCTGAGAGGAAGAATACCTACTCTTCTGTATACCTCATGGAGCAGGATCCTACTGCATCTGTGCCCTGTAGCAGCAAGTCTTTGAAGGCTAGCACTCGGCAACCGCCGAGGTGTCACCCTTCATTTTTTCCTCGTCATGACTCTCCTCCAATGGAACATTCATGGCTTCGATCCAACAAAGATGATTTACAGATGCTCTTAGAATCTCAGCGTCCACTTGTTATCTCCTTCAGGAAACTAAATTACATCATCATGGCTGCTTTGAGTTCTCTCATTTCTTCTCAGTTCGTTTTGACCTTCCCCCTGAGGACAGCATTCCATCTCATGGGGGGAGTCGTCCTGCTCCTTCAAACTGTTGCAATTCACTTGTTCCTTCCTCAGTTGACCTTTTCCCTTTGTACTGTGTACATCCCTCCGTCATTTGATGTCACCAGGTCAGAATTCATCCAGCTTATTGGGCAGCTAACTCACCCCTTTCTGCTGCTTGATGATTTAATGTGCATCATCCCCTTTGAGGTTCTCCCAGAACATGTCTGAGAGGTACCCTCTTGGCTGACTTCTTCAGTCAACTTAACCTCCTCTGCCGTAACAGAGGAGCAACCACATTTCCTTTCAGACTCCATGCACACCTATTCCCATTTGGACCTATCCTTCTGCATTGCCCAGCTTGCCCATCATCTCAAGTGGTCATTCTCTCTGACACATACTTGAGTGACCATTTCCCATGCGCTATCTGTTTGCTGGCTCCCACCCCCCATACATGCACACCCAAATGGCAGCTTACTAAGGCCGACTGTAGGCTTTACTCCTCCCTGGCTACCTTCGACGAACATTTCCCCAGATATGATGATTAGTTAGAGTATCTTACAAACGTTATCCTTACCATCGCAGAATGTTCCATTCTTCACATTTCCTCTTACCACACCGTGTCCCGGTCCCTTGGCGTGCCATGACACAATTCGCACATGGAGACATGCTCTCCGCATTATTAACCATCATCCTACGGAGGCCAGCTGCATTCGTTACAGACAATTGCATGCACAGTGTTGTTATGCTCTTCGGGATAGCAGAAAAGCTAGCTGAATTTCCTATACTAGTTTCGTTAACAGTTCCACACAGGCTTCCTTCGTGTGGGCAATCCTCCGACATCTGCCTGGGACCAAGGTCCATTCCCCAATTTCTGGCCTGACAGTAGCAGATGATGTCATAATGGACCCAGTTGCTATCCCTAACACCTTGGACTATTTTTGGAGATTTTGATCTCCACTCCCTATCACCCTGCCTTCCTCCATTGTAAACAAGTGGAGGCGGCTCGGGTGATACTCTTCTCTTCTCAGAATCATGAGTGCTACAGTGCCACCTTTAGTATAAGGCAACTGGATCATGCTCTCTGTCAGACACCTTTATCCAGGAAAACCGTGTGCCTCAGGGTTCTGTCCTGAGCATCGTCCTCTTTGCTATTGCCATTAACCCTGTTACGGCCTGTTTCCCGCCAGGTGTCTCTGGCTCCCTTTTCGTTGACGATTTTGCCATCTATTGCAGTACTCCATGGACCAGTGCCACTGAGCGGCGTCTTCAGTGATGTCTCGATCATCTTTACTCATGGAGCATCAACAATGGCTTTCATTTTTCCACTTTCAAAATCGTTTGTATGAATTTCTGGCAGCACAATTGGTTTCTTCCACCATCTTTACATCTCAGGCATGTTGCTGTTCTGTTCATTGAAACTACAAAATTCCTGGGGCTCATGCTCGATAGGAAACTTTCTTGATCCTCCCACGTGTCATATCTTGGAGCCTGCTGCACATGGTCCCTCAATATCCTGTGTGTCCTCAGTGGTACTTCCTGGGGAGCAGATCGAGCCACCCTTCTCCATTTGTACCAGTCCCTTGTCTGTTCGACACTAGCATATAGGTATTTCGTTTATGCATCTTACGCCGTCTCAATACCATCCATTTGGCCACTGGCACCTTTTAAAGTATCCTTGCTCAGAGTCTGTATGCAGAAGCTGCCGAACTACCACTGTCCTACCACCATGACTTTCTCCTCAGCAGATATGCATGCCATTTGTGTGCCACATGTGGCCACCCATCCTATGTCGCCACCTTCGATGACTCCTTTGATCGCCAGTATGGGGAGCGTCCCTCTTCTGTTACCTCTTGGAGTTTGTTTTCGACTCTTGCTTTGGCAGCTTAACTACATGCTACCCCACAACTTTTCCAGGAGTGTAAACCCTTCACCACCTTGGCTTCTTGCAGTGGTGCATGTTCACCTTGGCCTTCACTCGCTTCCTAAGGACACTACTCCAGCCTCGCTCTATCGCCTTCAATTTCAAGACTGTCACATGGAACTTCGTGATAATACCTTTTTTGTACACTGATGGCTCTTGGACTGACTGTGGTGTCAGGTGTGCCTTCGTCATTGGCACAGACATTTTCCAGTATCGGCTTCCAGAAAACTGCTCAGTATTTACAGCAGAGATCTTCGCCCTGTATCAGGCCACACAGTGCATCCAATGACTCAGGCTCTTCAATTGTGTCATCTGCTCCCACTCTTTAAGTGCCCTTCAAATCCTCTTTGTGCTGTACACCATCCATCCCATAATGCAATGGCGCCAAGAAAGCTGTCACTTGCTCACTCTTGATGGAGCCTCTGTTGTTTATGTGGGTTCCTGGTCATGTCAGTCTGACATGAAACAAAGCTTCTGACGCTGCTGCCATGGCTGCCATCCTTGTACCTCAGCCCTCTAATTCTTACATTCCCTCCAATGATCTCTGTGTTACTGTCTGTCAGCAGGTGGTGTCACTTTGACATCACCACTGGCCCTACCTTCATGGGAAAAAGGTCCAGGTTATTAAGCCTCTCCCAGTGGCTTGGATGACCACCACGCTGCCCTCTTACTGCGAGGAAATCATTTTAGCTATGTTGCATATTGGCTACTGTCTTTTTTAGCCATCGCCATTTGTTAAGTGGTGCTGCCCCACCACGTTCTACTCATTGCGCTCAACCTTTGATGGTCTACCATTTCCTGACAGAAAGCCCTTTTTTTAACCACTTACATTCTCATTTTTGTTTGCCGTGTGTGTTATCAGCCGTTTTGGCGAACGACACGTGGGCTGTCAACCACGTTGTACATTGTATCTGTCGTAGCAATATGGTGAAGGCCATTTAAATTTTAGTTTGAGACCTCCATTTGTCTGTGGCATATTATATAGACCTTTCTTTATGTCCTTGTTTTTAGCTGTCTTCACTTCCGTCATTTGGGATTAACATGTAGTCATTTTTAACTCCCCTCATTGTCTTTGTGTTCTACAGTTCTGACGTAGACGCGTATGAGCCTAGTTGTTTTTGCATTGTAAAGCAAATCAGAGAGAGAGAGAGAGAGAGAGAGAGAAAGTTGAGAATACCTGTCCGGAACACACAAATCAGGATCTCGGATGACTTGTAGAGGGCATGCTGAAAATCTAAATCTACATGGTTACTCTGCAATTCACACTTAAGTGCGTGGCAGAGGATTCATCGAACCATTTTCGTACTACTTCTCTACCATTCCACTCTCGAATGGTGCGTGGGAAAAAGGAACACCTAAATCTTTCCATTCAAACTCTGATTTCTCTTATTTTATTATGATGATCATTTCTCCCTATGTAGGTGTGTGTCAACAAAAGGCCGGCCGAAGTGGCCGCGCGGTTCTGGCGCTGCAGTCTGGAGCCGCGAGACCGCTACGGTCGCAGGTTCGAATCCTGCCTCGGGCATGGATGTGTGTGATGTCCTTAGGTTAGTTAGGTTTAACTAGTTCTAAGTTCTAGGGGACTAATGACCTCAGCAGTTGAGTCCCATAGTGCTCAGAGCCATTTGAACCATTTTTTGTCAACAAAATATTTTTGCATTCGGAACAGAAAGTTGGTGATTGAAATTTCGTAAATAGATCTCACCACAAAGAAAAGCGCCTTTGTTTCAGTGACTGTCACCCCCAACTCACATATCATATCAGTGACACTCTCACTCCTATTGCATGATAACAAGAAACAGGCTGCCCTTCTTTGCACTTTGTTGATGTCCTCCGTCAATCCTACCTTGTAAGGATCCAATACCACGCAGCAATATTCCAGCAGAGGACGACAAGTGTAATGTAGGCTGTCTCTTTAGTGGGTTTGTCGCATCTTCTAAGTGTTCTGCCAACAAAGCGCAGTCTTTGTTTCGCCTTCCCCACAATATTATCTATGTGGTCTTTCCAATTTAAGTTGCTCGTAATTGTAATTCCTTGGTATTTAGTCAAATTGACAGCCCATAGATTTGTGCGATTTATCGTATACCCAAAATTTATCGGATTTCTTTTAGTACCTATGCGGATGACCTCACACTTTTCTTTGTTTAGTGCCAACTGCCACTTTTCGCACCATACAGACATTCTCTTTAGATCATTTTGTAATTGGAATTGATTGTCTGATGATTTTCCTAGACAGTAAATTACAGCGTCATCTGCAAACAATCTAAGGAGGCTGCTCAGATTATCACCTAGATCATTTATGTAAATCAGGAACAGCAGAGGGCCTATGACACTACCTTGCGGAATGCCAGATATCACTTCTGTTCTACTCAATGATTCACCGTCTTATCACTATGAACTGTGACCTCTCTGAGAGGAAATCACGAATCCAGTCACACAACTGAGACGATATTCCATATGCACGCAATTTGATTAATAGTCGCTTCTGAGGAAAGGTATCAAAAGCCTTCTGGAAATCTAGGAATATGGAATCGATCCGAGATCCCTTGTCAACAGCACTTCTTACTTCACAGGAATAAAGAGCTAGCTGTGTTGCACAAGAATGATATTTTCTGAATCCGTGTTGGTTATGTATCAATAAGTCATTTTCTTCAAGGTGATTCGTAACTTTGGAGTACAGTATATGCTCCAAAATCCAACTGCAAATTGAGGTGAGTGATATGGGCCTGTAATTCAGTGGGTTACCCCTATTTCCTTTCTTGAATATTGATGTGACCAGTGCTACTTTCCAGTCTTTAGGAGCAGACCTTTCGTCAAGTGAGCAGCTGTATATGATTGCTAAGAAAGGTGCTATTGTGTCTGCATACTCTGAAAGGAACCTGATAGGTATACCTTTCTTAAGTGATTTGAGTTGTTTCGCAACACCTAAGATATCTACTTTTATGTCACTCATGCTAACAGCTGTTCTGGTTTCGATTTCTGAAATATTTTCTCCGTCTTCTTTCATGAAGGAAGCACAGAAAACTGTATTTAATAACTCCGCATTAGTGGCACCATCATCGGTAACATTTCCATCCCTATCGCGCAGTGATGGTATGACTGTTTTTTTGCCACTGGTGTACTTTATATATGACCAGACTCTCTTTGGGTTTTCTACCATATTTTGAGACAATGTTTCATTGTGGAAACTATTAAAAGCATCTCACATTGATATCCGCACTAAATTTTGAGCTTCCATGAAACATAGCCAGTCTTGGGGATTATGCGTTTTTCTGAATTTGGCATGCTTTTTTTCATTGCTTCTGCAACAGGGTTCTGACGTGTTTTGTGTACCATGGTGGATCAGTCCCGTCTCTTAATAACTTATGCGGTATGAATCTATATATTGCTGTCGATACTGTATCTTTGAATTTGAGCCATATCTGGTCTACAGTTACATAATTAGCTGGGAAGGAATGGAGACTCTCTCTCTCTTAGGAAGGCATCAAGCGAATTTTTATCTGCTGTTTTAAATAGATATATATTGCGTTTATTTTTAGTGGTTTTGGTTGATATGGTTTTGAGCCTCACTACAATAACCTTGTGTTCACTAATCCCTGTATCCGTTATGACACTCTCTATTAGATCAGAATTATTTGTGGCTAAGAGGTCAAGTGTGTTTTCGCAACTATTTACAATTCGTGTAGGCTCATGAACTAATTGTTCAAAATAATTCTCAGAGAAAGCATTTAGTACAATTTTAGATGATGTTTTCTGTCTACTACCGGCTTTGAACATGTATTTTTGGCAGCAAATCGAGGGTAGATTGAAGTCTCCACCAATTATAACTGTATGCATCGGAATTTTTTGTGTGAAAACACTTAAAGCTTTTTAGATAAAACAATGTTGTTAAGATTTTACATCTGTATTCTTCACGTCTATGTGTTTGCAGCCCTCTGTCGCTATACCCCTGTATTACATGGCATTTTACAATGTTACTGTGTTGGTGCATAGGAAACAGCGTGCTGTAATAGAGCTTCGAATTTGAAGAGTTTGCCCACATATAGAGCACCTTCTTCAATATGACAATGCCAGACCACACACAGGTGCTGTGACATGTGCCGCCATCTAAAGCCTGGGGGGTCACTGTTATCAATCATACTCCATACAGTCCTGACTTGGCCCCATCTTGTTTTCATCTGTTTCCAAATCTTAAAGATCACAGAGTACTTCACTGTGATTCTGATGAAGTGGTGCAAGCAGAGGTGAGTTTGTGGCTGTGTCAACGAAGTCAAACATTCTACAGTAATCATATTGACAAGCTGGTCTCTTGTAGAAGTTTGTCCATCACCAGGGTGATGCTGTTGAGAAATAAATATGTAGACCTGAAGATTAAAGATGCAGAATGTTAATGTTTATTTTATTTAAAAGCTGTAGGAGTTTTCACATAAAAAAAATGCAGGCATTACTTTTCAGCATGCCCTCAGATGCATCACAGACAGAAAAATGTTGCATGTTATGAATAAAATTCATGAAATTTTGAAATATGGAAACTACAGCCACACCAAAATTAAGCTAAAACAAATTACAAACACCTCTCATTCTCACAAACATTACCAACTCCTATGCAAGTAAAATGCTTTCTCAACTAACTAGCTAGCAAAGATTTTTTTGTTCCCTGTGAACAGTTCCAGTAGCCTAGAAAACAAATTGTAAACATAATTAACACAGCAGTGTTTGACCGTAGCTGTAACAAATAAATAGTAGCAATAACATATGCAATAATACCAAAGTGCAGAATAGCCCTAACACCAGTAGTTTCATTTTAGGATATTTTTAAAATTTATTCCAAGCACTTTGTCAGAAAAATCCCTAGGAGCTGCTTCTGACAATCTTCTGACACAGCAATGTGAAGAACAACATGCACAATTAATATTTTTGTTGAAAAATTCTGAATATGATGACTGCAATTTTGAATTACATTTATTCCCATCTAACATTTACTTATTGTTTGACAGTAATAGAAAGGAAAACTCTCAGACGATAGTGAAACACATGTTGCAAAATTTGTATGGTTGAGGAAAAGAGAGAATCTGTTTCATTGAAGTTGGGTTCTTCAAAACGTGTATTGTGTTAAGACTACTGGAATCCCATGTCAGTGGTGCAAAGTGTCTGAATGTTTCTTAAGTAACGTAGATTTTTTTATTTATTTATATCTTCGTGTGTTGTGAGGCTTGCGGGTGTTGTTCAGTATACATGGCAAGGGCTTGTCGATTAATACCATTGACTGAGCCATAGCAGAATATGAGGCCTGCCATTTCCCATGTGGAGTAATAGAACTCCATTTCCATATTTATGTCATTCACATGGTACGGAATCTCTAATCTTATTTTGAAACCACCACAATCTCAATACGTAAATAAGGAATGTCTAATGCAGGAGACAGTTGTAACTTCTATGAGCCACATTAGCACAACAGTCAATAGAATAAATACAGAGACAAACACAACCAATAATAACTGAGCAACAAACTTTAACAGGATGATGGGCTACACTGTTGAATACTGAACATTTATAGCACATGTGAAAAGTATTCTGTCTCTACAGTGGCATTTGTTTCTGCACATATTTTGATAGGAACTTTTTTTTCTAATTTTGACCAATACAATCTTGGAAAAGAATATGTATTTCTTTTAAACTGCCTGAATGCACTATATCTAAAATAACAGGGAAACATGGAATACTATCATTTGCTAGTTCATAGATTTGTGTGTCCCAGTTTAATTGCTCCTCCTGATGGGGAGGGGAAGTGAGTGAATCTATATTGAAAATGTAAAGCATTTTTGACCAGTGACATGCAGTCTTAAGTTATAGTTCCTTCCACAGTTTTGAGTACTATTTGTCCAAAAAATCTTATACTTTTCTTCTCAACATTTATTCGACATAATCTGTTTTAATTTTGTCATGTAATCTACTTTAGTAACAACAATAGGTAGCAGGCTGTTCTTAGACTTGTAGTGAAGTACTTGAATTTATTTATTTTTTTCTATAGTTCAGTTCACTTTGTTAGTAGTTTCATTTTTACGTTATACATTTGGAGTAATCTTTCTGAATTCTGAATTCATTATTTTAGTTCATTCCTGTATCTTTTTCTTGTTGGCTACTGTTGTTCTTGATATTATTTTTTAATTTATATTTTTCTCTTTCTATCTCACCTAATTCTCTTTTATGGCTGAGGATATTTATTTCGCTTGCAGGAACTCTTTAAACATGCTTTATGAAAAAGAAAAACTGAAAAGTGATTGCTACAAAAGTGACATTTCATCAGTTAACCAAACGTAATAGAGGATGATGCTGTAGTGAAAGTTAGAATTTCACAGGACATGAAAATTAATAAATGTACAGATATATATATATAAAATTTTGACATTAGTATTTTATTTTGTAAAAAGCTATTTGAAGTGAGGGCTTTATTCAAGAGGGGTAAAATTATATGACATTTCCACCCCAGATTGATTTTTTTAAATTGTAATAGTTTGTCTTCAAATATTGTGTAAATTTAGTGAAGATTAGTGTTTGATGAAACTTCATCAAATCTGTTTTCATATTTGGCACAGAGCATTTTCTCAAACTGTTGATGTGTATACATTTAATTTGGTACACACATTGTGAGAAATTGTAAATGATACATATAGATTACAATGAATAAAGAATGAAAAAACTGAATAAAGACATTTTTATTAAAGTATTGAATATGTAAAAGCCCGAACTCTGCTAAACAATTTATAAGTTTTATTGTTTTCAGTCATTTTAATGAAAGACAGACATGGTGATTCTTCACATAATATTTTTTTTTTTTTTTTAATATTTTGAAACTTTTATGACTGCTTATATAATTTCAAATCTCTTTGTGTTGATGGAACTGCAGTATGTCAGTTCAGTTATAATGTTGTACACCTTGCTACACATGAAATGTTTTAGTGCTTTGACATGTGTAGTCACAGTCCATGTACATCTCTGCAGTTCGGTGTGTGATTGACATGAGCAGCATGTTTTGATCACTTTTGTTTCTAAGTAACAGGAAATAAAGATTTGATGATGTTATCATATTGTTTGTCAATGTTACAGGTATAGAAACTTATGCATGGAGGAGGAGATTAATTCTTGTAGTGTTGATCATCTTAAGATTCATATAAGCAATCAGCAATTTCTGTCAGGTGTAGGAAAAAAAGATGGAATACCTAACAGTAGAACGCATGATCAAAACACAGCTAACATTTTTGGGAAACACTGGCATGTTTGTATAATGTTTCAGTTTTACGTTTCCTTTTGATTTTGAACATTGTCATGCCTACTGAGTAAGCATTATGAACTATATAAGTAGCTATCTGTTTTGTTTTGTGTATCCTGATACAGTACTAATTTAAAGAAGTGAATAATGTTTAAAGTGTGTCGGAGATTTTCCCCTTTCGCTAGTGGCTTCAGTGCCACTGAGGAAGTGCTCTACTCTTTTAACAGTATAAATGAGTTAACATCTGCTAGTATGCTACTGATTTTAATATGTTAATAATATGATGCTCGAAAGGCAAACCACAGGAAACTTCACCTGTAAATGTAGCATCCTCACAGAAGGCAGGGAAAGACAGACAAAATATTGTATTATGTTGTGGCCATTGACATCTGCCTGAGGGAACTGGCAAGTCCCTCAAGTAACATCAGCATACCCCACACATTTTCCCTCCACAGCAAACTCGTCACCGCCAAGGAACAAGAGAACAAAAGAAAGAGGAAAAATGTACTGATAAGATTGCTGCTATACTTAAATGGAAGTTCAGTGGGTTCAGGGCATGTGGAGGAAATAAGGCTTCTAGGTCAGGGAAGACAGGTGTGTGTAATTTTGCTGGTGTCAGTTTGAACTCTCTGATGCCCTCACACTACATACATGGCTAAAGCCTCTGCAAAAACAATGAGCATAGTGGGGAGATAGCTAAAGTAAGAGTCTTTTCACACCACTTAGTGTTTTCCCCATCACCAACAGCCTACAAGCAGTCAATGTATCCGTGCATGTGCATCATAGATTAACAGTATGTTCCCTCTACTGGCCGCCACTTAAGACTTAGATGAATGAGCTATCATTAGATCATCAAGCAGATTGCCTTGTACACACACACACACACACACACACACACACACACACACACACACTCACTCACTCCTACTACTACTACTACTACTACTACTACTCAATGGGAAGTGGTTGTTGACTTTTACTCCAGTAACTGTGTCCATATCTTGATTCACCAGCCAGAAAACAGTGTCTGAAAGAAAGCCACAATAGTGGGTGTTCAGTAAGCCAAACTGGATGCTGTGCAGCCTATTCTAAGAGGCTGCTGTAATGTGAATCACTCTCCAGACCAATGTCCAAGGCATAGCCTAGACAATTACACTAGTATTACCACTAGTATCAGTCTGGGTCCATCTTATTATCTTTTTCATGCCACAGAATGTCCACTGCGAGAGGCAACTGGGACTTCATTTCCACCAATTGAGAAGAATATGGCTGTCCCTTCTTCATATGAAAGCTGGATTCTCTATTGTCTACAACTTGTGATTCATCTCTTGCTCATGATTTTTTTCTTCAACTTGCAACAAAAACAACATTTCAGTTACAGCTGAAAGCTAGCTTGAGGAATGAGCGAAAAAAAGTTTTAATTTTTCATTTGAATGGTTTGTGTGTGTCCTCTTTAACCATTCATGTTCTGTTTATTTCTTTGGTGAACTGAAGATGAGAGACCTATTGATATTTTTAAGGAATGAGTGAGGTTTCTGGTTCTCACCTTTGATTTTAAGCTTACCTGGTTTCCATACCTTGTGGGCCTGAAAACACTGTTTGTGAAAGCTCTAAATATTTTGGAATGCATTGATAACAGTTCATGGGGAACAAACGAAATCTGTTTACTCCAGGTTTATGAAGTCGCCGTACTGTCATGTCTCAGTTTTGTGTACACAGTGTATGAGTCTGCAAGAGCCTCTAATTTAAAAATGTTCGAAATGGTGCATAATGAGAGAATTCCCTTGTCCATAATGAGCCTTTAGGACCAGTCTTATTTGTAGCCTTCGTGCTGAGACTGGTTAGTAAACGCTTAGCTTGGCATTGCAACCTTATGAAATAATATCCACGCTACAGGCACCTGAATATCCCATTGCTACTTGACCACCAATGAAAAGACTTTTCAGTTATTGACTTCAAGCAACAATGACAAGTGGGATCTGCACAAAGCACTGCGTTTTAGAAAAGGATGTGCCTCATATTTAAGTTTTATGCCCAGGGTGGAGCAGATATCTATCTTGACTTTTAAAGACACCCAAAATTATTTTAGTTGGGACCAACTGTGTGAAGAAGTGCACTCAAGGTTAAATTTTTTATGTCCTCGTCTTACAACATTTTAAATGAGCTTCACAATTTTAATAATATAGACTGATGGCTGTTGTTTTACCTTCGCACCATGTGGTCAGGATCTTTCCTACCCAGTGATTATGCCCTATATTTAATGCAGAACCACATGCAATCCTGAAGTCATTGGATTGAGAGAGGCATAATCAAAGCAAAAAAGTTTCTCAAGTACTCCACTTACATATATTTTTGGATAGGGTCTGCCTTTAGCAAAACACAATTTTGTTTTTTAACCCATACATGTTTCACTGCAGTTGCAGCATCTTCGGTGGGCTTTTATTTTGTGGCTGTTAAAGATAATGAATGTTCTTTACTGTTTGTATACATGTAAATATTAGTTTTTAAAAATCATAATTACAGATATTTGAAGAAACACACAAAATTATGAGTTCATACCTTTTTACCTCATGGTATGGTTTTCCTGATGTGTAATGTTTCTACAGTGACTGTTATGTTTCACAGTTTATCATCTGCAATCACTTACACCTTAAAGTAGACAAATTATTTAAACAAAACTGTCACTGTAGAAACATAATATATCAGGAAAACCACACCATGTGGTAAAAAGGTATGAATTTATAATTTTGTGTGTTTCTTCAAATATCTGTAATTATGATTTTTAAAAACTAATATTTACATGTATGCAAACAGTAAAGAATATTCTTTATCTTTAACAGCCATAAAACAAAAGCCTACTGAAGATGCTGCAACTGCAGTGAAACATGTTTGGATTAAAAAAACAAAATTGTGTTTCGGTAAAGGCGGACCCTACCCAAAAACATACATACTGTTAAAGCAAACATGAGAAAAAAGAGATTCAACCCAAAGATGATTACTCCAACTACCTTAGTGATCTACAGGCATTGCAGTAAATTTAGCCAGCATAGAAAATGGGACAAAAAATAAAGGACAAAATGCTTCTCCTTCAGCAAAAGGGGAAATGCTTACCAAGCTACATGGAAGCTTGGGAAAATGAGCAAGCAGCAAAGAAGACCTGTAGGGACCACAATGTGCCATTCCCTTGAGGCTGTTATCTCATTGTTGAGTCAGTGTCATGCAGCTGTGACTGGCAGTGAGGGACAATAAGTTGCACTCGGTGACACCAAACATCTGACCTTCACATACCTCATATCAGTCACTCCAGTATAACCTTTACCCACCTCCAAATAGTGCACTATTCGTGTAACTCATGGTTTTATACTTACTGCAAGACTGCTACCCCCCACAGTATGTGATTGCTGTGGCACACAAATTGTGGTATGCCACATTCTAACTGAGCACATATTGTATTTCAGTGAGAGGGTGGAATCAAATTTAAGTGGGGATCTGCCCTCTATTTTAGCTAACAATGAGCAAGTATAGTAAAGCTTTTAAAAATTTGTGTTTTGAGGACTCAAACCTAAGCTTTTGGGCTGCATGTTTTAGTGTGTTGCAAAGTGACTGATACATCCTCTTTTTTTTAGCCCAGCTTTATTTTAATTCTCCTTGAAGTTTTTCTGTTTTACCACAGTTAAACAAAAAAAAATTGTTAGTTTTCTGAAGACCTAGCTGTCATGCACCCAAACATATTATCATTAGTCGGTCATCAGCTATGATAGTCAATGGTTATTGTAGATTGCAACAGTGGATTGAAAAGCGACAGTGTAGCAAATCACTTTCCTGGTCAGTATTGTATAACAACACTGGGTATACAGTCCTACTGTCGATGGTCATCACCTCACTATGAGTTACAGAAACCACTGCCCCACACATGTAGTTCTGCTCATCACATGTTGCAGGACACAGACAGAAACTCAGGAAGAGTAAAACATCCGTTGTGTACTCAAAGCTTGCAGACAGCTTCCCTGGCCTCTTAATAAGTTTGGTACACTTTAGGGTTAGGTTGTTTGGGGAAGGAGACCAGACAGCGAGGTCATCGGTCTCATCGGAGTAGGGAAGGACGGGGAAAGAAGTCGGCTGTGCCCTTTGAAGGGAACCATCCCAGCATTTGCCTGGAGCGATTTAGGGAAATCATGGAAAACCTAAATCAGGATGGCCGGACGCAGGATTGAACCGTCGTCCTCCTGAATGCGAGTCCAGTGTCTAACCACTGCGCCACCTCGCTCGGTGGTACACTTTAGTACATGCCAGTGTCGGAGTATGAGTGTACTGAAATCCATATGAGGCAGTGCAACCTGCTTTCCAACAGGACATCGTTAGGCAAATAGGAGAGGTGTTCTGGTATAGGATGTTGACATGGGGCTGTTGATGTGCTTTTCACTGTATGTCAGTGGCAAATGATGTAGAAAGCTATTTTCCAGTCATGTGAATCCAGTGGTTTGCCTGCTGCACCTCGCAGTTGACATTAATCTTGAACGTAACAATGCGCTGTCCTGTACATCATGAACTGTTTTGGACCGGTTAGAGAAACATAATTGATGTTTATTGCAAATGCTCTACAAACATTATGTTGCTGTGTGGTCTGGTCAAGTCATTTTGTGTGTCATTGTGTTGAACACATATGGAACACCATTAAGTGACAGGATACACCTTCAACCCTGCTCCAATCAATCTCCTTGTTTAATTACTGTTTACTTGGGTCCACAGCCTTACAGTATTTCGTAGTGTATAAACATGTTAAATGTTACAGGATTTAAGTTAACTTGTTACTTCTGTAGAGAAAATGTGGAGAAAGGAAATTGTTTTAATTTCAAGACTATTGACATCATTAAATTTTGCTGAGAGCAGCACTTAGAAGCTTATGCAACAGAAATAGTATTTCATAATAAGTCCTTTATAATAAGTATATGCAGAGCACCTTCAGGAAACTTTAACCTCTTCATAAATATCTGGAAGTTCTTTTGTCCCATCTCACAGGAAGGAAAAAAAAAAGAAAAAAACATGGTTGCTGGTGATTTTAATGTGGATTTTGAAAAGCTCTATAAGTGAACAATTATTGCAATCAGTAACATTGTCATTCAATTTAATTCCTTCTGTGAACTTAGCAACCAGGTTATGTAAATGCTCTGAGACTGCTAATGATGATATCTTTGTAGACAAATCTAGCGAAAAAAGTAATATCACAAAACCAATAGTAAATGGGATATCTGATCATGACATGCAGCGCCTTGTGTTAAAGGTTGTAGTTTGTCAGGATAAAAAAGTATTAAATGTGAGTACAGCAGGGTAAGAAATCAGTCAAAAATTGAGAATTTTAGGGAATTGCTCAGAGACATGAACTGGATAGGTGTTTACAATTCTTCTGACTCAAATGGAAAATACGAAGTATTTATTAATATAGTTACTTCCTCTTTTGAAAATTGTTTTCCCCTAAGGTAACTCAAATCAAACATAAGTTTAAAAATAAACCATGGATTACAAAAGGAATAAGGATATCATGTGGGACAAAAAGGTTGTTGTATCTGCTATCTAGGAACAGCTCTTGTGTTGGCATTGTAATGCATTACAAGGAATAGTGACCACAGTCTCCGGCAGCTGAAGCCAGACTACGAACAGCAGCACATGATGGGAGTGGCAACCGAGTTGGGGGTAAGGAAAAGGCCAGGGCGGGGGAGCAGGTATTGTTTAGGGATGGACTAATATATTGTGTGGGTTCAGTGGGTGGCGGAATACCACTGTTCGGGGGGGGGGGGGGGGTTGGAGGATAGTGGGTAGAGAATCTCATTTCAGGGCACGGCGAGAGGTAGCGGAAACCCTGGCAGAAAATGTAATTCAGTTGCTCCAGTCTAGGATGGTACTGCGTAAATAGGGGAATGCTCCTCTGTGGCCAGACTGTGGGATTTTGGGAGGTGGCAGGTGACAGGAAAGATAAGGCATGGGATACCTGATTTTGTACAAGGTTGGAAGAGTAATTATGGTCTGTGAAGGCCTCAATGAGACCCTTGGTGTATTTTGAGAGGGACCACTCACCACTGCAGATGCAACAACCACTTGTGGCTAAGCTGTATGGGAGGGACTTCTTGGTATAGAATGGATGGCAGCTGTCGAAGTGGAGGCATTGCTGGTGCTTGGTAGGTTTGATATGGACAGAGGTACTGATTTAGCCATCTTTGAGATGGAGGTCAACATCAAGGAAAGTAGCTTGTTGAGTAGAGTAGGACCAGGTGAAGCAAACAGGGGAGAGGGTGCTGATGTTCTGGAGGAATGTGGATAGCATGTCCTCACCCTCAATCCAGATCACAAAGATGTCACCAGTGAATCTGAACCAGGTGATTTGTTTAATATTCTGTTTAGTACAGATTCCCTAGATGGCCGATGAATAGGTAGGCATAGGATGGTGCCATGCGGGTGCACATAGCTGTACTCCAGATTTATTTGTAGGTAATGCCTTCAAAAGAGAAGTAATTGTGGGTGAGAATATAGTTGGTCATGGCACCTACGAGGGAGGTTGTTGGTTTGGAATCAATCGGGCGTTGGGAAAGGTAGTGTTAAATAGCGGTAAGGCCATGGGCATTAGGGATGCTAGTGTAAAGGGAGGTGGCATCAATAGTGATGAGCAGAGCACTGTGTGGTAAAGTAACAGGAACTGTGGAGAGTTGGTGGATGAAATTGTTGGTATCCTATATATAGGAGAGTAGGCTACAGATAATAGGCTGCTCTATGAGAGCAGAGATTCTCTCAGTGGGGGCACAGTAACCTGCCCAAATGGTGTAGCCTGGGTATTTGTGTTTATGGAATTTGGAAAGCATGCGAAGGTAGGTGTGGAGGGAGTAGTAGGGGTCAGGAGGAAGATTGACTCCAGGAAGAGGTTCTGGGATGGGCCTAAGGATCTGAAGAGAGACTGGAGACCCTGCTGGATTTCTGGAACAGCGTCACTGTGGGAGGGTTTGTTAGTGGATGAATCTGATAGCTGGCAGAGTCCTTCAGCCAGATAATCCTTGTGGTTCAAGACAACAGTGGTGGAGCCTTTGTCAGCACATAGGATTATAAGGTTGGAATCAGTTTTTAGGTGATGGATTTTGGTTCTTTCTGGAGATGTGAGATTAGGTTGCAAGTTGCGGGATTTGGGGAATGATGACGAGGCAAGGTTTGAGGTTAAGAAATTCTGGAAAGGTAACGGGGTGATTTGGGGGCAGTGGGGGTGGATCATGGTTGGATGGGGAGGAGTGAACTGAGTCAGGCAGGGTTCAACATTGGTGTTCGGTTGAGTCTAATTGGTTGAGTTGGTGGCGAGGAAGTGTTTCCACTGTAGGGGCCGAGAGAAGGAGAGAAGATCTTTAACAAGTTCTGCATGATTGAATTTGGGAGTGGGGCAAAAGATGAGGTATTTGAAAAGGATTGATAGTTCTGTTGGGCTAAGTATTTTGGACGAAAGGTTCAGGAATGTGTTTCGGGTCTGTTTAGGTTCTGCCTCTCTCGTCATGTGCTGCTGCTGTTTGTAGTCTGGCTTCAGCTACCAGAGACTGTGCATGTAAGTGTGTGTGTGTGTGTGTGTGTGTGTGTGTGTGTGTTTGACAAAACCTTGTTGGCCGAATGCTTGTTTTGTGGCAGTCTTTTTAATGTGCCTATTTGGGACTCAGTATCTCCGCCATATGGTGAGTAGCAAAAAACGGAAGTGTTATTTATTGTTAGGGATACAAAGGAATAGAAAAGGAAAATTGAAAAACACAAAATGAAAATTCAGACAATGTCATTATTTTTATGTTATGGTTTCATAAAATTGTTCCTCAGTATTTGAAATGTTGCCATGCCCGCATTGTAAACTGAGAAAGAAATTATGCTGACAAGGAGGTATAAAGTTCAATAGGTCCACCATATTCTTTTGATTGCTTCTATGTTGATTTTTTCATGAGGGAAGCTGTTTGAAATTGAAGCTGAGCAACGCTCATTGACATGCATCCACCCCTGTTCACAGAAGCATGCCCTTTCCTCAAATCAAGCTCCTGGATTTCATTGTTGACATTATGTTCTGGTTTATAAAAAACAGATGTTCCATGAGATTTGTCATGGTTGATGTGACATATTTTGAGCAATATGCTTTCATTTCCAGCAACTTTATTTTTCTTTTTACCCCCCTTGGTGACACGCCCTTGAAAGTCTTGGTCAGAAAATCTGAATGTTGCATTTTATTAATCACAAACTTACTCATTATGACACAGTGGTGGCAGACCTGATTCCCACAAGTGTTTGGACATTTGGACATACACCACTAGACTACCAGGGTGCTCAGCAGTTTCGTTCAGTGCAAGTGAACCATTGAACTAAGACCCATGTCACTTGTCTGATACTAAGATCTGTGTGTCTAGTAATGGTAAATGGTGTCAGCCCATTTTTCAATTTTTGTGACATACACCACTTGACAACCAACCTGCCCATAAGGGAATATGGTTTGACAAGAGAAGCATGTCCTCTTAATTGGATTGAATATGTATTGATGCATTTATTGTTGAGTTATCACTTGGAAATGGCAATACTCCAAAATCACAGTTGTGAGATACATAAACTGTGTAGGCAGGGCATGTAGTTCCTCCAAATTTCTTAAGCTGGAGGGACATAAAGGTTGAGTGGTTATGGATCAGGATGACTTCCAAACGTATATGATGTCTTGTGGAATCCATGTCGTGACCTTTTGCCACCGTCATGTGAGGAAATAAGGTAGGTGTGTGTAATTAAGTTGCCCATGAGGGAAATTTTTAGGATACGACATTGTGTGGATAGAAATTTCCATTGTCTTTCAATTGGATTCAATGACTGGTCCATAATTGCTCACGCTCTTAGTTAATCACCAGTTTTACTCATGTCAGGAAACTGAATTTGTCCTTCTTGCCAATCATACGTAGCAATGGGTGTAGAAGCATCAACAACAAACATTTTTATGCAGATGATTAATTTTATGGATGTGTAGTGACGTGCAGCATACTTACCAACTAGGATGGTTAAGTTTTCAGTTATTCACAGTTTGGAAGTGGTCATTGGTTTAGACAGGCAAATGGCTAGCTATCACACCCACACTATACACTGTACAGTAACTGCCCACACCTTGTTAAACATTTCAGTTACTTATTATGCGTTCTCTGTGTCACTGCCGTATAATGTAATAAGCTACTTGTTTTCCATTTGCATGAACTAGGTTCCCATATTTTGAAATACCTTTATTTTACATCCTTGCAGTAGATCTGACAAATGTAAAGTGGAAACAGGCTACATGTTCAAATAAAATTATGACAAAGACTGTGAAGTCTATAATTTAATTAAAAGACGGTTTCAAATGTATGAGTGTGTGTGAATATACATAGCTGATTTTGCCATTAAAACATAACTCATAATGCTTTCAAAAATAGTTTGTTATTTTTATCAATTTACAAGAAGTTTAGTGAGCTGCAAACTTACCAGTTTTGTAGGACAATCCCTTTAGCACTAACAATAAGTTCTTGATTTTTAAGTACAGTTTTTCATAGCTTTGGCTAAGTCAACCAGTGCTTCAAAAATTGATAATTTCGGCAAATGTTTAAAGATTTGGCTGTATTTTAAAAACGTAATTGAACACTATTATAACTTGAAGCATTATAGCTTAAGGTAATGTATATGAATTGTGTGATTTATCAAAATTACCTTAGGAAGATGTCCTTATAAGCCCAGTAGCAACATGTTCTCTTCTTTTTTACATACTGTCAAAAGAATTATGTCACATCATTGAAAGAATTAATTAAATCTAAGTTTGGTACCACAAAATATGTAACCGTGCAGGGTGAAATTAAACGTATGGTAAGCCCTTTCAGTTTCAGACAAGTAGTGTTTGCTATCACTAGTGTGTTAACAAATGGATCCGCTGATGGGTACATAGGAATAGTAAGAGATCCTTTGCATAGGTCTGTTGTAAAGCCTGTAGAATTGCATGATGTTTCTTTATAAAACAGAACTATTTCCAAAACGTTACTTATAGTCAGTCAAACGCTTAGTTATGGATTTGCAACTCAGTCCTTAACTGTCAAGGACAATTTTGAGTTCCTCAGTTACAAAATTAAAGATTGTACTGAAGTAGATATGGAAATGATCTGCTGTGTTTGTGAACTGGGAACTGGCAACATTCATCATTTAAATACATTTTTGATCACTTAGATTTTCTGTACAATAAAATTAAATCCACAGTATATATGTGAAGCTCTTTTGTCAATTTTTTTAATGTTACTTAGACATCCACACATGAAAACTTATATTTACCATTTACAGGAAACAAAAGCTACTGGTACTGTAATCCTTCCAACTTCCTACCACCCACTAAGTCACAAACCTGCACCTTTTAACCTTTATGGTGCAATTCCTCATTTCTATTTCCTTATTTGAATCACTTTTTCAGACAGATGTATGGATGGACAAGCACATTAATTTCAGCAGCGCCTACAACTCTAATCTGAATCATATGGGAAAACAAAAATTATTAGTATGTCTCTACACTGGTCAAAAGAAACCAGTCAGTAATGACAAAATAGTGCTCAACTTTAATTTTTCTGACACCCTGGTCTGTGCCATGTTGTTCCTCTAGTGGTTCTTGAAAAATTCATTTTGTTAGTTAGGTCAGTCAGTTTCATCTTCTCTCCAAAATTAGAATAGGAGCCAATAATCTCTCTGCTACACCCCATTTCTCTTCCAATGAAACCATTCACCTATTGCTCACAAACCGATCTCGGCTCTTGTGTGTGACATGTTACCAGAATTACCTAGAAATAATATGCAAAAGAGATTGGGAAGTGGCTGGGTACCAGACTTGTAGAAACAAGGTGCACTGAATTCACATTTCTTAAACTAAACAGTCTACAACAAGTGAAATAAAAATTGTAAAGTTTTGTGAGACACGTTGTACCGTACTGATAGTTAAAGTTCAGTGGGAGAAAAAACAAACCGGCCCTGGTTTATCAACAGTCACTACAGCTTTAAACTCCACTGATGCAGTACATTCACAGCTTTTTTTTTCAGCTCCCCGACTGTTTCATGGGTATTGGAAGGTTTCTTCTTTTCACTTAGTACACAGGCATTTCCAGACAGATACAGCTTTTACACAACTAGCTGTTTAAAGTGAAGCAGCTGGTCTGACACTAGAGTTGTAAACATGGTACATAATAAGTTATGATAGACCACACTTCAAAAGCACAAACTACTGACAAGAAAAAAGAAGAAAGAAAAAGGTTTGGGCTACAGAACTGATTACAAGATTGTAAGCTTTAAATTAAATGGAAAAATCTGTTTACTGAAACAAAATCTCGGACCTACTCAAGTTTGCTCCAGTTGCCAGCCCTTTTGTTACATCAAACACACGATTTATATGTTGTGCATTTGCCTTCATTTCTATTCCCTTGATGAACTGTTTTATTCAGTTCACTTGATAAAATGAATAAGGCGGTATGTTATACCGCAGGTCTAGTAAACCAATAATAAATAACGGTAGCAACTTTTGAAAGCGTTAAAATTACAGATTTATTTGCAAACAGTCAGCTGCATATGTTCACACACTCTTCTACATCTGAAACCATCTTAAAACTGTTTCAGATTAAATACTGTAGGAATTTTATGAGTTGGAAAAATTGTGACACCTCATCTCTGTATGTCAATAACCACTCAAAACCAATAATGTGCTTCCCTTCAAGGTTAATACAAAACATTTTTCTTCTGAAATACAGAGGATGATGAAGCTCTCTCACACACAATCTGCGAATCCATCCTTTTAAATGGAAGGAAGCTATTGACATGGCTGTTTGATTGGTAAACTATCACTTATTAATACTGTTGCTTCTAGCTGAGAATGAGAATGATTTATTATTGGTTGTGGAACAAAGTGAATGGTCATTTATCACATTTGTAGGACTGTTTTAGTTATGTATGGATGACACTGCTCACTAAAAACAAAATTATTGCCGTCTCAAATGTGTTGCATTTGCATTGCAAAGCAAATTACATTCCTAATATTTTATAAAATACTGCACAGTGGGCTTAGAGTATTCAAAATTGTACTCAATATATTTTCCCACTCTAAAGAGCAGTTTTGAAGGTACCGTACAGTGAATAGGCCTGAGCACTTCAAAATAAAGAAAAAAACTAAGTAATTGTAAGAGATCTTTACTATCAGTGATTCCTTTTGTTGGAAGTTTGTTAAATGTTTTCAGAGTTGGTTGAATTCTCGAGAGATGGTTTTCATGCTAGTGTTCATATTGTGAGGGCTGACAGTTTATTATGGTACTTGTCCTGGATGACAGTAATGTAATATATCTATGTCTGTTAGTGGAACATTTTTAATTTCACATGTTTCTATATCAACTTATTGTGAGCATCAGAAATAATGACTGTCCTCAAACACGGAGCATGTCCGTGCATTAATAGATGCTGGGTGCAAACTGCTGAAATACATGGTATGTATAAGGGGAAATCAAAAGGTCTCTTTTGGAGGCATTGAGCCAGCATTATACAGGGCTATTACAAATGATTGAAGCAATTTCATAAATTCACTGTAGCTCCATTCATTGACATATGGTCACGACACACTACAGATACGTAGAAAAACTCATAAAGTTTTGTTCGGCTGAAGCAGCACTTCAGGTTTCTGCCACCAGAGCGCTCGAGAGCGCAGTGAGACAAAATGGCGACAGGAGCCGAGAAAACGTATGTCGTGCTTGAAATGCACTCAAATCAATAAGTCATAACAGTCCAACGACACTTCAGGACGAAGTTCAACAAAGATCCACCAACTGCTAACTCCATTTGGCGATTGTATGCGCAGTTTAAAGCTTCTGGATGCCTCTGTAAGGGGAAATCAACGGGTCGGCCTGCAGTGAGCGAAGAAACGGTTGAACGCGTGCGGGCAAGTTTCACGCGTAGCCCGCGGAAGTCGACGAATAAAGCAAGCATGGAGCTAAACGTACCACAGCTGACGGTTTGGAAAATCTTACGGAAAAGGCTAAAGCAGAAGCCTTACTGTTTACAATTGCTACAAGCCCTGACACCCGATGACAAAGTCAAACGCTTTCAGCTCATGGAAGAGGATGCGTTCAGTGCGAAACTTGTTTTCAGTGATGAAGCAACATTTTTTCTTAATGGTGAAGTGAACAGACACAATGTGCGAATCTGGGCGGTAGAGAATCCTCACGCATTCGTGCAGCAAATTCGCAATTCACCAAAAGTTAACGTGTTTTGTGCAATCTCACGGTTTAAAGTTTACGGCCCCTTTTTCTTCTGCGAAAAAAACGTTACAGGACACGTGTATCTGGACATGCTGGAAAATTGGCTCATGCCACAACTGGAGACCGACAGCGCCGACTTCATCTTTCAACAGAATGGTGTTCCACCGCACCTCCATCATGATGTTCGGCATTTCTTAAACAGGAGATTGGAAAACCGATGGATCGGTCGTGGTGGAGATCATGATCAGCAATTCATGTCATGGCCTCCACGCTCTCCCGACTTAACCCCATGTGATTTCTTTCTGTGGGGTTATGTGAAAGATTCAGTGTTTAAACCTCCTCTACCAAGAAACGTGCCAGAACTGCGAGCTCGCATCAACGATGCTTTCGAACTCATTGATGGGGACATGCTGTGCCGAGTGTGGGAGGAACTTGATTATCAGCTTGATGTCTGCCGAATCACTAAAGGGGCATATATCGAACATTTGTGAATGCCTAAAAAAACTTTTTGAGTTTTTGTATGTGTGTGCAAAGCATTGTTAAAATATCTCAAATAATAAAGTTATTGTAGAGCTGTGAAATCGCTTCAATCATTTGTAATAACCCTGTATGTGATGCGACTTGACTGTGATGCAGGTATATAAGCACCAGCATATTGGCAAAGGAACAGTGTAGTATTCGTGTCTTTCCAACATGCGTTTGGTAAATGCGGAAACATGATGTATAACAATGTTATTACCAAATTTGTCCAAGCAGGATGAGTGTGCTGTTATTCTTTCTTTGGCTTCCAGATGACACACTGTTAGGTATCCATTAGAGAATGAAGAATGTGTATCGGGCAGCATGTCTGTGAAAAACCACAGTTGTGAAATGGTATGCCAAGTTTTGTGGTGGTTGGGATTAGACACAAGATGCTACTCGATCTGGAAAGTTATGCCAACTCAAGTGGGAGACACTGGAGCACGCAACCTGTAATCCTGGTCTCTCCCCATATGATTGTTACACCTACAGTCCCTTTAAAACGGCCTCGAAGAGTCAAAAATTGCTGTCGGACGAGAATTTGCAGCAGGTAGTTACGGACTTCTTCACACAGCAAGACACAGTGTTTTACGTAATCATTATCTTCAACCTGGTACATTGGTGTAATAATTGCGTAAATGTTCATGGCTGTTTTGCCTGATTGGCATACTGATACTGGACTGTATGGCCTTCAAACAGAAACTTTTTGATCGCTGCTCATGTCACTCATTCACCTCAGTATTTTCTAACTAATCGCAGAAGTTAATTACTGAAAGAAGTTGTATAGTGGTTAGCACACTGGGATTCATATATGTGCAAGCTACACTTCCCTGTCCAGCAATCCAGAGTTTAGGTTTTTTGTAAATTGCTTGAGGCAGATTTCAGGATGGTTCTTTCAAAAAAGACATAACTGAATTCCTTTCCTATCCTTCCTTCAGTCAGAGCTTGTGCTCCATCTCTGATCAGCTTGTAATTTATGGGACATTAAATTCTGATCTTCCTTCTTTCATGGAGGCTATGTAGAAAATGGAGATGCTCTCTAGATTCAAAACTTTGGTGACATTCTTGACAAACAATAGCTCTAACTGTAGTTGGATTCAGTGAATTTGAAAGTGAAATAGGTTTTGATTACCAAAATATAACAAATAACCCATTCTTAAGTATTGTTCTTATGACTGGGATTCGTAGCAGACAAATTTATCGGAAGAGAGTAAGTTCAAGGAAGAGCTGCACGATTCCTTGCCAGTTACTTAAGCATATATATGATGTTGATGTTGTGGCACTTATATTATAAACTGCATTTAGAGACAGTAGAAAATGAGCTCATTATGAAAACAATTTCTCTCAAAATTGCAAGGTACAGAGTTCTGAAAGATGTTAAAATATATGATGTAATATTCCACTCTCCATGTGCATATCAGGTTTCTCAGTGACATTTCACATTATTTCTGTGTGGATGTTGTTATGTACTCTATTTTGTGTGTTAAGTCCCATAGTGCTCAGAGCCATTTGAACAATCTATTTTGTGGGATTACTGCTTTCAAAAGTGTTTTAGAAGAAGTTGTTATATTGAAAAGAATAGTAATGAATGTATTGTAGTATAATTGAATGAAGTTAGGTTATGCTGTTTGAATTAAGTCAGAAAAAAATACTCAAAAAGTAGTAGGTGAGTTTTGCTATTTGAGCAGAAATATTTATATATTTATTTATTGTGTGTTCCATTGGTCCATACAGCTATGAGTTTGCCATGGATGTGAAATGTGTCAAGATTACATATATTTATGTGTATATTAAATTAAAATTTACTACTGAACAGATATTACAGTATTACAAGCAAAACAATAAATGTTAATCATCTCCACAAGCACCATGTTTGTAACCCCTTTAACTGCTCTGGACATGTTAACGTGTGCACCTTTGCACCTGTCCCTGTGTGCTCTGAACATGTTTACACGCACCACCAGCCCTTCTACCTGGTACTCTGAAAGTGTCTATGTGTAGACATGTTTCGAGTTCCAGGTAGGAGGACTGGTGGTGCACGTAAACATGTACAGAACACACAGGGACAGGTACAAAGGTGCGCACGTTAACACGTCCAGAGCAGTTAAAGGGTTAACAGACATAGTTGTTGTTGTACTATTGGCCAATCAAAATCATACACACAAAACACAGTATCTGAATGAAAATAACAAGATCTATATAAAAAACTTACATTAACATTTTGCAAGTTATCGTCGTCATTCTTCAATAGTTGTATGTTCAGAACAGTTTCAGGTAAGTTATTATCATACTATTAGGACAGTTAGTTGAGCAACATATATGCAATGAAACTACCTACCCATGCTATACAGTGACAGAATGAAATTATGTAATCTATGTGAAATTCTTGTTTTATAATTTGTCAGTTATGAAACAGTTTAGCTCTATCTTATCTTACTACTCGTCATCACCAATATCATCAAAGTTCATTATGTATGCAGGGCTTTACCAGAAATGAACGTAACAGTGCTAGGAGCTCCAGATGGTTGAACATTTAGAAAAAAATAGCATAGTTTGGTTGAGGCATGAGCCATTTATGCTAGCATGGTTTCCAGGCAGTAGTCGGTGCAGCAGAACGACTACAGAACAGCAATCTGGTCATGGGGTCCGATATCTCTGTGGATAGTTTTTTTTATTTTCAGTCTTTATATTACTTGTGGTACAAATAAAATGAAATAATACTCAATATGCTGTTACTGTGTTATCCCTAGGTATTTATCTGAATTAGACGTGATTTATTGTGTAACTGAAATTTAACAAATTTCATTTAGAACTCGTGTGAATGACATAACACTTTTCATTATTTAGAATCAATTGCCACTTTTCACACCATACGTACATCTTGTTCAAATCACTTTGCAATTTGTTTCTATTATCTGATGACTTTACTAGATAATAAATTACAGCATTGTCTGCAAACAATCCAAGAGGGCTGCTCAGATAGTCTAATAAATCATTTATATACACTGATGAGCCAAAACATTATGGCAACACGCTTAATTGCTTGTTTATCCCTCTTTGGAACAAAATACATTACAGATTCTGCATATCATGGATCCAACAGTTTGTAGGTAGTTTTGTGGAGGTATGTGGCATTAGATGTCAATGCACAGGTCATGTAATTCGTGTAAATAATGGGCCGCTGATTTGTGTAAGCGGTAATGGCGCCCAACGGTGACCCAGATGTGTTCTGTAGGATTTACATCGGGCGAATTTGGTCACAGAGACATTAACGTCAGTTGACTATAATACTCCTCAAACCACTGTAGCACGGTTCCGGCTCCGAGATACGGACAGTTACACTGCTGAAAGGTGACATCACCATCGAGGAAAACATCAGGCATGAAGAGATGCAGGTGGTTCACAGCTGTTGGTGTGTCTTCGATTACTGCCACACGTCCCATGCAAGTCCAAGAGAATGTCTCCCATAGCATAATACTGCTACAACCAGCCTGCGTCCATGACATGCTGCACATATCAAGCTGCCATTCACCTTGATGATGGCATTTGTGGAGATGACTATTGACCTAGTGTAGCAAAAATGTGATTCAGTCAGAGCCGAAATATTTCCTTTGACTCATGGTTAAATTCAAATGATCTCATGCCCACTCTAGTCATAATTGATGATGTCATTGGTTCAATATGTGAACACATACGGGTGGTCTGTTGCGATGCTACATGTTCAACAATGTATGATTAACAGTGTGCTCAGAAACATTTGTGTGTGCACCAGCAGCATTGTCCCCTTTTGGGAGAAATGCCACAGATCACCATCTATCCTACTTTACAGAGCAGACAAGCCTCCAAACACCATGTTCTGGGAAGAGTCGTTGATGTCCAACCATTTAGTGCATAGTGATAGTTTCTCTCTTCTTCTACCTGTTTCCATAGATCATCATGACAGCAGCATGTGAACTTTCAACTAGCTTCACCATTTTCAAGATCCTGATTCACAACTTTGCGTAATAGTAATCTGTCCTTTGACAAAGTCACTATCTCAGTGGATTTCCACATTTGCAGCCCATATCTTAGCTACGGTAACCCCCATCCATCTCTGCTGTGCTTGCTTACTTTTCATAGTGTGTCATGTGCTCACAACGTCACCAGACGACATGCAACCTTTTGGTAGGCAGTGGGCATAATGTTTTGGCTTATCAATTGAGCTCCTATAACATTTCTTTGCAGAACACTAGATATCACTTTTGTTTTACTCAGTGCCTTTCCATCTATTGCTACAAACTGTGATCTTTATGAAAGGACAGCACAAATCCAGTTGTACAACTGAGATGATACTCCATAGGTAAGGAATTTGATAATTGAGTGATTTAAGCTGCTTCACTACACCAAGGATATTTACTTCTAAATTATTCATATTGGCAGATTTTCTTGATTCGAATTCTGGAATATTTACTTGATCTTCTTAAGTGAAGGCTTTTCAGAAAACCATGTTTAGTAACCCTGCATCAGTGGCCCTGTCATCTGTTACAGTAACATTACTGCCAAACAGTTCAGGTATTGATTGTCACTTGCTGCTGGTTTAATTTACATAGAACCAGAATCTCATAGGATTTTCTGCCAGATGTGCACAGAGTTTTCTTGTGGAAACTATTGGAAGCATGTTTGCATTAAAGTGTGCACTGGAATTCTAAATTTGCGTTTCTGTAAAACATCATAAATCTTGCAGATTTTGTGTTTTTCAGATTTGGCATGTTTTCCCCCCTTCTTGTACAACAGTGTTCTTGACCTGTTTTGTATACCACAGGGGGGCGGGGGGTCAGTTATGTGTCTTAGTAATTTATATGGTACAAGTCTCTTAAATTGCTATTAATACTATTTCTTTAAATGTAAGCCACATTTGTTATATGCTTACAAAGTTAGTGTGGAAGGTGTGGAGACTCTTTTTTAGGAAAGTTTGAAGCGAATTTTTACCTTCTTTTTTAAATAGATGTATTTTTCATTAAGTTTTGGTGAGTTTGGATGTTTTGTTGTTCAGTCTCGCTATAATGAGCGTGTGATCACTAATCCCTGCATCCATCATGATGCTCCTTATTTGCTCTTGGTTATTTGTTACTAAGAGCTCAAGTATGTTTTCACAACCATTTACACTTTGTGTGGGTTCACAAACAAACTGCTCATAATAGGTTTTGGAGAAAGCATTTAGTACAATAGTGGACAGTGTTTTATACCTATGAGCAACTTTAATCATACATTTTCGTCAACACAACAAGAGTAGATTGGAGAAGATTGAAGTTACCTCCAAATTCACAGGAACTATCTATTTCAGTTTCACTGCAAGATAAACTATTTCTAACAACAACAAACATGCCACTACTGACTGTGTTTAATTTATTCTTTCTGACCACCATGACATTCTTTTTTAAAATCTCATTGTTTCTCTGTGAATAGAAAAATAAACAGGTAGAATTACAGATACTGCTGGGATGTCAGCTCTCACTGCATGGATTAACCAATGTGGCTGACACATCAAAATTGCTGGTATGATGTGGAATATGGTGTTCTCAAATCACTGGTCCAGTCTTCATTCAGTGTACATTAACATTAGCCCGTTATCTGCAGTTACTAGAAAAAGATATGCTATCGTTGGTGTGCTGCCATCAATGCTGTCTGTAGATAGGAAGTTTTCATCCTTCTTTCAGCATGATGGTGCGCCATCTTATTATGGTGTAGCTGTTATCCAGGTATGCATACCTTGTAGAAATCTGATAGACTGGTTGCCACGTTCGCCACATTTAAGTCCATTACACATCTATGAGGATGTGTGAAGGCAGTTGTCTCTGCATTGAAGATCCCAAACCTTACACGCTTCAGGGAGTACATTATTGATGGTTGTGCTCAGATTGTGGTACATCTGTTGGTTAAAGTTCATGAAGAATGGGTGAAGCTGATAACAGCCACTTCAGAATGTGCTGCACAACACATCGAGCACATCTATGATATACTTTATTTATTATCAACAGCATTTGCCTTGGTATGTAAAAAAGGTGACATAACTCAAGAAGGAATAAAGCTATGCTCAATGCTCAAATGAAAGACACCAATGTTCAGACATGTCCGAAAGTACAGACACCATATCCATTATAGGTATATTGTTCTGGCAATACTGGCCACGATCTCCTCCTCCTGTGCAGATGCACACACATCCCCAAACTCTTACAGGACTTGGTAAGAATTTCTTGGACTTGGTTAGAATGGGACACTAAGAATGTAGTGTGTGGACATAGAAGGTGAGAATGTTGGTCTCACGGGAGGCATGCACGAGATAGTACCTGCAGTTGCACTATCATCTGTGCCCTCGTTGGCTCATATGGGTAGAGTGTCTACCATGTAAGCAGGAGGTCCTGGGTTCGAGTCCCAGTCGGGGCACACATTTTCACCTGTCCCCGTTGATATATATCAACACCCATCAGCAGCTGAAGGTATTAAATTAATTCTAATTTCGTTCTAGACAGCTGCAGGTAATCAGTGGTGTCTGTTCTTTCAGACATGTCCGAAGGAACAGACACCATATCCATACCTGTAGATCATCCTATACACCAGATTAGATATATGTAAAATTTCAACACTAAAGGGGGAAACTAGGTTGAGCTACTGTTGCATGTCATTCTTACTGTTAAAATTGTCTACTATTACACTGGTCATATCACTGTAAGTGTTTTCCATCAGTCACTACGCACGAAAGTCAACTTGGTTAATTCCCCCCCCCCCCCCCCCTCCCCCCAAATTGTGAGAGTGGATTTTTATTGGTAAGGGAATGTACCCCTAAATTTTAGTTTTAGTCATAAGATGAGCTTGATAAAAACTGAAATGTTAGGAACTATTTTTGCATCTGTTAGTATGCTCAAACTTTTCTTTTTTGAAATGACTCGAACTTGATGACTGATTTTTCACTGAAGAAAGAGTAACAGCATTGTTTACGTACTTCATTGCAGGAACAGATTTTTGATGTTTGGTTTATGATTCAACTGTGTCTCTCTTTCATATAAGCATACCTATAGTTGACACTTTCCCAGTGATTCCATACATATTTTGAAAGGTTATATAAAGGCAAGACATTCTATTACCAAAACCATTTGCTATTCCTATTTCCTCATGGGAAAGTAAATCGATATGTGGTAAACAGTAATCATTATTAATATATGCTAATTCTGAGGAGTGACCGAAGACACATTGAAAGTCTAACTTTATTAACAAAACCAATACTCAGTTATAGTGTCTACATGCAACAGAAATATCTCTCCTATGACATTGTCTGTGGTGTGCCTACATGATGAACCCTTGAGTTGTTGTAGGTGGCAGCATGAAGACAAGGGACATTACTGGGCCAGTAGTGCACAGTTCATGAAGAATGGGTCTCTTGTTGAACAATCTGGTGTGACAGTTAATGACAACAAAACTGAAGCCGAAGTTTTAAATTTCACATGCAAGAAATCATTCACACAGGAGAATCATGCAAACATACCATCATTTGATCATCAGACTGATTCCCATATGGACAACATAGTAATAAGCATTACTTTCATAGAGAAACAACTGAAAGATTTGAAAGAAAATAGATCACCAAGTCTGTATGGAATCCAGTACTTTATGGCATTGGCCCCTTACCTAGCCTGCATGAATCTCTCGCCCAGCGCAGAGTCTCAAGTGGAAAAAAGTGTAAGTAACTTCAGTTGTCTTGTATCTTCCAACAATCACTCAACTTCGACATCTTACTGTACACTACAGCATTATCAGCAAACAATCGCAGATTGCTGCCCACCCTATCCAACAAGGTAAAGGGTAAAAGAACAGACCCCCAAAACTATAAACCAATGTCCCTAACTTTAATTTGTGGCAGACTCCATGAATATCACCTCAGTTCGAATATATTAAACTTTCTTGAGACTAAGAAGTTCACGTCCACTAAATGACATGGTTTTAGAAAGTATTTCTTGTGCGAATCTCAGCTTGCCCTTTCCTCACATGATATACTGTGAACTATGGACGAAGGGTAACAGGTGGATTCCACATTTCTACCTTTCCAGAAAGCACTTGACACAGTGCCCCATTGGTGGCTGTGGGCGCTGATGACCTCGATGTTGAGCGCCCATAAACCCCAACACACACACATTGGTGGCTGTTAATGAAGGTATGAGCATATGGAATAAGTTCACAGATATGTGTGTGGCTCGAAGACTTCATAAGTGATAGAACCCAGTATGTTGTCCTTGACAAGGTTATCATCAGGAATGCTCTAGTGAAGTGTGATAGGACTGCTGTTCTCCATATACGTGAATGATTTGTTGGATAGGGTGGGCAGCAATCTGCGGTTGTTTGCTGATAATGCTGTAGTGTACGGTAAGATGTCGAAGTTGAGTGATTGTTGGAAGATACAAGACAACTTAGACAAAATTTCTAGTTGATGTGATGAATGGCAGCTAGCACCGAATGTGGAAAAATGTAAGTTAATGTGGATGGGTGGGAAGAACAAACCTGTAATGGTCAGATACAGTATTACTAGTGTCCTGCTTGACAAAGTCAGGTCCTATAATAACTGGGCGTATCATTCCAAACTGATATGAAGTGGAATGAGCACATAAGAACTGTGGCAGGGAAGGCGAATGGTGAACTTTGGTTTATTGGGAGAATTGAAGGAAAGTGTGGTTCATCTGTAAAGGAGACCGCATATAAGACACTGGTGCGACCTATTCCTGAGTATTGCTACAGTGTTTGGGATGCGTACCAGATTGGAGTGAAGGAAGACATCAGAGCAATTCAGAAGTGGGCTGCTAGATTTGTAGCCGGTAGGTTCAAATAACATGTTAGTGTTACGGAGATGCTTTGTGAACTCAAATGGGAACCCCTGGAGGGAAGGAGATGTTCTTTTCGAGAAACACTATTGGAAAAATTTAGAGGACTAGCTTTTGAAGCTGAGTACCACATGATTCTTTGACCGCCACAATATATTGCACATAAGGGCTACAAAGATAAAATACGAGAAATTGGGGCTCATATGGAGGCATGTAGACACCCGTTTTCCCCTTACTCTATTTGCTAGTGGAACAGGAAAGGAAATGACTAGTACTGGTACAGATTGCCCTTCACTACACACTATACAGTGGCTGGTGGCTGGCAGAGTGTCTGTCTAGAGGTAGATGTAGATATGACAGTTGATGTGCTGCTGGTGAAGACCAGAATGAACTGGACCAGGTCTGCCAGTACAGAGCACTGAGATGAAACTACTGATACTGCCAGACCTTGCACAGTCTGTCGGTGGCTTAAATAGTCAGGAGCGGATGAATATCCGTGTGGCGCTGCAAGGGCATGTGATCTGGTGTAGCAAAATAGTGACCTGCCGACAGCACACTCTGCAGTGACAGGCCTCACTGCCTGTCGGTGAGGTTAGTGCATGTAGATGTTGTGGAGGCACCGTGTAAGTTCGAGAAACAGCCCAGGCCACACAAGGAAAACATCTCTGTTTTGATGAAAGCCGTTTGCCCGCATTCTCCTAGCTGGGTGGATGCCTGCATGGCATGGTTTGCTGAGTAAACTACTGCCAGGGGGATTCAACATCCCTCCCCCCTTAAAAAGAGATGGTACTGCCAACTGGGAGCCGCACTGTTAGGGGGAGGCAACTCACTGCCAGTAATATCTGTCCAGGAAACTGAAACAACCAACAGTATAGTCAGCAAAAGAAAAATCTTTGCCCAGGAATTGAACAGAAAAATAAAATTACGGAACCATGCATTTATAAGAATATTGGAAAGTATATATTCACTGAATAAGAATGCAAGACACAACTAACAAGACTGCTGAGCATGGGGTGCAGGAACCGTGACTTTTGATACACAAGAATAATACTGAAACTTCAGAAAAGCTCAGCACCAGGCACATGAAAATACAGAAGTGAACTACTAATTAACACAAGAAATGATCCCCCACATGGACCAGTGTGCTTGTTTTCTTGGGAACAGTGACTGGACTCCATTGCAGGCGGTGACAGTGAAGGGCCTGGTGTGGTGGGGCCTGCAGTGAAACTTCCAAGAAGGCACAACACAGGGCTAGCCAGAACACAACAGGAACAGCGGTGCCAGTGTGAATGGTGAATCTGATGGCTGGGCCAGTAACAACATCAGGAGTGGCTACATGGATGGCCACAACAGTACTAGGGGGGAACAAGCAGGAAAACACCGCCCCAGCAAAACTAACAACCACACAATGAGCAACATGAAAACAAAACCTGTTTTGGCAAACAAACCAGTACACAGAAGAACTCTAAAACCACACTGAAAGAATGCAGAAACATGAATCCTGTGAGAGACGACAACATCAAAATACTCTTTTACCTTGTCACCATTGAAGTGTAATTGGTGACAGAAGAGAAAGCAACAACAGCATACATTAACACACATGGACACTCTCATTGCCAATAATGTATGGCGTACAAGAGCAGGAGAAATTAACAACAGTAGTCCTGTAGACACTAAAGCACTATAACACTGTGCTAAAACCTTTTCCTTGTCACCATTAATGTACACTCATTCTGAGGAGTGATTGAAGACACTTTAAAAGAATGACTTTATTAAAAACAAAAAACAAAAAAACAAAAAAAAAACAATGGTTCTTTGGTGAATATCCACACAACTACATAGAACATAAATATCTCTCCTGTCATTTTGTCTGTGATGTGCTTACAGGACAAACCCTAGACTCATAGTAAGCAGCAGCATGAAGACCTGGGATGTTACTGGGCCCTTACTGCCAGCATATGATGGCTGAAATGATGCTGGTGAAGACTAGGATGAAATGGACCGGGGCTGTTGACCTTGAGCACTGAGATGAAACTGCTGACACTGCCAACATGTAGTGCTGACACTGAACTGCAGACATGGCCAGACGGAATTGCTGGTACTACTGACTTGAGGCATTGGGCGTAACTGATTTTCCATGGTCTGGCAGTGACGTAAATAGTCTGGAGTGGATGGATATCAGCGTGGCAGTGTGAGGGCACATGATCTGCCATAGCAAAATAGTTGGTTGGTTGATTTGGTGGAGGAGATCAAACAGCGAGGTCATTGGTCACATCTGAGGAGGGAAGGACGGGGATGAAATCGGTCTTGCCCTTTCAATGGAACCATCCTGGCATTTGTCTGAAGTGATTTAGGGAAATCATGGAAAACTTAAATCAAGATGGCCGGACTTGTGTTTGAACCGTCTTCCTCCCGAACGCGAGTCCAGTATGCTAACCACTGTGCCACCTCACTCAGTAGCAAAATAGTGCCCTGCTGATAGTGCTCTCTACTACTACATACATGCTGCCTGTCAGTAAGGTTGGCACCGTCTGATCCTGTGGAGATAAAGTGTAACTTTGTGGTAAACAGCCCAAGCCATGCAAGGAAAATACCTTTTTTTAAATTATGAAAGCCGTTTACCCATGTCCTGGCAGGGCAGCTGCCCACTTGGCCTGCCTGGTGTGCAGAAGAAACAACTTCCGGGCACATACAATACTAGCAGTCATCATTTTGTGTATTATTTTCAACAAAAATACAGGTGTAAAAAATTTACATAGTACAAAAATTATCTTTCGAAATTTATTATAAATGCGTGGTAGTGTCCCATCCTTGACACATTTATTAATCTCACATTGGCACTCATTAACTGCTGCATTTGCTAATGCAGTAGATGAAACGAAAGTATCCTTAAATTCTCAACAGATGTACGTGTTGAGTGTACGTAGAGAATGCTCATAAAGTGTACTGCCAGCCCCCCCCCCCCCCCCCATCATGCAAGTAATGGGTGACACTGGAGACTTCAAACGTTGATTTTCCACATCAGCCAGCATCATTGTCATCTGAGAGTTGCACATAAAGATCAGTCTTGACATGATACTTTTTTTCCTGCTGTTACATTTTTCCACAGTTGGTACTCTACTAGCTACCTCGTACCCCCAGTCCCCATCATCAGCGATTCATGAACTCAGTTATTCTATACATTTTCCTTGTGTGATTATGTTTGTCTCCAACTCTGTGTGCGGAATGGACTGAGGTTCTCAAGAATTTGGGTCTCAGCACTATTGTAGAACACTGTTCGTCACCTGATTGAAAACACACACACATTATTAGATCAGCACATTGTATATATTCGTACTAAAATTACAGAGTGGATTACAGTACTGTGTTAATGACTAGTTGATTTAAAGAAAGAATCATACTGGTGGATGCTGAAATTTATGGTCTTATTTTTTTATGGACATGTGTTATTTTACTTGAAATTTGTAGAGTTCATGCAGTATGAAAATCTAAATTTACCGAAACCAGCTTCATTCTTGAATATAACTCATGGTATTTCCTTTATTGTCTCTGATATTATGAGGAGCTTCCCACTCCAGTGACATGATTAACTTCCTGTTAATATCTTAGAGTTTGTCTAAAAGTTGATCCATGCTGAAAGGGATACTATACAAATGCCAAAATAACACATATTGAGGTACATGATCAGGGAGTAGAATGAAATTATGCAAAAGACCTTGCTCGCCTTCTAGCAGTAGTTTATTGTAGTTTGCTGAAGCAATGAAGGGTCCATAGCAACCATTTTCAAGAAGGGTTGTAGGACAGATGCACATACTTACAGGCATATATCGTTAATGCCAATCTGTTATAGAATTTTGGTACAGGAATTATGGTGTTTTTTGGTGAATAAAAATTTTGTCTATAAACATCACCAGGGATTCCACAAACTGAAATTATGTGAAACTCGGCTTGCTCTGTTCATCCGTGAGATCCAGAGCAATAAAGAAATCCACTACTATACCTTTACACTACTGACTACCTAGAAGGTAGTCAGTGTGAGAGCAGTACAAAGATGTTCAACCAACACCAGTGGCAGGTAGTACAAGAGTTTTGCTATTGAAGTGCTATTGGGGAGAGTTGGGCAACATATTACTTCCCTCAGCGTAACGTCTCACAAAATGACCGCAATGAGAAAATCTGAAATTTTAGCTAATACAGCAGTTTAATGACACTCATCCTTGTCGCGTGCCATTTGAAATTGGAACGGGGAGGGGGAGAAGAGAGAATGGTACAAGAAGTCTCCACTATTGCACGCCATAAGGTGACTTAAGAGTGTGTGTGTGTGTGTGTGTGTGTGTGTGTGTGTGTACACATGCATCCACCCTCCGTCGCATGGAATCGCTGATGCAGCTCTGGAGAATGGCATATTGTATCACAGCTGTCCACAATACGAGCACGAAAAGTCTCTACATTTGGTACCGGGGTTGCATAGACAAGAGCTTTCAAACGCCCCCATAAATGAAAGTCAAGAGGGTTGAGGTCAGGAGAGCGTGGAGGCCATGGAATTGGTCCGCCTTTACCAATCCATTGGTCACCGAATCTGTTGTTGAGAAGCGTACGAACACTTCGACTGAAATGTGCAGGAGCTTCATCGTGCATGAACCACATGTTATGTTGTACTTGTAAAGGCACATGTTCTAGCAGCACAGGTAGAGTATCCCGTATGAAATCATGATAACGTGCTCCATTGAGCGTAGGTGGAAGAACATGGGGCCCAATCAAGACATCACCAACAATGCCTGCCCAAATATTCACAGAAAATCTGCGTTGATGACGTGATTGCACAATTGTGTGTGGATTCTCGTCAGCCCACACATGTTGATTGTGAAAATTTTCAATTTGATCACGTTGGAATGAAGCCTCATCTGTAAAGAGAACATTTGCACTGAAATGAGGATTGACACATTGTTGGATGAACCATTCGCAGAAGTGTACCCGTGGAGGCCAATCAGCTGTTGATAGTGGCTGCACACACTGTACATGGTTTGGAAACAACTGGTTCTCCCGTAGCACTCTCCATACGGTGACGTGGTCAATGTTACCTTTTACAGCAGCAACTTCTCTGCTGCTGACATTAGGGTTATCGTCAACTGCACGAAGAATTGCCTCATCCATTGAAGGTGTCCCGTCGTTCTAGGTCTTCCCCAGCTGCGAGTCATAAGCTGGAATGTTCCGTGCTCCCTAAGATGCCGATCAATTGCTTCGAACGTCTTCCTGTCGGGACACCTTCGTTCTGGAAATCTGTCTCGATACAAACGTACCACGCCACGGCTATTGCCCCGTGCTAATCCATACATCAAATGGGCATCTTCCAACTCCGCATTTGTAAACATTGCACTGACTGCAAAACCACGTTCGTGGTGAACACTAACCTGTTGATGCTACGTACTGATGTGCTTGATGCTAGTACTGTAGAGCAATGAGTCGCATGTCAACACAAGCACCGAAGTCAACATTACCTTCCTTCAATTGGGCCAACTGGCGGTGAATCGAGGAAGTACAGTACATACTGACGAAACTAAAATGAGCTCTAACATGGAAATTAAGCGTTTCCGGACACATGTCCACATAATATCTTTTCTTTATTTGTGTGTGAGGAATGTTTCCTGAAAGTTTGGCCGTACCTTTTTGTAACACCCTGTATATATAGATTTCTAATTTTATTCTGTTTGTACCATGAATGAAATTAAAGATTAATAAATAAGTGGATTTCTAAGCAAGTACTTCCTTATATTGCCAAAAAAATTTAAGCTTTCAACCATTTTACTTTTTTTGTCCTATATAAAAACATGAAAAGTGTATGGTGTTACCTGACACATTTCCTTTAAAATCTAATACTAAGAATCTTTGTAGACTTTGCACAAAGCTGTGAGCACATACGTCAAACCAGTTTCAGTGACCATTGAAGTTAAAAAATTGCTACGTGAAAGAGTTTTGTAGCTGAGTTTGATCTTACGGTATTAATGCATTCAAAATGAACCGTAGTTTACAGAGGAAAGCTTTCTCGTTCTCCTTCTTTGGTTGCTTAAAGTGTTCCAGGGATCAGTGTGTGTCAAACACTATGGAGGTCAGTGTGTATGTGTCATTTACTTTATTTCTGTAATTGTAGTATTACTCGTTTTGTTAGAAAACTCTTGGGAAGTTTGAGTAGTTATCACTAATTTAATTTCTTGGGTGGCCCTATTTTCCCTTTCATTGTGGCATTGTAAGATGCCCTAGCTAGCAGTTAACTGTCAAGTGCTCCCCAGGAACAAACTGTACATATGGTACAAATGTTCATTAGATGTGGCAGTTAAAATTGATGTGTTATGGTATATGAGAGATGAGTTTAGCTGGATGTGGTATGAATACTGTATCCCACCTATATGCTCACCCATTCCACAAAATTACAGTCAGTATTGGGATGTGTTCAATTGTCAGTGATTCAGTAGTGAAATGGAAACATAGGAAAGTAGTACAAAACTTCATTGATTGTCGTGGAAACTAAGAAATTGGCCCATGATACTTTTTTGAGAGTGACATAAAACTTAATTAAAAACATAGCACTTGTCTAGATGTGTTTACATTTATTCCTGGAATACATAAACCAGGAATTCTAAGATGATATTCCAGGAACTCGTGCATAGCAGACATTACCTACAGAAATTTTGCATTTACTTTATGTACTATCTACAAAAGATTGTATCCTTTTCACTTACAATATGTGCAACATGCACACATTGAAGACATTGCTGCACATTTAGGACTTTTCCACTGCTAAATGCTAATGATGATTTATAGAGGCTAGAGGACCTTCCTTTGGCCACATGGAATGGAATTATTTTCAGCTTCTTGTAGCCACTCCTGAATCTACTATTCCCAAGAGGAAACACCTGTACCACACTTTTTTCCCATCTGACTGAGGTAATATCATTATCTGGCCAGTGAGATCTCTTGGCCCAACACTGTTTGTGGTTTAGATGAAATGTACAAAAGAATGCTTACATGCAATATGAATTGTTGGGTTACATCATGAATACTGGTGCTCTTAAGAATATAAAGATGCACTAAGACAGGCAACTCAAGATACTCACTTGAGACTACAAGAATATGTTGAAATTGATGGTGGAGCTTATGAAACACTGTTGTGGGTTGTTTGAAATTGGCTGAAGACAGTTGTAAACTTATTGTGCACTGCTGAAAATACAGTATGAGATGTTAGTTTGTGACCTGTCAAACAACCAGTAAGTCATGAAAATGAGCGAACATTAGCTTCTCATAATTATATTAAACAGTTACCAGCATTCATGTCTGAAACCGTTCAAAATATAGCATATGTTTATACGAACATGTAGCTTAAAATGACAGTTTCTGTCACCTTCTGCAATATTTTCCTTTCCTCCTGCCACACTCCATAAATATTGCCCTTTCCCCATGCCACACACCATACAGTATACAAGCTATTATCGAGGTAGGTTCCATAGTGGTAATACACTGAACTCTGACTGTGGAGAAGGGAATTCAGATATCTGTCTGACCATACAGACTTAGGGTTTCCATGGCTTTCTCAAGTTACATGAGACAAATGCTAGGATGGTTCCTTTGAAAATGTTACAAGTGCATGCTGAAAAGTAATGCTTCTGATGTTTTGTGTGTGTGTGTGTGTGTGTGTGTGTGTGTGTGTGTGTGTGTGTGTGTGTGTGTGTGCGAAAACCCATAAAGATTTTTAAATAAAAGAAATGTTACTAACATTCTACATCTTTAGTCTTCATGTCTACATATTTAGTCTTCATGTCTACATATTTAGTCTTCATGTCTACATATTTATTTCTCAACATAGTCATCCTGGTGAAGAACATGCTTCTCCCAATGAAAGGCCAGTTTGTTGATGTCATTACTGTAGAATGTTTGACTTTGTTGACAGAGCCAGAACCTCACCTCTGCTTGGACCATTTCATCATTAGCAAAGTAAGTCCTCAAAGGTGTTCTTTAAGTTTGAGAAACAGATGAAAATCAGATGGGGCCAAATAGGGACTGTATGGAGGATGATTGATGGCTGTGAACCCAAGGTGTCGGATTGTTGCAGATGTCATAGCACTCTAGTGTGGTCTGGCTTTGCCTGCGAAAGGCAAAGGTCCCGAGTTCGAGTCTTGGTCCAGCACACAGTTTTAATCTGCCAGGAAGTTTTTTACAAATATCTTTATTAAACTGAGTTTAATGTGCAAATTCACGAGTGGTTCATGTTGTGTGTTTCTAGTGCCACAAACAGAGCTTTGCCTTGAGGCCACTGTTTACAAATGTAGTGATTTCTTTTTTCTCTGTCACAGTTGTCCCATTCACGGAGGAAGCAGCAGAATGCAGTGTATCCATGTTGCATGCCTGTCAGTATCCCAGTGACTTTCAAATATGCACAGATGTGCCATTTGAATGTTCTGTACTCAATTAACTTCAGTATAGCACTCATCACTGCATATTTTCCTTTGTATTTGTAGGATACGCTATAGTAAGGGGTGGACAAACATTGTCTATGTGGAGGAGCACTGCTTGGGGACTGCATTTGGATGAGTCAATAAACAAGCACCCATTTGTTGGATTATGTTCATGCCCCAATATCTGAAATAGGCCATTCACATCAAAGCATTATGTGATGTCTTCTTTCTCCACAAAATAGTCTACAAAATGGGTTTGTTGTCTTCTAAAAGAGCAAATTTTTGCACCTTTATTTTACAGATTCTAACCTTGAAGCCTAGAATACGGTAATTCTGATTCCGTTTGAGAGAGTATTAAGTCCCCCATACATGATTGTTAAGCTGTGCCTGTGTGATTTCATGATGTGATGTGAACATGTCGTAGATGTAGATGTTTGAAAGTCAAGATCTTGATGGTTTGGGGCATTGGAGACATCTTCCTCTGAATCAACAGTATATTTATCTGGAGCTGTAAGCATAGGAAGGTCTTCAGAATGAGGAACTGGTTGCATTGCAGAGTGTAAGTTTGAATACTGAATACAATGTTTGTATTTCGAAGAAAACCCCTCGACATCTGTCGGACAAAAGTGACAATCTGTTACGTGATTTGTCAGCTCATACCAAACCATAGGACTGCAAAATTCATTCTACTACATTTTCCTTGTAACCAATTTCTCAGATTCCTGAAACATGAATTGCAGCATATATATATATAGTACAGGATTTATCATGGTCCCCAACTCTATGTCCAAGGTACAGTTCCTTAGTCTTTCTAACCAACGGTGATGAGCTACATTCTTGAGTCTTCAGTGTAAGTTCACCACAGAAGCAATGAAATAAGTCTGGCTGATTTTTACATGGAAGAGACTTTATGGTGATGCAATGAACTTAATTTGATCTTGTCCTAAAATCACTCCTCCACTCCACCCTTATTGTCACTAGAATTTTCCAACTAGCAACACTTCAGTCAGCAACAGAGGAAACATCTGGGGAAAAAAAAAAAATTAGTTAAAATGCTGACATAGTTGAAAGGTCAGTTTGGCAGTGAATGTTTGTAACAGATTTCCATTGGTAAATGTGTGTAAATCTATACCTTCAGTGGAAAAGTTGAATAGAATCATCCGGTTATTAACAAATTAAATTAAGAAAACATGCAAAGTTATTGATAAAATGGGTAAAACACTAAAAGTGAATTTTTGGGAAAAGGGTGCATAGTAGAAAAAAAAAATTAGAGATTCATTATTTTCAGCTATACGTATAAGATACACATATTTTCATCTAAAAGACATTTTTTGCATTTTTCAGTGTAATTTTTCTGATGGTAAAAAAATGTGATAAATGAAACAGATTTGTTACGGTACTGTTAGTGAGTTTTGTTTTTTCATAATCATTCCCTAATGTGCCTATCTTACCTTTCATCCTTAGAATTCCCTCACAGTGTGTTACTGTAACACTGTGTAATGTAGCAGATGCAGTATACTGTCTTTTAAGACTGCAGCACATTATCATGAGGGGAGCAAGTTAATGTCAACAGTATAAGAAAATGCCTACTTTTTGTTCATGGAAATTTTATTGCAGGAACAATCAGGTCTTATACCATGGACTGTTTGCATGAAGTAAGAAGAGAAAAAAATGCTGTATCTGTAAATATTATCCTGTGATAGTACTTGGTACTCGATCTCACCTATGCTTTTTATACAACTTATCTACCAGATGTTGACTTGTAAGATGGACCATCTGGCATATTTGTGTTCGAATCGCACAGTTTGGGACTGTGATTGCTGTGTTCTGAAACCGACTGAATTGTTGACCCCTCACTCACAGCTCCAGGTGTTGGTGGCTTCAGTCACGCAGCTTGAGGCTGTTGCCAGAGGGCATCACTGCGGGGGGAGAAACATGTGGATCCAAGGGACATCCAGCAAATCTCACATGTCCCTCTCCCATTGGTCTGTTGCTGTGGCTGCCCCAGTTACTGCTCACACTGAGGTTGAACTCCTCACCTGGTTGAGTGCGAGTTCATTTCAAGGTGTAACAGCAAGCGAAAGACTTTACAGGTGGCTGATCACAAGGCCTACCTGGTTCCTCTGACAGACAGGTTTCAGGTGCTATCTGTGACTGTGTGACTGATAAATATCTTGAGCCAGATGCAGTAGCTTGTCTAGTTTAAGAGAGAGCTTCCCAGCCTTCAAGATCTGGGTAATCTCAGAGTGTGGGATTATTGATAGTTGGGAGCTCCAGTGTTAGACGTGCAGTAAGAGTATGGCTGCAAAAGAGGGGAAGAAGTCCAGTGGGCAGTCTGTGTGCATACTGGGGGAGATATCCCAGATGTGAGAAATGGGTGATTCCTGTGCCACAAAGAACACAGCGTGCAGCAAACTGCAAGTGGTGGCACATGTTGGTACTAATGATCTGTGTCACTTCAGATAGGAAGAGATTCTCTCTGGTTTTGGATGGCTATTTGAAGTGGTAAAGACAGCCAGTCTTGCTTGAAAGATGAAGGCAGAGCTCACCATCTGTAGCATCATCAACAGGACCGTTTTTGGATTTTTGATACATAGGTGAGTGGAGGGTCTGAATAAGAGGCTCAGAAGGTTCTGCAACCATGTAGGCTGCAGATTCCATAGGGTGGTGGGGTATTGGGTTCCACTCAATAGGTAAGGGGTCAATTACACACAGTAGGTGACTACACAGGTAATGGGGGCTGTGTGGAGTGGACTGGATCGGTTTTTAGATTAGAGGACATCGAGAAAAGGAGCAGATGAAACATGGAATGAGGGTAGACCTAGGAACCAATCATAGTTGTGTTGGGAAAGAGCCAGACCTCCAAACCCTAATGGAAAGCACTGAAGCTCAAATCATTATGAGTACTGAAAGCTTGCTACAGCTTTTATATAACTTCAGCCCAAATTTTACTAAGGAGTTAATGGTGCTTGGAAAGGATAGATTAAATATAGTTGATGGTGGCATGTTTGTTGCTGTTAAAAGTAATTTATCTTGTAACTCAATTTTAATTTATAATTGATTCTTTATACCAACATCACCCCCACCCCCTCCCCTCTGCAAGACTCAGATGATACAGTTGCTGAAAAGTTCAAAGAAAACTTTAGTCTGATTTCAAATAAATATCTCACTCATACAATTGTAGTTGGTGCTGACATCAATTTGCCCTTTGTGTGTGGGCTGGTGGTAGCTATAAAATGTTATCCAAAACCGTACTAAATACTTTTACTGAAAATTATTTTGACCAGTCAGTTCAGGAGATCATTCTTAAGTGTAAATGGTCATGAAAACATACTTGACCTCTTAGCAACAAATAATCCCAAGAAAATAGGAAGCATTATGATGGATTCAGGGACTAGTGACCACAAGGACATTTAAGCAACACTGAGGACAGTAACATCCAAATCCACCCAAAATTGATGCTAAATATATCTGCGTAAAAAATCAGAGAAAAATTTGGTTGATGCCTTCCTAAGAGATAGTCTGCATTCATTCCAAACTAACTATGTAAGAGTAGACCAGATGTGGCGTAGATTCAAAGAAATATTATTGACAGCAGTTGAAAGGTTTATACCAAATAAATGAACAAGAGACAGAACTGATCCCCCATGGTACACAAAGCAGGTCAGAAATGAAAAAGACATGCCAAATTTAAAACAAAGCAAAATGTGTAAGATTGGTGAAATTTTATGCAAGCTCAAAATTGAACCCAGATTTCAATGCAAGATGCCTTTAATAGTTTCCATAGCAGAACTGTCTCAAAATCTGGCAGAAAATTCAGAGAGATTCTGCTCGGATGTGAAGTACACCAACGGCAAGACACAATCAATATCTTCACAGCGTGATAGCAATGGTAATGTTCCCAAAGACAGTGCCACTAAAACGGAGTTACTAAATACACTTTTCTGACATTCCTTCACCAAAGAAGACAAAGTAAGTATTTCAGAATTCACATCAAGAACTGGTGCCAACATGAGTAACTTCGTAGTAAATAGCCTCATTGTAACGAAGCGACTCAGATCACGTAATAAAGGCAACTCTTCTGGTCCAGATTGTATACCTGTTAGATTTCTTTCACAGTTTGCTAATATGATAGCTCCGTAGCTAGCAGTAATGTACATCTGCTCGTTTGACAAAAGATCCATATCCAAAGACTAGAAAGATGTGCGAGTCATACCAATACCCAACAAACAAAATAGGTGTAATCTACTGACTTATGGACCCTATCACTAAAGTCAATCTGCTGTAGGGTTTTAGAATGTATACTAAATTCAGACATTATGAATTACCTTGAAGAAAATGATTATTGACTGATAACCTCAGAAGTTAAGTCCCATAGTGCTCAGAGCCAAAATGATTTATTGACACATAGCCAGCATGGACTGAGAAAATACCGTTCTTGTGAAACACAACTAGCTCTTTATTCTCATTACTGTGCTATAGACAGGGTATCTTAAATTCATTCTAGATATCTGGGTTTCCAGAAGGCTTCTGATACTGTTCCTCACAAGTGACTTTTAATCAGATTGTGTACCTATAGAGTATTGTCTTAGTTGTGTAACCTAATTCGTGGTTTCCTATCAGAAAGGTTACAGTTTATAGTAATTGATGGAAAGTCATAGAGTATAATGGAAGTGATATCTGACATTCCCCAGGAAAGTGTTACTGTCCCTCTGCTGTTCCTAATCTATGTAAATGATTTATCAGACTATCTGAGCAGCCCTCTTAGATTCTTTGCAAATGATGCTGTCATTTACTGTCAAGTAAAGGTATTAGAAGATAAAAAAAAATGGAAAATAATTTTGGTAAAATATCCACCATCCATGTGAGTTCCAAACTAATCCAATAAATTTTTGTTACATGACAGATCACACAAATCTGAAGTCTGTCAAGTCAACTAAATACCTAGGGATAACAATTATGAGCAACTTAAACTGGAATGAGCACATAGATAACATTGTGGGGAAGGCAAACTATGTTTTATTCGCAGAACACTTAGAACATGCAACAAATCCACTAAAGAGGCTGCCTACACTGCACTTGCCCATCCTGTTCTAGAGTAGTGCTGTGTGGTATGGAAACATTATCTGATAAGATTGATTGAGGACATTGAAAAAGTTCAAAGAAGACCAGTCTGTTTTTTACTATCACAAAATAGGGGAGAGAGTGTCACGAGTATGTTACATGAGTTGGAGTGGCAGTCATTAAAACCAGGGCATTTTTTGGTACAGCGAGATGTTTTCGGGAAATTTCACTCTCCATCTTTCTCCTCCGAATGTGAAAAATATTTTGTGATGCACATGTGCATAGCGAGAGATGATCATTGTAATAAAATATGAAAAATCAGACCATGCTTGGAGATATTTAAGTGTTCATTTTTTTGCACACACTCTTAGAGAGTGGAGTGGTAGAGAAATAGTGTTAAAGTGGTTTGATGAACCTTCCGACAGCAGTTAAGTGTGTGTTGCAGCATACTCTGTAGATATAGATGGTAATGTTTGTTGTTTGTGGATTTAGAATGCACAACACTGCACTTATTTATGCCCTTCTACCATTTAAATGTTGATCTACATCTCATAATGTTCTGCTTTTGGATCATTTTGAGTTTCATATCCAGTCCTTTGAAAATTGAAAGCCTTTTTTCCTCCATACCCTTCATGAGGCACCTCACATTCTGAGAAGTTGAGAGTATGTCTGTACGTGACTGTCATTGTTTCACTCTGTCTGATATTAAAGAACTCAATGTCAGCTGTTAAAACCTTGAAGAAAGTGTACTTACAATGTTAATTTGAATTTGTAAGTTATTATTATGAATTATCAGAATAAACCACTTGGAAAACCTACCACTAAAATAGGGACATCTCGTAGCTGCCCTCCCCACTTTTGCAGAGTAAGTTTTGCACTGTATTGAGTAACTGTATGTTAATACAATTCTTTTGTATTTTGTTATTTAACTTTGAAATGATAGAATATATATATATATATATATATATATATATATATATATATATATTTTTTCTTTTTGTTGCAGGATGAGAGCACCGGTCGCGGCACAGTGTACTTTGAGGTACACGTTGCTATCAATTTTGTCACATCTTTCATGAACAAGGTTGTCCCACAAGGCCGAGTAAAAATTTTTGGTGAGGCTCTTGCAAGGGCATTAATGAACAAATATGAAGGGCATTGGTTCCCAGAGAGCCCTCTAAAGGGCTCAGCATATCGTTGTTTTGAATTTGGGGCCTATATTGAGCCTGAGCTGAAATTTGCTGCTAGGCAGGCAGGACTACGTTGTCGAGAAGTATTGATGTGTGTTCCCTCAGAAATGTCAATTTGGGTAAGTCTTTTGCAGTATTATTAATTTTAATATTAGCTTATGGTGTCTGACTCTTGGTCCAGCACAGTGTTTTAATCTGCCAAGAAACTTTTATTATTAGTTACGTCTGAAAACTATAGTGTATACATACCATCGGAGATGATGAAAATTGTGAAGACATTAAGTATGAGTAAGGGCATTTTAAAAGGTAATTCAGATGTTATTATAGCAGGCCAAGCAACTTTTATTGAATGCTGCAGTGCCCTTTAAAGTGACACAGATACATGATGCTGTTTTTTAGTGTAGTCACAAAGTTTCTGTAAGCAACAGTCGGAACTTCCTGACAGGTTAAAACTGTGTGCCAGACCGGGATTTTAACCTGAGACCTTTCACTTCATTGGCAAGTGCTTTACTAACTGAGCTACCCAATCATTATTCGTGACCCATCCTCACAGCTTTACTTCTGGCAGTACCTCATCTCCTGCATTTCAAACTTTTCACAGAAAGTTGTCAGGCTGGGTCGTGACTCGTGCTCCAGTAGATCAATTGGTAGGGCACTTGCATGTGAAACACAAAGGTCCCATGTTTCAATCTGCCAGGGAGTTTCATATCGGCACACACTCCAGTTTTGAGTGAAAATTGATTTTGGAAACAGACAGAAAATTTTATCAGTCATTCAATTCTTCAGTGATAAAAATCCATTCCTTGGTTACGGAGCCATTCACATTCTTTCAGCTTGTCAAAAAGATGGAAATCACATGCTGCAAGATCTGGACTGTGTGGCAAACCACCATCACTTATGTCTGTGCAGCCTTGGTCAAATTTTTGCCATTTCAGTACAGCTGAACATGTCGTAGCATTTGGTCCACATACTGCCAGAATTTCATGATGAGTCTCTGTGCAGTTTAGACGTTTTGCCCACAAGAATCGTACTGTCCACACTGTGCTGCACCTGTTATCCATGCCTCAACAGGAAACTTGGAACATGTAATCTTCCCTGACAATATACCACCCTTGATGCGCAATGGTCTTAGTGTGGAATGACATGTGTAACTTACTTTGCAAAGTCCCTTGGTAATTAGTTGTGAGAAGAAATAAAGTTGCCTATAAATGGTTTTGATCATTATTTATATATCGTATTTTGGAAATGTTACTTTATTCTAGCTTTTGTCTATGATTACCAGGTTATTTGAAAATTTAAAGCCATGAAGGAATTGTCATAGGTTGATCATAAAATGACAGTAGATGGCTGTATTGTTTTGTTGGTGTACAAATGCAGACAGACAGTGTAGGTGCATATAGTGTCAAAGACAGCCAGCCTATGCAGTAGTGCTAAAGTATGATAATGTTTTGTAAAGAACTGTTAAACATGGAATAGTTAGAATGACATGGTGAGAATTTCATGTAGTTACAGTATTAGTATTAAGAGGAACTTATGCTGTAATATTTTTCTTTGTACCATCTCATGACTATCCACCTGTAAGTGGCACATTTTATGTAACATGCAGTTCGTAAAGATTTTTGGTTGCTATTATGTATCTATAAATTTTTGGGCTGTTGCTATGGAATCACCTGCTTAATATGTATCCAAATTTTCCGGGGGGGGGGGGGGGGGGGGGCACTCAAATAAGAAAGCTAATTTTACCTATAGTGACTTTTTATATTATTATAGAAACAGAGATTCAGTAAAATCTCTTAATTGATTAGACTGATCAGACAAGCAGAGAAGAAATGTTTTACTGTTTTCATTCAACTTAAATGATCCAGAAATGTGTTAATAGATCAAATTTCTGCAAAACTGCTGGATAACTATTTAATTTATAGAAGTATTACAGAAATATCAATGTCACATAGTACCCAGTAGAAAAACAGATACCTTGAAAAATTGAAAGTTAGGCATTCCAACTTAAAGTGGACCTAATGAGTGATTTCTTAAATCTGTCTTACATAATTGCAAAAGCTATGTGTAAACAGCTTAAGATTCAGATTCCTTCCAAGTAAGCTTTGTTTTAATAAATATTATGTAGTAGCTTAATTTATATAAAAAATTCTTTTGGTCAGGCTTCAACAAAATATAGAACAGCAAATTTATCATCATAATGTAGTCTGCCTTGTACTCAAATTAGCTATAACAACCCTTATTTTATTGCAACATACTACAGTTACTGTGAATAAGGAAATAAAGGACTTAATTATAATCGGTTTACAAGTATGGTGTGACCGTAATGCTCATTACAAAAACATGATAAAAGTTTCTATAAATTCCTAATTTAAAATAACAGGATAATGCATTTTAGGGAAGTTAGACTGAACATGTGGTATTAAAGAAATTAAACCACAATTATAAAAATATTTAATAATTACTGGGTAATTTGCTGTAATATTCTTTTTTGTACTTAGTGTTAAATGATTTTGTTCTGATAATTACGTGGCATCTGTGTGTGCCTTCCAGGTAAAATATTACATAACCTGAAAATATTACACTGAATTACATAAAAATAATAATTTAAGTAGTTTACTTTAAAAAAATCCAAGCTGCATATTTTCAGAGACATAAGGAAGACGTGATTGAAAAATGTGCAGTGTCTCAGGTTGACTTTGCAGAAAATTATTCAGTGGTGCCACAAGATGAAATCCAACGTGCTAATTTTGGTCATAATAAAATTTCAATCTTCACTTGTGATTTATGGTTACATAAAGTTATTTTATGTTACTGTTCGTAAGACCTGTCTCACAATAAGTATTCTGTATGTGCTTTTCTTGATGAACTCGTCACAGCTGTAAAGAGGGAAGTTTACGGTCAATCGTCTCAAAATTTTTAGTGACAAGTGTGCAGGACAGTTCAAAAATAAATTTGTTCTGTCAAATATTTGCCACTTGAAATGTGATTATGGTGTTGAAGTGGTGTGGAATTTTTTTGCCAGCAGCCATGGAAATGAGCTGCAGATGAAATTAGTGGCAGTGTAAAGTAAAGTGTTTCCACGGCTGTGAAATTTAGAAGAATTATTGTTTCATTAGCAGAAGATTTCCATACTAGCATTAATAAGCATGTTGAGGGTACAGCATCAAAAGTATATACGTTGACAAAGAGAAAGTTCGTCAAAAATCGTGTGCTGTATACCACAAATACAGGTGTACCATCTCTTCAGGCAGGATAACTAGAAGCCTTTGTAGTTATCTAAAGTATCTCAGTCGGGAATAAAAAAATTTTTTTTTTAAATATGGTATTTATGATCTGGAAGTTAAGCAACTAACTGCAAGTAATATAATTGTTGGTGTATGCCAAACCACGGATAAAGAAAATAATGTGAAAATAATGTTTTTGCAACCTTGTGAAAGTAGTAAAAAATTACTTAAACCAAAACAAAAAAAATTAAGTGATATAATGAGTAAATTACCTATGCCAAATATTAAAATGAAAGGAGGAAGAATTTTTTATGACTGTGACAAAAACATTGATTTTTCAGAAAAATAGCTTTCATAAAACTGTATTGCTCTCAAAACCTTGAAAATGGTATCTTTGTTTCTTCTAGAGCATTGAATTAATAACATTAATGTAAAAAATCCTCGGTAGCAGTGTACAATGAAAAAGAGTCAAGCGTTCTGAAGAATGATGTATGTAACACCCGTTACAATCTGCATAACACCTGACACATCAGATTTTTTTAAATATTAAAATTACTTGCTCTGCAATAAATAGTAAACCTGTTTGTTCTTTACTTGCACCTCAGAATTTTATCATCAAGACTGAAAATCTCACAGAACTTTTTAACTTCTTTATCCTGATGTGGTTTTAGAAGTCCATTTTTAGTAACACCAGTTACACAACTTTCTACAGAGAAAAAGACATTATTTTTGCAAAATTATGCACTTCTCACATCAAAACTCAATTACAAACAGCGGTTCTACTGTCTCATACAATTCTTATCAATCATCATCTTTTAAATTTGCTCACAAATGTAACACCCATTGTAATGGAATGTCTAAGGTACTAACAGAAGATTACAGAGTAAAGTCAAGAAATCGTGAGGATCCAGCGAAAGTGTCAATTATGTTGTCAGGGTTCACATTAATATATCGATTAATGGACAGGTGTGCCAGTCCATTCAGCCCATCTTCTTTCATTGTCAAGCGCAAGAAAGTTTTCAGTCGACGCAGATAGCTAAAACTTCACTCACAACTGTAAGTTGATACAGAAAGGACAGTAAACATCTGAAGCAGTATTTGAAATTTTTGGGAAGAAAGTCTCCGAGCACATTTCTAATGCTTTGATTGCGTCCTTCGGCTTGTCACTCTGGTCAACATTTTCCCATTTCTTCTTCCATCACTGGAATTCACTTTTTACAATGCTTTCCAAACTTGGGAGATCACTTCAATAGATGCAAATAGTGGACAGTGTATCTGAAAAGTTGACTTAAGAAATGAATTTCACAAGGTGTTGCAAGTGTAAGATGTTCATTTTGATGTCTCGAAGAAAGTTCTGTTCATCTACGTCTACATGGATAATCTGCAAATCATATTTAAGTGCCAGGCAGAGAGTTCATCGAACCACTGTCTTAATTCTCTGTTATTCCAATCTCGTATAGCGCACGGAAAGAATGAACACCTATATCTTTCTGTACGAGCTCTGATTTCACTTATTTTGTCATGATGACCGTTTCTCCCTATGTAGGCCAGTGTCAACAAAATATTTTCTCGTTCGGAGGAGAAAGTTGGTGATTGGAATTTCATGAGAAGATTCCATCGCAATGAAAAACGCCTTTGTTTTAATGATGTCCAGCCTAAATCCTGTATCATTTCAGTGACATAGTCCCATATTTCGCGGTAATACCAAATGTGCTGCCCTTCTTTGAACTTTCTCGATGTACACCATCAATCCTACCTGGTAAGGATCCCATATCACGCAGCAGTATTCTAAAAGAGGATGGACAAGCATAGTGTAGGCAGTCTGCTTAGTAGATCTGTTACATTTTGTAAGTACCCTGCCAATAAAACACAGTCTTTGGTTAGCCTTCCCCACAACATTGTCTATGTGTTCCTTCCAATTTAAGTTGTTCGTAGTTGTAATTCCTAGGTATTTAGTTGAATTTACGGCCTTTAGATTTGACTGATTTATCATGTAACTGAAGTTTAATGGATCCCTTTTAGCACTCATGTGGATGACCTCACACTTCTCGTTATTTAGGGTCAGCTGCCAATTTTCGCACCATTCAGATACCTTTTCTAAATCGTTTTGCAATTTGTTTTGATCTTGTGATGACTTTATTAGTTGATAAATGACAGTGTCATCTGCAAAAAACCTAAAACGGCTGCTCAGATTGTCTCCCAAATTGTTTCTATGTATAAGGAACAGCAAAGGGCCTATAACACTACCTTGGGGAACACCAGAAGTCACTTCTGTTTTACTCGATAACTTTCCATCAATTACTATGAAATGTGAACTCTTTGATGGAAAATCTTGAATCCAGTCACATAACAGAGACGATATTCCATAAGCACGCAATTTCACTACATGCTGCTTGTGTGGTACGGTGTCAAAAGCCTTCCGGAAATCAAGAAATACATAATCAATTTGAGATTCCTTGTCAACAGCACTCTACACTTCATGCAAGTAAAGAGCTAGTTGTGTTTCACAAAAATGATGTTTTCTAAATCCATGTTGACTGTGTGTCAATAGACCGTTTTCTTCGAGGTAATTCATAATGTTCGAACATAATATATGTTCCAAACTCCTGCTGCATATCAACGGATGATATGGGCCTGTAATTTAGTGGATTACTCCTACTACCTTTCTTGAATATTGGTGTGACCTGTGCAACTTTCCAGTCTTTGGGTATGGATCTTTCGTCGAGTGAACGGTTGTATATGATGGTTAAGTATGTAGCTAGTGCTTCAGCATACTCTGAAAGGAACCTAATTGGTATACAGTCTGGACCAGAAGACTTGCTTTTATTAAGTTATTTAAGTTGCTTCACTACTCCAAGGATATTTACTTCTACATTACTCATGTTGGCAGCTGTTCTTGGTTCAAATTCTGGAATATTTACTTCGTCTCTTAGTTCACTGTGTAACAGCTCAATGTAAGGGATGTAAAGACGAATATTGAAGTATTCCTCAGGTGTTGAGTGGGAAGTGTTCTCGCAGGGTCGTTGTCTCCCAACCAGACGTGGGAATCGGGTTATTAATGTGTTCAAATTGGAGCTGTATGTCAGTGTAGAGAATGCATACGGTGTTATTCAAATTATATAAAAAGTTTCGTTTGGGTTTAATCATTAAATTAAATACGCTACAATTGTATTATATGAAAAATATATGTACTGGGAATCGTTATAAAAAATTTCCTTAAGCAGTTTTTATGGAAACTTGTCATTATGGAAGCCGTTCTCAGGTTGACGAGCTCTTAATAGTTACATGGTGTTCTTATATTTGCGCAATGGTGTTCTGACAGATGTCTGTAATTTTTGATGTACACCTTTACCAGCAGCTTCTTTTGCAACAGAATACACTTCACACAGAAGGCACCCTCTTTAACAGTGCTGTACACAAGCCATGGAAACAAATCCAAGCATGAAAGTTGGAAATGCCTGCAGGCTGACGACATTTACTTTGGAACATTCGTAATAGGCCATATGATTTTGAAATAAGTGATCTTTAATAAAAATACAACTGATATTAAATTTGTTGACTTCTTATCTTTTCTTTCTTTATTTGGTTACAGCTGGAAAATTATATGTCTCGATAGGTTTACAACAGTTTATCAGGAGCTCAGTCTTTACACTGTCGGGGATATTTTGTTTTTCAATGTAGTGGCCTAAATTACTGATGTCCAGGTGTTCCTTTTGTAAAACTCTATACTAGTGGTTGAAGATGGTAATGCTATATTAATCCCTACATTTGGACCTTCAGACTGGAGTTCCATGCCCGTTGCACTTGGTTGGTAGATATAGGGACAGTTAATGCTGTTTGTGGATGATGCTGGAGTTGTTGTGCAATGATGTCCCATATGTGCTCGATTGGAGACAGATCTGTTGATCAAGCAGGCCAGGGAAACTTGCTGACACTCTGTAGATCCTCTGACGTGTGAATTTCAATTTCAACTGCAACAGCTTGCAGGTCAGTAGCCATGGGGAAAACAGAGGAGTGGTGTGCATTTTTTTACAGACACAGAAACCCCTCTTTTGGTCCTTTCTCCAATCACGTTATCCTCTCGATAGACTGTATAGCCCTGTAACACAGGGGCATCAGATACTTTGACATTCGTTTGCTATGGTTTTCGGTTGCTCCACTTGTGTCCTGAACCCATTAACCTTCCACTGGAGGATGGGAGCCATTTATCAACTTTCACCCTGTCTTTCCACCTGGCTAGGGGAGCCTACCACATGAGAAGGCTCAGTTTTGGGGTGAGTTTTGAGACTGACATCAAGATCCATTAGCTCTGATGAAGAATCAAGAGAGATGAAGAATCAAGAGAGATGAAGAATCAAGAGAGATGAAGAATCAAGAGAGAGATAAAGAATCAAGAGAGACATCACAAAGTCTGAGTTTGATATCGTCAGACAGTCGATTTCCCGGCTTTGTCAGTGGTTGACGCTTTGTTTTGGATTACTTGCCCTCTGAGGGCTTTGGGACCACAACCGTGGTTGTGGTGGTAGTTGCACTGGATGGTGGACCAGGCTGAACCTTTGGAGGGGCAGGGAGCTGTGCAACATAAGCAACCACAGCCTTGTCTGAAGTCCTGGGTGGAGGTATGGGCCTCGAAATTACTGCTGCAGAACAAGTGCACTAGCAGATACAGGTATTAGTGCTAACAATGGCAACCTCTGTTTGTTTAGCAGCATCGTTTTTAGGGACTGGCTGATTAAGAACAAAAGCAAGGAGGTAGTGAAAGTCGGGGGCCGCATGGCCTCATAGATCTTTTTTTGCCTCTCCATACAAGATACGTTTAGTTGTTTTTATTTCCTTTCTTCAAGGAAGACACTGCAGTCCCCACTCCAAACAGGGTGATACCAGAGCAGTTGCATACTTTATAGGAGATGAAGAACCAACTCTTTATGGGTGGCCTTCCCACATTTGCCACAAGTGGCTTCTCCCTTACATCTGACAGTAGTGTGCCCAAGTGCTGGCATTTAAAACAGTGCACTGGGTCCGGGAAATAAGGTTGCATGCTGAGGTGAAAGAAACCTGCCTTGACATTCTCTGAAAGTTTCATGCTGTTGAATGTAAGTATAAAAGAGTCAGATTTCATTAGATTTCCATCCGTCCTTTTCATTATATTTTGTACATAAGAATTGCTTCTTGAGCCCACTCATTTTTCATTTCTTCTCTGGGAATTTCAGCTCCCAATACTTTTACTGTAGTTTAAGCTGTTATGCAATTCTGTCTCTCTTGCATAATCCCCAAGACATCTAGCTTTGGAACGTAACTGCTTCGTGGGAACTAGAAGTTTAAGTGCTTGACTGACTTCAAAGAGCCACAAATTCCCTCTAAGCCCTTTTGGATATAGAGGGGTGGAACCTTTTCAAAACTACCCTCTTTCCGCTTGCTGATCAAAAACACATTCTGGCCAGCAGCATATGTTTTCTTCCTATAAATACCACCACTCTGAATAAGTCCAGTATCAGGAGGACTGGGTACATTAGCCCTCTTGTTCAATTGGGTGTTGGTACCTACCAGCAGTCCACTCTTTCTGCCGGGGGGAGGAAGAGAAAACTGCTAAGGATCCATCCCGGTCCCACAAGTAGCTAAGAAAATAAAAGTCCACCTGGACAGAGCTCCACATGCCTAAGTAAGCCTTATACAGCTGAGGTGCAGCAGGTTCCTCAGAGGTTGCCCGCTAACAACTGTTCCACCTCAACAGCTACGCATCTCATCAGTCTGCAACACACCTTAAGATTGAGGTTTTTCTGAGGTTTGTACCAACCTGAAAACTTTGTTATAGAATAAATTAGAGAAGCTTTCACGCCACATCCATCCATGTGTGATAAAGCTGATTTCTGAAATACCGTTTTTGGAAAATAGGCTGTACACTATGTGCTGTTAAGAGTATTTTCAACACACGTAATTAAAATATCTGATTGTTCATTATTATTCTAATTGTCTGTTTTACTTATTTTTGTTTTATGTTATAAATTATTATCCTACATTTTAAATTAAGGTTTTATGTTTTTTACACTTTCACATGTTCATTTTGTTAGTTGTAAATAATAAGTAACTCATTATTATGATAAAAAATCATTACAATAATAATTGTCTATAGAAAAATGCTTAAAACACAACTTCTTTTTACACCATGCACATAAAGTGAATGAAATTTCTTCACATAATGTACACAAAGGACAACTCAGAATAAAACAAATTTCAGTAGGACTCTCAAATTGTGCTGGGCGATCCTCAAAATATCCTAATTTGTACAAGTCACATTTCAGGACATTGGTAAAGAAAATTGATTATGTGCTAGTGATTGCAGCTTGATTATATTGTTTCTCAAGTGAAGATGACATGGCTGTATGTGTCCCATCGAGCCTTTTGGGACCACCAGATGAACAGCTTCCTTGTCCTCAGGTGTGACACTAAAAACAATTCTTTCACACTGACCATCCGAAGAATCTAACAATAATACAGATTTATCTTCTGCACTGGGAAAGAAAACCTCTCTCAAATATCTTTTGATGTGGTCAGACATCATTTTACCAGATTTTGATGCTATCACAAAAACATTTGGAGCTTAAAAAAGAGAGTTTTGAATTCACAGTCCAAACATTCCATTAGTTTCTTTTAAAGCTGTTGAAAGAGGCTGATCAGTGTGAAAAAGACGTTTTGAGCTTTGTTCACCTAGTCTTCCCAAAAGGCTTGGCAGGGCAGGTACAGCCACTGGATGCATATAGCTTTCGATGTTGGAAGAACTTTGGAGATTTTTCAGCTATTGTTCTGTTGAATATGATGATGTCAATCTCAACTTGAGAAATAATGTAACGAAGCTGTACTCACTTTGACAAGGTATTCCACGTTCTAAAATATGCCTGGTAGAAATAAAGATATTTAAAGGGACACCCAGCACAATTTGAGAATTCTGCTGCATTTTGTTTTATACTGTGTAATCCATCATGTGTGTTATGTGCAGAAATTTTGTTCATTTTATGTGCATTGTGTAAAAAACATTATGTTTTAAGCATTTATTTACAAGTAATCATTACTGTAATGATGTACTAAAAAAATTTGAATAATAATGAAAGTTTATATATTTTAATTAGGTGTGTTGAAAAATACTCCTTCAGTGCACTGTGTACAGCTTATTTTCCAAAAGTTGCATTTCAGAACCCAGCTTTATTACACATGGATGGATGTGGTGCGACAGCTTCTTTATATTGTAACAAAGTTTTCATTTTCCGAAATTAATTGATGATGGTGGAGTATTTTGCAAAAATTCAAATTATTACAAAATTTCAAATTATTGTAGAAGTTGATTAAACAGATTTCAAGAACGTTTGTAGCCTTTCAACTTTTATATGAACACACTTTTTTTATATGTGTCAAGATCTTCCCTCTACAGCTAATATGCCAAATCACCTTCTGGGATATGTTACCCCTTAAAAGTGAAATTGAGCAGAAATGAAAAAGTACATCCTGCATTATTTTGACCCCTCTACGTATGCACCAAGTTTCATCCAAATCGTTTATTTACACCTGAGCCTGTTCACTTGTTAGTCACAAAATCTGTTTTGTAGGCACATACTTTCCAACAAAAAATAGTAGTCAGAGTATCAAATGGAATACAGGAGCAGCAGTCTTCTTTCTTACACTTACAGTCTGTTTCACTTCATATACATTTCACTGTAAAAGCACACTGTTTGTGAAATGTTTGGGCTTATACTACATACAATGGAAATTTTCTGATATTAGAATGTTTCCTTAATATTATTTAGTCTTGATTATGACTGAAAGTCAAGTGAAAGGAGATTCAGGTGCAAAGAAATAGATAAAACTGTATGAGGCTTCAACTCTTGTGAAGCAGATAAATGGTGAGCAGTCACTGTGGGCACTAGGGGTTGCTGAGGCTTTGCAGAGGAATGGAGTTTCTGCATGTCAGTGCATACTGCCCTCAGCAAAGACGGCAGAGCTCTTGACTGGCTGACCACAGCGTGGTGTGGACTGCAGACAGGGATTGGATTAGAGGTAATGGCTAACAGGTCCCAAGGGTCGACACAAGTGGGCACAGGTAGAGGGAAACTGCTGCTCAGACAGAGGGCTGGCCCAGGACTGTACTGACCTGTGCCTCAACTGCGTGCAGTGTGTGGTCCCTCAGTTATTACCGTTAGACCAGATTTTGGCAATGGTGCGGCACCCACAGGTGCTAAGGAGACAAAGAACGGCCGAAGTGCAAAGTAGCCATCAGTATTCTGTGGACATTCACGCTGGTCTCCGATTCCACCAGCCGCAGACCACGTGGATTAAGCACCACGCGTGCTCCTCACTGTTGTGTATGTCAATTGAATGGGCGCCGCTCGTTCACTCTGTTCTGTCACATCCGCGAATTAGACTGCATCCCACGTGACGAAAGGTAATTTGCACATTCGACTGGACACTCGTCTGAACACAAGACCATACTGCAAGCCCAATCACTGAGGAGTGTACACCCTCCAGGGTCAGTGGTCAAGCCACTTAACCAGGTCAAACACCTTGCTGCCCGCTTCAAAATCATGATACTAGTGCTACAAAACACGTTGCAGGCACATCATTTGACTGTGTGTGGTAGTTCAAATAACCCAGACTTTCTCTATCAACTACTAAAGTAAAGGCAGTAATTACATAAGTTTATGCAATTTTCAATATGAGTGAAAAGGGGAAAGGGAAGAAAAGACAGTTCTCTTTGACTGAGCTGTTTGCTAAAAACATAAAGGGACAGACAGTGTATGAACAAGCAGAAGTTCTAAGACAGACTTTGTTGTTTGGGACTGCGTTCTAAAGGTGGTTTCTGAAATATGAGTGGCTGATGGTCTGATTGATAGAGACAGCGGCTTCACTCTCAGTAAAGCATGGGATCCATCCCTTAGCCAACTGAAGTCACAGAGTCACCTGAAAGTGACTTCTGCACCCAACTTGGGCAGCAGAAACACTGAGGGGCTGGAGTGGGTTCTGATGATTCAGTGATCACGTCCCACCCAGCACTCCATCCAGTGCATTGTGCACCAGTGCGGAAACTGTATAGAGGTGGGGTGTGGTGAGAGTATAAAGGAGGCACAATGTAGTGAAGGTGCTCATTCTACACCTACCTTCTGAAGAAGGCGACAAGGTACTCGGCCAAAATATTTTGTTACGTAAATGACTGCACACGGCTGGACACCGAAGAGTAATACGAACAGTTGATTTGTCAGGAAAGCTTAAGATCACACATGTATGTTTTATTGGCATGTCAATCTGGAAAAAATATCCATCCAATTTACCACTGCAATATACATGTAAGAGATTTCACTATTGCATCCTATGTTGCATGTATATTTTGTAAGTTGTGTGTACAACATAGTTTGTCTGTTATCCACAGGTGGATCCAGGGACAGTAAGCTACCGTATAGGTATTGAGGGCCCTGTGAAACCCGTGCTCAATGAATCTGGATGTGTTGTTACATGTTTCTTTGATCCTGATGTGGAAGATCCTGAACCTGACCCACCTGGTAACTCAAAAGCTGTAAGCTCTTGTGAGGAAACAGAAACTGTGGAAAAGAGCAGACCACGAAAATTTACTCCAAAGCGTGGAAAGGCCAAGCTGTCAGTAGCATATGAAGATGACTTAAAATTTGTTGCTAAGAATGGCGGTCTTGACTCAGCGACAGACTATGATGACCTTGAGCCCCTTGAGCCATATTTCACTGCTGAAGACATGAAGTCTGGAATTTTATGTGAAGATGAAGAACTTACCAGTAATCAGTTGAAATCTTCTGATGAACCTGCATACGGCAACAGTCGCCGCAGACGTTCTAGGAGGTCAAAAAAGTATGTACTTTAGATTAAACATAGAAAATATGAGGAGACTCTAAAATGACTATAAGACTTGTGGAAATTTGGCAGTTGTGTAGGAATATAGGTTATCCTTGTTTGGTCATTACAAATTTGATTTAAAAGTAATGCTGATGAGTAACAGTTAAGGCTGTTAACTGTTGTCAGTACACTCCTGTATTAATCATATATTCCTTGTGCTGCCATTTGTAAACTAAAATTTATAGCTAAGAAAGTAAGTTTCCTTGTGGGTCTCATGGTGTGGTATTATTATTATTATTATTTTGTTGTTGTTACAAAGGGTATCTATTTTAAGCATTTGAAATACAGCAGTAGCATGTAGATTTATTCTTTATTCACATCTCTTTATAGCAACAGTTCAGTATTACAGTAAATATTCATTTAATATTTTAAGAAACCATAAAAACTTCTTATGTTGTAAAGATGATAGACTACTGCATTACTTCTAAGTTACAGTTCCACACTGCCGCCTAGTGAAGAAAATAACAACTTATGGACCATGTGAGATGGCATTTTTTCGGTCTTGGCTCTTCAGGCATTTCCATTGGCACAGTTGGGCCTTAGTTTTGACATCATACCCATATACCCATGTTTTGTTAGCTGTCATAACCTTCTTTAGAAGTTCTGGATCATTGTCAAATTCATTCAGTAATTCCTGAGCAATGTCTATGTGGTTTTTAGAACAGATAAAACAGTCTTGGTTGCACAAGATAGGCTTAGTAAAACTTCGCAGGTGACATGTCTCACCCGATCTAGGCATCATCAGGCAATCGATAAAAATTCTTGCTAATCGTAACCAAGAGGTAGAATATAATGAAGAGTCCCAAAGAAGTGGGAGATAACAACCAGGTAGCCACTGTCAATGCTTCATTACATCACCCATGAAGAAACTGCCCCTAGAACACAAATATGGTCTCTTTAAAATACTGTCTTCATGGTTGGTGTAATGAAGCATTGAGAGTGGCTATCTGGCTGTTACTTCCCAGTTCTTTGGGACTCTAAATTGTGTTCAACACCTTGGTTATGATTAGCAAGAATTTTTATCGATTGTCTGATGATGCCTAGAACAGGCAAAATGCATCACATGTGAAGATTTAATAAACCTATCTTGTGCAACCAAGACTGATTTTTTTCTGTTCTAAAGATCTATTATGGTTACAGCACTAGTGCCATTACAGTAGTCACAGAATGGATTGAGTTTAATTTATGTGTATGTGATGTCATTCTTCATTGAAATTCAACAATTTCAGAACAGACTTCACTGCTACACATTTCATGCCCAAAACACTTGTAAATTCTTGTCGTACTGTTAGTAGATCACCAAAAGCCACAGTCAACATTTTGAATGTGGTGCTGCACTGTTTTCCATTTTTTCAAGCAAAATTTAATGCAGATTCTTTGATCCCACTTTTTCAAAAGTAAAAATTCATCAAGCACTTATAAAAAAAGTACAACATTGTTGACTTTCAACAGTAAACTAAATATTCAAAACAGCTGAAAATGAAAACTTACATCAGGAACATGTGTACCCACAAGATAAAAAAAATTGAAAATTGGATATAAAAGCTTGAAAAATTAAAAAAGTCATGTTACTTTTTGATCACATCTTGTATAAGAACAGCATTCTGAAAGTAAGTTGTTTCTTATTCGAAGTGAAACGGTGTGAAAACAGAAGATTTTATTCAGTGATGTTGATGTAGTTGCATGACCAAATTTCCCAGTCATATTTGTCAATATGACATCCATGATTATCAGTGAGATCACAACCATGACAGTTTTTCTGTTACTGTACTTGCCCTGGCTACATTTGTGAGAAACATAGATTGGTGTGTGGTTGGGGGGGGTGTTGCACGCATGTGTACGTAGCTTGCATGTAACTATGGAACTAGTTTGAGACTTTCTTGCTAAATTGTGTAATCTAAAGAACAATTCAAAAGTTTCTTTTATGCCGATGTGGTCAACATTGTCTCTGAATCTGTTACATGAAATTCATATTATATTGTGTGCAGTGAATGATTTTGTATAGGAATATACTGCTTCACACTTTTCTTTGCCTTGTAATTTTAAGTAAATGATTTTAATCAGTGCTGTGTCCTATTAATGGAGTGAATCATATCCTTGCTTGGATTGACATGAGTCAATTTCTACCTTTCCCTTATGATCAGGAAAATAGCATGTACCCTTCATCGCTCTGCCATGCACTTCAGTGTGGTTTGCAGAATATAGATGTAGATGTAGATATAGATATAGATATCCATTCTTTTGTTGTGTAACTGAATAATGCTAGTTACCCTAGTGTACTTGTTCTGTCTCTTGCTTTTGCACCTTGGGTGGTATCTGATGGTTATGTCAGTTATGTGAATTCGCATAATGACAAATATTGAGTCCACGCTTGTGGTCTCAAAGGTGTCAGTGAGCTTTGTGAATATACCCCTCAGCACATGTTGCAATAGCAGAATTTTTGTGCCCATTCACCAGTTGCAAAGCTGGTTATTCTGCCGAGGGTGACATTGTGCATTGTTAATTACTTTTGTGTGTGTAATCAGTATGCCATGGAACCAAATCTGATAATTTTGTACACCAGCTTGCTTACTCTTTTTGTGCATTTGCATTGATTTGTTCAGTATAATACTGTTTTTTGCCTCAGTATTCAACTAGGTGTCTACAGATGAAGCGTTGTTTTATAAATGTGTACCCTAATTTCACAGTTGGGTTTCTCAGAAATTTCTACTTCAGTACAAAATACGGTTTTTGGTGTGTCATAATGAACACTATCTTATCTGTTCCAGCACACCACAGGCCTCCCCCCAAAGAACATTTCTGGAGATCCCTGAATACACCACCACTGGGTCATTTGAAATGTGATGATTCATGATATTTCTGTGTTTGTCTAATGTCCTGTCACTCTAGTGATATGCAAACCAACTTGGAGAGTGGTGGTAATAGTATCTGCATGGAAAATAGTTCCATTGCTGGCAACCATAACCCCAGAGGCCGCAGACATCGCGTCATGTGGGAATGGTGCTTGGCTTGCTATAGGAAATAAACACCTGGATCACCATACAAAGTGGCGGTTCATGTACCACCATTGAAGCCTTTGTTCATCCACTGTTTGAATACAACTACTACCTTGCTTCTATGGACCTAGACTTTATTTTGATGCTCTATGTTATCACGTATTGTTGTGTCAGACGAGGCTAGCATTGTTCATTGGTATTGGATTTGAGCTCACATTACTAGCAGTGGTAATGTGTGCTTTCCCCTGTGTTTTTGGCATTTGACTTTGTGTTGACCTGAGTTGTCATATGGTACATGGTTCATGACAGTTCCCTACTTAGTTTGTGTTGGGCAACTACACAAAAGTGGTAATGAGGAACTAAAAACCTTTCATTTTATTAATGCAACATGAACACAAAGTTTATGGAAATGTGGCAGCAGCAGTAGCAGCACTTGATGCTGCAGTAACAACTATGACAACAGGACAACAGCAGCAAATTCAGAGACAATTTTAGATGCCATAGAAAAACAGAATGGCCTGCTGAAGTGCGTACCAGAGTGAGAATATGACATTACTGCATGATTTCGTTTATGTTGCAATCCTTTGATGCAAAAAAATTCCAAACTAGTTCATCATACTTTTATTTTTCTGGCTTTTCAAAGCAATAATTACACTGGTGTCAAAAATTAAAGCAATAAATGGAAATTTTGCAGGATGCATTTATTTTGCCAGAAAACAGTATAAACAGGTGATAGTAAAGTAGAAACAATTTAAAGAAACAGAAAGTAATCAACTGCAACAAGCCTAACAGTAGATAAAATTATTCGTTTTTTCCCAACTAATGGATTGGCACACACATTCCTGCTACTGGTTAATGTGTTCAGTATGGGATGTGACCACCTCTGGCACCAGTAAAGGCCTGACAACGATGGGATATGCCGTGAATGATGTCATCAATCTCATGTTGAGGCAATAATGCCCATTCTTCCTGCAGAGCTGCTCACAAGTTTTGGAGAGTGATTGGTAGATGGTGATGTGGTGCAACCTGTCTCCCTAGTGCACCTCAGCGAGCAGGCCGTACCATGTGTGCAGTATCTTCCATTAAAAAAAAAAAAAAAAAAAGAAGAAGAAGAAGTCAACCACCAATGCTCTATGAGGTCGAGCATTATCATCCATCAGTATGAAGTCTGGGCCCACAGCACCTCGCAACAACTGTGCATGAGATCCCAAGATCTCTTCACTGTACCTGACTTCAGTTAAATCTTGCTGATTCGTCCATACAATTTCATGAAGAGGCATTTGAGTGGTCAACATAATCCCTGCCTACACCATTAGGGGTCCTCCTTGATATCGATCTCTTTCCACAATGTTTGGGTCCCAAAATCATGTCCCACATGCCCTCCAGATGCGAATCCATTAAGAATCACTCTCCAGACCAAATCGGGTCTCATCTGCGAAAAGCACATTGGCCCACAGTTTGACCATCCAGGTGGCATGTTGACGGTTCCACTCTAGACGTTCCCTTGTGTAAAAGCACACCAGAGGTAAACAAACAACAGGTCTCCAACAATAAAGGCCACTCTGCTGAAGGCTTCTGTACACCGTTTGCTTCAATACAACATGTTAAGGAGATACTGCGAGGTCAGATGCCAGTTGCAGTGTAGTACTAAGGCGATACCGTCATGCCCTTACTGCTAAATAATGATCCACTCTTTCTGGTGTCACACGTGATCGGCCCTTTCCTGGTCTCTATAAACTGTCGCCTCTTCTGAGAAACAACAGAATGATTCACATTAAGCTGTAGGGCAACATCAGTTTTTGGCTCTCCTGCTTCCATTCTTCCTGTGGCTGTCAACAGCAGAGAGTCTGTAGGTGTCTTCTCTGTGCTGTACTGCACTGTCTGTGACTGTGTACACAGCGATTGTGGATGTTGGACTACTCTCATTGCTGACGTGGTTGTGCATTGGTCGGAATGCCATCTTCCATGCATAACATGATCGTAACAACAACTGTTCACAGTTTGTATGATTATATCATGAATTAGACACATGACGAGGAAATAGCAGTGTTTTGCTTTAATTTTGGACACCAGTGTACTTGATAGCTGACGTCTGTCACTTGCCATTATGGTAATGCCTCATCAGCCATGAACAACCTCTTGGTTGTAGGTAACACGCAAACATGGCAAGTCACTTCACAAATCCTGTTAATGTGTAATGCAGAGCTGTGTTGGAAGTGGCCACTGCAACATACGTCAGAAATCCAAGATGCTCTGTCAACAGCAGATTTTAAGTGACCAGTGACTGGAGTGCGCCAGGAGATGAGATGAACCTTGTAGCCCTGAATTTAAACTTGTGTCTTGAGCTAACCACAACCTGGTGACGTGTAATGTGTCCAGGAAACCAGTGGTCAGTAATCTACAGCAAAACAAAAATCACATTTGCTTTGTTTACGTTGATTAAAGCTACTTCTATGAGGAAACTAGAGACAAAAATTTCAGTTTCAGTGCTAAAAAATAAACTGTAATGTCTTGTTCACATTCATTGGTTATCTGAAACTATCCTCACACTGGCTACACGAACTGCTGCTTTACCAATGGATATGCAGTCCTGGATGGCACTTGGTTGTATGTTATAGATGATGCAGGCAGATTTCAGATGAAAAAAGAATGATAGGAAGAAAAGAAAGAGCAAATAAAAATGGCATGGCAAGGAATGAGCAATAAAAAATTACATTAAAACCACTTAGTTGAATTGAAAATGATGGTAAAACTCTTTTGATTGATTTAGATATAAATTTTCACAACAGTTGACGAGATTCGAACCGATGACCTTCAGCATAGCAGGTTAATATGCTAACCATTGCACACTGAGTTAACTCATTTTATTTTTGACTGTGTTCACCCATTTGCAACGATGAATTGCAGCCTTCAAAAACTTGGTTCCATGCAATGTTGTGCAAAGCTTATCTATTGTAAGCCAATCTCTGTGATTATGATAACTGCATATGCGATGCTGAATCATGTCTTGGTCAGAAGTGTCCAACAGTGTTTAATTAATGCTATGTATGAAATGTGTGTATTTCATGAGCATTGTTATGTGTGTTGTTTGTGATGTGGTTATGATGTATGATGAAATGTCACAATCAACATGTGCCTACTCACCAAGTCAGAATCAAACTAACTTGCTGAGTAGACACATGTTCATTGTGGAACGCATCTACAATTACTTTATAAAGCATGTATTCCCATTTTCACATTCATTATCAAGATCAGGCAATTTCAGTGCTGCATCAATAGGTCAGGCTCGAGAATGAACCATTTGGCTCTAAACTAATCATCAAACATGTTTACTGAAACTGTGGCAGATTTGTTAATAAACACTTCATGAAATAAAAAAAAGTTTCAGTGTCCAATAGTTCTTACAGTATATTGTGTAATTAAAGTGATAGGGTTAATTTAGTAAGAACAACATATGGCAGCCAATAATGTAATTATTTACTTTCCTAGCTGGTCACAGTCTTGAAGAGAAGCTTTAACCATTTACTTTTTGACCTCTTTTGGCAAGTTGACTCGTAATGGAGTGGAATTTGTGAAGCTAGAATTGACATTGGGGAATATGTCAGTAATTTAATGTTCCATGCGTTTTGAGTAGACAAACATAAGGTTTTTAAATGGAACTCTGAACCATTTCTACAGTACTTTGAGTGCTCCCACAAAATCTTTTAATTTACTCAGACAGTTTTTCAAGATGGCTTCTGTCTTTTATGGGGCATAGAAAAGGACATCCTCCTTTATCTCCAAGACTAACACCCATCTAATTGTTATCGCCCCATGTGCTATGAGCTGAGCTGGAATAACTCACAGTTTGAGTTGGAATCTCAGAGAAGACAGCCTGATGAGTACATTATGTATGTGACTTTCCTCAGCTGATGTGTGTGGCCTTTCTCAGCTTCTCCAGCAAGTCAGCGCCCTGATAATAGCTAATGTAGCTCACTATTGCATTTCGCCCTCTCCCTAAACTGTCAGCCTTCTTCTGACAAAGAAACATTCTCCAGCACCTTTTTCCACAACTCTGCCACCATGAATTCATCTTCATAATTTAAAATGAGCTTGTGGGGCCATAATATGTACCATTGAATACAGCTGTCAAAAGTGAACACAGTTTAGCAAAAAAAAAAAAAAAAAAACAACTGTAATTTGCATTGGTTTGGCATCCAAAAAAACTGTGAATTTCATTGTCTTCATAATCTTCTCCATTTCTCAGAAATAATATGTGAGCAGAAAAACTTCAGAGAATAAAAGCTCCGCCGCTAAACCTAAACTTCTTTGTTAACTTAACTTCCTAATCCAAAGCTTATTATGAAATGCTTCCATACAAAATATGCCATAGGAGTGGATCTCAGTTTATAAACTGTTTATGTTATTATTTATGGTAACATAAAATGAAATTTTCGATCACTTAATGACTCACATCCTATAAGGGGCAGTTAAATGAAAATGAAACAGATGGAAAGTAAGTAAACTGTTTATTATTTCAACAGTAATTACCGTAACTGTTGGTACATGTATCCCACTGTGAGGCGAGATGGTCATTGTCTTCATGGAAAAATATGTGCTGTTGACCATGGAACCATGATTGTAGCCAGTTGTGCACATCTTTGTCCAAATGAAATTGATGGCCACGAATGTCTATCTTCCGGTCTCCAAAGTTATGGAAATCTCATGGAAGAGATTGGGTTTCAATGGAGAATGTGTAAGGGCTTTCTAGTTAAACTTCCGCAGTTTAGTCAAAAAAAAAAAAAAAAAAAACCTTTGCTCTCCCCATGCCTTCTCCATATTTTTGGACCCCTGAAGGAGGACATATGTGGCCATCGATTTGCTTAAGGCGCAGAGATGCATGCCGGGGTACAATCGTGGTTCCACAGGCAACCACGAACATTTTTCCATGAAGGCTCGACAAGACACCTCCTGAGATGCGGCGAGGTAGGAGTAGGGAAAATGCAACAGGGAATAACAATATTAATGTGCTAATAGTAAACTGCAGGAGCGTCTATAGAAAGGTCCCAGAACTGCTCTCATTAATAAACGGTCACAATACCCATATAGTACTAGGGACAGAAAGTTGGTTGAAACCAGACGTAAACAGTAATGAAATCCTAAACTCAGATTGGAATGTATACCACAGAGACAGGCTGGACAGTGAAGGGGGAGGCGTGTTTATAGCGATAAGAAGTGCAATAGTATTGAAGGAAATTGACGGAGATCCGAAATGTGAAATAATTTGGGTGAAGGTCACGGTTAAAGCAGGCTCAGGCATGATAATTGGATGTCTCTATAGGCCCCCTGGCTCAGCAGCTGTTGTGGCTGAGCACCTGAAGGATAATTTGGAAAATATTTTGAGTAGATTTCCCCACCATGTTATAGTTCTGGGTGGAGATTTTAATTTGCCGGATATAGACTGGGAGATTCAAACGTTCATAACGGGTGGCAGGGACAAAGAATCCAGTGAAATTTTTTTAAGTGCTTTATCTGAAAACTACCTTGAGCAGTTAAACAGAGAACCAACTCGTGGCGATAACATATTAGACCTCCTGGTGACAAACAGACCCGAACTATTTGAAACAGTTAACGCAGAACAGGGAATCAGCGATCATAAAGCGGTTACTGCATCGATGATTTCAGCTGTAAATAGAGATATTAAGAAAGGTAGGAAGATTTTTCTGTTTAGCAAAAATGACAAAAAGCAGATTACAGAGTACCTGATGGCTCAACACAAAAGCTTTGTCTCAAGTACAGATAGTGTTGAGGATCAGTGGACAAAGTTCAAAACCATCGTACAAGATGCGTTAGATGAGTATGTGCCAAGCAAGATCGTAAGAGATGGAAAAGAGCCACTGTGGTACAACCACCGAGTTAGAAAACTGCTGCGGAAGCAAAGGGAACTTCACAGCAAACATAAACATAGCCAAAGCTTTGCAGACAAACAAACATTACGCGAAGCGAAATGTAGTGTTAGGAGCGCTATGCGAGAGACGTTCAATGAATTCGAAAGTAAAGTTCTATGTACTGACTTGGCAGAAAATCCTAAGAAATTTTGGTCTTGTGTCAAAGTGGTAGGTGGATCAAAACAAAATGTCCAGACACTCTGTGACCAAAATGGTACTGAAACAGAGGATGACAGAGTAAAGGACGAAATACTAAATGTATTTTTCCAAAGCTGTTTCACAGAGGAAGACTGCACTGTAGTTCCTTCTCTAGATTGTCACACGGATGACAAAATGGTAGATATCAAAATAGACGACAGAGGGATAGAGAAACAATTTAAATTGCTCAAAAGAGGAAAGGCCGCTGGACGTGATGGGATAACAGTTCGATTTTACACAGAGTACGCGAAGGAACTTGCCCCCCTTCTTGCAGCGGTGTACCGTAGGTCTCTAGAAGAGCGTAGCGTTTCAAAGGATTGGAAAAGGGCACAGGTCATCCCCGTTTTCAAGAAGGGACGTCAAACAGATATGCAAAACTATAGACCTATATCTCTAACGTCGATCAGTTGCAGAATTTTGGAACACGTATTATGTTACAGTATAATGACTTTTCTGGAGACTAGAAATCTACTCTGTAGGAATCAGCATGGGTTTTGAAAAAGACGGTCGTGTGAAACCCAGCTCGCGCCATTCGTCCACGAAACTCAGAGGGCCATAGACACGGGTTCACAGGTAGATGCCGTGTTTCTTGACTTCCGCAAGGCGTTCGATACAGTTCCCCGCAGTCGTTTAATGAACAAAGTAAGAGCATATGGACTATCGGATCAATTGTGTGATTGGATTGAAGAGTTCCTAGATAACAGAACACAGCATGTCATTCTCGATGGAGAGAAGTCTTCCAAAGTAAGAGTGATTTCAGGTGTGCCGCAGGGGAGTGTCGTAGGACCGTTGCTATTCACAGTATACATAAATGACCTTGTGGAAGACATCGGAAGTTCACTGAGGCTTTTTGCGGATGATGCTGTGGTATATCGAGAGGTTGTAACAATGGAAAATTGTACTGAAATGCAGGAGGATCTGCAGCGAATTGACGCATGGTGCAGGGAATGGCAATTGAATCTCAATGTAGACAAGTGTAATGTGCTGCGAATACATACAAAGATAGATCCCTTATCATTTAGCTACAAAATAGCAGGTCAGCAACTGGAAGCAGTTAATTCCATAAATTATCTGGGAGTACGCATTAGGAGTGATTTAAAATGGAATGATCATATAAAATTGATCGTTTGTAAAGCAGATGCCAGACAGAGATTCATCGGAAGAATCCTAAGGAAATGCAATCTGAAAACAAAGGAAGTAGGGTACAGTACGCTTGTTCGCCTACTGCTTGAGTACTGCTCAGCAGTGTGGGATCCGTACCAGATAGGGTTGATAGAAGAGATAGAGAAGATCCAGCGGAGAGCAGCGCGCTTCGTTACTGGATCATTTAGTAATTGCGAAACCGTTACGGAGATGATAGATAAACTGCAGTGGAAGATTCTGCAGGAGAGACGCTCAGTAGCTCGGTACGGGCTTTTGTTGAAGTTTCGAGAACATACCTTCACCGAAGAGTCAAGCAGTATATTGCTCCCTCCTACGTATATCTCGCGAAGAGACCATGAGGATAAAATCAGAGAGATTAGAGCCCACACAGAAGCATACCGACAATCCTTCTTTCCACGAACAATACGAGACTGGAATAGAAGGGAGAACCGATACAGGTACTCAAGATACCCTCCGCCACACACCGTCAGGTGGCTTGCGGAGTATGGATGTAGATGTAGATGTAGAAGGCATTGACCATCTTGTCTCACAATGGGATAAGTGTCTTAAGAGTTCTGGCAATTACTTTTGTAATATAAACAGTTTTCTTACTTTTCCCCCATCTGTCTCATTTCCACTTGATTGCCCCTTATACATCTATGTCTATACTCTGCAAGTTACTTTATGGTATGATAATTGATTTTTATTTGTCATCCATTTATTGGCAATCGAGTTCTGGATATGTTTCTTGTATTATTTGTTGTAGCCAAATATGAAATGCCCTGAATGCAGTTACACTCATATTAGTCACTCTAGTAACCAAGTAACACACTAAATCAATCCAAGTTACGCTAATATGGCTTTATTCATAAACCTCTGAACAATAACCAAAATAAGCCTATCATGCCTCCACACATAACAAGTCAAAAGAATCATACAGAATACGCAACATAAGCGATACACAGAACAAATGATGTGAGTGATGCAAATTAAAAGAACACAGTGAGAGCGAGTCAGCACTGCTCCACTTGTCTGTAGGCACAAGTTGCTGGTCAATGCCGTGACGGGGACCATGCTGTGTGCACACCACCTACAAGTGGCCCACCCACACTGAACAAACTGAGCATTGTGCTGTTGGAACAATTTACAGCATCTGCCTCTTACAAGTTAGTGGTTCATTCTATTACATTTTTGATGGTTGTAGATGCCAGTGTTGTTGACGATGGATGCATTTCAGATATTATGATTTTCTATCACTGATGCAATTCACCTTGTATCTGATCAGGTACCATATTATCAATTAGAAACACTGTGTGAGGAGTTTCCAGACTTGTTTTCGAAGATATATGGTGTGATATGAATTTTTCTCCTCATGTTTTGTTGAAATCCATGGTTCAGCTTTGTTTTTGTCATGCGCACCCTATGCCTGTCACCCTGAAAGATCAAGTGAAAGCAGAATTGGACAGACTTCTTTCTATCTCTAGGGGCGGTGCAACCTGGATGGTCGAGTGGCTGTAGTCTGGAAGCGGTTGGGGAAACTTCGCCTCTGTGGCGACTTGAGTACTACTGCCAATGCGCAGTTGATTGTGGATATGTATCCTCTCCCATGCCAGGAGGAACTGTTGGTGAAAATATGGGATGGCCAAGACTTTTTTAACATTGATTTGTCTGATGTACATCTGCAGGTTTCAGTGGATGAAGAGTTTCAGCGAGTTCTGGTTTTGAATACTCATTTTGGTCTCTAACAATATTTGGGTTGTCTTATTCATGTGACTAGCTCCCCAGCTATTTTCCAACTATTTTTAGAGCCAATTGACTAATCCTGTCCTCAGTTGCATTAATTATCTGGACGATATTGTTGTCATGGGCTCCTCCACGGCCAATCACTTGAAAAATTTGTGCACTTTGTTTTCTGTCTTGCAGTCCACATGCTTATGGTGTAACCTCATGAAATCTGTTTTTCAACTTTCTATTGCCTATCTGTTGTTTGAGGTCTCGCATGATGGAGTTTGCCCTCTGCCAGACCAGATCTCCACTGATACATCTATGCCTCGCCCCTTGTCCATGAAGAAGCTTCAGGCCTTCCTGTGGAAGATAGCCTACTGCCATAAGATCATGCTGGGGATGGGCACACTGGCCCCACGTATTGCATGGATTGTTACACAAGAATGTACCTTCGTGTTGGAGCCCGGAATGCATACGTGCTTTTCAAATGTTGAAATCCAAACTGTTCTTGCCCCCTTGGCTACATTCTCTCCAGACCAGCACATAGTTTTGGTGACTGATGCCTCACAATATGGCTCGGCACAGTCCTAGTGCACGGATATGATGATGGCTCTTAAATATCAGTTGCTTTCGCCTCTAAATCTCTCACTCTGGTCCAGCAGCTTTACTCTCAAATGGAAAAAGAGGCTCTCGTCATAGTTTATGCTCTCCAGAAATTTTGTGTTTTTTTTTGTATGGCTCGAAGTATCACAGGCTCTCGTCATAGTCTATGCTCTCCAGAAATTTCGTGTTTTTTTATATGGCTTGAAGTATCACCTTATTACTGACCATAAACACTTGGTTTCCTTGTTTAACCCCCACACTTCCTTGCCTGACACGGCAGCACACTGGTTACAATGTTGGGCACTGGTCTTGTCTCACTACAATTACAAAATCCATTTTTGAACTACATCGAAACATGTCAACGTGGATGCCTTATGCCACTTTCCTGATGGTCCTGATCCTGACTTTGATCACAAATAATTGTTTTGCTTCCATCTTGATAGTGAAACACAGGTCATGGTTGAGGTTTCCCAGTTGTGAACTTGCACATAGCAGCTGCTGTTGCCACAGACACGGTTCTCCACCAGGTGATTCGGTTGTCCAACAGGCCAGATAAACTGCCAGGCTGGGCTTCAGAACCCCTGCACAACTATTTTTCCTTATGGTATTGCCTCTCTGTTTTGACGGTGTTTTGCTGTTAGCCATGGAAGACTCCTCTCCCAGAATAGTCATTCCCATCCCCTTACGGCACGAGACTCTATGCCTTCTCCACCAGGGCCATTGCGGAGTTTCATGCACTAAACTGTTAGCTAGAGGACATGTTTTTTGGTCAGGGATTGATGGTGAAATTGTCCATTTTGTCATGGCTTGTGAGCAATGTGCTGACAACAGGCAGCTCCCAGGACACCTCTGTCCCCCTGGCCTGCTCCATGCCAGCCATGGGAACTCATCCATGTAGACTTTGCAGGTCCCTTCTTGACTTCCTATTGGCCATTCACTGTGGATGCATTTTCCCAGTTCCCTTACATTCTCCATCATGTGTCAATGTTAGCTGAGATCACAGTTCATATGCTTTTAAGGATTTTTTTCTATTGAGGGGCTGCCTTGTACCTTAGTTTCTGATAATGGGGGCCAGTTTGTTTCTTACACCGCTCAACTGATTTGTTCCTGTCACGTTATGGCTCTGCCATTACACCCTCAGTCAAATGGTGAGGCAGAATGACTAGTGTGTATGCTCAAGTCCCAAATGAAAAAGTTAGTTGTGGATTCTATGCTGGACAATGCCCTTCTCCATTTTATGAGCACTTATTGCTTCACACTTACGGGATAGCTGAGCCTGGTCGAGTTGCTTCACGGCCAGCAGGCATGCACGCTCCTCCACCTTCTGCAGCCTGCACTGCACCTGCCGTGGTCAGGTTCATCAGGCCGTTTTGTGTTGGGATCACTGGTGTGGCCTGAGGGTTTGGTCGCCGGTCCGAGTGGATACCGGCCATTGTTGTCTGCCTCAACGGATGCCATCTTTGTGTTTGATCAGTTGTGCCTTCACTTGCCACTGGAAGCTACTGGTTCACAGGTGTGTCTCCTGTCATCACAGCCTGCCCTGCATCCCTCCGCCTCGAGCCTGTTGTCTTCTGCTGTGGAGACACCCCTGTCCCATTGGCTGCCTCCTTCACATGTGGTGCCAGGTGCCTGTCTGTCTCTGGCCTTGGGTCTGTTGTCACAGCCTGCTGTTCCAGTTGAGCCACCTCCACTGCCCCCTCACCATTATCGTCTCAGCCATCATTGCCGGTGGGTCCTCCCCTGTCTCCTCCACACTGGGACCTGCCTGTTGATGATGACGTAGAGATGGCGATGGCACCCTCCTTCCCTGAGTTGTCATCAGGCGCTGCACCGGCCCATCGCTCTTGGGAATGCCAGTGTCTCAACATGTTCCCACCCTATGCTGCCTGGCACATTGTCCCGTCCCTGCTGTCAGCACCAGCCACCACTACTCCGGATCCAATGGATGTGTCTCTCATTGGGCTGCCGGCATCTTCTCAATCGCCTGGGCACCCTCTTCACACAAGGGAGAGGTATGCTGTATACTGCTATTAGTACATGTAGTGAGTGTGATTGCACCAAGCGTAGTGTCACCACACGTGTGTCCTTAAACCAACCACCACATTTTTATTCCATACTTGTTAAGTTTGTTCTTTATGGCAACACAGGCAGGAGGCCTTGCCTGCAGCTATTGAGTGTGCAGGTTGCGGTCGTCTGCAAGTTGTGGCTTACTTTGGCTCCTTTGATGCTTGTCACATGGGTTCTGAGGCCATTCTCAGTTCATACAGGCAGCTGTCGGAAGTGGTGAATGCTGCTGCCTCACACGTGGGGTGCAACCAGAGCTCACAATGTGCAGCTTTGTTGCCAGAGTTAATTGGGATCCTTTGGTTTGGAACCAAGAGCAGGGTCTCAACCAAAGGCTTCGTCAACTCTGTGATGGTCTTAGCTGCAGATTTCTGGACCTGTGTTATCAGGTGGGGAATTCTAAGACTCCGCTTGAGAGGTGAGGAATGCACTACACAAAGGAAGCAGCTACTAGGGTAGCAGAGTTATTGTGGAGTGCACATGGGGTTTTCTAGACTATGTAATAGACTGAGATACTCCGATGAGTGCTCGCCAGGCGACACGCAGATAGCAAAATCAGGCTGCATTCAGAGCAAAGAAACTTCAATTCTCAAAATTTTATCAATAAATTGTAGAAGTATTTGTAATGAAGTTCCTGAATTTACTGCCCTCCAAGAAATTTGTGTCACTCAAATTATTCTTGAGACCGAGCGCTGGCTGAAGCCCAACGTAGAAAGCTCTGAAATATTTAGCAATTCATGGAATATGTATAGGAAAGACAGATTAGATGGCATAGGAGGGGAGTGTTCATTGTATTTGACAAAAACATTATCTCTATTGATGTTGAAATTGAGTGTGACAGTCAAGTTACCTGGTCACATATAACATGTCTAGGTGAAATCATCGTCATTGTTCGATGTTTTTACCAGCCATCCGATTCTGCTATGACAGCTTTGGAGTCACTCAAAGACAGTGTACCGTGAGTAGCATGGAAATATCTAGCTCATGCAATATTAGTCCGAGGCGACTTTTACATATTGAGTATAGACTGGGATGTCTAAGATTCCCTGTACAGACAGGCAGTCTTGTGAGGTACTTTTGAATATGTCTTCCGAAAATTTTCCTGAGCAGCTAGTTCAGCAGCTCACACACAATGGAAATATATTAGGCCTTGTAGCTGCAAGCGTTCCTAACCTTATGGACATGATTAGTATGAGAAACAGGGAAGAGTGACTGTAATGTCGTCACAGCTACTATGGTAACTAAAGGTAATAAATCAGTTAAGAAGATTAGGAGAGTATTTCTGCTGGAAAGAGCAGATAAGCAGTTGTTAACATCCCACTTAGAAAATGAATTGACATCATTTAGTTCCAGTATGATGAACAGAGAGGAATTATGAGCACAGTTGAAATGGATTGTAAATTGAGCTGTTGAGAAATATATCCTGAGTAAGTTGATTAAAGATGGAAAAGACCCACCATAGTTTAACAGTTCAAAACAGAACGCACAAATGACAACAGGCTAAAGTTTGTAGAGATTTGTGCATTTGTAAAAAGATTGATGCACAAAGCGTACAATTACCACCACCGTCATACGTTAGCAAAAGATCTTCTCGAGAACCTGAGAAAATTATGATCCTATTTAAAATCACTAAGCAACTCTAACACTTCTATCCAGTCACTTGTTGACCAATCTGGTGAGGCAGTAGAAGATAGCAAAAGGAAAGCTCAAGTTTTAAATTTCACATTTAAGAAATCATTCCTGCAGAAGAATCGTACAGGCATACCATTGTTTGACCATCACACAGACTCCCATTGGGATAGTAATAGACATAGAGGAAAAACTGAAAGAATTGGGGGGGGGGCAAAAAAAAGTTTCCAGATTCGGATGGAGTCCCAATTTTGTTTTGCTCTACATCATTGGCCCATGACTTAGCTTGCATTTATCGCTAGTCTCTCATCCAGTGGGAAGTCCCAAGTGACTAGAAAAAAAGTGCAGCTGACTCCTGTATATAAGAAAGATAAAAGAAAGGACCAAAAAATTACAGGCCAGTATCCTTAACATTGGTTTGCTGCAGAATTCTTGAACGTATTCCGAGTTGAAATATAATAAATTTCCTTGAGGCCGAAAAACTTCTGTCCACAAATAAGCATGGTTTTAGAAAGGATTGCTCGTGTGAAACTCATCTTGCCCGTTTCTCATATGATATACTGTGAACTATGGATGAAAGACAACAGGCAGATTCCATATTCCTAGATTTCCAAAAACCATTTGATACCATGCACCACTGCTGATGTTAATGAAGGTACGAGCGTACGGAATATGTTCCCAGATATGCGAGTTGCTCAAAGGCTTCTTAAGCAACAGATTCCAGTACGCTGTCCTTGAAGGCGAGTTTTCATCAGAGACAAGGACATTGTCAGGAGAGTCCCAGAGAAGTATGATAGGACTGCTGTTGTTTTCTGTAAACATAAATGATCTGGTGGACAGGGTGAGCAGCAAGCTGCAGATGTTTGCTGATGATGATGTGGTGTACAGGAAGGTTTCATCGTTGAGTGTCTGTAGGAGGATACAAGATGACTTAGACCAAATTTCTGGTTGGTGTGATAAATGGCAGCTAATTCTAAATGTAGAAAATTGTAAGTTGAAACAGATGAATAGGAAAAACAAACCCTTAATATTCGAATAAAGCATTAGCAGTGTGCTTCTTGACAAGAGTCACATTGATTAAATATCTATCATTAAAGTTTCAAAGTGATATGAATTGGAACGAACATGTAAAGACTAGTAGGGAAGGTGAACGGTTGATGCTGGTTTATTGGGAGAATTTTGGGAAAGTTTGATTCATCTGTAAAGGAGACCACATATAGGCATTTAGGACACCAGTACTACCCATTATTGAGTTCTGCTAGAGTCTTTGGGGTCTGCACCAAGTCAGATTAAAGGAAGACATTGAAACAATTTGGAGGTGGGCTCCTAGATTTATTACCATTAGATTTGAACAGAATGCAGAGATACTTCAGTAACTCAAATGGGAATCCTTGGAGGAAAGGCAATGTACTTTTCGAGGAACACTATTGGAAAAATTTAGAGAACAGGTATTTGAAGCTGACAGCAGAATGATTCTACTGCTGCCAACACAAATTTCACGCAAGGACCACGAAGATAAGATATGAGATATTAGGGCTCAAATGGAGGCATATAAATAGTCATTTTTCCCTTGCTCTATTTGTGAGTGAAACAGGAAAGGAAATGACTAGTAGTGGTACAGGGTACACTCCACAGTGCACCATATGGTGGCTTGCAGAGTATGTATGTGTAGAAAATACTACTTATCCATGAAATCCACACATGCCTTTGTCGGTGGTAAAGTTTTCATTTGAGTAAAATGACTTTTTAAATTCATCTAATGAGTGATAAAAAGGCTTGATTTTATGGTTGGCATCATGCTGAGGCTAATCCCTGGGAGTATAGGTAGAATTATCATTCAAATGTAAATTTGAAGATATTGGGCTTGAACCAGTTTCAGCTATTTTCAGACCCTGGGAAAGGGATGGAGATAAAACTTTCGGAGTGTTTTGGTTTCTTCGTGAAATATATGTAAATAATTATGATGAAAAACAAATACGTTTCATGAAGTTTTGCACCTACCCACAAATGCCAGATACTGTGTGACTTCAGTTTGGATCCTGTGTTTCTCCCTCTGATCTAGAATCATTCAGTTTGCCCTCAAGAGTTCCCAAAATTTCACTCAACAAACATAACATATTTGCAGCAGAATTACAGCCATTGTAAGGAAACAATTACTCAGTTCCAACAACAGCTCTTATATTCCCAACTGATTCTAGAGACTGACAGCAGAGGACAGCACCTGTCAAGAGTCAGGTAGTTAGACATTCATACCTTGTTATCCTACAAAAGCAGCCTAGTTTTCAAGAGATAGGCAACCTGCACATCATGAAACATTGTGGCTCAAGTATACTCTGGTACGATCGTTTGAACACCAATTTTGTGGCCGAAGTTGTGCTTGGGGTTGGTCGCCAAAGTGTATACAACTTTGTATCTTGATGTTAAACAGAGATTTCCTCTTTATGTATTTTATATACAAGAGCATTTGATAATGAGGCTTTAGTCTCAATACTAGTCATGACAAAATAAGTAAATAATCAAAAAAAAGTAAGGATTCAGTTTTTAATGTTGCAATAAATAAAGAACTTTTCTACACTTCTGACTACTAATAAGCCTTATTAACCATTTGAACAATTACAGTTTTTTTAGAAAATAATGAAGTTTCCTGTTTTGTTTAGCAATAGTTCGAATTGCTTTTGTCCATGTTCTAAACACAATTGTACCTGTCTTTGTGGAGTTTGAGTTCTCTAAAGTATTTTGGGATGATCAGCATGTATCACATATTGTCTCTCACTGTAGGATACTACTAATATAAAATTTCTGTGGTATGTTACTAAATGAAATGTGGTGGCCTGATGGCCACATCAATCGCCTGATGGCCATCATCAGTGGCCCTCCTCTGTCGAGACATCATTTGGGAAAATAGCACACTAATAAAAAAAAAGTTAGGAAAAATTTAATCTAAGATATGCCTGACCACTACTGGACATCACTCTTGTTGGTACTGCATCAACAACTGTGTTATTTGTGGAACATCTTCTAGCAACTTTGTCAGTGCATGTTAAAATGCTGTCCTTTGGTGATGCCATAAGATTAAGTTATGAACTGAGTATGAACAGTTACTTTTATGTATATCATAGAGAGAAGCCTCAATAAGCTACAGACTACTGATGAGAATGTAACAGACAGATTAGAAAGTGAGTTGAGTAGAAAAAGAAAATTCTTGCTGCTAGGCAGCAGTTATGAGAGGGATATAGGCAATAGCTGCAGGAGAAACTAAGATCAAGTTACAAGGTCATGAGTATCATAAGCCCATGTGCCTTGTCCAGGTAGCAGAGGATAATGAGGCACTGGTTAGGGATTTGAGTAAAGAGAACCCAGTATTAACAGTAGGGGGAGGAGACAACATCCTGCCCAGTAGTACAGAATATAGTATTGTGAGTGACCTGGATAAGTTACAGGACGCAATCTAACACAAATTGCAGCTTTGTTGCAGTTCTGCAGTGATATGATCAACCCTGGATTAGCGGGCCATCGGGCATATGATCCCTGGATGTTTTTATTATTATTATTATTATTATTATTATTTATTTTATGGCCTTCATTGGACCACTCTAGTCAAAAATACAAAGTTGTAAACAAGTTGTTACACAGGGATACAATTTGTCTAAACAATAACTTAATATGATATTTAGGTAATACAATTATTAGAATCTGTTCTTATATGAAAGGTGTTTTGCTCTTCTGTCTGCCCAATATTTCTTCATTCTTTCAAATATTTTCTTTCTTTCTTCATCTGAGACCACTCTTCCTGTACTCCTTTTATTGGTTTTCATTTGTAGTCTGGTTTGTGGGTCTTGCAGTATTCTGGTTTTCTCTGTCTTGTTTTTTAGACCATCTACTGTAATTTAGAGTTCTTTTATATCTTCCTTAATTTCTGTGATCCATTTAATGTCGCTCTTGCTATTCCACAATTTTTGTATTATTTTTTTACTAATTCTGTTTTCTGGAGTTCTCATCAGATGTCCAAAGAATGAGATGTGTTTCTTCCTGATCGTGCTCATGACTGGTTCTATTTTCTTATATACTGTTTCATTTGATGCTATTCTCCAATGTCCATTTATTTTATACTGTTTATTTATACATGTCCTAATTATTCTTCTTTCTATTTTTAGTATTCTGTCAATTGCTGCTGTATTAGTTGTTTTGAAGATAGTTTCAGCTGCGTACGTTATTTCTGGTTGTGTAACTGTTTTATAGTGTTTTAATTTTGCATCTATAGATAGGCTTTTTTTGTTGTATGTAGTTTTGGTAATGTAATTTGCGTAGTTCAGTTTTTTTTATTCTATTCTGCCATGATGGCTTCTCATTTAGATTGTATGTTATTATTTCGCCTAAATATTTAAATTTATCAACAATTTTGATTTCCTGTTCTCCTATTGTAATTTTGTTTGCAAGTGGTGGATCAGTTAGCATAATCTCCGTTTTTTCAAATGATATTCTAAGGCCTACTTTCTCTGCTATTTCTTGTAGTGATTTCACTTGTTGCCTGGCTTCTTGAATGGTGTTGGCTAGGAGAGCAAGATCATCAGCGAATCCCAAGCAGTTTAAGCTAATATCATCTTTTGCACTTCTAATTCTTATCATCTTTGGATTGTCCTTGTACCATTCTCTCATAATGTATTCTAGTGCACAGTTGAACAGTAATGGTGACAGGCAGTCACCTTGTTTTAATCCTGTTTTTATGAGGAATGGTTCCAAAATTTCTCCTCTAAACTTCACTTTTGATTTGGTGTTGGTTAGAGTGAGTTGTATTATTTTAATTAGTTTTGGATGTAGTCCTAGATTTCTTAAAATTTTTAATACTGAAGGTCTGTGGAGACAGTCATATGCCTTCTTAAAATCTAAAAATGTTATTCCCAGAGGTTTGTTCCATTTCTTGCAGTATGCCATAATCAATTTTAAACTAATTATCTGCTCTGCACAGCTTCTCCATGGTGTGAAACCTCCCTGATATTCCCCTAACTCCTGTTCTAATTGCTCCTTGCTCGATGAATTTGAACCAAAACTAGGAACTGATCAGGTTGCTGCTGACTTTGAGTTGCCTCACATTGATGCTGTGCCATTTGCTGCAATTTGGATGTTGGGATACACCGGAGTGGGAAAGTTAGATTACATGAAAATATAAATGGTTCATAATGGGGAGAGGGGCAGCAGTATCATTACAAATGGTAGAATTCTTGTGATAACAGGTGAGAGAGATTAGCTCTTTAAATCTAAATAATGTAGCAGGCTATTTCTGAAGTGAAAATTTGTAGAAATGAGGAGTTGCAGTGTATGTTAAAAATAGCATCAAGTCATATCCTTTGTAACCAGTAAGTAGTCTGTGCATATAACAACAGTTGAATACCTGTGTTTGCGAATTGTCGCTACTGGGAAAGTAATTTCTAATAGTTACAGCATATAGATCTCTATTGGGCAAGTTCAAAATATTTTTAGAAAGAAATTAGTAATTATTGTGTCACCTAGCAAGCAAAAGAAAGCAATTGACAGTCTGGTGGAGATTTTATTACTAATTTTCTAAAAGATTTTGATAAAAGAAATGATTTGGAACTGTTGCTTATTGCGTATAACCTGCATTACATTGTTCATTCTCCCACAAGAATTACACAGGGAAGTTGTGTACTAACACTCAGTGTATCTGTATGTGGACATGTATTCAATTGCATAAATGTTTAGCCAGTAGTTGATGACCTCTCTTGTCATTATGCTCAGCTAGCCATACTTACTAACTTACATGTTTACAAGGAAGTGGTATCATGGGAAAGAGCTAGAGTAATTACTGAACTAAGATTACAAGAAGCTGACTGGAGGGATGTGTATCATCATGGTCACGAATTCCAAATTAAATGTATGTGTAGATAGAGTTCTATCAATTTTTAACAGTTGCTTTCGCGTGAAAACAATAAAGTATGGTACTGATAAGACACAGCAAATGCCTTTAATAACAAGAGCAGGTAAGATTATATGTGCAAGGAAAAGGAAATTATATGAAATGGTTAGGACAAACAGAAGTGAGACTGATTTCATATTACGAGAAATACTGTGATGTCTTAAAGAAAGGCTTAAAAATCAAAATACCTCTGCATAATGTCTAAAATGTAAACAGTAAAGGAATGTGAGGACTTCGTTACTGAAGAAAAAGACACAATAATAATGTATGGAATTCTGGTAGCCAAAGTATTTAATAACCATTTCCTTGAAATGACTCAGAAGATTGGCATGGAGAGTTAAATGGATAAAGCAGTAGAACACATGCAAGAAGCAATGCCATATGCATATAAGCAAATCACAATTACACCATGCTCTGCCAAAGTAATTAAGAATATAATGAATTCCCTCAAAAGCAAAAACTCTTGCAAGCTTGATAATATCTCAAATAATTTACTAATATCCCAATATTATCCATATTAAGGATTGAAGATAATAGTTGTGAAGATTATCATTATTGATTTTTTCATACAACACATAAATGTGAGGAATGTTATTCATAGCTATGTGCTTCAAGCATCGTGCTTCCGTCATCTGGCTATCTATGTTCAGCCCTTCATACACACAATGTATAAAGCTGTTTAAAGTGTGTGTGTGTGTGTGTGTGTGTGTGTGTGTGTGTGTGTGTGTGTGTGTGTGTGTGTGAGAGAGAGAGAGAGAGAGAGAGAGAGAGAGAGAGGGGGGGGGGGGGTTGAAGGCACATGCCATATGGTAAGAGCTTGACTCTCAAAATGAATAGCTGTGGTAACAGTCGTCACATTTGTGTGTTGTATACTCAATAATGAAACTACTAATATCCTATTCTCCGCATATATGCAACATATTCAGGCAAATATGCAACACATTATTAATAGATATTAAGTCACAAACTGTCTGTGATTGTACTTCTAGGGTAGATGTGCATTTCATTAATAATATTCCATCTTCGATCAAAATATTTTTATTTTCTAAACTGTGCACTACATTTTGGAGCTGTAACTTCATTTTCAGGGGCTGTATAGAAAAATGGACGTTGCATCAGATTCAGTTTTTCACCCAACAGTGACAGGATGATACAGTTCACAGTTTTGTGAGGAAACTGGCCCAGGCTGGATTAATGAGAGAAATGAAAGTTTTGTAACATAAAATCTATATCTGACCACATAAAATTCTTCTTCTGCATTGGAGAAAAACTTTCACATTTTCACTTACATTTTGAACACCTTAGCATGTTTGTGACAGTATTATACGACTTACATAGATTAGCAAAATAACATTAAAAATTACTTAAAGGAATGAAAGTTAACATTTTTTGTTTTAATATAGTGGGAAAGTTTTGGTAGAATGTAAATAATTTAGGATTAAAGGAGACCACTGACCAAGTAGTAGACACATAGAGTCATCGACAGGCATCTACATCTACATCTCTACTCTGCAATTCACATTTAAGTGCTTGGCAGAGGGTTCGTCGAACCACAATCATACTATCTGTCTACCATTCCCCTCCCGAACAGCGCGCGGGAAAAACGAACACCTAAATGTCTCTGTTTGAGCTCTGATTTCTCTTATTTTGTTTTGATCATCATTCCTACCTTTGTAGGTTGGGCTCAACAAAATATTTTCGCATTCGGAAGATAAAGTTGGTGACTGAAATTTCGTAAATAGATCTCGCCGCAACGAAAAACGTCTTTGCTTTAATGACTTCCATCCCAATTCGCGTATCGTATCTGCCACACTCTCCCCCCTACTACGTGATAATACAAAACGAGCTGCCCTTTTTTGCACCCTTTCGATGTCCTCCGTCAATCCCACCTGGTAAGGGTCCCACACCGCGCAGCAATATTCTAACAGAGGTCGAACGAGTGTAGTGTAAGCTGTCTCTTTAGTGGACTTGTTGCATCTTCTAAGTGTCCTGCCAATGAAACGCAACCTTTGGCTCGCCTTCCCCACAATATTATCTATGTGGTCTTTCCAACTGAAGTTGTTCGTAATTTTAACACCCAGGTACTTAGTTGAATTGACAGCCTTGAGAATTGTACTATTTATCGAGTAATCGAATTCCAACGGATTTCTTTTGGAACTCATGTGGATCACCTCACACTTTTCGTTATTTAGCGTCAACTGCCACCTGCCACACCATACAGCAATATTTTCTAAATCGCTTTGCAACTGATACTGGTCTTCGGATGACCTTACTACACGGTAAATTACAGCATCATCTGCGAACAACCTAAGAGAACTGATCAGATTGTCACCCAGGTCATTTATATAGATCAGGAACAGCAGAGGTCCCAGGACGCTTCCCTGGGGAACACCCGATATCACTTCAGTTTTACTTGATGATTTGCCGTATATTACTACGAACTGCGACCTTCCTGACAGGAAATCACGAATCCAGTCGCACAACTGAGACGATACCCCATAGGCCCGCAGCTTGATTAGAAGTCGCTTGTGAGGAACGGTGTCAAAAGCTTTCCGGAAATCTAGAAATACGGAATCAACTTGAGATCCCCTGTCGATAGCGGCCATTACTTTGTGCGAATAAAGAGCTAGCTGCGTTGCACAAGAACGGTGTTTTCTGAAACCGTGCTGATTACGTATCAATAGATCGTTCCCTTCAAGGTGATTCATAATGTTTGAATACAGTATATGCTCCAAAACCCTACTGCAAACTGACGTCAATGATATAGGTCTGTAGTTAGATGGATTACTCCTACTACCCTTCTTAAACACTGGTGTGACCTGCGCAATTTTCCAATCTGTAGGTACAGATCTATCGGTGAGCGAGCGGTTGTATATGAGTGCTAAGTAGGGAGCTATTGTATCAGCGTAATCTGAAAGGAACCTAATCGGTATACAATCTGGACCTGAAGACTTGCCTGTATCAAGCGATTTGAGTTGCTTCGCAACCCCTAAGGTATCTGCTTCTAAGAAACTCATGCTAGCAGCTGTTCGTGTTTCAAATTCTGGAATATTCCGTTCATCTTCCCTGGTGAAGGAATTTCGGAAAACTGCGTTCAATAACTCTGCTTTAGCGGCACATTCATAGGTAACAGTACCATCGGAACTGCGCAGCGAAGGTATTGACTGCATCTTGCCGCCTGTGTACTTTACATACGACCAGAATTTCTTCGGATTTTCTACCAAATTTCGAGACAATGTTTCGTTGTGGAACCTATTAAAGGCATCTCGCATTGAAGTCCGTGCCAAATTTCGCGTGTCTGTAAATTTTAGCCAATCATCGGGATTTCGCGTTCTTCTGAACTTTGCATGCTTTTTCCGTTGCCTCTGCAACAGAGTTCGCACCTGTTTTGTGTACCACGGGGGATCAGTTCCATCTCTTACCAATTTACGAGGGCAGTTCAATAAGTAATGCAACACATTTTTTTTCTGAAACAGGGGTTGTTTTATTCAGCATTGAAATACACCAGGTTATTCCCCAATCTTTTAGCTACACAACACTATTTTTCAACGTAATCTCCATTCAATGCTACGGCCTTACGCCACCTTGAAATGAGGGCCTGTATGCCTGCATGGTACCATTCCATTGGTCGATGTCGGAGCCAACGTCGTACTGCATCAATAACTTCTTCATCATCCGCGTAGTGCCTCCCACGGATTGCGTCCTCATTGGGCCAAACATATGGAAATCCGACGGTGCGAGATCGGGGCTGTAGGGTGCATGAGGAAGAACAGTCCATTGAAGTTTTGTGAGCTCCTCTCGGGTGTGAAGACTTGTGTGAGGTCTTGCGTTGTCATGAAGAAGGAGAAGTTCGTTCAGTTTTTTGTGCCTACGAACACACTGAAGTCGTTTCTTCAATTTCTGAAGAGTAGCACAATACACTTCAGAGTTGATCGTTTGACCATGGGGAAGGACATTGAACAGAATAACCCCTTCAGCGTCCCAGAAGACTGTAACCATGACTTTACCGGCTGAGGGTATGGCTTTAAACTTTTTCTTGGTAGGGGAGTGGGTGTGGCGCCACTCCATTGATTGCCGTTTTGTTTCAGGTTCGAAGTAATGAACCCATGTTTCATCGCCTGTAACAATCTTTGACAAGAAATTGTCACCCTCAGCCACATGACGAGCAAGCAATTCCGCACAAATGGTTCTCCTTTGCTCTTTATGGTGTTCGGTTAGACAACGAGGGACCCAGTGGGAACAAACCTTTGAATATCCCAACTGGTGAACAATTGTGACAGCACTACCAACAGAGATGTCAAGTTGAGCACTGAGTTGTTTGATGGTGATCCGTCGATCATCTCGAACGAGTGTGTTCGCACGCTCCGCCATTGCAGGAGTCACAGCTGTGCACGGCCGGCCCGCACGCGTGAGATCAGTCAGTCTTGCTTGACCTTGCGGCGATGATGACACACGCTTTGCCCAACGACTCACCGTGCTTTTGTCCACTGCCAGATCACCGTAGATATTCTGCAAGCGCCTATGAATATCTGAGATGCCCTGGTTTTCCGCCAAAAGAAACTCGATCACTGCCCGTTGTTTGCAACGCACATCCGTTACAGACGCCATTTTAACAGCTCCGTACAGCGCTGCCACCTGTCGGAAGTCAATGAAACTATACGAGACGAAGCGGGAATGTTTGAAAATATTCCACAAGAAATTTCCGGTTTTTTCAACCAAAATTGGCCGAGAAAAAAAATGTGTTGCATTACTTACTGAACTGCCCTCGTATGAGGTATCAATCTCTCAATTGCTGTTGCTACTATACCTTTGAATTTGAGCCACATCTCGTCTACATTTGCATAGTCAGTTCGGAAGGAATGGAGATTGTCTCTTAGGAAGGCTTCTAGTGACACTTTATCCGCTTTTTTAAATAAAATTATTTTGCGTTTGTTTCTGGTGGATTTGGAAGAAACGGTATTGAACCTAGCTACAACGACCTTGTGATCACTAATCCCTGTATCAGTCATGATGCTCTCTATCAGCTCTGGATTGTTTGTGGCTAAGAGGTCAAGTGTGTTTTCGCAACCATTTACAATTCGCGTGGGTTCGTGGACTAACTGCTCGAAATAATTTTCGGAGAAAGCATTTAGGACAATCTCAGAAGATGTTTTCTGCCTACCACCGGTTTTGAACAAGTATTTTTTGCCAACATATCGACGGAAGGTTGAAGTCCCCACCAACTATAACCGTATGAGTGGGGTGTTTATTTGTTACGAGATTCAAATTTTCTCTGAACTGTTCCACAACTATATCATTGGAGTCTGGGGGTCGGTAGAAGGCGCCAATTATTAACTTAGTTCGGCTGTTAAGTATAACCTCCACCCATACCAATTCGCACGGAGTATCTACTTCGACTTCACTACAAGATAAACCACTACTGACAGACACAAACACTCCACCACCAATTCTGCCTACTCTATGTTTCCTGAACACCGTCTGAGACTTCGTAAAAATTTCTGCAGAACTTATTTCAGGCTTTAGCCAGCTTTCTGTACCTATAACGATTTCAGCTTCTGTGCTTTCTATTAGCACTTGAAGCTCAGGGACTTTCCCAGCACAACTACAACAATTTACAACTACAATTCCGACTGTTGCTTGATCCAAGCACGTCCTGTATTTGCCATGCACCCTTTGAGATTGCAGCCCACCCCGTACTTTCCCGAGGCCTTCTAACCTAAAAAACCGCCCAGTCCACGCCACACAGCCTCCGCTACCGGTGTAGCCGCCAGCTGAGTGTAGTGAACTCCTGACCTATTCAGCGGAACCCGAAACCCCACCACCCTATGGCGCAAGTCAAGGAATCTGCAGCCAACACGGTCGCAAAACTGTCTGAGCCTCTGATTCAGACCCTCCACCCGGCTCTGCACCAAAGGTCCGCAGTCGGTTCTGACAACGATGCTGCAGATGGTGAGCTCTGCCTTCATCTCGTAAGCAAGACCGGCAGCCTTCACCAAATCAGATAGCTGCTGGAATCTGGAGAGAATTTCCTCAGATCCAGAGCGACACACGGCATTAGTGCCGACATGTGCCACCACATGCAGCTGGCTGCACCCTGTGCTCTTCATGGCATCCGGAAGGACCCTTTCCACATCAGGAATGACTCCACCCGGAATGCACACGGAGTGCACACTGGATTTCTTCCCCTCCTTAGCCGCCATATCCCTAAGGGGCCCCATTACGCGCCTAACATTGGAGCTCCCAACTACCAATAAGCCCACCCTCTGTGATTGCCTGGACCTTGAAGACTGAGAATCATCCTCTGAAACAGGGCAGGCAGCTGCATCTGGCTCAGCCAGAGACAGTGCCTGAAACCTGTTTTTCAGACGCACAGGGGAGGCTTTCTGATCAGCCTCCGGGGACGTCTTTCGCTGCCTGCCACGCCTTGGAACGACCCACTGCGGGCAGCAACCAGGGCAACCACAGCGGCAGACCGATCTGGGGACAGACAGGACGAGGTTGATGTCCCCGTGATACCCAAGTCTGGCTCCCCACAGTGGTGCTCATTGGTGACAGCCTCAAGCTGCGCGACCGAAGTCAGCGCCGCTTGCAGCTGTGAGCGAATGGATGCCAACTCAGCCCTCATCCGAACACAGCAATCACAGTCCCTGTCCATTCTAATCGATGTTGAACAACAGTTACTGAAACACGAGTCAGTGCCTAGATAACGCAAGGGAAACATGCAAAGAATGTATTAACTAACCTGTACAAATGCCTAACGACTGCGCTACAATCTGCCTGAATTTACGATTACAGTAACTAAAACTCGAAATTACACCTCCTATACGAAACTCACACGCAATTTAAGTAAGAATCTACGAAGTAAACTTTAAAGCGTGATGCTGCAACTCTCAAATACTATAATACGCCCGAAATTTATGAATTAAACAATGCAAGTACCCAAAAACACGCAAAGAAATTGAGAATTAAACTATGTAACAAATAAGTAAGCTAGGGGTATACGACTTGCTGCTGCAGCTGCTATCCAACGGCGGCAGGGAGCACACACAAAAGAGAAAGGAAACTTGGCAGCTCCCAGAATAAATCCTGTATTGAGGTGTTGTACAAATACACACATGCCTACTTATACTGTAATTCAACAAAGGATTTATTCAGAAAGCTAGCAAGTTTTCTTTCTCTTTCATTTGTTCCTGTCAATGACTCAATGCTTCTCGTTTTCAGTGAGTGATCTTCTTTACTCCTAAATTATTTACGTTGTCTTTTTTCTTCTTCTACATTCCTGGAAATTGAAATAAGAACACCGTGAATTCATTGTCCCAGGAAGGGGAAACTTTATTGACACATTCCTGGGGTCAGATACATCACATGATCACACTGACAGAACCACAGGCACATAGACACAGGCAACAGAGCATGCACAATGTCGGCACTAGTACAGTGTATATCCACCTTTCGCAGCAATGCAGGCTGCTATTCTCCCATGGAGATGATCGTAGAGATGCTGGATGTAGTCCTGTGGAACGGCTTGCCATGCCATTTCCACCTGGCGCCTCAGTTGGACCAGCGTTCGTGCTGGACGTGCAGACCGCGTGAGACGACGCTTCATCCAGTCCCAAACATGCTCAATGGGGGACAGATCCGGAGATCTTGCTGGCCAGGGTAGTTGACTTACACCTTCTAGAGCACGTTGGGTGGCACGGGATACATGCGGACATGCATTGTCCTGTTGGAACAGCAAGTTCCCTTGCCGGTCTAGGAATGGTAGAACGATGGGTTCGATGACGGTTTGGATGTACCGTGCACTATTCAGTGTCCCCTCGACGATCACCAGTGGTGTACGGCCAGTGTAGGAGATCGCTCCCCACACCATGATGCCGGGTGTTGGCCCTGTGTGCCTCGGTCGTATGCAGTCCTGATTGTGGTGCTCACCTGCACGGCGCCAAACACGCATACGACCATCATTGGCACCAAGGCAGAAGCGACTCTCATCGCTGAAGACGACACGTCTCCATTCGTCCCTCCATTCACGCCTGTCGCGACACCACTGGAGGCGGGCTGCACGATGTTGGGGCGTGAGCGGAAGACGGCCTAACGGTGTGCGGGACCGTAGCCCAGCTTCATGGAGACGGTTGCGAATGGTCCTCGCCGATACCCCAGGAGCAACAGTGTCCCTAATTTGCTGGGAAGTGGCGGTGCGGTCCCCTACGGCACTGCGTAGGATCCTACGGTCTTGGCGTGCATCCGTGCGTCGCTGCGGTCCGGTCCCAGGTCGACGGGCACGTGCACCTTCCGCCGACCACTGGCGACAACATCGATGTACTGAGGAGACCTCACGCCCCACGTGTTGAGCAATTCGGCGGTACGTCCACCTGGCCTCCCGCATGCCCACTATATGCCCTCGCTCAAAGTCCGTCAACTGCACATACGGTTCACGTCCACACTGTCGCAGCATGCTACCAGTGTTAAAGACTGCGATGGAGCTCCGTATGCCACGGCAAACTGGCTGACACTGACGGCGGCGGTGCACAAATGCTGCGCAGCTAGCGCCATTCGACGGCCAACACCGCAGTTCCTGGTGTGTCCGCTGTGCCGTGCGTGTGATCATTGCTTGTACAGCCCTCTCGCAGTGTCCGGAGCAAGTATGGTGGGTCTGACACACCGGTGTCAATGTGTTCTTTTTTCCATTTCCAGGAGTGTACATTCTTACATATTCAGCACAAGACTTGACGTGCTTATTTATATACAGTGTGACTCAAAATATTAGTTTCAACTTAGTGCTTCTGTTACTAATTTTACTTTTGAGATTGTAACAAGATTTCTTCATAAAAATTGGATGAAAAAAACCTACTGCAAAATGTTAGCGAGTATAGTAAAGTATAGTATATTATAGTATAATATGGGAGGCAATGGAGGGGAGGGGGGGGGGGGAAGGGAGAGAGAGAGAGAGAGAGAGAGAGAGAGAGAGAGAGAGAGAGAGAGGGGGGGGGGGGGGGGAGAGACTAGGGTAAGTGGAACGAGATGGAGGTGAGAGAGTTTATTTACACTATCTGATCAAAATCATCCAGAAACGCGCTAGTGGACAATACTGTGGCATGTGGCTACCATTTGCTTTTATGATGCCTTGAACTCTGCTGGGTACACATTCAGTTATGTGTCTCAATGTCTTTGGATGTATTGCAGCCCATTCCCCCTCAAGAGCCAAAACCAGAGAAGGTAGTGATGTTGAATGCTGGTATCTGAAGAAAAGTAGACATTCTAATTTATCCCAAAGGTGTTTCATTCTGTTCAGGTCAGGGCCCTGGGCAGGCCAGTCCATTTCAGTAACATTAGTGTCAACAAAAAAATGCTGCTTTATGACAGGGTGCATTGTCATACCAACACAATCAGTCATTGTCTCCGAACTCTTCCTCTTCTGTACACAGTACACAAATTCACAATGCTGTAAAATGTGTTCGTAACCTACCACTGTTAGCATTTTCTTAAACGCAATGAGGGAACCACATCTTAACCATGAAAAGCACCACCTCCTCCGTACTTCACTGCAGGTGAACTGTTGCAAGCTTTCCCTAAAATTTTCAATTTTTAAATCATTAATTGAATGCACTACTTTAGAGGACTGTTTTGCATTACTGTATAGAGCTATGTCATATACTATAATTAGCTGTGCTCCATGAACAGACAGATGATTCTTAACAAGAAAAGTTTTTATTTGATTAAATTTATCTTGGTCTATAATAACATTATCGATCAGTGTGCTGCTTTCCTGTACCACCTGAGTAGGAAAATCAATAACTGACATCAAATTGAAAGGACCAAGTAATACTTCAAGGGCAAGCTTTCTGTCAGACTCTTTCAGAAAAGCTACATTGAAATCCCTACAAACAATAATTAGCTTCCCTCTGACAGATAGCACAACAAAGAATCCAGGTTTTTCAAAAGTAGCTGAAAATTTCCCAATGTGGACTTACACACAGCTACAATTGTGAAAGTAACATTATTTAGTTTTAAGTTCAGATGCACATGCTTGTACATGTTGCTCTGCACAACATTTTTTAGTTCCTAACTTTTTCACAGTATGAAAGATTTTAACATATTTGGCAACTCCTCCTCTCTCCATAGTGTGTCTACTTGCATGTGCTGAAAGCTTATACCCACCTACATTTACCTTTTCCATATCTGTGACAGCCGGGATGTGGTTTTTAAGCAGCTTCTCACATACCAGTGTGTGAATATTTTGCTGGTAGTCAATTCACACTGCAGTTACACAATTCACAAACATTTAGAAAAATGTTTGCTCACGTAGGATGGACCTGATCAGCCAAAATGGTCACATAATCCTTGGCAGTAATACAACCTTGCAGAGTAACGAATGCATCCATAGAAAACCATGATAAGGGTGCCCAAATCATCACTGAACCCCTGCCATGTTTCACTCTTGGAAATTCCCTGCTTATGGAGCTCCTTTCATGTTTTGGTGCTGACTGGGTTCACGGGCACGACATTCACTTCTGAAGCAACGTTTGCAGCTGTCGTATGCTTATTTTTCATCACAATTATCTTCAGTGACCATCTGTCTGCACTCACAATTGTCCATGTTGTGACTTAGCAGATGTTTTTCTGCTTTCCCTGTGTGTGGTATAAATCTTTGATAATGTGCCTCTTGAAACACCAAACACTTCGCCTCCCTTGGTTATGAAAGCACATACCATTTGAGCACCAACACTTGGTTCAAATGGTTCAGAGCACTATGGGACTCAACTGCTGTGGTCATAAGTCACCAACACTTGGCACACGTTCAAATTCACGTAGCACCATCATAATGCACTCATAGCTACACAGAACACTGTTCTTCTGACATAATGAGTACATTGCATAGGTGCCATTTGTGGTCAAATACATCAGTTCAACCTGCAGGCTTGGCTAGCATTTGCATTTATGTTCAAGTGTGTTTCTCATGGTGTTGCCATATGTTTGTCCAACTCCTGTATAGTACCATCCCTGATACATTTGTTGAGATATGTGACCAGAGAGGGCCTTTCATCAGTTTTGCCCCATTTCTGATGTCTCTGTTTATTTGGAGATCAAAGTAGTTTAGCCACATGTAGAGTCATAATATTTCAGCACCAGAGATGTTTGACAATTGACGATATTGATATATATCTGTTGTTCAGCTACTGTCCTTAATAATGGAAGTTACTGATAGTGTCTTTCAGCCTTGTGTGCAACCCATAAAAAATACAACAGTGGCAAATTTGAGTGAATACTCAGTACAGAATCTAATTGAAATGTTTTGAGGGCAGTGACTTTTCATCTGTTTCAAGTCAAAGTCAGTCCCACTATAATCACCCATCCAGTCTTTCTAATATTACAATAATTTTAACTGGTTGATATTTGTGCAAGGACCAGATCTAGTTGAAATCAGCTCCACTTTACGACTATCCAGTACTGTGTGTGTGTGTGTGTGCAATTTCAAACAAATGTAATTAATAGTTGGAAATAATACAGTCTTGCCATTAAAATACGCACACAAGATTATGTGACTTACCAAACGATTGCCTCGTCAGGAAAGAGGGAAGGAGAGGGATATATATAATAGAGGGAAACATTCCACATCTGCTTGTGTCTGTATATGTGTGGATGGATATGTCTTTGTGTGCGAGTGTATACCTGTCCTTTTTTCCCCCTAAGGTAAGTCTTTCCGCTCCCGGGATTGGAATGACTCCTTACCCTCTCCCTTAAAACCCACATCCTTTCGTCTTTCCCTCTCCTTCCCTCTTTCCTGATGAAGCAACCGTTGGTTGCGAAAGCTTGAATTTTGTGTGTATGTTTGTGTGTCTATCGACCTGCCAGCACTTTCGTTTGGTAAGTCACATCATCTTTGTTTTTAGATATATTTTTCCCACGTGGAATTTTTCCCTCTATTATAGTGTATACCTGTCCCTTTTTCCCCCTAAGGTAAGTCTTTCCGCTCCCGGGATTGGAATGACTCCTTACCCTCTCCCTTAAAACCCACATCCTTTCGTCTTTCCCTCTCCTTCCCTCTTTCCTGATGAAGCAACTGTGGGTTGTGAAAGCTTGAATTTTGTGTGTGTTTTTGTGTTTGTTAGTGTGTCTATCAACATACCAATGCTTTCGTTTGGTAAGTTACATCATCTTTGTTTTTAGATATATTTTTCCCACGTGGAATGTTTCCCTCTATTATAGTGTATACCTGTCCCTTTTTCCCCCTAAGGTAAGTCTTTCCGCTCCCGGCATTGGAATGACTCCTTACCCTCTCCCTTAAAACCCACATCCTTTCGTCTTTCCCTCTCCTTCCCTCTTTCCTGATGAAGCAACCGTGGGTTGCGAAAGCTTGAATTTTGTGTGTGTTTTTGTGTTTGTTAGTGTCTCTATCAACATACCAATGCTGTCGTTTGGTAAGTTACATCATCTTTGTATATATATATATGTTTGGTAAGTTACATCATCTTTGTATATATATATATATATATATATATATATATATATATATATATATATATGCCTGGTGTAAGTATTACTTTGCTGTATATAACTCCAGTAACAGCAGAAATTATATTTGTCATAATCTTTTTAACCTAAGTAATTTATGGTAATGTACAACCCTAATAATATCTTTTTTACACTTCACAATATCCAAAGCTAATGTCCAAGTACCTCTTTTGCTTGCAAAGCTGTCTGCAGTATGTAACATTTACTAATACTTAACTTAAAAATTACTATGGTTAGTTCCAAGTCTCTCTCGAAATTAACAATCACTCATTGTTTCCTTAATACTGCAGGCATGTAATATAGCATAATGAGGATGCAAAGAAGCATGCCTAAATAATATGAAGATCAAATGTTTTATCTACTGAACAAAACATAAAACATTAATAACTCTTCTTTTCTGATCACTTCTGAGTTCATTCAATATCTGCTTCATAACAACCTGCAACAGTTTTACATTTTGCAAAGTGAGTGATAGAAGTATATTTTGTATTCAGAAACAGTATCTCTACATTTGAAGTTAACCAAAAACTTTTACTCATGCCATGCACACAAGAACAAGTTCTGAAATGCAGAATTGTCTAACAACTAATTTGTATTGTCGTAATGACAGAAGCACTCCTCATTTTAAGCTTCCACATATTTGTCACAAATGTTCACTCTATACATTTCACACAATAACTAAAATTACGTGGCACAATACCTGAACTTGTAATGTGAGCCCATTCTAGTCTCTCTCTCTGCCCCTCCCTCCCTCCCCTCCTTCCCCCCTCTCTCCCTCTCCCCTCCTTCCCCCCACCCTCCCCCTCTCCCCTCCTTCCCCCCTCTCTCCCTCCTTCCCCCCCACCCTCCCCCTCACCCCTCCTTCCCCCCTCTCCCCTCCTTCCCCCCTCTCTCCCTCCTACCCCCCCAACCTCCCCCTCTCCCCTCCTTCCCCTCTCTCTCACTCTCCCGCTCTCTCCCTCCCTTCCCTTCTCCTTTTCAGTATAGCTATTACTTTTCTTCCGTGAATCACATTTAGTAGAAACACTTTAATGTTGGCAGGTGAACTGGAAATATTTTCAGTTATTTCTTGACAGATAATGTAACATAGTTGTATGCACTTTAACAGTATTTAGCACTTTTACTTTTGTTAACAAACTTTAAAGTGAGAGTATAAAATATATACAAAAATCGTAATATGAAAAAAGTCCTTTTGCCAATTAGTCCACGACAGGTGATTTCTTCCACTTGGGAATGTAGTAGTAGTAGTAGTAGTAGTAGTAGCAGCAGCAGCAGCAGCAGCAGCAGATTTATGGATATGGGACATGTCAAAGTATTTACAAATTTAGATCAATTTAAAATAAGCTAATTTGTATACACATATATTTACAGACTTCTAGTTAGAGACAATCATTAGATTTATTCCTGGTATACAATACATTTTTAACAAATACTTATTAAATAATGTAATGCCACACTGTTCACTCATATCTCACTATCAGTCACTGCATAATTTGCTATCCTGAAAAACTGAGTCAGCATCCCTCCATAATGAGTGAGATGTTGAGCTCAGAAAGAGGAAGAGGTGTTGGTATTGTGCTATGCATAGCATGGGGGTAAGTATTTCTAGAAAGGGAAAAAGAAGGGAAAAAAAACATAAAGTGAAGGTGTTACGTGGAATGTTGGATGTTTTGTAATCATTATTATTATTATTATTATTATTATTATTATTATTATTATTATTATTATTTATTCGTATAACATTTTTTATCAAATAATTGTACCTCACATATCATTGTTCTTCCAAGACTGTAGGCAACTTTTTTACCATTACTTTTGCAAACTCCTGTTACTTTAATTAGATTGATTGGTTGGATTCTTCACGTATAACTCCTTTCAATTTATTTTCAATAAAGATATTCACGTCTAGTATTCTATTTTCCATTTTTTTGCCCATTCATGTCATCTAATAAAACTTATTCTTCATGCAATTATATGGTAGACTATCTGGAATAATCTCACATCAAATCCAAAGTTCTTACTTCTCTCATAGTGTTGCTAATTCCCACCAGTAAAACTGCGTGTTTGTGGCTATTTATGCCTGTTATTAACTTTATGTAGAATGATGATAATGTCTTGGCCCAGGGTCCAGATACAGAAGATACCATCAACAAACCTGAACCAGACAAAAGGTTTAGGATTTTAGTTGGCACCCAAGATACTAAACCCTTCATCTGGTTCAGGTTCATTGATGATACCATCTTGATCTGAACCCTGGGTAAAGAAACAGTCCTCCTTCCACCACAGCCTCAACACATTATCTTCCATCTGCTTCACCTGCTCTTCCTCAGATCTCTGCGCCCCCTTCCTTAATGTCTAGCTCCACCTCCGGAACGGCTCCATAAAACCTCTGCTGCTCCCATCAAGTCCATCACCCATCGACAGTACCTCCGTTTTGAGAGTTGCCATTCCTTCCACACAAAAAAGTTTCTTCCATACAGTCTTGCCAACCATGGAGGGTGAGTATGCAGTGATGAAAAACTCCTTACTCAGTACACTAAGGTATTCAGTTGAATTCTAATGAGATGGAATGGTAAAACATTTGTGTTTTCAATATAAAGAATGCCCTTTTTGTTGCAAACATTCAAAATCCTTCAAAATTTGTGTTTCAAATTTACAGAGTCTCAGAAACTGTAAAATTCATTAATGCCTCATAGGATCAGCACTGGACTTTCCAGTTACAGTTATCACTGTAAATCCACAGTTTGCCTGATTAATACCAAATCCAAGTGAATTCAGTTTATAAAAAACACATTTATATTTTGTGTTCTTTTTTTCTGCAGCATTGTAAGGGGCAGTCAAATGAAAACAAGACAGATGGAAGAAAGTAAGTAAACTGTTTATTATTTCAAAAGTAATTGCCATAATTATTAAAACATATATTCCAGTGGTAGACAAGATGCTCAATGCCTTCATGGAAAAGTGTTCATAGTTGCCTACAGAACCAAGAGGTACTCGGGCATTAACCTTGTCATCCGAAACAAATCGACAGCCACAAATATCTCTCTTCAGTGCTCCAAAACTATGGAAATCACATGGGGAAAGATCAGGACTGTATGGGGGATGTATAAGGACTTCCCAATGAAACCTTTGCAGAGTAATCGAAACAACATGCCAACAAAATGACCGCCCCCATGTTGCCAAAGTTGTTTTTAGTATGCTGCAGATATTTCACTGTGAATCCCTTACACATCCCCATCTATTTGCTTCGGAATGTGCATACCTGGGCACAATCATGGTTGTGTAGGCAACTGTAATCATTTTTCCATGAAGGCATTGGCCAGCCTGTTCCATTTTGAAATAATAAACAGTTAAATTACTTTTTTCTTCATATGTCTCACTTTTATTTGACTGCCCCTTATATTACAGGGAGTTTGCAAAACCCCTACAATGCACAAAGCACCATGTTGTCAGTTTCCTTTTAATGGAGATTGTGGAATGTAATGTGCTAAAATAGGAACGGAACTCGCATTGTGAATTGCAACAACAGTAACAATCAAAATTTATATTTCAGAAATTTAACTACTTTTAAATCCTACCTTGGCCATCCTGGTTTAGTTTTTCAGTACTTCAGAGAGGAGCAATTATAAACAAACTTTTAAAACTGAAGGGTGAAGATGAGAGAAGACAGGGTAAAAATTGCTTCTGTAAACAATTTTAGTCACTTGGTTACATATAACAACAATTTTCTCCAGTAATTCCAGTAATTAATTGTTTCATTGTTATGAAATTACTAAACTGCTTTTTGTGACATTAGTTTTTTACTTTCCAGAAAATCACCAAATAAACCCGGTAACAGTAATGGGAATAGAGGCCGAAACAGTGGTAAGAGGAGACAGAGCAATGACAGTAATAATAATAGTAAAATCTGCAGTAATAATTATCAAAACAGCAGTGGTTCGGCCAGTGGCAGTGGTAGCAGCAGTGGTGCAAGTAGCAGTGGTACGAGCATTGGTGGCAGTACTACCAGTACCAGCGCTAGCAGCAGTGGCACCAGCACAAGTGGCACCAGCTGCAGCAGCAGCAGCAGCAGCAGCAGCAGTGGCGGTAGCAGCAGTGGCGGTAGCAGCAGTGGCAGCAGTGGCGGTGCCAGCAGCAGCAGTAGCAGCAGCATCACCAGCAGCAGCAGCCTCACCAGCAGTAGCAGCAGCAGCTGTGGTGCCAACAGTGGCAGCAACGTAAATAGGAGTACTGCCGTGAGCAGTGGAAGAAACAACAGGGGCAGAAACAACAGGGGCGGAAGCAGTAACAGCAACGGTAACAGCAATCCACATAACACTAACACCAGCTCCAACAGCAGTCGCAGCAGTAACCATCACCGCAATAGGAATGTTTTGCAGCACCAGTCCATTGTCATCAGCAACTCGTCTTATTCGTCAAGAGTTTGAGGCAGTTGAACTTCTTTATCAAAATTATCAGTATTTCTATTGGATATCTTCCAGTCAGTCACACTCACGGTCAGAAAACTGTAATCTACAAAGATTGAAACTGAGGAATGGTCTCGTGTAATATCAGTGACTACAGCCACTTTATCTGCACACATGATTTTACAAAGGATTTCAGGACTGCGATCAGGTAAATTTGATGAAATGCCTGTTTTGCAACTGAAGAAACACAAATAATACCAACTGCTGAAATATAGTGACAGTCTATTCGGCCCAGCGTGCTGAAATTTCAAGAGCCATTCCTGTGGCTACAGACCTGCTGAAACAAAAATGTTTATCGAGATCTGAGCATTCGCTACAAAAGTAACACATGATACGTATTAATCCTGAACTAGTTTTTCAAATAAATGTGCTGACTGTTGAAATACATTTGCTGTAATTATTAGCAATGTTTAAACAGCACAGTACAGATTTTTCCATTGGTTCCATTGTTTGGGGGGACTCTTCAGAGGACTTGCCGCAACTGATGAAAGTTGGTGATAGTTGTGGCTTGTTGAACTGTTACAGAACCTTTTGGATTTTAATCCACTACATCCACTGTATCATACTACAGTGCATAATCACAGTTTTGTTTAATTTTACTGTTACAGTGATACTCATTGTTCCGAAGTGTCAGGGATTAATTTCCTTGGCTAGTACCTCATGCTAGAAGTTCCTATTTGCAGTGCACCTGCCCTGTGAATGCAACTCAAGCAGCCTTTTCCTTGACATGTCTCTTTACTGTGCTCATTCCTTTTGCACATTTTTTGCATTGCCTAATCTTGGGATAATTCAGCTTTTTTTAACCTTTGAATTTGAGTTTTTCCCTTATATATATATGCTGCTGTTCACATCAAAACAAGTAGCGGTTACGTAACCATAAACAGAATATGTCCATCTAAAGTTGGAAGATAACTTATATATTGAAAGAAAAATTACATGGAGACAATGGTTGGCCAGTGCTTACCTTCAAAAGACGAAAATTTCAAATACTTATTGGGAGTCTGAGTGGCCTGTCCCTTCTGTTCAACACCAAGCAAAAGAACACAGTGATAAGAAACTGATACCACATTCAGGAGGACAATGGTTCAAATCTCTGTTTAGCTGTCCTGATTTAAGATTTCTGTGGTGCCCCTAAACTGCTTAAGGTAAGTGTTTGGATGGCTCCTTTGGAAATGATGTGTCTGATTCCCTTCCCTAACATTTCCCAATCTGAGCTTATGCTCCATCTCTAATGACCTTTCCATGGATCGGAAGTTAAACCACCTAATCTTCCTTCTTCTTTTCCAGCCTTTCCCAAACTATCCCTCTGTCATACCTGAGGAAGGAACTACAGGTTCCAAAAGCTGGGTGTAATTTTTCCTACTTTTAAGTGGTGTGTGTGGGAATTTTGCTTCCTGAAGGTAAGTACCGGCAATCCATCTCAGCTCCTTATAAGCTAACCTATGAGACATCATTCATCTGTGTTTTATTTCTAGAAAGTTTTCTTCATAATTATTCTGTGACCTGACTGATTTTCAACATTAATGGGGGCTATAAATACAGACTTTAATACAAACATTAATGCATATCACTGAACAAGAAATAAGTAATGCATTGTTTGTTCATGTCAGAAAAAATTCATTATATAGAAAGCAGTAAAAATATTGTTACTATAGAGTAATTGGATCTTCAGTTTTCAAATATTTGGAGTGCCATACTTTTAGGTCTGGCAGTAATTGCATTCTTATAACATTTAGTTATTTATGAATAAAAATTTCAGAGAATCTTAGTTTGTTATTACATATTGTCTCATGATACTGAGATAACAAGAGTATTGCTTTTGTTGTTCAGTGCTCATTGAAAAAAGGTAATCCTCCACTCCTACCTAGCTCAGGATCAGATTGATGATGAAAAATTGATACTGCTTTTAAGACATTTTAAAAGTATGTTATAAAATGAGTTACTATAGGTCATCTTATGCACAGAAGACAAGAATACTTGAAAGAGAATTCATAAGCAATACCAGAACATTGCTCTGTTTTTGATTCTCTTTCAGGTTTCATCAGACTTGCTTGTAGTCAGTCATGTTAAACATGTCCCCATATGTTCTCTACAGTTACTGTTTTATTAATTCAAGCAGTTCGTAAAAATTTCTTCTTCCTTCTGCCTGATCATTATTTATATTTTTGCATGTTAACCCCAAATCAAAAAAATATTTCCGGGTTAAAGTATTCAAAATAGGTTTATATGTTTTGCTTGCAAGAGTGTCATAGATCACATTTTTCCATATTTCTAGACTTTTACCTTTCTGCCTTGAGAAAAGCAAATTACTGTAGCCTGCTGGAGGGGCTATTATGGTTACCTTACTTTATACATGCCTCTTCTGTTTAGTTCCCTACTTTTTTGTGAAGCAGTCAGTAATAGATGATTTAAGCACACAAGCATTTTTCTCTGTTTGATCCTGCACCCCCGCCTCTCCATCCCACCTAGGTGCTTCTGTTTTGTTCCTGTGTATTTATTTCCTTCAGTATTTATTTTTAAAGAAGCCCAAGAATATTTCATTATAATGTCTTCTGGGAATCAGAGTTTTTTCAAGTACAGGTTTAAGCTCTGAATTTAATGTCTTAAATTTTTTTGAAAAACTAATAGGATTTTTGGATTGACATTTGATATTGTAAAAGTTGTATAATTTTTGGCTGCTTATTAAATGTGTATTCTTCCAATTTTGATATCAGCAGTTGATACATTAGATAATTTGTAGCACAAAATGTAACATGCACTTCACACAATTTGACACAGACTTGAAAGCCATACATTTGTATATCATTAAAGTTATTTTACTACAAATACGAGGTGTGGCTAGAAAAAAACCGGACTAGTACTGGTGAAACAATAAAACGAATGCAATAAGGCTGAAAGTCGCGTGGCCTGTCACGTGACTCTCGCTCCGCCTACTGCTTGAGTTTCATCTGCCTCTTGCACTCAGTCTGCCCGTGGCGTCTGTTTTAAGTAGTTGACGTTTTGTCTGTGTGTCGGAAAATGTTGAGTGTACAGAAAGAACAGCGTGTTAACATCAAATTTTGTTTCAAACTAGGAAAATCTGCAAGTGAAACGTTTGTAATGTTACAACAAGTGTACGGCGATTATTGTTTATCGCGAACACAAGTGTTTGAGTGGTTTAAACGATTTAAAGATGGCCGCGAAGACACCAGTGATGACACTCGCACTGGCAGACCATTGTCAGCAAAAACTGATGCAAACATTGAAAAAATCGGTAAACTTGTTCGACACTTTCCTTGTCAACTCCTGTTAACCCAGACACTGCTCTGATTGTTAAACGGCGATCTTGTCGAACAAGTTTACCGATTTTTTCAATGTTTGCATCAGTTTTTGCTGACAATGGTCTGCCAGTGCGAGTGTCATCACTGGTGTCTTCGCGGCCATCTTTAAATCGTTTAAACCACTCAAACACTTGTGTTCGCGATAAACAATAATCGCCGTACACTTGTTGTAACATTACAAATGTTTCACTTGCAGATTTTCCTAGTTTGAAACAAAATTTGATGTTAACACGCTGTTCTTTCTGTACACTCAACATTTTCCGGCGCACAGACAAAACGTCAACTACTTAAAACAGACGCCACGGGCAGACTGAGTGCAGGAGGCAGATGAAACTCGAGCAGTAGGCGGAGCGAGAGTCACGTGACAGGCCACGCGACTTTCAGCCTTATTGCATTCGTTTTATTGTTTCACCAGTACTAGTCCGGTTTTTTTCTAGCCACACCTCGTATAAGAATTCTTTTGGATATATTATGGAAAACATCTAAATATCCTAGAATAGGCTACATCGAAAAATCAGTAACAGCTAATTCAAATGGTTTCTAATAATTTTGATACAATTTCCTAATCTTTCTTTCCACTTGACACATCCTGTACTTCATAATCGTTTCTCTTATTCCATTCTGTACTCTTTTTTTTTCCGATCTTGCACTGATAGTGTGCCAATTTTTAACACTTTCAAACTCAAGTTTTCACAACTGTTACTTTCTGGCATCTCTTTTCTAAGAAGTCTTCTGAATCCAAGAATGTATTTGCTAGTGGCACTCTCAGGTGTTGTGTCAGTATGTGTCACTAAAACTTTGCCATTTTTGTTGGGAAACCTGAATGTGATCTTGAGGTAATGATATGAGGGGAAAAAGTGTGTTAATTGACATAGTGAAATATGATTGTGCATGTGCCAAGCAATGACTTGTGGCTGTGGCATTCTGAGAACAAAACATTATTGACTGGAAATGAAAATTAAACCATCTGCTGAAACTGGAAGGGTGCTGAGCAGAAGTTTCATCAGATGTTGAAGAGTATAGTGATGACATCCAACACAATTCTTGAGGGCCTGAGCAAAATTTATAATGCCCAGAAAGTCTTAAAGACCATGTGAGGTATGTATTGGGACAGGAGAAAAATGAAGCAAAAATGACTTGTGTACTACTTACTTTCTAGCAATAAGCCAGATTTTCTCTGTCAAATGTTCTGCATTTGTGGCAGAATTGTGAAAGAGCTTCATTTGAAGCCTGTTCTACAGTATTCACTATTTCCATTGGTTGCATCAGTAGACATTCATTTTTGTTAAAGGTGCTGACTTAATTACTTTCCTCATATCTGACAGCTTCATAGAAGATGAAAAAGATACTATTATCGAAAAAAATTGCAGTGTGTTGTATCTTTACATTTCTTCTTCTTCTTCTTCTTCTTCTTCTTCTTCTTCTTCTCTTTTTTAAAGAATTTATGTATCTGAAGTAGTCTGTTCTTAATCAGTACTCTCATTAGTTGACCAAAATGTTCATCTGTTCAGCCTTGCACTATATAAATTCAAGAATTTTTTTTTAAATCCCTACTGCATGCACACCTATAACGCTTCAGCGTGAACTACCATATCTTACTGTAAGTCATGCTGTAAGCTCATATTCCAATGAACTGTTGTTATCCGTGAATGTGTATTCCATCTCATTTATTTGTCTCACATGTTGCTTCATTTTGTAAATCCGACAAGTCACTTAGTTATTAAACCTTAAAAAACATTTTAACACTATACAATGGTTTCTGCCCACAATTCAAATGTTAATGGCCATACAAAAAATAAATTTTGTTTAAATGTATACTGTCTCATGATTGTGCCAGTTTCTGCTATCAAATTATTGTGGAAAACCATATTGAAGTGAACTAAAGTTGTCCATGCTACACATTTCATCAACTAATTGGATAAGATCAGGTCACATAGTTTTGGCTAATAGCAAACTAGTTGATTTTTACTTACTGATCTCATATTGTCCTTGGTTTCCTGAAAATCCAACGTCTGTAATTTTTGTCCTGTTCTCCCTCTAGCATTCACTTCTCCATAGTGTAGGATTTCTGCACACCATTGTTAATCCAAGGAACAAAGAACACTTTCTTAACTACTATTCAGACACTTTCTTGTACACAAACTAGCTTAGCTGTGAATGAACCTGAATGGTTAGGCTTAATAAAGACGTCTCAACTGGGAATGATTTGTCTCTTTATGAATGATGATGTTACTATTATTTTGATGTTGTCTTCATTTTACATGTCAGCAATTGTTAAAAGTTATTTCATTTCTTATGTTCATATTTTTTGTTTCTTTTAAAAAGGGTGATGTTGATTAAAGGCAGCAACAGATGAGTGATGGATGATTTTAGAACACTGGATTTGACCTGTTCACTATATGTGCATTGTCAGTATTGCAGCTGTGTGTATGGGACACCAAACAACCTACAGCAAGTAGTGTCTTGTCCCCCACAGCCACCTTTCACAGCTAGAGCAAGTTGCTTAGTGTGTCCTCAAGTCAGTGGAACAAATATTAAAATGAACATAATGTGTCCCTTGTGTCCTATACATGACATAATCACGTAATGGGAAATCAAATGAGGTATGTGCGGTGTGCAACCTGACACCTTGTAAGTCAGTTGCAGTGGGAGTATCATTGTCAGTGCCATTGACATGCATAACTTTGTTTGTAGAAGTACATCCAGTACACCATACAGTGCAACTGTGAACATTGTTTGCTAGTTTACATGTGATTAAAATGATATATACAAAAATGTGTCTATTGAGACTGATACCATTAAATGTTTCCCATAAGTGTTATGTAGCTAAATTATTTTTTCCAGTAACTGAAACTGTGTTGTATTCAACAGTTCATTTTATTTCATACATCCAGTTTTTTTTTTTTTTTTAGTTCTGAGGGCAACAGCTTAGTTGGTTCTAAGCAATTATAAATTCTTTTACATTAAGAAGAGCCCATTCATTTTCTTTTGAATATACAGCAAAAGTATTTTTTAAAAAGTATACTTTGAGCTGCATATGTTGTTGTTACATTTGTGAATACACGTGTTTAGCTTTGTGGCCAATGTATGATGTTTATTCGGAACTACTGCTAATAAATATTTAATGCATGTAGATAAATGTGTTTTCGCAGTTGTTGTGGCTAAACATACAACAGTTTCAATGAATCAGTGGGTCTGTACTCAGAAACTTCTATGTTATCAGTTACCATTCCATATCCTCTAAAATGTTGAAATTTGTGTCTTTTACTGTATTGATGTTCATTGATGTGTCTCTTACATGTAATTGGTGTTAGTTCCATACTATGCTATGCAGAATGTTGATGATTGTTAACACAAAAGTCATTGGCAGCACAGATTCTGTGAGAATTAACAGTTTATAGTTATAAGTACCACTAACAGTTTGACATAGCTGTTTTTTTTTCAATGATCTTGTGCTGTCTGCCTTTTGTTGAAGAACAGAACTTGATGGCAGACTGTGGAATTATTCTGATTTGCTTGTGATGGAATACTGTCTATTTCTGCTGTTAAAAGGAAGTGAAATATACAGACTTTTCTGAAATGTAATTGTGTTTTATTTAGGACCTAAAATAACAGGTGTTGATGGGTAAAGGAAACCTACTTAGGAATTTTAACACTAGAAAGAAAGTAAAGGGTGTGATACCTGAACTTCCTTATTTTGGAGGGAAAAAAGAGAAACAGATGGTATTAGAAGTATCAGTTTAATTCTCTTCCCATTATATTGAAGTAAATTTAAAGATTTATTCCATTAGGTTTTGAAAATGATATATTGAAGGTGGCCTCAGCTCTGCTCAATGAATTTGGTTAGTTGAATTTGGAAGATTTGGTCCACTTTGTTCAGCATGTGTCTATCTTATGTCGGCAATAGCAGCACAAATATTGTTCTGCAGCTGACCCAAGGTCTGTGGACAATTGGTATACACCAAGGAAGACAGACCAATCAGAAAAAGTCACATTGGGCTAAATCTGGCACTGAAAATCGCCCCTCAAAGAGATCAGACGGTTGGGGAAGTGTTCGCACAAGAGTGCCATTGACATTCATGCTGTTTGAGCTCTGGTGCCATCTTGATGGAACCAGATATCCCCCACATCAATTTCTTCAAGTCTGGGGGGAAAAATCCTTAATCACCTGGACATAACATTCAGAAATGATCATAACTACCGTATCGTTCTCTTCAAATAACTGTGGCCAAAACACCAATTTTTTATAGTGCACACCAAACAGTCTCACATTCTGTATGCAGGGACTTCTCATTAAGTTCTTGGAGGGTTCGTGCCACTCCAATACCACCTTTTTTAATTTTTTATTCACGCATCCACACAAATAAAAATGAGCCTCGATGCTGAAGAAGAACGTGAGGCATGTTTTTGTTCAAGACTCCACATGCATTTTTTGGGGAACAAAAATCATGTGGATTAAGTTTGTGCACCACTGCCAGTTTGTATGGATTCAATTTCACATCTTTGTGAAGAATTCTTCTCAGTGTATGATCAGAAATAGCAGCAGCAGCAGCAGCTGCATCGCTTGGGGAATTCCAAAATTACCAGCCTGACTTCCTCGACATTTTCTGGTGTCCTGGTGATTCTTGAAGGCCCTGGTTTCTTTTTCTGTGCACTACCAGTATCCGTAAACATGTCCACGCACATTGCAATCTATTTTTGATCAGGAAAACAATCCGCAGGTTCAATAATAAACGGTTCCCTGAATGCATGCTGGGTTGCGATGACAGCACGACCATCAGAAAAGTGAGTTGCCATGGCAAAAGCACGCTCCTCTCTCATCCACTACAGGATTGCTACTTAACTAACCTGGAAAAAAGGTTAGGTCCTGCCCTTTCCAATGCGCTAAACCCCACACAGCAATGGGTAATGGCCACCGTGTGACATGAATTTCAAATAAAGAAGTTCCTGTGCTGCACTCTGTACTTCTTTCACTCTTGCCAAGGTTCAGTGGTTACCCCACTCCTGTTCTTGATGTACATAAATAACTTGTTCAGAACATTGAAAGACTCTTCAAAAAGCATGATGTTTACTGATGACACAATTATACTGGTAGAGGCCACGAACACATTTATAGCATTCCCAGTCAGGGGAATGGTAGAAAATGTTTACAGCACACAGCTTAACACTTAATCATAGAAAGAGTTGTATTATGCAATTCCTAACAAATAACAACTGCTTATAGGTTCCTAAAATAGGTGTCTTAGAGCACACACTGGAATAGGACCTTATGTGTGAAATTCCTAGGCATTCAGGTGAATGTCATAGGCCATCAAAACATATTTTATTACTTTTTTTGGAAACTGGCTTAATTCCATAGGTTTTTGGCACTGAATCCATAACTGACCTAAGTTTTATCTATAACATAAAATTTGTAGCAATGTGATTTTGTGAGAAACTCAAATATTATCAAAACACATTTAACTGGAATCAAAAGTAATTTAATTTTTCAATATGAACAAAGGTTTTATGGAAGTATAAATTTGAAAGTGCCTACTGACTGCATAGGAATTGTATGTGCATTCAATTATATTTCTTTTTTCTCTTCTCCTTCAAGCACCTAATATAGTATTTTCTGTAATAAATTGCCTGTTTTGTGTCTCAGCGAAGTGACTGACAGTCTCCCATCATACTGGTATTCTAGCAACCCTGATGTCATTTTTTGTCACTTTGTTGTCTTCGTGAAAGTGCTCACAATGTTCGTCACTGACATCACTCTAATTTTCATGGAAAAAAAGTAACCATTCCAAAAGTGAATCTTGATGTTTATCAAACTGCCTAACTTCTTGAACTTTTCAAATATAATGTGAGTTCTTTCAATTGACTAATGTATTTTACAGACTATAAGAAACTACGGACTATAAGATGCATCTTAATTTGTAAGCATTTTTATTTAAAAAAATCAACATTTTTACCATTTTTGTTATTAGATTTCACTACTAGATTGCAAAGCCAGACAAAAAAAAATTCTCAATTTATAAAATCAAACTGACCTTTAAAATCCCTGAAAATCGTCATCTTAACTTCCACCTTCTTCTTTCTCTTCTTCATCCTCCTCTTTGCCATCATCGTTGTCCTCTTCATATATAAGATGGTCTACACTGCCATTGAGAGTGTTATTTATGCCGCACTTCTTGAATGATTTAACCATAATGTCTTCTGCCACTCTAAACCATGACTGTTTTATCCACTGACACACTTGTTTGATTGTAGATCATTTTAAAGCTCCCTTCAGTTTTAATTCATGTTGGGTTTCATCCATCATCTATATGTTCCATTCCTCTGTCAAATACTTTTTAAATGGTGTATTTATCAAGACATCAAGAGGTTGCAATTGTGAAGTAAGTCCTCCCGGAATAACAGCAAACTCTGCATTTCCCTGTCTCAGTTTCTATTTCACAGAATTTTTCAAATGACTGCTAAACTGATCTAGCACAAGAAGAAAACTCTTCTTCAATAAAACACCTTTCCTTCTCTCCCACACTCTTCTAATCCATAATTTCATACCAGCTGCATCCATCCAATCCCTGTCATGTACGGGGACACCACCACCTGTCAGTATTTCAGGTTTTGGCACTATTTTGCAACTGAAAATCATCATTGGATTAAGTTTAGTGTCATCACAAAATTAGAGGACAACAGTGTAGTGCATTTTTTCATGTCCACTTGTTTTTATAGTTACAGTTTTAGCACCTTTCTTGGCAACATTTCTGTTACTCGGCACATTGACTGTCATAAGAGTTCCATCCATATTCACTGTTTGTCTTAGTTCCACACTGATTTTCTTTCAATGTTGAATAATAAAGTGATGGAAAGATAATATTTTCTCTTCATACTCTTGTAGTATTTTCTGAGAAATTTTGATTTTGGCACACACAACACTACATAAACTTGTAGTACGAACCACCTCCACCCTTAAAGTCTGTTAAGTCCCACTGCAGCACTAACTTACAAGCATGTATTTCAGTCATTTTTGTATTAATTCCAGTGCTATTTTGATGGTGTCCTTGAATCCATTTCAATACATTATCTTCTAGTGTTGGCCATTATGCATCCAGTGCTCTATTTGTACATTTAGTCTTCCTCACTTTTTTCAGTTCTTTATTACTATCCCATCAATCACAAATGGTTTTTTTCTGTTGGTGGAGGGCCAAATGCCACCCAACTGCTCTGTTTCCATGTTCTTCTGTATATGCTATTACTTTCAATTTATAGCCCACATCATATGAATACCTTGTGTTTTTTGCCATTACGAAACTAGCTACTAACAAAAATAGTTCTGCAAGGTTCGCAGGAGAGCTTCTGTAAGGTTTGGAAGGTAGGAGACGAGATACTGGCAGAAGTAAAGCTGTGAGGACCGGGCGTGAGTCGTGCGTTGGTAGCTCAGATGGTAGAGCACTTGCCTGCGAAAGGCAAAGGTTCCGAGTTCGAGTCTCGGTCGGGCACACAGTTTTAATCTGCCAGGAAGTTTCATATCGGCACACACTCTGCTGCAGAGCAAAAATCTCACTCTGGAAACAAAAATATTGTACTGTTACCAGTAACACAAATCACTTTCAGTTCAAGTTCACTAGCACTGTAGACTACAATGACACATCATAGACTAGACATTGTTCTGGGTTTGTGGTGGCGGGAAAGAAGGAAGACAGTGTTAGCAAGCTTTTTGAATCCCCGCAACTCATGTTCGTCGCATCAGTGCACTATTACTGCCAGTCGAATCCATTGTTGCCAGATAAAAAGAGGTTTCCTGCAGCCTCGAATATATGGCTATATAAGGGAGTTTTAAATATAAGATGCACCTGGATTTTGGAGGAAACTTTTTGAAGAAAAAAGTATGTCTTATAGTCCATAAAATATGGTGAGGACTTCTTAAATGACAGCTGAACCACCTCCTTGCACACAGTCATTTTTAATTCAGAGTTAGGACTGAACATCATTTTTTGAATGTCATGTCCAACAAACGAGCCTTTTTCCAATTTTGATTCTGATAGTTGAGTAGATTTCTTGCAGTGATATTTGAATCATTCTCCACCTTTGTGTAGAGCTTTTTTCTTCTGCAGTATGTTTTTCTCTCCAGACCTCAAAGATTTTCTTGCAGCCATTTTATTGATGATGATGATGGTCCTTTGCCCTACTATCCCATTCACATGAAGACCTGGGGTATTTAGAAAAGTCATCACATATATTCCAACCATGTGGAATACTTTGCTTTATTTAAAACATTAATATTTTGCTTTATATGTGGCGAATGAACAACAGGCACTGATGCATAGGTGTTACCATTATGTAGACCAGTTTTAGACGGAGTCTCCATTCCTCCTTTTTGTACTCAGTCCCAAATTCGTTCATCAGACTCTCAGTATCTGAACAATGCACTAAATTACCTTCTTCTATGAAACATTGAGAAACTGCCTGTCAACAAGTTCTTTTCTTAGAGCCTGGAACCAAGCAGTTCAGCTTTTCCCTTACTGGGCCCAGACCCCTAACAAGATCAATTAGCGTAGTTTGTGTAACAAAATTTGGTTTTACATTGCCCAATGTAAAATGATACTTGTCATGAGCTTGTTCATCTGCATCACTCCAGTAATTATTTCAAATATCCAGGCTAATATCATTAAAACATTCTAGTGGTTTGGAAACAGGAAGATGGGGGCCAGGAACCACTGACTGAATGGCAGACAGCAGGTTAGTCTGTCTTACTACTTTTTGATTTTTCTTTAGTTGGAAGAAGTAACATCACTGCTACAATAGTAACAATCACTAGACTGGTTTATTCACTGCGCCCATATCATTTGTATGTTTTGAAATAGTGTCATATATCTATGTGGTAGTAAAGTTCTTGTAGAAAGTAAATACTTAAGTATTGAAGGAGACCACTCTCCGAAAAGCAGAAGCATTGAGTTATCGATGGAACGTACAAAAGAAGGAAAACTTGCTAGTTTTCATACTTATATTCTGATGAGCTAGAGTGAAACGCACGCGCGCGCGCGCACACACACACACACACACACACACACACACACACAGTGTGAATGCTATTTTGCAGCAAGTGAACTGGTTATGGTACGGGTGGAGGGAGGGGACTGGAGGTGGGTGGCTAGTGGCTTGGAGGGTCGCAGCCAGTTTGCCAGTTAGGAATGCAGGTGTATGAGCTGCCACAGTTGTAGTGGCTGGTGGGAAGTAGTGCATGCTGAAGGCACTGGGGACATGAATTGGTAAGGGGTGACAAGATGGAGGAAGGGTAAACTGTTGGATGGAGGGTGCGGGGAGAGTGGATTACCCGAGATTGAGAACAGAATGATTACAGGAGTGGAGAATGCGTTGTAAGGATGGCTCTCATGTGTGCAGTTTAGTGCCCTCCACTATAAATCATCATGTTCTTCTTCAGAGAAACTGGTGGTGGAAGGAAGGATCCAGCTGGTTCGGGTTGGGAAGCAGCCATTGAATCTGAGCATGTTACGCTTTCTTCTTGACAACAATTTGGCTGTGGCCATTCATCCTGGTGGACAGCTTGTTAGTAGTCATACAAACATAAAAGACTGCAGTGTTTGCATATGACATGGCTGCTTTTACAGGTGGTCCGGCCTCTGATGGCATAGGATAAGCCTGTGACAGTACTGGAATAAGAACAACTGTCTGAAAGCCTCCGTGCGTGCTCGAATCTCTCTAATTTTACATTCGTGATCTCCGCGGGAGGTATAAGTAGGGGGAAGCAATATATTTGATACCTCATCCAGAAACGCACCATCTTGAAACTTGGCGAGCAAGCTACACCGCGATGCAGAGCGCCTCTCTTGCAGAGTCTGCCACTTGAGTTTGCTAAACATCTCCGTAACGCTATCACGGTTACCAAATAACCCTATGACGAAATGCGCCGCTCTTCTTTGGATCTTCTCTATCTCCTCCGTCAACGCGATCTGGTACGGATCCCACACTGATGAGCAATACTCAAGTATAGGTCAAACGAGTGTTTTGTAAGCCACCTCCTTTGTTGATGGACTACATTTTCTAAGGACTCTCCCAATGAATCTCAACCTGGTACCCGCTTTACCAACAATTAATTTTATATGATCATTCCACTTCAAATCATTCCGCACGCATACTCCCAGTATTTTACAGAAGTAACTGCTACCAGTGTTTGTTCCGCTATCATATAATCATACAATAAAGTATCCTTCTTTCTATGTATTCACAATACATTACATTTGTCTATGTTAAGGGTCAGTTGCCACTCCCTGCACCAAGTGCCTATCTGCTGCAGATCTTCCTGCATTTCGCTACAATTTTCTAATGCTGCAACTTCTCTGTATACTACAGCATCATCCGCGAAAAGCCGCATGGAACTTGCGACACTATCTACTAGGTCATTTATATATATAGTGAAAAGCAATGGTCCCATAACACTCCCCTGTGGCAAGCCAGAGGTTACTTTAACGTCTGTAGATGTCTCTCCATTGAGAACAACATGCTGTGTTCTGTTTGCTAAAAACTCTTCAATCCAGCCACACAGCTGGTCTGATATTCCGTAGGCTCTTACTTTGTTTATCAGGTGACAGTGCGGAACTGTATCGAACGCCTTCCGGAAGTCAAGGAAAATAGCATCTACCTGGGAGCCTGTATCTAATATTTTGTGGGTCTCATGAACAAATAAAGCGAGTTGGGTATCACACGATCGCTGTTTCTGGAATCCATGTTGATTCCTACAGAGTAGATTCTGGGTTTCCAAAAACATGATACTCGAGCAAAAAACATGTTCTAAAATTCTACAACAGATCGACGTCAGAGATATAGGTCTATAGTTTTGCGCATCTGCTCGACGACCCTTCTTGAAGACTGGGACTACCTGTGCTCTTTTCCAATCATTTGGAACCTTCCGTTCCTCTAGAGACTTGCGGTACACAGCTGTTAGAAGGGGGGCAAGTTCTTTCGTGTACTCTGTGTAGAATCGAATTGGTATCCCGTCAGGTCCAGTGGACTTTCCTCTGTTGAGTGATTCCAGTTGCTTTTCTATTCCTTGGACACTTATTTCGATGTCAGCCATTTTTTCGTTTGTGCGAGGGTTTAGAGAAGGAACTGCAGTGCGGTCTTCCTCTGTGAAACAGCTTTGGAAAAAGGTGCTTAGTATTTCAGCTTTACGCGTGTCATCCTCTGTTTCAATGCCATCATCATTACGGAGTGTCTGGATATGCTGTTTCGATCCACTTACTGATTTAACATGAGACCAGAACTTCCTAGGATTTTCTGTCAAGTCGGTACATAGAATTTTATTTTCGAATTCACTGAACACTTCACGCATTGCCCTCCTTACGCTAACTTTGACATCGTTTAGCTTCTTTTTGGCTGCATTTAAATTTGTAGTTAAGCTCTCTTTGCTTTCACAGTAGTTTCCTAACTTTGTTGTTGAACCACGGTGGGTTTTTCCCGTCCCTCACAATTTTACTCGGCACATACCTGTCTAAAACACATTTTACGATTGAACTTTTTCCATAAACACTCAACATTGTCAGTGTCGGAAGAGAAATTTAGTTTTGATCTGTTAGGTAGCCTGAAATCTGCCTTCTATTACTCTTGCTAAACAGATAAACCTTCCTCCCTCTTTTTTAATATTCCTATTAACTTCCATATTCAGGGATGCTGCAACGGCCTTATGATCACTGATTCCCTGTTCTGCACTTACAGAGTCGAAAAGTTCGGGTCTGTTTGTTATCAGTAGGTCCAAGATACACCAGCTACAGGTGGCTAGGCTGTGTGGGAGGGACTTTTTGATTTGGGAAGGGATGTGGGCAGAGGTGTAGATGGAGACAATGAGGTGGAAGTCAACATCCAGGAAGGTGGTGTGTTGAGTAAGAGGAGGACCAGGTGAAGCAGATGAGAGGAAAAGTGTTGAGGTTGATAACAAAGGTGGATAGGGTGTGTTGGCCCTGAGTCCAGATCATGAAGATACCATCAATGAAAGTGCTCCGGACTAGGGGTTAGGAGTTTTGCGAGACTAGGAAGGTTTCTTCTGGATGGTCTATAAACAGGTTGGCATAGGAGGGTGCCATGTGGGTGCCCATCACCGTGCCATGGAGTTGTTTGTAAATTTTCCCTTCGTCTGTATATACACTGAAGACCCAAAGAAACTGGTACACCTGCCTGATATCGTGTAGGACTGCAGGGCTATCCATAAATCCATAATAGTATGACGGGGTGGAGATCCCTTCTGAACAGCACGTTGCAAGGCATCCCAGATATGCTCAATAATGTTCATGTCTGAGGAGTCTGGTGACCATCGAAACTGTTTAAACTCAAAAGAGTGTTCCTGGAGCCACTCTGTAGCACTTATGGACATGCAGGGTGTCATATTGTCCTGCTCGAATTGCCAAAGTCCATCAGAATGTGCAATGGACATGAATGGATGCAGGTGATCAGAGAGGAAGCTTACGTACACATCACCTATCAGAGAGGAAGCTTACGTACATGTCACCTATCAGAGTCATATCCAGACACATCATGGGTCCCATATCACTCCAACTGCACATGCCCAACAACATACAGAGCCTCCATCAGCTTGAACACTCCACTGCTAACATGCAGGGTCCATAGATTCATGAAGTTGTCTCCATCCCCTTACACATCCATCCACTTGATACATTTTCAAACGAGACTTGTTCAAGCTGGCAACATGTTTCCAATCGTCACAGTCCAATGTCGGTATTGACAGGCCCAGTCAAGGCGTAAAGCTTTGTGTTGTGTAGTCATCAAGGGTACACAACTGGGCCTTCGGCTCCAAAAGCCCATATCAATTATGTTGTAGGAGAGTTGATGTTTTACCGGATTCCTGATATTCACTATATGCTCGTGAAATGGTCATAAGGGAAAATCCCCACTTCATTGCTACCTTGGAGATGCTGTGTCCCATTGTTCATGCACTGGTTATAACACCATGTTCAATCTCACTTAAATCTTGATAAACTGCTATTGCAGCAGCAGTAACTGATCTAACAACTGCGCCAGACACGTGTTGTGCTGTATAGTCGTTGCCGACCGCAGTTCTGTATTCTGCCTGTTTACATATCTCTGTATTTGAAAACACATGCCTATTCCAGTTTCTTTGGTGCTTCAGAGTAAATGGTAAGGTGTATAAGGAATGAGGTGGTGGATTTGTAATCTGAAGGACACTTTAAGGGATAGCATTCAGTAGCAGCAAGCCCATGGGTGTGAGGGATGTTGGTGTAAAGGAAAGTGGCTTCAACAGTAACAAGTAGGGATCCAGAAGGTAAAGGTTTGGGGTGGTGAAAAGTGGGTGAAGGAAGTGGTTTTAATATGGGAGGCTAGGTTTTGTGCAGTTGGTTGGTGGTGGTGGTCAACAAGAGTGGAAATCCTTTCAGTGGGAGCATAGTAGCCAGCCAGCTACAATGGGGTGTCCAGGATTGTTGGGTTTGTGGGTTTTGGGAAGTATGTAGAAGGTGGGTGTATGGAGTGTTGTTGGGGTGAGAACGGAGATTGACTGAGGTGAAGGGTCTATGGATTTCAGTAGGAACAATAGGTTATGTTGGACCTATGGGATGGGATCACTCTGGCTGAGCTTGTATGTGGAGAAGTCAGGCAGCTGGTGGAGGTCTTCCCTCATGTAGACATTTTGACTGATCACAACAGCAGTGGAGCCTTTGTCTGCAAGGAGGTTGATTAGAGCTGGATATGTTTTTAGGTTGTGTATGGCTGTAGTTTCCTCTGCAGAAATGTTAGAGTTCCAGAGTAAGGATGGTGAGACCAAGTTGGAGGTAAGGCATTCCTGGAAGCTGAGTTGGGGGTGGCTAGGTGGGTGGAAAGGGGGGGGGGGTTGAAGCTCACAGTTGGATTGTGGTATGAACTGGGAGAGGCAAGGTTCAGTGCTGGGATTATATTGGCATTGGTTGGAGGGATTGGTGGCAAAGAAGTGTTTCCACCATACGGATTGAAAGGAGAGTAGGTCTTTGGGGAAGTCCAACACGGTTAAATTGCGGGTAGGGGAGAAGGTTACTCCTTTGCATAGGACTGAAAATTCTGTGGGACTGAGGTTTTTGGTGGAGAGGATAACAGCAGTGTTTTGGGTTTTCTTGAGGTTTGTGAGAAGAATGGGTGGTGATGGATAGTGGTGACCTGTGGTGGGAATAAGATGTCAACAGGTTTGAAAGTTCATGGAGGTGATGTCTGGAATGCTGCTTCAGGTGTTAGAGTGGAGGGGTTTCTATTTCGGAGATGTTGTGTATGTAGTGAGGGTTGCAGGGTAACAGTATCTTTTGGAGGGAATAGAGGCAGTTCTGGAATGTCTGTGCCATGGAGAGGAGGTTCTGCAGTACCAGGTTTGTCAAGGATAGTGACTGGTGGAATATGAAAAGGTGAAGGTCTTTGTGAAAGGAGGGAGTGGGCTCCAGAGAAGGGAATTTTTGTGGTTATGCCATTCATTGAAGGGGAGGGATGGGGATTCATTGTTTAGGCAGCATTTAAGGAACAGCATATGGGGCTGGATTTTAGGCAGGGGAAGAGATAATTCTTTGAATTGATGCGGAAAGATGGAGCAGGGGTCCACTGGGTTAGGGATGATGGTAGGAAATGAAAAATAGATGGCTGAAAGTGTTAGGTGGTTATAAGGGGAACTGAATAATATAGCCTCAGTTCGTTAAATAAAAAGGATGGAATAAATTGTGCTGTGAGCAATATGATGGTTTTGTGGCTGGACGATACTTAAATCGTGTGTAAGTTGATCATCACATGCAGGAAAAAAAGAGTAAAGTTCTGATGGGAGGAATGTGTGAAGAGCGATGTGTCAATTTGGAGGTTAAATGCAGTGGTTGGATGCTGGTAGGTGTTACAACTGTGATCTGGTGGGCAGTGCAATCTCAATGGCCAGAACAAGTGCTGCAGGGTGTCACAAATGTCTCGTACGACCCCAAGGGTCGTCATGGGCGAAGTGCGTGTATAACAAAGGCGGGTGGGAAAACATAGCAAAAGATATGGACAGACAATACTGGAGAGGAAGAAAGGATGTAGATTATGAATAGTGGAGATGAAGTGAGGTTTGGAAGAAAGAGAGCCACTAGCCACTATAAATGATGTAGGAAAGTTCTTGTAGAATGTAAATACTTTGGGATTAATTTGTCGGTAGGCACACACAAAAGCAGGAAAATCAACTAGCTTTCAGAGTCTCACACACACACACACACACACACACACACACAATCTACCTATACTCTTACATGATGCAGGCTAGACTGACAATGCCAGTGGTATTTTGTGGCAGGTGCTAGTTGGTGTGACAGGTGCTGTAGTTTTTTTCATGTGGGTGACTGTAGTGGTTTGGTAATAGGGGAAGTAAATGAGACTCATCAATGGTTTTGTAGGATATGTAGTAGGGATAGGACGATACTAGAACAGGAGGGGAAAATTGCCGCCCTTCAGGCTGAGTTAGACAAGGAAAGGGGAGATCTTGACAGGTTAAGGAGGGAGAAGGGTAAAGAGAGGTGGGAAGTGGCAACAGGAGGAACAGGCCTAGAACTTTGTCTGACAGCTTTGTGGTGAATGTGGAAAATAGATTTGACCTGTTGCTTCAGTTAGAAGCTGGTGAGCCTCAAGCAGTTGCAGGTGTAGACAAGACACAACGAACTTTCAGCAGCAAATTGAAAAGTAAGAATGTAGGGAAATCGGTAAAGAGAAAGAAAGTGTTGTTGTTGGGTAGTTCCCATGGAAGAGGTGTTGGCCAACTTTTGCAGGATGAACTAGGATCAGAATACCAGGTCACCAATTTTTTTAAACCTAGTGCTGGTCTGGAGCAGGTGACAGAGTATTTAGGAAACACTTTACAAATATTTCACTAAGGAAGACACCGTGGTTATAGTGGGTGGGACAGGTAATAGTATCGACAGAGATCCTGGGTACAATATAGAATCTGACCTGGAAAAGATTGCATCAGCATCGAAGCATACTAGTGTTGAGTTTGTATCTGTTCTTGGGCGCCATGACCGACCTCATTTGAACTCTTCTGTCAAGGGAGTTGATTTGGAGTTGGAACAGCTGCTTATGTCGGGTGCAGGGTCACACATTGGTGTGGTTCCTGTTGATTTTCTCAATAGGTGGGATTATACTAGGCATGGCCTTCACCTCAACAGGAAAGGGAAGGGTAAACTGGCTGGGAAAAAAGCAGGAAAGTTAAAGGGGGGACGCACTGTCATGAGTGATAAAATACCAGTGGTTATAGGGTTCAGAAAAGACCCTTTTTTAGGGTGGGGAGGACAGAAAGAAACCAAATTTTAAGAGAGGTTAGGACTGAGACAAACCCTCAGTTTGAGAAAGAAACCAAAAAACATAATTCTAGCTTCTAACATTAGCATAAACAGCTATTGGTTAAGAATTTTTAACAATCGGCAGTTGTTTCAACTCTAACCAATTTTAACTCAGTCAATGTGAAATGTCAGCTATCTTTATTGCATCAAAATATTCAAGGACTGAGAAATAAAATTAATGAATTAATTATCTGCATAGATGAATTAGAGTCCTCAAACCGAGCTGACATAATCTGCCTCTCTGAACATCATGTGACCACTGGTATAGAACTTTCAAGTGTTACAGGGTTTGGGTTAGCATCTCACTTTTGTAGAGCAGAAATGGAGAAAGGAGGAGTTGCCACATTCATCAGAAACTGTCAAAAATGTAAGAACATAGACATTCATAAATTTTGTTTAGAACAGCATATGGAAGCATGTGCAACAGAATTAGAATTTCATAAAAAATCCTTCATAATATTAAGTGTATATCGAGCATCTGCAGGTAACTTTAATCTGTTCATAAACCACCTTGAAGCTGTACTGGCCCATTTAACAACCAAAACCAAAGAAATAGTGGTTGCTGGTGATTTCAATGTAGATTTCCTTAAAGACTCTCCCAATAACACTATCATTCAACTTAATTCCCACTGTAAGGTTCTCCACTAGGGTAGCCAATTGCTCACAAACAGCCATTGATAATATCTTTATAGAAAAGTCCAATGAACAAAATTATATTACAAAACCAATAGTCAATGGCCTCTCAGACCACGACATGCAGTTCCTTCTGTTAAATGTTAATACTGAACAGGATATAAAATCTGTTAAATCTGAGCTCAAGAGGGTAATCAATAAGCCAAAAATTGACTATTTTAGGACACTCCTGAAAGACTTTCACTGGACTGATGTTTACAGTGCTCATGGCATGAATGAGAAATATATCACTTTTGCTAATAAAGTGCTTACCTTATTTGAACACTGTTTTCCCCCAAAACTAACCAAGGTTAGAGCAAAGTCTACAAAGAAGCCATGGATTACTCAAGGAATAGGGTATCTTCTAAAACAAAAAGAAAACTGTATCTGTTAATCCGAAACAGTTCTGATGTTGATGCTATAGCACATTACAAGAAATACTGCAAAATATTAAAGACAGTAATACGAACATCGAAACAAATATATTACAAGGGAAAGATAGTAATATCAGATAACAAAATAAAGACAATATGGGATATAGTGAAGGAAGAGATGGATAGAACCAGACATGAAGAGGGACAAATAGCATTAAGAGTAAATGATACATTGGTGACAGATGTGTATAGTGTTGCAGAACTTTTCAACAAACATTTTATAATTGTTACTGAAAAGATGGGGTTGTCAGGTTATGTAGATGCTGCTATGGAATACCTCAGACCAGACATTTCAAGTAACTTCCATAATGTGAATTTAACCCTCACTACCCCAACAAGAAATAATGTCCATCATAAAATCTTTAAAATCAAAAACTTCTAGTGGGTATGATGAAATATCAACAAAGTTCATTAAAGAATGTGATTCTGAGTTAAGTAACATATTAAGCTATCTCTGTAACCAGTCATTTATCACTGGAGTATTTCCTGAATGGTTGAAATATGCTGAAGTTAGGCCACTGTTTAAAAGGGGGGATAAAGAAATAGCATCAAATTTCCATCCAGTTTCACTTTTGCCAGCATTCTCAAAAATTTTAGAAAAAGTAATATACAGTCGGCTTTATAACCACCTTATCTCGAATAACTTTCCAAATAGGATCACTAAATCCTCAAGGACAGCCATTGATAACATTTTTATAGACAATTGGATATCATGCAGGATGTACCACAAGGCTCTCTGTTTGGACCTTTACTTTTTATAATATATGTAAATGACTTGCCCAGCACCATGTTATGTAAATCCACACTCTGTGCAGATGATACAACTTTTGTTACAGCAGGGAAAGATTTAGGAAAATTAAACGACGAAAGTGAGGCTCATCTCAGAGCAGCCATCAAGTAGTTCCAACTCAATGTCTTGCATATAAATCATGATAAAACTGTAGATATTCTCTTTAGCTTGTGTGTTAAGAGTGATAAGATTGATTGTGTCTCAGCTAAACTACTTGGGATCCATCTTGACTCAAAATTAATGTGGAAGAGTCATACCGATTATATTTGTACTAAGTTAGCACGTGTGACATATTTGTTAGGTAAACTAAGGTCATGTGTTAGTGATAAGTTATTACTCAATGCGCTGGCCGGGATGGCCGTGCGGTTCTAGGCGCTACAGTCTGGAACCGCGAGACCGCTACGGTCGCAGGTTCGAATCCTGCCTCGGGCATGGATGTGTGTGATGTCCTTAGGTTAGTTAGGTTTAAGTAGTTCTAAGTTCTAGGGGACTGATGACCTCAGAAGTTAAGTCCCATAGTGCTCAGAGCCATTTGAACCATTACTCAATGCATACTATGCCTTTTTCCACACCCATTTACCATATGCCACTTTGTTATGGGGAAACTCACCCGGAGCAAAACAAGTTTTCATTTGGCAAAAGAAGGCAGTCAGATGCATCCATGGAGTCAGAAATAACGAGTCTTGTAGAGCATATTTCAAAAATCTAAAAATACTAGCAGTTGCAGCCCTCTTTATACTAAGTTGTCTGATACACACAAAAGAAAACCAACACTATGACAACCTATCCATCACCATGACACACGTATAAAACAGCAAATTGACATCCCAGTTGCTAGACTAAAGAAAACTCAAGATAGCTACAGGTACATGGGAGTAAAACTATTTAACATGTTGCCAATAGAGGCACATAATGTGTCACTGAATGAGTTTAAAAGTGTCACAAAGAAATGGCTTAGAGAAAAAGCTTTTTATACAATAGAAGAGTTTATAATGTGCACTAAAGATGATCTTAAGTACTGGTACTAATATAGTTTCACTTAGATTAAACTTATACATGTAAATATAATGCAAATACCTTGTGCAGCATCAAGGACAAATTTTTGTATCTTATTAGACAATAATTATCTACAATATATTACATCATTTCTGTTAGTTATGTAAACTGTATATGTACACAAATGATGACATCAATTGCATTTTTTAATGCCTCAAGATGGATAATAAAATTAAAAAAAAAAATCATATAAAACCTGTAATAAATGGACTATCAGATCATGACATGCAGCTCCTTGTTTTAGATGTAAATTCTAAGCAGATTATCAAGACTGCTAAATCTGAGTACAGGAGAGTAGTCAATCAACCAAAATTTGTTTTAGAAAAGATGTTTATAGTGCTCATGACATGAATGAAAAATATAACACATTCATGAACAATGTCAGTACCATGTTTGAAAACTGTTTTCCTCTAAGAGTTACTCAAATTAAACAGAAGTCTATAATAAAACCATGGATTACACAAGGAATAAAGATTTCCTGTAAGAAAAAAGGAAAATGTATCTGTCAACCAAGAATACCTCCAATGCTGATGATTTAGCTAAATACAGGGAATACTGTAAAATATTTAAAAAAAAGTAATTCAGACATCCAAACAAATGCACTACGAGAAGAAGATAGCAATGTCAGAGAACGAAATAAAAACAATATGGGATATAGTGAAAGAGGAGACTGGTAGAACCAGAAAGGAACAGGAGCAAATAGCATTAAGGGTAGATGACACATTAGTAACCGATGGGCATAGTGTGGCAAATCTATTTAACAAGTACTTTATATCCATTACTGATAGAATGGGATTGTCAGGATCAGTAAATAGTGCCCTTGAATATTTGAAACTAGCCTTCACAAATAGCTTCAGGTAGATGAATATGTCACTCACTTCACCAAAAGAAATAACTTCCATAATAAAATCTTTAAAAACAAAGCATTCTAGTGGTTACGATGAAATATCAACAAAGTTAACTAAGGCATGTTCTTGTGAGTTTAGTACAATTCTAAGTTACTTGTGTAACCAGTCAATTATAACTGGGACATTTCCTGACTGGCTAAAATATGCAGATGTTAAGCGTCTACTCAAGAAAGGGGATAAAGAGATACCATCAAACTACATACCGATTTCACTTTTGCCAGCATTCTCAAAAATTTTAGAAAAAGCAGCTTCTCAACCATCTGACCACAAATAACAAATTATCAAGAACACAGTTTGGATTTCTGAATGGTTCTGATATCGAGAAGGCTATTTACACCTACAGTGAAAATGTACTTAATTCATTAAATAACAGATTACAAGCAGCAGGTATTTTCTGTGATTTGTCAAAGGCATTTGATTGTGTGAACCACAACATCCTTTTAAATAAATTAGAATTCTATGGTGTCACGGGCAGTGCTGCAAAATGGTTCGAGTCATACCTCACTAACGGGAAACAAAAGGTGTCAGTGCAAGGGACTAGTGAATTAAGTCATCAGTCATCATCAGAATGGGAATAAATTACATGTGGTGTCCCACAATGATCCATCTTAGGGCCATTGCTTTTTCTTGTGTACATTAATGATCTCTCATCAGTTACACTGCCAGAACCAGAGTTCGTTTTGTTTGCAGATGACACAAGTATTGCAATAAATAGTATGTCGAGTGTAGTTCTAGAAAGATCTGCTAATGATATTTTCATGGATATAAATAAATGGTTTAAAGCCAACTCACTGACATTAAACTTCGAAAAGACTCACTATATGCAATTCAGAACCTGTAAGAGGTTTCCACCCAGCATATGCATAAAGCATGAAGAAGAGCAGATAGAAGAGGTTGACAGTCTTAAATTCCTGGGATTACAACTTGATAATAAATTCAGTTGGGAGGAGCACACCACAGAACTGCAGAAACGCCTTAACAAATCTGTATTTGCAATTCGAGTGTTAGCAGACATAGGCGACATAAAAATAAAAAAGCTTGCATACTTTGCCTACTTTCATTCCTTAATGTCATATGGTATAATATTTTGGGGTAACTCTTCAAGTCAAACAAAAGTTTTCTGAGTCCAAAAGTGTGTAATACGTATTATTTGTGGAGTAAATTCACAGACGTCATGTATAAACCTCCTCAAAGAACTGGGTATACTAACTACTGCCTCTCAGTATATTTAATCCTTAATGAAATTTGTCCTAAATAATATATCTCTTTTTTTCCAACAAACAGCTCAGTTCATACATACAATACCAGGAACAAAAATGATCTGCACAAGGGCTTAAAAGCACATACTTTAGTTCAAAAAGGGGTCCACTACTCATGAACACTCATCTTCAATAATTTGCCAGCAAACATAAAAAATTTAGTTACAAATAGATATCAGTTTAAAAGGAGCCTGAAAGACTTACTAGTGGCCAACTCCTTCTACTCCATTGATGAATTTTTTAATAGAAACAAATGATGTATTGTATATACTCATACTATTAGTATTGTTATTTCAGCTTAAAAAAATGATGTATTGTATATACTCATACTGTTAGTACTGTTATTCAGCTAAAAAAAAAAATTGACATGTTCCACATCCACGAGGATCTCCTCAGCATGGATCTATGGAACGAAAAACTAATCTAATCTAATCTAAACATTCTGTCAAAGTCGTGTGCATTTCTAAAGGGTTCTGATTTTGAGATGGCTATCTACACTTACAGTGAAAATGTGCTTAATTCATTAGACAAAAAATTGCAGGCAACTGGTATATTCTGTGATCTGTCAAAGGCATTTGACTGTGTAAATGACAATATCCTTTTAAGTAAATTAGAATATTATGGTGTAACAGGAAATGCTGCAAATTGGTTCAAATCTTATACCTCTGGCAGGAAACAAAGGGTATTATTAGGAAAGAGACATGTATTAAGCTATCAGGCATCATCCAATTGGGAACTAATTACATGTGGGGTCCCACAAGGTTCCATTTTAGGGCCCTTACCTTTTCTCGTGGGGTATCAGTGACCTTTCATCAATAACATTATCAGATGCCAAGTTTGTTTTGTTTGCCAATGATACAAACATTGCAATAAATAGCAAATCAAGTGTAGTCTTAGAAAGATCGTCTAGTAAAATATTTGTGGACATTAATTACTGGTTCCTAGCCAATTCTTTATCACTAAACTTTGACAAAACACGCTACATGCAGTTCAGAATTTGTAAGGGGTGTCCCACGAGTATATGCCTAACATATGATGACAAGCAAATAGAAGAGATGGACAGTGTTAAATTCTTGGGATTACACCTTGATAATAAATTCAACTGGGAGGGGCACACCACAGAACTGCGTCTTAACAAATCTCTATTTGCAATGCAAATTGTGTCAGACATAGAGAATATAAAAATGAAAAAGCTTGCATACTACGCTTACTTTCATTCCATAATGTCACATAGGATTATTTTTTGGGGTAATTCATCATGCCAAGCTAAAGTTTTTGGGGCACAAAAATGTGCAGTAAGAGTTATATGTGGTGTGAACTCAAGAACATCCTGCAGAAGACTGTTTAGGGAACTAGGGATACTAACTACTGCTTCCCAATATATTTATTCCTTAATTAAATTTGTCATTAAAAATATATCACTTTTTCAAACCAACAGCTCAATTCATGGAATCAATGCTAGAAATAAGAATAAACTTCATAAGGATTTAAAGTCACTTACTCTTGTACAAAAAGGCGTGCATTATTCAGGAACACACATTTTGAATAACTTGCCAGCAGCCATAAAAAATTTAACAACCAAACCTTTTTTTTATTTTAAATTCAGTACATTAGTGTTTGTAAAATGATTCTTTCATATGGTGTTCATTAAAAAATTAATGTCATTCTACTTGGGACCTGTGGAAGGTACATTAGCTTATTTGTTTCAGTTGTAAATATTTGTCATGTATTATTGTTTTTCTGACATGTTCCACATCCTGGAGGACCTCCTCACTATGGATCAATTGGCATGAAAGTAAGTCTAATCTGTAGTGCAGTGTGGAGAAGGTGGGTGAAGTGTAATGCAGCTTTCAATAAATGTTACTTGGATTGCCATATTAATGTGTTAATCACTGCGGCAAAAATTTCGAATTCATGTTATTAACTGAAAATAATACATGAAAAGGAAATCATTAAAACTGTTAAAACTGTGGCTAAAAATGGTGTTTTACATGCTGGTGTAACCATCCAACCAACACCCACCACATTATATGCCTACCAGCTCCACAGATGAAGATATTGGAATAACATATTGTGAAATAAAATAAATTATTCATATCTTTAGGACGAACAAGAATTTAGTTGTGATGGTGGATTCGAACTTGGTAGTAAGAACAGTAGGAGAAATGTATGAAGAAAGAGAAGCTGCCTGGAAGAATTTTGCACAGCACACAATTTAATCATTGCTGACACTTGGTTTAAGAATCATAAAAGGAGATTGTTTATATGGAAGAGACCTGGCAACACTGGAATATTAGACAGATTATGTAATGGTGAGACAGCAGTTTTGCAACCAGAGTTTAAACAAAAAAAACCTTTACAGAGGCATATGTGGACCGTGACCATAATTTGTTGATTATAAACCGCAGGTTAAAACTGTGGAAATTGCAGAAATATAGGAAATTGTGCACATGGGACATGGATAAATTGACAGAATCAGACATTACCAAGAGTTATATAGGGAGAATTAGGTCAAAATTAATTGAAACAGTGGAAAGAAATATAGCATAAGACAAGTGGATAGCTACTAGATTTTAAGAGATTAGGTAGTAAAGGCAGCAAAAAATCAAATAGGTAAAAAGAAAAAGCTCAGTAGAAATCCTTGGATAACACATTTGGTATTGAATTTAATTAACAAAAGGGGAAAATATTAAAATATTGCAAATAGAATAGTAAGAAAAGAACACAGATTTCAAAAATTGAGAGTGACACAAAGTGCAAATTGGTTATCAGGAAATGGTAGAGAAGAAACTAAAAGCAAGCCAGTAGTAAGCAGAGAATGGAAGGCTGAATGGAAGAAGGAATGTATGGAAGGGCTATGCAAAAGAAATAAATTTGAAGATGATGATATGGAATGGTGAGAGGAAGTAGATGAGGGAAGAGGAAAGATACCGTGAGAAGATTTTGACAGAGCAACTAAAGACTTAATTTGGAACAAGCGTATAATAAGAGTAATGAGTAGTGTAAATCCAAGAACATCATGACGAAACCTATTCAAAGAATGGGGCATATTAACCACAGCTTCTCAGTATATTTATTCCTTAATGAAGTTTGTTGTAAATAATACATCTCTTTTTCAAACTAACTGCTTAGTACACAGTATCAATACTAGGAATAAGAACTATATGCATAAAGATTTAAAATCACTTACTCTTGCCCAGAAAGGAGTCCAGTATTCAGCAACGCATATTTTCAATAAGTTACCAGCAACCATTAAGAGTTTAGTTTCAGACAAGGCACAATTTAAACATAATTTAAAAGAATTTTTGGTGGCCAACTCCTTCTATTCCATTCATTAGTTTCTCAACAAGTGCAGTAGACCATTTTAATGAAAATTCATTATACTTTAGTTTTTACAATACTTGGTTGTAACAGCTAAGTAACTACCTACTGTGTGAATGATGTATGTATGGAAAGCAAATGTAGGTCTTAAGTCTGTAAATAGTGGAAGTTTAATTTTAAATCTTGTACATAATCTGACTGTTCTTAACTGAGGATCACTGGAATGAATAATTTACTTTAATTTTTGACAATACTTGGTTGAAATAGCCAAGAAACTAGCAAATGTCTGAATGATGAATTTAATGAAAGCATATGTAAGTATTAAACCTGTAAATATTAGAAGTTAAATTTAATTCATGTACATAATTTTACTGTTTATTGACTGAGGATCATTAAAATTAATGAAACTCAAGTTTTTCTAATTACATTTTTGTAATGTGTTTATCTGACGTGTTCCACATCACACCCAGGAGGATTCCCTCTTTTATGGGTCTAAGGAATGAATAATTAATCTAATCTAATCCAATCTAATCTAATCACACAAGAATATCACAGAAATTTTTGAAGTGTGGTGCTACTGAAGATTGATGATGATTATAAGGATAGATCTGAGAAGTATTAAAGGGAAATAGGATTGCATTAGTGAGAAAAAGAAATTTATGGCACAATTCAGTTAGTAAAAAGGTTTTACAGGACACATCCAGGAATAGTCAGTTTGGTAATGTAGAAAAGTTTGGGGAGTAAAAGTTGTAGAGGGAGATCAAGGCTTGACTATAGTAAGCAGGGTCAAATAGATGTATGTTGAAGCAGTTTTGCATACATGAAGAGATTTGCACAGTATAGACAAGCCTGGTGAACCTCATAAAACCATACTTTGGACTGAAGACCACAATAACATCAAGATATTGTGGTAAAAATGTCTGTAAGTCTCTCGTGTGTCACTGAGAAAGGAACTAACAGTTTGGAAAGCTAGAATAGTTGTGCACTTTTATATGTTTGTGCATTGGCAGTATTTGGAATTTCACCTACTGAAGGTAGGACTCGCCAGTCATTCTGTCCCTTATTAATTTTAAAGTTTTCTGAAGGAAATTTTCCTCTTGACAGAATTAGAGAATAATCTCCTTTATTACTGTTGCATAAGCATGAATAGAACTTTCACTTGTTATTTGTTTTCTCTGAAGAATTCATCAAAAAATTGGAGAGGCACAGCCTGAAGGCACTTTCTTCAGTAATTTTCAAATGAACATTGTCATTCATTTAATACTGCTTGATAGAGGACTTTAACTCAATCCAAAAACATTCTTCCATCAAGAAGTGCTGTATAAAAAAAGTTACGGATCATGATGACTGAAGAGTTACTTTTGTGAGGCTGGAAAAACCAGTGGATATCTCACAGTGTAAAGTTAATTCTAGGGATGAATGGCTAAACCTCTGTGGTGCACGCAATGCAATTTACTTGGCATCCTGCCCCTTGTGCCAAACCTGTGGCAGTTCATTGTTTCAGGTATCACTGTTTTAGTCTTATGGCCTGGCAATGTAGAGAGCCTGTGTGGCTCATTTTTAGACAGACGGAGCGAACAGGGTGGTGTTACTAGCTGACAAGTGTGCTGCCTGTATTATTTTCTAGTTGTTATTTCTGAGTCGTAAATATTAGTAAGAATGATACAATGGGGAAATCAGAGACACAAAGTGTCACAGGAGAGGATGTGATGCGATCGCTAATTACTCAGGTAGTGCATTTGAGGGCAAAAAATATGTCTGTGAAGAATAAATTACCATAGAAGGATGAAGAATTAGGATTTCTGAAATCACAGAGTCCATGGATAGTTTCAGCTGTTGTGAACCTAATTTCCCCCTTTTCCAGCAGGTTGTCTGTGGTTGTGTTATCATTTGTAGGGGATCTTGTGGCATTGGCTGACATAGGGGGTTGGTCGGATAAATGTTTGTTACAGATAGCATGATTGCACCTCTCAGATGAAGCAATGTCATTCATGTGTTGCACAGAGGCAATGGACAAAGCAGAAACTTTTGAGCAACTGAAACAGGGAGTGGTATAAAGATGCAGGAAGCAAAATAGTGTGCTGTTTTTCTGTGAACAATTGAATAGTATTTTGAAGAGGCCTAACAAAGCCACAGAGGACTTTGTGGATAGATTGGAAAGTTTGATGTATATATGGATGAATTAACACACAGTGATGAGGTAAATAAGGTGTTACTGCAGGAATGTGAGTGAAGGGCATTCAATGCTTTCCTGAGGGGCTCGGCACTTGAGATGTTTAGGAGGGTGCACATATGGATCTCAACGCAGTAGTTAGGTTGGTGATGGAATTTGAGGAGACTGGTGTTGTGACAAGGGTAAGAGATGGTTGAAGTATATTCACAGCAAAATAAGATGTTTTCATTATTGACATATGGGACATGTGCAGAAACATTGCTGCCAGCCATGTAATAATAGGGGAGGCATGAACTATCAACAATTTGGTGGGAATAACAGCAGTGGTGGTACAGACTAGCAAGAGTATTATACAGGTAATGGTAGGGGTGATCTGGGTAGTAATAAGGATCCACTAAACTTCAGCGTTAACCACAAACCCACTGAAATTTATTCACACTAAAAGTAAATTCAGTAAAAATGTATGCAGATGCAGAATGTGCTGTTGTGGGTGTGATAGGTGGTAAAGAGTATAGGTTTTTGGTAGACACATGGCCTCACATGTTAATATCCTTGAGAGAGTTAGTGGATAAGAGGCAGTGGAAATGACCACCTTATAAGTTTCATGGCATAGGGGATAGTGATATGCGAGCACTAGGGTTGATAATGATGAATTTTCAGTTGGAGATAACCAAGCTTAGGCAGTGTGTGGAAGTGGTGTCTCATGTATACAATGTCTGTAGCATGATTATTCAGTTAGACTTTCTGTATCAGCATCATGCCATAATTGACCTTTGATGATATATGGCAGGGCTTAGTGGGAAAAGATGCCAGCTATGAGAAGCTGCCATCAGTTTTGATCTGTTGTGAGGAGCATCTGTTATACAAGGCAATCTAGTGACATTAAGACTTAAATTGCAGGATTGTGTGTCGACTGGCACCAGGATATCAGTATGAGTGAATGTGGAGCCTGAGTTACCAGTACATATGTTGTGTGTAGAGGAACCACTGGAGGATACTGATATATTAGGTGCAGTGGATTATTTGGTAAACAAAGAATTGTATGTGTACAGAAGGATGCAGGTAAGGTAGTACCCATCAATGTGGATAGTTTTGAAATTTATTCCTGAAATCTAACTTAACTATAATAGGTATAGATGTGCTACCTAAAGTGACATAAAATTTCTGCTGGCCCAGGACTCAAACCTGGATTTCCCACTTACTGCAATTTCCCACTTACCACAAGCAGGGAAATCTGGGCTTCAGTCCTGATTTGGCGCAAATTTTCATATGTTGATTTAGATAGTACATCTATATCTATTACAGTTGAGTTGAATTTCAGGAATAAATTTCAGTATTTGAAACTGTAGTTCATCATCAAATACAAAAATGGATAATTTTGGCACTGAGGAGGTCAAGTTGTTAAAGGGAACATTATTGGTGATGTTAGAAATTCCAGAGGAGGACAATAGCTGCACAGAAGATATAGGCTATAAGTGGGTGCAGTACGCTGCTAAGACTGCATTTCATGAAAAGGTGAAGCATCTGAAAGGAGTAGAGGGAGCACAGGTGTAAGAGCTCTTGTTGGAGTTCAAGGACCTGTTTTTTCTGCAAGGGCTGTTGCCTGTAACACCCATGATGCAACACAGCATCCTGACAGGGAATGAACCACTGGTGTACTGGAGGCCATACAGAATACCATGCAGCAGATTTTGGAAGAGTTTACTAATCAACAGTTGGCCAATGGCATAATAGAATAGTATAGTAGCCCCTGGGGGTTGCGAATTGTAATTAAAGCAAAGAAGTCTGCAGGCAGTTCGAGGAAATATCAATATTGTTGTGATTGCAATCATTAGAATAGTAAGAGTATATGACAAATGGCTACCAAGTTTGAAACATGAGAGAGACAACTGTTAATCTTGAGCAGTGCTGGTACTTCTCAGCAACTGACTTGAAGAATAGGTGCCTTCAGTTAGAACTGGCTCCAGAGGATAGAGCAAAGACTGTGTTTTCAGCTGCTTGGGGACATTATCAGCATAAAAGAATGCTGTTTGGTTGAAAGGATGCATCAGCAACATGCCAGAATTTGTTGGGCAAGGTGTTGAAAGGACTGAAGCTTCGTAAATGTCTAGTGTATCTAGATGATATAATTGTTTTTTCAAAGGATATACAGGAACACAGAAAAAACTGAGGAAGGTGTTCAAGAGCTTCCAACCTGCACATCTAACACTGAGTATGGAAAAATGTCTCTCTGCATGAAATAAAGTATTTAGATCACATAATTAGTAAGGATGGTTTGAGGACTGATCCAAGATTGATACAGATGATGCAAGATTTTCCAGTACCAGAAATGACCAAGGAGTTGCATTCTTTTCTGGGCCTCACACATTATTACAGAAAGTTCATGAGATGATTTTCAGATACAGCACAGCCACTAACACAGTTATTAAAGAAAGGTATTAAGTTTAAGTGAAAAAGGCATGATACTGCTTTTATTATTCACTGTTGCTTACACAGTTTGTTCAGTATGAGAACTGGAGATGTGACAACATGCTCCATAGCATTAGATTTGCACCTGGTGGCCAAAATTGGAGCTATTTTTTTCCAGTATAAACTGGTTCACCATTAATGCATTCACATATCTACCAATTTCACAGCAGCCAGTGACCGCATCTTGACATTGTGGCACCCAACAGCTCCTCCAGTGGCAGCGTCCTCATGCTACTCAATCCCTGGACATCAGCAGCACTTTTGGGTTTGCCGGCCGGTGTGGCCGTGCAGTTCTGGCGCTTCAGTCTGGAACCGCGTGTCCGCTACGGTCGCAGGTTCGAATCCTGCCTCGGGCATGGATGTGTGTCATGTCCTTAGGTTAGTTAGGTTAAAGTAGTTCTAAGTTCTAGGGGACTGATGACCACAGATGTTTAGTCCCATAGTGCTCAGAGCCATTTGAACCACTTTTGGGTTTACTTTCGACTGGCCTAGGCTGTAGCTACAAGCGTGGCTTGTCAGCATCCTACCGAGGATACAGTTGATTCTGATGGCAGGAGAGGGTCATCTCACCAGTGTCCATGGTGAACATCCACTGGCAATGCATCACTTGTACCATCACCAGCACCCATCCAGGTGGCCAAGCTAAAGTACATGCCCAGACAGTGTGCATGGAGCATATCGGTCCGATCATGACAGTGGGCAGGGCAGTTGCAAAAAAGTCCAGGACTGCCAGCTGTGAAGGGTCTCCACCAGGCTTTTGCCTTGCAGTAGTGTGGTCCTGCAGGGGCTGAGAAACAGAGAAAATCCTGAGTCTGCTGCTGAGCCCACTAAGAACTTTTTAACTGTTTCTCAAAGATGTACGCCATACAGTCCACCTTCCCATTCATTTGTGGGTGAATTGGAGGACACGAGGTAGATAACAGCATTGCAGATGCAGAAATACTGAAACAATGCCAATGTGGACGGCACGCCATTATCAAAGACAATCGTCCTGGGCAACCCTGGTGAGAGACTTAATGGTAGCTTATATGATGGTGGAGTATATGCACTGGACATATGAATAATTGGACAGGTTGTTGACCACTACCGACAACGTAAAATTAAGTTGTCTGTCATGCCATGTGCTGCTCAGCACAGTGTTTGTGGTTACAAACAATCTTCACAATTGCCAAATCAATGCCAGGCCAGCAGATAAAATGCCAGTTATGAGGATCTTCATGTGAGTCATACCCCAATGGTCACAGTGTATGAGAACAAGGAGAAAAGTGCTCAGAACTGGAAAGACAATGATGCAGGAGTCATCCAAGTTGGTGCTGAGCAGGAGAACTGCTGATTGCCACCATCTGATAGCAGAGGAGGAAATAGGTGCGCAGTGGAACAGACTCCTTGGTGGACAGTTGCTCGGGCTGACTGTTGCACACAAAATCAACTACCTGTCAGAGCATAGTACCTTGGTGGGTGGCCTGCACTGCATGGTGGGCTGTTACCAAAACTCCATCCACTGTATGCTGCAGGTGATCATTGATCTGAAAACAGACATCAGCAGCTTTGTCAAAGGCTAGGTTGGGTCAAATGGGCAAGCACAATACCCTGTCTACATTAGCATGATGTGCTATGGATTCATAATGAGTCTCTCATGCACTCAAAAACAAAGCCCAAAACTGGAGTCATTCCACAGTTCTGTTGGGAAGTTAGCGAATGGGGGCCAAAGAGTGCCACAAATGGCTTATGGTCTGTGATGATGTGGAATTTGTTGCCATAGAGGAATATGTGGAACTTCCAGATTGCATACACAATGAGTGAAACTTACTTTTCTATTTTAGAATGATTGTGATAAGTCTGTCAACATTTTGGAGGCATATGTGATACGCTGTTCAGAGCTGTTAGCATTTCTGTCAGCCAAAGTTGCCACAGCCCTATGTTGGAAAGCATCAACTGCAAGGACAAGTGGTTTGCGTGGTGTGAAAGTACCAAGGCACAGCAGTGTCTTTTATTGGGCAAACACTGTTGCAGTCTCCAGATCAAAGAAATGGAACAGCTTGTTTATGCAGCTTATTCAATGGATAAATGATGTACCCTGCATTAGGCAGAAATTTCGAATAATGATTGACTTTGCCCAGAAACAACTGGAGTTCCTTCAGGTTCTGTTGTTTAGGTAGGTTATCTATAATCTTGATGCATCGTAAGTTTGATGCCTTCATGTAGAAGGAGGTAGCCAAAAATTTTTGATTTCTGTTTGAAAAACTTTGATTTCTGCAGATTGCACTTAAAACTCACCCACTGTAATTTAGTGAACAGAGTCTGAAGGTTAGCATGATGATCCTGCTGTGGGGAAACCATGACAATAATGTCATCAAGGTAGTTGCACAGCATGGGAGACCTTGTGTTAACTGCTCTAAATCTCTGGAAAATGGTGGCAGCATTTGCAACACCAAGTGGCAGGTGCATATAACAGTACAATGCAAAGGAAGTGTTGATGGCCATAATCTGTTGAGAGGCACCAAATCAATTTTTGAAAAACGCTTACTACCTGCCAGATTCAGGAGCTTTTTTCCAGGTTGGTAATATAGTAGCAATCCACTACTGTTGGGTATTAATGTTGGACTTAAAAAACCATACAAAAGAAGTGCACCCATAGGTTTTCACATAACAACCAGAGGTGTAGCCCACTGGCTGTAATGAATGGAATCAATGATGCCCAAGTCATGCAACCTGTCCAGTTCATGTAAAAGCTGGCTGCAGAACAAATGGAATAGGCTGAGCATGACAAAATTTGGAAATGGCCTATGGCTTAAGAGTGGAGTGGGTCTCGTAATCTTCTGCAACACCCAGTCCTGGCAAAAACAGAGACACCATCTCATGGTAAAAGTCATCCAATGCCTCGAATGAGATGGAGCCAGGAACAAGATGCACAGCATCCTGAATTTGAAACCCAACAACAGTGAATGTATCAAGACTAAAACTGTTTGGAGATGACACACTTCAGCAGCTAGAAAATGACTGCCCTCAACGTCAGTTGTGAAGTGGTCATGAACAGGAATCAGCTCATCACTGTAATGAAACAAGCTATGAAAGTTAGCTGATTCTTCTGTCAGTTCTTAGTAGAACAACATTATAATAAATTAAAAATATTACACTGCTTATGTTCTACAGAATTCATTTATTGAGTTAACCAGTTTTTGGCTTACAAGGCCATCATCAGGCTTTCACTGACTGTTGTCACCAAAGAAATTCTAGTGTTCATAAACAACATTGGAAAAGATGTTACACATGTAGAATGAGTAACAAACATGCAGTAAATTTCATCTGTGACAGTGTGGTGGTAACACAATTTAAAATGTAAAAAAACTGAACAATGAATAAATATAAAGGGAGCAAATAGGAAAAACATAAACACTAAACTCGAAAACTGTGTCTTCATAACAGTTTACATTAGTAACAGCCCAAATGAAATTAGTGCTTGACAAGACTACTTCAAGATGTATTAAACAAGGAAAGTGATATACAAACCAATTAAAAGAAAGAATTAACCCTTGTAACAACAGAATATATGGAGCACATAGGCAATCTCAATAAGATATAAAATGAATAAATACAGGAAAACAGAGGAATATGAAGGAACAGACAATGTGGGAAGTATTGGAAAATTGCAAGGATTATGTGAAGCTTAGAAGAGGGGAAGTATTATGCTGTTTCTGTTCATTTAAGATCACATCAGGACTGTGGGCTAGATGTTTGTTGAGTTCCAAGTCTTCTCACAGGCTGAATATTTTACCTTTGGTTGTTAATGGAGGACATGAGGCCTTTGGCTGGTAGTTGTTGCCCTCACTCAGTACTTCAATATGAAGGAACAGACAATGTGGGAAGTATTGGAAAATTGCAAGGATTATGTGAAGCTTAAAAGAGGGAAGTATTAAGCTGTGTCTGTTCATTTAAGATCACATCAGGACTGTGGGCTAGATGTTTGTTGAGTTCCAGGTCTTCTCACAGGCTGAATATTTTACCTTTGGTTGTTAATAGAGGACATGAGGCCTTTGGCTGGTAGTTGTTGCCCTCACTCAGTACATGCTCAGCAAATGTGGAGGCATAATTCTGCAACCTCCAGCCCCACTCATGTTCAGCTAGCCTAGTTGCTATGTCTCTGCTTGGTTGACCAATATAAATCTTCCCACTATGAGGGCAAGTAATTTTGTATATCCCACTGTTGGCTAGTAATTGGGTCCTCTCTTTGTTACTGAAAATAGAATGAGTTGTGGTGATCTTCACATAATAGGAAATCCTATAGTCGCAGTATTTCAGTGTTTTTGTACAATCTGTGATACCTATCCTAGGTATAGTACTGTACACCACTAACTGCAGACAGTGCAAGGGACAGTGGATGGAGTGTAGAGGAGGGGTATAATTTCCAGTTTTTGTCTCCAATGCAAGATATGGTCAATCAGGACAGGATTGTGGCCATTGGTTGAGGCAATAAACTTTATTATATCTAAGTCTCCTTTGAAACCTTCATTGGACATGGGGAACAGATATGAAATTGTGTACCATTGTGTGGAAAACTACATGTCCGTGTGCTACTGGGTGTCATGAACATGCAGGTATTACTGTGTCTGTAGCTACAGTTTTTCTATAAATTTTGGAGCAATGTGTCTACATACTAATGTCAATGATGACATCTAGGAATCTCATGTATTTGTTGACAATCTCTATTATGAACTGAATATTTTTATGTTGAGTGTTTAAGTTATGCAGAAATATGTAGAGCTGTCTTGAAGTGCCAGTCCACATACATGGCACACCATCTACATATTTGAACCAGTGTTTAATCGTCGCAATTCCATAGCTTAGCTATGACGTATCTCCTTAGTTCACTTTTGGCTGAAATATTCATGTACCATATTGAACAATATTTTCTGAAATAAGAATCTTTGAGAGCTGTATGTTTGTGCATCAATCTAGATAGACAACATCTTTTCCAGTGACATTTACAAACATTGTAGCTTCTTTGGTTATAATAGTCAGTTAAAGTCTGATGATGACCTTTTAAGCAGAAAAATGAGTAAATCAATAAATTAATCCTGTAGAACATAAGAACATTAGTGCTTTTAATTTATGAAACTATGAGTGGTGGAGGAAAGAGAAGGGTGACCCAAGTGATGATATGTTTCAAGAGACACAGACGCCCCAGTATTGACCTGGCAATGGAATGGCTGTTGCTGACTTTGCAGTGTAATGTGAATCTTGCTGGGGATACAGAACTTCCAACTTTACACTGGTGTGTGACAGGCAGCCACAACAAACAGCTGCCACATGGCGATGTTTACAGCAAGCCACGCACTGTGCCCGTCGGTGTGGGCAGTGACTATGGGCGTGAACTTGGAAACAATCATGACATGAAGAAAACCTGCATCATGAAGAGCCACAGTCCCATTGCCAACAGTGCAAACAATCAGAGTGTCAGTGAATGACACCTTTGCGGGTGGGGGGGGGGGGGGGGGGGGGGAGGTGCACCAAGTGCACCACTGCTCCATCCATTACACCCTCAAACTGTTCATTCTCTGCCTGTGACATGTATAATGTCTGAATGATCTCCTTGACTGTAGGAGCTTATAAAACAGAACTCCTCTCTATCCTAAACAGAACAGACAGTGACATTATATATCAGACAGTTTGTGTGGGGCTGTTTACAATGAGCACAAACAAATCTACACTTCTGACTTAAATCTCAGAGGTCGGCTACCCATGTTTGATAGGACTGGCCTGGTTTGTTTTGTCACTGGTGAAACGTAATACGAGAATCCATAACAGAGGGGTTACATAAGATAATGAGCACTGGGCAACTACAGATTTGAGAAAACAACAATGTTGCTGGGTATGTTAATGGAGCAAGTTCTCTAAAAAAAAAAATTAAACATTTCCAGCTCAGACAAAGACAAGAAAAAGGATTTTTGTGAAGTTGGATCCTCTACTTGAAACACTATGAAATGATGCATGCACAAGTCCCAATCTTCCTTCATCTTTCAGAATGGTGGAAAATCTGGGACACAGGTGTGTATGCTGTGGGTGGTTATGAAAGGATCATGGCACCATGCAAAGCTGTAACCAACTGACAAAGCAAGTCTATCTGCTGTTGCTGATGTTGCAACAAGTGAACTAACAATGGATCCATTGTGTTCACAGAATGCACAAGGATACAAAACAACCCCATCGTGAAAACCTGTAGCATCTACAGTTTTATTCCAGTGAGCAAGTACACAGGACACACAAGAGGAATGACTTAGCACCTGACTTACACATGCACATCAACACTGAAATGGAGGAAAGAACAGTCCAGTCTGAGTCCAGTAACAGGTGAAAGTTCGTAATAGTGAAAATCATTGGGTGCTGGTGGCACTGGTTGCAGGTGAATCAGGCTCTCTTGTTTTCATCTCTCACCAGGATTGCCAAATATTATCTTTGCAGTTGTGGTGCCATGTATGGGTGCCAAGCCACACACAGATATCAGAATGACATGGTCAGTGGAGGTAAATAAAAAATGTGGTCCAAAGTCTGTAATCACAAAACAAGTTCTTTTACAGCATCCAAGTAAGTGGTCTGATCCAGAGTCACAACACTCAATCATCCCAGTAGTTCTCTAAGCAAAAATACAGATGTTTTTATATAATTTCTGATCCTGTACCACTGAATCACCCCACATAATATGAGTAGTGGTGTTATTGTGGACCAATCTCTCTGCAGTATTGGTAAGTGTTCCACTGTAGTGATGGAATCTGACTGGACACCTCATACCAGAAATTCTGTGATCTTCCATCATTTCGCATCCAGCATCTGAGTTATTGTTATATTCACAGGAATTGACAGAAGCTTTGCCATTTGGTGGGGGAGGGGATCAACAGTGATGTAGGTGAGTCCATTTTGACATCTTTAGGTGTCAGGAACCACATCTCAACATTGGGTGGTGGAGTTATCACTGTTTGATACCAGAAGCCCATCTGATCTGGCAGGTTTTTGTGCACTGAACTGTAATGCTGGACAGATAAGAAGATACTTGGTTTCCTTGGTTTCCTAGTGGTGTGTCTGAGGCACTGGATGTTATCTTCTGTTGGCAGTTGCAGCTAAAAAATAAACTCTGCCCGAACAGGCCATGAAAGCCCAATTATATCGAGTTGCTGCCATGCCACCCTCAGCCCACAGTCATCACCGGATGCGGATACTGAGGGGCATGTGGTCAGCACACCACTCTCCTGGCTGTATGTCAGTTTATGACACCAGAGCCACTACTTCTCAATCAAGTAGCACCTCAGTTTTCCTCACAAGGGCTGAATGCAACCTGCTTACCAACAGTGCTCGGCAGACCAGACAGTCACCCATCCAAGTACTATCTCAGCCTGACAGTGCTTAACTTTGGTGATCTGATGGGAACCAGTGTTACCACTGTGGAAAGGCTGTTACAGGCAGTTGCATCTGTAGCCAGTGGTATTCGGGCATGTGTGGCTGGAGTTGATTGATATGGTGCATGAAGCAGATCCTATTGCTGTCTACCTCGTATCTCATACTGCTGCATACTGCCCTGATAATGTTGGGAAACCATGCCAATGATCTCCTGAAAGTGTATGTCTAGATCAGTGGTCAAATTCCATAGTGGAAACATTGGGTAGATGTGTTGTTCTGGTGCTGGAAGAACCATATCCGGTAATTCGTAGTGCCATCAGCCATGGAGAAGCTTCACCAGTGATGAGCCTTTGATTGACATAGTCCTGTAAGATGCTTGGAAGTGGGTAAAAGCATATTCTTTGTTTTTAGGTGGCAACACTTTTTTATCTGTGTTTTAAGTATCCATGTAAACCACTTAGGTGTACCTTTTGAGGCGATATGGAATCGTGCTGTGGCAAGGTTGAAGATACCATTTCTTTCCCATAAGTCTGGAAATGGGCAAAGTGAAAATTAAGGACCATTATATGATATGACAGTGTGTGTGGCACCCTCAGTGTCAATAATTTTCTCCAAGGCTCTGACAGCACTGCTGATGTTGTACTGTTAGTACACATTACATATGAAAAGTATGGGTATGCATCTACTACCACAAGGCACATCACCAAGAAATGATGTATGATGTAGCATAATCAATGTTGAGGCATTTCTGTGGGCATTGTCGAGGCAGCCAAGATGATAACCTTTGCAGTGGTGCCACTCACTTCACTGCACAGGTGTGTGATACTCAATTTCTTTGGAAATACCTGGCCAGTTGACATTGCAGTGGCAATTGCCTTCACTCTCATGAAGCCCCAGTGGCTGATGTAGAGCATTTGTAGGATACAGGGGCCCAGAACTGCTGGTACCATTGTCTAGCATGTACCATTGTCTGTTGTGTGGATTGTGCTACCATCTTGAGACCTGCAATAAGATGCTGTTGCCATCACTGTTATGTAAAATACATGACCTGGTGGAGAACAGATTCCACTTTCATAGCCATTTTCATGCATGTGGCTGTAAATGAAAAACATGTTGGTTCTGTGGAATCAAATTCAGGATCCGGAGCAATGGGCCTTCAGTGGGCATATGCATATGCGTACTGGACTGTTTGGTGATAGTAAATAGAATACTGATACTTGCTGAGGAATAGCACCCAGTGTGAGTGCACTGTGCAGCATGTTTTAGGACTAAATAAAAGTGACAAGCAGGTTTTGATTCCTTATAAGATGGGATTTCATTCCACAGAAAAGGACTGGAATGTCTGGACACCAAAAATGAGGGTAAGAGCTTCCTGATTAATTTGTAATTAATCTGAGCTTAGGTTAATGATTTCAAAGTGAAAACAATAGTCTGTTCAGATCCATCTTTAGTTCCTTGCAACAGGACTGTACCAACACCATGTTGTTAGGTAAGTGTTGTTAGTATCAGGGGTCATGCCATGTCAGACATGGGAGAAGCTTACTCATGTTATATTATTAGTTCAAATTTTCTATAATTTTTCTGGAGATAATTTAATGGTCAAGATATGTTTGGGTGCTGAAGGACAAATTTTCTGTAGTGATTTATTTGACCTAAAAAAAACTCTAGTTTCTTGATATTTGTATGTGGAAATAGTCAGATAATTTTTTCCACAGGTTTCTGAGTTGGATAGAGACCTTTCTTACTAATGGTGTGACCAGGTTTGTGGAATTCACATATTTGAAGGTTGTAAACACAGACCATTGGTTTGCAATGCCTGAAACAATTTGCAAAGATTATGAAGATGTCCTGCTTTAGATGTGTTAGTGATAATGATATTGTCCAAGTAGTTTGCAAAACAAGGAGTATTCCATATTAGTTGTTCTAGGTATCATTTAAAAATTGCTGAATTGTAGCTGATTATAATGATAGAAATCAAATGGCATGTTGATTAATACAAATGCTTTAGTCTGATCACCTAACTGTAGCTGACGATATTCTTGTGATAAGTCTGTTTTGGAAAAATATTGTCCAGTTGAGAGCTTCACCATGAGCTGTTCAAGTAGTGGAATTGGGTACATATTTATGACTGATTGAGGAGCCCAGCTGGTTTTCTTAAAAACAGTATAGGAGTCCCACTGTCTTCACTTAGCCGCTGCAGCTCCAATAGGCGGGTGACCTTGAACGAGCTTCGCCTGGCTGCCACCAGAGCTGGAGGATCGCGCTCTAGTTCTAACTAAGCGCGATCCGCTGCTAAAAACAACTTCCGGTCGGCCAACACCCATCCGGCCTGGCGCTGATTGGCTGCCGCGCGTTCTTATCAGCAGCGGCGTCAGCCACTACGTCACAGCCCGCATGGAGGGGGCCCAGACCCACTGCTGAGGCAGCTGCATACTCATTCGACTCAAGGCAGCCGCACAGTACAGACAGCCCTGCCGCCGTTGGATAAGCAGCTGCAGCAGCAAGTCGTATACTCCTAGCTCACTCATTTGTTATATAGTTTAATTCTTAATTTCTTTGCATGTTTTTGGTACTTGCATTATTTAATTCATACATTTTGGGCGTATTATAGTGTTTGAGAGTTGTAGCCATCGCGTTTTAGTACCTGAATAGTGTAAAATCGCGTAGTCTCCTTCCGCCGCCGAGCAGTGTGTCAGCAGTGCGCAAGTAGCAGCATTACTGCATTTACTAGGCAATCTTGTATTTTAATAACCGTTTCAATTTTGTGTTGATTTGTTTGCGCTCTCTGTAGATTAGTTCAGACGTTCTTTGCACAACAGTTTTTAGCATGGATAGGGTCTGCAACTGCTCTGTTCGGATGCAGGCTGAGTTGGCATCCCTTCGCTCCCAGCTTCAGGCAGTGTTGGCTTCGGTCACACAGCTTGAGGCTGTTGCCAATGGGCATCACTATGGGGGTTCAGATGGGGGTTTGTCGGGGACGGCCAGCTCGTCCCACGCATCCCCCGATCGGACTATGACTGTGGTTGCCCAGGATACTGCCCGCATTGAGGCTGATCCCTCACCTGTGGTAGAGTGGGAGGTCGTCTCAAGGTGTGGCAGGGGGCAAAAGACATTCCGGAGGGCTGAACGGAAGGCCTCTCCAGTTTGTCTGACAAACCGGTTTCAGGCTCTGTCTCAGGCTGATATTGATATTCAGCCTGACATGGCTGTTTGTCCTGTTCCAGAGGTTGCCCCTCAGTCTGCAAGATCCGGGCGGTCGCAGAGGGTGGGCTTACTGGTAGTTGGGAGCTCCAACGTCAGGTGCGTAATGGGGCCCCTTAGGGAAATGGCAGCAAGAGAGGGGAAGAAAACCAATGTGCACTCCGTGTGCATACCAGGGGGAGTCATTCCAGATGTGGAAAGAGTCCTTCCGGATGCCATGAAAGGTACAGGGTGCACCCATCTGCAGGTGGCCGCTCATGTCGGCACCAATGATGTGTGTCGCTATGGATTGGAGGAAATCCTCTCTGGCTTCCGTCGGCTATCTGATTTGGTGAAGACTGCCAGTCTCACTAGTGGGATGAAAGCAGAGCTCACCATCTGCAGCATCGTCGACAGGACTGACTGCAGACCTTTGGTACAGAGCTGAGTGGAGGGCCTGAATCAGAGGCTGAGACGGTTCTGCGACCGTGTGGGCTGCAGATTCCTCGACTTGCGCCATAGGGTGGTGGGGTTTCGGGTTCCGCTGGATAGGTCAGGAGTCCACTAAACGCAACAAGTGGCTACACGGGTATCAGGGGTTGTGTGGCGTGGGCTGGGCGGTTTTTTAGGTTAGATGGCCTCGGGCAAGTACAGAAAGGGCAACAGCCTCAACGGGTGCGGGGCAAAGTCAGGACATGTGGGGACCAAGCAGCAATCGGTAGTGTAATTGTCAACTGTCGAAGCTGTGTTGGTAAAGTACCGGAACTTCAAGGGCTGATAGAAAGCACCGAAGCTGAAATCGTTATAGGTACAGAAAGCTGGCTGAAGCCAGAGATAAATGCTGCCGAAATTTTTACAAAGGTACAGACGGTGTTTAGAAAGGATAGATTGCATGCAACCGGTGGTGGAGTGTTCGTCGCTGTTAGTAGTAGTTTACCCTGTAGTGAAGTAGAAGTGGATAGTTCCTGTGAATTATTATGGGTGGAGGTTATACTCAACAACCGAGCTAGGTTAATAATTGGCTCCTTTTACCGACCTCCCGACTCAGCAGCATTAGTGGCAGAACAACTGAGAGAAAATTTGGAATACATTTCACATAAATTTTCTCAGCATGTTATAGTCTTATGTGGAGATTTCTATTTACCAGATATAGACTGGGACACTCAGATGTTTAGGACGGGTGGTAGGGACAGAGCATCAAGTGACATTATACTGAGTGCACTATCCGAAAATTACCTCGAGCAATTAAACAGAGAACCGACTCGTGGAGATAACATCTTGGACCTACTGATAACAAACAGACCAGAACTTTTCGACTCTGTATGTGCAGAACAGGGAATCAGTGATCATAAGGCCATTGCAGCATCCCTGAATATGGAAGTTAATAGGAATATAAAAAAAGGGAGCAAGGTTTATCTGTTTAGCAAGAGTAATAGAAGGCAGATTTCAGACTAGCTAACAGATCAAAATGAAAATTTCTGTTCCGACACTGACAATGTTGAGTGTTTATGGAAAAAGTTCAAGGCAATCGTAAAATGCATTTTAGACAGGTATGTGCCGAGTAAAACTGTGAGGGACGGGAAAAACCCACCGTGGTACAACAACAAAGTTAGGAAACGACTGCGAAAGCAAAGAGAGCTTCACTCCAAGTTTAAACGCAGCCAAAACCTCTCAGACAAACAGAAGCTAAACGATGTCAACATTAGCGTAAGGAGGGCTATGCGTGAACCGTTCAGTGAATTCGAAAGTAAAATTCTATGTACCGACTTGACAGAAAATCCAAGGAAGTTCTGGTCTTACGTTAAATCAGTAAGTGGCTCGAAACAGCATATCCAGACACTCCGGGATAATGATGGCATTGAAACAGAGGATGACACGCGTAAAGCTGAAATACTAAACACCTTCTTCCAAAGCTGTTTCACAGAGGAAGACCGCACTGCAGTTCCTTCTCTAAATCCTCGCACAAACGAAAAAATGGCTGACATTGAAATAAGTGTCCAAGGAATAGAAAAGCAACTGGAATCACTCAACAGAGGAAAGTCCACTGGACCTGATGGGATACCAATTCGATTCTACACAGAGTACGCGAAAGAACTTGCCCCCCTTCTAACAGCTGTGTACCGCAAGTCTCTAGAGGAACGGAAGGTTCCAAATGATTGGAAAAGAGCACAGGTAGTCCCAGTCTTCAAGAAGGGTCGTCGAGCAGATGCGCAAAACTATAGACCTATATCTCTGACGTCGATCTGTTGTAGAATTTTAGAACATGTTTTTTGCTCGAGTATCATGTTTTTGGAAACCCAGAATCTACTCTGTAGGAATCAACATGGATTCCAGAAACAGCGATCGTGTGATACCCAACTCGCCTTATTTGTTCATGAGACCCACAAAATATTAGATACAGGCTCCCAGGTAGATGCTATTTTCCTTGACTTCCGGAAGGCGTTCGATACAGTTCCGCTCTGTCGCCTGATAAACAAAGTAAGAGCCTACGGAATATCAGGCCAGCTGTGTGGCTGGATTTAAGAGTTTTTAGCAAACAGAACACAGCATGTTGTTATCAATGGAGAGACGTCTACAGACGTTAAAGTAACCTCTGGCGTGCCACAGGGGAGTGTTATGGGACCATTGCTTTTCACTATATATATAAATGACCTAGTAGATAGTGTCGGAAGTTCCATGCGGCTTTTTGCGGATGATGCTGTAGTATACAGAGAAGTTGCAGCATTAGAAAATTGTAGCGAAATGCAGGAAGATCTGCAGCGGATAGGCACTTGGTGCAGGGAGTGGCAACTGTCCCTTAACATAGACAAATGTAATGTATTGCGAATACATAGAAAGAAGGATCCTTTATTGTATGATTATATGATAGCGGAACAAACACTGGTAGCAGTTACTTCTGTAAAATATCTGGGAGTATGCATGCGGAACGATTTGAAGTGGAATGATCATATAAAACTAATTGTTGGTAAGGTGGGTAACAGGTTGAGATTCATTGGGGGAGTGCTTAGAAAATGTAGTCCATCAACAAAGGAGGTGGCTTACAAAACACTCGTTCGACCTATACTTGAGTATAGCTCATCAGTGTGGGATCCGTACCAGATCGGGTTGACAGAGGAGATAGAGAAGATCCAAAGAAGAGCGGCGCGTTTCACCACAGGGTTATTTGGTAACCGTGATAGCGTTACAGAGATGTTTAATAAACTCAAGTGGCAGACTCTGCAAGAGAGGCGCTCTGCATTGCGGTGTAGCTTGCTCGCCAGGTTTCGAGAGGGTGCGTTTCTGGATGAGGTATCGAATATATTGCTTCCCCCTACTTATACCTACCGAGGAGATCACGAATGTAAAATTAGAGAGATTCGAGCACGCACGGAGGCTTTCAGACAGTCATTCTTCCCGCGAACCATACGTGACTGGAACAGAAAAATGAGGTAATGACAGTGGCACGTAAAGTGCCCTCCGCCATACACCGTTGGGTGGCTTGCGGAGTATAAATGTAGATGTAGATGTAGATATTTAAAAGCATATGCCTCAAATGTGTCTAGGCCAACAAAAAAATGGTTCAAATGGCTCTGAGCACTATGGGACTTAACATCTGTGGTCATCAGTCCCCTGGAACTTAGAACTACTTAAACCTAACTAACCTAATGACATCACACACATCCATGCCCAAGGGAGGATTCGAACCTGCGACCGTAGCAGCCGCGCGGTTCCGGACTGCGCGCCTAGAACCGCTAGACCACCGCGGCCGGCCTAGGACAATAATATTTATATGTGTGTCAGAAGGATCAATGTAGAAATTTAGGTGGCATATTACTTGTGTGTATATGGTATTTAGAACACAATGATCACATAAAGGAATTTGGTGATGGCTGTAATTTATAAATTGTTGATCAGACAATTTTGTTTTGGTGAAGAGCCAAGATTTAGGATGTAATTTCTTTGATTAAGGATGCAGAAGCTTCATTGTCTGCTTGCAGGTCAAAAAAGAAAGTAATGAACACTTTTTGAGGATACTGACCCTTCGACTTCTTGTAGAAGATAGGTTAAGGAAAGGCAAACCTACACTTATAGCATCTGTTGCCTTGGAGAAAGCTTTTGAGAATGTTGAGTGGAATAACCTCTTTCATATTCTAAAGGAGGCAGGGGCAAAATACATGGAGAAAAAGGCTGTTTACAATTTGTACAGAAACCAGATGGCAATTATAAGAGTTGAGGAGCATGAAAGAGAAGCTATGGTTGAGAAGGGAGTGAGACAGGGTTGTAGTGTATCCCTGATGTTAATAAATCTGTACATTGAATAAAAAGTAAAGGAAGCAAAAGAAAAATTTGGAGTAAGAATTAAAGTCCACAGAAAAGAAATAAAAAATTTGAAGTTTGCCAATGGCATTGTAATTCTCTCAGAGACAGCAAGGAACTTGTAATGGCAGTTGAATGGAATGAACAGTATCTTGAAAGGAAGATATAAGATGAACATCAACAAAAGCGATATGAGGATAATGGAATCTACACTCCTGGAAATGGAAAAAAGAACACATTGACACCGGTGTGTCAGACCCACCATACTTGCTCCGGACACTGCGAGAGGGCTGTACAAGCAATGATCACACGCACGGCACAGCGGACACACCAGGAACTGCGGTGTTGGCCGTCGAATGGCGCTAGCTGCGCAGCATTTGTGCACCGCCGCCGTCAGTGTCAGCCAGTTTGCCGTGGCATACGGAGCTCCATCGCAGTCTTTAACACTGGTAGCATGCCGCGACAGCGTGGACGTGAACCGTATGTGCAGTTGACGGACTTTGAGCGAGGGCATATAGTGGGCATGCGGGAGGCCGGGTGGACGTACCGCCGAATTGCTCAACACGTGGGGCGTGAGGTCTCCACAGTACATCGATGTTGTCGCCAGTGGTCGGCGGAAGGTGCACGTGCCCGTCGACCTGGGACCGGACTGCAGCGACGCACGGATGCACGCCAAGACCGTAGGATCCTACGCAGTGCCGTAGGGGACTGCACCGCCACTTCCCAGCAAATTAGGGACACTGTTGCTCCTGGGGTATCGGCGAGGACCATTCGCAACCGTCTCCATGAAGCTGGGCTACGGTCCCGCACACCGTTAGGCCGTCTTCCGCTCACGCCCCAACATCGTGCAGCCCGCCTCCAGTGGTGTCGCGACAGGCGTGAATGGAGGGATGAATGGAGACGTGTCGTCTTCAGCGATGAGAGTGGCTTCTGCCTTGGTGCCAATGATGGTCGTATGCGTGTTTGGCGCCGTGCAGGTGAGCGCCACAATCAGGACTGCATACGACCGAGGCACACAGGGCCAACACCCGGCATCATGGTGTGGGGAGCGATCTCCTACACTGGCCGTACACCACTGGTGATCGTCGAGGGGACACTGAATAGTGCACGGTACATCCAAACCGTCATCGAACCCATCGTTCTACCATTCCTAGACCGGCAAGGGAACTTGCTGTTCCAACAGGACAATGCACGTCTGCATGTATCCCGTGCCACCCAACGTGCTCTAGAAGGTGTAAGTCAACTACCCTGGCCAGCAAGATCTCCGGATCTGTCCCCCATTGAGCATGTTTGGGACTGGATGAAGCGTCGTCTCATGCGGTCTGCACGTCCAGCACGAACGCTGGTCCAACTGAGGCGCCAGGTGGAAATGGCATGGCAAGCCGTTCCACAGGACTACATCCAGCATCTCTACGATCGTCTCCATGGGAGAATAGCAGCCTGCATTGCTGCGAAAGGTGGATATACACTGTACTAGTGCCGACATTGTGCATGCTCTGTTGCCTGTGTCTATGTGCCTGTGGTTCTGTCAGTGTGATCATGTGATGTATCTGACCCCAGGAATGTGTCAATAAAGTTTCCCCTTCCTGGGACAATGAATTCACGGTGTTCTTATTTCAATTTCCAGGAGTGTAGTTACATTAAATCAGGTGATGCTGAGGGAATTAAATTAAGAAATGAGACACTTAAAGTCATAAATGAGTTTTGTTGTTTGCGAAGCAAAATACCTGATGATGATCAAAGTAGGGAGGACATAAATGTAGATAGGCAATGGTAAGAAAAGTGATTATGGAGAAGAGAAATTTGTTGCAATTGAGTGTAGATTTAAATTTCAGGAAGCACTTTCTGAAAGTATTTGTATGGAGTGTAGCCATATAGGGTAGCAAAACATGGACGATAAACATTTTAGATAAGAAGAGAATTGAGGATTATGAAATGTGGTGCTACAGAAGAACGCTGAAGATTAGATGGGTAGATCATGTAATTAATAAGAATTAGGGAGAAGAGAAATTTGTGGTACAACCTGACTAAAAAGAAGGGATCAGTGGGTAGGACACATTCTGAGGTATCAAGGGCTCACCAATTTAGTACTGGAGGGAAGTGCATGGGGTAAAAACCATAGAGAGAGACCAAGTGATGAATACAGTTGGCAGACTGGGAGGGATGTAGGTTGCAGTAGTTACTCATAGATGAAGAGGCTTGCACAGGATAGGCCAACATGGAGGGCTGCATCAAACAAGTTGTTGGACTGAGGACCACAGCAGCAACAAGACAAAAAAGTAGTACAAATTTCAGACAATTCAAGCGTTTTTGGACCTACTAGTGGCCGTAATTAGTGAAACAAGGACATGATTTTTGGGTTTGTAGATAGAAACTATACACTGTGCAGTGATGTTGGCAATTGAAATGCAGAAGCAATCATCTGTGGTACATGTCTAATCCTTCGTAGTTTTCCTGGAAAGTCAGAAATGTGGCAACCAATGAGACCTTCCTCTCCTGCATTAGCTATTCAAGGATCTACTGCTGGAACTGTTGCTCATGTTCTTGTTGTATGTGTATTTGCCTTTGTTGCTCAACCATTTATTATTGGTAAATCACAAAAACTACTCCATGGTGAGATTGAGTTTGAGACCTATGTTAGTGCAAGTGATTTTGTTTTCTTGTCACCACAGATAAATCCATATATTTTCTTTCTTATTATGGCAGTGTGCAGCGTTTATGGACACAAAACATGGACAGTTCAAAGATTCAAATGAACGCGAAGTCAGTGGAGTGGTCAGGTTGGCACAGCCTAGCACAAAACGTGGTCAAAAAAGAAGATGTATTCCTATTGAGGTCCAAGTACTCATATGTTGTCACAACACTCCAAGTTCCTAGTAGCCGAAGTTATGTGAGTTTCTATCCAGCTACAAAACTGTCTGTTCTACTCAGCACTTCCACTTATATCATTTTCTCCTATATTGTGAGATTAGCCCATGTGATGTGACTGGTTTGCTGGCTAGTAGTGCCTTCACAGACCAATATCTCCACAGCATCAATAAGTGTTCCACTGCAGTTATAACCTTTGTCTGGATACCTCCTGTTGGAAATCCTGTGAACTTCCACCATTTTGCAACTGACATCTGAGCAGCTAATATCTCTTTGAGGTATATGAAACACCATTATATGAATTGCCTAAATATTTCAGCTACATACTCATACTGTTTTCCCACATATTTTGCTTTTGTGCTCTTGAGAATGTTGCCTCTTTGTTTGTTTTTCCCTGCCATCCATCTGTTCAGTTTGGTGTGTACACCATGTTTCTTTTTATTTGACTTTACTTCTTGTTATGGGGGCCCAGGGGAAACAGTCTACCGTAACCCCTTGAGCCCTGACAATATGAAAAAATATAGTTTTAAGGTTTTTCACATAATTAATCTTTATTAATATAGTAAGCAATGAAAAAAAGAAAAAAATTGGCAAAAAGTAAACATTCCATTGTTTTAAGGAGGTGGTTTCACTTTAGAATCACTAGGACATGCAGTTTTCAGTCACCCATCATGTCATGTGATATATCTGAAAGAAAATTCTCATTTTTCCTAGACTCAATCCCACATCTCAAAACTTTCATCAGCACTAATTGTAGTCCTAAATAACAAGCAGGAATGGACTTAAAATTTAATAAATTTTGTATCAAAACTACATAGTTTCATTTTAAAACCACTTATAAAGGCAACAGTACAAACAATTTACATTACAATAACTTTAGCTATACTTACATTCACTGGCAATTATCTCCTCAACATGGCTACAAATAAATAAAAATAAAACATGTCACAATCTCATAGTCACATAGCACAATCGTCGTGTGAGTGTTGCTTTGGATGCTGTGACTGCTACCTAGGAGTATCTCAGTGTGCTACTAGATGTCCCTGTCTTGCAACAGTTTCAGTAGTTTCATGCTAAAGGCTCTGGTACTTGAAAACAAAAGTAATAAAATGGCAGTTTGAGGCAGAAACTTCTGGTAATCAAAGGGTTAGGGAGAAGCAATTTTTAATTCACATCAGAATTTCAGTTCAATAAATATAAATATAATTTAAATACATTTTACTGTCTATCTTGATAGCTGTGAGGTAAGCATGACTGATTGCTAACTGAAGAAGCCCAGATTCGATTCCTGGCCTGAGCAGATATTTTCTCTGCTCGGGGCTTACTGACATAAAGACACCTTCAAAGCACTGTTGTATAATCTTTGCACTACTGAGATGATTAGATGGGCATGAACTGAAAGCCAATAAACTGAAATTTAAAAAAGGAACAAAAATGTATTGATGTTTGGTTTTTCACTGATTTTTTGGCATAATGACACTACCTGCAATAAGAGAAAAGGAATAAAGAGATAAGCAACAAAAGAAAACATTTTAGGAAAACTTTATTGAATGGGCATATTATGCTTTAATAAAATATTGTTTACAACAGTTAATTCACTAAGAAAAAGGTTAAACTTTAGTCTTATGCCATCTGGCAAAAATCACAAACACAATTATCTGGAGAATCAGCTCCTCTATATTCAGTGTGTGCCTATATAACATATTGTTTAAAGGTGAATCGAAGTTCATTGAAGCCATATTCTCCACAAAGAGGACAGAGTTCAATATATTTGTATCTTATGTTGAAATCATAATCTGTCTCCACTTGAAGGATCATAAAATTTGAGTCTATGGCTGTTTTTCTTCGATAGGACAACACCTTTTGTTTGGCACATTTTTCTCATTAGTAGAGGACATTTTTATTTGTTTTAGTAGTTCCTTCTAAACATTTGGTTGCTGCTTGTTTGGCAGTAATTCTTTCAAGACAATGAGCTACTATGAACAGTTCAGTGATAGGGTTGTTTTCATCAGATTCAATGGAAAACCAACACTGACAACTTTAATTCAGTTATAGATGTCAGTGTCAGAAGCAGGAGATGAAGAGATAGAGAAAGGATATAAGGATACTGACTAGGTAATTCAGTATGTAAAGGGAGATGAAAATCTACATCTACATCTACATACATACTCCGCAATCCACCATACGGTGCATGGTGGAGGGTACCTTGTACCACAACTAGCATCTTCTCTCCCTGTTCCACTACCAAACAGAACGAGGGAAAAATGACTGCCTATATGCCTCTGTATAAGCCCTAATCTCTCTTATCTTATCTTTGTGGTCTTTCCGCGAAATGCAAGTTGGCGGCAGTAAAATTGTACTGCAGTCAGCCTCAAATTATGGTTCTCTAAATTTCCTCAGTAGCGATTCATGAAAAGAACGCCTCCTTTCCTCTAAGGACTCCCACCCGAGTTCCTGAAGCATTTCTGTAACACTCGCGTGATGATCAAACCCACCAGTAACAAATCTAGCAGCCCACATCTGAATTGCTTCTATGTCCTCCCTCAATCTGACCTGATAGGGATCCCAAACGCTTGAACAGTACTCAAGAATAGGTCGTATTAGTGTTTTATAAGCGGTCTCCTTTACAGATGAACCACATCTTCCCAAAATTCTACCAATGAACCGAAGATGACTATCCGCCTTCCCCACAACTGCCATTACATGCTTGTCCCACTTCATATTGCTCTGCAATGTTACACCCAAATATTTAATCGACGTGACTGTGTCAAGTGCTACACTACTAATGGAGCATTCAAACATTACAGGATTCTTTTTCCTATTCATCTGCAATAATTTACATTTATCTATATTTAGAGTTAGCTGCCATTCTTTATACCAATCACAAATCCTGTCCAAGTCATCTTGTATCCTCCTACAGTCACTCAACGACGACGCCTTCTCGTACACCACAGCATCGTCACCAAACAGCCACACATTGCTATCCACCGTATCCAAAAGATCATTTATATAGATAGAAAACAACAGCGGACCTACCACACTTCCCTGGGGCACTCCAGATGATACCCTCACCTCCGATGAACACTCGCCATCGAGGACAACGTACTGGGTTCTATTACTTAAGAAGTCTTTGAGCCACTCACATATTTGGGAACCAATCCCATACGCTCGTACCTTAGTTAGGAGTCTGCAGTGGGGCACCGAGTCAAACGCTTTCCGGAAGTCAAGGAATATGGCATCCGTCTGATACCCTTCATCCATGGTTCGCAAGATATCATGTGAAAAAAGGGCGAGTTACGTTTCGCAGGAGTGATGCTTTCTAAAGCTGTGCTGATGCATGGACAGCAACTCCTCTGTCTAAAGGAAATTAATTATATTCGAACTGAGAATATGTCCAAGAACCCTGCAACAAACCAATGTTACGGATATTGGTCTGTAATTTTGAGGATCCGTCCTTCTACCCTTCTTATATACAGGTGTCACTTGCGCTTTTTCCAGTCGCTCGGGACTTTACCTTGGGCAAGAGATTCGCGATAAATGCAAGCTAAGTAAGAAGCCAATGCAGTAGAGTACTCTCTGTAAAACCGAATTCGAATCCCATCAAGACCAGGTGATTTATTTATTTTCAACCCATTCAGCTGCTTCACAACCCCAGGGATGTCTATCACTATGTCCTCCATACGGGAATCTGTACGAGACTCAAACAGCAGTATGTTTGTACGATCCTCCTGCATGAAAGATTTCTCAAATGCTAAATTTAAAATTTCAGCTTTCGTTTTGCTGTCTTCCGTTGCCAGGCCAGACTGATCAGTGAGTGACTGGATGGAAGCCTTCAACCCGCTTACCAATTTTATGAAAGACCAGAATTTCCTTGGGTTTTCAGCAAGATCTTTTGCTAAGGTATGACGGTGGTAGTGGTTGAATGCTTCGCGCATCACTCTTTTTACAGCAGCACGAATCTCTACTAACTTTTGCCTGTCCTCATTCTCCTGATCTTTCTTGTACCGTGAATGCAACTGCCTTTTCTTCCTGAGCATTCTCCGAATTGCGCTGTTAAACCACAGTGGGTCTTTTCCGCCCATAACCCACTTTTTCGGCACGTACTTGTCCAATGCGTGATTTACAATGTGTTTAAAATTTGCCCATAATTCTTCCATGTCCATCGTACCGGAAGTAAATGAAGTCGATTCATTTACTAAGTGGGATGCTAACAACTGCTTATCTGCTCTTTCTAGTAAGAATACTCTCCTAGCCTTCTTGACTGACTTTTTAACCTTTGTAACCATAGTCGTAATGACAACATCATGATCACTAATCCCTGTCTCAACACTGACACCGTCAATGAGGTCTGGTCTGTTCGTGGCTACCAGATCTAAAATATTTCCATTACGTGTTGGCTGTCAATTTAGCTGCTTAAGACAGTTTTTGGATAATGTTTTCAAAAGTAATTCACACGACGGCTTGTCTGTACCACCTGTAATGAATCCATAGACATCCCAGTCTATACTAGGTAGGTTTAAGTCGCCTCTGACTAATATAGCATGATCCGGGTACTTCTGCGATACAGAATGTAAACTCCCTTTGAATGTTTCTAGAACTGTCACAGTGGAACCTGGTGGCTGGTAATAACACCACACAATTAACTTTATTTCCCCTAGCCCTGTTAAACATGTCCAGATAACTTCACAATCACCCTCTACTTTGACCTCAGTAGACACAATATTTTTGTCAACTGCAATGAAGACACCACCTCCTATGGTGTCTAATCTGTCTTTCCGATACACGTTCCAACCCTCACTAAATATTTCAGAACTTCCTGTCTCAGGGTTCAGCGAGGTCTCTGTCCTGAGAATAATTTGTGCGCCACACACTTCCTGGAGGTCAGTAAATTCAGGACTTCGTGGAGGGCAGTAAATTCAGGAACTTTATTCCGAACACTCTGAAAATTTACTGCTAATATCTTGATAGCTGAAGTGTCTTTACACTGAGGGCGTCCTGATTTCCCTGCCTGCACGTCGACTGGTGAGTGTTCATCAGGACACCTCTCACTACTGCCTAGCCTAAAAAAAAACCATATGCACGGCACAAGTACTCTGCTACCCAAGTAGCCACTTCCTTTGTGTAGTGCACCCCTGACCTATCTACGGGTGTCCTACAATTCCCCACCCAATAGCACAAGTCTAGAAATCTGCAGCCAAGACTGTCACAGAGTCGACGAAGCCTCTGGTTGAGACCCTCCACTCGGCTCCAAACCAAAGGACCCCGATCCACTCTGGGAATGATGCTGCAAATAGAGAGCTCTGCTTGCACTCCGCGTGTGAGGCTAGCGGTCTTCACCAAATCCACCAGCCTCCTATATAAACTGAGGATCACCTCAGAACCCAAGCAACAGGCATCATTGGTGCCGACGTGAGCAACTACTTGCAGATGACTGCACCCTGTATGCTCGACAGCTGCAGGCAAGGCTGCCTCCACATCTTGGATGAGGCCCTCCGGCAGACAAACCGAGTGAACATTGGATTTCTTTCCAGCCCTGTACGCTATTTCTCTAAGTGGCTCCATCACCCGCCTAATGTTAAATCTAATAGTCAAGGGAGATTGAAACAGGGTTGTGGGGGAAGGAATAGAAAAAAGGGTTGCAGGAGAACATAGGCTTGTCAGTAGAAATGAGAGAGGAAAAGCCTAATTGAGTTGTGCAATAAATGTCAGATGGTAATAGCAAATATTCTATTCAAGACTTACAAGAGGAGAAGGTATACTTGGAAAAGATCCAGAAACATGGGAAGGTTCCAACTGGATTGCAGCATGGTCAGACAGAGTTTCCAAAATCAGATATTGGAATGTTAGACACACCCAGGTGCAGATACAGATGCAGATTACAATTGAGTAATGATGAAGAGTACTCTGAAGTCTAAGAGAATCATCTGAAACTATCAAGTCATCACTGAAGAGTGACAAGATGCACTTTTAGTTTGCTAAGAATGTGTATGCTGCAGTAACAAACACAAGAATAGGCAATTCTGGTGAAGAGGAGTGGACATCTCCAAAAAGTTAATCACAGATGTTGGATAGATAAACTACAAAGAAACCTCGGATGGCTGAAGAAATACTTCAATTGGCCAATGAGAGGAGAAAATACAAAAATGTTCAGGGTAAGACAGTGACACATCAACAAATATCCCTTAGGAATGAAATAAATAGGAAATTCAGGGCAGGCCAAGGCAAAAAGGCTACAGAAAAATGTGAAGAAATCGAAAAGGAAATGATTGTTGGGAGAACTGACTCAGGACATGGAAATTCAAACCTATATTCAATGAAATTAAAAGCAATAGTGGTAACATTAAAAGTGCAGTGGGAACTTCACTGTTGAACTCAGAAGATTGAACCAATACATGAAATACTACATTTAATGCCTCAATGAGAGGGGCAACACATGTGATGACATGACACAAGAAGAAATTGGAGTCGATATGGATCTGAGTTTCTAATATCATTGGGGAAAGAGGCAACTGAACAACTTTTCAAGTTGGTGAGACTGGCAGTGTCCATCAAACTATCAGAAAAATATCATCCACACAATTCTGAAGATAGCAAGGGCAGAGAAGTTCAAGAAGTATAGCACAGTCAGCTTAATAGCTCATGCATCCAAGCTACTGACAAGAATAATATACAGAAGAATGGAAAAGAAAATAGGGGATCTGTTACATAAAGATGAGTTTGGCTGTAGGAAAGATAAAGGCACAGATAGGCAATTGTCATGTTGTGCTTGGTAATGGATGCAAGGCTGAAGCAAAGTCGACATATCCATTAGATTCATCAACCTGGAAAATGCATTCAACAATGTAAAATGGTGCAAGATGTTTGAAATTCTGAGAAGAATGGGAGTAAGCTGTACGGGAGGTCAGTAATATACAGCATGTACAAGAACCAAGTGGGAACAATAAGACTGGATGAGTAAGAACAAAGTGTTGGGAATTAAAAGGATGTAAGACAGGAATGCAGTCCTTTGCCCCTACTGTTCAATCTACACATTGAAGAAACAGTGACAGAAATAAAAGAAAGTTTCAAGAGTGGGACTGAAAATCAGGGTGGAAGGATATCAATGATATGATTCCCTGTTGACATTGCTATCCTCAGTAAATATAAAGGAGAATTACAAGATCTATAAGATTGGACGAACAGTCTAATGAGTACAGGATATTGACTGAGAGCAAATTAGAAAAATACAAAGGTAATGAGATGTAGTAGAAATGAGAATAACGAGAAACCACACATCAAAATTGGATGTTGTGAAGTAGCTGGTGTTATGGAATTTTGCTACCTTGGAAGATACATCAGCCATGATAGATGAAGCAAGGGGAACATAAAAAGCATACTAGCACAGGAAAAGAGAGAATTCCTGGCCAGGAGAACTCTGCTGGTATCAAACGTAGGTATCAAACGTGGGCCATATATGGCAACAGTGTGTATATTCACGCAGCTGCTGCCTACACAACTCACATGTGTCCAAAAATGGAGTTATTGCAGCTACTTCAGTAAGATATTAGGTTGGCAAGTGTTATCAGAAGCAAATACGCTCCTTGAGTGAAGACTTCTGATTTTTGTCCATTTCTGCCAACTGGTTAGTGGGTTAGTTAGTTATTTTTTCCATAGATCAGATTCCTGATAGCCATTGTGATGTGTATCATGTCAACAGAACAAACAGAACACTTGTATGCAACTAAAAACATAAAACATTGTATTTATAAGGCTACACGTTGGCCATTTAAATTTTTTTTTTAATAGGACTAATTGTATCTAGTCAAGAATTCCTTTGTGGTATAAAGGAGTTCTTAAGGAGAAACATATTTAATCTACATTTTGTTCCCATGGGTAGATTGAAAAGGGTTTTATAGCTGCATATTTTACTCCTTTTTGTTCCAAAGTTAGATTTATTAAGGGGAAATTCAGATCATTTTTGCCTCTAGAGCTGAATTTGTGAATATCTGTCTTACTTTCAAACTTACACGGGTTATTGATAATAAGTTTCATAAGTCAATAAATGAACTGCGAGGCTGTGGTTAATATTCACAGCTGCTTAAAGAGATACCTGCAAAATGTATGTTGTGAACATCAAAACTAATTCTAATTACTTTCTTTTGTGCAATGAATACTAAGTGAGGAGTTACTCCAGAATATTATCCCATAAGACATCAGTGAATGAAAATATGCAAAATATATTGACTTACTGACTTCAATATCCCCAAGACAGTAATTATTCTTATGGCAAAAGCTACTGAATCCAAATATTTTAGCAGGTCTGCTATATGGTTTTCCCAGTTGAAGTTTCTGCCAACACACACACACATAAGACCGTACAATTTTCATCCCTGTTTGTTATTCCTTGTTGGTATACTGGGTTAACAGGAGGTTGGATTGTTTTGGCTCTACATACTGGTTGAACATCTACATTTAAAGCTACATGATTACTCTAAAATTCACACTGAAGTGCTCGGCAGAGGATTCCTTGAACCACTTTCAGACTATTTCTCTACCTTTCCACTCTCAAACAGCATGTGGGAAAAATGAACACTTAAATCTTTCTGTACTAGCTCTGATTTCTTTTATTTTATTACAATGATCATTTCTCCCTACGTATGCTGTTGACAATAAAATATTGTCACATTCAAAGGAGAAAGCTGGTGATTGAAATTTCATGTAAAGCTCTCACCACAATGAAAAGCGCCTTTGTTTCAGTGATTGGCATCCCAATTTGCTTATCATATCCATTGCAAAGCAGTATGTATGTAAGGATGATAGTTGGCAAGGTGAATGGTCGACTTCGTTTATTGGAGAATTTTAGGAAAGTGTGATTCAACTGTAAAGGAGAGCACTGTTACATGACAAAGTTAGGAAGGAGACATGAGAGTAAAATTTTTTCTAATTTCAAACAGCTGGCATCACTCAGTCACATGGAAGTATCACTGGTCACCAGTGGGGAAGAGTTAACATTTTAACACTGTTATTAGATCAGAAAGACAGCTACCTAGACACTCTTAAGAGAGCAGTACAGACTGAACTGCCTTTGTTACTCCCATAACATTACATAAGAAAGAAACATTAGGAGTAGTAAGGCAAAGGGCATGTGGGTGTATTTTGTTTGTGTGGGTTACATACATTCAAGGGCAAGAATACGTTCAGGGGAAAACTTGATTGATTTATAAACATCTCCCCCTCCCCTTAACCTATTCTTATGCTAATGACTTATGACCACCTAGGGGTAATCCATCCATTTATTTATAAAATTCATTTCTCAAGGTCAGATCTCTCTTTTATTTGGCTGGGAAAGCTCATCATTCCCTGCTGTTTATTTAATTTTGGAAGATGCAGGGCTTGTAAAATACATCCAAAAGAAGTAATTAAATAAATCATTCTTCCAGATCACTCAAGGAATACCACCATAAAATTGACATCAACATACTTCACCACAAGTAATTACACTGACACAGGGCTGACCCACAGTGTAGAAGACAATTTCATCCCGTTCCACTATCCCAGACAGAATGAACCAGAGGTGTTGACCTTTACGCACAAGTCTTGACTGAGCTAGTTCACAAAACTGCTACATAGGCACTTGAAACGGTTTTTTTTTCACCCCTTCCACTTCTCTCAGGAACCAATAGTAACACAGCATTTACCCCTCCCCCCCACCTGAAAATTGGTGTGAGCCAATAGGAATGTGGAAATACTACATCTGGTCACACGATAGTGATGTTGGCGGATATAAGACGGATGTGCTGCCAGCCACAGCCAGTCATTTGAAGAATGATGAAGAGTCAACAGCAGCCAACATCCTGATATGCCCCTGTATTGTAGAAGAGCTGTAAATGTAATTACTCATTACAGGTCTTTGCTACTGTTACCACACATGGTGGTTCTTTCTCTTCGTTGTCAAGTTCCCTTTCTTGGTTCAACTCCATGTCATTGTCTGTGGATGCTTATTTTTTTTTTTTTTTTTTCTTTATTTTTTTTATTTTTTTTTTATTTTTTTTTCTTTCAGTGGCCTCTAGTGCATCTGGATCGGCAGTGACATCCAGCGTGTCTGGACCAGCAGCAGCCGCCACCTTCGGCTTATCAGGACCTGCAACAAACTCCAGCTTGTCAAGACCAGCAGCAGTAGCAGCACCATGGGATACTATAGAGCACCTGACCAGTATGTTCAAAGGACAACGAGCTGTTATTATCCATCCCACTCATCAATTTGTGTAACAGAGACACCCATCCAGTCCACGACTCTCAGAAGAACTCTGCAGGGGGCCCTACACTACACGGTGCAGGTCAGTGCTGGTCTCCAACCTAAGCACCATCCCAGAGCATTCTGCTGTTACTGCAAGGACGGAGTGTTGATGTGGTGTGTGAGAAGCTGCCAATTCCTCCCATTGCTCTACTCCTTTTCACTTTAACTTATAACATAACAGCTAGCAGTTCAAAGCACTTAAATATTGGTATAGAAGCATGAGTGGATAGTGATTGATGTGGAGAGATAGAGATTGAAAATGCATCAAGAAGTGTTAAAGTGTGGTTTATGGAGTTGTAATGGGATGAATGCTACATTAACCAACAGATGACCTCTGAGTATTCTCCATCTGCGGTCATTTACTGTGCTGGCCTGATGCTATCTATAACATCATTGTACAATGACATGATATTCATTGTAAGACCCGGAGGTCGATCCATTTATCAGCAACATTCCACCATTACAAACTTGTTTGGTCTATGGAACTTGAATCTAAAAGATTCAATCATAGACCTCACAAGCCTGTCTGTTGAAGGACTATTCGAAGCATCTGCCTTGGTTATACACACTCAGAAACTCATAATTGCAACAGTTTACCAACCACTGGCTTCTGATGAGGAGATATTCACAGAAAAACTCTCTGAATTAATCTTACTGACTACCAAATACAAGCAGTGTAAAACATTTATCACAGGAGACATTAATATAGACGTAAGAGTAAGGAGAAAAACTGTGGTATGCATCCTAAACATCTTAATATCAATGAATTACTACTGCTTAAATTAAAAACTGACCAGAATGGAGGCATGCCTTGACAATATAATTAGCAATGTGTGTAGGAATCAAGTAGAATGGGATACCATCAAATCAGTATTATCTGACCATGATGGCATATGGCTCAAAATTGGAAATCTGACACTTGATGATACCAGGATACATACATATAGAGCTCTCAAGGAAGAGAACATGGAAGTAATGAGAAATGAACTGGGTAGAATAGAATGGGCTAGAATAATAACCATTGACAAAGATATAAATGAAAGCTTTTCTGCATTCATATCCAATATAAAAAATACATTAGACAGTAACTGCCCTTTTATTACTAAGAGATGTAACCATAGAAATATGCATAAACCACAGTACACAAAATAGTGGTACACCCTGCACCTCAATAAAATTAGAATCCTTCTACTCATGCTGAAGGACAAAATTTAAGCCAATCAAGAAAACAAGAATGGTTTAATAAACTTAAGAAAAATATACAAATCTAAAATTAAAGCAGCAAAAATGAAAGCAAATGAGGAGTATATTTTAAAATCTAAAAGCAAATGTAAAGCTGCCTGGAACATAGTTAAAAGTGAGATAAACATGGGGAAGGAAGAAATCAGTAACCCAATTAATTGCAACACTCTCAACAAACACTTCATAAATTCAGTTAATGCCCAGGTACCAAAAAGTGATGATTTAACTGATGCAGATGCTTTTCTTTTGCAATCACAGAATAAAACAGATAAAAGATTTAACTGGAGTAGAATAACTGCTACAGATATAAATAACTCTGCAAACAAGTTGAACAACCCTAGAACAGAAGACTACTATGGCTTCAGTAACTTTGTAATAAAGGCTATAATTAAGGAAATTAGAACTCCTCTACTCTACCTTGCAAATAAAATCCTTGATGATGGCATTTTCCCTGATTGCCTTAAAATTACAGTTACACTCCCCATATACAAAAAGGGTGACAGAGAAATGCCAGATAACTATAGACCAATATCAATTGCCCCTATACTCGCCAAAACCATAGAGAGCTGCTCTCACGCACAGATTTACATGTATTTTGAGAGCAATAAATTACTTTATGACAGCAAGTTTGGATTTAGAGCTAATCAATCAACCATAAAAGCTACTGAAAACCCGATAACTGAAATCCACAACGCTTTTGAAAGGAAACCGACCACCTGTGCAACACTCATAGACTTAAGCAATGCATTTGATTCAGTATCACATGAGATAATTGTTAAAAAATTAGAATATTATGGTGTTGCAGACAAACCACTTAATTTGATTAAGTCATACCTAAATAACAGCCAACAGTCAGTGTATGTGAACTATGAAAGGTCAGATTTAATGAAAATTAAGAGAGGAATTCCACAGGACTCCGTTCTTGGACCCTTCCTCTTTATTATCTATGTTAATGACTTCTCAAACTATGTAGCCTGCAAAAATGTTTTATATACTGATTATATGACCATGATATCCACAGGTGAGAGTATGCAAGAGGTGGTAAACAAAAATAATGAGCTTTTTGAAAAATGTAGAGTGTGGTGTCTTGCTATCGAATTATGTATAAACAACACAAAAACAGAGGAAATTTATTTTAGTCTGAAGGTGCGGAAAGCAGAGAATCGAAGTGTCAAACTACTGGGACTAAAAATAGACCAAAGGCTCTCATGGGATGACCATGTAAGCTATCTGACAGGCAAATTTGCACGTGTAATATTCCTGCTGTATAAACTAAGAAATTATGTCAGTAAAAGTTTATTGATGCTTTGCTACTATGCATTCTTTCAGTCACAGCTACAATATGGGATTCTGTTATCGGGTAATTCACCAGGCACAAGCTGTGTATTCAAATGGCAAAAAAAAGCAGTTAGATGTTTACAAGGATTGGGTCCAAGAGAAAGCTGTAAAGAGCACTCCAGTATATTAAACATAATGACACTCCCAAGCCTCTATGAGTATAACTGCTTAATATACATAAAAGAAAATATACAACAATTTACACAGAGAAAGAATTTACATCTGCACAGTACTTGAAACAACTGCATGCTTGATATACCGTATTCTGGGCTGTCACTGACACACAACAGTCACAAACACCTAAGTCTAAAGTTATATAATAAACTGCCACAATCCGTCACAACCCTCGCCCACTTTAAATGTAAGGAGGTATTAGACACATGGCTCAAAAATAAAGCATATTACTCAATTGAAGAATATCTTGGAAGTAAGTTGAAAGGAATGTATAAACAATGAAATAATGTAACTATCATTAACTAAATGCGTAAAACTGTATAATTAATTCTTGAACATAAACTATATAGTGATTATTGCCGAAATTGTCTGATTAGTAAAAAGTTTATGTATTTATATGTATTTTTGTGTATGTAAAATGATAATGTGAGTAACATGTACAAATTTCTAACTACTCAAAAGATGTATGTATATGTATGCATAATGTATAATGTAAAAATTAGTAACAACTATACTCATATGAAGTATGTAAAATGTATTTTGACAAAGCCAATTGCATGGTAAACATGCTGAACGGCTAATAAATAAATATATGAAACATATGGATGGTGCTGTGCATTATTTCAGAAAGACTGAACTGTGGACTGCCATGTGTTCAACCTGTGTATAAAGATATTGTGAACTATCTCTGTAGGTATAGTGTGCATACAGGCTATATGGTGTCAAAAGAAGAAGCTAAAGGAACACCCATCAGTTTGAGAGAAATACACATGGAATTTAGGGCATACAAGAAACACTTATTTGGGAAATACTGTAAAAAATGAATCAGTTGTTTTTGTCGTTGACGTAATGCAACCTATGTATCATTGCTGAAATGTGAATAATAATATGTTTATATATCCTGTGTGTTATTTCTTACTTTATAACCCTCTCATTATAATGAAGCTGTGGTAGCTCACTCAGTAAGATGATGTGCTATAGTAGCTACACATATTATTATTACAAGTGTTCATTTTTCTATAAAAGCCCATTGCACACCAAAACCTGATGTAGTTGTTGTCATGGCAGTGTGGGTGAAGCATCAGAACTTTGTTGTAAGTGACTGGTGCTATGATGGTGCAGAAAAAGACTGAAAGAAGTGTGCTCCCTGCCTCCATTGGATAAGCAGCTGCCAGCAGCAAGTCGTATACTCTTAGCTCACTTATTTGTTACATAGTTTAATTCTTAACTTCTTTGCATGTTTTTGGGCACTTTCATTGTTTAATTCACAAATTTCAGGCATATTATAGTATTTGAGAGTTGTAGCATCGCGTTTTAGTACCTGAATAGTGTAAAATCGCGTAGTCTCCTTCTGCCGCCGAGCAGTGTGTCAGCTGTGTGCAAGTAGCAACAAGGGGCTTATTTAGCATTCATATAAGTGTAGTAGTCAAGTTGCATTTTAAAATCTGTGATGTGTAAAGTTGCGTAGTCATCTGTCATTTGTTTATTTCTTTCAAATAGTCTTTCTACGTTACTGACAGTACAGTTAGCCTTCTGCCGCCGAGCAGTGTGTCAGCAGTGTGCAAGTAGCAGCATTACTGCATTTACTAGGCAACCTTGTATCTAAATAACCATTTAAATTTTGTGTTGAATTGTTTGTGCTCTCTGTAGATTAGTTCAGACGTTCTTTGCTCAACACCGAGCAAGGTGGTGCAGTGGTTAGACACTGGACTCGCATTTGGGAGGACGACGGTTCAATCCCGCATCTGCCCATCCTGATTTAGGTTTTCCGTGATTTCCCTAAATCGCTCCAGGCAAATGCCGGGATGGTTCCTTTCAAAGGGCACAGCCGACTTCCTTCCCCGTCCTTCCCTAATCCGATGAGACCGATGACCTCGCTGTCTGGTCTCTTTCCCCAAACCAACCAACCAACCTTTGCTCAACAGTATTTAGCATGGATAGGGACTGTGACTGCTATGTTTGGATGTGGGCTGAGTTGGCATCCCTTCACTCCCAGCTTCAGGCAGTGTTGGCTTTGGTCACACAGCTTGAGGCTGTAGCCAATGGGCATCACTGTGGGGGTCCGGACGGGGGTTTGTCGGGGACAGCCAGCTTGTCCCATGCATCCCCCGATCAGACTACGGCTGTGGCTCCCCGGGATACTGCCCACATTGAGACTGACCCCTCACCTGTGGTATAGTGGGAGGTCGTCTCGAGGTGTGGCAGGGGGCGAAAGACGTTCCAGAGGGCTGAACAGAAGGCCTCTCCAGTTTGTTTGTCTCTGGCTGATACTGATCTTCGGCCGGACATGGCTGCTTGTCCTGTTCCAGAGGTTGCCCCTCAGTCTGCAAGATCCAGGCGGTCGCAGAGGGTGGGCTTACTGGTAGTTGGGTTCTCCAACGTCAGGCACATAATGGGGCCCCTTAGGGATATGGCTGCAAGGGAGGGGAAGGAAACCAATGTGCACTCCGTGTGCATACCGGGGAGAGTCATTCCAGATGTGGAAAGGGTCCTTCCGGATGCCATTAAGGGTACAGGGTGCACCCATCTGCAGATGGTCACTCATGTAGGCACCAATGATGTGTGTCACTATGGATCTGTTTATCTGTTTAGCAAGAGTAATAGGAGGCAGATTTCAGACTACCTAACAGATCAAAACGAAAATTTCTTTTCCGACACTGACAATGTTGAGTGTTTATGGAAAAAGTTCAAGGCAATCGTAAAATGCATTTTAGACAGGTATGTGCCGAGTAAAACTCTGAGGTATGGGAAAAAACCAACCATGGTTCAACAATAAAGTTAGGAAACTACTGTGAAAGCAAAGAGAGCTTCACTGCAAGTTTAAATGCATCAAAACCTCTCAGACAAACAGAAGCTAAACGATGTCAAAGTTAGCATAAGGAGGGCTATGTGTGAAGCGTTCAGTGAATTCGAAAGTAAAATTCTATGTGGACCGAAACAGCATATCCAGAAACTCTGGGATGATGATGGCATTGAAACAGAGGATGACACGTGTAAAGCCGAAATACTAAACACCTTTTTCCAAAGCTGTTTCACATAGGAAGACCACACTGAAGTTCCTTCTCTAAATCCTTGCACAAACGAAAAAATCGCTGGCATCGAAATAAGTGTCCAAGGAATAGATAAGCAACTGAAATCACTCAACAGAGGAAAGTCCACTGGACATGATGGGATACCAATTCAATTCTACATGGAGTACGCGAAAGAACTTGCCCCTCTTGTAACAGCTGTGTACCACAAGTCTCTAGAGGAATGGAAGGTTCCAAATGATTGGAAAAGAGCACAGGTAGTCCCAGTCTTCAAGAAGGGTCGTCGAGCAGATGAGCAAAACTATAGGCCTATATCTCTGAAATCGATCTGTTGCAGAATTTTAGAACATGTTTTTTGCTCACGTATCATGTCATTTCTGGAAACCCAGAATCTACTCCATAGGAATCAACATGGATTCCGGAAACAGCGATCATGTGAGACCCAACTTGCTTTATTTGTTCATGAGACCCAGAAAATATTAGATGCAGGCTCCCAGGTAGATGCTATTTTCCTTGACTTCCGGAAGGCATTCGATACAGTTCTGCACTGTCGCCTGATAAACAAAGTAAGAGCCTACAGAATATCAGACCAGCTGTTTGGCTGGATTGAAGAGTTTTTAGCCAACAGAACACAGCATGTTGTTCTCAATGGAGAGATGTCTACAGACGTTAATGTAACCACTGGCATGCCACAGGGGAGTGTTATGGGACCAGTGCTTTTCACAATATATATAAATGACCTAGTAGATAATGTCGGAAGTTCCATGCGGCTTTTCACGGATGATGCTGTAGTATACAGAGAAGTTGCAGCAATAGAAAATTGCAGCGAAATGCAGGAAGATCTACAGCAGATAGGTACTTGGTGCAGGGAGTGGCAACTGACCCTTAACATAGACAAATATAATGTATTGCGAATACATAGAAAGAAGGATCCTTTATTGTATGATTATACGATAGCGGAAAAAACACTGGTAGCAGTTACATCTGTAAAATATCTGGGAGTATGCGTACAGAACAATTTGAAGTGGAATGATCATATAAAATTAACTGTTGGTAAAGTGGGTGCCAGGTTGAGATTCATTGGGAGAGTCCTTAGAAAATGTAGTCCGTCAACAAAGGAGGTGGCTTACAAAACACTCGTTTGACCTCGACTTGAGTATTGCTCATCAGTGTGGGATCCATACCAGGTTGGGTTGACAGAGGAGATAGAGAAGATCCAAAGAAGAGTGGCGTGTTTCACCACAGGGTTATTTGGTAAGCGTGATAGCGTTACGGAGATGTTTAGAAAACTCAAGTGGCAGACTCTGCAAGAGAGGCGCTCTGCATCATGGTGTAGCTTGCTTTCCAGGTTTTGAGAGAGTGCTTTTCTGGATGAGGTATCGAATATATTGCTTACCCCTACTTATACCTCCTGAGGAAATCATGAATTTAAAATTAGAGAGATTCGAGCACGCACGCAGGCTTTCCAGCAGTCGTTTTTCCAGCAAACCATACGTGACTGGAACAGGAAAGGGAGGCAATGACAGTGGCATGTAAAGTGCCCTCTGCCACACACCGTTGGGTGGCTTGCAGAGTATGCATGTAGATGTAGATGAAAGAAGAAGGAGAAGAATGGGTACCCCTACTCGATACTGTTGTTGTTTTGGTCTTGAGTCCTGAGACTGGTTTGATGCAGCTCTCCATGCTACTCTATCCTGTACATGCTTCTTCATCTCCCAGTACCTACTGCAGCCTACATCCTTCTGAATCTGCTTAGTGTATTCATCTCTTGGTCTCCCTCTACGATTTTTACCCTCCACACTGCCCTCCAGTACTAAATTGGTGATCCCTTGATGCCTCAGAACATGTCCTACCAACCCCCAATTCTATTCAACACCTCCTCATTAGTTATGTGATCTACCCATCTAATCTTCAGCATTCTTATGTAGCACCACATTTCGAAAGCTTCTATTCTCTTCTTGTCTAAACTATTTATCGTCCATGTTTCACTTCCATACATGGCTACACCCCATACAATTACTTTCAGAAACGACTTCCTGACAAATCGATACTCGATGTTAACAAATTTCTCTTCTTCAGAAACGCTTTCCTTGTCATTGCCAGTCTACATTTTATAACCTCTCTACTTCGACCATCATCAGTCACTTTGCTCCCCAAATAGCAAAACTCCTTTACTACTTTAAGTGTCTCATTTCCTAATCTAATTCCCTCAGTATCACCCAACTTAATTCGACTACATTCCATTATTCTTGTTTTGCTTTAGTTGATGTTCATCTTATACCCTTGATAATATGAGTGATAATTGTGTAACCATCCAGCTGCAGCAAGACAAATGTTCTCATGCTACTATTAACACACCCAGATGGGATCTGCTTTGAGCAAGTATTTGTATTTTCAAAAATGCTGTTTCAACCCAAGTATCACCTACTGCAAAAGATACTGCAAGGTGTAGTTGGTGTAACATACATGACATTCAGTCAAAGCAGTCAAATCCCCCTGCCAGAAAAATTAAAGTCAAACACAGTGCTCATATTTAACGATATTGCTGAGGAAAACCAAGACCAAATTGTATAATATTTCTGGTTTGGCCATCATATACGTGTTGACGTATTTTATTTGAGTCAGTTATATTCCAGAATCCCAAAGCAGTTTGTGAGGAATAATGGAAATCTCATTATAGCTTCCAAACAAGAAAATTTGTGATTAAAACACATTTACCAGGCGCCTGTCAGAACCAAAATGTCACTCAATGCTTTTTTAAAGACATCTGCAGATTGGTGGAATCACATGCAGTACAGGTTTCTCATTATCGATCAATCAAAAAAACTGTATGATGGTAGGTATAGACAGAACTTACAGGAGTTTCTATATGTATAGCTGTGAAAAAAGTAATGATTATGTTAGTACACACTGCACCATGGACAAGCTGCACATATGTTAGGCACTCAGCCTGAGAGGATAGGTGTGCATAGACAGAAAATGCATCTGTACATAGATGGAAAATTTCAGTCTATTGACTGTAAAGTTAAGAAGCTAGAGACATATGCCCAGACCCTTCTGAGACTGATCAAGACTGATTAAGAAACCAGAGACGTACAGGCACATCATTCTGAGGAAGCATGTAGACTACTTTATTGTAAAGGCTGATGCAATTGTAAAGAAAGTACATGATGTAACTGTAAAACTTGAGGGAAATGTATATAAGGTGCAGCCTGTGAAGCAACCCCATTTAGCATATAGCAATGCTGTGCTAGTATTAGTCTTAGTCATAGGAAAGGGGAATTTTGTTAAAAATTCAGTAAAGGTGCACTTGGGCGATGAAGTCTGGGGCCGCTGGCAGTGTGTGGTAATAGTCGGCAGCCAAGAGGCCAGACAGAGTAAACATGGCATGGAGCTGGAGCAGAGTATTGCACGTATGATTGTTTGGAGTGGAGCAACAGCGAGGCAGTGAACTGCAGCATTGCTTTAAATTATTGTGATGTATGAGGCGAGGCAGTATGCCAGAGCCAGGAGTGGCGATGTGTAAGTGGCTGACGTATGGGAATTTACCCCTGCCATAGTTTCTGTCTCTCTCTGACACTACATCAGAAGTGAGAGGAAAATCAGTATAAACAGTCAGGCACTTTTAGCTTGAGAGTGTGCCAGGTCAGTTGAGAGTCGGGTCGGACCTGTGCTGGTCTACGCTTATAGGGGCCAGTCTGGCAGTGATGTTGTAAATATTCTGTGTAAATCTGTACTTTGTTTCTATGTACTTGTTCATGCTGTATTCTGCCTCCAGGGATACAACACCAGGGTGGGACAGAACAGCTGCTGGGTACTTGGAGACTGCATGGTCTGCCTGAAGGAGGGCAGTGACAGCTGTCTGCAGGGGGGCCAGCATGGGCCACATTTGCTTCCCACCTGGTGTACCTGGGTCTGGGCAAGGCGTACGCTGTGGGAGGTGCAGCAGCGTTGAAATGGCATTAGGGACAGCGGTGGGTGTTGCCATCCGGCAAGCACTACTAGCGGCAAGTTGCGGCACGGCATCCAGGAGGGCGTGGGTTCGAGTCCAGTCCTGTCCTGGGATCAGCAGCAGCCAAGGGCCACGGGTGACCAGTATAACCACCTTCATCCCATGGTCAGACAGAGAAGGCCAAACAGGGCGGAGGGTGGTGGGGACCAGGGACTGTAATAGTGTCCGGAGTCACAGGCAGTAGAGCGGCGCCTGTCGCTACACTTCAGTGGGCGGCAACTGGGGAAGTGCGGCTGACTTCCGTCGTTGGGCAGCCTTGTTGACTGCAGCAGTGGAGTCGGCAGTCCAGGAGTGCTGAGATGGCCGGACTCATGGAACAGCACGCAGGCAGTGCACCGACATAATGCTTCTGTAAACTAGCTGAATAAAGGAATACTTCGAATACCACTGTATCACCCTGCACTGCCTCTTGACGCTATTGACCTTGCTTGGCCTTCTGAAAAAATACAGCGTTGTGGGTCCCGGCTTCAGCTCGGACCACTGGAGTCCCAGGTTTGACCATTGATGGTCCACAACAGTGGTGTCAGAAGTCGTGCCAGTTACAACGCTGGTACTGGATTTCCACTCCAACATCTTATGTCGAGCAAGTAGCGTTGAGGTGTGCCTGTGTAGAGAGGTAGTTGAGATGTTTGGTTGTGTTTGTGACAGGTGGTCGTACACTTCTAGTTATGTCTTGTCATTCAGGAAGTGTTCGTCCATATCAGTATAGGGAGGAAAGCAGGACTGTCACCTGCGCAAGAGCACAATGGGGATGGGTGAGTGACGTTTGATTTATTGTTTATGTGTCATTCTTTTGTGTTTTAAGGGGTTAAGTGTCAATTAGGATGGACTTTTTGAAAGTGTCTTTTGTAAGGACAGAGGAGCCTGTAGATTTATCGGAATTCAGGGGAAATGGGGGACATGACGACATAGTGCATAAGCGATGTAATTTTTATAACCTGTCAGGTCACGTATTACCGTGTACAAAGTGGGTGCCAAAGAGTTGTTTTATTTCTAACAGATTTGGACATTTGGCACGCAATTGTTCAGAATGTAGATGGGCAATGATTCGCCACAAGAACTAAGATTTAGGAGTAGCAGAGTGGAATTAATACTAACAGCAGAGATAGAAGCAAAAATGGTGGAAACACGGCAAGCAGCGGAGGCTGCAGCAGTGACTACAGTGGAAGCTGTAGCTGCTCTAACTGAGCAAATTTGGGTATTGTCAGAGGCAAGGATAAGAGACAAAGAAAAATATGAAGAATTAGCGGGGAGATTTGGGGCATTGCGAGTAGGGGAAGGGACATCAGATGAAAGTAAATTACAGGTCATGTAGTGTCATAGACCATTTGACCCGGAAACTGCGGCATTGATTAACCCCTTTTCAGGTAAAACAACAGAGTATATGAAGACAGTAACTGTTCTCGAAAGAACAGATACTGTAGATGACCGTGCAGATTTTCCCTGGAATAAATGATAACTAACTGAAACCCTCAGCTGCCGACAGGTGTTGTTGATATACCTCGATGTGGACAGCTGAAAATGTGTGCCCCAACTGGGACTCTAACCTGGGATCTCCTGCTTACATGGCAGATGCTCTATCCATCTGAGCCACCGAGGACACAGATGAATAGTGCGACTGCAGGGACTTATCCCTTGCACGTTTCCCGTGGGACTCACATTCCCAACTGTCCACAATTCTACCTATGTAATGTACCTTCACTCAATACTCACGCATGCTTTGGCGATTCCCGTAAGAGTTTGGGCAACCTGTGCGCATTCGCACAGATGAAGGTCAATGGCTGGGTAGCCTCTAACTATATATATGAAGACAGTACCTGTTCTCGAAAGAACAGATACTGTAGATGACCGTGCAGCTTTTCCCTGGAATAAATGATGACTAACTGAAACCCTCAGCTGTCGACAAGTGTTGTTGATAAGTCCCTGCAGTCGTACTATTCATCTGTGTCCTCGGTGGCTCAGATGGATAGAGCGTCTGCCATGTAAGCAGGAGATCCCGGGTTTGAGTCCTGGTCAGGGCACACATTTTCAGCTGTCCACATCGAGGTATATCAACAACACGTGTCGGCAGCTGAGGGTTTCAGTTAGTCATCATTTATTCCAGGGAAAAGCTGCACGGTCATCTACAGTATTTGTTCTTTCGAGAACAGTTACTGTCTTCATATATATAGTTAAAGGCTACCCAGCCATTGACCTTCGTCTGTGTGAATGCGCACAGGTTGCCCAAACTCTTATGGGAATCGCCAAAGCATGCGCGAGTAATGAGTGAATGGGCAAATGTCTATAAGGTACATTACATAGGTAGAATTGTGCTCAGTTGGGAATGAGAGTCTCACGGGAAGCGTGCCAGGGATAAGTCCCTGCAGTCGTACTATTCATCTGTGTCCTCGGTGGCTCAGATGGATAGAGCATCTGCCATGTAAGCAGGAGATCCCGGATTCGAGTCCCGGTCGGGGCACATATTTTCAGCTGTCCACATCGAGGTATATCAACAACACCTGTCAGCAGCTGAGGGTTTCAGTTAGTCATCATTTAAAACAACAGAGGACGTGTCGGTATTCCTTAATGACATTACCACAATGGCTTAGGCCAATGGGTGGTTGGATGTTGTACTGTTGAGAGTGGTGAAGTTGCACTTGATAGGGGATGCCAAGTCGTACGTACTGTACCATGAAACGTTAAAAAAATGTGGGTGCATTTGCAGAACTTGAGGCTGGGTTATGCCAGAGGTACCAAAAACAGAACAGTACCAGGTTTTTTTTAGGAAAAATTAAATGCATTAGTTATGAAAAGAAATGAGACTGTGGAGGTTTTCTCAGACAGGATTCGAAAGCTGAATGCACAAATTTGTGTGGAAGCATATTTTTAATTCATCAATATTTTTGTTGAGTGAGTCAAGTCTATTAGTATGATGTATAATAGTCCTACTCTTGTCAAGTGTCTGGATTTTCATATGAACGTACAGATAAATGTTCTGCAGATGTCTCTCAGTCCCAGCAGTCAACATATATGCGAATTTCTCTGTAGTGCAGCATATACTGATGCACTCAATTCATTCATTTCCATATGTTTTAACCTAAGAGGTTCTCCTGGAAGTTCCTGCTATACTGTCCATCACTCAATTTTTCTGTTTTATCAGTAACCACAAACCCATACTGTATGTGATTATAACAATCTCCACATATATTTATCAATTTATTGAATATCAATCAGTTCATATATGAGCTTCATAAATATGTTTTGATTTCATATTCTTATTTAAACGCTATAATAAGATTTGAATTATCCCTCACCAATTGCTTCAGAATCCTAGAATACATCTGACTCAAATAAAAGATGTCAACACCCATATGACGACTGAAGCAGAACGATTTCCGTATTTGATCCTGGTCCTCCACTACTACATTGTCAAATATAGACACATTATTTGGCTTTGCTCTCTCCAATTGTGGGATAGCACCGCTTTCTCTGAATGTTGTGTATGTGACATCATCTATATCATGCAATATCTCCTGTAATAACAGGTATTTAGGCTGAGATAGTGTTTTTGAGAATATGTATACATGTGCAAAGTGGACTCCATCAGGGTGTGTTAGCAGTGATGTGATGATATTAGTCTTGCCACAGTCAGATGGGCCTAGAATTATCACTCATGTATTATCTCGTAGAAGTGTCCCATTCTTCTTCTTCTTCCTCTTGTGGTCTTCAGTTGTATCGCAGCACAAGTGAGTTACTATGAAGTCTTTGTGATGAGAATGTTTAACCCACTCAGCCATTACATTAGATTGGATTAGATCAGACTCAGTTTTCATTTCATAGACCCAAAAATGAGAAGATTCTAATGGATGTGGACCATGTGAGAAAGTATAACACAAGAAACATAGAACATTTGAGTATAATGCTCACTTACATCATAATTTGTCAGGAGATGGTCAAGATATGTGAATACATTCCAGTAAACTGGAATTGCCAATATTTATAGGATTAATGCACTGTCAGAATGAAATTTTTATCATACACAAAGTACCTAATCTTGACTATTGTGACTAAGTGCTGTCAAAACTGAAATCTAACAGACATTTTTACTTAAGTTGGTCTAACAGTTCCTGTTAAGATATTCATCTATAGAGTAGAAGAAGTTGCCTATCAAAAAGTCTTTCAAACGCATTTTAGACTGTGCTTTATCTGAAACTAAGTTGTTAATGGTTGCTGGCAATTTATTAAAAATGTGTATTCATGAGTATTGGATCCTTTTTGGACCAGGGAAAGTGATTTTAGATCTTTATGTAGACTGTTCTTATTCCTAGTATCGGTACTCTGTATTGAGCTGTTGCTCGGAAACAGAGACATTTTATTTGCGGTTTCATCCTGGAATAAATATACTGAGAAGCAGTGGTTAGGATATCCAGTTCCTTGAACAGGTTTCTACATGATGTTCTTGAATTTTGCACTCAAAAACTTTTAATTGGTTTGACAAGTTACCCAAAAATATTATCCCATGTGACATGAGAGAATGAAAGTAAGCAAAATATGCAAGTTTTTTACAACTATATGATAACATTAGCATGAAGGTGATTTTATACTATATATATGGTAATATGAGCATGCAGGAGATTTTATATAAGAACATAACTCTAGATCTATTTCTGCAATGTTCACTTCATAAATATCTGCACGTATTAATCTACTGTAGATGTCGAAAGGTTAGTGCCTAGCTTTACATGCAAACTCTAAAAGAATGCTCCATATCCCCTCATAGCATCTACACACATATGACCACCAGCTTAGTTGCTCATTCACAGCATGATCATTCTTGAAACTAGTATACTTTACGTTTTTAAACGTCTATTCTTGTAAATGAATACACTCTCCCTTTTTGTACACTTCCACAGTTTGTGGGAAGTCCCCTGAGGAGACTGTATGATCACATAATATCACAGAGGAAGCTTGTCCAATACCACTGAACATAGCTGCAATTGACATTGAGGCAGCGCATAAGCGATTCCACTCACCATAGCATAGTATCACTTTGTATCACTGTACCAGGGACTTTTGAGAACCAGCACTGGGTGGACCTCAGTCAGAAATCATTCCCATACTACCACATTAACTGGCCCTGTTGTCTAAAGTAAATGTTGTATGAACAGTATTACTTTCACAGGCCCTTAGTAAATGTTGTATGAAACAGCTTACTTTCACACTGGGTAGTTTTGTCTCACATGGTGGCTGCATTGCAGGAGTCTGCTGCTGTGCAGCTACTACACAATTATACGTATTCATTCTTTTATAGCTCTGACTCGACTGGAATAATGCTTTCTCAACCTGTCGTCTTAACCACCTTTGACATCTGTACATGTATATCATCTCTGACTTTGGGTATAAAAGACAGTACATTGAGGGATCTACAAACACGCATGACATGCAATGCACGCACGCATTCCGCTGCTCAACTCGCCGCGGCGCACTTCGTTACCATCACTTGCTTATGCCACTAGCTGCAAGATGTGGTTGGATGCAAGATTGCAGCCACGCTAGAGCTCCTCATCAATGCGACAGGTAGCAACCACGGCTGTCGCCGACAGCCGCAGCACACACAGTGGAAACAGAAGGATGTCCAGTGCTACAAGTGCCAGCAACTGGGGCATACTGTGAGTGTTTGCAAGAACGCTGTAGTATGCTTGAAATGCGCGGCAGCGCACTACACTCATAGTTGCGTCAAGGCACGAGGGGTGGCCAGCAGATGCATGAACTGCGGCCACTCACATGCTGCAAACTCGCATATCTGTGGCTATCTCAAGGAGTTTCGCCACCAGCACGCCGCGATACACCCTGCTGCATTGTCTGGTGCCAAGACAGACAACCCGCGCCCCCACTCTGGCAAGGGGTGTGAACCGCGCCGAATCGAAGCCACCACTGATGACACCATGGCCGGCTTCCAAGCTGCCATTGTGGCCAAACAGACCGTGTTAAGGAAGATCTCGCAGCTGTTCATTGACAGCTCCAGCAGTTGAGTGAGGAGCTGCGTGTTCTCAAGAAGAAGGTGCTTGCCCCAGCCCCCGCTGCCCCTGCGGGGCATCTAGTGGGTGCAGAAATGCAGGTGGCAATGGACGTCGAGTCGCCTGGACTGCCCCCCTCCCCCCCCCCCCCCGCCCCCCCCCCCCCACCACCTTGTGGAGGCAGTCCCACGAACTGGAGAAGAGACGCCGTCCGCTTCCTCCCACATCAAGGAAGAGGCATTTGAGGAGGAAGGTCCTGTGCCTGCCGCTCCCAGATGAGCACAGTGTGCGGCTGTTCCTTAAGAATATTGTGGCGTCCATAAAGGATGGGTCATACCCACACCGGGACAACCCACATCCTTTCACACCACCGGACATTCCCAAGTCTCCCCTTCCCCACCAACCGTGTGACTTCCACCACACCCATGGGCTGTTGCACGAGGTGGTGTCTTGGAAGGATCTTCGAGCGATTAACGCCCTCCCTATCTTCATACCCAGTGACTGGGAGCATATCTACCAGGTTGCGGAGAAGTGGCTGGAGGAGGAGTGGTACTCCGGCAGATGACAGCTTGCCCCTGAAGACCTCGCCGCTATAGCCTAGTTCCAAAACCTAAGGAAGAAGCATGATGCCCATCCGACAGAGAGGCAATCACTACCACCAGAGATTACAACCGAGGAACAGCAGCCATGCTGCTCAGGCTCCTGCTGCACCGGACTCGATGTACAGTCTGTGTCATAGTGAGACCGTGAGATCTACAGACAGTTGATCGCTACAGCTCAAGACACCACATGCTGGAGAAAATTAATAATAGTAATGTCATAAGAGTTGGCACTTAACTTGATAAATGCAAAGCAACAGTGTGTGTGGTTAATTTAAGTGATGGTAACGAGTGTATACTAGAGGTTATGAACTGTGAAACACATACTACTATTTTAAATGTGTCCATTAAGTCGCCAGTGAAGAGAATGAGGAGTGCACAACGTTGTTGTATTCAAGAGAGCTACTATGTGCACACATCCTAGGAGTTTGAGAGCTAATGATCCCTGACTATGTCACAATGCTACAGCCAAAAGAGTATAGGTTTGATGATAAGGAATGTGTTAGTTTGAGTGGCCTAGATCTAGAAATGTGTGTAAGGTGATAGTTTCTATTTATAGGAAACTTCCAGAAAGGCAATGCAATTTGAATGCAACTGACTGTTATTTATTCTCTAAAAGACTTATTCTATTGCTATGTGATATCCCACATGTTTCATCATCTGGCTCGAGTGTTTCAAAGTGATATGCTTATTTCTAAGTATGATCGCTACAAGCATTATCATAATGTGAATGCGCAGTGTCAAACTGATTGACCTCCTATTAAACTAAACTGTGATGAGTGTAAAAAGGAATATGTAAAAAAATTTTTTTAATACGGATGATTTTTTTATTACAAAATGTACACTCATTGCAGCTCAGACAGGAGGTGTGAGTACTAATGAAAGTTATACTACACTCCTGGAAATTGAAATAAGAACACCGTGAATTCATTGTCCCAGGAAGGGAAAACTTTATTGACACATTCCTGGGGTCAGATACATCACATGATCACACTGACAGAACCACAGGCACATAGACACAGGCAACAGAGCATGCACAATGTCGGCACTAGTACAGTGTATATCCACCTTTCGCAGCAATGCAGGCTGCTATTCTCCCATGGAGACGATCATAGAGATGCTGGATGTAGTCCTGTGGAACGGCTTGCCATGCCATTTCCACCTGGCGCCTCAGTTGGACCAGCGTTCGTGCTGGACGTGCAGACCACGTGAGACGACGCTTCATACAGTCCCAAACATGCTCAATGGGGGACAGATCCGGAGATCTTGCTGGCCAGGGTAGTTGACTTACACCTTCTAGAGCACGTTGGGTGGCACGGGATACATGCGTACGTGCATTGTCCTGTTGGAACAGCAAGTTCCCTTGCCGGTCTAGGAATGGTAGAACGATGGGTTCCATGACGGTTTGGATGTACCGTGCACTATTCAGTGTCCCCTTGACGATCACCAGTGGTGTACGGCCAGTGTAGGAGATCACTCCCCACACCATGATGCCGGGTGTTGGCCCTGTGTGCCTCGGTCGTATGCAGTCCTGATTGTGGCGCTCACCTGCACGGCGCCAAACACGCATACGACCATCATTGGCACCAAGGCAGAAGCGACTCTCATTGCTGAAGACGACACGTCTCCATTCGTCCCTCCATTCACGCCTGTCGCGACACCACTGGAGGCGGGCTGGACGATGCTGGGGCGTGAGCGGAAGACGGCCTAATGGTGTGCGGGACCGTAGCCCAGCTTCATGGAGACGGTTGCGAATGGTCCTCGCCGATATCCCAGGAGCAACAGTGTCCCTAATTTGCTGGGAAGTGGCGGTGCGGTCCCCTACGGCACTGCTTAGGATCCTACGGTCTTGGCGTGCATCCGTGCGTCGCTGCGGTCCGGTCCCAGGTCGACGGGCACGTGCACCTTCCGCCGACCACTGGCGACAACATCGATGTACTGTGGAGACCTCACGCCCCACGTGTTGAGCAATTCGGCGGTACGTCCACCCGGCCTCCCGCATGCCCACTATACGCCCTCGCTCAAAGTCCGTCAACTGCACATACGGTTCACGTCCACGCTGTCGCGGCATGCTACCAGTGTTAAAGACTGCGATGGAGCTCCGTATGCCACGGCAAATTGGCTGACACTGACGGCGGCAGTGCACAAATGCTGCGCAGCTAGCGCCATTCGACGACCAACACCGCGGTTCCTGGTGTGTCCGCTGTGCCGTGCGTGTGATCATTGCTTGTACAGCCCTCTCGGAGTGTCCGGAGCTAGTATGGTGGGTCTGACACACCGGTGTCAATGTGTTCTTTTTTCCATTTCCAGGAGTGTATTTCAATGGTAACGTCCATTTTTATGAATCAAGCACCTTACTCAATGAACTAAAATGACTGTACAACTTTATGAACTATCAAACCTACTTTGGAGTGAGAGAATTGTGAAATAAAACAAATTTTATGGTAGAAAATGGTTCAAATGGCTCTAAGCACTATGGGACTTAACATCTGTGGTCATGAGTCCCCTAGAACTTAGAACTGCTTAAACTTAACTAACCTAAGGACATCACACACGTCCATGCCCGAGACAGGATTCGAACCTGCGACCATAGCGATCACGCAGTTCCAGACTGAAGGGCCTAGAACCGCACGGCCACACCAGCTGGCAAATTTTATGGTAGAATATTTTCTTTTATTTACTTATCACCAACGGTACATTGGGTTCAGGAAATAATCTTCAAAAAATTCACACGTTCTTTTTTTACTTCATAAAGAGCTGTACAGTATTTTCCAAATTATTGTTTCTTATAGGCCATAAATTTGGCCTTATCTCGTTCAGTGCTATAGGAGCAACAAATGTTGTTGATATCTCATCAGTATTTTGAGCATGTACAGAGTTAGTTCTTATAGGGCTGATAGTAGCTGCCTTTGACTCTATACACATACAAGAACTCATACACTGTTCTAAGTCATTCACATGTACTCACGAAGATAACATACATCGAATACAGCTTCTACATATGGCTGCCATCGACTAAGTCTGTCAAAAACAGCCCACAATGCTCCCCCTAGGTCGCGGACGTTCATGACACTTGAATGCTGTAGATAAGTGCAAGAGTCTCCAGATGTTGCTTTGAGTGTTGCTTCTTTATACACCTCTATGGTGGAGAGCGTTAAACCAGCGCAGAGGATGTCTGGGAGAGAGTGTGTGCTTCGATGTATGCCACTGCACGGCATATGTCATCCCAATTCACGTGACCAAACCACACTTTAATGCCATGATTGACATTCTCGAACTCCATTACCACATCAAAATCTCAACCTGCTTGGAAGTATATATTTATACACATGATCTGCAGGTGGTTAAATTATATGTTCTAGCAAACAGTAACACGTCAGAACCAGGTGGTGCAATGAAATACTGTTTCCCCTGATCACATACAGTGAAGTGACTAAAATCATGGGGCACATCCTAATATCATGTTGGACCTCCTTTTGAGTCCAGTAGCTCGATATGGCATGGACTCAACAAGTCGCTGGAAGTTCCCTGCAGAAATATACTGCCTCTGTAGCTATCCATTATTGTGAAAGTTTTACTCGTGCAAAATGCTGTGCTCAAACTGCCCGGAATGTTCTTCAAACCAATTGCAAACAATTGCGATCCAGTGACATGCCGCATTGTCATCCATAAAAATTCCATCATTGTTTCAGAACAAGAAGTCCATAAATGGCTGCAAATGATCTCCAAGTACCTGAACATAACCACTTCCAGTCAATGATTATATCAGTTGGACCAGATGACCCACCATATGTAGCTCACCCCATTATGGAGCCACCACCAGCTGGCACAGTGCCTTGTTGACAACTCTGGTCCATGTCTTCATGGGCTCTGCACCACAGTCAAACCCTACTATCAGCTCTTACCAATTGAAATTGGGACTCATCTGACCAGGCTACGGTTTTCCAATCATCTAGGATCCAATCGATATGGTCAAGGGCCCAGAAGAGGCGCTGCAGGCGATGTTGTGCTGTTAGCAAAGTGTTAAGGTATAGGATCCCTGACAGTGTTAATGTTTATGATCCCACCTTGGATCACCAATTGTAAATGTATACAAGGTTTGGGAAAGGGGGGAGGCGGTTGCTACATATGCCTCATGACGACAGGGTGCAGGAGGTCGAGCGGTCAGGATTAGAGTGTGGGCATCCAGGGCTACCGTTAAATGACAAAACAGGTAATTAGGAACAATAAAGAGGATGTAGCCCTATTTCAATGTACGGTGTACAAGGGGCGCGCCTAGGATTGCGAGTCACTAGGTTTAGGTCAGTCTAGGAGGTCGAACAGTTAATTGAAATGGGCAACGGAAGGGGAAGCAGTTCATGTTAACTTACGTTGGTGGCCGGGCGTGAAAGACAGAGCCAGTGGTTCTGCCTTCCGAAAAGACATCTGTTCTGCTCGAGGTCTGGATTACAAGAGAGAGAAGCAACTGCAGAACACTCCAGCGTCCACACACGTGATCAGTATCCTGCTCACGCTATTGGCTAAAAATAATGCCGTGAATTCGCTAGCAGTTTTAGCACAGGGCTCAAGGCGTCCCTTGTCAGCAGCTTTAACTGGACAGAACTGCCTCGGTTTTGAAAGACAACCGACTTGTGTCATGTAGGCACGGCGTAAGTTACTCGGCGAGAACACTTGTAAAGATTTGACTGGGCCTTTGAAATAAATTTTTTAAACCAATTCTCTAAAATTTTCCTTGACTGGCTTCCACCATGTACAAAAGGTACTCGCGACGGTTGTATGCTGCCATTTGACATCCTGTATCGAACAACCAAGTCCTGCAACCATCGCTAAAAGATGGACGTACACAGAAAAAAGTGTAATATCTTCACTTAGATTGTTCCAAAACCCATAGTATTTCTCGTTTCACCACCTATCGACAGCTCCTCAAAAATTACATTCTTTCATCGAAAAAGTCTATAGTTAGTGTAATAACACGGCAGATAATGAAGTTTTACATAGTAATAATGTGGCAAAATACTCTCCTATTTGCGTGATATCGTTTGCCAAAGTCTCATTTCGATATCTGAAACCGTTTATGAAATATGAGGAATGTTGTGGGTATTTCACTCTGGCTTCGTCGCTGGAGGAGCGCGATCGCAAATGCTACCGAGGATCAGTTTTCTCGAGGCTGGTGAAGATAGATACCTCTACCCATGTCTAAAGAAAAATTCAATATGTTAACTAAATTACATAGGCAACAACATATTATGTAATACAAACCAAACGCAAAATCATATCGACCTCTATTTTTCATTGCAAACTATTCCGAATTTCGCGCAGTGTCTTACTTCACAATAACTATGACCGTAAATAAAATGATGGGCATATCAACATGAATCTGACCTATGAAGCGATCAGTCAACCAAAACTAATTTTTTTTTACCGAATAGTTTGGGAGATATTGCAGGGAGTGCGCCTCAATTCTGTTATTGTTGACCAATCAAAAGGTGGAAAACACTTGTTGGCTTCCCCTTCTGAACAAACGAATGAACTCGCCTAGCGCTTTGGGCGAAAACTAGTGTCTGTGCATTGGCCGCCATATCCTGTGTGGACTCTAACTGAATTATTTTCATCCGCTACAAAATTTGCTATTTATGTGAAATGCGAAATTCAATCACCACTTACCCCACTTGCTTACTCCCAAGTGAAGATAACCATAAATATTCAGAATGATTCCGCAAAACCATACGCAAGTTGCGTAATTGTGTATTAAAAATATAAGGTGAGCGAGTGGTGTGGGTCTTGCACTCATTGTGGACAGACCACATTGGTTGCCATCTTGCATAACCCCCTCCTTTACACCAGATTTTTGTGCAGTGTGTGACACAGTTGAAAATTATGTAAGTGGTGTGTCACTAAGCAAATAAAAATATAAACTATGACTAGACGTAACCACTGATAAACATACTGAAACCGTCATGTAAGACATCCATGTAAATCTGCCAACCGTCACAGTGTTGAGTGAATATACATGGAAAAAACACAAACATGTACATTGAAGTTGAAATGAGACTTAATTAAATAGGCTGGTGTGTCGCTGAATGTTGGCCAGTTGGCCAAGTGTGTTGTCCACAAATGGACCTAAGTCCTGACAAATGTTCTGCATGAGAGAATTATAATTACAATAAATACAAGAGATTGGTGCCAGCATGCAAAAATTTCCTTAGACTTATGATAAGGAAGGTTTAGGCCTTTTCACATTATGATTCTGTTCAAAGTACAATCAAGTGCTGACTAGTATGATTTGTAAGTGATGTAGAAACCAATAATACAAAAAGAAAAGGTATGACCTACATTATTTTTCTAGGTAATTTACGTTTCATGTATCAAAGTTATTCTAATGACTAGCTGAACTTAATTGTACAGTGAAAACAGTAGACTCATAAATGAACATAAGAAATGTACAAAAATGTAATTTTACATTAATCAAATATCTGTCAGTGAAATACTGTATACAGTGTCCCATACATGAAAGAAAGAAGGACATATTATAATTTAAATGCAGTGTGTGGACATTTGAATGGACATGTAACACAGGTTCACAAAGACTTTCAGGTAGGTTTGAAGTTATTTAAATAAACATGTAACATAAAATGCACAAGAGCTTCATGTAAAAGTGAAATTATTGATGGTGATTATACAAAGTATTATAGAAAGTATTAAATTACATAACCACTAATAATGAAGGAAAAGATGTGAAATGTGCAACATAAAACATAGACAAACATTAATATAGGGCCTAAACAAATATGTTAAAATCTCATAATAAAACCTACTGATTATGCAAAAATGAAGGAAAATTGAAAGAGAACATTAACAGCAATATGCAGAGGTAAAAACTGAAAAGCTCGACACAACTGAGTTGTATTAGAGTTGTGGCGAGCAGTAAAGTACAGGGTGTCCCACTCAAACCTCCCTGATTTCAAAGACCCAGGAAAAAAAACCACAGAAGATATGACAATGAAAAATGCACCACATTGTAGAGCATCTCAAAGAATTTATCTATTTGTCATCAATACACCTCTACATGAGAACCATTTGTAGCACGAAGAATATCGAGTCTATATTAAATTTCTTGCCAACTTCCTTGTAACATTTCCTCTGTTACTGTTGCAATCACATTAGTGATACGATGTCGCAGCATAGGAATATCGTCCACTTTGATCACATACTCGCAGTCCTTCATGAAGCCCCACATGAAGAAATCAAGCGGCATAATGTCATCTGAATGTGGTGGCCAGGCAATGGGTCTTCCGCATCCGATCCAATGACTGGGAAATTTCCTATCCAGGAACTTGTGAATAGCGATTCACCAAAGCAGCAGAGCTCCATCTTGTTAAAAATTAAGTTGGGTTGCAAGTCTTGTATCTGAGGGTACAAAAACTTCTCCAACATGTACAGATACACTGACCCATTTGCTGTTTGTTCCGCAAAGAAGAACGGTCCAACAATTCTGTCATGCATTAGCCCACACCATATGCTTGGTTTAGGGCTATCACAAACATGTTCAATGAGAACGTGCGGATTTTGCGGACCCCATATCTGAACTTTATCCCTATTAACCTTTCCTGATAGATGAAAGGTTGCCTCATCTGAGAATAAACATCTTTCCAGGAAGCTAGCATCCATATCAGTGCGCAGCAGTATATCCGCAGCAAATGGTTGTCGGCGTGGTTTGTCGTTCGGCATCAGATGTTGCAGAATTTGCACTTTCGAAGCACACATATGAAGACACTGGTGAACTACACGATGCAATGTTGATCGAGGTACATCATGTTGCCCAGATGCTTGACGAATTGACTTATGTGGGCTTCTGAGAAATGTTTGTCTGATGTCCCCTAGTTTCACTTCTGAAACTCCATTACGTGCACCACCAGAATGTTTCAGAACACTTCCTGTTGCCAGAAACTTCCTATACCATTCTTTAATTATTTTCACATCAGGTGGATCACATTCATACATGCGACGATAATTTCTTTGCACAGTAATTGGCGAGTTTGTTTCTGCAAACCACAATACTGCTTGCACACGCTGCTTGGGAGTCATCATTTTCACTTCATGCGACCATGCTGCACTCTCGCGCCGATACTTGGCACTTCCGACGTGGGAATATAAATTCTTTGAGATGCTCTACATTGTGGTGCATTTTTAACTGTCGTATCTACTGTGGTTTTTCTCTCCTGGGTCCTTTAAATCAGGGAGGTTTGAGTGGGCCACCCTGTATTTTCCCTAAACTTGGCGTCGCTGAGACATTGTGACATGCAAACCACAACACAAATGTGGTTTTCGCCACATGAACAGAAAGTCTTGACGCAGGATGTGTCCAGGCACAGTGGGTTTCAGGGCATGGCAAGAGATAGAGAATGGTGAGGAGATGTGGTCAGGTGATTTCCTTGATCATGTTCATTAAGGGAGCATTACCTCTCTATGGATGTCTGATGGCGTGTTTGTGTGATGTGGCTTGGCCTGAGCATCAATGTGAATACTGCAGCTGGACTGATGGCAGTTTGGTGTACCATTGGCCTGACATCTGTCATGAAATATGCACGGTTTTATAGGGGAGGTTTCCCCCTTGCATTGTCCATCGCCGGCCGGTGTGGCCGAGCGGTTTTAGGCGCTTCAGTCTGGAACCGTGTGGCTGCTATGGCCGCAGGCTCAAATCCTGCCTTGGGGCATGGATGTGTGTGATGTCCTTAGGTTAGTTAGGTTTAAGTAGTTCTAAGTTCTAGGGGACAGATGACCTGAGATGTTAAGTCCCATAGTGCTCAGAGCCAGTTTTGAACCATTGGCCATCCTTTCATGGTGTTGGCGACCCTGGGACGTCAGAGGTAGTGGAGCGGCAGCCATGAATAGTGTGTACAGGGTGCAGCGACTGATGTGTACCACATGTCCCTCACGGTTGACAGGCTCTCACAGAGGACTGTGACAGCAAAAAGTGACTGGTTATCCAATGCACCCAAGTTCAAAGGGCGAGGCCAGGAACTGGGGCTGTATGTCGGTATGGCTCATGTCGTCGTTCCTGAGGGAATCCTGGCGGTGGTGAATCTAGTTGGCTGGCATCGAGGAGGCTACAGGATGACCCTCAGCTATGTCGCTCACATCCTTCCATTGAAAAGAAAAGTAGCCACCAGCATCAGCTGGGCACGGCCATACTTGACTTCCCCTCTAAGGTTGGCATTATTCATCTGTGGGCCAGTTCTCCCAATCATCCCTGCTTTCTGCTGGCCACAACAGGAACAGGTTTTGTGCCCGTCTGCATGGCCTGGGAGTGCACCACTGCTGGCGCTGGTGATAGTAAACGAAGCACGACCCTTGTTCAGCAACAATTTTATTTTTTGATACTAGAAATTTACAGTTGAAATGACATAAATCAAGTGATTACCTGTATGAAATGTAGTTCCTTTCATACAATCTTAAGCAAACTTAATTTGACAATATGAGTTCATTTACTCGAAAAAGAAGTATTACATTCGAAGTGCATATACAAATAAAATGAAGATCGTAACATGATTTATGGCATACAGTTTTAGCCATGATACAGAAATTGATGGCTCCACCAACCGAAACTTAAGTGACTAAAATGATGTACACCTTGACTTAAAAGTAAATGCATAAGTTCCTGCCTGTAAGCTCTCAGGTGTATAGAGATATGATATTCTAGAAAATGACAATAACGATGCAGATAAAGAATATGCGAAAGAATAACCTTTAACTGTACTTATGAAGTGTTACTAATCCTACGACGTATTTTACAGTAATGTGTTGCTTACTACTATAATTCAGGGCACCCCTTAATAATAATAAGATTGCTAGAAATACTGATTACTGTATATGGAAACTACGTCAACCCTCCACCAAATGATGTACAAAGGAATGTAATAGCATAATGCCGTAAGTATTAATGCAAATATGCACTTATCCTAACATACTGTTAATCGCTATAGGCTACTGAAATTAATAATACGCCCCGTAAGTCTAATTTGGCAGAATAATTTTTTTTTAGCCTCCCACGTGCCCATCGGCAAAATCTGTGAATCAACTGATTAGGCAACACAAAATGCACTTGATGGATATAGAGAGTGTCAGAAAGTGAATCTAAGCAACGATGATGACCATCTCGAAACAGTATTCTCAATCCACATCGTGAAGTTGCAGCAGCTCACCGTTCCGACGTCAGGGTGGCGAGGGCTGAAGCTTTTGCACTGCACATGGAATGGCGCCGCCCAAGTGTAGCTGTGCCGCTGTCAGAAACTGCGGACCTGAAACTTAGAATATCAAATGAGACAGTGTGTAGCTTCATAATGCTGCAAAGAATAACAGACCCACAATGAAATAGGTATTGTGAGGAATATAACGCATGGAACAGGTCATAATTAAGGGTCATGTCGTGGGGAATTTGTGTCTAAAACGTGACTTGCAGAGTCACCATCACGCTCGCACACGCAGCTTTGTCGATGTGCCGTCGTAGGGTCGCATATCTATCCCGTATCCCAACGCGACTGTGGCGTGGACGGGAATAAAACACCGGCAATATCGGCAGAGCTCGGCACTCACAAACAAGGCGAGGCCATTTACTCTCCTGCCTGATTAGTCTGGTGCTGAGGCCAACGGTGGCCTATTTTTGTCAAATTGACACTCCCAAAGGTGGTGTGGCGATATTGCTTCAATCAAGTAATAGCCACATGTCATCGTCCATGTCTGTTCGCGTATTGCATTAAGGGTGAACCATCACGGCATATCTGCCAGATTCTGAAAGTTTTGCCACTCAAATGAAGCTTGCAACAAACTCTCACAATAGTCCTCGCTCTAGATTCCCCACTTCATGACCTGCACAAATGAAAAATGCAATGGAACAACTTTCTTGTGAGACGAATGTAGTAAGGGGTGACCCAACATGTCAAACGACTATAAGAAATTTGTAGTGGGACTGACTGGACCAGAGATGATGAGATACTGTTAAACAATACAAAATAGAAATAGCCTACATATGTTGTTCCTAAAGTAGGGGATCGTGCCTCCTCCGCCTAGACCTTCCGAAAAGACACTCTGAATAAGTACTAAGGCGTCTATGAAAGTGACAAGTAAACACAAGAATGGGGGAAAAATTCCTAGTTGTCAATTGCTTCAGTTTTGTTGAGTCGGGCGAGATGCCGTCCCTAGTAACTACGTGTCCTAGAAAATGTACAGTAGACGCTCCGAAATAGGATTTGTCTGTGTTTACTGTAACACCGTGATCCTTAAAGGTGCGGAGAAGTTCCTGAAGCACGAAATTGTGTTCTTCCCAGGTCTTTTCCGCTATCAACAAGTTATCGACGTATTTTGTTACTCTTTCCTGGAGGAACTCACTTAGAATTCCATGAAGACCTCTAATGAACGCAGAGGAGGAAATGTTCAGACCAAAGGCAGCCTCCTGAATTGCTAACATTTCCCAAAGGCTAAGAATGTGGTGTACTGCCCGCAATCCGGGTGTAGTGCTATCTGCAGAATCTGCTGTGGAGGTCAATGGATGTAAATATCGAAACTCCGTGGAAGTTCTGTAAAAGTTTTTGATGTGAGGGTTTATAAGACAGATGTGCTCTCAGTCACAGCCAGTCAGTGGAAAAACTATGAAGTGTCAACAGTAGCCAAGATCATCATGTGACTCTGCATTGAAGAAGAAGCATTCAAGTAAGTACTCATTACATATCTGTGGTTCTCTGTCAAGTTCCACTTCTTTGTCCAACTCCATGTCTTTGTCAGTGGATGCTTATTGTTTCTTTATCTTTGTTCAACAGTGGCCTCCACCTTGTGTGGATCGGCAGCAGCCACCTCTGGCTTGTCAGGACCTGCAGCGAACTCCAGCGTGTTGGGTCTGCGGTGGCAGTTGCACAATGGGATCCTATTGCACACCTGACCGGTATGTTGAAGCAGGAAAACTAGCTGCTATTATCCATCCTCCTCACTTATTTGTATAATGAAGACATGCAGCCAGCCCTCGATCCTTAGAAGAACTGTGTTGGGGCCCTACAACACATGGCGCATGTCACTACTGGTCTCTGACATATGCACAATCCCAGAACATTCTGGTGTTACATCAAGGACAGACTGTTGATGTGATGGATGAGAAGATGCCAATTTCTCCTAGCACTCTGCTGCTTTTCACTTCAACTCATAATTTAACAGCTATCGGTTCAAAACGCTTAAATATTGGTATACAATCATGAGTGGATAGTGACTGACGAGTTGTTAAGAGACTGAAAATGCATCGAGAAGTGTTAAAGTGCTCTTTAAAGAGTTGCAGAACACTACATCAACCAACGGATGGCCTCTGAGTATTCTCCATCTCTGGATATTTACTGTGCTGGCCTGATGCTATCATTAACATAATTGTATGATGGCGTGACACTCATGGTGAGATCTAGAGTTTGATAAATTTATCTGCAACACTCCACCATTACAAATTTGTTCGGCCTGTGGATAGCAATATCTCTTTTGTTGGAAAGACTGAACTGTGGGCTGCCGCGTGTACAAACTATGTGTAAAGATATTGTGAACTGTCTCTGCATCTGTCTGTTATGTAATCAAGATCACTCGTTCTGTATATAAGCAGGCAGTGCATGCCAGTGGAACCATTCCGCTGTGAGCTCTATCTGCAACAGCATTGAAGCACTATGCCTCGTCGTCGTGTGTATCGTCAACGGCGCCACCGCATGCCTGTCTACAAACATATTATTAGCCTAGAAAATAAACTTGGAGGAAATGGAACAAACGAGGTTGTAACATTGAATGGACCTATATTCTTTCGTGGCTGCAGGGTTAATTTCACTTTGGACGTTGCTACTGGAAATTCTGGCAGTGGTTGGTTTACACTAGCCATTGTTCATTGTGAAAACGCTTCCCTTCGTGGACTTGAATCATTCGCCGACCGAGATGTCATCGCTTACAACACCTGGCATTGTGGATTATATCCTAAGACCCAAAGTGGACCTAGTTATGTATATAGTAATACGCCATTTACATTGTATACCCGCTCCTCTAGAAAAGTTAGTAATGATGAGAAAATTCATGTGTGGATGAAAGGACTTGGTGTAATTGCTGAAAATGTAACTGTCACTGGAGATATTACTTTGTACTATAATTATTAATAATCAATACAGTGTCAAAAGAAGAAACTAAATGATCACCCATTCTTATTTAACTACCCAATGTAAGATGAAGCGATTGTAGCTCAGTCAGTAACATGATTGTGCTATAGTGGCTACACATATTATCGTTATTACAACTGCTCATTTTTCTATAAAAACCCATTGCGCTTCAATACCTGATGTAGTCGGTATCATGGTGGTATGGGTGGAGCATCAGGACTTTTCTGCAAGTGACTGGTCCATTGATGGTGCAGAAGAAGACTGGATAGAGATGAAGAAGAAGAAGAAGAATGGGATAGTCCTACTGGCTAATATATGAGCAGTAATTGTAGGTACATCCAACTGTAGCAAGACAAATGTTCTCATGTCACTACTAACACACATGGATGGAGTCTGCTCGGAGAGTGTATGTTTATTTTCAAAAACGCTGTTTCAACTTCAAATTGTAACTACTGTAATTTCGAAAGTTTGTCCGCCTGAAAATGTACTGTTGTCCCAAGCATATTGCAACAAACGGTGTATTTCTATCGCTGCTCGTTTAGTTTTTATTGCCGTTTCAAATATACCGGTCATTTTTGAAACACCCTGTAAGTACCACTTACTGCAAAAGATACTGCACGGTGTAGATAGTGCAACATACATGATATTTAGTCAAAGCAGTCAAATCCCCAAGTCACAAAAACTAAAGCCAAACACAGTGATTATATTTGGCGACGCTGCTGTGTCAAACCAAGATCAAATTCTATGGTATTTCTGTTTTGATCATCATATGGGTATTGACGTATTTTATTTGAGACAGACATATTCCAGAATCCTGAAACAGCTGGTGAGTGATAATGCAAATCTCATTACGGCTTTTAGACAAGACAGTCTGAATTTAAAGCACACTTACCGGGTGCATGTAGGAACCGACATGCCATTCAATGATTTTGTAAAGATTGTGCAGATTTATGGAATCACACACAGTACAGGTTTCTCGTTAATGATAAATCAAGAAAATTAGGTGACGGTAGATATAGATGGAACTTCAGGAGTTTATTTATGTATACCTATGAAAATGAGTATGTTAGTACACATTCTACCATGGACAAGTTTGCATTTATGTCAGGCACTCAGACTGTGAGGACAGGTGTGCATAGACAGAGAATGTGTTTGTACATAGATGCAAAATTTCAGTCTCTTAAACGTCAAGTTAAGGAGCTTGAGGCTTGTGCTCAGACCCTTCTGAGACTGTTCGATGAACGAGATGCTAGGGTTAAGGAACTAAGGACATACGCCCAAATCACTCTGAGAAAGAAAGTAAAGGTTGATGTAATTGAAAAGAAAGTTCATGACTTAATTGTAAAGGGTGAGTGAAATGTATATAAGGTGCAGCCTGTGAAGTGGCCCGTCTAGTATATAGCAAGATGTCGACTAAGCATAAGGTCATTGCTGCAATGAAGGCTACTCAAGAGAAGTTACAGCTGCTCAGTTTAGGGCATTTGGATTGAGAACAGGCACTGAAAGAAACCAGTTACTGAATTTCTCAATGAACTCTCAGCGAAATTACACGACAATGATGCTATTGCCAGTTTTATTAACATCTACATCAACATATATACTCCGCTATCCACCAAACGGCGTGTAGCGGAGGACACCATTCGCACCAAAGTCATATTCCCCCCCCCCCCCCCCCCCCATGTGTTCCACTCGTGGATTGCGCAAGGGAAAAACGACTGTCTGAACGCCTCAGTATGAGCTCTAATTTCCCTTACCTTTGAATGGTGATCATTGCGTCATTTGAAATTTGGTGGTAATAATGTATGCCCTACATCCTCGGTGAAGATCGTATTTCGGAATTTAGTGAGCGGCCCTTTCCGTTTAGCGCGCCGTCTATCTGCAAGTGTGTCCCACTTCAAACTTTCTATGAGATTTGTAACGCTCTCGCGATGGCTAAATGTACCATTCACGAATCTTGCCACTCTTCTTTGGACCTTCTCAATCTCTTGAATCAGTCCCAACCGATAAGGGTCCCATACAGACGAACAGTACTCTAAGGCTGGACGAACTAACGTATTGTAAGCTATTTCCTTTGTTGAAGGACTGCATCGCTTCAGGATTCTACCAATAAACCGCAATCTAGAGTTTTCCTTACGCATTACTTGTGTAATCTGATCATTCTATTTGAGATCATTTCGAATAGTCATACCCAGATACTTGACAGATGTTACCACTTCCAAAAACTGGGCATTTATTTTGTGCTCGTACATTATGCATTGTTATATGCAGTAGGTTACCCTTACTAATATTGAGAGATAACTGCCAGTCATTACACCACACATTTATTTTCAGCAAATCCTCATTGATTTGTTCACAATTTTCCTGTAGACTACAGCATCATCAGAAAACAGTCTAATGCCGCCAACAATACTATAGCGGCACCACCGTTTAGGATAGGGAAAGTTAGTTTTGTGCGATATTCGGAGCATGAGTTACAGACAGGTGCAGGCTGGACTGCAGTAAGTTACGCATACCAGCAGTTGCGAAGGCAAATATAGGCCACGGGGACGCAAAACTGCCAGAGAGGGCGCACACAACAGTTTCCATGGCACAAATCACAGGTAGAAGAGGGCCACTGGCCAACCTAAGTGTTACGCATACGTGTCACGAAGCAGCATGCTTCTCAAAACAGAGGCGCACAGCTGATTATAAATAGGAGCCGTTTTATAATGAGATTCATTCAAGTGTGGCAGCTCTCCTGGACTGCGGGGCGTGTCACACCACCGGGCTACACACGGCAGCATATGGGGCGCCAACATCCCAGTCCATAGCGGGTCGTTGGTTCGACCCTCTGAGGCCAACGCGGGATCCACAGCCAGCCAGCGGCGGGCCACTCCACGGCTTGCTATCACCAGCTATGACAGCGAGGAAGGACGCAATGGGCCACTCTGCTGCTGAGTCAGTGGGGAAGAAGACTACTGAACCGGCTGCAGACGCAGCCCTGACAATGTGGCCCTACAAGGCTGACACACAGCAGCGCGCTGCACTGGGTCGCTGGGGCGGTGGCCTCAGCATTGCGGGGCCCTGTGAAGTGGACCAAGGTGAACGGGGCATTGTAGTGGAAACAAATAAATCATTTGAAAAGTTATTGCCGAGTTTTAATATGGCACCTCCTGGCACCCATCCACAACAATACCATCAACCTGATTGTTTATGTAAATCGTAAAAAGCAGTGGACCTATTACGCTGCCCTGTGTCACACCTGCAGTCACGCTTGTTTCTGTCGAAATCACCCAGTTCAGGACGACATACTGCTCCCTGTCTGTTAGAAAACTCTCTCTATCCAACAGCATATGTTATCAGATAGACCGTAAGCTCGCACTTTTTGGAGCAAGCGACAGTGCGGAACTGAGTCGAGAAATATGGCACCAACCTGGGAGCCGGTCTCTAGAGCCTGTTGTATATCACGCACAAAGAGGGCCAGTTGTGTTTCACAAGATCGCTGTTTCCTAAAACCGTGCTGGTTTCTGCAGATGAGCTTCTCAGAGTCTAGAAACGTCATTATGTTTGAACACAAAATATGTTCCATGATTCTACAACAAATCGATGTCAGTGAAATTGGCTGGTAATTATGTGCATCCAATTTTCTATCCTTTTTATAGATTGCTATGACCTGGGCCTTCTTCCAGTCCCGTGAAACTTTCCACTGTTCTAATGATCTCTGATAGATGATGGATAAGAATGGTGCTATATTTGTAGCATAGTCAACATATAATCTTACGGGGATACCATCTGGGCCAGATGCCTTCCTGGCATCTAACAATCTTAACTGTTTTACAATCCCAGATACACTAAACGCTATGTCAGACATCCTTTCGTTTGTTCGATAATTGAGAGGTGGCATGGTGCTGCAGTCCTCAACCGTAAACGAGTTTTTGAAAGCTAGGTTTAGAATTTCGGTCTTCTGTTTATCAGCATCAGTTGCATTACCCGTACTGTCAGCAAGAGAAGGTATTGAATTATTTGTAGTGTTTATAGCTTTTACATACGACCAAAATTTTTTGGGGTTATTTTTAGAATCTACAGATAAAATATTGCTTTCAAATTCGTTGAAAGAATCTCTCATTGTCCTTCTGACAGCTGCTTTCATTTCGCATAATTTCTGTTAGTCAGTGGAACAGTGACTACGTTTAAAACGACTGTGCAAAATTCTCTGCTTTCTCAGCAACTTCCTAATACAGGGTGTCCAGAAAAGGACTCCCTGATTTCATAATTAAATATCTCGAAAACAAAGATCGGTAGAGGAATGCAGTAAACGGTATGTTTTTTGTGAAAGCTGTAAGAAGTTTATACAGCAGTTTGAAATAATAGTTACAAAAGCTGCTAACAGATGGCGCTGTAATCGCCATACATAATGCCTAGTATAAATAGTGATCCGAAGCCCAGAGCGATCAGTTCCACTATTGAAACGTGAAAGGAGGTTAGCGTACCGAAGGAAGAGATTAAAACCGCGTACTCCGTTGAACAACGCGTTTTTCTGGTGCTAGAGTACCACAGGTTAGAAGAGAGTCCTACGGCAACAAGGCGAAGTTTTCAAGCACGATTTAATGTTCCAAAAGGACCCGATGCGAAAACCATTCGTACGCTCTTCGCAAAATTTCAACGAACAGGCAGCGTAACTGATGATCTAGTGGAGCATGTTGGCCTCAAGCAAACCGCAGTTACGCCTGAAAATATCGCCACAGTTTCTGGAATTATTCAGTGAAATCCAATGTCATCCGTCCGTAGAATTGCATCTGAGACTGGTTTGAAGCGTTCCAGCACGCAGAAAATACTGAGAAAGAGCCTACACATGCTTCCATTCAAAATTCAAACGCACCAGGCCATACCCGCACGAGCTGTGCCACAAAGGGTTGCCTTTGCAAATCAGATGCTCACAATGGTTGATAGTGAAGGATTTGATATTGGCTGCATATGGTTTACACATGAAGCACACTTCTACCTGAATGGATACGTGAATAAGCAGAACTGGCGATTTTGGGGTTCCGAAAAGCCATATTGGTGTGAAGCGAAACCCCTGTATTCTCCTAAAGTTACTGTGTGGGCGGCAGTATGCAGCAGAGGCATTATTGGCCCTTTTTTCATCCGAGAAACGGCCACTGGTGTAGGTTACGTTGCAATTTTGGAACAATTTGTCGCCACACAGCAAGCGTTAGAGGATCGACCAGGTACTGAATGGTTTATGCAAGATGGAGCCCGACCACATCGGACCGAACAAGTGTTTCGCTTTCTTAAGTAATACTTCGGGAATCGAGTCATTGCTTTGGAATATCCCAAATTTACTGGTGCAGGCATGGATTGGGCTCCATATTCGCCGGATTTGACTCCCTGTGACTTTTTTTGTGGGGCACAGTGAAAGACATGGTCTACCCGAAGCATCCCGCCACGCTGGACGAGCTTGAATCGGTGATCTCTGTGGCATGTGAATCCATTTCGGTTGAGACACTACGAAATGTGATGGCGAATTTCATTCTTCGTTTGCACCACCTCTGTAGTGCTAATGGTGAACATTTTTAAAACATTGTGATGTGATTGTTTGCAAAGATTATTTTCATACGATTATTTCACTTATGTATGCTGATATGAGCTGTACAGCGTACAGCGCCATCTGTTAGCAGCTTTTGTAACTATTATTTCAAACTGCTGTATAAACTTCTTACAGCTTTCACAATAAACATACCGTTTACAGCATTGCTCTATCGATCTTTGTTTTCGAGACATTTAATTTTGAAATCAGGGAGTCCTTTTCTGGACACCCTGTATGTTTGTTGTACTAAGGTGGATCCTTTCCCTCCCCTATATTTTCTGCTATGCACATACTTCTCTAGCACATCGTTGACAATACCTTTAAATTCCGTCCAAAGATGCTCAATATGTGTCCCACAGTGAATGCTTGGAGCTGACTATGAAGGTATTCATTAATGTCACTTTTATTTGCTTTCAGAACCAAGAAAACTCTACGCTGTGTTTTTTTTTTTTGCAACTTCCACTGACATGAAAGCCTCAATGACATTATGATCGCTAATACGTTCTTCTAGATTAACTTCCTCAAAAAGATCAGGTCTGTTTGTCGCCAAGATATCTAATGTGTTCTCATCTCGAGTTGGTTTTTTAACCAATTGCTCAAGGTTGTATGTTGAGAGCACTCCTAGAATAACTTCACACGAATCTTTGCTTCTGACCCCTGTGCTAAACGTGTAATGGATGCCAGATTAAAGTCTCCACCTATGACTAATGGATAACTTGGATATTTATTTCCTATGTACTCAAGACTTTCCCTGAAACGTTCTGCGACGTTTGTTGCAGATGCTGGTGGTCTACAATAACATCCTAATACAATGGTCAATCCTTGTCTGATTGACAGCTTTGTCCAGACTATTTCACAGTCTGACCCAGTATCGATCTCAACTGCATTTAAACATCTTTTAACTGCAATGAACACACCACCTCCCATAGCATCAGTCCTATCCTTCCTAAACATTGTCCAATCCGAGTTCAAAATTTCACTGCTTTTTATGTCTGATTTCAACCAGCTTTCGGTACCTAATACAATATTGGCATTGCTTCTGTTTATTTCGGAGAGTAACTCGGGGATCTTGCTACAGACTCCTCGACAATTTACTAACATGAGAGTAAGAATAGTTAAATTATGCTAGGATAGACAAAACATTCAGTGTCAGTGGTGAAAAACCATACATTTTGGGCAGGCAGCCTATTGGCTTAAATGAAAAAAAACAATACAAACAGGATATGGGGAATCTCAAAGAACCCTACATCTACTAAACCTCATTTTCCTAACACCCTCAAAAACAGTAAAATTTCCACCCAAAGATCTGGAAATGTACAGTGAAATATTACAAGTGACCAGTGTACCCAGGAAAGCAGGAAACCAATGCAGTGCGAAATATAGAGACATTAGAAACCACTATTATTAGACAGTCGATGTAGCATTGGTGATGATATTGACATTCAGCATAAAAGAGTCAGCAATCAGTCCCCTCATTATATATACTATGACGACCCTAATGAGATAATAGATCGTGTACGACTGCTCATGGCATCAGCTGCTGTGGGCAGTATCGCTCATTTGAATGAGGTTGTCTCACTAATTTCAGAGCTTAGATGATGATTATGATGTTTGGTTTGTGGGGCGTTCAACTATGCGGTTATCAGTGCCCATACAAATTCATAAACTCAGTCCAACTCGCCACTTTCATGAATGATGATGAAATGATGAGGACAACACAAACACCCAGTCATCTCGAGGCAGGTGAAAATCCCTGACTCCATCGGTAATCGAACCGGGGACCCTGTGTTCGGTAAGTGAGAATGCGACCACGAGACAACGAGCTGCAGACTCAGAGCTTAGAGGGAGAAGTACAGTCGAATATGTAAGGAGACAGTAGTCCAAGAGATGCATAAAACAGCATGCAAAACATACCTTTGTAGGCATGTTATGATTTGAGGTTTGGATGAGTTATGGCAAGCTCATCTTGTAGATACAAGGGAATATTCACATTGGAATAATGAATTCAAGTATATTTTAATGTTTATTGATACATACTCCTAATTTACCTGGACATTACTTATTAAAGCAAGAACAGGAGAAATGTCAAAGAGGTGTTTGAGCGTTTGTTTCGGACGGGGATGAGTCGATGCCCTGACAACCTCCAAACCGATCATGGTGGAGAGCTTTACAATAGGTATTTTAAGACCATGAGGCAGCGGTATGGAATACACCACTGCTCAACATTTACCAACCTGAAGGCGGGCATCGTGGAACGTTTGAAAAGAACAATAAAAGATGAAATGTGGATGCATTTTAATGTTTGCGGCTCATGCAAATGGACAAATATCCTCCCAGAAATAATTACACGGTACAGTCGAACCAAACATAGCACAATAAAAATGAGACCAATTGATGTTCGTGACAATGGACTCATGGACACGTTGTACTATTCCATTAAAATTCTGGATCCATGTAAACAGAAATTTAATGTGGGTGATTTGGTATGTACCCCATAACAACATATGTATACATCACACAGTGCAAGAACTGTTCCATTTCTTTTCGTAGAAGTTATGTGTTATTCTCTGTTATAACTTAAAAAATGCGATCTGTAGGCGCATATGACATCTAACGGTAGTATGGTAAAGCAAGGCAGCTCGCCGCTTAGGTGCTGCCACCAGCCTGCGAAGTACGCATCCAGTAATCTGTAACTGTGTTTTAAGGGTATAGCTGTAAATAATGTTTTGTATTAATCTCTATACAGGGTGTTACAAAAAGGTACGACCAAACTTTCAGGAAACATTCCTCACACATAAAGAAAGAAAATATGTTATGTGCATATGTGTCCGGAAACGCTTACTTTCCATGTTAGAGCTCATTTTATTACTTCTCTTCAAATCACATTAATCATGGAATGGAAACACACAGCAACAGAATGTACCAGCGTGACTTCAAACACTTTGTTACAGGAAATGTTCAAAATGTCCTCCGTTAGCGAGGATACATGCATCCACCCTCCGTCGCATGGAATCCCTGATGCCTTGATGCACCCCTGGAGAATGGCGTATTGTGTCACAGCCGTCCACAATACGAGCACGAAGAGTCTCTACATTTGGTACCGGGGTTGCGTAGACAAGAGCTTTCAAATGCCCCCATAAATGAAAGTCAAGAGGGTTGAGGTCAGGAGAGCGTGGAGGCCATGGAATTGGTCAGCCTCTACCAATCCATCGGTCACCGAATCTGTTGTTGAGAAGCGTACGAACACTTCGACTGAAATGTGCAGGAGCTCCATCGTGCATCTACCACATGTTGTGTCGTACTTGTAAAGGCACATGTTCTAGCAGCACAGGTAGAGTATCTCGTATGAAATCATGATAACGTGCTCCATTGAGCGTAGGTGGAAGAACATGGGGCCCAATCAAGACATCATCAACAATGCCTGCCCAAACGTTCACAGAAAATTTGTGTTGATGACGTGATGGCACAATTGCGTGCGGATTCTCGTCAGCCCACACATGCTGATTGTGAGAATTTACAATTTGATCACGTTGGAGTACATACTGACGAAACTAAAATGAGCTCTAAAATGGAAATTAAGCGTTTCTGGACACATGCCCACATAACATCTTTTCTTTATTTGTGAGTGAGGAACGTTTCCCGAAAGTTTGGCCGTACCTTTTTGTAACACCCCGTATATTGTTAAGTAGATCTTAGTTTTAAAAGTATTATGAACCTTTGTATTTAGTTACAAAGGTTCCTAATACTTTTGAAACTGCAATGAGTCATGGCTTTAGGCTTAAGTTAAAATCTAAAGGGACTTCCCTGCGGAAGGGTAAGGCAGGAGAAACGATTCGACAAAATGTTCCAGAACAGTCCTCTTTGTGAGTAGGGAGGATTGTCAAGTAGCGTGTGCTAGGGTGCCCACGTACTGTATTGTGTGGTGATTAAAATGAGCACAGTCATTGCTAAACGACCCCGCGTGGACTGGAAATTATTTCTACACATAATTATACGGTATTAAGCAGCTTTTCATTAACCAAGCAGAAGTGGCAATGTTATTACGAGGGTCAGTGAGAACTCGTTTGCTGTGAAGGACGCAGACACTATGTTGCAGCATTACTGGCCAAATATTATGATGTGAATTGCGACTTGGAAGCCACTGTGTAAAAGCTGCTAAACCGTCCATCGGTAGCAAAATCTCGTCAGAGACTGCAATACATTGCTCAACACCACAAAAGAACTGAAGTATTTATTTCTGTGGTGAAGTTTAGTATATTCTATTTTTCATAGTGACGGACATATTGTAAAAATCATGATTCGTAGTCCTCTTGCACAAGTTAATACAAGTTAAGTGTTTAAAAGCAACAAACTTTATCACAGAGTTGTTATTTCAGTAAATGGTTCAAATGACTCTGAGCACTATGGGACTTAACTTCTAAGGTCATCAGTCCCCTAGAACTTCGAACTACTTAAACCTAACTAACCTAAGGACAGCACACATATCCATGCCCGAGGCAGGATTCGAAACTGCGACCGAACGGTCGCGCGGTTCCAGACTGTAGCGCCTAGAACCGCTCGGCCACTCGGCTGGCATTTCAGTAAATGATTAGTGCGCGCTTTTCACATACTGTGATATTTAATCACCAACACTTTCAGAACATAAGCTGGATATACGTAGGCCTATATAAAGTGTTTAAAATTGTTATTAGCATATTAAGGAAAGCATCAGATTGCGTACAAAGTACTAGCTATTTTATTCCATTGACAAGCATAATAAAAGCAGTTGCAGAAGAAGACACATTTTAATTATTACGAAAAAAGATTATTACTATGGTGTTCAGAACATTCGATTTTACTGATCAAAGGCATGTGAGAAACTAAATTTATGTTGCAACAAAAGTGCAGGAATGCGTTTTTCTTAAGTTGCGTTGAACTACCATCAGTTCAAAAATTCTTCACGTTGAAAATTATCGGGAAACACCAGCGCAAAAACTCATTTTCAGTAAGTGGTCAATTCTGCGTAAAGATAATGTTAAAGAAAGATGTTTATTAGCTTCCAAAATTACAAATAACACCACCACAGTAACTACGTATCTTCAATGCTTAGCAGGATTTTTTCAGTCAACATGTCAGTGTTATTTTACATAAAAGTGTCTGGAGTAAAGTACATTTATTCTGTACTGCTGCGGTAACGAAAGTAATACAGGTGTAGGATCCATATTGTCTATATGCAGTGTATGCCGCTATTTCAAAGTGGTTGTGAGTTATATTGTGCGCTCCTCCCCCCTCTTGTTTGTTTATTAAGGTACTATATCGGCTAAAATTATCCAAAATTAAATATTGTGTAGTAAGAGCTGAGCTCTGCAGTGCTTATACCGATTAGTGTAATCAGCACTGAGGTCTTAGTGCAAGCGAGAGTCCGCCCATTTTAATTACGCGTCCGATCGCCAACCATGGTCATTTAAAGGCGACAACTGATCCTTAATAAGGATAGAGCTGAGTGGGGCATCGCTACTTCAAAACACAAGATTGCATTTGAGAAGTCATACCTCCAATACTGGAAGAGTAAGATATTCATAGTTTCCAGAGTGCAGGGAATAAATACCATAACTTGCATCTTAGAGGACAACAATATCACTGAAATTTCACGAAACTTTTACACCGAGAAATACGGAATAGCTCAGAACCACACGTGTTCCTGATAGAGTGTGTCATTAGACGTTGAAGGAATAGAGCACTAGTTAAATGCTTTGGTTTTCCTGGAACACAAAACAGCTGGATTGACGCTGACGATTTGCTATATAATGGGACGCACAGAGCACAACCAGCTCAGTAAAATAACATGCATCAGCAAACTCAGCTTTCGCAAACTCATAATGAAAGAGGTACATGTGAAGTTCAGATAGGTCTAGTGTGCACATCCCTACATAAATAGGTTTTGTAAACTCTACTACAGTCTTCGACATCTCCACAGCATCAAAGTTCTCATTGAATATTGTGATCCATTTAAAATTTAGTCTGGCGATGCATTTTCTTACGCCATAACGCCTTTCTCATTTGGTTCTAATCAAAATTTTACGCCGTTCCCTTTAATGCTCCATTGATTTACCGAAAACTCAATTATACATTAATATAAAAAAAAAACTTCGTATAAAATCACACATCACAGAAGCCCTCGGTGTCAGTATTGGGGCAAGGGGGACAGCACCCCAAAGTACCGTTATTCAAGATGGCAGCGATGACGTCATCCAAAATGGCGGCTTTTGCGGGAGGTTTGAATTTGGTGGAAAGATAGGTCAATTGGGCTATCTCTACTAACCTAAGAAAATCGTGGGATGATAGGTCACTTGGTCTACCCCCACTAACCTAAGTCACCCGACCGCCACCTCCTCCTAGGGATTGGTGGGAAAAGGACTCAGCTTGAACTGGGATGGTGGAGAGAGGAAGGAGTGTACTTAATTTGTTTTGGGACAATTTATTTAGGGATGGAGTATATTTATCACAGTGATACAAAACACATGCACTGATATGCCACAAAACATTCAGACCTGTGAACTACTCCTAAATACACTCCTGGAAATGGAAAAAAGAACACATTGACACCGGTGTGTCAGACCCACCATACTTGCTCCGGACACTGCGAGAGGGCTGTACAAGCAATGATCACACGCACGGCACAGCGGACACACCAGGAACCGCGGTGTTGGCCGTCGAATGGCGCTAGCTGCGCAGCATTTGTGCACCGCCGCCGTCAGTGTCAGCCAGTTTGCCGTGGCATACGGAGCTCCATCGCAGTCTTTAACACTGGTAGCATGCCGCGACAGCGTGGACGTGAACCGTATGTGCAGTTGACGGACTTTGAGCGAGGGCGTATAGTGGGCATGCGGGAGGCCGGGTGGACGTACCGACGAATTGCTCAACACGTGGGGCGTGAGGTCTCCACAGTACATCGATGTTGTCGCCAGTGGTCGGCGGAAGGTGGACGTGCCCGTCGCCCTGGGACCGGACCGCAGCGACGCACGGATGCACGCCAAGACCGTAGGATCCTACGCAGTGCCGTAGGGGACCGCACCGCCACTTCCCAGCAAATTAGGGACACTGTTGCTCCTGGGGTATCGGCGACGACCATTCGCAACCGTCTCCATGAAGCTGGGCTACGGTCCCGCACACCGTTAGGCCGTCTTCCGCTCACGCGCCAACATCGTGCAGCCCGCCTCCAGTGGTGTCGCGACAGGCGTGAATGGAGGGACGAATGGAGACGTGTCGTCTTCAGCGATGAGAGTCGCTTCTGCCTTGGTGCCAATGATGGTCGTATGCGTGTTTGGCGCCGTGCAGGTGAGCGCCACAATCAGGACTGCATACGACCGAGGCACACAGGGCCAACACCCGGCATCATGGTGTGGGGAGCGATCTCCTACACTGGCCGTACACCACTGGTGATTGTCGAGGGGACACTGAATAGTGCACGGTACATCCAAACCGTCATGGAACCCATCGTTCTACCATTCCTAGACCGGCAAGGGAACTTGCTCTTCCAACAGGACAATGCACGTCCGCATGTATCCCGTGCCACCCAACGTGCTCTAGAAGGTGTAAGTCAACTACCCTGGCCAGCAAGATCTCCGGATCTGTCACCCATTGAGCATGTTTGGGACTGGATGAAGCGTCGTCTCATGTGGTCTGCACGTCCAGCACGAACGCTGGTCCAACTGAGGCGCCAGGTGGAAATGGCATGGCAAGCCGTTCCACAGGACTACATCCAGCATCTCTACGATCGTCTCCATGGGAGAATAGCAGCCTGCATTGCTGCGAAAGGTGGATATACACTGTACTAGTGCCGACATTGTGCATGCTCTGTTGCCTGTGTCTATGTGCCTGTGGTTCTGTCAGTGTGATCATGTGATGTATCTGACCCCAGGAATGTGTCAATAAAGTTTTCCCTTCCTGGGACAATGAATTCATGGTGTTCTTATTTCAGTTTCCAGGAGTGTAGCTCATGTATAATGCTCTACAGATGCACCTGCTAATTGTAAACTGGTAAAATAACGCATTGCACAGCCTATAGACATACAAACCACCTGTAAATAATGCAATACATTTCGTCCAGAGAGCCAAACAACTTGTTAATTGTCAAAATAATTATCCATGTAAAAGACTTGCAAACATGCTTGCTAATTGTCAGCTGTCGAAATCATGCACCAGTCTTTATTTAAACAATTACAGGCAGCACCACCATCCATTGTGTTCACCAGGAGGTACGCACTCCAACTGACTTAGTACACAGTACCACCGCAAGAGGGCGCTGTCGTCCGTTCCATGATGTAATCCAACATGGCAGCCATGATGTCATCTGATGACATAAGTGCCATTATCCAAGATGGCGGCAAACAGTGTGTTCACCACGAGGTCTGGACCTAGTACACAACACCACCACCAGAGTGCACTGTCGTTCATTTTGGAATGTAATCCAAGATGGTCGGGGGAAATGGCGGGAAAACGACTCTGCCTGTGCTGGACATAAGTGTTTATTTTATAGGCAATGTTGCTACCACAAGATCTAGACTCGAAGTGACCTAGTACACAATACTGCCACCAGAGAGTGCTGTCATCCCTCCTGTGATGTAATCCAAGATGGTTGTCTGGAGGGGGAAAATGGTGCGAACATAACTCAACCTGCGCTGGGCTGCTGGATAGAGTAAGGAAGGAGTGTATTTTATTTATTTTCGAACAATTTATTTAGGGATGGAGTATATTTATTGCACTGATACAAAACACATGCTTGGGGTCACGCCACGCAGACCACAGACCTGTAAGCAATTCCTAAATAATGCTCTGCAGACATGCAAACAGCTCCTAATTTACCAAAATAACTTCAGTACAGACATGCAGACTCCTCCTAAATAATGCAGTACACAGATGTGCAGACACGAAATCAACTGCCCAAATAATGCATAGCACAGCCTACAGACTTACTCATAAAATAATGCAGCAGACACACAATGAACCTACGCAGACACCATCTGCCATCTCCTGCGCAGTAGATCGCACAGGAGGCTACCTGCAACCCTGCAAAGTGACGTGACCGTCTGCTGTCAAACCATGCACAGATGTCCGCATGCATGAGGCAGTGCCATCCCTTTCAAACTTGATACCTGAGAAATTCCTCTCAAAATACATGTTCACCTAGACACCGTTGCTGACGCAGCTGGGCAGGAGTGCAGACACTCCGGAGATATGCGCACCATGACAGGCGCGAGCTGCCGCCGGATGCAAGTGAAAGTTGCCTCTATTTTCGCGTATACAGTCAGTGTTATACTGACGTCATAGAACTCCAAGGCGCACTCAAGCAGCTCCCATATGCGAGACTCCTCCGGGAAGCACATGTATTTACCACTGATGACAGAGTAGCACAGGGTCCACTGTTCCTAGTGCGACATGAGAGAAGCATCTAAATGTGCTTAACTGCAAATAGAGCAGAATAACATCGAATGCACTCTTCCCAGCCGTCCTAACGTGATACCCCAGTCCATATGTGTTACCCTTCCTGCTTTCAACACACACAAACGTTCCCACTGCTATGTAGAGGCTCCTATATCCCAGCACAAAGGATGTGAATGAATCGAGAACTATGATTGGCTCTTATTGAATTTACCCGCCAAATTACTGATGCCATCGGTATCGAAGAACCATCCACCTTTTCTTTCCTTCTGCAGACGGGACCTTGAGCAGTAAAATTATTTTGCACAGATCGCTAAATTGCATTGATATTTAAGTCCGCAAAGTTGTCTACAAATCATCAAATACATATGAGACTCACAAGAATATTGGAAGCCAGGAACATATTTACCAGTGTAACTACAATTAAACATTATGATTGCTGCAACAGTCTGACAGGTAATGTCTCCTCTTGACAGCTGTGCTTCTGGAACGAATCTCAGTATATATAGTGCACATAATTTTCCACGTAAAAAATCTCTCCCATACCCTCATGGTTATTGATGTACTGAATCTATACATCCTTCACGATAGGACACACAGATATCCTCTCTAGTCATGCCACAATATAAACCGCAGTAACTTTACAATGCAATATATACACATTTTTCACAACATAAACCACAGTAATTTTACAATGCAATATATACATATTTTACACAAACAGTGCAGTTATCTTTTATATCTGTACAGGACCCGAAAAAATTATGGTATGCCTACACTCCCACTGGCTATACGTCAGGTTGCTGCTCAGTCCTAGGGAAGCACCGTCTGCCTTTTCTTTCTTTCTTTCTACAGACGTGACATTCAGTGGCAATAAACTATTTTACACTGATCGCCATATTGCACCGACAACTAAACCTCGCAAAGTGCCATACATATCATCAAATATGGAAAGACTCTTACTCAATTACACTGCTCTCCCACTGAGGACAGGAGCATGAATATTAGAGCGTGAAACTGATCTCCAACACAGCAATATATCAATGCATATTGTGTCGATGTAGTAAACATACAATTATATCCTCTGCCATACAAAATCATCCCTTTTACATCAGAAAGCCGTTAGTGGATCAAAATCAGCCGGACAGTGTGGTTGAGCAGTTCTAGGCGCTTCAGTCTGGAACCACACGACCGCTACGGTCGCAGGTACGAATCCTGCCTTGGGCATGGATGTGTGTGATGTCCTTAGGTTAGTTATGTTTAAGTAGTTCTATGTTCTAGGGGACTGATGACCCCAGATGTTAAGTCCCATAGTGCTCAGAGCCATTTGAACCATTTGATCGAAGTCACTCTCAGAACTGTTATGTAAAGACTGGCTCGTTTCCCCCCCCCCCCCCCCCCCCCAGGGTCAGGCGCGGCTCGTGGTTTCTATACTGGGGAAGGCTGCGGTATTTATCGATCAGAGCCAACATAGACCTAGGGTTACGCTACAGATTAGTCTGACATAAACTAAGAATTCAGGGGGAGGGGGGTGGGCATATCACTCTCTACCCTTAATTTTACGTACTGTATCTTCTATAATCAGGTATTAAATATCATTAGAAGCTAAATTCGAGTTAAAAGCTTTGGTTAGTGTTTCTAAACGTCATCATTACATTTTCTAACACTTTGCAGCAAATCATATGAAAAGACGCGTTTCGGAGAGATCTTTAACGCTATGAACGTTAACTTTGCGGCTGCTTAATATTTTAAGTGTTTCCAGTTCTAAACTTAAGGCGTTTATTGTGGTTTACCTCCAAAGCTCGAAGTTTACGACTTCGCATGACGATACTGTGATGTTTTGGTGACGTTACAGGTCTTGTGCAAGTAAAACTCGCTAAAATCTTGCAAAATACACTCCGAAAAAGAAACTTGCTAATATCACACGATATCAACAAAAGCAGTCAGCATCAGCAGGCAAGGAAAGTAAAGTAATGGGACAAATTTCCCGCGTTTTGTCCTCTAAATCACTTATGAAACTCTCGCTAGATGGTAGTACTGGTATGTTACTGTAGTCTAGTGCACTCTGGCGGGATATTTGTAAACTTATTCTAAATGTGGGTAAAATAGCCAATGGCAGAAACAAAACAACTATGTAAAACATTATAAAACAATAATACTAAACGTCGATTAATGACGCATCGAAGCGCAGTAGAGATGTGCAGAGACAGAGATTGGATAGCAAAGTTTCGGCCACTCTACATTCCTTTATTACATAGATAGTGGAACGTGAAAAACGTGTGGTGGTTGGTATGACACCCTTAGGCTGCAAGCTCTGAGCCTTCGGGTCGCCCATAAAGAGCAGTACTATGTAGAAGCCACGCCCCCAAACCGCTACTATATGCAGCTTACGGACGTTCCAAGGCGCAGCCTAAACACTACTAACCGTTCGTAAAACATCTATCGATACAAACAGTTCCAAAAACGTTGACCGTCGTTATTTTAATCGGAATGGGAATTATGCGAAATTCGTCCTGATAATTTAAATTATGTAATACGTTTTTGCGAAATTTACTTTAACATATATTTTGGGGCGGCTCCGCCTCAGAGCCTTTAATTACGAGCCGCGCCTGCCCAGGGTACAAACGTGAAATGTGTTACTGTTTCTGGTCCGGACATGCCTGCTTGCTCGAGCTTCTACACCCATCTCCAGACTCTGGAATTACAAGAACATATCTAAGTTTGCATGGTTCGCACACAGCAGTATCCAACTGATGGCTCAAGCAATATAATACCAAAGATACAGACTGGGAATTATTCCTACACAAACCTGAAACTATAGCTAGGTGGAGCGTGCTGTAAACCACTGACTAACTAGAAACTTGTCACATATGCAAAGACATTTACCCAGCAACTGAGAAATAAATAGAGAAAACTGATAATTCCATTCTTGAATACCAATGTCAGTGATGTAGTAGATTCCTTACCATCCCTATAATTTACACGATCAACTGAAGTGTTTCTCATGTCTAGAGAACCGGCAATGTGCCTTTCACACGTTAGATGTACACACCACAATCGATCTTCTCTCAACTAAATAAAGGCGCGAAATGTGCACAAGCAGTCAACCGAACAAATTACATGGGAGGGTATAACAATCCGGTGCAAACGCACCTCCATATTCAATCTTCTCAAATTTCCACGTGTTCACGAAAGCTATCCAACATACAGGGTGTCCCAGCTATCTTGTCCACCCAAAATATCTCTGGAACAATAACAGCTATTGGAAAACGACTTTCACCGGTATCAATGTAGGGCTGGGGCCCATGAATGTACATATTTGGAAACATTCTAAAACGAAAGCATATGTGTTTTTTAACACAAACTTATGTTTTTTTTAATGGACCTCCTATATTTTTTCTTCAGCAATCCATAGCATGACAAAGCACATACACAATGGCGTTGATTGCATCGCAATATTCCCATTACATCCCGAGATATTGAGACGCGAAGTTGACGCTTGAAACACCCGACATGCGCTGCTAGTGCACGTCCTGAGGCTCAGGAGTGAACCCCATGCTGCCCGTAATCGCGAAGTGATTGACATGTGTAATCACACCTCCGTACTTATCAAGAGGGACACTTACTTGTCAATCACATCGCGATTACGGGCAGCATGGGGTTCACGCCTGAGCCTCAGTACGTGCGCTAGCAGCGCATGTCGGGTGTTTCAAGCGTCAACTTCGCGTCTCAATATCTCGGGATGTAATGGGAATATTGCGATGCAATCAACGCCATTGTGTATGTGCTTTGTCATGCTATGGATTGCTGAAGAAAAAATATAGGAGGTCCATTTAAAAAAACACAAGTTTGTGTTAAAAAACACATATGCTTTCGTTTTAGAATCTTTCCAAATATGTACATTCATGGGCCCCAGCGCTACATTGATACTGGTGAAAGTCGTTTTCCAATAGCTGTTATTGTTCCAGAGATATTTTGGGTGGACAAGATAGCTGGGACAGCCTGTATACTAGCAAGGGAACCTCCCCATCGCACCCCCCTCAGATTTAGTTATAAGCTGGCACAGTGGATAGGACTTGAAAAACTGAACACAGATCAATCGAGAGAACAGGAAGAAGCTGTGTGGAACTATGAAAAAAAAAAGCAAAATATACAAACTGAGTAGTCCATCTGCAAGATAGGCAACATCAAGGATAGTGCAAGCTCAGGAGAGCCGTGGTCCTGTGGTTAGCATGAGTAGCGATGACACGGGAGGTCCTTCGTTCAACTCTTCCCTCGAGTGAAAAGTTTACTTTCTTTATTTTCGCTAAGTTATGATCTGTCCGTTCGTTCATTGACGTCTCTGTTCACTGTAATAAGTTTAGTGTCTGTGTTTTGCGACCGTACCGCAAAACCGTGCGATTAGTAGACGAAAGGACGTTTGGACAGTAACCTGTATTGGAGTATTTTCTTCATGTAACCCAAAGAAATAGCATCAGACTGAAGTCGCAGTATTTCCTCTTCGTGTTCTTCGTACGGATCGTCAACAATCTCATCATCTGGCACATACAGCCTCGCAGCAATCAGCAAGGTATCGTCATCACCACACGTACTGTTTATCAACAAATGTAGGAAATAATCATACAAATGTTCAACAATCGTTCGATCCCTTAAGGAAATTTCCGATTCCTTACAGTTCGGAAAATTTTCATTGACCTTGTTATTGAAGTCGTGAGCTATATTTCCTGGATTCATATTGCCCACGGAATACATCTCACGTATTTAATGCACTCTTGTCCAAAGTAGCGAACAGTCAACTGCCAGCTAGGGAGCCTCGTTAGCAGGAATACTCTCTCTTCCGTGCGCTGTAGTCGACTGACGTCGTGTGTTTTGATGTTTGTTTAGGTGCAGCGTCCCCATACTACGGCGCACTTACCTCGCATCGGATGGACGGACGGACAGATAATAATTGTCTGAAAATAAAAAATTAAACTTTTCCCTCGAGGGAAAACTTGAATGAAGGACCTGTCGCTCTACAGCTGCTCACGCTAACCACGGGACCATGGCGGTCCTGCACTGGCATCATCCTTGATGTTGCCTATCTTGCACATGGACTACTCAGTTTGTATATTTTGCTTTTTTTTTCATAGTTCCGCACAACTTCTTCCTGTTTTCTCGATTGATCTGTGTTCAGTTTTTCAAGGCCTATCCACTGTGCCAACTTATAACTAAATCTGAGGGGGGGTGCGATGGGGAGGTTCCCTTGTAAGTATTAGTACGCTATTCAGTCGTCTAGAGGACAACACGGTTAAGTCAACTACATTCCTACACTCCAACAGGCCTCTCCATTCGGGACAGCTCCTACTGTTAACGGGAAACATGAATCATCCCCGTACAGGTCACCGGCGCTGCACGCCGAGCATGCACAGGTAGAATCATCATCCTAAGAAATCGGTCACATATATATTTTATCCCTGTACTTACAACTAAATATTATGATCGTGGTCTCAGTTGAATGACATTCGACAATGAGCGAAGTATCGGAAATACACCCTGTTGACGGCTGTGGCTCTGGAAATAGAAATATCAGTACCATTCTTATGACTTGACATACTGTTCCCTTTGCTATCACAGTAGTCGTCGTCAAATCCATATCTTCCTTACGAATGGACGTAGTCATTTCCTCCGCACATGTCAGAATACAAACACACACTTTATAAGCCTGATGCTCTGATGCTCAAGGCGAACCTATCACGCGCCCCTACTACTAAGCATAACACATCGTCAATAACTGATCGCTGGCGATATCAAATAATACTGGCCGAAAATCAACAATGGGTGGACATGTCTCATAAGTTTTTCTTGCGAGTGCTACCACCATGTCTTAGAAAGAGAGGTTTAATCATTTACAAACCTCCAGATGTTAAAAAACCCGATCCCAACAACTGCAGTATGTTACTGTCACATGCAGTCTTGGTTCTACATGTGCACACAAGTATCCATGTTAAAAGCTATATCAGCTTTTTAAATCAATGTATGGCATCACCTACAAATTACGTGGTTTTTCCAGACAAATACAGAGTCGGTGATCGCTGGAGTGTATATTATCAGACCAGAAGTCCGGCTACACATAGCACACGATGCAACCTCGACATAAAATCACTGAATTTTTAAAGTGATTCGGCTAAGGAACGTGGTATGAAACCACTATTTACAACTCCCTCACGCCGCCGCCACTAGATATTTCTCCAGTGTTTGTAACGTATTCTGTCTCGATACCATGTCAGAGGTTCTGTGATATATCCACTGAGTTATAGGCGATGACTGTTTGAGAAGGATAGCAAACAGTAGTAGATGATGTGCCGATTGAGTTCGTAAGAAATTTACGCTAGTTTTTAGGATCTCTAGTGCTACGCTATCCAATAGAAGTGATGTCTATGATTTGGAATCAGGTCTTGCCATTCAATCCCATACCTGCATTGGATCCTATGGAGAAGTCTTTTAATGATTACAGCCACAAGTGAATAATATTCCTGGCACTCTCATATCTCGGAACGAGTCACCTTTCTCGAACCTATCAGCTACAGAAAAATTCCCGCCTCGTTTTAGGTAGCCCCTATGCATATTGCAACAGCCCCCTCGGACTCTGCACTACCATCCCTACAGCTTTGCGCACGTGATTGTTCCAATGTAAGTCGGAACTGAGTAGGGGTCAGAGGAAATTATACCTACCACCTTCTGCAACCTGTGTAGAAACAGGAGAAGCTGAGTTACTGCGACAGAACTGTGGAAACGAAGCCTGCTCCTGTAACACGAGGTAGTATAAAAGACAGTACAGAAACTGGGGGAACATCATGGATTTTGCTAATGCATTGTGGTGCTTCTCCAAACTACAAGCAGGTACTATAGATCCACGTCCCTCATGGCCCATTCACATCTATCACCCCTACATTCTATAATCGTTATTTTATTCCATCCACCAGAGAAAAATTACGAACTATAAAAGCTCCACTAACTTCATCTGATAGAGAACTCTATAAGATTTTTACCGCATCTCTCTCCTCCCACATATCGAAAATAAATACTGCATGCATGCTGATATCGAGCACATTTGACGATCCTATTAAATATACAGGTACTGATCCACTGCACAGACCAGTTTATAGTTTCATCACCTGTATTCTAGGAGGATGACCGTATCCGACAGACCATAGTGTTAGTCACAATAGACGCTCCCTCTGACCCTGTGTCATTGTTTGGACATTGTTTTTTTCTGCTGTAACATGCTTTGTACACTGTCATACATTTTGTTTTCCGCCACGACTTGAAGCGCAATGTCAGGTTCTAAACTGTCATTAACAAGTTCTGATCCATTGCCTCTTGCAGAAAAGTATATGACGCACCATGTAAATCTTCTTGTTACTCTGATTACCATAACACGTCGCACACACTGGATGATTTTTAATAAAAGACAGTTACAACATAAGGAAACTTGAAGAGTTTGGCTGCATTGTTGAGAGTTTCCAAACTGCTGTCTGAAAGTGATTGACGACCTCTACATTTAAACTCATCTGTCACAGTGACGGAATAGCTGATGGCACCGCATTCTGTTTCAACTGACTCCTCATATTGAAGTGATGTACACGATCACTTTTTCAGTGCTATCCATCCCCAGAACGTGTTGTCCCTCTCCAAAATTCTTTCTCCAACTCAAACAAGTGATGTCAGTCAATCATTGGGTGGTAACCAACAACGTACAAGTGGACGGATGGAATGGAAAAGACACCCCCGATGTGTTGAAATAATAAGCAATGCAGTTGATTGTGTGAACAATTTTACAAATTTTACAGTAATTTCAACACTGACCAATGATGTGACAGCATGTTTCCCAATTTCAGTATCATAGCTAAACCACGCCCTCCCCACTTTTCAAGTATCATTGCGAATGTTCATAGATAAGTGTGCAATACGTCCATGCATTGTTAATTCTCGACCACATCGATCATCAAAGTATATCAGACAGCGCAGTAGATATTTCTAACACTTCGAGCATAGTGCTTAACTATGCCGATGGGAGTCACAGAGCATTCTCACAGTCACAGGGTAAAATTAGAGAGTGAAAGACCCCCCCCCCCTCACACTGTCACTGACCAACCCTACCTGCAACACCATTACCGATTTAATCTGCAATCGACCAGAAGTAGACCGCTACAGTCCATGTTTCGTGAATGAATGGAGCTTGCCGAGTCCTTGCCCATCCAAGTGTACAAGATTTCTCGAGATGAACCCATGTCGTGGAGGTTAGGTATAGTAACATATATGAAAGTGTTGTGATGTAATAACAGATGGTGAAGAGGAAAAAGAAATGGGTGGTTTTTATGCGCGATGGAGCTCCAGATGGATGGAGTTCGAAGCATTTTTACGTATATTAACCAAGCTATCAATTTCAAAGTATTATTCCAGAGTCTGGGATCAGTACCTGGAAGGTATTTGTAAGAGCGAAAATAAACACATGCACCCCTACGGCTACAATGTTCAGCACTTAAAATGGGCTATAATGTTAGATCGCTTGTTTCCGACCTATCAGTTGTATGGAATCTAGTGCTGTTAATATTCCAAGGTAATAAATATATTTCAAGCGTGTGACACACATCCTTCTTCTTGGTTTCTCTACAATAATCTATGTTATCGAACTGTGAAACGAGAAAATTACTTCCTTGAAACATTGGCTCTGTGTGATACGAGCACAATATTACTTTCCAGAGATGTATAGCGTCCACTGTTCACATCAGATCACGGTTAAGAAATTATACTATGCCTGCATCAGTTCTATATAAAATGATCATTAGTAACAGGGAATATCACTTACAAGGAAACAGATGAACGCATAGCAGCAGCGTCCGACATGTGAAAATTACAAGTCATTCTGCCACTAACTCTGTAAACAGCACATCTGTCATGCAAACGTATACGTGGGGAATGCAGTGCCTCACATGCACCTATCGCTAACTTAGTTATGAAGCTGAAGTCTTGATTTTACACTCAAGGTGCGACAGGGGGGTGGAGTACATCACATAAATCATAGTTCGTTTAAAGGAATGTGTTACGTTTCATCACACATGAGATGGAAGTCGTCTGATGACCAACAGGTTTACCGTTAACGATCGCAAGTAGACAGTGGTTTAAATCACATACAGAACACATGTATGTATATGAGTCAAATGCAGGTTATGTCACGTGAGTGATGCATCCTGACAGAACAGAGGAAAAATTGACCTACAACAACTTCTTCCTCTCTAGAATGCATCATCAGTCTACCATTAAATCGTACATCTTTACAGCTCCATCTCAATCCATCATCCCGTCTTCTCTCTGTCACCCTTTAATGCAGATAGATGTCAGCTTAGAGGCAGATGGTTCTCTGTCTTCCTGAGAAGCTTCAAATACAGTAGTCAACTCGCATGTATCACTGGTACCTCAATAGCGTTACAGTTTTTTTACAGAAAAAAATGTACTGCTTCCCTAACTCCCTTTGCTTCCATGTCGACATTTTCTCGGATTCCTCTTGGTGCCACATACCTGTTCCCATGTACAGATTGTTCTGTGCCAACCAGATGATATGCAAGTACTTTCTCAATTTCTCTCCATTTCGGTGTATATTCGGTCAATTTATACCTATCCCCTCATAATTTTTCTCAATTCTATTGATTTTATGTCAGTCCATCCATATGATCATGACATAACCTCTCGTTCTGTGTTCTGAAGTTGCTTGTAAATGTAGTACATCTGACAACACCTAGCCCAAATGCACTGATCACGAGGCGTAGTATAGCACTACTCGATTCTATCCAGTCAATTCCACATTTGCTCTGTTTACTGTATGTCTGTGTATATCCATGTGTCACGGATGGCTCCCAGGACCTGCCGTAGATCTTAGTTCACGTTCGAGTGTGGATACACTACGTGTCATATCCGTAACGATGTTGTGACGCGATCTACAATGTGCCACATCTGGGATAGGTTTTGAAGGTGGATCCACCAAGCACAATGCACAGAGCGATGTCAGGGTGTAGATCCACAACATCTGAGTTAGTGTTCGAGTGTGGATCTGCCGTGCACTATATATCCAGACCGATGTTCAGAGGCGGATCTACCACACATCAAATCTGGAGTGGGGCTTGCAGGTGGACCAACCACGCATTTCGTCTGAAGATGTGCTCTTTGTTCGAAGTTTGGTCCACCAGCGTGAGGACCTGGTACTGGGAGCCATTCGCAACACATGGATACACAGACATACAGAAAACAGGGAAAACTCTCTACAAATGTGGAGGTGACTGGATACAATCGAGTACAGTGCTAACTATGCCTCCCGATCCATGCATTTGGGCTAGGTGGATGTACTACATTTACAAGCACTTTTAGAACACAGAACGAGGGGTTATGTCATGATCGCATAGATGGACTGACATAAAATCGATAGAGCTGAGACAAATGACGGGGGGATAGTTATAAATTGACCGAATGTTCACCAAAATGGGAGGAATTGAGGAAGTACTTGCATGTCTTCTGACTGGTGCAGAGCATTTTGTACATGGGAACAGATATGCGGCACCAAGAGAAAAGCAAGAAAACGAAGGGAATGAGGGAAGCAGTAAATTTTTTTTTTCAAGGCAGCATTATACTGTATGTATACTGAGGTACAAGTGATACACACGAGTTGACTACTGTATTTGAAGCTTTTCAGGAAGACAGAGAACCATCCGCCTCTGAACTGACATCCATCTGCATTAAAGGATGATGGAGAGAGGACGGGATGATCGATTGAGATGGTGCTGCAACGATGTACGATTTAATGGTAGACTGATGATGCATTCTAGAGAGGGAGAAGTTGTTGTAGGTCAATTTTTCCACTGTTCTGTCAGGATGCATCACACGCGTGACATAGACTGCATTCGACTCATATGCAGCCACGTGTTCTGTATGTGATTTAAAGCACTGTCTACTTATGATCGTTGACAGTAAACCTGTCGGTCATCAGATGACTTCCATCTCATGTGTGATGAAACGTGACACATTCCTCTAAATGAACTATGATTTATGCGATGTACATCCCATACGACTGATAGTTCGGAAACACAAGAGATCTAACATTATAGCCCATTTTAAGTGCTGAACGTTGTAGGTGTAGGAGTGCATGTGTTTATTTTCCCTCTTACAAATACCTTCCAAGTACTGATCCCAGACTCTAGAATAATACTTTGAAATTGAAAGCTTGGTTGATTTACAAAAAAATGCTTCGAACTCCATCCGTCTGGAGCTCTATCACGCATAAAAACCACCCATTTCTTTTTCCTCTTCACCATCTGTTTTTACATCACAACACTATCATATATGTTACTATACATCGATAAGGAGTGCTAACTTCCACGACATGGGTGCATCTCGAGAAATCTTGTGCACTTGGATGGGCAAGGACTCGGCAGGCACCATTCATCCACGAAACATTGACTGTGGTGGTCTACGTCCGGTCTATTGCAGATTAAATCTGTAATGGTGTTGCAGGGCGGGTTGGTCAGTGAGAGTGTGAGGGGGTCTTTAACTCTCTAATTTTACCCTATGACTGTGAGAATGCTAACAGGTTGTATTTCCGATACTTCACTCATTGTCGAATGTCATTCAACTGAGACGACGATCATAATATTCAGTTGTAACTACAGGGATAAAATATATATGTGACCGATTTCTTAGGATGATGGTTCTACCTGTGCGTGCTCGGCGTGCAGCGCTGGTGACCTGTGCGGGGATGATTCATGTTTCCCGTTAACAGTGGGAGCTGACCCAAATGGAGAGGCCTGTTGGAGTGTAGGAATGTAGTTGACTTAACTGTGTTGTCCTCTAGACGACTGAATAGCGAACTAATACTTAGTATGTGTTGGATAGCTTTAGTGATCGCGTGGAAATTTGAGAAGATTCAATATGGAGGTATATTTGCACTGGACAGTTATTCCCTCCCATGTAAATTTTCGGTTGACTGCTTGTGCACATTACGCGCCTTTATTTAGTTGAGAGAAGATCGATTGTGGTGTGTGCATCTAGCATGTGGAAGGCATATTTGCCGGTTCTCTAGGCGTGAGAAACACGTTAGTTGACCTTGTAAATTATAGGGATGATTTGGAATCTGCTACATCACTGACATTGGTATGCGTAAGTGGAAATATAAGTTTCTCTATTTTTTCGAGTTTTGCAGATATGACAAGTTTCTAGTTAGTTAGTGGTTTACAGCAAGCCCCACTTAGCTAAAGTTTCGAGTTTGTGGAGAAATAATTTCCAGTCTATATCTTTGGAATTACGTTGCGTGAGTGATTGGTTGGATACTGCTGTGTGCTTGATATCTAGAAGTACCGTGAAAATGGTATAATATTATGGCAAACCATGCAAAAATACATGTGTTCTTGTAATCCCAGAGTCTGGAGATGGGTGTAGTAAAAGCAAGCAAGCAAGCAGGTCCAGATCAGAAACAGTAACGCATTTGTGCCGAGGGGTAACGAGCCCGAATTTGTAGAACAGTTCTGAGAGTGACTTAGGTCCGCTGAGGGTGCTCTGGTCACCCATCGGGGGTGGATGACCGCTGACCTCTCAGGAAAATATCTAGTGCTGTGAGGAGTGTATACGGTGCTGTCTGTCTTCACGGTATATGTACGAATGATGTAAAAGGGCTGATTTTCTATGGCACAGAATACGAATTGTATATTTACTACTTCGTCACGGTATGTGGTGATATTTTGCTGGGTTGGAGATCTGTTTCAGGCTCTAATATTCAAGCTCCTGTCCTCAGTAGGAGAGCAGTGTAATTGAGTAAGAGTCTTTCCATATTTGACTATCTGTAGGCCACTTTGCTAGGTTTAATTGTCAGCGCAATATGGTGATCTATACAAAATACAATCATAATGCTCTATTCATTCACAAGACATCCCTTGCGCTGGGATGTAGGAGCATCTATAAACTGATTTGAACAAGATGGAGGCAAGGTATGTACAGAAAGTTCTGAGATAGCAAGTGTTCAAAGAGAAGCTGAAGCAGACCATCCATCATTGGCCAGGATACCGTCACTCATCCACCACTGTGGCATTAGGCCATCTCCAGACCTGTAGCCATAAGATACCGAAAATTCCGGCCATTTGTTTCTCTTCTGTAAGATGGTGCTTCGAATTCAGTTTGCATAATTGTTCTGATTCCCCCCCCCCTTCCATCTGTGCTTAGAGAGTGATCTCATTCCAATAAGAATGCATTTATGATTAACGGTGTTTTTGCAACTGTGCACAGGCTTTTAGTGGTGAGAACATTTAATATATTGATAGCAGGACGAATGTTTCATGCGAGGCGTCAGCCATGCATGGCTAGAGGCAGCTCGCATGCCCCATTAGGATCACTAGGAACAATGCACCCTGTGCTATTCTGTGACATCAGTATCCGAAGGTATCGCATCAGCAATAGTAAACACACATGATGCCCAGACACACCTCGCGTATGGGACCGTTGTGAGCGCGCTTTGGAGCTCTGTGACGTCAGTATAACACTCGAGGAACTCTAACTGTAAACCCGAAAATAGACCCAACTTTCACTTGCTCGCTGTGGGCAGCAGCGGTGTGAGAGCTGGCCTGCATCTGGTGGTGGCTCGGGGTGGCGTCGACGTGCGGGCGCCTTCAGAGTGGCTGCACTCTGCAAGTAGGTCTTCGCGCCCCTCCGGTTGCGTCAGCAAGGGTGCCTAGGTGATCATGTATTTTGAGAGGAATTTCTCAGGTGTTAAGCATGAAAGGGATGCTGCTGCCTCATGCTTGAGGTGCTCTCCGGGTGACACCAAATTGACAAAGCACTGTCCGTACAGGTGGAGAGGCTTGCGTATCCGTGGGAAGCTGAGGGCTAAGCCGAAGGTAGAGGACCTACTGCCAGAAAGTCCTCAGCCAATGGATCACACTGAGAGTGTCCCACAACGTCCCATCTTCTGTATCCACTCCTAGTCCTACCCAATTCCCTGACGAAACCCAAAGTGTGATGTGATCTGTGCCGAGGGGTGCATGGCACATGGGAAGATGTGTCACAAATGGAGTCTCAGGAATACCAATCGACCTCCCTGTGCCGATGGGTGCATGGCACATAGGAAGATGTGTCACAAATGGAGCCTCAGGAATACCAATCGACCTTCCTGAGTAATTAGCCTTACACAGTGTGGGGTATTTGTGGTGTGGACCTTATAGATCCCAAAACCTCGTGGGACAAATATGGGCATGTTAAAAGAAAATAAAGAAAACAAACTGAGGGGCAATTTGTGACCTCAGATGCTCAAACATCAGGGTCAGAACCGATGGAAGGGTCTAGACCTGAGCCAGAAGTGGGAACTGTAACCGAGAAGTTAGACCAATTAAGATCAAAGCCTTGTATGGGGCCCTGGGGCCTAAAGGAGGAAGCTACTCAGGGTAAAGAGGAAAGAATGGCTTCCTAAAGAAATGTGGAAGAAACTGTCTCAGGTTGAAGGGGATACACAGGTCAAAGAAAGGTAGTAAGCGGATAAGGGAGGAATGAAAGACTCCCACCTCCACGAATAAGCGAGTCCAAAAAAAAAAAACTGAGGCAAGAAATACGGAAACAGACCTATAGTACAGCAGTCTCGGTTTTTAGGATGGCAGTTATCCAGGAAGGTTATCCACTGGTGGCCATCACTTTGCAGCTGGAGGAAATGGTACAGATGGCCCTCTTTGAAAAGATTGCGGGGGACGCTGGCACAGGTCCCCAGAAAGGTCTATCTAGATCGTGGTGCCCTCATTTTTTTCTGTGAGGGGGTGAACATGGTGGAATGGCTCAAGGACAAGGTGCCTGTGATATTCCCGTGGGAAGATGGGAAGCTGCTGGTTAAGACTGCAGCAGAGCTTCTTAAGACCGCAAAGATATCATTATGGATTCCTAAGATCCTTAAGGAAGTCTCTCCTAAGATTCTGTTCAGGAAAATAGGGGCCCAGAACCCAAAAGTCTCGACAGAAGATTGAAGAGTGATTAACCAGAAGGTTGCTCTAGAAGGACAAACCCTGGTGGTTGAGATCAGAGAGAAGTCCCTGAAGGCGATGTTTTTAGGGTTCTCACAGGTCACCATCAGGGTTCTCAAAGACCTCAAAAATGGCAGCAAGACGGGGCCTGGAGTTGCTTCAGATTAATCTGCAGCACAGTAAAGGGGCCTCTGCTGCTCTGAGTCGCTGCCTGAGGAGACAGGAAGTGGACGTGGCCCTGATACAAGTACCCTATTTATACAAAGGGGGTGTATCGTGCCTTGGTGGCATTGGAGGTAAGCTGATCTATGCTAGTAATCTAAGAAACTCCAGAATATGCATCTATGGAAGAAATGGCATTTCTTTCATGCCAGTGATGGATTTCTGCTCTAGGGACTTAGCGACCATTAAAATGCAGCAATGTGAGGAATGTATCAAGAGGGAAATTCATTTGGCCACAGCATATCTTCCTTATGAAGACAGCTCTCCTCCTCCTTTGGAGGTGAGGAGACTGGTAGAGACTGGCCATTGGCAAGGTGATCAACAGCTGATGGGATGCAAAGCCAATGGCCTCAACCTAGTGTGGGGCAGCAAGGACACCAACAGTAGAGGTGAGTACCTCCTTGAATTTCTTCTAGCTAACAAATTAGAGGTCCTGAATAGGGGCAATGTACCTACATTCGAGAATATCAGAAGGGAAGAAGTAATTGACATAACCTTTGGTTCCATGCTAATGGGTAGCTATGTCAAACAATGGCACGTGGTGTTGGAGCTATCCTCATCAGACCACATGTACATCAAATTCAAGGCTGAAATGGGAATCAGACGGGAATCCCAGGAAAGCCAGCCGTTGTGGCTGAGTGGTTCTAGGCGCTTCAGTCTGGAACTGCGCGACCGCTACGGTCGCAGGCTCGAATCCTGCCTCAGGCATGGATGTGTGTGATGTTCTTAGGTTAGTTAGGTTTAAGTAGTTCTAAGTTCTAGGGGACTGATGACCTCAGATGTTAAGTCCCATAGTGCTCAGAGCCATTTGAACCAATCCCAGGAAAGCAGCCTGGGAGACATATAGGAGGGACCCTGACTTAGGCTTATCGGAAATTAAAACCTCGATAAGGAATCCAGTAGAATTTGAGGAAGCAGCAGAGGCTGTTTCCTCTGCCATAGTGACCTCATATCAGAACAACTGCACAATCACCAGGAAGTGCACAAATAGGAATGTTCCTTGGTGGAATAACGAACTGGGAATGCAAAGAAAAAAGGTACAGAGACTGTTTAATATTGCGAGACATAAAGTAGAATGGACTAAATATCGTGAGGTCCTTGTCAATTACAATCTTGCAATCAGACAAGCAAAGGAGGCATCCTCGAAGGCATTCTGTGAGAAAGTGGAGGACACGGCTGCAGAAGCCAGATTTAACAAGTTTCTCACTAGAGTACCAACCAATCCAGGAGGTACGTCGAGGAAAGAGGATGGGGAATATACAAAGACAGCGCATGAGACGCTGGAATTGCTCCTCAAAACTCACTTTCCTCAGTATGATCTGCAGGACAACACAGACCAGTATCTGACCCCAGAGAGACAACGGTTCTCAGGCACTCGAAGAGAGGACTGGGAATCGGCCAAGGAGTATTTTAACTTCAATAAAATCCGATGGGCGGTGGGAGTATTCCAACCGTTCAAGTCACCTGGCCCAGATGGAATTTTTCCAGCTCTCCTGCAACAGGCAGGAGGAAAGCTCATAAGAGTCCTATGCAGGCTATTCAGGGTTAGCCTAGCAGTAGGAATCATTCCCAATGCTTGGAGGGCAGTGAAGGTTGTCTTCATTCCAAAGCCAGGGAGAATTGATCATACGAAGGCCAAGGATATGAGACCATTCTGTCCTCCTTTATTCTCAAAACATTAGAAAAATTGGTTAATGTATATGTTGGGGAGAGGAGGCTAAGTAGGGGACCTCTACACTCGAACCAACACGCATACCAACCAGGTAAATATGTGAGACAGCTCTCCACCAACTAGCCGGCCGCTGTGGACGAGCGGTTCTAGGGGCTTCAGTCTGGAACCGCGCTGCTGCTGCGGTCGCAGGTTCGAATCCTGCCTTGGGTATGGATGTGTGTGATGTCATTAGGTTAGTTAGGATAGGTAGTTCTAAGTCTAGGGGACTGATGACCTCAGATGTAAAGTCCCATAGTGCTTAGAGCCATTTGAACCATTTTTTCACCAACAACTCGTTGGGAAGGTGTAAAAAGCATTTCAATTAGAAGAAATAGCCCTCTGCATCTTCCTGGAGATCGAGGGGGCCTTCAGTAACACAATCTTCGATTCCATGGTAGGGAAGCAGAGGTGCATAACCTGGGGACCACTATATGTGGGTGGACCAGGGCCATGCTTAGTGGAAGGAAGGTAGAGGCTACCATGATAAACGAAAAGATGGTTATCAACACCACTAGAGGCTGCCCACAAGGAGGAGTTTTGTCTCCTCTATTGTGGATTCTAGTAGTGAACGAACTGATTGAGGAACTAAATTCTAGACAATGCTTCTGCCAAGGATACACAGACGACCTTGTCATAGTAATACTTGGCAAATTCACTGACACAGTTAGGAATATGGCACAAGGAGGATTGGACATTGTGCAGAAATGGTGCATTAAACAGGATCTGAGAGTTAATCCTAAGAAGACTGTTGTGGTGTCATTTACGAAGAGATATATTCAACACTCAAGTTGGAATATAAAGGTCTTCGATGAAACTCTACCTGTGAAGGGGATAGCGAAACATGTAGGGGTAACCTTGGATGAGAAACTAACTTGACCCCTCACATTAAGAGCATCTGCTCCACGACAAAAACTACTCTAGTGAGTACTAGGAGGGCTTGTGGAAAAAACTGTGGCCTAAGCCCCAGGGGCATGCACTGGATATACACGAGAGTGGTTAGACCTAGGATTCCCTATGGGGCCGTAGTGTGGTGGAAGAAGGTAGAACAGCGGGTTGTTACTAAGGAGCTTGCTAAGGTGGAGAGATTGGCCTGCTTAGCCAAAGTGGGCAGAATTAGCAGCACACCAACTGCTGGAATGGCAGCCGTTCTGAATATGCCTCCACTTCACCTTTGGGTCAAGATGGAGGCAGCAGCTGGGGCACTGGCAAAAACTGGGTCTCATTCAGATATCCAGAATCACACACTAACATAGTGAGTGAGGTAAATATAGGATAGCTGGGGAAATGCCACCCAACTATATAATAACTCCCCACTGCTTCAACAAGCCTTACAACATAATAATTGGAAGTAGGGAGCAGTGGGATGAAACAGTTCGACACTGTACGGGGGGCATCATTTGGTTTACCGATGGGTCAAAAAGAGACTAAGGTGTTGGAGCAGGGGTGTACGGGGTTCAGCCAAGACTGGAGGGCATCATCTCTCTAGGAAAACTGGCCTCTGTATTCCAAGCTGAAATTATTGCAATCAGGGTATGTGTGGAGGAGAATATGCGTAGGTGCTACAATCACCATAGCATCTACATCTATTTAGACAACCAGCAGCCCTGAAATCATTGGCAGCTCCTGCAACAAGAACTAAGATTGTTGCAGTTTGCCACATGGCTCTGGTGGAGTTAGGGGAAAGCAATAGGGTAAACCTAGTGTGGGTCCCTGGCCACTCAGGGATCCGTGGCAATGAACAAGCCGATAGACTGGCTAGGATGGGGGCAACAACTCCATTTATTGGACCGGAACCTGTTCTGACAATCACCAAGGCTATGATCAAATTAGAATTACGGAACTGGCTTAGGAAACAGCACATAGGATATTGTACCAAGGTCCATAAACAAAAACATGGTGAAGTAATGATGACCAAACCATGTTTTAAAAGAAGCTCTGTAATCCTGGGATTGAACAGGAAAGAGATAAACTCATGACTGGACTGATGACCGGTCATGGGAGTTTCAAAAAACACCTACACACAATGTGTATAATGGAAGAGGTCTCTAAATGTAGGATCAGTGATGAGGGTGAAGAAACTGCATCACACCTAATCTTCGAATGCAAGGCATTGGAGAGCAAAAGATACAGAATCTTCGGCACAAATAGACCTGAAGAAATTGTGTCCAACAAAAAGCTGATAGAGGGACTCCTTGCACTATTTAAGGGCACTGGTTGGCTTTACTAGATATACAGGGAGCGATACCACACAATAAACCTAGTTTCGGTGCAGGCAGTGGTGGGTCAGACCGTAGCTGTTTTAGCATGCCTGTTAAAATCAATCAATCAATCAATCAATCATGTTTGAGGGACCCGAATGGGTACCTGTGCATGGCTTGGCAGCTGACGGCCGTGTCACTACGTGGGGGCATGTGCAGTAGCGTCCTGTGCAGTCCAGTGGACATGGCATGGTGGGCAGTGTCTGTTGCATTATTTTGCAAGCAGGTCTGCAGGCTGTGCTATGCGTTATTTGGACAGTTAAAGAGTTGATTTCGTGTCTGCATATCAGTGTACTGCATTATTTAGGGGGAGTTTGCATGTGTGTGTGCTGTGTACTGAATTTATTTGGGTAATTTAGGAGTTTTTTGTGTGTCTGCAGAGCGTTATTTCAGTAATTTACATGTCGTTTACAGGTCTGTAGGCTGTGTGGCGTGACCGCAAGCATGTCACTGCGTGCGCTTTGTACCAGTGTGATAAATATACTGTCTAAAATCCTTCCCTAAATAAATTGTTCCAAAATAAATAAAGTACACTCCTTCCTTACTCCAGCAGCCCAGTGCAGGCTGTCATTTCCCTTCCAGACAACCATCATGGGTTACATCACAGAACAGATGATAGTGCCCTCTGGTGGTGGAAATGTGTACTAGGCCAGTTGGACTCCAGAGCCCATGGCGACCACACTGTTTCCTGCCATTTCCCCTCCAGACAACCAACTTGGGTTACATCACGGAATGGATGACAGCGTCCTCTGGTGGCAGTACTGTGTACTAGCTTACTTGGACTCCAGACCCAATGATGATCACACTGTTTCCTGCCATTTCACCCCACCACAGACCGCCATCTTGGATTACATCACACAGGGCCCTCTGGTGACAGTACTGAGTACTAGGTCAGTTGGACTCCTGACACCATGACGATTACACTCGGTGGTGGTACTGCCTCTAAATGTTTAAATAAATAGTGCATGCAAAATAAAGACTAATGTCCAGCACAGGTCGAGTCCTCTTCCCACCATTTCCTAGGACGAGGTGGCGGTCGGATGACTTAGGTTAGTGGAGGGAGCCGAACTCCCCTTTCTTTCCTGCAATTTTCTTAGGTTAGCAGAGATAGCCCACTTGACCTATTTTCCCTCCAAACTTCAAACTTCCCGCCAATCCCTAGGAAGAGCAGGCGGTCGGGTGACTTAGGTTAGTGGATGTAGCCCAAGTGATCTATTTTCCCACCATTTTTCTAGGTTAGTAGAGGTGTGTTGCATTATCCTGTTGGAATTTGAACTTCCTGCCATTTTCTGGGGGAGGGGAGTAGGTTAGTGGAGGTAGTCCAATTGACCTATCTTCCCGCCAAAATTCAAACTTCCCGCCAAAAGCCGCCATTTTGGACAACGTCATCTGATGACGTCACGACCGCCATCTTAGATGACGTCATCGCCGCCATCTTTGATAACGGTACTTAGGGGCGACGCCCACCTAGTCCCGCTACTCTCAGTGTCATGCCCGCTTAAATTATTATGGAGGCAAAATCTTATGTGCCTTGGTAACTAATACTTCAAATTGAATGTATTCTGAGCTGTGCCACGGAACTTCCCCATAAGATGTCAGTGATCTCTATGGGGAGTTTCCGCTTTTCTGTCTAACGGTAGCTCATAAATATGACAGTCAAACGCGTTATTGTATAAATCTTCATTCTCCTTCGATTTGGTCATGACAACGTTGTCGCTGTAAAGCTTATGAATTTCCAATGAAAGTTTTTCAAGCTCATTGAGAGGCCAAACCTCAGGTTTACGCACAACATAAGATTTGCAGTGGTTAAGACTTGAATCATAGGACGATGCAATTTGGAATGCAGCCACGTATGGTACGTGTTTATCTGTGAAAGAAGTATGTGAGGCAGTAGAGTCACCTTCACAGGGGGCTACAGGAGCAAGGAAGCACTCAAAGTCGGCGTATAGCGCGAATAAATATCGCTCTTGGTGGTGAGCATTCTGAAACTTCATTAAATTGTTTTCCCCAGTATTCATAATAACATGCACCGGATATTTAGAGGTGTAATCCTCTAGATGCTTTGCTAGAAACTCGCTTGCAGAAAAGACATTAAGACACCTTAAGCAAATATGCTCTTTACCGTTATGTTTACTCATCTGGGAGGTGAGGAACCAGGACATATCTTTGATCCAAGCACAATGATAATTGGCTTTCCCCTTATTTTTCGCACCTGAGAATAACAGCACGTTTACATGCATCTTACGCTCACTTGCAGACTTTGAGTAATGGAGGGGTATGGAGACTGTATGCTCGTTCTGCTCATCTGACTTGCGTTACTCCAGGCCATAAACATGAGCCTCAATTTCAGTTGTCCTGGATCTAGACGGGGAAGTCGATCAGAGTTATAACACTTACAAACGTCAGTATCTATATCGTATAAAGATGTGTGCTGTGAATTTTTCTCGTAATTTCTTTTGCAAGCCAGGATTGGCCACACAAAACAAGCCTGGTCGGTTTTGTTTTCGATATTAATACATACCTTCTTATCAGTTATATTCCTAGGAAGCTTGATACAATTGGACCATCCATTTACTGGATCATAGACATGGATATGCATGTCAAGGTCTAGCATTCAGCTGAATGCTTTAGCTGAACATCTAACTTCCATCTCAGAAAACCGGTCCAGTACAGCACTCACGGTGGACTCATGAAACCACAAGGTGACTGATTTGCTACTCGTTATCACTCCATTTTCCCCCCAAAGATAGTAAAGGCTTGTCTCTCCAATGTCAGAAGCCTGTTTGAGTGTGTGCAACAGTTTGATACACACAGCACTGCATTTAATGGCAGGACACTGCGGTTCGTTTCCAGAACAGGAAGGCATGCTTTCACAATCCTTACAGGGTCATGGTACCCTCCTGCTGGATTCTCGATCCTAGTGAGCGAGATTCGCTCCTCAAAGGCATCCCCAATCATAGAGTATTCTAACTGGGGTATGGTGTTACTGATCTGATATCCTTCACTAAAAGGATGGGAGAGTGAACTGCGGCTAGCCACAAGATTACCACTACTATTACTATCACTGCAACTAGTTGATGCTGACGATTCTGCTGTTGATGACTGTTGTGTGGAGAAACAGGGAGATGCATGTGGGGGAGGAGGAGAGTGTGCTTCACAACATTGTTAGCAGCCTTGCTGCAGCTGTGGCTGTGGAGATGTTTGTTGCCACATCCCTGAACCTGATATGGAGGGAGGACAGCCGATGGACACCCAAGTGGTGCTGGAGGAAAGTCCCCAATTTTGATATGAAATTGATATCAAACTGACACGCAAATTAATTAATTGATAAATTAATTACACTTATCCCCATTCCCCACCCCGAGTAGATGTCACAGGTTTTCCCTAGTTGACACATGAGTACCCACCAGGGAACTCTAAAGGCCCTTCCCTCCTCTCCCCTCCTCACACCACCCCTCCCACCTCGTCTGATCCGATCTGTCTCCTCCCCTCCCCACCCTCCCTGCCCCTCCCTCCCCTCCCCTCCCCTTCCCTCCCCTCCCCTCCTCTCCTGCTCAACCCTCTCATGATGTGAACCAAGATGACGGCCTGGGAGATAATGGCGGGAAATTCGCTCAGTCTGTGTCTAGCTACTGGACTGGGAGGCCCACACGTTCCCTTCCCCTGGCTGGAAATGGAGGGTAAACCGAAGTTGTGCCAGGAAATTCAAATTTATCGGCAGGAACAACAAATTTTGCGTGTTCACCTTGAGGTCCAGAGACCAACTGATCTAGTTCACACCACCACCAGGGGATGGTGTTGGTCCTGCCCTCGCTACCCCACACGCACTTCTTACCTCCACTTGTGAGGGAACTTCAGTCTGTCTGGAGTCATCAGATAAGGCAGATGTAACTCTTTATTTTGTACTCAGTGTAGTATATTGTTTATTTAAACAATTTGAGTTGCCATTGATCAAGCATTAGACAGTAGCTCCCTCCAGTGTCGTCAATAACTACTGGATGTGGAGGGGATATTTTCGCTATTATTGTAGCACTAGAGAGTTGCTCCAGCCAATTTAGCGAATAGTCCTACATGGGAAGGATGTATTGAATTAATAATAATAAAACAGCAAGCTAACACTGAAGTACAAAGGAGTAGCCTCCTGCCAATCACAAGTGAGTCCCTGCTAGATGTGGAGAGGATAAGTCTGCTATTAGTCTAACAAGGGAGAGTTGCTCCAGCCAGCCTAGCCAGTAACCCATATGGGAAGGATGGGTAATAATGAGAGGAACGCAAGCTATTACTAAAGTACAAGGGAGTAGCCTCCTGCAGATCTTCAACTGAATAGCTGCTGCTGGGAGGAACATAAAAATGGGTAATAATAATATTGGAAGAGCGAGCCACTGCCCCACTCCTTTATTGATATTTTATACCCCTGCCCCATGTGGGCAGGGGTGGGCTGGCAGCAGCACAATTCGCTGCTCTTCAGCCAAGAGACTGTGTAAAATAAAACGTTACAGACATAAAAGATAAGAAGGGAAACAATAGGAGTTAAAATATACACAAAATGGGTAGTTTCATGAGGCACATTTACATAAAATCCACATGTAATTCAAATTACATTCGATGAGGATGTAGCGCATAAAAACTTGTGGCACAAAGAGCACAATTAAAAATGACGTTCGCAGTAATGAGAGCGACATGGGATGACGACACTGAACTCACAGTTCACTTATTTTACATACACGGCGAGCGCCAAACCGCGACAAAGTAACTGGATTAAAATTAGAAGGACCTGCCCAGGAAGGGGAGATAAGAGAAAAACGGGACAGGAAAGAGAGAAGGGGGAGGGGGGGGTCAGTGGAGGAGGGAGGACAGGAATGGGTGGAAGATTGGGAGCTGTTAGCATACCAAGGGGCAGGAGACAGAGAGGGTGGGAAGGGAGCAGCCCAGGAAGGACAGCAAGGACTGGCAAAGGAGAAGTGAAAAGGATAGGGGGACAAAACAGCAGAGGGGGAGGGGAAGGAGAGGAAGCCCTAGGGTGGGGGGATGGGAAGAAGACGGTCAGAGTTAGAAGGAAGGGTAAATATGGGAGGGGGGCGAAGCTTATCAGCTGGGATGGGGACACATTGGAAGTTCCTTTGAGAGAAGAGATGGAGGGTGCAGAGATGGAGAAAGGCCGGTAAAGGTGCAGCAGCAGGCGGAAGTGGGGAGGAAAAGAGACTTCAGAGGGTGAGTGTAGAGGATATGGATGTGTTCAAGGAAAAGGAGGAGATATGGGAAGGGGATGAGTTCAAAGAGGATCCTCATGGGGGACAGGAGATGGATACAGAAAGCGAGGTGGAGCATATGGTGTTCAAGGATTTGGAGGGCTTTATAGAATTTAGGAGGAGCTGAGATCCAGGAGACACTGGTGTAACAAAGGATGGGATGGATCAAGGATTTGTAGGCATGAAGGATGGTAGAAGGATGCAATCCCCATGTCTGGCCGCACAGAAGTTTCAGGAAGCAGTGTCTACTGTGGGCTTTGCGTTGGTTGGCAAGGAGATGGGGAGTCCAGGAGAAGTGACAGTCAACGGTGAGGCCAAGGTATTTCAAAGTGGAGGTAAGCTGGATAGGATAGTCATAGATGGTGAGGTAGAAATCATAGAGCCGGAAAGAGGGGGTAATATGTCCTATAATTATTGCCTGGGTTTGGAAGGATTGATTCAAAGGAGCCACTGGTTGCACCAAGCAGTGAACTGGTTTAGGATGATTTGAAGGGTAGGATAGATGCGGTGTCATCAGCATATTGAAGGAGATGGACAGAGGGGGGGGGGTGGGGGGTGGTTTGGACATATCAGCATGTACAGGAGACATAGGAGAGGAGAAAGGATGGAGCCCCGGAGCACACCTATGGTAGGATAGAAGTTGCGAGAATTGGTATTATGAATGGTGACATAGGAAGGATGGTGGAGAGGATGACTGCGCCAGCTTTTTTTCCTTATTGTGATTTCATTCCCATGCCCCATGTGGGCAGGGCCGTGCTGGCAGTGGCAAAATCCGCCACCCTTCAGCCAAGTGATACAATTAATAAAAAGATGAAAACGAGACATAAAAAGTGATAAAGGGGGACATAACAACATAGTAAGGGGAGACAGTGGGGGTTAAAATATACATGTACTCGGAGATGTTCGAGTGGGACAGTTAAAAAAATCCACATTAAGTTAAAAACACAGTTGGTGATTTGTGTAGTGCGTAAAAAAACACTGAAGTCATACGCACAAGTTAAAAGTTGGCTACAGTATTAAAATACATCGAAACGACGACCAAAACCACTGCAAGAGACAGACCACACATGATGAAGAGTAAAGCTTGGCAGGATGGACCTGCTGAGGGAGGGGAGACCTGAGAGGAGGGAAAAGCAAGGTCAGGTGGGGGCAGAGGGGGAGGGGGGCTAGAAGGGGTGCAAAGAAAAATAAGGGGGTCACAGGGTGCACCAAAGGGCAGAAGATGGGTGTCATGGAAGATGGAGAGGGAAGACAAGTCAGGAGGCAGCACTGAGACTCAGAAGCGGTGCACTGGAAGGGGAGGAGTGGTGGAGGGACGATGAAAACACTGTTCAGGGTAAGGGAAAGACAGGGGAAAGGGAACACTGAGGAGGGGGAGGGGAAGGTGGGGTTAGAGTTGGTAGGAGGGGTTGATATTAGGGTGAAGCTCATCATGTGAAAGGGGTAGATGCTGGAAGTTGCATTGTGAAAGGAGGTGGAGGGTGTGGAGATTGAGGGAGGGCATGACACCATGGTAAAGGTACAGCAATGGTTTGGGGTAGAGAGGACAGGAGACGTGAGGGGATAGGGGGATTGAGTCTTCAGACGATGTACATGGCACGGATGTGTTTGAGGAAAAGGAGAATATGTGGGAATGTAATGAGGTCACAGAGGATCTGTGTGGGAGAAAGTAGGCAGATACAAAAGGTGATGTGGAGTGCATTGTGTTCTAGGATTTGGAGAGCTTTATAGAATCAAAAATCCAGGTGACGCTGGCATGACAAAGGATGGGATGGATCAAGAATTTGAAGGTGTGGAGGATAATGGAAGGATGCAGTCCCCATCTCTGGCCAGACAGGAGTCTCAGGAGGTGGAGTCTACTGTGGGATTTATGTTTGATTGTAAGGATTTTGGTAGTCCAGGTGAGGTGATGGTCGACGGTGAGGCCAAGGTATTTCAGGTTAGGAGTGAGGTGGATAGAAGGACCACAAATCGTGAGGTAAAATTCGTGGAGCCGGAAGGAGCAGGTGATACAACCTACAATGATTGCCAGGGTATTAGATGGGTTGGTGCAAAGGAGCTACTGATTGCTTCAGGTAGTGAACTGGTCGAGAAGGATTTGAAGGGTACATTGGGACCATTGGAAGGTAGCATAAAAGGTCAGGAAGGTGGCGTCATCAGCAAATTGGAGGAGATGAGCAAGTGGGGGAGGTTTGGGCATATCGACAGTATACAGGAGATAGAGGAGAGGGGAAATGATGGAGCCTTGGGGCACACTGGCAGTGGGATAGGAGGTATGGGAGTTGTTATTGTGCATAGGGACAGAGGAGGGACGGCTGGAGAGGAAAGAAGCAACGAGATGGACGAAATTGATGGGAAGAGCGTAGGTCTGGAGTTTATTGAGGAGCCTGGAATGCTAGATACAGTCATAGGCGTTCTGGAGATCGAGGGAAACACAGATAGTGAAACGATGGGTGTTAAGTTGGAGGGAAAGAAGATTGGTAGGGTTAAGGAACTGGTCCCTGGCTGAGAAGGAGGGCAAGAAGCCAACTGAGTAAGAAGAAGGAGATGGTGCTGGCTAAGGTGGTCATGAATATGTGGGAGAAAATGGACTCGAAGACCTTACTGAACACATTGGTGAGGCAGATGGGAAGATAGGAAGAGGTGTCAGAGGGGGGTTTGTAGGGTTTAGGGAACAGTACGATGTGGGAAGTCTTCCACAGGTCGGTATAAAGGCTGGTGGAGAGGATGACGTTATACAAGGCAGCAAGGACAGCCAGGAAGGAGGTGGGAGGATTCCTTGAGGTGGTGGTAGGTGACACCATTGTGACCAGGGGTGGTGTTGCATTTGGAGCAGCTATAGATGTTGAGGTCTGTGGCAATCACATAGGTGGAGAAGGAGTGGTCAACGTGAGAGATGAAGTCATAGGGGAGAGGAGCTGCAGGACAGATGTAGATAGTGGGCTGCACCTGTAACATCCCGCTCTTGTATAGAGGACTCCTGCAGCAAAATCATTTGGGAATGAACTACACTTATTCCTATTTAGGAGTCTCAAGTCGCATCCTAGCCAACAGAAACATGGGAAATATATCGTACGATATTTATTACGAATGTAGTGTTCATTATCTCACCTGATTACAGTATCTCAAGACGAAACAGGTTGCTGACCAGCCACCTCTAGTCACCTCCAGTCTAGTCCAGCGCCGTTTACCGAATGTATTGTGTATGTGAAGAACCGGCCAGTCGAGAAACAGGCAGTCGCCAGGGGCCAGGCTAATCCACGACTTCCTGTCGCTGCTCGACCCCCTAGCGACTTCTGCCGCCGACCGTGAAACAATGCGTGTGAAGCACCAGCGGCTGGGATGCAATAGTAGTTGTATATCTGACATAGACTCCGCAGTTTCAAAAATCGGAGACAGGGATGTTGTTGAGCATACACCTGGAATTTCTCACGCGAAATGTAGATTTCTTCCTATTATACGAGTTATTTTCGAAGATAACATAAATCGAATCATACACGCGTTTTCGCATCACTAAAGTATCGTTACCAGTTCTGAAAATCCTGTACAACACTATGGCATAGGTTATATTGCCTGTAAGTATTCTCTCATCAGTTAGAAAGATATGTTCTTATCTGCTGCGTCCTCCATCGCAGGACTACAATATGAAACTCATTTTTGTCTCATAATGGAGTGCTAAGAGCATGCTCTACCTCTGTCACTGGATGCTTCCTCTCTTTCAAACTTTATTAAAGTAAGTGAATGTCCAGTCAAATGTGAAGTCTCCCAAGATAACAACACAGAGAAGTTGTAAATATCAGGTTTATTCCATGCCACTTTATAAATCCGATAAAATAGCTAATTTTATTACGGTGATTATCTTGTCCTCTGTATCATGCACAGGAAGATCTCACCACAACGAAAAAGCGTCTGATTACTTCACCAACTCTTGAATCATATCTGTGGTACTCCTGTCCTCGCATCCACCCGCCCGGCGGCATGTCATTGATATCAAATAGGCAGAGTAATTAATTAAACTGATCCTGAGAGTCACTTTGTATAGAGAGTAATTTTTTCCTGCAGTCGGATTACACTCACCAGGTAACCATTACAGACACTTCTGTGACTTCTCTGCAGGATTCCTATAAGCTAGGGAATCACTTACTCTGATTCCAAAATAGGTCATTGATGTTATTGTACATTAAGGTATACATCGAAACATAAGAAATTGAGATTATCTTTGCTTCGACAGCATGTGTATCTGTGTATTAGAATCTTTAAAAATAAGAAATGTATTTGAAAATTCACTTATAACCTGAAGCCTATGTTGTACAATAACATTAACAATAAATTGAGAAACAATGCAAAAAACAGTGTTGCTTAGTTAATTCTAAATTTTTTATATATAAATAAATGGAAAAAAACTCAAAGGTACATGTCAACAGTAAAAGTTTTAATTTTTTATACAACAACATTTTTATATAAATATAACGAAAATAAATCATGGATTCCAGCCTAGATTTGTAATACAGGTTCAAGATTTATGAAACTATTGTAAAACAAATAAACTGAAAGGCAATTTTAAGTTAAGTAGGTCAGATCTTATTGAATTTATTTAAAAATATAATCAGACTGAACAGAGAATAAAACTGTAAAATAAATTTGAAGGATTTGTAAAATGAGTAAGTTAAACAATTATTCTCAACTGAATAAATAGATCTATCTTTCTGAAAAATCTGGGGGTAAATTAATCGAAAATCCTGAAACAGTATTAATAATAACTGTAATGCGCTGAAAAATAAAATTACACCAGTACTTCTAGTGGATAAAAATTAATAAATAAAAAGAAAAATGAATCAGAAAAATTATACAGGTTATACCTTTCTAAGTCTTAACACTGACACATTTAAAACAACTAAATGAGACAACAGAAAAACTCTCTAGAATAATACCTCATGAATTTAATAATGCTTCAAGCATTGTGAAGCATAAGAATGTTTTAGTAACATTAAAGAAGCAGTCATCATAAATTTAAGAATGTTTTAATGCTAACAATATCCATTAAAAGTAATATGATATTTTAGTGTAGTTGAAAATACAACAATTTAATTTTCAAGCAAGTAACGAAGTTTTATTACGAACAACAAATATAGAAGATTATTATCTAAGATCAACAAATACACTATTAACCAAAAAGGAAGAAATGCAAAGGGAAACATCTGATTGGTCTTTATGTTTTATAAATAATTCAGAAGTAAATGTTAACAGACATAATCCAACTTTTGGTTCTTATTATATCAAACTACCAAAAAATATTAAAGACAAAAAGCTGTAATTAATATTAAAAATACCAGTAAAAATATTTTCTTTATTCAGTAAAATCAGCTTTATGTACAGTAAAAGATAATTCAGAAATGGTTAGTAAATAAAAACAAAATTGTCTAGAAGTAGATAAAATTTTTTAAAAAGAAAAAGTTAATTTTTCTGTTCAATTAACAGTTATTCCAAATCTGAAAAACTCAAATAATTCCATTAATTTTGGTGCTTATAACGAAAAATTATGTCATATCCTCTTTACCTATCAAAATAAACAAGAAAATCATACTAGTATTTATTTAATTCGGGCTGACAATAATTCTCATTATTGCTGGATAATTGATTTATCTACATCTACATCATACATCTATATGGACACAGGTCGGTGTCAACAAAATATTTTCGCATTCGGAGGAGAAAGTTGGTGATAGTAATTTTGTGAGAAAATTCCATCACAACGAAAAACGCCTTTCTTTTAATGATTTCCAGCCCAAATGCTGTATCATTACTGTGACACTCTCTCCCATATTTCGCGACAATACAAAACGTGCTGCCTTTCTTTGAACTTTTTCGATGTACTCCATCAGTCCTATCTGGTAAGAATCCCACACCACACAGCAGTGTTCGTAATTGTAATACTTAGGTTTTTAGTTGAATTTACGGCTTTTAGATTAGACGGATTTATCGTGTAACCGAAGTTTAACGAGTTCCTTTAAGCAATCATGTGGATGACTTAACACTTTTCGTTATTTAGGGTCACCTGCCAATTTTCGCACCATTCAGATATCTTTTATAAATCGTTTTACAGTTTGTTTTGATCTTCTGATGACTTTATTAGTCGATAAACGACAGCGTCATCTGCAAACAACCGAAGACAGTTTCTCAGATTGTCTCCCAAATCGTTGATATAGATAAGGAACAGCAAAGGGCCTATGACACTACCTTGGGGAACGCCAGAAATCAATTCTGTTTTACTCGATGACTTTCCGTCAATTACTACGAACTGTGACCTCTCTGACAGGAAATCACAAATCCAGTCACATAACTGAGACCATATTCCATAAGCACGCAATTTCACTACGAGCCGCTTGTGTGGTACAGTGTCAAAAACCTTCCAGAAATCCAGAAATACGGAATCGATCTGAAATCCCTTGTCAATAGCACTCAACACTTTATGTGAATAAAGAGCTAGTTGTGTTTCACAGGAACGATGTTTTCTAAATCTATGTTGACTGTGTGTCAATAGAGCGTTTTCTTCGAGGTAATTCATAATGTTCGAACACAATATATGTTCCAAAATCCTGCTGCATATCGACGTTAACGATATGGGCCCGTAATTTAGTGGAATACTCCTACTACCTTTCTTTATATTTGTGTGACCTGTGCAACTTTCCGGTCTTTGGGTATGGATCTTTCGTCGAGTGAACGGTTGTATATGATTGTTAAGTATGGAGCTAATGCATCAGAATACTCTGAAAGGAACCTAATTGGTATGCAGTCTGGACCAGAAGAGTTGCTTTTATTAAGTGATTTAAGTTGCTTCATTACTCCGCGGATATTTACTTCTACGTTACTCATGTTGGCAGCTGTTCTCGATTCGAATGCTGGAATATTTACTTCGTCTTCTTTTGTGAAGGCATTTCGGAATGCTGTGTTTTATATCTCTGCTTTGGCTGCACTGTCTTCTATGGTATCTTCATTGCTATTGCGCAGAGAAGGCATTGATTTTTTCTTGCCGCTAAGATACTTCACATACGACCACAGTTTCTTTGAATTTTCTGCCAGGTTTCGAGACAAAGTGTCGTTGTGAAAAACTCTCAAGGCATCTCGCCTTGAAGTTCGCGCTAAATTTCGAGCTTCTGTAAAAGATCGCCAATCTTGGGGATTTTGTGTCTGTTTAAATTTGAAATGCTTGTTTCGTTGTTTCTGCAACAGTGTTCTAACCCGTTTTGTGTACCGATGGAGGATCAGCTCCGTCGTTTGTTAATTTATTTGGTATAAATTTCTCAATTGATGCTGATACTATTTCTTTGAATTGAAGCCACATCTGTCTGAACTTATTTTATTAATTTGGAATGAGTGGAGATTGTGTCTCAGGAAGGCGTCAAGTGAATTTTTACCTGCATTTTTGAATAGGTATATTTTTCGCTTATTTTTCGAGGATTTGGGGATTACAATATTCAGTCTCGCTACGACAACCCTGTGTTCACTAATCCCTGAATCGTTTTTGATGCTCGTTGTTAACTCAGGAATATTTGTTGCTAAGAGGTCAAGCGTGTTTTCTCAACCATTTACCATTTGCGTGGGCTCATGAACTAACTGCCTGAAGTAATTTTCAGAGAATGCGTTTATCACAATTTCTGATGATATTTTATGCGTACCTCCAGAATTAAACATGTATTTTCGCCAACATATCGGGGGTAAACTAAAGTCACCACCAACTATTATCGTATGAGTCTGGTACGTGTTTGAAATCAAACTCAAGTTTTTTTTAAACCTTTCAGCAACTGTATCATCTGAATTGGGTGGTCGGTAAAAGGATTCAATTATTATTTTATTCCGGTTGCCAACAGTAACCTCTGCCCATACTAACTCACAGGAAGTATCTACTTCAATTTCGCGACAAGTTAAATTACTTCTGACCGCCAACCGTGTTTAGCCTATCCTTTCGGAACACCGTTAGCTTCTTCGCAGAAATTTCGCCTGAGCTCATATCCTGCTTTAGCCACCTTTCAGTGCCTATAACGATTTGAGCATCAGTGCTTTCTATTAGCGCTTCGAGCTCGGGTAGTTTCTGAACACAGCTACGACAGTTTGCAACTGTTATACCAATGGTTCTTGTATCTACGTTCTTCCTGTGTTCAGCCTGCACCCTTTGTGACTGTAGCTCCTTTCTTGTGTTTTCCCGAGATGCACATCATTGGTACCAACGTGAGCAACCTCCTGCAGTTAGCTGCATCCTGTGCTCTTCATGGCACACAGGAGGTCCCTTTCCACATCTGGAATGACTCCACCCGGTATGCACACGAAGTGCATATTAGTTTTCTTACCCTTCTTGTCAGCCAAGCCCCTAAGGGGCCCCATAACGCATCTAACGTTGGAGCTTCTAACTAGCAATAATCCCACCCTCTGCGATTGCCCAGATCTTGTAGGCTGAGTGGTTTCCTCTGAAACAGGACAGGCAACAGCATCTGGCTCAGTGACAGTGTCAGCCACAGACAGCACCTGGAACGTATTTGTTAGACAAACCGGGGAGGCCTTACGTGTGGACGCTTGGGAAGTCTTTCGCCGCCTGCTTCGCCCCGGGGCGGCCTCCCACTCGACCACAGATGAAGGGTTGGCCTTAGTGCGAGCAGTAACGGGGTTGGCCACCGGTGAGGACCGATCGGAGGACTCTGACGTGCTGGATGGCTGGCCCACAACAGTGGTGCCCATCCACTGCAGCCTCGAGCTGTGTAACTGAAGCCATCACGGCCTAAAGCTGACAGCGATGTGCCACCAACTCAGCTCGCATCCGCACACAACAATCACAGTCCCTGTCCTAGATTAATTATATCAGAATTACAGAAACATGAAGGAAAAATTTATCTCTGTGATAGATATTTAAGATTCTTTATTCACAAGCTAAATTAGATAATCATGAAAACGATTGTAAAGAGCATAAAGAAAGAAAAATAAATATACACAAAAAAGTGAAAAAAATTAAATTTAAAAATTATTAACTTTCATTAAATTTATCTTTTGTAATTTATGCCAATTTGAATGTTTATTAAAAATAGTAGTACTTGTCAACCAAATCCAAAAAAGCTTACGTTAATAAATATCAAAAACAAGTACTATTTTCTTCTTTCAGTTATTATATAAAATAATCTAACTGTAATTAAAAACCACCTGTATCGTAAAATGCTAAATATTCAGTGGAAACATTTGTTCAAAGGTAAACAAAAATCAAGAGCAATTAAAACATTATATGAACAGAATGTACCAACAATAAGGACCTAACAATATAAAATAAATTTGGAAAATTCGGAAACCTGTTTTATTTGTAAAGAAAAATTTACTACTGGACGAAAAAATTAAGAAATCACTAGGGGTTAACAGGAATATACCGAGGAAATAGACATGAATATGTAATCTCAGTTATAGAAGTCCTTCTTCTGTTCCACTTCATATTCATATTTTAACTGCTGTTCATCTGTTTACTAAATATTTGGTGATCGGTAGTAAATTAATAAGCTGTTCCAAAAACGAACAAAAAAATATATTTTTAGAAAAATGTTTGAAGATGGATTAAATTTAAGGTTTTTGGATTCCTTGATATTAATGGCCTCAAGTAATGTTAAATTGCTTTCTAATCTAAAAACAGAACAATTTAAGGAAACAACAAAATATTTCAAAATTGAAATGTTACGTTTAATAATAAGAAAATGTGTTTACTCTTATTAATATATTCTGAAGAAAATATAAATGAAAAAATTAACTGAAAAAGAGTACTTTTATTCAAGACTTAATAAATCCAGAATTTCAGATACTAAAAATTTAGAATAATGTGCAAGATTATATAAGAAATCTGTTGGTTTACTATTCATGCTTATTTTCGAAAATTTTAGAGTTATTTGTGTTACATCTTAGCAACTCAATCCAATTTGGTATTTTACTGTTCCACATTTATCTTGAGATTATACGTTAAAATGATTAAAACCGAATTATATTTATTAAACGATTATAACATGAATTTATTTATTGAAAAAAGAATTCGAGGAGGAATTTCTCAAAGTATTAAAAAATAAACTAAAGCTAATATCAAATATATGAAAAATTTCTACCAGAAAAGAATCCAATTATATTTCATATTTGGATGCTAATAATTGATACAGTTGGTCTATGAGTCAATTTTTACTGTTTATAGAGTTTCAGTTGTTTTGATCTGGAAAAATGTAGCACTGAAGAAATACTCAGAACACCACATGATTATAAATATGAATTTATTTTAGAAGTTTACTTAGAATATCTGATTGAATTATAAGATTTACACAAGGATATACCTCTATTATCACAAGGAGAACATAAATTATTAACAACATAAAATAATAAAGAAAAATATGTTTTACATTTCAGAAATCTTAACCAGAGATAAAAATTAACAAAAATCTATAAAATTTTAAAATTTAACCAATCTGATTAGTTAAAAAAATACAATATCTTAATACTGAAATGAGAAAAATGTGGTTAACGAAATCGAAAAATTTTAATAAACTAATGAATAACTCCATTTTTGGCATAACAATGGAAAATATTAGAAATAGGCAAAATATTAAAAAAATAACATTTGTGACAAAATACGAGAAACATTTGTTCACCAAATTATAAACATACAACTGTATTTTCAGAAAATCTAGTGGTAATTCATTTAATAAAACAACAATAACATTTTATAAACCATTTATTTTGGAATGTGGATTTCAGATGTTTCGAAAATAAAAATTTACAATTTTCATCATCATATTAAGAAACCAGAATATGGTGAAAATACTGACTTATGTTGTATGGATACAGATTTCTTTTATTTACAATATAAAAACTGAAAATTTTATAAAAATGTGAAATCGATTTAAAACAAATTATCAGAAAAACCATATTTATGTAATTCCGGCAATAAACAGGAAAGTTTTAGGGGAAATGAAACATGAGAATAGTGGAAAAATTATCTTAGAACACATTAGTTTATGGTCGGAAAGTACGCTGACAGAGTAGAGGATAAAGAATATAAAAAACCTAAGAGAGTTAAAAAAATCTGTAATACAAAGCAAAACTATTTTTAACACTTATAAAAATTCTTTAATAATAAAATAAAACATTATAGGAAAATGAATTTGTGTAGATCTTTTAAATGTGAATTATATTCTATTGAATGAAACGAAACTATTTTAAGTTTCAAAGATAATAAAAGATTTATATCAGAATATGGAAAAATACTTTACCCTTTGGATATTATAAAATTGAAGACTTAAAAAATTAATTATTTAATTGATGTCCTTATGAAAATTGAAACAGGAAGTCAACATAATCCTTCGAAACAACTTAGCGCAACATTGTCATTCTAATCCTTTTTGATTTTTTTAATATTTTCGGAAAGAAACCAAACGACAGTCAAAAGAGCAGTCGACAACTTAAAATGTAATCATTAAACTTTAACCGTTAAAATTTAATATTTTAACTTATACTCAAAACACCTCTTTAAGTCAAGAAACTAAAATTTAACCGTTAAAACCGATTGTACAAATTGAACCTTAAATCAGTCCTTTAACCAAGAACCTAAAATTTAACAGTTAAAATTTAATATTTTAACCTGTTTTTCAAGGTGAGCCACAACCTACATTTGTATACTACTAATGGACGTACTGCACAGTCACCTATCTACATTTGCAGTCTAGTATGTAGTACTCTCAAAGTAGTGGAGGGATGGTTTAGCGATGATACAGAAATTGGGAAGCAGGCAGCTGTATCATAGGTTGGAGTTGAAATTATGGAAAAGCTGGTGAAATTGCCAAAATTGATCCCACCATAAACTGTGGTGCTTATTACAATAAACTGTCACATATCAAGTGTCAGTTCCTTCCCATTCATCGACTGACACACTGTTGATTACCACACAATAATTGACTGACACCACTTGTTTGGGATTTGGAGAGTCTCTGTATGAGCAGCGCCTTCCGGAGCGTAACAGTAACTGCATACATGGCAGTGGTATGAGGAATCAGTGCTTCTGGCCTCTTCAAACAGGAAACTGAGACATCTGCTACCCCATCACTGAAGACGATGAGATTAAATTTAGAGGACATCACCTTTCAGTAGCAGTCTCTAATCGCTCCACAGTGCCGCAAACTTATCCAGTTTCCATATGCTGCGATGTCTCCCACATTTTTCTCTACAAGAATCACAGCCTCTGTCACTTATTTCCACCAAACTTTGTGTTGTGGGAACAGCATAGTTCGCGCCATACATTGTCTGGCCTTCTGTCAGAGGCAATGGATAAAAATGTGTTAATGTCCGTTTAGCACCTGGCACAGTTCTCGAAGTCATGGTAGAAAAACAAAATGTATGGCTGTGTACAAAACTGTTGTCATACACTGCTTCGATGTGTTACGCCAAAAAGCAATGTATCAAACCACAACAGAAGAACCCTGTCCTTGTGACTGATAGTAGATCTTGTCTTTCTCCAGTACACAGGTGAAAAAACTTTACACAGGTCCATGCAAGTGACTTCGATCAATGGTCGCCTGCTCCAGTCGACCAAAAACTTGCGTATTTAATGGGATCACCACATATGGTCGATGTCATCAGGAAAATGGTATCTATTTCCCGATGTATCAGAAGACAGAGATGCAGTAAGATCTTAATAAGTTCTCGACTAGGTGACGTTGGTGATGTTTTTAATAATACGTAGTTTTACTCTGCAGCATGTTACAAAAATAATGAGGAGAGGGGGAGACACTGTGGTGTCAACGAACATCCAGTCACCATTACAAATTCGTATTCTTAGCGTGGTGATCATAGGAACCGATGAAGGAGATTAGATCATGTACAGAGTAATATTTATAGACCGTCATTCGATATAAATGAACTGTAGGTGCTATGCTTCTGAATTTCTTTGTACAGTCTGAACATACTCTGCATGGTTGTGAATTTCCTCCTGTATGTTAGTGTTTCGAAAGAACTTGCGTCTATAACTTGGTAGGGTACATCTCTTACTCATCGAAATCAGGTGCATTCGAATGCTATACATCAAAGACGGGAAGATTCGTGAGAATACGGTAGTTAAGCGATGCTGCGACGAAAATGGAGGTGAAAGGTCAGTTTGTGACGAAGCAAGCTGGGATATTTATACTTTCCCTCTTGTTTTGCAATCTGCCTCCTTAAAATTCGTTTTTTCAATTTTGACTAATTACTATTAACATACGTGAGCATAATCTGCATTTCCATAAAAGAGAACGATTGGTCCTGAGTTTTAAAGAATATAACACCAGATCTAATTTTGTCCTTAGTTTTATGTATGTAATTGATTTTCTAATTTATTTCGACTATTCCTAGTTAACTTTTATTATAGGGTGAAATCAATAATTGTTTCAATACTTAAATTCTATTGTTGATGTATAAACAAATATAAATTCTATACTATTTAAAAACATTTGGAAGACGAAATATTAGTAATCTTGAAGTATCTACACTCATTCTCATAAATTAAATATAATTGTAGAATGTGGTACCACACAACGCGGCACTGCACAAACCCTGAAAAGGTGGACATACTGGTACAAAATGATGTCCTGATACACCTGACCTGTTACAGTTCCTCTGTCAAAGATATGCAGGGGTGTATGTGCACCAATCATAATCACATCCAATACCATCAAACCACAACCTCCATACAGGTTCCTTTCAAGGACATTAAGGGGTTGGTATCTTGTTCATGGTTCACGCCAGATGAAAACCCGGCGAGAATCATTGTTCAGACTATACCTGGACTCGTCCATGAACATAACCTGGGACCACTGTTCCAATTACCATGTATTGTGTTCTTTACACCAGGCTTTACGGGCTCTCCTCTGACCAGGGGTCAGTGGAAAGCACCTTGCAGGTCTCCAGGCGAATAAACCATGTCTGTTCAGTCGTCTGTAGACTGTGTGTCTGGAGACAACTGTTCTAGTGGCTGCGGTAAGGTCCAAACCAAGGCTACCTGCGGTACTCCGTGGCTGTCTGCGGGCACTGATGGTGAGATATCGGTATTCTTGTGGTGTTGTACACTGTGGACATCCTGTACTGTAGCGCCTGGACACATTTCCTGTTTGCTGCAATCGTTGCCATAATCTTGAGATCACACTTTGTGACACACGGAGGGCCCATGCTATGACCTGCTGGGTTTAACCAGCCTCCAGTCGACCTAGTATTCTACCCCTCATAACGTCATCAATATGTGCTTTTTGAGCCATTTTCATCACACAGTCACCATTAGCAAGTCTGAAAACGTCTGCACACTTACTCGCTGCACCGTACTCTGACATGCACCAACACACTTCTGCATATATGCACTGCTGCCAGCGGCACCATGCGACGACCGCAGGTCAAATGCACCGCATGGTCATACCCTGAGGTGATTTAAAACCGCAAACCGCCCATCAGAGCGTTGTTTCACCATGTATCAGCATTATCCTTAATTTATGAGCATGAATGAATTTGGCTCAATTCGAAAACATGTTAGCAAAGCCAGCCCTTAATTAATTCCATAGCAATTAACAGTTTTTTCAAAAGTATTGTTTGCGTAACTATATTTGTTAATGTCATGATTTAAACAAATAACAGAAGAAACTGTTAAAAAGGACCAATTTTTCCATGTATTCAGTAAATTTAAAGAGTTAAGTTTTAATTGTAATTTCTGTAAATTTTGCTTCAAACAATGTTTGCAAATAATGCTTACTTCGCAAGACATCGTACGATGTATGGCAGACGGTACCCTGTACCACTACTAATAATTCCTTTCACTATTCGACCAGCAAATAGAGTGAGGGTAAATAGACTATCTATATACCTCCCTTTGATGGCTAGTTCGTCATATCTCATCTTCGTGGTCCTTACGAGAAATATGCCTTGGGGGCAGTAGAATCCCTCTGTGGTCTGCTTCAAATGACAGTTTTCTATAGTGTTCCCTCCAGGGACTCCCATTTGAGTTCTCGAAGCGTTCACCCACTAATTTGGCGGGAACCAATAGGAACACTTCTATAGGGCTCTATTCTGAGGGAAACCAAGGTCTGCAGACTCGTGAATGTTTGGGATGTGGCGGTCAGTTGACAGGTATTTGGTCGTTGCTCACTGCGCCAGTCTTTCTGCGATATTTTGAAAACACATTTCAGAACGAAACTTCCTGGCAGATTAAAACTGTGTGCCCGACCGAGACTCGAACTCGGGACCTTTGCCTTTCGCGGGCAAGTGCTCTACCATCTGAGCTACCGAAGCACGACTCACGCCCGGTACTCACAGCTTTACTTCTGCCAGTACCTCGTCTCCTACCTTCCAAACTTTACAGAAGCTCTCCTGCGAACCTTGCAGAACTAGCACTCCTGAAAGAAAGGATATTGCGGAGACATGGCCTAGCCACAGCCTGGGGGATGTTTCCAGAATGAGATTTACACTCTGCAGCGGAGTGTGCGCTGATATGAAACTTCCTGGCAGATTAAAACTGTGTGCCCGACCGAGACTCGAACTCGTGACCTTTGCCTTTCGCGGGCAAGTAGTAGGTAGGAGACGAGGTACTGGCAGAAGTAAAGCTGTGAGTACCGGTCGTGAATCGTGCTTCGGTAGCTCAGATGGTAGAGCACTTGCCCGCGAAAGGCAAACGTCCCGAGTTCGAGTCTCGGTCGGGCACACAGTTTTAATCTGCCAGGAAGTTTCATATCAGCGCACACTCCGCTGCAGAGTGAAAATCTCATTCTGGAAACATCCCCCAGGGTGTGGCTAAGCCATGTCTCCGCAATATCCTTTCTTTCAGGAGTGCTAGTTCTGCAAGGTTCGCAGGAGAGCTTCTGTAAAGTTTGGAAGGTAGGAGACGAGGTACTGGCAGAAGTAAAGCTGTGAGTACCGGGCGTGAGTCGTGCTTCGGTAGCTCAGATGGTAGAGCACTTGCCCGCGAAAGGCAAAGGTCCCGAGTTCGAGTCTCGGTCGGGCACACAGTTTTAATCTGCCAGGAAGTTTCATATCAGCGCACACTCCGCTGCAGAGTGAAAATCTCATTCTGGTGACATTTCAGAACGTTTCCGTTTGCAAGATGGATGAGGGGAAGCATGTTGTTGAACTCTCTGATATTTCACTCTAGGTGAAGGGGATTGTCTGTAAGGTGAAGAGACAGGCAGAGGTGCAGACCTCATGGTGAGGTTGGAGGAAGGTTTCATTAAGGATGAAGGAGTCGACCTGGTGCTGGGACTGGGTATGCTTGAAGAGGTATTTATTGGAAAGGAGGGAGCGAATTTTTAGGTATAGGTGACGATACTGTTGGCGCACCAGAGGGGGGGGGGGAGGGGAAGGTAATGGAGTGAGGAAGAAGGAGTCTTAAACGAGTGTGTCTAGGCAGGTGAAGGTGAGCAGGGCATGGTTGTGGGAATATGTGGTGTAGGTATTCAAATGAAAGATAGATTAGGCAGCAAGGGAAATCTGCTGGAGGCTGTGGGGGCATTGGAAGCTGTGGATATTCTGGAGGACGATGGTCAGGAAACGAATGATGTCTTCGACCTTAGGGGGTGGGGGAAGGGAATTGTTGGGATGGATGGGGTGGAACATGGGGCGAACAGGGACAGCGAGCTCAGGGCTGGTGTAAGGGGGTTTGGCTTTGCATTTGGAGAAATAGGAGTGGGGTTCGTTGCAGGTGTTGCAGGAAGGAGAAGAGGCGAGGTTAAGACACTGTATGAGGAAGTGGGAGCGGTTGTGCCTGCCATGGTGGCTGAGCAGTTCTAGGCGCTTCAGTCCAGAACCAAGCGACTGCTATGGTCGCAGGTTCGAATCCTGCCTTGGGCATGGATGTGTATGATGTCCTTAGGTTAGTTAGGTTTTAGTTGTTCTAATTTCTAGGGGACTGATGACCTCAGATGTTAAGTCCCATAGAACTCAGAGCCATTTGAATCATTTTGGGGGCAGTTGTAGCAGAGTGAGTGGGTAGGGGGAAATTCATGTCGATGGGCAGTAGTAGAGGAAGTGGGGACAAGAGCAAGAGCATGAGCAGGAGCAGGTGTAAGAGCAGGAGCAGTATATAGGTGTGGATACAGGGGAGGGGAAGATATGGAAAACGAGAAGAGGTGGAGCAAGTGGGGGAAGCCCAGAGGAGCCACTCCAGGAGGTAATGGTGGGGGCAGGGGAAGGGGAGGTTACATGATTGTGATGTTGAGGGTGTCCATGATGGACTGTGCAGTCTACAGACGACAGGTGCTGTGGATGTAATGAAAGAGTACAAATATGGGCTACAAGGAGATGCGGCTGTGGTGGCAGTGGTGGGTGGCGATGGCGAGCTCTGGGCAGTGGCGGCGAGCACCGGGTGGCAGCGACAGCGACGGCGACAGTGACAGACGGACTGAAGGCCGGTTCCCACTAGAGCGCGGCGTGCGGCAACGGCAGCGGCAAGCGTTTTCCGCGTTGACGCGGCGGCTCGCGGAATTGGCGTTCCCACCTGGAAGCGGCAGACGCTAGCGTTAGCCAATGACGGACAGCCACTGAGGTACGGGGTGGGACCCACCGAAACGACCGGTGTGTTTGAATAACTATAACTTACACCTACGTGAAGGAAAGATGAAGTTGGGTGAAGACATTCCAATTTTTCATTTTCTGTACAATGTACTCTTTCACATATTTCATTATTCGTGTTTTCTCATTTCAGCATAAACAGATTTCATGACTACCGTTCATGATTGTTCACTATCTCCTACACATTGAAACAATGTACGATAAAAGAGATTATTCAGATAGTTAAGCGAGACAAAAATTTAAAATGTGATACGGTAGTGGGTACACGGAAACGGTAAGAACACAAAGGCTAGGTGGAAGGGATGATAGTGGAAACCACCTGATAGAATTTCCCACAGAGCATAGTAATCATCGCCAGCACCTTGCTTAAGAATCACAAAAGAATAATATATATTTGGAACAGAGTTTTCGAAACCAGATTGTAAATTGTAAGGCATTTCCTGGTGCAGACGCAAACCTGACTGAAGACAGTCAATAGCAAGAAAAGCGTTCTGAAAAAGAAAATTTGTTCACATCGAATATAAATTCTAATGGTTGGATACTATTTTACAAATGTATTTGTGTGGAGTGCAGCCTTGTATGTAAGTGAAACGTGGACGATGAACAGTTCTGTCAAGAAGACAATGGACGCTTTCAAAACGTGGTGATTCATAAGAATGCTGAAGATTAGATAGGAGGATCGTGTGACTAAAGAAGAGGTATGGAATTAAATACAGGAGGAAGAGGAAATTATGGCACAACTTTGACAACAATAGGGGTTACTTGACAGAACGTATTATGGGGCGTCAAAGAGTGAGGACAAAGGGGTTGGGTGATAGTATTCTGATAATAATCTGTTGAAATACTATTCTACTATTTTATCTATTAATGTAAGCAGTGAATTTACTCTTCCATGCACTCCTCCACAAAACATTTAAACCAAAACTGAAATCAGCTGAACACCAAATCTTTCAACCACTGTCTGACAACTACTGGATTCACTTTCAACTGGGCCCGCATCTCGTGGTCGTGCGGTAGCGTTCTCGCTTCCCACGCCCGGGTTCCCGGGTTCGATTCCCGGCGGGGTCAGGGATTTTCTCTGCCTCGTGATGGCTGGGTGTTGTGTGATGTCCTTAGGTTAGTTAGGTTTAAGTAGTTCTAAGTTCTAGGGGACTGATGACCATAGATGTTAAGTCCCATAGTGCTCAGAGCCATTTGAACCATTTTTGAACCACTTTCAACTTTCTATAACTATCACTGGCTAGCAACACACACATACAGATATAAGGAGAACAAAAATAAACAAACATTAGTTTTCAGCAATAATTCTGCAGGTTGGCAACATGTAGATAAACAAACCAGACAGGAATGGACATGAGGTGAACAAACTGTGGTTACGACTTCAAATCAGAGTTTTCGGCAAAATGTCTACTGCTGGTGACAGAAGAAAAAAAGAGCGAACATGAAAATGTGCTTATGTTGTGGTGAGGGGAAACGTATATGTACGCCAAAAACTCGATTCACTGTAAGTAATCAGTCATTCACGCAAAAAAAAGATGTGAACTGTTTTATAATTTGCAAGTATCACACTGCCGGCTGCGGTGGTCTCGCGGTTCTAGGCGCTCAGGCCAGAACCGCGCGACTGCTACGGTCGCAGGTTCGAATCCTGCCTCGGGCATGGATGTGTGTGACGACCTTAGGTTAGTTAGGTTTAAGTAGTTCTAAGTTCTAGGGGACTGATGACCACAGATGTTAAGTCCCATAGTGCTCAGAGCCATTTGAACCATTTTTGCAAGTATCACATATCAAAACAAAACTGAATCATTCTAGATTACACCGAAGATGCCTTAAATTAAAAGGCGAAACGCGTCTTGAATCAGTAAAGTACACTGGATAAAGAAAAAAAATTTGTTACTTACCAAAGGAAATAATAGCTGTAGATATTTAGTAAATTACATCTTATGACATCCCAGCAAATTAGTTTCGGTTTAACTTCTCATTCCACATGCTATTAAATGCTGTTTAAAAAAATTCATCCCTTCCGAAAAACTGTAGTTACTTTCATATCTCGGTAGATAAACAGATTTAGGATATTTATCATGCGACGAAATACGTGACTTTTCACAAGTTATCGTTTGCAAAAAAACAAGTTTCGATTTCTTGAACCGTTTGCGAAATTTGCGGTTGATACAACCACATGCTTTACGACGAGCAGGACGAAGTACCGGTCGCGTCGCGAGCAACCAGCGCGCGGACACGGCACAGCCCGTCCGCCGACTTATCATTCAATATCTCGAGAACGGTGATAGCTATCCATCTGCTCTCAGCTTTAAAAACAATTTCGATATGTTGACTAAATTTCATACGCAATAATGTATTACCTAAAATGAACTGTACGCAAAGTCCTCGCAATGCGTTTTTACCTCTGCACACTCATTAAAATTTCGCGTAAAGGTTTACGTAAATGCGATACAAGAAGTAACCACGACGAATAACGAAAAGAAATGTGGTCCTTTATCGAGAGAAGATATCGGGCTGTAACATGCCCAAGAATGAAATTTTTCTGCCGAATAGTTTTCTTGGAATCGGATGATAAGTATTTCATAGCTGCCGCCGCGTCCGCGCCAGCGGTTCGGCGAAAGTTCGTGTGGCCCAGGGTTCCGTACCTGACGTCACGCTCAGCGCGTTCTGTGATTGGCGGCGCGGACCTGGAGCGCGTCACGCGGCAGCGGAAGTGGTTCGACATGGGCAAACCGCGACGCAGAGCCCGCCGCGCCGTGCCGCTGACGCTGTTTCCATGGCAACCACGCCGCTGACGCGCGGTTTTGACACGCGGCAGCCCTAGTGGGAACCGGCCTTGACAGATGGCGGGAGCAGCAGTAGCAGCAGACGGCGACGGGCGGCAGCAGACAGTAGCAGGTGGCAACAGGGGTGGGGTTTGGCTTTCCATTTGGAGGAGTAGGGGTGGGGTTCGTTGCAGGTGTTGCAGGAAGGAAAAGAGGCGAGGTTAGGACACTGTATGAGGAAGTGGGAGGCTTTACAGTGGGGGAAGATGGGAGGGTTTGCAGTTTTGGGTGAGGTGGTCATTGTAGAGGACACAGCATTGGCAATTGTTGGATTGATGAGGGGAATGGGTGTGGTCAATGGGGTGGTGACGGTTCAAAATCAGAGCTCCCTGAGTGAGGAGATGATCTATGGAGGAGCCGGGCTTTGTGAACACACGCATCAGGAAAGTAAAGTCGGAGTTGTTATAGATACATTGGGCTGAGCGAATTTCCAGAGCAGGGTGGGCATTAGTTCTGCCAACGCCTCTATCTCTGTGACCACAGGGCTGAGTTTTGTGATCACAGGAGTGAGGGTTGGTGGATGACGGGGGGGGGGGGGGGGGTTGGGGCTGATGGGGAGAGCAGGAAGTAAGAAAAGGAATAAGAGACGCATTTGCGCCAAAGTTGATACAGGGAAGTTTCCAGAAGAGGTCAGTGTTGAAAGAGGGAGAGAGGGATTTGATGAGGACAGAGTGTGCAGGGGATAAGCTGAGCAATAGGGGAACTGGGGCATACTTGTTGATTTATAGTGTGAGTGTGCAGGCATTGAGGGTAGCCCAGATAGCGAAAATCTTCTAGTTTGGAAGTTGTGGGACTCCAACACTCTAACATCGTGACCCTACATACAGGACTCCTGCGACAGCATCATTTGGGAATGAAACACACATTTGTGAGTCTCGGGAAGCATCATAGCCAACAGAACCATGGGAAATATATCTCAAGATATTTTTTACGAAATTAATGCTCATTATCTGAACATTGTGTCTCAAGACGAAAAAGAAAACTGACCAGTCACCTCCAGTCTAGTCTAACGCCATTTACCGATTTATTGTGTATCTGAAGGGCCGGCCAACCAAGAAACCACGGCTCACGACGGCCTTCTTAAGCCTCGATTTCTCGTTGCCCGACCACTCCTGCCACTGACCATGACACAATGCAGCGCGACTTGATCTAACTGCAGTCCCAGCACTGACATAGACTACACAGCTTAAAAAATCTGAAACGGGATGGTGATGAGTTAACACCAAGAAGGTGCCGTAAATAGATTGATTTGTTGGTTGATTTGGTGGAGGGGACAAAACAGCGAGGTCAATGGTCCCATCGGATTAAGGAAAGTGCGGAAGGAAGTCAGATATGCCCTTTCAAGGGAACCATCCCGGCATTTGCCCGAAGCGATTTAGGAAAATCACAGAAAACCAGAATCAGGATGGCCAGACGTGGATTTGAACCGAAGTGCTCTTGGAAAGAGAGAGGAATGATCGTGGAACATATATTCCAATGGCTGCACGGTTCTGGATTTAAACACATTACAATGCTAGAGCTGTGTGGTTTCCGACTTATTAGTTTTGTGGAATGCTGCGCTATTAATACTCCAATGTAGGAAATATATATCCAGCACATCACATACATTCTCTCTGCAAGTTTCTCTCCGATAAACTATGGTGAGAAACTGTAAGGTGGTAAAACCCAAGAAAACATCGATTCTTTATAACAGAAACACGACATATGTTTCTGGAAGTGTATGATGCCTACTGTTTACGAAGTTCAAAAAAATGGTTCAAATGGCTCTGAGCACTATGGGACTTAACATCTATGGTCATCAATCCGCTAGAACTTAGAACTACTTAAACCTAACTAACCTAAGGACAGCACACAACACCCAGCCATCACGAGGCAGAGAAAATCCATGACCCCGCCGGGAGTCGAACCCGGGAACCCGGGCGTGAGAAGCGAGAACGCTACTGCACGACCACGAGATGCGGGCATTTACGAAGTTCAACCCCGATTAAAATTCTAAAATTATAGCATGTTCAGAACAGTCCTACAAAATTATCGTTGGCAGCTGAATTTCCTACGAACAAACGGCGACGTCTTATGAAGAAATGAAATCACTATCAGTAAGTAACTAGAGGAGATGTAACAGTATTATCACAGTTTACCACTGCCTTCGGTAACCTTCCTCTTGCACACAGAAGTCACGGTCCGATGATAGGATGTACTGCTCATGTGCGGGATAATATTGCCGTTTCGCCTTGACACCACGTCTCTAGAATGCTCCACTTTCCACTTTTAATATGTGTATATGAAGCACCAGTCCACACTCCTCTAGAACACGAAATTTCATTGATTTCAATGAGTACTCATTTCATGTTACTTTTTCCCTAATTTTATGTGTTCTTAGTCAATTTCTGTAATTTCGCGATTTTACATATCATCGCATTTCCCTCAATTATACGTAGTTACATAAAGCTTCCAAGATTATACCAGCTCTTCCTCGAATTTTACCGATTTTATGCCATTTTTCATATTTTTCGACAATATTATATTTGTGTATGGTCATATTGCTGACATATCCAAATGTAGTCTGATTTTCTACGAGAATATTTGCGTGTCTTGTACACCAACCTACTAAAACATCCTAAGACTTCCCATCTTCCCTATGATCCACATGCATGCTTTTTGGATACGACGATCATGAAAAGTATAGTAACAGTCGCTTTGTACCTATAACAGCAGTTATAACTACCCAAGGCGTCCCATTGCGCCTATCACACATCCTTTAATATTCTAAAGATCCACAATGACAGCACATGATCACCCCAGAAACACTATTTTGTGAGCTTGTTGTGCAGTGGAAGGAGGGAGACAGTGCTTCGTGAGTATCATTCTTATGTACGAGATAGAACAGCGCATAAGTCAGGCAATATAGTATAGCACTGCTCTCGAATGCATCCAATCACTTCCTACCACATATTCTACAGTTGCAGTGCATTTGCTCCATTTTCAGTATGTCTGTACCTGTGCATGTGTCACAGATGGCTTCATAATGCTGACCCAATCATCCTGCTGGTGGATCACCTTCTGACATAAAACACATCTTTGGATGTAACACGCGATGCATCCACCTTCAAACCCTATCCCAAATGTAACGCATTGTGGATCTCCCTCTGAACATCACTCCAGATGTATTATGTGGTGGATCCACAATCAGACAATAACTCGGGTCTACCCTGGGTCATGGGAGCCATCCGCCACACATGCATGGACTCAGACATACAGACAATAGAGCAAATGCATTGCAACAGTAGAATATGTGGTTGGAAGTGATTGGATGCATTCGAGGGCAGTGGTCTACTACACCACCTGACTAATGTGCTGTTCTATCTCGTACATAAGAATGTACTCACAAAGGACAGTCTCTCTTCATCCAATGGACATCTAACACACAGAATAGTGTGGCTGAGGTGATCATGTGCCATCATCATCGATCTTTCACTATAAAAGGATGTGTGACAGACGCACTGGAACGCCTTGGATGGTTGTTATTACTTTATCTTGTTTCAAATATTGGTAATATAAATTATATCGAAGATGTTATGCTCTTTAGCAGGACGAATTTATATGTGCTTATACCTGCTGAAGAACCGTTTTTTCAAAAAGTATTTCGCTGTCTGTAGAGCTCTAATACTGTCAAAAATAACATACAAGTCAACCACTTGTATGTTATTTTTGACAGTATTAGAGCACCAAGAAGGTATTTCATTATGTTAACTGTGTTACTCCCACAAGACACGGGATGGTTGAAATAAGAGAGAGAGGCGGTGTTTATAACTGACGAAAATGTGGAAGACATGACAGCATATGGAAACTGGAAGAGTTTGCAGCATTGTGGAACGTTTTCAAACAGCTCTCCGAAGCTGATGACCTCTACATTTAATCTCATCTCCACTGCGACAGAGTAGCAGATGTCTCAGTATTCCGGTCTGAAGAGACCAATGGCATTGATTCGACATACTGCAGCCATGTACAGAATCACTCTTCTGGTACTGGCCATTCACAGAAGGTGTTGCTCCCACCAAGACTCTCCATATCTCAAACAAGAGGTGTCAGTCAATCATTATATGGTAATCAACAGTGTACCAGTGCACGTATGGGATGCAAAAGACACGGTCACTATGGGATGATGTACTGTAATAAGCACCACAGTTGTTAATGCGATCAGTTTTAGCAATTTTACCAGTTTTTCCATAATTTCAACTGCAACCAATGACACGACCGTATACTTTTCAATTTCTTTATCATCAATAAACTACTACTTTGTGAGTACCATCTGCTAGATTGAAAATGTAGATAGATGACCGTGCAGTACGTTATTGATAATTCTATGACATACACACCAATGTATTCCAGACAGCTTCCTATACCCATGCAGTTAGGTTATTTACGTATTTCTAGCACTTCAATCATAGTGTGGAAATTGTGATTACGATTGGCCATTTTTCCCTATGTGGATGGGAGTCAATGAGTGTTCTCACATTCATAGGATAAAGTTGGAGACTGAAAGATCTCCCCGCCTTGTCTTTGACGAGCCCTCTCTGCAACACTGTCGCCGATTTGATTTTCAACTGACCAGAAGTAGGAGGGTACTATACTTGCTATATTACATGTCTTGTGAAAGAAGATAGCGAGCTTGGTCTGTAACTGCTGTTACCCATGCAAATGCACAAGATCTCTCCAGATGTGCGCATTTCGTGGAGGTTAGCACTTCTTATTGGTGTATACTAGATGTCAGAGTGTTGCGGTGATATAACAGAGAGTTAAGAAGGAATGCATGGTATATGCATGGTGGAGCTCTAGGCAGGCGGAATTTGAAACATTTTACGTAAATCAATTGTGGTATCAATTTTGAAGTATTGTAGTAGTGTCTGGAGCCAGCACCAAGAAGGTATTGCCAAGAGAGATCTGACTGTAGACCATAATCACATGCACTCCTAAGGCTATATGGTTCTGCTCTTAAACACGCTATATTGTTAAAGCCATGTGCTTTCCGGAATATTGGTCAAGTGGAATGCAACACTCTTATTACTCTAATGCAGGATGTATATGTCCAGCATCTAACATACATTCATCCTATGAGTTTTCTATCCCATTCACTATCGTGACTGACTTTAAGATGATGAAACTACATCCTTCTACTCCAAAGAAAGACATAGACTCTTTGTGTTACATGCACAATATACTTTCTGGAGGTGTATAACGACCAGTGCTGATATCCTTTTACGGTTCAGAAATTATGCTACGCTCGTATCAGTCCTATAAAATGATCACCAGCAATGGAAAATGCATCTTACGAGGAAACAGACAAAATGCTTAGGAACGGTGTCTGATGTGTGAAACTACTCTACTACAGAGTGTGTATTCCAAGGAGCGTCACCGAGCGAGGTGGCGCAGTGGTTAGACACTCGCATTCGGGAGGACGACGGTTCAATCCCGCGTCCGGCCATCCTGATTTAGGTTTTCCGTGATTTCCCTAAATCACTCCAGGCAAATGCCGGTATGGTTCCTCTGAAAGGGCACGGCCGACTTCCTTCCCCATCCTTCCATAACCCGCTGAGACCGATGACCACGCTGTCTGGTCTCCTTCCCCAAAAAACCAACCAACCAAGGAGCGTCATTTATAGACAGACAGCAAGTTAAGCATCTGAACCGCAACCGTCTACCGCTGACAGCTCTAAATACATACACATAGAGACTCTGCACGCATATTACCTATTGAGAAGTCTCGGAAGAGGGAGACGCAGTAAATCTTACACAGGTGATGTTAGCGTTTAATAGTTCGTAGTTTTTCTCCGTTGGATGTTACAAAAATAACGAGTAGAGAGAGAGAGAGAGAGAGAGAAAGAGAGAGAGAGAGACTGTGCTGTTAACGAAGACTCAGTAACCATTACACTGCTGTATTTTTAACGTGGTAATCATAGGAACACGCTGATGGAGATTAGTGAAGAAACAGAATGATATTTATAGACCGTCATTCGATGTAGATGAATTGTAAGTGTTATGAAACTGAATTTCTTTGTGCAGTTTGCACATACTCTGCATCGTTGTGAATTTCTGCCTGTGTGTTAGTCTGCTAGTTTTCTCGATGTACTGCCTCTCTACCTGTCAGCCTTCTAACTAATGGAACAGTGTTGGCGGAACGTGATGGGATTTTGAGAGAATTGGCAGGGTTCTGTAGCTTGGCAGGGGACATCTCTTACTCGTCGAAATCAGGTGCATTCAAATGCTATACATCGAAGGCTGGAAAATTCGTGAGAATACAGCAGAAAAGGAATACTGTGCCGATAGAGGAGTTGAGAGGTGAGCTTTATACCGTTTCTTATAAGTATTGTGGGCAAATCTATTACAGTCTCTCACATACGTCTCGTAAAGTGACTGCAATGAGAAAATTAGGGGCTAATATGAAAATATTTACCAAGAGACAATCAACAGCACAAGTTTCGTCTCTTGTTTTCTCGATAAATAAGAGACAACATTCTTCTACAGGTCTGGTGTGTCCGTAAATGGATGGACTGACATCTTAACAGGTAGATTAAATTTACATTTACATATAAAGCTTACTTCGCAAGACATCGTACGGTGTATTGCAGAGGGTACCATATACCACTACTAATCATTCCCTTACCTATTCGACTAGCAAATAGAGCGAGCGTAGAAAGACTACCTACATACCACCCTTTGAGGGCTAGTACTTCATATCTCATCTTCGTGGTCCTTATGAGAAATATACGTTGGTGGCAGTTGAATCCTTCTGTGGTCAGCTTCAAATGTCAGTTCTCTATAGTGTTCCTCTAAGAGAAAATCATCTTCCCTCCAGGGATTCCCATTTGAGTTCTCGAAGCTTCCACCCACTAATTTGGCGGTAACCAATAAGAACACTTCTACAGGACTCTATTCTGAGGGAAACCCAGGTCCGCATACTTGTAGCTCTTTGGGATATGGCTGACAGATGACAGGTATTTGGTTATTGCTCATTGCGCCAGCCTTAATGGGATATTTAGAAAACACATTTCAGAATGTTTCAGTTTGCAGGAAGGATGAGGGGAAGCATGTTGTTGAACTTCCTGGTATTTACCCCAGCAACATTTAAGCTCCCAGTCCTTCTGAGAATGATAGGACGACTTTTGTGAGTCTGGAATCATTGACAGCTGTCCGGCACGGTGATCGATGTGCCGTCGTCTGCGAGTGGTATGGCTCCGATGTATGGGTAGTGGTTCACGAACCGGCGGCAGCTGTTCACAGGATTGAGAAGAGAGTGAAACATCCTACACCCCCCCCCCCCCCTACACCCCTCATAGTCGGCCATGTCTCAGCAGGATTAGTTCAGGAGAAGTGTATCAGATATCTAAGTGACTTACTTCCACCAGCATGACGAGATAACCGAGAACCAGAACGCAGTTAGCTTTGGATGTCTTCAGTTATTTGAATACGGTTACCACTCCTTTTGGTATCATAGGAAGTGATTACCTAGCCTGTGGGAAGCCTACAGAGACGTTATGGAAGTGTCTGCAGTGGTTACCAGGCGAGTGCAATCCGACTGAAAAAATTACTCACAATACAAAGGGACTCTAGTGATCAATTTAATTAGTATCAATGACGTGCCCCAGGGCAGGTGGAGGTGAGGATGAGAGTACTACATATATGATTCAAGAGTTGGAGCGGTAATCAGATAGTTTTTCGTTACAGCGAGATATTTTAACTGGATTTCAACCTGCTACCTACACAGGGAGATAGGATCATCGTAATAAAATCAGTTATATTATTGAATTGATAAAGTAATACATAGTATAAACCTCATATTTACAACTTCTCTGTACATTTACGAAAGCCGGAAAGAGTGGTCGAGCGGTTCTAGGCGCTACTGTCTGGAAACGCGCGACCGCTACGGTCGCAGATTCGAATCCTGCCTCGGGCATGGATGTGTGTGATGTCCTTAGGTTAGTTAGGTTTAAGTAGTTCTAAGTTCTAGGGGAGTGATGACCTCAGAAGTTGAGTCCCAAAGTGCTCGGAACCATTTGAACCATTTTTTTGTACTGTTACCCTGAGAGTCTTCATACCTGATGAGATGTTTGTGTACTTTAAGAGAGCTCGAAATTCAGGAGGCATCCTGTGACAGAGGCAGAGCATGCTCTTAGCACTCCATCACGAGCCAAAAATGAGTTTCATATTCTACTCTTGTGATGCAGGATGTGGCAGATACTAAGCTGACAGGAAAGTAGTGGAGCAAGGGCGGCGTAACTCAACTTCCCATTGTTACCAGATGTATCCAAGATGGCGGCGATACGTTCGTCGAAGATGGCGGCCTGTAGACTTGGCAACAGCACATAACATCATCCAAGAAGATGGCCGTGGCGTCATCCAAGATGGCGGATTTTGACGTGAAGATAGGTCAATTGGGCTACCTCTACTAAACTAACCCCCACCTCTCCCCTCCCCCAGAAAATGGCGGGAAGTTCAAATTCCAGTGGCACAATGCAACACACCATGGTTAGCTCTACTAACATAAGAAAATGTGGGGAAAATAGGTCACCTGGGCTACCTCCACTAACCTAAATCATCCAACCGCCACCTCTTCCCAGAAATTGGCGGGAACTTTGAATTTTGGTGCTAAAGAAAGGCCACGTGAGCTATCTCTTCTAACCAAAGAAAATGACAGGAAAGAAAGGGCACTTGGACTACCTCCACTAACCTAAGTCATTCGACCACCACCTCTTCCTAGGGATTGGCGTGAAAAGGACACAGCCTGTGCAGGACATGTCTTTATTTTACAATCGGTCTTTATCTAAACAATTTCAGGCAGTACAGCCATCCAGTGTGTTCACCACGAGGTCCGAAGTCCAACTGACCTAGTAGACAGTACCACCACCAGAGGGCACTGTCATCTGTTCCATGACGCAATCCAAGATGGCGGTCTGGGGTTGGGGGGGGGGAAATGGCGGGAAACAGATTGTTCACTACGAGGTCCAGGCCTAGTACACAGTACTGCCACCAGAGGGTGCTGTCATCCCTTCTGTGATGTAATACAAGATGGCGGTCTGATGGTGGAGAGGAATGATATCATAACAGAAAATTCAAGTGTATATTGTTTATCTATAAAAAAAATCAGTTTGTGGGGGTTGGATTTCTCTTGTTCATCATTCTCTGCTGTTTGGAAACATGTAGATCTTGTAAGAAGTATTTACATAGAGCAAACATGTTGCATAACCTAATGTTTGGCACTGTACTCTGGATGTCTTAACCTAATGTTTGGTCCTTTGCAGCACTTAACCTATTGTTCTGTTAAGTGGTTTTCCATGACACCCCCAATTCCTTAAACTATTTTACTGCCTTTGATACCAAATTAAGTATTCAGTTATGTCCTCCCACCATTTTCTGGTACACTTTTAGAATTTCACATGCTTTAGAACGCCATTTCGGGCGCAGTTTTATTTGTCATCCACGCCCTTAAACTATTGTATTGCCTTTTACATAAAAAATTATGCAAATTAACATAATGTTCTGCACTTGACCTGCTGTTCTGCACCATGTCACCCACTCACACACACCCTCCCCTTAACTATTGTACCGCTAACACCATGTTGATAAACAAAATTTATGCAAATTAATTAAATCGATATTCTCCATATAGTTTTTTTAATTCACGGCATCCTATTGGTTGGTCAGATCGATGGAATATAGTTTAAACAAAAGATTGCTAATAAAAAGCACATCCCACCTCTTGATGCCCGTCGTCAACGCTGCTGACTCTGAACATGTCCCCAGGATTTGGGATGCACTGGTGGTCCCCGCGAAAAGATGATGCAGTCGTCAGCTGCCAAGCAACGCGTTGGTGTTAGTTCGAGTCCCGCAATCTCTTTCATACTTGACACCTGAGAAATTCCTGTCAGAATACGTGTTCACCTGGGCACCATTGCTGACGCGATGACGCATAGCTGCAGTGCGGGTCTAGCGCTGAGAGAGATGTTCCAATACTTCCCAGAATAGCAGAGGTTGCATTGTTCCTAGCGATCCTAACGGGACAGCCTGTTCGTCACTGAATTTACCCATGAAACTGCTGCTGCTGCCAGTGTGGGAGCACCATCTGCCATTGTTTTTTGCAGACGAGACTTTCAGTGGCAAAATTATTTTGCACAGATCGCTACATTGCACTGACAGTTAAACCCTGCAACAGTTGTCTACAGATCATCAAATACATACAGGACTCGCAAGAATATTGGGAGCCAGGAACATATTTACCAGTGTAACGACAATTAGATATTACGATTGCTGCTGCCATTTGACACTGATGGATGTACAGGTAATGCCTCCTCTTGGCAGCTGTGGTTCTGGAACGAATCTCAGTATCTATAGCGCACATAATTTTCCACGTAAACATCTCTGTCTTACTCTCACAGTCATCGACGTGCTGAATCTACACGTTCCTCATGATAGGACACACTTTCATGTTCTCTGGTCATTTCACAACATAAGCCACAGTAGCTTTACACTGCAATATATAAACATTTTACACAAACAGTGCAGTTGCCTTTTATATCTGTACAGCACCCGAAAAAATTATGGTATGCCTACACTCACACAAGCTATATGTCTCGATTCTCCTCGGCCCTAGGAAATTATCTGACAAAGTCTTCCAGACAGTGCTTCTGGAAGGTGCTGCATCCTCTCAAGATTCTCCCAAACAAGTGTTTTGAAGGACAGGCCTCTGGCACTATGTGATAATGAATACCGCACCCACAGATGTAGTGCTTGGAAAGACATCACGGACGTGTGTTGGTGTACTGTATCAACATCACTATCAATGGAACAACAAGGAAAATGCGAGGGTACGCTTAGAGGTGCTGATGAGGGGACGTATTGTTACAGCCGTATTGCCCATCATGTTTGTACACGACAGCAGGTCCAATTGAATTTGTTTGGATATACTCCTCAGTGTACTGAAATCACAATTCACCATGTCCAATCTATCCTTCCATTACGACTAGACATACGTATTTCTTTTTTTTTTTTGTTTTTATGTGAATAGTAGTTTGATTACTTCCCACAAACATATGTCGGAACATAAGCCATGGTACCTTTATGTTCAAGCAGCAGCATGTGCATCGACAATTAAACCTTGCAAAGTGGGCTACAGATCGTCAAATACGAAAGACTCTTATTCAATTACACTGCTCTGCCACTGTGGACAGGAGCTTGAATATTCGAGCGTGTAACCAATCTCCAACCCAGCAATATCTCACCATGTACTGTTTCGATGTAGTAAACATACAATTCGTATCCTGTGCCATACAAAAATCGCTCCTTTTACATCATTCGTATAGCTATCGGCCACCAGACACTCGTACATATACTGCAAAGACAGACTGCACCATATATACTGTTCGTACCACTAGATATTTTCCCGCAGCCGACGGTCACAAATCATCCACTCCCGATGCATGACCAGAGCTCCTTCAGCAGACCAAAGTCACTCCCAGAACTGTTCCACAAATTCGGTCTCGTTTCCCCTTAGCACAAACGTGTTACTGTTTCTGTTCCGGACCTGCTTGCTTGCTTGCTTTTCTACCCCTATCCTCAGACTCTGCGATTACAAGAACACATGTATTTTCGCATGGTTTGCCGTAATATTATACCATTTTCGCAGAACTTCTCGATATCAAGCATACAGCAGTATCCTATCGATTGCTCATGCAACATAATTCCGAAGATATAGACTGGATATTATTTATCTACAAACCAGAAACTTTAGCGAGTTGGAGCGTGCTGTAAACCACTGAGTAACTAGAAACTTACTCCATCTGTGAAGACATGTTCGTGATAACTCGAAAAAAATAGAGGAAACATATTTCCATTCACGAATACTGATGTCAGTGATGTAACAGATTCCAAATCATCCCTATAATTTATAAAGTCAATTGAGGTGTTTCTCACGTCTGGAGAACCAGCAAACGTGTCTTCCACCCATCTTTCACCTGCTAGATGCACACACCACAACTGATGTTCCCTCAACTAAATAAAGGCGCGAAATGTGCAGAAGCAATCCACCCAACAATATCCATGGGAGGGAATAACAGTCAGCACAAACGCACGTCCATATTGAATCTTCTCAAATTTCCACACGATCGCGATAGCTATCCAACACATACTAAGTGTTAGTTCGTTATTCGGTCGTCTAGAGGACAAAACGGTTAAGTCAGCTACATTCCTACACTCCAACAGGCCTCTCCATTCGGACGGCTCCTACCGTTAATGGGAAACGTGAATAATACCTGCCACAGGTCACCGGCTCTGCACGCCAAGCACGCATAGACAGAATCGTCCAAGGAAAAAAACCGGCCTCATATATATTTTATCCCTGTACTTACAACTAAATGTTACGATTGTAGTCTCAGTTGAATGACATTCGACAGTGAGTGAAGTATCGAACATACACCCTGCTGACGGTTGTGGTTCTAGAAATAGAAATATCGGTACCATTATTATGACTTGACATACTTACTCTTCCCTTTGCTATCACAGTACTCCACGTCAGGTCCATACCTTCCTTACGAATGGACATAGTCATTTCCTTCGGACATGTCTGGATGCAAACACACACTTTATAAGCCTGATGCTCAAGGCGAACCTATCACACGCCCCCTACTACAAAGTATAATACGTTGTCAATAACTGATTGCTGGCGGTACGAAATAATACTGACCGAAAATCAACAATGGGTGGGCATGTCTCATAAGTTTTTCTTGCAAGTGCTACCACCATGTCTCAGAAAGAGATGCATAATCGTATTACAAACCCCTGTATGTTAAAAAAACACAACCATATTACCATCACAAGCAGTCTTGGTTCGACAGGTGCACGTAAGTATCCATATTAAAAGCTATATCGGTTTTATAAATCGACGTATGGCATTACCTACGAATGACCTGGTTTTACCAGACAAACACCATGACACTGAATACAGTTGGTGATCGCTGGAGTGTATATTATCAGACCAGCAGTGCGGTTACACGTCGCCGACGGTGCACCCTCGTAATAATAAACGAATTTTGAAAGTGATTAGGCTAAGGAGCGTGGTATGAAACTGGTATTTGCAACTCCCTCACGCTGCCGCCACTAGATATTTCTCCAGTATTTGTAACGCTTTGTGTCTCAATGCCATGTCAGAGGTTCTGCGATATACCCACTGAGTTATAGGTGATGAGTGATTGAGAAGGATCACAAACAGTAGTAGATGGTGTGATTGAGGTCATAAGAAATGTACACTAGCTTTTCAGACCTCTAGTGCTACGCTTTCAGTAGAAATGATGTCTGTGATTTGGAATCAAGTCTTTCCATTCAACCATAAACCTGTGTTGAATCCTTTGGAGAAGTCCTTTAATGATTACAGCCACTAGTAAATCATATTTCTGGCACTCTCATATCTCAAAACAAGCCACCTTCCTCGAATCTACCTGCTACAGTAAAATTCCAACATGGTTTTAGGTAGCCCCTATCCATCTTGCTACTACCCCTCAGACTCTGTGCTACCGTCCCTGCAGCTTTGTGTATGTGGCTGTTTCAATATAAGTCGGAACTGAGTAGAAGTCGGAGAAAGCTACACTCCTGGAAATGGAAAAAAGAACACATTGACACCGGTGTGTCAGACCCACCATACTTGCTCCGGACACTGCGAGAGGGCTGTACAAGCAATGATCAAACGCACAGCACAGCGGACACACCAGGAACCGCGGTGTTGGCCGTCGAATGGCGCTAGCTGCGCAGCATTTGTGCACCGCCGCCGTCAGTGTCAGCCAGTTTGCCGTGGCATACGGAGCTCCATCGCAGTCTTTAACACTGGTAGCATGCCGCGACAGCATGGACGTGAACCGTATGTGCAGTTGACGGACTTTGAGCGAGGGCGTATAGTGGGCATGTGGGAGGCCGGGTGGACGTACCGCCGAATTGCTCAACACGTGGGGCGTGAGGTCTCCACAGTACATCGATGTTGTCGCCAGTGGTCGGCGGAAGGTGGACGTGCCCGTCGACCTGTGACCGGACCGCAGCGACGCACGGATGCACGCCAAGACCGTAGGATCCTAAGCAGTGCCGTAGGGGACCGCACCGCCACTTCCCAGCAAATTAGGGACACTGTTGCTCCTGGGGTATCGGCGAGGACCATTCGCAACCGTCTCCATGAAGCTGGGCTACGGTCCCGCACACCATTAGGCCGTCTTCCGCTCACGCCCCAGCATCGTGCAGCCCGCCTCCAGTGGTGTCGCGACAGGCGTGAATGGAGGGACGAATGGAGACGTGTCGTCTTCAGCGATGAGAGTCGCTTCTGCCTTGGTGCCAATGATGGTCGTATGCGTGTTTGGCGCCGTGCAGGTGAGCGCCACAATCAGGACTGCATACGACCGAGGCACACAGGGCCAACACCCGGCATTATGGTGTGGGGAGCGATCTCCTACACTGGCCGTACACCACTGGTGATCGTCGAGGGGACACTGAATAGTGCACGGTACATCCAAACCGTCATCGAACCCATCGTTCTACCATTCCTAGACCGGCAAGGGAACTTGCTGTTCCAACAGGACAATGCACGTCCGCATGTATCCCGTGCCACCCAACGTGCTCTAGAAGGTGTAAGTCAACTACCCTGGCCAGCAAGATCTCCGGATCTGTCCCCCATTGAGCATGTTTGGGACTGGATGAAGCGTCGTCTCACGCGGTCTGCACGTCCAGCACGAACGCTGGTCCAACTGAGGCGCCAGGTGGAAATGGCATGGCAAGCCGTTCCACAGGACTACATCCAGCATCTCTACGATCGTCTCCATGGGAGAATAGCAGCCTGCATTGCTGCGAAAGGTGGATATACACTGTACTAGTGCCGACATTGTGCATGCTCTGTTGCCTGTGTCTATGTGCCTGTGGTTCTGTCAGTGTGATCATGTGATGTATCTGACCCCAGGAATGTGTCAATAAAGTTTCCCCTTCCTGGGACAATGAATTCACGGTGTTCTTATTTCAATTTCCAGGAGTGTATATCTATCACCTTCTGCAACCCGTGTAGAAACAGGCGAAGCTTAGTTACTGCCACAGAACTGTGTTTTGACCATTCGACAGAAACGAGGCCTGCTCCTGCAACAAAAGATAGTATAGAAGACAGTACGGGAACCGGGTGGACGATGTGGAGTTTGCTACTGCATTGTGGTGCTTCTGCAAACTACAATCAGGTACTACATAATGAGCACTACATTTGTAAAAAATATCGTATGACAGATTTCCTATGTTTCTGTTGGCTAGGATGCAACTTGCGACAAGAAAATAGGTTTAAGTTTATTTCATTCGCAAATGATGTTGCTACAGGAGTCCTGTATATATAGGCAGGATGTTACATGCACACGACACCTCCAAGACCCAGGCAATCATTAAAGGCCGCACCACCCACTCCTTCCATCTCTATGATTTCTACCTAACCATTTATGGTCATTCCATCCAGCTCATCACCACCCTGAGATACCTTGGCCACACCTTCGTCCGTCACCTCACCTAGACCCCTCATCACCTGACCATCCAGCAGAAAGCCAATACCTGCCTCCACATCCTGAAATTCAGCGTAAATAGCCAATATGTTAGAGGAAAAAGAAGAGGTGGGGAAGTGCTTGAGGTCATACAGGAGTCGTGTGGGGGATGGGTGGCGGATATGGAAGGCAAGGGGGAGCACATAGAGTTGAAGGATTTGGATGGCCTTATAATAGCGGGGAGGGGGGGATGGGCAGAATTCCAGGCAACACTGGCTTAACAGATGATGGAACAGATGAGGGATTTGTAGGTGTGGAGGATGGTGGATGGATGCAATCCCCATATCCTTTACGCTGTCTGCTGCCTTGATTCATGCACCCTCCAGTGTTCTCCTTCCTCTCCATCCCCCGGCCATTGCTACCCCTCTATTGCTGTATGCCCTCTCTCTCCACCTCCATACCCTCCATATCCTTCATCAGGGCAATTTCCAGCACCTCTCCCTCCTGCATGATGAACTTTGCTGTGATGTCTACCCTTCCTACCAGCTGTAGCCTGACCTTTTCTCCCCTCCCCAGCTCCCCCCTTCCTCCCCCCCCCTGAGTCTCTGCAGTGCCTCCTCAGCTGTTTTCTTCCCCAATCCTTCCCTCCCTGGCCCCCTCTTTCTTCCCTTCTCCTTCATAAACCTAGTCCTGGCAGATTCTCCCAGTTTGTTCTTCGTCATCAGTGTGATATATCAGTGTTGAGTTCAGTGCCAATCTACAGTGCTTGTCAAGTGCTGTGGTTTTAATCATGTACTTGACTTTATCCTCCGGCCACGTTTCCCTTGAGTTCTTTTAATCATTGCTGTGTGTGGTTTTTTATGTATATATGTTGCTTTTTTTTAGATTTTTATCTTTATTTTTACAGTCACCCCCTTTTGTATGTTATCTTCCATAATTCCCCCCCCCCCCTTTTTTACATCTATGTTCCGCCATATTTTCTATTTTATGTTGTTTTAAATCTCTTCCTGTTATGTACTTACTGTCTCTCGACTGAAGAGCAGTGCCTATGCTGCAGCCAGCCTGCCCTGGATGGGGAATTGAAATTCAATAATGAAATAAACACAGGCTTGCGCATTCACCTCGATGGTTGGGTCCCCTCAACTACCAAATTGAAGGATTACACCACCTGGGCTACTCTCAGTGTGTAATCGACACTTTTGAAAGAGCCCCCTGTCACCACCGTCTATCCGTCCATCAGGGGCTGCCGTCACCGCCACCCAGTGTTCGTCGCCACCACTGCTGCCACCACTGCTGCCTGGTGCACGTCGCCCCACCGCCACCGCCGCTGACAAGTGCTCACCACCGCCCAGTGCTCGCCACCACCCAGTGCTCCCAGCCGCCAAGTGCTCGACGCCACCCAGTGTTCGTCATCACCCAGAGCTCGCTGTCGCCTGGTGCTCGCTGCCACCGTTACCTAGTGGAGTGCCTCCTCTGGGCTTAACCTTTCTACTCCCCCTCCCCGCCTCACGTACTCCACCCCTTCTACCTCCTCCCCATCCCTGTATCCCCACCTGTATGTTGCCCCTCCTCCTGCCCTTGCTCCTGTTCCTGCTCCTGATCTTACTCCTGCCCCCCCTCCTGCCGCTATCACCTACCCGAAAGACTTTTCCACCCTCCCAATCCACCCTGCTACAACCACTCCTGCTTCCCTCGCCAGTCACCCCGCTCCGTGCCACAGTCGCCACCACAGAGCATCCCACCTCTGTTCACTGTTCCGCCGCTTTCCAAGAGGGACCTGCCTGCCACCACCTCCCAATCCATCCAGTCCCTCACCCCTCCTCCCAGGCCACACCCACAAAAAAACCTCCCAATCCCTCAAGTGGCAACCTCACCTCCACTCGCTCCTCCAAAAAACACCACCCGCCTCTCTTCCTTCTGATCCCCCCATCTTCCCAGCCCCCGCCTTGTATGCCTTCATCCTTGCCAACCCCAATCCAAAATTCCTAGATTCCTGCACCCTTATCCTCGAAATACATAAGTACATCCTCAGTGCTCCTTTACCCAACTTATCCCCCACAGAACTGAATGCCCACCCCACCCTGGAAATCCGCTTGGCCTTCTGTATTTACAGCTCCTCTGGCCCTACCTTCCTCATGTGTGTCTTTAATAAGTCTGCCTCCCTCATAGATTACCTCCTCACTCAGCGAGCCCTGATTTTCAACCGCCACCACCCTGTTGACGCGTCCTGCTCCCCTCCTCAATCCTACCACTGCCAACGCTACCTCCTCTACAGCAACCGCCTCACCCAAAATTGCAAGAACCCCCATAGCTGCCCCTATTGTAAAGCCTCCCACTTCCTCAAACAGTGTCCTAACCTCGCCCTCCTCCTTGCGACAACACCTGGAATGAACCCCATCCCACCTACTCCTCCAGATGCAAATCCAAACCACCTCCCACCCAACCTATGCTCACTGTCCGCATTCGCCCCATCGGCCAGCCCATCCACCCCAACAGTTCCCTCCACCTTCCCCCTACGACTGAAGACATCATCCGTTTCCTGACCATCGTCCTGCAGAATACCCACCCCTTCCAACATCTCTACACCCTCCAGTACATCTTCCTTGCCACCCACTCTATCTTATATTTGATTACCTAAGCCACCTACTCCCACAACCAGGACCACTTTACCTTAACTCACCTAGACACCCTCGTTTAAGCTCCTCTCTCCATCCCCCACTCCCTTCCCACTTCCCAACGCCTCGTACTTCAGCAGTATCGTCTCCTCTACCCAAAAATTAGCTCCCTCCCTGCCAATGAATAGCTCGTCAATCTTACCCTCTCCCAGCATCAGGCTCTCTCCTTCATCCTTAATGAAACCTTCCTCCACCCCCGCCAAGTTGTCCACAACTGTGCCTATGTCCTTCATCACACTGACAATCCCCTTCCCCTCACACAAGGTGGGGTCGCATTGACCACCTCAAAGCTGTCCAGCCACAAGCCCTACTTAATGACCTGACCATACATCATCTCCTCAGCATCTTATTTCCCTCCCTCACCATCACCTGTGCCACTATCTATATCTGTCCTGCAGTTCCTCTCCCCTACGACTTCATTTCCATTGTTGACCATACCTTCTCCCCATATGTGATTGCTGCTGATGTCAACATCAGCAGCCGTGACCCTGCCACCCTTTGACTTTGGCATCAGTTCCTTTCTACCCTCGATGGTGACCTTGTTCCTCTCCCACAGCACACCCGTCCTGACAGTAACTCTACCCTGGAGGTCATCCTCGCTTCCCCCAACATCCTTGGTCGCATCACTGCAGATGTCATCGATCCCATTGGTAGTGACCACTTCCCCATCCTCTTCAACATCTCCTCCACTCATGGCTCCCCTCCTAATCCCCACCCTGCTTCCCCTCCGAAGTCCGGTTACGACTACCACCACGCCGACTGAGATGTCTACTGGCAATCCAATGCCTCACAGGTCTAAAGCCACCTGCTTACCTTTCACCATCCTACTGAACCCACCCATGCCTCTTCCTTCCTCCAGAAGAACATCACTGACGCTATGGAGACCCACGTTCCTACCAAACTCATCCACTCTCGCTCCCTTATGCTTCCTCCATAGGCTTTTCTTCTTATCCGTGAATCCCACAGGCTCTACCACTCCTTCCTCTGCAGATGTGACCAGGATACATTCCCCTGCCACCGGCAATTACAACAACCATCTGCAACCTCCTTACAGCTAAGACATGCCAGAAATGATGCCAGACATGCACATGCTTCAACTCCCCCTTCCCTGTCAACTCCTCCAAGTTCTGGTCAGCCTTCCACCACCTTACTGGTAGCTAAATTACCCTCTTCTCCAAAACAATAGACACTTCCTGACAACCTCAGTAAGACTAACCATTTTGCTTCCCACCTCTCCGAGGTCTTCTCCATTTCTGATGATGCCCATTTTGATTACTCCCTCTTCCCCACCATCCCTGAATGCATTGGTACTTCTGCCCCAACACTCGCCCCTGGTTTCTGGTACTTGGATCATTTACCCCCTTCTGCCATAAACACTCCCATCACCGCATATGCCATCAGACTCGTCCTCTGTTCCAAACGCAACACCACTCCTGGTTACAATGTTGTCATCTACCGCCACCTCAAGGAATCCCCCCTGTCATTCCTTGCTGCCCTTGCTACTCTGTACAACATCCTCCTCTCCACTGGCTTTTACCCTGATCTGTGGAAGACTTCCAGTGTCCTGCTGTTCTGTAAACCCAACGAGCCCCCCTCTGACACCTCTTCCTGTTGTACCATCTGCCTCACCTCCGTGTTCCACCCTCTCACGCCGCTTAACCAGCACCATCTTCTTCCCCTTACCCAATGTGGCTTCCACCTCTCCTTCTCAGCCGATGACCTGCTCCTTTACCTTACCAACCTTCTTTCCCTCCAACTTAACTCCCGTCACTCCCTTATCTTTGTTTCTCTCAACCTTCAGAACACTACAACCGTGTCTGGAATTCTGGGCTCCTCTTCAAACTCCAGACCTATGCTCTCCCCATCAGTTTCGTCCATCTCGTTGCTTCCTTCCTCTCCCATCGTCCCTCTATGCCACTATCCACAATACCAACCCCTGCACTTTCTATCCCACTAAGGCACTAAGGCTCCATCCTTTCCCCTCTCCTCTATCTCCTGTATACTGCCAATAGGCCCAAACCTCCCCTGCCTGTTCACCTTCTCCAATCTGCTGATGACACCACTTTCCTGGCCCTTTATCCAACTCTTTAACAGTCTCAATGTACCCTTCAAACCCTCCTTAACCAGTTCATTGCCTGGCTCCTTCGGACAACCCTTCCAAGACACAGGCAATCATCATAGGTCGTAACACCCACTCCTTCTGGCTTGACGAATTTTACCTCACTATTTATGGTCATCCTATCCACCTCACCCCTACCCTTAAATACCTTGGCCTCGCCCTCGACTGTTGCCTCATCTGGATTCCCCATCTTCATATGATCCAACACAAAGATCACAATAGACTCCACCATCCTTCACACCTACAAATCCTTGATCCATACCATCCTTTGTTTGTGAGCATTGCTTGGATTTCCACCCCTCTCAGATTCTATAAAGTTCTCCAAATCCTAGAACGCCATGCACTCTGCCTCACCTTCCATATCCGCCTTCCACCCCCCACTTGCATCCTCTATGACCTCATCCCCTTCCTTCATCTTCTTCTTTTCCTCGAACACATCCACACCCTCTACATCATCTGCCAACTCGATCCCCCCCACCCACTGGTGTCCCCCTTCGTCTCTACCCCCAGCCGTTTGCTGTGCCTTTACCATTGTCTCCATTTCCACACCCACCATCTCCTTTCCCAATGCAACTTTAGGCATCTACCCCTTCTGGATGATGAGCTTTGCCCTGATATTCACCTCTCCTACCAAATCTAACCCCACCTGCTCCCTCCCTCTCTTCAGGGCTTCCTCTCCCCTCCTCTTCCCTTATCCTGAGCTGTTTTCCTCCCTCCTACATCTCCCCTCTCATGTGCCCCCTTCTGTGTCTTTGTGCTCCCTCCTGACTTGTCTTCCCTCTTCATCTCCCACCCCATCCTTCTCCTGCCTGTTGGCGTGCCCCTGCCCCCTATTTTGTTTTTCCTTCTATCCCCTCCAGCCCCCCCCCCCCACTGCACCTTACTCTCCCATCTTTTTCCCTCCTCTCAGGCCTCCCTACCAGCAGTTTTTTTTCTTCGCGTGTGCACTGTCTCTTACAGTGGTTTCTCAAGTGTCTCTTGCTCTGTGTGTTTTTACACTGTGGCTGACTTCTAACTTTGTGTCACTCCAGTGAATTTTAAGTGCTCCAAAATCGCCAACTGTGTTATTTCAACCTTATGTCGATTTTTTAACTGTCCCTCAATGAATGTCCCTTTGTTAATGTATATATTAACTTCCATTGTCTCCGTTTAATATGCTTTATATCACCCTTTTTCTGTCCCTTTTTATGTATACGTTCTCATTTTTATTTTTTTTGTAATGCCACTCAGCTGAAGAAAGGTGGATTGTGCTGCTGCCAGCCCTACCCTGCTCATGTGTATCAGGGGCATGAAATTACAATAAAGGGAAAAAGCAGGCACACAGGGACAGTGGATTACTGTTCTAATATTATTACCCATCCTTACATTCCTTGCAGTAGCAGCTATTCACTTGTAGATCACAGGAGGCTACTCCTCCGTACTTCAGTGATAGCTTGCTGTCCTATCATTACTGCCCATCCTTCCCAGGTAGGGCTATTGGCTAGACTGGCTGGAGTAACTCTCTAGTGCTAGACTTATTTAAAAAAAAATACCCACTTCACATTCAGAAGTTATTGACGAAACTAAATTGAGCCACTGTCTATTGCTTGATCAATAGCAACTGCAGTTGTTTAAATAAATAGTTTTCCACACTGTGTACAAAATAAAGGCTTACATTGATCCTGTCCAACAGCCCAGCATAGATTGAGTCCTTATCCCACCAATTTCCAGGTGGGTGAGAGGGGTGGTGGGGGAAGACCCATAGCACCAGCTGGTGATGGTACTGTGAACTGGGTCAGTTGAGCTCAGAACCTCAAGGTGAACACACAAAATGTTATATTCCTGCGTATAAATTCGAAATGCCTGCCTCTTTTTAATTTCCCAGCAAAATTTCATTTTCCCATCATTTCTGGGGGAGGGGGAAGGAGGAAGGGACCAACGTGTCATCTGGAGAAAACTCATGATGTCATCAGGGGTTGAGGTAATCAATTTATCAATTAATTAATATGTATAATTAATTTGATATCAAAAGTGCACCAGAACGAACTTTGTCCCCCTACTAGCATCGACATTCAAGAAATGTTCAAACCAAATAATTAATTTGCACCATGAACACTGAGAGATTGCAAGGCACTCTCACTTCTGATTTGGTACAGGGAATACGATCTACTGCGATTTGACCTCATACATTGGGACGAAATGGTGGGCAGCAGTTTATGGTCTTGTTTGTGTGCTCTAGGGACAGAAATACGGTAAGCTTTACCTGCATTCAAAGGAACAGGGTGCCGACTTAAACGACTGCAGATAAAGCACGGCATTGGTGGGCTGACAAAGCGCGTTTTTTCTGGGGAACGATGAGGAGACATTTCCAGACGGCTGCATGCTGTGGTCGCTTTGTGCAAAACACATTAGCTTTGGCGCCAGACAGGGGGCAGACGTCCAGGTATATGACCTAGCGCCGAAAAGTCGCTGACAGCGCATTGTAGGCCGGGAATGAAGCAGAGGATGGACCCTTAGAGAGCAAGCTGCCAAAAGAAATGTAAACATTCTGAAAATGTCCGTGGGACAGGGAAACTGGCGTCCAGACGTCCAGACTCTGTTTCAAAAGATGTTTGTCAGAGCATGAAGCTTTTACGAGTTTATGGCTGTTTTCAAAAGATGTTTGTCAGAGCATGAAGCTTTTACGAGTTTATGGCTGTTCTTTGCAAACTTTGAAATGGACGCCACAGGGGAGATAACAAGCTGTTTATGGAGGGCTGTGATTTCACCCTCTATTGTGTTAGCAAAAGACACGGCAAACGCGTGGGAAAGAGGCTATGAAGCTGAATTTTTTCCATTTTCTGCCAATTATCTCTGATTGGTTAAATCGGTTTGCAGCTCAAAGACCATTCTCCGAGCTTAGAATTCTGGGCTCCAGCTCGTGATTGGCTTGTGTGAAAGTGGGGGAAGTCAAAAAAGAGTAATGTGCTTTTGGAACCGAGCTGAGGAGGAAACGGGGAGAAAGGAAGAAAGAAAGGGCACTCTTGTGCAAGTCTCTTCTAATGGCGCTTCTCTAGAAAAGAGCTGCAGGTGTCTACCTAAATGGTGAGACTTGTGTCCTTCGCTAGTGGGTGACTTAGAGCCTGTGGCAGTCACCTTCTGAACCATCAGAGGTCGCACAAGGAAACCAGGGTGACGAAAGCGATATGTCTTCTCTTGAGGAAACAGACAATGTCAAATCGCATGTGGTAGAAGATGTGAGCGTACCACAACATATCGAGGCAGATGTGATTGTTAGAAACCTGGGCAGGGAAGACAGGACGGTATCAGAACGCAATGATGCGAAAACAACACCGGAGAATTCATGTATGAGTTCGAATGATCACGATATTGTGGGAAACGAAGAGGACTTCAATCTAGTGGCATTTTTTATGGGAATGGAGAAGAAACTTGATAGACTAAAGGGATTGGAGGCTGGACTTAAAGGTATGGAGGAGAAAATTAACGAGACAAGGACAGACATAAAAAATATCGGTGCTCAGGTAAATCAGATGTGAGAGGAACACAAATCATGGGCAAATAAACTCCAGGAAGACCTACGGAAAGTAAACACCAAGGCAATGAAAGGTTTAAAGATTGCACATGATGCTAAGAAGACGGCAGATTGTGCCAAGACAGTTGCAAGTTTCGCGAGACAAGTAGCAGATGAAGCATCGAAAGCGAGTAAACGGATAGAATTGCAAGGACGAGAGGTGGTAATCAATTTGAACAAGAGGGTCGAAAGCACAGAAAAGCGACAAAATGACGCGGAGCATACGTGAAGTCACGGATATTCAGGCGACAGCGGCCATGGACAAATTAGAATCTGAGCTGCGCAAATTAGGGACAGGTTCGGAGGTAACAACTGCAACTCCAGAGAGCGAGACAGAAGAGGTCCATACTCTCCTTTCGTTCAAAGAGCAACAGGAAGTGATCAACACGCGTACAGAGAAGAAATTGGAGGAGTCGCTTAGGGAACAAATTCAAATGCGGCCAAGCGCGAACGCAACAGCACCTGAAACAAATTCAGTCGGGACGGAAAACTGTATACCGTTAGCGCCAAGAAGAGGATATGATGAGATGAACGTCGCATTTTCTCGAAGCCGAGGAGAGAGCACAAATCAGGAGACGTCGAACCAGGACAACCAAAATGCCTCTGAGCACTATGGGACTTAACATCTAAGGTCATCAGTCCCCTAGAACTTAGAACTACTTAAACCTAACTAACGTAAGGACATCACACACATCCATGCCCGAGGTAGGATTCGAACCTGCGACCATAGCGGTCGCGCGGTTCCAGACTGAAGCGCCTAGAACCACTCGGCCACACCGGCTGGCCGGACAAACAAAGGTCAGATATTTTCCGAAGGATGGGAGTTGTCGATGAAACGCCATTTGATTTTCAACACTTCCTATAAGTCCGAAAATTCGAAATTTTCCGAGATGAGGGTAATTTTACTCACCCACGGACTTGGATATCACAATTTGACATTTCTTTACCACCAAATTGGCCATTAAAATACTAGGTGGACTTTATCTGCAGACACTTGCAAGGGCCAGTTGCGGAGAAAATGCGTGGAATATCAGCAACGTGTAGAAGTTACCAGGAATTCAAGGACAGTTTCCTAAATATCTGCTGATCCAAGGAGGCACAAGAGCGCATAAAATACGAGATGATTGTTGGGAAAGATTTCGAGAGTTCAGGCTACAAAAGCCCTGTCACGTTTCTTGAAGCAATGATTGACAAGAACCAATATCTTGATGTACCATGCTCTACTGGTGAAATCATTCGTCATTGCTGCACCAAACTTCCGTCAGCATATCAACAAGTACCAGCTGGTAGGTGTAATGTGGAGCTCAGTACTTTCCGTAACACACTTTACAAATTAGAGTACGCATTCCGAGCAGAGATCATCAGAGAACACAGAGAAAAGTCTGACAGATACGTCGCAGGCCATATGTCGCGTCCACAATATAACCATTACATTAATAAGAACGGAAATGCACGGAATGGAGCGCCTTACGGAAACCATTCACGGTCGGGAAATTTCGAAGTTGAACAACGAAGAGACTGGAATGGGAACCGCAATAACTATGTACTGCGCAACAGAGGCTGGAATGGAAGGAGGAATGAGGACTACGGACCACAATGCAATGGATGGCGAAGCCAAGACTCCAGTTTCAATGACAACAGAAGATGGGCGCAATTGAACAACGGAGGAAACGGAAACGGAGCTCATATCGAGGAAACTGAAATTCGGGGGCCGAACCCAGGTCGAAGTGCGCAAGGAAATGATAACCGACGTCAATGACTACTTAAGAATGCAGAAGAGGCACAAAACGCATCTGCAACTAAATTCGGACCCAGCCTCATCAATGTTATTAGATACATCGATATTGAAGAAACGTTGCTCGAAGAAAGAGCGGAATTCACTCAAAATGACGTGCATCCAATTGTTATGGTACCCATAGGAGGGAAGGAAGTTAAGAGCAGTCCTGGATAGTGGTAGAGAGATTTCGGCCATTGCGGAAGAGACTTATAGACAATGTAAGGGACTGCAAGACTGGGTGGAACATTCGGTAAAGAAACTAAGAATACAAGGAGCAATAGTAAGGAAGGTAACTGAAGTAAACATGCAGACAAGGCTAGAGCTTCTTTGTCAAGTTCACCTGCTGGTGGGAAACTTCCTAATCGTCCCAAAACTGACAACTGAGTTGATTATCGGAACCGATTTTCTATGTGAGTATAATGCAATACTGGATCTAGGACGTGGTACAGCGACATTAAATAAGGATAAAAGCATCATGCTTCGTTTCATTGATCGGGCAATACGAGCGCAAGTCCCGGCGAGATGCCTTATGATCTGCACAGGTTCAGCTGACTGGCATTTAGTGAAGGAGAAAACAGTGCCGAAAGATGATAGGGATTACTGCTATGACCGAGACGACACCGAGGACGATGTCCCTTCATGCGATACAAGAGAGGGTTTGTGGTATTGACAATATTACCGAAGAGGAGAGGACAGAACTACAAATCGTGCTACTGAACAACATGGAAGTGTTCCGACCTAAGACAGGAGCGATCAATAATTTCCAGTATGTGTTCCGTGTCAAAGAACAGCAGAAGTTCTTTGTCCCACCTTCCCCATTCCCATTGCATACAGAGAGAGGGTCCGAACAGAAGTATGGAGGATGCTGCAAGAAGGGATCATTGAAACCAGTGTGTCCACATGCAACAACCCATTGCGAGCAGTTGAAAAGAAAGATGGATCGATTCATCTGGTGCTTGATTCGAGGCAGATCAACACGATAATTTTGCCGGAAACAGACCGTCCTGAGAAGCTGGAAGATCTCTTGCAAAGATTTCATGGAGTCAAAGTGTTTTTGTCCATTGACCTTCGTTCAAGTTTCTGGCAAATTGAATTACACCCTCCGTGTCGTGAATGCACGGTTTTCCTAGCTGAAGGACACTGCTATAAGTTCCAGAGGTTGCCCTTTGGCCTCAATATATCGTCCACCGCATTTATCAGAGGGTTGCTACTAGGAACACTAAGGCAACATGGTGTCACAATTAATTTAGAAAAATCGTGTTTCAGAACGAGGAATGTGGATTTTCTTGGGCACATAATTTCAGCAGAAGGAATTGCACCTAATCCGGAAAAACTCAGAGCTATAGCACAATTCCCGAGACCACTGAACAGGAAGGACCTCAGAGGGTTCCTGGGCGTCGTAAATTTGTATAAGAAATTCATTATAACAGAAGAGAATGGTGCACCAAGGCTTTGTGCCTTAACAGGAAAGAAGACACTGTGGCTATGGGACGAGGCAGCGGATCATGAATTCATTTCGCTAAAAACGGCTGTTGTGGAGGCACCCATCCTAGCTCATCCAGACCTAACAGCGGATTTTTGCATGTGGACTGATGCAGCAAAAACAGGTCTTGGCGTAGTAATATTCCAGAAAATCATGGAAGAGGGGACATTAGTAAACAAGAACATAGCATTTGGGAGCCGAGTCCTTACAAAGTGCGAAATGAATTATTCAGTAACTGAGTTGGAGGCATTGGCTATCGTGTGGGCTTTCAAAAAATTCAAATATTACCTGCTTGGACACAAGACCCATGTCTTTACAGACCACAGAGCGTTGGAATTTTTGCTGTCGGCAAAATTGGGACACGACAGGCTGACACAGTGGGTTTTATTCCTACAGCAGTTTGACTTCAGCATCACACATGTCCCGGGAAAAACAAATGTGATTGCGGACGCACTTTCACGTTCACCGATTGGGAGACCAGATGAAACTGGAGAAGACGAGGAGGATAGTCACTTTAGTCTATTCTATCTGCGGGGAGTCGCTTTCGAGAACTTCATGACTGCATCATTACGTGATATAAGAAGAGAGCAGGATAAAGATCCGGAACTGAAGCAACTGAAAGAATGTTGGAAGGACCGCCAGGAAGTCGAATTACGAATGTTCTACCTGGTAAGGAAGGGGCTTTTATTCCACCGACGCAACGCAACCAGCACGATATGGAGCCTTTGTATACCAGACGAACTAGTCAATAAGTTAATCCGGTACACACACTTAAGTTATTGTCACTTCGGACCACGGAAATGCTTCCTTAAATTGAAGGTTCAAATGGTTCAAATGGCTCTGAGAACTATGCGACTTAACTTCTGAGGTCATCAGTCGCCTAGAACTTAGAACTAATTAAACCTAACTAACCTAAATACATCACACACGTCCATGCCCGAGGTAGGATTCGAACCTGCGACCGTAGCGGTCGCTCGGTTCCAGACTGTAGCGCCTAGAACCGCATGGCCACTCCGGCCGGCAAATTGAAGGACCTGTGTCATTTTAAACATATGGAAAGACACATAAGGAAGGTTCTGTCAGTATGCAAGACCTGTCAGAAGGTAAAACCTGACAGCCAGACAATGAAGGCACCCCTCCATCCAATCGTTCCAAACAAACTGCGACACATGCCGACCGCGGACTTAATGGAACCGCTCCCGATCATTCGGCGTGGTTTCTGATACATTTTAGTAGTCGTTGAATTAACATCGAAGTTTGCTACATTTACTCCGTTAAGACGAGCCACGGCAGTCACTGTTTACAAAGCGTTAACGAAGGACTTCCTAGCGCAAGTAGGCAGGGTGGACAAAATTATTACATATAACGGGGCTCAGTTCATGTCAAAACGATGGTAGGACACTCTGGAGAGATATAGGATGTCACCCATCTACATATCGGGACATCACCCGAGTTCGAACCCCGGCGAACGATGGATGAAGGACCTGAGAAATCTGTGTCGCATCTATTGTCATCGACAGCACAACTCATGGGACGTGATGTTGCGGGATTTCCAAAATGTTGTGAATGAACTTCCACATGGTTCCACTCTCTTGGCACCGATAACTGTATTGAAGAACAGAAATCCAGCAGAGAAAGTACGGGAGCTAGTGGAATTTCCCTGGCGGAAACAGATTCCGCAACGCGAGATAATCGGGATGGCGCTGGAAAGGATTCGGGAAGCTGGCAGGAGAAGGAAAGAGCGAGAAGATAAGAAGGCTCGGGTCCGTGAATTTCGCCTTGGACAGAAGGTTCTCGTCAAATCGTTTAGGCTCTCAAACAAACAGAATGGACAGTGCCAAAAGTTCTTCAATGTGTATAATGGACCGCTTTGTATACTCCGTGTCGTGCACGATAATGTGTATGAGCTGGAGTTCCTGAGATCTGGAAGATCGGCGGGAATGCATCACATATCGCACATTTAACCCTTTATTGAATAAAGCTTGCTGTCACGACAGCAGTAGTTACAGCAGGAGGAAGGAGTAGAGACGAAAATAGAAAGGGGGACATACGATGGCAATTTTCTTTTTCTGGACAAGCTACACACAAAGAAACTTCCTGGCAGATTATAACTGTGTGCCAGACCGAGACTCGAACTGCAGAGTGAAAATCTCATTCTGGAAGCTACACATAGTTTAATGCTCGGGGATAGCTGAACATAAGCGTTGTAGCATAAGTTTGTTTAGTTATAATAATTTTAAAGATTCACCATGGTAATTAGCATAGAAATTTCTCCCATTACGGCTAGATGTAAGAGTTAGCATTGTTAAAATTTCACTGTACAAGTATTTCTTCGTAACATCCAGCAGGTTTATAGATGTACAGTTGGTCATCCCAGAGCTGAATCAATTACAGTTGTTGAGAGTAGAGGTGTGCCGATTTCACGATGAAAACTTCGTTGTTTATTAGTTTGCAGAGAACGACAGAATCAGGTGTCACAACAACAATGTTCGAGTACAAAAAGAGCACGAGTATTGGGGACGGAATTCTTTTCGGAACATCTTAGAGATAAGCTATTAGCATATTTCTGCTGTTCTTGTGTATGCATCACACTACACACCCTTGAACGATCCTAAGTGCTATTCATAGTATTGTGTGTGAGAGGGGCGTCGTTGAGATTAGTTTGCGAGATTCTTGGAGGTATTTTGGAGGATGGTCGTGTAATGTCCACACTAAATACGTGTAGACTGTCTTGTGTGTTTCACTGTGGTTTGTGACTATTGCCCAGTGCAATGTGTCTTTGCTGTGGGCTGCTTATTGTTATCGCCAGTGGCGCAATGTACTAGTGGTGTGTTTTTGTCTGTGGATGCCGCCTTTGGTGCGATGTTTCTCGCGAATTGGATATTTTATTCGAGTGTGGTTACACAGATGAGCTATCGCTTCTAATGAGGTTGTGGTTCACTGTGATTTTTCTTTCGCTTATGGTTTTCGCATGTGGTTGCCGCACTATTGGGCGATGATATTCAGATGGATTTTTTTCGAGTAAGTTCACGAACGCCTGAGTGGTTGATCTTGGACTATAGTTTGTACAATGTGGCATGAGCACGGAATGTGCAAGTCACATTGGTATGTTTAGGCAGAGTGAGCGAGGCACAGATCAATTTGTGAGAAAGAGATGAACGGAAGATGTGTAGCTTGGTAGTCAATTGTCGTTAATATCTTGTGCTTTATGTTGTTTCAGGGGCTGGAGCAGAAAATGTTGTACACCAACCTGAGAAAAATTTGTGTCAATTTCAGCAAAAAAAAAAAAAAAAGAGAATTTAGCAGTAAATGTTTTAGGAAAGAACAGCGACATTGGTTCTCATCAGATTCATGCCATACACCAGCGTTAGTGACACCTTAACGTCCACAAGAACGGGAGTATATTAATTTGTATATCTTTAGCAGTAATTGGGTAGCATGAATAAGTAGTGGACTTAGATGGAATGAGTATTACTGAAGTGAATGTGTAGTATAAGCTGGCTTAGTATTTTTGTGCAGGAAAGGTTGTGGGAAATTAACACTACACTATCATACAGTACAACACCTCACCACTACTTAAGATTATAAAGTAATTTAATCATTTAAAATTATTGCTGTAATAATATCAAATTATTTTTGTAATAGAATAGGATTATGTATTAGGCATTGTCAGCCCTTTTATTCTTTTATTCTGGGAGTAATCTTTCATTATAATTCATTGTATTCATGTTGTAAACACATTTCTAAAAACACGGCACTGAATCTCCTTGGAAGGATTGTGCAAACTATTTGCGGCTGAGTTGTTGGGGATGTGTGAGGCGTTTTGTAGAGGTTGCTGACCTGTGGAGCGGCGACATCAGCTGAAGCGGCTGGGCAGAAGGGCCGGCACAAATGCTGGATGGTCAAGGTCACACGGAAGTCCTACGAGGGTGGCAGATGCTGCAGGCAGTGGTCGACTTAGAGACTGGCAGGCAGCTGTAGACATGACGTCGTCGGCTGCATGAATAAGGGTCCCAAGTGGGTGAGCCCCTTCGGGCCTTCAGCTGTCAACAGGGGCCTGGCGCAGGCGACAATGGAGTACTTTCACTGCCGATGCCACTACAAGGTCCCGAGGGACCCTCCCAATGAATGGAAGCCCAAGACCAGAGCCATCAGGACACACTTGAGGTCCGCTGAATGAAGGTATTACGTGTCTGGAGACACGCTGACGGCGACAATAGGAGGTGATTCACCTCAAACCTAAGAGTCCAAATGCTGCACATTCTTCCCATGAACGTCTTCGACAGCAGCCACGTATTGCCGACCACCATGTTATCCAAGACGTTCAGTAAACGAGACGCCAATGATTGCTGCCAGAGACAAGGTCCTGCTACATGGTGGGGCAGCCTGTACTGTACATGCCGAGGAAAAAAAGCTGTAACCCACCTTGCCAAACTCATCCCACATAGCTGCCACATCCAACCTTTTGTTTGACATGTGTAGTGTGGTGTTTTAGTGTGAAAATTGTAAATTTATAAAAAATTATTTTGGGCTCCCTAAAGACCTTTGAAGGGAGCTGTAGGAAGCTTTGTTCTTATTGTTGCTTTATGTATGTTTCCTTTTTCTATTTTTAAGTGTCTGATATGTACCTTACTGTTTTCATATTACACATTTACATGTTTTCTCTGTTTTATTATCATATTTTATTTTTGTTAATGGACTCATGTATTATTTTGGCATTTCGTGGTAAGCTTCACTTCTTTTATGACACCCTTATGTTGTTTTGTTGCGTTGACACTTACATCTTTACATTTAAGGGACAGATTTACACATTTTAGATAAATAAGAAGCACACATAACTGGCAAAATTTAACCTAGTAATAGTTTCTTTTTCGATGAATGTGAGAGTGTGTGTAATCAATGTTCTGCCAAGGAATGAATGTAGCCATGTGTATAACTGGGCAGGGGTAGTAATTTTCCAAGGGGCAGAGAATCCTCAAGACCACAATATTAGATTCAAGTTAGGGAATAACCTTCTCTGACCCCAACCTCAGGATGAATGAGTATAAAAATGTCTGCATGGCCCTGTAACCATTTAATAACTGTTATATAGGTCTTCAAGAATATGACCCAATAGGTCCTGCTACATGGTGGGGCAGCCTGTACTGTACATGCCGACGAAAAAGGTATTACGTGTCTGGAGACACGCTGATGGCGACAATAGGAGGTGATTCACCTCAAACCTATTTTTCAGTTATTTTTGTGGGCATGCAGCAGAGAGGGTATGGATTACCCCAGGTTGAATGTGGTTAAGACAGGGTATAACACTGTGCTGGGATTTCTGGTGTAGAAAGATTGATTCATGTTCATTTCTTTGATAATGTCTCTACTAAGTGTCACAATTTGTTCTGTTCCATGCCTCACTAACCTTTTAAAGTGTGATACTCTCCATGAATAAATTTGAGAGGAACGGTGAGGTTGTGAGAGATTGCGAGGCACTCTCACTTCTGATTCGGTATAGGGAATACGATCTACTGCGATTTGACCTCATACATTGTGATGAAATGGTGGGCAGCAGTTTATGGTCTTGTTTGCGTGCTCTAGGGAAAGAAATACGGTAAGCTTTACCTGCGTTCGAAGGAGCAAGGTGCCGACTTACACGACTGCAGTAAAAGGACGGCATTGGTGGGCTGACAAAGCGCGTTTTTTCTGGGGAACGATGAGGAGACATTTCCAGACGGCCGCGTACAACAGTCGCTTTGTGCAAGACACATTAGCTTTGGCGCCAGACAAGGGGCAGACGCCCAGGTATATGGCCTAGCGCCGAAAAGTCGCCAACAGCGCATTGTAGGCCGGGAATGAAGCAGAGGCTGGACCCTTAGAGAGCAAGCTGCCAAAAGAAATGTAAACGTTCTGCAAATGTCCATGGGACAGGGAAATTGGCGTCCAGACGTCCAGACTCTGTTTCAAAAGATGTTCGTCAGAGCATGAAGCTTTTATGAGTTGATGGCCGTTCTTTGCAAACTTAGAAATGGACGCAACGGGGCAGATAACAAGCTGCTTATGGAGGGCTGAGCTTTCACCCTTTATTGTGTTAGCAAAAGACATGGCAAACGCGTGGGAAAGATGCTGCGAAGCTGAATTTTTTCCATTTTCTGCCAATTAATTTTATAGTCTCTGATTGGTCAAATCAGTTTGCAGTGCAAAGACTATTCTCCAAGCTTAGCATGCCGGGCTCCAGCTCGTGATTAGCGTGTGTGACAGTGGAGGAAGTCAAAAAAGAGAAAAGTGCTTTTTGAGCCGAGCTGAGGAGGAAACGGAGAGAAAGGAAGAAAGGGCACTCTTGTACAAGTCTCTTGTACTGGTGTTTCGTTAGAAAAGGGCTGCAGGTCTCTACCTAAATGGTGAGACTTGTGTCCTTCACTAGTGTGTGACTTAGAGCCTGTGGCAGTCACCTTCTGAACCGTCAGAGGTACTGCTTATATCACCACAGTCACAACGAGTGACGAGTAAGTGTACTTATTTGTCTTGTGTCAGCCGTCGAAACATTTGACGTATTCTGACATGCACAGTTGTGGTACGGAGTCAAATTGATTTGGCAGACCAGCAAAAGGGTCCCCCTGCACACTGGAATCTATCGAGGTTTCAGAGGCTCATGAGGAAGTACCTGATTTCTGAATTATCCAAACACGAGACCACGTACTTGCATTTTTTGGAAACACGCATTTAATAACAGATTGCCGCCGTCCATGATTTCAGTCGTCGAACGCATCGTGGTGGGCCGCCTTGTCCAGCAGGAAGGTAAAGTATTCACTACTGTGACGTAGCACTATAATATATATTTCTCAGCACCCTGTTCTTTCGAACCATATTTTTCCCTTTTATTTGTATGGTAGAATAAAGATTCTTGGTGGTGGCGTAGTTTGATGCTATAACCTGGATTCACGTGTATGAAGTGAGATAGAGCGAGTAGTGTTCTGGTTAGTGTTGTGTGTCGATCCCCATCAGATCAGTTTGTCCACCATAGATCCCACTTTAGAAAGGCTTTTCGTAAATAAATATTTTTTGTATGATGTTTCTTTAATAATTTTGTTGTCTTGTGTTGTTTAAGATCAATAAATCGATTGTGAAGTAGACTACAACTTCTCCCTGCGTTTTGAGTAACAGTTCCTTCGCATTTTTATGGCAGTCTAGATCTGAAACATAAGCTGTAGCTATTTCACTTAGTGGCCAGTGCGTGGATCTTTACCTTCATTAACAATAATCTTCTTTCAAGACAAAGGAAAAATGATACACCACACAAAGGTTTGCACCATCAAGATCGAAGGTGAACTTATTGGAAATTATAAACCATATAGGACAATCAGCTAGGTATACATTCGTACAGAATGCATATAGAATCATTTTGGTGTAACAGAATAATGAGAAATGATGGAATGTGATTGCATGCTACCAAATGCGAAACAGTCTGTGATGGAGCTTATCGCGAAACTGGCTATCCTTTAAGGAGTAACTGCAGATAGTGCAATAATATGTTTTATATGTATGAAAAAGCAAACATCCAGAGACTGAATTTGTCCATTGGTTCCAGCTGGTATAAACTGCAATGTCACACGCTTTTGCGGAGGGACAGTTTGCTCTAAACGAGTAGCAGACCAGAAATCAAACAAAAGCAAGTTATGTTGACCAACTGCAGGCAAAAAGGAGGGCTCACTCAATAGTTACCGTTCTCTTACACCCATTTTTCCACTCTTGCTTGTTGTGTCGTAAATGTTCCCTACTGTCCTTGCAAGATCACGCACAAGAAAAAGAATCGTCGGGGGCAGTCACGTCCAACTTCTCAAAGTACAGTAAATCACTTTTCAACCAGTTTACCACCCAGATTAACAGTCAGCATAATTGTATACGAATGTGATAAGGCATTGATATTAGTTGATCTTGATATAATTCTGTTAGTTCATCTAATTTCCATCGCTCTTCTTCAAATTCCAATTGGTCGGAACTGAAAAGAAATTCCTTAATGAATCATGTTATAAATTTATTTACCTCATCCACAAATTTTCTGGACGTTTCCGCTGTTTGCTGTGCATCCTCAAGTTGATGCTTTGGTTGATATTTCATTATCTTACATCTTCCAGTTCTGTAGTACTGTTTGAAGTTATGCAGTCACACATTGCATCCCTTGAAATCACTGTAACCTCTGTCGTGTGCAATTTGATGTACATAATGTAGTAGGTATCATGCACATCCTGTAAACTGTAATGATCATGCGTGAAACTTGCAAGAACCAGTTTTTGTAACATGTGTGGCTCGTCATCCCATGCAGGTCCGTAGTTTTTCTTATGCACTGCATGTTCATATTGGTGCAGACTTATTCGAAATCTGTTCATTATGGTTTGTTTACTATATTGGAGATTACCTTCCAATTACATAATTATGTTTAGTATCTTCTCCTTGGAGAATGGCTGTCTTTTATTATGTTTCACTGGAGATGGGATTTGTGGCTCCCTGTCTGACAAGGATGATAAACTACATGGCTCAACAGTAGATTGATTTTGTATGTTCTGGGACACTAGGACAATTTGATAAAAAATAAATAAAAATCTTGTGACTGCACCACTCAAGATTTTCTTATTTTTCACAAAATTATCTTAATCTAGTATCCATTTTACCTAATAATAATACACTCCTGGAAATGGAAAAAAGAACACATTGACACCGGTGTGTCAGACCCACCATACTTGCTCCGGACACTGCGAGAGGGCTGTACAAGCAATGATCACACGCACGGCACAGCGGACACACCAGGAACCGCGGTGTTGGCCGTCGAATGGCACTAGCTGCGCAGCATTTGTGCACCGCCGCCGTCAGTGTCAGCCAGTTTGCCGTGGCATACGGAGCTCCATCGCAGTCTTTAACACTGGTAGCATGCCGCGACAGCGTGGACGTGAACCGTATGTGCAGTTGACGGACTTTGAGCGAGGGCGTATAGTGGGCATGCGGGAGGCCGGGTGGACGTACCGCCGAATTGCTCAACACGTGGGGCGTGAGGTCTCCACAGTACATCGATATTGTCGCCAGTGGTCGGCGGAAGGTGCACGTGCCCGTCGACCTGGGACCGGACCGCAGCGACGCACGGATGCACGCCAAGACCGTAGGATCCTACGCAGTGCCGTAGGGGACCGCACCGCCACTTCCCAGCAAATTAGGGACACTGTTGCTCCTGGGGTATCGGCGAGGACCATTCGCAACCGTCTCCATGAAGCTGGGCTACGGTCCCGCACACCGTTAGGCCGTCTTCCGCTCACGCCCCAACATCGTGCAGCCTGCCTCCAGTGGTGTCGCGACAGGCGTGAATGGAGGGACGAATGGAGACGTGTCGTCTTCAGCGATGAGAGTCGCTTCTGCCTTGGTGCCAATGATGGTCGTATGCGTGTTTGGCGCCGTGCAGGTGAGCGCCACAATCAGGACTGCATACGACCGAGGCACACAGGGCCAACACCCGGCATCATGGTGTGGGGAGCGATCTCCTACACTGGCCGTACACCACTGGTGATCGTCGAGGGGACACTGATTAGTGCACGGTACATCCAAACCGTCATCGAACCCATCGTTCTACCATTCCTAGACCGGCAAGGGAACTTGCTGTTCCAACAAGACAATGCACGTCCGCATGTATCCCGTGCCACCCAACGTGCTCTAGAAGGTGTAAGTCAACTACCCTGGCCAGCAAGATCTCCGGATCTGTCCCCCATTGAGCATGTTTGGGACTGGATGAAGCGTCGTCTCACGCGGTCTGCACGTCCAGCACGAACGCTGGTCCAACTGAGGCGCCAGGTGGAAATGGCATGGCAAGCCGTTCCACAGGACTACATCCAGCATCTCTACGATCGTCTCCATGGGAGAATAGCAGCCTGCATTGCTGCGAAAGGTGGATATACACTGTACTAGTGCCGACATTGTGCATGCTCTGTTGCCTGTGTCTATGTGCCTGTGGTTCTGTCAGTGTGATCATGTGATGTATCTGACCCCAGGAATGTGTCAATAAAGTTTCCCCTTCCTGGGACAATGAATTCACGGTGTTCTTATTTCAATTTCCAGGAGTGTATAACATAATATAATATAATAATAAAAAAATCTTTTATTTTACATGCATTCCCCATAGGTGAATGTAATGTAATTAAATAAATTAGAGAATTAACTATTATTTTAAAAAACGATTTTTAAAAAAGCATTTTTATAACTTTTTCTTAGCCCCAAAAATGTCCTATTTTTGACTTCAGTGAAAAATGTGTTTTTTAAAATTATATTAAAGAATAGGTACATAAAATTATTTACTTTCGCTATAGCAGCCATAAGATTATTATGAGTTGTTGTTTGTAAATGTTTTTTGAGATAACACTTACTTACAGTTTTACCAGTCACAAGTAACTTTAATTTTCTTACATTCTTTACACACTTAAAAATGTCCACCTGTTCGATATTTATCTTTATGAAATTCATCAATACTTTTTTTAATCATACAATTACTACACTGTCTTAATTGTGGCTACATGTCGTCCATTTAAATAAAATAAAATTAATGAGAAAAATAATTTTACATTGTGAACATACGCAAATTAATTAAAATAGTTAACAAAAGTAAATTATATTAAAATTTTTAGTTTTTATTTCTTCTATCCATCTTAAAATGTTTCGTAAATGTATATAAATACGAAGGTTAACACTTTTATAATAAGGTTTATATACGTTTTTCATTCATTTATATATAAGCAAATGTTAATAATTAAAAATTTTTAGTAAGTATTCTATGTTGTGCATCATATGCAAGAGTCTTTTTACCATACACAATTACATAAGCAAGTGTATTATTTGGAATTTTATCATTAAAAGTTGCACAAAGATTCATAGTTGTTTTCTGCATAGTTACAACATTCTTTCTATATGTCATATTACTTACATAAATTGGATAATTATTTACAAAACTAAATGGACTAATATCAATATCTGATTTTAGTAAAGTAATTCTTTAAAAATCTAAAAATGCATCATATGCTTTAAGAAAATTATTTGGCGGATTAATATTACACGTTTCTTGAGGAAAAACTTCATTTCTACCATTTTTAAATATATATTCTGTAGTTTAACATGATTAAATAACGACGAAACAACTAATTGATTATTTTTACAATTTGTCTGAAATTAAACAAATAAAAAATATGGCAAATCGAATCCTGTAGAATTATAGTAATTTGTAATATCTGGTTCAAAATTATTTCTACCAGATAATCCAGCAACTTCTTCTGTTTGAAGTTCATAAAAAGAAATAGGAATTTTAGGATTTTTAAGAGTATTTTCTCGTTGTTCAATTTCGTAATTTGGTTCCTATTTAACAACAGGTACACGAATTTCCATAGATTCTATAATAATTTTACCTTCTTTAGGTAATGTACCTCTTATTTCAATTCCAGCATCATTTTTATCAGACCAACGTAGAATTATGTTTCCAGAAGATGAACTACATCTAAAAATTACAGTTAAATCTCCTTGCCACATAATTTCTTTATAATCTTTTAAAAAATCCACCAGTTAATTACAATGGATAAAGAACTTCATTTCTTTTACTATTTCTTTTTCCTGTATTAATTATATATCGTTCTAAACTTATTTTCTCAGTAACAGATGAAGTTAGATGTAGTAAAACAGATGAATAAATAATTGGATGTTCAATTCTAGATACAATATTATCTCCTTTTTTTATTGTTACGAAGTCAAACAATTTAGTTACGTAATCAAAATATCCACAGGTGTGCTGCCGGTCTATAGTGTCCAATGGGCACAATATTTCGGCGATCATACATGTCGCCATCATCAGGTGAACTGACGGACTGAGCTCTTGTGAACGTGCTGGCACGGAGATCCGTACGCTATGGCTGCTCAGAGGGAACTGGGTCCGGTCACGGCGGTGGCCGATTTAAATACCCTCCGCCCGCGGCGCGCTACCTCCGCCGTCCGCGCCCCGCGCCACGGTCGCGCGATGGAACAGATTGCGACGGCGTCTCAGATGACGTCGGTGTGATGGCTCTGTCCGCCGTGGTCGTCACAACTATACGTTTGCTCGATTTACTCTTGATTAACCCAATCGCTGGTTCCCAAGCATTGCTAAGATTATAGCCACAGAGAGTCACTAGATTGATTAGTCAGAAGTTTGACGAGATGTCCACTGAACTTTTTAGGCATGTCTTGACTTCCACGTATTTTCTTTTTAATGGAGAATACTACGAACAAACGGAGGGAGTCACCATGGGTAGCCCACTCTCACCGGTGGTAGCGAATTTGTACATGGAGAACTTCGAGGAGGAAGCCCTATCGTCATCCGTATGGAAACCCACTTGCTTTTTTCGTTACGTGGACGACACTTTCCTCATCTGGCCACATGGTATGGATAAACTCCTTGACTTCCTTACACATCTAAACTGAATACACCCCAACATCAAATTCACTATGGAGACTGAAACAGAGGGTAAATTACCTTTCCTTGACGTACTGGTCAAGAGAAGAGCTGACGGCACCCTAGGTCATGGGGTGTATCGGAAGGCAACGCACACTGATCTGTATTTGCACGCAGACAGCTGCCACCACCCTTCACAGAGGAATGGGGTACTTAAAACTCTAGTACATAGGGTGCGCACTATCTCTGACGCAGAGAGTCTACCCCAGGAATTGGAACATCTGAGAACTGTATTTCGAAAAAGTGGGTACTCAGAGTGGCAGATTCAACGTGCTCTCCACCCAACCACTGCAGCACAACCTGTTGAGATGGATGAAGTCACGAGGGAGGAGGTAGGCACTGCATTTATTCCATACACAGGCACACTCTCGGGGAAAATCGCCGCATTCTGAAGAAACACCGGGTCGGAACTGTGTTTTGTCCTCCAAATAAAACTCGTCCACTGGTGGGGAGCGCCAAAGATGACCTCGGTTTGAGGAAGGCCGGCGTGTACAAGATTCCGTGTCAATGTGGCAAGTCGTATATTGGTCACACGATGCGTACCGTCGAGGATCGATGCCGTGAACACCAGAGGCACACTCGACTGATGTATCCGAGCAAGTCGGCGGTCGCTGAACATTGTTTGTCGGAAAATCACGCCATGGAGTATGACCGCACGAGGATTCTGGTACAGACGTCGAGATACTGGGACAGCGTTGTTAGAGAGGCCATCGAAATTCGCACCAATGACGACCTCATAAACCGTGACTGTGACTATAATCTTAGCAATGCTTGGGAACCAGCGATTGGGTTAATCAAGAGTAAATCGAGCAAACGTATAGTTGTGACGACCACGGCGGACAGAGCAATCACACCGACGTCATCTCAGACGCCGTCGCAATCTGTCTCACCGCGCGACCGTGGCGCGGGGCGCGGACGGCGGAGAAGCGCGCCGCGGGCGGAGGGTATTTAAATCGGCCGCCGCGACCGAACCCAGTTCCCTCTGAGCAGCCATAGCGTACGGATCTCCGTGCCGGCACGTTCACAGGAGCTCAGTCAGTCAGTTCACCTGATGATGGCGACATGTATGATCGCCGAAATATTGTGCCCGTTGGACACTATAGACCGGCAGCACACATGTGGATATTTTGATTATCAAATACGCCGGGAGAAACTCAAGAATCACATCAATTTAGTTACATAATTATCAATTAATTTTTTATTTGATTTTGCATCATAAATTGGATAAACTGTTCCAGCAATTCCAATAATACTGAAATTCATATACAATTGTGCATGATTTGGATGAATCCAACCATCACAATTAACTATTCCAATTTCTGTATCATCGTTAGGAACATTTAAATTATTTTTAGTCTTCTCATTCAAACTGATAACATTCAATTTTATTCATGGTGTAGTCTAAAACTGCTCTAGCTATCGCTGATTTATTAAGAAAAAAATTATTAAAATATTTCTAAAACAACTGTTACAGTAGCATTAGTAAAGTCAATTAAATCATCATTGCCATCAGTTATAGTAACTTCTACATCTGGAATTGTATCAAATATAAGAACATTTACAGGATATTTTGGTTCATAAATTATTGGTCCACCAAATCCTGCATTATGTTTAAATGAAGCAATAGTATTCGTTTCTTTATAAAAATGATCATTATGTGTTACATACATTCCATCAGTAAGATTAAAATTTAAATTAATTAATTCAAAAGGAATTATTTTAAGAACATTTTTAGCTACAGCTTTTTCATTAGGTAAAACAACTTGATTATTAAAACCAAGTATACTGCCAATACTATCTTCTAAATTAATATACAATTCTACATCACTTTCAATCTGCTTCAATGTATATATTATGTTTTTTAGAATGAATAAATGTTTTTAAACTTTTAAAACTATATTGACATTGAGGAATTTCTGTCGTTTCTCCATCACAAAGAGTCTATTATTTTTGTTGTAATTTTGGTGTTAAAAAAGTTGAATAAAAACCAACTGATGACACATTAGTATAACTATCACGTATTGGAACAGTTATTCTTTTTCTTAGTATACTAGATTTATCACTAAGTTGAAAACGGTGGCTTATTTATTAGTGAAAAATTATTAATAAATGAATAAAACCAATTGGGAACCTAAAGTAAGAATTCAACATAAAAATGAAAAAACAAACATAATATCCTTTTACCAAATTCTATAATATGTGCAATAATTGGACCAAGTAGTTGTGGTAAAAAAACATCAATGATTGATAATTATATTTTAGCTCCAGGTTGGTTAAATTGGAATAAAATTAAACATTTATGTATATATATTCAAAAAGTTTAGATCATCCAAAATATCTAGAATTTATAAGACAATGTAAAAAAATGAAGAAAAAATAATAAACTAATTAATAATTTTATTGAAAACAATGAAGAAATTATTCCATTAGATGAATGCAAAAATAATTCAGTTGTGGTATTCGATTATTTCATATTGGAAAATCAAGATAGTGTCAGTGAATACTTTACTAGAGAAAGGCACAAGGGTATAGATTGCTTTTATTTAGCTCAAACTTATTCAAAAATAGCAAAACAGTTACTTAGAGATAATTTAAATTTTTTAAATCTAAAGACAGTATGATACAAATTTAAATTATATTTACCATGAGTTTGTTGGTGAAGATTTGAAGTTTGATAATTTTAGAGAAATGTGTACTAAATGTTGGAATGATGAATTTCGATTTTTCACATTAGATATTACTAGAAAACCAAATGAAGGTAGGTTTAGAAATAAAATACAACATTTCTTAACAACATAAACTTTAAAAATAAACATAAACTTTAACATAATCATAAATGTAAACATAAACATATATGTAAACATAAACATAAACATAAATATAAACATAAACATAAATGTTAGGCATAAAAATGAAAAGTTAAACATACCTAATGTAGTTTCTTCCTTAATTAATGTTTGCAAAGAATGATGAAGAAGTTGTTAAAAAATATAACATAATAGAAACAAGCATTTGGAGAATGCAACGAAGAACACAACATGAGAAATATAAAAATGAAGATCAACCTGTTATTGCCGCAATTGAACAAGTTAAACAAGGAATCGAAGGATTAGGTGATAACGTTTTAAAATCCATTGAAGAAGTTGAAAAATAAATGATTAAATATCGTCATCATATAGAAGATGTTGGAGATTTATCACTAATTAAACCATTAACAGATTGGTCAGATGATGTTCCTGGAAAATAGGATTATTCATTAAGTGAATCAGAAGTTCAATATATATTGAATAAATACCAAGAAGAAAAAGAATCAACTAGTCGCCAAAATGAGTGTGAGAAGATAAATGTAAGTGAAAGAATGTTAAAGTATATTAATCATAGTGAAGGTAAAGTTTTTGGTTTGAAACCTGTTGTTATGTTTAAATATGTTGGTAATTTACCTGTTGAATTCTGTGCGATAAATTAAAAATTGGTAAAAAGACATATGAAGGTACAGATGAATTAATGAGACTATTAACTGAAGAAACAAATTACTATAGATGATATGAATGAAAAATTCGATGTTGTAGATTTATCAAATTATGCAGATATATAATTCAGGGGCATTGTATTCTGATAATAATCCAAATAAATTAAGATCAAGTAAAGGTAATAAATATAAATATTTAATAATATCAATTGTTGATGTTTATTTTCCAAACTTAAGAAGATATACTAAACATGATTCTGAACCAGTGTATCTCCTGAAAAAATAGGTGACGGTTTAATTAAAAAATTAACAGGAAAACCGATTGAATATGTTTCGTTAAATGATGTTAGAAATTATTTGATAGATTATCAGTAATTCATGGTGAAGAATTAGCTGGAAATAAGAATTGTCAAAAGGAAAAATTTAATATTGCTCAAATGTTAACAAATAAATTTAGTGATTTCACAATCGATAAGTCAAAAGGAATTCTATATTTAATTAGATTTTTAAATAATCTTCCACATACATTATGGAAAAGGGATAAATATGGAAAAGGATTAGTAAATACTTTAATTAACAAATTGCCATTTGAAATGCGTCTTACAGGCTATAATCCTTGTGGTCCAAGTACAAATGTAGAAGAAAGATTAGCTATAGGTGATAAAGGTATAAATCCATTAGATGTAGCTTGTAAAAAACGTGATATTGTTTATAGAGATAATAAAGATTTAGAAAAAAGACATATAGCTGATAAAGAACTTCGATTAGCTTCAAAAGAAAGAATTTATGCAGATGATGCTTTATTTGGTGAAAAGGTTGAAGCAACTGCAGTTAGAGGAATAATGTATGGTAAACGAAAATAAGGTATGGAAATTAATGTTGATGAGAATGGTTGGGGATTAAACATTTAAAAAATCTTTATTAAATTTTTAAAAATATAAATGAATAACTTTACAATTGATTATACTTTACTGCCTAGTGGCAAAACTAATCCAAATTCAATTAAATTAAAGTTAAATAATGAACAATTAAATGCAATTGAACCATATTAACAGATGTTCAGAAAAGGAAAAAAGAAAATAAAGTTGGCGGAAATTTACTTGTTACAGTAGCTATTCCTGTTGTTAAAAAAGTATTGAATATTTAACAAAAAAGAAAGATGGTAAAGGACTAACACAACATTATGGAGGATTTTTACCATTATTATTAGCTCCATTACCTTATTTAGTGACAATTGGTTCTTTCGCTGAAGGATCTGCAGCAATTGCAAATGCAGTTATAAAAAGGAAGAAAGCCGAAAAAGAATTAGAAGAACAAATAAGACATAACTTAGAAATGGAAAAGAAAACCGGAACTGGAATAAAGAAAACAAAAAAAATCGATAAAGTAATTGATAAATATCCTAATGCATTAAATGATCTGATTAGAAGAACTTACTAAACAATTAAAAATTAAACACTTTCGTGGTGTATACATGATTGATGAATTAGCAAATAAGCCAATTAAAATTGATTATGGTATAGTAAATTTAGATACATCTGATAATCCTGGTACATATTGGATTTGTTATAACAAAAATAATTCTAAAAAAGTAGTTTTTGATTCATTTGGTGGTAATATACCAAACCAATTAGTTAATTATTTAGGAAAAGATGAACTATATTACATTACAGGAAGAATACAGAATTTTGATTAAGTAGTAAGTGGTCATTTATGTATATTCGTTTTAAAATTACGATGTGAAAATTATAATTTTAATGATATGTTAGACTTAATTAATGGGCATTTTTGAAAATAAGATACATTTATTTAAACAAAAGGAAGAAGTAGTTAATTTATCAACATTAGATTTACAAAATATTGAAAATAGTATTAAACAACTACAATCATCAATATAACCAAAGAATCTAACGCAATTAAAGAATTTCAAAAAGAAATAAATGTAATTTTTAAAATAACTAAAGGTTATATGGGGTTTAGAAATAGAAGACTTTTAATGTAAATGATCCAATTGATTTAAAAGATGTAGTTAACGAACTATTCTTAGTAAAATAATGTTACAAAACCAGAATACACAGGCATTTTAACACAATTTAATAATTATTTTACCAAAAAACAAGTAGAAAAAGCGTTTTTTCCCAAAAACAGATTTAATTCAATACTTCAATAAGTTAAGTCATCTTAAAGAAAAAGTATATGATAAACAAATAATTGAATTTACTTTTATGAGGTGGTAAACAAAAAATGTACAATTTTGAATATGGTTTAATACTTAAAAGGCTTATTGTTGTTGGTAAAAATATAAAAAGAGATTTAAAATACCAATAATGGAACATAATTCAAATTTTAAAACTGTAATACTCAAAGATTCTGTTAAAACTGTTCCTGTAGATGACAATATAATTGTATTTGGTGAAATAATTTTAAATTTAATAAATTTTTTATCTATATAAATGGAAAATCATACTTCAGATACTTATCGTATTTATTGTTTAAAGTGTAAAAAGATTACTGATGCCCATAATCCACATAGAGTAACAACTAAAAATAAAAGACAAAGAAATTATGGTCTCTGTACAATTTGTAAATCTAAAAAGATTAAATTGGTTAAAAAATTTGTACGTTCTGGTGAACATTTAAAGAAGATTCGTGAAAATATAATAAATGAACAACATAAAACAATGAGAAAAAAATTTAATACTCGAAATTTTGTTTCTTTTAGTATAGATGATTTATGGCGAGCTCATTTACTTGAAATTGATTCAGTTAATTTAAAAGGTTTTATAAACAAATAAAGGTTATAAATATTTATTAACAATAATTGATGTTTTCTCAAATTATGCTTTTGCTGTTCCTTTTGAAGATAAAACAAGTAAGAATGTAGTTGTTGCATTAGAAATTTTTTTTAGATAGGAAGCTTCGTAATTTACAAACAGATAATGGTAAAGAATTTTATAATAAACAATTTAAAGAATTATTAAAAAATATAACATGAATAATTATTAAACAGTTTCAGAGTTAAAACCATCTGTTGCTGAGCGATTTAACAGATCACATAAAGAAAAAATGTGGGAAAAATTTGCTTTACAAGAAAATTACAAATGGATAACTTTAGTTAAAGATCTAATTGATGAATATAATAATACAAAACATTCAACTTTAAAAATTAAACCAATAAAAGTTAATGAAAATAATTTAAAAATCAGTAACATTTATCTAGTCACAGACTAAAGTTTGCTTCAGCTTACACTAATGAGATTGCTAAATTTAAAAAATGTGATAAAGTTAGAATTAGGACGCCTAAAGGTCTATTTGAAAATGGATATACTGCTAATTGGTCAACAGAAATATTTGAATTTGAAGATGTGATTCATTCTAATCAAATTACATTTGAATTAAAAGATATAAGAGCAAATTTTTATGAACAAGAACAACAGAAAAATAAATTTCCTGATGTATACTTACTTGAAAAGTTTTAAAAAAGAAAATTAATAAACTTTATGATAAATGATTAGGTTTTGATAATTCACATAACAGTAGGGAAAATAAAGATAAAGTAATTTTACAGTATTACAGTCTGATTAAGACTAAAAATATCATTAACATTTGTTCTTGTGTATAGTTAGCCAAAATATTGAAATAGTTTATATGACAGACAATCCTCAGATTTTCTTACATTCTTTGATACATAGTTATTAAATTATGATTTTAGTTCAATCTTAACATTTCTTCAGAATTTTGATGTCTATCTTTGATTGTTGTTTCTGTAAATTTTTTCTTTGTGTTCTAATGACATTTAAGTATATTCACATTCATCATCAAATAACTGCTATCAATTGTTTTAGGAACTACATGTTGTAATAAACTATTTATTTGTTCATTTCATTTTCCTATTATTTCTGAAGCAATACTAACTGTTTCTCTCAAATCTTGAATATGATAATCTTTCATTTTAATTCTTTTATCTGTCACTTTAATTCTATCATTTCTTAATTGAATTATTTCTGTGTTTAATTTACTCGATTCTTGTAGTTGTTGTATACAATTATCTTTGTGTTTTATTTTTATATTTATAAGTATCAATCATCTCTTTTGTAATCTTATATTCACCATTTTTACTAATTGATGGTAAAACCTCATGAGTAAACCATTTTTTAAAAACTTTAGCTTCTTCTTTTTAGATTTTAAAAGTAAAGAATATAATCCAGACACATTAATAAATATTGAAGATTTTTCATTGCCTTTAAACTTAGGTAATTTACCAGGTTTAGATAAATGTTCATATTTTACTTTATCATCAATATCTTTTGCTGTAAACCATAGATTAGTTTCTTCATCAATAATCATGAAAACGTATTTATTGTTGTAAGTAAGCGTTTTGTTAAAGAGATCTACAATCGATTACATTCAACAGAAATATTTTTTTTAATTTTGCAATAATTAATATTATTTGAAATTTGATTAAATTAAATCGGAGAACTTAACTTTTTTGTAAATCTAATAAAAATTATTTTCTTATAAATGGAGATCCAAAACTAAATGCAAACTAAACTAAAATAAACTTATGTACTAATTGAGGTATGTGAAAAAGATATTGATTACCCTATTTGTTTAAGTGATAGAAATAATAATCAATTTGTTAAAACAAATTGCAAACATATTTTTCATAAAGAACGTATTGATGAAAGGTTAAAGGAAAAAGAAAATTGTCCACTTTGTAGAAGTATTATTAAAAATAAAGAACCTACATCTCTTGACATAATGACAACACTTGATTACTTGCCAATAAATATAATTAGATCTTTGATCAATCTTTTGACTCTTAACCAATACTTAACAAGCTCTTTTGATCCTTTATTTGTTAGAAATCCACAATTTCGTAATCAGGACTATGAATCTACTGACGACTCTTATGATTCTGATGTTTCATAATTTAAAATAATTTATATGAATAACATAAAATTGAAATTTAAAAATTATTAAAATTATTAAAATTTCAAACATTATAAAAATCATTAAAATTCACTTTTTCTTAATTCTAATTAATTTTTTTTCTATATAAATGTAGCACAAGGTCAACAAGATTGTTCTGTGAGAACTAAACTTTGTAAATATTTTAATACAGAAAAATCAATTGATAATTTCACTTTACAAAAGTATACAAAAGATGGTTATAAAACTATATATAGACCGTGTTTAAATAATTATCATGTAGAAAATTACTATAAAAAACGAATTCATTGTGTATGTGGAGAAAGTGTTGCTAAATATTATTTCAAAAAAGGTTTTTAGACGAAATCCAAGTGAAGAACATACAAAAATGGTAAATGAATCTAAAATTCGTAATAAATAAGTTATTAGTGAGACAAAAAAGAAATGTAAAATTTATCAAGGAATTACAGATTTAAATTGTTTATATATAAATCCATCACATAAAGATAAACACAATAATAAATTGTAGAAATGTACCTTAGATTACATTAAGAATAAGAAAGCTATAAATTTAAATAATAATCCTTTATGATTAATTATCTATCCATCTACTAAATAATTATCATTTTTATTTAATAAAAATAATTTTTACAAATCTAATGAAATTTTTTTGTAGTAAATAGAAGAGCAAACTGATTGTTAAACTAATTGTGTAAAAAACTATTGATTGTTAAACTAATTGTTTAAAACTAATTGTTCGTTAAATTAATTATCTTTTTGATTTCTTATGTATTAAATTATAATCCTTGTCCATCTATTAAATAATTATAATTTTGAAAAACAAATTTTTTATAAATCTAATAAATTTTAATGTAATAAATAGAAGTGCAAATTGGAAAGAAACCCTGCTTTCTACTAGAACAAGTTGCTAATCAATTACAACATTTTCTTGTTGTAAGACAGAGTGAATTTTGTAGAATAAATAAATTATGGGGGTATTCATATTTATGTAAGGTTGATTTAATTAGATTTATCATTATTAATCGTTCACTTATTATTAGTAATCATCCTAATATTGTTAGAAATAATAAACCTGTAGTAAGTGAAAATAATACATCTGAAAATATTACAAATAGTGTTAAACATAATGCATTAAAACAAGTGAAAATCATGAAAATTATTTAACTGAATTTAGTAAAAAATATAAAATTTTGTTCATATTTTTATACCTGAAGAAGTAAGTGAAAACCAAAAAAATATTGTTAAAAATAATAAAGCTGAAGCTAGTGAAAATCTTTGGAAAAAGTTACTATTTTATGTTATTTATGATTTTTTTGTAATTAAAGAAGATAAACCATTCAAAGGGATATTTCCGTTTTCTACAGATATATTTGTAAAACCAAAGGATAGAATAACAATTAATGACTACGTAGTTGAAAAACCATTTTCAGACAGATTACAAACCATAAATTTAAAAAATCATTTCCTAAAAGCAGTGAAAATTGTAATATTGTTAAAGACTATTTGAAAGTACATAATGGTATAAAGATAAATTTAAATTTACATTGTGAATATAAACTACAAACAGAGAAACAAATGAAAAAGTTCATGAATTTGGACAACTAACACCGAACTATACTATTTTGACAGAAAAAGATTATAATAAATCATTAAAATATGGTAAACGACATATTTTAGAAAAAATATCTCATTTTCAAGCACAAGGGTCAGGATGGTCATTAAATAGAATTATCGGTTTACAACTAACACTTAAGAAATATGTTCCACGAAGAGGATCATCTTACATCGATTTATTAGATAATATTTAAAAAAAGCATGTGTTAATGTGAAAAATAATGATCAAAAGTGTTTTTATGGTCTGTAAAAGCAGCTTTGTTTGTGTAGATGAAAATCCAGAAAGAATATCAAAATATACAAATGATGGTCTTGATCTTGATAAAAAACTACAAAATATTGAATTTTCTCTATTAGATGATAACATTCAAAAATAGAAAATATAAATAATGAATCTATTAATGTTTATTCATTTGATGATTAAGATGAAAGTTCTCAAGTGTATGCATTAAAAATAACAAAAGCTAAAAAGGAAAAAACGTGTAAAACTAATTTATTTCAAGAAAAATAATAATCAAATTATTGTTATATTAAAATTTTATCATGACTTGTATCAAGTGAAATGACTAAACATACTGAAGTAAAATCTTTTTGTGATTTATGTTTACTACATTTCAATAGGAAAGAAAAATTAGATGAACACACAAAAAGTTGTTTAACTAATGAACCTTTAAAAGTTGAAATGCCAGGTGAAGGAGAATTTATATATTTCCAAAATTATCGATTTACACAAAAAGTTCCATTTGTTATTTATGCTGATTTTGAAAGTTTACTTTTAAAAATGGGTAATTGTGAACCAAATCCCAAAACGCAATACACAATGAAATACCAATAACATGAACCAAGTGGTTTTTGTTCTTATATTAAATATATATATGCAAATTATAAAGATCCAGTAGTTTAAAGAGGACCAAATTGTCATAAAAAATTTATAGAGTGTATAAAACAGGAATTTGAAGAAATTGGAAGGAAATATTCTGTAACTGAAGAAATGAGATCACTTGATCTTGATGAATACAAAATGTTACTTAAATCTACAGTTTGTACACTATGTAAATGTCCCTATACAAAAAAGAACAAAAAAGTACATCATCATGAACCTTTAACTGGAAAAATATATTGCTGCATTATGTAATATGTGTAATTTCAAACTATAACAACCTGATTTTGTACCTATCTATTTACATAATTGAACTGGTTATGATTCACATCTTTTTGTAAAAGATCTTGGTTATGATAATAAAGAGATAGAATTAATACCGAGCAATGAAACTAAATATATTAGTTTTGGTAAACATACAAAAACTTTAAAAATGAGATTTGTTGATACATTTAGATTTATGGCTTCTTCACTTGATAAACTTTCATCAAATTTAAAGAAAAAGCAATTAAAAATATTAATTTTCCCCCAGAATTATTTAACTTAGTAATTAGAAAAGGTGTTCATCCATATGATTACATGGATTCTTGGAAAAAATTTGAAGAAACACAATTACCAACAAAATATAAATTTTGTAGTGAATTAAATGATTGTGACATAAGTGATGATTATTATGAACATGTAAAATTAGTTTGGGAAAAATTCAATATTAAAAATTTTAGTGAATATCATTTTATGGAGGACTCTGAAGAAAAAGCACTACAGTCAGCCACTCTCAAACCCTCTCGTTTTCTGCGGTATGTGGATGATACATTTGTGACGTGGCCACATGGACTTTGTACCTTCATTTCTTCAGCATCTGAATTTGCTCCATCCGAATATAAAGTTCACAATGGAATTGGAGAAAGATGGTATTTTACCTTTTCTTGATGTCTTGGTACGAAGGAAAGCAGATGGAACCTTGGGACAGAGTGTCTACCGCAAGCCAATGCATACAGATCTACATCTGCAGGCCATAATCTGCCATCACCCTGCACAATGCGTTAGTGCATTACGTACGGTAGTTCATAGAGCACATGTGGTACCTGATCCTGAGAGCCTGTTGAGTGAAATATAACATTTGAAGACAGTGTTCCGACAAAACGGTTATTCTGAGAGACAGATACGTAATGAATTCAGGCCCAGGCGCGTTCAATCTATGGATCAGAATGAAAAAACGAAGACACCCACCACTTTGGCCTTTCTGCCGTATTTTGGTGCCATGTCGTCAAGAATCGGAAGAGTCCTCGGAAGATACGGAATTAAGTGTGTTTTTCAACCATCTGCAAAACTGAGAAACCTGCTGGGTTCGGTTAAGGATTACCTTCAACTGAGGAAATGTGTTGTGTAGAAGATTCCTTGTCAGTGTGGAGCAGCATATATAGGCTAGTCATGCCGCACAGTGCAAGAACGCTGCGATGTACATCAGCATCATACACGCCTTCGTCAACCGGAAAAGTCGGCAATTGCGGAACACTGCCTGAATACAGGATATCGTATGATTTATGAAAAGACGGAAGTTTCATCCCTGGCATCATCTTTCTGGGACTGCGTCATTAAGGAAGCAACATAAATCCGTACAGCTGATAATCACATCAACAACGATACGGGATTTCAACTGAGCACAGCCTGGAACCCTGCATTGGCTGCTATTAAATCACGACCCGAAAGTCAAGATTCTTCGATAACAGGCCCATCATAACACTGGCCTAGTACGGCCGTTGGTGAGTAACGTCTGTCCACAATTGACAAACGCGACGTACAGCGCACGCGCGGGAGAGCCGCTATGCGATTTTCGACAGAGGGAGTTTGAATATGGCAAATCACTGCGCATGCGCGATTTCCGAGGCTGCACATTCTCCGCGCGCGTGTTCTAAAAACGGAGCGTCGGTGCGCGGATACCGTCAGTCGAACCTAGCCACGAGCAAAGTTGAACCACCTGAAGATGTCGGACAGTTGCTCCGAGGAAATATGGAATTTGCACAATGTGATCCTGCGGCAAACCCGTGTAGACTATTACAAAGGAAAGCGTATTTGTCAAAAACTCCACATGAGAAAGTTATCCATCTAATTGCATCAAGTATGTCGGAACATATTATTTGCGGAATTAGGAGATGCAAGTATTATTCTGCTTCATGGGATTCCAATTCAGATACATCACATGTACACTAACTGACTTTGATTGTGCGCTCTGTCCTGACATTAGAACCAGTGGAAAGATTTGGACGTGGAAGACCATACTGCTGAGCTACTCGCTCAAATCTTACTGAATTTTTTAAATGAGAATGACATTGATATCAAGACAAAGCAATGATAAAGCCAGTACCATGAGTGGGAAGTACGGCTGTTTAGAAGCACGAATTAAGAAGATAAATAAATACACAGAATATATTCCCTGCATTGTACATTCATTATATTTGGTTGTCATGTGCGCCGCAGAACGTCTTAAAGAAACAGCCTTTTTCTTCGATTTCGTTGAAAGTCTTTGTACATTTTTTTCCGATTCAACCTATTCATGGGGTTTTCTCTGGAAAAAACTGAAAGAAATTAGTTAACAAAATCTGGTTTTTAAAAGGTTGTCAGACACCAGATGGTTGGCTCAGGGAGGTGCTACGAAGGCACATCTTCGTGGTTTTGTATGATAAACCAAATAACATGGATCAAGAGATGTAGTGTCATAGTCAGTCTTGTGGACTAGTGTCGAAAATGCACACCACTGGCCATTAAAATTGCTACATGAAGAAGAAATGCATATGATAAACGGGTATTCATTGGAAAAATATATTATACTAGAACTGACGTGCGATTACATTTTCACGCAATTTTCGTGCATAGATCTTGAGAAATCAGTACCCAGAACAACCACCTCTGGCCGTAATAACGGCCTTGATACGTCTGGGCATTGAGTCAAACAGAGCTTGGATGGCGTGTACAGGTACAGTAGCCCATGCAGCGTCAACACGATACCACAGTTCATCAACAGTAGTGACTGGCGTAATGTGATGAGCCAGTTGCTCGGCCACCATTGACCAGACGTATTCAATTGGTGAGAGATCTGGAGAATGTGCTGGCCAGGGCAGCAGTCGAACGTTTTCTGTATCCAGAAAGGCCCGTACAGGACGTGCAACATGCGGTCGTGCATTATCCTGCTGAAATGTAGGGTTTCGCAGGGATCGAATGAAGGGTAGAGCTACGGGTCGTAACACATCTGAAATGTAACGTCCACTGTTCAAAGTGCCGTCAATGCGAACAAGAGGTGATCGAGACATGTAACCAGTGGCACCCATACCTTCACGCCGGGTGATACGCCAGTATGGCGATGACGAATACATGCTTCCAACGTGCATTCACCGCGATGTCGCCAAACACGGATGCGACCATCATGATGCTGTAAACAGAACCTGGATTCGTTCGAAAAAATGACGTTTTGCCATTCGTTCACCCAGGTTCATCGTTGAGTACACCATTGCAGGCGCTCCTGTCTGTGATGCAGTGTCAAGGGTAACCGCAGTCATGATCTCTGAGCTGATATTCAATGCTGCTGCAAACGTCATCGAACTGTTCGTGCAGATGGTTGTTGTCTTGCAAGCGTCCCCATCTGATGACTCAGGGATCGAGACGTGGCTGCACGATCCGTTACAACCATGCAGGTAAGATGCCTGTCATCTCGACTGCTAGTGATACGAGGCCGTTGGGATCCAGCACGGCGTTCCGTATTACCCTCCTGAACCCACCGATTCCATATTCTGCTAACAGTCATTGGATCTCGACCAACGCGAGCAGCAATGTCGAGATACGATAATCCGCAATCGCGATAGGCTACGATCACATTATAATATTAAATTTTTGAAACTAATATAAATAAATAAAGAAACTCAGCAGTCAGCAAAGTTTCCATCTGGCTTTGATGGCAGAAAACTCGTCGATCACATCTTCATAGTTCAGACGGTTATCAGTTCAGAGGTCGGCTGCGATGTGAAGAATGGACAAGGCATGCAGTCTCTCTTCAGACAACATAGTAGTAGTAGTTGTAGTAGCTTCATTCATCTGTAGATATCCTTTTACAAGGAAATAGGACATGTCAAAGTATTTACAAGTTTAGAAAAATTTAAGATAAGCTAATCGTATACACATAGTTAGTTACGTGTTCCATTGATCAATAGCACAGAAAAACCGTTATGATGTGGAACGTGTCAAACGCACAAGAAATGCGCACAGGAAACAAGTTTTTTTCTATTTTCTTTTTCTTCGTTTACATTATAGTGTTATTGCAAAATAATTGTTATCTCTCCCATTCCATTAAATGGAACCAAATGCATATATTATATCTCCAGATTTATTTACTCATATTCAAGAATTCATCTATGGTATAGAAGGAGTTGACAAGGAGGTATGATTTCAATTTGTTTTTGAAACTATTACTGCTGTCTGACAGACACTTTATTTCGTCTGGTAATTTATCAAAAAGTTTTATAGCAGTATATTTTACCCCTTTCTGTGCCAAAGATAGTTTAAGTAAAGGATAGTGTAGGTCTTTGTTTTTTCTGATATTGTAATCATGAATGTCGCTGTTGGTTTTAAACTGGTCCATGTTGTTGAGAAAAAATTTCATTAGTGAGTAAATGTACTGTGAAGCAGTTGTAAGAATTCCTAGCCTTTTAAATAGATGCCTACAAGATGATCGACTATGAACCCCACACATTATTCTAACTTCTTTCTTTTGAGCAGCGAATACCTTTTGCCTAAGTGTTGAGTTGCCCCACAATATTATTCCATATGACATCAGAGAGTGGAAGTATGCAAAGTATGTTAGCTTGCTAATTTCTACATCCTCAAAATTGGCAATTATTCTGATTGCAAAAGTTGCTGAACCTAATCGCTTTAGGAGATCCAAAATATGAATTTTCCAATTAAGATTCTCATCTATTGTACACCCAAAAACTTAGCATGCTCTACCGTGGCTACTGACTTCCTTTGATGTGATATGTTTATTGAAGGAATTATACTTTTGTAGCAGAAAATTGGATGTACTGTATTTTTTCAAAGTTCAGAGCAAGCCCATTCGACGAAAACTAATTAATAACTTTTCCAAAGACCTTATTTGTATCATTTTCTATCAGACTATCTTTTACTGGATTAATAATTATGCTTGTATCATCAGCAAACAGTGTCAGTTCAGCATCTTGTTTTACATAAGAAGGGAAGTCATTCAAATATATCAAGAACAGGAGGCGACACATGATCGAACCTTGTGGAACACCTAATGTAATTTCACCCCAGTAAGATGAAGTGGCAAACTCCTTTGAATCACTTGAAGCATATGAAGAGACTTTTTGCTTCCTGTTCTGTAGATATGACTTAAACCACTCATATGCTGTTCATATATACCACAGAATTGTAATTTCTCTAACATAATGTCATGGTTCACACAATCAAATGCTTTGGATAAGTCACAGAATATTCCTACTGGTGACATTTTACTGTTTGAAGACTCTATTATGTGGACAGTGGAATTGTATATTGCTGTCTCAGTGGAACAGCATTTCTGAAATCCGAACTGTGATTTGCTAAGTTTCCCATTACTGTTGAGATGGCTAACCACTCTTGAGTACATTACTATCTCGAAGACTTTTGAAAATGCTGTAAGCAAGAATAATGGCCGATAATTATTGACATCTGTGGTTTCCCCCTTTTTTGTAGAGAGGCTTCACAATGGCATATTTTAAGCTGTCTGGAAAAATACCCTGAGTCAGTGATGCATTACATATGTGACTCAAAACTTCAGCTTTAATTGCTCCACATTGTTTTAATAACTTGGTATAAATGTCATCTACTCCAACAGAGCATTTATTTTTCTAAGATTTAATAATTTTACTTATTTCACAAGAAGTTGTTAGATGAAACTTAATCCGACTAAAATTTTTCAAAACTGACTCTTCCATGTACTGCCTGGCTTTCTTACCAATTTTTACTCCTACACTTAAGAAGTGATTGTTGAATACAGTGGCTACCTGTGTACTGTTGGTTAAGATGGTCTCATTCTCTTTAACAGTAATACTACCTACCCCAGTGGTTACTTTTCCTGTCTCCCTTCTAACAACATTACATATTGATTTGATTTTATTGCTGGAGTTCTTAATTTCTTTTCTAACATACATACTTCTTGATTTCCTTACAACTTTTCTCAGTATGTTACAATAATTTTTATAATGTAAAACTACTTCTGGATCTTTACTAGTTCTTGCTGTGTCATACAGTTTTCATTTTCTTTCTCAAGACACTTTAATACCTGTAGGAATCCAAGATTTCTTTGAAAAGTTTGTGGTGTTACATTTAGTAATTTTCTTCGGAAACAATGTTCAAAAAGGGATATAAATGTATCAAGAAACATGCTGCATTTATCATTAGCATTTGGCTCATTATATACATCTTCCCAGTTTACATTTCCTAAACCTTCTCTGAAGTGCTCTATAGATACCGGGTTGAGCACCCTCACACTTTTACTTAATCGTTTCTGAAGTGTACACCCTGTTAGATTTTGTAAGTTAATCAGTTGTGCATCATGGTCAGATAATCCATTTACAGACTTCTAGTTAGAGACAATCATTATATTTACTCCTGGTATAGAATACTTTCTTTATAAATAACTTATTAAATAATGTAATGCCACACTGTTCACTCATATTTCACTCTCAGTCACTGCACACACATTGTTTCATAACACTTCACTCACTACACACAACACCCACCCACCCACCCACACACACACACACACACACACACACACACACACACACACACACACACACACACACACACACACACACACACACTGGTGATCTGTGGGCCATTTTCTGTACCGCAACTTCCCATGTGCTATTCTGAAAAACTGAATCAGCATCCCTCCATAATGAGTGAGATGCTAAGGTCAGAAAGAGGAAGAGGTCTTATTATTGTGCTATGCATAGTTTGGGGGTAAGTATTTCTAGAAAGGGAAAAAGAAGGAAAAAACATTAAGTGAAGGTGTTATGTCGAATGCTGGATGCTTAATAATCATTATTATTGTTATTTATCAGTATAACATTTTTTTATCTAAGTAATCCTTCAATGTATAAAATATATTGCATAAAAGGTACTTGTTAACTGCCTTTTTAAATAAGTGTATTTTTGCAATTTCTTTTATCTGCTTTGGTAATTTACTGTACAGTTTTATTCCTTGTTAGAAAATGCTGTTTTGAGTTTTATGTTTATTTTTTCTTGATAAATGTAAGTTGAGTCTATCCCTTGTTGCATGGACATGGACAGAGCTGTTAGTGCAGTAATTACCAATGTTAGTTTTGATGTGTACAACTGACTAGTATATGTATTCACATGGAGCAGTTGAAATCCCCAGTGTTTTGAACAGATCTTTACAATGAGCTCGACTAGTATTTCTGGTTATTATTCTTATGGCTCTTTTCTGGGGTTTGAAAATTGTGTTCATATTTTGTGCATTTGTTCCCCAAAAAAGAATGCCATAGCTAAGAACTGAGTGTGCATATGAATAATATGTAACTAAAAGACACTGCATGTTACACACCGATGATAGGATTCTAAGGGCATAACATGCTGATGACATTCTGTTTACAACTACCTTTGTATGTTCACACCACTTCAACTGAGAGTCAATATTCATTCCTAGAAATTTTGCATTTGTTACACGGTCTATAGAGGTGCCATCTACATTTAATTCAACATTGTCAGTCTTCCTCTTCAAACTGAAATTCATGGCATTAGTTTTCTTTATGTTCAATATCATTTTATTACTTTTTGACCAATCATAAACTTAATTCAGAGTTTCATTTGCTTTCTCGACAAGGAGTTTGTCTTGTTTTCTCAGTGACTATAATATTGCTGTCATCTGGCATTAGTTTTCTTTATGTTCAATATCATTTTATTACTTTTTGACCAATCATAAACTTAATTCAGAGTTTCATTTGCTTTCTCGACAAGGAGTTTGTCTTGTTTTCTCAGTGACTATAATATTGCTGTCATCAGCAAAGAGAGATTTTTCAACGTGAGGAACACTACTGGGAAAGTAATTGATGTATATCAGGAATAGTATTGGTCCTAATATGCTACCGTGTGGAACCCCTATATTAATTTATTTTTTTTGTGATAAGTGTTTACTAAATGTTTAGATCTATTTGAAGTATGTGTTATCTCTACTCTTTGTACCTTATCTGCTAGGTATGATCGAAACCAGTCATTAATTGCCCCTCTTATTCCTAATACTTCTAATTTATTTGATAGAATCTTGTGGTCCACTGTATCAAACGCCTTCGAAAGATCAAAAAACATGCCTGTGACACACTCATCTTTATCAAGAGCATAAAGTACAACTTTTGTGATTTCTTCTATGGCTGACTCCGTATTTTTGCCACTTTGGAACCCAAATTGTGATTAACTTAAAAAATTGTATTTATTCAGGTAATTTATTAATCTGTCTTTCATAATTGCTTCTATTATTTTTGAGAATGTTGACAGCAGGGAAATGGGTCCGTACTTTTCTATGTCTTCTGCATTATCTTTCTTAAGCAAAGGTACAACTCTTGCCTGTTTTAACTGCTCTGGAAATGTCTCTGATATGAAGGATTCATTTATTATAGTTGTTAGGGGGCCTTGTATAATCCCTATGCATTGTTTCAGTAGTAGCGGCACCACCATTTAGGATAGGGAAAGTTAGTTTTGTGAAATATTCTGAACACAAGTTACAGCCAGATGCAGGGCAGATTGTTGTAGTGAGTTACACATACCAACAGTTGTGAAGTAGAATAGAGGCCACGGTGCTGTCAAATTGCTGAGAGAGTATATGTAGCAGTTTTTCGCAAATCACTGGCAGAAGGGGCCCACTGACCAACCTAGCGTGTTTTGAGTACGTGACGCGAAGCAGCACGTTTGGAAAAATAGAGGCACAAAGCAGCGTATAAATATGTGCAGGTTTCTAACGAGATTCATTCAAGTGTGGCAGCTCTGCTGGATGGCGGGGCATGTACACCACCAGCTACACGCAGCAGCAGATGGGGCACCAGCATTCCAGTCCACGGCGGGTCGCTGAGTCGACCCTCTGAGGGCGATGCAAGGTCTGTAGCCAGCCAGTGGCAGGCCACTCCACGGCTCAGTACTGTGGGCAGTTGTCCTGGCTTCCAACAGACGCCGGAGGCATCCCAAGACAAGGGCCGCAGATTCAGACGCTGGATTGCGGGTGCTTGTTGTCACCGCAATCTTAGCCACGCTGGCGAGAAGAACACAGCTGGCTGCCTGTGGCTTACACCGAGTGGCGCTGTTTCGGCAGGGACACAAATTTCTAAGTCGACTGCCAGCATCCTGATGAAGCCGCAACTCCACTGCCGTACAAGACCAATACACAGCAGGACATGCAGAGGTCGCTGAAGCAGCCAACCCGCGACAAGCCATTTTGCAGACAGCAAAGTGGTGTCTTCAGCATTGCAGAACCCAGTGACACAGACCAAGAGAAATGGGGGCAATGTAACTGGAAACAATAAATCACTTGGAAAGCTCTGACTAGTCTTAATATGGTGTCTTCTACCTCTTCCCGCTACATTTCGTGTTGCTGTTACATTCGGTGGCAGAAGTTTCCACTACATTTGCTGTCAGAATAGCGGACATCGTCTGTACAATATGACGTTCGAGCCCACTGCCAGCATTATATTCACAAGATGTGGTGAGTTTTGACCTGTTTCCTTCTGAGTATTGGACGTTTTCTTTCCTTTTCATGTTCTTGAGTATGGCTCATGGCAGGCCGTTTTAGATGTTTTGCATAGGCATATTATTTTTTTTTTTGTTCAGAATAAGTGTTGGTGTATTTGAGGTAGGAAGATTTATTACTATTTTTCGTGGCATTTAATTACTTTTGTACTGGTTTGAGTATGATGTTACCGAGTATGATGATACTGAGGTGCAGGGAGTCGAATTATTCTTGTACTTACATGTTTTGTTTCGTGACCAACTGGGAATGAAAGCAACGCAATGGCAGAGTCAGGTATGCGAGGTGTGTCGGAACCAGAAGCGGTGAGGATTTTGTTGGAAAAAGTAGCACAATTGACAGCAGACAATATGCAGTTGAGAAATGAATTAACATCTAGAAGTGAGCGGGAAACCGCATCTGATCAGTTGCTATTGCCTAGGGTGCAGGAGATTGGTCCAGCTGCTGTGAGTTTGCTTATTCTGTTTTTGGGTGCCTATTCTGTATCTTTCCGCCATTGTGCCGATCGTTTCGGTACTCAAGAGAACCGAACGGTCTAGTACTCGAATTAGAGTCCCTGCTTTATTCAGTATGCATTTAGGTAGCGATACCGTTCGAGTCTAGAGAACCGAAGCACTGTTGTCTGTTCGTGTCATGCAAGCCAATCAAAAGCAAGTGGCCGCAGATCCGCCTATGCGCACTGCAGCTTGCACAGCGCCACGAACACAAAGCGGCCAGCAGATGACAGAGGAGCGCTATTCTTCCGAGTACCGAAAATTGCGTTTACGTTGCCATAACGCATGACGCCGGATTCTATCGAGCTGACGTGCCCGCCTCCATCGCCCTTGCCTCCTCCTTAACAGTATCAGGCGCAGTATATCCATTTCCATGATTCTCAGCGGAAATGCATAAAATTTTTTATAGTTTCTCTGTTCGCATCTTTGGATGCATGTATAATAACGATAGCGTATTTGACTGTATTCTGCAGATTGTCGTAAATGCTGCATTAATGTCATCTTATTCTCATTCACACTGACGTCGTGTTTTGGATTTTACGTTTCGGAAAATGAGTTAGGAATAGTGTGTAGTACCATACTGTACGAATAAATCTATAAAAACACCCGAAAAATTGATTCTGAGAGCTTCAAAGAATAAGAAAATAAACAGATTGTGGTTATAACCCACTCCTAGAGATCCAAATGATTATGTAGCCCACTTCCCTGTATGATACGTCAACGATTTGGGTGTTAAAAAGGAAATTGAAAAAAAAAACGCATTTTCGAGAGCTCATGCAGTTTGTCGAAATTTATAACATGCATCTCATGAATGAAAATGTTTCGTATATGGTGCTACAGTTTAAAAATATTACGGCAGAAATCTTTCATCTCTGTCTATTGTGGTTGAGGATTCGATCGCAGATAAATACTTGTGACACGCAAGATTATGAAGATGACTGCTGCTGGTTACATTCCCAGTAATTTAAGTTGTGCTCTTAGATTCCAGTCTAACCGCATACTCGGAAATTGCTACATATTCGGAAAAAATTGTGAATTATTTCCGACAAGAAAAAATATAAAGGTCACTGTCGGTTGTTTCACTCACAGTAATTTTATCTCGAACAATTTCATATTTCGTGTTTTAAACACACAGAAATCACGAAATCATTACTGAGGAAGTGCGCTCTTACATGTGAGTAATAATGAATATTGCAGAAAAATCTTAACTTACACGAATAACAATGTCTCAGAACGCGTTGCATATATGAAGAGGAAAAAAAAAAAATCGCGAGAACGCATGTCGTTTGGTATCGCATTCCCGCGCGCTAACCACATGGCCACACCAAACAACACACGCCAAACAGCTAATTCTTGTAGTATCCTGTAGAGGAACGTAGGCTGACTTCGTTGCCAAACGGCGCTACGTAAGTCATAAATGCGTGATAGATTGGAAGGTTTCCAATATCAGGCTTCACATAATTGCTTTCCATTGTTACTTGAAAGTTGTAAACACGTTTCGGTAATTACTAACTAAACCATTTGTGGGAAAAAGTACACAAATGCACTAGTAACGTCAGTTCACATTCATGTAATATACGTAAGCAGAGCCGATGTCTTGATATTTAATTATCTATAAACTCTTTGCCGGCCGAAGTGGCCATGCGGTTCTAGGCACTGCAGTCTGGAACCGTGAGACCGCTACGGTCGCAAGTTCGAATCCTGCCTCGGGTATGGATGTGTGTGATGTCCTTAGGTTAGTTAGGTTTAATTAGTTCTAAGTTCTAGGGGACTAATGACCTCAGCAGTTGAGTCCCATAGTGCTCAGAGCCTTTTGAACCATTTTATAAACTCTAATTTGCAAAAAATAACACGTATTTTGAGAGAGTATTGACCGAAAACTTTTTTTTTTTTGATGTAATCACAGTAACAACCTAATCTAAGCATATTTCTAACAAAGGAAAATAGTCTACTATGAACTCACTTTCCAACCAGATGCGTCCTCTGGCGATTCTTTAGTGACACAATCACTAAATCCAAAGCTAAACCCGTTAAATATGTTTAAAATAACAAATTATAGGTGTACATAAACCACAGCTCACCGATCGACAAGGCCAGACCGAAATCCAAAACCTCTCGGTACAATTGTCGTAAAATCGGTGGGAGGACAGTTTGGTAACAAATCTCAGAAGCTTACTGAATAGGATATTTCGATAAAGAACCGAAAATGACGTCACTACCGATATTAACCTACTACACCGATAGGTATGAACGATACAGAATAGGGCCCGTGGCAAGGCATCTCTGGATATGCATTCTTTTGTGGAGGACTTGGAGACTTCAGCGGTGATGAATGGTTGGTCTGATGAGCAGTTGTTACATATAGCCAAGATTAGATTAACGGGTGAAACAAAAACATATGTAAGGTGTTCTGAGGCCTTAAGGAATGCAGGACGGTTTAAGCAGTTAAAGGAAGAGCTTTTGCAAAGGTATAAAAAACAGAACAGTGCTCTGTACTTTTTAGAGATGATAAGTACAATGTCAAAGAGACAGGGAGAGACTATGGAGAAATTTGAGGACAGAATAAGGGCAATTAATGAGTATACTTACGAGTTGGGTCACAGCAATGAAGCGAATAGTGTTCTGTTGTAGGAGGCCGAACAAAGAGCACTTGATGTATTTTTGAGAGGGTTACCGGGGCATATGTCACAGAAAGTGCATGAAGGGACTCCGAAAGATTTTTATTCAGCCATTCAGCTGGCAATTCAATGTGAGGAAATAGACGTGGCAACAGGGGTACGTGAGAGGCAAACAGTATTTTCAGCAGGTATAAAATGTTATAAGTGTGCTCGTACAAGATATGTGCAGAGGCAATGTACCCGGTCACTGAGGAATAAAGGAAGGGGTGGAAGTCAGCAGTGGGGAGGATGGAGAAGTGGAGATAGGAGAGATGGACAACTGTTAAACGGCAGAGGGGCCCAAGACCCACCTAAGGGAGGTCCCATTTAATTTCAATGCTATGAATACAATGCAGACATGGAATGTTCAGTGGTGGGCTCCATAGGAAATTTTGTTGGACAAAGGGGCTAGGCTACTAAGAATATAATGGGACGAAGGAAGTTAGACCCACCACGTTATAGGTTGCGTTGAGTGGGGGATAAGGAGGTCACACCTTTGGGGTCAGTAACAGTTGACTTTCGAATAGAGAAAGTCCGATTTAATGCATGCATGGAGGTAGTACCATGGGTAAGTGAGGGTTATGACATGATCTTAGGAGTAGATTTCTTGCATCAACATCATGCCAAAATTGACCTTGGACAACGAACTGTGGAACTTGATGGAATGTTAATTCAGCTAGGGGAAACTGTTGTCAATGCAGAGCTGTCACAAGGGGCATTCAACGTAATGAACAAACCAACTGAACCACGTACATTAGCATTAAGGCTTACTTCGCCTGAGTGTGTATCTAGTAACACTGGGAGGACGCTTTGGGTATGTGTGGAGTCAAATCTACCTGTGGGTACAGTATGTGTTGTTGAACCATTGGAGGATAATGAAGTTTTGGGTCTATTGGGTTGTTTTGTGAAACATAGTGTTGTACGCATACAGGAGGGGAACGACGGGTGAGTAGTTCCCATGAACGTGGATAATTTTAGCGCTGTAGCCGTGAATTTGAGCAAAGGAGTTTTAGTAGCAAATCTGGATGAGCCAGATGATGAAGACTGGTGTTCGAGAGGTAGGCGAAGCGATTAACCACTAACTGCCGATAAAACTGCATTACATGACAAAATTAAGCATTTTAAAGGAGGAGACAGAGAGCCTATGGAAGAATTATTGTGGGAATTTAAGGATTTGTTTTTTCCACAAGGGCCGTTACCAGCAACTCCATTTGTTCAACATAGAATACCAACAGGGAATGAAGCACCTTTTTACCGTAAACCATACAGAATATCAAGGTATTTGCAGCCGATTGTGGAGGATTTCATTGAACAGCAGCTTGCGGATGGTATTATAGAGTATAGTAATAGTTGCTGGGGAGTGGGCATTGTCGTTGTGCCTAAAAAATATATGGATGGAACTAAGAAATACAGGTTCTGTTGTGACTACCGATACCTCAATAATAAGACAATAATGGACGCATACCCCATTCCAAACATATCAGAGACTTTGGATCACTTAGGACAGTATCAGTAACGGTACTTTTCTACGATGATTTGACAAGTGGTTATCATCAGTTACAGGTGGCTTCAGAGGATCGTCCAAAAACAGCTTTCTCTACACCTGGAGGCCATTACCACTACATTAGAATGCCATTCGGTTTGAAAAACGCACCGGCAACGTTTCAGATGAGTTTGAAACCACGTCAGTGTCTTGTATGTTTGGATGACATTATAGTGATTTCAAGTAGTATGGAGCAACATAGACAGCGGTTAAGGGAAGCCTTTGTGAGGTTAAGAGCAGTTCGTTTGACATTGAGCCTGGAGAAGTGTCATTTCGCATTGGAAGAAGTAAAATATTTGAGTTATATTATCAGTAAGGACGGAGTGCAAACAGATCCGAGGCTGGTACAGGCTGTAAGGGATTTTTGGGAACCGAAAACAGTTAAGGACGTGCAGACATTCATCGGAATTTGCAATCTCTATCGAAAGTTCGTGAAGGGTTTTGCAGATTTAGCATAGCTGTTGATGCAATGGTTACGGAAGAGTGTGAAATTTGAGTGGACAGAAGAGTGTCAGAAAGCGTTTGACAAACTGATAGAAATGTTAACATCAAGTCCGGTTCAAATGGCTCTGAGCACTATGGGACTTAACATCTATGGTCATCAGTCCCCTAGAACTTAGAACTACTTAAACCTAACTAACCTAAGGACAGCACACAACACCCAGTCATCACGAGGCAGAGAAATTCCCTGACCCCGCCGGGAATCGAACCCGGGAACCCAGGCGTGGGAAGCGAGAACGCTACCGCACGACTACGAGCTGCGGACTAACATCAAGTCCGGTTCTTGTGTTTCCAGATTTTGAAAAGGAGTTTCTGCTAGCGTGTGGTGCATCAAATCAAGCATTAGTACGTGTTCTTAGTCAGGAAATTGATGGGAAAGATCATCCTGTAGCCTATGCGTCTAAGCAGTTGAATGCAGTGGAGAGGAATTACTCAACAACTGAGAGGGAGATGCTTAGCTTAATCTATAGAATCACATATTTTAAATGTTATTTATATCGGAGAAGATTTCGGGTGTGACAGATCATGCTGCATTGAAGTGGTTGTTGGGGTTTAAGGATCCATCCACTAGACTCGCTAGATGGGCTGTGAAGCTTAGTGAATTCGACTACGAGGTGGGGCACAAGCCTAAGAAGAAGCACGGTAATGTGGATGCACTAAGTAGGCAGGTGGCAAAAGTAGAAGTCATAGATTATGACCTACGAGTCTGGAAAGAATTACAGGACGCAGACAACGATTGTAAATTGTATCAGACACAGCCACAATTTAATATGTACGACGGTCTTTTGTGCAGGGAAATGAAGTTAGGGCCAAGGGTAGTAGTGCCAGCGAAATTGAGGGACGAGGTTTTAAAGGAAGCACATGATCACATGTTATCTGGTCATGGAGGGTGTAGACCGACGAATAGGAGAGTGGCGGAGAGGTATTGGTGGAGAGGTAGGAAAGTAGATGTGGATCAGTATGTCCAGAATTGTATACCATGTGCGCAGAGAGCAGATTTGAGTCAGAAACAGATACAACGATTGCCAGAAGTGACATGTCCATTTTCTATGTTGGGGATTGATGTCTTAGGACCTTTTAGGTGAACACCATCAGGGTACAGATTCGTTCTTACAATAATAGACCATTTTTCGAGGTATGTGGAGATGGTGGCTATGCCAAATCAACAGGCAGCAATGGTCACGCAAGCGTTAGTAAACAACTGAGTTTTGAAGTTTGGTGTACTGGAGACAATAATCACTGACCAAGTGACCAACTTCATGTTAGATTTAATGAAGGAACTGTGTAAATTGTTGAATGTAAAGAAGTTGAGGACGAGCGTGTTGCATCCACAGGCCAAAGGAAGCACAGAACAGGTACACAGAACAATCGGGAAGATGCTGAGTTTTTATGTGGATTCTCATCACCGTCAGTAGGACGAGTATTTGAAGCATACTGTATGAGCATACAATGCAAAAGTCCATACAAATACCGATTTGTCTTCATATGAGGTAGTGTATGGGCGAAAAATGCCGTCATCATTTGATTTGGTAAGGCTACAGAAATGAAAGACTGGTGAATCTGTACGTCAGTTCTCAAGGACAATTCGGGATGTTTGGAAACGGGTATAAAAGGCATATACAAAGGCTTTGGAAAGGCAGGAAGAAGCAGTAAAGCGAAAAGGAAGTTTACTGCAGTATAGAGTGGGGCAATGGGTAATGCTGTCCAGCAAAAAGGGAAAATGAAGAAGTTCCTCATGAGGTATCAAGGGCCATACCAGGTTGTTGAAACAATGTCTCCCATTAATGTTAAGCTTCAGCTGCCAACTAGGACAATAAGAGTACACATTTGGCAGTTACGGCTATTTAAGGGTTGACCGGATGTGATTCCAGGCGTGTCACAGTAAGGAAAGAGGAAAAAAAAGAGAGTGAAGGGAGGTGCTAAGCACAGAGAAAACCAGGAAGATAGAGTACAGCGTGAAGTACCATAAGCTTTGCGATCCAGAAAGTAGCAGAGTATTTGTAGTTTTTTTTTTGTTTTTGTTTTTTGTTTTTTTGTTTTCGTGTCATGAATCATTGGATTTGAGTAGAGTAATTAGCCATTGTATTTTCGTATGTTGTATGTATTTTCGAATATAGCCTTCTACAGACAGCAGTCATTTTGAAGAGGGAGGAAGGTTGATGGTGATCCCTGTCCTCAGGTCACTGAAAGGGGGAGCATTGGCGGTGATTCATCTCTTCATCATCGGGGAGGATACCTTACGGGTGCAGCACCTGGATGGGAGTGTGCTGTACTCAAGGCAGGAAGATGTGGTGGTGTCGAGTCACCAGTGGGTTTTCAGCCATCCTCGTTTCCGTCTTACCCGTATCACCACTTCCTCCATCCGTCCTATCTGCTTCCGTAGCGTCTTATAAGCCTCATGCATTTTCTTATAGTCCCTTGCAACTTCCTACAGCATTCCCTTGGCCTCTGCACATTGCCTAAGCTCTCAAGCCCCCCTACTTCATTCCGCATTTCCCATACATTCCATGGGGAAGAACGCGAGGTTTCAGTGTTACACGTTCTACCCATATCCAGTGAAGTGGGGAGCATTGAGCAAGTTTGTGGAAGTGAAAACTAAAGAGGTATTGCTGATCTCGGCAATTAGAAACCGGTATACCGAGTTGGCAAGGGGTGAATTACGAAGCTGCCATAGAAGGAAGGTAACAGTATGTCCAGCCAGGGTGGTAACTACCAATCTGGATACATGCACGGTGCAGTTATTTTTAGCCAGGGAGTTAGGAATAGACTGTCCATAGGACGTTGAGCCAAAATTGAGCTTGCAATGGATCGGGATGCATTGGATCTTCTCCACCTACGAGAATTCGGTAGTAGTAGCAAGTTGTTTTGAGCGGGGAGTATTTGCAGAAGCGAAACATATAGAGCTCGAGGGGAGCGGAATTTTAATCAATGTAACTACGTGTAACATGATAGGACCAACCTTTCACCTGCCAGCGTCAATTTCAGGGGTCACACTATTGAATGTTATGCAGCCACAGCTATACTGGCCAGAAGCCACTTTAGAGTTTTGTCAAGGAAGAATCTGTCCTTGTTACATGAAACTCTGGAGCCAGGTCTGTTGAGATCCTTAAACCAGTTCATTTTAGAGAAAGAAGGGCGCATATCAACCAAACAGCTTGTGCAAAGTGTTGGTCAGTATAGGGAAAGGCAGCGGCAAATAACGATCATTTTGAGAACCTGTGTGCCAAGTGTCATCGCAGCATTAACTTTCTTATGTGTTGTTTCCTTTCTGATCAGGCAGAGAGCTAATTCAAAGAGGGAACCAAGGGTAGTCCAAGTCCCAGTGGATTGGATACTGAGGGCATGAAACGAGTAGGTAAAGGGTTGATCTAGCAGTGGTCATCCAGTAAGGAAATTTTACATTTTGTTTCATGTCATGTGTTTTAAGGGCACTAGACCACATTTAAGTTTTCTAAAAGTAAGGAAATATGTCATAGGTGCCGACCCAAACAAGTTAAGAGTTAGTTAAAGGTCGACCCTGGGACCAGGGCTGTCCAAGGAAGGGTATAATGTAGTGGCATCACCATTTAGGGTAGGGAAAGTTAGTTTTGTGCAATATTCTGAGCACAAGTTATTGCCAGGTGTGGGCCAGATTGCAGTGAATTATGCATACCAACAGTTGTGAAGTAGAATAGAGGCCACAGGTCCATCAAATTGCTGAAAGAGTATATGTAGCGGTTTTTTGCAATTCACTGGCAAAAGGGGCCCACTGGCCAACCTAGCATGTTATGAGTATGTGATGTGAGGTACACAGCTGTGTATAAATAAGTGCGGGTTTCTAACAAGATTCATTCAAGTGTGGCAGCTCTCCTGGATGGTGAGGCATGTCACACCAGCTACATGCAGCAGCAGATGGGGCGCCAGTGTTCCAGTCCACCGCAGATCGTTGGTTCAACACTCTGATGCTGACGTGGGGTCCATAGCCAGCCAGTGGCAGGTCACTCCACGACTCACTGCCGCGAGCAGTCATCCTGGCGTCCCACACACACTGGAGGCATCCCAAGGCGAGGGCCGCAGATTCGGACGTCGGATTGCGGGCGCTTGTTGTCGCTGCTATCTTAGCCACACCGGCGAGAAGCATGCAGCTGGCCGCCTGTGGCTCACACTGAGCGGCGCTGAGTTGGCAGGGATGCAGACCGTTGAGTCAAGTGCTGGCATCCTGATGACGATGCAACTCTGCTGCCATACAAGACCAACACACAGCAGGGTGTGTGTGGGTCACTGAAGCAGCCAACCCGAGACAAGCCGATTCACAGACAGCGAAGTGGTGTCCTCAGCATTGCAGGACCCAGTGATGCAGACCAAGAGAAATGGGGGCACTATAACTGGAAACAATAAATCACTTGGAAAGCTCTGACGAGTCTTAATATGGTGCCTCCTACCTCTTCCCACTTCACTTGGTGTTGCTGTTACATTCGGAGGCAGAAGTTGCCACAATACAGTACACACATTCGTACTTCATCTAAGCCTACTGACGTTTAATATTTTAGTTTTTCTACAGTTTTATTGACTTCATTCTCTCTGGTTGGAAGTAGAACATAGGCCGAAAACGAGCGCTCTGCTGAACAATTTGTAGGTGCCATACACAGAAATACTCTAAGAGCGATGTCAACATTCGGAAACACAGACTGTAACCTTTCTTTTCTTAAAAATTTAGTCATTTCGACTGGTTTATCACTAACCTCAGAAGATTTCAAAAGTCCTGCGAAATTTACACATTCACTAGGGAAGGAAAGCTCTAAATCTGTGTCGTATGATGCTTGAAGTTTTGTTCCATGTTCAGCAATATCGTTAGGTGAACTGTTCTTAAGGTTACCGAAAACTCTGAAGGAGTCCAACAGTGTTTGATAGCTTTCCTTCCTCCTTACTAATTCGGCATACAAGTTGTCGAGTATTGGGACAAATGATGCGACTCTAAATTTCTCCCTTCCAGTCATAAAAACTTCTTCAGATTCTGCTTCTTCGTCACCACGAAGTTTGCGTTTTCATGTTCTTTTATAGGTGCATTCATAGTCTATATCCGTCACAATCTCCATGGATTTATTTACAGAATAGTCGAACATGCCCCGAATAGATGGAATAAATCCTACAAGTAATTCACATAATTCATGCACTATTTTAGTATCAATATTTACACTTTGCAATTTCAGATTAATGCTATTAAATCTCTGGAGTATATCCTTCCAAACTATTATCATGAATATTGTTTATAGTCTGCTGAGTTGATTCAATAATGCTGAAGCCTTATTTCGCACAAGTCGCTTTTCAAACATTTTATTGGCAATATTTATGAGGGCATTCATAACATCCTCCCAGTTTTCATATAGACTTACACACGCTTTCTCCCTTGCTGATCAATGTGTTTTTGATAAACATTTTAGCGTTTTGCTTCCTGGTTTCTTGAAAGAAAGAAGTTTATCCCAGCGCCGTTTAGAAGTAGAGAAAAATTATAAAGATTTTGCACTACATTGAAAAATGAAAAGGCTTTCCGCCAACAGCTTGCAGCACTGGTGCTGACTAAATTCAAAGAATGTGCTGCACAAGGCAAATAATTTCATTCCGTAATGCGTACCTGCAAACCAGTGTAGGTTCCTGACATATTGCTTGCATTGTCATATGACTAGTCTCTACAGTCAGTAATATCAATGGAATTTGCAGACAGGACTTTTAGTGTGCCCTCAGCTAAGTTTTCGGACTTGTGTCCCAGGTTTGGTAAAAACAGAAGGAAACATTCAACAGGTTCACCATTCTCGTTCAAATATCTTAATATGGAAGATAATTGATCAGTATGTGAAATGTCCGCAGTAGAATCTAGGATTATAGAGAAATATTTGGCCTTTTTTATTTCACTTATGATAATATTTTTATTTGTTCAGAAAAAAGCTCTATTATTTCATCACAGATTGTTGAAGAAAGGTAACTTGTATGTTCCTGCACTGGATTTCCATATCATTCAATGTGCTCTGTGAGAAAAGGATCAAACTCCATTATAAGTTCAAGAGGCATCATAAATTGACCATTATGTAATGAATGGAATATTTCAACATGTCCACGAAGAAGAAGTCCACGACTTGTTAGCTTCTTCACCACTGCAAACACCCTTTTCAACCCATTGCGCCAGTACATTTTTTCTGTCTCAACATATGACTCGAAATGGTTATCTATTGTTCCAAGTGACTTTTTTCTTGTTAACGGTGTAACTTAGAATTTTTGGGTTCAAGTGAATTCTCATGATGAGATATTAGAAATATTTTTCCAATCTGCAATACCATTAGTAGCAATCGTGGCCTTAGCTCTGAACAATTTACATGGTTCATAAAAAAACAGCACCAGCACTACAGGAGTATACTAGAAAATCACACAAAGTTGGTTCACCATATAAAAGTTTATGGTAAAATACATTTTTGTTCAAATACCTGGTTTTATCACCTACTGATCTACTTGAATTGATGACAACATCATAAGAAAGGTAGCTAAAACCAAAGGGAGCAGAACACGAGAAGAAGGCAAAGAAGAGAAGCTTCCGCTAGTACACTTACCATACGTAAAAGGCGTCAGTGAATGGCTATGTAACGTCCTCCGCCGACGAGGTTTCAAAACGATTTTTCGAAGCAGTCACAGGATCCACGAAGTGATAGGTTCCACCTAGGATGTAGTCAACAATCTTAACATTGCAGGTGTTTACGAACTATGGTGTGAGTGCGGAGCTGCCTACATAGGAAAAACAGGGAGACCTGTCAGCTTACGAGTAGCAGAACACGAACGCTATGTACAACTACATCAACATAATAAATCGGCGATAGCGAAACACCACCATGACTGTGGACAACCTATCAGGTTCCAGGACGCCCGATTACTGGCGAGAGAATCGTGGATGCGAGAATGCAAAATACGGGAGGCGACCGAAATTATTAAGCAGCCTGACAACATCAACAGAGAAGATGGCTACAAACTCCCAGTGTCCGGGCTGCCGGCCATCCCAGTCCAATGGGCCGCGAGCTGTCGTGGGACAGAAGCTATATTGGACACGGGCGCATCTGCACAAACAGCAACTGTAGATCAACTGTCAGTCCACTTCCGCGCACACCAGGAGGAAAACATGCCGACCAGAATCCGCATGCTGATTGGCGGACAGCTACCAATCGTCGAACGACATGGACATCCACGAATAGCCTCTTTCTTTCCATCTTCCGTTACGTCACGACTAGCCAATCATATTAGAGGGCCAATTAAAAGTGTTACAACAGTGACCTCAGACATCGATAGTCTATAATAAATAGAAGCACCTATCCCCATGCAAAGCCAGTCATGCCCTGAGGAAGGCCGTTGCAATTTGGCCTAAACGTCGGCTTTAGTTTATTATTGTTGTTAGTTTTTAGCACTGACGCATCCTTATACCCAGAAGGATTTTAATCACTATGACACCGGCCGTGGAAGCCTACGTTCTTATATTAATGCCATGTTGTAACAGAATCTCGATTGCTGATTCATTGACACACCATTTTACAGGATCATCACTAACGAGGTTATTTCTTTTTTTAATGTGTGGCTCGACACTTAGTTTTTCATAAAACTCGAAATCAGAAACAATTTGTTTTTCTTCATTTTTAACTTTTGTTTCATCTGCATTTACTTCTTTTACAACAGCTGCAGTTCCAGAGGTATCATCCGTACTACTTGAACTCGAAGTCTAACCAACAACATTTTTTGCAAAAAATTTACCTACTCTGCCAAGCGTTTTTAGAACATTGGCTTCTCATTTCCGCCTTTCCTTCGTAAATTTCCGAAATGTAACTCCATTTAATTTTGCATGTTTGCTTTTTTCACTGTTATTCATGTTAAGGCACCTACAAAATTGTCAACCAAATGTCAAAACAAAAGAAAAAAATTGTAAAAGGATAGAAAGAAAGACTGTATCCAGTTCCAATCGTACTACACCGAACATGAGCACAAAGCTTGTTACTTGAAACACGGTGCACGAGCACAAAGAGTTTTCCTTTAAACATGGAGCAATGAACTGACCCCCTTGGATTACTAGACGTAACTGTGCTATGAGAGAACGACAATGCAGAATAATTTAATTTCGTTGTCGCCTGTTTCTCTGTTGTCAATGAACAGCAGAAGCACACTTGCCAGCTGGAATTCATCTCGTAAAGAAAACGGGACTATCACTTTTTTGGCTTCTGTTTCCCGCGTCGCCCAAATTTTAGCTGGGATGCAAATATGTTCTGAATATTGTTGACACTGTCTTTGTAATTTAAAAAACAAATAATTTTTGTAATTTTTTGCAGTGAGGTGTACTGGATCAACTCTTATCTCGCTTATTCTTATAACATTTTTGCGGTTTCTATGGGCAGAGAAGAGGGACTACAAAGTTTAAGTAGTCTTGTTCGCAGTTGGTGTGTGTTGTCATTTGTGTGAACACTGCTGTTATGTCTAGACGCAAATGCTCGTTTTGTTCCAACATAAAATAAAAATTACCTTTCCTCGAAGAAAAAAAGCTTAGTTAAGAAGTTTAATATACAATTTGCAATGCCACGTACTATTCCGTTGCACGGAGTGGGAACTTTGATACAGTGCAGGTAACAGCACAATAAATGAGACAAACGAAAGTTGGTTTCTTCTTCTTTTTGCGCCAAAAAAAGTAACTAAGTAAATAAATAAATAAAATTTTTAAACTGTTGTTAAGTGTATTTCACACATTATTACATATTCTGCTTGTGTTCTTTTCGTATAAACATGTGTTTAAAAATATAAAACATTCTCAGTATCAACATGTTTTGCTAAACGCGCCTCATTAAATCAAAGCTCATATATTGAAGACCACAGAGCTTGCACATTAATTAAGAAATGGAGGGATGACTTGATACTTCCCCGTAATTTCTACAAGAAATTTAAGTAGAGTTGGGTTTTACATACTGAGGCCCACACATGTTACAGTATTTAAGAAACTGCTGATTCGTTTATCACAGCTTTTCACGGGCAAAATCTGGTAGTGTTAAGTAAAAGCCGATAACATTCTCGGAATAATAAGGTTTCAAACATTGTATTGTACGTTACCGTCCTGACAGCTTCCTTCAAAATATTTTGAACAATCATGAAGATGATACCAGAAAGAAACCCAATGTTATCTTTCCAGTCAGTCACCACGTAAACTGTCTATATTTCCAAACTTGTATTGTCGAATTTCGTTCTTAAGGCTTATTTAAACTAGCAAGTTGTTTAACGACATTAAAATTTTTTGTCGTTTTTAAGCGCAGTTATTTTAAAATGTAAAATGTTGAAATGTGTCCAGAGCAGAAATTCCGCTCCCCTTAAGCCCCGTAAGTCCGTGCCCAGTGTGCCTATATGTAAATCCGCTACTGTATATAGATGATGGAAGTTATGTTTTTGTAATTATAAGTATCGATTTTCGATATATCTATCGATATAGCATATTGATTCAAATATTTGGCGCAGTTTGTGTTTACTGTAGCAGTGTTGTAGGAAGTGTTGTGTATAAAGTAATAACAGTTATATAAAATGGATATAGGAGCTCAGTCATCCCGGAAGAGGATTAAAAAGAAGATAAAGCATCCGAATCCTTTGTTTGAAAAGTGGTTGAAAGAATGGCAAAATGAAGCTCGCGAGCGAGGTTCAGACATACAGTATTGCTATGCCAAAGTAAGTGATCTTCTGGAACTTGATTTTAAACACACATCTGTGAAACTTGTGGAGATAATGTAGCACCTCAGGAAATTGTTGCATAAAACAGGAAGAGTGCTATATGCGTGTATGGTTTGTGGTCGTTTGTCTTTCTGTACGAACAAAACTACCGTTAGGCCTACTTGCTCTTTGTTTTGTGGTTTATCCGAAGGTTGTGTGACTTGAGGTTTAAGTTTTATTTAACAGTTTTGTTCATAACCACAGTAAAGCTGCAACAACGAAGAAATAGTGGTTTTCCTTAAACCTCCATGTCTAAAGATGAGCGATATTTGATACAGAATTGCATTTCTACCCACTTATAGTCACGATTCCTGTAATACACGAGTATGGTGGTTTAAACTTGTACACAGCATGAAATGTATGAATTTTAAAAACTCTCTCCGCAGACTAGTAAACGAAAATAGGAATCAGATACTTCCATTGACCTAAAATAACCTACTGAAAGAAGTAGTATACTATACTGAGGCACCGTTATTAACATGTTCTTGTGGTCTTCAACCCGAAGACTGGTTTGATGCAGCTCTCCACACTATTCTATCCTGTGCAAGCCTGTATTATCTCCAAATAACTTCTGCAACCTACATCCTTTTGAACCAGCTTACTCAGTTCACGTCTTGGTCTCCCTCTAGAATTCTTATCCCACCCACTTCCCTCTAATACCAGTATTATTAAAAAGTCAAGATCGATCACGAGCCACGGCCAGACAGATTGCGTCACATCCTAGTGATTATATGTTAAAACCACCACTGAAACTAAGATAACAGACAAGAAGCATCCGACAATACTGATGTCATAAACAGTGGTTATAAACAACACTTTAGAGTTTCCAGTTTTTGACTCCACATGTGATGGAATCATGTTGATCAGTGTACTATTCCACTTGTAGAAAAAATTCGTAGAATACAGTGGCTGTTGCTTGAGTACACATGTCAGTCTAGCTCTGAACATCCTCAGTGGCAGTGTTCGAACATCTAGTGATAGGTAGTTAGAACAGCTTCAGGGCTGCTGTGAGAAAACTCTTCAGTGTCTTACTTAGGCAACACCTTGGAATATCTATTTTAGCCTTATTTCAGGTGCTGTTGTTGTGAATCTATTGTCTCTTGCAGAAGGCTCCTTGATTTCCTTTTTATAGACAAAGGAGTTGAATACATACTGTCTAAATATTGTGATGATTCCCAGGTGCTTTAAAATGGGTCTGCAGTCATTAAATTTCTTGCTAGAAGATATTATTTGTACAGCCTTCCTTTATAGGAGCAGTATGTTTTTTCTTCTGGTAGTGTGTCCCACAGTAGCAATCCATACATGCTGTGGCTGTGGAATAGTGCATAATATATTGTGATTAAGTACTGTGCTGTTGTCATATATTTCAACTTTCTGAGGAGATAAATTACTCATGACAGCTTAGAACATGTTGTGCACGTGTGTTTGGTCTATGTCAGCTTATTGTCAGTTGTGATTCCTAGGAGTTTGACACTATAAACATTTGCTATGGGTCCACAATCACCAAGGCTGCATAACATTTTCTGGTTTGTATCTTCATTTTTTCAACCACTTTTTGGCTACTTGAAACAAAATTTTAGCATCTTTTAGTGCCTCAGCTGAATTTCTACCCTTAGTTATTAATGTTGTATCATCTGCAAAGAGCAAGGTATGACCATCACAACTTAAGTCATTGACAAACATTAAAAACAGCAGAAGGCTTAGATAAGATGACAGAGTCTCAAAAATTATACGTTCATACCATAAGAATTTAGTTTTTTTAGCAGTACCTTGTGAGAGATGCAATGAGATGCCTTGCTTGTATCACAAAGAATTAAAGCTATGCAGTTCTTTTCTTCAAATGCTTCCATTGTTTTTGTTATTACATTAAGCACTGCAGTAAATGTATATTTATCTCTTATAATCTAAGCCATCTCTAAATCCATGTTGGTTATCCAGGAAGAGCTTGTCGTCTTCGACATAATAACAGTTGGTTCTTCATTACAGTATCAATCACTTTTGCTATTATAAGGGTTATAGAAATTGGTGTATATGTGAATGGATTGTTACAATCACCTTTTTTGTGCACTGGTGCGGTCTTTGCCAGTTTTAAGATGTCTGGAAAAGTACCAAATTCAAGACATTGGTTAATGAGAGCAGCCAAAGGTTCAGCACTCTCAGATACAGTATCCTCCAGAACAGCACATGACATGTCATATATATCTGCACTGACAGTGTATTTAAAACCTTTCACACTTTTCACTTTGTTCCACATTGTCACGGTGCAACTATGCTAATCCAGAATGAGATTTTCACTCTGCAACGGAGTGCGTGCTGATATGAAAATTTGTGACAGATTAAAACTGTGTGTCGGACTGAGACTTGAACTTGGGACCTTTGCCTTTTGGGGGCAATTGCTCTACCATCTGAGCTACCCAAGCACGACTCATGCCCTGTCCTTACAACTTTACTTCTGCCAGTTCCTCGTCTCCTACCTTCCAAACTTTACAGAAACTCCCCTGTGAACCTTTCAGAACAAGTGCATCGATCCTGGCAAGCACATTTTTGAAGACGTTCATTTCTTCCTCCATTATAATTCCTTTACTGAAGGTATAGTCAGAATACCACATACTGGCTTTTCTGTGAAGGTTCCTTTGACTATTTAGGTGGACAATTAATGCATCATGATCTGATATTGATGGATTCACCACACTTATTTTTTAGTTCCAGGTGTTTAGGTTGGTGACGACAGTGTCGAGGCAAGCTTTTCCTGTTGTTGTTACATGGTTAGCTACATACCAACCATAGCTACTAATCAAGTACTTGAATGTTTTCTCCTTAGTACTGTCTTCTTTTTAATGTATATTTAAGTCACCATGCAACATAATTTTTGAATTTATGTGCATTAGGTAGTACAAGCAGCTGTTCATCTTGGTGAGAAAATTATCAAAGTCTCCACCAGTTGCATGGTACATGGACTCAAAAACCAAAATTACATCACACGGTTTTAATTCAGCCAACTGTAAATCCAGGTCAACACAAAACTTCTTTAGGTCAACTTCCTGAACACAAAGATTTGCATAGACACATAGTTCACCATGAGTAACTGTTTTACGACACAATGCACTTGTTTCAAAATACTCCACATGTCTCTAATAATCCCCTTCCTGCTCAGCTAGCCAGTGTTCACTGATGCACAAAACATCTGGTTTGACTTAGTCTTCGGAGATGGTTAAATTGTTCATTTTTGTTTTGAGATACTCGATATTTACACTTGCTACAACAAACATATTTTCTTCTGGAACAATTATGGAATTTAAGACCTGTACTTCCTCCTGAATAAAAAACACCTTATTACTACATTTTAGGCCACACAGAAGGATCCATTAATTTATCCTGTAGTACACAGTCAACACCTAGTTTAAAACTGCAGTCAAATCCCTTTTGCTTAGTTTCTCAACTACAAAGTTCTTGTGGTCTGGGAAACACTTTTCCATGAAAGAAGGTAAATTTTTGGCCTTTGTACTACTTTTTACTCTGCCCAAATGGAACCAGGCCTCCTTCTCTCCACAAAAGATATTCAGTTCTTTATCGGTGCTTATAATACTTGTTGTTCCTTTGTTATTATTGTCTGAGATGTTCTGGAAAGTCTTTGCATTTTCTTTTTGTGTACCTGTTGCCAGTTTTCTTTTGAGGAGTCAGCTGATTTATGAGGATTATCAGTAACATTTGAACTCTTGTGTACACCAACTTTAGTGATCTGAAAAGCATGTGTACTTAAAAAAGACAGTGTAATGCAGCTTTCCATAGTATCTTTATTACAGTTTCCCAAGTAATTCAGCGAGAATGATGCATTGTACTGTTGATTGTGATTGTTTACTTCCACACTATTAATTGTTGTTTTCATGTCTGGATCAGAAAGTTCACTAGTTTCAGCACTGTTTGTCAATGTTTTGATGGTTGAATACTAAATTGGTGATTCCTTCATGTCTCTGAATGTGCCCTATCACCTGATCCCTTCTTTTAGTCAAGTTATCCCACAATTTTTTTTTTCTTCAGAGTTCTGTTCTGTATCTCCTCATTGGTTACGTGATGTACCCATCAAGTCTTCAGTGTTCTTCTGTAACACCACATCTCAAAAGCTTCTATTCTTTCCTTGTGTGAACTGTTTATTGTCTACATATAACTTCCGTTCAAGGCTTCACTCCAGTGAAATACCTCCAGAAAATACTTCTTAACACTTGTGTCTGTGTTTGATGCTAACAAATCTATCTTGTTCAGAAGTGCTTTTCTTGCTATTGCCAGTCTACGTGCTATACCCTCTCTACTTTCGCCACATCTGTTATTTTACTACCCAGACAGCTAAATTCATGAACTACTTTTAGTGTCTCATCTCCAGATATAATGTGTCAGCATTGCGTGATATAATTTGACCACATTCCATCATCCTCAATTTGCTTTTGTTGATGTTCACCTTATATCCTCCTTTCAAGACACTGTCCATTCTGTCCCACTGCTCTTGCAAATCTTTTGGTGCCTCGGCAGAGTTACAATGTCATGGGCAAGTTCTTTCTGAACTTTAATTCCGTCTTGAAATTTTTCTTTGTTTCCTTTACTGCTTGGTTAATGTATAGACCGAATAATGCCTGGAATATGCTATAACCCTACCTTACTCCCTTCACAAGCACTGTGTTCCTTTCATGCTCCTCGACTCTTATAACTGCTGTCAGGTTTCTGTACAAGTTGTGTGTAAACCTTTGCTCCCTGTATTTTACTCCTGCTGTCTTCAGAATTTCAGAGAGTGTATTGCAGCTGACATTGCCAAAAGCTTTCTGCGAGTTTGTAAAAGCTATTAATGTAGGTTTGCCTTTCCTCAATGTATCTTCTAGGAGAAGTTGTACAGTTAGTATTACCTCACATGTTCCTACAATTCTCCGGAACCCAAACTGATCTTCTCCAAGGTTGGCTTCTACCAGTTTTTTCATTCTTCTGTAAATAAGTCGTGTTAGTATTCTTCCAGTGTGACTAGTCCAGCAACATTCATGCTGCGTTTTTTAAATTGGAATTTATTAGTCATATTGAAGTCTGAGGATATCACCTGTCACATACATCTTGCATAACAGGTGGAATAGTTTTGTTATGGCTGGCCCTCCCAAGGATATCAGCAGTTCTGAGAGCATGTTGACTACTCTAGGGGCCCTATTTTGACTTAAGTCTTTCAGTGCTCTGTTAAATTCTTCTTGCAATCATATATCCCATCTCATCTTCAGCTATGTCCTCTTCTCTATCTATAATATTGCCTTAAAGTGCATTTCACTTGTATAGCCCATCTACAGTGTGCCCCAGGACAAATGGTCAATATTCGGGGATAAGACAAGAGTGCTCATGTGAAACAAAAAAAACTTCATAAGGGCATATGCCCTATTCCAAATGGTTTCCAAAATAGAACACATATAATGTGAATTTGTTTTTGGACTAGTGGTGTGCACACGTTTAGTACCAATCCAACTTGTTTGACATTTTATTCTAGCACAATCTACCTTGTCGCTTTCAGTTTCTCTCTGCTTGGGATGCCTTTCTGCCCTTAAACTCGCCTGTTGAACACATAGTTGACCATGTTGCGTTGTGTATGAAGTAGTGTGAAGGACTGACAGTGTATCTAATAGAAGCGTTGGTTAACTGTGCTTGTACAAGTGCTGGCTAAAATGCCACACACCTACACTAATGAAGAATAGACTGAGATAGTGTATGTTCACGGCTTCCACAATGGTAGTGTTCTTGCTGCTGTCGAAGAATAGTATCGATGCTTCCTCATGTGTTGAATTCCAGATCATAGTGTTTACCTGAGCTTCAGTACACTGTGTGAAACCGGTACTCTTCCAAGTTCCCATTTTTCTTCTTAACATATAGCAATAACTTGTGCAGGGACATTTATTGTGAATTGTACAACAGCTGTAATATGATGTTAATGATAATGCTTAGACATGAATGTGTCAAAAATAGGTATTTTTCAATTGATACTTTGTAAAGTGTGTTTTGTAATATTTACTATCTTGTGCATGTGTAAACCTGACGATGTATTGAATAATACAGAAAATAAACAATGATGTATGTTAAACGTGATCTATCTTGGAAACCATTCAGAGTACACCATATGTCCATAATAAGTTGTTTTGCTTCAAATGATCATTCCTGTTGTGTATTGAATATTGATTGTTCCTCCTGGGACACCCTTTATATTCTCCTTCCACCTTTCCTTTCTTTGCGTAGGTTTTCCATCTGAGCACTTAATATTCATATGGCTGCTTCTCTTTTCTCTAAATGTCTCTTTTAATTTTTCTATAGGCATTTTGTATCTTTCCCTTATATACATGTTTCTGTAGACTTACATTTGTCCTTTAGTCATTCCTGATTAATCATTTTGCATTTCCTATCAACCTCATTTTTTAGAAGTTTGTATTCCCTTTTGTCTGAATCATTTGGTGCATTTTTGTATTGTCTCATTTCATCTGTTATCCAGAACCGTATGTGATATCCAGGGATTTCTACTAGGTCTTGTCCTTTTACTTCTTTGATCCTCTCAAAGCTGTCCATTCATTTTGTACTGTATTTCTTTCTAGTGTTTGTCATTCATTGCCTAATGCTCCCTCTGATACACTCAACAACCTCTGGTTCAACTTGTCCAGGTACCATCTCCTTAATGTCAAACCTTTTTGCAATTTCTTCAGTTTTAATTTACAGTTTGTAACCAATAAATTGTGGTCAGTTCACATCTGCCCTAGGAAATGTCATACACTTTAAAATCTGGTTCCGAAATCTCTGTCTTATCATTATGTAATCAGTCTGAAATTTTCAGTTGTCTCCAGGTCTCTTCCATGTATACAACCTTCTTTCATGATCCTTAAACCAAGTGTTGTTGATGACTAAATTATGCTCTGTGTAAAATTCTACCAGGTGACTTCCTGTTATATTCCTTTCCCACAGTCCATATTCACATACTATTTGACATTCTCTTCCTTTCCCTACTATTGATTTCCAGTGCCCCATCACAGTTAAATATTCCTCCCCCTTAACTACCTGAATAATTTCTTTTGTCTCATCATACATTATTTCAATCTCTTCTTCATCTGCAGAGCCAGTTGGCATATAAACTTGTATTATGAATTTTATAAAGTTATGTCTTGTACAATGTGCCTTATCTGATTTCCTAAACACACCCAAGGCGAAGCTGCTAATTACAGATGGATTTCACTAATTTCAACACTACTCAGAGTCTCTAAAAGCAGCATGTATCAGCAAATGTACAAGTTCCTTGGTGTGAATATGATGTTAAGCACCTCACAGTTCAGCTGTGGAAAGGTAAGGTCAACTGTATCTGCCATAGAACTCATGGTGACAGAACTTTGGGTCGACAGAAGCGTCCGATCTCGCGCGTCGGCTTTGACCCGTGACGTAAGGGTGTTGTGGTGTGTGACGTCATTACGGCGCGGAGTTTGGTTTGTGAGTGTGGCGTGTTTGTAGATGTCGTCGTGTTGTGGTTTGTTGTGCCCTCTGGTGGTATGTTCATGGTTTTCGTTTGTTTGGTGTGTTGGGCTCAGTTTGCTGTTGCTCAGTGGTGAGTGCTGCTTGCGTATTTTTGAAGCGGAATTTGTATCAGTGAGTTAACGGTTTTGTGTGAAGGTTAATGTAGTGGATGATTGCTGTACGTCGGGTGGGTTTGTTATTAAGTGTAATCGGTTGTGGTTTTTTGTTCAGGAATGGATATGAAAGACAAGATTAATAGTTCTCGGTTGAGGGCTATGATGGGGGACACAGCTTTAGAGCTGATTAAATTCCTACAGCTTTTTGGCTTAATTGCCGAGGTGGTGAAGTGCGGTGTGTGCCGTGAACCAATGAAATTGGTTAAAGTTCCGGCCTCTCGGACCAGGGACGGTTACATGTGGCGCTGTCGCAAAGATGACATATGGCGTTCCATACGGCGCGGTACCTCGTTCGAGAAGTCTAGGTTGGGCATGCGTGAGATTGTGCTTGTTACATATTATTTTTGTTATAGATCCCCACAGAGTTTTTGCGCGCATGAGACTGGTGTGAGTGAGAGGAATGTTTTAGATTGGTATTCCTTTTGTCGTGAAGTGTGTTCGGAATTTATTAAGTACAGGGGTAAGTTGGGGGGGCATGGGGTTGTTGTGGAGGTGGACGAGTCACAGTTTGGGAAAAGGAAGTATGGGAGGGGGAAGTCTGTGGCTGGTCTTTGGGTGTGGGGGGCTGTTGTTCCGGGAGGTGGGGGTTCCGAATGTGTTTTTAGGGTTGTGGAAGGGAGGTCGAAGACTGAATTAGTGGGGTTAATTGAGGAATATATAGAGCTGGGGTCCACAATAGTTTCTGATGCTTTTTCTTCTTATAGGGGGTTGGGTGAGAGGGGATTTAATCATTTAGTAGTGAACCATAGTTTAGAGTTTAAGAATTATGAGACAGGGGCTTGTACTAATACAATAGAGGGGATGTGGGGGGCGGTTAAGTCAGTTCTTGGGAGGGGGAAGAGGCGCTCTTCCAACCTTCAGTTTCATTTAGATGAGTACTGTTGGCGGAAGAGTGTCCCAGAGGGCTGTTGTATTGTTTGGGTTTTCTTAAGGGCTGTGGGTAAAATGTATAGGCCGAAAGTGGTTGGTTAGGGTGGGCTGGGTAGGTGGGTGGGTGGCTGTGGTTCAGGGTGGGGTGGGTGATTTATTTTGTTGTATAGTGTTTGTTAAGGTGGGGGGGGGGAGAGGGGGAGTGTGTTTATTTTTTGTTTTAGTTGTGGAGGATCTATTTTGTTGAAGTTTTTGTTGAGTTGCAGTGTGTGATTGAGATGATTTTTATGTTGCATTTGGTTTTTGTTTGTGGGTTTTTTATTTTGGGGTCGGGGGGGGGGGAGGGGGTTGAGGTGTGGGTGGGTTGGGTTTTTCTTTTGGTTCAGTATTTTTCCGTTGGTGTGTGTGTGTGTGTGTGTGTGTGTGTGTGTGTGTGTGTGTGTGTGTGTGTGATTGTGGTGGCCAATCTAGTTTGTGGGGCTGGAACTTTCTTGTGGTAAGTTCTCATTTTTTTGTTTTTGGTGTATGTGTTGTGTATTGGGGTATAGGGAAGTGTTTCATTGAAATTTGTGGCTGTGAAGGTTGGTATTCGTATTTGAAGATGTTTTTGAGTTACATAGGTCAAGGGTAGTGGTCGATCCTAATTTATGGGATTGGGAGCTGCTGTTGAGCTATATAGTTGGAGGGAAGTGTTCAATCTCAATGTTTGGTAGAGTATGTTGGTTTTTGTAATGGGAGATGGGATTGGGAGCTGCTGTTGAGCTATATAGGTCAAGGGAAGTGTTCGATCCCAATTTATGGGATCGGGAGCTGCTGTAGATCTGAGTAAGTCAAGGGAAGTGTTTGTTGTAATGTTTGGCGGTGCATTTTGGTTTTTGTATTGGGAGATTGGATCGGGAGCTGCTGTTGAGCTGTATAGGTCAAGGGAAGTGTTCGGTCCCAATTTATGGGATCGGGAGCTGCTGTAGAACTATATAGGTCAAGGGAAGTGTCCGATTCCAGATATTAATGTGTTTTGTGGTATTTGGTGAGTTTTGTCATGTCGATTTTTTTTGTCGTTTTGCTTGGTTTTGTATGGGGGTGGGTGGCTAAATTTGTTTATATTTAGTTTCTCCCCACCCAAAAACCCCCAACTTCCCACGCTTGTCCCATTAGAGTCATTAGGCTTTTTGTGAAATGTATGTGTTTGTTTTTCGATGTATTTTCGTCTTTATGATACGTATGCAACGATTTTATATCCGCCATATTGGAATTGTCATTTATGGTCGTTTCCGCCATATTTGTGACGTCATGGGTCAAAGCCGACGGGTGGGATCGGACGTTTCCGTATTTCCCAGAACTTTTATCAGCAAATTTTATGCTGGTACATATGTAACATCTCATGATCTAAGTAATGACTTTAAGCTTGGTGATTGTTCTACACTCCTGGAAATTGAAATAAGAACACCGTGAATTCATTGTCCCAGGAAGGGGAAACTTTATTGACACATTCCTGGGGTCAGATACATCACATGATCACACTGACAGAACCACAGGCACATAGACACAGGCAACAGAGCATGCACAATGTCGGCACTAGTACAGTGTATATCCACCTTTCGCAGCAATGCAGGCTGCTATTCTCCCATGGAGACGATCGTAGAGATGCTGGATGTAGTCCTGTGGAACGGCTTGCCATGCCATTTCCACCTGGCGCCTCAGTTGGACCAGCGTTCGTGCTGGACGTGCAGACCGCGTGAGACGACGCTTCATCCAGTCCCAAACATGCTCAATGGGGGACAGATCCGGAGATCTTGCTGGCCAGGGTAGTTGACTTACACCTTCTAGAGCACGTTGGGTGGCACGGGATACATGCGGACGTGCATTGTCCTGTTGGAACAGCAAGTTCCCTTGCCGGTCTAGGAATGGTAGAACGATGGGTTCGATGACGGTTTGGATGTACCGTGCACTATTCAGTGTCCCCTCGACGATCACCAGTGGTGTACGGCCAGTGTAGGAGATCGCTCCCCACACCATGATGCCGGGTGTTGGCCCTGTGTGCCTCGGTCGTATGGAGTCCTGATTGTGGCGCTCACCTGCACGGCGCCAAACACGCATACGACCATCACTGGCACCAAGGCAGAAGCGACTCTCATCGCTGAAGACGACACGTCTCCATTCGTCCCTCCATTCATGCCTGTCGCGACACCACTGGAGGCGGGCTGCACAATGTTGGGGCGTGAGCGGAAGACGGCCTAACGGTGTGCGGGACCGTAGCCCAGCTTCATGGAGACGGTTGCGAATGGTCCTCGCCGATACCCCAGGAGCAACAGTGTCCCTAATTTGCTGGGAAGTGGCGGTGCGGTCCCCTACGGCACTGCGTAGGATCCTACGGTCTTGGCGTGCATCCGTGCGTCGCTGCGGTCCGGTCCCAGGTCGACGGGCACGTGCAACTTCCACCGACCACTGGCGACAACATCGATGTATTTTGGAGACCTCACGCCCCACGTGTTGAGCAATTCGGCGGTACGTCCACCCGGCCTCCCGCATGCCCACTATACGCCCTCGCTCAAAGTCCGTCAACTGCACATACGGTTCACGTCCACGCTGTCGCGGCATGCTACCAGTGTTAAAGACTGCGATGGAGCTCCGTATGCAACGGCAAACTGGCTGACACTGACGGCGGCGGTGCACAAATGCTGCGCAGCTAGCGCCATTCGACGGCCAACACCGCGGTTCCTGGTGTGTCCCCTGTGCCGTGCGTGTGATCATTGCTTGTACAGCCCTCTCGCAGTGTCCGGAGCAAGTATGGTGGGTCTGACACACCGGTGTCAATGTGTTCTTTTTTCCATTTCCAGGAGTGTATTTTGTTCTCTAAAATAAAGCACTGTGTAATTGGTGGCAGCAGGCTAAAACCATTGAATCAGATTTTTATAAGTGAAAGGAGGTTATGAGTTGCCGGAAGTGAACTATCAAAACCCAATGGAGATTTGACACAGGATCAAAATTATGACTTATAATATTCTTTGTACAGATAAATGACTTACTCGAAAACACTGATGCAAAGACAGCCATGATAAAACTTTTCCTTATGTAAATCTTGTATTTGAGAGCCTTATAAGCAATACGAATTTGGTGAAATAAAGCACAGCCTCTTGGCTTAATGCAATTAGTTTACTTCCACATGAAAAAAAAAAGATCACTAATATGTGGTTTAGCCTATCAAAAACTACCAGTATAGAGACAGTAAATGTAAAATTTTGATACAACATACTAGACAAGAAGCTAACTTTGAAGTTTTATGTTGAACACATAAGTTAGGTTATTAAGGGTAAAGTTTCTATTGAGGAGACTAATGTGTGGAGCTTATGGGCACTCATCGGTGAGGTATCAATGCAGGAGACTGATGACCAGTGTAACTTTAGAACATGTAAGAATGGCATTTTTTTTATTATTTTTTATTTTCAGTCTGTCTTGATGTGTGGGTTAGTACTCCAGGGAAACAGTAAACAAGTAAAATGATGCTCCTATAATTCATGGAAAGTCAGTCAGAGTAATGAGAAGGATAGGCAACACACTGTCTAGTTGTTGTTGTTGTTGTTGTGGTCTTCAGTCCTGAGACTGGTTTGATGCAGCTCTCCATGCTACTCTATCCTGTGCAAGCTTCTTCATCTCCCAGTACCTACTGCAACCTACATCCTTCTGAATCTGCTTAGTGTATTGATCTCTTGGTCTCCCTCTACGATTTTTACCCTCCACGCTGCCCTCCAATGCTAAATTTGTGATCCCTTGATGCCTCAAAACATGTCCTACCAACCGATCCCTTCTTCTAGTCAAGTTGTGCCACAAACTTCTCTTCTCCCCAATCCTATTCAATACCTCCTCATTAGTTACGTGATCTACCCACCTTATCTTCAGCATTCTTCTGTAGCACCACATTTCGAAAGCTTCTATTCTCTTCTTGTCCAAACTGGTTATCGTCCATGTTTCACTTCCATACATGGCTACACTCCATACAAATACTTTCAGAAACGACCTCCTGACACTTAAATCTATACTCGATGTTAACAGATTTTCCTTCTTCAGAAACGCTTTCCTTGCCATTACCAGTCTACATTTTATATCCTCTCTACTTCGACCATCATCAGTTATTTTACTCCCCAAATAGCAAAACTCCTTTACTACTTTAAGTGTCTCATTTCCTAATCTAATCCCCTCAGCATCACCCGATTTAATTTGACTACATTCCATTATCCTCGTTTTGCTTTTGTTGATGTTCATTTTATATCCTCCTTTCAAGACGCTGTCCATTCCGTTCAACTGCTCTTCCAAGTCCTTTGCTGTCTCTGACAGAATTACAATGTCATCGGCAAACCTCAAAGTTTTTACTTCTTCTCCATGAATTTTAATACCTACTCCGAATTTTTCTTTTGTTTCCTTTACTGCTTGCTCAATATACAGATTGAATAACATCGGGGAGAGGCTACAACCCTGTCTCACTCCTTTCCCAACCACTGCTTCCCTTTCATGCCCCTCGACTCTTATAACTGCCATCTGGTTTCTGTACAAATTGTAAATAGCCTTTCGCTCTCTGTATTTTACCCCTGCCACCTTCAGAATTTGAAAGAGAGTATTCCAGTTAACGTTGTCAAAAGCTTTCTCTAAGTCTACAAATGCTAGAAACGTAGGTTTGCCTTTTCTTAATCTTTCTTCTAAGATAAGTCGTAAGGTTAGTATTGCCTCACGTGTTCCAACATTTCTACGGAATCCAAACTGATCTTCCCCGAGGTCCGCTTCTACCAGTTTTTCCATTCGTCTGTAAAGAATTCGCGTTAGTATTTTGCAGCTGTGACTTATTAAACTGATAGTTCGGTAATTTTCACATCTGTCAACACCTGCTTTCTTTGGGATTGGAATTATTATATTCTTCTTGAAGTCTGTGGGTATTTCGCCTGTCTCATACATCTTGCTTACCAGATGGTAGAGTTTTGTCATGACTGGCTCTCCCAAGGCCATCAGTAATTCTAATGGAATGTTGTCTACTCCTGGGGCTTTGTTTCGACTCAGGTCTTTCAGTGCTCTGTCAAACTCTTCACGCAGTATCTTATCTCCCATTTCATCTTCATCTACATCCCCTTCCATTTCCATAATACTGTCCTCAAGTACATCGCCCTTGTATAAACCCTCTATATACTCCTTCCACCTTTCTGCCTTCCCTTCTTTGCTTAGAACTGGGTTGCCATCTGAGCTCTTGATATTCATACAAGTGGTTCTCTTCTCTCCAAAGGTCTCTTTAATTTTCCTGTAGGCAGTATCTATCTTACCCCTAGTGAGACAAGACTGTCTAGTATTGTAGTTAAAATACTGCTGACTTTTTGAAGGTCTCAGTATTGTCACTAACTGCTCTTATTTCAGTTTCAATGTGCAACGCTTTAAACATGTTGTCACACAGTAACCATAATCCTATACCAGACATGAGTGTAGATTCACCAATGAAATGAAACATTTGATGTTGAAAAGCAAGTCTGCTATAAAAACAAAACACAACACACAACTTAATGAACTATCAGCAGAACTGAGAGTGCCGCTGTTTATACTTCAGATTTCCTCAAACCAACCTACCAATTTTTAAGAATAAGTTTCTAGAGCCTTACGCATTTCTTACGTATTGAAACCTGGTTCCAGCAGCTTCAAAAGTGTTCATCAAAAATTGAAATTTATTTTGAACTTCCTTTTATTTCTGAGGCAGTCACATTTTATATCACAATCAATAGTGGTTTCAGCCTACATTGGTCATCTTGCTGCTAGTCATGGTGGCAGTTTGTAAACAAAACATTCTTTACCTGTTTTTATTTGTACCTCACAACTGGCTAGTTTTGACCCTTGAAAGCAATTGTTAAATTATAAAAGTTCATACTGAATCACTGAGGCTGTGAATTGGTGGTGTTTGACAGTATACTTTTCTTCCTTACCTGGGGACTTTTAAAGCCCATATGCAGAACAAATGTCTGGAATCTTTGATCTGTCCATAAGTTCTTTGATGTAATCTTCGTGAGTTCCAGCAGCTCATAACTGTCATTCTGTTGTGCAGCAGGAAGAATAGTGTGAAAATTCTATTTCCTTGCTTTTATTATATTCTGCACAAATTTCATGACAAACAGTATCTCTGATCAGCGTCATGTTGAGCACATTTGGCAACATCTTAAAATGTTCTAAGAGACCTTACAGTTGCTGTTAGTAGGCCATTGTCATTGCAACATATCGGTGCAGAGGAGCAGGAACTGAACCATCATGTATTACATTACTTATCACTACATTAAATATTGAAACTATAAAGCTCTTAGAAGCAAACGGTTAAATAAAAACTTTCCTTTTTTTTTTCTGAACATGCGTTTCTGATGACAAATAATCAATATACACGAATGATTTTCCCCTTCTCATTTACTTAGCACTGTGGCTACTTTTCTAATTTCAAATAATCATACAATTACACAAATGCCACTACCATAGGGATCCATGCCTCATCTTCACAATTATGGCCCAAGTTATGTTGTACATATGGCTGTCGACTGGTAACAAGTATTCCTGATATCATCTTAGATTACAGTATTCATACTTTCACAAATGTTTTTGCTGAATACCTAGTTGCACACTTCACACTAGCATGTGCATATGGCAATTACCCCTCCACCTTGTGATGTGCACCTGCTTTATTTCCTTGTTGACTGCCCTCGGTGTCAATGTACTGCGTTGCTACACTAGCTGAAAAATGGCATTTGTAATTTCGACACTGACTACTATAAATATAGTAGCCGACAGGTGCACAGTTGCGTTTCACAGTTGTTTACTTTCACTCTTCACAACCCCCCAATAATACACAGTTATATATGGCCAGTGCTCTATTGTTTAACTTTCGATAAGCCTCATTAATAGGTTACCTCCAAACATCCACATACTGCTACAATAGTTTACTGTTGATCATCTACAAACAGTAAAAACCTAACCACACATTTCACAGTTATTGTAGAATGATACGATACATATTGAACAGACACTGTTATTATTTTAACACACGGCCTATTGGTGTAATACTTATTTCACATTTAAGTTGATGTATTGTTGTTGTTGTAAACAACACAGGTTCCTCATCCAAAACTCGGCCGTGGACTGACCAAAATTCGAGCTCTTATATATCCTCACACTAGTAGGTACTGAAACTGCACATTGTTTTAAGTTAAATTTATAGAAATTACAATTAAAACTCATTAAATTCACTGAGTACATCGAAAAATTGGTTCTTTTTAACAGTTTCTTCTACTACAAGAGTCGGGCCAAATTATTTGTTTAAATCATGAAATTAACAAATATTGTTATGCAAACAATGCTTTTGACAAAATTGTTAATTACTTTTGAATTAATTAATGTGCTTTCAAATAGAGCCAAATAAATACTTTAAGAACACTATCAGTTGTTCCTCCAAATGTTTATAATTAGTACAGAATTTATATTTGTTTATGCGTCAACAATAGAATTTAAGTTACAAAACATTACTGATTTCACCCTATAACAAAAGATATTAAATAGTCGAAATAAATTAGAAAATCAATTACATACATAAAACTAAGTGCAAAATTAGATCTGGTGTTATATTCTTTAAAACTGAGGGCCAACTTTTCTCTTTGCTGAAAATGCAGATTATACTCATGTATGTTAATGGTAATTAATTCAAAAACGAATTTTAAGGAGGCAGAACAAGAGGGGAAGTAAAGATATCCCAGCTTGCTTCGTCACAACCTTCTATCTACAGGAAGGTGGGTGGAGAATACCATTCTATTTCTCGTTTCACAACATCTGGAACTGTACACTGATAAGCCAAAACATTATGTCCGTAGCCCACCACGACATCGATTGTGGCCAGGTGGCTTTGCGGGCATGTGATGCGGTAACAAAAGAATGTAAGCGGAGCAGACAATAATGGTGCATCACCACAGCAAAGATATGGGTTTCATTGAGATAAGCATCTCTGATGAAGGGCAGATTATTATTGCTCATAGCCTGTGAACAAGTATCTCGAAAACATAGAAGTTGGTCGAGTGTTCACATGCTACTGTTGTGAGCATCTACTGAAAGAGGTAGAAGGACAATGAAACTACCACTAGGTACTAAATGGTTGTACGTCCACGACTCTTCACATAATGTGGGATTTGGAGGCTTGTCTGCTCTGTAAAGTAGGATAGATGGTGATCTGTGGCATCTCTGCCAAAAAAGCACAATGCTGGTGGAGACACAAGTGTTTTAGAGCACACCATTCATTACACATTATTGAACATGGAGCTCCGCAGCAGGCCACCATGTTCACATGTTGACTCAATGGCATCATAGATTACAACTGCAGTGGCCATGGGACCATTGGGATTCAACCATCGATCAATGGAAACCTGTTGGCTCTTAGGGTGAATCACATGTTTGCTACACTAGGTCACTGGTCATCTCCACAAATGCTGTCATTGATGTGAACAGCTGCTCAAAATGTGCAGCACGCCATGGACCTAGGCTGGTGGTAGCAGTATTATGCTATGGGAGACATTCTCCAAAGCGTCCATGGGACCTGTGTAGGTAATCAAAGACATGCTGACAGCTGCGAACCTCCTGCATCGCTTCATGCTTGATGTCTTCCCCAACAGCGATGTCACCTTTTAGCGGTATAGTTGTCCATATCTCAGAGCCAGAACTGTGCTACAGTGATTTGAGCAGCATTACCATGAATGCATGTTGATGTCTCTGGGACCAAATTCTCCTGGTGTAAGTCCTATGGAATCCATCTGGATCACTATAGGGTGCTACCACCGCATATGCAAATCGGTGGCTCGTTATTTATTTGGATTTCATTACCTATGCATAGACATCTAATGCCACATACCTGCACAAATTTACCAACAAACTATTGGTTCCTTGATATATTTCGATCCAAAGATGGACAACCAGGCTATTAAGCAGGTGTTCATAATGATGATTTTCACGGGTTTGCAGCCAGGTTCCATCGTCCTGATAACAACACGATATTTCCGCGGACCATCTGGCCGCCATCTTCAGGTGAGATTGAGTGCACAATCACGCCGGAACTGAAGAGACCTCAGATTCGGCAGCTCCTTTATACTGCGGGTACTGGCTGTTGCGGGTGCGCGAGCAACGGAAGAGCTGCCCTCTGTGAGGCGAAGAATTGCAGCAGCGCCAGCGGTGAAAACTGTCAAAAGCGAGGAATCGCAAAATTAAAATGCAGACAGTCGGAAACCAGACCATTGTTGTTTTATCTGTGATAAAATAGGATTCCACGTCTTACTTAAAGGAAAACCTTTATCTCTATTAATAATGTCATCAGACAGACGTATTTCAATTGAGTCTTTCAATACACAATCCCAGTAACGGGAAGCTGAGGCAATAATTTGCGTCTCATTATACGAAATATTGTGCCCTTCATTAAGACAGTGTTCAGCAACGGCTGATTTTTCCAGCTGGAGCAGACGTGTATGCCGTTGATGTTCCACACATCGATCTTGAACTGTACGAATAGTCTGTCCGATGTAGGCCTTTCCGCAGTGACAGGGAATCTTGTATACCCCAGGCTTCCTCAGTCCCAAATCATCTTTAACCGATCCAAGAAGGGATCTAGTTTTGGCCAAAGGCATAAGGACGCTTTTAATATCATATTTCCTGAGGATTCTTGAAGTTTTCGAAGAAATACTTCCCACGAAGGGTAAAAAAGCAACTGATTTGGAAGTGTCCACCGTTGGTTCTCGTGGGGGTCCAAATTGAAAAGCACGAGTAATTTGGTGATCAGAATACCCATTCTGCCTCAAAACAACCTTAAGATGATCCAACTCCTGTTTCAAGTTAACGGAATCTGAAACAACATAAGCCCTCTTGACCAGTGTGCGTAAAACTCCCAGGCGTTGATGTTGTGGATGACAACTTGTGGAATGGGGGTAGCGATCCGTGTGCGTAGATTTTCGGTATACACTGTGTCCCAAAGTCCCATTTTCTTTCTTTTGTACGAAGACATCCAAAAAAGGCAATTTGCCATCTTTTTCAATTTCCATCGTAAATTTGATTCGTGGATGAAGGCAGTTAAAATGATCTAAAAATCAATGAAGAGATTCCATTCCATGTGGCCAAACAATGAAAATATCATCCACGTATCACAAAAAAACATGTTGGTTTAAGAGAAGATGTCCTAAGTACCATATGCTCAAAATCTTCCATAGAGAGATTGGCGACAATAGGGGAAAGAGGACTCCCCATAGCCACACCGTCAGTTTGTTCAAAAATTGCTTCCTTAAATAAAAAATATGTCGATGCCAATACATGGTGACACAGCTCACTAGTTTTGTCATCCAAGAGCTGACCAATTAGCAAGAGACTCCTCTAAAGGTACCTGAGTAAAAAGTACCAACGGTGGACACTTCCAAATCAGTTGCTTTTTTACCCTTCGTGGGAAGTATTTCTTCGAAAACTTCAAGAATCCTCAGGAAATATGATATTAAAAGCGTCCTTATGCCTTTGGCCAAAACTAGATCCCTTCTTGGATCGGTTAAAGATGATTTGGGACTGAGGAAGCCTGGGGTATACAAGATTCCCTGTCACTGCGGAAAGGCCTACATCGGACAGACTATTCGTACAGTTCAAGATCGATGTGTGGAACATCAACGGCATACACGTCTGCTCCAGCCGGAAAAATCAGCCGTTGCTGAACACTGTCTTAATGAAGGGCACAATATTTCGTATAATGAGACGCAAATTATTGCCTCAGCTTCCCGTTACTGGGATTGTGTATTGAAAGACTCAATTGAAATACGTCTGTCTGATGACATTATTAATAGAGATAAAGGTTTTCCTTTAAGTAAGACGTGGAATCCTATTTTATCACAGATAAAACAACAATGGTCTGGTTTCCGACTGTCTGCATTTTAATTTTGCGATTCCTCGCTTTTGACAGTTTTCACCGCTGGCGCTGCTGCAATTCTTCGCCTCACAGAGGGCAGCTCTTCCGTTGCTCGCGCACCCGCAACAGCCAGTACCCGCAGTATAAAGGAGCTGCCGAATCTGAGGTCTCTTCAGTTCCGGCGTGATTGTGCACTCAATCTCACCTGAAGATGGCGGCCAGATGGTCCGCGGAAATATCGTGTTGTCATCAGGATGATGGAACCCGGCTGCAAACCCGTGAAAATCATCAGTATTTGATACGCCGGGAAAATTTTCGTTATCACAGGTGTTCATAATGTTTTGGGTCATCAGTGATTGGGAACTCCTCAGCACCCTTATCTTTGGCAACTGCGTGACACCAGGACGTAATAGCTGTGTTGGTCTCTTGAGACAAAAGCCTTCAGGGGTTCAGAATTTGTTTGCTGAGTACGGGCTTGGTGACCCCGGGGTTCCTGAGCTGGCGACTGGTAAGTGTCACCAATCCTCTGCCACTGTAAGCTTGAGGCATGCTTCAGCAACCAGCGTGTGGCATGGCTGTGGAACGTTGTCACAGGGAAGGGGATCTTGACTTGGCCACCTGGATCACGAAGATGGAATAAACCTCTATAAAAACCCACCAATCTCAAGGTGTGCTGCACAGTGATGAGATGCATGGCTGTTGAGGTGGAACAGTTGTTAACAGAAAGCCTTTGAAGAACCTGCCGCACCTTAGTCATATAAGGCTTACTCAGGCACGCGGGGCTCTGTCTGAGTGGACCCTTATTTCCCTAGCTGCTCACAGGACCAACATAGAACCCTCAAAATCTCCTCCTTCTCCCTCCCAGTGGGAAGCGTGTACTCCCTGGGAATAATCACACCCATTCATCAAAAAGAATGAGGGAGGCGAGTCCTCCTGATAATCGACTTGTTGTTAGTAATGGGGCTCAAGGAGTCGTGAATCACAATATCTTTGTAGTGATCAAAAGGAAAGAGCGGAGGTTTGAAAAAGTGTCCCCCCTTTTATATCCATAAAGACTTAGAAGGGCTTGCCAGTACCCTAAAGTCTATTAAGCAGTTGCGAAATGGTTCCTCGCTTTTTGAGAGTAACCAGGCAAAGCAGGTGGAACTACTTAAGAAGTCACAGAAATTGGGTGAGTACGACATCACTGTTGAGTTGCAAAGCTCCCTTAACTCCAGCAAAGGTGTGGTAACCTGCCGTGATATTATGGACATAGACATTGCTGATATCAAACAAGAATGGACACCATAGGGGATAATAGATATGGAACACAGGACATGCAAGAACAGTGCAGATATTGAGAAGACTGCCACCTTTATTGTGACCTTCAATTCTCTGACACTACCTGAACACATCACGGCAGGTTTCCTCTGACTTAGGGTTAGGCCCTATGTACCTAACCGTATGCGATGCTTCAAATGCCAGCGTTTTGGCCACACAGTGCTGAGTTGCAGGGGCGAAGTGACTTTTGGGAAGTGTGGAAAGGCAGCCCATGAAGCTGTCCATCTCCAGCAGTCTGCATTAACTGCCCTGAAGCCACCCAGTCTGGAGCCGAGCCTGCCCTGTTTTTGCAGAGGAACACAAAATTCAGGAAATTAAAGTGACCAACCGGATCCCCTACGCAGAAGTCAAAAAGGACTATCAGTCAATGAAACCCCCGTCTTTGGTACTTCTTATGCTTCCTTGGTGCAGAAACCTGTTACTAAGATTGACTCTTTTACTCAGACGACGTCCAGTGTACCATTATCCACCACTAGCACCTGTACTTGCACCTGCATGTGCTGAAGCAAATTGAAAGACATAGCAATCTAGGCAGCTACGATGGAAAGGACCAGTAATGCTACCACAGTGCACAGCCCGAAGGCACTCCAAAAGCAGAGTGCGTCTCAACGGCAACTTTCTTCAGAGAAAGGTGGCTCTCACCGCCCCTTCCCCCCTCATCCTTGTTGGGAAAGGGAGCAGGGAAAGGACCTCAACATTCAGGTCGAAAGCTGACCCGAACACCTTCAGATGTCATTCTGGCACATCTGACTGATGATGACATCATGGATCTTGTTGCCTCATCACCAGACCCGGTCAGCCCCACCACCCCATGTTGCTCTACAAGCGCCTCACCACTGCGACACAAAGACAGGGGTAAATCAAGACCATGTTGATGAAATGGCTCCCGTACTCCAGTGGAATAAAAATGGATACAGGTCTCATTTAGAGGAATTGAGACTCATTGTACAGGATAGATCCTTTTTCCTTTGCCTTCAAGAGACTCATTTTAAAGAGACTGACACACCTTTACTTGGAGGCTATCACCATTACAGAAAAGATTACCTTACTGGTGACAAGGCAAGAGGTGGGGTTGCAGTGTTCATCAAGGACACCTTTCACCCCTCACCTATTCCCGTAACAACACCACCACAAGCAGTTGCTGTTCGAATAGTGTCCCATGTTGACATCACAGTGTGCTCTTTGTACCTACCACCCTATGAGCCTCTAGCCAGTGGGTTCCTCACACATCTTCTTGATGAACTACCCCATCCCTTTCTCCTTTTTGGGGACTTCAATGCACACAGTGCACTATGGGGTCCTAAAACCACTTTCCCCAAGGGTCAGGCACTTGAGGATCTACTGCACACAACAGACATACTGCTGAACATCGGTCAAGATACACATTTTAGCACTGCTACGGGTTTGTCTACAGCCATAGACCTCTCCTTCTGCTCGCCTGCTTTTGGGACACTGCTCAGTGGGCAGTGGACAATGACCTCCATGGTAGTGACCATTTCCCTACCTGGATCCATCTGCCTGATGGAGCAGATTCTGAAAGCAAGCCACCGAGAGGGTTGTTCAAAAAGGCTAACTGGATGCTTTACAGGCAGTTAGCTGTTTTTGAGCAATGTGACGGCGCCCAGAACTGGGTGGATCACGTTGCAGCTGTGATTCGCCGTGCTGCTGATGCATCCATCCCAAAGTCTATGGAAACACCTAGGTGGTGACCTGTCCCGTGGTGGAATGATGAGTGTTGTTTTAAATCAGGCACAGGGGGCAGCTATGCACAGATTCAATCGATGCCCTACACATGCGAATCTTGCAAACTTTCGAGTGGCACGTGCAAAGGCGAGGAGAATAATTCGGGAGAGTAAGCAGAGGTATTGGCAAGAGTTCCTGAACTCCATCAATAAGTCCATATTTGCAAGTAAAGTATGGGAAGCCATCAGGAGTATCTCAAGGCACAACTCTCGACCACTAATAGCAGCTGTACGAACACAGGGGTCACTTGTAACATCAATGAGACACATAGCTCAGACAATGACTGAATCATATAAATCCATTGCGACTGAGTCTAGCCAGGATCCCACCTTCCGTCGCTATCAGGAGGCACAGGAGAAGGCTGATGTTGATTTCCGTTCCACCAACATTGAGGAATACAACCAGCCTTTCTGTCTGTGGGAGTTGGATTCTGCATAGTCAGTTGCTTGTGATATGACCCCTGGAAACGACCTGATAACCAACAGCATGTTACAACATTTGGACTGACGGTCGAAGGAGGTCCTCTGTCAGCTCTTCAATAAAATTTGGATAACTGGTGACTTTCCCAACTCGTGGAAAGAATCTATTTTAATCCCAATTTTGAAGCAAAGAAAGGATTGGACAGACCCCAGTAGTTATCGTAGTATTAGCATGACAGGCTGCATAGGAAAGACACTGGAGCGTATGGTCAATCAGCGCCTTGTGTGGGTTCTTGAAACCAGGTCCCTACTCCGTTGCTCCCAGTGTGGGTTCAGGAGATATCGCTCCGCGCTCGATAACCTGACCCTGCTCGAAGCATCAATTCAACAAGGTTTCCTTCGTAAGTAACACCTTATCAGTGTTTTCTTCGATTTGGAAAATGCCTACGATACTACCTGGAGGCATAATATTTTGTCACAGTTCCATGAGTGGGGATTCCGTGGACGTCTATCGACCTTCATATGGTCCTTTCTCTCAGGCAGATATTTTAGGTACAAGGTTGGGAATATCCTGTCTGACCATTTTAAGCAGGAGAATGGTGTCCCTCTAGGGAGTGTTTTAAGTGTCACAGCTTTCACCACTGCAATCAACAGCATTACATCCACAGTGTGACGTCCACTACTATGTTCCTTGTTTCTGGATGACTTCTCCATCTTCTGTGGGTCTTCCAGCCTCACCACAGCTACTCGGCAATTGAAACTGATGATAAGGCAGTTGGAGGAATGCTCTTGCACCACAGGTTTTAAATTCTGATTAGAGAAATCAGTTTGTGTTGATTTTAATTGCTCCCGCTGTCTGTTTAGTTTCCCTGTTTTAAAACTGGGTTACACGGTTCGCACAATTAAGGAAAAGGGGAAGTATCTGGGTCTTATATTTGATGATGAGAAGTTAACGTGGTGGCCACACTTTAAAGAACTGAAACTGAGATGTCTCAAGGCCTTAAACATCCTTAAATGTGTCAGTCACAGGTGTCTTGGGGAGCTGACAGGGCGTATCTGCTCCAACTTTATAAGGCTTTTGTGTGACCCCCGCTTGAATGCGGATGCCAGATTTATGGGTCATCAAGGCCTTAAAATGCTGGATGCAGTTCACCATGAGGGTATTAGGCTGTCTGCAGGAGCCTATCACACGAACTCTGTTGTTAGTTTGTGTGCAGAGACTGGTGAGCCTGCGCTGTCCATTCAGTGTCTTCTTGTGGTACATCAAGAATTTAGGGCATTGTCCATTCCTACATCGCCAGCATCCAGTCACGTTGTTCAGCTGCCACCGGAATGGCTGTTCGATCACCGGGCACAAGCAACATGGCCATTTGGGATCTGTGCAAGGGTGAGCCTTGAATTATTACAGGTTGGGGGCATTAAGGTCCAAAGCCAGGGGTGGAGTAGGGTATCCCCCTGGCTACTACCAAGGCCCAGATTGCTTTTATAAATGACTGCTTACGAGAAGCATTGTTCCCCAAACTATGGTTTTAAATATTAAATTTAATGAGATTTTACGTAGCCACCCAGACTTTATTACTGTCTGCATGGATGGTTTTGAGCAGGGAGATGTTTTCAGTTGTTCTGTCGTGTTCCTCGACATTGTCCTCAGGACAGGGCTCCCAGAGCAGTTTTCAGTTATTATGCAGAACTGTTTGCTATCCTGAGAGCATTGGAGCAGACGAGATGGCGTCGTGACAAAATATTTATCATCTGCTCTGATTCTCAAAGTGCCCCTCTCGCTGTTGGGCAAATGTACCCAGCAGATCGGATGGTGTAGCAGGTGCAGCACGCTCTCCTTCTCTTGCAAAGGCAAAACAAGGAAATCATTTATTACTGGGTTCCAGGGCACATAGGCATCCAGGAAAACGAACTCGCTGATGCTGCTGCCAAGGAGGCGTGCTCCCTTCCTTCTCCTGCTCACTGTTCAGTCCCTCTGTGAACTGTCCCTTCAGTTTTGACCAGGAAGGCCATATGTTGGTGGGAGTCTCAGTGGCTGGAAGTGAGGAACAATAAACTAAATTCCATTAAGACTTCAATGCGACCACGGATCACCTCCTCCTGCTCATGACAGTGTGAAGAAGTAGCCCTTACTCGGCTTAGAATGGGACATTGTCCATTGACACATGTCTTCCTCTTACATCAGGAGGAGCTCCCAGTATGTCAGAGATGCGGGACACCGTTGTCAGTATGATATATTTTAACTGAGTGTGTTTCATCTGACGACCTGAGGGTTTAACTGGGTCTCCCACAGGATCTTCCCTCTATTTTAACTGATAATGAGTCCAGCGTTGTTCGTGTCTTAAGATGTGTGTGGTGTCTGGAATTCTTCCCAAAATACTGGATGTGAGATCTTAATGCGTCACAGAGTGGCTGGGTCACGCATTATTTCTAAGTCGCCATCCAGCCACGATTATCTGTCCCTTTTTTAACAGCATCTTTACAGGTATTTTATATATGATTTTATTTAGTTATCCCACTTTCTCTTGCTGGGATTTTATTCCGGGCTTTTCTGAAGCTCACATTCTTGGGGTTGCTTTACTATTCCTAAGGTTGGATGAAACATAGTTTTCCAGTTTATTGATCTCCTTCAATGGATTTTCACAATCTTCTTTGCTATATCATTACTGCCAAGGCACTGATGACCTAGCTGTTAAGCACCCTCTGCCATAAATCATCATCATCATCATCACCACCTTGAGACAGAAGGTCTTTCATCCAAGTCCTAGTGCAGATTTTGGGAGCTCCAGTCCACAACTTTACACTTAATTCATCTGGAGTGTACAGTAACGCCAAGTATTGCTTCACTGTCTTCTTTGACTTGAGAAAGGCCCAACACACCTTGTCGTGTCCCCAGAGAAAGGCCCAACACACCTTGTCGTGTCCCCACATCCTTATCTTACTATAAAAGTTGGTTTGCAGAGTACATTCTTGCAGTTTTCTTCCAGATTTCTTGAACTCTTGTGTTGTTTTATGTTCAAGACAGCATACCCTACACGCCTACAGAACCGCCCTGCACAGGAGAATGGAATCCCACAGAAGTCCATGCTGAATGTGACCCTTTTCTGATTGCAATCATCTGGCTCACAGGAGGCTGTGAGGCCTATGGTATCACCTTCACAGTATATCAACGACTTTTGAATTTACTGCAGTTCTACAACCACAAGTGTTGCTGAAGACCAACTGCCAGCCACCAGAAGGAAATCTCAATCCTGCTCCTTCACTCATGGTTTCCAATTTTCCAGTGCTGAAACATATTTATGCACTACTTCTGAGCTAAAACTGTTCATCCACATCCATAACTACCTCTTCATAATGAATTGCTCAATGTGGGGTAGTAATACCACTTTGTGGAGCTTTTATTTGATGCCTGGCTGGTGGGGCTATTATATTCATCAACTTAAAGAGAAATGCCAATAGATCAGCAGTCTTTGATTTCTTAATCATGCCTCCTGAGTCGCTGACCACTCCATCATATTGTGTTTATATGAAGCTCTCATCCTATATCAGTTGTCCTATGAGAATCTAGCGTATAGACCAGTTCCCACCTCTCCCCTACTCTCCCTATTGCCCGTCACTAGTACCTTACCCAAACATCCACCCGTGCGTATGCTTTGGATCAAAGGAAATAGTGGACTGCACAGCCCACCCTCCACGCATTTTGATGTTTGTTCCTCTATAACTGCATATTGAAGATCAACAATATCATCTTATCCGTCACATGTTTTGATGTTGTTGACGAATATGCTCTTTTAAATTTTGAAGGTAGCCGGGGTAAAGTACAAGGAGTAAAATGTTACATAAACTAGTACGTAACGTAGAAAACAAGTAGGTTTCCATTCAGATGATGCTAAAGCTTCCTCCTCGAAATACTCCATATAGAAATTTGCGATGACAGGCGAAAGTGGGCTCCCCATTGTGACTCATTCTGTTTGCTCATAGTATTCTCCATTAAACAGAAAATACGTAGAGGTCAGAACGTGCCTTCTGAGGCTTTCAGCTTGAAGTTTAGAACTTAAAGCTGAAAGACTCAGATGTCTGGTGAGTTTGATTGTCTCGTTATTCACCAGGGTGCCTCTTTGAAAGTCAGTTGAGATCATTGCACAGAAATTTGACGAGAAGACGACCGACCTTTTCAGGCACATTCTGACCTCCACGTATTTTCTGTTTAATGGAGAATACTTTGAGCAAACAGGAGGAGTCACAATGGGGAGCCCACTTTCACCCGTGGTTACGAATTTCTATATGGAGCATTTCAAGGAGGAAGCTTTGGCATCATCCGAATGGAAACCTACTTGTTTTCTACGTTATGTTGACGACACGTTCGTGATGTGACTCCATGGAAGGGACAAGCTTCTAGACTTCCTTGCACACCTGAATTCCATACATCCGAACAACAAATTCACTATGGAGACTGAAGCAGAAGGAAGTTTACCATTCCTGGATGTCATGGTCAAAAGAAGAGCGGATGCCACCCTGGGCCATGGGGTATACAGGAAGAAAACGCACACCGACCTGTATTTGCATGCAAATAGCTGCCACCACCCTTTGCAGAGGAATGGGGTACTAAAAACACTGGTGCACGGAGCATGCACCATCTCGGACGCAGAGTGTCTGCCCCATGAGCTGGAACACCTCAAAACTGTATTTCGGAAAAACGGGTACTCGGAATGGCAGATCAGATGCACTCTCCGCCCCACCTCTACAGTACAACGTGTGGAGATGGACGAAGTCACGGAGGAAGAGATAGCCACCGCCTATATACCGTATACTGGCGCACTATAGGGGAAAATAGGACAAATATTGAGGACACAACGAGTAGGAGCTGTCTTTTGCCCACCCAATAAAACACGAGCATTATTGGGAAGTGTCAAAGACGACCTCGGTTTGCGGAAGGTTGGCATATACCAGATTCCCTGTGAGTGTGGGAAGACTTACATTGGACAGACAGTGCGCACCATCAAAGATCGTTGCCGAGAACATCAGAGGCACACTCGACTTATGTACCCCAACAAGTCAGCAGTTGCAGAGCACTGCTTGTCCGAAAATCACGAAATGGACTACCAACATACCAGGGTCTTGGCAGATAATACTGGGACAGCGTCATTAGATAGACTATCGAAATTCGTACCAGGGACGGACTCGTCAACAGAGATTGCGTCTATAACCTCAGCAAGGCATGGGAACCAGCACTGAGTCTAATTAAAAAGAGGCTCAGCAAAGAAAACGAACGAGCGACCAGTGCGGACAAGGCAGTTACACTGAAGCCACCACAGACGCCGACACCAGCCTCTCAGTGACCGCCAACGCACAGCCACGGGTGCAGACCGTGGAGAGAACGCCTCACAGGGGTAGGGGATTTAGGACAGCCGCCCACCCTCAGGAGCTCAGTTCGTCAGCGCACCTGACGATGGCGACATGTCTGATCACCGAAATATTGCGCCCTTTGGACACTATGGAACGGCAGTACACCTGTGGACTGTTCGAGCAAGAAATACGCCGGGAGAAGTTGAAGAATCGCATCTTCGTAACTAGATTCCAGGAGACCTTGGGTTTACCTCTTGCCTGAGGTTTAATGCTTTTGATCCATCGTCAGGCAACATTTAAAGCATTGGAAACATGGCTACCATCTTGTCAGTTGGATTCCTATTGATGCAGTATTCCAATGTTTTGTTTATAGAAGGGTAAGACATCTTCAGTTACATGTTTTGTTTCTATGGGTCCATTGTAATGACATAGCATTTTGGCCTGGATTGTGAAAAACTGGAATGCATTCTTTTATGAGTTTATGAAATCCTTATCAATTTTATCAATGTTTGGGTCCTGTAACCATCTTGCAATAGCCAGCATAGTTCCTTTAGGTGTGTTGCCAAATTCTCAGTCCTGAGGATCATGCAGTCTGTTTGCTCAGTTGTTGGAAAGCAAGTGGATTCACAGCTGAGATGCCCAAGCCAGATGAAGACTCTTTGCATAGTCTGTAATACTTGTCTCTTTTCTAGTTTGCTAAGTCTTATAATCTAGTTTGATGTAATATGCTGCATACCAGTGCTTTGGTGGCTCCCGAACCCCTTACCCCCCTCGGTATTTCTGTCTTGTTCCTATCTGTGCTTTACACTATGTAGGTCTACTTCCATCACTTGTGTGTTTTTCATGCACTGATCTTTTGTCTGTAAATTGAATATAACTGCCCCCCCCCCCCCCCTCCCTCTGATGACATAAGTCACAGGTTTGATAAAGTACTCACACTCTTTTTTTTTTAAGTTGTATTTCTTTTTGGTTAATTGTTTGTCACTATCAGTATTCTTCACTGTTTTCTTCATGAAGTGTCATTTGCTCACCATTGTTTCATTGTAAGTACAATATTTGTGTTCCACCGCAATCAGTTCTCTTTCCAGTTCTTCCACTCTTAGGGCATGTGGGCATATGCATTTTGAAACAAGTTTTGTAAATTGATCTATTGCTCCAATCGTGCACATGTATCATTCAATTTACTGGTATCTACTAAGTATGTATTTGATGTGGCCTGTTTTTGAACAGTTGAGGGCAGTATATCTTTAATTTTTTCATTGAATTATGTTTGCATGAATACGACCTTGCATCTCCTGCCAATATCACTCTCCTAGCTCATGGGTTTGGCTGATGGTAACTTGTGTTTTCTGAGTGTCAATTGTTTTCTCGATTGCAGTTCATGCCATTGCTGTGTTCCTTATGATCCCTAGTCTGTGGGTTCAATTATTCTCATAAAAGAACCTAGGGGTCAGGCACACTCTACTTCTGGCTTTTGCAAGTTTTTCCACGCAGGGTGCATCCAATTGGATTTTTATTTTTGCAGTTGTCCTTCTTGTGACCAATTTTTCCTTCACTTAGTGCACATTTTTTCTGCCCCCTTGCAGTTTTTTAGCAATGTGACCGAAGTCACAGCACTTGCTGCATTACGCTAGCACAGTGTAATTCTTGACGGACAGCCTTTGTAATCTTACAAACACCCTGCTGTTTTGGATTAGTGTACTGCGTATGTTGGGCCACTTGATGCATGATCATCTCACAGATGTAATTCATAGATGCTGTCCAAGAAATGGTTGCCAGTATGCATAACTTGGACTTGATATATGGCCATCAGTGGTTTCCTTTTCATGGGCTTTTTGCGCCTTAGCTCTGGTACTGTGTTTGCCATCTGTAGTGACTTGTGGCAGTCCTCCTGAGTAGTTTTTCTAGTTACTAGTGGCCAGATTATGGGTGCACAGTATATGGATTAGCAAGGCCCTCTAATTTGAAGGTTGACACTATCCACTATGAGGAGATTAGGCTGTCCGCAGTTGCTTATGGGACCAGCCCCATACACAGTCACTGTGCCGAGACTGGGGAACCGTTACTCACAGTCAGGCAAATGCTCCTTGTGGTGCGTCAGGTATGTAAATCCCTCACTGCTCTGAATTTGCCTGAGCACCATACTGTCCATACTGTTGCTCGTCTGTCTCTGGAATGCTGTTTCTCCAGTTGTCCCTGAATAACAAGGCTGTTTGGGATCCACATGCAGTATATGCTGGAGTCACTTGGTGTGGAGCAAATACAACCCAAGTCCAGGGTTTTAACCAGCTATCACCCTGGTTTCTACATAGGCCCAGAGTGATTTTAAAATTAGTGCAGTACAGGAGAAATTGCACTCCTGCATATGTTTTTAATACATTGTTTTATGACATTTTAAATGAGCACCACAACTCTGTAGCTGTATTATGAATGACTCTAAGGGTGACTCCATTGATTGCTCTGCTGTTTTCCCCAATTATATAATCAACATTCAATTGCCCCATACTTTACTTTCTGCGATGTGGAATGATATGCAATCTTGGGGGCACTGGAGCAGATGAGACATGTTTAGAGTGCTAAATTCCTTGTCTGTCCCAATTCCCTGAGTGTCCTCCACTCTCTACAATGCTTGTACCCAGCAGATACAGTAGTCCAGAATATCCAGGATGCCCTTGTTCAAATAACTTACGGGTTTGCTGCCGGGTGACGTCGTCTTTGAACATTCGATTCGCTGGGAAAAGTTAAGGTTTCACAGGATGCCCTTGTCTGACTGCAGTGGCTGAGGAAGGTGGTGTCTTTCTGCTGGGTGCCAGGGCACATTGGTATTGCAGGGAATGAAAGGGCAGATGGTATTTTTAAAACTAAAAAAAATGTAAAAGGTGCCATCTATTGACAGTGTGTTTACCTACTGTGCACAACAGCTTTTTTAAATTCTTTATGTAAGCATAAACATCAATATAAAGAATTTAAAAGATGCCATCTACTGACGATCTGATTGTACTATTATGCACAACAGTGGTTGAAGTTGGTTACTTTCTTTAAGCAAGTGCTGTGTACTGCATGAATAAAGTGGCATTTGTTTCATTTGAGTTTAACTTGGTTAATTGCATTCCTGGCAGTGGTCCATATTGTTTTAGAATACATGGGCAGGTGCATCATGTGGGAGGAAGTTTTCAGCCTCCTGCAGGAGTTGCACCAACTTACACTGGCCTCTTCTTCATAGATATCTATATTTCATTACAGCATTGTATAGAGAATAAAGCCAATTGAACCTGTTGCAGGGAAATAATGGTTACATTGCAAGAAATGCTTGATACACTTAATTCTTACGCACAGTTGCTTAAATACATAAAAGATGTTGCTTACAATATGCCTCATTTTTAAATATAATTCACTGCCAGCAATGCATTTCATCCTGGAAGATACAATGTGCCTACATTCATTGAGATGAATGCTGTTTTTATCACTGATGACGGACCACCACCAGGATACTTTGATTTTGTCATATTTTGTTAAAGAACTGGTGCACTAACTGCAATGTCTTACATGAAACAGTATATTGATACAATGTGCTATCCATTTCTTTTCCCATGTGGTAATTCTAGATGGACTGTAGGTAAGCCATATGTTGAAGTTTATGGTACTGCGTTGAGAGCAGTCACAATGGCAGCTTATTTTTATTGTGCAGCAGATAGAGATGGTTTCAGTATACTTCATGCTGAAGGTAAATTGATTCAAGAAATATATTGTCGACAGTCAATAAAACTGCTCGTATCCCTCATCAAGCTCACACCTTCTAATATGTAACACTGTTTTCAGAGAAGTTTTGTAAAATAAACAAATTGTAAAAAATAAAATTAATCTGACAAAGACAGTATCTGCTGTTTATCTCTTTTGTAACTAATCATATTATAATAATGATATCGATTTTTTACAGTGAGACTAATTTTTCGTAGTACTATTCAAATTATGGTACACTTATTAATAAATAATTGCATTTCCTTATTTCTCCATTACTACATTACCTATCAGTGACTGATGAGGATAGAGTGTGAATTATCCGCACGGTTCAACTAGTATGGAATTGTTACAGTAAATGAACACAGATGTGTAAGTATAAGTTAGGTAATCTCTCTCTCTCTCTCTCTCTCTCTCTCTCTCTCTCTCTCTCTCTCTCTCTGTGTGTGTGTGTGTGTGTGTGTGTGTGTGTGTGTGTGTGTGTGTGCGCACAAGTCGCCTTGCCTAACTGCAACATGGAGGATCTGGGTGTGATCCCTGGTACTGTCAAGATTTATGTTTGACTGGTGGACTAGAAAAGAATCCACTTCAGATCTGTATGGACAGCAGATATGATACGATACTTGAAGCTAAATTAGTGACTTTGGTGTCAAAAGTTGACCTTAACAAGTGGGAAAACAATGTGCTTGCAATGCAGGATGACACAATCACTGGTGTGGCCACCTTCCAATTGCTGATTACAGACTTAAATTTTACTACATCTGGAATAAGTAGAATATTAGGGAAGGCAGTTTTATCCACACATTACTTGAAACATGTGAGGTAAGTCCACACTTGTGCAAATTAGCCTTTGACCGAGTCTCAGTACAATGCACAGCGGATTGAGGGTGATGCTTCTGCGGATGCGTTATGCTTCTGCGGGTGCGTTTCTTTCACAAAATGAAATGTTTTTTTGTTATTCAAGGTCTAGAGTACAGATATCCATTCCCTTTGATCATCTCTTCCCACCCATGATGCTTTTCTCACAGTGCCTCTGGAGGACAATCATAATGTGCAAAATAAGTGTTATGGGGATGTTGATTTTGTTTTGTAATAATAACTTAATGAGAAGTTATGCTGTGAATCATGTAGAGAATGAATGTAATTTGAATATCAAAGTGCTGAAGAAATATTTTTTTCAGGCTTTGCATGATGAGTACTCGATGATCAGTTCCCATCTAAAGGGCCCATTTTGAATTAATGTAGGCGCATTTAACCAATATGTTAGGAGGGGAACATCAAACGAGTTGGTGAAATCAGCAGAGAAGACAAGGCATTCATTCTCATGAAATTTGCTGGTGCTTTTTTTTAGTCGGATATTAGCTATTAAAATTAGTAAGCTGAATCTGTTCCCCAACACGGCGTCAACAATTTTTAGTTTGTCATGGAAATGCAGCAGTTCAACCACGATAATCCACGCTTCAGACGAAAGGTGAAAAGAGCTTCATTAGTCGTTTATATTCAGTTGATTTTTTCATACTCAGCTTTCTAAATCCATTTTTAACAACAAAGAATTTGAACATCAAAGGATTATTTGCTTAATTTATATTTCAAAGGTACACTCATAATGCAAGTCGAAGGGAAAGGAAATCATAATTAACAGAGGATAGAGATACAACTGCACCTGTGTGGACTTGCTCTAATAAAACTGTTATAAACACCTGCTGTGGAAGTGGCATTAAAGCTAAGGGTTTTAAAGCAGGTAACCTACAGATCTGAAATGTGAGGTGGCCATTGATGCACTACTTTAACAATTTGTTGGATCAGCTATGCATTAGTGTGATGTAGAATATTTTCTCATAGCAGACATAGTATGTAAAAGATGTATTTTGTCTTTCCCTTCCCTTTGAGTATCACCCATAATCTAAGAATTCATATTTTGTATTTCATTTTCGATATTTGTAGGCACTCAGGTCACTTAAAAAATATCCACTGCCTTTAAGGAGTGGTAAGGAGTGCCGTATTCTGCAGAATTTTGGTACAAAAATTTGTGATATGCTTGATCGCAAATTAGAAGAAGTTGGGCACATGCATTCAGAAGGTAAATTTCTTCGATTCTACACAACAAAATTTTGTTCTTATACTTATATCGTGTACTTAATTTAAGATACACAGTATTGCAGAATAGTCAAATGTTCTGGTTACTACTTATTTAATCCAACCTGCTAAATTTTCTTGTACATCTTTACTCTTACCTACTTTTTTTCAAGTTTGATTTCATTATACTGAGCAAATATTTCCTTTCTTATGGCAAATGACGTTCTCATTCTTATTCTCTTTTTTTTTTTTTTTTTTACATGTGTAGTTCCGTAGGACTGAATTGAGGAGCAAATCTCCAAGGTCATGGAACGTGTCAGTACATGAAATTACAACATAAAAGTAATAACAAATAAAATAAAATGTTGATGAACCCAAAAAGACAAGCAATAAATTTATAAAAATGCAATCAACAATATAACATAAGACTCATCTTAATTTTTCAAGGAACTCCTCGACAGAATACAAGGAGTGACCAATGAGAAAACTCTTCAGCTTTGATTTTAAAGCACATGGATTATTGCTAAGATTTTTGAATTCTTGTGGTAGCTTATTGAACATAAATGCAGTGGTATACTGCACACCTTTCTGCACAAGAGTCAAGGAAGTGCAATTCAAATGCAGATTGGATTTATGCCTAGTATTAACCGAGTGAAAGCTGCTAATTCTTGGGAATAAGTTGATATTGTTAACAAGAAATGACAGTAAAGAATATGTATATGAAGAGTCCACTGTCAGAATACCCAGACTAGTGCACAGGGTTCGACAAGAGGTTAGCGAACTTACACCAATTATTGCGCAAACTGCCCGTTTATGAGCCAAAAATATTCTTTGAGAATCAGAAGAGTTACCCACTTGGCTGATACCAGTTTGTAAAAGACATAGCTTCATAGTGAATTTATACCTGCAGTCTCAGATTACTGTACAAAGTACCATTCTCTGAATTTCTTAAGAAACATTTAGTTGCCAATGCATATTTGAAAAAAAAATGGAGTTTATCAAAACTGGTGAATGTGTATGTCAAATATCTAATCAAAAACTTGTAAAATCGTGTCACCTAAATGTTTCCAGCTTTTTGGATGGGACTTGAAAACTAAGAGCTTCAGAATATTTCTTTCTATGGTAGAGGCTGTGTGGAGTAACTAATTTGCAGGTGTAGTGGATTAACGTGTGCATGAAAATGATGGAAAAGCTTAGGGATTTCATTAACGGGTGAAAGAACTTTTTTGCACGGGCTGTATGTATATTTAATATAGAAAAGTTCCCTATACCTCAGATGTGGAGACACTTGTGAGTCATTGTCATCATGACCATCCAGTGATTCAGCCTTCTGGATGTTTTGCTCTTCCAGCACTTGTCCTCCATTTTCATAGGAAAGAGCAATTATGTCCATTTGCGTTGTTCAGCCCAGCTTTCTTCAGTTGCGTAATAAATGTGTGCCATGACCTTCCTCAAGATGACGCCTTTTCCAGCCTGCCTTCCATAATACCACATAACAAACCCCATGTGGCAGTATTTTTTCCAGTCCAGGGTAGTTTCTATCATGTAATTTTCTCAAAGGTGTTAATTACATGTAATAATCATAATGAGGGAGTCAGATTTTAACAAAAATTTAAAATTCAAGTTAATAAGAATAGTTTCTAAGATTATTAGACTCCCTTGTCTCATAAAATTATACAGAGTGTGCTAATAACTAGGCTCTTGAGTACACAAAACACAAAAATAATCATCATTATGCCCCAACTTAAACTCTTGCATTGCATACTGTAGTGGCATTTGTTGTGAACTATTCCAAATGCTATGGTTTAAGTTCAGTCTCATTTTTCATATTTCAGCACTAGACCACCAGCACAGCAAAAATGTTGACAAAAATATATTCTGAGCTCTGGGATCACTGCATTGTGTGTGTGTGTGTGGGGGGGGGGGGGGCATTGTAGAACATTGTTTTTGTCATTTCCTGTCAAGCTTTAGCCAATTTTAAGTTGTGGCAAATTTTAATCCTTGTTGTGGTCAGTTTTTGCTCTCTCTGGCCTTTAAAATGTGGTGCTCTACAGTGTGGAAGTATAATTTGATACTTAAATCTTCATGTGATTCTAACCATATTAATTCACACGGTTTCCATGGAAAAACACATTTCCTCCCATCTTCTGACTGTGTCAGTGCATGCATAAGTAGTAGCACCAGAATGATGACTGCCACTAGATTAATTACAGCACAAGAAAATTAATATGATCATTACATCTCGGAAACATTTTAAGAAAACATTAACTTTATTGTTTAACTATCTGAGCACTTGTGAGTAGAGTTCATATTATGGAGGCATATAGGTGCCACTGGGTGCAAATGATTATGACTGAAAATAACATCCAAAATAGAGGTCTGCAAGTTGGGTCATTTGCTCACTCGTATATGCCCAAATGTACTGTGCAAAGGCATGGAATGCGTGATTATGAATACTTGGATCAGGCAGGCTGTGGTTTAACAAGGCACCGCGATGGAGCAAGGTAGCGCAGTGGTTAGCACCTTGAACTCGCATTCAGGAGGACAGCTATTCGAACCCGCATCTGGCCATCCTAATTTTCTGTGATTTCTCTAAATTGTTTCAAGCAAATGCCGGGATAGTTCCTTTGAAAGGGCATGGTCGACTTTCCTTCCCTAATCCAATGGGACCGATGACCTTGCTGTTTGGTCCCCTCCCCCAAATAAATCAAACAAACCAACCAACCAACCAAGGCACTGTGGAGAGGGCAGATGCCACCCAGTCTGGTGCGTTCATCACTGCTGTTGTGTCTTTTATAATACTAGTTCTTTGTGTCTGCAGGCTGGTGTTGCTTATGATATAATCCCCCACCATCTGTTGGAACTACATTCAGATCAATTTAGTTATGCTGGAGAAGTACAGGGTGTCTGTAAATGTTTATCCTCTTAATAAACGGTGTAAATGAAACATGCATTATACCACATATGCCTCTCCTCATAAAGTTTGGAATCTTACATAAACATTTAATACAGGGAATACACTTCAATGTTTAAATCACTTCAACATATGCAACCGTTGGTAACATGCAAAATATCAAGCCGGTATTCAATCACTTGTAACACATTCTGCAACATCTCTCATGTGATTGTGCCAGTGGTATCTGTAATGTGTTGTTGCAATGTCACAGTATCAGGAAGCACTGTTTTTTACACAATACCTTTCACATACCTCCAAAGAAAGAAATCTTAAGGGGGTAATGTCTAGTGATATTGGGGGCCATGGGATTGGGCTCTCTCTGCCACTCCACCTGTTGGGGAGGGTTTCCTTAAGAAAATCACGGACTTCTGGAGCGCAATGAGGGGGAGCACCATCTTGCTGAAAGACGATAGTGTCTTGCATATCCTATAGCTGGGGAATGGCATAATTCACCAATGTGGCTAGGTCAATATATCCACTTAAAATGCTTTCAAGGAAGAAATCTGGACCAATCACTCAATCACACATTAACCCTCACCACAAATTAATCTTTGAACTGTACTGAATGTGTTCTTGTGCAACATGCGGATTTTCTGATCCCCAGATCCAGACATAATGTTGGTTAACTGAGCTATCATCAGAGCATCATCAGAAAACACACATACTTCAGAAATCATTGTCCTCATCCATATAGTTCAGCATGTTCATTACAAATTGTTCATGTTTCGGGCAATCATCTGGTTGTAATGCCTGAACAATTTGGACAATGGACACATACAATTTAAGATGTTTGTAAACCACTTTATGCACTGTACTCTTTGGCACTTGAAGCTCCTGCAAAGCTTCTCTGATCATTTTCTGTGGTGAGCCTATGAATGCGGTTTGAACTGCCTGCACAGTCTTCTCCCAAACAGATGTCCTGCTGCTACTTTTCCGTCTCTAAACTGACCCCAGTGTGAAAAATTTCTGATTAACTTTACATCAGGTGCTTTCTTTCTGCAGTGCTGCACAGTAATTGGTGACTTGGTTTTTGTTAGCTACACAACACGTTGAGCTTACTCGTGGGGGGGAGCCATTTATATGATATAGCTCATACATCACTCCTTGTGGCGAAAGTGTTGGGTGAGACACAGCTGTACAGAAACATCATGGGTTCCCTAGTAGACCTGTAACAAAAAACAAATGTTACTATCGTAAATATAATTAATGTATTCATGGATGGTAGTGTCTAATTATGACATCTTTATTTTTTATAAGAGAAAGTTGCTCTACCAACTTGCTCTACCAACTTGCCCGCGAAAGACAAAGGTACCGAGTTCGAGTCTCGGTCCGGCACACAGTTTTAATCTGCCAGGAAGTTTAATATCAGCGCACACTCTGCTGCAGAGTGAAAATCTCATTCTGGAAACATCCCCCAGGCTGTGACTTAGCCATGTCTCCGCAATATCCTTTCTTTCAGGAGTGCTAGTTCTGCAAGGTTCGCAGGAGAGCTTCTGTAAAGTTTGGAAGGTAGGAGACGAGGTACTGGCAGAAGTAAATCTGTGAGGACGGGGCGTGAGTCATGCTTGGGTAGCCACGTTGGTAGAGCACTTGCCCGCGAAATGCAAAGGTACCGAGTTCGAGTCTCGGTCCGGCACACAGTTTTAATCTGCCAGGAAGTTTAATATCAGCGCACACTCTGCTGCAGAGTGAAAATCTCATTCTGGAAACATCCCCCAGGCTGTGACTTAGCCATGTCTCCGCAATATCCTTTCTTTCAGGAGTGCTAGTTCTGCAAGGTTCGCAGGAGAGCTTCTGTAAAGTTTGGAAGGTAGGAGACGAGGTACTGGCAGAAGTAAATCTGTGAGGACGGGGCGTGAGTCATGCTTGGGTAGCCACGTTGGTAGAGCACTTGCCCGCGAAATGCAAAGGTCCCGAGTTCGAGCCTCGGTCCGGCACACAGTTTTAATCTGCCAGGAAGTTTCATATCAGCGCACACTCCTCTGCAGAGTGAAAATCTCATTCTAGTACCAGTCAGTACTTCGTCAGTTAATTGAAGATCAAAACATGCACCCCGAAACATGGTCTGACCATGAAGAACATCAAGAACCTTAGCAGTATCAACATTCATATTATAGTAAGTTACCACATTTGAAAGGGTCTTGTAAATCATTGGACACCATCGAAACAAATGTTGGTGAGGCATCTCGGTGAATGAGTGAGCAATGCAGTTGCTACTGAATATATAACAACATGTAAACTGTATGATATAAGTAACTGATAACAGACTTTGGATAATTTCAGCTGGCACGAGATACATAATCCCAAATGGGCAGTGTGGTGATTGTAGCATTGCTTGTGTTTAGCACCAGGTGGGACTACCAGTTGGAATGTGCCTCGCTTCCCTCTGCCAAGATCTCCATATCCCCTACCTGGATTGTGCTCTCTGTGTCTTCTCATGCGCTCCCCCTTGGATGGTGCCCAGATCATGGATTAGGACAAGTCCCTTCTAAGGTCCTAAAGTCTTGATTATCCTCATGACTTGTTGGTGTCAGCTATGACCAGTTCTTCAAGTGTTCCTGGGTGCTACTGTCTTTTACACCGATGGCTCTAAAACTATGGATCATATGGGTTATGCTTTTACATCTCCTCTTGATATTGAATGTCAGTTACTGCCAGGAACATGTAGTGTGTTTACACCACAGGTGGCAGCCATGATCAGAGCTCTCCATTTATTAAATTGGCTTCTCTTGACCATGTTTTAATATGTACTGGCTCAAGCAGTCTCCAGGTTGTTGACTGATGCTATTCTTGCCCCTCTTTGGTCTGTACATTTGTGACCGCCTCACTTACCTTCGCCGTGCTGCCTGGCCTATTGTCTTTCTCTGGGTCACAAGTCATTTGGGTATCCTGGGGAGTGAACTGGTCGACCATTTGGCTTGAGGAACACTTACTCCCCATTCACTTTGGTGATCCCAGGTGCAGACTTGTGGGTGCACATAAGATCTCATCTCACTCAGAAATGGAACGACATATGTTGGACTACAGCCCCATCTAATAAACTCCCCACAATCAAGGAGACTTCTGCAGCATGGAGCTCTTCCTTCTGCTTCTCCTCGAAAGGATCCACAGACCTATGTCATCTCCTCACTGGTCAAACCAGGTTAACTCATAGTTATCTTTTGTGTAATGGGACACCCCTACATTGTGGTTGTGGAGCCTTACAGAAAGTACCTCATATCTTGGTGGAATGCCCCCTACTTTTGGCCTTCCATGCCAAGTAAGACTTCTGGACTCACTGCCTCTAATACTGGAGGACAATACATGAATTGTTTGATTCTCAGTTTTTTCTCCATGAAAGTGGTTTTTATTCTCAGTTATAAGATTTTAATACCACTCTGGAGCAGGGACAAGCTGTTTGGGGATAGGGCGTCTCCCGCTGTCTGGGAGATCCCTTATCATCCCTCCTTGGCCAGGTTACTCTTTCATCTCTCTATTACTCTGTTTTAATAATTTTTATATTCAGTTTGCTTCCTTTCTGCTACACCCAATTTTCTATTCTGGATGTTTCACTTTGTTGAATAGTGAGTGCCTTGACTGTAATGGATCCAGAGGTGGGACAGCTGTGAGTGGGACATTTCATGTCGCATGCTGAGACCCAGGCATGCACACCTGCTGACTCTTTCATCATCCCTTTATTTTTGGGGGTACGAAAGTTGTCCATTACATTTTTAGTCTTCTCACTTTTCCTGTTATGAGTATCCCGACTACATCAGAATACATTCTCGATGGATGTCTCTACTTCCAGATGCACCACTTTTGGATCGAGTGACTGATGACCCAGTCAGTCAACCAACCACTGAATATTTGAAAATACTTTAGATGTAGTACATGAGGATTGGACCGATCATGTTTGCCGTACTTACGTGGAGTCTTTGGGTGATTCTGCTTTACTTGCGCATACATAGTTTATCAGTTTGCTGTATCATCATGTTTGACTATATTAGAAGTGGAAAACTGTGTAGGAATTAGACAGGCCACTAGGGAGTTTAGGATCAACCTTATTCCTAGCATCTGTGCTGAGGCTAGTGGCCCACCTTAACATCAGGCGGTGACTCTTCATGGTGCAACAGTTCTGTACAACACTGTCCAATGCACCTACATACCATTCAGTTGCTCAGCCACTAATGGAATGGCTTTTCATTGATTACCTGCAAGCAACAAGGCCTAATGGAGTTTGTGTGAAGAATTGCCTTGTAGAAATGGGTGTGGCATGTGTCAGTGTTTTACTCATCTTCTCCCATTTCCTTATTTCATTTCAAGTTGCACACAAAATGTATACCGCAAAGCAAGTGTACAAAATATGTAGGACTCCCCTCCAACAACAGGGAAAACTGTCATTCTGCTGGGTACAAGATCATGTGGTAATGGCAAATGAACACAGGAATAATAGGCAATGAGGCCTGCTGAAAACAACACAAAGCAAGTTGTCACCTTGCTGTCAAGCCAGTCCCATACAGATGTAGGAAGAAGAGTGGCTGGAAGTGGGAGACAATGAGCTGCAGTCGATAAAATCATCAATCCGGCCAAGGCGTACCTTATACCAGACACTCCATCAGGATAAGATCACCCTAACTTACCACTGAATGGGACACCATGGTTTAACACATAGCTACATTCTGCAGCAGGAAGGTCCCGCAATCTGTAGTGTGCAAATCATGGTGGACCACATTATAAGTGAGGGCATTTTATATTTTGACAAAAGGACGGAAGGAAACTTGGATATCTACACTTCATTTTAGATACAAACAAGTACTAGATGTGGCAGTTAAATACCAATACTTTTCTCCTCCAAGAGTAGCCACCATTGATTTCATCTTTCTGTCTGTTTTAGTTTGCTTTAGAGCCTTGGCTGTAGAGGACACTGTTCTGTAGTAGAGTTGTGAGCATGATGAGCTTGAAATTCAAATAGTGCATTAACCTTAGATTCCTCATGAAATTGAAGTCACCAACTGAATGTTTTCATATGTTAAAGGAGGTGTTTGGTGATAATGCTACGTCATGTGCACAAGTTTTTGAATAGCACAAATTGTCTTGAGAAGTTTGGGAAGTGGTTGAAGAGGATGAACATCCTGGTCAAGCTGTGAGAAAGACCTGAAGCAAGTATTCAGGAAATTAATGTAATTGTGCAGAATGACTGAAATCTGAGAATTCAGATGGTCACAGACATATTGAACATAAACAAATAGACAGTAAGGCAAATTTTGCATGATGAATTAAACATGACAAAGGTTTGTGCAAAACTGGTTCTGAAAAGACTCTCTCAGGAACAAAAAGACCATCGGAAGATGTGAACATCTGAGTGAACAACTGGTCTTACACGTCATCATTTGATGAAACATGGATCTTCCAGTATGACCCAGAAACAAAGCATCAATCGATTCACTGGAAGACTCCCACATCGCCAAGAATGAAAGCAAACTGAAGGCAATGTTGATCCTTCCCATGTTGTGTTGTCACGACTGAATGGGTGTCCGAGGATGAAATTGCTAGTCAGAAATACTACAAAAAATTCCTAATGAAACTGACATAAAGAGTAAGGAAGAAAAGACAGGATTTGTGGAACAACAACATGTAGATTCTGCATCAGGATAGTGCACCAGCTCACAATGCCGTATCTCTGAAACAGTTTTTAGTGGACATGCACATTCCTGTGCTGTAACATCTGTATTCACTAGATCTGGCTTTTGTGACTTTTATCTCTTCCCAAAGTGAAAAGTGCAATGTAAGGAACACATTTTTAGTCTGTTGAAGAGGTGAAAACAAGAGTTGTTGAATAGGGTGACAATGGATTATCTACAGCCAGTGTTGCCAACACATGATTATTTTTTCTGTCAAACCAACACCCAAAAATCTGCCAGAATGAAATATCTCCATATTTCCTTGCAAAAATAAAGAAAAAATAAAACTTATTTTAAAATATTACACTCATTTGCATCAAGCAAACATTTAAAAATCCGCAAAAATCTGTCAGAATCAGATCTCCGTATTTTCTTGCAAATAAAAAGATGAAATTAAAATTTATGTTAAACAATATACTCAACGGACGGACAAAAATATAAAAATCCGACAAACTCAGCCAAAATATAAAATATATATTATTATATAACTACATCACATTTTAATGGAACAGTAACAAGCAAATTTAAATATGCTCCACTAAATTTCTGGCGTGCAGTCACACACATTCAGCTTCTACTTCTAATATTTTGGCTGCATAACATCCAGTCATCTTCAGAATCAGCCAACAGACAGTTGACTGGACATATACAACCAAAATACTAGAAGAAGAAGAAGAAGAAGAAGAAGCCGATATTATGCGCGGCACGCTCAAAATTTAATGGAGTAGTCATTGTGGCACGAAAACGTGAAGATGCACAAATTTAAAGATAATTACTCTCCTACGTTGGTTAAAATAACAACAGTTCATCCACATCGACCTCTGCATCTTCTTCAGTTGACAGCTGGATTGTTGGTCTCCTCAGTACGCAGCCATTGTGCCAATTTGCTTCAAAGCATGCTCCGGTAAGACGTAATTGTCAGCACTTGTTCACACGCCTAAGTGTGGCCTGCATAGTGAGAACTGCGTTTACCATATTAGTTTTAAGTGTATTTCTGAGAGAGGTTTTCACATTGTTGAGCATGCCTCAGCATTTGACCAAGGTAACACGAAACGTATCATTGCAAAACCTGAGAGCTTCTGAAATGGACATTGTGGACTAGCGTCTTTATATGGTGCAATCTCTTACCAAAGTTCTGCTGTATTGTTGGCATTTTTCCATTGAACAGTAGTTACTTTTGTCCACTGAAACTAAAATTTCTGTTATTTCTGTGTCAGGTTATTGAAATTCCTGAGCTAGCAAGATTATGCTTTCTTTCACCACCCTCAAACACTGTTCTGGAGCAATTAGGCACACTTTTTTGCAAAACCTTGACATTATTCAGCAGTCGGCTCTGGATTTCCTCTGATTAGCAAAGCAGAAAATTTTCTCATCCACTGTGAAAATATTTTTAGCTTTATGCGCTCATTTATGCTCTTTTATTGTATTTACCAACTGAACCTCTACCTCTTGGCTAAGATAAGTATTAGCGGATTTGTATTTTCTAACATCTACTGTTAGCAAATCCCCCTTACAACCAGGGACAACAATCCACCTCTTAAGACCTACAATAAGAACAACTAAGTCTTGCAGTAGGTTTAAATGGTCTGCTGTACTTGATTGGAATGATTTATTGACCTTTTGACATTCTTCTAGAATTGGTCGAAAAAACAGAAGAAAAGCTTATTGATGGAATCAGAGTACATACTACGTAATAGTTCAGCCATGTAGCACGTAGTCTGGTGTCTGGATATTTCAAAATGTGTCTGTAGTTCAAGCCACTGACTTAAAATGTGATTAACAGCAACTTCAGTTGATAGCCATCTTGTGTCTGATTGATATATAATTTTAAGGGATTCGGTTCCATCGTTTATTGCTTTAAATAACTCCCTATACAGAGCTTGTCAAGAAGAAGCTTTAGAAAACCAAGAATAAGTTTCGCAAATTAAGAACTCAAGATTCCATGATAGCATTTGGGCAGCAGAGGGCACTGCTAAATGAACTGAATGACAAACGCAGGGGATCAATACAAGATTAGGGACCTTACATTTCAGTTTCTGGTAAACCCCATTGTTAATACCTACCATTACTGAGGCATTATCCATACCAATTCCTCTCTTTTCTTTAATGTCTAGACCATAATCTGAAAGTAATGACTTTACTGCGGTAACAATACATTCAGCACTCCCCTGTTCTAGTTCAACAATTCCTAAAAAGGTGGAAATATCACTGCTTTGTTGTTTTGAAAAATATACAATGTACACAGCCAACAATTTGGTAACAGAAATGTCTGTAGGTTCATATATAAGAAAACTGAAATGTCCATTACCAACAACGTTCTGTAGTCCTGATTTAAAGTGCTGAAAGAGAATGTTTCTGATCAAAGCACTGCTCTTCGTTCAATGTAGCCGTAAAAAAGATCCGTGGTCAGCACTTTGAAAAAATTTCTTGGTTAGACCTGAAAGATGATCAATGGATCTAATTGTGCAGTGATTAACTACAAACAGTGTAAGAGCAGCTTCGGCAGCTGCACATTCGTATTATGTTTGATAGACTGAAATGGCAATGTTAACTATCGTGGAGATGAAAAAGGTTCAGCTGCTTTTAAATGCTGCTTGCTTTTTCCATGCAGAAGTAAATCTGACAAACGCGCATTCAGGTTGCATTGGCAGTATTTAGACAGTGCAGTACGAGGTTCCCTGGGCACCTCTAACAACTAAACCTTTTATTGTTTATCACTTAACCACACTTTTCTAAAATGTCGTACATAAAGCTTGACATTCTTTTAAGACATGTTCAGTCAGTCGTAAAAACAAACAAAAGGAGCACTAGATGCTATTTGTGAAACACACAATAACGCACAACAACACTGTAGTCTATAACTTTGGGACACAGCTTCCCAGTTATGATCAGTACCAGCCAGCAGCAGCCAGGAGAATTTGTGCTCTAGTGATTTGCATATGTTTGTTGCCAACAGCGCAGTGTACCATTAGCCGAAGTTGAGTGTTGTCATCTTCTTTGTTGCTGAGCTGAGCTGTCTGTCGCTGTCTGTCTTTTGTTGCGCTACATTCATTGTGATTTTTACGAAAATGAGTGAGATGCGCTTCCTGACTCATCGTGGGGACTATCTTCTACTCCATTTCGGAAAAGAAAGCAGCTTACCAGGGGCTCATGGAAGCTCAAAACTCAGGTTTCTGTTGCCTGCACTGGGTGCTTACAATGCATGGAGGTGGAGTTTGTTCTCCCCTTCTCCCTTCGCAACCCATCACTCCACACAGCATAGCTTGTCGGCTCTCCCCTCTGCTCGCAAACCCTGCTTGAAAGATGCCAAGCTACAATTCGCGAGAAGTACCGTACGCTAATGTATTGCGCTCACTATCCAGAATTCGTGGAAAGCATATTTTCATTAGTGTGCTGCTGGTGCTAGAGGCACATATCGTATATTTAAAGCCAGTTCAAATCCTGGTGGTGGGTGATACTTTCGCTGCCAGTATTTGGCTGGCCAGGGGAGGAGAGATGGTAGTTTTAAACTTCCTGATCACCAGTTTCTGCGCCAATGTCCTGCATTAAATTCCAGACATGTGACACTGTTGATGGTGATTTGTCCGTCAGATGGTGATGTTAAGCTCGGCGGCCCCCTTGATGCTTTTCAAGAGTATTACGCTATATGCCAGCACCGAGTTTCATCCTTTCCCTCCTCATCCATAAAAACACAAACATGACATCACACAGTACCAGCACTCATCGCAGTCATCCCCTATGTACAAAAACTAGGCCGACACTTTGTAACAGGTCGGAGGAGGGCAATGGCAAACCACCTCCACTCGGACCCTTCCCAAGATGGTGTTTCAGGGCTCCTTCTTCTGTTCCCTACGCATAGGTCGTGAGTATGGGACTCTTACTTACTATTGTATCTTTGCGTATAACAGAAATTAGAGCCATTTGCCACCACATTATGTTTGATTTGTTGAGTTTACCAGTCATCAGAGATGTTTGATATTGTTAGCTAAAAATAGTGATGCTCATTGCTCAGTAGGAAGGAAATCTAAGAAGTTAATTTCAGTTCAGTTTTCTGTTATATCCCACATGTTTTTAGTTTGAATGAACAAATCAGAATTACAACCCATTTTTGCAACACACTGAGTGAAACAGAGTTTTGGTGCAATACATCCACGGTGTTGTCTTACAGGTGCACAAAGATTTGCATTCATAATAGTTTTATCAAAGAAAATATTTTTTTTAAACTTAAATGAAACCAGGAAAATCTATTTAAAAAAGGCCCAGCTTTAATAATATCCATCAAAAAATCCATCAACGATCAAAACTAAATTTTACCCATCACATGACATAAAATTCTGACAAATTCCGTCAAGTTGGCAACACTCCCTACAGGATTGCTTTGGACAATGGAACACACATGCACATTGGTGTATAGATAGAGAATGGGATTATGTTGAAGGTGATAAAAGTTAGTTGTAACTTTGTTTGCAATAAATCACATTTTCGACAACTGTCTCGTTATTTAATTTCCACACTTCTTATAGTAAAACTTTTAATATTTTGTTTGATGTTTAAAATTCAACCTGCACTTTTTTAACTTATAGGTTTTAATGTGTTGCAGAATGCCTTGATGGACTGGGAGGGCTTAGTTGGCTAAGATTTTGGTGTATTCTCTGACAAGCACCATTTTTAGATTAGATCAGGTGCTGGTATATGCCTCAGGACAGATAGAAACTTTTTTATGATTGGTGTTGTAGTGTCACTATCCATCATGTTGCATGTACACTAATTTTTCAGGATGTTGTCCCTAATTTGGAGTTTGTCAGTAACTTTTATTGAATTAAATGTTAAAATCTCTGTTTACATGTTTGTTGTTAAGATGGAAGCAGACTCCTCTGTTTTGGAGGAACCAGGACAAAGCTTCTAATTCCAGAAGCAGTCTTCCATAATGGCTAGGTCAACAGTTAACTTATACTGTGGCATCTAGACAGGTGTGGCAGATTACTATAGCCCAGTCCTAGATGCATCAACCACTGGGTACGATGTGGGGGAAGGGAGGAGCACTTTCAACTCTCTCATGTTTGATTAATGTACATGGAGCCCAGAACCTGATCAGTACTAATTCCCTTTTTCTGCTCTAAGCTAACCTCTGTCATGTTCCTCCCCTCAGGGGCCCAGCCAATACTGTAATGACACAGTGCTGGACTGGCAATCCAGTTCTCTCAAGCTATGACGGGGCCTGCACTGCCAGTCCTCCATTACTGTAACTTGTGAGTAGCGACCATTTGGCATGACAGCTCTAATATCCTGCCACTCTAACGATATGGAGACAGCCTGTGATAGTGGCGACCCCTAGTTCTGGTTTTGTCAACTGTAATCATAGGGGTCAGAGCAAATATGTTATGCAGAAAGGTAGGCCATTCCAGTGCGTATGCTGTCATTGGTTAGCAATGAGCTGTGGCACTTGGCAGCCAGCACAGGTGCAATCACTAGTAGGAATCACAAATACGAAAACAGTTTTTCATGACTCTTCTTTTCATTTGATTTGAGCATCTCATTGACATGGTTCAAGATGATTCAGTAGAATTAGTAATTGAAATATTGATAGGGAAATGTTAAACCGTGAAAACACTTACGACAACACATATCAATATCCAAACCTAGCTTTAGATGATCATCAGTCATAATGGTTTAAGCATGTAACTACTGTGAATATTTTACAGTTCTGCATGCTATTTTAGTTGAAGCATATTTAGAGAATATAATGAGACAGATGATGAAAGTTGCCTGATGGTATTGACGTGGAAAATTTAACTTGAACTTGCTGAAGACGACGTAGTCCAGAGGAGACTTCTTTTTCCTGAAGCTTGATTTATCGCATCCTATTTGGTTCTCGTATTCTAAAATCTAATGCAGATAAAAGTTCTTGTTCATGCATAATTTTTTTTTCTTTTTGTTTGTCGGTAAACTAAGATGATGATGCAAACCCCTCAAGTGATGGAGAAGTAAGCTTGACTTATGCATTTTTGTTTTGCTGTTATTTTTACATTGGTATGACAGTTTGCTGTTGTAATTCCTAATGAACTGTTGATGATTTTGTACATGAATGCGATGTATCCTGCCAGGTATTATAAGACATCATGACTAATGCCTTCACTGGTGCTTGCTGAATCACTAAGGTCACAATGTCTACATCTACATGGTTTCTCTGCAATTCACACTTAAGTGCCTGGCAGAGGTTTCATTGAACCATTTTCATACTACTTCTCTACCATTCCATTCTCGAACGATGCATGGGAAAAAGGAACACCTAAGTCTTTCTCTTATTTTATTATGATGTTCATTTCTCCCTATGTAGGTGGGTGTCAACAAAATATTTTTGCATTCGGAAGAGAAAGTTGGTGATTGAAATTTCGTAAATAGATCTTGCCGCAAAAAAAACTGCCTTTGTTTCAGTGATTGCCACCCCAACCTGCGAATCATATCAGTGACACTCTCACCCCTATTGCACAGTAACACGAAACGAGCTGCCCTTCTTTCCACTTTTCTGATGTCCTTTGTCAATCTTAACTCGTAAGGATTCTACAGTGCGCAGCAATATTCCAGCAGAGGATGAACAAGTGTAATGTAGGCTGTCGGTTTGTCACATCTTCTAAGTGTTCTGCCCACAAAGCACAGTCTTTGTTTCGCCTTCCCCACAATATTATCTATGTGATCTTTCTAATTTAAGTTGCTTGTAATTGTAACTCCTAGGTATTTAGTCGAATTGACAGCCCTTAGATTTGTGCGATTTACATCTACATCTACATTTATACTCCGCAAGCTACCCAACGGTGTGTGGCGGAGGGTACTTTACATGCCACTGTCATTACCTCCCTTTCCTGTTGCAGTCGCGTATGGTTCGCTGGAAGAACGACTGCTGGAAAGCCTCCGTGTGTGCTCGAATCTCTCTAATTTGGCATTCGTGATCTCCTCGGGAGGTATAAGTAGGAGGAAGTAATATATTTGATACCTCATCCAGAAACGCACCCTCTCGAAACCTGGACAGCAAGCTACACCGCAATGCAGAGCGCCTCTCTTGCAGAGTCTGCCACTTGAGTTTGCTAAACATCTCCGTAATGCTATCACACTTACCAAATAACCCTGTGACGAAACGCGCCACTCTTCTTTGGATCTTCTCTATCTCCTCTGTCAACCCGACGTGGTACGGATCCCACACTGATGAGCAATACTCAAGTATAGGTTGAACGAGTGTTTTGTAAGCCACCTCCTTTGTTGATGGACTATATTTTCTAAGGACTCTCCCAATGAATCTCAGCTTGGCACCCGCCTTACCAACAATTAATTTTATATGATCATTCCACTTCAAATCATTTGGTACGCATACTCCCAGATATTTTACAGAAGTAACTGCTACCAGTGTTTGTTCCGCTATCATATAATCGTACAATAAAGGATCCTTCTTTCTATGTATTCGCAATACATTACATTTGTCTATGTTAAAGGTCAGTTGCCACTCCCTGCACCAAGTGCCTATCCATTCCAGATCTTCCTGCATTTCGCTGCAATTTTCTAATGCTGCAACTTCTCTGTATACTACAGCACCATCCGCGAAAAGCTGCATGGAACTTCCGACACTATCTACTAGGTCATTTATATATATTGTGAAAAGCAATGGTCCCATAACACTCCCCTGTGGCACACCAGAGGTTACTTTAAAGTCTGTAGACGTCTCTCCATTGAGAACAACATGCTGTGTTCTGTTTGCTAAAAACTCTTCAATCCAGCCACACAGCTGGTCTGATATTCTGTAGGCTCTTACTTTGTTTATCAGGCGACAGTGCGGAACTGTATCGAACGCCTTCCGGAAGTCAAGAAAATGGCATCTACCTGGGAGCCTGTATCTAATATTTTCTGGGTCTCATGAACAAATAAAGCAAGTTGGGTCTCACACGATTACTGTTTCCGGAATCCATGTTGATTCCTACAGAGTAGATTCTGGGTTTCCAAAAACGACATGATACGTGAGCAAAAAACATGTTCTAAAATTCTACAACAGATCGATGTCAGAGAGTTAGCACATCTGCTCGACGACCCTTCTTGAAAACTGGAACTGCCTGTGCTCTTTTCCAATCATTTGGAACCTTCCATTCCTCTAGAGACTTGCGGTACACGGCTGTTAGAAGGGGGGCAAGTTCTTTCGCGTACTCTGTGTAGAATCAAATTGGTATCCCGTCAGGTCCAGTGGACTTTCCTCTGTTGAGTGATTCCAGTTGCTTTCCTATCCCTTGGACACTTATTTTGATGTCAGCCATTTTTTTCATTTGTGCAAGGATTTAGAGAAGGAACTGCAGTGCGGTCTTCCTCTGTGAAACAGCTTTGGAAAAAGGTGTTTAGTATTTCAGCTTTACGAGTGTCATCCTCTGTTTCAATGCCATTATCATCCCAGAGTGTCTGGATATGCTGTTTCGATCCACTTACTGATTTAACGTAAGACCAGAACTTCCTAGGATTTTCTGTCAAGTCGGTACATAGAATTTTACTTTCGAATCCACTGAACGCTTCACGCATAGCCTTCCTTACGCTAACTTTGACATCATTTAGCTTCTTTTTGGCTGCATTTAAATTTGTAGTTAAGCTCTCTTTGCTTTCGCAGTAGTTTCCTAACTTTGTTGTTGAACCACGGTGGGTTTTTCCCGTCCCTCACAGTTTTACTCGGCACATACCTGTCTAAAACACATTTTACAATTGAACTTTTTCCATAAACACTCAACATTGTCAGTGTCTGAACAGAAATGTTCGTTTTGATCTGTTAGGTAGTCTGAAATCTGCCTCCTATTACTCTTGCTAAACAGATAAACCTTCCTCCCTTTTTTTATATTCCTATTTACTTCCATATTCAGGGATGCTGCAACGGCATTATGATCACTGATTCCCTGTTCTGCGCTTACAGAGTCGAAAAGTTCAGGTCTGTTTGTTATCAGTAGGTCCAAGATGTTATCTCCACGAGTCAGTTCTCTGTTTAATTGCTCGAGGTGATTTTCGAATAGTGCACTCAGTATAATGTCACTCGATGCTCTGTCACTACCACCTGTCCTAAACATCTGAGTGTCCCAGTCTGTACCTGGTAAATTGAAATCTCCATCGAAGACTATAACATGCTGAGGAAATTTGTGTGAAATGTATTCCAGATTTTCTCTCAGTTGTTATGCCACTAATGCTGCTGAGTCGGGAGGTCGGTAAAAGGAGCCAATTATTAACCTAGCTCGGTTGTTGAGTGTAACCTCCACCCATAATATTTCACAGGAACTATCCACTTCTACTACACGACAGGATAAACTACTACTAACAGCGACAAACACGCCACCACCGGTTGCATGCAATCTATCCTTTCTAAACACCGTCTGTACCTTTGTAAAAATTTCAGCAGAATTTATCTCTGGCTTCAGCCAGCTTTCTGTACCTATAACGATTTCAGCTTCGGTGCTTTCTATCAGCACTTGAAGTTCCAGTACTTTACCAATGCAGCTTCGCAGATGGTGAGCTCTGCTTTCATCCCACTAGTGAGACTGGCAGTCTTCACCAAATCAGATAGCCGCTGGAAGCAAGAGAGGATTTCCTCCGATGCATAGTGACACACACCATTGGTGCCGACATGAGCGACCACCTGCAGATGGGTGCACCCTGTACCCCTCATGGCATCCGGAAAGACCCTTACCACATCTGGAATGACTCCCCCAGTATGTACACGGAGTGCACATTGGTTTTCTTCCCCTCCCTTGCAGCCATATCCCTAAGGGGCCCCATTACGCGCCTGATGTTGTAGCTCCCAACTACCAGTGAGCCCACCCTCTGCGACCGCCCGGCTCTTGCAGACTGAGGGGCAACCTCTGGAACAGGACAAGCAGCCATGTCCGGCCGAAGGTCAGTATCAGCCGGAGACAGAGCCTGAAACCGGTTTGTCAGACAAACTGGAGAGGCGTTCCGTTCAGCCCTCCGGAATGTCTTTCGCCCCCTGCCACACCTTGAGACGACCTCCCACTCTACCACTGGTGAGGGGTCAGCCTCAGTGTGGGCAGTATCCCGGGCAGCCACCGCCGTAACCCGATCGGGGGGGGGGAGGCGTGGGACGAGCTGGCCATCCCCGACAAAGCCCCGTCCGGACCTCCACAGTGATGCCCATTGGCAACAGCCTCAAGCTGTGTGACCGAAGTCAACACTACCCGAAGCTGGGAGCGAAGGGATGCCATCTCAGCCTGTATCCGAACACAGCAGTCTCAGTCCCTATCCATGCTAAATATTGTTGTGCAAAGAACGTCTGAACTAATCTACAGAGAGCACAAACAATTCGACACAAAATTTAAAGGGTTATTAAAATACAAGACTGCCTAGTAAATGCAGTAATGCTGCTACTTGCGCACTGCTGACACACTGCTCGGCGGCAGAAGGCTAACTGTATTGTCAGTAACGTACAAAGACTATTTGAAAGAAATAAACAAATGACAGACAACTACGCGACTTCACACGTCACAGATATTAAAATGCAAATCTGCCTGCTAATTACGAAACTACACAATGATTTGACAGATTTAACTAAACAAGTGCACTAAGAACACTCAAACAAATTTTCAACTTGACTACTACACTCATATGAACGCTAAATAAGCCACTTGCTGCTACTTGTGCACTGCTGACACACTGCTCGGCGGATTTCTTTTAGTACCCATGCGGATGACCTCGCACTTTTCTTTGTTTAGTGCCAGTTGCCACTGTTCACACCATACAGAAATTCTCTCTAGATCATTTTGTAATTGGAATTGATCATCTGATGAGTTTACTAGATGGTAAATTACAGTATCATCTGCAAATAATCCAAGGGGGCTGCTCAGATTAACACCTAGATGATTTATGTAAATCAGGAACAGCAGAGGGTCTATGACACTACCTTGCGGAATGTCAGATATCACTTCTGTTCTACTCGATGATTACTGTCTATCACTACGAACTGTGACATCTCTGAGAGGAAATCACGAATCCAGTCACACATCTGAGATGATACTCCATATGCATGCAATTTGATTAATAGTCACTTGTGAGGAACGGTATCAAAAGCCTTTTGTAAATCTAGGAGAATGGAATCGATCTGAGATCCCTTGTCAACAGCACACATTACTTCATGGGAATAAAGAGCTAGCTGTGTTGCAGAAAAACGATATTTTCTGAGTCCGTGTTGGTTATGTATCAATAAGTCATTTTCTTCAAGGTGATTCATAATGTTAGAGTACAGTATATGCTCCAAAATCCTACTGTAAATTGAGGTCAGTGATATGGGTCTGTAATTCAATGGGTTACTCATATTTCCTTTCTTAAATATTGGTGTGACCTGTGCTACTTTCCAGTCTTTAGGAACAGACCTTTTGTCAAGTGAGTGGTTGTATATGATTGCTAAGAAAGGTGCTATTGTGTCTGCATACTCTGAGACGAACATGATTGGTATACCCTCTGGACTGGAAGACTTGGCTTTCTTAAGTGATTTGAGTTGTTTCGCAACACCTAAGATATCTACTTTTATGTGGAAGCAAGTCTTCTTCATTTGAAGTATCTTGATAGAACATGTCAGCTGCTTTGTTGCATAACTCACTTTAAATAAAACTCTCAAATTCTCCCAAAGCTTCTTCTGCAGAATGTTGATCTTTGTCCTCTACCATGGAAGCACCAAGGGACAAAGGGGTGATTTCATCTCAAGTCATATGGATCATGTCAATTCACAGTTATGAATTTCTCTGGAAAAAATATATATTAAACCTCTATATCATAAGTGTTAAGAAATGGAAGTATTTTTGTAAGTGGTGCAGCCCTTTGAAAAATGTATATTTTGTAAATAACTATTAAAACAGTAGCGACCTGGCAGATGTTTTGCATTAAAGCTTAGTTTTAGTGTGTTGAAATTTAGTTGACACGCGCACACTTATGGGGTCCTTTAACATACAAATTTAAGACAAAAATAGGAAATTTAAGTTAATTTTTCCACTTAAAATTTATTTTTGTTGTAATTTGAAAAATCACAGAGTGCTATCTTTTCTGTCATATTAGCAGATACTACTGATATAATTATAAACAGTATCTTCTCTGCTGCAGCTATCTGTATTATGTAATATTTATTACTAAAAATGTAAAAACTTGTATTTTCACGAGTTTTTACGAGTTACTTACTCGAAAACCCCCATCCATACTCTTATGTCAGTGATGGAATACAGTAGTGAAAGAGGGAGGTGTGTGGACTATGAAAAAGACAGAAGAAGATGGTGTTTAAGAAAAGTGAAAACCACTTGACAGTTGAAAATCTGTCGGAGGTATTGCAGAAGTATCTTGGTCCTCAAGTAACAGCATTAGTGTCGCATCCAGTGTGCAGGAATTGCTACATTCACTACAAGAAGAAATTTAGTGACAACCCACATGAACAATCACTATCATCACCTGAATGTGAAGCTGAAGAAGACTGTGCAGCTGTTCATATTCCTGGGTGTGAACTTGTTGAGACGTTGAATGTTAACATTTCTGCTGTAGCCCCTACTAAATCCCCCATTAAATGCCCAGGAAAGGTAACAATCACAAGAAGAAAACAGTATGTAAAAAGAAAAGTGAAAGAAATTGAAACAAGTTAATGTGTCCTGGTGTCAAAGTGATGGCTGTTGAAGCATTACACCTTCAGGATACTGACAGTGATGCAACCTATGCGTTGCGAGAGGAAAGCGAGTTGTTAAAGAAGACAGTAGAGCCAGAGAAGTTTGCTACAGAGGTTAGGCATTGGGTCATGAAAAGAATAGCTCACCATCAATCCCGAAGATTCAGAGACAGGCCATAGCAGAAGTAAAATCAGCCACATCCCAGAATGCGGACACATTAGTTCATCATTTCGACTTTGCTGATAACTGGTCTGTTGCTTTGCAGAAGGAAATTCAAAGTTACCACTGGCACACATTACAGATATAAATATTCACATGTGTTGCTCACTTCCTTGGAACATCACATTGTTTTGCTATTGTCAGTGATGATCTCATTCATGGCAGTGCACATGCATGCTATGCTGTCAGCATCATAATTGATGACATAGCATCTAGAGGTCATGCATTTCCTAAACATTTGTATGTGACTGATGGTGCAGCATCTCATTTTAAAAACTGCTTTCAGTTGTATGAGCTAATCGGCATGAAGCTGTTGATGCTATAAGGCATGCTAATGGATTTGTACACACCATATCAACATTAGTAACAAACATGAAACTCTTAATTCTAAATGAAAGTACATGAAGGGAATTCCATTTAAAAAAGAGAGAAGAGTGGTCTGCTGTGAAGCCTGTGGTAGGAATTCAATCATGTCACGACTGGGTTGCATCCCAGAGTAGCTCATACATTGCGAGAATGATTGTTCATGAAATGCAGCCTGTTATTGTGTGTGAAATGCAGAGACCACAGTATACATTAGAAGACTTCATAGCCAGCCACTTCATTTGTTGTGTGTATGATAATCAGTGGTGGATGTGACAGATAATAACTGTCTCTCATGAGCTGCAAGATATAACTGTCTCCACTTTGACACCTCATGGTCCTGGCTAATGCTTTCAAATGGCCATCATCAAAAGATCAGTGTGCAGTTCCAATTTCCCAAGTACTGCTCTTGTTGAATCATGCTTGTCCGTGTGCAGATCCAGCTCAGCTATACAAGTTCATTGAAAAGCAGATAAAAAAACAGATCAACTCTCTTCAACAGTACATTGTAGGCAATTTTAATTCAAGGAAAGTCATGAAGAAATAAAATCATGACAGAAGACTATAATAATTTGTGAATAATACCATAAAAAGAAAAATTGGTATAAATATTCTATATCTCATTTTTGTTGTAAAACGCTTTCAAACAAATTTTCATTCATAAATAACAGTTTTGCATGACCTTTACATAAAATAAGCAATCAATTTAAATCTTTAAGTGTCCGTAATTTTTTGATCTTGAGAGTAGAGCTAGGTCTGCCAAAAAATTTCTCACATTTTGTATAGACAAGTATTGCCCTTTCTGATTGTACATTCCGTAAGTACAATGACAAACTAACGAGCCATGAAATTTTTAGAACATTTGGGATGGGGGTTTGGAGAAAATAATTACTAAAGAACCAAAAAATTTCAGATTATGTCATGTTCATGTACAAATATTTTGACAGTTTAAAGATTTGATGCATTAATATCATAGCTGACAGTTAGCAGTCCTTCCACTTTATCATTTCTCAAAACATAATTTTGAAATTCGCAAAACGTTACAAATTTTCAATTTATTAAAAAGGAAAAAAAGGAAAGAAAGGGGGAGGGAGAGAGAGAGAGAGAGAGAGAGAGAGAGAGAGAGAGAGAGAGCTCAGAACTGTGTGTGTATTGATCATGTGTCAAAGTATTGGGAACTAAGTATTTATTGAAAATAAATTCAGATCTCTATCACTTTTGGTTTCTTTATTACAATTTTTCAATTTTCCTTTTCGTTGCATTTTCACAAATACACACATTTATAGAGGTCTGTAGTGTTTTAACAAATCATCAGAAAATCACATTATTGTAGTCTTGGAGAGGCATCATGTGGAACTTCAACACACACACATATATATATATATATATATATATATATATATATATATATATATATATATATATATAGGAAAATTCTCCTAGGCTATGGGATTATTATAAAATTTGCCAAAACTGCGAATTATATAAATAAACTTTCAAGATTCAGTCTGGCAGCCAGGATGTAGGTTGACCCGGAATTTTTCACAAATGTGAAAAATCCAAAAAGTGAATTTATTGATGTAACAAATCCTTTTTGAAATGGGAGGAAACTTATTTTTCCCAGCTTCTTCAAGTTCTGTAATGATTGTCTGCAACAAATTGCTTGTCATTGTCACATAAAAATTGTAATATATTAACTGCTTACACTTTGAAAATAAAATTATCATGCTCAAAGAGTCCATGGTTGTACTACCGGTCCATAGTGTCCAAAGGGCACAATATTTCGGTGATCAGACATGTCACCATCATCAGGTCCGCTGGCAAATTGAGCTCCTGAGGGCGGGCGGCCGTCTTAAATCCCCTCCCCCTGCAAGGCGCTCTCTCTGCGGTCCGCGGCTGCGGGTAGGCAGTCACTGAGATGCTGGTGTTGGCATCTGTGGTGGCATCAGTGTAATTGCCTCATCCGCCGTGGTCTCGCATTCGTTTTCTTTGCTGAGCGTCTATTTAATTAGGCTCAGTGCTGGTTCCCATGCCTTGCTGAGGTTATAGCCGCAATCTCGGTTGATGAGTCTGTCCATGGTACAAATTTCGATAGCCTCTCTAACAACACTGTCCCAGTATTTAGATGTCTGTGCCAAGACCCTGGTATGTTGGTAGTCCATTTCGTGATTTTTGGACAAACAGTGCTCTGTGACTGCCAACTTGTTGGGATACCTAAGTCGAGCGTGCCTCTGATGTTCTCGTCAACTATCTTTGATGGTGTGCACTGTCTGTCTAATATGAGTCTTCCTACACTGACACGGGATCTGGTATATGCCAGTCTTCTGCAAATGCTCATGTTCTATTGGGTGGGTAAAAGACAGTTCCTACTCGATGTTTCCTCAATATTCATCCTATTTTCCCCGATAGTGCGCCAGTATACGGTATATAGGCAGCGACTCTCTCTTCCTCCGTGTGACTTCTTCCGTCTCCACATGCCGTACTGTAAAGGTGGGGCAGAGAGCGCGTCTGATCTGCCATTCCAAGTACCTGTTTTTCCAGAATACAGTTTTAAGATGTTCCAGCTCATGGGGCAGACACTCTGCGTCAGAGATGGTGTGCACCCTGTGCACCAGTGTATTTAGCACCTCATTCCTCTGCAAAGGGTGATGGCAGCTATCCACATGCAAATACAGGTCAGTGTGCATTTTCTTCCCGTACACCTCATGGCCCACGGTGCCATCCACTCTTCTTTTGACCATGACATCCAGGAATGGTAATCTTCCTTCTGCTCTCCATAGTGAATTTGATGTTAGGATGTATAGAGTTCAGGTGTGTAAGGAAGTCTAGGAGCCTGTCCCTTTCATGGGGCCAGATCACTAATGTTTGATCCACATAATGAAGAAAACAAGTAGGTTTCCATTTGGATGACACTAAAGTTTCCTCTGTGAAGTACACCATATAGAAATTTGCGACCACAGGCGAGAGTGTGCTCCCCATTGTAATGCCTTCTGTTTGTTCATAGTATTCTCCATTAAAGAGAAAATACATGGAGGTCAGAGTTACATCTGTATTTATTTGTGGTTTTGCACATGAACATACATTCTTTCTTTCCTGCAATACCCTGTGTTGTAATTAATTAAAGTGACCTACAGTAGACCAAATTATAGTGGAGCAGCAGCCCCGGGAATTAAGATCGTTGGTTTATGCATGCATTTCCCCTCTGTGTGTCTACCTGTCTGCCCCTCAGAACCTCTTCTATATGATTAGCTGTGATCTATTTCCATATCCTGGACTTTCCGTCAGTATATCTTGCTAAAAGTGTGTGCCATAGATGATCTGTGAAGTTGAAGGCTAATTACGGTTTATTACTGAACATGCAGAAATAAACTCATGATGTGCCCACACAGCTTTTCTTCCATCAATACCTCTCTTCTACCTTCCAGACTTAACAGAAGGTCTTCTGCATACTTTGTGAGACAAGCACTCCTGGAAGAAAGTGTATTGCAGAGAAGTGGCTTGGCCACAGCCTATGGCATTGTTTCCAGGTAAAGGTCTCAGGTTAGAGTCCTGGTGTGGCATGCAGTTTTAATCTGCAAGTAAGTTTCAAATTGGCATATGTTCTATTGCAGAGTGAAAATTTATTCTGGATTACCATCCCTTGTTTCTGTGGGACAAATCTACCATAATACTGTGTATTACTATAGTTACATGTTATCAAGGTCGCTTGTGTTCCTGTTTGTTTGGCTGCTGCAGTGGTGGATGCCGAAGAGTTGGTAGGTTCTAAGACATAGAGCAAAAATAATGAAATGCATACTTAGTGTATAAGTAACTCATTTTACTTAACTTGGGTAACAAGAAGTCCACAATACAATCCAGTGCATGTTCTTGAGGTAGATAGGTTCGTCATAAACAACAACAACAATGACAGCAACAACAACAGTGGCTAACTGATAACACTTTGAGTACACATGCAGAATTCGACCAACAGACAGAGACTAGCCTTGAGCGGTGCAGCATCCTTTAAATTGGCTCCGTGGTGTCAGTGGCCATGCAAGCAGAGGAGGGTGTGTCATGGAACTGGTAGTAGATTGGCAGTGCAGCCACATGGGCTACTAGCACTGTCTCAACATGGAATGCACGGCATGGTATCAATAGTGCATGATATCACACTACTGTCCCTTTCTATAAAACCTGAAATATCTTCTGTGAATGTGTTTCTAGTGTCAAACGTCATGACATTCTGTTACTAAAGCTAGTGTTACATTATAAATTTCCTCATCCCCCTGCAGGTTCAGGGATAAGAATTGGCCCGCGGTATTCCTGCCTGTCGTAAGTGGCGACTAAAAGGAGTCTCAAACGTTTCGGCCCTTATGTGATGGTCCCCTGTCGGGTTTGACCTCCATGTCTCAAAATTCTTCAGAAGAGCGAGCCGATTGGGGAAGGGCTCCTTACATGCTGCATTTTGTCCATCGTGCATTGAGACCTCTAGCCAGTTTTACCGTCGTCGCATTGCCGTCCTGCTCATTCTCCATCTCTTGGGCGAGGATGTGTTCCTATGTGCAATTTCCACTATGCACTGTTGCTTTTTGCGGAGGCGACGACCATGGACTTTATTGCACCTAATATCCAGCACGGTGGCCAGTCCGTTGTGGTGGGACTGCCATGTACCCTGTTGGTTGTAGCCCCCTGACAACACAGGGATCGCTCTGCTGATGCTGCGCCGTTAACTCCCCACGTATCCCAAGGAGTAGATGCCTATCCTCCTGGGGCATCGGGACTCCCGGGAATGGCCATCCTGCCAGGTGGCCCTTGCTGAGGCTGGGTGGCGCCCGTGGGGAGGGCCCTTTGTCAGAGTAGGTGGCATCAGGGTGGATGAGATGCAATGAAGCGTGGCACATCATTTCTTGCTGGTGGCCAGCCACCAGCAGTCTCTAAGCGTTCGAGGGCTCATTTTAAAGCTAACGTGTATGACCTCAAATCGTTCCCCTCCCTGGCAACACCATGGGAGGAACGAAAGGCTATGAATGACAGTGAAACGTATTCGCCTCGGTATCTTGTCTGTACCAGAGCGGATGGTGAATCCTTTGTATCCGTGAAGCCTCAGTTCTTTGTAGAGCATTTAGAGGAAAGGTTTGGGGAGGTGGAGGGCTTGTCCAAAATGCTCTCTGGGTCAGTACTGATAAAAACGGCATCCTCTGCCCAGTCACGACGGTTACTTACTTGTGACAAGTTGGGGGATGTTGCTGTTACGATCACACCACATAAGAGTTTAAGTATGTTCCAGGGTATTATTTACCATAGGGACCTCCTTCTACAGTCTGATGATGAATTGTGCGCCAATTTAGAGCGCTGAGGTGTACATTTCGTCTGGCGCGTTCATCGGGGTCCGAAGGATAATCAGATTGCTACCAGTGCCTTCATTTTGGCCTTCCAGAGTGATACATTACTGGGAAAGGTCAAGGTGATGGTCTACCGATGTGACATCAAGCCCTATATCCCTACCCCGATGCGGTGCTTTAAGTGCTGGAAGTTCAGCCACATGTCTTCCCACTGCACTTCCAGCCTCACATGTCGAGACTGCGGACGCCCATCACATCCCGATACTCCATGTGCCCCGCCTCCCATCTGTGTCAACTGCGGAGAGCATCATTCACCTTGCTCACCAGACTGCAGGATCTTACAGAAAGAGTGCAAGATCATGGAATATAAGACCCTGGGCCGACTGACCTATACTGAGGCCAAGCGGAAATATGAACGACTACATCCTGTGCAAATGACTTCCTCCTCTGCTGCTGCAACGACAACCGTGTTAGCCCCATCAGTTTAACATATTCAAGCCAAATCACAGGGCCGTACAACTCCACATGCCCCCTTGCCCATGGGGGGCACTATCCCCCCTGTTGCTCCTGCGCCACCTACGTCGGGAGCAACACCCGCCCCCCCCCCCCCCCACACACACACACACACACACATCGGGGACATCCGTCCCTGTTTCTAAGCCGGAGAAGCATCCAACTTCTTCGGCTTCTCACGCTTGCAAGGGGTCCCTTGGGTCCCTCCCTTCCCAGGTTTCCACCAGCAGGAAGGCTGATGACAGACAGTGGCATAAGTGCCCATAACCACCTGGTCGTAGGGCTCCACGATCCTCCTCCGTCCCAGAGACTGAATCGGTGAAGCCCTCCCAGCCAGTGAAACCCAAGGAGCAGCGTGAGAAATCCAAGAAGAAGAGCTCTAAGCCCAAGAAACTCGCGGTGGCACCCACCCCACCGCAACCTTCCAGCTGTGCATCTGAGGACAAGGTGGAGATTCCGGCATCCACTGAGGATCTCGATCTCGCTGGTCCCTCAGACACCATAGATAGCACTAGCACAGGTGCTCAATTGGAGGCAGCAGGTGACCCAGCGGCGTAATCTGCCTCCCCAGTCCCTTCACGCCTTTCTCAGCCATGGACAATATCATCCTCCAGTGGAACTGCAGCGGTTTCTTCCACCATCTTGCTGAGCTCCGACAACTTATCAGCCTTCACCCTTTCCTCTGCATTGCTCTTCAGGAAACTTGGTTTCCGGCAATGTGAACCCCAGCCCTCCGTGGCTATCGGGGTTATTGTAGGAACCGGGCAGCTTATGAAAGGGTATCTGGTGGTGTCTGCATCTATGTCCTTCACTCCCTTCACAGCGAGTCTGTCCCTCTACAAACACCTGTAGAGGCTGTCAATGTTCGGGTGTGGACACCACAGGCTGTTACTATCTGCAGCCTTTATCTTCCACTGGATGGTGATGTCCCACAGCATGTCCTGGCTGCGCTAATAGCCCAATTACCGCCACCTTTCCTGTTACTGGGCGACTTCATTGCCCATAACCCTCTGTGGGGTGGGTCAGTGGCAACAGGTCAAGGCGCCACCATTGAGCATGTATTGACACAGCTCGACCTTTCCATTTTAAATGATGGTGCCTTCACACATTTCAGTGTGGCGCATGGCACGTACTCCGCCATCGACCTTTCAATCTGCAGCCCTAGCCTCTTACCCTCTGTTACCCTCTGTCCAATGGAATGTGCTTGACGACCTGTGTGGCAGTGACCACTTTCCGATCTTTCTGTCACTGCCACAGCGTCACTCTTCTCTGCGCCCTTGCAGATGGGCTATGAACAAGGCTGACTGGGACTTGTTCTCCTCCATGGCCGCTATTGTGCCTCTTTCTAATGAAGCCGTTGATGTGGTGGTTCACTCGGTCACCACCGGCATCGTTCTTGCCACAGAATCTGCCATTCCCCGTTCTTCTGGGTCCCCTCGGCGGGGGACTGTGCTTTGGTGGTCGCCTGTGATCGCTGAGGCGATTAAAGATCGCCGGCGGGCACTCCAGCGTCACAAGCGACATCCCTCCATAGAACACCTCATCGCCTTTAAACGGCTGCGTGCACAGGCCCGCCGCCTTATCCGCCAACGCAAGCAGGAGTGCTGGGAACGGTATGTCTCCACCATTGGCTTCCATGTCTCTCCATCACAGGTCTGGGCAAAGATTAGACGCCTCTATGGCTATCGGACCCCTGTCAGCGTCCCTGCGCTGTCACGGACTGGGGCAATTTGTACCGACTCCGACATAATTGCAAACTGCTTGGCAGACTATTTTGCTGTCAGTTCCGCATCTGTGAATTACCCACTGGCTTTCCGCTCCCTTAAACAGCGGTTGGAACATCGGCGACTTTCGTTTCACACGTACCACCCTGAATCCTACGGTGTCCCATTCACTGAGTGGGAATTCCACAGTGCCCTAGCCGCTTGCCCTGGTACAGCTCCCGGGCCAGATCACATCCACTGTCAGATGCTGAAACACCTCTCAGTGGACTGCCAGCAACGCCTCCTCGATCTTTACAACCGTATCTGGGTCGAGGGTGAGTTTCCGTCGCAATGGCGGGAAAGCATTGTTATCCCCGTTTGAAACCTGGCAAGAACCTATTGGAGGTGGACAGCTACCACTCCATTAGCCTCACCAACGTTCTTTGCAAGTTGCTCGAACGCATGGTGAGCCGGAGGTTGAGCTGGATACTAGAGTCTCGGGGCCTTCTGGCTCCGTCTCAGGGTGGGTTCCGTAACGGCCGCTCTGCCGCCGACAATCTGGTGAGCCTGTAGTCAGCCATCGGTACGGCCTTTGCCCGCCGTCAGCACCTCGTCGCTGTCTTTTTCGACATGCGGAAGGCGTATGATATGACATGGCGCCATCGCATCCTCTCTACACTTCATGGTTGGGGTCTTCGGGGTCCACTGCTGATTTTCATCAGAAATTTTCTGCCGCATCGAACCTTCCACGTGCAAGTCACGGCCTCCCATAGTTCCTCCTGAGTTCAGGAGAACGGGGTGCAACAGGGATCTGTTTTAAGTGTCTGCCTGTTTTTAATTGCAATTAACGGGCTCGCTGTGGCGGTGGGACGTCTGTCTCAGCTTCCTTGTATGCTGACGACTTCTGCCTCTACTATAGTTCCATTGGCATTGCAGCTGCTGTACGTCAGCTGCAGGGCGCTATCCGTAAGGCGCAGTGTTTGGCTGTAGCGCATGGCTTCCAGTTTTCGGCTACCAAGACCTGCGTTATGCATTTCTGCCAGCGCCGAACAGTATCTTGCCAGCGAACTTCTTGCTGTGGTGGAGACACATCGGTTTTTGGGTGTGGTTGGTTGGTTGGTTTTGGGGAAGGAGACCAGACAGCGTGGTCATCGGTCTCATCGGATTAGGGAAGGATGGGGAAGGAAGTCGGCCGTGCCCTTTCAGAGGAACCATCCCGGCATTTGCCTGGAGTGATTTAGGGAAATCACTTTTGGGTGTGGTTTTTGATGCCCGGTTGACTTGGCTCCCACATATTCGGCAGCTTAAGCAGATGTGTTGGCGTCATCTTAATGCTCTGCGATGCTTGAGCCACACCAGTTGGGGCGCTGACCGATCTACCCTCTTACGGCTCTAGCAGGTTTTAATCCAGTCTCGTCTGGATTACGGGAGCCTGGCTTATGGTTCAGCATCCCCATCTGCGTTGGTGCTGGACCCAATCCTACACAGCAGGATACGACTTGCCACTGGTACTTTCCGGACCAGCCCTGTGGACAGCATACTTGTGGGGGCAGGTGTCTCTCCACTGCGGTTGTGGCGCCAACGTTTACTGGCCGCTTATGCAACGCATGTTTGTAGCTTGCCCAAGCATCCTAATTATCGTCTCCTGTTTCCGCAGTCGGTCGTCCGTCTCCCAGAACGTTGGCCCCGGTCGGGTTGTACGATCGCGGTCCGCGTCAGAGAGCTTCTCTCTGGGCTTGGGGTTTTCCCTCTTCCACCTCCTTTCCGGGCCCCTCTGTGTACACCCCCATGGTGTGTTCCCCACCCTTGCCTTCAGCTTGAATTGGCACAGGGCCCGAAGGACTCAGTAGCTCCAGAGGCCATCTGCCGCTGCTTTCTATCCATCCTTGCCACATATCAGGGCTCTGGCATTGTTTACACTGATGGTTCGATGGTTGCTGGTCATGGCAGTTATGCTCTGACTCTAGGGGACGACTACGAACAAAATTCATTGCCGGCTGGCTGCAGCGTTTTCACTGCTGAGCTGGTCGCCATCTTTCGTGTCCTAGAGTATATCTGCTCCTGCTCAGGTGAGTCCTTTGTTATCTGTAGCGACTCCCTAAGCGGTTTACGAGCTATCAACCAGTGCTTCCCTCGCTCTTGTCTGGTGATGGTTGTCCAGGAGTCCCTCTATACTCTTGCCCGTTGCGGCCGCTCTGTGGTCTTTGTGTGGACCCCTGGTCATGTCAGTATCCCGGGCAATGAACATGTTAACCGCTTGGCCAAACAGGCCACCAGTGAACCGACTCTGGACATTGGCCTCCCGGAGACTGCGAGCTGTCTTACGCTGCAAAGTTTTCGAACCTTGGGACACTGAATGGTACGCCCTGCCTTCACCAAACAAACTTCGGGCCATCAAGGAGGATACCGGTGTGTGGCAATCCTCCTTGCAGGTCTCTCGCAAGGAGTCTGTTGTCCTCTGCTGGCATGGATGATGCACGGCCACTTATTGCGATGTGAGGACCCACCTTTATGTTGCTGCGGTTCCGTTTTGACGGTGGTCCATATTTTGTTGGAGTGTCAACTTTTAGCTGTGCTCAGGCAGACGTTCGCACTGCCTGACACGCTCCCTGCCCTTTTAACAAATGATGCTGCCATGGCAGGCTTAGTTTTGCATTTTATTCGGGCAGGGGTTTTTATCACTTAATCTGAGTGTTTGTTATGTTTCTTGTATGTTGAGTCTGGCCTTTGGCCTACAATTTTAGATTGAGCTTTTAATGTGTTTCTCGGTGGTTGGCTTTTCCTTTTTTTGTCTCTATGGTCGGCCAACCACTGTCACACACTGTGTGATTTTAATTCCTTTTGTCTGGTCTCTGCCTGTCTTTCTTGTCCTGTGTCGTCTGTTGTCTATTCCGTTGTTCGTTTTTATTCTATGTGGATGTTTTTAAGTTTTGGAAAAAGGGACCGATGACCGTAGCAGTCTGGTCCCTTTAATCCCACAAACCAACCAACCTAAACTTCCTCAACCAGAAATTTCCGTACTGCACAATTAATTGTGTATTGTATTTGGATATGAAATGGCTACATATCTGAAAATTATGACTGGCAAATTACTTACTTTTTCTGGTTTTCATTTTGAAATCCTCAATTGTTAAATTTTTGTGTGTGCAGAAAGAATCTTGAAAGTATATTCACATGTGTCAGACATTTTAATTTTCATCCTTGTCTTGTAAAACAAATTCTTTTCGATTTTTCAGAATCTCCTGATTTTCTCGCTCAGGATGTGAGTATTGGTCCACGCGCATCAAAGCCCAAAAGTCAAGTAAGAAGAAAGTCAAAGTCAGCTGGGCAAACTGAACAGAAGACAAAGCTTCTTAAATCAGCTAAAAATAGAACTACTTCCAGAAGTGCAAAATCACCAGAAAATGGAGTGAGTATAACTAGTGTGAGCAAAGTAATGATTAAAGTAAATTTTAGTATTATATAGTACTATATATGAACAATATGCTACATGTTTCTGCCATTCTTGAAAGCCTAAATCCTTTTGATTAACATGATCAGTTTCTCTGGTTCTCATACCAATAAAGGAAAAACGAAGCTGCCTGTAAAAGATTTATGTTCTTCACATGTGTAGCATTGTACAAGCTGTAATTGCCTGCTCTTTATTTGTATTTGTTTACCATTGTTGCTTAATGCCAAGCATCTTCATGCCTATTATAAAACCATCTCATCCTATGCAGGAAGTGATATGAATCTGTCAGAAAACTCCCATCCCAACCCAAGGTGATATGAACTATTGTGACAAGTGTGTAGGCAAAGACAGTGAAGCAACAAGAGAATAGGCTAGAGTTATTCTAAGGTAACCTAATTCTGTTGGACTGAGATACCCTGGTGGTGACTTTAATTTGCTTTTTATCGAGTGACAATTTCAGTGACACCCCCCCCCCCCCCCCCAAAACACACACACAGAGGCAATAAGGACACACAGTAAGAAAAGAAGATAAGTGCTTAATGTGTCAGAAAATTGTAGCAAGTAAGATAAAAAAAAGCAAAGACCCATATTGTTTTAATGGTACCATTTGGAGAATGCTGTGAAAACATATTTAAACACTCCCACCACAAAAGAATGCAGGAAAACATGTTGTGATTGTTGATTTCTGCTATTCAATTTGAAAATGTGAGTTGTGCAACTCCCCACCTTATTCTATCCTCTGCAAATGTCTTCATTTCTGCATAACCACTGCAACCTACATCTACTTGACCCTTCTTACCGTAGTCAAACATAGTTTTCCTAATGCAATGCTACCCCTTCCTCCTCCTCCTCCTCCTCCTCCTCCTCCTCCTCCTCCTCCCCCCCCCCCCCCCCGAGTGGTCCACTCTCACCCACCCCCACTCTCTCTCCATTACCGAATTAACTGTCCCTTAATGCCTTGGGTTGTGTCCTGTTAACCTATCTCTTTCTTTAGTAAATTTGTGCCATACAGCTCTTTTCTTTACAGTTGGATGCACATCTCTTCAATGCACATTTCCTCAGCTTTTACCTTGGTTGATATTCATCCTATAACCTATTTTTAAAAGAGCAATGATCGTGTTCATCTGCTCTTCCAAGTCCTTTGCGAAGCCTGACGGGATTAAGTCACTGATAAACCTCTGAATTTTTATTTTATCCCCCTCAAATCTAATTCCCTACAAAAATTTCTGCATAGTTCCCTTTACTGCTTTCTCTATGTACAGATTTAAGAACATGGGGGTGTAGGCTACAACGGTGTCTCACTACCTTCGCAATTACTGCTTCCCTTTCAAATTGTTCAACTCTTATAACTAGAGTCTGGTTTCTACAGAAGTTATAGAAAGCCTTTTGCTTCCTACATTTTACCTCTGATAACTTCATAATTCCAAAGAGTGTTTTTCAATCAAAATTGCCAAAGGCTCTTTGTAAATCTGCAAATGATATTAATGTGGTATTATAGAGCACATAATAGTGCTCAGTAAGGTTATGCTTGAAGCCCATGATTTATACAGCATCGTTCAAGGTTTATCAGAAATACCTTATACATTAAGAAAATTATCACATCCAAACTTTCCATTCAGTGCCCTGTGTATAAATAGAAGACCAAAAAAAACGAAAAGCTGTTATGTTGAATTTCACAAGTAAAAATACATTCAAACTTGTTTATGCTATTGTTGTGTCAATAATTGAAAAATACACACCTGCTTGCTAGTAGATCACTGGCTTCACTTAGTTGGTGGAGACTGCATCGGTCAAATTTACGACATACAAGTAATGGTGCTATCAGCTGACCTGTATTTATGCCCTCTCTGGTCAGGGATGCTGTGATAGGTGGTAGGGTCTCATCATGCGCTCGGCTGAGAAAGCACTGTGTTGTACAACACCATTCAGCAACACTGTCAACTACTGATGGCAGAACACTGTCCAGGGTGTTGAGCCAGCACTATTGCGACACCCAGCTGCAGAGTTAAGTCAGAGTCTGTCCTGCATATCATGTAGTGTAGTCCGAAGAACAAGGTTCCGAGGTGAGGTTGGTACCTTGTGATGGAACGACAAGTAAGCACAGTCACTGCAAGACATGATGAAGAAATGAGAGAAATCAGTGTAGACACATCCTCAAGAGTTCCGTATGCCACCACTGCAGCATGCTTGCTTATGTCAGAATAGAGTGCCGCTAACCCCACCCTGCAAATGTCACTGAAGATGACAGCATAGACTCACTGCAGCCAGCAGTGTGAGAGTTGTATGAGACACAACCATGTAGGAAAGTTTGTAGTCAGTTTTACTTTGAGAGAAGAGATTATTATCTGTACAAGATCAAGTAATAAGTTAGTGTTCAATGACAGAAATAAATACACATGACATTCATGTGATCATGGATTGCTACAAAGTTAAGTATTTCATTTTGGTCAAGTGATAATAAAGTGATCTAATATTTTGTGTATGTTGTAGTATCTACTCGGCCTCCTCCAGAAGTAAATATAAGAACCCACCACTGTGCTGATGAGTGTTATTTCATCTGGCACAACATATCACTGGGGTTCCATGCTGCTCCTGAACCTATGAACTACTAAAACGATGTGGTACTATTGTTTCCAGAATGAGATTTTCACTCTGCAGCGGAGTGTGCGCTGATATGAAACTTCCTGGCAGATTAAAACTGTGTGCCCGACCGAGACTCGAACTCGGGACCTTTGCCTTTTGCGGGCAAGCTCTCTACCATCTGAGCTACCGAAGCACGACTCACGCCCGGTACTCACAGCTTTACTTCTGCCAGTATCTCGTCTCCTACCTTCCAAACTTTACAGAAGCTCTCCTGCGAACCTTGCAGAACTAGCACTCCTGAAAGAAAGGATATAGCGGAGACATGGCTTAGCCACAGCCTGGGGGATGTTTCCAGAATGAGATTTTCACTCTGCAGCGGAGTGTGCGTTGATATGAAACTTCCTGGCAGATTAAAACTGTGTGCCCGACCGAGGCTCGAACTCGGGACCTTTGCCTTTCGCGGGCAAGCGCTCTACCATCTGAGCTACCGAAGCACGACTCACGCCCGGTACTCACAACTTTACTTCTGCCAGTATCTCGTCTCCTACCTTCCAAACTTTACAGAAGCTCTCCTGCGAACCTTGCAGAACTAGCACTCCTGAAAGAAAGGATATAGCGGAGACATGGCTTAGCCACAGCCTGGGGGATGTTTCCAGAATGAGATTTTCACTCTGCAGCGGAGTGTGCACTGATATGAAACTTCCTGGCAGATTAAAACTGTGTGCCCGACCGAGACTCGAACTCGGGACCTCTGCCTTTTGCGGGCAAGCGCTCTACCATCTGAGCTACCGAAGCACGACTCACGCCCGGTACTCACAGCTTTACTTCTGCCAGTATCTCGTCTCCTACCTTCCAAACTTTACAGAAGCTCTCCTGCGAACCTTGCAGAACTAGCACTCCTGAAAGAAAGGATATAGTGGAGAAATGGCTTAGCCACAGCCGGGGGGATGTTTCCAGAATGAGATTTTCACTCTGCAGCGGAGTGTGTGCTGATATGAAACTTCCTAGCAGATTAAAACTGTGTGCCCGACCGAGACTCGAACTCGGGACCTTTGCCTTTCGCGGGCAAGCGCTCTACCATCTGAGCTACCGAAGCACGACTCACGCCCGGTACTCACAGCTTTACTTCTGCCAGTATCTCGTCTCCTACCTTCCAAACTTTACAGAAGCTCTCCTGCGAACCTTGCAGAACTAGCACTCCTGAAAGAAAGGATATAGCGGAGACATGGCTTAGCCACAGCCTGGGGGATGTTTCCAGAATGAGATTTTCACTCTGCAGCGGAGTGTGCGCTGATATGAAACTTCCTGGCAGATTAAAACTGTGTGCCCGACCGAGACTCGAACTCGGGACCTTTGCCTTTCGCGGGCAAGCGCTCTACCATCTGAGCTACCGAAGCACGACTCACGCCCGGTACTCACAGCTTTACTTCTGCCAGTATCTCGTCTCCTACCTTCCAAACTTTACAGAAGCTCTCCTGCGAACCTTGCAGAACTAGCACTCCTGAAAGAAAGGATATAGCGGAGACATGGCTTAGCCACAGCCTGGGGGATGTTTCCAGAATGAGATTTTCACTCTGCAGCGGAGTGTGCACTGATATGCAACTTCCTGGCAGATTAAAACTGTGTGCCCGACCGAGACTCGAACTCGGGACCTTTGCCTTTCGCGGGCAAGCGCTCTACCATCTGAGCTACCGAAGCACGACTCACGCCCGGTACTCACAGCTTTACTTCTGCCAGTATCTCGTCTCCTACCTATTGTGTTTACAGTTTTCCCTTGCCTCTGCAGTGCACTCTTCCTCTCACCACTTTACACATTATCTGTTTTCCTTCCCTACAAATTCCATCACAAGGTGTATGGCATCTGTTACACCCAGATTGTTCCATCCCTTGGATTAAACTTTTAAGTGCAGAACTGAATAGTCTGTTATTGTTGCTGGTACTTAAAAAGACAATCCTGATATGTCTCATTGAGTCTTGTTTAGCTATATTTCAATCATCGTGGTCATACCAGGTGGTGATAGCTACAGTTGAGTCATACACTGAGTACACCTAGTTAGGTCCTACTTTCTGAAAATATGAGTGGGTTGCAAGGATGTCTTGTGGGTTTCTTCCCATGTCTGTGACTTATGCCATCTGCCATTCCACATAGGCAGCACTCATTGTATCACATGTAATTTCTGATTCGAACCATTATGTTGTCTGTGTGACTTACCAGGTCAATGAATCGCCTAAAAAACAAATTTGCTGAATTTTTACCACCCAGCATGTTAATTGGCTGGATGACTCTTACAATCCTGATAGCCATCTCAGTGCTGGAAGGTCTGTTATCGCCTTCAATGTTCTCCCATACAAGTAACATCAGAAGTATGTACTACAGTATGTGAGACTCAGCACCTCTTTCTCTATTGTAGAGTTCTTATTTTTCACAGTATTCAAGTGTCAGAAGGTGCAGGCATCTGGACAGTCTCCCCCATCCACTTCTTGGCTAAACACACAGCTGAGTGCATGATTGTTTATGTTGCATGACAGCACAAGTACCTTCTCATAATTTGGGAAAAGTAATATCAGAACAGTTTTAAAAGTTCCTTCAACTGACTGACTGCATCCTTGCGCTCCACCAAAAAGTGTAATTATACTTTTTTCCTTGAATAAATGAGTGGGCAGCCATGCTACTTTCAAAATTTGGGTACAATCTCCCACTAATAATTTGCTAGACCTAAGAAAGATTGCATCTCTTTCCATACACAATGCCAGAAAATCTTGTATGGTTTTTATTATCCCAAAATCTGTCCGATGCCCTTGCAACTAACGTCCTGCCCTAAATATTGTACAACTTTCAACATGAAGTGACACATTTCTAAACTCAGTGTTAGGTGTACTGTCTGCAACCAGTGCTTCCCTTGACTATAACACACGTGCTTCCATGTTCTTTGCAAAAACAATTGTGTCATCTAAATACACCACAGATAGTCTACGTATGTTTCTGCCCATGTCCTACCCCATCTAAGAGGTCCCGAAATGTAGCTGGTGCATTTTTCAATCCAGGTGGCATATAAATAGCTGTACACCATCTCGAAACTGTTGGTTAATAAATTCTTCTTTCACTGGTTTGCAAGTGATACAGTTATGGTGCAGCTAATGATACAGAGGCATTTCATTCCCACTTGTGATTGTGCTTTCCCTGTGTTCAGACCCACAAGGATTAAATAGAGCTTCATATTCCATCACTAACTTCGCCATTGTTATCATCTCTGCTCATTCCAAGTGTGCTAGCTTCTCCTATAATGCATTTAAGCCAGTGGCTTGCTTAAGCTTAGGGTCTAAACTTACTCTGTCCAAATCATCTTCCTGCAAGATCTCCAAGTTGGCGACTGTCAATTCCTTTGAAAATTCTTTTCTATTGTCCCAAAATTAATCTCAATGGGCACTACCTGCTCACCACCTCTTTTTTAAGCGTATAACACTTTTGCATACGAAACACTGTGATTTATCTGATTCCTCATTCCTTGCAGTGGTCCTACTCCATACAATACGTTTACTACCATGTTAGTTCCTATTCACAGTAGTTTTCCTCTGCCTTGCACAAGTAGATCCTTAGTGGTAGTGCATGTAGTCTAAGTGATTCTCCTTGTGCCAGGGATGAACCTTGTGATAGTGTGCAACTGTTGGCAGTTTCCACCTTGTGGAAAGATGTCTACGTCTACATAGATACTCCGCAAGCCACCTTAGGGTGCACGACGAAGGGTACCTTTTCCTTTCCTGTTCCACTCGCAAATAGAGTGAGGGAAAAACAACTGTCTGTATGCCTCCGTATATACCCTAATTTCTCATATCTTATCTTCGTGGTCCTTACGTACAATGTATGTTGGCGGCAGTAGAATCGTTTGGCAGTCAGCTTGAAATGCCGGTTCTATAATTTTTTTCAATAATGTTTCTCAAAAAGAACATCACCTTCTCTCCAGGGATTCCCATTTGAGTTCCCGAAGCATCTCTATAACACTTACATATTGTTTGAACCTACTGGTAACAAATCTAGCAGCCCGCCTGTAAATTGCTTCGATGTCCTCCTTCAATCCGACCTTGTACAGATCCCAAACACTCAAGCAGTAGTCAAGAATACTTTGCACCAGCATGCTATATGCGGTCTCCTTTACAGATGAACCACACTTTACTAAAATTCTCCCAGTAAACCGAAGTCGACCATTTGCCTTCCCTTCCACAGTTCTCACATGCTCGTTCCACCTCTTATTGCGTTTCCCAGATATTTAAACGACTTGACTGTGTCAAGCAGGACACTAGTAATGCTGTTTGTGAACATAACAGGTTTGATCTTTCTACTCATCCGCATTAACTTACATTTTTCCACATTCAGGGCTAGCTGCCATTCACCACACCAACTGGAAATTTTGTTTATCTCATCTTTCATCTTCCTACAGTCACTCAACTTCGACACCTTACCATACAGAATGGTATGAGCAGCAAACAACCGCAGATTGCTGCCCACCCTGTCCGCCAAATCATTCATGTATATAGAGAACAACAGTGGTCCTATCACACTTTCCTGGGGCACTCCTGATGTTGCCCTTGTCTCTGACAAAACTCATGTCTCTGACAAACATTTGCTGTCGAGGACAACATACTGGGTTCTATTACTTAAGAAGTTTTTGAGCTGCTCACATGTCTGTGAACTTATTCTGTATGCTTGTATCTTCATTAACAGCTTGCTGGGGGCACTGTGTTAAATGCTTTCCAAAAATCTAGAAATATAATTCTGTGTGTTGCCCCTCATCCATAGTTCTCAGTATATCGTGAGAAAAGGCCTAGCTGAGTTTGCCATGAGTGCTGCTTTCTAAAACCATGCTGATTCGTGCACATAAGATTCACAGTCTCAAGAGAATTTGTTATATTAGAACAGAGAATATGTTCAAGGATTCTGCGACAAACAGAAGTTAGGGATATTGGTCTGCAATTTTGTGGGTCTGCTCTTTTACCTTTCTTTTGTAATAGTCACCTGCACTTTTTTCCAGTTGCTTGGAACTTTGTGATGGGAGAGAGATTCATGATAAATGCAAGCTAGGTAAGGGACCAAGCCCTAGAGTACTCTTTGAAAATGAACTGGGATTCCATCCGGACGTGGTGATTTATTTGCATTCAAATCCTCCAGTTGTTTCTCTATGCCAGGTATGCTTATTACCAATGCATCCATATGGAGTCCATCCGATGATCAAATTATGGTAAGTTTGTATGATTGTCCTGTGTGAACGATTAAAACGTGAAATTTAAAACTTGGGCTTTCGTTTTGCCATCTTCAACTGCCACACCAGATTGGTCAACAAGGGACTGAATGGAAACCTTAGACCTGCTTAGTGATTTTACATACGACCAGAATTTTCTCGGTTCTCTGCCAGGTGTTTTGCTAAGGTGTGACAGTGGTAGTTGTTGTATACTTCGCACATAGAACTTTTCACAGATGCACAAATCTCAACAAACTTTTGCTTGTCATCATTTATGTATTCCCTCTTGAAACGAGAGCGCAACAGTCTCTGCTTCCTCAGCATCCACTGAATTTCATTATTAAACCATGTTTGGTCTTTTCCATTGTATTGTATGGAACTGGGGACCTAGAAACGATGGAGAGGCTTCGTCCCTGCCGTAGCCCTCAGTGGTTCACAACCCCGCAACAGGCTACAACAGTCTACTCACCCCACCGCCGCCCCACACTGAACCCAGGGTTATTGTGCGGTTCGGCCCCCAGTGGACCCTCCTGGGAAGTCTCACACCAGACGAGTGTAACCCTAATGTTTGCGTGGTAGAGTAATTATGGTGTACATGTACGTGGAGAAAGTGGTTGCACAGCAATCGTCGACATAGTGTAACTGAGGTGGAATAAGGGGAACAAGCCCACATTCACCGAGGCAAATTGAAAACCTCCTTAGAAACCATCCACAGACTGGCCAGCATACCGGACCTCGACACTAATCCACCGGATGGATTCGTGCCAGGGACCAGCATGCCTTCCCACCCGGAAAGTAGTGCGTTAGACTGCACAGCTAACCGTTTATCCAGTTACTAGGCACATAAGTCTCCAAAACACGATTTACAATCTGCTCAAACTTTGCCTACAATTCCTCTATGTCCATCTTACTGGAACTAAGTGATGCCAGTTCACTGTCTAAGTGAGATGTTAATAATTGCTTATCTGCTGTATCTAGCAGAAACTCTCTCCTAATCTTCTTGACTGATTTATTAACTTTCATAATCATAGTTGCTATAATGACATCATGATCTCTAATCCCCGTTTCTATACTGACACTGTCAATAAGGTCTGGCCTATTTGTAACTACAAGGTCTAAGATATTTTCATTGCTTGTGGGCTGCCGAGCTAGCTGTTAAGACAATTTACATTGTCTGTCTGTACCCCACAATGAATACATAGACATCCCAGTCTTTACTGAGCAGGTTAAAAATGCCTCCAACCAGTATTGCATGATCTGGATATTTACATGCTGTTGACCATAGATTTTCTTTGACTGACTCTTGAACTGCCACAGTAGAATCAGGTGGCCGGTAAAAACGTACAACAATTAACTTGGTTTCACCTATACCTGTTATATGTGATCAGATGTCTTCACTGTCACACTCAACTTTGACCTCAATAGAGACAATATTTTTGTCAACTGCAATTAACACACCCCTTCATATGGCCCCTAATCTGTCTTTCCGATATACATTCCACAACTCACTAAATATTGGGTTTCAGCCAGCTCTCACTCCGAAGAATAATTTGAGAATGAGAACTTGAATACGAATACTTCAACAGTTTCTGATAAAATTGTGACAGTCAAAGTGTCTTTATTCTGAACGCCGTTTGACTTCCGTTGCTGCTTATCGACTGGCGAGTGTTCATCAGAGCACCTCAAACTACTGCCTAGCCTAAAATACCCCCATGAGCACTCCACAAGTACTCTGCTACCCAAGTAGCTGCTTCTTTTGTGTGTGCACCCCTGACCTATCAAGGAGAGTCCTACAAATCTCACACGATAATGCAGGTGTAGAAATCTGCAACCAAGACCATCGCAAAGCCCTTGGTTGAGATCCTCTACTTGGCTCCAAACCAAAGTACCCCTATCAACTCTGGGAACAATGCTGCAAATTGCGAGCTCTGCTTGCACCCTGTGCGTGAGTGCAGCAGTGTTCACCACCTCCGCCAGCCTCCTGTACAAACTGAGGATTGCCTCAGAACTGATGGGACAGGTGTCGTTGGTGTAAACATGAGCCACAGTATGCAGGGCCTCCACATCTCGGATGAGGCCCCCTAGCAAATATACCAAGAGCATATTGGCTTTCTTTCCAGCCACGAACTCTATCTGCCTAAGGGGCTCCGTAACACGCCTAACATTGTAGCTCCCAATAACTAGCAAACCATTCTCCCTCGTGTACCTGCTCGGATCCTGCTGAAGGAGTGGCCATATGTCCACTCGCAGGGTGAATGGGCAAGGCCGGGTGACCAGTCTCCACATTGGCCCTCTGCCTCGAGCAACGCGAATGCATTACCACCTGCCACTCACGCTACTGTGAGGGTGAATCCACTGTGTCGGGTGTACTAGGAGGTGCCTCAGAAGCAGATCCTGTGGGCAAAACAAGTGACACCTGTGGTGTCCCATGTGATGAGCCAGATTCTCTGCCACTGTTACACCTCAAGGTGGTAGCCTGAAGGTGACTGACTGTAGCCAAGAGCACATTCAGCTGTTCACAGACCGCGGCCAGCTCCTTCTGCGTTCCCACACAGCATGTACACATCCTAGGCATCCTAGCAGACTAACTAAAGAAATGAACAATAAAAGCAGACAATCCTAGATATGCTACTAGCTACCCTCCTGAAGCATCAACAATGGATATAGATGTGTTAATAAGCTATGTAGCTGGCTGTTCAGTGAGCAACTATTGCGCTACAGTCTGAATGAATTTACACTTACAGAAACACGGGATTAACCTCCTAAACAGAGAAACATGCACGAAATTTAATAAATATACTACGTGGCAAACAGAAAAAGATAAACTCTTAACTTGTCGCTCCATAGACACGTATCAGCTGAGAGCTGGAGCCTATCATGCACTGATCAAGGTAAATTCCAGCATGATGATAAACAAGAAATTTGACACTAAGATTGCACAGTAACCATTGCCTATTTGAGACAGGATTTCCATACAAATCCAGAAACTTTTTGCCACAACCCAAACACTCAACACTACTGAACCCAATGAATGCACATCATTTGCATTTATTCAACTTACTCTGCATAATGGTGGGCTCAACTGCCTGTTCCACATGAAGTCCAAAGTTACCACAGACACTTGCAAACCCATGTCCAATAAAGACTTATGCTTTGATCCACCGTCTAAGTAAAATTCTGTCACTACACATCTTTGTCTATGCTTCTATTTACTAGTGGTTGAGTGGTTCATACATTACATGCTCAAACCTACCAGCTCAAAAAAGCTCATTTCCACCCACCACATTGAGGTTATGCCTTAGATCATTGCTCTGTGATGTCAATTGTATCTACTGTCTCTCCTCACACCAGAGTTACGGGCAGGCTGCTACCCATTGTAGAGTTGCACGTGGAGAAAGCTGTGGTATGGGTTCTCCAGTGCTACGATATAGATGGAGTAGAAATGCTTACTCAACAGCAACATTCTTTACTATTTGATGCTTTCCATACAGTAGCCCAGGTGAAGCTCATGGCTTGAGGCCAGTGTCATCCCCAGTGATACGCTGAGACAGCAGCAACTGGTGGCAGGCAGCGACCTTGCTGATACAACACGAGGCTGACAAGGTGATTTGCAAGGCCAAGTCAGGCAGTGATCAAGTACCACTGGCTCTCTGTGCCATTAGCTGGAAGAATGCACGTCTCAATTTCAAACTCAGGGTTCTCAGAGACTGGCTGGCAGGGCTATGGTACCCAATGGGTGGCCTCACCTTTTCAAATCCACTTCAAAGTTCAGAACCATCAGGTGTAGCTTGTGGCTCGTAGATCGACTTTATCATGCTGGTGACGCTGCTCCGTGATGCTGGAGTAGCTTAGTTGTAGATTTGGCCGATGAATGACACAGAGTATGTGTCTGAAGGAATGATGCTACCACGTGAGCTGGGAACATTTATACTCACGTCAGACATGTTTGTTTAGACTGGTAAGCTTCCATTGCATATTTGGCTGTGGAAATGCCACGTTATGCCGCACCATGTAACAACACAGTCAATCACTGTTGGTAGAATGCTGCATTGTAAGGTACTGCACCAGCTCTATCGGAGTGCTCTGGTGCAGAATTACGCAGGTGGCTGGTTGCAAAGGCCTGCCTGAAGCTCAGGTGACAACAACAGACTTGTCCTAGTGGTCCCCTTTGCCATGGAATATGGGCCAGCTTCTTTTGGAACGGCATTTAGTGCCCATGACAAATTCTACCTACTTACTTACTTATGGAAACAAGCAAAAGTAAGTGTGAGACCTGGCGAGTATGGTGGCTAAGGGAGGACAGTCATCTCTTTCTTTTTTTGTACAATACTTGAGAATTTCTAAGGCTGAGCGGACAGGGATGTTGGCATGATGAAGGAACTGAGATTTGTCCTACCACAACAGTAGCATATTTTTGTGAATTTTATCAAGCAGCTTTTTTACAGTTCCACTCATGTGGAAAAAAGCTGTGAGCCCACTGTCATGACTGGACTTGGATTTTAGTGTCATAACCATAAACCCAACACTTTTTTCCTTCAACAAGCTCTTACATGAATTTTTTGTTGGCATGAACTTGTTTGCACATTCTTTGGAAACATGGCTTATCTTCATTCTGCTCTTAATCATTGAGTGGGGAGTAAGCTTCACTATAATTTAGTATATGTGCAATTTTTCTGTTGTAATCCTGTGACACAAATCAGTTGATATTCTTACCTCTTCAGTATGTTTCTGATGGTGAGATTATGGGTGATGTGCACCAGATTCTTCATTTTCTGAATATGAGCTCTGTCGATTGAATTACTAGGTCTTGCCGATTGAGTATTATCTTTAAATTATGAACCCCACTTTTCAACTAAGAGAATCACACTGTTCAGCCTAGAACATCATCTCTGTGAGTTTCATTATTGCTCTTACAAATCAAACATTGCAAAAAGTGGTGAACACTGTATTATCTTGCATTCAAATAACTGTAGTTCGGAAACTAAATGAGATACCAACAGTGGGGTTATATCTGAATTTGTAACAGATACAGTGCTGCCAAGCCATAAGGCACTTCATTAACATGGAACAAAACCAAAAGTTTGGTTATTTTTTTGATCAGACTTCTTATGTGTGAAGTCAGAGACGTAATTACTTCAATATTTTTGTTAGTGTGTTGGTAGATTGCCTGGCAGTTGTGTATCTCCCTTGGATGGGGCACAAAAACCTTTCTTTCAATGGTGAAAGTTGTCTTTGACAAAATTAAAAGCATTTTGATGAAGGGTGAGGGACTGCATGTCATCTGAGATACAATAATAATGTGCGCTCTTATTACAAATTGTGGCGAGAAAAATTTTCTTTGATAACTTGGTTTATGTAAGAACTGTAACACCGAGAACCATTTTGTTCTGCCAGTGAAGAAGGTACAAGCATGTAGCTGTCAACTTCCATTTTATATTGGGCTGCAGGCCTGGTTAATTGAAATACGCTATTTTAAAAAGATCTGAAGAAGTCACTTGGCCTGAAACTTCTACCCGGTCCACTGCTCTTCGAACTAAGAATGCTGTGTACAGCTCTTCTTATTCTTTTATTTTGTCCCTTATTTAATTTCTGTCCAATGTGAATGGAATCAGAGGAAACATAAATACATTCAAAAATGGAAAAGGGAGGTAACAGCACAAGGAGAAATAATACGTGAGAAGCTGTTAATGTATACTGGTCATCAGGTACAGTGGTTGTTTGACAGTTTATGTCCAAAGTTGCAACTACCAAAAATTCTCATCCAGTATTTTTCTCTCTTTCTTTTTCGCTTTCATATTTATATTTTTCTGTCACAGACCTATTTAATACTTGTTCCTAATGTATGTTTTCAGCTTAACCGTCCAGTTCATGAGCTCTCACCTGATGACTCGGAAGATAATGTAACAGACAACCAGCTTCCAAACTGTGAACAAATATCTTCAGGTATATGAAAGTGTAAATGATATTATCTTGGTAATCAATAGCTTGTTCTCTGCTAATGGACTGTCTCTGAATTTAGATAAAACACGATACTTTCAAGTCAGTACTGCACGAGGCCTGAGCACACCATTAGAAATAACACACAAGGGTAAATCAGTAAATGAGACATAATATTCTAAATTCTTAGGTATTAATATTGATAAGAATCAGAGCTAGAAGTCACATGTTACAGATCTTATTAAACTTCTAAGATCTGTAATTTTTGCGTTATCGATAATATAAGATTTAAGAGATAAAAATGTCGAAAAGGAAACTTACTTTTCCTATTTTCATTCACTAACGTCTATTCTAGGATCACAAAAGTGTGTAATGGGGATAATGTGTGGTGTCCACTCTAGAACCTCTTGTTAACAGTACTTTAAACAGTCTGACATACTGACCACAACAGCCTCACAGTTTGTTTACTCCCTTATTAAGTTAGTTGTCAACAATTGTTCTAAGCACGAAAACAATGCTAACATTCACTGATACACACTGAGGGGCAAAAGTCATGACACATCTAGTATCGTGTCGGACCACGTTTTGCCTGGTGTAGTGCATTAACTTGACGTGGCATTGGCTCAAGAGGTCATTGGAAGTCCATTGCATAAATACTGACCCATGCTCCCTTTATAGCCATCCATAAATGGTGAACATGCGGCTGGTGTAGGATTTTGTGCACAAATTGACCTCTTGATTATGTTCCATAAATATTTGATGGGATTCATATTGGGTGATCTGGATGGCCAAAATTTCGCTCCAATTGTCCAGAATATTCTTCAGCCAATTGCGAACAACTGAGACCCGGTGACATGGTGCATTATCATCCATAAAAATTTCATCATTGTTTGAGAACATTAAGTCCATGAATGGCTGCAAATGGTCTCCAAGTTGCTGAACATAACCATTGTAACAAGCAACAGTTTTATAGCACATGCTGGATGCTGCAAAGTTTCACTATCACAGTGTAAATGCATACATATTGTGTAAAAGTGTGTAGTGATGTACCAGCTGACCATCATATTGGAAGTAGACAGATGGACACTAACAGATATAAGCCACCCATACTGTCGCAAGCCAACACACAGCATTATGCTAGAAATAGATGTGTATCTTCTGGAAAACTATCTGAACCTGAAAAAGGTTTGAAAACCAGTTCATGGGATAATAAATAACTATCCAAAAAAGTGACTGGTTGCATTTTTATGTATTTTCAAATAAAACATTTCACATTATTTAAAGAAATTGAAAGAACTTACTCAAAGGAAAGTCTACTGTTTTCTTAGTGTCATTATAGTCATGAAATGAAATTCATGTTAAAAGGTGTAGGAACTTGGTCAATTGACATTTTTGCATGTATATTGGTATTGCCACAATATGAATATCAGCCTATTCTTAATATGCTGCATTTGAGATACTGAGAAAATCTTAATGATCCACTGGAGAAAACCAAACTGTTGACTGATTATTTGAGTCAGAAATTTTGTGAGGCACATATTTCATATGAAAAGCAATGGAAAGATGAGAGCTTACTGTTTTTCTGGACTTTTATTCTTTCTCCCTGATTCACAGTAAGTAATTTCAGTCAGTAAAAACCACATGTTGAATTAAGGAAACACTGCAGTAAATATGTGATGAACAGAGAGAGAGTAAATGTTCAGTGCGTAGCCGTATTCACAAAATAATTTGTGGTGTGAATGTAAAATGACGCAACCCACATCAGTAAGATTTATTGTGCAAGTGCAAAATGATCCATGGAACTAACTAATTCCCTCTCAGTTGATAGTATTTTTTTAATATGCCTCCCCCCACCCCCACCCCTCTCATTTTACATCACTGGAGGACAATCTTCTGTTTCATACTTTCTGGATATGAAGTAAAACATTGTTGAGCTTTTCCCCTTATCTCATAATATTCCAACTTGTGCAAAATTATTGAGTGGTCCATACAATTAAATGTGTAAAGAAAGTGCACAAAGAAATGAATTGTAATAAGTTATCTAGTTTGTCTTGCAGCTGGCTGTACACTGTTGTAGTATCATATTATTTAACTTAAATGTAGACTATAGCTGAGAAAAAGTGTCTTGATTTGGTAATATACATTTTCAAACACTGTAACCTCTGGCATTTAAAGATGATGTCTAGGATCTTCTGAGCATGCTATACTCCAACCAGCCAACTGATTTGTTAAGATATTAGTCAGCCTGCCTTGCCCTTCTCTCATTTCTCAATGTCTGCTTTTGGTGCTACTTCCTCACAACTTTTCTGTTACACATGCTTTTTCGTCACCATTGTTTTCATGTTGTTGCTGTACATTTCGTCTCTCATTCATCTCATTCCTTCGCATAAATCATGCTTTTTAATATAATTTAAATTTAATTTCAATTCTGTTGCCATTTCTTCCCCTATCCTTCTACAGCTGAAGCTGTCATTAAATTTGACCTGCAAATTAAAGGAGTCTTCAATAGAGTGATGAACTTCCAGACATTTAAGTATTGTCTGTTGTTTTTCATCCTGAGTTTTGCAACACCTTATGCTTCTGTGTTCACCTTAGATTTAGTTACCTTAGCCTACATCACCTACCATATTTCTTTCTTTTCACTCTATTTATTTACTCATAGGCAAAAAGCATGCCAGTGAAATCTACATTTTTATATAAAATTTTTCATGTTGCATTATGTATGGTGACAGCAACAAATTTTTGCAAGGGCTTCTCTGTTTTCAAGCTTCTAGTATGTTCGTTATTGTTGATGTGTAGATAAAAAGACAGTGCATAAAGACTACAGTACTCAGGGTGAGGAGTGAGTCATCTTTGTCACTTTTTTTAAATTTTTCTCACCTTCTTCAATCTGCTTTTGCTCCAATAGCAAGAAAAGTTATTTACTTTTATTTCTAAGTTTGTGCATCACTGTTTGTTCATTTAGGTTTTTGGAATGCTCCAAGTTGATAAAATCTAACCTGAGGGGCTTCTGAAATTTGAGATACGTTGTTCCTTTTTTATTTTTGAGCAATTTGTTATATTTTGCACATTGCTATTAGTGTCAAATATTTCTCTATTACAACTGGTTCTATTTTTGTTCCAGATTCTAATTTTGCCGTAATAGCAAAACTACTGCTGTGATACTATGATCAATTGTGAAAATAAGCTTTTTAAGATGAGAAAATACAAATTCTGTAGCAACTGGCTTGGAAAGACAGGCAGTTTGAAAAGTAAAGTCTCTGTAAGGAGGGAAGTTAGTGCACGTGAACTGTTTTGCATTGTGTTCTTGCTCTCTTAATTTTGAGACAAAAGGTTTTCAGGCTATGTTTAATCACTTACTTTCAACAAAGCATAACTGTAACTTTGAAATTAAGTGTGGACCACATCAATTACATTAGAACACTGGGATCAAACACAACTTTAAAGTTCGTTACATGTGCTAACAATACGGATGTAAAGTCCCCAGGATAGTTACACCATTGCTGAATTGATTAAGACAGTGAAATGAGTAATTTCTGTGGATTTGTCCAATGATATTTGTAATGTTTTTAAGATATTCCCTGATAGTGTTCCTAAACATTTTCCAGTTTTTGTCTAAGAAAATGAGATACCCTGTAACTGATGCTCTGGCACTGTATTTCCAGGAACATATATTAGAAGCAGCATGTTCATCATAATACACATTGAGTTTTGATGAAACGGCCAGTGTTAAAGATGAAACAGAATTGAAAAGAACCATTATATTTTGGTCAGAGAATAAGTGTTGCATAACAATGCATCATCTAAGAACTTTCTTTATTGGCAAAGTAAATGGTAAGACGTTACATCAGAATCTATATGAAGCACTTTCTGAACCCAACTTGTCCCTAAATAAATGCCTTATGCTGGGATCAGGTTGACCTAATGTCAGTAAAAAAAAGTGTTTAGACTTTTAGGTAGTGATGTCCAGGAGACACAAGGCATACAACTTCTAAACATCAGAACTTGAAACATTAATGCAATGAATAATGACCATGTAAAGGCTTTGGAGCGCTTAGATGAAGAAGCATCCAAATTTCTGGTCAGTATTCGCCATTATTTTGATGGTTGATCTGTTTGCTGTGAAGAATTTGAAGGAATTCTGTCGAAGTTTAACATTTCACATAACAAGTTTTTGAGGCATTCAACCACTAGGCGGCTCTTTAGGACCTTCAGCCAGCAGTATTTTTGAACATTGTGTAGGTATTTGTGTTACTTTTGGAAGCAGATGTCCCTAAAAAAGTTTTTTTTACTGTTCAGTCCTAATGCCACTGTGCCGTTGTGACTGTTTTAAAAAGAACCTACAATGAAAGCAGAACTTCATTTTATAATTTCATCTGCAGTATTTTCAAAACTAAACATCTTTGAGTCACAACTTGCATACAGAAATAGAAAGCATACTGCCAGCTGTTTTGACTTGGGTTTTGAAGATTTATGCTTTGAGAAAAATTGAGAGTATTTCTGAATTTCTTCATAAAGAACTCTTTACGTTGGATAACATGCTTCCTCTTGAACAACTAGTTGTTAGCAGTCAAGTGACTGAAGAACTTAGTAAAATGGGAGAATGTGACAAGTTGTGGTTTCTAAATAACATGCAAAAACATTACATCGCAGCTTGCAAACATGTGATGAAAAAGACATGCTCACAAGTGCACCTCTCATAATTTTTAGGTTTTTAGACATGAAAGAAAGGAGCAGAAGCTGTAGTGACTCATTAAAGGTTGCAAAAATGATGCCGTTCGATATCTGGGAGGATTACTTATTAGATGAGCAGAAGGTTCAACAGTTCAAAAAGGATGACCCAGCTTTGGATATCAAAGGTGTTGACAATTATTAGCAGCAGCACATCTAAAAAAAGAGACTCATCATCCACAGAGTTAAAGTATCCAAATGTTTCCAAACTTTTGAAGGCTTCTCTTACATTGTCCAATGAAAATGTGGGCAAAGAGAGAAGATATTCCATTTCAAAGCATACTTTAGGAGAAGAGAAGGCAGCAATGACCGAAAGATTTTTAAACAATGTTTTGTCGGTGAGTAGGGTCAGTTCAAGAACATTTTTCCACACGAGCAACTTACGCTGTGGCATCACCCCCCCCCCTTTACCCCTCCTTTTCTCTCATACACATCCAACTTAATTGGTTCTCACCACTAAATGTGATAGGCACTGGAAAAAAAAAATGTTGCACTTAGGCACCACTAGTGCCCCTCTCAGCTTGGTGCCTCAAATGGCAGCTTGTGTCACTTGGACCTTAGACTGGCTCTGGCTGTGAGGCATTCTTTGCTACAATACTGCCATTTTCTTTCTGTATCAGTTGAGTCACAGCTCATTAGGTATGGACATCAGTCACATGCAAACTATACTGCTTATAAGGAAGAATGTGAAAGGAAAAGGAAACGTGAATTAGAAGAAAAGCAAAAATAGGAACAAAACCAAAAGCATATTGAACAGAAGATTAAAAAGATGAATAACAAGGAAAAATAAAGTGACTGAGACAGTTGCTGTGTAAGAGGCAGGAGAACTACTTCTCCCAAGCTCAAACTTAAGCTAAACTGCAGAAAGCACCCTAATAAGAACTTAAAGGCAGCAAAACTGGCCCAGGGTATGATTGAGGGTGCATAAATCCATGCAACAAATCTTGAGAAAAGAAAATCTAGTATACTTGCTTCATTTTTTACTAAGATTCCTAAGAAACAGCAATTAAAAATATTTTGTTGATCTTTTTCGGCATTGAAGTGTAGACTGCCATTAGTTGTAAAAATGTGATGTAGATTTTGTTTGTGACGTAAGATTACTAATATCAAATTATCAATACCCTGGGAAATATTAATCAATTTGTATGAAGGAAAAAAAGGCACTACCCCATCTATGATCATAATAGACTCATTTATTGTGGTCTTAACTGGCCTTTTTGCTAGGGGATTGTCAAGAATGAGAACAATTTCTTTGTGCATTATCTATTTGTCACCTTTTAATCACACTTTTCATATATTTTATTACCTTTTTCTAGTATTTTGTCACTCTTCTCACCTTTAAGTTCCACAGTGGCTCCTCATCCTGAGTACTGGAAAATTTTCTTTCATTATAACTAGATATAACTTTAATCAAAATATCCACGGGTGTACTGCCGGTCTACAGTGTCCAACAGGCACAATATTTCGGCGATCATACATGTCGCCATCATCAGGTGAATTGACGGACTGAGCTCCTGTGAACGTGCCGGCACGGAGATCCGTACACTGTGGCTGCTCAGAGGGAACTGGGTTTGGTCGTGGCTGCGGCCGATTTAAATACCCTCCGCCCGCAGTGCGCTCCCTCCGCTGTCCGCGCCCCGCGCCACGGTCGCGCGGTGGGACAGATTGCGATGGCGTCAGAGATGACGTCGGAGTGATGGCTCTGTCCGCTGTGGTCGTCACAACTATATGTTTACTCGATTTAGTCTTGATACCCTCCGCGGGCGGAGGGTATTTAAATCGGCCGCCGCCGCGACCGTACCCGGTTCCCTCTGAGCAGCCATAGCGTACGGATCTCTGTGCCGGCACGTTCACAGGAGCTCAGTCCGTCAGTTCACCTGATGATGGCGACATGTATGATCACCGAAATATTGTGTCCGTTGGACATTGTAGACCAGCAGTACATCCGTGGATATTTTGATTATCAAATACGCCGGGAGAAACTCAAGAATCACAGATATAACTTTGATCCCCTGCTGTAATATTTGGTCACTTATAAAAACATCTTTTACAGGTTCTTTTGAAAACATTGAAACAAATATGGTACAAATAACAAGCACATCTGCATGTACCCATCTATCAGATGTAAGGAGTTTGATACATAGAGAAGTAGTGAATTATGACGTGGAAATTAAAAGGTAAGCATAGTTAGTATTTCAGGTGCAACCTATAAAATATTTTCTTTCTGCCCGGAACACTTTGGCAAAAAAAAATTCTGACACTTTTAGCATACTGAGTCATGTGACATGTTGGTGACCGTTGGTTGCGAAACCTAGAATTTTGTGTGTATGTTTGTGTTTGTTTGTGTGTCTATCGACCTGCCAGCGCTTTCATTTGGTAAGTCACAACATCTTTGTTTTTACATACATCTATATAGTTTGATTTTTATGCATATTGGGAGTGACCACGAGAAGCTGCATTTTCCACTTATGTCTTCATTTGGTTTGTTGCATATTTTGTGCGAACCCACTTGGTGTGCCAGTTGGTTCACCATACTCATCAGACTTAAAGCTCACATTGTCACAAAAGCAGGAATAGGAACGAATATAATCTGGTGTGATAGCTGAAGCATTGCGCATGTCACAGGTACAGTGGATATGCGTTCTGTCTGATGGAACGTTCCTTGTCATGGAATCGTGGCAAAATGGGGTAACTGAAAGCAGAAAGTGCACATGACCAGTTACATGTCACTTCTATGCTGGTACAAGATAACGTGCTTCTCTTTCTGCAGAGTACGTATTACAAGTAATATATTTGTTAAAAGCTAAAACTTTGTGCTCGACTGGGCCTGTCACCGAGAACCTCTGGCTTCAGTGAGCAGTGTTTTCAATTACACCACTGTCGCACGCTTCCATTTTTGCATTACCAACTCCGCAGAGACTACTGCTACACATGTGAAAAAGCATATTTAGAAAGTAAAAGCATATTTAGAAAGTAAAACTAAAAAGAGAGAGTTTGGTTTAATGACAGTGTCAGGTGGGAAATTGCTTGACGGGGACTAGAACCCAGAACCTTGCTATTGCAGACAATGCTGTTACTGACTGAGCTATATGGGTGTGACTCAGGAGTTGCCCACATGGGTAGTTTCTAAAACAGTGCTCACTCAGCTTCAGACTGAGTGATTAATTCTGAAAAACCCCTAGACTATATTGTTCCATCTTGTGTGACCACTGGGCAGCCATGCGGGCATAGGCACTGGAGGGCAGAGTAGGTCAAACAGGCAGGTAGTCTCGCAGCCTGGCCATAGTGTACATGATAGCACTCCACTGCCTATGCTCTTTGAGCAGGAGTGAGTGATCAGCTCACATCGTGTGCACAGGAAGTGTGGAATACAGCCATCTGGTGGATAGCCTACACTGTGTGCATCTGCTCACATGTGCAATGAGAGCTAGGTGTGAGTGCCCTAGGCTATGACAAAGCCATTTTCTCCAAGATAACCTTTTGTCTGGGAGTCCTAGTCCCACAAGGTATAAGGAGAACTTACATGAAGTTTGGAAAGTAGAAGAGGGGTACTGGCAGAATTGAAAATGTGAGAGTGGGCTGCAAATCATGTCTGAATAGCTGCATTGGTGAGAGCATTGCCTACTGTAATAGAGCTTCCAATCTGGCACACATTTTTAAACTTCCAGGGAGTTTCAAAATGGAGCTAGTTGTTCTGCATAGTGGAAGATTCATTCTGGGCTGTCTGAGTAAATCATATCAATTATGTAGAGTTTATGTCCTGATTAATGCTTTTGATATATCCTTTCCCCCAGATGTATTAGTTCAGCAGCATACCAGGAAAGCCTGTGCAAAGCTCGCAACATAATGGGGAAAGTGAGCTCTCCAAGGTGTGCAAGCTTGAAAGACAGTGTCTCCATCTCCGAATCACAGTGTGGTACACAACTTTGTCACAAGAAGTGTTAATATCTTTCTTTGCTTTATGAACGTGGCACATTGACAACCAGTGGAAGAACTGAGCTAATTTGATGTAAATCTGCGATAGGTGTCTTTTTCACACCTTTTGGCTCATTCTGAATGGCTACCCAAGGAGAGGGATTTGTTACTAACTGGGAATTTAAGCATTAATGAGCAGTAAAGTGTGCTAAAGGAACAATGGCAATGAAAGGGCTGAAGACAAGTGTACACATATTGAGTTCTCAGCACGTTTGCAAGCTGTAACATCTGCCATGTACACTGAGGTAAGAAAGGTCATGGGATGCCTGCTAATGAGGTGTCGGACCTCGATTTGCCTGGCGTAGTGCAGCAACTCAACATGGCATGGACTCAGCAAGTCATTGGAAGTCATCTGCAGGGATATTGAGCCATGCTGCCTCTATAGCCATCCATAATTGAGTAAGTGTTGCCAGTGCAGGATTTTGTGCACAAGCTGACCTCTCAATTATGTCCCATGGATGTTAGGTGGGATTTATGTTGGGTGATCTGAGTGACAACTTGTGTCCATGGCTTCGTGGGGTCTGCACCACGCTCAAACTTCACAATCAGCTCTTACCAACTGAAACTGAGACTCATCTGACAAGACCACAGTTTTCAAGTCTTCTAGGGTGCAACAGATATGGTCACAAGCCAAGGAGAGGCACTGCAGGCAATGTTGTGCTATTAGTAAAAGCACTCATGTTGGTCATCTGCTGCCATAGCCCATTAACGCCAAATTTTGCTGCACTGTCGTAATGGATGCATTAATCATATGTCCCATCTTGATTTCTGTGGTTATGTCACGCTGTGTTGCTTGTCTGTAGGCACTAACAGCTCTTCACAAACCCTCCTGCTTTCGGTTGTTGGGTGAAGGCATCAGCCACTGCATTGTCCATGGCGAGAGGTAATGCCTAAAATTTTGTATTCTTGGCACACACTTGACAGTGTGGATCTTGGAATATTGAACTGCCTAATAATTACTGAAATGGAATGTTCCATGTGTCTAGCTCCAACCACCATTCTGTGTTCAGAGTCTCTTAATTCCTGTTTTGCAGCCGTAATCATATCGACAGAAACCTGTTCACATGAATCACCTGAGAACAAATGACAGTGCTGCCAATGCACTGTCCTTTTTTTACAGTGTGTACTCGATGCTACTGCTATCTGTATATGTGCATATCACTATCCCATAACTTCTGCCACCTCAGTGTATATGCTCTGCTGCCAGCAGTTATTAAGTGTACCATCTGCTGCAAATAGTGATGTACATTTGTACCTTATAAACTCAAAGTGTTTGCTCAGTTTCTTTTTGTGATAAGGTATAATGATGAAGACTGCTAGGTTTGCGTGGAGAGTGACAGTACAGCTAATTGTTTTGTGTACCTTACCGAGAATTGTGGTCCATGGTTTGCAACAAAGGCTAAAGACTTCCAAATTGCTGATCATTCTTTATTACAGATTTTGATAGATAACTGTGCAGGTTGCTTTACCATTTCAAAGGTCCTCCACAGTCAGCAGAGTACATGTGTCATACCCATGTGGTTTCTTTTCAGTCTAGTTATTCCTCTCACTATATTGATCCAGCATTATTCCTTTGCACTGTCTCAGGCAGAGTTCTCTTTCATAGGTTAGATTCAATACCAGAATACGCATTTCATAATTGCTGGTTGGATAAGTCAAATATTAAGTGCACGTTAGTCAATTTATGAAATAGATGAGATAAGGTTATAGCGGTAATATCACTTAGTTTTAACAGTGGTACCCATGTATTAGTTTGCATAAGAAGATAGTTAAAACAAAATTTGACTGCAAATAAAATGTTCAGTTTTGTGTGAAATGCGCCTGTCCAGTTCTGGTGTGTACAGGTGTTTCTACATTTCCTTTACGACACATATTGTGGGCTAATCATAGAGAATGATAAGGCACCATTTTAAATAAGAAGTGATATCAGAAAACATACAATTTCCCTGTTATGAGAAAAACACCACTGCAACTCTCATTGAATGTAGCTTACACCGATGTCACATGTCTGCCACCTGACTTCGCTGTTTCACATATCATTTGTTATGCAGTTCCTTCAGCCTGTAAGTTGCCAGAAACAGTGCCAGTCATTTGAGTTTGCGTTATCTTAGCGCTTGCCACATGTAATTGTAATTCACATGAGAGCGCTTTGCTTTTGAGCACGGATGATGACATATTTGTAGAGTATGCCTATGTGGTTGTTGTTTATAATGAATCCAAGTGTAATTGGAGGGCTACTATCGGGGAAAATTTCCAACAGTGCAGTCACCATAACACAGCATCTATGCCAGTGTTTATTAGCTGCTCTTGAATATTGGCACTTTATCACTACTGTTGTGATGGTGCAAGCTAGTGTTGTACCACAAATTTAGAAGAAGGTGTACAGATCGCATCACCATGTGCCACAGTCTGAATTGGAAACTGCAACACCTTTACCATTGTAATGCAATGTACCATTGTAATATAATGTAGTGTAAATGCATTTAGTCCACAAGATTTTGTGCTACCAATTCATTTCTATGAACTTCCAGCATGCTGTATGCACTGTAAATGATCACTGCATATTTTTGACATCTTTGGGAAGGCCATATTCACCTTTGTTATGATGATTTGAAAATGAGTCCCAGCTGAAAGCTAATCATCAAATGAATAAAAAATAAAAATTTGCAACTTGGGCAGGTTTTTCATTCTGCTGAAATTCATTTCTGTACATACTTTTCCACTATTGTGAGCGGAAACCACAGTTTCCTAAAAAGATTCTTTTTCAGCCCCGGTCATGTGTGGAGGAAAACCTGTTGGACATCTACGGTTATCAGAAATATACTGTGTGTAATTGGAAGGCTGCATATCAGCTGTGTCTAGATGATCATATGACTGGATCATACCTTCTTCCACCTTATCTTGCAAGCAGTACTCTTGAAGTTCCTGGATCATGTGCCATTTAACATTTGACAGGACTTACGTTGTCCATTTCCAACCTGCAACTGTTCAGTTTCCACAGTTTTATATGCAAATTTAGTAAGATGACAATTGGAAAGTAACTGTTGTAAGACAAAAATGACTTCAAAAACCTATCATAAACACTTGCTCTGCTGTGATCTTCATTCTACATCACGAGTCTTTCAAATTATTCAGTACAACAAAATGAAGACAGTTTCCGAGAACTACATTTCCTAGCTTCGGTCGTTGTTAAATTGGTGGTGAAGCCATGACCTGAAGCATGACAAGAATCTTTGAAGTATGTATAACATTTTTGATTCTCATTTACTAAGAGAACATGATTCCACAGATATTGCATGATTGCCTCTCTGTTTCTATTTTTGTCTATTCAGTTTATAACTCCTGCTAAAAGATTCTGGGTAGAAATTACTCATAAGTGAACAGGAAAGGTAATGGAATGACTTGTTCTTCAAATTCCAGATGTGCATCAGCTGTGATTCCCACTTCATCATTCACCACAATAATGCAGAAGGAAGAACAGGTAACGCAACTAGCAAGGGGATATAATGTGAGGTTAATGCATTTTAAATTAATTGGAGGTGAATACAGCTGATGCTTATAATTTGTTTAAAATGCATGTTCTGTACAGTGTATTTATTTTTGGAAAAGATATGACAATGCTAGAGATTTGATAAGACAAGTTTAGTTTAGTGTGTTTTGGTAGTTTTTGTTCATCTAAATAAAAAAGTGTTGATATGAGTCTGTATAACTTTTAAAATAATTTTTATGCTTGATTTACATGAATGCTTCAATTTTTTTAATTCTTTGACTAATTTCCCAACTGAACTATACTTCATAATCATTTCTATCATCTGTAGAATGAGCAGTACATTTTTACAACATTCTTTAACTTCTTATAATTAATTATCATTTACAAAGCTGTATACTCTGAACTTGTGAGAATGTGCAGTGCTTATGTACTGCATTCGTTGAAAGTGATGTTGCAATATTAGCAAGTTTATTGTGATTATTAGGAAATTCCATTTAAACAGTAAATATTTCACTCAAGAAGTTAGGTTCTTTTTCAAATTAGTTTTTATGTGCATGGTGGTATATGTTTCTGAGATTGTTAAATGAGCAGTATGATAATATTGTAACTAATTTACCTCGCTTGAGAACTTCTGTGGAGTGCATGGTCAAATATTGTACTTAAGACATTGTTTGCAAGAAGGAAAAAGTGAGGCTTTGCAAGAAAGGAGCAATTTATTAGTTTGGTAAAATCTCTTCTGTTATTCCTATTTGTATTTTTGTAATGACTTAATTGTTTCTGAAGTGGTATCACATTAGTTGTGGGATGAAGGCTACTGTCGTTCTTGCACCAGTTCTGTAAAATGATTAACACAGAAAAAAATTGTATTCCCGTGTTCAGTTCCACATTTGAGCTCAGAATTTAGAGAATACTCTGTATAGCTATTGTTAGGAACAAAATTAACTAGGTTCCTGGTGCTGCAAAGCAGTAACTTTCATATTATTGGTTGATTTTAACAACATGTAATGTAGATGTTTCATTTTAAGTATCCAAGAGTATCTCTTCAGAGTGACATAATGTGTAACAGTCGCATAAATCTAGCTGTATGGAATACAGATAAAAGACTGAGATGTATTAGTAGCATCCTAGAAAGGTGTAATTCATACACAAAGAAAGTTGCTTATGAAATCTCTGTTTCAGCCAATTAGCAAGTATCGTCCATTAGTCTGGAATCATTACCAAGTAGGATGGACAAAATGGGTAATAGTCCAGTCAGACAGTGCTCAGAAAGGCAAAATAGCACATTGTATTGTAGAATTATTTTACAAGCTTTCCATATGTTTTATGGGGTACTCAATCCAAAGTTTCACCAAAATTTCAGCTCACGAAAAAAAGGAATTTTTTTGGGGGGGTTTTTCATTTACAGCTCAGAAATGACACAATTTTTGACAAAGTTTACTATTTATGAAAATAAAAAGCATAAAATTTCCCACAAGCTAGTTCTCTTTGATTTTTTTCATCAGACCAACCATATGGTGTATAGTGCATGTTGAAGTTAGTACGATTTCAAAGCTGAGTAGATGGGCCATCTCAGGTCCTATACCCCCCCATGCCCTTACCATACTTTGTTGTACGTCCCTTGCTGAATTTCATCCTTGAGTAGTGTCACGATGTTGTTGAAGTGGTTGGTAGCTGATACTTGCCATGGTGGATGATACTGACCACCCTGTGCTGATAGAGGCAGGGGGGTCCTTTGTTGTATCAGTTTCCCGCACTGGCAGTTGTTTACAAGTTCACCCGTGGATGGTTGCTTGGATCGTATTAGTGGCTAGTAAATTCAGTTTAAATGTATAAAATAGTTTTACATAATGAATGCAAGAGAGAAGTGTGTTTTATGTGCTAGTGTACTGGATGATGGGAGAAAAGTGTCATCACTTAGGCCCAAAGTGGTCTTGAAGAATTATCTTGTAGCAAGTAAGAAGAGGAAGAATTGGATAGCTGCCTTCTGGAAGGGCAAAACTGTGAACTGGGTTCAAGAACCATGTCAAAAAACGTACACTAATGAAAAATTGATTGCTATAGATGCTAATAGCATTGTAGGTAGTTGCTACTGTAAAGAAAGTCTATCTGCTCAATCAGATTTTGGTTTCAAAACCAACTTTTTTGTGTGGTTTAGCTTTTATGCCAGAATCTCTGGCTCATCAAAACAACCTGCCAGCCAGTCGATGGAACCTAGTGGATTGTGTGCGTATAGTGGATTTATGAGAGACTATTATGGACCTTGCTGAGAGACAAAATAATGAATCAGGATGCTCAGTAATATGTGAGATTGGACTAGTTCCTGACTTGGTTGCACTATTTGCCCAGTACTGTGTCAAATGCATGAAGGTCCTGCTCAGCGACCACTACATGGCAAGCACCCATATCATCTAACACAGCCACACATCGATCAACACGCATCCAACACATGGCTAAGAAAAGGCAATATATACAGTGCAGTGAGACGGAAGGATTCATGATTGCAATACAGGATCAAACAATAAACACCAGATATTACAGCAAGCATATTATTAAAGATCCCAATACCACAACAGATTAATGCAGACTTTGCAAACAACAAATAGAAACAGTAGGTCACATCACAAGCGGATGTACAATACTAGCAAATACAGAATACCCCAGAAGACATGACAATTTAGCAAAAATAATACATCAACAACTTGCCATACAACATAAACTAATAAAACAACATGTTCCCACATACAAGTATGCACCACAAAATGTACTGGAGAATGATGAATACAAATTATACTGGAACAGAACCATTATAACAGATAAAACACCACCACATAACAAACCTGACATCATACTCACCAATAAAAAGAAGAAATTAACACAACTAATCGAAATATCCATACCAAATACAACAAATATACAGAAGAAAACGGGAGAAAAAATTGAAGAATACATCCAATTGGCTGAGGAAGTCAAGGACATGTGGCATCAGGATAAAGTTGACATTCTACCAATTATACTATAACTACAGGAGTCATACCACACAATATCCACCAGTACATCAACGCAATACAGCTACATCCAAATGTATATATCCAACTACAGAAATCTGTAATTATTGATACATGTTCAATTACCCGAAAGTTCCTAAATGCAATGTAACATATACCGTACAGTTAAAAGGAAGTCATGCTTGATCAAGGTCCGCGTCACTTTCCATTTATGACCAGACATAACATCTGAGAAAAGAAAGAATAATAATAATAATAATAATAATAAAGTTTGCAGTAGTAAAGTTTTTGGTTTGGAAGCTCCTTCTGAACAAATGTTTTTGAGAGAATAAGTAAATACGATTTTGTGGCAATTTTCAAATGGAGAGGCACTGTTTTTCCTACTGAGCCAAAATGACCCACAACCAACTTTTTTTCCCAAAGAAACCAAACCAGCAGGTAATGCAAATTGGAAATACCCAAACTTAAAAATAATTCGAGCCTTCCTAAATGTAATGTTTTGTATATGAAAGATACACGAAAATCGTTTTATATGAATTTTCTTACACTAAAAATTAAGCAAATTATTGAAAGTTAGCTGCTAAATCAAGTCGATGAAACCAAAAAATATATGACTAACAAAAAAAACTTGCATTGTTATAAGTATGTGTTCTGCTGTTCATCGATATAATGAAGTGAGGTGATATGCCCTTTTGTTACCTGAAAAGACGTACCTATTACATACAACGTAATTTTTATATATATAATTTATGTAACTATAAAACCAAGTGCAAGAACAGTTTGGAACACATGTAAAATAGGCGAGCGCAGTGAACGAAACGAACAACTGGATACTGAACTATCTAGGAGCAGTCGGCAGTGGAACTGAGACAGGGGGACATGGGAAGAACGACGAGTGCGACCGAGGGAGACCAAGACTGAGACGAGCACGCGACTGAGGCTGGAACGGGAACTGTCGCGACCAAAGTGAACTACTGAACTATGAACCGATTGTGCCTATTTCCCGGGAACTATAAGTAGACCGCCGCGACCGAAGTGAACTATGAACCGATCATGCCTCGTTCCCGGGAACTATAAGTAGACCGCCGCTACCGAAGTGAACTATGAACCAATCGTTCCTTGGAATTCGTTCCTTGGTCCTTTCGTTCATCTTGGTGAACCGTTCCTTTGCACCCATTCGTTTGCAAACTACCCATATCTAGTACACTTTGGTTTCTTGTTTATTTGCTCCCACTACAAAGACAAGCATCATCAAGGATCAGATGCATGCAGTAAGTGTGTTCCTGCTGGTGGACATTGATACTGAGGTTTGTGTGTGACAACCTGACATGTAGAAGCAGGTGCTCAGGTATATTTGTTATATAAGTATCTTTATCTTATGAAGTAAGCTAGCCAACACTGGAATTTGAAATTTGATAATATGATGCTTGAAATAAGACCTGGAAGGCTCAAGAATTGCTTCTTGGTATATGTAGTTCTGTTGGCAAATTAATGATGTTATTCCACACAATGTGGTACACAGTATATTAATATTTCCTAGCTATAAGGAAGATGAACTGGAGGTCAAAGAAAAGCTATAAGGAAAATGTTACATGAAAAATATTGGCAGAGTGAAGCAATATCTTTATATGTACTTGATCATAAATTGTGGGCCAGTTGTGACTGAGCTTACAAAAGAAAGCATGTCAGTGAAGTATTCGATCAATTTTTAATGTCAGAATCCAAACTTGTTAGAACCCCCATTGAAGTGAAGGAAAAATTTGATGAAAATCATACTGAAAGAAGAGAGAACATACCGTATAAACAAGCAGTAGGATGTCTGCTGTGTACTGCACAAGTGACACGACTGTATATTCATTTGCTTTAAACAAGTTCAACCAGTGCTGCACTGATCCATAAAACTGATACTAGCTAGACGTGAAACTAATTTTAAGGTTTCTTCAGGAAACGAACAAAAGGCAACTATGTTTCACCAAAGAATATTCCACAGAAAAACTTGATATTGTGATACTGACTGGGCCATTATTCAGAAGAATTGTTAATTTTTACTGTTAATCAAAAGGCAATATTACATGAAATTCATGCAAATGGCAAACTGTAATGCTATCTGCTTCAGAACCATAATATATGGTGATGGTGTTATCTAGACACTATCAAGAAAAAATGTGGAACTGCATTTATGAAACTGGTATTCCATATACCACATAATAAGAATTATTGTCCAAATGAGGAGAAACCAGTTGAGGAGTAAAACCTCTCTTATTCATTACAATGTATTATCTGCCATGTAGTTTTCAGTTCACCTTTACCATGAATGAATATTTGTGAGTATAAAATAAGTACATTTCATGTGTGTGTACAATATGTTGCTGTCATTCATGGTAGTTGTTTTCGATGCTTAGGAGTGGTAAGATGATGGACATGTTTCTTTACTTACTATACAATGTCCCTTTCCCTTTAACATATGTAACCAGTTAAAAGTATATGGAAGGATTATGACAGTAATTTGAATACCAGCCATAAGGCAGTGCTTTTCCATTCCAACACACACACACACACACACACACACACACACACACACACGAGTACTCAAAGCTTCAGTGAGGCCCAGAGATTTAACTGTTAAGTTGATTGAAGTTAGGATTCATGAAAATCAATTATTTCCATCTATTGTATTTGCCTGTTTGTTCATTTGTTGTACATTGTCTAAAATTAACTGATCATCTCTCTCTAATTTACTTTTCTGTATAGTTTTATATGCAGTTTCATTTCTATTAACATTAAGTATCTATTTGTGATTTGTATTCACATAGGGCTATTCCACGTGAAATGAATCATCCCACGTGAAGTGAAAACCAATAACAAAATCAGTCTGAACATTGATGATTTAGAATTTCATAAATTTTTATCATTTTATTCTACCTGTCCAAATAAGGTAAAGTACAAAATTCAAGATCTTGTAGACATTTTGTTTTTGAGTTATTAATTTTTGAAGTTTCCAAAATTATATAAGCTTTGTCACATCTGAAACATTGAAATGGCCATATCTCAAAAACTGTTTTCATTACAGACATGAAATCTATACAGTTTTACTCAGTTTTTTATAAGCTTCAAAAATGGATACTATTGGACCATATTCATAAAAACATGAATTTTTTCCAAACAAAACATTTTTTAAAATTCTTGAAATTTGAAAATCAGAATTTTTTGTATTGAACAGAAATGTATATCAGTCATACATTATTCGTTAATGTTTGTGCCAAATTTCATGATTATATTGTAATGGAAACATGTAGAAATAAATTTTATTTTACTGCCATGTGTATTGCCAATAATAACACTACTGTGCATGGTTTGCAACTTGGTTTATAAAACTTAGGTTAAAGTGAAATTATTTTTTATTAACACTATGTCATCCGGCAACAACACAGTGGTGTCGTGCACGAAATAGCGGTCAGCGCTCAGCGGCCAGCGACACCACAGTGGTGTAATGAGCATAGTATCGTGCAGTGGCCAGCAACAGCACTTTAGTATCTTTTGCATTGTGTTGCTGTTTTGTTTAGGTAACAATAAGTTACACACATCAACAAGTGTTTTGTTTTTATAAGTACTTGTGCCCTTTCAACATGGCAGACGAAAGAGACAATGCGATTATTTATGATGAATGCACGGACGTCTTGTCTGATGTTCCGGATGACGTGGCCGATTGGGAAGAAGACATTGGATATCAAAGAGTGAAAGTGAAGCAGAATCATCAGAAGATAGTGAAATACATCCAAGAAGAATTCAGCAAATGCTATAGTTACCAACTGATTTGGATGAATCAGATGAAGAAGACAGTGCACAGTGGCCAGACTTTGATTTACTGAGGACCAATAATAAATTTGACGGATCTCCAGGTCCAAACATATTTCCCAAAGATGCACAGAGCATCAAGGATATCATAGAATTATATATTGGGAACGATCTCTTTGAATATATTAGCAATGAAACCAACAAGTACTACAGCCAAAATTGTAATAGAAGGAAACTGACTAAAAGAAATGCCAAACTTAGGAAATGGTTTGGGCATGCTATCCTTATGGGAGTTGTAATAAAAAAAAAAAAAAAAGAAAAAGCAATGATCAATGATTATTGATCAACAAATCCATTGATAGGCACACCGATATTTCGCAAAATGATGTCCCGCAACCAATTCAGACAAAAATTATCATTTTTACATTTTTCGGACAACAACAATAAACCAGATAATAGCGACTGGCTTTTCAAAGTGCAATTCCTAATTAATTATTTTTCCAAGAAGTTTAAAGAAACTGTTCATCCAAGTTAAAACATCTCAACTGATGAATGAATGATACTGTGGCGTGGACGGTTAAATTTTAAAGTTTACAATTTGTCGAAAATTACGAAATACACCATACTCATTTGGATGCTGTGTGATTTGATTATGGGATACATTTCCTCATGCAAGACATATCCCAGCACTGGGCAGCCTTTAGCAAAAACAGTGATGGAACTATTGACACCTTATGGAAGATGGCATCCCCTCTATGTAGATAATTATTATAACAGTGTAGAACTTGCAGAGAAGTTTCTTGAAAAGAAAATTTGAGTTTGTGGAACAATACGGCAAAATGGAGGATTTCCAGAAAAATTAAAGTACCCAAAAGTCATTGTGTTTGAAGCTTATCATCAGCAGAAAGGTGAAGTACTCGCACAGGTATGGAGAGCTTCGAAAACTAAAACAATACGAATGATCTGTACAGTACATAATGCCACTTTGAGTGACACTCAAAGAAAATGTAGATAAACCAGTTATACAATAAAAAAACCTGAAAGTGTATTAGACTACAACAAATACACGAAAGGAGTGGATTGGGCAGACCAATATTTGAGTTATTACCCTATATACAGAAAAACTATAGAATGGTCAAAAATGGTTTGCATGTACATCTTTAATTGCGCATTATTTAGTGCATGCCGTACATGTCAGAATTCCAATACAGAATGCAAGACTCTCTGATTTCAAATTTTTTTTTTATTGAAAGTGTCTGATTCGTGGATAAAAGACCATGTACCTGCTTCTGAGCAAAACTTTTAGGTTGCCACTACATCACATACATCTCATCATGATCCGGTTGACAGATTTTCCGGGCACATAAAGCAACACAAACTAATACTTATTTCCGAAACGAATAAACAAAAAGAGAGAAACTACTATGTATGTTCCAAAAACAAAAAAGGACAACAAACTTAATGTGCAAGTCTTGTGGAGTTGGATTACATCTTGGAGACTGTTTAGCTGCATATCATATGAAACAGAGGTACCAAGTACCAAAGACAATGCAAATAAACAAATATAGGGGAACAGGGTTGAGAACGTAAGAGCACTAACAATGAGATTAGTAAAACTTAAAAATTTATAATCTCCCGATTATGTCAAGAATGGCCGGCAACAAGTCAAGTAATCCAAATTAGCACTGCCAACACCAAGTGAAGAAATTTGTAAAAGACGTGCGGACAGTAAACACTGTGGTGTCGCAGGTCGTTGACCACTGTTTCGTGCACAACACCACTGTGGTGTCGCTGGACGGCATAGTGTTAATCAAGTATGTTTTGGCTTCTGATTTTTTTTTTAAATGTAGCAAACTACCCTCAATAACAATTAACATGAATAATGTAATGATCATTATTTCTTTTTCGTATCTTATAATATGTAATTTGGGTGTAGTTTATATTTACAGAACAAAAGAACAATATATATCAGCAATATATAATAAAACAAAATATTCACTTTTATTGGCGTGGTTGCTACTTTAAGCACTGGAGCTTAGGTGACAAAGCGACAAAAATGTGCCTGTATCAAGATTTAAAATGTGTAATTGCCAAATAAAATCTTGAAAGGTGCATTTGAAATATGACAAGTACTGAGCACAGTTAGTGAAGTAAAATGTTGTAAAAGAAGGCAGCATTTTCCACTTTTGCAGTATTAATTTTGTTTCTTCACAAGTAGTTTCAGCCTTCTAGGGCATTTGCATGGCAATGTGGTGCTATCCAAAACTGGCGCTGAGGCAATTGTGGTCCACCACAGGCCATAGACGACAGGGGTGAACGATGGCTGCAGAGATGTGTATGGGTGAATAGACGTGTATCTGTTGAGCAGCTGACATCGAGATGAGCCAAGGGGCTATCAACAGTGTCTCCTCAATGACCATTCAGCAAATACTGCTGCATGTAGGCCTCCATCGCAGACATCTGATTCATGCACCCGTGCTGACTGCTGTTCGTTAGCGATGAAGGCAGGAATTTGCACACCAACACCATAATTGGACATCCACTGAGTGGGTACGGGTGATCTTTTCAGATGAATCATGTTTTATGCTCCATCTGACAGACAGCCATTGACATCTATGGTGTGAAAAGTGTGAAAGCAAACACCCTGCAGCAACTGTCAGAAGGGTCCAGGCCATAAACAGGCACATTATGGTCCGGGGAATGTTTTCATAGCATTACCTGGGTGATGTCATCATTTTGGAAGGTACAGTGGATCAACACAAGGATGCACCTATCCTTGGGGACCATCTCCACTCCTACATACATTTTCCCAGGCATGATGGCATATACCAGAGGGACAATACAGTGTGTCACACTGCTTCCAGTGTATATGCGTGGTACAAAGAGCATCAGGACGAGTGTATCATACTCATCTGGCCACCAAACTCCGTGGATTAAAATCCAATCAGGGATCTGTGGGACCACCTGAATCGAGCTGTTTGTGCCATGAATCCTCAGCTGAGAAATGTGGCACAGCTAATCACTGCACTACAGTCAGCATTGCTCAACATCCCTGATGGTACATTCCAGAACCTAACTGAGTCCTCCTATACGTCTCACAGCAATCTGTGCTGCAAAAGCTGGTCATTCCAGGCTTTCCACAGGTGTTCACAATAATGTGACTGGACAATGCATACACTATGTAATCAAATGTATCTGGACACCCCCAAAAGCATACGTTTTTGATATTGGGTGCATTGTGCTGCCACCTACTGCCAGGTACTCCATATCAGTGACCTCATTAGTCATTATACAGGGTGTATACGACCCGGGACAACCAGGAGATCCGGGAAAAACCAGGGAATTTTTTCATCTGGGAGAAAACCGGGAAATACCCAGGAATTTTTTAGAATTCTGGGAATTTTTCATTGTTTTAGTTTTTAGTTGCATTTTTGTAACTTTGACTAGTAAGAACCAATACTTTAATAAAGAATATTACTGTATCTCGCTAATGCAGAATAATACTGCAGCAATAAAACACGAACGAGAGAAAAAAACGAAAATAAAAGTTAAGTTGCAAAGGAAATGCACCATATACAAGAACAAAACACAGTGCTCATACAAGTGTCTGCCAACAGCAAAATGTGTCGAAGCCTTTAGGAAGACTATGCAGGGTTTCATAACAACAAATTGCCTCTGATGAGCGTGACGTCACAACTGTTTACAATAGATTTGTTTGAGTGGTTGCGAGCGAGCTTATGCACATGTGCAGTTGAGTCGCGTATGAGTAGTACCTTCTCCCGCTTCTGGCTACAGAAGTGTGGCAGTTAGCTGTACAAGGAAGTGCAGCAAGCAGCCAGATGCTATCCGGAAAAATTTTGCTGGTGCACCTAAGCTACAGATTCACATATGCGCAACAGGTGGAGGCAAACCGGGGTATCTGCCCCCAGAGGCAGTTTCAGGGAGGGGAGGGGAGGTGCCAAATTCATATTATTGAGGAAAAAGACCTTGTTTCATAGAGCGCACAGCATCCGTTGCATCTAGAAATAAACTTTCCTATAGACAAAAGGGGACGGGTCTATACAAGCTGAGTGAAAATTTGAAAGGGTGAATGACAATCGCTGTTTATGTGGTTTGACTGGGTTTGCAAATGATCAGTGTTGTTATAATTACTAGCGAATTCCATAGATTCAGACTACCATAGTGGAAATAAATGCCTAACAGGAATAACAGGCAACTAAAATTACGTATTGTCTTCTCCGTGTATCCAAGAAAATGAAATATTGCCAAAACATTTTTGGCCAGACCACTACACTACTAAGGGCCAGTTATACAGTCACTGGCTAGCAGCCGCTAAAGTTCTATTCTGAGAGTAACGTGGAAAACGCATTGTACGAACACGTAATAACGCCTAATCGGAGAACAAATGCAGGATAACTAAACTGGTGATTGTGGCAGGGTTAGTGAAGTTAACTAGAGAATAAATTTTGACACTGGTGGGAAGAGTTACAGAATTAGTGATGACAAGATTGTTTGTTAGAACGAGGAAGGAGAATAAACAGAGACTCTCACAGATTACGGAAGAATATGATGATTCCAAATTTATATAAATTTCATACTACTACTTTTCAATCTCATGCTTCAGAAGCTAGAGAGTATGAGTGAAATGTGAAACTATTTCCTAACATAAAACATTTTGCATGTAGTAGGCCTAATAGGCATTTGATATTGGTACTTCGTGAATTATATTCTGTTGTGTTATAAAAATGACCATTTGTGGCAAAATAGTCTCATTTATTTGGTGTGTGTAACAATTGCTGCAATATTAGGCAGGCCTGTTCCATTTTATCTATCACACAGTGACAAAATACAGGTAATCAGATCAAGAAACCACACCAGTCTTGGGTACTATTTGTATTAACAGCAGACAACGATATTTCGATTTTTCATGTAGGAAAACGATTGATGAACTTTGATGAGGTAATAGATTCTTTCCCAGAAAGGAAAGTACACCATATAAAGCTGTGGCAAGGTTAGAGAGAAAAAAATGCTAGGACTTAAGGATTGATGAAATTTGTACTGTCTTGCTTATCTCTTGTCTTTACTCATTTTATGTATCCTATATTTTATTTTATGTCACTCGAAACAGCAAGTTATTAGCTAATAGGCAGTAAAGACTGCAAATTTTCTGAAGAGTTCTTGTTCTACTGGTTACATATAATCCCATCCACTATTATTTGCGAGATTTTTTTAATAGGGGCAGGATGTCAAACTGGCCAACTGGTAGTAGGAGAGGCACCACAGGACATTTTAATTTCCACTGGCCTGAATATAGTTTGATGGCTTGCATTACAAAATACTACACGATTAAATTACACGAAGCGAAATACAGAGACGTGCGATAGAAGAATGCTGTGTCAAGAGGCTTGGCACTGCACTTCGGCACACTTTAAGACCAAATAACATGTCTTACGTTCCCTCTAACATATATGTTTTATGTATCAGACTCTTCAGAAAGATGTGCGCTACAAAATGAAGATATTTGTGAAAAGTCTATTTTTAAAACTTTTTGCGTCCTACCTCAAACGCTTGAGGGAGGGGGAGCGCCACTATCCGATACTGCCCCGTTTCGGAAATATCGTAGATCCGGACCTGATGCGCAGAGCAGTCTCAGTTGTAGTGGGGAGGTGGTAGTCTCCATGTGAGCCGTGTTTATGTTTAGTGATTTTGCTGTTTCCTCTTCGTTTATAGCTCTCACGTCAAATGAAAGCAAAACGGATTTCTGTGGTCAGGAGCTATCAAGTGAATTAAAATAAATTCACATAATTATGGAAGGCTAAAATATGTTATTAGTTTCAGATTTTATTTTGTTTCCACCTTCCTGACACGTCAAGCGTTAATTGCCTTGCAGAGCAATGAAGTTATTTTTGTTGGTTTGTTAAAGAAATTTGTCTTTTATTAATCTTTTCTGCTGAGACAGTCAATTTATTTGAAACGAAGTGTTTAATTCCACACTATTGGCTAGTTTCAACTGTTCGCTACATTTCAAGTTCATGTTTCTATCTTCTAGCGTGTATAGCATTATGCCATAATAAAGGACCAAACATGAGATAATGCGGTACTGGTACTCCAAGAAAATTTACATCTGAATCTGGACATACGAATGTGCACTTTAAGCCGAATGGTGCATTTTAGTATGGTCCAAAAAATTCCCATGCTCTTGGAGTATCCTCTAATGTTTTGTTTCTTTTATGACATAATGTAAGATCTTTTAATGTTTTAAACATACGAACGAACGGGCTTCCTGCGTCATCGTAGCTGCACAAGCGCGGTGACGCCTGTCATCTGGCGCAACTGCTGAAATGAATCTGTTTCTACAAGGTCACGGAAAAATATTCCGAATGGTTATTTGAAAAGCCTTACTTTCAAGTAAATTAAATTTCCTTTCACACAAGATGAACTCTGTGCGCGAATGTCCGATGAATTTCTTAAATCACATAGCGTTTGACTCTCATTCAAAATTCAAATCTTTGAGGATGACCATTAAGAATATTTTCGAGCCCAGAAGATCAGACATTTATGTCGTTGTTAAGAATTTTACTGGCACATTTGTGTGCGCAAAAAAGATAAACATTATGTGTGAAAGCTTAGCTTTTCTTGCAGCTTATTAATCTCAGAGGCTAATATTATACGTGAAAACTTTCCTTTTCTTGTAGCAACACTATGTACATTAATTTAAACCGTACCTTTTCCTATTTGTGTGTTCGCACTACTTAACAGTGATGTTGCTATTGGCTGACTAAATCACGTGGCCTGAGCTCTGAATATCCGCTGACATTGACTGGCGAGATCGCTTGACATAAGCTATGACTGGCTTACAAAAGCACATCACAATCTCGATTTCAATCCTTCGGAAAGTAACATGCGGTGTTTGGTGAAATTTGAATTTATACTTTCGTAATACGAAAATATGCAGTGTACATGTTGCTGCACATCAAAAATCTTTCCTAAACGTGTTTTTTCCCGAGTTTTGTTTTCTAAAGTGCCAGGAAATTCTACACCGGTGTATAAAACAACAAGCATTGAAAGGATTGATAAGTTTTACAGCGCCGAGGAAAATTATACTGTTACTTAAGACAGAAAAAGTGTGTTTTCATCCGGAACAAAGTGTATTTTTAACTGAGAAATCCGGGAAAAATCCAGGAATTTTTTTTCCTTGTCCACGTATACACCCTGTTATAATTCGTGAGAGAGCAGAATGGGGCGTTTTGCGGAACTCACGGACTTTGAACATGGTCTGGTGATTGGGTGTCACTTGTGTCATACGTCTACACACGAGATTTCCGCACTCCTAAATGTCCCTAGGTCCACTGTTTCTGATGTGTTAGTGAAGTTGAAACAAGAAGGGACACGTACAGCAAAAAAGCATACAGGCTGACCTCGTCTGTTGACTGACAGAGACTGCCGACAGTTGAAGAGGGTCGTAATGTGTAATCGGTAGATATCTATCCAGACCATCACACAGGAATTCTAAACTGCATCAAGACCCACAGCAAGTACTATGACAGTTAGGCAGGAGATTAGAAAACTTGAATTTGATGGTCGAGTGGCTTCTCATAAGCCACACATCATGCCGGAAATGCCAAAAGATGCCTCACTCGGTGTAAGGAGCATAAACATTGGCCGCTTGAACAGTGGAAAAATGTTGTGTGGAGTGACGAATCATGGTACACAATGTGGCGATGCCAGGGTGTGGGTATGGCGAATGCCTGGTGAACATCATCTGCCAGCATGTGTAGTGCCAACAGTAAAATTCTGAGGCGGTGGTGTTATGGTGTGGTCTTGTTTTTTGAGTGGCACTATCACAGCACAAGCCTACATTGATGTTTTAAGCACCTTTTTGCTTCCCACTGTTGAAGAGCAATTCAGGGATGGCAATTACATCTTTCAACACGATACTGGCCTGCACAGAGTCCTGACCTGAATCCTATAGAACAAAGAAACCTTCCAGCACCTGATTGAACGTATGCCTGCAAGAGTGAGCACCTGATTGAACGTATGCCTGCGAGAGTGGAAGTTGTCATCAAGGCTAAGGGTGGGCCAACATTATACTGAATTCCAGCATTACCGATGGAGGGCGCCATGTACTTGTAAGTCATTTGCAGCCTGGTGTCCGTATACTTTTGATCACATACTGTATTACCTCCATGAATAGAAATGTAATGATGATAATAAAAAGTGTTATAAATACATTTACCTACAATAGAAAACTATGCCTTACATATTGAAATGTCAGTGTCTTTAAATTTGTGTTTTCTATTTGTTTTGACTCATAAATGCTGTCTTGTTGGTATGACAGCTTGACATTTAAAAGGTATTTTATTGATCAAAGAATAAAGCTAAGCATGGAATAATAATTTTAAATATTGCTTGAGAGGACTAGGGATGTCAATTAAAGGAAGACTGCAGTATATAACCTTAGACTCTAATAAGACTGTAATTTGGTCAACATGGAACTTTTCTTGTTGCAGATGATTAGAAAGTTCCTCATTGAAAGGCACTCAAATAACCCATTGTTAAATAGCATCAACTGCACCAATGTTTAATTAACAATATTAATTAACATCAATGTATGTTTAAAATTAAGGTTACAGTACTAAGGAAATCATTCATAGTCTTTATTTAGCATGTATTGTTACAATGTACAGTAATGATTCTCGCAGTTGGCTTGGAAAACCAAATCTGAATTCAAATGTGTAATTCAATGCATTACATTGATCGTCACTAAATAAACAAAAATATTATGATGATTTGACAGCTTTATTTGGTCTTTGACATTTAAGATTTCCATTACAACTCGGTAATAAATCCTACAGACTATGCAGTGGATACTGTACATATCAAAAAATAAATTTTATTTTAATGTTTTGAAGTTGGGCACACACATTTACAAATAATATATAATCAGCTCACAATCTTTTTCCCAAAATAAAAATTTTAAGAATATTAACAAAGCTTTGGTTGAGAAAATCCAGCATATTTATGAAGATGGACAAGTAACAGACATTTTTAAAGCTTATAATAATCTGAATAAAATGGCACAAATTGTAGGTCTCTGAATCAGAAAGTTTTAAAGTTTCGAAATGTGACAAAAATCATACTGTTTTGAAAACTTTAAAAATTAGTAACCGAAGAATGAAAGGTCCAAAAAAAATTTAATTTGGTAATTTTCATGAAAAATACAATTACTAACAGTCCACAAAAAGTCATCAAAATCTGAGATGTCAAAAACCAAACTGTTGGCCAACTTCACATGGGCTGTGACCCCATATATGTAGTCTGAATTCATATAATATGTTAAACTGTGACATGTCCATGACTCACTGTGTTATGTAAATCATTGTACTTCAGGATATCTCTGAATGATAGGAGCTGTGACTGTAAAACTGTTTTAATTATTGAGGGCCTTGATTTAGCACTGATTTTATTTCCCACTTCTTTTTGTAGAAAACAGTGCAGGAAGAATGGAGGCAACTTGATGAGCCAGTACTGCCTGCTTTATCTACATTCAAACTGCCTGGTGGATCTTTTCGTATTGTACTGCTTGTCGATGTATCTGAAACTACTGGGTAAGTTCTCATACCTCCCTCAGAATATAAGCACAGGCTGGCTCAAAGACTCATCACTTCCTAGGTTTCTCTATGTATCAGTACAGGTGGACAATATTAGCTGATGCTAAACATTTAAGCTCCCAGAATATTCAAGTGGAGTTTGTTGATAAATATTACAACATATGGAACGCAATAATTTCCTGAAAGACGACACAACTACACTGCCCTCCATAAATTTGGAAACACCTAGTAATTATAGACAATGTAAAGGAAATACAGTATAAAAATGCATTTTGTTGTTTTCCAAATGTTTATTAAGCTCAAATAATACACAGGAAGATGCAACAATTAAATTTTTGATTCCTCAAAGTAGCCATCCATTACTTTCATCACTGCCTTGCACACTCTCGGCATCTGCTGCATCAGTTTTACCAAGGTTTCAGTTGGAATTAATCTCCGTTCTTGCTGCAGGACCTCCCACAATTGTGACCCACTCATGATTTCCCGTTTTCGGATCCTCCTGTCTAATTCAACCCATAGCAGCTCGACTGGGTTACAATCGGGATTGGGGTGACCATTCCATGTCTTTCAATATTTTACAAATCTCTAGAGATTTCACATAGTTCTGACACAAGCAAGATGTATGTTTCGAGTCGTTGTCTTGCTGCAAGACAAGCCCTTTACCAGTCAAACGCAAACCAGATGTCTTAGCATGTCGCTGGAGAATGGCGTGATAATCTTTTTGGTTCATTTTTCCATCTATTTTCACCAAATCTCCAACTTTATTCCCTCCAAAGGATCTCCATGCCATCACAGAAACCCCTCCATGCTTTACAGTTGGAATTATGCACTGAGGATTCAAGCATTCATGGGGTAAATGGCATACAAATTGACGGCGTATACTTCCAAATATTTTGAACTTGGATTCATCAGTGAATAAGACTCTTTCCCAATCCCCCACTGTCCAATGTTGGTGTGTCTTAGCCCACTGAAGCCTTTTCTTCTTGTTAACTGGGCACAACAGTGGTTTCCTTGTTGCTACATAACCTCGGAGGTTGTTGTCTGCCAGGCGTCGTCTCGCTGTTGACTCACTCACCGGTGTATTCCTCATTATATTTAGTTCAGCAGTCAATTCACGGACAATTTTTAATCTGTTATGTTTACTGGTCACTACAAAATACTTTTCATGTACACCAAACTGCTGTGCATCTAATCACCCTTTCCACCAGCATTTATGAATTGTATAAGTGAACAGTCTCAAGTGACAGAAAATCTTGGCATCAACTGAGGCTGAGTCCTGTTGTGTTTAACACTTCATACCACTCAGTTACACAAACTTCACCCTGTAGAAACCACCAACTGCCCAGCAGATTGCTCCTCAATGTAGCAAGATAGAACTTTTGATGGGACTCAACTACCAAAATGAATAGGGCATATGTTAGCTAGGCATTGCTGTCGAAATCATAATATGTGTACCTCAATGCTTGACACTATTGGGAGGTTTCCTTTGTTCCAAAGAGTGAATATATCTTTTATGATTGCCAAAATAAATTGCATATTTATTTGAAGTGAACACTTTACCATACTACAGGAATACCGTAACACCTGAAATAGACTTATACAAGCTGCATGTTCTAACTTGTCAAGAAAAATTGATCTGTTGTAGTTGCGATCTTCAGTCAAGACTTGCTTGATGCTGCTCTCCATACTAGTCTACCCTGTGTAAGTGCATTCATCTCTGCATAACTACTGCATCCTACATCCACTTAAATTTGCCTCTGTAGTCAAGCCTTCATCTCCCTCAGCATCCCTTCACACACACCTCATTACAAAATTAACCATTCCCTGATGCATCAGGGTGTGTTCTATCAACTTGTTTCTCTTTTTGTGAAGTTATGCCATAAAACCCTTTATTCCCCAATTTGATTCAATATTTCTTCATGAATTGCTCAATCTACCCATCTCATCTTCAACATTCTTCTGTACACCACATTTCAAAAGCTTGTATTTGTCCTCTCGTCTGTATTATGTAGGGTTCACATTTAACTTCCGTGTAAGGCTACACTCCAGACAAATATGAGGTGTGTGAGAAAAGTAATAAGACTGACAGCACTGTGAGCAATGGGGCAATGCTGTGTTGTTCTACTTGTGTTGACCAGCATGTTCATCCCATCCAAATGCTCAGTCTAAGTTTCATCTCCATACAGCCATCACATGATTTTTGAAAGCGCTATCAGTGAAGTTGTGGTTTTGTTGTGATTCAGTTGAAGAAACGTATGAATTGATCTTCTTGAGAGGATTGCCAGTGACCACAAGTGGTTCACTCGTGTGATCGCTGGTGATGAATCCTGGGTTTTTTAGTACAATCCTGAGACAAAGTGACAAAGTGAGGAATGGCACACTGAGACATCTCCTCAACATAAAAAAAAGTTTGTAGGAGAAAATCAGAGATAAAAAAATGCTGTTTTGATTTTTTGACAGTAGGGGTATTGTGCATAAAGAATTTGTTCCCCCAGGACAAACTGTCAATGAAGTGTTTTACAAAGATGTCCTTGAAAAGCTCAGGAAAAGGGTGAATTGAGAGAGACCGGAAATTTATGACAAATGGATGCTGCATCATGACAACAACCCATGTCACACACCCATTTCTATCACGAAATTGTTGACCGCAAAAGGCATTCCTGTTGTTCAACAGCCCCTTATTCACCAGATCTGAGTCCTTGTGAATTTTTTTCTTTTCCCAAAGTTGAAAAATATCTTTGAAGGATGTTATTTTGCGACTTTGAAGAATATTCAAAAGATTGTTATGGACATGTTAAAGACCATATCAGTCCTTTCAGCACTGTTACCAAGACTAGGATCAATGTCTTTGAAAGAGATGATATTGTTGTTTGGAAAAAAAAAAAAAAAAAAAAAAAACCTGTGGTAGGTAAAAAATCAGTCTCATTACTTTTTTCGCACACCTCGTACAATCAGAAGAGACTTTCTGTCTATTTCTTACCCAAAACAGAAGCTAATGAGCATCTGATATCAATGAAGTGTTGACGTTTTAAGAGACTTTTTTTGTTCAGTCAGGCTGTGAAGTCCTGTTGCACATCCTCATTATCTTTCTTGTGGGCATATTTATGTGCACACACCCTTCCAACTGAGAGTTTTCTTTCACTATGGGAGTTTGTGTCAACCATTTGAAATAGTATGTAGAAAATATACATATAGTGTCAATAAATATAACACCTCAAAAAAAGAGAGTGTGAGAGAAAAAAAAAAAAGAAAAGAAGTAACAAAACCTTTGTAAAGCACATTAGAGTTCTACAGTCAGTAATAAATGCAAGTTGATAGACATTTTAAATGTTGAATCGTAAAAATATTTAGAAACGAATGTTTGTTTTCATTTCTATATAAAGGTACTCTGGTCAGGTTACCCAAAGAAAAATCTTCATATGTAATTTGAGCAAGAAAAATACTCCCTCTTGTAATGTTGATTGTGCACATTGTGCGACACGGGTAATATTATGTCCTATGTGCACTTCCTTTCCTGGCCAAGGTATGCCTTGCACATAGACATGCTTTGTGAAGAGACAAGGGAGCTCCACCTCCCTTACTTGGTGTGTTCACTATACCTGTGCACTGGGCTTCACACTAAGTGGATGTTTGACTTGTCCTCCTCATTTCGTCATCATTCAGGAAAATGGTGAGACTGGACAATGACAAGATTGGGAATTTGTACAGGCACTGATAACCACACAGTTGAGTGCCCTACAAACCAAAATCAGTTGGTAGTGCCTGGAGATAAAACACTGGAAACCCAAAGTCTTCAGACTTTTAGTGATTCATAACTAGGGGTGTGAGATGCCAAGAAAAATGTCTGCAGATAATAAACATTTGTATCACTTTTACATGTATCGTCACAGGCATAGATATGCATACACCAGTTTCAATTTAAATTTACAGATAAATATCAGCTATAGTAAAAAAACTGACAAGGAAGCATCTTGAATAATTTGAGTAAAAATGCAACACTTTTTAAAATATAAGATGAAGTATCCGTATAAGTGCACAATACGGCTGTCATAAATGATGATTAATGATGTATAAGATACAAGAAGTGTATTCATTGACTAACAAAAGATACAAATGACTCCAGCTCGACAAATGCACAAAATGCAACAAACATCTAACACTGACATTTTATAACCAGTGGTTCCTTCATTAGATGATAAGAAAAACTTAATTTTTGAAGAAAGTTGTATACTTAAAAGAGAACGGACCAATTCGACATGTCGAAACATGTCCTGAAACTTTGTATACATGAAGAATACACTGAAAGAAACACTATGTCAAAAGTTTATCTGTAAGACACACTGCAAGTTCTTTTTTATTTTTATTTTGAAAATTGACAAATTCATAGCGTACCAGGGGGCTTGAGAACTGTACGTGGTACCCTACCACAACACGGCAGGTGTATAGCCTTGATTGACAGTGCAGCAGTTAAACAGATAACACAACACAATGTAATCGTAATGTGTAAAGTGAATTTCAGTTTCCGATGATACTTTCTCTCACACAATTGTGCACAGTTACCATTTGCTTGAATTTGCAACTAACTTAATATCCAAAATATTTAGCAGTTGCCTTTACAATATTAATAAGTGTTCACAATGGAGATGAAACTGAATTAATTCTCTTTTTGTTTTGTTTGTATATGCTTGCTAATAACAACTGTCTTTGTGTAGGTTCCAGAGTTTCACAATAATGTGGAATCCAATAAATGTTTTCAATCTTCCAAAGATGAAATGTGAAGAAAGCGATATACAATCAAAATCGCATGCTTCGCATTAAGACATACATATGTGTTATTCAGCAGTTAATTTCTTAGGTATTTATTATAATGATGTCGATATTATAGTGTGTTTAAAATTAGTTGCGACTCTTGACATTTCTGGCCGGAGGGGGATGTGATGCCATTGCCCAGGTAACACCAATAGCGAGCTGGCTTTCCCTGCCACGCCACCAGCAGCTCGGCTGGTTAAGCACCCCTGTTGCCACACCATCAACAAACAGTACCACGTGGTGTCACGCATTAGATGAATCAACATTCGACAGCTCTCGCAAAGTAGTATTGTCTGGCGTTGAAGTGTTCTGTAGTCTTCAAGCATTTGGAACAAGTTTTCTGTGTTGGTGTTGCATTAATAACAAGAGTGCAGTATAGCTGAATACGAAATCTGGAATGAAAGTGTCGTTCAAGAACACGTTCGCCAGCTGGGAAGATAACATTCTGCTGCAAAACATTCCTCAGTATTCAACAGTAGTAAAGGCCAAAACGCCATACCACTCTCTTGTGATCCATAAAGCTCCAACAATGCAGTGGAGGAAAGTGGATATTTCGCTCTGGGTACAAAGAAATGTTCCATGAAATGTTTGAACCTGTATAAGGCAAAGTTAATGGAACTTGTAGTGCTGTACAAGCCAAAACTCCACGCTACCATGTCAATGAACTGGCTAATGGTGAAGGAAATATATTAATCGGGCTTCCTCCAACAATAGAAGCCACTGTAAATGTTACACAACAGGATCAATCTTGAGTTGTCGGCCATACCAAAAAGGTAGTTAAGGAGACACCGATTCATGAAGGACTGTGACGAGTTTTGAGGAATATGTAACTTAACACAGCGGACTTCACTTAAAACTTCCGGGCTAATAGGCCGTGGTCGATATATAAAACTCTCCCCTGCCTATCTGCCCGGAAATTTTAAGTAAAGGCAGTACCGGCCGTGAAACCCTACATTGTACGATTAACACAGCAGAGTTTAGAAATATTCATCTCAGTAACATTCCAATTCAGTTGAAACTGCAGCAGAATCCTGAAATAGTGTAATATTAAACTAACAACTGAGTGCCAGTCATGTCAGTATAAAAATAAACTTGTAACGTCTCGTTTATATTTTTACAAAACCCATAGCAGTTCACGTTTCATCAGCTATTGATGGCCCTCAATAATTAAATTATTTCACTAAGAAAATCTGTAGTCACTTGAATGTCACAGTAGATATGGAAGTTTCGCATATTAATCATATTGCAAAAGACACTCGTCTTTACGCGCTGTCATTTTCCAGAATAGTGTTTGGATATCTCAGACCATTTATGAGACACAAGGAATTTTTGAATATTTCACTCTAGTTTTCGCTGACACATGAGTTCATCCTTCCAAGTTAAACGAATAATTCACTGTATTCTAAATTTAATATGCAGCAACACTTAACCTAACACGCACCAAACACAAATTCAAAGCGATACCTATTTTTCACTGCAAACTAAGAATTTCTTGTAGTAGGTTAGCTACTATCAAAATATCACAATAACTATGACCATTAATGAAATGATAGGTGGTTTATCATTAAGCTAACGAAATAAACTATAAGACGTGCGAGAATGAGAGTTTATTACCGAGTAGTTTCTTTAAAATCATTCATGAAATATCACTCATCAGATGACTTGCTCCTTACAGAGTCAAGCACCACGCCGAGTAGGCCTGGCGTTATACTGCGGTCACCTGCTGACGCGCTCTGCTTCCCTCCACTCACTGCATATTGAACTGCCAAAAGTCGCAAGTTGTTTTAAATGCATGACAGTATGTAAACTATGTTTCATTTAGCAAAATCTGAACATGAATTGTATAAATAACTACATAATATGCCTGAAATGAAATCCACAAAAGTGTCAAAGAAAATCTATTCTAAAGATTTAGAACTGCTCTTGAGAGTTGGTGCACCTTTATGGAGGAAGATCTAAGCGACTGGGCCCCCTGAATTGCAATTGAGATGAAAATTAATGATTTCCAGGCTTCTTTGATGTAGTTAAACATCTTCAGGAAATTATATGGATAAGGAAGTCACAAAATTACAAATTAAAAAATTAAAAAGTTTACTTCAAGTAAACTTGTAGGGGAAATGTCATTAACAGGTAATACTATAGAGAAATTTGTACTTGATGTAAGACAAAGCTTCGTGTTATCCCCAAAACTGCTGTGTATAAAGCCAATCAGTCAGGTTTCATGCAAGAACTGCACGCAAAATGCACTTTATAATTTTGAATGAAAAAGACAGACTTTGCAGTCGATGAATGCTATGACACATTCGTATACGGCAATGTCAGTGATAAGTGGATTACTTGTTCTACAGCTCTATATGTTTCTTCAGGTACCTGAAGGCAAGATAGGATCAAAAATTAAAAAAAGAATACCTTTTAATTCCAAAAATTTTGTAATCATTGTAGCAGAATTGGGGAAAAATAGGAGAGAATAAGTTTCAGTATTGCAGCTGAAACGTCTACTTTCCAGTCACAGAAAATAATTCATTTCTTTTGTTGGACTCATGGCCTGGACATAAAAACACCAGTGTCTTTAGGAAGATGACAAAAGATTGTTAATATAATCCAGATTCCACCGAGAACTAATACTGCAATACAGACCCTCAGTAAAAAAAAAAAAATAATAATTTCTACAGTGGAAAGCATTTTTCATAAAATTGCTTATAGCAGTTTGTCATTCCTGGTATATCAGCAGAACAGTATTGTTAAACTTCAGACATTTGTGAATTATCAGTTTACATCGCCACATTATATGAAATTGATAAAATATGTCTATTGCGCAACGCAATATTCAGAACAACAGCCACAACCATTTCTTCCTCCATTCCAATTTTGTCTAAATAAAACTAGAAATTGCTGTGAAGTGCCTGAATGCATTTATTTTTACTTTATCAGGTATGCCTGGTATAAAGAAAATGTTTATTTTTATGTTCCAATAGACACTAAGCATTTTTTAGATGACTTTAGATAACAAACAATAAACTGTTTCATTGACAAAATGCCTATTGGCTTCTGTCTCTGGTTCTTCAGCCGACGTTCGTCTGATGATTTTACTGACGTTTTACCAGCACAAGTGGCTGTCATTAACGAAGCTTCACCCTCCATTGCTGGTGGTGAACTGGAGCCGAGCTCACAGCCGCAGATTATATGTACCTGGCGTGCCAGGTCATTTCCGGTGTGGTTCTCTTGCTACCAGCAACGGTCGTTCGCTGCAGCACGGGAAGCCAGAATTTGTTTACCTCAAGGCTTTCTTCTTTCTTGTTGAAGCTATTCCCATATTCTGATATTTCTATAGCCTCTCTGAACAAGCGGGTGTGATAGTGCTTCCCTACAGCCAGAGCCGGCCGCGGTGGTCTCGCGGTTCTAGGCGCGCAGTCAGGAACCGTGCGACTGCTACGGTCGCAGGTTCGAATCCTGCCTCGGGCATGGATGTGTGTGATGTCCTTAGGTTAGTTAGGTTTAAGTAGTTCTAAGTTCTAGGGGACTTATGACCTCAGATGTTGAGTCCCATAGTGCTCAGAGCCATTTGAACCATTTTGAACCTACAGCCAGAACTTCCGTATTGGCTACTACGTGGTCAGTCTCACACTATGCGTGCTCTGCTACGGCCGATTTCTCCACCTGCCCCAACCTGCAAAGTCGCTTATGTTCTTTGATCTTGGCATTGAATGATTGTCCAGTCACTCCAACATAAACTTTTCCGCATGTGCGTAGTATGCGGTATATTCCTGACATTGCAAGTGTATCCCTTTTCTCCTTTGCCGATCTAAGACACTCTTTGATCGTCTTTGTCAGTTCGATAATCATCTTTACACTGTTTTGTGCAATATACGGATGATTCTGTCCCTGACTCTGGGAATGTATGGCAGAAAGAGCGTACCCGACATTTCTTTTTAGGATTTGTTGCTTCAGTGAGTGTTTGGCTCTGTTACCCTTCTAATATAACGTGTGGAGTACCCATTGCTCCTCAGAACACTTTCCAGGTGATGCATATCGCGTCTGAGATGCTGCGGCTCACATATTCATCCAGCTCGCATTAACGCCAACAAGAGTATATTGGTACTGCCTGCCGATAGGGAAATACGACCGTCATAATGAAGACCAAAGTTTATGAGCAAAAGATCCATGAGCTGTTAGACCCAACAATGTACCGAAAAATAAGCCCAGATCCGACACAGCATATCACATGGAATACAAATCGCTTAATCAAGGCGTCTTCTCTGCCGGCGGATATACAGAGGAACCTGCTCAATACAGAAGCCCTACCACCTCAGCTGTATGGATTACCCAAGATCCATAACAACAACTGCACTTGGGAAAGACTGACACATACTTAAAGGACTTGGGACATTAAATTGAGAAGCTGAAGAAACTAAAACTTGCACCAAACGCCATCCTGGTCAGCTCTGATATTGTTTCTTTGCTTACAAAGTGCCACTCAGTGACACTCTGGAGCATGTCGGTTCCATTTTCCCACAAGACATCACAAAGCTCTTTCATCACATCTCATCATGAGCTATTTCACGCGGAATGGCAATTTCTATGAACAGCTGGAAGGCGTCGCCATGGGTAGCCCTCTTAGTCCAGTGGTGGCCAACTTCTTCATGGAACATTTTGAAATACAGGCACTGGACTTGGTGACGTGTAAACCTAAGGTGTGGTACAGATACGTCGATGATACCTCCATTGTGTGGAGCCATGGTGAAGAAAAGCTCAGTGAGTTCCTAAGACATTTGAACAGCCTCCATGCCACCATAAAATTTACCATGGAAGTAGAAAAGGACAAGAAACTACCATTTCTAGATGTGCTGGTCACAAGGGATGGCTGAAACCTGGGACACAGCGTGTATCGAAAACCAACACACACATGGACTGGTACTTGCACAATTTATCAAACCACCACTCGAGCCACAAAAGAGGTATGATTAATACTCTCATAATGTGAGCAGGATGAATATGTGAGCCACAGCACCTCAGACACAAAATGCAGCACCTGAAAAGTGTTCTGAGGAGCAATGGGTACTCCTCAAGTTATATTAAAAGTATAACAGAGCCAAACACTCAGTGAAGAAGTGACAAATCAGAGAAATAAATGTTGGATACAGCCTTTCTGCCATACATTCCCAGAGTGACAGACATAATTGGCTGTATATTGCGCAAACATGGCATAAAGACAATTTTCAAACTTACAAAAAAGATCAGAGAGTGTCTTAAATCCGCAGAGGAGAAAAGGGACCCACTTGCAATGTTGGGAATATACCACATACCATGCACATGCAGAAAAGTTTGTCGGAATGACTGGACAATCGATCAACATCAGGATCAAAGAACATAAGCGACGTTGCAGGTTGTGGCAGGTGGGGAAATCAGCTGTGGCAGAGCACGCACTGTGTGAACTGACCACATAGTAAAATTCACTGACACAGAAGTTCTGGCTGTAGAGAAGCACTCTCACACCCGCTTGTACAGAGAGGGTATAGAAATACAAGAACATGGGAATAGCTTCAACAAGAAAGAAGAAAGCCTTAAGGTAAACAGATCCTGGTTTCCCATGCTGCAGCAAACGACCGTCGCTGGTAAGAGGAGAACCGCACAGGAAATGACCGCGGAGAAGCCCTTGGACGTTGGCGCGCCAGGTACATATCGTTGGCGGCTGCGAGCTTGGCTCCAGTTCACCACCAGCAATGGAAGGTGAATCTTTGACAATGCCAGCCACTCATGCAGGCAAAAGTCAATAAAATCATCAGGCGAATTTCGGCCGAAGAACCCGAGACAGAAGTGAATATGCAGTTTGTCAACAAGTGGCCACGAAAGCCTTAACAATTAGGTAAATGTTTCATTGTTAATAAAATATACATTATTTAAAAATTATCATAAGAACTGTGCTATAGGAATTGTTATAAAATATTTCATGTCAAGAAATTTTAAGACCCAATTGGCGTAAATCATTTATAATGTAACATTATATGTTGCTTTGAATTTCTTTCCTCTACTAGTTGCGTGTGTAACAATTACATGTACAAAAGTTGAGCTGTCAATATGAACTGCTAGTTATTCAAAAAATTAATAATTTGAGGATTTTTTGGTATGGTTTAAGTGTTTGAAATTCGTGTGTGTGCTCTTTGGACTTCACACTATACAATGCTACATTCTCTTGTTGTGGCTACATCTGCTTATTCACTGATTCCTGTGCTAGGCAGCTGTTATAAGAAGCTCTTCGTGTGAAAAAAATAAGTAACTTTTTTAAAATACTTGCAGTGTGCCTTATGAGTTAAAATTCCAACAGTGCATTTCTTTTGGTGTATTCTTCATTTGTGAAAATTTTCAGGGTAGGTTTCGACATGTTGGATTGGACCATTCCCTGTTAGTAGACAAAGGGAATTGCCATTTAATACCTAAGGGAAAGGAAAGAATTATTAGCTATTTCTTGTCTGTCACTAGTTGTGGAAAGGCTTCCACTTACATATGATAATTTTTTTATAGACCTGGAAAACTGTTGCATATTGATTGAGAAACAAACAAATTATATATTTTTTCATGTTTTAAATTGTTGACAGTGTGAACAATAGATTGTTTTATTATTCCAGAAATCATCTTAAACAATCTCAAGGTGCATTAAGTGCTGAATTGAAACGTTTGCAAGTCAACGTAGAAGTTCGCCATCTTAATGTTGGAGACTTTGCATGGATATGTCAAGATAATTCAAAGAATGAAGCAGTTCTACCATATATTGTAGAAAGGAAACGGACAGATGATTTTGCAAAAAGTATAAAGGATGGCCGCTTTCATGAACAAAAGGTGTGACTATAGGTCATTTCCTGTACTTTTGTATAATATGTCTACTGTGGTTATAATTAAAACATAGATTTTACAATTCATTGTTTATGACATATGACAGTGCCCTGAAACATTGAATTATTAACTCTAGGAATAATAGTGATAGAAAGATAATTTTTTTTTTTTTTTTTCGGTATCATATGTGAGCTTGTATATCACTGATTTAAATGTTGATTACAACTTTTAGGTGCACAGGATGATTGATCATTAAACACACTATTTGTTCTACATTACAATGGATGCTTAACCTAAGGTACATTAACATCATCAGTAAAAATTGCATATTGCAGACAGTATATCCTGACAATTTTGTCTGGCAACATTGCTGTCACATGCATTGCAGCCACATGTACAGCAACATTACCAGCTACTCTTGCCTGGTAATGTTTGCGACAATATTTTTCTGGCCCAGAAGTGTTTGCAAAATGCCACACTATTGCAACAAATTGACAAATGCAAGCTAGTGGACATGTGAATGGCTCTACTGCTTTTACGTAACACAAAGATTTAAGTTAGAAAGGGCAAGAGAAATTGGGCTTTGTGGGTGTATAGCTTTTTAAATAAGCGGAATGCTGCAGAAAATTTTAACTAGTGAACTGATGCTGTATGCTTACCTGTTACAGAACTTTACCAGAATGTTGAAACATAATTTCAAGCAAGTGGTGCAACAATAGCTAAAACTGATACAAATATGAGAGAGTGTGTACCAATTACAATCTGAATGGTGATCACCCTTCGGTTATTAGCTATTGGTGATCGGTACAGAATGGTGATCACCCTTCGGTTATTAGCTATTGGTGATCAGTACAGAAGTATATTGTATCTCATTAAAGTTGACTATTCATCAATAAGCTTCATGCTACCAGAAGTGTCTATGCTTTGGTAGAAGGACTGAAAGATTTCATTAAGGGAAATTTGAAATAAGAACACTATTCTTACTTTCTTTTTTTCACCAGCACACATCACCTTTTACACTATCTATTCCTTCTTCAGATACATCTTGAGATAGTATGGAACTCGTGATATCAAATGCAAACCATGTGGATGAAGAACCACCTGCACTTCCACTTTTCCTATGCAACTTTCTTCTCTAGCATTGGTTCGAAGACTTCAGAACTTTTTGTATGCTTTGTCAACCACAATTCTAAGCTCACTGGCAACGACTTGCCACCAGTTTTTTCAGATTGTGGTCTTTGCATGAATTACTTTTGACGTCCCACAGCTCTTCTCGTAAATGGATCGCATTTATTAAATTCATAGTTCTCTCATTTGTCCACTTTACCATTGCTGTGTACAAGCTCATGTCAACAAGCAATTACAAAATGTGTAAACTTTTGAAGAAAAGAGAAATGATATTTTTTTCAGTCACACACATGGCTGCAACACTGTCAGTGAGAGAAGTATGAAACAAAGGTGAGAGGGAAGCATTTGCAGACAACGACAGAGATAGATATTGCCCAGCAAATGAAAATATTCACAACCCTTGCTGCAGAACACCACTAGCCCCTCAGCAATATGTTGGCAATGACCTCCAGCAGCCTGCAATATCAGCAATATTGTCCAACCATACTGCAAAATTGCTGTATATTGCAGCAGTGTTGACTGCAACACTATCGCAGCCAAACATTGCTGTAAAATATGGTCCATCTATAGTAACAGCTATGTCAAAGGTTTTGGTTTGATACAAGGCTATAGGACTCTCCTAATTGCGACATTCTTAATATCTTAGTGGAGTAATTTCAGTAAACATCATAATTTAATGTGTAATTTCTTTTAATGCATCATTTCCAAACAATAAATCTTCACTAAGACTAGCTTTATTTCAGTGAATCTCTCTAATACACTTGTCCTGTGCCTGCATTTATGAAGATAGAGTGGTGTATTGTGTTGCTTTTCTTGGGTGTAAGCATAGGTTGTTTCCATTGTACAAAAAGTAGTGAGAGAATCCAGAAATCATTTAAAGGATGGTTCCTTTCAAAATTTTACTGTTTTGATAAAATTAAAGATTACATCTTAGAGAACTAAGTGTAATTTCTCAGTGGTGTGTTCGGTAAAGAAACCTCCATCTTGAAATGCTGAAATATCTCTAAGGTTAGCATGCTGTTAGACTGCAGTGGAGGTATTTGTGATATTCTTAGTTAAATAGATAGTTACTTGCTCTTTAAATACAATTCATAATAAACGTTAAAATGTGGAACGTGTCAATAGGACAAACAGAACATTTATATACAACTAAATAACAAAATTGAAAAGAAAATAGTTATATGACTGCCTGATAGCTTTTTTACTCACTATCTCAATCAAGGATTCATCTCTGGAATAGAAGGAAAAACCTCTTTGATATACATTTGAAAACACATCTGGTATCTGTCAGACATTTTATTTCTGTGGCTATATTGGCAAAGAGTAGTGCTGAACTTAGATTCATTAAAAGGCAATGCTGGTAATTTTGTACTTATGACTATTTCTTTTACTCTCAAATTCAGATGGATTGTCGATAACAAATTTTGTCAGTGAATAAGGCTGTGTTTGTTATTCTCAGATGCTTAAAGAGATATCTGCAAGATGAACATGTGTGAACTCTAAACACAATTCTCATTACTTTCCTTAGTTCAATAAACACTTTTAGATGTTCCCACAGAATATTATCTCATAATACATCAGTGAATGGATGTATGAAACATGTGTCTATTTACTGGCTTCTATATCCCCAAAGATGCCGAACCCAAATGCTTCAGTAGGTATACTACACTGACAGAAAGAAAATCCAGCTCCAAAAAATTATTAATATATGGTAATGAGATTTTGGGAATACATTTGCCTAGGTAACATATTTAAGCAGTTAACATTGCAAGATCAGAGGTTAATGTAAGCGCCAGATAAGCCATTGCAAATATGAAATGCTGGTACAGTAGAAACTGGTGTAACCACCAGACTGTTGAATGCAAGCATGCATGCATTGTGTTTTACAAGTGCCAGATGTCAGTTTGTGGTATGGAGTTGCATGCCTGTTGGTCGCTCAAAACAGGGATGGTTAATGCTGTTTGTGGATGATGCTGGAGCTGTCATCTGGTGATGTCCCATGTGTTCTCAATTGGAAACAGATCTGGTGATCAAGCAGGCCAAGGCAATATGTCAACACTCTGTAGAAAATATTGAATTACAGCAGCAGTATGTGGGCAAGCGTTATCCTTTTGTGGAACAGCCCCCAAAATGCTGTTCATGAATGGCAGCAGAACAGGTTGAATCAGCAGGTTGACATACAATTTTGGAGTCGGGCTGCTTGGGGATAACCACAAGAATGCTCCTGCTGTCATACGAGATCACACCCCAGACCATAATTTCAGGTGTAGTGTGTCTAGCACACAGACAGGTTGGTTGTAGGCCCTCAACTGGCCTCCTTCTAATCAACACATGGCTATCACTGGCCCCAAGACAGAACCAGCTATCATCAAAAAACACAGCAGACCTCCACGCTGTGCCCCAATGAGCTTTTGCTTGAAACCACTGAAGTCGAAATGGCAGTGGTTTGGAGTCTGTGGAATGCACGCTACAGGGAATTTGTCTCAGGGCTGTCCATGAAGCAACTGATTTCTAACAGTTCATTGTATCACTGTGGTACCAACTGCTGCTGAAATTGCTGCTGAAGATATATTATGATGCCCCAAAACCATACTCGGAACACAATGGTCTTCCTTCTCGGTAGTGCCACGGGACTCTCAGGAGCCAAGTCTTCCTGTGACTATATGTTCTTGTGATCACCACTGCCAGCAGTTGTGGTGTACAGTAACTACAGCCTTGCAAGTCTTTCTGCAGTAAAGCAGAAGAAACATCCACCTTCTCGTAGCTCTACTACATGACCTTGTTCATACTCAGTGAGTTGTTGATAACGGCATCTTTGTTGCCTTAAAGGCATTCTTGACTGACATCAATTCACCACATCCAATTTCAAGGGTAACAAATGCTCACAACAGGTACAGTGTGTATTTAAAGCAAAGCTGATTTGCATCCTCACAATGGCGCTACGAATGCCACTCTTATGTAAGTGGTCTGAAATTTGAATAGACGTCATCTTTCAGCTGTAGAAACACACCTGCCAACCTTTTTTTTGTGTTTCACAACTCCTTGGTGTTGCGATTTTTGTTTTTTGCTGTCAGTGTATATGGTTTTTCCAGTTTAAGTTTTCATCAGTACACACATCTAAGAACTTACTATTTTCTACCCTGTTTGCTATTACTTATTCCTATAGTACATTAATTGGAGGTGGGACATTTTTGACAGTACAAAATTGGGTGAGCTGCATTTTTACAAAGTTTAAAGCTATCCCATTTGTGTAAAACCATTCAGTAACTTTCACAAAAACGCCATTTACGATTTTCTCTGTTGATGTTTCTTTGTTCATCTTCACAACAGATCTTGTATCATCCCCAAACAGGACTAATTCTACCTCCTGATTCAAATAAAATGACAGCTCATTAACGCAAAGCAAGAACAGTAGTGAGCCAATAATCGAATACTATGGGCCTCCCATTGTAATTTCTCCCTGTCCAGATGATTTGGTGTCCCTGAACTACATTTTCCATAAAATCTTAATGTCTCTACTAAAATATTATGATTGACACAATCAAGTACCTTCAATAAGTTACAGAAGATTTCAGTTGATGATATCGTATCATTTAAAGAGTTTATTATATCCCTAGTAAATATATAAATAGCTGACTCAGTAGAATGGCCCTTTTGAAATTGAAACTGTTATTGGCTAAGTATCCCATTACTACACAGGTGGGTGAAAATGCTGGACTACATTACTTTCTCATAAATTTGAGAAATAAATATGTAAGGAGTAACATTGGGTGGTAGTTATTGACATCTCTGGAGTCACCCTTTTTATAGAGAGTTGTAACACTGACATATTTCAATCTTTCTGGGAAAACACACCGAGTTAATGATGCATTACCTAAGTGACTAAGAACCTTACATATTATAGGACAACAACTTATTATTGTTTTGTTGGAGTTGTTTTCCATCCCATATGTAGTTTAACTTTTTGCAGTCATGATGAGCTTCCTTGTTTCAGATGGGGATTTGATATTAATTTTTAATTCACTAAATTTCCACTGTACTGCTTCTTCAGGTTTTACTTTCTCTTCTGAACTATTTGCATCAATTTGTTCACCTGTTTTTAAAAAGCTGCAACATGTGATCTTTCTTTCTCAATGCTCCCATTCTCTTTAACAGAAATGTCAGCTTCTATGACTTCTTTCTCTGTCTCTCTTCCAACAATATTCCACATTGATTTTGTTACCTGATCTGTCAATTTAGGACTAGCTGTGCAGACTGCCACATTTTTTTTACAACTTTTGTAAATATGTTACAGTATTGTTTACAATAAGATAATATTTCTGGGTCATTACTTTTTCTGGCTATTTTGTACAAGTCCTTTTTTTCTTTGTGAAGAGACTCTGATACCTGTAGTGATCCAAGGTTTCTTTAATGACTTGCCATTATTACTTTTAATTATTTTTTAGGAAAACTGTTTTCAAAAATGGATAAAAATTCATTAAGAAATATGTTGAATTTAGAGTTAGCATTATGCTCATTGTTAACTTCACTCCATTCATCATTTTTTAAGATTTCTTTAAAATCTTCAGTAGTTTTGTCGTTAATCAGCTTCACTGCTTTATTAAACCATTCACAAACTCTTCATAGTGCTCTCCATCTCTCAGATGGCTCGATAAATACATTTGTTCATATCAAGCACACCAACCACAAGCAGTACCTCCATTTTGACAGGTGCCACCTGTTCCATGTCATATAGTCCCTTCCTTGCAGTCTCACCACTTGTGGATGCTGCACCTGCAGTGGAAAGCAGGCACTGTCAAAATATAATGATAACCTTACCAGAGCCTTTAATGACAGTATCCTATCCAGGTCATCAACAATCATATCTTCTGTATATCTTCTCTGACATAAGTAAACCTGTTAACCAGCCTTTGAACAGCACTCCCCTGATCACCCACTATCACCCTGGCCACAGAAAGCTCAACCTCTTCCTTCACCGGGGCTTACACTCCCTCTCACCATACCCTGAGATGAGGGATATTGTACCCAAAATTCTACCCACATCACTCAGAGTAGTGATCTGCCAGTAGCCCAACCTACAGAATACCCTTGTCCATTCCTACTCCAATCCTGCTCCCAATACTACACCCCATGGGTAATTCCCTCATGGTTGACCCAGATGCAAAACCTGTCTTATGCATCCATCTACCACCTCCTGCTGTCATCCAGTTGCATGCATTTCCTATCTTGTAAAAAGCAGGGTTGTGTGTGAAAGCAGCCGTGTGATACAGGGTCAGTCGGCTAAAATTTGCACTGCAAATATTGTAGAAATGGAAAGTGCCATTGATGTGCGGTTTTCACAGAGTGGATTGGTAATCAGGGGCTCATATTGTTAGCCAATCAACAAATTGTAACAATACTTAGAAAGTGTATTTTTTGTACAAACTTAACTTTTTTAAATTGCACAATGCCTATTGACATTAACAAGCTAAAAGTGGAGTAAACTAAAATTTCAGCAGTGTTTGGTGCATAATTCTAGTGCAAGTCATTAATGGGATATCGTATTTTAAAAAGTGGCCACACCACCACTTGTTTGTGCCATTCAATTGCATAGTTGCTAAGTACGATGTTATTTTTGCTTTTAGTATGCTTGTGCGTTCCTTGAGTGCATTGTGACTTGCTAGTCAGTTAGTATGTGATAGTCCAAGCAGTAGGTCAGGAGTGGGTGATGGGATTTTAGCGATGCAGTGAAATGTTCATGGTGTGTGGAGACTGTGGGAAGAATATAGTTTATTCTTGTGTGGTGTGTGCAGCAAGATACCTCAATAGAAGTCAATCATCTAGGCAGTTACTTATCAACCTCTTCAAGCAGTTATGTGAAAGTGGTAGTGTAACACCTAGACAACATAACAGAAGAAAACAACTAACAACAGAAGAGTAAGAAATTAATGTTCTTGCAGCTCATGTGCAATTGTATGAGGAATTGGCATGAGTCAGGCAAGTGCCTGTGAATTCTACATCGACATAGGTCCCATCCCTATCACATCTCTCTCCATCGAGAGCTGCTGGGAAACACTCACAAGAATTGTTTTAACTTTGGTATGTGAGCATTAAGACAGGATACTCCAGATGTATCATGTATTTTGCTTAGTGATGAAGCCACATATCCCAATCAGGCCAGGTAAACCTCCAAAACATGCACCATTGGTCTGTTGACAATCCCCATTGACTTTGTCAGATGGAACATCAGTGTCCATGCAGTATAAACGTGTGGCATGGGATAGTGAACAATCAGCTCATAGGCCCACTTTCGGTATACTGAACACAAACAAGAATCGCAGCCTCTTAACAGACCATCTTCTATGTATGCTAGAAGATATTCCTCTGCAGACTCATAGGAACCTGTGGTACCAACATGATGGCTGTCCAGCCCAACCTGTCTATCCTCCTGGCTTTGTTTTGGTGCTGTTTCCATCTCCTTTTTGGCGTTTTTGGTCCCTTTTGGGTTTGACCTCCATTTCCAAAATTTTCCGTTCAGTGTGAGCCATTTGGGGATGAACTCCCTACCTAGCTTCCATGGTGCACGTCCCCCCCCCCCTCCCCTTTCCCTGTGCACCATGGTCCCCTTCCTGCTAAGTCACCAGCACGGTAGCCAGTCCGTGTGGTGGGGCTGTTAAGTACCCACTTGGCTGAGCCTCCTGAAACCACAGGGATCACACTGCTAGTACCTCAGCTGTTAATTCCTCGTGTATGCCCAGGAGTCGATGCTCATCATTTGGGGCACCAGAACCCCCGGCAATGGCCACTGTGCCAGATGGCCCTTGCTGTGGTTGGGTGGTGCCCACAGGACGAGCCCCTGATCGGAGTGGGTGGTACTAGGGCGGATGCCTTGCGCATGAAGCGACAAAAGCTTCACCACCCTGGCCATTCTGTGGCCGTCTCGAAGAGTGGTAGCAGATGTGATTCTCCACCTTCTGATCCTTTGGCCTTCCCCTCCCTGGCCATCCCCTGGGAGGAGGGTCAAGCTTGCCGGCTTGGGTTGAAACCTTTCCCTTGGTACCTGGTTTGTACCAGGGCGGATGGCAGAAGTTTTGCCACGACCAAGCCTTTGTTTTTCCTGAAGACGATTGAAGATAAGTATGACGAAGTGGAATCGATGAGTAAAATGTGGTCCAATGCTTTGCTCATGAAGACATCTGTTTCCCAATCTTGATGCCCTGCGTGCTTGTGACCGTCTCGGTGATGTCCCAGTCTCCGTCACGCCCCACCAGTCTTTGAACTTGGTACAGAGCATTATTTTCCATAGAGATCTTCTCCAAACTGGCGAGGAGCTCTGTGCTAACATCGAGCAGCGAGGGGGTTCGTCTTATCTGCCGCGTGCAGCGAAGCCCTCTAAACAATCACACCGCTACCGGTGCCTTTATCCTGGCCTTCGAGGGGGATGTCCTCCCAGAGAAGGTCAAGGTAATGGTGTATCAGTGTGATGTAAAACCTTATATTCCACCACCGATGAGATGCTTTAAATGCTTACGGTTTGGACACTTCTCCCCGCTGCACCACTGATCCCCTCTGCAGTGACTGTGGGCGCCCCCTCCATGAGGGGAGTGCCTGTGCTCCCCCACCAGTGTATGAAAATTGTCATGGACAGCATTCTCCATGCTCACCTGTATGCCCGATGTTTGTGAAAGAAATAAGAAATCAAGAGTAGAAAACCTTAGATCAGCTCACCTACACTGAGGCTTGTTAAAAGTATGACCGGCTCCATCCCGTGTCTATGACTTCTACTTTTGCTTGAGTTACGTCCATTCCCCCTCCTACCCCCTCCTCTTCCCAGACCCATCCCATTCACCCCATGCCTTCAGCCTCCTCCTCCCTCTCCCACTCCCCATCCCCTTCAGGTGCTGCTCCCCCTCCTTCGGCGGCTGCCGGTACTCGAGCTCCCTCCTGGGACTCCTCTTCCTGGCACCCCCCTGAAAGGCAGTCTACTGCTCCACATCGACAGCACGATCCGTGGACAGTGGGTGCCAAGATTGCCCGGTGTAATTCTGTGCCTGCCCTCACTGAAGTCTGCCCTTCTCTTCCTTCCCAAGAGAAGAAGCAGAAATGCAAGAACAAGAACAAGGCCCCTCCGGTACCCCCTGAGGTGCAGCCTTCCCCTCCCCCAATCAATGAACCAACAGCGTCTGACGGCTTGAGAATCCTCCTGTGGAATTGTAATGGGTATTTGCGTCACCTTCCAGAGTTGAAGCCCCTTCTTTCCTTCTACTCTGCTGCTTGTATTGTGCTCTAGGAGACCCATTTTGTCAATTCTTACTCACCTACCCTTCGTGGGTTCCACCATTTCTGTCGGAACCGAATAGGCCCTTTGCAGGCTTCTGGTGGAGTTTGCACCTTGGTCTACAAGGACATTGTTAATAAATGGGTTCCCCTCCATACCACTCTGGAAGCCATTGCTGTCAGGGTCTGTTTGGCCACTCCAATCACAATCTGTAATCTCTACCTCCCACCTGACTGGCCGCCCACATCCCATGCCCTCACCACTCTTCTTCAACAACTCCCTTCTCCCTTCCTGCTATTAGGAGACTTTAATGCCCACAACCCTCTTTGGCGTAGTCATACGACTACTGTCCTGGGCAGGACAGTTGAAGCTGTTCTGGCAGGGCTTGACCTCTGTTTACTAAACACAGGTGCTCCCATACACTTTAGTGTGGCGCACGGCACTTTCTCTACCATTGACCTCTCCATCTGCAGTCCCAGCCTTCTTCCCTCCATTCAGTTGGGAGTCCACGATGACTTATGTGACAGCGACCATTATCCGATTGTTTTGACCTTCCTTCAGTGTCTCTCGCTCCATCACCCTCCCAGGTGGGCCATATCTAAGGCTGATTGGGGTGCCTTCTCCTTTGCTCCCATTCCCCCCGTCTTGCCACACGACAGTGTTGATGAATCTACTCAGACTTTGACTGCCGCCATCCATTCAGCAGCTGTTTCAGCAATCCCCTCTTCCTCAGGTTCCCCACACCGGAAGATGGTCCCTTGGTGGACTCCGGAAATTGCTGCAGTCATAAAAGATCGCCGCTGTGCTCTTCAACACTTCAAGTGGCACCCTTTTACTGCTCTTCTTCTGGTCTTTAAATGATTCCCCTCCATGCCCGCTACCTAATCAAATTTCAGAATCAGATTTGCTGGGAACAATATGTAGCTGCTATAGGACTACACACCCCCTCTTTAGAAGTCTGGGTGAAACTCAGGCGAATTTTTGGCCACCGTCCTCCCACCGGGGTTGCAGGAATTTCTGTGCATGGTGTTGTCCTTACCAATCCGGATTTTGTAGCAGAAAATTTCGCTCAACACTTTGCTCAAGCTTCAGCATCAGCTCAGTATCCGCCCATGTTCCTTCTCCTGAAAGAGTGCTCAGAACGAATGCTTTTGTCTTTTGTTTCTCACTGCTCGGCGCCATATAATGCTCCATTCAGCGAGTGGGAATTTGCCAGCGCCCTCACCCTTTGTCCTGACACAGCTCTTGGACCGGATTGGATACATAGCCAAATACTCCAACACATATCGGTGGCTGGCCACCATCGTATACTGACCCTCTTCAACCGTCTGTGGAGTGAGGGAGTTTTTCCTACCCAGTGGCAGGAAAGCATTGTTGTTCCGGTGTTGAATCCAGGGAAACCACCCCTTCAGTTTGATAGCTACCATCCAATTAGCCTTACTAACACCCTCTGCAAGTTCCTTGAACGCATAGTGATTCGGCGGCTGTTTTGAATCCTTGAATCACACGACCTTTTGTCATCAACTCAAAGTGGTTTTCGCTGTGGCCGCTCTAGGGTGGATAACTTGGTCCACTGGAGTCTGCTATACGGTCGGCTTTTGCCCATCAAAAACACCTCCTTGCAGTCTTCTTTGATCTGCATAAAGCCTATGACACCACCTGGTGCCATCACATCACCACCACCCTACATGAATGGGGCCTTTGAGGCACTCTGCCCATTTTTATCCGTAACTTCCTTTCTTGTCGCTCTTTTCGGGTCCAAGTTGGCTGCTCTTACAGCACTCCCCATCTGCAAGAAAATGGGCTTCCACAGGGTTCCGTGCTGAGTGTCCTTCTCTTTCTCATAGCCGTTTATGGTCTGGTGACAGCTGTTTGGCCGACAGTGTCCCCCTCTTTGTATGCTGACGATTTTGGTATCTACCTCACTTCCTCCGTAATGGGCACTGCAGAACGCCGTCTACGGGAGCAATCTGCCATGCGCACTCATGGGCTCTCTCCCATGGCTTTCAGTTTTTGTTGGCCAAGACATGTGTCGTGCATTTCTGCCGTCACCGTACAGTCCATCCCCATCCAAAACTGTTTCTCGATGGCCAGCCCCTCATAGTAGTGGACACCCATTGCTTCTTCGGTCTGGTCTTCGATGCCCGGATGACATGGCTCCCTCATCTTTGCCAGCTGAAGAGGACGTGCTGGTCCCATCTCCATGTTCTTAGGTGTCTGTGCAATACCACCCGGGGTGCAGACCGCTCTGTTCTCCTGCAATTGTATCAAGCGTTAGTCCAGTCTCGTTTAGATTATGGAAGTCCTGTCTATGGTTCTGCGTCGCCTTCGACGCTGCAAGATACTAGACCCCATCCGCCACTGTGGGATCCGACTTGTGACTGGTGCCTTCTGGACTGGCCTCGTACTTAGCCTTCTTGCAGAGGCAGGTATTCCACCACTGTGAGTTTTGCACCAACAACAGCTGATATCTTATGCGCTCCGCATTCGCTGCATCTCGAGCACCTTAATTATGGTCTCCTTTACCCAGACACAGAGATCACCCTGCTGCAGCAGCAGCCACGATGTGGGCTTACCATGGCTGTCCGCATTCACTCACTCTTTTTTGAACTCCAGCAATTCCCTTTACCGCCTCTCTTCTTTGCTCACGCATGTACCCCTCCTTGGTGCGTCTCTTGGCCACAGCTCTGTCTTGATCTCTCAATCAATTCAAAGGATTCTGTCCCTCTGATTGACTCTTCGCCACCTATCCTACTGTCTCCTCAGTTCATTCCAGGGTTCGGAAGTGATGTATACTGATGGCTCCGTGGTTGCTGGCCACACTGGTTTTGCTTACACTTATGCGCGATGCTCAGAACTTCTTTCCTTGCCAGATAGCTGTAGTGTTTTTACTGCAGAATTGGTAGCCATCTTGCACGCACTGGACCACATCCGCTCCTGCTCAGGACTGTCCTTCACTATCTGTAGTGACTATTGAGCGGTTTGCAGGCTATCGGCCAGTGATTCCTTCGCCACCCGTCGGTCATTGCTATCCAGGACTCCCTTTCTATCCTTGCCCAGCGTGGATGCTCAGTGGTTTTCATTTGGAACCCAGGCCATGTTGGGATTCTTAAGTTAGCTACTACCGGGCCATATCTTGCAGTTGGCATTCTGGAAATAGACCTTCGCTTGGCATTGCGTCGTTGGGTTTTGGGCCTTTGGGATGCAGAATGGCACACTTTTTCTTTGCCGAACAAGCTCAGGGCGATTAAGGTTTCTACAACTCCATGGTGGTCCTCCTCCTGGACCTCTCGTAAGGCCTCTGTCGTCCTATGCTGGCTCCGCATCGGCCATACTTGGTTGACTCATGGTTATCTCCTCCGTCTTGAGGACCCCCCTCTCTGTCATTGTGGATCGATGTTGACTGTGGCTCACATCTTACTGGACTGCCCCAACTTAGCTACCCTGCGACGGACTTTTAGCTTTTCAGAGTCACTATCGCTGGTGTTGGCTGACAGTGCCTCAATAGTGGATCTCGTTTTACGTTTTATTCGTGATGGGGGTTTATTATCACTTTATTTAAGGGGGGGACCTTCCACCTTATTGGTGAGCGAAAGGGATGGCAGGCCCTAGCTCCCCCTTTTGCCCTGACTGGATTGGCTTCAAATGGGCTTGGTGGTTCATCCCGGCTATCTGACTTCCCACTCCTTTCCTTATGTGGTCTGTTATGTCTTGAGCATCTCTTTGTCTCCTGTGCTTCTTCCTTCATGCCCCTGTCATTAGTCACTTTCTATCCCTCACCTCTTCTTCCATCCTTTTCCTTCCTTCCCTGTTAATAGTTTATCATTTTATGGATATTGTAGTTCCCTCTTTTAATGTGAGATTTTATAGCTTTTAGTTAATCTAAGGTCAGAGGGTGTGATGACCACATAGTTCGGTCCCTTCTCCACCCAACCAGCCAACCAAATCATTGGATTGGATGCAGAGGACCTGTACCTTTTCCAGACTGTTCCCCAGATTTTATGAGTGTGAGGAAGTCTGAAAGAAGCTGTCTAAAAGGACATACCAAGCACACCCGATGATATACAATGACATATTACTGCAGCCTGCTTGGACATCTCCACTGAAATGTTAACACGTCTGCAGCAGTCATTCCATACCAGACTGGAAATGTTTATTGCTGCTGCGAGTGGTGATTTGGAACACAACCTGTGATGGCTAATTGTCTTGCTACTGGTCAGAATCTACATAACTGGTGTATGCACGTGTTTTCTTTAGTGTGTGCTACCACAGGTATTGTACAAGTGTTGGTGTGGGAACTCTTCAAAATACAGTGTCTCATCAACAACTCACACTATGATACTGCAAGAAATACCACTGACATTCTAATTTTACCCCACTTTTAGTTGGTTAATGTTAGTAGACATTGTGCCACTTAAAAATTGTATGTTGGCACAAAAATACACTTCCAGCTGCCAAACATGCTGTTCATCATAACACAAATGTCTTAAACAGCTGCTTCACTACAGAAGTCATTTGGGTGCTCCCTTCAGCACTAGTCTCTCTGAATTATGGAGGTGGAATTTGTGTCTCCAGCATATCCTGGACTCTCACAATCCTACCAGCACGAACCTCTGCTAAATTTTTTCCTGGTGCCTCACTTTACCTTTTTCCCCTCTCTTTTCTGTCTCCTCCTACCACCCCCCCACCACCTCCAATACAGGTGTATTCTCTCCCTCCCCCTCCCCCTCCCTCTCTCCCACGTCTCTCCCTCTCTCCCCCGTCTCTCCCTCTCTCCCCCGTCTCTCCCTCTCTCCCCCGTCTCTCCCTCTCTCCCCCGTCTCTCCCTCTCTCCCCCGTCTCTCCCTCTCTCCCCCGTCTCTCCCTCTCTCCCCCGTCTCTCCCTCTCTCCCCCGTCTCTCCCTCTCTCCCCCGTCTCTCCCTCTCTCCCCCGTCTCTCCCTCTCTCCCCCGTCTCTCCCTCTCTCCCCCGTCTCTCCCTCTCTCCCCTCTCTCTCCCTCTCTCCCCCGTCTCTCCCTCTCTCCCCCGTCTCTCCCTCTCTCCCCCGTCTCTCCCTCTCTCCCCCGTCTCTCCCTCTCTCCCCCGTCTCTCCCTCTCTCCCCCGTCTCTCCCTCTCTCCCCCGTCTCTCCCTCTCTCCCCCGTCCCTCCCTCTCTCCCCCGTCCCTCCCTCTCTCCCCCGTCCCTCCCTCTCCCCCCCGTCCCTCCCTCTCCCCCCCGTCCCTCCCTCTCCCCCCCGTCCCTCCCTCTCCCCCCCGTCCCTCCCTCTCCCCCCCGTCCCTCCCTCTCCCCCCCGTCCCTCCCTCTCCCCCCCGTCCCTCCCTCTCCCCCCCGCCCCTCCCTCTCTCCCCCCGCCCCTCCCCGTCTCCCCCCGCCCCTCCCCCTCTCCCCCCGCCCCTCCCCGTCTCCCCCCGCCCCTCCCCGTCTCCCCCCGCCCCTCCCCGTCTCCCCCCGCCCCTCCCCGTCTCCCCCCGCCCCTCCCCGTCTCCCCCCGCCCCTCCCCGTCTCCCCCCGCCCCTCCCCGTCTCCCCCCGCCCCTCCCCGTCTCCCCCCGCCCCTCCCCGTCTCCCCCCGCCCCTCCCCGTCTCCCCCCGCCCCTCCCCGTCTCCCCCCGCCCCTCCCCGTCTCCCCCCGCCCCTCCCCGTCTCCCCCCGCCCCTCCCCGTCTCCCCCCGCCCCTCCCCGTCTCCCCCCGCCCCTCCCCGTCTCCCCCCGCCCCTCCCCGTCTCCCCCCGCCCCTCCCCGTCTCCCCCCGCCCCTCCCCGTCTCCCCCCGCCCCTCCCCGTCTCCCCCCGCCCCTCCCCGTCTCCCCCCGCCCCTCCCCGTCTCCACCCCGCCCCTCCCCGTCTCCACCCCGCCCCTCCCCCTCTCCACCCCGTCCCTCCCCCTCTCCACCCCGTCCCTCCCCCTCACACTCACTGGTTGTGAATTGAATGCAAAAGGCAACACAGTCATGTACCATCTGTAAGTAAACAGCCTCAAATGCAGTATACAGATGTCATCAAATGACCAGCAGGACAGAGTTTCAACCAGCGGAAGAGTTCGACCATTGTAGCACCTTGGATGATCAACAGCTAACAGCAGAAACTATGCAAGTCAGAGCTCAATTAAACTTGCACTCTGAAAAGGACTTGTAAAAACTGCCTGTATGTACTCTTCTGGACTGTGGTTTCCTTTGTACATTTCCCTGTATCTGTCTGTATCTGTTTGTCACTTACATTTGTGAGTTGTAGCTGAACATAAGAGTTCAATCAGGGCACTAGTAACTGGCATCTCTCATGATTCATGGTCTGGAATACCAGTGTTAGACTTTATTGTGTGTATTTTATTACTAATAGAGTGTTAGGCTGGTGCAACCATTTGGAGACCAGTCCAAGCTGTCGGAGATGGTGTGCATAAGGTGTGCTTGCTTGTTTGAGTGTGTGTTTTCGTTTCTGAAGAAGGTTTTGGCTGAAAGCTAAGCGTCTAACAATCTTTTCATGTGGCTGTCTGCAACTCATCATGTCAATTTTATTGTTAGTAGTAATCTGTCCTTTCCCTAATATTGTTTAAATTCCTACCTGGAGTTTCCATTGTTTGAAATTTTACCCACTCAAATGGAAATTAAAATGTTTCGTTTGGTGGTTTGTTTGCCTTCTGCATGTCCTTACAAATGTTTTCACTGTTTCCTTGTCCTACAATCACTTGTTTTTCATGGGGGCCCTCTCAAGTAGTAAAAGTTTAATTATACCCACCCTATGCATGCAGAGAATAGCAAAAACATTTTAGAATTAGTGGGGGGTTTGTAGGAATATTGACATAGATTGAGTGAGAGAACACTTGTAAGATTTTTAGTTCCTTACTTCAATCACTTGCCATTTCTGAAAGAATTCCTCTTGTGATTTCTTTTTTATGGCACTAGTTTTGATTGTCTACGGAAGTCATTAGAATAAGAAATTTGAAATAACTGTTATGTGTGCATAACATTCAATATGGCTAATTGACTTAATTTTTGTTTCAGTTTAGACTTAAAAAATGTGGTGTTCAGAATCGCATCTATCTAGTAGAAAGCCATGGAAATAATCAGCATCTTGGACTGCCACTTAGTACTATTGAGCAGGCTGCTGCCAACACACATGTTGTAGATGAATTCATCATCACAAGAACACCAGGGCCACTGGGAACTATTAAATACCTTAGCTGCGTCACCAATTTTATTACAAGGACATTCAAGGTAAGGGTAAAAAGCATCTTAAGTAAAGAATATTGAAGGTACAAAACATTAATTAGTTAGTTCACAGTATGCATTGGAGAGGCAATATGGTAGCACGTGAGGCCCTTGCCCATTATTGCTGAGTTTCTGCAACAGAGCTGCTATTCCTCTTTAAAGCAGTTCCTGAATTGTTCTCAAAAGATTGAATGGGCTCTGCTCTGTCTTTCCCACCAACCAACAATACTCAACAACACCAGAGATCAAGCTTGGCTGGGGCTTGTGGCAGGTAGATGTGCCAAATACACAGTTACAGAAGTAATCAAGTGTCAACTGCATTTCAACAATTCGTCTTAAAATGCGTCCATTTTTGGAAAATGAAATTTGCCTCTCATTCTGTACATGACATGTCTTGCCACCTCCCACGGGAGTTGCTCAGGAATCTCTGTGATGCTATTGTGGCAATAAAATATCAAATATATCCATCACAATCTCACCAATGTTTGTGTGTAATTTTTAACTTGCTTCTATTATTCTGATTTGCCAAGAGCTCAGGCAGTTTGTAACACTGAGGGCTGAATCTTTAAACCACCTTATTAGCTAATTCTTCCATAGGAACATCAGGATATTTATAAAAGTTGATGGTTGATTCTGCAGTAAAACAAATTCAGAGAGATTTTCATCTAAGTATGCAAATCACATTGCAACTGCTTAGATTGTCACCCATCTTCCAGTTGTGGCACTTCACTCTTCTTTTCCACAAATCTGCCAGAATGTAATAGCATTTCTCATACATATTTCTTCATTATTGATGATTATACTTTCTGTGAATGATTTTAGAAGCCACTAACAATATATAATAAAGTATTAAATACTAATTCATAATGCATAAGAATTCATTTAGGAGAAATTTTCATCACTTGTATTATGCTGACCAGGAGAGGAGACTAGGTGACAGAGAATAAACATCATAGGATACATTCCAGACTACTCTAAAGTGTCCCTTGGAAAGGGCCATGGGACAAGAATTTGTTTATTTAGATAGAGACATTAAGCTCAGTGGGGGTAATGCTCACCGTGTCCTCCTTAGCATTCGATAAGCTGCACATGTCTTGTAGGTTGTGTCAAATGGAGTGCACCCTAGGGAGTTAAGTATTTGTTGGCTGAGTTTGTGTATGGTGAATCCAGAACTCCTGACCTGCAGGTTGATTTACACCACCAGTCCTCTATTGACATAAACTCTCTACGTGCTTCAGCAACCACTGTGTGGTCTGACAGTGGAATTTGTCTCTCTCTTTGAGTGTGCACCTTGACATAACTGCCCTGATCACAAAATTTATCCAGGCAACCAGGACTTACCCTGTATGTACCTTATTTCCTCTAGCTGTTCATAAAGTTTCTATGAAGCTTACCTGTTATATTAAAATCACTTTGTGAATCGGGTGAATACACAATGATACATAATGATACGCAGAATTTCAGATGGCGCTTTTTATACTAAAGGGACAAAAGGAAATTTTGAAAAACTGTCATCCTTTTATATTCAGAAAGCATCGTCTGCATGGCTGGAAACCTGAAATTGGTTAAAAGGCTCAGAAATTGCACTTTGTTAATGTAGGCCTCTACCACATGGCTAGCAACTATACTCTTAAATGTCATCCATCTTGGAGAAGATCCTGTTTTGACTAAGCTGCGCAGTACTCTTAAAAATTACATCCAAGGAGTTATGTCATGCAAGGTTCTTTTAAATAAGGAAATATGTGAACTGAAGGAAGAATGGGAGAGTGAAGGTGTTATAGACATCAGGAATGTTATTGAGAGGGTTAATAGCAAGCTGCAGATGAAGACCACTTTTATCCAAACTTTAACACACCTAAGCTTCTGAAGTATTTAAAAGCAGGGTTCATCCTCGTAAAAATATGACTAATTCTTTAAGAAGCTCTGCCCAGAATTTGGACACACTATGCTGACATGTAAGGGACAGATAAAATTGCCGAAATTATGATAATATAACCCTTGAGAAAGAAACACAATGTCCATCTCAGCCAGCATGTCTTCATTGTGACAAAAATCACACTAGCTGAAGTCGAGATTGCTTTGTATAGTGGGAGGCAAGAAAAATCCAGGAAATGAAGACCAGAAAGTGCGCATCTTTCAGAGGATCTAAGATGGAGATCGAAGCACAGCAGCTGCCTGCCTTTGCCACGTTGTTCACATCAGTAGTGAAGAAACAGTTAGCAAACATAACCACAGCAACAGTCACAGGTAACAAATGCAAACATAAGTTTATGTCCTGCAAGTGTAGTTGCAGAAGCTCACCAATAGCAAAGCAGGTAACTTCCTCTTGGCAGATAACTAAACGTGCTGTATCTGTGGTGAACAGTCCACCATCCTCATCTGAACAGGCAGACAAAATGCAAATTCCTTGTGTGCTTCAAATTTGTGAAGACACCACCACCACCACAAGTCACTTTCACCAGTCACTTATTAGTAGAAAATTCTGAATGTGTTGAAGAGAGAAGGAGAAAGGCTGATGAAAACCTCCGAACTAAGATGGTTCTCATACTCCAGTGGAACTTCACGTGGTTCAGGACATGTGGAGGAATGAAGACTGATCTCATATGAAAGACTTCTCTGCCCATGTGTACAAGAGACACATTTTAAAAATTACCATGCACCTGTACTCAGAGGTTGTAGGCTCCACAGAACAGATGACCTTACTGGTGATAGTGTGAGGGTTGGGTGGTATTGTTCATCAGGGACACGTGCCACTCCTCACCTATGCTATTAACCACAACACTGTAAGAAGTGGGTGTCATGGTTCAGGTGTATATTTATGTCAGTGTGCTCTGCATCTCTCTCATCCAAATGAGCTCATTCATGGTGAAACCCTTAAAGCAATGTATTGTTGAACTCCCCCATTTCTTTCTCATTTTAGGAGATTTTGGCACACATAGTGTGCTGTGGGGAATGACCTCTACCGGCTCCAGGCATAGAGTAATTGAGGGTGCCACACAAACAGCACATGTTGTCGAACATGTCGTCATTATGTATGCAAGAACCACAGTGCACCAGTCTCAAAATAAGATACTTGGTCAATCCCGATTTGGTTCTTGATCAGTCTACTCATTTTGCTATCTTCTCTCATCCTTTTGAAAAATTAAAGTCTAGTCCCCACTTTTGGGTTTCACTCACATTTTTTGCACTATTGTGGGTCTTTGAGGGAAGGGTACATTAGATGGCATCCTATCTGTGAGATATGATAACCACCTTCATATCCCCAGTACGTGGGCAACTACTCCTGCCAAAAAGATAAGATGGCAGCTCGTCCGACATAGTGATGTTGTCATGTACCCTGTCAACTGTTGCCCCCCCCTCCCCCCCCACCCCCACCCCCCCACCCCCGGTAACTCAGGGCTCTCACAGACGATGCCTAAGCTGATCTCTTCATGTAAGTCAAAGAATAGATGCCTATTCATTATGGGTACCAGGACTCTGAGCAGTTACAATCAAGCCAGGTGGTCATTGCAGTGGGTGTTTAACACCTGTAGGGAGACCATTTCACCAAATTAGATGGTTTCATGATGGAAACCTCTCAAATGAACTAAACTAAACTTATCCTATTCTTGAGTGTTGCTCTCTTCACAGTTGCCGAAAACGGAATTGCCGGCGTTACAGGACCAAATGTATCATCAGTCTTGTATGTCAAAAACTTCTGTCTGTACTAGAGTTCTACGTCATTGTGCTCAGCAGCAGAATGTCACTTTCAGACAGCAGTCAGAAGACATGGGTATGGACCTAAAATTGTGGACATAGTTTATCATCTACAAAATTCTGGGTCACGCACGTTTGCAGAATTTGATCCATCCACTTACGCCCTGAATTGTATGTGGACAAAAAAGGGTGGAAGTATTCGATGACTTTTGCTTTTTAAGACTGCTGTTTGACCAAAAACTGACTGATATAAAGTCGACAAAATAAAACTGTTTGCTCAGAAAATGCAAGTCCCACATCAGGCATTCTTGGCATGTACGGTCATTTCACAAAATGTGGCAATAGATTTGTCACATTAATGCCCATGTTGGCTATTGCATCAGCATATTAGGATGGTAGTGAAATGTACTATACATAACTTTGCAAATTAATCCCAATTAAACATTGTACTTGGAAGTATAGGAGGTCTGTAGCGATTGTGAAATATGCAGTGATTTGACCGACTTCACCAGATGCGATCTGAAGGAGTGTTAGTGTCACTGTGCATGTGGTAGCATCTCTTGTCTTAATGAGTACAACATTGGTGCATATTAATTGCAGACTTTAAGAGAACTATTGTAGAGCATGTGTCACGTGGGACAGTGCTCCCATGCATAGAGGCCGAGTGATAGGGAAGTGTGCAGGGGATGACTTCTGTGCATGCATGGCAGCAGAGAGCAGGCAAAGTCCATGTTGCTGAACTGTGTTTCTGTGAACAACAGTCAGGTTCATATGCCTTTGGTACATTGTATTATACATTGAAATCTATGAAGGGAATAACACTGTTTAAAACCAATTTTGATCAATCATCTACATGAGAGAAACTTGCATCACGTCTTGACATTGTGTCCACTGCTCCACGACATATTGTCTGTGTGACATCAGAAAGGGAGAACAGCTGTTGCACCTTTGTGAAGACCTCAAGTGCTTTCTCAAAATAATGATTGTCTAGTAACAAGATTATCAAAAATGGCTGCAATAATTATAGTTTGTTGTGATTTGGTCTATATTATAAGGAAAAATGTAATACGCAATGAAATTAACTTCAAACTCAAACCAAAATCATTACATTTGCTGGACAACTGCTTCTACTCCACATAGTTTTTTAAATGTGTATAATGCATGGACGTGGGTGTGTTTGATTGCAGTTCAATGTAAATCACTGTGTGTAAAAAAGAATTACTGGTAACAAAGACTAGTGCAAAAGGCTATCATAAAAACTGGCAGTATATTATCATATTTTTTGGTGTGAACGGGTGTTATGAGTGTAAACTAACCTGTTCGACATTACAGTGAGAGAGCACATTAACGAACCAATGAACAAGCAAACAATTAACCATCATCTGTAAATAACTTGACAGAATGTTGATTGATAATGTTGAAAACCACTGATAGCTTGCCAGGTGATCCCCCCTTTCATTTTAAGATATTTTTACAATATTTGCCTTAAAAATGACAGGGGTTTACTTGTTGAAATATTGGAGCTTTGGCGAATTTATCCAGCCGCTTTTTTGTGAGTAATTGGAGTGTACAACATGCTGAGAAAAGCTTAACTTCTCCTGAGGCAGTGTGTTGAACATTACAGTCAGAACACTTCATAGGCTACAAATTCTTAATCAGCAAAGGCTAGGAAGTTCTCATATACTACTCATGCAACTGATATGTTGACAAGCACGTTTTTCAAACCATGAGTCTTTAAAACCAAGACATATTATTACTGTATTTTGTTCCAGAGTCTCACATTATACCACCATTGGCACTGCTATCAAAGAGCATGTCTGAACCATCTAATTGTAAATTTAGGATGATATATTCAAGGCTGAAATCTATCTTGCACATCCCTATCAAAGTCTTCTTTCTGAAACTTTTCAGCATGCAGTACACAGTGTGCCCATGCTGAAGGAGGATGTTTATTGCTTCATGCACATGTGCTTCAATGTCTGTTATCTTGAATTTTTTTCCCCACATAGTTTTTAACCTGTGCCCAAACTAATTCTCTTGGATTATACTGATATTGATATGTGGGTAAACGCAAAAATGTGTGATTACATTCACATGCAAGAAAGTCAAATTTGTACGTTCAGTCACGTGACTTGTATAAATTTACGAGCTGCAGGAATTCAGCACAAGTCTGACTTATACTGTATGGAATATTTTTATTTCTCAGCCAGAGCACAACGTCCACTTTTCTGATGCTTGTACCTGGTATTTCTCTGTATTGGAATGGTGATTACAGTGACCAACTTTGAAGAAAGATCGGCAAGAATTATTCGGTGAAGCACTTCTTGAAAGTAACAGCATTCATTTCCAAATGGTGTCACTGTTGTTACACCCAAATACAAGTTTAGTCTTGGGAACAACACCAGAAGAAGAGCCAACATGCAGAATAATTACCCCAGAACCTTTTCCTATGGGAACTTTAAAACCGCCAGTACCATCATTCAAGTTCCAGCAGGTATTCATGGAATGATCAGATTCACCCACGTTTCATCAAGGTAATACACTAAAGATCTACCTCCTCTCTCATATAGTGCATCTTTATAAGGGATATGATATGTGCTGCACCTATGTCACTTCATTAAATTAAAAATTCTCTTCTTAACATATTTGAAACTAATTACTTTTTAAAATTTCTTGCATCGCTGAAGCGCTACCTTTGAAGTCAGTTTGCTCATGCAAAATTATAACATGTTTTTGTGATATTGGGTATTATCTACATTTCAAATACAGAGAACCTTAAAATATCATTGACAAACTATCTATTTGTGTTACAGGTTTCTTGCAATTTCGATGCTTTCCAGTCAACATGAAAACAAATTTTCCTAAGGTTTCTACAACTCTGACACTTTTATTTACTATTCTCTGTACCGTTCTCTTGCCAACACATGCTTCTGCAGTTCGTTCTTGAGTCTTCAAAATGTCAAAAATAGGAGTTTCGGTTTCAGATTTACATTTGAAAAAGTTATAAATATGGTACATAAACCACCTCAGCTGCTTGTCAAGCATCTAAATCTACATGTACATCTTGATATACGTGATTACCCTGCAATTCACAATTAGTGTCTGGCAGAGGGTTCATTGAACCACCTTCGAGCTATTTCTCTACCATTCCACTGTCAAATAGCGCTCAGGAAAAAGGACAGTTAGATCTTTCTGTGTGAGCTCTTATTTCTCTTATTTTGTTGTGACTATGATTCCTCCCTGTGTAGGTGGGTACAAATAAAATATTTTCACACTCCGAGGAGAAAGTTGGTGGTTGAAATTTCATGTGAAGAGCTTCCGCAATGAAAAAGCCTTTGTTTTGATGATTGCCACCCCAATTTGCTTATCGCATCCATAGCACACTCTCCCCTACTTCAATATAATACAAAATGAGCTGCCCTTCTTTTAATTTTTTCGATGTTCTCAATCAATCCTATCTGATGCGGATCCTGCACCGAACAGCGATACTCCAGAAAAGGGCAGACAAGTATAGAGAAGCAGTCTCTTTAGTAGACCTATTGCATTTCCTAAGTGTTCCACCAATGAATCACAGTGTTTGGTTTGCCTCCCTCACAACGTTATCTATGTGATCGTTCCAGTTTAAGTTATTAATAATTGTAATACCTAAGTGTTTAGTAAATTTACAGCCTTTAGATTTGCATTTTTATCCTGTAACAAATGTAGTGGATTCCTTTTAGTACTCTCATGTGGATGACTTTACACTTTCCACTATCCATTGTCAATCGCCACTTTTCACTCCATACAGATATCACGTCTAAATCATTTTGCAATTTGTTTTGATCATCAGCTGACTTTATAAAACAGTAAATCACAGCTTCATCTGCAGGTAATGTAAGAGAGTTGTTCAGATTGTACCCTAAATTGTTTACGTAGATCAAGAATAGCACAGGTGGGGAACACCAGATATCACTTCTGTTTTACTCAAAGATTTTCCATCAGTTACTGTATACTGTGACCCTTCTGACATAAAATCAGGAATCCAGTTGCACGCAATTAGATTAAAAGTCACTTGTGAGGAGTGTCATGTTTATTGCTGTCACCTGACATATTTATTTGGAAATCACACAAAAAAATTTACAAATACACAGTCACAGCTATACTGCTACAAGAAAGTAATATCAACATATGAATGTATAATGTGGTCCCTCCGTGAATGAAACTGCTTTGTCAAAAAGTACAGCAACAGCGCAGCATGTGGGAGAGAGATTTTCACAGTATAATTTGTAAATAGTGGCTGGTTGCTCGGAGAGAGAATGAATCTTATTGGCTGCTAGCAGGTAATGGAGGGGGATGTGCAGAATGGCTGAAAATTGAGCCGCCTTTCTACATGACGTGAACTATAGTGAAAGCTAACAAAAACTTTATCACAGAGCACAAAATTTTCTACAAAATTGTCCAAGTTATTTTAAGGGAATTCTTGTGATGACCCTATCTTCCAATTAATTGATGGGCAACGTATCACATTTGCGTAATAGATAAAGCAGGGGAAAACTGTGTCACATTCCACACGTAAAGTGCAGACTATTATGTGGAATTCATGGGACTATTCAAAATACATTATCCCTAAGAAATGGATACCTGGTGGGCAGATAACCCATGTCAAGTAGTAACCTCATTTTTTTATTATGAGGTTATTTGGAATGGCATACTTGAGAGCAGTAACAATGGAAAATACAGTGAAACTCTACTATTACACTTTTCAAGGGACTTCAAGAAAATGGTGTAAAATATTGGAAAATGTAAAATGTGGGAAATAACGTTTTAATCTGTAAAAGTTATGTATTGGTTACCCCCCTTGCATTTTCGTACTTATGTTTAATACATGTGCATAATAGGCATCAAAATACTTGTCAGGTACTTGTTTATTATCTGATAAAGGTTTATTATCTAATAAAAACCACTGATGTAACTGGAACTGGTTACTGTCTGAGAAGTAGAAACGTTTGACGAAATTTCATACATCGTAATCGATGTTACTTGAAACTCTGCAGAGGTCATTCATTATTTAAATAATGATACACTGCAACAGTTTTGCAGTTTTTCATTTTCAGCATCACACGCTTTGAGAATTTTTTCTCGTTGTCAAGTGCAAATATGTGCATAAGTATTTTGTGTGGTGTTTGCATATATGTTGTCCTGCGTCTGTTGCACTTTAGTCATCACTTTGAGGTTATCAGGCACTGTGCCTCCTCAGTTACGTAGAAAACTGCACACATGCAAATTATCACTAAATGTGTTTGTTTGTGCAACATCACATTAAATACATTCGTAAATACTGCACTTGACAACATGAATAAATTCTTGAAACACGTTACACTCAGCATAAAAAAATACATAATTGGCACTATGTTTAAAAACATTTGAGCAATGGAAAGTGAGTGAAGAGGCAACTAATGCTGCAAGTGGCCAAACGATGAAAAGCACAAAATATGGTTCGACAAAGGTGTCACAATGATCACAATTATGAAACTGCACATGCACAGTAGAGACAGTTTGGAAATGGTTGTGATTGGTCATGACCTAGCCATCAGCCACCACACTGAGTATAACTTGGCAGCAGCAGGAGATATGGCATTAATTGTTCCAACTTTTACCCATTTACTGTTTCAGATCTGCTGAGTAGAGTGCCCTGGTGTCAAAACCTTAATCATGTAACGTTTGTAAACACTACTTTCAGTTTTGTCTCCATAAACATTTTCTCAGAGTGGAAATTGCAGGAAGCTTATAAATATGTATATCAGGTGTGAATTAACATTGTGGACAGACGGATTTTGACGAGAGCAATAAAAATGTTGTAAACAGCAGGAAAACATCAATTCCATGAATGTAAAGGTGATCTTTTACTATACTCTAAATGGCCTCTTGGTAAATGGCACTCTTCCTGTGTGACAGGCATATATTCAGAGGCAATGACTTTGCAGTACACTAGGAGTTTGACATACAGGGTGCAGACAGTGGAGTAAATGTGGGCCCAAATGGAATCCAGCCATCTCCCAAAATCAGCAAGCCACATAGAGCCACCAGCTCTAGTAAAATCAGCACATTCTGAATCTGAAGTTGCTAACATTGCCTCCATGTAGGGAATATTTGAAACAATTTGAAGAGAAGAAGGCTGTAGTTATGTCAAAGGACACAGAAGCAAAATTTTTGTTCTTGAAAAAGAAAAGAGGAACACACAACAAACATAATCTTCCAGTCATTCAGAGTCTTATACAAATTTGACTGAGGACATTGCTTGATATGTGTGCTCTGAAGAAGAGACTGAATGCATATTCTGTAGTAATCATTTCTCTGAAAACTAACAGCAAAGTGGGCACAATGGATGAAATTCTATTCTTGGGCTCCGAAAGAATCTTAACTTGAAAAGAGCTTTCTTATGCCTTGATTGCACTCCTTTTGCACAATAAATGCAGAAAATGTTGGATAGGCAGGAAGGGTTTACCCGTTCTTAGATTGGTCGATAGTTGTGTTTTCTCTGTCCGTCTCATTTTAGGACATCATATCTATTTCGATTCAAATTGAGTTGTTTGTGATTTTTTGAAATTTCCGCATCTTAAGTGTTAAGTAGCATGAATTCAGCAAATAAAATTTAAAATACAATGATTTCACGTAGATCTCTAATTAACAACGTGGAGTGATGTGAGATGAGGAAACTTCCACATCAGGGCTGAGGCTAGTATGAGGTCCACACACCATTGACTCTCCCAAGTATCCAGCATTAGGTTCCACAGATGGTCAGGTGTTAGCGTGCGCGTATCACCCAGTGTACAGGGTGTGGTAGATAAGTAATGAGACTGGCCGCCGCGCGGCGCCCCAGTCGCTCGCAGGGCGATCTCCACCTGTACGTCACGTGGTGGGGGATCTGAGCTAACAATAGAACCGGTTCGCAGTCGCGTCGGAGCTCTGGTGCAGTGAGGGTCAAGCTTCGCGTATTACGTTGTTTGTGTGCCCGTGACACTTGTGAAAACGCTGAAGATGGATCACTCGATAGAACAGCGGTATGCAATCAAATTTTGCTTTCGCTTGGGCAAAACTGCTTCGGAAACTTTTGCTATGATTACGGAGGCCTACAAAGAAGACTCCCTATCAAGAGCTCAAGTGTTCCGGTGGTTTAATGAATTTAAAAACGGGAGGGAATCTGTTGAAGACATGGAACGATCTGGACGCCCTTCAACGAGTCGTGTGGATGAAACGGTGGCCAAAGTGAAAGAACTCCTGGACTCCGACCGTCGTTTAAGTCTCAAAATGATCGCCGATGAGGTATCCGTGAATAAATTTACGGTTCACCAAATTGTTACGCAAGATTTGATGATGAGGAAAGTTTGCGCAAAATTGGTTCCCCGAGTGCTCACCGCTGAACAAAAGCAACAATGAGTGGACGTTTGCCGTGAGATGTTGAATGATTTGGAAAATAATCCACACTTTTTAGACAACGTAGTAACAGGCGACGAATCGTGGACATTCCAGTACGACCCGGAGACGAAAGCCCAGAGCTCGGAGTGGCACACACCGGCATCCCCGCGGCCGAAGAAAGCAAGAATGTCAAAGTCCCGCATCAAGACAATGCTGATTGTGTTTTTCGACAAGCGGGGGTTAATTCACAAAGAGTTTGTCCCTCAGGGGAAGACTGTCAATGCCGAATTCTACAAAGAAGTCCTTCAGCGATTGCACAGAGCCGTCAAACGGAAGCGACAGGACCTCAACGCTGGCGTCACCACCACAACAACGCTCCGGCGCACACAGCGTTCCTCGTGACCTCCTACTTGACCCGAATTGGAGTTGAAGTTTTGCCACAGCCACCATACAGCCCTGACTTGAGTCCTGATTTCTTCCTATTTCCGAAGGTCAAAAGATGCCTGAAGGGTCATCGTTTCGACGATATTCCGAACATCCAACGTGCTGTCACGAAGGCACTAACTGGGATAACTCAAACGGACTACAGTGGGGCCTATGAAGCTTGGAAAATGCGCTGGCAACGTTGTGTTGATGCCCAAGGCGAGTACTTTGAAGAATATTAACGTTTTGTACAAATTGGATCAATAAATTTGTTTTTCTAGACTGAGTCTCATTACTTATCTACCACACCCTGTAAGTTCATGTGATGCTTCATCTGGCCCACAGATTTTCAGCGAGATTAAAGTCCAGTGCTTGAACAGGCTTATTCATCTGGTCAACACCAGCCTGTTGCAAAAAGCATTGCTGAACGATTCGAATCGCGTGGACCAGTGAGTGGTCCTCCTGGAACTGCATCACTCTATTGGGATAGCACATATTCACACTCAGCATCTTAGCATGTTTCATGATGTGCATATACTGATTCACTGCGAGTTGTCCATAAATTTGATGAAGTATCGCTGCTTCAACTGATGACATCCACCCCAGCAAGAGACTGTGATGTGGCCAACTTGTGAACGTAGCTCCACATACTGTAGATCATTATGTGCTTCCCACAGCAGAACACTGCCAAACAGCAATCAGATTTGCTCTTATTTGTTTATTCAAAGCCGAAACGTCTCAGCATTTCAAACAGATAAAAGTATATGTTATGAAGTATACTATATGTAAAGCAATATGCAATAATTGTATGCAATCACAGAAAATCAAAAAGGCTGTAAGTGAAATTGTTGCAATAAGAAGGGAACATAAACATAGCTAAAAGTGTGTTAAGCATGGTGCTTCTGGTGCTGCCAGTGTCTGTTGCATTACCACTGGTGTGAGATGTACACAACTGAAGGTACCCAAGCTTATCAAGACGTGTGAACAGTTTTGTTTTGTCAACTATACATAAAACAGTTTTTGACAACCTGTAAACAGAAATTAAACTCTGTGCACCATCTTGGAAACACTTTTTGTGGAACACGTCAACAGATTCTATTAAAATTTTACTGTTGATTTTAGCTTGATTAGACAATAATATGTTGCTTTGAGGTCAACAGCACCTTCTGTTTTAGGGCTACTACACCCTGTATACATTAGTAGAGTCCATCTTGGAGCTGGAACTTTCTACACAAGTCCCTTCGATAGTCTTCTTGTTGAAGTAGGTATTTGACCTTGAAAGGTACACCAACAACAACTCTTAATTAATGATGTGGTTAAAAGGTACTGTAGGCCACAATACCATTGTTATATGATGCTTTTTCCAGAACTCCAGTATCGATCTCCTTGTGAGTTGTGTGAAAGCCAGGAGACTAAAATATGCTCACTGGGAACTAGAGCACTGCAAATGAGTGCCCTATCCATGTGGAGTTCACTCAGCTGTGGTGTGTGAGAGGGAAAGCGAATACACTTTCCACAACTCGACAGAAGTTGCTGAATGTGACTGACATCATCTCACCTAATCACACTGCAACTTGCACAGCTTGCAGAGCCACGTGGATCACACTGCATCATGACATAGCTAATCGCCATGTTTCCTTAGGTGCGTGGATGGGGCCACATGCCTTTCAGTTGCACTCAGTGATGCTCACCCATTCAAAGTGAGTCACTCGCTCAGTTTTGCCAAGGTGAATGCAGTGCTCCTCTGGGACTCTTGTAATAACTGGCTCACGTACTGCACAAATATAGATTCCCCCTTGTGTCGTGTATTCCATGTCCTGTACTGCGAATAGGTCTCCAATGTGATACAAGGATCACACAAACCTGAACTTTCATCACCATAGATTCTATTCAGTTTATCACGACCATGCGACCTTTGATCTGATGTATACTAATGACTCAAAGGACAAAAATGTTTATAAACAACACTCCCTTCCTACTGTATGAAGCATCCACATGATGGATTTAGTGGCAATACACAGAGCTCTCACACATGTACAACCTCAATCTACCAGAATTATTCTCCTGTACTGTGAATCCCTCAGTAGTTTTAACACAAGAAAATTACTCACCGAATTGTTCTTCGGTCTCCTCCATTCACAAACTTTTATACCACCTCAGCAATACAGGGACTTCTACATATTCTTATGTATTCTGAACCATGTAAGCATCCCAGACAATGATTGTGCTGATACATAATATAAGAAAGCCTCTACAATGAACCTGCTACCGTTACAAATCACAGAAGCTGACTTACAGGTACATGTTAGAGACCACGTCTTAAAAAAAATGAGGAGAAGAGTGGGTGACCAATATCCTATCCAATACACTTTGAATAATGAAAGACTTCACCAAAATACATGGAATATCACTTCACCCCTTTCAAAGAGAAGCTGTAGTTCTATGTCACATACATGTTATTCGTACTTACCATACGCACATACAGCTGCATACTAAAGCAAGCGAACCCTTCTCAGAGCGTCTGCAGAGCAACCCTGAGAATCCATCACAGCCTTAAAAAATTAATCACAGTTTGAAAAAAAAAACAGTAACATTTGTAGATATAATATTAGCACAAGACATTATTTATAGATGAAAAGCAAAATATAGTATGAATGTATGGTCTCATGGTCATATGAATTAATAACATCTTCTTGGGTTTCCAGCCACTTCAGGTGGTTAAAATCCCACGACCTTTTGGGTGAGCTCTTCTTGGCCATCGTCAAGTGGTAAATGTCTACCATATGGTAATGTTTTCATCCAGCATCTTCTGCATCCAATCATCTTCGCAATGGCCAGGTTTCAGGCTGTGCTGACCTACAAACACCCATCGTTATTGATGATGTTTTCAGATATTTTTATTTCTACAGCTTCTTTTATAATGCTATCCCAAAATCCCTCCATCCTCATAATGAAAGATGTTTTGTTGAATAGAATTGTGTGTCGATTTTCTAAAGTGTGTTCTGCCAAGACTGATTTTTTCAGGATAGTGTAGGCATATGTATCTCTCATGTTCCATCTGGTGTTGCTCCACAGTGTGTACTGTTTGTCTGACGTAATAGCAACCACACTGACGTGGTATCTTGTACACGCCAGGCACTCTGAGTCCTAGACTGTCCTTTCCAGGCTTCATGAACTGTCATATTTTTGCTGGTGCCCTGAACACTAATGAGATGATGTGTCTCTTCAGAAGCCAACTCATCTTTCTCGACATAGTGCCACAGAAAGGCAAAAATGCAAGTTTCTTGTTCTCTTCTTCACTGGTGTTTTTCTCGTGCACCTCACCAGAAATAGCCTATAATATGTCCACACATATACAGCATATGTGGATGGATATGTGTGTGTGTGTGTGTGTGTGTGTGTGTGTGTGTGTGTGTGTGTGTGTGCGCGCGCGCGAGTGTATACCTGTCCTTTTTTCCCCCTAAGGTAAGTCTTTCCGCTCCCGGGATTGGAATGACTCCTTACCCTCTCCCTTAAAACCCACATCCTTTCATCTTTCCCTCTCCTTCCCCTCTTTCCTGATGAGGCAACAGTTTGTTGCGAAAGCTTGAATTTTGTGTGTGTGTTTGTGTTTGTTTGTGTGTCTATCGTCCTGCCAGCGCTTTCATTCGGTAAGTCACATCATCTTTGTTTTTAAAACACATATTAAAGTATATCCACTTCACAACTCCTCCTACTCAATAGAATTATTGCTGAATGTGTAGTACTATTTATTGCTGAATGTGTAGTAATATAGTCGAGTGTGTGTGTGTGTGTGTGTGTGTGTGTGTGTGTGTGTATGTGTGTGTGTGTGTGAGATAGAGAGAGAGAGAGAGAGAGAGAGTGAGAGAGAGAGAGAGAGAGAATGGAAAAGGGGGGGGGGGGGGGTTGAACATAACTCATAACTAAGTATAAATCTTCCTAGGAAAAAAAGAAAAGAAAAACATCTTTAAGAAGTTGTGTAAATGGTTCATATGTTGCCATTATGTTTGTTTGAAGTTGCAACTAGGATCCACAAACATCATATATCTAATTCATGTTACATATTTTAGTACTGCTGCTTTTAAGTGTCAAGGGTATAGTTGAGGGGAATAATTAAAGAAAGTAAGAAGAGGTCACAGCAAGAGCTTCTGCAGTCCATCGCATATTGAAGTAACATATGAGAACCTATTAGGATTCACATGCAGAATTCACAGTTGTCAATAGCATCTGTAAAGATCAGAGTCACATCCTAGCAGCACTGGCGGCATCGCCTGGACGTGGACTGAATTTTATACAAATATTATGGCTGACTAGGGACACAATCCAGCTTTCCATCCACAGGATAGGGTGGTTGTGAGTTTTGTTTCACAAACATTTAGGAATGCAGTGTCCCCAGGAGCTGCATTGTCTGCAGCACTTAGCATTGCAGCAGCCACTACCTGATAACGTACAGCATACTAAAACAAATAACAGTTGTATTAGTGGTTGAAGCCCACATCCAACTAGGCGAATACCAAGCTGGTTCCCATGTTCCACCTCATATACATGCTGTGTCAGCGTAAGTACACATTCTCACACTTGCACTCGGAATTTACCCTAAATGCAGACAGATTGGGTACACTGATTCTGTGCTTTGGGGAAGGGGGGGGGGGAATAGGAGACTATTTACCTTAGCTGTTTGGCCTCCTTAAATGCTAACTCATGGGAGAGTGGAGAGCCATCTGTAGGCTATCTAGGGATGCAGGTAGAGGGGGCAGGTGGAAGACAGCTGGACATGTGATTTCATAGATTAGGCATGAGATAACAGCACACAACTAGCTGATGTGGTTTAACAGGACATCCTCCTCTAGCATTAGTTTTCCACAACAGTACTTGTCAATACCAGTATTATTTTTCGAATTTTGGACAGGTAAATATTATCTCAGCTGCTTTCCTGAAAACTTTCATGTAATTTTATACACAGTATGTTATATTTCAAGCTAAAAGAAATTATGAAAAGAAATTACTTTATTTTCAATGTTACAATCGATAAGTACTAGCACAGAATGTACAGTTAAAATTATTTTTTTTAGAAACATTTGAAATTATGAATTATTTGGCACACTTAAAATTTCTGTTATTAATTACGCAATCTAGTACTGTTTATTTTGTTTATTTCTGGATTCGTATCTGAAACAGTAATCGAAAGTAAAAGAAATTTATTTGTCAAGAAAAATTGTAAACCCTCTGGAATATGGTTGTTACCACAGAGTGAAGTAGTAGTAAGCATGCCTCTGATGTGATCAGACATATTTTTGTATTTTGGGTGAACAATGTAATTTTGTCTTTGTTAATGTGAAAATTCAAAAGACTGTATTATATACTAAAATGTGACAAAATATATTAATGTAACTACAAAAATTCTGCAACGGCAATCTTCAAATTTATTTAGATCACTTCAACCATGAGGACCTAAAACATGAAAATTTCAGCTAAGAATCAGATCCCTAGACAAGAAGAACTGGAGCCAACTCTACACGAAAAGTTATGTGAACTAGAAAGTTTATTGTAATCTTCACTCCTCTCAAATTTTTCATAAAGGACTTTGCTTATTGTGAACAATAACTGGAATTAGGAAGGGGGAGGGAGATTACTGTGGGGACACAAACTGGGTGGGGGTACTGGGGCAGGGGATTCTGTATGCGCGCGCGCACACACACACACACACACACACACACACACACACACACACACACACACACACTATTGGGTGGGGAGTCGGGGGGGGGGGGGGGGGCGGCAACGAGTTACCGTAGGTTTAGGCCAGGAAGGTTACAGGCATAAAGGATGTGCTGTAATGATAGCTCCCATCTGTGCAGCTCAGAAAAGCTGGTGGTGGTGGGGAGGATCTAGATGGTGTGGGTTATGAAGCAGCTATTGAAATCTCGCATGTTGTGCCCTGCTGCATGTTGTGCTACTGGGTGCTCAATCTTGTGTTTGGCAACAGTTTGGCAGTGGCCATTTATTCTGATTGACAGCTGGTTGGTTGCCATACAAATGTAAAATTCTGTGCAGTTGTTGCAGCAGAGCTGGTATATAACATGGCTGCTTTCACAGGTGGCCCGCCCTCTGATGGTGTAGGATAGGGCTGTGATGGAACTGGAGTAGCTGGTGCTGGGTGTGTGGATTGGGTAGGTTTTCCAGGGGTTATCATCCCTGTGGCAGGGTATTGGGGGTGAGAGTGACATAGGAATGGACAACGATGTTGTCAAGCTTGGGTGGGCAACAGTACACCACACTGGGAGAGATTGGAAGTATCTTGGGTTGGATGCCCCTCATTTCAGGGCATGATGATACATAATAAAAGCCCTGATGAAGGACGTCATTCATTCATTCCAATCTGGGGTGGTATTGGATGACAAGGGGGGTGCGTCTTTGTGATTGGTTCTTGGGATAGCTGAGAGGATAATGTGTGTGTGTGTGTGGGGGGGGGGGGGGGGGCATGGGAAATCTGTTCGAGGATTAGGCCTGGAGGGTACTGTCTGTCTGTGAATACTTTTGTGAGGCCTTATCCCACTGGGCAAGGGAGTTCTCATCACTGCAGATGCATCTACCATGGGTAGCCAGGCTGTTACGGGAGAGATTTTATGGTGTGGAAATGTTGGCAGCTGTCGAAGTGCAGGTACTGCTGGTGATTGGTGGGTTTCATGTGGACCAAGATGTGGATTGAGCCATCTGAGAGGAGGAGATTGACATCTAGGAAGATAACACGATGGGTGGAGGAGGACCAGGTGAAGTGGATGAGAGAGAAGGTGTTGAGATTGTGGAAGAATGAGGATAAGGTGTCCTGGTCTTGGGTCCAGGTTGTAAAGATATCATCAGTAAACCTGAATCAGACCACCCTTTCCCAGGTCCATCCCTAAGAACTACCACCTTTCAACAGAAGAAAGGATTGCCCTAGACAACCTAAAAGCGGTTCCTGACTATCATCATCCCAGGAGACGAAGATTCCACCACTGTTGTGATGAACTGGAGTGTACCTGGCAGAGGGTCTCCACCAGTTGTCCGACACCTCCACCTTCAAGCTCTGCCAGAGTGATCCTATCCCAGAAATCCAATATTACTTCTAATCCCTTGGCCATTCCCTGAATCTCTTCCCGTAATCCGTCTCCCTGTCCGCCCCCGGTAGCTGAGTGGTCAGCGTGACAGACTGTCGATCCTAAGGGCCCGGGTTCGATTCCCGGCTGGGTCGGAGATTTTCTCTGCTCAGGGACTGGGTGTTGTGTTGTCATAATCATCATCATTTCATCCTCATCGACGCGCAGGTCGCCGAAGTGGCGTCAACTCGAAAGACCTGCACCAGGTGAACGGTCTACCCGAACGGGAGGCCCTAGCCACACGACATTTCATTTCATCCGTCTCCCTAATCACCCCGACAACAGCCCACACACCCACCATCTGCATGCTCCCCAAAATCCACAGACCGAACAATCCAGGGCACTGTATTGTGGCTGGTTACAGTGCCCCCACCAAAAAATCTTGGCCCTTGTTGATCAACATCTCCAACCAATTGTCCGAAACATAGCTTCCCACATTAAATATACCAGTCACTTCCTGCACAGGCTCTCCACCATCCCCACACCCTTACCTAATGGATCTCTATTCGTCACTGTTGGTGCAGCCTCTCTATACATCAACATCCCTCATGCCCACAGATTTGCCACAATTGAATGCTACCTCTCTCAATGCCCTGCATATTCCAAATCCATCACTTGATTCCTTGTACACCTAACTGACTACATCCTAACGCGTAACAACTTCACCTTTAAAGGGGAGGTATACAAACAAATTCGTGGCACAGCAATGGGCACCAGCATGGCACCCTCCTACGTCAGCCCCTTCACGGGCCACTTAGAGGAAACATTCCTATAGCTTCCCAAAACCTTGGTCCGGTTTAGTTTTATTGATGACATCTTTATAACCTGAACCCAAAGCCAGAACACCTTGTTCTCATCCCTTGACAACCTCAACACCTTCTCTCCCATCCACTTCACCTGGTCCTCGTCCACGCATCGTGCCACCTTCCTAGATATCAATCTCCTCCTATCAGATGGCACCAGCCACACCTCAGTCCACATGAAACATACCAGCCACCAACAGAGCCTGCAATTTGACAACTGCCACCCCTTCCACACCAAAAACTTCTTTCCATAACAGCCTGGCAACCCATAGTAAATTTGAAAATTTGTACTATGGGACCAAACTGCTAAGGTCATTGGCCCCTAGGCCTACACACTACACAACCTAACTTACACTAAGGAACACACACACACACACACACACACACACACACACACACACACACACACACACACACACACACACACACACGCCTGAGGGAGGACTTGAACGTCTGATGGGGGGAGCAACAGGAACCGTGGCAAGGCGCCTTAGACCGCACGGCTACCCCGCGTGGCTACAGTAATGAGAACTCCCTTTCCCAGTACAACGAAAGCCACACAAAGGCCTTTGCAGACAGGGAAAATTCCCTCTGTATCTAATTCACAAAAAAATTTTCCATGCCATATCCCCCCCTCTCTCTCTCTCTCTCTCTCTCTCTCTCTCACACACACACACACACACACACACACACACACACACACACACCCGCGCGCGCGCTATCAGCCTCTCAGCTATCTCAAGAGCCAACCACAAAGAAGTGCCACCCTTGTCATCCAATACCACCCCATATTGGAACAACTGAACGACGTCCTTGATTATCCCATTATGCCCTGAAATGAAATACCTTGCCACAGGGATGACACCCCTGGGGAAGACCTGCCCAGTCCACCCACCCAGCATCAGCTACTCTAGTTCCATCACAACTTTATCCTAGGCCGGGCCACCTGTGACAGCAGCCATGTTACATACCAGCTCTGCTGCAACCACTGCACCGCATTTTACATTGCCATGACAACCAACCAGCTGACAACTAGAATGAATAGCCACCACCTAACTGTTGCCCAAAACAAGGTGGACCAGCCAGTTGCACAACATGCAGCCGAGCACAACATGCAATATTTCAATGACTCCTTCGTACCATTTAGAGCACAGTTTAGGGAGATAGATGCATGCTTGTAGTGAGTGAGTGAGTGTGTGTGTGTGGGCGCGCGCGCGTGTGCATGTGCATGTGCATGTGCATGTACTTGTGCCTGCCTGTTATTCCTACAGCACGAAAAAGGAAGCACATTCTGAAAGCTATCCAAGCTCTCTACCTTTTGTTCATGCACTTCTGCCTTTTGATGATTCATCTCCTTTTTTCCTAAATGGAATGGAAATGAAGGCCCATGCTACTTGACAGCGTAGGGGAACGAAGCGGGAGACCCGCATCGCCATACTAAGCAAGGTCCTAATGGATGTGGTTTGCCGTTGCCTTCCTCCGACTGTAATGGGGATGAATGAGGACGATGAAGACAACACAACACCCAGTCATCTCGGGGCAGGGAAAATCCCTGACCCCACTGGGAATCGAATCCGGGACCCCGTGCTCGGGAAGCGAGAATACTAGCCCGAGACCATGAGCTGCGGACTATTCCTAAATAATTTTTAATTTTCAACCACAATGTTCCGTACATGCTTATTGATGTTTTAATTAAATTTTAACCACATTTTTCTCTGTTTTATATAAAGGCACTGACAACCCAGCAGTTTAGCACCTAAAACTATAAAAATAACCACCACCAGTTAACAACAGGTCAGAGAAAGGTGATATAAAACCTTCAAAGCTAGAATATTTCTCGAGACAACACTGTAGGATTTCTGTATTATCATTGCCAGGGGTCACTGCCACCTCGAGGGCAATAACTCACATAGGCAACCCACAGAGCCACACTACATCATAGCTCTGTGTAGTGCTATCATGCAATAGAGCTGTGCCTCACAGAGTTGCAGAGGGATGCCTCACACAGAGAGCACCCCAGTGTGTCCCTGAGAGCTACAACAGCAAAAATCACATCTCGGCTTTTAACAAGATCATTGTGCAGCTTTTCTTACCCCCTCAATGTCACACTCTTTATTTATGAAAATATTAAGTCATGTCACCAACAAAATTTACAGTTTCACACCCACCATGTCTTTTACACTGTACATAAATTGCTTCATCAGGACCAACCTTTTTCCTACCATGAGTTCTTACAACAAAAGGCATAGTACCATTAATATAAGATATGCCAATACCTCTATTAAAAACTTCAGAAACATTAAAAGTACTATAAGTAATCACATCATGATCATTGCAACTTTCAGGTCCACCAATTTCAATAATACTTCCACACCATACTGTAGCAACAGTCAGCCAACCACTACCATGCAAAACAGAATCAGCTTAATTAATAATAAGATCCAGTACAGCACTAACAAAAAAACATGGTCCATCCACAGTAGTAAAAGATCCAATACTGTTCAATGTCACTTTATTCTTTGTAAGCTTAGCAAAAGTAACATTATCAACAGCCTTATACACTCCTGGAAATTGAAATAAGAACACCGTGAATTCATTGTCCCAGGAAGGGGAAACTTTATTGACACATTCCTGGGGTCAGATACATCACATGATCACACTGACAGAACCACAGGCACATAGACACAGGCAACAGAGCATGCACAATGTCGGCACTAGTACTGTGTATATCCACCTTTCGCAGCAATGCAGGCTGCTATTCTCCCATGGAGATGATCGTAGAGATGCTGGATGTAGTCCTGTGGAACGGCTTGCCATGCCATTTCCACCTGGCGCCTCAGTTGGACCAGCGTTCGTGCTGGACGTGCAGACCGCGTGAGACGACGCTTCATCCAGTCCCAAACATGCTCAATGGGGGACAGATCCGGAGATATTGCTGGCCAGGGTAGTTGACTTACACCTTCTAGAGCACGTTGGGTGGCACGGGATACATGCGGACATGCATTGTCCTGTTGGAACAGCAAGTTCCCTTGCCGGTCTAGGAATGGTAGAACGATGGGTTCGATGACGGTTTGGATGTACCGTGCACTATTCAGTGTCCCCTCGACGATCACCAGTGGTGTACGGCCAGTGTAGGAGATCGCTCCCCACACCATGATGCTGGGTGTTGGCCCTGTGTGCCTCGGTCGTATGCAGTCCTGATTGTGGCACTCACCTGCACGGCGCCAAACATGCATACGACCATCATTGGCACCAAGGCAGAAGCGACTCTCATCGCTGAAGACGACACGTCTCCATTCGTCCCTCCATTCACGCCTGTCGCGACACCACTGGAGGCGGGCTGCACGATGTTGGGGCGTGAGCGGAAGACGGCCTAACGGTGTGCGGGACCGTAGCCCAGCTTCATGGAGACGGTTGCGAATGGTCCTCGCCGATACCCCAGGAGCAACAGTGTCCCTAATTTGCTGGGAAGTGGCGGTGCGGTCCCCTACGGCACTGCGTAGGATCCTACGGTCTTGGCGTGCATCCGTGCGTCGCTGCGGTCCGGTCCCAGGTCGACGGGCACGTGCACCTTCCGCCGACCACTGGCGACAACATCGATGTACTGTGGAGACCTCACGCCCCACGTGTTGAGCAATTCGGCGGTACGTCCACCCGGCCTCCCGCATGCCCACTATACGCCCTCGCTCAAAGTCCGTCAACTGCACATACGGTTCACGTCCACGCTGTCGCGGCATGCTACCAGTGTTAAAGACTGCGATGGAGCTCCGTATGCCACGGCAAACTGGCTGACACTGACGGCGGCGGTGCACAAATGCTGCGCAGCTAGCGCCATTCGACGGCCAACACCGCGGTTCCTGGTGTGTCCGCTGTGCCGTGCATGTGATCATTGCTTGTACAGCCCTCTCGCAGTGTCCGGAGCAAGTATGGTGGGTCTGACACACCGGTGTCAATGTGTTCTTTTTTCCATTTCCAGGAGTGTATAAAGCAGCGCGTGAGTGCCGACTCCTCCTATAACGATGCATCTCATAAGTTGCTCTAAGCAGTCAGGAGCCTGATCCAGACTGTAGCTGGCGGGTTGCTGTACACCTGGCGTTCTCTGCCGAAGCCAACCCCACATGTCTGAAAGCACCGTGTGATTACTAAAATTGGAGATCACAACAGCAACTCACTGATTTGTGTACACAGATTCCAGCAGGCTCCACTAGAAGAATCAGCATCACCCTCCAGCAGTGTGTGCATCCAACTATGGCACTGAGAGCATGGAACTACACTGCATCTGCAAATCATGTGACACATCACAGAAATCGTTCCACTGGATTATTTAAGACACTGCAGGACTGCTACTCGACGGCATTTGTACACGCTCCGGACTGTATGCCACCTGCATCCTGCAGCCCATCTGTCGATAGTGTTCACCAGCAGCAGTTCCATTTTAACCCAGGATTCTGACAAAACATCAACCCAGTGCGGCTTACGACTCCAGCTGGACTTGAACCTAGATACTAACCAGACTCCACCTAGGACATTGCTGCCTGACTGGGCCCGTTGGCACCCTTGTGTCCCAGCAGTTACTGTTGGTTTGAGCATGAGTATCTCATCAACTGCCAGTGCTCTATCGACATCCCACCGGCCTGCCTGCACCTGACGGAATATTGCCTAGAACGTCACCACCTGCTGAGACCATCAGCACCCTCATGACCTGGCAGACGCCGGTGAGTTGAACATAAGTCTCCCATTGGCAATCAGCACTCTGCCAACATCCCAACGGCCAGCCTGCTCCTCGACCAAGACAGACACCACCTAGGTCTTCGACTGGACGCCAAACCAGAACCCTGAACTGGAATGGAGTTGAAAGACTTTTTTTTGCTGTCCTTGCCACCACATAAGGACAAAAGACATAAAAGTTGGCAATGGGATGGTCCAATCCTGCCACAGTGCTCCAGTTGGCGACAAGACTGTTGACTATGATCCCACACAACTCACCTCATCCATCGCCACTGTCCTGCCCGACACCTGCCCTCCACTGGCCACAACTGATTTTGCTTGCACTTTTGGCCCGAACTTGCATTCGTGGCCACCTTCCTTTGAAGGGTGGCTCAACACCCAGGACAGGCAGTTAGGCTTACATCAGCATTCCCAATTACTCATCTGGTGCTGTCTTCTCTAGAAGCTGCTGCTGTGATCGAGCCTATTAGTACCACTGCATCTCCAGCAGCTGCCCTTCGTTCGAGCCCCTGTCTCTTAACAGCCACCAGAGCTCTGGCGACGTCTCACCAGACAGCCTTTGTCCGGCCACATTGACAGTGTCCCATTCCACACTGTGCTTTATGGTCAACTTTTCCTGTCTCTTCACGTATAATCCTGTTGCTGGCTTCTAGCTGGGACTGTGAGCTCTCATTTTGCTTCATTTGAAACAGCTCACGTCTGGAACTGCCCCCTTAGACAGCAGCATGGCTCTCCCTTCCACCTCCAGCTTGGTTCTCCTTTCCACTGCTGGTGCAACTCTTCCTTTGATTCACTCACACTGTGGGCTCTGCACTGGCACACAAAGTCCTTCACCACAAGTAGAAAACTCTCACAAATTCACACTAACACAATTCACATGGCCACTCTCATTTCTGGACCTTGTGTGTGTGTGTGTGTGTGTGTGTGTGTGTGTGTGTGTGTGTGTGTGTGCACGTGGGCGCGCGCGCACACACACACACACACACACACACACACACACACACACAGAGGCGTGCGGGTGTGCGCATGCGGGTGCGTGAGCGCGTGTTGTGCTAGAAAGAATGTGTGTGTTTTTTCTAATTCTGAAGGAGCGCTTTGTCTGAAAGCTGACCATTTCTGTCATTCTTTTCCTTTGTGCCTGTCTGTGACTCAGTGTCTCCCCTATGTGGTGAGTAGCAATCTATCATTTCCATGATGTTGTTATAGCCTCAATAAAAGATATATTTTGTTGCTGTTGTTGGAATCTTCAGCCTCCAGTTGATGCAGCTGTCCACTCCAGTGTATCCAGTACAAGCCTCCAGATCTGTGCATAACTACTGTAACCAACATTCATTTGAACCTGTATACTTCAGCCAAGCTTGGGTACCTCCATAGTCTGTAATTAGGTTTGTTCTTGAAATTTGTCTTGAATAAGGGAATGATGTGTGACCCCCTTGCAGTTGTCGGTGGGACACTGTAGCCCAAGTTTTCTGTGCTAAATAGTAGTTGGAACAGGGGCCAGCTTTCCTGGTTATGCAATGCAGAAAATGCATTTAATCTTAATACATTGTTTTTGTGTAGAAATATGCATTACTTACAGTTTCACATGTACAGATACACAATGGGAAATGAAAAATTAACACCATATTTGCATCACATTGGATTAGCAAATGTGGTAAACATACTTGTGTGGTTCACCAGTTGCAAATAATATAGTTGAATTAATTTTGTTAGATGGTATTGTGGGCCAGTGAAAAACCGTGTAGTAATGCCTAGGAATTTCTCAACATGTTTAACATGACATTTCAGTTGTTAATGTTACTGAATGAGGTGGCGCAGTCATCACGGACCATTTATTTGAATCTGGACATTGAGTAAGCTTGCATCTTTCATGACACCTTGTGCATCTTACCTACTTTTAGTTCTGTGAACAGATTCTGCCTTGATGTCACTGACCATTGTTTGTAACATGTTGCCCAAGATAGTGGAAATTGCTGTGTGTATGGCAGCAACATATGGTATCAGCTCTGGGTATCATGGTGTTGGAAGCTCTAGTCTACAGTGACTGTACAACATTGCCCTTTATCAGGAGAATAATAAACAGAGCAGGACACTTGCAGCCATTTCACTGTTGCTCCTACAATTGTGGCAAGATGTGCACTTCTAGTGAGACAGTGCCAGTGCAGCCACTTCTTGTATTGTCCAATGAAGTCACTCACATCCATCAATCAATTGCAACAACATCAACAAGCATAAATGGTATGAAACTGTTTCCCAAGGTTAGTAAAACACCTCTGTAAATGCCTATACAGGAATGCATTCCAGTTAGGGAGGCTAAACAAGAGAAAAAAAAAATTGCCTGAAACAGTCTTATCACCGGGTGGATGAGCGTATAATTTTGATCACTTAAAATATACAATTTTTATAATATGTGAGTAAAACTTCATTCTTGAGGGCCATGGCTTTAGCATATTAATTTTTTATTTCCTGTTTGTGTATATCTGTCGCACTGTTTGCCAGTCAGAGTAATTATAATGGTTCTTGCTTAGTAGAAAATCGTGAAAAACAGAATTCACAATTTCAGCCTTCACTTTATTCTGTTGACATGATACTACTTGCATAGTGTTTCTCATGATTGTCAGTCCATGTAGCTTCAGTTCACTAAAAGAAGATTTTCAGTGAGATGGCTGATGGGAGTAGCTGAATAAATAAAAATGAAATTGCATTGACTGCCATCAAATGCTTTCCAGTTGGCATTAATTTTAACTAGCCCATTATTTAATGTGTCTGACATCTCAACGGATATCATTTTTTCAAACACAGTTCCATAAAACATTTCAGAGATCATTAACTCAGTGTGTAATTTCTGCTTTTGTAGATGCAGACCAACCAGCAGGTAGTTGATACCTGTCAGTGTCATTCAGTTTCTATCACTTCAAGTTTTGTTGTCAGCCGTCTGACAGAACTTTCTTGGACTGTGCATATAGTACCCCAGATTACAAAGGGTTTGGGGAGACATCAGTATCACAACAGTCCTTCAAGCAATTTAAGGAAATCATAGGAAACAGAAAACAAACCAAAACCAAAGGAAAGTGATTTCAATGTAGTAGAAGACTGCTGTTGCAGCCCATATAGCAAATTAGTTAAAATTGTGCTATTGAGAATGACAATATATTGAAACAAGTTTTTACTTGTCTGTGGTTTGATGTTTCACATTCACATTAAATTTTGAATAAATGAACTGATGCTAATAAGTGGAGAAAATTGCATGACATTCCATGTGACCACTGGTGTGCACTTTCTGAGGATTCTGCTTTGAGACAATCATCTGCTGTCCCTGAGAAAATCTTGAATAAGTAGAATGTGCAAACCATAGCCACAGAAAATATTACTGTAAGAATTAAGGAATAATTCATCCAATTCACTGCTTCTACTACTGTCATTATGAGTAATGTATGTTGTGATTCATCACTTACCATTGTGTTTACGATGCAACAAGTTATCCTTACTGGCTATTGACACTTATTTTTTCCTCAATTCTTTGTATTAATTACCTTTGTTGTTTTACGCAGGACAAGATGATTGTCAGTTGTCCCAAGGAACATCTACCTCCACTCTTCCTCGCATCGGACACTGTATCGCTTATGGCATTCAATGACTTCAATGGTGCTGCAAGGAAGAAAATGGTGATTACGCAACATATAATAATAGATTTGCATTATGTATTTTCTAGTTACTTTAAGTAATCTGTCACTGTCAAAACCAATTCAATTCATTTATCGTAGTCTATTTACACACTGCTGTCAGCTTAAAAGGATCACTTCTTAATTATACATAGTATTTTGAAGTAGATGCCCTATGATTCTTATTACAAACATGACAGAAAATCAAGCAAATATCTAGGTGCTGCAGAAGTTCAACCTCATGCTGCCAACTTCTGAAAGTATCACCATTTTTAAGTCTTTGTTTGCCTGTCCCTGGTCTTAGAAGAGATATTTACTATAATGTCCTAGTAACACGCATTATTTTTTTGCCAAGGGAAATCACAGTTAAAAATTAATACATTCATTACTTCTAATACACATACTGTTTTATCGCTGTTGGGTTTACAAATGAGATTTCCACTGTTATACAGGACTTATACTTGTGCATAGTCACTTCACTTCTCAGATTTGAATCCATAAAACTTATTGACTCTCCCAATAAGGGCAGTCACAGTTAAAAATCACTATATTCATTAGATCTAATTAAAATACTGTTTTATCTCTGTGGGGTTTACAAACGATATTTTCAATGATAAAACCGAGCGAGGTGGCGCAGTGGTTAGCACACTGGACTCGCATTCGGGAGGACGACGGTTCAATCCCGCGTCCGGCCATCCTGATTTAGGTTTTCCGTGATTTCCCTAAATCGCTCCAGGCAAATGCCGGGATGGTTCCTCTGAAAGGGCACGGCCGACTTCCTTCCCTAATCCTATGAGACCGATGACCTCGCTGTTTGGTCTCTTCCCCCAAAAACCATCCACCATCCACCAATGATAAAGAGAATTGATACTTACTCACTGTCGTGTCACTTCTCAGATTTGGATCCATGTGACTTACTGATATTCCCAAGTACCTAAACCCCTACCATTAACTGTCACCTTTACGTGTAGTCATTATTTAAATACACGGGTCATTTGAAAGGTATTGAGAGTAATAGAAATCCTAGCTTTCCATAATCTTATGTCCACATATTTTAAAGGTTATCTTCTTTATCCAGAGGGCAACTCATAAGTTGTGCTTGGATTGCCCAGTCAATAGATAATAGACAAAGGTTCTGTGTTCAAGTCCCTATCTAGCAGACAGTCTTAATCAACCAGAAAGTTTCTAATTTTATTTGTCACATCTACTTACATAGCTCGAGATTGAATAGCATATCTCCATGGTCATGGAACATGTCAGTAACTGAAATTAACATCAGAAAAGTTAATAATAAATAAAATGAATTTTACATGTATTAGGGTGTATACGATCTGGGAGATCCGGGAAAAACCCGAGAATTTTTTCATCCAGGAGAAAATCGGGAAAAAACCGGGAATTTTTCATTGTTTCAGTTTTCTGTTAAATTTTTGTAATTTTGACTGGTAAGAACTGACACTCTAACAAAGGATATTACTGTATCCCGCTACTGCAGAATGATATTTCAACAATAAAATGTAAACGAGAGAAAAAAACGAAAATAACTTAAATTGCAAAGGAAATGCGCCATATACAACGACGACACACAGTGCTCTGGCAAACGTCTGCCAACACCAAAATGTGTCAAAGGCTTTAGGAAGACTATGCAATGCTTCATAACAACAAATTGCCTCCGATGAGGGTGAGGTCACAACTGTTTACATTAGATTCGATTTAGCAGTTACGAGTGGGCTCATGTGCATGAGCAGTTGAGTCGGGTTTGAGTGGTACATTCTCCCACTTCTGGTTACAGGAGTGTGGCTGTTGGCTGTGCAAGCAGTCGCAGCTAGATGCTACTGGGAAAAGGGGGCGCCAAATTCATATTCTTGAGGGAAAAAAACTTGTTTCACAAAGCGCCTAGAATCCAGCACACTTTGGTCTATCGATTATTCATATGATTTTGAAACGCATCCCTGTTGGTTTTTGAACATTGGCTCTGAGCACTATGGGACTTAACATCTGAGGTCATCAGTCCCCTAGAACTTAGAACTACTTAAACCTAACTAACCTACAGACATCACACACATCCATGCCCAAGGCAGGATTCCAACCTACGATCGTAGCGGTCGCGCGGGTCCAGACTGAAGCGCCTAGAACCACTCGGCCACACCGGCCGGCTTTTGAACATTCTTGAACACATTTTAAGTTTATTTCTGAATGAATCATACGTTGATTTTTAAATGCATGCATAGTGTACGTGATGTCTCTGTCAGGAGAATCTTCGTCGCATCTAGAAATTAACTTTCTGCAGACAAAAGGGGACGGGGCTATACGAGATGAGTGGGGTAAAGCCGAACGGATGAATGCCAATCGCTGTCTGATTATGTGGTTGATAGGGTTCGCGAATGATCAGCGTTGTTATAATTACTAGCAAAATCCATATTCAGACTACCAGAATTAAAATAAACGACTAACAGCAATAACAGGTGAGAAAGATTATGTATTATCTTCTCGGTGTATCCAAGAAAATGAAATTTTGCCAGAAAATTTTTGGCCAGATCGCTACACTAGTAAGGAGCAGTTGTACAGTCCTCAGCTCGCAGCCTCTTAAATTCTACTCTGGAAGTAACGCGGAAAACATGTTGTAGGAACATGTAACAACACCTAACCAGAGAATAATCATGAGAAAACTAAAATTGTGATTCTGGCAGTGTTAGTGAAGTTAATCGGCGAACAAATTTTGACAGTGGCAGGAATAGCTACAGAATTTGTGATGACAAGATGTTAGAACGAGGAAGGAGAAGAAACAGGGACGTCTCACAAATTATGGAAGACTAAGACGATTCCAAATTTATATAAATATTTCGTAATACTACTTTTTGCTCTCACGCTTGAGAAACTGGTGAGTATAAATGAAATGTGAAACTATTTCCTGACATAAAGCTTTTTGCTTGTAGTAGGCCTAATAGGTATTTGATATTGGTGCTATGTGAATTATATTCTGTCGTGTTATAAAAATGACTATTTGTGTCAAAACAGTCTCGTTTATTTGGTGTGTATTACAAAATGCTGCAATATTAGAAAGGCCTATTTTATTTTATCTAGCAGAAAGTGACAAAATAGACATAAAAAGATCAGAAAACCACACCAGTTTTGGGTATTTTATTTGTATTAACAGCTTTTTCAGTATTAGATAACGACATTTTGATTTTTCATGTAGCAAAATGTTTGATGAACTTTGATGAGGTAATAGATTCTTTCGCAGAAAGGAAAGCACGACATGTAAAGCTGTAGCAAAATTAGAGAGAAAAAAAAATGCCAGGAGCTAAGGATTGAAGAAATGTGTACTTTCTTGCTTGTCTCTTGCCTTTATTTTATGTATCCTGTATTTAATTTTATGTCACACAAAACAGCAAGTTATTAGCTAATAGGCAATAAAGAGTGCAAATTTTCTGAATAGTTCTTGTTCTTCCGATTACAAATAATCCCATCCGCTATTAACTGCGAGATTTTTGTTTTTTTTTTTTTTTTAAAAAAAGAGGGGCAGGCTGTCAAATTGGCCAACTGGGAGCCGGAGAGGCACCACAGGACATTTCAGTTTCCACTGTCCTGAATATAGTTTGATGGCATCCGTTAGAAAATACACACATTTCAATTCCACAGAGCGAAATACACTGACATGTGGTAGAAGAATGCTGTGTGAAGAGGCATGGCACTGCACTTTGGCACACTTAGACCAAATAACATGTCTTAGGTTTCCTCGAACACATATGTTTTATGTTTCAGCTATCAAGTGAATTAAAATACATTCACATAATTACTGAAGGCTAAAATATGTTTTTAGTTTAAGAGTTTATTTTATTTTCACCTTTCTGACAGTCAAGCATTAATCGCCTTGCGGAACAATGAAGTTATTTTTGTCTGTTTGCTAAAGAAATTTCACTTTTATTAACTTTTTCTGCAGAGGCAGTCAATGTATTTGAAACAAAATGTTTAATTCCACAGTACTGGCTAGTTTCAACTGTTTGCTGCATTTTAAGTGCACGTTTTCATCTTCTGGCACGTATGGCATTATGCCATAATAAAGAACCAAACATGATATAATACAGTACTGATGCTCCAAGAAAATTTACATCCCGAAAACCATATTGAAAAGCTTAATATCAGGTTGAGGTCTACTTCATTGGGAATCTGGACATACAAATGTGCATGTTTTAGTAAGGTTCACGAAATTCTGATGCTCTTGGAGTATCCTCTGATGTCTTGTTTCTTTTATGACAATGTATGATCTTTCAATGTTTTACGTGTACGTACATACAGGATTCCTACGTCATGGTAGCTGTGCAAGCACGACGTTGCCTGTTATCTGTGCTCTCTGGCAACTGCTGAAATGAACCTATTTCTAACAGGTCACAGGAAAATATTGCCAATTGTGGTTTGAAAAGCGTTACTTTCAAAGTAAATATCCTTTTTTGTAAGTTTGACTATGTGCGAGAATGTACCATGAATTTCATAAATCACAGAGCGTTTGATTCTCATTGAAAAATCAACTCTTTGATGACGAGCCATTTAGAAGAATTTCGAACCCAGAAGATCAGACATTTATGTCATTATTAAAAATTCTACTGGCGCATTTGTGTGATATATCTTAAAGTGTAACAAGCGCAAAAAAGATCAACATTATATGCGAAAGCTTAGCTTCTCTTACAGCTTATTAACCTTAGAGACCAATATTATATGTGAAAGCTTTGCTTTTCTTGTAGCAACACTATGTATATTAATTTAAACTATTAACTTTCCCTGTTTGTGTGTTTGTGCTACTTAACAGAGATATTGCTGTTGGCTGGCTACATCACGTGTCCTATGCTCTGAATATCCGCTGTCATCGGCTGGCAAGATCACCTGACATGAGCTATGACTGGGTTACAAAAGCTCATCACAATCTCGATTTCAATAATTCAGAAAGTAACATGCGGCGATTGATGGAATTCCAATGTATACTTTCGTAATACGAAAATATGCAGTGTACATGTTGCTGCACATCAAAGATATTTCCAAAACGTGTCTTTTTTCCCTGAGTTTCGTTTTCTAAAGTTCTGGGAAAATCTGTGCCCGTGTATAAAACCATAACCATTCAAAGGATTGATAAGTTTTGCAGTTTTGAGGGAAAATACACTGAGACTTAACACAAAAAGTGTGTTTTCACCCAGGAGAAAGTGTATTTTTGAATGGGAAATCCAGGAAAAACACGGGAATTTTTTTTCCTTGTCCGCGTATACACCCTGATGTATACTACTCAGATTACACACTGCTAGCATATATTAGCATATTCAACAATATAACGCATGAATCTGACACAGTTTTTTCCAGGAACTCACCGACAGAATGAGGAGGAGTGTACCGTGAAGATATTCTTCAGTTTTAGACACAGAAGTGCAAGAATTACTGCTAAGATGTTTTGAAATTCTTGTAGTAACATATTGAAAATGGATACAGCTTAATACTGTATCCTTGTCTGCACAAGAATCATTCTGCCTGTATTTATTGAATGAAAGCTACTAATTCTTGAGAATAAGCTCATATTGTTAACAAACACCAGTAAAGAAAACATACATTGAAAGGCCAATGTCAGAAATCCCAAACTCCTGAACAGGGGTCACCAAGAGGTTGACAAACTTAAATTGCATGTTGCTCAAACTGCCCTTTCTGAGCCAAAAACACCCTTTGTGAATGGGAACAGTTACCCCTGAATATAATGCCGTATTTCATAACCAAATGAAAATAAGCAAAGTAGACTAATGTTTGTATTGGAATTTCACTTATTGCTGATACTCTTCTAATGGTAAGTGTAGCAGCCATTCAGTTTCTGAACAAGATTCTGAACATGCGCTTTCCATGACAGCTCACCATCGTCCTGAACACCTAGGAATTTGGATTGTTCAGATTCGCTAACTATATGCCTATTCTGCATAATCTAAATGTAAGTTCTTGTTGAATTGTGTGTTAGTACTGTGAAAACTGAGTTTCTGTGTGATTTAACATCAATTTATTTTCTACAAACCATGATCTTATGTCTTGGACTGCAGTATTTGTATTTTGTACTCAATATCCTTCACTACCAAGCTGGTGTCATCAGCAAACAGAAATATTTTAGAATCACATGTCAGGAATGTCCTGTAATCAGACTTCGGGTACATATAGATAACAATAAATAGAAGTCTAGCTACAATAAAGTCAACTGATCCTGAACAACTTCCAGTGACCTGTTCAGTAGATTCAAATGGTATACCATTTTTCATGTACATGGCTACTCCCCCACTCTGCAAACAGCTCCTTGAAATATAGCCAGATAATCTGTATCCCTATATAGGAATCCTCTGAATTGTCACATTGTTCAAGTTGTGCTCTGATATACCAATATTGTTCAGTTCACTAACTTTATCTCTAATACACTTATATTTTGGTGAAATTTGGTAAATCCTTCATTACTTTGATACCTGACCTTTTTTGAAGGCGGTTCCTTTGTTAGAGACACTTTCATTAAGCAAGAATACCCATCAACTGGCTTGAATCTAAAAAAGATGGAGCTCTAACACCAATTGCTATAGGACTTTTCCCATGAGTGATCTCATCACCCACCACTACACTGTCACCTATAAGCTTTGCCAGCTTCCCCCTCCTATACCTATTGATGTGCAAGCCATGCCTTGTGAAACTCAATGTATTGATAGACTCAACTGGCACCACAGCATGAAAGTCATACCCAAAGTCATCTGTGCCATCCCAAGCCCCTGTAAAAAAAGTCTGACTGCTATATTAAGATGAGGGAAGTCATGATGCTAAAACAGCTGTGAGAGGTGCAAATTTGTACCACCAGTTTGAGTAGCTTTCGTTTCCAGATCATTCCCAATGCCATACTCCTTCTCTCTGTCAAGACTATTTCCAGCTCCACTCGTGATGACCATCTGATACTCTTTTGTGAAATTCCAATGTAACTCACCTGTGTTATCCATAACCTGTGCCCACACCTATGACATGAGAACTAGCTAACAGCAAAACTTCCTTCTTTGTTATTGAATTTACAACTCACTTAGGTTTCTTAACTGTTGAGGTGTGCTGCATATTTCCTGCACCTACACCTATAACCACAAGAGAGTCGTCTGTATTAACTATGACAGGTGGTCAAAGTGTTGGTGATACACAAAATGAAACCATCTTAACATATCCTTCTCCTAGCAGCATCCTTACCAACTGCCAGTTTCCAGTCTCCAGCCCCCTTTTCCCTCTTCATCCTGTCTTGTTCCTCCCATGTGTTTTCTAACTGCACCGGAAGGGCACAGATCTTAAGCTCCTGCTCCTTCATTAACCTATTTTGCTATATATCCTTCAATTCCTGGAGATTTGGAGATGATCTAACTAGAATGCACACTGCCCTACCCCGTGCGTCCCCCTCCCCCCACCCCCATGAAAATACGTTGTGCAAATCTCACACTGTAACCGACTATGGTCAAACCTATGACAAAGCCTGCACTTCTCACTCATGGTAAAAATTTTACTGTTATTGAAAAGGAATGTCTACTTTACCTAAGTTATGCTAATGCAGTAAAACAGGTTTATGAGCTAACTGCAATGATTTAAATTTTACTCCGTAGAACAAATGTAACTACAGCTACTAACACTACTGCTCCACTGTTTATACTACCACTACAAATACTTCACATGATTACTTGCCTAAAACAAAAATGACACATGTCCACTGGAATACTCATCAGAATTGAACACTATACAATGAGCAAATTTTCTTAAAGTTATGTCTACAGTTATTTCACAAGAAATAATAAGAAATCCCAGTTTAAAACTACAAAAATTTATAGTGGACTACAATGCATAAACAAATTATCAGTTCTTAGCTTCAACTGCTAACTGCTCACCTCAGTCAGCTGAGTTACTTCGATGCAAAATGTAAACACACTCCTGGATAACAGACCGTTCAAAACAATAACAGAACAAGGTAGAGATGAATTCAAATCAACAAATCAATTACTTTTAGAGGAAAAATTATCACAAACAGTCACTAAAAATATTTGAAACCTAAAACTATTTTTAAAAAGTGGAGAGCAATTTTAAAGCAACCCACCACCTGTCCCCCATGTTTTAAGTGCTGATCATCGGAGGGGAGACAGCTACTTCTGAACACACAAGATAATGCTTGCTGGTGGTTTCTTTCAATTATGAAATAATTGTTCTGCTAGATATTGGTTTTAAGGTGGATGTAGAAGTGTTTATATCTGGGTCTCCTCAAGAAATGAACGTAGTTTGGCCACTTTGTGAACAGGAGCTTCATCGTGGCATCACAAGAACTCATGCTGGACAATATTTGACTTCTTCCATTGATTTCTGCTGAATATCTTTGGAAGGCCTACCAATCTGCCGTTAATGTTGTAGGTAAGATGACCTACTGTAAAGAAATATATCTTCACTTTTGTTGAATAAGGATCATTGTTGGGGATCCAGGATTTAGTTTCACATCTGGGTAGTCAAATTGGTACACTCATGTCTCATCAACAGTTACAGTTATACAGTTACGCATAACTATTCAGATGTGCTACATTAAGCCATTTGTCCACAGAACTCCAAATATTGATTCATTGTTGCTGTGTTAAGTGGTATGGTTTTAAAGAATGTCAAATTTTCTGATAGGAGGATACTTTTGTAAGGTCATAAAGGTAGCTGTTGATCCAGATCTGAGAGGATGCTAAATGTGTTGGAAGATGGGGCTAGTGTTCTTTTCAGTTATTCTCCGAACACACACACACACACACACACACACACACACACACACAAATTATCTTTAAGAGGTGGTCATTGGAGGAGCAAGTCTCCAAATGGAAAATGTAATTGTTCAAAGCAGTGATTTAACCTCAAACCCAGCCAAAGCATAAAAAATGTGTTTAATGAAAATGTTCACTTTTCAACTTCGTACCAACAGTGACTGAATAATATGTGGAGTGTGACAATGGTGCCCTTACCTCGCTTCCTGTTGGCAGCCGGACCCTTCAGCAATACATTTACCAGATTATTGCTATCACATAACATTCTTGGATGTGCAACAATGGATTTAACATTCTTGGAAATGTAACAATGGATCAGAACAGAGCAATTATCAAAACTTTCTGGTTGACAGCAGAAATATGTTGAAAGCTGTGATAATGTTGTTAGAAGTGAGTATAAACTCTTGCAAGAGCACCACTATTACCGTGCAACTTAATTTGTAACAAATACTTGCCAAGACCCATCTTATGATGATTTGGATCTAATTTGTGCCTTTACATTATGTAAATTTTGTATTGTGTTGTATACTTCTCATGAGATCTCCATCTGTGCTTGCGGTGATTCTTTATCACGTTTACACCAATAAAATAACAAACTGAAGGGATTGTTTGGGAGTTGGTGGCTCCAGTACACATTCCTGAAATTAATAACTTAATAAAAGGCAAATTCTTCTCATGATCATGTCAAATTAAGTTAATGGTATTTACAAGTTTGGATAAAAATAAGAACTGCCTTTGGCTTGTGTCCAAATTGTGATTCCCTACCCCGTGCCCCCTTTCCCCCACCCCTACCCAACTTTGTGTGTGTCCCAGTATACATCTGTAGCTGTGTTCAACATATTATAACTTATCTAATTAATAGTTCTGGACAATTATTGGTTATTAACTTCTTCCACCTTTGCATATGAGATTGCAACGTAAAAGTGACCGGGAAAATCTGTGTGTTTAACTTTTCTCCTTAGTTCATAAAGAACATTATTGTGTGGTTCCTGTGCCAGCCATGCTTTTTGTATAAGTCAATTTCAGCTTCTGTAATTTGGTTTTGAGTTGTGATAACTGATAATTTTTTATGCTTCAACTCCATGCCAATATCATGTGAGGTGTCACTGTCCACTGTAGCATTACACATCAAAGCATTGATAATTTAAGCTGTGTTCCAGATAATGGACTTGATTTGTACTGTTAACTGGTCCGGCGTAGATTGATGTATGTAATCAAATGGAAGCAAGTCCCGAATTATGATTTAGGCATTCAATTCTTGCCATGCAGCTCTCCCTACAAACAGATCTTTCATGCCTCCACAGTCAAATCTGTATGTGTCTGCTTGCAATAATCAGAACAGATAAACCGATCAAATTCTGTATATCCAAATATCACATCTAAAAATTGCAGTTTTGTCCATTTCCATCCCTACATGTGTTCAATGAACTGTCCAAGTGCTCCTCTGTTATAAGTCAAAATTAAAATGTATCATCTGTATTACGAAATTAATATTGAACTGTGTCTTGGTGGGAATACTTCTTGTCACCCTGCTCAGAAGAAAGAGATGCTAGAACACTATGGTATCAGAGGAATTGCAAACAATTGGATTGCTACGTTCCTAACCAATCAGATGCAGAGAGTCAGCATTAAATACACTAATAGACAAAGCAACTCAATAACCGAAATACTATCAAGTAATAACACTGTAAAACAAGGTGTTTCACAGGGCTCAGTATTGGGACCCCTACTTTTCCTCCTGTATATTAATGACTTGAGCCTGAATGTTGATGCACACAAAACAATATTTGCTGATGACACATCTGTACTCCTCAAAGGGGAGAATACAGAGGCTGTGCAAAAAGCTGTGAACTTGGCCACTGAACAACTCGGTAACTGGGCTAAAATCAACAGATTAACTATCAACACCAAAAAGACAGCTTCCATGAGCTTTCACATAACACAAAATGCAAATTCCTCTCAGCCATTTGTCACTGTAAATAACCAGCCAATAGATACTGACACTGTTTTCAAATTCCTGTGTCTGTGGGTTCAAGTTAACCTGAAATGAAATACACATACAGGAAAGGTTAATGCCAGTATTAGTACTGCCTGTTATGCATTGAGTGTACTAAAATCATGCACTAGCCTGAAAACATTAACCAGTGCCTACTACGCTTACATACAAGCCCACCTAAAATATGGTGTGATATTCTGGGGAAATTCTCCAACTGCTCTGAACACATTCAGAATCCAGAAGAGAGCAATGAGGATTATTACTGGGAGCAAACCCAGAGACTCCTGCAAACCCATCTTCAGAAAGTTGGAAATTCTTACACTGCCTTGCCTATACTTCTCGAGACTCAAAAATTTTTCAGAAACCACATAGTGCCAACTGACACCAGAGTCATAAAAAGTAATGAAATACATGAACACAACACCAGGAAAAACACAATTTACATACAAACATTCAACTGTGTAAAAAGGGACCTTTCCACATGGGCCTCCAACTGTTCAACAATCTTCCCACTAGTATTAAGTCCATCGAAGACAACATAAAATTTAGCAAAGCCGTGAAGTCATATTTGTTGTGTCACTGTTTTTACTCTGTAAATAACAGTAATCTTGCTATTTGTGTTAAATTGAAAACATTGAGCAATATAATACATTAGGATACTATAGGCCCATATTAATATATGTTAACAATGTTAACTGATATTTTTCCCACATCTGCAACACACTGTGTACCATCAGATCACATGGAATAAATAAATAAATAAATAAATACACGAATACACAGTTCAAAACATTTCTGGGGTGTTCCTCTCGAGTGTGGAATTAATTGTGTGGATCAGTTTATTTGCATACTTTTCTAAAATGATGGCCTATAGCTACATTTGGGCTCAGTAATTAAAAAGGTAACCGTAATTCCAATGTGCATGTGCACAACCCTGTTTTAAATGTGTAGATTCACTCTGTGGCTATAAGAACTTCTCAGCTGTGAGTGAGATGATGCTATAGTTAAGACACTGGGCTTGGCAGTCCATATTTCCATAGTTTCCCAAAATTGCAGTAGACCAATGCTGGAGTAGTTCATTAAATGAGGGCATGGCTGATTTCCTTGTATATGTAGTCTGAAATTGTGCTCTATCTCTATTGAATTGTATGCCAGTGGGACATTAAACTCTGAACTTACTTCCTTTGAATTTCCTGATAGTGTGATTCTGTCATGATGAAATACCCACCGAACTGTAAGTCACTTATGGACTTTGCAATTTTCATATGAATTCAATGGTTAATACCTGGAGCCATATTATTAATATATAGTTAAAAAAAGGTAGTTTTTGCTTGGGGGGGGGGGGGGGGAGATATCTAGGCATAGCCATAAGAACATTGACTACGGCTCTTATCTGATTAATCAGGGGGGTAATCTGATAAAAACTGCAATAGTTGTGATCTGCCTGGTAGAACCAAAAAATCCATCAGTTGTGGTGTCCTTGATAAAAGCACTTTGGACCAGAGAATTATACTTATCACATTTAAGTGTATGATGTTTTGTGGCATTATTATCAGAAGTCTAAAATTGACCTGCACAGATAGCTATGCATGTTAAAATACTACTTCTGAGGTGGGGAGGTGTGCTGGCCCCATATTGAATCCGTCTGGCAGATTAATGATGAGGACCAATGTGCCAACCATCATGGGTGTGGTTTTTAGGCAAATTCCTCACATCCTGCTAGGTAAATGCCAGATAGGTATCCAAGCACCACCTACGTTACATGATTTTTAAACATTCGAAAACTTTTACATGTATATCACTACATGCAGACAGTTGACATACACATATACCACCCCAAGGAGTAATGTGGTGGCCACATGAACGGAATTCCATCCAGTGAAAATGGAGCATCATATGCAGCCAGTTTGCACTTTACTCTTTACACCACTTCAAAGATATTAGCTTTGAGATGTGCATTGAATGATAGCTATCATTATCCATTGCAGTAATACAGCCTTCTTCTAATGAGTGCATCAGGTTATTACCAAACAAATTTTTAAAACTGATGCATGTATTTCAAAATATTCTCTGGAAAAGCAGAAAATTTTGAGTGATAAATTCGAAAAGCTCAAATCTCAGTTGGAAAATGTACTTGTGGTACACCTCATTTAATATGTAGAAGCTTTCCTCACAGTAGCTTACAGCTTTACACTGTAATGTATTATTTATTGTATATACTACTATAAATATTTTTGATAATTTTTTTATTTTCTTATTAGCTTTCTGTGAATTTTGTTCCATGGCCATGGAATCTGTTGAATTGAATTAAATAAAATTGGATATATGGGAGCCTTGAAATTAGCATGACAGTTAGTATGGAACTTTTGTGGGCCACCTCAATGTTTAGGTACTTACAAGCCACTGTTTTTCTGTTAGAGTCATACCAAATTTATTTATTTGATGCATGTAAATCACATGCATGTCTGTTGTCCTCGGTATGCAATAAATGTGTAGCCTACAAAAGCTTTCCTTTGTTCCATCAGAAATTTTCAGTCATTGGTACACTTTCTGAACTTAAAACTTAGAGCTTATGTAAGATAAATTAGCATTTTTGGGCCCCCATACTCAGTTTTGTAATGTAGGTCTGCTAAGGTTCTACTGGCCATTAGAAAAATTGGTTTTAGTGTAGTATTGTAATTGAGTACTGTAGACTACATCTTCATAGATGTCAACAGTATCAACACACACCTTCAGCCTCAAAATAAGAAACACTGCCACTTGGACTATTTTTTTATGAGACTTCACATGTGTTGCCATCAGTTTTTGTGCTTGTGGACTGTCTTCAGCCTGTCACATTTCAGTTCTTATTTCTAGAATGGCTGAATTGTTTTAGGTGTTTGTTACAAAATGGAACACTTAGTGATACTGCTGGAAGCAATCTGGTAAGGTTTCTCTGCCATGACAAAACCACATATTAATGACAATGTTCAAGTCTAGTGATGGACAAGGTGGTGAGTGTAGTTAATCTACATGTTAGCCAAGCCGCTTCTGAACGGAGCTAACAGTAGTAACTGTGACATTGTCATCTTTTAAGATAACTTCCATGTTAGGGAACAACATTTCAATCCTAATGGTATACTTGTTTTCCTAAAATTTTGATCTAGTCCTTGATTGTAATTTGTTTTCAATGTATGAAAATGGTACTAAAGCAACCCCAGGCAAATATAGCCCATACTATCACTGATTCACCTACATTTGAACTATAAGAAGTAGGCAATGCAACCTTTCAGCTTCCTTCAGTAACCACCATATGTCTATCAGATTTGTCGCTGCAAAAAGGGTGAAGGATGATTTGTTGGTCATTATTCTGATCAGTACTGAGCACAGTGATACAGAGGTTAAGATATTGAACTGGCATTCAAGAGGCTGGGGATTCAGTTCCCCATGTAACCACTGAGATTTGATGTGGGTTCTCTGAATTTTTAAAGGTAATTCAAATGCCAAGATGATTCCTTTCAAAAGCAAACTGCCACTTTTCTTCCCACGTATGTCTAATCTGAGGTCGTGCTGCATTCCTAATGACCTTGTTATCAAAAGAATTCTAAACCTTAACCTTTCTCCTTACTTCCGTTGTCTGTCTTGTGCTAAGGTTTTGTTGCAATTGCAAGCTGGCAGCTGATGTTCAGTTTGTGCAGTTCCTATTGAACTGTAATTGCAGAACAGATTGATTAAAATTCCTATAAAATTCTGGCATCACCTGTATTGCACAAGCTCTACAGTTCAAAGTTAATATAACTGTCATTTTTTGATATAACAGTCACCTGTAGTTCATTTTGTCTACTGTATTTTGCAACTTTCTTCCTGTAAATTATGTTTGTCAATCCCATGATACCATGATATGTTTGATACAGTGAACTTTGCTCCAACTGTCCATTGTTGGAACTCTGTCTGGTTTCCTTTTTGTGTCACTTATATTTGGCGTACAACACAAAAATTGAATTAGACTGCTTGTTATACCACAATATAATTACATTTACTGAAATAACAAAAGAAATAACCTCACATGAATGATCAGTGCTCTGGACCATGTTTTTTCCATTATTATGATATCTGTCTCTAAATTTGAAGACATCTTGTCTGTAATGGTCTTGACATAATTGAGCCAAACTTATTGCACCAGTTGTAGTTAAAACAGTGAATTTGTTGGCCGTTGGAGCAAGGGAGTGCAATGGTTAGCACAAAGGATTTGCATTCGGGAGGATGATGGTTCAGGTCCTCTTCTGACCATCTAGGTTAAGGTTTTCCATGTTTTCCCTAAATTGCTCCAGGCAGATGCCGGAATAGTTCCTTTGTAAAGGGCATAACCTATTTCCTTCCTGATACAACCCTGCCCCGACCTTTATACTCCATCTCTATATGACCTTGCAGTCAACTCTTCCTCCTTTCTTTTTTATTGACCATTGCTTTCATATTAGTAGTGAGACTTAATTGCCAAAAAACTAAAAAATCACACGAAAAGATACTGTTTGGCATCAACACCAGGAAAAGTGAACTGCATAAATTTCACGCAGCAGTTTTCTTGCTTCATGGAGGAGTTACGAAATGTTTCTTATTTGTGGTACATTCCTGTTGTGCATATTACCTTCGTTTGTTGTTCTTTCTAGAAATATTAGACTGTGTGAAACAATGCTATGAATATGAAACTACAGTGGTTTGGAATTTTTTATTTTTATTTGTTTTTCAGCAATACACAGTGAAGGAGATGTTCATCAAACAGCTTGTGCAGTTATATGGAATGTCTGTGAGCAAGGCACTTGCAGTAGTGCAGATTTATCCATCTCCATCAGAATTAATGAAGGCATATGCACAAGGAGGAGGAGACGACCTTCTGAGTAACATTTTATATGGAAAGACACGTAGAAAGATAGGCCCAGCACTAAGTAAAACAATTTATCAGTTTTATACCCATGTATAAGCGTAATTAATTAATTTATCCAACTTGGGTTTAGTAGTTGTATATTTGGGGAATTAAACAATAGAGTAACATTTTGAAATGATACTTTAAATATGTTTCATTTTTGTTATCAGTAATATTTGTGTATTTATTATTTAAACCTTAAATGTGTCATAATTTTTTTTTAATTCTTGCATTGAAAGAACAGTTATATTATTTTCACTATAACAAGTGATAAAAATATATAAAATGATGGTTAACATTAACAAGAACTTTGCACTAATGCTGAATGTACAAGTAACATATTATGGCACAGAAGACAAATTGAGTTGAGACAAAAGTAAAAACCAAGACATGAGAAAAATGGTACTTAAGTTTGGTACAATTTGATGTGTGGCACTGGATGCCATGAACTTAATATAATGATATCTAAATAACTTTGCTGTCTCTTGGCATTCTATGATATTGCCACTGTGACTGATAGTAATATTGCAGACATTCTTGGTTGACCTGATACTCCATAATTAATGACCGTTTAGGTGGAAGGTAGTCTCCAGAGAACTAAACTAAACTAACTGCAAGCACTGACGTGAACTATCTAACTGTTGGTTCAGAACTGTGTGGCTGTCTGTCTGCTTTCTTTGAAGGTCTCAACAACCTCTGATTCTTTCAACTTTGGTCTAAGTCCATATCTGCCATTCTTTCATGATTTTTGAACTAAATAGTAACAATGTGTTCACTACCTTTCTACACGGTCGCTCAGGCCATGCACAAGCCAACACCAGACGTCACCAGAGATTGCTGCAAAAAACTTTAGATAAGCAGGATGGGAGAAGGCCACTGAGACATTCTTTTGCAAGCTTTTCATTCCTCCTCCTCCTCCCCCCCCCCCCCCTCCCCGCGTCCATGTTCTCCCCTTCTCTTCCTTTCACTGCTATCAAATTTCAGTCCCTCATCACAGCTAACTTTTTGTCATCCTTAACTATGTTAATAACTTATTTTATCTCATAAAACATTCTTTCAATTTCTTCATCAATGGCATAGCATAATAAATAATTTTTCTAACCATTTCAGGGATATTCAAGTAATTTTAAAATGAGCCTTTGTCATTTTATTAATAATGGTAAACATTACCCTAGTGAACTCGAGTGAAAGCAATTAATCTTTAAAGTATGGGACTATGATACCATTGTTATATCCTGGATTCTGGCCCATGTTTCAGGATGCTGTCCATTTTCCATCGCTTCTTCTTCTTCTTCTTCTTCGTTTCACCCAACTTTGGGGTACGTTGAATCAATCACTTCTGTGTGTTCTGCGCCTTTCTTTTCGCCCAGTACTGCTTCATTCTTTCTGATCTTGCTTTTCTTTCCTCATCAGAGATGACAATCGTTCTTTTCTTCCTATTTTGGAGCTGGAATCCCTCTTTTCTGTCTTTGCTTATCATTTTTGCGGTCCTGTCTGTGAGCATTTTTTCTGTGATGTGTAGTTCTCTTAAGTCTTTCTCTGTTTGGATAAACCAATTTGGTTTGGATTTTTTATTCCTGAAGTAGTCAAACATTCTTTTTGTAAGTCTATTTGGGTTCATTCTGAGAATGTGCCCATAAAACTCAATTCTTCTTTTCCTCATTGTATCCGAAAGTTTTTCTGTGGTTTTGTAGAGTGTTTCATTTTTGGTATGAATTAGTTTGTCGTTATGAAATTTGGGGCCTAAAATTTTTCTCAATATTTTTCTTTCTTTGATCTCTAGCCTTTCAATCGGCCATGGTTAGTGATAGATAATGTCTCAGCTGCATATAGTGCTTCTGGTTTAATGACAGTGTTGTAATGTTTTATTTTTGAATTCCATGAGAGGGACTTTTTATTATAAGTATTTTTAGTAAGCTGAAAGGCTAGTTCAACTTTGTTTCTTCTTAATTCTATTGCTTTTTTCTCAAGGGCGTTCCAGCTAATCCATTCACCAAGATATTTGAATTCTTTAACAATTTCGATCTTTTGGTCTCTTACTTTAAGATATTTCATTGGCTTTTTTATATTTGTGATTATTTTGGTTTTTTCAAAAGAAATTTTAAGGCCTATTTTCTCTGCTTGTTTCTGTAATTCGAGGATCTGTTCTTTGGCTTCTTCCCATGTTTCAGCTAGTAGGGCCATATCATCTGCAAATGCTAGGCAATTAACCTTGATGCCTTTGTTTTTTGCTCCTAGTCGGATTCCACTATTGATTTTCTTGTTCCATTCTCTTACTATTTTTTCTAGGGCACAGTTAAATAACAATGGAGAGAGTCCATCACCTTGTCGTACTCCAGTTTTTATCTCAAATAGGTATGAGAGTTCTCCCATAAATTTAATTTTGGAGTATGTGTTGGTGATGGTTTCTCTAATTAGGTTTGTAGTTTTATTGTCTAGGTTCAATTCTTTTAATATGGAGATTAGAGATTCCCTATCTATGGAGTCGTACGCCTTTTGAAAGTCAATGAATGTGATGACATACGCTTTTGCTCTCGATTTTTGGTAGGCCATAAGATTTTTGAGGTTTAGAATTTGTTCTGGGCAGGATCTTCCCTTTCTGAAGCCTGCCTGGTATTCTCCAAGCTGACAATCTAGCTGGGGTTCTGCTCTGTTCAAAAGGACTTTAGACAGTATTTTGTATGTTACGTCAAGGAGCGAAATCCCTCTGTAATTGTTGGGGTCTGTTCTGGATCCCCTCTTATGAATTGGGTGAATGAGGGCCATCTTCCATTCATCCGGAATTCTTTCTGTTTTCCATATTTCTTCAAATATGTTTTGGAGAGATTCTATGGCATTTCTATTGACATTTTTCCACAGTTCAGCTGTAATTTGGTTCTCTCCCGAAGCCTTATAGTTTTTGAGATTCAAAATGATTGATTGTAGTTCCTCGATGGTGGGTGGTTCTGAGTTAGGACTTGTTGAAGTTGAGTTGCTGAAATCCATTTTTTCAATTCGTTCTTTACAGTTGAGAAGGTTTCTGAAATATTCCCTCAAAATTTTGCAATTATCCCTGTTGTTGTGTGCAATATTACCATTTTTATCTTGTAATTGGAGTGTCGGTGGGCTGTACTTGGTTATTTTTTGTTTAAAAGTTCTGTAAAAGCTCCTAGTCTTGTTTTTGTTGAAGTCTTCGTTGATCTGCAAAAGGAGTTGATCTTCTTGTGCTTTTTTAATTCTTTTGAGGTTTTTACTCACTAGTTTTCTTACACTCAGGAAATTTTGCCTATTATATTCATTTTTCTGAGATTGCATCTGTTGCCATGCTTTCTTTCTTTGCTCAATAAGTTTGTCACATTCCTCTGTCCACCATGCGTGTTTTTTGATTTTGGTTATAGGTGCTATTTGTTCAGCTTTGGTTAGTAGGCTTTCCTTCATTTGATCCCAATTTTGGTTCCTTATATCTTGAGTCGCGAGGGGAAACTCCTTCGAATTCATTATCTTTTCTGGATCGTATCTTCTGCTTTTGGGTTTACTGTTTCTATCTTTCCTTTTGGGGATAATTTTGAGTTTTATTTTAGAAAGATAGTGATCAGAATCCAAGTTTGCTCCTCTGAGTACTTTGACATTTTGTATTTCTGTATGGTGTTTCCATTTTATCGCCACATGATCAAGTTGAAATTCACCCAAGTGTGGGTTTGGTGAGGTCCATGTCTTCTGTTTTCTGGGTAGTCTCTTAAAGGCTGTGGATTTCAGGATCAAGCCATGCGCTTGGCAGAGTTCTACTAATCTGACTCCATTTTGGTTAGTTCTATTGTGCGCTGGGTAGTTTCCAACAATATTTTTGTATTTCTTCTCTTTTCCTACTTGAGCATTGAAGTCCCCCATAAGTATGATGTTGTGTTTGTCTGGGATCTTTTGCACCGCGTCATCTAGTTGTTCCCAAAAACGTTCCACCTTTTCCTTATTTTTCCTATTGTCTTCATTTATGGGGGCATGTGCATTCACAATTGTGTATACTCTATTAGCAGATTTAAAAGTGAGTGTGGAGAGTCTTTCCGATTGTGATTGAAAGCTGATAATGGAGTCTAAAATACTTTTATCTATTATAAAGCCCGTTCCGAGGTGGGGTGTGTTTTTCATTATTCTTTTGCCTACCTTTCCTTTGTATATTCTGAAACCTCCGGAATCAAAATTGTTTTCATCTATGTATCGAGTTTCTTGTAGTGATGTTATGAGTATTCTATGATGTTTGAGGGTATCTGTAAGATGTTTTAATTTTCCTGTTTTTAAAAGAGAGTTTACATTGAAAGTAGCTATGTAACTTGTTTTTTTACATTTCAATTTGCTTGATGTCTTATCATGTCCCGATGCATCTCTGTGCAATGCTGCAGACTCCCCAGAATCCGATAGTCTGCTTGCGCACCTTGGTGCGGTGGATTGTCCACCTGGGGTAATTTATTTCACATTACACTCTTCCATGATTGATAGTATTATGTAAGGGGTGACTCTTCGAGCCACAAATTTACAACCACGGTTGTTAGCCCTGGAGGTTTTTCCCAGCCGCCCCTGATCTGGGGAACAGACGCTGACCAAAGACCGCCCAATGTGAGACAGTCGCCTTTGGATTTCTGGTCCTGTGTTGGTCCACGGGTGGTATTTTATTTCCCACCTACCCTACATATCTGTAGAGCTTTCCCCTATCCGCTACCTGGGGACGCGCCCGGTAGGGGAACAGGTTCCCCCTCGGGTTTCCATCGCTATTATAGGAATATTAATAGTATCTGTACTTTGTGTAGAACAAGATACATTGTGCTTTGCTGCACTGACACTGGTATTTGTGTTGCTAGGTACAAATACCTGGTTCTTCTCCCTATTAATTTTCTTACTATCTTTTCCATTATAGGTTCTCCTATCTGCAGAACAAAAATTACGTTCTTTTCTCTTACGAAATTTTGTTGGGTAGTGATCCCCTTCGCTATTCTCTGTCTGCTTATTTCCTAGGTTCCTATTGTCTCCAGGACTGAAGTCTCTTATTTCTTTATTTAATGTATCTAAACCTTCTATAAATGCTAATAAGTGGTCTACTCTAGTCCACCCACTACATAGGATTTCTTTCCACAGAAAATATGGTAATCTCATCACGAGAATCTGAACTAAACATTTTTCATCTAGTGGGTTGTTCACGCATTCAGATCTAGTTAAACACTATCTAGTATATCTCTTATAGGTACCCCAGAAACTACGAGAGGGTACCCAAAAGAAAGCAGAATTATTTTTTTAAAAGCTATATATTTTCAAATTGTTTACAAAAAAACCTTATCCCCTTCAAAATACTCTCCGTTCAACTAATACATTTGTCCCACCGGTGCTTCCACTGTTCAAAACATTTTTGTAATCATCTTTAGAAATGGCTGACAGCTTCTCCCTTGTTTTTTCTTAACTTCTTCAATGTTGTCAAATAGGTGTCCTTTCATGCCCCTTTTCATGCGCAGAAATAAGAAAAAGTTGCATAGAGCCAGATCAAGCAAGTAAAGTACGTGGGGTGGTGGAACCATGCCATTTTTAGCCAAAAACTGTCTAACAGAGATGGCTGTGCACACAGGTGCATTGTCATAGTGGAAGAATCAATCTCCTGTCTGCCACAAATCAGGTATTTTTTGATGAACACTGTTGCACAATCTTCTTAAGACTTCCAAATAAAATGTTTGATTTATAGTCCGACCTGGGGGAACAAACTCTGAATGAACTTTTCAATATTTTTGTTGATTTGGGCAGTTGATAGATGCCCAGAAGGAGGTTTGTCACCATTTTTAAATTTAGCAAACCCCTCGTACAGTTGGGTTTTTTCCATAACGTCATCTTGGTAAGCTACTTTCAACATTAAAACAGTTTCAGCAGCATTTTTACTGTGTAGAAAACAAAATTTCACAGCTGCTTGTTGTTCACTTAAACCTGCAACCATAAAAAACAAAACAAGAACAAAACAGTGCTAGCAAGAACAATTCCTGCAGATGAACAGAACAAGTCAGGTCAAGAACACTGGCAGCACTGAATTGGCAACGATTTGTGCTATAGGTGCCTAGCGGCAGAAAGCTCGGCCCATGTCAATGTTATTCTGATTATTACTATTATTATTTTTATTTATTTATTTATTGTACCCCCTTGTTGCCACTTATAAATCTCTGATCAAGCTTGGTGGGTGCTGTTAAGGTTGACAATACAGCCTCTTGTAAAGGTTGCCTACATTTGTGAAAAGGGTGGATGACAGAAATCAAAGCACAGTGGTGGCCTGTGAGATGAACCAGCGATGAAACTGTTGTCACGGAGGCCATAACACCTTTATGTGTTGTAAATTATACAAATAGTGGCAGTTCTCAGGGAGAATATTCCACACAGTTATCTGGCTTACCCAATGCTGACAGGCCACCTGCATGGTGATGATACTGGGGTCACTGCCAAAGATTTCTTATCTCCACTTTCAAATGGGACTGCCTCCCTTGGCATCATATATCCACACAATGTTTTTTCCCTTAACCTCTCAGGAAAAGTTTCCTGTAGTGTGTCCCCAATTTGCAAAATCACCCTGTAATGCCGCTGTAACTGAGACAAGACTGAATTAAGGCCTTACAAAATATTGAGCATTCTGACAGACTTGGGCAATTCCAGCAGGACAATGTGACACCCCACACGTCCATAATGCCTACAGAGGGGCTCTAGGAACACTCTTCTGAGTTTAAACACTGCCACTGGCCAACGAAATCCCCAGGCATGAAGACTGTTGAGCATATCTGGGATACCTTGCAAAGTGCTGTCCAGAAGAGATCTCCAACCCCTCGCACTCTTACAGATTTATGGACAGTTCTGCAGGATTCATGGTGTCAGTTCCCTCCAGCACTACTTCAGACATTAGTCGAGACCATGCCATGTTGGGTTGCGGCACTTCTGCGTGCTTGTAGGGGTCCTACACGATATAAGACAGGTGTACCAGTTTCTTTGGCTCTTCAGTGTATTTGGAACTGTTCTTCGCGATACAGCCAAACACACACTATTATGCAAACTGAAATCTGTTAAAACATGAATGGTGGTGGGACTTGGTCAGTTTCATAATAGAAGAAGGAAAGAAAGAAAGAAATCCTTGGATTGGACAAACAGATCCTTGAGCTGTGTGCTACACCGTACATCTACCAGTTTAACCTGAAAGTAATGAGTTACAACAGCAACCAAAAGCGAGAATGCTCTGACAAAAAAATCAAAATTAGTCTTCATTCGTTTAAATTCTTGAAACACCTTTGAGAATACACGATGAAGTGTCTGAATAACTGAAACCTAGTCAGTCGTGTCTGGTCCACAACTGACTGCCTTTTGTTCTGGGAAATACTCCATGTTGTGTACAAGAAGCTGACTTTTCCATAGGTTTAATTTTTGTCTGAAAGCATCAATTTTGTCCACCAAATCTGTCACTAAATTGTTGTCTCTTTGCACTGAGACACTTCATGTTTTCAGATAATTGGTTATGTTGGCCATAAATGTGAGATCAGTAATTCAATGACGATCATGGAGATGCTTGTCCTCTTTTCCATTCACCTCTAGAAATATTGTGATCTCTTCTCACAAATTAACCCGGATATGGCTGTTGTCAATCTGGAAAGATTTTTACAGTGGCGCGTAAAACTGCTTATAGCACTTAGTTATTCTGCTTGCCAATACAAGCATTAGTATACACTTCATCCAATAAACCCTTTCCATTGCTTAAAACATAATCTAGCTTCCATTGTTGAGTCACACTTTTTCTGTGTGCGTGTGAAAACTTGCTGGCTGAAACTGGATTATCCGTCCGACCTTCTTGTCGATGGGTAAGTACATGGAGTTTATAAATGAGTATCGGGGTTTTAACGCTTTATAATATTTATTAAATTAAACTTACAGTTATAAATGATATGTCAAATGAAAGAGCAACTCAAACAGTTTTACCAAGAACCTTCTAAATGTCCAATGTGAGCACCATTTGTCACACAGCACACATCAAGTCTATAGCCGAGCGCTGGATAGGCCACAAGGGGCCCAATGACAGGGCTTGTTTTTCATGGCCTCCACGTTCACCCAACCTAATGCCATGTGATTTTTTCCTTTGGGGCTTCATCAAGGATCGTGTGTACATGCCTCCGCTACCAGTAGACCCCCCCCCCCCTCTCACCCTCCACCTCCGCCTCCGAGTTCAGAAACCAGATTGAAGCACCTATTGCTACAATCACCGAAGACACACTTATCAACGTTTGGGAGGAACTCGGTTATAGACTTGATGTGTGCCGTGTGACAAATGGTGCTCACAATGAACATGTGTAAGGCTCATGGTAAAATTGTTTGAGTTGCTCTTTCATTTGACATATCATTTATAACTGTAAGTTTAATATAATAAATATTATAAAGCGTTAAAACCCCAATATTCATTTATAAACACCCTGTATAATGTGAAACGCTAAAAACACTAACGCACTCCGTCTTCAGGCCATGAGTGGCCTACCGGGACCATCCGACCGCCGTGTCATCCTCATCAGAGGATGCGGATAGGAGGGGCGTGGGGTCAGCACACCGCTCTCCCGGTCGTTATGATGGTATTCTTGACCGAAGCCGCTACTATTCGGTCGAGTAGCTCCTCAATTGGCATCACGAGGCTGAGTGCACCCCGAAAACTGGCAACAGCGCATGGCAGCCTGGATGGTCCCCCATCCAAGTGCCGCACGCCCGACAGTGCTTAACTTCGGTGATCTCACGGGAACCGGTGTATCCACGGCGGCAAGGCCGTTGCCCCCTGTATAATGTCTATGTGAATATATTTATTAGAGATATAACTATTCACATATTATCTCAGAATGGCGTATTAGCATACTAAAGGATAATACAGATATTTCTTTGCCAACTATTACCTCCATGACCGTCTATTTAAACACATCCTTCTAGAAAGACATTAGTTTACTGCATACAAAAATCAGACACAATGTTTTCTGGGATTCCCATTTCACTGCAATGTAATTACATGTGCTTATACAAAATTTTAGTAACAAAGGTTGAGGTTTTAATCACTAAAATGTATAAAATATGCTCTTAAACATGTTTAACATCACGTTTTTTTTTTAATTTTCATTTTTTAAAATATCGGAATTGAGAACCCAGTCTTTTGTACAAACCACGCTTTTGAAGAGGATTGCTCTTATTTAGTTTTATGAAAATAAAGAGCAGCAGTAAGAGTAAATACTATTAAAAGCATCGCTAATATAAGCAAATAATTGCATTTCCTGTACAATTATTTGCAGGGAATGGGTGACATTAGATGAACTTCTTGAAATTCAAGAGTACTGATGATGGCATTCCTGAAAATAGTTTGGATATTGCTTTGTTACCACCCACAAATGCCAGATGATCTGCTGAAAGCTCCAGCTGCAATTGGCAGTAATGCTATGCCTAAAAACATTGAAATTCCAATTCCATCTATCTTTACCAATGATACAGATACTGACATTTTAACAAGTAGAGATTCTCTGCCTTCCACAGCCACTGCTGCAGTATCCTATGCAATACCAAAGAAATCCACTGCACTAAAATGAAAAATCAACTAAACTGTCTTGTACATACAACTGGGCAAAACAAACACTTTCACCTACAACCACAGTCTTGCCACAAATGAGTACTGCAAAATATTCATTGAGGTCACCATTAGAATATTTTGAACTATTTTTGACCATCATGTGATAAGCATGATGGTGAAATACACCAACCAATATGCAGCGAAGAGGAACCAACTTGGAGATTGCTCTGAAGAGGAAATGAAATGTTTTTTTAGCTATTTTGCTTCTTAGTGGATACGTCGTCCGGCCAAGGAAATACATGTATTGGCAGATGACAACAAATGTAAACAATGTTTTAGTTTCTAATGCAATATTCAGGGACCGCTTCAAGTTCATTATGTCAAATATTCACATTTGCAACAATGAAGATGGTGCTGACAGATTTTCTAAGGTTCACCCCCTTACAAGCACGATAAAGAAAAATGCAGAGAACGCAATGCAGAGAACATATGCCTAATAAGCAAAATCATTCAGTCGACGAAAGCTTAGTGCCTTATTTCGGGCGGCGTGAGGCAAAACAATTTATTCGAGGCAAACCTATAAGATACGGGTTCAAGTTCTGGTGTGGAGGTCCAAGTAATGGATATTTGACATGGCTTGAACCATATCAAGAGCTGGCACACTGCCAGTAAAATATGTTCACAATGATCTGGAGTAGTCACGACTTATATCGACCAGCTGGAAGAGATGCCATATAGACTGTATTTTGACAATTTATTTACTTCATTTCACCTTCTGTCTGAGTTGCATCTACGAAATATCCAGGCCACAGGTACTATAAGAACCAACAAAATTGGTAAAGATTGTCGTTTATAGAAGGGAGAAGATTTGGAAAGGAAACCTAGAGAGGCATTTGACTTCAGGTTGGACAGTTCAGCTAATATATTAGTGGCTTCATAGAATGACAACAGTATGGTGACAACAGCAGCAAACTTTGACACTATATATCCAACTCGTGCAGTAATGCGGTATTCACGTTCGGAGGAAAGACAGACAGTAATTCACCAACAAGAGTCATTTATCACAACAATAAGTTTAAAGATGGAACTGACAGAGCTGACCAAAATATTTCACTCTACAGTGAATCTATCAGGGGTAAGAAATGGTAATTCCCCATAATTGCACATTTAGTTGATGTAGATGAACACAATGCATGGCAGCTCTACGGATAGCATTTCGTCGAAGAATCATCACTCAATTCTGGAATCAACTGCTATTGCTACGTAGAGAGGACGACTATCTAAAATGGCAAAAATTGATTTTAGATATGACAAGCTGGAACATTATGTTGCAGATTTGCCACTTGAACCACAGGAAAGAAGAAACAACTTCACTGTTGCTAATGTCACAAAAAATTCTAAAACACAGTAACACAGTACATTAAATGTAGTATACCACTTCATGCATCATGTTTCATACTGTTCCACACAAAATAGTAAAGCAGTATTGTTTGAATGCTTAAATAGTGACATTGTGTTAAGTGAATGTATATTCAGTCAAAATCCTTCCAGAAGGATAGGCCGTTTTTCAAAATTCATGCAAATTAAAATTGTATAACTATTATAAACATGTAAGTTTAATTATAATTAAGTGATTATTTTTATTAAAATGCAAACAAAAAATAATTCAACCTTATCTGGGTTAAGGAACCTCTTCAGGACTTGTCCACGACTTAGCCACCTAACTTCAGAGTGATGTGGAACTTCAGCATATTAGGCTTTGGCATCGGCCAAGACTTCCTTAAATATACGCTGTCTCAGTCCATGGGACCAAATGTAGTTCACTGAATGGACAAATACCTCAATTACATCATTCACTTTAGCTGACTAGGCACACAGCACCTCTTGATGTATCAGGTATTGAACTGCAGCTGTTGATGAGGCCCCAACAGATTCCAACTTCTCCCTTATGAAGCTAGTAAGACCACAACATTCTCCCTGCATTGATGGCCCACTGTTGTGATACTGACCAGCCGTTTCCACTCCACTCCAAATGAATCAATTGACACATGCATCACATCAAAAATGATGTAGCCAGTAGTAGTGCCCTTACATGAGATTAAACTGAGAAGCTCCCCCATTACTTCTAGCTTACTCCCCGCACAAAAATCCCCAGCTTTGCTGTGACCAACATGTCAGTGGAATCGTAAAATGCGATGTAAAATGCTATGAACTTGGATGCCCTCTGAGTCAACTGACCCTGTACGTCTGCAGCTGCAGCAGCAATGCGGCGTTCCACATGTGTTGAGAAAGAAACAATCATCTCTCTTGTGGTTTATGTCATAGTGTCAGTGAGATTGGAATTTAGTGTTTCTGTCCTTGTTTACTGACAGTTTCAGTAGAGTAGCACGCACGTGCCCAGAGTTTTCCGTGTCTGGCTACACTGGGTGCTTGGCTGTTCCAGCTGTTGACATGTATTGAATACATCAGCATCTTCGCAGTGTATTGCATCAACAGACACACATTTGTTTGTATGACCAAATCAATAGCAGACAGTCTTGTAAAGATGGGTTCATTACACTAAGCAGGTCTTTCTTTAATTTGTTGTGAGGGGAGTGCATGATAAGCATGTCACGAATTAGTGAGTGCGTGTAAGATTTCTTACATCGATCATTTTCACAATAAAATTCACATTTCCGAGTCAGGCCCCGTAAATGAGTGAATTACTCTTTATAGTTTTGATTTGACTTCTTGAAACATTGAAAAAAATCTCTATCTGCCAGTAGCAACATGAAGTTGTGGGTCAAATTATTTCACAAGAATTTCTTTAATGTCAAAATAAGAGTGAGTCACAGTTTACTAGCATGTGATAATTTCTGGAGAAGTTGAAATACAGTGGGGCCTCCTCATACTAAAAAAAATTAGTTTCTTTCTACATAACCTGATATCTGATGCATGAGGATATGCTGCTCCAGATGTTGGATATAGTTGTTCCAGAACTCAACTTTTTGATTGAATGCTAGAAATGCTGACGGTAGCATCCTAATTGGAAGTGGTTCTTTTTGGTCGTCATTCTCGCTTTCTTCAAATCAAGCCAAGTGCGCCATTATCAAGTCCTGTTGTGCTTACAGTTGTTGCAATAAGTTTTGCAGGGGCTAAATGATGAGTTCCGATTGGGCCATGTGTGAAAAATATGCTCAGAAGAGTTTAAAATATTCCCAGAAATCTTCCTGGAAAGGAAACGAATTTGCAGTCCGAGAACCTACTATATACAAAATATTTTAAGCCATACAATGTTTCCACAAAAATCAATAAAATTAATTATGCACTTAAAATTAAGTAATATTAAAAATTGTCCTGCTTAGGTAGGCCTTTTTACCCCTCTGCTTGTCACCCCTATTGGCAAGATTGGTTCAAATGACTCTGAGCACTATGGGACTTAACTTCTGAGGTCATCAGTCCCCTAGAACTTAGAACTACTTAAACCTAACTAACCTAAGGACATCACACACATCCATGCCCGAGGCAGGATTCATACCTGCGACCGTAGCGGTCGCTCGGCTCCAGACTGTAGCGCCTAGAACCACACGGCTATTGGCGAGAATGCTGTGGGTTTGCACTGTCTTATTGTCAGTGTTGGAAGTGACGAAAATTTTTGTTTCACCATCCTGTAAACTTCTTCCTTGTCACCGGAATATTAGGGATGTTGTAACTGAACCTTACTATTAATTCAGCCCAGACATTTCTGGTAGCAGAAAAGTGGTTTTACTGCTATAGTTCTACGAAGGTGGCCGAGTGCATGCTTACTAGTTAAACACTTGCTTGACAGGGTGGTACTTGAACATAAATGTGACAACACAATAAGAAATAACAACTAACATTTATTAAGAGTGTGTTACAAAATGGTAATTAACTTTGGTAAAGTTTGATGTGTGGTCCTGGATGCCCTAAACCTAATACAATGATATGTAAATAACTTTGCAGTCTCTTGGTAGTCTTATGATTTTGTTACTATGACTGATCGTAATATTCCAGACACTCTTGATTTTTCTGTTACTCCATAAATAGCAACTGCACAGTTGGAAGTTAGTCTTCAGGAAATTACACTGAACTGGCTGCGGGCACTGAACTGAACTGTCATTTTATAACTGACTGTCTGCAATGTGTTGTGTTTTGTGCCTGTCAGTGGAAGAATTTCCATGTCTACCAATACAAGACAGGAGCAATGTAGTCCATGGTTGACAGTGTTCTCTTTGGTCACTTTCCACACTATAAGCGGATGAGTATGACGCACTTAAGGACACAGCACTAAAGAAGAAAGAGGTCAGGATTATCTGGAGGCTGCTGCTCGGCACTGAGAGGCATCATCTTAGTAGTTGTGCCTGTGTGGCGTCGGTGTCTTGTGGTATTTGATGTGTACTGGGTGTCTGGTAAACAACACACTTCAAGGCACAGAATTTGTCAGCTCCTTGACTAGGCTCTCCAAAGATTTGTACCCATTCCAGTTTGCTTCTTCACAACAAGTGTATTGTCCAGTGCTTCTTATTTGTGTACAGTATTTCAAGTCTGCAGATGGACTGTAGATATAGGGGAATATTTATTGATTTTTAATTCTCTTTTGAGTAAATAGTTTGTGTTCATTTTCATGATATAGTCTTAAGGCGTGTGTCAACTACCAAGTAAACTTCAGCAAGCTACTTCTGCAAGTTATTTGACTTTGAAACATCCTCAGCAAGTCAACTTCCACAAGTTCTGCCTACTTGCAACAGTAGCTTTCGCAAGTTAGTGCACACAGTTTCTTGGTTCTTGCTGCAAGTGCTTGCCAGTTGCTGGAAGTTTTTCTCAAACTTGCAGAAGTTTTGTGTGTTCAATACTGGTATGACAATGTCAGTGTTGAGAAGGAGAATGACACAAAGTCAGATGAACTATGGGAACCCAAAAACATGTATACTTGTCGATCAACCAAGGAAGTACGAAAAAATTGAATAATTACTTTGTTTCACCAGAAGGAAAAGTAGAATGACGGTAGAGACTTTTTTAAATTGTAGCTGATTTTTTAATATTAGTATCACCATAAATGGATTACATTTGTTATAAATAATATTTACAAAAGATGGATGGTAATTAAAAGGTGATCTCTTGGTGATTCAGCCCCAGCAGTTTTGTATCCTGGTTTTGAATATTTTATTGTGCAACAGACAAGAGATTTACGAAAATGTGACATACAACATTCTCATAAAAGTTTTTAATCTGAGTGAAGTCCTCTCATTTTAAATGATTCAGTAGTGATAAATATGTAAACCTCTGTATCCATTTCTTTTCTTTTTTTATTTTCATCACAATTTTTCTTCAATAATAATAGTAACGCAACAATGATGGCAGCTGTTCTGGATTTTAGCATGGCACTGTGAACATTCATTCACCAATCTTATGACATGACACTATTGGAAACACTTCTGCAAGTATTTTCAGCAAGTTGCTGAAATTAACTTGCCCAAGTGACTTGTAGAAGTAAACTCACATAAGT